>NC_136058.1:162115246-172115246 GCF_964261635.1 Lissotriton helveticus
GCGAGAGAGCGAGAGGGGAAGAGGCAGGGTATTGGACTAAGACATGGACGTAGCAACAGCTGCAGTTCGTAAGAGTACGGTTGATGTTTGTTAAAAAAAACATAAACAAAACAGCGACTCGAACAATTAAACAGTTGAAAGCACATTCATTTGCTAAAACATTTTAAACAAGCCATTGTAGACACTACTAACAGGGTTAGCGAACAAGCTCAGTCGTTGATTAGAATTTATGAATTTTATACATCAGAAATATTGCTATCTTTTTGAGACACCCCTTCAGGTCTATCATTTCTCGAGTGCCCGGGTTACTTGTTTATGTTTTCACTGGGAAATACAGCCTGGCCCGAGTGGAGCTGTAGACAATGGACGAAAGAAGGATTAAACTACCCGGCACTGAAGGGCAGCAATGAGAGGAGCCATGGCCATGTACAACGCTGGTGGAGACATTGGTGCGTGAGAAGTAACAATTGAAAGCAAGCCTGGGGTTGTTTATCCTTCAAAACAGCGGAATAGGCGAGGCTACCTGTCTTCAGGGGTCGGAGGAGCAGGATTTGACAGTATGGTTGGTTTGCCATGTTGATGAGGCAGGGAGGGTTGTTTTACTATAAAACAAAAGATAGACTTGCGAAACATACCTAGAATAAAATATCAATGAAATGGGTAAACAGCAATTTAAAGAACATTTTGTAGAAATATTGTTATTACAATAGTGGTGTCATCTATTGACCAGTCACAAGGTGGTTTTAATTTTGTGGTTTAGGAAGTCGTTGTAAAAAAAGTAATGATTTAGTATTGCTCGTTGTTTAGCTGTCGTGGTTCAGGAAGTCGTGGTTTAGGAAGTAGTTGTTTAGTCATACATCCGGTTTGCAAACGTGCCAGAATCAGACAGAAAAGGCGAATATAAGCATTTTAGATATGCAGATTTTCTTACTAAAGATTGTCTTTTCAAGCCAAATTCCAATCGGACATTAGCATGTCGACATTACTTGGTACCCTAAAAGTTGATTTAAAAACGTTAATTTGTAGATTGTCCAGGATTTTGGAGTTATTACCTCAAAAAATTACTGATGTGTAAGCCATATAGGTAATCAGCTTTGACTTCATTACGTTGAGTAAATGATCATGGTTCGGAAATAATGTATCTTGCAGCCTTCTAAAAGCAAAAGACAGTGCAGTAGCTTTAGCCTTTATATGAATAATTTGCTGTTTAAAGACATTCTGTCATCATACAAGATACCCAGATAATTATAAAGTTTTACTGTTTCAATCTTTAACCCATTGATATTGCATATTCTCATATCTGATTTGGTCGAACGTATCGTCATGATTTTAGTTTTTTTAGTATTTACTTGTAAACCATTGGCTAGAGTATAATTATTAAACGATTCTATGAATCTTTGTGGACCTATAGCAGTATGGCTTACCAATATAGTATCGTCTGCATACTGTAAATATTTATATGTTGTCCTGAAAAATTTGGAGAATGAGCATTAACGTGTTTAAAAGAAGATGGTAGATCAATCTTAAAAAGGTTAAAAAGACATGGGGCCAAGACACAACCTTGTTTAGGACCACCATGGGTTTCCAAGCGGCGAGTAGTACATCTGCCATCCCCCACTTTGACCTGGACCCACTTATTAGAATATAACAACAAAATCATGTCTAACGATTGTTTAGGAATTCCCCATTCAATTAGCTTTGCCCAAAGTAGGTTACGGCTAACAGAGTCAAAAGCTGCCTTAAGGTCTATGAAACAGATGTAAAACCTTTGCCTTTTATGCTTTGCTCTTTCTTCCATTTTAGCATCTAACAATTGATTCAGGTGAAACCATAAAAAATCACATACATAGAATGAAAAATTAATTCAGAAGGAGAAAGAGAAGCCTATACATATACAAAAACAATTTTGAAAAAACAGTTAGAATTTATTAAAGTTATCATTTCCTAAAAACAGTACAGCTCAAAAAAACGTTGGCAAAGACTAGAACAAACAATTAACAGGCCAAACAAGTGGCTAACAAGAAAACATTATATGTACAAAAAGGAACAATAAAAACAAAATAATGCGTCCTTTATGAATTTAGGGCCACAGAGGCGTCGACGGCGATTCAACCGCTGGATTAATGTGCGGTCATCATCAGGACCAAAAGGTTGCTTGAGCGTGAAATTACTTCGTCTAAGACAAATCAGACATAAATGATCTTGTGGTTAGGCGAAAATTCGGAGCTTGGAGAAAATGATTGCTAACTGCAATCCAATAAATCATCATAGGGCCTCTCAATAGTCCTCTCGGATAACTCCAGGGAATATGAGTCCAGTGAACGGCATATAGTTGTGCCCTCAATTGAGCCCAATAAATCGTCGAAGATCAACAACATGAACCCTGCCACTCAAAGGCTCCCGCCAGCTTTTGAGTGACAGGGTTCATGTCGTTGATCTTCGCCGATTTATTGGGTATAAGTACAGGACCCCTGACAACAGAAAATTAGATCATCCTGGAATCAAGAAGGAACCTCTGCCAAGGAGAAAGCTGAATCTGAAGAAGGAAGACTGTCCTGCTGTTGCTCTGCTGGACTGACCTGCTGTTGCTTTGCTGCCAAGGAGAGGGGAAGGACTTTGCTGTTGTGCTGTGTCCCCTGTCTTGAAGGAATCTCCAAGGGCCTGAGAAGAGCTGACTCCCTCTTTTTGAAGTCCCAGGAACAAAAGGACTTCACCCCCAGCTTCCCTGAGCTCTGCTGAGAGAGCTCTGTCCTTCCTGGAGTGCTTGGCCCATGTGTGGCGCCTCTGGAAGTTGTACCTGTGGAGGGGAGCTGGAAATCACGCTTTTAAAGACTTTGCTACAGAAAATCTATCGCAAACCCGGCCGAGCGTGAAAATTCCCGCCGCTACGAAGATAGAGATCGTCGCAGCGCCTGCCGCGCTGCCCAAAGACACCGCATCCTTCGTTAGCGGGAAGAGTTCCGCCGCTGCGAACATCGTCGCAGAGCCTGCTGCTGCGGGGTGAAACCATCGCATCACATCGCTGCGAGAATCATCGCAGAGCCACCGCAATGAGGAGCTGTGAGAGAAAGATAGCCGCTGGACAGCGCATCGTCACCCCGTAGATCGTCGCAAAACCGGAGAATCGTCGCATCGTGCCTTTGCGGGAGAAAACTTCCTACAAAACCTACGCACCGGAATCCATGCAAGTGGCCTTCCTCCCCATACAGACCGGATTCGTCGCAATACGCCCGCTGCTGCAGCGGGGCTGTCGCTAGCGCCTCCCCAGGGTCTCAGGAGACACGCATCGCTTGTTTTTCACCGCTACAGCTCCTGTGCTTGGAACATTTTATCGCTAACAAAGGTACTGGGGCTAAAACGTGACGCAACTGTGGATAAAGTTATCGCTAAACATTAAGAACTCTTTTGCAACCATATTCTTGAACTGTGTATGTTGGATTTTTGTCGTTTTGGTCTTGTGTAGTTTAGATTAAATGCCTTTATTTTTCTAAACTGTTGTGGAGTCAGTTTGTGGTGTTTTCACTGTGTCACTGTGAGTGTTGGTACAAATACTTTACACATTGCCTCTGGTTAGCCTTGACTGCTCGTGCCAAGCTACCTAGAGGGTGAGCAGGGGTTATCTCAGAGGGTTTCCTCCTTACCCTGACTAGAAGCAAGGGTGCCTATTTGGACAGTGGTACCTACCGCTGCCAACTAGAGACCCCAGTTCTAACAATACTTCCTTGCCTTGACTGCGGAACCGTTTTAGATTTCACAACGCATTTGAATAGTGAGGTTACATTTCTGACCAGAGATCAATTTTTGCTTTAAAACAGCATTTGGGATCCCATTGGGGCCCGGCGCCCCATTTGATCCTAACCCACGTATGGCCATTTTGAATGATTATTCTTGTAGTGTCTCGATTACTAAAGGTCTGACTTCGTTATAATGATCATTGTCCTTCATCTCACTTCTTGTGTTGGTCGGCGGCCTTAGCATATACTGTTCGATGTTAGTGTCTAAGACAGTAACTCATGGAGCCCCATGTAGATTTTTGAGGAAGGACACCCAACATGATTCTGAGATGTCGGTTCTGTTAGCTCTTCTACTGCCATATTCAAGAATATTAAATAATCCCCAAAATGCTTTCTAATTGTTCGTTTTACAAGCAAAGTGCAATTTAGACCACATTTCTTCTTGGTATGTTCTTTTTGCCTTCCATATATCATTTTTGTATATTCTTCCCAAGTGTTTTATTGATCACAATTTTGAGGATTTAAAAGCCCTGTTTGGTTGTTTAAAAATGGACTGCAATGCTTTATTAAGTGATTTATTTTTTGGTATAACCTATGTGAGTTCTTACTGGCCTTGTAGGGTATCCCCTAGTTGTAGTTTGTGTCCAGAAGTGATCAATCAAAGAAGCACAGAGTCAGGGGTACATTTCAACCATTGATTTCCCATTTCAATCAATCAATCAATCAATCAGGGGATTATAGAGCGCGCTACTCACCTGTGAGGGTCTCAAGGCGCTGGGGAGGAGGAGGTGGGGCGGCGGCTCAGGATCAGTCTAAGAGCCAGGTCTGGAGGTCCTTCCTGAATGTGTGCAGGATCGGGGAGCGTCTGATGCTCACAGGATGCTCGTTCCATGTCTTGGTTGAGATGTAGGAGTAGGCTCTCCCGCCTGTTCTGTTTCTGCAGATGTAGGGGACCTCTGCCAGGGCAAGGTCGGCGGAGCGGAGGTTCCACTTGGGTACTTGGAAGGATACCATTCTGCTATCAATAAGTGCTAATTCTATTGCGGGTTCTATGTATGACAGTATCTCTGTTTGTTTTGTTGGATGGCACACTAGCCTATTCAAATCGTATGCAGTTGGTCCAGAAACAAGGAATGTTGACTTTGGCAGATGATCAACTGTCAATGTCAATGTTTGAGGGTTATGGTCACTGTCCACTCTAGGGATCGCTTGGTACTCCAAGAGGCAAGATACAAAGTCCTTTAAAATAATAGTATAATCGATAATAGAATACTGCAGTGAATTTTTGAATGTTGGGGCGCTCTCAGTATTATTATTTTGAGTGACTTTCTGTAGCAGCATAAGATTGTATTTATTTAGCTGGGAGCAACACATCCGTAATAAAGCTCTACTCAGTTTATCGGCACGATTTTTAGAGAGTAAATGCATGTTGAAGTCTCCTGACATAATTAGGGTAATAGCAGGGTACTGGTAATTAAGACAGTTTGCTATTTCTCAAAGCACTGTGAATTGAGATATCTTATCTGATCTTTTTGAACTTAAATATACATTTAAGAATATTATTGTTTTCTTAAAATCTATTTTAGTACATAATAGCCAAGTTAGTTGGAAATCGATTTCATAGGGCTTGATATCCAGATTCATCGGCACATACGTGGATAATCCCTCTTTTGCTCGACAAAAGGCAGATGAACTGGATGCATAATTGGCATACTCCTTATAACCAATTATGGTACTTTGCATATTTTCCAAATTTCCTGGAGCATTAGAACTTTGAAGCTCTGTATAAAAATTACTGTGTCCTGATCGTCTAACAATCGTATCAGGCCATGAACATTCCATGAACAAATATTAATGGATTTTTTTGTATTGATTGAGCTGCTCACAATTCAGTCATTCCCTTCAGCTTGCTCTTTAGTAAAAACCTTTCGGAAGCCAGGCCCAATCATCACTAAAAACTGGATTTTTCTTTAATTCTTCACACATTTGTGAGCCAGAGTTACAACTTGACATTTTAATGCCAATAGATAGAACAGGTTTGAATAATGGGTCTATAGCTCCTTTTAAAATATTAGTGTACCCTCTACGTATTCCACTTGTCATAGGGTTTGGCTGAACAGCTCTCTTTAACACAGGCTTTGGAATTAATAGGGTTGGATTTTGGGTATCATTAAATATCTTGAGTTCAATACCCCATTTCACAAATTGAGGTCCATTTCCTAGGATTTTGTTAATTATCTCTTCACTGTGCCAAGCAGTACAAGACTCTCCTTGAGTGAAGTTCCTTAGATCTTGTTTAAATTGGACTGAGTCTAAGTCATCCGATGTTAGATTGTTAAGCTCTGGTTGAGTTTAGCAGTTTAAGAATATTACTACGATTTAAACTATCATGTGGGCCCCTTGAGATGTACCCTGGAATAAATATTAATTTGACCGAGGAAGCAGAACTGTTATCTCCTTTTGGTATTGCGTTTTTTGCGTGATCATGATTCGAAAGTAATGAAGGTGAGCCTTGTATCTTCAGGCCTCCTGAGAAATCATCTACTCTAACAATGTCACTTAGAACACAGTTATTATCCAGGTTATCTTTTTTGATTTGAACTGAACTTTTCCCAGATCATGAGGTTAATGGAGGCATTATATTTGTTGATTTATTTTCCAATAAAAATGAGATGTTATGTCGCTTTCCCCTCTCTATATCTTACACTGTTATCTGTAGATCTCTGCTTCCTAATAGAGGCCATTGTCCAGGGTCTCGTCTGGACATGGGGCAATTTAATGCATCTATGGAATGAGTTATTCTTGACTTATAAACAGCATCTTCAGAAGAACGTAACATGTCTGGTCTACTTGAACTTGCAGTCAACCCATCTTTTACTTCTGATAAGGCTGGTTTCAGCTACCAAAATTTTAACAAGGAACCCTAGGTTGATGTCTCTTTTTACCTGCTGAGAAGTGTAAAGGGGAGAAGCTACTCAATTTAAGTAATTCAACTTCCAATAATAATCATGGCTCAAAAGATCACAGACTCCAAGCTTCAGTTTAGGGGGTTTATTACAAAGCCAAAAACAACTGAATATACAAGCACCTCAAGACAAGGTTGTAAAAATACATGGGAACTAATACAAAACCGAATCTATGAATAAGTCTGCTCCGATGAATCATGAAGAGAATAAACAACTCCAAAAATAAAACACAAGCAAGGACTGCTCCAACATTTAAGTCAGACTTCAACCGTGGCTGAAAAGTGGAAAGCATTAGGTTATCCCTACTCTATCTCTATGGTGACATCGCAATTTTATTTTTTATTTTTTTAAACAATTTTTATTTTACAACAACAGAGTATCGGTATACATCAAGCATCTTTACAGTGATTACATTCCCCCCGGTGTAGCCGGAATTGTGTAACCACACACATTTGAGTATTAAATTGAACCGTTTCATATTTCTGATCAGCGAACCATAATCTTCGGGGTATACTATTGAGCATAAACATTTTAGCCAGCACCAGTACTAAAGTTAGTCTACAAGCTCTGTACACCTTAAGTGCAAAGGAGAGAAGATACAACCTCAGATGATAACTGGGCCAACAGTGCTTGTCTTTGAGTGCCGTAGTTCTATCGTGGGTGATATACAAATGTCCCCTCTGTACCTGCTCCACCCCCCCATTTGTGGTCCCATTTCTTTGGGCATCCCCGTCCCTTGAATACTGTTTTCTCTGCGATCATAGCTGAGTCCATATCTGTAGCCCCGTCTCGTAACAACGGGACGCCATCCACCCCCCACTTCCGTGGAATATTGCGTTTTCCAAGCCCATTGAGGCCCAATCTTGTTCAGCCCAGGAAAGGTCAGTTGCGTGCCAAACATTAAGTAGACAAAGCTGGGGAGGAAGCACAAGGGACTTATCACACGTTCTCTCTATTTGATGGGTGACTGTGTTCCAGTAGTGCTGTATACGTGGGCATTCTCATAGGATTTGGTACAAAGTTCCTGTTTGGTTACAGTGGCGGAGACAAAGCGGGTCAGGGTGCCTGCCCAATCTAAATAGAAGTTTGGCATCGAAGTATACTCTATCGAGGATTTTCAACTGGATGAGCCGCAGCCGCATGGGAATGGCGACCTCCCTGGGCTAGGCCAGTGCATCACGCCAGTCCTCGTCCACCATAGGACCCAGGTCAGTCTCCCAACACCCTTTAAGTTTCTGCAGTGGATCTGCCCGATTATTGACAAGCTTTTTATATGTGAGTGATATTGCCTTGCGGTCCATAGGGTCTAGCAGCAACCTGTCCTCAGGGGGGAAGAGTCAGGGAGAGGGATCTCCTTTGGCAAGGCTGCTGAAATAGCATGTTTTATCTGTATATATCTAAATGCCTCCGATGGTGCCAGTTGGTATTTTGTCTGGAGGTCACTAAATGAGGCTATCCTCCCCTTCACCCACATGTCTCCCACTGTAGAAATGCCGATTGTGTCCCATTTGTCGAACTCCGGGTATTGACTAAGTTGACCCAGGATCTCAGGCTCCCATAACGGAGTCGCCTTGGTTATGCGCTTATACAACCCCAGCTTTCTTGTGACTCTGTGCCAGGGTTCCACGGTCTGTGGGACCAGTTAACTGAAGTTTGCGGGGATTTGTTTATAGGTCCCTATTGTATCCACTCGTTCCCATGAGCCACTGGTCTGTGCGGAAATTGGCATCATCATGGGGGCCAAACACCCAGCTGTTGATCGCTGTCAGCTGGGAAGCCTGGTGGTAAAGTGGGAAGTCTGGCAGTCCTAGGCCCCTATCGTACCACCCCATCGTAAGCCTGGACAATGCAATGTGCGGAGCCCAGTCTTCCCACAAGAGGCCACGAAGAACGCCATCGATTTGGGCAAAGTAGGAATCCGGTATAGGGTTGGGAGCATTTTGCAGCACGTAAAGAAAGCGGGGGAGTGCAAGCATCTTAAACAGGGATGCCAGGTGTCCCAGGAGGGTGAGAGGGAGAAAACGCCAGTGGAGGGTATCAGATTTGAGGTGCTGGAGGGGATTGAGCAAGTTTTGTTCAGAAATGAGGCCGTCATCTGGGGTAATGAAGATGCCAAGATATCGAAATCCCTGTGTTGCGACCGGTATCTGATACCCCCTTGGATTGCTGGGGGGAGCACCCCACAGTGCATACATCTGGGATTTGGACCAGTGTATCTTGTATCCCGAGTGGAAACCGAAGATATGGAAAATGTGTAACATACGCCGTAGGGACCACGCTGGTGTGGCTAGATATAAAAGAATATCGTCAGTGTATTAGGAAATCAGTCTTCATGGTCCGCTGTCCAATTAAGCCCCTGGATCCCAGGGTCCCCCCTAACCCAGACAGCCAAGGGCTCCAACACCAGTGCGAATAGTTAGGGGGACAAGGGGCACCCCTGCCTCGTGCCCCGATTTAAAGAAAAAGTGGCCGATTAATGGTTATTGATGATGACGTGTGCTGTGGGTTGAGTGTAGAGTAACCGAATCCATCGTATCAGCTTACCTGTTAAGCATAACTCATTATTTCTTTGTGCTGTTTTCATCATGGTACACGTTTAAATCAGAAATGCATTTCACTACACATAAGCTTTAGACAGCTGCAATATAGTAAAGGTTACAATTTCAAATAAAACATCATTTCATTTCTCTTTTGCATGATACAAAATACTTCTCTATTACTTCACTTGCACATTTCGTTATTACAATATGATGCTACTGATCAAAATTAATACAACACAAGAATATATGTGGATGCAGACTATCCATGATTATGATGCACCCCTACAATTTTAGGACACTATCGCGCTCCATCACTTCCCACTGGTATATTTCCGAAGATTTGAAAATTGGATAGTTTTCTTTTGGTTTATGGAGTGAACTTATTTTAGATAATTCTTTGTTTTGTTGTGCGCTTTTTCTTGCACTTTTAGTTAGCTTTTTTTATTGGGTTAGATGATAAGGCTGTATTATTAGTAATTTGGGTATCTTCGTCAGCTTGTGCTGATGATGACTCTATGGGTTCATTATATTCAATGAGATCAGGAGCTTCTTGTAGGGCACTTAATATACTTCCTTCCCCTACTAAATGATTTTCCCTGCTTTGATCTTTCTTTCTTGATTGTAATTATACTCAATCGCTGGCCTTTTTTTATTCTTAATCTTATTTCCAATCCCGTTCTTATCCAATATTTTCATAGTTTGACCAGAGGTGCTTTGATGACATGGCACTGGCAGTAACCATGCTCTGCTGTGCCTACTCACTCCTTTGTGTTCTGTACCGACATTGTCTTAACTTCTGTTACCAAAGAACCGACTATACTTGGTAACTCTGAGATTTTATCTAACATATGGGTGCAAGTGATCAATTGATTATCTCTATCAGATTGAGCCCTAACTACTAAATGTGTTAAATTAAGTAGTTTAGAGTTGATCCCGGCAGCATAGAGGGATAGCGTGTTTAGTAAATCCACTTGAATATTCAATTTATCTGAATATGATAGTTAAGATTTAAAATAGCGCTGAAGACTCTGCCTCGCTGGCACGCCGCTACGCTGGGCGACATTGTGTTTTTAAAAAAGAAAACTGCACTTTGAATTTACTTTGCACCATTACTTTTTAACTGCTCTACCTGCTGCCGCTTCCCCGGTCCACCACCGACATTAGGCCGGATTGTTGTGGAGGGAGGACGGCATTTCCACCAACACACTGGAAGTGAGTAGACTTCAGGTGCGCACTCACTGCAAGTCAGCGTTCTAGCGTTTGGCACTGTATTTAAGTGGACGCTTCCCGTCCCACGCTTGATTTAAAATAGCGCTGAAGACTCTGCCTCGCTGGCACGCCACTGCGCTGGGCGACATTGTGTTTTTAAAAAAGAAAACTGCACTTGAACTTACTTTGCACCATTACTTTTTAACTGCTCTACCTGCTGCCGCTTCCCCGGTCCACCACCGACATTAGGCCGGATTGTTGTGGAGGGAGGACGGCATTTCCACCAACACACCGGAAGTGAGTAGACTTCAGGTGCGCACTCGCTGCAAGTCAGCGTTCTAGCGTTTGGCACTGTATTTAAGTGGACGCTTCCCGTCCCGCGCTTGATTTAAAATAGCGTTGAAGACTCTGCCTCGCTGGCACGCCGCTGCGCTGGGCGACATTGTGTTTTAAAAAAAGAAAACTGCACTTTGAATTTACTTCGCACCATTACTTTTTAACTGCTCTACCTGCTGCCGCTTCCCCGGTCCACCACCGACATTAGGCCAGATTGTCGTGGAGGGAGGACAGCTTTTCCACCAACACACCAGAAGTGAGTAGACTTCAGGTGCGCACTCGCTGCAAATCACAGGGTGGTTATAAAAAGGACATGTCCCCCCTTACACGCAGCGTACGCGCGCAGCGGGCGCACTGGCAGGTAAGCCCGTCTACGCCCGTCCACGCCAGAGAAGCTGGCTGTAATGCACAAACAAGAGTTACCTATTCTAGGGACATCCTACTTGCGGCAAACACTTTAGGCACCAGATGTAATCGTACTCCTCTTCACCCCCTAATGGGCCCCTTTCACTGTGGTTGTAACCAGTTTTCCTACCAACCTCTACGAAGTGTAAACAATTTAATACTTTTGACCCTCAACAGGACCTCACTATCTTTCAGTTTAATGTAAGATCGTTAACTTAACACCACGCAGAGGTACATGACCTCATTGAGGACAGCAACCCGGACATTATGTTCCTCACTGAGACCTGGATTAAAGACGACATGACTGCGGTCCTCAATCTAGCAGTTCCATCTGGCTACTCTACATACACTGTAAACAGGCCTACCAGGGGTGGGGGCATAGCTGCGGTGGTAAAATCTCACTTTCCCTGTACTTTTAACAAAATTGACATCAAAGGCTGTGAGGCTGCCCGCTTCAGTATTCAGATAAGCCCGCATATGACCATTATCGGGCTCCTGGTGTATAGACCTCCAGGGCTAGATGGGGGCTTTTCAACGGGATTCCTGGAATCAGTAGGGTCCTTGGCCGCAAATACAGCCAACTTTAGTATTTTTGGAGACTTGAATATCCATTTTGATAATATTTCGGACAAAAGGGTCAATGACCTTCTCGCGGATCTAGCTGCTTTTCAGCTGCGCCAACTGGTCTCGAGTCCCACCCATAAAGATGGCCACCTACTGGATCCTACATTTTTGAATTTAGAGATGGCCACTGTGGACAGCCCCATTCCCGTGTCCTGGTCGGATCAGCTACTCGTAGGCATGTATTTACCTTTAAAAAGCACCCTGAGCAGGCAGACTAGCCACCCGGTATACAGACGCCCCTGGCGGAAATTACGCCTGGAGGACTTTCATGCCCTGCTCATATCTAATCCTTTGCTGGCGGGCAATAATACCGAGGAGGGGTATGAGAGGTTCTGTGCTTGGATAACAGAAGCCTTGGACGCCTTAATCCCGGCCAGCTGGTCTTAATGCCAGTCATCTACACATAACCCGTGGTATAATGACTCTTAAAAAATTTTGAGGAGTGCCTGCAAAAAGGCTGAAAGGATATGGAGGAAATCGTATGACCCTGAAACTAAAAAACTCTATACGTCTTCCCAAAAAACATATCATAGGGCCGTTTGCAGAATACGTGCCACATACTATGCTGAAGAGATTAGGAGTAGTACTAATCCCTCCAAGGCCATTTTTAATATCCTGAAGGACCTCAGCACCAAGAAGGTGTTGAGACAGGCCCCGACCTCTAAAACCTACTGTGAGAACCTGGCGGCCTTCTTTATTGAGAAGGTGCGCACGATTTATAGATCCTTCACCATTAAAGCCCTGCCGACTGCCCTGAGCTCTGAGATGACTCAAATTAGACCCGAGTGTACTAATAAATCTACGACAATCCCGGAGATTAGCTATGAGACCTTCTTTAGACTATGTGGGAAACTCAAATCCGGCTCTACAACAGACCCCCTAAGACTGGTTCAATTCAGGGAAGCGCCTGCTTTCATCCTTGAACCTTTCCGACAGATTATTAATTTCTCTGTGAAATCTGCGGTGATACCCGCAAGATGGAAGCAAGCTTGGGTTTTGCCTATTATAAAGAAACCCACTTTAGACCCCACTAAACCGGAAAACTTTAGGCCTATCTCCCTGCTCCCCTGGCCTGCTAAAGTAACGGAAACTCACGTCAATAAAATTCTTACCAGCTTCCTCCAGTCCAATAACACCCTGGACGCCTCTCAACACGGCTTTCGAGCCGGTCACAGCACCGAGACGGCGCTTCTCAGCGTGACGGAACATCTCTGATCCACATTGGATTCGGGTCAAACGGCGGCACTAATCCTGTTGGATCTAAGTGCCGCCTTTGACACTGTCTCGCATGAGATTTTGCTGTATCGGCTGGAAGAGGCGGGCGTCGGAGGACAAGCCTTGGAGTGGTTTAGAGCCTTCTTAACGGGAAGAAGCTTCCGGGTTTCCACCCCACCGTTCCTCTCTAAAGCACACATCATAGATCAAGGTGTTCCTCAGGGCTCGGCTCTCAGCCCCACGTTATTTAATCTTTACGTGCAGCCACTGGCTGCGGTCGCTAAGCTATGGTAACTTGATATGGTCTCATATGCGGACGACACGCAGCTAGTGGTAGCCCTGACTGAGGACAATATCCACAATGCCACCTGATTTAATGGTGGTCTCTCGGCGGTTGCAGACTGGATGACGCTTAACTGTCTGCAGCTTAACGCTAGCAAGACAGAGGTCCTACTTGTTGGCAAAAACACATCTGCTTGGGGAGGACATTGGTGGCCCGATACTCTGGGGAACCTCCCGGATGCTAAAACTGAGGTAAAAAACCTGGGGGTTTGGATCGACTCCTCTCTCAGCTTTTGCACCCATACCAAGAAAACAGCAGCTACATGTTTTGGGATTCTACGGAACCTTAGACCCATTTTTAAATTCTTCGACCCTCACACTCACCAGCTCATAGTCCAATCTACCATCCTCTCCCGTCTTGACTATGCCAGCTCCTTGCTGTTAGGAGCTAATCAGGCAGAGATTAATAGATTGCAGCGGGTTCAAAATGCGGCTGCAAGAAGCCTAGTAGGCCTACCTCGCTTCCTTTCGGTAGCAAGTACCCTGAAAAACCTTCATTGGCTTCCAGTGGCCAAGCGGATCCATTTCAAGGCTCTTTGCCTATCATTTAAAATCATTAAATTAGATTCCCCACCCGCTATTTGTGCACTACTTACCCCCTATGTGCCCCCTCGAACTCTGTGATCGGAAGGCCAGAATCTTGTATCCGTGCCTCGTGTGAACCGTGCAAGGGCGGGTGGACGCTCCTTTCGCTTCTTGGCCGCTAAACTGTGGAACTCGCTGCCAACTTGGATACGCGGCCTTAACGACCTGCTCACCTTTAGGAAAGCCATCAAAACTCACCTTTTCCCCCAGTAAGCGCAGACCATGTTGTTAACTCTGCAGTGCCGGATGTCAGTTGTTTCCCTTGCTTTTTTAGGAAGCGCCGGGATGCCCCTTTGCTGGGGCCGCTGTGCGCTATAGAAATTTGCATAACATAACATAACATAACATAACAAGAGCATTAGTTATAGTATCCATACTATCAAGCAGGTAACCCCAAACTCCTGTTTGGGGCTCTGTTGGATCCTCTATTACTCGTGCTCCTAACAAGAAATTGTCATCATATTTAGCTAGTAATGTCAGGTAAACTGAATTAAGAGTATTGTTCATGGACTCAGCTTGTTCAGCCTTCCTTTGTCCATTTGTAGTGGGTGCACTCTCAATATAGATTATCTCCGGGATCATAGTCGGTTTAAGGTCATTAATAATAATGCCTGTTTCTGATATGGGGCTGAAAGGATCTATTTCAGTTTTTCTCTTAATATCTCTGGGGCTTGAAAAAGCTTCTGGTATAACATTTTGGCATCCCTCAGCTTTTTTAAAGTTTAACAGGGCAAATTTGGGTGGTCGCATAAGAGATGACAAAAATACCTCATCACTTAAATTTGAATCAGTGCCGGATGATAAATTAATCACCGTATTGCTCTTATTTTGGCTGCAGTCCTGCTCCATTCTCAAATTGTATCTACATTGTAGTCTGTTGCTGACTTTTTCGTCAGCCCAATTGATGCATTGGAGCAATTTTTGTTCCATTCACATGTCCACCAGAAGCACTTCTTGGCCGAATCACATCTATTGGAGTACTGGGGGCATGTACCTGCACTGTTGCCACCAGTGGGCAAAGGCCCATCTCCACAATAGAGGTTGCATGGTGGGCTTTGGGTAACCTGCAGGGGCTCTTACCAGCTAATATAGGCTTGATTCCTGCTTCTTCTTTCTCTGGGGAAATTGCATCATTCATTTTTGTTGCGTTCGTTTTTATATAACTTAAATCTTGCATTGTTTTAACTTCATCCTGCATTATTTGTACTTCAGAATCTGTAATGCTTTCCGTGGTACGTTTACTGGTATTGTACATTTTTGGGACTTGTCCCACCAAGACAGTTACAGAGGAGATCGAAGATGGTATTATTGTATTAACTGGTTCTCCTACTGGGCTGCTTGGTCCACTGCCTGATATTCCGCTCCATTTTTCCGCAATCGCTTCTTGTTGCTTTATTTGTAATTTATGCATTGTCCCACGCAGGCGGTCTGACCTCATAACTGTATTTGAAGTATGTTCAGTGTTTGTCACGATTCTGGACCGTTGGGCTACTGAACCTCTGGTCGGCTAGGCCACTGAATCTAACTATCACTTGCTGATTACCTGAAGCTTTTGGCCCCGCCCACAGCATTGCTTAAGTTGCTTGAATGAATTGTGTTTGGGATCCTCCCCTGGGCCCCTTTAATGTCATTACAGCTGAAAAGGGTGATCAAGGGATTGCTAACTGATCTGTTCAGGCTAGGGGGTGGTAGATCTTACTGAGGGCATAGGGTGTAAATGATACCCCTTACTTTTCGGCCCATCTTCCCTCCTCCTCACCTTCGCTACGTCATTTTCAGTCTGCTGTCCGGCCGCTTTATCTGACCTCTGTCTGGCATGCAATTCCTCCTTCCCGGGGGCACTCCAGGTACAGGTTACTACCTTCAGAATGCCAAATGGAGGTCAGGCTCTTCACCACACTGCCTACCCACGGCTACTGTTGATAAACCTAAAGTCGCAAGCCGCACTCAGTCTCCGCCACACAGGGCTGCCATCATGGATCGGGGTCTGGAGCCGACCAGTTGAAGTTGATTATTTGCCTAATTGAATGAATGGCAACAGCAACAGCCTGAGCTTTGGCTTCAGTCACGACCTTACGGGGCCCCAAGACACCAAAATGCCGGAAGCTTGGCTGAAAAGTTGGTTAAAGGTTGGTGGTTGTTTGTGGTTTGGTAGTTGGGGGTTTCTCTGATCCTCCTCCCTATAGGGCTGTGGCTCCGCGGTTGACCTGTTCACTTAGGTGAGTGGGGCCCCCCAGGTGTAGCAGACCGCACCCGAGCCTAGTCAGACCACCTCCACTGCTCACCTCTAGACCCCGCTCCACGGCTGTCAACTACAGACAGCTGCACTCACCGTGAATAGCCATATTTGCCGTAGTTGCCACAGATGTGGGGGCCGATAGCGGTAGCGGGTGGCGGGCAGGGGGTGGCAGCTGTGCACAGGAACCCCACAGGCCTGGCAAAGTCTTACGGGCTGGGTACCTGCGACCGGAGAAGCAGGTTACTGCTTGTGTGAGAGATCCTTTTGTTACTTGCAGTTGATAAGTTAAAATCCTAATATTGAATAGTGAGCTGTTACCTTTCATCATAGAACTTCATGCACACTGAAAAGCATAGATTGCACTTTAGTGCAAGCATCTTCTTAAAGCCCTTCTCTACAAAATGTTTTATTTTCATTTTCTCCTGAGTCTCACTGTGCCTCCTGTTGGCAATCGTTGACTTCAAGGTTTTGATTATTGATTATTGATTTTTCCCCTGCCCATAAATACATGGCACCATTATCCAGTACTACTAATTCCTCTTCCCTCATAACTCCCCTCCCCTTCTGTCACCTAGTCAAATGTCCCTCTGTGATGTCGTGATAAAGAAGTAATGGAGCGGCTAAAGATCGGAGATATTTAATCTTTACACCTTATCCAACAGCGATGGCACAGCAACTGTTAATTCTTGGAATCCTCTCACAAGAGAGCCTTCTGGAGCATTCTGACAGGGACCTCATAACAAGTGAGATTCCACGCCACACTTCTCCCTTCCATACAACAAAGTACATAAGAACACAATGAACACATGCATGAGGAAACAAATGGAAAATGTTAAAAAATATATAACAAAGAAAGAATAGAGGGCAAAATGTAGATCTCAAACAATATAAGCAAGTAAATTTGGCATGAAGAACATATCACACCACAAAAACCTTGAGATAAGCAGGTTTCCTGATCTCCCTAATGCTTCTCCTGTGAACTGGAGGAGTACTTCAAGAAGAATTTTGCAAACCTGAATTACAGACTCAACTGTTAGGAATCATTTGCCCGGTGTGGCGGCTCAGCACTGCTTTTAGTGCTGCTTGGTCAGCGTGTCTCGCTTTTAAGTACCTGTTTCGTATTTTTGTTTATTTGTGTTTCTTTTCCCCTGTTTTTACCTGGGAGTGTCCCCTTACCTCCATATAATTTTTATCCACCGCTATTTTAGCGGGTCCGGGTCTGGGGCTGTTGGGGCTCTGCAGCGTTTCCACTTTGGGCGCCATCTTGGGAGGGACAGTAACGCTTTGGCAGCGCCATATTGAGCGTCCTCGTGGGGCGGTTTGTACCTCACCTGGAGGCCCTATTTAAGGCGGTTCTTCTGCCTTTTTGCCCTGTTAGGAATCATTTGCCCGGTGTGGCGGCTCAGCACTGCTTTTAGCGCTGCTTGGTCAGCGTGTCTCGCTTTTAAGTACCTGTTTCGTATTTTTGTTTATTTGTGTTACATTTTCCCTGTTTTTACCTGGGAGTGTCCCCTTACCTCCATATAATTGTTATCCACCGCTGTTTTAGCGGGTCCGGGTGTGGGGCTGTTGGGGCTCTGCAGCGTTTCCACTTTGGGCGCCATCTTGGGAGGGACAGTGACGCTTTGGCAGCGCCATATTGAGCGTCCTCGTGGGGCGGTTTGTACCTCACCTGGAGGCCCAATTTAAGGCGGTTCTTCTGCCTTTTCGCCCCGTTAGGAATCCTTTGCCCGGTGTGGCGGCTCAGCACTGCTTTTAGCGCTGCTTGGTCAGCGTGTCTCGCTTTTAAGTACCTGTTTCGTATTTTTGTTTATTTGTGTTTCTTTTCCCCTGTTTTAACCTGGGAGTGTCCCCTTACCTCCATATAATTGTTATCCACCGCTGTTTTAGCGGGTCCGGGTCTGGGGCTGTTGGGGCTCTGCAGCGTTTCCACTTTGGACGCCATCTTGGGAGGGACAGTGACGCTTTGGCAGCGCCATATTGAGCGTCCTCGTGGGGCGGTTTGTACCTCACCTGGAGGCCCTATTTAAGGCGGTTCTTCTGCCTTTTCGCCCTGTTAGGAATCATTTGCCCGGTGTGGCGGCTCAGCACTGCTTTTAGCGCTGCTTGGTCAGCGTGTCTCGCTTTTAAGTACCTGTTTCGTATTTTTGTTTATTTGTGTTTCTTTTCCCCTGTTTTTACCTGGGAGTGTCCCCTTACCTCCATATAATTGTTATCCACCGCTGTTTTAGCGGGTCCGGGTCTGGGGCTGTTGGGGCTCTGCAGCGTTTCCACTTTAGGCGCCATCTTGGGAGGGACAGTGACGCTTTGGCAGCGCCATATTGAGCGTCCTCGTGGGGCGGTTTGTACCTCACCTGGAGGCCCTATTTAAGGCGGTTCTTCTGCCTTTTCGCCCTGTTAGGAATCATTTGCCCGGTGTGGCGGCTCAGCACTGCTTTTAGCGCTGCTTGGTCAGCGTGCCTCGCTTTTAAGTACCTGTTTCGTATTTTTGTTTATTTGTGTTTCTTTTCCCCTGTTTTTACCTGGGAGTGTCCCCTTACCTCCATATAATTGTTATCCACTGCTGTTTTAGCGGGTCTGGGGCTGTTGGGGCTCTGCAGCGTTTCCACTTTGGGCGCCATCTTGGGAGGGACAGTGACGCTTTGGCAGCGCCATATTGAGCGTCCTCGTGGGGCGGTTTGTACCTCACCTGGAGGCCCTATTTAAACCTGTCCTCATAGCGCAGCGGGATCGCGCAGCGGGATCGCGCAGCGGGGTCGCCCTCGTTTTGCCTGAGTCTTGCCAGAGTCCTGCCCGTCTGCGTCCGTCAGCGTTCCGGAGGCGTCGGAGCGGCGGAAGGGTCTGGCCACTGAGGCTTTTCAGTTGCAGTCGTGAGGATGTTATACTACTCGGCGCTGGAACTCCGTTCATTGCAAAAAATATCTTGTACCTGTCACACAGTTTTTCCTGCTCTCTGTAGGGGTAAGAGGCAATGTCCTGGTTGTGGGTGGTCACCAGGGTATGCCCCGACCACTCCATTGAAGAGAGGAGTGGCCAATGTGAAACATCTCTGACTGCTCCTGAACACCAGATCAGTGCGCAGACATGCTCAGGAGATCTTTGATCTTCTTGTCATGGAAAAACCTTTATGTCTCATGTTGACAGAGACATGGTTAGGGAATCTGTCTAATCCCGATATTGCCGCGGCCATCCCGCCGGAATATAATATTTTTAGGCAAGATAGACTGAAGGGGAGGGGAGGAGGGGTGGCTCTTGTGGTGAATAAGCTTGCCACCTGTTCTATTATCCCTATGGATGTTATTACAGGTTCTGAATCTCTGGCCTTCTCCATTTCACTGGCCCCTCATCAAGCTCTTAAAGGGTTGTTGGTCTATAGACCCCCCGGACCGGCCGGATCCTTTTTTGATGAGCTGCAGGCAGCCATTTCGGGGCTAGCCTTGAGAGCTGAGCATTGTGTGTTGGCGGGAGATTTTAACTTCCATCTGGACGAGGGAGAGGACCCGGACGCGAGTAAACTTCTCGATATTACGGCCCCCCTTGGCTTTGTCCCGTTTCTTGCAGGCCCAACACACGACAGAGGTCACACCCTGGATCAGGTCTTTTCTACGGCCCCCTTAGAAGGTATTGAACTTCTTCCGGTGCTCTGGTCCGATCATAGGTTGGTAAGGTTTTATGTTCCGGGTATGAAGAAACTCCCTAGCACTGCGCCTAGGCAGCATGGACCACTCTCCAGGGCACTTCATCGGGTGACTCCTGAGATGTTAGCTCAGGCATCTCTTGACCTGCCCTCTTTCGGGCGACCTAGAGCGGGATCTAGAGTCTTTGCAGGCGTGGTTGACGGACAGGCTGAATGATTTAGCCTCTGCGCTGGCCCCTCGGCCTACATCAAAGCGGGTTTCCGCTCCGTGGTTCACGGAAGCACTGTCGGCTTCTCGTCGGCAGTGCAAAGTGGCTGAGAGGGCTTGGCGCTCACAATACGATCGGGCGGCCAGACTTGTATATAGGACTGCGATTAAAGTTTATCATCGCGATATCCTACATGAGAAAAGGGGCTACTTTGCCAGGAGGATAGAGGCAGCCTCCAATTCATGCAAGGAGATCTTTACTATTGTGAGGAAGTTTACGGTCTCTCGATCTAATCTCTCTCAGGCTGCCCCTTCCGATTCTTGGGTTTGTGATCTGGCCAAGTTTTTACGGCTAAGATTAAACTGATTCAGGATTCCTTTCCTGAGAGGTTGGTCGAAGCCCGCCCCAGTTTTGGGGAGGGGTTTGTTTTACCGGCCACCCAGGATCCTGTCTTGGCTGTTTTCCCGCCTATCTCTATTTCTGCGTCATTGGCACTTTTGGCCAATCTTAAATCTGGGTCACCTTTAGACCCTTGCCCGGCCAAATTCCTGGCGAGGATGGCGGCTGTGGTAAACCCGTTAGCTAATCCACTTTTGAACCTCTCTTTGAGTGAGGGGGTGGTCCCGCAGATCTGGAAGCGGGCGATGGTGATCCCCATCCTTAAAAAGCCTGGCCTAGATCCCGAGGCGTTGGCCAATTATAGGCCCATCTCTCTCCTTCCGGCGCTGGCCAAGGTCGTGGAGAAGCACGTGCATTGCGTGCTCTCTGCTTTTTTAGAGACCAATGACCTGTTGCACTCCACTCAATATGGCTTCCGCCCCAATCTAAGTACCGAGACAGCGCTTTTGAAGGTGTCAGAAGCCATTAAGGAGGCTCTGGATTCAGGCGGCAAAGCCATGCTTGTCATGCTTGATTTGTCGGCGGCCTTTGGCACCGTCCCCCACGAGGGGCTCCTCGCCAGACATTATGACATCGGTCTGAGGGGGACGGTGCTCAGCTGGTTTACATCTTTTTTTAGCGGGCCGTCGACAAACGGGCTGGGCCTCTCCTATCTCTGCTGAGATGCCGCCGCTGGGAGTCGGAGTCCCGCAGGGTTCTGTGTTGAGCCCGACTCTTTTTAACATCTTTATGACTCCCTTGGCGGCACTGGTTGAGTCCTTTGGGGCCCAGATCGTTTCCTACGCCGATGATACCCAGCTCCTCTTTACGAGCGGGAAAGGAGAGGAGTTTGACGGAGAGAGCATTCGGGAGTGCCTTGGGGCTGTTTTCAGGTGGTTTCATCTGAACAGCCTCAAATGTAATTCAGACAAGTCGGAGGTACTGTTCTTTGGCTGTGCCTCAGACCCTGACTGGCAGACATGGTGGCCGACCAATATGTTCCCCCCAGCCCATGCGTCCCAGCTGGCAAAAAATCTGGGAATTAAGATCGATAATGGTCTGACAATGAGATCTCAGATCCTCGGTCTTACGGGCACATGTTTCGGCATCCTCAAGATGCTCCGGAAGTTCCTCCCTCTGCTCTCGGAAGAGCATAGGAGGATTACGGTGCAAGCCTTAATTGGCTCCAGATTGGACTACTCCAACGTCCTCTATCTGGGTCTTCCGGATTATCTTGTACAACGGCTACAGGTGGTGCAGAATTCCGCTGCACGCACCATCTTTGGCCTTCACAGGCGAGCCAGAGTGTCCGGCCTCCTGCAGTCGCTCCATTGGCTGCCTATCCGGAAGCGGATAATTTTTAAGACGTTGACTCTGGCTCACAAGGCGCTCTTCGGTTCAGGAGCAAAATATCTTCAACGCAGGCTTGGCTTTTATCGCCCGGTCCGTGTTTTGCGATCTGAATCTTTGTTTCTTGCGATGGTCCCCCCAATAAAGAAGGTCCGTATCGGGGGGCGTTCCTTCAGGCTAAGGGCGCCACAGCTCTGGAACGCCTTGCCATTGGCCCTACGTTATACCTCTAATCTGCTGTCCTTTAGGAGGTGCCTTAAAACTTGGCTTTTTACCCTCTAATATGCTTCCTCCGCTGTCTGTCGCTGCCCTTTTTATATTTTCTGTGTTATGTTTTCCTGTTATGAGCCGCCAATAAAAAGCGCCGGTACACTCCAATGGAGTAGCCGTGCGCTATAGAAATTAAAATTAACACAACATAACATAACATAACTTACACCTGGTTGTGATTTCAAAGTTGGGTTGTCAGAAGAATTAAGTGTTTGCCGTATAACGGGAACTCTACTCTTGTTCCATATACGACCATCATGTGTCGTAACAGAATTTTTGAAACATTTGATCACTTGTAACTCCCAAGTGAATTTTGACCAAATTGCACACCCCTTGGGATCTTTGATTTTGACAAAATTTCCCACACTGACCTCAACATTTCTCACACACTTGCGGGATTCAAAGTCTTCTTTTCTCTTCCATTGAATAGTAATTTATTTCTCTCTCCACAAACCAGGAGTATTGTCAACACAGTCTTTGCCCCAACATATCCATCCAGAAAACACAGCAGCAGACAGAGATCTACCTTTGAACAATTGAAAAGGAGTCTTCCTGGTAGAGCCATGGGGTGAGAACCGATAGCCCAGACATCTATTCAACAATTCCTTCTTCCAATCCAAGCCATTCACTCGTGCCCGTTGGATGCCTCCCTTTAAGTTTTTGATGACTCTCTCAATGGCACCATTGGTCTCTGGATGATAAAGTGCTGATTCTTTGTGAACGACACCACACTTCTGCAAAAATCACTCCGTCTCACGAGAACAGAATTGCACCCCATTGTCTGTAAGTAAATACCTGGGAAAACTCTCTCTCTTAAACACACCCTCGAGAAACATGATAACTGCCAAAGAAGAAATGTCCTGCACACATGAAACCTCAACCCACTGGGAATATAGGTCCATAAGAACAATGACATAGGGTGTGGTATGTTCACCTCTTATTGGCCCAATAATATCCATTGCTACCTCTTCCCAAGGATATTTGGGCAGCCTTCTTCAAACCATGGGTAGTCGATTGGTTTTAAGCCCTTTGTCACAAACCGCACACTCAATTCAATCTCTAATCAAACACTGCCGCTGCTAGGGTTCTGTATTCTGAGCGCCGAGACACCCCCGGGTAGTGGCGCGCTATAAAAATTGCATAAACATAAACATAAACACATAAACTCAACATCACAATCGAATGAAGGCCACCAAAAATCTTTCCAAAGCTTCCCTTTAGTCTCAACAATACCCATGTGACCTTCATGGGCTAAATGTAATATTTTGCCTCTCAACTTTTTGGGAGGGATTAATCTTGTGCCTCTCAACATAAACCCTTTGTCAACCTGCAAGTTAATCCACAATCCTCTCCCAACTTCCTGCATACTCCTTGAGCTGAGATTTACACCTCGTACCCGAAATGACAATATCTCTAATTTTGCACAAAGTCACATCCTTCTGAAGTTCATCCAACCACTCCTATTCACCAATGAATCCTTCGGTGACCTCACACACACTCACTCTCTCCTCTTGATCCAGTTTATCCCTACCATCAGACTGGGCAACATCCATGTCAAGAAGTCTCGATAAACAGTCAGCAGAAAAGTCGCTCGCACCTGGGACATACTGGACAGTGAAGGAGAAGTCCTGCAAACCTACAACCCATCTCCGTATCAGGTTGAAATGGAATCAAGTCCCTTCTAAGCAAATACCTCCACTAAGGGTTAATGATCAGTTTGCACACCAAATTTGATGCCCCAGAGAAATTGCTTAAATCTCATTATGGACAAGAACACAGCCAATGACTCTCGTTCAATTACAGAATAGTTGCGTTCTGCATCCCTGAGAGTTCTCGATATGTACGCAATAAGATTTTCCTTGCCATATCTGGTTCGAATAAGTACAGCACCTAACCCTTTATCACTTGCACTACACACAATCCTTGTCTCAGATGAAGCTTCAAAAGATTGCAACAAAGCAGCATTGCTTAACTCCTGCTTTACATTTCCTCATATCGTAAGTTCGACTTGCAAAATCTTTTTATGAAGGGACTATAATACTCAACCATTCCCAAAAAAGATGAAAATTGCTCTTTTGTCTTGGGTTCCCTCAAGGCTTTTATCATATCAACAACTTCATTCTTAGGTCTAATCCCTGTAGAAGTAACTGTATAACCTAAATAGCTTACTTCATTGATGCCAAACCTGCACAATTCTGCTTTGAGTGTTAGACCAGCATCATGAAGCTTCCATAACACCTGGCAAACACGCTGGTCATGCTCTTTATTATTGGAACCATAAATAATTATGTTGTCCTAATAACACTTTACACAAACTGATCTTTCAAAATAACAGACATAATCCTCTGAAAAACTGCAGCAGCAGAAATGAATCCAAATGCCATTCTTTTAAAACGAAAGATGCCAAAAGGAGTTGTGAAGGCTGTAAGATACTGTGAGCTCTCATATAATTCGACCTAGTGGTATGCCAACATCAGATCTACTTTGCTAAATACTTTTGCATCGGAAAACGTTCTGATCATTTCCTCTATGTTAGGTAGAGGGAATCTGTCTGAAGAAAATAGAAACATACTCAGGGGTCTCACTGATACTTGGTCCTTTTAAACCAACAAAGAAGAAATTGGCACAGAAGCTGTAATATAAAAGTAACATCTTTAATAACCTCAAAGGAGGGAGACTACGTCACACAGAAGCCTTAGCAACTGAATGAGGCAGTCTAAGGAGTACAGAAAACTGGGGCCTTATATATGCTTAGGGTTACATAGTCAGCATAAGACCAAGGGCAGTCCTGGCTCATGTAAGCATGCAAAATGCCTAATATGGGCATGCAAGATCTGCTTGCTCAACAAAGTGGGAGGAGAGTTACTTCTCCATACAGCAGCAAAAATAGCCTGACAATTGTATAAGAGGAGCAGGTGCATTCTACTAGCTAGGCCCATCTGAGCATGTGCAAGGCTCTGAAGAGGGAAACAGAACATGGCGAGCACAAAATGGCTGCCAAAATACAAAATGGCTTTCAGCTCATGCTAACAAATCCCTGCAATCTTTAACATGTCAACCACAACCTTTTTATTCAGCACCCTCAAGTCCACACAAAAGTGAATGTCCCCATTGCCCTTGCGTGCAACAACAATAGGAGCCAACCAGTCTGTAGCTTCAACCTTTTCGATGATTTCAAACTCTACCAACCTCTTGAGTTCGCTGTCAACCGCTGATTGCAAATGCATGGGAATCCTCCTTACCTTTGCCACAACAGGGGTAGCACAGTCTCTTAGTCTAATCTTGTGTTTACAACCAACCGACCAACTTTGTTTTTGAACAGATCATTGAACTCCTTGACAAACTTGTTATCATTACAATCAACCTGGTCAACTTGTACCTGTGGGTTTTTACCCGGATGTAGACTGACACCTAACTCCTTCTGGTGACACCAACCCAAAAGACATCCCCCTTGCAAGAACCATATTTTTTTCCACTCATACTTTTACTACACACACCAATAGTTGCTACAAAATAACCCATCATATCAATCTTGCTCCCTCCATACCCTTCCGGTTGTATATCCATTTTGGTGAGAAGCTTATCATCTGGAAACAAACTCAATAGCGTTTGCCTAGAGATGATGGTGATGTGGGAACAAGAATTGAATTTCATTATGGTATCTTTCCCATCAATACTAAATATTTCTGAAGGAAATGTTCTTTTTGGCTCACTAACTTGCAGGATAATCTCCTGGCACGGTTCCTTGTTACTGTCCTAGTTATATCTTTTGTTTCTGTTCCTACAACACTTACTAAAATGACCTTTGATGCCACAGGAGTCGCAAACTTGGGACAAAGCAGGACAGAATCTATCATTTGCTCTATGACCATCATATCCACATCTGAAACAAGTAACATTGAGATTCTGTTCCTTACACCCGACACCTCTGACCTCTGAGGACTGTTTCACTTCAGGAACACTTTGAGATTTGACACTATGAGTTTTGACCGTGTTAACTTCTGTAGTATTATCTGTATCTGAAGCACTACAGATATACACCTCTTTCCCTGCCTTAAGCTCGCCAACACACTTCATCATATGCTCCACCTGCAACAATAAGAATCTCCTCAAGAAGTGGCTTATCTTTCATCTAAAGTTCCTCACGTTACTTGTCACTGTTGCAGCGCAGCACAAACTGATCTCTAATCCTTTCTTCTGTCGCACCCCCAAATTTGCACTTAGATACCAATTTGCCCCTATGTGGAATTTTAGTTCGTGAACTGAACATCATCTGCGCCATCTTGCCCATTCCTCAGACTCACGTATGAACATACACGACAGCCATTTTAAGTACCATGGTCTCCCTGTTCACGATCGATCATCAGCGCACTTCCCTGACCCTGCAAGCATCCCCCATGCACCCTGGCTGCCCCCGCTCTCACATGCTCAAGTCATGAACCCTCCCCTTCCGCATGACTCTGTCTCTGGGAATCACACCCCGCGCCTGACCAACACCTCCTTTCCTTCCATGAATACCCCTCTTTTGATAAACCCTTCCTCTACACTCGATTGTCCACACCGATCCCTCCTTTCATGAATATCTCTCCTTTGATGACCCCTTCCTCTGAGCCCGATTGTCTGCACGGACCGCTGGTCATCCCTTAGCCTGAGGATACAGTTTATTGCCCACTACTGTATGCACTCGCCCCTCTTCAAAGGAGCTACTATTGATCATGACCTCCCCACCCCCTGAGATTCGATCAGGCGCACACATTCCAAAGGAATCTGCGGAACACTCAGCTGCGTGATAGCCCCCTCCTATTGTATGGGGGGTGAGGACCTCTCCTGTAGCCACGTGTTGGAATGACCCGGAACTGGGGGGGGGTACCGGGGATGTCTTTTTCTTTCATTACTTCACAAATGTCTTTATTGTAATAAAGAGCGGTCACATGTCGTAGACCAGTGTATAAAAGGCCAGGCCTCAGAGAGGCTGCTAGAGAGCACCTCGAGAGGATACCTTGTTGTCCGATCTGATGTGTTCTGCTCCGTCGGAATAAAACTTGTTTCCTGTCTTCCTGTCTCCAGCGCCTGCCTCTTTATTTGATAACCTTCGTATGGTATTAGAGGCGTTTAACGCCGGGCAAAGTTACTTAAGAAACATCGACTAAATCGCCTGACCATTTCCCTGACTTTCCACAATTGGCGTCCCAAGTGTGGGGCCCATCAGCGACACGTGGATCCAGTGGGAGAGGTCCCGACGACAGAGTGAACGACTGCAACGATCGGGAGAGCTCCTGTTCGATAGACCCTCGTCTGACAGCCGATCATCCGAACTTCACTGGTTCCAAGCAGACCTCTCCCGAGTGATCTACGGTCCTGACTGGGAACCATCAGGAGTGCCACGGTAGCAGCAGAGAGTAGAGGACGATCGGGCGCTGGAAGCGGAAGACAAGAAACTGTCCATGCGGTCCGGGTAAGGTCGTGACACACGACGAATTGCGAATTGATTGATTGTTTGATTGATTGAAATACTAGTATTTGCATTGTCGCTCTTTGAGATATTCGCTGCCTGCAAACGGGGAGGAATAGGAATATTCTATCTCCCTTTGCGGAAAGTGAAGGGTAGGTAACGCGGACTTTTGTCCCCCATTGTAATCTGCCGTGCCTATTTTTTTCCTCCCCACTGATTGATTGTCCGAACATAGATTGTTTGGAGTATAGTTCTTTTTGAGGTTCTCTGCTTGCAAATAACGTAGAATAGCAATATTCTGTCTAGTCTTTGCAAATAGTGAAAGATAGGTAGTGCGGACCTTTGTCCCCCGTTGTAATCTGTCATGCCTGTCATCTCCCCACTGATTGGTAGTTGGTACAACCCGGACCGCTTATTAGAGATGAACCATCCAGCTCCATTGGAAGGCACCCCTAATAAGGACATGTTCACTAAACAAGGACTAGTCGCTATAGCTTATAGTAAGTTATGGCATAAATATACAAAAAAGGATCCCGAAAGTCAGTGGCCACTGATAGGTTCCTTTGATGATCATAAAATAAAAGCGCTAGAAGCAGCTGTTAGAATAAATAAGGCAACACCCACCATGCTCGATAGTATCGGCATGTGGCGCAAAGAAGCAGAGCAACGAAGGAAAAGAGAAGAAGCAAGAATAGGGAAAGAGTTGCGAAAGGCAGCCCACCTGGCCGCTAAGGAACTAGACGAAGAAATAAGAAGGAAAGAGGAAGTTAGACGAACGCAAGAATCAGGGTCGACAGGCCAATGCCCTGTTAGGACCCCCTCTACGCTCTACCCGGAGATGCCCTCCAAACAACGGGCAAACAACGAGTTACTGCTAGGTCCTCCGATTATCTACATGCCCCCTCCTTATGCCCCCTGCCAGCCTCTGGCACAGCACCTACCAATTCTGAGTGCGGGCGAGGGTGACTCTAGCGCTAGTGCACCGGCTCTTACGGCCTTCGCACCAGCCACATTGGTAACAACATCAGATGAACTCGAGACTAGCAAGCAGCTAACGGCCAGACCAAATAGGTTGAGCAAAGACGAGCGGGATGGGATTGACAAGATAGCAAAGACACTGGTAGAACGGAAGGAGAGCGAAGAATACACGATGGATATGCACAATTCACATGCCGGTAGCCACAGACGGCATTTCATCTTACGATTCAGCTACCACACCCTGAACGCATATGAGGATAGGTATCAAACTAAGGGTCCTGCTAAGCTGACGGCTCTATATAGAAAGATCGATGTTGGGGATGGGACTGAACGCGATGTGACGGACCTCTTCATGCAAACGCTTGAAATCTTCCGCCACCTCACGGAACAGAAACCAGAGGTTAAGATCACAGTCCCTGAAACGGCTGAGTCCCCATTAGAAGTAGCCAACACTATGATGCCTATCAGAGAAGCCGCCCCCTACTGGGTTCCCCCAAGAGGTCAGGGAACAAACGACAATATCAACCACGCAGATGCAAAAGGGAGGGTTGTGTACAATTGGGTTTACCAACCATGGGATCGACAAGATATTTTAACCTTTAGGCAAACCCTGCCTGATTTAAGGAAGAACCCGACAGCATTTTACACCGAATTAGGCACAGCCTTGGGTTCAACGATAATGACTCTAGCAGACATTGATTTGTTTTTCGGGTTATGTCTGCCGGCTGACGTGTGGAAGCAAATCCGGAAAGCCGAACACACAGATCTGTTCGGACATACCTGGAATCAACTCAATGAGCTAGATAGACGACGAGAGCCCGGAAGGAAACCGATAAAAGACATACTGGAACTTCCGGACAAAATAGTTCAGAAGCTGAAAACCTTGATCCCAGAGAAAAAGGTAGATTGGTCAATAGTCACGGCTTGCCGTCAGAAACCCCAGGAAGACGTATCAGAATACTTCTCCCGATTTGAAACGGTGTTCTCCGACTACAGTGGCCAGGACATGACCACCGCAACCGGACAACACCTATTTGTGCAAAACTACGTAAAGGGTCTGTCACAAGAGGTTTCCCAAAAGTTACAAATGAGCGAGAGTAGTTGTGGGGCCTCCAAACCCGCCGCTATCCTCCAAATGGCTCAGTACTACGAACACCAAAAGAATGAGAATGATAGGGCAACCGAGAGAAAGAAGAAAGATTTGAAAGAAAGGGTGATGATAGCCCAGATACAAGGGGTGGCAGTCGGGAAAGAACTACACAGGGGGAGCTACCAATCAATCGCCCCTAGAAATCCACCCCCAAAGGACCGCACACCCACTCCCTACTCTGGACGTAGGGATATAGAAGATAATCAGTGTGCATTTTGCAAAGGATTCGGGCATTGGAAGTCTCAATGTCCGGCTCTTCTGGAACTAATTAAAAATAAAGAAACGAGGGACATGACGAATGGCCCCAGGACTAGAGGACAGGGACGGGGGTACACAAACGACACCAACAGCGACAGACCAGGAAGATTGAACACATTTGACCGTTTTCGACAGAACCAGTACCAACTATCTGACAGTGAGAACACTCCCGATTTCGCATAGGACTGCCAGGGGCAAGGGAGGGATCCAGTCGATCTCTGTGTTGACCAGCAAGGTCCTTACGTCACTGCTAAGGTCCTGGGTACAAAGTCTCCATTCTTGGTAGACACTGGAGCGACACGTAATGTATTATCAAAGCGACTGATTCCAAGGGCACCCTTGTCTGGCTCACACATTACATCGATAGGTTTCGATGGAACGCCCTCCACAAATCCCCTGTCTGTACCTATCTCCTTTGACCTAGGAAACAACCCCACTGACACAACATTTCTGCTCTCCTCCAACTCTCCTGATGCCATTATGGGTATTGATTTACTAAAACATTTCCGAGCTACTATTAGGTGTTCCTCAGATGGAGTCCGAGTCATCCTGTACGACAACCCGAGCATGTCCAGATCCCGCCCCGCACGACATATGTACTCTATGACTGATGCTGACCTAACCTTGCTCGACACCCTACCCCTGTACCTATGGGCCAGAAACGACTCGGATGTAGGACGAATGATGATCGACCCTGTGCACATAACTGTTCGACCAGACGCAATACTCCCGAAACTCCCACAGTACCGGATATCGCCCGAAGGCGAGAAGGCATTGGTAGCGATTATTCAGTCCTTGGTAGATGCAGGCGCGGTAGAGGAAGTGGTTAGTAATGTCTGCAACAGCCCTATCCTACCCATTGTTAAGAAGCAAGGTGAGGGAGATGAGAAAGCGTATCGCTTCATCATCGACCTGCGAGAAGTCAACAAAATGGTGGTGCCACAGTACCCCGTAGTCTCAGACATCACCACCATTCTGACCCTCATCCCGTCCACTGCCACCACCTTCACCGTTATTGATCTCAAGAATGCATTTTTCTCTATCCCCATCCATCCAGACAGCCGTTATCTCTTCGGCTTCACCTTAAAAAAACGTTCGTACCGATTTTGTAGAGCTCCCCAGGGCTACACTGAAAGTCCCAGCATTTACAGCCAGGCCCTCAAAAGACAGCTGGACGCCGTCCAGCTACCAGATGGAGTGGTGTTGATCCAATATGTCGATGATATCCTTCTGGCGGCCGACACCACTCCACTTGCAATCACGGCCACTATCCAACTCTTGCACTTTCTTGCGGAGAATGGCCACAAAGTCTCCAAAAAGAAACTGCAGTTCTGCCAGCCTCAAGTGACATACCTAGGCCATCTCCTGTCCAAAGAAGGGAGGAAACTTACGCCCGACCGAATCCAAACCATCCTAGACACCCCCATCCCAAAAACACAGAAGCAAGTCCGTTCATTGGTGGGCCGTACCTCTTTTTGCCGACAATGGTTACCAAATTTCAGTCTCATTATAAAGCCCCTACTTTCCCTGTTGGCCAAAGATGTTCCCTTCCCACTCCCTTGGACCCCCGAATGCCAAGCGTCCTTTAAGGAGTTGCGGGATGCCCTTTGCTCGGCACCCGTCCTAGGAACACCAGATTACTCCAAGCCCTTCTCCCTCTTCACTCACGAAAGGGAGGGATGCGCATTGTCTGTTCTAACTCAGCCCATCGGCTCCAAACAACGCCCTTGTGCCTACTTCTCTGCCACTCTTGACCCAGTCGCCAGAGCTTTACCTGCCTGCCTTCGAGCAGTAGCCGCCACTGCTGTCTCTATCCGTCAGAGTGAAGGAATTGTACTTTCGAACTCTCTCACGGTGTTAGTGCCCCACGCAGTTGACACCCTTTTGAACCAGACCAAGACCCAACACCTGACTAGTGCACGACTGACAAGGTACGAATTGACTCTACTTGCACCCCACATCACTCTGAAGAGATGCACAACTTTGAATCCTGCTACACTGTTGCCCTTGCCTGAAAATGACCCCGATGTGCCCCCTATACACGACTGTGTGACCCTCACGGACGAACAGACTAGGAGTAGAATTGACCTCCGAGACATTGCTTTTACAGACCCTGATGGAGAGCTATGGGTAGACGGCTCTTGTATCAAACTCTCAGACGGCACCACTTCAGCTGCCTATGCGGTGACGACAGCCCGAACAGTAGTTGAAACAGCCCGCATCACGCAACGATCCGCACAGGCGGCAGAGCTAATTGCCCTCACACGAGCATGTATCATAGCAGCAGGAACCACGGCGAACATTTACACGGACAGCCAGTATGCCTTCGGGGTGGTTCATCATTTTGGGCTCTTGTGGAGGGAAAGGGGATTTCTGACGTCACACGGCACGCCCATCCTTCACGGAGATCTAGTCTCCGCCCTGATTGAGGCAGTTCTCCTCCCCAAACGATTAGCAGTGATCAAATGCCAGGCACACAAGAAAGTGACGGACTTAGTTGGACAGGGAAACGCACTGGCCGACATCACTGCCCGAACCACAGCTGAGAATAGGACGACAACACGCATATATGTGACCAGGTCACAAGCAGAAAAATGGACTGACGCTAGGGAAACAATTGGGGACATCCAGTCGGCCAGCACACCTCACGAACTGACTGAGTGGGCACGGGTGGGTCTAAAGGACGATGAAGGCTGCTGGCGGACAAAAGACACAAACAAATGGTTGCTGCCTGACTCATACTTGATTCCCATACTGACTATGGCACACTCCCCTGCACACATAGGTTCTGCCCCCATGATTGAACTCATTTCCAAAGTCTGGCACAACAACAAAATCCCCGACTCAGCCAAACGCCTGGTCCAGCAGTGCCTTATCTGCCTACAACATAACCCCGGGAAAGGAACTGTAGTACCCCGGGGAGGGTTTGGGATCCCCGACCACCCCTTTGAGGTCCTCCAGATGGATTACATCCAGCTGGAGAGATGCCAAGGCCTGAAGTACGTATTAGTCATTGTATGCGCCTTCAGCAAATGGGTGGAAGCCTATCCAACCCGTGATAACACTGCCATGACTACTGCCAAAGTACTACTGAAAGAGTTTTTCCCTCGCTACGGCCTTTGTCGAATTTTATGGAGCGACAATGGCCCCCACTTCATAGCTGAAGTTATCCAACTAATCTTGACGGGGCTGGGGGTAAATCAGAGGTTCCATGCGGTCTTCCACCCCCAATCCGCTGGCCTAGTTGAGCGACACAATGCCACACTAAAACTGTCAAAAATAGTGGCCACCACAGGACTTAAGTGGCCGGATGCCCTCCCACTGGCATTGCTATCGATGCGCTCCACTCCCACTAAGCACCACTTGACCCCCTACGAGGTTGTGTTTGGGCGACCAATGAACCTCTGGACTGCCCCCAAACCAACATCCATTCACGACGTCCCCGATGTCCTGCTGTCAGATTATTTATACAAGTTAACTAAAACGTTGTCTGTCATTCATCAACAGGTGCAGCAGGCCATCCCCGATGCTTCCAGGGGTCCCGGTCACGATATCCAACCGGGAGATTATGTTTTAGTCCGGAATTTTCAACGGGCAAAGAGTCTGGAACCCCGGTGGACGGGCCCCTGGCAAGTACTGATCACCACTCGGACGGCTCTTCGAGTAGAGGGGAAAAGGCACTGGCTGCACGCACACCACTGCAAGAAGGTCTCCTCGACCCTGGCCACGACAGAAAACGTCGGCACCCAAGAAGAGCTCCTGAACAAAGACCGGCCATCACTGAACTGCTATCCTGATACCGAGGAACTTGAACTTTCAAAATTCTCTGATCCCACTGTGCCATCCCGTGAAGGGTATTTCCTGCATCGAAAGGAGGGAGCTTCGGCTAAGTAGACCACGGACTAAGTTAAAATCTCAGAACGGTGGCCTAAAACAACCACGGGTTACCCGGAGAGAAGCTAAACAAAGTCTGTGGTTCTGCCCACTACCGAGCACCTTGAAGATGATGGAAGCGCCAGATAAGAAGATGATGGAAGCGCCAGATAAGAAGATGACGGACGCAACCGGAAATACCCACTACAGGAACCCAAAGGCTGACAATTTGCATAAATCAAAGACAATCGCCTTCTTCATTCTCTTCCTCCTTTGCCTCCTCCTCATGACTTCCTTCTGGATCTTGGAGGACAGCACACCTGCTCATCAGATATTGCTGACCACTGCACAGCCAACCACCATGAAAGAGCATCACCTGATCTCCCTTTCGCCTCAGCTCCGAGAAAGGCGTAAGGAGTTCTGGAACAATTCCTTCGTGCAATTATTGCACCAGCACAACTTTGCTGCAAATGCCACAAACTGCTGGATCTGCGGGTTGCTCCCGCATGCCACTGGACACTCCATCCCCTTCATCCCTTCTCCTTTTTCATTTCACGGCTCCTGCCTCGCCTGGTTGATCCTCTTGTCACAGTTCCTGCCGCATCACTAGAACATTGGTTTCAGTTGATCCCCCCTCCTTTGTTGCTTCTCCGAATATGTACTTTGTTTGTGGCATCAAAGCTTACACTTGGCTCCCGAAAGGTTGGAGGGGTACGTGCTACATTGCCTTCATTCTTCCCCCCACGTATGTGGCCCCAGCCTACCATCACCGGTAAAAGCGCGCCGGAGACATTGGACAAGCCGACTCCACCGGAGCACAGTTCCTGGATGCGGTGAAGGGACTTGTTCCTCTGTGGGGCCCAATGGCAAATAGCCGCGCTATCCGACACCTGACTCAGGCAGTGGAAACAACCATTAACATCACGGCTGGCATCCTCGCCAACAACACGGCCGAGCTTCAGGCAGTCCGCCTGGTGGCTCTTCAAAACCGCCTGGTTCTAGATGTGGTTCTGGCCGACCGTGGAGGAGCATGCCGCATCATCGGCTCCAGCTGCTGCACCTACGTGCCAGATAACTCGCCTTCAGTCTACAAAGCAATCGAACACCTCCACAGACTATCCTCAGAGGTTCACCAGGAGCAAGAAGGATGGTCGCTCGGAAGCTGGTTTTGGGACACTTTGAAGGACTGGGGATGGAGGTTGTTCACATTTATACTGATACCAGTCGTGGTACTGTGTGGGTGTTGCTTAGGTATTCAATGTTTGCCACCTTTGTGTTCACTCATTTCTAACTGTATGTGCACTAAGACTTTGGACTTTAGAACTGAGCACATGAGTCCCCTCTATGAGATAGAAATACGTGATCTTATGGGGATAGATCCGAATTGACAAGCTGGCGAGACATGTTAAAAGGGAGGACTGTGGAATTTTAGTTCGTGAACTGAACATCATCTGCCCATCTTGCCCATTCCTCAGACTCACGTATGAACATACACGACCGCCATTTTAGGTACCATGGTCTCCCTGTTCACGATCGATCATCAGCGCACTTCCCTGACCCTGCAAGCATCCCCCATGCACCCTGGCTGCCCCCGCTCTCACATGCTCAAGTCATGAACCCTCCCCTTCCGCATGACTCTGTCTCTGGGAATCACACCCCGCGCCTGACCAACACCTCCTTTCCTTCCATGAATACCCCTCTTTTGATAAACCCTTCCTCTACGCTCGATTGTCCACACGATCCCTCCTTTCATGAATATCTCTCCTTTGATGACCCCTTCCTCTGAGCCCGATTGTCTGCACGGACCGCTGGTCATCCCTTAGCCTGAGGATACAGTTTATTGCCCACTACTGTATGCACTCGCCCCTCTTCAAAGGAGCTACTATTGATCATGACCTCCCCACCCCCTGAGATTCGATCAGGCGCACACATTCCAAAGGAATCTGCGGAACACTCAGCTGCGTGATAGCCCCCTCCTATTGTATGGGGGGTGAGGACCTCTACTGTAGCCACGTGTTGGAATGACCCGGAACTGGGGGGGGGTACCGGGGATGTCTTTTTCTTTCATTACTTCACAAATGTCTTTATTGTAATAAAGAGCGGTCACATGTCGTAGACCAGTGTATAAAAGGCCAGGCCTCAGAGAGGCTGCTAGAGAGCACCTCGAGACGATACCTTGTTGTCCGATCTGATGTGTTCTGCTCCGTCGGAATAAAACTTGTTTCCTGTCTTCCTGTCTCCAGCGCCTGCCTCTTTATTTGATAACCTTCGTATGGTATTAGAGGCGTTTAACGCCGGGCAAAGTTACTTAAGAAACATCGACTAAATCGCCTGACCATTTCCCTGACTTTCCACACCTAAACAATGTAACAACAAAGCATGTTTGCATTCAGCACTTAGATCAGTACCAAAAACCTGTGCATAGTTTCCAAATACCTTTTTTCACTTAGACCGCCCTATAAATGGTTCACAAGGGGAAGGGAGAAACAAGCATTGGCATGGCCAATAGGTCTCGCTTTTGGGACCTTATAAGTATTTAGTTATGCAGTACAATATCCTTGGTGCAACAACATCAACTGTTGCATGGCTAAACACTTATAAGGTCCCAAAGGCGAGACCTATTGGCTATGCCACTTAAGAATGAAAAACGATAAAAATAAACATTTTCCACATTGCTGCATAAATATGTTTATATAACAAGTCTCAGAAAAGCTTGCGGGATTGGGGGAGAGTGCATAGTAGAGCAGAATCAACGGATGCCAGATTCCGAGGGCAGATTGCATTTATGGCAATGGGGTAAATTATAAACTGCGTGGACAGAGTCTGAAATCAGTATGGTATAATAAATATTGAAGTATTGAGGCCAGAGATAGAGAATGAAACACTGAGGTAATAGGGTGTGTATGGGGGAAAAATAAACATGAGAAAGGCAGTCTGAGTTAGTATGAGAGGCGAGCAACAGAATAGAAAGAATGATACCCACAGGAAGGACAAAGGTTGACAGAGAAAGAGAAAAAAGAGAAATAAATTATGTGTCTGTATATGCTTGAGAGAGATAGAGGAAGTGAGAGAAAGAATGAGTGAAATTGAGAGCAGGGAAAAAGATAAATCATGTCAGAAAGAGAGTGATTACAGGCAGATTAAAGCAAATAGAGGATGAGTGCCTATGTGATGGTCAGACAGAAAGACACAAGGCAGAAGACTAGCGACAGAGAGAAAAAAGAGCAACAAAGAGGACATTAAAAAGAGGAGAGGGGAAATAATAATAAGAAGAGTGGAAAGAGATAAACAGGAGGAGAGGAAGATGAATAAGAGAAAGGGTGACAGAAGTATTGCAAAATGAAGAGAAATGAATATACAGGAAAGGGGGAATGAGAGGAAAATACACGGAAAGCAAGGAGAAAAAGCAAATGAGTGAAGGGGATTCAAAGGTTGGAAACATTCAAAGAATACACAAATTCCACACAGAGCATTTATAAAAACAAAAAGTCTTCTGTGTTTTTCAGCACCACTATATCTTATTTAACACTTACAGATATTGGCAGCGAGGAATGAAATGGAGTGCACTGTGCAGCGAGTGCTCGGACAATTAAACAAATGCTGTGTATGTGCAGGAATGTTCTGGGTGTCAGCAATTGAAAGTGTAATAACAGCCACAGAAAAAAGCATGGAAAGGCACATTTTCAAGCAGTGCGGAGGAATCTGCCTTGCATCTCCTTTGCTTAACCTGCGTTATGCATAAATAGAGGGCATACATTTTGTGGAGTTGCTTTCATTATGAGCTGCTGCTAACTGAATAATGAAAGAATACATTAAAATGTATATCAAATATTTGAAATAAACATATGCATAATTCATGTCTCATCTCCTGAGGCAGGTAAAATGAAGGCATACGTTCCTGGCAAGATGTGGTAACAATGGATTGGAAAAAACAATACTTGGGTATCAAACATACGATCAAAACTGTTTAAATAAGTAAAATCCGGTAAGGAGCCTGCCTACTCTTCAAACAAGCGGAGACGGTGGGGAGGGGTGTGGGGCAGGGCAGCAAGACAGAGAAGTGCTGGGTGAGATTGAGAAAGGAAGCGTCTGGTGCAAAACATTTAAAATGAATGAAAGAAATCCTGAATCAAAGTGTGAGCTGCAGAGAAGCGACAGCGGCCAGCAACATGGAAAAGTAGTAGGTGAAATAAAGGCATACGTTACCGGCAAGATGAGGTCACAATGGTTTGTGAAACATAATACTTAGGTATCAAACATACAAGCAAATCATATTAAATTAAAAAAATGCTGAAAGGAGGCTACTCTTTAAACAAGCAGAGACGGTAGGGAGGGGTGTTAGGTAGGGCAGCAAGGCAAAGAAGTGCTGGGTGGGAGCAGAAAGGAAGCAACTCGAGCAAAACATGCGAAATAAATTAAAGAAATCCTAAATCTCAGCGCAAGTTGCAGAGAAGCGCCGGCGGACAGCAACACAGAGAAGTGATAGGCGGGAGGGGAAAGAAAATATATGCGTAACTTTCTTTAGTAAAACACACAAGATGATGGACGGAATGTTGCACAATGGCAAAACATTCACCCCCAGTCACAGATCTGGGTTTAATCCACCGTTATTTTGCTCACCAAGCCACCCCAGTTCAGACATGGCCATATGCAAATCAGCCTTGACCCTGTGCCTCATGGGAACAGTCCAGCCCGAACTGCCAAGCCATGGCTTCCCTGGACCGGAATCAAGCATCCTAGGACCGGTTTCTGGCTATCAGCCGTCTTCAGCCAGGATAGCTTGACTCCAGTGGTGTAGTGAGCACGGGACCCACGTCTGGGCATACCCTTCCCAAATAGGGTGAACAGCAAAACACACAAGATGATGGACGGAATGTTGCACAATGGCAAAACATTCACCCCCAGTCACAGATCTGGGTTTAATCCATCGTTATTTTGCTCACCAAGCCCCCCCAGTTCAAACATGGCCATATGCAAATCAGCCTTGACCCTGTGCCTCATGGGAACAGTCCAACCTGAACTGCCAAGCCATGTCTTCCCTGGACCGGAATCAAGCATCCTAGGACCGGTTTCTGGCTATCAGCCATCTTCAGCCAGGATAGCTTGACTCCAGTGGTGTAGTGAGCACGGGACCCACGTCTGGGCATACCCTTCCCACATAGGGTGAACAGCAAAACACACAAGATGATGGACGGAATGTTGCACAATGGCAAAACATTCACCCCCAGTCACAGATTTGGGTTTAATCCATCGTATTTTGCTCACCAGGCCACCCCAGCTCAGACATGGCCATATGCAAATCAGCCTTGACTCTGTGCCTCATAAGAACAGTCCAGCCCTAACTGCCAAGCCATGTCTTCCCTGGACTGGAATCAAACATCCTAGGACTGGTTTCTGGCTATCAGCCGTCTTCAGCCAGGATAGCTTGACTCCAGTGGCGTAGTGAACACGAGACCCACATCTGGGCATACCCTTCCCATGTAGGGTGAACAGCAAAACACACAAGATGATGGATGGAATGTTGCACAGTGGCAAAACATTCACCCCCCAGTCACAGATCTGGGTTTAATCCATCATTATTTTGCTCACCAAGCCACCCCAGTTCAGACTTGGCCATATGCAAATCAGCCGTGAACCTGTGCCTCATGGGAACAGTCCCACCCAAACTGCCAAGCCATGTCTTCCCTGGACCGGAATCAAGAACCCTAGGACCGGTTTCTGGCTATCAGCCGTCTTCAGCCAGGATAGCTTGACTCCAGTGGCGCAAGCAAAGCAGCAGCTGTTGGCTCTTTTTCAAAGAACACACTCATGCTTGTGACGCACCGCTGCACACTCCCAACAAGTTGTATGCCGCCACAAGCACGAGTCTGTGCTTGGAAAAAGAGCTGCACGACGGCTAAAGGTCTCCTATGCATTGCATGCGCACTGCGTAGGCAAAACCTAAAAAAGGGGGTGATGTTAAATTCTGCATTTTCCTCTTTAGTTTCAAATATCTAATTTGCACAAATTAAAAAATGTTGTCACTGTTAATGAATAAAGCAGGAATAAATTTGTGTGCCAAACTAAGCATAAAGAAACACATACATAGAGCAGATAAATACAAAGAAAAAGTTTAAGCTAATAACCCTTTTGAGTAACTAAAGGCACAACAATGACTATAGTAGTGCCATGGACCTGTCACTCAGATTTACAGTTAGTTTGTCTTTTGTCTTTCAGAATGACGTTGTGTTCAAGAAAAGCTGGAGGGCGAACTTGAGGAACTTGATGTTCCTCAGCGCTACAAAATATTGAGATACTGTACTTTTAAACAATGCCAATGTAGCATGCACTTCCTACAAAACATAACTATGAGTTGGAGGGCGAAGAGTAGTTCCTCTGAACTAGACTCTAAGCACTCTAGATATGAGTGAAATTGAGGTATTTCGCTTCCTGCTGCTTTACGTGCTCTAGTTGTCTGAAAAATAAACTATCTCCTTTCCCGAAGACTGACGCATGCGCAAAGCGAACACAGTGGCCACAGCGTCAGAGGGAGAAGAGTAAAAAATTTGCTAGCATTCGCGACAATAATTTTCAATTCTATTAAGGACACGGAGGCGAGCATTATGCTTCTCAATCTTTACTGCCAAAACACAGCAGCCAATGAAAATGTATATTTTCATAAATACAGTATAACAAAAACTACATTTCCCATGATACACATGAGTATAGGCACGCCCCCATAGTCCATAAGAACCCTCTGCGTGCCTTCATCTTCCTCTTTCTTTGTAGTGAACACAAGTCCAATATCAACTTGAATAACTGTACAACTCCTCCAACGTGGAAGAAACAATGATCATCAGACATAGGTTCCTGGCAGCCTTCTTCGTCTATTCAGACTTCTTGTCTGGTCCTGAAACAAAGGAAATGAAACAACCGTAACCACTGAATACGTGGGTGGGCAAGCTTGTTACACTTAATCAAGCCGGGTGGGATAATCCTCGCCTCGTGTCCTTAATAGAATTGAAAATTCTTGTCGCGAATGCTAGCAGATTTCTGATTCTATTACAGGACCGGAGGCTTCAGATTATGCTAGTTTAACACTCCTTAAATACCACAGAGGTAATATCCCCCACCGGCTTATAATAATATGTCTTAAAAGTTGACTCAGAGGACCAGTCTGCACAACGCATAATGTCCTGAATAGTAGAACCCAACATGAATGTCTTTGACGCCATAGCCACAGAATGAGCACTAAACATTTGAGTGTCAACACCAGCTTCTTTCATTATAAAACGAAGCCATCTGGCAATGGTGGCGGCCGCCACAGGTTTAAAAGGTTTCTGCAATGCAATCAGCAACTGAGAACAACCCTGAGGCCGCAAGGCCTTCGTACATTCCTCGTATTTCTTTAAACATTGTACCACACATAATTTGTCATTTTCACGAAAGGAATTATAATCAATATGACGTAACAATGTTTTAGTACGACCTATAATAGTGAATGAAACCCCTTCCGGGGTAAATACTCTACCTGTTACGTCGAGTGCCCTTAAATCCGATGAACGTCTGCACGACGACAGGCAAAGCAGCATGGCCTGCTTGGCCGACAACTGTTTTCTGGATAAGAGTGTATTAGCAGGCCATTTATTAAATAAGGCAATAACTAAAGAGACGTCCCATGGCGCCGTATATTTGGGTTTAGGTGGATTGGCAACCCTAATTCCCTTAAGGAGTTTGCATACTACCGGGTGCATACCTACCGGTTTCCCGTCTATCTGGGCATGCCCCGCAGAGATTGCTGACCTGGAATTGTTCACTGAACGATAGGCCAGCCCTTCCGCTGCCTTATCCAACAAAAAATCCAACACGTGGGATAATTCCGCCCCCAGGGGATCCAGATGTCGTTCCACGCACCAATCCACCCAGTTCTTCCGGGCTGAGAAATACTGTTTCCTGGTAGAAGGTGCCCAGGCCTGTCTGATGAATTCAGAAGTCCTGCTCGAAACTCCTGGCAGCTGCCACTGTTCCCTGAAAGCCTCCATGCCATCAGCGTGAGTCTGCCCTCTAGAATCAACGGGTGCCGCTCCTGAAGAGGGCCCAGCAACAGCTTCTCCGACTCCGGGAGGAGTCTGGGGAGATCGCAACTCCACTGCAACAACTTGGGGAACCACGACTGGGACGTCCACCACGGCGTCACCAAGACTATCTCCGCCCGTTGCTTGATCACCTGCATCATAACTCTGGGTATCAGCAGGAACGGGGGAAACGCATACTGGATCGCAGATGACCAAACCTGGAGAAAGGCATCGGTCGCTTTTGCTAATGGATCCGGCCTCCAGCTGAAAAACTGAGGGAGCTGATGCGTTAGTCTGGAGGCAAATAGGGCCATCTGGACTGGGCCCCAAATTCTCTGGAGCCACTGGAAGACTTCGGGAAGCAATTTCCAGTCGCTGTAATCTCTCCGGTTTCTGGAGTTCCAATCCGCCACCTGGTTGGATTGTCCCGGGATGTATTCCGCCATCACTGAGATCTGATTTGTGAGGCAGTAATGCCAAAAATCTTTGGCTATCTGTACAAGAAGAGACAATCTCGTGCCGCCCAACTTGTTGATGTACCTCACTGCGGACACATTGTCCAAGCGAAGGAGGATACAACAAGATGTCTGCCTCGGGGATAGCGTCCGAACTGCGAACAACCCTGCAAGCAGTTCTACCTCAAGCAACTCTCCGACCACCCACTGGTTCCTGCGCTTGGCGCTGCTCAGGGTCACACATATGCTAGGGATGACACGCACCAAAGTGGGAAAGGACTCAGCGGCACCCCCAAAGACAATCCTGTTGCCGCTATGTGGGGCTAGCCTGGCGCACCGGCCCCTGCAGAGGTGGCTTCACAGACTGGAGGGGATTTGCTGCCTGTCACGCAAGCTTTTATGATGTGGAGGTAAACACCCAGGCTATCTATGTAGCAAAGCACCAGCTATATATTCAACTGCACCATTCCCAAAATTGGAGAACTTAAACCATAACACAAACAATCATAATGATATCAAAAATAGTGTATTTTAATAAAAACAGGGATACATTTTTACAATGTAAATATACAATTATGATGAATTGTTGATAAAAAGTGATATATTTTTTCTATTTAAGAAAACACAAATTAAAAAACATTAGACGGGCAATGATACATGTCCTATCTATTGTTGCTGTGGCTGTTGTATATGAGTCAACGCGTTTCGACACGTCGTGGTGTCTTCCTCAGGACATTTATAGTTTCAGCCAATTTATCTATAAAGAACAAAATGATATTAGTTCTTATTTTTTTCTTTCAGAACAGTGTCACAGTTTACAATTTCATTTTGTTCATTCATAATAGGTAATAGTGAACCCTGGAACAATTATTCATTTCATTTCTGTTGTTTGATTCACTTCATTTAACATGGGAATATCTAGTGCAGTTCATTATTTTATTTAGAGTCTTACTTAATACATAGCAAAGTGTACAAGAGATACATTATTACTGGAGGTATCCTAAGGTGAACAGGCCTAGACAATTACAATTTTGATATGACCTAATTTGTCTACAGTGTGCATTTGTTTCACTGTTTACATTCTATAAAAATCCTGTTCAAGTTTCATTCAATAAACTCAATTTCTTTATCCTTCTATCAAGAAAAGGCGAGAGAAACCCAGAAAGAAAGTTTAAGCAGCAAGATAAATGATAAAAGAGAATTTACAGCTGCAGATATAAAGCCTCAGGTATCTTTTTCAAAGAGATTCAAATATTGGCTTTGACGCCGTCAGCAACTATTATCCTGTCCTGTAGTACTCCACGTAACTGATACTACATTTCTATTTTCGCCAATACTATGTTTCAATTAAATTGGTGTATACCTATTCATATTTTCCCAGAATGTTAAGCTTCCCATGTCTTTACCTGACATAGACCTCTGTTTAGACGGTTCATCTGTGGATTTCTTCAATTAAAAACAGAGTAAGTGAGGCACCGTTATTTTCTTTCCCTAAAAGCGGCATGTGAAACCTGCAGAGGACATAATTGTGTGTTTCTTAATAATCACTTTGTTCATTTCCTTAGCACGATAGAGAGCGGCATCTAAATATCCTCATTCTCTCTTTATATCAGGTTGCATACCTCAATGTTAAGGATCCACTGCTCCCATCTCACTTAGCCTGTATTCACACCTTCAGTGGGATTCTTCAAGTAAAAAATGCCTCTTGGCTGTAGATGAAACCATAAGAGCTAGGCGTTATAATGACACACAAATCTCTTATTTGGGTACAATTAAATGTGCTTGTAATAGTATTTTTCTCACCACGTAAAGAAAGGGGTTTTCCAAATATGAAGAGCAAAACACCATAGGGCCGTAACTGGTTAGTTTTCAAGCTAACCCACGTGGTGTCTTCGAAAAATCGCTGCTTCCCGCATATAATTACAGCGTCAACATGAAACTGTTGGGCAAAAATAAAATGCGAAGCTTGTTTAACTATTTTAACTTATCTTTTAAAGCACGCTCCTATCGGTGCCCCGTGGGGTGGGGGAAACAACATGTGTTCATACCTTAATGAATCTCTTTTTAAATGAACAAAAAGCCGTTCAGATTTCTCAATGTTGCAGACAGCGCTACTTCACAAAATACGCAAGCTTTTATGGCCACCTTTATGTCAGAGCTTAAAAATGAAATAGGATCTCTTCGCGCTGAGGTCCACTCCTGTGTCCGGGAGCTTAAGAAGGAGATCACAGACCTTGGCGAGAGAGTGGATGGGCTGGAGAAGACTGTAGATGCCCGAACCGAGGACCAGGAACAACTCTGGCAGTGCCTGGCCACCTTGGAGGAACAGCACATCGAGTTGCAACTGAAGCAGGAAGATCTGGAAAGTAGGAGTCGCCAGAACAACATCTGCATCCGGGGGGTTCCCCTTGGGGCGGAGGGGAATGACATCATGACTTACATGGCGCAGCTCCTGCACGAGGTCTGGGGAGACGATGATGCCTCTCCACTGGCCCTGGACCAGGCTCATCGGGTCTCTGGCCCCACTGGCAGGCCAGGTGTTCTCCCGGACATCCTAACCCGGGTCCACTTCTTTACAGAAAAGGAGGCTATTCTCAGGACAGCACATGCCAAGCCGGACCTCACCTACAACGGGATCAAGATCCAGATATTCCAAGACCTCGCACCTACCACCCTTCGAAGATGCCAGGATTTTAAACCTGCAATGGGTAAACTGCGACACATGGACATCTCGTACCAGGGGGCCACCCGTTAGCTCTCCTTTTCCAATGGTAATCCAAGCGCCGGATGATAAGGTCTTATAAAGAAGCAAAGCAACTTCTTCATCTCTCCTCAATGCCACCTGCCAGCCCTGCACGTCTCCTGCCCCTCACGCGGGCACCTGCAAGCCATCATGGTCTACCATGTGCCTTCATAGAAGCTCGCTGCATCTCGATGCACACTCATCCTCGCAAGCCAAGAACAACATTATCCAACATATTAGATCCCTGGAGTGGGAAAAGTCCAAAGCTAACTCCCTATCTCCATCGCCTTGATTGACTGAAACCCCACCTCTGCAAATGAATGAACACGCTGCCCCCAGACAGTGTCCCCGACCCCTCTGGGGTTGGTGATCACTCGCAGGAATAGTTCATACCCCAGTTCCCTAACTGCAGTGTGAATGGTACTGGACTATCCGCCTAGATGACCCCGTGAGCGGCTGACGACCTGCCCCCTATCTGTTCTTGAGAGAGTGACATCTCTGGGATTACCCGAGTCTTTTTGGTCTAGGCTGACCCGCAACTGGAACAGGACATTGTGGCCCGGTTGGCCAATGTTGGTTACCAATTTTTCGTTTTTACATATCTATGGTCTTTTTTCTCCCTTTTCCCACTTTCTTTCTTCTTCTGGCTATGGTGAGCGGGAAACTCTCTTCCGATGGTGCCCTCCTTTTGACAAGAGTGACGAGCCCCTACACCTTTTCCCTACTATCCCATCTTGCTCTTTACGGTGGCATGACAGACTAATCCGGGTTTTGACACAACTATGACTACCCCTTGCCCCCTGAAGATTATATCCCTTAATGGTAAGGGACTTAACTCCCCCAACAAACATCAACAAACATGGCGCTACCTAGTACAACACAATCCAGACATTATCCTTCTTCAAGAAACCCACCTTTTAAAAGCTGATACCCCTCGCATGGCTCACCCGAAATATCCCCTCCAATTCTGGGCTACGGCATCCACTAAAACGGCTGGGGTGGCAATCCTTTGCAGAGCTGGCATCAGGCAGGGGGAATCCAGGGTCTTCCGTAGCTCGGATGGCCGCTTCATCAGGGCTGGGTTTGAATTGGACAACGCCTCCTTGCACTGTGTAGTGTGAATGCACCCAACCAGATGCGGGACTCCCATCTCCGGACAACTTTGCGGGAACACGTGACACAGGATGATCCCTCGCTAGTCTTAAGGGGGGACTTCAATTTGGCATGGGATCCTAAAATAGACAGCAGCAAAGCCTCCTCACATGGGACGGGGACCATGTCCTCGGCCCTCCGGAGACAAATAGCAAACCTTGGTCTGCTGGACTCCTGGCAATATCACTCTCCTGAGGCACGCAACTTTTCGTATTACTCACACGTCCATCGTTCGTATTCGCGCATTGATTATATTTTTATCTCTCATGCCCTGATCAGTGACATGCTTTCAGCCTCCATGTCCGCTATCTCGCTCTCCGATCACGCTCATGTTGAACTTCTCCTGCAGGACCCGGCTGCTTGTCCCTCCCTTACCCCCGATGGCATCTGCAACCGCACATTATACGAGACCCAATGAATGTGGAAAGCATACGGACTGCCATTGACTCTTACTTTGCGGTCAATGATATTCCCGAAACACCCTTCCCTGTAGTGTGGGATGCCTTCAAGGATATTCCCGAAACACCCTTCCCTGTAGTGTGGGATGCCTTCAAGGCTATGATCCGTGGTCATATCACATCCCTGGCAATTGCGTGGGTGCGTGAAGTCCATCTCCTGGAGGATAGCCTCTCCAAGGATATTAAAGATTTAGAGAGACAGGACCAGGAACGCCCCACACTCGCACATAAACGACGCCTTGCAAACCTTAGGGGGCAACTCCGTTCCCTCTTCACCAACAAGCCTGAGAGAGCCCTATTAGCGGTAAATCAGCGACACTTTGAGGGGGGGACAAAGTGGGCAGGTTGCTGGCGAAACGCCTGCGAGCGCGCACTGCGAAGGCACACATAGGCACACATAGCTAACATCCAGCTCCCTGACGGCGAGAGGGCCACCACAGAGAGGGCCAAACGTGAGGCCTTCCGGGCCTATTATTCAGCTCTTTACACGGCGGACGAGCCGTCCCCGGACCAGGTCAAAGCTATCCTAGACCAATGCCCCTGGACCCCACTTAGCCCCCATCATGCCAAACAGTTGAATGAACCCCTCACAACAGAGGAGTTGGCGACGGCACTAAAGGACGTCCCTCTTGGGAAATCACCAGGCCCAGATGGCCAAGCGCCTTGATCCCCATATGCCTGGCCTAATAGAGCCGGACTAGGTTGGCATCATCCGGAATCGACAGGGAGCAGACAATGTATGCAGAATTGCCCATCTTGGGGGAAGGCACAACACTGGAAGATACCAGCATGCCTTCTATCGCTAGTCGTGGAGAAGGCATTTGATTGGGTTGATTGGGCCTTCCTCCGAGCGGTACTGAAGAAAATCAGACTGGGCCAGAACATGATAGCTAGGATCATGGCCCCCTACCTCTCCCCGCAGGCTCTGGTGTGAGTCAACGGTCAGCTCACGGACCCTATCTCCATAAAAAGGGGCACGCGGCAGGGCTACCCCCTGTCTCCTCTGTTGTTTGCCCTCGTGGTAGAGCCCATGGCCTCTTACTTGCGGGTCAACAGTACAAAGTGGCGCTCTTTGCCGACGATCTCATTTTCACTCTATCCCGCCCGCATATCTCCCTCCCGGCGCTACAATCCTTGCTGCAGTCCTTTGAGCGGGCCTCTGGCCTTAAAATTAACCATGGGAAGTCTTGGGCCCTGAACCATACAATCCTGAGGAGGAGATACCGACCCTGCAAGCACTCATCCCCTGTCAGTGGGCCACTAACTCCATTCGATATCTAGGGCTTCGGCTGACTCGTTCTCTGGCCACATGGACCCAAACGAATTGGCGGGAATGTAGGAAAGCTGTCTTGGAGGACCTCAGGGGCTGGAAATCCCTGACCCTCTCCTGGCTGGGCCACCTCAACGCTATAAAAATGTTGATACTTCCAAAAATACTGCATTTGTTCCAATGACTACCCACCCCCATCCTGCAACATCAGATCCAGAGACTTTAGCGGGATCTTACCATTTTCATATGGGGCAGGCGTAGACCACGTTTTTCCCACAAAGTCCTCATGCTCCCGAGAGATAGAGGAGGGCTAGAGTGCCCCAACCTACTGGAATATTATTGGGCCTCCCACCTTTGCATATTTTTGGAATGGACAACGACTGAGAGTGAGAAGATCTGGTTCCAAATGGACAGGGCGGTAACCGGATGAACCATATGGTATCTTACCTGGCTCCATCGGACTGCACGCTCTTGCAGCGCTTACGTTGCCGTGCCTACCAAGACAGTGCTGAATATATGGGACAAAGTGGCCGTACCCAAGGGGCTTTCGACCTTCCCCTACCCCCACACTCCCAATGCAGTTAACTCGCTATTCCCTCCGGCCCTACCCACAGGCATTTTCAAAATAGCTGAAAGGTGGATGCAGAACGATCAGCGATATGTACGCGGGGGACACACTCAAAACATTTGCTCAATGCAGAGAAGAGTTCCAACTCCCGGCGGGAGCGGGGATCCAGTATGCACAGCTGCGACATTGGTTGTCCTCGCCGGAGATGCAGCAGGCCGCCAACAGTCCATTCACTCCCGTAGAGCAATTGGTACGCTCCTGAAATTACGTCGTCTCAGTGGAGCCGCCTATGGCGAGACATACCAAAGGTTTACCACAGTATATCGCAACGAGAAACTGCGTATAAGGTCATGGCGCAGTGGTACTATACACACTCTCGATTGCACAGGATGTTCCCTGCTTCCTCTCCATTGTACTTGAGATGTTTGAATGCTTCTGGGGACTTCATTCACATTTGGTGGGCGTGCCCTCTCCTGACCCTGTTCTGGAAGGAAGTTCTTAGTCATATTAAGGGGGTACTAGGCTTCCCTTTGCCTAAATCCACAGCCACAGTCCTTTTAGGCCTTAAGCCTGACAACTTAAAAGCCCTTACTCGTAGTGACTGGCACATAGTTCTTGACATGCTAGGAGCCACTAAGCAACTCATAGGTCTGTATTGGAAAAAAGCTGAGACCCCCCAATTGCTGCCTGGTTTGTACGCCTATGGCACGTAGTGACTATGGAACTCTTCACAGCGCGACTGCGACACCCACTTCACCAAAATCTGGAATCCATTAGTTACATATCTCTGTAAAGCAGAACATGCGCGTCTCCTGCCCCCGAAACTCCGGTCCCTACGCCTATTTGAAGATGATGTAACGCCGCCTGATCCTGACAGATGGCTTACACAACCATAATGGCCCTGCTCATAGCCCCATATGACACTCATACCAACCCATGACCTGACCAGTACGCAACACTGGTTCTCCTCCCTTCCCCCCGCTTCCCCATCATCGTCGTCTCAACATAGCTCCCTTGAGGTAGGGGCCTTTCACCTTTTTGATCTTTTTACCCCCTTCTCGCTACCTCTCTGTTTGCTCCTTACTACCTTCTTTCCGTAAGCCTCTTGCCTACACCTTCTGTGCTTCTTTTTGCTATGTTATTGTCCATGTTAAATATGGGTCTTGAAACACACCCACGATTGTAATCTACTACTACGCTACATGCATCACATGGCCGGCCAAACAAGGGTTGTAGGCGACATGCTGTGTACAAGCTGTTCCACTAGGCCTCCCCGAAAACCCTCGAGGCTCTTCTGAATTGCGCGGCCGGCCCTGCATAGGGTTGTGGGCCTGCGCTGTGTGTACTTCGACCCTCCCTTTGTTCTCTATATGAAAATAAAAACAGATTTAAACTCTAGTGCATTTTGTTTAATGCTTGCACAAAGCACCCATATTCTGCTCTGCCCTAACTTCAGTAGCCTGTCCTAAACTGTTTTTTGCAGGACTGTCCTACAATCAAAGCAAGTATCCCGATGAGTCCCTGGGGATGGGCACCAGTTCAGCTGAAGAACATATATCATGTCATCCCTTTCCTGGGTGTGACAATGTTATTGCACAGGTGTCACTTACAGACCTAGAGTGCTAAAGCCTGCTGTTGAAACACAGCCACCTCTTCTCTGGGCGTTTACTAACATCCCCTTTGATCGTCTCAGAAAACATACCAACTTAACCCCCTTTTAGGTTTACATTTCCTGGGTGATTTATGTGAGATAATATCCATATACTGGTTTCACGTTTCTTTTTGTTGATAAAAGCACAACATGATCACCAACCTCAAGCACCCTGTATTCAAAATTACTTTCATGTGCCGAATAACGCACTTTGACTTCCTGTAATGTATCATAATTGACTGCTTTTGACTTTCAACATTGTGTACATATATTCATATGTGTGTATATGCATAAGTAAAGTTGCAGAGTGTTGACCATTTCATAGCTCTGATGACGTATGGCAGGGTAAAAAGATTAATCCTCCTCAGGGAACTGTCTGTCGAGTTCACTGAAGAATTGGTACAAGGCTAATCAAACAACCATTGGCAAACACAGTTTGTTTGGCACTGGCCACTAGTCTTTTGGATTTGTCAATGCTTCTTTTGGTTTTTTTCAAAACTCCAATGTAAATAAAAATGGCGGAAAGCAAAAATATGTTTCTGTCTCACATAGCACCCATTGCCTAATCCAGGGCACTGAAGGGAACTAGCTTTGGTGAGCGTGCTTTTTTTGAAAGAGCAGAATGTTCCTTCTCATAGTGAAGTTAGCCGATGGATCAAGTGTGACCCGTTGCTGTACGCTGTAGTGAGTGGAAAAAAGTGTGAATGACAGACCAATGGATGAAGACGTCTGTTTGAAAGCCCTATACTAAGTAGATTATACTGTTAGTAACATCAAAAAGGCATTGGCTACAACTAAAATGGGCCTAGCTGTATGCTGTAGAGGTCTAGTCTAACACAAAACATAGAAAACTTAAACTACTTTCTCCAACCATGCTTAGGTTTTTGTGATCACGTGATGGTAATCTCAGATGGAAGGAATTAAGATTATTTATAGTACTTTGATTGCCAGAACAACAAATATAACACCCGTCTAACATGTTCCTCGCTGCTGTTCCTTCAACTCTTCTCTATGGCAGTTCTCTTACTGTGTCATTTCTTTTTTATGGCAGTTTGCACCAGCGCTCTGTTCTCTGTAGCAATCCTGCACTTCTTCCCTGCAGCACCGCCCATCATCCACCTCCATTCTAGACGCAGGTGCCTCAAAGGCTGGTACTAATGCCAGTGTTTATGCCCGGTGTTACACAAAGGAGTAACGGCCCGTCAGATGTGGGTGCTGCATCTGCTTGGGGAACACTTACCAGTTAGACATGCAATGCTGAAATGCATTAATATTCACAAAGCTAGTAGATCTTGCATTGCCGAGTCCTATTGGCTCTGCCAATGCCTGGAGGGAGCTCAGCAGGTACTGCACATCCGCTGTGGTTTGTGGGATTTCCATTGCAAAATGCGTTTAGAAGCAGATATGTGTAGAGCTCTAGGACCATTAACAACCAAAGCAGCACCCCACATTCATTAATACAAATGTCACTGGGGATTGACTGCATGTTTTCATTTTGATATTCGGACAAGTCTTTACATATTATTATTAGGTTTTGTAAGTTTGTGCGCAATGAAAGTGCGCCTTTCTTTGTAATTATGTTTCATAATTTTTAAACTTAGTAACACAATCCACAAAAATACACTTCACACAATGCCACATTATTCCAATCAGCATAATTTGACTCAATGCCGCACACTTCCACACCACACAATTCAACTCTATACATTTCCATTCCACACCACATAATTCAACAACAAACCACATATTTTAACTCAACAACACAATTAAGCAACACACCACACACATCCAATCCACACCACAGAATTCCACATCATATCACAAAATTCAACAGCACATAACATAATTAAACGCCACAACATACCACTCTACAACACAAAATGCTATTTCACATAATTAAACTCTGACACATACTTAAACTCCACATAATTCCAGTACACTCAACAACACATAATTACTATCCACATTATCCACTGCACACTATGCCACATAATTCCACTACACTGCACACAATTCAACAACTAGCAATTTCAATCTAACCCACATTATTCCACTCCACACCACGTACATCCATTCCAATCCAAAACACATGAGTAAAAGACATTGGGCCAGATGTAGGTAATTGTGAAATACCGATTTCTTCATACCGAATTTTACAGATTCGGTATTAAAAAATCGGTATTTCCGATGTAGGTAAAAATTAGGTAATTTTTACCGAATCGGTAAAATTCAGAAAAAAAATACTGAATCCTTAATACCGATCGGTATTACAGATTCTTTATTACCGAATCACTAATTCAAAATTCCTGCAATTGAGGAATCAGCCAATCCTGTGCATCCTATTTACTCCCAACAAAGGAAGTGGCCACACCCAAGCAGCTGCACTGCACCAGAAGCTGTTGGAGAGGCAGGCAGCAGAGAAAGACAAATAGGAGCAACTTTACTACCTGACATCAACCACCAGAATGGACAGCCAGGACAGGGAAACTGATGGTGCAGAAAGGAAAAGAAAACTTAAATTTAGTGAGAGGGAGCTTGAGTTTTTAATTGAGGAGGTGGCAAAGGAACACACCAAGCTATTTGGTAAAAAAATCACAACAAGTGCCTGAGTCACAAAAAAGAAAAATATGGATTGGAATCCAGGACCTCATTAATTCCATAGGTGTGACCCACCGTGACGTGGAAGACCTAAAAAAAAAGGTGGTATGACCTCAGGAGTATGGCGAAGAAGAGGATGTCTGAAAGGAAAAAGCAAGCAAACCTGACAGAAGGAGGAAAAAATACAGCACTTTCACTGACTGCCCTGGAACTGCTTGTGGAATCCACCATTGAGCCAGAGAGTGTCAGCGGCATCGGGATGCAGACAGCTCAGCCAGAGCTGCAACCAAACAAGGTAAGATGCATGCACACAAAGCTGCTCCCCCCACTCCCTAACCCCATTCCCCAATGAGGCAGTGTGAATCCCACTCCAGTACAGGTTTTACTAAACACCAGCAATGCATTATGGGAGATGTAGTCAGTGTAACACCTATCATACCAGTCAGCCCACTGAACCCAAAGGCATGTGACGCACATCAGCGATAAGCAAGCAGAGGATAGACAGTTTTATTGGCAGACATGAAATTTATTTGTATGCAAATGCTGCCAGACAAGTGAACTAATATACAATCTGTCTCCACAGGCGAGACATCGCGCAGGGCTGCGCCAGGCAAGGCAGGAAAGGCACCCCAGAGAGATAGAGCGGAGTAGGAGGATGTCATTTCGCCTGTGGGCCACACCACAACACCACCACCGTCAACACCACCACCATCAACACCACCACCATCAACACCATCACCACCGGCATCACGACCGACATCACCAGCAGCGTCACCAACGCCATCATCTCCAAGACCCAGGAGGCATGCAGTTGCCAGCCTCCAACAGATGGAGTTGTCCGACGAGGACTGCAGGGGGGAAGAACAGCCAACGTTGCCAGACGATGGCAATAATGCCCGTACACAGTCCCCCACAGAGCGACCACACACAGGTGCCAGACGCCGCAGGGCTAGGGCACACAGTCCACCTTCGCAGGGCGAGGATCAGACTGTCTATGCAGGTCTGGAGGTGAACATGTTGAAGGTGCAGCGCCTGCAAGCAAAGGCAATCAGATCAGTTCAGCGGCAGATGGGGCACATGACAGCACACTTGCAGTGCATAGAGAAGGGCATCTGCACAATGAACACAACACTGGCTGAGGGGATGAGGATCATGTTTGAGGGCATGAGGGACATGTCTGACTCAGTGAGGCTGCTGTGCAGCAGGATGGACGATGACAGAATGACAAGGCTCAGGGAGAGGCATAAAATGGAGAACTACACCAAGGTGGTGAACCGCCTCTCCACTGCCACTTCTCTGCTCTGCAGGCTCTCGGTGGCCATGCAGGAGGAGATGGCACACTGCAGCTGGGATGTGGCAAGGGGGCTGGTGACAGTGGCCACTGCACTTGAAGTGCTACAAAATAATCAGACTGCCAATACTGTTGCAGGTGATGTGGCGGACAGTGAGGAGACAAATAGCCGCAGTAGTGAAACGCCCCCTGTTACAGAGTCCAGGAGGCGCAGCGGATGGCAAAGTGGTGGCACAGGACAGATTGTCAGTGAGGACAGTGTACACAGACGAAGCAGCAATGTTGTTTGTGGGCACAGGAGGTAATGCCAGGCACACTTGTTTTTGATACATGGGTGAATTAACCCATACCAGCTTTGTAGGCTGTTTGGAAATGGGACTGGTATGTTAAGCCCTTCATGATGTGGCGTAGTGACATGTTATTAAACTACGTCACTCACACACAATTACTGGCTGTGTCTCCTTACTTACCTAGAAATAGTTCTGTGTAATCTCAGCCCGTCTTGTCTCCCACCTGGTGCTGGTGCAGCTCCTGCTGTGCTGGGCTCTGGCTGTGGACATTCATCGTCATTGTCCTCAGAGTCGGTCAAATCGACTGCTGTCCCTTTCTTAGTTGCCAGGTTATGCAGCTTAGCACATGTAGCAATGATATTGCAGCAGATGATGTGTCGGTACTGACGGGCACCTCCGCTTTTGTAGTGTCAGTGGAACCTGCTCTTCAACAGTCCAAACGTCCGCTCCACCACGTTGCGTGTCGATTTGTGCGCAGCATTATATTGTCTCTCACTTGGGGTTTATGGGTTCAGGTAAGGATTGAGGATGAATGCCCGCACGGCATATGCTCTGTCACCTAGGTGAGAAAGAAAGTGCCAAACACCATCACATTCTTCAACAGTATACATCAGGGTGTGTCACAGTGATTTACCTAGCAGATATCCTTCTCCAAATTCTCCCCCAGCCAGACATGTGTATATCCCACTGTTGCGGAATATGTTGGAGTCATGGGTGCTCCCAGGAAATTTTGCCATGATGTCGGTGATGATGTTGGCCGCATCACAGATGACCTGCACGTTGATGGAGTGGGTGGATTTTTTGTTACGGTAGATGTACTCGTAGGCAGATATGTATGTGTGTCCCATCAATGCACCCTATAACATGCGGGAACTGTGCCTTTTGGTAGAAGTCTGTTTTTGTTTTCTGCAGTTCGGCCTGTGTGGTGTGGAAGCGTATGTAGTGATGCATCCTTTGCAGGAAATTGTTAAGGAACCGAGACAGGCAGCTCTGCGACACACCACCTGCCGCAGATATCACCCCCTGGTAACTTCCTGATGCTAATAGGTGGAGGCTACAGAGCACCTGGACATGTGGTGGTATAGCGTGCGCCCTTGGTGTAGGATGCTCCAGGAGTGGGTGCAGGTCCCATATCAGGTCCAGGATAGTTTGGGTGTGTTGCCTGTACCTTTAATGAAGTTCTGCCTCAGTGAGTTGAAATAGTGTGATGCGCTGTCTGTATATGCGCTCCTCCCTTCTCCAGATCCTCATTCCTGCTGCCTGTAGTCGTAGCCGCCTTGCAATAACGTAGAGGGCCACCATTGTGTCGAGACTGTTGAATTTTGGGGCTGTTTAAATGCTGTGCACATGATTACCATCTGCTTTGAGTCAGTGGTAATTACGACTCTTAAATACCGAATTTCATGAAATTCGGTATTACCGATTTTTGGTAAATCTCTTTTACCGATTCTTATTTACCGAATTGGTATTTGGGGTTTTCGGTATCTCCGATTCGGTAATAAGGAATCAGTAACTGGTTTTCCTTATTTTACTGATTCCTTATTACCGAACCATTCGGTATTCTGAAAATTGCAATTGGCTAAATACCGGTCGGCAACAGTGACATTTACCGATTTTCACCGTTACCGACCGGTACTTAGCCACCTACTTCGGGCCCATTGTCATTTATCACCAATACCTCTAACTCTCACAAATGCAAGACCAATTTGCATTGCAAATGCTTGTTTCTAATGGAATAAACAAGACTACAAGTCCCAGAATTCAAGGAAAAACCCTGGACTGGAGCAATAAATCACGCATGGGCCTGGCAAACTTGCCAACTATGGCACAGACACACACAATTTGCTTGTAACCTGCAGTCAGAGGTGCACACCCTCACATCCCCAAATTAACATGTTTTATCCACAATATAACCAAAGTTTGCCACTCTAATTGTTGATGTGCAGAAGACTGAGAGGGTTGGGAGTCTGCATTAACTTGCTTGGTACTGACTTGCTGAAGATCTGTATTGAAAATACTGGTAGGAACAGAATTTGACCGTTTGACAGTGTAAAATTCAGGGTGCATGCTGATGCTGATGCAGGTGCTCACTTGATGTGTGTTGGCACCAGGGCCAATTCTTCAAGGGGGTGCATGTGGAAGAACACTCCCTTCCCCTTAAAAAATCTCTTAATCAGGTCCCTGCCCAGCAGTGCAGTCAGGCGCATTTAGTCACCGTCATGTCCCAACTGGGAGGGTTTCTTAGCCTGTGAAGTGCAGGCAGCAGGTCTTTAAGTTGTGGTAGGTGAACACCAACTTTGAAACTCGTCCCTATCAGGCATTATAGCCTTAACTTCACTGGAAAACATTTTGATCGATTTCTAAACAATGATTGTCAAAACCCTTAATGTAATCCATGTCAGTAATGCAGTCTCTGTTTACATTTCACTTGTTTTCCTCATCATACATTCCCTAAGATTAATTATTTTTGCAGATGTTTTGTTTATTTAGGGGTTGATTATAAGTTTGACAAAAAAGGTCACTCCATTGAAACGGCATCGGATTTCCTGTACGCCGACTTTGCTGTCCGCCTTCGCTATTACGATGCATGTGGATGCATAGACAAAAGACCGCCACGGTCCCGCCATTGCCACCAGGAAATCTGTACTTCGTGAACGGCAGAATAAGGTAAGTCGGCTTTCGGAGGTAGGACCGCCTGTTTCCCCGTTGGCCCAATCACAATGTGCCTTCCCGCTGACGTGCCCGCCACACCTGAGTTCACAGAATAGAAGGAGATAATGCACAAACTCATCTTTGCTCACCTTCACACGTCTTGTACCACCATGGAGCCGATCCTACAAGTCCAACTGCTGCTGCTGCTTGATGACATCCAAAACCAACACTGTTGTTGACGAAGGTAAGCCCCACACTTACCTGTTTCCATTGAAGTGCCTGTTAACATATGGACAGGACCTGTGGTTTTTAAAATATCTTGGACAACCAATAGCATATCCAACTGCAAAGCATATGTGGGTAATGTTGAAGAGCAAGATATCAAAATGTCCCTGTGTCTATGCTGTGGCACAGACATAGGGACAAGGAGTGAGAGGGCACAAAGAGGCAAAAAAGAGTGGAACACGATTTTTAGTTATGTTTTATATTATTGTATGTGAAAGTTCTAATAAATGTGTTAAAACTTTCACTTACAATAATATAAAACATAACTAAAAAGTGAGAGCGAGACCTAAGAAAGAATTTTTTAATAAAAACATAGCGAAGGACGAGCTTGTGGGCGGAGCAGGGACTTTCTCAGAGTCAGGCAAAACGTATTGAAACCAGAAGATAGAGCCGGGAAGGCGTTGACTAAAGTAAAAGTAAAATTACATTTGACTGACATTAGCTTAAATGAATTCAAGATATAATTGGATGCAGGAAAACAAGCAGGAAGTCCAGAGAGAAGAGCAACATTACATACGGATGAAAATAAGAGCTCTATCTATTTTTGAAGCATGGAAAGCGAGAAAAGGCCAGATTGTGCAGACAGTAGGTCACTGAAAACAAAAGCAAAGGAAGAAAAAAAAACAGAATCTGCTATCACTCTAAGATTTTGGACAGAAGACAGGAAAGAATGCAGTGAAAACGAGAATGGATGAAGGACGGGTGTTACAAAACCAGAGAGTGGGGAGAAAAAAAGATTTTAGTTTTAGAGAGATGGAGAGAGCGAGTTCTCATCCCAGCCTCGAAAGAGCGAAGGCTATCATGACAGAGAGGATGTTCCGAGAGGAACTATAGGAATTAAATTAAATGTAGACTTCACAGTCATCTTCGCAGAAATGACAAGATGGCACGTGAGTGGTGCGTGCGTGCGACCACAGTCTGCTGTTTTTCGAAGCACACACTCGTGCTTGTGGCACGCCCCTGCGCGCTCCCGCAAGGTGTATGCCGCTGATGAAGCAAGGTGAAGAACAAGATTTTGTTCAAATGTTGTGAAGTTAATCTCCCATAACCATAATTTAATTAATAAGTTTGTGGTGAAATTACTAATCAACTTAGTTCAAGAATACATTCATCAATACACGAAGGATAAACTAATGTGCTTTATGTTGCAAATGCAAAGAAAAAATAATAAACTAATCTTGTCTATTGTCTTTGTCAGTATTAAATGTGGCTGTTTAACTAATGGCATGTGCTTATTTTGTGTGCTTATGTTATGTCTTTTCTGTGACAAAAGTTCAAGGAGTTCGTGCAGTTCCTAAAGGAGAAGTAAATATAATGCTGCTTGGCTGTGCTTCTGCTAGGTAACATAATTAACAGGACTAAATTAGTAAAGGGGGTGGGTAACAGAATGGGTCTCAATTCTTTAATTAATTGATGTCTTGTGTTTGTTTAATAATAGTTTCCAAAGTGTGGCCTAAAGGTGGTTCAGAAAACATGGCTGACAGAGCTGCAGATGCAAAAGCTTGTCCAGGGTGAAGCCTTCGCACATGCATAGCTGTGAAGATTTTTACTGCATTATCATCATAAATTGAAAAGCAGTTCTCTGGCTGAATTGAACGTGCTCATGAAGAAAAGGCTTAAGGACAGAAACTTAAAGTGTCTGCCAAGGCTAGGAAGTAAATGTTTGAAACTTGAAAAGTAACTTTCTTGAGGAAGCTGAAAGATGTGGAAGTGAGAGACAATAGGGCTTATGTGAAGCCTGGACTTGGTCAAGAATCGGAGATGACCTAATTGTGGACTGACACAGGACAGCCAATGAAAAGCTCGGATTCGCTTTAAAGAATGTAAAATGTAGAAAGTTTAGCTAGAAGGAAAGGTATAAAACCTGACACTTGGAGCAGGAAAAAAACTCTCTTCTTTCCGATTCCTGAATGACGTGACATGCTGTTGGACTTTTGGCGCACGTAAGGACAGCAGACTTAAATTGATTTTTCCTTCCTAGGTGAAGTGAGAATTAGACAGAGAAATAGATTAGGGAATGGAAACTGTTATTCTGCTAATATTTCATGTTTCTGAGCTTGCTTTGAAAATGTCAGGACATTAATTCATTTCCTTATTAAATGCTGATTTCTTAATTGCTTATAAAATAAAGATTTTAAACGTAAATGCTTTTTCTTTATGAAAAATAAAGTTAATAAAATTAGATTTGAATCGACAAGCTGGTCTTGTTTATTCATGATCTAGTTACCATCAGTTGATCCAATCGCCTTGGTGGTCTGATTATTAAAATAATAAAGGTTTAAACCATGGTAAAAATAGATAAACTGCAGTTGTATAAAGTTTGTAAATAATATGAGAGTAGTTTAGTTAATCATACCACCTGATTCAGACGCTCAGATTTTGTCTCATTGGTAGTATGGGCCTTTATATGTGTTTCATGATTAATGGTGAGTATTGAGGTGATAGGTAGTGTTTCTGAGACAGTTTTTCAATAGGAGCGCTGGATCACTTTCTTGGTAGCAGAGTTACGGTTTCTATGGTAACTAGTATGTTACATGGTAATACATAGGATTAATGTCTAAAACATGTTAAGTTTGTTTAGTTGTTATATGTAGTCGAAAGGTTTTTTCCAGCAGTGTGAAAATTCCTGGTTTGTGCCGGCATGAGAAGTGTGACAGGTGAAGTTACACAGTGCATTTGTTCTGTTTCAAAATAGTGGTATCGCCGTATATCACAAGTGTTGTGGTGGTACAGCACAAGTTTAGAGATTTTAGGTGTGTTAGGTAGAATGCATAGTGAGGATTATATATGAAATTGTAGCTTTCGAGTATAGGGAAGTATGTCCTGATTTAAAACTCACTGTGAAAAGAGTAGTAGAATTTATCTAAGCTTGAGTGACGGGTAAGGAAGCGTCGTCTATCTTACTGGCAAGTGAGGATTTCTATTGGTGGGTTAAAGTCTTACTAAAGATTATGTATGCATGGTTAGGCATTTTTCTGTATGAATGTGCATAAATGGATTTGTAATATACGATCGAGTGAATCTGTGAATTGTCTCTAAGGAGGTGTAAAATATCTCTGTATGTGCATTTAGAGAGGAACGAGTTCGTTATTACCTGCTAGAAGGGTAAAGTAGCCTTACTTTATCAACGAATTTAAATATTCTGTGAAAATAGCGTCGTCTATTTCACGTGGAAAGAATACTTGAATGATGGGAAACCTATCACTTTATTTTAGTGAAACAGACAAATGGTTTGTTTTTTGTGGAGTTATTAACTGAATTCAATTGAAAGATTTGTAAATATGGCGCTTTGAAATTTTTTTGTAAAGGAGGTGTTAGTTTAAGGAGCGGAGCGAGGGACAGAGCAGCTGCAGCGGTAGCATACGTCATAAATGTCGCGCTGTGATTGGCTAACATACGTCACAGTGTTCGCGCACAGATTGGTTCATGTGACTAAGGCAAGCTTACAGCTGATTGGTTCATCCTGAAAAACAGTAATTCTATTGGTTGAGCAAAATAGTGACGAAGCTTAACTTGATTGATTTGTTGGTGAGTTTCGCGCACGGATTGGTTGGTGTTGCGGAATAACAAGGAAGTTGTTACGATCTTTACCGAAGTAAGGGAAATTGTTTAAAAACATGGATTACTATTACATGAAGGAGAAAAAGAAGCTTTCATGGTTTCAGAAATTGAAAAACAAATTTAAACCTGACAAGAAAATTGCAACGCGAGGTGGAAGATTAATTCATAAGTACAAAACACCTGCAGCGTATATGTTGGGTGAATATGGTTATCATACTTGTCTTTGGATTGATAATTGGATGAAGTACACTGAAAATGATGGTGTATTAGCATGGCCGGAAGATGGATCATTTAACGTAGCAGTTTTGAAAAACTTAAGAGAAAAAATGATGAAACATGTACCAAAGCCTAGACCTACTCAATTTGAAGCTCTAGTTGAATGGGAAGACGAAATGTTTGAATTACAACGAGAGAGTGGAGGAATATCAAGGAGAACAGGATTAGGTCTTAATAGAGAAACACATGAGGATAGAATGCGTCGATGGAGAAGTGCAGACATGTGTGATGGCTTGTACCCAGTGAGACTAATTGATGAGGTAACTGGACAAAAGAGTGCACAAAAGAAAAATAATATTAGTGAAGAAAGTGATTCAGAAGATGCGGTATTAGAAGAAATTTATACTAGAAAACCGCCACCTTATCAACCAGTTTGTTCATGGACTTCTCCAAGTGCCCCTCCAAGAGAAATTATTGATGAGACGTCTCCTAAAACAAAGCAGAATAATAGAAAGACACCTGAAAGAGTAGAAACCAGATGTAATTCAAATATATCAGGAGAAAGTAGAAATGATACTGAAACCCCAGTTCAAAGAAATGAAACCCCAAGAAATGGAAAAAGAACAGAAAGGTATGAGGAATTACCAAATACCTCAGAATATAATCGTTCTACCAATGAATTAATACAGCAGTTAACTAAAAGCATGGAAGCAGTAACAGTACCTGTAACAATTGGGCCTGTTCTTCCAGTATTTGATCAAAAGGAAATTAGGCAATCAGCTTTAACTGTTCCATTAAATTCAGAAATACAAAAAGTGACTGAAAATGTTTATTCAGATTTGTCTGAAATACATCGAGAGAAATTAATGATGCCTGACTTAACTTTTAATCAAAGTTTGTCAAGTAAAACTCCATCTGGTGCAGAATCTGACTCTGGAACTCCAGAAAAGAGTCCCAGTAAAATAGATTTAACACAAACCCCAGAATGTAAATTACTTGATGTTGCAAAATTGAAAGCGGATTTAGAGGAATTAATAATTGGAACGATTGGAACTGACAGTTTGAAGGCATATCAGGATGATGAATTATTATTTATTTGCAAAAGCATAACATGGAAAACGAAAAACAAATATGATCAATTAGAGGAAATGGCTTTTGAATTAGAAGTAGATTTAAGTAAGCAGAAGAATTTGCAGAAAACTTATAGGGTGGATTTTTCTGAAAAAGATATTGAAAATGTGAATACCACAGGAAGAATAATTCATATAAAAGACTTAATTGTGATTTTGAGAAAATGGGGCGAATTAAGTAAATGGAGAGTGAAATGGACAAAGAAAAGAGATGAAGACAGAACAAGTTTAGCTTTTCCTATCAGAGAAAAGAAGAAGTAGTAAATGAATTTCCAATGAGAGAAAGACCAGGAGGAGGGTATGTGCATGTCCAATGGACAAGACAGGACATTTTAATGTTTACGAATGATTTTCCTCGTTTGAGAGAAAAACCTGTAGAATGGTATCGACAGGTAGACAGATTTGTGAAAGTTTCAAAAGTTTTGTGGATCGATCTTGATGGATTCTTTGACATAGTTGTCCCATCAGATCTTTGGGCAGAATGTAAAATTACTATAAATTGGCCTAGAGAAGAATACCCTCGACATAAAGTAACAGGTGCTCCTTCACCAGAGGTAATGAGAAAGTACGAACAGGTAATTGTGTTTTTGAAAAACAAGATTCCCCCAAAAGAGATAGATTGGGTTAAAATAGAAAGGACAACCCAAGAGCCAAAAGAATCAGTGCATTCATTTTATGAAAGATTACTGCTGGTATTCAAACAATACAGTGGTTATGAAAATTTAAGTGAAAAAGATATGAGCCATTTTATATACAGATTTGTATGTGGCCTGAGACCTGAAATTAGTGAAATTGTAAGAACTGGAATAGTTGGTTGGCAATCACACACAGTAGATGATATCTTGAGAAAAGCAAAATACTCTAGTGATGAGATAGATGCTAAACAAAAGAAGTTAAAAGAAAAGGCTATGTGGGCACAGGTAAAAGTGGCTAAACATCAAATAGCAAATTTAGGAAATAAAAATGTTGATCAGAATCAAGGGAAATTTAAAGGTAATTATAATAAACCAAACTTGATGGGAAATATAGAAGAGTTAAAACAGAAACTCCCATGTTTTAATTGTGGCGAAATTGGACACTGGAAGCGTGAGTGCAAGAATCCGCCCAGAAATTATTTTAAAAATGCATCATTAAATCCACAGATGCAGAATGAGATAAATCAGCAGCAACAGCTACAGCGACAGGTAGTGAATCAGCAAAGTCAGATACCACAACCGCCATTTCCAAACTGTGTAAATGTGCAGAGATACAGTGCAGAAACAGGATTCAGCAGAGGTGAACAGGTAAACAGATCGCCAAGAGTGAATGTGTCAAATGTTTCTAAACAATATTGGATGAAAGAAGATGGAGGGAGTGAATCTGAAGATTCCTTCTGACGGTGCCTGAGAGAGGAGGAAGAGTGTGTGCTTGGAGCCACTCTTGAGGTAGATCAATCTGGTCTATTTGTAAATGGTAAAGTGAATGATGTAGAAATGACTTTCCTAGTGGATACAGGTGCTACCCGTTCTACTGTTAGATCAGTGGAAATAGAAAACCTTCCTCTCTCTGGAGATAAAATCCAAGTAGTAGGTGTAGCTAATCAGCAAATAAAAACAGATTTAACTGAACCAGTTGAAGTTGAAATAGGTGAATTTAAAGACATGCATGGATTTATAGTTTGTGATAGCAGTCCTGTAAATCTATTAGGTAGGGATATCCTGTGCAAGATGAATTGTAAAATATATTGCTCACCGGATGGTATTGAGCTTCAAACTCCAGAAGAAGATGGGCTTTACAAATTAACAATGTCAATAGTTGAGGCAGAAGAAAGTAAATTATTTCCTGTATTTGACAAGAATATTTTTACCTGAAGAATTAAAAGACACAGTGAATGTTAAAATGTGGGATTTCACGGGAGATGAAATGGGATTGATGAAAAATGTACACCCAGTAAAAATATCAGTAAAGTAAGGAGCAGATTATCCAAACATTCCTCAGTATAAAATGAAAGCAGAGGTGATTGAAGGTGTAACTCCTGTAATAGACAAATTCATAAAACAAGGTGTTCTAAAAGAAATTGAGAGTAGTCCATGTAATTCACCGATTATGGGAATTAAAAAGCCAAACGGAACTTTCAGAATTGTTCAAGACCTGAGAAAGGTTAATAAAATTGTTGTTCCATGTTGCCCAGTTGTACCAAACCCAGCGGTAGTTTTATATCAGATTCCGCATGATGCAGAATGGTATACGGTTATTGATTTATGTAATGCATTCCTTACTGTTCCATTGCATCCAGAAAGCCAACAAATTTTTGCGTTCCGGTTCAAAGACACCATGCTAAAATTGTCGAATCCCTCAAGGGTACACCGAAAGTCCATCTATTTTTAATCAGTTGCTAAAGAAATCATTAGAAAAGAAAAAGAAATTATCAAGAAAGGGAGATAATTGGACAAATGAAAACGAAGGCCTAAAATTTAAATTAGTGAATAAAGCAAAAGAACAGGTGAACGAGATCACAAGTCAAAAGAAAGAAGACACAAATGAGAGAAAACAAACAGGAAAGAAAATAGAAGTGATAAACAGCAGAGCAAAAAGAATAATAAAGCCAAATCAGAAGTACAAATCACCTGAGTGGACCTACATTATAATTCCACCGGTGGTAGAAGTCAATAGTAGTCAAAGAAATTTTGATGATGCAGGTGATAATGATTGATTTTGTTCTTTAGGTGACACAAGGTTGAAAAAATTGTGTTAGGTGACACAAGGTCGAAGAAATTGTGTTAGCTGGAAAACACATTGATGTATGACATAAGGTCGAAGAAAAGCTGTTCGAAAATAAAATTATCTGTTAAAAAAAAAGAGGGGAGTATATTTAGCAATTTTTCATTTTTTTGTTTGAAAGTAAAGATGCCTTATATTAATAATAATTTGAGATGCTCAATTTTCAAAAGATGTTGCAAATTGTCTTCAACATGTGTAATCTTGATAATTTTAGTTTGGTTAATTTTAGCTGTCATTTTTCCTTTTGGAATAGATAAAGAGATGTATAAAACTAACATGACTAGTAAAGTTGTGGTTAATCATGATAAAGTTGATAAGACTGATAACATTATTGTACATAAACCAGAGATTCATCAAGATAGATCTGTTGGAGATTTTTCTAGTAATACCTTTTCAAGACTTTTATCTGAATATGTTAAGGTGATGGACGCAAACGATTGCTACATTTGTGTGAAGTTACCTACTTCTGTGTCTGAAGGGGTTACGTATAATATGCTTCCTCTTACTTATGGCATAACATGTAGTGTAATAGCTAGTTTGTTTTATCAGACTGAATATTTGGAATATTATTATTCAGATTTTGATGAGATTTTTGCAAATTTAAAAGTTGAAGATGGCTTGAATAAAGTGAAATATGCTAAACAGATGAGGGAATTTTTCATAGTAACTAGTAAACTCACCTATGAGTATGCTTTTAGAAATAATTTAACATGTAAATTGAGAACAGAAGAGAAGACGTTCTTAAATATGGTGGAAGAGAGAAAGGCAATTTACAAACGAAATGAGATGATGAAACATACTAAGTCTAAATTTTGGCAGAAGGAAGATGAAAAGCTCAATGGTAGAAATGAAAATGTTGCAATTCATATAGATAAACCTGTTAGTGGAAAATTCTGTATAAGAAGAGATAATACTTTGTTTGATAATTATTTTGTTGGTGCAAGTCAATGTGAAGACACTTATCGTATTATAGGGGGTTGCGGATTTAAAGGAGGCAAAGATCCAATTTTTCCTGGAATTTATTTTGTTTGTGGGAATAAAGCTTATTACAATCTCCCAGACCACTGGTATGGGACATGTTATGTTGGTTTAGTTTTTTCAAACATTTTTCATATAGATAGAAATGCAAAAGGTTCATTTGAAATTAGCAATCACCTGAATAGATTTAGAAGGGAAAGCATTTCAGAAATAACGGGAGATATATTTGGTGCATTAATACCTATGGTAGGAATAACCCTGAATGCAAACAAAATCAGAAAAATGTCTACAATTGTTGATAGATTGTCAACAGATACTGCAAGTGGATTTCAATTAGTGAATACAGAGCTTATTGCTATGAGAACTATGGTGATGCGAAATCGTCTTGCTCTTGATATTTTGCTGGTAAAAGAGGGTGGAGTCTGTGGAATTTTGCATGTTCAACATTGTTGTACTTACATACCTAGTGACACAAGAAGGGTAAAAAGTTCCCCAATGAGAGTGTAGAGGACAGTATATGTGTGTAGCGTAGAGGACAGGGAAGGGGGGAGAATTCCTTTTTGGAACTAAAACTTACATACCTGACAAAAGTCAGAATATAGAAATGTATATTAAGAACATCACTGCATTACATAATGAAGTTGAACCTTTAGAAGACGAAAGTTTTACAGAACGTTTTAGTAAAAGATTTGCAGCAATTAAACACTGGTTTCAAGAAATTGGTAGTTCAATTATAGGTAAAATAGTTTTTCCTTTAATAGTCATAGCTATAGTGATACTTTTGTTAAAAATTAGTTGTATGATACACAAGAGAAGAAAATATGTAATAGAAAAGAAAAGAATTTGCAAACTTAGAAAGGATAAAGAAAAAGAAATAGAATTAGAAAGTTTCGGAGAACTCAATATGAAAAATGCAGAAAAACAGATGAATCTAAAGTTTAGAAATACTAATATTGAGAAAGTCCAAAACATGTTCAAGGGTTGAAAATTTATAAATTTTGGGTATTATTTGGTGATTTAGAAATCACCAGATGAGGGAGTTGATGAAGCAAGGTGAAGAACAAGATTTTGTGCAAACGTTGTGAAGTTAATCTCCCATAACCATAATTTAATTAATAAGTTTGTGGTGAAATTACTAATCAACTTAGTTTAAGAATACATTCATCAATACATGAGGGATAAACTAATGTGCTTTATGTTGCAAAATGCAAATAAGAAATAATAAACTAATCTTGTCAGTCAGTCAAAATACTTTTATTCGATTTTGGGTAAAATCATAAAAAGACATACATTCCATACAAAAAGTGCAAAAGTACGTTTACCAGAGTTGCTTCAAGTACAATCATATTTAAAAAGGTTAAAATACATTTTCAAAGATAATTTTCAGATACAATCAGATAAAAACAGTTGATGAGAAAATTTGTGCAAAAAACAAAGAGATGTGCAAAATATCAATGTAAGCTACAGTTGGAAAACAGTCATTAAATGCTATCAGCAGTAACATTATTTACAACAAGGGGTGGTGAGGGACAGAGTCTCTGAATTAAGCAGAATACTCTCACCCAGTCAAGAGATCAGGGCTAGATCCAACACCGTTTTTTAGCTCATTGCACCATCCCAGTTTCAGAACCTGGCTGTATGCAAATTAGTCTGTTCCTGTCCCAGTGCATGATGGGAACAGGGCAAACCAAACTACAAAAGCCAATTCTTACACTGGGAAGGAAACAAGCTTCCGGGGACCGGTTTCTGGCATTACAGCCGTCTTCGGCCCGGCTTGCTTGAATCCTGATGGTGCAATGAGCAAGGGACTCATGTCTGAGTATACCCTTCCACGCTTAGGGTGGACAAAATTATTTACAACAAGGGGTGGTGAGGGACAGAGTCTCTGAATTAAGCAGAATACTCTCACCCAGTCAAGAGATCAGGGCTAGATCCAACACCGTTTTTTAGCTCATTGCACCATCCCAGTTTCAGAACCTGGCTGTATGCAAATTAGTCTGTTCCTGTCCCAGTGCATGATGGGAACAGGGCAAACCAAACTACAAAAGCCAATTCTTACACTGGGAAGGAAACAAGCTTCCGGGGACCGGTTTCTGGCATTACAGCCGTCTTCGGCCCGGCTTGCTTGAATCCTGATTGTCCACCCTAAGCGTGGAAGGGTTTACTCAGATGTGAGTCCCTTGCTCATTGCACCATCAGGATTCAAGCAAGCCGGGCCGAAGACGCCTGAAATGGCAGAAACCGGTCCCCGGAAGCTTGTTTCCTTCCCAGTGTAAGAATTGGCTTTTGTAGTCTGGTCTGCCCTGTTCCCATGATGCACTGGGCCAGGGACAGACTAATTTGCATACAGCCAGGTTCTGAAACTGGGATGGTGCAATGAGCTAAAAAACGGTGTTGGATCTAGCCCTGATCTCTTGACTGGTTGAGAGTACTCTGCTTAATTCAGAGACTCTGTCCATCACCACCCCTTGTTGTAAATAATCAGCAGTAACATGGCTGGATTTAATGCGTGCTGCTGCTGCCAAGTAATTTCCCATACAAAATATAATGCGGATGTTACTCATGGACTGAAGGTAAAGAAGTGCCGGTCTGATTTGTGTAAAGCCAGCCTCCCTCAGAATTGGAAGCAAATATTTCTTTCGGGGAACTCAAAATAATGAACAAAACATGACAAAGTGCATAGTGTCCTGAGTTGAGAAGTTGTCGCAGGAGCAGGGAGGGGCTAACTCTGGTCTGGCCCAGGACTGGTAATTGCCCAAATGGTAATGGATCAGATTGAATCTAAATTTGGTCAAGAGGAACCTGTGAAAAGGTCTAGTGACAATACTGAGGTAGGGTTCCATGGCAGTGGAGCTTGTTAATATATAATGAGACCTCACCGAGGGCTTCTGAAGTTCTTTTTCCTCTCGGGTAGATCTTGCCAGAGTCAGAAACTGCCTCTTAACCAAAACTATATCCGTGTTTCTAATGCATGAAGGAAATTCAAAAAGTTCCGGTCTCCCTAACTGGTCGAAAGACTTCCTCAGATAATCCATCCAGGGGATCTTCTTGTAGTGATCTAATCTCATAACATTCTCCATAATAGAGTGGTTCAAAGTTAACTCTTTGTTAAGCCACGTCCTTAACCAGAAGATCAACGGAGCCAAGTTAAGCCTGTCTGTAATGTAATCCATACCCACCTCCGCGTGGATGGAATATGTTGGGGTCGATGGTGGGACTGACAATAGAGAGCGTAGGAACCTGTTTTCTGCTCTCTGTATGGGCTCAAGCTGTGAATATCCCCAGATTGGGGCACCATACATGGCGATTGGGATACATTTAGAGCAATAAACATTCAATAGGGCCTCCATCGGCCTAGCCCCCAGTCTTTTTGAAAAGGCCATAACGGCCGCCGCTGACCTGGCCACTGATAGGCTTTTTGCCCTAACCTGTGGGCCCCACGATCCCCTCTCGTCGAAGAGCACCCCCAGGTAGGGAAAGTTGCCGTTCTAGAGACCTCTTGGCCCTTACATCTAAAGGTTTTAGTCTTCCCTTTACGCCTATGGGCTCCAACTACCATTGTATGGGATTTACCTGCATTGACCTTCATGTCCAGGTCATCCATAAAGGTACCAAATGCGTGCAACAAGCTCTGCAGGCCATTGCCGGTGCGGGCTATAAGGACTGCGCCATCCGCGTATAGGAGAGCAGGAATCTTAGCTTCTCCTATACGCGGGACGTCCCCCCCTGCCTCCTCCAGGTAGCTCCCCAGACCGTTGATGTATATAGTAAACAGTAGGGGGGCTAATATACAGCCCTGCCGTACCCCCCGCATGGACTTAAACTGGGGACTGCATCTTCCCTCCCTGGTGACCCTGACCATAGCGGACAAATCCTGATGTAAAGAGGCCATGAACCTGACCAGGGCCCCGTCTATCCCAATCCTCAACAGCATGGCCCACAACTTGGACCTATTCACCAAGTCGAAGGCCGAGGAGAGGTCCATAAAAGCTAAAAATAATGACCCCTCCTTAGCCACCGTATACTTGGCGATCAGAAGGTGCAAATTGGAGCACTGTTCCATTGTTCCCCTCTTCTCCCTAAACCCGTATTGGATATTGGCCTGCCCACCGCAGTTCTCAATGCTCTCCCTCAACTTAGTTAACAAGACTCTGCCTAAGATCTTGACCGCAGAGTCCAGGAGAGATATGGGCCTATAACAACCTGGGTCGTCACGGTGGCCTTTCTTGAAAATTGGGACAATGATGGAGGTTGCCCAAGAGGTTGGGTGGGAGCTACCAATAGCCGCGTTGAATACATTAGTCAAAACACCCGCCCAAAGACCAGGGGAATGTTTATAGAGATTGTCCGGCACCCCGTTGGGGCCTGGTGCTTTGTTCTTTGAGGTTTCATGGATAGCTTTTTCCACCTCGCCCTTGTTAAAACTCATGGGGGTTGTCTCAGGGGCTGCAGACGGACTTAAGGTGCAGTCCACGGACTCTCCATCATATACTGCGCTGAAGTGGCTAATCCATTTATCGTCCGAAATCACACAGTCCATATTTGATTTGGACGTTTCGGAGAAAAAGGACTGGTTTATTATGGTCCAGAATTGTTTACTGTCCCTCAGAACGTCCACGCTAAGTAAGTTATCCCAGGCTATTTTCTTAATTTCCTCTTTCCTAGTTTTGAGGGCCAAATTGTATAGCTTCCTTTGGGACGCTATATTCTTCTTATCCCTCGGTATGTGCTTGAGTGCAAGCATCAAAGATCTGTGTGCTTTGGAGCAATTTGCATCAAACCAGCGATGATACTTGCTGGCTCCCTTCCTCGCACTGGCCGTAAGGTCAGTCGCGATTTGATTACAAATAGCTTCAAAAGCCCCCGTGATTTTATGGACCGGGGCTGTGGCGTTTTGACAGACCTCTAAATAGACATTAATTTTGGGTAAGAACTCTGCGTAAAAAGTATCAGGCACCACATTCGCCCATTTAAGCCTTCTCCCCTGGTCCACTGAGCGTACTGTGGGCCGTGCCTCTAGTGGACAGGGCTTAGGCCCCATGTGCTGCCCCCAAGCCACCTCCAATACTACAGGGTTATGGTCAGTTGGTCACTATGTACAGAGACCAATGTGTTATATGAGATTACCCTGTTCAGGATCCCTGGAGTCATAAATATATAGTCAATAATGGACCCCGGGATGGTGCCTTTATAAGTGTAAGTTCTAGGTTTGCCTTCAGGTGAGTTTGGTTCATAAAAATTATAGTTGGCCAGCAGCTCTTCTAACTCTTCTCCCGCTGTAGAATGCTCAAAATGTGGTCCTTCTAACGCTGCGTAGTCCGCATCATTCATTATGCCACAAAAACCATTACATGGGTGAATATTAAAATCCCCCAAAAGAATAAATTTGTGATTAAGACGTGTGTTTTGACTGACAGAGGATAAAAAGGAATCTAGTATGGCTATACTATTATTTCCAATGTCCTTATTCATTGAGTTATAAAAATTAATATAAAAAGTGCTCTTGGAAGGTGAAACTGACCTTTCGACTATTAATAGATTTGAGGAGGGATTATTAACCAAGTTCAAGGACCCTTTAAGATTTAAAGAAAAAAGAGTTATGAGACCTCCCATAGCTCTGCCCGCTCTGCTTGGGGGGGCAGCAATGACGAAACTGGTAAAGCCATCCATCCAGAAACTATCTGCAGTATCCCATGTCTCTTGGAGGGCTATAACTTCATATCCGGAAACCAGACCCACCCAATCCTCATTCGTTACCTTGTTTTTAATACCTGCCACATTCCAACTAAGGAGTTTACACACCGTGGCCTCCTCCCGCTCGGGGGGTCCTATTGGGGGGGCCGCACACGGGCTAGTGGTCAATCAATGCCCTCCATGCCCTCCGTGCCCTCCAGGCCTGACAGGGGTGCGAAGCGGTTATTGATGACTAACCCACTACCCGATGGTGCGTCACCCGCCGCCTGGTTGTAAGATGACAGTAATGCGACCTCTGGCCTTTGAGCACAGCATTGGGAGGAACCCACAGAGGTGCCCCCCCTTGGAAGTGGTTTCAAGTTTGGGCCCGTAGTAGGGTGACGGTGTCCGGCATAGTCTCTCTCCGGGGGGGGGGAAGGGATAATCAAAAAAAAAAAACATCAAAAATAAGCTTTATTCGATTTTATCAAGAAAATCATAAAAGCGTACAAGTACAATTTATGCACAAGAATTAAAAAACATTTTTTTTTTTTTAAACTTGAGCAAAGTTACAAAATAGTTAAAACATTTCTCTAAAATTTAAAATCTACAAGCAATCATTGGACAAAGGGCCTCGTATTCCACTGGTCAATATTGACGTGTACTACTTAACATATTGAATTTCTAAATTTCATCACTGACTTCAAAAAGCAAGAAACAGCAAAGATAACATCCGCATCTTCTAAGAGCAATAATTTCAAATATGCAGGTTTACATGTTCTTGTCCCCCAGCGCTTAAGTAGGGGTAGAAGGAATAGTTTCCTGGGGCTAGTATACAGATTACAAAAGAACATGATGTGAATATTGCTTTGTGTTGAATGGTCGTCACATGGACACATTAATTTCAGCGAGGTCCAATCATTCTGTTTCGGTAGAGTGACCATGCGGAAGAAAATCCCTAGGCGCAGCCTAGTCAGGAGCATGCGAGGATAGGGTGCTATTTCGATCCCAAGATAAGATTGTAAGCCTTCAGTAGGGGTAATTTGCTGATAACTTAGGATTGTACCTTTAAGTTTCTCTATGTCCCATCTTGCACTTTCCAGATGTGTAATTAGTGATTTTTTAAGGGCCAGCCTAGTCATGCTTTGTAAAGTCTCTGGGTCATCGTAAAATTCAGGGTGTCCAATGTTAGAGAACATCGTTTGTACATGTCGCAGCCATTTGACTTTTGCTGCACCATCCAGAACCATGTCGTTTAATGAGGTTTCTATTCAATTTACACTCCTCGTTAGTCCAAATCTTGTGCCAAAGCAAACAGGGTGATATTTTTATGATGTCGCTAAGGTATTTAACACCAGTCTCAATGTGAGTCATAAAAGTCGACGTAGTTTTTGACACGCCCAGTAGGTGACAAATGAAAATGTTCTCACAAGTTTGTAGAGAGGACACATTCTCAAAGCCCCAGAGACCTGCGCCATATATAGCCGTGGCTATGCACTTTGCCCGGTAGATCTGTATCATTTCTCGAATGGGTTTACCCCCAATATTGCCTGCAAAGGTTCGTAGAGCACCTATGGCACGACTGAAAGCGAGTTTCCTGGCTGACACTGCATGTTTCCACCTTCCCCACCTATCAAACACAATGCCCAGGTAGCAAAATGTGTCTGTTATGGCAATCTTTTGCTGGTCCAGAAATATTGAGCATGGGGGTCTATTGGTCTTTTGGGAGCAGGACATGGAAAAAGTTTTCGAAATGTTCACCTTCAAGTTTCTTTTACCCATATAAGATGAGAATTCGTTTACTGCTCTCTGCAAGCCTACTTTTGTCCTTGACATGATTGCCGCGTCGTCGGCATATAAAAGAATGGGTACGGGCCTACCATTGACAGCCGGATAATCGCTTGACAGAGTTAATAAACTCTCAGCAATAGAATTTATATAAAATGTAAAAAGCAAGGGCGCAAGTATGCAGCCTTGCCTCACTCCTCTATTTATGGGAAATTTTTGTGAACATTCCCCCTGAGTCCCAAACCTTACTCTAGCCCCTGCGTCTCTGTATAATTCCTTAATGAATGTGAGAATAGTTGAATCCACCCCAATGTCCTCCAACGTCGACCAGAGCAGCGCGTGGTCCACGCAGTCGAATGCGGAGCTGAGGTCGACAAAGGTTACAAATAGGTCCCCTTTTTTAGCCTGCGTGTACTTAGAGACTAATAGGGACAAATTTAAACATTGCTCAAGTGTCCCTAGTCCCTTCCGGAACCCATATTGGAACTCCGAAATGACCTTTTTCTCTTCTTCCCAGTGTTGTATTTTCTTGAGAAGTATCCTTCCTGCGACTTTCATAAGTCCGTCCAATAGCGATTTTGGACGGTAACAAGCAGGGTCGTCCCTATTCCCTTTTTTAAATATGGGGACCACAATCGCGTCCGACCAGGTGGTAATGAACCCGCATTTATTTCCCATATGCAATACGTTTGTAAGCAAAGGAACCCAAAAATGCGGCTCTGATTTATAAACATCCACTGGGGTGTAGTCAGGGCCGGGGGCTTTGCCTGAGGCACTTTCCCTAAGGGCATCTTCAACTTCTAAGGTAGTAAATACCAGTTCAATCGGGTAAGGGGATGCTGGGGAGACAGTTAGCTGATTATCCTGTGTTATACTATCTGCAGGTGAAATCGCCCTACATGGGTTCGGGGCATTCCCCTGGGTATTATTAGAATAAAGGTTACCGTAGTGTTCTGCCCAGAGCTCACCCGTTAAAGCTACTTCCACGGAGTTATCTCTATCTCTTAAATTATAGACAGATCTTATAACTTTCCAAAAGGCATTGCTATCCTTGTTCCTAGCGGCTTCCCCCAAAGCTTCCCAGGCCTCCTTCTTCAGTGTCGCCCTCCGCTGTTTGATAGCCAGCTTATATTCTTGTCTCGCCTGACGGATTTGGACCCTATTTTTTGGATCAGCGGACAGAGCTTTCTTTAAATTTTTCAATGTAGATGTACATCTAGAGTCAAACCACCCACGGGTATGCCTCCCATTATCCTTATAGTTCCTAGTAAGTGCATTTTTTATGTGACGCTGTATGTTAGAAAATGCAGCCATAATGCTCTTTGGATCAGTATCTTCCTCTAAGCAGGCAAGAATGTCCGTGGAACAAGAGGATAGGAGGTTTTGAAAGAAGGATGTTGGGTTCATTTTCTCCCATTTAATTACATACCCGTTAGTCTTAGTTAGGGTAACCTCATATGGGTATGAAACCCTGCTAGGTTCATTTGGTTTGTCCCCCAGCAGTTTTACCCCAAAGGTGATGGGGTAATGATCGCTCATAGGGTCATCCCCAATTTCCCAGTAGGTTATAAAATCAGGATGAGTTGGTGATATCAACGCAAAATCAATTGTGGTTTTACAACCTCTTCCATTATACGTTGGGGCAAAGGGAACCGGGGGGGAGCTTGCCTGGTTGATAAAAGTGAGGTCAAAGGTAAATATAACGTTGTTAAGGAGAGACCCCATGTTGGTGTGGGAGAAATGCAAGGGACCATCCTCCCTGAGATCTGACAGGCCGCACAAACCTAGCTCACAAGACGGGCAGATGGTACAATTGAAGTCACCCACCCACAACATTATATGATCCCCTGTACCTTGTTCTCTCAGTTTGTGGATATGATGTATCATAATGTTCATATTTGATTCCACTTCACTAATTGGCAAGTTATTATAGAAGTTCACAAGAACCACCCTTTGCGAAGTGCCCCATTTAAATGATATAATTTGGAAATACTGACTGGAGTGGAAATTACAAACTTTTACATCCCCTACATTCGAGATGTATGTGCACAAGCCCCCTTTGTTACGACCCTGGGCTGATGGCACAGCAGGAGAGTGAAAGGTTCGATAGCCCAACATGTGGGCTTCCTCTGTAAGCCAAGTTTCTTGAAGACACAGGATGCCATACTTCTGCGCAATCTCCAGCCAGGGTTTATGGGTGATCTTACTACCAAGGCCTGCTACGTTCCAGGAAAGAAGAGAGTGCATTGGGTTTCTATATCCCTGGGGATGAGGCCCTCCATTCCCCTTTGTGCCTTTCAGATCTTGCGAGTGTGCAGGCTCTACCTGTCGTGTAACCTGGGCAGTGAGATCGTGCTGTTCAGGGGGGTTTAAGTCTAGCCCAATGTGACTTGGAACTTGGGATCTAGGCATTGATTTTTCACTCGAGTCAGTCTCCATTGGGGGATTATGGGCATTGGTAAGGGTTGGAGCAACACTCATTCCCAGTCAATCCACCTGATCCAGACACTCAAACCTATTCCTAGTGGGCGCTCCTTCCCACCAGTTGTTAATGGGTTGCCAACCATCCCCGTGTCCTTTCCATCTGCGATTGTGAACTATTGACCAAGCCCCAGGTGGCTCGACAATCTGTTTTGGAGGATAGAAAAAAGTAAGGGGTCTGATGACAATGGATTGGTCAGTATCACCTGAACCCCATGAACTGATATATTGGGCTGTGTGGGGGTCTGGAAATGAAACCACTATGCAGTCGCCAGGGATGGATTTATGTGTAGGACCCACCCATGGCACTCTCCTAACCATTAGAACCCTACTCCTAAGAGCGTTAGGAAGCTGCCTATTGACATTAAGCCAGTGAATCACCTTATTCTTTAGGGACCACTGGGTCTCCATGGAATGTGGGTCAAGTGCTGGTACACCAGCCAGTACAACGACATAGGGTCCGGCGTCAGGAGGGAGATCAATATAACCCCCATGAAAGTTCTGGCGACCATGGTACTGATTGGCTATACATGTAGTAGGAGGCATGTTAATCTTATTGGGCTTGTGGGCAACCTTAGGGACTGGTTTGGGTAAAGTCACGTCCTCAGGGCCTTTTGTCACTGGTATTGAGAGTTTTGGTATGAAGGGATCTAGAACATTAGGCTTAGACCGGGGTTTGGGTATTGGGGTAGGTTTAGGTAAGGGTGGAGGCAAGACAGGGGGCACCATTGCAGGGGCAGGGGGACTAACGTCAGTCACTGGAGCCGGATGGATACCATCATCACCAGCCTGGGGAGTACCTTCAGCAATACGAGGAAAACTTGCTTCCAGTTGCTTTAGGCTAAAAGTGGCCAGGGAGACTAAGGTCTTATCCATCTCTAAAAGATTGTTCTCAATACGTGACAGTCTGAGTTCCAAAGGCGACAGTAACTGTTTTAATGTGACCCAAACTGTTTTAAGAAAATCTTCGTCATCACTCCCCTTGTCTCTGTCCCTCCCTGGCTCACTTTGCCCTCCCTCTGTAGGTTTCTCGTCATGTGTGGAAAGAGGCCCTAAAGTAGGGTCAGGGACTACGTTAAGATTGCTGTATTCATTTCCCCCCCCCTATTAGGTGGCTATCCAAATTTGGAGCTTCTATGATCTCCCCCGTGGTGGGTAGTGTTCGCCTATTATTAAAGAACTGCAACCTTGCGATTTTGGCTTTCTTGCGAGCGTAGGCAGACCTCGCGTTGCTTTTCTTTTTTAGAGTTGGCCCATCTTTATTTTTATTTTTCGCTGCGGGGGGAGGAGGGTCGGATTTGTCAGGCAAAATAATGGCAGTCCCAGGCCCAATGGGCACGATTCCCTCGGGAGTTTTAAGGGGCACAGCAGTTGGAATGGGTATAGGCTCTGGTGGAAGAGAAAGGGGAACATGGTGAACATCAGCATGAATTAACAGTGAGGGTGGGCAAGAAGCATGTTGTGGTGATACAGCAGACGCAATTTTCCCCAGAGAAGATTTTTTGGAATGGGCAAAGGTCTGTGAAAGCCTACGTGCAGCGTCAAGCTCTAATGACACCCTCTTCTGCATTTTAGTGATTTCAACGTCAATTGCCAAGTTAGTCTTCACAATAAAATCATCCAATGTCCCGCTGGGCTTACTCAGCCCCATGGCAGTTTTACTGCGACTACCCCGTGTGCTCATAATAAGTATGAATCACAGTACCAACAATGTGCTTAATGATTGCAGTAGGCAAGCCAGCAAACACGAACCAAGGGGGGTGGGCCAGGCCAGTCCTCTTTGTCCTCGAACGGCCTCAAACGGCCCGCTCTTAGCCCGGTCTTCGCCCGCTTCTTCGTCCGCGCGCGTCCCGCGTTCGCGTTCGGGGCGGAGTTAAGATGGAGGAGGAGAGGAGGGGGCGGGAAGAGGAACCAGGTGCGCGCGGTGGACGGCGCAAGCACTTCTGGTCCTCGCAGTCCCGCTCCCTAGGCAGGTGACGATTAAAGCTCTCCCCCAGCAACAAAACAACGATGGTGACCGAGCTGGTGTACTCCCAGGTCACAGGAAAGGCTCCACAAAGGGCTCCGCTGAGCAAAGTGCCCCAGATACGGCCAAAGACAAAGTCCACACTGTGTTTCAATTCACGAGCGGCACCCGCGCCAGCGGGGGCCGCGAGGAGTCTTTAAGCCCACAGAAAGGTCGGAGGGAGGAGGGGGCGGGAAGAGGAACCAGGTGCGCGCGGTGGACGGCGCAAGCACTTCTGGTCCTCGCAGTCCCGCTCCCTAGGCAGGTGACGATTAAAGCTCTCCCCCAGCAACAAAACAACGATGGTGACCGAGCTGGTGTACTCCCAGGTCACAGGAAAGGCTCCACAAAGGGCTCCGCTGAGCAAAGTGCCCCAGATACGGCCAAAGACAAAGTCCACACTGTGTTTCAATTCACGAGCGGCACCCGCGCCAGCGGGGGCCGCGAGGAGTCTTTAAGCCCACAGAAAGGTCGGAGGGAGGAGGGGGCGGGAAGAGGAACCAGGTGTGCGCGGTGGACGGCGCAAGCACTTCTGGTCCTCGCAGTCCCGCTCCCTAGGCAGGTGACGATTAAGGCTCTCCCCCAGCAACAAAACAACGATGGTGACCGAGCTGGTGTACTCCCAGGTCACAGGAAAGGCTCCACAAAGGGCTCCGCTGAGCAAAGTGCCCCAGATACGGCCAAAGACAAAGTCCACACTGTGTTTCAATTCACGAGCGGAACCCCAAGGGTACAGGTCTCACATGGTCCTTTGTTGTTATGGCTGAACCATCTCAAAAGAGTTTGTCTGCCACATTGGGCCTGTTAAAGTTAATTACCACACAGTCCCCCTGGGTGATCTTTGGTTTTTTTCCAACCCACCCCAGGCAAAGATAAGCGAGCCTGAAGAGTCCACCCCACTGGAAGAGTCAACACACCAGATTTTCGCATTGGATAAAAGTTCAGTAGTGGATTCCCGCTCACCCTCTTTAAGCGGTGGCACCCCTATGAACACTGCGAGCAAGGGGGCGGCTGCTGGAGGCAAGCTTAGATTGAACTTGATCGGTAGTGTTTTCTTACTTAGGGGCAAAGTTGGTTGTATCCGTAGAGGAGAAATGGATGTATTTCCTTCCTGGTTTGCAGGGGAAGCGCCAGGAGGGCACTGCCCACCAGAAACTAAACCATCACCCCTCTGCGGGGGGGCTGTTGAGCTGAGACTTGCCCCTATTGTCCTGCCAGAACCTTGGGGCGTTGTGCACCTCTTGGGCAACTCCGCAGGCGGAGGATAGGAGTTGATGATTTTATTCAGCAATGAACATTTCTTGAGAAGGTCGGACAGGCATGTGTTCAGTGTGTCGACAATGTCTTTTGCGATCCCTGCTAGCATTGGCCCAATGCTGGCAATGAAAAGAGCCTCCAAATGATCGCCAAGAGGGTCAGGGGGTGTGGTTGATGCACATACAGTTTTAGTTTTTTTGCCCCTGTCCCGCTTCGCTGGTTGAGCGGCCGCCTGGTGATGCTGCGCTAATTCAACAGAAGCACCAATAGGGGTGACCAATGTGGCCGGGGGGGTAGGGTTAGTTGTGATAATCACCACGGGTTCCAGGGGTAAGGGGGGGACTAATCTTGTCTATTGTCTTTGTCAGTATTAAATGAGGCTGTATAACTAATGGCCTGTGCTTATTTTGTGTGCTTATGTTATGTCTTTTCTGTGACAAAAGCTCAAGAAGTTCGTGCAGTTCCTAAAGGAGAAGTAAATATAATGCTGCTTGACTGTGCTTCTGCTAGGTAACATAATTAATTGGACTAAATTAGTAAAGGGGGTGGGTAACAGAATGGGTCTCAATTCTTTAATTAATTGATGTCTTGTGTTTGTTTAATAATAGTTTCCAAAGTGTGGCCTAAAGGTGGTTCAGAAAACATGGCTGACAGAGCTGCAGGCGCAAAAGCTTGTCCAGAATGAAGCCTTCGCACATGCGTAGCTGTGAAGATTTTTACTGCATTATCATCATACATTGAAAAGCAGTTCTCTGGCTGAATTGAACGTGCTCATGAAGAAAAGGCTCAAGGACAGAAACTTAAAGTGTCTGCCAAGGCTAGGAAGTAAATGTTTGAAACTCGAGGAAAAGTAACTTTCTTGAGGAAGCTGAAAGATGTGGAAGTGAGAGACAATAGGGCTTATGTGAAGCCTGGACTTGGTCAAGAATCGGAGATGACCTAATTGTGGACTGACACAGGACAGCCAATGAAAAGCTCGGATTCGCTTTAAAGAATGTAAAATGTAGAAAGTTTAGCTAGAAGGAAAGGTATAAAACCTGACACTTGGAGCAGGAAAAAAACTCTCTTCTTTCCGATTCCTGAATGACGTGACATGCTGTTGGACTTTTGGCGCACGTAAGGACAGCAGACTTAAATTGATTTTTCCTTCCTAGGTGAAGTGAGAATTAGACAGAGAAATAGATTAGGGAATGGAAACTGTTATTCTGCTAATATTTCATGTTTCTGAGCTTGCTTTGAAAGAGTCAGTTCATTAATTCATTTCCTTATTAAATGCTGCTTTCTTAATTGCTTATAAAATAAAAGATTTTAAACGTAAATGCTTTTTCTTTATGAAAAATAAAGTTAATAAAATTAGATTTGAATTGACAAGCTGGTCTTGTTTATTCATGATCTAGTTACCATCAGTTGATCCAATCGCCTTGGTGGTCTGATTATTAAAATAATACATGTTTAAACCATGGTAAAAATAGATAAACTGCAGTTGTATATAATTTTGTAAATAATATGAGAGTAGTTTAGTTAATCATGTCACCTGATTCAGACGCTCAAATTTTGTCTCATTAGGTCGAGCTGGCGTTGGAGCGCGAAGCGCTCCCGCCAGCGAGACTATAGTCACCTTCCTCCCTGTCAAGGGAGTAACAGCTGTGAACGAGCCCGATACAGACCTGGGCACGAGCCGACCCAGGTCTGTGAACGAGCTTCAAGGTTGAGCAGCTTGTGCACGTTTGTTGGACGTCAGGCGCTGCAAGCCCGCCAGACCAATTATCCCAGCATGAAACTCTACTTCCTGAGGCGCCACAAGACCAATTATCCCAGCAGGAGTCTCCACTTCCTCAGGCGCTGCAACAATTATCACAGCATGAGACCCACTTATCACAGCATGTCAACAGGCGCCCCAGGCCGCTGGAGCACTCAACTATAATTAATGTGCAGTTGAGTGCTCCAGCAGCGTGGGGCGGCTCTCTGCATGCTGTGATAATTATCACTTTGGGGCCTCATGCTGTGATAATTACGGCATGCTCTATTTGCAGCACTGAACATTTTCAAAGAAGGTGAAGCAGTGACATTCATTGGAGACACTCACCCTCACGCCCTCACCCCCTCACCCCTCACACACCTCCTCACCCTCACACACCTCCTCACCCTCACCTTCACACCCCCTCACACACACCCTCACATACCCTTACCAGCACAGCACAGCAAAACACAACACAGCACAGCAAAACACAACACAGCACAGCACAGCAAAACACAACACAACACAGCACAGCACAGCAAAACACAACACAGCACAGCAAAACACAGCACAGCACAACAAAACACAACACAGCACAACAGAGCAAAGCACAGCACAGCAAAACACAGCACAGCAAAACACAGCACAGCAAAACACAACACAGCACAGCACAACGCAGCACAGCAAAACACAACACAGCACAGCAAAACACAACACAGCACAGCAAAACACAGCACAGCACAGCACAGGACAGCACAGCAAAGCACAGCAAAACACAGCACAACACAACACAGCACAGCAAAACACAGCAAAACACAGCACAGCACAGCACAGCACAGCACAGCACAACACAGCACAGCAAAACACAGCACAGCACAGCAAAACACAGCACAACACAGCACAGCAAAGCACAGCACAGCAAAACACAGCACAGCAAAACACAACACAGCACAGCAAAGCACAGCACAGCAAAACACAGCACAGCACAGCAAAACACAGCGCAGCACAACACAGCACAGCAAAACACAACACAACCCTCACGCCCTCACCCCTCACACACCTCATCACCCTCACACACTTCCTCACCCTCACACCCTCACCTTCACACCCCCTCACACACACCCTCACATACCCTTACCAGCACAGCAAAACACAACACAACACAGCACAGCAAAACCCAACACAGCACAGTACAGCAAAACACAACACAGCACAGCAAAACACAACACAACACAGCACAGCACAGCAAAGCACAGCACAGGACAGCACAGCAAAGCACAGCACAGCAAAACACAGCACAGCAGAACACAGCACAGCAAAACACAACACAACACAGCACATCAAAACACAGCACAGGACAGCACAGCAAAGCACAGGACAGGACAGCACAGCACAGCAAAACACAGCACAGCAAAACACAGCACAGCACAACACAACACAGCACAGCACAACACAACACAGCACAGCAAAACACAGCACAGCACAACACAGCAAAACACAGCACAACACAGCACAGCAAAGCACAGCACAGCAAAACACAACACAGCACAGCAAAACACAACACAGCACAGCAAAGCACAGCACAGCAAAACACAGCACAGCACAACACAGCACAGCAAAACACAACACAACCCTCACGCCCTCACCCCTCACACACCTCCTCACCCTCACACCCTCACCTTCACACCCCCTCACACACACCCTCACATACCCTTACCAGCACAGCAAAACACAACACAACACAGCACAGCAAAACATAACACAGTACAGCAAAACACAACACAACACAGCACAGCACAGCAAAACACAACACAGCAGAGCAAAGCACAGCACAGCAAAACACAGCACAGCAAAACACAACACAGCACAACACAGCACAGCACAGCAAAACACAACACAGCACAGCAAAACACAGCACAGCACAACACAGCACAGCAAAACACAACACAGCACAGCAAAACACAACACAGCACAGCACAGCAAAGCACAGCACAGCACAGCAAAGCACAGCACAGCAAAACACAGCACAACACAGCACAGCACAGCACAGTACAGCACAACACAACACAGCACAGCACAGCACAGCACACCACAGCACAGCACAACACAACACAGCACAGCACAACACAGCACAGCAAAACACAGCACAACACAGCAAAATACAGCACAGCACAGCAAAACACAGCATAGCAAAACACAGCACAGCAAAACACAGCACAGCACAGCAAAACACAGCACAGCAAAACACAGCACAGCACAGCAAAACACCGCACAGCACAGCAAAACACAGCACAGCAAAACACAGCACAGCAAAGCACAGCACAGCAAAACACAGCAAAACACAGCACAGCAAAGCACAGCACAGCAAAACACAGCACAGCAAAACACAGCACAGCAAAACACAGCACAGCACAGCAAAACACAGCACAGCAAAACACAGCACAGCACAGCAAAACACAGCACAGCAAAACACAGCAAGCACAGCAAAACACAGCAAGCACAGCAAAACACAGCACAGCAAAACACAGCACAGCACAGCAAAACACAGCACAGCAAAACACAGCACAGCAAAACACAGCACAGCACAGCACAACCAAGCACAGCACAACCAAGCACAGCATAACCAAGCACAGCATAACCAAGCACAGCATAACCAAGCACAGCATAACCAAGCATAGCATAACCAAGCATAGCGTAATAAAGCACAACAAAAAATAGCATAACAAAAAATAGCATAACACAACACAACAAAACATAGCATAGCAAAACAAAGCATAGCATAGCAAAACAAAACACAACACAACATAGCATAGCATAACAAAGCATAGCATAACAAACACAACAAAACATAGCATAGCATAACAAAACATAGCATAACAAAACACAACATAGCATAGCATAACAAAACAAAACACAACATAGCATAGCATAACAAAACACAACATAGCATAGCATAACAAAACACAACATAGCATAGCATAACAAAACACAACATAGCATAGGATAACAAAACAAAGCATAGGATAGCAAAACAAAACATAGCCTAACAAAACATGGCATAACAAAACATGGCATAACAAAACATAGCATAGCAAAACATATAATAGCATAGCAAAACATAGCATATCAAACACAACAAAACATAGCATAGCAAAACAAAGCATAGCATAGCAAAAGATAGCATAGCATAACAAAGCATAACAAAGCATAGCATAGCATAACAAAACATAGCATAGCATAACATAACAAAACATAGCATAGCATAGCATAGCATAACAAAACACAACATAGCATAACAAAACACAACATAGCATAGGATAGCAAAACTAAACAGAGCATAGCATAACAAAACAAAGCATAGGATAGCAAAACAAAACATAGCCTAACAAAACATGGCATAACACAACATGGCATAACACAACATGGCATAACAAAACATAGCATAGCAAAACATATAATAGCATAGCAAAACATAGCATATCAAACACAACAAAACATAGCATAGCATAGCAAAACAGAGCATAGCATAACAAAGCATAACAAAGCATAGCATAACAAAACATAGCATAACAAAACATAGCATAACAAAACATAGCATAGCAAAACAAAGCATAGCATAGCAAAACACAACACAACACAACATAGCATAGCATAACAAAGAATAGCATAACAAACACAACAAAGCATTGCATAGCATAACAAAACAAAGCATAGGATAGCAAAAAAACATAGCATAGCATAACAAAGCATAGAATAGCAAAACAAAACATTGCATAGCATAACAAAACATAACATAACAAAACATAGCATAGCAAAACAAAACATATCATAGCCTAGCAAAACATAGCATACCAAACACAACAAAACATAGCATAACAAAACATAGAAAAACAAAGCATAACACACACAAGCACACACACACACACAACCACACACACACAACCACGCACACATAACCACAACCACACACACAACCACAACCACACACAACCACACACACAACTATCTATCTATCTATCGCCCTCACTCTATCTGTCTATCTATCGGCCTCACTCTATCTAATCGCCCTCACTCTATCTATCGCCTTCACTCTATCTTATCGCCCTCACTCTATCACCCTCACGCTATCTATCGCCCTCACTCTATCTATCGCCCTCACTCTATCTATCGCCCTCACTCTATCTATCGCCCTCACTCTATCTATTGCCCTCACTCTATCTATCTATCGCCCTAACTCTATCTATCTATCTATCTATCGCCCTCACTCTATCTAATCGCCCTCACTCTATCTATCTATCAATCTATCTATCGCCCTCACTCTATCTATCTATCGCCCTCACTCTATCTATCTATTGCCCTCACGCTATCTATCTATCGCCCTCACTCTATCTATCGCCCTCACTCTATCTATCTTTCTATCGATCTATCGCCCTCATTCTATCTACTTATTTAGATACTGATCGCCATCACTCTATCTATCTGTCTAGCTATCTATCGCCCTCACTCCTATCTATCTATCTACCTATCTATCTCGCTCACTCAATCTCTCTATCGCCCTTCCTCTATCTATCTATCCCACTCACTCTATCTATCGCATCACCACAGCATCACTAAGGGGCACAACAACATCACTATGCGCTACCACAACAACATCACTATGCGCTACCACAGGATCATTGAATGCCACAGCATCACTAGTCGCCACCACAACATCTCTCAGCACCACCACCGCATCACTCAGCGCCACCACAGCATCACTCAGCACCACCACAGCACCACTCAGCACCACCACAGCATCAATCTGTGCAACCATTTACCAACAACTGGGTCAAATATGATCTCTCAATGTTTCAAGCTTTATTACAAATGTCACAAAAAGAGGTTAGTATTTCACTTCTGTTCTTGGATTTTCGTCACAATAAAATACACTGAACATATTCTTCAGAAAAGTTATTTACAAAAGTTTAAGCTATTGCCATTATAAATTACAATAACTTTTATTTAAGTATTAATTATTTAAAAAATTCAAAGCCATTGTTATTTGTAATATCAATACATCTAAGTCACGTGAATACAACACATATTGCATTACAAATGCTATAGGTGTCACAAGTTATAACTATTGGCATTGTAAATGACAAAGCTATTATTTTTGCTATTTTCAAAACCAACACATATATAACAAATGTGTCATTTACAATACCAATAGCTCAAACTTTCCTAATGCGAGACCTTATGCATTGCAAATGCTTGTTGGTAGTATGGGCCTTTATATGTGTTTCATGATTAATGGTGAGTATTGAGGTGATAGGTAGTGTTTCTGAGACAGTTTTTCAATAGGAGCGCTGGATCACCGCCAAAAGCACAATGTGCTTCGAAAAACAGCTGAACGACGGCTAAATGTCTACAATGCAGCACATGCGCGCAGCATAGGCGAGACCTAAAAAAGGGACACATGCACAAAAGAGGATATAAAAATGTATGGAAATTAATCACCCTCCACATGTAAATAGCCAAATGTCTAACTTGCCCACATAAAACACATATGCAACGCACATCTTTGAGAGAAGTGCAAGGAAACATGATGTTGACATTGATCTAGATAAGCTGTAACATATTCCATTTGAAATACCACCCAAATCAATGTCAATCCCAAGTTAGAATCCTGCCACATATCCATCCATGCAACATTTCCCCTTTCCTGTGTAACTCCTGCACTGGATCTAAGGACAATAGATACAAATGTCTTCTTATTGGATATCAATCAAGGTGAAACAAACCTACCTGTAGTCGCACAGCCCAAGGAATCATCCAACATCAATTAGGTGGTGCAAGTCGTCATTGCTATGATGAATGGCTTAGTTTAAAATCTAATGACCATCACATAGCATATCAACAACGTAGAACCTGCCATGATGTGCATACAAATAGATATTTTACACATTGTATGCTCTGCAATATTACTAGGTACCCAACAATAGGCACGCAAAAGTAATGCCAGGACAAATGTGCTCAAATATGAACAAAATATTTATTTTCAAAACGAGAGCATCTCTGCCCAGAACTAAAGGCCAATAGCCAGTCCAGAAATAAACATTTCTGCTGTGTACAGTGCTGTGCTACCAAACTTCATTCAAAGGATACTGGCAGAGATACCTCCTCAGCAAGGAGCATCCATTGGGCAGGGCAGGCACCTCATAGATGTTACTTGGGAGATGGATGTTTGGGTTTGGGAGGGTTGTCCTTCTATTGGGAAGGGTTGGGTAAGGAAGAGGAAGATGTGGATTTTTGATTAGGAGGAGGGGTTTGAGAAGAGGAAGAGGTGGGCTTTCATTTAGAAGGAGGGGTTTTGGAAGAGGTTCAGTTTTGTTTAGGAGTGGTGGTTTTGGAAGTGGAAGGGGAGGATTGACACTTGGAAGTGTGGTGTGTGGGGAAGTGAAAGCGGTGGATATCTCTGTAATAGGGGTAGATTTAGATGTGGAAGCGGTGGTCTTGGTTGTGTGAGGTATAGGACTGTGTTTGGAAGGGTTTTGAGGGGTGAGGGCAAGGGAAAAGGTAGGTCCTTCAGTAGGGAACTTGATAGGCTGTTTGGAAAGGAGTGGGGTATTGGAGGTAGAGGGAGTGACATTGTAGGATGTGCCTGTGACTGTTGAGGGTGCAGTTGCTGGCGGTCTGGTGTATGTTCTATAAGTATGGGTGTGTCTGTTATGTTATGTTATGTTAATATAATTTATAACGCTACTCAAGAGCGGAAGCCAAATTATAGATGAAAGGAACTGGACAAAGCAACACGTTTATGCAAACAGCCAAGTTTTTAGGAGTTTCCTGAACAGCCTTGGGTTAGTAGTGTTCCGTAGTGTGTTGGACAGAGAGTTCCAGGCTTGAGCTGCCTTGAAAGAGAGGGAGCTGCCCCCCATTCATACCACACCGAACCGAGGGATCACTGCCAACCGCTGAGAGGCTCAGCGCAGCAATCTTTGTGGCACATAGAAGCGGAAGCGCTTCCTCAAATACGGTGGACCCAGACCATGGAGGGCTACATGGGCCAGGGTGAGGGCCTTGAATTTGACCCTATGGGCCATGGGTAGCCAGTGTAGGTCCTGTAAATAATGCTTCACACTGGTTCTTCTAGAGATGTTTAAAAGGGCTCTGGTTGCCGCATTTTTTGTACAACTTGCAACTTCCTCAGCTGGAAGTCCGGCAGGCCTTATATACAGTGCTTTGGTATAGTCAACGCGCGAAACAATTTGTGCCCATGTGACCATTTCTTTGGCTGCCCTGTGTAGCATGGGCAGAAACGTCCTGAGAGTCTTCAGTGTACCGAAACACTGTCCGGCCAATTTTTTTATTTGTGTGGCGAACCTAAGGTTATCATCAAACCAAACACCTAGCTTTTTGACAGGCTTACCCACAGAGCTAGGTAATGGGCAGTTCATCGGCCAGAGGGCTTCCCTAAACTGCGATGGAAAGGACACATATAGAAGAACCTCTGACTTCCCTTCATTGCACTTCAGCTGGGTCAGGGCCAGCCATTCGAAAACTGCCGTTAGACAAGATTAGGCCTGGACCGGAGATGCATCTGCCTCCCTCCAGGTGAAGAGGAGCTGGGTGTCATCTATCTCATGTGTCTGTTGGGTGCGTTATTGTGAGAGTCTCTGTTTTTTGGGTGTGTACTGTGGTATTGGTGTGTCTGTGAAGGGTGTTGCTGTGGATGTGAAGGGTGTGGATGATGTGCATGTCAATGTGTTGGGGATTTTATGTATGGTTGTGTGTGCAGTGTGTGTGGATGGGATGGTGGTTGGGTGGTGCATGTGTGTGTGTGATGGTGGGGTTGTGGTGTGTGCATGAGATAAGTGTGTGGTGTGTGCATGAGATGAGTGTGTGGTGTCATCTGTGCTGTGAGTGGATGAGATGAGGTGAGGTGTGTGCATGCGGGTGTAGTGTCGTCTGTGCTGTGTGTGTATGTGATGGGAAAGGGTGTGTGACTGTGGGTGTGGTGTTGTCTGTGCTGGGTGTGGATGTGATGTGGGTGGGGGCATGTGGGTGTGATGCTGTTTGTGGTGTCTGTCTGCTTGGATGTGTGTAACTGTTTCTTGTGTGGTTTGTGTTTATGTGTAGATGTGCTGATTGGGACTGTATGATTGGGTGTGTGCATGTTTTTGGGACAGGTTTGGGAATTGGGAGTGGGAAAGGGTGAGAGGAGGGCCACAAGGTTGGGGGAGATGGGAGGCTGCGGTGAGGGAGGAGGCCAGAGCTTGAAAAGATCTTTGTAGGCCAGACATTGCACTGTGAATGCCTTGCAGGTAGACCACCATTTGTTGCAGTTGGCTGCCTTGCTCCTGGATGGCATTCAGTAGTGCAGTATGACCTACAGAGATGTTTCTCAGGAGGTCAATAGCTGCTTCACTAAGCACAGCAGGGGTAACGGGCAGGAAATGTGAGGTGCCTGGAGTGAAGGAGACAGCACACCTCTTGGGGGTGCAAGCTAACCCTGGGCGTAGTTCGCGTAGACTTTAGCTTAGCTGATGGCGGATGTATGACGTTACAACGCACTCTTTTACAACGCATACCTTTACAACACATTTTTTACACCGCAACATCCATTACAACGCACACCTTTACAATGCATACCATTACAACGAATTCTTAAAACATACCTTTACAACGCATTCCACTACAACGCATACTACATTTACAACGCATACCATTACAACGCATTACATTACATTGCATATAAGGTAAGTGTTGGATAGTGTAGGGGTTAAAATTACTATTCTAACTCCAGGGGGTGCAACAGTAGGGTAAGTGTTGGATAGTGTAGGGGTTAAAATTACTATTCTAACTCCAGGGGGTGCAAGAGTAGGGTGTTGGATGGTAAGTTTTGCGTTGTAATGGTATGCGTTGTAATGACTGCGTTGTAATGGTATGCGTTGTAGTGGTGTGCGTTGTAGTGTCATGCGTTGTAATGACTGCGTTGTAAATGTATGCGTTGTAATGGATGTTGCGTTGTAAAAGTTTAGTTGTAATGGTAGTGCGTTGTAAAAGTTGCGTTGTAAACGTTGTATACCCTGATGGCACTGTGTACTTGTCTGCACTGTGAAATAATTGCAAATGGCATCCTGCACAGTGCTAGTTATGATAAAATAAGTACCTCTATCTTTATAAAAGCATATAGTATTTTCACAAAAGTGAAACTGAAAAATTAGCAAGCAGTGAGAGAGGTGATGATTTTGGGATCCTCCCTAACCTAGGGGGAGTACCAAGCAGATGCCTTCAAAACAAAAAGCACATGTGGTGGTCCCATCCTCTTAAGACCACGCCAAGCACAGTTATTGGCAAAAAACATTCCCAACCAAAGGCCCTGCAAAGCATTATGGGATGAGATTAGCAGTGGGCAATGGATATTATATAGTATCCAATATCAAAATAATGCTACAAAGAGCTGAAGTTCAACTGGTGGTTACTAGATGTCCCTCACGAGTCAAATGCAAATGCTTGATGAAAGGGTTTCAATGGTTTTGCATTTGACTCGTGAGGAACATCTAGTAACGACTAGTGGAACTGCAGCTTGAAGTAAGAATAATTTCAATGCTTTGCATTTGACTCATGAGGGACATCTAGTAACAACTAGTTGAACTGCAGCTCTTTGATGTTGAGCCTCTGTAACACTCACCTCACCCTCTGGGCCACTGGTTCCCTCATTGTCCGTTGACTCAGGAGTGAAATCACTGTGGCCAGCTGCTTCCCCACCTATGTTGGCCCTTTCTCCTTTGCTTGCCTGTGATGATGCTAAAATGACATATAAAATAGGTTTATTAAATCTGTGTAAATGCAACACTTCATGTCCTTTGAACACAAATCATTTTCAAAGTGTACAGATGACATCAGTTTCAAGGTGATCGCAATTGGCTTCACCATTAGCCTGAGCACATGCATGCATGTAACATATTCTTAAAACATTTTCTCACACTGATCTCATTAACCCAGATATCAGGAATTAACTTGCCTCCACTCCATCCTTATGTATCCACTAGGACAGTTTATCACCTTACATACTTTGGCCCTTTTGGTATAGCATAATGAACTGATGTTACCAAATATAATGTCTAGACAAAAATACTTTTGCACAGTTTTGACACAATGCCATTAAATCAGCAATTTGTCATTTCTCAGATACTACAGCATGATGGAATGAGAGTTAGTTAATACTGCACTGTTGTTTAGATATGTCCAGAAACAAATATCAGGTTACCTGAAAATGGGCATTTCACAATGACACTTTTTAGTTAACACCTCCTCATATGTCCACTGTCAAAATAATCCCATTAAAGCTGTACTGAAGTAGCTCTGCTATGTCACACACGTAGCATAGATAAGAAGCCTGGACACATTCAAAGACAAACTAGTGTGAGACCATTGAAGGTTTTTGTGTCTCAGTGAATATCTATGACAAAAAGAGGTATTTTTACTTGTGTCCTAATGGAATGGCACATCACACTACCATTTTTACTCTATCACGAATTGCCATTTCATACTGAGTGTAAACACTAATATATGATTCCTACATTTCTACATGTCACTTCTTGATGCATGTCACCAGTCAGGTAATGAATCTGGAATAATAAAGATGTCAAGTTTACATTGGTGACTACTCCCACATAAATGACATGTAACTTTCAATATAGACAATTCTTTGTAAGTCTACCAATCATATCCATCATTCTTTCATCATTTGGACATGACCAACAACATTGAGTAATGCCTTAGGGTATATGTCACACACTCACCAATTAGTACACAGTCCTGTCTGTGTTTTCACATTAACTCTATACCTATCAAAGCTATTTGTGAGAAAACAGACTGGCCTACATACACATATTTGTGAAGGGGTCATATATCAACCAAGAAAGACACTGTAATTGGCATGAAATAGTATTGCAGATGAACAACAACAGTGAAATTAGACATACCAACATGCAGGCACTAATACCGTTGGCACCACTGATGTATGCACACTCATGTGTGTGTAGAATCCCAACTTAACAATGGGAAGTGTTGTCCAGTCACTGCATCAAAAGAGCAATGTATGCTATGTGACATGTGCCTGTACATGAGAAACAGAAGTGAAGGGCCTGTTTTTTACAACTGTCACCCATAACATCATACTTCATGAGGTGATTTAGGACTTTTAGTCAGCCATGTGTCTTTTTAATACAGTACATTGGCTGTGGACAGGAATCTGCTGGGTTCCTGGTCAAAAAGCCAAAAGGCTAAGAACATCATCATGCACCTTCTACCAGAGCTACACATTCAAGAGTTCTTCTTGTGTGTTGGAAATATCTCAGTGTCAATGTTGCTGTGGAAATGCCTGCCTGTAACCAAAAAGAGGGTCATGTAACATTTAACACTTTGGTCATGACTCACCCCCTGGTTGCAGCTGTTGGGCCCTCAACTGCCAATCAAGCTTAAGATAGGCCACCACAAGGAGGGTGCACGCCCCGTATACATTGGGAGGACAGCCCCAACTGGGCCTGTGCGATCTTCCGGGTCCAGCGCCCAAGGTCCTCCCACCTCTTCTGGCAATGGACACTCCACTGCCTATAGACCCTTAGGGTTCGCACCCTCCTGACGGTGGCTTTTCAAATATCCTGTTTTTGATGGGCATTGATCTGTATGGATACAAGAGAGACAAGGAAAAGAATGTTACTGTAACTTTTTAAATCTGCTTTGATTTCACATTATTGGACAACATCTACCACAAGCATAACTCCTGGGGTACCATACAACATGTGCCGTTTTCACATGCAGAGCACTACAAATACATAAATACACTTTTGTTAAAAGCTGCTGACTATCCTCATCCCTTATCATGTCGTAAACTCAGTAAGCCAGCCCAGTGACATCATACAGCCCAGGGGCCGCCTACATTTACTGTGATGTGAACTACTATGAAACAGGACAAAACATTGTGAACTACTGAAGGTTCAATAACGTGTGCATTTTAAGCAGACACCTCCCCCCCTGCTACATTGACCTGATCCATAGGTTAGACTATATCCTATGACTAAGGGCACTATGAAAGGGCTGCCACGTGTGTGGGTGAAAGCTTGCTCTCTGGGGATGTGTGTACATGTGTACATATTAATTGGATATCATATTATGGCTGATTGCGTCTGTTCCGTATGTACTAGCATCACAAGACACACCTTTTGCCTTAATGTGGAACTGTTACAGGGATGACATTGACATACCATTGTATGTCCTTTTGTATTGGGGGAATATGAAAGTGCAGTGGAATCTCCTATACAACATCTCATATTTAGTTACCAAATATCTAAACTGTTAAAGTGTCACATGTGAGATATGATTGTACATTTCAAGCATGACTTAAGGAATAGTGAGAAGTGACCTGTGAGAGTAAGGGGCCTGTTTTTAGGAAAGCACACACTTGAAAATGTTGGTCAATGGAATGAAGTGCCAGCTCAAGAGGTTACCTCACTCACCATTAGAAATGTAGTGCATCAGAAAGCAAGCAGGGTTGGTATTGTTGGTCACAACTCAATTTGTTTTCATCTTAGGATATACAGTTCAATTGGGATGTAACTAAGTTCATCAGTTGTATTGCCTCAGAGACTCAGCGCCAGCCTGGCCCATGGGTCTGCCTAGGCACAGCTCATTGTCAGGCCTTGCTATCTGCAGCCTAAGTATAATGATGTCACGGATGTATGACGTTATAACGCATACTTTTACTCCGCAGACCATTACAACGCGACTTTTACACCGCATACCGTTACAACGCATAGCGCCTTGGGGCGCTGGATAGTGGTAAGTATAATTTACTATTCTAACTCCAGTCCCCGTGGACCCTAGGGAAGGTGTTGGATAGTAAATTATACTTATTACCTATCCTAGAGCGCCCCCCAGCGCAATGCGTTGTAATGGTATGCGGAGTAATGGTCGCGTTGTAATGGGTCTGCGGAGTAAAAGATCCGTTGTAACGGGTGTATACCTGATGTCACAGGAACAGCACCTTTTCACCGGTTGAAAATAAAAATGTTAGGCTTATGTCCATCCAATAAGTGACCACAAGGCTGTGTACCACTCTGAAGGGGTACTGATAGCGCCCAGTCAACCTTTTGGAGAGCCCTGATCTGGGGTGAGTGATATATGAACAATACACATAACCAACATCATCTTCATGGCCATTGTAGAGAACACATACACAGCTGTTATGTTATGTTAATATGTGGTTTATATAGCGTGCGGCTACTCAGGCAGAGTGTCCCGGCGCTGTGCAGATCTGTAGAGAGACGTAGAGCAGAAAACAAGCGCACTAGAGGCTGAAGAGCCAGGTCTTTAGGCCTTTCCTGAAGGACAGGAGGTTGTCAGTTTTCCTCAGCGAGAGGGGGAGCTTGTTCCAAAGCTGCGGGGCACAGGCTCTGTAGGAGCGACCTCCAATGCGTGAATGCTTTACAGATGGAACGACAGCAAGGGCTTGTGTGGCTGAACGGAGCGATCTGGTAGGATGGTAGAACTGAACATGTTTCCTGAGGTAAGCTGCACCTGTACCGTGTAAGGACTTAAAGGTCAAGGTCAAAGTTTTGAAGATGATACGTTTCCTTACCGGAAGCCAGTGGAGTGCCTCAAGGAGGGGTGAGGTATGAGATCTGCGGCTTAATCCGAAAATGGCCCTTGCAGCGGAGTTTTGGACAGACTGTAAGCGAGATAGGAGGTATTCTGGGAGCCCTAAATAGAGCACATTGGCATAGTCAAGCCTAGATCCAATCATTGCTTGAACAGTGATTCTCCTATGAGCCTGTGACAGTAAAGGAAGAAATTTCCTAAGTATACGTAGCTGGCCAAAGCATTGGCCAACTAAAGCAAGGATCTGGGGTTTAAAGGAAAGACCATTGTCAAATTTGATACCCAGGTTCTTAGCGACCGCAGTAGGAGAAGAAGGAGGATGCATATCTGCCGGCCACCAAGATTTCCATTGAATATCAGGAGAACAGCCAAAAAATATTATTTCAAACTTGTCTGAATTACATTTAAGCTGGTTCAACTGAAACCAGGAGAAGACTGCCTCCAAGCAGCATTTAATAGAGTCACCCGCGAAATCAGAGTTCTTGTCACAGGTAAAAAGCAGCTGCGTATCGTCCGCATAGGACACGATACGCGCGCCAAAGGTCTCCACTAGTTCAGCCAAAGGGGAAAGGTAAATGTTAAACAAAGTGGGACTAAGGACAGATCCCTGTGGCACTCCCACATCGAGAGATGAAACTGTAGCTGAAAAAGGGGTAGACCAGATCATTTGTTGGCGTTCGGAGAGAAAGGACTTAAGCCAATTGAACACCGTCCCTCTAATCCCGATCTCCTGAAGTCTAGAAAGGAGCCGGTTGTGAGGGACGGTGTCAAAGGCCGCTGAGAGGTCTATTAGTACCAGCATTGCCTTTCCACCGCGATCAGTCACTCCCTTTATGGTCTCCGTTACCTCCAGTAATGCTGTTTCTGTACTGAGGTTAGAACGGAAGCCTGACTGCGTCTGATGGAGAATGTCATGGGCCTCTAAGAATTGTGACAAGGTGGAATGCACATGCTTTTCGGCGAGTTTGGCGAGGGCAGGAAGCAGAGATATAGGCCTGTAATTAGAGTGCTCCAACGGGTTCAAATTAGATTTTTTTATGAGAGGGATGACATGAGCCTTTTTCCAGGCCTTTGGGACCTCACCCGAGATAAAAGAGGCATTAAGGAGAGGATTAATCAGCTCATGCTGTAAGGGGTATACATTTGCCATCACATTTAGCATTATCTGAATTTTCAAAATATCACAGGTACCATGAAAGGTATACATGCATAGATGGTTACATACACCCCAAGTAGAATCTAGGGCTTTAAACACATCACACATTCCAAGGGTGATGTTAGTTACACAATGTATACTGATCAACAATCCCTAACATGAGTGTCCTATGTAAGCCCCACAATATGTTACAACAATAACCACACTTAACTCTGGAGCACAGAGGCACATCGTAGCCCGGGGAGATGGAAATGATGCAGAGTAACATATGTATGTTAGACAGTTATCTGTTCCTCTGGCGAGCCATAGAGTTGCCATATGGGGAAAATAGGGAAATTACCTCATCTGCCAGCAGCTCCAGCTCCTCTGGTGAGAAGGCAGTGTCAAGAGGCAAGTGAGCTATTTTTTAAACCGCGGCGTACATGTACGCAATGTATGTGGTCATGAACCAACACAGACACAGCCATTTGGCCCCTACCGCTACAATTACTAACATTAGCCTATGGCTGTGTCCGTCGTCGAGTCAACTGGCCACTGCGCAGTCGACTTCCGTTGGCTGTGTCTGATTCCGAATGTCCAGTCTGTGAGGTCAGGCAGCCGCCATTTTAGGGGTTGAAACTACTGTGTTGGTGAATGTTAATTGTGTCACCACCACTCCAAATGAGCCCTAACAAGTTGATATATTTACACAGACAAGGCGCTTTAAAATTTCAAAGACTTATCTTTTGTGTAGTGTGTTACAGTTGAAATATGCTATCTTTGCACAGTGTTGTGCACAGCTCCGTTGATGGTAATGTGAGAAAAAACAAATATAAAGTTGTAAATACTACATTTGGAATGTATTATTTACACATTTATTTTACATATACATGTCAAGGCCACAATTGGGATTAGTGATGGATGAAGGACATAAGGCTCTATCTCAGAATCTGATCCATTGATGCACTATCACATGACTTTTTGCTTTATCTTCACATATGTTACAGTGGACATTGTGACAGATGGTAAAATATGTTTTCACTGCATACATAAGTGCCCTGGGAGAGGGAGAAGACAACAGCCTCTAGTGTACTGCCCATTTCCAGACCTTTAGACCATGTAAGAAAAGGATATCATCAAGAAGTTTCAGTTGAATAGGCAAACCATACTGGATTTATGTAATCAGTTGGAGCCTGATCTCCTGCCTCACAAAACTAATCCCACATGTATCACACCAATTGTTAAACTTATGGCAGTACTGCATTGTCTAGCTACAGATTGCTTTCAATTCACTGTGGCAATAAATAGTGGTAATATCATAACCAAGTTTCAGTGGGTTACTACAAAAAATGCTTTCGGCAATGATTAGACACATTGACAATTACATCTAGTTCCCCATACGTGAGGATTTAGCCAATGTGGAGGTTTACTTATATGGATTTGCTCACCTACCACATATGGTTGGAGCCATTGATGACACCCGTATTGCACTACTACCACCACACACCTGGGAACAAGTTTTCCGTAACAGAAAGCCCTTCTATTCTATTCTAAGAGCCTGAAAAGTAGTATAAAAATTGAAGATTGACAACTATTTGTGTAAGGCTGAAGTTAGATGGCTAGCACAAGAACCAGCTAAGGAGTCTCCTAATAATACTTCTAATGAGGTAACCAACAAATACAAGAGGTGAATGAGTGCAGGTGAGCGAGTGCCTTAAAAGGACATAAATTGGGTACAAATGTAGAGAAATTTCCTTTTGTGAGAGCGGCATGCAAATTTTCAAGAAACATAGTGGAGTCAATGATTCTGAGCAAGTTGGTGCTGGTGGTTTTGTATATGCTTTTGTGATAGATTTGAGGCCAGAGCTTAGCAATCACATTCAGCAGAGTGGATTGTGCTGACAGACAAAGAGATGAGGTTTTGAGGCTGGTGAAATACAGTAGTGATTGTTATGATGCATAGCAGAAAAGCTTAAGGAGTAGTTGATGATTGCCCAAGCAAAGCAATTTGAAAGAGGATCCCGAAAACAAATGGGTTCAAATATGAATTTTGTTTAGCCTGGAGTGAATGGTATGAGTCAAATGCAAGGTGTGCACATGGGAAATGTAGCATTGCAGATGCAAGGTAGTGGAAGAGGGATGCATGAGCAGTGATGACATGAATGGGAATGTTGAGATAATGACAAGAAACACTGCCTGTGGGAAGGACAGGAACTGGAGAAGGGAATGCCATCAGAATTCTAATACAATTGAGGTGAACTTTGTTCCACAAATGCAAAGAATTGTGATGGTCCAGAATATGTTAAATTAAGAACAGGCTGTACAAGGTCAGAAGTAATTCCGAATGTCGATGCCTTCAGCCCCACTGATGCAGCAAACCATGAGAAACAAAATTCCCTATAGTGCAGGGTACCAGCATAAACCAATGATTATTCATTAGGGAACAGTTTATAATGACTGTGGTGGGGATGCGGGGTTGGGGGTGGGTAGGGGAAATCTCCTTTTTTGGCAGTCCTAGCGGTAGATCAAAGTGTCCCCTACATTGATGGAGAGGACAATGACCATCCTGTTTCATTTTAATTTGTAAGGAGGCTACCCATTATACAGTTCGTTCTGTGGAAGTCTCAAGCCTGCCCTTTTCAGGAAGAGAAATCCAAGTTGTAGGGATCAGTAATAAACAAGCTGTTTACCAGGTTACAGCAGATGTCCCAGTAAAAATTGGTCAAATAGAGAATCAACACCATTTAATTTTGGTGATTCGAGTCCTGTTAACTTGTTGGGGGTGGACTTGGTTTGCAAAATTAATTATGTGATTTACTGCACACCAGATGTGGTGCGATTGAGGGATCACTGTCATAATATTGATGCATACAATATTGAAAAACAAAAATATTGGAAATTAATATTGACGTCCTCTCCTTAATTAGTAAAACCACAAATATCAAGACTACAGATGTCATTAAAACCCTATATATCAGAAACTAAAATATTATTACCTCTAAATAAACATATAATATGTCAAACATATTGAGTCACACAATATCAACTACAATATTAATGCCAAACTAATTTAAAATAAATAAAAAATACTTTTTACATAAAACAATTACTTCAAATAATCCAAAAACATTTCATTCACATATTTAAATTAAATACAAATATATTACATCAAAAAAATATTTACCATTCACCACAATAAATTATAAAACTAAAATATTAACACTACAACTCACTAAAAAATTATCATTTATTATAAACATTTAAATACCAACCTAAATATTAATAAATATATACAAACACATTTACATTCAAAACTACAAGACTATATATCAAACATAAAGAATAAAAACTAAATTAGTCTTTACCATGGAATGACTCAATCAGAACTAAAACTAAAGCAACCAATAAAATTAAGTTATAAACAACTTTAACCAATAAAATCAAAAAACAATTAAATCAACAATACACAAGGCAGACTAATTTAAACAAATGAATACTTCAATAACGACAAACGCGGCCAGAGGAGGAACCTCTGAAGGATTCTTTCATCAGACTATTAAAGAAGAAATATATATATATATAAAGAACTACCTAACCAAGTAGGTAAAACTTATATTTAAAATAAAATGTAATTGCTATTAAACTTAAAAATGTAAAATAGCCACTAAATATTAAAACCTCTCCAAATTCTATCTGTTTATGTAGACTTCCTAAAAGAAAAACCATTAAACTGCCAGAAAATAATAACTATCACAAGCCAGCAAAAATATATCAGAAAGTAAGTATACATAAACTAATAAAAGACTATAAACTCAACCAATTAGGAAGCAAAAATAAACCTAACTACCACAAACTCTATAAACTACCAACAAATTAATATTTAAAATGAAACATAAGTTTTTTTTTCAACCAACAGAAAAAAAGCATCTGTTCCACATTAGAACACCCCCAACGGAAAACTTGCAAATCTGTGTGAAACATCTAAATAGAACATACATGACATGCAGGTATGCAAAATAGCATTGGTTGCATATTGTAGTAACAAACGTACAAACTTTAAAATATTATATATATTTTTACTTTTTCACTACTTTCAGATACAATGACAGAAGCAGCAAAATATATCCCTTCAGAGAAAGGAAAACAGTTACTAAATTACATAGACTACACCTACAGCCAAGTAAGTGCATCATTAAAAAATATAATCGGGAAAGGTACTAAATATTATTCTACAGGTGTGCAACTACAAAGGATGATGTTGTAATTCATGTTAGAGAGCACAACCATCCCCAAATGTAAAATAAATAGAAGTAAGGGACATGTTGCAGGATATAGGAGAGATAAGCACAAGCTGCCAACCAAACTCCAACCAAAATCCTTTAAGATATACCACATAAGAAGACATAACAGGCCAACTGCCAACCATCCCCACATAAAAACATTTAATTGCACAAGCTAAAAAAAGCCACCAACAATACCCCACTTGCCAATGTAAGATTCCATGATATACACATACGTGAATATTTAACAACTATACATAATAAGGAATCTTTCCTTTTACATGACAACCTAAAAAATTAGAAACAAATCCTAATATTCTCTACAACAGATAACATAGTAAAACATAGCCAATGTCAAACCTGGATAATGAATGGGACCTTCAAAATGTGTCCCAAACCATTCACTCTGATATACACCATACCTGGTGACTATCAAAACACAAATATCCTTTTTATATACGCCCTACTACCAAATAAACAAAGCAGCACTTACTACGACCTCTTATACCATATAAAACATAAAACAAATACCTACTACCCCCAGAAAATAATCATAGACTTTGAGCAAGCCGTGATTCCAACCATTCTAAAGTATATGGAGACACCTCCAAAAATCTGCATTAAGGGCCTGATTATGATGGCGGTTGGACATCGTCATGGGCAGGTGACCGCCAGACAATGAGTCAGCGGTCCCACCTGCCCTATCATGATAGGACCGCCGTGCAGGTGGTTGTAAAGTGCCATTTTCTACTGCCATGTGGTGCCTAGCACACGGAGCATGGATGTGTGGGGGGCACTACATGTGCCACTCAGGCCACTTATCAGTGGCCCACAGGGGATGTGAGCCCTGCTTGGGAGCCCCCCAATTCCCTTTCCATGGCAGTAGGTCCACTAATAAAATGCAGTCTGAAAGGGAGAGCCTAATCTCTAAGACAGTGCCTGTGCAGGCACTGTCCTCTTGGTAGAGATAGGAGTCCGACCGCTGCCCTGACGGGATCCTTGATCCTGCCGGAGGTGGCGGTCTGTCCCCCAGACCGCTGCAGTCCGACCGTCTGCATCGTAATATAGAGATGTCTGTAGGACCGCCACCACTGGCCTGTCGGTGGTCATCTCACCGACATCATAGTGCAGCCCTAAGTGTGGAATATTCTACAAAAAGGCAATTTGCCTTTGTAATAAAAAAATTAGGGTAGTAGCCTATGTCCTGTCACAGAAGTAGCCAACCAATGCCACCAACTGATAGAAAGCCCTTTTTACCAACACAATGAAGACAAATGTAGTCCCCTAATGGATTATTTTGAATACACTTAGGTTGGCAGACTGCATTGCTCCAACACAGATGACAACCCAAATTCCAAATTTAATATTTGAATGTCTATGACAGCACCTGGGCACATTAAGCCAAAACAAACAATGCAGTGGAAGGATGGCACAATGCCTTCCAAATAGCACTAGGCAGAACCTGACTTCCATACTACAAATTTAAAGATGCATTACAAAAAGAACAAATCTACCAAAAACTATGAATGGAGCAATCTGTTAGCCAAACTAAAACTAAACTAAGCAGACAAACCTAAAGAATGTACGAGATTCTTCAATTTAAAGTCAAGCTATTCATAAATATTAAAGGAGTAGATTACTTAGACATCATATCCAAAAGCATATTATAAAATATATAGTAACCAGCCAAAGTCCTTAAAAACTATGACAAATTTTAAACCAACATACTAAATCTTTATTTAAAATAATAAATATATAATTTTATTACATCAATTAAAAAATGAATTACAATGTAATATAGACTGATATAATAAAATGTATATATATATATTTTTTTTTTAAATGGAACCGTCACCAACCAAGAAAGTTAAAAACAAACTCAATCCATCACATAAAATAATTACAACTTATAAACAAACAATTCAACATAACAATCACATAGGCCCTCATTACGATACCGGTCGGACCAGGTTCAGTCGGAGTCGGTCGGACCAAAAGTTCCCGTCGGAAGTGGTCGGTCAGATTAGGATGCATGCATCCTGTACTCTGACCGAGCTCTGAAAGACCACCGACTCCAACAGCCTTACAGCCAAGATGGTGGTCGGGGGAAGAACAGCCTCCATAGGGCAGTGCGCGGATCTCTGACCGCCGTCCGGATTACGATGTGGGTTTCTGATGACCCAACTGTGGCGGTCTGACCGGCTTCCTCGAGTGATTGGAAACTAAGGATTTGGGGTGCATGCTCACCCAAATCTGCTTTTTTCCCGCAGTCTCCACCATGGATCCCTTCCTCCAGGTCCCCTCTAAACCTGGATAGCTGAACCATGAATACTATAGTCCTTTAAGCATCAGAACCAGGTATGTTCTTCTGCTGTATGTATCCCCCTTGACTGAACTGTGCACATTCTGCAACACTCCAGCAATGAGGTACATAGTGCACAAGGCATATCCCCACATATGTCATGCATGTGTGAACAATTCACATGTTTTCTGTGAGTTTTGTACATATATGCTGCAACATATTCAGAGATATGTGAACCACCATAGCTGAGACCACCGCTGAAGCAGCAGTTGCATCATAATACTGCAGGCGAAGCTTCGAATGGCCTCACAGGATGACAGTCGGAAGTTCGGTCCGACCAGCATCATAATGAGCCATAATGTTTGCACAATAATATATCACAGCAGAGGCTGTCTGGTTGTGAACAACCTTTTGTGAGTTTGCCAACAACATATAGTGGACTTGGTGGCAGCTATTGCTTACCATTGGCATGCTTGCTTGTCATGGTAATTTGCTTGCTTCTTATTCAATGGCCTTTCTTCCTCTTCTTTTGTTTTTCCCTCCCCTGGAGCACAGTTTCGTCACCATCCTTCAGACTGGATGATTTGTATCCTTCTACTGCTGACATTCAGGGAACTACTTTTTACTCTTCATTCGGCACTCCGGGCAAGTTCTGTGTGTTGCATGAATTCTTAGTAAATCTGCCCCTTAATTTTTTTGGTGACCACAAATTCCAGAAGTCCTTTTCCTGAACTATACATCCTAAAGTCCAACTTAGAGTTTGACAGACAGGGTAGGGTATCACAAATTCAAAAGAGTACCCAGCCCAGCAAACCTTCGGTCCGTCTGCCTCAGTTAGAGATGGGCGGACCTTGAGTATTCGGTTGACTAAGCCAGTAAAGGCTTGGTTGAAAGAATACTTCCTCTGATGACCCTATTGAGTAGGGGCTGTGGAAGGGAGGAAATCTTCTTGTCTTTTGAGGTTGAATTTGTGAGAATGGCATGAATAATAAGCACTTTTAGATATGATGTGGCCGAGCAGGAGAAGAAGGATGATCCACAGAATTCCCCCCGGCATACTGGCCCTGACTGACCAAAACTCTTCCGCTCTGGGGGCATCAGTCAGGCTGAAGAGATGAACCTTCTGCCTCCCCATCCAGTGGTGCATGGGAGAGACACAGCCCTCATCCACTAGCCTAAAAGTGAGACCCATTGTGGCTCCAAGCTGTACACCATTTATGCCTTTGGGCTGTTTGTTAATTACTGTTAACTTTTCAGTTTATGAATGTTACTGGGGAATTGGGAATTCTGGGGGTAGGGAAAGCCATTGTGTCCACCAATTCAACCACCCTTGATTGGCTCGGTTATACCACACCTGCATATCACTCATTAACATGGACCAATGATTCACCTTATGTCACTCAACACTTGAGGGCTGAACTCGCCAAACAAGTGAGGAGCTGTTTTGTGTGCACTATGGGAATCCAATCCCGAAATTATATACCTTCCTGAAAAACATCTTATGCACAGAGATCAGGGGAAGATGAAACATATGGCATACCCCATGAGCTATCACTCTTCAGCCAATTTTAAACAGAGATGGGTGGTGGTATCAGGGGCGGCCCTAGGCATGTGCACGCTGTGCACCTGCAGAGGGCCACCAAACCCCAGGGGCCGCCACGCCAGTATATATCCTTAATATAATAATCCTCTGAGGATGGATATATATTTGCGTGGCGGCCCTTGGCAGGGATTTGGCGGCCTCCGGCTCTGTTCAACTTCCAAACACCCTGACCCCCCCCCCCCTTTCCTGGCCTCCGCGCCTGCGTTCCTCCCGGGCCCCCTACTTACGCTCCCTGCCCAGGGCCGCCATGAGCCTAGAGCTGCCCCTGGTAGTAAGGGTGGGGTCTTTTATGTTATTGTTATGGCTAAATACACATGATCTACTATTCCGTATTTCTCATTAATCTTCTCTGCAAGACCTGCCTGACCCCCCTGGTCTATTGTGTTACTTGTATTATCAACTTACTTGATTGTATACGCTCACTCTTTGTATATTGTTATATTGCTGACGCACCTGTTTGACTTGTATATTGTTATATTGTTGACGCACCTGTTTGACTTTGCACACGTTACCCACACCACCTCAACGATCCCTACTTTTCTACTACTATCGCACCTGTGGGACTATACATCCTGCACTCACCCACCTCAACTATGCCCTCCTTTATGCTATCTCCAAAAATTTTAAACACGCTCAAGCAAGTATATGCTCCTTATTTTTGTACTTTATATTATCAACACAACTGTTTGACTATGCACCGTGTACTACCTCACCTGTGACCTACCTCATGTTTTTGACCAACCTATGTAACTAAGCACCTTGTACCGAACTACCTCAAATATTACTTTGTATTACTCTATCACCCCCGTGTCCTTGTAAAGCGCTCTGATATCTGCAAAGATCTTGTTCGCGCTATATAAAACTTTCAAAATAAAAATAAATAAATAAAAATACCTGAGATGTAACCTCGCCATGACAGTCACACAGACCTACACTGACAGGGAGGGCAGATACCTCATTTTGCTAGGGGTGCTGTGCGGTCGAATTCTCACTGTAGCCAAAATTTGTGTCCCTAATTCTGTCAAAGACTTCTTTCTGGCTGTGTTAGCCAGAGGTAACATCATCTTTGCTTGGAAACAGGGCACGATGCCCAAAGAGGAGCCTTCTTCAAAAGGCTTTAAAAGATCATTGATGGCCTAGGCTTACAGGATGCCTGGCTGGAGCTAACCACAATGATCAAGGCTTTCACCTTCTATTTCCCTTGACACTATACTCATTCACGGATTGAATACATTCCATTGAGCAATAAACTGATGGAACTAACGCTAACAGCCGAAATTGGACCTATGTCGATATCATACCATGCACTGCTCATGGCCCACCTAGAGATGGGAAGCAGGAGAATTCCAGGGAATTGGAGGTTCCACTCATCCCTACTTAGGGACCTTGTTATCAAATATGAAATAGAGCACCAGTTTGAGGAATGTTTTAAACACAATGAGGAAGCAGAAGCTCCCATCCCTGGGGTGTGGGATACACTTAAAGCAGTTACCAGTGGCCATTTCATAAGCAGAAGTTGCCGATTGCAGGCATCTTCACAGACTAGAAGTACAGAAACTTGAGGACAAAAGCAGCCATCTCATCAGATTACCTGGCATTAACAACAGCCACAGATTAATTGCAAATGCACTATATTAGCAAAGCAGAACTTTCTATAATCCACCCTAAAAACAGATCATACATTGTGGGAGGAAAAGTGGGCACCCTTGGCCCAGCTTCTGACAGACAAAAGGGAAAGAGAATAGGTATGAGAGTTGGTCTTGACTTCCGGGTCCTGGGTAGCATAGGACGAGGGGAAAGTTAACAAATTTCTCCCTTTCTAAGAAAACCTCTACAGACGAACCCCTTCCCTCACAGCGGACAAATATGTATTCCTAGAAAAGATATAGCTGTCAGAGACTCGCAATCAAAAACGGGATCACTGAAAGGACCAACGCTCTCAGAGGAGGTGCGGCTCATGATCATAACCCCCAAATTTAATGAGACCTTAGAACCTGATGACCTTGTGTCCCAATTTTATAAAATCTACTCACCTAAGCTGATCCTGAAGCATAGTGCCCTATTCAACCAATGTGCCATCACAGAGGCCATAGCTCAGACAAATGTGAGAGACAGTGAGGACAGTTATTCGGAAACCTAATAAAGAAGTTAAGCACTGTGCCTTCTATCGGCCTAGAGCTCTATTGAACATCGGCACTAAGCTTTACACGAAGATCCTAGCAATTTGCCTGAATAAGGTACTCTGTACTCTGATACACCCCGATCAGAGTGGTTTCATTCAGAGATGCCAAGCATCTGATAGAGAACGCTTCTCTCTTAAAAGCATACCAGAATTGCTAAGTTCGCTGGATGCAGAGAAGGCCTTCAGAAGGGGGGATTGGACTTTCTACGCCTCACTCTTCAGTAAATAGGACTGGGTTCCACATTCCTCCAGTTGATGTTTTCTTACTATACTAACCCAGTTGCCAGAGTCACCTTGAATGGATTTCTTTTGCACCATTCCGATTAGCTAGAGTCAGCAGGCAGGGATGCCCCCTGTTACTGTTACTATTTTGCCCTACCTATAGAGCTGCTGGAGTGCCTAATCTGGCAGACAGATGCAGTAACAGAGATTGAATTGGGCCCACAAGAGTTTAAAATATTCCTCTATGCCGATTGTGTTCTCCTGATATTGGGAACATCGGACACCTCAATCCCAGTAGTAGGGAACCTCCCCGAGGCCTTTGAGAAACTATCTGGCTCTAAGATCAACTATGATAAATCTGAGATCCTTAATCTATGACCATTAAAATATAGGATGCAGAAAGACTGTTGACCTTGCTTTCAATTCCAATTGGCTAAATCCTGAATTACATTTGTGAATCCAACTTACACAAACTATTGGGGACCTCTTTGCCGCTAGCTACCCGTCTTTGATTTTCACCATCCCAAAAGACCTTCAGACCTCATGAAATTTGATACTCTCATAGTTCAGTTGCATCAATGCGATGAAAATGAACTTGCTACCTTGCCTCCTCTACATTTTCCAGGCCCTTCCAATGTGGCCAGATGCTCACTATCTAAAACACATTCAACGAAAACAAATGGCATTTATCTGGAGGGCTAGGGTCCGAGAATTCTGCTGAAGTGTATGACCCCACTGAGAGCAACAGGGGGCCTGGAAGTCCCTAGCATCCCACACTATTACGTAACTGCACAATTGAGGCGGGTAGTGGACTGGTTTACTATATTCTCAGAGAAAAACTGGTGCATAGTCCAGAGATCCCTATAGGGTTGGTGTGGCGGGAGAAATGTCACAGACTCTCAGATGCCGATATTAGCAGCACAGTAGCCATGACATTAAAGACATGGGAGAGATATGTACAGGGCCTGATATCCTACCGAAACTCCGATACCCCTATCCCCCACAACCCGGCGTTCATGCCCACTCTTGAAAGCCACGCCTTCCTTAGCTGGAGACAAGGTAGTTGCAAAATGATAGTGGACAGACATATATGATGCCCTAACGCCAAAGACTTTACAGTTATGTAAGACCACATACTGCATCCTGTGAGGGAGGGATTGAGTTGTAGGTGGCTGTTGGGCAGACAAATTCTCTGACGATGGTGAAAAGTTCCTTGGTATAGTCGGCACTAACCTCGATGCGGTCTGCCAGGGCCTTCTTTTTTGCGCCTTTGAGTTGGTGGCGTAATTGTTGAGGGCTGACTCGAGAGTGTCATCTCTGCTAGTGCACCATCTTTCTAGTTGTTTGCAGTTGCAGTTCATTGTGCTGAGTTCCGGAAAGTAACGGCTGGCTTAGTAAAAGGATATCATCGCATCAGTAATGGAGTCGGAGCGCCAGGATGCTCCTTGGAGCGACAGTGCGCTATATAAATGTCCCTACATAAACATCACCGAAACTGAACAATTACACTATGGCCAAATCTGGCATTGGGTGACTCATACCCTTATAAGGACAGGATGCACTAGATCTAAATCCCCATTTGAACCACAATTCCCTAACTTAATCAGCACACGGTTGCGGGCATGGTCTCTAGGTGTGGGGGTGAGTCTGAGTTCCACGGGCCACCAGCTGTTCCAGAGGGAGGTCTTCATTGTGGTGGGGTCTGCCAACACTGAGAGGACAAGCCGGGTGTTATCGGTGTATGACATGATGTTATTGTCGTGGGATCTGACGATGTCAGCTAGTGGCATCATGTAGATGTTGAAGAGGGTGGGGCTTAAGGATGAACCTTGAGGGATGCCGCAGATGGTGCTTTTGGGTTGCGAGGTGAAGGAGGGGAACAAATTCTCTGTGTGCGCCCCATCCATCTGGGTTCTTCTTGTTTGATTCCGATCTGGTCCAGTCTCTTAATAGGTGAAAGGTGGGAGACGATGTTGAATGTTGCAGGGAGGTCAAGAAGGATCAGGGCGGCCGAATCTCCTCAGTCGAGTAGTGTGCAGATGTGGTCTGTGGTGGCAATCAGGGTTGTTCTAAGTGCTGTGGTTGGCTCTAAAACCCGATTGGTGGGGGTCTAGCAGATTGTGTCTCTCCAGGTGTTTGGTGATCTGAATTTGATGGCCTTCTCCAGGACAGACCGTGGCGTGTTTCCAAGCTTCGTGAAAGGTGGCTGCGGTGATGGATGCTTTGAGGATGGTGTTGAGATGGTGGCTGATCTTGTTGCTTTAGAAGTTGTAGAGGTGGTGGGGACAAGGGTGGGTGGGTGCTCCTGAGTGGATGGAGTTCAATATGGCTGTGGTGTCTGGTGTGTGGAGCTGCTTCAATGCAGTGAAGTGGTGGATGGGGCGGTTTTCATTGTAGTAAGGTGGCTCAGAAGGTTGATGGGTTTGGGGTCAAAGTTCATGTAGATGGTGGAAATCTTGTTGTGGAAGTGATTTGCTAGAGCTTCGCAGAGTTCCTGTGAGGGAGGGATTGAGTTGTAGGTGGCTGTTGGGCAGACAAATTCTCTGACGATGGTGAAAAGTTCCTTGGTATAGTCGGCACTAACCTCGATGTGGTCTGCCAGGGCCTTCTTTTTTGCGCCTTTGAGTTGGTGGTGTAATTGTTGAGGGCTGACTCGAGAGTGTCATCTCTGCTGGTGCACCATCTTTCTAGTTGTTTGCAGTTGCAGTTCATTGTGCTGAGTTCCGGAAAGTAACAGCTGGCTTGTTTGATGGAGCTGTGAGTTTTCACTGTTTTGATAGGGGTGACTCAGTCGACGGCATTGGTGAGCCAGGTGTTGAAGTTTTCGACTGCCTGTTTCAAGTTGGTGGTAGCATGTGGCTGGGTGGTATTGAGGGCGTTTGTTCACTGATTCTGTGTCACTTTGTTCCAGCTGTGGGGGCAGCCATTGGGAGGGTTGGGGGTAGTAGGAGGAGGTGCTGTGATGATGACGTGGACAATGGAGTGATCGGTCCAGGTGGGCTCCATGGCATGGCTGTATTTGACTCTGTTGCTGGATGGGAAGATAGTCTAGTGTGTGTCCTACTCTGTATGTGGAGTCTGTGACCAGTTGGGTGAGGCAGATGTTGTCCATTCATTCTAGGAGGTCAGCGGAGTTCATGTCTGTGGGGCCTTTCAGGTAGAAGTTGAGGTCTCTGAGTAAGATGTGGTGCTTGGATTCGATGGCAAGTGGGTGATGAAGTCTATCACGATGTCGCAGAGGGTGGTTCGTGGTCTGGGGGTCTGTAGGCGAGGGTGCCTTTGATGGTTATTTTGTTGTCTGTGAAGGTTCTAGATCTCTTTTACTGACATGCACATGGTCAGCCCCCTATAACTATGCTATGCTAGACATGGTTATTGACGGGACCACTCAGGGTACTCAGGAACACGGGACAACCTATTCTGGTTGATTTACTTCCAGGTGGATGCACTGGGACAGTGTACCCATCTGCAGTTGTGGAGTGAAGAAGGTGGGAAGAGGGGGAGTAGGGAACCAAACAGACATTGTACAGAGAGGAGATAACATGAGCCTATCATATAGAGCGGTATGTTGTGCTACCTGCATACATCATTAGCTGACGGTGCCAGTGGCCCATGCTGATTTTTGTTTGGTAATACATTATTTTAATGGAATATACTTTTCTTGTTCAAAAATGCTAATAACATGGATAGCCCGAAGACCTCTACAATTCAAACTCAATGACTGCCTCAGTGCCATTAACACATGGATGATGAATAACCATCTAAAGCTCAATACCACAAAGACAGAGATAATGACATTCGGAACATGGCACAATTGCCATTCAACTGCCAGATGGCCTAGGGACTTGAAGTCCATCAGATAACATCAATGCAAAAAGAACAATTGATGGACAGATTGCAGAACAATGTCATACATTCACCCCATTACAGAGATCTGGGCCTAAATCCATTGTTTTTTTCTCACTATGCCATTCCCATTTGGATCCAGCCATATGCAAATCAGTCTTGACCATGCACCCAATGAGAAGCCAAAACCGGTCCTAGGATGCTTGTTTCCGGTCCAGGGAGGACCTGGCTTGGCAGTTCCGGCTGGACTGTTCCCATGAGGCACAGGGTCAAGAATGATTTGCATATGGCCAGGTCTTAACTGGGGTGGCATGATGAGCAAAAGACTGATGGATCTAACCTGGATCACTTAACTGGGTTGAATGTTTTGATTTGTTCTGCATTCCATCCATCAATTGTGTATCTTTTGTTTTCTCGCCCTAAGTGCGCCAGGTATGCCCAGACGTGGGTCCTGGGCTCACTGTGCCAGTGGAATCAAGCTATCCTGGCTGATGAGGGGTGAAACCCCGAAAGCGGTCCTAGGATGCTTGTTTCCGGTACAGGGAGGATGTGGCATGGCAATTCGGGCTGGACTGTTCCCCTGAGGCACAGGGTCAAGACTGATTTGCATATGGCCAGCTCTAAACTGGGATGGCATGGTGAGAAAAAGAATGATGGATTTAACCCAGATCTCTTGACTGGGGGTGAATATTTTGATTTGTTCTGCATTCCGTTCACCAATTGTGTGTCTTTTGCATCTGATAACATCAACATACGTTTCAAACCTAGGAGTAACCATGTATACAGACTTATCCTTAATACTTCATGCTAACAACATCACAAAGAGTGCCTTCTACACAATGAAAACACTTAGGGCCTGATTACGATGTTGGTAGGAAAGCCTCAGTCAGACATGGTAGGTTTAAAGTCCAACCGCAGTATTATGATGATGGCGGTTGAAGTTTAAATTGGCCGGGGAATCCGACGCAGTCGGAAAGCCCTCATAATCCCTTAAAGACAGCATTTACCCTGTCGGGATTATGATGTTGGTTTCCGATAGCCAATCCATGTCGGCCTTTCTAACATGGACTGGCTGTCAGAAACTGACTTTGGGGGCCCATAGCAGGGCCACCTTCCCCCCTGGCCCTTCACATTTGGCCCTCGGGGGCACCATAGGTGCTCCCCTAAATATCCCTGCACCGTGTGGTAGGCACCATGAGGTGCCTGCCACACGGTGCAGGGATGTTTAAAAACTTCAATTTTTCAATGGGAGCTTGTGCTGCGGGCTGTTTCAGCCCGCCTTACAAGCTCCCATGGAAATATGGAAGTTTGCGACCACATCATGTGCGGTTGCATCCTAATTGTACAGTTGGAACAGCTGGCCTATTGGCGGGCAGTTACTTCCATGAAACGGTCGGTCAGAGGCAACTCGATCTACATCATAATGAGGTTTTACGTTACATTTTCCCACACCTTGCATAGCAGCATAAATGCAAGCCATCCTCAGTCCATAATCTCCAAGCTTGATTATGCCAACAATGTATACTTTGGTGCACCCGTGTTTATTATACACAAAATAAACCTCATGCAAAATGCTGCTGCAAGGCTTCTTCTCCTCCTTCACCCAAGAGAACTCATGACCCCAGTCCTGCAATCGCTCTACTGGCTACCTATAGATAGAAAGGCAGTGTTCAAAGCACTCTGCATTGTCCACGGAGCATCCCAAGGAAAAGAACCGCTATCCCTACAAGTTAAATTAAATCATTACAAACGCGAAAGAACATTACTCCCATAAGAAATGCGGAAAAGGTATTAATTTCTCAGTACAAGCTCTGGAACTCACTTTCCCAGAAAAAGCTCTGGAACTCACTACCAGCCAGCATTAGAAGTACCCAGGAGCATATGTATGTATGTATGTATGTATGTATTGGTATACTTTTATAGCGCGTGTCTGTCACCCAACGGGTATCCTGGCGCTTTGACTAAAAGGAGCCTGCTTCGCATCGTGCTGATTAAAAGAAACTAATGTATCCCATCCTTAGGAAACAGATGGGTTTTTAAGTTTTTCTTAAAAGAATTGAGATCATTCGTGCTTCTCAATCCCAGTGGAAGAGCATTCCATAGCCTAGCTGCCGTAAAGCTAAAAGATCGACCACCCAATCGTGATCTCAGAACTTTAGGCACCACAGCAAGGTAGGCAGAAGCCGAACGAAGGGATCTGGACGGAGTATACCAATGAAACATATTCTGTAATGGCATTGGGCCTTGTCCATGAAGGGCCCTGAATACGATACATAACGATTTAAAATCAATCCGCTGAAGGACCGGTAACCAGTGGAGGTCCCTTAGTGCCAGGGACGAGGAGTCAAAACGACGACGGTCTAGCGCTAATTTGGCTGCAAGATTTTGCACCCGTTGCAATTTTCCTATCAGGGTAGCTGGTGCTCCGAGAAAAAGGGCATTACAGTAGTCCAAATGACTTACAATAATGCTTCTCACCACCTCTGGCCTGCTGTCCACGGGGAGCATCGGAAGGACCTTCCTCAACATTCGAAGTAATCCCATGCAGTTACTCACAGTTTTACTAACAGCTGCGTCCAATTGGAGATTAGACCCAAACATCACTCCCAGATTACGGACCGAAATAGCTGACACGGACGTACTCTGAAAGGAAGGCGGCCAAAAGTCCAGCGGAAGAGGTCTAGGGACACGATCAGTAGTGCAGTGTAAGACTTCTGTCTTAGAGCTATTAAACTGCAGCGAATTCTGATTTAGCCAATCAGCAGTTGCGAGCATACAACGGTGGAAGGTGTCTAGCGTCACTGCTTCCTTGCCCTCAAGCGAGAAGACAAGTTGAGTGTCGTCCGCGTAATTCGTCACCGCTATGCATATACACTTCTGAAAACAGTTGAAAACTTGACTGTTTCCTAATTAACTGCACCAACTACATCCAGGCAACAGAGCCCAGAAAACAGTCAGATCCTCAAGTGCAATCCTCAGCTCACAACCCATGGGGCATATTCGCAACATAATGGCGGAGCACAGTGTTACACCGCAATTGGTAACGCCGTACTCTGACATTCTGAGAACTCAGGGATGCATCATATTTACAATAATACGGTGCACCCCTGTATTACCCCTAAAGCTGGCGCTAAATTTAGATGCCTAGTGCCAATACAAGCACCCTTGCAACCCTTGCACCATAGTGCATGGGTGCCTGCGTTGCAGGGAATGATTGTTCATATGCAGGAAGGTGTCCCTTCATGTACATAACCGATCACTCATGGCGATTTGTAACTTCTATGTGTAATACATAATGCATATCTGCTATGAGGGTTGTCCATCACCAGCACTGTACATCCACCTAACAAACATCACCAAAAGAACAGGCATTGAATAACTGAAGCGATCTGTCACATATTAGTCGACAATTCTGAAGAACTTTATTATAGTCTATTCACAGCCGATCGTAAATAGCTATACAGTCTGAACACTTCGTTACATCTCACAAAGGCACTCAGATATAGGATGATAATAAAAATGTCCATCCCTACAGATCTCTTTACTTCTCTCTCCCGCCAGCCATGCCAGCTCAGGAACACAACTATGCACAAAATCCTAGATCGAATGGAGTATCCAGCCCAGCACGCTATATCATATAAAATACCATAAAGGGACCTGCAAAGCTGTTCAAAGGTAATAACATACTGAAAACCATAAAACTGCATACATATCTCCTACACTTCATCATCCAACACACTCCCATGCGCTGCCTCTTATAGCTCGATAGCTGTACTTCAGTGGTCATAATGCACAAGATTGACACACTTCCCACATGGGATCAAAACAAAAACAGCATCCTTCCAACCACACACCCTAGATGGTGTAGCATGCTACTCATGTAGGTAGGCACTTCAGCACCCTCACAGGGGTAGTAACTGTATATAAATGCCACAGTACAGTACAATGTGTTTCTTAATCACCCCCGTATGCTGTTTAGAGTTTCCAGCTTAATATTTTTTTAAACATACTGTTTATAATAACTGAAAATATTGAGTTTAATGCAGTTTTGAGACACCTTAAAATGTGTTCACTTTTCAACCAGTAGTTTTATTTTTTTATTTGACTTTTCTGTGTTTTACAAACATGCATTAGCAAAGGCAATTACTTCACATTTAAATTATGAAAGTGTGACCTATCGGCTTTGCCAGTGCTTGTATTACTGTACTATGATCAGAACACGTGTCTTATTTAATGGCTTACTATAATAATACAATTTAATGATAAGCATTTAAATTACTAAAAAGAAATTGCTTTTATAGTGTACTGGGCTAAAGCCCTTGCATTTCATAATTTTTTTTAAACAACCTAATTAATCACTATTTCAACAAATTGCCCAAAAGTTGTTCCATTAAAAAATATATTTGGACAATGTACTGCTTTCCTATTATGTACATTACCTTAGCTCTATCTTTGAAAGATTTCCTGCTGATCCATTATGGGGGCCAAGAAAAGGGGGGAATATTGATTTTCCAATTTTATTCTCATAGGAAACATTACTCTCCAATACAAAAAAAATGGGTGAACGGAGTAACACCAAATTTGAGAGAGTTAGAATTTCACTCAGAAGGTGTGCTTTTTGTGTTTTAGTGTAAAATTATTTGGCGTTTTTGAGAAATTTGCGTATAAAGAGATACCTGAATGGTTGGTTCTGGCGTTCTGAAAATTTAATAAAAGAGGTCCCTCTGATATGCCAAAGAAACTTTTTCTCCTGTCTGCCATTTCGGTATTGCAGAACCGGGACTGGTTCTGTAGGACCGCGTGAGCCGAGTGGTTGGCTGCAACAGAGAAGAAAATGTTGCAGCTGCCACTACAGGACTCGAGTACTGTGTCCCCTGGGCCTGAAACCATTTACAATGCAATAGGTCTGGCATTTTCACAATTTTGAGCTATTGACATTGCAAATAACAATGACTTTTATTTTAGAATAGGGTCTGAGGGCTGCACTAATATTAGGAGCAGGAAAGGATCAGAATAGAGAAGCAGCAACCACAGAATAAGAGGGGCTGTAAAGGTGCACAGAAATTATTTAGAGATGGAAACAGTGAATCATGGGGGTCTCATGCAAGCAAGATCAGAGCTACAGAGGAGAATCTGTAAGTGCTGGAGAGAATGGAATAGTTGTGGGCTGCATAGTGGATGAAACGAAAAGATATTTCACTTAGGTTGCGATGTCAAATATAATAAGGCAAGCAAGAAAGAATGAAGGAGACCAAAGAAGGCCCTTGGAAACTTGATTACAATACTGTTTAGAGGGTCTGACAGAATCAGGTGCCAACAAGACTACAGTTTAAAAAAGTGGAGAAGTACTTTTGCTATTTGCATAAGCTTCAGAAACGTATGTATAAACTAGATACATTTGCTGACCATCAGCATAACCTGCTTAGCATTTTATGGTAGGGATTCTAAATGCCTACAGTAAGAAATAATAAGATAGCATAGCTCTTACTAACATGACAAGCAACAGATAGGTAGGTCTTCCTCCATGTGCTGCCGAAAGCACTCAGGATCTTACTCCTCTAAAACATTAGAACCATACAAGAGCACAAAAATGTTCAGCACAACACTGAAAATCGGTCTCTCTCTTACCACTTGAAGTAGTTCACTCTTAGCACACATTCGCTTTCAACATGCTCACAACCACCCCAAAAACATAACCCACTAGCTTGGACACCCCCCCTCCCCCACATAGACAGTAAGCCCCAGACCACTCACAGCTAAAAACGTGCACTATTAGGGTACAAAGCGTACCATATATTCACCAAACCCCTTGCTGCGTAAGACATGCTGATCTGAACACCATACTACCAAAGGAAAGACATGTTCACTGCCTTCATAAAGCTAATCCACTGTGACGCAGCTCTGAAAATGTATCTAGGGTGCAATTTCTTTCCTATTAAGATAGGTCAGTGGAATACGGCATCCAATACAGAGATAGGTGTAAACTGAAGTTTACACGTTAGACTCTCAAAGAGGGTACGCAGCCCCATTCTTCCAGACCTGATAAAACGGGAACCACACACTTGGCTAATAACAACACTTGATATGCAGCGGTTTGAGAACTGGCTAGTGTCGAGTCGTTCCTGACTCAATGACCACGCGGACAACGGTTTCTGGGGAGCTTCTTTATTTAGGTCTTACAGCTCTGGTGGTCAGTGGTGAACTGCCCCTTATTCCCCCAGCTCCTCCCTTTCCTCCCGCCCTCGGCTTTCCCTCGGGCTGGTCCTAGTGCCTGACCAGTGTGGTCACTGGGCACTGTCCATTCCTAGCCATTCACAACATTACATCTCCCCCCTCGGTGGATGATGACACAGTGGCATTGTCCCTGGTCAAGTCACGAGTTCGTTTCTTTACGGTTCTTCAATCAGGCGCGATGGTTTCTTGATCACCCGTCTGGGGCGCGCTTGGGGGTCGGAGTTGTCACTCTCATTCTCGTCAGTGAGTCCACTGGGCAATGGGCTGTTGATTGTCAGTGTCTCGCGGTCTTCTGGCTCCGCTTTCGGATCAGCCAGCAACTCGGTGACATTGGGTCCGCACTTTTTGAAGTATGTCACGTTTCTGGTGAGTCGCTTCCCTTCGGCCTCTGCTGTGATCATGGTTCCTTTCTGTTGGATCACTTTGAGGGGAATCTCACTGTATCGACAGTCTGTCTTCCGGTGTTGCTCTTGTCTCGCTAGCACCCAGTCTCCTTCCTTTATTTGCGGGGGGGCCGCGTGGCGTCGCTCATCCGCATAGTCTTTCATCTTTTCCTTCTTTTCTTTGTCTCTTGCCGCGATCTCTTCGTGCTCAGAATCAGTGTCCAGTTCTGGCGCCGTTGGGGTCATCATTGGTATTCTAGTGCGCACCGGGCGTCCTAGCATGACGGTAGCGGGACATTTGCCCGTGGTAGAATGGGGCGTGTTTCTATATGCCCGCAGCACTTCGTCAAGTGCTGTCTGTATGCGCCTCCCGGTGATTTCTGCTTGCTGGAAGGTCCTCTTGATCGTGGCCATGAAGCGTTCAATCATTCCATTGGCTTGTGGCCAGAGCGGCGTGATCTTGCGGTGCGTGAAGTTGAGGTGTTGTGCGAACTCAGCAAAGTCGTGGCTATTGAACGGTGGTCCATTGTCCGACTTCACCACTAGGGGGATTCCCCATGCGGCGAAGACCTCGTCTAGGATGGGTATGGTACTTGATGCTTTTGTGGAACCGCACAATTGGGCGATGGGGAATCTAGAGTACTCATCCATGATGACTAGGACGTATTGGCCCGATTTGATTGGCCCAAAGAAGTCAATGGCGATGTGTTGCCAGACGCCCTCCGGTAGTGGGGACATTTGCAGTGGTGCAGGGGGGTCCGGACGACTCACGAGTTGACATTGCGGGCAGTCCTTTAGCGTCGCCTCCACCATTTGGTCTAGGGTTGGGAACCAGACTCTTTCGCGGAGTGCTCTTTTTGTAGCTACCACACCCCGATGTCCTTCATGCGCTAAGTGAATGACTCCTTGTCTGAGTTCTCGTGGTATTACTATTCTTTTGTCTCGTAGGATGAGTCCATTGGCAGCGATCGACAGGTCTTCATGGACGTGTTTGAATGCCGCCATGTCCGTGTCGTTTTGTCCATTGCTCGGCTGGCGTCTCCAGCCATTAGTTTGGATCAAGTTCTTTACTTCCTGCAAAGTGGCATCCTTTTCGGTCGCGTCGCAGATGGCATCTAGGGGTACCGCCGGAGGTCTCGCTTGATTCACTACGAAGTGAATGTATTCGTCCGCTATTGATTGTTCTGATTTGTCATCTTTGATGGGGTGTCGTGACATGTAGTCGGCCGGGTTTGCATCTTTGCCAGGCTTGTGGATGATGGTATATGTATATTCTTGCAATCTTAGGCCCCACCTCTCTATTCTTGGTGGCATTTTTGCTTTTGGGTTTCCAAAGATCGTGGTCAGGGCTTGATGATCAGTTATGAGTGTGAAGTGCTTCCCAAAAATGAAGATGTGGAAGTGTTCACACGCCCAGACGACCGCCAGGCTTTCTTTTTCTGGTTGCGAGTAGGCTCTCTCAGTGTCCGTCAGGCTTCTGCTCGCATACGCTACTATGTGCCTTTGGTCTTCTTCCCTGTCATACTGGGCTAGGATGGCTCCGAGCCCTACTGGACTGGCGTCTACTGTTATCTCTGTCTTCATTGTGGGGCTGAAGTATGCTAAATTCTTTGCTGTTTCCACAGTTCTCTTAATTTCGCGAAATGCTCCTTCACACTGGGTGGACCACTGGAAGGGTTGCCCTTGTTTAGTGAGCTTCCTCAGCGGGAAACTTAGTGTAGCATAGTCGGGAATGTATCTTGAGCAGTAGCTGGCCATGCCTAGGAACGAGCGAATGTCGCCCACGTCCCTCGGGCTTGGTGTGTCATTTAGCGCTGCTACTTTTTCTGGGTCAGGTTTCATTCCATTTCCAGAGAATAGGTGTCCAAAGAACTTTAGTGTTGGTTTGTGCAGTTCACATTTAGCCTCGTTGAGTGTGAGGTTCGCGTCTAGCAGGGCTTGACAGACTTGATTCAGCGCTTTGTTGTGTTCAGCTGTCGTTGCTCCGTATACAAGAATGTCGTCACTGTAGTTCAGAACCTGTGGGATGTGGTGTATCGTTCTCCTGATGGCCTCTTGGAATATCTCTGCTGCTGATGACACTCCGAAACTTAGCCTCTTGTATCTGAATAGGCCAAGGTGTGTCGAGAATGTTGTGATGTATCGAGATCGTTCATGCAGCTCTAGTTGATGGTATCCTTTGTTGAGGTCCAGTTTTGAAAACACCTTTGCTCCGTTGAGGGACGTGATCATGTCACTGATGTGTGGTCCAGGATGTCTCTCTCTTTCGATGGCCGTGTTGGGCGCTCTCATGTCTACACACAGACGAACTTGACTTGTTTCTCCTTTCTTTGGGACTACCACGACCGGGGAGACCCACGGCGTCGGCCCTTCCGTTCTCTCAATGATGTCTGCTTCCAGCAGGTCGCTGAGTTCCTTCTCCACGGCTTCTTGTAAATGAAATGGTATTTTCCTGTGGTGTTGCGCCACCGGCGTGACTTGGTCATCTATGTGTAGCTTTATTTGACAGTTCTTCAATTTTCCAAGTCCTTGGAATAGCTTTGGGAACTTTCGGATGAGTGATGGTTTGTCAGTGACCCTGAATAGGATGTCTACCAGTTTCAGACGTTCGGCTGTTGCTAGGCTCAGTAGGCAGTCAGCCTCGGGCCCTTCAATGACGTGGATGTATGCTGGTATTGTCTGACCTTCATATGACAAGTCAGTTTCGAACTTCCCCAGGCATGTTAGTGGCTTTTCGGCCATGTATGTGTACACCTGCACATAGGCCTCCATTAGTTCGGGTCGGGGATTCATCCGGTGATATTCAGCGGCTGGCAGATAGTTTAACGTTGCCCCACTGTCGAGCACGAACTGCGTGGGGTGAGAGCCAATGTTGATGTCCAGACGCGGGTATTCCTTTAGTTGGTCAAGGTCTGCCACTCGATTGAGGTATTCTTTTCGAGGAGCGGGTGGTGGAGATTGAGATCCTCTGGAGGAGGATCGCCGAGACCGACAGGTCTTGCAGGAGCGGTCGCTTGATTGTGACGACCCCGACGATGAGTCGCGTTTGGCTTCGACGGCTCTGGCATGATGGCGACTTTCTGGGTATCGTCGGTGACTTCCCTTGTGATCACTCTTCGGCACTGCCCCGCACATGCTTTCGAAATGGTTGTCTCTCCCACATTTCCGGCATTTCTCACCCAGCGCTGGGCATGCATCTGCATGTGGATAGTCGTACCCGCATCGGAAGCATTTGCTGTGCTTGTCCGAGCGTCCTTTCGGGTATCTCGTGTCTTTGTGCCCTCTGTGAGACTGGTGGTGGTGTTTGTTAGACCTGGATGAGCGGTCACGTGGCGGAGACCGCCTGTGTTCGTGCCGAGATTGCATCCTGAATGCTTGTTCCGGTCTCTCGCTTTTCCCGCTTTCCATGCTTTTGGCGTAGTCGTCAGCTTGCTCCTCGACTCTCGTCATGTCCACGATTTGTGCTAGTGTGTAGCTTTTCTTCAGTAGCTTGCGTCTTAATGGTTCGGAGAGGCAGCCTTCGATGACTCTTAGTCGCAGAGCGTCTTCCTTTGAAAATTTGTCAAACTCGCAGTGTTTCGCTAGGCGGTTCAGACGAGTCACGAACGCCTCCATCCGTTCCCCGCGCTCTTGCACCGCTCTGTTGAGGGTGTACCTCTCAAAATCGACGTTCTTTCTGTGCAGGAATTTACCATTCAGCGCTTCTCGTGCTTTTGTGTAGGACTCCAACGCTTCTTCTGGCAGTTCTTTCAGGACCCGGCCTCCGTCCCTGCCAATCAGGTTCCTGAGGAAAAGTAGTTGTCCTTCCTCGTCAGTTATCTTGGAAGCTTTTATGAAGTCGTCGAAGTCTTCAATCCATTCTTGCCACCGCAGGCTCATGCTCCTGCCGGATTCGATAATGAGGGGTTCAGGGCGCCGCAGGAGAGATGCTCTCGACATGCTTTCAGGGAGAGGGTCGGTCATTGTTTGCTCGTAGTGTCTGCTGCCTACTTCAGTCCGTCTATCCTCTTTGATTCGGTCTCGTTGCACTCACCAGTGCTTGTTTGGCGTTTCCGTTGCACTCGCCAGTGCTTGTTTATCCTCTTCTATGCACTCGCCGGTGCTTGTTGATGAACTGCGTTGCACTCACCAGTGCTTGTTTGGTGTTTCCGTTTTTTTTTTTTCTTGCACTCGCCAGTGCTTGTTTATCTTCTTCTGTGCACCCTCGTCGCCAGTTGTCGAGTCGTTCCTGACTCAATGACCACGCGGACAACGGTTTCTGGGGAGCTTCTTTATTTAGGTCTTACAGCTCTGGTGGTCAGTGGTGAACTGCCCCTTATTCCCCCAGCTCCTCCCTTTCCTCCCGCCCTCGGCTTTCCCTCGGGCTGGTCCTAGTGCCTGACCAGTGTGGTCACTGGGCACTGTCCATTCCTAGCCATTCACAACATTACAGCTAGAAGGTGCTATGAATCACCCATCATGTAAAAGCTAGTAACAGAACAACATTTGCAACACTTCAGTCCTCTGATGAAGCATGCCAGAGTGACCAGAGCCATTCCAGAGGAGCATTTCCAGTATTTCCAGTTCTGGATACCAGGAGCTGTGATGTGAACTGGAGAAAATGCTACTGGTATGTTTAAAAAAATTAAGGATTTTGTGTACCTTGTTCAGGATTTGAGCAGAGACAACCCAGTCCCATGTTAGTGCTCTTGTAAGCAGGTAGTGAAACCCCCTTTTGTGTCCAGCCAGTAAAACGTTGGAAATCAATCTCTGACCAAATATTGAAAATCGACATCTGTCTCTTAGCATTAAATCGTGTGGCTCTTCCCAAGACTTTTACTACCAAATTCAGAGTATTATCTGTGTGTATAAAAGAATAAGTAGTATACGAAGCTGCATCTATACACACACTATCTGCAGACCACATGATTAAGTACTGCTACACAGGTTGCAATGTGCTTGGAGCACGTCTCTAAACCTAACCTACCTCAAACAACAACTGCAACAGAGGACATACTTCACTGGAAAATGTTTCAACTATAAATTCCGGACTGCCCAGGCCCAGGTACCAAAGATAACTGGAGGTGCTTAGCAGCCTCAGGATAGATATGAAGAGCTCTGCAAATGTGACACTACAATACAAGGCCAGTTCCTGCTCATGAAGGCTGCCAATAGGGTGCCCATGAGGGCAACCAGCGCTTCTTACGGGCTGCTTTCCACTGTAGCCAACCGATGGGTATGGCAAATGAAAGAGACGCAATCAGCTGCAACACTGGACACTCACCACTCCTACTGAAGCTACTCACGCCTCTTACTGAGGGATAACTTGGACCCAGGAACTAGTCCGCATTTCTTCAAAACGGGGCAGGGGGGTAGTCTGAACTGCTCACATGCTCAGTGTCTCGGCTAGGGAGGGACATTCGTGAACCATAACCCCATAGCACCTGCCGCCTCGGCCATTCGCGGTTCCCACTGAGAAGGGTGAAGAACCTAAAACAACAAGCTTCAATCGATTACCAGTACCTTAGGAATGCACCGCTCATTCGGCGCTTTCCTTTTCTTCTGGTTATATATTATTGTATAATGACGATGCTGCTGACCTGGAACGCCTAATAGAGAAAGATGAAAGCCTCAAGCCTACAAAAAAACAGTAACTTCGACTACCTGAAGTATGGGTCAAGAAACAGTAGGCACTAGTATGACTGGTGCCAGTATCAGTGTATGAATTTTTGAGTCAAGATAGAATCGGAATGTCAGTGGACATGCGAAATTCTGCTGTCACTCCACTTGCAGCAGGAAGTGGAGGGTTCAATGTTGATGTTACCAAAGCAATCAGAGTATGTCGGGGTCTGGTGAAGTGGAGCCCACATCGAGGCAGGCTGAAGCCGCGGGTAGTTCCAGTGTGTCGAGCAAGACGTTTACATGAGTGGGTGCGCTGCACACATCAACTTTAGATAGAGGTGAGGCGAATACTGTGCACCTGGAAGTCCAGAAAGACACCAAAAACAGTACATGGATTAATGAGCATCTAATTCCTATAGAGGATGAAGGTACGGGTGTACAGTCCAAAATTATCTGCAATTAAAATATCTCCCTCGATATCCCCTCATTAAAGCCCCACACCGCCACAGATGAGTCTGACGTTTCCCCCAGACTGTTAGAGTCTTTGTTTCATCCCCGCTTTTCCCTCACCTCTTACCTGTGGCTACCAAGGTCGGAAGCACGGAGGAGGCACTTGATCCGAGCCTTATATGGGATTTTGCTTTTGAGACAACGCACAACTCCTTCTCAAAAAGTGTATTCCTCCCCTGGAGCTGCCGCCCTGTTAGCGCCGCATCACCGGAGTCTATGGAAGCTGGGAGGGATCAGCTGTGTAGGATGCATGCGCATGATCTACACATGGCTGTCATTCTTGGAACTTGGTCCCTGTGTCACTGATAGACCGGGGTCCCCTTCCTTCCTTTACTTACGTGCCACAGGCTCAGCCTTTTATCAGCAGAGGTAAGGGGCAACTTTTATGCAGAGGGTGGAGAAGGTGAATGAAACAAAGTGCTGCTGCTGAAAGTGTAATAGGAATGAAACAAGCTGTGCCTTTGGATTGGGGCGCTATGTCGCTCCATCACACTTTGTATCTAATTTCAAGTGCCATTTGGGTAAGGTGCTTTTCCAAGGAGCACGCATCATACAGTCATTTGGAGAAACATTGGATTAATTTTGAGAATAGGTGTGCATTCCCTACCCCATGATGAACATTCTAATTAAATTACCCAACCAGGGTATGCACCCGCGTCTGGTTAAACATGAGTACTATGGATATACTAAGGACTGTTGTTTCCACAAACACGGCGGAACATCGTGTTCATTCGGCAAGTTTGGTGAATGGGACATTTTATTCACACAAGTAACTTTTTCATTAGTTGGATGTGGACAGTGGTGTATAATGCAAACCGCTAAATTCACATCGGTTGTCAAGAATTTAATAATTAATTTATTTCATTGTTTATTATTTTGCACCGTGATGTTACATTGTATTATGGGAATTGTAGTGTCTAGTTACTGTAGGCAGGGCGCTTGAATCACGAGAGTAGATCAGGTGGTACAATTAGGCAATAGGAACTCGGGAGGGGTCAGACCATGGAGGCAGGGTATAAATCGTAAAGAAAAAAAGAGAAGAGGGACATCTCTTCGTCAAGTATGATGATGACGGATCGTCTGTGGCAGGTACGAGGGATACCGAAATGGAAACCACCAGCAGTTAGATGTCAGGAATGTGTAATTGGGGAACCGGCCGAGATTAGAAGGGCGTGTGTTCAGAGACAGAATGATGAAATATTTAATGGGAGATTCTGGTCCCGGGGCTTAACAGTAATTGTTTGGTAAAGGCGGTTGGTTAAAAGGTGTACCGCGGAGGGTGGAGTGGGCGTGTTTCAGGAAGGTGATTGAGTTCGAAATGGACGTGATGTTAATGAAGAGTTTTTGGGAAGTGAAGGGGGTAGAAGGAGAGATGAGTTTATCATCTAAATGGGAGCCATCTAGAAAATATCATGAGTATTTGAAGATATTTAGGAGGAGAATGATTGCTGTTGGATAATCGATTGTTACTTGATCTAATAATTCAGAGGAACGGGTTGACACAATGTGTAGTAAAACATTGGAAGTTTTGCAAGATAATGGAGACACATTTAGGGTGGGGCTAACTGGATTTTCACACTTTACATTTTGTATTTAGAATTGTGAGAACTTGTAAAATTCAAATTATAATTGTGTGTTTTTATTGTTACTTGTAGTGAACCCCTGACGAAGGGCCCTAGCGGCCCGAAATGCATTGGGTCTTATTAAACGCTGCTATATGATGAACAAAAGCGTCAGTACGTGTTTTTTGAATAGAGGTCCGGACGGACACATCGAGAGCATGAGAAACCTAAAAAATTGGCTTGATTCTGTGCGCGTGGAAATTCAATGGATGAACAGGAGAACATGGCAAAAGCGATCGATTACATGGCATAAATTTGGAATATATTGTTAGAGACGTGAAAATAATAGGAATGAAACAAGCTGTGCCTTTGGATTGGGGCGCTATGTCGCTCCATCACACTTTGAAAGTGAAAGCGTGCCATGCACGTTGAACAAGGCGGAAGAGACGCCGTGTGTGAGTCAAATATCCAGTCCGGGTGGGTGTGCCGAAAGAGAGACAGGAAGGGAACAAACAAGCCTCACTTGCAATGAAAAGCGAGCGTTCAGCATAAATTGTGACGCACGCAAATCAAAAGCATGGGTGGAGCTTCCACCCCACTTCCGTAAGCAACCCGACGACAATAGATCTCGCAGAGTGAGCAGCGCTTGCGCTGTGACGCTAGGCGAGACCTAAATAGGGTGTATGGGGGCAGGGTAGGGACACTGTGACTCAAGGCACTTGTAGGGGAAAACCAGAGAGATATCCTGGGGTCATTTCTTTTTTTTGAAAGACATTTGTTTTGCGGTTACCACGGTACTCCCACTGGACCCAGAGCTGCCCTCTTGTGAGGTGCAGTGGCATTTCCACGTGACCTGCTCCTCAAGATTCCCTCCCATGGCATCTCAGTGGTGTTCAAGCTTCCCCAAAGAAGCCTCAGCCACAGGTACCTCATTGTCATAGGAGTGAAACTTGAGTGGCAGGTACAGCAAGAGAACCGCAGTACACAATTTTTTGTTACAAAAACACAGTGTGGGTTAAGGTTCAGGCGCAGGGCGTGACCGCAGACATGCAAAGCCCATTTCATAAATTTGAGTGTTAGGTTGTGTATGGCAGTGTAGCTAAATTTGTTACTTTAACTGCTTGCTGGCCTTAACAGTGAGGATAGATGATAAAATAAAACATGTATTGGCAGAGCTATTAGGTTACCTTATTGTTCTTCTGACTCTGCCAGTGATTTTTTGCCGATGCTAGGCAGCATCTCCCAAAAGGCACAATGACGAGGCGCCCAGCAGCAGCTGCGTCATCCTATAAGTGAGCAGCATGCGTGATGGTGTATGGGCGCGCATATGCCAACATGCATATGCCCTCCTATGTAATGAGTTGAGAATGATTTTTTTATTTACCTATCCAAAATGGTGAATGCCATTTGGAGTGGTAAATTAAGAAAAAAGATGTGTTTGCGCAAAAATACCATTAGTTTACAAGTAGAAAATGGCAGGTGCCGGGCCCTCCAAAAGAAATAAAATGGAAGCATTTTCTCTAAGGACCACAAGGGGCAAGGGAACAATGGAGAAGTATTTGGGGGGTGAATTAAGGGAAGGAACATAGGAGAGGACATTTGGGGGAAAGCAGCACTGAGATAGCAAGAAGCCATATGCACTTTCATGGAGCGATTAATGAAATAGAGAAAAGTAGTTCCTAAATGTGAGCAGTGGAAGTGTACAAGCCATCAATCAAAACGTACGTAAAGTGGATATGCTCCATGGCAAGTACAAACACAAGAAGAGGATGGTAAGCCATTTAATAAAAAGCCAACGATATTAGGAAATGGGCGGGCTCGAATCCCACGATAAGTTTTTAGTATGATCCACATGAGGTTTTTTGCTAACAGTCAGCTAAAAGCTGTCTGGTAGGTGAGACATAAATTGAGACTGGATTCCATTGTGACCGATTTTGCAGTTTACAATAACTATTCTCAGAAGCTTCAACTACTGCTTCAGGGTGGAATAAAGCTAGTCAACCATAAGAAAAAGCTACTTGGGAGATGTGAAGCTGTGCTTTGTTTCAGATACATTCTGCAACAATTCAATCACACAGCATTGCGAAGACCTCATAATTAAACCATGTTTCCTCTAGCAAGTGCCTTTGATTCTAGCTGCAAGCACATTTCTCTTTTTCTGGTACAATCTCCTTGACTGACTAAAGCAGCACAGTAGGTGCAGCATTATTACTCTCTAAACAAACCTAAGGCTCAATGTCTTCATAAAAGCATCCTGCCTTGTCCTATTTCAGCTCCATCACCTGCTACTGACAATCTTAATGCAGCCCAAAATATCAAACAGCCTAGGAGCCTGTTGTATATGGTTTGTCACAAATCAGTCAATCAATCCCAGATTTATAAAGTATGGCTAATCACCGGATAGGGTCTCCAGGCGTCTGCAAATCCTGGCATCTTATTTCAACAGCCAGGTCTTGAAGGCTCCTTGGAATATCGAAAGTGAAGTGATGGTCCGGAGTTGCTTGGAATGAAGTCCCTCGCTGAATGGATGAGGAACAGCCGACTAAAGCTGAACTAAGACAAGACGGAGGTCCTCATCTTCAGATCCACCCCTTCGGCCTCGGACGATTCCTGGTGGCCGACCACTCTGGGAACAGCCCCTACACCTACCGACCACGCACGCAATCTAGGGGTCATCCTCGACTCCTCCCTCTCCATGACTATGCAGGTCTTTGCAGTCTCCTCCTCCTGCTTCAACACCCTCCGCATGCTCCGCATGATCTACAAGTGGACCCCCACCGAAACAAGAAGAACAGTCACCAAGGCCCTCGTCATCAGAAGGTTGGACTACGGAAACGCCCTCTACGCAGGAACTTCGGCCAAACTCCTGAGATGGCTGCAACACATCCAGAACGCCTCTGCACGTCTGATCCTCAACATCCCTCGCCACAGCCACATCACACCCCACTTGAGAGACCTGCACTGGCTCCCCATCAACAGGAGGATAACCTTTAAACTCCTCACCCAAGCACACAAAGTACTCCACAACACCGGACCAGCATACCTCATCAGACGACTCAGCATCCACACCCCCAACCGCCAGCTCCGCTCTGCCGGCCCCGTCCTCGCATCCAAAGAACGACTTCCGGCGGCAGATCTTAATCCCACCTCACCACCAAGACCTGGAACACCCTCCCCATCCACCTACGGCTGACCCAAGACCTACTGACCTTCAGAAGACTCCTCTAGACCTGGCTCTTTGAGCAGTAGCAGCTCTCCCCACCCCTAGCGCATTGAGACCCTTGCGGGTAAGTAGTGCGCTTTACAAGTGTTATGATTGATTGATTGATTGGGGAGGTTGTTCCAGGTCTTTACTGCGAAGTAGGAGAAGGAGCATCCTCCACTTCTGAAGGTAAATATGCACTAATAGTCATCCTTTTGGTCCATTATACTATGTGCTGATTTAAGGATACCATCATTTTAAAAAGAAGCCCTGGTACATCTACGTCTCTAGACATCTAGCATTTCATATTAAGTTGGACAATCTTATCCTTTTGTGGCAGACTTTACCAATCGTAGAACTTTTTCGAGAAGAACTAGAGCATATTCAAAACAAATTACACTTGTTGTTGCACCCAGCCTTTGTGTGCTCTGTTTTGCTAGAAACCTTTAGCTGGGGAAACCTAAGTACAATAAGCAACTGTTTGTTTTTTTTAAATCGCATTTGATGCTAGTTTTTAAAAGCCATACATAAATTCATTGTTGTAGTTTTACTTTTTTGTGCTGACATCAGAATTAGAACTTATGTTTGACTGATAAGTTAACAGGTTGCAAAATAAAACTATGAGGTGCTTGGGCCTAAATGGATTTTTTTTTTTTAAAAGATAGGTTTTATAGGGTTATAATAGAAGAGCTTCCTTAAATATGTGATATGTTTTCAAAGAATTTAATAAACTACATGAACCTTGAAATAATCAAACAAATCTGTAAAAATTTTTAGGAACAATAATATATTACATAAGATATAACCATATAATAAAAGAGAGGTGAAAACTGTTGAAGAAACCTAAAAGAAAAGAACATATACGAGGCTACTAATTCCACCATACCTGTACGGGTAAGAGAAGAAACCATTTTCAATGCATAGTAATCGATTTAACAGCGCATTGTTTTAAAAGATAAAATATTTTCACATTTGTAAATGATAAAGGAAGAGGTAGGGTGGAGGATTTACTTTCAACAATTTCAAAGGTTAGAGGAATGGTGATGTGGCAGATTAGAGAAATTCTATCCAAGATATGAGACCAAATATTTTAAATAATCAGACATTCAAAGAGCATATGTTTTAAAATACCATGTTCCAGGTTACAGTGCCAGCAATCTGAATTGTCGCATAGATGTGGATCATATAATTTGACAGGAGACCAATAGTTATTATTTTATATAAATGAGCTAAGATAGACAAATAGAGGATGGTAACCAGCTGGAGATATTACAAAAGATATTAAAAAGCCAAATATTCTACATTGGGTGTGGGGTATACTTAGTACAAAAATATGATTCCAGAGTTCACACAATTTCATTAGATGGGTAAGAAGTATTGAATATTAATTTTGTATATGTTTTGGAAGCAATATGACCAGAAAAGCTATGGATATTAAAGAAAGGCTCCATGCCCGAGCAGTGAGGATGCGGAATAGAGGCTGTATAAGCATTTAGTATTGCTTTGTATAGTATTAACATTAATCAGAGATGGAAAAGTGGAACTTAGCTTGTATATCTGAGAAGGACAAAAACATATTGCTGTGACAAATGTCAGAAATTTATAATATTCCTGTATCAATCCATCTATTCCAATCGGACACTGATGTATGTAGTTCGATTTACCAATCATACCATAGTGATACATTTTTAGAGGGCACAATCTTGTTGATAAATAGATAAATAGGGTGTCAACAGAAGTTAGGGCAAGTTTCGTTACATTGAGAAATGGAGAATGAGACCTTAGTTTTCGAGGGTCCATGGTCAGGATTACTGGTGAAGGAAAAATATGAGTTCTGGGTTTGAAAACCGATGAACCCCTTGTGCAGTTAAAAACTAGAAGTGATATTTCTGAAATGTATGGATACCAACACCTCCTTCCAAGTTAGAGGATTGTAATATTCTAAATTGGAACCACAAGGGTTTATTATTCCAAAGTAATTTAGTGAGAAATGTATTAATAGTTTTTAAAAAATGTCACTGGAAATTACACAGGTAACCTTGACAATGCATATAATATTTGTGGGGTTATTACCATTTTTATAGCTTCAGCTTGCCCCACCTAGACAATTGTAAAGATGAAGATTTGTCTAATGTCTGTGAAAGATTGGAGACTAGTTGTTTAGAATTACTATCAACCGTACCCTTTATTGAATTTAGGAAAATTAATTCCTCAATACTTAAGACCGGATACGTTCAAGAGTATGTTAGTGCCACTAAACATATCAGCTGTATAATTAACACTTAAGGGGAAAAGCTCAGTCTTATTAATGTTCAATGTATAACCGGATACCAAGGTGTAATCTTCAATAAGCTATAGTATAATATGTACGGTGGTGATATGGTCAATAAATTACATTTATGTAAGTAATCTAGGATTTTCTGCCTTTTTTACTGGATGACATAATCCTTTAACATTTAGCGGACCAAAGTTTAACTTCCAACTATTTTCCATAAAAAGTATAGTGGACAGATAAATTACAATCGAATAGGAGAAAAACAGATGACAGGAAAAATGAGAGAAGATAGAACCAGAAAGTAGCCCATATATAAACACAGACCAGCAAACAGGATTGACAGAATACATATAACCTCTAGAAAAGAAAACACATGAAAGAAAATAGTGAATCCACAAAGGTACAATCCAGGAATTAGATAGAACACCATTTTGCCTGCTGAAGGAAGAAAGGAACAGTTGTAATTATACAGCATAAAAAATCAAGTCCATTGCCACTGGAGCTTGAAGTTCAAGATATGCAAATAGAACTGCTGGTGAAGTGAAAGATTTGGTAACATCATTTTTCCAAATGCGCATAACTGCTGTGTCGAATAAACCATATTTGTATCCAGCTTCTGTCAAGATGAGGCTTATGGGGTCATTAGGATGACGGACGGACTTTGTCCGCCCGCCATCCTGTCGGAATTCAGGACCACCCGCCATAAGGGCGGGGGTCCCGTGGGGGGGGGGTATTAGGATGTGCCCGTCACAGTGGCGGGCACATCCTGCATTTTTAGCATTGGGGCGGGCGGTGCTCTCTGCACCACCCGCCACAATGCTAAAAATGCAGTTCAGCATCTGCATTAACAAAGCAGCAGGCACCGCTCGGTGCCTTCCGCTTTGTTAATGCAAATGAAGGGGGGTACCACAGGTACCCCCCGTGTGCACCCCCCACCTATACTTCACTCTGTGAAGACCGCATGCCTTTCCGTGGCGGCATCGCCACCGCGGAAAGGCACCTGAAGACAACCATCATGATATGGCTGGCGGTGTCTGATAGACACCGCCACCATATTATTCCTTTTCCGCCCTGGCCGCAAGGCGACCGGGGTGGAAAAGCGGTGGACGGTCTTTCCGTCCACCGAGGTCCCCCGCGCCATACTAATATGGCGGGGGGAAAACGAGTGTTGATGTCGGGCGGACTGCCCCCGCCAGGCTGGCGGTGGCTACCGCCAGCCTGGCGGGGGCAATCCGCCCGACATCATAATGGGCCCCTTAAATCTTAGAATTATTTGTGCATGGCGACTGTTTCTTTTGCAAAGTCTTGATGAATGTAGATTTTATTTCCTTCCACCATTATAGTTGGAATCTCTCGAAGAACCTTCCAGATAAGTTTTAGATGATGGTGGCGTAATACTTTGACAATCGCTTGTCTTGGTATAGAATGATGAGGTTTACGATAAGAAGGTACTCAATGACCCTTGGCAACTTCTGATTTTTCAGAAAATGTTATTTTTAGTAGTTAAGGTATAAGGTTTTCCAAGAAGAATTTGCTATTCTCTCCTTCAATATTCTCTAGTAATTTGAAAATGCACAAATTATTTTGCAGATTTCTATTTTCAAGGTCTAAAAGCTGTTTCTTCATAGGCGCTATAGGTGGTATAAGGTTAGCTTGAGATATTAATTGGTCAATGACAGCCTTATTATCTCTAATTTTGACGGTATTATCAGATATCTTCATAGTGAGGTCTGCCATGTCCCTCTGAATAAGCTTAATGTCACAACATATGGTGTCTGTATTATTGTGTATGGCTTGAATATCTTCCAATATTTTTGCCAATGATTTAAAATGTGAATTCACTATTTTAGTTTTTGCAGACAGTGGAGAGGATGCTTGTTTGCATTTATTAGGGAGATTCTGAAGAGGTTTAACATCCATTCTGAATATTATAGGGAGACCACTCCTGGTTTAAGCACAGTGCAGGTAAATAAGCAAGCGTGAAGTTAAAACCAATTACTCCAAGTAGTGGCGACTGAAAGGAATAGGCAGCTGGTAAATAGTAAACATGAGGTGAAATAGGCTTCTTTTTTTAATTGAGAGATACCTAGATCCGCAGACCTCACTGTTAAGAAAGGGAGTGAAATAGTGGAGGCAGTACCTTTAAGAGAGAGCAAGGAGATTGATAGGAACGCCTTTCTTTTACCTTCCACAGGCAGTCTTCACCTGTGCAGTCTAGGCATAGAATCAACATAAGGGCAAGACAGAAGCCTCTGAACCTGCAGAAATGTTGTGGAAGCTGAAAGTGCAAGCCAGGGTATTTATAAATCAAAATATGCACACAAAGGTGAGGAAAAAGATGCCATTTGACATTAATAGTTGTCGTTAATAGCGGGCTGTGATGGAGCTTAAAGCCCATCCACCATCTTGGATCCTAAATTGCATTTCTAGAGGCAGTGCCCCTCAAAGCAGGGCCGGCTTTAGTGCTGCTGGCGCCTAGTGCGACAATCATTTTTGGCGCCCCACACCTCATGACTGCCTCCTTGAATTCTCTCACTACCACCTCCAGGCCCATAGGAATGAATGGCAATTACCAAATCGGTAAATACCGATTTGGTAATTACCAAATCAAACCAATTCGGTAATTAAATCGGTAAAATTACCTACATCCCGATTGCCAGTTCTTAAATACCAAATCGGTATGATTCGGTATTTAAGAATCGGTAATCTGGGATTACTTACATCGGGCCCTCAGTGAGCTATTTCCTAGAGTCACATGATGCTGAGCTGCAGCCGGCGATCGAACCATGAGCCTCGCACTCCGGAGTCAGCTGCTCTTGCTGCTGTTCCATACCTCATAGTCCTGCTGCCTCTACTTCTCCCTGTGTGACCACCACTGATATACTTTCTTGATTCTGCCCTCACTGTAGAGTGCGTTGTAAAGCCATATGCATTTCTGGCTTGAAATTCACATTTTGTTTCCTGGAGTAGAGAGAAACATTTCTGCTACTGTGACTGAACCAAGGTAGTTCCTACAGGCTAGCTTGAAAGGTTAAGGCATTTTAAAAAAAGACCTCCTCCAAAATGATGGGGCCAGCATTGAATCTGGGTGAATTGTTGGTTGCAGGCTGACAGGCACTATACTGTATATAGAAAAAAACACAATAAGATGATGGACGGAGCGCTGAAACTTTTCAACCACTCACCCCCAGTCACAGATCTGGGTTTAATCTATCGTTCTTTTGCTCACTATGCCACCCCAGTTTGGACCCAGCCAGGGGCGCAACTAGGTCTTAATTTCGGGGGGGGCTAACATGGCAGATGCAGGGGCGTGGCTAATGTAAATCAATGGGGCGGAGCTAAAATGGCAGATAATCAGGATCGGTTAATGCTCAGGTCAAGCTGAGAAAAAAACGTGGTGAATTCTGCATTTGAAACTGGACAACAATTAAAGCACATGTTTTTGTTAGTTTGATGCATTGCCCCCCAAAACCCATACTCACCCTGAATCTTAAAATTACCCCTGGCACACCAAAACACATACCCACGCTGAACCCTAAAATTAACCCCTTCACACCCTAAAATCCATACCCGCCCTGAAATCTATAATTACCCCTGGCACCCCAAAACCCATACCCATCCTATCCCTAAAATTATCCTCCCCCCGGCACCCCAAAACCCATACCCACCCCACACCCTAAAATTACCCCCTGGCACCCCAAAACCCATTACCACCCTGAACCCTAAAATCACCCCCCTGGAGCCCCAAAACCCATACCCGCCCTGAACCTTAAATTACCCCTGGCACCCCAGAAACCATACCCATGCTGAACCATAAATTCTCCTCTGGCACCCCATAACCCATACTCACCCTGAACCCTAAAATAGCCCCCTGACATCCCAAACCCACATCTGCCCTAAACCCTAAAATTACCCCTGGCACTATAAAACACATACCCACGCTGAACCCTAAAATTAATCCCATGGCACCCCAAAACCCACACCCACCCTGAACCTTAAAATTACCCCTGGCACCCCAAACCCCATACCCATCCTGAACCATAAATGCCCCCCGGCAACCCATAACCCACACCCTCCCTGAACCATAAATTTCCCCCTGGCACCCCATAACCCAAACCCACCCTGAACCCTAAAATTACCCCTGGCACTATAAAACACATACCCACGCTGAACCCTAAAATTAATCCCATGGCACCCCAAAACCCACACCCACCCTGAACCTTAAAATTACCCCTGGCACCCCAAACCCCATACCCATCCTGAACCATAAATGCCCCCCGGCAACCCATAACCCACACCCTCCCTGAACCATAAATTTCCCCCTGGCACCCCATAACCCAAACCCACCCTGAACCCTAAAATTTCCCCCTGACACCCCAAAACCCACACCTGCCCTGAGCCCTAAAATTACCCCTGGCACACCAAAACACATACCCACGCTGAACCCTAAAATGTCCCCTGGCACCCCATAACCCATACCCACCCGGAACTCTAAAATAGCCCCCTGACATCCCAAAACCCACACCTGCCCTAAACCCTAAAATTACCCCTGGCACTATAAAACACATACCCACTCTGAACCCTAAAATTAATCCCATGGCACCCCAAAACCCAAACCCACTCTGTACCTTAAAATTACCCCTGGCACCCCAAACCCCATAACCCATACCCACCCTGAACCATAAATTCCCCCCTGGCACCCCAAAACCCACACCTGCCCTGAACCCTAAAATTACCCCTGGCACACCAAAACACATACCCACGCTGAACCCTAAAATGTCCCCTGGCACCCCATACCCACCCTGAACCCTAAAATAGCCCCCTGACATCCCAAAACCCACACCTGCCCTAAACCCTAAAATTACCCCTGGCACCCCAAAACCCATACCCATGCTGAACCATAAATTCCCCCCGGCACCCCATAACCCATACCCACCCTGAACCATAAATTCCCCCCTGGCACCCCATACCCACCCTAAACCATAAAATTGCCCCCTGACACCCCAAAACCCACACCTGCCCTGAACCCTAAAATTACCCCTGGCACACCAAAACACATACCCACGCTGAACCCTAAAATGTCCCCTGGCACCCCAAAACCCATACCCACTCAGAACCCTAAAATTACCCCCTGGTACCCCAATCCGTAACCCACCCTGAACCATAAAATTACTCACTGGCACCCTAAAACCCACACCCACCCTGAACTCTAAAATTACCCACTAGCACCCCAAAAAAAAAATGAACACTACAAACTTACACTACATTTGCATATTTGGAGGGGACTGTCCTCTTTGACGTTTCTATGTATGTAAGTCAAGAACAACATTCACAGTAACCTAGATATGCAGGCAGTAGGTAATGCTGTGCTGAAAAATGCATTAAAGTTACTGGAACTTACACAAAAAACTGCTGCCTGCTCTTCTAATGCTATACTGTGGAGTCTGGCTGATCAGCAGCACTGTGTCCTGGCATCCAGCCCCTCCCGAAGGTCTCACTGTGTAGATCAATGTGGGTCAAGTGCACAGACAGCAGGGTGAAAGGGATGGCCAGCGCAGGTGAAGCTTTTCCTTTGTAAATTAATTCCTGCTGGTGTCATAGCCCAGGGTTTGCTGTCTGTGCACTTGTATGGAATACACATCTATACAAGTGCACAGACAGCACACCCTGGGCTAGGATGCCAGCAGAAATTCCTTTACAAAGGAAAAGTGTCACCTGTACTGGCCAGCCCTTTCCCCCTGCTGTGCACTTCACACCCCATGCTCGCAATACATCAAGTGCTTGGGTGAAATCCCTGCCTTCAGGCAAGGATTTCACCTCAGCGCCACTCTAAAGGAAAACAAGAGGTGGGGGCAGGGGGGTCACTCGCTGAAACTCTTCAGAGGCTGGCTGTCTAGCTCGGGCTGCTGGGCCTCTCAGAAAGCATAATAAAAATCACATTCTCGGCTCCGATGCGCAGCCTTCTTGCATCATTTCAGTGCGTGTCATCTTAGCCCGGGCAGAGGAGGCGACGGGGGGGGGGGGGGGGGGCTGAAGCCCGGTGAGCCCAATGGGTTTTGCGCGCCTGGACCCAGCTGTATGCAAATCAGTCTTGACCTTGTTCCTCATAGGAGTCACATGTAATCCATACTGGGAGACAGTATAGTTTGAGTCCTTAATCTGGAAAAACACAAATTCAGAATGTAAAACCTTTGTTAGGGGTTCTCTTTAATAATAAGAATTGACTACCCAAATTAATCCTTTTGCAAGATTAGCATAATGAATGACTCTGCAAAAAAACATTTTGCTCTAATCTATACCTTGCAGTTTGCTTGCAGCTCTTTGATGACAGTTAATAGCAAAAATAACAAAAGGATCTCTCCGACAAAAGCATTAATCCACTAACCTATTTATGTTATATGCACTTTGTAATCTGCATGGTACATGTTCTTTGCAGCAGACATATTAACCCTCTGCGCTACCTCATCCAGGAGTCAAAACTTCCACTAGACAAAACTCTGGTCTCTCTCCAGGAAGAACATTAATCACCGGAGTTATCGTGACGTTTTTACTGATGCCTGAAAATTGTTGGAGGCAAAGAACGCGGCAGCAAGTGCCTTTAAAATGATCGTATACTGGCAATCATGGCGCCCCACCTGATATCAGCGCCCAGTGCCGTGACAACAATCGCTCCGCCCTAGAGCCGACCCACTTTTCAAGACAAATCATAATTTACGCTGTAAAGTTGCATAAAGTAACTCTCCTTACCGCCAGGTAACTGGGACATGGGGCATACCTGGCATTCCCATAGAGCCACCCATGGGTGATGACGCAAATTGCTGTCAACTAACTTTGGTAGACAGGGATTTGTGCTAATAAATGATGCCTCCTACAAGCAAGTGTAGCAGTAGAGCAACTTTTAAAAGACTCCACATTTGTCGACTTTCGCATGCGTGCTGCATGTTACAGCACAGAAACAAAGTGGGGAAAGTATTAAAGCATACTATTTGTGCTGGAAGGCCTCCCTTTGAGGACAAACCTATGCTTGATAGGACTCCTACGCATTTCTGGTCTAATGCAAGGGTGTGTGCCTTGGTGCATGGCAGCCTAAAGTGCGCCAGCGCTGGTGGAGACACAAACAGCACCCTATAGTAAGAGATGGTCCTGTTTTCCTCTCATCGTTTGACGTAATGCATTGCTCCAAAACATAGTAAATCAGCCCCATAGTGTAGCCCAAGGAACTTAAACTACCGCCACCAATACCCAGTGATATCAGCAAGCCTTTCCTGCTCCCCAACGTGAACCAAGTATCAAGGAATAGTTTCAATTTCAAATGCATGATCCCTTCATAAACTGCCTCTCTATAAGCCTCAGTCCTTAGTTGTCATGTGTCTACTCCCGAACTATAACCAGCAAACAGAAACCACCTAGCCACAGCCGACTCTTCATATGCGAAATGGAGGTTCCCTGTATTCATTTACGGGTAAGGTAGCTGCACGGGAACACTCTTCTGGCTGAAATGTCCTCAATCTCTCTGCTGGCAAGATTCAGATCTGCTCTCGAGGAACACCTCATCTTACAAGAATTAAAACCAATTGCTTATCCATGCAGCCCTGTCACTGTAACTATGTGACAAATGTATGTAATCTCATAATTAATGAATGTGATATCAAGTATTGCTGTAATAGAGCAGCTATTTTAACCCACCAATACCGCTGTGCATACAACCAAAACTGCTAGATGTTCTACTTACTGCTACTATTGCATTTCTCGAAATGTTTTGAGTTGTGTGAAAAAATGGGTGAAATAAATAAAAGAAAATACATAAATAAAAGTTTCCTGCAAGAGTTAAAGGGCACTTTTCTCCCTATCATGTCCCTTCTGTACTATCCAGGCTTCATCTGTAGGTCCAGCCTTTATACTCCAAAGGATAACAAGCATTTGCACTGCAATCGGTCTCGCCTTTGGGACCTTATAAATATTTAGCGATGCAGCACATTATGCTGGGTGCTGTAATATCTACTGTTGTTTAACATGGAAGCTTCGACACTAATAGGCACAAAAGCTACCCTCAACCCTCCCATGGTCCAGGAGTCTAAACGTTTAAAGCTGATGAAAGACCAAAGCAGTGGAGCAACACATTAGCCTTACAGTCAGAATTGTTCTCCTGGGACTACGGGAAGCATCAGGAGCATCTGCACAATGAATGGGCTGCTTAATTGCAGAGAGGGATATTGCATGAAAGTGGGAGATGAACTTGTTAATGTTAATGTTAATGTTAGGTGGTGTTTTATATAGCGCTCGGCTACTCCGAGGAGTGTCCCGGCGCTTTTATGACCTACAGTGGAAACAGGGTGGCAGGCGGAGAGGGGGCAGGTCTACTGAGCAAAAAGCCAGGATTTTAGGTCCTTCCTAAAGACCAACAATTTGGTATTCCTACGAAGAGTAATCGGCAGGGTATTCCAGAGCTGAGGCGCCAAGCGCTTGAAAGACCGGCCACCAGTCCGTACTCTTCTTATGACTGGGACCGCAGCCAGAGCCTGCGACTCTGACCTCAGAGATCTGGCAGGCTGATAGAGAGCCAGCCGCTTCTGAATATATTTGGCCCCGGTAGCATGAAAAGCCTTGTGGGCCAAAGTAAGTGCCTTGTAAACTATCCGTTTCCGGATAGGCAACCAGTGAAGAATGTACAGGAGGTCAGACGCTCTGGCTCGCCCATGTAGGCCAAAAATGGCCCGAGCCGCCGAGTTCTGAACCACCTGTAGACATTGGAGAAGGTACTCCGGCAGGCCCAAATACAGGACATTTGCATAATCAAGCCGCGATTCAATAAGGGCTTGCAACGTAGTATTCCTGTGTGCCAACGAGAACAAGGGAAGGAACTTACGGAGCATCTTAAGGAGGCCGAAGCATGTTCCTGCTAAGCCAAGAATCTGGGACTTCAGCGTTAAGCCATTATCGATTTTAACTCCAAGGTTCTTGGCCATCGTAGATGCAGCCGATGAAGGAAACATATTTACAGGCCACCAATCCTGCCAGCTTGGATCAGACCGACAGCCGAAAAAGAGCACCTCAGATTTGTCTGAGTTACACTCGAGGCTGTTTAGCTGGAACCATTTAAAAACAGCCCCAAGGCACCCTCGGATGTTCTCACCGTCGAACTCAGTCCCCTTCCCACACTTGAAGAGGAGCTGAGTGTCGTCGGCATACAACACTATCTGGGCCCCAAACGACTCCGCCAGTGCCGCCAGAGGGGTCATAAAGATATTAAAGAGAGTAGGGCTCAAAACAGAGCCCTGGGGAACTCCGACCTCCAGTGGCGGCACTACCGCAGAACAAGGGGGGGCCCAGACCGTTTGGCAGCGGCCTGCTAAAAAAGATCTGAACCAGCTGAGCCCCGTCCTCCCAAGAGTAGGCCAGAATTATTGATTGCGGTTCAATTTTTGGATTTTTTGTACAAGGATAGGGAATACCCCCACAAGCACACATATTTGAGACATTTGATGGGAATACCAATACATGAATGCCACAAATGCAGGGAAGCCCACAAGATATGAAGAGACATATACCTACCCACACATGCCCTGACATGGGGGTTCTTCTAATTCCTAGATGATCAACAATGAGAGACAAATTTGAAATCAAACTTATGTTCTATAACACCGTTTATGTTTTATGGATACTGTCAGCCAAGAACGTGCCTGTTTATTTTCTGTTTTGTTTTACCAGGATTGAAAATGAAAACTCAATAATGTTTTTAAATAAAAAGTAGGCCTAGGAAGAAAATTATCATTCTAACAAGTGTGGACTACTTGCACATCATATGACAACTGAATTAACTTCAAAACTAAACAACAGTGTCCCTATGTTGCTTCTTACCCTAGAGTACTTTTGGTTTTCACCGCACCGTTTAAAAGTGTATGCTTTAGTTGGTGATTCCTTTACTCCTCTCTTCTAGTCATGTTTGTTCAGAAAATGCTTTCTATGTCCAACATCCCAGTTACAAAAACTTATCCTCAAACTATGTAGGAGTAAAGCTGCACTGCCACAAGTTTACTTTTTCCTATGTCATGTCATAAGTAGACACTGAAGGGCATCAGCTTCACAAACACAGACACCAAAATCTGGCAGGCCAGTGGCAAGACCAAGATGATCCCTACTTATCCATAGCAGTGCAACATTTCCAGATGCTGGCCTGGCATGTCTGCTGTGTTCAAAAGCAATGTCTTTCCAGAGCTGTGCAATACAACTGTGAGATAAAGCAGGGTGTTTAGCCCTCTACTGAAGGTCAGCACCGGCAGCAGAAACTGAAGGCAATGGTATGACAGTGAGGAGAGGGAGATACAAAGATCTAGGTAAGGGACCCTCAAGGCAGAGAGTAAAGAGGGGATTTAACACAACAGATTTGCGCCAAGGGAACAAAGCAATGCACTGCCGGGGGAGAGGAGTTGGCCTAACGGCTAGGGCGGTCGACCTCAGAGCTAGGGAACCTGGTCCGAGTCTCGGCAGGGACGCCCAACATCCTGTGATTCTGGGCAAATCACTTAATCTCCCCGTGACTAACAAAAAATAATGTATCCTAATGTAACGCAAATGGTGGTTGTGTAAATCGCTCTGATACCCGATACCTTTGGGTCAAGTTCGAGCTATATAAAACTCGTTTAGAAAAAAGAAACAAGCATTGGCATAGCCAATAGGTCTTGTCTTTTGGACCTTGTAAATGTTTAGCCATGCAACAGTTAATGTTGTTGCACCAAGGATATTGTGCTGCATAACTAAATACTTAGTAGGTCCCAAAAGCGAGACCTATTGGCTATGCCAATGCTTGTTTTTAATCAGTCCTGGATGGAAGACTGGTTTAGCGCAACTGGCCTGTCAAACTAGTGATCTGCAGGTTACAGACAGATTGCTGTGGCAAAACTATTCATCTATGTGGGGTAGGTGTGCACAAGATGTTACTGCTACTGCAGTGTATAGGTTTGAAATACTAATTCGCTTGAAAGAGTTAAAATATAGATTTGCAAATCAACACTAAGAATTTTGTGATTAAAAGCCAACCCAAAGTGAAATACCCTCCACAAATAACACTTTTTCATTTTACCACAAGGCAGTGTCATGAAAAGATGAATCATTTATTTGTCAGCTGATTGGCCCATGTGCAAGTAGACCCTAATGTTAGATGATCACTGAAACTAAACTTTTATCGTCTCTGTCTTGTTGTACAAACCTAACTAAATGTGTAAAAAGCAAAAGTGAGAGAGAAGGCTCCCTTTACATGCAACAACCTTCTTTTCCCCAGCATCGGCTTGTCCTGGTGGTGAGCAAAGGCAATGTATAAACCTTAGCTTGTTTGCTTTTCGGTTATTGCTAGCATCATGTTTTTCTACAAAGGCTAGATCTTACAGCAGACCTGTAAAGTTGGTGTCTCAGTTCTCTTGACACTTTTGAAGTATTGGAGGGATGAGGGACTATCCTTGGTGGAGTGAAGAGCGATAGAGCGAATCCTTATGCAGATATGGGTGCATGACACTGGTTTCCTTACTTTGCTATAACAGTCTGCAGTAAAGGGACAGTGCAGTGCTATCTTTTTTTTATCCCGGATTTGTTTTTTTAAGTGTAACAAGGGGTAAAAAGCAGCTCATTGGGATTCCTGGCATGCTTGTTTGGTCTCCTGCCCTGGTTAGGGACATTTCACACTAAGTGGGGATAATCCACTGTCTATACCAATGCTAGACCTAGTGAGGGGGTGGTGGGGGGGAGTTGGGGGTGGACTACCACCAGCAAAGTCTGTCGCTGGCAAATTAATGCTCTGGCCTGGCGCACAGTCCGTATGAAGTCCAGGCAAATTACTATGGGACAGTTTTTATCCAAGGCTCTGGCCACCTCCAGGAAGCCTGGGCCATCCAGAAGATATTTTTTTGAGTCCAAACACTCTTCCTTTTATCATGGTGTGCACTTCTCAGTTTTCGTCCTTACGCTTTCTGCAATGCAGAGGAGGGCTAGCTTCCGTGGGTAGAAGGACGCAAAAGTTGTCAAGGGCCCGGGACCGCTGAAGCGACTTGTATATGTACCATAATTTTGGGCAACGCCCAACACAGCCCTTGATGAACTGCTCACCCAGTGAAGTGTCTTTTGGACACCCACGCACAACACAACAGCTTTTTAAGTGAGAGACTGGTGTCCTGTGATAAACAGGATTGTGACCCTGTAAATATCTGCCACCACCAGCCGGTCTCACCAGGACCTGGTATAAGAGGACAATATGATATGATATGATGGGTAATTTATAATGCATGCAGCTACTCCCAAGAGTGTCCCGGCGCAGACATAGTGAGGTCGGGAGGGGGAGGGTGAGGGGGGGAGTTAAATTTGCACAAAAAGGCAGGCTTTCAGTTTCTTCCTGAACAGCAAATAGTTACCAACCAAGCGCATCTCAATCTGGAGCTGGCTCCACACTGAGGCACCCAAAAAAGTTAGTGATCTGCCTCCTGACCTTTGGCACTGGTGCTTTGGGACTACTGCTAGTAGTTTTTTGGTGGAGCTTAACTGTCTGGTTGGGTTTAAAAGCTACATCTGGCTCTAAGGTATACAGTGCCCGTTTGATACAGAGCCTCAGATACCAGAATCAGGGTCTTAAATGTAATCCTCTCCCTAATGGGCAACCAGTGAAGTGCTTCAAAGGAGGGCTAATGTGTTGTATTTTTGGCATGTTCATCAGAAGGCGAGCTGCCGCATTCTGGATCATACCAACCCTTGAGTCTCGGGGCCCGATTCACACACTAACTTAAGACAAAATCCTAAACCTACTGCCATTTTGCTATTCACAAAAGGCACTTACTCATTTTGGTATTCACAGAAGGCACTTACTCATTTCTGTATTCACAGAAGTAAGGACTCCTAACTTTAGGACTCCTAAATGCCTTCTGTGGATACCGAATGTCTTAAAATTAGGATTTTTCTCAATTTAGTAGTAGTAAAGTTAGGAGTCCTAACTTTAGGACTGCTAAATGCCTTCTGTGAATACCAAAAGTCCTAAAATTAGGATTTTTCTCAGTTTAGTAGTAGTAAAGTTAGGAGTCCTAACTTTAGGACTCCTAAATGCCTTCTGCGGATACCGAAAGTCTTAAAATTAGGATTTTTCTCAATTTAGTAGTAGTAAAGTTAGGAGTCCTAACTTTAGGACTGCTAAATGCCTTCTGTGAATACCGAAAGTCTTAAAATTAGGATTTTTCTCAGTTTAGTAGTAGTAAAGTTAGGACTACTACTAAATTGAGAAAATCCTAACTTTAAGGCTTTCGGTATTCTCAGAACGCATTTAGGAGTCCTAAAGTTAGGACTACTAACTTCTGTGAATACCGAAATGAGTAAGTGCCTTCTGTGAATAGCAAAATGGTAGTAAGTTTAGGATTTTGTCATAAGTTAGTTCTGTGAATCGGGCCCTGGGTGTGGTGCACGAAGGGTGCATCATTAAATGAGTAGTCTAGACTGTACTTTCGGGTAAAAAATCATGATACGATGAGCATCTCCAGTGCACTGTGACTATTGTGTCCACGTAGGGAGTGGGGACAAAGGAAAGGCCAAAATGATTGATATGTCATTGTGGCACCACTGTTAAAGCTAAACCGGGTGTATGTACCTGCACCATAGTCGTGTAATATTTGTTTTAGCAGTTTTGACTTAGCATGAATGGCTCTGTTTAGGCAGACTTCCTGCGGGCCGATCTTTGAGGTGCTCTTACCTGGAAAGTCACATGACGAACTACTGGCTGTGCCTGGGTCTGACAACCTAATAAAGCTTTTACCGCCTGTGATTGGGAACTGCAGAGGCAGACCTTTTCAGGCATTGCTCGAAGATGCTTTTGTCTTCCTTAAAACTGTAAGCAAGGAGAAGGCATAGCGCATTTAATAACAGTAGCCTTCTTTATTTTATTTTTTAATTGTGGGTCGAGGTGCATGCTTACTGACAGAAGGCTCCAATATGAGTTTGGTACTGCACAATGATCCAGACTTTCACTCATAATGCACCACAGCTTATTCGCCAACCCAACATGGATGCATTCTTACCCAGTCTCTGGTTACATCGCTGCAAACCAAATAAGACTCTGGTCAGTCCTGGATAACCCACTTAGGGCCATATGTATCAAGCAAAATTGCATTCGCAAACGCCGAAATTCGCAGAATTTCGGCGTTTTCAAATGCAATTTTGCCAAATGGTATGTATTAAGGCAAAATAAGGAATCGCAAAATTTGCGATTCCTTATTTTGCGATTGCATTTAAGGAATCGCATATTTTGCGATTCCTTAAATGCAATGTAAGAAGCACCCAAGTTGTGCGATTTCTCATTAAGAAATCGCAAATTACCACTAACTTGAAGTTGGTGGTAAATTGCGATTTCTTTCACAAATGCACTTTTTGGCATTTGTAAAGGTGCCATGTGGCGCACATACATACATGCCCTTAGGGTATGTATGTGCGCCATATGCGCACACATGTAAATTTCAGGGGTGCATTAGGGTGTCCTTATGACACCCTTGCACCCTTGAAATTATTCTCAATTTGGAATTCTTAAATTGAGAATCGCAAATTGAGAATAACTTCCCATTCATTCCTATGGGCCTCCTGCCCCATATAAATGAATGGGAAAGTATTCCTTAATTGCGATTCGCAATTTCCTAATCGCAATTAAGGAATATTAAGAAATTGCGAATTTTTTACATACATCCCTATTTGCAATTCTCAAATAGCGATTTCTAAAAAAACGCTATTTGAGAATCGCAACTCAGGATGTTGATACATATGGCCCTATATCTGCCCATATCCTTGCCTGCTATAATGCAGTTGATGTTAATTTGTCTAGAAGTCTATATCGTCACCCGATTGCTCCCTCGGCCTATCCTATGTTGGTCTGGATGTTTTTGCCGTTTGGTGACTTTTAAGGCTCATGCTGTGCACATGGAGTCAAGGTAAGCTATCAGAAGTTCAACTTCTGAAGTTGTAACCTTTCTCCTGAGCTGAAATATTGTTTGTGTGCTTCTTCTGTATGCTCTGGCACATCTGCTGCAGACGACTGTGCCGGAGCGCATCAATCTGTGGGAGACCCTTTCTGTCCTCCAGGTCCTGAGACCCCCTACTTTCTCCTCCATCTGTTAAAAGGAAAAAAATACAAGAGCCAACTATTTCACTGCGCTACAGTTTGTGAATGCCGATTTCCCTCAGCGAGTGATGTCCTGTTGCCCAGTGGATACCCCATACGTACACCACACTAAAGCCTACACATACAGCCAAGCCAAGCCAGTGATTGCTAATTTCCAAACTTACACTCAGGTCTTCAGGTTGAAGCGAGTTCCACGCATGCAACACTTCTTCTAGGAAGAGCCTTTATCCCTCTTCCCAGCATCGAACTGACAAGTCTGATCCTATTGCCTCTTGTTCAAGAACCACACCCTTGATAGCATTTGCACAACACCTCTTCTATGCTTATCTTTTCTTTGTCTGGGGGATTCTTTGTCCTGCTGCCAGTATCAAACATGTCGTGGAGTTGAGGCGCAGGCTTTCTAGTGAAGTGGGGTTTTCATAGAGCTGATAGTATGTGTCTGAGGGACACAACGTCCAGGTGACCGGCTCCATACTTGGACTTCACTCTCGGTTGTGGAACAGATCTCTGTAAATCAAACCACTCCTGAGGCTTGGAGGGAGTGACTCACCTTCGGCTGACGAGGTGCGGCTCATCCTTTGCCTACACCCATGTGTGGAAAGCTCTGACTGTTCCAGTTCAGGATGGCAACTTGTTTCAACTTGCGATCGTTGTGATTTCCCAGGATATACGTGAAGAATACACGGAAAAGCAGAAACCTTTGACACTGTTCAAGGTACCCTTTTGGGCTGTGTATGTCTGCGAGTTGCATATGTTGTAATGCCAGATTGCTAAGGACCTTCCACCATAAATTGTCTTTTGTTACTGTGTAGTGGAATCCACTGCAATCCTCAGAGCAGCATTTTCACCTAAACCAATGTTCATTGGGTAAGAAAAACAGTTCTGTTGGTTTTTCGCACTTTACTGTTATGGCCCACCCATTAAACATGTGTGTTAGCAAGATTTGTTCCCGCTGAATGTACAAAGTCTTGTAGGCTTTAACCTACCTAAATAAGAACAAATGAGCCACTTGAGCGGTGTCCTGTTGAAGATGCAGCCATGTTGTATCCACCCCGGTTGTGTAAACTAGTGTTCCTGGTCCCAGTAAACAGCAATCTATGGCAAACCTACATGTGCTGGCCACCCTGACCTAACTACATCTTACAGATGCAAAATCATCTATTTAAACTTAAATATGTATTCCATTCCCAATATCTGAATTGAAGTGCATTCAGTACCTCCAGCGTCACAGGTTTTATTATGATGCCTTATAGGTGCTGGAGACCGTTGCCCTGATATTGAAGTTGTACATCTGCTACTGGTTACAGCACAGGTGCGAGGCAATGGCGGCTCCTCCGCTAAGGCGAAGGAGCACTGCCCCACTGCATTTTTCCAGTGGAAAAAGGAAAAATAAAATGATACAAGCATTTGCAATGCAACAGGTCTCGCAATAATTAAGTTTGAGCTATTGGCATTGCTAAATATTGCAACACCAATTGCAACAAAAGTCTATAAATTGTAGGCCCAAAACATTTGTATTTATTTTTGTAGCAATGGTGGCATGCTGCGCTTTAGATGAATATGTTTAAAAGTAAAGTGCGCCATACTGCAATTGCTACAATAGTTGATTGTGGATACGTTAACAATTGATGCGTGCACTGATGGCTGGTGGTGTGTGTGCCTGTAGAAATTGTGCACTTATGGCTGGTGGTGTGTGTGCCTGCTGGAAGTGTGCACTGCCGGCTGGTGGTGTGCGTGCCTGGTGAAAGCGTGCACTGATGTCTGGTGGTGTGTGTGCCTGTTGGAAGCGTGCAATGCCGGCTGGTGGTGTGTGTGCCTGGTGGAAGTTTGCACTGCTGGCTGGTGGTGTGTGTGCCTGGCGGAAGTGTGCACTGCCGGCTGGTGGTGTGTGTGCCTGGTGAAAGCATGTACTGACGGCTGGTGGTGTGTGCCTGGTGAAAGTGTGCACTGACGGCTGGTGGTGTGTGTGCCCGGTGAAAGCGTGCACTGACGGCTGGTGGTGTTTGTGCCCGGTGAAAGCCTGCACTGATGACTGATGGTGTCTGTGCCTGGTGAAAGTGTGCACTGACGGCTGGTGGTGTGTATGCCTGGTGAAAGCGTGCACTGATGGCTGGTGGTGTGTGTGTGTGCCTGTTGAAAGTGTGCACTGACGGCTGATGGTGTGTGTGCCCGGTGAAAGCGTGCACTGACGGCTGGTGGTGTGTGTGTGAAGAAAGAAGGGGGTTCCCCAGTGGGATTTAATGACGGGGGCAGGCAACAGGGGGAAAAAACACTTCAAATAGAACATGAAAGAGCAACCCTGCCCATATGATATGATCGTCCCTGAGGGGATCCAGCAAATTTTTATAGGGTGATTTATCTAGGAGCCAATATTGCACAACACACAAGTCAGTTCAGTCTAGATATACTCAGAGATGATATATTTTTTTTTACATGAAGTTATTTATTCTTTATCTTGGAGTTTTTTTTGTATCAAATGGTGTAAACATAATTTACATTCTTTAGATCCACATTATATATACAATATACAGTACAAATGATAGAAAAGGATACAAATAGACAGTGATGGTCCTTGATATCTTTTTTATTTGGAAGGGAACACAGGAACTACTCCTTGAATTCATCGAATGGCTCAATGCGGCAGATGCCAACCTCAAATTCACCAGCCATACCAGTACATCCAAAATTGAGTTTTTGGATATCTGGATAGAACACCACGAGAATACGATTAAGGTTTCCCTATACACCAAACCTACCGCACGAAACACCCTCCTCCAATATGCCAGCTTCCACCCGCGAAGCCAGAGGGACAGTATCCCATACAGCCAGTTCCTTCGCATCAGAAGGAACTGTTCTGATATGTGTGATTTTCTGTCCCAAGCGGATATTTTAAAAGAAAAACTACTCTTCCGAGGATACCCTGCTAAGTTGATAAAGGAATCCTTTAAACGGGCTAGATACACAAACAGAGAGGAGATGCTCACATCTAAAAACACCGAAGGAGCCAACCAACTCGTATGCATCACCCGCCACTCGGAGATGAACCATAAAATCCGACAAACCAGCAATTCAAGCTGGAATATCTTGAATTTTGAGAAAGACAGAGCCATTTGAGCAGACCCATATTCGCTTTAAAAAAAACCCTAATCTGAAAAACCATCTGGTTAGAGGCAAGCTTCCACAAATATCTGAAAATGCCCAAACTTCTTTAACTGGATTGGAACCTATATATGGCAACCACAAATGTGGGACATGCCATGCTTGCCCACAAGCCATTGTGGGTGAAAATGTCAATACCAAGACTCGTACTGTGTCCGTACGGCGCAATGCCACCATGACCAACTGCCGCACCAGCAACATCATTTACCTGATACTCTGTCCTTGTAACCTCCCCTATGTTGGGGAAACAGGCAGAGAATGTCGGGTACGAATAGGGGAGCACAAGTCTAACATCAGGAATAAGAAAACCGCAGCCCCCATTGTAGCACATTGGTTGGAAAAAGATCATAATGAATCTGAACTGCGCTGGTTCATTCTGGAAAAAATAAAGGCCACACCAGGAAGTGACCCTGTTGGCCTCCAGAAAAAACGAGAGGTCTTTTGGATCTTTTTTTTGAATGCTGTGACGGAGGGATTGAACGAAGATTGCCCTTGGCACCAGGCATTCTTATAAAGTGATCCCCAGAAAATGAGCTGTGAAACAAAGGGGAAAACTATCTCTATGGGATTCACTGAGTGAATACATAATGAGACTTGTACCCCCTGGACGAGACTCAACCATGCACATCATACAAGATTGGATTTCCAGCCACTCCACGATTTATACCCCCCCTACTCGGGGCTCTTGTAATTATATTCACTTGGACCACCATGCGGTAAAAAAATTCCCCCCTTTTTCGAAAATAAATAACAAAATAGTATATCTCAAAGGCGTTCCAATAAACGTCAGGCTAGTACCATGACAATTTATATATATATATATTTTCTTGCTAGTATCAAGACACTTCATATATATGTATATGCATAAAGAAAGAATTGTGTTTTTTTGAAGGAAAGGGGTAGAACTCTTCCCTGGGGAACAATATCAATAACAAAAAACCTTTAAAACAGTAAATGGAAGTAATTTGTTTATTTCCACGATAACGTGATTCCCCGTTCCAAGATGGCGTCCATCCGTCTACTGCATTATACGTGTCTGTCCTCTATGTCGACAGCCAGAACACAGCTGATCATAATTATCGGAACTGCCATCCTATTTAAATGTGATATGCCTGAGACTGAGTAAGGTACCTGCCCCCTACCACGGTTGGTCGGTCGGATTGGAGCCGACGGAACCCCATGAAAGGAGGAATTATCCGAAATTCTTGGTAAGGATCCCTACCTCTGAGGGCACGTATTTTAGCGCTTAGTGAGAGCCAATGACACCTGCTAAAACCGTGTGTAAAATGAGTTTTCCTGTTCTTTGGCAGGAACCTCTATGACAGGAACCTCTATCGATCATACCGGCATCCTATTTAAATGTGATATGCCTGAGACTGAGTAAGGTACCTGCCCCCTACCACGGTTGGACGGTCGGATTGGAGCCGACGGAACCCCATGAAAGGAGGAATTATCCGAAATTCTTGGTAAGGATCCCTACCTCTGCGTGCACATATTTTAGCGCTTAGTGAGAGCCAATGCCACCTACTAAAACCGTGTGTAAAATTAGTTTTCCTGTTCTTTGACAGGAACCTCTATCGATAACATCGGCATGGACCTATGGTACCGCTAATTTTGAACTTCGCCGAAGGGGAGCAGCTTTCTATCGCGCTCCGGTAAGCGATCCACTACCCAGCTGGGGGCTGTTTCATCTACCTGGGCCACAGAAGTCTAGGTTAAATTAATTTATATCAAGAATAAATGGCCACTCTTATTAAAAACGGTCTCTTTTTCATCCGCTAGAAACTCCTATTCGCGGAAGTGAACACCATTTGTGAAAACCCTAAAGTCACCTCCCTTTTTCCGCCCCGGAAAAACAACCTGAAATCTTTCTGGGTAAGCAGCCTCCGTGTTGTGAAATAACCATTTGCCAGTATAGGATGTTGAATCCATAGGATGTTGGATTCACAGACCTACCCTAACTTCGATGAATATTCTAATAAGACCATGGAGCCTCCATGCAGAAACCAGTCATACGCTCACATGAGATTAATACGGAAGCCCTAGTTCCCCCTCTCCACTAACATAGAGGTAATGCTTTAAACAAACCCTGGTAACCTGCTACCCATTTATGCATTATCGGCATTTAATGATCTTGTTATCCATCTGTTACACTTAATACTGACCCCTAAATAGTATCCTCCCGTCCCTAGCAGCTAAACCTTACCATAGTATAGACAGCATGTGAAAGCTCAACGTGTCATGTTTACTTATCTCTAGCTGGCGTCCGGTGTAGAAAGTGAAGTCCCTCGTGAATCTAGTGAACAATCAAACATATTGTTACCAACACTATGTAAGTACTACGCCAGCAGTAAAACTTAATATTAGATAGGGCCAATTAAGCTATGTTTAACTGGGCATCAAAAATGAATTGTCTGACCGCCATAATAATGGGAATAAGAATGTCACATGATATCCCCTATTAGGTAAACTGAATCTACGCGCCTTTTAATAAATGTGTGTATGTATGAGGGAAGTGTAAATAGTCATAATATATGAAAAATGATGATATGTATCCAATGGTTTGCCTAGATAAGGCTATCAAGTTGCCTTTAGTAGACCTCACCGAACGGGAAGTCTTTTCCAAGGAGTGCTCATAGGTAGTCCAGTTTTGCACAGTCACAGGAATTTAACCATAGATCTATCCATCTAGAAATAATGTTTGGGTAAAAACAAAGTAAAAAGGACATGTTTTAATGTTATTGGTATTCGTAAAATAAATAGAAAATGTATATATGTATGTTTTGAACCTGTATTCTGAATGAAGATCTAAGACACTGTTTTTATCCCTAGATTTCAGGCCTGTCCCCCTCCCAGTTAACCACCCCGAGCCCTGAAGGTGTGGCCCCCCTGGCCTATCACCGAAACGCGCGTCGGCTTGCGCTTCCAGGAAGACGACATAATATTCCATATTCATCAGGATCCCTTCAAGTCGTCCTCCCCTGGAACAATACCCTGATCTATGCAACACATTTAAACATATTTATGTTGCAAGCACTGGGCCCATATTAGTGAATACAAGTGGAATGAAAGAACACTATAGTGATTGAATTGGAATGAGTGAATGTTGGAGAATGAATGTTATGTGGTATGTTACTCGGTAGAATTTGATACAGGTGTAGGACCATCACTGTCTATTTTTATCCTTTTCTATCATTTGTACTGTATATTGTATATATAATGTGGATCTAAAGAATGTAAATTATGTTTACACCATTTGATACAAAAAAAACTCCAAGATAAAGAATAAATAACTTCATGTTTAAAAAAAATATATCATCTCTGAGTATATCTAGACTGAACTGACTTGTGTGTTGTGCAATATTGGCTCCTAGATAAATCACCCTATAAAAATTTGCTGGATCCCCTCGGGGACGATCATATCATATGGGCAGGGTTGCTCTTTCATGTTCTATTTGAAGTGTTTTTTCCCCCTGTTGCCTGCCCCCATCATTAAATCCCACTGGGGAACCCCCTTCTTTCTTCATTTGTCTCACAGCCCTGTGCTGTGGGGGTGTTCTGGGTGCTGATCTAGGTAAACCATTGGTTTTTGTGTAAAATGAAATAATTGGTGTGAATAATCTATGTAAACCTGAGTTAGGAACGTGTGGTGTTCTTGAGTACTATTTATTTAACTCTATCCCTCCAGGCGGCCTTGCTTAAACCCTTCATATATATCAAATAAAATATAATAAAAGAGCAACATAGCTTTAATAAATCCTGACGTTAGTCATTCCTAAAATGGATGCCATTAAAACGTTTGGCTTCTCTGACGAGGATTTTGCCAAAATGCTTGGGCTTCCTGTCGAGGGAAATCAGGGTTTCTCCTTACCTAAAGGACTTAATGGAGACTGGAACAAACTACTTAATCTCCGAACAAAATCTAAGAGAACAGAACTACACGCTAAATTTATGCTCGATTACTTAAGAGCTGGCACCATCCCTATTGGACTCAGAGTACGTAATATCCCAGGGATGTTCATTGAGATCAGACAGTTCCTGGAGCGATGGGCCCTGATTTCCAACCGTTGCTCCAGGGACTGGATGATGCTCATTGTAGAAACAGCCCGCGCTGTGATTGACATCCTTAATAAAGAAATCCGTGAATTGGAAGATAAACTTAAAGAGGGAGATGCAGTTGATGAAGGTAAAAAGAAACTGGAAGAGATCCAATTTGAACTAGAATCCTTTTCCGAATATTTACTCAAAAGAAAGCGGAAAAACTGCGTAAAGATATTCGGCTATTCACCCAAGAAAGGGCATACCCCTACCTAGCCTCAAACTTCTATACCAACCAGGAGGAAAATACATCACGGGGACAGGTACTCAGATGGGACCAGAGGAAGATCACAACCTTCTCAGAGACCACTGACTCTGAAGGGGATGCTCCCGAAGAATATGACCCCAGTTATGACCAAGGACATAACTCCAATCGTGGAAATAGAAATGGAAGCTATGATCGGAATCATCAACAGAACCGTTTTTTAGGGAACCGCCGGGGCAACACTCGTCCCCCCTCGAGGACCCCTCAAACGAGGAATTACCATCAGGGTCGCGGACAGCCGCAGAAGTATGTCCAGACCCGTCAGCAACAGTATTGGCGAACATAAGGGGGCTCCCTGTGTTCAACCTCTCTGGGGAAATGATAGACCCCACGGCCATTCAACTTCTAACGAGGGGCCTATCATTTGTACCATCAGCTAACTTTAACAAATTTGAATTGAATAAGGACTTACAACTATTCTTTAGGAAGGTTCGCCTCAAAAAAAATTTCCTGGAGGCCGCACCCGCCAACCATGAGGATAACAAATCTGGATGTAGACCACCCTCGTCATTCACTCCCTCATTGGAAATGGTAGGCCCTGAGGTAAATATCTTCGAAAAGACAGTCATGAACAAAGTGAACAAACTGACACGATATGTACCCCTACCCAAGGCGAATCTGCCCACACAAGAGAACAGGGCGCTAAAGGAACTTCAACAAAACAAAAACATCACAATTAAACCTTGTGATAAAGGGGGTGGTATCGTCTTATTTGACACCACAGACTACAAAAGGAGAATGACAGAATTACTATCTGCCTCAGGTCATTACATACCTATCAAACGGAACCCTGAAAATGCCTTGAAAAAACGGATACTAACCATGGTGCAGAGAGCTGTCCATCAAAACCATATCTGTGAGGCAGAAGCCGAATTTCTCACTCCCAGCAACACCAAAATGCCAATCATATATGGAGTGCCTAAGACACATAAAAGCAGTACCGATCCACCACTGCGACCGATCGTGTCAACCATTGGCTCTGCTACAGAGCCATTGTCGAAGTATATCGCCAAATTCCTAAATCCGATGGTCATGGCCCTTAAGTCATACGTACGAGATACGGGACATTTTATCCAACAGGTGGAAGGCATTCCTTTCATTGAGAGCTCTGAGATACTTGTCACCCTAGATGTTGAATCTTTGTATTCAAACATCCCCCAAAAAGGTGCATATGAGACCATTGAAATCATATTATCCAGAAACAATGACATCACCAATGGTGAATTTATCTTACAATGTCTCAAAATAGTGCTCTTCGAGAATTACTTTGAATTCGACCAAACCATGTACAGACAGGCCACTGGAGTGAGCATGGGAGCGAGCTGTGCACCCAGTATAGCATGCCTGTACATGGGAGAATTTTAAAGAATGAACATCTTCAATGAAATGGCTCCTTTCTATGAGAATGTTAAGAACTGGAAGCGATTCATTGATGACATCTTTTTTATTTGGAAGGGAACACAGGAACTACTCCTTGAATTCATCGAATGGCTCAATGCGGCAGATGCCAACCTCAAATTCACCAGCCATACCAGTACATCCAAAATTGAGTTTTTGGATATCTGGATAGAACACCACGAGAATACGATTAAGGTTTCCCTATACACCAAACCTACCGCACGAAACACCCTCCTCCAATATGCCAGCTTCCACCCGCGAAGCCAGAGGGACAGTATCCCATACAGCCAGTTCCTTCGCATCAGAAGGAACTGTTCTGATATGTGTGATTTTCTGTCCCAAGCGGATATTTTGAAAGAAAAACTACTCTTCCGAGGATACCCTGCTAAGTTGATAAAGGAATCCTTTAAACGGGCTAGATACACAAACAGAGAGGAGATGCTCACATCTAAAAACACCGAAGGAGCCAACCAACTCGTATGCATCACCCGCCACTCGGAGATGAACCATAAAATCCGACAAGCCATCAATTCAAGCTGGAATATCTTGAATTTTGAGAAAGACAGAGCCAATTTGAGCAGACCCATATTCGCTTTAAAAAAAACCCTAATCTGAAAAACCATCTGGTTAGAGGCAAGCTTCCACAAATATCTGAAAATGCCCAAACTTCTTTAACTGGATTGGAACCTATATATGGCAACCACAAATGTGGGACATGCCATGCTTGCCCACAAGCCATTGTGGGTGAAAATGTCAATACCAAGACTCGTACTGTGTCCGTACGGTGCAATGCCACCATGACCAACTGCCGCACCAGCAACATCATTTACCTGATACTCTGTCCTTGTAACCTCCCCTATGTTGGGGAAACAGGCAGAGAATGTCGGGTACGAATAGGGGAGCACAAGTCTAACATCAGGAATAAGAAAACCGCAGCCCCCATTGTAGCACATTGGTTGGAAAAAGATCATAATGAATCTGAACTGCGCTGGTTCATTCTGGAAAAAATAAAGGCCACACCAGGAAGTGACCCTGTTGGCCTCCGGAAAAAACGAGAGGTCTTTTGGATCTTTTTTTTGAATGCTGTGACGGAGGGATTGAACGAAGATTGCCCTTGGCACCAGGCATTCTTATAAAGTGATCCCCAGAAAATGAGCTGTGAAACAAAGGGGAAAACTATCTCTATGGGATTCACTGAGTGAATACATAATGAGACTTGTACCCCCTGGACGAGACTCAACCATGCACATCATACAAGATTGGATTTCCAGCCACTCCACGATTTATACCCCCCCTACTCGGGGCTCTTGTAATTATATTCACTTGGACCACCATGCGGTAAAAAAATTCCCCCCTTTTTTGAAAATAAATAACAAAATAGTATATCTCATAGGCGTTCCAATAAACGTCAGGCTAGTACCATGACAATTTATATATATATATTTTCTTGCTAGTATCAAGACACTTCATATATATGTATATGCATAAAGAAAGAATTGTGTTTTTTTGAAGGAAAGGGGTAGAACTCTTCCCTGGGGAACAATATCGATAACAAAAAACCTTTAAAACAGTAAATGGAAGTAATTTGTTTATTTCCACGATAACGTGATTTCCCGTTCCAAGATGGCGTCCATCCGTCTACTGCATTATACGTGTCTGTCCTCTATGTCGACAGCCAGAACACAGCCGATCATAATTATCGGAACTGCCATCCTATTTAAATGTGATATGCCTGAGACTGAGTAAGGTACCTGCCCCCTACCACGGTTGGTCGGTCGGATTGGAGCCGACGGAACCCCATGAAAGGAGGAATTATCCGAAATTCTTGGTAAGGATCCCTACCTCTGCGTGCACATATTTTAGCGCTTAGTGAGAGCCAATGCCACCTACTAAAACCGTGTGTAAAATTAGTTTTCCTGTTCTTTGACAGGAACCTCTATCGATAACATCGGCATGGACCTATGGTACCGCTAATTTTGAACTTCGCCGCAGGGGAGCAGCTTTCTATCGCGCTCTGGTAAGCGATCCACTACCCAGCTGGGGGCTGTTTCATCTACCTGGGCCACAGAAGTCTAGGTTAAATCATCTTATATCAAGAATAAATGGCCACTCTTATTAAAAACGGTCTCTTTTTCATCCGCTAGAAACTCCTATTCGCGGAAGTGAACACCATTTGTGAAAACCCTAAAGTCACCTCCCTTTTTCCGCCCCGGAAAACCAACCTGAAATCTTTCTGGGTAAGCAGCCTCCGTGTTGTGAAATAACCATTTGCCAGTATAGGATGTTGAATCCATAGGATGTTGGATTCACAGACCTACCCTAACTTCGATGAATATTCTAATAAGACCATTGAGCCTCCATGCAGAAACCAGTCATACGCTCACATGAGATTAATACGGAAGTCCTAGTTCCCCCTCTCCACTAACATAGAGGTAATGCTTTAAACAAACCCTGGTAACCTGCTACCCATTTATGCATTATTATCGGCATTTAATGATCTTATTATCCATCTGTTACACTTAATACTGACCCCTAAATAGTATCCTCCCGTCCCTAGCAGCTAAACCTTACCATAGTATAGACAGCATGTGAAAGCTCAACGTGTCATGTTTACTTATCTCTAGCTGGCGTCCGGTGTAGAAAGTGAAGTCCCTCGTGAATCTAGTGAACAATCAAACATATTGTTACCAACACTATGTAAGTACTACGCCAGCAGTAAAACTTAATATTAGATAGGGCCAATTAAGCTATGTTTAACTGGGCATCAAAAATGAATTGTCTGACCGCCATAATAATGGGAATAAGAATGTCACATGATATCCCCTATTAGGTAAACTGAATCTACGCGCCTTTTAATAAATGTGTGTATGTATGAGGGAAGTGTAAATAGTCATAATATATGAAAAATGATGATATGTATCCAATGGTTTGCCTAGATAAGGCTATCAAGTTGCCTTTAGTAGACCTCACCGAACGGGAAGTCTTTTCCAAGGAGTGCTCATAGGTAGTCCAGTTTTGCACAGTCACAGGAATTTAACCATAGATCTATCCATCTAGAAATAATGTTTGGGTAAAAACAAAGTAAAAAGGACATGTTTTAATGTTATTGGTATTCGTAAAATAAATAGAAAATGTATATATGTATGTTTTGAACCTGTATTCTGAATGAAGATCTAAGACACTGTTTTTATCCCTAGATTTCAGGCCTGTCCCCCTCCCAGTTAACCACCCCGAGCCCTGAAGAAGGTGTGGCCCCCCTGGCCTATCACCGAAACGCGCGTCGGCTTGCGCTTCCAGGAAGACGACATAATATTCCATATTCATCAGGATCCCTTCAAGTCGTCCTCCCCTGGAACAATACCCTGATCTATGCAACAAATTTAAACATCTTTATGTTGCAAGCACTGGGCCCATATTAGTGAATACAAGTGGAATGAAAGAACACTATAGTGATTGAAATGGAATGAGTGAATGTTAGAGAATGAATGTTATGTGGTATGTTACTGGGTAGAATTTGATACAGGTGTAGGACCATCACTGTCTATTTTTATCCTTTTCTATCATTTGTACTGTATATTGTATATATAATGTGGATCTAAAGAATGTAAATTATGTTTACACCATTTGATACAAAAAAAACTCCAAGATAAAGAATAAATAACTTCATGTTTAAAAAAAATATATCATCTCTGAGTATATCTAGACTGAACTGACTTGTGTGTTGTGCAATATTGGCTCCTAGATAAATCACCCTATAAAAATTTGCTGGATCCCCTCCGGGACGATCATATCATATGGGCAGGGTTGCTCTTTCATGTTCTATTTGAAGTGGTGGTGTGTGTGTGCCTGGTGAAAGCGTGCACTGATGGCTGGTGCTGTGTGCCTGGTGGAAGCGTGCACTGACGGCTGGTGGTGTGTGCCTGGTGGAAGCGTGCACTGACGGCTGGTGGTGTTTGTATTCACTGAAAGCGTGCACTGATGACTGAAGGTGTGTGTGCCTGGTGAAAGTGTGCACTGACGGCGGGTGGTGTTTGTGCCTGGTGAAAGTGTGCACTGACGGCGGGTGGTGTTTGTGTCCGGTGAAAGCGTGCACTGATGACAGGTGGTGTGTGTGCCTGGTGAAAGTGTGCATTTATAGCTGGTGGTGTGTATGCTTGGTGGAAGCGTGCACTGCCGTCTGGTGGTGTGTGTGCGTGGAGATCTCTGCCCTTAATTGGCGAAGAAATGCAGGTTCATACTTTGGCATTTCGGCAAGCTCGGCTTGTCGTTCCATGTACAGTTGATTGTGTGCCTAGCTTCCCTTATTTCGTTATTCAAACTTAAAATGTCCTCTTTTACGTATGCACTTTGGATCTTTCTGATGATCAATAGAAAATATCCTAGAACCTGTTCTGCTTTACTCGAATGTCTTTTGGCACTGCCATATTGGTTGGTGGGAAACTTTATTAATGTGAACAGGCACTTCTTGGGGCTTCGATTTCTAGTGCATTTTCTTTTAGCAAACTCCTAGAGACCCTGGTTCATTTGTTACAAATCTGGAAGTTCTTGATAAGGCCCCTCTTTCTGACTTAAATCACCCCATTATTTTACACATAATGTTTCGACGCCCATCTCTAGACAGCTACAGAAGAAAGGATCAACCTTCTGCATGAAGTCCACAGGTTGTAGAATTCCATGCCAAATTCTGATCAGCGCATACGGTGTAAAGACTTGGGTATTCACTAAGTAATTTATCCGAGGCACTCTGGCACTGTATTTAATCATGTCAACACCAAGAAGCCTGGTTGACCTAAATACACTTTAGGATACTAATAATAGGCATTGTTCCCATACGCTTACTATGGACCAGTAAGTGCATGGTACAACATGGCTAATAATTCTACCATGCCTTTGACACGGGTAGATGTTAGTTCGGCAGGTGTGCAGCGTTCAACCTATGTGAAACCTATTCGCATATTAATAGAGTAAGCAACGTTCGAATATTACAGTGATGTATAGCATTATAAGAGGTACGCTTGGCAGTCTGAGAAAAATAATACAGCACCGAGTTTGTTATTAGAAATAGACAAATTTCCTCAAAAGCAAAACAATTAGAAATGGGTCAGTGAAATCCTTTCTGAGAAGATTACCTTTACAAAGCCTGTGTAGATGGCATACATGCTGGTGGTCTAGTGGCTCAATGCCAGTATGAATAATGGTGCACTTGGCATTTTGCTATTGTTATACACTTTTTGCAATCTCACTTTAATGAGAAATACATCCTATAAACGTTTTATCCTGGGCATCATTGAATCTTTCTTAACGCTGAATGGATTGTAACTTGATGGTGAGAGAATGAACCTTGGTTGCAATGTTGTGTGCTACTGAGAAAGTTATGAAACAAGTATGAATGAATAAATGAATAAAATGAAATGAATGAATGAATGAATGAAAGCCCCAAGGCATCAAGGCTCATCAGATGGTACAGCTGAATGAGAGGTAAAACCAGATGTCGACTATTGGTAGGCTTCTGTGTAGAGCCAGGTCTTTAGGGCTTTGCGGAAAAGAACGAGGGACGCATGGCCCTTGAGTTCAACTGGAAGCATGTTCCAGAGTTTCGCGGCAAGGGAGAAAAAGGCCTTCCCTCCCCATCTGGCCTTAACGGTTCGGGGAACCGACAGAAGGTTCTTGTTGGCAGAGCGCAGAGCCCTGCCCGGGGTATAAGAGGACACAAGAGAACTAATGTCTTCTGCACCGGATCCATGGAGAGCACGGTGGGTAAGACACAGAACCTTAAAGTTTATCCTGGCCTGCATAGGAAGCCAATGAAGGTTTTTTCTGATGGAGGAGCCTGATGACCGCCTGGGGGCATCAACAACGAACCTAGCTGCCGCATTCTGCACAACTTGTAAGCATTGGACCAGCCTCTTATTTATGACTAAATAGAGTGCGTTACAGTAATCTAACCGTGAGGAGATGATAGCTACCGAGAGTTGTTTCCGAGCTTCCAAGGAGAGGTAGTGTGAAAGTTTTCTCAAGATCCTTAAGACACCACAACAGGTGGAAACAGACCTATTGACTTGCTTGTCAAAGGAAAGTGTGGTGTCAAGAATTACACCCAAATTGCGAGCAGCAAGAGAGGATGTGGGACAGGCTCCAAAGGCAGACGGCCACCAGTCAGCCGACCAGACCTCCTGTTTACCTCCGAAGATGAGGACCTCTGTCTTTTCCCCATTTAATTTAAGGAAGTTATTGGTCATCCAGCCTGCCACTGCCTCCATGCAATTCTTAAAATTTAAAGCCGCAGTCTCTGCAGATTGAGAGAGGGAAACCATAATCTGGGTGTCGTCAGCATACAACAGTACTTCCAATCCGAACAATCTTACTAGCCTGGCAAGTGGAGCCACATAGATGTTAAAAAGTGTGGGGCTCAAGGATGAGCCCTGAGGGACCCCACACTGCACAGGCTTAGCGGGGGAGAGGAAGTCGCCCAGTTTAACCCTTTGCTCACGCTGATTGAGAAACGACGTCAAGAGGCTCAAAGCGGGCCCATCCACTCTCATCTCACTGAGGCGGGTGGCCAGGATGGTAGGGGACAGGGTGTCAAATGCGGCTGTAAGGTCGAGCAGGATCAGAGGATCAGAAGGGTAGTCTGACCACTGTCGACCTTAGCGCGGATGTTATTGACCACCACTGTGAGGGCTGACTCCGTACTATGCGCCTTCCGAAAGCCATGCTGAGAAGAATGTAGCAGGCTAGAATTATCCAGGAAGGCGCTCAGATGGTAGCTAAGATGGGCCTCGAGCATCTTGGAGGGGGCAGGACGCAGGTATATGGGACGAAAGTTTTTTAGAATTGCAGGGTCTTGGGTAGCCTTCTTCAAAAGGGGCTTAACAGTGGCCATCTTCCAAGGAGTGGGGAAGACACCCTTGGAGATTGCCTGATTCATTATCTCCAGAAAGGGGGGTAGCAAAACATCTCTGCACTCCTTCAGAGTCTTTAAGGGACATGGATCCAAGGGGGATCCAGATTTGAGCTTCTCAAGGAGCTGATTGAGAAGTTCCAGGGTAAGAAGAGGAAAATTGGACAGGTTGCCGCGAGGCTGAGTGGTAAGGTCCTGCAGGGGGAGTGTGACAGGGGGAAGGGCAGCCTCTAGATTAGGATTGAGGGCTTCCAAGGCTGTGTAGATATCCATGATTTTGGTGTGAAAAAAGGTGGAGATCTGATCACACAGTTCTTGGGTTGCCACAATGGGATCGGGAAGTTGAGCAAGAGATAGAGAGTCTACGATTTTAAATAGCTCTCTGGGCGAGCTAAGGGAGGCCGTCAGTTTGGTGAAATATGCCTTTTTTCTGACAAAACTGCAGCTTTGTATCCTTTAAGCATACTTTTATGCTTAGCCCTTTCATTGGGATCAAGATAGGACCTCCAGAGTCTTTCTTGTTTCCTGCATTCCTGCCTAAGCAGTCTAAGGGAATCTGAAAACCAGGGAGCCGAAGGACGTTTCCTGGCAGAATAGTGTGGTTTAGCCCGGGCTAGGATGTTTATGGCATTCAAAATAGTGTTGGCAAGATCGAGGGCAGCCGCATCGGTGTCCATTATTCAAGGGAACTTAACATTGGCGATAATAGGGCAGAGGGACTCGTTATTCAGGCCCCTATAGTTCCTTTTTAAAACCCAATTGTTAGTATCCTTTGTGGTCACGGCGGAAGGACGAGAAGTGAACTCAAGTGGGACAGCCATATGGTCCGACCAGGATAGAGGGAGGGGGGGCCTATTTCCAACCTAGGGTCGTTGGTAAATACCCTATCCAAAGTGTGGCCAGCGGAGTGGGTGGGACTTCCAACTCTTTGCGAGAGACCACAAGATGCAAGCGAGTCAACCAGAAATATAGTATCAGCCGAGTTAGAATTTTCCAGATGGAAATTAAAGTCATTAAGGATGGTAAAGTTAGGTTTATCAATAAAGGGTTCCAAAATTTCCAGGAGGTCGGGGCTGAAAGCAGACCTGGGACCAGCCGGTCTGTAGATTAGGATGCCCACGAAGGACACCGTAGGGGAGGAATTTAACGTAAAATGCAAAGCCTGGAAGGAGTCCTGAGGGGAAGGGACTATTTAAGAACAACAGCGGTCCAATGCATACACAATGCTGTAGAACAATAAATATAGACAGAATCAATTCTATATTCGGAGCGACATGTCCAGCCGGACAGCGGTCTTCAAATTTACTCAATATGCAAAGAATTACAACCAGAAGGAATACCTTCAACCTTCACCAGTGTGGGGCACAAGCCTGTACCCTGACACTCCTAGATTCCACACTGAGAGGAGAAAAAGGAGGGCTTTTGTAAGGCAAAAGTGACGTTTTCTGTTTCAACAATTCATATGTACAGAAATATCATGGGGCACCATTTACAATACATTACATATAAATCAGGTTATGTATAAGGTGCGAGGCAGGTCGACGGCGTTTCGGTCCCACTACTTTAGATCATGGGGACCATCATCAGGACATTAAGTAATGCCTTAGCGTATATTAAGCCTCTAGATGCCTAAGGGAGAGAAAGAGGAGAGGAATTGGCATATGTACATTTACATAAAAATATTTCGGTGACTTCAAGTGAACTTTTTTATAAACAGACGCGGTGACTTCGTGACGTTTCCTACAAACTTTGGGTGGATGCCATGCGGACAATTAACTCTCATTCACATTTGGTGTCACTTCCAAGGGTAAATGCACAATTGAGGGTCGATCATGCGTTGGCGAAACGGTGACCGTGTGGGTAACCGGTTGTGACCCGACCGGCACCGTTCTTTCACTGTGCAACCGGATCTTGCAATTCACGGAGGTGAATCCCTTTATTTAATCTTTTTTCAGGGCTCCCCGCTACAAATCGGCCAATTCCCCGTTGCCGCTTATCCGGTGTGTACTCCTAACGCGGTAAGCACCCTCCAAGCGCTTGCGACCCGCTTCAATCACCACCTGTACCGTCCACTTTTCCACCACCGATTTACCTCAATTCTAGTTCACTCGCTGCACAAGTCCGTGGCCCCCTTCCACCCTCCAGCACTTGCGACCCGCTCCAATCACCACCTGGACCGACCCCCTTTTCTATCATCGAGCCCACACGCTGCACATCTCTGTCAGCACTCCGTGTACTCCACTTAATCACTCCATCTAATCACTCCACCCAAACGCACGATCATATAGCTCACAACTGGTTACCCACACGGTCACCGTTTCGCCAACGCATGATCGACCCTCAATTGTGCATTTACCCTTGGAAGTCAATCAATCAATCAATCAATCAGGTCATTTGTAGAGCGCACTACTCACCCGTAGGGTCTCAAGGCGCTGTGTGAATGAGAGTTAATTGTCCGCATGGCATCCACCCAAAGTTTGTAGGAAACGTCACAAAGTCACCGCGTCTGTTTATAAATTAGTTCACTTGAAGTCACCGAAATAATTTTATGTAAATGTACATATGCCAATTCCTCTCCTCTTTCCCTCCCTTAGGCATTTAGAGGCTTAATATACGCTAAGGCATTACTTAATGTCCTGATGATGGTCCCCAAGATCTAAAGTAGTGGGACCGAAACGCCGTCGACCTGCCTCGCACCTTATACATAACCTGATTTATATGTAATGTATTGTAAATGGTGCTCCATGATATTTCTGTACATATGAATTGTTGAAACAGAAAACGTCACTTTTGCCTTACAAAAGCCCTCCTTTTTCTCCTCTCAGTGTGGAATCTAGGAGTGTCAGGGTACAGGCTTGTGCCCCACACTGTTGAAGGTTGAAGGTATTCCTTCTGGTTGTAATTCTTTGCATATTGAGTAAATTTGAAGACCGCTGTCCGGCTGGACATGTCACTCCGAATATAGAATTGATTCTGTCTATATTTATTGTTCTACAGCATTGTGTATGCATGGGACCGCTGTTGTTCTTAAATAGTATGTTCCCCGAGGTCCTGTGCTGACTGAATTGGGGCCCCTTGTTGTTCCTAAACTGAGGGGAAGGGAGGCAATCAATTCGGCAATTTATGGAACTTTTGTGTAGAATGCCAATCCCCCCCTGCGCCCTTCTCTGTCCATTCTCGCTAGGGCATAGCCCTCGGGAATAGCATTGACAAGTTCGTGTCCGGAGAATTCTGAGGCCCAGGTTTCAGTAATAAAGGCCCACGAGGGCTTGCTCTCCGAAATGAAGTCTCTAAAAGCGAAGTTGTTTTTGACTAGGAATCGGGCATTGATTAAAAAACCCGTTTCCCTGGTTGGAGAGGGGAAATTTGTTCCCTTCTTCGCGATCGGATTTCCTAAGAGTACGGGCAGGGTGCCATTTTTAACCCCCCTAGTGCAACAGCACTTGAATGCATCCCGCAGTGTCTCGGGTGAGAACCTGTGATGACAGGGCTGCCAGGATGGCTTAAGAGCAAGAAGTGCACACAGGGAGTTGGTAAGACTTATTGAGTCAGGGATGTTAGTGGCATCGGCCTCCCTAGCCCCTGGTGCTTCCTTGTCGCTGACGGGCGCAGACGGGCTGGACTCTGGCATGACTCCGGCGCTGATGCGGCGCGTCCGCTGATCGCATCTGCTGCGCGGAGGCATGCCTGTCTCCTTAAGTAGGGAGGACTAGAGCGCTGAAGGTGCTGCCGCCTCCCACCCAAGATGGCCGCTGCCGGATTTCACCGCCCGGGTCCCGGTACAGCACCTAGATCGGCTGGGACTGCCCAAAATGCGGGGAAAGGCGATTAAAACTGCCAAAGGGTCAGCAGAATGATGGTGAGTGATGTGGGAAGTAAGAATACATTTTAAAATTCGCCTCGTTAAAATCGGTGGCGAGATAGAGGCACACACGCTAGTAATCAGCAGTATACACACAGCAGCCCACCTCCCGGCTTTCCGCCTCAGGAGGGAACAACAGTCAAACAGCAGAAACTGGCGTCTGCCCCGAAAGTGCTCCTTAAGTAGGGAGGACTAGAGCGCTGAAGGTGCTGCCGCCTCCCACCCAAGATGGCCGCTGCCGTATTTCACCGCCCGGGTCCCGGTACTCAGCACCTAGATCGGCTGGGACTGCCCAAAATGCGGGGAAAGGGGATTAAAACTGCCAAAGGGTCAGCAGAATGATGGTGAGTGATGTGGGAAGTAAGAATACATTAAAAAATTTGCCGCGTTAAAATCGGTGGCGAGATAGAGGCACACACACTAGTAATCCACAGTATACACACAGCAGCCCTCCTCCCGGATTTCCGCCTCAGGAGGGAAAAACAGTGAAACAGCAGAAACTGTTGTATGATTCAAGGAGTTTAGTGATCGCATTCGCAATCCAAGCGAAAGACTTGCAGCCGTGTGGTGCTAATGAAAGACAGATGGCGCTGAAGGCTGGCGTTTCGCGAGTGCACGCTTGCGTGAACGCAAGCGCGAGGCCAGCCAGCAGCACTTTGAAAACTCACCTACTAAAGTCTCTCCGAGCAGCTCACGCGCGCTGAGTCAGCGAGACCGAACAAGGAATGCAGCAGTAGATACATATCTAACAGAACAACTAGAGCCACATGTTTGCAGGTACACACAACCAAAATTAGTAGCGTTGAATAAAATCAAAATTAATTTGTAAAAATAGGCAACAATTTTTTTATAAAATAGCTTGCACGTTGCTTTAGTAACTGGGTTACTGTAAAGTATTGAATAATCGTATGTATAGTGAAAAAAGGCCGCCTGAAAGTCTGCTGAAGTGTGACTTTCTGTGAGATTCCCAACTCTATTCGTCTGCAGCATCTGTGGGATGCAAATCAATGACAGCAGAATACTAAAGTCGTTAAGGCAACAAAAGTCACCACTAAACAGCAAGTAACTGCAGCTGCGTAGACCACGTGCATTGTGTGGGAAGTTGCCTTTAAAATTAATATACACGCGAATAGTCATTCTCTCACGTTTTTATGTCCTTTAACTGATAGACAAAAAGTAAAATAAACTCCAGCTAACTGAACACACATGCATTATATGGAAGTAAAATGCGCTCATGAACAATAGAATGTAAAAGAATACACAAAGCACATATGGCCGTTTGGATTACATATAGGTGGACGTTAAAGCTACGTTTGTAAGAGGATACATGTGTGAGTTGTAAGACACATTAGTGGTGAGGCACATATATAGAACAATGAATACAAATGTATTGCATCAAGTGTGGGGTAAAAAACATCTATGTACGTTTTTTACACAGGCTAAACTACAAAAAATGATTGGGTAAACCTGCTGCAAGATCAGAGAATCGGCACTTTCCCATCACAAAATAAGCAGGGATAGTGCAATTCTAAATATAAACTAATTTAAAACACAAAGGGGCAGATTTATGAGGCCCTTGCGCAAAGTTTACGCCGCTGTTGCGTCACGCAAGGCGGCGTAAACGTGGCGCATCCCTTCGAGGCATTTACAACGTGACGCATCTATGGAAATGCGTCACGGTGTAAGGCCCTGCGCCACATGGAACCTGCGTCAGGTTTCATGTAGGCGTTACGGTGCAGGGGTGGGCGTTCCGTCGCAGGAACGCCCCTGGAATGTGACTCAGTGAAATCTACAAGATTTCACTGAGTCACTTTCTACGTCAATTCCTTACGCCTGCTTGAAGCAGGCGTAAGGGTGATGCAACATGCAATGTAGGGGTGGCCCCTGTGCATTGCAGGAGTCATGTCGCACTTGCGACATGAGTCCAGCAATGCGCCGCCCGTACGCTGAAAGATGCGTCACGCATCTTCCCTGCCTTGCACCATGGTGCACCGCATTGTAAATGCGGCGCACCATGGGTGGCGGAGCTGTGGCGCACTGTGGCGCACATTAACTGGCGCATCCCTGGGGATGCGCCAGTTAACGTAAATCTGCCCCAAAATATTTAGCCTTAATTATGAAAAAAATATAGTTCCATTCAAGTTCTCAATTATTTATGTAGTGTATATATTTCTAAAAGTATTGTTCCACAATTATGAGCTAGAAAGCAGATTCAGACTTTAAAAGCTGGTTTGCAAACTAAAACGCCCCAATGTAATAGTGCTGCCTATTGAAAACACCGGCTCTCCATTTGAGACAAATTAAGCACTAGAGGCGACTTTACCCACATATTCATAGCTAGACAGAAATACAATAAATAGCATAACTCCAGTTTCCTTCATATATATTCTACGTGTGTAAATAGATATTAAGTCCTCAGTCTACAATTAGAGGTTATACATTACCATTACACAATTAAACATGTTTTTAAAAATTTGCACATATGCACGCTTAACCTTTAAACACTATCCCCTCCCCATTTGTACTGTTCGTGAGTTTTGTGTTAAGCAGGGTAAACAAAACACACACCGTGTAAAGCTGCTGGCTCATTAAAGAACCGGACCTTTATATTCTGCAAATTAGGCACTATGAAAGCGGCGGTAGCCACGTGTTTGTAGGTACACATCATTTTTTGTTGTAGCGTAGCTCCACTTTAGGTGTACTTTTTTGGTCATGTGTATGTTCTCCTAAGCGCTGTTAGTCCCTAAAAGAACACTTCAGGCATGTTTTACTTATTCAAGCCAGCTGGGCACAGATGCATTACCTCCTCGTCCAGTCTTCCTCGCCACAGTAATAAACATATGAGCCTCCGGCTCCACACAGAACTCCAAGTAAATTAAAAGAGCAGCGCTCTAGTCTCCCCTCCCTCCTCCAATATGGCCCCAGAGGCTTCCACCAATCATATAAAAGGACACATATCAAGCATCACAGCCTGTTCTTTTTTTCTGCACTTCTCCGAGTGCTGTGGTTTCCCTGCTGGTCAGGTGAGTGGGACGGGGTTCCTGCTTTAGCGGTTCCCCTTGTCCTGTGGTATCTAGTTGGGGGTTGTTAGTTTGCGGTGTGCTGCCTGATGTTGGTTTTTACATACTTTGTCACTTTCGTTTTCTTAAAGTTTTGTTTCCCCCTGCTATTGCCTGGCTACCTCGTGTCCTGCTTAAGCGGACTTCCGTGGTTTGGTTTATCGGCTGGGTTAGTATGTCTTTTCACCTATGCGGGATGTTTTCCTAATTGCCGTTTCACATTTGTTTTCCTTTCCCGGCCGCGCGTCCTGCTGAGCGGACGTTGCACGGCCGGGTGCGGGATCTATGGGGGCCGAGGGCTTCCGTGTGTGAAATTTGCCGTTCTCATGCCTTACCTGATGCCGGTCTTCACGGCGGCGGCGTTTTCTTGCCTCTTCGTCTCCTGCTGAGCGGGAGGCGTGTTTGGGGCTGATTGAGCTTGGCGCGCTGCGGTCTGGGCCTCCTCCTACTGCGGCGCGCGGCTCTTCCGGTTGCTTTATTTCCTTCGGCTTCGGTCCGGGTGGGGTTTCTTACGTTGCCTAGCAACCTGGGGTCCTATTTACCTGGCTGTTCTCCGTGATGCCTGTGTTAGTTTGATTTCACTTGGCTGTCGGTCATGGATTCTTCTAACATGAATATTCCTGTTCCTTTGGATGTGGCTTCCGGTTCGGGGGTGCATGTTCCCTCTATGGAACTTTTGCAGCAGATGATTAATACTGCTGTTTCTGCTGCTTTGCAGGATTGTGTTCCTATCCCTCCTCCTAAGAAGGCGAGGGTTGATGGCGCTGCTGCTGATGCAAATTCTGATACTGAGGAGGAGGTTGATGTCAGGGGTCGCTTTGTGCAAGGTGCCGACCTGAAGGAGGTGCTGGGCCACATTCGCGAAAACTTGGTGTTCCCTGCTTCTGTGGTGCCTCTGGATGACGATCTGTTTTCGCAATATCGTCGTCCCGAGCCTGATTCTTTGCCTCTCCATTCCTCTGTCTTGAAGGTCCTGGAGAATGAATGGAAGGATGTGGACAAGGGTTCCTTTCCTCGTTTCTTGGGTAGGAGGTACCCTTTTCAGGATTTTGCGGTGAAATACCCTGCCTCCGTGAAGGTTGACTCCTTGTTGGCGAGCATGTCTTCGCATGGGTCCGTTGTCTCGGAGGACTCTTCTCCTGCTGACCCAGTTGACCGTAAGGTGGATGGTGCTGTGAAACGCACTTTTGCGGCTGCCAATTTTTCTATCAGGGCTGCGGCCTATTCGTCTTACACGATCCAGTCCTTGCTCAAGGATTTTCAGTCTCTGTCGGAGTTGTTGGACCAGGGGGAGGATGTTTCTTCTACCCTGGCGATGATGGAGCAACAGGTTCGTCTACTATCCGATGTCTCCTTTGATTCGCTGGGGGCTGCTGCTTCTGCGGCCGGATCCTCTGTGGCTGCGAGGCGTCAGTTGTGGCTCCGCTCATGGAAGGCTGATGCTGCCCAGAAAAACTTGCTTATGAAAATCCCTTTTTCTGGGGTTAAACTTTTTGGTTCCTCTCTTGACGACATGGTGAAGAAGACGGCGGAGGACCGTAAACTGCTTGCTCCTGACCGTCCTGGCAGGTTCCGTGCCTTTGGTTCTCAGCGGTCTTTTGGTGCCTCGAAGAGGGGTCGGGCAGGTCAGCCCTTTCGTGGACGGGGGCGTGGCCGGGGTGCTCCCTCCTTTGATAAATCCCGGTTCTCCGGAGCTTCTGCCTCCTCCACTCCCGCTTCCAAATCATGACTGGATCGCTCCTGGTGTGGGTCCGGTTGGGGGTCGGCTCACTTGCTTCCTGGACTCTTGGCGGGCGACTGTGTCGGACCAATGGGTGCTTCAGGTGATCTCGGAGGGTTTGCGCATTGGATTTGCCCGGACACCCCCAGACTGTTTCAGGGCCACTCCTTGCCCGAGAGATCCTGTGAAACGATTGGCGCTTTTGGACGGCATTGCGTCCCTGTTGGTCAAGAAGGCGATCGTTCCTGCGCCCAGCGATCAGTTGGGGCAAGGGGTGTATTCGATCCTTTTCCTAGTGTCCAAGCGCAACGGGGATCTTCGGCCAGTGATGGACCTGAAGTGGGTGAATACTTTCATCCCTCACCAACGGTTCAAGATGGTTTCCCTTCCCTTGATCCTTCCTCTGATCTCTCAAGGGGATTTCCTTGCTTCGCTGGACCTGAAGGATGCTTACCTTCATGTTCCTCTTCATCCAGACTTTCGGAAGTTTTTCCGGTTTTGTGTGCGGGGTCTTCATTACCAATTCCAGGTATTGCCTTTTGGGCTCTGCTCTGCTCCCCGGATCTTTACTAAGGTTCTGGCTCCTCTTATTGGACATTTGCATGAAGAGGGAGTTTGTGTTTTTCCTTATCTGGACGACATTCTAATTTCTGCTTCTTCTCTTCCTAAGGCGGAGTTGCATGTCCAGAAGGTGTGCCATGTCCTGGAGCATCATGGGTTCCTCGTGAATGTGCCGAAGTCCTCCCTGGTTCCAGCTCAAGAATTGACTTTCATTGGGGCTCTGTTCAAGACTCAGTTGGGGATGGTGTTCCTGCCCCCTCCCCGTGTTTTGTCCCTGATGTCTGCTGTTCGTTCCCTGTTGGTGGGGGTTTCTCATCCTGTGAGCCTGTGGTTACGAGTTCAGGGTCTGATGTCGGCTTCCTTGTTGACGGTGCCGTGGGCTCGCCTCCATATGTACCCGGTGGTGTCCCACATTTTATCGCATTGGGACCCCTGTTCCCTCGATATGGATGTTCTGGTTCCTATGTCGGAGGAGGTTCGGGTGGTCCTGGGTTGGTGGTTGGACGTGGATCATCTGTCCAAGGGCCGCCCTTTTCTGATTGTTCCCACCCGCGTGGTCACTACCGATGCCAGCCTGCTGGGTTGGGGTGCTACTCTGGGTGTTTCGGCGACTCAAGGGATTTGGCCTCAGTCGGTTTTGTCGTGTTCCTCCAACTACAAGGAACTGAAGGCCGTCCTTCTGGGTCTGTTGGACTTCTCGGATCTTGTTCAGGGTCACCACGTGCAGATCCGGACGGACAATCAGGTTGTGATGTCTTATGTGAACCATCAAGGGGGGTGCAGGGTTCGCTCCCTCAGTTGCCTGGCTCGTCGGATTGGTTCTTGGGCGGAGGTGCATCTGGAGTCCCTGTCTGCCATCTACCTGCCTGGTGCGGAGAACACTATGGCGGATTGTCTGAGCCGGGTGTTTCCTTCCATGGGGTCCTTGTCTCTCACGAGGTGGATGTTCAGGAGGTTGTGGGTGATGTTTGGGTGTCCGATTGTGGAACTGTTTGCCTCCCAGGACAATGCCCAGACCCGTTGTTTTTGCACGATTATGCCTTGCCAGGATGCCTGGAGGGTGGACGCCCTTTCGTTCCCTTGGCCGGAGGGTCTGCTGTATGCTTTTCCCCCTGTTCCCCTGCTTCCTGCTGTGTTACAGAAGATCAAGAGGGAGGGGTCGTTGGTGCTTCTGATTGCTCCTTGTTGGCGGCGGCGCCCTTGGTTTCCCCTTCTGAAGGAATTGGCTGTGTCTCCGGGGTGGCCCTTGCCGTTCGTGCCGTACCCTCTGATGGGTCCTCTTCTTCCTCTGCCTGTGTTCCGTTCCCTGGGTCTGCGGGCCTGGCTCTTGAGAGGGAGTCTCTGATACGTGAGGGTTGTTCGGTGGCTGTGGCTGGTGTCATTCAACAGTCCCGGAGGCCTTCTACGCTTAAGTCTTACGCCAAGCATTGGGATCATTTTGCTTCTTGGTGTGTTGTTCATGGGCTGACGTTGGATTCTTTGGATCCGGCTCGCATTCTGGACTTTCTGAACGATGGGTTTGTGTTGGGATTGGCCATTTCGACCCTTCGGGCTCAGTGGGCCGCCATTCGGGCTTTTCATGTCCTGCCTTTGGTTGCCATTTCTCCGTTGGTTGCTCGACTTTTTAAGTCTCTTTCTTTCCAGCGACCACGTCCTATCTTGTGTCCTCCTCCTTGGGACCTTCCTTTGGTTTTGCGTTCCTTGCAATTGGCTCCTTTCGAGCCTTTGGAGTCTGTGGACCTGAAGTTTTTGACTCTCAAGGTGGTGTTTCTGGTGGCGATTGCCTCTGCCAGGGGTGTGGGGGAGTTGGGGGCTTTCCTCCGTTCTGCACCGTTTTTGTTGGTTTTGGCGGACCGTGTGGTCTTGCGCCCTCATCCCACTTTTGTTCCTAAAGTGAATTCTTTTTTTCACCGGTCTGCCGAGGTGGTTCTTCCGGTTCTGTGTCCTGATCCCTCCTCGGCTGAAGAGTCCCTTTTGCACCTCTTAGATGTTCGGCGTGCCTTGATGATTTACATATCTCGCACTTCTACCTTTTGTAAAGTTGACTGCTTGTTTGTGAATTATGGTTTGTCACGTCAGGGTCTGAAGCCCTCCCTGTCTACGATAAGTCGGTGGATTAAGGAGGCCATTCTTTTGGCTTATGCTTCGGTCTCTGTGGTTCCTTCTCTTCCGGTTCAGGGTCGTTCCACCAGGTCGGTGGCTGTATCCTGGGCTTCTTTCAAAGGGGTGTCTATGGAGGATGTTTGCAGGGCTGCTACGTGGTCTTCTCCACATACTTTCATGAACCATTACCGCCTCCAAATTGGGGGTGGGGGTTCTGTTTCGTTTGCCTCTTCTGTTTTGTCTGCTGGGGTACCTTGAGAGGTTGTCCATTTTTTGGGTTGTTATGCCTCTGTATATTAAAATATGTTTTCGCTGCACTGATGGTGTGGTCTGTTTCCTTACATGAAGCTGATTGCTTTGGTATCGGCTCATATGTTTATTACTGTGGCGAGGAAGACTGTACGAGGAGGTAATGCCCCGGTTACTTACCGGTAATCTTCATTACTCCGAGTCCATGTCTTCCTCGCCACAGTATAGTTTCCCTTCCCTCCCGGCCCTGGTGGTGGCTTCATGTCTGCGGCTTGGTTTTTCAGGCTGTGATGCTTGATATGTGTCCTTTTATATGATTGGTGGAAGCCTCTGGGGCCATATTGGAGGAGGGAGGGGAGACTAGAGCGCTGCTCTTTTAATTTACTTGGAGTTCTGTGTGGAGCCGGAGGCTCATATGTTTATTACTGTGGCGAGGAAGACATGGACTCGGAGTAATGAAGATTACCGGTAAGTAACCGGGGCATTTGCACTCATTGGAAAGGCGGAGTAAATCGCTATGTTTGTCGTTATAGTTAGGTAAATAGCAAGAGTGGGGTAAAACAGGTCTATGGTCATCTTTTTAGACAGGCTAAACTACAAAAATATTTGGCGTGTAGCTGCTTCATGTCCAAAGCCACAGCACATTTCCGTCTCCAAATAAACAGAGATCGCGCAATGCTACATATAAACTGGTGGGTTGTGGCGCTCAGCAGCAGCAGACAATTGCTGTCTGATAATAGCCCCAGCACGTTTCCTTTCAAATAAAGCAGTAGAAAAAAACACTGTAATTAATACAGTTTACATTTTTAGCTTATATGCTCTTTGTTTTGCTAATTAAAAAAAAATACACAGTGTAAAGGTGCTGTCTCATAAAAGCACCGGCCCTTTATTTCTTGCAAGTTACGTACTAGGACAGCGGCTGTAGCCGAGTGTTTGTAGGTACACATAAATTGAGTTGGCATCGTAGCTCCACTAAAGGCGATATTTTTTGATCATGTGTATTTTTTACTAAGTACTGCTATTCCCTCAAAGTAAGAAGCACACAAAAAACCTTTTTATTTAAGAAACAAAACAACAAATGTAGAGTTACATGCATGTTTGTAGTAAAATACATATAAAATGTAAAGCTGCTGCCTATTTACAATACCAGCACTTCCTTTCTTAAAAGGAAGGCTGGAGCTACGTGTGTGCAACTAAACTCAAATTGTTTGGGGAAAAAAGGCAGCCTGGAGTGTGAATTTATGTGTAAATCCCTACACTTGAGAAAGGGAACCAGGACAGGCTAACTAAGGGCGAAGTAGCTGAGCGAGAAAGATTGTAATCTTTCGTCTACAGCATCTGTGGCATGCAAATCAAGGACTGCAGGACGCTGAGGTTGTTAAAGTAACACATGGCACCACTAAAGTTAGGGAAAAAAATAATTTCGCTCGGAGATTCACTAAATAAAAAATAATGTACAGTATAAAGTTGCTGCATAATCTAAAACACAACAGGTTTGGCCTTCAAACACTATCCCCTCCCCATTTGTATTAACGTTTGTGATTTTTGGATTAAGCAGATTAAACAGAACATACACTCTGTAAAGTTGCCACCTTATAAGAGCCCGGCACCTCTTTTAATGAAACCTTTTGACTATAGTCCCAGTTGCAGTGGTATTTTAAGCAAAGTAAATAGCTTTGTTTAATATTATAGTTTTATAACAATCAAGTGTGGGGTAAAAAACGTCTACGTACGTTCTTTACACAGGCTAAACTACAAAAATGATTGGGTGAAGCTGTTGCAAGATCAGAGCACGGGCACTTTCCCATGGGGTAAACTAACCTCTCTAGATTACCTTCCTCAAGAAGATAACCATCCTCACTCTGCTACCAACTGCTAACGCGGGATTACTGGTTACTAATTATCTTACCAAATCCCATTTCCTGTCGACTGAATCGTTGGTACCTGTCTTGAGTAAAAGGTAATCTCGCAATAAAGCAATCAATTTAAAAACTTACACCACTCTAAATGACCACTGACCAAAATTAAGTTTTAAAGATTTAATATAAAGTCAAAGATAACTGAAGATACAAACTTCTCAAAATGAGATTAAGAAGGTAAATCGGTATCACTATGAACATGAACTTTTTGAATAGTCTGAGTCTGAAGAACAAAATAATAAGTACAAGCTCGAAAACCATCAGGGTTTCTAAAATGGATACAAGTTGCAACCTCAAAGTCATTACAGAAAAGAAAAATTAAGGTTAGTCTGTCCCTACACTACACTAAATGACATCCCTACTTAGCAAGATCTTAACCCTCTAGGTGTCAGCCGTGGTGACTTCCTAAGAAGATCACGCACTTCTCTTTGTCTCTTCTCTGATAATGGGTCTCTCCTGATCAGCCTATCTGCCTACCCATCCGCTTCCTTAGGCTCCCAAAATCATCTGCTCTGCTCTCCTCCCGGGTCACTTTCCCTAATACCAAATCACATTTCCAATAGAAACGCCCCTTGGGACGCCCCTCACGTGGTACATCTTTGCGCGGTAAACTCCATGATGGTACTCTTGAAGACCCTCGTTATAGTTGACCTTGGTTCCCAGGCTCCTTCTTCCGTGCGCTGATACCCCCTGAAATTCCTGGAAACTCCTACAGGCCTGCGCAAGGCGCCACTGAACAAAGTCCCTTTCATTCGAGCTGATTAGGACCCTCGCACCTGCATACAGCTCATCCTGCAGTGGGCCTCAAATTCCAGACTCCACCATATCTTTGGTCATAAAACACTCTCAAAGCTCCATGCTGGACACCTCACGACCTCTCCTCTAACGAGCACATGGCAATTTAAACTACATGACATTATCTGCTCTGGCCTACTTGATTTACATGCAGCAGGTCCCTGCACTCTTAAAACTTTAACTTGATTTAAACAGCAAACATTCTTAACTAGCATACGTTTCTAAAATAACACATCTATAAAGCATATACTTTTAACCCTAAGTTCAATAGTACATTTTGGAAGAACCATGTCAACCTTATCTCACGTAAATTTAGCAGCACGTTCAGGTTTGCTGTGAATTGCCCTAAGGCCTACACATAATACTGGATTTTCAAAGTTACATTTAATTCGGACATGATTCTTTTAACATGAGAACATGAGGTTTTCACATATATTCCAACATTTCTACATTAATCTCACACCGTTATAATTATAGTTACTCTACTTAACATTCTATACGTTTCACTACTGAATATAAACCACTCGTGTGCAAAACATGTTTAAACTAACTACGTGCTTGTAAATATGGTGTACTTATACATTTTTTTTCAAACTCGTGCTCTCTCAGTCCCCCCTTTGATGACCTTCAGGGGTCATCATCACCAAGACACTAAAAATGTAGAACCTTTTAAAGTGAAGTCAGGACAGTACCACTTCTTTTCATACTCTCTAATGCTTTCAGACTTTTATATTGAGTGTCCTGCATCGCTGTCAACTCTTCTTCCTGTTTCTTCATAGTTCTCTGCAACCTATTTGCTCTATAACATTGATACAAACGCACCAATCCCCACAAAGTGATTACACAAATCACTACTATGATGATGGGCTTCAATATGTACCAAACGATACCCTTTCCTAAGTTGGCAAACCAACTTCCAACTTTACCCATTCCATGGCCTACCTTTTCCCACACATTTACCTTTGCCAAGTCCTCAATTTCGTAGTGTATGGCAGTGATGTTTTGTATATACTTCTCTGGAGGCTTTGAATTGTCTGGAATGTAAGTACAGCATTCCTGGACCTTCAAGGCCCTACAGACTCCTCCCTCTTTTGCTAACAGAACATCTAAAGCAAGTCGGTTCTGAAGAACCATTGCCCTAATCGATTGCATCTCCCCTTCTATCAGCATCAAGGATCTTGCAGTACTGGCAGATAGCCTATCTACGACTGTAGCTAACCTCCTGATCTTAATGTCATTCATTATCAATCCTAAGAAAGGGAATGCAGCACCTATTACATCTCCAACTACTTCTGCTGCACCCAGCCCTCGCTTCCATCTAGTTGATATTTCTTTCTTAGGCGTGTCTAAATTCTCAACATGATATATTTTAGGGAAGACAACAGCCAGATAGCATGATCCGTACCAATTATCTGGTAACTTCACATAGGCATATTTTCCACATACAAAATATACATTTGGTATTGCTTGCATCCCTTTCATGAAGTTCTTAGAGTAATACTCCAATTGAAAGGCATGTTCACAATTGACTTGTCCTACATAAACGTTTTCATAATAGGAGTAACTCCTGTGAATGCACAGTTTCCCCCGTTTCTCCTTATCCAAAGCAATTGGACCAATACTTCCTTTTCGTTGTTGTGCCCTTTCCTCCTTGGTCCAATCTGTTTCCCCTTGTCCTGATGCCTTCAATATCTTCTGCCTCCTGTATCTAGTATCTACCTGTGCTATAAACTTTTTCTCAACTTCTGATATTTGACAAGTCAGATTGTTCCTTCGAGCATGTGAAGTATCTAACGTTTTCCATGGAATAAACCATTTGTGTAATCTGTCTTCGCTTTTGTAGTAGTCCCATTTGTTCAAATGCTTGAAATTCGGAACCTCTGGCAATGTCGAGTCGAAATTCGAGAAGTAATACTCAAATCCGTCTCGTCCATAAAACATACTTAACAATAAACTGCACGTTATTCCATATGTCAACGGGAGATGATGGTATCTGATACCCTCCTCCACTGAAGCTGGTAATTGCATACAAACATAACAATCCTTTACTTCCATGGCATCAACATATTCATAAAGCAACTTAGCATAAGCATTTGACTTGTAATTCCCCTGTGACTCATCCATGTGTAACCTTTTTACTTCTGCATCTAACAATGCTTTGTCTTTTTCATTGATGTTTCCCTTCTCTTTAATAACGGTAGTTTTCGGTGTTGACACTCCCTTATCCTCCTTAACTGTGGTTTCATCCCCTTCGTGTCCCGCTAGGAATGAAACAGTTACCACTAAAATTATAAGAGAAACCACTACTCCTAAAAATATAACAGCTATACATTTTGCCCTGCGGTTCGGGTTGCCAGCCTCCATGTTCTCAAACAGTGTAGTTTTCGACTTTCTTCCAGCCTTCACTTCCTCTTCTTTTCAAACAAAGTCTTTCTCTCTTGCAATGTCTTTCTTTGAACACTTGGAAGCTTGACAATTTGTTTCCGCAAAACAGTTCAAAGTCCAGTAGAAAATAGACAACCCTAGCCCTTCTCCATCCACTAAAATGAAACCCCTATCACTTTTCTACTTCCACTCGGCGCTAGGTTATCTTGCAACAAGTTTTTACAATTTCTTTGCAACAGTCTTATTTTCGTCTGAAGTTATGTATGACTCAAGGAGTGACACTACTTCTTCATAAATGTCCATCCGAAGTATCATTCCCTCAGGTTCTGGACAGTTCGTACCACAACATGGAAAGTCAACTTTTTCTAGGATTATTCTCCTTATTTCGCTCAAGACGAGTGGACGGACAAAATTGAGAGTTAGCGTTTTTTCAATTTCCACTCCTGGTACTATCAGTTCTACATCCACAATTACAAAGGGGTTCGTTCTAATCAAGATCACTTTCTTCACCTTCCCAGTTCTGCACCCCCTTGAAGACATTCGCAATATGATATTAGTCCACAACAATAAGCGCTCCTAGCATTTCTACTACTCGCTCAAGCATTTCCAAACGAAGAAGAGTTCCCTCCAATATTGGATATCGTGAACAGCAAACTGGAAACTCAACTGTTTCTAAAATCAACTTTCTTATTCCACTCAGGAGAGCAGGATGAACGATGTTGAGTGTCAGCAACCTTTCGGTCTCCGCTCCTGGCAGTAGAAACTTTATTTGCACTGTGATGATCGGGTCAGTTCTGATCAGTTCCACTTCCCTGATCCTCCCTGTTCTGTGTCTCCCAGACATCTGCAACAAGGTAGGTCCAGTCGGGAGTAGAGTATCTTCTGCTAGGCACTCGCACCCTTCTTGATCTTCTAAGACCCTCCTCGGCTTGATCCTGGATATCTTCTTCTGGATCTGAGTCTTCGGATATAGGAGTAAGCGTTTCTTCCTGGGCCGACCTCAAACTTAGCCTTCTTCTCCTTGTTGGCCAAGTGGCAGCTCCAAGCCTTATTCTCCTATTTCTTGTCCTCCCACTTGGTTCTTGGTCGCTCCGATACGGATCTGAGTCTGAGTCGTATTCACTTCTGCTCTCTCCTTCAGTTGCGTCTTCTGTTTCACTGCCGTCCTGCCTTCGCTCTTCTTCTGAATCCGTTGCGATCCCAACTTCTTCCGACACCCCCTCAGCTGCCTCAATCCCTTCTTGCGACTCTTCTTCCACTTCCGGGCTTTCGTCTGGGATGGGAGCTGTTCCTTCTAGAGGTGCTGGAACTCTTCTAGTATGGGATGCATGGATCCAATTTGGCAGCCCCCCGCACTTCACCGCGGTGTTCGTGATCAGGATTACCTGAAAGGGCCCACGCCAGCGAACATCTAGGCAGTTCTTCCGGACGTGCTTTTTAACTAAGACCCAGTCCCCTGGGTTCAGGTCATGACACAGGTTCCTCGCTGCTGGAACTTCAGCCGCATGCACCTGAAGGGACACAGAATGGATGGCGTCAGACAGTCCTTTACAATAATCCAAGATCAGATCATCTGTAATATTCAATAGAGCAGTAGTTGGAACTGTAGGAAGTCTCATGGCCCTCCCCATCAGGATCTCGTGGGGAGAGAGACCTGTCCTCCTATCAGGTGTGCTGCGCATGCTCATGAGCACTAATGGAAGAGCATCTGGCCAACTCAAAGATGTGGATGCCACTACTTTAGCCAATCTATTCTTCAAAGTGCCATTCACTTGTTCCACAATTCCTGAAGCTTCTGGTCGATAACTACAATGCAGCTTTTGATCGATATTCAGTGTGGAGCACAACATCTTCACTATTTCGCTGTTAAAATGTTTTCCTCTGTCAGATTCCAAAGAGGCAGGCACCCCGAAGCGCGGTATCAACTCCCTGAGCAACAATTTAGCCACTGTGAGTGTATCGCACCTACGTGTAGGGTACGCTTCAACCCATCTGGAAAATACGCATACAATCACCAACACATACCGAAGGCGATTGACTCTTGGCATTTCGATGAAATCTAGTTGCATTCTATTGAAAGGCCCCCCCGACCTCCCAATGTGACTCAGTGTGACTGGGGTTCGTTTGCCTACGTTCAGCTGTTGGCAAGTAACACATCGTTTACATACTGATTCTGCTGCTATTCTAAATTTAGGGCAATACCAAGTTTGCCTAAACACTCTCATCATAGCATCCCTTCCTAGATGTACTGGACCATGTATTTCTCTCGCCATGGGATTAGCTAATTCTTCAGGTAACACAGCTCTCCCATCTGCTGAAACCCAAAAATCCATTTCACTTCGCACACAACCTGCTATTTCCCATGCCTTTTTCTCTGTTTCAGGTGCGTTCTCCTGCATTATTCTTAAATCCTCCCAAGTGTCTACAGTTTCTAACATCATACTTAATTCAGTCTTTTCTTCTGCACCTTCTATTTCCACCTTTGAGAAAGAATAACTTTGTTCCGCACAATAGCGTGCGACTTCATCAGCATATCTATTACCTTGTGACACAAAATCTGTATTCTTAGTATGAGCTACACACTTCACCACTGCAATGTCAACAGGACCTTGTAATGCTTCTATCAGCAATCGCACAAATTCTCCATTTCGAATGGGCGAACCAGAGGAGGTCATGTAACCCCTCTGAGACCACAACTGCCCGAAATCATGAACCACACCGAAACCATATTGGCTGTCCGTGTAGATGGTGACTCTCTTTCCATTTCCTGCTATGCAGGCACGAGTTAGGGCAATAATCTCTGCTACCTGTGCGGAATGTACTCCTTCCAGGCAAGCGGCTTCCACAACTCCAGTAATGGTACAAACAGCATAAGCTGCTCTCAACCGACCAGTATCGTCTCTTAAACATGAGCCATCAACAAAGTAAATTTCATCGGGGTCAGACAATGGCTCATCCACAATATCTGGTCTGGGTTTCGTGCATAGTTCAGTCACATCAAGGCAATCGTGGTCTTCACATCCTTCGCCTTCTATTACCGTAGGTAATGGCATCAAAGTAGCAGGATTCAAGACAGAGCATCTCCTGAGAGTCACGTTTTCTGCGGCAAGTATAACTTGCTCGTAACGCGTGAGCCTGCTATTGGTCAGATGCTGCGTCTTCGTCCTGGTCATTAATAATTCAACTGAATGTGGTACATACACCACTACTGGATGTCCCATCACAATACTCTCGCTCCTTTCAATGCTGACACCCGTTGCAGCAACGGATTTGAGACATCCGGGCAACGCTGCGGCTACTGGATCTAATGTAGCCGAAAAGTATGCAACTGGTCTACGGGCATTACCGTGGGTCTGTGCCAAGACTGACAAAGCACATCCCTCTCTCTCACAGCAATAGAGTGAAAATGACTTTTCGTAATCTGGCATTCCCAGAGCCGGAGCACGACATAAATCGTCTCTCAGCTGTAAAAACGCCACCAGACATTCTTCATCCCATGGTACCGGATCACTCACCTCCTTGTGCGTCAGTTTCTGTAAGGGCTTTGCTTTCAGTGAAAAGTTAACTATCCACTGTCGGCAGTAACCCACCATTCCTAGGAACATTCTAACCTCTCTCTGAGTTGTAGGCGCATTCATTTTCATTATCGCCTCAATCCTCTCTGGGGACACCTTACGTTTCCCTTTTTCTAACCTGTGCCCTAGATACTGTACTTCTGTCAAACAATATTGCAACTTGCTCGGAGATACCTTATGTCCATTTTCAGCTAAATGATTCAGTAAGGCAATTGAATCTACTTTACAAGCTTCCTCTGTCTCTGACGCAACAAGTAGGTCATCTATGTACTGTACCAGAACCGAATTCTGTGGCAGTACTAGATTCTCAAGATTCTTCTTCAGCAACTGATTAAAGATGGATGGGCTGTCTGTGAATCCTTGTGGGATTCGACACCATGTTAAAACGCGATCTTCCATTTTAAAAGCGAAAAGGTACCGGCTCTCTTCATCCAATGGGATTGAAAAGAAAGCCTGGCAAAGATCTATCACTGTGAACCATTCTGCTTGACATGGTATTTGAAACAATATTACTGATGGATTCGGTACCACGGGACAACATGAAACGACTATGTTGTTAATCTTTCGTAAATCCTGAACTATCCTAAACTTCCCGCTAGGTTTCTGCAAGCCCATAATCGGGGAGTTACAAGGACTACCCACGATTTCTTTCAGTATTCCCTGATGTATCATTGACTCGATCACAGGCTTTATTCCTGCAATCGTTTCCTGTGACAATTTATATTGAGGCGTTCTTGGAAACTCAACATTTTGGTTTTACCAATATTTTTACCGGTTCTACCCCCTTAATCAATCCTATTTCTTCTCCTGTGAAATCCCATACCTCTGACGCCACTGCATCTCGTAGGTCTTGGGGAAGATCTTCTACAGTCAGAGTAGGATATAGTTCTACACAGAATTTTGAATTGGCCACCTTAAAGGTAGCATCATCGTCGGTAGTCTGTACCTCCACTCCTTGCGGGGTGCAGTATATGGTGCAGTTCAATTTGCACAACAAATCCCTTCCTAACAGACATACCGGACTCGAGTCACAAACCACAAACTGATGTTCGTTCATATGATTGCCTATTTTCACAGATACTGGTTCTGTCAACGGACTAGTCATTCTTTTATTTGCGACTCCTACCACCTGAATTGTTTCCCCTGACATCGGCAAGTCTGGAACCACCGCTGATCTCAGAGTCGAACGAGTAGCCCCAGTATCCACTAAGAACGTAGTGGGACACCCTGCCACTTCTGCCTCAACAAATGGCCCTCTCTGATCCACTTCTAGAACTGCCCCGAGGGTACAGTCCTCTTCACTGCTCACCCGTTGTCCTGTCAATGGATCAATGTAATAAAATTTTTCTTCCTCGATAAACAGAGGCATTTGTTTAAAGACCTTTCCTCCAGCTGCTATCTTCGGTGGCTGTGGGAATTGGGCCCGTGGAGCCGAAGTCCCCCCTTTGGCCACCTTACTGCTTGGGACTGTCACCTTTTGCACTGGGTCTTCTTGGACCTGTTCTTCTACTTCTAGCTCTCCATTTTCAGGGTTAAAGGGACACTCGCGTCGCCAATGCCCCACCTGGTGACACTGATGACACTTTGTCGTTTTCTTTAGAGTGGCAAAGTCTATCCTAGGTCTCTGCCCTTCTTCATTATCTTTGCTCTGACCATTTGGTTTTCGTCCCATCCCCTGCTTCTGCTGGCCACCCTTCCCAGCGGACTGCATTTGCACCACCATCAATTTCTCCTTTAGATTCTTGGCTTTAGAATCTATCTCGTCACTGCAGTACCTCGCATATCGTAAAATCTCATCTAGTGGTTTGTTCTGCCAACAGATTAAATGTTGCTGTATCATCAAACAAATATCAGGTCTCAACCCCAAGACAAACTTTGACACGAACTGCCCTATGTCTTTGGGATCCATTACATCTAGTCCACTGTATTGCTTGAATGTTTTCAACAATCTTTCATAAAACTCGTGAACTGTCTCCTTGGGTTCCTGCCTTGTTCGGTCTATTTTTACCCAATCTATGTCCTGTGGTGGTACCTTATCTTTCAGCCATGCTATTACCCTTTCATACTTTCGCATGACAATCTCAGATGGTCCATTTGTTCGAGCATCCCTCAATGGTTCAGCATTTGGCCATTCGACACTAGTCTTACAAGGGGTCCACAAATCAGATGGGACCACGATGTCAAACAACGTGTTCAAATCTATCCACAGTACTTTCGAGATTTTAACAAACCTCTCTACCTGCTTATACCATTCGACTGGATTGTCCCGCAACTTCGGAAATGAGTTGGTAAATGCAGCTAAATCTCCTCTACTCCAGGGCACATGTACATAATTTCCGTTTGATATTTCTCGCAAAGGGAATGCCTCCATCTGCATTACCCTTCCCTCAGGGGTCATCACATTTGTACTTCGCCTAACTGTGCCCTTTTTCGACCACCTTTCTTCCCATTTATCCAGTTCTCTCCACACTCTTATCCCTGTTACCAGCTCTCTTATGTGTGTTTTTAATCCAGTAGTTCTCTTCTCATCTAGATCCTGGTCTGCGTACTGTAATCTGTGGTTACTCTGTAATGCCCTTGTCCTAGACAAATCCACGGCATACTTGTCTGCCAAATCAGTCAGTTTTTCATGAAACGCTCTAGCTTTCCTAGTAATATCCTTTGCCATGAACAATAACTCATCCTGTTCGTACAATTCTATCCTTTCCAAAGGCAATGTTCCATCTATTATCTCATCAACATCTGATTTTAAACTGGTAACATCAAGCCTTTTTGCCTTAATTTCAGCTTTCAAGACACTCAATTTAGCTCCTCCATCCGCATCTCTCCCATCCCAGCTCCGAGATCTACGTTTAGGTATGGGTGAATTATAAGGAGTCCTCCCCTGTTCCCATCTCTCTAGATCCCATGCCTTTCCGTCTTCTCGGGGTGGGTGGTGAAACACTCCTTCATGCCTCATAGCCCCTCTCTCCCCCTCCGGGCTAGTTTCACGGGATGCAGGGTAAGATGTTCCATTACTCCCTCTTTCTTCCCTACTTCCCTGTGATTCCTGATTATTCGAGGCGTGGCGGGACTTATCGCTGTTCTCCTTTCTCCAATGTTGAACGTCTTCCCCGAGTGTATGATGAAGGCACCTAAACCTATTCTGAAAAGCCCGTACCGCCTCATCTCCTCCTTTACCCCAGAGACGGGACATTTCCTCACATTCTACAATCCTAGTATTTTGTTCCGGCTGTTCTCTCTGATTTGTAGGACATGCATCCCCTCTATTCTCTTGACTTTGGCCTTCCCGGCCCTGACTGCTTTCGCTGGCGCCACAATGAGATACAGTCCCGTTACCCCTGCTTTCCCACTCTGGTTCCGTTCTTGTCCTGTTACTCGGAGATACTATGGACCCGTCCCATTCCCTCAAATCAGCTCTTAATTCTGAATAGGGTCTTGGTCGCGGTCCCCTTAGATCCATTGGTCCTCTCGGACCTCCCTGTTCTGAATTGGGACCGACAGTTGTGTCTAATGGGGTGTTCCATGTTACCGAACCTGGTAATTGTTTCCATGCATTCGTCACATTATTCCTCCTTTCCATCTCAATCCTTTCCCTATCCAATTGCCTTTGTTGTTCCCCTCTATCTCTCTCAGAATTATAGATCGAAACTATGGGTCCTATGGTAACAGGCACTTGAAGAGCGTCTGGCAATCCCACAGACTCAACCCTTTCTGTGGTTGGCGTTTTCTGCACCACAAACCTTCCCACTACACTCTGTACAGTGTTGTTTGGAGGTGTTTCTCCGCCTTTGCTAGGTGTCCATTCCGATATAGGGAGTGGTGTATATCCCTCTATCTCATTCCCATCCTCCCTTGCGAGCCCTCTATCTTCTATCAACTCCACTCTCGGAGGTGGTCTATCCATTAACAATCTGTTTATCAGATTGTCCTCCGACTCGCTTTCCTCGTCTTCTTCCATTAGGTTTCCTCCTCCTGACACCTCCCTCATCGGATACATTTTCTCCACCTCAATAGTCTGTACCCTCCAACGCTTTTCCTCCTCATCCCATTTGGAATCTCGCACTGCCCTTACCGATCGCGTCAGCCTTTGTTGACGCCTGTTCAAATTTCGGTCGTGTGCAGCCTTAATCCATGCATTAAGAGCCTCAAACTGTGTTGGTCTGGGCGAGGGTTTCAATGAGGACATGGTTGCTTTCAGCCGATGTAACACCTCTAATTTAAACGTCCCGTACTTCGGGAACTGCATTTCCTCATTCCCTTCCGTAAGCTTATTCCAAGCCCCAATCCACAATATCGTATGCAGCCCAACATTCGTTGCCATATAATGAGCTGGCGTACCCTCTGGGGGAGCCTCTTCCCCGTAATAATGTTCACTTCGTTTACGTTTAAAAATCCCTTTTAAACACTTAAAACACTTCATGATTTCTCTTTTCTCCGCGTTTGTTTACTTCCTGATGACACTCCACCAATCTCAGCACTGTCCTCACTAACTGGCCTATCCGTACGCGACTTTCCTCCGACGTCACGCTAGCCGCCCAACCAGAGCGCGGCTCTAGCTAACGTCACACCAACCGCTCAATCACAGCGCGGCTCTAGCCGACGTCACCCGTCCCCCTTCGCAGCAGTTCCCCTCCTTTCTCAGCTCGTCTCCTCGGTCATGCACGCATCCCATTCATACTCTGAAAAATGATTACTTCCGTCCAAGCGATCACCTTTCTTTGACTGTACGCCCACAGTCTTTCTGTAGTTGTCACCCTAACTTGGCGAAATGTCTTTCCGTTTACTTCCAGACAATCGCCTTCTCCGATAGGTTACTCACACGCAGTAACTTTCGACCAGCGTCCGTTACTCATACACTCACTCTTACACTCCCCCTATCTTGGATCCACGGCGGTCAATGGTACCTCGTGACCTCCGTACTATGGTCGACAACTACCCTGGATGTTCGATACACCCAAAACCACTTAAGCTCTGGCCTGAACTTAAGATTTCACCAGTTCACCCGTTTACCAGGTTACCAGTTTACCAGGTTGCGCGCGCTCACAACCGTCTCTCATTCACGCTACAGGCATTCAACTCCGCAAGACATTACAATACAAATACAACACAAAACACCGCAATCTGTTCACGCATGACCCTTTTTATACTCACTCTCCGATACTGCTGCTTTTCTCGCACCGTCTGCACCTTTCGGCACACGATTCTTCCGCTGCTCGTCTCTCGGCGTCTCGGGCCTTGGGGTAAACTAACCTCTCTAGATTACCTTCCTCAAGAAGATAACCATCCTCACTCTGCTACCAACTGCTAACGCGGGATTACTGGTTACTAATTATCTTACCAAATCCCATTTCCTGTCGACTGAATCGTTGGTACCTGTCTTGAGTAAAAGGTAATCTCGCAATAAAGCAATCAATTTAAAAACTTACACCACTCTAAATGACCACTGACCAAAATTAAGTTTTAAAGATTTAATATAAAGTCAAAGATAACTGAAGATACAAACTTCTCAAAATGAGATTAGGAAGGTAAATCGGTATCACTATGAACATGAACTTTTTGAATAGTCTGAGTCTGAAGAACAAAATAATAAGTACAAGCTCGAAAACCATCAGGGTTGCTAAAATGGATACAAGTTGCAACCTCAAAGTCATTACAGAAAAGAAAAATTAAGGTTAGTCTGTCCCTACACTACACTAAATGACATCCCTACTTAGCAAGATCTTAACCCTCTAGGTGTCAGCCGTGGTGACTTCCTAAGAAGATCACGCACTTCTCTTTGTCTCTTCTCTGATAATGGGTCTCTCCTGATCAGCCTATCTGCCTACCCATCCGCTTCCTTAGGCTCCCAAAATCATCTGCTCTGCTCTCCTCCCGGGTCACTTTCCCTAATACCAAATCACATTTCCAATAGAAACGCCCCTTGGGACGCCCCTCACGTGGTACATCTTTGCGCGGTAAACTCCATGATGGTACTCTTGAAGACCCTCGTTATAGTTGACCTTGGTTCCCAGGCTCCTTCTTCCGTGCGCTGATACCCCCTGAAATTCCTGGAAACTCCTACAGGCCTGCGCAAGGCGCCACTGAACAAAGTCCCTTTCATTCGAGCTGATTAGGACCCTCGCACCTGCATACAGCTCATCCTGCAGTGGGCCTCAAATTCCAGACTCCACCATATCTTTGGTCATAAAACACTCTCAAAGCTCCATGCTGGACACCTCACGACCTCTCCTCTAACGAGCACATGGCAATTTAAACTACATGACATTATCTGCTCTGGCCTACTTGATTTACATGCAGCAGGTCCCTGCACTCTTAAAACGTTAACTTGATTTAAACAGCAAACATTCTTAACTAGCATACGTTTCTAAAATAACACATCTATAAAGCATATACTTTTAACCCTAAGTTCAATAGTACATTTTGGAAGAACCATGTCAACCTTATCTCACGTAAATTTAGCAGCACGTTCAGGTTTGCTGTGAATTGCCCTAAGGCCTACACATAATACTGGATTTTCAAAGTTACATTTAATTCGGACATGATTCTTTTAACATGAGAACATGAGGTTTTCACATATATTCCAACATTTCTACATTAATCTCACACCGTTATAATTATAGTTACTCTACTTAACATTCTATACGTTTCACTACTGAATATAAACCACTCGTGTGCAAAACATGTTTAAACTAACTACGTGCTTGTAAATATGGTGTACTTATACATTTTTTTTCAAACTCGTGCTCTCTCAGCAGTGATAGTGCAATTCTAAATATAAACGAATTCAAAACGCAAAATATTTAGCCTTAAAACGCCATACCCTCCCCATTTGTCTTAACGTTCGTGAGCTTTGCATCAAGCAGGGTAAATAAAACACAGGCTTTGTAAAGTTGCCGCCTCATATCAGCTACGGCACCTCTTTTAATGACTATAGTCCCTGTTGCAGTGCTTTCTAAAGCAAACTAAATAACTTTGTTTAATGTTATAGTTTTATAAATAAAAAAAGTGTGGTTTAAAACATGACTATGTACATTATTTACACATGCTAAACTACAAAGAATTTGAGGTAAAGCTGCAGCAAGATTAAAGTCCCGGCACTTTCCAGTCACAAATTAAGCAGGGATAGAGCAATGTTAAATATAAACTGTTACATTGTGGTGCTCAACAGCAGCACGTAATAATAAAAATAACTACAAATTAAGATCATTTCATTTATTTTTAACCTATCGGAAGTAGTTACGTAAAGAGTGAAAAAACAGCTACAAACAAACCGATTTTGTTGCGTTTAAATGCAATGTACCCCAAAAATTTGGGTATAGCTGTGGCAAGATCATAGCCCCGGCACTTTCCCGTAACAAATTAAGCACGGATAGCTCAATACTAAATATAAACTGGTTGATTGTGGCACTGAGCAGCAGCACGTGATAATAAAAATAACAGATTAAGCTGTATTTCAGGGTATTTTCTTTTAGGTGGCACTTTATTTGTTGCAAATTACGTATTTACGTATTTGTAGCACAACACACAAAATGTTGTTGCATTGTTCAAAGTTTGCTACCTCTTTTGTTACAAAATAAACAGTGGAAAAGCAGCTCAAAAAATGTGTTTATTTTCCATCGAACAAGTTAAGGAAATAAATATACTGTTTAAAGTTACAACCTAGCGAGGCAAACGAACAAATGTGACTAGTGAACAATTATCAATGCATGTGGTAAATATATCGAACAGAGTAATCATTGTTACCACAAACAAACGGTGCCTTTCTAAAAATGTAAAAATAAACGCGAGTGGAAGATGTTTCCATACAGCATGCCTTCAACAAGCATTGACCCGAAAGTGAAACTGATGAATGCCGCGAAAGTGAAACTAATGAAAGTGATTGCGCTGCCTGCTGCAGTATAGAAGGTGGTGGCGGGTGGGAGGTGAGTGGAGGCCAGCATCTGTGGTGGAATTGGAAGCATAGAGAGAGGAACGCAAGGGGGGAGGGAATTGAAGCATGGAGAGACGCAAGGAAAGCGCGCGCCCGGGCACATGGACTCAAGCTTTAGGCCGGCCATAGCTGCATCTGGTAGCACTTTTTTTACCCCTTACTAAATGTCGAGCAAGCAGCGCATGCCCTGCTCTAGGCTCGACCTAAAAATGGGCTTAGAGGTTGGATTGCACAATTGACTGTCTGCGTCCTTACTAATTGGCAAAAAGCATTCTTCCACAATCCACTGCAATTGAGGAGCTCTTTTGCAACAGTCAGAATTAAGGTTATAAAGATTGTATGCAAGATCTATTACATCAAATATACAAAGAGCACTTTAATAAAATACATTCTGACTTCTATTTATACATCTTAGCAGCTCTGTCGTGGCAGTGCAAGGTAAACGTTAATGACTGCCACTATATATATATATATTACCTACTGGCGGTCGCCAGTAGGTATATATAGTTAGGATTTTTTCTCTATGGGATTTTTGAAAATTCTATGTCTAATAACTTTGGCGTTTGTGGACGGAATTGGCTGAAATTTTCAGGAAAATGGAACATTTTGTTTCTGAGCAGCCACTGAAAATTTGGGGGGGGGTTTGTCAAGGGGGGGCTGAGAAAAAAGGGGGGTCCCAAAACGTGTTTTTCCCATGTTCATTTCCATAGGGCGGTTGGCCTCACTTTTAGCCCGAACGGCTGAATGGATTTGCACGAAACTTGGCAAAATTGTAGGGACTGTTAGCCCGATGTGCCTTTGCTAGGTCTCAAGATATGTGCTCCAGTGGATTTTGAGAAATTAACGTTCAAAAAAAGATATATATCTGTAAGCGCGTTCCGGGTAGCGCTCCGGTTCGCGTACTTGACGCGTAACGGAACTTCGCGTAGCGAAGCTGATTGGCTCTCCGGTGTCTGTCAACATTCTAAACAGTCCGGAGCGGCCGCCATCTTGTCTCTCGGTAGGATCGAGAGACAAGAGGAGGCCAAAACAAAGGGGGAAATGACCATAAGGGGGCATAGTAGATCCTCCCTGACCCCATAGGTTTGATGTGGAGGCTTTAAATGGGCCCCGTGGGGAGCGCCCGGTTCGCGAACCGGGAAGCGGTCCGGGGAGCGTACTATAAGGAAAAAAGAATGATAGACTTTTCAAATATTGTATGTTAATTGATTGTTTGTTTTGTTGATTTTTTTTTATTTCTTTATTTTTTAAGCAATTATTTATTATTGTGATTGTGTTTCAAAATTTAATAAAATGTCTAACATTTCACTGTCTGAAATGTCGTTATTTTCATTGAACATAGCTTGTAATGTTTGAGTGTGTAAAATGTCCTCATTTTCAAGGAGGACATCTACTGATTGCACACATTGCAGTAGTTCTTGGTCCCAAGTTTCATCCATAAATTCACTATCATTTGGATCAATGATTTCTTGGTTGGTCTCTGCAAGGACAATTTCAAATGAAACTTTCTGTTCGCCTTCCATTTTGCCTGAAATTTGCATTAAAAAAATATATATTAGTAGAGATAGGGCACTGTTGGGATTAATTTTAGATAGGCAGTTTTTAACAGTGAATTTATCTTTGGGCAGTGTATAGTATCAGAGTGGAAGTAGGAATATAAAAAAGTGTATGTGATTTAACGTAAGTAAATTCATAATTATACAAGAGAAGCCTAACTCCATCCATAACTATAACAGAGAAGTCTATCTAAATCTATAACTACTACAGAGGGATAGTATATAACTATCAGAAAAAGTTTACCATATTAACTTAAAGTGCACAATATACTTCAGTTTTTAAAATAACAACTTACCTTTAAAAAGAAGTTGAAGTTATTAGTGAAAATCCTATTGAAATGTACACCAGGAAGTAGTAGTCAAAATGGCTGTGTTTCCTTCTCTTCCTTTATATATATTCAGGTACATAACCAATCAAATGTCAGGTAAAAAAAATAGAAAATGAAAGTAACATTTTAATTGGTTGTCAATTCCAACACTTCAGATGTGTTTTGTGAAGTAATTTACCTCAGGGTATTTAGAGAGGTCTACAGGCTAAATGGCTAAATGGAATTCCAACCAAATTTGTGAAAATGGTAGGGATTGGTATGTAGTATGAGCAAATCTATATTTGGTGAAAGTGTCTCCAGGGTTTCTTCTGTAAATTACTTTCCCACCTTTTTTAATGGAGCGCTTCCCGGTGAGCGCCCCGGTACGCGAACCTGCAGCGTTACGGGAGTCCACCATTTTGTGTTTCGGTCGAATTAAAATACAAGATGGAGGGCAAATAATGTTCAGAATGGGTAGAAGGGGGCACGGTAGACGTATCTTGACCCCCTAGGTTTTCTGAGGGTGGCTGAGGAGGCCCATATGTGCGGAAAAAAAACATTTTTTTTAAAAATTTCGCTCGGTTAGCTTCCGGTTCGCGTACCGGGTAGCGCTCCGGGGAGCGTACTTTGTTGAAAATTTGTGAAAAAAGTTAGAGTAAAATAATAATTGTGAGTGATCAGATGTAGGGTAGCTCTGAGAAGAGCTTTTGGGTTTATGGTACATTTAGGTACTTATAAGTAGGTACCAATGCACAGTCTTAAATTCTAAATGAAAACTCTGTTGCCCTCATCTGAGAAGTGAACTCCATCTCCTCTGTAGATATCTTGCATGTAGTAACGCAAGTTATTGTTGTACATGGAGCCCATTCCATGGTCTCTCATGTAAGCTGAAACAGATTTGTTTACATGCTTCCTCGACTTCTCAATTTGTGGACAAAATTGGTTCGACCACCTCCATTTCTGTCTTTGGCATATATTTGAATATACCAAGGCAGTTTGAGGAAAAAGTGCCATCAATTGCTCAAAGGTGTCCTTTAAAAGCATTTCCAGACCTACACCAGTCAAAGTGCCCAAATCATTACCTCCACAGTGCAAAATTAACAGGTCAGGTTTAGGCAAATGCATAAAGGTTTTCACCAATGGTATCAATTGGTGACATTTTAATCCTCTGTGGCCAAACCACTTAATTTCCACATCTTGTAAATTGAGGTTAGGTAAATTTCTGTTCTCAGCATACCTTTGAGCCCAGTAGATGTAACTATGTCCAACAATCCAGACAGAAAACATGGTGAGAGAAGGTTCTGCTGCAGCCAGATGAAGTGTGGCAATGAAATGGCAGTTGGAAAAATAAGAGTTTAAAATGAAAAAAACTGTGGGGTTTCTGTGTTAAGGAAGCAGTAGCAGTGATTGGTGGATTTTGATTGCTGAAAACAGAAAGTTAGGGTGCATGGATGTGTTCTTTGAAAGATGTAATTTGAATGGTCAAGAAAAAATCATTTAATGAAAGATTGCACTGGATACGCAGGTGCACTGAGAGTTCAGAGTTCAATTGAAACATTGTTGTGTGAACTTGCAAACATCAGAGGTCTTTCAGGAGGTGGTTGCTATGCAAAAAAGGCAGAAAGACCAGAGGGGGGAAGGGTGTTGATTTGAAAAAAGTGAGGGAAGAGTTTTGATTGGGTGACATGAGAGATATGTGTGATGAGTTACAGCATTTCTGTGCTTTTCATAGCTGCAGACTCTGGAGTGCATACCTTTTGCTCTGCTAAAGACAAATTGGTGTGTTTCTGAGACTGTTTTGAAACTCATAAAGTATTTGCTAACGTGAGAAAAGATTCATTTAATTTAGATAGACAATAGTATGCTTTAGGGAGAAAATTATGAAGAAAGTTCTGTATTTAAAATGTTGCTTTGTGTCAAGTGTTTTACAAATAGATTGTGTTTCTTTGAGTTACATAGCCATGTTAAAAGTGACCCTTAAAAAACGCTTTCATGTGTCTTAGGGCATTTTAAGTCATTTCCCGATGAATGTAGGTATATAATTGATTTAGATGATGTGTTTAAAAACGTTTTTAGGCCTTTGAGTCTCTCTGATATTATTTTTCCCATTTTAATTTAAGACCTTTCCCCGTGGTGCAAGGTCCTTGTAAATACGCCCCCATGTGTGTTTAGCAAATTTAGATTTTAATTCTTTGAGTTACATTGACATGTTAAAAGTAATGCAAAAATGGTGCAAAGGTTTTAAAAAAACGCTTTCATGTGTCTTAGGGCATTGTAAGTCATTTCCCGATGAATGTAGGTATATAATTGATTTATATGATGTGTTTAAAATCGTTTTTTGAAAACAATTAGGTTTCTTGATATGTTCTGCTAGAGCTTCATAGGTTGCTTGGGGCATATTTATAAGGCCTTTGAGTCTCTCTGATATTATTTTTCCCATTTTAATTTAAGACCTTTCCCCGTGGTGCAAGCTCCTTGTAAATACGCCCCCATCTGTGCTTGGCAAATTTAGATTTTAATTCTTTGACTAATGATGGAGCGAGATAGAAAACAAAATTTTGTTTAAACTCGCAAAGTCACATTTCCATAACATGAATAAAATTATTAATGATTTGTGATATGTCGTGCTAATACAACCTAGATTAAACTTTACACGTGGGGGGACTAACATGTGTGCTCATAAACGTGCATAAATGTTGCATCTTTTTGTTCGTGCAAAATAATAAAATAATTTATTGTTTTCGTTTTTGTCATTACTAACTGCTGCATATTTAAAATAAGCATGTGCTTGTTTTGCTTTTTCTTGTCTGTGTGATGTCATTTCTACTATTCTAGGTGCATATGGGTCTCATAGAAAAACGGAGACTGGTAAATATAAACGCTGCTTTATTTGTTTGCAATGGCTAGGTAACATTTTGATTAATCGGGTGGGCTAATTATTTAGTAAACCATGGGGTGGATACAGAATATACTTTATTTCTTACATTAATACTTTTCTTGTGTTTGTTTTATACTAGAAATCATAAGTTGCCTGCTTTTGAGGCCTAGCTATTTGAGCCGCAAAATAAAAGCTGATCTATAATTCTGCAGAAAGTCACGAGACGCCCATTCTGAATTAAAACGTTTATTGAAGCTGCATTCACAAAGCAAAAACTGATGAGCTGACATCATTCTGTCGGACATGGCCAAGGTCGAAAGTGAACTTTTTGTCAGTCCTTAACTTGGCATCCGCGGAAGTTGCTCTGAAAAGCTATGGAAGCTGCGAGGATGATCTGTTACAAAGTTGCAATAGCAGGAAGCCTCTGGCTTCACGTGGAAGAGACAATGGTCTTTGTAAGACATGATTTTGTGGAACTTTTTAAGAATCGGGTGACATGTCACTTGTCACTTTCAGCCAATGGGACGTCGAGTATTTCTGAAAACTTTCCTTTGCTAGTTTAGTTAGCGTAGAAAGGTATAAAAAGTCATGCCCTTAGGGTTGGGCTGGCTGCTGCTTTCTGACTTTCCGATGAGGGTGATGTGCTGCTGGACTTTGCGTGGAGCACGTAAGAATCCTCAAAGAACTTTACTTTAATTTCTGTCTATTTAGCTCAGTTAGGGAAATAGGTTTTAGAAATGCTAAACTTTATATAATTTCTTTAAATTTGATTAAATTGCTTAAATTGTATTTTTCCATATTTCTTACCATCATGCTTGCTTTATTGCAAATAAATTTCATTTATAAAACTTACAACTTATATACCATAATCTAGAAAATAAAATCTTACTTTTGACAAACAAGCTGGTCTTGGTTATTTAGAAGTATAGGTTACCTTTAGCTAGATCACGTCGTCTATGGTGGTCGTTTAAATGGTTGGGTTTTATTCTAATGACAATATTCTTTCTGCAAATGTATAAAATGTTTATAGTTTGTAAATAATGTGTATATAGATTTATTTGACCACCTGATTCAGTAGGCCCAAAAATATATCAGGTTCATAAATGGGTCCATGTATAGTTTAGAATTTTGTTTATAGGTTATGAAATTGGGTAGCGTAGTTTATGATATATTTTCTATAGCCCGCTAGATCAATTATCTGGTAGCAGAAATTGATGGTTGCTAAGGGGTAACCAAGGTAACATGTTGGTTGCTAAGGATTACGTCATGGTATGCAAATAGGATTAATGTTTTAACACTTGTTAAGTTCGTTTTTCGTGCCTATCTGTAAGCTATACCGGTATAGATTGTGTGGCGAGAAATTAGTCACGCAAGCCATCTGTTCGTTTGTAGTGATATCGCCGAGTATCACAAGAGGTATCGCCGTGTACCATAGTGTTGTCGCCGAGCAGCACAGTTTTAGGGCTAGGTCTGAATCTTGTATAGTGAGGATTTTCTAAGAAATCAAAGCAGCATGAGAATAGGGACAAAGCGCCTTCCATAAAACTCACTGTGATGAGAGTATTAGTTATATCCGAGCTTGAGTGAAGGGTAAAATTTAACGTCGGTGCATGATTATCTATAAACAGGTTAGAGTCCTGTACGGGTACATGTTTCATATCTATAAACAGGTGAGAGCCCTGTACGGATAACGTCGTTATTTTGCTAACGGTGCATGATTTCTATAAACAGGTGAGAGTCCTGTACGGATTTCGTGTGTGTTTGAAATTAGGGAATTTTCCGTGTAAAAGTGCGAGTTTGAATTGTATTTTATGTTCAAGTGGAACTCTTAGAACTTTCACTTCGCGGTGGGTTCAGAGCAAAGCGAGTTCATAATTATACGTGTTAGAAGGGTGGGGTAAGGTTACTCTACTGACAATTGAATATTATCCTTAGTGTGAATAGCGCCGTCTATTCTGAAGTGTGGATACTTGAATGTATGTAAACTATCCTAATTAGTGAAACGAACAGATGTTGTCTTTATAAGTCATTGTTAAGAATTAATTTACACTGAAAAGTGTTCTTAAAATGGCGCTGTGAAAAGATTTTGTGAAGGAGGGGTAAACGCCAGGAGTGAGAAGCGAGAAACCGCAGCTGCTGTGTACGTCACAGAGCCGCGCTGGGATTGGGTGACCTACGTCACAAGCTGTATTCTGATTGGCTCCTGAGTCTCTGACGGCCAGTGAGCTGATTGGTGGTTCAGAAAAACTCTAAATTTATTGGTCGAACTGAAAAGTGATTCAGCTCAACCGCCATTGGCTTGTTGGTGTGTTTCGCGCACGGATTGGTTGTTTTGCGGAACATCCCGGAAATATTTTACGAACGATTTTGTGAATTAAATTTAACTTTTAAAAATGAGTTATCATTTTAAACATGTTGAGAAAAAGACAACATTATTTCAGAAATTTAAGAATTTATTTTCACCTGACAAGAAAATCGAAACGCGAGGTGGTAAACTACTTCATAAGTATAAAACACCTGCAGCATACATGGAAGGTGAATACGGATATCATACTGTCTTATGGTTCGACAGTTGGAAACGTTATACTAAAAACGATGGTGTTTTGGCTTGGCCTGATGATGGTTCATTTAATGTAAGAGTTTTAAGAAACTTACGAGAGAAAATGAATGCTCTTGTTCCAAAACCGAGACCAACTCAATTTGAAGCTTTAGTTGAGTGGGAAGATGAGATGTATCAGTTACAAAGAGAAGCTAGTGGAATTAAAAGACCTTCTAAAAATCCATCATGGAAAAGAGAAACTCATGAAGATAGATTACGAATGTGGAGACAGGGAAACATGAGTGAAGGATTGTATTTAATTCATGAAATGGTAATGGGTTCTCCTACAGGGAAATCTATGGAAAGTGAATCTGAGGATGCAATTATGGAAGAAATATATACAACTGCTAGAAATAAACAGCCGAATCAGCCTTTGAGACCTCCTAGATCATGGTCTACTCCGGTGGTTTCTACTGAAACTTCACCGAGTGCACCTCCAATTAATGAAGCTCCTAAACTTTATCCAAATAATTGTGAAATCACTGAAACTCCTAGAAGACCAGAATTTGAGAATGCTCGAAATGAGGGTAGACATTTTTCAATGACTCCAAGAGCAAGGGAACCTCCAAAAGATTATACAAGAGAGACAAGAAATGTTGAGGATGATGATTATAATGAATACTTAAGGTCTAAAGAAGAATTAATCAAAAGAATGACAAAAGGCATGGAAGCTGTTACAGTTCCAGTAACAATAGGTCCTGTTCAGCCTGTATTTGATCAAAGAAATACAAACAAAACTGGATTAACTATTCCTTTAAATACAGAAATTCAAAAGCCTGCTGAAAAATTTTATTCAGATTTGACAGAATTAAACACTTCTAGATCGAGAATGCCTGATTTAACTTTCAATGAGGATTTATCTCCAAAAACACCAATGGGTGCTATGTCAGATGTAGGAAGTCCTGAAGTCAGGGTAACTACACCAAAGCTTGATGTGGCCAAATTAAAAGCAAATATAGAAGAATTAATAATTGGAACAATTGGCCCAGATAGTTTAAATTACTATCGGGATGATGAACTATTATTCATTTGCAAAAGTATTCAATGGAAAACGAAAAATAAATATAATCAATTAGAGGATCTAGCTGCAGAACTTGAAATCGATGTGAATAAACAAAAGAATTTTGCAAAACATTATAGATTAGATTTCTCAGAAAGCGACATTGAGAGTTTGAACTCAATGGGAAGAATAGTTCACATTAAAGATTTAATTGTCTATATCAAAAAGCTAGGAGAACTGAACAAATGGAGAGTGAAATGGACCAAAAGGAAGGAAGATGAAAGATTAGAAAGAATGTCAAAACAATTTCCAATGAGAGAAGTTGCAGGTGGAGGATATGTTCATGTCCCATGGTCGAGACAGGACATTCTGTTATTCACAAATGACTTTCCAAAATTAAGAGAGAAACCTGTTGAGTGGTACAGGCAAGTCGATAGATTTATCAAAGTGTCAAAAGTTCTGTGGATTGATTTGGATGGATTTTTTGACATTGTTGTTCCATCTGATCTTTGGACAGAATGTAAAATATCTATTAGTTGGCCAAAAACAGAACCTGAGCGAATTAAAGAAACAGGTGCCCCAAATCCACTCGTAATGGATTTTTATGAGAAAGTAATTGTTTGGATGAAAAACAAAATTCCACCCAAAGAAGTTGATTGGGTTAAAATAGAAAGAACAGAGCAGGAAACAAAAGAATCAGTTCATTCTTTTTATGAAAGACTACTGTTAATCTTTAAACAATACAGTGGTTATGAAAAATTAGATGAGAAAGACATGAGTCATTTTATCTATAGATTTGTTTATGGACTAAAGCCTGAAATTGGAGAAATGATCAGAACTAGTATTGTCGGATGGCAAGCACTATCTATAGATGATATTCTGAGAAAAGCAAAATATTGTAGCGATGAATTAGAAGTAAAACAGAAGAAGCTAAAGGAGAAAGCCATGTGGGCACAGGTAAAGGTAGCTGAACAACAGATTGCCAGCATGGGAAATAAGAACACTAATTTTGTTCAAACTGGAAATACGAACCAGATACAAGGAAAGTTTAAAGGTAATAATTTCCAAAAGAAATTTAGCCCAAAGATAGAAGAGCTGAAACAAAGATTACCTTGTTTTAATTGTGGCGAAATTGGACATTGGAGGGACGAGTGTCCTCATCCTCCTAGAAACTTAAAGAATCCCTTATTGAATCCACAGATGCAGAATGGTGTTAACGTGCAGCAACAGCTACAGATGCAACAGGGGTTAAATGAATTTAATATTCAGCGACAATTACAACAACAGCAACAACAACAGGTGAATAATCGTCAGGACCAGTTGCCACAACCACCTTTTCCGAATTGTGGGGGAGTTCAAAAATATAATCCAAACGTGGGATTTCAGGGATGTGAACAGGTAATAAAACCACAAAAACAGCAAAAACAGCAAAGGGTTCAAATGCAAAATGCTTCACAACAATTTTTATTAACAGAAAGCCAAGACAGTGATTCTGATGATTATTGCTGACGGTGCCCGAGAGAGGAGGAAGAGTGTGTTGTTGGAGCCACTCTTGAGGTTGACCAGTCTGGTCCTTATGTAAACGGGAAAGTTAATGATGTAGACATCACTTTTCTAGTGGACACTGGTGCTACCCGTTCTACTGTTAGATCAGTGGAAATTGAAAACCTACCTCTCTCTGGGGATACCATCCAAGTTGTCGGAGTAAGTAATCAGCAAATTAAAACAGACTTAACTGATCCAGTACCAGTTGAAATTGGAAATTACAGAGACAAACACACATTTGTGGTTTGTAATAGTAGTCCAGTAAATCTATTAGGTAGGGACATCCTATGTAAAATGAATTGCAGAATATATTGTTCTCCTGAAGGAGTTGAATTACAAACAATGGAAGAAGATGGTTTGTACAGAATGACAATGATGATGATGGAAGCAGAAGAAACAAAATTGTTTCCTGCATTTGAAGAAAAAGATTTACCTGAAGAGCTAAAAGAAACAGTGAAATCTGAAATATGGGATTTTACTGGGAATGAGATGGGTCTGATGAAAAACGTAGATCCTGTTAAAATTGCATTAAAGCAGGGAATAGAATTTCCAAACACTCCACAATATAAAATGAAAACAGAGACAATTGAAGGTATTACACCTGTAATTGAAAAATTAATCAAGCAAGGTGTATTGAAAGAAATGAAGAGTAGCTCTTGTAATTCACCAATTATGGGAGTTAAAAAGGCTAACGGAACATTTAGGATCGTACAAGATTTGAGAAAGGTTAATCAAATTGTTATTCCATGTTGTCCTGTGGTTCCAAATCCAGCAGTAATTCTATTTCAGATTCCATATGATGCTGAATGGTACACAGTCATTGACCTTTGCAATGCATTCTTTACTGTTCCTCTACACCCAGACAGTTATGAAATCTTTGCTTTCAGATTCCAAGGTAAGACCCTTGGATGGACAAGAATCCCTCAGGGCTATACAGAAAGTCCTTCAATCTTTAACGAACTGTTAAAAAGATCATTAGAAGATTTAGACTTACCAGGTAGGTCTACGTTGGTGCAGTATATTGATGATTTGTTAATAGCTGCAAAGACAAGAGAAAATTGTATAACAGACACAATAATTCTGTTAAATCGCCTTGCAGAAGAAGGACATAAAGTGTCCCCAGCAAAACTACAGTTTTGCAAACAGGAAGTAAAATATCTTGGTCACAGAATTGCAAAGGGAAAAAGACAAGTAACAATAGAGAGAATAAAAATGATTCAAGCAATGTTACCGCCAAGAACACAAAGACAGGTCAGAATGTTCCTGGGAATGGTAGGTTACTGTCGACAATGGATAAGTGGATTTTCAGTAATTGCGAAACCACTACAAAGACTGACCAAATCAGATGTAAAAGATCCAATTATTCTCAATGATGTTGAGATGGAATCTTTTGAAAACTTGAAAAAGAGCTTATGCCAAGCTCCTGCTTTGGGTATGCCAAATTATGAAAAAGATTTTGAACTGTATTGCAGTGAGAGAGAAGGATGTGCATTATCTGTGTTAATTCAGAGACATGGGAACCTAAAGAAACCTATTGCATATTTCTCTGCAGTTCTTGATCCAATTGCAAAAGCATTACCAGGTTGTTTAAAAGCAGTTGCAGCTACAAGTATCAGTCTTGAACAAAGTGAAGGAATCATTATGGGATTTCCTGTAAAAGTTTTTGTGCCTCATTCAGTTGAAATATTACTGACAAGAGGTAAGACTCAACATTTAACAAGTAGCAGATTGACAAAGTATGAGAAAATCATACTGGGAGCAGATAATGTTTCAATTTCAAGATGTTTGAATCTGAATCCTTCTACATTACTGCCTGATTCTGAAATTGTTGATGACATCGAGACAGAACATGAATGTTTAGATGTCATGGAATTCTGCACAAAACCAAGAAAAGACATCAAAGACAGACCTTTGCCTGAATCGGATTTTGTCTACTTTGTAGATGGCTCATGCTTAAGATCCGAAGGTGGTGTCTTGAAAGCTTCATACTCAGTTTGTACAGTCGAAGATGTTGAAGAGGCATCATGTCTTGAAGGAGTTCGTTCAGCACAAGTGGCTGAATTGATTGCTTTAATTCGTGCATGTGAAATATCAAAAGATATAAGAGTTACCATCATTACTGATAGTCAGTATGGATACGGAGTTGTGCATGATTATGGACAACTCTGGTCACAGAGAGGATACATGACATCAACAGGGTCACCAATTAAAAATGCAGTTTTCATTAGAAGATTAATTGAAGCAATACAATTGCCAAAAGAAATTGCCATAGTCAAGTGTGCAGCACACACTAGAGGGACTGATTATATTTCCAAAGGAAATGCCTTCGCAGATGAAACAGCAAAGTACTGCGCAAGGAAAAATTATTCTTACAATCGGAATAGAAGTACAGAAACTGATTCAAATTCATTAATGCTAACAACTGTTGTAGAAACATGGAATGAGATTAGAGATTTACAAAACGAAGCAGATGATGAAGAAAAAGACCAGTGGTTAAGATCAGATTGTAGACAACGTGATGAAGATGGAGTGTGGGTTTACAAAGATGGAAGAGTAGTTTTACCAAATTGCATGATTTCTGACATGGCCAGATTATATCATGGTCCTGCACATTTGGGAAGAGATTCTATGGTTAGACTGTTTAAAGAAACATGGTTCAACACCAAATTTAGAACCATTGCAGAATCTTTTTGTCAAAGGTGTTTGTCATGCCAACAAATGAATCCAAACAGAAAATCAGTGGTGGGGACAGGAATAATTGGTCGAGAGGGTGGTCCCTTTACCAGGTTACAAATAGATTTCATTGAAATGCCCTTACACAACTGTTTGAAATATGTACTTGTAATTGTATGCTTGTTCTCAAGGTGGGTAGAGGCTTTTCCTACAAGACATTGTGATTCAATTACAGTAGCAAAACTAATGCTTAGAGAAATCATCCCAAGGTACGGTTTTCCAGTTACTATTGAGAGTGATGGAGGAAGTCATTTTGATAACAAACTGTTGAAATTAATTTGCGAAGCTATGAGTATTGAGCAGAAAATACACTGTGCATACAGACCAGAGGCATCAGGTGTAGTTGAACAAATAAATGGAACTATCAAAAACAGAATTGGGAAAATGTGTCTAGAGACAGGAGTGAAGTGGACTGATGCTCTTCCACTTGTTTTGATGTCAATAAGAAGTACACCAGATAAAAAGACAGGTTTGAGTCCTCATGAAATTTTGATGGGAAGAGTTATGAGGCAAGCTTTTGTACCTGTAGGTAAACTGTTGAGCATAAATGACAGTGCAATTTTGGATTACTGTAAAAGGTTATCTGATATGGTAACTTCTGTATCTAATCAGGTGGGAACTGAAGCACAATCAAATGACAAAGTTTTGACACATGATCTGAGACCTGGAGACTGGGTCAGAACGAAAGTACATCGGAGGAGGAATTGTCTATCTCCTAGATGGCAGAAACCTAGGCAGGTAATCTTGATCACTACTAATGCTGTAAAGTGCAGAGGATTGAAGCGCTGGATTCATCCAAGTCATACTATTCCAATACCAACTCCTGAGAATTCTGATGTTGAAAGTGATACCACAGATGACTCTGATTCTGAAGCAGAAGACAGAACAGAAGGTGAAATAATTCCAGATTCTGAAGATCGACAAGAAAGTCGACATCTGGAAACTGTGCCAGTGAATGGAAATCTGACAAGAAAAGACTTAGAAATAATTGAAATAGATTCTGAAGGTGAAGAGAATCTGTTAAAAGGAAAGATAACTGAGGATTCGGTTGTCTATATTGAAGACAAAGAAGCTGAACCAAAAGAAGTTTCAGACCAGGAGAGTATCGAAAGGCAGAGAACGAGCTCTGAAGTAAGGAACAAAAATCCGAAATCTGGGAAGCTAGAGGTAATTGAGGAAGAGGAGGAGAACGAATTACCGAGTACCAGTGATGGAAGACAAAGTGAAGTTCCTGAAGGAGTGAAATTGCCGTATAGAGAAGTTCCTGAGTCAATTGAAATTTCAGACTACGAAACTGAGGAAAGTGACGTGGAAGGTGGAAGTGAAAACAGAAAGAAAAGGACTTGGAAATCAGAATCAAATAATTCTGAACCAAAGAAAAAGTACGTGAGAAAAGCAGACTTCTGGCCTGGTGGAAGGTTGAGAGTGAGATTAATCAAAAAGCCAATAGAACAAGTTGAAGAAATAAGTAGTCAAAAGAGTCCTGGAACAGAAGTTGGAGTTGGGAGGAAAATAGAAGTGATATCAAGAAAAGGGAAGAGAATAATTAGACCAAACCAGAAATACAAGTCTCCTGAGTGGACTTACTTAGTAATTCCACCTGTTATAGACATATATGATAGTAGTGAAGAAGAAAACGAAATTCAAGAAATTAGTGACAATGATTGAAGTACAAATTTATTAAATTGGCATAAGGCTGAAGAAATCCTGTTAGTTGACACAAGGTCGAAGAAAAACTGTCTAGTAGAAGAAAACTTATGTATGACATAAGGTCGAAGAAATCTTGTTTAGGGTTATAAAAGAAAAATATATTTTAAAAGGGGGGTGTATATAAATTTTAAATTTATTTTTAATTTTATTTTTGAGGCTAAAACTAACCTAAAAATGCCTTACATTAAGGAGAGCACTTCAAAATGCTCTGTTTTTAAAAGATGCTGTAAGATGACTCTGGTGTGTCTGCTCATTTTAGTTCTGCTCTGGTTGATACTAGCTGTGATTATACCTTTAGAAATGAATAGAGAATTACACAAAGTTAACTTAACAAGCAAAGCTCTGGTTAGCCAAACTAAACATAGTGCATCTGCAAAAGTAATTGATCATCAGCCTAACATTCATCAAGATAAATCAATAGGTGATTTTTCAAGCAATACTTTCACAAAGCTTTTGAGTGAATATGTAAAGGTAATGGATGCAAAGGATTGTTATGTGTGCGTTAAGTTACCCGCTTCTGTTTCTGAGGGAGTAACATATAATATGCTTCCTCTCACTTATGCTGTTACATGTAGTGTATTAACTAGTTTATTTTATCAAACTGGTCGTTTAGAATATTACTATTCAAATTATGATGAGATTTTTGCTAATGTCAAGATTGATAATGCTTTAAATAAGCATAAGAAAGCTAAACAATTGAGAGAATATTTCCTTGTTACTAATGAACTCACTTATGAGTATGCTTACAAGAATAATCTAACATGTAAATTAAGTGCTGAAGGGAAGAAATTTCTGAATATGGTTGAGGAGAGAAGAGCAATTTATAAGAGAAATGAATTAGTCAAGCAGACTAAGTCATCATTCTGGCAAAAAGAGGATGAGAAACTAAATGGCAAAATGCTTGAAAATATTGCAATTCACATAGACAAACCTGTTAGTGGAAAGCTTTGCATTAGAAGAGATAACACACTTTTTGATAATTATTTTGTAGGTGCAAGCAACTGTGAAGATACTTATCAGATTATGGGAGGTTGGGGATTTAAAGGTGGAAAAGATCCTATCTTTCCTGGAATTTATTTTGTTTGTGGTGACAAAGCCTACTACAACCTTCCAGACCATTGGTATGGAACTTGTTATGTGGGAATTGTTTTTCCTAAAGTGTTTCATGTTGACAGAGATTCAGAAGGATTATTTAAAATCCATAATTATGTAAATAGAGCTAAAAGAGAAACTTTTACTGAAGTTCTGGGAGATATTTTTCAAGCTGTAATACCTTTTGTTGGTATAACCTTAAATGCAGGGAGAATCAGAAAATTGTCCACTATAGTTGATAGATTATCAACTGACACTGCTGATGGATTTCAATTAGTGAATGTTGAAGTTATTGCAATTAGATCTATGGTAATTCAAGATCGTCTTGCTTTAGACATACTCTTAGCAAAAGAGGGAGGAGTCTGTGGCATTTTACATGTCCAACATTGCTGTACATATATACCGGATGAAAGTAAAAATATTGAAATGTATATTAAGAATATTACACAAATGCATTCTGAAATAATTCCTTTAGAAGAAGAAGATTTTACTGGGAAACTTTCAAATAGGTTTCAAGCAATTAAAAACTGGTTTCATAATATCGGAAGTTCAATTCTTGGCAAGATTCTGGCACCTTTGATTATAATTATATTCATTTTTATTTTGACTAAAGTAGGTTGTTTGTTACATAAAAGAAAGAAGCATTTGAGAGAAAAGAAGAGAATTTATAAACTGAGAAAAGAAGAGGAAAGGGAAATTGAGTTGCAGGAGTTACATAGAGAGCGTCATGTTAATTGCAAGGATTATGCTGAAACAGACTTTTAGGTTTACTAATACAATGAATTTGAATCGATTTCTTATAAATTTAATTTTACCAAAATTTTGAGTGCTGGTGTGGTGATTTGTTAATCACCAGATGAGGGAGTTGATGGAGCGAGATAGAAAACAAAATTTTGTTTAAACTCGCAAAGTCACATTTCCATAACATGAATAAAATTATTAATGATTTGTGATATGTCGTGCTAATACAACCTAGATTAAACTTTACACGTGGGGGGACTAACATGTGTGCTCATAAACGTGCATAAATGTTGCATCTTTTTGTTCGTGCAAAATAATAAAATAATTTATTGTTTTCGTTTTTGTCATTACTAACTGCTGCATATTTAAAATAAGCATGTGCTTGTTTTGCTTTTTCTTGTCTGTGTGATGTCATTTCTACTATTCTAGGTGCATATGGGTCTCATAGAAAAACGGAGACTGGTAAATATAAACGCTGCTTTATTTGTTTGCAATGGCTAGGTAACATTTTGATTAATCGGGTGGGCTAATTATTTAGTAAACCATGGGGTGGATACAGAATATACTTTATTTCTTACATTAATACTTTTCTTGTGTTTGTTTTATACTAGAAATCATAAGTTGCCTGCTTTTGAGGCCTAGCTATTTGAGCCGCAAAATAAAAGCTGATCTATAATTCTGCAGAAAGTCACGAGACGCCCATTCTGAATTAAAACGTTTATTGAAGCTGCATTCACAAAGCAAAAACTGATGAGCTGACATCATTCTGTCGGACATGGCCAAGGTCGAAAGTGAACTTTTTGTCAGTCCTTAACTTGGCATCCGCGGAAGTTGCTCTGAAAAGCTATGGAAGCTGCGAGGATGATCTGTTACAAAGTTGCAATAGCAGGAAGCCTCTGGCTTCACGTGGAAGAGACAATGGTCTTTGTAAGACATGATTTTGTGGAACTTTTTAAGAATCGGGTGACATGTCACTTGTCACTTTCAGCCAATGGGACGTCGAGTATTTCTGAAAACTTTCCTTTGCTAGTTTAGTTAGCGTAGAAAGGTATAAAAAGTCATGCCCTTAGGGTTGGGCTGGCTGCTGCTTTCTGACTTTCCGATGAGGGTGATGTGCTGCTGGACTTTGCGTGGAGCACGTAAGAATCCTCAAAGAACTTTACTTTAATTTCTGTCTATTTAGCTCAGTTAGGGAAATAGGTTTTAGAAATGCTAAACTTTATATAATTTCTTTAAATTTGATTAAATTGCTTAAATTGTATTTTTCCATATTTCTTACCATCATGCTTGCTTTATTGCAAATAAATTTCATTTATAAAACTTACAACTTATATACCATAATCTAGAAAATAAAATCTTACTTTTGACAAACAAGCTGGTCTTGGTTATTTAGAAGTATAGGTTACCTTTAGCTAGATCACGTCGTCTATGGTGGTCGTTTAAATGGTTGGGTTTTATTCTAATGACAATATTCTTTCTGCAAATGTATAAAATGTTTATAGTTTGTAAATAATGTGTATATAGATTTATTTGACCACCTGATTCAGTAGGCCCAAAAATATATCAGGTTCATAAATGGGTCCATGTATAGTTTAGAATTTTGTTTATAGGTTATGAAATTGGGTAGCGTAGTTTATGATATATTTTCTATAGCCCGCTGGATCACTAACATAGCCATGTTAAAAGTGACCCAGAAATGGTGCAAGGGCCTTAAAAAAACGCTTTCATGTGTCTTAGGCCATTTTAAGTCATTTCCCCTTGAATGTAGGTATATAATTGATTTAGATGATGTGTTTAAAAACGATTTTTGAAATCAATTAGTTTACTTGATATGTAGTGCTAAAGTTTCATAGGTTGCTTGGGGTATATTTAAAAGGCATTTGAGTCCCTTTGATGTTATTTCTCTCATTTCCTCGTGGTGGAAGGTCCTTGTAAATACACACCCATGTGTGCTTGGCAAATTTAGATTTTGATTATTTAACTTACATAGCCATGTATGCCTCTTTTGCATCACTGTGCGTCACTTTTGTGACGCAGCGGCGGTGCAAAAGATTTGCTATGTGGCGACATATTTACAACTTGATGCATCTAGGCAGATGTGTCATGCTGTAAAGTCCCGTGCCACATGAAACCGATGCAGCAGTGATGCAAAACATGCACCATGTTGCAAGACAGGCCTCATTTCATCTCCAACAAGATAAGAAGCTGAATCTTCTGTAAATGTCAAAATTGTTGTATACACTGCTCAACTTATGTGTACTCTTTGATATGCTAGAGTCCATCTGCACTATGAGATACCTAAGCAAAGGAAACACAGGTGATGTGATTGTGAAATGAGGAAAAGAAACTCCACATTTTTCAATTACATCAGCTGTGTTTCCTAAGTTTACGAATGACATTGTGCAGATGAGGTTTAGGTCTGTCCACGGACACAGAAAAGGTCTGGCCTTTGTTCAAGAGTGAAGTGGACATGACTAACTTCATTGGTAGGTCTTCACATGTATTATCTCCTCTGTACTCTTCAACAAGTGTAAATTTAATCTGCAACCCTGAGTAGGCCTCACCTTAAACAAACCTCTGGATAGGCCACACCTTATCGTCATCCTGAATCAATCATTTAACATGTTAGGGACAGATTTATGATAGGTGTATGCCTCTTTTGCGTCACTGTGCGTCATTTTTGTGACACAGCGGCGGTGCAAAAGATTTGCTATGTGGCGACATATTTACAACTTGATGCATCTAGGCAGATGTGTCATGCTGTAAAGTCCCGTGCCACATGAAACCGATGCAGCAGTGATGCAAAAGATGCACCATGTTGCAAGACAGGCCTCATTTCATCTCCAACAAGATTAGAAGCTGAATCTTCTGTAAATGTCAAAATTGTTGTATACACTGCTCAACTTCTGTGTACTCTTTGATATGCTAGAGTCCATCTGCACTATGAGATACCTAAGCAAAGGAAACACAGGTGATGTGATTGTGAAATGAGGAAAAGAAACTCCACATTTTTCAATTACATCACCTGTGTTTCCTAAGTTTACGAATGACATTGTGCAGATGAGGTTTAGGTCTGTCCACGGACACAGAAGAGGTCTGGCCTTTGTTGAAGAGTGAAGTGGACATGACTTACTTCATTGGTAGGCCTTCACATATATTATCTCCTCTGTACTCTTCAACAAGTGTAAATCTCATCTGCAACCCTGAGTAGGCCTCACCTCAAACAAACCTCTGGATAGGCCACACCTTATCGTCATCCTGAATCAATCATTTAAAATGTTAGGGACAGATTTATGATAGGTGTGTGCCTCTTTTGCGCCGCTGTGCGTGACTTTTGTGACGCAGCGGCGGTGCAAAAGATTTGCTATGTGGCGACATATTTACAACTTGATGCATCTAGGCAGATGTGTCATGCTGTAAAGTCCCGTGCCACATGAAACCGATGCAGCAGTGATGCAAAAGATGCACCATGTTGCAAGACAGGCCTCATTTCATCTCCAACAAGATAAGAAGCTGAATCTTCTGTAAATGTCAAAATTGTTGTATACACTGCTCAACTTATGTGTACTCTTTGATATGCTAGAGTCCATCTGCACTATGAGATACCAAAGCAAAGGAAACACAGGTGATGTGATTGTGAAATGAGGAAAAGAAACTCCACATTTTTCAATTACATCACCTGTGTTTCCTAAGTTTACGAATGACATTGTGCAGATGAGGTTTAGGTCTGTCCACGGACACAGAAGAGGTCTGGCGTTTGTTCAAGAGTGAAGTGGATATGACTTACTTCATTGGTAGGCCTTCACATGTATTATCTCCTCTGTACTCTTCAACAAGCATAAATTTCATCTGCAACCCTGAGTAGGCCTCCCCTTAAACAAACCTCTGGATAGGCCACACCTTATCGTCATCCTGAATCAATCATTTAAAATGTTAGGGACAGATTTATGATAGGTGTGTGCCTCTTTTGCGCCGCTGTGCGTCACTTTTGTGATGCAGCGGCGGAGCAAAAGATTTGCTATGTTGTGATATATTTACAACTTGATGCATCTAGGCAGATGTGTTATGCTGTAAAGTCCTGTGCCACATGAAACCTGCGTCAGGTTTCATATAGGCGTTTTGTTGCAGGGTGGACTTCATTTGCATGAAAGCCCTGTAAAACTAACACAGTGAAATTTAGAAGATTTTACTGAGTCAGCTTTATAGCATTGCTGAATCAAATCCTTATGGCTGTTTGAAACACCATGCAATGTGTGGCTTGCACCTGTGCATTGCAGGAGTCATGTCGCATTCAATTTCTTTGCTACTATTTGTGATTTCTAAATTTGCCAATGCACTAAAAATTGTTCTATGTAAAAATAACAAGTAGTGTGTTAAGTTTTTGATGACTGTTATTGATTTACTGTTTGGTAATAGTGGTTAATAACATTTTTTATTATATTTTACCACAGATTCAACTGCAGATCATTTCAAAATTTCAGAATGCCAACTAAGGATAGAATGAGAAAGGCTACAAAACGTCAAAGACAGCAGGTCCATCATTTACTGCAGCAGTCCTCTACAATAAAAAATCGTCAAGTCACCAAGAAAGCACCGGGTAAGACCACGAAAACATTCATAAGAAACATTTCTAGAAAAAAAAGTAGTACTACAGAAAATGTTTTTGTCCAGAAAAAGAGAAGCAATTTAAACAGAAAGGAAAGGCCAATCAAAAATGTTACTGCTAGAGCAAGAGATAACTCTGTGCATGATAGTAGAAGGAAACAACAGTTTAGGGACATTCGTAAACAAATGTTCCGCAACAGGATAATTGGCAATTTGTTAAAAAATATTAAGAAAGGTCAACAGAAAGTGGTTTTTTATAAGAGAAAAAAAAAAGTTGAGAAAGTTATTGATCAGGCATTTGAAATTAAACGAAAGTTATTTATTTTGATAATCAATAGAATTAGGAAGCTAAACAAGGCAATTTATGATTTCAAAAGAAATAGTAGATGGAAGAGAATAGTTAATCGTAGTTTTTTCCGGAGAATGGATGCATAGTTCAAGTTGTGAGGCATTTTTCAATGAGGAGAGTTATTTCCAGGATAATGATTTGGTGCATGCAGTTGACACCAGCGGTCGAGCTTATGAGGTGAAAGATGGTTGTCCAGTTGAAAAAGAAAAACTTGTGACAACAGAGGCAGAAGAGATTTTAGGTAATGAGGTTTTAGGAAGACGTCCTAAGGGACCTGTGTACACCTGGAAGTGTAGTAGTATTTGCAGTGTGCGACAGGATTCCATTAATTTGCTTTGTGATTTTGTACGGACATTTAATAAGAAAAGTTTGAAGCAGAAAATGAAGTTGTTGCAAGAATTAGATCCTTGCAGAGTGAGAGAAGTGACAGGTTTGCATGGTCATTCACTGGCTTGTCTTTCCAGGAGAGTATGCCAGAGTGTTTTTCATCATTTCAGGATGCTAGCAGTGCATCATAATAAAGTGAGGAAATTAGTTAGAATGTTGTATTATGCTAAGAGTCCAGCAGTTATGCTTAAACAATTATGCGCTGCTCTTTTGCATGGTTCTGAAATAGATGTGAAGAATATGTGTGAAGAAATTGAGTTTTGTTACTTTGGAAGTAAAGAGGAGAATGTTGAAATTGACCCAGAAGAAGAGGGTAATGTGGAAGATAGTGTACAGGTTTCCAGTACAGATAATTTTCATAAGGAAATTGCCACGTTTCAGGTGAAATCAAGTGAGAGGCCTAATTTCACTTGTGTGTGTTGTCGCCGCACTTATTATAAGAATTAGACTAAGTTAGTGGATTTATATGCAAAAAGTGAAAGGGAAAATAATAGTGAATGGAAGGATTTCGCTACATACTTGATGGTAGAAAATTGTTTTGATTTGGGATCGGATCAACGTGTTTGTACTTATTGTTGTAATAAATTAAATCAAAACCAGATGCCTGCTAGAGCGGTTCATAATAATCTGGAATTGGTTGAGATTCCTTCTGAATTGAAGGATTTAAATACTTATGAATCTATTTTGATTCAAAGTATCAATCCCTTTCAGGCTATTGTAAGAATGGAGCCAAAGACAGGGAAATTGCCTCCATCAGATTTACAGAGAGGATTAAAGGGAAGAGTTGTTTATTTGCCTCTAGATTTGAAGAAAAACATTAACACAATTGGAGTAGAAAAAGTGGAAGAGGAACCTCTGGTTATCTTAGTTAATGGGGTTCCGACAAAGAATAAAAAAATATGGCAAGATTTAGTGGATGTTAGGAAAGTCAAAAAGGCAACATTGTATTTGAAAAAAAATAATAAGTACTATAAGAATGTATATTTTGCAGAAGAGGAAGTAAGTGAGGAAGAGGATAGCGATTTGTGTGCTGGTCAAATTGAGAAAGTAGAACCCTCTAAAAGTGAAGAAATATATGAACATTATAGTGTTCATCCTTTGCATTCCAAGGAAGTCATGGGGAATGCTATTGAGTTGTTTCAAATGAAACAAGCCAAAGGGAGTCCCATTAGTGTCTGGGAGGAAAGTTTGGAAGCTCGGTGTTTCCCACAGCTATTTCCAACAGGTCAAGGAGGAAGATATGATGAGCGACCTCATCAAATTCCTGCTTCTGAATACCGGACTTTACGATTGTATGCAGAAGATGCTAGGTTTCGACAATGCATTCCCTATTTGTTTCATCTCCTGTTTGAAAGCGATCTGTCTGGACTGTCATATGCAGTGAACCACATCTTGAAAAGTGGTATACAGATGCAAAACATCTCGGCAAGTGACTTTATGGATAAAGTCAATGTCCAAGACAGTATTTTGGATTGTCACCTGATTAATCTCATGGCGTGTCAGCGTGGTACTAATGAGTACTGGTACCGTCGTCATGGTGATTTAAAATGTATGCTGAGGAACTTAGGAACTCCCACATGGTTCCTCACTCTGAGCTGTGCCGAGTATGGCTGGGAAGACTTACTTGAATTTCTACGAGAGGCAAATGGAAACATCGAAAACATCGAATTCAAGACACCCGGAGAACTGTGCTCTTTGGATCCAGTGAATGTATGCAGGTACTTCAATCATAGATTTGAAGCTATGATGTCTTTCATCATGAATAAGAAGAATCCACCTCTTGGAGAGGTGTTGGATTTCTTCTGGAGAAAGGAGTACCAAGCAAGAGGTGCTCCTCATATACATATGCTGCTGTGGATCAAGGATGCACCTAAATTTGGAACAGATCCAGAAGACTTAGTGATGAGTTTCATAGAACAGTATTCTACATGTGCTGTTCCAAACGCAAAGGAGGACAAAAGTCTAAGAGAACAAGTTCTACGCTTCCAAAGCCATCGTTGCGGAAAGTACTGTCGTCGTAAATTCAGAAACAAGGACAAGTTCTACACCAAATGTCGTTTCGCCTTTCCACGACCGGTGATTTCTAAAGGAAGAGTGAACAGTTTGATGTCTTCGCTGCGACATAATGTGATGAAGAAATCACCTAAAAACACATACAATTTGAAGAGGAACGAAGAGTCCAAGTACATCAACAACTACAACCCAGTGATTTTGTCCATGTGGAATGCTAACATGGATATACAGTTTGTGGCTGATAACTGTATGGCTGTGGCTCGGTATGTGACATCTTACATCACCAAAAAAGAAAAGACAGAATTGAAGGATATGTGGGAGGACATTTCCCATGAAAAGAGCCTCAGTAAGAAGTTGTACAGTTTCAGTCTGAAGATGTTGTCGCATCGAGAAATCGGAGCTTACGAATGTTCTGACCGGTTGTCTTCAGCAAGTCTCTATGCCAAATCTAGGAGTATCGTTTGGGCGAGTCTTGGTCTTGCTGCAACGCGTAATCGAGTTCTGAAACCTGTGCGGGAAATTGAGTATTTGGCGGAAAAGGAGCCAAACAGTACCGACATTTTGAAGACCAACATGTTGGATACATATTATCCAAATCGAAGCAGTCACCTCGAGAATGTTTGTCTGTATGAGGTTCTACAAAATTACATATTCAAGAGGAACATCAAAGAAGATATTGATAAAGGAGTGTATGCTGTAATTGGAAGTGAGGGATGTCTGGTCAAGCAAAGAAAATGCCACTTGGTAAACCATCGAAAATTGAGTGGCGAATCTCCTGAAAAAAAGGAGTTTTTCTATTTAGCACTTTTGCAACTTTTCAAGCCTTGGCGTGCAGAAGAGGAACTGCTTGGAGATTTCCTCTGTTACGAAGACTCTTTCACTGCCGCCAAGGAGACCATAGAATGTCCTGCTTTTCCCAAATATGTAGAAATGTTGAATGCGGAAATCGAGCAGGAAGCAACGATTGCAGCCGAGATTGCCAGAGACAGTTCTTAGGACAGTCAGAGTTCTGTTTCATTGAGTCAGGATCCACTAGGAGGACCTGTTATCGAAAATGAAGCTGCCACTGCCATGAATGAAGTGGAAAGAGCCATGGCACATGCTCAGGAGGATGCGGTTAACTTAGAAGACTTGGAAAGACAACTCAACGTTGAGCAGAGGAAAATATATGACGAAGTTACCAAGCAAATTGATCATGGATTAAGTCATGAGAAGAAAGAGTGCTCATGTACGTCGTTGAAGCCTGTCCGACTGTACGTGAGTGGAGAAGCGGGAACTGGAAAGAGTTTCCTCATTAAAGCAATTTCATGTTATTTGAAGGAAAGGACTGAGTCATCGCTGTCTTGTGTTGTCACCGCTCCAACTGGACTGGCAGCACATAACATTAAAGGTATTACTTTGCATCGTCTACTGATGCTGCCAGTGGAGCATGATAACAAATTACAATACCACAAGTTATCTGGAGATGCTTGTTGTGAAGTTTCAAGAGTCTTGAGGAAAATGAAACTTCTTATCATTGACGAAGTAAGCATGGTTTCCAATGTCATGCTTGCCTTTGTGCATTTGAGAATGCAAGAAGTTCTTAAAACAGAGTATGATGTGTTATTTGGTGGCAAACACATCATTGTTTTCGGAGATCTTCTGCAGCTGACACCAGTGAAAGGACAACCTGTGTTCAAAATGCTCACGCATGAAGATACCAGGAAGTGCCTAGGGAGCATTGGCAACGTCAATATATGGTTAAACTTCAATTATGCTGAACTGCATGAAAATATGCGTCAGGCGAAGGATGAAGTTTACAAGAATATTCTACAAGATGTTAGAATTGGAAAAGTGACCGAGCATGGGAAAGAAGCTTTACATGCACGATTACTGTCAAATTTATATCCAGAACAAGACGTTGTGCCTGAGAATATTTTTCAGAAAATTACTGAGAAGAAATCTGGAATATGTTTGATGCCAACTCTTGCAGAATGTGCCATCTTCAACAACAAAATGTTGCATTTAGAAAACCAAGAGATTGTGAAACTGGAAGCTATTGACAGAGTAGAGCATATGGGATCAACAATTATTTTGTCTGAGAATTTGAAAACAAAATTGGATTCATTAGAGAAGACTATATCTAAAACTGCAGGTTTTGAAAAGACTTTGAATGTGTGCTTAAATTGCCGTATAATTTTAAGAAGGAATTTACATGTTGAAAGAGGTCTGGTAAATGGATCAATGGGTAATGTTGTTGATTTTGTGAAATACAGAAATAGAGATGGAATTGAATTTTTAAAAATTAAATTTGATGGCATTGAGGAAGTACAGCTAATTGGTCGTTGTTCTGCTAGATTTTTGCTTGTAAAAGACTTATATGTTCGCCGTAAGCAGTTTCCTGTTTGCTTGGCATATGCGGTGACAATCCATAAATCACAAGGTTTAAGTGTAGTCAGTGCATTGGTGAATATTGGCAGTTCTGTTGTGATGTATTCCTATAGGTTCTGAATCGATCCCCCTATTCCTGACCCTATTCTAGTTAAACAAACCAACAAGTTAACTAGCAGTCAGCCCATGAGGCAGAAAACCCCCATGATGCAGATACCGTTATCTGACGCAGTCACACTACGGCACAGGAACGTGTTATCTGATTAGGTCATAACGCTTGCGATCTAATTAGACAAGCGATATTCCTCCAGCCCCTGATAAGGCATACGGAGTTCTCATAACAAATCAAACCTATGACAACCTGGGCAAAACCCTGCGGCCATTGTTTTGATTTCACCGAGAACTTCAGTAAAAGAATGTGCTAACGAGCAAGTCGTATGACATCCTTATTGACGTATCTATGTCCATCCTTACGTCAATCTCGGCACCTTAAAGGTATAAATATTACCGATCTTGCCCTATGCAAAACACACGCGTGGTGACGAGACGGAGCAGCCATACTTGCCGAAGCCAAGAGCAGAGCAGACCCCGCTGGCAGCAGCCCCGCCTTCCTGACGCGCTGAGAGACGCGCTGCTTTCTCCTGCCGAGAATCCAGCACCGGCGTTTCTGGGCAGCCCTCGCAGGCAGCCTGGAATATCGAGACCAGAGAGAGAGATACCATTCCTCATTCATCCTAACTTCCAGGTACAGAACTGAATAACCCCTCACAGAGAATTCTTTAGTTATTCACTTGGCAAAAACAAACTTAACTTAAACTGTAACTTTCTATTCCCGCCCACGTATTAGGCTTAGGTCAGGTACACGGGGTAGGCGTATTTAGAAACACCAGTTGAGTACGTTTAGTCAAATGTATGTGTATGTAATATATTTTATTCATTTTAAAACATCTTATGGCTTAGAAACCATATCAATGTTTTTACAGTATTATTTTATACTATTGCTTTTAATGTATGCACTTTACTTAACTATAAGTATTGCAATAATATCGATCCATTTCTCTTGTATGAGAAAAGAGACTGATCAATAAATAACACCTTTTTATTGAACACGCCCGTCTCTTCCTTTTCTCTACATTCTGATGAGACTAAGAATGCACGTACTGACTGAGTAAAATAATTTGCCTTTTGTTCACACGACTCTCGAGATTTACTCTTGATTAGGGGAGAGCAAAGTTGTCATGTTCTATGGTTGTCAGAAACTAAATCCCTTCTTGTCTAATCAGGGAAGTTAATTCCTCCTTGAACATTCGAGAAAGTTTCTAGTGAACTCTGAGCTAAGCTGGCAAACCCAAAACTTTAAGTCTAGTATCGACAGTAGTAGACCTAGTTAACGTCTGGTCTAGGCCTTTACTGCTGTAGGTATTATTCCAATGCGCAGAGCCTATTGGGATGATAGGAACTACACTACATGGCGCCCAACGCGTTTGGAAAGGGCGATAAAACTAACGTAAGACATTTAGAGTAACTCAGTCGTGCTTTCTCACTCAGACCCCTTTTCCCATAATACTCCAAAGACGTCTGGAGTGGGTGAAAGGTTATATCCGCCAGACCTCGCAGGAGGGAACTCCTATGTATGGTTCTTGGTATAGTCAACGTTGAAGGATAAACAGTTCCAAAATATTGTGCATCTAACCTTTGTTTCCATAAGAAACCTGATCTGCAAACAAAAGAAATAACCATCCTGTCAGTAAAATGTCAGAGAATGAGGATGAAAGAGAGGCAGTTAGATTAACAACTGAACTCGCAGCAGCTGATGCTACCATGCAGGCAGCAGACCAGGATATAATACACATCCCGGTCATCAAAAGGAGATCTATAACCCTAAAACTTATAGAAAATGGACTGACACCTAGAGGTGGCACAGTCATATTCGTAATTGAGGCACACGAATATCGGCAGACAGAGGTATACTATTCATGGATACATTTTCCAGCAGCAAATGCTGTAACAAAGTACTTCCACTATTACAAAATAGAGGAACCTCCTAATGAGTACACTCCTTTCGAGGAGGTGGAAGTACCACTCAAATTTCAAGAGCATTTGCTCTTATTTGATGGCGCCCTAAAACATAATAATCACATCACCAGGCTCGGTCCTTTAGGTAGACCAGGAGCAACGTGGCCGGTCCTAGCCGGATACACACCACATCCAGACATCAATGAGATGCCGGCAGCAGAGCTGTTAACACAGCTAAAACAATTAATAAAAATACATAGACAATTAGTCCAGTATGTGATGCGGACTTCAACAATTCAGCCAGCGATTAAACTCCCACAGCTGACCCCTCACCAGGGGAACACAAATAAAATTACACCACAGAACATCCAGTCCTGCCTAGGTAAAGTACCGGCTAAACGGGAACAAATACCATTCTGGCTAGCGCAAAAAATCACTCAAATAGAGACGGTGTTTCCTGACACCACCCCGCTAGAAAAGCACAGGATTCTGACTATCTGCCTTCCAATGGGAATCGCACCACACATTGAGGACTGTGACACTTGGGGTACAGTCTTTGCTTCCATCTACACAAAAACGCACGGTGTTCCATCCATTTCGGTAATACCAGATGTGCTAAAACAAATTCAAGATGAATATGGTCCAGAACCCGCTTTAACTCTTGGTATGAAATTACTGAAAGACTTCAAGCAGGTCTCGGCTATATTATTAGCCAACATAAAAGGTGAAGCAGCAAACGTGGCGATCCGCCAGAGGTTAAAAGAGACAGATATAGCAGACCAACCAGCTGAAATTGCCAGAATCATAGAAAAATCCTATGAGGAACTAGGTAGAGATAGTTTAGGTGGAATACCAGTAAAACCGCAACTAATTGAAAGTCCTGAAAAAATATTTTTTAATAATAATTCTACATCACCAAAAAAGAACTGGGATGGAAACAAACAATCCAATCCTAAAGAAAAGAAATTCCAGTCCCGAGGAAAGTCTCCTAGGCGAAGAGAAAAATCTCCGAACCAAAGACACAGGTCACCTCAGAGTGACCCCTCTGGGAAAAGATATAACCTTAGAAATAGGGATAATATTAAAAAACCTGATAGATATCAAGACATTGATACACGTCCCTCTCAATCTTTTCAGACTTCCTCGCAGAAATCGGAAAGAAGAGGACGATCAGAACAAAGAGAAGAGCACACCAAGTCCAAAGACAAGGAACCTGCTCAACTAAAAAAGAAATTACAATTTCCAAAAAAAGAAGGTAGCCAGTATCAAGGTAGTTAACAATGCCGAGAATACTGAGGACGCAACTGAAAAACGGAGAATGGGCTCAGACAATGCTAGACAGCGCAGCAGACGTGAGCATAGCTCGCGAAGTCCTTATGAATCATCTGGAGACAGTGGACACGAATGAATATCTTCAAGTGGAAACTGCGGACACCAGAGTTAGCAAACCTCACAAAATATACGAAATAACATTGCGTATAGAGGGAGATAAGATTAGGAAAATAAGGGGACTATTTTGGGATAATCTCTCCAAGGGCTATGATATCCTTCTAGCTGAAAAAGACTGGCCACCAGAGTTTGTCAGGGAGTGCCCTCATGGCGAAGAAGTAATTATGCCTGCCTTCTCAAATCAAATTCCAATTCATAAAAAATACACACTTGCTAGAAAGTGGGCAGTGGCTCTAGCTCCTGCTTTATATAAAAATCACGTGGGATGGGATGAGGATTCTCCTCCTCACAAAATCCAGTTGAAATCACAACCAACTGCACAAAGGCAGTACCCAATTAAGCAAGAAGCTAAAAAACAGGTAAATGAAATACTAGATCAGCTAGAATACCAGGGGGTGATTGAAACTTGCTCCTCACAAATGAACAACCCTTTGTTTCCGGTCTCCAAACCAGACAATTCATATCGTCTAGTTTTGGATTACCGACACCTTAACACATGTTGCAAAACTTTTGCAGTGCAAAACTCACACAGTGCTGCACTAATGAATAACATAGTGCGCAAAAAATACAAAACAACATTAGACATCTCTAATGGATTCTTTTGTCAAAACATAGCACCAGAGAGCAGATATTTAACTGCATTCTCAATAAATGGCACTCAAAAACAATTCTGTCGGTTAGCCCAGGGGTACAAGAACAGCCCGGGGGTATTCTCAGCGAGAGTAACAGAATTACTACAACTATATGATGATGAAGCATTATCTTATGTCGATGACATTTACTTAACAGATGATGACTTGGAGACTCACTTGAAGAGAGTGAACACCATAATACTTGGGTTCGCTGCAGAGGGTTACAAATTCAACTTTAAAAAATCCAGAATTGCCCATCTGAAAGTCCTGTTCTTAGGATATGAATTATCAAGTGAAGGCAAAAGCCTGGCTGACAATTTCCTAGAGAAATGTGCCGTAATCCAAGCACCTAGAACACTAAAAAACCTACAGTCGATTCTAGGCTTCCTAAATTTCGGAAGAACATACATTGCAAATTACGCAGAAAGGGTCAAACCCCTTTATGATCTGATAAAACCAGATTTTAAAAGATCCAATTGGACTCAAATACACACAGAAATTTTGAGATCCCTACAAACAGACATGCTAATTAAAACAAAATTAGAAACACGTGATAACACACGCAATCTTGTGATTCGAGTCATCCCAGGGAGATGCGGATTCACATACCTGACCTCTAATGAGGGAGAAAAGGTACCAATTGCATTCAAATCACACTTGTACACTAAGGCTGAAATGAAATTTAGCCCAACGGAAAAAATTCTTACGGCAACACAGACAGCTATAGCAAAAGAACGAGCCCTGGCACAAGGTAAACGAATAATAATCGTGACACCAATACCAGCCCTAGAGGCGGTAACAAAGGCAAGCATTCCAAATGCTAAAGCACTCCATCCGAGATGGATACAATGGGCTAATTCTCTTGCTGCAACAGACGTGGCGTACAAATTTGATCCTTACTTAAAAACACAAGAATTTCTCCAATATGAATTTGAATGTCCTCCGCCGACCGAAATTCTGCCTCTAGACCAGTACGGCTGTATAATATATACAGACGGATCAGCACAACCCGCAGTGGGGGGTAAGCAAGCTTACAGTGCTGCGTGCGCGATCGTTAAAGGTCGCTGGCACGAAGGAAAATTTAAACCAGCAATCACTAAAACACAATCTTTAGGAGATTGTACAGCTCAGCGAGCTGAACTACTGGCGTTCAAGATGGCGCTTGAAAATACCGATCGAGAATTCCCCACACTCATAGTGTGCGATTCGTATTATTGCGTTCAGTCTTACAATGAATACTTGCAGATCTGGCTTCAGAATGGTTTCAAGGATGCGAAAGGTGGCACAATCAAGCATAAAATGCTCTGGGAACAAGTAGTTCTTTTACAAAAAGAACCACCAAAGACTCACGTGATACATACACTGAGTCATCAATGTGATGGCGTTCACGTTGCAGGGAATTCATTGGCTGATGAGGCCGCGAAGGCAGCTGTGCAAACGGCTTCCGTAGCTGCCATCACCCGGTCAAAAACAAAAATAGACAGCGAAATATTACAAGCTGTCAGCGCTTCAGAAAAGGATTCGATAGAAACACTCCCGAAAGGCTTTCCAGTAAAATACTCATACATAACTGATGCAAACAATGTTCCTTTTGCTCGAATCCCTGGAGTGGGGGATAGGGCAATTCCAAACATGGAACATAGGTTAGGACTAATAATAGCGGCACACGAAGGGCTTGCTTCTATCCATGCTGGCGTCTCAGCCACAGTATCATTATTAAAACAGAGATACTGGTGGCCACAAATGAGAAGACAAACAAGGAACTATGTTCTAGAATGCGAGATATGTCAAAAAATGAAAGTATCAACTGTGAGACGTCCAGCTCAGACGCCCCTTCTAATCTCGGATAAACCATTAGCCTGTGTTTACCTAGACCACTGTGGTCCCTTACAAAGGGATGGTAACTATAAATATATCCTGGTCGCAGTGGATTCATGCACGAGATTCATATGGATGTGGCCCCAGCGAACGGCTGACGCCAGAACTGTTATAAAAGATTTGCGAGTCTTTATCGGCACATACGCAATTGGCATGCTGCATTCAGACCACGGTCCTGCTTTTAGCTCTCGGGCTTATAAGGAGGCCATGGTCAGCATGGGCGTGCAATTGCGGTACTCTTGTCCATTTCACCCTGAGGGGAACGGAATTGTTGAAAGAAAAAACCGTGACATAAAGCAATCTATAACGGCAAAGGTATTAGGTTCGGGAGCTGGGTGGGTCAAACATCTAATAAGTGTCCAACGTAGTCTCAATAACTTGCCAAGAAATTCTCTGAAGGGATTCAGTGCGTACGAATTATTATTTGGAACTAGGATGATGATCTCTGACATTGATAGTCAGACTTCAGTGGTGAAAGAAAAAAGCTTTGATATCAAAGACCGTTTGGCTATTTTGCAGGACTTAAACAAAACAAGAAAAGACCTGAGCAACATAAAGTTGAAACAACAGCCAACAACCACTGAAGAACCACCACCTGTCCCAGCAAGACCTGTCTGGATTCCAAAAGTCGGGGATCTAGTCAGGGAAAAGATCGCGGTAAAGAAGGAATTTGGGCCTTCTTACAGAAAAGCAGTTCCTGTCTTGTCTGTCAACGGGACAAGATCAGTTGTACTACCGCCACTTGCTGGTAAAAAGGAGAACCGGGTTGTATCCATCGACCTGGTAAAACCACAACATGTGGCCGATAACAAACAGTAGGCCAAGTGGACTCCCAATAAGTAGCAGAACACCAAGGTTTGCTACCAGTACAGAGGTCCTAACAAAGAGGCTCATCACATTCGAAACGCCTACAGAAGAACAACATGGACTATGCAACAATGCAATAGAACTAAGACCTCTGAAAACCCAAATAATATTTAGCAGAGACACACCAATCTATAATGAAGTAACAAGTGAAAATGCAAGTAACAGAAATCCTGAAGCAATTGGAACTATTGACAGAACTGCATCCGGCTACTTCATAAACTTCGATGATTCCTCTGAAGGCTTCAGTGAATCAAAGACACAGCCATCATCAAAAACCTTTAAAGATAAAGCTAAGGAACTTTTGAAACAACTGAAAGAAACATATCTGATTTCTCCATGGATCGAATTTTGGGTGGGTTTTGGTGCATTTATCCTCATACTTTGGCTCATCATGGTACTTACTTTGGGACGCTTCATTGAGGGAAAATATGCAAAAATGGACACAGCAAGTCAGAAAATCAACTTGATCCTCAAACCACACACATCTTCACACGTCGAGAAAAGAGAACTTTCTTCAGCCAACTTCACAGCCAATCCGATACCTGGTATGGGACAACACTGACTATGAAATTTATGGTCCGGTCGAGATCCTGAAATATCCACACCAAATTAAGATCTCCTTGAGTGACTTTGTAAAACCAAACTCATTTGCTGATGATTGGGACTTCGAAAGCATTAATAATATGATGTCTGACTTAGTAATGTCTGCTAAATTTACCAAACATGATTATTTGCAGGGTTCTACAAATTATGATAGTATGTACTGTTATAACCACTATGGTAACCATTTTTTACATAGATCTGCACAACCTAGAAATGTTTTAAATTATAATCAATGGGAACATTGTGCAACACCTCCAAAAGGGAGCTCAAGAACCGTTTACGACAAATATTCATATTTTTCAGGTTTTAACACAAGTAATGCTGAAACATTTTATTTTAAATTGTCAAACAAAACAGGGACCAAGACCATGATAACCAACACAAAATTGTTATATTCAGACTCATTCTTTGAAAAAATGAATACTTTTGGTTTTGATTATTGGGACAAAAATGTTGAATTGAAAAGTGTTTGGGGTACAAAAGAATGGCAAGTACAGGGTATAGAAGCTTTGTTTAGAGCCTGCGTGATCCCAGAACAAATGATATTTTTAAATGACACTGTTCAACAAACCACCTGTCTTGGCCTAGCCAAAATCAAAGATTTAAATAAACCGTCTATTCCAAAGCCAACAATGTTTAGCAACACTTCTACAGATGAAGAGATAGACGTAAACCATATATTAAACCAATACAGAACACATACTGATTGGAAACAGTGGTTGATCTGGCCCACAGATACTAATAACTGTCAAGACAGATTCCTGAACAAAACACAGGGGTTCAAAATGACCAGGCCAGACCCTAGATATCCTCAAAGACATCACCCAGGGATAATAACCACCTACAGTGTGGGCAAATTATGCCTTCAGTGGCTACAAACTTCCACACTGGCAGAAATTAAGCAACACCTAACTTTACTTACTGATGGTGCTGACTTGCGTGATTTCACTTTGGGACCACGCAAACAGCGTCAAAAGCGTTTCATAGCAGCCTCTGTATATGCAGCATACAATGAGGCCTGGAAGGTTACTCAAATTGAAACAGCAGAGAGGATACAGGACATTGACCGTATTAATTTGGAAAAATCACTTTCTGTAGTGGACAATGGGTTAATGACTCTGTCCTCCAGAATTTTTTCTTTGGACAGCATTGTGTCTTCAGCAATCGACATATTATCGCAGGACTTGCTGTTATTACAACACGGTCAGTCTCAATTGCGTTCTATTGTACAGCTTGGCTGGACGTTACAAAATCTGCGTTCAGGCTATGTGCCTTGGCGTTTAATCAACACAACGTCACTATTCCAAATCTTTAACCTTACTGATAGACAAATCAGTATGGCACAAAAGGGTGCTGATTATACAATCTTGAGCATTGAAAAACTCGAAAGATTACCAGTGACAATGTCAGAACGACCTGTCAGTGAATGGATAATACATGGGATAATAAATATTCCAATCTCAACCTTCAGGTTTCAATACTGCCAAAAATATATACAGGCTGGCATGTACGAGAAATTGGGAAAGGGGTACCTTAAAACAACATGGAACCTGCCCTATTCACATGCATGTGTCAGTAATAAAGGACAGAAAGTGTTTCTTAGTGGCAACAATTGTGCGATGTCACTAAGTGGCACACTTCTGTGTAACGGAATTAGTTTGCATGGAGCCTGTGAAGGGAATTCATACAACCTTTCATGTCACCAACAAGGCGCACCTGCAACAGAAATAGAACCATTCTTTCAAAGACTCTATAATGGGAGTTACATTTTTATTGTAGACCGCAGATGTTGTAGTCTTATGCCCGGGACTCCTTATCTAGTAACTACGACTGCGAAGGTCAAGTGCTGTGGACGCTCATTGTTCCCCAGCTACTTCCCAGACAAGGAGGCAAGGGCATGGCCCGATTTGAAAATTACTTCTATTCGAATAGATACTTTAAGCAGAATGAAAACAGTGCTTCTTGAGACGCCTACCAGGCTTTCGTCATCAAAAGAAACGTATGATCTACAAGTCGCAAGGACGACTGCAGAGATACATACATTATTATCAACTAATTCCCCCGTACATTTCGCGGAAATCCTGAATGAAATCTTAAATATTTCTGATACCAATGGGATCTCAAAGGTATTTAAGACAGTATTTTCGATGGCATTAACACCATTCAAAGCCATACTGGGTATTTTTCCAGATTTAGTCCATTCGATTTTTGGCGGACTTCCCCTGATCCTGGGACTAATTGCAGGAATCCTATTCCTAGTCCTTATTTTTCGTTATGGCAACCCATGTCACAGACAAAACTCTGGCGACAAGAGAAGAAACAATCCTAGCCATTGGATACCGGGACCGGATATCAAAAATCCTGGGACTCTCCCGGCTTAGAGACCTGAACATGACTTGGTTTCTATCATTTCGACCAATGTGGCAAAGATGTTTTTTACCTGTATTGAGGTGTCTGCTATGCGGAGAAGAATGCGTGTTAGACACCTGTCTGACGCTACAATCGGATGCGCCGATGGATGCAGAAACATTGTTGAGCCCGATCAAGGTTCATGCTTTGTGCTGCCCTCAAAGGCTACCAATCCTGATGACGGCATTCGTGGAAGCTTCACCACTACGATTGATGGGTAGTGAAGTTCAAGATGAAAGCAGCATCGAACAGGTACGACCTTCTGTCAGTAATGCAAATCAGAATGTCAATGGAGACAATCATGCGCAAGAATGCATGATTACACCTATTTCCGAGTTAGTGGAACTTTCCCAGGAAGCTGTTGACAGTTTTTTCGAAAGCCTGAACGATATGATGTTCTCTCCAGAACAGAAATAGAGACTTTTGAGCAAGCTCGCACACGGCGTTCCCTGAATTCGGCCTTCAACTTTAAAAATAAAGTCACATGAACAATTTTCCCTCCAGTTCACGGACAGCAATTTTTCAGCAGCCCCAAATATTTTTGCATATTTTTCGGGACACTATCTTCTGCTTAAAGTAAGAACTATTCTTAGAGAACTAAGGTTTCTAAATTTTAGATAGCTTATAGACATTAGCTGCCCGCTGATACGTTCATAAATATTTTATTCTGTGATGGAATGGTCTCGAACTTTTTTCTGTATTAAGAAGCCATTCCATGTGTAATTCTCATATACCAATTAAGCAATGATGTATACAAATGCGATTACTTTGGCATTATTCTACAGCTTGAGTGCATACAATACATATGTCTGCAATTTTTCCGTATATTTGAAAATTTCAAAATGCTTTCATGTATTTTGGGGTGGTAAGGTATACACTATACTCTATAGTATGTTGTATTATGTTATACTATGCATAGATTAGTAAATATGTACATAGTTAGCGTGGAGTGGGTGTGATGTATTCCTATAGGTTCTGAATCGATCCCCCTATTCCTGACCCTATTCTAGTTAAACAAACCAACAAGTTAACTAGCAGTCAGCCCATGAGGCAGAAAACCCCCATGATGCAGATACCGTTATCTGACGCAGTCACACTACGGCACAGGAACGTGTTATCTGATTAGGTCATAACGCTTGCGATCTAATTAGACAAGCGATATTCCTCCAGCCCCTGATAAGGCATACGGAGTTCTCATAACAAATCAAACCTATGACAACCTGGGCAAAACCCTGCGGCCATTGTTTTGATTTCACCGAGAACTTCAGTAAAAGAATGTGCTAACGAGCAAGTCGTATGACATCCTTATTGACGTATCTATGTCCATCCTTACGTCAATCTCGGCACCTTAAAGGTATAAATATTACCGATCTTGCCCTATGCAAAACACACGCGTGGTGACGAGACGGAGCAGCCATACTTGCCGAAGCCAAGAGCAGAGCAGACCCCGCTGGCAGCAGCCCCGCCTTCCTGACGCGCTGAGAGACCCGCTGCTTTCTCCTGCCGAGAATCCAGCACCGGCGTTTCTGGGCAGCCCTCGCAGGCAGCCTGGAATATCGAGACCAGAGAGAGAGATACCATTCCTCATTCATCCTAACTTCCAGGTACAGAACTGAATAACCCCTCACAGAGAATTCTTTAGTTATTCACTTGGCAAAAACAAACTTAACTTAAACTGTAACTTTCTATTCCCGTCCACGTATTAGGCTTAGGTCAGGTACACGGGGTAGGCGTATTTAGAAACACCAGTTGAGTACGTTTAGTCAAATGTATATGTGTATGTAATATATTTTATTCATTTTAAAACATCTTATGGCTTAGAAACCATATCAATGTTTTTACAGTATTATTTTATACTATTGCTTTTAATGTATGCACTTTACTTAACTATAAGTATTGCAATAATATCGATCCATTTCTCTTGTATGAGAAAAGAGACTGATCAATAAATAACACCTTTTTATTGAACACGCCCGTCTCTTCCTTTTCTCTACATTCTGATGAGACTAAGAATGCACGTACTGACTGAGTAAAATAATTTGCCTTTTGTTCACACGACTCTCGAGATTTACTCTTGATTAGGGGAGAGCAAAGTTGTCATGTTCTATGGTTGTCAGAAACTAAATCCCTTCTTGTCTAATCAGGGAAGTTAATTCCTCCTTGAACATTCAAAAAAGTTTCTAGTGAACTCTGAGCTAAGCTGGCAAACCCAAAACTTTAAGTCTAGTATCGACAGTAGTAGACCTAGTTAACGTCTGGTCTAGGCCTTTACTGCTGTAGGTATTATTCCAATGCGCAGAGCCTATTGGGATGATAGGAACTACACTACACTGTGTTCAAGGAGGGTCTGGCATATGTGGCATTGTCACGAGTTAGAACTTTATCGGGATTGTACTTGATTGAGTGTGATGTCACAAACATTTGTGCGGATCTAGATTGTGTTAAGGAATACAATAGGTTAAGAAGAGAGTATGCGCCACATTTGCCTCAATATCCTTTGTTTGAGAAACGTGTGGTAGGCCGGAAACGAAGAAATGTGACCAATACTAGAGAGGTTGTAGCAAAAAGACGAAAAGTTGATGAACCTGAAATTATAAGCAGAAAGAAAAAGGATTCTGTTGAAGATGTTGTTGGTTTTCAATTTGAAAACAGTTCTGGTGTCAACTGCTATGCTAATGTAGTGGTTAATGTTTTGTTTTCTCTAGAAAATGTAAAAGAAGAGATTGTGGTCAATTCGGATCACAGATTTTGCAGTTTGTTAAATTCTGTGTTAGAGAAATGTAGCACTGATAGAACAAAAATAGAAAGTGTGTCTGAAATTCGAAATCTGTTAGACAGATGTTCAGGTCAAACACAATTCTCTCAAAATATTCAGCAAGATTGTCAGGAGTTTTTAATGTATATGCTTGATGTATTGCATGCTGAAGGTGTAGATGTAGATCACCTGTTTGGGCTTTCTTATCAATGGCAGCATGACTGCGAGAACTGTAGGGTATCAAGTATTACTAGTGTAGACTCAGAAAGATTTATATATTTAACTTTGCCAGACAGTAAATCAGTGTCCTTTAATAAGCTAGTAAAAGCAGCTGATCACAACATGGAGTGTAGCCAATGTAAATCTGAAATGATGTCAACATTATTTATACGAACATATGGCCAGTATGTCATTTTAATGTTCCAACGATGTAGGCCTGATGGAACAAAATTGACAACTTTAATTAAAATTTTTGTAGCTTCGCAGTTGTCAATATCTGGAAGGACTTTTGTAACTGCAGCAATTATATATCATGACGGTCCTTCAATAACATCAGGACATTACACAGCTTATTTAAAGTCTAGAAACGGCTGGTCATTCTGCAACGATTCTGTTTTAACTTAAAAAAAAAAATTGCCGTATGACCTTAAAAATTCTTACCTGGTGTTTTTAAAACCAAATGTTTAGGGAAAGAATCTCGGGATGTGCTCTGAGGAATTTCAAGAGGTTCTAATGGCTCCTACATGATTTGGCCTTGAGGATAAGTGTAGTACAGAGACATAAGTTATTTTTGAGTATTAAATAGTTCCTGGAAAAAAAGAAGATTTTCTTACAGAAAGTGGTGGGCACAGATTAGTTGAAGGACAACAGAGTATTTCCCAAAGCAAACGGTCTTCTTACCATAACACTTGACGTCATGGAAAAATAACTGCACTTTGAATGAGTTCAGAAAAACTGTTTCTTTTTATAAGCTAATTCAAGCAGCCAATCAAAACATGGAGTAGAGGGAATGTAAGTCTGCAATGCTGTCTAGATTATTGGTCCAAACTTTTGATTATAATGTCATTTTAAAAATCCAACTATTTAAACCTGATGAAAGTAAGTCTTCAACTTTAATTACAAATGTTGTGGCTACACAGTCGTTGATTTTAGGAAGAGCATTTGTAACTGCAGCTATTATATGGCATGATGGTCATTTGAGAAGATCCGCTTATTACACAGCTTATTGAAAATGTAAAAAAATTTGCTGTTTCGGAAATTATTGCCATTTGACTACGATACAATGTTGCCTTTTTAGTTAAAAATATTCTTACTTTCTGTTTTCAGAAAAGAGAATTTAGGGTAGGTAACTGGCGTATAATGATTCTAGGGGTTGATATAATTTTATCTACTGTTTTATATTGCTTTGTGATTAAAAGTGATGTAGAGAATTAAATAATTGTAGTAGTCATAGAGGTAGTGTAAGTCTGCTTCATAGTAAGCAGTATCAGTGTCATAGGAAATGTAGAACATGAGTGAGCAAGAAAGGTAAGATATTACTAGTCTAGGATTGTGAAAGTGATCTTGAACGTTTTCTTTCTGAAAGTTGCGGAAATAGAAAATGACCGGATTTGCTTACAAGATCCAAGAGTTATAAATGGCTCTTACATGATTTGGCCTTGTGGAAACGTGTGGTAGAGAGCGAGAAGTCATTTATTGTATGTAACATATTTCTCAAAACGATGGAGGTTTTCTTTCAGAAAGTGGCGGGCTGAAAATAAAAACAGCACAACCGAGTGTAAGCTGTTCATAGGACATCCTTCGACGTCATGGAAAGTAAGTTACTTTTGAGGAGTTCTGATTTCTGATTGGTTATGTTATATGTGTTTTTTAAACACAATCATTTTGATTGTGTTTTTTTTTCCCCGCTGTTATATGATGAATACCTTCAAGTCACTGTTTTTAGTGAAAATTGATACATTCTGAGAACAGCAAAAATAAACCATTTAACATGTATAATTAATTCTGTACTGTTTGTATTTATGATGTACATTTAGAACTGTGTAGGAGGCATGGAGAAGGTGAGGCTTCTGTAAGTGTCAAAGTTGTTGCATACAGTGCTCATATTCTACGTAGTCTTTCATATGATAGACTACATTTCCACAATGAGATACCTAAGCAAAGGAAACACAGGTGATGTGATTGTGGAATGAGCAAAAAAAATTGCACGTTTTTCTATTATATTACCTGTGTTTCCTAACATTACACATCACATTGTGTAGATGAGGTTTAGGCCTGTTCCAGGAGACAGAGGAGGTCTGACATTTGTTCAAGAGTGCAGTGGGCATGACTCACTTCGTTAGTAGGCCTGCACATGTATTATCTCCTCTATACTCTTCAACAAGCCTAAATTTCATCTGCAACCCTGAGTAGGACTTACCTGAAACAAATCTGTGGATAGGTTACACCTTATCAGCATCTAGAAACAATCATTTAAAATGTTAAGGGCAGTTTTATGAAGGCTGTGTGCCTCTTTTACGCCGCTGTTCCGTCACTTTTGTGTAAAAGATGCACCATGTTGCAAGATAGGCCTCAGTTCTTTTCCAGCAAGATACCGTCAGTTTAAAATGTTTATAATTAGGACTGTGTAGGGGGTATGGAGAAGCTGAGGCTTCAGTAAGTGTCAAAGTTGTTGCATGCAGTGCGTACTCTTTCATATGCTGGACTACATCTGCACAATGAGATACCTAACCAAAGGAAACACAAGTGATGTGATTGTGAAATGAGCAAAAAATATTGCACATTTTTCAAATACATTACCTGTGTTTCGTAACATTACGAATCAAATTGTGCAGATAAAGTTTAGGCCTGTCCAGGGAAACAGAGGAAGTCTGAACTTTATTGGTTGGCCTGCACATGTATTATCTCCTCTGTACTCTTCAACAAGGCTAAATTTGATCTGCAACCCTGAGTAGGCCTCACCTGAAACAAACGTCTGGATAGGACACACCTTATTGCCATCCTGAAACAATCATTTAAAATGTTAGGAACAGTTTTATGATGATTGTGCACCTCTTTTGCGCTGCCATTGCGTCACTTTTGTGAGACAACAGCAGTGCAAAAGATGCACCATGTTCCAAGATAGGCCTCACTTCATCTGCATCAAGATACTGTTAGTTTAAAATGTATATCTTTAGGACTGTGTAGGGGGCCTGGAGAAGCAGAAGCTTCTGTAAGTGTCAAAGTTGTTGAAAAACTGTTTGTCCTTCAATCTTTTCCCTTGTCTTTTCTAATTGTAAATACATGTTTTAATATTTTTCAAATGTTTGTTCTCTCTTTCACAGATTGAAAGTATAAAAATAACAAGTGACTAAGTTAACGACAATTATAAGGTAAATGTTTTGTACTCTTTTCATTACATTTCTATCACATTTAACTACTATTAGTTCCACTGCTTCATTTCTTTAACCCTCACTTTCCTGCCTTTGCTACTTCCCTCATTCCTTTCTCTATTACTTACTTACTCTACTCCTTCCACTCCTTTTCTCAGTCCCTCTCTTCTCATAGTTCCTCACTCTTGTTCACTCACTCCGTCTCTATTACTCTTAGTGTCTTTGACTGATCACTCTTTCACTACTTGTTCATTATGCTTTCTCTGTGTAGTTGAAGCACACTAAGGGGCATATTATGAACAGAGCTAATAAAATTATTGCTGTTTTTATCGGCAGAAAACTGCTGCAAAAGCGGTTTTAGCGGCAGTTTTCTGCCGCAAAAGCGGCTTTAGCGACACATTTCTGCCGATAAAAGCTGCAAAACTTTTATTGCCTATGTTGATAATATGGCCCTATGTTATTTACATTTCTTTGCTGTTTCAATTATTCTTTTTCTGTTACTTCTTCTTTTCTGCTTTCTGTTTTTTCTCTCTGTTATTCCACATGTTTTAATCTTATTTTGAACATTCACTCACATTCTCTAAGAAACTCTTCTGTGTTATTCTTCTACTCTCCTTTTTTTCTTTCACTTCCTTATCTATTTTGTTTTTCACAATTATATCCTCTTCCATCTTTTCTTCGGTAAATAAATCTATTAAACAGTATCTCTGGTTTAGTCCCTATAGCTGTCTTTCTTTTAACATTACTCTCTGTTTACTTCCCTTATACTTACTCTTCTTTTTGAAAAAAAAATATTTTTTTGGTTCGCTCCCGGTTCGCGTACCGGTTCGCGAACCGGGAAGCGAACCAAAAGAAATAGAGCTTGCCAGAGTGCTAAACATTCTAGCAATTTTTTTTATAAAGGGGAGGTAGTTCTGAAAAGAACTTTTTTTTTAATGTTTTTGTTGTTTTATATATTTTTTTTATTTTTCTGACCATTTTTTGTTTTTTTTGTATTTTTTGAACAATTTTATGTTTTTTTGGTTTTTTGGGGGGGAAACAACAAAAAACAGGCATTGGAAAGGGCTCAACAGGAGCAAAAAAAAAAGATTTTTTTTGGGGGCGTTTAGAGCACTTGTGGTTTTCAAATGCTCTGTTTATTAAGTTAATGCTCATATTGGCACATGAGAGTAAGGTACCGCAATATAAACAGACAATCTTCATGTGGACAAAGTTATCCTGAATGTTTGGCACTGTTTCCCGTGCCTCTGGCCCCGACAGAGATACCTGTGCCGATGTCCTGGCCACAGGAGTTGGTGGGTTGTCCTGGAGGTCACGCATCTGTGCCCGGTTGTAATTTAGTGGATGCCACCTCAGCATGTGACGGTGCATAGTATAGTTGCCGTAACTATACTTCTTATCTGTGCCTCTAGATAAGTCCTCTTTGCATATGAGGAACGTCACATACCGAGCATTAACTTTTTTCTGTCCTTCAGGAAAAGAAAAAAACTGCCAAATGAAACTATTTTTATGATGAGATACCCGGGGCTCCTCTTGTAAAAACTGTGTTGCCTGTATTTCCTCTTCCTCTTCTTGATCCTCTTCCTCCTCTGTGTTGGAAAGGAACTGTGGAGGTGGTCCTCTCTTCCTATGAGGTGGTGGTGGTGGTGGTGGGGGTGCACCAGCTGCAGCTACTAGTGAAGCCATTTTCCACTGAGCAAAATAGGTCTTCCTTTCACAAAGTTGAAAGTCAGAGTGAGAAAAAAGGTGGGGGCTTTCATCATTTGGGAAAAAAATAGTTCTAAACCAATGAAAAGTGTTATTTTTAGGTCACCTGACCTAGCCTTACATCATTAGGAAACCAAAAGTGAAATGAACCAATGAAAAATTGTATTAACAAGTCACATGACCTGTTACGCTTATGTTACGCGCTGCGGAACGCGCCCCGGATAGCTTCCGGGGAGCTGCGCTTCGCGCCTCGGTTCGCGCTCCGGAGCACTTCCGGGTGCGCTAACGCGGCGCGTCATAAGACGCATTACGCGGCAACGCGATACGTCGCGCTTTCGCGACGCGCCCCGGATCGCTTCCGGGGAGCTGCGCTTCGCGTCTCAGTTTGCGTACCGGAGCACTTCCGGGTGCGCTAACGCGGCGCGTCATAAGACGCATTACGCGACAACGTGATACGTCGCGCTTCCGCGACGCGTCACGTTGTTGATTTCTAACGCGGCAGTTGCGCAAACGGAACGTTTACCGGTTCGTGGACCGGGTCGCGGCACCAAATTGAGCTAACGGGAAGCTTCCCGGTTCGTGAACTGGGAGCGAACAAAAAATAATAATAATAAAAAAATTATTAATAAACATATAAAATATATTTTTTGATTTAAAGAAGAATACATTTGACAGCTATAGATATTAGCTTTTAAAAAACCAATGAAATTCACTGAAAAAACCATAGGTTATAGACCATATATAGTTAGGAATTAGCATTTACAAAACCTTGAAAATTCACTGAAAAAACCATAGGTTATAGACCATATATAGTTAGGAATTAGCATTTAAAAAACCTTTTTTTACTCACACAAAACTCAAATAACATCACTGATGACATCACTGATGACATCTCAAATGACATCACTGATGACATCACTGATGACATCTCATTTGACATTACTGATCACATCACTGATGACATCATTCATGTGATAATACGATGAACCTCTTCAGACTCTAATATAACCTTATATACACTCAGTGTAAACAGACACTCACAGACTGTCACTCATCCATGGAGTTATTCACACACTTAGTCAGTCATGCAAAGAATCAATCACACCTCCATTTTCTCAACTACACAGTTATACACACCTTACTTATTCAAACATATACTAACACATATTTACTCTCTTTTACAATGCCTGATACAAGTACACAATGATCCATACAGCCACTCACACATTCACTGGCTCTTATGCACAGTTATTTATATATGTCAAATGTCACATGTACTGTGTTTTACATATGTACTTACTTTGACATGTAGCACTGAGATATCCATTCACTCACCAATGCACTCAGTCAACCGCCCATACAGGTGTTTCCACATGCACTTTTGAACCCATACATCTAGTGAATCAACTGCTCACACATCTATGCACAGAGTCATACACCTCCCAGCCACCCACACACACACACTCAGTCTCCCATACAAATACTTGGGCAACCAATTAATAACCCCTATACTTACTCATATAGCTACTGATCAACACATGCAGCAGTTTACAGAACAACAGACATAATGATGCACAAATTAAGACAGTTTAGTCACTAACTCATGCACTCAGTGACACACATTTATTCACTCACTCATACAGTCAATCATGCACCTAATAAATCCTTCATCCAGACACTTATACCTCCACTCATTCTTCAATATGTAAGACATATTTTAACTTTACAGAAACATACAGTCACTGGATGTAGTCATCAGTGATGTCATCAGTGATGTCATTTGAGATGTCATCAGTGATGTCATCAGTGATGTCATCAGTGATGTCATTTGAGATGTCATCAGTGATGTCATCAGTGATGTCACTGACCATGTCATGAATGATGTAATATGTGACATGATCAGCAGTGGATTGCGGGTGCGCGATATATAGTTAGTACAACTAACTATATATGGAATTTCAATGGTTTTGTGCGAGTAAAGAAAGGTTTTTTAAATGCTAATTCCTAACTATATATGGTCTATAACCTATGGTTTTTTCAGTGAATTTTCAAGGTTTTGTAAATGCTAATTCCTAACTATATATGGTCTATAACCTATGGTTTTTTCAGTGAATATATATATATATATACATTTTACAGACTAGCAGAAAATGTTTATTAAAAAGCAAAGACAATACGAGCATTTTACATTTTTGATATGTAAAAAAGCTGAAACTGTGAAAATAACCTTTCCACATGTTGTGATCTCAAACGAGGCTTTGAGGACTTTGACACTAGAAGCACTGCGTATACTGCTGGCTCAGCTCTGCAAACTCTTTGGCAAAATTCTGTGAATTTCACGGATGGAAAAATGAATCGGGTACCTGCCATAAAAAAGCTCTCCCCTTTGGACACAGAAGGACAACAATACCACCAAAAGCGCAATTCAATTCGACGTCATCAGGAAGCGCTGGACGCGCTGGAAGCCATTTGTTTCCAGCGCGTCCAGCAACGAGGTGCGTGTTTGCTGCTCTGGTGGGGCGGGGGGCCGTTTTTCGGTGCCTTGAGGCATCGGGGGGGAGGAAACTGTGTTTCCTCTCCCCTGATGTCCCAATGCACGGCATTCCTGGTGCACGATCGCGCACAGCGTCGCGATCGTGCACCAGGAATGCCCCACTAGACACCAGGGATTGCTTGTGTTTGGTTTTTTTTGTGCAGGAAGCGACCCCTTGGGCAAGGGTCGCTTCCTTAGGGGGCCAAGTAATGTTTTAGACTTTTCTGCCCCCCCTGGTGCAGATCGGCCGTTTTGTTTGGCCGATCTGCACCCAGGGGGGGCAGAAAAGCCCACTAGATGCCAGGGATTGTTTTTGGGCATATTTCTTTGTCGAGGAAGCGACCCCTTGGGCAAGGGTCGCTTCCTTTTGGGGCCAAATAATGTTTCTGACTTTTCTGCCCCCCCGGGGCAGATCGGCCGTTTTGTTTGGCCGATCTGCACCCAGTGGGGGCAGAAAAGCCCACTAGACACCAGGGATTGTTGTTTATTTATAAAGGAAGCGACCCCTTGGGCAAGGGTCGCTTCCTTAGGGGGATAAAATATTTTTCAGACTTTTCTGCCCCCCCTGGGGCAGATCGGCCGTTTTTTCGGCCGATCTGCACCCATTGGGAGCAGAAAAGCCCACTAGACACCAGGGATTGTTTTTTATTTATAAAGGAAGCGACCCCTTGGGCAAGGGTTGCTTCCTTAGGGGGATAAAAAAAAATCAGACTTTTCTGCCCCCCCTGGGGCAGATCGGCCGTTTTTTCGGTCGATCTGCACCCAGGGGGAGCAGAAAAGCCCACTAGTCACCAGGGATTTGTTTTTTATTTGAAAAGGAAGCGACCCCTTGGGGAAGGGTCGCTTCCTAGTGGCCCTAATATTTTTTTTTACTTTTCTGCCCCAGGGGGGGGGGGGGGGAGCGACCCCTTGGCCAAGGGTTGCTTCCTTGGGCCCATTTGTTTTCAGTATGTTCTGCCGTGTCTTTATTTGGCCTCTCTGCCCTCCGTAGGGTTGCTTCCAGGGGGCCCACGTTTATAATGATTTATAATCTTCCCCCCTTGGGGACAGACACCCCATTTGTGACATACCCTGTGACATAGCCTGTTGTAATGTGTGTTGTTTTTGTTTCTTCTAATGTGTATTGGGTTTTTTTCTCTTTAGATTGTTGCAGTGTGCGGTTCTGTTACTGGTGGTTCTGTTGTTCTGCTGTTTCTGTAGTTGCATGTGTTTGGTAAGAGACCTTTTTTTTGTTCAATTGTAATGTAATTGTTTATTTTGCAAAGTGTGTAGTAATACGAGTATGTTTTGTTGCTGTTTGTTGTGATTGTAAAACATGTTTTGCATTTGTTTTTGATGTGTCCTTCTGTAGATGTAAGTTTTTTTTTCTTCTTTCTAGTGGGATATCGTTGCCTATTTGCTGTGTCTTTGCAGAGTAGGTGCTGGTGAGTGTAGTTGTGTCTTGTAAGTGAATTGTATATTTTTTCTAAATATATTTTTTTGTGAAAAAGTCTTACATTTTTATCTTACTTTGCGCAGTGTTGGGGTTGTTGAGTTGTTTGTGCAGACTCCTTTATTTGTAAGGATAATGGCTAGCCGCCGGATTACTGCTCAGCAAGTTGTTGGAATGCTTTTTGATTCTTCCTCTGACCATGGTCCAGAGTCTGACTCTGATTCTGAGCCAGAGGTGGGAGGTGAAGATTCAGGTAGTGAGTTTTCTCTACACATGGCTTCATCTGATGATGAAGACACTTTGAGTGCTGATGAAGCTACTTTTGGTGTGGATGATGTGCCTGTGGTTGGGGAGGACATTGCTGTGTTTACGGTTTGGGAGGACATTGTTGTGCCTGTGGTTGCGGAGGACATTGATGTGCCAATTGTGCGGCAAGAGACATCTGGGCTGCAGCCTGGGGCTGCTAGACTTCCAGTTGGTGTAGTGAGACAAGAGGTAGCTGGGCGGCCGCCTGCGGCTGCAAGACTTGACGATGAAAGTTCTGACCTCTGGGTTGCACCAGGCATGGTGCAGCCGGCATTGCCTGAATTTACTGGTGTTCCAGGGTGTAGGGTGAACACTGAAAACTTTTTGCCTATTGATTTTTTCAAGTTGTTTATGGATGATGTGTTTTTGGCAGAGATTGTAGAGCAGACTAATTTGTATGCTGAAATTTTTTTGAGGGTGAACAGTGCCAGCCTTAAGCCCCACGCTAGAGCTACCCGGTGGACTCCCACCAATTTGGAGGAGATGAAAAAGTTTTTGGGTTTAACTCTTTTGATGGGCTTGCTTAGGAAACCATCAATGGCTTCATATTGGTCTACTAGTCCCTTGATGGCAACAGCTATATTTCCGGCAGTCATGACTCGTGATAGGTATTTGCTTCTGCTGCGGATGATGCATTTTGTTCACAATAGTCTTGCTTTGCCACGAGATCACCCTGATTGTGACCGTCTTTTCAAGATTCGGCCTGTCATTGATCATTTGGTTGATCGATTTTCTGAGATCTTTTATCCCGGGAAAGAAATTGCAGTGGATGAGTCTTTGCTGTTGTTCAAGGGCCGCTTGGTATTTCGGCAATACATTCCTAGTAAGAGGATACGCTATGGAATCAAACTGTATATGCTGTGTGACAGTGAGACTGGATATGTCTCTAATTTCAGGGTGTACACTGGTAAGGAATCCAGGATTAACCCCCCTGGTTGTCCGTCGACTTTTGGAGAGACTGAGAAAATTGTGTGGGAACTTGGTCGTGGATTGTTTAACAAAGGCCATCATTTGTATGTCGATAACTTCTACACTGGTGTGCGGTTGTTCAGGGAATTGGCCAAAGTGGACACTGTTGCTTGTGGCACAATCCGCTCAAACCGTAAAGGTTTCCCAAAAGAACTTGTTTGTCGAAAGCTTGCTCGGGGACAGTGCAGTGCATTGCGTTGTGAGGAGCTTCTAGCTGTGAAGTTTACAGACAGGAGAGATGTCTACATGTTGACTACAATACATGATGAAAGCACTGAACCGCGGACTGTTTGGGGTCAGGTTGCAGAAGTGCGCAAACCTGTGTGCATACTGGACTACAATAAGTACATGGGTGGTGTTGACAGAGTTGATCAGAGGTTGGAACCGTATGCTGCTCTTCGTAAGGCTTACATTTGGTACAAGAAGTTGGCTAGCCATCTTTTCCACTTGGCAACCTTTAATGCTTTTATTGTGTTCCAGAAATATTGTCCCCAGTCAAAGATGACTTTTGTAAAGTTTCAGGAGTCTGTAATAGGCAGCCTTGTTTTAGTGGAACAGGCAAGTGTTCCTAGAGTTGGAGTGGTGGAGGATGTTGCCAGATTGAAAGATCGCCACTTTCCTGATACAATTCCTCCTACAACCTCAAAAGACTTTCCCAGTCGGAGATGTAGAGTCTGTTGGCGAAGAGGTTTGCGGAAGGAGGTTCGCATGTACTGCCCCGACTGCCCTTCAAACCCCGGGCTGTGTGTACCTGCTTGTTTTAGATTGTACCACACGCAAAAGAATTTTTGGGAGTATCAATGAGTGGTAAAGTGAACTGGTTGGTCTTTATTCTGTAAAAGTTATTGTTCAGTTCCAAATATGTATTTGTGTAGTCTTCTTAGATTTAGTTGACGAGTTAGTAGATTTGTATCAATTTGCAATTTGTTGTTGTTTCTCTTTTATTTAAAAAAAAAACTAAAGTATGATGTTGGTTTGCGTGTAGTGTCCATTGTCTGACTGAGTGCATGGTTTGGCGCTTGGCTGCCGGTGTCTGTGGACTGGTGCTTGTCTGGCGGTGTCTGCGGACTGGTGCTTGACTGGCGGTGTGCGTGGTCTGGTGTTTGGTTGGCGGTGTGCGTGCTCTTGCGCTTGATTGGTGTTGTGTTTGGATTTGTCTTTGGCTGGTGGTGTTCGTGGAGTGGTGCTTGGCTGGCGGTGTGTGTGGAGTTGTGCTTGGCTGGTGGTGTGTGTTGAGTGGCGCTTGGCTGGTGGTGTGTGTGGAGTGGCGCTTGGCTGGTGGTGTGCGTGGAGTGGTACTTGGCTGTCTGTGCACGGAGTGGTGCTTGGCTGGTGTTGTGTTTGTGGAGTGGCGCTTGGCTGGTGGTGTGTGTGGAGGGGCGCTTGGCTGGTGGTGTGCATGGAGTGGTACTTGGCTGTCTGTGCACGGAGTGGTGCTTGGATGGCGGTGTGTGTGGAGTGGTGCTTGGCTGGCGGTGTGTGTGGAGTGGCACTTGGCTGGACGGTGTGCGTGGAGTGGTACTTGGATGTCTGTGCACGGAGTGGTGCTTGGCTGGCGGTGTGTGTGGAGTGGTACTTGGCTGTCGGTGTGCGCTGAGTGGTGTTTGGCTGGCGGTGTGCATGGTCTGGTGCTTGGATGGTGGTGTGGGTGGACTGGCGTTCGGCAGGCGGTGTGTGAGTAGTTACTTTCTGTTGGTCACTACACACACTGCTAGTTGAGTGACACTCCACACAGTCCATCATTTTGTGTAGTTGCAGTGTCAGAAATGTGGGCGTGTGAAAGTGATGGGCCCTTGAATGGCACTGTTTGCTGGTGTGAGTGTTGGAATATGATGGGTCCGCGGCTGGCGGTGTGAATGTTTTGTATGTGTCACGCGTACGAAAGGTGTATGAATGGCCTGTAAAGAGGTTGGTGCCTTGACGTGGCTTTACAGCTCACGAGCTGTGAGTCAGTGGCTCAGTTTATCATACTTTCAATTATACACAGTGTATTTCATTTTTGTGAAATTACTTGCGTATACAATTGTATGTACTGAATCATCACTCACCCTCGTGCCAAATCCAACCAGTATGTGTGTGTGCTTGCGGATTAGATGGGTGTGCAGTAATAATTGTTTTTTTTCTCTTTCTGCAGTAGGGTGTACCTTGTCCCTTATTGTGATTGTTGTTATGTGTTGCTTTTCCATTCGGATGGTGTCAATGGTCTGGTTTGTATCAGGTATGAAAGGTGCGTGAATGGCCTGTAAAACGGTTGGTGCCTTGTCGTGGCTTTACAGCTCACGAGTTGCGAGTCACTGGTTCAGTTTTTATGCATTTATTTATTGACGGAGCATTTCATTTTTTTGAAATATCTTGTTAATAAAATTTTATGTACTGAACCATCACTCGCCCTCGTGCCAAATCCAACCTGTATGTGTGTGTCTTTGGGGAATAGATAGCCGTGCTTGAATGTTTGACTTTTGAGTAACTCTGTTAAGGTGTGGTATCCTTTTACTCGGGAGAACAAGGGGAACGCAGGGTGGTAGGACTTTTTTGCCGGCACGGCGATCCCACGCCAAAAAGTTTGGAAAAGTGCTATTTTTACCTAATGTTAAGGTTTGCAAGGAGTTCCGGGTAGGAAAATATTGGGGGACCCACGCATGCCATACCTCCCTGGACTCTCCCGGGTGTCTAGTTTTCAGAACTGTTTGGGTTTGCTACTTTCCAAAGAATACCACCCAGCCCCGGGCCAAAAACTCAGGTGCCCCCCCACCCCCAAATCAAAGTTATATTGCTTCAGGGTATTTTAAATTCACCACCGTACGATTTGGACCTTTTCCTGTTGCAGCCACTATGGCTACCCACGCAAGTGAGGTACCGTTTTTATCAGGAGACCTGGGGGAACGCTGGGTGGGAGGTAATTTGTGTGAGCCCAGTGATGCCACGCTTTCCCAGACTACAACGTGTGAAAAAATTGATTTTTTTCTGCTAAAATTGAGGTTTGCAAGGGATTCTGGGTAAAGGAACGTTGGAGGATCCACGCAAGCCATACCTCCTTGGAAGCCCCCGGGTGTCTACTTTTCAGAAATGTGTGGGTTTGGTAGGTTTCCATAGATGGCTGTCTCGCACGGGGCCAGAAACCCAGGGAAGCCCTCTTGCAAAAGCTGGTGAATTTAACAATGGTGAAAATGTTAAGTTCACCAGCTTTTGCAAGAGGGGTTACCTGGGTTTTTGGCCCCGTGCGAGACAGCCATCTAGGGAAACCTACCATACCCACACATTTCTGAAAAGTAGACACCCGGGGGCTTCCAAGGAGGTATGGCTTGCGTGGATCCTCCAACGTTCCTTTACCCAGAATCCCTTGCAAACCTCATTTTTTTGCTTGGAAAAAATCTGTTTTTCACACGTTTTAGTGTGGGAAAGCGTGGCATCACTGGGCTCACACAAATTACCTCCCACCCAGCGATCCCCAAGGTCTCCCGATAAAAATGGTACCTCACTTGCGTGGGTAGGCATAGTGGCTGATTTAGGAAAAGACCCAATTCATACTGTGGAGACCAAAACATTACCTTTAGCCAAATAATCTTATTTTTTGAGGGGGTCACCTGAGCTTTTGGCCCGGGGCTTGGCGGGCATCTTTGGAAACTACCAAACCCAAACAGTTCTGAGAACTAGACACCCAGGGGAGTCCAGGGAGGTATGGCATGCGTGGGTCCCCCAATGTTTTCCTACCCAGAAACCCCTGCAAACCTGAAATTTTGGTCAAAAACCCCACTTTTCCGTTCTTTTTTGGGTGGGATCTCGCTGCCGGAACAAATGTCCTACCACCCAGCGTTTCCCTTGTTCTCCCGAGTAAAATGATACCTCACTTGTGTGGGTGGGCCAAAGGCATGTGACTAAGGCTGGGGGGCTTAATTTGTAAAACTTAAATATGACTAAAAACTACTTTTTTCAAAACTCATTTTTGGCGTGTTCTGCTTTGGGGCACCCACACAAGTGAGGTATGCTTTTACTCGGGAGAACAAGGGAAACGCAGGGTGGTAGGACTTTTTTGCCGGCACGGCGATCCCATGCCAAAAAGTTTGGAAAAGTGCTATTTTTACCTAATTTTAAGGTTTGCAATGAGTTCTGGGTAGGAAAACATTGGGGGACCCACGCATGCCATACCTCCCTGGACTCTCCCGGGTGTCTAGTTTTCAGAACTGTTTGGGTTTGCTACTTTCCAAAGAATACCACCCAGCCCCGGGCCAAAAACTCAGGTCCCCCCCCCAAATCAAAGTTATATTGCTTCAGGGTATTTTAAATTCACCACCGTACGATTTGGACCTTTTCCTGTTGCAGCCTCTATGGCTACCCACGCAAGTGAGGTACCGTTTTTATCGGGAGACCTGGGGGAACGCTGGGTAGGAGGTAATTTGTGTGAGCCCAGTGATGCCACGCTTTCCCAGACTACAACGTGTGAAAAAATTTATTTTTTTCTGCTAAAATTGAGGTTTGCAAGGGATTTTGGGTAAAGGAACGTTGGAGGATCCACGCAAGCCATACCTCCTTGGAAGCCCCCGGGTGTCTACCTTTTAGAAATGTGTGGGTTTGGTAGGTTTCCATAGATGGCTGTCTCGCACGGGGCCAGAAACCCAGGTAACCCCTCTTGCAAAAGCTGGTGAATTTAACAATGGTGAAAATGTTAAGTTCACCAGCTTTTGCAAGAGGGGTTACCTGGGTTTTTGGCCCCGTGCGAGACAGCCATCTAGGGAAACCTACCAAACCCACACATTTCTGAAAAGTAGACACCCGGGGGCTTCCAAGGAGGTATGGCTTGCGTGGATCCTCCAACGTTCCTTTACCCAGAATCCCTTGCAAACCTCATTTTTTGCTTGGAAAAAATCAGTTTTTTCACACGTTTTAGTGTGGGAAAGCGTGGCATCACTGGGCTCACACAAATTACCTCCCACCCAGCGTTCCCCAAGGTCTCCCGATAAAAATGGTACCTCACTTGCGTGGGTAGGCATAGTGGCTGCTTTAGGAAAAGGCCCAATTCATACTGTGGAGACCAAGACATTACCTTTAGCCAAATAATCTTATTTTTTGAGGGGGTCACCTGAGCTTATGGCCCGGGGCTTGGCGGGCATCTTTGGAAACTACCAAACCCAAACAGTTCTGAGAACTAGACACCCGGGGGAGTCCAGGGAGGTATGGCATGCGTGGGTCCCCCAATGTTTTCCCGACCCAGAAACCCCTGCAAACCTGAAATTTTGGTCAAAAAACCCACTTTTCCGTACTTTTTTGGGTGGGATCTCGCTGCCGGAACAAATGTCCTACCACCCAGTGTTTCCCTTGTTCTCCCGAGTAAAATGATACCTCACTTGTGTGGGTGGGCCAAAGGCATGTGACTCAGGCTGGGGGGCTTAATGTGTCAAACTTAAATATGACTAAAAACTAATTTTTTCAAAATTCATTTTTGGCGTGTTCTGCTTTGGGGTACCCACACAAGTGAGGTATCCTTTTACTCGGGAGAACAAGGGGAACGCAGGGTGGTAGGACTTTTTTGCCGGCACGGCGATCCCACGCCAAAAAGTTTGGAAAAGTGCTATTTTTACCTGATTTTAAGGTTTGCAAGGAGTTCTGGGTAAAAAAACATTGGGGGACCCACGCATGCCATACCTCCCTGGACTCCCCCGGGTGTCTAGTTTTCAGAACTGTTTGGGTTTGCTACTTTGCAAAGAATACCACCGAGCCCCGGGCCACAAACTCAGATGCCCCTCCCCCCCAAAATCAAGGTAGTTTTGCAATAAGGTAATGTAAATTCACCACCGTACGATTTGAACCGTTTCCTGTTGCAGCCACTATGTCTATCCACGCAAGTGAGGTACCATTCTTTTCAGGAGACCTGGGGGCACGCTGGGTGGGTGGAATTTTGTGGATCCACGCAGATTCCAGAACTTTCCACCACAGAAATATGAGGAAAATGTGTTTTTTTTGTCAAGTTTTTATGTTTGCAAGGGATTCTGGGTAACAAAACCTGGGGGTAGGCAGACGAGTCACCCCATCCTGAATTCCCCTGGGTGTCTAGTTTTCAAAAATGTATAGGTTTGCTAGGTTTCCCTAGATGCTGGCAGAGCTTTGGCGCAAAAAGAAAAGGTAGTCTTTTTGTCCAAAGCGTGCTAAATTTCACTGGGAAATTGAGGTGCGACCATGCTGCGTTTTGCGCTGTTTTATGTCGCAGCCACTATGCCTACCCACGCAAGTGAGGTACTATTTTTTTCGGGAGACCTGGGGGCACACTGGGTGGGTGGAAATTTGTTGATCCACACAGATTCCAGTACTTTCCACCACAGAAATGTGAGGAAAATGTGTTTTTTTTGTCAACTTTTTATGTTTGCAAGGGATTCTGGGTAACAAAACCTGGAGGTAGGCAGACGAGTCACCCCATCCTTAATTCCCCTGGGTGTCTAGTTTTCAAAAATGTATAGGTTTGCTAGGTTTCCCTAGGTGCTGGCAGAGCTACGGCGCAAAAACAAAAGGTAGTCTTTTTGTCCAAAACGTGCTAAATTTCACTGGGAAATTGAGGTGCGACCATGCTGCGTTTTCCGCTGTTTCATGTCGCAGCCACTATGCCTACCCACGCAAGTGAGGTACCATTTTTTTCGGGAGACCTGGGGGCACGCTGGGTGGGTGGAAATTTGTTGATCCACACAGATTCCAGAACTTTCCACCACAGAAATGTGAGGAAAATGTGTTTTGTTTGTCAAATTTTTATGTTTGCAAGGGATTCTGGGTAACAAAACCTTGAGGTAGGCAGACGAGTCACCCCATCCTAAATTCCCCTGGGTGTCTAGTTTTCAAAAATGTATAGGTTTGCTAGGTTTCCCTAGGTGCTGGCAGAGCTACGGCGCAAAAACAAAAGGTAGTCTTTTTGTCCGAAACGTGCTAAATTTCACTGGGAAATTGAGGTGCGACCATGCTGCGTTTTGCGCTGTTTCATGTCGCAGCCACTATGCCTACCCACGCAAGTGAGGTACCATTTTTTTCGGGAGACCTGGGGGCACGCTGGGTGGGTGGAAATTTGTTGATCCACGCAGATTCCAGAACTTTCCACCACAGAAATGTGAGGAAAATGTGTTTTTTTGTCAAATATTTATGTTTGCAAGGGATTCTGGGTAACAAAACCTGGGGGTAGGCAGACGAGTCACCCCATTCCGAATTGCCCTGGGTGTCTAGTTTTCAAAAATGCATAGGTTTGCTAAATTTCCCTAGGTGCTGGCAGAGCTACGGCGCAAAAACAAAAGGTAGTCTTTTTGTCCGAAACGTGCTAAATTTCACTGGGAAATTGAGGTGCGACCATGCTGCGTTTTGCGCTGTTTCATGTCGCAGCCACTATGCCTACCCACGCAAGTGAGGTACCATTTTTTTCGGGAGACCTGGGGGCACGCTGGGTGGGTGGAAATTTGTTGATCCACACAGGTTCCAGAACTTTCCACCACAGAAATGTGAGGAAAATTTGTTTTTTTTGTCAAATTTTTATGTTTGCAAGGGATTCTGGGTAACAAAACCTGGGGGTAGGCAGATGAGTCACCCCATTCCGAATTGCCCTGGGTGTCTAGTTTTCAAAAATGCATAGGTTTGCTAGATTTCCCTAGGTGCTGGCAGAGCTACGGCGCAAAAACAAAAGGTAGTCTTTTTGTCCGAAACGTGCTAAATTTCACTGGGAAATTGAGGTGCGACCATGCTGCGTTTTGCGCTGTTTCATGTCGCAGCCACTATGCCTACCCACGCAAGTGAGGTACCATTTTTTTGGGAGACCTGGGGGCACGCTGGGTGGGTGGAAATGTGTTGATCCACGCAGATTCCAGAACTTTCCACCACAGAAATGTGAGGAAAATGTGTTTTTTTTGTCACATTTTTTATGTTTGCAAGGGATTCTGGGTAACAAAACCTGGGGGTAGGCAGACCAGTCACCCCATCCTAAATTACCCTGGGTGTCTAGTTTTAAAAAATGTATAGGTTTGCTAGATTTCCCTAGGTGCTGGCAGAGCTACGGTGCAAAAACAAAAGGTAGTCTTTTTGTCCGAAACGTGCTAAATTTCACTGGGAAATTGAGGTGCGACCATGCTGCGTTTTGCGCTGTTTCATGTCTCAGCCACTATGCCTACCCACGCAAGTGAGGTACCATTTTTTTCGGGAGACCTGGGGGCACGCTGGGTGGGTGGAAATGTGTTGATCCACGCAGATTCCAGAACTTTCCACCACAGAAATGTGAGGAAAATGTGTTTTTTTTGTCAAATGTTTATGTTTGCAAGGGATTCTGGGTAACACAACCTGGGGGTAGGCAGACGAGTCACCCCATCCTGAATTTCCCTGGGTGTCTAGTTTTCAAAAATGCATAGGTTTGCTAGGTTTCCCTAGGTGCTGGCAGAGCTACGGCGCAAAAACAAAAGGTAGTCTTTTTGTCCGAAATGTGCTAAATTTCACTGGGAAATTGAGGTGCGACCATGCTGCGTTTTGCGCTGTTTCATGTCGCAGCCACTATGCCTACCCACGCAAGTGAGGTACCATTTTTCTCGGGAGACCTGGGGGCACGCTGGGTGGGTGGAAATTTGTTGGTCCACGCACATTCCAGAACTTTCCACCACAGAAATGTGAGGAAAATGTGTTTTGTTTGTCAAATATTTAGGTTTGCAAGGGATTCTGGCTAACAAAACCTGGGGGTAGGCAGACGAGTCACCCCATCCTGAATTGCCCTGGGTGTCTAGTTTTCATAAATGTATAGGTTTGCTAGGTTTCCCTAGGTGCTGGCAGAGCTACGGCGCAAAAACAAAAGGTAGTCTTTTTGTCCGAAACGTGCTAAATTTCACTGGGAAATTGAGGTGCGACCATGCTGCGTTTTGCGCTGTTTCATGTCGCAGCCACTATGCCTACCCACGCAAGTGAGGTACCATTATTTTCAGGAGACCTGGGGGCACACTGGGTGGGTGGAAATTTGTTGATCCACCCAGATTCCAGAACTTTCCACCACAGAAATGTGAGGAAAATGTGTTTGTTTTGTCAAAATCTTAGCTTTGCAAGGGATTCTGGGTAACAAAACCTGGTGGCAGGCAGTCGAGTCACCCCATCCTGAATTCCCCTGGGTGTCTACTTTTCAAAAATGTATAGGTATGCTAGGTTTCCCTAGGTGCCGGCAGAGCTAGGGTGCAAAAACTACAGGTAGGCACTTTGCCAAAAAAGGGTCAATTTGTAACTGCAAAATTTAGGTGTGACCACGTTGCATTTTGCGCCGTTTCCTGTCGCAGGCACAAGGCCGACCCACACAAGTGAGGTACCGTTTTTATCGGGGACACTTGTGGTAATTCAGATTTGTAAATCAACTGTTATTACCAATTGAGCTTTCATGCATTTCTCCCTTTCAATGAAAGACATTGTGTAAAAAAAAAATCTTTATGAAAAATGACCAATAATTCTCATGCTAGTATGAGTATTCCCAACTTTGAAAATGTGCAATTATATACTGTTTCTGAACTCTATAATTTGTAACCAATTCAGAAATACATAGGTGTCTTTCATACAGATTATTCCATGTATACATTTTCCAAGACAAAGTGCACTATACCCAGTAAATGAAAAAATACCATTGCAAGTTGCTGCTCAGTTTTTGGATCTGGGTTCGTCAGGTTCTTGGTGAAACTACAAGTCCTATATATCCCCACAACCAGGAAGGTCTAACGGATGTAACGGTATATTGCTTTCCAAGAGCTGTCAAAATTAGAAAAAGTTATAGGTGAAAACGTTGAGACAAAAGGCTGTTTTTTTCAACAAATTTTCAAATATTCCAATATCTAACTGTTAGTTTCTATAACGAAACCTTCATGGATTTAGACAAATGACCCCTTTCTGAATTCATAATGTAGTCTACTTTTCGAAAATGTAAAGCTTTCCAGGATCCATTATTGCTTTCAAACTCATTTATACCATTAACTGGAAGGAGGTGGAAAGCTCTAAAAATAGCAAAAATAGGCTATGTCCCAGAAAAATGCCAAAACTGAGTGAAAAATTTCGGTTCTCTCACAAAAGACTGTCATTCCCTAAAAGCTGAGAAAATGGAGATTTCAGCCCCACAAACCCTTTTGTGATACCATTTTCAGGGAAAAACCCAGAGGCTTTCATTTGCAGCCCGTTTTTCCCATTTTTCTGAAAAAAACAAAAAAATCACTATATTTTGGTTAATTTCTGGGACCCCTCCAAGGGAATCCACAAACCCTGGGCGCCTTTAGAATCCACATGATGTTGGAAGAAAAGGACGCAAATTTGGCGTGGATACCTTATGTGGTCAAAAAGTTACAAGGGCCTAAGCGCGCACTACTCCAAAACGCCAAAAAAAGCCTTAGCACAGGAGGGGAAAAGGCCTAGCAGCGAAGGGTTTAAACATTTTCAAGTTTGGAACTGTGGCTGAGGTTAAAGAAAGAAGGCCATACAGGAACTCACGGGAATTCAGCGTTTTAAAACAGAGTTTGGGTAAGCACCCTCAAGCTGTAGCCATTAAAAGCATCCGAAGAGCCTCTAACATAGAGCGATTCTCGCACTCACAGACTAATGATTAGTCACTTTATAAGACACATTGGTATAGTCACACCACACAACGTTAGTCTGTTAAACCATGTAACTTATTGATCGCCACCACCCCTTGCAATCCTACTGCAGCGGCTTCTAGGTACTGAGATCTCCCACATTCGGACAATTGTAAATCTGCTTCTTCTATGGCCCCAGCAGTTCAGGAAGATGGTAGGGGCTGTGGCGTGCACGCTCGGCTCGCAGCACACCCCCAATTGGCCCCCCAAAAGTGACAGGAAGGCCGCCTACTACCAAAGTAAACACCTGCTCAATGAGGCTGACAGGGAGCATCATTCCATCATTACTGGATGCATACTCCTTATTATGCGAGTGGGCATGTGCACTGAAATGCTGTCATACATGTCTTTTATCCAAGCTCCCTGGGCCAGGGAGTATACAGTCCTCAAAGCATTGCAAGCACTGTCAGCCTCAGAGACTTTATTTATTTATTTTAGTGATTTAACGCAGTATGTGACACGGCCTGTAGATATCACAGCTCTTAACAAAAAGAAATGGAGGTTGGCGAGCAATGGTGAAAAAAGCATAGCAGGCACAAATAAAATTAAAGCACAGCGCTTTGAAGCTGTAAATAAAATTAACGGTACAAAAGGGGGTGGTGATGGACGGAGCATCTGAATCAATCAAACACTCACACCCAGTCAAAAGATCTGGGTTTAATCCATCACCGTTCTTTAGCCCACTCTGCCACCCCAGTTCAGACATGGCTATATGCACACCAGTCTGACCCTGTGCCCGAACTGCCAAGCCATGTCTTCCCTAGACCGGAAACAAGCTCCCAAGGACCGGTTTCTGGCATTCCAGCCGTCTTCAGCCTGGCTTGCTTGAATCCAGTGGCAAAGTGAGCAAGGGTCAGACTGATTTGCACACATGGGCCCACACGACGCCCAGTGCAGCTACACTCATAAGTCGTCCACAGCTACAAGCATCAGAGGGGGTGATGTGTGGTGCCAGCGACCACACAACACCCCCTCTCTGGTGTCTTGCCTCCTTTCAGCGAGTCGGCAGACCCCTCCACAGCTGCACTGACGTAGCAAACATGGCTTGGCCGCCTGGAGAACTATTTTATCGCCACGCGAGAAAAGGATAGGGCAGTAAAACGCTCGCTCTTACTCCATTATGCGGGGGAAGAAATCTGCCTCTTGTTCAAGCATCTACCGAACACAGGCCCCCGTTGATTATGCTGCAGCAGTCACAGCCCTCAATGCCCATTTCGATCCCCAAATGAACCAGACTTCGAACATTTCAAGCTGAAGAAAAGCGAATTAAAGAGAAGGCTAGTTAGTAGGCGTTTTTCACGCCCGGCTCAGAGAGATAGCCGACACTCACCTGGTAGGTGACCGGGCTGCAGAAGAAATCAAAGCCCAGCTGATCCTTGGGATACGCATTAAAGTCCTACGTGGCCTCATACTGAGGCAACCGAACATACTGATAAACGATATCCTGGTACTAGCACGGTCTTACGATGGACATGGCATTGATGCGAGGGGCGGAGAAGAGTGTTACAGTCAAATCGGAAAGAACGGACGCAGTCAGGACAAGAGACAAGACCTACAGACCACGGGATTGCCAGCCGCAGGCCCCAAAGAGTCACTGCGGGTACTGTGGGTATGAAGAACATCCCTCACAGTCGTGCCCTGCACAAGGGAAGACCTGCACCAACGGTGGCGTCGCGAACCACTTCGCATCAGTGTGCAGGAGGAAGACCCAGCGCAAGGAAGGAAACCGGCCCAAACCAATGCGGAGGTTGGTCCGCCAATTGTCGCACGTCTCACTAATGTCACAAACTGGAGGCAAGGAAAAGGAACAGACTGCATATCAAGAGGATGAGTCCACATCGGAAGACGAAGGATAGACTTATCTAGTCTCATTCACCCGAGCCCTGAAAAGTAGGAGGTGACCCCTACCTCGCTGCACGATCCAAATTGCATGGTCTGACGTCAATGCAGTGATTGACACTGGTGCATCAGTGACGGTAATGGGGATCCAGTAGTACAACAAGCTGAGACCGAGTCCAGAACTCAGAGCGTCAAAAGCCCAAATTTTCGCATACGGCAGCGATTAGCCGCTGCCACTCAAAGGAAAGATGCCTGTGCCAGTGCGGGCCGGAGGCATCGAAATCACCATCGACATCCACGTGATTAACCAGGAGGTGGACACACTACTCAGCAGCCAAGCAGGCAAGGATTTAGGCCTGGTGACATTCGCCAGGAGGGTGCAGATGGACCAGACGGAAGAGCTGTAAGCCAATTCGAAGAGCCGTTCAAGGGACTAGACAAAATAAGGAGAGCCCCAATCAAATTACACATCCCGACTGTCCCACCGACAGCCCTAAGGCACCGGAGAGTCCCTTTTCACCTCCGGCCACTGGTAGAAGAAGAACTACTGAAACTCGAAGACCAAGGGGTCATTGAGAATGTGTCAGTGCCCACACTGTGGGTGTCACCCATGGTAATAGCGGAAAAGCCACATCAGCCAGGGAAGATCAGGCTCTGCATAGACATGCGCCTCCCAAATAAAGCCATTCGGCGTGAACGTCACATAACGCCGACAATGGATGACATTGTGGCCGATCTAAACGGCTCCAGGTGGTTCTCGACGCTGGATCTGACCGCAGGCTATCACCAACTAACACTTGCCAAGGACAGCCAGTACATAACTACGTTCAGCACTCACCTAGGTCTCCGGAGGTACAAAAGGCTAAATTTCAGCATATCAACCTCTGCAGATATTCCAAAAACCATCAAAGAAATCCAATTCGGAATCTCCGGGGTCATAAACGTGAGCGATGATATCCTCATCCACGCGAAGACAGTGAAAGAACACTACCAACACATGAGAGCTACGCTGAAGCGACTGCTGGAACACGGAGTTATTTTGCACAAAGAGAAATGCCTGCTGTTCCAACCAACAATTGAATTCTTCGGACACACGTTTACTCAAGAGGGCATACAGGTCAACCCACGGAAGTCCCAAGCTATTAAAACTGCAGCTGCACCACTCACGGTAGCAGAGGTCCGCAGTTTCCTGGGAATGGCCATCCCTGACCTAGCTACCCTTGCGGAACCTCTCCGAAACCTCACCCGGGCAGACGCCATGTGGCGATGGGGAACAGCCGAAGTGCCAGTGTTCCAGGCGGTCAAGAAAGCTCTCCTTGACCACACCATGCTGGTGTACTTCGACCCTGCGAAGAAAACCGAAATACTTGTAGATACCAGCCCCGTGGGTTTACAAGCCGTCCTCACACAAGAGCAAGAACCCGGAAGATGGGCTGACCTGGCGTACGCCAACAAGGCACTATGCCCGACGGAAAAACGATACTCGCAAACTGAAAGAGAAGCCCTTGCGATTCGCTGGGGCTGCAGACACTTTCACCTATACATATGCGGACACCCGTTCACCATTGTCACAGATCACCAACCCCAGGTATCACTATTCAGAGGATCAGCAACCCATTTCCCACCTCGCATTGAAAGGTGGACCATTGGGCTCCAACACTATGATATGGACGTGATCTACTGGCCCAGCGCCAAGAACCCGGCCGACTTCCTGTCGAGGCAGCCGGACATAGCCGAAGAAGAAAGAGAGGAGTGGAACTGTGAGGGCATGGAAGCCCACCTGGACATGATAGCGGCACTGACGTGCCCCCGAACACTGACGCTTGAAGAAATAGCCACCGCAGCCGGAGAACACCCCGTCATGATCAAAGTTCGAGACACTATCCAAGGAGGCTATGGCGTCAGTTCCTGCGGTCAGCGAACACGTGGTCAAGCCCAGAGATAGAAAGCCTGATGCACATGTGAAGGGTAAGGAACAAACTGAGCCTCACCCAAGGGGGCATTGACCTCAGAGGGCCCCACATCGTCATTCCAGCATCTCTGCAACTGCGGGTAACACAATTGACCCACGAAGGACACCAAGGAATGGAAAAGATGAAGGCCCAAATGAGAGAGAAGTTCTGGTTCCCAGTGATGGATGCCCAGATAGAGGAAATAGTCCGGAAGTGCCCATCATGCCAAATAACAGGCGGCCCCGTGAGGCCAGCACCTGTCCACACAGAAGAGCACGGTCAGAGCCCATGGGAGAAAGTGAGTGCGGACTTTGGGAGTTTCCCTGATGGGCGAGTCACCCTAGCCCTCATTGACAGCTCCTCCAAATATAAACTAGTAGAAGGTGTGAACTCAACAGCCTTCATACATGTGGGCCCTGCCCTGGAGAAGATATTCGGGATGTTCGGATGTCCGAAGGAACTCCGCAGTGACAACAGACCTACTTTTCAAGGACATGAGTTCCGCGAATTCATGCACCACCACGGCATCTGGCACCAGCGCATCGCCCCACAATGGCCCCCAAGCCAATGGGGAGGTTGAATGTTTCATGAGAACGATGAACAAGACCCTTCGTGTTGCCATAGCAGAGCAGAGTGACCCCGAGCAAGAACTCCAGAGGTTCCTGTGAGAATATCGGAGCACGCCACATTGCTCCACGTACCAAAAACCCTGGACGCTAATGCTCAATGGATGGTATCCCTACCGCCCCAGACTGGTCACCTCCTCCGTTCGAAGAAGAAGAGGCATTCAGGAGGAGAGAAAAGCGTAACAACAATGCCAGCCAGACCCAGAGAGCGAAAGTTCACCCGCTCCAGCAAGGAGACAGTGTCATCCTAAGAGACCGAAGGCCCGGAGGGAAGTTTCGAACTCGGTACGAACAAGGGAACAGGACAGTGGTCAGCAGACAAGGAACCATGGCGGCGGTCGAGTAAGCAGGAGAAACGGTGAAGCGTAACATATCATGGTTCAAGCAGATAGACAAGCCCGTCTCCCCTACTGCCATTGAAGACCACACCGAGGAAACCAAGGGCAGCCAGGGTGAGGCCCAGAGAGCCGATGACCAACTGCCAACGGTGCCCCCCTCCCCGGGGAGTCCAGGAGATGCCAGGGCCACAACAGATCTGCCTCCTGTCCCTAGCATCCCGGTTCCTGCACCCACACCCAGCCGAGGTGCCAAAAGGTATGCTCTGCGGGAGAATCTTCCACCAAGCACCCGCCTGAGAGACTTTGCCTGCACATAAGTGAGCTCTATGGGGCATATTATCAAGGGATTTTAAAGCCAAAAAAGCGGATATAAAATTATCTCCCTATTACCTAGCTGTCGCTAACACCAGTTAGCGACAGCTAGTAGGAGATAGCGACCATCTTGGGCCCCGCTTTGCATGTCAGAGATATTTATCACTAATGACATGCAAAGTGGGCGTGCCAAGATGTTAGCGACTGGAAACAGTCGCTAACATCGCTATCTCCTATTACCAACTTTTGGAGATATTCGGGCTAAGCGCGAATATCTCCAAAAGCTAACACCTGCCCTGAGCAGTTCTTAGCCATGTTATCCAATGGGAGGTGGATAACATGGCTAAGAGCATTAGCTCGGTAATGCATGAATATCGCTGACTTTACAGCGATATTCATGCATTTCGGCCGATTTTTGATCGCTTAGGAGATAAACCTTGATAGTAGCAAGGCTCCTAAGCGATAAAAATCACCGCAACACGGCGATTAAATTATTGCCGCTAAGCCAACATAGCGATAATTATCGCTAGTTATTGGTAATATGCCCTGAGTCTTTTTCATAATCAAGTCAAGGACTGAGTTAAGATGGGATGTAATAGTTAGCGCACCAGCATTCCCCGCTGCCTGGCGCGCGTTCGCCAATTCCCGCCTCTGCACTCACGCGTGGGTGCGTATATAAATAAAGTAGGCGGAGCTGCGTTTAATAGGCATACTGTGTGTCTGTGTGTTTAAAGCCGCGCGTTGTGAGGCCCGCTAGCGTACGACAGGCTGCAGGAGGGTGGCCCCCTCTGCAACATCACAGAGCCGAGCTCCGCAGAAGAATGGTGGCTATGTTCATATGCACATCCCTACAATACCGTAGTGACTTCTCATGAGCGACACCAAATTAACACTTTCCAAACAAGCCGCGCCCACACCCTGCAGTCTTCTAGCCAGACTCAAGCATTGTGCCCCTTAGTCTCCATCACTCTATTACCCACTTAAGCAGCAACATTGAAAAGGATAAGAAGGTCACCACTGGTCCTATCACGTGTGACACCAAATCACTTCCCACATAGGCCACCCTGCAAACTAACATCCTTCCAGCCCAGCTCAACCTACGGTTTATTACTCGTTAGGGTAATGAAATGCCCATAAATGCAAACGCAGTACGGTACCACACGCGCTCAATGGGTTGATGGAAATTACTAGAGATACCAAAAGAAAACAAAACAAAAGAATAATAAAAGAAAAGATTAATTCGGAGGCAGGCAGTTTAATAGTTTGTCACTAGAGGGCGCTCACAGCATGGAAAGACAGTGTACAGTAAAGGCAGGCGTCATTGCGTGATTTGTCCATTATGTCAATACCCGAGGATCTACACAACATAGTTAGAATCTTTTTTCTCCTCAGTGAAAGCCAAGTTTTGCGTTAAAGCAGATATGGCTACGAGTGCATTTTAAAGATAGTATATGCAATTGAGAAAATACAATATAAAAGAAGGTTTCGCAGTTTTTTTATCATGATATGGGTTAATAATTGTTTTTTGTGTCAAGAAAAACATGTTCCTTTGTTTTACAGATTTAATTTTGAAATCCTACTGACAGCGGTGCATTTTATTCAAAAGATAAGATACCCAACATCTTTATCTTAAAGAATCGGTATAAATTCGTGTTGCATTGCAATCATACGTATATTCGTGCCTAGACGGGCGATCATCAGCCTTTTCAACTGCGCCAGTTTTCACTCTTTGAAAGTAAAGGGGGTTTTAAATAAAGATCATTATTTGTGACAAGCGACGTCATTTTACCCCTAACTGCATCTAAAGTGTATTCCACTGAGTCCAGGCATCATGCAGTCTAACTGAAGAGCAGAAAAATTAATTTTTGATTTTGACAAGGACAGTCACTGATTGGCGACGCAAAGTGAAATATCTTCCAGTGACAGATTTCATGTTGGAATACATACATTGGGACAGATTTACAAGGAACTGACGCATCTGCATAGCTGCGTCAGTTTCCTTGCACCAGTGCCAAATGTCCTTGCGCCACCATGGATGCGCTGTATTTATAATACAGTGCTCCATGGTGCAAGGATTAACAGATGCATCAGAAATACCGACGCATCTGTTGGCACAAAAGTGACCCATTGCTGGAGTTGCTCATGAAAGTGACGCAACTCCAGCAATGAGCCACAACAGATAGGTGAGTCCCATACAAAAAGCCCTGCGTCATCCATACACCTGGTTTGAGGAGGCATAGCGATTTTGTCGCAGTGAAGGCATAGGTGACGCAGTGAAATGTTGTAAATTTCACGGCATCAGTTCTACATGGCTTTTTGTGCGGGAACTCCCACCCTGCATACATTATACCTGTTGCAGGGCCGGCTTTAATGCTGGTGGCGCCCAGTGCGACAATGTTAGTTGGCGCCCCCAATGATCATCTCCACCACAGATTATCTCGCTAGCACCCTTTAACAGTGACAAAGTCTCCATAACCACTCTCTCTCAGAAGTTATGTTATGTTAATGTTATGTTAATTGTTGTCTTTTATAGCGCACGGCTACTCCAAAGAGTGTCCCGGCGCTTTATTGACAACCAAAAGAGACAGACACAACCACGAACAAAAGAAGGAGACTGTTAAAAAGAGGGGAGTCTAAAGGGCAAAGAGCCAAGTTTTCAGGCCCTTCCTGAAAGCCAGAAGGCTCGGGGTGCTGCGCAGTGCAAAAGGCACCGTGTTCCAGAGCTGTGGAGCCCGCAGCCTAAAGGAACGCCCTCCAATACGGGCCTTCTTCACACGCGGAGATCGTGTCGGATGGTAGAAAGCGAGCCTCCTTTGCAAATATTTCGCCCCAGATGCATGGAGAGCCTTAAAGGCCAAGGTCAGAGCCTTAAAAACTATCCGCTTCCGGATAGGCAGCCAATGAAGGGACTGCAGAAGACCAGCGGCTCTGGCTCGCCTATGCAGGCCAAATATGGCTCGCGCGGCCGTATTCTGGACCACCTGCAGCCGTTGCAGGAGGTACTCTGGCAGGCCTAGATAGAGGACGTTGGCATAGTCCAATCTCGACCCAATTAGGGCCTGTACCGTCGTCCTCCTGTGCTCCTCAGAGAGCAAAGGAAGAAACTTCCGAAGCATCCTGAGGAGGGCAAAGCAGGTGCCAGAAAGGGCAAGGATCTGAGATCTAAATGTTAGACCATTGTCCATCCTGATTCCCAGGTTCTTAGCCGACTGAGACGAGCGGGCTGGAGGAGACATGTCAGCGGGCCACCATTCCTGCCAGTCTGGATCAGATTGACCACCGAAGAAGAGTACCTCCGATTTATCGGAGTTGCACATGAGGCTGTTCAGCTGGAACCATTCAAAAACAGCCCCAAGGCACTCACGGATACTCTCTCCATCATAATCCTCTCCTTTCCTGCAGGTGAAAAGGAGCTGGGTATCGTCGGCATATGATACGATCTGGGCCCCAAAAGACTCAGCCAGTGCCGCCAGAGGGGCCATAAAGATGTTGAATAGAGTCGGGCTCAGCACCGAGCCCTGCGGGACTCCGACTCCCAGAGGCGGCATCTCAGCCGAGCTGAATGAGGCCCAGACCGTTTGTCGACGTCCCGCTAAAAAGGATCTAAACCAGCTAAGCACCGTCCCCCTCAGATGCATTGTATTAGTTGTATTAGTTATATTGCACCACTCATACCAGTAAAGGATGTCAGAGCACTTTGCCTCACACACACATTACACAGTCACTCAATCATACGTGTGTAAACCAGTGTATAGGAAATGTTACATAAGCCAAAGGACTACAGGGTGTAAGAGCCATTTGTCTTCCATACTGGTAGGTAGTATAGTTTAGGAGTGCTTGGTGTGGATAAACACAAACTCAGAATTGAAAAAGTAAAAGCATAGTTGGTAGTTTTCTTTAATATTTAGAAACAATTTCTACCAAAATTGACCCTTTTTGCAACATTAATCTATGCTCTAATGTATACTTTGCAAAGTGTATGCAGATCTATGATGAAAATGAATAGCTCACTGTTCTATATTAGGACTTTAAGTTATAAATTGCAAGTTACAAAAGGATGTCTCTTTTACAAGCAGTAGCCTGCTGACCTAATTACATTATATGCGCTTTGTAATCTGCATGATACACGTTCTTTGCAGGAAGCATATTAACCCTCTGCACTACATTCACATAAGTCAAAACCCCAACTATACATAACTCCGATCTCTTTCCAGGAGGAACATTAATCATGGAAGTTATCTTTACATTTTTGTGTTGCCTGGTAATTGCTGGAGGAAAGGAACGCAGCAGCAGGTGTTTAAAAAATATAATAACCTTGCAAATATGGTGCCCCCAGGAAGCCAGCACACGGTGTGGGGGCACCCGTTGCACCGCCCTAGAGCCTGCCCTGGACTTAGGGCTTTACAATGTGACGCATCTCCCTAGATGCGTCACGTTGTAAATTGGCCACATTATTTGTGCCGCCATTGCATTAAAAAAAGTGACGCAATGGTGGCGCAAGAAGGCGCAATGGGCTTGTAAATCTGCCCCATTAGAATTTTTCTTAAAACAGGTGTATTCTGCCCACCGACCTGCATGGAATGGAATGTGTTGGGGGCTCAGGTACCATGACCCCCCATAATTTTGAGTGAAACTAAACTGTGCCTCCAGGACAGACCCTCCAGTCTGAAACTGAATAGTAATGCTAGGTATGTATGTGTGCTCTGCCATCCTAAAGATCACTCCTTGGCCTACAGGACATTCGAAGATGGAAGAGGGGGGCTGCACACCTTTGGGGAATACATTGTCACTCCTATCACAACAGCCTCAGTGCACTTAAGGGGTAATTTACTAAGATTTAGTGTGTTTGCCATGTGGTATGAAGTGTATGGCGTCAGTTCACACACCATTGTAAAAGCCTGTCGGGTCTTAGCTACCATTAGTGCATCAGGTGTAGTGCACAGGGGCCCAGAGCCCTGATAATTGCTGTACTTTACTACCCCAGCAGCAAAGGAGCCATTTTCCTTGCAGTGTCTAACCCAGGGTGGTGTGGAGTGCAAAAAAACGATGGATTTAGGCCCAGATCATTGTACTGGGGTGAATGTATGACATTGTTCTACATTCTGTCCATCAACTGTGTTTTTTGCAATTTTCACCCCGAGTGGGCTGGGTATGCTCAGACGTGAGTCCCAGGCTCTCCACACCACTGGAGTCAAGCTATCCAGGCTGAATGAAGGCTGATAGCCAGAAACCGGTCCTTGGATGCTTGGTTCCGGTCTGGGAAAGACATGGCTTGGTAGTTCGGACTGGACTGTTCCCATGAGGCACAGGGTCAGAGCTGATTTGCATATAGCCAGTGTCTAACCCAGGGTGGTGTGGAGTGCAAAAAAACGATGGATTTAGGCCCAGATCATTGTACTGGGGTGAATGTATGACATTGTTCTACATTCTGTCCATCAACTGTGCTTTTTGCAATTTTCACCCCGAGTGGGCTGGGTATGCTCAGACGTGAGTCCCAGGCTCTCCACACCACTGGAGTCAAGCTATCCAGGCTGAATGAAGGCTGATAGCCAGAAACCGGTCCTTGGATGCTTGATTCCGGTCTGGGAAAGACATGGCTTGGTAGTTCGGACTGGACTGTTCCCATGAGGCACAGGGTCAGAGCTGATTTGCATATAGCCAGTGTCTAACCCAGGGTGGTGTGGAGTGCAAAAAAACGATGGATTTAGGCCCAGATCATTGTACTGGGGTGAATGTATGACATTGTTCTACATTCTGTCCATCAACTGTGTTTTTTGCAACCTGCTGTGGATGCAGCACAAAATTGTGCAGCGCCACGTGATCACCGGTGCTACCTATAGTAAATCTAGGCCAGAGTGATTTGCAACACACTTCGCAGAAAAGTCAGATAGTCCTTCTTAAAAGCAATTTTCACAGTGAGAGTGCAATATATGTTATATAACTAAAGTCACAGGGATTGTGAAAAATCCAAGAGTTGCACAGCAGCATGGGTGTGGTATGTAGGCTGAGGTGAATCTTGGAGCACTGGAGCGGGAGCAGACTGTAATTTACAGACAGCACATTTACCATTGAAATGCCACCAAATTTACATAGACATGCAGTTTTACTGCTAAGACCAGACTGCACAGCGCACAAACGATAATATATGAAAATAGGGTTTCAGCGACTATTTATCATTTGCCCATCACCAAGCAAAGTGTCTAGATTTGTTTTGATCCTATTAAAATCTTTCGTTCCATCATTCTTCTGAACTACAAACAAATGTGCTACCTTTGTGCTTTCCTAATTGCTGATATATGTGTATAAATCATTATTTAAAAGTTATTGTATATTAGAATTTTTTAACATCCTACACTCTTTCCTTTCACTCCCTGTACCCTAGCACTCTCACTCTGCTGCCAAGGAAAGAAAAGTAAACACCAGTTTCCAAATAAGCAGCAATGTGTTAGAATACTTACTGACGTTTGACTTTTGTCTTTGAATGCACAGCAATTGTGACAAAACAGAGTCAAAATTCAAAGCCTTCTTTACTGTCCAGTCACCTTCTGATTTTCAGCATGGTTATTGTTGGGCAGCTGCAACCCCCACCCTTCATCCAAACCCCTCCCCCGCATCCCTACTTCAGTGCCTATGCTTATAACATAACCAGCGGGTTAGCTTACTTGAGCCGTTGTTTTCTTTTCTATGTGAGTGATGGAATTCTACCTAAACATGTCACCACCCATACAGAAGGTGGTCCCTTTCACTTAAAGGATCTTGTGTGCCAGTGTGGGCATTTCTTTAATAAAAAATTATATATATATATATATATATATATATATATATATATATATATATATATATATATATATATATATCACTGCTCCTGGTTGCCCAACATGTAAAAAGCACTCATGCAGCAGCGCTAAGGTACAAGCCCTTTAATAGGTATGGACCACAACCGGCATCCAGATATCCTTCACAGCCGATCCGCTTTAATCGCCTGACGCGTTTCAAAGTTCAATGACTCCTTCCTCAGAGGCTTAGCGGTTGGAAAAGTGCACAAACTGGTCACGCACTCCCTTTAAAAGTCCTTAATTGCACGCACCTGTATGGTCGAAAAATTCTGCAAAGTCTTATGGGAGTTGTAGTGCCAGAAAGATTTAATCCGCTTATGGATGCACATAATTTTCTGCTGAACACATTCAAAGCCCTCGGATGGGCCTCTGTATGCAGGTCTGTCCTCAATCCTGCCCCCCTGCACCGCGTTACCAGCTTGCCAATTGCCCAAGCTTCGCGGCCCCCTGGCTTCCCGGGGTGGTGCTTTCTCGCGGCAGGGCGCCGCGTATAGATCACTGCTCCTGGTTGCCCAACATGTAAAAAGCACTCATGCAGCAGCGCTAAGGTACAAGCCCGTTAATGAGAACAAGAAGTTCAGAAACGCGTCAGGCTAAAATCTATGACATGAGAGCTGGAAACATATCGGACTGTGGTGTTCGCTCTTACCCGTGATCTTGCTGTTTAGTGCATCCTTGCCTGTGGGTAACTTGGAGCGAGATGTTAACGCGGCAGCCCAGCCGCGAAGGTTGCACGACCCCGGGATCACTGGGGGTCACGGTGCCCGGATATTCTGCCGAGCCCAAGGAGTGAAACAGCTGACAATATGGGATTTATGAGTGGCACGCAGTCTGAGGCCCATCCAAGGGCTTTGAATGAAGGCAGCTTGGTAATTAACGTGCCTCCATCTGTGGATCAATGATGACACACACTACAAAATCCAGAAAGCATTGCGCACATAAAGGACGCTAAACAAGGTATTTAAGTGTGGGTGTGTCAGCACGAACTCATTTGTCGAGCCTCTGATGAGAACAAGAAGTTCAGAAACGCGTCAGGCTAAAATCTATGACATGAGAGCTGGAAACATATCGGACTGTGGTGTTCGCTCTTACCCGTGATCTTGCTGTTTAGTGCATCCTTGCCTGTGGGTAACTTGGAGCGAGATGTTAACGCGGCAGCCCAGCTGCGAAGGTTGCACGACCCCGGGATCACTGGGGGTCACGGTGCCCGGATATTCTGCCGAGCCCAAGGAGTGAAACAGCTGACAATATGGGATTTATGAGTGGCACGCAGTCTGAGGCCCATCCAAGGGCTTTGAATGAAGGCAGCTTGGTAATTAACGTGCCTCCATCTGTGGATCAATGATGACACACACTACAAAATCCAGAAAGCATTGCGCACATAAAGGACGCTAAACAAGGTATTTAAGTGTGGGTGTGTCAGCACGAACTCATTTGTCGAGCCTCTGATGAGAACAAGAAGTTCAGAAACGCGTCAGGCTAAAATCTATGACATGGGAGCTGGAAACATATCGGACTGTGGTGTTCGCTCTTACCCGTGATCTTGCTGTTTAGTGCATCCTTGCCTGTGGGTAACTTGGAGCGAGATATATATATATATATATATATATATATATATATATATATATTCTTATTCTAAAATTCCTGAGGGGCTGGCAGCTCCCAGATACTGTTATCTGACCTTCACAGCCGCTTGCAGCGCAATGAATTACATGTGCACGGCTTGCCGTGGCCTTGTTTCAAAATGGGTTGAATGACGGAAAAATGCATACCTCAACAACTCATGCCTTGACCATGTGGTCTAAACCTCGACCGCGTCTTTACCACGCATGCCTTTACTACACAATTTATTGGTAAAGACATGTTTGGTAAATGATCATGTGGGGTTAAGATCACAATCCTGCCCCCATGCCTTAAGCCCTAAAAACACCCTAAACCTAAAATGCCTACCTCCTTCCTATCCCAGCTCAATTGCCCCATCGACCTGAAAACTGCCCCTATTCTGTCCCCTACCCTGAGTCCTACAACTTAGCCCCCTTCAAACCACTCCAAACCCAGCCCGCGCCTCGAGCCCTAAAACAAGCCCCAACCCCCTAAAACCTATCTCCACCTACCCCGCACCAGCCTAACTGCCTTCTCAGCCTTAAAACTCCCCCTTTCCTGTCCCTTGCCCTGAGCCCTAGAACTCCGACCCCACCAGACCTGAAAAGTACCTCAACCTCCCACCCCCAGATCTAACCCTAACCCAAATAATGTACCTCCACCTCCATCCCCTGAGCCCTAAAACTCCCAACTGCCCCTCCCCCTGAAAACTGCCCTATCCTGTCCCCTGCCCTGAGTGAGCCAAATAACTCAGCCTCCTAAAAACTACTCAGACCCCCAGTCCCCTCCCTGAGTCCTAACACAAGCCCCACCACCACAAACTAACCCCACCTACCCCCACCCCAGCCCAACTGCCCCCTCAGCCTTAAAACTGCCCCTTCCGTGTCCCCTGCCCTGAGCTCTAAAACTCCCGGCCCCCATCCCTGAAAACTACCCTGTCCTCCACCCCCAAAACTACCCCAGCGCAAATTATCTACCCCTACCTCCGTCCCCTGCCCTGAGCCCTAAAACTCCAGACCCTCTGTCGTCCCTGTAAACTACCCTGAACCCCTCTCAGCCCTGAAAACGACCCCACAACCTCTACAAACTACCCCACCCCCTCAAAACCCTACTTACCTCTCCGACTCGTCCCGATCCTTCCTGCCTGCTTCCTGCTTTTCGGCCTGGCAGCAACAGCACCTAGACCGCGCATTATCCTTAGCACGCACATGCGTGGTTACCGTATTATCTTAGTTTAGATGTGTGTGGTACCGCATGCATGGTTCAGCCCGACGTAGTTCGCGCTTCATGGTTAAGGCTGTTTCCCTTTAAAATTAGCTTTTGGTCCATTGCAAAATGGCGACATTTTAATGTCCTTGATTGTGCACGGTTGCAAATGTGCACCAATGGACGTCCATTTTTCTTCAATTTTATTTATAGAAACATTAAATGGCTTTCACACTCACGCACGCACACACTCTCTCTCTTTCTTGTTTTTTATATACATGTAAAAATGTTTTTACAAAACCATAAAAAAAAAAAAATCTTCGCCACTGGCAAAGCCCGTAGGCTGGCAGCCAACATCACACCTATTGGCTCTGCCTTTTAATTGAGCAATACACATGAATGAACATTTTAGATCTTGTCATGGCCTGTGCTCTGGAAATTCAATACAGGATTGGCGTAGAGCAACCCATAACACCTGCTCTCTAGGGTATTCCAGGAGCTACAGAGGGGCAACCTCTTGAAATTGGTGCTGGTGGAAGCATCTAGTCAGATAGTAATAACTTTACTACTGTTTTGGTATTCATAAACTACGAGTGCAATTTTACTACTAGTAAATTTACAAGTAGTAAAATTACACTCATAGTTTGTGAATACCGAAAAGCAGTAACGTTATTACAACTATTAAATTAAACAAACGTGTAAATGTACCTTTGTAAATCAGGCCCTTAATCTCTCTGCATAAAAACATGAAACTGACTTTGCGTAATGTGAACTGGTGTACCTGTAAACTGTTCTGATGCCCCTGGGAGAAGTTTTCACTACATAAAACTAAGAAATAAGAGTAGGAAGGTTCTTCAGCAAGATGATATTACCCTTCCCTCTCAGGCCCAAACACATACTACCCAGTGGGCAAACTCCTTTATTGTCATGCCTTTCAGCTGAAGGAAAGTAAGGGTAAAAGAGGGAGAAGGGAGAAGCAGAAAAGTAGAGGGAAAGATGTGAAGCTGCAGGAAAAAAGGAAAAAAGATTTAAGAGAAAAGGAAACAAAAGGGAGAACAAACATTGGCAAAGCGATAGGTCTCACCTAGGCAGGAGCTATTGGCTTTGCCAATGTGTTTTAGCCATGTTGTACACCAACGTGGCTGCTGTTCAGCTTGGCTAAAAGTTAGTGGTGTATAGCAGAGTGGTGTGGATAGTCATAGAGTGGGCTGGCGAAGAGTGGAGTAGAGTTTTGTATCATGGAGTGGGATAGAGTGGGGTAGAGTTCAGTGGCATAGAGTGCAGTGATCCAGAGTATAGTGTTGTAGAGTGCAGTGTAGAGTGGTGCAAAGTGCACAGGCATAGTGTGCAGTGGTGTAGAGTTGAGAAGAGGACAGTGGTGTGGAGAGTCGTAGAGTGTACTGGCAAAGAGTGGAGTAGAGTATCATATATTGGAGTGGCACAGAGTGCTGTGCATTTGAGTGGCATAGAGTGGAGTGGCGTACAGTGGAGTGGCGTAGGGTAGAGTGGACTGGTGCAGTGTGCATTGGCGTAGAGTGTTATAGAGTATAGTGGCATAGAGTGCAGTGATTAGGAGTGCAGTGCCATAGAATTCAGCAGCGTTCAATGCAGCATTGTAGAATGTGGTGGCATAGATTACAGGCCTACATAGTAGAGAGCAGTGATGTAGAGTGCAGAGGTGCAGTGTGGAGTGGTGCAGAATAGAGAGGCGTAAAGTACAATGGCATAGATTGCAATGGTGCAGAGTAGAGTGGTGAGGAGTAGGGTACAGTCTCATAGAGTGCAGTGGCATAGAGTGCAGTGCCTCAAAGTACAGTAGCATTGAGTGGAGTTATGCTGAGTAGAGTGACATAAAGTGCATTTGTATAGACTGCAGTAGTAGAGAATAGAGTAGGGTCCAGTTCAGTGGCCTGGAATGCTCTGTTGCAGAGTAGAGCGTTGTAGAGTGCAGTGGTGTAGAGTGGCACACAGCGCTCTGGCTTAGTGTGCAGTGGTGTAGAGTTGAGTAGAGGAGAGTGGTGTGAAGAGTCATAGTGTGGACTGGCGAAGAGTGGAGTGGGGTGTTGTATAATGGAGTGGCACAGAGTGTCATGTATTGGAGTGGCAAAGAGGGAGTTGTGTAGAGTGGCGTACAGTGGAGTGGCGCAGAGTAGAGTGCACTGGTGCAGAGTGCATTGGCGTAGAGTGTTGAAGAGTATAGTGGCATAGAGTGCAGTGGCGTAGAGTGTAGGGCCATAGAATTCAGCAAAGTACAATGCAGCATCATAGAATACAGTGACGTAGATTAGAGTGTTGCGTAGTAGGGTGTACTGATATATAGTGCAGTGGTGCAGAATGGAGTGGTGCAGAGTAGAGTTTTTTTTAAAATACAATGGATTAGAGTGCAGTGATACAGAATAAAGTGGATACAGAGCAGTGGCGTAGAGTGGTGCAGAGTAGAGTACAGTTCCTTAGAATGCAGTGGTACAGAGTGGAGTGCTGCAGAGTGACGTTGTGCAGAGTGGAGTGATGCAGAGTAGAGTTGTGTAGAGTGCACTGGTATACAACGCAGTAGTGCAAAATAGAGAGGAGTAGAGGTCAGCAGTATAGAATGCAGTGTTGCAGAGTAGAGTGTCATAGGGTGCAGTGGTGTAGAGTGGCACAACATGCACTGGCATAGGGCCCGATTCACAGAACTAACTTAAGACAAAATCCTAAACTTACTACCATTTGGGTATTCACAGAAGACACTTACTCATTTTGGTATTCATAGAAGGCACTTACTCAATTTGGTATTCACAGAAGGCACTTACTCATTTTGGTATTCACAGAAGGCACCTAATCATTGATGAGCGAGTGCCTTCTGTGAATACCAAAATGAGTAAGTGCCTTCTGTGAATACCAAAATGGCAGTAAGTTTAGGATTTTGTCTTAAATTAGTTCTGTGAATCGAGCCCATAGTATGCAGTGGTGTAGACTTGGCAGGAGTGGCGAAAATGCAGTGGCTTTGAGTATAGTGTTGCAGAGCAGAGTGCAGAGGTGTAGAGTAGAGTGCTGTAGAGTGCAGTATGGTAGAGAAGCGTGATCCAGAGTATAGTGCAGAGGCGTACAACAGAGTGGACTGGTGTAGAGTACATTGGTGTACAGTGTAGAGTGCTTTGGTATAGAGAACAGCGGCATAGAATTCAGCGGCATATAATGCAGCATCATAGAATGCAGTGGCCTAGATTAGATAGGTGCATAGTAGAGTTCAGTGGTGTATGGTGCAGTGATGCAAAGTAGAGTGACATAGAGTGCAGTGGCATAGAATAATGCAGCATAAAGTGCACTTGTGTAGGGTAGAGTTGTGTAGAGTAGAATGGCATAGAGTGCAGTGTGTAGAGTGGTGCAGAGTAAAGTGGCATAGAGTGCAGTGGTGTAAAGTCGATTTTAGTGGTATATAGTTCAATGACAGACAGTGCAGTGCCATGTTTCAGAGTAAAGTAGCATAGAATGCAGTGGCATAGTATACAGTAGCATAGAGTGCAGTTGTGTAGAGTAGAGTGGTATAGAGTGAGGGGCATAGAATGGGGCAAAGTAGAGTGGCATAGAGTGGAATGAAGTGGGTTGAGTGGAGTAGAGTGTAATGGTGCGAAGTGCAGCTGTGTAGTGTAAAGTGGAGTGGTGCTAAGAAAAGTGCAGTGGCTTAGAATGGGGTATGCATGGTGTGGTAGCTCACTGCTATTACAGACCACACATTCACACATGCACAGACATACAGTTTTACTAATAAAACTATACAGCGCACAAATGATAATGTGTGGAATTGGTATAGCCCAGTGAAATGATTTGTTTTGATCATATTAAAGAATTCGTTTCCAACACACTCCTGATGTAACAAAATATGTGTTTCATTTGTACTTTTCTAATTCTGATATATTCTGAAATACTTACAGGGTTCATTTAAATGTTGCTGTGTGCTAGAACCAAACCCTTCCCTCTACTCCCAGTATCAGGCAAGATTGCAACATAAATCCTCTCACTTTAAAGTAAGAGAAAGAAAAGTAAACACCAAGCTCCCTCAGAAGACAGATTCTGACATTTGACTTCTGCATTTGAATGCACAGCAAATGAGACAAAGTAAGAACAAGATTTACAGGTCTGTTTACAGAAAGGAGCACTTGTGGAAGAATACAACGAGCGGTAGAGTGAAAAGGCTTTGCTCATTGAGACGGATGAATTAAACCTGGACAGCCTAAAAGACACAGAGCCAATGGTCAGCAGTAGGCAGAATACATTCCCATGGAAGGTTTCTGAATGTCCCTAAGATATCTTTAGCAAACCAGACAGCTGTGCTAACGGGTAGGCTTTGACCTAAAAACACTGACAGCCATGGGTTTTCAGTCACACACAATTTTTATTTTTTAGATTTCCTCATGATAAAGCAAATCAATCCTAGGAACATGTCTATGTCAGCAAGGATTTACTATTGTTTGATGAATTTGCCCCATGATGGCTAACACAGTGCTTTTTTGTCAAATACAAAAACTGAACTGTTTCTCAGACTTGGATAGGAATTAAAATAACCTAGATCTGCCTCTGAAGTATTACAAGTTGAGTTGTCCACATTAGGATTTAAATATGTGACCTGCAAGACTCTCAGCAGGCACTTAGACTGTTAAAAGATTGTGTCGACTAACAACTCACTGAGTCACATTATTAGCTACTTTACCTTAATATTATCTAGTTGTCTGGATGGGCATATTTGAGGCACTTGTAAGAGATGGCGAAACTACTAATGACAACAGCTCTTCTGAATAAGACCGAATCTGTTGTGCTTCTTCATGTAACGTGACAACCAGATAGACTCATTCCAAGATGAGGGACATAGTCAGCAGTTGCTGGAACCTCTTAAACTATGCTGTCATTTATACTCTTTGCAAAGTATTGCTGACATTTGGAAAGTGGACACCCATAGCACAGTGATTACGAAGCAGGACAATGAATGCGAACAACTCAGAAGTACATACAAAATAGTTTGATGGATGAGGCACGTGTAGCTCCTAGATTGGCAAATCACTCAAGGAAAATAACTATTCAAACATAACTTTTGAAAATACTAATATGCTGTGCCTTGAACACAGCGGCACAGGATTTGTGGAAATAACCTACAGCCGGGAGAGAAGTTTCAGCAGGCACTTATCCAGCATGCTACCCGCGGCCCCCGCAGGGGGCCACGTCGGAGTGCGGCCACCCCTTAGTGGCATTTAGGCGCCTCCCCACTCGCTTTTGCGGGACTCCAGGAGGAGTCCCCTTACAGGGCGCGCTGGACACGTCATGTCTGGACGAGGGTGCTTGCGGGTTAGGAGGCCAGGTAATGTAGCAGAAACAATGCTAAGGACCCTCCACCACTGGGCTGCCTGAGAATGCGAGTGCAGTGGGATTTGCAATGTTACAGGTATTTTCCCCCCCATACAGTAGCAGAAGGGTACATTGCAGGAATCTGTATAGAGTGGGGGAAAGACCTATATTGCATCAAGGGTCACAGCTGGTTAGCAGGTATGTGGGTTTCTGTGATCGAGCTTTAGTTAAGCAAGCCTGGTAGTTGGCGTAAGTTGTCACTCCATATGGTTGCTGTGACTGCGATAATGTGCACTATGCGAACAGTCTTGTTCGCCATGGTTTATTACCGCAAAGGTTTGTGCACATGACTGGTCAACCCCAAGGTAGGTGCACTCTGCTCCCAGGGCAGGTCATGGGCTGCTTCAGTGAAGCATGACATGCCTCGTCCACATAGCCAGAGTATATAGGCTGGTTGTGGAAGTAGTCTTCTCAGCAAGTGTGCTGCTGTTCCATAAAATGCTGGAAGGGCTGCAACTACAGGTTACAGGAGGTGGGAGCCACATCAGCTTGCAGGGTGACATAGCAATGTTTAAGAGAGAGCTGCCTCCTGGGAAGCCATTACAGTCTTGCAGGGCATGTGAGGCACTGGTACATTCCCAGAGAAGGATAACCCACTCCATGCGCAAGTTCGCTGAGCAAGGGGCTTTGGCTTCAGCAGGCATGGGCTACGCCTGTCTTGGTATGGGGCCAAGTCTAATTAAACAGTGGAGCATTCCCGCAAGGGTGACTAGTGCTATGCGCAAGTTCAGACCAAAGAGGTTTTGGGTTTATCAGACATGAGCCGATCCAAAGGAAGGTGAGGCTATTTTGATGCTGATGAGGTTCACTTGTCACAGGTTGGAATGGACCTGATCCTCTTGGACCTGCAAGAGTCACTGGAAGGAGCCGGTTGCAAGTGCAGAAAGTGCTGTTTGGTTGGTGGGGGGCTCAGTGGGTGACGGGGGCCGCCTCCAGAGCTGTGGCGGAGTTACAGGGCGATCTGGAAGCAGTCTGGGTACAGCAGGATACCTCTGCAAGAGCACAATAAAGGTGCCAGATCCAAATCCCAGGAGCCTCAGGGGAGGGTCCTGGAACAATGACATCGGCACCCCATTAGTCCTTCGGGCGCTTGTGGGCCTGAACAACCGGGGGCTTGCCTTGCTACACTCTGCCCTGAAAGGGGCGTGAGTAATAAGGGACCAATGTGTCACGTAATCCAGTAAGGGGATCACCCCTATAAGGGTAGCGCTGATTGGGTTTCCACAGTGCTTGGCTTATCAGGCAGTCAGGGTAGCATAGGTTAGTACAGCTAGCTGCCCTTGGATCGACCGTAAAATAACCCACCATAATTTGCATTCTGTTAAATGGAATAAACCTGCAGCCATATTTTCTCCAAACAAAAAAGTTGTGTTGTGTATTTATTTATGCATGCCTTTTCTACTTTGGTGCGGGTGGGGATTATCTTGCGCCGATAATGGAACTATGAGAGCTAAAGAGAGAAAGAGAAAGAGAAAGACCAACATACATCCTTTATTTCAAGCATCATCTGGTTCATAAAGGGCGGAGTTACCGAGATGACGACACTAGCGTGAAAAGACCCCGGCTGAAGCTTGGGAAAGAGACCACAATTGGAGAATAGAACGCGTTTGGTTTGACTGTGATAGAAATTGGCTTCAAAAGCATCTGGTATGTTTCTGACAAACCTGATATTTCTAATACAAACTATTTGCAGTTCGCAAACATAAAAAGAAAGAAGAGTAATTCTATGCACCTAGCACATTACACCGATAAATTTGATGTGTAATATAAATAAAAAATGTCTCATCTCATGGGACTGTCTGTTCGACAGAGGAACACGCCGATTTCTTAAATCATCGTGTGCAGCGCCTTCATTTTTAATCTCCTTCATGTTTTATAAGGGACTGTTCATGCCATTGCTGCATTCTTTTCTTACTTGATGTATTTTTCATTGTATGGAGGATATGCGAGCAACTTCCAATTTCAGTTGTACTGCGCTTACTTTGGGATTAATGCATTATGCGTGATGGCTGTTTTAATATTAACTGGTTTATTGTAGCGCTTAAAATAATCACCATAAATTGATTTTAGATTTGGAAAGCCATCGCCGTGACTACTGCTGCTCTTGTTTAAAAGGGCCAAGAGGTTAGTGGCGCTGCGAAACGGTAAGCAGCCAGCTGCTCTGACTGGGTTAGGATTTGATCTAGTTCATCCTTAACTGTTTTTATCTATCTAGATGCATGGACCGGGGCCAAGAATTGAGGCTTGAAACAACTTTTTAGAAGAAGATTAGGGAACATTCTAGACACATGGACACGCTCTATGGAGGGAGCAGCAGGCAGTGGCGGGGGAAGAAATAGTACCTCAATGAAGTCGAGAGCAGCTGACGGGCACTGCTGATTAACTTTAATTAATCTGTGCTTGGTCCCTGCTCCACAGAAATGTCCGGAATTGACGTTTCACCAGCAATGTGGAGAAGTGTGGCTCAACGGTTAGAGGCGGCAGACCCGGAGGCTGAGGTCGGCCCGGGACCAGGGTTCAATTCCCGACGCGGGAATGTCAGCGGGCCCGATAAATCTCGCCTCGGTGCCACTCTAACCATGGGGTCCCCCGCTGCAACTCTGGGCAATAGCTTGCTTAATCTCCACTCCGGCCACACCACCGCCGGGGATGCCTGGCTTCACCTTGGGGATGCCCAGTAAAGGGACCATCTCACAGGGAAAGCCAGGACGGGTTCCCCAGTGGTACAGCCCTGGGACCCTGCAGGGTAACAACACGCTCTCTAAATCCAACATTCATTCATTCAATGTCCAATTAAAGAGCCTGCAAAGAAGAGTGACGCTGAAGTGCACAAATGAGAAGCATGGACAGGCGTCAAGCCCTTTACTGTATTCAACAGTGGTTGATGTGCAGTGGACCACGAGGACTGAGCAGCAACATTCATTAAAAACATTTTGCCTAAAATTAGTAATCAACGAATGCACTGTGGTGCTAATCCCTCACCTCTGGAGCTGGACATATAGGGGCATATTATCAAGACAGGCGATAAAATTATCGCTGTTTTAGCAGCAGAAAACTGCAGCTAAAACGGCAATAATGGGCTTGATAATATGCTCTATGGAATTCCAATTGAAGCTCAGGTTAGATGTCCTTCACATCTAACATGGGCTTCAATTGGAATTCCATAGAGAATATTATCAAGCCCATTATCACCGTTTTAGCGGCAGTTTTCTGCCGCTGAAACAGCGATAATTTTATCGCCTGTCTTGATAATATGCCCCTTAGTGTTTTGTATTCAACAGTGTGTCGCAAGCAAGAGGCACACGCTAGCACATGCCCTCACAGGCTTGACCCTAAATATGAGGCTTGAAGCAAATGAAAACTACACAGCATAGAAAAGCGGCTAATTCCTGCCTGGTGGTAGTGGAGAAAAAAACATGACTAACAAGGGCAAAAATAGCAAGTCATCATAAATACATGGCAGGCGCACAGTGTGGAATGCCGTAGTAGCATAAGGGAGTCTTTACCTAAACTTCATTGAAGGCACATGTATGTAAAAACTTTTTTTGTGGGACCTTGGATTGACTTTCACAAGGGAGAAGAGGAGAAACAAATAATTATAGGACCTCAAATCAGGCAAGAAAAGCTGGTCACTGGCTACATATAATCCAGGGAATGAAGAAACAAGGGCCGGGAATTGTTGGGAGTGTAGACCTAGACTAGACTGGAGGTAGGGCTCTGTGTAGTTCAGGCATTGGATAGTGGAAGAGAATGGGAAACGAGGGAAGACAAGCAGGGAGAGTTTAAGCACCACAGGGAAAGAGGAATTCAGAGAAAAGGAAGAATGAGGCAAATGAAAATATAGCTATATCATAGTAAAGTGCCTGGTTCATGGCTTGCTTGGACTTAGTCGTGACTTACACAGTCAGTAGTAGAAGGTCATTAAGGTCTTTCCGGAACCAGTGAAGCCTAATCTGCTTGGTGTAAACAACACATTCCAGATTTTTTCACAGTCATCATAAGCAAAGTAAATAAAAACGCGAAATAATAAAAAATGTTTACAGATTCATTACTGTAGTCCACATAAAATAAAAACATAGCATCATTTCAATATGTACCTTTACTGTTAATTATTTTAGCCAATGCTCTACTTAAGAGTATTTGACAACAATCTGCTCAGTGACTAACTAAAAGAAGCTCTAATTTTCTTTTTTGTGGTTTTATATAGGGCAGACGTGACCCGAAGGTGTCAGAGCGCTTTACATGAGCACCAGATGCGTTACACAAGGACACATTCATTTTTTGTAGGCACAGGGGATTAAGTGAGTTGCCCAGAATCACAGAATGTTGAGCCTCATTGCCAAGACTCGAACCCGGTTCCCCAGATTAGAGATCGACCGCCCTAGCTGTTAGGCTACATCCTCTCTAATGAATGTGCCTACCATGGAATAAAGTATAACTCCAACCTGAATATAAAAGTGTTATAAAGTATATCTGCAAATGTACTCTAAATTGGTGCTTCCAAGCTGTTGGCCAAATTTAACCTCCAGCAGATGGAGTACCATCAGTCCGCAATGCAACACCCAAACTTCCCATGGCTTCCTTGTAAGCCCGAGAGCTAAACGCAGGGCCACGGTCAGAACGTAATGTGCCAACTTTCTATGTCCCTATAAAAACTTGCAAGTCCTTCATAACAGTTTGAGTGTCAGCTGAGCGCTGGGGCAAAACCCTCAGGAATCTAAAGCATGAATCCACTGCCACCAAGATGTAATTGTAAGCCCCATCAGATTGTAAGGGGCTGCAGTGGTCCAAATAAATACATGAGAGAGGTTTGTCTGATTTCAGTAGTGGTGTTTGTGGCGGACATGCTACGGTGGAATCCTTCACCTGCTGACAGATGTGGCACTTAAGGACAAAGCCCTTGGTCTGCTTGGCCCTAAAACCGGTACCAGGATGCTTGTTTCCGGTCCAGGGAGAACCTGGCTTGGCAGTTCGGGCTGGACTGTTCCCACAAGGAGTGATTTGCATATGGCTGGGTCCAAACTTGGGTGGTGTGGTGATCAAAAGAATGATGGATTTAACCCAGATCCTTGTGACTGGGGGTGAATGTTTGCATTGTTCAGCATTCCATCCATCAATTGTTTCTTTTGCATATGTCGCCGTAAGTGGGAAGGGTATGCCCAGACATGGGTCCCGTGCTCGCTACACCACTGGATTGAAGCTAACCTAGCTGATGAAGGGTGGTGCCCTGAAGCCGGTCCCAGTATGCTTCTTTTCGGTTCAGGTAGAACCTGGCTTGGCAGTTCGGGCTGGAATGTTCCCACAAGGAAGAGAGTCAAGACTGATTTGCATATGGCTGGGTCCAAACTGGGGTAGTGTGGTGAGCAAAAGAATGATGAGTTTAACCCAGATCCTTGTGACTGGGGGTGAATGTTTGCATTGTCTAGCATTCCATCCATCAATTATTTCTTTTGCATATGTCACTTTAATTGTGAAGGGTATTCCCAGACGTGGGTCTCGTGCTTACTTCACCACTGGATTCAAGCTAACCTGTCTGATGAAGGGTAATGCCCTGAAACTGGTCCCAGGATGCTTGTTTCCAGTCCAGGGAGGACCTGGCTTGGCAGTTCGGGCTGGACTGTTCCCACAAGGTACAGGGTCAAGACTGATTTGCATATGGCTGGGTCCAAACTGGGGTGGTGTGGTGAGCAAAAAAATGATGAATTTAACCCTGATCCTTGTGACTGGGGGTGAATGTTTGCATTGTCCAGCATTCCGTCCATCAATTGCTTCTTTTGTATATGCCGCCCTAAGTGGGAAGGGTATGCCTAGACGTGAGCCCCGTGCTCACTCCATCACAGGATTCAAGCTAACCGGTCCCGAGATGCTTGTTTCCGGTCCAGTGAGGACCTCACTTGGCAGTTCGGGCTGGGCTGTTCCCACAAAGAACATGGTCAATCCTGATTTGCATATGGCTGGGTTCAAACTGGGGGGGTGTGGTGAGCAAAAGATTGATGGATTTAACCCAGATCCTTGTGACTGGGGGTGAATGTTTGCATTGTCCAGCATTCTGTCCATCAATTGTTTCTACTGCTTGGTAAGATCAGGCTACCAATAACGTTGTTTCAGTAGTGAAACTGTTGCAGTAATACCTGCATGTGCAGAACCCAGACCCTTGTGTGCTGGTAGAAATAAACGTAATCTGTGATCTACATTTGGTATTACTCTATCCCCCATTCGTGAAATTTGGGCTTATGGAATATTTTGTGCATCTAACTTGTAGGAGTATTTTAGTGGAAAACCTTTTGGCAAGGCTGATTTTCTTTTTTTTTTGCGAAGCGATGACATCTGCCATTAACCATTATATGTCCGTCTATCCTTGTCCTAGAACGAGTGATTGCAGCTATGGCAGCAGTTTGCACTGTCGCCTTGGCGGCTTCATCAGCCAATGAATTCCCTTCAACATGCACGCGAACATGTTGATGACTCAGGGTATGAATCACGTGAGCCCGGGGCAAGCCCTTTTCCAGTCCTGCCACATGTTCGCAAAGCAATTTGTGCTTTATTGTGCAACCTTTTGAATCACTAAACCCATTCTGGCCTCGGTAGTGAAGATATTTATTGCAAGACTGGACACAATAAAATGAATCGCACACAATAAGTGTGGGGAACTCGCAATCCATATTCTTTAGTGCCAGTATCAGGGCTTTTAGTTCTGCCAGCTGTGCCATGCAATCTACTAAAGACTGCGTCTGCGTATTGCTAGGATTGAACTTATCATCCGCCATACGTCCCTTCACAATCTCACAAGCTGCGCTGTATTGCTATTTACTTTCTACGTCAGGTTGAATAGAACCGTCAGTGTAAATAATATATTCATACTGATCTAGAGACTATGAATCAGACAACTGAGGGTTGAGGCAATGGTACCGCACCTCTCAACAAGAATAATTTGGCAAAGTAGTGATGGTGCAGGGAAACCAGGAAGTGCACCCCTCTCCTCTCCCTATTTCGGAAAACCCCAAAGAACAATCACAAACAAATTGGAATACGCACCCATCAATTCTATAAGCATTTAAAGTCCGTTAGACACTGATTATTTGTGACGATCTAAGGAATATGCCAAGGCGTTATGTTCTTATATGCTTAATTTCTTTATTGATATCGATGAACATATAAAGATGTTAAAATCCACTATTCACAATCCTTTTAGCCAAAGCGTTTCGTCCCAATAGGGACTTCTTCAGGGCTTAGAAGAAACATATATACAAGACAATTAAAATATATACGTATTTACATATATAAACCCACATACACAAATCTTCCAAATCTTCATACTAGTACCAGATTGTTGAAGAGTTAGCTAATCAAAGGTGTTATAGAATTTTTCTAATGCACAAATAAGCATAGGAGCTGCTCCCAAGGTCTCAAATTATTTTTTAAATACAATTGCTAATTGAAAAAGAAGGTGAGATTCCTTAATTATATACAATTTCAGCCAGATATCTGCATTGGGACACACCTCAAGGTTATAAAACACTATATATGTTTGTTTTCTGATACAAGTCAACAGAGGAATCCTAATACACAAGTAGGTAGAGTGTCTTCAAAGTTACCTGTAACAACAGGGAAATGGTATAGAATATGCTCTCACCACATGCAATACTTTTGAGCCTTTGTAGTATATAACAACTTTTTTAAAAAAATGAAGCGAATTAAAAACATACACTCCTGTGTTTCTTGATGATATCACAAAACATGCTCTTATTCTCAGCATGGACACTGACATTCCACTCCTAAAATGTGAAACCCCTTTTGGAAGAATAAACAACATGACAAACAGTCCCTTCAATAATTAATAATGGTATCACAAAACACATATGGGCCTCATTTATGAGAAGTGACGCATTGCTGCGTGAAAGCAGCGATGCGTCACTTTTCAGTGCGCCCTCCTTGCGACATGATTGATTCGTCATATTTACTGTATGACGCATCATGTCGCAAGGAGTTACAGATACGTCACTAATTCTGATGTATCTGTATGGCGCAAAAGTGACGCATGGCTGCAGTGTGTTACAATAGTGACGCAACTCCAGCAAAGTGTCCTTTCACATGGCGCAAGCCCCATGTGAAAGGACTTGCATGAGTCTTACGCCTGCCGTGAGGCAGGTGTAAGATATTGACGCATTTGCACCTTAGAAGTGGTGCAGTGAAATCTGGTAGATTTCATTGCGTCACTTCTACGAGGCTTACTTACGTGGTAACGCCCACCCTGCATACGTTATACCTGACGCAGGTATATTGTAGGCCAGGGGTTTTTAAAGTGACGCATCTGCTTAGATGCCTCACTTTGTAAATTGGGTGCAACAGAAGGCATATTTTACACCGCAGATGCATCACAAAAAGTGACGCAACGGAAGCGCAAAACTGTTGCAAGGCCTCATAAATAAGGCCCATATATGTTTTATTCTTATAAGTGCAGTTATCATTCTAATGCTAATGGCCTCCTTAGTATATAATAGCTTACCGTAGAATTTTATCTTATATAAAACCACTATTCATCCACATGAAACCCATGTTAACCAAACAATGTTTTAAGGATATATTATCAGCTCATAGGTTAATTCTTAAAATGGTCTGGCACCTGCATGCTCAGTGGAAGTCTCTAATGGTACATCCTGTACTATAGGTGGTATGTCAAAGTTAATATCGAAGTTGAGAAACCGATCCAAAACGGATCGTGCAGCCCTGACCAGACATAGTCGGGCATTTAATGAATAATGACTACATGTGTCATAAATGTCCAAAAAATGGGTTTAGGTAAGGTTAAAATAAATAATCGGGAAAACAGACTAAATATAATTTTACAATAGTATCAGTGAACATCTTATGAAAAGTAATTCATCAAGGGAGCAGTCGCCATCTTATAGCATTTAATTTTTTTTTTTTTTAAAGCATGATATCCTGCCTACACCCTTATCTGTTCCTATTCTATCTATATAAGATTTAAGTCAAGGTAAACATTCAGAAAAAAACATTCATTTTGCAAATGAAGGCTATCAGGATAGAATGCTTCTTTTTTATGAATTAAATGTTATAAAAGGGTGACAGCTCTCTTGATAAATGGACATTTATGACACATATAGTCATTATTCATTAAATGCCCTACTACGTCTGGTAAGGGCTGCACGATTCGTTTTGGATCGGTTTATTAACTTCAATATTAACTTTGACATACCACCTATAGTACAGTATGAACCCGTTAGGGACTTCCACTGAGCATGCAGGTGCTAGCCGATTTAAAGAATTGATCCATGAGCTGATAATGTGTCCTTAAAACATCTCTCGGTTAACATGGGTTTCATGTGGATGAATAGTGGTTTTATATAATATAAAGGTCTACCATAAACTATGATATACTAAGGATGTCATTAGCATTAGAATGATAACTGCACTTATAAGAATAAAACATAAATGTGTTTTGTGATACCATTATTAATTATTGGAGGGACTGTTTGTCATGTTTTTATTGTTCCAAAAGGGATTTCACATTTTAGGAGTGGAATGTCAGTGTACATGCTAAGAATAAGAGTATGTTTTGTGATATCACCAAGAAACACAAAGGTTTATGTTTTTCATTTTTTTCATAAAAAAAGTTGTTATATACTACAAAGGCTCAAAAGTATTGCCTGCATTGAGAATAAGAGCACATTCTATAAAATGTCCCTGTTGTTACAGGTGACTTTGAAGACACTCTATCTACTTGTGTTTTAGGATTCCTCTGTTGACTTTTATAAGAAAACAAACATATACCGTGTTTATAACTTTGAGGTATGTCCCAATGCAGATATCTGGCTGAAATTGTATATAATTAGGCAATCTCACCTTCTTTTTCAATTATCCATTGTATTTAAAAAATTGATTTGAGACCGTTGAAGGAATTCTTATGCCTATTTGTACATTAGAGAAATTCTATAACACCTGTGATTAGCTAACTCTTCAACAATCTGGTACTTATGTAAATAGTATGAAGATTTGTGTATGTGGGTTTACATATGTAAATATGTATATATTTTAAGTGTCTTGTATATATGTTTCTCTTTAGCCCTGAATACGTCCCTATTGGGATGAAATGCGTTGGCTAAAAGGATTGTTAATAGTGGATTTTAACATCTTTATATGTTCATCGATATCAATAAAGAAATTAAGGAAATGAGAACACAACGGCTTGGCATATTCTTCAGATTGTCACAAACAATCAGTGTCTAACGGACTTTAAATGCTTATACAATTGATGGGTGCAGATTCCAATTTTTTTGTGACTGATCTAGAGGCATTATTTCATTTGGAAGGGAGAATTCTTTTTCATACTGCAAAAATGCTTGTGTTTTTAACGTAGAATCAAATTTGCAGTCTACATCTGTTGCAGTGAGAGAATTAGCCAATTGTATCCATCGTGGATGCAATGCATTTGTGTTAGGAATGCTTCATTTTGTAACAGCCTCTAAGGTTGGTACTTAGTCACGACAATTATACGCTTCGCCTGAGCCAGTGCTATTTCTCTCACTACAACAGTCTGTACTGCCATCAGTATTTTTTTAGTTGATGCAAAACACATTTCAGCGTTTGTGTATAAATGAGTTCTGTATGCAAAGGGTACACTTTCGCTTTCATTGAAGGCTAGGGAAGTGCACCCGGATTGACCCGCGACTACACGGATCACCAAACTTGTAGTGTTTACACATGTATTTAAGTGTTTGAAAGCTATCATATAAGCTTGTAGGGAACAAAGAATTCCTGCATGTTCCTGTGTCCAAGGTCGATCTGAGAAATCAGGTCTAATCAAATCGTAGAAAGGTTTTACTTTTTCTTCGTAATCTAAAATGTATGTTCTGCCAAAATGAAGGAATCCTGAAATGGACTGTAAGTTTTTCAGAGTTTTAGAAGGTTGCAGCAGTGCACATTTCTCTAAAAGATTAGCGGCAAGGCTTTTCCCTTCACTTGAAAGCTTACATCCTAAAAATACGATGTTGAGGTGCGGGTGTTTTGATTTTTTAAAGTTAAATTTATAACCCTCAGAGGTGAACCCCAAAATTATGTTGTTCATTCTCGTCAAATGATCCAATAATTCATTGTCTGTCAGATGGATAACATCTACATAGGATATAGGACAATGCCTCCTCATCAAAATTTTAAAGCAACTCCGATACTCTTGCTGAGAACAACCTGGGGCCATTCTTATACCCTTGGGGGAATCTACAGAATTGACGGTGAGAGTTGAGGGGGGAAAATGCTGTCAAATATCTGCTCACAGGTGTTATATTTTGGCAGAAAATCCATTTGAGATATCTACTGTTGATTTGCATTTCTTCCTCACAATGTTATTAAATACTGCGGCACTGTGTGCATTCTATACTGCAAATGTTTTCGTGCAAGTGTTAAAATCCCTTTAGTCTAAAACTAGGCAGTATGAATTGTCCCGTTTCATTCCGGGAAACAAAGGATTATTCATCGAAGAGGTGCAATTCTCTATTATACCTTGACCTTCGATTTGATCTAAGATCTCCCTGACTTGTTTTTTGCATCATGTTTTATTGGGTACCGTCTTCGCGGAGTTGAAGTAGTTTTTAGTGGATTACATGGTGAGGTGACTCAGCATCCCACCCTACATGATTACGGTATAACGCAGGAGCTAGTGCTACTCATGTGTGTATGAATATTTAAGTGATTTTGGAAAGAGGTCGGAGAAAGCTGGTAAAATTACTGTTTTGCCTTTTGGGCAATCCATAACAAACTCAGGTGGCCAATCTTTTTCAGCCAAAAGGATATGGTATCCAAAAGTCAGGTTCTCCTTAACTTTCCTGGGTATGTCCCCCTCCATATGGAGTGTTATTTCATATAACTGGTGTGGGACACTTACCCTAGTATCAGGTGTCTCCACTGTGATATGTTCATACAACAGAAATTCAATCAGGTTCTAGTGAGCTATTGTTACTTCTGCTGTGCTGTTTAGCATCGTCTGAGCCCATTCCCCGCTCAGAAATTGATTCCTCAGTAGCCTGGGCATTTATTATTTTAGGCCAACTACCTTCTTCTTTTTAAATTGAGCTTTGCTCTTGGGTTTATCTTCTTTTTTGATATTATATTCTGAAGCGCAATGTGTATTTCTTGACTTTTCTCGCTCTTCTGCGTTCTGACCGTCCTTCCCTCTCGGAGTTTTTTGATGAACCCTGAAAGGAACGAGAGGAGCGTGTATCAGTATCCTGATACCTGTCAGGTTTTTTAATGTTATCATGGTTTCTAAGGTTATACCTCCTGTCAACATAATCGTATATACTTGTGAAAAATTGCCATTAATTTCATCACTAAGTTAGTTCAGGCCAGGTTCTGCCATGTAATCATTTTGTATTTGTCTTAATAGCTCTGGTATCACTGCTATTGAAGGTGTGCCATGAATCTTGGTGTAGATGGCAGTAAAAACTGTAGCCCAAGTGGTACAATACTCTATCGGGGAAGCTATCCCCATTGGCAAGCAAATTGTCAGCATTCTGTGTTTTTCTTGTGGGCTTGTGTGTGGAAACACTGCCTCAAGTTGTGCTATTTTCTGTGTCATCCAGAATGGCATTTGCTCACATTTAGTGGGCATTCTTTCCATAACCGTGTTTAGTGTTTGTGGGGTGATTTTTGCTGCAGTCCCTTGAAGTTGACCTGCTGGAGTAACTCTTGTAGGTTGAAGTGTGAGTGTTCTCATGCCAAACTGTCAGATTACTGTAAAGTTTTATTATTTGTTTGTGAAGTGGACATAAGTCTACTACTGGTAGTGTGTCAATTTCTGGATGCGGTGTGTAAGCAGCCAGGACCGGCCTAGTCGCTCCGTCTCCTCTGAGCAGAGCGAGTCTCACTTTATCTTAGTATGTGGGAGGCGCCTTTAAACCAATTTATATGCTCTTGGTAAGTGAGCGGAACTTCTATTACCTCCTATGGACAGTATTCATCTGGTATTTCATCCGGAGTATAAGAATGAAATGTATTAGGACGTGGATCTGCAGGTGGGAATGTAACTCATGAATAGAATATCTCTGTCCTAAATGCTTTGTGTGCCTCAATCACGAAGGTTATGGTCTCACCTAATGCTGAAAGATCAACATTTTCTAATTTTGCAGCAAGTGCATTTCTGCAATTTTCTGAAATATTTATAGTCTCACTTTATCTTAGTATGTGGGAGGCGCCTTTGAACCAATTTATATGCTCTTGGTAAATAAGCAGAACTTCTATTCCCTCCTATGGACAAGATTCATCTGGTATTTCATCCAGAGTATAAGAATGAAATGTATTTGGACGTGAATCTGCAGGTGGGAATTTAACCAATGAATAGAATATCTCTGTCCTAAATGCTTTGTGTGCCTCAATCACGAAGCTTATGGTCCCACCTAATTCTGAAAGACCAACATTTTCTAATTTTGAAGCAACTGTGTTTCTGCAATTTTCTGAAATATGTATAGCACTTTCCTACTCAGCATCCTCCCTACTAGTACTAGCCATGCCATCAGCAGCAGTGTTTGGTGTCTGAGACATTATGGATGAAGGTTATAGAAAAAGAGATGAGGTTTTGCACAATGCAGGCAACTATATCCTTCAAGTTTGTATAAACCTACAGCCAAAACATAATGTATGCCTACTCAGCTGTGGTGGATTTTTCCCTCCCCACTCCAGGCGTCTCTGGTTAAACGTGAGTTGGGGTCTCTGAGAAAGCATGACTGAGCTTCTCAGATTTGACCATTAAATAAGAACTAAACCGAGGAGCTTTGCACGCGTACAAAGATGGCCGCGTGAGCTCGGGGCTCCCGAGTCCACCGCCGCCACAGAGACTATCCTGTCACCCATCCTGGCATTTGAGGTTGGGGAATTGCAGCTCCGGTGAAGCGGTGCCGGTGGTTGTGTCCCGCAGCCGATTCTGACGCTGGAGGGCCGAGCGACATCGTCGGGAGGAATGGGGCCTGTGGATTGTTGGCACCGGGGTCTCGAGTGATTACAGACCCCGACTGGGAGTGAACAACAGCGGGCCCACAAACCGGAAGTCCCCGGTTCGGTTTGGCGCCCGCAATCTGATTGCACCCGGGGCCTGCCTGGACTCCGGCCTTCCCATCGACCTTCTACTAGGGGCGAGACGGAACCCCCCCTTTTTTCTTTCTTATTGATGCCGTGGTCGCAGCTCGCGCCTGGCAGCGGCAAAGAGGGAGCAGCCGGCGGAAGACTCCTGGCGGGGTGGAGAGACGCCCTAAGGCTCCTGTGTGGTGATGAGGCCGTGGGGTGCGGTCCCCTGGTGGCTGCAACTAACTCCCCACGGTGACTGGAGGTGGGCCCCCCCGCATGTGCCTGCAGGGAGTGTGGATGTGGCGTAGTGGCCGGAAGAGGTAGCTGAGCCCCGCAGGTTTAGCGGGGGACACCAGACAGTCCCTGGAGGGATCCTCTTGGGGACTCTTATTGCTCGGCGGCTGGGGCTGGAGGGTGAGACACTGACACCCTGACTACCAGAGGCACCTGCAGAGGTGGGCGTTGGTCCTGAGGACGCGGCTGCTGTTGTTAGTCGGCTGGATGGTTTGCGGAGCGGCTGGCAGGGATTGATCCTGGACTCAGTGCCTGATCGTTGGAGGTCTACTGATTCCTGGCTGCGGTGCGGCGGAGGTGGCGATCTACTTGCGAGGCTGCTGTGCAGGCCGATGGATGAGGCTGTGCCGGCCGCGGCACGTCAGGATTGCTGAGAGCCCAGCTGCTCCTGCGTCTCTGTGGGCGCAGACCCAACGGCATCCGTATTGGCTAGACTCCGAGAGAAGCCCAGATTCTCTGCCTGTGACGACCACAGCCCCTGCTCATTGTTGAACGTCGAGACGTTGATTGGCCAGATCAGGAATCGGTGGAGAGATGGCGACCAAACTGGAGACAGAGAAACAGCAATCTAAATCCTCTAGTGAGTCCCGACCCGTCCAATCGAATAAAATGGATCGCTATACGCAACCTAGGGGTTCGCCCGCAGGATCCGGGAAGCCGCAGGACGGGGGTGGTGGGGCCTCGGGATCAGCGTCAGAGCCTACATTACTGGATGTGATGGCAGCAATAGACGGGTTTAAAACTTCCCTTGGTCAAAAGATGGAGTCCTTAGATCATAAGCTGGACACTGTGACCATTGAGGTCAACCTAATCCGAGCCGATCTTACCAAAACGATTAAGAAGGTGAAGTCGTTGAATATCAAAACAGCGAGTTTGACGGATGACGTAGCGCAACTGCTGCAGGAGGTTCGGCACCTTAGGGTCTTCGGCGAGCAGGCGAGCCGTAAGCTAGACGAATACAAAGGGAGGGCCCGGAGGAACAATGTGCGCATCATCGGAGTTCCAGAGAAGGCCGAGGGTCAGGCGCCTGATTTGTTTGTGGAGGACATCATCCTTAACCACTTGAAACCAAAGGGATTGGGGAACTTTTTCACAGTGGAGCGAGTGCAAAGGATTCCGGGGGTTCGGCCACGGCCCGGGGCTCCACCTCGGCCGATGATTGGGGGGTACTCAACTTCAGAGACAGAGATGCCATCCTGCAAGCCTCCAGAACTGGGGGCCCTTTGAGGTATGAAAACTCCACCCTTAACTTTTTCCCGGACTTCACCCAGATGGTCCAGTGGCAGCGGCAGAGCTTTCTCGGAGTGAAGCAGCGACTTCGTGAGAAAGGGTTTAAATATGCTATGATGTATCCTGCCAAATTGCGTGTTGAGACTGGGGGGAAAGTCTGGTTTTTTGATAACCCCGAAATTGCCTCAGACTGGGTGGAGAGCCTTTCCTCCCAGGGTGACTCTCAGACACGGAGCGGTGAAGAGGGAGAGGGCTCGCAAGAACAGGAATAATAAGTATTGCCGCCTTCTGTGGAGCGCAGTCCTGCGGGGGTGGGGGTCAGCAAGGGGATATCATTGTTATTATGTTTCTTGTAAGGGGTGTTGTGCTCGATGCGATACTATCCTAGTGGTGTGCGGGGCAGTGGGACACCGAACTCCTCCTTCGATCTACTTTCAGATAGTCGGTTAGTTAGTGTATGGGGCAACAGGCACACTGCGAGTTGGGGGTTGGCGATAGCCGAGTGCAGGGGTGCAGGGTGGGGGGAGGGGGAAGAGATGGATGCGGGGATTGAAGATTAGTATGTGTGGTTTATTCAGTTATTTTTTAGTCTCAGGCGACAAACAGTTGTTGACAATTCTTTCTCATGGGTTCGGCAGCACGGAATAGTCAAGGGTCGGGGATGAGTGTTTTGAGTTGGAACGTGAATGGACTAGGTGATAAGATCAAGAGGGGGATGGTTGGTCAACTTTTTAGGCGACATTCCCCGGATGTGGTCCTGCTTCAAGAGACGCACCTGGTTGGTAATAAATGCATAGCCCTTCATAAAGGAGGATATAAGCTTGTGGTGCATGCAGGCTTTACGTCCGGTTCCAGGGGAGTTTGGATCCTGGTCAAGAACTCCTTTCCATTGTCAGTGCAGTCGACTTGGATTGATCAGAGGGGCAGATATGCGGGAGTCTCGGGGCAGATGGGGGGCCAGAAGATCACACTCCTGTCCGTTTATGTGCCGCCTGGCCTGCAGACTGAGACCTTTCGAGACCTCACTACTATCTTCCTAACGCTACCCCTTGGTGACCTGGTGTTAGGTGGGGACTTTAACTCTGTCCTAGATGGGGAGATGGACCGTAGCCCGCCCCTAGTGCTAGCGCCAGCACAGTGATGGCGTTCTGATTTCCTGGGCACCCTGGGTCTGGTGGACGGTTGGCGGGTGCTCCATCCGGCATCTGCACACTACACCGACGTTTCAGCGGCTCATGGCAGCCTGTCACGATTGGACTATATGCTGCTTCCGGCAGCACTGGTGTACAGGATTCGCGAAATTAAGCATCTCGGCAGAGGGATTTCAGATCACTCCCCTATGTGGCTAAGCCTCGATCTCGGGTTGTCGCCTGTAGGCAGAGTGGCGCCAATAGGGGCTTGGCGGTTGAAGGACCCATTGATAAAGAAGGAGGTGCTTAAGATGTCAGACCGATACTTCCGGGAGAACAAGGGGTCGGTAGAATCTGCCCAATCCCTCTGGGAGGCATACAAAATGGTAGCCAGAGGTGAGGTACTATCCATGGTGTCGAGGAAAAGGAAGGAGGGGCAGGCGGAAGTGGCTAAAAACGAGGATGAGGTCTTGCTTCTGGAGGAGAGGGTGGCTGGGTCGCACGAGCCGGCTGACCTTCATCTGCTGTGACTTCGTGAGGAGGAATATAGACTTCTTGTTAGAGATCGTGCAGTGGCCCACCACAATGAGGTCCAGAGCCGCATGTACGAACATGGGGATAAGGCGGGCTAGTTGATTGCTTGGCTGGAGCGTGGGGAGCGGGCGTCTAGGTTGGTTCCTGAGCTAGAGGGGCTGGGGTCGAGTAGGATCACTGACCCGCAGGCCGTAGCGGATGAATTCTCTGACTATTACCAGAAGGTATATTTATTTATTTATTTATTTTGGAGTTTTATAAAGCGCATGGCATTACGCACACCGGCGTGTCCCCGCGCTAGGAGAGACAGTGAAAGAGACACAACGGGGAGGCTATATCAAAGCTGAGCGAAAGAGATAAGTTTTTAGAGCTCTACGGAATTTTACTTCGGAGGGTTCGAGACGAAGCTCTCTCGGAAGCGTGTTCCAGCTCTTCGCCGCCAGTAGCCTGAAGGATCTGCCACCCATCCGGGTTTTATGAATTTTGGGGACAGCGAGTAACCCGGTGTCAGAGGATCTAAGCCTCCGTCCAGGGCTATAGGGGGTGATGAGGGATAATAGGGGATTAGGTGCTTTGCCATTGATGATACGATGACATACGCATAGTGCTTTAAAAGTTATCCTCTCCTTTACCGGGAGCCAATGGAGGGTTTTTAGAGCAACTCTAGAAGTAGTTCATCTTGGGAGCCTTAGCACCAGCCGGGCTGTGGCATTTTGTAGTACCTGGAGGCGGTTGAGGCTTTTTGCTGTTATTCCCAGATAGAGAAGATTGGAATAATCCAATCTTGATGTAACCAAGGCGTGCACAAGAGTCTGTCTGGCACCAACCGGAAGTAGATCTTTCGTAGACTCTTGAGTATACCAAAGCACAACCCGGTTACCCGGTCTACCTGGGAAGCAAATGGAAGGGCAGAGTCAAACATTACCCCAAGGTTTTTTACCTGTTGACAGCATTGACTTTAATAGAGAAGGCTCCTGTCTCGCTGTCGGCGATAGCATGGGGTTCAAGTTGACAGCAGAGTGGTCGCTTAAAAATAATAGCTATCCCGCCACCTCTGCCCCCAATTCTGTCTAACCTTCCCATGGAGTAGCCGACAGGGAGGGAAGCAACTATATCCGGTTCTGAGTTTACATCTAGCCATGTCTCAGTGAGGAAAAGGAGGTCAAGTTTCAGGTCTATAAGCAGGTCGTATATATCGAGACTGTGCTTCCGCATGGATTGGGTGTTTAGTAGTGCACATGTAAGACTAATAGCCTCAGCCCTAGGCCTGGGTGTAGAGCGCCAGTTATACTGGAATACCTTACAATTGCTGAACCCTTCCACATTGAGACTGTGGAGACAGGCATCAGCAACTACCGGACGTAGGGCGCGGAGTTGTTGTGCGCTCCAATGTATAGTTGACCCATTTTGACCAGGGGTCGCGGCCCCTGTCCCCGTCCGGCCACGGACGGGCGCAGACGGGCTTGCCTTAGGCGCGCCCGCTGCGCTCGCCCGCTGCGCGGACGAGTGGCCATTGCTCATATAGGAGGTAAAGGAAGTGACGCAGCAGGGGGAGGAGTCGCGTCCCTCCGTTCAATCGGCACAAGATCGCCGTGACGGACCGGGGACTGACTCAGGTGGGTGCTAGGTAGTAACAAAGATCTAATAAGCACACAGTTCACCCCCCAATCAAGTTGATAGATTTTTAAAAATACGTGCACCAGGTGCTTACACAAAAGAAAGTTGCGCTGGCCGGTTTGAAATCAACCGCACCAGTGCCAGACACTCGGTTAAAATATTCCTCACGCTGTCAGCGCCAGCTCACACTGCTCTCACCAGCGCGGCAGATTTTTCAGGCAGCTATGTAGGCAGCAGGGGGAGGAGTCGCGTCCCTCCGTTCAATCGGCACAAGATCGCCGTGACGGACCGGGGACTGACTCAGGTGGGTGCTAGGTAGTAACAAAGATCTAATAAGCACACAGTTCACCCCCCAATCAAGTTGATAGATTTTTTAAAATACGTGCACCAGGTGCTTACACAAAAGAAAGTTGCGCTGGCCGGTTTGAAATCAACCGCACCAGTGCCAGACACTCGGTTAAAATATTCCTCACGCTGTCAGCGCCAGCTCACACTGCTCTCACCAGCGTGGCAGATACGGCGGGTAGCGACTTTACAGAATGAGACAACAGTGACATGATTCGGGATATAATTATGCCACGCCTATCAGATGACGATATGCGTTATCTTGATTCGGCGCTCTCGGACGATGAAATTGCACAGGTGATTAGGCAGGTTAAGTCCGGCAAGGCGACGGGTCCTAACGGGATACCTATTGAAATGTACAAATTGAACGCCAATAAACTCACCCCTCGCTTGCGTGCCATGTTTGTGGAGAGTAGAGAGAGAGGGGAGCTTCCATACGACCAGCATGTGGCAAATATAGTAGTCCTACACAAGTTGGCAAACCAAAGACATCCTGTTCCTCCTATCGGCCCATATCGCTTCTCAACGCGGAGCCCAAAATACTGGCGAAACTGTTGGCAACTAGACTTGTTAAGGTGATCATGACTTTGATACACCCGGATCAATCCGAGTTCATGCCACGCCGGAACACGGCGCTAAACCTGCGTAGGCTGCATGGTGTTCTTGGAGCGTCCCCGTGGCTGCATGAACAGGCCGTCCTGGTGTCCTTGGACGCCACGATGGCCTTTGATAGAGTGGAGTGGCACTATTTGTTTGCAGTATTGACAAAGCTAGGCTTTGGAGATGGATTTATTGGTTGGATGCGCTTGTTGTATGCGAACCCCCTCGCAAAGGTGGTCGTGAATAACTGTAAATCCAGGGATTTCTCCCTGGGGAGGGGCACCAGACAGGGTTGCCCGCTGTCTCCGTTGCTCTTCGCTCTTGCGATGGAACCGCTGGCTGCCTGGGTCAGATGGGACATTACGATACGCGGCTTGCGGTGGACGCCTACCTGGGAGGACAAGATCTCGCTATATGCTGACGATGTGCTCCTTTATCTCACAAACCCTGGGGCCTCTTTTCGTAACTTCCTTGATGTGCTTGCTGTTTTTGGGAGGTATTCTGGGTTAGCCATTAACTGGACTAAATCAGTGATGTTTGTATTATCCGGAGACCCGCCGGTGATCCCAGAGACGTGCCCTATCCACATTGAGACTACAGGATTTCAGTATTTGGGTATATTTATCACGCTTGACTCAAGGAGATTGAGGCCCTGCAGAGGCAGCTTCTGTGGAATAGTGGGGCCCGAATCGCTTTTAATAAATTGACTCTCCCATGGTATGATGGCGGGATTGGCCTTCCAGACTTACGGAAGTACTATTGGGCCTCGCAATTAGCTGCGGTAAACCACATAATCTACGGACTCCCTGGAGATCCAGGCTATGCGATTGATTGGTCCTTGGCCCCGGGTGGGATGATAGACAGAGCTTTGTATTCTAAGCCAGGGAGGTTTCTGTTGACTGGTCCGACTGCTCATGCGGTACAGGTATGGCACGCTGCCACTAAATTTCTTGGGTGGGAGGGCAGATTGACGCTTGCTACCCCCTTGTTCAATTCTGAGAGGTTGGGCAGTCTGTGGAAGATCAAGGGGTTCGATAGGTGGGACCTTATAGGTATTACCCAGATTAAGGATGTGTGGGGTAAAGACTCTGTACATACGTTCGACTCCCTAGTCAAGCAATATAGTCTGCACCCGAACGAATACTTCCGATATCAGCAGGTGAGGCATGCTCTTGCCGCTCACGTCCCCCAGGGGCACAGAGCTCCCGGAGGCGCCCCCTCTTGAAGACCGGGTACTGGAAGGACATCTCCCAGGGAAGGCTATCTCATTGATATATAGGAAGTTGGTTAATAACTCTGAGAACCCGCTGTTGAAGATCAGGACTCAGTGGAGTGCGGATGGGTTAGGGCTGGATGATGAAGATTGGACAGAGGCGGTGTCATCCCCCAGAGTAGTTGCTGTCCAGATGCGGCTTCGATTGGTACAGCTGAAGGTATTGCATAGGTCCTACATTACCGGGCCACGCCTGGTGCGAATGGGGAGAGCTGAGAGTGGAGATTGTCGGAGAGGGTGCGGAGATGTGGGTACCCTGATGCATATCCTCTGGCACTGTGAGGTGATACAGATGTATTGGATGAAGATTCATGACAAGTTGAGAGAGGTGTTGGGGGTGGAGATGCGGCCCGAGGCTCGGAGATGTTTGTTGAACGTATGGGAGCCGACTGATTTGAATGCCAACCAAAAGCAGTGGGTTACGCTAGCATATATGGTGGCCAAGCGTAATATAGCTCAGCATTGGGGCGCTAGTCTACCACCTCGCATCGGCAAGTGGTTGGAGGACCTTGACTAGTGCATGTTCCGGGAAAGATCAGTATATGTGGCATGGAGTTGTCCGCGGAAGTGGGGGAAGATATGGGGAGCTTGGAACTGTTATTGCGGGGAACTTTGTGAGCCGCCCATGTCGGAGCCTGATCTAGAAGCACAGGAATCCCCTTGACCCCAGTGTTGATTGTCATCTGTCAGAACCTGTATTGTGCCGCCTAGACCTGTGTGTTGCAATCGTATGCTTTTGCCTGAGACTCCTTTTTTTTTTCTTTCTTTATTTGTTGTAATGTTTCTTATTGTGGAATAAAAAGATTTTAAAAAAAAGAAGAACTAAACCAACATTGGCGGTGCCATGTTGAGTAGTTCCTATAAATCTATATAGGAAATTGTGCATTTAGACAACATTACTTAAGGGATTGGTGTCCAGACTGGTTAAAGACACCCCCGACGGATATGCTAGCCTGTAGACCAGCTAGCCAACCTTACCAAGGAGCAAGTAGTTTCTGCCAACTATCGAACATGACAACCCAGATCCCTCAGGGATCATGGAAACAATACAGTACTTTTCGCTCGGTCACTCGTCCTCACTTTGTCTCAGAGAGAGACACAGAATAAACGGTGGGGACGTTTTCAATAAGTATTTATTAAACCAGCGACATTCTAGTATAAAATACGTGTGGTGCACCAACCATGAGATAGAAAAAGATATATACGATTATAAGCACCAGCAGAGTAAATAAAAGGTAGAATTTTTCCATAGTGCTAAAACTGTGAATATATGCAGGCATATAAATACATGACAGTAATAATGCGTACTATTACAATGCACACCCTAGCTAGTTGTAGCTAAGTGTACCTAGCATGTATGTGGGTATGTAGCCAAGAATTCCCCTAGGAAAGAGTCAACCCCATTACCTGATGTGAGAGAGTGAAGAACCCCATCTTGGTCTTGAGTTGGACACCCTGCAAGGGATGTCAGACCACTGCGTGCTGGAGTGTCTGTGTGCAGGGACTTCAGCATCTCGTGTCAGCATGGAAGTTTCTTCTCCTCTGGTTTGACCAGCGAAAATGTGGTGCATATTAACTCTGGGCAGGTAACTCCGCTCTGCCAGCGGAGTTTGCGGAGATTTGCCTACTCCGCACTGCGTGGCAAACACGGAGTAGGCAAAAAACTCAGCCTCCATAGCAGAGCTGAGGTATCCGCTCCCTCCCCCCTCCCAAAGTCTTTAAAAATGTTAGAGAAGCCACAAACCGGCTGTCTGTTGCCTCACCTGCCTGGCCGCTCTCTGTCCTGCTCCTCAGTCCTCGCGTCTCCTTCTGTAATTAAAAAATCACTATATTGTACATCTAACGTGCGTGCGAATGCATGTCAGATGTACAATGTAGTGTTTTTTTAATTACAGAAGGGGACGCGAGAACCGAAGAGCAAGACGGAGAGCGGCCAGACAGGGGAGGCGGCAGACAACAGGTAAGTGGCTTCTTTAACATTTTTAAAGACTTTGGGAGGGGGGAGGGAGCGTAGCGTATTTCGACTGAGTTTTTTTTACTCTGTGGAAATACGCGTTGAGGCACTACGCCTGCTACACCCAGGGTTAGGGCTTATATACTCAAAAGGTACCTTCAGGGCTTCTACGTAGATGTGTCATGGTACTGTGGGCATGTCGGCCAAGGATGACGTTAGTGGTGACCCTTATACAGAGCTATAATGCGGAAGATGGTAATCCTGCTGTGATACTGAGAATCCTCATGCATAATAAATGAGGCTAATTTTCAGAGAAAACCACACAAAATGTATTCAGCACCTAACTAGGTAAAAGGTCTGAGCCAGACCGTTATGTAGAACAATGGTAGGACAACTGTAGTTAAAAGGTCGTGCAACTACCTTGGTCTATATTGGGGTATATTGGGGTTTATAACACTAAAGCATTGAATAGAACTGGTGCTAAGATGCAGCCCTACCAAAACTCAAAGGAGAAAGAGACTCTTGACCTTTGCATTTGCAGAATACGTTATGTAATTTCTACCAGGTATTAAAATGAAGCTTGCACAGTATGTAGAAGATACAGGGGCGTAGCTTCAGGAGGGGTGTTTGGGTGTTACACCCCACTAATAAATGTATTTTCTGATGAATAGTTAAATACAGGTGCTTTCAATCAGGTTTTGTGAGATGCCAGTCGGATTTTACCAGGGATGTTTACATACACACAGACAAAACCCCACACACACTCTCTCACTCTCTGTTTTGAAAGTCCTCAAAATATTGGTTATTGTTGGACCTGGCTCTTTTTGCAGAGTTATCCCCAAACTTTTTGCCTTGTTTCTCCTATTTCTTCTGACCTGTTTTTGTTGGCTTTAGGACTCTGGGCACTTTACCACTGCTGATCAGTGCTGAAGTGCAAATGCTCTCTGTCTAAATTGTATTGGTAATTGGTTTATCCATGATTGGCAGATATGATTTACTGGTAAGTCCCTAGTAAAGTCCACACCGTGTGTGCCCATGGACTGTAAATCAAATACTACTTGTGGGCCTGCAGCACTAGTTGTGCCACCCACATGAGTAGCCCTGTAAACATGTCTCTGACCTGCCATTGCAGTGTCTGTGAGTGCAATTTTAAACTCCCATGTCGACCTGACAACTGCACCCACTTGCCAGGCCCAAACCTTCCCTCTTACTATATATATGTAAGGCACCCCTTAAGCTACTTTAAAGACCAAAAGGGGTATAAGTATTGGACCTGTAACTCCACCTTTCTGTGATACATCTGGATGAAGAGGAAACTCTGCCAAGGGGAGCAGTTGGAGAGCTTTCAGGGGGAGTGCTGCCCCTTTGCTGTGTTTGCTTTGCTGGGCTGGCCTGCAGTTGCTGCTTCTGTCTTGGAGGGACTAAGGACTAAACTTTTGCTTTCGTATCCTGCTTGAGAAGTTTCTCCAAGGGCTTGTGTGTGCGTACCTCCTGTTAAGAAGTCTTAGGGCCATCAAAGACATCCTCTCCTGCCCCTTAACTCCCCTGCTGGGAGTTCTGACCTGTCAAGTAGTGCCAATTCCAGTTCAGGGCCCTTGGAGGTTGCTTCTGCTGCTAGGAGAGCTGGAAATCCACACATCACCCTGCAGTGCTGTTTTTCCTGCCACAAGCTTGCCATGCAGTTGAAAAAGCAATGCATCGCTCGGTGCGGCAGAAAAGATCAATGCATCGCTGCTCGCAGACAGAAGAACCGCCACAGCCCGAGTCCTGTGTACAGTGTCTCCTACATCCCAGACCCACGCTGAGACTCCGACCCTGCTGTGTGGCTGAAGGAATTGGCGCATCACCTGCTCGTGGCTTGAAGAATTTGTGCAGTGCCTGTTTCACAACTGCTGCATCGATTACAGAGTATCCTGAGTTTCTACGCATCATACTTGGGTGCCAAGTCTACACCGATGCTGGGCTTCAGTAAGGAACTGAGGCCGTGTGTCCAGAGAATTGACGCAGTAAGAAACTGACACATCGACTCCTCTCTTGGTAAGGAACTTACGCATCACCTCCCCTGCATATTAGTAAGGAACCAATGCATCGCCTTCCCTGGAGCAAGGAATAAACCTTAAACAATTAATAAATGGTGTAAGTCTGCAGCACATTTTGTTTGAAAATGCTTAAGTGATGTTAGTAGGGGGAATCTGAAGAAGGACGTGGGTCTTTCATTATAAGGGGGCGTTATGCCATCTTGTGTGTCTGGTGTGCACCACATGGACAGACAATGAGATAAGCAATTCAATTACATTCAATTAGGGAGTTCCACATAAAAATGTGTACAAACAACTCCAGTTTACCAGAACAGCGATGTTTAGAAACAAGCTAAAACACAAGGCATTGGGAGTTACAGTTTTCACAATATAGTGCAAAATTCATAGTTGCACGTGAATTGCAAGGTGGTGCGATATAAGCACAAAATCGCTTTTGGAATCTTTTCAAATACAAATCTAAAACGGGCAGGGCAAAGCAGGTTACACTGTTAGATTCTCAAACGAATTCAGCTGTGCATTTATGATGATGCTAAAATATATATTTAAAAATACATTTAGTTCAACAAGGATTAAGATACAAAAGAGATTTTTAAAATTCTAAATTTCGGTATATAGTACACAGTAACTAGCAGCGTATAAGTTGACAAAAAGTGCAAGTGCTCGAGCATAGTAACAAATGCCAAAAAATATTCTGATTATTATTCAGTTTACATACACAAAGCAAATACAATTTTCCTGGTCAATAGATATTCAATTACATATAAAGGTATTCATAGTAGCATATGAAGCAATAGAAATGCAAAAGCGCAACTATAGCACCAATTCCCCAAAAATCCTTTAAAGTGCAACCATAACATAGTCAATATAAAACATATCATACCCTTAAACTCTAACAATTCCAACCTTTTGATAAAAGAACCCTGAAAGTACTACTTATGAGATACATCAAATTTTGCTCAGAAGGAAACCTATGCGGCCAACTACAACTAAACGGGGCAACATAGTCTTGCTCTAAAATATATTTAGAAATTGTTTTAAAAAGATTAACATTTTGAGGCAAGCTGGTTCGGGGGGGGCAGAAGATAGTTTCGGGCCTCCTCGGCTGTAGCAATGTTATACTTTAAAAACAATGGTCTTAGATAACGACGTTGTAAAGGTTGTAGTAGGGGACAGACAAATAAGACATGATTTAAGTCCTGCACACAGGTACCACATAGGTGACAAAGTCTATCCTGCCTAGGAAGACCCTCCCAAGCTCCTGTTAATGTTCGCAAGGGAAGCAAATCCAACTGGAGCAACAACATAACTCTGTGCACTCCATGGGGGAGGTTCCATATAACATAAGGTTGTGGCTGTTTATAAATACTACTCCCCACTATGATGTCGTTATTGGAGTGCGCTGCACACAGAGCAGTATCTCTTTTACGAGAGACTTCGTAAATAGATTTTTTAAATTCGAATTTTCAGAACTCAGAGATAAGCAATAGCTGGATTGACACTGCATCCGTTAGAGCGATTTGCTAAAAGTTACAATGCAGCATAGACTGGCATTGATCAGTTGTCCCCTGCAACTGTTTAAAGCGGTTGAGAGACAAGGTTTGTCCTCAGACACTGTAAACCATTATTAATATGGCTTAACAGCCAGACCTGCCAACTTTGGAACTGGGGAACCAGGTTCGAGTTTCGGCGTCGGCTCATCATCTTGTGATTTTCCGCAAATTACTTAATCTCCTTGTACCTACTAAAAAAGAAATGTGTTATTGTGTAAGGTAACTGGTGCTCATGTAAAGCGCTCCAATACCTTGGGGCGAGTTCGCACTATAAAAAACTGCAAAATAAAAATAATAAACCGCCGTTTGACTTCATCATATACAGCACAAGGCCACCCCAGTGCCAACTGCATCCTGCACCTCAATCCAGTCTGTAACAACTGCGAAGGGTGGCAGGCCCGGGCAGAGGGGTACAAAGAGGCCAACTTATTTCGATTTCTGTGGGGCTTGATATGGTTTCCCCCACCCCGGCTCCTTGTGTCATTGGCCAAGGGAGGACAGGAATTATGGAGCATATTATCAAGAACGGTGATAAAATTATCACCGCTTTTATCGGCAGGAAACTGCCGCTAAAGAGGCGATAATGGGCTTAATAACATGCCCTTGTGAATTCCCATAGAAGCCCAGGTTAACACCAGAACCTGGGCTGCTATGGGAATTCACAAGAACATATTATCAAGCCCATTATCGCCGCTTTAGCGGCAATTTCCTGCCACTAAAGCGGCGATAATGTTTGATAACATGCCCCTTTATTACTCTGAGGCTGAACATGCAATGATGGGAGAGATTCGAAGACTGTGTGTAGGGTGCGACACTGACCTGGCAAATGCCATGCCAATACAGATGAACTCTGAGGGGTGTTTTGCTTCTATAGTGAAATCACCACTTGACTTGGGGAGTTCGGCTTTCACCAGGAGCTGGATGGGCATCAGGAAGAAATTGCATCCGCCTGTTGTGTTTTCATTGTTTTGTTTTAGTTTTGTGCTCTTGAATTATGAGATCTGCTGTGGACTGGGCATCACCCGTGTTGTGCATTTGGTGTGCATTTACTCTGCCAGAACAGAGGCTTCTCATGGGGACTGGCCTCTCTGCCCGTCGGCTTCAGATTGATACTGGCCAGTGATAAAATAGTGATTTTTATTTCAAGGTCAGGCAACAGCTGACTGATAGGCCACGATGCTTCTGGCTTCCAGGTGCTTACACAATTAAAAAGGATATTTCCCCCCACAACGGAAAATGAATGTCACACATTTTAGAAACTGCACTGATTCATAACAGCCGTGATGCTTACCGCTATATCTCACGAAGGGAGAGATATGCTACTTTTCTACAAGATTTTTATTTTTTATTTTTTATGCAGTGCTATAATTTTTCCAGCCTTTCGGTATAAGAGATTGCCATAAAGTATCCGTATGAGAGATCACCTTCTGCTTTTGGCCCAGGAACCATACACTGTTGCTTTAAACATACACGTGACATAATGAGCTGTTGTTGAGGGATACGCAGGGCAGGGCCTATGTGTATGAAGATGAAAGTGACACAGCACGTGAAAAAATGACAGCGTGTCATTCACAAGAGTGTGCAAAATGGCACTGGAACTTGTAGCTAGATAAACTGGAGGCATCTGTGTGAGGGACAGGAAGTCAATACTGTCGTCTATTGGTGACTAAAAGTTGGAGTAAAAGAGTGACGTTAAAAAATAATGTGAAAATAAAAAATAATAATGTGATTGAATGAGGCAAAACGGTGCCTAACTGCAGTCAATTCTGTTTATGGAAATGTGTTTCCTCTGACTCCCTCACTCTGTTGCTCTGTAATTAGAATTTATGCTTAAAGAGGTATATGCATCAGTGTCTTACAAGCAGGTGCACACATTATCACCCACGTGCACATGGGTGACGTGTGCAATGCTTGTAAAGCACCAATGCACACGTTGTCCTGTCGGAAAGAGTTACATGCTCACTTAACCGGCTGCTCTCCAACAGAGCTTTTCACCTTTGACCAATTATTAATCTCATCTTCATTTTACCAGCAGAGTTCAATATTCCACAGACACTGCTTTCCATTTCTCTTTGCCTGGGAAAGGTTCAGCTCTCTGATTCAGCTACTCTTTCCATGCATTTGCTTTCTACCTTCTGGGAAGCACTCCCAGCCCTCCAGCAGGGCAGGCCCACATCTCATTTCCTAGAGCTCGCTAATCTCCCTGCAGGTTCCTAATGATGCAGTCGATAATAGGATTATCGGTATTAATTTGGAAGAATAATACCAGCAGCAAGCCTGCTCGCTGGCTATTGGTAGACGGACGACCTTGTGGGTCAGTTAAGCGGCGCGGGGAGCGCGTTGACCTGATCTCTGCGGCCGGGGAGCTGTCCGTTCCAATAAGGGGTGCCGCTGACGCGTCTTCATGGGAAGCTGACCTGGACCCAAAGACCCGCTAGGACGCCATGGCTGTGACTCTGGCAGCGATACTGGCCCGGGTCAAGGATGTCTGCAAGAGGAATGGCCTACTCATCCTGTCCGTCTTGTCGGTCATCATTGGGTGTCTCTTGGGGTTCTTCTTGAGGACTCGGCGTCTCTCTGAGCAGGTCAGTGGCCAGCAGCAACATCTAAAAGCCATGTTGTGTTGAGTGAGGGGTCAAAAAGTTCATAAGAAACTCAACGTTGCCCTTCTTGAGTGGAATAATGAAATCCATTTGATATCTCTCTGTAGGACTCAATCTACTAAAGCTATTCATTTTCTACGCTCAGGGTATATTTGTTACTGTTTTATGTTAGGCAACGTTTGCTACTTGCATGTTTGTTGATTTCTAAATTGGGAATGTGCCTCACAGATTTTGACCCAGATTTAGCTTAATCCTTTACTTGTGCGAAAGGAGGGCACATCAGCGCAAGTAAATTATGACAATGTGCCTCCGAAGATCAATTTTTTGTTTTTGCCTGCTCAAAATTTCACTAAGTGCGTCAGGTGGTGGCCGCTATAAGGTGTTGATCTTTTTGCACTGGCCCGCGAACCCCTGGCCTATCAGCATCAGAGGATTCACGTCTTACGAGAAAACATATGTAACAGAGACGCCGGGGCATATTTATCAAAAGGTCACGCCCGGCAGCAAACTACCTTGCTACACTGCGCTGCATGACAGAAAAAGCGCAGGAATGCATCGTATTTAACATAATACGGCGCTTTCCTACCATTTCCCAATGCTGGCACACAATGTGCTGCTTAGTGCCAACGCAGGCACCTTTGCATCATACACCCTGCGTTGTAAGCTGAGATCGCTTTTCTGCAGGAAGTGACAACTTCCTGCACAAAAACAATCTCCTGAGGCATTTTCCTCTTTCTACGTGTGCTTCAGAATTGTAAGAGAAAAAAACGAGGACAAATGAAGCTATTTCTCCGAGTTATGCCTCCCCTAGGGATGTGTAGCATTTTGACGCACACCAACCCACCACGCATCGTACACCTCCCTGGGGCAGAGTAAAGCAAAGCAGCAGGTTGCACTGCGCTGCGTTACTCTAGATGTATCCAGCCATTCAGTGTCTCACAAGTGGGCTTTGCATGGCTAGGTAAATCTATCTCATGAGTTGCATCACTCTTGCGCCCCCTTGCATGGTGCAGGGGCGGCACAGCTCATTAATAAATTGGCCCTCACTCTCTGCTATAGTTACCTTTCCAAAAATGTAATTATAATGCTTCATTTGCTCAAATAAATTTTTTTCCACGAAAAAATGGAAAATAACATGAATATGAGTTGAGATCATTAAAAGTAAAACACAAAAGTAAAGAGAAGTTCCTCGAAAGAACAGACCTTTTAGGCGGGCCAGCTAGAAGGTTCATAGGCGACCCATCTACTATTGCTTCCCCTTAGTCCAATTGTATCACAAGGCCTAGCCTAGCTGCAAATATTGACCTATTTATGAATTATGAGCTATATCATTTCTTTAACAATGACATCATTAGTGATATTTCTGATGACATCATTGATCCTATCCAATATTCAGTTAGGCATGACATTCATCCTATCCAATATTCAGTTAGGCATTACATTGATCCTATCCAATATTCAGTTAGGCATGACATTGATCCTATCCAATATTCAGTTAGGCATGACATTACTGAATATGTCACGAAATGCAATAGGGAAAGGCCACTTGTGCATACTTCAACATGTGTATGTTCTGTGCTACATTTACACATCACATAAATCAATAACCTGTACGTTTATTTCTTCTCTTGATGTGTTTTGATCTTTATCCTAGTTGGGTGTATAAATCACTTGGGATCAATTGCTCTGGACTTTATTTGACACCAAGTGTGACAAAGATCACCTGTTTTTCTGTTAAAACATCTAGCTTATATTTAGAGAAGTAGGTGATGGTTCGTTGTTACAAAATAATATTTCAGAAAAGCTGTTGAACAAATAAAACATGGGAAATTATAAAAAAAAAAACTTGTGTTTTTAAATGTCTCGTGTGGTTTGTCACATAAAAGAGACTCTTCTTTGAGACAACATGTGCTGTAGAGCCCAGGAAAGTTTGAGCCTGGTACTATTCTTAAGAACTTCTAAGCATTGAACAGTCTCTACTAAGAGGGAGTACTGGAGCCTTACCTTGCTCTCTACAATACAAAGACAAGAATACATTTCAGTGAGGTGTACTGCAACACCAAAGGCCAAGTTCCTTTATAAAGCCATGGGAGTCTGAGGTGACTTGCAATATCATTTTAATGTACGACAGAGGGTACTGTATTCTATATAATTCATGGTCACACAGTCACCATTACAATAAACAGGTTAAATCTTTAGGGGCATATTTATCGAGTAGTTGTGTTGCCCTTGTGGCACACAATGGGGCACAAGGACGACGCAACTGCTAAGTAAAGTTTTTCAAGCCACGCAAGACCCCTTTCCACGGCCCTGTGTGGTTTTATAAATCTAGAGTAACACAACGCAGTGCAAATCGTCCCAGGGAGGCATTCCATTGGCGGAGTGTGGATGTTCCAATGCATCCACCCATGGGATTTTGAGCATTCCCATATTTACTAACACTGGTAAACCTGTGAATGTGTCAAAATGCCTTGCCTCTCCAGGTGAGGCGTAACAAAGAGATATATCTTAATATCTCCTTGTTTTTTCCTCTGTGTGGGCTGCTATCTGCAAAACTCATAGAAAGAGTAAATGCTTCAATGGATTGGTCTCTTGCTTTCTCATGTTCATTGCAGACATGTAGAATAAAAGCATAATCTGTATTGCGAAACACACCAAAAGTCAGTTTTGTAATTGTTGCAAAACATGTTAGGGTCAATTTCATGTAAATAAGATTTAACAAATGTTGTGTTGAAACTTGCAGAGATTCTATCTTTCCTGTAATGACCTGTAGCATAGGAAAAAGAAACACATTGTAAAAATATCACCTTTGGCTGATACTTTTCATTTTTGAAAAAACATAGTAGAAGACGGAAAAGACAGTTCACATTTTCCTTGTCTACACCAGCAATTATGCTTCATGGCCTGCCTTTCAGCCTGGTTGCTGACTCTGGCTGCGAGCATTATGGCATCAGTACTCAACTGTAATATCTTATTACAGTTGAACGACTATGCCAATTCTTTGTTAGTGGTGGCTAGATGCATTAAATAAGGGAATTAGAAACAGGTTTTAATACAAGGATTACAGGCTCCCATGTATTATAACTGTCTAAACTCCTGCCTTCATGTGCCTTTTACATGGCCCTTGTGATTTTTGGAATGAGCCTGCAATGAGTTGTTACAAGCAATTTGTAACATTACTGTGTCTCTTCTTACCAGTTACCATCATTAGTCTTAAAGTTCCCCTCCTATGATCTGCCTGACCTCACCCTCTAAAGGAGCAAACCATATTATATCATTTGGAGGTAACACACCAATCAAAGGTCCTACTTTTTCATGGCTGCCTGCCTGCCACATATTAGAACCCCCCCCCCCCAACACACACACTGGTTCTGCCTCACCTGCTGTCTCTATATGTGATGTTGTGAGCAGAGTGATGTGAGGAAGTAATCAATGGGTGGATCTGAGAAAATATTTAAAACGTTTGTGAGGGTGCGTCAATATATTACGCTACCTATTGCTGTACTCACCCACCCTGAGGCTGTACTGCTCCCTACTGGCCTTAGAGATTTGTACAACACCATTGCCCATTTTTGCTTTGACTTTTGGGACAATAACATTCAAACAACATGTGTGAGCTTCAAAAATAAAAACAGGACTTAACACCATCAATGCTGCAGCAATTTCCCCTGAGCGCTGGCACTCATTTATTCCCATTGTTCATGACGAGCTATGCTCGTCATGAGCACACAAGCAGTGTACTGCATGACGAGCTGAGCTCGTCATGAGCATGGAAGGAGTTAATGAGCTATTTTCACTCTAGGACATGTAACAAGCTATTTTGGGGATACTGTGTTGACCTTGTGATTACTTTATCTCATAAATGGGCACAGGCCCAGCTCTCCCATGCTACTGCTCCGCTATGCTTCCTTCCCGGTTTTCTGAGTGCATTCTCCTGCGTGGGCTTCGTTGTTTACTGCTTTCTCCTTCCTTTCTCACCATTTTTAGGTTTCACCTGCACAGCCCCAGCTCTCCCGTGCTACTGCTCCGCTCTGCTTCCTTCCCGGTTTTCTGAGTGCATTCTCCTGTGTGGGCTTCGTTGTTAACTACTTCCTCCTTCCTTTCTCACCATTTTTAGGTTTCACCCGCACAGAGCTTGCGCTGTGCATTGTGAAATCTATTGTATTTAATATAAATCTTAAAAAGGGCTTACATCCTGCCCTTACTTTTCATTGGTTGGTGTGCTAGCCACTTACCTTTCCTTTGTTTGTATTGGTTGTAGCATGCCATTTTCTGTTATTCTTCAGTGTGTTCTTCTTATCAGTATCCCAGGGCCCAAGTACTCCTTTTCATGCGCATCAAACTTTTTTCTGAGTAAGCGTGTCAGCACCACTGCTTATCCCCTCTTCCCCTGATCTCTTACCCAGGTGCAGCAGCTTGTCTTCCCATTCTGGCCCAGCTTCTATGCCCTCTTCCATGTGTGGCTCAATTCGCGAGGACATCTGCTGTTCCACAGAACAATGAACAGGGGTAGATCACACACGCTGTCCGAGTACATCCCGCCTGCCCTTTGTTTACGAGTGAGCTGGGGAGAGGAGCCTCACTATAAGCTGCCCGAACATGCCACCCCTCTTCCTGTGATCTAGCGAGGCAAAGGCAGTGGCAGAGCAGAGGCTCAGTTGTCCGAGCACCATGCACGTCTCATGGCAGCACTACCCAGGGTTCTCCTCCATGGTCAGGGCACAGCCCCCGCAGCAGCCCTGCTGCAACCCATTTTAAGCAGGCTGCCATGTTGTTACTACACTGCAGAAATGTACAGTGTATGTATTCCTTCATCACTGTCCACATTAACTGTGACCTTCCGTGTCAGGACAGAACCAAGTGGTAGCAGGACATGGCTTGCATGGCAAATCTCAGCTGGAAGATTTTGGAGCCCAGGTCTAGGTCCAAGCACTCAGGTTTGACCTCCCTTCATTCCTTCCCACATGCAATGTGTTCTCACGTGAGCAGTCTGCACATGTTAGCAAGAGTTTTATCGTGCAACCTGCTTTTCATCAAAACATTGGATTTCACGGCAGGTGAGGAGTCTTTTTGAATGTGGGTGTCTACATTTTACGGTGAACTGTATCCTTCATCCTTGTCAACTGTTCTCTTCAGCTGATAAAGGGGACACTTAAGATCTGAGGGCACAGCACACGAAATGTTTAACATCACTCAGAACATGTCTGCGTTCTTTCAGATCCTCTTCTCGGCATCGGTTCTCCCTGAGGCAATGCATTTTACCATCATTGTTCTCTTACTCCAGGGCATATCATCCACAACTCGATTGTTTTTGTGGCTATTTACAGTTACAGTACATAAGAGTAGTTTTCCTTTTGCTGATCTGAGTTTGACTTTATCCTCTAACGAACGTTTTCTGCTACATCCACAGTTAGATAGATAAGATTAGATTCACCGTTTTTCCATGTTTTATATTGTTTCTGGTCTTTTTTCATGATATAATGTTTCCCTTTATAATTTTTGATTTAGCTCAAGACAGTGTTAGCACCCAATGGCTTGCAGGTTCTGATTGTCTTTCCTTTTTAGGGTTCGCCTGCACAGCGCTCGTGCTGGACATTAGATATTCTCCAACTTTCAAGCCGTGGTTAATTTGTAAAAAAAAAAAGGTACTGGTGCTCTCATCAAGAAGCAGCTTGCACCAGCCTTATTCTCCTGTTAGCGCCGTCTATAACAGAACAAACTACTAACCAAGAAAGTGGGTAGAGGATGTGGTGTAATGGCCAGAGCTGCAGACTTCAGAGCTGGGGAACCAGATTAAGGTCTCGGTGTCAGCCCAACAACCTGTGATTCTGGACAAATTTCTTAATCTTCCCATAAATGAATGTGTCCTTAACTGGTGCTCATGAAAAGCACTTGTGTTGTTGATTAAGTGCTGGTGCTTAGCACCATAAACCACTGGCTCAAATTAAGCACTGCTTTCCATCAGAAGCACCCATGCCGTCCTACTGTACACCCTGCCCCTCCCCTGACATGGGCAGTGTCCCCCACTTTCAGAATTAAGCTGTGCCTCAACTCTTGGATGTGAGGTGTTACAACCTCTATCCGAATGAAAGTTTGGCCTTCAAGCAGCAGCTTTACATCCCCAGCATGCCCTTTCTGCAACCCCTGGCCGGTGCCCATTTCCCCGATAGACAGCTGTACAACTGCCCTTTTCTAAGTGTCAGCCCAGCTGTTCAACAGGGAAAGAAATGTTTATTCCCAGGCCCTATCTGTATCCCACTCCAAACCTCTGTAGGTCGATTGCTCCCCGAAGTGACACTTCACCCCACACGCCCGCCTTCTCCAGGCCTGTGTGACACAGTGTCAGTCCTTGGCTACTTATATCACCGTTGGCTGAAGCTTTACACTTTTAATAAATATCATGGCAGTCAGTATTTAAAATAATAACTCAAAGGCAGCAGCAGCTGCTCTACATTATTACTCTTACTTTCTAACTTTATTTTGGAATGTGTACAATGTTTGACAACAAAAATCATACACCTTCAATTATCCATCTCACATCTTTTCCTGTCTCTTTATCTCACTCATGCATGTTCTTTCTCAATCCTGCAATCTTCCCTTGTCACTGTTTTCCTATTCGTCTTTTCTCTCTTTTTGGCATTTTCTCTCTCTGGTTCTGCTCATTTCAGGTCTATAATAATGGGATCTGGTGCTCACCACCTGGAGTTACTTACACATTTTAAGCGCTTCGTTCTTACCGTGTCTTTTCCAAAATGGTGCTTGAGACTTCTGAGTTTTTCCCTCTCTGTTGGTCGGACCACCTGGCCAACCCCTTTTCTGCTTTCAGCAAACCTACTGCCAAGTCCATTGACAAATCCTCAATCAATTCTGGTGCTAGGAAGAAAATCTCTCCCATCACGCATAAGAAGCCCTTGGCAATTTTGTGTTCTCATCATGTACTCCCTCCATACCCAATCTTACTCTTTGGTGGCAATAGATTTACTAGCAGTGAGATAACTTTACATGCCGCCACACACGTTCTTTGGTTCCCTGTTTCACGTTCTAGCTTTCATGCCTAATTCTTTGTTTAAAAGGGCAGAAAGAGTGTGGTGAGTTCATTATTGTACTATGGTAAATTTTCACTATTTAGGGGCATATCTACAAGGACGGCGATAAATAAACACCCAGCCCGCTTAGCGGTTTGTTATTTATCGCGTCTGTCTCTGTAATTTCTCGCCCTGGAATGGAGTTATTAACAACGCGTTACTCCAGGGCGATAAAAATTCCAGAGATAGTGGGGAAATCACAGTTTTGCAGGGAACATCACTGGTTTTCCCAGCGATGTTCCCTGAAAAACTGCAATCAGCTCAATCCACCCCAATGTCAGGGATAGGTAAGTCTGCATTTTAGCAGACTTTAGTTTATGGAGAAAACAGCGGTTTTCTCCAAAAACTAACGGGTGCTAAAATCCTGTGGGCTGCCTTGTAAATATCGCGATGTGAACATCAGCCATATTTGCAAGGTAGTCCATCCGGGGTATGCCCAGTGATGCCCACTTTGCATCTCATTAGAGATGCAAAGGGAGGCCTTCGGAAAAAGGGTGCTAACATGCGATTAGGCATGTTAGCACCCTCTTGTAAATAGGGCGATAGTTTTATCTCCGCTTTTTTGTCTTTTTAAGCCAAAAAAGCGAAGATAGAGCCCTTGTAAATATGCCCCTTGGTTTTATGCAAAAGCCATTTTCTATTACCAATCGTCAGGTCCATATGATCTGCTTTCAGTGAAGAATAGGTCTTTGTAGTTGCTAAGTACTATTCAACACAGCTTGCTTCTTCATGAATATGAATCCTTCTATCCTCCTGTCCAATGAACCCTAATTAAAAAAAAAAGTAAATTAAATGGAAGTGAGTAGGTCTGTTTTCTCAGAAATCTGTGATTGGCATCATTCTTGAGCCTGTCCTCTCCTCCTTTCCTGCGTCAGAATTGTACATCTTAATTAATTCTTGCTCTCAATGGACGATTTCTTTCCATTCTTGCTAAAAGAAATATGGCCTCTTCTGCTGTCCCCTATAATTGGTGCCTGCCTAAATTCATCTAACATCACTGCCATTATTACATGTGTTTTAAGACCTCTGCTCACAAAGCTCTAGGCAGATCCTGCTAATCTATCACCCTTTGGGAGTCAAGATCTTCTATGACTACTCGAGTGAAACATTTCTTTTTGAGTCTCACAATTACCTGGACACAAGCTATGTTCCCCTCCATGTACAGGTCTGAAACAGTATTGAAGGTAACTCTGGAGGACCTCAGAGGTACTCTAGATGAGAGGAGACTGCGTTCATGATCATATTAATTTGTGGCATTCAACAATATCAATTTCTCTATCCTTGTTTTATGCTCTGTAGTCCTGGCATCAAAAACAACTCTGGTTTGGAATACATCTTCCATTACTGGCTACTTTCAGGCTAGTTCACTCCCTCTTAAGGTCAGATTTCTACTCTGGGCAGTCTATTGGGCAACTGGGCAGTCTCTAACCTCAACCCTTATTTAATATTTGGATGTGTGTCTCTCACCAACGTCATTCCCTCTGGTTTTAAAGTTTTTGCCTGTGCAGACGACACACAGTTTATCCATTGGATGGAGAATGACTTGCAGAACACGTGTGCAAAGTTTACCAAATTAATAGCCTCTGTTGCTTTGTAGATGACTAAAACTCCCTGAAACTCAACCAGGAAACAACACACAAATCAATCCCAATAGTTCTCAATCCGAGTCATCTGAGACCTGTGGCCCAGCTCTCTTGGCTCTTTCCCTGTGCCTGTCACTGAGACATACAATGCATTAAACAAAACTGTAGTACTTTGTATTTGGGAGGAGACTGCAAAATGTGTTAAAAACTGTAGTGATCCCAGAAAATTGGGTTGACGTCTCCACATCATTTGCCAAAGAGAGGAGCCCTGTATGAGGAGAATGGTATACAAATATAGGCCAGTCTGAGAAGATTCTAGAATTGTGTCACATGGACTTAAGTTTTGATTTTTGTAGCATATAGTTGCAATTCTGACATTATGTGCTCAGAAAAATTCAGAGATAGTGCCCTTCGAAAGTATCTTCACAGGAAAAAGGCTTCGACAGTCAAAGCACTTTTCAAATTCATGTTTCAAGTGCCCAAATACAAACCCTGTCTTGCTACAAAGCTAGGGCTTCTGCTTAATAGTACAACAGAAATAAGGCTGTACCCGACAATACCTTAAAACTGCGCAGCCCTTTCATTCAACAAGCCATGGCTTTATCTTTGACTACTCCTAAGCTTTTATCCCCTAGTTTAACAGCCCCGACGTCCTAAAAACTCTTAGAAATATTATTCTTATCATCCCTCCTCGCCAATGGAAAGAGGTTGTGCAGTCGGCGATTACTTTTTATTGACTATGGCAGTGTTTTTTACTTGGAATTACCAAAATGTATCTCCATGATCTTCAAATCATTCAGAACTCAGCTGCTAGACTCATGCTCGAGACCAGCACTGAGCTCCTATTCCGCTTATTCCTTTGAGACACCTCATTGGCCTTGCTTTTCTCACTGACAATGTTATCCCCATGTGTAATCAGAGCGTTCACCCATTGCCAGAACATCTGGGGCCTGTAGAAAAGTGCCCCTTTGTGATATGGTCACCCCCTATTTTTGCCTGGTATCTGATGCATTTGTGGGAGAACTGCATTGGGTTCCTGCTATCCAGGTCCCCAGTACCAGATCTCTTTCCCTAAAACTGTACAATTGATCCCCCAATTGGAAATACCTTTAGCACCCCTTGTAAATCCCTAGTAGATGATACCCCTTGTACCTAGACAAGGAGGCTGAAGAGGGTCTCTAAGGGCTGCAGCATGTATTGTGCCACAGCAAGGGACCCCTCAGCACCAACATGAAAACTAGTACAGGCTGCATGCTATTGTTCAGAGAAAAGTGAAGTCATGACCTGGCACACCTCCTGTGTGCCATGCCTGCAGACCCTGCATGCAGTATAGGTAAGTAACCTCTACAGCAGGCCATACAACCCTAAGGCAGGGTGCACTATGCCACATGTGTGGATATATCTGCATGAGCAGATATGCCCTGTGATGTCTGAGTCAATTCTTAAATATTACAAGTGGACAGGGAAGCCATTTTGAGTACATGTGGTGGACACTGGTATTTACAAGTTCCACAGCTTCATAATGGCTTCACAGTTACTACAGTTGTTTGGTATCAAACATCTAGTATTAATAACCCCACACTGATTCCAGTGATGGATTTATTAATATATGAACCCAGAGGACACCTTACAGGAGCCCCCTGAAAACCTCTGTCTACTGGTGTATACCAGCCTGCCACCACAGACAGCTCTCTGACCCCCTGCAAGTGAGAGCATGGGCTTTCTGAGGACAGAAACAATGTCTGCTCCTGCTGAAGGTGTTGTCACTTCCTCAAGAGGAACAGCTACGTGATCAGCATATCAAGGCAGAAGGCTTCAAAGGCATCTGCCTCCTTTGATATGTGACCCCAGATTTCCCCAGACAGGGGAAATGCCACCTATCTGCCCACCCCCCTGCTCCAGGCCTATTTGGCACCAGGACAGGTGGGAGAATTAGCTAGTCAAGAGGAGTGTCCCACTCAGGCTAGTTTCACCCCTAAGTGGGCTACTTGACCTTGACACAACTTTCAGAATCCCACCATCTTAATTTTGGTAGAATTAGGCTCTGGTCAGGGTTATGCCCATGTCCCATTGGAAGTGTTCATACCGAGGGTGTAGACACCCATAAGGTAAGTAGCCCATTGGCTATTACCTGTCAATCCCTGGAACAACCATAAATTGAGCATTTAGGTGGACAACCCTTAGACCAGGAATACAGATTCAATCGATCAAGAAGAGAATGACACCAAGAGTCACAAGAAAAAGCAAGAACTGAAGACTGCTGTGGTCTTTTGGCGGCAAATCCTGCCTACCGCACTAAGTCTCATAAATTGCCACCCAGAGACTCGTACTGCAGCTGATCAGCTTCCAAGAGCCCTGGGAGAGTGTCAGCCTTTGCAAATTGACAAGCAATCTCCCTTGGAGACCACAGGCATCGAAACACAAAGTCCGGACTGCCATGTTGCCGTTCCACAGCCAACCTGATGCAGCGCCTCCAGGAGAAATAACATGTGAGAGGGCACCAGGACCAACTGGAGTCACATAGGATCAATACCCTGGGTACCGGACCCCTTGCAGCTAACAGAGACTGCATGAGTCCAGTCGGGACTCCAGTGACTCCAAGACAAAGCAGCCGTCAAGTGACATCAACACTGCAGAGACCCAATTCCAGAGTGCCCCAGCTGTCCTGATGTTTGCACCCTCAACCGGTGAGACCGATGACCGCAAGGTTCCAAGGCGCACAGAGCCCAGCCAACCTTTCTACTCTGCGCCTCAGCCCGGGTACTGATGAACAGACTGTGCTCCCTTGTCCGGACCCTTGTGACCCAAGCCCCTCGTTGGGAGTTACCGGACCTGTCCCCAAGTCCTCCTTTGCAGCCTGTTTCCAGGTGGCCCCTCTTTTTTCTACAGGCATAGCGTGCACAGCTACCATCACAACCATCACCTCTGCAACCGGACGCCGAAGGGCAGGTAAGGGGTAACTGCTGGTGGTACTGTGGACTTTGGCCCCCTACGATTCTAAGTACTGAAGGAGACCCACAGAAACCGAACGCAAATAACTGTATGCTATGATTGCCTTTTCTCCAGTAGGAAAGTATTGTAAGTAAAAGTGCATTTAAGTGAACATTTTACTTACCTGCTAAAATCGATATTTACTTGATAACAACGGTTTTGGTATAAAAAGTTATACAAAAATATGACTTATTTTTCCAAATTGGTCTCAGATTTATTCTTGAGTGTGTGTCTCATTTATTGTCTGTGTGTGTTAACACATGCTTAGCACTGCCCTCTGATAAGCCTAACTGCTTGCCCACACTACCACAAACAAAAGCATTCGGGTTATCATTTGTGCCTCTGTACACCAATTGGGGTTGCCTGGACTCTTTACATGGTGTTCCTCTTTTTGGTCCACTATATAAAGAGACAGCTTCGTACAGGGCTGTATTACAGAAAGTGCCCTGGGGATGCAACACGCATGTGCTTCCACTTTGTGCTCCCGGGCACTTTCGTATTACAGAAGGGCCCACAGACAGTTGTGCTAACCCTTTTATAATACAGATCATGCTGGCGCACATGTAGCACCAGCACTATCTCAAGAGGGCGGACCCATGCAAATGAGGGAATCTCTTTGCATCTGTGCCTGCGCCGTATTATGGATGCAGGTCCAAAGGCAAAGAAGTTGTCAGGAGGTGTACTCTCAATGTGCCCTAGAGGGCTGCCCTCTCGAGAGGCGAAAGGGGGTCCTATGAACCAACCAAATATCTACTTGCACACGGGTGCAGTCACTCATTGCACCCACCTGAAAGGGGATCTCTAATCCCTTTTGAAAGCGCAGGCGGGTTGCTATCTGCATTGTGTAACAGAGCGGCTTTGAAGCAGCCGCTCCGTATTTCACTTAAATGTACTGACCCAAGGGCAGCACGAGTTTGCGGCTACCCAGAGAGCAGCACATTTAACATAATTGGATGCACTTTCCCAGTTTTGGCGCACAGCGCACCTGTTTGGTGATGCACCATGGTGCAAACAGAGAATGTGAGCTCTATATATAATAGGGTCACGTTTTGCTTTAGAAATGGCACTGCATCATAATCAGTGATTTGATTTAACGTTGATATAGTCACATACAGCATTGCATTGTTCACACAGAACACAAAACATATTCATTATGGAGTTGCAACTGGTGACGAGTGACATCTTGTATGTCTTTACAATGCATGCCATTGCGACTCAAGTTATATATTATATTGTTGTCCCACATTTTGTGGTATTATTTATCTCCCTCTCACGCTCTTTCTCCATATGTGTGTGTGTGTGTGTAAGATCAAGACAATATGATTTCAGGCTTAGAGACCCACATAAATTATGCAAAAAAGGAAGCAGAGAACTCTGAGTAGTTCCCAAGTTTAGTTGGAGAGCAACTCCTTTATTTGATGCAATCTACAACACCACCAACACTCTGAATCTGCTCACCTCAAATGTCTGCTTCTCTAGCAAAGTTTTTAAGCATAGGATTAGCACAGTGCCATCCACATTGAGCTGAAATATGACAAAAGCCCCTTACCACTCCAGACACAGTATTACAATTTCTGATTGGTAAAATACCAATGATGCACTATTTGACTGGCGGCCCGAAACATAGTGTAAAGGAGGTCTTTATTTAGCCAGCCATGAAGAAAAAAGGGACTCCCGGTAATGGTAGTGTGGTTGCCATCTTGTTATGGGGATGCAAGAAGCATGAAGCATTTGAAAGTAAGTCAATATTCAGTTGTAGAATAGTTTGTACAGAGGTAAGTGCATGAATTAAGCTAAGATGTTTACGGATGAAAACATAGTAAAGTACATTTGGATCAAAGTATTTATGTTATTTACATATTCAAATACAAAAAGTAGGAATCAAATAATGACTATGGTGTTAAAGCTTGTTATGTAGATCTTTTATTCATTCACGAGAATACATTGGCCCACATGCATCAATATCGGCTTTTGCGAGTTCTAAATTGCGAAAAATAACGATTCGCAATTTAGAATTCGCAAAAGCCTATGCATGAATATTTTCTTATTTTTTTTGCAAATCGGTAAAAATCGCTATTTTTACCGAAATGCATAAAAAATGCGAATTTGAAATTGCGAATTCACAATTCCCATTCATTCCTATGGGCCAAAATGCCCATAGGAATGAATGGGAATTGCGAATTCGCAATGTGCAATTGCAATTCATCAATGCATTTCAAGGGTGGAGAGGGGGGTCAAAATGACCCCCCCCCTTCACCCATGAAATGTACTTTTCAGCATAAGTTACATACACACATGTCCTAAAGACATGTGTGTGTGTAACTTTACAGTTTAAAAAATGCATTTTGTGCATTTTTAATCAATTTCGCAATTTACCACGAAGATGAACTTCGTGGTAATTTGCACTTCCAATTTTAAAAAACGCATATTTTTCTGTAATGATGCATAGCATTTAAGAAATCGCACAATTGCGATTTCTTAAGTGCTAACGCAATTTTAGAAATCGTAAAAAAGATGCGACTTCTAAAATGGCATGATGCATCCCAACAAGCACTTTTGCATTCGCAAACGGCCGATTTTAAGGAATCGCACCGTTTGCGACTACAAAAATGCTTGATGCATGTGGGCCATTGTTTTTTTAATGTTCATGATCTTCTTTTGATGATTTGTGAGGGTTTGGCTCTTTTTAGGCTTCTTATGGAAGGTGTTGTGGTGGCTTTAGGCTTCGTTTTAAGGGGAATTGTGCTTGCTTAGTATTTCAAACCTGGCAACACAGCAGCAGTCGAGAGGCAGCAGCAAACAGGGAATGCAGACAGGCGGCATATGTGCCCCAGAGAGAGGGACACCACCAGTAGGCAATTGTTGTTTGGTGGCAAAGTGCTTTGGGACATTGTGGAATGAGGAAGTCAAAGCAGGAGAAAGAGAATGCATTTAGGTAATTCACAGGAGTTCATCCTGCTGCTTGAGAAAAAACACACTTTTAAATATTATTCACTGAAAAGAGTGGGTTTTGGGCATAGATTCGTATTGGTCCCATGTCATATGAAGACCGTTAGCCACATTGACATTTTAGTGACCTACACAATGTATCTTCAGAATGGTATTTCCAGTTTTTAACCTGCTAAGCAGTGTTTTAAGTGTGCAAGTTCCTGACAGTGCTGTCTCAGCAAATCAATCTTGTAGCTAAAAAAATAAAAAAATAAAAAAAATAATTCTGAGTGACAGACTTGGAGGCTGTTACATAACTAAAGTCCTTGGGTACGGAAGAAGTAGGACCTGTAGGAGGAGGAGGATGACTAGTAGGAGGATAAGGACAAGGAGGTGGACCACAGGAACACTGGGATGACCAGAGCCACAATGACCAGGACAAGAACCAGATCCAGGGGGACCTAATTTACGAGGACCAGGGTTAAGAACTGCACTGCAGTAAGTGGTCAAGTAATTCATGCAAAACAAATACCCAACAGCTGATTTTTGGATCAATCACAGATCGATGTGCTCGATATGCTGTCAGACTAGTGTACACAATAAAAAATTCATAGTGTGAAGATCACAAATCTTGCTTAGTGCTGAATTCTACATTTAGGGGCCGATTATGATGGCGGACGGACCTGAGTCCGTCCGCCACCATTGAGTAGGGGGGAACGTCCGCATGGGCAGCGGCGTTCCCCCCGTGAAGATTAGGATGTGACCGCCAGGGTGGCGGTCACATCCTCTATCCTTAACATTGCGGCGGGTGCAGCTTCAAGCTGCACCCGCCGCAATGTTAAAAATGCATACTTTGCATTTGTATGCAGAAAGCGGCAGGCACCGCGCGGTGCCTGCCGATCTCTGCATTCAAATGCAGGGGGGTACCATAGGTACCCCCCATGTGCACCCCCACCCCCCCTTCACCTAGGGGGCCCGCAACGGGCCCCCGCAGTGAAGTTCCACATGCTTTTCCACGGCGGAAAATCCGCCGCGGAAAAGCATCTTTTCAGGCATTTCCTAATATGGTGGACGGTGTCTGAGAGACACCGCCACCATATTAGAGCTTTTCCGCCGCGGTTGTAAGCCAACTGCGGCGGAATAGCTGCGGACGGAAACCAGGACCCACCAGCCATCCTAATGTGGCGGTGGGTCTCTGGTGGGTCCGCTGCGGTTTTTCCGCATCCTCTGGGCCGGCGGTGGCTTCCGCCGGCCCGGAGGATGCGGAAAAAACGCAATCCTAATAGGCCCCATAGTCTGAGAATTAAGCTACTCTCAAGCAGTATGCCAATATTATAGATATTCATATAATGTTCGAATGACACATTATCTTAGGCTTCACAGCCTGCCTTGACATGTAACTTGATCTATTGAAAAGAACGGTTTTATATGTTACATAACTACAGAACACTACCAGAGCTTCACAGCAAAGTGCTACCCACCTAAACTCTTCTTCCAGTGCCCTGGCATACCAACTACTAAGGAGAAATGTTTGTTTAGGGCTTTAGAAAACAATTTAGTAGCTATTTATGAATAAAGGATATGTGACTGAGCAGCAGTACGTTTTTCTTTTTATTTGTTTGGGAGCTGACAGTCAAGATAATTTTGAATACTTGACCTTAGACCAAATCAAGCATTGAGATGAGAACAAAGAAGCAGCATCCAGACTGGAAAAAACATGTTGAACAATAATCTAGTGCTATGGAAGAAAGATTCTTCTTAAGGAAAGAAGCCAGTCATGAATCAGAAGAAGAATGGAGCATTTGGCACATCTTTGTGCCCTCACTGTTACCTGTAACTTTGAAAGCTATATTGATACCTATTAAGAAATTAAATAGTTCTGAAGTGCTATTCGAAAAAGATGTAAGAACAATTTTTTGGGATCAATACATTCCACTGTAGAAGAAGCACTCACTGGGGGAAATCACTAAGCAGTGGCTTTCCAAGTTAGGGATGTTAATAGCAAAGTCTAAATAGACAATAGACCATTTGCAAGGCATAAAAATAGTATCTGATATAGGTATCACATTTGGTTAATATGGAATACCGTCCTACAAAAGGGAAAAGATTTGTCAAATGTAAAGACCCACTTGTGGGACACCCCCGCGCCGCACGGCCACCAGCTGCTGCGTGTGCCCCCCTGCTGTGCCCTCTGCCTCGCTGCCAGCCGCGCTGCCGGCTGACCCTGCTGTCGTTGCTCTGCTCTGTTCTGTTTTTACAATCCTTTGTGCCTGTTTTTTCCCCTCGTTGTTTTTGCCAGTGCTAAGTGTTATTTTGACCTTCTTTTGTGCTTGTAGTACGTAGCTCTGCCCGTGTTAGCGTGTTATTGATTGTCATTTGTGCTTGTTTCCCCCGTAGTCGCTGCCCGCTCGCCTTCGTGTTTCCCGCCTTCCTCGCCGCCCCCCGCTTCCCGCCACCACCGCCGACCCCGCCCCTTTTTTCCTTCTGTTCCCTCCCCGCTCCCGCCTCCCAGCTGCTCCGCCCACCCGCGCACTTGGCCTTAAAAGGCGACCGTGCGACACAGGTGAGTGTGACCCACTTGTGGGACATCCCCGCGCCGCACGGCCACCAGCTGCTGCATGTGCCCCCCTGCTGTGCCCTCTGCCTCGCTGCCAGCCGCGCTGCCGGCTGACCCTGCTGTCGTTGCTCTGCTCTGTTCTGTTTTTACAATCCTTTGTGCCTGTTTTTTCCCCTCGTTGTTTTTGCCAGTGCTAAGTGTTATTTTGACCTTCTTTTGTGCTTGTAGTACGTAGCTCTGCCCGTGTTAGCGTGTTATTGATTGTCATTTGTGCTTGTTTCCCCCGTAGTCGCTGCCCGCTCGCCTTCGTGTTTCCCGCCTTCCTCGCCGCCCCCCGCTTCCCGCCACCACCGCCGACCCCGCCCCTTTTTTCCTTCTGTTCCCTCCCCGCTCCCGACTCCCAGCTGCTCCGCCCACCCGCGCACTTCGCCTTAAATGGCGACCGTGCGAACGCGCAGCGGGCGCGCCGATTGTGCGCCGAAGGCGCGCCAAAGGTAAGCCCGTCTGCGCCCGTCCGCGACCGGATCGCGACCAGCGCCAGGACCCCTGGCCCCCACCGACGGAAACCGACCCGACGACCCTACACCGCCGCCGATCTCATCGCACTCAACACCGGCCGCATCCCAGGATGTCATCGAGCCGCCCCGAAGCACACCCACGGACCCTTCAGCTGCCACGCCTGTAAGTTCACCTGCATCCGGACCTTCCCTGCACCCGCCAAGCCGAACACCAGCAGCAACCATCCTGCTCAACACCCGCTCCTTCCACAGACACGCCATCGAACTCTGGAACCTCCTCGACACCACCGCCCCTGACGTTGCCTTCCTCACCGAGACCTGGATGAACGCCTCCTCAGCCCCCGACATCGCCATCACCATCCCAGAGGGCTACAAGATCATCCGGAGAGACCGCACCGCCAACCAGACGGGAGGAGGCATCGCCATCATCCACAGAGACACCATCCGCATCACGACCAACACCGACGACACCCTAACCACCGCTGAACACCTGCACTTCCAGATCCACACCAACCCGAACACCACCCTCAGAGGCACCCTGATCTACCGACCCCCGGGCCACGCACACGATTCAGCGAGGACATCGCCGACTTCGTCAGCCCGCATGCCCTTCCCTCCGCCGACTACATCCTCCTGGGGGACCTCAACTTCCACCTGGAGAACAACAGCGACCGCAACACCATCAGCCTGCTCGACAACCTCGCCAACCTCGGACTCAAGCAGCTGGTGTCCACCCCCACCCACCTCGCCGGACACACACTCGACGCCGTCTTCTCATCTAGCAAAGACGTCACCTTCAGCCACGCAACAGGACTCCACTGGACGGACCACAGCTGCGTCCACTTCACCTTCAGAAGAACGACGATCCACCACCACCAGCAACAGGTTGCCCGAAGAAGCTGGAACAAGATCACAGCCGACCAGCTCACCGTTTCCCTGAACCAGCACCCTCCCGCCAGCTCAGCGAACCCAAGCCAGGCCGCCGACAACCTCACGAAGTGGATCAACAACTGCGCGGACGAACTCGCCCCTCTGAGAACCCCACCCAGCAGACCCTGCAGCAGAAAAACACCATGGTTCACCGACGAACTCAAGAGCTCCAAGAAGAACTGTCGAGCCCTCGAGAAAGTCTGGAGAAGGGAACCAACTACGGACAACATGACCACCCTCAAGCTCGCCACCCGGAAACACCACCAACTAATCCGCGCCACCAAGAAAAATACATACAAGGACCGACTGGACAACAACGCACACAACTGCAAGGAACTCTTCAACATCGTGAAAGAGCTCTCCAAACCCAACGCCGGAAACAATGACATCACCCCGTCGCAAGACCTCTGCAACTCCCTCGCGTCCTACTTCCACAACAAGATCACGGACATACACAACAGCTTCAGCAACCAACCAACGCAAGCCACAACCGCAACAACGCCACCCACCACCACCCTCCGCACCTGGACTCCCATCAGCACCGAAGACACCATCCGCACAATGAACTCCATCCATTCCGGATCTCCGACTGACCCCTGCCCTCACCACGTCTTCAACAAGGCCGACGCTGTCATCGCACCCCACCTGCGGGACATCATCAACACCTCCTTCGACACCGCCACCTTCCCTGAGAGCTGGAAGCACGCCAAACTCAGCGCTCTCCTCAAGAAACCCACAGCAGACCCCACCGACCTCAAGAACTACCGTCCCATCTCGCTCCTCCCGTTCCCGGCCAAAGTCATCGAGAAGACCGTCAACAAACAGCTGGCCGCCTTCCTCGAGACGAATGGATCCCTCGACCCCTCACAGTCGGGCTTCCGAGCGAACCACAGCACCGAGACCGCCCTCATCGCTGCCACCGATGACCTTCGAACCCTGATGGACAACGGAGAAACAGCGGCCCTCATCCTCCTGGACCTCTCCGCGGCTTTCGACACTGTCTGCCACTGCACCCTAGTACAGGGCCTCGGCAACATCGGAATCCAGGACAAGGCACTGGAATGGATCACCTCCTTCCTCGACGGAAGAACACAGAGAGTCCGCCTACCACCGTACAAGTCAGAGGCCACCAAAGTCATCTGCGGCGTCCCTCAAGGATCCTCACTGAGCCCCACCCTCTTCAACGTCTACATGAGCCCCCTCGCGGCCATCGTACGCCAACACAACCTCAACATAATCTCCTACGCCGACGACACCCAGCTGATCCTCTCCCTGACCAACGACCCCGCCGCCGCCAGAGCCAACCTGCACGAAGGGATGAGAGATGTAGCCGAATGGATGATGACCAGCCGCCTGAAACTGAACTCGGACAAGACGGAGGTCCTCATCCTGGGCTCCTCGCCCTCCACCTGGGACGACTCCTGGTGGCCCCCCGCCCTAGGCACCGCACCCAAACCAACGGACCACGCACGCAACCTGGGCTTCATCCTGGACTCCTCCCTCTCCATGACCAGACAAGTAAACGCCGTCTCCTCGTCTTGCTTCAACATCCTGCGCATGCTACGTAAGATCTTCCGGTGGATCCCCACCGAGACAAGGCAGACGGTCACCCAGGCCCTCGTCACCAGCCGACTGGACTACGGCAACGCCCTCTACGCCGGAACCACCGCCAAGCTCCAGAAGAGACTCCAGCGGATCCAGAACGCCTCGGCCAGACTCATCCTCGACATCCCCCGACGCAGCCACATCTCCGGACACCTGAGAGATCTGCACTGGCTCCCGATCAACAAGAGAATCACCTTCCGTCTCCTCACCCACGCGCACAAAGCCCTACACGACCAAGGCCCGAGCTACCTCAACAACCGGATCAACTTCTACACTCCCAAGCGCCTCCTCAGATCAACCAACCACGCCCTCGCCGCCGTCCCCCGCATCCGAAGAGCAACAACAGGAGGAAGGTCCTTCTCCTACCTGGCCGCCAAGACCTGGAACTCACTCCCGACTGACCTGCGCCTGACCCAAGACCACCTCTCCTTCAGGAAGAAGCTCAAGACCTGGCTGTTCGAGCAGTAACGGCACCCCCCCCCCCACCCAGCGCCTTGAGACCCTACGGGTGAGTAGTGCGCTCTATAAATGACCTGATTGATTGATTGATTGAAAGAAAATAAGGGAATTTTACAAAAGTAGTAATTATCATATTAATTCTACTAGGGCGAATGGCATTTGAATTGGAGATAGAAATAATATATTGGAGCAGCATAAAATCAGGCTTTACCTTCTATATGTCATTTATGAGCATTAACTTGTAACCTGTATATGCAATGTGGGATTCATTTCATTAACTTGTGTGTTTCACCCTAATAAAATTGCAGTGGGCCATCACTTTTGGGCATGTTAAAAATTACATGTAGTTGTACTGAAATGAGAAATATTCAATGTAACAGCATTTACTAAAATTATTACATTCATTAATAATGATCTAAGTACTAAGGACTATTAATACAGTACTGTGCTTCCATTTTTTTTCTTGAGTTAACTTATCTCGACGTTAGGCCTTAGCTAAGCATTGCACATGCTGTGTTCTTTTCCTCCGCAGGTGCATTATTGGTTCCTCGTTAGCTAGAGAAAGGCTTATTGTTATGTAATAGACGGATAATGAGGTCTGAGAAAGAAAAGCTGGCAACGGGCATGGAGAGATGACGGTGAAAGGAGTCTCCTGTACCCATCATACTAGAAAGATGCCACTTTCAAGGATGAGCAGATGTGTACGTAATTGTGTGAGGATCGGAATTTAGGGGGGTTACCGACTCCCAGCAAATGCTATCATGGGATTAGCTCCTGATGGTATGAATGAGATATGGATGTTCTGAAACCTTCTTTTTTAATGTAAATTGATTTTATTGCATTTTTTCAAAGCGAACAATCAATCAGGGAGTGCATGTTAATGTACAGCTTGTACAGGCCATAAAGTGCCGTAATGACAATATATAACACTCCCATATCCTAACAACCAGAGTACAGAGGAGCAATTTCCAAGCAAAAGCAAATATACAATTATAATTACAATGTGGTATATTCATTACATTTATCATAACAATGTCCACAGACCATTAGAGTTGGTCTCAATTTTAGTGTTTTCTATTATCGAGCCACCCAGTTAGCACCTATTCCCAATTTCCTAGCGTGGCACTTCATACAGTTGCTTATGTATGCCTATTTCAACTATCATCAAGGGGGTATGTATGTAAATAGTTCTTCATCGGATGGGAGGTAGGGGTAATAATGTGGCATAGAAATCACTCATGGTGTCACAGTGAATATGGTCATGGGCCTTTACCGTTGGTGTTTGTGCTCTGCCCCAATGCAGAGAAATTTGATGTTTTGCAATGAGTATGGCAATTGCAGTGAATCTCCTAATACTTCTCTTTAGTAGCTTAACATACCCCAATAATGCCATCAGTGGTGTGGGTTGTACAGTTTGTTCCACCATGAGAGACAAGTGGTGAAAGATTTCTTCCCAATACGCCCTCACTGGTGTAGAGTTCCATGCGAGGTGTGAAAAATCAGTCTCAGAGTCAGCTCACTTAGCACATGTGCTTGATTCGTTAGGGTTAATCTTAGATATTAACTTCGGGGTTACAAAAACTCTATGGATGTATTTAAAAAGTAATAATTTATGTCCCTGATTATTTGAGATTTTTTGTATTTGTGCACAACAATATTACCACATATTGTCAGTTATTGGTGCGCCAAGGTCCCGTTCCCAGGCTGTCCGTGCTTTGGCAACTACTGCAGGGCGGAGAAATTGCGATAGGTGGTATATGCGAGAGACTAAGTGAGTACTGTCCGGCGAGCATATAACAAGCAAGAGTGGGAGATAATCATCTGGTTCCGTCGATGCATCTGGAATAGCCTCTAGCAAGGATCCCCGGACTCTATGGAGGAGGAAACTATCCATGTACGTGGCGTCCCCCTGGGCCACAAGTACAGCTGTTGTACATGGTCTTGAGTCTTTGAACAAGTCCCCCACCTTCTGTAGTTTATGCTTGGCTAATGTTCTTTTGGTAAGAGTTTCAGTGGTAGGGGGTAGCCACGGATTATCTGCTAATGGTATGTGTGCAGAGTATAAGGACTTTTTTTGTAAGTTCCATCGCAATTTGGTCCATGCCCAACATGTCGTGGGTAGTGTTTGGATTTCAGTGGGGCAGCATGGTAGGACGTGCGGCAATATCGTAGAGAGCAAGTTCAGATGTATTTGAGATCTTTCGGGTTTGAGATATTGAAGTCGGGCATCTGGGTGATACCAATAGTATGTAAAGTGAACTTGAGCAACCAGGTAGTACAGGTAAAAATCAGGGACCCCAAATCCCCCCGTTTATAAGGCATATTCAAAGTGGTCCAGTTTATACGCAGCTGTTTACCTGCCCAGATCAGACGAGTCAGAAGTGACCGAAGTGTGCCAAAAAAGTTTGCAGTCAGAGCAATGGGAATGTTTAAAAAGAGATATAAAAATAATGGCAGAACCACCATTTTCAGTATGGCGATCCTGCCAGCCATGGAGAGGGGAAGTTTTGTCCACTTGTCATCTTGCATCTCAAGTTGGTCTATTGCGGGGCCATAATTCAAATGAATGACATAGGGGGCACTACAATGCAAGTAAATGCTGAGGTATTTGGGGGGCTCAGTGCACCTCTTTAGGGGGAACTTGAGATCCACTTGGGTAGTCGCTGGGGTCAGTGGAAACATTCCTGACTTGGTCCAGTTAATAACCAACCCCGAATATACCCCAAAACGCACCACCTCTCTCAATAGTGAAGACAGATTCTCAGCCGGTTTCCGTACAAACATTACATCATCCACATAGAACGGAGAGGCAAGAGGACCCGTATGTAACTGTAGTCCACGGTGGAGGTGTCGCTCCTGTACGTGGCATGCTAAGGGGTCCATAGCTACAATAAATATTAGTGGTGAGGGAGGGCACCCCTGCCTGCTGCCACATGATAGGGGGAACTGGGTTGTTATTACCCTTTTTACTTTCAGCTGAGCCCCTGGGTGAGAGTACAACAGGCAGACTAGGTTTAAAAAGCCGATAGGGATGCCTAATTTCTGCATCACCCCATACAGAAAAGGCCATTCTAATTAATCAAAAGCCTTTTCGGCATTTAAGAAAACGACTGCTGCAGGCAGCATGGGCTCCATTTGGTTCACTACTGAGAAAATCGCTTGTAGGTTGAGTGCTTTAGATCTGCCGGGAACAAAACCAGCTTGAAAGAGGCATAATGTGGTGTCTACTAATAGTGACAGATGGGTGACTAATATTATAGCTAGAATTTTATCCTCATGATTAGTTGGAGAAAGGTATCCTCTCTTTAAAGCTTCATCATATACCTCTAATAGAAGTGGAGCCAATTCATGTTGATAGGTTATATAAAATTCCCCGGAAAGACCAGCAGAACCAGGGGCTTGGCTACTAGCCAGGTCCTTTATTGCTTGTTTGATTTTATCTACAACTATCGGGGAGGCAAGGTACTTGTGATGCCCCATCTCCAGCCAAACCATAGCTGTCTTCTGCAAGTAGTCTGTAAGGGCCTGTCTCGCAGGGGGATTGCGTGTCGTTTATAAATGAGTATAGTATTTGAGAAAGGCCGCCGAGATATCTGCTCCTTTTGTCAGCGGAACGTCAGTTTCGGTATCTATATGTGTGACAAATGCCGATTGATATTGGGGTCTGAGGAGGCAGGCAAGTGTCCTCCTGGGCCTCTCACCCTCCCCGTACACCCAAGCTATTGCATATTTGCCAAGATATTTAACTTCTCGGGCGGCTGCATCAGTGAATTCTGTCATTAATGTTGCTCGGTCGCGTAGCGATTCCGGTGATGAGGCAGTCTGTACGGTTGTGTCTATGTCTTTTAGTTTCTGCTCTATTTTCTCCAACTCTACCCGTATAGAGCGAAGTACACCAGCATGTTTCGAGATACAGACCCCACGTATGAATGCTTTAAAGGCATCCCGTAGTGCCAGTTGTGAATACACTGTCCCTTCGTTTAGTAGAAAGTACTCCCCGATGAAGTCACCTACGTCACTACGAAACACAGAGTCTAGCAGGGAACCTCCAAAGTGGTCGCTGCTTGGCGATCATAGGGAAACACACCAAAAGAAGGACAGGGGCATGTTCTGATATCATGTGGGGCAAATATTCAATCTTTTGTACCTCCAAAAGTAGTTGTGGCGGAAGGTATCAATGATCTATTTGGGAACATGAGCTGTGTGGGGAGAGTAAAATTAATAGCTACGGACTTCCCTTTGATTCGCACAACAGGGATCTTCCATCAGTGCTATTTGTAATAAATTGATAAGTCCCTGCATAGCGTGTGGTTTTGTGAGGAGCACAGGGCCAGTAGTATCAGTGGTGGGGTCTAGCGTGAGGTTGAAGTCTCCTCCCATCAGTATATTATGTGTGACTAGACGGTCAATATATGCAGTTATTTTAGGAAAAAATTCAGAGGTGTCGATATTTGGAGCATTTATGTTAATAAAAAGAACTGACTCTCCCCCCTGCAATCCCTGCACAATGACATATCTGCCTCCAGAATACATCACCACCTCTGAGGCCTGAAATTGAAGGGAATGGTGAGTCAGTATACACACCCCACACGAATATGAACTATAGCAGGAGAAGAAGCGATTACCACCCCACGATGCTGCAAACCCATGTGTTGGGAGTTGTGCGTAGTGCGTCTCCTTAAGGAAGGTGACTTGAATAGAGTGTCTGGTCAAGTATGCCAGAACCTGCCTACTTTTTTTAGTACCAGACATCCCTTGCACATTCCAAGACAGGCACCTAAGGCGCGGGCCAGGGCTGTTTTTGTCATCGAGAATCATCTAATCACTATTAGTCCAATCGTTACAAGCTGTGGATATGTAGCAGTGATATACCGTACCATGTAAATTGGATTTGCTCCAGACCAACATATGCCAAAACAATAATGATCATACAAGAAAACCCCACTCCAACCCCACCCCATCGGATACGCAAAAACTAGACACCCGGTGAATCCCAATTAAGGAGTAATGAACATGAGGAAAGGGGGGGAAGCGGAGGGGAGGGAGGAAAGAGCAGGAGAACATCCTGAGGGGAAGGCAATGCTCCATTGGAGCAATCAGTTTGTAAGATATTCAATGACAGTGACTTGTCTACCCACCATGCGTCTGCATCTCAACAGTAAGTTTTTGCTGCTTGAAGGAGCAATGGAGGAAATCTTCAGCTTCTGAATTTTGTGCAACATCTTCTACCCGTCACATACCAGATTTACTAACTGCTCAAACGTCCCGCCACTGCTAAAAAGTGTTTTAAGTGTATGGCAGCGTAGAATACAGCCGTTACTCATCAAGAACCAGAGTTGTGTTCACCATCTTGTCTATGCTGTTTATTCATGGTCTGTTGTTTCTTCCAGAATTTGGCCGCTTCATCTGGGGTGTCGAAAACATGTGCTTTGCTACCGATATAAAATCAAAGCCAGGCCGGATACAGCATGGCGTATTTGATATTCACTTTCTGGAGGGACCGATTAATGTCCATGTATTTGCGGCGCGTATCTTGCACTATTGGTGAAAAATCCGGGAATATAGAAATGTTTGAACCCTGGTAATTGAGCGAGCCACGCTCTTGTGACAGCCGGAGTGCCACATCTCGATCGTAATAATTGAGAATTTTGGCAATCATTATCCTCGGGATGTTCCTGACACCGGGGGGTCCCAATGCTCGTTGCGCCCGCTCAACTGCAAAAGTTGTGGAAAAGGCCTCTGTCCCGAATATCTCCAGGAGGACGGATTCACCAAATCTGACCAAAGTTCGGCAATACTGTGATTGCGGATGTTATTTTTGCGAGAATGCACCTCTAAATCTTCTGCCTTAGTAGCAAGCTGCTTAAGTAGGCCTTCAGTTCTCTCCATCCTTGAGGGTTGTGCGTCTTCGAGGTCTGAAATCCGCTGTTCAGCATGGCCAATCTGGGTACCTAGTGCTTCCATTTGACCGTGAATGTCGACTGGTGAGCATGTCCAAATGGGCATCTATAGAATGAAACACGGCCCGGACTTCGGCCATTGTGGTGGCTGTGCCCTCCAACTGCTCGGCTCCGGTTCAGTGGCACTCTCAGCATCCTCACGCCGAGGGGTCTTCCCACCCTCAAAACTAAGCTGGTGCTGTTTGGGATCGTTACGGGCCATTTTGGGTTGCAGGGGTAGGAATGGAGCCCCCAGGGATGAGTTGTTATCAGAATCATCAGAGGGTTGCGCAGAATCAGTTCGGTTCAGATGCACCAATCTCAGGCTCCGCCCCTTGTACGGTTCACATCAAGCATATAATATGTAATTAATATATGGAGAGGCTCAAACGCTGAGTGGAAGTTCAGCACTTCACTGAGGAGTAGCAATTATGTCAGCATGCGACCAGATTCATTTTTGAAGCGGATCAAATTTTTCCATTGTACCTCTTATATATATATTTTCTTAACCATTACCAATTTTACTGATTTATGATTTGACTAATACCTGTAAAATAAACCTTTATGGTGGAATGCCATCCTCTGTCATTATTGCGGAACCACATTGGTTTCACTGTGATTGAAATATATTACCAGTGTTAGCTTCCCCAATGTTTCAAGCCAACAATCAAAGGTCCATACGACCATTGAGGGATACTGTTTGATGGTTTTACCAACTGATTGAGATTTAAATATCCCTGCTCCATCATTTTTATGGCAGATTTTAGATCACGCATAACTATTTAGCTGATGAGACATATTTATGTTGAGGTACTTCAATTACATTTTGCAGTTTCAGGATTTAAATGTTTTGACTAAAATATATGTTACCATTAGAGGCAGAGATGATATGGGGCTGCTGGATCAAGGCAAGTTAGTGATAGCTTTGAGGCCAGATATCCAGTGTTCCATTATGCTTGTGGAAGAATGTTTTAATCATGAATGTGAGGATGATTTGAAGAAGTTAAAATTAATTCTTTGCAGATAAGGTCAGTTTTGTCAGGGTTTTGAAAATCACATTTTTCTGAGGAAAGATGTGTTTCCAGTTACCCATAAAATAAGAAATGTGCCTTTGAGTGTGCATGGAAAGTTTAATGAATTTGTGCTAATATGTTCGCTGATAACATTATTCAACCTTTATATTCTTCTGAATGGGTTTCAGTGAGCATTATTGCTAGAAAAAAACCAAGCAAGATTTGGTTATGTGCAAACAAAGATGTTTTATCAAAGGGAAAGTAGATGATTGACAATAATCACCAAAAATCCAAGAAATGCTGGCACATCTTTGAAATGCTAAATTCTTCTCAATAATAGACCTCAAAGCAGCTTACAACCAAGTACTTAAAGCTCTCACAGGCATGTGGTACTTGTGTGACACCTTTGGAGCCTTCATATATTTCAGATGGCTATTTGGTCTCTTATCAGTTGCTAGTGTATTTAAGAAGGTAATTGATGTCATGTTTACAGAATTCTTGGAGTTCAAGTGTTCCGGGAACATAATTTTTGTCGACACAGTAGAACAGGATAACAAGACTCTGGCCAAAATGCTCAGTACCTTAAAAGATCCAGACTTAACAATTAGGAAGGATAAAACCAAATCCTTCGAGGTGAAGGTAGACTACTTTGAAAATTGCATTTTGTCTGAAAGTGTCAAGCCCAAGTAGGATTTGGTGAGGGCCTTTACCCCCACTGTTAAAGATTCATTGAATTTGGATTCAGTAAATATTATTATTGCTTTGTGTGTGGGTGCGCTGCTCTCATGAAGCAGTAGAAAAACATGGCAAGGAAAAGACAGAAATGTAATTGAGGTAGTGTGGAAAATGGTGTTTTGAAGAGGTAAAAAAACTTCTTCAAAATACACCTTCTTTAAAGCTGTATGTTGGTGATGTGAGATATTATTTTACTGTGGATACGAGTGCTATTGGTTTAAGTGGTCAAGGCTGTGATGCTGCCCACAGCCTCTGCCCCTGCAGGCACTTTTTGTGATGCAGACTCAGGGCAAAGTGTTGGAGTGGGATTTACTATCCAACGCACACCAGGATTTGTGTTGAAAGGTATCTCAAAGTAATACAAAGTTGAGCTACGTGCCTCTTTTCCGTACTGAACATCAAGGATGTGTTCCATAGGTGGTACATGGGTGTTACCATGTAACCACCCATGGGTTTAGATGCAAATCAAATCTATCAGCATTCATAGACAATGATTTGAGGTAATCCCTTATGCCTTCTTGAGGCAGGCGTAATGAGGAGAAATGCTTTAATTTTTCCTCATTTTTCGACTTTAAACAACCAACATACAAACTGGGAAGAGTATTAAAGGATGGGTTTTAGTCCCTTTCCAGTACAAAAGCAATGCTTAAGATAATGCATGTTCTGCCTTATGTCACACATTAGTAAATATGGCCTGAAATCTTCTAATTTGAACGAAGGAGTAGGATTAAAAAGCCAGCGACCAGGCATGTATTTTACTGCCTGTGTAGCATCTCTGTAGGGCAGACACCGCGGAAAGTAACAACTAAACTCCAGGTAGTGCAGAATGCGGCAGCATGGATCCTTACTAACACCAAGAGTCGGTGCTCGGCCAAGCCGGCCATCAGAGCGCTACACTGGCTACCCGTTTCGGAAAGAGTGCAGTTTAAGGCACTCTGCCTAACGCACAAAATTCTACACGGCAAAGCCCCCCCCATTCTCAAAGATCTGGTTATTCCATATACCACCTTCAGACCTCTTCGATCTTCTAATGCTCACCTAACTCTGCTACCCAGGATAAAGAGAGCACGATCAGGAGGTCGGCGTTTCTCCTATAACGCCTCCAAATTGTGGAACTCCCTCCCTCCTGATCTCAGAGCACAACTCAACCTTTTGACCTTCCGAAAATCTCTGAAGACCTGGCTGTTCCCGTAAGCTTCCCCTCATGACTCCGCCTGTACTTCTGTTCAGCGCTGGGACGCTCACGGGCAGCCATGCGCTTTAGAAATCTCCTAACATTTAACATTTAACTATGTGTGCTTCCATGAGATCCCCAATGTGTGTGGGCCTCAGGAATGGCAACACAGCTTCGAACTTTTATGCATGTGAAGTGTTTACTTTTAGGATGTCATCACCTGCACTATACTTCATCTGCACAGATTTAGCCACAACATGTACTATATTAATGCCGTTGTAAGCCGGTGCCTACTGGTGCCATGTTAGATGACCACAATATGGTGCCAAATTACATTATATGGCTTTAACGGCCATTGTTGCAAGAGCAAAGAGGGATACCAAACATCATAACCTCCTTTATGGAAGAACACTCAAAATCCTTGCCTCTCTGGCAACTACAATACGATTGGCTTTAACATTGCTAATGGATGCAAATAGAATTTCTGCACACCTGTATTTGCATGTGTTAAGTAATTATAGACAGACTTATAGGGGGGACTTGGGCTGACACTGACCTGGGAGGTCTTCGTTTGGGCTCTCCGTCTACCACAGCCCCAGCGCTGCATTGCTGCAACACCCAACACCCACCAGGCTCTCCACTTCTCTGCTGCCTGTGAGGCGGCAGACCGGGGACTACATCCCCCAGCACCGCTTGCGCCTAGGAAGGCGTGCATCCTGTCCCGCCCCCGGAGGTGCGCTTAAGGTCAGCGCAAGCCCCGGGGGAGCGGGGGACTTGGGCTGACACTGACCTGGGATGTCTTCGTTTGGGCTCTCCGTCTACCACAGCCCCACCACAGCCCCAGCGCTGCATTGCTGCAACACCCAACACCCACCAGGCTCTCCACTTCTCTGCTGCCTGCGAGGCGGCAGACCGGGGACTACATCCCCCAGCACCGCTTGCGCCTAGGAAGGCGTGCATCCTGTCCCGCCCCCGGAGGTGCGCTTAAGGTCAGCGCGAGCCCCAGGGGAGCGGGGGACTTGGGCTGACACTGACCTGGGAGGTCTTCGTTTGGGCTCTCCGTCTACCACAGCCCCACCACAGCCCCAGCGCTGCATTGCTGCAACACCCAACACCCACCAGGCTCTCCACTTCTCTGCTGCCTGCGAGGCGGCAGACCGGGGACTACATCCCCCATCACCGCTTGCGCCTAGGAAGGCGTGCATCCTGTCCCGCCCCCGGAGGTGCGCTTAAGGTCAGCGCGAGCCCCGGGGGAGCGGGGGACTTGGGCTGACACTGACCTGGGAGGTCTTCGTTTGGGCTCTCCGTCTACCACAGCCCCAGCGCTGCATTGCTGCAACACCCAACACCCACCAGGCTCTCCACTTCTCTGCTGCCTGCGAGGCGGCAGACCGGGGACTACATCCCCCAGCACCGCTTGCGCCTAGGAAGGCGTGCATCCTGTCCTGCCCCCGGAGGTGCGCTTAAGGTCAGCGCGAGCCCCGGGGAGCGGGGGACTTGGGCTGACACTGACCTGGGAGGTCTTCGTTTGGGCTCTCCGTCTACCACAGCCCCACCACAGCCCCAGCGCTGCATTGCTGCAACACCCAACACCCACCAGGCTCTCCACTTCTCTGCTGCCTGCGAGGCGGCAGACCGGGGACTACATCCCCCAGCACCGCTTGCGCCTAGGAAGGCGTGCATCCTGTCCCGCCCCCGGAGGTGCGCTTAAGGTCAGCGCGAGCCCCGGGGGAGCGGGGGACTTGGGCTGACACTGACCTGGGAGGTCTTCGTTTGGGCTCTCCGTCTACCACAGCCCCACCACAGCCCCAGCGCTGCATTGCTGCAACACCCAACACCCACCAGGCTCTCCACTTCTCTGCTGCCTGCGAGGCGGCAGACCGGGGACTACATCCCCCAGCACCGCTTGCGCCTAGGAAGGCGTGCATCCTGTCCCGCCCCCGGAGGTGCGCTTAAGGTCAGCGCGAGCCCCGGGGGAGCGGGGGACATGGGCTGACACTGACCTGGGAGGTCTTCGTTTGGGCTCTCCGTCTACCACAGCCCCACCACAGCCCCAGCGCTGCATTGCTGCAACACCCAACACCCACCAGGCTCTCCACTTCTCTGCTGCCTGCGAGGCGGCAGAGCGGGGACTACATCCCCCAGCACCGCTTGCGCCTAGGAAGGCGTGCATCCTGTCCCGCCCCCGGAGGTGCGCTTAAGGTCAGCGCGAGCCCCCGCGTGCGGGCGGCGCCCGGGGCTAAGCCCGGGCAAAGGGCGGGCCCTCTGTGGCCCTCAGAGGCACAAGGAGGACGGGACGGGCCATCCCACTTGATCTCATCACAGAAGGAGGTATTGTGCTGCAATTTTATTGACTTTTCTGGCGTATTTACTATCATAAACACTATGTCCATTTGGGAAGAGCTCAACGCCCTGTGTGGCACAAAGTACGTCCCTGATGCTACAACCTCCCCTACTGTGGGCATGTTTTGTGATAAGTCTAATGGCTCCCCACGGGTCCTTGCTCCTTCCGTAAATAAAGACTACAACCAAGTAAATGCTGCGCCCCTGGGTTCCAACAATAGAGGGAAGCACGACAGCGAAATAGACAATGGGAACAATCTGTGCACCAGCGCAATATTATCTCCAGCTATCCCAACAGCATTTATGGAGGACCCGGCTGCAGACAAATTAGAGGACCCTCTTTTGTCTCCCAATTTGACCTTATTGGCTCAAATTGAGCAACTGCTGTTAGCTGTCATCTCTCCCTTGGTCACAAAAATCAACAATTTAGGGGAAAGGCTGATTAACATTGAGACAGTAATCAGAAAGTATCCTCATTCATCTAATATAATGGCCACATCCGTCTGCCCTAACCCTCCCATCGCCCCCGAAAAGTATAAGTCTGGTAACGGTGTCACTCAAATACAGCCTCCCTGTACACCTACTCCAACAGGCCCCAAAGTAATCTTAAAACCTGCATCAAAAACTCATACAGTGGCTAGATCCACTTTGGTAAGAATGCCACGTATCAACCTGCCCCCTGAGGCCGCCCCGTATGTGTCTGTCCTCTCTGGGGTCCCTGCCCTCACCCAGGGAACACGCGAATCCCAGCAGGACCTGCTAAATAAGGCCATTTTCTGGCTACAAAACAATAGACCCTTGCCACCTGAGTTAGATGGTGGTATCTTGAGTGTCAGGAGGGTGGGATGGTTAGGGACGCTGCCCAAATACATAGCTGGGGACCTGGTACTAATCAAGTTCAAAAACAGGAATGTTGCCCCCTTTTTACGATTTTGCCCCCCCAAAGAAAGACAAGGCACTATTCGTATTTGGGATCTGTACGATTTCTACCCGAGCTCCCCACATATTACATAGAACCAACTTTTTAGCCTTTAATAGTTATTGAACTTTTGACCAAAATTGATTTTTTTTAAGACTCTACTATCAAGTGGCCACCCATAAGTTTGAGTTAAACTGATAGGGTAGGCTGTAACTGATAAGTATATTGTTCTATCGTTGTTTTATTGATAACGAAACCCCTACATATCGATTAGCTGATTCGTTATATTTATTTAATCTTGTTTTAATAATCTGGTACGATCTTTTATTGTGCCTATGAAATGAAATGTTTACCGTTTTTATTTATGTATTGTTGATGCTTTTATGATTTTTAAACTAAAATCGAATAAAGCTTATCTGGCTGAGTATAGACAGACTTATAGTATTTGCCAATGTTTGTTTTTCTTTTCCCTTTTGTTTAATTTTTCTTTTTCCTACTTTTTTTAACTTTTTGCTCTTGTTGTATTTTTCTTTTCACCTTTTTCTTCGTTAATTTTTGTCTTTCTGAGTTGTATCTATTTAATTATATTGCCACTGTTCTCTATGTACACAAAAGCGACATAATTTATAATCTTATAGTTTTACAGCTCGTGATTTTGAATTTCTGGTCGTGGGAAGTTTTTCCTTGGGTCTCTTTAGCCACTCTCTATTTTAAACATGGTCATGTTAATCATGTAAATGTGTCTACCTAGAGTGCAATGCAATGAATACTAAGGTATATATCTGCGGTTTCTTTTTGCATAGTGTTTTTCTGTTTCTTTACTCACCACTTGAGTTTTGTTTTGTTTTACTTTTGACTAGACCTACAGAGTCCAAGAAAATGGTCGGTGATACGTATCCACTACACCCTATGTGTTGCTGACAGTCCCAACAATTTCACGTGTGTCAAAACGTGAATACACATTTTCATACTTTCATTTGCAGTACATATGCCGACACAACAGCAATAACATTTACAACACCACTACGTGTTACTACTAGCCTTTGCTAGCACAGTACCACTTGATACAGCACCACATAACACAGCACCTCATAATACAGTGCCTCATATGGTTGAATGATCTGCACTATACACACAGTCCTCCTAAGCTGTCACCTAAATCCGAGCATATTTCTGTACCCCTGAATGCCTAAGAGCTGTTAGAGAGCAGACGTCATAGTATATGCCATTTAGCACAATTTTTTGTGCAAAGGTGTAAACAGCTTGGCGTTAGTAATGTAGGGGCCTAATTTACTAAGATCCATTGGCAAATCTGGATGTGCAAATTGCACACCGCTGGTTTGGGAATGGTTATGTGATTTGGAAAGCGACTGGACTATTAAACAATCACATTGCAAAATACCCATCCTCAGGGTGTTATAAAACAATCTGATTAATGAGTATTAATTAACAGGTTAAGCTTTGCAGCCTCAGTCCCCTGTGAACGCTGTCAGTGTATTCGTAGAGGCATTTGTTTTTAGGATGAGCCTGGGCAGCGCATGCGCTGCTCTGAGAGGCATGCTGTATTCGAGTATGTACTTGAAGTCCCGCCCACTCTCCACCCATATTTTTCATTGGCTTGTGTCATTGTCCTTTATAAATGCTGGCTTCTGATTCATTAATAGGAACTGGCTCTTTTAATTCTGTGTTACATGGTATGTTTATTTAGTCTGTAGGCATTATTTTGTTTAAAGAGTTTCTAGTTTTTCAGGCACGACGTGCTTTCCTGCAACATTCAGCATGCCATATACGCTTTCACTTTCAAAGCTGCAAGGACAATTGTGGCTGCTCCTTTGCAATGAAATAGATCTCATATTTACGAGAGTTTGAGCTATTGGCATTATGAATGACAATAGTTTAAACGCTCGCAAATGCGTGACCTATTCCATTGCAAATACTTTTTTGTAAAAGCGCCCCGTACAGCGCTTTCACTTTACTGTCAGCCACGCCTCTTTCTTTAGACGAGCCGCGTCTAAAGAAAGGTGCGCGGCCGCTATTAAAGTAAAACTGCAGCAGGAGGCACTTTTACAAAAAAAAAGAATTTGTTTGTCAACTTGAAAAACAGATGCTTTTTATTGTAAAAGTGCCCCATGCGGCGCATTCACTTTAATGGTGGCCACAGCCCGTTCTTTATACGCGGCTCATCCAAAGAAAGGGGAGTGGCCGACATTAACGTGAAAGCGCGACACGGGGCGCTTTTTAAAATTGCATTTGCAATGCAATAGGTCTCGCTTTTGCGAGAGTTTAAGCTATTGACATTGTTAGTTACAATGCCAATAAATCAAACTCTCATAAATGCGAGACCTATTTCATTGCAAATGCTTGTTTTTGTAGTTCGAAGGCGTTGAAATTGCAAACGAGTTTTATTCATGAGGGCCATAATGCTCTGCAAATCTGCATTGTCTATATTCTTCTTTTGATGAGTTAGAGACAAAAAATAATCTTGATGACAGGGAAAACAAAATCGTGAAACCCTCCTGATATGGGGAAAACAGTTGTGCTGCGCCCGTTGAATTACGTCACTCTCTGCACAAAGTATTCATTTTCCCAGTCGCACATACCTTTGCCATAAAAGGGCATCAGCATGTGTCCTGAACTTTTGTGACATTTTTATGAGTTAGTTTTTTGGGCACATCATTGTGGAGAAATTCCTGCTGCAAGTTTGTCAAAGTACTATTGCCAACATCATTTCATATTTGTGTTCAATATGTCTTGCTCAAAAATCTGGTCACTTGTCTTTACAAGAGAATCACCCTAAAATGCAAATTGTGTAGAACCATAATCTTTGAAATATGTGTGAATACTCAAAATGCTAGATTATCTCAGTCATATATATCCTTTTATTTGAAATATAAGTAGTGGATCTTCAAATAAATGCATTTATTATGTATATGTGTCTTTGAAGAATCCTGGCTATTTTGACATGCAGTGGTCATCTGTGAATTAATGTTATTTGTTTAAAAAGAAAAACACATTCAAAGATGGCGCCAGGCTTGCGTGCACATGCACTGTTGCCATCTGGTTTGTTCATTTGCCAATAAGCAGGAGTCTAACAGTTTTTATCGGTTGCAGTAGGCTTTAGGAACGTTTTAATGGATTATGTCCGCGCTAAGTTTGGGAAATCCACTGAGAAAACTGCTTTTAATGCATAGAATTCATGAAAGCGTACTGTTTATAAATACCACAGAAATGTTGGAATAGTCAGTCTTGCCAATGTTATATAATGATGAGAAAATTGGTGGTCTCGCAAATATATTATCAATCTGTTGCTTTCAGTTCTGCCTGAACCCTTTCCTGTCATAATTGCATTAAAAGTTCATAATAGGGGCCCTACCGTGATGTATGAGTGTGGCTCTTGATATATTAATCGAGCAATATTGAAATATTTCCAAGGTTTTGCTGGATTTGCAGGGTGGTGCAACTACATTCAGAGCCACAGCTATTCACATTGTATTAACCATAAAAAGTAAGGTTTCTGCTGCCATGTTTTTACTATTCTGAGTAGTTTTGTGGCACAGTTTTATTCACTGATCCTTGTTAATTTAGATAAGTGGTTCTCAACATTTTTACTTCTGTGGACCCGTACTTAATCATTACTGGAACCCAGAGACCCCCACTGAATCACTATTGGAATCTGTGGACCCAACTAGAGTCATTATTGAAAGCAGGGGACGCCGGCCTAACCATTTTGGAGGATTTGAACCGCAAAACCATACATAACAACTACATATACCAGCATTGATCAAACAAGCATACACATAATAAAACACGTTATTTAGTTCACAAGTATAAAAAATCAAAAGGAAGGTTGGAGGTTTTTCTAAATTCAAGTGAGGACACGGATCCCCATAATATATTCTGCTTGATATACTTGCACTGCTTCCATAGAGAGGATACTAAGTTACATTTTAGCCTCCAATTTTAAATTCCTTCACATTTTCAGAATGTTTTAAAATGTTCATTTGTACACTTTGTGTCTCTATTTATATACACTTTATTAATCTATTAATATTAATTTTCTAAACAGTGGCAGATCACCCTGAGGAGGTTTCATGGACCCTAAGGGGTTCCCGAACCACAGGTTAAGAACCACTGTTCTAGTTACAGTTTATTACATCTACAGATTGTGCTATTGTTGTAAAGAGCAGATTTGACAAGGTTAACCTCTTTCACATTGAAAAGTGAAGTTCCTACTAATTTTGCGTTTACCTAATCATGTAATAATATTTTACGTGAAGCAAATAGGTGTGCACATACAATGAAAGAAAACAAAGGAGAAACATTAAAAGGCGAAAAAACAAGAACTAATTTTCATTCATTGGGCAATAGCCACCATATGTGCATGCGTGGTGATCTGGTCGATCTATGTCTTTAAAAAGATCAATTGGTCTATTATAATCAGTCCAACTCCAAAAACTGTACAAACCGCTGCATAGTGAGTACAAGTGAAGGCTTGTTGCTGTGTGCGTGTTTTTTGGTCATTTGCATGAAAAACAGTCTTTAACATTTTCCTTTCCCTGGACAAAATCCTGGATTTCTTTCATCTGGAGAATCTGGTTATAAGTCTTTTGTAAACCTTGTAGCCTAGAGATGGTCAATTGTGAGGGAAGCTGGCCAACTGTCCCACAGTTCTCTGATTTCACACATCTATTGGCCACTTTGTGTTCTGTGAAAATCTACTACTCCCACTAGTGAGGAAGTCTTAACAACTGCACATGGTTATCTTCCAAATCCCTCTTGTACCGGTCAACTAGCCATTGCCTGGTCTAACGGCAAACTCGTGCTAAGTCCTAAATGCTGTTGAGGTTGATAACAAACTCACAAACCCTAAGAACAACCAGCAGGAGGTCAGCTGCCTACTGCTCATTGGGGTGCATGTGGTTAAAAATATTTCTGTTTGTTTGTCTGTTTGACAGTCAGTGATTAGTGATCATGGCCTTGTTGGCAGAATGTGGTCATGAAATATTCAGTGGAGGCAGGGCCAGTTTTAGTGTTGGTGGAACCCAGTGGAACAATCTTTGTTGGTACCCCCACCCCATACCGCAGTGATATCCTTCCCCAGGGATTCCTTCACTACCACTCTCCACTGGTGCCCCTCATATCTCCTTAGCCCCTCTCTCACATTTATTTAATTTCTTTTATAGAGCTTCTCATACCAATGCAGGGCGTTAGAGCACTTTACATCACACACTTTTAACAGAGACAATGAATGAATGTGGAGCACTTCGATTCCAGTTTATAGCTCACTGCGCTATGTTAGAAAGATGGTAATTTATGAAGTGCAAGTAACAGAACAAGCTCTGTGACAAAAGCAGTTACCCACTGAGCTTGCTACAAAAAATACAAATTTGTGATATGCATGCCACATTTGTGCCTTGCTGAAGGTACATTAACCCTCTATGCTACTTTCAAAACTATCACTAGAAAGTCACAGAAGTCTCCAACAAGTGCATTAATCACCAAAGTTAATATGCTGTTGTTATTATCATATGAAAAATGGAGCACACACAAAGTAAAGATATCTGCCGGTTGCTCTTATCTCTCCTCAGCCTGACATTCAAATGGCACCCCCTCAACACAGTTGCCAGGAGCAATGGCAGTGGTCGCACTGCCCTAAAGCCAGTACTTAGTGCTGGAAGGAAAATTCCCCTCTTCCATCTCTATTTATTCTCCCGCCAACTCTTTTGCTTGTGAGCAAGCAGGGACGTAACAAAAATCCTAGCTGCCCATGCGTTGTGGGGGGCCACCCGGTGACGTCTTAAAACATGAGCCCGCTGGGCAATGGGCCGGGCGCCCCACGATGATAGGGGCCCCATGCAGACCAGAATTTAACACTAATTGCCCGTTAAACATTGTTATTCCTGTGAGTGGTTGTGTAGGCAGGTCCCAGAGCACTCCTTTGCACGGGGGCCTATAATACTGTTAAGGCAGCCATAGGGTCAGCAGTGCTAGGGGGGCCCTCAGTCACATGACTCGACCGCTGTTTTGGCCTAGTGAAGCAGCAGCAGCTTGTGCTTGTGCTGTGTGCAGTTAGTGAGACAGTCAGGAGCTGCTTCCTGAAATCCAAAGTAACAATTTGTTGTTACAACTTGAGTGGGTGGGAGGCATTGATGATGAGCTGGATAGGCTGCAGTTTAGGGGTGTGTGCTCTTCCGCATCCAGCTTTCCTCTCAGTCAGAGCTCAGCATCACATGCTATCAGTCAGGCTGCAGTGTTAGCCAAGCTCAGACATAGCTTTCATTGTATTTCATTTGTGTGCGCTGCTGAACACAAGCCAGGGACAGTCTTCTCCAGGTCATGATAACAATACTGCCCAAGGGCAGGAAAGTATAGACATTTAAGAAAGATGCCTCTGGACTGTAGCAGTGGGAACAAACAAGTGAGTATAAATCTGTGCTTCGCTTGTTGTTCTGACTGCTTCATGGACTCAATGAAGAACAAGCTTTGGCATAGCCAATAGGTCTCGCCTTTGGGAGCTGATAAGTATTTAGTTATGCAGCACAATATCCTTGGTGCAAAAACATCAACTGTTGCATGGCTAAACACTTATAAGGTCACAAAGGCGAGGTCTATTGGCTATGCCAATGCTTGTATATTTCTAGCCATGGTTTAGCCTAGCATGCAAATGTATATTTAGTAACTTTCACTGAATAATCAAATTAATTTGTACCAGTCCCTAAAATCTGTAAAGTTTCAAAGCTTTATACAATATTTTGTGAATAGTAGCCTATTGATCAATTGTGCAGCTGCCTGGTAATGCCTGGCCTAGAGGTGGGAGCCTGCCCTGTACCTAGTGCATTACTTTTAGAACCCACTCAGAAACTGGTAAGCCCAGAGCCTGCCAGTTTACGCTTCGAGGAGTTTGGGTAGAGTACTGTGGGAGATAGATGAAAATAAGTGAAAGAGGAGAGAAAAAGGATTAAAAAAATGCAGCGAAAAAAATGATAAGATTGGAGAAAGGGATAATGATGAGAGAAAGAACATAAGAACGAACAAACGAGGCACGGGAAGAGCATGTCAGAGAGGAAGAAGGGAGGGAATAAGGAGGGACAGACAAAAGATGAGAAGAAAGGAAGAGAAGAAAGAGGAAAGGAGTGGAGTAATAGGACAGGAGACAAGGTTGGTAATAGGGAAAAGTAAACGAGGAACTTTGAGACCCTTAAGAAGGAGCACACCTTTTAGTGGCAGCAGGGTCAGAGATTCACCCGGGTCTATATTTTATTATGGACTCGTAATAAAACACTCACGCACACACACACACACACACACACACACACACACACACAGGTAAATTAAGTAATGCAGAGAATTTTCTGTTACCTCCCGGGCCCATCCATCTGCATGGCTGCAAGCTCGTGTTTTTTTCAGGCATCATGAAAACAAGCCTAAGTCAAAACCGAGAAGTTTTGTCACATTCTTTTTGGCTGCATTTGGATAGCGGCAGAAAGGGCAGATGTAACCCGGGGAAGGAATACAGTATCACTTGGTTGAGTCACGCCATAAAATCCAAGAGTCTTATTCTTCAACCAAGAAGGATTCAATTTAGTACCTGGACGCCTACCCCTCATCAATTCAAATGGAGACTTACCATTAGGCTCAAGTGGAGTAGAGCGATAAGCCCAGACCATGTCACGCACCGCATCGTGAGAAAACCCACCTGAAGCCAAAGACATCTGAATAATCTCCTTAATGAGTCTATTAGCCCTCTCACAAACTCCGTTAGTCCTGGGATTATATAAAGAAGTTCTGTGATGTGTAATACCACAAGTAGCCAAAAAATTACGCATGTCATGTGAAGTGAGTTGAGTACCGTTGTCTGTAATCAGTGTATGAGGACACCCCTCCTCACAAAACAAGACAGACAAAATTTTATTGTTGAATCAGTAGTTATGTCACGAACAAACTTTCCAGTAAGCCACTTTGAAAAAAGATCAATAACAACAATAGAAAAATGCTGATCAAGAGGCAACTCAGACATAGGACCAATAAAATCAAGACAAATACTATGCCAAGGTTGCTGTGGAACACAAATCTCACCACAGGTGTGGCTACCCGCTAATTTAAGTCTATGTTCACTATTCTTACACCAGGAACAATTTTGAACCCAAGAAGAGACCTCAGCATCCATAGCTGGCCACCAAAAATCAGTTTTAAATCTATGCTGAGTGAAAGTTTGTCCAAGATGGCCCTCGTGAGCTAGAGCAATAACTTTAGATCTAAACGAAACCAGAGGAACAAACTTATCGCCTCGCATCAAAATAACATCATCAGAAAGAGACAACTCATCCAAGATTTTAATATAAGGACGAACAGAGGCAGGGACACAACTTTCACGTCGTACGCCTAACCTCACCATATCCACAACAGTCTTCAAAACAGTGTCTTGAGACATTGCAGAAGACCAATCAACTTGAGTAAAAGCACCAACACCCAAAGTCAAAACATCTTGTATAAAAGCTATTGCAATATCATCTTGCAATATTAACTCATTGTCAACATGACAGTGGATAGGAAGTCTAGATAGACAATCTGCTTGAATGTTACGCCAACCCTGAATAAAAGAAATATAATACTGGTACTCCTGGAGTCTAGAGGCCAGCCTAGCAAGTCTAGGAGAACCTTTACCGGAACTACTAGGAGAAAAAATACTGATAAGGGGTTTGTGGTCCGTGACAAGCTTGAATCGAGTACCCCACAAATACGTCCTGAAATACTGTACTGCCCAAACAGCCGCTAAGGCTTTTTTCTCGATAACCGAGTAGTTTTTCTCAGAAAGAGACAAGGTACGTGAGGCAAATGCAACGGCTTTCTCACCCTCATCATACTTCTGCAAGAGAACAGCCCCTAATCCAGTTGAACTGGCATCAACCATAAGAGTGGACAAACGCTTAACATCAAAAGGCGCCAACATTTTTGCATCACACAATTCTTGTTTGATATCATTAAAGCATTTGGTATGAGAGTCATTCCATACAAACTTCACCCCTTTCTTCAATAGCGATCTCAACACAACTGTCTTATCTGAAAAGTTTCTTACAAATTTAGAATAAAACTCTATGAGATCCATAAAGGACCTAAGTTGATCTTTATCAACGGGGCAAGGTGCCAAACGTATCGCCTCTATCAGATCCTTCTTAAGTTTAACACCCTGTGCAGAAATGTCATACCTAAATATTCAATTTCCGGCACCAAGAAAGAATATTTCTCCTTGCGTAAGGTCAAACCCGCCTCCTCAATCCTAAACAGAACTTCCATAAGAGTAGAGTTATGATCCTCCACTGTCTTCCCAAAGATCACGATATCATCCTGAAAATACACTGCCCTGTCTCTGCCTTTAAATAATTCCATTACCATGCGTTGAAAAACGCTGGCAGCTGATGTGAGACCAAATGGGAGGCGGGTAAACTGAAAGGTACCCTCAGGGGTAATAAAAGCTGTGAAACTCTTTGATTCATCATGAAGATGAATCTGGTGGTATGCACTTTTAAGATCAAGTTTCGTAAAAAATGTAGCCCCATTCAAAGTAGACACCAATTCTCCTATATTGGGAAGTGGAAAAGTATCCGCAATAACATTTTTGTTAAGAGACCTAAGGTCCACACAAAACCTAATTTTTCCATCCGATTTGCGTGAAATCACGACCGGAGATATCCAATTGGAAGCCTCAACGGGTTCTATGATCCCCCTTGTAACATTTCGTTTATCAGGTCTTTAACTTCGCCTCTAACACTTAAAGGAACTCTGCGAAGCTTATGCTGAATGGGAATAGCATTTTTTTTTAAACAAAATTTTATGGACATACCCATCAAGTCGTCCCAATTCATTTCTGAAAACGCTCTCAAACTTATGCAAGATGTCGTTCAATGACTCTTCATTCACTACCATCACTTGACATTCAGCTCTGGGATCCACTCTACTATGAAGGTCGTACTGATGAATCAACCAAGAATTGGAGGCCCATCTAACGCTACATATACTTTCCCATTGATAGTTCTGCCTGAAAAAGAAATCTTAGCATCAAAATATCCTAACATTTCTATGTGTTCCCCTTGGAACCCAGTGGGGGCAATATCACATTGTAACAAGGAAACATCAGGCCATTCCCTTTTAAATAAAGGTTCTGGAATTATTGTATACCTAGAGCCAGTGTCCACCATCAAAGTGACCAGATGACCATTGATATTAAAATCAGCCTTAGGACGTATTTCCCTCTTTTCATTTATAAGGTTTACATCTGAAATAGACTCTTCCACCACCAAGATTTTGTCTTTATCCCTGTGGATGTCAATACAGTCGTCTTGTACGACAGCTATTTTTTGCTTACCCTTGAAGCGACACATTTCAGAAAAGTGCCCCACTTTTCCCCACTTTAAACACTCTTTATTACATGCAAAACAAAACCTTGCGTCAGAAGAGTGAGTATTGCTCCCACACCTTGAGCAAAATCTTGCATTAGGCTTTACATACTGCTTTTGTTTTTAAACAAGCTTCCCTTTGGATTTAAGAACAGCTACAGACTCATCATCAAAACCCTCACATTCTTGTGAAGTACAATCAGAAACAATAGAAACAGGAGTTGACTTTCCGATAGTTCCACTACTTTGGCAAGGTCAATGGGTGTTTTCAGAGAAGGATTTTTTGCTGCCCACAAACGCTCCTGGATCTTCTTGTTGTTGCACTGTACGATAAGTTGGTCTCTCACCATCTCATCAGCTATCGCCCCAAAGTTGCATTTAACAGATAATTCTCTAAGCCGTGCCACAAAATCGTCAATTGACTCCTCTGCACGTTGTTTATGTGTATAAAACCTAAATCGATTTAAAACCAAATTTTCTTCTTTTGCAAATCTGATCTCCAAACGAGACATAGCATCAGTATACTTGTCAGGAGCTGATTGTGCAGAGGAATGTAACTGTTGAGGTAAGTATTTAAAAATGCGCTGTGCCTCTTTTCCCAAAGCGCTTAATAACAATGCCTTTTTACGCTTAGCAGGAAATTGCTGGCCATCCAAAGCATCCAGATAGTTATCGAACATAACTATCCAATCCTCCCATGGAATCGGCGGAGTGCCTGGCTCTGATAAAAACGGTGGAGGAAGAGATACATTTATTTGCTGTGCCATATTGCCCAGAAGATAAGTTACACACGTATACATAATTATATACGGTAAACAAATTTGGCAAAAGGAAAATAGCACCAAAAGGATCAAAACAGTGCACCAAACGAATACCCACTGTAGCAGACAGTCAAAACAGCACCCATAAAGAGAAAACCAAAATAAGTCACCGTTAAATGCAGGCACTCCAATAGTGAACTTGATGCTCAAATATTCGGCATGTAATGTTCACGGGAAGAATCAATGACGAAAGTAAACACAGGAATCCAAAATGGCCGCACGTTATACGTGGTGACGTCTTAGCGCAGGTGACGCAGGCAAAGCAGCAATGTTGCTAAGATACCTCGATACGTGGTTAAGCTTCACGAGAGCACTTCTGATGACGGTCTTGCGGCTCCGCTCGAGACAGTGTCGTTAGAAGTGACGTATACTGCACTTAGCCAAAGAACGGGAAAACAGCCCAAAATAGCCAAAATCCACCGGAACCTGCAGAGCGTCACAAGGGTGGCACGAAACGGGAACCACTGCACGCCTGATCCGTCTTTTGAGAGAGAGGAACTTCACTGCATCCAATTCTGCTGAAGCGCCGGATCCTCGACACAGGTCAGCTACTCAAAACTTCGCCAAATGTTGTAAAGTAAATAGGCAGAATACCGGCGAATAAATGGATATCAACATAGTGATTTATTTCAGCAAATGACAGAAGTAATCCTCCTCCAAGCTGACCCAACTCGCAACTGTCACAAGACAGAATCATTGGGAATAAGGCAAGAGCTTAGAACCACTTAACACTCTGGAACACTAAATGGGAAAGGACACAAAGGAAGAGCTAATGGCAATGAAGATAAGAAACAGGTAAGATACATTACAACGGAGTCCCTCCCTCGAAAGCTCTTACACAGAGATGCAGGAAAAGCAGCGGTCTGATGCAGTTTCACTGAAATCAGGGGAGCAGGTAAGTTAGCTTGGGGAGTAGCTCCTTCTCTGGGATGCTGTAGAGGCAGTGGCTGGATACAACAGAGAAAGGCCGACGCCTGGCGTGGGCGGCAGACCCCTCCTCCCGGGCTCCCTGGTGGGGGTGCATGCCGTAAAGTCCATCCTGGGTCCGTCCGATGGGTCAGCAACAAAAACAGACAGAAGGAGAAATGGGCAGAGAATGACGAATTAAAAAAAAAAAGGCAAAAAAGCAACAGAAGAGAAAAAGAGTGCTAAAAAGAAGGGAAACAAGAGGGAGATGGGTAAAGAGAAAGACAAGCGTGCACGCCTCCATGGGCAGAGAATGACGAATTAGGAAAAAAAAAAGGTAAAAAAGCAACAGAAGAGAACAAGAGTGCTAAAAGAAGAGAAACAAGAGGGAGATGGGTAAAGAGAGACATGTGCGCGCGCTGAAAGTTTAAAAAAACAAAAGGCGTGCAGGCTGCAGTGGGAGAGAGAGGCGGAGGGGTGCACCCGCGAGTGGTGTGCGTGCGCTCTGGGGAGAGCAGTCTGCTCTTTTTCAAAGCACATACTCATGCTTGTGGCGTGCCGCAGTGCACTCTCGCAAGGCGTATGCCACCACAAGCACGACTATGTGCTTTGAAAAAGAGCTGCACGACGGCTAAAGTTCTCTTAGGCAGCGCATGCGCGCTGCGTAGGCGAGACCTGAAAACAAAGGGAGACATTGGATCACTGCCACATCTGCATTATTCCTGCCCTCCCCAGAACACTTGCTGCATCATCTAGATGCATAACATAAACTCCATCTCTATCAGCCCCAAAATGTGTTAACCACAGAGCAGTCCAACTTTCTTTGTCTCTGCATGCTTGAGTGGCTGAGCGTGTCCAAATTTCTTTCTTTGCATTCTGGGACTTGCAGTCTTCTATATATCATTGTAAAGTCAGGACTATAAAGCCCAGAATACAAAGAAAAAAACCTTAAGTAGTTTAGCTACTCATAAATAGACCTGGGAAACTTCGGAAAGCAGATAATGGGGCTCCCGACCTTCAGGTCAGAACAAATACAGGAAACTGAAAATTGAAGGGCTTTACTGTATGGCTAATACTGCTGATGTAAAAAAAAAAGTAGGATTAGCTCCCTGATCTCTGAATCTGCCCTATTGGTATAGGTCTGACATTGTATGTAGTGATCACTAAATCGCCCCAAAAATTGCAAAATATGTACTTTTGTAAAGTGCCTGCTTTTATTTTTACAATAGTCCCTAAAAAGTTTAAGTGCACCCCTCACCACGCCTTCCGTTGGTTCCAGCAGTGCCAATGATTCAAATAAAAGGAAGGTATGTCATGCAGGTATTAAAATTATAAAGAATCCGCAAAGCCGTTTTTTTCTCCCATTATCAATGCGTATTTTAAACAGTAAATGTTAGAAGAAAGCACTTTAAATGTGTTCTACTGCTGCCCTAATGACCCTTGACTAAAAGTTAAAGAAAACAAAGACCAATGACACTTTGCATTCTGGGACTTGTAGTTGCAAGTTTCTCATATCTCAGCCTACAAGGTGCTGTTAGACAGAAAGTCAGAAACAGCTGATGTCATATGAAACGGGCTGCTTGGAAGCTAAGAGAGAAGGAGGCACTGAAAAGGACAAGGGGGAATGTGTGAGCAGGAATCCGCATTCAGGACGGTGACTTGAGGAGGGCCTAGCAGGAGTGATGGTAAAATACTGCAGAGGAGGAAAAGTGCTCTGAGGGCATCACACAAGGAGACTGAAACAGAGTGGCGCTGAGGGGGGTGTTGACCAAGAGGTCAAGTCTTCCACACAGCGCATCTGCCCAACTTTATTCTGACCTCAGAAGTGAAGCCATAAAATGTGCTTTCTTGCAGACCTCACGCAGGATTATATTTGTCGGCAGGTTCTTTAGAGCTGGTGGCGCCCATTGTGACAATCTTCTTGGTGCCCTCTCATTGGCCTCCTTCTCCATGAATTCCCTCTTTACCACCCTCTATCACTGCCCCTCATATCACTATAGCGCTTCTTTGACATACATTTCTTTTTTACAGCATTACTCATAGTTTACTCACACTCAGTTCTGTGATCTGCATGTTTCACGTTCAGGTTGCAGCAGGCACATCAACCCTCTGCATTACTTTCGGATGAGTCAAAACTGCTAGTAGTTAAAAGTCTTCTCTCTCTCTAGCAGGAACATGAATTACCAGAGTTATCTTGACATTTGTATTGTTGCCTGAAGACTGCTGTACACACAAGGAACTCTGCAGCAGCGCCTTTAAACCCATAAGTTATTTTTAACACAGCGCCCCCCTCAGGTGAGCTCCAGCTGTGGCTGCACCGTTCGCATCGACCTAAAAACGGCCGTGTTCTGTTCACTGCTAAATGTTTTGTCACATACTTTGTGCATTTTTAAATTAAGCTTTATAACGCTTATATTACATTATCTCATACACACTATGTGGTTTTTAGCCTCCTGTAAAGCGCTTTGAAATTATGTGCAAAACGTATTGATTGTGCTACACCGAGAAACCCCAACACGGTGAGTGCATCACCACGACAAATGGGCTACTGACCATGCTAAGTGTCACTGCCATTGGAGCAATTAGAATGTTTTTCTTTCAGACATATATGTACCAGAATGTAAATATAAAACTTGCCCTGAATACATTATACATGGATTTGAGAGAAACTTTAGAGATGTGCACTGAAAATACGGATATGTCAAAGCTATAGCCTCTACTCCCAGAAGGCATCCTATTGATCATAATCCACGAGCATGTGACATCGCATTTGGATTACACTAACAACATATACCTGGGTCTTTCTGTTTTCTTGACTCTTAGACTTCAAATGATAGAGAATGAGGTGGCCAGGTTGATTCAATGGGTCCCCTTCCAACATCACATCTCACCTCATTTGAAGAAGCTTCACTGGCTTCTGGTTTCAAGAGGGTTGAGTTCAAAGCCCCTACATTGGCATCCAGAGCCATTAGGAGCAAAGGCCGGCAATACCTGAGAAATAGACTCAACTGGTACCATCAGGAGAGAGCCTTGAGATCAAATCAACTGTGACTCGTGTGCATCCTGAGGTTTGACAAGGTTCATTGGGCAGCAGGTCTTTCTCAGTACTGACAGCCAAGCTTTGGCACACCTTGCCCATCCACCTTCGCATGGCTGAGTCCGAGCACTATTTCAAGAAAATCTAAAAACGTGGCTCTTTAATCAAGTGTAGATATGAGTGGCCAGTCCCGTTCTTCAGTCTCTGCTTTTGAGCGGCGGGATGCCTCAATTGAGTTAGCCGTGTGCTCTGCAAATGATGCTGGTTGTATTGATTGATTGATTGATGGATGGCGAGCTCCAAAGGTGGAAGTGTAGGGGAGGGTAATGAGAATTACATCATTTCCCTCTATCCTCCCTCATTTAGAACACATATCTTGGCATGTCTTGTGTGCAGACCATCTTCATGCAATTGAAGGGATGAGATCTGAGGCTTGCCACGTCACATATCTTAGAAGGGTATGGATCCTTTGGGTGTGAGGAGGATGAAAACCCAAGAATAGATCATTTTAAGAAAAAAGGATAAATGAAAAGGCTGCAAAATTATGGCAAAATACACCATTATGTATGGCAATATTTTAATTGTTTGAGGTGCAAAATATGCAAATACTTGCTGCAATATCATGATTAGAGATGAGATGTGGCCACTTTAATCACATGCCCAGCCACTGCACAGTGCTGTTAAAAACTGATCACCGGTGTTGTAGCGCATACGCCTTGGGCCTCATAAATGATTATATTTAATCTAATTTCTCTTATCTCAGAATAACCTCAGCTACCAAACTAAATCTCTTAGGTCCTCTGGTGGATTTTCTTCCATGCTGAAAGGGACCAGAATACTTGGGGGTTGAAGAATTATCATAAGACGACCAGGGGCGGCTCCTCCACTAGGGCAGAGGAGTGTCGCCTCAATCCTTTCTCACAGTGCAAGAAGCAGAAACATAAAACAGCAATAACTATCATTGCACTGCGAGAAAGCAGAAGGTTTTGGTTGCTCAGGGCTGCTCTGCGAGCACGGCTGGGCAGGGAAGGATTGGTGTGCCCACTCCTGAGGGCGCAATTACTGTTTGCTTGGCCATCCAGGGCCGCCCAAACCAGTCATGCGCACTCTACCCTTTCTACATGGAAGCTGCAATGCAGCCTACATGGAGAAAATGGCTCTCCGCAAGACCCTGGCTGGGTGCCGTCCCACCAATCACAACGCTGCTATTGCAGCATTGTGATTGGCTTAGAGGAGGGGAGGGAGGCTGCCTGCTTCCTGTTCCTGCCGGAGGCAGGAGAGCAGGAGCAGGAGCAGAGAAAACATGGGACCCGGCCGGTGGACAGGTATATTTTATTATTAATTATTAAATTTACCCCCACCCCCCTCCCAGCGTGACCTTCCCCACACGACCCCCGCCCCCACAACGGCGATTAATGCCGGCCAAGTTGTTAACATTCAATTATTTCTGATGGAGTTTTCCCAGGTAATTCTACCTCAGGGTTAGTTAAGCTTAAATCAGATTAATTTAGCCACAGCAAATAATGAAAAAGAATCAGCAGAATATTTATATTGAATTGCATTTTCATCTAGCTTCAAATAATTGGCATACTATCTAATTTTAAAATATGATCAGATTCAATAAGCATTAACAAGCTTGAGAAATCCTGATATGAAGGGAGCTATCTTCCTCAGGCGAGGGAGATTTTATCCTAAGAATGTAAATATATTAGGAAAATCAGTTGTTTTTCATACGAACCCAATTAGTGAAAGTTCAGTAAAATTTCGAATGACCAGTTCCAGTTTATGGACAGGATTGTCTGCACCTGTCCGCACTGTAGCATCAGTGCCACAGATGCTTGTCGGAACCATTTCCACTACGCAAGCATACCAGCCAGTAGCAAACGCAGTATTTCATCAGTTCGTGTTATTTCTGGAAGTCCAAATCATCAGTCTCTGTACCGCAAGATGGGCAGTGGGGAGATGGCAAGATAGAAACCGCCCCTGTCTACAGTGTAGGCAATTATACTCCATCTATTTCAGGTTTACACCCCTTCACATCACCAAATTTGTTGGTCAACTCTCTCCCGTTGGTCAGTTTTGATAGGATGAGATGATGTAGTAGATAAAAGTATACAAATCCAGAAGAATTACGTAATCCATTCCGTGCATTTTCCTTAGGACCACTGTACTTTAGTCATATGATTGGTTGTGACACCTAGGAAGAAGGCGAGACAATGTTCTCATTCCTTGTCAGTCCTTTCCCAAGCATGTGCTCTATGAAGTAGCAGTTTTGTTGCAAGTCTAGTCAAGTAAGCTACAAACATGAGAGGAATTATTTGAGTGTTAGAGCACAAGTAGAAACTTTACGAAAGGTTCACATAGGCTTCAAACTATTCAGTTCATAAGTTCATATTAGGAAAGAAAGCATATTTTGAGGCCTTTTGGAAACAGCATGTGCACGATCAATTTGTGCTAAAATATGAATCTCACATTACATAAAACAGTGCATTAGTTCTTCGATTAAACGTTTTAATATCATCTCAGTATAGTTTGTAATTTATTCACGTAAGAATAGGGTACTCAAATATTTTTATCACCACTATTATCTCACATATAATCTTGTAAGTCTCTTTGCTCGTTATCGGTTAATAAATCATTCAGGTTTGAAAGGCACATTTAAAATAAGCTTTTACATAGTACGAATTATAGCATCTATTTTTCTTGTCAATGTCAGTGCTCACATGAAACATTCCAGTATTATTATTAACCAATTTTAGTAAGACATAAAGCAGTTTTATTCTTATATTGAAAATGTTATGTTATCATTTATTACATCATTCATCTATACATATAAAAACATATATCAATGTATTTGTTAAACTTCACATTAGCTTATTCATTGACAGTTGAGTGTTACCAAAACCTACTTCTAACGTTCTGCATGCTTTTACGATGCAGTAGCTAAACACTGCTTTGTTTCTCTGTTTTCTTAAACTTGATAACCTGACACACATTTGTCATTAATTGTAAAATTATGTCACAAATCTTTGTCAGGCTAATATTGGATGGATAGATAAAACATTACGTTTATGCTCTATCACCGGAAACAGAGATAGCTTCACTTTCTCCACTGCAGTAGATGTGTAAGTGTTGCTCACAGTGCCAACCACTGTCCTAGTACTGCAGGCGAGTGTGCCTGTCTTTGAAGTATGTGGACTGCAGCCGTATCTGAAGACGGTAGAAAGAGGGCAAGGTGGCCAGGATAGCTCTCCGGTTTCCTGCGAACTGCAATCATGATGACTTATACTGCCCAACTTTAAAATGCATATTCTAATTCCTGTCACAGAGCAATGATAACTGGAACTTGTAAGCTCCCACAGCTCCGCTGTTCAATGTAATTGCATTTAGGGTTCTTGTTCCTGCTTCCTCTGTTTCCCCATTTAAGGCTGGGTTTAATGGAGGAAGCAGACTTCCCACAAGATTCCATGACTAATTGCCTATTGGTTTAACCACTGGAAAAGTGGGCTTCCCCTGCTCTTATGAGTAATTTGCCCATTGGTTACCCGATAAAAAATGGCCAAAACATTTTATTAATTCAAAACGGAACTCCTCTTGCATCCATTTGAGCCATCTAAAACACCCTTCCTGGACTGGCTGCCAGTTATGTGTCAAAAATGAGAGCAGCCAAACTGAGTCCAAAACCTTAGTTCTCATATCACTGCTGATTTATCACTGCAAACCCAGGCACCCAATGTGGCAAAATTCTATTTTTGACAATTAAAAACTCGTAGTCCTTACGACCCTTCCTCGCTATGTGTCCTAACCCAATCAAATTTATTTAATGCATTTTTATAAAGCGCGGACTTTACCCAAAGGTGTCAGAGCACTGTACAATAGAACCAGTTACGTTACATGAGAGAACTGTTGCAGGAATAGAACAAACAAAAATGGCCTGAACAGAGTGTACAAGCAAAAGTAAGAATAAATATGATACATTTTACAATGACTAAAGAACTTCCTGGCGAACAATAGCAGGCCATAGAATCAAAACAACGCAGGCAAACGGAAAACAATTTCAAACACAGCAAGCACAGGATGTACATCAAAAATATAAACATATGTGACAAATTTACAAAGACTAAAGAACTTCCTGGCAGGGTCTGAGGAGGAGGGAATTAGTTCTGAAAGTGTCTTTGGAATAAAAGAGATTTGAGGTCCGCCTTGAAGATCTGGATGGAGGTGATGGCACGGAGTGAAGGAGGAAGCGAGTTCCAGCTTCTCACTGCATTCCCTGAGAACGATTGTGCCAACAGTTTTTTTCTTTTGAAGGAGGGGGGTTCAAGAAGGAACTTTTCTGCATTCCGAAAAGGTCTTGAGCCTCCAGACAGTTTGAGTTTATTCGCCAGATAGCGAGGGGAGGAAGAGTGCAAAGCTTTGTGGGTGATGCACGCTGTTTTGTAGATAGCTCTAGCCTCAATGGGAAGCCAACGGAGAGAAGACAGGATAGGAGTGATGTGGTCATTTCGTTTGGACCCTGAGATGAAGCGAGCTGCTGAATGGAGGACAGATTTCAGGGGAGAGAGGTGAGATTTGGGAAGGCCAGTCAGAAGAGAATTGCAATAGTCAAGTCTAGAGAGAACTAGCGATTGGACCAAGGTTTTTAAGGTCATTCTCCGGGAAGAATCGACAAATCCCCCATAAGAGTCGCAGTTGATAACGTGCGCTCTTGGCCATGGAGTTGATGTGTGAGACTAGGTTGAGTCTTTTGTCTAGTATGACACCTAGGGATTTAGCGCAGTCCACAATGACGGGTTTACTGTTGAGTAGATTTGATTGATCCATCCAGGCTTGAACAGGAGGCGGCGAGAGAGAGTTAGATATTAGGAGGAATTCCGTTTTGGAGGGATTGAGAATGAGTTGGTGAACTAGCATCCAGTTGTGAATAGCGTTAAGATTAGAGCTGAGTAGTGAGAGATCATGGGGGGAAGACACCTTGAGGTAGATTTGGGTGTCATCAGCGTAGAGATGGTAGAGGATTCCAGATTTGCTTAGAAGGTTCCCTAATGGTTATTATCCAAAATACCCTTATCCAATTCCATCAAATTATGGGAATTAGCTTCTGGGTGTATTGTGGATGACCCCAACTTCTAACATATTTCTCTCATTTTACACCAGGCATGCTGCCTTCAAATTAAACATCGTGTAATTTTTCAAACAATGGTGAAAGTTCACAGGGCAGTGTTCCAGCATTTTACAGACTTTCTGACTAAATGTCAATTGTGCTCAACTAAGCATACTGTGCTTTAAGTCCAGTCACTTTTGTTGTCAGTCCCAAGATCACATGCTTAAAATATATGGACAGATCTTTCTCAGTGGCCATGGCGAAGACACAAAGCTCTCTCCCTGCCTGCCTCCGCTCTATAAACCTAACTTTCGTCAGTTTAGAAAAAGTCTGAAGTCCTATCTGGTTTTAAAAAAAATCTTTTTATTGAGTTTTTGTTAATAAGCATCTGCTTACATGTTCTAGATATGTCGTTTGTACAATAATACAGGATCTTAACAGCTTTAATGCACAATCGCTAGTTACAACTATTTTGTCAGCTCCTGTCCTCCTACTGACCATATAGTGCAGTACATTAGTGATATTACCAGTCGTTCCCACTGGGGTTTGGTAGCCTAGACTTGCTAGGACTACTGTTTTTTTTGCAGTTTTCATCAAAATATATAAGAAAATAAAAAACAGAATGGTACATTTTCATTGTCACAATGCGGATTACTCGAAGTACAAATTGATGAGTACTGATATAAATTTATCCGCATTTAACACTCATTGATCCATATCCTTTCAATGTACTAAAACAAAACAACAAAGGCACATGAAATAAAAACAGCTTAGCAAGCCCGATCCACAGGACCGGATGGCTGATCCAATAATCATTACATTCTATTTAATACTTCAATCAGTAAGCTCAGGGTGTGATAATAAATAGGAGCTTGCTTATTCTCTCTATTTATTGTAATCAAATGATTAATGCAATAAAGTATTCTTTACTACTACAATAGGAGCGAAGTGGCTGCCAGATATTTTTGGGGCAGGCGGCAAGTGGAAGCAGGGAAGAGTACACATCGCTTGTCATATCACAGTACATCATATCTCTGAGACATGCCTTTACCGAGGGCGCCGCAGTGCCTCCCCAGTTTAGTGAGACCTGTTTTTTAGCTAATACTAACGCAATGGCAGCAAAACGTCTGATCCCCGACTCAGCGGAAGTACATATAACAGCAGGGCAAGCAAGTGCGTGTGTGAAAGCTCAGCCTCCACCATCTGCTCGATATATCCAAACACCGCTTCCCAGTATGTCAACACAGCAGGATAGTTCCATGCTAAATGGATAAAATCATCCTGTGCCGCCGTGCATCTCTGGCAATGATCTTGCTTCAAGCGGTCCATTTTAGCGACTAACACTGTGGTGACATAAATTCTATGTAGATACTTGAAATGCAAGAGTTTATGTTTAAAATTATTGGACACCAGCCTTGTCTGCCTATAACAATATGCCCACATCTTTTGAGTCACAGGGTGTGCTAAATCCCTCTCCCAAGTCGTGCAGGCACGACCACCCATCATTGGTAGCAGCGCTTGGGCCTGTCGGTATAATCTAGCAACTAAATGCGCGCCATCAGCAGTCGCAATAACTGTAGCCAAATGGGGAAGTTCTGTAGGTTCCCCAGTTACAGGGCAAAGTGCATCAGCAGGCGCAGTCCGCGTTCTGTGCACCAGAAAGCAATCAAGTATGCTAACATCTCGATCCGCCGTTATATCCGCCATCGTCCGTAGTCGGCCATTCTTGAACATGCCGCCTACATTGTGTACTAGACAGCCGGTGAGTGCCTTCTGTGTCAACGTTTCAGTAGTGGGCGCTATCCAGGGATTATTTAATATCGATAAGTGAGAAGTATACAGCCATTCAGCCTCCATTAAGGGTGGGCGTAGTTCGCGAAGTAGCGCTACGCGAAGTGCACTTCGCACTACGCGAACTTCACATAGCACTATGCAAGCTGCGTAGTAGCATGTTCGCACTGTGCAAGATGCGTTTTCAATGATTGCACAGTGCGGACAAGCATCCGGCACTGTGCAAGCATTGAAAACGGCATCTTGCACAGTGCGAGCTGTAGTTTTCTGCTGCTCAAGTAGATTATTTCTCGAGCGGCAGCTTTCTCAACGCGAACAGGTAGTTTCTCATTGAGAGCGGTCGCGAGCATGTGCAACCACTCACAATGAGAAACCTGACCTCCTCGCGTTGAGAATCTCGCCGGGATGTCATTTTGCTTGCTCGCGGTTGCGAACATGACGTTCAGGACCGCGAACAAGCAAAAAATGACCGCTGCACTATGCTACGCTGCACTACGCATGTTCGCACTGTGCTACGTGCAGCTCGCATAGTGCGAAGTTGCGAAAACTTCGCAAACTCCGCGAGCGTAGCGTAGTGCTTTGCCCAGGGTTACTCCAGATACCTACGCAGGTGCTCCCAGGCCCAACTTGTGGTCTGCAGGGTATGAATTGCAGACGGAGTTCTCCTAAGTCCCCGCGGAAGAATGGAGGAGAGTGGTTATGGACGGGCCTGGGTGTGCTCAGGTTTCAGCAATTGGAGGCGAGCGTCTGGGTGATGCCAAAAGTAGGCGTAATGCGCCTGCACTATTAAATAATACAATTTGAAATCAGGTACCCCGAACCCTCACCTCTCCAAGGGTTGAATAAGTATCGTCCAACCCACTAGCGGTTATCTCCCAGCCCATATAAATCGAGTCAGCATCCCTTTAAGGGTTTTAAAAAAGGTTACCGTGAGGGGGATGGGAATATTTAAAAAAGATACAAAAACCTGGGCAGCACGACCATCTTAACTATGGCAATGCGTCCCGCCATTGACAGGGGCAATGTAATCCCGCAATCTATCTGCCCAAAGAGTTTATCTATAGCCAGACCATAATTTAACCGCACTACTTCCAAAGCAATGCGGTGTATAGTGACCCCAAGGTATTTAGGGGGTTCATCACACCAGCTCAACGGGATCTCCAACGTAAATGGCGTGGTAGCGTCAGTTAACTGAAAAATTTGATGACTAGTCCAGAGAAGACGCCAAACCACCCCACCTCCCTCATAATAGGCAGAAGATTCAGGGCAGGTTCACAGACAAATAAAAGGATATTAGAAAGGGACCTTGATGGAACCCTATCCCCCGCTTCAGGTGCTGTTCTTGCAGTTGCCGCACCAGCAGATCCATTGCGATAATAAAAGGTAGAGGTGATAGCAGACATCCCTGCCGGGTGCCCCTCGACAGGGAAAACTTACTAGACAGCACCCCGTTTTTCATAGTTGTGCAACTGGGTTAGTGTGCAGAAGGCAGACCAGGGACTGAAAATGTTGACTGAAGCCAAGTTTACCCGGCGTTGCATGCAAGAAATCCCACTCCAAAGAATTAAATGCATTTTCAACATCTAATAAAATTGCTGCAACAGGGAGCTCATGATTACTCTGGTTAATGATGGGGAATATTTTGCGTAGGTTCACTGAGGGTGACCTGTTAGGGATGAAACCCAAAGGAAAGGGAAATATAATCTGCCTGGTTATGAGCGAAATTCGCTTGGCCAACATCTTAGCCAATATTTTATAGTCCTCATTTAGAAGGGACAAGGCACAGCTGCCGGACGGTTTACCAAGTTTTAATAGTAAAGTTACTATTGGGGTGCATATTTTGAGGGGGGGTTCACCTGAGTCCAGCACCTCTGAGTAGACCTCCAGCAACTGGGGAACGAGCTGCTACTTGTAAGCCTTGTAAAATGCCCCAGTGAGGCCATCCGTGCCAGGGGCCCGTGAGCCTTCCAGGCTATCTATTGCCTCAATAATTTCATCTGCGCTAATGGGCGAGGCCAGGAAGTCTTGTTGCCCTCACCTCGATCCACACCATTGCTATCTCATTGAGATATTCTGTCAACGACTCACCAATTGGTGGCAAACATGTTGTATGCAAGCGAGTGTAATAGGATAAAAAGCAAGCTTGAATGTCAGCACCGTCTGTAATATGGGCACTATTTGTCTCTTGGAGCTGTGTAGCGGTGTCTGGGAGTAAGTAAGCGCGCCAGAGTGTGCTCTGGCCGCTCTCCCTCACCATAAACCCGGGCACAGGCATACTTCCCCAAATACGACATTTCCTGTTGTGCCAATTCCTGGAACTCACTCAGTAATGTGGCGTGCAGATGTAGCAGAGCCGGTCACCCACAAGTCAATGCCTGTGCATCTAACTCCCACAACTCCCGCTCAGCGACCTCCAGGTCACGGTAAATTTTTCGAAGCACCCCAGGCGGTTTAGCAATGCAAATGCCCCTAATGTAGTCATTAAAGGCCTCCCATAGGGTGGCATATTGAGGCACCAACCCGGTATTTAATTGAATTGCAAGGACTACTAGTTAAACATTGTGCAACAGATTTGAACAGGTGTAACAAGAATTTCTGAGCATACTGATGTGATCGCATTAGATTTTCTTTTTTCCCCTACGTTTACACAGTGCTGTATGGATGCAATTAACGACATTACATGTATAAAACATTTCTGTTGAAGTTTTGTTTCCCTTCTTTTTACAAATGATGTAAGACTAAGAGGGGTGAGTACCACTTCCTGTACAGTAATTATACCATGCATTGCCACTATGTTATTTTGGGTTGTGATGGATTACTGTACACATATTTGTTTGAATTGCCTTTGCCGGGGCAAATCGCCCACCAACCATCAGCTCTCCAATCCCAGGACCATAGGAGACCAGGTGTAGAAACAGGGAGAAGAGATGACCCCTCTGGTCTATTATATTCTAGAGAGAGCCACCGGTTGTGTGTTCCCGTCTAGTACGACAGCCCAGGGGGGCGGGGACAGTGGTTGAGTCCCCGCCACTATCCTCCAATAACCCATGAAATTCCTGCAGCGTTGCTTCCCTTTGCATCGCTATGGGCACTTTGCGAAGGCCCCTGGTATCTTCTACACGGAGCGCCTTACCCTCCGCTATAGCCCATACTAAGAATGATTGTATCCAGGCTGATATTGCCGACGGGTCTGGCTTTTCCACCTCTTAGTTAATAGACGCTTTGCCGTTACCATACCCAAATCCAGGAAACAGGTTGTTGCTCTCAGTTTCTTGCCCCCAGGGTAGAGATGCAGTATATACTCCTCCCAATTGCATTCTAGTTGAAGATCCATGGACGTCCCCAAGATGTCACAGACTCGTCTCCAATATACATGTAGGGAGGTATAGGACCACGGCATGTCCAGCAAGTCAGCCCCCATGTGCTTGCATCTAGGACATGCCCCGTCTGTCCGCCCATACATTTTGTTGATTTTCTCTGGAGTGAGATAGGCCCTCTGGAGTATATAGTGTTGTATGAGTCCAAAGCGTGAGTTACGAGGGATGTTTGTGGGACTAAGCAGAATTTCAGACCATTCTTTGTCAGTAAATGGCTGCCCCTTATCTGCTTCCCACTGCTGCCTAAAAGATGTAATTGGGATCGCCATGTGGAGGTGGAGTGACTCCACAAACCAACTTGTGTGGTGACTGCCCCTTCCCATAACATGCAAATATTGTATAGTGTGATGAGTTGGATGCTCCGCACTCATGTCTCTCCATCTGCCCCTAAGCATTGCCAGGACTCAGTAATATAATAGAAACTGACCGGGTAGCAATTTCGTTTGCCTCTGTCAGTTCTTTAAATGGAGTAAGTGTCCCATCTTGGTTGAAGAACCCCAGTGTTTGCACCCCCATAATTCCGCAGCAGTCACGGAGCCATTACTAATAGGTGTGCCCTGTAATGGTAAGGCCAGTGCGCACGGTGTTGTTGCGTGTGTTATGTAAAGGCTTCTACGGTAAGTTTTGTATTCAACCTGTAATAGCAGTTGACTCAGTGGACGGCGCCTGGCGCACGGGTGACATAGGCGAAGTATGTCCCCCACAGTCCATGGCGGGCTCTCCTCTGCATTGTCAGTCACTTGTAGTCCCACCAGCCATCTCGCAACCCCCTGGAGTTGTGAAGCTAAATAATACTGCGCCATGTTAGGGACTGCTAGGCCACCCGGTCAATTGGAAGATAAAGTTTTGTGAGGCCTACACCGCAGCGGGAGCTGTTCCATATAAATTCCCTTAGGGTAGTTTCAAATCTCTGAAAAATGCCTTGGGTCAAGTAGACGGGTAAGTTTGTAAAATGATATAATAGCCTTGGTAAGCACCACCATCTTCACCAATGCGGCCTGCAACCGATAGCGGGAGCATACGCCAGAAGGACATTTGCAAATGCAGTGCAGGGATTGCCCTGCCTGTATTGCCCTCCAACAAGTCCTCCTGACTGTGATATATGTGGATCCCAAGGTATCTGAAGGTGTCAGGCGGCCAGGGTATACCTACATCACCTCATCCGAGTACAGGGACCGACTGTGCATGACTAAAGGGGTAGAGGCAGGATTTACTCCAGTTGACCTTCAACCCTGACAAATCAGCAAAGGTCACCAGCATGTTCATAAGCGTAAGTGGGACAGGGCACACATCTTTAAGGTATATCATAGTGTCATCCGCATGCAATGATACTTAGTGTACGACTTCTCCCAGTGGAATGCCACACTCAACACCCTGCTTTCTAAGCAACCCAGCCAGTGGCTCCACCGCTAAGGTGAACAATAGTAGGGACAAAAGGCACCCCTGACGGGTTCCGTGCCCAATCGGTATGGGTTCGGAAATATAAGTGCATGTTTTCACTCTTGCCGTTGGTTGTGTGTACAGCAATTAGACTTGACAGAGAAGGCGTCCTATGATGCCTAGTTTACTAAGTACCACAAATAAGTAAGGCCACTACAGGGAGTCAAACTCCTTCTCCAGATCCAGCATCAGGCAACTCGAGTGTGACCAGTTACAGAGGGAATAGGTGTCAACCTTAAAGAAACGGCAGAGGTTCAAGGACGTGTTATGGGCTCGGACAAAGCCATACTGATCAGTCCCCACCAGCAATGGCCCCATCTGGGTCAAACGGTCAGCGAACACCCTAGATAATATTTTGTAGTCCGTATTTAGCAACGCTAATGGGTGGTATGATCCAGTATTGGTCACTCTTTATCTGGTTTGAGTAGTGATACTAATAATGCTTCACGCATGGAGGGAGGGAGAATGCCTTCATCCAGTGCTGCATTATACAGCTGCTGAAGATGCATTGTCACAACGTTTGCATACATTTTATAGTAGTCAGAAGGGAGACCATCAGTTTCCGGGGCTTTGCCACTAGCCAATGCTAGTGTCCCCACTCCAGTCTCCTTGGGTGTGACGGGCTTGTCTTGTTCTAGAGTTTGTGCTCCGAAGTCCTTTCTGTTTAGTCAGATGGAAATTCTTCTATGCTCATGTTCTTGCTTTTTCTTTCTTTTTAGCTCCAAGCAGCTCTGGGGAATGCATGCTTTGCCAGTAAACCCCAGTGATCACTGCCACCCTGGAACCATGCCTTTTCTTGGTGGTTGCTCACTTTCCATTCTGTTGATAATCGTGTCTTCCTCTTCTCCTAAGGTGCACTTTGCCTCCTCATTTTCTCTATTGCTTTCCCTTTTCAAGGCATGCTTAAATCCCTCTCTTCCACTCTCTCTGATTGTTCCTACAATGTACCTGTCCTCTGTACCGCTCCTTCTCTCCTCCAATTAGTCTCCATCACTCTGTAAATGTCCCTTTTTCAATGCAATCTTATTCTCTGTGCCAGCTGCTGTTCCGTGGTTTAATTCTCAGCTTACCAAAAAAATCACATGAACCAAGGAGAATAGTTCATGTGTTGGTGTCATCAGTCAGATGATGCTTCTTCCAATTCCCACAGTCTGTACTCTTGTTGCCATGATCGATACAATTGTTACCACATTTGTTACATGAGGGAAGGTTCTCATGAGAACCCTCTTACCTAGGCTAAAGGATGCACTATGAGCTTGATGTGTGAACAATGGCTAGTCAGTGATATATAAGCAACTACCAATGTTATTCGGGAACAACATTCATAACCATTTCTAAGTCATCATTTAACATTATTCCAACATATGATCTAACATGGGGTGAGGCGCTGGATGAACAGGATGTTATAGTCAGCACATTTCGAAAGGATGTTAATAATGCTAAGCAATTTTACTAAATGTTTTCTTAATGTGACAGTGAGCAAGAGTCGAGTGAAAAGACTTTTGGGCTTTGTTAATATACACGTTGAGAAATGGTTGCCTGGTGCAAAGATTTTTGAAACACACATTAATTTACAAACATTCTAAGAACATTCTTAATCCTAAACATGATTAACTAAGTATTTTCACACTTAAATTACTAGGATTCTAAACATTATGCGTTTATGCTTTTTTTAACAAGTCATTTTCTAGCGTAAACATTTCTACAGCATTTAAACCATTTTAAAGTGCAATTCTAACACATTGAGTAAGTCGGTTTTCTAGATTTGTGCTAATTTCTCCCACAGGCAACCCTTGCCCCAGCATAAACTTGTGTTGCCCACTTGAGGATCTCCACCCTTGCCTACATAAAAAGATTGCCTTTTATAGACCCAAATAGCATTGTCTAAAAGCTTGAATTGGTCTCCTCTATCGGTTGTATGTCAGAATATAAAAAAAATGTCTAACATACATTTTGTGGCTTACATATCAATTTGCATAAATACCACTCCACTGGATGTATATTTTCTCTTGTGATCTCTAGTAGCCCAATATATATATATTTTTTAAACTATATTTAGGACACTATTTTTATTGACAGACGATATTTTAGGCCACGATATTCTCTAACTATGCCTATCGACTGGTGATCTTCAGCAGTGTTTTTTAGGGTTGTGAGCTTTGATTTCAGTCCTGGTGCAGGGGCTAAGCTTGGCCATTGAAATTCGGAGGAGCTGGGGGCAGGGATAGGGCGAGAGTTATCCCAGCAGTTGCCGTGGTGTACCCAAGTAAGGCCCTGGTTTACTATTATATAGCACTACACCAAGTAGCATGTCGCGATGCAAGCAACAGCATTGATCAAAACATATTTAATATATTCTATGCTGAGGACTTTACATGAGAACAGTGCAAAATAGCTTTTCAGTATGGAGTGCAAGTCCTCCTATCTATGTAGCTAGGGCAAAACTGGGCAAGAATAGTACAGACTCAGACATTTCACACCAAAGCAAGATCTGCGAAAGTAATGCCATGTGGTTTTGCATTAAAACCCAGTGCCAAATTGAACCAGGCACAAACAAGGGGCAAGCAGAATATAGCATGTTATTCCCAACCCTAACATGTTTAACTTCCATTACACATTTTGTGCGACTTACTTTTTAACAGTTACCATTGTGCAACATTTTTACTGAAAGAACTCCCTTAAGTACAAATTTCACACAAAAAAACAGTAGCTCTACTTTGCACCACAGCTCAGTGCTTAGCATCATGCAAAACATTGTTTTGCAGAGTTCATGACTTCTAAATATGACTTGTCATTATTTTTCCTTGCACTAGCAGGAAGATGGTGCTGGGGACTGGTATCACAGAGTTGGATGTAGTTCCCCTCATTGTCCCTCGCCAAAGATCAAGGGATCCCCTAGAATTCCCCAAGCCTAATACACATGGCTGGTGCACCTGTGGGTGGTTGTGTGATGGAACAACGCATGCCTCAACAACGAATGCCAGAACCACGACCGCGTCTTTACCATGCATGCCTTTACCACGCAATTTTGTGGTAAAGACATCATTGGTAAAGGGACATGTGTGGCAAAGATCATACTCCTGCAACTCTGCCCTAAGCCCTAAAATATGGACCTCCTTCAGTCTATTCTACCTTCCCCAGCCCTATAAACTACCATTTCCCCCATTCCTGAGCCCTAAAAACCAGTCCCCACTCCCCCAAAACCTACCCCCACCTCTCACCCTGCCCCAGCCCAACTGCCTCCTCAGCCTGAAAACTTCCCCTTTCTTGTCCCCCGCCCCAACCCTAAAACTCAGCCCCCTAAAAACTACTCTGACCCCATCCCCCCTCCCTGAGCCCTAAAACCAGCCCCACCCCCTAAAATCTCCTGTGGGTACCTCTGTGGGTATCTCTAGGGATTCCCTGAACCCCTGGGGGTAAGAAAAATGGCTGTTGTCACTCCAGCAACCCAAGGCATCATGTGAATTCTTAGGATTACCTTTCACGGAGTGTTTATGCATCACCTTGCAAAAAGAATGCAAGGGGCATGCATGGTACTTACAAAGCAATACATTGGATTCTAATTTTCTCTAAAGGAGGACATGTGCTTGCATATACCAGTGTGGGTAATCTTAAGAGTTACTAAGGCTCCTTAGAACCGTGCATGGAGGAATCCTGGAAATATCCCACAGCCAAAGGGCCTTGAGGTCATTGCAAGATACTTTTTCCTCTAAGCGTCCCTGCAGGGCCACTAAGCATAAAGAACATCGTACACTGCCATGCTGATGTCTACCAACCCTGCTGTACTCCCACACCACAATGGACATTATTCTCAAAGTTATTTGGCATTGCAAGTCAGACTCACACACTCAACTAGCCCTTTTTCTGAATGAAAATCTACTTTTTATAATATAGTCTTGCACATGTATATGGTTTTACTCTCACAAAGTTTTTTGTGACATCAAATCTTTGCCCAGGTTTGTTGAGGGGGTGGAGAATGAGTGTTACAGGGCCCAAATGGCCTATAAGTTAATAAGCACCCGCAACCTAACGTATGTCAATGTTCACAAACTTCTCTCCAACTCCCTTCCCCCTCTGAAAAAGTTTGGAGGTTTATTAATGTCAATGGCAAAAGTAAATCAATTTCCTTGATGGAAAGACTAAGGGAGCATCCACCACCCACAAAACGAGTGGGTATTTAGTGAAAGTGTTTTCTCCAGGGTGAAAAATAGTTCCCTGTGGAGAAAGAATCGATTAAGTGTATTTGCAACTCCTCTGAATTTGTTTACATGCAAAAGCATAAGAGCCTATGCTAAGGTTTCAATGAATACATCTGGATACATTTTCAAGAGTAACCTGAAAAATGTCTGTGAATACCCAAAATAAATTCATTTAAGTCTACGTAGAGCCGTAAATCTCAGTTGCAGTTACTCATGATCTGTGAATTCGGCCCAACCTGAAGAGCAGGTGGCACATAGCTTTATTTTGTTGAAAATAGGGCTTCCAGGCATTCATTGTTTTTTTTGTTTTCTCATGTCCTTCCACGTTTGTGTGGTTAGGGAGAAGGAATGAAAGTTTGCATTACATGCAGTAACGGCTGCTACCAACCAGGGGTGATGGTGCGAGGGGAGTGGAAACAAGGGGGAGGGGGAACAATAAAAAAATAGCACTTACCTCTTTACTGCCGACCACCGGCCGCCGCCTCTTCTTTCTCCGTCCTCCTCTCGGCAGGAAGAACACAGCCTTCCAGAATCCCCTGACCAATCACAACGCTGCCTTAGCAGCATTGTGATTGGTCTGAGAGCCTTGGTTCTGTGCTCAGACAGGGGCTGGTAAACAGCCTGTGTGGAGAACATGATGAGTGTGCATGACGTTTTGGCTGGCCCGAGACGGCTAGCCAAAGTGCCATGCACACTTTAGGTGCTGCCACCACTTCTCCCCAGCAGGGAGCCCAGCACCGCCTGCCGGCAGGTGGCAAGCTAAATACAAAAAAACAAAATGATAATGAACGTTATTATCATTTTATTGTTTGTATTTAGCTGCCGCTGAAGAAGTGGGGTGACGCTCCTCTGCCGTAGCGGAGGAGCAGCCACTGATTACATACTTTAAACATTTAGATGGATGTGCCTCTGGCTCTCCAGTGCTGCTAAAGAGAAAAGTATTCCGACAGAAGCACTGCCAGATCAACTGAGAATCTCAAAACCCAACTACCAAGTAGTTAATTAATTTATTGAGCATGGGGGGTGTAAGACCCAAAGCACCCCTCCACCACTTTTGCTTCAGCCCTGTCCAGGTATTGGTGATTAGGTTTATATATCGGCTAATTTCATAGTTTGCTGAGTAGAAAATGGATGGTGTTTTGTTTATTGGGAGGATTTGTTTCATTGTTTAATGGGCCCTCAAATGTTATTATCGTCTCTGTCTCATTTCGCTTCACTTGGTCCTCCGATGAAACTTGCTTATCGCATTGAGGGGTGAAGGAAATTAGGGTGGTCATCTTTGGTTACCCAATGAGGACCAGGAAAGAGTAACCAAATTACAGATTAGTAATCAGATTCAAATATACAACCCTTAGGATCATACTGTAAAGATATAGGATAGCAACTTTAAGTCCTAATCTCCTGAAAAAGTTAATACGAGTTAGAATCACTTAGACTAACACACCTGCTGTCGTGAAACAGAACGCAACACAAAAAGATGATGGACCTAATGTTGAACATTGTCGTGACACAGAACAGCAGCACCAGAACCTGGTGTTCAGGGAAAAATCTATGGTTATCTCTATTATTGATCCGATTGATTTTAGATATTTGAATAACAACATTTTAGTAGATCAATTCCCGCTTTCTAGAATTGATGAAATGTTGTCTCTTACACGTAATGCTAGATGGTTTTCAACATTGGATTTATCTGCCACATACCATCAGGTTGTTCTTAATCCTGGGAGTAGACATTTGAGCACATTTTGCACTCCCTTTGGTTGTTTCAGATTCAAACGCATGCCTTTCGGCTTGGCGTCTGCAGGTGCAGTATTCCAAAGGTTGATGTCTAATCTGTTTGGTCATATTCCTGAAGTTGTCTTCTTTCAATACGACATCTTAATCATAGGAAAGAGTAAATCTTACCATGATGCTATTCTCAGGGAAGTTCTAAGGATACTAAAAGTCAATGGCTTGGCTGCTGAAGGCAGCAAATGCAAATTTGCAGAGAAAACGGTTACATACTTGGAGCATGAGATTTGTGATACAGGAATTAAACCTAAAGCCAAACTAGTTGATGCTATTGTCAATTCTCCTGCACCCAAGTCAAAGGATGAACTCAGGTCCTTCCTGGGCTTAGCTGAGTTCTATTCTAAATGTGTCAACCAATTTTCACATAAAACATATGAAATGTGTCAGTTAATGAAAAACAAGACCACTTTTATTTGAAGTGAGGCTTGCCAAAGTGCATTGCAAGATATAAAAACTGCCATTACCAATGCGCCAACCGTACAAGGTTTTGACCCATCAGCAGATACTTTTGTCACCACGGATGCGAGTGGTACTGGGCTTGGTGGTGTTTTTTCACAATTGTCGGAGCAAGGCGTAGAAGTAATGATAGCTTTCGCTTCACGTTCTCTCTTTCCTTGTGAGGAGAAGTACTCGGTAATTGAACGGGAGACATTGACTTGCATATGGGCGATGGAGCACTTTAGGAAATGTATTTAGGGCAAAAAGTTAATTCTCCGATCTGATCACAAACCCTTAACTAAGTTGCTAATTTGCACACGTGGGTTCGTATCCCATCCTCTTCACCAAAATTGTAGTGAAGACTCTCACACAATCTTGGATATTTAATATTCTTTATTCTTAAGTTGTGCGTACGGCAGTAAGGGGGCTTGCAACACCAAGCAGGATAGAGGCTCTCTCTGCCACATACATTCTAAGTTCCATCCTAAATACAGATTCCCTATGACATACTACAGTTCTACACTTTGCATTCTACTCTACAAAGAAACCTAGTCACTACAGACACCCACTGTGTCATACCATCAATGTCTAACATACATAAGGTGATCTTCCGCTCACAAGGTGCAAAACTAGCAACATTCAGAGATTTTCCCACATAGAGTATGGGCATGAGTGTCCGTCATGAGCACACAGGTTAAATCATAATAGGCTATTTAGTTTCGCAAGCTTCTTGTGTGCTAGTCACTGGAGTCATATTTGGAAGGTTTTAGCTTTCTGGCTATTAGCAAGGTGGTTTAGCACCAGATAATCATGATTTATTAGTACAATACAATGATAAGAAAAAGAACGATTTTCAGTAATATATTTTATATTTACATTCATCATAATAATACAGCATATGACTCATTTTAGTTGCAGGTAAAGCTTAGCAATGCATTTCAGTTATAACACAAGTGAATTCGTATTGATCATTGAATAATATTCAATTGTTACCTATATTAGACACATCTTATATGGTTTCCCACTACTTCCACAACCTAATCATGCTTTTTACAGTGTTTTTACTATATTTTCTCTCGTAATCATTTTCTAAAACGTGTACAAAGTGCACATTCATTTTGTCATCGCATTATATGTTACTGTATCGTGTAAAGAATGAGCAGCATTTAAGCTGCATCAGTAGTGGATGTTTGACTTCAGTGGTGCTGTTGGGTATCCATGGACTACATGCAGTATGCTATTCCTGTTGTGCTTTTATTTGTCTGGCAGCTGAGATTTTGAGTCTAACCCCCATGTTCCACTTCCCTAAATCAGTATTCCTCCAGACTTGGTCTACGTGATGATGATGCGTATAGGTGGGTATTCTTGCCTGGATGAAAGGGACATACCTCTTGCTACAATGCTCTTCTTTCTGTATGTTGCATATATGCAGGCACTAAATGAGAGGATTTCTATCACTGTTAACATCAAGAAATTAAATTGTTCCCCTTTTTCCAGTTTGATATTGTCTATATCGACCCTATTATACAAAGTATGCCCAATTTCTGCAACCTTTGGGGCACTTTTCCATTACAGATGGGGGCTGTAGATGCCCATGTAGTCGCTACTGTAATACAGATTGCTCTGGTGCACATTTTCCACTGATGCAATGATAAGGGGGCATTTCATCATTTGCATGGTGGTGTGGCCCAGTGAAAAGGAGCTAATCCTTTGTGCCTGTGCTGTATTAAAGATGCAGAGGCAAGAAGGCTATTAGTAGGTACTGATTGTGTGCCATTCTGAGGAGGTGTTGTCATTGTCCTTCCTTTGAAGGCCCTCTTTGTTGGAGGTAAGGGGTGTCCCAGGGACACCCAAAGGATCCCCTTCAGAAAGGAACAGTCATGTACTGCACCCATCTGCACAAGGATCCATTGCAGAATGCCTCATGCAGTGTAAGGCAGGCCAGCAAGTCCAAACTGCTGGCTGGTCTTTCACTAATATGTTGTTCCCCGTGCAGGAGTGGGTTTACTCCTGCACTGGGAATAGTGCATTTTCTGTAATCAGATGCACTGGCACTGGGGGCATCAAGGGACAGTGCACCTGATCTTCAAAGTCAGGCCCCGGAGTGCTCTTGAGGGGTGTTTGCCACTTTTTAGTCCCCACTGCTTTATCGTATATTCTTTATTGTTCAATTCCAGACTGTTCTCCTTTCATGTGATGGTTAATTGTTTTTGCAGGGCCATGGTAGTTTTTACAGTTATGGCAGGATCAGCATAGAAACAGATGGGCACTGGAAAGTAGCAGGTCTATGAAATATCCTCAGATGCTGCCCTCGCTACATCATAGATATCACTTACAAATGGAGGCACATTTGCAAAGAAGTGACACAACACAGTGCATCAAGCAAAGTAGCTGTGCCGCGTTGCCTCACCTGGAGAGATCAGAACTACACTATATCTACAAAGAAATGGCACATTTCTGCTGTCTTCACGAGCTGGGGCAAATAGGGCTGCCTATCTTCAATGCAGGCACCCTTGTGCTATAGTGCACGGCTGCCTGCGGTATGGTCAGGATAGTTTTGGTGAAGGAAAGGGGACCTTCCGGCACAAAAACAATACTTTGATACTATTTCCTCTTTGCTTATTGCTGCAGAATGCCTAGCTGATGCAAAGTAACACAAGACAATGAAATGCGCTGCAAGCATTAATTTCAAATACATAAAATCAACATTTGAGTGGATTTGTAAATATCAAAAAGGATTTTGCATCAGGTTTACGTCACAAAATGACGCAACCCTGACGAGAACCCATTGTAAACCTGTTGGAGCTAGTATGCAGCCGTGTTTGTTTTTGTATTGTTGTCGGGTGTTTTGTTTTCTGAGTTGACCATCCAGCCCTGAATGTGTGCAAATTGATGAACAAGCTAAAGTCTCGTTAAGCTTTCGAGGAGTGTGCTAATCCCCACCATGTGATTACGTCTTTTGCCAGAGTCTCACTTTGTTGACTGATTGAAATGCCTCATGTAGATGTCAGTTTCTATAGTGATATTTGTTGACTATATACATAAACCTCATTACTTTTAGTCGTGTGCTCTCAAAGAAACCATTCCATACATTTATTTCATTTTCTTTGCGGTAAATTAAATTAATAGGAGGTAAGTTTGATCATTAGTTTAGGATATTTGAGTTCATGCCAATATTTGGTGCCGTGACTAGAGAGGTGATTGGCTATTGGTAGGTTCTAGGGATAAGATTTCAAAGAAGGAGAGGTTGTGATCAATGAAATAAGGTGTGTGCCCTTTACAGAGATACTGTAATAGAGAATAGGGTAGACTGGGTTAGAGGAGTAGTCTAGTATTTATTCTATTGGTAGTAATAATATTATTATTAATAATAATAATGATAATAATAGTGTTTTATGCATGCTTGACATTTAGTAGCTTTTTCTATTGTATTTTTAAGATGAATTTCATGCCTTATATCTAGGTTGTTTTTAGAGAAATTTAGTATAGATTGGTTAGTTAAGGGGATAGAATTGTAAGCGATTAATTATATAATCTAGAGGAGTATGAAAAGTAATTGCAACTATACATTTTTTACAAAGATACAAGTGCATAGTGAGGTGAGCAGGATAATTATGTGGTTAGGAAATATTATGTCCTGTGGGAAGGTGTATTTAGGGTTAGAAAGGAATTTGTGATAGTGTGTGTATGTTAATAAGAGGTAGCGCATGTGGGAGAAGTGGGTGTTGAAGGATTTTTAGTGTTCTGTTGGCTGTCAATGGTACTGAAACTTCATCCATTGACAGGTAAAAATGAAAGTTAAAATTATTGCCATTCTTTTTGATTAGTGCTTGGCTCTTTCTAAGTACCATATTATGTGGTATGTCCGAATTGCTGGCCCTGAGGGTCTGACAAGTAAGATTCGGAGGATTGTCTCTGCGATTTGTATTGATCATTCTAGTACATTTTTGTGTAAAACATAGGCTTGCATGGCATGTTTGTAGTGTAATTGGGTTGGCCTGCTTATCCTTTGACGTCAGTTAGGGGATTTGGATCTTCCTTGATCATTAGAAAGTACTGCCAGGCTATTTGCCTGTAGCCTGAGAGGCCAGAATGTGTGTTGTCACTCATCTTTGTGAATAAGATAATATAGATTCTCTGATGAATTACGTTGAGAATAACCAAGGATCAACCGTTCCTTCTGAACTCTAAGTGACTCTCATTGGCTCTAATCTTTGCAGGTAGCAAATTTCAAAATTTGACAGAAAGTAGTTACCCCCCATGGTTTTCTTCCTGTAAACTTGAAATAAGACACAATGCCAGCCTGGAATGTACGTTCTTTAGGATGAAGAATTAGCTTATTTTTTTTTTTAAAACCCAATCTGTATTGATGTTCTTTAATTTATCAACATTGCATTGCTTACAAAAACCATTCTACTCATTAATGGGAAGTTCATCACATGTTACTTTTTTATATTGATTCATACAGATTTATAGTGGCAGCTTCTGTCATCATTTTCAAATTTACTTATATCATCATTGCCATCTCCTGTTTTATTCTTGAGTGTCAACTCTCAGGTTCTGCTCTGTGTTGGTCGACTTGTATGTTTCATCTAACGCACCACCTTGGTGTTCTAACTCATCACCTTGGTGTTCCATCAGTAATATTTCTCATACCATGCCTTCATTTGCCTCCCTTCTTTTATACTGCACATTCCACTGCTATCTATCTAATCAAGTCTACCTCCTAGGTTTTAAAACCTGGTGCTGCTGAACCTTTCCACTGTAATGCAATGTTCCTCTAGGCTAGTTCCAGCCCCGTTATACTTTGGAAATAAAACTGTTACTTTTACTATGTGTGGTAACTGCAAACACAACAATGATGGGCAGAATGTGGATCAATGTCACACATTCACCCCAGTCCAAAGATCTGGGCCCAAATCCATCGTTTTTCCACTCCACACCACCCTGGGTTAGACAATGGCGATATGCAAATCAGCGCTGACCCTGTGCCCCATGGGAACAGTCCAGTCCGAACTACAAAAGCCATGTCCTTCCCAGAACGGAAACAAGCATCCGAGGACCGGCCCGGTTTCGAGGTAACACCTCTCTTCAGCCCGGCTAGCTTGATTCCAGTGGTGTGGAGTGCCTGGGACTCACGTCTGAGCATCCCCAGTACACTTAGAGCGGTAACTGCAAACACAACAATGATGGACAGAATGTGGATCAATGTCACACATTCACCCCAGTCCAAAGATCTGGGCCCAAATCCATCGTTTTTCCACTCCACACCACCCTGGGTTAGACAATGGCGATATGCAAATCAGCGCTGACCCTGTGCCCCATGGGAACAGTCCAGTCCGAACTACAAAAGCCATGTCCTTCCCAGAACGGAAACAAGCATCCGAGGACCGGCCCGGTTTCGAGGTAACACCTCTCTTCAGCCCGGCTAGCTTGATTCCAGTGGTGTGGAGTGCCTGGGACTCACGTCTGAGCATCCCCAGTACACTTAGAGCGGTAACTGCAAACACAACAATGATGGACAGAATGTGGATCAATGTCACACATTCACCCCAGTCCAAAGATCTGGGCCCAAATCCATCGTTTTTCCACTCCACACCACCCTGGGTTAGACAATGGCGATATGCAAATCAGCGCTGACCCTGTGCCCCATGGGAACAGTCCAGTCCGAACTACAAAAGCCATGTCCTTCCCAGAACGGAAACAAGCATCCGAGGACCGGCCCGGTTTCGAGGTAACACCTCTCTTCAGCCCGGCTAGCTTGATTCCAGTGGTGTGGAGTGCCTGGGACTCACGTCTGAGCATCCCCAGTACACTTAGAGCGGTAACTGCAAACACAACAATGATGGACAGAATGTGGATCAATGTCACACATTCACCCCAGTCCAAAGATCTGGGCCCAAATCCATCGTTTTTCCACTCCACACCACCCTGGGTTAGACAATGGCGATATGCAAATCAGCGCTGACCCTGTGCCCCATGGGAACAGTCCAGTCCGAACTACAAAAGCCATGTCCTTCCCAGAACGGAAACAAGCATCCGAGGACCGGCCCGGTTTCGAGGTAACACCTCTCTTCAGCCCGGCTAGCTTGGTTCCAGTGGTGTGGAGTGCCTGGGACTCACGTCTGAGCATCCCCAGTACACTTAGAGCGGTAACTGCAAACACAACAATGATGGACAGAATGTGGATCAATGTCACACATTCACCCCAGTCCAAAGATCTGGGCCCAAATCCCTCGTTTTTCCACTCCACACCACCCTGGGTTAGACAATGGCGATATGCAAATCAGCGCTGACCCTGTGCCCCATGGGAACAGTCCAGTCCGAACTACAAAAGCCATGTCCTTCCCAGAACGGAAACAAGCATCCGAGGACCGGCCCGGTTTCGAGGTAACACCTCTCTTCAGCCCGGCTAGCTTGATTCCAGTGGTGTGGAGTGCCTGGGACTCACGTCTGAGCATCCCCAGTACACTTAGAGCGGTAACTGCAAAAACAACAATGATGGACAGAATGTGGATCAATGTCACACATTCACCCCAGTCCAAAGATCTGGGCCCAAATCCATCGTTTTTCCACTCCACACCACCCTGGGTTAGACAATGGCGATATGCAAATCAGCGCTGACCCTGTGCCCCATGGGAACAGTCCAGTCCGAACTACAAAAGCCATGTCCTTCCCAGAACGGAAACAAGCATCCGAGGACCGGCCCGGTTTCGAGGTAACACCTCTCTTCAGCCCGGCTAGCTTGATTCCAGTGGTGTGGAGTGCCTGGGACTCACGTCTGAGCATCCCCAGTACACTTAGAGCGGTAACTGCAAACACAACAATGATGGACAGAATGTGGATCAATGTCACACATTCACCCCAGTCCAAAGATCTGGGCCCAAATCCATCGTTTTTCCACTCCACACCACCCTGGGTTAGACAATGGCGATATGCAAATCAGCGCTGACCCTGTGCCCCATGGGAACAGTCCAGTCCGAACTACAAAAGCCATGTCCTTCCCAGAACGGAAACAAGCATCCGAGGACCGGCCCGGTTTCGAGGTAACACCTCTCTTCAGCCCGGCTAGCTTGATTCCAGTGGTGTGGAGTGCCTGGGACTCACGTCTGAGCATCCCCAGTACACTTAGAGCGGTAACTGCAAACACAACAATGATGGACAGAATGTGGATCAATGTCACACATTCACCCCAGTCCAAAGATCTGGGCCCAAATCCATCGTTTTTCCACTCCACACCACCCTGGGTTAGACAATGGCGATATGCAAATCAGCGCTGACCCTGTGCCCCATGGGAACAGTCCAGTCCGAACTACAAAAGCCATGTCCTTCCCAGAACGGAAACAAGCATCCGAGGACCGGCCCGGTTTCGAGGTAACACCTCTCTTCAGCCCGGCTAGCTTGATTCCAGTGGTGGGGAGTGCCTGGGACTCACGTCTGAGCATCCCCAGTACACTTAGAGCGGTAACTGCAAACACAACAATGATGGACAGAATGTGGATCAATGTCACACATTCACCCCAGTCCAAAGATCTGGGCCCAAATCCATCGTTTTTCCACTCCACACCACCCTGGGTTAGACAATGGCGATATGCAAATCAGCGCTGACCCTGTGCCCCATGGGAACAGTCCAGTCCGAACTACAAAAGCCATGTCCTTCCCAGAACGGAAACAAGCATCCGAGGACCGGCCCGGTTTCGAGGTAACACCTCTCTTCAGCCCGGCTAGCTTGATTCCAGTGGTGTGGAGTGCCTGGGACTCACGTCTGAGCATCCCCAGTACACTTAGAGCGGTAACTGCAAACACAACAATGATGGACAGAATGTGGATCAATGTCACACATTCACCCCAGTCCAAAGATCTGGGCCCAAATCCATCGTTTTTCCACTCCACACCACCCTGGGTTAGACAATGGCGATATGCAAATCAGCGCTGACCCTGTGCCCCATGGGAACAGTCCAGTCCGAACTACAAAAGCCATGTCCTTCCCAGAACGGAAACAAGCATCCGAGGACCGGCCCGGTTTCGAGGTAACACCTCTCTTCAGCCCGGCTAGCTTGATTCCAGTGGTGTGGAGTGCCTGGGACTCACGTCTGAGCATCCCCAGTACACTTAGAGCGGTAACTGCAAACACAACAATGATGGACAGAATGTGGATCAATGTCACACATTCACCCCAGTCCAAAGATCTGGGCCCAAATCCATCGTTTTTCCACTCCACACCACCCTGGGTTAGACAATGGCGATATGCAAATCAGCGCTGACCCTGTGCCCCATGGGAACAGTCCAGTCCGAACTACAAAAGCCATGTCCTTCCCAGAACGGAAACAAGCATCCGAGGACCGGCCCGGTTTCGAGGTAACACCTCTCTTCAGCCCGGCTAGCTTGATTCCAGTGGTGTGGAGTGCCTGGGACTCACGTCTGAGCATCCCCAGTACACTTAGAGCGGTAACTGCAAACACAACAATGATGGACAGAATGTGGATCAATGTCACACATTCACCCCAGTCCAAAGATCTGGGCCCAAATCCATCGTTTTTCCACTCCACACCACCCTGGGTTAGACAATGGCGATATGCAAATCAGCGCTGACCCTGTGCCCCATGGGAACAGTCCAGTCCGAACTACAAAAGCCATGTCCTTCCCAGAACGGAAACAAGCATCCGAGGACCGGCCCGGTTTCGAGGTAACACCTCTCTTCAGCCCGGCTAGCTTGATTCCAGTGGTGTGGAGTGCCTGGGACTCACGTCTGAGCATCCCCAGTACACTTAGAGCGGTAACTGCAAAAACAACAATGATGGACAGAATGTGGATCAATGTCACACATTCACCCCAGTCCAAAGATCTGGGCCCAAATCCATCGTTTTTCCACTCCACACCACCCTGGGTTAGACAATGGCGATATGCAAATCAGCGCTGACCCTGTGCCCCATGGGAACAGTCCAGTCCGAACTACAAAAGCCATGTCCTTCCCAGAACGGAAACAAGCATCCGAGGACCGGCCCGGTTTCGAGGTAACACCTCTCTTCAGCCCGGCTAGCTTGATTCCAGTGGTGTGGAGTGCCTGGGACTCACGTCTGAGCATCCCCAGTACACTTAGAGCGGTAACTGCAAACACAACAATGATGGACAGAATGTGGATCAATGTCACACATTCACCCCAGTCCAAAGATCTGGGCCCAAATCCATCGTTTTTCCACTCCACACCACCCTGGGTTAGACAATGGCGATATGCAAATCAGCGCTGACCCTGTGCCCTATGGGAACAGTCCAGTCCGAACTACAAAAGCCATGTCCTTCCCAGAACGGAAACAAGCATCCGAGGACCGGCCCGGTTTCGAGGTAACACCTCTCTTCAGCCCGGCTAGCTTGATTCCAGTGGTGTGGAGTGCCTGGGACTCACGTCTGAGCATCCCCAGTACACTTAGAGCGGTAACTGCAAACACAACAATGATGGACAGAATGTGGATCAATGTCACACATTCACCCCAGTCCAAAGATCTGGGCCCAAATCCATCGTTTTTCCACTCCACACCACCCTGGGTTAGACAATGGCGATATGCAAATCAGCGCTGACCCTGTGCCCCATGGGAACAGTCCAGTCCAAACTACAAAAGCCATGTCCTTCCCAGAACGGAAACAAGCATCCGAGGACCGGCCCGGTTTCGAGGTAACACCTCTCTTCAGCCCGGCTAGCTTGATTCCAGTGGTGTGGAGTGCCTGGGACTCACGTCTGAGCATCCCCAGTACACTTAGAGCGGTAACTGCAAACACAACAATGATGGACAGAATGTGGATCAATGTCACACATTCACCCCAGTCCAAAGATCTGGGCCCAAATCCATCGTTTTTCCACTCCACACCACCCTGGGTTAGACAATGGCGATATGCAAATCAGCGCTGACCCTGTGCCCCATGGGAACAGTCCAGTCCGAACTACAAAAGCCATGTCCTTCCCAGAACGGAAACAAGCATCCGAGGACCGGCCCGGTTTCGAGGTAACACCTCTCTTCAGCCCGGCTAGCTTGATTCCAGTGGTGTGGAGTGCCTGGGACTCACGTCTGAGCATCCCCAGTACACTTAGAGCGGTAACTGCAAACACAACAATGATGGACAGAATGTGGATCAATGTCACACATTCACCCCAGTCCAAAGATCTGGGCCCAAATCCATCGTTTTTCCACTCCACACCACCCTGGGTTAGACAATGGCGATATGCAAATCAGCGCTGACCCTGTGCCCCATGGGAACAGTCCAGTCCGAACTACAAAAGCCATGTCCTTCCCAGAACGGAAACAAGCATCCGAGGACCGGCCCGGTTTCGAGGTAACACCTCTCTTCAGCCCGGCTAGTTTGATTCCAGTGGTGTGGAGTGCCTGGGACTCACGTCTGAGCATCCCCAGTACACTTAGAGCGGTAACTGCAAACACAACAATGATGGACAGAATGTGGATCAATGTCACACATTCACCCCAGTCCAAAGATCTGGGCCCAAATCCATCGTTTTTCCACTCCACACCACCCTGGGTTAGACAATGGCGATATGCAAATCAGCGCTGACCCTGTGCCCCATGGGAACAGTCCAGTCCGAACTACAAAAGCCATGTCCTTCCCAGAACGGAAACAAGCATCCGAGGACCGGCCCGGTTTCGAGGTAACACCTCTCTTCAGCCCGGCTAGCTTGATTCCAGTGGTGTGGAGTGCCTGGGACTCACGTCTGAGCATCCCCAGTACACTTAGAGCGGTAACTGCAAACACAACAATGATGGACAGAATGTGGATCAATGTCACACATTCACCCCAGTCCAAAGATCTGGGCCCAAATCCATCGTTTTTCCACTCCACACCACCCTGGGTTAGACAATGGCGATATGCAAATCAGCGCTGACCCTGTGCCCCATGGGAACAGTCCAGTCCGAACTACAAAAGCCATGTCCTTCCCAGAACGGAAACAAGCATCCGAGGACCGGCCCGGTTTCGAGGTAACACCTCTCTTCAGCCCGGCTAGCTTGATTCCAGTGGTGTGGAGTGCCTGGGACTCACGTCTGAGCATCCCCAGTACACTTAGAGCGGTAACTGCAAACCCAACAATGATGGACAGAATGTGGATCAATGTCACACATTCACCCCAGTCCAAAGATCTGGGCCCAAATCCATCGTTTTTCCACTCCACACCACCCTGGGTTAGACAATGGCGATATGCAAATCAGCGCTGACCCTGTGCCCCATGGGAACAGTCCAGTCCGAACTACAAAAGCCATGTCCTTCCCAGAACGGAAACAAGCATCCGAGGACCGGCCCGGTTTCGAGGTAACACCTCTCTTCAGCCCGGCTAGCTTGATTCCAGTGGTGTGGAGTGCCTGGGACTCACGTCTGAGCATCCCCAGTACACTTAGAGCGGTAACTGCAAACACAACAATGATGGACAGAATGTGGATCAATGTCACACATTCACCCCAGTCCAAAGATCTGGGCCCAAATCCATCGTTTTTCCACTCCACACCACCCTGGGTTAGACAATGGCGATATGCAAATCAGCGCTGACCCTGTGCCCCATGGGAACAGTCCAGTCCGAACTACAAAAGCCATGTCCTTCCCAGAACGGAAACAAGCATCCGAGGACCGGCCCGGTTTCGAGGTAACACCTCTCTTCAGCCCGGCTAGCTTGATTCCAGTGGTGTGGAGTGCCTGGGACTCACGTCTGAGCATCCCCAGTACACTTAGAGCGGTAACTGCAAACACAACAATGATGGACAGAATGTGGATCAATGTCACACATTCACCCCAGTCCAAAGATCTGGGCCCAAATCCATCGTTTTTCCACTCCACACCACCCTGGGTTAGACAATGGCGATATGCAAATCAGCGCTGACCCTGTGCCCCATGGGAACAGTCCAGTCCGAACTACAAAAGCCATGTCCTTCCCAGAACGGAAACAAGCATCCGAGGACCGGCCCGGTTTCGAGGTAACACCTCTCTTCAGCCCGGCTAGCTTGATTCCAGTGGTGTGGAGTGCCTGGGACTCACGTCTGAGCATCCCCAGTACACTTAGAGCGGTAACTGCAAACACAACAATGATGGACAGAATGTGGATCAATGTCACACATTCACCCCAGTCCAAAGATCTGGGCCCAAATCCATCGTTTTTCCACTCCACACCACCCTGGGTTAGACAATGGCGATATGCAAATCAGCGCTGACCCTGTGCCCCATGGGAACAGTCCAGTCCGAACTACAAAAGCCATGTCCTTCCCAGAACGGAAACAAGCATCCGAGGACCGGCCCGGTTTCGAGGTAACACCTCTCTTCAGCCCGGCTAGCTTGATTCCAGTGGTGTGGAGTGCCTTGGATGCTTGATTCCGGTCTGGGAAAGACAGGGCTTGGTAGTTCGGACTGGACTGTTCCCATGAGGCACAGGGTCAGAGCTGATTTGCATATAGCCAGTGTCTAACCCAGGGTGGTGTGGAGTGCAAAAAAACGATGGATTTAGGCCCAGATCCTTGTACTGGGGTGAATGTATGACATTGTTCTACATTCTGTCCATCAACTGTGTTTTTTGCAATTTTCACCCCGAGTGGGCTGGGTATGCTCAGACGTGAGTCCCAGGCTCTCCACACCACTGGAGTCAAGCTATCCAGGCTGATGAAGGCTGATAGCCAGAAACCGGTCCTTGGATGCTTGATTCCGGTCTGGGAAAGACAGGGCTTGGTAGTTCGGACTGGACTGTTCCCATGAGGCACAGGGTCAGAGCTGATTTGCATATAGCCAGTGTCTAACCCAGGGTGGTGTGGAGTGCAAAAAAACGATGGATTTAGGCCCAGATCCTTGTACTGGGGTGAATGTATGACATTGTTCTACATTCTGTCCATCAACTGTGTTTTTTGCAATTTTCACCCCGAGTGGGCTGGGTATGCTCAGACGTGAGTCCCAGGCTCTCCACACCACTGGAGTCAAGCTATCCAGGCTGATGAAGGCTGATAGCCAGAAACCGGTCCTTGGATGCTTGATTCCGGTCTGGGAAAGACAGGGCTTGGTAGTTCGGACTGGACTGTTCCCATGAGGCACAGGGTCAGAGCTGATTTGCATATAGCCAGTGTCTAACCCAGGGTGGTGTGGAGTGCAAAAAAACGATGGATTTAGGCCCAGATCCTTGTACTGGGGTGAATGTATGACATTGTTCTACATTCTGTCCATCAACTGTGTTTTTTGCAATTTTCACCCCGAGTGGGCTGGGTATGCTCAGACGTGAGTCCCAGGCTCTCCACACCACTGGAGTCAAGCTATCCAGGCTGATGAAGGCTGATAGCCAGAAACCGGTCCTTGGATGCTTGATTCCGGTCTGGGAAAGACAGGGCTTGGTAGTTCGGACTGGACTGTTCCCATGAGGCACAGGGTCAGAGCTGATTTGCATATAGCCAGTGTCTAACCCAGGGTGGTGTGGAGTGCAAAAAAACGATGGATTTAGGCCCAGATCCTTGTACTGGGGTGAATGTATGACATTGTTCTACATTCTGTCCATCAACTGTGTTTTTTGCAATTTTCACCCCGAGTGGGCTGGGTATGCTCAGACGTGAGTCCCAGGCTCTCCACACCACTGGAGTCAAGCTATCCAGGCTGATGAAGGCTGATAGCCAGAAACCGGTCCTTGGATGCTTGATTCCGGTCTGGGAAAGACAGGGCTTGGTAGTTCGGACTGGACTGTTCCCATGAGGCACAGGGTCAGAGCTGATTTGCATATAGCCAGTGTCTAACCCAGGGTGGTGTGGAGTGCAAAAAAACGATGGATTTAGGCCCAGATCCTTGTACTGGGGTGAATGAATGACATTGTTCTACATTCTGTCCATCAACTGTGTTTTTTGCAATTTTCACCCCGAGTGGGCTGGGTATGCTCACACGTGAGTCCCAGGCTCTCCACACCACTGGAGTCAAGCTATCCAGGCTGATGAAGGCTGATAGCCAGAAACCGGTCCTTGGATGCTTGATTCCGGTCTGGGAAACACAGGGCTTGGTAGTTCGTACTGGACTGTTCCCATGAGGCACAGGGTCAGAGCTGATTTGCATATAGCCAGTGTCTAACCCAGGGTGGTGTGGAGTGCAAAAAAACGATGGATTTAGGCCCAGATCCTTGTACTGGGGTGAATGTATGACATTGTTCTACATTCTGTCCATCAACTGTGTTTTTTGCAATTTTCACCCCGAGTGGGCTGGGTATGCTCAGACGTGAGTCCCAGGCTCTCCACACCACTGGAGTCAAGCTATCCAGGCTGATGAAGGCTGATAGCCAGAAACCGGTCCTTGGATGCTTGATTCCGGTCTGGGAAAGACAGGGCTTGGTAGTTCGGACTGGACTGTTCCCATGAGGCACAGGGTCAGAGCTGATTTGCATATAGCCAGTGTCTAACCCAGGGTGGTGTGGAGTGCAAAAAAACGATGGATTTAGGCCCAGATCCTTGTACTGGGGTGAATGTATGACATTGTTCTACATTCTGTCCATCAACTGTGTTTTTTGCAATTTTCACCCCGAGTGGGCTGGGTATGCTCAGACGTGAGTCCCAGGCTCTCCACACCACTGGAGTCAAGCTATCCAGGCTGATGAAGGCTGATAGCCAGAAACCGGTCCTTGGATGCTTGATTCCGGTCTGGGAAAGACAGGGCTTGGTAGTTCGGACTGGACTGTTCCCATGAGGCACAGGGTCAGAGCTGATTTGCATATAGCCAGTGTCTAACCCAGGGTGGTGTGGAGTGCAAAAAAACGATGGATTTAGGCCCAGATCCTTGTACTGGGGTGAATGTATGACATTGTTCTACATTCTGTCCATCAACTGTGTTTTTTGCAATTTTCACCCCGAGTGGGCTGGGTATGCTCAGACGTGAGTCCCAGGCTCTCCACACCACTGGAGTCAAGCTATCCAGGCTGATGAAGGCTGATAGCCAGAAACCGGTCCTTGGATGCTTGATTCCGGTCTGGGAAAGACAGGGCTTGGTAGTTCGGACTGGACTGTTCCCATGAGGCACAGGGTCAGAGCTGATTTGCATATAGCCAGTGTCTAACCCAGGGTGGTGTGGAGTGCAAAAAAACGATGGATTTAGGCCCAGATCCTTGTACTGGGGTGAATGTATGACATTGTTCTACATTCTGTCCATCAACTGTGTTTTTTGCAATTTTCACCCCGAGTGGGCTGGGTATGCTCAGACGTGAGTCCCAGGCTCTCCACACCACTGGAGTCAAGCTATCCAGGCTGATGAAGGCTGATAGCCAGAAACCGGTCCTTGGATGCTTGATTCCGGTCTGGGAAAGACAGGGCTTGGTAGTTCGGACTGGACTGTTCCCATGAGGCACAGGGTCAGAGCTGATTTGCATATAGCCAGTGTCTAACCCAGGGTGGTGTGGAGTGCAAAAAAACGATGGATTTAGGCCCAGATCCTTGTACTGGGGTGAATGTATGACATTGTTCTACATTCTGTCCATCAACTGTGTTTTTTGCAATTTTCACCCCGAGTGGGCTGGGTATGCTCAGACGTGAGTCCCAGGCTCTCCACACCACTGGAGTCAAGCTATCCAGGCTGATGAAGGCTGATAGCCAGAAACCGGTCCTTGGATGCTTGATTCCGGTCTGGGAAAGACAGGGCTTGGTAGTTCGGACTGGACTGTTCCCATGAGGCACCCGGTCAGAGCTGATTTGCATATAGCCAGTGTCTAACCCAGGGTGGTGTGGAGTGCAAAAAAACGATGGATTTAGGCCCAGATCCTTGTACTGGGGTGAATGTATGACATTGTTCTACATTCTGTCCATCAACTGTGTTTTTTGCAATTTTCACCCCGAGTGGGCTGGGTATGCTCAGACGTGAGTCCCAGGCTCTCCACACCACTGGAGTCAAGCTATCCAGGCTGATGAAGGCTGATAGCCAGAAACCGGTCCTTGGATGCTTGATTCCGGTCTGGGAAAGACAGGGCTTGGTAGTTCGGACTGGACTGTTCCCATGAGGCACAGGGTCAGAGCTGATTTGCATATAGCCAGTGTCTAACCCAGGGTGGTGTGGAGTGCAAAAAAACGATGGATTTAGGCCCAGATCCTTGTACTGGGGTGAATGTATGACATTGTTCTACATTCTGTCCATCAACTGTGTTTTTTGCAATTTTCACCCCGAGTGGGCTGGGTATGCTCAGACGTGAGTCCCAGGCTCTCCACACCACTGGAGTCAAGCTATCCAGGCTGATGAAGGCTGATAGCCAGAAACCGGTCCTTGGATGCTTGATTCCGGTCTGGGAAAGACAGGGCTTGGTAGTTCGGACTGGACTGTTCCCATGAGGCACAGGGTCAGAGCTGATTTGCATATAGCCAGTGTCTAACCCAGGGTGGTGTGGAGTGCAAAAAAACGATGGATTTAGGCCCAGATCCTTGTACTGGGGTGAATGTATGACATTGTTCTACATTCTGTCCATCAACTGTGTTTTTTGCAATTTTCACCCCGAGTGGGCTGGGTATGCTCAGACGTGAGTCCCAGGCTCTCCACACCACTGGAGTCAAGCTATCCAGGCTGATGAAGGCTGATAGCCAGAAACCGGTCCTTGGATGCTTGATTCCGGTCTGGGAAAGACAGGGCTTGGTAGTTCGGACTGGACTGTTCCCATGAGGCACAGGGTCAGAGCTGATTTGCATATAGCCAGTGTCTAACCCAGGGTGGTGTGGAGTGCAAAAAACGATGGATTTAGGCCCAGATCCTTGTACTGGGGTGAATGTATGACATTGTTCTACATTCTGTCCATCAACTGTGTTTTTTGCAATTTTCACCCCGAGTGGGCTGGGTATGCTCAGACGTGAGTCCCAGGCTCTCCACACCACTGGAGTCAAGCTATCCAGGCTGATGAAGGCTGATAGCCAGAAACCGGTCCTTGGATGCTTGATTCCGGTCTGGGAAAGACAGGACTTGGTAGTTCGGACTGGACTGTTCCCATGAGGCACAGGGTCAGAGCTGATTTGCATATAGCCAGTGTCTAACCCAGGGTGGTGTGGAGTGCAAAAAAACGATGGATTTAGGCCCAGATCCTTGTACTGGGGTGAATGTATGACATTGTTCTACATTCTGTCCATCAACTGTGTTTATTGCAATTTTCACCCCGAGTGGGCTGGGTATGCTCAGACGTGAGTCCCAGGCTCTCCACACCACTGGAGTCAAGCTATCCAGGCTGATGAAGGCTGATAGCCAGAAACCGGTCCTTGGATGCTTGATTCCGGTCTGGGAAAGACAGGGCTAGGTAGTTCGGACTGGACTGTTCCCATGAGGCACAGGGTCAGAGCTGATTTGCATATAGCCAGTGTCTAACCCAGGGTGGTGTGGAGTGCAAAAAACGATGGATTTAGGCCCAGATCCTTGTACTGGGGTGAATGTATGACATTGTTCTACATTCTGTCCATCAACTGTGTTTTTTGCAACTTTTACTATGTGTAGCTACTCTGTCAGCAGAGGTCTGCGTGTCTAACTTTTGTGTCACATCTTTCCAAACCTGTTTTATTCACTATCACTCTGAAGTGTTTGATGTTTTTTGAGAAAAGAGATTTTGATCCTTTGCCATTTATTGCTCTGTGAGTGATGCATATTAGCTTGAAACAGGATCTTCTTCCAGAACATACCTGAACTGACAAGTTTGTTGGATTTTACAAGGGATAATGTCAACAACTGACATTATTAACACATGTCATGCATTTAATGTAGCCTTTCTCCAGTATTATACCACAGGGAAGAGTAGACTGTTACTCTTCCGTACTATATACTGACAACTCACTCTACTTACCAGTGATACAAGCTGTGACAATAATCCAAACATCTCTCCAATCCACTATAATTAGATGCTGCATTTAGAATGAGTGCAAGCTAGTGATCCAGCTCAAGTGTTTTTTAAAACTTCACTAACTCTCTAATCGTACTGGGCCCTTATTATGATTTGACAAATCACATCACTGCATTTTACCACATAGGGGATGGTCCTCAGATGGATCTTTTTCCGTCATAGTGAGGGGTGAGAAATAAGAATGTCCAAGACCATTGGCCACCCAATGAGGACCATTAATTGGTAGCCAACTCACAAGTTAGAGATGAGGGATAAGTACACTACTCTCAGAACCAGGCCATAGAAATAAAGTATTGCAATAGGAGGAACCAACCTGCTAAAGAAATTTAGTCTATCCAAGATTATACACCAAACGTTCTGGAGTCGAAACACAGAATAAAAGCAGCAGAACTTGATGCTCTGAAAACAATCTATAATTTTCTCATTCACGCTATTAGAGTCAATGTCCAATAACACAGTTTCTAAATAAAGAACATTAGGACAAAATAACAGACTCAGGCAATTTTAGATATGGAAGAGGTGTGGCGCCGCGGCTAGGGCGACTGACTCCGGAATCTGGGGATCACGGTTCGATCTTCGGCACCGGCGGCAGATTAGCCCAGCACCATGTGACTCTGGGCAATAGCTTGCTTAATCTTCCCGACGGCCCCCAGCGCCTAGAGACCCTTGAGGGTGATTGTGCGTTTTACAAATGTGGATTATTATGTGGATTATTATTATTAGATAATTTGGTTATTGTATTAATGATCCAAAATCAATGCATATAAGCAGCATTTTAGGCATTTCATTCAAAAATCTTACAGCATGTAGTATAAAACAACACATTAGTCAAAGTATTCTAATCCATAAAGAGGATGGTTATGGTTACAGATTTCTACCACCAGTAAAAGGCAGGAGGATGGTTTTCTGGTTCATAAGAGTTCTCTAAAAAGGACAAAGGAACCAAGTTAAAGTCCACTAAGAAGAGGTCCATTGGCATGGGCAAAAAGGGGAATGGAGCAAAATCAGAAAGGTTCAGATCTGGTCTCTCACAAGATAGCTTCAAATAGTTCAGCAGGCAAGTTCATTGCAAAGATAAAAGGGCATAGGCATAGAAAAGTAATCGAATAGGATGTCAGCAAGAAGGATTCCAAATCGATCAGCAGCTGCCGGAGAAAGGCAAACAAGGAAGAATCTGCGAAAGAGTTCTCAATGAAAGCGTTCCAAAAAGAGTCCCCCCTCCTTTGGGGAGACACCTTTTATAGTTCAAATGATTCGCACATGACATCAGTCATCCTTCCACAATGATCTGATCCTCATGCGGTGATTCTTCCATTTGTCATGTACAATTTTGATACCCCAGCAAACGACTGTCCATACCGTCCTCACAGGTCAGTTGACAAAGAGCTATATACTTTGTTTCTCTTCATGGTTTCAGTCAAAAGGTTAGGTTCTCACCAATTCACTCCACAATGAACAATAGAAAAATGTCCTATTCATAAGAAATGTTGCATACACAGAAGATGTGTCAAAAAAAGTCCATTGCATCAATCTATGAAATAATGCTGCATTGGAACGAAAGCAAATTAAATGCATTTAAGGTTAGCATTTCTTTTTTAGGAAATTAAACTTATAGTTAGATTCAAACATAATGAAATAAATCATGCATTTCATATAACGTAATAATGGTAATACTGTTGGTGATTATTGCATAGAAATGACTAAACCTGAATATGGCCTACTTCTACGATTTTCAAAGTACATACATGTAAATTATTCTTAAAAATAATTTTACTAAAATCTTTTTTCCATTTTCCATTTTCATGATCCTAATAATGCCAAGATGTAATTCTGCAAATGTCATTCATGTAGTATTTGGCATATTTATTTTGCGCCACATTCTTTTTCATGATGCATTACAATGAAAGCAATAGAGTCTCATCATTAAGAATTGCACTATTTTATCAGTGAAAGCCTTTTCATCATCAATTTTCACAACTATATTGTTATTACACTTAATTAATAAGCATATTAAACTTATTGCATTTAAATTCTTCTATTTCTACGAATGAATTCATGCATACTTTTATGGAGCTGTTACTTCCACTTTTCTCAGTTTCTGTGTTGTTTTTTCTCAACCTGTGCGAAGTGCACCTTAAGGTTCTGTGTCTTAATCAGAAGATGTGCCGTGTAAAGAATAATCAGCTTTTGCGCTACATCACTAGGGTACCGTCATCAAAAAACAGCATCGAGATCTGCCCCCAGGATGTCACATACATGGACGGACCACATTGCGGGTACTGGACTATGATGTAATGTAACCTCAATAGGACATTGCAGCCAGCTCCTTACGAATGTGGCATTATAATTCATGCCCTTGCATGCGTTTTGAGCCTCCCTGCTATGAGGATGTAGATTGCACCTCCTGCCTCTGCTCACCACTGCAGTCCATCAAGGCCGGTGCCCTCCGTCTTGATCGCAGATTAATCCACTGAGCACTGTCTCCTACTTTCTGCTGCTTTACCCTTACCTCCAGTGCAGCTGCTGCTCGCTGAGCAAACAACAAGGAGAAATTAATAATTTCTCCTCGAATCGCCATTCTAAGACCAGGTATTCCCTGTCCTTAGGTTTTGGTGCTGCCCCAGCCTTGTCAAGGCTCGGGCAGTGTCAAAAAGCAATGGGTGATATGGTGGAACGCCCACTGCAACACCTTTTGTCGCAGAGGACTACTGGGGAAAGGGGCATATTTACAAGGAGGCGTTAAGCCACATTAAGTTGCTTAGCGCCACATTGAAAATATGGGAAATACCGCAATGCCACCGGAGCGTCACAAAAAGTCACATTACAGTGGTGATAGGGGCTTGTAAATATGCCCCTATATTTTTATATATCACTGTGTGGAGTCTCTACTGTGGTGTATTTACTGTGTTGCTGGTGTGAGTGTGTTGCACAAACGCTTTACACATACCCTAGCCAACCAGAAACCCCATTTCTAACATTGCTTCTGTAAGATGAGGAAAGCAATTGTCTTTGTGTGCAGGACAAAAAGAGGCAGGATTGGATACAGTGGAGCAGGAGGGAGGGATATACAATGATGCATAAAGGACCGAAAGATAGAGAGCGTGCTAATGATTTCCAATGGAGATACAAAGCTCAGCCAGTCTGACTTGAAATGGAAATGTAGCACAGGTGAGCAGGGGGTTTTTAGGAAGCAGTATGGGGAATGAGGGAGCGAGGAAAGCACAAACTTTCAGGCGTCTATCACTTCCACCACAGGATATTGCGATGTGTGGAACCCGCTGTTCCTGTATCCCTTCACTGTGCAGGCTTTGTAGCACAAGTATTTTTTTCGCAAATGCTGTTCCGCACATAGAAAAGAAAAAAATGCTATGGATTCAGAACAGCATTGGCAAAATGAAATCTGCAACAGCATTCTTATGTTATGTTATTTTATGCAGATTTGTAGAGTGCGCTATCAGCCATGAAGGTATCCTGGCCCTGAGCAGATGTGAGTATAGCCCGACCTAAGGACTAGTAGGACAGGTCCTCAGCTTCTTGTGCAATTCAAGAAGTGAATAGGAGGCTCTTATGTGTAGTGGCATATGGTCCCACACTTTAGGAGCGCCATAGAAGGCTTGACTGCCAGAGATGGTTTCCCATATGTATGGGATATGTATAAGTAGGAGTCGGAACAAGTGGAGGTGCCTGGAAGGTTTGGGAAAGCATATGCGATTGTTCCGGTATGCTGGTCCATTGTAATGTAGTGCCGTGGGTGTGGAGTTTGAATTGTGCTTGTTTATGTATGGGGAGTCAGCAGAGCTCCTACAAGTGTGGTGTGAGTGTGGCATGGGAGGAGGAGAGTGAGTCTGCCTGTTCTGAATGGTTTGCAGTCTTCTGGTGAGTTTTGCCTTTTGTTGATCCCGGCATAGAGGGTGTTCCCATAGTCCAACTTGCTTGTGATGAGGGCATGATGGATGGTTTTCCAGGTGCTGATAGGGAGCCATTTGAACATATCCACAGAATCTTCAGTGTATCAAAGCATGAGATGGTGACGGTGTTTATTTGAGTGGTCAGGTCTAGTTTGCTGTGGATGACTATATGGAGGTTCTTGGCATTGGCGGTAAGGGTGGGTGTCGGTCCTAGCTTTGTTGGCCACCACATGGAGTCCACTGTGAAATTGTCATACTGACGATCATGATTTTGTCCCAGTCAGCTTTCAGCTGCAGACAGTTGGTCTTTACCCAGTGGATGATTTTAGTCAGGCGTATGTTAAACTTGATCAGGGTACTGCCCAGCTTATCCATGATGGAGTGAATAAGTTGTGAGTTGTGAGCATAGGAGGGGACGTTGATCTCCTGAGAGCAGAGGATGCTGGTTAGAAGGATCATGTATGCATTGAAGAGGGTCCGACTCAGGGAGGATCCTTAAGGAACTCCACAGATGAGGTTGTGGGCTTCCCAGGTGTACAATGCCAGACTGACTAAGTCCTTCCAGTCAGAAAGGAATAGATCCATCGGAGTGCCTGTCCCCGGATTCTGAAGTTGTGTAAGTGTTGGATGAGGATAGGGTGGGAGATCAAGTGAAAAACTGCAGAGAAATCCAGAAGGATGAGGGCAGCCATGTTTCCTATGTCCACAGTCAGGTGGATAACATCCATATAGGCAATGAGGGCAGATTCTGAGCTGGGGTTAGCCTTAACCATGAATGATCGCAGGTAGATCGGTCTGTAGTTACCAAGTGTTGATGAGTCTGTGGAGGGGTTCTTCAGTAATGGGAGGACAGTTGTGTGTGTCTTAGCTTCTAGAAATGTCTGGAAGGGAATTAGGTGTTCAGAATGGGTGTGAGCATGCGCTGATGGGTTGCAGACCTCTAAAGTTGACTGGTGAAATTGTATCTGGGGGGGTGGGTGGCTGTGGCGATGGCAGGTGCTGGGGGGGGTGGGTGGCTGTGGCGATGGCAGGTGCTGATGTGGGGTTCAGCCAGGTTTCTATGAGGAAAAGTAGGTCTGGGGCATTGTTGTACATTAGGTGCCAGCTCACTGTCATGTATTTGGTGAGTGAGCGGGTGTATAAAAACATGCATGAGAGTGTATAGTGTTGTGTGTGTGGTTGCAGTAATATGTGAGTGTAAGAGAGTGGGGTGTTGGGTGCTCTTGGTGTGGGTGTGATGAGTATTAGGTGTGGGTGAGTGCATGCAAACTTGCAAGAAGTGCAGAAGAATGCTCCCTTGGTATTGTGTGGTGTGCAGTGCAGCATCATGGGGAGCAGTAGCTAGGGTTGAGGCTGCAGAGGGTTGGAGTGGAGTAGGGGCAAGAGGGGGAAAGACCAGAGGTCATGGTACTAGGCTCGGTCCAGGTGTGGATGGGTGCAGAAGGGCTTGCCTTTGACATGTCGTCATTAGCGCTAGCAGCGAACTGGCTGCATGTCCACACTGTGGCCACCATTAAGTAGGTCCGGAGGGGGGTGGGGATGAGTGATGTTGCTTCCTGTGCAAATGGATGATGGGAATTACAGTAACCTATGTGTGTGAATGTTTCATTACACATGTACATGTATGTGACACACCACGGCAGACATTTTTTTCTTTTTACTTTTAATTTACCATTCCGAAATGGCAGACACCACTCTTGGAACCATACGTTAAAATAACTTAAATGCATTAAAAGCATTAAAAACACATGCTTTGCGGAATTCCCAAAATACTGGCATTATGCATAATTACACTGCAGCAAAGTTAGGGTGCAGGAGTGTGGCAACAAGGCGATTGACCACAATTTAAGTGGCTGTTTGTTCTGGCACTTATGTTTCTGTGATATTCTTTTACACAGAATGCATCCTCCTGTCCAAAATGGACAGGAGAATGCATTTCATGTCAAAATATAGCACTAAATGATGAATTTGCATTTTGCACAATTACTTGTAATTTCGCAACATTTTCCCAAAATTTTGCACCATTGCACAAAAGCAAATGACATGACTTGAGCACACCCCTAGAAGCAATGGGAGTGGATAAAATAAAATTACAGTCGGTTGGAGGGAGAAGGGCCAAAGTGGCACACTATGAAGAGAGCAACACAGAGAGCAGAGGGAGTGGGGATAGAAGGAAACAAGAGAGAGCAGCGCACGAGAGAAAGCAACACAGAAGATGCATCAGGTGTGGCAGGTTTGTGGGTTGGGAGCAAAACATGCACTCTCATGCAGTGCTGAAAGAAAAATCAGAAAGGAGTTTCACAAATGTGAACAATGGAAGATACAAGCCATCCGACCAAAATAATATTAGAGAGGCTATGCTCCAGGAGAGGGATAAAGAGAAGAAGAGGAAGGCAAATGTGAGTGACAATAAAGCCAATCAATGGTAAGCAAAGGTGGGCTCTAAGCCCAATGTAAGTTTTTGGTAAACCCACAATAGGTCTTTCGCAACTAGACAGCATGCACTGTCTGGTAGCAAGACCTAAAAAAGTGTAACTGGGAAACGTGTTCTAAAAGAATCAGTGTGTGGTGTTGCTAAGCAACCCTCAAAGAGTGAACTCATGAGCTTTGGCTCGCTTTATAGAAATTTACTTTGGCTAGAAGGCTGGATACTCTCACTGGGGAGAGGGCACATGCTAATATGCCATATATTTTTTGTTTTGGCTTAGGGAATGTTGATGGCTGGACTGGCCATTCTGCCAGTGGCATTTCTCTTATAGGCTTAAGGCTGTGGGGCTCATTACAGTGCAGGGTGGGCTGCATGATCATGCACCTCTGGAGCATTCTAGCCACTTACAGTGGGGGGACTGGGTTGAACATTTGTACCAGGAATTATTTTTGTTTCCAGCCCTGTGAATGTGGTGTTGTCTGTAGAGGTACGATGTTAATGGCTATGTTGCTCGGCTTTAGGTCTGCCTAAAATGCTGCTTTTACTCTCAATAGGTGGAAACTCAGGTTGATGAAAAACCAGCAGACTTATGGATTTAATTGTGGAAAATGTATTGCCAAAGGCTGGAGACCCTTTCTTTGAATTGTGAAAACAGCTGAAAAAGGCTGTAGGCCTAATGCCTGTTATTGTGAAAAACTACATATGATAGATGTGCACTGATATATTACTGGTTTCCAGGGTTATGGTCTGTCAGCACGCAAATTGTACTTTGGAAATAAGGTGACCAGACTAGGTGTACGTGGTCTCAAACAAAGGGAAGCAGAATTGTCTATGCACTCTCTGTTTGCAAAGGATTCCAATAATAACATGCATATGTTTCTCTTTCCTTTCTTTCTCTTTCAAACTAACCCATAAATATTAGGAATGCAAGTTGTAGGTATAAGGACGTAGTTTCCCCTTATGTTGATTTGCACCTAGGTTATTCTGCAACATCCTTTGTGGAGGGATTTAACTTGTTAATACCCACTTTAATTTAGTTTAAATTGGTCATTTTGTGCATAGTATTACTGGCTGTAGCTGGAAGTATTGAATGTTACTTGTGTGCATTGCTGAATTCTATGTGCCTTATTCACAAGGAATTAACGAAGCGTGGTGCTGCAAGCTATTTGGCTGCACCGTGCTGCGTTAATTCTGAAGCAAAGGGATGTGTCATATCTACAATATGATGGATCCCTTTTCTCTCCCCTCTGCTGGTGCACAATTAGCTGCCATGCATTGACACAGGCACCCTTGCACATGGTGCAAGGGTGCCTGCGTCACAGGGAAGATTGTTTTTGTGCAGGAAGGGAATGATTGTTTTAGTGTAAGAAGAGACACCTTCCTGCAGAAAACCAAACAGAAAAGGTGATTTCCTCTTCCAATGTGTGCCGCAGAATGCAGTGTGCATAGAAAGAGGAGAAAAACGAGGAGAAATTAAAACATTTCTCTTCATTGTGCCTCCCTATGCCTCCCCTGGGGAGGAGTAACATTCTGACACATTTCCAGGTTCACAATTTCTCATAAATCTGGAAATGCGGCAGAAGCCATGGGTGTTGGTGGGAACACCCACAGCAACACTCATGACATGCCCCTTTCATGCAAAGTGTTGCATGTAAAAGGGGCCATATTTACAAGGACATGAAAAGCCACGCAGGGTGGCTTTTCGTGTCCTTGTCAATATGGGGCAGTGGTTGTGCTGCTTGTGCATCACAAAAAGTGACGCACTGGCGGCATAAGAGACTTGTAAATAAGCCCATACGTTTCTAGCCATAACGACCTTCCTGAGTCACTGTTGGATTACTCTGCTTCCCTCTCCAGTGCGCAAAGAGAAAGTTGGTTCCCAGTTTATGAGCAGATTCACTAATGTCTCATGCAACACAGTGCAGCAGCCAAACATGCTGTGCTGCCTTGCATGACAGGGAGAGAGCAAGAGAAAGTTACATTTACAGAGATATGAGTCTCTCTCCTCCTCTCTCCCTAGCGCCAAGACATAATTTTGCTGCCAAGCACCATGCACACACCTTTGGGCTATAGTGCAAGGGTGTGTGCATGAGTCTAGCTATACCTAGACCCCAGAACTTTTGCTCCTTTGTATGTGTGCTGTACAGTGCAGCACACATGTAAGGTTCGAAAAGAAAAGAGAAAGGACAATATTTCTCCTTTGTTTTGTAATAAGTAAATAATACAAAAAGATTTGTGCTGTTTGCGTCACATTTTTGACGCACAGCCAGTACAAAATGTTAGTAAATCCTCCCTCAATGTCTGCGTTATGGTGACCCCGGAACACCAGAGGTAAAAGGCCCCCGGTGATACAACTGAGACCCAGTTACCTCTAATTTCCTGTGTCTTTTAACAAAGAAATAAGTAACTTAATAAGGTATATTAAAATGTAAATTACTTGCCTTAATATTGAAGTACAATAACAATGACAGTGCAATGGACGGTGATAGAAAGACAATCAAGATGAGATGAAATGGCTTCCTTGGATTAATGGAAGTTCTCATTGCTTGTCTCCTGCTACCCTATGAAAGTTTCTGGGTGTGCCAGGTTAAAAGGTTGGGTCTGATTATCACACACCTTTTATCAAAAGAATGGTTAGACTTTTCAGACTTCCTTCTTCCTTTCTAAGTTTGCAAGGCTATTTCCTTCCAGAGAGCACATACGGGTTTCAATTTGCAGTCGCAATTCAAGTCAAACGGGCTGTTTGTTTTCAGATCCAATGCAAGCAAATTGTAATCTTTCCATTTAGCTTGAAATAGTTTTCATGCTGCAAGAAAGAGTCTTATCCTGCCATACCTATTATGGTTTCACCTACTGCACACATGCGCGGTCTGTGAAAGCTATTATTCTAAAAAAAAAAATCTTAAAAAGGACTTAGACCCCACCCATTACTTACCATTGATTGGTTACCACGTCAGTCAGATTTCTTTACTCACAATTGGTCAGCCCTTCTTCCTCACCTCAGCTTCTTCCTAGAACTTCTCTGCATGCCCATGCCATGGAGCATGGCCCAAGTATAGCTTTCTGTGGTCAGTGCCCTTCCAGTGGCCACAGGCTTCTGCAGGTAATCTTCTGTTACTTTTAGACATCCAATCTTATTGAGAGCATGTCCGAAAGTAACTCTTATCATCCTGCCCATGTTCACCCACCCCCTCAGCCCTTCAATTTTTTTTGTCTCTAATGTGTTGCGCCCCTATCACCCCTGGCAGGTACCCCACTGCTGTTCTTTTACATGTTGCAGAGCTGCACGGGCTGCTGTTCAACATGGCTTAAAGGGAAAAAAAGTGCTATGATGCGGTTAACAATGGGCTTTTTTGTGCGCTTTTTTTAAAAACTGGACAATATGTAAAAAATACGTTGACAAAGCCAATAGATTTTTCATAGGCAAACCCTGTTGGTTTTGCCAATGCCTGTTTATAGATGGTTCTTACTCCCACTGTCATTCACCAGGCTTCCAGAGGCTGGATGCTCGGTGGTGAGTGGGCAGTGCATGAGTGCCTTCACTGAGGTCAGTGCATTTTTATACCGGACATTACTGGACCTGACCCCAGTCCGTCCCTACTAAGGGGTGTAGGGCATACTCCCTAGGTCTTGAGCAGCCTTTATAGCTGTAATGCATATATGCAATAACTGGAGCTCATACTACAATGGGTGTGTCAGATGGCGAGGTATCCAATAAGTCAAAGCATGGAGATGGAAGAACAGACCAACCTGGGGAATCCCAGGCTATGCAATGCCTGATTCAAACAGACTGGTGCAGTGAAAATGGCCAATGCTCTACACGCACACCATCGTCTGACCACTCCACGACCTATTGCCTCGCCAATAACAAGAGCTGCAGGGGTCAGGCTCTTGTAGCTGGAAAAGGCAACATCCCAGAAACCAGCAGCCCATTGGTGTAGAGGCGTGAGAATCCTGACATCACAACATTTCTGTAATACGGTATTACAAGTGAGTTGTTGATTTTCTTATGGGAAGCATGCTTAGCTATCAGAAGGCATAAATGAGGAGAAGAACCTGAACCACCATTCATACTGAGCTAATACTCTCACATTTATTAAAGTATATTAATACAAATGCTATCTTTTATGTCTTTTATTATTGCTCTTATTAAAGAATGTGAGGACTCTGACATCAATCTGTAATTCAATGGAATGACTTCCTACGTGGAATTTTACATTTTTAATCACAGTTATTATGTCATACTAGCAAATTGCAGGATTTGAAATGAATAATGTTTGTGTGGAACCTATAACCACACAAGTAATGGAAATGTATGTGCGCGGAGCCTTAAGTAAATTGGACATTGAACAAAACTGAACCTTTAATTCACAATGGATGTGCTTTTACAACACCCCCGCACACTGAAGTGCGACCAAACCCATATTGCATTATCCTTGACTCTGCCTTGGCATAGTTTGGCCAACCTCAAGGCTTAACCTTTTGAGAGGAACTTAGGATATTTAAATCAACAGGTACAATTCAATACAGTCAAGAGTTTCAGATATAAGATGCAGAAAAAGACAAATTCAACAATTTGATATCAATTCTGTTGTAACCATTGGCCCAAAAAATATGAGAGGGAAAAAAGTAGACCTTTTTTCATTTTTTATGTGGTCTTTTAATGAGTATGCATGATATTTGTCATGCGAGGTTAGAAACACTCATATTTCTTTTACTGCAAGTGTTGTAATGGTTGTGGTAGGACTTGGATAAAGGTAAGGGCTGTGACACAAGTGGATCTGGTCAGACAGCCTCTTTGATTTCAGTTAATCCCAATCAAACGTGGGTCTTTGTTGGACTCTGCTTACAAATAACATGATGTTGCTCAGTGTTTGTTGTAGCAGCTGCCTCATACTTGTGGAAACCCAGATGGCACACATTAGCTTCAGGAATCAGCTCTGGTCTTTGGAGAGGTCTGTCTTCTGCTAAATACCCTCATGCTTAACAAGGGACTTCTTCTATCTGAATATAAAGGCCAGGGCACCACATGAAATGAAAAATTGCACTTGTATAGCGCGTAACTACCCGGAGGCCTCACAGCGCTAGTGACTAAATTGCTTAACGCGGGCTCAGGGTAGATCAGTAGGCTTTAGCAAACAAGTGCGTTTTCAAGGCTTTCCTAAAGGACATGAGATTACTGTTTCCTCGGATAGAGAGGGGAAGAGAGTTCCAGAGTCTAGCCGCCGAGTGGGAAAAAGAGCGGCCACCCCAGCGGGCTCTGTTGATTTTAAGAGAGGTAGCCAGCTGGAGGGTGCCAGAACGAAGGGGGCGAGATGGAACATAAGGCCTTACCATGGAATGCAAAATTGCCGGGCCTGCTCGATGAAAGGATTTGTGCAAAATGCACATAGCCTTAAATTGCACTCTGGCAGCCATTGGGAGCCAGTGGAGCTCTTTTAGGGCCTTCTTCGCTGACTGCCAACGAGGCAGGTTGTACAGTAAGCGGGCCGCACTATTTTGGGTGACCTGAAGCCTCTGTATGACCGAGGCCGGGGCTCCCAAATAAAGAGCATTCCCATAGTCCAGGCGGGAGAGTATCAGGGCCTGAACCATGATCCTCCTCGCCTGGAAAGGGAGCAGAGGAAGCACCTTACGGAGCATCCTCATTAGTCCAAAGCAGGTAGCGGCAGTCTTGGTGGCTTGGACCGAGAAGTCAAGTGCAGTGTCAAGCCAGATCCCAAGGCTCTTTATCTGGGACTTCGGGGCGGGAGGCAAGCCTAAACATGGTGGCCAGATGGATGCAAGAGCAGACGGGGGAGGATTGCCAAGAAGGATGATGTCTGTCTTCTCCCCGTTGAGTTTCAAACAGGAAGCTTGCATCCACCTGGCAACCGCCTCTAGACAGGGACCTAAGGTGTTGGATGATCCTTCTGAGTGGTCTAAAGAGACCACCAGCTGTGTATCATCCGCGTAGGTGACAATACGCACACCAAAGGGATGGACTATCCTGTCCAGAGGTTCCATGTAGGCATTAAATAGGGTGGGACTCAGGGAGGAGCCCTGAGGGACCCCGCACCTGAGAGGATGTTTGGGAGAAGCTACCTCACCCTCAAAGACCTGGAAGAATCGCTCGCTCAAAAAGGATGCCAGCCATTCCAGGGCCGCGCCCGACACGCCCATGCCCGCCAATCGTTGTAGTAGCGTGGCATGGTTGACCGTGTCGAACGCGGCGCTGAGGTCTAATAAGATGATGGCCACCTTTCCTCCCCGATCCAGTACGGCTCTTGCTTCTTCTGTTACCGCTAGAAGGGCGGTTTCGGTTCCGTGTTGAGGACGAAATCCTGTCTGGGAGGCACGCAACAGACCATTGGATTCCAAATAGTCCGTTAAGATGTTATTAACGTGCCTCTCAAGCAGTTTACTCAACCACGGGAGTAACGAAATAGGGCGGTAGTTAGCCAAGTTACTCTGGTCCAGGGTGGGCTTTTTCAGCAATGCCCTCACCATAGCACACTTCCAGGAAGATGGAACAGATTTAGCAACGATGGAAGTGTTTAGAACTTCTAAAATAACCGGATGAATAACGTCCAGGACCTTGATACGGGTCCGCGGGGGTGCTGGGTCGTTAGGCGACCCAGAGGTGACCTTAGAAATTAATCTGTCTAGACCACATGCATCGAGGAGTGGGATTATGTCAAGCCCGCAAGGGACCGAAGGATCAGATATTTTGGGTGTGAAAAATCCTGCATCGTCCTTAGGATTGCTAAATGAGGAATATATGGTCTGAATTTTTTTGGAAAAGAAAACAGCCAGCTCATTGCAGCGGTCTTGCGCGCCATCAGCGGAGGGACGCTCAGCAGGAGGTGAGATGAGGGACTTTGCTATCTTAAAAATTTCCCTTGGCGCGTTGGCCGCTGCATTAATTTTCCCTTCGTAAAAGAGAACTTGTGCCATCTTGATCTCTAATTTATAAAGCTTTATTGCAGCCCTATATTCAGCTTTCCTAGGCTGAGAGTGGTCCTTCCTCCAAGCTCTCTCAAGTTTACGGCACTCAAGTTTTATAGACCTAAGAGCAGGTGTATACCATGGTGCAACTTTGGGTCTTCTTATGGATTTACACGGGCATTTAGGAAAAACCTGGTCAAGGGTACTGGAGATCCAGTTATCAAAGTTATTGGTGGCCGAGGCGGGATTTACGGCCTTCCTCGGTGGATCTCGGACAAGAGCAGCTGTCCAGTCAGGGAGGGAGAGTGAAGACCATTTCCGTCCCAGGTGCTTGACAGAGTCTTGAGGGGAGGAGGGAGGATTAGAGAGCCAGGTAAAAGGTATTAAAAAATGGTCCGTCCAGGGTAATGGGACGGGAGTCTCTACAATAAGGTCTATGTTGCTATAAATATGATCAAGAAGATGACCCCTATTATGGGTTGCCTGATGGCCCCTTTGACAAAGGTCAATCGCTTGCAAATTAGAACGTAAGTTATTGGCTGACGTATCATGGGGGTCATCAAGATGGAGGTTGAAATCCCCGAGCAGAGTGAAATTGGGCGAGGTCAGCACAACATTTGCAGTGAGGTCCGTGATCTTAGTGATGAAATTATTAAGGGTGCCTGGTGGACGGTAAACCAAAATACCGGAGAAAGTGATGGTAGAGGAAAAATCTAACGAGAAGTGTAAACTCTCGCAGGCCGGTGAGGTGGTTGGAATAACACGACACCTAAAGCTATCTCTATATATTATGGCCAGACCACCACCTCTCCCAGACTGATGGTCAAGTCGTTTGAGGGTATAGCCTTGAGGTGTGACCCACGTTGTAGTCTGGTCATTGTCCATCTGGAGCCAGGTTTCTGTGAGAAAAAGAGCATCAGGATTGAGCTCTTCAATCAGCATGTACAGCTCAGTAAAGTGTTTCGGTAGGGACCGACAATTGAGGAGATACAGTCTCCATTTCTGTACAGAGGGAGAATGGCAGCTATATGGGAGAGAAGTACTCCACTTGCAATGCTTGCAATAGTGTTCTACATTAGTGGGGAAAAAAGAGTGACGACAAGGCAGACTGGTGGAGGGTCGTAGGGCATGTAGCAACGGAGAGTTGTAGGTTATACGATTCCCTACCATAGTAATAGTCGGGTCTAGGGCCAGCGAGAAGCGTCTGGACGCGGACTGGCGCAGACTGGCTTCTCTTTGGCGCCTCTTCGGCGCGTCTACGGCGCTACCGCTGCGCGTCACCGCTGCGCGTCACAGCTGCGCGGGGAGAAGAGGGACCATATAGATTAGGCGAAGGTGGAGACTAGCACGTCAACCTCCCCAAGATGGCCGCCCTAAATGGAGCAACCAGGAAGTGGTGCCGCTTGACCTCCCTCCACAACAATCAGCACTAGAAGCTGCGGTGGACCGGGGAGTGGGCGAGCAAAATGCAGGTAGGATCCCAACAAGTGCAGATAAAAACACAATTTATCACAGTCAGAAGTAAATGTTTAAAAAGCAATAAAACGCTTGCAGCAGTCCTATTCACTGCCAAGCGCTAGCGCAGCGATCTTCGTTAGTCAATTAATCGCGCGCAAGTGACTCCCGCCCTAATGTAGTGAGGGCGAAGGGGGAGACTAGCACGTCAACCTCCCCAAATTCACCAAGCACTGCTTTCTGGACCTCAAGGCACTTGGAGCTCTAGCAACGCACTCACCGAAGCCATTGATAATTGGAGATATTACTGTTTCCTCGACAGAGTCAATGGTAAGATCGTCTTGCCCTGTAAAAACAACTTATAGTCTGGCATGGCAAGCAAGATCATTTGTTAGTTAACAAAAGGACCCGATAGACTGCCAAAATGGCACAATGGGAAACGGTTAGTCTGTTTTTTGAGGCCCACTAAACAAATGGGAACTTCTCTGAAAAATAGTCGCTTATAACTTTTGCCACATACCCTGTCAACTCTCTGAACTTTGTCATAGGTAGATCGACATCTTATGTCTTATTTCCTTTTCAAGAAATTTGGCTACCAACATGCCAAAGTCGCATCTACTGTTATAATGTTTGTATAAGACTCCCTCATCTCATAGTCAATGGTTACGGGGACTTCAAAATATGGCAGCAAATATGTTATTAAACCTAAAAAGTGTGCAGACTAAAAATCCATGGTTACAATAGGAGCTAATTGATAAAATACAAGGGACCCTATTACAATGTATACGTCATTGCCATTGCAAATTGCATAACTGCTTTTACCACTACTGAGGGATTTGGGGGCACATGCATCAAGGTAGGCTTTTACGATTCATTAATTGTGATTATTAAGGAATCGCAAAAGCCTATGCATGTAGGAATCACACAAAAATAGCAATTACTACACATTCCTTAATTGCGAGTCGCAAATTGCGAGGCACAATTAAGGAATGGCACCCCATTCATGCGCAATTTGCGAATACCCAATAGGTACTCGCAAATTGCACATGTAATTTCAAGGGTGCAAGGGTGCCAAAAGGACACTCTGTTGCACCCCTGAAATTGTAATGCGAACACATGTTGCGCACACATGCCCCAAGAGCATGTGTTTGTGTAACCAGGAACTTTGAAAAATGCACAATGGTGCATTTTTCAAAGTTTTTGCAAATTACCGTCAAGTTTCATTTGCTGGTAATTTGCGTCCCCTAATAGCGAAATCGCTATTTTCAATGGCATCATGCATTGCAATTGAGGCATAGCAATTTGTAATTTCCTTACATGCAATCGCAATTTAAGTAATCACAATCTTTGCAATTCCTTAAATTGCGATTTTTGCATTTGGGATGATACATCCCAAATGCAAAAATACCGGTCACAAAGTGGCAGATTCTGAGACTCTGCCCGTTTGCGACCGGTTTTTCTTTTGATGCATGTGGCCCTGGGTCCTTAACCGCATGCGTGCAGCGGCTTTTTTCGCGCTGTGCGGCGTTTTTTTAAAACGCGCATTACATGACGAGCTCAGCTCGTCATCAGCGTGCGAGCTCGTCATGAGCAGGGAAGGGGTTAATATGTGTGCAATTTGCACACATATTTGGGAGTTACACACCTTGGAATATTGGATACGGTGCAAATTGTGCACATTTACCCCATTCTGGTGTGTGCGTTCAACAATTTTCTATTGCAATTCAACTAATTTTATTGTTTGGTCTCCTAGATTCCACTAAGTTTTATGTGGCTAACACCAAGAGGGTAAACGCCCACATCAAGAGCAAGGTGCACTTGACTTGTAATCCGTTTTTGGGACACAAAAGAGAGTTTGAATCTGAAATGGAATTAGTAGCCCAATAGTAATCAGGCCCAAGGTGTGGGTGTCTGTGTGTGTATGGTTTGAGGGTGAGGACGAAAGGGTATTAATATTTCTTAATAGAATTTCATATTCTGTTAATTCTCTCCTCTACAGTATATGTATGTTCCACTTTATGACGTCGCCATGATGTTATTTTCCACTAGATTATGTCATCTGGATGATATTTTATACTTCACTATATGACAGAAGGATCTAACGTGAACCATCTTTTATTAACATTTGCTCCTCATTACAGTGTTATACCTCACTTCCATGTTGCTCTTTGTCAATCCATGTTGGAAGCAATAAAAGCAAAATTAGCTTCTGTGGTCTCACAGAGCCATCCAGACTGAACTCAAATGACCGAATGGAAACAGCAGCAGGCCACCCTAGAAAGGACAGTCTCAGTGGCAACATTAAAACCACAGACAGATTTCGACACGAGGAGAAAAACAAATTCAAGTTCCGGCATATTATGTAGCTGACAAAGTAGGTCACTTTGTTGCTCTAGGAACTCAAAACACTTAATAAAAGTTATGATTACATTACAAAATGTAATTATCTATTTAGTAATAAACATGTAGAGTACCCCTCTAATGTATCCAATGTAGCTAGTGTGAGAGCTCAGTGAATGAATACCCATCTGCGGGCTAGTGAAAGAATTCTATTATTTTATTCCAAATGTCGCTGTCACAAATGTAAAAATAAATATTGTAGCTCTGACTTACAACTATGTAGCAAAATGTATGGTGAAATGTTCAATAGCTTGTTACATTGTTCTCTCTATGGGGTCTCTGGCCTCTTAGATTCTTGCCTTTAGATGTGAACCTAGGTGACCTCCTCAGCAAGTAACAGTTTCTGCTTAGTGTTGTCAAAGAGAAAAGTAGCCCAACCCATTCCACCAACTTTTAGGAGCTTAGGGATGACCTCAGGAGTCAACCCAAGATTAGACTATGCAACACCACTGTGCATGAGCATCCGTATGAAACTGATGCAGAAATCTACCTTGGCCCACAACGAGGGTGTTGTTGTAGCTCTTGGCATAAGGCAGTACAATAGCACCTTGACAGCCAGACATAGAATTCATAGGATGTTTGTTGAGGACCAGACCACTTTAAATGTCTATGCACCCTGTTAAATGTGAAACTGCTTCACAGCACCTATAATACAGATTACATCATCTCGAGGACTGCAGGGGGCTTTGGCCTTTCAACAAGGGCAGTATTCCGCCCCCACCTTACCTGCTGCCCACGATCGAGCGCTTGGGGCGGAAGGGCGAGGGAGGGCACACATTTTCATTCAAGGAGTCACGCCCAGTACATTTTTAATTGGCACCCTCTTTCACAAAGTTCAACAAAAACTACATCTGTTTGCCTAACTACTTTTCACTCTTAACACCACCTTCATCCAGTCATCTCAGAACTGAACAGCGCCTAGATACATGCTATGTAAAGTGTGCTCTTCAAATACTCTTTAGGTCTTATGCATCACAGCTGCAGAAAACATAGAGTAAAAAGTATCTCTGAGTTTCACTAATCTTAGAGAGCGTATATAGTTATATATGTTATATAATTAATGCATGTCAAGTTTCTATTTAGCGTTCCTGTCCTTCTGTTTAGCTTAAGATTTATATTGTGACAGGGTCTTAATTGTCTTCTACCAGGTCTAAAATGTCACTTCTTGCCTACCTTTTGGAATGCGAGCGTCAGGAAATGTACAGTTAATCCAAGTATTTTCCAAAGCTGTGCATCTGGGAATGAAAAATGCGGTGTTCTGCAAATGTGCATTGGCCCGGTGCCTGCCTACGCTGGTGAGTGGGAGGTGAAAACTGAGCATCTCGACATTCAAAGAGGAGGTTGCACCACTCCAAGGAAGTGAAATGGAAAAAGAAGCGTAAACATGTGAGTCTCTCACATGGAAACCTAGATTTAGTCACGAGTTCCCACAGTACTTTCCTGATAAATGCCCAATTTTGTTTTCCACTACACACAGACTGGTACTATAGAATAAACTCAACTGTTGTCATGTGAAACCAAGTAAGCTTTGCAGGTTTTTTTTGTTGCTCTCTGTGCAGTCACTTTGTAAAAGACCCAGCACAGACTTTGTTTGGCTATACTTCCAATGCATTTTGGGTAAACAATGGTGTGGTCGATGTTGTGTCCTGCTGGACACAGGCCAGTATTTTCCCAGCCACTCTCACGAGGGTTGGCCCATACACCCATCCCACACCCAAACAACACAGGCATCACTGGTCAGGTGACCCCGCCAATAAAAGAGCCCAAGTGCACGTGCTCATGGCCAGTTCTAAGTACCATATATCATGCGTCTGTGTCATACTTATTTCCAAGGTACGTGGGCACAGAGCCCACAACTTTACATTGGTGACGAGTGATGCAGAACCCCCATGCCATGCTGCCAGTGGTCATCCGCCGTGAAAGGAGAGGACACATGTAATATTGCACCGCCGCTACCAACTGCCCCGAGGAGGAAATTGGGCTCAGCAGTGCGGCTGTAGCCCTCTGTTGTTCAGGGGGGAGAAGAAAGAGACTGCTTCGGAGAGAGAGAGAAGGGTGGATATCGTTGTCAGCAGAATGTCGAGAATCAAGTGTCCAGACCTCTCCAGGTAGGACCAGACCCACACCGTCATGCCCCTACCTGAGAGACACCAGCAAGCTACCCCTGCATGGCACTACTGTTCCAGTGGGAGGGGTGAGGAGCGCCCTCCCAATGAAGAGATAGCCACAGGCAAACCTCAGTGATGCCTGTAAGCAAGAGCAGACACCTTCCTCTGTACCGACCGGTCGCGGTTTGGTTATCGTCCACAGCACCGTGTTTGAGGTGCCTGCTCATAGTCACATCAGGGCCACAGGAAATCCCCCGCCCCCACATTCCCCAAACGTGCAAAATAATACACTGACAACGTATTAGTTTGGGAAAAATTTGCTGCAGGTTTATTACATACAACATATGTAATGAAGGTGGGTAAACATTACGGGCGATCCCGGGCCGGCTGCATTCTCGCCACCTGCCCGCCTGTTGAGCCAAACAACACAGTGGCGAACCACCCAACTGTTGCACAATTACCATAATTATACTGACACGCCCATTTGCGGGGCGTGACTAGGCAAACCCCCGGTTGCACAGGCCCACAACCGCCCGAAGGACTACTGGGGCGCCGACACGAATTCCTGCACCTCCCATGAGGTTACAGGTTAGGCTCTGAGGTAATGCTCTGGCACCCTTATGTGCCCGCTGACGTCCAGCGTTTGCACCTCTCTTCTTCCGGATCGCCCAGTAACTCCGCCACAGCCCGTGCGGTGGTACCCGCTGCCGCACGGGCCCCCCCACCACTGCTACTCCTCATTACCTGCAACCTTTGCTCATCAATGCTTCTTAAGATCTAGGAGGAACAGGTCTAAGCCTGCGGGCGTGAGAGAACACCATCCTCCTCGAGGTAACCCTTGACCTTGTCCTGAAACATCTTGTGTTTGCTGAAACCCAGGCCCCTCCGTTGGGGGAATCTTTTCACGGCCCCCACCACTTAGATTTTAGGGAAACCTGTAACCTTTGCTCTGCAGAGCATTTTAACGGTCTAAAGAACAAGACCAAACAGCAGGTGAGCGGTGGACCCTTTCCACCTCGAAGCGACCTGATCCTGACATGAACATTACATGCCTGAAGTCACCCAGGCCCCTCTGCCCCTAATCTGCAGATACCCCGGGTGTTTTAATGCTATGCAACCAGGGTGTAACCTAACCCGGTTACCTGAAGTCATACCACCAGGTAAATGACAAAGTGATGAGGAGGGGCCCCACTACTGAAGGTGCTTCGAAACAACAATAGGCGTTCCAGCACATGCCCAACAACTCAACCACACCCTTTCACAACAAGCGACAGCAGGCGATACCCAGCAAGTCACACTCCTGCTGTACGCCGTTCTCCGCATAACATGGAGAAAGTGTGCTTACAATGATGCTTGTGCAGCGATACTCGAAAGAGCACAGGGGCATCGAAGTGATAAATACATATTATACTATATACCTGGGCGATGGCTTTGCATATGCCACACGGGATTGAACAGGTATTAACAGCAGGCATCACCAGCCCTCTCGGGTTTAGTCTGGAAGCAGCTTAGGCCACGCTACCTGTAGATAGCTTGTCTGTAAGAATGACTTAAGACCACCAGCAGGGATTGCTGGGACAGAACCAAGTGCCCCGGTAAGATCCCGACCTGCGACCAGACACGCCCGCTGACACCACAAGCCCACTGACATTAGTCAGCAAATACCCCAGGGAAAGAATCCCTCTACAGCAATAGTGTAGACTAACCATGGTTCTAGAGGTAATACCCCTGGAAAGAGCCCAAGAGATAAGGGGACCTCCCCTGCTGATATCGCTCCCTGATCAAAACCATAGCAGAACCAGCGCATGACACTGATACCCACCACACACCTTCGCACAAAGCATCAGCAGACAACACCCAGTAATGTACTACTTCTGGTGAACTGCTAGGCACAAAACAACTGTAAACTGTGCCTCGTGTACGCTTGAGCAACTATCCTCAGGCAAAGTACTGCAGGCTATTTTAAGTGCTCGGTGCAAAATAGTATAGCTTGAGTGGTGAACTCGCCTTTAGGTAAACAGCCGAAACACATGGCCCCAGGAGGCCGGAGACTGCTAGACCCGAACTGCTTAGATCCGGAGACTGCTTGGACCCTGCTGCCAACAATAAGTAGCTTTCTAAAAAGTTGACTGACGACCCCCGCCAAGGGATGAGTAGGCTGAACCAACGAGTTCCACCTCTGAACTTAAGCAGCATATACCCCCCTGGCAGAATCCCTCTACATCAATAGTGTAGACTATCCCACATGCGTGAAGGAGGAGGGCAGGGGAACCTATCCCTGCAAAAAGGCCGAAGCTGTTGCCCCAAACAATTTCGCCGGCCAAGGCCACTCACGCTGACATAGGACTGTGTAGATCCTACGCTGAGCACACTATTTACATGAGACTGAAGGGGGTAAAGCTATCCCTTTGTTCTAAGAAGTAGTGCAGCTGAGTTCCAAGCGGATCATACTCTGATCGCAGGGAGGAGCTATAAGCACGCCCAGTCATCTCAGACGCGACAGGGCTATGTAGCATACCTACATCTTAAACGTCAATGCCTGCACCGACATCCCACTTATTCCAAGAAAACTGGCATAGCGAGCCCGAGGTACCAGACCGCCACGAGAGTGGGGGGTGTCCTGTATTGCTGCCCTCGAGGCTCGTACACCTGAACAGCCCCAACGCATGCATGATTCCTGCAACAGGAACTGTCGCAGACCAAGGCCCAGGCACCACTGCTTCAGGGTGAGTCTGACGTGCATAGTGCTTCCGTTTGAGCGCTTGTGCTTCTAAACTCAGAATACAGGCGATGAATGTAGGGAAAATACGGAGTATCTGTTCCTTGGCTAGTGGGGTGTACCTTACTAATGTAACAGGACTAACGGGGAGAACCGCAGGCACCACATGTTCACATGCTTTTCGCCCGGAGACACCTTGATCCCTGCGAACTCTAAGATCGCATATCTGAGTAGACCTGACCCCACAAACATGAGGGATTGCATAGACTGGTACAGGACGCCACCAGGACTTGGAGGCAACGACACCAAGCCTGCTCAAGTTGGGAGGAGACTGACCTCCAGTATCTGACAAAGGCATGCCCCCGCCTACTGGGCGGTCAACACCTATCCTGCCCTAGTTAGAGGCTCCCAGGACCTGCTGCCCAAAGTGACCTCAGTAGAGGAACGAACCATGTGTGCAGCCGAAAAATGGCTAGCCCTCCCCCAGCGAGTGCGGCAAAGGCATGCCTGAAAAGGAGAGACTGACAAGTAATAAAGTTGCAATGCCTATGCTATACCATGCCCCACATAGCATGTCTGAGAAAGTACCGCAAGGAGCCTGCAGAACACGAGAACCGGCTACTGTCTCTTGCAATGCATGCTCCCCGGACTTGCACACCAGTTTGGTCCCTTGGTAACTTTCTGACCTGTAAAGCATTAAACCTCTACATGTACATAGAAGCTTATGAAATTACCCGAAAGTCACGTGTCCTGCTGACGGGCAAGTAAGCACACGGTTTAGGTGGTTCCTGCAGAGGAAACAGACTACCAGACAAAGGTCTGTCCACCCTCGCATAACTATATGCGTACACTGTGTTGGGACAAGGCCCTCAGAGCCGCACCCTAACAAGGTCGAGTCCGAATGACAGAAACCAGAAGCAGGTAAACCACCTACATTCCATAATGTGAGGGACAGGTAGAAACTGTATTACTTATTTTGAAGATGAGTCAAAATGACTGCCGCGGGTAGGGAAGTTCTCCAGCGTGATTCCGCATAACAAGCAGAAGCTCCTGAAAATGCGGCTGTCCCCTCACCTAACAGTATGCGTACACCGTGATGGGCAAGGCCCTCAATGCCGCACATAACCAAGGGCAAGTCTGATTGACAGCGACTAAAAGCAGGACAACCCCCTACATTCAGGAATGAGAGGGACAGGATTGCATAATCTAACAGTATGTATGCTGACTGCTGCCCTGATACTTTGCTCCTGAATTAACATGCCCTCGCTATTGTTAGTAAGGGGCCCTCTAATCTAGTATATAAATTCCCCTAGGCCCAGGAAAGTCCACATCGGAGAGTTCAGGAGATATGGAAGTCTGCCACAACAACATGTTGACAACATGCTACCCTCTCTCTGAGTTTGGACCGCTAATGAAACTGTGCCCCTCCATATATAGCATAAGACACCCCAGGAGAGATGGCCCAAAGGACTGTCATAAATGAATAACTCTCACAACCAGGAGTCTGGTCGTGCAGATTCTATCAAAAGACTGGGTGTGAACATAAAGATCCCAACAATACTTGCCGGCAGCCACAACCAGAGGCCTACCAGAGGCTAACGAAGGGCGTCTACAGGCGCGTGCCCGCACGTGCTCTTATTCTCGCTAGCTTAACATGCCAGAGTAATAGTCATGCTTGCATGCCCTGCTTAGTCCGGCTGACCCAGCTGTGGTTGGCCAACCCCTGGCCAATGGCGCTAGGAGCTGCCCCATGAAGCCGATGCGAAAACTGTGAAAAAGAGTGTCCCGACGAGCTCACGACGGCGTCTGGAGCGGCAAAGAGGCCCTCCAACGGGGTACTGGAACTTAAGTACCCATGGAGGCCCCTCCCAGCCGCCCCGGACGTGAATCACCGCCAGCCGCCTCCTCCAACCAGAGAGGAGGTGAAGCTGAACATCCTGCTGGGGGCGGGACAGCCCTCCGAGACTAGTGGCCCGCCCTCTCTATGGCCACTGCGTGGCCTCGGGCAGGCGCATTGCTTCGGCTGCACGGAGAGCCTGCTGATGCCCCGCCCACAGGGGAGAAGAGCGTGGATCGGCCCACTGATCTTTCCCCCTGCAGAGACATGCACAGAGCGGCTGATATGACCCATCTGTGCCCTGGCAGCATTGAGTACCTTGTATTCTGCGGCCCTGGCCGGGGCTAGTATAAACAGAAAACCGAGGCCGCACCAGCACGGTGTGAAATCCCCGCACCTGAAGCTGCAGTGCTACCCGGCAGTAGTGACCGGCATGAAGCAGCCCCGATGGGACTCAAACTTTAGAGGGGACATGCCGCCCTGTTGCCCGGCACGCATAAAGGGCCTGCGGTGCCTCACATGCTTTAGTCCACGCACAGGAGGCCCCAGTGATGCCGTCACTGCAGCAGCCTCCTAAAGGCGATGTAGCGCCACCTGGCGGCCACTCAATGCAACGCAAGTGGCCACAGTAATTTAAGAATTCCGCTCACAAAAAGGCAGCCTCAGCTATGGTATAGAAACATTTATATAACGCATTTATACAAAGCACCAACTTTCCAGAGGTACATAGTGGCTTGAATATCACCTCGTCTCCCATGCTGTAGTGGAGACCACAGTGATAAGAGAAAACAAAGGCTTAGCAGAAACCCCAAGCTATTTCAGCTGAAAGGAGAAACTGACCATCTCTCTCTACCTGTAGGTGGTAAGCAGAGCATCGCAAGCCTCTGGTGGCAAGAAGAGCATTGCACACCCCTGGTTGCAAGTGCCCACCACTGCAAGATAGAAGAGCAAGTACACCAGGAGCCAACAGAGGGCACCCACCAGGAGACAATGTCAGTTACAGAGGGAGCCTGGTTGCCTCTTAGACACTCGCGAAAGAGACGCTCCACATGTTCAGCATCACCAGAGCTCCCCCAGAGAAGAGAGGGATCAAGGCCTAGCATGGCCTGAATGCAGGAAAGAGAGCCTCTACATCTCAACTGCAGAAGCACTGCCCCGCAGTGGGCCAGAGTCTAGTCAGGGAGGGCCCCCAACACTGCCTTAAGACTGTGTCATACATCGGCCCATTACAGGCAAAAGGAGAGTTGCACAACCAAAGGGGCAAGCTGCGACCACCACAACACGAAGAAGAGAAAACATGCAACATGTGGCCTGATGCCACTTCACAGCATGTGCAGTGAAAACATGCAAGTGGCCTGATGCCATTTTGCAGCATGTTTCAGAGAAGACATGCAACGCGTGGCCTGTCGCCACTTCGCATCATGTGCAGAGAAGACATGTGGCTGGTTGCCACATCACAATGCAAGCAAAAACCGAGAAAGAGGAGAGCGTGACACATTGCCATATTGTGAAGAAAAAAAGTAAAGGAGAGGAGAGAAAGGAGTGTGACAATCCTGTCACACTGAAGAACGGACAACCACAAGTGCAAAGGAGGAATTAACAAGGGTACAAGACTGAGGACTCGTACCACTATCTGAGTGCACCTCCTAACACAGTCAGCCACTTGGGTGCAGTGATGTCACAAGAGACAGCTCAGCGGGAGTGCCAACCCCAAGCCACCTGTATGCGCGAACTATGTATCTTCCCAACCTTCACAGTGTGACTGTCTAGCCATCTGCCACCAGCTGCTTGAAGCAAACGGCATCCCTGCTTGCAAACATACATACCAAAGAAGAAGAGCTGCACCAACTATGCAACAAGCTATGTTGCTGCAAAGTCTATCCAGTCACACCTACTCCATGCAAGTCATTGCCACAGATCATATGGATTATCTAATGGCAACCACTCCATCAGTGCCACGTGCATCACCACCACCCATTGAGCATCAAATAACCAGACTGCTGTCCTGCACCATTGCCATATCATCTGACAAGAAGCAACAGTGACAATCTGAAGAACCAGTGACTATCTGCTCACCTGGCTTGCATCCTGATCCCAGAAGTGAAAGCACATTCTGAACAGGACACATCTACCTTAGAGGTTGCACAAGTGACTAAGTAGTGGCTCTGAGGTGGTATTGTGGCTGCATATATGTAGCCAGAGTGCAGCCCACAAAAGACACACAAGGCAGGCCGACCATGGCAACCCAACCAAGGGGCCTCCCCTAAACCTGAGAGATGGATTTGACTTTTCCCCACCAATGGATTCCAGGAGGTAGCCAGGCCATGTAACGAAGACTTCAACAGGTCACAGCACACCAAGACTGTCATCAGTGGATAGAACAACACCATCATCAAATGTTCGCAATAGACTCACCCGATGCGCCTGATGCACCAAGTTTGAACTGTAAAACACCCACTGCATCACAGCAAGAGCATGCTGGACTGATCAACATTACATAGGTGGACTGTCACCCAATTGACGTGATGCTGAGGGATCCTGACTTCATCAGCACTGTATTCATGTTCAGAGGTAGGTGGTTAAATTAGGAATGCATGCAGTTATGTCTGGGTGCTTCTAGCTGCACCAGTCCTACGCTTTCCTGCAGACTTCCTCTTGAGGCTGTGAGACTGTGTTGTTTTAGTTGTTTTTAATTTTTTCCCACAGGTTGGACTTGTTTTTTTTATAACATTTTGGAGGAATGTTGTGTCCTGCTTGACACAGTCTAGTGTCTTACCAGCCACTCTCACGTGGGCTGGTCCATATACCCACCCCATATCCATCCAACGCAGGTGTCACCAGTCAGGTGACCCTGCCAATTAAAGAGTCTGAGTGCACATGCTCGTGGGCAGTTCTAAGTACCATATACCATGTGTCTGTGTCATTCTTATTTCCAAAGTATGTGGGTTTAGAGCCCACGACTTTACATTCGGAAACGTGGCAATGGATAGTGGTTTACGGAATAATCATAGATGGTGAGACAGTGTCCTTAGTTTAGCAAAATGCGTGGTTTTCGTCCTTTCAGTTTCATTGTGAAATATGTTTTCTCTCATCGAGTATCTAATTTCACAGCCCTACTGAGAAAGCAATGCTCCTTTCTCTGAGTCAAAACACATGTTATGACCAGAGAATGTGCCAGACTCTGATGGAAACAACCCTTCAGCAGTGTTGCCAATCCCTAACCTCCCAAATGTCTTGGCACTCACATGGAGACCACCTCCTAACAAGAGGACGAAAACATGGGGGGAGATGGGGAAAGGCAGGGAATTCCAGAACTTCAGCGAACACGAATTGGCCTGCAATAAGGTAGCACATTAATAAAACCCACAACAGTACTCTAGTAAGTGGTGTACGATGCACAGACCCTTTCTGATGGACCTTCCCGGAGCATGCAGGAGTGCAGTTTTTTTAACAAACGCAAAGAGAAGTACTAAGGGTCGATAGAAACCCACAGGGCTCTGAAGGAAGGAGACCCACAAACATGTTAGATTTAGAATCCGGGTATGAATTGTAGGAGCCCTGGGCGAGCTGACTATCTTTCAAAGAAAGTCACAGCAATCTTCAACAGTGGCAGCACCCTTTGCAGTGGATCTGCCTCCTTTTTGTGGAAGATGACTGTTGGACTGCTCTCTCTGCAGGGTGATCCCCAAACATTTTGCCTTCACACCCCATTATTTCGGATCCCGTTTTTGTTGACTTTTAGGACTCTATGCAGTTTACCGCTGCTAACTAGTGATAAAGTGCTTGTGCTCTCACTTTTAAACATGGAAAAATTGGCTTAAACCCAATTTGCACATTTAATTCACTTGTACGTCTCTTGTAAAGTGGTACTACCTGTACCCTGGGCTGGTATTTAAATGCTGCTAGTGGGCAGGCAGAACGTGCTGTGTCACCCACTCAAGAAGTCTTTTTTACATGTCTCAGGCTTGCCACTGCAGCCTGTGTGTACAGTTTTAAACTGCCAATTCAACCTGGCAAAACTTTTTAACGGTCTAAACCTTCCTTTTTATCACATATAAGTGACTCCTAAAGTAGGTCCTAAACAGCCCTCACGGAAGGGTGTCGTGTTTAAAAAGCTGGACATTAACTTTTAAGTTTCACATGTCCTGACAGTGAAAAACACACAAATTTGTTCCAGCAATGACTGTCCGCGATGCCTGATAGGATCACTACAGTGATGGCCGTCCCCAACGCCCAACCTGCTCTTCATACTACAGCAACAACCATCTGCGACACTATCCCTGCTCCTTGAGGCCTCCTTCACAGTGAACAGAACTCTTTGTGCTGGAATTTAGAAGGGAACTAACCTGGTCCGTGTATCCGACCCGCGCTCTATCGAGGTTGGCCTGAACGTATGACTCTCAAACAACCAGGATCTGGATTAGAGGCGTATTTTCATTGTTTGCGCCGTTTGCACGTTTAAAATGTGCGCCGGGCGCAAACAGTGAAAATGCGCTCTATTGCCATGAATGCGCTGCCCCGGGCAGCCGTAAACTTGTGCTGCCCTGGGGGCAGTGCATACTGGTGACAACTGGACTAGCTTCTTTACAGCTGCTCTGTGCTTTCATTGCAGGTGACACCTACCTGCACTTTTGAAGGGGATTAGAGATCCCCTTGCAGGAGGGGGCAGTCAGTGACTGAACCCGCCTGCAAAGGGATGTCTGGGGCGTCCATGGGACCACCTTTCCTCCCACCAGAGGGCTGCCATGAGGAGGCGCACCCACATTGCGTCAACTTTATGTGGCACACTGTGAGGGAGCCCCCTGAGGGCTTCCTTGCCTCTGTGCCTGTGTCTGTAATTTGGCGGAGGCGCAGAGGCAAAAGGATTTCCCTCATTTGCGTGGGGCACGCCCCCATGCAAATGAGGGAACCCACACTGCAGATAGCGCTGGCCCTTTATGTGCGCCAGCACTATCGGTATTACAAAAGGGGCACCACAAGCATCTGCGGTCCCTACTGTAATACCAAAGTGCCCCGGGGTGTGCAAAGCGAGCGTAAATGCCCATTGAGACCCTGGAGCACTCACTGTAACACGGGCCCAGATACCCACAAGTGGTATTTTATGGTTTTAGGCACTAAACTTACCATACATCTTTAAAATTGCTAATATCCTGTTCTACTGATAGGATTTTGTCAATTGGTTGTCAAATAATTTATAACATTTTACTCTGTTTTTCGAAATTAGTGTGGGATCTTGTGTTGTGTTTTAACTTTATTCCTGTTTGTGTGCTGCATAAATACCGTAACACATTGCCTAACTGCTTTTATGGCAAGCTACGAGAGGGTTTTTTGGAATTTCTTTTTTTTATAATCTTTATTTAACATTTTTCAATAACATAACCATGGGTTTGCACCCAGTGGCGAGCAAAGGAAATACATATACATATAATACAGTAATAGTGATTCAAGACATCGTACTATCTGCTACCCCCCATTCCAAATAAGCTACAAGAGAGTTACTTACAGGTTAATTTAGTGACTTTTGTGGTTCACCCCGACCAGGATTGTGGCGGTAGCTTGAGAAGGGCTCACACGCAACTCAATCAACAACTCAATTTCTCACAGTGACCACCCCCTCGGTTCACCTCCATTTTAGAAGATACCCCACTTGTTTCCATTGACTGCCGCTCTGAGTGCCCATCCTTTCTGAGGATACCATTTTGGAGAGTCTGCACCCCACCCAGACATTGCCATATTGGGGAGTCTGAACTCTGCTCTGAGACTGCCATGTTGGGAAGTACCTAATAAGCACATAGGTACAGTCTGTATCAGATACAGAATATTTTGTAATTGAGCAAGAGTCTTTATGAGGAGGGTTGCAGCACTGACTTTCTATTTTGAGGTTTTGAGAAGGATAACCCAGAAACATTGTGGGGCTGATTCACAAATTAATTTACGAGTACAGGGGAAATAATATCAAAGGAGTACTGTTTTATATATTCTTACCTGCCTCAGTGAATGGGCTACAAAATGCCCTAATCCCTATTAGTAAAAGTTCAGAGGGTACAGTCATTTCTATTTTCAGTATTTGTATATGGATATTCTCTGAACATTTCTATTGTATTCACATTTTTGAAATTCTGCGGCAATTCCCAAAGGCGTGTAAGAGTCTGTAAAAGTGCAGGAGTACTTCTTTATCTATGCTAAAATGCCTTTGTCAATAGACCCTATAGATGATTAAGTTAGGCTATGAGTAACAAGTTGATGAGTGTTGATAATGACTTCCACATAAGTACATGTTCAGTTGGGTAAGAGCTGTGAGGTCAAAGTTAAAGAGACTGTGGTAATGAACACCAACTACTATTGTTGTTTAAGAAGTGTGAATAGGGATGATTTTTAATTCTGAGCACTGAAGAGCAAACAATGTAGAGCATCTCTTTTAGCAAGTGGAGACTCTGGGAGAAGATCAGGCGATCTGCTGAGTTACTGCGCATCTCATTATTCCTGTGGGCTGCATCGGATTTAAAAGGCCACTTGAAAGGAGCGCCTTAGACAGATTGTGACCATATTTCATAATTCCATTTGCGGAAATCTGTGCAGTGCACTGCTTCCGCTTCTATGCATATCTGCATTAGGTACATAAATCCTGTCCCGTTTCAGTCATGAAGAAACCCAAAGCACTATTACCTGTGGCAGAAATGTCAACTACCTGCTCTGCAGTTTAAAAAGAACTTTTATTGTTCAAAAGAAGGGTGTCAATAAATGGTACAAAAGCAATACAGTGAAGAAGTAAAAACAGTCAAATATAGCAGTACATCAATAATAATAATAATCAAAAAGGGTTTTAAGGCAAAACAAATAAGGTAAAATATCATAAACATGGGATAATGCAAATGGTGATGGGATAGAATAAAAAATGGTGATGGGATATAATAAAAAAGTGGAGAAATAAGGAACATCAAGGCAATCAATTAAGGGGGTTTCGAAACTTCCTGTTGGTCAGGTCTCAAATGGAAGGAGCGTTTAGCACATGCATCAAGGTATAATGTAATAGGAAGCCATAAATTCATGCGTTTTGTTGCCATATGAATAGGATAGACAAAAACAGTATCCAGTCTATGGTTGTGACAAACATTATACCACCATGCTCTAAAAGAAATGTTCGAAAGGTTTTTCCAGTTAGCTGTAATCTGTTGGAATGCAACGGCCAGCAATAAATCAATATTTTGAACATATAGTGTGGTATCATCCCAGCAGGAAGAAAGGCTACCCAGGAAAATATGAATGAAAGAAAAAGAACTTGAGTGTAAAAAATTGCATAAAAACAGTGCAGGAGAATAGCATATGAAATAAAGTGGCATGTGAGGAAGAGCAAGTCCAACAAAGGTCAGGAATTGCGGATTTTTTTTTATTTAGATCATGTGGTGTGAAGAGAAGTCTATTATAAATAAAGAAAAATGTTTGTGTTATAGTCGCTGCTCTGGAAGATCTGCTAATTTTGGCCCATATCTTATTCCACAAAGATATTGGCCAAGTCGTCGTAAAATCATGTTCCCATTGCTCTTCTACCTTAGACTTCGGTCTTATTGAGTCTGTAGTGTGGAGGAATTTGTAAATATTGGAGTCTTTAGACGTGGTACGTAAAAAGGAATGGAGTTGTGAAGTAGGTTTAAGAGGCGAGGGAGGTGCCTGAGAGTTTAAGAGATGATTATAAGTCATCGTTGCCGCCTCCTTGAGTAAAAGGTATTTAGAAGCAAAAGATACAGGTAAGTTAAAAGATTGGCTAAGAGTTGAGAAAGGTATGAAGGTAGAACGTGAGAATAGTTGAGATATCCAAAGTAGTCCTTTTTGCCTCCAGGACTTCCAGTAAAAGGGTTTATTATTAATTAGCAAATTTTTATTATGCCAAATGGTGGAAGTAAGAAAATCGGCAACTGTAGTTGGAGGGGTAGGGTTGAAAGATAAAAGTAATTTGGTACTAAATTTGTGAATGGGAGTGGATACTGCGTGTGGTTTACGGAAGAAAGAAAGATACTTAGCAAAGGAGAAAGGGGATAGTGAGAGACGTTCAATCGTCACCCACAATGGACAGGTAGCATCAGGGTCTTGTAGCCAAAAGTATGCTTGTCGTAAAAGGAATGCCTTTTGATAAGCGGGAAGTCCGGGAAGTTGACTCCACCTTCTGACTTGGGACGTATCAGTCTAAGAATGGACATCCGTGGTTTCTTGCCAATCCAGAGAAAGGTAGAGAGAATTGAATTGATTTTCTGAAAAATTTAGTGGGAATAGGAACTGGGATGTTAGAGATCATAAAGAGGATTATGGGGGACAACATCATCTTAATGGTATCAAGGCAGCCCCACCATGATAAATAAAGAGGATGCCATCTAGTCGTTAAGTCTGAGATTTTCTGAATGCATTTGTTTAAGCAGAGTGAGACCGTGCCCGAAATTGAGGGGGTAACATGTAGTTCTAAATATTTATTGTGAGACGAATTCCAGGTGAAATTGGAAGCACTAAAGTCGGGTTTAAAAGTAAATTTCGTTAGGGGTAAGATCTCGCACTTGTCGTTATTCAATTTGTATCCAGAAATTGTGGAGTATTCGCGTCCTACTTCTAGAAAGGCAGGTATAGAAACATGAGGGTTAGATATAAAGAGTAAAATGTCGTCAGCATAGGCGGCAAGTTTGATGTGAGAGTGCATCGTTTGAAAACCATTAATGTTAGGGTTTTGATGGAGCTTGGAAAAGAAAGGCTCTAAAGCCAAATTAAAGAGAAACGGGGATAGGGGGCATCCTTGGCGAATGCCTCTACCTAAGTTAAAAAAAGAAGAAACTAAGCCATTGGCACAGACTGCTGCACGTGGATTAGAATAGAGGAGGGATATTAAAGAAATACATTGAGGATCAAAACCAAACTATTTAAGGGCATAGAATAGGTAGGTCCATTCAACCCAATCAAAAGCTTTTTCGGCATCCTAGGCAATCGCTGCAAGATGATGTTGTAAACGTGAAGATTTGGACAGGACATTAAACAGGAGTCTAGTGTTATCGGTAATGAAACACCCTTTAACAAAACCAGATTGTTCCGTCTCTAAAAGGTCAGGTAGAAAGGGATCTAACCGCGCTGCAAGTGATTTGGCAAATAGTTTATAGTCAATGTTAACCAAGGAAATAGGTCTGTAATTTTTACAATATTTGGGATCCTTTCCTTCTTTAGGTATAAGGCAAATGTGAGCATCAGAAAAGGAAGCTGAGGAGCTACCCAATGTGACAAAGGAGTCTATTAGAGAATGTAATTTTGGTAACAGTAATTTGGAAAATTGAAGATAAAATTCAACAGTGAAACCATCTGGTCCAGGGGCTTTGTCTTTCTTAAGATGTTGAAGTGCAGTAAGTAATTCCTTCTGGGATATATCTGATTCCAAAGAGGTTAAATCAAGAGGGAAGTGACGTGGTGCATGTATGTTGGAGAAGAAGTTCGAAAGTGATTGAGTGGAGGGTTGAGTTTCTGAGGAGTAAAGAGTGTTATAGAAGGGAGAAAATTCAGTCAAAATATCAGCATCTTTATGCTTAAGATCTAAATCAAATCATCATCATAAATAGATTCAATGTTTAACTTATTGTGTTTAACTTTCAAATAGTTAGCCAAAATTTTCCCAGCTTTATTCTTACCCCCATAAAATGTTGCACTAGATTTTAATAAAAACAGAGAGGCATCTTCCGTAGATTTCTTGTTGAATTGCATCTTAGCTTCAATAAGAGCTGTCAAACTATCCTGAGAATGGGAAGTATAATAGGAGTGCTCCAATTTCTTAATTTTCTGAAGAAGATCTCCAGTGAATTTCATAGCGATCTTCCATTTTTTGGCAACAAAATTAATTATAAAGTCTCTCGCAGCAGCTTTGAAAGCGTCCCAAATAGTGTGTTTGGGTATGGAATGAGTTAAAAAAATTCATTAAAAAAATTAGTAAAAGATGCGTTAAATTTAGGATCTAATAGGAGAGTGTTATTAAAACGCCATCTCCTGGGTCCCTCAATTTTAGGCAAGATATCAATATTATTTGAGACAGGAGCATGGTCTGACAGTAAGATAGGACCGATTTCAGCATTACTGAGAGTTTGTGCAATATTATGGGATACAAAAATATAATCAATTCTAGATTGGGAGTGATGGGATGGTGAGTAAAAAGTAAACTCTTTGGTGGTCGGGTTGCAGAGGCGCCAAGCATCAATAAACTTATGTTGTGAGACTGCCTGAGCAAAGAGTTTATGGGGCTTGTTAGGAATAAAGGAGGCCTTAGAATGCCTGTCAAGAAAGGGATCAAGAGGTTGATTACAATCACCAGCGAAGTTGAAGTTATCATCCATAAATTTGGTGATGTGTGTAGCCATCAAGTCCAAAAACTGGGATCACCTCCTGTAGGGGCATAGACATTAAGAAAAGAGATTGGACCACCCCTTAAAGACAACTTGACATAAAGCCATCTGCCATCAGTGTCTGACTCTTGAGTTATTAGAGAACAAGAAAGGGATTTACGACATAAGATCGCTACACCATTGCGCTTACCATCGCCAGGAGAATAAAACACTTCACCCACCCAACCTCTTTTGAGTTTAACAGATTCAACATCAGAAAGATGACTTTTTTGCAAAAATGCAAAGTCAACATTCAGTTTGGCTAGATGGGATAAAAGTCTTTGTCTTTTAATGGGAGAATTAAGACCCTTAACGTTCCAGGAAACAAGTCTTAACGACATACAGTAAGATACAAAATATGATAGACAAATTGGATAAAAGCATAAAGAAACCCCACAAGAAAAGGAAAATCCAAAATTAGTAAAGTTACATAGTAAAGAAAGAAAAAGAGAAGTAAGAATAATTTGATAAAAGAGAATGCAAGGTAAAAAGAAGTAGAAAAATCAGAGAACAAGAAGAGAGATAGGTCATGGAGAGATTGAAAAGTGGAGGAAAAGAGGAACCATATCGCTGATGAGTAAGCAAGATGGTAGAAAAAAGAGAATAGTAGAGAAAATGAAATAATAGACAGAGCAGTGACACCCACTAAAAAATGAAAACGGAAAAAGAAGGAAGAGAGAAGGAAGACATATAAAAAGCCAAATATGTGAAACATTGGAAGGAAAGACATACCTACAAAGGAGGGGAAGGTGAGGAAGAACAACCAGGAGCGGAGTCAGGAGCAAAAGGGGGGGGGGGGGGTGGAACCACATGGAGCAGGCAGAACTTGTAGGGTCAGCGAGGCGCACAGCCTGAAGAAAACCACGGGACGAGGTTCAAAATCTACAAAGACAACAAGAGAGATGACTGGGCTGTTCCTAGGGGGAGAAAGAAAGAAGGAGAAGGTCACTAAGGTATAAGGGCTAGTGCTCAATGGAGGACCACCCCTGGGTATCCAATTTGTTGGATATAATGGCCTCACACACCCTTGCGAGTGTCATGCTTCATCATAGGCAATGCTCCTCGTCGGGCAGGCGGTGCAATGCCCAATGGGCTCACTTCAAAGAGGGGCTCTGTATCGGAGATCTTTTATCCAACTGCCTATGGGTGAAGTGGGGGTGAGGGGCCAGGACAGAGTAGATAGTGCGGGTGAGGATAAAATGTGGTACAAGGTACCGGAAAACAATTTTATTCTGGTGGTCCTCTACCACAATTAAAATCAAGGGCAGCCGGTGTTCATGGGAACTTTGGTTTCCCAGAATGGACCGGGGCTAAAGTGCAAGTGGTGTGGTCAACATGTTTCTCGCTTCTAGTACATTGACTGCGATTCTTCAGGACCTAGTAAAAAACTACAATCTACAAAACATGACCTAATGATTAGTATCAGTGTTAAATACAGCACATAAGTTGTGCTACCTGTTTGACCCTGCTCTTGCCTAAAGAGGGGAGACAAAGGAGAACATTACCACAGGTAAGTAACAACATGTGACCCTGTAGTGACCGTGAACACACTGTGAAAAAGTGACATACTAGTGGAGATAGTGACTAGTATGTGGTTAAAAACAAGTTAAAAAACTGGTAGCAGCAGTATCCATTAAAACTTAATCACAGACCCAGGGGATCAGAAATACTGTTACTCACCTAAAGGTTAGAGTTATGGGGTGTCAACAGTACCCGGTGGGTCTGACATCAAGGGAGAAGCCATAGGGTTTGAGGCTGAGGAGGGAAGGATAAGAGTGGGCTGGTATTAAGGTAAGTAGTAACCCTAGATACATGTTTTTCCAGTAGTTAGAGCCCCACTGTTGGTGTTGTATAGATGGTACACTTACTTTCTACTGCTTGTGTCAGGGCCAGTAATGCCTTCCCATCTCACCAGGTCCGGATAGTGGAGAGCCGGTCGTGTTTCTCCTCATTAAGTAGCAACCAGGGTGTGGTCTAAGAATCCCAAACAGGAAGTAGAACTCCCCGGTAGGTCATGTGCTTAAGGTGGTTGATCGGGCGGCCATGATGGAGTGGAGGGTAGTGTATAAAAAGTAAGTAAATATAGCCTGGGTTTTAACGCTATGTGGCAACGTTGTGCAGTGGTAAGCGAATTAGCCATATTCTGTCTGGTCTCTTAATCTGGCATTTGTTCAGTGTTGTTAGACAGATATTGTCACAGGAATTAACCATAGTCTCAAATATTAGGGCAAACCAGAGGAAGTACATTGAACTAGGCATAGGTCGCTAGGCAGATAAGGGATGTATATGCAGAGACGTGGTCACAGAGCGCTCCATGGAATATCCTCATTCAATCCCCGGCTATCTGTGGATAATCGGTGTATCCACCTATGTTCCTTCAGGAAAAGATTGTGCTTGGATCTGTCTGGGGAGGTTTCAAGAACTAGCCAGGACAATGAGTCAGCCGTGTGGTTCTCTTCTAAGTAGTGTCTGCACATCTTAGTGTTTGTTTTCTTGCAATGGAAGTTGCTTCTATGTTCAGAGATTCGGATTTTCACGGGGCGGGAGGTCATGCCCACGTATTGGAGACCGCATGGGCATCTCAATAAGTAGATGCAGTTGGGAGTGTTGCAGTTTGTGTGACCCCGTAATTCCCAGCGGAAGGTGTCCGTCAGGAGGATAGTTTTGTATGTGCTGGTGAAGGGGCACACACTGCAGGAGCTGCAGTGTTAGTGTCCCCGTACAGGCGGTAGTTGCCACAGAGTGGTTTGTTTAGGTGGCTCAGCCTTCTTTGTTCTAGTGTGCACCAGAATATTTTTAATATTCCTTGACCTTTTAAAGGCAAATCTGGGTGTGGTAGGATTAAGGTCGCCCGTGTTCAGAATTTGCCAGTGTCGTTTGATTATCTTTTTGATTTCGTTTGAGGCAGGCGAAAAGGTGGTGACACAAGTAAGGAAATCTGCCTCCTCTGTCGTCCGGGTATTGTATTCAAGGAGGGCACCCCTATGGTTGTTTTGTGCACGTTTGCGTGCCCTAGATATCTCTCTGGGTGGGTACCCTCTATCCCTCAGGTTTCTGGATAGTAGGGAGGACTCATTTTTGTAATCTGGCAGGTTGGAACAGTTGTGCCTGACCCGCAGGAATTGTCCGAAAGGCAGGTTCAGTCTCAGGGCCTTAGGGTGGTGGCTGGTAAAATGTAGCAAACTGTTGCGGTCTGTTGGTTTGCGATACATGGTGGTATCGATTTTACCCCCCTCCAGTCTGACAGTGAGATCCAAGAAGGCAATTTTGGATGCAGACGCCGTTATGGTGAAGTGGAGGTATTCGTTCAGCGTGTTTAGCCAACTGAAGAACTCTTTGTATAGATCTTCAGTGCCTGTCCAAAGTACCAGGATATCATCAATGAACCTCCTCCATAGTTTGATGTTAAGATGGTAGGGGTTCGCTGGCCCATTGATGTGTCTTTCTTCGAAGTCTGCCATGTAGAGGCAGGCTACCGAGGGGGCAAACGTGCTGCCCATGGAAGTCCCCTGGGTCTGATGGTAATGCTGCCCTTGAAACTCAAAGTAGTTCTCCGTAAGGGCAAGGGTAGCACATTCCATAATGAAGGAAGGTGGCGTAGGAGAGCTCCAGTCTTCAGCACTGAGGATTCTCTCTATCACCCCTCGTGAGGCCCTCTGAGGGATGTTGGTATAGAGGGCCTCCACGTCTAGGGTGATGAGAAAATCGACCTGGATATCCCCCTGTAGATTATCCAGCAGGCGTAGGACATCAGTGGTGTCCTGGACGTAGGAAGGTATTCGTTTTACCAGCGGCTATAGAAAGTGGTCACAAAACTGTGATAAAGGCTCTAGGACAGAGTCAATGCCTGATACAATCGGGCGTCCTGGTACGGGGGTGGTCCCCTTATGTATTTTAGGGAGGATGTAGAAATAGGGGACCTTGGGTTCTTTTTTGGATAGAAAATCAGCCTCCTTTTTAGAGATCCACTCCTGACATTCAGCAGACTCAACCAGCCCAGTGATAGCGGTTTTCAGGTGCTCAGTGGGGTTGGATGGGATGGGAGTATAGTATCGCCTATCCCCTAGTTGTCGAAGACATTCAGTGTCATAGTCAGTGGTATCCATTAGGACTGTAGCCCCATCCTTGTCTGCCTGTTTAATAGTAATGGTCTGATCGTTGGCTAAGGAATCTAGCATCTGTCTTTCAGAATTAGAGAGGTTGTGGTGTTTCTTGCTCTGTCTCATAGACCCAATGTCTTTGAGCACAGCCTGCTCATACGTGAGGATTTCATTGGGGACCATCCCACTATGTGGGGTGAAGTTCGAGGGTTATGGAGACCTGAATCTGTTGGAATCTCTTGTGGTCTCCCATCACAGAAAGCTCTTAACCTGATCTTACGGAAACATTTCTGGATTTCACAGCTCTGTTGGAAGTGGTCAATCTTAGGTGTAGGGACGAACCCGAGTCCCTTCTGGAGCACTTCTTCTTCGCCTGCAGTAAGTTGGCGTGAAGAAAGATTCACTAATAAGCTTACTTTCGTGCTGTCTTGCTCCTGGTGTCCATCCCTTGACCTTGAGTGTCCTCCCATTGTACCCTCTTGTCTGGCCCGTTTCCTCGCTTGCGCCCGCGTCCTCTGCCCCGGCCTCTGTCTAAAAAAGGCTGCTGGTTGATGCCATGGGGGGCAAATTGAGGTGGATACTGGGGTGCATACGGTGGCACAGGGTATGGAAATTGGGGGTATTGCCAAAACGGTGGGCCCTGAAGAGGAGGGTGTGGGTAAAATGATTGTCCACGTCCCCCTCCTCTCTTCCCCCTCCGGGGTTGTGATTGCCAATCATCACCGCTAGAGTTGCTGTCACTATTTGATCCTCTCCTGGAGGAATTGGCACTGGAGTCTGAAAGGTAGCTCGTCCCCGGAGGGACGCAGTCATCCTTTAAATATGGATAGACCTTTTCTTTAGAAAAACGCTGGATATCTTTCTGTAACTTGGTTACCTTTTGCTTCATCAGAAATTCTTTATGTTCAGAGATTTCTTTGTTCAATTCAGCCAGCTTGGTTTTGAAGCCTGAATTCTGCCCGGCACTCTTCAGTGCATTTTCTGCAATCTGAATCTTGGTGAGCAGTTCATCCGGTAATCGTTTTGATGTATTGACCAATAAAATAAGGAGGTCGTGTGTACACTTCCAAAATCTACAAAGACAGGAGGATAACAATGAAAAAGGATATCAAAAACAGATAGGAAAAGCAACAATGTATAAATTGCTGAAAATGCAGAGATGAACTAGAGAAAACACAACTGTAACAAATCATTCCAAAAATATTCACAACCATGGAAAACAAAGGAATGATAATAGAAGTTAAGGAACATGCAAAGAAGGAACGGTATTGAGAAGAGTCACATAAAAATCAAGAAACTCAAGTAGGAAAAAAAGAAGAAGGACCAGAAAGGTCCATATCGGCAGTCCTGCAGGAATTCAGGAAGATTTGAAGGCGTACAGGATCTTCATATGTTGTTGTTTAGTTATTATGGGTGACCTTGAAGAGACACAGGTCTAAAAGTCCATATCGGGCACCTATGGATCGAAGACCAGCTCTCATGTCCAGAAAAGCTTTGCGTCGGTTTGCTGTAACCTTAGCATAATCTTGTGCGAAGAACAGGGAGGATCCTGACCAAGTAAGCCGGCGAGATGCTCTAGCCGCTGATAAAACTTTCAAAAGATCTGTGTTTTCTAAGAAATACATGATGACTCCTCTCGGTCGTGACGAAGTTTAACCTGAAGAAGGAATCCGCCCAAGTCTGTGAGCACGTTGGATGTTAAGCACAGTGTCCTCCGGTAAGTGCAGGAGCTTAGGTAAAAAAGATTTGAAGAAGGCGATAGGGTCATTCCCCTCGCACCCTTCCACCAGGCCATAGATGCGCAAATTATTGCGCCTGTTGCGATTTTCAAGCTCCTCCACCCGTCGCTGAAGGGAAGAAACCTGCGCGTGCAAGTGGGAGTCCTTGGTTGTTGTATCTTGAAAAGATGTAACACTTTGTTCCACTGATGTGACTCTGACATCCATTTGCGACCAGTTATCTGTTAAGATTTGCAGCTTGGCGTTCGTTTCCTCCATAAAAGGACGAAGAGCCCTTATTTCCTCCAATAGAAGCTCCACAGAGACTGGCGATAGTGACTTAGGTGGAGAGGGAGGATCTTTTTTCAGCCGTTTGGAGGTGGCTTTCCCTGGGACTGTCGCAGGCGGTTCCATCGCAAACTTTGTGTCTTGAAAAGGAAGATAACTGTGAGGCCTCAAATTGGGCAAATGCGGAGATTATCTTGGAGTTCTTAATAAAACTGTGCTTCAAATTGTTAGAGACAATGTGTCCGTTATTTCTGCCCATAAGAGACAGACACCGAAGAACGTCTCTTAATGCAGACAAGACAGGAAAATGTATTCTCAAAAACACGGACTCTGGTGAATATGAGAACCAATGGGAAGGCGTGAGGAGAAGAAGAAAAGAAAAAGCTGCGTTATGGAAGAAGCAGGCAACAGGACGTCGTGGTCAGTGCAAAGTTGGAGGTCGTCAGGCTCATGCAGTAGGAAGCTAAGTACCAGCCAGTAAATCAAGAGATGAACTGCAGGCAAGAAGTACGAAGCGTCATTCCATAAATAAGGAAAAGCATCACCGTTAGGCCCTCTGCAGCAGCATAAATGAGCAGCGATTTGTAGAGAAAAGGCAGGGCTGAAGAGGATTACAAAATGGCTGCCACATGTGGAAAAAGGTAATATCTTCTATATCAGCGAAGAGGAGCGGCATTGAGAGGAATGTGCCCAATTGCGGTGGTAAACGTGGTATGGTGAGAGGAAAACCGCTGTGCAGAGCATTGTAAGAGGCCCGTTCAAAGTGTGAGGAGATTGGGAATCAAAAACTGCTTCGCGCTCATCGCGCGAGAAAAAACAAAATGGCGGCCGCGAATGGCATTAAGCCGCAAAAAACTTACTGCGGCCAAAAAGGATGAAAGCAACCACTGCGGGCGTCGAAATTAGTCTTATTACATGCCCTCCATCTTCCGGAAGTGGAATCCGCCTTCGGTGAAGCTGGGCAGTAGCTCGAACCGCGGGTCTTCAGAAACGCCGAGGGAGCGCTCACCCCAGTGCTGCCATACTCAGTGGGCGCCAAGCCACGCCCCAACTACCTGCTTTAAGAAAGCCACAATCGCTTGTATAGATGTAAAGGGTAAACCATCAATGATGCCTGGTAATTATAGGGTTGTTTGACCTAGGGATTTATGAGTGCTTATGATTAAGGCGCCCTATTTTCTGTTTTTACAGATTTTTACAAATAAATACAGACAGAAAACCATTTATTTTCCTGTCTGTATTTAATTTTATATATGGATAAAAACAGAAGTTCAGTTGTTTTTACGTGATTCTAAATGAATACCAGGCCAATAGCCTCGCAGATTGAGAGGTAAAGGGAAGAAAAAAGAAAGATATTTTAGCAACGAGGTTTAAACAGCAGCAGATATGCCCATGGTTGATACTAACATTTCCATGTTTTCATATAAGTTTATCAATTTATTGTTTGTAATTGTTTATATCATTGAATCCTGCCAGGCATTCAACTAAGAGTATACATGTTTCAGCTAAATAAATGTGGAAATAAACTAGTTTCAGCTGTTTTTTTCTCCACACACAAAATAAATATGGATAAATGAAGATAAGACTGATAAAAAAATTAATATGGATAAATACAGACTGAAATGGCCTCAAAAAAATACCATAAAACCGGGAGCCCTACTTATGAACCTACCACAAAAATGTTCAAGTCCTGAGCAAACTGGCAAACCTTTTGTACTTTGCCAAATCCATCCACTTAGAGGCATACCCTCAACATGCCTTGTTGGCTACCATATACAGACTTCTCAAGTGAAGGGGCTAGAAAACGGGACAATCTACTGCTGAATGCCTGAAATCCCTCTGGATTCTTAACCCCAATACTCATTTCATACCACAAAGGAAGCAAACTCATTGTTCTCTTTGATAACTATCCCAGTCATATAATGACCTCACCTACTTTAGGTCTTGATACGCACACAAGCTCTCCACAACCAAGGCCCCAGATACCTCAACGTCCGCCTGACCTTCTACAGCCCCACCCGCCAACTACGATCGACCAACCACGCCCTCGCCGTCGTTCCCCGCATCCGAAGAGCCACAACGGGAGGAAGATCCTTCTCCTACCTGGCTGCCAAGACGTGGAACTCCCTCCCCATCCACCTCCGCCTGACCCAAGACCACCTCTCCTTCAGGAAGCAACTCTGGCTGTTCGAACAGTAGAGGACCCCCCCCCCCCCCAAGCGCCTTGAGACCCTCCGGGTGAGTAGCGCGCTATACAAATGCTTTGATTGATTGATTGATTGATTGATTGATTGATTGATTGATACTCAGCACTTAATACATACTTATTTCAATACATTTTCACTTTTATTCAAATATATCAAAAATACATGTAATCTGTTGTTATAAAATCTCGCACACCTTCATCACAATTAGTTAAAAACAAAAGCAATATACGCTATTATCTGATAATCACATTCTAACTAGACATATCCTGAAGGGGATTCATAACATCATCCAGTAATTCTCCAGTGTTGATGTGATATGTGAACTCATTCAGTGTATAGTGGCCATACTTGGCTAAATGTCCTGCTTGCGTGTAGCACAACTGCCCGTGTGTTGACATCGTGTGTATGTGTGGTGAGTGCTTGTTTACAGTGCATATATGTAGCACCAAACAAGAATAACACCATATGCAATATATATATAATTGCTGGGTCCAGTGGGATCCATTCTAGATGTGTCCTGACTTACCATGGTACACAATGAAGGATGGATACAGCTTTGCTTACGCAGTGGTAGTGTTTTGCTTGCATTTTTATTGGAAAGGAGTGGAGAGACAGATAGTGAAGTGAGGAATGATGGAGAGAGAGTTATAGTGACAGAGCTAAACTTTGAAATTCTATAAGGACCTTTAAGCAGGGGATTACCAATTAGATTTAGTGGATGGTGTTGGAAAAAAGGTTGGTCGGCAGTTTTTGTTTTTTTGAGTTTAGAATGCTTTATTGAGATGAAGTACAAAGTAGAATAAAAGTGTACAACATGACTATTAAGGTCAAACGGTATCATAGCTAAAAAATTGAAATAACAAATAAGGACAATATTAAGAAATATATGATGAAAGACAAGTATAACTTTCTAAACTAATACTTAGACAAAAGCAATTTTTTAATTTTAACAGGAAGGAGAGGAGGAAAAGGGGAGGGAAAATAAAGGGGAAGTTGAGGGGGAGAAGAGAAAGAAAAGGGGAAATAGTAATCAGCAGCTGAATAATCATGGAAAAACCACATGAAAGAAGAAATTGAACATAATGATATTAAACAATGTTAATAAGACGGTTCCCCACAAAATAAGTGAAAAATAAGTCAGACGGGTAACCTGGAAAGAAATGTAGTGAGTGGTAACCATCTTTTTTAATCAATAGAGATGTAGAGGTGGCAAATGCATGATCCAATCTGTGGTGATGGCATAACAAGTTCTACCAGGCTTGATATAACATTTTTGAAGTGTCTTTCCAATTGGCGGTGATAATCTGGAAAGTAATAGCTAAAAACAAGTCAACAAATGTACCTACATTTCTCTGAGCGTCCCAAATAGGAGAGGAGCTGCCCAGAAAAAAGTGTATAATTTCAAAAGCAACATTGGTGGATACAATCTCATTTAGCTTGTTCCAAATGAGAGACCAAAAACTCTTAACCATAGGGCAAAGAAAGAACATATGAAGGAAATCACTAGCAGTGTGAGGACAGGACCAGCATTTGGTATCATCCAATAATTTGAACTTATGGAGGTCTGTAGGGGTGAGGAAAAGCCTATTATAGAAATAGTACAGAGTCTGCGTGATGCTTGTGGAGCATGAGGGGGTGTGAATTTTTGCCCAGATAGAGCCCTGAGTGAAAAACGAACATTCCTTTGCAAGATCCTTTTCCCATAAAAGTTCAATACTAGATTTGGTTCTAGAAACAGATGGGGGAGATAATATCTTATGTATATGGGAGGCTTTGAGTTGAGTTGAGTAGTCCAGGGGAAGAGAGGGTGATTGAGTATGTGTGATGGAGGAAAAGTATTGGGAATGGAGGTGAATAATGGAGGATTGGAGGGTAGAAAAATGAGAAGAGTGTAAAGGGGATATATCGTATTTTTGTTGGATCTCCGTGAAATCCATGAAGGAACCATTTTTCACCAGGTGTTCAAATGTAATAATGCATTTATCGATCCATTCTTTCCAGAACAGGGCTCTATTGTTAATCTTTAAGTGTTTAGTATGCCAAATAGGAGTTAGTATGAAATTATCCAAATGAGAGGGATGAGCTCTAAGCAGGGAATTGATAACTGCATTAGAATGTGTGAAAACGGGAGATAAAAAACATCTAGGAGGTTGAGATAATCGGGTAACTACATTAAAGAGAATGGTGGATATTGAGATTGTTCCAGCGAACCCCAAGCCGTAAGAGGTATATGTGAAAAGTTAAAGAAAAAAGTCCAGACTTGTTTAAGGGTAAATGCAGAATGATAGCTTCTAATGTTGGGAAAGTTAACCCCTCCTAATTATTTGGGCAGCTGAAGTCGAGTAAGTGAGATCCTAGTTTTACGATTGTTCCAAAGAAATGTGGTCAGGGAACGGTTAATGATATCTAAAAAAGAGAGTGGGAGGGTAACTTGGAGCATTAAAAGGTAAATATTTATGATCTGAAGCAACATCATTTTGATCGTAGCAAGTCTACCCCACCAAGACAACAATAGTTGAGACCAACTGTCAGTAAGTGCGGATAGTTTTTTTACTATTTCTGCAAGATTGATTTTAATGGTTTCTTTAATGCTATTAGTGTAGAGGATACCTAAACATTTAATATTGTTGGGGTCTCATTTGAAACCGGTATCATGAAACCTATGGGAAGAGCAATGTTTGGTCAATGGCATAACCTCAGATTTGTCAAGATTGAGTTTATAACAAGAAACTAGAGAATACTCTTTTAAAAGAGAGAAAACGTTGGTAAGGAGGTAGTGGGGTTGGAAAGATATAATAAAATGTCGTCCGCATAAACGGTAAACTTAATTTCTGTGTGTTTAAATTGGAAACCTGTATAGAGTGGGGAGAAACGTAATTTTTCAAAGAATGGTTTTAGGGCCAAAATAAATAAAAGAGGGGATAAGGGGAAGCCTTGCCTGGTTCCTCTATGGAGTGAAAAGTATTTGGATTGGCAACCGTTTCCTAGCTAGAAGTGGAAGGTGCAGAGTATAACAACTGGATGTATCTAAGAATAGTAGGGCTAAAACCATGCCATTTCAATGCACCAAAAATGAACTCCCAATTTACCCTTTCGAAGGCTTTTTCAGCATCCAACCCGATGGCAGCAATCAGTGAAGTCGCCTTGGAGGCCAAATGGGTAATGTTGAGAAGAGTCCTTGAGTTATCCGTAATGGACAGTCCTTTAACAAATCCGGATTGGTGTATATTGATTAGATCTGTAATAACCAGGTTGATATGAAGGGCTAATAATTTGGGAAAGATTTTGCAATCAGTATTAATTAGGGAGATGGGTCGGTAATTCTTACAAAAGGAGGGGTCTTTATCCTTTTTTCGGGAGTTAACACACCATAGCTTGAGTAAAAGAAATTTGTGAAGAACCAGAAGCTAAAACATGATTTATTAGGGACAACGACTGAGGGACCAGAAATTGTTTGAAATGAAGAAAAAACGTACAGCGAAACCGTCCGGACCGGGTGTTTTGTCTTTAGGAAGTTGGATAATGGCACGTGTGATTTCTTGTTCTGATAGCGAGTAACCAATCATCTTTGCATGAGGTTGGCCCATTTCTAGGCTTAGGTACGGGAAAGAGTCAAATCACTCTTGCATGTTGGAATATAGACTGGGGGATGATCATGGAAGCTTGAAATGTAGCAATAAATAGGTTGTGGTCTCTCTCTAGTCTGTGTTGTACCTTCATGTCCCAGACTGCATCCAGTCTAATTGTCAATTATACTGCACTGTTTGTCAAATCCTTTAGTATATTCAGATGAAATATCCAAAGGGACCTGTCTGCTCAGCAACTGTAATCAGTGAATTCTCAGTAATGGGCACCCATATTTTCTATAGCAAGTGCTTTCCTGTTTCATTGGATATATAGTCCGGTCTTCTTCATATTCCATATTAATGCTATACGAATGTAGACATGGTTGGGGACACCAAAGTGAGACACAATTAGAATTGTTATTTGCTGTATCAGATTAATATTATCTTTTAGTCACATCGAAGTAGAACTGGGGCACCTGGATTAATGCAAATCTCCATTGCTTCCTTATCAGTGCTGTAAACATTCATTTAATTCACATTCATGAAGCATTTCCTCTCAAGGCTGACATACAATATAGTATCTACTTGTACAGAAGCATGAACGTTTGACGTTGTCAAATTGTCAGAAGGCCCCTGTCTGTCGTCTTCTCTTTTTAAAATTGTTTTTTTTATTAGTTATTTCCCTTTTTTTGCAAGGAATGAATACATCAGCAATCAGTTATAGACGAAATAAACAAGATTTCCTTGACAGAAAGACTATATAAGAGATAAATCAAGAACAGCAGTTATATATAGTTATTAACACAAAAAGAAAACAGAAACCTAAATATAAAAAAAAGAAAAAAACACAAATACAATGATTGAAAGCCTGTCTTCTTCTCAAGGGTGCTTTTGCTGGGATATCCAGAGGGTCAAACCGCTTTTCGCTTTTGTTACAGAGGCTTCCCAGTAGTGTTGCATACAAAAGCATTACTGAAAAATCTGGATGATAAGCTCAAAATTCCACTCCACAATGTTCTAGATTAATAGTTGCAGTAAGTACTCCTCTCTAGATTACAAATGTGCTTTGCAATCATGTTGGTCCTGCAATCCCAGATGAAGAGTGCAGTATGCTAACTGCATACATCTATAGTGCTTGGCATAAAGGAAATGAAGTCAGTAAAGGTCAGGGGTGCAAATGGTGGCAATCTGAGGATAGCTTCGGAAAAGCATGGCATTGAAGGAAGATTGTTCATTTGAAAGAGTGGGATGCACACCTTCTTATAACAAATTATTCCAGTTTATTCAAACTTCATGCAAGAGTGCGTGCTGATTGGAAAGGTGCTTCGCCCAACTGGCACCCCAATGTAAGAATGACCTTCGAAAATGGGGCGACATCTCACCCCAGCCAATCGCACAGCGAAAATGTAGCCACCATGGCAATCCATTATTTCTTCTTTTCTTTATTCATTTTTAACTTCATTATCCACCTTTGTTCCATCTATTACAACTTTCTTTCTTATTTTATCATCATTGTTTCAAATCAACACGTGAAGTATAAACTGCCAATTTTTCATGTTTCTAGTGTTCAAACTGTGTCCATCCGGACCTCTTGAAAGAACACGATTAGTGCCAAGTTCATTTTGAAGCAACGTTTATTAAATCAGAACCCAATGCATTTCGGGCTATCTAGCGCCCTTCGTCGGGGGTCACTGTAAACACACAATAAAACGACATCAATTAGCATTCAGCGCCATGTTATACCATCACTTGATTATTTACAGATTATCCAACCGACAGTATATGCAGCTTCAAAACATTGTAAACATTTTTTATCTTTCGTTTTTCACATCGCGCATCATAGTCTAACCACAGCATGTTGAAAAATTCAAAATCCTTATTCACCCTGTTCTCCTCCAATTATCACATTTCTATGCTATATGCCAAACCCTACGAGGAACCCTATGTGGAGGGGAGAGAAATAGAAAGGCTCCACGTAGGGTTTGGCATAAAGCATAGAAATGTGGTAATCTGTAAATAATCAAGTGGACACAGTTTGAACACTAGAAACATGAAAAATTGGCAGTTTATACTTCACCTGTGGATTTGAAACAATGATGATAAAATAAGAAAGAAAGTTGTAATAGATGGAACAAAGGTGGATAATGAAGTTAAAAATGAATAAAGAAAAGAAGAAATAATGGATTGCCATGGTGGCTACATTTTCGCTGTGCGATTGGCTGGGGTGAGATGTCGCCCCGTTATTGAAGGAAGATTGGCATATTGCAGTGGGTAAGGCACTTGTTGCAACGGATTGACCTTTCATAGTTTTCTTCCACCAGCATATACCTTTCTATAATATTTAATATATTAGGTGGAACGCATATAAGGCATAATCTAGAGCACAACACTCGAAGAATCTGGAGACGTGGAGGAGACGGCATGGAACGTAGAGGGGAACTTTCTCAAATGTTTTAGTGAAAAAAACGTTCTGAATAGTCTTTGAAAAGAGGGGAAGTTGGTATTGTCTTTAGGTACTGTTGGAAATCATTCTAAAGAAAGGGTCCTCTGACGCATGGCAGTGGCCAGAAAAAATAACCCCCTCCCCCATTTTCAACCACATCAGGTATGGCTATGAGCAGGCAAAGCAAGCAAGCCCATTTTTATGGTCACAAATTATGTGAGAATCATCAGGAGAGGTCTTTGTCCACAGGTTGGGAGTCAGGTGTACATGTTTCATTGGCCAGAAATGATGTCTGCTTCTACCAAAAAGGCTGGCCCTCCACACAACTGTTATCATTTTGTTTATTTATCCAGCTGCCTGGGGTTAAACTTTCAGGGGCACACACATGACTTTATAATGTTATTGAAGTGTCTTAGATAACTAGATAGTTTATGGTGTTTTTCTCTGGCAGTAAACAGATGGGAGCAAGGCAATCTACATGACTTTTTAGGGCTGGCTTGACAGTGCCACTGTCACCTGACCTTTTAACTTTCACCAATATTATACTACAGTTCTTTGCTTCCACACAAATTCATATCCATTCCCATGCCATCTATATGTAATGCTTCACAGTACCATACAACATTATTTTTAGGCCAGACCTGTTTGCATTGCCAATACTTGTTCTCTAGATGCGTTTGGAAGGTTTGCCCTCAGAGAATTTATTTTATAGGTCTTAATGGTGCATTTTACAGTACAATTTCCAAATAATCTGCCCAAAAAGCTAAGGAGGATTGAACAGGTGGGTTCAGCTGAGAAGAACTGTTGCCTGTGGGGCTTGAAGAGAAAAACACAAAAGGACCTTGTCATGCCTCATGTATCTTTTGTGCTGATAGAACTCAAAGCAGAAAACGATTGATCTGACATTCAGGTGACAGACTGCAAAGGGGTGGAGAAGGAGCTTTTGGGGGGTGCATGATTGATTCAAGAGGAACAGTAACAATCTGTTGGAATCCTTCAAATGGAGAAGGCCATTGATAACGGGGACAACGGCTTTGTAAGCACCAGACGGGAAAGAGTTGAGGATGAGGATGTTGCAAAGTAGAGTTGGAATTAGAGTTAGAGGTATCAAAAGGCACCAGGACTTTTCCAGAGATATGTTTTAGCAGTGTCACGGAGTCTTTGATTGCACAAACAGGTGATGTGCATTAATGGTATATGTGCATTATGGAAGCAGAATGCAATGTTGATTAATTGTCTTTTGTTTGAAACTCCACCACACCTGGCAACAGCTCATATCAAACCAATGTCTCCATTTATGTTTTTTAGGAAATTAATTACTTCCAGTTTCCTGGCGAGCTCTTGATGAGGATGCTGAAAATGTTGATTCTGCCGTTGGTCGTCTCCAGGTCAGTGGATATGGGGAGAGTGTTTTCAGGATTTAGCATTTACATTACAAAGACATTATGTCATGCTCGAAGGCATTCGTGTACAGTAATGAATCATCAGCATTTGCAAATTCATTGTTTTTGCAATGTTTATTTTTGTATAGTTTGTTTTGGAATAACTTAGAAGACGCACAGTTTGAGTGAAATGTGAAGCTGTTTCATTACATTTATCAACAGGCCTTAAAATCCACTAACATTGTTCTGAGTTTAATGTACCCTCTGGGTCTTATTTAGAAGTAAACGGTGTTGAAGGCATATCATGGTGATGCAGTAATTATGTTGTCATATTTAGAATCAGTTATATTTCTCCTGATTCTGGTTTTTCAAAGACGTGTAGAGAAAAACTGACTATAATTGTATGTACTGCAAGTTTCAATATGTATTTGTCATGTGGGCATTTCCATGCTTTCTGTTTCCAGACAAGTAAGCCTCAGTAGTTCATACTTTTAATATATGCCACATTGATGTCTGCTGCAGCCATTTCTTCTGCCAGTGGTCTCTGCGTTCGCCTATAAAGAACAGCTGTATGGTAATAAGTATCACAAAAGTAGTCCTCACTTACCATTCCTTAGTGGTATTGATTCATTTAAATCTGAGGAGGATTGTCTCTAATTATAATGTGTTTGTGCAGGCCTGCCTCCAAGTCGCCTCCTCTGCAAAACTTCCTGCCACCTTTCCACAAAGGAAGTGGCATCCACTGACCTTAATTGGTGCAATGGTCTCCCGGTTGCCCAGGTCCTATTGCTTCATGGTTTTTTTTTTTTTTTGTTTTTTTTTTTTTGTTCAAAAACCTTTATTGGAGTAAGCATAGAAAAGTACAAGAATGGGCCTACAACCTCACGGGCTGGCCGCTAATAACAAGGCACAATGCATGAAATAAAAATGTACACCCGTGGTAAGGCACAGCTCGAGTACAAAGCATTACTCTACCGCTATCACAGAACAATTTGTATTTTTATTTTTTACAAAAAGAAAAACAAACACTAAAAGGCGAATGCACAAGAATTAAGGTCAGCCCAAAGAACGGAGGGGACGGTCCACGATCAGGAGAACACACCCAGAGCCCGGAGGCTCCAATCAAGTCGAGAGGGGGGGAGGGGAGCAACGGGGAGAACCGGAAATATAAAAAACCTTATGGAAAGGTTCCGTGAACGCTAGTCTAGGGAGAAAGAACAATCTCAGCAGTGTCTACAAGGGGAGGGGTGCAAATATCCCCACGATAATCATTCCACTGGCCCCAAACCTTCGTCCACGCCCTGGGTCTGCCCCTGGCCACATAAACCGTCTTTTCACGAAACATGGACCAGTCCATGTTGTCTTCCCACTTCGAGACCTCAGGGGGCCTGGAAGCGCCCCAGAGTTGCGCGACATCCCGCTTCGCAATCATGTAACCAAGGGTAGCCCATCTGGTCTGGGCCACAGAGTAGTCAGTGGGCTCCCACACATTCAACAGACATCGTCGAGGCTCCGGCCGCAGGGCCACATCCGTCACAGCAGTCATCACCTCAAGCACCGCAGTCCAATAAGCAGCTACAACCGGGCACTCCCAAAGGATATGTAAAAAGGTCGCACTCAAACCACATCCACGCTTACATAGCCCATCCGAAGAAAAGCCCATCGTAACCAGACGCGGACCAGTGACATAGACTCGATGAAGAATCTTAAGTTGAACCAAACGGAGACGGGCAGGAATGGCCACCTCCTTGGGAGAAGAGAGTGCTGACTGCCAATCCTCGTCGTCCAGTTCCAACCCATCGCCAACCCAAGCCTCCCGAAGTCGGACCAGTAAGTCCGCCCGATTATTAATCAATTTCTTGTAAATCAGAGAAATAGTGCTATCGGGAAGATGCCCATCAAGGACACGGTCCTCGAGGGGGGAAGATTCAAGCAGGGCCTCCCCAGGAACCAAGACTGAGGCGAGGGCGTGCCGGACCTGCAGGTAGTGAAAAAATTCCCTACCACTCAAACCATATTCCGCCTGGAGGGCCTGGAACGACTTCACACAACCGTTCGAGTACACGTCACCCACCTTACAAATCCCAATCACATCCCAGCGGTCGAAACCCTTGGTAGACCAGAGTCCGCCCAAACGTTCCGAGGCATAAAGCGGCGTCGCCAAAGTCAATCGATCCTCCCACCCCAAACTCACAGTCGCAGCTCGCCATACAGTTACTGCAATCTTGGATGGGCCCACAAGATGGCGCCCGGCCGATCGGGAATAAAGCGCTCTGGTAAAGTCCCCACCCGGAAGCTGGAGTCTATCCATCTCGAATGCTGGATTACGACCCGGGGAAAACATCACATGATTAATGGCAGACAACTGGGAAGCCCAGTAATATCGCTTGATATCGGGGAGCGCCATGCCCCCGTCATACCAGGGGATGGTGAGTTTCGCGAGTGCGATACGCGGTCGCCCATCCCATATCAATTGCCGTTGAAGACTCTCAATCTCTTGGAAATAGGTCTTAGGAATAGCGTCATAGGAGTTGTGAAGCGCGTAAAGGAATCGCGGCAAGGACATCATTTTAAACAGGGCCGCCCTGACCAGAGGAGACAACGGAAGCTTGCGCCAACGGGCCACATCCAAGCGCAGTCTAAGCAACGGTGGGAGGAGATTACGCTCAAAGCAGAGCGTCGGGTCCAACGTAATAAAAATCCCTAAATACTTGAAACCCGATTGGACCACCTGGATAGGAAGTCTGCTCGGCAAGGGGGGCAAAACCCCCGAAAGAACATATACGCAGGACTTGGTCCAGTTAATAACGAGGCCCGAGTTGGCTCCAAAAGAAGCAAGAACGTCAAACAGAACAGACAGAGATTTACGCGGGGAAGTGAGATATAAAAGGATATCGTCCGCGTAAAGCGAAACGCGGTCCTCAAAGTCCGGAGACCAGCGAATCCCCTTGAGAGACGGTTCCCACCGAAGCCAGGCAGCCAATGGTTCCAAGGCGAGAGCAAACAGTAACGGAGACAAGGGGCATCCCTGACGGGTACCCCTGCCAAGGGTGAAAGGAGCCGAGACCCTACCATTCACCACTACTTGCGCCAGAGGTGCAGCGTACAGTAACTGGACCCAACCAATAAACTCAGGTCCAAAACCAAATTTCTCAAGAGCCGCCCAGAGATAAGGCCACTCCACCGTGTCGAAGGCCATGGATGCATCCAACGATGCCAAAATGGCCGGCTCCGTCAGAAGCCCCGCCCTCGCGATCGCGCCGTGAAGACGACGTAGGTTCAGAGCCGTGTTGCTATGTGGGATAAATCCAGATTGATCCGGATGGACCAAGTCACTAATGACCGTCAAGAGACGGGATGCCAGGAGTTTCGCCAATACCTTGGGTTCAACATTTAGTAGGGATATGGGCCTATAGGAGGAACAAAGATCACGTGGTTTACCCTCCTTGGGGATGACAACTATCGTGGCCAGTCTCTGATCATAAGGGAGAATACCCCGTTCCCGGGACTCCAGAAACATGGCGCGGAGATACGGAGCCATCCTATCGGGACGCAACTTGTACAATTCGATTGGCAACCCGTTCGGGCCCAATGCTTCGCCCGAACGGAGGGAACGGATAGCAGTATCTATCTCATCAACCGTAAAGGGGGAGTCCAACGCCACACGGTCTAAATCAGAAACAATGGGCAGGGCTATATCACGCAACAGAAGGCGAGAGTCAACCACATCCCTCACAGACACAGGGGTATACACCACACGGAAGTACTCGGCAAACCGGTCAACTATCCCAATCGGGTCCGTTACACTCACACCACATGCAGACTGAATCACGGGTACCACACGATTAGCTCTCTCCTTCTTATCCAGCCACGCCAGCAATTTACCCGCTTTGTCACCCACATCATACAGACGTCCCTGTTGCTCCCGAAACATCACTTTGGCGGCATCCGTGACCAAGGACTTATAAGCAAATTGTTTCAGACCCAGGGCATGGAGTTTCTCAGGCGTGATACCAGATTCCAAACCCTCCTCCAATACAGAAATCTCCCCCTCAAGATCAACCACCTCTCTATTCCTCTCTCTCTTAGCCTCAACAATAAGGGAGAGGGCCTGCCCACGAATCACGGTCTTAAAGGCCTCCCACAGGGACACAGCAGATGAAACCGACCCCTCGTTATCCAGAAAATACGAGTCCAAGGACTTAAGCAAAAGGGTGCGGGTCTCGGGGGAGGTGAGGTACCACGGATTAATAGGAGCCACCCTGCCCACTGCCTCCACCCCAACCTCAAAACGAAGCCAGAGCGGAGAGTGGTCAGAGATACCCCTGGGCATGTGCACAATCTCACGCACCGCCGGGGACTGAGCCGCAGGCATCAGGAAATAATCCAGCCGAGACAGACTCCCATGGGCACCAGAGTGAAAGGTGTACTGAAGCTGCGTAGGATGCAAAAGCCTCCAGCAATCCACCAGGCCGAAGGTATCCAAAAAGCCACCCAACCACTGCTGAGCCGCCGGGGTATCCCTAGGGGGGTGGCGATCATGGAGGCCAGAGACTACCGAATTAAAATCACCAGCCAGAAAGAGAGTACTATCAGGAAGGTCCAACAAGACACGGCCCAAATCTGAAAAAGTAGAAGTCTGCAAGCCGGGGGGCACATAAACAGTTAATAAGGAGAGGGCACGGCCTTCATATCGACCCACAAGGACAGCAAACCGCCCCCGGTCATCCTGAATAACATCAGCAATAGCCAGGGGGAGGGAAGCCCGAATAAGCATACCCACACCCCTGGAACCCGAGGTAAACCCCGAATGTGCTACGAGGCGATAGGCCCACCTATTCATTGCATGACAAACATTGCCTATCAAATGAGTCTCCTGCAGGAAAACAATGTCAGGGGATAAACGTCGTATACATTTCAACACCACACTTCGTTTGATACGATCACCCAGACCATTAACGTTCCACGAAACAAATCGCAACCCGCTACCCCCCATCCCACCCGACAAAGCCCAAACCCCCCATCAATGAGCAAGACCACAAAAAGCAATTCAAATACAGAATAAAGTCGCCTTGAACACAGAACACACAAACAACAAACTTCCCAACCACCCACCCCCCCAATAACAAGAAAACACCCCCCACCCTGCACCCCTGCAAAAAGCTAAAAAGCCACCCCAACCTGCAGTGTGCCTGTCGCCCAAGAACCCCTATTCTACACAAAGACCCCGGAGGAGGAAAGGCTCCGTCCCACCCGCCCCCCGATCAAACCAATAGCGAGAAGAAGACCATACATCAAAACACAAATGAGGTAGAGGAACATAGGCTTACATCCCTGGACCAGTTATACAAAACAAGGCATCAGTCAAAGACGAAACGTTCAGCTCTCTACACCACCTTCAGCACCGCCCGGGTGGGCTTCGGACTCAGTCTCAGGGGGACGATTAGGCAGGGAGTCCAGCCAGTCATTCGCAGCATCTGGCCGATCAAAGAAGAAAGTTCGATCATTATACTCCACCCGCAGCCTGGTCGGAAAGAGCATTGCGTAACGCATCCCCAAGTCCCTGAGACGTTTCTTGGCACCACGAAATCCCATACGCTGCTTCTGGACCTGTTGGGAAAAGTCCGGATAAAAGTTCACCGTGGCATTTTCAAAGGCTACCGGGCCCTTCACCCGCGAGGCCTGCAGGATAGCGTCCCGATCTCTGTAGTGGAAAAGCTTTGCCACAATAGGTCTCGGCGGGGCGCCTGGCTTGCCCTGGCCCCCCGGGACACGATGTGCGCGCTCCACTGCGAAAAATTTACTAAGGCCAGACGGAAAAAGGTGGTTCTGGATAAGGTCTTCAACCAGGAGATCAACCGAGTGGGGTTCTGGGTTCTCCGGCACACCAACCACGCGAACATTACAGCGACGTGCCCTGTTCTCAAAATCCTCCAAGCGCCGGGTCATGAAATCGTTCACCCTACGGAGATTGCCAATCTCCATCTGAATATCAGAGACGTCCGTCGTGAGGCTGGAAGATTTGATATCCAACGACTTCACCTTTTCGTTCGTCTTGGAGAGATCGGCTCGAATCAAATTCACCTCAATTGCCATAGTGTCAAGTTTGTGGGCCAAAGTTTCGTACTGTTGGCCTATGGATTCCCTCATGCCAGAAATGGCGCCCATGATGACCTGCAAGGAGGGCTCCGTCGACGCATCCAGTACTTGGTCCGACGCCGTGGGACCGGGCAGGGCAGCTCCGGGGGACCCCTTAGAGTGGGTATAACGATCCATAACATTAGATTGAACCGGACCCCCGCGCAGAGATGTCTTCGTCTTGCGCGTCTCTCGGTCCCCTCTGCCCGCCATTTTGAAGATGCGTCACGAGTAATGTCACTAGGGTCGACGGACCGGGCACCAGAAATGGAGGCCCAGGGACCAAAGGACTACAAGAGGGGTATCACCAGGATAGAGGCAGCCCACTCCAGGAACAGAGCAGCCAAGGGCCAGACAACCTACGTGTGTCCCGGCCGCAGCTCTGGCCCGACACTCTCACCAATGTCCCAGTCAGAGGCAGAAACGAAACCGAAACTTAAGAGGGGGACTCACAAGACCAATCCCCCTGCCGTTGTTGTTCAACTCCAAGACGGCCACCGAACCTCACCCAGTCCCGGGCGCACTTCGAGGGCGGAGCCCAAAAGTTCAATTGAACATAATTCAGGCACCCGATGTCCAAATCAGTTTCTGAAAGGTCCAGGTAGATCAGCCCAACGTCCTCTATATGAATCTTCGCAAAAATCAGGATTAAAGCAGGATATTAAGCCGGGAGCGGCGGGGGTCCGGGGAGCGCTGTGCTCACGCGGCCATCTCGGATGCCCGCCAAGCTCCTCCTCTATTGCTTCATGGTTGTCTGGGGCCCGACATGACCATGGTTGTTGATTTTTCTTTTTTGTAATGTGGCATTACCACATTTTGTTTTTGTGATAAAAGTACCATATGTATGATGTGCCTTACTGGAAAGATCACTGTCAAGGTCCTAAGATGTCCCTTCCTGTGAAGTCTTTTAGATCAAAGGGTATATGATGTCACTTCCACTACTCCTGGCATCTGGTGAATCAATGCCCATGATGCAAACACGTTGGAAGAAATGTTAAATCTTGTTATGGGCTTAGGGCATGATTTAGATCTTGGCAGGCAGGTTACGCCGTTACAACAGTGACAGATATCCCATCCTGCGAAATATAAATCCCATAGGATATAATGAAATTTATATTCCGTCGGACGGGATATCCGTCACCGTCAGGGCCGGACTGGGAACCAAAACTGGCCCTGGCAAAGTGCTCAGTCGCTCCCCCAGGGTGTTGGGGGTGCGGCGGAGCTGTTTGCCATGGCCGGTTTCGGATGATATTGTGACAGGGTCCGATATTGCAGCTATGTGGTAAACACAGACCTGTAACAAAATCTGCCCCAGGGGCCCAAACCCAGCCCCCACCCTGGCAGCCAACTGGGGAAATGCCCTGCGCCCGCTATGGCCAGTCCAGCCCTAGTCACCGTTGTGACGGAGTACCCCATACGCCAAGATCTAAAACAGGCCCTTAGCCTTTTTATTTACCAAAAGCCACCATCTACTATGTGGGTTTATTTTGGGGCAACAAAATGCCCACCAGCATGCCATGGTACGGAAGAGCATCTGTTGTTTATTTTTACAGAAGATTCTCCCGCCATGTGGGAAAGTTCAGTTTCTGTCAATAACTGCACTAGCCTGGTTGTGTTCGCCTGGGTTAGTCCAGCCACCGCTGGGCCAAGCCAAGTGCCAATGAGGTTCTGCAATTTCAGGAAAAGAAGCTTTGCATCTGTATTGATCGTGTGCTGTTTTTGTACCTTTATTTGTTACACATCTTTTGATTATTAAACAAAAATGCACAAAAATCCATCTATTGATGCTCATCTAAACTGAATGTATCATTCTATGCATATGCATGCTTGTTTTGCCTACTAACGTGTTTCTTTTACGGCAAGACAGAGAGGCATAAAGTTACTCTTTGCTTCCTCTTAATTCCGTTTTTTATTTTAGAAAATTAGAAAATTGTTAGTTATGTGGTGAACGTTTTGACGTATTAAGTATAGTGCAGGTTATTCTGAGGGTTGTGCTAATTACTGGTCAAGGAAAAATGGGAATTTGCGTGACATTCTTAATGAACCCTGCTGTGTTCTATAAATGCAGGACATAAAACATTGAGGCTGCACTCTTGCAAAAGCTAAAAATGAAAATCATGGACGTTCTCACTGTTTTCCATAAAACCACACGGGTCTTCATTCGAACGTGTCTCGTTTTATTATATGCACGTTTTATATGCTCATAAACTGGAACCAAACTGCAGATGTGCTATTTCTGTTCTGCAATTTCTTTTAGGTAGCCAAACGGTATGTACTTTTCAAAGCACTGTATTATGTGCCTTCAAACACCTAAAGGTCTGTGTGATTGTAAATGTATTTCACACATAATACAGCCTAAAACTGAAATACATTCAATGCCATAATTCTGGGGATCTGGGATTCATGCAAATACCCAGAGAATTGTTTAAGCACTTAATGAACACCTACCCGAAGCACAATTTAATTTAGAATTCCACAACCGCATGTTTTTGTACTATGGTTTAAAATTGCCTAAAGTTTACTTTAAGAAATGAACAAGCTATACGCAAAGCAAGTTTTGTAAAACGAGACAATGGAACAGCTGTGTTCTATCTCGGAAACTTGTAAATGAAACACGTTCTTCATTTTAAAATAAAATGTGTACTTTGTATATTACACTATGTCTGGAGCGCGGGCGGCCCAGTGACAGGCCCAGCTTCCATGGGTGTCCTTGACCATGCATCTGATGCACAGGTCGTGGGAGTGTGTATGCAGTCAGTTACACACTGGCCTAGGGATCACTTATAAGGGCAGGATGAGTAACAGGAAGTGGACTGGATGAAGACATTAAACACAGGAATATGGTGCTGAGAGTCAGGAGCGAGTAAGAATCACAGTAGGATTTCCAATGGAGCTAGTTACTGTTGCTACATGCAGTTCCTTGGTAAGTGTTTCGTCCAGAATGCTTTGTTTTGCTATGTGGTGGGTGGGAGGTTGAGGAGGAATCTAGCTGCCAAGTACTGAATGGTTTGTAGTCTTTTAGTGACTTACTTTGTGATCCCGGCATTGAGGGTGCTCCCATAGTCCAACTTGCTGGCACTAGAGCATGAGTAACAGTTTTTCTAGTGTTGCTTTGGGGCCATTTGAAGATATTCGTTGGCATCTTCAGGGTATGGAAGCAGGATGTAGTGATGGCATCGACTTGTGCCATGAAGTCCAGTTTGCTGCTGATGATTAGTCCAAGGTTCCTGGCTTGGGTGCTGGGTGTGGGTCCAAGTTTAACCGGCCACCTGTTGGAGTCTTATGATGAAGTGTTCTTGCCTAACATCACTTCTTCTGTCTTTTCGGTGTTGAGCTTGAGACAGTTGGCTTGTATCCACTTAGTGACTTCAGTCATGCAGGCTGTGAATGTTCTTCTTATGTTGGGGGTCTGGTCTGAGAGGGAAAGTATGAGTTGTGTGTAATCAGTGTAGGAGTGGATGGTGATGTGTGCACAGATGACATTGGCCAGAGGGATCATATATGCCTTGAAGTGGGTGGGAATGAGCGATGAATCTAGAGGCACTACGAAGATGAGTTTGCAGGCTTTCAAGGAGTAAGGTGCAAGGCAACAGCTTGTATTCTATTCATTAAGAAGGGGTAGATCATCCAAAGAGAGGATCCCTGGGTGTCATCTTGTGCAGGCGCCTGATGAGGATGAGGTGTTAGACCGTGTCAAATGCTACAGAGAAGTCCAAGAGATTGAGGGCTACTGTGTCTTCTCTGTGAACGATCATGTGAATGTAGTCTGCATGGCGATGAGTGCTGTTGCTGTACTGTGGTTGGGCCTGAATCCAGACTGCATGGCATTGAGGAGCTGGTGGTTACTGAGGTGGTCAGTGAGGCATTGGTTAAATAGTTTCTTTAAGACCTTTGCCGGGTATGGTAGGAGGGCGATTGGTCTGTAGTTGGAAATCGTGGTTGGGTCAATGAATGGTTTCTTGAGCAGGGGCATGAAGGTGGCATATTCCAGGTGTTTGGGAATGGGGCTAAGTCAATGGAGGCATTGAGAATGGGTGTTAGTACTTTGCTGACTGGTAGGAGTCGTTTGGTGAAGTGTGGTTGGGGCAATGTTGGATGAGACCCCCCTCCTAGTGGATGGTCTTTATGATAGCAGTGATTTTGATGGTGGTGGCGGTGGGCCATGATGTCAATGTTCATTCTTTGGTTGTGATGGGAAGTTGAGTTGCAAGTGTGGCGGTGCCCAGTTGAAGGTCAAACTGGAAGTATATGGAGGGGATTTTGCTACAGAAGATTTACGATAGCTTGTTGCAAGGTTCTTGTAATGTGGCTGGAGGTGGCAGGATGTGAGATGAAATCTTTGATGATGGCAAAGATTTCCTTGCTGCTGTCAGTGCAGGTGCTGATGCGATGTGCAAGAGCTGTGCACTTAGTGTTCTGTATCTGCTGGTATTACCGTCTTAGAGCTGATTTGAAGAGGTCTTTATCTGTGGTGCCTTGACTTGTTCTCCATTTGCACTCGAGTTGCTTGCAATGGCGTTTTGTCAGTCCGAGTTCCTCTGTGTATCAGCTGGCTGGTGATCAACTCTTGCCATTGGGTTGCACTTGAGGGGAGCCAGGGTGTTATTACATGCAGTGATCCAGCTGTTGAGGTTCATGGTGGCTTTCTGCAAGTTGCTGCTGTGCTTGGACAAGATCACAGAGAGGGTGGAAGCTCACTCCTCTTCTCAGTTGCTTTCCAGCAGCAGAGGGTGGTTTCGGTAGTGGTAGCTCTTTGGTGGTGCGGGGTGGGTATGCTGAAACTGATGAGGGCTTGGTCTGTCCAGGTCATAGTTGCTGGCTTGTAGACTGTGATGTTGCTAATTGAGGAGAAAATTGGGTCCAGTAGCTGTCTGGTGGTGTGGGTTTCGGTAATGTATTGGGGGAGGCCAAGGTTTCTGAGATTTTTTAGATGACTGTGGAGTTTGCGTCGGTGCAGTCTTCTAAGTGAAAGTTAAGGTCTTAGAAGAGGATGTAGGTCCTGGCATTGATGATGAGGGGTGTGACAATGTCCATGATGACATTGTCGAAATTGGTGCTGGGTCCTGGTGGTTTCTATATCAGTGTTTCACCCAGGGAGAAGTTGACTGTGATGAGTATCTTGAACTTGAGGTGTTCAATGTAGCTTGTGGGTGTGTCCGTGAAGGTGGTGCAGTGGATGGTATCTTTGAATATGACGGTGACTCCACCTCCAGACTTGTGCTGAGTGTCTTGCCTGGTGATCTTGAAGCCGGCGGGAATGGCTGTAGCGATGTCCTGTGTAGAGGTTTGGTTTACCCTGTTTCTGTGAAGACGAGCAGGTCCAGATCATTGTCATGTAGTAGGTCTCACATCTCTGTGGCTTATTTGGTGAGTAAGCAGGTGTTGAGAAGAATGCATGCGAGAGTGGCATGTTGTGTCATTGGAGTTTTGTCTGTGTGAGCCTGAACAGGAGGCTGATTTGTGTGAGTGTGGCGCTGTTGGTGCAGGAGTGGTGATTGTAGGGTGTGGGAGAGTGGATGATAACTTGGAGGGCGCATGTGAACACCCCTTCCATGTTGTGTGGTGTGATGTGGCATGGCAGCAGTGCAGCAAGTGGTGGCTGTGGTTGACAGCACGGGGGAGCTCTGCAGGGAAGCAGTGTGTAGGGGAAGAACCAGGGTTTCTGGCGTTGGGCACGGTCCAGGCACTGAAGGACTGGGCTTGGTCGGTTTCCCTGGGTGCTGGATGACCCCATGCTGAGACGTGTATTCATGTGTCCCAGCAAGGAGCCGGCCCCTGTTTAGATTTCTCCTTAAGTTAAGAAAACTCCAAACAGTGTCTGAGCTCCTTGCTGTCTCAAATCTGTGTGTCTGAACCACAGTAAGGAGCCGGATACTGTTTAGATTTTTTCTGAGGCTAAGACAAAATCCAAAAAGCATATGGGCTCCTTGCTGGCATGTAGGCATGTGTGTGTGTCTGTGTCCCAGCAGGGAAGTAGGCACACTGTGTATCCAGGTGCTCTTTGAAATTTTTTCTGATTCTAAGAAAAATCCAAACAGCATCTAGGCTCGTCACTGATACACAGATATGTGTGCATCTGAGCACCAGTCAGGAGCCAGGCACTGCTAATATTTACCATTTCTTTACAGCAAGCAGTGAGGTGCTGTTTAGATTTGGATTCTTTATGATTCTAAAAAAATCCAACGAGCAGCACTTTGACAGAGAAGTAATGGGAGCGGAAGGAGCTTTCTTGAACTGAAGAAGAAAGTGGGGAATGGAAGGGAAGGACTAGAAGCAGTCCTAGTCCCTCCCTTCCAATTCCCATCACATGGTTCTTCTTTTAGTGGATTGGTTTGGGCGGTTTAAGGGAGGGTAGACAGAACTGGGCTGCTCCCATGCTCTCCCATAACACCCACCTCCCTCACTCACACCAAGAGAAAAAAGTAATAGCTACTCTTAGTCCTTGTTCTGCCCATCAGCACGGTCCACGAATGGACCTGGGAAGACCTAGGGAATTCTTCTTAGGTCCCTCCATATATGTGTGTGGCATTTCTAGAGGCTTTACAAATATATTAATGAGGCAGTTTGGAAGTGAGAACCGCGCAGCATCCTTAAGGACTGATAAGCTCAGTAGTGATCCTCTGGCAGATCATGAGTTGCATCTGCATCTGAAAGTGGCACATGGTATCTTCACCCAGAACATCTTTTGGGTAACTTGTAAAACACCTTTTACGTTCTAGAGATTGTTCCTTGAGGGTTGTTAAGGGACACATTCGGTCTTTGTTGGGATTCAGGCCTCCAATATGCATTTTCGCCTCTGCTGCTGATTCAGCAGGCCCGGAAACAAATCAGGTAGGATCGAGGACATCTGATTCTGGTGGCCCTGGATTGGGATTGAGACAGCATGGTTGGGTACTCAATACTGGAACCCCAAGCACCTGCATACCTCTTCAGGAATATCTGCTGTCTCAACTACAAGGCAGGGTATTTCACTCAAACCTCTGCAAACTACAGCTCTGCATGTGTGGCAATTAAGTGGAACCAGCTATTATGTTTCAATCTACTTTTGGATGGGTTGGATGGGTTGGATGGGTGGGATGGGTGGTCACCAACCTTTTGGATGAATTCACATAACCCACCCCCCTAAAGATCACACCTAACTACTATTTAAGTAATCTAGCACATGGGAACTAGGGTAAATGCATAGCAAGGTTTGCTAAGAATTGCAAGAATAATCCCAATAATAAAAAATAACCACTGAAAAAAACAATAACCTTAGGTCTGGAGCAGATTGCTGCCCAATGCAAAGCCCTTCGAAGCCTCGTCAGGGGTGGTAAGTGCTATCTGTGTTGGAATACAATAGAACATATAACCTACATGTCCCACACTAATACTAAAACCCTATTACTTTGCGGTTGAGCAGTGAAATGTAATTCATACAACCTGCATAATAATTCACTTGTACTGCTTGATACTCTTACAAATATATAAGACAAAACTGCTACTAGTCATGGCCATCAACTAGTACTGTGTCAATCCACAGCAACAAACCACCCATCACCAACTGAACAGGCGTTGAACAACTGAAAAGATATGCCACATACTTCTGGTCAATGGAGGATTTTAATTAGTCCACCACTGCAGGTCCCACCAAGCGACATACTGCTTCTCGACATCTCACAATTGTATTCAGGTATTGGTTCAAATTAAAAAGTCCATCCCAGCAGATATCTCCACTATGTCTCCCTCCAACCTTTGCGTGCTCTGGAATGTAAACCCTAAGCAAAGTATCTCAGAAAGGACAACCTAGAGGAGTAACCAGTTAAGTAGACTTTGATCATAAGAAATACCATAAAGGGGCCTGCAGAGCTACTCAAAGATGCCATCTTACTGCAAACCATTAACTGCCTGCCTATCCCTCAAACTTCTTCATACATCACAGTGCTAAGTGCTTTGTTCGTTGACATGATAACAGCTGTCCTCACATATGACAGGGCAACTTCCTCACATAAGATCAAATCAAAGACTACACCTGTCTTGCCACACACCCTCTTCGATGTAGGATGCGGCACATGTAGGTAAGTACTTCTGTTTCCCACATATGGGTTAGGTAGCACTATTTAAGTGTTGCAATACAATACAATGCAATACTCATTGCAAAGAAGTGCTATTATACTGCCCACTGGTGCACATAATGTCAATGTACATGATAGGAGTTCCATAAAGGATTGTGCTGCTGTACGATTTGTGAATAAAGTACAACCCCACTTCAAACAACAGGTAATCTTAATGGTAAGCTTTCTTTGGTTTCAATAGTTAGATATTTTGAGGCTAATTCACAAACTGCACTTTGTAGTACATTTTAGTGCTACAAAAAGTATCACAAAGTGTACGTTTTGCCCATACTAATACACACAGAGTTCTCCACCCCGACTGCAGAGAAACCGCACATGCAGGTACAGATTTTATTAGCAAATGTAGGAGGGACACAGGGGAGTGGGTAGGAAAAGGGGCAGATTTACTACCAAAGGGGTTGGGATTAGGGAGCAGCAAGTGGGGGTTGAGGTGGATAGGGGAGGGGTATATGGAGGGGCGTCACCCACTCTCACAAGAGTAAGCCAACTACATGAGTCTGGAGGATCAAGAGATGTAACGCATGATTTTGTAGTAAGTTTATACTCAAAGTTTATGAATACAGAAAGAAGTAAACTTACTACAAAGTGTAAACGTACCCAAAAAGTGTAACTTGTGGTTCTGTGAATGCCTATTTGGAGAGTAAAGTAGTGCATCAAAGGACAGTCATTTTTTCAGTACAATACATGCAAAATATGGAAAAGCATTTTGTGTTTGAAGTGAAAATATACATATTTTAGCCAAACTGACTCATATGATATTTTATGCCATTATCTTTAAGGTGTGTCCCATCTGTATTCTAGTTCATGCTTGTTTGCATGGTTTTATATATATGTATTCATACATGTATGTTTGTATGTATGTATGCATGCAAGGTTTTGATATACTGAAAAAAATCCTAATTTTAAGACTTTCGGTATTCACAGAAGGTATTTAGGAGTCCTAAAGTTAGGAGTCCTAACTTTACTACTACTAAACTGAGAAAAATCCTAACTTTAAGACTTTCGGTATTCACAGAAGGCATTTAGGAGTTCTAAAGTTAGGACTCCTAACTTCTCTGAATACCGAAATAAGTAAGTGTCTTCTGTGAATACCAAAATGATTAAGTGTCTTCTGTGAATGCGAAAATGGTAGTAAGTTTAGGATTTTGTCTTAAGTTTGTTCTGTGAATCGGGCCCATAGACATTATACCTTGTTTTCAAAACACGGGAAAAAGAACAGGAATGGACGCCAAAATAAAGTACACAGTATTGTGTATTGAGAGCAAGGCACTTGTTATACTCTAAGGCATAGCAATTCTGTTCCTTGTACATAAAAGCACAGAGCCACAATCAAGAGAGAAATATCACTTAACTGTGTGATAAAATCCAGAAATCTAAAACTGCCTCTAATTTCGTGGTACACTGCCACCAGTGCATGGGTGAAGTATTTCCTATTATTTTTGATAATGATAGACTTGGTACCCTTTGCTTGGTTACACCCAAACAGTTTCCCTTTTCCCCTCCTAATATTCTGAAGTCGTTTTTGATGGCCTTAGTAGTCTGTGCAATTTACCACTTTTAACCAGTGCTAAAGTGCTTGTGCTCGCTCCCTAAAACATGGTTACATTGGCTTACATCTGATTGACATATTTTAATTTACTCATAAGTTCATTGTAAAGTGGTACACCATATACAAAGGGCTTGTATGTGTAATATGACTGGTAGCTTGCAGCACTTATTGTGCCACCCGCTTTATTTATATCTCCCTAAACCATGTCTCAAGCCTTCCATTGCAGTCTGTGGGCACTTTTAAATAGTCAATTTGACTTGCCAATACAATAAGCCACCCTTAAGGTAGGCCCTAGACAGCCCATAGTGCAAGGTGCATTGTAATTAAACATGTAGGCTATGTAATGTTAGGTTTTACATATCTTGGTTGTGAAAAACTCACAAACTTGTTTTTCACTATTGTGACGTCTACCCTTCTCAAAGGATAACATTGGGGTACCTTATTACATTTCACAAGTGCTAATATTTGATTTATTTAGCATTCCGTCCATTATTTATTGTCGCAGCACTTTTCGCCCTAAGTGGGATAGGTATGCCCAGACTTGGGTCTCTTGCTCGCTGTGCTACTGGATTCAAGCTAGCCTGGATGATGAAGGGTTAAATACCCCAAAACCGGTACCAGGATGCTTGTTTCCGGTTCAGGGAAGTCCTGGCTTGGCAGTTCAGGCTAAACTGTTCCCATGAGGAGCAGGGCCAAGACTGATTTGCATTTGGCTTGGTCCATACATGGGTGCTATAGTGAAAAATGGATTTAACCCAGATCTCTTGAATGGGGAGAATGTTAGATTTATTCAGCATTCCGTCCATCATTTGTTGCTGCAGCACTTTTCACCCTAAATGGAAAGGGTATGCCTAGACATGAGTCTCTTGCTTGCTGTGTCACTGGATTCAAGCTAGCCTGGTTGATGAGGGGTGATGTACCTCGAAACTAGTTCCAGGATGCTTGCTTCCGGTCCAGGGAGGACCCGGCTTGGCAGTTCAGGCTGGACTGTTCCCATGAGGAGCAGGGTCAAGACTGATTTGCATATCGCTGGACCCAAACTGGGGTGACTTAGTGAGCAAAAGATGATGGATTTAACCCAGATCTTTTGACTGGGGGAGAATGATTGATTTATTCAGTATTCTGTCCATCACGTGTTGCCGCAGCACTTTTTGCCCTTAGTGGGATGGGTATGCTCAGACATGGGTCCCTTGCTCACTGTGCCACTGAATTCAAGCTTGCATGCTTGAGGGGTGATGTATCCTAAAATCGGTTGCAGAATGCTTCTTAGCGGTCCAGGTGGGACCTGGCTGCACAGTTTGGGCTAGGCTGTTCCACTGAAGAGCAGGGCCCAGACTGAGTGCATTTGGTTGGGTAAAAACTGGGGTGGTGTAGTGAGCAAAAAACAATGGATTTAACTCAGATCGCTTGACTGGGGTAGAATGTTCGATTCATTCAGTATTACATTCATCGGTTGTTGCTGCAGCAGTTTCTGATTGGAAGCAGGGAGAAATGTCATGTTTGGAGTCTTATGAATTGTAATTTAAAATCCTCTTTAATGGTAAAGTCAGATTTTAAGCCACAATTCTGAAAATACCACTTTTAAAATTTGCCATCTTCCTATCTTAACCTGTTGGTGTCTGCCGCCAGTTCCTGGGTCAAATAACTAGGTGTAGTTGGCCTTTTTGTATTCCTCCCCAACAGCCACACAATATAGGTACTAGGTTTTGCCTGGATGGGGCATCTCAGGCAGAATGGGGGGGGGGGCTTAGCTTGCACCTCAAAGGCACTGGTCCAGCTCTTACACAAAGGACTTCACACCAGTCAATTGTACCCCGATACAAACTGAGAACAGGGCATGGAGGCAGGAAATTTTGGCACATCTGTGGGGGGCAGCCTCCAGACGTTTCTCCCATTTCAAAGGGGGCACTAGGCATATAAATAGGTACCTCAGACCCACACTTCAGATCACTTCTGGACCTGTGGAAAACTCAGACAAAGGACTGCATTGCTGCCCTTCTGCTGTGCTGTAAGAGGGACTGGTCTACTGCCCTGGTGCTCTTCTGCAAGGACTGCTCTGATGATCTGCTGCCTGACCTATAGGGACTCCAACACCCTTGAACCTTGAACCAGGACTCTGCCTGGAGTGAGACCTGACACACCAAGTGGTGCCCCCTGATCCAGCGCTCCTATTGAAAAACTGTCTCAATAACGCTACCTATCACCTCAATACTCATCATTATTCATGAAACACATGAAGGCCCATACTACCACTGAGACAACTTTTGAGTGACTGAATCAGGTGGTTTGATTAGCTAAACTACTCACATATTATTTACATATTTATATACAACAGCTGTTTACCTATTTTTACCATGGTTTAAACATTTATAATTTATTAATCAGACCACCAAGGCAAATGTATCAACTGATGGTGACTAGATCATGAATAAACAAGACCAGCTTGCCATTTCAAATCTAATTTTATTAACTTTATTCATCAAAAGAATGAGCATCAACGTTTTAGAATCTTTATTCTTAAGCATTTAAGAAAGCAGCTTTTAATGAGGAAATTAATTAATAAACTGACACTTTCAAAGCAAGCTCAGAAACATGAAATATTAGCAAAATAACAGTTTCCATTCCCTAAATCTATTTCCCTGACTCTGAAAGGAAAAATCATTTAAAGTCTGCTGTCCTTACGTGCGCCAAACGTCCATCAGCATGCCACGTCAGTCAGGAATCGGAAAGCAAGAGTTTTTTCTCTGCTCCTAGTGTCAGGTTTTATACCTTTCTTTCTAGCTAAACTTTCTACATTTTACATTCTTCTCGACAAATCCAAGCTTTTCATTGGCTGTCCTGTGTCAGTCCCCAATAAAGTTTGTTAGGTCATCTCCATCTCTTGACCAAGTCCAGGCTTCACATAAGCCCTATTGTCTTTCACTTCCACATCTTTCAGCTTCCTCAGGAAAGATACTTTTCCCCGAGATTCAAACATTTACTTCCTAGCCTTGGCAGACACTTTAAGTTTCTGTCCTTGAGCGTTTTCTCCGAGAGCACGTTCAACACAGCCAAAGGATTGCTTTTCTGATTAACGATGAGAGTGCAGAAAAAATCTTCACAACCACGCATGTGTAAAGACATCACTCTGGACAAGTTTTCGTGTCTGCAGCTCTGTCAGCCATGTTTTCTGAACCACCTTTAGGCCTCACTTTGGAAACTATTATTAAACAAACACAAGACATCAATTAATTAAAGAATTGAGACCCATTCTGTTACCCAACCCCTTTACTAATTAATCCCGTTAATTATGTTACCTAGCAAAAGCACAAATAAGCAGCATTATATTTACTTATTACTTCTCCTTTGGGAACTGCTGCACGAACTCCTTGAGCTTTTGTCACAGAAAGGACATAACATAAGCACACAAAATAAGCACATGCTATTAATTAAACAGCCGCATTTAATTCTGACAAAGACAATAGACAAGGTTAGTTTATTATTTTTCTCTTTACGTTTGCAACAAAAAGCACATTAGTTTATCCCGCGTGTACTGATGCATGTATTCTTAAACTAAGTTGATTAGTAATTTCACCACAAGCTTATTAATTCAATTAATGTTATGAGAGATTAACTTCACAAGTTTGAACAAAATCTTGTTCTTCACCTTGCTCCATCAACTCCCTCATCTGGTGATTTCTAAATCACCAAACAATACCCAAAATGTATACATTTTCAACCCTTGAACATGTTTTGGACTTTCTTAATATTAGTATTTCTAAACTTTAGATTCATCTGTTTTTCTGCATTTATCATATTGGGTTCTCCGAAACTCTTCTAATTCTATTTCTTTTTCTTTCTCCTTTCTAAGTTTGCAAATTCTTTTCTTTTCTATTACATATTTTCTTCTCTTGTGTAACATGCAACTAATTTATAACAAAAGTATCACTATAGCTATGACTATTAAAGGAAAAACTATTTTACCTGTAATTGAACTACCAATTTCTTGAAACCAGTGTTTAATTGCTGCAAATCTTTTACTTAAGTGTTTTGAAAAATTATCATCTTCTAAAGGTTCGACTTCATTATGTAATTCAGTAATGTACCTAATGTACATCTCTATATTCTGACTCTTGTCTGGTATAGAAGTACAACAATGTTGAACATGCAAAATTCCACAGACTCCACCCTCTTTTGCTAGCAAAATGTCAAGAGCAAGACGATTTTGCATCACCATAGTCCTCATAGCAATAAGCTCTGTGTTCACTAATTGAAATCCACTTGCTCTATCAGTTGACAATCTATCAACAATTGTAGATATTGTTCTGATTTTATTCGCATTCAGGGTTATACCTACCATAGGTATTATTGCACCAAATATGTCTCCCATTATTTCTGAAAAGCTTTCCCTTCTAAATCTATTCAGGTGATTGCTAATTTCAAATGAACCTTTTGCATTTCTATCTACATGAAACATTTTGGGAAAAACTAAACCACTATAACATGTCCCATACCAGTGGTCTGGGAGAATGTAATAAGCTTTGTTCCCACAAACAAAATAAATTCCAGGGAAAATTGGATCTTTGCCTCCTTTGAATCCCCAACCTCCTATAATACGATAAGTGTCTTCACATTGACTTGCACCAACAAAATAATTATCAAACAAAGTATTATCTCTTCTTATACATACTTTTCCACTAACAGGTTTATCTATGTGAATTGCAACATTTTCATTTCTACCATTGAGCTTTTCGTCTTCCATCTGCCAAAATGTAGACTTAGAATGTTTCATCATCTCATTTAGCTTGTAAATTGCCATTCTCTCTTCCACAATATTTAAGAACAACCTCTCCTCTGCTCTCAATTTACATGTTAAATTCTTTCTAAAAGCATACTCATAGGTGAGTTCATTAGTCACTAGGAAAAATTCCCTAATCTGTTTAGCATATTTCACTTTATTCAAGCTATCTACAACTTTTAAATTTGCAAAAATCTCATCAAAATCTGAATAATAATATTCTAAACGTCCAGTTTGATAAAAGAAACTAGCTATTACACTACATGTTATTCCATATGTAAGAGGAAGCATATTATATGTAACACCTTCAGACACAGAAGTAGGTAACTTCCACAAATGTAGCAGTCTTTTGCATCCATCACTTTAACATATTCAGATAAAAGTCTAGAAAAGGTATTACTAGAAAAATCTCCAACAGATCTATCTTGATGAATCTCTGGTTTATGTACAATAATTGTATTAGTCTTATCAATTTTATCATGATTAACCACAACTTTACCAGTCATGTTAGTTTTATACATCTCTTTATCTATTCCAAAACGAACAATGACAGCTAAAATTAACCAAGCTAAAATTATCAAGATTACACATATTGAAGACAATTTGCAACATCTTTTGAAAATTGAGCATCTCGAATTATTATTAAAAGAAGGCATCTTTAAAATAAAGATGAAAAATGAAAAATTACTAAATATACTCCCCTCTTTTTTTTTTTCAACTAACAGATAACTTTATTTTCTAACAGCTTTTCTTCGACCTAATGTCATACATCACATTTTTTACAACTAACACAATTTCTTTGACCTTGTGTCACCTAACACAATTTCTTCAACCTTGTGTCACCTAATGAATGAAATCAATCATTATCACTTGCATCATCAAAATTTCTTTGACTACTGTTTACTTCTACCACCGGTGGTATTTATTATGTAGGTCCACTCAGGTGATTTGTACTTCTGATTTGGCTTTATTACTCTTTTTGCTCTACTGTTTATCACTTCTATTTTCTTTCCTGCTTGAATTTTTTTATTTGAGACTTCTTCTTTTTGACTTGTGATCTTGTTCACCTGCTCTTTTGCTAATTTAAATTTTAGTCCTTCGTTTACATTTGGCCAATTATCTCCTTTTCTTGATAATTTTCTTTTTGGTTCTGCCAAATTATATTCCACTCTTCAAGCTCTTTTTCTTGATCTTTTCACTTTAGATTCTTCTCCACTATCGTCTGTCTCACGTTCTGTGTTCATTAATAATCAGTTTTACTGTATCAGATTCTTCTCTAGATTCAGGAACTTCTTTACTCGGCAGTTTCACTCTGTTAGGAACATCGTCCTTATAGCTGGTACTTGGAATTTCTTCTTCTTCTTCTTCTTCAATTACTTCCAATTCTCCAGTTTCAGAATTTTTGTTCCTTCTTCCAGAGCTTCCAATCTGATTTTCAATACTCTCCTGATCTTGATCTTGAATCACTACTTGTTCAGTTTCTCTTTCTGCTTCTTGATCTAGCAGATCTTCATCATTTTCATTTTCTTCTGAATCTTGTATAACAATTTCTTCATTTTCTTCATTCAATGCCTCATTCGCATTTGAATTTTCCAGATGTCGACTTTCTTGTCGATCTTCAGGATCTGGATTTCTTTCAGGTTCTTCTTCTGAATCTGAATCAGCTGTTGTATCACCTTCGTCAGGATTCTCAGGTGCTAGTACACGTATGGTGTGGCTAGCATGAATCCATCTCTTCAAACCCCTACACTTTACTGCATTTGTTGTGACTAATATCACCTGTCTTGCCTTCTGCCACCTGGGTAGTAGGCAGTTTCTTCTTCTGTGTACTTTTGTCCTCACCCAGTCACCTGGTAACAGATCATGAGCTTGTTCTTTCTCTTTTGTAATTACTTCAGTTCCCACCTGATGGAACACAGAAGTCTGAAGAAGTGCTATCCCTATGCACTCACTTTGTACGTTCAATACTAAAGTTTCTCCTTTTGGGGTTGGCGCCACCTATGTCGCGCGGCGTCCTTCCGCGCCTTCAATAACGAAGAACTCTCACAAGTAGACCAATTACTTGAAAATAGGTGCGCGTGACTTATACATGAACCACAATGGGATTCTTCACATCTGTAGAATATATTTTATTTTCCAATGTTCTGTTATAAAATGTTCCTTTTTCATCAAATTTGATTATTTCAATTCATAATCATGTATTTCCAAATGTTCAATATATAATACATCACGATGTTTAAATTCTTCATACCCAATGCATTTCGGGTCATAAACAAATTGACCCTTCGTCAGGGGTCTGTAACGAAATAAAAACAGGACCATTTAGTTCAATGTTCTGTTTGTCCTATCAGTTCCCTCTCATTAACATTCAACTTAGTACTTTCAAAAATGACAATATCAAAATCACTATGCAAAATACAGGTCGTGTGCAGACATGTCTTAATACGCTCTGATAAATCAAACAAACTATACATCATATGATGATGAACGCTGCTCGCAAAACAGTTGCATTCAATTACGCTTAACAAAACGTGCACCCGCTTTTTATGTACAGTTTTGCGCTTAGTTTTCAAATTGGATGTAACTGGTATTGTTATTTGGCTTGAATGCACGTTTTTAAGTTGTATGATGTATTTTCATTTCAGGAGTAACATATGTTGATACAATTGTATCTTTATTTAAACGCAGCGTGAATCACACAAAACAGCGCATTGGCTCCCCTGTCACGTGACACAGGTATTTTGAAGTCAGTTACTATTGATTGGCTTTTCTCTAGTCACATGTTGATGTAGTTCCGTTTTAAACATTGAGTGGAACAGGGCGCGGTAAACTGCATCATTTGAGCGTTTTTCCGTCACAGAAGGAGATCGGCTGATCCCAATTGTAAGCATTGCGCAGCTAGCAGCGTGAAAAGCGGGTGCACGTTTTGTTAAGCGTAATTGAATGCAACTGTTTTGCGAGCAGCGTTCATCATCATGTGGTATAACTAACGATTACAGGGAAGCGAGAAAGGTTAACTTGAGACTGCATATGATGTATAGTTTGTTTGATTTATCAGAGCGTATTAAGACATGTCTGCACACGACCTGTATTTTGCATAGTGATTTTGATATTGTCATTTTTGAAAGTACTAAGTTGAATGTGAATGAGAGGGAACTGATAGGACAAACAGAACATTGAACTAAATGGTCCTGTTTTTATTTCGTTACAGACCCCTGACGAAGGGTCAATTTGTTTATGACCCGAAATGCATTGGGTATGAAGAATTTAAACATCGTGATGTATTATATATTGAACATTTGGAAATACATGATTATGAATTGAAATAATCAAATTTGATGAAAAAGGAACATTTTATAACAGAACATTGAAAAATAAAATATATTCTACAGATGTGAAGAATCCCATTGCGGTTCATGTATAAGTCACGCGCACCTATTTTCAAGTAATTGGTCTACTTGTGAGAGTTCTTCGGAACACAGAAGTCACCACATCAGATAGATTTTTGCAGTAATCCATAATGATGCTATCATTAATGCTCAACAGTTTATCAACTGGAACAAATGCTTGCCTCATTACTCTACCCATTAAGATTTCGTGAGGGCTCAAACCTGTTTTTCTATCTGGAATGCTTCTCAATGACATTAAAACAAGTGGAAGTGCATCTGTCCACTTCATTCCTGTTGCTAGGCACATTTTTGCTATTCTGTTTTTTATTGTACCATTCACTTGCTCAACAACACCTGATGCTTCTGGTCTGTAAGCACAGTGTAACTTTTGTTTTATATACAGAGCTTCACAAACCAATTGTAGCAATCTGTTTTCAAAATGTGTGCCACGATCTGTCTCGACCGTTACCGGAAATCCATACCTTGGTATGATTTCTCTCAGAAGCAATTTTGCCACAGTAATTGAATCATTGCGGCGTGTTGGGAATGCTTCTACCCATCTTGAAAACAAACAGATTATCACCAAGACATATCTGAGTTTGTTATGAGGTGGCATGTCAATGAAGTCAAGCTGTAATCTGGTAAATGGACCACTCTCCCGTCCTATGGTTCCCATGCTCACAACAGTTTTTCTATTTGGGTTGATCTGTTGACAGATAAGACACCTCTGACAAAGAGTCTCTGCAATTATCCTGAATTTTGGATTGTACCATGTTTGTGTGAATAATCTAATCATTGAATCTCTGCCACTATGTCCTGGACCATGGTGCATGCGTGCCATGTCAGAAATCATACTATCTGGCATTACTGGTCCGTCATCTTTGTAAACCCAAACCTCATCTTCTTCTCTCTGTCTGCATCCTGCTTTTAACCATGTGTTTTTCTCTTCATCATCTGCCTCATCTTGCAACTGTTTTACTCCCTGCCAATTCTCAACTACAGATGTTAGCATAAGTGAGTTCAAAACATGTTCATTTTCCGTTTTCCGATTAACAGAGACATTGTTTTTTGCACAGAATTTTGCTATTGAGTCAGCATATGAGTTTCCTTTTGTTATGTAATCCTCTCCTTTTTTATGTGCTGTGCATTTTACCACTGCAATTTTTTCTGGAAGTTGAATTCCATCGATTAATCTTTTTATCAACTGTGCGTTTCTAATTGGTGATCCCGCAGAAGTTAAATAACCTCTTTGAGACCAAAGCTGGCCATAGTCATGGACTACGCCATAACCATATTGACTATCAGTCACTATGGTAATTTTTTGCTCTTTTCCCAATTCACATGCACGAATCAAAGCAATCAATTCTGCTACTTGAGCTGAACGAATTCCTTTGAGACAAGAAGCTTCAATTACATCTGCAACTGTACACACCGAATATGCTGCACTCAGAACACCTTCATCTGTTCTTAAGCATGAACCATCAACAAATAGAACATAATCTGATTCAGCTAATGGGACATCTTTTATGTCCTGTCTTGGTTTTGTGCAATATTCTAATACATCCAGGCATTCATGATCAACAGCCTCATCCCGGATTTCTGTTTCATTAGTGTCAGGTAATAATGTAGAAGGATTTAGATTCACACATCTCGCAATTGAAACATTATCCGAACCAAGGATAACCTTTTCATATTTCGTTAGCCTACTGTTTGTCAAATGTTGTGTTCTGCTTCTCGTAAGAAGAATATCAACTGAGTGTGGTACGAATACTTTTACAGGAAATCCCATTATTGTTTCTTCACTTTGTTCCAAACTTACACTGGTTGCAGCTACTGATTTTAAGCAACCTGGTAATGCTTTTGCAACTGGGTCAAGAACAGCTGAGAAATAAGCTATTGGCTTTCTCAGTCTTCCATGTCTTTGAATCAAAACTGATTATGCACATCCTTCTCTTTCACTGCAATACAGCTCAAATTCTTTTTCGTAATCAGGCATTCCTAATGCTGGAGCTTCACACAAACTTTTCTTTAATTGTTCAAAAGCTTCTAATTCAGTTTCTGTTAGGCTAATCGGGTCTTTTATGTCTGCTTTTGTCAGTCTCTGCAGTGGCTTTGCAATTACTGAAAATCCACTAATCTATTGGCGACAATAACCAACCATTCCTAGAAACATTCTAACTTGTCTCTGTGTTTTTGGATGTTGCATTGCTTGAATAATTTTTATTCTTTCTGTTGTCACCTGTCTGACTCCTTTTGCAATTCTGTGACCAAGATATTTTACTTCTTGTTTGCAAAACTGTAATTTTGCAGGAGATACTTTATGTCCCTCATCTGCCAGATGATTTAAAAGAGTAATGGTATCTGTTACACAATTATCTCTTGTTTTTGCAGCCACAAGGAGATCATCAATATAGTTCAAATTTAAATTTATATAGCGCACTACTCACCCAGAGGGTCTCAAGGCGCTTAAGGGAGGGGAGGAGCTTTACTTATCAAATAGCCAGGTTTTTAGTTGTTTTCTGAAGGAGAGGTGGTTCTGTGTGAGGCGGAGGTGGGTGGGGAGAGAATTCCAGGTCTTGGCCGCTAAGTAGGAGAAGGATCTTCCTCCCATGGTGGATCTATGGATGCGTGGAATTGCGGCGAGGGCTTGATTGGAGGATCCGAGTTGGCAGGTGGGGGTGTAAAAGGACAGGTGCGTGTTGAGGTATTCGGGTCGTAGGTCGTAGAGGGTTTTGTGTGCGTGGGTGAGGAGGCGGAACGTGTTTCTCTTGTTGACGGGGAGCCAGTGGAGGTCTTTCAGGTGACCAGAAATGTGAGCTTGGCGGGGGATGTCTAGGATGAGTTTGGCTGAGGCGTTTTGGATGCGTTGGAGTTTTTTCTGTAGTTTGGCTGTGGTTCCGGCGTAAAGGGTGTTTCCGTAGTCCAGTCTGCTTGTGACCAGTGCATGTGTGACCGTCTTTCTTGTTTCGGTGGGGATCCAACAGAAGATTTTTTTGAGCATACGTAGGATGTTGAAGCATGATGATGAGACGGCGTTGACTTGTTTGGTCATCGAGAGGGAGGAGTCCATGATGAAGCCCAGGTTACGTGCGTGGTCCGTTGGTATGGGTGCGGTTCCCAGGGCCGGTGGCCACCATGAGTCGTCCCAGGCGGAGGGGGATGATCCTAAGATGAGGACTTCCGTTTTGTCCGAGTTCAGTTTTAAACGGCTGTTCTTCATCCACTCGGCTACTTCTTTCATCCCTTCGTGTAGGTCGGTTTTGGCGGTGTTTGGGTCTTTGGTGAGGGAGAGGATCAGCTGGGTGTCGTCTGCATAGGAGATAATGTTGAGGTTGTGTTGGCGCGCAATAGATGCGAGGGGACTCATGTATACGTTGAAGAGAGTGGGACTGAGTGAAGAACCTTTGGGTACGCCGCAGATGACTTCGGTGGCCTCTGATCTAAAAGGGGGGAGGCGGACACTCTGAGTTCTTCCTGTGAGGAAAGAGATTATCCAGTCCAGTGCTTTTCCTTGTATTCCGACGTTGCTGAGGCGTTGTATGAGGGTGCTATGACGGACTGTGTCGAAGGCTGCGGAGAGGTCAAGTAGGATGAGGGCAGCAGTTTCTCCGTTGTCCAGTAGAGTACGAATGTCGTCTGTTGCTGCGATGAGGGAAGTCTTGGTGCTGTGTTTGGCTCGGAAGCCGGACTGTGAAGGGTCGAGGGATTTGTTGGATTCGAGGAAGGCGGCGAGTTGACTGTTGACGGCTTTCTCAATGACTTTGGCAGGGAATGGGAGGGGCGAAACGGGGCGGTAGTTCTTGAGTTCAGTGGGGTCTGCTGTAGGTTTCTTCAGGAGGGCACTGAGTTTGGCATGTTTCCAGCTTTCCGGGAAGGTGGCGGAATTGAAGGAGCAGTTGATGACGTCTCGGAGATGTGGTGCGATAATGGAGTCTGCTTTGTTGAAAATGTGGTGGGGACATGGGTCGGTTGGCGATCCTGAGTGAATGGTGTTCATCAGGCGAATGGAGTCTTCAGTGGTGATTGGGTTCCAGGCGCAGAGGTTGTTGGAGGGGGTTTTTAGTTCGGAGGTAGGTGGGGTGGGCTGGTTTCCAAAGCTGTTATGTATGTCAGCGATTTTGTTGTGGAAGAACGAGGCTAGGGAGTCGCAGAGGTCTTGGGATGGAGTGATGTCGTTGGTGTCGGCGGTGGGGTTGGTAAACTCTTTGACATTGTTGAATAGTTCTTTGCTGTTGTGGGCGTTGTTGTCGAGTCGATCCTTGAATGCTGATTTCTTGGCAGATCGGATCAGTTGGTGGTGTTTGCGGGTGGCTTTCTTGAATGTGGCCAGGTTGTCAGTGGTTGGGTTTTTTCGCCAGGCTTTTTCGAGGGTGCGACAGATCTTCTTGGAATTCTTGAGGCCGTCATTGAACCAGGGGGCTTTTTTGCTACCTTGCTTGATTTGAAGGTTTTCAAGGGTGCTAATTCGTCAGCGCTGTGGGTGATCCATTGTGTGAGGTTGGTGGCTGCTTGGTTTGGGTCCGATGATTTGTCAGGGGTTTTGTTGAAGCAATGAGAAGAGCTGATCGGTGGTATGTTTGTTCCAGTTTCTGCAGGGAATTGGTTGTGGGTGGTTGTGGGTCGTAGTCTTTTTGTAGTTGAAGTGAACGCAGCTATGGTCCGTCCAAAGGAGAGCTGTGGTGTGGTTGAAGGAGATGTGCTTGCTGGAAGTGAAGATTGGGTCGAGCGTGTGACCGGTATAGTGGGTGGGGGTGTCAACGAGTTGTTTGAGTCCGAGATTGGCGAGGTTGTCCAGGAGGGTGGTGGTGTTGCTGTCGTTGTTATTTTCCAGGTGGAAGTTGAGGTCTCCCAGGAGAATGAAGTCCTCGGAGGGGAGGGCGTGTGGGCTGATGGAGTCAGTGATGTCTTCGCTGAATTGTGTGCGGGGTCCTGGTGGCCTGTAGATGAGGGTGCCTCTGAGTGTGGTCTTGGGGTCGGTGTGGATCTGGAAGTGAAGGTGTTCGGAGTTTGCGAGGTTATCGTCGGAACTGGTCGTGATGCGGATGGTATTCTTATGGACAATGGCGATGCCTCCTCCTTTTTGGTTGATGCGGTCCTTTCGGATGATCTTGTAGCCTTCCTGGATGGCTATGGCGATGTCGGGTGCTGATGAGGCGTTCATCCAGGTTTCTGTAAGAAAGGCGACGTCCGGCGATGTGGTGTCGAGTAGGTTCCAAAGTTCAATGGCGTGTCTGTGGACCGAGTGGGTGTTGAGTAGGATGCATTTCAGGTTGTTAGTGTCGGAGCTCTGTTTGGAGTTAGAGGATTTGGTGTGGGTTCTGATGCAGTCGAAATTGCAGGAGTGGCAGTTGAAGGGTCCATGGGTGTGTCCTGGGGCGGATTGGTAGCAGTCTGGCAGTCGGCCGGGATTAAGTGCTGAAAGGGATGCGGAGTCGTACGTTATGCGGGTGGGGTGGATTTTGCGGGGGCCAGGGGGTCTGGCGCTGGGCGCAGTCCAGGCGCGGACGGGCATAGACGGGCTTACCTTTGGCGCACCTTCGGCGCGCATGGGGTGCATCCACTGCGCGTGAACGCTGCGCGCAAATATGTTCGTCATAAGTGGGTTGTGGAGGGGGGTGGGGCGAGGGAGGAGCAGCTGGGAGGCGGGAGCGGGGCGGAGGGACGGGCTACGAGGCACAACAACAACAAAATGGCTGCAAAGCAAAAGCGAAACCGGGCGAGATTGAAATGGGCAGAGGCACAATCGGGCACATACAAATACAGCGCTACGATCTAACAGACAAGCACAAACAATATTACAAAAGGCAATTCCTGCAAAGCGAGCACTGCACTAACGTAGATTTTCCAGGTAAATCTAGATTTTCCAAGGATTTCTTTAACAATTGATTAAAAATAGATGGACTTTCGGTGGATTCCACACCATGCTAGAATACACTCTTTGAACCGGAACGCAAAATTTTTTGGGGTTTCTGGATGCAATGGAACAGTAAAGAATGCATTACACAAATCAATAACCGTATACCATTCTGCATCATGCGGAATCTGATATAAAATTACCGCTGGATTTAATACAACTGGGCAACATGGAACAACAATTTTATTAACCTTTCTCAGGTCCTGAACAAATCTGAAAGTTCCGTTTGCCTTTTTAATTCCCATAATCGGTGAATTACATGGGCTACTCTCAATTTCTTTTTGCACACCTTGTTTTATGAATTTCTCTATTACAGGAATAACTCCTTCAATCACTTCTGCTTTCATTTTATACTGAGGAATGTTTGGATAATCTGCTCCTTGTTTTACTGATATTTTTACTGGATCTACATTTTTCATCAAACCCATTTCATCTCCAGTGAAATCCCAAATTTTAACATTCACTGTGTCTTTTAATTCTTCAGGTAGATTATTCTTATCAAACACAGGAAATAATTTACTTTCTTCTGCCTCAATCATTAACATTGTTAATTTGTAAAGCTCATCTTCCTCTGGAGTTTGTAGCTCAATACCATCAGGTGAGCAGTATATTGCACAATTTATCTTGCAAAGTATATCCCTACCTAACAGATTTACAGGACTGCTATCACAAACTATAAATCTATGCATGTCTTTAAATTTACCTATCTCAACTTCAACTGGTTCAGTTAGATCTGTTTTTATCTGTTGATTAGCTACACCTACTACTTGGATTTTATCTCCAGAGAGAGGAAGGTTTTCTATTTCCACTGATCTAACAGTAGAACGGGTAGCACCTGTATCCACTAGGAAAGTAATTTCTACATCATTCACTTTACCATTTACAAATGGACCAGATTGATCTACCTCAAGAGTGGCTCCAAGCACACACTCTTCCTCCTCTCTCAGGCACCGTCAGAAGTAATCTTCAGAATCACTCCCTCCATCTTCTTTCGACCAATATTGTTGTGACACATTCGACACATTCACTCTTGGCGATCTGTTTACATGTTCACCTCCGTTGAATCCTGTTTCTGCACTGTATCTCTGCACATTTACACAGTTTGGAAGTGGCGGTTGTGGTAACTGACTTTGCTGAATCACTACCTGTCGCTGTAGCTGTTGCTGCTGATTTATCTCATTCTGCATCTGTGGATTTAATGGTGCATTTTTTAAATAATTTCTGGGCGGATTCTTACACTCGCGCTTCCAGTGTCCAATTTCGCCACAATTAAAACATGGGAGTTTCTGTTTTAACTCTTCTAAATTTCCCATCAATTTTGGTTCATTATAATTACCTTTAAATTTCCCTTGATTCTGATCAACATTTTTATTTCCCAAATTTGCTATTTGTTGTTCAGCCACTTTTACCTGTGCCCACATAGCCTTTTCTTTTAACTTCTTTTGTTTAACATCTATTTCATCACTACAGTATTTTGCTTTTCTCAAAATATCATCTACTGTGTCTGATTGCCAACCAACAATTCCAGTTCTTACCATTTCACTAATCTCAGGTTTCAAGCCATATACAAATCTGTATATAAAATGGCTCATATCTTTTTCACTTAAATTTTCATAACCACTGTGTTGTTTGAAAACCAGCAGTAACCTTTCATAAAAAGAATGTACTGATTCTTTTGGCTCTTGGGCTGTTCTATCTATTTTAACCCAATCTATTTCTTTTGGGGGAATCTTGGGGCATATATCGAAGCCCATGTTAGATGTGAAGACATCTAACATGGGCTTCGATTGGAATTCATAGAGCATATTATCAAGCCCATTATCGCCGCTTTATCGACAGTTTCCTGCCGAAAAAAGCGGCGATAATGTAACGCCCTTACTTAATAATATGCCCCCTTGTTCTTCAAAAACACAATTACCTGATCGTACTTTCTCATTACCTCTGGTGAAGGAGCACCTGTTGCTTTATGTCGAGGGTATTCTTCTCTAGGCCAATTTATATTAATTTTACATTCTGCCCTAAGATCTGATGGGACAACTATTACAAAGAATCCATCAAGATCAATCCAGCAAAACTTTTGAGACTTTCACAAATCTGTCAACCTGTCGATACCATTCTACAGGTTTTTCTCTTAATCGAGGAAAATCATTTGTGAACATTAAAATGTCCTGTCTGGTCCATGGGACATGCACATACCCTCCTCCCGGTATTTCTCACATTGGCAATTCATTTACTACTTCCTCTTTCTTTTCTCTGATAGGAAAAGCTAAGCTTGTTCTGTCTTCATCTCTTTTCTTTGTCCATTTCACTCTCCATTTACTTAGTTCACCCCATTTTCTCAAAATCACAATTAAGTCTTTTATATGAATTATTCTTCCTGTGGTATTCATATTTTCAATATCTTTTTCAGAGAAATCCACCCTATACGTTTTCTGCAAATTCTTCTGCTTGCTTAAATCTATTTCTAATTCAGCAGCCATCTCCTCCAATTGATCATATTTGTTTTTCGTTTTCCATGTTATGCTTTCACAAATAAATAATAATTCATCATCCTGATATGCTTTCAAACGGTATACAACCATTACCACGCAACTTTTACAACGACCTACCATTACCACGCATTTTTTACAACGCAGATCCATTACAACGAAATACCATTACAACGCATGTATTTACAACGCAGGTACCTTTACAACGCATACCATTACAACGTAAGTATTGGTAAGTATATCATTTTATTAAAAATATTATAAGTTTGGGTTTTTGGGTAAAGGGGTATTTTTAGGGTTCAGGGTCAGTTTTGGGTTTTTGGGTAAAGGGGTATTTTTAGGGTTCAGGGTCAGTTTTGGGTTTTTGGGTAAAGGGGTATTTTTAGGGTTTAGGGTCAGTTTTGGGTTTTTGGGTAAAGGGGTATTTTTAGGGTTCAGGGTCAGTTTTGGGTTTTTGGGTAAAGGGGTATTTTTAGGGTTCAGGGTCAGTTTTGGGTTTTTGGGTAAAGGGGTATTTTTAGGGTTCAGGGTCAGTTTTGGGTTTTTGGGTAAAGGGGTATTTTTAGGGTTCAGGGTCAGTTTTGGGTTTTTGGGTAAAGGGGTATTTTTAGGGTTCAGGGTCAGTTTTGGGTTTTTGGGTAAAGGGGTATTTTTAGGGTTTAGGGTCAGTTTTGGGTTTTTGGGTAAAGGGGTATTTTTAGGGTTTAGGGTCAGTTTGGGGTTTTTGGGTAAAGGGGTATTTTTAGGGTTTAGGGTCAGTTTTGGGTTTTTGGGTAAAGGGGTATTTTTAGGGTTTAGAGTCAGTTTTTGGTTTTTGGGTAAAGGGGTATTTTTAGGGTTCAGGGTCAGTTTTTAGTTTTTGGGTAAAGGGGTATTTTTAAGATTAAGGGTCAGTTTTGGGTTTTTGGGTAAAGGGGTACAGGGTAAAAATTAAATACAATTAAATTTAAATTACATTAAAATAAAGTAATTACATTAAATTAAATTTAATTAATTAAATTAAAAAAAATTAATTAAATTAAATTAAATTATATTAATTTAATTAATTTACATTAAAAAAAATTTTAAACTTACCAATACTTACGATGTAATTGTATGCGTTGTAAAGGTACCAGCTTTGTAAATACATGCGTTGTAATGGTACTGCGTCGTAATGGATCCTGCGTTGTAAAAATTGCGTGGTAATGGTAGTCGTGGTAAAAGTATGCGTTGTAACGTCATACATCCCTTTCAAACTGTCAGTTCCAATCGTTCCAATTATTAATTCCTCCAAATCTGCTTTCAATTTTGCAACATCAAGTCATTTACATTCTGGGGTTTGTGTTAAATCTATTTTACTCAGACTCTTTTCCGGTGTTCCAGAGTCAGATTCTGCACTAGATGGAGTTTTACTTGTCAAACTTTGATTAAAAGTTAAGTCAGGCATCATTATTTTCTCTCGATGTATTTCAGACAAGTCTGAATACAATTTTTCAGTCACTTTCAGTTTTTCCGAATTTAATGGAACAGATAAAGCTGATTGCCTAATTTCTTTTTGATCAAATACTGGAAGAACAGGTCCAATCGTTACAGGTACTGTTACTGCTTCCATGCTTTTAGTTAACTGCTGTATTAATTAATTCGTAGAACGAATGTTTTCTGAAGTATTTGGTAATTCCTCATACCTTTCCGTTCTTTTTCCATTTCTTGGGGTTTCATTACTTAGAACTGGGGTTTCAATAAAATTTCTATTTTCTCCTGATATATTTGAATTACAGTTTGTTTCTACTCTTTCAGGTGTCTTTCTATAATTTGTTTTAGGAGATGTCTCATCAATAATTTCTCTTGGTGGGGCACTTGGAGAAGTCCATGAACAAACTGGTTGATAAGGTGGCGGTTTTCTAGTATAAATTTCTTCTAATACCGCATCTTCTAAATCACTTTCTTCTCTTTTTCTATTTGTCTTTTGGGTACACTTTTGTCCAGTTACCTCATCAATTAGTCTCACTGGGTACAAGCCATCACACATGTCTGCGCTTCTCCATCGACGCATTCTATCCTGATGTGTTTCTCTATTAAGATCTAATCCTGTTGTCCTTGATATTCCTCTACTCTCTCGTTGTAACTCAAACATTTCATCCTCCCATTCAACTAAAGCTTCAAATTGGGTAGGTCTAGGCTTTGGTACGAGTTTCATCATTTTTTCTCTTAAGTTTTTCAAAACTGCCATGTTAAATGATCCATCTTCCGGCCATGCTAATACACCATCATTCTCAGTATACTTCATCCAATTCTCAATCCAAACACAAGTATGATAACCATATTCACCCAACATATACGCTGCAGGTGTTTTGTACTTATGAATTAACCTCGCGTTGAAATTTTCTTGTCAGGTTTAAGTTTGTTTTTCAATTTCTGAAACCATGAAAGCTTCTTTTTCTCCTTCATGTAATAATAATCAATTTCCCTTACTTCGGTAAAGATCGTAACAACTTCCTTGTTATTCTGCAACTCCAGCGACCACTGTGCCTTGCCAGGCCAGGTCGCCCCCAAGCTCCTCCTGCTCCTGTTTTGCTGGTTTCCTGTTGCTGTTTCCTGTTGCCGTTTTTGCCGCCACTCGCCACTCGCCTTTTCCCGCCGCTGCCTCCCTGCGGCCACCCCCCCGCCAGCCAATTGGCCCCCCCGCTCCCGCCACCCAGCAGACCCTCCCTCCCGGCTCCCTTCTTAAGGGGACTTCGTCCTGACCTCGGGAGCGACCACTGTGCCCTGCCAGACCAGGTCGCCCCCAGCATCCTCCTGCTCCTGTTTTGCTGGTTTCCAGTTGCTGTTTCCTGTTGCCGTTTTTGCCGCCACTCGCCACTCGCCTTTTCCCACCGCTGCCTCCCTGCGGCCCCGCCCCCGCCAGCCGATTGGCCCCCCCGCTCCCGCCACCCAGCGGACCCTCCCTCCCGGCTCCCTTCTTATGTCGCCTCCACGCTCGCGCAGCGGGCGTGCCGATTGTGCTCCGAAGGCGCGCCAAAGGCAAGCCCGTCTGCGCCCCTCCGCGCCTGGACCACGCCCAGTGCCAGGACCCCTGGCCCCCGACGGACCTATGACGCCGCCACCCTCATCGCACTCAAACCCAACCGACCGAGAGCCTGCCACCGAGCCACCACGAGACGCACCCACGGACCCTTCACCTGTCAGGCCTGCAAGTTCACCTGCCTCCGGACCTGCACCGCAACCGCCAAGCCAAGCACCAGCAGCAACCACCTCAAGTGCATCCTGCTCAACACCCGCTCCGTCCACAGACACGCCATCGAACTTCGGAACCTGCTTGACACAACCTCACCAGACGTGGCCTTCCTCACGGAAACCTGGATGAACGCCTCCTCAGCACCCGACATCGCCATCACCATCCCAGACGGATACAAGATGATCCGGAGAGACAGCGCCAACCAGACTGGAGGAGGCATCGCCATCGTACACAAGAACACCATCCGCATCACGACCGACTCCAACGACACCTTCACCACCGCCGAGTATCTTTACTTCCAGATACACACCAACCCAAAGACGACCCTCAGAGGCACCCTCGTCTACAGACCCCCAGGACCACGTACACAATTCAGCGAAGACATCACGGACTTCATCAGCCCGCACGCCCTCCGCTCCGCTGACTACATCCTCCTAGGGGACCTCAACTTCCACCTGGAGAACAACAAGGACCGCAACACCACCGCCCTGCTGGACAACCTCGCCAACCTCGGACTCAAGCAACTTGTCAACACCCCCACCCACTACGCCGGCCACACGCTTGATCCCGTCTTCTCAGCCAGCAAGCACATCACCTTCAGCCACTCCACCGGACTTCACTGGACCGACCACAGCTGCGTCCACTTCAGCTTCAGAAGAACCACGACCCACCACCACCCGCAACAGGTACCTCGCAGGAGCTGGAACAAGATCACCGCCGAGCAGCTCACCACCTCCCTCAGCCAGAACCCACCCGCCAACACAACGGACCCCAACGAAGCAGCCCGCAACCTCACACAATGGCTGACCGCCTGCGCCGACTACCTCGCGCCACTTAAGAACCCGCCCAGCAGACCCAGAAGCAAGAAAGCCTCCTGGTTCACCGACGAACTCAAGAATTCCAGGAAGAACTGCCGCACCCTCGCGAAAGCCTGGCTCCGCGACCAGACCACAGACAACAGGACCGCCCTCAAAGACGCCACCCGCAAGCACCACCAACTCATCCGCACCACCAAGAAGAAATCACTGAAGGAATGACTGGACAACAATGCCCACGACAGCAAGGAACTCTTCAACATCGTCAAGGAGTTCTCTAATCCCAGCACCAGCAACAACGACATCACTCCTTCACAAGATCTCTGCGACTCTCTCGCCTCGTACTTCCACCGCTAGATCGCCGACATCCACAACAGCTTCGGCGCACCTTCCACGCACCCAATTGTCAAACCAACGCCCCCCACCGCCACCCTCCGCACCTGGACCACGGTGACCATCGAAGACACAGCCCGCACGATGAACACCATCCACTCCGGATCCCCAACCGACCCCTGCCCCCACCACGTCTTCAACAAGGCCGACTCCATCATCGCACCTCAACTCCGGGACATCATCAACTCATCCTTCAACACCGCCACCTTCCCGGAGAGCTGGAAGCATGCTGAGCTCAGCGCCCTACTGAAGAAACCAACAGCGGACCCCACCGACCTCAAGAACTTCCGCTCCATCTCGCTCCTCCCCTTTCCTGCCAAAGTCATCGAGAAGACCGTCAACAGACAGCTTGCAGCCTTCCTCGAGACGAACGGATCCCTCGACCCCTCGCAGTCCGGGTTCCGAGCCAACCACAGCACCGAGACCGCCCTCATCGCAGCCACCAACGACATCCGAGCCCTGCTCGACAATGGGGAAACAGCGGCCCTCATCCTCCTGGACCTCTCTGCAGCGTTCAACACCGTCTGCCACCGCACCCTAGTGCAACGCCTCAGCAACATCGGGATCCAGGAAAAGGCACTGTAGTGGATCATCTCATTCCTCGCCGGAAGAACACAAAGAGTCCGCCTCCCCCCGTTCCGATCCGAGGCCACCAAAGTCATCTGCGCCGTACCCCAAGGATCTTCGCTCAGCCCAACCCTCTTCAACGTCTACATGAGACCTCTTGCAACCATCGCACGCCAACACAACCTCAACATCATCTCCTACGCCGATGACACACAGCTGATCCTCTCTCTCACCCGAGACCCCGACACCGCCAGAACGAGCCTACACGAAGGAATGAAAGACGTCGCAGAATGGATGAAGAACAGCCGCCTGAAACTGAACTCAGACAAGACGGAAGTCCTCATCCTGGGACCATCGTCCTCCGCCTGGGACGACTCCTGGTGGCCTCCCGCCCTGGGCACCGCTCCCAAGCCAACAGACCACGCACGCAACCTGGGCTTCATCCTGGACTCCTCCCTCTCGATGACCAGACAAGTCAACGCCGTCTCCTCATCGTGCTTCAACACCCTGTGTATGCTCCGTAAGATCTTCCGATGGATCCCCACCGAGACCAGGAAGACCGTCACCCAGGCACTCGTCACCAGCCGACTGGACTACGGGAACACCCTCTACGCGGGAACCACAGCCAAACTACAGAAAAAACTCCAGCGCATACAGAACGCCTCCGCCCGACTCATCTTGGACATCCCCCGACGCAGCCACATCTCTGGACACCTGAGGGACCTGCACTGGCTCCCCGTCAGCAAAAGGATCACATTCAGGCTTCTCACCCATGCACACAAGTCTCTCCACGACCTGGGCCCCAAGTACCTCAACGACCGCCTGACCTTCTACACACCCACCCGCCAGCTACGCTCTACAAACCTCGCCCTCGCCGCCGTACCACGCATCCGTAGAGCCACCGCCGGAGGAAGATCCTTCTCCTACCTGGCAGCCAAGACATGCAACTCCCTCCCCATCCACCTCCGACTGACACAGGACCACCTCGCCTTCAGGAAACAACTCAAGACCTGGCTGTTCAAGCAGTAGCAACCCCCTCCCCCCAGCGCCTTGAGACCCTACAAATGCCATGATTGATTGATTGATTGAAATGCCAGCCAATCCGTGCACGAAACTCACCAACAAGCCAATCAGGTTCAGCTTTGTCACTATTTTGCTCCACCAATAGAATTACTGCTTTTCAGGATGAGCCAATCAGCTGTAGCTTGCCTCAGTCACGTGAACCAATCAGTGCGCAAACACTGTGACGTATGTTAGCCAATCACAGCGCGACACTTGTGACATATGCTGCCGCTGCAGCTTCTCTGTCCCTCACTCCTTAAACTAACACCTCCTTTACAATTTTAAAGCGCCATATTTACAAATCTTTCAATTGAATTATGTTAATAACTCCACAAATAACAAACCATTTGTCTATTTCGCTAAAATAAAATGATAGCTTTTTCAATCATTCAAGTATTCATTTACGTGAAATAGACAAAGCTATTTTCACAGAATATTTAAATTCGTTGATAAAGTAAGGCTACTTTACCCATCTAACAGGTAATAACAAACTCGTTCCTCTCTAAATGCACATACAGAGATATTTTACACCTCCTTAGAGACAATTCAGAGATTCACTTGATCGTATATTACAAATCCATTTACGCACATTCATACTGAAAAATCCCTAACCATGCATACATAATCTTTAGTAAGACTTTAACCCACCAATAGAAATCCTCACTCGCCAGTAAGATAGACGACGCTTCCTTACCCTTCACTCAAGCTTAGATAAATTCTACTACTCTTTTCACAGTGAGTTTTAAAACAGGATCCAAGTCCCTATACTCGAAAGCTACGATTTCATAGACAATCCTCACTATGCATTCTACCTTACACACCTAAAATCCCTAAACTTGTGCTGTACGTCCACAATACTTGTGATATACGGCGATACCACTATTTGAAACAGAACAAATGCACTGTGTAACTTCACCTGTCACACTTCTCATGCCGGCACAAACCAGGAATTTTCCCACTGCTGGAAAAAACCTTTCGACTACATATAACAACTGACCAAACTTAACATGTGTTAGACATCGATCCTATGTATTTACCATGTAACATACAAATCACCATAGTAACCATCCTCTGCTACCAAGTAATTGATCCAGCGCTCCTATTGAAAAACTGTCTCAATAACGCTACCTATCACCTCAATACTCACCAATATTCATGAAACACATATGAAGGGCCATACTACCACTGAGACAACTTTTGAGCGACTGAATCAGGTGGTTTGATTAGCTAAACTACTCACATATTATTTACATATTTATATACAACAGCTGTTTACCTATTTTTACCATGGTTTAAACATTTATCATTTATTAATCAGACCACCAAGGCGAATGGATCAACTGATGGTGACTAGATCATGAATAAACAAGACCAGCTTGTCATTTCAAATCTAATTTTATTAACTTTATTTATCAAAAGAATGAGCATCAACGTTTTAGAATCTTTATTCTTAAGCATTTAAGAAAGCAGCTTTTAACGAGGAAATGAATTAATAAACTGACACTTTCAAAGCAAGCTCAGAAACATGAAATATTAGCAAAATAACAGCTTCCATTCCCTAAATCTATTTCCCTGACTATTACTCACTTCTCCTGAAAAGGAAAAATCATTTAAAGTCTACTGTCGTTACGTGCGCCAAAAGTCCATCAGCATGCCACGTCAGTCAGGAATCGGAAAGCAAGAGTTTTTTCTCTGCTCCTAGTGTCAGGTTTTATACCTTTCTTTCTAGCTAAACTTTCTACATTTTACATTCTTCTCGACAAATCCGAGCTTTTCATTGGCTGTCCTGTGTCAGTCCACGATAAAGTTTGTTAGGTCATCTCCGTCTCTTGACCAAGTCCAGGCTTCACATAAGCCCTATTGTCTTTCACTTCCACATCTTTCAGCTTCCTCTGGAAAGATACTTTTCCCCGAGATTCAAACATTTACTTCCTAGCCTTGGCAGACACTTTAAGTTTCTGTCCTTGAGCGTTTTCTCCGAGAGCACGTTCAACACAGCCAAAGGATTGCTTTTCTGATTAACGATGAGAGTGCAGAAAAAATCTTCACAACCACGCATGTGTAAAGACATCACTCTGGACACGTTTTTGTGTCTGCAGCTCTGTCAGCCATGTTTTCTGAACCACCTTTAGGCCTCACTTTGGAAACTATTATTAAACAAACACAAGACATCAATTAATTAAAGAATTGAGACCCATTCTGTTACCCACCCCCTTTACTAATTAATCCCGTTAATTATGTTACCTAGCAAAAGCACAAATAAGCAGCATTATATTGACTTATTACTTCTCCTTTGGGAACTGCTGCACGAACTCCTTGAGCTTTTGTCACAGAAAGGACATAACATAAGCACACAAAATAGGCACATGCTATTAATTAAACAGCCGCATTTAATTCTGACAAAGACAATAGACAAGGTTAGTTTATTATTTTTCTCTTTGCGTTTGCAACAAAAAGCACATTAGTTTATCCCGCGTGTACTGATGCATGTATTCTTAAACTAAGTTGATTAGTAATTTCACCACAAGCTTATTAATTCAATTAATGTTATGAGAGATTAACTTCACAAGTTTGAACAAAATCTTGTTCTACACCGTGCTCCATCACCCCTAACCCTGGACCCTTGGAAGTCAGGATAAACATGCTGTGTGAGCCCATTTGTGGTCCTTATCAGAACCAACGTAGCACGACACATCTCAATGCAGGATCTCGCATTGCAGCCCTTAGAGCTCCTCATCAGAATCGACACAGGTTGACGTAACTTGATGCAGGGCTTCACATCACAGCCCTCATAGCTCCCCATCGGAATGGATACAGCAGAATCTAACTCAACATACTACCTCGCATCGCTGCCCCTGCAGCTCCTCATCAGAACTGATGTTGCGTGACACAATTCAACACAGGATGACTCATTGCTCCTCAGCACCAATGCTACGCAAAGCAACTTGATGCAGGACCTCTCATTGTTTCTCAGAACCGGCAGTGCAGGACGCAACGGCTCACATCAAGGACATAAGATACAGTTCTCAGCAGGTCTAACCTGGTTCCTTGTATCTGGCCGCGCTCCATCGTAGCTAGCCTAAACTTGTGGCCCTCGTCCCGGTCTGCAGTGACAACATAACCACAGTTGGCAATTTGTGCTTTTAGGTGCTATACTTACCATAAATCTTTGAAATTGCATATCTCAGGGTCTACTGATTTAAGTCTATTTTTCTAAATTGGTGTGGGATTTTCCTTGTGTTGTGTTCTCACTTTATTACATTTTGAAGTGCTGCATAAATACTTTACACATTGCCTCATAGTTAAGCCTAACTGCTTTTGTGCAAAGTTACCAGAGGGTTAAGCACAGGCTAATTTAGTGGCTTTTTACTTTTTAGTGACTAAGGATGTGGTGGTTGCTTGAGAAGGGCTCACACTCCTCAACCAACAACCCACTTTCTCACAGATAAGCAATCCATGCATGCCATTTATGAATAAGGGCCATCTTGTCTGTCCTCTTATGCTTAGACCAAGATGCTGATTAGCGTCCAAGTCCCAGGCTTCCCATGGCAGAGACTTTAGTAAATGAAATTAATCTAGGAAGCTTGAACATTTGAGCAAGGTCCCTTGAGCCATCAGCTGCACTTAGCCTCTATGACTCTTAGCCTAGTGCATCAAAAGCAAAAGCTAGGACTGATGATGGTACACAGGAATGGAATAGATTGTGTCCTTATGAATGGCACTCGGGGGAGGAGGATGCAATGCAATGGTATACAATCAGTTTTAATGATTAATTTTGATGTTTTGTATCATATCACCCTTTGGTCTCTTCAGTGTTCCATGGTGTACATATTGATCACTGTGGAGTTGAGTAACAATCGTATTTTAGGTTAGTGAATGGGGCTTAATACTGGACATTTCAAATGGCAATCAGTTTCAGTAGGTGTATGCAAATATCCTGCAGAGAAGGGTTGTTAGTTGTGAAAACAGTGGTACAAAAACGTTAGGTGTTAGGCAGGCACAATGTCAGATGCATGCAGCTTACACAGAGCTAGAGTTCGGCCATATTGCATAATAGCATGCAGAACCCTGTAACGCTATTCACTATTGATTCACAAAATCAACAAAGAGCACAGAATAGAGAAAAACAGAATTTAGATCATCTCCTTACTCCAGGCTGTTGTTTCTCTAAATGGCATCCCTTTGCTAGTCTCAGATTTCTTGCATTAGAGAATTCCTCCAGATTGGCCCATGGACCATAAAAGTTCTACCTTTTCAACAAGGCCTTCTCGAACCAAGGCATAACTTAAAGTCTCTTAACCTCTTCCATGTATCGGACGGCCACCGGCCGTTCGACGTCACGTGGGCATGTGCGTCGGACGGACGGGGGCCGTCCGATCTGAGCACGTGTGGAATTTGCCTGCACAGCTGCAGAATGTGAGCCGTGGCGAAGCGGTTACAACCTTAAAGGAGAATACCAGTTACCCTTCACAGTAACAATCATATAAGGTATGAATGTAACAAAAGTTCACACCAGCAGACCTCCTAACAATCTTTTCTTTTCTTCTCTTTTCTTCTTCTGTCCATAAACGCACCCTGTAAATCTCAGCATGAACTACCCTGTGCAGTAGTCAGCATAGCGGACTGGGATCATAACAAATACCTTATAATCCTGCAGAGCTGATTAAAACTGCTAGTTTACTGAAAACCAAAAGCTGAGTGCATGCCTCTTCCACGTCTTCATCCATCACACTGCTAAGTGCTACGTCCAATAGTATGATAACTGCGCCTTGGTGGTCATCACATATGACATGCAAACACTTGCCACACATGATCAAAACAAAGACAACACCCTCCTAAATAAAATATGTAAAAGTTATTGTGGATTGAACGAATGGGGGTGGAGGGTCACTGTGGATGAAATAGATGACGGTAACAGTGGATAGCATTGTACAAAACAAATAAATTGTCATCTTACACTGCCCAGAATGGATTCAAGTAATGAAGTTCTGCCTTGCACGTATCAGCAGAAATTAAATATAAATTTCAAGCATCAATAACCTGTAGGGTGGTCACTGAACCAGGGTCTATATTTAAGTGCTAGTGGAATGCACATTTTTAGGTCTGGTGTTAGCCAAGACCTTTTGATTTAAAAAATATATATTTGTACAATATACTTTTTGTAAGATGCTTTCAGTCAGTTTTCTCATTCACTGCTCCATTGATGTGTCATTCACATTTTGCTTCTGCCCACTACAGCGTATAGCATGGGGCAGGTGATCAACTCACTTTATACACTGGATGACTACAATTTGAGTGACTGCATTTTGCTCTTTCACAAGGAGCTGTCTTTCTATCCTTCTTTCTTTTTTTATTTCCTTTTATTTTTCGGTCTGCCTTTCTATTCTCTTTTCGTGCCTTCCTTCATTAGTTCTTTCTTGCCTTCTTTCTTTCTTTGTTTCTTTCTTCCTGACATTCTTTCTTGCCTTCTTTCGTTCTGGTCTTTTTCTTGCCTTCTTTCTTTCTTTCTTTTTTCTTTCTTTCTTTCTTTCCTTTCTTTCCATTCTTTCTTTCTTTTTTCTTTCTTTTTTCTTTCCTTCCATTTTCTTTCCTCTTGACTGCTTGTTTCCCTCTTTCTTTCCTTTATCTTTCCTTTTTTATTTGCTACTTTCTTGCCTTCCTTTTTTACTGCTTACCTTCCTTTCTTTTTCTTTCTTTCCTTCTTTTTTTGCTTCTTTCTTTCTCAAAGGCTGGCAGTCAATGGCACTAATATTGGTCGTTTTAGGTCTATTTTAGCCAAGAACATTTGATTTTACTAAAATTATATGTAAGACATTGTTAGAAACTGGGTTGTTGGTTGACTGGGGTGTGAACCTTAGTTAAGCAGAAACCACAATCCTAGTCAGGGTAAGGGTCAGGCAAACCCTAAATTAACCTTTGCTCAGCCTCTGGTAGCTTGGCACAGAGCATTCAGTCTTACCTTGGAGGAAGTGTGTAAAGTATTTGTGCAACACTTCAAACAGTGAAAACACCATACAAAAAGATACCACACCAGGTTAGAAAAATAGTACTTACTTTAATAGGTAGAACAAGACCCAAACAACAGAAATCCATTATGTAGAACTTGAGATATGAATTTTTAAAGAATAAACTGTAAAATAGAGCCTAGAAGCAATAAGCGCTTACTTGGGATATCTGGTAGCGCTGGACCGGGACAAACTCAAATGTTTAGGTCAACTGCAATGGCTACAGGGACCCAGTGAGATCCGCTGAACAAAAGTACCTTGATCCTGGCTGCATCGACATCACAGATGGGGGCCACCACCAAAGCGAAGCGTCGGTATTGTTTCACGAAGTGCGGACGGTGCGCAGACGCAGCATTGACTCCAATGAGCAAAGAGCTGCGATGTAGAGATTTGTCATCGAAGATGCCATCTCTGGAGACCTTGTTCAGTGGGGATTCTGTAGGCGCTGCGTCGCAGTAGAGGTGATGTGCCAGTTCTGGCCCCGCAACAGGACCGATCCACTGGTTCCGATCCACACAACATGAGTGATGTGTTGGTTCCAATCCATGCAACAGGGGCGATGTGCTGGTTCTGATCCACGCAATGGTGCTGATGTGCCAGTTCAACAGAGGATGCATGGGTTTTGCTGAAGCAAGCACCTTAGGCATCACTTCCAAAGGTCCAGGACTGGGGTGGCACCACTTGACAGGGCAGACTCACAGATTGCTGAGTCCAGAAGCAGGTAAGTTGACTGTCTTTTATGTCCCTCAAACTTCAGTTCAGGAGGCCAGCCAGCTAGTTTTTTGAGTCACTCTGGGTTCAAGTGATTAAGGTCCAGTCCTTCTCACCCGGACGAGAGAGAGCAGCAGGGCAACAGAGCATGACAAGAATCCAGCAAACAGCAGTCCAGCAAAGTGGCAGTCCTTTCAGCTGCACCACTAATCTTCCTGGCAGAGTAGTCACTGGTCAAGAAGTGTACTGAAGTCATGTTAGCGGTCCATTACTTATACTTAGTTGGGCCTTTAAATTGGGGGAGACTTTAAAGACAGAGCTTTGAAGTGCAAAGATCCTCCCTTTCTGCCCTGGCTCCAGACTCACTACATGTGGGTATGCAGCCCTTTATGTAGGCACAAGACACAACCTATTCAGGTGTAAGTGAGGCTGGATCCAACTCTTTCCTTCCATCCTCCCAGCATGCCCCATCTAGTCACACCTAAGGTCCTTTTGTGAGTGGCTGTCTAGGGGGAATGTACAAAGCCCAGCTGTCACCCACCCCAGACTGAACAGAGACAGGTAGTGTACTGAAGACATGGTGTCAGAGGTCCAGTCGTCACACCCAGTTGGGCATTTGAAGGGTGAAGAGACATTAAAGATAGGGTTTGAAGTGCACCAAGGTCCTCCCTTCCTGCCCTGGCTCCAGACGCACTACAGGGGGTTATGTAGCCCTTTGTCTGGGGACCGAACACAGCCTATTCAAGTGTTAATGTGGTTGGGTCCACCTCCTCCCTCCCATCCACCCAGGATGGCCCATCAAAACAAACGTAATCTTCCTTTGTATGTGGCTGTCTAGGGGGAATATGCAAAGTTCATCTGCTGAACAGAGACAGGTAGCAGGCTCCAAATGGCTAAAGTAAGAAAAAAAAAACTTTCTAAAAGTGCCATTTTCAGAATTGCATTTTAAAATCTGACTTGACCATAAATTGTGATTTTAAATTGTGAATCCAGAGACACTAGACTTGGAGGTCCAATCGCTTCCCAATTGGAAATTATGCTTATAAAATGTAATAAGGTAATCCCAATGTTATTGTATGGGAGAGATAGGCCTTGCAATAGTGAAAAAAGGATTTTGGGAGTTTTTCACTACCAGGACATATAAAAGGTACACAAACTTGTCCTGCCTGTTAAATAGATTGCAGCCTGCCCTGTGGGTTGTACAGGGCATACCTTAGGGGTGACGTATATGTGTAAAAAGGTATGGTTTGGGCCTGGCAAAAGACTCGTTTTGCCAGGTCGACATTGCAGAGTATTCTGTACACACAGGCTCTGGAATGACAGGCCTTAGACATAGCTAAAGGGACTACTTAAGTGGGAGGCAAAATCAGTGCTGCATGCCCTCTAGTAATAGTAATAATAGTAATAGTAATAATTTTATTTCACATAGTTACTTAAAACCATTGCAATACAAGAATAGGTCAAGAACAGAGAAAATAAAAATACAGTTCTAATAAAAGAGAATAAAACATTCACATTTCCTTAGTTCGAATGTGCACGCAGCAACTTCGTAAGCAATAAAGTTTTTTTTTTTTAAATCAACTTTATAATTGTAAAATGTTTCTACTTTCCCGATGTCCTCATAGAGTCAGTAATGTCATTCAACAAAGCGATATTAGATCAATGGTACAGGGACCGTTATAAATTAATTTCAGGCATCTTTTTTTCCACTGCCTTCATAAATTTTACGAAGCTACAGCTCAAGCGAGGGTCATGGGGAGAAAAGCAAGCCAGAACTGCCTTCCTTCGTGTGCGGATTCCTTGCCGATTGAAGTGGTGTTTCAACAAGTGTTTCCGTTCATCACGTAATTTCTCGCAAGGGCATATCAAGTGCAGCATATCCTCTTGCCCCAAGCCACGTAGCCGACAAAGGGGATCAGCTTTTATTTTAATCCAGTGTGGGAGATTTTGAGTACAGGGTAGCAGGCCCAACCTGTGCTTTAAGAAGCACATTTTGACGGGTTTGGAGTATCCCTCGCCAAAGTAGCTCTGTGGTGCCTTAGTAGTATAGGAGTTTAGGGTCATCCAGCCATGTGTTCTTTTGGAGAGGGCTGCCTTATCTTTGACCCATGATAACTGTTTGATCGATTTCTTGACCAATTTTTTAAAAGTTGTATGGTTTACTGGGGTATCCCAGAGCTGCTCTAGTCCCGTGTTTGTGCGGCTGTCCAGTAGGAACTTGGCTGCTGCTGAGGACGGATGTTGTACTAACTCTCTCCACAGATGTTCATTTAATATTCCCTGTTTTGATTTTCTCTCTTTGTCCCAGGCTATCATGTAGGCTCCCTGCCTTGCTAGGAGCTGTTGGTCGATGCCAAATTCTAGCCTGATTTGAGCTGGTGATGTTTGTTTGGGCAGGCTGAAGATGATTCTGTAAGCAGCTGTTATTGCATTATCAAGGATCTTGGCATCCCTTCCTCTAAGTGCCTCACTCCCATAGGTAATTGTTGGAAGAAGTTTTGCGCGGATTACTTGCGTCAAGGGCAGAAGAGAGGGGCCAGAAAGTTTGTGTTTTAGAGACTTCAGCGAAATTGCCAAAGATAGCCCTTTCCCTTGTATACTCGTTCTCTGGGCGGAGAACTGCCCACCGTTGTCATGCCCTCTAGTAGCATTTAATGTATGGGCCCCGGGTACAAGGGGTACCACTTTACTAGGGACTTATAAGTAAATATGCCAGTTGGGGATGAACCAATATTACCATGTTTAGGGGAGAGAGCACGTGCACTTAACACTGGTTAGCAGTGGGAGGCTGCATAGAGTTTTATTACCAGCAAAAACGGGTTCAGAAAAATGGAGGAATCTCCAACCCACTCGAGCAAGCATGAAGGGACAACACGTCAAATTACTTAATCCATTGACTGACTTCACTAAGAGTTACGCCATGCTGCCCCTTCACAAGGAGCACATCTACACACAAAGTAGTTCCCTTCAGGCCGAAGGAGTACTATGGTAATGTGTGCTTTTTTGAGACCAAAAACATTATTGCATTTAGTCAATATTTGGTTTAGATTGACAAACTCCTGGCAGCTTCACAAACAATAAAGTTTTGCAAAAGCCACCACAAAACAAAACAAGAATTGCCAAAAGGCTGGCAAAGGAAGCCAGACCTATTTGCTTTTTCAAATGCTTGATAATCATGGTTTTACCATATCTGGAAATAAAAATTACAAATACAGCGTTCACAATCCTTATATCTGAACTGACCTTAGGGAACCTTCCCCCCTCCTCCCCCCCCACCCCAAAAAAAGCCTTTTCGTAGTCAGATGGCAGCTTTGTTTTGTTTCTGTTACAAGAACTGCCAGAACAATAGCAGCAATTGACCTGGCTCAACACTAAGAAGTGGATTAGCTCACAAAATCTCATCAGTCTGCCACGTGAGAATCTCGGATTAGGTGTTACACAGCGTGAAGAACTCATGTGTCTCGAAGACAGGAGCAGGTTTTGTTTTCATCGCAAAAGGAAGACATAAGTAGCCTTTTCTGGCAACGTGACATTCATGGCCATAGGCCAACTCAGAAAGGAGTAGGAATCTTTAGGGAACAGAATCTCTGGAAACATCACCTATTAAGATTAGTTTGTAGGACACTGGGAAATATTCGAAACGTCTCAGAGCTATAGTGTGTAGCAGTGACAATAGGAAATTTGGACAATATACAGTATACTGTTTTTAATTCAGGCGTAGAGGGAGCTTTAGTTGTATTTTCAGCCTAATGTAATCTAAAAAAAAATAGCCACGAAAGCCTAAGTTATAAAACATAATTAAAGGGGCTTTATGTCAGCCTTCCTTTGCTGTAATTTTTTTGAAGTGTCAATCAGTTATTGGTGCGGCCCAAAGGAAAGCCTGTATACAGTGGGCAGTGGATCAGCTCATTTCAACTATTGTTTTTTATGTAAAAGATATTCCACTTTTTGGGTCAACTCAAAGTACAGCCATTGGATGCTTTCAGTGCCAGGATGTTGAGTGACTGTATCCAGCCTGTGAAGTATATAAATGCACACTTGGTAGTGCAAGCCTCAGAAGCAAAAGAGCTTGGCTGCCAGGATGTTGAGTGACTGTATTCAGCCTGTGAAGTATATAAATGCACACTTGGTAGTGCAAGCCTCAGAAGCAAAAGAGCATAGCTGCCAGGATGTTGAGTGACTGTATTCAGCCTGTGAAGTATATAAATGCACACTTGGTAGTGCAAGCCTCAGAAGCAAAAGAGCATTGCTGCCAGGTTTTCATATTGTTCATATGTGACATTTCCAGGGTTTTAGTGTGAGTATGAGTGACATTCTACTGCCAAATGTGTGACACTTTGCAGTCTATGTAAAGAGATAACTATCAGAAATGACTCCCTTTTGAGCAATGAGAAGCTCAAAAAAGTAATTGAAAGATCTGCAAAACCCCTGAAACGGAGGATTACTAACCTACTTCCCACTACTAAAATTATCATATTGTAAATAATTGAGACACCATGATATTGATCAACAGTCGAGTAGTGCTTTGCTAAGTTGTATGGGCACTACATAAACATACACAGTTTAATTAAGAAAAGGACTTGCAAGTCAGCATATGCATTTTAAAGTCTGTACATAAATTAATTAATTACAGTATAGACTGGCTTCAACATGTGCCCCATTGGAGGTGCCACACTAAGACCTGGGGCTAACACCTCAGTCACAGCATCCTCAGTGTTGAGAGAATGATACTCAGGTGGCAACTGTGCATGTTCTCTACATTACCATAAAGAATGAGTTTTTCTACTTCAAATCTGAGACCAAATTGAAAACAAAATAGCACATAATGCTAATGTGTTATTTTGTCCTTCCTTGTAACTTGTTGTAGACTTGAGTCACAGTTCTAGCCAGTGGTGGTTGCAACTGAGTAGTGCGGGTGTGACGGGGGTATAGAAAAATAAATGAAAAATGACTTACCTTGCTGCAGGCCGCCGCCTCGCCTCCGTCCTCTTCTGTTCCTGCTGGAAGCATCAAGCACACACGGGCTCCCGGAAGCTAATCATGACGCTGCTGTCACCATGAGAGCAGCAGCATGATTGGTCAGAGCCCTGTGGTTCGGGGCTCAGATGGGAACTCTGCTCCTCTGCATGTCCTTTAGCCAGGCTGTAGTACAACCTGGCTGGAGAACATGCACAGTGCGCATGACTGTTTGGTCAACCCAAGATGGCTGGCCAAACCGTCATGCACACTTAAGTGCCTCAACCACTCCCCGCATGCTGGCTGTGACGACAGCACACCCCACCCTGCTCCGTTAACCTGCTTGACACAGAAAAATAAAATTATAACAACATAATGTTATTATCATTTTATTTTTCCTTTATCCACTGCTCAAAGAGCAGTCGGGCGGCGCTACTCCACCTTAGTGGAAGAGCCGCAGCTAGTTTTGGCCTTCCTTTTCATGTTAGCAGATGAGAATATCTATACAACTTTTTACCACAAGACCTGCTCATTTGAAACAATAATGTAGCAGACAAGGTTCTATCCACTGATTAACTGGGGTGGAATTTGGTTTTATTCTTTGCTGTTCTTGAGAACACCCCTTCTTAATCAGCATTGCTGTAGGGCAGCATGAAGAATTTGGTTTTATTCATTGCTGTTCTTGAGAACATCCCTTCTTAATCAACATTGCTGTAGAGTAGCACGAAGAGAAGTTTAAATACTTTTGAAAGAAGGAAGTACTCACTTATCTGAGTCCCAATTACAGTGTATTTTGCCTCAAGGGAGTGCTAAATTACATCCATCCTATAACACTCAACCTCACCAGTACCACTGTTTATTTTCATAGCAGCACATTTTCTGGATATGTTCTCCAAATCAGTGTCTTGGTATTGTGCAAATTCTTGTCCTAAAGAAACTTGATCATGATCGGTGTTCTTCATGTATGTAACAAAACGTTCCACCAAACCAGCACACTATTAAAACCATGTTTTTGTTTCTCAGAACATTAAAGACCTTTGAATGTATGAGCATGTCATTGTGAAATACAAGGACTTTCGAGTCAAACTTTTACTCCAATCATGTGAAAACTTTTTAATGCTTCCTAGAAAGCATGTTTCTTAACTTTCCTCTCACAATCATACCAACAATCAGAGATCCAGCATTCCCATGTTGCAGGAACAGGCACATTAGCACCTGGATTCCTCTTGAACTATTGTTTGTCATCAACAAGAACCATCTCTTCAAGGGTTCCACCAATAAGTTTGATCATGGAATCAAAGAGAATGTTAATGGTGGTGTCTTCACTTTGCAGCAAGTGGGTAACCTAAACAAAAGCAGGTAGCATAACCTGAAAGATTAGACCATCTATATCTGTCACGCGGTTCTTAAAGCACTGAATAGTCTCCTTAACCTGGCCTTGCTAGTTTAAGATTGGACCGGTTGCTATGTTTTGTAACATGCCAAGCACTAAATTGAGCATACCAACTATATCCCGCAAATATAAACGTCCAATTCATGATACAGTCTTCGTAAGCACTCCCACGTTTGACTGAAAAGTGAACTGTACACAGGGAGAAAGTTCAATGCTCAGGAAAACACAGTGTGGCCCAGTGTTGAACTCACTATCAATCAGGTTGTGTCCTGAATATCCGTTGTACATAGTAGAAAATATGGTATTTCTTTTTCAGAGTAGAATGGGAAACAAACATTTAGAAAAACAGTTGCCATTGTGAATTTACTTGCAAAGCATAAACTCAATTTACAACTGAGGACATACTGAAGCTGCAGGACAGTGACAGTACAACGAACAAGCGTAATTAAATAGAAAGGATAACATTTGTCAGCAAAGGTTAAATATATAATATCATTTAACTATCTTTATATTGTGCTGCTTGCATCTACTTATTTCAATAGTACTGTGCCTCAGTTTTCTTCTCTCTGGATCTCCTATGGCTAGCACCAGCCGTGTGCTTTTTGGAACTCATAGCTGAAGTGCCGGCCTCACTGTCATCACTATCTGAAATTGCTATACCTATCAGCATTAGGGTGGTCTTCCCCCAAGCTTTTTGCCTACTTCCCTCCAATGTTTGCTCAAGTCATTTTTGCTAGCCTTAAGACTCTGTGCACTTTACCACTGCTTGACCAGTGCTAAAGTGCTTGTGCTCATGTGCTCACTTCCTAAAACATGGTAAAATTGGCTTACAACTAATTGGCATATTGAATTTACTTATAAATCCTTAGTCAGGTGGTATACCATATAACCAGAGATGGTAAAATAAATACTACTAGTGGCCCTGCTACATTTATTGTGCCACCCACTTAGTTAGCATCTAAAAACATGTTTCAGGCCAGCCATTGCAGCCTGGATGCAGTTTTAAACTACCAATTTTACTGGGGAAAATAAACATTTTGTCAAGCTTAAAAATCCCCATTTAATAGATATAAGTCACCCATAAGATAGGCTCTAAACAGCCCTGGGTGCATTCATTGTATTTAAAAAGTTGGATAGCACCCATTGCTATAGACCAATATCTTTGTTTGACTCTGTGGTTAAGATGGTGAGTCGAGTTCTCCTAGACAGATTAACTAGCTGGGCACAGGATAGTGATATTTTGATTGACGTTGAGTACAGGTTCCATCCTGGGCAGTCCACCGTAGCCCAGTGCCTTAACTTATTAAATGATTCTTTATAAATATACGGTTGCCCGCCCGGTAGCATCTATCTGGCCTTCATGGATCTGTTGTCCGCGTTTGATCGTGTGAACAGAGTTAAGCTTTGGCAGACCATGTTGGCCATCCGGGTGGATGGGGATCTGGTTCATTTCTTGGAGGACCTCCACAGAGACTCAAAGGCTGAGGTTCGATATTCACAAGATCTTAGGGTCTCTCGCAAGATCTCAATAAAAAGAGGAGTATGTCAATGGTGTATCTTAGCCCCCTTTCTGTTCAATTTGTATATCAACAAATTGGAAAAAGTTCTGTTAGAGTCAAAGGTAGATTACCCTAAGGTGTGTTGGCGTGGCCTACCGTTTTATTATACGCTGATGATGCAGTCTTTATGTCTCGGACTGCAAAAGGGTTGCAAGTACTGCTTAGCTCTTTTTCCTCCTTTAAGGTGGACCTGGACCTCTCAATAAATGACACCAAATCCTATGTGATGGAGGTAGGACATCGTTCTATAAAGCTTTATCGCATCTGCTCAAGTTCCCCGTACAGATGTTTTCTCTTATCTTGGTGTGCTGATGGATGAAAAGATGAAATGGGGGCCACTAAAACAGAGAAAGAGGGGAGACTTAGTGCGCACTAATTTGGCTAATTCTATTTCGCTTTAAGATAAGGCGGGAGACCGATTGCTGCACTCCTGAAGTTATATCCGGCTAAATGCGTCACTAAAGCTTCCTATGGTAGCGAAATTTAGGGTTATGTTGCTATGGATGCGTTAAAAGTGGCAGAGAATACTTTTTTTAAACGTCTTTTATGTGTGGCCCCAGGGAACATCTAACATGATGGTACATGAAGAACTGGGGGTGCCCTACCTTTTCGACTTGTTGGCTCTTCGTCCCTTAACATTATGGTTAAAGGAAGGTCTGCCTTTAAGTAAACTGATTTTGAAGGAGTGTATGGCTCTAGACCACGCTCACCACATTCCGTGGCTTAACCATATAAAGAGATGTTTTGAAAGACTGAAAACAGCCAAATTATTTACTAACCAAGACATAGTGACTAAGAAAGGCCTGTGCTGGGTGCAGGAGACATTTCAAAAACAGAGTATACTAGGCAGGGAAGAGTGCAAACTGAGGAACCCTAGTGTCCATAAATTAAATTTTCCTGAAAACTGTACAATCAACTGGGCTATACTTTTAGGGCCTCAGTACCTATGAGCGTTTCTTATTGTCCAGGTTTCGCTTTGATCTCTTCCACCTTCTGTTGGCACAGCCACACGGGTGTAGTAGAGGTCAGATTTTAGAGTCCTGTGGCTGCGATGGAATGTCTCCACAGGATATGCTTCGCTTTTTAATGTATTATGTGACTCCCTGGAAAACCTTTATCGTCTCTATTTTTAAAAGACTGATATTCAAGTGGGTGCGACCAGCTTTTATTTATTTACAATTGTTGTCTGGTGATACATTTTCTTTTTTGTTCTTAACTTTTTTTAATCAGCTGTTAGGCTTAGAGCCTGTTGCAACTAATTGACAGTGGCTTCTAAATGATAGTAAAGGTATTTATTAGGCACGTTGGTGACATATCCCTCTTAGTTAGGGATTTTGTGCTCATTTTTAGGTCTAAATTCAACAGCAAATTACAGATTGTGACAATATACTACTGAATCACAAAACTAGTGAACATGCAGTAAATGGGAGGGGATAGACGTATGCGTGTCAGTATTCGACAAAGAAACATGGAATATTTTTTTCCAAGTTCGACCACACAGTACTGTAAACAGTCTGTGCACAGAGTCCTCACAGACCCCTGCACAGACTCCTGTTTCCGAGACTGGAGGCGGACGCCAGACATGAAGGAGCTGGGCGGTTCTGAAGGTGGCTGAGCTCCACCCTCTGCATCCCCCGGGCTGAGTGGGGTGTGCCTTGGGCTGAGGGGGCCTGCCTGATCTCTGATCGCTCCCAGCAGTTCGGACCTGGGAGCTGCTCGCAGGTAGTGAGAGCTGCTGGGCCTGGGGATGAGGGTTGGGGTCACAGGTGGAGGCTCCAGGGAGCACTTATCCATTTGCTTACTCATGTTAAGGCCTATAGTCTGTGTGAGGCTCCACGGCAGTGCACTCTGTGTGTGCTGACCAGCCCGTACAGTGCTGTCAGCGCGCGACTTGCAGATCTGCTAAAATGCATGTTTTTAATTTAACCATAGGCAATGCTGGGGTTCTGGCGGGCTTCTGTGAAACAGCATGCAGAGGGTCCTCAAAGGAGATAAAACTGCTAAGAGCCAGGGCGAGGAACTCCAGAAGAGAAGTATGGCTCTCCATGTGCTCTGACATATTTACATTGCAGCTGAAGCCATTTGTCCTCCTCCCGGCTGAAGCACCAAGACGTGCAGCTCAAGATCGTAAACAAAGCTAACTGGCTAGGCTCTCAGCTTTGAGATGCACTCCCAGGTACTGTTGAAATGTGGCTCTCAGTTGAGTCACCTTAGAATTGATACCTTTCGAAGAGAGACATTACTTGCTCTTAAAAAAGTCTGCAAAGGCCTAGAGCTAATACTAAACAAAACTGGATGTTATTTATTCATTTGAAACTTGCCATTTCAGCAATTGTTTACTTTGAGTATTATTCAGGGATCACCTCTGGAATACCTTTTTTAAAGTGTCAAGTCAAGTCAAGTATTTCTTTATTCGGTTTTGTATCACAAGAAAAAAACATAAAAGCATTATCACAAATAAAATTCGTTTTCAAAGTTTTACATTAAAACGAAATACTAGCCAATAAACACAAATATTATTTATAGAACATACAATATTCAAAAAGGAATCTATTTACAATATAATCTGTGCTATGCCTCTTGAAGGAAGTTCAAGCTATCTACATGCGGCCTTAAAAAGGGACATCTATTCAATTATACTAAGACATTAACATTGTTAAAATTCATATTAAATGCAATATTTGTTATAGATTAGGTCGATGTCGAAATATACATTTCAAGAATTTGACAATGTACTTCGATATCCACTCATCACCCAAATACTGTAAAGAAAGCAAGGCCGGACGGCATCTTCTAAGGCCCATGAATCCTAATATCGGTATCAACCAAATTCTTCTATGTTCAGTATAATATTTACAGAAAAATAGGGTATGAATGGTTGCCTGAGCCGAAATGTTATCCCAGGGACATAAAGGTAATTCTAGGGCCCAGTTATTTCTCTGCGGAAAGGCAACCAGACGGTGGAATACATTTAGCCTGAATTTGATCAAGAGAAATCTCTCGAAAGTGGAAAAGTCTTGAGTTAGATAAGGCTGGATAGAAAAAGTAGTTTGAACAGCTATGGAATGTTGTACAGAAGGTTTAATAACCTCCTGGTCATTCTCATTTCTTCTAAATGTGCTAGGCACAGTACTTTAGTGCCTTCCTGGAAAGAGAACGGATTGAGGATGGTACAAAATAGTACTTTTCCAGCCCTAAAACACTTAAAAATCATTTTATATATAGTAGCCAGCCAATTTTGTGATAGCGATCAAGAGACATGCAATCTAAAATGATCCCCTGGGTAAAAACTTTTTTATCCAGAGACCAAATTCGATGCCACAGGAGGAGTGGTTGTATTTTAGCTAAATCTGATAGCTACGAAATCCCCAATTTGGTGTGGCATGAGAAAGTGGATGTACTCCATGGGACCGCTAGAAGGAACCTCAAAAAGGCATTTTCAACTAATTGTAAACTGTCAGTATTAACAAACCCCCATACGCCTGCCCTATACAATGCAAGTGATTGGCATTTGGCTGTATATATCTGTAGGAGCTCTGGCGGAGGCCTCTTACCCAATTTTTTTGAAAAGTTTACGAGGGCCATGGTGGCTCTCGTAAGATGAAATTTCCTAGACTCAATAGCTGGTTTCCAAATGAGTCTGTGATCGATAATAATACCCATGTAAGGATACTGGTCTGTGGTGGCTAATTTCTCTTTTTCTAAACAGATATTCTTTAGCCTTTTTTTCCCTGGACCTGCTATCATGACAAAAGTTTTTTTTAATGTTTATGCGCAGATCAAGATTACCCATAAATTATGAATATCTATTTAATGCCATCTGTAGTTCTAAGGGTGTTCGGGCGAGTATCACCGCATCATCAGCGTAGAGAAGCGCTGGAATCGGTCGGTTGTTTATTAAAGGAAGGTCCCGGCTCCCATTTATCATATTCCTCTCCAGCCCGTTGGTATAAAGCGTGAAGAGGAATGGGGCCAAGACGCATCCTTGTCTGACTCCTCTCTCTACCCTGAACGATGCGGTTAGCTCGCCCTGTGCCCCGAACCTCACCCTAGCTGATGCGTTAGAATATAATTCACGCAAAAAATTCACCAGTGGTTCTTCAACCCCCATTTCCGTTAAAACGGTCCAAAGTTTGGAGTGGCCAACGCAGTCGAAGGCTGCTGATAAGTCTACGTATAACATATACATAGAGCCTGCCTTTGCACTAACGTATTTACCTAAAAGCATTGCCAAGTTTAGGGCTTGTTCAGTCGTCCCTAGGCCTTCCCGGAACCCGTATTGAAGGTCCGAGAGAATCGCGCCATCGTCCGCCCATTGCTGAAGGCGTTCAAGGATGACTCTGCCTGCCACTATTCCCAGTGAATCCAGCAATGAGATCGGGCGATAGCAGGATATCTCCTGGTGTTCCCCCTTTTTAAAGATAAGGACCATGATTGATTTGGACCAGGAGTCCAAAAGCCCCACCTCGCAAGATGCCCTAAGTACTCTGGTCACCAATGGAGCCCATAGATCCAGATTTGATTTAAATAGATCTATTGGAACCCTGTCGGGGCCAGGGGCCTTACCGTTCCTACTAGATTTTAGAGCCCGAAGTACCTCTTCTATAGTGATATCTAAAACGATTGGGTAAGGGGACTTCGGTTTTTTCTTCATGTCCCCCAATGTTTTCTAGCCCTTTTGCAAAAATCTTTGAGAAATGCTCCACCCAGACTGTTTCATCTATGGCAACATCAATGGTAGGTGTATCTTTATTATCCATTAAATATGGAGATTTAACCACTGCCCAAAAAGCAGAGCTATTTTTTTGTGTACAGCTTTTGTGTAGTTGATCCCATAAGGCCTGTTTTAGTTCAGATTTCCTACCCTTAATTGCAGCGTTATATTCCCTCCTGAGAATTATTATATCTTGGGGGACCCTATTCGTTTTTTGACGGGCTATTTTTAATTTAGAATGTGCAGCTGTACTGTGGAAAATGACAATGTATATGTATATAAGCGGCGTTCATTTGTGTTCACCCTCGCCCCTGTCGAAGACAAAGTGAAAGTCACTGCACTGTGGCCCCGCCATCTTGTCCCCTTTTAGGCCCCATCACCAACCTGGATAGTAGCCATTTTGTGTGGCATGACCTCTCTGCCCACTGCCAATGGCCTGCGTCTCTCTCCCTCTCCCCAGCCCCGCGAGTATTCCCCCGCGCCCTGACAGCCCCCGGTCTCTCCTATGCAGGCCATAAACGCACCTCTAAATACGACCCTGCCTCCGTGCTGAACCCCTGCCCCCTCGCTCACTCATCCTACCCATAGAACAGGTCCTTTTGGTAACCTCTTCCTCCCTGCCCGATTGCCCGGCCTGATCGCAGGCCATCACCTAGTCCAACAGATGCAGTTTATTGCTCTCTACAGTAGGATCTCGCCTCACATCAGAGGAGCGGTGATTAGTCAAGGCCTTCACACCCCTAGATCCGACCGACACCCCTGCATTCCTCCCAGAAACACCCTTCCCCTCTTCTGATGACCCCCCCCCCGGCTACACCTGGCCTCTCGACCCAGTCCCATATCATAAAACTAGGTCTCGTGGACGTACCCCCCCTCCGGCCCCGCATAGCCAAACGTGATCTTATCGCCTGCCCAACCTTAGATCAGACTACCCCCCCTGCCCTCGTGTCCTGTTGGAATGTCCGGCTGCAGATTGCAATCACACGTTACATTTGGGAGGGGAAACCAACATCAGAGCGGCCGGTATGGGAATAGGCCTGGAGCTGGGATCCCAAACATGTCCCTTTTGTACTTCAAAGTGTCTTTATTGCCATAAGGAATGTTTGTGCATTATAAACCTGTGTATAAAAGACGGAGCGTGGAAGAAACTTGTTAGAGCACCTCGAGAAGATACCCTGTTGTCTGATTTGACGTGTTCTGTTCCGTCGGAAATAAACTCCTGTTTCCCGCTTTCCAGTCTCCAGCGCCTGCCTCTTTATTTGGTAATCGTGAGTTGGGTTAGAAGCGGCTAATGCCGGGCAAACCTAGGAAAGGGGTAAAGACGACCTAATCTGCCTGAACCCTTTTTCATCAATTGGCGGCCCAAGCGTGGGGCCCATCAGCGACACGTGGATCCAGTGAGAGAGGTCCCAACGACAGAGTGAACGACTGCAACGATCGGGAAGAGCTCCTGCCCGATAGACCCTTGTCTGGCAGCCGATCATCCGAACTTCACTGGTTCCGAACAGACCTCTCTCGAGTGATCTACGGTCCTGACTGGGAACCATCAGGAGTGCCACAGCAATTACGGAGAATAGAGGACGATCGGGCGCTGGAAACGGAAGACGAGAAACTGTCCATACGGTCCGGGTAAGGTCGTGTAAACACGACAAATTGCGAATTGATTGTTTGATCGTCCTTGGAAAATACTAGTATTACGCATTTGATTGTTTTATCCTGAGAGATTCTCTGCCTACAAACGGAGAAGGAAAGGAGTATTCTCCCTTTGCAGATAGTGAAGGGTGGGTAGCGCAGGCTTTTGCCCCCGTTGTAACCCGTCGCGCCTACTTCCCTCTCCATTTGATTGATTGTTATCCAAGCATTTACTGTTTTGGAATTGGTTCTTTTTGGATCATTCTCTATTTGCAAACAAGCACAGAATCGCCATACTCTGTTTAGTCTTTGCAGATAGTGAAGGATAGGTAACGCAGGCTTTTGCCCCCGTTGTAATCCGTCATGCCTATTTTTATCCCCCACTGATTGATTGTTTGACCGAACATTGATTGTTCGGAATTGGTTCTCGGAAAGGATCTTCGCTGCCTACAAACAGAGAGGAACAGGAATCTCTCTCTTTGCAGATAGTGAAGGGTAGGCAGCGCAGGCTTTTGCCCCCGTTGTAACCCGTCGCGCCTATTTTATTCCTCATTTGATTGATTGATTGTTTGTCCGAACTTGACTGTTTGGAATTGGTTCTCTCTTTGGGTATTCCCTATTTGCGAATACTGTAGAATAGAAATATTCTACCTAGTCTCCGCAAAGTAGCGAAGGATAGGTAGTGCTGACTTTTGTCCCCGTTGTAACCCGTCATGCCTATCTTCCCCCCATTGCTCAGTAGTTGGTTCAACCCGGACCGTTTATTAGAGGTAGACCACCTGGCTCCACTGGAGGACATCCCTAATAAAAAGGACATATATAAAGAAAATGCGGATTAGCCGCTGTATTGTGCTAGCAAATAAAAGAACATAAAACTCGTTAAGAAAAACGAAAGGAATTGAGTAAAATCAGTAGGCCACTGATGAGAGCTCTTTTCGACCTCACTGAAATGAAAACATTAGGAACGACCCCACAGGAAATATGGAACTAGTGAGGAAAGCCGAACTCAACGCCATGATGACTGCGAGACAACTCGGCTCCACCGATCACCCCGCCCAATTAACGACAAACCCTAGGCAAATATTAGAAATATACCACGATAGCAAAGTAACAGGTTAAACGTTTTTATTGTTGAACAAAAAAAATTAAACAACTATTTACATGACAAACGGCTGCAACAACAAACCCACAATGCATTTCGCCGTCTGCTTGGCGCCGTTCCTGTCCCTCCTTCCCAAAGTAGCAATATTGGGCTGCTTTGGGCTGCTTTCTAGTAGGGTTTTTGGGCGTCAGGAAAGTCTACAAAAGCAGTCGACGACGGCCTGGGGTGGAGAACCATTACGCGAATAATCCGGAGGCGACACCACGCACCAAGGCCTGTCCCCAGGATGAACCAAGGGACCCGTTCCTGGGGCCGTGGCAGGGAGCAGCCGGCCGCCATCGGCCGGAGAAGGCATGGGCCCGACCCGAGGGGTACTGGTCTTCCCATTCCCTTCCTCTTTCGGCGCCTTGCAGGCCGCGAGGGGGGGGGGGGATGTCTTGCATATGCCTCTGACCCCCCTCTTCTTCATCGCCTGGTCCGGCCATAACAAATGTCAGCGAGACGCTGTGGGGTGCGCTGGGAGGGAGAGGCGGCGCGGACGAGCCTCTCCCACCTCCCCAGGTGGAGGCCCCTCAGCTGCACCCCCAACACTCCATGCGCCCAGCACCGGGTTCGTCCACTCTTGCGGTGCAGAGACGCTACACGTGCCCGGAAAAAGGGTTCGTCCACTCTGGCAGTATAGAGACGCTCCACGCACCCGGCAGGGTCTCGTCCACTGTGGCGGTACTGCGACACCTCACCCGTCAGGCTGGAGTCCGTCTGCCCATTTGACTCAGTTTCTGCCGGTGGCTGCAGAACTTCTAAAAAGGGCGGTCGACTCGGCAGGAGTGACCCTGGCGTGCAGGGATGGCCTGGTCGCTGGCCGGCTGGAGGGCGGGTCCCCCGTTCGGAGGCGTTCTCCTCAGCTTTGAAGATTCTATGAGAACTGCGGGAGCCCTCGACTTCCGCGGGCCCCCGACCGCCCCCGATGGTAAAGAACTGCCATGATTGCCCACAGAACGACCAAGATGTAACCACGAGACGTTGGCGCCATCACGCTGACGCCAGCCTCAGTTTTGAATGACCAAAAATCCTGCAGACTACTGATTTGATCAGTTCCGGTGGAACATCAGTATGACCCGGTAGGAAAGATTGTTGCCCCTCCCTTTTCTTTGATTGATGGTTCATGTCACCGGTCCCTTCTGTTGCCCCTTAACGAAACTTCTGGACTGCCGAAAGAGATTCTGGTGCAACCCCGAGTTGGGGAAGACATTTTGACTATACTTGGACCCGCCTGACCCCACCCAAAAATGGCGCTGGTACAAACGAAACTCGCAATTCCCCGTTGTGTTCCAGATGCTCAGACTTGATATCATGAGACGTATGCAGTTTCTGAAGCACATGGCGGGAGGGGATGAGTATTGCTTGAACGTTCGGACAATGAATTGACATTAAGTTATGACGCAGTATGTGATTACAGTATTATTGAAAGTTCGAATTTTCCTAACCCGGACGGTACTCGCCCAAAATGAATTTTCTGATATGATTTTATTGTACTTATCGTACCTTGATGAAATAAAACGACCACCGACTCAGTTCTGCTCCGTGGCTGGCCCACGTGGTTGTAGGCCTGCATTTGTGCATCGTCAATTTTTAATAAAGATTTCGTGAAAACAGAATATAGTTGTAGCTCTTGATTTGGTAAGTTCGAATACATAGCCATTGTTTCCGATCTACGTAGTATACAGGCGAAATAAAGCAAGTTGGTTAATAAAAAGTAAAAAGAAAAAGGTAAAGTACCCAGAAATAGTGAAATTATGAACGGTCCAAGCTTGATGCGTGTGTTTTTATTTTTGTGCAAACATAAGGCAATCGAAAAAGGTCCCGGTGTTCTGTTTTACTCTATATGCCACGTATTTCACAGCTCATCAATGATTATGCCTCTCGCACTACCAGTCCCTCTGGGCTTAAAGTGCCGAGATTGAAGGGACTGCACCCCGGGGAGATAGGTCGAGTACGTGGTGAGTAAAAGCCTTTTTGGGTTTATGCGCGCGGATGTACTTTGAACGCTGCCCCCACCCCCTTCTTTTTCCCTTTCTTAACTGCAGGTCACATCGGAACATCGACCAAAATATGGAGAAGATCTAAGCAACGCGCCATGGTTCCGCGGGGACAAATGATACAGTATCCACGGGGAGTGCCCCTGAGGACACGACGACTTTGGGTGATATGAATGCATGCGTGTATGACCAGATGTGTGTAACTCGACTGGATATACGACTCACGCATTGACTTGATAAGAGAGATGCCTTTGTACGATAACGGGAACTTGACGAGTTACGGCAGTATGAAGCAGCCCAGAATGACGTGCACCTACGAGTAGGCCCATAGGACAACTAATTTGGGAAAGGTTCAGGGCTATTCCAGGGTGAGGTATACCCATGTACCCTCCTCCTGGAAGATTAAGAATATTTTAGGTATGAAACTAGAAGACGCCCATTGTTCCCCCGACTGACACCCCCCGTTGCCTCAGCCTGAATACCCATCCACTAATAACGATTCAAAAATCCCACCGTAAGTACTAGCCCGATCAGGTTAGCTCCCGAACAATTGACGAATGTGTAAAAATATGTAACAGAGGTCAACAGCAGAAGACAGCTAAACGAATTAAATAGGATACCAAGGATTCGCAGCATGCAGGAGGAAATATCTTTGGCCAAGTACTATACTATGTGTTGTCTTGAGTTCTGTATATAATACATGTACCCCCCCCGCTTGAATTCGTGTGTACGTAATATATGATTTACGTTGTCCCTCAGTCTGTGTCTCTATATAACACGACCCCTACTGTTTTGTGTTGTGTGCGCATAAAAAATGGCCTATTATTGTACACGTTTCTCTTTTTCTCTCTCTTCATGTTGTACGTGTACCGAATAGTTCATTTAGATTGCGGACGACTCTCCCTCCGAGGGTCCCCCTTGTTCCCCCTCCCTGTGCACGGTAACGTTGTGCCCCACCGGCACGAGGCTAATTGGTTTTCGAACACAAAGGTGTTCGACAAATTGACAGAAGCTAAACCAATTATAATTTGCCATATTACTGCCTCTCCTTTCCGTAAAATGATGAAACTTGAATTGGCAATGAAGGAAAGGACAGGTTAGACGACTGAAGTCTCCTAATTTGGCCGTCTTACAGGAGGACTATAAGTCAGTGGCTTTCTGTTCTCAGCTCGTAAGAAACAACGCCCAGATTGCCCCACCCCTCTGCGCCCAAGCATGGATGTCCAAACGTCTCGATTGACCCCTGCTCCACACCCGGAGGTATAACTGATGACCCTGATTAACTATTGCTCCCCGAGAAAAGAATGTTTAGCCTCTATCCCTCTCCCATGACCTTCACTACGGGCTTGTGCCAGAAAACCGAGTCTCTACCGTAGAATCCGATTTCGAGGTTGATGAAATAATAAGAGTCTGTTTTCTCTCCAATATACATCGTGAATCAACGCCAACAGGCTTAGAACAAACTCAGTAAAAATGTCTGCATACCCACTTCATAATGATAACTTCTGACTGTGACCGATGAAAGTTTCCCCAACTACTTCAGGTTGAGGGTGATATTGAAATGTATAAATGTATCTCCTGCCAGTTCTCTAAAGCTTGGTTTGTACTCATCCAAAGATACACAATCACCGAAGGAGAGGGGCCGGACGTGACGCACAGTCTGGCCGCAGATCGCGAAGCACACGTGACCTCGACCAAAGGTGGAGCTGCAGAACAGCGAGACGCGGGACGAGGCACCACTCTTAAACGTGGGAAATGAAAGGATGGAGAGCTGCTTTGAAGCCCTCTGCTCGCCGACCCACACGTGCCAGAAGTCCCCGCCCCTTTTAGCCCGATCGATGGGCCTGCCTGCTCGTTATCCTTTGCTCCCTTGGTCTGTCTTAAAGATCTGATCTCACTCCGCCCTCTCCTCCCTCGATTATCCGACGAAACCCCTTTTTCCTTTCTATGTGGATTTTGACTCCGAGAAAGAGATGCAGGTGCTCAGCATGAGGCACCCTTGAAAGAGACTAGTTAGGAAACAGGACTGTGGCCTAAACGGCAAAGGACAGATCACACCCTGCAACGCGTAACGAAGGACCCGAGCTGGACCTATAGCTCCACCGCCGGTGCTCAACAGCGCCAACGAAGGAAAACGAACTATCAGTGCTGACCACGTGATGGCTTGCTACGGAACTTTCTACACCCCTTGACTAAGTTGTTCGCATTGGACTAAACCCCCCTCAACCATATTTTTTGCCTGGAAAATGTTTCATCGGTCACTTTCTAAATACGACAAATGTAAATTTATATGTATTCCACCTTGTATGTTGCATCCACTGCACACGGTTATATGCAAATACACCAGTATTGACAAATGCTATTTCCATTGACAACTCACGACTATACGTACACCCTGTCAGCTATGATAATCACACAAATGACTTAGCTTATGTAAAAAGCGGCGACTGTGGAAAATGACAATGTATATGTATATAAGCGGCGTTCATTTGTGTTCACCCTCGCCCCTGTCGAAGACAAAGTGAAAGTCACTGCACTGTGGCCCCGCCATCTTGTCCCCTTTTAGGCCCCATCACCAACCTGGATAGTAGCCATTTTGTGTGGCATGACCTCTCTGCCCACTGCCAATGGCCTGCGTCTCTCTCCCTCTCCCCAGCCCCGCGAGTATTCCCCCGCGCCCTGACAGCCCCCGGTCTCTCCTATGCAGGCCATAAACGCACCTCTAAATACGACCCTGCCTCCGTGCTGAACCCCTGCCCCCTCGCTCACTCATCCTACCCATAGAACAGGCCCTTTTGGTAACCTCTTCCTCCCTGCCCGATTGCCCGGCCTGATCCCAGGCCATCACCTAGTCCAACAGATGCAGTTTATTGCTCTCTACAGTAGGATCTCGCCTCACATCAGAGGAGCGGTGATTAGTCAAGGCCTTCACACCCCTAGATCCGACCGACACCCCTGCATTCCTCCCAGGAACACCCTTCCTCTCTTCTGATGACCCCCCCCGGCTACACCTGGCCTCTCGACCCAGTCCCATATCATAAAACTAGGTCTCGTGGACGTACCCCCCCTCCGGCCCCGCATAGCCAAACGTGATCTTATCGCCTGCCCAACCTTAGATCAGACTACCCCCCCTGCCCTCGTGTCCTGTTGGAATGTCCGGCTGCAGATTGCAATCACACGTTACATTTGGGAGGGGAAACCAACATCAGAGCGGCCGGTATGGGAATAGGTCTGGAGCTGGGATCCCAAACATGTCCCTTTTGTACTTCAAAGTGTCTTTATTGCCATAAGGAATGTTTGTGCATTATAAACCTGTGTATAAAAGACGGAGCCGTGGAAGAAACTTGTTAGAGCACCTCGAGAAGATACCCTGTTGTCTGATTTGACGTGTTCTGTTCCGTCGGAAATAAACTCCTGTTTCCCGCTTTCCAGTCTCCAGCGCCTGCCTCTTTATTTGGTAATCGTGAGTTGGGTTAGAAGCGGCTAACGCCGGGCAAACCTAGGAAAGGGGTAAAGACGACCTGATCTGCCTGAACCCTTTTTCATCAGTGCATTTATGGTTGAACCAACCCCTTTTTTTTGTTTGGGTATTGTTAAGTTTTACAAAAAGCTCCTTGTTTATTGCATTTAGGATTGCCCTAAAATTACTTAGTACTTCCTCGTCTGGGGTAGACAGATCTAAGCACTTAAGGATTGAAGAGAATGCTGTATTTAGAACTCTCCTAGTAACCTCTGGAGGATCAATTTTCTCCCATTTTAAGGAGAATCCATTGGTTCTATCCAGATGTAGAGTGTTTTGCTTCAACTATACTTTGCGTGCTATGCTTATAAAGCAATCGAAGTGTTATACTAAGCGCACAGTGGTCGCTCAGTGCATTTATATGTAGTGAAAACTTTGTAGCACGCCTTTTCAAGTGTGTTAGATATTAGAATATAATCTATTGTACTCTGCCTCCCCCTACCGAGGAAGGTTGGGACGTGCAGCAAAGAGGAAACATTCTCTTTGATTTGCCAATGTTGGAGTGGGAAAAATGCGCTATTAAATCGTCCTTTTCATCCACTTTCCCGCAAAAAAATTGGGCTAATATGATGGCATAGATGCTGATTGAAGTCGCCCCCCCCAGATAATTGTAGCGCCTTTTACAGAACCCCTCAACAAAGCCGACAATTCAGCATGCAACTGTCGCAGTACTATCAATAACTCTCCCTCTGGGAAGATTGTTGTAAAAATGTACCAGGTATAGAGTGTCCGCCTTATTGAAACAAAGGGTAAGTATCTGGAAATTCGCCTCCAGTTTTATAGGGGTTACTTCAAACCTCCTAGTGTATTGGAAATGTATGTAATTAAACCCCCTTTAGCTCTACCAGAGGGTACAGCTATAGCAGGAGAGAAAAAGGTTTTAAAACCTACGAGGTGAATTTCAGTAGTGGTCCATATCTCCTGGAGACATAATATTCCAAAATTCGAAATGAAATTCTGCCAAATACTATTGTCTACCTTAGGGCGCAGTCCGGCTAAATTCCAGGAAAGTACCCTTATGGAGGAGTTATCTGAGCCTAGATTATTGCCCGATGCCATATTAACCAAGTTCAATCGTGAAACCACATTTGGACCCTGTTTCACAACCTTTTCCTTGGGAAGAGAAGCTGGCGTTATTTCTATTGTCCCAATCTGCTTGATACCTATTACAGAGTTTCCTCTCACACATTCGCTGGGTTTTATTCCCTCGTTTACTTGTATGGGTTCCAATGGATTAATCGGTCTGGCTTGAGAGCCAAACTTTGAGGCCAATAGAATTTCCGGTTGTTTAAGTGTATAGTGGGTCCTGGGTGACAGGTTGGGGCATCAATCTATTCCATCCAGACCAGAGAGCATGGTAAAACGATTAAAGGTGGGGATATTATAATTCAAATCACACCTGTAAAGGTTTCGGGATCTTGCAGGATTTGTTAATAAAGACTGGGGATAGAAATAACTAAGATCGTGTGTTGAGATTTCCTCCCTGCCTCTCTCCATATACCAGTCACCAATGTGGGTAGTGGCCCTATAGTCTCTAAAATTAATTATAATGACGTCCCCCTTTATGTCCTTCGGTCTGTACCCCAGCCAGTCAAGTCTTCTTAAGTGAAGGATTTCTCCGTTGATGTTAGGAGGTAATGGTCGATTGTTCCTCAACCAATATACAACTTTGGGGCATATTACCAACCAATAGAGATAATTTTTGTCTCTAACTTGTTTAGAGACAAAAATTATCGCCGCAAATCGGCGATTTTTATCGCAGATAAACCTTGCTATTAGCAAGGTTTATCGCAAATGCGATAAAAAACGGCCGCAATGCATGAATATCGCTGAAAAGTCAGCGATATTCATGCAATATCGAGCAAATGCTCTTAGCCATGTTATCCACCTCCCATTTGATAACATGGCTAAGAACTGCTACTGGGTAGGTGTTAGCTTTTGGAGATATTCGCGCTTAGCGCGAATATCTCCAAAAGTTGGTAATAGGAGATAGCGATGTTAGCGACTGTTTCCAGTCGCTAACATCTTGGCACGCCCACTTTGCATGTCATTAGTGATAAATATCACTGACATGCAAAGCAGGGCCCAAGATGGTCACTATCTCCTATTAGCTGTTGCTAACTGGTGTTAGCGACAGCTTGGTAATAGGGAGATAATTTTAGCTCCGCTTTCTTGGCTTTTAAAGCCAAAAAAGCGGAGATAAAGCCCCTTGATAATATGCCCCTTCATTTTTTAGTTCCTGGTCACCTTCGGTTTTTCCAACCTCTAGTTTCGGGACCCCAGTTAATACCACAACGTAGGGTGCCGCCTCAGGAGGCAAGTCTATTTTTGGGAAGTTCGTCCTTAACTTCTTAGGAGAAAGGATTTTCTTGGCGGGAACAGCTTGTAAACTAGCTGGTTTATTAATTACGCCACCCGGTATTTCTCCCCTATCAATTATAATAGACTTCTCTGTGGGGAGTGATGATGAAATATTCTCTAAGGGGACAGGAGGAGGGACCACAGTGTTCAATACATTTATTGGTGTCAGCCCTAATGATGTCGTGTGTGTGGGGTGGACCTGTCTGTGGGTTATCAAATCCTTCGATAAATCAGTAAACGTGCAATTGCATTTTGTATAGACCCCAATTGTTCTGCCATTCTTTTTATCCTCTCAACAAGAGGTAGTACAAGAGATTTAACTAGTTGCTCAATGCCTCCCATAAGTTCCTGAGTATAGTCAGAAGGTAGGGGAAGTTGTTCTTGCCTGATCTCACCTACATCTAGACCTATGTTCTGTGTAGGTCTTAGAAGTACTTTCGGTGTTTTTGCACTTCTACCGTTATGGTTGTTTCCCCTACGCTTCCCTTTCTTTGATAGCTGCCCTGGTCCATTAATTTTGTTGGATGACTTCTTTCTCGGGACGTTCTTGGGGTAATTTATAGATAAATCTTCCTCAGATGTAATTTCAACTAGTGTATTTATGTTTGCATTATTTGTATAGAAATCCCTGTTTAACTCAATTGGGTCAGTTATATCTTGTAATTGTAAGGGAATGCCAGGGTCCTCAATGAGATATTTTTGCGTGCTTTCGACTGGTGGTGTAATCGCTTGCTGGATGGGACCCAGGGACGAACGTCTATTATATAAAGGTTCTGAGGACAAGCGCCGTTCCGTGAAAGCTATTTCACGTTCGAGCACTGAAGCGGCCCTCGTTATAAATTGATCTAGCGTCCCTCTAACCGACCCACCCACCAGCGATTTCCTGCCTTTACTAAGGCGCGAACTCATAATTGTAGGAGAAGAAACTGAAATGACTGGAAGAAAGGGCAACTGGAACAAAACTAATGAGTTAATAACAGTAGATGGGTTGCAGCAGTGTGTATTTCACGAGAAAAAGGGTAATTATTCAAAGCAAAGTATCACTCAGAAAATGCTACAGGCTTACTGTAAGTATAATAACTCCTACATTAGGGGGGTGGCCCAGCCCTGCCTCGTCCTGCCTCGGACGGCCGCCGACGGCCCACCCTTTGCCCAGGCTTTGCCCGGCGCGCCCGCCCGCGCGCGTCCCCCGATTCGCGGATATGGGCGTGACTAAATAGAAGAGGCTGAGAGCGGGAAGAGTCACCAGCTGCATCGGATAATGAAGCGCAGTGTTCGCTGGTCCTCGCAGTCCCGCACCTTTAGGGTAAGCTGTATTCTGCCCAAAGTCGGCGATTTTAAAAATGCAGGAAAGGTCCTTGTTAGCAGGTTAGCAAGTTCAATGGTATCCCAAAGTGCCCACAGACAAACGGCTGCAAGCGGCTCCCGCGGAGTGGGGGCCGCGAGCCGTAATATGCTGCAGGTCGACTGGGGGCGGGAAGAGTCACCAGCTGCGTCGGATAATGAAGCGCAGTGTTCGCTGGTCCTCGCAGTCCTGCACCTTTAGGGTAAGCTGTATTCTGCCCAAAGTCGGCGATTTTAAAAATGCAGGAAAGGTCCTTGTTAGCAGGTTAGCAAGTTCAATGGTATTCCAAAGTGCCCACAGACAAACGGCTGCGAGCGGCTCCCGCGGAGCGGGGGCCGCAAGCCGTAATATGCTGCAGGTCGACTGGGGGCAGGAAGAGTCACCAGCTGCGTCGGATAATAAAGTGCAGTGTTCGCTGGTCCTCGCAGTCCCGCACCTTTAGGGTAAGCTGTATTCTGCCCAAAGTCGGCGATTTTAAAAATTCAGGAAAGGTCCTTGTTAGCAGGTTAGCAAGTTCAATGGTATGCCAAAGTGCCCACAGACAAACGGCTGCGAGCGGCACCCGACAAACGGCTGCGAGTGATAAAGTGGTCAGGTAAAAGTGGCTCTGTGGCGGCCTCTCTTTGGAGAACTTCCGGTAATACAAACAGATTTGTAGTGTCCTGGGGAGGCATCGCAGTGAAGCCCTTTCTGCAATAGGGTTGACCCTACAGATCGGGTCATCCATCCCTCAAAGGTAATCAGGTACTGCCAGGTTTGTGTGTCTGCTTGGTTCCCCAGCCGTTGCCCACAACACTTAAGTGCTATCGAGGTAGATGAATCCCAGCCTGTCACCCTGCTTTTGGTGAAACTGGCTCAGAGCAGTGGACCACCATTGAATGTCACTCATAATTGTGAAACATAGCAATTGGAAACCTTGTCAGCTATGTTGATGCCTTGCAGCCCCGGTATATGATTCTAGGTTATTTTGGTTTTGTTAAGGCCTGAACCACAGGGAAATCAGGTGAACACATGGCTCTAATGCTCCTGTCCCCACCTCCCCCCTGACAACATAATGACCGTCAGTGATGCTGCTGGCCACCCTTCTGTCATGTTGTTCACACCCAGGGAGCCGAGAGGCCCCATGTACATTATACCATGCACAAATTGTCTTCATCGATAAAACTGAAACTTCGCCCGCCCACTGTACCACGTCGTCAGCAGCCAAAGAGAGCCTTTCTGCAGCTCTGGGAACAGCAGCCACTCTGGGACCGTAATAGAGGTCAGTAAAAAAGAATCATAAGCCAAAGAGCAGCACTGAGCCAAATGCATGCTGCAAAGATCAGTTGCTTTCCACCAGTTCAAGAGTTTCTTGTTCTTCAAATGGGTGAAATTTCTGGTCATTTGCTTGATTTTCCTCCAAAGAGAGTGTCACTCAAGTCATTGAAAGGCACTCATAATTACACTGAAAATATGAAAATGCCCCACATAGCAATCTGAAACCTTGGCAGCTATGCATCACTGGATTTAGTATTATTTTTCATCGACCCGACCAACACATACAAAACACCAGCAAAAACCAGCAAGATGAGTGGGATAAGTGGGTTAAAAGGAGAGGGACACGTGCAACTGCTTGTTTTAGTTGTGTTGGCATTTCACGTCGCCCACAGTAATATGATCGAATGTTTTAATGTCTGAGTAGCAGTTTCTTCACAAGTGTGCCCTACACATACCTTTTGACAACAGACTTCTGCCAGCAGCAGAATGAGGGAGAATGGGTTCCCATTGGGAATCCTCTTGTTACTTTTGTTAAGGTCTAATGTTGAAGGTCGCAGCATTCACAACATAATTCCTATTCTTTCACTTCTTTCGGAATCTAAAGAGTATGCGCCTATGAAGTAGTGCTATTAAAAAAAAGTCGTTTAAAGATAGGTGAAGTCTGAAAGGTTTTGTGATAATTCACATCTCTTTTTGTGGGCCCATGTACAATTATTGAGGATGTTCCTGCTGGGGACATGTAATGCAATGTGCGGCTCGGGCATGGAACAGATGATTTCATACAATTGCACTCCCCCCTGCCTATTCTCAACAAGTCGTTGGACCTCATTACAAGATTAACGGTAACAAGTGAGTGCCACGATAACCAGGTCCCTTAGTACATGACATTTTCTGCACTCATTTTAATGCATTTTGCATTTTGCTTACACATATACGTTTCTTTTCCAAGTAAAATGTGCCGAATGACCCCTTTTTGGTACAAAAAGCGGTGGTGATGGACGGAGCATCTGAACCAATCAAACACTCACACCCAGTCAACAGATCTGGGTTGAATCCATCACCATTCTTTAGCCCACTCTGCCACCCCAGCTCAGACATGGCCATATGTAAATCAGTCGGACCCTGTGCCTCATGGGAACAGTCCAGCCCGAACTGCTAAGCCATGCCTTCCCTGGACCGGAAACAAGCTTCCTTTTTAGCACTTATAATAGGGACATGATATGTATTTGTAAATCTGTGTTATGTTATTCCAAGTAGAATGTGCCTGTCATTGGTATTACCCGATCCGCTCTGGGTTGGCTTGTTTGTGACTTCTTATGTGGACATAGTTTATTATCCTAAATTATTATAAATTGGGCGCTATACATGACTCAGAGGTCATCGATGTTACATTTCAGAAGAGAGAGGATACGTTTGCCATTGGCAGGGATGTTGGCAATTTGAAATTTAAATGCTGGAAAGTGCCACATAGCAAGCAGTAGGACTCTTAATGTTGTGGTGTTTGCTAGAAAATGTGTTGTAGGTGTATCTAAGATGTATTTTTGTGTTGTCATCTGGAACTATTTGTTACGTGTCATCGTTCTTATTCTTTGGTTGTCTCTTTGGATTGTTGACCAGCCAATAGGCATATATACAGCTAATACATAGCCAAAGAGAAAATAAAGAGTTTTTTATTTACACCCACAAAATTGTCAAAACAATAGACACAGCAATCAACAAGCAAAACCTATGCACACTTTCAAAACAAAGATAAACCAAGTGTAACTTTCCATGTGCTGGGAGAAGGGCTACTCCTTCATTGGTCATTATTCTACAAAATTCCATTAGCCTCTATCAAGTCTTTTTAGACGTATGCGATTCATTTCTATGCTAAAGACTGTCCGGTCTGTTTCCTGTTTTCTACTTTCCCTGACTCTCTCTACGATTATATGACACCCTGCTTATCTGCTGTAGAAAATCGAATAGTTCTGCACTTTTTAAAAAATATATTCCAAAGAAAAGTGAGATCCTCTTTTTACTTGCTTTGGATTGGGTTTTTGTGTGTGTCATTTAAAAATCGTAGCCTGCAAAGGGCTAATGGTGGGTGCATGTACCACCTTTAATGAGAAATTCACTCCCATGGAGTATTGCCGCAAGTACGAGCAGCGACGTGCACGTAGTCCCTACGTGCAGTTCTGACCTGGGAGTGCTTGCTTATTTAAGCTGAAACAATCATCTGCAGTCAAATATAGGTGTGGATGGTCACAAATGTGGTATAAAAAAAGAGACATGTTGCAAGTGAAGATTGTGTTACTGGAAATCACATCATTGCATTAGTCAATTTCCTAGAAGATTCTCAAGTCTATTAACTACCAGCAGGGTACATGCTGTTTTAAAACACGCTGACATTTTTGGCCACGTTTATAAGTGACACAATTTGTAGTGGTGACCTCAGGTGTATTTAAATTTAAACTAAAACTGGGCCCAAACTATAAATATTCACATGGTGATAATCACAAGACAATAATGATCTGAAAAAACATAGAGGAGCTGGAGAAAAAACAAAGCAACGGCAGAATGGAAAGCAGCGAAAATCGAATCCCTCGCCATGCCCTCACTCCCCCCCCCCCCCCCTCACTCCCCTCACCACATGACATGCCAGGGCCTCTGAGAAAAAGTTGGGTTAAGGCTGAGTATTTTCATGTTAAATACAGGTATGTGACTGACTCAAGGGGTGTGGTGCAGCGGCCGGGGCAGCTGACCTTCGTAGCACACGGTTCGATCCCCGTCTCCGACAACTGCTCAGCTCAGCACCATGTGACTCTGGGCAATAGCTCACTTAATTTCCACGACGACCCCCCCCCCCCCCCCCCATTTGTGACTTGAGACCAGGTGAGTAGTTTGTGTTTTACAAATACGTATTTACCTTTATTTACATTTACTCTGTCCCGAGACCAATGTCTTGTGAGGGCCGAAGCTTTGGGATCTCAACTTGCCCTGTGCTTACTTCCGAGGGACTCTATTTCACTCTAGTGACCCACATGTTCTTAACAATGTGTGTGCTACACACACAGTTTTGTAAATCACCTAAATATCACCTAGGTCACTTCAGAGCGCTAAGATCTGACATTCATATGTTCGTCTAAGCTGTCTTTGTTTTTAAATTAGTGAAATGAAAGTTGTTTGGGATGGTAAAGAGGAAAAATCAGAAAGCAGCTAAACACTGCCATCTCTGTGCAGTGCCCAGACTTTTCCGGATTCTACCACAGCCCATTATCTTACCAGGCTGGGTGTATATATGGCCACCTTACTATAGATGCATACATACACCAGGCCATTTTGGGGTGTGTGCACCCAGTTTAATTGCACTTGGTGTGTGTGTGTGCGCACACAAGGATTTCCGAATGTGTGTGTGGCATTGCTGCACTCTCACCCTGTGTGCACATATGAAGGGTCCCACTTTGAGTTTTAAAAATGGCCCTCTCGGCAGTCACATGTCCACCCAGGACTGCCTTGCTGTGGAAATTCATTTTAATGTGTTCATACATGCACATATGTGACTTGAAGGGACTACAGAGCCAGGGATTTGCACATCCATGTTTGTACTTGGTCTCGACCTCCGAGCGCCTTTGAAATTCTTACAAGAAGCTACTGTTTTAATTAGATATACAAGGTGTCCTTACAGAGTCAGAGTCAAACGCTTTGAAATTCTTACATGAACCTGCAATTCCGCTAGTCATTACTAGGTGTCCTTATGGAGTTATATGCAAAAGCACTGATATTCATACATGAAGCTGCAGTTCCACAAGTCGGTTACTAGATGTCCCTCACAAGTCAAATGCAAAAGCATGAATATTTTTTCATAAAAGTGCATTTCCACTAATCCTTACTAAATGTCCCTAAAAAAATCAAATGTGAAAGGTTTGTAATTCTTTCATGAAGCTGCAGTTCCACTAGTCTGTTACCAGGTGTCCCTCTCAAGTCACATGCAAAAGCAGTGATATTCATTCATGAAGCAGCTGTGTTACTTGTGGTTAATAGAGGTCCCACTCAAGTCAGATGAAGCTGCTTTAAAGTACCTCCACCAAGCTGAGGATGTGTGGGTTTAATATATAAACTTGCATACACAATTTTGCTACTTTAATCATTTGTCCTTGTTTTCTATAGGTGTAATTATTTGCCAAAGGTGGTTCTCTGTGAAGTTCTTACATGAAGTCACAGTTCCACTAGTCGTTACTAGGTACTGAGTCAGAAGCAAAAGCACCGAAATTCTTACATGAACCTGCAGTCGTTAATAGGTGTCCCTCTCGAGTCTCATGCAAAGGCATTGAAATTCTTTCAAGAAGCTGCAGTCCCACAGTCTTTGCTATTTGTCCCTCTCAAGTGAACTGCAAAAGCTTTGAGTTCCATTTGTCATTACTAGGTGCCCTTCACAGGTAAAATGCATAATCATTGACATTCTTTCATGAAGCTGCAGTTCTACAAGTCGTTTCTAGGTGCCCCCCTCAAATTACAAGCAAAACATTTGCAATACTTATGTAGAAAAAAACCTTTTTAGGGGTTCACTGATGCACCGGTCCTTAAACCAACAAAGAAGAGATTGGCACGGAAGCTGTAATATTAAAGAGAATACATTTATTAACCTCATATGAGGGAGACTGCATCAATACGGTACCCTCAGGCCACTGTATGAGGCAGTCCAAGGAGTACAGAAACCATGTGTCTTTTATGGCCAGAGTTAGAACGAAGACTCAAAAAGAGGCAGTACAAGTATACACACAAATAGCATTTTTACATATATGGACTAACAGAAAATACTTAGTCAACAAAGTAGGAGGAGTAACAGAACTGCTGACATTAGTTTAAATAGCATGACAGTTTTTTTTTTTTTTTTTTTTTGCAGAGTTTTATATAGCGCAAACTAGACCGGAACCGAACCGGGTATCAGAGCGCTTTACATAGCACCAGTTACGTTACATGAGGACACACATTCATTTTTTGTTAGGCACGAGGAGATTAAGTGATTTGCCCAGAATCACAGGATGTTTGGCGTCGTTACCGAGACTCGAACCCAGTTCCTCCAGGTCCGAGGTCGAGCACCCTAGCCGTTAGGCCAACTCCTCTCCCCTGTACAATACAGTGTATAACAGGTGCATCTTAGCAACTACCGGCCTTTCTGAGCATGTGCAGTGGTGCTCTGACTCAGTGCTGAAGGAGTTAACTGTAACTGATGACTCAAGCAGAATACAAGGGCAGGCAACAGGGAGAAAGCACATGGCGAGCACATGGCTAACTAAAATGGCTGCCAAAAACAAAATGGCTTCAGCTGATGCTAACAGCCATTTCAGCTAGTTTCCACACTTACATGAAGCTGCAGTTTCACTTGTTAATAGGGGTCCCACTCAAGTCAGATGAAGCTGCTTCAAACAAACTTCACCAAGATGAGGGGGATTGGGTTTAATATATATATTTGCATACACACTTCAGCCTTTTTAATCATTTGTGCTTGTTTTCCATAGGATTATTTATTTGCCAAAGCTGGTTCATAGTAAAATTCTTACAGTAAGCCACAGTTGCACTAGTTGTTACTAGGTGTTTCATCTGAGTCAGATGCAAAAGCATTGAAATTCGTATGTGAATATGCAGTTTTAATAGTGGTTACTAGATGTCCCTCTCAAGTCACATGCAAAGGCATTGGAATTCTTTCATGAAGCTGCAGTTCCATTAGTCGTTACTAGGTGCCCCTCTTGAGTCAAAGGCCAAAGCATTGGAATTAATATATGAAGTTGCAGATCCACAAGTCTGTTACTAGGCCCCTCACAAAGTCAAATGAAAAAACACTGATATTCTTTCATGAAGGTGTGGTTCCACCAGTCCTTACAAGGTGTCCCTCACAAGTCAAATACAAAAGCTTTGAAATTATTTCACAAACCTGCAGTTTCACTAGTTGTTACTAGGTTTTATTCGCCAGTCAAATTCAAAAACACTCAAATTCTTTCATGAAGCTTCAACCTTATGAAGTGTTCCTATTGAGTCAGATGCAAAAGAAATCAAATTCTTCCATAAAGGTGCATTTCCTCTAGTCGTTACTAGGTGGCCCTCTCAAGTCATATACAAAGGCATTGACATTTTTTCTTGAAGCTAGGGATTTACAAGGTATTCCTCTGGAGTCAAACACAAAAGCATATAAAAAATCTTACATGAAGTTGTACTTTTGTTGCAAGGTGTCCCTTTCCACTCAAATGTAAAAGCATTGAAATTCATACATGAAGCTGCAAATACGCTAGTCTGTGACTAGGTGCCCCTCACAAGTAAAATGCAAATGCACTTAAAATTGTATATGAAGCTACAGTTTCAATAGTCGTTACTAGGTGTTTCTATTGAGTCAGATGCAAAAGCACTGAAATTATTTACTAAAGCTGCAGTTCCACTCGTCTGTTTCTCGGTGCCACTCACAAGGAAGATGCAAAAGCATTGACATTCTTATATGAAGCTGCAGTTCCACTAGCCATTACTAGGTGTCACTATCGAGTCTGATGCAAAAGCATTGAAATTCTGATATGAAACCATAGTTACATTATTGTAACTAGGTGTCTGTCTCATGTCAAATGCTTAAGCATTCTTTCATGAAGCTTCAGTTCTACTTGTTGCTAATAGAAGTCTTGCTCAAGTCAGGTGCAGTTGCTTCAAATGACCTGCACTCTATTCTCAATCAAAGGTTAAAGTAAGCTGGAATTACAGCCGCTGCCTACAATTGGCTTGCAGCTTTCCTGGAAAAGAGAAGCCTCCAGGTCTGTGAAGCATCCCTCCTCTCTGCTATTTACCCCATTGGCTATGGTGTTCCACAGGGCTCTACCTAAGGGCCACCCTTTTTAATTTATGTGTATACATTTATGTATACATTTGCATATACTTTTTTGGTATTTTAGTGGTTTGTGCTTGTTTTTCATAGAATTATTCACCAAAGCTGGTTCATAATAATGAGTCAAAATTACAGATTTCAATACATTTCTGTAGTGATTACACTCTACAATATATAGCAGTTTTTTCCACTGGGAAGTTCAAGGGCCAGATTCACAAAAGTAATCTGAGACAAAATCCTAACTTTACGACTTTCGGTATTCACAAAAGGCATTTAGTAGCTACCTTAAAGTCGTAAAGTTAGGATTTTTCTCAGTTTAGTAGTAGTAAAGTTAGGAATCCTAACTTTGCAACTACTAAATGCCTTTTGTGAATACCGAAAGTCTTAAAGGTAGGATCTTGTCTCAGATTACTTTTGTGAATCAGGCCCCAAGTGTTTAGATAACTAATTTAAACTGTTTATTTTTTAAGTGGATGTAAGGTATGTATACATTAGTGAGTGTTTTCTGTTACTAGTTAAGAGGAGGTACAAGTGGCTGAAATGTAAATGTCAAACCTGGGGGTATGGCTTCAATCTAAAAAGCTGCTCATACACTCTAGCTACTCTAATGAATGATGCTCATTTTCTGTAGGATGAATAAACATAGCAAACACAAGGAGATGATGGATGGAGTGCTGAAACTTTTCAGACACTCACCCCCAGTCACAGATCTGGTTTGAATTCATCATCGTTCTTTAGCTCACTTCGCCACCCCAGTTCAGACACAGCTATATGCCTCATGGGAACAGTCCAACCGGAACTGCTAAGCCAGGTCTTCCCTGGACCAGAAACAAGCATCCTGGGACCGGTTTCGGGCTAACAGCCCTCATCAGCCAGGCTAGCTTGAATCCAGTGGCATAGTGAGCAAGGGTCCCACGTCTGGGCATACCCTGCCAACTTAGGGCGAACAAAGCAAACACAAGGAGATGATGGACGGAGCACTGAAACTTTTCAGACCCTCAGCTCCAGTCAAAGATCTGGGAATAAATAAATATACCAAGCTGGTTTAAAGATAGGGATCTGCATTGTAATTTACAATAAATTGCTTGAGTTATGGAAATAGTTGATTAAACCTGACTATACATAAGGACTATTGGGTATTGGGAATTGCAAGTGTCTAACAATTTCTCTTCTTGAGGAACTATTTTTAGCTGTATTTGTAAATGTGCAAGGGCAAAATGCAGTCAGTCAAAGTGAAAGCATCCAATGGCTGGACTGGGCTGGTCTTTTGATTTAGAACTTCTGCTGCGGTGTGAGGGAGTATAATGTGCGTGAAACGTAAACAGGCCAATGGTGAAAGACTGCTAATTGGGAGCCTCTCTGTCAGTATGTATTTTTGTATGATATGTTTAGAGTGAGGATTTGTGTGTTTTATATGATATGGCACCTTATCGTAGAATACACTTGCAAAAAATGTCTTGGGTTCAGTCAGGCTAATTTGTTTTGCCTTTGCTAACGCCTGTGTAGCTGTGGCTTTGAGCAGCAAAGCTTGAACATTTCCACATAATGCTATAGCAAGTGAAGGCATATTTATACTTTGAAGGTGTTTAGGAATGCCAGGTTTGACATAAAGTCAGGCATATGAACGTCATGGATGAACCCCTAAGGAATATTTGTTCATGCAAGAATGAGTTCTTGGAGAAATCAATTTCCAGGCAAGGGGAAGTCCCTTCTGCTTAAGAGTCTGGTTTTCCAAGAAATCGTTGTGACATAGATGAACGGATGGAAGTAGCCATGCCTGTATTAGGGTAGCATGGGCTACGCCTAAATAAGGGTTGGAATTCTATGCCTATAGAAGGGCAATGTGAATTATACCTACATAAGGGCATGAATCAGGACAATTAATTCAGAATCTAAAACGACATACAACAGTGCACTCTCGGAGTCGAAAAAACCAGCAGCATCTGTTAAAAAATGTGGGGCTGAACACACAAAAAAAGGCATTCCCTTACATTAAGGAAAACATTTAACTGACAAGACAGCTAAAGGATTCTTTAGCACTGGCCTAAAATGGCTCAGCACTGAGAGGGTACCTTTAGCAATTAAGGCGATAAACAACTTTAATATCATGAAAGTTAAACAGAACCTGAACATTCTAATTTCAATCATACCCAATGTTAGAGAATACCTTCAACAATCTCTATCTTCAACATCCAGAATTTTCTTTTTTTGAAAAAGCAAGTTATCTTATGTTGTTGGTCCAAAATTCCAGAACAATCTTAACTATTTACTTGAATATTTTTCCCATCATTTTGATTCCTCTCTTTAACTTTGCCACTGGCCAATCCCACGTCCAAGACCCAGAATCAATTGTGGGTGGCTGAAGGATGTGTGCTACTCGTTTGGATACGACGGGGGTGGGGTTTCGGCACAGAGCCAAGGACTATGTGTAGCTGTTATTTTGTTCAAAATGGATAGGCTGTCCTATTTCAGGTTTAAACCTGTAATAAATTATAAAAGCTCATGAAAAGTGAAACAGCCCTCATCAGTGTAACCATATAAACACCTGCACAACCACAAAATAAAATGCTATTAAAAGAAAAAAGAAATGAGCGAATGAATCGTTTTATCTCTTCCTGAAGGTGGCAACACAATGTAACTTTGGAATACAAGATAGCAGCAAGAGCGACTGGTATAAGATTCTTCTTCTTGATGTTTTTGTTGTTTAGGGATATCACTAAAATATTGTTCCTTCTTCCTCTCATTTCCCCCAGCTTTGTATACTTAGATTAATGATGCAGAGTTTAAGAAGCATGTTTTAAGTTGTATCTAATCATTTATACACTGTAGAGAACCTGTGAATATTAACATCATATTTGATCTTTTGGCAGTGTATAATAATTTCACAGATTGTTGAAATGGCTGGGTCTTAGGAATCCTGACCAATATGTATCACATTTACTCACAGACACAGAATGGGTAAACTGCTTTGATACATCAGCCTCCTTTTCTAACAAATCACTATTGATAGCAGGTCAACAGTCAAACACCTCAGGCATTAAACATTCAATGGAAGGTGTAGTGACTACTATCTGTGAAAAAAGTGTGGTATTGGATAGGTATGTAGATTTTTTTAGCGCACTTGTCACTCATGAGTGGTGAAATCATAACACTAGACTTTCCACATACCATTATAATTCATCGCTGCAAGGTGTCCCATTTCTATCTGTGATACCTTCAACTCATCCTGGCTTTCAATGTCAAAATCAAAATTTCTAGTCCCAAAATACTGTGTGATGTTTGTTAAACATTGGACACTTGGCAGTTATGAAGATCCACCAACAGCAGCACCACGTTAATGGAGTCAGGCAAAGAGTGCAGAAAAGAAGTGCAAACATGTTTAAAGCATCAAGTTCCAGGTGGCTTAGCAAGCAGGGCTAAAAATTAGTCTGATTTAATTTTAAACTCTTAAAGGTTTTGTTAGAAATGGGATTTGTGGTTGGTTAAGGCTTGAGCCAAAACCAGGCAGAAACCACCACTCTAGTCAGGGCAAGGGAGTTACACACTGATGATAACCCCTGCTCACCCCCTTGGTAGCTTGGCACGAGCAGTCAACCTTATCCCAGAGACAATGTGTAAAGCGTTTGTGCAACACACACACACACAGCAGCAGCAACACACCAAGCACACCACAAAAGGCGCTCCACACAAGATTATGTAAAAAATAGCCTTTGTATTGTCATAAACACATTAGAAACATAATCACACATTTACACTGTACCAACTGGCACTAGGCAATACTCACAGGGGATTATATACAGGACCAGGCCAACCGGGCCATGGTCAGTACCATTAGAACAGGTAAGTAAATATAAACCATGACCAGTAACTACTGGTACAATTATGACCTAAGCATTATCACATTAACATTAGACACCATCCTAAAATATCATATCATGACATTAGGCATAACATTAGCGTTAGACACCCTCCTAAGCATACACACATTATGCATTAGGCCTCACCAGCATAAACACATTATGCAATAACCTTATGAGCATAAACATCATTAGAGGCATAAATCAGTGTGCATAAATCACATCACATAAATCACATTATGCAATCACAATCACAAGGGGCATAAAACACATAGTTAGTTTTGTAGAGACTGGCGCTCTACCCATCTCACCCACAATGACCCTTCTCAAGGGGCTCAAATGCCCTGTGTCCCCAAATGTCAGGGCTCAGCTACCAATGCAGCAACATCCAAAAGCGCGCAATTGCGCTGGGGTACAGGAGTGTACCTCACTTCTGTCTCACTAAATGCCCCAAAGGAATGTCAGCCTAAACGTTGCAGCTGCCGCTAATTGCCGTGCAGCTGTAATGAGGGATATATACTGGCACCAACTGTGTCTGATGAGCCCCACTGGGACTCTAACTTAAACAAGTATGCCCGCTTGTTGAAACTGCCCGCACTGGTGCGGTGCAGCTGGGAATAAACCCAAAAAAATGGCCTGGCACTATTGTGCCGCCCCTGTCCCACTCAGGGACTTCTTATCACAAAAATGCAGCCAATGTTGCAGCTGCCTGCTATGGCGGTGCAACTTTGAATCAAGAAGACTGGCACGGGCACCTCGGTGTCCTGTGGACCCCCACTGGGGCCCTAAGAACAGATGTGGCCCATAACGGACTTTGCACTGGCACTCATGGTGCCTGACGAGCCCCGTTCACCTGGCTCCTCCTGGGACCATCATTCAGTTCAATTGTGTGCCCTCTGCAGCCCCCCACTCACCGGGCTGTCCTGGGGAGGCTCACCTGACTTCACCCGGGCCCCCTGCTGGGACCCGAGACTTCTGCGTGAGGCTCACAGGGCAGGACCACGAAGGCGGGGTGGGCTCTGGCTGGACCCTCACTCTCCTGCTCTTCTCCTGGCCGATGACTCTGCCCCTCTTCACCCGGTCCCTCTCCTGGGGCCAGGACTCAAGCGTGGAGCCCGCTGCTCCGCCCAGAGTCAGGCAGCTCGTCTGGCTTCCTGGTCACACTGCGGAGGCCGGCGGCACTTCTGTGCATCAGCAATACGGGGTAGGCTCCCGTTTCACACAAGGACACTTGTGGGATGGGCACCCGCTGTCAATATCATAAGTGGGGTGGGCACCCTCGAAAAAGGCATCACAATGCTGGGTGGGCACCCGCCGATCACCAGTGCATAAAGCGGGGTGGGCACCCGCCTAAAAAGGCACAAATGCGGGGTGGGCACCTGCCTAGAAACACGCAATTGCGGGGTGGACACCTGCTCGGAATGTCCATAAAGCGGGGTGGGCACCCACTATAAAATAAAGAGTCATTGGGGCAAAAAAGCGGGGTGGTCTCCCGCCTCATCAGCAATGCAGGGGAATCCCTACCCCGGGAATTCCCTCCTCCACGGCTGTGCAGCACAGCACTGCAGGCTCCAGCGCTCCTCTCTCCTGGATAAAAATAAAATGCACACAAGGCACTAAGTCCATCAGGGTTCATGAGGCACAGCTGGACCCAGGGAGGCCAGCACACAAGGCCCTCCAGCAGGGAGGCAAGCCCTCGTGGCGGTTCCACCTGGGCCCCCAGCATCAGCACGCCCCCAAGTTAGGAACAGCACATCTTCATGGGGTCACAGCCCCTACATTTATACACATATTCCTCCTTTGTCTGTGCTGGCACAGGGGCTTGAGTGGACCAGCTAGAACTGGTTCTGGAGCACTCTGTTTACAGTGCTCACCCCCTTCTTTGGGAGATGGGGGCTCGGCCATCAGACACACCACAGGGGGTGGAGCCAGCATTCACTAGGGCAGGCACAATACTATTCAGGGACTAGGGACTTCTCCTCCCACCACTTCAAATGCTGATGTCCCATTCGGCCTAGCACTGAATCACCTTGCCCCTCCTGGAGCCACACACACCACAAGATGCGGTCCGGAGGGGAACGAATAGGTAACACAGTGCGGTTTCACCAATACGGAACAATGTTTCCATGAGGTGATCCTGCCCCCCACCTAAGACCATGAAGTGCTATTAGGCACCACTATATGAATAACGAAAAAGTACAATCGTATGTATAACACGCATGTTTTATAGTTAACAGCGTTAAATATTTTTCAATAAATTTTATACACCACATTAGGGACGCATAGGAGTGGTAAATACAGGGCTGGTCCCTGTATGGTCCTGACGAAAAGCCTGGGAAGCTTGAAACATGTTGACCACACACTGATTTAACCCTGACTAAAGGTTAAATAGCAGTGTCGCCCCTTTTAACATACCAATCTAGGAGCGAAATAAAATCTGTTGAGGCCCACTAGCACGGTATTTTTAATAGTCACTCACACCCACTCTGCCACTATTTTCACTTCACACCACACATAGTCATTCACAATAAAAGTGCTCCTGCGTAGTTCGCTAGTCGCAGCACGCCCCTTTTCGTAGAAAACTGGGATGGCCCCAATGATGAAGCATGTCACTGTGGGGAAACCCCTGTGAGTGAGGGGACACTAGAAAGAAATTTTTCTTTCTTCCTTGGTCTGTACTGAGAAAATTTGATCAGTGACCATCATACAAACTAGGTCTCTGAATCCTATACATTGGATTCTTACTTTTTCTGCCACACACACCTCACCAGCCCCTGTCACTCAAAAGCCAGACGTGCAATTCACATCAGGCAGGCAGACATATAGCACACAGAAATGCCAATTTCAAAAAAGTGGCATTTCTAAAATAATTATAATAAATCTGTGCACACCATTGCGTAGCAAATGTTATTACTATTTCAAACATATCAAACTTGACCACACTGCGCCTCTCATATCAGGAATTACCACTGAAACACTTATCAAGGAATCCCCAATGCATTCCTATGGGAGGGCAGCCCCACAGTAGTGAGAGTTTGTCACTACCAGGACATGTCACACACTTAATATACAAGTCCTATCTTTTACCTACAATGCACCCTGCCCATAGGGCTAGCTAGGGCCTACCTTAGGGGTGACTGACATGCAGTAAAAAGGTGGGTCACGGACATGGCACACACTTTAGGTGCCACGTCACAGCGGCAGTAACACTGCGCACAAAGACCCTGCAATGGCAGAGGCCTGAGATAGGTTTGAAAGCCTACTTTGGTGGGTGGCGCAATCAGTGCTGCAAGCCCAGCAGTGCTAAAGTGTCCACAGGACTAAAACCACCAACACCATGTCAGCAAAAAAGCTAGGAGAAAGGCAAAAAGTTTAGAGATGACCCTGCAAAAAGGGCAATGTCCAACAGGTTTTTTTATGATTGGCGTGGGGGCCCACCCCTAAAGTGTCATAATATTGTAAGCGGAAGATGAGTGCCCCCAGCTGTGTCTCAGAATCTGTTTATTAAAACATTTGAATGCAGCACTCTTAATTTTTAAATTAATTAATAATCCTGTAAACCAGACAGTGTCTTGGCAGATTGAGTGTGAGAGGTAATGGGATAAGAGTGAGGGTAAGTAGATGTGAGTGTGACGGAGAATAAAATACACAGACTTTCTATGCTGAAAACAATCTATCATAAGTCCAATGGACACACTGCCAATGGTAAGACACTACATACCTTTCATTACTTCTATTTTAAATTAAATATGAGCTAATCAACAATCACTGCAAATAACAATGTTTTGTAAACGCAGGCAAAACATAATTTTTGTATATGTTAGGAGTTAGGCAGCTAAATAAACACAGATTTCAAAAGTTTTGGGAAACACTTAGAAAACACCACTGAAATCCACAAAAAATTAACACTGAAAACATGACAGCCTCGATAAGCGCTATGCACAAGGTCCAGCTTTAGGCTAGGCTATGCTCTCAGAGGGCATTATGCATTACCTAAGGCTCTGCAGAGCTGGTTTGGGTGAGATAGTGGCTCATATGCTCATGGCAGGAGTGAGGTTCGGGGACTGGCCACAGGCCAGGTCCTGAGCCCAAATCCCATGAGACAGAGCCACATGCCCTGTGCAGCAGCTCTGTGTAGGATGGGGACAGGGCACAGTACCTTGCCTAAGTCCAGCCCCTGAGCCCAAAGCCTTTCCATCACGCTGGGTGGAATGGCCCATGTAGTGCTGTTCATTACCATTGTCGAGAGCGGGGAGGGGCCATGACTCATGAAAGGCAAAACCTCAAGTAAATTATGATGCTTCTCTCCCTGATACCAATGGTAAGAACAGCATATTATACTGTGCATAGCTGCATGTATGGTTAATGCCATAGTATTTTTCCAAGTGTAATTCTTTTTTTTTTTTACAAAAGGTATTTAATTAAAACCAAGATGCAAGGGTAAAATTGTTTGCACTACGACTGAAGAGTACTTGTGATTATTAGGAGAGTGATTCCCGGTCTAAAGGTATTGTTACATGTAATCTGTGAGGCAGTAAAAATTGTTTGTTTATGGAAATTTGACTGTATTGTGGAAAACAGTAATAAATGCAGGCAGTAATGTGTCTTTATTAGTACAGTTGCTCTAAACGATTCGCCGCGGCAGACATTCCGCCGGGTGCGGCCGAATCCGACACGTGCGCAGATCGGGCGGCCCCCGTGACGTCAGACGACCAGGGGCCATCCGACGCATCGAAAAGGCTAAACAATGTGTTATTGGGCCACGTCTACAAATATATGCATTGAATTTCATGGGGTTTGCTAATGATGAATCACCTCCTATGTACTCAATTTACTCTGTGTGTGGGCTTTGGCTTGGACCAGTGCCTTCAGTGTCCACACACTGAGGGCTAGAAACAGGGCCTGCATGGCTTGGAAATTAGCTTAATTTGCTAGCTGTCAAATTTCATACAGATTCATTGACCAGCACCAAGTTATTAGGGAATTAAACTTTTAGTAATCCATTTATTTTTGTCCCAGTTCTTTGAAGGATCGGCTTAAAAGTTGACATAACCAAGTTTATTTACAGAAGGAAGAAAGTTTGTACTTGAAGTTTATGAAGATTGTTTTTGCTATGTTAATGGAACTCGTAATAAATTAATAATTTTAGATGGAACTGGAATTAATAGTGCTGCACCATGGACCATGGAACTCTATGTCCTATTGTAATGATCTATGAATTATTGTTCTTTTTTAATATAAAACTGTATTTTTAAACTGGACCATCATTTTTATTGTCTGTAATTTTGGTATGATTTTAATTAATCACCAATAAATAATTTAGCTAAACCTGCTAAACATTTGTTAGCAGATTAACCATTCTTTGACTCACCCCTTGACTCTTGCCCCCATACATGGCCCCTCAAATGGTGCCAGCGTTAATAGTAAATAAAACATGTTTTGACCCCCATACCTCTTAACTCACTCCCCCATGGACCTGCATGATACCTGAAATACTTGCACTTTGTGTAGGTTGCTAATTGCCTGCCACATTTGATGCAGATTCATCAAACAGTGCTAAAATGTTATGAGCAATTGAAAATGTTACTGCCCTGCCCCCCCCTTTTAACTTTGCTCCCCTTGATTGAGTGGCAAAATAATTAACTTGCCAAAAGAAAGTCCTCATCTTGGGCTCCACCCCCTCCACCTGGAACGACTCTGATGGCCCGCAGCGCTCCGAACCCCCCACACCCACGGACCACGCACAAAACCTTGGCATCATCCTAGTCTCCTTACTCTTAATGAACTGTCAAATTAATGCTGTTTCGTCTTCTGCCACACGCTCTGCCGATAAGATCTTCAAGTGGATTCTCACGGAGTCCAGGAAAACGGTCACCCATGCACTCATATGCAGCAGACTCCACAACGCCGGATCTGCATACCTCAACCGCTGCCTCTCTTTCTACACTCCCAACAGACATCTACGCTCCACTCAACTGGCCCTGGCCACCATCCCACAAATCCGCAAGACCATGGCTGGAGCTCGATTCTTCTCTTACCTTGCTGTGAATACTTGGAACTCCCTGCCTCTGCACCTTAGGCAAGCACCATCGCTGCCGCAATTCAGGAAGGACCTCAAGACCTGGCTCTTCGACTGAACCACTGATCCCCTGCCCCCCATCTCCGCGCCTTGAGACCCTCATGGGTGAGTAGTGGCGCTTTATAAGAATCCTGATTAATAGTAAAGTGATCCTTCAAAGCTCCTGCTAAATTTTGTGCAAAATCAAAAGAACCCTTTTTGCCCCTCTGCTTTTTTTACTGGATCCCCCTTGATGGAGCTGCATTAATTTGAAACTACTAAGTGTAGTCTCACCATACTATCTGTCTGCCAACTTTCACACATATTCCTAAATGGTGCCAAAGTTATGAGCAAATCAGCAAACAGCTTTCAAACCAACAAGATACACAAAAGAAATTGAAAGCCCACCCAATACCCTTTTCAAATGCTAATATCTCAAAAGCTAAAGAACTCCCTTAAACCAACCCAACTAAGGCATAGTTTCACAGAAAAGTTCTACTGTCATGCTATATTTGGTATAAATCAGTTCTGACGTTTTGGATGAAGGTGTGAGCACAATTTCCTACGAGGGCTAAAATTGCAAAACTCATCTTTTTTTACCCTCCTTTAACTATAATTTCCCTGTGCAGAACCGCAAACAAATTGGCAAAGAGAGTGCCAAATTTGTTGCAGATCCGTTGATGGAGGCCAAGGTGATAGGTAAATCAAAAAATACCTTTTCAATGGAATGTGTGGCCGAACCATGATTACCACTGTCTGCCTGTCTGTCTGATTGTCTCTCTATCTACCTTTCTCTCTTTCGTACATGTCTCTTTCAACTTAAAGAATATTTTTTGTCATTTCATGATACCGTTCACTACAAAATCGTTTGAGGTCCATGCATTTCAGCAAACTGCCTTTGACTGGTATACACACACGGACTGTATTTTAACTACTCAAGGGTGGTCACAGTCATATTAAAACTGTGAGCTTCAGGGGGCCCATAGACATACATAAATAATGTGCACTACTTATTTCATATGTGAAACTCAACACTGTTCAATTGCCACATCATACTGAACACGGATGCAGAGGTGGATGGAGTTGTGTAATGCATTTGTCCTATTATTTTGTTGTATTGCTGTCTTGTAGTGGTGTTGTGATTTTTTTTGTGTGTTCTGTTGTTACATGGTGCTTTGATCTTTTGTGTTTTTTTATCATATTGTTATGTTGAATGCATTGCAATTTTGTGGTGTTGGTATTTTGTTGTATTGTGTTTTTGCATTCGTGTTCTGTGCCTGTTGAGGTATTGTGTGACTGCTGTTTGTTTTGTGTTTTAAGTATTGATGTTGTGGAGTATTGTTTTGATGCCATTGGGTTTTTATTGTGCTGATAATTGATGTTATATTATGGCGTCCTATTTGTTTTGTTTTCATTTTATGCCATTCTTGTGTAATATTACTGATCCTTTGTGTTGTGTGTGTGTTGTGTTGTTGACTTGGTATTATGTTGCTATACTATTGTGGTGCTGTGTTTTGTGTTGTGCTGTATTGCTGTAAAGTTGTTCCAGTTCTGCTGAGATTTTTTTAAGTGTGATATTTTTTGATATATTTGTTTTGTTGTGCTGTGGTGTTTTGGTGTTATGTTTTTGTTTTTGAGTGGGGTATCTTCTGTTTTGTTTTTATTTCAGTGTTGTATTTAGGTGCTTCTGTGTAGTACTTTTGGTATGGTTCTGATCTTGTAGTTTGGGTGTGTGTGAGTTTTTTGGCATGACTCCCATAATATTTTTAATATTGCCAAATAGCTCTCTATGTCCCTTGGCACTAAGGTCATTGACTATTCACTGGAAAAAACACAGAGGTTAAAGTGAGATTATAGGTAAGTGAAAATATCAGTTAAAATATACCATTTTAAACTAAAAGAAAACACTGAAATTAACCAGTTTCAGTTAACCCACACTCACCGGAAATGGCTCAAGCCCCTCTCCCCTTTTGCATCAATCAGTCCCAGGGAATGGGGGCCCAGAAATGACCCAGAAAAGAGGGTTGCCCATCCCTCCCTTTTTAATATCAAATGGATGGGGTACCCAATGCCTCGTAAAGGTTTGAGGAAGGAGGCCACATGCTCTAACACACATTCAAAATATGTAGCACCAACCCCTCATTCTATTCTATTCCCTGGGCTTTTTTTGTTTTTATAAGGCAGGAGCCCGCTTTTAAAAAAAAATCTTTTTTACTGCATATCCGCAGATACTCTGCAACTTTGCTATATATATATTTTTCTTTAAATAAGTCTTGGTCCCCTACACCTAGAGGGGCAGGGTAGCTATACTCTGCCCCCGCTTTATTTTCTAATACTTATTTTAAGGATAGGGGACTGAATCCTCAAGTCCTAAAATGGCTGCCATCAAACCTTTGTTGAGGTAGTGGCAGCCAGTCAGATCTTATCTTTAGATCTGTCAGCTCTGCAGATTCTCTGTGATGTGAAATATACATAGATTTTGAACCTTAATTTATCCAAAACTCTGACTAGAATTACATCAAATTTATCAGGAAGCTGGATCTTGATCCAGGAAGTGTGTATTTGTGATTTGGTATAAATCCATTTAGTAGTTTTTCAGAAATGATGGTTAAAATATTTTTGTATAGCTGGACAGTTGGGTTCAAGGCACTCTTGAGAGAGTCCCTCGAACGCAATTTTTAAAATTAGAGCATTCTGATTGGAGTCTTTTTCCCTGTGACTAATTTGTTCACACCTCTGAGAGCCAGGCTCTAATTGGCTGCAAGCAACATGAGAAAAATGTTGCTGGCAGCCACTGCAGGACTTGCGGACTTGGTCCCCTATTTTGAAGTGTAAAAATACAAATATTATAAGAGGCTGTGTGTGGGGGACCCCGAGGAACAAACAAAATAAGCATTAGTAAATGCAACAGGTTTCGCCTATGTGATTATTAATATTTTTTAGATGTAAGTTTAACATAGGAATTTTAGAAAAGGATACAGAAAAAAGCGGCTGAACAGAATTACACCAAATTTTGCCAAAAGCTAGATCTTTTCTCAGAAAGCATGCCCAGTGATTTGGTGTCCATTTGTTCAGTTGTTTTGAGGAATTATAGGTCAAAATTTTGTGATTTATTGTACAAAGTGGACATGTATGGGTCTAAACCTTGAAAATAGCATAAGACTTTGAGTAGAGCATAAATGTACAAGTTGAACGTTATGTGGTGCACCATTTACAATCACCAAATTTAGGGTACAAGTATTACACCCAGATTAACAAGATAAAGTCTGAGCTCACCTAAGGAAGGTTGCAGAGGAATGTCTGAAAGTATGTTGAGGCTTAAAGCCAAAGCCTATTCCAAAAATCTATGAGAAGGGCTAAACCTATTCACAATAGATTATCCAACAGGGGGTATTTGGTCACATGGCCATAATAAATCGTTGTAATACAGTGCCTTAGACAAATTCTACGTAGTGAGGGCACTTATAAAAATGTGATTGCAGTGGGTGAGTATTTTGAGGTATTGGAGAGTAATAAATAATGCAGAATGTAGGGGTGTTCCACTTAGAGATGATTTGTTTCTCACTGGTACTATAAGCATGGCTCTAAGGTTGCAAGCCACTATGGCCATCTCAGGACTGTGTATAGTGTATCGCACTGAACTGCACAGTGTAGTCCATACATATCAACCTCTTGACTTAAAATTGAGGTCATGTGAAGTAGTTAAGTGTGTAATCCCATTAAGGTGAATAGAAAATAATTCTCCACACCTGTAATATGTGCAATTAGTTCAAGGCCACAAATTCTGTGGGACAGTGTCAGAATGATAGTATGATATTATCAATGATGTAACTTAACTTGTCATGAGAGTTGTAATATAAGAAGGCATATTTAATGCAGGGTGGTGGTTATAGTTTGTTCAGTAAATTATAACTGGTGAATTTCAGTTGTTTTTTGTTTTTAAGTGTTTTTTAATATTTATTACAGGGTCTAACTGTAACTGCACTTTAACCATTCTTTTTCAGAGAATTTCTTTTTTTAATTGTAAGCTAAAATCTTAGTACCTTATCTAACTAAAACCACACTTTAAGCTATGTTCTTTTCAGTGAATATCTGAGGTTTTTTTAACATAAAGTAGAATATTATTACCTGATATAACTAAACATTGCTTCAACCTTTATTTTGTTCAGTGAATATGGGTGTTTACATTTAAATGTTTTCTTAATAACATTTACATGGCTTCACGAGCCTTAAAAAGAAAAAGTACATCCTCTTTGTTTCCTTCATAAAAGGCTTTGCCCTCATGTGCAAGTGGTCCCGAGAAAAAGGGGGGCTTACAAAAGTGCAATTTCCCATTTTAAATCCCATAGAAAGGTTTGCTCTCGTTTACAGAAAAACAGCTGAATGGGACTAGAAATACACCAAATTTGCCACAAAGTTAGAACTTTACTCAGAAAGTGTGCTATTTGACATTAGGTGTAAATCTGTTCAGCAGTTTTTAAGAAATTTGTATCTAAAGAGGAGCTTGGTTAGAAATGAAGGGGTTAACCTAAAATGTGGAGATCTCAGGATGGCTGATTCTGAAGGAGTAACTGCAGTACTCCTACGGTGCTTATAAATTAAACAAGCATTTGTAATGCAATAGGTCTCGCATTTGCAAGAGTTTAAGCTATTGGCATTGCAAACAACAATGCCTTTTTAAAAAGTCTGTTTTGAAAACCAACACATAAATAAAAGGCATAGTCATTTACAATGCCAAAAGCTCAATCTTTCTCAAATGTAAGACCTATTCCATTGCAAATGCTTGGTATGTGAAGGAGGCAGACAGATTGACTGAAATTTACACAGGGAACAGTAAATGAAAATACAGTGTACAGCACAGAGGAGGACGATAGGGTAGGGTCTCCCAGGGATTTTTGTAATGTGTTTTTATATAGTGCAAACTTTACCCGAAGGAATCAGAGCGCTTTACAATAGAACCAGTTACTTTACATAGGGACTTAACCAACGCGCAAACACATTTCTCTCACACATGCACAAAGCTGGTTAGTGATTCCCCCCCCCTAAAAACTGCAGGGGCATTCCAGGTCCCTCCCCTTGGATCAACTACCTCGCAGAGCCCCACAGGTGAGGGGTTCTCACCTGGGTGGGCGGGGCTGCCCTGCAGCAAGCGGAGCCCTCTCCCATTGGGTGTGGCGCTGAAGCGCCGACGTAGTAGCTTTATTATCCAAGGAGACTATCTCATCAAGGCGCTTCTTTCAAACCTTGGCTGCACCCCCCTCGTGGAAGATTTGAACCTGTCTCAAGGCATACAGAGGACGAGGAGGAGAGCTGACGGTGAGTCTCGGCCGGAATGGGGGCACTGGGGATCACTAGTGGGGGTCATGCAACCCTTCCTTTAACTATACCAAAGGAGTCCACAACGGAGGGCGCCTTGAGCCCCCGGGGAGAAGCAGAGGGGGCTTCAGGTCCACTCGGAAGTACATTAATTAGGAGAAGGTTGCGAGAGAACCGGGTGCCTGCCCTGACCTACCTGCCCTCAGCAGCACCTCCCTCCCAGTGCCTGCCTCTAAGTGCTTGCATCACCTGTGCGTGGTTCTTTGCGATGCGGAGACAGGCATGGAAGGGGGGCCTGGTAGTCGCTGCCAGCCTAGAGACCCCCAGAAGCGTTTTAATCCACCCCTAGCGGCAGTGAAGATGGTCACTCCAAGCACTAAGCCTACACTTTACTAGTGGTATTAATAGCTGCATAGCCGATAGCACATACACAGTCAGCGGGAAGAAATGTGAGAGCCAGAGTGCAAATGTAAGGAGAAAGATAAAGAGAAAAGGAATAGAAGAGGGAAGCAAAGAAGAAAGACTATAAGAAATTAAAAAATAATGAGAATCCGGGATGGAGAAAAAGACAAGCATTGACTTCGTAAAGTGGGTGCCGCAAGAGTCTTGGAGGTAGTGGACACCATTTTGTTGGAAAACCAGCTCTAGTTAAAAGAAAAAAACAAGTAGATAAAGCGAAGTGCTTGTGAAGCTGGCGCAGTGCTGACCGTTTAAGTCTGTTCACAATTAAAATGAGCGGCTGCCATTGTCCCGGCTGCGCACATCTTGCCAGCAGTAGGAAAAAAGAAAATAGTACTTACAGACTAATAAACACATACCAAGTAACAACAGAAGTAATGGGGCCAGTAGCCATGGGAGGTTACAAATGAAGAAACGGCGTTACAAAGGAGGGACTAACAAACTGATTACTGAATCAGAATCCTGCATTTACGAGGGACAAAGACAGAAGTCAATGACAAATATGGGCGGAGAGTGGGTGGGGCTTCTCTTATATACACCACTACAGCAGTTCGCCAGAGCAGTGCATGCACGCTGACTCAGGCTCGACCTAAAAGCAGCCACCTCTGATTAGCTGCAGGAGTTTTCTGCCCATTGGCCATGTTGGTACTGTGGTACCAAAATGATCTCATTGGCTGGCTGTAACATCTAATGTTGCACCTGCTATTGAAGGACTCACTAATTTTGGAGATTAGGTTCCCCGATCCTGGAAAAAAAAGTAAGAGAGAGCATTTGGGGGCTGGGTGTACACTCCCTGACCTGAGTACAATGTGGGGAGGTCTCAAAGGAACTCTCCTTTAGATTACATTTTTTTAAATATATATTTTTGGTTGTTGGAACTAATATTCTAGCAGCTGGAACTGTGCTACATAGCAAGGCCTCCTGTGTAGTACAGCAGTAAGGTTCACTGGTGAATCCAGTAATAGGACTGTGTCATATCTAGATTTACGACTGCACCCTAAGAATGGGAAGATTCAGACTGAATTATATCAGAAGCCTATGGCGAGGAATTCTTTACTTAGTTATTGCAGTTTCCACCCACGTGCCTTATTGAATAACCTTCCGATAGGACAGTTTCTGAGGTTACGTAGAAATTGTAGTGAAGTCACAAGATATAAAGTACATGCAAAGAACTTAAGTGAGGAATTACTGGCAAGGAATTATCCGACCAAATTGGTGCATGGAGCCGAAAAAAGAGCCCACAACAATCATAGAGAGGCACTCCTTGAGTCATATGAGAAACCTGAGAATAAAAGGATGGTTTGTGTGACTACCTTTAGCAATTTCACAGATAAGGTTAAAAGGGCAGTTAACAAATCATGGCATATGTTGAATACAGGGACATTGTCCCTTGAAAGACCCTTGTTTGCACTGAAATGAAGCAGTAATCTCCGAGATGTATTGGTGCATACAAGAACAACATTTAAAAAACAGGAGACTAGACAAACTACGTTATGGGGAGCATTGCCAGTGACAGGGCACTTCCCATGTGGGTCATGTTCTGTGTGTCCATTCACTAAACATGTGACACAATTGGACTTGGGCCTAGCAACACGTTGGGTACTAAACTCACATACAAATTGTAACACCAGTGGGGTCATTTACATGATTACATGTCCGTGTTTACTAGTATATATTGGGATGACTACTAGAAAGGTGAAACACAGGATGGTGGAGCACTGAAGTGCTTTTCGATGCAGAAAAACAAATACCCGCATGACAAGACACTTTTTTGAAATGGCACACACAGAGGACGATTTTGTGTGGCTTGTTATTGATAAACCGAAATATGACATTAACATGGGGCCCTTAGATAGTGTACTCTTGCGAAGGGAACAGAGATGGGTGTTCCGCATGAAGAGTCATATCACAGGACTGAATGAAGAAATACCATGGAGTACTTTATTGACACATACTCCCATGAACAGTGCCTCCTAACTAGTGTTTATATTCACATTTTAATTTGAATTTAATTATTTGGTGGCATGTGATCTAGTTCTGACTGTAGCACACGTATTTCTAGAAGAAATGTTTGGGGTCTCCCCACCCTATGTATGTGGGATATCAGACTAACTACAAATCCTATAATGCATAGGGGGATGTGATGTATACTTTTTAAGGCCACCTTGTTGTAGCATGCTGAATTACCGGTATTTACGCACTCCATGAACTGAAAGTGGTGTGTTTTACTTCCAGAGCAGGAGACGTGGAAAAAATGATTTTAAGCAGAGGCAGGATGGGCACGCTCTCCCTTTGGCCTCTATTTACAGGCAACACACGCCGGGACAATCGGTGAGTTAGGCAGACAAGTAGGCATAGACGCGCCTGTCTAGTTACCTTTGCGTTGTGACAGATTAACCATCACCGTGATATACAAGTCAGGCCTCTTGTCTGTAAGGGTATTGAGCAGTTTTGTATTTGACAGCATGGGGTATACATAACGATCTATCTGGTTAGACATATCAAATTCAGACTTTTCATGAAAGATACATAACGTGTGATTCACTGTGTTTTTTTGTGAACACTTCTATTCCTCTTCCTCCCGCACTTCGAATATGATGAAGTATATATGTACTATACCAGGAATGAGTTTTCTGTCAATAGGTGTTTTTAATTACCTCAGATTTGTTGATGTAAATTATGGTTATCTTTATGACCTTGATTTTGCATTTAAGTTCCCACATATAGAGGACTGGTTAAAGGTAGAGTCAGACAATTAGTCTGATACTGGTGAAAGCATCAATTCACCTGTGTGTGTCCTTTCACGTTTGTGGTGGTGTGGCACTACTTCTCACTACACTCGGTTACTAGCCAATGGGCATGGACTGTGAGTATGTTTATAACACAGGAATGTGTTTGTGTGTTACAGCAAACAGACCAGACTGAAGTTGGTCCTGAGAACACCCATATAAATAAGTATGTTTTTTTTCTTTTATCACAATGTTAGCAGAGTGACAAGATATTGGTCCTGAAGAATGCCACAAACCGCTGGTCATTTGGCAGAAACATGTTGACCTAGTCAGATAGGGAACATCCTTACCCCTATTGTTACCCTGTTTTTTAACTCCATCCATTGGGGATACTCATTAAAATAATTGTTTCCCATATGAGATGGTTTTAATGCCCTTTTGATATTATTTTTGGACTCTGCCACTCACACACATAAAACATTAGATGAAAAACCCCTCACACTCCTCTCCTGAGGGAGACTTGTAGCCCACACAGTGCACCTTGCGGGCACTGTGTGCAAGAGGGAACCCAATGATGAAGCATGTCACCCAATGGGTGAGTGAGGGTTCTTGTCTTTAAAAAGCAAATGCTCTTCTTTCTTAGTTCTGTTTATGCACATCTATATTCACATTCTAGTTAGGAAACCATCTGGTTACCTTTTGTGTGTATTATATAGTGGAGTGGTACCGTGGATGGTAATAGTTCCTCCAATAGAGACCTTGTTGTGAGATAAGAGTACAGCAGTACTAAATAAAATCCGATGTGCAGGGCGTAGACCGTGCAGAGTGGGGGTTGGTTGCCTGCAGTGGGTTGTGTGAAGGGCCATCACACTGCTGTGAACTGCTGAAGGCTGTGCCCAGTGGGGGTGGCAGTCCGCAGGGCGTGATTGGAGGCCGGACCCTGTGACCAACCCCCGCTGAACATGGCACATGCCCTTGGATGGATAGGTGCAGGGCAGAGCCTGCCCAGAGGCTGCCCGCAGCAGAGGAGTAGGTAGCGGGCTTGCTTAAACAGGTTGGGCATATGCTCAAGTTTTAATATGATCAAAAGCCCACAGACATTCACTGTAAAAAACAAAGGTTAAAGTAGTGTTAAAGTTAGGTGTGTTAATAGAAGATTAGTTTAGGGGGGGAACTGAAATTGACTGGAAAAAAACATAAAGGTTGAAATGGAATTATAGTCAGGTGTTGAAATATGAACTATAATTAAAAACTGAAAACCTCTGAAATTCACCAGTTATAGTTCATGAAGTTACCATGACTTTTACACCCATCATGCATTGCTTATGGTCTCATATATTATATCATATCATATTATGTAACAACATGGATGACATGACTGATGAAATCACGGATAACATCATCCACACTACTGCTTTTCATATTACTTCAAAAAACCTTACATAATTTATTTTAAAGTTGTTATTGCATACAGGCAAAACATCATAGACTTACTGAGTGTACACACGTGGGTGCATAGAATGGAAATTGTGGAAACCCTGGTTGCCATATGTATATCTATATTTATAGTTATATATTTGTATTCACTCAATAAAACAAAAGTATAAGTGTGTTGTAGACAAATCCAGGACTCTATTTAAATATTCCCGATTTATGCCCTTATGTGGTTATATCAAATCATATCCTTATAAAGGCATAAGAATCATACCCATATTAAGTCATAGCCAATGCCGTCCAAATACGGCAAGGCTACTCCCATAGACTCCTAGAAAGCACAACGCGTTCTTAAACAAACCAAGTCTCCAGCAGCCCGTGAATTCCCCCTGCTACTTTATTGATTTGTCCTAGAACTCCTGGAGTCCTGAAAGAACTGCGAGTTCTTAGTGGCGTCTTATGTCCAACCTTACGTCAAACTCTGCACCTTCCAGGTATAAATATACCAGCATCTGCCCTAGCAAAACACACGGTGGTTTGGAGCAGATCAGCTATCTACTTGCCCGACGCCCTGCTGAAGCGAGTGCCGAAGGAAGCCGACCCTCCCATTGACGCACTGAGAGAGACGCTGTCTTTTTTCCTGCCGAGAAATCCAGCTCCAGTGTTTCCCTGTCACCCTTGCGGGTTGCTGGGAGATCGAGTCCTGAAAGAGAGATACAAGACCTCCTTCATTCTATAACCAAGGTATGGAGCCGATTAGACCCTTAGAGAATTCTTGATTCAGATTCTTGGCAGAAACTATCTTAACTAAAACTATAACTCACTTACTCCTTCCCACGTACTAGGCTTAGGTTAGGTACACCGGGGTAGGCGTATCTTAGAGGCACCAGTTGAGTACGTTTAGTCATGATTTTATCATTGTATATATTGTACCCATTTCAAACACTGTATGGCTTAGAAACCATACCATGCTTTTACAGTATTACTTCGTAATACTCCTTTTACTGTACGCACTTTACTTTATGACAAGTATTGCAATTGTAGCAATTCACTTCTCTTGCATGAGAAAGAAGACTGTTCAAAAAATAACCTCTTTTATTGAAAACGCCCGCCTCTCTGTTTCTCTGCACTTCTGGTGAAACTAAGCATGCACGATTGACTGAGTAAAATAGTTATCTGTTGTTTCCGCGACTCTGGAGATATACTCCTTGTTCTTGGGGAGCAAAGTTGTCATGTTTATGCGGTTGTCAGAAACTAATCCCTTCTTGTGTACTCTAGAAAGTTTCTAGTGACCTCTGAGCTAGCTGGCATTCATAATTAAGTCTAGCATATTCAATAGAGACCTAGACGACCTAAGTCCTACGTCTAAACTATCGTTTATGTTATTCCAATGCGCAGAGCCTATTGGGAATATAGGAACTACAATACAAGTGGAGGTATATGTAAGTATGGTACTAACATTTTAACTTACATTAAAAAACCTTAGAGATTCACTGGAAAAAACTATGGTTAAAGTAGAGCTGTATGTTGGTCTTCTAATAATAGAAAAATTAATGTTTAAAAACAAAAAAAAATATGAAATTCACCAGCTAATATTCTAGGAGACCCTCCCCTTCCTTGAGGTGATAGTCGGAGGATCAACTGCCTTTTCCCTGCAAGTAAAGGGATTGTGGGAAATGCAAACAAGAAGTTACTTCGGCAATGGGTGCACGAAGGCATCAATACCTAGAGCCTCTCGATCAGCAGATCTAAAAAAGAACAGGGGAACTTTTTTAATGTAATTGATCTGCAAATAGAGCTGTCTCTGAGACTCCCCACCTGAGATAAATCTCCTGAAATACTGGGTGACTTAGGGCAGAATACAGAGCCCTGAAGAGGCCTCCATATTTCCATCCATTCTTTCCACGTGGAGGAGTGGACTGCTTCCTCCATTGTCCAAAGTCCCTTCGCAGAGAGATCCAAAACACAGCACACCACTCTTCCCTGCCGGCATCTGTAGTTAGAGTATTTGCATCTGTTAAGTAGAATGGAGTCCCCTGTTCCAAAGTTGGAGTTTGTAGCCACTAAGCCATTTGTTCCCATATGGAACTTGTCACAGAGTATCAGTCCTCATAATTCTCTGAATAGTGACCAATGCTGAATAATGTGTCCAAACAACAGAGAGTTGGCCTGACGGCTAAGGCGCTCGACCTCGGACCTGGGGATCTGGGTTCGAGTCTCGGTAACGACGCCAAAAACCCCCTGTGAATCTGGGCAAATCACTTAAACTCCCCGTGCCTAAAAAAATGAAAGTGTGTCCTCATGTAACGTAACTGGTGCTATGTAAAGCGCTCTGATAACTGATTCGGTTCGGTTCTAGTTTGCGCTATATAAAACTCCGGAAAAAAAACAAAAAAAAACAGACCCCTTTGAACAAAGGCCCAATGAATCATTGTCACAGTTACTGCCTAGAAAAAGAAAGAGGACTCCGATCTCTTTTCCGATATGATAGCACAATCATTACCATATCTTCCTTGCCCATTAGCCATTCCCTCGTTGGGGCCTTCTGAATCAATAGCATCCAATCCAGGTGGTTGCACAACTTCATTCTCCTTGTGTGAGGGAGAAATACCTTCCCCAAGTCCATACTAAACCATGCTCCAATATACTCAATACTATGTGAAGGAATCAGAAGGAATTTTCACTGATTCATCAGGAAACCAAACAGGATAGCCATCTGGGTTGTGCCCAGGAACCTAAACAACTTCAATGGAGGCCTACCCAGATCTAGCTTACATATGGGTCTGCCTCTTCTACTGTCCTGCCAGTCAGCCATGTACCACTCACAGTGGGAGAGGAGCTGCCCCAGGTCCAGTTTTGAGTAACCACAAGGGGGAGTTTGTCCATTATTATAGTCATTCGTCAGGGTGGGCACGGGGAGCTCTGAATATATGAATAAAGATTCTGCCAAGGTGGTTTTAGGTAGAGTGGGTACTGTGGGATAGTTAACAATAACACACACAGGAAGTGCTGAAAACATGGGCAGGGTCACTCCTGGTAGCTTTTACCCCATTGGTTGGGGAGTAGCCAGGTAGTTCCTCCACATGAAGGCTGGCATTGGGCATAAATGTGGCACCCACAGTACCCTCTTCAGAAAACTGCTGGACCAGTGAAAGACAAAAGAAGAATGGCACCTGCTGTTGAGACCTCTGTGGAGCGTCCTATAGGCCGGACAAACTCCCATTTGAAACATGAGCAAAAAGTGGACTCCAACAGTCAAGACCCTCAAGGGCTAACCTCCTTTTATGCTACAAGGAGAGAAAAACGGCAAGAAACCCTCTTTCCTGAAGAGCCCTGCTGAACAGTTTTAACTGGACCTGCCCTGGAACCTGCTTTTTTTGTTGTTTATTTTTGCAATTTTATATAGCACGAACTCGACCCAAAGATATCAAAGCACTTTACATGAGCACCAGTTGCATTACATACAGACACATTCATTTTTAGTCACGTGGAGGTTAAACGATTTGCCCAGAATCACAGGATGTTTGAGCCTCCCGCCAAACTCGAACCTGGTTCCCCAGTTTCAAAGTCGGACGCTCTAGCAGTTGAGCGTGTTGGAGTGAGACGGACACAGAGTGCTGTTTCGGTGGTCCTGGAACTATTGGCTGGTGTTAGAGTGTACTTTTCCTGTCAAAACTGCAAAAACTGGGACTTAAACCTTTTTTCAAACTTTTATTTTGAAGAACCAGCGGGAGGCCGTGACTTCTGGAGAGCCAAAACCATCAAAATTAAATCACTGGTCGGATCCAACTTGCTGGTCTGCCATGCTGAAGGATATCTGACTTCCAGGAAAAGTTTCCAAGTCCAAATGTTGAGAGCTTCACCCAGAGAGAGGCAGAACCAAAGCCTATTGATGTTGGCCCATTTACGCCCTTTACGCAGGCACCACAGCCAAACTTCAGAAATGACTTCAGCGCATACAGAGCGCCGCACGACTCATCCTCAACATCCCTCGCCACAGCCACATATCGGCCCACCTGAGAAACCTGCACTGGCTCCCTGTCAGCAAGAGGATAACGTTCAGGCTCCTCACCCACGCACACAAAGCACTCCACGACATGGGCCCTGAATACCTTAACAACCGTCTCTCATTCTACACTCCCGCCCATCAGCTCCGCTCCGCCAGCCTCGCCCTTGCCACCATCGCACAGATTCGCAGAACCACCACCGGAGGAAGATCGTTCTCCTACCTGGCGACCAAAACATAGAACTCCCTCCCCGCACACCTACGACTGACCCAGGACCATCTCACCTTCAGGAAATACCTCAAGGCCTGGCTATTCGAGCAGTAGCGACACCCCCCCCACGGGTGAGTAGCGCGCTCTATAAATGTACTGATTGATTGATTGATTGGGACCTTCTTGGGCACAGATGATGGACTTCACCAGCTCAAAGCTTTTCCTCCTTGGTCAATGACTGCACTAGGACCCTGCTCCTCAGCAACCCGATATTGTCGCAATTCGAAAATCCAGTTTGCAGTTTGTCCCGCCAGTGACTCATCAATGACCATCCTTTTATCCAGAAAAATGTCCAAGTGCGGAGGTAACTCTTTGAGAGGGGACCTACTTGGTATTCATATCCTACCCGTGCTCCTTCACAGTTAGCCTTAAACCTCACATTTTTCCCGTCTAGCAAAACCACTTGCCCATGGCTGACACTTTGTGCTTTTTGGAGATAAAATTTAATTCCGAAATTAAAGACTCATATCTCACGCTCCCCTTATTTAATTATATATTTTTTCGTTATTTTGTTCATTAAAATAGTCTCTGTTTTCATAAATTGGAGTGCCATTTTTATTGTGTAGTGTTTTTGACTTCTTAACTGTTTTGGTACTTCTAAATGCTTTACACATTTTCTTAAGTTAAGCCCTATGATATAGATTCCAGGGGTTGAGCGCAGGTTTAAATTACTGAAAACTTAACGGGACCAAACAAGAAAAAGGACATTATTATTTATGGTAGATTACCATCCGCCCTAACTAATAATATCCTTTCTTACACCTGCTGAAGGGAGCTTATCTTGAATTGCACTGTGGGGGTGTAATTGTTGTCGTGCATTTGGTGTATAATCATTCTGTATTTCCCAGCAGCCATTTGGACCAGAAACACTATCTACTTCAACTGGTTCTAAGCACCCCTAAGGGAACCAGTTTGATTGTGCTCTTCTGCAACAAAGTTGGAAACTGTCCACGAAAGAGTTCTTTCAATCCCAATCCCTGAATCAGAATCCTAGAGGCAAAATGGGAAAGTCCATGTATTCCATGAAGAAACAACCTGCAAGACCCATTTGTGTGTCACAATAGACTCCCAGTGAGCCTGAAAGGAGGCTAGACGACCTTCCATGAAGCTTGACTGTACTGGGATCTCAGGGTAATCAGGGACACTGTTTTCGGGAGCACTAGAAGACTGTTGAGAGGCCTCCATCTCCTGAGCTGATTTAGATTGGAAACAAGAACTGATGAAAAAGAAATCAAAGTTTCTGTGTGTGTTCTTTTTAAACCTTCTCCTGTTTTTACTAACGTTCCCATGTTTGTGACAGAAGGGTTATATTTGCTCCTGATTATAAAAGGATTTGTGCTGCACCTCTTCTAGCTCTCCGCTAAGCAACCTGTTACCTAAGAAAGGTATTTGGAGCAAACAGTTCTTTTGAGAGGGCACAACTTTCCATTCTCTTAGGTGAAGATGCTGCCTAGCATCACTATGCCAGTTGAAACTATGGCTGAGACCCTCAGTCTATCAAATATGTCATCAGGGAGAAATTGAGCTTGTACCTCCAGTCGTGGCAGTAACAGAGAACAGTCCTCAATCTCCTGAATATTAATTGAGAGGGACTGAATTATTTGATCAAGGATTGTGAAGAATGGGGATAATAGATTTATTTCATTGATAAACTAAGAAATGCATAAGCTACTTTCAGTTCACCACCTGCTTTCTTGTTGATGGGATCAGACACAACAATATCCTTTGTAAGGTGAGATGGCTGGGCTCGTGGAGCTGAGAACCTGTCTGGGTCCTTCTATTATTATCTTTGCAGTAATCACTGGCTACCTGGGATAACTAGAAGTTTTGAACTACAGGTCTGTGGAATTGATGGAACCATTCACCACTAGAAGAAGGTTGTTCATTATCAGATGCAGCTGAAGATTAGATAATAGATAGAAAATTGCAGGTTTCATCTCTTCCTTCTGATGATATTTACCTCTAGGGCCACTGGACTTATCATACTCCAGAGAGGCACAAGTAGAACTGGAGGAGGGAGAAGACACAGAAAACTGAGAGGCATCAGAAAGACCAGTAAAAGTTGTGGGGAAATGCGTCTGACTGAGTCACAATTGTAAACATCTAACACTCAGTGAGAACCATTTTTTTCAGACATGGGAAATAGTGGCATCTACCATGAGATATGGCCCTGGACCCATGCAGAACACTTTCCCTTGGTGAAGAAGGGAATTATTGACATCTCTTTTAGGAACCCTTGCCGGTGATGCACCGAGATATGTCCATCACAAAGTGAGCAAGAGCTCTCATAGAAGCTTAGAGATCTTGGATCGACATAGGAGAAATAGGAAAAAGATTAAATACATATCCAAGATGCAGAAACCATAACAAAAGAGGGAGGTAGCAGGCAATTTTAAAGACAACACAGAAAAGGTCAAAAAAAGAGGTGCAACTTCTTCCTCTAGCTCCCACCCACTATAACGCACAATACGTTCCTCTTACCTAATTAAAGGAGAAATCAGGTATCCTTTGACCTGTAAGGATTCCTTGATGGCAGATAAAAAACTGGCCCCAGCACCGTCCACTGAATATATTGAAAAGAAAATCTTTTAAGTGGGACATTGCAACGCCAAAGGGAATCCCAGTGCAGGCGGCTGCATGCACCGTGTGAATCTGAAAACAAAATGGGCGCTCCTCCCCCTCCTCAGCCCGCTCTGGAGATGCACGCTCCAATAGGCACCTGAGCTTTACTGGCAGGGGTTTAATTAAATGAGACCCGGATGCGGGCCTCCTGTCCCGTACTGGAGGCCTCAGCAGTCAACATTCAGAAGATACATTAAAAAGTAAAATGGCGCGGCCTCTTGCACCGGTGCTGGATCTGTCAGCTATGGGCCCCTGAACGAGCGCCAGTTTCTCAATAGAGTAAAATCCAGTCCCAGCTCCTGCACCATGCTGCCTGGTCACACTGCCACCAGAGCATCACAGCACCTCACTGGTTCGAATTAACATAATACGAGTCTGGAACGTGACGCATATGTAGAGAGCCACCCGGGCCCTCTACTACATTGTTGCCAACATTCACGCATTCACACACCCCTCAGGGCGGGCTCCACCCAAGGGGATAAATAAACGGCCGGAGACCTCTTGGGGTCTTCCGGCCACGATAGTGAAACTACATGTGTCCTGTGCCCTCACTGCGCTGCTGCGGCCTAGCAATACCCCTGGCCCTGCCGCGCTACATTGGTGATGAGGTCGGTAGCACTCCTCGCGTGTTTGGCCTACCTTCCGGAGCCCTGCTGGGAGCGTGCTGAGCTCGCCCGCGCTGCCCTGCTCCCTCCGCCGCCTGCGCCGCTGCAGTCTGTCTGTCGCCTGCTGCTCCGGGAGACCCTCATCGTCCACGCCCTCTGTCCTCGCAGCGCCTGCCCGCCCCAGCGACGCTCTGGCCTGTGCCCGCCCACGCGTCTCCCTGACCAAGGGGAGCACGTTCAGCTGGTGGCGCCTGCGGTGACCTGAGTCACGCAGGTAAGTGCGCATGTGTGCGAGCGCTGGGAGCGCCTTGCTGTGTCTGGGCTGCCCCTCCTGCACGGGGCTGATTAGTGAGTCGCATCTGCTCCCGTGACCCCCTGGGACCAACTGCTGCGCCTGGGCCCACCGGGCTGCATCGGGACCGACTGCCGCTGCCTGTGCCTGACACTGCATGCCACTACAGGGTCACGAGGGGCTCACAGTCTGCACGCACTGTGTCTGCTGAGGAGGGCTTTGTGTAGTCCAGCGTGTGGGGACGCTCTCCTGCAAAGGAAGAAGTGGATGGAGCTGGCTATTCTGGGGCACGTGTAGCAAGCACCACAAACGGGACTGCACCACTGCAGCTGAAAGGAGACACTGGGGAAAGGAGAACCACGGCAAAGTGACGCACAGGCCTGCCACAGTCACTCTCTCTCTACCACACAGGTGCGCCAGAGGGCGAACTGCCTTTCATTCACTGCCCCCACGTGGAGCCACCGGAGAGCCCGTGATGCAAGACCATGTGCTACGACACGCGCCCAAGCGCAAACCGCCAGCAAACAGGCCACGCCTCTGCTCCTACGCACCATCACACGGCCATAATGAGCAACCCACCAGCGGCTGCTGCTGCCGCCCAGCCAGACGGAGGTGCCAATCCGCCCCCACCAGTGCATACCCACACTGCGGTTGCACCTCTACCCACCTTCAGTGAGGCCTCGGATCCCGCCACTGCCACGCCAAGATGGAAGGCATGGGTCGGACGACTCAACCACTACTTTAAGGGGACGAGGGAAACAGATGGCACCGTGAAACGGTCACTCCTCATCTACTACGGGGGTGCGGAGATCTACGACCTGTTCGAGACGCTCCCCAACATGGGAAATGACGACGACTATGAAGCGGCGGTCGCCGCGCTCAATAGACACTTTGACCCCTAGCTCTACCACGATTTAGAGAAATTGAAGTTCAGGAGGGCGTGGCAGACAGACTCAGAATCAATCGATATGTTCTATGCATGGTTATGCCGGCTGGCTAGCACATGCCCCTTCAGCGACCAACGGGAGGAGATCCGAGACCAGATTATCCTGGGTTGCCGTTCAAAACTCCTGCGGAAACAAATCTTCCGGAAACCTGGAATCTCACTGGACGAGATCCTGGTCCTAGCCCGCTCCCACGAGCTGTCGGACGTCAGAGCAGAGGAGATGGCAGCTGCTCTCCACACACCGGTTGCCGCCTTGCATGTGCCCAAACACCCGCCAATCAAGGAGGAAAGGGTGGAAGTAATCCAGAGACGCCCAACGACGTCTCGCCAGATGCCCAGACCGTCACCAGGGGGACAGTGTGGATACTGTGGTGAGGATCACCCCGCGATGGCCGTCTGCGGGGCGAAAGGGAAAACATGCTCCCACTGCGGAAAGCTGAACCACTATGCCAAAGTGTGCCGAGGTGGTCAATTCAGACAATAGTCGTCAAGACCCAGAAGCATGCCCCAATGCATTCACCAAATCTCCCTCGACGACCTACCACCAATATCGGAAGACCAGCCACAGGAACGACGCCCAATGTATGAGGATGAGGACGAGGAAGTGTTTGTGATGTTGTACGTCAGCAGAACAGGTACTCGTCGAAGGCCACCTCTCATGTGCTCAGTCTCCATCGAAGGCACTGATGTACAAGCCCTCATTGACACTGGTGCATCTGTCAATGATAGACTCGGAGCAGTATGACAACTTGTCACCACGACCACCACTTGAACCGTCCACAGCCCGAATCTACAAGTATGGAGGGACTGACCTGCTCCCTCTCCGGGGCGTCATCCAGACCACCGTCGCGTCATCCAGACCACCGTCGCCAGCTGAAGCTATTCCACCGAGGCGAGGTTCCACGTCACCGAGGGCAAAAAGGGGACTCTAGTCAGCTGGCACACGGCCGAGGACCTAGGATTCGCCAATCAGATTCATGAATCACACGTGAAGCGATGCTGAAGAAGTTCCCGGCTCTCTTCAAAGGAATAGAGAAGCTCAAGAGCAAGAAGTTCAAGCTCCACATTAACCCTTCTGTACGACCTGTGGCCCTCCGGCACCGGCGGGTGCCATTCAACCCACACCCGCAAGTCGAGGAGGAGATGAAGAAGCTCGAAGATCTAGATGTGATCGAAAAGTTCTCTGGCCCCACTCCCTGGGTGTCCCCACTGGTTTTTGCACCCAAACCCAAACAACCAGGAGCCATTCGGCTCTGTGTCGACATGAGGCTGCCAAATACCGCGGTGAAGAGAGAACCTCACATCACCTCCACCATGGACGACATCGTAGCGGACCTAAATGGGGCGAAATGGTATTCCAATCTAGACCTGAACGCCGGCTACCATCAGCTGGAACTGGAACTCGAGAGCAGGTATATCACCACCTTCTCAACGCACGTTGGCCTCCGGAGTTACAAGAGGCTCAGCTTTGGAGTATCATCAGCCGCCGAGGTCTTCCAAAATGCCATCAGGGAAGCACTGTCGAGGCTTCAATGGGTGATCAACCTCAGTGATGATATACTTGTGTTCTCAAACACACTCGAGGAACACAACTCTCATCTCCGAGCCACTCTGAAGAGGCTGGTAGACTGCGGCCTGACTCTGCACAAATCCAAGTGCTCATTCTACCAGGAGAGCGTCGACTTCTTTGGATACACGTTCACCCGAGAAGGGCTCCTGGTAAACCCGAAAAAGGCTGAAGCCATCCGAGGGACTAGCACTCCACGAAACCTCACCGAAGTGAGGAGCTTCCTTGGCCTGGCCACATATTGTGGGTGTTTCATCCCCAACCGTGCAGCCATGTCAGAGCCACTGTGGGTCCTTGCATGCCATGATCACAAGTGGGAGTGGACGCCGGCGGTCAACAAGGCGTTCCAAGACATTAAAGCAGGGTTGCTGGACAAGACAGTCATGGCCTACTTCCACCCAAGACGACGCACGGAACTGGTCGTCGACGCCAGCTCGGTGGGCCTAGGAGCAGTTCTCCTTTAAGAACACGGTCCGGAAGTGTGGAAACCAGTCGCCTATGCCAGCAAAGCTCTCACCGACACCGAGACCAGGTATGCTCAAATCGAGAGGGAGGCATTGGCTATCGATGTTAATGTTAATGTTAAAAAGATTTTATATAGCGCACGGCTACTCCGGAGAGTGTCCCGGCACTTTAATAAAAACTAGGAGACAGACAACGGGGCGAAAAGGGATCAGACATATGGACCTACTGGACAAAAAGCCAAGACTTTAGCTCCTTCCTAAAACCTAAGAGACTTGCATTAAGTCTCATGGACACTGGCAGAGAGTTCCAGAGCTTGGGCGCCAGATAGCAGAAAGAACGTCTACCAATTCTGACCCGTCTGATTGATGGAACTTGAGCCAGAGCCAGGGAAGCTGACCTTAGCGTCCTCGTAGGCAGATAGAATGCCAAATGATTCCTAATGTATTTAGCTCCTGTGCCATGAAGCGCCTTAAAAGTCAGTGAGAGAGCCTTGAAAATCACTCATTTTTTAATGGGGAGCCAGTGGAGATTTTTTAATAAAATAGTCGCACTGGTTCTGCGATGAAGCCCATAAATGGCTCTGGCGGCAGCATTCTGCATGACCTGGAGGCGAGAAAGAAGAAACTCCGGCAGGCCCAAGTAGAGAACATTGGAGTAGTCCAAACGAGAGCCAATGAGCGCCTGGACAGTAACCTTCCGGTGACAGAGGGCCAGCAGAGGAAGAAATTTTCTCAGCATCTTAATAATGCCGAAGCATTTGCCAACAAGACCCAACACCTGAGGCTTCAAGGTAAGACCGTCGTCTATCTGGACTCCCAGATTCTTGGTCCTGGAGGATACAGCTGCAGGAGGAAACATAGCCGGCGGCCACCAGGTCTGCCATCTGGGGTCGGCGGGACAGCCAAAAAACAGCAACTCCGACTTTTCAGGCTGTGCCGTTCGAACCAATCAAAAACGGCTCCCAGACAGCCTCTGATCTGCTCCCCATCGAAATCGGACCCCTTCAGACTGGTAAAAAGAAGCTGGGTGTCATCAGCGTAGGACACGATCTGGGCACCGAAGGACTCCGCCAGAGCTGCCAGGTGTGCCATATAGATATTAAACAGCGTAGGGCTCAAAACAGAGGTGGCATCTCGGCGGAGAAAGGAGGGGCCCAGACCGTTTGCCGACGGCCAGCAAGGAAGGACTTAAACCAGTTAAACACCGCTCCCCGCAGCCCAATCTCCCTGAGTCTTAAAAGGAGACTGCCGTGGGGAACGGTGTCAAAAGCCGTCGACAAGTCCAACATAATCAGCATGGCCTTACCTCCCACATCTAACACCTCTCTGATGGCATCCGTCACCTCCAGTAGGGCAGTCTCCGTACTCATTTTGGCCCGGAAGCCCGACTGAGTATCATGAAGGATGTTATTGCTCTCCAGGAAGTTCGTAAGAGAGGAGTGAACGTGCTTCTCCACGACTTTAGCCAAAGCCGGGAGGAGGGAGATAGGCCTATAGTTGGCGTGCAACAGAGGGTCAAGATTGGGCTTCTTCAGAAGCGGCAGTATCAGGGCACGTTTCCAGGTCTGAGGAACAACTCCCAGATTCAGCGAACCATTGAGCACAGGATTTATAAGCTCATTCATGACAGGAGCCATTTTTGCCAAAACCTTCGCTGGACAAGGGTCCAATGGAGATCCCAATTTAAGTTTAGAAATCAAATCCAAAGAAGAGGCGGGAGAAAGAAAAGGAAAAGTAGCCAAAACCGGACCATCCTCCGGGAGTGATACATAAAGAGGGGCATATAGATCAGAGGGGAGCATCAAAGTGGAAAGAGGAAATGAGTCTTGGATGGTCATGATTTTAGATGTGAAAAAAGTAGCCATAAGAGACACCCAGGATTCCGAGTGATGAAGTGTAGGCATGGCCGAGATGGGGGAGATGAATTCCTTAACAATAAGGAATATTTCCCTACTGACCATGGCAGCAGCCTCTATTCTACGAGCCAGGTAGGCTTTCTTTTCCACCAGAATGCAACTATGATATCCCTTGATGGCCTCCCTGTAAACGATTTTGTCCAAGGTGTCATAGAAGCGTCGCCAGGCTCTTTCCGCTTTCTTACAGCTGCGGCGCAAAACAGCCAGGAAGGTTGAAAACCAAGGGGCAGAAGTCCGAACGCTGTTATTGCGGACAGAAGAAACAGGGGCTAATTCGGCAAAACGCTCCGTCAGCCAGCTCTGCAGGCGGTCGATGTCGACCTCAAGACTGCCTGACAGCTGGCAGGGATGTACAATGAGAGCTTGAGCTAGCATGTCCGGTAACACTCGGCTAAAAGCTCTTGACGTTTGACGCCCAGTCTCAGAAGGTCGGAAAGTGGACTTATTAATCAGAGAAAGCTGAAATTTGATGAGATAATGATCAGACCATAAGACCGGTTCAGGGGGCAGTACAACAATAGGAATTGTGGAAAACACCTTGTCCAGGGTATGTCCTTTATTGTGTGTGGGCATGGTGATATAGGGAATAAGGTCTAGAGGGGCAGTAGCATCCAAAAGTTTGATGGTGTCAACATCAGAGCTTATGTCCATATGAACGTTAAGATCCCTCAACAGAAGGCACTGATCAGTTTTTAAACATATCGCCGCAACAGCTGCATGAAGGTCTTCATAAAAAAGACCCTAAGGGTCCTGGGGGTCGGTAGACCAGGAGCCCCCCAGGTCTGGTGGGGGGACAGAGACAAAGAGAAACCCAAAGAATCACATCCCGAAATAGCATCAGTGGGGATTAAAATACAAGGGAAGCTTTTGTTGACTATCAGGGCTATCCCACCTCCTCTGCCCTGAGACCTGTCTTTCCTAAAGATGACATAGTTTGGAGGAATAAACAACAAGGAACAACAATGTAAAGCCTACGGAACCCTATTTTGTTTTTTTAGTTTGAAAAGGCTGGATACCATTAATTATCCAGTCTTGAGACAATCCTTCTCCACACAATTTTAATTGAGAAATTTTCACATTAGAGTATCTCCAAAAAATAGCCAAACACATAAAGCAATAGATAACCAATGTATAGTTCAACTTTTTCTTTTAATCAAACCATTTTTGACCTCAATAACCGGTCTCTTGCTTTAAACAAAAAACTGTACACAATTTACATATATATATACAAAAAAACACACACATATACTTTTAACTTACATACATATATACACTTTTTTGAGAACCAAACTCACGGTTCTAATGCCCCACTTATTTGAACAAGGATGTCTTGAAGTAGCACTCTCTTATATATTTATTTCTTAACAGTGTTCAAACAAATGTGAATAAACTGTAGCCAGAGCTCCACCTTCTTACATAAATATTTTCATTTGTCCAGGCTCTATCAACTTGAAATCCTTCACTAAGAGTATCTTCCCCACGGAGACTGAAGGATTTCAAGTTGATAGAGCCTGGACAAATGAAAATATTTATGTAAGAAGGTGGAGCTCTGGCTACAGTTTATTCACATTTGAATTCTAGTATATCTGCCCTCGTAGTCCTGATGAGGCCTGGAATAAACAGAGGCTGAAACGCGTCGACACCGTTAATTGGAGGACTTCAAAACAAGAAATTTGTTTGAACACTGTTAAGAAATAAATATATAAGAGAGTGCTATTTCAAGAGAGGTCAAAAGTGGTAGAACCTCATACACTCCTTTTTTCATTGCTTTTGGGCTTGTTTTGGTGATCTTAAGAGAAGGAATGTCATGTGAAAAAATTATACATTGACATCCTTGTTCAAATAAACGGGGCATTAGAACCGTGAGTTTGGTTCTCAAAAAAGTGTATATATGTATGTAAGTTAAAAGTATATGTGTGTGTTTTTTTGTATATATATATATGTAAATTGTGTACAGTTTTTTGTTTAAAGCAAGAGACCGGTAATTGAGGTCAAAAATGGTTTGATTAAAAGAAAAAGTTGAACTATACATTGGTTATCTATTGCTTTATGTGTTTGGCTATTTTTTGGAGATACTCTAATGTGAAAATTTCTCAATTAAAATTGTGTGGAGAAGGATTGTCTCAAGACTGGATAATTAATGGTATCCAGCCTTTTCAAACTAAAAAAACAAAATAGAGTTCCGTAGGCTTTACATTGTTGTTTTTTCCTTGTTATATACCCACAAGCCTATGGGTTATATGGGTGACCCCTGTATTTTGTTCATAGTTTGGAGGAATGGCTGCCGCCAGATCAGGGCCAGAACAAGGCCCGAGCCAAGTCTCAGTAAGGAAAAGACATGAAGGTTTAGAGTCAGCTAGAAGGTTATAAATATCCTGACAGTTTTTCATTCTTAAAGGGCGTTTCTAACTACAATCGGTGTTCCCGCATCCGGAAACCGAGACTTATTCGACTCCACGAGGAAGGCGCTACACTGCCTCTACCTCTTTGAACTTGTACAACTTGACAAGTTCCGAAACAAATTAAGACCAGGGCACCGGCAAATCATCTGTTGCCGCCCCCCCTTTTTTCTTAAACCACCCGATCAGGACCGGGTTGGAACTATCACCGGTCCCTCGAACCCGCTGTTTGAATAATTTCGTCAGCCCTGAAGAGTCACAGCCATATGTTGTGATGAAACACGTGTCGGCTTGAATTGTATTTACAGTGATTCCCAAGTGGGGAATACTGTGGTTGAATAAAAACCCTTGAAAAGCTACACGCTGTGTCGGGTCTATCCCTACTATCATTACTCTTAGACAAACCAGTCTACTCATATATTGTGTGCTCTGGACAAATTGCATAAATATCCTGACAGTGTTTGCTAAGAGATCTCGTATTTAGCAAGAAGCAGGATAAAAAATTAGGCATGTCGCGGGAAGGCGGAACCGCAGATCCAGCCAAACCCCATGCACAGGCAGAGCAGCGTTTTTTGTAGGCGTATCTCCCAGGGAAGATTCTCTGACAGTTGCCTGCATTTCCTCGTAGGGTAAGAAGCTCCGCGGCGGTGTAGGTACACATAGTTTGAGATGAGCGACCAAAAGGGGAGCGGTAGGAAAGCACCGTCCGCTTCCGTGATGCTGACCAGCGCAGACGGGCTTTCCTTAGGTGCTCCTTTGGCGCGATAGCAGGCGCGTCCGCACCGCGCGACCGCTGCGCGGAAAAAACGCCCCTAGTTTTATATCAGTCAGGCTGTAGGTGGAAAGACCGCCCCCCCTGGTCCGCCGACCAGCGTGTCAGCAGTCCTCCCGAAGATGGCCGCTGATGCACAGTGCAGCCTCCCAGCCTACCAGTCCCAGAATGCCGTGCAGACCCTAATCAGCCCAACAGGTATGGGGAAGGTGATCGTAATTTTCCAACGCAATGCTGTGCCACTCAGCAAGGCAAGGAAGTGCGGTGAGGAAGGTGCAAGGTCAGGGGCAGGAGACCACCCGGCTAGTTCGCCTCGAGTGGGAAAAAAAGGAGAGCAAGGAAAGAGGCAGTATGCTGTCAGGTGAAGCCGAGATAATAGAGGCACAGCGCTAGCAGTCAGCGCATTAGCTAGAACAGTACAGCGCTATCCCAACCGCGCTCACAATCTGCGCGCGGTAGCACTCCTGCAAGCACACAGGGTGAAATAAAATATACAGTTAAAAGCGATATCGGTCAGCGCGGATAACAATTGAGTTAAAAAGCACATCAGTGATCCTAAATGCCACGATCCCAGACGCACCCAGCATCCACCTACTATTGCAGCGAGGGGGGGTACTACGGCAGTCCGGCCCGGCTTCTACTCAGTTTTATATCAGTCAGGCTATAGGTGGAAAGACCGCCACTCTGGTCCGCCGACCAGCGTGTCAGCAGTCCTCCCGAAGATGGCCGCTGATGCACAGTGCAGCCTCCCAGCCTACCAGTCCCAGAATGCCGTGCGGACCCTAATCAGCCCAACAGGTATGGGGAAGGTGATCGTAATTTTCCACCGCGATGCTGTGCCACCCAGCAAGGCGAGGAAGTGCGGTGAGGAAGGTGCAAGGTCAGGGGCAGGAGACCACCCGGCTAGTTCGCCTCAAGTGGGAAAAAAAGGAGAGCAAGGAAAGAGGCAGTATGCCGTCAGGTGAAGCCGAGATAAGAGAGGCACAGCGCTAGCAGTCAGCGCATTAGCTAGAACAGTACAGCGCTATCCCAACCGCGCTCACAATCTGCGTGCGGTAGCACTCCTGCAAGCACACAGGGTGAAATAAAATATACAGTTAAAAGCGCTATCGGTCAGCGCGGATAACAATTGAGTTAAAAAGCACATCAGTGATCCTAAATGCCACGATCCCAGACGCACCCAGCATCCACCTCCTATTGCAGCGAGGGGGGTACTACGGCAGTACGGCCCGGCTTCTACTCAGTTTTATATCAGTCAGGCTACAGGTGGAAAGACCGCCCCCCTGGTCTGCCGACCAGCGTGTCAGCAGTCCTCCCGAAGATGGCCGCTGATGCACAGTGCAGCCTCCCAGCCTACCAGTACCAGAATGCCGTGCGGACCCTAATCAGCCCAACAGGTATGGGGAAGGTGATCGTAATTTTCCACCGCGATGCTGTGCCACCCAGCAAGGCGAGGAAGTGCGGTGAGGAAGGTGCAAGGTCAGGGGCAGGAGACCACCCGGCTAGTTCGCCTCGAGTGGGAAAAAAAGGAGAGCAAGGAAAGAGGTAGTATGCCGTCAGGTGAAGCCGAGATAAGAGAGGCACAGCGCTAGCAGTCAGCGCATTAGCTAGAACAGTACAGCGCTATCCCAACCGCGCTCACAATCTGCGCGCGGTAGCACTCCTGCAAGCACACAGGGTGAAATAAAATATACAGTTAAAAGCGCTATCGGTCAGCGCGGATAACAATTGAGTTAAAAAGCACATCAGTGATCCTAAATGCCACGATCCCAGACGCACCCAGCATCCACCTCCTATTGCAGCGAGGGGGGTACTACGGCAGTCCGGCCCGGCTTCTACTCAGTTTTATATCAGTCAGGCTACAGGTGGAAAGACCGCCCCCCTGGTCCGCCGACCAGCGTGTCAGCAGTCCTCCCGAAGATGGCCGCTGATGCACAGTGCAGCCTCCCAGCCTACCAGTTCCAGAATGCCGTGCGGACCCTAATCAGCCCAACAGGTATGGGGAAGGTGATCGTAATTTTCCACTGCGATGCTGTGCCACCCAGCAAGGCGAGGAAGTGCGGTGAGGAAGGTGCAAGGTCAGGGGCAGGAGGTCAGCTATGCCTGCCAACAACTCTGGCAGGTCCTTAATGAACTCAGCATGGGGGTAGAATGAGTCGTCTTGAGAGGACACCTGATAGTGGTCCCGGAAAATTTGCAGAAACGGATCCTCACACTGGCACACATTGGCCATCAAGGAATGGCAAAGACCAAGGCCAGGTTGCGGGACAAGGTCTGGTTCCCGGCGATGGACTCCATGGTGGAGGAGATGGTAAGACAGTGCCACGCATTCACGATCACCGGAGGTGACCCAGCGCCAGCACCCGTGATCACGGAAGAACCAAACAAGACTCCCTGGACACACATCAGCCTGGACTTTGGGAGCTTCCCAGATGGACGTCACATGCTGGTCATGGTTGACTCATTCTTGAAGTTCCCCTTCGTAGAGGTGATGTCATCAATAGCATTTCCCCAAGTGAAAAGGGTCCTGTACAGAATCGTCGCAATGATGGGACTACCGGAAGAGGTTAAGTCTGACAACGGACCCCCGTTCCAGGGCCGAGAGTTTCAGGAGTATCTCAAGAATCAGGCAATTCACCATCGGAAGATCACCCCGCTATGGCCACAAGCAAACGGGGAAGTGGAACGTCTAATGAGGACACTCAACCACGCATTGCGCATCGCTATGGACAGTGGAGAAGACGCTGAGACAGCTCTTGACCAATTCCTTGGTGCGTACCGACAGACCCCTCATAGCACCACCAAGTGTGCTCCGGCTCATCTACTGTTCAAGCGGGCCCCACGAGATAGTATCCCCTCAGACCCGACGTGGGTTCCCGTGGAGCGGGACGATGCAGCCGTCCTAGCAAAGAGGGAGACAACGAATCGGAAGGCCAGCGAAGCCAGAAGAGCACAAGAACCTCAGATAAGATTGGGGGACCTGGTAGTGATGAAAGACCGACACCTGGGTAGAAATTAAGGATGCCCTATGAGCCAGAAGTATGGATTGTGGTGAGTGTTCAAGGGACCATGGTCACTGCTCAAAGGGGACCACACTCGGTAACGAGGAATGTGTCCAGCTTCAAGAAGACCGCTGAGAGGGCGATTTTCCAAGTTTCTCCCCTTCTTCTTCACCCATCCTGGGGAATACACAGCAGGAGATACCCGGCAAGTCAGCCAAGACTGTGCTGATTCCACACGGCCGTCGTGTCAAGACTCCACAGCTGAGTCATCCGGGAGTGTCCCCTCCAGTTCATTGGCAGGTCCCCGATCCTGGAGCCAGAGGTATGGTCTCCGGCCGAATTCAGCGCCGAGTCAGCAGCTGACTATACTTCTCCATGAAATGGGAGGACTTGATGGTCCACAACCGAAAGAAAGGAGGGATGTAGAGAGATACCCGGGACCTCTACTACATTGTTGCCAACATTCACGCATTCACACACCCCTCAGGCGGGCTCGACATGAGGGGATAAACAAACGGCCGGAGACCGCTCGGGGTCTTCCGGCCATGATAGTGAAACTACCTCTGTCGTGTGCCCTCACTACGCTGCTGCAGCCTAGCAATACCGCAGGCCCCGCCGCGCTGCTGCATAGTATAATTTCAAATACAAAAGATGAAATGAAGGGTGATCCCCTGCATCGCGAAATGAAGAGGTCAGAGACCTCTTAAACCTCTATGTAACTTTATTATTTTTTTTAAATCATCTGGATTGCTCAAGAAGCAGTTTGAAAGCCAAAAGGAAAGAGAATGGCTTGAGCAGATAAAAACAGATTAAAACAGGAATAGGTTATCGTGGGAGGATAACTTGTAGGGTATTGGCCTGGCTTAATTATATGGAAATAGTAGAAATCTTGGAAGGTGGTGAGAAGTTGAATTACATAAGACCTAACCTCACAGTGTAAACACTAGGGTGGAGAAATAGATGAGGAGGTAATAAAAAAGTATGAACACTGCAGGGGGCTATAACGGTTGCTAAAGGTCCTGAACCTGAGTTTCAGAGCCAACCGCAGGCAAAGGCCTATAATAAGAGAGAGTGCCTTTAATAGTGGTATAAGATGAAACAGAATGGGTGTAAGGCTACTAGAGCATTCCACCTACTAAGGTAGGATGTAATACATTAGAAAAGGAGAAACAGAAAGGTAAGCTTCGGAATGTTAGAGCAGACAGTCTATAGCAGCCATTATTAACCCCCAGTCACTCCATTATCTTCAGTGTGGCTCCCACTGTTCTATTGTTCTAATTAGCGTATAGACACTATTTAGGTCATATAGAGACGGTGTCGCAATTAATGTAATTGTTAGTACTGTTGTAGTAATGATGACAATACTGAGCATTAGCACACAAAATAATTGTTACGGCAGATGAGGGAAAGCTCCTGTTCCTTAAACTGTTTTTATGAATGCTGGCTGTTTTTAAAATGAGATAATATGTGTGCCAGCAAGCCTTAACATTACTGTGTGTGTAAACCATGTGTGAGCATTGAACACTGCCGGACAGAACCATAAAGCACTGCCTGTACTTTCAAAATGGGGAGACCTGTTGAGAAAGGGGAAAAGCTAGGGTCACACCAGGCTGCAGGGAATTAGGTTAAGATGCGTGTGTGATGTTTCCAAACTCTAGGGTTGCTATGGAATCCAAACTACTAGTGATCTTTCAGGCAGATGGAGTTTGATGGGGCTCAAGTCACTGCTGAGGAGACGCCTCACAATCTGAATATATTGACCTGAGAAGGGTTAAACAAGGTATTGGTTGGTGCCTGAATTTGAGGCTCTGGGATACATATTGATTGCTTTGTTTCACAGTTCATGCTCAAGCTTCCGGATCTTTTAGTATAAAGGATGCTTACTTGTCATTTACTGTAGCCTGAGTGGGCATTCATGTAGCAGCTTTTGCCATGAGAAAATCATAACTGCTGCTTTGTTTATCCCTAATGCTGAACCCTTTTTTGATGATTGGGGCACTTCCCTCTTAAGCTTTTAAAACTTTTTTCCAAAAAAGGTATCACAGCCAAATTTAAGTCCATTTTTAGGTCTCACCTGACAGAGTGCATGTGCTGGTCTGGTGAGACTTTTTGTAAGGGCTTAAAAAATGCTACCATGGCCGGCCTACAGCTTGCGTGCATGTGCGCAGGTGTGCGCTTACGAGCAGAGGCGCCATATGGCCTATCCTAGTCATGCTCATTATGCGCATTGCTCGCCGCGTTGATCGCGATCGTGATCACTTTCACTTTTGCGGCCGCTTTGATGTTCTGCAATGCAAACTACTTTGTCTACTTAGGTTGGTCTAGCTGAAGGCGTAAGACGTGCCCACTGCAGGGCTGTACATGGTTTGTGGTGGTTGAACAGTTCTATAACTCAGACTCCCCCTTAGCTTCTATTTCCTGTACAAGCCTATTGTACTATGTCTTGCTTCACTACTGTTCAGCGGCCGCAGTCCTCGGCACCCTCCCAGTCAAGCTCCAGGACTATCCAGGCTGTCGGGTCACTCACTCCTTTCACCATCCTGGGTCCTGCAGAGTATCACTCGCTGCAGGTGTCGGGGGGCCAGGCGGTGACACGGACACAGTTCCAATCTTCTTGGAGACGCCACATCCTGCACCACCGGATGGGCGACTCCGAGCACCATCCCTCGACCAGGCGTTGTTGCCCATTGTAGTCCCGCTCTGCACCTGGCCCGGCCCAGCTCTGCCTCAAGGCCTCGTTCGGCTCCCTCTGTCATCTGGGCAGAAACGATTAATTATTTTGGTGCTCCAGGTGTTTATATTTTCTCAGGTGCAGTGTTACAGATTCTGCTTTCGATATTGGGGAATTAGCAGCGCATGTAGCTCGGAGCCACGCCATAATCACAGGGCGTTTTGCATTAAGCAAATGCAATGTTATTTGTCCCAATATTTTGACAATCCTCACAAATTATGGTTCTCTCTTGAAGCTGCTATGCTATCTCCATTTTCTCACAATCATATTCATTTCATGTCCAACCCTCCTAAGTTTTTGGTGCCTGCCACTGAGTCCCATGCATACGTTATTGAAACATTTTCTTGTTTCTCCCCTAACTCCTATCAAAAAGTTCTTGAACAGCCGTATTTGGCAGAACAACTTACTCAAGAAAAATGGAAAGACTTTAAGATGGAAAACCTGTATGAACAAAGGCATAAACAGCTACACCACTTAGGCTCTCTCATTTAATTTGCTGAGTTATCGTCCTTGTACAATTTCTCATCTGTCATGCACACCCAGTACACCGAGTTCTCTGCTTTGGTACATGATTCTTTACACAACAATCCTCTCTTGCACTTTCCCATGTTAGCCCATCTCCTCACCCAATTGCACTGTCTATATCTGCTAAGGCTGCGATCACCTATAAACACCTAAGAATACCCGACCCAGACAGGCCCAAAACAACCACAGACACACTGTGAGAAGCTTGCTTATTCTATATCTCCTGGATCTCATTGTGGGATGGCGTTTAGTGCAAAATACACTCTACAGCATGTACTGCTAGCCTCACTCAAACTTTATATTTTTTTTACAATATATATTTGTACATTCCGCTCGTCATTTTAGGGCTAGACTTGCAGATAGTTACACTTGCTGGTGTCGTTCTGAAACGTATTTTCATTTGCTTTGTTCTTGCCAAACTAGATTCACTTTTTGGTCTACTATGGTGTGGGTACATATTATAGCTATCACTCAGGTTCAAATATCCTTTTGACATGATTTATTGTTTTCTGGTAGCTCGCATGAGGTTTGGTATTTTAACAGAATGTTTGGGAAATTTGTTGAGCAGTTATCAGGCAAATGTGATTGGTTATGTACCCCCTTACCACTTATTTTTCACTTACTGCTAGGAATGATACTACTTTTCATTCCTGTTGAATGTATTCTATTATTGTATTTAATGTTTATTCTTGGAGTATTTTATTTTTCTTCTGCAGTTTTCTTTTTAAATATTCTTCACTTAAGTTTACTACAGATTGCTATGAATTGGCTCATCCTATATATTATTAGCTTTCATCTCCTTCTCCTCCTACCCTTCCTTTCTTCTTAAAACGCATTCATAGAAACCTTGCAATGCCTTCCCTTGCTCATTCTCCTATATTCACCGAATTTTATAAACATTTTTTAATGTGTTTAACAATGATGGGCCATATGTAGGTGGCCAAATACTGGTCGGTAACGGCCGATTTCGGCCGTTACCGACCGGTATTTGGTTTTTGAGATGTAGGGGGCCCAAATTTTAACGATTCGGTAAATTTACCGATTTGGTAAATTTACTTATTCTGTAAAATACCGAATCAGTAAATTTACCGAATCGGTAAATCTAGATGTAGGTGGAACTGAATACAGTGCCACAGGCCCTTAAGAATTCGTTATTTACCATGGAATACTATTTCATGGTAAATAACGAATTCCTATGTACATGCACATCTGTGCATGTACACCTGTGCCATTTGGCACACATACATTCCCTAAGGGCATGTATGTGTGTCACATGGCACACAAGCCAGAATCAGAGGTGCAACAGGGTGTCAAAGTGACACCCTGTCCCCCCTGACAATTCGGTAATTTTACCGACTCGGTATTTACCGATTCGGTAATTGCCATTGATTCCTATGGGCCTCAAGGCCCATAGGAATCAATGGCAGTTATCGAATCGGTAAATACCGAGTTGGTAATTACCGAATCTTAACGATTTGGTAATTTTTACTGAATATTTACCTACATAGCATTTACCGATTTGTTAATACCGAATCGGTAAAATACGGTATTTACAAATCGGTAAATACCATTTACCTACATGAGGCCCGATGTGGCCTAACAGCTAGAGTGGTCGACCTTAAGGCTGAGGAACCGGGAACGAGTCTCGGCAGGGACTCAACATCCTGTGATTCTGGGCAAATCACGTAACCTCCCCACACCTAACAAAATTAATGTGTCCGTCTGTAACGCAACTGGTGCCCATGTAAAGCATTCTGATAACTTCAGGTCTATTTCGCGCTATATAAAACTCTGGAAAACAAAATTACCTGCATATGTTGCAATTTGTTTTTCAATAAGGTTTTCTCAGTAAAATCTTGTAAACAAAACAAAGAATCTCGAACTCTCCAAAACAGTCACACACCTCACAAAAAGCTCCTTTTGGTGCCCACTGAGACCTAAGGGCTACAGGGACACAACACCCATTGGGCTGAAAGGGTTCCAGCCCCCCTGGCCTCCGTCAACAGCCCACTCAGATGGGCACTCTCATTCTGCTAGAGTTTAGAGAAATACTTACAGCTTTATTGGCCTCTATCTCTGCTTTATTGTTCATTGCTTCTTGTAGTTTCACTTATATAATAATACACACTCACCTGGGCTACAATAGGTGTCCTGGGGGGAAGATTTAAAGCAGCAGGGACACCAAACGAACAGCAGATGTATTATGCAATGCTCCCATTACAACTATGCTTGAGTAAAATTTCCTTTGCACAGACGTAATCTCACTCAATTTGAAGTTACGCTTGAAATGCGTAGTTCCTGTAATGATGCTAATATGCTATTACACCATGTTGTACAATTATACACCGTTTGTATGGTAAATAAAAGTTAAACATACATTTTTTTTTATGTTGTGATATGAAAGATTTTTATTGTGACCAGAACCAATTCATCACAACCCACAAAGAGAACATACAATTGCTGTAACATTTCTGACAATATGACATGGTTTATCAGGCAAGAGGAGGGTAGAGCTGAGGTGCAGATGTTTGCATTATGTTGACACTGCTCTGAAAACAAATGCAGGTGTTAAATACACCTTTATTATCCAGAGCAATGAGAACCTACTTGAGGTTTGGTTCATTGGACACAGCACCACATGCATAGTTCCTCCCTTATGGCAATAGGATGTGTTAAAGCAGGGCCAGGATACCTTAAGAGATGGAAAACAAGCATTGGCATAGCCAATAGGTCTCGCCTTTAGGACCTTATAAGTGTTTAGTTATCCAACACAATATCATTGGTGCAACAACATCAAGTGTTGCATGGCTAAACACTTATAAGGTCCCAAAGGCGAGACCAATTGGCTATGCCAATGCTTGTTCCTACATGCTGGTGGTACTAAAAATACCCAGGGTTTGTGGATTCCCCTGGAGGGAATTAAGAAAATATCCAAAATATAGCAAAGTTTGTCTTTTTTTAAATGGTAAAAAGTAATGTGCAAGAAAGTGTATTTTTTTCTACAAATGGCATCAACAAAAGTTGTGCTGCGCCAGGATCACTATGTCCCTTGCTTCCAGGAGTAGCCAGAGTTGTAAAAAGGCAACACAGAGTTTGCATTTTTCTAAGTTGTAATTCATTTTTCCCACTTGTGGTCTCAACCTGCTTGCAGTTTGTGATGGGAGCAGGTGTAAAACCTATGGGTGAATCCAGAAAGGTATAAATTACTGAGAACAAGACAAAATTCCTAATTCATCAAGGGGTCATTTGAGCAGATCACTCTTTGTTTACCCATAGAGACTAACTGTTGAATTCAAATTAATGTAAAAACGTGAGAAAAAAATAAAATTGGTGATGTTTTCATCTGTAATTTTTCCCACATGGATGCTTTACAAACATAATATACCATTAAATCTGTCAGATCCCTCTGGTCACAGAAATACATAGTTGATTTTCCAGAAAAACAAGTTACACATACTGTCATGTAGATTTTGAGGGCATTTTGCAAAATGTGTTCTCTCTTGCACACCGGCATACATTTGGAGGCCAAAAATGGAGAGAAATTAAATTGGTAATAATAAATGTTCTACTATTTTGTGTTCCCACACTTCTCCTGATAAAAATGTTACCCCACTAGTGTGGGTGTACCATGTGCTTGTCACAAGAAAGCCCCCAAAATACAAAGCAGAGGCATCAAATTTTCACAAGCAGTTTGACAATGTGGGTACCTACAGTATTTGGGCTCTCGCTCAGACAACACCCAAGCAAACCTACTAATCACAGACATTTCTGACAACTAGACGCCTAGAGGAGTACAGTGTTGTGTGACTTGCATGAATCCCACAATGTTTCTTACCCAGAAGGCCATTCAAAAGCTATACTTTGGCTAAAATCACATTTTCCTCACATTTCTGTCGGGGAAACGTCTGGAAAACTTGGGATCCACAAACTTCCTACCACCCAGAATTCCTACTGTTCTCCTGATAAAAAATTCTCCCACTTGTGTGGCTCGGCCTAGCAGCCAGGCGAGGATCTGAGCATACCAGGGACAACGCGTAGACCACATTGACTTTATACAATCACAGTTTCTGTTCCCGTCGTGGTCATTAGGCCCAGCTACACAGGCACCAGGGGCCTTTTTTGGGAGTGGGGGACGGCCAGATGACAGGGTGGGCCACCTCCATCCCTTCATTTTTCTTCAATTCCCTAGAATCAGCTTGCTGCTCCCCCGGGGAGACAATTTGCTGTAAATTCCCACAATCACACCCCGAGGGCAGAAGAAAGACTATATGATTTTTTAAATTGGGACGGGGGAGCATGTGTCCACCCTGGTCTCCTGGTTGGATCTCTAGCTGGGGAGTGTGGTCCTGTGGTGATCCTCAAGCAGGAATCCATTTTGGAGAGGCACTGCTGGAAATGACAGAGAGACAGAGTTATGCCCTGCACGCACCAAAGTGAAAGCAGACTGTGCCTAACTGTGTGGTCTGCTTTTACTGTGTTTACAGTGATGTCAGTGCACCGAACATGCTCTAAATCACAGCAAACAAAAAAACTAGGGACATCGGGATGCTTTTACCTTGCATCCAACTTTGTTTTTAGAATGGGAATAAAATGGAAACATTCAGGAAAAATTCATAACCAATTTGCATTTGTACAAACCAAAATAACTGCACTCTCTTTGCACATTCACCGAGGGAGTTGGATGTTTCGGGCCAATTCACAAAAGCGTGTAAGAATATGTAAAGAAGTACTCTGGTAATACTCCTTCCCAAACTCATAAATGCCTTTGTGAATCAGCCCTAAGATTTAATGCCATTTTTTAATGAACTGTATCTATAAGGGACAATCATTTTGTAAATCAACTTCTACCAGTTCTTTATTGTTGCTCTTCAAATACCATGACAGCTTATATGCCCAGCTGGCTCAGTGAGTTTTCTGTGAACTTTTAGTAAATCTTTGGCTAAAGGTGGTATATCTCCTCCACTGTGTTTTTCTTACTTTGTTATTAGCGGCTGCATTTTCTGATCTTCTCACTGTCTTTACACAGACTGTTTGTGCAAGGTCCTTGATCTTCCCTGTGTCCAGGCCTCTTACACTGAACAAAGTGTCCAATCAAAATTTGTTCTGTAGTCTTGGACTCACGTCAACGTATTCTGCCCAGGTGTCAGGATATAAGGAAAACGAAATGTCTGGTTCAATCTCAGTCCATCGTTTTCTTTGCCCAGCACACCATTTCAAATAAGAACTATCCATGTGCAAGTCAGCCTTGGTCACACTCCAAGGGGAACATTCCATCCCACCCTTCCAGGGCTAGTCCCATTTGAAGAGAACCACAAACTACCTTAGACCTAGTTAGGCGACCTTGGTGTGCCCAGGGAACCTACCTAGACCTCACAGACTCATCACTTTTTTATGTGTCCCACAAGTTTCAGAAAGTCACCTACTTCCATGCACATATAAAAAGAAAACCCCAGCTCTTCTCTGTAACCCAGCTCTTCTTCTTTCTGCCAAAGAAAGATGGTTTCTTCTACTCAAAGTACTTGTCCCCCCTCTCTTTTCCTTTCTGATACTGCAAAGTCTCTCATTCTGGTAAAAAAAGTTACATGAGTGGCAGTGGTCACATTTAGCAAAAAAACCTGAAAGTGTTTCTGTTAAATGGCCTATCTGTGGCAGCGGCACCACTGGAGATAGGCGAGTGAGAGTTATCTGTGATGGTCAATACAGCTGACATGTCACAATTAGTTATGAGTTCCTTCAAATTCTGACTGTTTTTGTCATAAAGGCCTAGTGCTAGATGTAAGTAAATTGTATTTACCGATTCATAAATACCGAATTTTACCGATTTGTTATTTATGATTCGGTAAATCCAATGTAGGTAAAAAATCGGTAAAAAATACCGAATCAATCGGTATTTAGCGATTCGGTAATTGCCATTGATTCCTATGGGCATTAAGGCCCATAGGAATCAATGTCAATTACCGAATCGGTAAATACCGATTCGGTAAAATTACCGAATTGACAAGGGGGAAAGGGTGTCACTTTGACACCCTGTTGCACCCCTGATTCTGGCTTGTGTGCCATGTGACACACATACATGCCATGTGACACACATACATGGCACAGGTGTACATGCACAGATGTGCATGTACACAGGAATTCGTTATTTACCATGAAATAGTATTTCATGGTAAATAACAAATTCTTAAGGGCCTGTGGCACTATTTTAAGTGCCACCTACATCTAGATTTACCGATTCGGTAAATTTACCGATTCGGTATTTTACCGAATCTGTAAATTTACAGAAACGGTAAATTTACAGAATCGTTAAAATTTGGGGCCCCTACATCTCAAAAAACAAATACCGGTCGGTAACGGCCAAAATCGGCCGTTACCGACCGGTATTTGCCTTCCTACATCTGGCCCATAGTCCTTTTTATGTGTGCTGTTTATACATTTTACCCAGATTTTCCCATTTTAGACGTTTAGAGCCCACTTCACAAAGAAAGGCATGCAAGGATATGTAAAGGAGTACTACAGAGTTACAACTTTATGTTCAACGAAGTGCCTTTGTAAATAGGTCCCTAAATCGTTTTGATGCGTCGGCCCATGTCAGGCAGAATCACCTCACTATAGCTGCACAGGGAAAAGCATGCTCAGAAGGTTCAAATAATTGTGAAATTATCCCACAGGGCTTGTTAAGAACCCATTACATATAATTACTGGAGCAGATTATTAGTCACGAGATGCCATTCTTTGATCTACAGCCAGCCATATGTGAGGATACAAATACCAGAACATAGAGGGGGCCATGTACACAGCCATTTTGTATTCGCAAAACTTGTGAGTTGCAAAATCCCAGCTTTGTGAACGAAAACTGTTTTTAAAAAATGTACTAAACCCATTTTGCAAGCTGGAAATGCATTTTTGAATAAAAAAAATGGGTTTTGTGACCCGTGCTGACTAGCAATTAGGAAGGGGCATAAAAGGGGTGTTCCTTCCTAATTGCGATTCAGTATGACATGTATCAGTGGTTTGCAGTCGCAGCTTTGGTTGAAAACTATTGACCAGTTAGCAACAAACTGATTCACAGAGAGAAAACACACGCTTTAAAATAAAAGGTTTCCCATTTGGGAAATGTTCCTTGCACACCACCCTCTCTGTGTTTCCAGCCAATCCCAAGGGGTTACAAATATCTTAATTTATAGTCATTAGGCACGTCGTTCTGCGACTCCCTGTTACCAGAGATTTTGCGACACGACCTATTAGTACATCAATCGCAAAACATTGCTGTGCAATTTTCAACACCTTTTTGTGATCTGTCCAAGATATCTGGCTCATTAAAAAAAAATACCCGCTATCTACAACATAGCCTCCATATTAAGTGGTCCGCTAGCAATTGGATTACTGTCTCTTCCCATCCAATCCATCTGTGTTCTATTATTTTGCTACTTTGACACAGCTTTCAGAGGCCTTATTTTTTGTACCTAATTTGATTTACTTATATACTAGATGGCTGGTTTCCTTCAGTGAAGGAATCACAGGTCATTATTACATGAATGTGTAATAAAAGGGTCTACTCCTAAGGCGATGAACATTATTTCTGTGTTCAAATCAAATCAAAAGCGGATTTGTAGAGCACGCAAATAGCCCGTGAGGGTATCCAGGCGCATGGTATGGCTGGTAAATGCATCAGTCGAAGAGCCAGATCTGGGGTCCTTTTCTGAAATCTTAGAGAGAGGGGGAAGTTCTGAGGTGGATGGGGAGGTTGTTCCATGCCTTAGAGGTGAGGTAGGAGAAGTATCGACCTCCACTGTTGCAGCAGCAGATGCAGGGGTTCGGTGAGGGAGAGAGAGGCGGAACACAGGGTCTGCAGGGAAAGTGGAATCTCAGTCATGGCTGAAGGGCTTTGTAGGCGTGTGTCAGCATCTTTGATTGGCATCTTTTGTGTAATGGGAGCCAGTGGAGTTTCCTCTGGTGTGCGATGATATGGGTCTGCCTGGAGTAGCTCAGGATGATTCTGGCTGCTGAGTTTTGTATGACGTGAAATCTCTTTGGGAGGTGTGATGTAATTCCTGATGTAATTCCAGCGTAAAGAGCGCTGCTGTACTCCAGACAGCAGGGGATGAGGGCTTGTGTGACAGTACATCTAGAGGAGATTGGGAGGCACTTAAAGATCGTTCAGAGCATGCGGAGGGTGAAGAAGCAGGCAGAGGAGACTACTTTGATCTGGTTCCTCATGGTGAGTTTGTTGCTGAGGATGCTACCAAGGTTTCAGGCTTGATCTGTGGTGGGGGGACCAGGTTGGTGGGCCATCAGGAGTCGTCCTAAGGTGAGGCAGTGTTTCTGAAAGTCATTACTTCAGTTTTTTCTCGGTTGAGTCTGAGGCAGTTGTCTTTCATCCAGTTGGCGATGCTGGACATGCTGGTCATGCAGAGGTGGAAGTTGACCTTCGCGGATGTCTTTCGTGTAAACCGCCTTTCAGATCACAAAAGTCTTGCACATATTTTGTAGACAATGTGACACACACTCCATCAAGGTTATAGTAACCTTCAGAATTTGGAATTTGAAAATGTATCACAAAATGTAATTTCAGAAATAGTGATAATGAAGTGAAAAATGTATCCTCTTACCCACGTGCCCAGCGCTTTAACTACCCTTAGGAAGCACCCAGTGGTGCTTTGGATCTCTGATGCTTACAGCCCCAGCATCCTCATGCACTCTTATGACTCGGATGGAGAAGCTCCCTCTTTCAGTTCACCCAAACACAATAAGAAAATCCCTGGAATTTTCTATGTTTACTTTCCATGTTTCCTTAATCTACATACGCATTGTTTCAGAAAATATGTAACATTTTGTACTTCAAATGTTTCGTTTTCCTGCATCAGATTTCTGAAGTTATGCTACTTAAACCTGGGGAGTTTGAATAACGGTAGACCATTCTGTTCTGTCCTTCATTCGGGGTTCATGAAATCTCACTACCAGGAAAATAAAGTATAGGGTTGTGGAGGGAAAAGGATCTCACAGGCAGGAACATATGTGCCCATAGCCCTTTCATATGTGAATCAAAATAGCGTCGCTGCAAGCCATACCCTGTCTATGTTAACTTAAAAAGGGCAAACATTTGGCTTAGGTTCTTCTCTGAATCTCTAGCCTTCAGGCACCCCCTTTTCAAGAAAGACCTTCTTTAGAGTGTAAATGGGTGCAGTTTCTTAAACAGTGATTTTCAAACCATTCTGGGTCATAATTAAACGCAAAACATCAGTCATTAATATGACCATACAGCATGCGCTACTTAGAACATAGAACAATCATTACATTGTACATCAGGTCAATCGGGGGTCATAAATGACCTCAAAGCCAAATATCACTCCTTGCTGCATCATAATCACGTTAGTCCATCACCATAAATCATCCAATTGACAGCATTTTTGCTCAATAGCCCCCCTGGTATTAATTGCCTTGGCTGTTAGGCTTTCCTTGCTACTGATGTCTAGTACTTGCTGCCCTCTGACCATGCCTGGGCTGCAAGAGCCATGTCCACCTTGTACTGACCCTTTGTCGTCCTTTAGTTTTGCCCTCCAGTATCTATGCCACGAGGCATCCTTCCCTGTTCAAACGGCTCTTTTTCTGCTCTACTGTCGTTTTTTTTTTTAACAGAGTTTTATATAGTGCAAACTCGACTCGAATCAGGTATCAGAGCACTTTACATAGAACCAGTTTTTGTTAGGCACGGGTAGATTGAGTGATTTGCCCAGAATCACAGGATCAGCGTCATAGTGTGCCTACCGGGTGCGAGTCGCCGCACCCCCCCCATAGAAGACATGAAGCAGGTTGTTGTCGTTCACCGCATAGTCTTTTATTAAAACTTCAAGCAGTGTCATTAATCCTTTATTCATCATGATTTAGGTAAATCTTTAAAAATACTTGCTTATCAACACACAGCATTAAATAATCTCAAAGTTATACATTGCCATTATATTTACGCCCCGCTCTCCAAGGGGTCTTTAGTTGTCCTTCGGGCTGTGCCAGCAGGCCACAACCAAGATAGCCTGCTCTCCTTAAGTTGACCGCCCTCCGGTCAACAGAGCCGCAGGTAAATATTCTGCCAATACTTGTGACGAACATACCGGGGTATACCCCCTCCAATGTTTATAAGCTGAGACCCCGTCATACGGGTAGGGCAGGAGTGGTCAGGACCACCAGCAGGTCAGTCCCCCCTCTCCCGCCAGCCCAGAGCCCCACAATGACTGCTTGCCCTTTCCCTGGGCCGCCAGTCCATACCAAAAGGGGAAGTCCACACCCTTTTCTTGCCTGGGACCCCGCCATTCTCTTCCTTGTTGCAGGGATGGGTGGGTGGGTAATTCTTTGCTGGTCTTCTGCCGCCGGAGCTGTGGGGAGAGGACAAAGAGGGTTAGTTCAGCCTCCCCCGAGGCTTTTGTACCCTCGGGGGAGGGAAGGACGTCCCTGCCTGCCTGCTGACGTTGGGCTCGCGTGATAGGCTCACGTAATCATGCCTAATCTCCATTCTTACTGACTCTTTCCCTGTCCTTGTTTTCTGAGTCAAAAACGTCTCTGCTGGCTCCTGCCCCGGATGCCACTAAGGGCGCCACGCCCATAGGAGCGGGTGGCGCCGTTCATTGCCGAGACTCGAACCCAGTTCCCCAGATTCGAAGTCGGACACCCTAGCCGTTAGGCCAACTCCTCTCCCATTATCGCTGGCATTCATTGGTGTTATCTCTGCCTTGTTGCAGACGGTGCTCCAACCGCCGTCAGCTCCACCCTTTCCTGCCGCCCACAATATTCAAGCGGAACATGTCCATCACGATCCTAGATAGGTGGACCCTATCCACCATGTAGTTGACCTCAATCTTAAGATGAATGAGGCAGTGCCTGACGAATTCCCAGCCAATGCCTTTGCAGAACTTGCTCATCAAGATATTCAGTTGCCTCCTGGACCTTTCCACTGCCCCATGGTTCAGTGCCCCCTTCAATTTGAATCACGCTATCACTTCTGACCAGGCAATGTCGGCGGGACAGACCACATGGCAGCCGTCGTTAGGTCTGTCTTCATTTCTTCCATGAATTTAGGTCTCCCCAGCTCTGCAATGTCGTTCCCTCCCAAATGTATGTGGAATGCGTCTGGCTTACCCAGAGTCTGTAGAGCCTCACATACTGTCTGCAACAGGTGAGCCTACTTCATCCCTGGTTTGCCTATCCACACCACAGTGGTGTTGTGCAACCAGATGCCTATGTAGTTCTTTCTCAAAGCTGCCAGCATTGTGCCTGTGTGATGTAAAATTGGCCCAGACCTACCGACTCCCTTCAGGACACCCTGCAGCAAGAAAAATGCCTTGCCATAACTGTATTCAAGTCTAATGTACACCGTGAAGGCAGGAATTTCCACCTGGCGAGTCGCTTGATGCTATCTTACCCCAGACCATGCACTGCTGCGATTCCTGCTGCCTCTATGAGGAACACTGCGAGGGAAAACATGCTCAATCTAGCACCCGACACAGTACTGCTGTGAACCTGAACTTGCTGAGACATACCCTCTTGGTGTACAAATAGTGGGGTGCCCCCTTGTGGTATTATCCATAGGTATTCCTGTGCTAAGCATACAGAGCAGAACATGGGAGATGTGATGCAGTTTAGGCGTGTGAATTTTCCCTTCCCCTTCTGACCACCTCAGTCTTATCACCATGAGCACCTACCCCATGCAAACATCCTTCAAACGCAGGCAGGCGGTGCCCAGATTGCTCCTGGATGCTGCTGCAAGTTCACTTAACATGTATGCTCTGAAAGCGGCCACTGCAAAGGTGGCCCTGAACAGGCTTAATTCCCTGTCTATTCTGTAGACGTCGGGCAGTGCCTGTAAAAAGGCACCCAGCCTGGTAAAATCAATTGGTAGCTCACACAAGGGGTGGGGCAGAGGAGATTTAAAGACCAACAAAGGTTGACTCCCCTATCAAGAATCAGAAAACGCAGAACTCAGACATTTGGGTCTATTGAACTAGTCAATGATTCATACCCATAACACAAGGGAGAGACTACAAGGAAAAGGGGGCATTCCTTTTAGAGGACGGTTTTCCTCATCTACCTGAGAGTGGCATTCTTCATCATTGGGAAACCTCCTTGTGGTGTGAAACCTAGACACAACACGGGCTACAACACCCTCTCTAAGAGGAAGGAGCACAGGGATGTTTTCAAGCTGAAAGGTACATTCTAAATACACAATTGATGAACCAGGGTTCGCAGATACAGTATTTTATTCAGGCTTCCATGTGCTAGGATTAAAAACAGCGTGGCACTGCTGATGGTGCGTGTTGAGCCGTTTGCCGACACAACGGAATCGAGGTAAAATACCTCTCCCTTCCATGCACCCCATACCCTGGTCAGTTGAGGTGAAACACCCAACAACATCATATACCACCAGTGAATGCTTCACCTACTGAGGCTTCATGAGATCACTAGGGGTGCCGTATAAATACCTGTTATTCTACATTTTGTTGAGCACCATAAGCAGCAGCACTTCTTTTGGCCCTGAAGAATGCCACAACACTGTTCAGGTCACTGGCTGAAACATGTCGACCTTTTCCTTGCACAAGCAGGTCTAATCTCCATCGCAGTGCCATGCTGTTTTTTTCTTGCACGGCTCACCAACATTATTTTTAAATTATTTTTATTTTTTGTTGTTGTCCTCATTTGCCGTCTATCTCACTTCAATGTCTACCCTGGGCGTCTGTACTCGCTCTCAACAATGAGGAAAGTAGGCTGTTGGAGTGGGGCCTCACCTACTAGTACCAGATCTACCCTGGATATAAAATGAAGGAACCACTGAGATACCTCTTCTACCAAGCTCCAAAGGCTAGTTGACTTTTGCCGATAATTGGCCATAACACCTGACCTCACACGGCTTAGCCAGAAGAGTATTAACAGCATAATCATAGGACCCCGGGGAAAAAAAAAACACGATTTCTCCTTGTCATCTAAGATCCCCACCTAAGTTGCAAAAGATTCCAGAATGCCTTCCCTTTGCTACTTCCCTGTCTAGCTAAATCCAGTTTGGAGACTGCAAGAACTGATGTCTGCCAGTCCGCAAAAGTAGGAGGACTAGATTCCGTCCACTTTATGCAGATTTGCCTCCTGGCTAACAACACAGAGTAAAAAAGCAGAGTTCCAGCAAGCCCAGTGATGTTTTCTGCGAGACCAAATATTATTAAAGGCAAGTCTAAGTTGATAGCACATCCTAAAACACTTGTCAAAAAGTCTCCAACCTCCTGCCAGAAAGTAGCGAGAGAAGGGCACTCCATTTTTTACAACTGACTGGTGGCCCGTCTGAAATTTATGTCAGTTTATGTGGAGTAAAGTAGTCCATGTGGATGGTGAACAGGTGATTTCTTTGCAGCCAAGCAGGTTTCACAGCTTCATATAAGATCTTACATGATTTCTGCCATAGCTTAGCACAATCTGTGTGGGCATAAGTCCCCCCCCCCACAGTTCCTTGGCTAGCTTGAATTCACCATCTACTTCCTCCAACAAGGTTTGGTACCAAAAGGAGACTTCTTTCTTCACTGGGGGCTTAGTCACGAGCTGGTGTTCTAAAATGCTACCACTGCCCAAAGCCTGCTTCCGTGGGTGAGAATGCACCCAACTTACAAGTTGATAATACTTAAACCGAGAGAGACCTCCCCAACCCTATCCTGAAGATGTTCCCAAGGGATGAGTGTGCCTCCTGCGAAAAGATCTCCCCAAACCAAGAGCCCTGCATCACTCAAGGGTTTTGCCAAACTGTCCCTTAAACATTCTGGGGTGCCAGGTGAGTTCCAAAGGGGAGCTAAGCTGGAAAAATAGTCTAACCCCACTGCCCCCTTGATTTCGGCCCAAGTCTTAGCTGCCCCCTGAAGAACCTTCAGTCTGATTGTTTTTTTTAAACTTCGGATCTCCGAATTTAAACAAAAATCTGGTCTCTGCCAATTTAGCACCCCTCAGCATGGCCAAAAACATCCCTCCAGCCCCGGTGTCAACGGACATCTTCAATAACATACGTGAGTGTGAAAATTGAAAGGCCCAAGCATATAGCTGGAGATCTGGTAAGGCTAAGCCACCCTTTTCCCTTTTCCGCCTCAGCTTCGTCCAAGCAATCCTTGGTCCCTTAGATGCCCAAATAAAGGAATTGATGTCACTCTGAAGTTTTGCAATCATGGGTCTTTCAAAATAGAGGGGTATTCAATTTAAAAGAAAAGAGATCTTTGGGAGTAAGGTCATTTTGACCAGATTGGTTCTTCCCAAGATTGATAATGGGAGAGAGGCCCAAGACATGATTGAACAACTGCGTCAAGACGGGAATGATCTTTTCTCCCAACATCTTATACATTTCTGCTGGGAGGCCATCAGGGCCCGCCGCTTTCCCCGACTTAGAACGTTGGATGGGTTCTCTAACCTCTGTTTGAGTAAAGGCTTGATCCAAATGTTGCTGTTGGTCCTGTTCTAGAGACCTGAGGGGGATATCCATTAACCAGTTTTGAACACTAGCAGCATCCACATTTTGGTCCTCACAGTATATATCTTGAAAATACCTCTGAAAGGCCTGACTAATACCCCGATCCGTCCAAAAAGTCTCATCTCCACTGATGATCTAATTAATCTGATTCCTTGCCCTATCAGACTTAGCCTTCCAGGCAATGAGTTTGCCAGCACCTTCACCATATTCAAAATGGGCAATTTTACTGGCCTCCCATCTGCGTATAAGCCTGGACTGAAGTACACTTTCTAGTTGCCCTTTTAAGTTATCCCTTTTAACTTTCCACTCTTGGTGAGCTTCGAGCGAAGCTAACAGGAATGTATTGGCTTCTAGATCTTTCAACTTCCCTTCGATGGAAGATACCTCCTCCTTATATTTCTTGCTCCTGAAGCTTGCTCTGCTAGTGATCTGAACCCGCAAGAAGGCCTTAAAAGAGTCCCACACATTTAATATTGATGTTGATTCCAAGTTTGCTTCAAAGAACCATTCGGTTTCTTGTAGCAAGAAAACTTTTTTATCCTCTATCAAAAGTAAGGATCGATCAAATGACCATGAACGAATGGGCACTGGAGGTAGAGCATCCAGGCATAGGAGAACCCCTGAGTGGTCAGAAAGATGATTAGCCAAATAGGTGATATTATTAACACTGTCCCTGAGCGAATAACTTATCAGGATATAATCAATTCTAGATTGATGTCGATATTTATAGTTTTTGAATGACACCCCTTGCTGCAAGCCTGATCTTTCTCTCCATATGTCTAAAAGACCATACTGCTGCATCAACTCTAAGAGGAAAACACGCGATTTTAAAGGGACTACTGCTCTACTATTTACATTCTGTCCAAGTCCGGGTTTAAGACTACATTAAAATCTCTGGCCATAATTATTGGCTCAGGAAAGTCTAGTAAATGGGAGAAGATAGTCTTAAGTATTGAAGGATCCTCTTGGTTAGGTCCATAATATCCGACCAACGTAAACAGGGTCTTCATCATCTTAACTTTAACGATGATCCATCTGCCACCTGGGTCAACTAATTGTTGTACAACTTGAGCGTGGGATGATTTCTTAAATATTATGAGAACTCCTCTAATGTTAGCTGTCTGGTTCGTACATATGTATTAACCTACCCATCTTTTATTTTTAAGAAGGGAACATATCTCTTCTTTTAATAGATGTGTTTCCTGAAGGATCAGGACCTGAGCTGAAGAATCTTGGCGATACTACACTATCCTATCTATTCTGGGTCTAGTTCGCAGGGCATTAATATTCCAAGAGAAAATCTGTATAGAACTCATGTTATATCTTTTGAAGAGTACAGCCTAAGAACAGAGGTTTGAAAATATAACAACCAATAATACCAGCGATTATTCCAGCCTAGCTCCAAAACCCTAACATGAGTACATCTAATAAAAAATCAGAAGAACGGCGAATGAGGATTTTTTTTAAAACAAATTCCTTCTACACCAAACCCCATCTCTACCCCGTGCCCCGACCCCTCCCCCCCCCCCTCCTTAGGAACCCATACCCCAATTATCTGGACAGATGGAGTCCAGGCAATTGCGTCCTGGAGATATCTGCGCCACTACCACCTTTATAAACATAACTCGACTGACACCCAAAAAAGAAAGCTAAGAAGAGGATACAGAGCACAAAAGAAAAACAGAGAGGCCATGATTATGCTAAAGCAGCCAGAAAGGGGGCGCTCGCCACCGCGCCGCACAGCCTCTCAAATTTAAGAAATCTCATTACTATACACTTCCCGTGTGGGCGGGGCATCACCTCACTGACTATCCTATACTTTGGGCCCACTATTGACTTCCCTTACTGATGTTGCTCAGCAACTCATCTGCTTCCTGTACCTACCTTATGTTGTACATTTTATTATTATACATCACCTTTAAAAAGGCAGGGAATCTTAATTGTGCTACCGCCCCTAACCTTTTAAACTCTTCCAGCCTCTTGCCCAACTCCCATTGCCTCTCTAGAGTGCACTTTGAGAGGTCTGGCCGAATCTCAAATGAAAAGTCCTTCGTCCGCACTGATTTGGACTTTATTGCTAAATTTAAGATCTTGTCCTTCAAGGCAAATGTGAGGAAATTGATGAGGATTTTTCTAGGTTTGGGTCTGTTAGGGTTCCTCTGAAAAGGATCCCTATGTATTCTCTGGGTATCTCGGCTAAGTTCTTCCTCAGAGAGTTTGAGCTGCAAAGAAGTCTTGAGTAGAGAAACAACGTAAGCCCGAATATCCGATCCTTCGCTTCCTTCAGGTATATTCAGTAAACGTAAATTGTTCCTGCGTGGGTTGTTCGCTAATTTCTCCACCCTATCTCGAAGTTCCTGGTGCTCTGATTTTAAAAGTCTGATTTCCAACTTTGCCTGACCCAAATCTTCTTTCATTTCCCCCACTGCATTCTCTAGAGTCACAGTTCTGGAATTTATAAGATCAACTTTTTTCTCCAATGATTCACAATAGTTCCTGATCTCCCCTTGATTTGCTGTTGAGGCAGCGAATCCTTTCTTTATATGAAATGAAATGAAATGAAAATGAGTTTTGTAAAGCGCACAGTAGCTGCCCGGGGGCGTCCAAGCGCTGAGTACTAACCGTGTGTTGTCAGCTGAAATTAGTGCGACAAAAAGACTCTCCAGACCTGCAGGCAAAGATAAAGCCGGCTGTGCCGGTTGCACTTGGGAGGAGCCGCTCTCTGGGACTTCTGCAGTGCCATTATAAAACACTCCTGATAGTGGTTGTGTTAAACTTGGGACACTGAGCAAAGGGTCGTCTCTAGGAGCACACAAATTCCCTGAAGACCCCCCAAAATCTTCCGTTTGGGCAATCAAACCTGTTGTTATTTGGGGGACTAGAGCGATTGGTATGGATGTGTCTGTGTCTGTTGCTTTCCTCAAATCGACCCCAGACTCCATCTCTATAATAGGCACTGTATCTGAAAAAGTGTCTGATGACATAGATAATAGTGTAGAGGGAGTATAACTTGCTGAACCTAGACCCAATAGTCCAGGGCGTGTATAAATAACCAACAGTTCTGGCTGAACTCTGAAGTAGGAGCGTAATGAAGGAGTCACTTTAACCACACTGCTGGCCGCCTTAATTTTTTGCTTCTTAGCTTTAATAGACATCCCTTTCACCTGGTAGACCTGGAAAGCGGAGTCGCCACTGGTAAATTTAGATCTTTCAGCTGTTATCAACTGTGCTTCACGGGAAGAAAAGAGCTCAGCTGCAGTAAGGCTTTGTAATGCCACAGCCTCAGGGGGATCCTTACCAATATTTATTGTCTCAGCAGCAGGTTTTTTAATCATTTTACTGGTTACACTAGCTTTCTTAGAGTCCCTTGTAGCCCCTATTGGTGTTTTCTTTTGTTTTGCCCCTACTTATACTTGAGGACTTACAGGGCTGGAGAGATAACCTCCTGTATATTAAGAGGAGGCTGTGGTTTACCAAAATACTGCAACCTTAAGGGGACTGACCCCCTACACTCAATAATGCACCTTCACTGCTTCTCTTTAATATACCAGTGGCCTCCCTTCCCTCCACTCCAATCTTACAGGTAACTCCGTCCTCCTCCTGCTCTTGTCTCTGCTCCTGTTTATTGCCGCTGTCTAAATCCTTCTCTCGCAGGAAAAAACGGTGTTGTTAGCTTTATTATTCCCCCTGAGGAGCCCCCGCGCTACTGCCCTGCACCCTCTCCGGAGCTCCAGTGCGGCTTCCAACAGGCACATCCCTGTTCACATCCCTGGCTGACCTGGCTACCCGGGCGTCCAGCTCCAGTATCTCCCTCCTCTGCCAGAAAACCCCGCGAAAACAGCCTCGCCTCACACCGCAAACGCCAGCCCAAGCCGGGGGGAGTAGCGAAAGTCCCAGGCGCCACCCCTGTCAGAACGCTCCTCAGTGCTTCCCTGCCTCGCCACCCGTCCCCGGGAAAACCACGCCGCCAGCAGAAAGCACAAGCACCGACCGCGGCTAGCAGAGCAACAAAAAAAGCCAGGAATGGAGCACTCCAATGCAGCCGCCAACTACTGGTAACAGCTAACAGCTCCCCTGCTCCTCCTCCTCTGCTAGTTAGTCACGGCAGGGTGCCTTCACTCCCCTGGATCCATAGTGGCGGGTAGGCGCAGAACTCCGGATGCTAGCGGCTAATACACCGCCGCCATGTTACCGCTCCCTACGAAAAGAAGAGAATTGGGGGTGGTGCACGGCTCAGCAACATTAAGTTAGTGAGTGAGAGAAGTAGCGCACTAGCCCACCTCCGGCAAGATTTCGAATGTTGCCGGTTGCAGCAGGTCGCTACAGCTCGCGCTGAGAAAGCTGCAGCTTGCGTTGAGAAACTGCCACTTGAGTAGAAAATCTACTCAAGATGCCGAGAGAAGCAGCACGCTCTGGCAGTCCGCATGATGCAGTTTGCCCTCATTTTACAGAACAGAAGAAACTCCTGGAGCTAAAAATCAGCATGACCAGCGTGACGAACTAGACTCTGCCGCTAGCAGAACTCAGTGTAGCATGGCAGCGGCTTTTTGGCACTTGGCGGAGCTCCGCATACTGTGACTCCGAGAACTCCACCCAGGCCTGCATTGCCTACACAGTCCTTGGTAAAGTGGAAATGAACTAAGAAGACAATTTGGAAACAAATCATAAAGAAATATAAGAAGATGACTGAAAGTAAATGCCTGCAAAAACACCTAAAAAAGGTCCCAAAACTTCCCACCCCCCTCTCCTCCAACCAACTCACCCACAAGAGGTAAATAGGAGGAGGCGACAACATGACATCACCCCACGGTTGCAAGACCAGTAAAATAGTAACATTTTTGGAAACAAATTGGGAGGAAGATTTACTATCATAAGGAAACTGGAAGTAAAAATAGTATTGTATATGAGCTTAATCACACATTAGTGATCCGTTCAGTTTCATGCTAGAACATCCTTGTAAGTCAACTTTATTGGTCATCGAGAACATCCTTATAGATCATTATGTTTAACAATGCGATGAGTGATACTTAATGACGGAGTATGTTTCGTAGATGAGAGCATGGTAAATAGCGTCAAGAGTTTTGTGGTACGTGGTATTTGAAAGCTTGTAAGCATGAGAGAAAGACAAGGCTTTATGCTGCGAATTGAGGTCTGATGTAGGTGTTAGAACACTCATAGGAATGGAAGGCAGTAGTAAGTTTATGGAAAAACCTGTTATATGCATGCGCAAGATGTGTCAATGGATATTTGTGATGAAGGTGTCTGGTAAGGCTCCTAAACAATTAAGTAGAGGAGAATAAACTGAGAAAGTGACAATTGAGCTTGTAAAAGCTGTAAATGAGCTGTAACTGAGCTGTCAATGTGCAGCTAGACCAGTTTAAGGAGGTCACAAACAACCAACATGTTTGTGGAAATGAACCAAAAAAGACAAAAGGAATAGGGGGTGCATTTGCTGTTCGCCGAGTGGAACCCGTGAGGAGCTGAGGAGACTTTTGCCTGGGAGGCTTTCTGGCCAGCTGTTCGCTGCACCCGCTCCGCGGGAGCAGCTTTGTCCATCATTAGCGCGACCTGCGCTTAAAGGGGAACTGGAGGCGCTATGGGCGCGTGAGGCCTGAGAAGCAACAGGCAGGTTGTAGCGCTGCAAGGACTCAATCACGCAGGAGTCCCTGCCTGACCCTGCACACCTGGTCCGCGCTCCCTGTCTGCCCCTCCCACTGGCTACTGCAGTCTTCAAATCCCCCTGCCTGCTGTCTACCTGTGGGGTGCATTTGCTGTTTGCCGAGTGGAACCCGTGAGGAGCTGAGGAGACTTTTGCTTGGGAGGCTTTCTGGCCAGCTGTTCGCTGCACCCGCTCCGCGGGAGCAGCTTTGTCCATCATTGGCGCGACCAGCGCTTAAAGGGGAACTGGAGGCGCTGTGGGCGCGTGAGGCCTGAGAAGCAACAGGCAGGTTGTAGCGCTGCAGGGACTCAATCACCCAGGAGTCCCTGCCTGACCCTGCACACCTGGTCCGCACTCCCTGTCTGCCACGCCCACTGGCTACTGCAGTCTTCAAATCCCCCTGCCTGCTGCCTACCTGTGGGGTGCATTTGCTGTTCGCCGAGTGGAACCCGTGAGGAGCTGAGGAGACTTTTGCCTGGGAGGCTTTCTGGCCAGCTGTTCGCTGCACCCGCTCCGCGGGAGCAGCTTTGTCCATCATTAGCGCGACCAGCGCTTAAAGGGGAACTGGAGGCGCTATGGGCGCGTGAGGCCTGAGAAGCAACAGGCAGGTTGTAGCGCTGCAGGGACTCAATCACCCAGGAGTCCCTGCCTGACCCTGCACACCTGGTCCGCGCTCCCTGTCTGCCCCTCCCACAGGACGTCTTGCGTATTATTTGGAGAACACAGGCCACCGCTACGCGGGAGTGTGCGGGAGCGTGCCGGGAGAAGTCCGGGCAAAGGGCGGGCCGTTTTGTGGCCGTTCGGTGGCTGAAGGAGGCTGGGCTGGGCCCATTCTCTAATATTGTTTAAACGCCACCACCTTATGGAGTAAGTCTGCCACCTCTTTGATATTGAGCACCATTGTATCACTAACATAGATTTTATCAGCACCTATGGCCGCTAACCCCGAAAAAAATATGCTAGCTGAAGCAGTGGGAAATAGCAAAGGTACCCTGGATAACTACTTTAGAAAACCTCCCCCCGATATGGAAAGGGATTGCTCACTGGCTGAACGCAGGGCAGAGCGGCGCCGCTTGATTGAAACTATTAAAAACAGACTCCCTTTGGACGTACCATTCCAGATGAATCCAGCGGGTGTAGGTTTGATATTAGGAACCGAGGATCCGTTATCTACGCAGGGTATCCCTATGCTCCTGCGAGATACGCCTCCCTCAGCGACTGCCCTTAATAGCGTGGAACAAAATAACACTCTAACTACTAGTGACACTAACGTAGCTATAGAAATCATACCCGATACTCCCCGAGTAGTGGTGGGGAATATACAAAAGAAACCAGGGAAACGGGAAGTCGTCAAAGTCTTTGGACCGCCACCAAACAAGAGAAGGAGGAGGGGAGGTGCTCCACAAAGAGTTAAGATCAGCCATACTGACTTTGGGAAGGGAAATAAGGCTATTGATACATCTGCTCTTACCACAAAGGCTATATTACCTCCCGATCTAGGTCAGGAGGTCTCACACGAAATACTATCATCTATAAATACCCCCACACTGAGTGTATCCAGTCCTGGCTCAACATCTACCAGGAACTGTACCACCAAGGAACAATTGTCCTCCGTCTCCCTCGACAACATTGAACACTTACTTAAGTCGTTTACATCTCCCATACTGGAGAGGCTGAGGAGGTTGGAGCAACGGCTGGGGGATTTAGAAATGGCCATTACTAACAAAGCAAGTCTAACGAAAGTTTCAGCTAAGCCAGTTCTACTCCCCGCAGCCGTAGTCCCAACCTCTACCCCTGCAATCCAAAAGGATGTAAATCCATCTAGTAACCCTGTGAGCTGCAATCACCAAGGGGCGAATCCACCCAAAGCAGTCCATCAACTCGCCCCACATATCCCTAAGGAATTCCAGAAGAGGGCAAGTATAGCTCATGGAGGAAATAAGCACGAGCTTGGGGGGAGGGCACAACCACACAGACCAGGAAACCATAGGGGCCGCCAAGTCGAATTACCACCTGACGCGGTCCCCTACGTGGTTGAACTCACGGGCGTCCCCACCTTACAAGATGGCAGGAGAGAAGGCTTTAGTCAACTAAAAAACAAAGCCATGCATTGGCTTAGCCAGCACAGACCGCTCCCAAGTAACATCAATGGTGAGATCGTCCATGTTCGGCGAATCTCCTGGTTGGGGAGTAGAGAGAAAGACATTGAGGGTGATCTCATAATTATAAACTTTAGAGATCCAGGTGCGGTCAACCACATCCTAAATTGGAAACCAAGGACCAATGGTACAACCATTGCTCCTTGTGACCTAACCTATTTCTACCCAAGATCCCAGGTAACTCCCTTAATGTCTCTAGGGGTCCCTTCTGGCCTATGGAATAATCCTCCCATAACATTTAATAACCAATACATGTGGTAAGCTCCCAATTCCATGATGCCAAAAAATGTTTATGGGTGGAACACCGTTCCATACAGGGGACATGGAAATAACTATAGTGGGCCAGACCACTCACAAGGAATTAGGGGAATGGACCATTTGTTGCCATTTACCCCCTTTGAGCTCACTAACAGATTTGAAGCATTCTCAGGCTTGGATGACTGCGAATGACAGTTGGGGCCCCCTGTTAATATGTCACCAATCTATAGGACAAAAGGCAAAAAGGATAATTCGACTGCCCAAAGTTATATTCTGGCTCCTGTACATACCACGACCACCCCAGAATCCTGCCCTGTGATAGTTCCTCATCTTGAAATACAAGTATCTGGGAAAGAAATAACGTTACGTCCCCAGTTAGATAATTTGTCTGGGATTATGCCCTGTGACATAATGGAACCAGCCCTTGTGATACCTACGGTTGTAACAACCCCAATAAACATAGAAGTTCCTGGCAGCATAATAACGTGGAACATAGCGGGCTTGGCCCCAAAAAATCAATGATGCAGACTGGCGATCATTAACTATGACCCACTCAATTATAGCTCTCCAGGAAACATGGGCTAGGGAGCAATCCCATTTGTTGGGATTTAAAACTTTCTTTACTCCGGCAGTTCCCACCAAAATGGGTAGACATAAGGGAGGTCTGTCCATGTACCTGTCTATCTGCTCAGGTCCCACGGTCCTAGGGAGCTTCTTGGATTCCCCATATTATCAGATCTTAAGGGTATCCTGGGGAGCTCTGGAAAATCTAGCTATCATTAACTTTTATAATAACATCCCGATAGCACAAGTGGAAATCACAATTAAGAAATTGTCAAGTACCCTCAAGACGATCGTAGATAGCTGTTCAGGGGATTTGGCCCTCTTGTGGGTAGGGGACTTTAATTGCCCACTATGTTCAAGGAGCCTACAGGGAGTGTGTGGTTGGGAAGATGAAACTATAGGGCCAACAAGCCACTTTGCCCATACAAAACTAGGGGACTTGCTTAATAATTTAGTGGTGGACCATTCTATGATATTTATTAACGAGGCTTGTTCAGCGCCAAAAACATTTGCACCTACATTTAATGCAAGAGGGGCAAAGTCAATTATTGATTTTACCTTACTATCGTCACGTTATGCTTCATTAGTTAATAACTGGGAGACACTTACAAGTGGCATTAGCGATCATTACCCCATCTCAGTTACTTTTAAGCTAAATCTGGATACGCGGCCCCTTAATACTCAATGTAATTATGACTTTAACCCTATTCTTAGTCAGCGTAATGGATTTTGCATTAAATGGGAGAAGGTAATACCAGAGAGCTTCCAAAAAAATTTAGTGACTATTTCTCACAAAGAAATCATTAAGTGTTTGACGTTAGAAGAGAATGAAGAACAAGTTCTGGTCTCCTTTAATAAAATCTGTTGTTTAATCAAACACCTCCTGACTAGAAATCCGCGTAACATAGTTAAGAGATCCCCAGGGTGGTTTGATCCAAATTGCTCCAGGGCATTGCGGGAACTCAAAAATGCATTGCATGCTACCCCACTAGATAGAGCACAGGTTCAAAGGGCAAGGCGTAAGTACCGTGCCGCTCTGACTAGCAGAAAGAAAGATCTAAAAGTTGAAGCCTGGAAGGCCCTCCATGCAGCAGCAACACAAAAGGACACTGTTGCTTTTTGGAAGGCTGTGAATGCTCCTTTTTATCAAGACGACCAAGGCCCTCATCTAGACAATGCCATCACGGCTCAGGAGTGGGTATCCCACTTCCAAGCCCTGTATGGCACTACGGTTTTGCCTGTACTTGCCTCTGAAACAGCAATACCTATGGAAGTTGAGGATTCCCCGTTCCCTCTAGACATTCAATTTAAACTAGAGGAGGTATATAAAGCTCTAAAGGAAAGTTCAGCCTCGAAAGCACCAGGACCAGACTCTGTCCCTATTGATGTGTTTAAAATGTATTCAGACCTCTGGGCTCTTCTACTCACCAGAGTCCTGAACTGCATGGCCATAGAAGGAGGCAATTTTGGTCCCGATATACAAAAAGGGGGACAGGAATGACCCTGCCTGCTATCGGCCCATCTCTTTGTTAGATGGCTTTATGAAGATGGCAGGCAGGGTCATTCTTGCTCGCATTCAGGACTGGGTGGAGGGACAGGAAGTGCTATCACCTTTCCAGTATGGGTTCAGGGGAGGGCGGGGGACAATTGAGCAGGGGCTAAACCTCTCCCTAATCATCTCGAAATATATTCATGCAAGGAAATCAAGTTTGTATGTGACCTATGTGGACCTCAGTTCCGCATTTGATTGCGTTCTGCACGACAATCTCTGGCAGACTCTGAGGGATATCGGGCTGGACAACAAAATAATAGACTACATCAAAGATCTCTATCTGGAGGCAGGTGCTCGAGTTAGATACGGTCAGAGGGGAAAATGCACAGAGTTTTTTAATATTAATAGAGGGGTAAGGCAGGGTTGCATTTTGGCTCCCCTGCTTTTTAACCTATATATCAATGGAGTGGGTTCTTGCCTAACACAACAGTATTATGATTACCCCGTAATCAATGGCAAACCCATCCCCATTTTACTTTATGCTGACGATGCGGCTATCCTCTCACAGACCAAGGTGGGTCTCCAGAAAGCCGTACAGACCTTCACTAACTTCATGAACACCAGAGGGCTACGTGTAAACGTCTCGAAGACGTTCACTATGTCGTGCGGCCCAAATAAACATAGATTACCATGCCCAATCATTTTAAACAAAAGGAAGGTGGAGTTAGCCGACATCTTCTGTTATTTGGGGGTTTACTTCGATAGGCAAGGCACCAGGCAGTCTGCTGTGAATGCTAGGGCCGTGGCATTTAATAGAGCAGTTGGTGCTCTTATGAATTTTGCAAAAAAAATAGGAAACAGGCCAGTTAAGGAGCTCCTTCAAATATTCAAATCAAAATGTGTGGCTATTGGGACCTATGGGGCTGGCATCTGGGGCTGGCAGCAAGTGGAGGCGATTCAGCGAATTGAGAATAGGTTCCTCCGATTTATAACTGCTACACCGAGGAGTACTCCTATATATGTATTACATGCCGAAGTTGCTCTTATTTTCATCACGGACATTATAAAACTTGCCCCAGTTTTACTTTGGCATAACGTTTGGACCAACCCTGCCATAGAACTGAACAGATCCATCATATAGAGGACTGCTTAAGCTGTGATGGGTTGAAAAACATCAAATGGCTTACTTACATTAAGAACTTTGTCAGTAAAATTGGTCATCCTGAATATTTTACTGACCCAGCCTCATTGGAATTACTCTCGCGATCTATGCTCAAAAAGATGCTGCTGGAACATTTGGAACTACAAAGGTGGAAGGGTGAAAGGACCAAAAAATCTATCATGAGACATGATGAAGTGACATCTCAGAGGGGTCCCCAGTTGTATCTTGTAATAGATCACCCCCTACAACACCGTAGGCTCCTGACATACTTTCGCCTGGAATCCTTTTATAGACTCGTATCATTCCCGACCTGCAACGACTGGGCGAGGGTAAAAAGGCGCTGTCCTTGTGATGACAAATCATTTCAATCTAATATACACTGTACTCTTTTCTGCACTTTATATAGCCATTCCAGACGACAAATTTTAAAACCTCTCCTGTTAACTTGGGGCCTAAGGAAAACAAGAGATGCCTATAATAAACTTAGGTCCTTAGATGACTGTCTTACTATCAGTACAGTGAACCTCTTTCTGAACACAATTTTAAGAGTGAGAAGGACCATCGTCATGGGATAATAAGAGTTAGTTAAATGCTCTTAACTACTATGCATTTTAACTGATTGTACTGTTTTATTCCTTTTAATCTTCCTTTTTTACTCTAAGAAATCAAACCTTAGTAATGTTTAATCCAGAAGGGAAAATGACATTTTAAATTGTGATTTTTATCTGTACACTTTTATGAATTGTGATTTCAATTCGAATAAAGTCTTTTGAACTTGAATTTGACAAAAGGAATAGAAACTTATCAGTCAATAAGTGATGTTAGGGTCAGCAAGAGTCATTCAGTATAGCAATACCACAATGTCAAATGTTCTGGTTGTTGGAACTTCCATAGAGTACTCCTCTTGTTCTGCTAGAAAAGTAGAGAGGTGTTTTGCTTCTGGGCAAATGTGGTGTGTACCTTCCACCAGAACTCTAAATTTTCCTTGGCCAGCAATAGAGAACTGGAGATTCCGTTTCTTTGGCGCAGGACCAGGAAGCCTTTTCTTGTCTTAACGGTTGCTTTGGAGTTGTCTTTGGAAATGTAAATTTTTGTGCCATTCCAGGAAATATGAATTTGGCTGCGCATGTAGTTGAGGATCAGTTCCGTGTGCTAGAAGAGGAGAGGTGTTCAGATGATCTAATGAGCTATGGATTTGTTTGCTGGTTTGAAAGAAGGAGCACGGTAGGCACGCTCAAGCTCAAAATCCTTGGTGAAATGTATGTCAGTAATTTGTGGAAGCTATTTCTCAAGGAAAATTAGACCGGAGGGCTTAGAGGCCTCTGAACCCTTCGGGACGCCAAAGATAAGCAGGTTGCCCCTGTAGTTCCTGTCTTCCAGCTCTTCGACCTCTTTATGGAGTGTTATTGTGGTGTTTTAGTAGATTATCTGAGTGATTTCAGTTATTTTTCTGTTTTTGAGGAGGTGCCTTTCACAACGCTGATTCATTGGTCTGCATTTGAGAGTTTGTTTATTATGTTGCTGATGTTCAAACTTACAGTATATAGTTCCAATTGCATGGTGTCCCTGTTCATTTTAGTAGACCCGGCTAGCTCATGAACATCAGCCAGCCTCTTTAGAATCATTTTCATTGTTGCATTGATGTCCATTTTCCCTTTTATCCGTGAGTCTGGAGCCGGGTGGACAGCTTTAGAGACGCTTTGGAGTCTTTTTCCCTGATGGTGTAAAGGTTTGGTGGTGCTTGAAGGCGTTCAGAGGAGCTTAGTGATCGGGGTTTAGAGACTTCCAGACGCAAGAACAAAATGTGGTAGCTGGTGCAGGAGATGGTGCAAGATGAGCAGAAAAGAGCAAATATGACCCAAAACATTTGCGCCTCAAAATGCTCAGTTAGTAGTACAAAGTGAAGTTTCAGAGCTAGTGCGATAATCTATGGGTTATAGAGCTGCAGGTGAGGTATAGATGAATAGATCGGTCAAGGACTCGCAGCATTTAATGGTGCAGCAGCAGACACAAAGCAGGGTACCTGTAGAGAGCATCAGGCACTCACTGTCCTTCAGGAGTTTTGATTCACCTCAAATCATTTCAAAGTAGCTCAGAATCACTGGAACACCCTGGTGCCAGTCAAGGAGAAGATCATGGAGGACAAACGTGAGATGGAGGCAAGTTAGGGCCTCACGCTCAACGAGCTCTGCAACATCATCTTGGGGTCAGGCAAAGTCGGCAGACTGGCATAAATCATCATGACTATCCCGATTTAGAGAAAGCCCCTATGAATGAGTCAACATTAGGTGCGATCGCGCTGGATTAGTAGGGCAATGTTTGACCTATGTTTTTGTGCCCAGATTTAGATTTAATGGAGCGGGAACGAAAACGTGATCCTCACAGGCGCCACCTTAGGGTCAAGTATGCTAGTGTAGTGAACCTTCAGCAAGTTCAATACGATCAGCCAGAGTCGTCACCGTGGGCAATGCAGGAGATGTGACGTGCTGAAGCGGTTTTGTGTTAAGGTACGAAAAAGATTAGCAGCTACCTCAGTTAGTGTGGGTACCTGTAGGTTTGTATGGTCAAGATTGGCTGTATCGGCAGCAGCAGCCATTTTGTGGTGCATTTCTTAAAGCTGGAGTCATCACAGAGTTCCCAGAATTAAACAGTGGAGAAAAGTTTTCCGTTTTACTTCATTCCCAGGAGATTCCAGTCACTGTAGATATCGGTGATAAAATTCATGCAAAAACAAAAAAATGTAAATCCACATCAAAGGTCTGCTCTAACGGGAGTGGCAGATTTATGCTTCCATTGCCTTGTTGTCCAAGCCATGCCCCCAACATCGTACATTATTGTTGGACAGTACGTGTGTGGGTGTTCGTTCATGAGCACGTACAGGACATTGAGCATTTGGCCAGATTGCTCTATGTTAATCATTAATGTGTTGATGTTGTATGAAAGATTTGAAACACAGACATCCATCATCCAGTGGTGGCTGGCATGTCCAGAAGGGTGGTGTGGCAGGTGGCACAATAAAAAATACAATAAATTAAATAAAACACACTTACCTTTCTGCAATGAGTGTGACGTCCTCAATCATTTTCTCCCCTCTAGGCAGGCTCCTGAGCTAATCCTGACCTCCTCTCATGCTGTTAACCAGCATGAAAGCAGCACCCTGATTGGAGGGAGTAGCCTGTGTCCACAGCGCACTGAAGGCATGCACTTATATCAACCCAGCTGTCTTAATACATCTGGGTTGAGAGGCTTTAAGTGCGCATGTCTGGCTGGCCGTTGCAAGGTGACCAGCCAAAGGGACATGCACACTTTAACCAAGTGCAAAGGCATCCCACCCTGCTGTGCAGCAGGCCCCGCACTTTCCTGACACTCCGTTCGGGATGGTGTGACAAAAAATAAAATGGTAATGATTATTTTTCATCTCGGGTCATTTCAGTGGGGAATACTCCTCCGCTATGACGGAGGAGCCACCCCTGCCATCATCATGAGTCATTTGGTCACAAAACATTTTTACAGCACCAGGAGCACAATTCTAGGTACAGCAGAGTATGAAGTAGAAGGGTGAGCCCATGCAGCTCTGAGCCACTTGACAGTACATGGTCAGACTCCCGTCATTGTAGAGTTGTGTTGACCAATTTGTCTACACCAAAGTGTGTGCCATCAATAATTTGGAATTCAATCTGCTGGTCACGGAACGTTGGTCATTGTTTTTAGGTGCTGGATTTTTTTAATGGGAAATTGGCATCAACAATTGCAGGTGGTGAAGAAAGAACATGTTTATTCTTGTGAACTACACAGACATGAACGGAAACTTGAAAACACAGCTCTTGAAGAGAAAACTCATCTGAAACTATAGGGGTCTGTCTTGTTCATTGTTCATATAGAATTTTCATTTTGACTTATTTTGTTAGTTTTTTTTTTATTAACGTATTGCGTTAATGTATTGCTTATAATTGTGTGGTTTTATAGCCATACCTGGAGCCAGCTGCCGCAGCTGCCAGTGTTGTTTAGGGCTGGGGAATCTTTGTTGGTCAGTGTTGAAAATGATTTTGTTTTTAAGTCAAAGCCATTTATGGAAAAATGTTTTCGAAAAAATGAAGTCAAGATGTCCTGTTACATCCCAGAGAAGGTTAAAGGGAAAACAACTTGAAGCAAGTGTGCAGTTAACAAAAATTATAAATTTCAAGGCAACACAACAATAATAATATATAAAAGAATGTGCATTATTGTAAGTTGAAAAATATGACCATGTTGATATGTTTATTATCAAAACTTTTTATTTTAGTTTTAATTTTTCTTTTTTTTGTTATATTTATATCCAATGTCAAAAAATAAATCTTAACTTGTGATAAATAGTTGAATAGTTAAAATCATCAATGTATAGAAAATAATACAACACAATCATGTGTCTATAAGAAAACAATACAATTGAAATAGGCAAGTAATAATTTGTGTCATTGCATGTTGTGAACAAGTAGGGAGATCCAAATTCACTGTGAACAATGGGAAGGATGGTGGTAGGTGGAAGCTACTCGCGTTTCGACTGGGGTGCCTTCATCAGGGGACTGTCTCAACTTTCACTGCATGAAATACAGAGTAAACAAAAATAAGGATATGTATGCACATATGTATGTTAGTTGCCCCAAATTAGTTTCAGTATTTTACTCTCTTCGTCTTGATAGATTATGTTAAGTACAGATCAGTGAGGGAAACGAAGAATAAAGAAATTGGAAAATTAAAAGCATATTCCACTTATAGTCATCTTGAGTATGCGTGCTAGAGAAATTTACTAGCCTGCTTATTTACAGCAGTTACCTTCTGTCCCAAGGAATATAAATTGCAGTGTTAGGGTGGGCCATAGCGGCATGAGTTGAGATTTGAATGAGATCTTACCTGGTGAACTACACATGCATTACTCGTGGTAACGTGTGATCGGTGATATCCCATGCTTATCCAGTATGTGGTCCTTATAGAGGTGGCTTCCAAGAAATGTGTTTACCAATTCCTATATCGACAAAGGGGTGCAAAAAGACATAGACTTTACTTCTTGACTGGATAATACGTTGAAAGTGCCTATCTATATTGAGTCAAAAATAGGGAAAAACGCAAGTGACTTTTACTGGAACTAATCATCATAGATATCAGACTCTCTATCAATATGTGTCATTACCCGGGATGGTTAACCCCTTGAACCTGGCTGGAATTTTGCCGTGCTGCGGCAAAATTCCACGCGTGCGCAGTTAGGATGGCCAGGGGCCGTCCGACGCATGCAAGGTGTTCATAGTACCTGTGTTTTATATGGAAACATGATCTTCTGCTGGACAGGGTCTTTTTCAATTCCTGTGCACTGATCTAAAAGTACTGTTGGATGCCACATATTCAAAATTGTTATTTTCACTTCCTGCAGATGTTATTGAAAACGCAGAATTATAAATGGTCTCCTTATATTTAGCATAAAAGATTAAAATAATTTCACAACAGTCATAGAATTCTGGTGCTCTCTATCTGTATTGTATGGATTTCTCATAATTGAACAGTATGTTCGATATTTTCAGATGGAAATGGAGATTTGTATCCTCTGTATTAGAGATGGGTATATCTAAAGGTGGTGGTAATTTTGGTTCTCGTGTTACAGATGCACAGCAGTATTTACTGGTATATTGACAATATCTTAAACTTTATGATGTTAGTGGCCATCATAGTCATGTTTTTTTACCTTACAATAATGTGCATTGTTTTCATATATTATTGTTGTGTTGCCTTGAAATTTATAATTTTTGTTAACTGCATAATTGCTTCAAGCTTTTTTTCCCTTTAATGTTTATTTCCCTACGGCTAGCTAGCCCATTTTTACATGTAGGGGTCCCTACTTTCTAAAACTACATCCCAGAGAAGGTGTCTAGATTTTCTACACCAGACACAGGCAGGCGACTCATCACAGACAAGGGTAAGTTTGAGTTTGGTACACAATGGATGAGAAGAAAAATACATACGAGCCTGAGCTCTGACCGCAGCAAACACTGCAGGGTGCTGTAGGAGGAAAGATGGGGTAGACCTCTACCTGCACAGCATAAACCGTATGAGGAAAGGTTTTTTGTTACTATTTAGTTTATACATTTTAACTTACATATTACATTTTTCACGCGTAACTACAGAGCACAGTATAGAATAATAAAATCAAAGGAGATCGGAAGAAGAAATTGGGAGTGGGTACAGTGAAGTCTTAGACAGTTCTTGCTGAAGAACAACTGACACTTCATATGTCCAAAGAAAGGGTTTATATCAGTATTGAATATTCACCAATCTCCCATAGATTGTCCTCGACCTTAAATTGCAACCATCTAGAATGAAAGAAACAGTTGAACATAACAATGCCAATTTCCTGTACTTTGATGCAACATATAGGATAGGATAGGATAGAATAGGATGGTATTTGTAAAGCGCACTATACCCGAAGGTGTCAAGGCGCTGGGCAGACAGAACCAAAGAGAGAAGCGCAATCAGCCGATTATGAAGAGAATTGCTAAGTTTTTAGACGTTTTCTGAAGACCGAGAGAGAGCCTGCATTGGCAATGAAAGGGGGCAGCAAATTCCAGAGCTTGGTGGCGGCAACAGAGTAGAAGCGGCCGCCCCATCTGGACCTGTGAAATCTGGCCGAGACCAGTTGTTTCTGTGTGGATGATCTCAAGGTCCTCCCGGCAGTGTACCATTGAAACATAGATTTAAGCTGGGGTCAACCTTGGCCTTGTATACCGGGCTCAGGACCTTGATGGAGATATGCTTCCTGATCGGGAGCCAGTGCAAGGTTCGAATCCCCTCCCTGGTGGTCTGATGTTTGGGAATGTTTAGAATAAGTCTTGCCACTGCGTTCTGTACCACCTGCAGCTTATTCAGTGATACCACATTGATGTTAAGGTATAGGACGTTGCAGTAGTCAAGACGCAGGGTAATCAGTCCAATGATGGTGTTCCGGTGAAGTTCAGATGGAATATAAGGGAGCACCTTTCTGCGAATTCTTAGAATGTAGAAACAGGGACTGACTGTGCGGCAGACTTGGGCATCAAAGGTTAAGCCCTCATCAAAAATAACCCCCATATTTTTTGTTGTCCTTACCGGGAAGTGGGCGGCAGTCTGCAGGCCACCAAGCATTAGACCAGATGGAATTCTGTGAGCCGAATACTAGCACCTCTGTCTTGTCTGTATTGATGTTTAATGAGTTGCCCTTCATCCACCAAATAATGCTTGACATACACTGATTAAGCTTCTCTGTGACTGATTGCAAATCATTGGTGGTGGAGACAATGATTTGTGTGTCGTCCGCATTGGAGAGCACCTGTAATCCGAAAGATCTTTCCAGCTCTGCCAGAGGGGTCATATAGAGGTTAAAAAGGGTAGGGCTTGAGGGACCCCACAAGGAAGGATAAAAGCCTTACTCTAAAGCCTCCTCAGCTAACAATCTGCCTGTCATAAAAGAGTGGAGAAGCTGCATGACGTGTGTCAAAATGTAAGCAATATGTAAAATCGAAAAGCCCATAAAAAATAGTAAAAGATTGGCCTATCATTAGCCAGTCATCAGGTTGGATTGAAAGAGGACTTGAAAGAACGTGACATTTTTTGTACTGCCGTTAAAGCTTCAAGGTCCAAATCAGTGCTGTTTCGACTAATGATCGCGGCTGCAGGTTTCCAGGGGCTTACAAATTGCTTCTTTACATCACACAGTAATATATTAATACATGGAACGTGTGTAGAAGGAGGAGAAAGCTTTGTTTTCCATGGATCATACAATATTATAATAATACATGGAACGTGTGTGGAAGGAGAGGGCAGCTTGGTTTTCAATGGGCTAAACATGACTTATATGTCCTTAAAATGCATGTTGATCTTACAACAGAGCACTGACAAAAACTGTAGGTATATTCCCTTCATGCTCTGCTGCAGCATAGGGTATGCAGAGTTGCGATTACTCTTAGATCCTCCAGTGAGTTGCTCACTCAGTCCAACTTTTGTCTCTGTGTTTTGGGACTTGTGGTCCTGATTTTCTAATGGGTTTAAGAGTACTACAACTTTGAGAATACAAAGAAAAATCATCGTGTCTGCGTCAGCTACTCACACGTGGAAGAGGTAAATTGCATAAGAAAGACCATCATTGTACTACTTTATGCCGCACTTTTGGTGCTTGTCCCTGGTGTCGCTCATTACCCATATAAAATGCACCAGCACCCCTTCCCTTCCCTCTTGGTATCCCTCTTTCCATTATACAGGCTACTTCTCTTAAAGTGCAGGTTCTCTCATTCGCCCCCTTCACTTATCCCCCTTGAAATACACTTTTATGTTACTCTCCCCTGTGGTGACCTGACCACCAACACAGGGCACTAGGACCCTGTGGGCCACAGGGCAGCGTCCAGGTCACTGGACACGACTTCCTGTGGACGGGCAGGAAGAGGACACTCCAGACCAGGACGACGACGAGGACAGATGTCCAGAGCCACCCTAAGAATGTATCTCAATAAAGAATACTGAAACCATACCTGGCGTCCGGTGTGTTCACTGATGGGCGGATGCAGTAATACATGACAACTGGCGATGAAGGAACTTGACGACACCACGCGTGTGTGTCCCTCGTGAAAGACTGAAGAACAGGAACACGCCCTGCGTCGCCGGAATACGACGGAAGAGCTGCCCCTTGATATAGTGCGGTGACGCGGGAGCCCACCCCGACTAACAGTGGACTGGGAGCAGGATCGCCGTCTGAGCCCCCACCGGATCGGGTAAGCGCTGGGGAGAAGCGCGCGAAGGAGACGAAATTGGCGCGAGCTCTCGCGAGAGTCTCGGCGGCCATCTTGGGGTCAGGCGGTCTGAACCAATAGGAGCGCAGCAAAGCGGAGCAGCCATTTTGAAGTCAGGCAAACGAGGATTGGGCGCGAAAGCTCTCGAGAATTGGCGGCCATCTTAAGGTCAGGCGCCCGGGCCAATAGGAAGAGCAGAAAAACGGGCCGCCATCATAGAAACAGGCAAAAAAGTCGAAAAAGGCCCAAAGAAGAAAAAAAAAGCTCCGAAATAAGGTGCAAAGAGGTCAAAGAAGAAGGAAAGCAAAGGGGCAAATAAAAAAATACAAAGGACAGCACAAGAGGGAGCAAAAGGCAGCCAGGTGAAAGGCAAGGAAATAAATAAAAGCACAAAGGCACCAAAAGAAACAAGACAAGAGAAAATGCCAGAAACAAAACAAAGTGCGCAGTATCGCACACCACTACCATTCAGTGTATCAGAGCCACAAGTGGGAATACGATGGGAGAAGTGGATTGTGAAATTCGAGCGCTACGTGGAGGCGACCGATGTAGTGGACGGAAAGAAACTAGGACTATTCCTCAACCTCGCGGGGGATGAAGTGGAGGACCTCCTCATAACACTGCCCCCGAGCGAAAAAAAAACATACGACAAATTGATAAAATGTCTAACGACCAAGATCGACCCCCAAAGAAACGTCGATTTTGAAAGATATAATTTCAACATGGCATTTCAACAGCTGGATGAGTCAATGGATGATTTCGCAACAAGGCTGAGAAAGCTAGTGGCTCACTGTCAATTTGAAAACTATGACAATGAACAGGCCCTTCGCCTAAGATTGATAGAAGGCTGTCGCGACACAGACTTTCGCACAAGGCTACTTAAAGAACCCACCACTGTAGAAAAAATTCTAGATTTAGCGAGAGCGGAAGCTAGGGCAATGGTGCAAGCTAGGCAGATGGACCGGAGAGGAGAACAGATACACCGAATGACAGATACCCGCAAGATGGGCAACTGGAAGAAAGGAGCAAAGGAACAAGGGACATGGAAAGAAGGTTCTCAATGCTACAGATGCGGTCTGGATTTTCCACACCGAGGAGCATGCCCGGCATTCGGTCAGACATGCAGAAAATGCAACAAAAGCGGCCATTTTGCCCCCATGTGCCAAGGGGCACATTTCAAAAATGAACGAGGAAGACCAGGCGACAACAAACAGACATGTACGGCACATGGAAGCGACAACAAGAAACTCGTCGGCAGAGTCGGGAGATGAGAAGAAGAGGAAAGAGCAGCTGGAAAGGTGGAACGCCTTTACCTCATGTCCACGGAGGAAGGGCATGAAGAGGAGCACATCAGATTAGTGGATAGGAAGTCAATAAAGAAGACGGATTGGGTGACCATCGACGTAGGGCCCCATCAAACAGAATTTGTGCTGGATAGTGTGGCCCCATGTAACATCATGTGTGCTACGGAATATGATAAGATGAAGAAGAAGCCACCACTTAGACCGTCAAATGTCAAAGTATTCACCTGGGGTGCACAGAATCCAGTAACGAACATGGGAAAATTCACGGACACCATGACGCACAAGGGCAAGACTGTCACAGAAGAAATACATGTGCTACGAGGAGACATTCCCACACCATGCCTACTGAGCAACGTAACGGCAAAAATAATGGGCCTACTAAAGATGATGTATCACATGTCGGACAGAGAGAACATTTTACAAGAGTACCCAAAGCTAACAAACGGACTTGGAAAGCTGAAAGGAAGACAAATAACTCTACACATAAATGAATCAGTCAGGCCAGTGGCCCAGCATCACCGAAGGGTGCCCATTCATCTACAACCTCAGGTGGAGGAAGAAATAAAGGCACTACTAGAACAGGACATCATCGAGCCAGCAGAGGGGCCAACGCCATGGGTGTCCCCAATAGTGGCGGTACCAAAAAAGGACGCTGCACAAATTAGAATATGTGTGGACATCAGAATACCCAACACAGCCATCGAACGAGAACGACACCCAGGATGACATGATAAGTTGCCTGACCGGAATGAGGAAATTCTCCAAGCTCGACCTATGCAAAGGGTACCACCAACTGGAGCTGGACCAGCAGTCCAGATACATAACGACCTTCTCAACGCACCTCCGATTATTTCGCTACAAGAGATTAAGCTTCGGAATATCGTCAGCAGCAGAGATTTTCCAGGAAACGATCAGGCAGATCATCAGACCGATCAAAAACAGTCTGAACTATAGTGATGACATCCTGGTGTTTGGCAAATGTGATGACGAACACGATAAGGCTTTGTGAGAAGTTTGTTCACAGCTAGTAGAGGTGGGCCTAACAGTAAACGAAAAGAAATGTGAGCTGGGCAGAGAAGAACTAGTATTCTTCGGACACATCTTTTCAAAGAAAGGAATGAGACCAGATCGTGGAAAAATAGACACCCTTGAAAAAACAAAAGAACCAAAAGATGTCGCTGACGTGCGCTCGTTCCTCGGCCTTGCCAGCTACTGCGCGAGATACATAAAGGACTTCGCGACAGTGAGCACGCCACTGAGAGAATTGACAAAGCAGGGCCAAAAATTCGACTGGACCATAGAGTGTCAAAGGGCGTTTGAAGAAATAAGGGCATCAGTAACGGCAGTGGACCACCTAGCCTATTTCGACCTGAGACTATGCACTGAACTGACAGTAGATGCCAGTCCTTTAGGCCTTGGCGCGATATTAGCACAACACAAGCCAGGAAAAGACTCCCCTCGACAGATAGTGGCTTACGGAAGCAAGAGTTTGTCGGACATTGAGAGGGCATACTCTCAACCAGAAAAGGAGAGCTTGGCGGTGGTATGGGCATGTGAGCACTATCACATGTTCATATACGGAAAACCGTTCACGATAATAACAGATCATCAAGCCCTAGTAACAATATACGGAAACCCAAACGCAAAGATACCGCCAAGAATTGAACGGTGGGGGATCAGGCTGATGGACTACAACTTCACGATTGTCCACAAACCAGGGAAAGATCAAAATCCAGCGGACTACATGTCACGGCATCCGCTTCCCTATCAAAAAGGTGGCCCCACAATGGCAGAAGAGTATCTAAACTTCATTGTGAGACAGAACACTCCGGCATCAATAACAAATGAAGAACTAGAGCGAGAAACAAAAGGAGACCCGACAATGAAGGCCATCGGAGTGGTGGTACGGCAGCAGAGGTGGAGACACGTCAACAGCAGCACCATCACAGAAAAAGGAGTCAATAAAGAAGAACTACTGGCATTCAAAAAGATAGGCGAAGAGCTGTCTGAAACGGAAAAGGGAATTCTGATGAGGGGCTCAAGAATTGTAATACCACGTCGGCTAAGAAAGAGAACAGTCGAACTAGCACACGAGTCGCATCGAGGCATTGTAGCGACAAAGTAGATGTTGAGAGAAAAAGTGTGGTTCCCGGGATTGGACAACATGGTGGAGGAGGAGATATCGCACTGTCACACCTGTCAAGTAACAGGACCTCCTGCCAAACCGACACCACTGAAAATGTCGGAACTGCCACCTGCAGTATGGACAGAGCTTGCAACAGACTTTTATGGGCCACTGGAGAATGGAAAGTACCTGCTAGTGGTCATCGACGAATTTTCAAGGTTTACAATAGTGAGAGAAGTATCGTCGACGTCGGCAAGTGCTACACTACCAGTGCTAGACGACATATTTGCCGCCTGGGGCTCCCCACAGACACTGAAAACAGATAATGGTCCTCCATTTTCTGGAGAGGAATTCCGTAGATTCCTGGAATATCTGGGGATCAAGCATCGGAAGATAACTCCTTTGTGGCCACAGGCCAATGGAATGGCAGAACGATTCATGGGGACGATCAAGAAAGCCATCCAGCGGGCAAAATTGACGCAGATATCAATTGGACAAGCGCTTTGTCAAGTGCTCAGAGACTACAGGAATACTCCTCACAGCTCCACTGGCAGGTGCCCAGCAGAACTGGTGCTAGGGAGATCAAGCAAAACAAGGTTACCTCAGATAGACGCCACGGAAAGCACGACCAGAAGTGACATCGCAGACAGAGATCACCAAGCAAAGAAGAGAATGAAAGAATATGCTGACAAAAGGAGAAATGCAACTGAACACCAGCTGACTGAAGGGGATCTGGTGGTAGTGCGACAGAAACAACAAAGAAAGTCGGACAGCCCATTCTCAAGAGACCCGCTGGTTGTGACTGACGTAAAAGGGTCAATGGTGACTGCAGCTTCTGACAACAGAAGAATAACAAGAAACAGTTCCCATTTCAAGGAATTCAAAGTGGAAGAGGAAGAACGTGCAACAACAACAGAAGACAGAGAGCAAGGAACAACAAGAGAGACAACAACACCAAAAGAGGAAAGCGGAGGACAAGAACAGAGCAGAGACCAAAGACCAAAAAGAGAGTGCAAGAAGACAAGAAGACTACTAGAAGAAATGTAGACGCTCTCTCTCTCTCTCTCTCTCTCTCTCTCTCTCTCTCTCTCTCTCTCTCTCTCTCTCTCTCTCTCCATCACCATCGGTCTATTATCTCATCGTCATGAGATACTGTGCCACGGACTTGTACATGTGACAAAGACGTTCTGTTGGTGACAAAGGGGGAGATGTGGTGACCTGACCACCAACACAGGGCACTAGGACCTTGTGGGCCACAGGGCAGCATCCAGGTCACTGGACACGACTTCCTGTGGACGGACAGGAAGAGGACACTCCAGACGAGGACGACGACGAGGACGGATGTGCAGAGCCACCCTAAGAATGTATCTCAATAAAGAATACTGAAACCATACCTGGCGTCCGGTGTGTTCACTGATGGGCGGATGCAGTAATACATGACATCCCCTGCAATATGTGTTCTATGCTCCTCATTTCTCTTGTGTTAGTCTTTTTTCTGTTCAGATGTGGATGGGTGAAGTGGTACCTGATTGAGTGATCGTTCCAGACCAGTGTGACACTGCCTTATGCTCGGCATTTTATGAGCTACTGCAGCTGGTGGGAATGACTGCATCTGGAGAAAGCTGCATGCCTGCTTCCACCCCTTCAAAGTGTTTCATGCAGATTATCAAAAATGCCGAGCTGGATAGTTTTTTGGGGTGAGGGCAGTTCACATAATACAGGCTGCTTGAGCATAGTGGCTAGCTATTTGTCATCAGCAGCTCAGGTTTTGTGGTTTTTCATCACTTTTACTTTTATTATGGGAATTTGCACCCATTTCCAGGGGAGGCGGTTATAAATATGTGACAGTGGTCAGAGTTGGATTGGGGTAGAGAATAGGCCCAGGCACCAAAATTAATGTAGCACTGTTGGATAGCGGGTTATTGGTAGGGGCAAATGTAGGTCTGCCACTGGCAGTAAGGCCACTAACGCATGGTAGGACCCAGCATAGGTCTTAAAAAATTATTCCTATGCTCAACCCTTGGTAACGTGGCTGCGAGCAGACAGGCTTAACTTCAAAGACAGGTATGTAAAGCATTTAAACACACCATTTCAGTAAATAATTAAGACACAACACAAAATATAAATCCAACAACAATTTATAAAATTAGGCAACATTTTTATCTTTTAAATGACACAAAATGAAAATAATCCACTGTAGGGAACCAGAGATATTAAGTTTAAAGATTAGTCACTTTCTAGTGCCTAGAAACCAACAGTGCCCCTTTTAGTCATTTTGTTTTCTCTGACAGGGACACCTTTAGAAATTTTTCTGGAGAATCTTACCAAATGTGTTATGCTGCCTTCACCAGCAGGCGGGGTCCCGTTAAAACTCCTTCCTGAAGTTCTGCTTGCGGGTCCCAAAGTATCCAACACACCGTCCAAGGTTCTGGAATCTCCAAGAGGGTCCTTGAAAGTGTGAAACTTCAATTCCCCAATCCACTTGAACACAATCCTTACAAATCCACTGGTACTCCAGGCTGGGAATTCTTTGGGTGGATGTCCAGGTGAGCTTTGGTAACCTGTAGCTTGCAGGGAGTCCACTCTTTAGTCCTTTTACAGCAACGTAATCCACAGGGCTGCAGTTTCAGTTGGTGCAATCCACAGGCCTTAGAAATCTTTGCACAGCAAAACTTCTCAGCAGGGCATTTCTTGCTTCATTAAGTTTCAAGCAGCAGATCTAGAGGGCTCTCGCCCTCTCAGATACTTATTCCAAGTTATCTGGGTCAAGCAGGAGGTCACTTCTGACTCATGGAAGCAGGGTAACTCCTCATAGTTATGACCACATCCTGTAGAGTGTGGCAATATTTTGTCCGAGAATCCATCAAATCTTCCAAATCCATTATGGCTGATTTTCCAGCAAGGAGGTAAGAGCTGGCTAAACATACTGCCTAGATGGCTTATTTCCGTAGACTCTCCCCCTATCGTCTGCACATACCTTCCCTAATCCTGGGTCTGGTGGGGGTCAAAAGTGTAAAGTGGAAACTGACACTGTGGCCATCACTCTGTCTTTGAAGACCATGGTTTACGACCCCTCCCCCTGGCCTGGCCTGGCATCCCTATTGAACAACACACCGCCCAGCCAGCAGAGCTGGTTAACCCCAGGGGCTCTTTATGGCCTCTTCAAGGCAGCCTGGCTAATCATCTTACCTCTGACCAATCAGGGCAGACCACTGGAAGGCTGAATTTGGACTTACAAACAAGAAAGTCCTATAACTTCTTGTATATACACTTTAGGAGAAATTCAACAATATGATATTGTTGGATTTACTACTACCATTCTGCGAAGTCTTTGAATGGCCAGTCTAGTCCTCTCCTATCAATAGTTGTTAAGCAATAACTTCCTACAATGTTAACTTATGTAACAAGGGATTTGCAATGGGAAAAATTACTTGGGCCATTTTTCAAGCACCAGGGCTTACACAAACATATTTTATAAGTACTTGTCTTATATCTACAGGAACCCCGCCCCATGAGCAACATGGGGAGGCTTTAGGGGTTCTGAATCTGTAGAAATATTGTAGATTCTCCTTTTACTGTGCTCCTAGCATCAAAGTCGAATTTGAGCACCACTTTACCACAATGTGGGGAGGGAAATGTGAAATTTCACTTTACCCAGGCATATAGAAACTCATTTTATAAGGGTGTACCTTATAGATAACTGACCCCCGCCCCTGAGATACCGAGGTGAGACCCTGGTGGTCCCTAATATGCCGAAACATTTTAGGTTATCCATTTTTAAGTGCCCCTACCACCAAAGTCGAGTTTGGGCATAATTTACTTTTTAAAAGCAGTCCTGGCACCCAGGTCTGTTTTTAAACTGACCTCAGGCTTCAGCAGTGCACACATGCAAGTTCAAAAAGAGCTGCTGGCCTCTCAACTGCCATGCTCCAGGGTACTGGGGACTTCTAGGTGGTTTCAATCCCCTCCCCTATTATATACTAGGGACTTATGGGGTAGGTCATGCCAATTACAGGGGTATCCCACCATACCATAGTGTACCCTGGTGTATGTTAAGTGTTTTAACTGTATTCTAATGTGTCTCTTTCAGCTTAGCACTGGCCCTGGGCCTGGTTAGGCAGAGCCCAGGGTCAGTCAAAATCAGTTACCACCAGTATCAGTAAACAAAAAGTTGGGGGGTGCCCAGGGCACAGGATAACTTTGCAACAAGCACCCACTAGCGAATCGGGTAAAAAAAAAAAGTGGCTCACAATTGCAAATCAGGGCATGCTTGAACTATACACGTTGAATAATTGTTTTGCAAAGTATGGGAGTCTGTATGCATTTGTGCTTGCAGCAGGCAATATTTGCGTTAATATTAGTGTAATCAATAGTACTCACCAGACAAAAACATAGGCCAGCAACCAGCCAAAAAACGACCCACACACTAGACTGTCAGGTTAGTCCTTCTGGAACTGCCAGATTGCTCTATAGACCAGGATGAGACAGACAGTGGTAGTAAATCGCTTATTTACCAAACTGGCAAAACCCCTTGCTAAAACCCTTGCAGTGTGCTCTATTGGTCTATCTATGCTTGTCCTGAACTGCCAATGAAATTGAAATACAGCGTGCATTCCCTTTAGACAGCTGGGTATAATTTCATCCCATAGTACAGGGAGCCCATACTAGTACATATAAGTCTAGCATTTAGACTCTTGCCTGCCCCTCTTCTAAGGACATAGTAATCTGTCCTATTTTATTTATTATAATTCTGCAGCCTTCATTCTCCCTCTTTGATTTTCTATGACCTCCATCTATTTCTTCTGCAAGCCACTCTAGAAAGTTATTGTGACAGTGAGCATTATTCTGAACCTGTGTGTGTATGCATGTGTGTGCTAAAGATTGAGACAGCAATGTCAGAAAGTGTGTATTAGAGCATGTGTGAGATTACTAGCGACCATGTCTTTTTATGACTATATTTATGTGATAAGAGAGTGAGTGGGTGAGTGAGAGAGAGGGTGTGTATGTGTGAGCGAGAGAGAGAGAGAGAGAGAAAGAGAGAGAGGGGGATAGTTATGTTATTTTATTTACTAGCGTTTGTGTAGATACTTGCATGGTGCAGAGAATTGGCCCAATTTATTTAACATTGAACAGGCCCGCAAGTACTGCAGAGATTTGTGCAGTGTCAAAATACACAGCACAAGTGCCAACGCTAACCGTAGTAAATTTAGTCCAGAATGTGTGAATAAGTGCCGGCTTGTGAAAAGTGCATGTGAGAGGACTTTAATTTAGTATATTCCTGCTGTTCCCAGCCATTTTAAACTAAAAAATTAGGTTATCCTGTTTTAAGTTTACACCTATGATAGCTGATTAAACTCTATGAAAGGGAAACAGGTCTCATCAGTGTAAACATATTAACACTGAGGATAAACAGCTACACAACCAAAAACTAAAATACCATTCAAAGAAAGGAAAGTAAGAGAGAAAACAAGCCATTTTAATTTCTTCCTGAAGGAGCAACACAATGTAACTGTGTTATGCAAGATAAGGGCAAGAAAAACTGGTCTAAGATTATTCTACTTGAGGTTTGTTAGGAATGTCAATAAAATATTGGTTTTCTTCCTTTTGTTTACTCCAGTTTTGTGTGCTTGGATTAAAGTTGTAGGGTTTAGACACATTTTTAAGGTCTAATTATTTTGTACACTGTGAAGTCTCTGAAAATTGTTGATCTTTTGGCTATGTTTCAATCTTTCAGTGATTAGCGAAATGACTGGCTCATACGAATCTTGGCCAATATATACTATCACATTTGCCCACAGTCACAGAATGGGCATACACTTTGATACATCAGCTCCCTTTTTTAACAAGTCGGTATTGCTAGCAGGTCAACTGCCCAACACCCCAGACTTTAAACATTCAATGTAAGGTGTAGTGACAGGTTCCTATGAAAAGACTGTTGTCACCATGCACATCAGTCAAAACATAAGACTATCCACATACCAAAAAAATTCATAGTGGCAAGGTGGTCCATTGTTATGTGTGATACCTTCAGCTATCTCTGGCTTTGACCCAACTGCAGTTTACTGCTGGGGTTCTAATGCAATGTGATGTCTGTTAAAAGGTCAGGACTGACTTAAAGTAGGACACTTGCTAAGGGGACACTTGGCAGCTCTTTATGTCCACTCAACAGACCACCACGTTAATATAGTCGGGAAAAGAGTTAAAAAAAGAAGCGGCGAGCATTCTTAAAACATCTAGTTTCAGGTGCCTTAGATTGCAGAGCTACCAATGAATCTGGTGTAATTCAAAATTTTAAAGGTTCCACAAGGAACTGCGCTGTTGACAGGTTTGACCACCCCTAACATGCCATGAGATAAGCCTGTCTGCTCGTGCCAAGCTACCAAGGGGGTGTGCAGGGGTTATTAAGGAGTGTAATCCCCTTATCCTGATTTAGAAGTAAGGGTCCCTATTTGGACAAAGGTGATAGAGACCAACTAGCGACCCCCCGATCTAACACAGGCAAAATCTAAACTTCCTTCCTGAAACATACCTGTTACATACTTTTGTTGTTTAGCCAGTCACAAATCCCAGAGTAGTCCCACACATCACAATAACCCCTTACTCTTACAGCGCCAAAATAATTTGATGTAGGACTATCATTACAACATTCTTATCTTTTTTTGTTCAAGAAGCTTTTTTAGTTTTTCAAATAATGAAGATCAATACAGGGGAAATAAGGGGGGGGGGGCAAAGAGAAAAAATCGAATAAAACACCCGACAGTTGCCTGATGTGTACATAAATGAGATGCATACAATTGTTGACGTGAAAGAAAATCTAATAGGCCAGGGCCTTCCAATCTGAGTGGGTCAGAAAGGCGTGAGGTATTTAGTGTCAGCAATAAACAACTACAGTTCCAAGCTTTTCACTTAGAAAGGAGGTATACGGCTAGGAATCAGTACTTAATTAATTAACAAAAAGAATTCTCATATTGTGCCTTTTCCCTTGCTTTTTCCTCTAATTCATTCAGGCAGTTTGCTTGCTGGAATCAGTCAAAGGGAAACAGCAGGCATGCGATAATTATCACACAACTGGAAATTCTTATTAAACAATCCGATCGGCGCGTGCGGGCCCGGGTGAAGTCAATGGATCTCGTGCACACCCCGCGTGCCCAGCCGGCCGCGCCAGGCGGAGATCCCTCCCTAGGGAAGGGCTTTTCATGGCGAGCAATTACGAAATGAGCGATGGGGGAGGGGTGAGCGAAAGCAGGCATGATGCCGGTAACGGCTACTGGTGGTTAATACTTGACCGTTACTTCTTGACAGGATTAACGTCTTCCTAATCACAGCAATCCCTTTTGATAGCTTTATCCGTAATCCATCTATTTCAAAGCAATATCCAGATGGCGTCGCATTGTGAGGGACAAAGGCCTGCCTTGCACAGGCTCTGTGGTTACCTCACCTGAGGGCAGCTGCCGGTGTTTTGTGTAAATGTGCGTGCATACATTTATTTATTTATGTAATTTACACTAGTTTACAGCACTTTTCTGGTGTAGCGATGCAGTGACGGAAAGGTTTGATCGTACAGCACTGGACAAGCTTATTATTTACCTTTAAGAAGTTAACCCGGGAGACGTGTGACAGTGACCTCAGCAGACAAAAGATGGCGGTGATTATGCAGAGGCCTCTAGCTCACTAGGTTTACACTGTCGCGTGGGATTGGGGTTTAGCATCAGGACACAGTTCATTTCAGGAGCGTGCTTTCAATTTGAATCTGAAGCTCACCTTGAAAAGAAACATCCACGACGTGTACACAAAGGTTACAAGACAACTTCATACCATCAAGGCAGCAATGCGTAATTGCTGGGATTTGGTGTGCAGCCTAATGCATTCTGGGAGTTGTAGTTGTGATGCATTTCAGTGGATCCAATTAAACATCACCACCTGAAAAGAATAATTAGCACTGGGAAAAGCACGGGACTGGAATATTGAATCTTTGGTGACATGCAATCATCCGGTAACTTTAGTGTATTTTATTTTCTAATGTATGGGAAGAATATACCACTGATTTTAGTTAGGATAGTCCCAGTTTTATGTTTTTTTTTTAGCATTTCCATGTTTGTGCATATTTATTTTATGTTTTGAGAATAAATGGAGTCATAAAATTGTATATTTTCACATTTTATTGAATTGAACACGCACTTATACATGGATACCAATTTCGTTTTAGCAAATAAAGCAGCCAAATATAACAAAACCATACAACCGCAGGTAAATATTAACAGTAAATACAAATCTATATTAAGATATGTCTGTATTTTAGACAATCTCATCCTTTATTTAAATCCTTAAAGCTGTGTATTAGTTCAGCTGTTGACCTGGAAATCATGGTGGACAACACAGAGAGTCACTCAAAATAAACACAATTTTCTGTATTTTTCCACACTTAAAAATAAATACAGACAGGAAACACATTGTTTTCTGTCTGTATTTATCTGTACAAATAAGTAGAAACGGACAACTTGGAGCCTTGTAATTCCACTAATGGTTGATTTATAACACCTGCTTGAAATTGGTGAATTGAGTAGAAACATTTAGAAAGCTATGAAACGGGCATACTTTATTTACACGTTAACGAAATTAAAGGTAAAGAACCAAAGCATGTATCCTAGACAACTCACCCTTAGCATGCATCTGCTTTGCATTCCCCTACATCCACCTTTCAACACCCGACCCTCAACCTGCTGGCACCGGTGCGGCCCTCAGAAAGCCACAGACCGTATTTTGTGGCCCCCAGAGAAATGTTTGCGAGTACTCATGCTCTACCTGGTCATTACTGCTGCCAAGTATACATAAAAAGATTCTTGGCAGTAGTAAATTATTTTACAACTGAGGATTTCATCATGCAGTGGTGAGACGTACATCCAAGTGAACAACAGTCCAGTGCTGTTCACAAGGGGGCCGCAATTAAAGGTCAGGAGGACTGCATGCGGCCCTCGGGCCGTACTTTGAGTATCCCTGAGGTAGAGTATTCTGTCCTTAGCTTCCCCTCAGGACGCACCCACCAGTTCCCTAGTCAATAACTTCCGGGTAGCGCACAAGGGCTTCCTGCAAGTGCAATGCTGCACAAGATCGTGGCCGAGTCAAATAATGCAGGATAACAGGAGAGGTTTTAGCTCCATTTGCCCTTTCCAGTGTTTATTTGCGCGCTAAGTAGTTGCTATGCTTCATAGAAAATTGTGTAATTTGTTGGATTTATTGAGAGCACAGGAAACACCTGAAAGCCCTGGGTAGTTTTTACAAGGCAGAGGAAACATTTTGACTTGCTTTGTTTACTTATAGCAATTTGGCTTTTGAATAAAAGTAACCACTTTCCAAAATATTTATAAAACGTGATGGAACAAATGTATTCTGTTTGCTCAGTGGGCGACTTGTTCGTCATATTTTGTAATGCTAAAATAATCTGAATATGTGTTATACAAACTCCTTCCACCGTGTTCTTGCAATGACGAAAACCAATTTCAGACCTAATTACGAAGTCCGGAGGCAGATTAACAATATGTAAACAGTACAGACCTACACTCAGATTGCAATAGTGACAAGACCCTCATTCACAAGAGTCGTACTTAGATTCTGCCTAGGGTCGGATTGGAATCAAAGTCGTCCCGGGCACACCAAAAAAAACGTGGCTTACATTTGCGTATTCACATTTGCGTTTTGCTTTCAGCAAAACACTGCTTCAGCGAAGTTTTATGAAAAGAAAGGGGATGGGGGCATGTTTTATTAACCTCACTTAGATAAAAAAAATCACAGATTAGTTCACACTGCTGAGCCACACATGAATGCAAGTGAGACCACTTCTGCCCAGGCCACCTGCCCCCGCTCAATCAGCAAACAATGGGCCGGCCCAGCAAGAGAAAGGGAGTGATACCTCCACCTATCTGTCTCTAGAAAGGCCACTTAGTTGCCCACTGGGCTGCTAGTAGCATGCTAACAGCACAGACAGCCCCCAGCCTGTCCAAAAAAGCAGCCCATGGCTGGAACTCGGCTACCGGCCCTTCGGCATTTTCAGAGTGCCCGCGTTACCAATCCGACCCTGGCTCCCCTCACCTGGGCAAAGTTTGCAGGAGCGTGGAAATGCTACAATATCCGACAGTATAACCTGCGAGTTATCGTTTCTGTCCTCAATACCTAAATAGGCTTTGGTCCGCTACGTCAATGTTAGCATGGACTGGACATATGGTAACACCTGAAGGAGATGCGGCCTTGTGGCAAGAACTACTCACTTTGGAATTGGGTAAGCAAGTTGAAATCTCGGTGTGGGCTCAGCACCCTCTGATTCTGGGCAAATACCTAAAGTTCCCTTTGCCTCGATTGTACGCACACAACAAGCAAGTCGCTGCCCCTCCCCTGCTGACTCAGCCCCCTACCTTCCTTGTCCCATGAAACAATTCAACTCAGTTATGGTGGTTTACTGGGACGTAGCCATTATTCACATGGTTCCCAAAAGGAATAGCTGAAACATTGGCATTGGTTCACCAGATATTGCATACAGTGGAAGCCACAGCCCATAGGCTGTAAAACAAAACCTCAGCGTCTTACACTTTCTACATTGGAGCACAAGCGTTAAAGAATGCATTGTGCCAGTAGGCAAAGTTATCTCTATTGTTTTTCCTCTGTGTGCCGCAGTATAGGGGTTCTGTGCACTGCAGCCATCGCAATGTGCACCAGGAACCAGACAGCCTTTGTGTGCAGCGCCAAATATAACTCCAAACTTTTGCTTAAAAAAATGAAAAGACGGTGCATTTCCACACATACAGCGCCACGTTAAGGTCTTAAGGCAGATTTGCAATTGGATACATACGCCATGACACAAATTGGTTACACAGGCAAGTACACTTCAGGTTTAGAAAAGCACAAGACTCCAGCGGGGGTACCATCATAAGATTTTACTTAAGATTCTTAACTGGAGCACTGTTCATTGGGTGGGGAAATGTTGAGAGCCTATACAAGATTACATATACACAATAAGTTACAAAATTACATAACATATTTACATATTTACAATTTGATGTGCAAGCTACTGAGTAATGTTGGGCTCTCCCGTCAGAGATAGTTGTCAAATGTGTGACATCCAGGCAAACATGGACTGTGGGAGAGGGCCGTTCACACTAGTCAAGTGCCATCACTAGATGGGTGACATGGTTGCTTCTCACGTCCATCCTTGCCATTATTCCAGTGCTGATGAACTCTGTCGAGATCAACTTTCCCATTCAGGAGGTAGGTCTTTGTCCTCATCGGCATATCCAAATGCTTCTGCTCTTGTCTATTTCTCAATCTACTCTTGATAGTGTTCATGAGGCTGAATCCTCGTTCACAATCTGCACTAGTTGCTTGAAATGTTGCGCAGGCATGAACAAGCTGAGACGCCACACTATAATGAGTAGCATTGCATTCAGTGAAATTAACCATGTCTTGATAAGTGGTAAATAACCCACCATTTACATGTTCCACCACCACATATTTATATTCTCTGTAATGTCGAACAACATCTTCCGATGTTTCACAATCACTCAGGGCCAAGACATTTTTATACTTTCAACAAGTCTTAGTACATTCTAAGTCCCAAAATCAAAATGTGATTGTGTTGAAACTGCCTGGAATTTAAAACTTGCTTACAAAGAAGGGAAACAAAAGACAAAACAGGTCCACTGTCAAACTAATGCCTTTCCTTGTGCAACACCATCAGATCTCTTACTGTGCTGCTCCAAAACACAGTGTCCCCCAAACGCGGTTCCTTAAATTGGCCAATCTTTGCCGTTGAATACTGTAAAGCTTCAACAGTAGTCAAATAACTTTTTTGGAACAGTTTGCACACAGATGCAAATTCACCCAGAATGTCATTAAGTAATGCAAGGGAAATATGGTAGTTTGAGTCTGATAGCTTTTTGTAACAACATTTAGCAACTGGATCATTCTCCTAAACTTTCTCATGCTCAAAGTACTTAACAGCTTCGTAATTCCGAATTAGTGCACCAACTGCAAAATGCCTTGAAAGCCACCGGACTTCATTCAATGGTCGAAAAGAGACCACTTCACATTCAGTGACTGATGCAATTTCATCCAGCTTGGTCTTCCTTGAAGAAGATCTGGAGAACACAGTGTAGATAGTCCTCAATAATATCTCCATCTCTTTAATCATTGGAACCTTCTTAAACGCATCATCAACTCCCAAATCTTCTCGATGGGCAACACAATGCTGCTCAACTAGATGAGGAATGGATTGTTTGAGGCGAGTAGCAACACCATTATTCTTACCCAGCATCACAGACACACCATTGGATGTTAACATGACCATTTTCACAAGGTCCAGTTCATTGGCAGCATAGAATTCTTTCACAGCATTACAACTAATCAGCTTCACCTTGCCCCAAACAGTGTTTTGTGCTCTATTGATGTAACAAGTCAGAACTTGAAATACAGGATGAACATTTTTGTAACAGAAATATCTGTGCTCTTATCAATGTATGATACAAAGAGTTACAAAGTTCTGCCAGAGCTTCACAGTGTATCACGCTATTGATGGCCTCAAGGAACTCAAAGGCATAGTTCTTGCTACTCCAGCTGTCTAGTATCTTCACATACAAAGCTAGGTGTTCATGGATGTCTTGGACAGACAGCGCTGGATGCATGGGGTCTCTCCACTGTCTGCTGTGACGCACCGTGGGATGGTAGACAATGACCAGGGGCACTGCTAATCATTCTGGTGTTCCCCCAGATGTTCTGTTATTGACGGTGGGGGGCTCCGATGACCTATCCCCCCACCGGCCTTAAACTCTCCGGGTCAGATGCATGCTTGCTGAGCACAAGATGGCGGAGTGCTCCTCGGTGATCTGCCTGCATCCCCCCTCCTACCCCACTTAATGGAACTCTGCTCTCATGGTTTTTGGGTCCTGACCTGGGTGCATCTTGCTATTTTGGGATGGTTTCCATCGATGCCCACGACCCAGGTCTGCCATTTTGTGGATTCTTGTCCTTTCCTTTGGTCCATTGGATTCCATTCTGCCGACCTTCAGTCATTTCTCTTTTGCTGGACTGCCTTATCTCTTTCTCCCCCTCAGGTCCCCCTCTCTCCTCTCACCAATCTCAGCCTCCGACTCTTCTGCCCCACCTACCGCTCTCTACCCCGTTTGATTTTTTTTATTTCCCCGTTAACTGTGTAAATATGTGATATATACTTGTCCAGCCTAATCGCTAGTAAAATGTAATCCTGAGCAAATCTACTATTTGTATATAGATGTATATAGAGATAACTCTAACCACTTGTATATGTAGTAGACCCTTGTACTCACTACCATTCCTATGTGATTCTTAGTTTATTCGTTTGTATCTCTTCCTTGAGTGACTTTACAACTTGTACATTTGCAATTTTCTCTGTTTGTATCTCTTCCTTGTGTGACTTTACAACTTGTACATTTGCAATTTTTTCTGTTTGTATCTTTTATGTAACTCATGTAATCCTAAGTCCTTATGTATCGCAACTGGTTCTTTTGTAAAGCGCTCTGACACCTTCGGGTAATGTTCGAGCTATATAAAATCGCATTAAATAAAATTAAATAAATAAATAAAAATAAACATTGAAGTATTCATCTTGACTGCCAGCAACACGTTGTTCATAAGAATCTTTCACTCATCAGGCAGGGATCTTTGTCATTCAACCACTTCCATTCTGTTTGTTTTGTCGGTGGCAGTTTCTGTCAGCATTGTCCGTACTCCATAACCAAACCTGGCAGCTGCACTTCTGTTTTTCAATATCACCAAGGCAGACTCGCGATAGTTGCTAATTAGTTGGCGTTTCATGTAATCCAGTTTCCAGCCATTACTCCATTTCTTCCCTGTAGAAAAGTCCCCAACAATCTTAGCTTCGGCACATGCTTTGCAAATCAAGCCCACCTCTGGACTGTATTGAAATAGTTCCCCAAGTTGCACGCAAATCTTACTTCGTGATTTCTGTGTCTCAGCCTCCACAATTTCTTTCACCCACTCTTCCTTGAATACAAGGCAACATTTCGTCCTTTGTGGTAAAGCACCGCACTCTGCAGAAGGTACAGCTTTGCGCTTGAACATTTTTGTGCAAACCGGTTTAGTCGTGCAGTGCCGCAAAGCATGCAAAATAAAGGAACATGGCTAAAGTTGATGCCTAAGCTCATGAATGCTATCTGTCACATAGTACTGAGGCATCGCATGCAAAACGTAGAGTGTAATTACCTGGATTTTTCTGTTCTCTGCCCTGCCCTTCCAAGCTTATATGTTGCACTGTCCGTACAGCCTGCAATAGAAGTAAAGATTGCTAAAGCACATTGTGATACAGCAATATACCATGTGCACCATAAAGCAACTCTACTAAAACAATTACATGTTCTGCTTGTACACACGTACGCCCGTTCAAATAATTGGGGTACTGTCTGCAAAACCTGCAACGGAAGAAAACATGGGTAAGGTATGTTGTTATACTACAATGTACAAGATGCACCAGTTTAACTCCACCAAACAATTACCTGTTTGATTTGCTTGTACTCATGTATGCCTGTGTCAATATGTGTGGTGCTGTGTGTGAAACCTGCAACAGAAGAAAACATGTGTAAGGTATGTTGTTATACTATAATGTACAAGATGCGCCAGTTTAACTCTACCCAACAATTACCTGTTCTGCTTGTACTCGTGTATGCCTGTTTAAATGTGTGCGGTGCTGTCTGCGAAACCTGCAACAGAAGAAAACATTGGTAAGGTATGTTGTTATACTACAATGTACAAGATGTACCAGTTTAACTCTACCCAACAATTACCTGTTCTGCTTGTACTCACGTATGCCCATTTAAATATGTGCGGTGCTATCTGCGAAACCTGCAACAGAAGAAAACGCGGGTAAGGTATATACTACAATGTACAAGATACACCAGTTTAACTCTACCAAACAATTACCTGTTTGCTCTGCCTGTGCAATTGTATTCATAGTACGGTCTCACAAACCTGCAAAAGAAAAGGGGTGCAGATTGTGAATCTATTTACCCAGCAACCCCCAATCCAACAAGGAATGTAAACAGAATTACCTTGTCTTTGTGGGTACTCACACCTGACCATTCAAATTCAAATACCATACCGACTGCAAACTTGCAATTGAAGACAAGATTGTTAGCAAGGGCTCTAAGATTTACAAAAAATAAATAGGACAATGTAGACTTAGTGTTGGACCTGCGATGGGCAAGCCCAGCACAAAGGGGGTAGCTTGGCTCAAGTGTCAAGGCAGTGAAGGCTGTAGTGCTAAACCGGCTCTGACCCAATAATAACCCCCTGCAGTCACACCAAAAAGAAGGACACCACACCACTGCTGTAGAAAAATACGATTCCTTTATATAAAAGTTCTCTGCTGTAAATAGGGATCAATTGGGGAAGCACATTCACATTTCATTTGTTACAGCACTCTGGGATTCAGGTTGAGAATAAATACAGTAAATAGGACTTCAGGAACACTGGTGTTGCATAACTATTAGGAATAGCACTATCAATAAATAAAATAAAAATCAGGTTTATATATCACCAATACATGGAATAATAAAGCCTGGTTCATTTAAATGCATAGCCACATTTTCATTCTGGTATCGCTGCCACCAATTAAATAAATCAGGAAGTTTACATTTGCAAGATAAACCCACTTTGAAAAGGATAACAGTACTTCTCTGGATTCATTGTGCACTGGGGACTCTTTTATGTTCACGCGGGGCCCATGCGCGTGTACCTAAAGACAAGGAAACATGGTAAATATGACATTTGGACCTCCGCTGCCACCGGGGAAGGATGTCCGCTTGCCGGTGTGGTTTACTTGAGCCTACGGCAATATCGCAGGCACCAGGGTAGCACAGTTCGAAGTCAGTAGACGAACGAACGGCTGCCAGCGGGGTCACTCAGTCTCAGCGCTCGCTCAAATCAACGCCGGTGCACAGTTCCTTGATAACGCGGCACCCCTCCAGGGGAAAAGACCCACCTCACTACGGCTGCAATCGAATAGCGATTCAGTCGGGGCACAGCACTTCCTACGCCAGCATCAGGTTTCTCAGGGGCTTCACGGACCTCCCTCCGACTTCCTCATATGGGGGCTGGTCCCGCCCACGGCAACAGTTTCCCGGGTCTCTGGGAAAGGGCAGGGACGCTAATCCCGCCCAATGAAGGCCGGCCTCTCCCCGCCCCGGCGCACCACCTCACCTTCGATCACTGCACAACCAGGAAGCGCGCAACGCCGGTGGGGCTCGGAGACGTCCGAGTCCCCCGCGATAGGCGCTATTCACCAAGGGGGCACTGTGGAAGGTCGCGATTCGCCTTTTCTTCACGATTTCGCCACCGGGGGGGAGGGGGGCGGGGAGGCACATAAACTTGGCCACAGTCTTTTGGGGCAATGAGGCACTAGCTGGGCAGGCGCTGTAGGCGCAAGGTTACTGGAACACGCCTGACTGGAACGCCAGTCAGGAATCAGGCTATTAACCCTTGGCACTCTACTGCCTGTGCTCTCAGCCACCTCAGGGGTCAGCAGGGCAGGTGTCACTCTGGTGTCAAGTCTGGAATCTGAATTACATCTAAAATGGCCACCAGGGACTGGGCTTTATATAGCCAGTGCCCTGAGGTACTGGCACGAGCCAGAAGGTTCTAGAACCTTCCCTGGCTGTGTCAATGGCATGGCACTTTTGAGGTGTCTTTTGGTCACTCAGAGCCACCGTACTGGGGCTCTGGAGCAGCCATTTTGTGTACCTGAGGAAAGTTATTAAATTCCTGTCAGGAAAGCGCGCCAACCAGAAAGGGCGCCAAAACCTCAAAAGGTCAGGGTTCAAGGAGGCTCCAATGGGAGTCACTCACATGAGGGAAATATGTGTCCACCATTTTAAGGTTAAACACACACAGGTTGCCAACCTCAGTTTTCATGTCCACAGGTTTCGCCAGGCGCCTTTTACATAGGTGCCAGAAACCTTGTGAGCAACTGGGTGTCAAGGAACACCTAGCCCCATGAAACAACACACAAAAAGGTCCTGGTAGACAAATAAAAAGCGACACATTTTGGGAGGTTCAGGGGAACAAAAGAAATCATATTGATGAGGGGACTCTCAGAAGCAGACGGGTCCAACACACGTCCCCCCCAGCCGAAAGTGGGGAGAACTACCCAACCCCTTGGGAGTCCTCAACACTAAGGCGGAAATACCTGGAGAGACCGTCTGCATTGGCGTGGTCAACTCCGGGCAGATGTTCCACCCGAAAGTCCATTCCCTGTAGGGAGATAGACCACCTCAACAGTTTGGGGTTTTCCCCCTTCATCTGCATGAGCCAGCGAAGGGGTCGGTGGTCTGTCTGAACAAGGAAGTGTGAACCAAACAAGTATGGTCGCAGCTTCTTCAGTGCCCAGACCACCGCAAAGGCTTCCCGCTCAATGGTACTCCACCTCTGTTCCCGGGGAAGCAGTCTCCGTGACAAAAAGACCACAGGTTGATACAGACCCTCTTCATTGAGTTGCGATAACACCGCCCCAATGCCAATATCGGATGCATCTGTCTGGACAATGAACTCTTTCAAAAAATCTGGAGCCTTCAGGACTGGAGCTTTACACAATGCTTGTTTTAGAGTGTCGAAGGCTCGCTGGCAAGCCTCCATCCAGATGACTCTCCTGGGTTGCTTTTTGGCCGTGAGTTCTGTAAGGGGTGCCACGATAGTGCCATACCCCTTCACGAACCGTCTGTAGTAACCTGTGAGGCCCAGGAAGGCTCGGACCTCAGTCTGGGTCTTTGGGGGTTTCAAGGCCATGATTGCCTCAATCTTCGCCTGAAGGGGCTGCACCGTTCCCCGGCCCACCAAGTGACCTAAGTACACTACCGACCCCTGTCCAATCTGACATTTGCTGGCCTTGATCGTCAAGCCAGCCCGTTCCAGGGCCTGGAGAACGGCTTGCAAGTGCTGCAAGTGATCCTCCCAACTGCTACTGAAGACAGCTATGTCATCCAAGTAAGCAGCAGAGAATGACTCCATCCCGGTGAGGATCGTGTTCACCAGCCGCTGGAAAGTGGCAGGAGCGTTCTTGAGCCCGAAAGGCATAACGCAGAACTGGTAGTGTCCATCAGGTGTGGAGAAGGCTGACCTTTCCTTGGCTCCATCAGTCATGGGAATCTGCCAGTACCCTGCAGTGAGGTCAATGGTACTGAGATATTGGGCAGCTCCCAACCGGTCAATCAATTCATCCACCAGAGGGATCGGATGAGCATCGGTTTTCGTAACTGAATTGAGTCCTCGGTAATCCACACAGAATCGTAATTCTGGTGTGGTGCCAGGTGGGGCAGCTTTGGGTACCAAAACCACCGGGCTGGACCAAGGGCTGTTAGAAGGTTCGATGACTCCTAGCTCCAGCATCTTGGCTACCTCGCTTCGGTTGCTGGCCTTCACCTTGTCAGACAGCCGGTAAGACTTTGACTTCACAGGTGGGCTGTCTCCTGGGTCCACGTCGTGGGTACACAGATGTGTCTTACCCGGGACAAGGGAGAACAGCGGAGCGAATGTCCCCAGGACCTGGCGACATTCCTCCTGCTGCTCAGGAGTCAGGGATGGTGAGAGTTTTACTCCCTCCTCTGACCCATCCTTTTCTTGAGACGCAAGGAGGTCGGGGAGAGGTTCTGTGTCCTCTTCCTCCGATCCGTCAGTCACCATTACCAACATGACTTCGGGCCTCTCGAAGTGGGGCTTGAGGCGATTGGCATGTAACACCCGATGCGGATGCCGAGGGGTCCTTACGTCCACCAGATAGGTAGACTTGCCCATCTTCTCCAATACCTCGTAGGGGCCTGTCCAACGGTCCTGGAGAGCACTCAGCTCCCCCGGCTCCATCACCCACACCTTCTGTCCAGGCTCCAACTCCACTGGGTGAGCATTGTGGTCATACCACGCTTTCATAACTGCTTGACTGGCTTCCAAGTTGTCAGAAGCTTGCTTCCACAACTTAGCCATTTGGCTTCGGAAGGCCAGCATGTAGCTCACCACATCCTGGGGAACTTTCCGGGGAGACTTTTCCCAGGAGTCCCTCACCAGGCTGAGAGGTCCACGTACAGGGTGCCCATACAAAAGCTCGAAGGGACTGAAGCCCACTCCCTTCTGTGGTACTTCCCTGTAGGAAAAGAGCAAACAGGGTAGGAGGACGTCCCATTTCCTCCGCAGGCTTTCGGGTAGACTTCTGATCATACCCTTTAAGGTTTGGTTGAACCTCTCCACGAGGCCATTGGCCTGTGGGTGATAAGGAGTGGTGAACCGGTAGGTCACTCCACACTCCTTCCACATTGCCCGCATATACGCTGACATGAAGTTGGTCCCCCTGTCAGACACAACTTCTTTGGGGAATCCCACTTGGGTAAAGATCCCCATCAGGGCCTTCGCCACTACCGGTGCAGTAATGGTTCTCAGAGGAACTGCCTCTGGATACCTTGTGACATGATCCACCAGTACCAGGATAAACCTGTGACCGGATGATGTCGGTGGATCTAGGGGCCCGGCAATGTCGATACCCACCCTTTCAAAGGGGGTGCCAACGACGGGAAGTGGTTCCAGGGGAGCCTTCAGCTTCATCCCTGTTTTCCCACTGGCTTGGCATGACACGCACGACCAACAGTATGTGTCGGACGCCACCCTCATTCGAGGCCAATAAAAGTGGGGGACAAGCCGGGCAAAGGTCTTGTCCTGACCCAAGTGTCCTGCCAAGGGAATCTCATGAGCCAACTCTAATAGGAAGGCTCGGTAACACTGTGGGACTACCAGGGCCCGTGACAGTCCGTGCACTGGCGCCCTGGGTTCACTGTAGAGGAGACCTTCCTCCCAGTAAACACGATGGTTCCCAGACTCGTTACCTGCTGCCTGGGCTTCAGCCTGTTGCCTCAGACCCTCGAGGGTGGGACATTCCCTCTGTCCCTTGCTTAGTTCCTCCCTGGACGGTCCTCCCTCCACTCGCCACTCAGCGGGGATAGGTAGGTCCTCTATCAGAACCATGTCCTCCGCGGACTCCGGGTCCACCTCCACAGGTGGCCTATCCGTCTCACGGGGCACGGACATAGAGGCAGGCTCCTCCTGTCCTCGAGATGCTCCCTCATCAGCAGCTGGGTGGGCCATTGTTCCTGGCTCCAACCCATGCAACTTCTCCTCCCGAGCAGCCGCAGACCTGGTACTCACACAGGCCCAATCAGGTGTACCCAGCATCTCAGAATGAGTCCGGTATTCCACCTCCTTCCAAGCATTGTGCTCCATATCATTGCCCAGTAGACAGTCGACTAGCACGGCAGGGCTTACGGCAACTCGAAGTGAACCTGTAACCCCTCCCCACTCAAAGGGAACCTCGGCCACGGGATAGTGGCACATTCTGCCATCAGCCATCGCGGCTGGGTGAAGTACGCCTGGAATCACCTGTTCTGAAGACACCAGATGACTCCTTACCATAGTCATACTGGCTCCTGTATCTCTCAGAGCTTCCCCTCTATGGCCGTTGATGGTGACCTACTGCCCATACTTGGTAGTATTTGAGGGCACCTGGATCTTTGGAACCATCTCCCGATCACCCAGGGACACTAAGGTGACACCCGCCCACTCCTCCCCGAACACTACACTAGCGACTCCCGGGGCTTTTCCTCCAGTGGGAGGGGGTGGTCTCTTTGGGCATTTCACGTCTCCTTTATAATGTCCAACACCACCGCACACAAAGCAATGGACAACCCTTGGCTGCTGACTCTGGCCAGGATTAGGGTTCTTTAGCGGGTTAGCCTTAGAGTTGGGAAAGGAACTTTTCCCCTTAAAATTATTTTGGGGGCCTTTGGAGAACTCCTTTTTCTTGTTATCTCCTCCCTCTTTCTTCTGGGGAGCGCCCTGTCCGTACTTCTGACAATCTCCTCCTGTCCCCCTCGTGGACACCCGGGTACTTGTCCAAATGTCCGCCTCCTCAGCAAGCTTAAGGGGGCAAGTAAGTTTGCTGTCTACCAGGTGTTGCCTCAGCTCGGGAAGACATTTCTCGAGTAGATGTTCCTTGAGTATTAGGTCGTACAACCCTCGATAGTCTTCCACCTCACTACCTTGGACCCACCCACCTAGGGCTTTCTTGGCATAATCCAGGAAGTCAACCCAATTCTGTGAGCTCAGTTTGTGGCTGCCCCTAAACCTCTGCCGGTATTTCTCTGGGGTCAACCCAAACTTTCTGATGAGCGCCACCTTCATGGCGGGGTAATCTACCTGCTCCTCCCGGTCTAGGGCCAATAGGGCATCCCTACCTGTTGGAGGCATGTACCGGTATAATCCACCACCCCAATGCTTCTCATGGATCCCATGGGCTCTTAAGGAGACCTCATAGGCGGTCAGCCACTTGGCTATGTCGTCTCCAGCGGTATAACTGGCCACCACGTCCTTGGGTAAATGAGGCCTGGGCTCCCTGACAAATTCCTTTGACTCGACACCCCCCGGAGTGATGTTACGGGCCTGGAGGTCGAGCTCTCGTAGCTTGAGCTCATGTTCCATCCTCCTCCCTTCTCTCTCTCTCCTATCTTCCATCTCCAGCTTGGCCAACTCCCATCTGAACTGTCTCTCCTCTCTCCTGTCGGATAACTCGTTCTCTGACAACCCTCTTGAGGATACACTGCTGCCCTCCCGTGAGGCTACCTTGGGGCTGATTGACATCTCACCCACCCCCAGGGGACATTCCGCAGTTCCCTCAATGACAGTACCTCTGTCTGACTCCTCCTCCTCTACCGTTCCCTCCGGGTGTGCTTCTACCCAGGCTCGCAGACTAGTACGGAGCTCCTCTCTTTTGGCCCCTCGCCTAAGGAACACTCCCCGTTCCTGACAGAAATCCTTGAGCTGTGCCACAGTATAGGACTCCAGCTCTGACATTTCGAATTCCATCTTGTCAGTGAAAAGTGTGGACAACCACCACGAAGTAGGTTATAAGGATATGAGATTCCGAGGGTCACCTCCACCCACCTCCAGAAGAGAATTTGGAAAAAACTAAATGTTAAATCAGAGGGCCACTGGGAGAAAACTCCGGGTGTGTACCTGTGATGCACACTGAATTATTATGGGGTACAGAACAAGCACGGCTCGCAATCCCAACCGCTGAGCACCAATTTTATGTTGGACCTGCGATGGGCAAGCCCAGCACAAAGGGGGTAGCTTGGCTCAAGTGTCAAGGCAGTGAAGGCTGTAGTGCTAAGCCGGCTCTGACCCAATAATAACCCTCTGCACAGTCACACCAAAAAGAAGGACACCACACCACTGCTGTAGAAAAATACGATTCCTTTATATAAAAGTTCTCTGCTGTAAATAGGGATCAATTGGGGAAGCACATTCACATTTCATTTGTTACAGCACTCTGGGATTCAGGTTGAGAATAAATACAGTAAATAGGACTTCAGGAACACTGGTGTTGCATAACTATTAGGAATAGCTCTATCAATAAATAAAATAAATATCAGGTTTATATATCACCAATACATGGAATAATAAAGCCTGGTTTATTTAAATGCATAGCCACATTTTCATTCTGGTATCGCTGCCACCAATTAAATAAATCAGGAAGTTTACATTTGCAAGATAAACCCACGTTGAAAAGGATAACAGTACTTGTGGAATCATGGGGAATGCATGCGGGCTTCTCTGGATTCACGGTGCACTGGGGACTCTTTTATGTTCACGCGGGGCCCATGCGCGTGTACCTAAAGACAAGGAAACACGGTAAATATGACATTTGGTCCTCCGCTGCCACCGGGGAAGGATATCCGCTTGCCGGTGTGGTTTACTTGAGCCTACGGCAATATCGCAGGCACCAGGGTAGCACAGTTCGAAGTCAGTAGACGAACGAACGGCTGCCAGCGGGGTCACTCAGTCTCAGCGCTCGCTCAAATCAACGCCGGTGCACAGTTCCTTGATAACGCGGCACCCCTCCAGGGGAAACGACCCACCTCACTACGGCTGCAATCGAATAGCGATTCAGTCGGGGCACAGCACTTCCTACGCCAGCATCAGGGTTCTCAGGGGCTTCACGGACCTCCCTCCGACTTCCTCATACGGGGGCTGGTCCCGCCCACGGCAACAGTTTCCCGGGTCTCTGGGAAAGGGCAGGGACGCTAATCCCGCCCAATGAAGGCCGGCCCCGCCCCGGCGCACCACCTCACCTTCGATCACTGCACAACCAGGAAGCGCGCAACGCTGGTGGGGCTCGGAGACGTCCGAGTCCCCCGCGATAGGCGCTATTCACGAAGGGGGCACTGTGGAAGGTCGCGACTCGCCTTTTCTTCACGATTTTGCCACCGGGGGGGGGGGGGGCGGGGAGGCACATAAACTTGCCCACAGTCTTTTGGGGCAATGAGGCACTAGCTGGGCAGGCGCTGTAGGCGCAAGGTTACTGGAACACGCCTGACTGGAACGCCAGTCAGGAATCAGGCTATTAACCCATGCCACTCTGCTGCCTGTGCTCTCAGCCACCTCAGGGGTCAGCAGGGCAGGTGTCACTCTGGTGTCAAGTCTGGGATCTGAATTACATCTAAAATGGCCGCCAGGGACTGGGCTTTATATAGCCAGTGCCCTGAGGTATTGGCACGAGCCAGAAGGTTCTAGAACCTTCCCTGGCTGTGTCAATGGCATGGCACTTTTGAGGTGTCTTTTGGTCACTCAGAGCCACCGTACTGGGGCTCTGGAGAAGCCATTTTGTGTACCTGAGGAAAGTTATTAAATTCCTATCAGGAAAGCGCGCCAACCAGAAAGGGCGCCAAAACCTCAAAAGGTCAGGGTTCAAGGAGGCTCCAATGGGAGTCACTCACATGAGGGAAATATGTGTCCACCATTTCAAGGTTAAACACACACAGGTTGCCAACCTCAGTTTTCATGTCCACAGGTTTCGCCAGGCGCCTTGTACATAGGTGCCAGAAACCTTGTGAGCAACTGGGTGTCAAGGAACACCTAGCCCCATGAAACAACACACAAAAAGGTCCTGGTAGACAAATAAAAAGCGACAAATTTTGGGAGGTTCAGGGGAACAAAAGAAATCATATTGGTGAGGGGACTCTTAGAAGCAGACGGGTCCAACACTTAGTGTTTGAATGAAATTGCACAATGTGGTATCAGAAAACCTGGGATCAATACTGCCTTCTCCGCTTGACTTGGGCTGGCTGCATATTGCTGCTGAGAGTCACGCAGCCCGAGCCAGAACGCATCACATGCCATTGGCATCCTGTGAATGTGCCCATTTGCCGACAGGAACTTACTAGTTAGGCACAGTGGCAATTATATTTATTTGCACACTACTGCCTACCCTCATGCGTGACTGTTGGGAGAGCAGAGGAGGTCGCACAGTCCTCTCTACAGAGAGAGAGGCAGGATATGAAAAGATGTGACTGCCTCCAGAGCCATGCTGAAAGGAAGAGCTCACTTGTTCAGTTGGGCGCTCAGGTCTGGTAATTTATGAGTTTTGACAAGTTAATTTATAACATGAATAGTACTTGGCAAGAAGGGACTATATGACCTGCATTTTACTAGGGTTTCTGCTTGGAGAAAGACATTAGTGATTGAGCAGGTCTGTGAAAGGCTAAAACCTCTCAAAAACAGCTGCAGATGAAATAAAAGCAAGCCTTTGCAACAGAACTATGTTTGAATGTTTAACTTCACAGCTAAAGAAAACATGCTCGCAGTAGTGCATTTAAAATAAATTGCTGTGCCTCTATTAAACATTGATCACATACCAAATTGCATTGACAAACCTTTCAGTGTCTTAAAATAATCCCTCATGAATTCCAAAAGAGGAGAGAGGGGTGTTATTTCCGATATGTATATCTTTCTGGGCGCTGTTTTTTCAAGTACAAAACAGTTTTAAAAGCACCTGCTGCTGTGTTCCTTGCCTTTTTTTAAAAAATGGGGACCCCTATAGATCTAATAGACTTGCTACACATAGGGAAAATAACTAGTTTGAATAAAGGTCTGTAGCTAAGTCAGTCAGACATTTGACAATAAATACATAAAAAATTCATGAAAAATTCCAGGTTGAAAAAATGATTGTTTCAATAGTTATTTCCCACATATACAAGACGTGTCACACATAAGTGATAGAAAAAAATATATTCATTTTATTTCTTGGTATTTTTTTTATATAATTATAAGAATATGGGAGATCATAGCTCTCTATATTAGCTTCATTTTATGTATAGATATAAAGATTTGATCTCAAAAATTGATATTGGTTATAAACATTCATGTATATATCTCAGGCGTATTAAAAACAATCAGGATAACATAAGGCTCATTTAGATGGAGGCAGTGCGGTAGATGAAAACTACGCGTGTTTCGGCATGTGGGCCTTCATCAGGTTACCGTCTATTGCACTGAATACAAATAGGCAAGTTCGAGTAGAGACCAGATTGAGATATGTGGGGTACGCCTACCAGACCAAGAACAGATGGTTCTAAAAACGGGGGCCACAAAGATAATTTGGTTAGTTAGAACTGAGTATGGACCTAAATGTGTCCGCGTAGTGGAGGTAATTCCAGAGACAAATTCCTGGTAATGTCAGCGGAGTATGAGGCCTTCGAGTCTGGGTGCAGACGCGATGGAACTGATAAGTTTACACTTGTTGAATGCTGTCTTCACATGGGCTGTGTACAGTCTTCAATAGATGCGTGGAGTGATACCTAATATCTAATGATGGGTGGGAATGCACTATTCGGGGGGTTCTGTTGGTGTAAACTTCAAATAAGCCGGTAAAATGCGCCATCCGCCATGAAACAATTAGCCTGCTTGGTGATGGGAAATCGCTGTAATGGGGGTTCTCTCGGCTGCTGCTTATTTGAAGTTTACACCGACAGAACCCCCCGAATAGTGCACAGTGCACAGGGACAGCTTAAAGATTTTGAGGGCCCTGGGCCAAACTTATTTCTGGAGCCTCTCATCAGAACAGCTTTGGATTTATGATCCAATTTCAATGTTTTCATGTCCTTTTTGGCCAGGTCACCGAGACTGCAGAGGCACACTGGTCCAAGTTCTAAATGTGCTTCCATCTAATATTCAAGGATAGTGGCGTGTGTTTTCAAAATTGTAGCGTAGCACCCAGAAGGAAAAGGAGAGGATACTAGTAAGAAATAAAAAATGTTGGCAGAGAAAGGGGGAGAGAGGAACAAAGTAGAAAAAAAGTCAGGGCACAAATACGAGAAATGAAGAAGGGGTTATGGAGAAATTGTTAAGAGAGGGACGGAAAGAGAAAGGCAGCCAGAGGCTTTGAAGAACTGGGAGGGTGAACAGAGAATGGAAAACTGGTAAGAGAGAAAGCAAAGAACAGGCAGCGAGAGGGACATGGAGACAAGAATGGGATGGGGAGAAAAGTGGGTAAATGGGGAGCGGGACTGATATGTGGAAGAAAAAAAGAAGAAGAGAAGGAGACGGCGAGAGCAGCTGGGGAGTGGAAGAAAAAAGGACAAAAGACGTGTCAGAGAAGACAGCGAGTGTGGTATGGCAATACTTCAGAAATAGTGTCTCTGCATATCGACGTTGGGGGTTCTATATGGAGCATTTTCCACCATCTTGTCATTTCTAAACACCCGCTCTATGTAACTGTGCTCACCTGAACGAACTAAGAAGGGTGGAAGGCTGGTTAGGCCTTGCCAAGAGTTTCAATCTTGCCAAGATACAGGTCTGAGCCGATGGCAGCTGCAAATGTGTAAATGACTGATCCATCTGTCAGGAGTATTCTCTTCCCTAATCCTTGCTTCCCTTCTCTTTTTGAAACTCAGGGGCAGCAACATTGTCGTGGTGTCACCAGGGCTTTAAGTGCAAGCCTTTTCAATATTATATACAAGCCATAGTTGCTGCTTATTTATCTTATGCAACTAACAACCACTGACAAAGCCAGTAGTCCGACTTGTTGTAGGTTTGATGCTACTTGTTGTATCATATTTCTGGATGCAATGACAGAAACAGGAAAATACTAGTCGGGCGGCACACTATGCCAAGCATAGAAAAGTTAAAAAAGTTACACAATCACCCCACAGCCCAGCTCTAAATGCTTTACACACCATGTTTGTAGAGTTCTTGCATTACTTTTCTTAATAGAGCGGAGGTGTGGGGTGATTGTGAGCCCTTGTTAAAGATTTCAGGTTAATCGCAGCACCCGTCTTGAGCTGCAATTAACAAGAAAACTTTCAGATGAAGTGAAACGGGATGACTTAGATTGGGCAGTGCGCTTAGCGGTTTTTATAGGTGAGAAAAGTGATGACTGAACTGCCATGCAACTTTCAAATCCTTGAAAAAATACAAACTTAGAACAACAGTACAACGCTTACAAGAGATCTGTGAAAACCTGCACCATCACTGCACTTGTAAATCACCTAGTCCCGTGGAATGCTCAGGTCACGGCTCATCATGCAAAAAAATCCCACTTTTTCTAGATGTCAGTTTCTCGAGACAATAATAGAACAATAATTAAGACCCTGCTCCTTCACTGCTCGAGGCTACTGTTACCATCATCAGTGTCTCACTGGGTCAAGGTTCATCTCATCTATTCTTCAGACTTGCCTATAATGAGCACTTACATTAAAAAACAAAGAAATACCACATACATTTCCCATTTCTTCCTTTCTCTGACCTCATTAAACCTAGAAAGAATAATCACCCTAAAATTTGAACAATATTTAGAAGCAAGCCAACTGTTGAATTACAATCAGTCACTTTTCTGTCCTAACCACAGTACGGTAGCTGCACTATAGATGTATGGCAAGCTCCTATCGCAAGACAGTCTGCTTAACCTGATGATCTACAGAGCTGAGTTTTGTACAGAAGATCACTCCCTTTCGCCCTAATATATGCAAGTACAAAATGGGAATCTCATTATCTGTCAAACTGCTTCTTGTTAAAATGTCACATTTTGTCTAAGGGGGTTGTTAAAATTGTACTACCAGCGGGACCATAACAAACACTCAAGCAAGTCTCTGTCATTGGCAGCTTCATCACAACTAGAAAGATGGCTGGAGAATTTTGCTGTTTTCAAATTCAGATGGATTTAATTTATAAAGCCATAGTTGCTGCTTATTTATGTTATGCAACTAGCAACCACTTACAAAGCCAATAGTCCGACTTGTTGTAGGTATGATGCAACTTGTTGTATCATATTTCTGTATGCACTGGCAGAAACAGGAAAATAGAAAGTCGGGCTGCACACTATGCCAAGCAAAGAAAAGTTTTAAAAAGTCACACAATGACCCTGCAGCCCAGCTCTATTAACCCCTTCCATGCTCATGACGGAACGGTTCCGTCATGAGCTACGGTTGAGCTGTGCTCATGACGACCACACCCGTTTTTATTACGGCCCAGCACCGGAGGGGGAATCGCGGTCGCGCTGAAAAGGTTAAGAAGAAAAATGCAGCAAGTCTGCAAACACGGCGTGTGCTTTACACTCCATGTTTGTAGAGTTGCTGCATTTCTTTTCTTAATAGAGCGCAGGTGCGGGGTGATTGTGGGCCTTTGTTAAAAATTTCAGGTTAATCGCAGCGCCCGTCTGGAGCTGCAATTAACTTGAAAACCTTAACAAAGTCACACAATCACCCCGTAGCCCAGCTCTGTTAAGAAGAGAAATTCAGCAAGTCTACAAACATGGCGTGAGCTATACACGCTGTGTTTGTAGACTTGCTGAATTTCTTTTGTTACTAAAGAACCACTGTGGGCAGATCATGTGCGTTTGTTTAAAGTATTCATGTTAATCGCAGCTCGTTACGGCACTGCAATTGACATGAATACCTAAACAAAAGCACACCGTATGCACCACAGCCGGGCTCTACATTCAAAAGAAGAAAGAAAGTGCCCTCAGTCTGCCGCAAGCCTTAATTGTTGCTCCCTCTTCTTCTGTTGAAGTCAGTCTATTCCGCCCTCCCTGCAACCAGGAAACATCTATTTTTCGCGCCACTAGCTTTTTAAAGCTGCGGTCCAAACACTCTCGTGGGATGTGCTTTGTGCTATTGGAAACAGCACCAGGACGCCCCAATCCCATATACAATTTCATATACATATATACATTAAAGTCCTCAAGACATAAATTTACAGTGTACTACCCCTATTCTGCCCAGAGGGTTGGGCAATACCCTTCATTTGATCTCAACACAGAGCACCAGGGCACCACATAGTGATATCTCCTTGCCGGGGTACCTAAAACCAAGAATAGCCGCATTTAAACATTAACATCCAGGCATCTCAGGGTTAGGACGGAAAGGTCCTGCCTGTCCCATGCTCTCAAATCCCTACCCTGCCAAGGGATCAGTCCATGAAATCAGTCCACTTTTGGGGTATCCCCCTTTTCTCTGCATCTAGTCCTTCCACCACAAGGCAATTAAATTATATGGGAACTTGCCCTCTTCCTTTTCAATGCAAGGATTACCTCAGCCAGGATCCTCAGGAATGTGCTGTGAAGCAACTTTTGCAGAATCATGCTCATAGAAGAGGGTACCAATATCTAATCCACAGATTGAATAAGCTTCTTAACAGAGTTATTCATTGCCCTCGCGGGTGTCCCACCCCCAGACCAAAGCTATCTCTGAATCGCCTCCGACCACCATATTGTGGCTCCTGGAGCCTCTTCCTCACCTTAGACAAAGCTGAGAACACTGCTACCCGCACTCCCCGCCTACCCAAGGGGATGCTCCTCCTTCAGTATCTTTGCCCTTGCTATATCTAACTGCCTCACTACTGACTGTTGATTCCCAGGGGGTCTTGGGATGGTGTAGCACTTGACAGGATGCAGAATCCACCCCTAAACCCATAACAAAGCAGGTGGGCATCATGACCAATTTTGAATTTACCCAATAAGTGTGCCAGGATGTGCAAGCGAATAGAGGTGCTAGCCTTGTCTAGTGGAATGTGGGTGCAAGTGCCCCTTGGGGACGGGCTGCTCCCTTGCCGTTCTGTGATTTTTAAAACACTTGGTTTCGGGGTGACCTTTGGGTGCCACAAAATGTGCATAAGTGCTCAAACTTACATGCCGACACGCTATGACACTCCTTCTTGTTTATTTATTTATTTATATTTATTTAGAATTTTATAGAGTGCACGGCTACCTCCAGAGGGGGTGTCCCGGCGCTAAGACTACTTGATTATCACAGAGGGGAGTACCAAGTTCATAAAAAATCTGGAAGTGTACAGAAGCTTTGTAGACTAGTGCTTAGAAAATAGCCAAGTTTTCAGTTTACGGCGAAAGACTTGTTCTGATTCGGAAAACCTGAGATCCAAGGGAAGACTGTTCCAAAGCTTAGCGGACAGAACGGTAAAGGTTCTACCACCAGTACGCGTGAGTCTGAAGCGAGGAACCGTCATCAGGCGTAGACTATTAGATCTCAGATGCCTAACTGAAGAAGCTATATTAAGCCTTTTGCTCAAATAGCAGGGGCCAATGCCATTGATTGCCCTAAAGGCAAGGGTCAGAACCTTAAAATCAATGCGGCGGGCAATTGGGAGCCAATGAAGCTCCTCTCGATAGGCTCTGACCGAGTTGCGTGGAGGGATGTTGCCAATCAGCCTTGCAGCCGCATTTTGTATAATCTGAAGTCGATCAATGAGATATTGGGGGGCACCGGCATAGAGGCTGTTGGCATAATCAAGATGAGACGTAATAAGTCCCTGAACCACTGTTTTACGGGAAGATTGGGGGAGATAGGGAAAAATCTTCCTGATCATGCGCAGTTTATTAAAGCAAGCAGCCGCCACTTTATTAACCTGGATTTTTCCGGACAAGGTATTGTCAAATATAAAGGCCAGGTTGCGGGCTGAATGCACTGGTACAGGAGGAGGGTCCAGAATGGCAGGCCACCAGAGGGTAGAAGGGGGAGCAGTTTTCTGGCTGAAAAAAAGGACCTCTGTTTTTTCAGTGTTAAGGGCAAGATGGTTAGCAGCCATCCAAGTGCAGATATTGCCAAGGCAGTTTCGAAAGTTGGAAAAGAGGGAGTCAGAATGGTCTCTAAATGAAAAAACAAGCTGAGTATCATCAGCATACGAGACCACCCTGACTCCGAAAGACTCAACTACCTTGGCAAGAGGGGCCAGGTAAACATTAAACAATAAAGGGCTCAAAGCTGAGCCCTGGGGTACGCCACACAGGAGGGGTTTATCTTCAGATTGGTAAGGATGCAGCAGTACCCTTTGGGTCCGTCCGGATAAAAAGGATTTGATCCATGCTAAAACAGTGCCCTCAATCCCCAGCTGTTGGAGTCTGGATGTAAGAATGACATGGGAAACCGTGTCGAATGCGGCGGATAGGTCGAGGAGAACCAACATGGCCTCCTCACCCCTATCCACCGATTCCCTAATTGTCTCTGAGACTTCCAGCAACGCTGTCTCGGTGCTGTAGCCGGTTCGAAACCCAGATTGGGAATCGTGAAGCAGTTTATTTGTTTCCAAGAATTGGGCCATTTGTTTCTGAACAACTTTCTCCAATATCTTAGCTGGCTTAGGCAGAAGCGAAATGGGTCGGTAGCTGCAGAACAGGGAAGAATCAGCGTTGGGTTTTTTAAGAATGGGAAGCAGCCTAGCTTGTTTCCATGCTGAAGGAAAAAGACCCTGGGTCAGGGAGGCGTTCCAAATGGAAAGAAGGGGATTAGCTAAAACAGGGGCAAGATTGCCCATTATTTTAGCAGGAACAGGGTCTAAAGGTGAGCCAGACTTGACTTGCTGAAGAAGAGATAAAGCAGACTCAAATGATAATTCATTAAAGGAGTTGAAGGAACTTTGCACAAGGGGAGAGGAGTCTGAAATTGGGTTGGGCATGGCTGAGACAAATGAAGAAGCAAGTTTAGCAATTTTATCCTGAAAAAAATCAGAGAGACCGTTGCAAAGATCTTGGGTAGGGCTGCATTGAGTTTTTATGGCCTGAGGAGTAACAAAATCTTTCACAATTGAGAAAAGAGTTTTTGATGAATTCTGTGCCTGTTGAATACGGTTAGAGAAATATGATCTCATGGAAGAACGTTTGAGCATTTGAAATTTATTTAAAGCAGATTTATAGGCCAGTTTAGCCTCTGGATCATATTTCTGACGCCAAATGCGTTCTAGCCTTTTACATTTGCTTTTTTCCTCGCGAAGGAGGGGGGTAAACCAGGGAGCCGAGGGACGAGATCTGGCGGATGCCAGGGGAGCAAGAGGAGCAATGGAATCAAGTACTGAGGTAAGGACAGAGTTGTATCTTGCCGTTTCCGTATCCAGATCCACCGTCTGATTAAAATGGAACTGAAATTGAGACTCAATGGCATCACAGGTCACCTTAGCCCATTTACGACCACTATCTCTGCTAAGGGAAGAGGTAGGGGGAAGGGGAGGTCTGTCAATATGAAAGGGGATAAAAAAGTGGTCAGACCAGGTAAGAGGGAAAGATGGAAAAACCGTTATGCAAGGATGATTTGAAAAAATCAAATCTAATGTGTGACCGGCTTTGTGCGTAGGGCCTTTTACTAGTTGGGACAAGGTCAGTCCTTGTAAGGTTTCCAGAATTGAAGAGGCTTGAGCACAGGAAGGATTATCTATGTGAAGATTAAAATCTCCCAGCACTGTGAAGTGCGAGTGTTTAAGGGAAAAATCCGCAATTGAGTGCGCAAGGGCACTGAGAGAACAGGCAGTAACGGGGGGAGGGTTATATACAAGGATACCAGCAAAGATAATGCGGGCAGCGTCCTTAATTACAAAATACATGGCCTCGATCAAACCGAGGTTAATAATTTGAGTCGAGCTCAGAGTAAAATGAGATTTAGCAATGATCGCCAGACCCCCTCCAGGTTTAGGACCGTCACGATTAATGCCTATCAAACGGAAGCCGGAGGGAATGGCCAAGTTAATATCTGGCATGGACGAGTCTTTAAGCCATGTTTCAGTGAGAAATAAAATATCCCACTTGTTTGTATCTAGTAGAAGCCAAATGTCAGATGCATGTGCAGGAAGAGACCGGCAGTTAATTAGGCCGGCATGAATGGTAGGCGAGGATGAGCAGTGAGTACCACTGTTGGATGGTAAACAGCGTGTAGTGCAAGCGGGAATAAAAAGATTACACCCTGGGCAAGAATAAGAACAATTGTCCAAAGTTTGGGGGTTACAGTGTTTGTGCGGGTTACAAGTGTTACGGCGTAATAATGTAAGTTGCTCCGAAGACCAGGTGATCATGCAGGTATGAGAGGCAGGGGGACTGGCGCTGAGCGCGGGTCCGGCGCGGATGGGCGCAGACGGGCTTGCCTTAGGCGCGCCTTTGGCGCGCCATCGGCGCGCCCGCTGCGCCCGCTGCGCCCGCCCGCTGCGCGGATGGGAAAGTCGTTTTTTTATATCCATAGCGTAAAGGGAGTGGGAGGAGGGTGGGAGGCGTCCAGGAGCGGGAGCGCTACCCTGCCTCCCCCCAAGATGGCGGTTCCGCTTTGCCCAGCCGGCGAGAGCGCTGTGCTCGGCTGCACCGGTGAAGAAGTGGAGATCGGGACCCCTGTGACGATTTAATCTCGTCCAAACATGCAGGCGGTCAGTAACCGATTTTTAAAAGAGCCACAATTAAAATAATTACAATGTTTAAAATGCCGGTCAGCGTGACTGCATACAGGTCATAAGTCACCACACAAACAATTTCTGAGCACACAATCATACAGGTTCGATTTTAGTAGTTAGCAGAGAAAGCAAAATGCCCCCGGCTTCCGCCTCAGGGGAAAACTAGTAGTCAGTTTCCACAATTACTAACACTCCTTAAGTAGTGAGGGAGGGCGGGAGGCGTCCAGGAGCTGGAGCGCTACCCGGCCTCCCCCCAAGATGGCGGTTCCGCTTTGCCCAGCCGGCGAGAGCGCTGTGCTCGGCTGCACCGGTGAAGAAGTGGAGATCGGGACCCCTGTGACGATTTAATCTCGTCCAAACATGCAGGCGGTCAGTAACCGATTTTTAAAAGAGCCACAATTAAAATAATTACAATGTTTAAAATGCCGGTCAGCGTGACTGCATACAGGTCATAAGTCACCACACAAACAATTTCTGAGCACACAATCATACAGGTTCGATTTTAGTAGTTAGCAGAGAAAGCAAAATGCCCCCGGCTTCCGCCTCAGGGGAAAACTTGTACTGCCAGCAGGCTGAACTCCTTGTCCCCTGCTTCTCTCTCTGCCGAAAGGACTGCGGTAGGGAGTACCTCCCTTGGGGGACCCCATGTTGAATTCTGCGTGTCAAATATTAATCTTCCTCTGGTCCCATGCCACCTCAGGTCTGATTGCCTTCATATGCCCAAATGTTGTGTCAAATTGCAACCAGGCTGTGCCTTGGAATTACGACGTGGGGCTGTGTTGCAAAGACGTACCCAAATAGCTGTGGTGTGAAAGGAGGGAACTTCTCTGTAAAGATAGCTGAATAAATGGAGAAGCCTGTCACTCAATTCTTCAGGGAACATTCCACCCATACCTTGATTTCTGTTCACCTTCCTTCCCCAATTTACCTTTCACGGGGATCACACTCACATTAATTAGATCGAACACATCACAGAACCTCCCCTTGCGAATCTTGTAACTCGTCTCTGCCGGTGTGTGCCATGCTATTGACAATGAGGGAGTCACAGTGGGTAATGCCTTGCTGAACAGGGCTGGAGTTGAATGAGGCCTTTGCTCCGCCACCCTTAGCAGGGGGCATCCCCATCCCTGGTTGTGCCCAAATTGCGCTGCTTTGGCATTGGAATTACTACCCTCCACCACTATCCCAGCCAACACCACTGGTTCTGTGCCTGATACTGGCATGGGCAACTGCGTGGTCACACACCCTACTCTCTGGTTAACCACACCCAGATTAGGCAATAGGGATGTGCTTGGAGCTGTTTGCGAGGTGCTGGGGTCTGTCACAGCTATAGGTATAGCCTTAACCTGTAGCGTCGGGAATATGATGAACATTCAGGGTGATGCAGCAGTTCTCTGGAAATATTTTCTAAAACCATGACACCTTTCCCTGAAGTACAAAATCATACATGTACTCGACAGTGGGGCCCATGACACTGCGAGTCACTCACAAAATACTTACACCTTACTCCATGGATCGGTGAGATTCAAAGGAGAGCTGCTGTATCATAGCGGGATGTCTAAACTATAACTGAATATTTATTCTATTTACACCTGCAGTTTAAAGGAGTTTACAATGGTTTTCATTAATAAGACATTTATTTAGACGCGCCGCCACTGTGGTCGACGGATATGCTAGTAAAAAAATTAAGCGTAGGAAAACTCAAGACCAGCTTTTAATTCTCCATTTATCTAATTTTTATTAAAAGCAAATTTTATCATGTCTAAAATGTTATTCACTTTATTTATTTCTTTATTCAAAAACAACATTTAAAGGGAAAATAAGGATTTTATTTCAAAACGGTCAATTTCATTTATTTCAAAAAATTCAGAAATAGACATTTATTTAGATTGCAGAAATGCAAGTATTTTAGCAAAAGACAGATAGTTCCCAAAATTCATTCTTTCTCCTAACTTCCCTAACTAATAATCTCACCTAAAGTTCAAATCTCATTCTAAAGAAATAAGAAAATTATTCAAAGTCTTACATCTCAGGAAAAATCAGCTTACGGACAGCATCTCGAGAGGAAATCGAAAAGGAGTTTTTCCCTCACTAAAATCAGCCCTTTTTATACCTTTTTCACTAGCTCTTTCTATCTAAAAGTGTAACTTTCAACATAAATTCGAGTTCTGATTGGACAATTTTGGGGTCGATGAACATCATCTCATCATTACAACATCTATTCCGCTTCCGTCAGCTAAAATCCAAAGGGCTTATTGTTTTACGGAAATGTCCGGCCTAGCCTTGTTCTCAGTTCGCAACTTCAGAGTCTTTTCTCACGTTCAGTAGCTTATGCATTCATCATACTTGGCAGTCATCTGGACTTCCAGGGCAATCTGTCCTTGAACTAACTTCATTCCGGCACAGGCAGCTCGCATTCAGACTCGGGCTGGAGCTGCACATGCTCAGTTCATCTTTCTTTCGCAGTTTACTAAGGCAGCCATTTTCTAGTAGGCCTCACGGGCCAGAATGGGAACTATCATAGAAACAAACACAAAATAGACGTTAATTTGAGAATTTTAGCCCTTATGTTTACCTCCCCCCTTGCTAAGGTTTTCCCTATTAGTAGTTACCTAGCAGATAAGCAACACTTAAGCGTAATATACTTACTTATCCCTCGATTTCTGCCACAAATACGTAAACAAAAGCACATTTATGCTGCATTTTTATTATTTCAAAGCTGCTTATTAGTTTAGGACACGACAAAATCACACGATTAGTTAATTATGATTGCAAACACATAAGAAAAGTTAGTTCCCACGTGTACTTGTGTAGGTGCAATTTTACTCTAAATTGATTAGTTCCACACACCAATCCATTAGTTCAGTTTATTGTTATGGAAGTGTGACTTCACAAGGGGTGCACAAAATTTTGTTTCTCCACCTTGCTCCATCAAGGGCACAAGTCCTAAAAAAAGAAGTGAGGGGACGCTGATGTCTCAACAGGAAGTGACATCACGAAAGGTGGCTTGCACCATCAGACTCATTGCCCCCCCTCGCTCACCCTTAGATGCTCTTGTATCAGAGAAGCCAGAGTGTGAGCAGTGTTCTGAATGAGCTCTGATCTCGCCCCAGAGAGGCCAAAGAGTGAATGTATGACTCCATTTGCTCCAGTTATTGAGCTCCGAGTAAAATAAGTGGGGGGACGCCGTCCACCCGCCTGGTACCCCAACTCGAGCCCTGACCACATTACTTTGCCCCACCACCCTCACGTTTGTATTGTAAACCGCCAATGTGGTGCCCTGGTCCATCAGAGGAGTAGGTGCCACTTGCCCTGCAGACTCACCCTCCGCACTGTGCGTTGCTTGAGGCTGATTTCCAACCACTGATGCCGGCGCTGGAAGAGCGTCCTTGTACCGCTTGGGAACACTCCTAAGATGCGTTGCCCATGCTGGCTATTCCATCCCCAAGGCCGCCAACACCCTCTTCAGTGCCCAGTCAAAGCCGTGAATTTTAACGCCTTCCACAGCTGCTGAAAGAACAAAGTTCCGTCTGCGTTGCCCAGTTGTCGGTGGATGAACGCACACGTTTTGGTGCCATGACTGTCAATCAAAAGACAGCAAAGTTGTTGACGTTTCTTTCCATAATAGATCAACTTTTTAGTTCTATGTAGCGCAAACTAGGCCCTTTTTTCGAAAATACCGGGGTGCTGTACATGAGCCCCAACTTTTGTGATTGTAAATTAGACCGATATGATCACCAGATAGAGGCCATAACAGATATTATTTTGATAAGAACTAACACCACTTGATCTTAGTCAAGAGATGAGAAGCAATTGATTTTAAATAGCCCCCCCCCGTTGAGCTTGTAAATTAGGCCCATACGGTCCCCAGATGGAGGATGTACCAGATATGAAACTGATAAGAGCCGATACTACTTGCTCCTAACCAGAGCTGAGAAGCAATGGCTTTAAGATAACCATATACTTGCAGACGACTCCCCTCGAGGGGATCTGCAAGGCCAATATGCCCCGGTTTGCACCCCTGTACTGTGGGTCCCGCCTGTTCTCTGCATTCTTATCTTTTCTCCAGGAAAAAAATATACTGCTCCATGTAAGTCCGTCCATTTTGCAGCTGCTGCAACTACTGCTATGCTGCGCACATGGAAAACAAACATAAAATGTTAGAATCACACTTGTCTGTTTCCTTCATCCCAACCCAGGATTGCCAGGCCCGAGAACACTGCCTCCCATCGGCCAGTTCAAAAGTGACTCCTGCTGCGGTCGAATCAGCCTGAGCCCTCAAAGTCCCCACACCGCCGCCTGAATCATCATGCTGGCTTTCAGCGCCCCAACAGGCCCCACATGCAACATCACCCATACTGCGTTGCATGCTGGTTTGCATATTATCCACAACAAGGACAAGGAGACCCTACTCACTAGAGAACCAGGGTATACACAATATATCAAAAACAATGGTTCTTGTGGCACATTAGTTATATAATTAATAAATATAATAACCGTTAATCAATAACATATAGGAAGGGTTTTTAGAAGGATGTCCAAAAGCGAAAAAGAACTCTACACAATAAGATGTTGCATCATCATTTATATTTCATTTTTCATTTTTTCTTTTTAAACCATCATTTGAATTTTTTCAATCAAAGTTACATTTATACAAATATAGCGTTTTAAATACAAAATGTGCAGAAGTGACCCAAGGTGTATTTAGAAGAACCAAAAAACCACATGAAATAACAATTACAAAGTGAATTATCAAAGGTTTCTAAGAGGATTATAATACAAGGAAAATTAGAAAAACGACCAGTTATTCAATGAAAAATGACAAGAATATATGTCTCAGTGACTATCATGAATCATAGCCGCTGTTTGTAGGGTTCGTTTTCTAGGGGCGTCGACGGCGTTTCGACCCAATTAGTATAGTGGGTCTCGTCAGGACTGGAGAGGTGTAGGGGACTTCTGTGAGTTGGGAAAGTAAATAAAACACTATTACTGCCGTGCTTATTTTCATTTAGTTTACTTTAATGTAGGAGGCTTACTGGCGGGTTACCTGATTTACGTTGGCAAAACTGATATTAGGGTGGGAGTACAACACCATATGTGATGAAAATAATTACACTCACAGTTAACCCAGCCGGGTACTGTTGCGCGATGTATCAAGGAGAAGGGATGTAACAAGGAGAGAGAAATTAGTACCGAATTAGTGTCCTGTTACTTTACGTCTCATTCAATATAGTATGATTCTCAAGTAACTTACCACTGTAGTGGTGTAATTATACAGTCCCTAGGTGGATGAAGACTGGATAAATCATTGTGGCAATCAAGGTGGCACCTTTAAAAAAATGATTAGAAGTAAAGACCTTCGAATTACGCCAAAACACCTTATGTCATTTCACTAATGTAAAGAGAAATAGTTCTTACCCGATAATACAGGTATGCTCTTCTCTATATTCTTAGTCCATTGCCAAGTTGAATAAAAGATAAATTCAAAAATGAAGGAAAGTTGCGTAGTTGCACAATGGCAACAACCAGACGGGATGATACCTTTAAAATAATTGCAAATGTGGCACTGTGAATCTAGTACAGAATTCATATCCTGTATTTCACGTAATTAAGCGTTTAATATAGCGGGCAGCGTCTTACCCGATGGCATGAAGCAGGATCGCCTATCCGTTCTTCCTACAATGGGAATCGATGACGGACTACGCGACCTCACGCATGTTTATACAAGGTGCGCGAGGACGCAGATGGAGCCGCTCGTCATTGTACGTCTACGTAGGGACGTGTAGACGAGTAGTAGATCGTCTCGTGTAGGATCACTAAATGCCATAGTCACCGATCACCGAATTGAGGATCATAACCACGCTCCACTTTACATACGAGATAAAGGATAACATTACCCCATCTGACAAAAAACCCAGGTACTTTGGAAACAGTATGGGGTGTTCCACCCGTTGTTGGCCACCATAAATGTGGTAATTGTGTCATATGCCCATTCACGGAAAACACAACGACATTTAGACAAGGTGAATCGGAATATAAATTGGATTTCTTCTCAAACTGTAACACTCGAAATGTTGTGTACTGTGTTTGGTGCCACATTTGCAATTATGTTAAAGGTATCATCCCGCCTGGTTGTTGCCATTGTGCAACTACGCAACTTTCCTTAATTTTTGAATTTATCTTTTATTCAACTTGGCAATGGACTAAGAATATAGAGAAGAGCATACCTGTATTATCGGGTAAGAACTATTTCTCTTTACATTAGTGAAATGACATAAGGTGTTTTGACGTAATTCGAAGGTCTTTACTTCTAATAATTTTTTTAAAGGTGCCACCATGATTGCCACAATGATTTATCCAGTCTTCATCCACCTAGGGACTGTATAATTACACCACTACAGTGGTAAGTTACTTGAGAAACATACTATATTGAATGAGACGTAAAGTAACAGGACACTAATTCGATACTAATTTCTCTCTCCTTGTTACATCCCTTCTCCTTGATACATCGCGCAACAGTACCCGGCTGGGTTAACTGTGAGTGTAATTATTTTCATCACATATGGTGTTGTACTCCCACCCTAATATCAGTTTTGCCAACGTAAATCAGGTAACCCGCCAGTAAGCCTCCTACATTAAAGTAAACTAAATGAAAATAAGCACGGCAGTAATAGTGTTTTATTTACTTTCCCAACTCACAGAAGTCCCCTACACCTCTCCAGTCCTGACGAGACCCACTATACTAATTGGGTCGAAACGCCGTCGACGCCCCTAGAAAACGAACCCTACAAACAGCGGCTATGATTCATGATAGTCACTGAGACATAAATTCTTGTCATTTTTCATTGAATAACTGGTCGTTTTTCTAATTTTCCTTGTATAATAATCCTCTTAGAAACCTTTGATAATTCACTTTGTAATTGTTATTTCATGTGGTTTTTTGGTTCTTCTAAATACACTTTGAGTCACTTCTGCACATTTTGTATTTAAAACGCTATATGTGTATAAATGTAACTTTGATTGAAAAAATTCAAATGATGGTTTAAAAAGAAAAAATGAAAAATGAAATATAAATGATGATGCAACATCTTATTGTGTAGAGTTAGAAGTTAGAAGCGTGACTCTTGAGGCACAGCCGGGAGTCAGGGGCGATATTTTAGAACTGTTTTTAAATTCGAGGAATTCTCTACCCGTTTTTAACTTTATTGTGGGAAATTGTCTGTTTAGCGTAATATCGCATTTTAATGTGCACGACCTTCCAAAACAAACCCTTACCTTTCCACTTCCTTCCCGAGGGCCCACACGTCCTTAGGCTGCCGATTTAGGGCTCCTAGGACGCGGGCTCAGGATTACGAGCACCATCTTTGGGGTAATTTTGCTCGGCGGTCTAGTGGTGAGGGTGATTTAGGCCCTCCCACTACTAAATGCCTCCCCCCACTCGTACGCGCAGCGGACGAGCGCAGGGGGCGCGCCGTTGGCGCGCCGGAGGTGCGCCGGAGGTAAGCCTGTCTGCGCTCGACCAAGCCTAGAGCCTAGCTCTTTGGAAATCACTCCCCAGGACCCCCTCTCGTATTCTAATGAAGCTCTACTCCTCATGAGACCGAGGATCTCCCCACCTTGTCTCCACTCTATCCTGGTGAATGGTTCCGTTAAACACTGTCATAACTGTTCTTTTAAACTCACCACCAATGTTCCTAGTTCCTCCGCCTCCATGGACATGCATATGGCCTTACTGATTTGCCGATCGCTCCCTAAACATGCCGAAGAAATCTATAGCATGTTAGAGGATCTCCAGTTGGAGGTTCTCTTTTTGACGGAAACCTGGTTAGGACCTTCAACCGACCCGGACATCGTTAGGTCTCTCCCACCTGGTTTCCTCATACAACATCTTGACCGCCCTAAGGGCAAGGGAGGGGGAATTGCCATCATTTATAGGGAGCACCTCTCATGTCGGCTCCAAGGCAGTCCCCTGTCAGACTGTGAAAATACTCTATTCACAATTCAGGTGTCGCCATGCAAATCCCTATCAGGCCTTCTTATTTATCGCCCCCCGGGAGCCGCAGGTCAATTCTGCAGCTCACTAGTGGCACACTCCTCTACAATGGCCACCACCTACTCCAATTTCATAATCCTAGGAGACTTAAATTTACATTTTAATAAGAAGGAAGATAAGTTGGCCTCGGACCTTGCTTTAGATTTGGCATCCTTTCATCTCCAGCTAGAAAGTCGCCTTCCAACCCATAGGCTGGGACATCTCCTAGATCCTATCTTCTCCAACGTTCCGGACCTTTCAATCTCCCCCCCTTCTCCAATACCCTGGTCAGACCATTATGTAGTCACATTTAAATGGCAGATTACAAGCCCCCCGCGCCATATACCTCCGTCGAGCCGACCTACACGCCTGTGGGCCAAGCTCAACCCAGAAATCTGGAAGCACCACTTGGAGCGTAACACCCCAAGGGGTGGATCAGATCCTATATTGGCCGACTTTGAGTTCTCACTCTGGATAAGGGACACCCTGGACGTTGTCCTCCCGAAAAGATCCACCTGTAAACCCCGGAAAAAAAACGTCGTCGCCCTGGTATACATCAGAAGTACGCCTTCAAAAAAAGCTTTGTAAAAAAGCTGAAAGGGCGTGGAGAAAGGACTTTGACCTGGTAAAGAAGCTAGAATACAAGCGCCTGATGCTTACTTATAAAAAAAAACTTAAATCTGCTCAATCCTCTTACTTTGAAGAAAAAATCAGGGCATAGGCGAACTCCTCGAGGGAGACGTTCAATATTGTTAAAACCCTTTTAAAAATTCCCGACTCCTCCACCCTAGTGGAGCCTTCGGTCAGCCGTTGTAATGAATTGGCTGAATTTTTTGACACTAAGATCAAAAATATTCTGATATCTCTTCCATCACTCCCTCCACAGACTATTGTACTGCGTGAACAGGCTGAAGTCCCACCCCAAGAACAAAAACCCAAATTAGACCGGTTCGCCCTGACTACAGCAGACAAACTCCTGCCTGTCCTCCAGTCAATCAAACGTGGTTCTCCATTGGACCCTGCCCCTTTCAACATTCTTAAATCAGTTTCCTTGACCATTTTGCCTCACTTAGTCGACCTCATCAATCTGTCCCTCTCCCATGGAACAGTCCCACCTGGAAAAGGGCAATTGTTAAAGCTCTGATTAAAAAACCAAAGCTGGACCCCCTTGAAATAAATAATTACCGCCCGATCTCCCTTCTGCCGGGTGTCAGTAAAATTGCTGAAAAAATAATCAACCAACAGATCTCCAACTATCTAGAGATGAACGGTATACAGCGGTTAGCACGCATTTTTAACAACGCGGTACTGTTACCACACTACTTTTACCACGCAAGTCGATACAACGACTTGCGCTGGGGGCGCTCCAGGATAGTAAATAGATTAATTTACTATCCAACTCCTTTCCCTAGAGTCCACGGGGACTGGAGTTGGAATAGTAAATTAAAAAATTTACTATCCAGCGCCCCTCCACGCAAGTCGTTGTAACGACTTGCGTGGTAAAAGTAGCGTTGTAACGGTACGCGTTGTAAAAGTACGCGTGGTACCGTCATATATCTGAAATGAACAACCTACTTAGACCCTCCCAGACAGGCTTTAGGCCAGGCCAAAGTACGGAGACCGCTATGGTGGCGGTGGTCGAGGAAGCCAGAAAGATCATGGATGAAGGAGGATCAGTGGCAGTGACCCTCCTAGACCTCAGCGCGGCATTCGACACCGTCAACCACTCTCTGCTGATCCGTAGACTTAATGACCTGGGTATCGCTGGGGTTGCCTTGTCGTGGCTTGACTCCTTTTTGAGCGATAGATCTTTCCAGGTGGCGGACTGGGACCTACTTTCCAACAGCCTACCAATTCATTGTGGGGTCCCCCAGGGTTCGTCGCTTAGCCCGACCCTTTTTAATGTTTATATGTCCCCCCTGGAGAAGATTGTCGCTCCATTTGGGATCAAGCTGCTCACCTACGCCGATGACACCCAGATGGTAGTATCACTTAACCAACCCAACCACTCCTCCCCTGATCTCCACACATGTCTCGGAGAAATCACCAAGTGGATGGATGGATCCCACTTGAGGTTGAACAGTGGAAAAACCGAGGTTATGGTTCTGGGCAATAAACTTCATTTTCGCCCAGAGTCCCACCGGCCCCCATGTATGGGCCCCCCCCTATTCCCAAATGTGCCATCAAAAGTCTGGGGATCTGGCTAGATGAAGGACTCACCTTTTCCACCCAATCACGGAAAACCGCGGGTATTTGCCATGGCCTCTTACGGACCTCCAGGAAAATTCTTCCGCTGCTCCCCCCTCAGTCCCAAAAACTCCTGATACAGGGATTAATATTGTCCCGCCTGGACTATGGCAACGCCCTCTACCTTGGAGCCCCTATAAAGGTGATTTCACAACTCCAAGTAGTTCAAAACACGGCTGCACGCCTTCTTACGGGAACAAGCAATTACTGCTCGGCCAAATCCTCCCTCAAGTCCCTTCACTGGCTACCGATTCAAGAAAGAGTGCACTTCAAGGCTCTATGCACCACCCATAAAAACTTGCACAATAAGGCCCCTCCTATATTGAAGGATCTCATCACTCCACACATAACCAATAGAACACTCCGATCTTCCCACCTCCACCTCACTTCCATACCCAGGATCAAGAAAGCTCGCTCAGGGGGCCGTCGTTTCGCCTACAATGCTTCCAAACTGTGGAACTCCCTCCCACTGAACATTCGAGCCCAACCTGACATCCTTCCCTTTCGGAAACTTCTCAAGACATGGCTGTTTCCTTTAGTTCCCCCCTCCCTCTCTTCTTGTTCTGCACTAGCGCTGGGACGCTCACGGGCAGCCATGCGCTCTACAAATCTGTAATAATAATAGAATAGAGTTCTTTTTCGCTTTTGGACATCCTTCTAAAAACCCTTCCTATATGTTATTGATTAACGGTTATTATATTTATTAATTATATAACTAATATGCCACAAGAACCATTGTTTTTGATATATGGTTTGCACATTATGGCATCATGCTGCCGAACACATGCCAGTTTGTTTCACACCTTGACGGCCTGCCCACTAGTCAGCTGACCTCCTGTTCTGAACCTCAGGGACATAAAAGGCACTCTAACATCCTGCACCAGTCCCTGGAACCAGCTGCAGTGCGTTCCTGACCCCAAGTGGTGCCGCTCAGGTCCTGAACCTTTGGTGTAATTCACTTGTGCTAAATTCATGCTTATTTGCTTTTCGTGACCGTGAAAGCGCCTGCTCTCAACAAGATTTAGTACTGAGGACAGGGGTTCCAGCAATGAGCAACAAATTCAAACAATTAAATAATAGTAAGAAAACTCAATTAGCCTGCATTGTTATTTATTCACAATGTAGGTATATGTTAATTATCATACAGTTTGAATACACAATCACAGAATATTCGTAGTGCCCCCTAGAAGGGAGGGAAGTGATATAGTGCAAGGTAGTGTGGGTATAGGATAGTGACAATATAATAACCGGCCAGACGGCCTCACTGTACTATGTATCAAAGTCCAAACATAGACAAAGCAAAAAACCATTGGTTCAATAATTCATTAGGTAAAGATCATGCTCCACATATCACAATAAATGACCGGATCATGGGGTGAAGCTGAATAAACATAAAAGCTGTCGACGTTTCGACCCTCTAGTAATTGCAGGCGTTAGTTATATCCTTGCATCGGGGTCTTCATCAGGACGGGGATGGGGCAGGAGACCTATTTGGTGAACAATGAGTTTACAATTTACAATAAAGTATGGTGTTTGAGTCAAAAAATTAATTAATTAGTTAAGCACACTAAAATGGTAGACAAGACATACCAGGGGTTGCTCGTCTCCAAGATGGATGATGGGGATGAGAACGATTGAAAAGAGGCATCAATAGCGGTTCGGGCAGTGACATGATTCAAATGAACCTGCCGGGAGCAGAATTAATCCGTCTCAGTGCCGACTCACGTCCAACAATGGCGATCGGCTGTTTCCTGTTAGGCGGGTGGCCAAGGCAACATGAACACGTGACCTCTGACGGTCCATGCAACAATGGAAGAGAGACTAAAGCTGGGGCTGTGGGACTGGTGCCAGTAGGTCAAATGATAAATCGCCTAGTTGGAGTAGCGGGTGCGCTGTAAAACTCAATGTCGTTCACATTAGTGAAGGGACAGTAAATGTGTAAAATACCTGCCCGTGTACAAGATCATTAGCATGGGCATATTGACAGTGAAGTTAAAGACATAATTGCCGCCGAGCATCTCAGGGGTCAGAAATGGGCATACAACAGTATAGAAACAATGTATCACTATGTGAATTAGGCAAGGGATCATACATGGATATAGATCTGTCATTAGGACATCACAATGCGGCGTACCTGTCATATGACGGTAAAGGCCACATCAAACAGAAACAGCATTATCATAACTCTTAGAGGTTGGTGACAAAGAGTCAAGGTATGGCAGAGATAGATATATTGTTCACCAGTACCCACATTAATTCAGCGTGGCCAGTTGTGAGAAGGAGCTATCATTTTCATTCAGGCCATTCTGGATGGAATAAAAATAAAGCCTCCATTTCAACTCCCGTGTGTTTAAGATGTTGATGATGTTGCCACCACGGGGTCCAAGGGTTGCTTTCTCTAGAATCACCCATTTAAAACTGTCTGGGGGATGTGGGGCAGATTTGAAATGTTTAACAAGCGGTGCACCATGTACTTCGCATCGAATCCGACTAGTGTGCTGAAGGAACCCTACTTTAGCCTTCTGTTTAGTCTGGCCAGTGTAGATCTGATTGCAAGGACACACTATAGCATAGATTATATTAGATGTATTGCAGTTAGTGTGTGATTTTAGTTGCACTTTGCGTTAATTATGTTCAAATTCCTTGGTTTGCACCGTGGTGCTGCAGGCCTTAGATTTAACACGAAGCTCCCGCAGCTCGTCTCTTCGCACTGCAGCATCAACCATTCCTGGGGACTGCCAACACAAAGCTCAAGTAATGTCTGCCTGCGACGCCTGGCCTGTTCTTTGCGGTGCGTCGGCAGCCTCCTGTGACGCTCATCGGGCTCTTCCCTGCCTCTTCCAATGCAAACATCAGAGGGCCTAGCCTGGTGACTGTATCCAACCTGCACCCCACCGTGGTGGACCTGAACTTTTGACCAGATATCCCCAGTTGGCGCTTTATGCTTTTTGGCACTATTTTAACCTAAACTTCTTAAAAATTCATAACTCCGGTTCTACTGACTGGGTGTTTGTCATTATGGTCTTGTTTTATTTATTAAAGTTTGCTCTATTGTTCTAGACTGATGTGGAATCCTTTTGTGGTGTGTTATCATTGTGTTTCTGTTGGTAGTGCTGCACAAATAATGTACACTTTGCCTTTAAGTTAAGTTTGACTGATCTGTGCCACTGGAGAGTTGAGCACAGGTTAATTTGGGGTTTCCTCGTGCCTTATGCCTTACCCTGACAAGGACTATGGTTCCTGCTTGATCAGGGATCACACCCAAGTCAAGCAACAACATTATTCTTAAAATGCTGATAGAAACTAAACTGCTACGTGAGTTGTGAAACAGAATTTACCCCGCCTTATGGACTCTCCTGCACTACTCATGACCAAGTGCTTTGGTTCAATCAAGTTAAACTTTATGTATTAGAATTAACTAAATTAAACTCATACTTTGTCTTATGATAATGCTATAATATAGAAGCTCACACAAAGCTAATTTCAGAATTACAATTGTTATATAACTTTTTCTTTTGATAAAGCCTGGCTGAAGACAGAAAAACTTTAAAACTATCTCTATTTTTTTCGTGCAGTCATTTGAGACATGACTCCTCTTGAAAGCGAGTGTTACATGTGCGTACAAAGTCAAATATACAGGTAGACGGTCACAGGAGGATGAAAAGACTTGTTTGTTCCTTTAAGTGTACCCCAAGTCTAACAGAGACTGTACGACCACATGCTAGAAGCACAATTAGTAAGTGAAGTTTTATTGAAATAAATAGTGCAAGAACAGTCCAATAGGCTTCACTGGTATTAGGTCACACTAATTTTACCAGCATCGCCTGTATGAGTGACAGTTTAGTCATTAAGAGAAGTACATGGGGGGATGGGTGGTGGGGGCAAGGCTCACGGTAGAAGTCAAAACAAAGAACAGCAAAAGCAACATAACAGAGCAGATGGGATCCTTAAAGACGGCACCTCAGCTGTTGGCACTTGAGGCTTTTTTGGCACCATTTTTATTTCAAACTTTAAAGATTCATATCTCCGGTTGCCTTTATTGGATTTTTTGTCATTTTAGTATCATTTTGTTCGCTAGATTATTCTCTAGTTTTATAAATTGGAGTGGGATTTTTATTACATTTTCAACTTTTCAACTGTTTTGGTACTTCTAAATGCTTTCTTTACACATGCTTTTAAGTTAAGCCAGTTTACTTTGTGCCATGGCTGCCAGGGTTTGAGCACAGGTTTAAAAGACCAAACCCTTTACTGGGCCTAACAAGGATAGTGGCTTTATTGCTTTTAGAGGACTATAATCTACCCCAACTAATAATCCACTTTCTCTCAGTATGAAAGTACATGGTATTTCTATAACGCTAACCTAGCCAAAACCAGCTGGGCATTGTACATGGTCAAAGACAAGCATAAGGTCGACGAGTATTAGGAGAGGAAGCTGAGTTGTGGATGATTAATGCACTGTGACGTGGTGTTCTTTAAAGAAGGGAGTCTTCTACTCCTTCCTAGGTTTGAAGCAGTATTAGGGTGAACCTGATGGATACAGAGATGTTGTTTCAGATCCTGAATGCATAGATGGAAAAGACCTTTTGTCTTGTGTTTTTCTTTTTTACATTATTTAGTATGCAATCTGATGGTGTGCTTTCTGAGGGTGTGACGAGAACTACCAGAGGTGGTGAGCTTGTCTGCAAGATAAGCAGGGTTCTGGTTTGATGGCTTTGTAATCATCAGCTAGTTTTGAAGATGGTGTGGGCTGACAAGAGGAGCCAATGGAGTTGAATCTGTGTGGTAGCTGATGTAATTACATTTCTTCAGGTCCTGGATGGGACATATAGTGGTATGTAGGATGCCCCTAAGGGGGTGCTTGTGTGGAATCAAAGAGGCATTAGGGGAGGGCAGTATCATCATCCAAATGCAAGAGTACAAGGGCTTGAAAAGCAGTTCTGAAGTTTCTTTCTGAAAGAAATAGTTTTGCTTTTCTTTAGAAGAGAGAGCTGGTACTAGGTTGTCTTTAAGCCCGATTTAATTTTTGGATGACCGCCTATCCTCTGCCAGGGTTAAGGAGTACACTACTCTGTTATCCTGATGAAGTAGCCACCCACAAAACTGTGAATTATCCGATGGCTCAGCAGACATTTCAAGCATTAATAGGAACCGTTGTCACAACAGTTCCTGTCAATGAATTGAAAGTGGATGGACTGCTCCGTCAACGCGACAGAGTCTTGCATCAAACTTACAATTGTTTTATATTAAAAAAAAAAATCCCAAAGCTGAATTTTCTTTTTGAAAATAAAAAAAAGCAATGCCCCACTTGCCATGGGCACTTTTCATTGCCCCTTACCGCCAGGAATTTTGTGGCAGTGGGAGGCATTTGAAAAATGGTGGGAGGACATGCAATCAAGCCTCTGATGGCCCGCACGCTGTCTGGTGTCAGAAAAGTTTGGCCACGGTGGAGAAGGAGTAATCTACACTTTTGTCAAACCATGAATGAATGAGGTGATTTTATAAAGCGCGCATTACCCGGAGGTGTCTTAGTGCTAGGCGGATCAAGGACCGAGGACATGGCAGCAAGCCGAGATAGGTCTATGTCACTTAGTTGTTACCAGCAGAAAAGAGCCAGGTCTTTAGCAGCTTTCTGAATAACTGCAAGCTAGATAGAGACCAGAGTGGAAGAAGAAGAGAGTTCTATAACTTTCCGCCCAGGAAGGTCAGCGTTCTGCCGCCCCAGTTTGCTTGTTTGATTCTGGGGATCAGGACCACGTGCGCAGAGCTCGGTCTTAGTGTCCTACTGGGCGTATACCAGGTGAAACGTTTTTGGAAAAAGAGCGGACCGGTACAATAAAGAGCCTTATGTATTAGACACAGAGACTTAAATGAAATTCTCTTCTCCACCGGTAGCCAATGAAGGCCTTGTAGCAGGTGAGATACTGGTTTGAACTTGGGGATGTTCAAGAGGGTTCTGGCCACAGCGTTCTGTATGGACTGCAATTTTCTGAGCAGATATTTCGAAGTGCACAGATAAAGGGCTTTGCAGAAATCCAATTTGTATCCTATAAGGGCCAACATTACGGTCTTCTGTAAATCCGTTGGGATTTTTTTTTTTCAGAATGTTTTGGAGAACCTAAAGCATAAAGTATCCCCCCGTGGTCACTGCATTTATATGAGCATCGAAACATAGTTTGGTGTTAAAGATGACTCCCAGGTTTTTTGCCTTCTGCACAGGCTTGGGCAGGTCTCCCAGCTCCAGAGCCACCAGGATCCATTGCATAAGGAACCTCTGTTTTTCCAAATTTAATTTAAAACAATTCTCCTTCATCCAGCTTGCAACTGCAGCCATACAGTTGCAGAAATTGTTGGCATCCTTTTCAAACTGGGATGAAACGGACACCACCATCTGAGTGTCATTTGCATAAGATAGTACGGTCAGGCTGAAACTCAGAATAAGCTTCACCAGGGGGGTGTTGTACACATTGAAAAGTGTGGGGATGAGTACTGTTCCCTGAGGCACCCCGCAGGGAAGGGAGAAGGAGCTGGATTTTGCATCCCCCACCTCAACCCACTGTTTCCCTGTTTTTGAGAAAAGAGCTTAGCAGAGTTAGTGCAGTGCTCCTGAAGCCGAAGCAACGCAGGCGTTTCATGAGAAGCACGTGATGGACCGTATCAAAGGAGGCAGAGAGATCAAGTAAAATGAATGCAGCTCTGCCGCCCTTGTTCTGCCTGACTCTGATTTGCTCTGATGCGGCCACCAGTGCGATCTCCGTACAATGGTTTGCTCTAAACACATATTGAACGGGGTCAAGCAATTGATGGGTGTCCAGAAATGTCAAGATTTCCACATTCATAGCCTTTTCTAGCACCTTAGTGCTAGACGGGAGTCTGGTGATTGGTCTGTAACTGTCCACCCGCTTGGGGTCTATAGGAAGAAATGAGGCCCTCTTCCAAATGTTGGGGTAGTACCCTGAACTCATACTTGGTTCAGTAGATCTTTAAAAGGCCCAGCCACCTGGCTAGCCAGCTTATTAATGGTCTGTCGGAATTTGCACAGGGGGCCTTCAGTATCAAGAGGTCCTCAAGAGTTCTGTTTTTCTTCCATTTTCTTTCCTATCTACAAATGGATCATTTATTGTCAGCAAGAGCTGTAGGATACCAGGGTGCTGAGAGCTTTGGCTTATGTTTGCGCTTTCTCAATTGCTGAAGTTGTTTAAAAGGGTGTTGGCATTTGACGTGGAGTTTACGGGACGAGAGATGAGTTCCAGCATTAGTTTGTCTATGGAGTCTTTGAAGGATCGGAAAGTGTGGTTTTCTTTTTTGTGTTGACCTTGGTTTGTTGGAATTGTTTGTAGTATGCTGAACAGGGAGATGAGAATGGCAAAGTGGTCAATCCATTCCGAGTTTATAGGGGGTTTGCATTGGATTGTGGGTGTTGTTGAGAAGACAAGAACGAGGGTGTGGCATTTGGAGTGTGCCGGTTGTGTGACATGCTGTAGCACGTTGAGTGTATCGATTAAAAAGAAGAAGGTGTCTCTCATTTTTTTGAGCTTCTATTGTCCGGGAGGTTGAAGTCATACAAGAAGGCAGTGTGGGCTTGTCGGATGGAGGAGGTAGTGAGGAGATCTGAGAATTAATCAATAAAGTCCTTGTTCTGCCCTGGAGGGCGAAAAATTAGATGGAATGTGGCAGCCTGAGTTGCACAGAGAGGGAAATGACATGTCAGCAACTCAATGCAGCTAATGTTGCTTGTCTGCCTTGGAAGACTTATAGATTCCAGGGAGGCCTCCTCCCTCTTATATGCGTCATCTACACAATGGATGCTGTAGCCTGTGGGAAGAAGGACATCTAGGATGTGCGAAGATGTGAGGGGGAGTGAACCATATTTATGTGATTTAACGGGCATCAAGCTTGTGATAGGTAATGAGGTCTGTGATGTCTGGTGCGTGGAGTACAGCAGTGTGAACATTAACAAGCATGTATAGGAATGTGTATTCTGTAGTTTGAGGATGTGTAGTAGTTAATGGTATATGTAGGAGGTAGGATCAATATGTTGTTCAAGAGCTATGTGAGTGTTTGTGTAGTCTTCGTCTTTGATCGTGCAGATTGGCAGAATGAGATGCTGAGTGATGGACATGATTATAATCTTACCTTCTCCTTGACCTCTTGGTCAGCGTGCCACTCCCCCACAGCTGCCAATCTCTAGCTGGTATCTGAGACTGCCATAGATTCCCAATTGCCTCATCATTTCTGCTGGAATTCACAAAAGGATTCAAGACCTGGATGTTCAACTAGCTCCCTTTAACAGTACTCTCAGTGCCTGGATACCCTTGCGGGTGATTAGCCAGGCTATACAAATCCAGCTTGATTGATTGATTCATTGACCATATAGGTTTCACTATAACAGGTGTTGTAGGCCAAGGCTCTTCGAGGCCCTAACAGACCTAAACGGACAATGTCCTTGCCTGTGTCCACCCTTTGCTGTGGATGCCCGGGCAATGGGGTGGGCTGAAATGTTGACTGAAGTAGGGAGAAGGAAGGAAGTGATGTCACTTTCTTGCAGATGGATGATGGGAAATTGCAATAATGTCACTTCCTGTGCAGATGGATGATGGGAAATGCAATAATGTCACTTGCTGTGCAGATGGATGATATGAAATGAAGTCCTTTTGCGTGGCTTCTTCTTTTAAAGATGTTTTTGCCAGTAAACCAGTAATGTTACTTCCTGGGCAGATGGATAATGAGAAATCCAGTGATGTCACTTACTGTGCAGATGGATAATGGGAAATCCATTGATGAAACTTCTTGTGCAGATGGATGATGGGAAATTAAGTCCTCTTGCTTTGCTTCTTCTTTTAATGACATTTTGGTGGGAAATCTGTGATATCACTTTCTGTGCACATGGATGATGGAAAATTAAGTCCTCTTGCTTGGCATCTTCTTTTAAAGATGGTTTTGTCAGGAAACCATTGATGTCACGTCCTGTGCAGATAGACGATGGGAACACTAGGACACTGATGCACAGTGCATAGCAGCAACAAATATACTTGCGGTGTCTTTATTAGCTCGGGTAATGTAAGTAGAAATCACTTTCTAGAACAGAGGGGGTGTAGGAGCGATGTCACTATAACAGCAACCGGTTTCATGATTAAAACAGTGAGAGCAGTAATCATGGCTACTTTTTAAGGGGAGCAGAAGTGGCACACCTAATTATCTGTGAGGAAGCATTCAAGAATTGAAGTTCTGGTGCTGGAGTCATGCATGCGGTCTGATGACTGTTGGTTACATACTCTGGCATGATTGCCATGTTTGAGTGTGCGCTACTTGGGTGCATGCCAGCATAAAGTTGAGGTTGGGTCCTCCCTCAATGTGGATGTTCAGAATTGTTTAACCAAAATAATGGCCGCATTGGAAGTGTTTTAAGTTAGTACAGCTTGAAGGGATGACTATTGCAGATGCCCCTAATAGTTCACCCGTTTGGTAGACTTTAGTCTTATTTTGTGTTTTTTAATTGTGAACATGTTATGTTATGTTATGTTATATCCTTTTGTATATTGCACGAATCACCGTGAGGCATCTCGGCGCTTACTCAGAACCCTATCCGAGGGAGGAAGAAGAAGCAAAAGAAAGAGAAGCCTTTAGTACAGGAAAGCCTTTAGACGTTTCCTAAAGGTTTGATCGGATGAAATTTCTCGGATGGAAATAGGGAGGCTGTTCCAATATTTTGGAGCTAGGTAGGAGAAGGCCTTGCCTCCTGACCTGTGGCGTCTAATTCGGGGTACATGTAGCAGTAGTTGTGAACTAGATCTCAGTGGCCGGATGGGTATATGTTTCACCAGCTTACTCTGCAAGTATTTTGGGCCTCGCCCCTGGAGGGCATTGAAAGTCAGGCAGCAAACTTTAAAGATGGATCTTTGCTTTACAGGCAGCCAGTGCAGCTTTCTCAGCAGTGGCATCGAAGATGATCTAGCAGGCATATTCAAGACCAGCCTGGCTGCGGTATTTTGGATCACCTGTAACTTTTTGAGAGATGTTGGCCCAGCTTCTGCTAAAAGGGCATTACCGTGATCCAAACGGCTGATAACCATGGCCTGGGTCAGAGTTTGGCGATGCTCTAATGGGATAAAGGGGAAGATCTTCCTCAGCAGCCTTAACCTGAAATAGCAGGACCCCGCCACTGCCGCTACATGATCTTGCATTAAGTGCGAGTGGTTGATCTTAATACCGAGGTTGTTAACACACTCTTTTGGTGTGGGAGGGGCACCCAGCTGTGAAGGCCACCACTCCTTGGACCAGATTTCTGCCGCCTTTCCCAGCAGCAGGACTTCCGTCTTCCCAGGATTCAACTGGAGAAAATTATTGGTCATCCAGTTAGAGATTTCCAGGATGCCTGTGGAAAAACGTAGTCTGTCCGCCTCCTGGTTGGGACCGATGTTGAACAACAGTTGGGTGTCATCGGCGTATGAAATAGTTTTGAACCCCAGAGCTTCCGCTACCTTAGCCAGTGGTGCCATATAGATGTTAAAGAGGGTGGGGCTAAGGCAGGAGCCCTGGGGAACGCCTTTGTCCAACAGGGTTTTCTCTGCCTGATACGAGCCCATGATAACTGTTTGGGATCTATCCATCAGGAAGTTCAGTAGCCATTTTAAGGCCAGTCCCTGGATCCCAATGGCTCTTAACCTCTCTGCCAGCCTAGCATGTGAGATGGTATCGAAGGCCGCGGAGAGGTGAAGAAGAATCAGAATTGCCGATCCTCCAGCATCCACCGTCATCCGCAGGGAGTCAGTTACCGCTAAAAGCGCTGTTTCTGTGCTGAAACCCCTGCGGAATCCGGATTGCAAGGCATCCAAAATACAATTTGATTCGAGGTAGATGTTCAGTTGCTGATTTATCATACTTTCAAGTGTTTTACCCAGAAGAGGGAGCAACGAAATCGGCCGGTAGTTGCCCAGCTCTAGTGGTTTAGCAGCTGGTTTTTTTAATATAGGGTGGACAAACGCTTCCTTCCAGGAGACCGGGATTTCGCCCTCTGAAATAGATGTTAAACATTTTCTGAATAAAAGGCGCCAATGAATGGGAGACTAGTGCCATAACTTTTGGAGGGCATAGATCCACCGGGGAGCCCGATTTCGCAGTCTCCAGGGCTTTAAGAGTTTCAAGTAAGGAGATTGATCTAAAGGTTTCAAGGGAGCAGTCCGTATGTGTGAGTTGGCTACCTAAGTTAGGGGGGGGAGGGCAAAAAGTGGAAACTTGGAGTAAATAGTTTCGATTTTCTCCTGGAAAAACCTAGCTAGTGAGTCGCATAAATCCTGGGACTCAATGGACGGTTGCTTACATGCCACCGGGGATACAAAATCATTTACTATGTCAAATAATGCTTTAGAAGAATTCGTAGAGTTCTTGATTTGATGTGCCAAATAACAAACATCTCGCTACCCTTAAATTATGGTGGTAGGTTTTTAGTGAGACTTTAAAAAGTGTCTTCGACTGGGGGGATTTGCTTCGTCTCCAGAGTCCTTCCAGTCTTTTGCAGGTGGATTTTTCCTGCTTTAATTCGGAGGTATACCAACGTGCTGAGCGGTGGTTCAGCAAAAGTCTGGATTTCCTTTTCGCTGGAATGATTGAGTCAAGAGCTCTCCCCAGCTCTACCGTAAAGGTCGATAAAGCTTTAGAGACCTCTCTTTCCTCTACTATAGGAAGTACTGAGAAAACTTCCTTAAAAGCCTGGGGAGTTAACTTATTCCATGGTCGCTGGATCCGTTGACCTCTGCTAAGAGGCTGTCCCGTAGATGTCAGCAAACAGGTATGACTCGTAAATTTAATCATAGAGTGGTCAGACCACGTAAGTGGCCAAGGGGCCTCATACACCAGTGAGGCAATGTTCGTGAATAATAGATCAAGCGTGTGCCCCCCTTTATGGGTGGGACCTTGAATTTTTTGAGACAGCCCCAGATGCTCCATGTCTGTGAAGAGTTTATTCACATCAGGGGACGAGTGTAGCTCGCCATGAAAATTAAAATTGCCCAATAGTAAAAATTTACTGGAGGCCAGGGCGTAAGTGGCTATCAAATCCACCAGTCTGTCTGTGAAATCCAGTTTAGGGCCTAGAGGCCGATAGACTAAGGCACCTGTCCAACTTTCCGATGGTGAAAAAATAATTTTAAAAAGTCCCAACTCCAGATTTTTATCAGAAAATGTTTCTAACCCATGTGACTTTGAGATGTTTTTTGAAAACTATGGCAATGCCCCCCCCCCCCGATTTTCCCCACCCTGTCCAGCTGAATAAAACCGTAGTTGTCAGGGATAGCCACGTTTACCATTGGCAAATTGGCAGGATTCAGCCAAGTTTCCGCCAGGAAACATATCTCTGGGGCATGCGAGTGTATCAGATCCCAGATTTCCAAAGGGTGTCTGGCTAAAGAACGGACATTGCAGAGAATGTAGGATAAACCATCCGGTGGCGGGATCCTGAAGGAACGAGTTAGAGGGACGTGACAGAGGAATTGGTTACCTTGGAAAGCGCAGTTCCTACAGGTTACCGGACCTTCCATGGAAAAGGGAAATTTGTGAGGACAGACTAGCATGTCCACCTGTTGCAAGGAGGCTACCCTCAATATATTTCAAAGCTCCATAGGAGAGTAGGCAATTTTAATCTGGGACTGCACCTCAGAATCTGACTGCAAAAGCGCAGGGATCATGGCCTCTGGACTCGTCGGGGCTCGGATGGGCGCAGACGGGCTTACCTTTGGCGCACCTTCGGAGCACAAAAGGGGCACCCGCTGTCCGCGTCCGCTGCGCGGAGTCATAGCCGTCTTCCTTTGTACTAACGCTAAGCGCGTAACAAGGCTAGGCCGCCGCCCCCACCGTCCCGTCTGCAAGGTGGGCGAGGGGTGACTGGCAGGCTCAGTCACAAACAGATGGCGACTCCGCACCTAATCGGCGGAGCGAGGGACAAAGAAACCTCTAGTCAGGTAGGTGCAAGTTTAAAACATGAGAACTGAACTCGGTGTCACAATTTACAAATTACAAAAGCAATCGCTCGTGCAAGTTTCTAAACTCCCGGCTTTCCGCCTCAGGAGTGTTCTAAGTGGGGCGCCTGCGCACCAGAAGCTCCCTTTGTACTAACGCTAAGCGCGTCACAAGGCTAGGCCGCCGCCCCCACTGTCCCGTCAGCAAGGTGGGCGTGGGGTGACCGGCAGGCTCACAAACACATGGCGACTCCGCACCTAATCGGTGGAGCGAGGGACAAAGAAACCTCTATTTATTTATTTATTTATTTGAAAGTTTTATATAGCGCGAACAAGATCTTTGCAGATATCAGAGCGCTTTACAGAGGAGGGGAGCATATATACACAGATACATCATAGTGTTAAAAGTACAGTGAAGTGATATCATAAACAATCAAGTAAGTCAATTTCAAAGTCAAACAAAAATGCAAAGGGTTCGAACAAGTAGTACAGATCAGTATCGAGTCTTTGAAGTTGATCCCCAGTAGTGGTTCAAGTGTATTTAGCCATGAGGATCGCTTTTACTTCTTTCTTGAAAAGTATGGTAGAGGGGATGAGCCTGGTTTCAGGGGGGAGTGAGTTCCAAATCCTGGGAGCCATTCCTGAGAAAGAGCGTTTATACGTTTTTTCCTTGCGGAATCTTTTAGGCTTTAGCAAAAGATTGTTTGTGCCTCTAGTGTTTCTGGAGCCTCCAGACATCGTCAGCTTCTGAGCGAGGTATCTAGGTGAACTCAGGTGGACAGCCTTGTGCATCAAACAAGCGATTTTCAGGTGTATTCTGGCTTCAAAAGGCAGCCAGTTCAGGGATTTGAAGTCAGGGGAAATGTGTGAGTGTTTTTTTGATCCAGTGATAAGTCTCGCTGCGGCGTTTAAAGAGGCTCTTATGGGTGCCGTAGTAGCTAGGGGGAGACCGCAGAGGGCGGTGCTGCCGTATTCTATTCGAGGTATGACTAGTGATTGTACCGCAGTTTGGAAGTCTTTGGCTGGAAGGAAGGGTTTAAGTTTCCTAAGGGTGTTGATTTGGTAGTTCGCTCCCTTAGTTGCTTTGTTGATGTGTTCCTGCATGCTGAGATTGGTGTCAAGTGTTATGCCCAAAGATTTTGCTGAGTCCACGATGGTGGGTTGAACATTGAGGGCCGTTAGGTGTTTAAGCCACATTTGTGCGGTAGTGATTTTCGCGGGATGTGAGATCAGAAGGAACTCTGTTTTAAGGGCATTGAGTTTGAGATGATTAGCGGCCAGCCAGGATTGGGTGCTTCTGATCGTTGAGTTCAAGAGCGTGATGTCTTTGGGTGATTGTAGTTTGAGATAAAGTTGGGTGTCATCAGCATACATGTGGAAGTGTACATTGGATTCTTGTAGTAAGGTGGTGAGAGGTTCCATAACTAGGTTGAACAAAGTTGGGGATAGGGAGGATCCTTGTGGTACGCCTAGCGATACAGGTCTTGGCGCGGACATCACGTTGTTGCTCTTGAATTTCTGCGACCTGTTATGCAGAAAGGACGTGAACCATTTGAGCACAGTTCCAGATAGGCCCATTCTTGTGTTTAATAGTTCAAGTAAATTCTCATGTTTGACGGTGTCAAATGCGGAGGAGAGATCAAGGAGGATGAGGAGGCAGGTATCGTTATGATCTAGGATTTGAAGGGCGTCGTCAATTATGTGAGTCATAGCAGTTTCAGTACTGTGATTTGCTCGGAAGCCTGATTGATGAGAGTTGAGGAGATCAAACTGAGTAATGTGTTTAGTCAATTGTATTTGTGCGCATTTTTCCAGCAGTTTGGCAAGAGTCGGAATGTTGGTAATGGGACGGTAGTTGTTTAGGTCAGAGGGGTCGGCTGTAGGTTTCTTTAGCAAAGGTGTGACTTGTCCAACTTTGAGGGAGTCGGGAATGGTCCCTTGTTGAAGTGAGCTGTTAATGATTTTAGTCCAGAGTGGAAGGAGCGACGGGGTAAGGACTTTGACAGCGTTAGCAGGAAGGGGGTCCGTGAGGTGATTGGATGGTTTCAGAGTGCTGAGCAGTCTGCGTATTTCTTCTTCCGTGTAGGTGTCAAAGGTTGACCAAGTGGCATTGTTTTTTGGTTTAGTGGGTGCTATGCAGTGGGGTTTGGGATAGAGGCTTGCGTCCATGAGGAGATCATTCTTTATGTTGTCAGTTTTTTGGTTAAAGAAAGAGGCGAAGTCTTCGCAGGAGGGAGCTTCGCACATAGTGTTGAGAGGTTGGGGTTGTTCTTTGGATTGTGTTCGGAGAAGCTCAAACAGCTTTCTCGGACGATTTTTGGCTTGGTCAAGCTGACGGCTGAAGAAGTCTGATTTTGAGCGTTTTATTTTCCTGAAGTAGGCATTTCTCTAGTCAGGTAAGTGCAAGTTTAATTTTCCTGAAGTAGGCATTTCTCTAGTCAGGTAAGTGCAAGTTTAAAACATGAGAACTGAACTCGGTGTTACAGTTTACAAATTAAAAAAGCAATCGCTCGTGCAAGTTTCTAACTCCCGGCTTTCCGCCTCAGGAGTATTCTAACATATGTTGAGGATAAGACAATTGAAAGAATGGAAGATCAAGTGGCTAAATACATAGTTTACACATGTCTGTACTGGGTGATCATAATCTGGTTGCCGTGTTGGAGGTATTTGGAGGACACAGGAGATAGAAGGCTCATTCGGGGTGGTACTTTCCAAGTGCTTGCAGCAGCATACATTGAAGTTGCAACATGGCTGTTATACCCTAGAAGGGTTGTTTTTATAAATAGTTTTAAAATAAGTTAGAAGTGGCTCTCCAGTGAGAAAAAATGTAGGTCAGATAGATTGTCATAGGACCATGTTTATAGTCCAGAGATGTGGAAAAATACAGGTTAAGTGGGCTTTTTTGTTAATATTCATGTGGCTGTGTGCGGTTTTATGGGAAAAGGTGTGTGCACTATTAGATCTGTCTCCTTCTTCACATGTGAAATCCACCAGCACTAGAATACAACTGGGCATTTCAACCTTTATGCATTATCATGTTTGCAGTGTCACATGGAGTGATCCCACATCATCATGTCAGGCACAAGTTACAGTGACTACCATGTGTTGGACAACTTGTAAACCATATCATCAACTGTAGCTGATTACGATGTTATTCTTTATTTTTCATTATTTATTATAACTATGCAGCCTTGAAAAAACCCCAGGCATGCACGCCATAAGAGGGTAAACAAGTGTGGCTGTATTGCGCACACCATTTCCATTGAAACAAGAAAATAAAGACAATAAAATAACACGCATTTACAATGCAATATGTCTCGCGTTTATGCGAGTTAGAGCTATTGGTGTTGTAAATAACAATGTCTTTAACATATGTGTTTTGGTTTGGAGTGTAATAGATGTATGTGGTGTGGAGTGGAATTATGTGGGTTGTATTTGAATTGTTAGATGTAGAATGTGTGGGGTGGAATTGTGTGGTGTATTTGCGTAGTGGAATTATGTGGTATGGTGAATAGATAGAAGTGGGAGCTGCACAGAATAGATAGAATGAAAGATAGAGAAGGATAGGTAGTTTGTAAAGGAAGTGGTGAATGAACGAGACAGAAGAGCAGAAAGTGTTTGAGAAAGAACATCCGGAAGTCCTGTCTGTCTCTGAATGAGGCGGTTGCACCTTCAGTTTGGCAACAAGAGTACTATTATTATTATTATTATTATTATTGGGACATTTATTGAGCGCTGCGCTTACGCACACCGGCGTGTCCACGCGCTGAGAGTGGGAGTAGACAGATGACAGGGAGCAAAGACATCACGGGCCCTTATTTGCTATAAAGATAGGTTTTTAATTTTGCCCGGAATCTGGCCTCATCTAGTTCCAGACGCAGGTCCGTTGGCAGTTTGTTCCAGTAAGTTGCCGCCAAATATCTGAAAGACCTGCCTCCCATGCGGGCCTTCTTGATTCTTGGGGTCCTCAGTAAGCCACCCCCTGTTGATCTAAGTGCCCGTGTTGGTATGTAGGCTTCGATCAAATTCGTCAGGGGGACGGGTGCCCTGCCATTCAAAATACGGTGACAGGTACATAGGGCTTTATACTCCACTCTTCTCCTTACAGGGAGCCAGTGTAGCTGCTGGAGGGCCGCCTTAGAGTGCGCCCTTTTTGGCAGTCTGAGTATCAGCCGTGCAGCCGCATTCTGCAGCACTTGCAGCCGGGCCATGCTTTTTTCTGGCGCTCCCAGGTACAGCAGGTTCCCATAGTCCGCCCGAGCTGTTACCAGGGCATGAACCAGGGTTTGACGTGCTTCCAGCGGGAGTAAGTCCAGGACCTTTCTCAGCTTCTTCAGAATCCCGAAGCAGACTCCCACCACCCGATTAATCTGGGGGCCAAAGGTGAGCCCTACGTCAAACCATACCCCCAAATTGCGCGCCTCTAGGCACGGGGTAGGGGTGGGGCCAAGGCAGGAGGGCCACCATGCCGGCGACCAGGCAGACTGGGCTCTCCCTACCACCAGCACCTCTGTCTTGCTGCCGTTCAGCTTCAAGCAATTGTTGGCCATCCATTCGGCAAGATCTTTCATACACGAACGGAAGCCATCGGCAGCAAGACAGGGCGCCTGCGACAGGGAGATTACCAGCTGCGTGTCGTCGGCATAAGAGACTAGTTGGAGGCCATGACTCTCCACGATCGATGCAACAGGCGCGACGTACAAATTAAAAAGGGTAGGGCTCAAGGACGAGCCCTGCGGCACGCCTTGGCCCAAAGGCACCCCCCTAGAATAGCAGTCTCCCTGCCTGACTTGAAAACTTCTCTCATTGAGGAAGTCTTGGATCCATCTCAGCGCGGTGCCAGAGATGCCACCTCTGTTCAGACACTGTAGCAAGATGTTGTGTGCTACAGTGTCGAACGCCGCGCTGAGGTCCAACAAGATCAGAGCCATAGTTTGGCCTGCATCCACGCCCTCTCTCAGATGTTCCATTGCCATGAGGAGGGCGGACTCAGTGGAATGACGTGGCCTGAAACCAAACTGCGTCGCATGGAGCAGTCCCCTTTCCTCTACGTGCTTCATAATTTGGATATTAACCACCTTTTCCGCCACTTTTGACAGAAAAGGCAGGAGGGAGATGGGCCTCAGATTTTCTAATACCTCGAAGCCTAAATGTGGTTTCTTCCTGAGCGGGAGCACCACCGCCTGTTTCCATCCGACCGGCAGCTTCCCTGACCCGAAAGATACACCGAGGATATGCCTTATATAAGGCTCCAGGACTACCAGACTGTCTGCCAAGCGTTTAGGCGACACCGGGTCCCACGGGGAACCTGTTTTTACAGAGCGGCACACCACTAATAATTCCTCAGGAGGAGGGGTGCAAAAGCGTGTAATATGCCCTGCCGTCTCTGTGTGCCCTATTGCTTCCTCTAGGTCCAGCCCTATAGGCCGAATAGGGAAAGTTGAATAAATCTTCTCTACTTTAGCGGAGAAGTAGTTTGCAATTCGGTCACAAGACTCCGTAGAGCAGCTCTCCGGCTCTGTAGATGCCTGCACCGACGTCAAGGATTTATAGATGCCAAAAAGTTCCTTGGCAGAGTTTTCCGCCCCCTGAATTTGTTCCGCAAAATAGGCTGCCTTAGACTTTTTTATCAGCCTGTGGTGAATGCGCCTTTTTTCCAGAAATAGATCCCTGGCCTGGTTGTCATAAGACACCCTCCAGACTTTTTCTGCCCGCCTACAGTCTGCCTTTGTCAGTCTCAACTCAGCACTGAACCAAGGAGCTGAGCGATCTTTCCGGGCGCCTGTAGTAGTAGGGCGGCAGAGTGGGGCTGTCTGGTCAAGCGCTGCCGTAATGCGCTGATTCAGATTGAGGACAGCTGTTTCTATGTCCTCACCCCCTGGCAAACCGTCCCTAGTTAGGGCTTGGTTAAAAGCTGCCACCGAGAATTTGGCCCACTTCCTCCTAAGATAGTTAGCGGGTACCTGGCTGGTTTTGTTGGAGTTTCTACTCTGTATGGAGAATGCCACCAGGAAGTGGTCGGTCCAGGGAAAGGGTTCAACACCTGACACTTCCACACCTTCCCAATAAGCATAGACCGGGTCCAGGAGGTGTCCCAGTCGATGCGTAGGCGACTTAAGTTTCAGGTCCAGTTGCAGGGCAAGCATGTCCCGACCAAAATCCTCAACCCCGATAGCCTCAGGGCAGTTGAGGTGCAGGTTGAGATCTCCTAAAAGGAGAAATTTATCCCTGCGCAGGGTCGCCTCCATGAGGCTTTCTAACAGGCTCTCCCTAAACTTAGTGCAGGCCCCTGGGGGCCGATATACCAGACATCCATTAAGCGTCATGGCCCCATTAATTTTAATCGAGAAGAGACCCGCCTCACTCTCCATGATCGGCGTGCGTTCTAAGCAGCAACCCAAAGTGTCCTTAAAGATAATCGCAATCCCCCCTCCCACCCCCTCAGGCCTATCTTGCCTGACCCAGGAGTAATTCTCCGGTGTAGCTTCAATAATGTCAGAGTCGGAAAACTGATCTAACCACGTTTCAGTTAGAAACAGTAAATCAAGTTTTTTTTCCGTAATCAGCTCGAACACATCGAGCCTGTGTTTACGTAACGACCTGACATTCAGGAGGCCGCAGGACAGTGCCTGCTCCGTAGTGTCCCGCGGCATAGTAGTCATGCAAAAGCTGCAATGAGGGCATACCCTGTCGCTGCTCATCATCCCGTGCATACAGGAGGAGGCAGTGTGGGGGCGGAAACCAAGTAGTTGTTCCCTAGTCCAGTAGATCTTTCGACCAGGGGTAGTAGCCCTAGGCCGCAGTCGGCCGCGGACGGGCGCAGACGGGCTTAACTCTGGCGCGACTCCGGCGCGCCACCGACGCGCCCGCTGCGCTCGTCCGCTGCGCTGACGCATGGGGAGATGTTTAAATAGGCTGATGACCAGGGTGGGCGGAGTCAGCAGGGCAGGTTGGGAGGGGTTTTTAAAAAGAGAGTAGCGTCCAGCGCTCGTAATCAGCAGGACGGCGAGGCTGGGCTGGGCTGCTTGTAGTCAGCGATGGAAAGACAAAGGTATTTTTAAAATCAAAAGTCAAATGCCACCCGCGAGCAAGTCCTCTGCCACAGGACTGCTCGAGTACAGTGGCGAAAAAGGGGCGGAGCCTAAATAGGCTGATGACCAGGGTGGGCGGAGTCAGCAGGGCAGGTTGGGAGGGTTTTTTAAAAAGAGAGTAGCGTCCAGCGCTCGTAATCAGCAGGACGGCGAGGCTGGGCTGGGCTGCTTGTAGTCAGCGATGGAAAGACAAAGGTATTTTTAAAATCAAAAGTCAAATGCCACCCGCGAGCAAGTCCTCTGCCACAGGACTGCTCGAGTACAGTGGCGAAAAAGGGGCGGAGCCTAAATAGGCTGATGACCAGGGTGGGCGGAGTCAGCAGGGCAGGTTGGGAGGGGTTTTTAAAAAGAGAGTAGCGTCCAGCGCTCGTAATCAGCAGGACGGCGAGGCTGGGCTGGGCTGCTTGTAGTCAGCGATGGAAAGACAAAGGTATTTTTAAAATCAAAAGTCAAATGCCACCCGCGAGCAAGTCCTCTGCCACAGGACTGCTCGAGTACAGTGGCGAAAAAGGGGCGGAGCCTAAATAGGCTGATGACCAGGGTGGGCGGAGTCAGCAGGGCAGGTTGGGAGGGGTTTTTAAAAAGAGAGTAGCGTCCAGCGCTCGTAATCAGCAGGACAGCGAGGCTGGGCTGGGCTGCTTGTAGTCAGCGATGGAAAGACAAAGGTATTTTTAAAATCAAAAGTCAAATGCCACCCGCGAGCAAGTCCTCTGCCACAGGACTGCTCGAGTACAGTGGCGAAAAAGGGGCGGAGCCTAAATAGGCTGATGACCAGGGTGGGCGGAGTCAGCAGGGCAGGTTGGGAGGGGTTTTTAAAAAGAGAGTAGCGTCCAGCGCTCGTAATCAGCAGGACGGCGAGGCTGGGCTGGGCTGCTTGTAGTCAGCGATGGAAAGACAAAGGTATTTTTAAAATCAAAAGTCAAATGCCACCCGCGAGCAAGTCCTCTGCCACAGGACTGCTCGAGTACAGTGGCGAAAAAGGGGCGGAGCCTAAATAGGCTGATGACCAGGGTGGGCGGAGTCAGCAGGGCAGGTTGGGAGGGGTTTTTAAAAAGAGAGTAGCGTCCAGCGCTCGTAATCAGCAGGACGGCGAGGCTGGGCTGGGCTGCTTGTAGTCAGCGATGGAAAGACAAAGGTATTTTTAAAATCAAAAGTCAAATGCCACCCGCGAGCAAGTCCTCTGCCACAGGACTCCATCCCCTTTGCGAGAGAATACCCTTTCCACCAAACTGCAAATTGGCCCCTATGTTTGTTAACTTGTGCTGCAAGTGCAAAGGAATGATACCATTTAAGCGATGCACAATATACTTCTTAAAAATTACATGAACTCAGAAACAGATTGTGTGCCCGGCGTTGTACACAGAGACAGCCTTCTCACCCTCAAGGCTTTTAACAAAAATTATATGCACCTCATTTATAGCCAGTCAGATCTACTCACTGACCTCCCAAACTGTTGTTCTAGAGCTTGTTTAGCCCAAAGAACAAACACTGGCTGATCTATGACTGAGAACATACCGTCCGGTTGACTCAACTTTTCTGCAGCTTCAAGTATTTACCGAGGCCGCTTGAAAAGAGCTGCTTGAGGGTGAAGGAGACCCTGCTATGAAGGGTGGAGGCACCCAGGACATTGCACACTATTAGGTGGACACTAATGGAAATTGGAAGAGTGCGTCATAGAAGGCACTACCAGCCATGAAACTAGGCACATAAAATGCTGCTTTTTAAGATGCATGTTACACGTTCTTTGCAGTAGGCACATTAACCCTCTGTGCCTCATTAGTTAAATCAAAGCTGCCACTGAACAAAGCTCTCCTCATGCTCCAGCAGGTACATTAATCACTGGCATTCTCTTGACACTTTTATTGTTGCTGGAAAGCTGCTAATTATACAAGAAATGTTTCTGTGCTTTTAAAACTGCTGCCTACAGACCCTCTGGGAATGTGTCACCGCGGACCACAGTTTGGGAAACACTGGTGTAAAGGATTGTGATGGCTGCGGTAGGAATGGAAAAGACAACGGTCTTCCAGGGCCCTGTATATTTCAGGAGTTTCCATTCCTTTTTTAGGTCTCGCGCCTGCGATGCATATGGCGAAGCCATATGCATCGCGCCAGGCGCGATACTATAGTTTCCGAGTCTGCTTCCCAGGAGACAGGAGACTGGCGCGCGCACGCTCAGGAAAGCGATCGGAGCCGGCCACGCGCGCGCGTTCCCAATCTCCTGTCTCTCTGGGAAGCACACAAGCAAGCCCCGCCAAGGCACCACGAGCACGTCCCACGTGGGCGTCTACCACGAGGACAACGGCAGCAGGGTAATGCTTGTTTTAAATGTATTTATGCGTTTTTATATAGCGCGGCCTTTACCCGAAGAGAGCTTAACTTTGTAATTGGATCCCTAACTGCCCTGTTTTAAGCTGGAAGATGAGGGCCCCTGTGAGGTGCTGGCATGGGGTCAACCTCGTGAAACAGCAGAGCTGGCATTAAAGACGGCTGACGTAGACAGGGGGAGACCCCTGTTAAATACAGGTTTTGCAGACTTTGATCTGGGCCACAGCTTGGGTGAATGGAAGGCGAAAGGTGTTATTTAATTAAAAAAATATATCTTTTTGTGTTTTTATTTCAGAACCTTTCAACGTGCTTTTCACAATGCGGACAGCTGTTGGAACAAGCATTTGCAATGCAATAGGTCTCGCATTTACGCGAGTCTGAGCTAATGACATTGCAAATGACAATGGCTTTTTTTTGTTTTTAAAACATAAATAAAAGGCATTGTCATTTGCAATGTCAATAGCTCAAACTCGCGTTAATGCGAGACCTATTGCATTGCAAATGCTTGTGTTACCCTAGTCCTAGTAGCAAATTATGGGGCTGATGGTAGGACACTCTCTGTACCTTGTGATTTCATCAGATGTCAAATAATGTGTTATTTCACTGCTGAATTGAAGTTTATGCTTTACATTCGCAATTCGTAATGCCCAACTTAGTAGTCGTTCATCGGTTGCCTAGGGCTTATTATTTCCTTGCAACGCATTCCATGCAGTTTTCTATAATCATCGACTTCAGTTATTGTTTCTTAACAGATATGGTATGACAACCTTAAAAACTATATAAATGCTGACATAACTGTTGTATTCTTCTTTGCAGCTTAATGTCTGGGTTGGCTGCTCTGGATGCCAAGACTTCCAGCCGCCTTGGCATATTCACCATAGCCTACTACCTGTGGACCACCTTTGTGGCGGTGATAGTGGGCATTGTGATGGTCTCCATCATTCATCCTGGAGGCGCCGCCCAGAAGGAGAACACCGACCAGAGTGGAAAGCCCATCATGAGCTCAGCCGATGCCTTGTTAGACCTCATTCGGTAAGTGCACTTCTTCCTGCTTTACAAAAGTACACACAAACGTCGCAGAGGCTGTTGAGGATATAGCTCATTTATTCTATAGACCAATTATATTGAGGCATTCTTTCCAAGATTAATGTTTAAATGAAGACACAAAAGACCAGGACCTCTTCAATGAGGGAATACTTTCCCAATTGCTCCCCTCCTTTACTGAGTCCAGAACCAGATGCTATATGAATGCACATTTGCTTCTGAGGATCTGTCTGGTGCAACTGGACGTTCGAAGGTTCAAATGTGCACTGGATAGAATGTCTTCATTTATCAGACTGCACATTCAGTAGAGGAAATTCACATTTGTTTAAACTCGATCTTATGTGTTTCAGATAGTTAATGAAGTGACCTTCATATGAGCTCTATTGTGTAATGACTATTTCAGTCTAGATAGCCATTCCCCAAACATGCAGAACTTTAATTGGGAATAGCTTCAATGCATACTGCACACGCCATGTTTTCGGATACTCTCTGAAAATGACTGTAAACACCTAATGTACAAATAAGCCTTGAAGGTGGTCAAATCATTTTTTCTCATGCGACTGTGGCATTTATCGACTTTTTTTTTGTTAAATGTATCACGGATTTGGCTGCTTGTTACCTAGAAGAAATTTCAAGGCCCAGACAGTGGGCAAAGCGGAATACCATGAGGTTATACCGGTGAGAAAGACCATGTGAATCCTCATTCTCTGATCATTAACTCTGAATTGCTCTAAGAAACACACATAGGGAATTACCAGTACGTTTATGTGCTCAATATCATCTACCCCTTCAGAATGAAGGGCTCTGCCTTTGCATTTGATGTCGTTTAAAAAATGTGTAAGTGTGTATTGAAAGCAGCACTGCATAATTTCATTGTATATTGCAGTACACTGTCCCAATTTAAAGACTTCTCATTGGTTGCCATGATGAGGGCGTAGTTCATCTTCATATGCTCGCTGAATCCTCTGCTGTCTGTGCGAAGTGGAGCAGCATCTTTAAAAAGAATTCAAACATTCTAAAGAATAATGCCTTGAAGACAAATAGGGATATTATTCTTGAGATTTCTTTATTCAATATTAAAAATAATCTTGGGTCATACCTAGGCCGCATCTCAGTTACATCTGGAATTCATTACTCTAGTTATTAATACAGCAAACAACTGGAAGAAAATGTATCCTATATCGCAGCATTCATCGAATTGTTTTAGGGGACTGGCCAACATTTTAAAGAGTCTGTGACCTTAAGTCAACTTATTGAGGTGAGCTTGCTCTTTAGATAAAAATATCTTGATTCGTAGTGATTTAATGACGTATTTATCTGTCTCTTGGGTACATCCTCATTTATCTTTTCTCTTAGCAATTGTTTGATTTCGATATAATGGTGCAATTGTCCATTTATCTCCATGCTAATATATACTCTTGAAATGAATGGGTACTGAGACACATAAACATATATCCAGCTTAAGTTCTTCCTCTACCAGCTGCTTCCGCAGTTTCCAGTTCATTAAGCAGTTCTCTTTTTCCAGCCTCTTAATTTTAGCATACATCTTTCAAAGACTGATCCATACCACTAGCAGCCAAATTTGAAAAGTGGTGGGTATAAGCTACATTGTATGAGCAAGTTCATTTCCCCTTCTCCCTAAAGGTAGTTTGCGGTTATAGAGATATCCTACCTTTATTTATTTCAACAGTTCAAAATGGTGAGTCTTTCAGCAGAATTTCCCTACAAAGTGTCTGAAAAAGCCATGTTTTGATAGATATTTTGAAGGGACACTTATGTTTTGAAGAAATCCTGGCAAGCCAAGTGATCTGGACCATTCCCAGAGGCATCAGGTGGCAGAGTTTGCAGCATTAACCAACCTTCAGCCACAGTGTGGAGATGAAGGAAAATGCCCAAATAGGGTCACCCGAGTCACTCACGACCACCTTCCATACCAAATGAAGAGTCGGTCAAACAATAGAGAATACAAACCAATACTTGTTTATTCAAATACACTCAGAGTGGAGCCCGGTCGGCCCAGTCACCTAGGAGTGCTGCAGAGGGACTTACATCAGCAAGCATAACGATACATTATATACACTACGAAACCAATAAAAGCACACCCACCACGGAATTTTCTAAGCAGATGCAGCTGGACAGTAAATTACAAAGGAGTAAGTTTCGATTCTAGGCCGGGCACGCATTTCAAGGTCATTCTGCCTGTACCCACCGCTAGACAAGTGGGAGAAGGTCTACATCTAACAACAAAGGTTTGCGCTAACGAGAACAGTGTATTCATTGGTGTAGCAGAACCCAGCTCTGAAGAAACAACCTAGAGAAGGCCATTTCTCGAAAACAGCCAAGGATTTGTTTTGGTTACAATTTAAAATGGCGACCATACATAAAATGGTGCAGCGAATGCTAACTTTACGTTAACAATGCTAAAACATAGTTTCTATTCTAACAGAGACATAAAGAAAGAGACCTAGAACTGTCTCTGACTAGCAGTCAAAAAATAGCTATGTATGTAGGACTAAAATGTCAGTTTTCTAAGAGCCAACCCTCATTTATAAACAAACAAGGAAGAAGGAGTAACATAGTTTGTCAAAAATGGTTAATAAGAAGCTGACAATTTAGTCCTATTAAAAGAAGGACTAAAAGGTTAGCTCCTCTAGCAGTCAACATCAAGCCACAGACACTGAATGCTCAGAAAAACAATGGTCTTGGTTTGCTACGATTTTTTCATGAGGAATTGTGACTTATTCTTGTTGTAGTCCTTGCTTACGCTTGAATTGTAGGAGAACTATAGGTGTAATACAACAGTAAATCACAACAAAATCATTGTCTCCAGTGCAGGCTATTTTCCAGTAGTAGACTGCCTAACTCAATGGGCTTGAATGGTGCACAGATTGCGGCAGACACACATAGAGGGAGCTGTCATAACAGAGTCTAGAAACTTGTGTGCTTGCACAAACATTTCACAAAAGGAAGCAGGAAAAGGTGGGAAAAACTCATAGGACCTTTATTAATAAAAAAAAGTAAGTGACTGCAACATTGGACATATGTTCTTTAAAAGATAAAAGTGAAAAGTAATTCCCAGATTGTGAACACGAATGAAAGTGGTAGATCAAGCTCACTACGTCATCAGTCTGCTCCTCAGGACAAGAGATTTCCTGAAATTCAACCTCTAATTCTTGGAAGCGTTAAGGTGCAGTGACTTACTGTTAATCCTGTTTTTAATGGCTCACAAACAGTTTCTAAAATGTGTTTGAAAACTATAGCTATCATCAAAAGGTCAACATTAATATCGTGTCATTGGCATAGGCAAAACACAGTGGGCTAAAGTAGCTTTTCAATGATGCCAGAGGACCAACCAAGAGCGTGAAAAGGGAGGAGCTGAGTTTGTAGCCCACAGACATCCCACAAGTAATGGATCTGAAATTGGACCAGTAAGCAAATGGTATGACATCTTGAGATTTGTTTTTAACAACACGGGGCTTTGTGATCCATAGCAGCAGACTATTTCCACTAAGTTAGCAGGATGCATTCAGGTTGTGGGAAAAGCAAAAAGTGACCTTAAGGATGATTTCAGGAGGAGCCACGCTGCCCCATTTGGTACTTTGGAAGCTCTTCCGGGATTCCAGTGATAATTAGTTATACATTTGCCCGAGCTTCTCCATTTCTTGCCTCTCCCATCCTGATAAGGCCCGAATGAATGGGCCAAAACACGTCAACCCTACAACACGGAGGAGTCCATCAGATCTTGATTAATGTTTTAAAAACTTGTGTACACTTTCCTTAAAGCTGGTGGAGGATTGATGTATCCCCTAGAATGTGTATGTGACTACCTCTTTTTGTAAGGGATTGCTTTTTTGAATTATGTTGCTGTTGCATCCATATGTAAATATAACAGGCAGGAAAGATTGATTATAGAGATATATATATATATATATGTTTTTTTTTTTAAACTCCACTGCCAGCCGGCTCTTGCATACAAACAAAGTAGGAGCACAGAACATAGAATCTCCTTTACTTGGGTTGAAATCCGTCGGCTATTACGTGTTTTAGCACCAAAGTGCCTTCATCACATGATACATATATATATATATATATATATAATCACTGAAAAAACCATAGGTTTTACACGCGTTATAGTTAGGAAGTAGCATTTAAAAAACCTATGAAATTCACTGAAAAAACCATAGGTTTTACACCAGTTATAGTTAGCTGAAAGTTTTACTCACATAAAACCATTGAAATTCCCACGTTATAGTTAGTTGGACTCACTATAACTTGCGCGTGCAATGCACTGCTGATGATGTCACATATTACATCACTCATGACATGGTCAGTGACATCACTCATGACATCACTGATGACACCATCCAGTGAATGTGTGTCTTTTTGATAAATAAATATTAGTGAGTAATGTTTAAATATTTAAATATATGTATTAGTGTTTCACTTTGAGTATAAGTGGCTGCATGGGTTGGTTGAGTAGCTACATGTGTATGTATATGGGTTATTAGATGTTTTTTTAGTATCAGTATGAGTGTCTGTATGGTTTGGTGGGGGTATTACTTAACACATAAATGCATGAATGACTAACTCTCTCTTTGTATCTGTTTTGAAGACAGCATATGTGCAGGACTGTATGGGTGGATGAGTGTGTATATGTGGGTGTAAGTGAGTGAATGACTGTCTCACTAGTGTCTTTGTCAATAACTACATATGTTTTAATTTAATTTAATCTAGTATATGTGAATATTGATGTATATAAGTGAGTATATGTGAGAGTGAGGGATTGTAAGAGTTCCTGTTTAAGTTAGTATGTGTTTCTATAAGTTATTATTTAAGAGAGTAAGTATGTGTAAGTTTCCTCAGAAGAAAAGTGGTAGTATGTGTATAGCTGTATATGCAAATAAATGGATGTTCAATAGTTTATTTGCATGTGTGAGTATGTGTGTCTATAACTTTTGAATGACTGTCGGTGTGTAACAGGATGTATAGATATATCACTACATATGATGAGTAAGTATATGTATGAGTGACTGTATAGAACTGTTGGTGAATGAGTGGATGTGTATATTGATGGTGGTATTACTGAATTAACTTCTATTTTTTAATATGTGTTTCAAGGGTTACATTACAGTGAAAGGAGGTCTCTCCCTCTGTCACAATGATGATGTCATCAGTGATGTCATGAGTGATGTCACTGACCATGTCATGAGTGATGTAATATGTGACGTCATCAGCAGTGCATTGCACGCGCAAGTTATAGTGAGTCCAACTAACTATAACGCGGGAATTTCAATGGTTTTATGTGAGTAAAACTTTCAGCTAACTATAACTGGTGTAAAACCTATGGTTTTTTCAGTGAATTTCATAGGTTTTTTAAATGCTACTTCCTAACTATAACGTGTGTAAAACCTATGGTTTTTTCAGTGAATTTCATAGGTTTTTTAAATGCTAATTCCTAACTATAACGGGTGTAAAACCTATGTTTTTTTCAGTGAATTTCATAGGTTTTGTAAAGGCTACTTCTTAACTATAAGCTGTTTATAAATTATATTATTTCATTATATTACTTAGGTTATAATATTTTGGGAAATATAAAATATTTTTTAATATATTCTAGATTTATATTTTAGATTATCAAAAAATAGTTTCATAGCATTATAAACTTTTCTTCACTGTCAGAATTGCTTCAGAACTCCATGCAAGTCTCAAAATCTTTACAAAGTCTTCACCTTAACTTTATTTTACCGTTTTCAGATTTGTCACATGTAGTAAAACGTACCAGGGTGCGCGACAGCGTGCGCGCACTCTTGAAACAAAAAAAAAAGGTTTGAAATTTTATCGGCATTGTTCTAGTGTCCCCATATGAAGGTATTTAATATTTGACAATATATATCTTTCCTCATTTTCACATTTTAAAACTTTATTAAATTTGACTGATACTTCTAAGTCACGTACGTGTCCGGATTCCGTCACCGGGTACACATTCTAATACGCGCATGTCAAATCATGTGACTTGAGAAGAACACTTCCTATTGGTTCATAGTAGTTTCTATTCCGCAATTTTTGCAGAAACCACCAACTTCCCTCACTATCTATTTGGCGCTGAAGCGAAAACAACTTTTTTCATCTTTCCGGACACTATCCAGAAATGGCGACTGCACGTAATTCTTCTTCGGAGTCCGAAGAAAATCTTTATCCTCCTTTAAGAAAAAAAAAGGAATCTTTTATTTGGCAATTTTTTACCTTTCCACAAGGTCAAAAAAAAGTAAATGCTCCGAAAGTAACGTGCACAATTTCTGGCTCAGTACTTTCCAGAGGAAATCCATCCAAAAAATATTCTTTTTCAATTCATACGATGAAGAGACATATGTTACGTTATGTTATGTTATGTTATGTTATACTGGGGTTTTATATAGCGCACGGCTACTCAAAGAGTGTCCCGGCGCTTTGTTTTGCACACCGATCTCACAACATAACAAGAGGAAAACAGATAAAAAACAGAAAGAAAACCAACGGAGCCCAGAAAAAACTAAGAAGTAAAAAGCCAGGTTTTGAGCCCCTTCCTAAAAGCCAACAAGTTTGAAATGCTGTGCAGGGCCACTGGCAGCTTATTCCACAACTGGGACGCCAGTAGTCTAAAAGAGCGGCCTCCAATGCGTGCCCTCTTCACACGAGGCACTGCAGCAAGGAACAAGGATTCTGACCTCAGCGACCTGGCTGGGTGGTAGAAGGTCAGTCTTTTTTGGAGGTATTTCGCACCGGAGGCGTGCAGAGCTTTGTGCGCCAGAGTCAGGGTCTTAAAAATTATCCGCTTCCGGACAGGAAGCCAGTGCAGTGCCTCCAGGAGACCCGAGGCTCTAGCACGGCGAGATAGTCCAAAGATGGCCCGAGCTGCTGAATTCTGGACCACCTGTAACCGTTGAAGCAGATATTCTGGCAGGCCGAGATAGAGAGCGTTAGAATAGTCAATTCTCGAGCCAATTATCGCCTGCACTGTGATCTTCCTGTGTTCCTCCGATAACAAAGGGAGAAACTTACGCAACATCCGGAGCAAGCCAAAACAGGTGCCCGTGAGGCCAATTATCTGTGAGCGCAGTGTGAGGCCGTTGTCAATCTTAATCCCAAGGTTTTTTGCCACCTGGGACGAACTTGCTGGTGGAAACATGTTCTCAGGCCACCACACTTTCCAGTCCGGATCCGAACTGCACCCGAAAAAGAGGACCTCGGATTTATCCGAGTTGCACTTGAGGCTGTTATGTTGGAACCACTGAAATACAGCCTCAAGGCAACCCTGGATCCTACCTCCATCGAAATCCGCACCCCTCTCACAGGTGAAGAGGAGCTGGGTATAACATAACATAGGGCATATTATGAAACCCATTATCGCCGCTTTATCGCCAATTTCCTGTCGATGAAAATGCATTCACTGTCCATTGTAATATGCCCCTATGTTTTTCAAAATTCAAATTGAAACGTATGTTATATGCGTTTATATCTAACATTACGAGAAAGTCATAACACCGCCTGCGATAAAACCACTTTACATGTGTTGCGCACAGACAGTTAATGACATGCATAGTAGACGTATGTTAAACTACTTGCAAATCCTGTTAAAAGGCAAAAATACTATCTCGTACACGGCTCCTGTTACAAAAACAGTTTAAATAAACGTATTTATCGTACGAGTGCCACGGGCAACATTGATGAAGCATTTGGCAGTCTTAACGTGGAGGTGTGAAAATGAAACGAAATCAACCCCCTCTCATATTTACATAGCACACATTAGTGCATATAAAAAGAACACTTGTTTTCATGCGGTAATGTTAACTGTCACAGGGATAGTATTACATATTTATTCAAATTATGTTCAGACTGCCTCTTTTGTAATTCTCTGCTAACATGCACTCTCATCATTAGAAGTGAAAGCATAATGCTCCTTCTATTTTCATTTAATGTCCCATTTTTTCCTTTAGAAATCTACTTACCGTATACTACTAACAAAAATTATCACTATCTTAGCTTACTTCCAATAATTATTTGTAGACCAGCAGCGACTTTTAACGCTTAGGAGTGATACAATTATCAAAGTTTAATTCTAAAACTAATGATTCCCAAACTGTACACCGCGGCTCCCTACTCCGCGTAATAAGGTGCCAAGGGCACGGCGCACTCAAGGTTGCCTAACCGTCTGTAAATTCCACAGACGTCACTACCCTTTTATGTGTAACTATATCCATCTCAGAGAGCTGCGCGCTCCTCCCCTATGATAACGCTGACAGTCCATGCTAAAATGGCCTTGAATTTTACTGCAGCAGGAGCACCCCTCCCACGCATTGGAATCCTAAAAAAAGCTTCCTACCTCAATGAACAGAAGACATTGTTTTGGGAAACATCCTAAACAACGAAGTCTAAATCACGACTTACCTGAACAACGAAGTAAGAACAACGAGGAATTCCGAACAACGAATTCCAGAACCACGACGTTCTTAAACACGACTCGGACTCTCACTGCTCAGAAGGGGCGGAGGCAGCAGAGATCGAAGCACAGAATAGGTAAACAGCCTGTGCTGCGTGAGATCTCTCTCACTGCTCAGCTCGAGTTTGAGACTATAGGCAAGCTGAGACACAGCTCACCGGTAGGGGCATAGGCAGCAGAGATTCTTGTGAAAGTAGAGCTGAATATTGAATCAAGAAAAGCTAATGAAATCGGGCGAGGTAAAGAATAGACACAAATAAATATCTTTGAATGAAAATATTGACTCAGTTCCTTGACACAGATGTAAATTCAATTACAGTAGTCTGTACTTTTATGAGATGAACTCATATTTCTGCATAATTTCATAAAGTAAATCCAAACGTCTGGCATGGTAAAAAAAACATAGTGCCTTGACTCTTCTCCTTCGGGTCATCCCTTGATTACTGCCCGATTGAATCAGGATGCTAGAGAGCTGCCATTGAACAAGAAGTTATCCCTTCAGTAAACACCTCTGGTTAGTCCCAGAATGAATATGTGACGAGTATGATCAGTAATAAAAACAAATACATCACAAAAATACGGACAGAAGATTTCATCTCAAGCTAAGGTACTTTCCCAGTGGTATTGCCAAAACGTATTTCATGGAAGTATTATTATTACAATAGTGCCATCTATAGGCAAGTAACAAGGTGTTTTTTTTTCGTGGTTTAGGAAGTCGTCGTAAAAGTAGTAGTGGTTTAGCATTGCTCGTTGTTAAGCTTTCGTGGTTCAGGAAGTCGTGGTTAAGGGAGTAGATGTTTAGTCATACATCCATTGTTTTAGATAAAAAAAGTAAAAACACCATCAAGGCTTATTATGAAACAGTTTCTGTTAAAAAGTCTATGAATGAAAATTATTAAATCAGATTAACGTTCTTTCATTGTCTCATAAATTTTACACAGCAATATTTTAATTAACATATTCAACAATTCCATGGTTACTGCTTTCCAACTTAAAGGTACTAGCACCTATTCTGAAAGGCAATAGTCTTTGCTTCTTCTTTGTATGAAAGTATTTGTTAAACTACATATCTACATGCAATAAGACATACAACATACCTCCAGTCGTGCACCACACTATACTACACGCATATTTCTAGTTTAGGTGCTTTCATCTGCATACAGAACAACATCCAACACCTTCTTTAAAAAAACTCCTTACTTTTAAAAAACAGTGCTGAAAGTCAAGGGCGGATTACCAAAGTGGGCATGCGGACATGGGCCGAAAGGCCAGTGCCTCGTGACCCTCTGTAGGCCGTTTTATTGTCCCCTTCCCCAGTCCACTTAGAGTACACTTGAAAAGGGGAGAAAATAAAAAGCCGACCCACAGAGTACACAGAGACAGACTGCGAAAATGAAACCAGCCTCCCTGTGCGACCGAACACCCCTGCCCTACCAAACAATGAAGCTGATGCTGGGCTGGGGAGAGCTCATTGTTACCAAGAATCGACCTCCCTGGGGGGCAGTTGTTTCTGAGACCTTTCAGACATTTTCACCTCGGCCCTCCTGGGGCTCAAGCGGCCCATGCAGCAAGTTTCTAAAACAAACAAAAATGAGAGGTTGCATACACTGTGATGCCAACAAAAAGTGAAGTGTACTAGTAACAAAAGAGTACTATCCACAAGTACATAGATAATACTACATTAAATTGTAAACACTCAATCTGCCACAACACACTGGGAAGGCACTTCCCATGCACCAGCTACACCTCAACTTTCCCCTGCCTACCTGACTATGTTTTGTGCTCCCCTGCCAGGATATTTTGCCGAGCCCTGGAGGCCTAATTAATTAACTAATTGCAGGAGCCTTACCTCTCTTCAAGTACTTCTAAGCTGAAGGCCTGGGAAGGAGTAAGGGGCATATTATCAAGGGGGTTTATCTCCGCTTTTTTGGCTTTAAAAGCCAAGAAAGCGGGGATAAAATTATCTCCCTATTACCTAGCTGTCGCTAACACCAGTTAGCGACAGCTAGTAGGAGATAGCGACCATCTTGGGCCCCACTTTGCATGTCAGTGATATTTATCACTAATGACATGCAAAGTGGGCGTGCCAAGATGTTAGCGACTGGAAACAGTTGCTAACATCGCTATCTCCTATTACCAACTTTTGGAGATATTCGCGCTAAGCGCGAATATCTCCAAAAGCTAACACCTGCCCTGAGCAGTTCTTAGCCATGTTATCCAATGGGAGGTGGATAACATGGCTAAGAGCATTAGCTCGGTAATGCATGAATATCGCTGACTTTTCAGCGATATTCATGCATTGCGGTAGTTTTTTATCGCATTTGCGATAAACCTTGGTAATACCAAGGTTTATCTGCGATAAAAATCGCCGCAGCTCAGCGGTAAATCTTTGTCTCTAACCAAGCAATAGCGATAATTATCGCTATTGCTTGGTAATATGCCCCTATGTCGGTTAGTAATAGCGCCGGCTTCTTTGCTTTTCAAATGCTTCTGTGTTAAAGGGCTGAAATAATTTTGTGACAGTAAAGGGCCTTGCTATTTGTTTTAGTTGCTCACCATGTTACCATTGTCACCTTGGTCTTGTGTCCTATGGAACAACAGTTTCCTCCCACTTTCATGCCTTGTATATGCAAATGGTGTTTCATAAAAGGGCACGCCCCTTGAATGTGGACCACACCCATTAAATATGGACCACGTCTCATGAATTTAGCCCACTTTTTTCGTCACTGCCCGGGAAGATATGAAATCCCAATCCGACCCTACGTAAAGCCATGAAAACAACAACACTTACATTCACATTTTGCAATGTTATCTTTATATGTCAATTATATTAAATTTCACAGACAAACAAAGCAAATCCCAATATAGTTATTATCTATAATTAATTGTCACTAACTGGTGTTAGCATCAGCTACATACTACTGAGACAATTTTATTTGCACTATCTTGCCTTTTAAAATTAAAAATGCAGAATAAAACTCCCTTGATAATTTCCTGAAAAGTTCTGTAATACATTACATTTACCAGCAATTTTTTTACACATCAACATTAGTAAACTGAGTGACTGAAATGTTGCTCATTTCTTACAGTAATTTGCTTAGACACTCCTTGTAACTGTGCAGCTGCTCCTCCATGGAAATGCTTACATAAAACACAACACTAGTATGACCAGGATACTCAAAGAAATAACACAGGGTTTAAAAATAATTTTTATTATTTATACTTACCTAAGAAATAGTAATAAATGAAAACTTTTAAATATTTGAAAAACATGGTATCTGTGAAAGAAAAGTAAAAATATGGTTAAAGTGTTATTTCATTAAACAAAGCTAAGTAGAATTGATTTAACCAAAAAGTGAAAAAACAAAAAACAGAAGGACAGAAAGAGACCGAGACAGAATATTTTGAAAGAAATAAAAGCACTCAAAGAATCACAGTCTGAAGCAAAGTAAACTGATAGCCAAACTGAGAGTATGATTATTGACAATACACAAACCAAACAATCTCTGAAATAAACAGAGTAAGAGTACCTAAATATCTTAAAGAGAAAGATAAAATAAAGAATCAACACTAAGAGAAAAAGAGTCAAAAGGTAGAGTAACAGAAGATGAATAAAATACAAACAAACATGTAGTATAACAGAGACATATAAACCAAAATAAAGTAGGGTGAGAAAACTAAACTATAGATTTTAGATTGGAAATTATTCATAAATAAAGATAGCAGAGTAAGGGAAAAAATTGTAAGATATAGTAAGAGAAAGAAATTAAGATTCAGGAAAGAAAGCCAATAAAAGATCAATGAAGGTGACTCTCTGTAAAGCAACGTAAGTTAGAAACTGAAGACATAGAAAGACTGAATAGAATGCTAACAAAAAAGATGTAAAAGTAAAAGCATGAGTTAAAGAAAATAACCATATCTAAACACCATTATCAAAGGAAGAGGATGAAGAAAATTAGAGTAAGAGATAGATACCCAAAACTTTCAGATATGATTAGTTGTGCTTACCTTAAAAATGTAATTTCTGTGGAAGACAATAAAGAAATCTGTTATAATACATACTTCTAAATCAAATGTAACAAAATATCTTAAATAACATATTTACTGGTTTATTTTTGCTGTCTTCAGATAAATTGATTCACTATAAACAGTGATTTCAATAGTAATCATCATGTAACTGCGGGGAAAAAAAACACAATCAAAATGATTGTATTTAAAAAACCCATAAAAGATCTCTATACATACTATAAATACCTAGAAAAAAACATGTCTTAAATGTTTTTCTCTAATTCGCAATTTCTTGAGTAAGTACACCACATATTTCACAATTATAAACTAACTAAAGTATAGCAGTTACTTTAAAATACCACTCCACAAATAACCGTGCATCTATGTTCTTAAAACATTTATCTGAAGTCAACATTTTGATTACTCATGTCCAAATACTATCAGATAAGTCCTTTTTTGAGTACCTGTCAACAAACTCGCGACTAAGTATGTTCTAGAAACATTTATCTGTATTCCACATTAATATATCTCATACATTTCCGCAAGGCCAAATGGTATGAGTTAAATCGTTTTTTTTGAGTACATCTCCACAAACTTCCAAGTAAGTATACTCTAAAAACATTTATCTTAAGCCAACATTTCCATATCTCATTGTTTTCCGTATTGCAAAATAGTATAAGTTAATTCCAACGTCTCGTCTTCCAGAAACATTAATGAAACCTTACCTGATGCTATCACTTTGTCACATAATAGTTTCATTTCCATATTTGAACACCCTTAATCACATCATATTTCTAAAGGACACATTTTCATATCTTTACAGTATTACTCTGAGTCGTCCAACTAATTTCACTGAAATTTTGGTTGCAAAAATATCAGATAAGAATTTCTTAACTCAGAAGGCAAACGTTTCTTAAAACTTAATTGACTATCATTGCACAGCGTCCAACCAGTTGCACTCTTCAAATAAGCTATGTAATGTCCTGATGATATAGATGCCCCTTCATGAAAAATAATTGCTACAGTTACAAATGTTCTTCTAGAAATAGATATTTGAGAAGCCACAAAATTTTGAATTAAAGTTGACAATTTAGTTCCGTCAGCTCTGCATCGTTGAAGCATTAAAATAAGATATTGTCCATATCTATGAATAAATAACGTAGATAACATTTCTGAATTACATTGAGAACAGACCATGTTCTGATATGCATCTTTAACTAGTTTATTAAAGGACACTGTTTTACAATCTGGTATTGTTAAATATATAAATCTTTCTGTGTGTATGTCAGTACTACTTGTAAATGAGCAATTATCACAAATATGTTCCCATTTATAAGAAAGGCCAAATAGACTATCAATACCTACACCTTCTTCTTCCAAAACTGTAAGCATATACATAATGAATTCCTGACAATCTTGCTGAATATTCTGAGAAAATTGATTTAGTTCTGCACATATGTCTAAAACATTCCTTACTTCTGAAACACTTGCTACTTCACTATTACCACTAGTACATTTTTCAAGCACAGAATTTAAAGAACAACAAAATGTCTGCTCCTGATTTTCTCTAATCTGTTCCTGTAACCTTTTTAGAAAAAAAAACACATTAACCACTACATTTGCATAGCAGTTGACACCAGACCTATTTTCAAATTTAAATCCAACAATCTCTGTAGAACTTATGTTTTTCTTACTCTTATCAATGGCAGTCTCATCTTTTTTTCTTCTTTTCTCTAAAACTTCACTACATTGTTTCTCATTTCTCCTTTTCTGACCAACTATACGCTTTTTAATTAAAGGATATTGAGGTAAATGTGGAGCATATTCTCTTCTTAGCCTATTATACTCCTGTACACATTTTAAATCTGCACTGATCTTTGTCTCATCAAAATCAATTAGATAAAGCCCAGATAAAGTTCTAACTCGTGATAAAGCAACATATCCCATACCCTCTTTGAATACACTATTTCCAATATTTACCAAAGCACAATCTACACTTAAACCTTGCGATTTGTGAATAGTCACTGCATGTGCCAAACAAACTGGAAATTGTTTCCGACGGACATACAAGTCTTTTACAAGTAAAAAACTACTTGAGCAGCGACTGATTAGTTGAACTTCCTCAATTTCATCAAATTTTATTCGTAAAAATTCAATCTCATCTCTATTTGGGTAATTTACAAAACTAACAACATTACCCATTGCTCCATTCACCAGACCTCTTTCTACAAGTAAATTTCTCCGTAAAATAATCCAACAATTTAAACATACATACAGATTCTTCTCTAAACCAGCAGTTTTAGATATAGATGTCTGTAGACTATCCAATTTTAACTTTAAATTATCAGACAAAACAATAGTACTTCCTTCATACTCTATTTTATCTTTTGCTTCCAGTTTCTTAATTTCTTGATTTTCCAACTTCAACATTTTCTCATTGAAAACTGAGGATTCTTTTAGAGTTGGCATCAAGCATATAACTGACTTATCTTTTACCTCTTTACTATATATTTTTTCTGGTACATTTTCTTCATTGGGAAACAACTTACATATTAATCGAGTTTGTAGAGTTTCTTTTGCATCTTCAGTTAGTCTTCCAATCCTTATATCTTGAAGAATATCTCCATATTTAGTATCCTTTGCTTGTCGCATATTTTGAATCAGTTCAGTATATTTGAAATGTGACCATATATTTACATTTCCAATACTGCCAAGGCACTTTCTGGTGTCTTCATGTTTCACAGTTTCAATTACAGATTGTCCTTTTACAGGAGTTAGTTGCAGTAGGTCTCCAAAAACTATGACATGTTTCCCTCCAAATAATACATCATAGTCAGTTTTAAGTATCTGCTGCATTCTTAAATGTACAAAAGCAAGCATTAAATTAGATACCATGCTTACCTCATCAATAATAAGAAGTTTTATTTCTTTAAGAACTCTTGAAACTTCATAACAATCATCTCCAGATAGCTTGTGATATTGTAATTTGTTTTCATGTTCAACTGGCAGCATCAATAAACGATGTAAAGTAATACCTTTAATATTATGTGCTGCTAATCCTGTTGGAGCTGTCACCACACAAGATAATGATGACTGAGTTTTTTGCTGTAGATATGCAGTAATTCCTTTTATAAGAAAACTTTTCCCTGTACCAGCTTCTCCACTTACATATAGTCGAATAGGTTGAAATTACATACATGAGCATTCTTTTTTCTCATGACGAAAACCATGCTCAATGTGCTCTGTCACTTCCACATATATTTGTCTTTGCTCAAGATTAAATTCCTTCTCCAAATCTTCTAAGTTTATTACATCCTCTTGAGCTTGCTCCATTGCTCTTTCCACCTCATCCATGGCAGTGGCTGCTTCATTTCGGATAATTGGTTCTCCCAGTGGATCCTGACTCAACGATGCTGAACTTTGTGTTTCTTGTGAACTTTCTCTAGCCATCTCCGCTGCAATTGTTGCTTCTTGCTCTATTTCGTCGTTCAACATTTTCAGATAATTACTAAAAGCAGGACATTCTATACTACTTTTAGATGCATTAAAAGAATCCTCATAACTTATAAACTCTCCAAGTAGTTCCTCTTCGGTACGCCATGGTTTAAAGAGTTGCAAAAGAGCTAAATAGTAAAATTCTCTTTTTTCTGGATTTTCGCAACTCAGTTTTTGGTGATTAATCAAATGTCCTTTTGTTTGTTTCACCAGACATCCTTCTTGTCCAATTACAGCGTAGATACCTTTTTCAACATTTTCTCTAATATTCCTTTTAAATGTGTATTTTTCAAGAACTTCATACAGACAAATATTTTCTAGCAGAGTACTTCTATTTGGATAGTATGTATCCAACATATTTGTTTTCAAAATGTCTGTACTATTGGGTTCTTTCTGTGCTAAATATTCAATTTCTTGCACAGTTTTTAATACACGGTTTCGTGTTCCTGCTAGACCTAAACTCACCCACAGGATACTTCGAGATTTCGCATAAAGACTTGCTGATGACAATCGATCACAGCATTCATATGCTCCAATTTCTCGATGTGATAACATCTTCAAACTGTATGTATACAATTTCTTGCTTAGGCTCTTTTCATGAGAAATATCTTCCCACATCTCCTTCAATTCCGTCTTTTCAGATTTTGTGATGTAAGACGTTACATATCGAGCCACAGCAATAGAGTTGTCCGCAACATATTGTATATCCATGTTGGCATTCCACATGGACAAAATGACAGGGTTGTAGTCATTTATATATTTGGACTCTTTTCCTCTTCTTAAATTATAAGTATTTTTAGGTGATCTTCTAGTGATGTTATGTCGCAAAGATGACATCAAATTATTCACTCTTCCTTTTGAAAGTACTGGTCGTGCAAATCCAAAACGACATTTTGTATAGAACTTATCCTTTGTTTTGAATTTGCGCAGACAATACTTTCCACAACGATGTCTTTGAAACCGTAACACTTTTCCTCTTAAGTCTTTATCACTTGTTCTGTTAGGTATGTCACAAGTGGCATATTCCTCAATAAAAGACAGTACAGTTTCATCTGAGTCTTTTCCAAATTTGGGAGCATCCTTGATCCATAGTAACATATGAATATGTGGAGCACCTCTAGCTTGATACTCTTTTCTCCAGAAGAAATCTAAAACTTCACCAAGCGGTGGATTCTTCTTGTTTGTAAGAAACGACATCATTGCTTCAAATCGATGATTAAAATATCGGCAAACATTAACTGGATCCAACGAACACAATTCTCCTGGTGTCTTGTAGTTTATATTTTCAATATTTACATTCGCCTCTCGAAGATATTCAAGTAAATCTTCCCAGGCGTACTCTGCACAGCTTAGAGTTACAAACCATGTTGGTGCTCCCAAGTTTCGTAGCATGCATTTTAAATCTCCATGACGATGGTACCAATATTCATTAGTACCACGCTGACATGCCATTAAGTTAATTAGATGAGCATCCAAAACACTATCTTTCTGATGCACTTTATCCATGAAATCCTTAGCTGAAACATTATGTAGATGCACTCCACTTTTTAAGACATGGTTTACTGCATAAGAAAGACCAGATAAGTCACTCTCAAAGAGAAGATGAAACAAATATGGAATACATTGACGAAATCTGGGATCTTCTGCATATAACCTTGTTGTCCGGTACTCAGATGCAGGAATCTGCATAGCACGATCATCATATCGCGCACCTTCACCTGTTGGGAATAAGTGTGGGAAACAACGACCTTCCAAACTTTTTTCCCACACACTAATAGGACTTCCTTCTGCTTTTTTCATCTGAAATAACTCAATTGCATTCCCCAATGCTTCTTTGGAATGCAGTGGATGAACACTGTAATGTTCATAAATTTCTTCACTTCTGGACATGTCGACTTTTTCAATTTGTCCAGTAGAGAAATCATTATTCTCTTCATCACTTACATCTTCTTGTTCTACATACATATTTTTATAGTATTTATTGTTTTTACCTAAATACAACGTTGCCTTCTTCACTTTCCTAACATCCACTAAATCTTGCCAGATTTTCTTACTCTTTGTAGGTACACCATTAACTAGAATAACAAGAGGATCCTCTTCTACATTTTCAATGCCAATTGTCTCTATATTTTTCTTTAAATCAAGTGGCAAATATACAACTCTACCCTTTAATCCTCTTTGTAAATCTGTAGGATTTAATTTCCCAGTCTTAGGCTCCATACGAACAATAGCCTGAAAAGGATGTACACATTGAATCAAAATAGTCTCATAAGTATTTAAATCCTTCAGTTCCGATGGAATATTTATCAACTCAAGATTATTATGAACACCTCTAGCAGGCATTTTATTTTCATTTAATTTATTATAACAATATTTACAAATACGTTGTTCAAAACCCAAATCAAAATAGTTTTCTACCAGCAAATAAGTTGCAAACTCTCTCCACTGAGTATTATCTTCATCTTCACTTTTTAAATATAAATCAACTAACCTAGTTTGACTTTTGTAATGAATGCGTCGACAACACACACAAGTGAAATTTGGTTTTTCACCTGCAATGACCTTAAATTTTGTTATTTCCTGTTCAAATTCTTCAGTATTAAAATGTCCAACATTTTCTAACACATTTCCTTCTATAACTACATCAGTTTGTACATTCTCTTCACCTCGACCAAAATAACTTACCTCAATCTCTGCACAAATATGCTTCACATCTAATACACATCCATGTAAAAGAGCACTATTTAACTCTTTCAATTTAAGTGCTGGACTTTTTGCATAATACATATTTCTGACTAATTTTCTCATTTTGGTATGATGCACTGCTAACATCCTAAAATGGTGAAAAACACTCTGGCATATTTTTTTTGAAAGACAAGCCAAAGAATGTCCTTGCAAACCTATTTTTTCTCTCACTCTGCACCGATCTAATTCTTGCAACAGTACCATTTTTTTCTTTAAACTTTCCTTAGTGTACTTACGTAAGAAATTGCGAAAGAAATCAATTGAATCCTGTCGCACACTGCAAATACTGCTACAATTCCAACTATAAACAGGAGCATGAACAGATCCCTGTAAAACTTCTCCACCTATTTCCCCTTCTGTATTTCTGACCTCAATTTTCTCTTTCTCAATAGGACAGCCATCCTTTACTTCATACGCTCGACCACTGGTGTCAACTGCATGCAACAACTTGTTACTTTGAAAGTAACTCTCTTCATTAAAAAATGGCTCAGAGTTTGAAGTATGCATCCATTTACCAGAAAAGATTTTACAAAAATTACTTCTATTTATGTGTCTCTTCCATTTACTCTTAGCTTTTAAAACTCTAATTGCCTTATTTAGTGTATTTATTCTTTTCAGCACTAAAATAAACAATTTTTTTTTCGTCTCGAACGCATCATCCACAACGTCCTCTATATATATTTTTTTCTTATAAAAAGCAGATTTCCTTTTAGAAACTTTTTCCTTTTGTAATAAATTCATAACAACTCTCTTATGAAACATACGTTTCCTTATTTCCGCAAATTGATTTGTACGTCTTTTACTGTACATATTTTCTTCACCACTCTTTTCCAACACAGTTTTCTTTTTTTGTCCATTTCTCCTTGTAGATCCTGAAAACTGTTTTTCCTTAGCAATATTATCCAATTGACTTTTTCTCTGGCACAATTTTTTTAAAAATTCCTTACTGCTCTTACCAGGAGCACTCTTGTTTTTGTCCGTCCTTTGTTGTGTACGTAAATCTTGTCCCTCTTTTCTCTTCAAATGGTATGTATTTTTATACAGCTTTCTTTTCTCATTTCTCGTCGGCATACTGATTGATGTTTCTGATGTCAATGATAACCTGTTTTGAAAAAAGTTAAAAAATATTATAGACCCCTACTTTCATATACCATACAAATTATAAGCAATACTTGATTTTATAACTTGAATAAAGACAAAGAAACAGTCTCTGGTCAGAGTAGCAAATCCTAAATTGAATATTGTTTCTAAATTTGTGACACTCCATATCTATGTTATCCTTACACATGTTTTGTTTTATTTATTTTTCTTGAGACATATAAGTACTATTCTGACTTTCAAGCATTGTCGATGTTGCTAATACTTTTTATTTTTATAACTTTCATCTTTTATACACCTTTGCACAACTTTTACTGTCATTCTTAAAAAAGAGAATACTAATTAAGAGTACAACAATAATATTTTTAAAACATTTTTTATTTAATCATAAATAATTTTATCCATTTAATAATTAATATTCTAGAATCACATTTAGCATTATTTCATCTGATATTTCATTGTTATTTTCCTCTTCCACATTCTCTTCTTCCACCATCTCTAAGTATGCACTGTCAAATGTGCTGTCCAAAAAGTCCTCATTTTCAGATGAAATCTCATCCTCAAATACTCCTTCAAGTATTTCTTCTAGGACTTCTTGTGCCATTTCAAAATTGATATTCTCATTTTCATTCAAATCTTCCATGTTTTTATTAATTTTCTATATTCTGTCTCCTTTTAAAAAAATATAAAGACTAGATTATATTTTTTTTATAATTAGTTAACCAATGATTACCTTGAGTAATCTTTTCACTACATACCCTTTCATACTTTTAAAGTCATTAACTACATTGATTATTATAATACCTTCATCTTTATTTTATTAAGAAACAGATACTTTTATCCTAGAGATTAACAGGTTTCTATTTAATTTTGTAAATTACAATTGTGCTACAGAAATATATTTCACTGTGAAATTTGCTTTCTGCATTTCAGGCTGTAGAACTATTTAAACACTTTCTAATTTTATTGTACAGATCTATTTTTAACTTTACCACTATAAACTGTCATTCAAACTGTATGCAAAGTGAAAGAATAACTCACAGTATACCAATTAAACAATCACTAAACCGATTGCTACTTCCCACAGAGGCAGTTGCTTTTACCTTTAACAAAATACTCGTCATGTAAATTTCATCTAATGTAAAACATTTCATCATAATCATATGAAACCACAATGAGTCGCAACTCGTGGAGGCAATTATGGTGCGTCAGGGAGACAAAGAGAGAAAGATCTTTGCTGGAGGGACCTAAAAACCAGGATACAGATAATATGTAGTAAATACATAATTTAATTATTTAAATTAATTTTGCAGTGTGCACTACATTCCAAATTGCGATGCAGTGTACACTGGAAAAATTATTTTATTAATTAAAATATATACTTTCCTACATTTATCTATGTATCATATTTTAGATCTCTGTACCCTACACCTCCCCCTCCCTCGCTCCCAGGCCCTACCATTACTCCCTCGATGGCGTCCGACTGACCTCATCATAATACACTTCTGCAAATGCATATAATAGAATGCAAATAGATAGTACAGTCACAAAAATGCATCCGAATTGTCCATCACGCCAACAGCCATATCATAATATACCTCTATAATTACTCAATCATTACTGTACACAAATGATACAGCATAAAGTTGAGAGTTAATGATGACTTAGCAAAAATTAACCAAGGTAAACAGCAAACTCTTACAGTCAAAGAATAGATAAACCCAAACTGTATATAAAATAACACATGAACCTGGCCAATCAAAAGATGGTAACAATTGAGTATAAAATTGTATTTCAAAATACATATGTACTACAAGCATGTTTAGATATGTTTAAAGTACAAATTAAAACCGTTATGTATAACAGAAGCAGTGTTAAATTTTTTTTAAAAAACATGCATATTATGATAATCTTCTCACAAATAACTTATCATTTTAATTTTATCAACTCACCTGTAAAAAAAGATTTTCTGTTTCTATACTGTCACGTTCAACGTCAGGTTATTGCTTTTCAGCACCAAACACTCTCTAAAAAAAATACACAACTGAATTTTAGTTAACATAATACACACATATATATTTCACAACATACACCCATTTTACCAAATATCATACCTATCATATACATTCCTTAATTTTCTATCCAATATATATCATAAAATCTATGTTTAAGAAGCCTTATTTATGTAATCTTTGCGCCACCGGTGCGTCACTGTTTTCCATGTTAAAAATAACGCACGGGCGGCGCAACACCTTCATAAATAAAGCCCAAGATATCTTTGTGAACCACATTTTTTTATAACATTTTTCCCCCTACATTTTGTTTTAATCAATCACTATATACAATGTAATTTAACAAACATTACCAAGAAACTACATGCAATATTTTTGATAAGCACTACAACACAACCTTACTTTCTATATTTATTATGTAAATACATATACATTATGTGCAGGGAATTTTTTAACATAATAACGCTTCACACTTTCTGAATTCCCCCAAATAGGGCATATTATCAAGGGAGTTTATCTCCACTTTTTTGCCTTCAAGAGCCAACAAAGCGAAGATAAAATTATCTCCCTATTACGTAGCTGTCGCTAACACCAGTTTGCAACACCTATTAGCAGATAGCAACCATCTTGTGCCCCACTTTGCTTCTCAGTAATAATTATCACTAATGATATCCTAAAGTGAACGTGGCAAGATGATAGCATCTGGAAACAGGCGCTAACATTACTATCGCCTATTACGAAGTTTGCAGATATTTGCGCTAAGCATGAATATCTCCAAAAGCAAACATCTGCCCTGAGCAGTTTTTAGTCATGTTATCCAATGGGACCTAGATAACATGGCTAAGAGCATTAGCTCGGTATTGCATGAATATCGCTGACTTTTTAACAATATGCATGCATTGCAGCCGTTTTTTCTAGCATTTTTTATAATTAGCTGCTCAACGTCTGTCAACATTCCAATCGGAAGAAATAAAGAAGTGTTGCCACCATTTTCTTAATGCAACTGCATATATTCTACCGAACAAACGGTGAGAACATGGAAAGAGAAAAAAGTACACATTATCTAAGCGAGTACGTTTTCTCAGGGAGTGCACTATAGACCCTGAACGCCAAAACAACATTTTTTTTTCCAGTAAAAAGTTACGTGGTGCGCGCACTCGATCGCGCAACCCTATTTACAAGACTGTGATTCACATGCTTTATAAGTAAAATTTAATGGTGCAAAGGCAGACGACACTTAAAGATCGTTTCAGATCTTTAACTTTACTTATTTTGCCTATTTTTTAAATTTACAAAAATATACAGTTTAAAAAATTCTCATTTGCTGTTTAACATCTGTCAGCATTAGAATCAGTGGAAATCCGAAAGTGTTCGCCGCCATTTTGTAACTGCGAGTGAATATATTGTACTGATCAAGTCATTTTATCCAATGGGACCTAGATAACATGGCTAAAAGCATTAGCTCGGTATTGCATGAATATCGCTGACTTTTTAACAATATACATGCATTGCAACCGTTTTTTATAGCATTTATTATAATTAGCTGCTCAACGTCTGTCAACATTCCAATCGGAAGAAATAAAGAAGTGTTGCCGCCATTTTCTTAATGCGACTGCATATATTCTACCGAACAAACGGTGAGAACATGGAAAGAGAAAAAAGTACACATTATCTAAGCGACTATTTTTTCTCAGGGAATGCACTATAGACCCTGAATGCCAAAACAACATTTTATAAAATTCTCATTTGCTGTTTAACATCTGCCAACATTAGAATCAGTGGAAATCCGAAAGTGTTCGCCGCCATTTTGTAACTGCGAGTGAATGTATTGTACTGATCAAAGGGTTAGAACATGGAAAGGACAGAAGGTACAGATTATGTAACCGAGTAAGTTTTATCAGGTAGTCCAGTATAGACCCTGAATTTGAACGAAACTTTTTTTTTCTCCATAAAAAGTTACTTGGTGCGCGCATTGGATTCCGTACCTCTATTTTCAAGTTTGTAGACTATTACCTTTTCTCAAAGATTATTCTCTGCACATATTAAATTCCCCAAAATTTACTTATTTCATTAATCTTTATCAAACTTCAACTTACAGTTCCGCTAACACAGTTACTATATTTTTATACCTTAGTTTGTGGAAAAAATTTAAAATTATTCCATACTAAATGTAATTCTCTTTAAAGGTTTTTCGTCCCGTAATTACACTACACTCACCTAACATCATTTCATTACGTCATTTCTCCATTTGTCATAAGTACACAGGGGCAGATTTATGAAGGCCTTACATGGGAAAAAGTGACGCACCGGCGGCGCAGGGCCTTCATAAATCTGCCCCACAGAGCCTTATTTATGAAGCCCTTGCGCCACCGGTGTGTCACTTTTAACATGAGAAAAAGAAACGCATCTATAGTGCAAAATTTTCATAAATGAGGCCCACACTGTCAAAAATATCAATGTCGCACATAATCGTACACATCCAAGCACTACCAATTGCATAACTTGTTTAACATAAAGCGCTGTAATATTGCATGTGTTTTCAAAGGTACACCGGTATCCCCTATAATGCTTAATTTTACCATAACACTCAACAGTAACTATTGATTTTCAAGCAATGTTAATTAGTTTGACTTTTTAAACGACAAGCTTTAGTCTGAAGTAGTCACTCTGCATATGTTTCTCTCTAAAAATTAACTTCACCCACCCACGCATGAGAACCTTCATGTGTGCATCTGGGCGCAAAAAAAAACTACCTTGAACTCAAAGTTCCATCCCAAAACTTGAACAACAGCCTTATTGTCCCAAAATCAAGCTACCCGAGCATCTGTTCACAAACATATCTCATTCACTTAGCTAACACTCGTAGAAAACTGCATATCTTATTAAATAGTGACCTTCCTTTACAATTTTCTAAGGTGACTCTCATAATCTTTAACGCTCCTCCACTTCCCAGCTGCACTAATTTTTTTACAACTACTAACCAATGGTTTGGTGCTTTTTTTCCACCAAATTATTTAAAGACATTCTGCTACTCTCACTCCATATTCTCTGATCTATGTTTCTTGACATCCTCATCTATTACCAGCAGCTGCAACCTTTCTATTCCTATTTTCGTTATTACAAAATGGAGGTCCGTCCCGCCTTTGGAAACGAGCTGGAACACTTAGAACTATTTCGCCACAAGATGCTTGAATACTATAGCATCCTACCACTCGCGACTTTGAGTGCATCATATGGATTATCATTTTGATTTTCCTATTTCACCTGTGTGCAACCTGTATTTCATTGCCTGAGCTGTGATTTCATGTGGGCCCTGGACTTATGTGTCTGCAACTCGGTGTCTCCTGAAGTGAATTACAATCATCTCATGAATCCGTTACTTGATCATGAACAGCTTTGTTCCGACGGAGGGATTATGGCCTTTGCAGCGATACATGGAGTTCTGGGTCATTGGAATATATTCGCAGCGGCGATTTCTTGGCACACAGCTACATTGAAAATTCACCGACTTGCCCTCTGATGCAACTAGAGGCTCCACTAATTAATGACCATGTTTGTTCATTTCCTCTTTTAAATTGGATGGCTGACTTGTTTTCGGATGATAACAATGACTTTCTATTAGAAGCAGTTGCCACTTACTTTGCCTATTCAATGGAAGTATAGCTGTTCTGTAAACCATTGACGTCTTGACTTTTTTTTACCTTCCTAATTTTTCTTATTTTTTTTATTGTTATATGTTATATGAAAGATGACCTATTGACTTTACTAACATTGGACATTGCAATTTCCGGCTGGTGTGAATTTTTTTAATTATGTGGACTTAATTTTCTTTCCACACCTCCTCGATTTTATTCAAAACATTTCATGATGCTCTAATTACAACAAATCACTACCTCGTATCAAAACACTGCATTATTGAATAAAAATTTGAAAAATATACGTTCCCTCTTTTAACTCATATTTACAACTGAAATAATATATTCTAAAACTGTATTCATGTGTTTCACGTAATCTCAACTGCACTCAAATCATGTTTTCATTTGTCAACCTGAATTTCTCATACTTTAACCCGCTGGCCTGCGACGGTCACTCAAGCCTTTCTTTACGAGTTGTGAACCATAGCATCAATCGTACCTCTGACAAAAAAATTATTTATTACTGCAACAAAACTTGACCGCAGTTAGGGTTCACTCAGTGTATTAATCACAGATCCCCCGCATCCACAGAGCACACGCTATATCCTATTTCAGTACGTATCACCCTTTCATCTCCACTGTAACAACTGTCTCTGCCTGCAGAACAAACTTCCTCAGCTCAGACTGAACGCACGCACACACACACACACACATACACACACTAAGATAACACAAAGCAACTGATATGGAAATCAAGAGTCAGATAAAAATGGTCTCTCACATTGTGGTACACAGAAACCTCTATATATATTTGGTCTTCTACTTCAATTTATCAAAAGCATATACTTCACAAACCTCTGTACAACCTCATGGTCACAATTTTTCATTTCATTATACTGGGACACCTTTCCTTCTCACCCCACCCCCACCACTGCATCCCTCGGCTCTAAGCCATACTGTAATTTTTTTCATCAAACTTAAATTTTAAAATACCTAAAGCTTTACCACTTTTTTTTCAACAATATTACATTTAATCAACAATTTTTCTCTCTACATGCATTATCAATGCTCTACCAATTCCTTTTTTTTTTGATCGGTAACCAACTTTACAAATTATGTCTAAACGCTCCCAAATGTTTATTAATTTCTGTCTATTTCATTACATTTTATATTCTTTTTATTTAGTTTACCACAAATACATCCTAAACTATAATTCAGACTTAAAAGAAAGTGAAGAAACGGCGCACAACCTCCATTAACTTTACAGAACTTCAACCCCTCCCCCCCTCAAGTCTGCTGTGGAAACCCAAAATAAAACACATCCCAGATACACACAGAGCCGCACCTGAGCGTTTCACACCTCTATAAAGAACTATTCCAATATTAATTTGGCCTTGCACTTCTTTTACCCATTATTTGACCCCCTCCACCTTTACTCTACCTACTGATTACACGTTCATGTTCCCCTACAAAAAATTATTTTTTTACGTCCTTCCTTCCCCCCCTAATTTCGTTGCAGATCAGTCTCTAAGTGTCATTTAATTCATAGACCTAACAGTACCTCATAACTTAAAAACATGACTGAACTCCACTATCCTTAATCAAATTAATTAATCGTAATTTTTATGTAATAATTACAAAGATACAATGTTCCAAAACATTGATATTATAAAATGGAACATTAGTTGAAATTATCTCAAGCTGTATGTAACTCAAAAATGTGCTTCCTTACACACACACAAACTCAAATAATCAAATATAGTGATCAAACCACATTTAACGGTACATCATGAAACAATCAGTTATACACTCACCTTTACCAATGCTTTATCAGATGTAGAACAATGATAGTTGTAATACGATAGTCGTTTGACGGAGCTCTCAATAATACTTCTATCACTGCAACCAAAGAATAATGGCATAGGTTTTCTGTCAATACACACTCATATATGTCTCTTCAACCAATCATATTTGTGCCCGCACAATTTCATATTCAAATTAACATTTCAGTTGGTTATCCTTTCAATATTTTCAAAGTCACATAACGGTCACCCTTCACCCTCTGCCTTCTCTGGCTGTTACCATGGTAACAGATCATTCTGCACCTGGCTGAAGGCACAGGTCAAAAGTTCATATCCCAACGTTCTAAATCCAAGCAAAAACGGTAATTTCCCTCCAAACACACCTGTCTATCCACTCTTATTTTACATTTCTTTTTTTTCCACGACCAATAGAAGATTTGTTTGTAAAAAAAACTGTAACATACAGCGTAGTCTTCAATCTTGATGTATATCAATTAACCAATCATGTTCAGTTTTTCATTAACACCAAACCTCACACACTTTTTTATCGTGACTTTCACCATCTACTTGCCATTCCACTTCCAGAACCCATCGGAGTACTACTGCATCTACCTTGAAAATGAAGGTTTGGCTTGTAGGACACAGTTATATTCACTGGAGTGAAAAATATGCTGCAAACAGACGAATTTCTAACCTTGACTTACCAAATGTGCAGATTACGTGGATTGGGCAAAGAGGATTAAAATGTCACCAATTGATACCATTGGTGAAAACTTTTATGCATCTCCCTGAACCTAACCTGATAATTGTGCACTGTGGTGGGAATGATCTAGGCACATTAACAGGTGTAGGTCTAGAAATGCTTCTAAAAGACACCTTTCTTCAATTGATGTCACTTTTTCCTCGAACTGTCTTGGTGTATTCAAATATATAGAACAGGTCTACAGATAGTGTGTAGCCATGCCGGAAACAGCGAAACAGTTAGGTGTGTATGTGAAAAGATAACGTTACATGACAAGAGCTAGAACACTGGCTAGAACACATCCCATCAGGCCACCCTCGTGGTGGAATATCATCATATGGGAAGTGATGGTCACTCTCCAACTCAACCGACCATCAAGTGTCGGAAATCAAAGTGATAATACTTATCAAAAACGGTGAAGATGAAAATAATAATATTAATCATAAACACAAGGTGCAGTGCTAAAAGTAATCGTGATGAGTAAGATTAACTACCCAGACTCAGGGAATGTTCTGACTGCAGTCAGGGTGTCAAGGTTAAAAACACGCTGAGTAGTAATAGACTGGAACTACTCCTTTGCGCTATGCAGAGTGGTCGACATGTTTCAGCTTATGGGGTAGAGTTACCCAGCTTTCTTCAGGACCTATAATATTATATGCTACTGCAACTTACAGTGAATTGTGAATACAAAAATGACACAGACAATACATATCTACCAGGAACTTAACAGTCCAATGTTCACTGGAGAGAGAGACATAATTTCTTCCTGTCAAGAAAACAGAGATACAGAATAGTGACTCAACTTATCCAAAGTTACATCTACACACACACACGTCTGCATGAATACACAGTCGCCGTACACTCAAACACACCTGCGCAAGTAATTTACATCGCGCTTAGTACAAGAAGCAGAATAACTTCATCACCCAGAGGCATTTCCTCATGGTGATACTCACCCAGCTTTGTGTGGGTGAAGACCTCACCTCACCCGGCAACCGCTCGGGAGAATGAGGCCCCGCTCTGCAGTGTAGAAATAGGACATAGTTAGCACACAACCTATACTACGCCCAGTCAGATTACACTGCATATAAACCCAACAGACGTGTGACAGACACCTAACTGTCCGACCAACACTCTGCCAAAACCCTACATACGTAGAGAGATAATCCTTGTGCCAAAATGTAGTGTCAGTGCTAATAAGCACCACTAGCTGTCTATCTTTAAAACTTACAAATCCAATGGAGGACAAACATTACCACAATATGGTCGAGATACATCTATTTGATGGAATATGGAGACTAAGATTGATGTAATTTAAACTCCAGAACAGGAAGGGAACTTCCCCAATGACTATCTTTAAACTACCCCCTCCTGCTAGGCTCTTAAAATATCACTAACGTGTGAGCAGGGTCTATATTAAACAGGGACTTTCCAAACCACTAGAGATAAGACTGCCTTGATATACACTCAAAAATAATGCAGCCCAAACGTCTTATGTCTCACCTATCCGTCGGTGCCCCTTGGTAAGGTCCAAGCGGAAGTGGAGGTGTTTGGTAAATGCCGCCCTCCTATTTTATACCGGGCGCGCGGGTTTCCTAATTGGTCACGTGGGACTCCACATCTAATTAACCGATTACCAAAGTGTCCGCGTTCGTCAGACAAAGTAGAAAATCACTCGAGACGCCGAGATCAGTTTAGTTTGTTCGCGTTCCTCCTCAGAGTGTTGACGCGATTTCGCGCATGCGCGTAGAGCGAATGGTATTTCCTCGCGCATGCGCAGTAACAAACAGGGAAATGGAAAGGCTGACATACCCACAGGTATCGCCCCAGCCAATAAATCACCTGTTATATCATTTAAATTGGTTATGGTGATAAACTGCAGTGAGAAAACTACCAAAAAGTGTGGAACATATATTATTATTAGTTTAAGAAAGGCTGACATACCTACAGGTATCGCCCCAACCAATGAATCACCTATTATACCATCTAAATTGGTTATGGTGATAAACTGCAATGTGAAAACTACCAAAAAGTGTAGGACATATATTATTACTAGTTTACTGTCCACTTATATTTGTTGGCGCAAGATGCACTACTTGTGCATATTTAGGAGACGGACACGGAGCTGGCGAAACAGTAGAAGCAGCTGGCAAAGCTCGTGCCTTGCAGACTATGCACTCACTGAAATACTTAATAATCAGGAGTAGAGTGGTCTCAAGAATAGACAGTCAATAATTCATGAAATCTGACCATCACAAATCTCATACAAGTCCCCCAGTGATGGACTGAGTTAGACATAGAAAAACATTTGGATGTTGCAGCAAAGAGATAGTGTTGACATAGGACGGCAGGGCGGTGCCATGCACAATTAAGTTGGGTGAGCCCAAATATAAACAACAAGGACGTTTACATCAATCATCAGACCCGCAACTAAAAAGTTGCTCTTAATACTGAAAACATAAATGTGGGGGAGGGTCTAGGGGAATATTTAACGACCTGTCTGTTAGAACCCCTATTCATAATACTTAACACAACAAGAAAACAGAACAGGTCTACAGATAGTGTGTAGCCATGCCGGAAACAGCGAAACAGTTAGGTGTGTATGTGAAAAGATAACGTTACATGACAAGAGCTAGAACACTGGCTAGAACACATCCCATCAGGCCACCCTCGTGGTGGAATATCATCATATGGGAAGTGATGGTCACTCTCAAACTCAACCGACCATCAAGTGTCGGAAATCAAAGTGATAATACTTATCAAAAACGGTGAAGATGAAAATAATAATATTATTCATAAACACAAGGTGCAGTGCTAAAAGTAATTGTGATGAGTAAGATTAACTACCCAGACTCAGGGAATGTTCTGACTGCAGTCAGGGTGTCAAGGTTAAAAACACGCTGAGTAGTAATAGACTGGAACTACTCCTTTGCGCTATGCAGAGTGGTCGACATGTTTCAGCTTATGGGGTAGAGTTACCCAGCTTTCTTCAGGACCTATAATATTATATGCTACTGCAACTTACAGTGAATTGTGAATACAAAAATGACACAGACAATACATATCTACCAGGAACTTAACAGTCCAATGTTCACTGGAGAGAGAGACATAATTTCTTCCTGTCAAGAAAACAGAGATACAGAATAGTGACTCAACTTATCCAAAGTTACATCTACACACACACACGTCTGCATGAATACACAGTCGCCGTACACTCAAACACACCTGCGCAAGTAATTTACATCGCGCTTAGTACAAGAAGCAGAATAACTTCATCACCCAGAGGCATTTCCTCATGGTGATACTCACCCAGCTTTGTGTGGGTGAAGACCTCACCTCACCCAGCAACCGCTCGGGAGAATGAGGCCCCGCTCTGCAGTGTAGAAATAGGACATAGTTAGCACACAACCTATACTACGCCCAGTCAGATTACACTGCATATAAACCCAACAGACGTGTGACAGACACCTAACTGTCCGACCAACACTCTGCCAAAACCCTACATACGTAGAGAGATAATCCTTGTGCCAAAATGTAGTGTCAGTGCTAATAGGCACCACTAGCTGTCTATCTTTAAAACTTACAAATCCAATGGAGGACAAACATTACCACAATATGGTCGAGATACATCTATTTGATGGAATATGGAGACTAAGATTGATGTAATTTAAACTCCAGAACAGGAAGGGAACTTCCCCAATGACTATCTTTAAACTACCCCCTCCTGCTAGGCTCTTAAAATACCACTAACGTGTGAGCAGGGTCTATATTAAACAGGGACTTTCCAAACCACTAGAGATAAGACTGCCTTGATATACACTCAAAAATAATGCAGCCCAAACGTCTTATGTCTCACCTATCCGTCGGTGCCCCTTGGTAAGGTCCAAGCGGAAGTGGAGGTGTTTGGTAAATGCCGCCCTCCTATTTTATACCGGGCGCGCGGGTTTACTAATTGGTCACGTGGGACTCCACATCTAATTAACCGATTACCAAAGTGTCCGCGTTCGTCAGACAAAGTAGAAAATCACTCGAGACGCCGAGATCAGTTTAGTTTGTTCGCGTTCCTCCTCAGAGTGTTGACGCGATTTCGCGCATGCGCGTAGAGCGAATGGTATTTCCTCGCGCATGCGCAGTAACAAACAGGGAAATGGAAAGGCTGACATACCCACAGGTATCGCCCCAGCCAATAAATCACCTGTTATATCATTTAAATTGGTTATGGTGATAAACTGCAGTGAGAAAACTACCAAAAAGTGTGGAACATATATTATTATTAGTTTAAGAAAGGCTGACATACCTACAGGTATCGCCCCAACCCATGAATCACCTATTATACCATCTGTAATCTGTAATCTGACTGGGCGTAGTATAGGTTGTGTGCTAACTATGTCCTATTTCTACACTGCAGAGCGGGGCCTCATTCTCCCGAGCGGTTGCCGGGTGAGGTGAGGTGAGGTCTTCACCCACACAAAGCTGGGTGAGTATCACCATGAGGAAATGCCTCTGGGTGATGAAGTTATTCTGCTTCTTGTACTAAGCGCGATGTAAATTACTTGCGCAGGTGTGTTTGAGTGTACGGCGACTGTGTATTCATGCAGACGTGTGTTTGTGTAGATGTAACTTTGGATAAGTTGAGTCACTATTCTGTATCTCTGTTTTCTTGACAGGAAGAAATTATGTCTCTCTCTCCAGTGAACATTGGACTGTTAAGTTCCTGGTAGATATGTATTGTCTGTGTCATTTTTGTATTCACAATTCACTGTAAGTTGCAGTAGCATATAATATTATAGGTCCTGAAGAAAGCTGGGTAACTCTACCCCATAAGCTGAAACATGTCGACCACTCTGCATAGCGCAAAGGAGTAGTTCCAGTCTATTACTACTCAGCGTGTTTTTAACCTTGACACCCTGACTGCAGTCAGGACATTCCCTGAGTCTGGGTAGTTAATCTTACTCATCACGATTACTTTTAGCACTGCACCTTGTGTTTATGATTAATATTATTATTTTCATCTTCACCGTTTTTGATAAGTATTATCACTTTGATTTCCGACACTTGATGGTCGGTTGAGTTTGAGAGTGACCATCACTTCCCATATGATGATATTCCACCACGAGGGTGGCCTGATGGGATGTGTTCTAGCCAGTGTTCTAGCTCTTGTCATGTAACGTTATCTTTTCACATACGCACCTAACTGTTTCGCTGTTTCCGGCATGGCTACACACTATCTGTAGACCTGTTCTGTTTTCTTGTTGTGTTAAGTATTATGAATAGGGGTTCTAACAGACAGGTCGTTAAATATTCCCCTAGACCCTCCCCCACATTTATGTTTTCAGTATTAAGAGCAACTTTTTAGTTGCGGGTCTGATGATTGATGTAAACGTCCTTGTTGTTTATATTTGGGCTCACCCAACTTAATTGTGCATGGCACCGCCCTGCCGTCCTATGTCAACACTATCTCTTTGCTGCAACATCCAAATGTTTTTCTATGTCTAACTCATTCCATCACTGGGGGACTTGTATGAGATTTGTGATGGTCAGATTTCATGAATTATTGACTGTCTATTCTTGAGACCACTCTACTCCTGATTATTAAGTATTTCAGTGAGTGCATAGTCTGCAAGGCACGAGCTTTGCCAGCTGCTTCTACTGTTTCGCCAGCTCCGTGTCCGTCTCCTAAATATGCACAAGTAGTGCATCTTGCGCCAACAAATATAAGTGGACAGTAAACTAGTAATAATATATGTCCTACACTTTTTGGTAGTTTTCTCACTGCAGTTTATCACCATAACCAATTTAAATGATATAACAGGTGATTTATTGGCTGGGGCGATACCTGTGGGTATGTCAGCCTTTCCATTTCCCTGTTTGTTACTGCGCATGCGCGAGGAAATACCATTCGCTCTACGCGCATGCGCGAAATCGCGTCAACACTCTGAGGAGGAACGCGAACAAACTAAACTGATCTCGGCGTCTCGAGTGATTTTCTACTTTGTCTGACGAACGCGGACACTTTGGTAATCGGTTAATTAGATGTGGAGTCCCACGTGACCAATTAGTAAACCCGCGCGCCCGGTATAAAATAGGAGGGCGGCATTTACCAAACACCTCCACTTCCGCTTGGACCTTACCAAGGGGCACCGACGGATAGGTGAGACATAAGACGTTTGGGCTGCATTATTTTTGAGTGTATATCAAGGCAGTCTTATCTCTAGTGGTTTGGAAAGTCCCTGTTTAATATAGACCCTGCTCACACGTTAGTGGTATTTTAAGAGCCTAGCAGGAGGGGGTAGTTTAAAGATAGTCATTGGGGAAGTTCCCTTCCTGTTCTGGAGTTTAAATTACATCAATCTTAGTCTCCATATTCCATCAAATAGATGTATCTCGACCATATTGTGGTAATGTTTGTCCTCCATTGGATTTGTAAGTTTTAAAGATAGACAGCTAGTGGTGCTTATTAGCACTGACACTACATTTTGGCACAAGGATTATCTCTCTACGTATGTAGGGTTTTGGCAGAGTGTTGGTCGGACAGTTAGGTGTCTGTCACACGTCTGTTGGGTTTATATGCAGTGTAATCTGACTGGGCGTAGTATAGGTTGTGTGCTAACTATGTCCTATTTCTACACTGCAGAGCGGGGCCTCATTCTCCCGAGCGGTTGCCGGGTGAGGTGAGGTCTTCACCCACACAAAGCTGGGTGAGTATCACCATGAGGAAATGCCTCTGGGTGATGAAGTTATTCTGCTTCTTGTACTAAGCGCGATGTAAATTACTTGCGCAGGTGTGTTTGAGTGTACGGCGACTGTGTATTCATGCAGACGTGTGTGTGTGTAGATGTAACTTTGGATAAGTTGAGTCACTATTCTGTATCTCTGTTTTCTTGACAGGAAGAAATTATGTCTCTCTCTCCAGTGAACATTGGACTGTTAAGTTCCTGGTAGATATGTATTGTCTGTGTCATTTTTGTATTCACAATTCACTGTAAGTTGCAGTAGCATATAATATTATAGGTCCTGAAGAAAGCTGGGTAACTCTACCCCATAAGCTGAAACATGTCGACCACTCTGCATAGCGCAAAGGAGTAGTTCCAGTCTATTACTACTCAGCGTGTTTTTGACCTTGACACCCTGACTGCAGTCAGAACATTCCCTGAGTCTGGGTAGTTAATCTTACTCATCACGATTACTTTTAGCACTGCACCTTGTGTTTATGATTAATATTATTATTTTCATCTTCACCGTTTTTGATAAGTATTATCACTTTGATTTCCGACACTTGATGGTCGGTTGAGTTTGAGAGTGACCATCACTTCCCATATGATGATATTCCACCACGAGGGTGGCCTGATGGGATGTGTTCTAGCCAGTGTTCTAGCTCTTGTCATGTAACGTTATCTTTTCACATACACACCTAACTGTTTCGCTGTTTCCGGCATGGCTACACACTATCTGTAGACCTGTTCTGTTTTCTTGTTGTGTTAAGTATTATGAATAGGGGTTCTAACAGACAGGTCGTTAAATATTCCCCTAGACCCTCCCCCACATTTATGTTTTCAGTATTAAGAGCAACTTTTTAGTTGCGGGTCTGATGATTGATGTAAACGTCCTTGTTGTTTATATTTGGGCTCACCCAACTTAATTGTGCATGGCACCGCCCTGCCGTCCTATGTCAACACTATCTCTTTGCTGCAACATCCAAATGTTTTTCTATGTCTAACTCAGTCCATCACTGGGGGACTTGTATGAGATTTGTGATGGTCAGATTTCATGAATTATTGACTGTCTATTCTTGAGACCACTCTACTCCTGATTATTAAGTATTTCAGTGAGTGCATAGTCTGCAAGGCACGAGCTTTGCCAGCTGCTTCTACTGTTTCGCCAGCTCCGTGTCCGTCTCCTAAATATGCACAAGTAGTGCATCTTGCGCCAACAAATATAAGTGGACAGTAAACTAGTAATAATATATGTCCTACACTTTTTGGTAGTTTTCACATTGCAGTTTATCACCATAACCAATTTAGATGGTATAATAGGTGATTCATTGGTTGGGGCGATACCTGTAGGTATGTCAGCCTTTCTTAAACTAATAATAATATATGTTCCACACTTTTTGGTAGTTTTCTCACTGCAGTTTATCACCAAAACCAATTTAAATGATATAACAGGTGATTTATTGGCTGGGGCGATACCTGTGGGTATGTCAGCCTTTCCATTTCCCTGTTTGTTACTGCGCATGCGCGAGGAAATACCATTCGCTCTACGCGCATGCGCGAAATCGCGTCAACACTCTGAACAAACTAAACTGATCTCGGCGTCTCGAGTGATTTTCTACTTTGTCTGACGAACGCGGACACTTTGGTAATCGGTTAATTAGATGTGGAGTCCCACGTGACCAATTAGTAAACCCGCGCGCCCGGTATAAAATAGGAGGGCGGCATTTACCAAACACCTCCACTTCCGCTTGGACCTTACCAAGGGGCACCGACGGATAGGTGAGACATAAGACGTTTGGGCTGCATTATTTTTGAGTGTATATCAAGGCAGTCTTATCTCTAGTGGTTTGGAAAGTCCCTGTTTAATATAGACCCTGCTCACACGTTAGTGGTATTTTAAGAGCCTAGCAGGAGGGGGTAGTTTAAAGATAGTCATTGGGGAAGTTCCCTTCCTGTTCTGGAGTTTAAATTACATCAATCTTAGTCTCCATATTCCATCAAATAGATGTATCTCGACCATATTGTGGTAATGTTTGTCCTCCATTGGATTTGTAAGTTTTAAAGATAGACAGCTAGTGGTGCTTATTAGCACTGACACTACATTTTGGCACAAGGATTATCTCTCTACGTATGTAGGGTTTTTGCAGAGTGTTGGTCGGACAGTTAGGTGTCTGTCACACGTCTGTTGGGTTTATATGCAGTGTAATCTGACTGGGCGTAGTATAGGTTGTGTGCTAACTATGTCCTATTTCTACACTGCAGAGCGGGGCCTCATTCTCCCGAGCGGTTGCCGGGTGAGGTGAGGTCTTCACCCACACAAAGCTGGGTGAGTATCACCATGAGGAAATGCCTCTGGGTGATGAAGTTAGTCTGCTTCTTGTACTAAGCGCGATGTAAATTACTTGCGCAGGTGTGTTTGAGTGTACGGCGACTGTGTATTCATGCAGACGTGTGTGTGTGTAGATGTAACTTTGGATAAGTTGAGTCACTATTCTGTATCTCTGTTTTCTTGACAGGAAGAAATTATGTCTCTCTCTCCAGTGAACATTGGACTGTTAAGTTCCTGGTAGATATGTATTGTCTGTGTCATTTTTGTATTCACAATTCACTGTAAGTTGCAGTAGCATATAATATTATAGGTCCTGAAGAAAGCTGGGTAACTCTACCCCATAAGCTGAAACATGTCGACCACTCTGCATAGCGCAAAGGAGTAGTTCCAGTCTATTACTACTCAGCGTGTTTTTAACCTTGACACCCTGACTGCAGTCAGAACATTCCCTGAGTCTGGGTAGTTAATCTTACTCATCACGATTATTTTTAGCACTGCACCTTGTGTTTATGATTAATATTATTATTTTCATCTTCACCGTTTTTGATAAGTATTATCACTTTGATTTCCGACACTTGATGGTCGGTTGAGTTTGAGAGTGACCATCACTTCCCATATGATGATATTCCGCCACGAGGGTGGCCTGATGGGATGTGTTCTAGCCAGTGTTCTAGCTCTTGTCATGTAACGTTATCTTTTCACATACACACCTAACTGTTTCGCTGTTTCCGGCATGGCTACACACTATCTGTAGACCTGTTCTGTTTTCTTGTTGTGTTAAGTATTATGAATAGGGGTTCTAACAGACAGGTCGTTAAATATTCCCCTAGACCCTCCCCCACATTTATGTTTTCAGTATTCAAATATATGCCAAAGACAAAAATGGAATTGGTCCAATGAACGTTGTCCACAGATTGAGAAAGCAAGGAAACATGTAAATATATCTGTTTCTGCTTTCCTCAGAGAATATAACATGGGTTCTATGTACAACAACAACCTACGTTTCAACATGGAAGGCATCTATCGTAGAGATGGTGTTCATTTCACGGATGAGGGAAATAAAATTTTCCTCTGTAACATGAGACTCTGCATCGGAACTTACTTATAAGTTCTACAAAAACTCAATTAACACAAGGGCTCTTTTAAGAGCCACCTTACATCTAAACATTCAAACTTGTAATTTATCTCCATCTTTCTTTATGTTTTTTCATCGCCGTGCGCGACCGAGTGCGCGCACCTCGTAACTTATTTACGATAAAAAGCTACTTTTAGACTTTCCTCATCCTTAATAAACCCCTCAAGAAACCTACCAAATCAAACACTCTCCACCCTGCTCCCTTTCCATTCTCACCACTATAGTTTTTCACAGTCTCGTAAATAGGGGTGCGCGACCGAATGCATGCACCCCGCAAATGTTTTCTCCCAAAAAAAAATGGTCTTTTCGCGTTCAGGGTCCATACTGCACCCCCTTAGAAAACCTACCCGGCGAGACAATCTCTACCTTCTCCCCTTTCCATGTACTAACCCTTTGTTCTGTATTATATATTCACTCGCACTAACAAAATGGAGGACAACACTTCCTGATTTCCTCCGAATCGAATGTTGACAGACGTTTAACAGCAAATCAGAATGCCGCTCGCGCACACCCGCATAAGTGCGCGCACCCATGCGCGCTTACAGATATATAACTGATTTCAACTTTAATTTTCTCAGCAACTACTGAACGGATTTACACCATTTAAACAAAAGCGTGATCTGCGACCCACACTCTACCTTTCTACCAAATTTCTTACAAATCCATTCAGCCGTTCGAGCTGTAGCCGTGTCTAAACGTCCTATGGAAAATAACATGGGAAAAACACGTTTTGTGACCCCCCTTTTATCTCAGCCCCCACTTCACCAATCCCCCCAAAACTTTCACAGAATGAGCGGAGCGGACCGAGCCATCTTCTTTGAGAAATTCGCAAACATTCATCCACCAGGTCCAAAGTTATTCCCAATAGAATGTTGCGGATTTCCTATGGAAACTAGGTCCTAACTATAACTACCTACTGGCGACCGCCAGTAGGTAATATATATATATATATGTATGTACTTTTGTATATTTGCACACTTGTTCTTTTGTGTTTTGTGGTAAAAACCAGATACAATATATGTTTTTTACAACCATTTTTGGATTCAGTATTGGTTTGAAAATAAAAGAAATAAAGCATTGTAGATATTTAGGACTCACAGATTGGGACTAGTATATTTTTTCCCTTATATATATACACGGCTAGGTCATTACACCTCATTGACACGCGCGCAGACCTGAAAAGCGCAAGTTGTATGCCTATAAGGCTGTACACTTTCTAAAACCAATTATAATGCACGCACCTTTTCCACTCGCACAGATTATGCTAGAGGCCTTACCACATAATCCTGGCTCACAAACTACCCTTTCTATTTACAATGGAGCTATCTCTTCTGAGACACATGACTTCTCCTTACCATGATAGGGTCCTTGTGAGAGCAAATTATGCTTTTCCCTTTTTTTTTTTTAAATCTTTAGTTTCTTCGTATTGCTTTATGTGATGTGACACAAATGAGATGCTTTGTAGCAATTCATGGATTCCTTTCTTTTTTCTGCATCACTTTGAACGATTGTAAGATGTCATATTGAATTATCCCGCTTCATTTGATGTTGAATACTGTGAGTGAATAACAAAAAAATCAATAAAAGATATATAATTATTGGTTTATCTGTTCCTCTGCATCGCTGTTTATTCCCAGAGTGAACCAGACCAGAGCACAGCCTCTCACACAGTCCCATAAGCCTGTAAAATGGAGTGAGAGACAATGAGAATTGCTGCAGGAAGGTAAAGCAGTTGAAGTGCAAGTGTACCCGCCTTGACAATTTCATGCAGACTTTATTGACCTCTGAGAACAATATGTTTTCCATTCAATGCAGCACACAAAAGGCTTGATTGACGTTGCCCTAAAACAGAATTAGCCTCTGAATGGATGGATATCTGAGTGTTCCCAAAGCTCTCTGGAATTTTAGTAGAAAATGACAGAAGAGAAATAGGTCTATAGTTGGCAATCTCAGTAGGATCAGCAAATATTTTAATGGTTTAACTTTGATCTAATTGCAGCTTTCAGTAGAACAAGCCACACATATATTGCCTACAACTATTGGCCGGTATGGTACTGGAGGTTTTTCACCAAAATAGTGCACCCCAACTTCCATCTCCCTTCTCCGTTTTACCAGTACCAAGGCAGACTGTAAGAAATTGGATTATTTTATGGAGTGGGCGATTACCCACCTCAAGAAATAATCACAGCCCTTTTCACTGTGCACCCTTGAAGTCACTAAATTAACCTGAGCTCAACCCCTGGTAGCTATTCCATGGAGAATACAGGCTTAATTTAGGGCAAGATGTAAAGTAATTATTCAGTGCCAAAACAGTAATAAAGTAAAAATACAAACAATAAAAATCCCAAACTGGATTAAGAAAATTAGAGTAAAATGTATTACACAAAGTGACAAAAATCCAATGAAGGGAACAGGAGATATGAATTTTTGAAGTTAAGTAGGAACAGCTCCAAGAAGCAACAAGCATTTACAATGTTGGCATGCTGCGCTTCAGATAAATATGTTTAAACGTTAAGTGCGTCATACTGCAATTGTTACAATAGTTAATTGTGGATGCGTTAACAATTGATGTGTGCACTGATGGCTGGTGCTGTGTGTGCCTGGTGGAAGTGTGCACTGCCGGCTGGTGGTGTGTGTGCTTGGTGGAAGCGTGCACTGATGGCTGGTGGTGTGTGTACCTGGTGAAAGTGTGCGCTGACGGCTGGTGGTGTGTGCCTGGTGAAAGCGTGCACTGGCGGCTGGTGGTGTGTGTGTGCCTGGTGAAAGCGTACACTGATGGCTGGTGGTGTGTGTGTGCCTGGTGAAAGCGCGCACGACGGCTGGTTGTGTGTGTGTGCCTGGTGAAAGCGTGCACAGACGTCTGGTGGTGTGTGCCTGGTGGAAGCGTGCACTGACCTCTGGTGGTGTTTGTGCCCGGTGAAAGCGTGCGCTGACGGCTGGATGGTGTTTCTGCCCGTTGAAAGCGTGCACTTATGACTGATGGTGTCTGTGCCTGGTGAAAGTGTGCACTGATGGTGTAGTTGTGTGTGTGGTTGTGTGTGTGGTTGTGTGTGTGTGGTTGTGTGTGTGGTTGTATATGTGGTTGTGTGTGTGGTTGTGAGTGTGGTTGTGGTTGTGTGTGTGGTTGTGTGTGTGGTTGTGTGTGTGGTTGTGTGTGGCTGTATGTGTATGGTTGTGTGTGTGTGTGGTTGTGGTAGTGTGTGTGTGTGTGGTTGTGGTTGTGTGTGTGGTTGTGTGTGTGGTTGTGTGGTTGTAGTTGTGTGTGTGGTTGTGTGTCTGGTTGTGGTTGTGTGTCTGGTTGGGGTTGTGTGTATGTGGTTGTGTGTGTGGTTGTGGTTGTGTGTGTTGTGTTTGTGGTTGTGTGTGTGTGGTTGTGTGTGGTTGTGTGTGTGGTTGTGTGTGGTTGGGTGTGTGTGGTTGTGTGTGTGTGTGTGTGGTTGTGTGTATGTGTGTGTGGTTGTGTGTGTGTGTTGTGGTTGTGTGTGTGGTTGTGTGTGTGTGGTTGTTCATGTGGTTGTGGTTGTGTGTGTGTGGTTGTGTGTGTGGTTGTGTGTGTAGTTTTGGTTGTGTGTGTGGTTGTGGATTGCCTGACTGCTGATCACGCAGCCCGTAGCCCGCCCCTGCCTCCGCATCCGCTTCCGCCTCAGAGACAGCTCGCCCCGCCCCCGCGTCAGATGGTGACGGTGACGGCAAGAGCAGGGTGCAGGATGCCGAAGGAACGGAAGGAAGGTGCTGGGGGCGCCGGGAGAGCCGAGAGCACAATCAGCTCGAAAACGCGACGTGGCTGCAATGTGAAGAAGCCCATAGCAAGGCACAAAAAGCCGAAATCGGGACGAAGCCGAAAATCGGTAAAAACAGAGTATAAAGTGTGGAAATCAAAAAACGTGAAAGAAAGAGGAGGACAGAAAACGTTGGGGGCAGGGAGCTCCCTGCAATAAGCGAGCAGAGGAGCCGGGCACGAGGTCCACTAGGAGGCCAGGCACACAGAGGTAAGTGGGACGCTGTGAGGAGGCTGTGAGGAGTGGAGAAGTGCGTTTGGCATGCGCCTGTGAGCATGTGGGGACAGTTGAAAAACAGGTGAAAAACATTATATTATATTACTGAAACTGCAATGCAAAATGGTGCTCAGCCTGTCCCTGCACGATTCAACTGACAGACATTGACTGACACAGGAACCCCTGCTTCCCTGTGTGGTAAGCTGTGGCTGACGGCAAACGTACGTATGTGGAACGTGACGCTGAAGCCCGACGGCGAGACGGAGGCAGAGAGAGAAGTGGAGAAGTCGCGTTGCAGTGAGCGAAGCAGTAATTCGGCGAGTAATCCGCACCAGTTTAAATCTTCCCCCCGCCCCCTCCCCACCCCCGCAGGGGAATCGCGGTGGAAAACGCCGGATCGGGCGCGCCCGGGAGCGCAGAGAAAGGGCCGTATGGAGGCTTTTTCAGCTAAGAAACGCCACAGCTCCCAAAGGTTCCACCCCCCCCCCCAGTCCTGGGCCCTTCGTTTGGTGCAAGTTGGGCCAGGCGGGGGCGTCGAGCCGCTAACAAGAGAGCATTAAAAATTTGCTCCCTCCTGAACTGTGATAAGGAAGCCTAAAAACCCCGGGGAGACGTTATAGGGGCCCCTCTGGGTACTGGGCAGGTTTAAGGCAGCCACATAGAAGAAAACCTTGGTCAGCCAGCCAGTCGACACACAGGGAAGGTAAGTGGTAATAGCTTTTATATGTTATATTAAATTTTTCAAGCATATGGATTAGCGCGCAAGTAAATACAAAGTAAGCATAGCATAAGAAGAAGGGCGGGAGGAAAAGCCTAAACGGTTTGGAGGCCCCCCAGTTGAACAGGGGAAAGGCCATTCTTCCTGGCAAAACCTTGGCAAAATCCACGGAATAGGCGAGACGTTTGGATATGGCCCCAAGAAAGGCAAAGCCAAAGGAAATATGCCTAGACCATCTGGAAAAAGCTGATGAGTTCGACGTGACAGCAGTCGCAGAAGGACCCGATGAGGCTATATCGATTTCTCCCGGGGTAAATGATAAAAAGGAGAGGAAGAAAATTGCCAAGAAGGCCACTATTGAGAGTAAACTACAAGGTTGCGAGAAAGATGGCGGCTTAGTGTCCAAATCAATAAAAGACTTTGTGGGGAAACATTTTAAGAGAACACACACACTGGGCAAAGGACATGCTCAAGCCCAAGTCAATGAGATTAATAAGGAGATACCAAGTATAGAAGACGTCGTGGAGATTGTTGATTCCTCCTTTATTCAGAGTAATCTAAGCCGCAGGATCCTGCAAACTGAACCAAGACTTTCATCCTCTCCGAGAATTTTTTCCTCACTAAGGGTTGAGGAGGAAGGTTCGGTAGGATTTGGGGCCAAAGAGGTGGGGGACAGCTCCAATACGTCAAACCCAGCGGCAAGAACTAGCTTTGACAGAAGTATGGAGCAAGTAGAAAATCAAAGTCCAAAACCCTTAGACTCCCTAAACGAAATATTACGGAATGGTACATTGGGCATGGATATTACAACTTCATCCTCTGCCTCGATGCTAGACATTATGTTGATGCTACAAAAAATGCTGCAAGGTCTGTTAGAGGTGTCTGTGTTAAAAAATACCCTGTTAAACAATCACGAAATACAGTTTAAGAAAATGATAGAGGAATTACAGGGGATAAGGGGACTGATGCCCACAATGGTCAGATCAGTACATGACTCAGCGACAGAGGGCCAGATCGAAGGGAACAAAGAGCATACAGTAGAGGGAGGTTCCCTGAATGATGTTTATATCTCTAGATGGCCAATGTTGGTAAGGAGGCGGGGAGATTCTTTTAAACATCAGAACTTTAGGAACTCCTATAAAAGGCTATCCCTTGCCCAGGGAAGACAGAGGGTCCAAAATGAAGCGAAGATCAAGGAAAGGCAGGCTAAGGCAATAAGTAAAGAAAATGCCCTGCCGAAAAATAAGGGAAGAGAAATAAGGAAAACTGGGAGGCAACTCGTGCCTGCAGGAGCTGGGGCCGAAGTTGAAAGGAAAAGGGCACCACGAAGAGATACGAATAGACCCCCTAGGGATGCGGCAAACACCAAAACTACTGGTAAAAAGATAGAAGGGAAAGAACCCCAAAGAAGCTCAGCTGTTCGGGGTAGCTTAGCAGACACTCTCCCTAGAACAAAGGTACAGGAGGGAAGAGGCGTTTGGGCTTTAAAAACCTCATATAAAAGCAACAATAATACAATGTGGATCTACTTGAAACCCAAGGAGCAACAGTATGGAAGGAAAAAACAAGGAAAGGTAGTTCCACTAAATCGTTCCCATCTCTTACATTCGTTTGCAAAATGTTCGTCCCTGAAAGAAATTGGTACAAAGGACCTGAGACAGGTAGAGTTCGGCAGGGATAAGAATGGTGCCGAATATACAAAGGTCCTAGTCTACTCAGGGCTCGTTAAAGCTGCAATTCAGAAAGCTGAAAAAGAAATCCTAAAAGAAGGTATAAGGGTAATTCCGGAAGAAGAAGTAGAAGCAGGCAAACAGCAAGACGGAGGCTTTCTGAGGTTTCATGCAGGTTTGGGGGAAAGACAGGTGAGGTGGGAAACTAGTGGTAGGAGGGAGAAGGCTAACATCACCATAGCTGTAGAGAACCCAAAGCATAGTAATGACTGGGGTAGCTGGAGCTTGGATAATAGTGCCTGCTCATGGGGTTTGAACGAGTCAAGGTGCCTCAGTGAGATCGACTAGGTTACCGAGTTGCCGCATAGCCTGGAATTGATCTCATGGAATATAAATGGGTTGGGAGGAACAACAAAAGCAGATGGTTTAAACCAGGTTGCAAAGTACGTAGATATTATCTGTCTACAGGAGACATGGCTATGCGGCGACACTCAGGTAGTTGAAGGGTTTGTTCAATTCCACAAAACAGCCAGTAAAAAGAAAAAATTTGGTCGCCCCTCAGGGGGCATTATGACTCTGGCCTCAACTAGGCTTGTTAAAGAGACCAAACTAATTAACTCTCTATGTAAATGACTATTGGTTTGTAAGGTATGTCACCCGGGCGTTGAAGGGAAGGAAGCCCATTTGATTATTATAAATGTATACATTCAATGGGGGTCTCAAAAAGAATATGATATGGAATTAGGCCTCTTCAAGAAGGATATAATTGACCTAATAGAAAAGTATGGGATGGACACTCTGGTGATAATGGGAGACTTTAACCACAAATTCAATTTTGGAAGGATAGATTGTTGGTTAGAGGACATGCTGAGTGCCTATAATATAGGAAGAGCAGATTTCCCACTGTGTCTAACCTCCAGGCAGGATGAAGCCCTTGGGAAATTCTTGGGTTCTAAAGGTTTAATATGTTTAAATGGCAGGATGGATCCTGACCGCCCTGCCTCCCAGACCTTTAGAGTAGGAAATCAACAATGCCCCATAGACTATATCTTTATCCAGGCCTGGAACTACGTACTAGTAAAAAAGTTCCAAGTAATTGAACGTAGGGATAGTGATCATAATGCCTTGTTTTGTGAAATTGTAGGGGGGTCATTAAGTACTTGTGAAAGGGTGATCCCCCAAAATGTGGAATATCCCAAGCGTTTGACTACGAAACTGACGGACGAGTATGTTGAGAAACTGGCATGTTTTCAACAAAATTTACTGAAGGATAGGCTCGAAGGTCATCAGGTAGAATGGTATGAGGGTATAATAGTACAAGCGGTGACGTGTCTTAGAGTGTACCTAAAAGATAAGAAACAAACAAAGGTAAAAACACAGCCCAGCAAAGGAAAGCCCAGGTAGTTTAACCAAGAATGTAAGAGTAAAAAAAGTGTGATTCGAAAATTAGAGCGACGGCTGAGGAAGAGCTATGACCTGGGAATGTAGAGCTCCTTCTTAGTTTGAAAAAAGAATATAAATCTCTAGTAAGGCAGCAGAAAAGAATTTTTAAAGAAGAATGTTGGGGAACCCTTCTAGAGACAATTGAAAATAAAAATATAAAAGGTTTCTGGAGGTTGATACAGGAAGCTGCAGGAAGGGTGCCGGGTGCTATGAGTTGTGTAGTGGAAGAGGCGGCATGGGTAAACTATTTAAGCGACCTATATAAAGCAAATAGGACCTCGGAAATCGAGATGAATAGACCAACTTGGACAGGGGGTATAGAAAGACTAAAATCTGTTTTCTCTGTAGAGAAAGTAAAAGAAACAATTAGGAAGTTGAATTTATCACGTGCAGCAGGCCCCGATAATCTTCCCGCCGTCTTAATTAAAATTCAGATAGATTGGTGGGCAGGATTCTTATCCCACATGTTTATAGCAATTCTGGATTCAGGCCACTTCCCCAAATCCTGGAGAGGGGCCATAATTAGACCATTGTATAAAAAAGGGGAAAAAAAGGACCCCAAAAATTATAGGTTGATCAACTTATTGGACATTGGGGAAAAGGTCTTCTCAAAAATAATCCTCGGCAGCTTAAAAGAGTGGGCGGGACGGCAGTCAATAGTTTCAATAGAGCAGGGCGGCTTTAAGGAAGGACATTCCACTATTGATCACTGCTTCGCATTATGGGCCGTAGCAAGGAAGTCCATGGAGCAGCAGGGCAAATTGTTTTGTTGCTTTGTGGACTTTCGTGCGGCTTTTGATTTGGTGGATAGGTACTGTTTGTGGGAGACATTGAGAAAGTACGAGGTCCCCGCTAATCTCCTGCGGGTAATCCAGGAACTGTTTGGCAAAATTGGGCACAGGTAATTAAAGACACCTCTGGCAGCCTTACAATGGAAATAGGGATAAACAATGGGTTGAGGCAAGGCTGCGTCTTGGCCCCGCTGCTTTTTGCCATATTTTTAGCAGACTTGCCGCTTCTCTTGGGCACAGCCAGAGGTGCAAGCCCAAAAATAAATGGTAGGCACCTGTCTTGTCTGCTGTATGCTGATGACCTTGTAATAATGGATCAAACAGAGGTGGGGCTTCAGAGGAAGCTAAATGTATTCAATGATTATTGCACTACAAAACGACTTACAGTAAATATGGACAAAACAAAAATGTTGTGCTTTGGGAAGAAGAGGACGAAGTTTAGCTGGTATTTGGGCCAAACCAAGCTGGATACTGTAAGCGAATACAAATACCTCGGAGTATGGTTTACAAGGTCTCTGCAGTGGGGCTCACATTTGGAAGCACAGAAATTGAAAGCACACTTAGCGGTATGTGGGCTGAAAAGATTTAACCATAGTTATGGCGATATGTCCCACAAACCTCTATTGACAGCCTTTAAGGCCATGATTCCCCCACAACTCCAATACGGGGCGGAAATACTCTGCATTGACGGTAAACGCTCTTGGGACAAAGAGGAGGGGAAATGTTTAAAATCCCTACTGTCTCTTCCTGGGTCGGTAATGATCCCGGCAGTCAGACTGGAATTAGGCCTAACCGCATGGAATGTACAGGTGCAGCAGAGCCTCCTCAGATTCTGGAATCGGTTGGGGCAGGGGGAAATTACAAAGGTGTCGCAATGGTGCATGAAATAAATTCAGACCAGTGAGTTAAAATGGGCTAAGGAAACGAGAAGGAAACTCCTGGCCATCTGTGAGCACCTAAATGTGACTATTGACCCAAGGACACTCCAAATAAATGTAATAAAGAGTGTACTCAAAGTGCAGGGTAAAGAGATTTCTAGGGTAACAGACCAAGAGTATTTGAAAAAGAAAGACTCTGTAAAATGTATGCTCCCAGGTTGGGAGAACGATGTAAGCTTTCCTTATATAGATTTGCTACCGAACCGTTAGCTAAGAATAGAAGTTTTTAAGCTAAGAATAGGTATTAGCCCGATATTCGCAAATAGTGCAATAAAAGCTGCCCTAACGCATCCTGATGGTAAATCTGTTTGTAAATTAGACATGAAATGTAATATTTTGCAAATTTTATTGGATTGTTATATATTTTAAATTTACGTAAACAGTTTTTGCGCCCGTTATTTTTAAAATATGATGTTAAGGAGCGTTCACAAGCATGGGAGCTACTAGTTGATATGGAAAATTTAGATATCGCGATAGCTATCGGGAAATACATGCAGGGTGTGTATAAGTTCCCTGGAAGGCTGGAGGCTTAAAAGTATCTAGTAGCTCTATAATTCAAATGAATTCCTGATTTTAAATTGTATAAATGTAGTTTTTAGGACAATATGATTTTTAATTGTTAAGAATATGAATTTGTGAGATGTAGATTTTATATGATGAACTGTGGTTTATAGATCAATAGTCTAAATAAACTTTGTTTTTGACTTTGACTTTGTGTGGTTGTGTGTGTGGTTGTGGTTGTGTGGTTGTGTGTTGTGTGTGGTTGTATGTGTGGTTGTGTGTGTGGTTGTGTGTGTTGTGTTTGTGGTTGTGTGTGTGGTTGTGTGTGTGTGGTTGTGATTGTGTGTATTGTGTTTGTGGTTGTGTGTGTAGTTGTGTGTGTGGTTGTGTGTGGTTGTGTTTGTGTGTGGTTGTGTGTGTGTGGTTGTGTGTGTGGTTGTGTGTGTGGTTGTGTGTGTGGTTGTGGTTGTCTGTATTGTGTTTGTGGTTGTGTGTGTAGTTGTGTGTGTGGTTGTGTGTGTGTGGTTGTGTGTGTGTGGTTATGTGTGTAGTTGTGTGTGTGGTTGTGTGTGTGGTTGGGGTTGTGTGTGTTGTGTTTGTGGTTGTGTGTGGTTCTGTGTGTGTGGTTGTGTGTGTGGTTGTGTGTGTGTGTGGTTGTGTGTGTGGTTGTGGTTGTGTAGTTGTGTGTGTGGTTGTTCCACCCTGGTGTCCCCTCAAGTCTTTCTTCCATCCCCATCCTCACCAAGACTGAGATTAAATGAGTGACTGGTTGAGAAAAGGACAGCCTCTGCTGAAAGGAGGGACAGAATGACGAGGGGAGAGATAGCCCGTGTAGAACAGGATGGCAGTACCACTGGAAGACAGTGACAGGAGGAGTCCACTAAGAAGCCGATAGCTTTTGGTGAAAGGAGGAACGGAGTGACTCGGAGAGGGAGAGACAGCCCAAGGGTAGGGCAATTAGGAGAGACTGAAGGGGTGAAGTGATTGGAGGAGACCGGGAAGAAGCAGAGACTCTAGTGAAGGAAGGTACAGGGTGACCAGGAAAGCGCAGAGACAGCCTAGAGTGGTGGTGGGGAGTGCCACAGGATAGACTGAAAGGCCGAGATCAAATAAGTGACCGGGTTAGAAACGGGGAGCCTCTGGTGAAAGGAGGGGCAGGACACAAGGAGGCGGGAGAGACGGCTGCGAATAACCGGTGGGCAGCATCCCCAAAGGCCACGCCCCAGCTTCCAAGCCACAGATCATAGATCTATTGCATTGACATTGTAAACCCTCCACTTTAGCAGTTAGAGCGGGGTGGGGCTCTATATGTACCTCTTCTGTAGTAGAAAAGGGGAAAAAGGATGAATGGATGAGCTAATGAAAGAATGGGTTGATAAGAGGATATATGGATGAGTGGGTGCATGAAATCATGGATACATTTGTGAGAGGATGGGTGTATGAGTGGGTGAAAAGATGGATGGATGGATGAATGGGTGAAAGGATGAACACTGAGTGGGTGAAAGATGAATGGGTGGCTAGAAGGATGCATTTGTGGGTGGGTGAAAGATGGATGGTTGGGTGGATAGAATAATGAATGAGTGAGAGGATGGTTGAATAAGTGGGTGAAAGGATGGATGAATTTATCAGAGGATGCTGATATGAGTGGGTAAGAGGGTGGTTAGATGAGTGGGTGAGAGGATGGGTAGATGTGTGGGTGAGAGATGCTTTGCCCTGGATGACCTGAGCGAGCTGTTGGCTCGTTGCAGGAAAGTGGTATTCTGTAATCAGACATTCCAGCGATAAGGAAGCCCGACTCTCCAATGACAACTCGCTGAGAGATGCGTTTCACACATTTTCTTTAAAAACAGTAAAAACGCAGAGGAACGGAAATGGTGACAGGAATAATTTACTTTCAGTTTGACTGCAACTTGGTATGTCGGCAGGAGGTAATGAATGCTCGGGTCCGGCATCAGTGCTAAAACTCTGGCCCGGCTACTGGTGGGGAAGGCAGGAAAGTGGCACGCACTGCGTGGGCACTGCTTGGGGGTGGGGGAGGAAATCCTATTTTAAAGCCGCTGCTCCAGATAATACAGCGCAGCGCGGGTTTGTCAGCTGTAAGTAAAACAAGCCTTTGTTGATCACAAACAGTAAATATGTTGGCTCAACACTTCTAACGCGGCACCAGATGCAGCTCACTTCTGCAAAACGTTTCTAAGCAAACGGACGGAGGGGTCATAAAACACCCGCCCCACTCCACTTCAAAAGCAAACCCAAGGAATTCTTCTGGTCAAGCAAGGGAAGCCCCATAACACTTATCTCAAGGAAGCACATTCCTCAAACGCTCACAAAACCAGTGCACTTTTATCAGAAACTGAAGGTGTTTTGTAAAATAAAACGAGACCTATTGGCTATGCCAATGCTTGTTATCCTTCAGCCACGCACATGCAGGGGAATTAGGAGCTCTTGCGCACAATATAGAATCACTACTTGTCACAGAATGCAACCTGCTGGTGGCTAAGACGTCTGAGCTGAAAGAATCAAACATGACATGAGGTGGCTTTGGCAGCTTTACTTGATGTATGATGATGTATGATAATGAATGGGAGCTTTTGTTCTCAAGAGGCAGACATTATTCCATTGAAAATAAATGGAAAGCTGGTCTCAAATGCTCTAACATTGCTTTCTATGCGCTGTCACTTCTGGAGAGGGAGGGGCAAGTGAGGGATCAAGTGGATGGATTTATCTACAGGAAACTCTGACATGTAAACCAACAGCGCTAGGCATTGTGGGACTTGTAGTTCTGTTTTCTGACTAATTTAATAAATCACTGATTGCTTTAATGTATTGCTTCTCTGCTAATTTGTATCTCACCCCGTGACTAATTTGCAACTGGAGGTAGTTGAGAACGCACAACAGAAGCAGACAAAGCCTACACAAAAATAATGATGTTATTTCAAATCATATTAGCCTGTTTTGTCTTCTGCAATATGTTGGACCCGAGAAGCCTCACAATAATTTGTTTTAAAAATTGTGCACTCTGGGAGATAGGGAACAAGCAACAACCGAGCAAGATGTTACAAAAAATCAGATTGACAAATATGTCACCTATTATTCATAAAACAAAGTTGAACTGATCACCAGTTACGCTTTGAGAGAAACCACTATTTAATTTAAAAAGAGTAAACAGATTGTTCATGGAATTACATTGTATGCACCTTCCTTGCGCTTGCAGCCCATAATTCTGCATTTCGCCAAACCTGATAGCTACATTTCAGGAGGATATTCGTGGGCACACGGCTGTGTTTTTTTCTATCGGCAGATTGAAAGGGTTGGCTCTGTGGCTGTAGGGATCAGCAGCCCAGCGCTCGGCACACATGTAAAGAGGTTTTACACATGGACAGTGCATGTCCCGTGTGCCCACGCCAAAGACCATCATTATTGGCAGCGCTCAGGTGCAGCATGGGACACAGCGCTGGTCTCTGCAGGAGAAAGGACGGAGAACACATTACCTGAAAATGCTTTTGAATGTTAGAGGGGAGGGTGCGGGGATGCCTGCTAGCCCCAGCAGTACATGTGGTACATCTTTCCTCATCAGCATCCACTCTGCTGTGAAGTGCCAGGCACATACACGTTTGAATTAGCGAGGGCGCAGGAGAGAAAATAAAATAAAAGTGATGCATGTTTGTTTTTCCTGTGCAGTTTATGAAAACTAAAATAGTACCGACTGGGTGATGCACAACTCCACCTCCTCTATATATGATTTCGAACTATGGCCCCCACAGTGATAGCACACACCTAATCAAGCGTGAAGCTATTTAATTGCAACAAGGTGTCTTACAAGAGCGTGTGCTCTTACTGCAACAGCTTAGTGTAAGAGTTGTGTAGCACACTCCGACCCTGGTGGCAGGGGCATGCTTTATGACCTGCAAATTGGGAAGGAAGCAGTACAGGGTGTGTGTGATCACTTTCGCGGCCGCTTTGATGTACTCAGTGGCCGCGCGGCTCACTGAGAACATCAAAGCGGCCGCGAAAGTGATCACGCAGGCTGACAAATGGTGCGCATGCCCGGCGCGCAAGCACTGTACCTGATCCGCCTGCAGACTTTGGGAGCACTTTGAAAAGCCCCTTACTTAATATCTCGCAGAGCATCGTTTACGCGATAGCTGGGCGAGACCTAAAAAGTGCCTGTGAAAGTCAATAGTTGACTGCTAAGTACAATTTGAAACTGACCGCTATGTTGCACAGGTTGGATACACCAACGAGGTTCTTCCTGGTCAAAAAAATTACCTTCTGACTTTAATATTTCAATCCCAATCCACCACAGGAGTACACTTCTAAAGCACCCTAGTACCTCAGGTGAGGTATTTAGAAACTCACAGGGTGTTAGGCTGTGGCCAAACAGCAGGTTCCAGTACCACTGGTCAGCTGGGTAGTTGCAGGAAAACACCTCCTGTAGCTTGGTGTGTCCCTGTAGCTTTAACAGTAGGTCAGCCTTATGACCCTTGGAGTCCACATCTTTGCTCTAGGTAAATGGGGAACAGCAGGTTCAATCCTCTAGGATTCTTCTCGAGTCTCAGACAGTAGGTACAGTCCTCTTCTGATCTTCCACAGGTCCAGGTGTTCCGAACTGGGTGCCTGGAGATGCCACATTTATGCCTCACACTAGCTAGTTGGTTGTATTGACCCTTGGGCACGCCTAACCAATGGGGTAAAACGTGCCATGACCAATCCTTCCCATTTTACAGATAATTCAGAATATATCGAAATTAGAAAACAACAAATAAAGCACATTTTCTGGTAATTCTGATGTGTGGTAGAAACCAATATTTTATTACGATCAGAGCAAATCAATGCACTAGGTGATGACATTTCCACACCTTATCATTTGTGCGTGGTATACTTTTATCAGTAAAACTGTATGTCTGTGCAAATGTATTACCGCACCATGTATACTTCACTTTACCCTACGCCAGTCTACCCTGCACCATTCCATGCTATGCCACCATACCCCACCCGACTCCACTGCACACCACACCACACTGTTACAGCACTCTGCTCTGCACCACTTTACTCTACACCACGTCACTCAATGCCCCTCTTCTCTACACATCCCTATGCCAATGCACTCTTCCCTACAGTGCTCTACTATGCACTACTGCACTCTTTGCCACTGGAATCTAAACCACTCCATGCCACTCTACTCTGCAACGCTGCACTCTGCACCAATGCACTCTACTCTGTACCACTCCATTCTACTACAGTGCACTTTATGCCAATCCACTCTACACCACTCTAATCTACTCTGCACTTCAGTCCACTCTATGTCACTGCACTCTACTGTAAACCACTCCACTCTGAAAATAATCTACCTGGTGCTACTGCAATCAGTGCCAATACACTCTGTGCCACTCCACTTTGCTTCACTCCGCTCTACTCTGTGCCACTCCACTCTACTCTGTGCCACTAATCTCTGCTCTGCATCACTGCACTCTACCACAATGCACTCTACACCGCTTTACTCAAAATCAATTAACTTTACGCCAAACTGCTCTGCACCACTGCACTCTACACCACTATACTCTACTCAGCCAAACTTTACACCACTGCATTATACATCACTGTATTCTACGCCATTTTACTCTATGTCACTACACTCTATTCTACACTGCACCACCATACTCTATGCCACTGGTCTATACGCCACTCTATTCTGCACCACTCTATGCCACTGCAGTCCATGTCAATGCACTCTATGTCAATCTACTAAACACCACTGCACTCCATGACAGCCTACTTTGCAGCATTGCATTCTGTGCCACTCTAAACTACACCACTCTAGTCTACCCCATAGCACTTTATGCCTCTGTACTGCATTCTACTCCATGCCACTCTATGCAAATGCACTCTAGGCCACTGCACTCTACCTTGCAATACTCCACTCTAGTCTGTACAACTTCATTCTATGCCAGTGCACCCTAAACCAATACACTATACACCACTTTACTCACAACCAATGTACTCTGCACCACTCTACTCTGCAGCACCTCACTCTCCACCACTGAACTCTGCACCACTCTACTCTGCACAACTGAACTCAACTCTGCACCACTACACTCTATGCCACTTTAATCTACTGTGCACCCTGTACTCAGACACTGCACTTTCCTGCACTGAACAATACGCCACTCCACTCTGCACCACTGCACTCTATGCTGCAGCACTCTACTCTGATCCACTCTACTCTGTGCCATTGCACTCTACCCTTCTCTACTATGCACCATGGGGCTCTTCACTATTGCACTCTACACCACTCCAGTCCAGGCCACTCCACTCTACTCTGCACCACTCCACGACCTCTACGCCACTACTCTATGCAACTTCAGTCTAGCATGCACCACTCCACTCTACCCTGCACCACTGTACTCTATGCCACTTCCCTCCACTATGAAATAATCTACTCTACGCCATTGCACTCTATGCCACTCTATTGCACTCTGCGCAGCTTCACTCTATGCCATTGCACTCTATTCTATTATGCACCACTCTACTCTATACCACTGCACTTTATGCCACTACTCTATGCCACTGCACTCTACCCTGCACTACTCCACTCTATGCCACTTCACTCTACTTTGAAACAATCTACTCTATGCCATTGTGCTCTATGCCTGCCACTGCACTCTATCCTGAATCACTCTGCTCTATGCCACACTCTACTCTGAAACAATCTACTCTACTCCACTGCACTCTATGCCACTGCATGCCATGCAACACTACTCCTCTATTCCCCACTCTACTCTATGCCACTTCACGCTATGCCACTCTACTCTACGATGCACCACTCTACGCCACTCAACTCTAAACCACTGGACTCTACGATGCACTTAACACCACTTTACTCAAAATCAATGTACTCTATGCCACTGCACTCTATGCCAATTACTTTGCACCATCCACTGCACTCTACTCCTTGCTACTCTGCAACATTGCTGCACTCTCCGCCACTGAACTCAACACCACTCTACTCTGCACCACTGCAATCTATGCCACTGCATGCTATGTGACTTTACACCATTGCATTCTACATCACTGCACTCTACGGCACTATTCTACTCTGCACCACTGCACTCTACACCACTGCTCTCTATACCACTCTAATCTCTGTCACTCTAATCTGCACCACTCTACTCTGCGCCACTCTAGTCTGCTCCACTGTACTCTGTACCACTCTACTCTGCAATACTGAACACTATGCCACGGAACTCTATGCCACTGCACTTTATTCTGCACCCCTCAACTTAATGCCACTCTACTGCACTTTATACCAATACACTCTCTGCCATTACACTCTGCATTATACCACAGCATTCTAATCTATTCTAACCACTGCATTCCACGCTACTGCACTCTACTCTACCCCACTGCACTCTTCTCTGAAACAATCTACTCTGTGCCACTGCACTCTATACTGCTGCAACCTACTCTGTACCACCCTACTCTCCACCACCACTCTACAACAATGCACTCTACACCACTTTAGTCAAAACTAATGCACTCTACATCACTGCACTATATGTCAGTGTACTCCGCTTCCCTGCACTTTACGCCACTTCACTCTACGCCACTCTACAATACTACACTGTACGATACTCCACTCTATGATGGTTTACTCCATTAAACCCGACTCCACTCCATGCCACTCAACTTTACTCTACGCCACTCCATAACACTCCACTCTACTCTACTTTGCAACACTCCACTCCATGCCACTCTCCCTTACCTCACTAGCTTTTAGCCATGCTGAACAGCAGCCACCCTGGTGTACAATAAGCTAAAACAGATTAGCAAAGCCAATGGCTCTTACATAGGCAGGACCTATTTACTTTGCTAAAGCTTTTTTTTATTTTGGTGAGCATAGACTTTGACTGCTGTATTCCATTTCGGATTCCTCTTTGTCTATTCTTGTTTTCTCAGAGGAAACCTAACCTCTGATTTTAGCAGTTGAGTATGCACATGCTCCGTGTATTAATAGGATCTTCCATGAGATAACCAGGAATCTGGAGTTGTACTGTTTGCTTTGTAGCACAATCCCCCAAAACTTTCAGTAAATAAATAAATAAAGCAGGGCCCTATTGACATCTGGACCTGGTGCTTTATTGAATTTGAGCTAAGCAATCACTCCTAATACCTAATTAGTTTGTATCGGGTCTACTAAAGATTTCGCCTGCTCAGCCTTGAGGATTAATTAGGAAGTTCATCAGATATTGAGATATTTCATCAATGGATACACTTTCTGAAGTGCATTCTTGTAAAAGTCTCTAAAGATTCTGGCTACTTATTGGTCCATCATTTTAACTTGAGCATCCTTATTCTATATACTGTGCATCCCATCTTTATTCCTTTTGGGATGTAGTTTCAGGGCAGCTGCCTAACTTGCTTATTGATAGTTGTATAGTATTTGCTTAGTTCTCAGTAAGAGGTATTCAGCTTTGTCAATGTCTAAGGCTTCCACCTGTGCTCTTAATGCAATAAGTTTAAGACATGTTTTCTATGAGTTTGTCACGTGTTGTTCCGAGCTCTTTTAATTGATTTTCTAAGGAATACAATTCTTTCCCCGTTCTTCATTGGGTTATGGTATGTTATGTTAAGGGTCTGTTTTAGCGCGCAGGAGTCACCCAGGGGCATCTCAGCGCTTACTAGACGAAAACTAAAGAGGAAAAATTAGGTATCAAAGCTGCAGAGATATTTTAGAATAAAAAAGCCTTCAATAGTTTCCTAAAAACAAGATAGGATGTGGACTTGCGCAGAGCTTCCGGTAGGGAGTTCCATATTTAGGGGCAATGTATGAGAAGGGTTTGGCCCCTAAACGCGTCCAACAAATCTTAAAAAAAGACCTTTTCTTCACTGGAAGCCAGTGGAGCTCTTTCAACAAGGGAAGTGACGGCGGGCCCGGGGGGGTGGTTTAAGACCATCCTAGCTGCTGTATTTTGGATGACTTGGAGTTTTGCTGTCAGAGTCTCACCTACCTCGGCCAGTAGAGTGTTACCGTAATCCAGAAGGCTCACCACCATCGCCTGGACCACCGTTCTGCGATGTTTCACTAGTAGATATGGAATAATTCTACGAAGTAGTCAGAGACTGTAGTAGCACGAACTCATGATGTTTCTGATCCTTCATGGTCATTTTGTCATCCAGTTGTATTCGTAGGCTCTCTACTGATGTTGAGGGGGTAGGAGCCGTCCCTAACTGGGCAGGCCACAAATCGGCCAGAGTCAGATCCTGCACCTTTCCCAGAATCATCAGCTCTGTTTTTTCTGGATTAAGTTGGAGGCAGGATTCTGCCATCCAATTTGAAATAGCCAATATTCTCTCTGAAAAGCGCACTTTCTTCTCTTCTAGATTTGCTCCGATGGAAAAGACCAGTTGAGTATCGTCCGCATATGAGACCACCTCAAACCCATAATGTCGGACGATTTTGGCCAACGGGGCCATATAAACATTGAAAAGAGTCCGGCTCAGGCATGAGCCCTGCGGGACTCCCTTATCAAGCTGGAATTTTTTTGACCTAAAAGGGCCTAACATGACCATTTGTTTCCTGTCAGCCAAAAAGCTTATCAGCCATTTGAGAGCAAGGTCCCTAACACCACATTCCTGCAGCCTCTCCACAAGCAGTCGATGGGAGACAGTATCGAATGCTGCAGAGAGGTCTAAAAGAATGAGCTTTGTGGATCCTCCCTTATCAAGTGTCAATCTTATTGAATTTTCGACTGCCAATAGGGCAGACTCAGTACTAAAACCTGGCCGAAAGCCTGACTGTGAAGGATCCAGAATATTATTGGTCTCAGGTAGTGGCTCAATTGTTTGTTTATGTAGGGTCAACCACGACTAATCATCCAACTTATAGGGGAAGGGGCTGCAGTTCTATAATAGATTTTATCTTTGTATGCCCTCTGATAGAAAAACAGTTAGTATCTGCCGAAGTTGTTCCTTCTAACTTTGGAGCCCATAACCCTATTAAGATATTGATACACACTGCCCATAGGCCGATTTTTCAGACTGAATGTGGGGCTACAAATCTAACGATGTCAACAGGCAACTTAAGATTGTGTTGGAAGGGGGTTGACAACTCCGAAATATTTAAGAAATTGGCAAGGGACAAAATGTCCCTTATTGATTCCTGCCTCTCATTACAATTACCATCAGCACAGATAATTGAGGATTTCTGTAAGCTTTGTCAGACGATCAAAATCCTCCTTTCCAGACCCTCCCCTCAAATGGCACCTACCCCATGATGGTTCAACCATGAATGCACACAAGGAAATAGGAATTTACGTAGGGTACTTTCAGCTATTCCGAGGTGTAGAATAGAACTTAAACTGGCCAGAAAGAAGTATAATGAGGTGATCAGAGATAGGAAGAAGGATCTCCTGAGTGAACATTGGGACAAATTGTCTGAGGCTGCTAGCCAAAAATTGGGCAACATCTTTTGGGCAGCAGTAAGGGACCTTCGTTCTATGGGCCAGTCTTCGATGCCGATTAACTGTAATATTTCCAGTGATGCATGGGTTGAACATTTTTCAGGAATCTATGCCTCACCACTTTCAAGTGAGGCAACTTTTACTCCAGGTAGCCCAGTACCTATAGAAATAAGTATTTTAGAAGTTGTAGAAGCCATCAACCAGAGCCTAGGTAATAAGGTGCCGGGTCCAGACGGGCTCCCTATCGATTTAATTAAGTGGAACCCGGATTTCTGGGCCCCTTTGCTTTTGAATGTTTTTAATAATTTAACATTGACAAAAGTACCCGAGACTTGGGCTAGCAGTATAATAGTCCCGATTTTTAAGAAGGGAGATAGATCTCTTCCATGCAATTATAGACCTATTTCCCTAAAAGACAATACTCTTAAAATTTTAGGAAGAGTCTTGTATAATAAAATTTTGGTATGGACAGAAGCGAATGCCATCTTAGATCCATGCTAGCTGGGTTTTAGGGGCAAGGTTGGAACCATCGAACAATGTCTCAACCTAAATCTAATTGTCGGGAAATATACTATTGCACGGAGGACCCCCATATATATGACTTTTATGGATCTGTCCACAGCTTTTGACCTAGTGAATAGGTCAAAGTTGTGGGCAATCCTTTTGGCAGGAGGGTTTGACGAAACATTGGTAAAATTCTTAGCGTATTTACATAGAGACCTTCAGGCTCAAGTAAGGATTAGCATGGGAGGTGAGGTTTCAGGGACCATTGATATTGGCAGGGGGGTCAGACAAGGCTGCGTGTTGGCCCTCTGCTTTTTGATATATATACTAATGGGTTGAATAGCTCTTTGAAAATGGCTACTCGAGATGTCCCATACATTATTAAGAAGCCCATCCCCGTGCTCCTTTAAGCAGATGACGCGGTTCTTATGGGCCTCACTCCAAATTCCCTGCGTCTTCTGGTCCAAAATGTTAACAATTATATGAAGGAGTTAGTTCTGCGGGTACATTTGAAGAAATCTGTTTTAATGTGTAGTGGGCCAGAGAAGCGTGAAATAGGCTCGATCACAGTAGATAGTCAAAAACTGACTTCTGTAAGGGCTGCCCTTTGCTGCGAACGGCTCCTGGAGTGAGCATTTAGCTCATGCCAGGAGCAAGTTCTCAAAGGCCACCAATTTGATCTTAAGCCTACCCCGCCCTAAGACCACTGAGGCTCTTCTAGCAGTTCAGAAAATATACAAAACTCCAGTGCACCCCGGTGGCTACATATGGTGCCGAGATTTGGGTAACAGCTAATTCCTTAATTATCCATAGGAAGATAATAGGTTTAGCAGGAAATTACTGAGCCCCCCCAATCTCAACCTCCCAATATATATGTCACAAGGAGCTCAATAATAATTGTATAACTGATTTTATTCGTGCATGACCGGCACTTTGTGGGTATCAGTGTGGAAGAACAAAGTGGCATCTCTGACACAGCAGATTATTATGGATTGTTTACATTGTGATAAAAGCTTAGAAATCCCATGGCTAAGTGGTGTGCTTCACAGTTTGCGCAGTATAAAAAGAGAAAATGTTTTCCTGGACCCCATATCAGCAGAATCAGTTCCAAAAAAGGAACTGCGGAATGCTCTGAACTCCCTATATAACAACGTGCGGGATGTGGTGGAGTCTAGGAAAACAATTGTGCGCAACTACATGGCCATTGAACAGCACTGTTATCCGCTTCATATGTATTTAACCTTACAGATGAGTTGTTGGGAAAGGAGCCTTTCGTTTAGATTAAGAGCTGGCACAATCCGATTTGCACTTTGTTTTCCACTGGGTTATACCCCAAATTTTAACCAAAATGTGTGCTCCTGTGCTGGGAGGAGTGAGCAATCTATTATGCACTTTATATTCTTCTGTAAATATTATCTTAAATACTCTAAGCAGTTTTGTTATCCATATTTTAATAAGAGAAGACCAATCACCTTGGATGTAGCATATCGGCGCATATTAGATTTAGATGATGTTGAACTGATTTTCCTCACTGGCACTTATCTTAAGACTGCGATAAGGGCGCGTAGGTCTATCATGGACCCTTGATTATATGTGACACAACTTGAGAATTGTTTTAACCATTATATGCTAAAATGATGGCTTGTCTTGTGCTAGGCACTTTGGGTATATAAATATGGAATTTTAATTTTTGTATTAATTATTGTGATGTATTTATGTTTTTGTGCTTTTATGGGTACTATTGTATCCGAATAAAGTTGAAAGTTGAACTGTTTGCTTATGTAGGTTTCCAATATCTTCCCCAACAAAGGTAGCAGCGATATCGGTCTATAGTTGTTCAAGACCTTCGGGTCTGCTGTTTGTATTTTAAGAATTGGGTGGACATGGGTTCCCTTCCACGCAATTGGAATAAAGCCCTTAGAGATAGAGGAATTACAAATCTCCTGAATTGGAGGGGCATGAATGGATGGATGGTGGAAGCATTTTATGCCCTAATGTCAGGTAATGCAGGAAGAAACTAGCCCACTGACTACACTTCCCCCTAAGATGGCGCCTAATGTTTGCGCAGGGAAGTCTTCCAAGGTCTCCCAGCAGCTCCTAATCGGCTGCGGGGCAGAATGTGGAGTGGTGTGGCAGGTAATGAGCAATACAATACCGTTTTTTAAAAAAATTAGCAAAGAAAAAGTTAAAAACCTCGTAGGCTAAAATTCCCGGCTTTCCGCCTCAGGAATCGTCTAGTGTGTGCGCGACCAACCTTGTTCGGCTTTTATGCCCTAATGTCAGGTGGTGCAGGAAGAAACTAGCCCGCTGACTCCCCTTCCCCCTAAGATGGTGCCTTATGTTTGCACAGGGAAGTCTTCCAAGGTCTCCCAGCAGCTCCTAATTGGCTGCGGGGCAGAATGTGGAGTGGTGCGGCAGGTAATGAGCAATACAATACCGTTTACTTTTTAAATTACCAAAGAAAAAGTTAAAAACCTCAGAAGGCTAAGATTCCCAGCTTTCCGCCTCAGGAATCGTCTGGTGTGAGTCAAGCAGTGTGTGAAATTAAATGCCCCTCATCACTGTTTTCAGGGTTTCCCATCTACCACTCACTAATTTCGCCCTCCCTGTTTTCCGCTAGGAAATTCAAGATAACTTTTACGACAGCAGTTATACCCTCCCTACTGAGCAGAATTGCAGCTCTCAGATTCCAAGCCCTATTCATATAGTTAGTTGGAGGACGATGGATTGTCGGTGTGATTGATCATTGTCCAGCAAAGTTATAGGGCCTGTATTAGCTGAATCTATACTGGGCTACATCTAACTTGTTGTAGAAAATTATGGAGGCGTGCATAGGTCTTGCATGCTGCAGAGTATTGTGTGAAGCCAATACTATTTGGGTGGTGTTTCCATCATATATCTACAAATCCAATTTGTTGTAACTATATCTTACATTTTTAGGTAAGGCATTCAAGACTTCTTGTATATACTTTAGTATATATACTTTAGTATCAACTTTAGTCTATACTTATATGTGTATGTACTTTGTGGGCTTTAGAGATCAGCCCTAGGACTTGTCTGCTTCCGCTTAGGGACTTTTTTTTCTGTTCAACTGCCTCTATTTAACTGTCTTGATGGAAAACGACCAGCAGAGGTCAGTAAAATACCACAATTGCTTTCTTCTGAGGGACTTTCTTTTTTTCATTTTTCTGGCAACTGTCTCTATTTAACTTTCTTGATAGAAAACGACCAGCAGACGTCAGTAAAATACCAGAATCACTTTACCATTCTCTAGATTCCAGTCCATAGAGATTGTTTTCCACGAGCACCAGTAGACAATAATATTTTATTCAAATCTTGTATTTTTAGTGATATGCCCCCCGAAGGCCCTGCTTTTATATTAAAACAGAGCTTTGGATTATACCATTTCCAGCTGAAAGGCAATATTTCTAGCCATGTGTTCCCATACCTAGTGTGTCGCGCAGTTTGGTGCTTACTTTCCCTCCATGTTAAAGAACAGTAAATATTTCAGCACCCTGGCTAATGTGCTGCATAGCTAAATGCATATAAAGTCCCAAATCCGAGCACGATTGCATTGCAAATGCTTGTTCTGAAGTGTATCCCATCTGTCCTGTCATCCTCAAAGACCTGTCTCTATTCCCGTTCATCACCAAGTTCAAATCACCACCCATTATAATTAATGATCCTTATTTTACGTGTTTACTGTTTTTTCAGATAATTACAGACAAAAAAATCTTTTTTGTCAGTATTTATTTTTAAATGTGGATAAAAACAGAAATTGGGTTACTTTTGTGTGATTCTAAATACCCTCTGACATGACTGCTAGGCTAATATCTGTGTGGATTGGGGGGCGCTAGAGGGCGCACTGCGAGATGGCTGACATCTAAGTCGGCTCCGCCGGACGGGCGCATCTCATCGGAACCCCTGGCCCCAGAACTGTCCCGATCCTCACGCAAACCGGCGAAATGGATGGCTGACGGGCTCGCCTACGCGCTGTGACGGTCCCAGCCGAGACTGAAGCCGCACGCTAGAGAAAACGGCAAGACCACTCGCGGACCGGACCGGCTCCCCAAAATGGCGGACAGCGACTGGGATGTCCGCGAATGAAACCCAGTGATACCGCCGCTGGACGGCCACAGGACGAACCTCCCCCTGGCACGCTAGCAAGAGGCTGCTAGAAACGGCGACTTGCAGGTACGAGGTGCCTGCAGACAATGCAGAAATCCCGGCGCACGATGTGCGTTCCACGGCGGCCAAAATGGCGGCGGCGGTGACACGCAAACTTGAAGACCCTGTGCCAGGCGATACCAGCTCCCAGTATACAGCACTGATGAACCAAAAGGCGCGGAAACACTTCTATGCGTAGCTACTGCGGCGCATTGCAAGGAGAAGCGACTGGAGGTGAACGGCGCGGAGCGCGCAGGCTGGAGGCTGCTGGTCACTGCTGTCTGCCGCCCTGAGGGGACATACTAGACCCGCGAGTACAAGCGCGACTACCACACACGACCAGGGAAGAGCGCGGCGAGCGCCCTACGCCATTCACACCACCGCAGGACACTCCTACATGGCGCGCTGGGCTGACCTGCACTGCAACTGAGCGATGAGCACGGCCTGATGAGTGGGGCTTTGGCGCGGAGGGCGACTGGAGCACTGCTACGACGTACACGGCCGACGGCCAAACCGGCAACCCCAACGAGCTCACCAGTCTCCAGCTCAGCTGACCCCCAGGGCACAATGGGCAAGCCGGACAAACAACAGTCAAAGCTGCCCTTCGAAGCAAGGAAGCTCGCGACGAAAACGGGCGCTGCCCACGATGATGACGGAGACCAGGCACTAGAGGAAGGAACTGGCATGGAAGCGGTGTTGAGGGCTATCCAGCAGAGCCTGCACGACATGAATGGCAAGATGGACAGTGTCGTGGCGCGGGTAGACTCTCTATCTAACACGCTGGAGAAACACGAGGAGAGGCTGACGGAGGCAGAGCGCAGGATATCTTCGATGGAGGATCATTCCAGAGACACTGACAAAACGCACAGCGCTCTTGAGAGGACACTGGAAACCTTGAAGGCAAAGGTGGAGGACCAGGAAGCGAGGTCCCGTCGCAACAACGTGCGCATCTCGGGCCTGCCGGAATCGACCAACACGGGCAAGATGGAGACGTACGTGGAGGGCCTGCTGAAGGACATCTTTGGGGCTGGTAGCTTCTCTGAGGTCTTCCTGATCGAACGTGCTCACCGCTCTCTGGCCCCCACTCCGAAACCAGGGGCCCCGCCTCGCATAATTATCGCTAGATTACTCAACTACAGAGACAGGGACACCATACTTCGGCTGGCGAGGGAGAAGGGAGCCATCACACATCAGGGCAACTCGCTGCAATTCTACCCAGACCACACAATGGCGGTACAGCAGGCCAGGAAGGAGTTTGCTCCTGTCAAGAAGAAACTTCGAGAGCTGGATATCGGATACGCGATGCTGTACCCTGCAAAGCTTAAAATTCTGACGGATGGCAAGCCGGTGGTCCTCACGACGGTACAAGCCGCACAGGAATATATAAAGACCCTCATCAAACGTCGAAAACATCAAGAGAATGCGGGCAGAATGAGCGACAACGACTGACGACAGGATGGCGCGCCGAGCGTCTTTTGCTCAGACAGCCTCAGCACTGCTGGCGACACACGACGGACACTGCGAATTGGGTGAAACTTCACGTGATACGCCACGGGACTGGGACTCCCACTGCTGTCGGACTATGAACGGGAGCTGTACAGGGCGAAATCGCAGTGAGTACTATGTGGCGACTTTAATCTAGTACCTCCACAGGAACATTGGGGCCTTCGCTGGCAAAGGACAAGTGGCTAGCACGATAAGCTATGTACGGCCATACTGGGGTGCCCTGAGACACTGACACTGGGGAGACTGGCATCACCCACGAGCGTTCCTATACTGTGGGGGACTGAGAGGAACGATGATGGTCACTAAGAGCCTGTGGGGGATCGGGGGCGGGATGGGGGGGATAGGGTGTAAACATTGTCGATTTAACTAGCACGCAAATTGCGCCCGTCCACATCCACTATGTGGATGGAGAAGTGTGCTTCGGGCGGCACCCCCAGGAGGGTGTTCCCCACAAAAAGTTTACTCACTGTTTTGAAGTTCGGGGGGGAATGGCTTTGGCAAAGTTTGGGTGCTGAAGTGGGTGGGGGGGGGATGGGGAAGCGGATTGTGATAACTATGTTTGCTCTGTGTCTGAGAAGCATTGCGACCTCTTTTACTGCCTTCAATGCATTTGTCAGGATTGCGCTGTTTCATAGATGGCCGCACAGACTACGCGATGCACACTATTACTGTAACGCATGCTAATGGCGCGCCTTGACACACTCAACTTCATAACATGGAATGTCAGGGGGCTGGGGAACCCAAAAAAGAAAAGACAAATGTTTGCGTACTTTGACAGGCTTAGGGTCGATGTGGCCTTCTTACAAGAAACTCACATGGCACCCACTTCCACACGCGGGCTGGGCAACAAATGGGCAGAATCCACCACTGGCTCCTACTACTCATCATACTCCCGCGGCGTCAGCATAATGATAAAAAAAGGGACTCACTTCAAAATCACTGACACGCACACTGACCCAGGGGGGCGCTTTGTGATAGTGGTAGGCGAGACGAGACACCATAAATTGGCACTTGTGAATGTGTATGGCCCAAACATAGATGATGCAGGTTTTTTTGAAAGGCTGTGGCATATTGTAGCTGGTGTCCAAGCGGACAACGTTATCTGGGGAGGGGATTTCAACGTCACGTTACAGGATGGGCTTGACAGGGCTGCACACACACTGGAACAACACACTAAGGCGAGGGGAATGCTACTTGACGTAATGTCTGAATTGCATGTCAGTGACTTGTGGAGGATACTACACCCGGGAGAGCAGGTGGCCACACACGTGAATGCTGCGAACAGGAGCTGGTCCAGACTGGACTTCTGGCTAGCCACACAAGACGTTCTCACCTGGGTGGAACAGATAACGCATCTTCCGAGAACACTGTCAGACCACAGTCCTGTGCTCCTACGTTTACGAATTCCACACTATGTCCCACCACCCTACACCTGGCGCTTCAACGCGCAGGCTCTGCGCGACCCGCTTTATGTGGACACAATCCAAAAAGCGATCACCGACTACTTCGAACTAAACACCCCCACCACGGAGGACCCGTGCCTCCTATGGGAAGCTTTTAAAGCGACTATACGGGGCGTGTGCATTAACACATCTGCTGGTATACTGAAAGACATTCGTCACCAACTTAGTAGGAGGGAGGAGATGCTTAGGGACCTGGAACAGCGCTACACGAACACTGGGGACACAGCAATACTGAGTGACATACAATCAATACTGTTAGAATATAACACGTTTGCTGATGACGAACTCAAATATATTTTCAAGAGAACATCGGCCAGACGCTATGGGGAGGGAGGTAGACCGGGCAGGGCCTTGGCGGAAAAGATTTGTTCGGGCAGAGCGACACAACATATAGCGTCCATACGCACTAAACAGGGCACACGCGCACACGACATGCCAACCATTATGGATGCATTCAGGGAATCGTATGGGGCTCTATATGAGGCCAGAGCGCAGGTGCCACGGGAGGAGATACTAGAATACATGGCTGATGTTGAGATTGCCTGGTTGGCGGACGGACACAGGGAATATCTAGCTAGGCCCCTTACGACACAGGAAGTCATCGACACCATCAAAAGACTCCCTAATGGCAAAGCGCCGGGCCCAGACGGCTTCGTCATAGAATTCTATAAAATGTACGCTAGCACGCTGGCACCTCATTTAGTAAATTTGTACGAGGCCGCCCATGAAGCCCAAACCCTACCACCGTCAATGCGCGAGGCGTTGATCATTGCCATTCTGAAACCTGGTAAGGACGAAGAACAGTGCGACTCATACCGCCCTCTTTCATTGATAAACGTTGACACCAAGATCCTAGCCAGCATCCTGGCGGACCGACTGAAGCCATTAATGCCGATGTTAATAAGACCGGACCAGGCGGGTTTCATCCCGGACCGGTCCACTGCGCATAACACTCGCACCCTTTTTGCTCTGGCGCACTACCTGGCACCGGATATCAAAGCGGTGGCTGTCCTACTGGACGCGGCTAAGGCATTTGATACGATTGCCTGGCCTTTCCTACAAGCAGTCCTGCTCCGGATGGGGTTCCCCCCCTTATTTATCGGCTGGATCACGATGCTGTACTCGGGCCTAACGGCCCGCATACGGGTAAACAAACATCTATCATCACCGATCGTCATAGGGCGCGGCACCAGGCAAGGCTGCCCCCTGTCGCCTATGCTGTTTGCCCTTATACTGGAACCGCTGGCGTGTAAAATAAGACAGCATCACCACTACTCCGCTATTCAGCTACCCACACGACCCATACACATTGCCCTGTACGCTGACGACATGGTCTTATACGTGAAAAACCCGGAGTCCAACCTTAACCCCCTAATGCGGGAATACATTAAATTTGGCCAATACTCAGGGCTCCACATCAATTGGAGCAAGTCCCTCGTACTCCCACTAACAGATGGCACCCAGCCCACGCAACTGGATTATCCCATGGAATGGCAAGAGGAACCGACAAAGTACCTAGGTGTCTGGTTTCACAGGGACCCAGAGCTCGTACTCCGCACCAACTATGGGAGGGCTGTCTCTGCTTTGGAAGACAAGGTCAAGAGATGGATCGGTCTCCCGCTCTCTTTGGCGGACAGGCTTGCCATTGTGAAGATGGTGCTCCTGCCAAAATTCTTATATCTTTTCAATAATATACCTATTAAGCCCCCGGCGGAGGTGTTCCGTAACATTAAATCCCTCATCCTTTCCCTCATCTGGGCGGGTAAACAGGCTAGATTAGACCTGCAGACATTGACACTCCCATACGCCAAGGGTGGATTCAAGGTGCCGGACATCTACCTGTACTATCAGTGTGCGCAGGCGCAATATGCGCATTACTGGTTTCACGAAATTCCCTTCCTGACACACGTGGCTGTGGAACATGGGGATGCTGACCCCATCCCACTAACGAGCATCCTTACACACAAACGCCCCAGGCTACACGACCATGATATAAACCCTGTGAACACCACGATAGATGCTTGGAGGACACTTAGCAGGATGGCGCATTGCACACCACTCTATGCACCGGCACTCCCATTGGCTCACCACCCGGCACTGTCTGTCACGCAGGAACAGGTGGGGATGGATCTTCTTAAGCGCGCAGGCATAGACACTCTTGGGGATCTGTACAAAGAAGGGCAGTTTGTACAGTTGAAGCAACTCACATACATCCAGAACCCGACTCTGTTGTTTAGCTTCAACTATTATAGGCTACAGAGGGCGGTGAAGGAACACTTTGTGTCTTTTCCGGCAGAACCACTAGAGCTCGCACCACTGACACTAGTAATCAACACTCCCTCAGCGGCACACTTGGTATCTCGACTATACCGCTGTGCACAATCTAGCAATGGTGGCTCCTCAACAAGAGCTAGGGAGAAATGGCAAACGGCACTGGGGGAAGATCTCACGGAAGCGGACTGGGAAGCCTCCTGCATGCTTACGGGGATGCTAACGCCTAACGGGAATCTTAGACTGATCCATTATAAATATTTGCACCAGATGTACCACACCCCTGCACGTCTACACAGATATGGTCTGAGAGAAGACTCTAGATGCACTAGGTGCGGGCAGGAACATGCAGATTTCATCCACTTGGCATGGCACTGCGCTGTAGTAGCACGTTACTGGGACCAGGTGATACGGACACTCAACACTATGCTGGGGGCCCAACTGCCGTGCACTGCCAAAGTCTGTCTCCTGGGATTGGTGCCACACTTGAGGGCAAGAAGGCGTAAGCTTTGTGTGATTGCGTTATTGGTGGCGAAGAGACGAATATCCCTGCATTGGAATAGTAAGCGAAAGCCAACAGTGAAGCACTGGCTGGAAGATCTGGCCTATTGTAGAGACACCCTAGTCACGTATGAGGAAGAGTTGCCCATGGGTTCCCGCCCCAGAGACTTCTGGGAGCCTTTCCAACAATATCTGACGACAGTGGCGTCTGTAGATAGTGAGGGCTGAGCGCCTGGCTGCAAAGGACTTATGACCGCTATGAGCTACACTTGATGGGGCAGTGAGGGGGGAAGAATGCTGTGACACAGTGCTTTGGGTTTCACAGGGGATTGTTATTATGTTGTTCGAGATACCCCCCCTAGGTTATGGGGGTCTTCTTTTTGTTTGACAGGATCAGAAAAAGAAAAACTGGAAAATGTAAGACTGATCAGGCGAACCTACCATACGGTTGCATTGTCGAAACCATCAGCTTCACCGCTACTGAACTCACGCCGCCGGACCTATGGTTGTCGGCTGATGGGCTGTGTAAAGATAAGATGTTTATTTACTCCTGTGTATTTTGCAAAGCCGGCCTTCTGTGGTTGTAGGCGAGATTGACTGTACAATTCAAGTGACAATGTGTAATAAACGTCTTACCCAAAAAAAAAAAAAAAAAAAAAAAATATCTGTGTGGATTGATAGGGAAGGGATTAAAAAAGAAAATATTTTAGTAAAGAGGCTCAAACAGCAGTAAATATACACAAGGCTGATAGTTAAATTTGCATATATATTCATATAAGTGCATTGATTTATCTTATTTGGGTATACATATCACTGAAGTCTGGCAGGCGTTCAAGCCTGAGAGCATATTTATCAGTTAAATAAATGTGGAAATATACCAGTTTTACCTTCACATTTTTCACAAAACCCAAAATAAATATGGATAAATACAGATAAAATTAGCAAAAAATAAATATGGAAATGTCCAAAAATTAAATACCAATTAACTGGGAGCCTTAATTATAATATCACCCGCAGGTCTCCGAAGGACGTCTTTGAGAACAGGCTTGATGTATTTTTCAGGGTTAATGTTGGGCGCATATATTGAGGTATTTGTCCTTTTGTAATGGCCTTGACATGTGGCAAGTACCAACGGCCTCCCACCCTCCCTGCTCAAATACGTCACTTCTCCCTAGAATTTGTGATTTAAAAAGATTACCACCCCTCCTATTTTTTGTGGGCCAGAGGTGAAATATTGATAGCCACCTTGATTACATATGGGCTAGTCTTTCAGATCAAATGTGCTTCCTACATTAAACAGATTTCCCACCTTTCAGGCGAGTAATGATGCAGGATTGCTAATTGTTGTCTAAAGAATAAAAGGCTTCCAACAAATAAAAAAGTTCAACCTATCTTAATGAGCCTAATCAGTAGTATGTGCAATTGCTCCATTACAACAACCATCATTGTCAGCGTCCACAAACATTGTTCAGCCCATTCACAAACCTGTGATTGAAACAGCCCGACATAAGCACTTGTTTTTGCAGGAGCTGTATCTACTAGAAGCTTATCTACTAAAGTGGGCTGATTGGGAGCCCCTGGCTGTCCTCCTGACCAGCCCCTGGCACGGTGAACTGACCACTAGATTATATAACTTGGTACAGAGTGGGACAAGCTCATTGTTCTTAACACCCAATACAATTTGAGCTTTCTTGGAAGTCACCTTCACCAAACATCTTCTGCTCCATCATAATCTACCATCAATCAAAGCAGCACCTTTAGACACTTTCAATACTTTAAGCGGAGATGTGAACTTAGATTTCCCCTTCTTTACCCTGTACGGTTTCCTGACAAGGACCCAATCACCAAAATCAATGGAAATTTCCTTGACTCAATGTTTTTTTATCAAAAAGAGTTTTAGAAACTGTCTGCGTTCATAACACTTTGTCAGTCACATTCTTATGTGAACAAGCAACTTCATCTTTGGAAACAAGATGGTTCAGCCAGTCAGGACACACATCCACTCTGGGTACTCTTTTACAACAAATTGGATGGAAACACACCTGTAGTGCTTTGTAAAGTAATAGAACACGCTCAATCTTTCTATCTAAAAACTCTTCTATATCCACACTAATCACCATCACTATTTGTACAGCTTCTTTCAGAAATGTATTCATTCACTCCACTAAGCCATTAGAGGTGGGTGAATAAAACGCTACTCAAATGTTTGATAGAGTAACACTCCATAAACTTCCTCATTTTGATCGTAGTAAAAGGCATTCCATTATTCGTAACTAATTCCTAAGGTGCCCCCTCAAACTGGAACACTCTTTCTAGAAACGTGATTGCTGAAGTGGTATTGGGAGGTGCCACAAACTCAAAATAAGCCCATTTTGAAAAGTAGTCAAGACCACTAAAAACGTTCCTGCAGGTAACATCCCAAAAGTCCCTGCAAAGTTGAAGGCTATTTTGATCTAAACATCATCAGGTAATGGTATAAGAGGCAAGGGTGACTCATAAGTTTCCCAATATTGATCAGAGAGGAGACACATTCGACAATTATTGACCCAAATGCTGACTTGACTGTCCAATGAATGCCACTAAAAATATTGTTTCACATTTTTAGACGTACACCCAATAACCAGATGACCTGCATGGGTTATTTTGATCAGGGAATCACAAAGCAAAATTGGGGGTACAAACACATCATTCCTCATACACCTTTGATGAAAGACAATTCCTGAGAAAGCTTTGCAAAACATCTCACATCCAGGTCCAGATTTCCTTCATCGGGCTAACCAGACCATACAAAAGTAATAACTGTTTGCAAAGTCCCATCTGCACGCAAAGCTCCCAACTAATCAGTCAAAGATATAGCTCCATTACCTTCAAATAAATCATCCACTTAAGACAAAACACATTCAACTTCATGAGAACCATCAGTTGACAAGTCTGATTCTAGAGGCATTCTGTAAAGAAAGTCTGATCTCTTGTTCTTACCTCCATGAATGTATTTAATGGAAAACAATATTCCTGTAGACGTGAGAGCAGTCTCACGAGCCTCGAAGATGCTTTGCCAACACCATTACCGTTCAGCAGGTAAATAAATGGTTTGTGATCCAGATAGATTTCAAACTCAGTACCCCATAAAAAATGTTTTACATTTCTCTTCAGCTTAAGAACAGGAGAAGACCTCCCTTTCAATGGTACTGTAGTAGACTGTAAAGTCTTTGTGGGCGCTTGTGGCTGTACTCAGGGGGTATCTAGGGGGAATACAGTCAGGTACTCACTTGCACTGTAATTGTTGACCCACCCGCATTTGCGGGGTTTGGTTAGATCTTAGGGCTTCTTTTGGGCACTGCTTGTGGTGTTTTGGCCGCCATCTTAGGTGGGGCTGCTTTCGATTCGGGCCAACTTTAGGCGCCATCTTTGAGTGGGTCCAGTGGCTTCACTCTCAGGACTCCCACGCGGGACACTATAAGAGGAGATGTATAGGCAAGCGCGCAGCGGGCTCGCCGGTGGGGCGCCGGAGGTGCGCCAGAGGTAAGCCCGTTTGCGCCCGTTCGCGCTCCGGACGTGCTTAGCGCTGGACACGCTGCTCCAACGCGCCTGGCATACTCCAGGGAAGAACTTTGCCTGGTGAACCAACACCTCAGTATGGGTGAACAACTGGCCTCCCCGGTGGTCCCTTTGGTGAGTGTAAATTGCGGCCTATTGAATGTCCGTTCGCTCTGCAAACATCATGCAGAGACGGCTCTTCTTATTGATTCACTGCAGCTGGATATTATGTTTCTGACTGAAACGTGGACCAGGTCGGAGAGCAGTGTGGAGCTTGGCTGGGCTTGCCCGCCAGGTTATTCTATTAGGTACATCCCGCGAACCAATGGGAGAGGCGGTGGAGTGGGCTTTATTTTTTAGGACTCTCTTTCGTTTTCTCATCTGGAAGTTAAATCAGTCAAGGGCTTTGAGCTCATGGGCTTCTCTCTGAAAGATCAGAGTGGAACACTGGTTGCAGGGCTACTCTGTTATCGTCCTCCCACCAGTGCGATACCATCTCTTCAAGATCTGATAGATCTGATCTACAATCTATCCAACTCCCATGCCAGATTTTTAATCTTGGGCGATTTTAATCTATGGCCCAGTGGTCCTTATGATCTCGCATATCGAGATTTTTGCCAAGTGAGAGAGCGCAAACTGACCTAAATGTATGAGTGCATCACACTTACCTGTAGTAAGCACAAATCATGAGGAGAAATGCCATGAGTGCTAATAGTATCTGCAATTATATTCTAAATGTATAGCTAATATAGAGATTTAAGTAGAAGTGGAACTAATACAGAAATGTGTGACACTATATGATTTTATTAGATGTGATTATTCCTGAATCCATGTCGTGTAGCTGTTTTAAATGTAAGATGGTAGGTGGTTAAACGCAGAATGTGGTAGGCCTTAGGGCCAGAGCTGGAGGGAAAGGGAAGATGTTTCTTTTCACGACACAGATTGTATTAATGTTTTGGTCATTGCATTAATGGGCCAGGATTTATAAAAATGTTTACTGAATAATAGAATAAGAGTATTAACATGCTTTAATTAATGAAGAAGTTGAATGCTATAATCATTATGAGAAATATTGTAGGCCTGAAATGTTTTAACATTGATTTACACGTACATGTCTGGGCTGAGAAATGTTGCAAGCCTTTATTTTGGAAGTCTATGAGAGTTGGGTTCTTGGCTGCAGATATCTGTCTGCAAGAGGAAAGGGGGGATCCAATTATAAATGAATGAATAGAGGTCTGTTCAGTAGACGGCCCAGACATGGAGGAGGGTTCCGGAATGTTTAAGGGGTATCAGCGGGCCGGAGAAGAGTCTGAGAAGCAAGGTCAACTCTAACGTACGAGGCCCAATACAAGGCATCATGGAAAAAACCAGAAGCTACACCACGTGAGGGGCGTCTCGAGAGGGGCGTCTCAAATGTTGTTGACTGTTTTGTATTAGGGACAGCACCCCTGGGTGGAGTTAGAGCAGATACCTGAGGACCCTTTAGAGAGCGGATGGGTAGGCAGAGAGGGGTCATGACTGGAGAACTATAGGTTTTCACCAAGAGACTTAGAGTGAGTGACTTCCCTTGGGGGTCATTCACTGCTGACACCTTTGTTAGGTTGGGACTTGGTTAAGTAGGGATACCATCTAGAGCAGGGTAGGGACAGCCTAACCTGTGCGTTTTCCTCCAACTTAAATGAAGGAGAGATATGCGTCAATGCTGATAGCTTTATTATTCTTAGAACTTGTGTTAGTGATTTCCGTTGCTCGTCTGAGGGCTTTCCGAGAGCACATGTATGTAATTGGACCTGTGTATCTCGTGAATCTCATTCTGAGATGCCTGTATTTGCAGCTTATCATTTCCTTACAATAAACTTTTGAAAGCTAGAAGTTGTTTGTGATCTTTGGGAGTAGAGTCCTTTATTGGGTGAACTAACTTGGAAATGGATGTACTTTGTACCTTAAAGACAGGCAACAAAGGTTCAGTCGACCAGATCGAGGTTTAGATCAATAGTGCTAAGGTATCGATCAAAATCTCGCCCTTCCAGTTGGTAGCTATAGAGGATGGTTGCCTTCTTGAGGACGGTAACCTAGGCCAGGTTAGCTTACCCCAAGGCCCCTAGAAATCGATGATTGGAAGAACAGCCCGCTGAAGAAGATCCGGATGACGTGAGACAGAAACAGCAGCAGTATCGGTCGAGAGTGAGTATAAAGGGTTATGCGTGTTAGATTGCGGTGTTTTGTATTGTATCTATGTTGTAATGTCAGGCGGAGTTGAATGTCTGTAGAGTGACTGTGGAACAGGTTGTGAGCGCGCGCAACCGGTGGAAATCTTAAGTTCAAGGAGAGCTTAAGTGGTTCGGGTGTATCGGACACCCAGAGTAATTGTCAACTAGTGTGAAGGGGGTCATGAGGTACCATTGATCACCCGAAAGACCGAGATAGGGGGAACGTAAGAGTGAGTGCGTGAGTAACGGACGCTGGTCGGAAGTTACTGTGTGCGTAAGCAACCTATCAGAGAGACGATAGACATTTCGTCAGTTGTGTTGACAATTACATATAGACTGTGGACGTACAGTCGAGAGAAGTGACCGCTTGGTCGGAAGTAGTCATTTTTCGGTGTATGAATGGGACGCATGCATAACCGGGAGACGAGTTGAGAAAGGAGGGGTGCTGCTGCGAAGCGGAGAAAAGTGACGTCAGAAAGTGTCGCGACGTGATTGGCTGACCGGAGAAAGACCGCGCTGTGATAGGCCAGCTAGCAAATACGTCAGACAGGGTCGCGACGTGATTGGCCGACCGGAGAAAGACCGCGCTGCGATAGGCCAAGTTAGCAAAGCCGCGACAGGATTGGTGGATTGTCACCAGGAAGTAAACAGAGTAGCGAGGCTGGATATTGTGCGCATAATTATGAAGTGTTTTAAATGGTTGAAAGCGGTGTTTAAAAAAGAGAAGCGGGGATCGTATGAAGGGGAAGAAGCCCCGCCGGAGGGTACGCCAGCTCGTTACATGGCAGTGAATGTTGGGTTGCATACGATCCTCTGGATATCAGAGTGGAGTAAGATTACGGAAGGAAATGAGGAACTGACGTTCCCGAAGTACGGGACGTTCAGATTAGAGGTGTTACATCGATTAAAATCAGTCATGACCTCAATGAGACCCTTGCCTAGACCGACCCAGTTTGAAGCCCTTGAAGCATGGATTAGGGCAGCGCATGAAAAGAATATGAACAGACGACAAGAAAGGGTGAAACGATCGGTAAGGGCAGTGCAGGATGCCAGGTGGGATGCGGATGCTAAAAGATGGAGAGTGCATAACCTGGAAGTAAATAAACTGTACCCAGTGTTAGAGGTGCCCGTAAATAAAAGCCCCCTAGAAGAAGATGATGAGAGCGAAACAGAGGACAGCCTGATAAACAGATTATTGACAGACAGGCCACCCCCGTATAATAGAGCAGGGGGAGAGGTCGAGCATACAGAAGGAGAAAAGGGGGGCAATGCAGGAGAGCATAGACCGCTTCCCAGTTCAGAGTGGGACCCTGAGGCAAAGAAAGAGCTGTCCCAGCCTAGTCAGGTGCAACAGGTGGTCGGTAGGTTTGTGGTGCAAAGAGCGCCGGAAACGGAGAGAGCCACATCCTACACATTACCAGATGCACTACAGGTACCTGTTACCATAGGTCCTATAATATCGATATATGACCAAGAAAGAGCAAGAGGGGAAGAACGGGTACAGAAGGACAGAGAAAGAGCAGGGACGGCAAGGAGGAACGATACGATTAATTCCCCAAGTCAGATGCCGATACCAAGAGAATGGAGCACTCCGGTGCACCCAGGAGGGGACCCAGGAGGAGATCCTGGGGGCCCTAGATGGCCAGTGGATCTGAGGGGATCTGGACGAAAATCCTTTCAAGAGCTAAATGAGTACATGAAGCAGTGGGATGAGGCAGTGAAGGCTCAAAAGAACATCATAGCTGCGGAAGCTGAAAGGGAAAGTCAGGACAGCCGAGCTCGGACTCACTGCGGGGCTGGGGAGAGCAGCCCGGAGTGGGACTGTAGAGAGAGAGATAGTAGGGGAGTCACCCATTGGGCCCGGAGTGGAGATAGAACAGACCTGGAAAACGGGGGTCCCGGGGGTGAAGGGGTGTCGCCCCCAATACTCAGTGAAGGGGAGAGGAGAGCACAAGAGTACAGAAACAGCTTTAAGTGTCCACACTGTGTGCCTGGCACCAGAGAACTGAATGGGAGTTGTGAGAGGTCGCACCATAGACCCTGTGATGACGGAAATGAGCGCAGCCCAGGGAATATGGGGAACCAGGAAGGATCGTATCGGATACTGAGCGATACGAGGCAAAGGGAGAGTAGCGACCAGAGGGAAAATAACAGAGAGGTGTACGGTGAGAGGAGAGAAGAAGAAGAGAGTGGGCAGAGCAAGAGTAGGGGTAACAGGCCCGTGTTCCATCACCTTCCAAGATCGGATGGCCAAGCATGGGACCTGGAGAGATGGGAGCAAGGGAGGGCACCCATTAACTCTCCCGAGCCCAAACGCAGAGCTCGAAGTTGGGATGGTAGGGAGACCAGTGAGCCCCCTTCGAAAGACATATTGCGAGCTGAGATAAAAGCCAAGAGACTTGATGTCACCAGCTTAAGGTCAGACCTGGATGACATGGTAGATGGTACCCTGCCTTTAGAAAGAATGGAAATGTATGAGCAGGATGAAATACTGTATATGGCAAAGGACATCACTCGAAAGGCGAGAGCAGTCCATGAGAAGCTAGTCGAACTAGCAGGCAAATATATGGTGGATCTGTCAAGAACCAAAGCATTACAGGGTAACCACAGGCTACATTACACAGATCGAGACCTAGATGAGAGGAGAACGATTGGGCTGAAAACGCACATAAGGGAACTGATCGCTGGAATAAGGACATGGAGGGCACTAGATAAGTGGGAAGAGAGGTGGTCCAAGAAAGGGACCGGCAGGAGAAGCACGCTTGGTATGACACCAGGACTGCAGGGAATAGAAGCATACCCTTTGCGGGAAGTCGCAAATGGGAACTATGTGCATGTCCCTTGGAGTAGGGGAGATTTAGCTGCTTTTACCACCTCCTTCCCCAAATTGCGGGAAAACCCTGTGGAGTGGTACAAGCAAGTCGAGAGGTTTGTAAAAATCTCAAAGGTCCTATGGATAGATCTGAACACGCTGTTTGACATTGTAGTACCAGGAGATCTGTGGACAGCATGCAAGGTTAGCGCTGAGTGGCCCACAACGGAGCCAGAGAGAGATGCTAAGACTAATGGGCCGTCCGAGATTGTGATGGCAAAATTCGAGAGAGTGATGACTTGGCTGAAAGAGAAAGTGCCAATGCAAGACATAGATTGGGTCAGAATAGACCGAACCAGACAGGAACCCAAAGAGACAGTCCACGAATATTACGAGAGATTGCTGAAGGCGTTTAAACAGTATAGCGGCTTGGATGTAATGGATCCAAAGGACATAGGGCAATTTGTGTCCAAGTTCGTCCTGGGACTGAGACCGGATATTAGCTTAATGATTCAGCAACACTCGATTTGTTGGCAAAGTAAACCCCTAGACGAAATACTGAGATATGCCAGGTACTGCTGTGATGAGATAGACTCCAAGGCTAAGAAACTAAAAGAAAAGTTGATGGTGGTACAGATGCAGGCAGCAGGAAAGGGGGGACCGCAGCAACAGCAGCAAGGAACAGGCACAGGAGGAAAGAAGCAGTACAGTCAGAACAAGGGCAATGAGGAGAGTTCTACCTTTAGACCCAGAATAGACATAGCTGCCTTGAAGAAAACGACTAGGTGCCACCAGTGTAACGAGGTGGGGCATTGGAAACGCGAGTGTCCCTACAATGTAGAGATAGGAGAACAAGAGATAGAGGAGGAAGAGGTCCAGAGCACACCTGCAAGAGGAGTGACGCCATACCAAGGAAAGGTGCTCAAAGGGGGGGGGGCTCCTCCCCGAGCCCAGTTCCCGCAACCTCCTCGAGTAGGGACTGTGGGTAAGACCTATAGACAAATGCCCCTGTTTGTGGAAGGTGAAGAGTGCTATTATGTGGATCCATTAACCGGACAGAGAGTAGAAAGGGAAGACTGCACCCTCGGGGCAGCCTTAGAGGTGGACCAGAGGGGACCCTATGTCGAAGCAGAAGTAGCAGGGTGCCCTACGACATTTCTGGTGGACACAGGAGCCACTAGGTCCACGATCAGATCAGCTGCAGTTCCAGACCTGCCCATGTCTGGAGAGACCATACAAGTGGTAGGGGTCGCAAATAGGAGAATAACCAGCCAATTGACGGAACCAGTACAGGTGAAAATAGGGAAGTACAGCGATGAGCACCAATTTGTGGTTTGCGATTCAAGCCCTGTGTGTCTGCTAGGAAGAGACCTGTTGTGTAAATTGAATTGTACTATATATTGTACACCTCAGGGAGTGGAGGTATTGACCAATGATGATGATGCAGACTTCAAAGTTGCAAACTCAAGAATATGCGTGGAGCTGTACCCTACTTTGACAGTAGATGAGCTCCCCTGGGACTTGAGAGAGACAGTGGCACCAGAAGTATGGGATTTCACTGGGGAAGAGATAGGTTTGGTCAAAGGGGTAGACCCAGTGAAAATTGTAGTGAAACCGCATGCTGAGTTCCCAAGAACACCCCAATATAAATTGACTCCAGAAACGATTGCAGGCATAAAACCCGTGATCGAGTCCATGATTAAACAGGGAATACTGAAAGAAATCGTGGGTAGTCCATGCAACTCCCCGATTATGGGTCTGCAGAAACCAAATGGGAAATTTCGGATAGTGCAGGACCTTCGAAAGATTAATAACATAGTCGTTTCGTGTTGTCCAGTGGTACCGAATCCATCAGTGATACTGTTTCAGATTCCATTCCAAGCAGAGTGGTTCACAGTGATCGATCTTTGTCAGGCTTTCTTTTCGATCCCTCTGGACGAAGAAAGCCATTTTCTTTTCGCATTTAAGCTGGAAAATCGCGTCCTAACATGGTGTCGTATCCCTCAGGGGTATACAGAGAGTCCATCGATCTTTAACCAGCTTTTGAAGAAAAATCTTGAAAGTCTAGTGCTGCCCCAGAAGTCAGTTCTGGTCCAGTACATAGACGACCTCCTCGTGGCGTCAGAAACAGAAGAAGCTTGCAGGGAGGACTCCATTGCTTTGTTAAACCACCTAGCTGCCAATGGGCACAAGGTGTCCCCGGGAAAATTGCAGTACTGCCTGACAGAAGTGCAGTACTTAGGACACAGAATAGAGAAAGGCAAACGAAAGGTGTCACCAGACAGGATAGAGGCGATCATGAAAATGAATGCGCCTAAGACACAGAGAGAGGTCAGGATGTTTCTAGGGATGGTGGGTTATTGCCGACAGTGGATCGCGAACTTTTCACTGAAAGCAAAACCCTTGCAAAAACTGACGCACAAGGAGGTGAGCGATCCGGTACCATGGGACAAAGACTGTTTGATGGCATTCTTACAGCTGCGAGAGGACCTGTGTCGTGCTCCGGCATTGGGAATGCCTGATTACAATAAACAATTTTTTCTTTACTGTTGTGAGAGAGAAGGTTGTGCGTTGTCTGTGTTGGTCCAAATCCATGGGAATGCCCGTAGACCAGTTGCTTATTTCTCGGCTACTTTAGACCCAGTAGCCGCAGCGTTGCCCGGATGTCTCAAATCCGTTGCTGCAACGGGTGTCAGCATTGAAAGATGTGAAAATATCGTCATGGGGCACCCGTTAGAGGTGTGCGTGCCCCATTCTGTTGAACTGTTAATGACCAGGACCAAAACACAGCATCTGACCAACAGCAGGCTCACGCGATATGAGCAAGTTATTCTTGCTGCAGAGAATGTGACCCTCAAGAGATGCTCTGTTTTGAACCCTGCCACCTTGATGCCACTTCCAAATGATATCGATGATGATGATGAATGTACAGACCATGACTGCCTCGATGTGACTGAACTATGCACCAAACCCAGACCCGACATCGTAGATGAGCCACTGACCGACCCAGACGAAATTTTCTTTGTCGATGGCTCATGTGTAAGAGACGAGGTTGGGCAGTTGAGAGCAGCTTACGCTGTTTGTACAATTGCTGGAGTTGTGGAAGCTGGGTGCCTGGAAGGAGTACACTCCGCTCAGGTAGCCGAGATCATTGCCCTGACACGTGCTTGCTTAGCAAGCAATCAGATTCGAGTCACCATATACACCGACAGCCAATATGGCTATGGGGTAGTTCATGATTACGGGCAGTTATGGTCTCAAAGAGGGTTCATGACCTCTTCAGGCTCTCCCATTCGCAATGGAGAGTTTGTGCGCCTGTTGTTAGAGGCGTTGCAATGCCCAGCAGGTATCGCAGTTGTAAAGTGCACCGCACATACCAGAAATGAGGACTTTGTTTCAAAAGGCAATAGATATGCAGATGAAGTTGCGCGGTATTGCGCGGAGCAAGGGTACTCTTTCACAGAGGTGGAAGTGGGCGGAATAAATGTAAGAACTGAATTAGCCATGATATTGGAAACTGTTGATACTTGGGATGAACTGTCAAACATGCAAGAAAATGCTCCTGATATTGAAAAGGAAACGTGGGAAAAGGCAGGATGTGTAATGGGTGAGTCCCATTTTTGGGTCTCAGCAGACGGCAGAGCAGTGTTGCCCAATGAGATGGTGAGTCCTATGGCCAGACTCATACATGGTCCCGTACACTTAGGGAGAGATGCTATGCTGAGAGTGTTTAGACAGACTTGGTACAATCCTAAGTTTAGAATAGCAGCAGAAGCAGTGTGCCAGCGTTGTGTGACCTGTCAGCAGCTGAACGTAGGAAAAAGAACACCAGTTACACTGAGTCACATAGGAAGGTCTGGAGGTCCATTCAACAGAATGCAGATAGATTTCATTGAAATGCCAAGATGCAACCGCCTCCGCTATGTCCTGGTGGTTGTTTGTGTGTTCTCCAGATGGGTTGAGGCATACCCTACACGTAGGTGCGACACCCTCACCGTGGCCAAGTTACTGCTCAGAGAACTCATTCCGCGCTTCGGGGTGCCGGCCTTTTTGGAATCAGATAGGGGAACGCATTTTAACAGCGAGCTTGTGAAGATGATTTGTGTAGCGCTCAATATCGACCAAAAGTTGCATTGCAGTTACCGACCAGAAGCTTCAGGGATTGTGGAGCAGATCAATGGCACAATCAAGGCCAGAATAGCAAAAGTGTGCTCCTCAACGACCCTGAGTTGGCCTGACGCCCTGCCATTGGTCCTCATGAGCCTTCGTAGTACCCCAGACAGAAGAACAGGGTTGTCACCACATGAGGTGTTAATGGGGAGAGCAATGAGGCTGCCATCTGTCCCAACTACTGCACTGTTAAATATCACAGATGATATGATCCTGGACTATTGTAAGGGACTGTCTGACGCCATTCGTTCTGTGTCCCTTCAGGTGCAGGCTGCCGAGGTTCCATCGTGCCAGGGCCCGTGTCATGACCTGTATCCTGGGGACTGGGTCCTGGTGAAAAAACATGTGAGAAGAAGCTGTCTGGATGTTCGTTGGCGTGGGCCCTTCCAGATCATCCTGATCACGAACACAGCTGTGAAGGTGGGAGGCCTGCCCAATTGGATCCACGCGTCACATACGCGAAGGGTTCCAGCACCTCTGGAAGAAACAGCTCCTCTCTCGGATAGACGTCCAGCAGAGGACCGAGAAGCCATAGAGGGGGCTAGCCAAGCTGTAGAGGTGCCAGCGGAAGCAGGGGAAGAGTCTGACCAAGCTGAGGACGGTCAGTACAACAGCGAAACAGACGACGCTACAGAAGGAGAAAGTAGCTGGGAGTACGAGTCAGACCCTGACAGGTCTGAAAGAGAGAGAGAACAGACAAGAAGGAGAAGGAGTAGAAGGGCACGTGGAGAAGCTAATTGGCCGCAAAGAAGGAGCTCGAGCCTGAGGTCAACTCCAGAAGTAACCCTTCCTCCAATATCAGAAGACTCAGATCCGGAAGAAGGTGCTCAGGGCGCTGAAGCACCAGACCGAAGAAGGTCAAGAAGAGTGCGTGTGCCTAACAGAAGATACTCCACACCTGAGTGGACATATCTGGCGACAAATGTCTGTGAAACCGGAGACAGGGAGGATCCGAGCGGTGGTGGTGTCCAGTTCTGAGCCCATTATCACCGTGGAAATACGACTGTTGGTACCCGGTGTCGAACAAGAAGGGTCACTAACATTCATGCTCCCCAGACCTCCCCGCCTCAGCAAGTTAAAACACATGTTTCTTTCAGAATTGCAATTCCCCGACTTTGGTACCACGATAACAGCACATGAAGAGCACAATCTTCGTTTGGAAATATTGAACTATGCTATCGAAGCTGCAGGCACAGGCTTGATAGTAGACTGTTAAGGACTTTGTAAATAAAGCAAGCAGAAAAAAGAAGATTACCTAGCGCCCAGGAAGCAGAGAATATTAGGGAACTTCCCTTGAGTTGATGGAGAAGGGCTAGGGTTGTCTTTATTGAACTGTTAAAGGACGTTTGCGGAGAAGGTTGTCAGCTTCCAGTTGTGTGGATTCTAAAGACAAAAGGATTAAAAAGAGACTGTAAAGGAACGAGAGGAAAAGAACTTTTGCAAAGATAAGAGAGAGCCATATTGTCTGACGAAATGGAGGCCGGCACCCCGAACCGCAGAGCAAAATGTATAATAGGTACACTAATAGTAGGAGTGATAATATTAATAGCTTTAGTGGTAACAATTTCTTATGTAAAGGGACATGAGGAAGAGGCAAAGGTAATTGATGTGAATTCTGTAGAAACGCTTACACCTACTGTTGCTGGTGAAAAAGGGGAAAACACTCAAGAGAAAGCGTTATTAGCTGCAGAAGCCCGCAGGTTACACGTAGATGAGTCCCAAGGAGACTTTAGGTCAAATGCTTATGCTAAACTCTTATATGAATACGTGGATGCCATGGAGGTTAAGGATTGCTATGTCTGCATGCAGTTGCCTGCGTCTGTAGATGAAGGAATTCGATATCATCACCTCCCGCTGACATATGGCATTACATGTAGCTTATTGCTTAGTATATTTTATGAGAGAGATAGTTTTGAATACTATTTCTCCAATTATGATTCAGTGTTGCCAGAAGTCCCAAATTATAAGCAGATGAACAAATGGGATTACTGGAAGAGTGAAGACAGATTGGCCAAGTTCTTCATTCCTTGGATTACTTTAGATACTTCACATGCCCGTAGAAATAACCTGACATGCAAGGTGTCAGAAGTCGAGAAGAAGTTCATAGGGCAGGTGGATGATCGTTACAGGAGACAAAAGATTTTGAAAAAATCAGGACAATGGAAAACAGATTGGACAGAGGAAGAGAAGGCACACAAGAGAAAGGGTAGTAGTGGTCCAATAGCTTTAGATAAAACGCAGAGAGGGAAGCTATGTCTTCACCGAGCCAAAACGTATTATGAAAATGTATACGTTGGAGAAGTTGACTGTGAACATGCTTTCAATATAGAGTACTATACTAAAGATTTCCTGAAGGGAATGCAAGTGATTCCAAATGTGTATTTTGTATGTGGAAGAAATGCCTACGTGAGACTACCTGACAACTGGTATGGATCATGTTACCTAGCAATTGTCTTCCCCAAAATATATCATGCACAAGACTTAGTGATCATTGAGGGCAAGACAACATCGAGGGGAAGGAGAGATGTAGGAGATGCCGAAATGGTTGGAGATGTCTTTGGAGCTATGTTCCCTCTTTTAGGTCTAATCCTTAATGATGTTAAAATTAGACGGCTGGCAACAGTCGTCGACAGGTTGTCTGCCAGCACTGCTCAGTCCTTAATGCTGGTAGAAGGAGAGATGCAATCGATAAGGGCTATGGTTCTTCAGAACCGTCTTGCATTAGATGTCCTACTAGCAAAAGAGGGCGGAGTCTGTAAGGCTTTGAAGGTCCAGGAATGTTGCACTTACATTCCAGACAATTCAAAACCCCTTGAGAAGGTTATTAGGAACATAACTGATATTCACAAGGAGATCGAAGACTTGAGTAGAGAAAATGTTTGGGAAAAGGTGGGCCACGGAATGAGTGCAGTTGGAGGGTGGTTTTCCACCTTAGGCAAAAGCTTTGTGTGGTATATTCTAAAACCTGTCATCATAATATTGATCTGTGGGATCATATTGTGGGGATTGGTGAGGGTATTCAAATGGTACAGAGCAAGAAGGTCAGAAAGGGCCCAAAGAGAGCAGCTGCAGAGATTGGCTGCCATACAAGATAATCAGTACAGGAGTCTGAGGGCTCTGGAAGCGCAGAGACAAGTTATGCTGCCAATTACTGCAGTTTAAATGTTAGTGATGACCCCGAGAGGTCATCAAAGGGGGGAACTGAGAGAGCGCAAACTGACCTAAATGTATGAGTGCATCACACTTACCTGTAGTAAGCACAAATCATGAGGAGAAATGCCATGAGTGCTAATAGTATCTGCAATTATATTCTAAATGTATAGCTAATATAGAGATTTAAGTAGAAGTGGAACTAATACAGAAATGTGTGACACTATATGATTTTATTAGATGTGATTATTCCTGAATCCATGTCGTGTAGCTGTTTTAAATGTAAGATGGTAGGTGGTTAAACGCAGAATGTGGTAGGCCTTAGGGCCAGAGCTGGAGGGAAAGGGAAGATGTTTCTTTTCACGACACAGATTGTATTAATGTTTTGGTCATTGCATTAATGGGCCAGGATTTATAAAAATGTTTACTGAATAATAGAATAAGAGTATTAACATGCTTTAATTAATGAAGAAGTTGAATGCTATAATCATTATGAGAAATATTGTAGGCCTGAAATGTTTTAACATTGATTTACACGTACATGTCTGGGCTGAGAAATGTTGCAAGCCTTTATTTTGGAAGTCTATGAGAGTTGGGTTCTTGGCTGCAGATATCTGTCTGCAAGAGGAAAGGGGGGATCCAATTATAAATGAATGAATAGAGGTCTGTTCAGTAGACGGCCCAGACATGGAGGAGGGTTCCGGAATGTTTAAGGGGTATCAGCGGGCCGGAGAAGAGTCTGAGAAGCAAGGTCAACTCTAACGTACGAGGCCCAATACAAGGCATCATGGAAAAAACCAGAAGCTACACCACGTGAGGGGCGTCTCGAGAGGGGCGTCTCAAATGTTGTTGACTGTTTTGTATTAGGGACAGCACCCCTGGGTGGAGTTAGAGCAGATACCTGAGGACCCTTTAGAGAGCGGATGGGTAGGCAGAGAGGGGTCATGACTGGAGAACTATAGGTTTTCACCAAGAGACTTAGAGTGAGTGACTTCCCTTGGGGGTCATTCACTGCTGACACCTTTGTTAGGTTGGGACTTGGTTAAGTAGGGATACCATCTAGAGCAGGGTAGGGACAGCCTAACCTGTGCGTTTTCCTCCAACTTAAATGAAGGAGAGATATGCGTCAATGCTGATAGCTTTATTATTCTTAGAACTTGTGTTAGTGATTTCCGTTGCTCGTCTGAGGGCTTTCCGAGAGCACATGTATGTAATTGGACCTGTGTATCTCGTGAATCTCATTCTGAGATGCCTGTATTTGCAGCTTATCATTTCCTTACAATAAACTTTTGAAAGCTAGAAGTTGTTTGTGATCTTTGGGAGTAGAGTCCTTTATTGGGTGAACTAACTTGGAAATGGATGTACTTTGTACCTTAAAGACAGGCAACAAAGGTTCAGTCGACCAGATCGAGGTTTAGATCAATAGTGCTAAGGTATCGATCAAAATCTCGCCCTTCCACAAGCGTGCAATAATCTTCACCTCATGCAGCTTGTGTCTGCCCATACTCATGTTAAAGGCCATGTCTTGGATATGATCTTTGCAGCTGAATCGTTAGTCTCGATCAAGGATGTTGTGGCCCAATGCTGGACAGATCATGCATTGATCCATTTTACTATTCTCCTACCATCTGGTTCGCTGAGTAATAGCGTCCCGGCCAGGCCTAAATTTAGGAGGCAATGGGCTCGGCTATTGAAGGGCTCTAATTTACCCACACTTCTGCCTAGGGTTTTAGCCTTGGGTCAGAATGTGGAGGAGAGCTTTTCCACTCTTTGCCAGCAGCTCCTTGAGTCGCTTGATAAGGTGATTCCACTGCGTAGGGTGAAAGACAAGCCGCTAAAAGCCACCCCCTGGTTCTCTAGGGACCTTCTCCAGCAGAGACTTCGCTGCAAACAGGCGGAGCGGGTCTGAAGAAGGCACTACTTGGAAGCAGATAAATTGCTTTATAAAAAAACCCTCCAGGAGTATAAAGTTCAGATTAGGATGGCCAAAGCCAAGTTCCTAGAGGCTACCTTGGCTAAAGCAGGTAATAAGTCCCAAACGTTATTTAAATTGGTTAAGAACCTTTCTAACCCAGCCTGTGCTACATCTACAATTCCGGCCTCTCAGGAACTATGTGACTCTCTAGCTTCGGCTTTTGAGGAAAAAATTAATACCATCTTGAATGGACTTTCTGTCTCCAATCTGACTAGTCTTTCTGCCTCTTGTTCTTTAGATCTGGTCAGTGGAGCAACTCGGGAGGTTCTTGTGGAGGAGGCAGCACAGCCCCGGCTGACCTGCTTTCCCATTCCTTCCCTGGAGGACTTCAGTTTGTTGGCTAATGGCGTGTCATCTGGCTCCCCGCTAGACCCATTACCACATAAGTTCTGGAAGCTGTTTCAGGGGGAGCTTTTTCCACCGCTCCATTCCATCTGCTGCCAGTCCCTTGCCACGGCCACGGTCCCGGGTAGCTGGAAACTGGCAGTGGTTACGCCACTGCTAAAAAAGGCCACCTTGGACCCTTTATGTCCGACCAATTATAGGCCTATTTCACTTCTGCCTTTCTCGTTAAAAATCTTAGAGAAATTGGTCACTAGGGTCCTGTCCAGCTTCCTTGAATCGAACGATCTTTTGGACGTGGCCCAATTTGGATTCAGGCCGGCCCACGGCACGGAGTCTGCCTTGGTGACCGTTTTGGACGACCTGCGTTCGCGTGTCGACATGGGAGGAGCCGCTTTTTGGTGCTGCTCAACATGTCGGCCGCGTTCGATACGGTTGACCATGCGGTTTTACTTGGCAGGCTCCGGGAGTCCGGGGTGACTGGCTTGGCCTTAGACTGGCTGGCCTCGTACCTCTGTAATAGGCAGCAATCAGTGGCCTTGCCGCCTTTTCGATCAGCTGTAAGAGATGTAAAACAGGGTGTGCCGCAGGGCTCTGCAATCAGCCCGATCCTTTTTAATTTTTATCTTCGCCCTCTAATACGTTTGATGAAGTCATTTGGCATGTCTGTCATCAATTATGCCGATGACACTCAACTTATTTTTTCCGTTGAGGGCAGGGAAGCGGTCTCCATGGAATCCTTTCACCGCTGCATGACTGCAGCAGCGGACTGGCTGCGTCAGAACTCGCTACAGTTCAATGGAGCAAAGACTGAAGTCCTCTATTGTTCATTGGACCGAACGCCTCGTCCTTTGCCAGAGGGGTTTTGGCCTTCTTCTACTCTAGGCTCTGTAGCGGCGGCAGAATCTGTCCGCAACTTAGGCGTCCTGTTCGGGCCTAGCCTCCAGCTGGATGCCTTCGTCAACAAAACCACAGCGACTTGCATGTTATTGCTCCGCATGTTGCGGAGAATTCTTCCGCTACTTCCCCCCTCGGCAAGGACGGAAGCAGTGCGTAGTATTATCCTCAGTAGATTAGACTACTGTAACGCACTGCTTCTGGGGGCCCCCAACATCTTGGTCATGAAGCTACAGCGGGTGCAGAACATGGCAGCCAAATTATCTCTCTCACGGCCTTGGTCTGCCTCGTCTTCTCTTGCGCTTTCGGATCTTCATTGGTTACCGGTTCAAAAACGGATTTGTTTTAAATCTTCCTGTCTGGTTTTCAGAGCCCTGCATGGGCTGGGCCCAGTGATGTTGCGAGACCGATTCTCTTGGTACTCCGCTGCCAGACTCTTGAGATCCTCTTAGGCCTTCCTGGTCACAGTTCCCAGGATAAAAAGGGTGAGAATGGGCGGCCGCTCATTCAGCTTTACGGCCGCCAAGCTTTGGAATTTGTTACCTTTGTCCCTAAGGTGCCAGCAGGATCTCTCGTCTTTTAAAAAGGATCTCAAAACGTACCTCTTCCCGAGAGCAGTGTAGTTAACATCGGTAGGAATGTCTGTGGTCAAAGCGCCAGGATACCCTTTGGGTGACAGCTGCGCTCTATAAGTATGCCTACATACATACATGCCTACATACATACGTAGTTATGCTCAGCTGAACTTAAACCGTGAGAAGCAAAAGCCACTGTTTGTGTTTTATCATCAATCCATTGCGACAATACTGCACCTAATCCAACCTGACTAGCATCAATAGTCAGAATTTTTTTTCCAGCTATAAAAGGGACAGGTGCAGAAGTTATCAGCTCCTTGAATTTTGTAAAACCTTCATCATCACGTGTCCCAAACACATTTCACACCTTTCTTGCATAGGGCACACAACAGTTAAACAATAAATGCACAGTCCTGTATAAACCTGAAGTAATATTTACTGAGACCTAAAAAAGAACTAAGGGTTTCTCTGTCCTTAGGTGACTTGGCCTCCTGAAATGCTTGAATCAATGAAAACATTAGGTTAACATCCATAGGAGTAATTCTAAATCTATGACCCGAATAATCAGCTTCTTGCATTAAAAACATACATTATTCACACCTGAGACTGATGCTTACATCCCTGAAAATAGATAAAACATTTATAAGATAGTGTTATGTTCCTCCACAGTAAGTGCAAAAATTAAAACAGTGTCCTGGAATGCCGAAACTCCAGTATTACTATTCAAAATTGTGTCTGTAAATTTTTGGAAAACACTTGCTGCAGAGGCTACCTCAAACAGTAAGTGGAAACATTTGAATGCACCAAATGGTGTTATGCATGTGGTTAAGTCCTGCAATTCTATTGATAAGGGAATTTGATGATATACAGACCGCAAGTCAATGAGGGAAACAAATCTGGCTCCTCCCACATTGGCTAACAGATCCTGCACCTTAAGCAAAGGGTGACAGTCAACCGCAATGTTGCTGTGAAGGGTGCGGAAGTCAGCACACAACCAGAGATCACCAGACGTTTTCCTAACAATAACTTCTCAGATGCATTCATCTAAATCACTAGACTGTACTGTATGGTGTCTTCCAATGTCAATTTCTGCAACAGGGATTTTAGTTCATCCCTACTACTGAAATGAACAAGCCTGTGTACTACTGGTATAGCGTTAGCTTTGAGTTTGATCCTGTGTTCAACATTTCTGATAGACCCAATACTGTCACTAAATCCATCAGGACATTTTTGACAAAGTGTTGTGACAATGTTCATGGGATTAGAATCAATTAAAGAAACACAAACATTTGAGATCATAACTTGTGTTTCCGAACCTGAAACCAACATCAAACCCATTTTCGCCAAACCCACTAAGTTTCTGCCCTTTAATGCAACATACACTTTAGTAATGGTAGACATACCCAGACAGCAGATTGATTAAACAAAATAACCCATCAAATCGATGTCATGCTCACCAAAGGCTTTGAGGTTGATATCTGGTAATTTGAGAGGACAATTCTTGCCCCAATTAAATGAAAAACATCATTAGGTATGATGGTATCGAATTGGCTATCATAGATAGAGTGACTTTGCCTATGTGTACCTCACACGATAGACCTTTAATTTTACCCTGGGAAGTGACAGTATTTTCAGAACAAAGGGTAGTTTGAATGGTGAGCACTACATTTGACAAATGCAGGACACAATAATCAATTTCCAAAGCCATGAGCTTACTGGACACCAATGAGTATTCAATAGGTTTGGTCATGTCTACAATTTCTGCTAAAGTGGGATCTCTACAGCTAGGCAGGCGTTCCTGAATTTGTTTTTAAGTACAACTGTACAAAATCGATACCTAATATAAACATCAAGAAAAGCCCCAAAGTTTTAGGTTGAAGCCAGGAATCTTAACCATGACAAAAATTCCTAGGTACTTTCATCAGGTGCTTGTTTTCTTCTGAAAAAAATGAATCTTTCCAAAGTCACACTCGGTTGTTCTGAAAAATTGTTCTTAAGTCGAATGAATGTTTCCTCGTGCTCATTCCAGACATCACCAACACCAACACAAGCTTACGCTATAGGTAAAATATAAAAAAAATTGCTGACACTCCTGACCTAAATGACCGAAAAATAACACTGCTTTCCTTTTGGGATCAAGACTAGTGAACAGAAGGTTTTCCTGGGGTTGCAGAAAAAGTTTTCGCAGCAGCTGATTAGAGGCCATGGAGAACACTAAAACGAAATGAAAATAAATAATAAACTGTACCTCACACCAGTGAAATGACAAGAATTGAAACTTGAAACTTTGGTATCGACTGATGTGTCTTCAATACAGACTGCTTGCCCAAAAAAATGGCCCGTGTCAAAGTGCGACCAACACGGTGAGCTCTCAGGGAGTTCTTCATCGCCAATGCCGGCCTTCGGGGGAAGTGAAGGTCGCAAACTAGTCTTACCCCAGGGTACTTCGTGCAGGGCCTAAAGGACAAGGTGGGGAGGGGTTCACTGAAAGCAAGTGAAGGGGCGGGAGTAAGGGTGGGGATATAAATGTGTCGGTAAGGGAGGAGCCAGCTTCTTCCTGACACCTAGCACTACCTGGAGGGTAGGATTTTTGTTTAAGTTAGTCCACCTACCACCCTACACTTTGTAGGACAGGGTTAGGGGTTGGTTGTTTAGTGTGCCAGTTTAGGACAGGTTGTGGGGCATAGGCATTGGAGTACTTTGGAGGGGTGCTGAGTCACATTCGGAGACGAAGGGTATATAGATGACTGATGGTGGGGCGCAGGATGTAATAATGCACAGAAACAAATTCATGAGAAGATGTTTGGAGGGCAAGTGACAGGGGAGAATGGAGATATGAAGTAGGTCGCAAAATGAAAGGGAAGAAGTGAAACTGGTGAGATGGTTTGAGAATGGCTGGGGTAGAACGAGAGTTATGGTTATGATAAAGTTATATGTTTACATTGATGCATTGTTAATAAAGTTTCATTGTTGCAACCTTGTCCTAATAAAATGGCCTTTTACGCTTCACTAACAGCTTGGAGTTAGGCTATTGCACGGTTATGTAATGAGTGATCCGTATACCAAAATGGGCAAATTTGAGTAGAGTTCATTTCTGACTAAAGGGAGCCTGGGCTGTTTGCGCATCCAGTAAAGACGAGTCTCCAATCGCCACTGGCAATTGTTATAATAATCCCGACTCGCCTGGGCAATCCAGAACATGAATCCCACAAGAACCGAAACAGGCTCAAGACACAACCAGGGCTCAAGTCGGGGGTACCACGCAGGTGGACGGCGTCCCCCCACTTATTTTACCGGGTGGACGCCGTCACCCCTGCCAAACAGCAGGACTTCACTCTTTGGCCTCTCTGGGATGAGGAGCTCGGAGCGCACAGCACGCTGCTCACAGCAATGCTGCTCACGCGCTGACTTCTCAGATGCAATCGCATCTTAGGGGTGAGTGAGGGGAGGCAATGAGCCCGATGGTGCAAGCCACCTTTCGTGACGTCACTTCCTGTGGTGATGTCACTTCCGGTGGCAGCGTCCCCCCACTTATTTTTTTAGGACTTGTGCCCTGCACACAACTCGAGGGCACACACAAATCAATGATATACATCATTTAAAGACTATGGGGCCGATTAGGATGGCGGACGGACTTGCGTCCGTCCGCCACCCTTGAGGAGGAGGGAACGTCCGCAGGGGCTGCGGCGTTCCCTCCGTGCTGATTAGGATGTGACCACCAGGGTGGCGGTCACATCCTCTATATTTAACATTGCGGCGGGTGCAGCTTCAAGCTGCACCCGCCGCAATGTTAAAAAAGCATGTGTTACATTTACATGCACAAAGCGGCAGGCACCGCACGGTGCCTGCTGCTTTGTGCACGCAAATGCAGGGGGGTACCATAGGTACCCCCCATGTGCACCCCCCACCCCCCATTCACCCAGGGGGCCTGCAACGGGCCCCCAAAGTGAATGTCCGTATGCTTTTCCATGGCGGAAAAGCCGCCGTGGAAAAGCAGTTTTACACAACCATCATAATATGGCGGACGGTGTCTCATAGACACCGCCTGCCATGTTATAGCTTTTCCGCCGCGGTCGGAAGCCGACCGCAGCGGAAAAGCGGCGGACGGAATTCCAGACCCACCAGCCATCCTAATTTGGCGGTGGGTCTTTGGAGTCTCCGCCGCGGTTTTTCCGCATCCTCCGGGCCGGCGGAAGTGTCCGCCGGCCCGGAGGATGCAGAAAAACCGCCATCCTAATCGGCCCCTTAATGTAGAGCCCCCTTTGTCGCTGAACAGCTGTCTCTCCAATACTCCACGACCACGGTAGACAGCCTGGGAGATGGCATAAAAAGCCGCCATAGTGCTCTGTTTTCATTTGTTGGTTTATTGTTAAGCACTGATTTTAGAACACAACTGTGGGTCAGACACAGAAGAAGAAATTAGCTGAACAAAACATCAAATAGTTTATTTAACACACAGGTATTCAATGAATTTTGAAACAATCCAGCTGGCATTGTATAGCAGCAGCGGCCAAGTCGGACAACAAAATAGGTCATGGGAACAACATATTAACGTATTTTGGAGGCAGTCCCAGCGCCAGTATTAGCAGCCAGCTGTCACGTGCGTGCGGGCTAGTGGTGGATAAGAAACACAGGCTCCAATCCTCGACAAATTTGGATAGCAGTTAATCTACCTCGGAGATGCATGTCATTTGCTTTTAGAGCAATCTGAAATTGACCTAAACGCTACTAATTGTGGCTTCAGGAACACTCCGAAAGTAGCCACAGCAATACCAGGCATATCGCATGGTCTCCGGATGGAAAACACGACTATGCCAACATTGAATATATGATGTTACCACGATTGCAAGTTCCACGCATGGCATTACCACGCGAATTTTAGTTCGCAAGTGGCTTTACCACGCTGGAATTTACAACAATGGATTATAACACGCGTAGAAACGTCCACTAAGCACAAATGAAACATAATGAAATTGATAGGCAAAAAAAGTATGTCTAGAGTTTGTAGTAACTGCTTAACCCATTCGATCGTTTTTTTTCAACATTCAAAAACAACAAATTACCCTAGATTTATAAATTCTTTTATTTTACTGTGCGCTTAAATATTTATATATTTTAAATAAAGATTATTTACTTACCTTACACCTTCCCGTCTTTCACCAGCAGCCCTTCCTTCCATCCACCATCGAAACAAGCGTCAAAACACGTCTACCAACATTAAAAACGGACTGCTATTTAGACGTACACGGCACGTCTTTGGGGGAGGCACTTTCCTTTTTCTTCAGTGATACTGAAGTGCGTATTTTTATTTTCGAAGTAACCTGCTCCTTTGTTTTTTTTTTTTGGGGGGGGAGACCCCCCCAACCCCCCCAAGTACCCCCCCCAGCCCCTCCCCAGCCCCCAAGCCCACGCAGAACGACTGGAAGGATTACCACGTCTCCCCCCCAAAGCCCACGCAGAACGTACTTGCGTGGTAGTGGAGGTCGTGGAAGGCACCCGCGTTTAAAAGACGTTTTCGTGGTAAGTGACTCGTGGAAAACGTTATTAGTGGTAATTACTTCGTAGTAAATGATGTTTCCCGCCAACATTCATCCATTGATTGTAAATCACTAAACGGTGCACACACAGTGCATGGTACTATACTTTAAAGAAAAAACCTTTGGGATGCGAAATATAAGCAGTGCCAGTGCACGATGAACCTCTGATGAGCACGCATCTCTTTTTTTTATCAGATAGTAAGCCAGAATTTCTTCCTCAATGGATTTTTGCTTTTTCTATTTCCATGCTTGCCTGGCACCAAGCTTGAGGCTTAAGCGCTATGCGTCACCTTAGTTCTGTGTGAAAATAAAGAATATATATGTATGAATGTCGACCTATTAATCACAAACCTAACTACAACAACAACTCGATGGCGCACAGAAACAGTACTCCAAAATCAAAATAGACAACATTGATAAACCAGTGGAAGCTAAGAACCTTTCAAATGGTGGATTAGGAGAAGGGGTGGAAGGTTGTAAAATATTAGCCAGTATTAGAGTGAACGGCTCAAGCAAGAAAGCAAACAAGACAAACTTTTGAGAGTATTTCTAAAGTCATTCTCCCTTCAGAATATCTTTGACTGTGACTTTTCTTTAAAGTTAAATATTCTATATTGAGAAGCAGGTAGAGAGATCTTTTTAAACGGAGGCTATCTTTATTAACTATTCAATATAGCATTTATTCATCCATTTGGGAAAAAACAAACAAAAAAACCAGTAAACTTTAAAGAGTTATCCCCTCAAAAGTTTTAGGTAAATATATCAGGATTCCACATTTACTCCCGAATGAACGCTCATTATTCAGAACAATTCCGATCATTTTCCCAAAGCAGACAAGAACTGTTTCACTTCGAGATCTGTAGTATCAGGGTGCTGCTCAAATATTCCAAAATAATTAATAGTGAATTTAAAGGGCCTCTCTACTATGTTTAATAGTGAAATTAAAAGGGCCTTTCTATTAGCGATCCTGCTTCAGTACACTAGAATCATGCATAAACCCTGTCTTCTATAATCCCTAAGGCATTTTAGGACACAGGCATGAAGTCACTAGGGAGGGGGGGGGGGGGCATTTGAACTCATATTTTGTCGCAAATTATTTTTCCGATTAGTAAAGATTGTTAAGAATTGTTGAGAACTGACCTATGAACTAAGAGGCTGGTTCTTAAAAATCTGAATCATAGTGGGTCACAATCTGACCTACCTCATGCATATTAATGAGGTAGGTCGACTCGCAAATTACAGCTCACTATGATTCATTACCATCACAGGGATGGAGGGCTGCTGGGGTTAGCAGACCACAATGTCCGTGATTGCTTCTAAATAAATATCTTCCTGTTTGTAAATAAGTTGCCACTATATTTGATAAATTATTAATGTATTGTGACCTGATTTCAGTCGCAGTACTTTAGTACATACCATAGGAAATTGCTATTTGGAAGGGACACCCTAAACAGGTCCCTTCCAAACACCAATTCAGTATAATTTTCGAAACCCATTTAACAATTTGGAAATCCTTTTCCAATCATTAAGTGGGTTTAGTACATTTAAAAAACAGTTTTAGCGTCCGCAAACCCTCTGATTTACTGCACCAAATGCTTTCTGACCGCTAACATCCTTGGTACATCTGGCCCTTGGTTAATTCAGGCCGCAACAGAAATCTGAATGTATGCCACTTAACATACACACAACCAGAGAGGTAATAGGCGACTCAGGGTTAGCCTGGCAACCAGGGTTTGTCAAATACCTAGGGATCCAATTTGTGAAGAACCTGAAGACCACGCTCGAGCAGAATGAGAAACTAACCCTAGAAAAGATCAAAGGGCTCTTGGAAACCTGGTCGCCCAAGTTCATCACTTGGTGGGAGAGAATAGACATCATAAAGATGACGATCACTCCAGTAGTAAACTACCTAGTGGGAATGCTCCCCCTCACTCTCACAGATGAATTCCACCGCAGGGTAGACCAAATGATAAACAAGTTCATATGGCGAGACAAAAAACCTAGAATAAGCCTCCCAAAACTAAAACTAGATAAGAGACTAGGAGGACTAAACATGGCGGACCTCACGACATTCCAGATGGCCTTCATAGCTAGACAAGGAATGTACTAGATACTACCAAACCAGAAATACATCCCAACCTGGCTCTCCATCTAGAAGGCCATTCTAAACAACACCGACCCTATGGCTCTCCTCACCGCTAACAAACATACTGGACACCAGCTTGCTTAGCTTCGCTAGGACTTAGAGAAAACGACTGCTGTTGGAACTGTGGCTCGGAAAAGGGAGACCTAGCGCACCTTATTTTCCAATGTATTAAGGTTAGAAATTTCTGGAAAAAGGTGGTCGAATTCATTAATAAGGCCCTAGGCTGTACTCTACAAGAAGAATTTGCCACAATCCCCACAGCACTCAAAACGGCGGACATAGCCACACAACAAGACATACACCTCCTGGACTTCCTCCTAAAAACAGCAGTCAAAACAGTGCTAGCCAAATGGAAGGACACAGTCAAAGCCAAGTTCAAGGGGTAGCTGAAATGGGTGACATACCTTAGGGGAGCCGACAATACAGCACTAAGAAACACACCATGGAAGAACCCCAACAGAGGGATGTGGTCAACCCTAGACAAATTCCTAGACCCATACGAACCCCCATGAACAACGTAAAGTATGCTGCACCTGCAGTAATATACACCCACAAGGGATCGGCTGAGGGAGAGCGATGTAGTGGCAAAATAGGGAGACAAGTTAGTCAGTGGATTAAAACTTCCCCACGAGGCTGACGGTCAGCCACAAAACAACCGCCAAAGACCTATATGTTTTGTGTTATATTGTGTGAACCTCTTAGAACCGAGAACAACCACAAAAACCTGCATGTTCTATGTTATTTGTGTACAAGTCAGAAGGGCAAATAAGCGCAGGCTGATATGCCCAAATCGTATGCCCCACAAATACATGTAGCCAAAACTGAAAGACGAGTGCCCCGGCGTGACCAGCCGCGAAATGTTGTTACTTGTTATATGTCATGTCACATATTGTAATGTGAAAATACCAATAAAAAATTTCAAAAATATATAAAAACGAAGTCAGTCTTTTAAGAATAAATAGCGCTGTGATTGTCAGAACTCTGTTCTAATGAGCATTTTCTCTTCTTAAGTGCTCCCCTGATGTTCGACATTGTGCAACCTCTCTACTCCGTAGCTTGATCTAGAAACACAGTTCACGCGAATCATATGAAGTAGCAACACTAAATTAAACTACACAGCTGTAAACAATTTAGTATGCAGCTGATATATACTCACATAACACATCCATAATACAGTAAATAATATTTATTCCATCTTTAAAGGGATAACCATGCCCATGGGACTGATGTTTCAGAAGGTGAGGTCCTTGAGTATATTCCAGTGCCAGAAGAAGGGCCTCTTGTTGATGATAATGAAGAACCACTCCCACAATTGACACCGATGAGCAGCACAGTGCAAATACAGTCACATTCATCCAATGTATGGAGTGCAGGAAGCACTATGAGACGATCCAGGAACCTGTAGTCTGGTCACAAGAAACGTGTGGCAGACTTATACATAGACGTCACACTCATTGTGTGTCTACTAATCCAACCCCCACAAACCTTGAAAGTGGTGACCGCACAAAATGTTGCAATGTTTGCTGGATTGGAGGCATCGATGCTGAAAGTTCAGTGCCTAGAACAGAGGGAAATAAAGCAGATTAATAACAAGCTTACTAATATTCAGAATAGCATGGTACCAGGACTGAAGAACATTGCAGCATCTCTGGATGATAATCAACAGCACCTGAATGCTAAGACTGATAATATGACAAAAGATGTGAATACCCTATATCTAGATATCAATACAGACCATGTACAATACAGATGTAGTGAATGTCAGCAGTCTGCCCGCATGGATGGGTTAATAAAACCAATAAACAGACTTGCACACACAATATCTGTGTTATCAAGACATACTGTCAACCTCCAGGTAGAAATGGGACACTACAGCGGGGATGTGGCCTATAGACTGGTACAGATCACTAATTCTGTTGAGACATTGCAAACCACTCAGAAAGCAGGTGTCAGCCAGGTAGTAAATCCTGAGAGCAAGGACCTCTTTAGTGTGAGTAGTATGTATGTCAGTGATACCATAAGTGTGCGTGAAATACTGCTGGAGGTGAAAATCTGCATGCCAACACTGCTGGTCATACCAAATGGAAGTCATAGTCTGATATCCTTGTGCTTATGTTGATTGCATTATATGTCATAACTCATATGTCAAATTATGTTTCTATACTATTGGTGATATGTAGTAATGCCATTTTCTATGCTTACAGTCCTAAAAAAGTAGGTTTTTTTTTTACCTACACAAAATGGCTTTGAGTTTTATTTACTATTAGTTTATCAAGATTTCCCTCACCCAGAACAATAATTATCGGTAATTTTGGCACAGACCCTCTGCTACTCCCAATTGATCATATTGCAGACGTGGTGGTAGCTGTTCTTCATCAGTTTCAGAGTCAGATGTAGTAACAGTTAAACCTCTGTGAGTTGGCACATCGTAAAGAATTGCAGATGTTGGAACAATCTTGCAGCAGATGCCGGGAGATTACTGTAAGGCACCGCCACTCCTATTCAGGCTTCTAATTCTACTTTTTTAGGATTTCAAATGCACACCCAATCGCACTCATGTGCCACGTTGTTGCGACGCTCACTGCGTGTGGATGGATTCATATATGGAGTCATGATCCAGGGGCGTATGGCATATGCACTATAGCCTGAAATTGTAATGTATATTGTTACACATCACATTTTAAAAAGATGTTATGTCAAAAAGGTTTATTACCCAAATTGTATGTGTAATTGAACTCTTCACTTTGTAGCCTTGCATGGATGCCACTGTGTCGAAATATGAATGACTAATGGATGATCCCAGGAAAACATGCTACTATGTCTGTGATCACATGTTTTGCATCACACAGAACTTGTATATTTATAGAATGTTTATTTTTCCTTCCTATTGTGGAATATATACTCTTCACACAGAACATTTATATTTATAGAATGTTTATTTTTCCTTCCTATTGTGGAATAAATACGGTGGGGGGAAGGCAGATTGACACGTGTACCATTTACACATCCAATATCATTTGGAAATGTTCTTATCCTGTAAAATTGAAGCTTGGTTACATGCAGTTCATGGTCATTGCTAGGCAATATATGTGAGTTTTGATTTGCATTAACATAGAATAAAGGAATGCACAGAAAAATCACGAGACTGAACTCTAGGATACACCACCAGCTGCTGCAATCACATATTGATAGCTACCACAAACTAACCGATGCAAACTGCATAAAACATGCACATGGGTGGGAATTGCCTCGCTAAATAAGGTGTGTCTCTCAAGCTGAGACTTTAATTCAGCAATTAAATCTAGGATTGCTTCACTACATGGCCTATACTTGGTGTATATCTCCTCCTCTGTTTGTTCAAACAATGTGACCCTCAGTATGAAATTCCTCGCTTGTATTCTCCACCTTCCCTGTCACCCAGCCAAAATACGCATTCTCCGTGCCATGACATACAGATCAGTAATTTTGGAAAACCTTTGCTGCATTCTGGGGCACTTTATACAGGTTGCACATGATTACCACCTGGGTTGAGGTGGTGGTAAATTGCATGTGTAATTTGCTGTTTTGTGACAATTCGCTATTTGCAGCTGTGATGGAGATATGAATAGTGATTCACAAATAACAATTTCTTATTTGAGAATCCTTATTTTGAGCCGCTAAATTACCGACTGAGAGACCATTTACAACGCTAACTTGAGGACTGAGAAGGGGTTCCATCAATTCCATTTCTACGCTTTAGGGACCAGTATTCAGTTTGCAACTGAAAACTGATTCGCTAACGCTCTGTACATATGGCTCTTTGTTACATGTACACAGTGCTCTGTTGTTCTGTAGTGCTAGCTATGTACTGTTGTGTAAAGCTTTACTAATCTGTGAGATGTTGTTCATTGTGTTGTGATGTGGTCTGTTGTGGTTTACTGTGTTCTGCAGTGCTAGCCTGTCTTAAGATCTATGCTCTGCTGCCATATGGTGTATTAAGTTACATATATTTAACCTGCATTGGAAGCCATAGCCCAGTGTGAAGGCATTTGAAAAAGGCACACCTGCCGAAACGCGTCATGCCATGTCAATAAAGAATCTTTCTGAAGCCCTGGTCCCACCGATTGCTTCCTGGTGGAGGGGTCGAATGTGGTGATATTTTGCGCAATAGCCCCTGGTGTGCTGAGGTGACCCATCCAAAAAGTGTCCGAAGTTTCATGGGCAAAGAACTAAGGTGACTCCAAGGTATTGGATGTCTCTGTGACTGCCGCGTCCTATGATTGCAATAAACTGCTGTGAAGGCACAGTTCGTGACTGCAGGGAGAGATGAATATTACTGCATTTCTGTCTCTGGTTTGGCAAGACTTGGGCTGATGTAGCTGGACGTCTGGGAGCCAAGAAAGAGGAATATTTCAAAAGCATCGGACCCGCATCTACATGTGCGCCAACTATGTTTTTAGCATACCATACTTCAGCACTCACTATGAGAAATATGGTGTCTATGGAGAGATACTTACCAAGCATGCCGACATGGTGCTTGCTGGGAGATGTTGCTCACCGACGTGGGCTCCATCATTGCTCCAAAGAAAACACAGCCCAGCTAACCTGCCATCAAAGGGGAATACGCTAAACTGTTAAAACTGCGTTGGGAGCCATAGCCCAGTGTGAAGGCAATTGAAAAAGGCACTCCTGCCGAAACCCGTCATGCCATGTCAAAAAAGAATCTTTCTGAAGCCCCTGGTGCCTCCGATTGCTTACTGGTGGAGGGGTCGAATGTGGTGATATATATGTATATATATCAATATCATCACGAAGTTGCCCCACCTTTGAGAACGCACACAAGGAAACGGTAGAATTCCGCTTTTTTTTTTTGTCAGCAGTTTCCTTTATTTTATGCAACGAGCAAGCAGTCTCTTGTTTAATTTAAAGCCCTACGCGTTTCGGAACTCCATGTTCCTTGTTCACGGGCGGTCATGTAGTGAGGCAGAAAGGGGTTAAGGTCAGGGTCACCTGTTCTTGTTCTTACTTGCCTTCAGTGGACGGCCCTCCAGTGGGGACAAGAGACTGCTTGCTGGTTGCATAAAATAAAGGAAAATGCTGACAAAAAAAGCGGAATTCTACCGTTTCCTTGTGTGCGTTCTCATAGGTGGGGCAACTTCGTGATGAGATATATATATATACATATATATTCACTGAAAAAAACCGTAGGTTTTACACACGTTATAGTTAGGAAGTAGCATTTACAAAACCTTTGAAATTCACTGAAAAAAACGTAGGTTGGACACATGTTATAGTTAGCTGGACATTTCACTCATATAAAAGCATTGAAATTCCCCCGTTATAGTTAGTTCAGCTAACTATAACTCGCGCGCCCGCAAATGCACTGCTGATGACGTCACATATTACATCACTCATGACATGGTCAGTGACATCACTCGTGACATCACTGATGACATCTCAAATGACCACACTCATCGAGCTCAGCTCGTCTTGAGCACGCATGTGGTTATTTTTTGAGAATTTAGTCAAGTCACTCCCCTCGTATATACAGGACTCAGGAGATTTTCTCAGAAGAATTTACGATCTCCCATGGGAAGACGATTACTTGTTGGTCAACATAGATGTGTCCACACTGTATACAAGCATTAGGTACACAGATGCTCTCAAGGCTATGAAGCATTTTTTGGGGGTGAGGCCTATATGATTGTGGGCACACACTGAGATGATCATAAGAATGGTTTGCAAAATGTCTAGAGAGCAAATTCTTTTTCTATCAATGGTGAATTGTACCACCAAATATGTGGTACTGCTATGGGCACCTGCTTCGCCCCCAGCTACAAATCGAACCTTTTACTTGATACACTGATGACATCACTGATGACATCACTGATGACATCATCCTTGTGGAAGAGTGGCAGATCTTCTCTCACCCTAATATAACTTTTATTACACACATTGAAAAATAGAAAATAACATTTTCAATACAATAGACATACCAATGCCTTTTCGGCGAACTCCTCCAAACGTAGAGCAATCATGAACAAACATTGGCATATCCTGAAGACAGATCATATTGTGGAGTCAGATATACCTGCAACCCCACAAATTACCTTCAGGAAGGCAAGATCCTTAAGAGATCATATGGTTCACAGCCAACTAGAGCCATTACGTAACACAAAAGGTACGTTAAAGGAGGCAAAGGGTTTCTTCCCCTGCGGGAGATGTAAAGCCTGCGCTTTCAGTAAACGCACATTAACTTATCAAGTGAGAGGGTGCCGAGATGGAAGGAAGATCAGTAAGTTCATGTCCTGCCAGACAGACCATGCGGTTTATTGCCTTATGTGTCCCTGCCAATTAAAATATATTGGCAGCACAATCAATCCTGTAAAACTGAGAGTCTTAGAGCATATGAGAGCGATTATGAACAAAGATTTCACCTACCCTGTCGCTCGACATTTTGCGATTAAGCACAACAGCAACAGAGACCTTATGAAGTTTTTCTGTTTAGACTGTGTCCCGGAAAGTTCAAGGGGAGGGAACAGACTTTTGACTCTCAGGAGACTTGAATCTCGTTACATTGTTGACCTTGAAACGAAGGCACCAGGAGGTCTCAATATGGGGGAGGAAATGGCAACTCATTTGGGATGACACTGAGAAGCATATGAAATAGACGATGTGATTTTTGGAATGATGTAAGATGAGATCTGTAATGACACAGAAAAATTTTAAAAGTTGTGGTGGGTGGTGGGGATCGATGTCTGTGAGTTTTTTGAACATGTGACGGCTTAACCAAAACAATTGGCATTGAGGGTGTCCTCTGAGAGGGACGAAGCATATGTGACTCCATGCAGCCGTTTGGCTGCAATTGCCGATCCACGGCAAGATTGAACCTCTAGTAGGTTTTACTAAATATAATTGATGTTGTGGTTTGTAGACTGCGACTGTCATTATGACACTTATAAATTGAGTTCACACTGCTGAGCCCAAATCGAGAGAACACACCTCAAGATACACAATATACGAGGGAGTTATGCCATAATTTTAGAGGCTTGCTTGCCGATACACGGCGAAATGTTTTGTCGAAATTCAAAATCTAAAGTAATCTCGTTTGAATTGTACACTCGAATGTGGGCATTGAAGCCGTTCATAGACACTCCAAGATGGCGCTACCTAATTGCGGTTACGATCAGTCCGTCTTTCATTTTTGTGACCAATTTTGGGTTTCTTAAGAATGGCGCCGCGTTCTTCATTATTGAACCACTGACGAAGGGACGCAGTCCCGAAACGCGTTTGCTTGAATAAAAACTTTGCTGTATTACTTGAGCCCGTGAGTGCTGTGTCTTCGTTCCCGGCCCGGCTGGGTATGGGTAAAGAGGACTGGAGCTGCAATTTTAAAACGCGGTACACCGCTGCGTTTCCCGGCACCCGACACTAAGAGTGACCCACGATACCGGTGTATCTGGAGCTTTAATATATATATATATATATATATATATATATATATATATATATATATATATATATATATATATATATATATATATATATATATATATATATATATATATATATTTTTAGAAGCAAACAGACCTTCAATGAAGAAGAACGCCGCACACCACTCCAGAGGTTCTTGTTCGTTTTTTATTTCATATAGGTATTCCCCACCTACGCATTTCCGACACTAGATGTCCCTGATCATGGTTGTAACAAACATTTGTCCCTTGTTTATTTCACCTCTTTATACCATAAGCACCATGTACCAGTGTTACGTTGCATTATGGGTTTGGTAGTTTTTAATGTGCCCGTTTTTTGGGCTCATCCCCAGCTTTTGGCAGGCCTCTGCTCGACATTTTCAAGACAAAATGGGACATGATTGGACTCAGTCTTTTAAATGATTGCCGATGTAATTAAATAAATTACTAATTTGCATTTTATAAGCGCGTGTTTGTTCTCATTTTTGACTAAGTGTCATTAAGCAGTATTGGCTTAGTGCCTGTATTTGCTGTAGTCCACTTGAATCGTTCATGTCGATCTAAGGTCTGTCTAGGCTGGGGTGTCAATTAGTTCTATAACATCATTTAACATGTCTTTCGATCGTGTATTTATCAGAGTACAGATTATGTTGCATTTATACAGGTCCAAGTTTAAATTCAATCGGGTTATTATTCACTTTACATGTCAGCATTAATAATGAATCATTAATTGTTCATAGTTTATAACAGTTTCAGAGATGTACATGCATTTCCTCATCCGCATTCAGTCCCCGAGGGCTACGAGTTTTGAATCTGATTATCAGTTTTGATTCAAGGCGTCTTAGTTTTTTGTTTCTATCTCCACCACGTTCATTTTCTTTTATCATTGCAATTCCCGCATATCTGATATCTTTCCAAGTTTTTCCTGGATGGCTTTTCAGATGTTTCGCAATTGCATAACTATGATCATTGTTTTGAATTGATCTGATATGTTCAAGTATTCTCTTTTTCAGAGGACATATGGTTGAGCCAATGTATTTTAGACCGCAGTAACATTGGAGTTGATAAACCACGAACTGTGAGTCACAAGTTATTTTGTCTTTTATTTCAAAGGTTCTTCCTTTTGGATCTTTCAGACATTTGAGATTCTGACCAATTTTGCATGCTTTGCATGATTGGCCTTTGGCAAAGCCTCTTTGTCGTTTATCCAGCCAAGTAATGATTTTATCTTTTCTGAAATGACTGTTTACCAACGTGTCTTGGATTGAAGGAGCTTTGCGAAATGTGATCAGTGGTCTTTCTCCTATCAATGTTCCTATTTCTGTGTCTTTTTTTAAAACACTCCAATATTTTGTTAGGATTTGTCGTATTTTTAAGCTTTCCTTTGAATAAGTGAGAATTAGTCGTGGTTTGTCATCATCTGCTTTTGGAATTTTTTTGTCCTTTGATATGAGGGTATCAGTTCTTGTTTTCGCCCTCGCTCTTTGTTCACCTCGTAATATGTCTTTGTGTTTGTAACCACGATTAGCCAAACGATCTTTGGTTTCTTTGAACTTATTTCCCATTTCTGATGGTTCAGAACAGTTACGTTTCATGCGTAAGAATTCGCCATATGGAATGCTTTGTTTTAATGATGTAGGGTGGAAGCTCGTGCCGTGTAATACACTGTTCGTAGAGGTTTTCTTTCTGAATACTGTTGTCTCTAATTTGTTGTTTTTCACATAGACTTTGGTGTCTAAAAAATCAATTGCTGTTTTCTGGATATTAAAAGTGAATTTCAGTCCCACTTCATTTTGGTTGAGCATATCTTTATACTCTATCAATTTGTGTTTTGGACCTTTCCAGATGAGGAACAGGTCGTCTATGAACCTGAGCCACAACACCACGTCCATGGTGTATTTTTCGTTTTCTTCTCTCCAAGCTATGTTTTTCTCCCACCAACCCATGGTGAGATTAGCATAGCTTGGAGAGAAGGAAACGCCCATGGCACAACCGCATATTTGTTCATAAAAGTTTTTGTTGAAAAGGAATACATTGTTTGTTAGACAAAAAGTTATCATGGTTAACAGCATGTTGGTGTGTCTCAAATCAGATATGGTCTTTGTTTCAAGAAATATTTGATTGCTGTTAGGCCAATGTCGTGTTGTATTGACGTGTACAACGAGACGACATCGATGGTCGCTAGCCAATATTCAGAATGCCAATCTGTCTCCATGATTATCCTTAAAAAGTCACCGGTATCTTTGAAGAATGAGTTGAGAGTAGGGACAATCGGTGCCAAAAAATAATCCACATATGACGCTACAGTTTCACACAAAGAGCCACAGCTGGATATTATTGGTCGGGCTGGTGGGTTGATTAATGTTTTGTGTATCTTTGGCAAGAAGTATATGGTAGGGGTTATTGGATGTGTTACAGTGAGGTACTTTGCTTCCTCCTTGCTGATCAATCCCTTGTCTTGCCATTCTTGAATTAATTTGTGTAGTTTGATCATTATATCAACAGATGGATTTCGTTGTAATTGTTTGTAGTTCATCACATTGTCTAATTGGCGGTTGGCTTCCTCCACATAGTCTGTTTTGTTCAAAATGACTATATTCCCCCCTTTGTTTGCCGGTATTATTTCAATTAGGGGATTCATTTCAAGCGCTTTCCAGGCAAGGCGTTCCTTTTTCGTTACATTTTCTTTTTTTGTCAATGTGTTGTTCATCATTTCCAATTCTGTCACCACTAAATCGTGGTAAGTGTCTATGCGGTTGCCAGGGTACAGGACAGGACAGAATCGGGATTTACTTTTGAGGTTTGTTTTGGAACATGATTTTGTTGATATTCCCATTTCTGAAATTACTTGAGTGTCAGTGTATTCTGTTTTTTCAAGTTGGTGGGCCAATTCATTAGCTGCTCGTATGCTTGGTACATCACCCCCCCTAAATTGTTCTTGATTTGTCTCAGAATTACATTCAATGGATGTTCGTTCAATTTTTCTTTTTTTTTGCGAAAAATTTCTTGAGTTTTAATTTTCTAATGTATTTATATACATCAATTCGCGTCTCAACCTCATCCTGGTGTTTGTCGGGGCAGAATGTAAGACCCTTTTTCAATAAAGTATGTTCCGATTATGTTAGTGTGTAATTTGACAAGTTAATAACCACATTTGGATCTGTTTTTGTTGGTTTTTTTATGGTTACTTCTTTAGTGCTGTCCTGTTTCGCAGGGGATACCTTTGATTTACGGCTTCTCCTGGTTTTCCTCCTTGGCTTTGGTTCGTCATTTGTCCTCTTCCTCCTCCTCTCACTTGGAAGTTTCCCCGTCCTCTTCCCCTTGTGTTGGGTTTTAGTTGATCCTGGTAGAGGATTTGCATTTCCTCTAAAAAAGAACATTTCTTTGCCCCTACAGGTGTTTGTTCGCCATCACTGACTTCTGATTCTGTTTCACTGGGAATGGTGTCATTATCCATAGGTTGAGGATTTGTGTACTGTTGTTTTTTGAAAGTATCAAACCGTTTCGCAAAGGTAAAGATTGTCCCATTAGCAAAGTCAGACTCATCACGTCTAAATTTGTGTTGTTTTCTTTCTTGAATCTCTTCGTCATGTTTATCCAAGTTTTTCTCCATTAATTGGCGCAAGTTTTTCATTGTGTCTTCACTTTCTCCTAGGGCTTGTATTTGATCTTCCAATTCTTTTATTTTTGTGTGCAAATCTTCCACATTCTTGTTTGCATGTTTAATTATGATTAGGATCATTCTGCGTGAGCAGTTCATATTGTTTTGCCCCCATTCTTCCAACATTTCCGCACTCGTATCTGGGTGATTGGGCAAAGTAAAAATTCGCAGTCCTCGCGGTACTAGCCCCAATTCAATGTATTTTTCAAGAGTGATAATTTCCCAGCTGCGCGAGATTTTATTTCGCAGTAATTTTTCCATTTGTTGGAATAGCTGCTTTATACTTGGATTGAGGGTTTTAGATGTGCTTGTTTTATTTACGGTCCCGCTTGAAGCAGATGCGTTTATTGTAAACATGCTTTCCGCTCTTTCAAGACGTAGGGCTGCTCGTTTTTCCATCCTCAGACAAAGATGTTGAGTGCCAGGGGTGTGATTAGCCAAGTGGTCTCTTTGATATTTCAAAAGACTAATTATTGTTATCTTTGCGTGACAAGTTCGTTAAGTTGTAGGGAATGGATATCGAACCTGTTTAAAAGCGAGTATTTCCTCACGTTTGCGAAGTTGAAGATTTTTGGAGTGAGTGTTGTTCTGGGTTTTTGTTGAGCACAGGAAAGATCAGCTTTAGTAAGTCAAAGACGTAATCTTGTATAACACTCGCTGCAGCATTCAGTCGAAAATGGAAATAACGGCACTGGATTCAGTGTTTGAACTTACCCGGGAGACTCCCGTCGCTGTTGGTGTCCTCCGACACTACCAGTCGGCGCTCAACCGGTAAATCCAGGCTGCTTTTCTTTTCCGTTTTGAATCGAGTCACATTGCTTTCAGGCTGTAAGTGCAAAATCCCTTGATGGCGTCAGTAAAGAGTTCAGTTCAGAGCCGCTACACGGCACTCAGCTTGTTCGGATGTTCGACGTTTTTCCCAAATCACCTTGGTTTCGCAATGTTAGAATGCCGGGCTCTCCCCCATGTTTAGAATCAATCACGAGCAAATGTCCCAGGCAGAGGGGAGCTCCCCCCGCCTGGGACATTTGCTTGTGATATATATATATATATATATATTACATAGCATGATACTAAAAATATATATACATACATATATATATTTGCAGTATCATGCTTTATGACCGCTTAGCCACGGCACCAATTCTGCCGCAGTGCGGCTGTTTAGCGCAGTGGGCGGGGCCGCGTCAGCCAACGGACGTGTGCAGCACTACGGAGGTAGTGCTCGCGACGGCCGACAGAAGCATGGAAGGGGCTAATGTATGGTGTATTTTGTTATGTTTTGTCATACTGTGGTATGCTGGAGTTTTTTCTGTTGTCACTAGGGTAGGTCATGCACTCGTTTGTCCGTCACCTGTAAGATAGCCAACGGAAGAAGAATAAATAAAAGACGGGGAGATTATAGTTTATCACAGATCACTCATGCACACAATCCTATGTTTTACATAAAAGAAAACAGCAACAGGAAAAGGAACAGTGCAGTTCTGGAGGCAGCGGGCGAAGGCTCAGTACAAGGAGCAGTTAAGCTCAGAAGCCCATGCCTGGAAACTATTTAGTTATTGCTGAGACCCTTTGCTGTTCATGATCTAGTTCACACCCATTTCTGAATTCCTACCCCATTATGTTGTTTCTCTTCTCCAATTCCCATCGGTTCCTCCAATTAGTAAGACTCAGCATATACTACATTTGTGTGTCACATTTTGGGTATTCTGCTGTTATGGCTCTTTGTTATCATTCTTCCATCATTGTGGTGGTACTGTATCCAGGTCATTTAGGGGCTAGTTAGAGCCTGAATACTCAAATAGCCCAGGAAGACTAGGGGTTCAATAGTTATTATTAGGGTGCAATATTCTGAGTCTAATACCTCCTAAATGTAATTATGTTGTTGGAGCAGGGTCAATCATAGGTAAAATAATCCAACAGAATCCCCCACTGGTCATATGTCAATGTCAATGTCAAAGGTTCTTATATAGCGCCTTATCACCGCACGGTCTCAAGGCGCGTGCTTTGGGAACCCGTCCTGGCTTTTTCCCTGTGAGATAACCCGAACTGGGCATCCCCAAGGTGAAAGCCAGGCATCCCGCCGCGGGGGGGCCGTAGTGGAGATTAAGCAAGCTATTGCCCAGAGTTGCAGAGTGTGAACCCGTGATTTGAGTAGGCACCGAAGCGAGAATTATCGAGTCCGTGGATATTTGGGCTCAAGACCCTGCTGCGTCGAGAATTGAACCCTGGTCCCGGGTCTGACCTCTGCTTCAGGGTCTGCCTCCTCTAACCAGTGAGCCACACTTCTCCTAAGGTCGTATGGACCTTTGATTATCGACTTGAAGTGTAAAAGAGCAGCTAACATCAGGAATGCATTTCAAGTACAGTGAAACCCATGTGGCTTCACAATAACATCAGAGAAGATGGTGTTCAAAATCTATAGGTGTATTATCAAATAAATTCAGATTACAAAATGAATCAATCAACAGAAGTTAAGTGAACATATCATAAGTGCATACATGTTCAAATGATCATGCAGTCTAAATTTATAGATAATTACAAAGAAAATTCAAGCAAGTATCTCATACAGCAAACAAAGTATCACCCAAACAGGTTCCATAAAGAAAGTTCCCTATTCTAAATATAGTATAGAAAGTAGCAAAGGGAAATTCTATGGGGAAGGTGTCAGCACTATTTTAGCCACATTCAAGGTTCAGTGGTAAGTCTCTGAGAATTCAAGCATGAAGTTTAACCATCTGGTAGGTTTCTCTCAGCAAATTCATGAAAGGGTCTGTGTCCCTGTTCTAAACAGCGCACACTTACAAAGTGAAATAAAAGGATTACAAAAAAAGGATTCTCTTTATCTCTTTCCATCACAAGCCGATCATAAATGGTGTTCCTGGGAGAAAATAGTCTAACTTTCCCAGCTTCCAACAAAGGAACAATCACCTGGACGACCTTGAATTCAACATCAGTCCGGTCTACCTGATATGGGATGGCTTTTTCCCACCGTCTCCGGATTTTAATTAAAAAACAATCCTCCCTAACCTTGCAAGTTGAACAACATGGTTATTCTAACTTAAGAAGTGTTTCATAAGCCACCTGCAGAAAAGACAAAAACATGACACTGGCAGAATATTTTGTAAACTGTATCATGTGCACTGAGGCCTGGTTACAAGTTATGTCACATTAGGTATATAACAGGCTTAAAGGAATACAGTCAGCATAAATGATTATATTAATGTAGGTTAAGGAAAGCATACATTTCTTTTATGGTAAATACATCTTTATAACTCAACGAAATATATGAGTGACTTTCATTAAAGTAAATAGGGCCATGACTACATGGGGAGTCGCGGTGTACTCACAAGGCGCCTCCCAAACATGCCCGCCTTCGGAATCTGCAGAGGACGTAGGTTATGCACAGATGGGCTTATGGAGTCTCAAGGTAAAGACTCTAGTGACTGGCAGCAACCTGAATTGTCCATCGAATGGGATGCTGGGACTTGCAGTTTCTGGTTTCCTCCAATGGGAGAAATGCAGGAAGCATTTAAATCGATCAGCCCAGCTCTCCTACGCTGTGGTCCCTTGCACCAGAAAGACCAGATCGGGAGGCCACTCCTTCTCCTTCTGCGCATCCAGTGCCTGGAATGACCTTCCGTTCCACCTCAGACAGATAACATTGCTCCCCATCTTCGCAAGAAACCTCAAAACCTAGCTCTTCGACAGACCCCCTTCTTGATGGACTTGGAACCTGCGAACCCCCCCCACAACCCCAGTGCCTTGAGACCCTTACGGGTGAGTAGTCACGCTTAACAAACACCTGATTTGATTTGAAATTGGGAACTGTGATTGAGCGCCAGTACTGTACGTTTGGCATCTACGGTAGGCATTAGCTGAAACGTTTCATGCCAAAGATGAAAGAAAACCTACCTGTGCAATAGCCGCTGTGCTCCCTGTTGTTTTAAAATGGAGGCAACTTTGGTGGATATTTTGCATGTGGCCACAACACGCTAAGGGTCCCAGGGAGTCCAGAATTGAGTGGCATATGCTATGACAGTGGACGAGGGATTTAATGAATCTGGACCGATGCAGACCCGGGTGGGCAGACGTTTGGCCGGAAATAGGGCCATGACTACATGGTGAGTTGCAGTGTACTCACACAGCCCCTCCCGAACATACCCGCCTTCGGAATCTGCAGAGGATGTAGGTTATGCACAGATGGGCTTAAGGAGTCTCAAAGGTAAAGACTCTGGTGACTGGCAGCAAGCTGAAGTGTCTATCAAATGGGATGCTGGGACTTGCAGTTTCTGTTTACCTCCAATGGGAGACATGCATGAAGCATTTAAATTGGGAACTGTGATTGAGCGCCAGCATAGCACGTTTGGCATCTGAGGAAGGCATTTGCTGAAACGTGTCATGTCAAAGACGAAATAAAACCTACCTGTGCAAGAGCCGCTGTGTTCTCTGTTGTTTTAGAAAGGAGGCAACTTTGGTGGATATTATTTGTAAATGGCTGTGTACCAATCTGTCCCGCATTGATCTTGCTTTTCTAAATGTGATCAAGGGGACCCGAGGAACATCTTTTCCAATAATGATAATGATATAAAAAAATTCCAGAGAGAATAGGGATGATTAGAGACATGCAAGGCTTCTATCCCTGCAGAAAATGCAAGGTGTGTGTGCGAAGAGTAAAAAGGTAACATCGCACGATATACCAGGTTTAAAACAAAGGAAGAAAATCAACAAATTCCTCACATGTCACACCACACCTGCTGTCTATTGTCTTATTTGCCAATGTGGGCTCATTTATGTAGGCAGTACTGTACACAGTGTAAAGATTATGGTCTTAGAACATCAGCGTGCTATTGCAAATAAATATTTTAATTACCCAGTGGCCAGACACTTCGCCATTAAACACAAAAGCAACAGGGATCTGCTGCAATACTTTGCTTTAGATCATGTGCCAGTAGACCCAAGGGGTGGGGATCGGGTACGGAAGCTGCGGAGGAGCCATATTCCCTGCTCGAAACAAGCTTGCTCATATATAATCCTACGAAGATCTCAGCAATCTTTGCCCTAAATGCCTACAGAACTGTAAGATGCTGAACCCAGGTAATCCATCAGTCCCTAGCCCGGGCTGTAACTTCTCCCTCTCCTCGAATCCTCTACTTTTGGGAGCTGATACTTTGGTTCTGAATAATCCTACTTCCTATGTGAAGCACAAAGAGGGAAATTCGACCAAAGACTATCAATTTTTTAGCATAAACTGTAGATCGCTGCCAAAACACAAAGAAGATATATACGATTTAATAAGTGATCTCCAACCTGATGCCATTTTCCTGACAGAAACATGGCTTAACGACAGCTCTGGACCAAACATAGCAACTGCAATTCCCCTGAACTACTCGATCTTCAGGAGGGATCGTAAAAAAAATAAAACAGGTGGAGGCCTAGACATTATTTTTAAAAAGGAATTCGTCTGTAAGTGGGAGGAATTACCGCTTAATAATTGTGAAGCGGGCCTATTTAAATTAACCCTCACACCCCAATTCACCTTTTCAGGGATGCTAATTTATCGCCCCCCAGGATCAGCAGGAGCCTGGGCAGCTGCTGTCCCGGATTTCATTTCCCCTTATCTACTTGAAGCCACTAACTTCTCGATTTTAGGAGATATAAATTTACATCTTGACGACCACAACTGTTCCATTTGCTTGACGCTACTTTCCGACTTAGACGCTCTTAATTTGCCGCTACGCAACTCCGGACCCACACACAAAGCAGGGCACTTGTTAGACCCTATCTTCTCCAACTTAAATAAACTAACATGTGAGCCTAATATACCTTTATTATGGTCAGATCATTACTTAGTTAGCTTCAAGCTCAAACAGGGAACGAATCAGAAATCATCATTTGACAATGTAGATGCAATTTGGTCCAGAAACTGGAAAAGGCTTAACATGGACCTCTTAAACGCCCAATTACTTAATTCTAAACCAGACTTAAAGGAAGTCAAAACCTCGGATACAAACATAATTAATAACTGGTTAACTGCGGCGGCAGATACTCTTATCCCACTAACGAAGAACAAACCGAGGCACCACCGACCTCCAGCCCCATGGTTTTTGGAGACTCTTAAAGCGGAAAAAACTAGATGTAAGGTGCTAGAGAGGCAGTGGAGAAAACACTATGACCCGGTGAATAAACTATCTTACAAGCAAGCTATTAAAGCCTACCAGTCATCAAGCAAGGCGGCAAAGGCGGCATACACTAAAAACAACATTCTGGCTGCACATAATATTCTGAAACTTCTCTTAAAGTAGTACAAGAATTGTCAGGAGCAGCTCACCAATCATAACCCCCTAAACTATCTGTAACACAATGTAATCAGCTAGCAAATTACTTTAATGATAAAATTGAGAAAATGTATACCGAATTTAGTATAAACGAAGTACAGAGTCCAGAACCCACTCAAATGTCAACTACCTCCAATCCTTTCAGCGAGCCGGCAGAACCCTCTGGGAATTACTGACTAGTTGGCAACTGCTAAATACAACATCCTTTATGGATATAGTAAACAGTATTAAATCAGGCTCCCCGAGGGACCCTTTCCCTGCACGCATTCTGAAAGAGCTAGATACCCGGATCTTAAATGAGATAAGGAATCTTCTCAATGCCTCAATTGAGGAAGCAGTGGTGCCGGACTTATGGGAACATGCAATGGTTTTACCCTCACTGAAGAAAGCGAACGCAGATCCAGAAGTGTTTTCCAACTTCCGCCCTGTATCACTGTTGCCTGCTTTTTCCAAAACTTTGGAAAAGCATGTCAATAATCAACTGACTGAATTTGTGAACTCTCAAAATCTCCTGCACCCGTCCCAATCTGGGTTTAGAGCAGGTTATTCAAAGGAGTCCACACTCCTGGGAGTGGCGGATACAATTCGCCAGAGGCTGGACAAGGGTAGCACAGTGGCACTCATACTACTTGATTTGAGTGCCGCCTTTGATACCATATCCCAGTTGACCCTAATCCAAACTCTTAAATCCAAGGGTGTTGGTGGCACTGCCCGTGAAATGGCTGGAGAGTTTTTTTTATCAAATCGTACTTTCCAGGTCTTCTCCAAGAATAATAATTCCAGCTCTCTCACCTCCCCTCATGAAGTGCCTCAAGGCTCTATTTTTAGTACACTGCTTTTTAATGTTTATATCAGTCCGTTAGCAACTATATCAGAAAAAGCGGGTCTTACCATATTCTCCTACGCAGATGACACCCAGCTTGTCTTCTCATTATCGTCAGTGGACAAGTCTGAGGTGTCACCCCTTCATACAGGACTTCAAAACATTGCAGAATGGATGCACTCCAATAAATTGAAGCTATACGGCGGTAAAACAGAACTTCTCATCTTTGGTGAACAGAAGGAGCTTTGGGGAACTTTGCACTGGCCGACTGAAATGGGTCCAACTCCTCAACCGTCGCGGTCCGTCCGCAACCTGGGCATCATTATTGATGACCAATTGTCCATGCAACAACAATCAGTTAAGACCACCTCAACATGCTTTGCCATTTTAAAATGGTTGAGAAAAATCCTATGGCTGCTTCCAGAAGGGACACAAAGGAAAGTAGTCCAAGCCTTGATTACATCAAGGCTGGTCTACGGGAACATCTTATACTTAGGAGCTAATAAAGATGTTCTTCGTCGACTGCAAGTGACCCAAAACACTGCAGCCAGACTGTTATACCATCTACCTAGAATGACCCACATGAACAGAACTATGTAAAATTCCACAAGAGCATTAAGGCATGGTTGTTTAATCAATACCTCCTTTGACTCTTCCATGGCCCAGTGAAAGTCCAAGGCGCCGGGGAACCTCCGGGTAGCTGTTGCGCCATACAAATTCAATAATAATAATCTAGCGCCCTATGGACTGAATTAAAGCGAGGAACTGGCGGTACATTTGGGCAAATAAGAAGAGAGGTTGTAGACCCCATATACCTGACCTCCTCCAGAGTGTCAATATTTTATAATATAGTGATTGAGATTTGCCATTACTTGGCGAGATATTAAAAGTAGGATACAGTGACAATTGCTGATCCACGGCTAACTCACTCAACACAGGCTCAACGAGGTCTTGCGAGATTTTAAAATTACTGAAAATGTTGTACTTTGATATGTTGAATCAGGCAGTACAAGCCTATGAGGTCTCGCATACTATTAGAAATTGCAAACATGTAATTGCAGTATATTGTCTGTTCAGAATGTGAGCAAGAATTGAATGTTTTAAAATATGTAAACATAGTTCTGATCAACGCGCAACCTCTTTAGCATGTATGATTATACTTCACAAATGTAAATGAATGAAATTTAATACATGAAATGATGTTTTTAAAGTATTCAATCACTCAAAGATGGCGGGAGAGTCACTGTTACCTAAGAAGTCTCTTTCTATGTTCATGAAAAAATGATGTAACATACTTTAAAATGGCCCCAAACAGTGTCAATAGTAGACACTGAAGAAAGCATACCGAAACGTGTTTGTCTATCTGTTGCGAAATAACACAACATGAGAAAATTCTCCCCGTGAGTGCTTTAAGTCTTTGTGGCAAAAGGAGAGAGTAAGGAGCGGCGATATTACGTGGAGCACCACCATGCACAGCACCCGTCCAGGAGTGATCCGGTTTTGGTGTAACGCGGAGTGAATGTGTATATATATATATATCAGGGTTTTTTTAAATGCTCCAGTTGTCGGGCATGCAAGTTCGGTGTAAACACCAGTACTTACATGACTCCTTTCAGTCCCATGCCTATCAAAATCAAAGGCAAATATGATTGCAGAACGGAGTTTGCTGTATATGTCCTGACGTGTACTTGCGGCCTGCGGTACGTTGGAAGTACTCGGCTTGCGGTGCACGTCAGGATTTTGCAGCATCTCCGGGCAATTGTAAATAATGATAATGCCTACCCAGTGGCGAGACATTTCAAGAGTGTCCACAATAACAACTTGGAAAGTCTCAGCTACTTTGTCCTTACCTCTGTGCCTCGTCCCCGTAGAGGAGGAGACAGAGACAAACTACTTCGCCAACTGGAATCCAGAATGATATTAGAGCTAGATACTAAGGTCCCAAATGGGTTGAACACCACTGAGGACCTATATCATTTCCTATAAAGTCACTTTACCTTGTATACACAACCCTGAATATAACATCTGGTATCAGGAGGTTTTGTGTATTTCTTTGCCTAAATACTCATTAAGGAAGTCCGCCTCCCCACGTAGATCACTTTAATTAATTCATCAAAGTTAATTAATAATTGTATATACACCCCTTTTTCTGTTTGTTAGTAAGGTGTCTTACTTTCCTTCACTTCGCCCATTGTATATATCTCACGTTTTGAACTTTGAATCAAATTTTCCATCATTGTAGGTTGAAATATGATGCATGTACAACTACCTTATTCAAAGTCAAACGATATTTTATGATTTTGTTTATTTTTTGGTTCCTCACTAGTTGTGGTTACACAATCCCAGTAATTTTGTTGGGGTAATTATACTATCAGACGTAGGAAAGCTGTTTGGGAAAATAGAGGCTGCCATCAGTAGTCTGATGTCCTCTTAGCTAGCACAGTTAGGTGGGGTTGCCATCCTTTTCTAACGATGTCCCCATCTATACACAAACAGGGCATGAAGTTTTTGATTTTTAAGTAGTGTTGTATATATCTGTATAGTATTTATTGAGTATCAAAATATCGTTCACTGAATATAGTTTCCCCAACACAGGTGTACATATGAAAATATGGTCGTTTGTATATAGAGTAAACTAACGACAAATATTTGTACATATATAAGTGACATTAATTTTTGTAGGTGTATATTTATATTCCTGTACAGACATTGATTAATCAATAATGTCAACATATTTAACTTAAAATTTGGGTTATTTTGTGATATAATTATGATATTTACTTTATTCAATTTATTTCTTTAATGTTGATATTTACAAGTGAAAGAATCTGTACTACTCTTGCCTTTGAAAAACTTTGAGAAAATGGTGACATTAGGCATTCATGCTGTTATAATTTTTGTCACCACTGTTAACGAAAATGAATTCATTCAGAAATTAAGTTTTTACTGTGTGTCAGGCAATTTAAGTCACATTAATTTCATGTGTCTTTGTATCCCTCTTTTCCCAAACAATTGCCATGAATATATGTAGTGGTAGTATGTTGTCCATGTTTATAGGTGTCACATGGTATGCACACGCAGTTTAAAAAGTTCAGGTGTGAGGGGTTTCAATTGACTGTGATCAAGGGCATTCCGCCCGAAACGCGTCAGTTTTCTTGTCTCTGTTAAGCGTTGCTTAATAAAAACTCTTGCCTGAATATTGGATTCGTGGAGTTGCCTGCTTTCCTGGGGATCCGGGACGGCAGTTTTGCTTCTTCTTGCTTCGAGATATATATATATATATATATGTGTGTATATATATATTAAGGACTCAATAGATCTATTCCACGAACAAGTCACCAACCAATTGAAAGATCTGAATACCAAGATACACAGAGGCAAACACAAGTACAACAAAGAAATAGCGGACTACAGGGCTCTTATTTCTAAATTACAGAGTAACCGAAAAGTAATCATCCGAGCATCAGACAAAGGTGGGAATATCGTGCTACTTCATAGAGAAATGTATGTGAAAGAAGCACTTCTTCAATTAAATGATAGAATGTGTTACACTAGATTCTCCAGTGCAGAACTCAAGAATATGTACTCAAGCTGCCACAAGAATCTCTCTAAATGGAAATCAAAAGGACTTATCACCAAACAGGAGCACAAATTCCTACTTAATGAGTACCCTGTAGTACCAACTATATACTTTTTGCCCAAGCTGCATAAAAATCCTGTAAACCCTCCGGGACGCCCCATCATCTCAGCGAGGAACAGTTGTCTTGAACATATGTCTCAGTATGTAGATTTTTTCTTGCAGGGGGAAGTTAAAAAACTCCCATCATACGTCAGCGATACCAGTGACTTTTTGAACAAAATAAAAAATATCCAATGGCAGGAAAACTAAATACTCATTGCTCTGGACGTCTGCTCGTTGTATACAAGCATCATACACACGGATGGACTAAATGCTCTTGATTATTATCTACAGAGATCTCTGCCTAACATGCCTGAACATAGGACAATGTTGTTGGAAATGGTCAAAATGTGTCTGGATAACAACGTCTTTATGTTTAATAATCTCATATACAGGCAGTTGCGGGGTGTGGCCATGGGGGCCAGCTTCTCCCCCAGCTACGCATGTCTTCACATGGGCTGGTGGGAGGAGAGGGTCCTCATGGATTCACACTCAACAACAATGCAGGCCCAGGTAGTTACCTGGTTACGTTTTATTGACGATCTCTTTGTGATCTGGAAGGGGGACATGCCATCAGCAGAAAAGTTTATCTCTGACCTGAATAATAACACTTTGAACCTCCAGTTCACAGCTACACTAAGCAAATCATCCATTACATTCCTGGATACTGAGGTGTTTATAGAACAGGGCAAGATGGAAACCAGACTACATCGCAAGACAACAGCCGGAAACTCCACTCTTCATGCTACAAGTTCCCATATTAAGCACCTCATAAATAGTATCCCCTATGGCGAGATGCTGCGCCTTAAAAGGATACACAGCAGGCAAATTGACCTTGATCTGGCACAGAGTGACAGTAAAACAAGATTCCTAGCTAGAGGGTATCCCCCTAAAATCATAGATGCAGCAATCTTGAAATCTAATCAGAAAGATAGAACTACACTTTTGGTTGGCAACCCGCCCCCATTAATAATTTCTGAGGATGCCACTACTAAAAATTGTGAGTTTAGATTTATTGTACAGTATAATGCCCAACATAAGGATATAGCTAAAATCATCTACAAAAACTGGCCTTTGATCCTGAGTGACCCAGTGATAGGGAGGGATCTCCCCAAGAGGCCCAGCATAACGTACAGTAGAGGGCAGTCAATGAGGGATGAATTGGTCAAAACCAGCCCTGAGGTACTGGAAGAGTCAACCTGGTATCTAACACACACAGGCTTTTATAACTGTAAAGTCTGCAAAGCATGCCAACAAGCGATCAACAAAAAGAGCTACCATTCCCCCTTTGATAGCAGGGAACATAGAATCACCAAATTATTAACTTGTAAGACAGAATTTGCCATTTACGTGTTAATATGTCCCTGTAATCTGCTGTACGTCGGGAGCACAAAGCTCCCAGTACATAAAAGAATCCTGCAGCACCTACGGGCAATTGGGAATCAGGATAATACTTATCCTGTAGCGAGGCATTTCAAGTCAAAACATAACTCTAGAAGCAGTGAGCTTAGATATTATGTAATTGACTGTGTACAGGCAAGCAGGAGAGGAGGCAACAGAGAAGACAAATTACGCCGCCTCGAGACGCAATATATCATTGAGCTCAACACCAAGCACCCCTCAGGTTTGAATATCACAGAGGACCTATATACCTGCCTATGAATAAAATGTACAGATGTTATGAAAACTCCGCAGTATACAATACACTTAAGTATCCTATGGGCCTCTCCTACATACAGAGTATTTTAGATTATTTATGTCTTTTTGTACATCTTTTTTACCACATACATCAAATAACTGTTATTTTAACAAATTTTGAAGATTTTAGACATGTGATACAGATTCATTGACTTTTTATGATAACAACCATTTTAAGGTTTTTATAGGTCTATGTATGAATTATGACTGGTCTTATGTCTTTTAAATCACTGGGCCAACCCTGGTATACTGTACAATTGACTCTTTGTAAATAATGCTATAACTCTTGCTAACATTGCACATTTGTTTCATATACTTCCTCTGGGAGGACGACAAGCACTTGGTCTATATTATGTATTTTACAGAAACCGTATATATATATATAATAATGGGTTTTTTACCTCTTGTGTTATGTCGATACTGCTAGTGGTGAATAGGCCCTCAGAAACGTGGTAACTGTCCAGGTATCTCGCATTTGCACTTTAGAAATACTGCTCGTGACTAGTAATTTTGTAATTTTGTAACTTTGTAATCTTGTACATTCTTCTGGGCATCTCATGCGCATGCGGGGCTCCACATGGACACTAAAAAATATAAAATATCATGTATTTTACAGAAATCATCTCTCTATTTTACTGTGCATTGTCGTTGCTGCTAGTGGAGAATGGGTCCTCAGTAATTTGGAAACTGTCCATGCACTTTGCATTTGCACTTTATAGCACTCTCCGTGACTTGTATTTTTGCACATTCTACTGGGCATTGTATGCACATGTGGGGCTCCACATGGACGATTGCCACAACAGTAGGGTTCTCTTGGGAAAAGGTATTATACCGATATGATTATCAGAATTCGACCACTACAGAAAACCTCACTTTAAAAACTGATAACGAATTTTAATGGTTATTTTTACCTTGATTCAAAATTATTTTTCACTTGGTTTAACTCACTTTTTATTTATTATCACTTAAGATTCACTTCGCACGTATTTTACATGTCTGCAATTGGTCATTCTAAGCATTAATGCTGTAATACATTCAAGTATACTACAAGTAAGAAATGTATCTGTAAAACATTGGAGTGAAAAACTGTGAGTAGTTGGCATGGAGCGAACTCTTCTATTTCTATCCTACTTGTAGTTTAGCCTTTCATTGGTAGACTGTATTTAAACGTGTGTCAGGTGATTACCTGTGTCATGTGATCAAGCGCTCTGTGAAGCGCGAAACGCGTCGTGATGACTTTGGGAACACTATTTGCTAAATAAAACACTTTTGCACTGAATTTTGGGTTCAAGTCCGTTTTTGCCAGCTGACTGAAATCTCTGCGCTACATCGGATTATTCTTGGAATATATATATATATATATATATATATATATGTTCGCTCCAATACACCAAAGAGGTGCACTCGCAGGCGGGTGCTCTTTCCTATGGGGGTGCTCCCGTATCGTAATTGTAGCTCAATTCTCCTCCCATGAATGACCTCCGTCGGGAAAGGAAGCACTCACGGGGGCTGATTACTGTTGATTTATTCACAGCAAACTTCGCACAAAGAAACAGATGCGTTTCGGTAAAGACCTTTCTCTATGTCTACCGAAGCGCCACACAGTCAAGGTATTTAAACATACATTCCCAGTCATGGACAGAAAGAAGGGACTGCCACAGTATTGCGGCGTCATGGTGTCCTGGCTCAGTTAAATCAGCGCCATCTTTAAATGTCAAAATTCACACATTATACATATAAATTATATATATAATTGATTCGCAAGGTGAAATGATATTACATAATGCCCACAAATGGGCCATCACCAATCATCTACAAAACCAATCACGCCCTGAATGGGCTCATGGGGTAAGATATTAATTACAAATTCATAATGCTGTAATCAACTTGACTGTTTGCTGCCTCCAAATTAATATACACAGATATACTGGCAAAATACACACAGCAAAATTAAGAGGGAAAATGAGTAAGACCAAAATAGTGAATACACCTTCGGGTGGAACCAGTTAAACTAGAACTAAAACAGCCAATCCATGGCTACTTTTTGCACAAAATATTACTTGTACAACCATGAGCACATTTCATCATATTAATTTAAACAGTAATGTAGATATCTAGACATGATAACAGATTCTTGGTAGGGGTAAGGGATCATTCCATAAGAATCATTACTACAGTTATCACTCCCCAAGATGTATGGCAAGGTATTCGCTACTGTTAAGACCACATGGAGTCTTGGTCTGAAGATCAATAATATACTGCGACTCCAACCTCCGTAGTGTAGAACGGGCCATCCAAGACGGCCTGAGAGTACATTTATTTATATATACACTTTAATATGCAAGAATTATCTTAACATATACACAAAATGCACTTTTTACTTGAATATGAAATTTGGGGGCCGCAAAACTTGTTCCAATGTAAATGTGACTAACATCCAAAGTATAAACTCTCTGTGAACTATGTCTTCCATGTTTACGAGTTACCACCAATCAAAGTATGCACTTGTCACTTTAAAAGGGTTGTGAAAAACGTAGCAGCGTTGTCATGTGATCACGGTCTGGCTAGACCGAAACGCGTTATGACCGACAAATAAATCATCTTTGAAGCCCATACCTTGTGGTCCGTGTCTGCTTTGATAAAAAACAGAGTGGAAGTCATGAGCAGTTATCTAAAAGAAAATAAATAAATATATATATATATATATATATATATACATATATATATATATATATATATATATATATTCACTGAAAAAAACGTAGGTTTTAGGGGTGTTATAGTTAGCTGACATTTCACTCGTACAAAACCATTAAAATTCCTCCGTTATAGTTAGTTGTACTAAGTATAACTCGCACGCCCACAATCCACTGCTGATGATGTCACATATTATGTCATTCATGACATGGTCAGTGACATCACTGATGACATCTCAAATGACATCACTGATGACATCACTGATGGCATCATCCAGTGAATGTGGTTTGGTTTGATATTTAAATAAGTATTATATATATAGCAATCTGCAATGAAGACTGAGTGGATGTATAAGTGTCTGAATGGAGGATTTAGTAGCAATGTGATTGACTGTTTAGTGACTAATTTAAAGTGTCTCACTAAATATATGGGATAGTGATTAAACTGTGCGAATACCTGTATCACTCTATCTCTTGTTGTGTAAACTACTACATAAGTTGGTTACTAGCTTTGTGAAAGTCTATATTAGTATTAACTAGTTAATTGAGTATTTGTATGGGATAGTGAATATGTGTGTGGTTAGGTGGGAGGTGTTTTACTGTCTCAAGATGTATAAATAGTTGATTTAGTGGGCATATGAGGATAAAACTGTATGTGGAAACAGATGTTTGGGTGAGTGAATCTCTTTATGGGTGTGGTGATGAGTAAATATATTTCTCAATGATACATGTCCAACAAAGTAGAAATATAAAAGGCAGTGTATGTGACAGTTGTTGTTTATAAATAAGTATACATAAGACTCAGTGACTGAATCGAAAACTGTATACTTGTAATAGTGATTTTATAACACACTTAGTATGAGTTACTATCTATATGAATCAATAAAGTGGTATTTGTATAAGTGTGTAGCTTAGTAAATGTAAGTATGATCAATTGTTTGCATAATTGAGTAGGATGACTGAATAAGTGAATAGGATGTGTGCTGTGTGTAATGTCGATGTAGGTGTATAAGTATATTTAATAGTGTTCTATTGATCTTTGTTAGCATGTATGAGTGAATCTATAGGTAAGTGTTTAGATGTGTGTGTAGATGTAGGAATCACTGAGTGGGTTTTCAGAAATTGGTATTGGTGTGTCAATTAAGTATGGGGAATTTTGCGGATTCGCGGTCAGCGAATTCGCGCGAAAAAGCAAAAAAATCCGCAAGTTCGCGGATTTTCAATCATAGTGAGGAAAGGGTGGGAAGTTGTTGCATACCCCTAGTGTGTGTGTGGCGGGGCCAAACGGGTGGGGCTTCTACGTGAGTTCACATGCCTCTTGTTTATAAAGGGTCAGAGACCGATCAGAGCAGCAGATGAGAAGAAAGCAGCCTCCTGGTCACAGGAAGTACACGTGGATTGCATTAGACAAACTCGTGGATGCAAAGACCTCCATCAAGGATTACATTTAATTGTAGGCGGTAGATATGGGGAGGAAGCACACCTGGACTGTGGTTTAATTTATGTGACAGGAGCATCGTGCCAGAATGAATCCTGCCTGCATATTTATCCACGAAGATGGCACGTGTTGTGCCATACCTCTACTCATCTGGAGTACTTTCTACTGGCTAATCAGTAAGTGCTACCTCGTTGGGTAAATGTATAGTGCTTTTGCTACACTACAGCTGCGTAAAGGGCCAGAAGAGTTGTCTCCAGTGACCACGTGTGTCTGTAACTTTGCCACTGCGCCGAAAGGCGCCGAGGTCCCTCGAGTGAGCTGTTCATCATAGTGAGGAAAAGGCGGGAAGACCTTGCATACCCTAGTGTGTGTGTGTGGCGGGGCCAAACGGGTGGGGCTTCTATGCGAGTTCACATGCCTCTTGTTTATAAAGGATCAGAGACCGATCAGAGCAGCAGATGAGAAAAAAGGAGCCTTCTGGTCACAGGAAGTACACGGGGATTGCGCTCGAGAAACTCGTGGATGCAAAGACCTCCATCAAGGATTACATCTAATTTTAGGTGGTAGATATGGGGAGGAAGCACACCTGGACCGTGCTCTCTAGTTTTTTGGGCTGATTATAATGCGCAACTGAATTTGAGCTTCAACTCGGGCACCTGCTTATATCCTGTTGAGGTTTAATTTTTGTGACAGGAGCATCGTGCCAAAATGAATCCTGCCTGCATATTTATCTACGAAGATGCCACCGCGTTGTGCCATACCTCTATTCAACTGGAGTACTTTCTACTGGCTAATCAGTAAGTGCTACCTCGTTGGGTAAATGTATAGTGCTTTTGCTACACTACAGTTATTGGCAAAAAAACATTCCCAACCAAAGGCCCTGCAAAGCATTATGGGGTGAGATCAGCAGTGGGCAGTGAATATTATATGGTATCCAATATCAAAATAATTCAACAAAGAGCTGCAGTTCAACCTGTGGTTACTAGATGTCCCTCACAAGTCAAATGCAAATGCTTGATGAAAGGGTTTCAATGGTTTTGCATTTGATTCGTGAGGGGCATCTAGTAACGACTTGTGGAACTGCAGCTTGATGTAAGAATAATTTCAGTGCTTTGCATTTGACTCGTGAGGGACATCTAGTAACGACTAGGTGAACTGCAGCTCTTTGTAGAAATATTTTGATATTGGATACTATAATATTCACTGCCCACTGCTAATCTCGTCCCATAATGCTTTGCAGGGCCTTTGGTTGGGATTGTTTTTTTGCCAATAACTGTGCTTGGGTTGGTCCTAAGAGGATGGGACCACCACTGAAGTTCAACAAAATGTGCTTTTTGTTTATGCTCTTTGTGTTCAAGGCATCTGCTTGGTCCTCCCCCTAGGTTAGGGGGGACCCCAAAATCATCAGCTCTCTCATTGCCTAATGTTTTCATTGTAAAGGTTCACTTTTATGAATTGGTTATATGCTTTTAAGCATGTAACATTATTTTTTCAAAGCATCTTAGGGTGTGGTTGAGTTAGCTGCTACCTATGTGATTAAGCACAGTTTTGGTACTGTACTACATGCAATTTGCAAATTAGTATACACTTTGCATGCTCCGTGGCGCTTACTGGAGGTACCTGGTGGGCTAGTTGGCCCCCAGGGACCCTCTATATTGACAAGGAATTAATTCCCCAACTTAAAAAGCGCCACAGGGCGTGTTTGCACACATGTGAACTCAGGCCCCACCCCTTCCCTTCATGACTATTCAAATGCGCCCCGTGGCACGTTTTAAGTTGGGGGATTAACTCCCCTTGAATACTGAGGGTCCCTGGGGTGAAACTAGCCCACCAGCTACCTCCAGTAAGCGCCATAGAGCTGTGTTGTAAAAAGGGGCGTGGCCTCAGAATACCTCTCTGCAACACAGCTCCCTGGCGCATACTGGAGGTACCTGGTGGGCTAGTTGGCCCCCAGGGACCCCCAGTATTCAAGGGGAATTTGTTCCCCCTCTGCACCCCGGCACACTGCAGGAGCCGGCCCTGGGTGGTGGCGGTCCCCAGGGCCATCAAGGGCTCCAGGTGGGGGGCTGCAGGGCCCCCCTCCCATCATTTGAAAAGCCCCGGGGGTGGTGGTCCCCGGGGCTTGGGGGTCCATAACGGACCCCCAAATTAAAAACTGAGTGCCCCGGGGAGGTGGCGGTCCCCGGGGCATGTGGGGGAGCTCAAGCCCCCCCACACAGGTTTTGTTATTTAAAAAAAGCCCCGGGGGGCATGAGCCCCCCACACATATTGGCAAAAAAGCCCTGGGGGTGGCGGTCCCTGGGTCTTAGGGGGCCTTTGAGCCCCCCGCCCACTTATGATTAAAGCCCCGGGGGTGGCGGTCCCTGGGGCTGGGGGTCTATGAGCCCCCCACGCACAATTTATAATAAAGCCCCGGGGGGTGGCGGTCCCGCTGATACATGCACAGATGAATATGAGAGGCTCCTAAAACGATTTTAGTGGTCCATTCATACATCTATTCGCTGAATTCCCAGGAGGAGACAAAAAGTATGGGTGCTGCATAGAAATGACTACTTTCTGATCAATGGTGGAGTTTCCTACCACACACAATGTTGATGCTCTTAGTATGCGTTGTATTGTTCAGAATTTTAACCACCCAATCACAGGTCTCAAGTCTGCTCTTCATTAGTTCAATGGAAAAAAAAAGCCTGCAACACCACAAATGTAGTTGGTTGCCTTACAGAAGTTTAGGATTGGAAACTGTCATGTATGACATGGAGTATGTTGTCTAATCTGTCTGCATGTGTGCCAGCACTAAATAAAAGTCAAATCCAATTGGCTTTGTCAATGCTTATTTGCTGTAAGGCACAACTGGGAACACATTGCTGTTTGCATTGACACATTATGTAACTATGTTAGTGTTTAGTAAATAAAGTATTTTTATAAAAATGTAAGCATGGCATCCAGGTATTATACTCAATCATACTCTCTGATTGAAATCTAATGGTCACTGGTGTCTTAAAAACGGGCTTAATTGAATTGAATTATAAAATAATGGTTAAGGAACATATGTACATTATTGCAGTTTCTATGGTTATCTTGTATTTGCACTATTGTGTTTACTAGAGCCTGTTTGTAAAATACAAAGTTACTTACAAACAAGGCCTGTTTTCAAATCAGCCACTGAGCAAGTGGTGATGCACATGCTACTGCACTAAATGTAAATGTAGTTTCCTAGCATGAATTGGTTGCCCATCTGCTTATAATGTTGCGTCATACTGTCTCACATCCCAAACTTAGTGACGTCACAAAGCTTTATTAAAATTAGACTACTTCAGATTCCGAAAATCTTAACAGATTTTTTGTTTTGTTTTTTAGGAACATGTTTCCGTCGAACCTTGTTGAAGCTACATTTAAACAGGTCAGTGATATTTTCATTATATATCTAAGTAGATGTACTAAAGTGTTTAAAACATTAGGATCACCTGCAAAGACTTTCACTCTTCTCATACTAAACGCAGTGTAGGTTGTCTGTAACTTTTAATAGGCTAAACGTAGCAGCAGGGCCGGACTGGGAACCCAAAGCAGCACTGGCAATTTTGTAGGACCAGCCCCCCTCCGCCCTGGGGCGGGGCAGGGGGTCCAAGAGTGAAGCACTACTGCTAGTGTTACTGGGGCCCGATATTGCTGCACCGCTGCAAAACAAATCCCGACTGCTGTAAAACCCTTCCAGCCTCACAGGAAAACACCCAATGCCCACTACGGCCACTGTCACGTATGGAAATGTTCTCATAAAGGACACCTTTGAAGCCCAAAGGAAGCAATCCTTTGATCTCAGAATCACAGTGGCTCTGGACAAACCTGCTTAAATGAAAGCACCTTCATATGCCATCAAAGCAGATGAGGGTATAAAATGCACAGAACCTTAACGGAGGAAGTTGGTAAAAGAGCAGAAAATATAAACATGCATTTGCAATGCAATAGGTCACGCATTGTTTTTAGAGTTAGAGCTATTGGTGTTGTAAGGTAAACGGTTTTAGCTTGTGTGTTTTGGAGTAAAGTGGATGTATGTGATGGCAATTATGTGAAAAATGACACAGAATGATGACAACAATCCTATGTTATTTCCCTTTAAGGTCGAAATAGTTCAAAAGACAGCTAGATCTTTTTCATTCCCATGGTATTTACTTACAGATAGGAAAGTATTTCCAAAATTAGAGTTTATCTAGTGAAACATCTGGGTTTAATGACAGTGTCTAACTCAGAAGTTTGGGATTGTTTGTACGAGGAAAAAGCTAAATTGAAAATTAGCAGGGTGTATCAATGTTTTAGCAGTCTCAGACAGAATGGTTGTCAAAAGCTGGTGGCAAGATGGTCTAAGACTTTGGGGACAAAGATCACTCCACAAAATATTACGCTGGCATTAGGAACTATAGAAGAATCAGTTCATTCTGTCAATTTAAGATTACAGCAATTCCGTACAGTTTGCATGCTCTATTATACCCCTGAGAAGATCGCTATCTGGGTTCCAAGGGCCCAAGGCGGTGATAGGAAAAAATGCCCCAAATGTTGTTGTACGCTCCAGGCATAGTACATATGTTTGTCGCTTAGAAGTGTTTTGGCAGAAGATATCCCAGATGATAAGGCAATATGGTAGATTTCACTCTTACAGTTATGGAAATTATATTGGGCTATAAAGAAGAGAGTCAGGGTATGCAGGGGCTTATTACAATCTTATTGGTTGCTGCCCGACCTACTATAGCCAGGGCTTGGATATCTCTAACACCCCCCACCATAAGTGAATTGTGTGATATAGTAAGGGACACTAACGAGATGGAGAAAGCTCTCGCTCGAGTAAGAGGAACTTGCTCTTTGATAAAGTTAGATACTATATGGGGGTCCTTGTCATTAGATATATAAAATGAATAGATTTGATTGTATGAACCCCTAAATTTATAATTTGCAGGGCAGGTTTTTGTAAGAAGAAACGGGGATTGAGCAATAATAAGATTGGTATGATACTATACTGGTCTCTTTTAGGAATGCTTTTTTTTTCTCTTTACATGTTTCGATGCATTACTTATGAAGATTTTTTCTGCTACTTTGTAATGATGTTTACTTACTGACAATAACATTTTTTTTAAATTCTTTTTTATAAAACCTAACCCAATCCATCACATGCCTTTTGTACTATTTGCTTTGACGTCTATATATATTTTATATGTTTATAGTCTAATTTCCTACTTGTCTAAATTATGTCTCTTTCCATTTGTTTTTCTACATTTTCATTCATTTTTAATGCAAACACTAATATGTCACTTGAAAGACATTAAAATGGTAAATAGATGTGGGTCCCAAGGAAAGAATAACAATTTTTTAAACTAATCTCAGACCATAATGTTTTTGGACTACCAATATTTTTTTTGCTATTTAAAGGACTCCTGGATGCCCTGTGATAATATTTTTTTTCTTTCTAGTACCGTACGAAGAACAGTCCTATAGTCAAAGCTGGAAAGGCTTCTCAATCTGAAAGCATTACACATAGGATCCTGGTCTATGGGATCCAGGATGAGAATGGATCAAACATCCAGAACTTTGCACTGGACATCACTCCCCCTCCAGAGGTGATTTACAAATCTGAACCAGGCTTCAGTGAAGGAATGAACGTGCTGGGCATTGTCATCTTTTCTGCAACAATGGGTAAGTTAAAAAATATCCATGAAATTGAGTGACATATTTCTAAAGTTTTATGGAAACCTGTGTGATATAAGTCTCTGTCTGAACAAGTGCTGCTTTCATATATACTGATATATAAAGATTCTAATTATAGACCCATGGACCGTCAACACAGATAGTCATACGTCTATCAAATGCTTTAGGGGTGTTTGTAACCAACCCAAAGAGATTATTGATACAGATGTATATTTTGGCAGTACAAAATAAGACACCCTAGGACCAGTGCAAATACATGTACATAAAACAATTACCCCATTTAATATGGAAACATTATTTGACCAGAGAGGTTACTTGGCCTTTATTGAGCCATGAGAATGCAGATAGATTTTCTTTCATATGATCATTGTGGTCCATTCCTCCATCTTGCATTGTGATTATCCATGGGATATCAAGAACGTATTCTGTATAATTCATGGCTTCTTGCCCACAACTCATTATACCTGTTATCTTGCCTCTTCAATTTGGAACATATATAAATACCATAAAGGATTGGTGTCTAATGTCAATGTTGAATATGGAGAGGGCAGATTTTAGTTAGCTGAGTGAAGACTCAGGGATAGTGAGCAGGGCCCGTTTTAGGTCAGTGTGACAGGTGCAGACGCCCCCAGCACTAAAGCTGGCCCTGAGGGTGAGTACCCAAGGATGTCAACTCTGTAGCTAAATGCAATTTAGAAAAAGTGTCTCGTTTGTAATGTTGAAAACACAGGACAACTAGTTTAAGGCCCTGTTGTGTTTGGCAGATCTCCTTCTAGCCTGGGAATGATACTTTGAAGGATGATACTTTGAAGTAAGTGTGTTTCTTGGAGTTTATCGAGAATATTGGAGGCAAAATGTACCTTATGCAGCAGGGTAAATTAATGCTGGGGGAGGCCTACTAATAAGCTGTTGCATTAGTCCAGTGTTGAAGCGGATCTTAGGGCAGATTTTGCAAAGGTTCAGAAGTGACATCTGGCAGCAGTGGCTGTGGCTATTATGAAGGGCTCCAGGTTCAGAGTAAGGTTGAATATTACACCAACGTTTCTTGATGCTGGAGTCAGGATGAGGGAGTGAGGGGAAAATTTTATGGGTATGTGAGAGGTAGGGTGCAGTTGTAGCCGAGAAATAGCTAGTTTCCATCATAGAAGAGTTTAGCATATGGGGCCGGAGAACCAATTAGTACTAGGTGGCAGTGAGCCAGTTGGAATCGTGAAGGGCAGAAGTAAAGATCGAAAAGAGACAATTTTTGTATTATCTGCATTGAGATGCTATGAAAAAGCAAAAAGGGAAATAAAGCTACTGAAGGATGTAGAACAGAGCCAGAAAAATGATGGCTGAGAACTAAACCCAGTGGGATATTAACTGATTATGGAGTTGTTGATGATAAAAGTGAGTACCACGAGGGGGATAAAGTTTATTTTGAAAGTCAGGAGCAGGACTAGATAAGTGCTTTGTCAGTGATATCAAGAGTGAGAACGGTAGGCATCAGCATGGAGTCATCAACAATTTTGAAGACAGCTCAGAGGTCTAGAAAGATAAGATAGACAATAGAGTGTAATGTGGGCGGATGAGATAATATTAGACACATGAGAGAGGGCAGTATCATTGGAGTGGAGGGCTTAGAAACCTGATTATAGTGCGTCAAATAGGTTTTGGTAGGTCAGAAAAGAAGATAATCTGTTGAAGACAAAACGTTCCTAAACTATAGAGAAGTAGGCACCATGGAACCTGGGATGATTGTTGGATGGAATAAATAAGTCAGTAGTGGGTTATTTTAGTAGAGGTAATAGTACATCTTCCTTGAAGCATAGAGGCTAGTAACCAGAGATGAGAGAGTAATTGAGAGAGGGTAAGCAAGGCAGGAATTTAGAGCCAAGGATTTAACAATCTCTAGACCGAAGAGATCAGACAGTGCACAAGAGGAACTGGCAGATTTCAATAGGGAGACACATTCATCAGATGTGGGCTTCAGTGCAGAAAGTTTACTGTCAATTATTGGGGCTACACGAGGGAAGTAGAAGGAAAGTGATGGGTTTGTTAGAAAGGAGGTAACGGTGTGTGTTTAATGCAATTAAAGAGGCAATGTCTGTGCGAGATAAAGTCAATTTAGTGAGAGATGAGAGAGGTAGGTGTAGGGGAAAGTGAATGTTACTGGCAGATTTGTGAGGATGTGAGCAAAAAAAGAAAATAATTCAAGAATGGAGTTGAATTTGCGAGTGTTCAGTGCCTGTGAGGTCTTTCATAACATCTTTGTAAGCATCTAAATGCTCTGAGGTCGCATCCTTGCACCATTTGTAGAGGACTGCACACACTCTTGTTTTAGTGTGGATTTTGTATGTAATCCTGGACTGTTGGCATGGGGTGTCTGAGGTGATGTTACATAGAGTTGGCTCAAATGAATGCAGGTCTCAGTGTGCCCTTGAAATTGCCCGAAGAAGTCGAGTTAAAGAGTCGTTCACGGCTGTTAAGCATTTGGTTTCAGACTGAAGGTAAAGGTCTTTGTGGATATGTTCATTTGATTATGAGGCTGTTTTTGTAGGCATGCATTGAAAGAGATTTAAGCTAATACCTAAAGGATGACATAGTCAGATGAAGAAGGTTTGGACATGAGAACGGTGTCGAGTGTTTATCCATGTGCGTGAACAGGCTTTTAACGGGTGTGTAGCGCGGAGTGGTCAGAGAGGAACTTGTGGAACTAAAAACAATTATTTGTAAATGGTACACTAATCTAAAATGCTCCCTGGTAACATGGAGTCGTCTAGTAACCTAAGATGACAATGATGTGTAGAAGTAAAACCGGTATTAGAAAGTTGTGTCCCGGTGGCTTGATTTGGAGACAGAATCACACGCACTTACTGAGCTGCGCCATTTTGATTTTCCAGTTGAGGGTTATTGTTGTAATTGATGGATGAGCTCTTGGGTGGTTTCATGACGTGGCAGCCATGAATCTACCAGTGCTCAATAAATGTCTGCATCTGAACATGTCTTTTACACCATTCATACATGAGGATTTGAGCCTCAATGCTTAAGACCAAACAACATGGCAGGAAGGATACTGGAGCAAAGCGCTAAGAAAAATGTTGATATTCATATGAAGGACAGGGAGTGGGTGCTGCAGTGTGAGATGCAGTTTCCTCCTTAAAGACGAGGACGCATGGTGTGGGAGTCCATGTTTAAAGACAAACTCTAATAAAACCTTTAAGTACTTCGTCTAGTTTTTGTCCTTATATAGGTGTACTACGAGTATGTGACAATAAAAGGATTTTTTTACTTTTAGCAGCACTTTATCAAAACACAAATCTCATTAAAACATGAATTATGTTATTCTCTTGTCATTTGTGCAAAAACCTGAGAGTGAGACCTTAAAAAATTAACACAGTTGAAAAGCATATTCTTCCAATGTCTAATTTATCACGAGATAGCATTTTTCCTCTGCATTGGAAGTAGACAAGAGTGTAGGGAATGTCAAAATATTACAATAACAACCAATCATACGAAACTTAGGGAATCAGTTCTCATCAGTGATCTAAGTACATTAACATGTCGATATAAGAAACTTTTTGAAAGAGCTGTGTGGTGGTTATATGTCCTGTGAACTCGAGGGTACATTCACCACCACCATCTGTGTATACTAACAAAGATTATGCAGGTATGTGTGATCAGTAACAACTGCAGTACGCGTTTATATTTTAAGAACAAAACACAGTAAACTCAACTGAAACCTGTTGATAACCATGTCTGAGTACAGTACACACACTCCACTTCAAACACATTACCTTTAATTCTACTGTTTTGCAGTTGCATTAGATCACACTTCATACTACCTACGAGGACTCAAAATGTGGTGGGAAATGGTTAGCACGGTACTCCTTAGGTTGTGCTCGGCTGGAAGGATGTAGATTTGCCTCGTGAATTCCTTTGGGAAGTGTTCTGGTGCTGTTCATGATTTCCACAGTTGTGGTCTTGTTGAGTTAAACATCACTGAGTCTGGATGTGCAGTGGACCAAAAAGGTATGAGTGACAGAGAGCTTAAGCTTATAAGTAGTGGTGCGTCTGGAAGGATGTGGGGTGCAAGTTTGGCCTATGTGGGAAGTCTTCTGCTATTGTGCATGATAAGAAGTGGATATTCTTGTGGTGTAGCTGCAATGGTAAGGCTGCACTTTTAGAGGACAGTTCTTTGCTAACTTCGTAATCTCTGCCCACCTTCATGCCATCGGTCACTGATAGCCTAACCAGTGTTCTCCAAAGTCGGTCCTGGAGGGCTGGATCCATGCCAGATGTTTAGCATTTCCCCATTTATATAAATGTAGTTGTCTTATAAATCTTGCATGGATCCGTCCCTCCAGGACCGACTTTGGAGAAACCTGGCCTAATGTAAAATGGTCCTGAAAATGTTCCAACAAAATCGCATCCTTGCCCAGCTCAGCCAGTATTCCAGGTCTGCCTTTTTAATTGCTGTGTGAGTCATTTCCCATAGTGTTTGGGATACCTTGTTCCATGCCAACAGGAACTTGCCATTAGCTCCCTACATGCCCGGAACATTGGGTGATTCGATACTACTCCCTAAATTTTGTACATTAATGATTATATTTAAAATCCTTCCTTGTTGCTGTATTACTTGTTGAGAGGCTTACAGGCTGTCCCTGACTGCATGTCCCTCCACTGCTAGCCACCTGATGGGCCCAGCCTTGTAGTTGCCATCCACAGTAATCATAAATCATTGTCTAGCTCACCCCGCTTCCCACCACAGTCGTCCGTCAATAGCGATTGGAACTTTTTATCGCACCATACACAAAAACATCTCTTAAAACTCAACTTAGCCTTTCATATTATCTCCATGTACTTAAATAATGCCACATTCTTCACAGAAACCTATTCATAATATACACTGGCATATATTAACAAGCATTGGCATAGCCAATATGTCTCGCCTTTGGGACCTTATAAGTGTTTAGCCATGCAACAGTTAATGTAGTTGCAGTAAGGATATTGTGCTGCATAACTAAATACTTGTAAGGCCCCAAAGGCGAGACCTATTGGCTATGCCAATGCTTGTTGGTATAGTCCACAACAGGCCTTTCACTGACAGCTAAAAGCTGACTGTTGTGAAGACCTAAAATGGTGGAATATTAGAAACTGCTGGCTGGAGTGAAAAAATAATTCCAACAGATTTTTGCTGTTGAAGGGAGTGGTGGCTTATTGCCTCTATTTTATGGACATTCTTGGAGTGGTGCTAAGTGTGTCGACAGTACCGTAAGTTCTGATTTAACTAGACAAACATATCCTCCCTAGCAATGGATCTCATCTTCGCACACATTGATGTGGCAAGGAGGCGTTCACTTGCCTCCCAAATGATACACTCACCCCTCTAGAAGCTGCTTCGTGTCGCCATTTAAGTGATCCACAAAAGCACACATCATGCCGCCACTGAAGGATTAAGAAGGAGGGAATGTATCTGGGTAGAAATAAATGCACTAGATTGAGGAGTGTTCCCGAGATGCACTGAAAGTACCAAAACGAAGGAAGTTTGTCTGGGATAAGGTGCGTGTACTCCAGTTGAGAGATGAGTAAATGAGTAAAGGGGCTTACTGGAATATAAGGAATGAAACTTAGATGAGGTGTGTGAAGCTGCAGTGAGTCAGAGTTGGAAAGTGTGTTCCTTGGAAGAGGTGGGTGTGATATATTCTGTGCAAGCATGCATGATTGAAGGAAGTGAGCCTGGCTCAAAGGCGTGTACCTGGAATGTGTAATGGATGAGAATACACACATCAACCTTTTTTGGGGAGTGCACGGTGTCATGGGCGAGTCCATTTACATTTAAGTGTGACAGGGGTGGCCAAGGTGAGTGCTCCTTTAGGAGAGGAATAGAGTGTGCATGTGGTAATGCACCATAGCTGGGGCAATAGAGTGTGCTAGAGCAAGGTGTGTGTATATGGGGAGAGGGGAATGCCCCTATGTGATGTAAAATCCTCTGAGTTGCAGGAGGTGTACATGGAATGAGAGGAGCGCACACCTTTAGTGATCGGAGTGTTCCTGGGATGAAGTGTGTTAACCTACGGTAGAGCAAGTGCATACTTTCGGGGATGTGACTTTTCCTGGAGTGAAGGGAATGTACAGGGAGATGAAAGCAAGGGCTGAAAGCAGGAAGCAAGTGCAGCAGGGTGGGGGAAAAGCAGCATAGGAGAGCAGGTGGGTGAAATAGCATGAGAGAAGCGCAGTTGGCAAACAAAAGCACACAGTAGTCAGAGGAAAGTGGGGAGGAAGACAAGCGCGGCCCGCGGCCGCAAAAGTTAATTAGCCAGTGAGTGGTGCGCGCTGGGGAAAGCAGTCTGCTCTTTTTGGAAGCACATACTTGTGCTTGTGGTGCGCTCCCGCAAGGTGTATGCCGCCACAAGCACGAGTATGTGCTTCAAAAAAGAGCTAAATAACGGCTAAAGGTCTCCTATGCAGCGCATGCGCGCTGCGTAGGCGAGACCTAAAAAGGGTGACATCCACTTTTCTATCATCATGGGAACCTTAAGCCCAGTTACTAACACCCACTATTTTTCTTCCCAATATTCTCAACTCCCTATGTAAATGTGAAAAACCTAAGTGAACTCCCCTCTTTAAAATTTCTCTTTAATCAATACCATTAAATGTGTTCCCAAATTTTTTTTATGCGATTTTAAATAGCGCGAACTTTACTCGAAGGTGTTAGAGCGCTTTACATAAGAACCAGTTGCAAAACATAAGGACTTAGGATTACATGCGTTACATAAAAGACACAAACAGAAAAAATTGCAAATGTACAAGATGTAAAGTCACACAAGGAAGAGATACAAACAGAAAGAAAAATTGTAAATGTACAAATAGTAAAGAAACTCAAGGAACAAATAGTTATACCCTACGAGTCACATAGGAATGGTAGAGAGTACAAAGGTCTACTGCATATATTAGTGATTAGAGTCATCTCTATATACATATATACACATAGTAGATTTTCTCAGGTCAAGACTAAAAAAACAAAACAGAAGAGCAGAGTTCCATTAAGTGGGGTCGGAGGGGGGATGCAGTCACAGCACCAAGTGAGGGTGGGAGGGATACAAGGGAGTGGAGAAAAGGCAAATCAGAAAAGGGAAGAAACATTTGAGGATCGTCAAGGGAAAAGGAGGGAAAAGGGTAAAGGACGAGGGAATGGACAAGATAGCGTGTCAGGGTCCAGAGAAAAGCGGCCGAGAGCAGCAGCAAAATGGAGGCCAGGACAAAAGAAAAAGTAAAGAAGTCCATGAGAGTGCGTGACGTAGTTTCTTTCATTCGAATGTGGCTGCTGGGCTGCTGCCTGCATCTGGTGTTTCACGGCCCGCTGCTTTGTTTTGGGGAGGGGTGTGTGTGCCCCGAGGGCCGCTCCGCACGGGCCGTCTCTGCTGGCCCAGAATTGCGGGGGCTGCTGCAGACGTGGGGCGGCCGCGGAGTGGGGCCAGGGCTCACCTTTCTCGGCGGGGGCTGCATGGTGATCCTGCAGGTCCGGGAGAACCATACAGCCCTGGTGTGGAGAGGAGCCTCCGGCGCTTAGTTATCCCCATGTAATACAATCTCTGTGATTTACTCTGTTCTGCCCCTTCCTGATTATTACTCCCTTAAACACAATTAGCCACACCATTATTCTCCATTTTCTGTGCTTACTCTTCCTCTGCATTTTCCTTAGCTTTCTATGTACCAATCTATTCGTCCTGCATATTTTTTTCTGTCTTCTGCCCACCCTTTGCTCTCCAAAATGTTCAGGTCACCTCCCACAGATCTCTATTTCTTTACCACCCTCAACATCTCACTCCACTTAAGCCATCATCAAAATCTTCTCTGTACCTGGCTTTAACACTGCTGTCATCTCTGCAGCCCCCTTCCTGGTAGCCAGGCATTTTTCAGAATTTCCTCTGTTATGTGCCAGGTTTACATACCAGCCCACATTCTGCAAAACAGTGATCCCGCTTAGTCAGTTAACCTTCATTGCCCCCTTCCCTTATGAAAGCAACTCATGTACCCACCACTGCTGTTCACACTGTGCACTGCTATCACTGCTATCACTGCTTCTTTTCTCTAGCACACCACCAGTTCCCGTTCTTCCAACTCTTCGACCAATCATCATGGTAATCCAATGGCTCATCCACAACATTGATCAACAAACTAGAGGGGTAGAGAGAAACATACTGAAATATATTCACACCCGGTATGGCAACTACTCATTCGGCTCAACTCTAAGGGTATTCCCGTTCTCCATGAACAAAGAAACCCGCGTGTTATGACTGCAAAGGCATCACCCACTTATTTGTGGGATGCTTCATCATTGGCCAGTCTACCCCACTGTGTCAGAACAGTGCCAACACTGTTGTCTTAACCATTGTACAAGGGAGCTCATAATAAAGTAGATGTTGGTTAATCAAGGGGTCCAGATATCATATTAAAAAACTACCCCTTTATTCAGAGGGCACACTGGGCAGGATTAAAAAGTGTTAAACCTGGGTGATTTTGAGATTCAATGTCTCATCACACCAATTAAGTGCCAATATGTTTCAGCCATTAATAGGATCCCTCCTTCGATAAAAATCCGGGAGGGAGGGTCCAGGGCCTTCATCAGGGCATGGCACAGTACCGCTACAGTCCATCCTGCTGCATGGCACAGTACCGCTACCGTCCATCCTGCGCGAGCAATCACGCACTAAGGTAAGAATATGTCTTACACCTAACCGTCACATCAACGTCTTCTCCTGGAAGAGGGACAAGAAATGCAACTTTAATCTAATCTGGGTACTCTGTCCACAGTAAGTGACAGAAAAATTTGAGGCGAGTCACTTACCCAAGACAGCTAATAAAATAGTAGCACGTGTCACACATGTGATGCACTTTTATTTAAAAGATTTCATGCAAAAACACGTGAGCATTCAACACTCGTGCTATCACTTACCCTGTTGCCTCCAGGGTCCAAATTCATGAGTCAACACGTTGGGACAGCACTCCTGCAGTCACACACTGAAAACAAATATTGTCCTTAATGTATCCCCAAAGTTAACACTCAAAACATCCTATATACCTTCTTCAAGAAGGAGAAATTGACCTGAGCATGCAACCCCACATTATCAAAACATAGTCACAATATTATATTAGAGTGACACAGTAAACCTATTTCATCCAATGAAGATTATGTCATTGTTACCAAAGTTCAAGTTTTATTCATCGAGAATTGTAGAAATCCAGAAATCCAAGTCCATAAATCTCGATCATATCATTAGCATCAACACATACACTATCCGCTGCGGTAGAGGTATAGAACTCTACGTGTCCACAATAACTAATAATACCTGTAACTGCATTACTATGTGGTAGTACGATTCGGGCAGGGAAACGTAAATTATATGCCTCATTGCAGCCATATACATATCTATACCCACCTTCCATTCAATCAGTGTAGGGGGCCACTGTACACCCCAGTATTTATCCTCTTGCCTTTTTGCAACAATCAGGCCCAGATTACAGGCCTGGGAGTTGCATGGATTTCAGGTATTGATTTTGTATTCCCGCCTCAAAGAGGGGAAATACACGAGGGTCTCATCCTCCAGTACATCACCGACTTTGTCTTTGCCTATGAAATCCCAGGGCTCAAATCCTCGCTATATCCTTCTTTCCCCATGCCCTCTCCACACAGGGGTGTTTCCCATGTAACCTTTGATGCCCAGCCCATCGTCTCAGAGGCTCTACGACACTCTCCTAACATCACCTGTTTTGCCAGTAATATTCTACCCGACCCGGCACCTTCATATATATAATGTAATGGGGTGGGCAGCGGGAACCGGGCCCTCTCCAATATTAAAGTCGGGCGATCCAGTAGTGCAAACAGCCAATCGTTGATGGGTATCAGATGTGTGCAGCCCAATAGTAGGCCAGACATCTGGAAGGGATATTCTTCCATTGTAAGAGTTCCGATGTAGTGTTCGCAAAGCCATTCTGGGGAGTCTCCCACCCCATAGGAATAGCCTTACTGCTCTTTCTATTTTATTAAACATATCCTCTGGCATTGTATAGTATGTATTTTGGAGGCTATACAGCAGCTTGGGGAGTGTTATCATCTTAAAGGTGGTATCTCTCCCCAGGATAGTCAGGGGCAGCCCACGGCAGCGTTCTACATCTCCTCGAAAGGCAGTGTATACCATCCCCAGGTTAGTTGTTAGACATAGGAAACGGCCTTAACAACGCGGGCTGAGCCACGCGTGCCGTTTCCCCGCAAGCCGTACCAAGATTGCCTTAATCACACGTGTGCCTTAACAAAGCATATGTATGGTTAAAGTAATGCGCTGTTTAGTTGCCAAATGGAGGAACAGGAAGGAGAAGACAGGAAGAGGAAGGACTATCGGGAATAGAGAGAGGAGACAGTGAGTTAAGTGGGACTGGAGCTTGGTCTTGGGGGCTGGAGGGGTAGTTTTTCGGGGTGGGGTAAGTTTTAGTACACAGGAGGGGGTTGGGTAGTTTTTAGGGTGTGGGTGGGGGAAAAAGGGACAGTTTAAAAGGCAGGAAGCATGGTCGGGGTAATTTAGGGATGTAAGGGATCATTTTTAGGGCTCAAGGCAGTGGGGCTGGGGTCGGGTAGTTTTTGGGGCATGGGCTTAATTTTTAGGGCTCAGGGGAAAAGGGATAGTTCACAAGGCAGGAGGCAGGGACGGGGTGGCTTAGGGATGTAGGTGATAGTTTTTAGGGCTCAGGGCAGAGGACAATTTTTGGCCTCCGGGCAGGTGAGGGGCTGAGTTGGGGGTACTTCATGGAGGTAGGGAACTGTTTTTTAGGGCTCAGGGCAGGCGGGCTGGGGTAATTTTTGATGCGTGGGGTTAATTTTTAGGGCTCAAGGTAGGGGGAGAGGGACAGTTTACAGGGCAGGGGGCAGGGGTATGATCTTTAGCCCACATGCCCCTTTACCCCTCATGTCTGTACCATGAAATTGTGTGGTAAAGGCATTTGTGGTGATGCAGCGCCCCTATAGAAAATCTGTCTCAACAACACTACCCTTCTCCATAATACTTACCATTATTTATAAAACTCTCACAAGGCCCATAAACTACCGAGACAAATTTTGGGCAGCTGAATCATGTGACCTAATTAAACAAAACCTATTTAAAAACTATTTACACATTTATATACATCTGCAGTTTATCATCTCTTACCATGGTTTTTATGCAAATAACATTTTTAATTAAGTCACTTAGGTAAATGGATCAACTGATGGTAACTTGACCATGAATAAACAAGACCAGCTTGTCGTTTCAAAATCTAATTCATTAATTTTATTCTTGAAAGAAAAAGCATCTTCTTTATTAAATCATTATTTATTAGCAATTAAGCAGCATTGAATGAGGATTAAGCATATTAGACTGACATTTCAAAGAATCATCAATTAGCTTGAATTAAAGCAAATATTCAGTTTTCCAAAACCCTAAGTTCTATTTTCCCTGTCTAAAACTCGTTCCATCTAAAAGGAAAAGTCATTAAGGCCTACTATCCTTACGTGTGCCAAATGTCCGTCAGCACGTCACGCCCTTCAGGATTCGGGAGGCAAGCAGCCCCTTCCCGTGTTAGGGCTACATTTTTATACCTTTCTAACTGGCTAATCTCACCAAAAAGTATTCTTTTCTCAACCATCCAGAGTCCGGATTGGCTGACAGATGTCAGTCCATATGAGGTCACCTCCTTTTCAATCCAAAGTTAAACTTTTCTAAAACACCATTGTCCATTTTCTCACGAGACCATTAGCTTCCTCGGAAATGCAACAATATTTGAAACAGTCCGTGGCTTCCTTGGCTTGGCAGGTCTGCTACATCCTGTGTGTCCTTGATTTTGTCAATTGCAGAGCTCATCTTGCACAATCAATTTTATTATTTATTTCTCTGTGCTCAGCTCTTCACGACAGGATTCCAAACATTCATTTTCAAAACGCTAGGCCTCAAGCCTTAGGCCTCCCTCATGGAGAACTAGTATTTAAAGAAACACAAGACATCCATTAATTAGAGCATTGAAAACCCTTCTGTTACCCACCCCCTTTACTAATTATTAACCCGTTAATTAAAATTACCTAGCAAAAGCTGAAGCACAAAGAGTTTACAAACTCATGCCACATAAAAGACAGAAAGACTTAACATAAGCACACAAAATAAGCACATGCCATTAATTAAAACAGCCGCATTTAATACTGACAAAGACAATAGACAAGATTAATTTATTAGTTTTTACGAAATTGCAGTTGCAACATAAAGCACATATGTTTTTCCCTTGTGTCGTCTAATGCATTTTAAACTAGGTTGATTAGTACATTTCAACATACACCGATTAATACGGTTATATTATGGAAGTATAACTTTGCGAGTCAGAACAAAATATTATTCTGAACCTCGCTCCATCAGTGGTAAAGTCATGTGTGCTAAGAGAATCAGTCGTGGTATAGACCGCGTGGTACAGGCATGCGTTGTTCAGGTATGCACTCGCAGTCTATCCGGTAGGACAGCACTATCCGGGGATCCATAAGGGTTGAAAAGCACAGATTTATTACCCCAGTTTATTTTGTAGCCAGAATAGCTGAACATTTCCAGAAGCGTGGCTTGGGGTTCCGTGACACAAAGGAGAATATCATCCATGTAAATTTCCCAGAAGCTGACAATGTTAGAGCCTCCAACCCCCTCTGGGAATCTCACCAGTCTCAAAATGTTGTGCTGTGTGTTTTTAGCATCATCAATCTTCCACACTAGGTCCTTTGTGATGGCCTTCACCTCTGCCTGGTCTTTTCCTAGGGAATGTATTATATCTTCAAGCTAAGACACCCTATTCCTTGCGGCTGTCACACAGTCTGTGGTATTTCGCAGATCCTGTTGCAGAAGTGAGACTTCAGACTGTACTTCACCAATCCTGGCTTCTAGGGCCATCCTAGATGTTTGAATCACAGCCAATAAGGCTGTATTATCGGGCACTGAGGGGACCACTGGGTCATCCTGCAGAGGATCAACCACCTTAGTGTACCTGTTAATTTTCCACTGGCGAGGAGGTTTGAGATCTTTATCCGTCACCATCGTGGAAAGTAAAGTGAGGCGCTCACTATATCATCCGTTACTGCTGCCATAATCAAGTGCAGGGGCAAAGTGAGAATTAGGGGGGAAAGGAGCAGGCCCCCACAGAGCATATCTCCAAGGTGACAGCCGCCTCAAAGTCTCTACTTTGCCGAGTCTCACAGCCGCCACACAAAGCCCTAGGGGGACAAGGGAGAAAACCTCCTGCAGAGTCTCCGCAGAGCATTCTGCAATGCCCCTCAACACAGCTCCTAGTCAGGCGCCTTGTGACATGGAGAGGCTCAGGCAGGTTCCCCCCTGCAGCAGTGTCAATGTAGGGGACCACACCTGAGGTGCAATAGTCACAGTCCTCAGGGCCAGGCCCCAGCCAGCGCCTCCCGACTCACTGTGTCAGGAAGGCCCATCCTTTACAAGTGACTGCCACGGCAACAAACGTAGCCTAGATGATGCAGTGCACTCTCCCCAAAGGTGTAAGTTCTCCTTAACATATAAGAGATTCCCCGGTGGTCATTATTTACTTTATCATGGGATAAGTCTCATCAAATTATTTCATTAGCCTTCTAATTCATATAGGTACACCACAATCCACGATTTTCATTTTATAATTGTATTTGGTTTTATTTTTTCTGTAGTGTATAAAAAATATATTTTTTTTCCTTTTTCCCCCCTATTTAGTTCATTTCTTCCATATACATCAGTAACATGATTGATAGTACAGATTTAATTAATTTATAAAAAGTGCATTGCATCATATCAAAAAACATTTGTAACAGCTACCTAGCTCAGAGAGTTACATAATACAAAACATCACCCTGATATATACTCATAAATCACCAGTCACACTTGCACAATCATACAAATTCACACTTATACTACTATCAGTCTTCTCCCAATCAGAAACAGATCCTACAATTGAGGTAACACAGTTGTTGCTTGTGTGTAGTTATACGCCTTAGTCTGTGTCCCCCTTAGACTTATGCCGCAGCACGGAGGGCACACAGGGGCAGCTGCAAAGTCAAAGAAGGGAACTTCCCCAGGGGCCTGACCTCACACAGCCACAGCAGGGGGCCAGACAGGGTCTGCGACTGTGACTCGGTATTTCAGATCCACCGCTCTCCGCCTGGGCACGGTCCCATAGTACCATCAGCCCACGGGGGGGGCAGTTTCTATCATCCAGAGGTCTCATCCAGGGTGTAAATCAGTCAAATGGGAGGGGCAAAAGGGGAGGCACCATCCTCCCTGACTGCATCCAGTGCCGGCAATCTCCTCCCTCATGGCCCTCAAGTCTCCGCTGCACACACCATGTTTTGGTATGCTGCCATCTCAATCAACACCAGGCAGCAGGCTTCTTCTTTGAGTCTGTCCCATGTGCCTACTGATGCAGTTCACCCCAACTTTCATCTCTGCCAGGGGTCTGCCTCATGCAGCCGCCCGAAGGGGCACCACAACTTTCAAGGGGAACTCCAGTATCCAAGTAACGCCAGGCACCGAGGGCCCACCACACACTGCACCACACCCCTCACAGACACCAGCCCATGTCTGTATCAGTCGTCAGGTCGGGCGAGGGCAGGGGAGGTGGGGGGGACCGCAGGCCAGGAAATAGCATCGCTGTACCACCCTGAGGTATCAGCGGGTAGGTGGAGGAAGCTCACCGCTAACAGCAGTTCCAGCAGCCGCCATCTTGAGGCTCTTTGGGTGGCTCCTCATTGGTTGCAGTTCAGCAATTGGCCACGGCAGACACTGTGGGGCAACAAAATTCACTCCAATATGTGCCCCCAGTGTTATTAGACACCGTTCTGTGAAATTAGGAGAGTGATGAGCCATAGGGTCACAGGTTTAAATCAGGGTAACTGAGACCACGAAGGAACTCTGCAGGGCTACATCCGGCCTGCCATCTTGCTGGCCAAAAATTAGAATTTCTAAACTCGTTCAGGTGTCTTTTTTGTCACTGCTATACGTGTGGCCAGGTTTTTTGAGGTGACCTGGACTCAAGCGTGCACTGCTTTAAATGATTTACATCAATTGTGTCACAATTATAATTTTGATAAACAATTTTTCTGTATTTATTTTCACATGAATGTTTTCAAACATCACGTTTCGTGTAGAAATCAATCATCACATTTCATATAATATTAAATACAGTGGACGGTTATACAACATTCAGTGTCTATATTAACAATCTCTTCAAAGAAATGGTCCTCGCCCAATGCTTTTTGGGATGAGCCGTCCCTTCATCAGGGGAAAACCTGCTTCTAGTTATACTCAGACCTCCTGGTTATGCGAGGATGGCAAACATAGTAACCCACAAAGTCGCTTATGCATCTAGAATAAATGAAACTCCCAGCTCGTCCACTGTGATGACAGCAATTCCTCTTATCACTGACATCTGCTGCTCCTGTCAGGCCTGCTTCACTGGGACAGACCTTCTCAATGGAATGGGGTTATCAAGCCACACTAAATTCTCCCAGAAGCTGTGACTTTCCTTATCATACCAAACTTTGCACCCCACTGGCCTCCCTAAGCTTATGGGAATACCTAACCCTTGTCACCTTGGGCCCCTTTGGAACCTCTAAGTGCCTTAGTACCTGCATCGTCAATAAAAATACATCTATCAGCTTTACTCTGCCGATCTTCCACCTCATATTGCACTCTGGACCTAAAGCAACCTCCCAGTTGCACCCGCCGTGCTGTCCTCCACCCTGCTTCCTCATAACACCTGTACTCCAGACCCAAGCATCCTGCTTCCCATCCTTGCCCATTCCTCTTTTTTTTTAGACTCCTCCCTGAGCTTTCCCTTCCTACCACTTCCTGCATTAGTGGGGAAAAACTCTCTTACCCTGCACTGAAAAGAGCAGTGTCTTGCCCCTTTATACCTCATCTCCATTCAGTGTTAGTGCCTCTAATACTAAGCTAATGTTTTGCCTCTTCTGATGCCAAAATTATTTCCCAGGCTCTTCCTACCTGGGTGATTGTAGCTGCATTCCTTTTCTCCCCTGTTCCCTCTGCCAGTCCTCTTTGTGGGCCATGCTCTCTGATACTGTACAACCTGCTGCCACTTCTGCACTGGTAGGCCTAATTATTGCCTGCAACACCACCTGACAACTGGTCCCATGAGCCACACTTGGAGGGTTTTCAGTTGTGCCAGCAGAAATCCTCGCCCTAGCTTCCTAATCAGGCTTTGAGGCTGACCCCCTGCTCCCTTTGTCCCACTTCTTACTTAACCAGTCACCTTTTGGTTTCTTCATTTTTTTTAAATTCTTTTTGTTGCACATTTTGGCACTGCATAATACGGAACACACACGTATATAATCATCGGATCTTAACAGACAATCAGTTTTGTCACTAAACATCTCAAGTATCCCTCTCCCCACCCCCACCACTACAGGAAATGTGTAATGCATTAACTCTAATGGCTCGATCCCCTGTGCTGCCGGGGAGGTGAAGATGTTGCCACTATATGTGCTCCATTTCCCCCAAACCTATTTGCACTTTTTGGGGCATCCTCTGTTTGTGTAAACTGCCCACTCAGCTAACATGCACCAATTGACATCTCGCTCCCACTCAATTATTGTTGGCGGTTCAGAAACTCCCCATCTACGAGCGATGTTATGCTTCGCAAGTGACCTCCCACAGTTAGTCCATTCAAATTAAGTCGGTGGCATCCCAAATATTAAGCAAGCAGGTCTTGGGGGACATAGTCTGAGTCATCCCACATACCTCACTAACCACCTTGTTAACCGCTTCCCAAAATATCTGAATGATTGGGCATTCCCAGAGTGTATGTTAAAACGTGTCCGTCGCCCCACACCCCGTTTGCATTCTGCATTACTGTATCGACCTACCTTGAACAGTGTGGTGCATGCAATGTATGTGCGGTGCTAAATATTTAGCTGGACCAGTCGCAGTCGTGATAGTATGGCCACCTCTAGCGGTGAGGAGTGCGCATCCCACCAATCCTCTTCCTTTAATTCCCCCTAGTCGATCTGCCAGCATGCATAAAGGCGTTTCAGTGGGACTTATGAAATATTAATTACTTTTCTATAAGTGAGTGAGATTACTTTACTTTCCATGGGGTCTGCAAGTAGTCTATCCTCAAGTGGTGTTGACTCCAGGACCTCGTCTACTTCTTTAGTTACCTCCTGCAAGGCATGCCGTATTTGTAAGTAACGAAAGGTTTCGCGTGGGACAATTTACATTCCTTTTGTAGTTCTGCAAACGTCAGTATTTTCCCTTTCTTTACTAAGTTGCCCACTTGCGATATGCCTATGGTGTCCCATTTGTCGAAACCTTTACTTTTACTTAAGTTGCCCAATATGGTTGTGTGCCATAGAAGAGTCATTTATTGTCAGTCTATTACACCATCCTCATCTCTTAGTGGTGGAGTGCTATAGTACGATCGTTAGGGCGGTAGGGCCGGTGAACTGTCTCCGTGATTTTGTGTATAGTCCCTCTCTATATCCCCCCAACCCCATCTTCCATGTATCAATCTGACACGCTGGGTCCAGTTGTAGGCAATATACCCATTTGTTTATGTTTGAGAGGTGTGCAGCTCAATAATAGTAGCAAATATCTGGCAAAGCGATTCCCCTGTCATACCACCCCCAGACTAGTTTGGGCCCTGCAGTACGTGGCGCTTACCATCCCAAAGCAGGCTTCTATCTTCCCCCTCTATTGCCTTAAAATACATCTCAGGCACGCTGTAAGGGGTATTCTGTAGCGCGTTCAAGAGCTAATGCAGAGCCATAATTTGATACAGCGCTGCACGTCCTGACACCGATAGAGGCACGCCTGCCAGTGGCGGACATCGCTCTGCAGTCGAGTCAAAGGGCCCAGAAGGTTTTGATCATAGAAGAGTGATGGGTCAGCCGTTGCATATATGCCTAGATAGCGAAACTCTTCTGTAGTGTCCTTTCTGCTGTAAGAACACACGGACACAGGGTATGGTTAACAGCGTCTTTATTCACGTCCTTCTTCGTCCTGGGCTAACAGCTCCTCCCTTTCCGCCCGCCCTCGTCCCACCTCGGGCAGGTCCTAGTGCCCTGCGACCGTGGTTACTGTGGACATCATCACACCTGCCGGCAGGGACGGCGATGGCCCCTGAAGCAAATACAGGTAATACAATAAGACCAGTTAATAGTGTACCCGGAAGATCTGCCGTGATTAGAGCAGATCTGGAGTATTTTGTTAATTGAGGAACGGAGGAGGCAACGTATATTAGGATGTCATCTGCATAAAGTGAAATTCTGTCCTCCCTCTCGTTGGCCCATTTCAGCCCCTGTATTAATGGGTCTCCACATATCCAGCAAGCGAGAGGCTCTAGAACAAGAGCAAAGATAAGGGGGGATATCGGGCAACCCTGCCTCGTACCACGGGCCATGGTATATGTTTTGGATATATGCCCATCTACTACCACTTGTGCAAGAGGCTCATCATAGAGGAGTTTGACCCACTCAAGATTTGTCGTCCCCATGCCCATACGCTCGAGGGCCGCAAACATATACAGCCACTCAACGTGGTGAAAGCCATACAGGCGTCTAGAGATAGTATGGCTGCGTTTTCACTGATGGTGCTTTTCCTCGTAAGTATTGCGTTTAGCCGGCGTAGGTTTAGTGCGGTGTTGCAGCCAGCGATTAACCCAGACTGATCCGGGCAGGCCAGTTGTGTGACTATGGGGAGCAGTACTTTAGCAAGTACTTTGGCTTCCACATTTAACAGGGATATTGGCCGGTACGATGTAAATTCCTCTTCTGGTTTACCTGTCTTGCGGATTAGGACTATGAGGCAATCCTCTGGTCCCTGGACAGCGCGCCAACAGTTTTACTTTTAAGGTACATATTTAGGAGATGGGGTGCCACTTTGGATACCGTGGTTTTGAGGAGCTCGATTGGGAGGCCGTTTGGCCCTCCAGCTTTCCCTAACTGTATGCTGAGTATGGCTGCTGTAATTTCCTCTGTGGAGATGTCCGCATCCAGTGCCTGCTGCTCATCTGTGGTCAATTGTGGGAATTGTATGTCAGTAATTATCTCCCGTTCCTCATCTATGGTGGCTGTTGAGCTGGGAGAATAGAGTTGCACATAATGACATGCAAACCCATCTGCAATTTGTTTGGGGTTCCGCAGGCACGTCCCACTCTGCCCATGTATTACTCTAATCCACCGCTCTGCTCTTTCCATTCTATCTAGCCATGCCAGGAGCTTACTGGCTCTGTTGCCCTGTTAATATATTCTATATGTTTTGGCACAGTGCTCCCCTCTGGCTGTTTCAGTTGCTAGATCCTTGTATTCTTTCCTTTTGAGTTCTAAAATGTGATTTTCAGTCCCATCCCGAGTGCCCTCCAAGGCCTGTTCCCATGCCAGGATGTCCTGCTCTAGTTCCCTTAGTTTTTTTATCTTTCTCTTTCGTATTGCCCACTGCAAGGGAGAGGGCCCGGCCCTTAATCATGGCTTTGTAGGCCTCCCACAACACTTGCGATTATTGGACCAACCCCACATTTTCCGTAAAGTAATGGTCAGTGTCTTTGAACAGTGTGGTCCTTATATGTGGGATTTTAAGGCTCCATGGGCTGATCGTGATCGCCCTGCAAGTGGGTTCTGTACGTATTGCGTATCGTGTGGTTATGGGGGCATGATCTGAAGGGCCTCTAGCTAAATGTTGAACCTCATCAAAATAATGCACAGTATCTGCCAGTGTGAGTATGTAATCAATTCGGGAGTTGCTTTTATAGGAAGCTGAATAATGAGTGTATTGCCGTGCATGTGGATGAGTCGCCCGCCATACGTCCATCAGGCCCACAGTTGTCAGAAATTCAGCCATTGTGTTTTTTGTTCATCGGGCCTCGCTAGGAGGACATCTGTCCATTTGGTCACACAGCGTCATGTTGAGGTCCCCTCCTATCACTAGTTCACATTCTGGTAAGTCGAGAACTATTTTACTCAGGTCCGGCAGGGCCACATTATGTAAGGCTGGGTGTATGTATACCGAAAGGACATTCACACTCCTCCCCTCCCAGGTCCCTGACATCGCCACAAAGCACCCATATTTTCCCATATGCATCTGAGTCACTATGAATAGGAGACTTTTCCTCATTTGTATCCCCACCCCTCTGTACCTGGTAGTGAATTCTGAGTGGACTATAAACTTCTATCCCCATCGGTTCAGTGCCTTGCAGGTGTGTCCAACGAGGTAAGTCTCTTGCAGCAGAATAATACCTGCAGCTTGCCGCTTGATATACTGGAGCACCACCCCCCGTTTGATTTTGTCTCCAACCCATTGACCTTCCAGGAGAGCAATTTTAGTGCCACCTCAACTCTTATGTCTCCAGGGGCATCCATAACCTTCATAGCTTTTGCGTGAGGCCCGCATTAGGCTCATTGTCTTGAGTATGTTTTGGGGCAAAGATGTCTTGTTAGCATGTAAAGTAGATGCTTATATTATATGTGGCAGTATATGTATGTCTGGTGGAATGCTCGGGAACCAGTAACCAGTACGTGCTGTGACCAAGTACAAAACAATTGAACAGTGTAAAACCCTTTTAACGTGCCCATTCCTCCCTTCTTCCTTGCAAGACGGACTTCAAACTACCCGCCACCCCAACTTTGCAGAGCACCCAATTTCAGGGGAGATGTGAATCATTGAGTCTAGATCCCACTATCCATTAGGACCTGCATGCCATTATATTAAACAGGCTGTAATTATCAGTTTACAAATTGTATACTCAGCCAGTCCAACTCGAGAGCTCTTCTGCTCCGTCTGTTCACTGACAAGCAATCAGGTGGGTCTGTCATGTCTTTAACATAACACTGTTTAACCATGCGGATTAAAAGTTCGTATGCGTAGTCCCTGGGCCTTACATGTGTGTCTCTGAGTGAGTAACTATAGCCTCTGTGTCACGCCGGGCCAGTTCGTCCGCTCTCCGTTCGATCGGCGTGAGTGGTGTCACTCTCTTCTCGATCCTATGTAGCCTCAGTGCGATCCTTCCCTGTCCGCCTCCAACGCCCGTCTGAGTTATTTGGGTCTCCCACCTGCCTCCATCCACCAGCCACTCCCAGGCAGCCTTTGGTTCTGTGAAGAACCATGCTTTACCTTCGGACTCTACCCTGAGTTTTGTGGGGAATAGCATAGCATAAGGCAACTCTCTATCCCTCAGGGCTTTTTTGACTTCAAGGAAACTTCTGCGCTGCCTTTGGATCTTGATTGTAAAATCTGGGAAAAACTTGATGGTGCTGTCATTGATTTTGAGAGGAGAGGCACACCGCGCAGTCTGCAGGATCACATCCCTTTCACGGAAATTGAAAACCCACGCTAGTATGGGCCTGGGATGCTGGCCCAGTTTGAGTTTGCCCCCAGGTTCTCGGTGTGCTCGTTCAATAGAGACAAATTTTGAGAGAGTCATGGGCTGCAGACATTGCGTGATCAACTCCTTCACAAATAAATCAGCGGCATGACCTTCTGCTTTCTCAGGAACCCCAATGATACTAACATTATTCCTTCTAGCCCTGCCTTCATAGTCATCAAGCTAATCCACAAGTGCCCGACTGGTAGCTTGTAGTTCCCGGACCTGTTTCTCAAGGTTCTTAGCGGTATTGGTGAGGTTCTGGCTTACTCCTTCCACTTCTTTCATTCACTCGTCTATTTTGTGAAAGTTTGCCCAGATGAGTGCGATTTCTATGGAGACAGAATCGATGCGAGATGCAAGTGATGTGCGCACAGCTGTGACAGCCGAGAGTATGTCCTGCAGCGTAGGTGCGTTTTGCGCTGGAGGCATGTCAATTGCTGCCTGCAGCATGTCGGTCTGTGTATTGGTTCCATCCTGAGTCTTAACCTTTTGGCTTCTTTGAAGGGATTGTGTTCTCCCATACCTTAGTCCACATGCGCTCCTTTTTTTGTCCTCCCCATACAACATCGAACCAATGGAACCCCTCCATGCTTCAGCTGTAACTGCCCACTTCACCCAATGCTGGTACTGCCACAGAGGTGAACAGGCCAAAAATGCAACACCCACCCCCTGCAGCGACGGTCGTTGTGACCCGGTCCACCTAAGGACACAAACACCTGCTCCACCCATGCGGCAACCAAGAGATCCTCTTAACCTGCATTCCTCAGCAATAACACCTCAGCCACAACCCTCTTACTACTGCCACAAGTGAATCTATAATACTGCTATCCTCTCATTACTACCTCCCCTACTCACAACACCTGCCACTATCACCCAATCCTCTCCAACCCACACAGGCATACCTTCCAACAGAAAGAACTGCTGAGGGTGGCGAGTGATCAAAAAGGCATCCTCCCTCCTTATTCTTCCCTAGAAACCCTAGCACCCAAGTCACTCAAACCTCTACCCTGTGCCTGCCTGCCTGCCCTACTACCTGCCTAAATACCCCATGGTTGCCTCCTTCCAACCACTTTATTATAAAAAAGTGCAACTCTCTTTTTGTGTTACAGGTATAATGCTGGGAAGGATGGGCAACAGTGGTGTCCCTGTGGTCAGTTTTTGTCAGTGTCTAAATGAATCTGTGATGAAGATAGTAGCTGTTTCTGTGTGGTAAGTAACCATTTCCTGTTTTCAGAGTGATTTGATGTTTTCAAAAGTAAAATCACATCTAGAGAGGTGGTTTTAAATGGATACAAGCAAATGGGCCTTTCGAGTGGTGCTATTACTACGATTTATGTAGACTAATGACTGAATAATTTGTTATTTCTTTGAAGATACAGAAAGATGCTCTATCTCAATTGCTTTCCCCAAATCAGCAATAAATGATGAGGTAAAATGCTAACATTTATTTCTTCAGGTATTCTGTAAGCCATCGGGTTGCAGCAAATATAAAAAAAGTGCAACCTTGATAGAAAATAGCTCGCCTCATTTGATCCTGATCTTAGACTTTCATAGCTAATTCAAGTATAATTGTGACTTTTCTAGCATGCTGACCAGTCTAGAACGAATTTTAAAGACAAGGTGTAGTAGTCCCCATAAAAAATGTATCTGCCCCCATGGTGTAAGGAAGATACAGTATTACTGGAGAGGTCTGTTGAGATTAAATTGACAAAGGAATATGCAGTTGAAAATATGATGTAGGTGCGAAAGAAAGCCCATTGAGCTTTCAGATTCCACTAGTGGTCCCGCACATGGGATGTGCGGGACCTGCATGCATTGCGGGCGGGTCCCATTTCCCGGGGGTATGGTGGGCGGACAAAGTCCGCCTGCAATACTAATGAACCCCTTAGAGGCCCATTAGGATGGCTAAAGTCCGCCCGCCACCCTAGTGGTGCTGGGACTGGTCACCAGTAGTGCGGCGGTCCCGCACGTGCAATTAGGATGCCACCGTCACCGTGGTCGTGGCATCCTCCTTTCCCAGCATTGTAGTGAGCGGTGCTCACAGCACCGCCCGCCACAATGCAGGGAATGCACTGTGTGCATTGTCATGCACAAAGTGACGGGCACCGCGAGGTGCCTGCCACCATGTTTATGACAATGCAGGGGGGGTACCACAACATACACTCATGAAAGAAAGCATCCTTCCAATACTGCACACACCAATACAGAATGTCCTGCCCGCATCAGGCCCACCCAAAAAAATCATCCTCCTCAGACGCTCTGGCTCTCACCCCTTCAGAGCAAGAATGTAAAATGTGTTTAGTCATTTACTACCCTCAACCTACCCCGGATAAGAATAAAACAAGATTTTGATATATTACAATAATGTGTATTGTTTCTTGACTTAAAATATATATGAACATTTATAATATTTACAGAACAGCATTTGTTAATGGAAGGTATGATGAGTTACCAAGAGCAGAACTAAACAACATTATAAATAAGCATCAGGATAAAAAACTGTATAGCTACATTACAAAATATTAAACCCCACTGACATTTCCCAGGTGTATGGCAACCAACACAACCATAACTCCCTAATTCACTACTCAACACCTTCAGAAGACCCTAAGGACCTTACTAACTACCGCTCCATCACTTACCGACAAATCATTGGCAAGATCATTGAAAAAGCAGTCAATATTCAAATTTAAATCACATCAATGCTAACCAATTTAATGCTGGGATGCTCCTTTTGTGACACATGTTGCACAAACTTAATTTATTTTTCTGTGCCACTTTAAGTTAGCCATTTGCCATCTTAGAACAGTAAATAAAAAAGGCTAAATGATGGCTGCATCATACTGGGCTTCATTAGCTTCAGTGGGCATGTACACATACATATCATCAATCTCTTTTTTTTATGTCGATGCTGTTCAACATCGGTAGAGCCACATTTTTTTCTTTTTGCAATATGGTACAGAATCAGCAATAAATCAACGAAATCAATAGTTCATAATTGCTTGTAAAATGTGACACCAGTTGGCTTTCACAACGCCTGTCTGTAATTTACTGCAGTACGAGGTTTTTTTAATGTTTTTTTCAGGACTTGTGTGTACTATTACACCACCAGCTTTACTATCATTATCACTATCCCAATTATAACCAGTGCCCTCACTATTGCCACCACCATTACTATTAATACCTTTATTACCACCATTACCTTTACTAAAGCATTTGTTCATGCCTCAGTTGGTATGTTTTAACACAAGAAAACTAGACCAATTGGCGGTGTCAAAGCTTGTTTAACAGTGGTTAGAAAGTGAACTTTTTGTGCGGGAGAGGGGATTATCAAATCATAATACACTTGAACAAATTTCATATGATAAGTTGTTTTTTTAGAAATGTCCATTTATTTCCATCCCTTTGCCAACGGTGTAATATTTATCACAATTTCTTCTTTTTGTGGTAATTTTGTCACTGTCAAACTCTCCCTGGCCTCCTCGATGCATGCCTTTTGCATATTGACTAGTTTGTGTGACATTTTAACATTATGGCATCCTTTTCTTCTCATTAGGTATTTCCCATTTGGCATTGTTTTTCTCATCGCTGGAAAGATACTAGAAATGGATGACCCCACAGCTATCGGGAAGAAGCTGGGCTTCTACGCAATCACCGTGGTTTGTGGACTAGTCGTGCATGGACTTTTCATTTTGCCAATGATGTATCTCTTCATCACCAAGAAGAATCCAATTGTCTTCATCCGGGGTGTTCTTCAAGCCTTGCTCATAGCTCTGGCTACATCCTCAAGGTATGTTGATTACAGATGGTAATGAGGGTCTGTAGCACACATTTTGTAACATCTGAATGAACTTAACCTTGGGGGCCTGATACACCAAGGTATCTGACACTTTGGATAGGTTTACACTCTAGAGTAAGTTTACTACTTTTCGGTATACATAAACTCCCAGCGTACGTTACTACTAAAAAAACTGTAGTTAGTCCAGCACTACAGCAATATTCCACCATTTCCAAAAAGGTACTTACCTGGGAAACAGTTTCAAGGTGGGGCAACTTATGGATGGCTTCAACTTGTGTAGAGGACAAGTCGCCCCTCAAGCAGAAATTTCATGACATGGACATTGCACTCTGGGAAGGCAGAATTAAATCTTTTCATTTTAGGTTTTATTCCCCTTCTTAACTTAGCCAATTCTGTGAGGAAATCGAATCCTTCTTGCACCGATCTACAGTATAAGAGCAATAAATTAGCTATATATTGAATCAGAGTAAACCCCCAGAGGAAAACCAATGTGTCCAAATCCTTCTACAGGGCTTGTGAAAAGATTGAGGGAGCCTCTGTAAATCCTTGAGGGAGTCAGATCCATGAAAACTGAGACCTTTGGAATGTTAACAAGAGCTACAGACTCGTCCCATGAATTGCCATAGAAAAGAAAGCCGAGCAAAGATCAACCACGGTGAACCAATCGTCATTTGTAGGTGATGGAGCCTTTCATAGGGATGCAGGAGAGAATAGTAGTAGGGTTGGGGGCCACAGGGAATTTTGGGATAACCACATTATTAATTGCCCTAAGATCCTATATGAACGTGTATACAATGACTTTCCATGCCTTGCATATCATAAGAATCGGGGTGCTACACATGCTAATAATAGGTACTAGAACCCTTTGCTTTGTCAGATCCGCTATTATAGGGTGGATTTATTTCTCCACCTCAGGTTTTAACCCTTCTTCTGAGTGTCAAAATGTACCTTTACATGTTCCAGAAAAAAGATGTACCCCTCATCATTGTCTCCTGCGTACCACAATATGGACAGTATCAGGGAAGATAACTGTTATATCGGGAGATATGACAATAGGGCCTAATTCTTCTGAACAACTCACGCTTTCATATAGTAATGCAATCAGTTTACTCTCTTATTGTCGAGGTATGTTCAAGAGCAACCATTCCAGGATAGAAACACAATATTGTTTAATTTTCACAAGCTATTTGAACCTAACAAGTTTGAGTGAGATGCTTGGGTGAGCAGGAAAAATGCTTATCACTAATGGGTCCTACAGAAATGGACATGGGGTCTGTAATATGGTGGGGAACTCTGATTAGAAATACTGACTGCATCTATGGACAGGCCTGAGAGAGGTAAAATGGGAATTAAAATATTTTAAGAGCCTAGTGACTAGCACCCTTACCGTAGCGCTAGACTGCCATAGTGCGCTTGTACAAGTTTTTGAACTGTGCTGTGCTGCCTGTTGAAACCATTTGTGCCTGATTGTGCCGGTGCCACTGCCATTTGCATCGCGTTGTTGTGTTTGTACCCCAATCCGGTTTTGATTTTGGCCTGCGGCCATTTTGTTGTTGTTGTTGTACCTCCCTGCCCGGATCTCCGCCCCGCTCCCGCCTCCCAGCTGATCCTCCCTCCCCCCTCCCCCCCTCCACTCTCCACTTATGACAGATGCATACGCGCGCAGCGTTCACGCGCAGCGGTCGCGCCCCATGCGCGCCGAAGGTGCGCCAAAGGTAAGCCCGTCTACGCCCGTCCGCGCCTGGACCGCGCCCAGCGCCAGACCCCCTGGTCCACGCAATTCCCATTCCACCCGCATAACATACGACGACGCAACCCTCTCAGCACTTAACCCCGGCCCACTCCCTAACTGCTACCAAGCCGCTCCAAGACACACCCATGGACCCTTCACCTGCCACTCCTGCAAGTTTGACTGCATCTGGACCCACACCAAATCCTCAATCCCCAAACAGAGCTCCGACACTAACCACCTGTCCCGGAGGGGTTGGGACTTGTGGGGAATCTACCACGAGACTGTCTTGTGAGGCTTTGGTAAAGAGAAACACAGGTGCCTTCAGGAGAGGTTTTAAAGAAGGTTTAATGGGTATATAAGTCTTTTTCATTGGCAAAGGCAGTCCACTTGTAATCAATAAGATAACAGGGTCTCAAATCATATACGGCTTCAATTCAGCTCTAACATCCAGGGGTCTTGACAGGCGTGGTGATGTCTGTCCCAGGTGCGTCTTTCGAGGCTTCCCCCACCGGTACCAAAAGAAAAGGGAAACGGGGGTCAGGTACTTGCAACGCTTTCAGAATTATTACAGGGCCGGGGGTGAAGACACAACTCCCATGCAATAGTGCTCGTTTCACTCAGTCGGGTGTGAGGGCCAGTGCTCGTGCAGAGGGAGGGGAAGTAAGGGCGGTGCTCTTCACTCTCGGGGCTGTTTCCTCCGCCCAACCCAGCCCGCTACCCGTCCACGTACCTCTTGGAGCCACGCTCCTCCCGCGGGACCGTGGCTGGGCGATGCGTTTTGTTGTTGGCCTCCTGGCTTGCCGCTCTCTCCACGCTCGAAGTCTCTCCTTTCGTCTCCTTCCACGCTCGTCTTCTCCGGGGAAACGCCGTCCGCGGAGCTCTGGGCACTTCCTGCTTTTGACTTGACGTCTTCGTCAAAGGGCGGAGCCTCGGCCTCACTATACAGTTCCTTAAAGGGGCCGCCTCCGTGGATATCGTCGGTCCAGTCGGCCTCGGGGTCAGCCGTCCAGGTGCATTGCGGTAGCTGTGGGGACAATGGGCACGGTGAGAGGGGGGTGGCAGACCACCAGTCCTTGGGTCCTACCATGTCCGGTCCGCCCGCCCCGTCACACCACCTAAAGTGCTTACTGCTCAACACCCGCTCAGTCCACAGACACTCCATCGAACTCTGTAACCTACTCGACACTACATCACCGGATATCGCCTTCCTCATCAGCCCCCGACATCGCCATAGCCATCCCGTACACCTACAAGATCATCCGAAAGGACCGCATCAACCAAACAGGAGGAGGCATCGCCATCGTCCATAAGAACACCATCCGCATCACGACCAGCTCCGACGATAACCTCGCTACCGCCGAAAACCTTCACTTCCAGATACACACCGACCCCAAAACCACACTCAGAGGCACCCTCATCTACAGACCACCAGGACCCCGCTCACATTTCAATGAAGACATCGCTGACTTCATCAGCCCACATGCCATCCCATCCGAGAACTACATTCTACTGGGAGACCTCAACTTCCACCTGGACAAGAAAAACGACAACAACACCACCACCCTTCTGGACAACATGGCCAATCTCGGACTCAAACAACTCGTTGACACCTCCACCCACTCCGCCGGACACACGCTCGACCCTATCTTCACCTCCAGCTAGCACATCTCCTTCGATCACACCACAGCTCTCCATTGGACGGGTCACAGCTGCGTTCACTTCCACAACAAAAAATCCACGTCCCATAACCCCCCACAACCTATTCCCCGAAGAAACTGGAACAAAATCAACACCGACCAGCTCTTCTCGTCGCTTCAACAAAATACTCCTACCAATTCATCGGACCCAGATCAAGCAGCCACCAACCTCACACAATGGATCACCCACAGCGCAGACGAACTAGCACCCTTGAAAAACCATCTAATCAAGCAAGGGAACAAAAAAGCCCCCGGGTTTAACGATAACCTTAAAAAATCCAAGAAGCTCTGTCGGACTCTCGAAAAAACCTGGAGAAATAACCCTACCACTGACAACCTGGCCTCCTTCAAGAATGCCACCCGCAAACACCACCAACTCATCCGATCCACCAAGAAATCAGCATTTAAAGATCGACTTGACAACAATGCCCAAAACAGCAAGGAACTATTCAACATCGTCAAAGAATTCACCAACCCCTCCGCAAGCACTGACGACATCACCCTCTCCCAAGACCTCTGCGACTCTCTATCATCATTCTTCCACAACAAAATCGCCGAAATACACAACAGCTTTCAAAACCAGTCCGAAGACCGGCCCACTCCACCCACCTCCGAACCAAAACCCCCCTCTAACAACCTCTGCGCCTGGAACCCAATCACCACTGAAGACACCATCCGCCTGATGAATTCCATCCACTCAGGATCGCCAACCGACCCTTGTCCCCACCACATCTTCAACAAAGCAGACTCCATCATCGCACCCCATCTTCGAGACGTAATCAACTGTTCCCTCAACTCCGCCACCTTCCCAGAAAACTGGAAACATGCCGAACTCAGCGCCCTTCTGAAGAAACCCATGGCTGACCCAACCGAACTTAAGAACTACCGCCCCATCTCGCTCCTCCCATTCCCCGCCAAAGTCATCGAGAAAGCCGTCAACAGTCAGCTCACCGCCTTCCTAGAATCCAACAAATGCCTCGACTCCTCTCAATCAGGATTCCGTGCCAAACACAGCACCGAAACCGCCCTCATCGCAGCAACAGATGACATCCGAACACTACTGGACAACGGAGAAACAGTTGCTCTCATCTTACTTGACCTCTCCGCAGCCTTCGACACAGTATGTCATAACACCCTCATACAACGCCTCAGCAACATCGGAATACAAGGAAAGGCTTTAGACTGGATCACATCGTTCCTCACCGGAAGAACCCAGAGAGTCCGCCTCCCCCCTTTCAAATCTGAGGCCACCGAAGTCATCTGCGGCGTACCACAAGGATCATCACTCAGCCCCACCCTCTTCAACGTATACATGAGTCCCCTCGCATCCATCGCGCGCCAACACAACCTCAACGTTATCTCTTACGCAGTCGACACCCAGCTGATCCTCTCCCTCACAAAAGACCCTAACACCGCCAAAACTAACCTACACGAAGGAATGAAAGAAGTAGCCGAGTGGATGAAAAACAGCCGTCTAAAACTAAACTCGGACAGAACAGAAGTCCTCATCTTAGGACCATCCCCCTCTGCCTGGGACAACTCATGGTGGCCACCGGCCCTCGGAACCGCACCCATACCTACGGACCACGCACGTAACCTGGGCTTCATCCTAGACTCCTCCCTCTCGATGACCAGACAAGTCAACGCCGTCTCATCTTCTTGCTTCAACATCCTACGAATGCTCAAAAAAATCTTCCGTTGGATCCCCACCGAAACAAGAAAGACAGTCACCCACGCACTGATCACTAGCTGATTGGATTACGGCAACACCCTTTACGCCGGAACGACAGCCAAACTACAGAAAAAACTCCAACGCATCCAAAACGCCTCAGCCAGGCTCATTTTGGACATCCCTCGGCAAGCTCACATTTCCGACCACCTAAAAAACCTCCATTGGCTACCTGTCAACAAGAGAATTACGTTTCGTCTACTCACCCACGCACACAAAGCCCTCTACGACCTAGAACCCGAATGCCTCAACACGCGTCTATCCTTCTACACCCCCTTCCGCCAACTACGATCGTCCAATCAAGCCCTCGCCGCAATCCCGCGCATCCACAGATCCACCATGGGGGGAAGATCCTTCTCCTACTTAGCGGCTAAAACCTGGAATTCTCTCTCCACCCACCTCCGCCTCACTCAGAACCACCTCTTTTTCAGAAAGCAACTAAAAACCTGGATATTCGATAAGTAAATTCACCTCCCTCCCTCAAGCGCCTTGAGACCCTCTGGGTGAATAGCGCGCTATACAAATTTCTGAACTTGAACTTGAACTTGAACACCCTTGCCAATAAGACAAGTAGTACAATTACCATTAATGACACAAACTACATGGGGTCATTTTGATTTTCCAGGCTTAAGATATTCATGGCACAGTCTGGACCTCTTGGGCTGTCCTAAAATTGAAGGTATGGATTTTGAAAAATTTGATAAACCTAGGGTGGTGTGAGAATCCAGGGACATTGGGAGTCGTATTTGGGAAATCCCATTTCCAATGTCCAAGCTGACCACATGAAAAGTCAGAACTTCATAGACCCTCAGCCTCTCTCTAGCCCATCCCATTTCCCCTACCATTTCTCACAACTTCCTGTCTTTTGCATTCCCCCCATTGCTGAGTCCCTCATCCCAATCCTTTAACCACTGGCTGCATATTCTGCAATTCCAGAGATAATAATTTTGATTCAATATGCTCTTTCTTTTTCTCCTCAGTGGCGAAGCAGTGATTGGAGACTGTTGCTAATTCTGCTAGCTTGTTAGTATGCATTCCAATACATTTGGTTGTCATTTAGGGGCTGATTACGATGGTGGACAGACTTCAGTCCGTGGGCCATCGTATCAGGGACTGGGACCGCCCGCCTACAACGTGGTGGTCCCACAATAGGCATCACAATGCGAACGCCACCACGGCGGTCGCAGAGCCTATCTTTTTCATTATGGTTGGTGCTGCTGGCTGCAGCACCCGCCACAGTGTAAAAAAGGGCCATTTTACATATCCCTGCTCCACGTGGCAGGTGCCATGCGGTGCCTGCCACATGGTGCAGTGATATGTGGGGGGGCACCTGTGGTCCCATGTCCGGGAGCTAGGTGGGAAAGGGGACTCACTACGGGACCCCAAAGTGTCCCTTTTCGCCAGCTTTTTCATGGCGGGTTAACCGCCATGAAAAGGCCAGTGGAAAGGAACATTGTAATACCTATGCCACCATTGTAGGGAATACAATTCTCCCTGACGCACCGGCGGGCTTAAGGAGCCTGTTGCATGCCTGGCAGTTGGTCTTTCCGACCCCCATCTCCCCCGCCCGCCATTGTAATATGGCGTGCAGGAAACATTAATGCGATGGTGGGGAAAGCCTGTCGGTGGCGGTCTCCCCGCCATCATATTCAGCCCCTTAGTTTTTAACATTTGGCAACAACCCCTGCACAAAAGCAGCACTGGCAGCTTTCTGAAACATCTCTATCTGAAGGGCTATACATGAATACTGTTCAAACACATCCATAAGCCTGCCCAAATAGTTAGTTGATATATCCCCCATGTTCAGCTTACAATTGGAAAATCTAGTTCAATCTATTTTCAGTGGGTATATCTCTGGAATCTCATTCAACAGCGCATCCTTTGTGGCATCCAACTCCCCATGCTTCCCAGGAGCCTACCTTGGCCATGGAGCTTTCCCCACCAGTATTTCTCTCACTTAATTTGGCACTATCAATCACAACTGATTCACAATAGCCCAATGTAGTCTGTGCACCTCAATCACAGTCAGTAATTCTTCTCGAGTTTGAGTTACATTTTGCTGAATGCTTCAGAAATGTTTCTTTATGTTCATTAAGCCAGAGGGCGGTCAATGGAACATTAACCTCAATTCTGTCTCTGGCCATTGGATAGTCCCTCAAAGGGAGAAAGGTAAAGGAGAACAGGTATGTATCATTATCTTCACTTGGTTGGAAGGAGGAAACAAACTAGGTAGTCGACCTGCAGTTTGTCCTAAGCTTTCATGGAGGATCGTGGGACTGCAGTCTTGCTGGTCCCTATTCAGGGCAGAGCATGCATATGCTCTAGGCTGATCCACAGTAGTGTAGCAGAAGTAGAATCACCCTCTGACCTGGTTGCTTTGCTGTTAGCCAATTGGTTCACTCGCTTGCACATTAACCTCTTGTGCGCCTGTCCCACAGGCGCTGCTCCGTTTCTGGGTGCAACACTAGTGGCACCCCGCTGGCCTATAGCCTGGCATTAAGAACATGTCCAACAGATTCTTCTCCTTTGGATCCTCGCACTCTTTCCCTTGTGCCTGTGGCTCAATGATCTGTGGGAATAGATATACAGGAGGAGAAGCAGGTAGAGCACCCTGACTCTATCCCTAAGGTGGCTGATTTAATATTCCAGCTTCTCGTGAGTATTTATAATACTCCGGACCTTGGAATCATATTTTTGCTGCTTGTGTGCCTCCTCATTGCACTGTATGTAGAGAGGCACTGCTGGGCATCCATTCTTAGGGTTTTGTATTGAAGTTCCGGAAAGGACTTATTTGCATCCTCATTAGTAAACCGAAGTATCTTCTTTAAGTATTTGTAAATGCGTATACAATATTGGCGGCATATAGTAAGTGCAGGAGTTCATTTCGGAAAAGGTGTGACTCGTTTAGATTGTCCGGGCCCCATCACAACTTTCTTATTATCCACTCACATTCTGGTTAACACAGAAGGATCTGCAGGTCTTGGGCACAGCTTATCCCATGGGGTGTTGTGACAAATTATTGGTAAAGCTTTATCATGATATAAAAATATCATGTCAAGAATTTTGATATGTCATAAACATAACCAACAGGAATATTGAAGGTAAAAATATTGTTTTTAATATCATTGTAAAAAATATTGATGTAGAAAATATAGCTGTACGTGATATCATTTGTAAGTGTTAATTAGTATGTCATTTATTATAGTGTTTGATTCTAAATGTTTATTATTTTTTCATTTGTGTTTTATAATGTTAATGTATTAATTATGAAATAGATGAGATTTATATTTTTGGTTGTGTTAATGTATACACATAATGGTTTTATACTTTTTTTGTAGTAGGTTATTGGGTTTTTAGGGGATGATGGAGAGTTGATTTAAAACAGATGTATATTTTAAAATACATGTTATGTTATGTTACTGATGTGCAAATTAATACATGCCAGTTTTTTAAATGTATTTTATTACATTAATATATTTCATAAATGTTATTTTTGAAATAATCCAAATATATTCAATGGTATTATTAGTATTAAATAAAAATGTTTAAATATATATATTTTTTGGAACAAAAAATTATGTGAAAATCAAAAATGTATAAACATGCATTTTAACAAAGTAATGCAATTTGAATGTTTTTATATCAAAGTTTTACATTTTTTAAATCTTTGCTGAAAATTAATATAAATATGACACAAATTTTACTTTTTTTAAATTATGTTCCATATTTAAAATAAATACCTTTGTAAATAGAAATTGTTTTTATATATTTTTTTTATATTATGATTGTCAATTTTGGATTATGATTACATTGTTTATTTTATGGGTTAAAGTTTAGGAAAGGTAGTAAACATTGTATTGTAAAACTATATTAATTATCAATATTAATACAGATATTTTTTATATGTTAATTTTTAAATATCAATATATATATGTGTGTTTGGTTTTGTTAGTGTGTTTTTAGATTAAGTTGTAGTTCATTTTATAGTTAAAAAATGTGTGTGAGTATGGAGTATTGCCTGTGTATATAAAGTGTTTAATTTGTATTACCTAGTTTAAATGTTTTTGATTGTAGTGAAAATAGTAAACTTCACCTGTTTAGGGTCCAATACCTTCTTCAAATAGCCTTAAATTGGAATGGGAATAGTAAACACCACCCCTTTTGTGCTAACACCTTCTCCTACTATGGTTAGATTGGAATGAGATTAGTAAATGTAACCCCTTTAGTCTCCATCACCTCACCTCAGTATGGTCAGATTGGAGTGGGAATAGTAAATTATACCCTTTTAATGACAAACACCTTCCCATAATTGGAATAGGTTGGAGTGGGAGCAGTGAATGACACCCTTTTACAGTATAAAGCCTTCTCCAAATTGGTTGAGATTGGAGTGGGAATGGTACATATGACCCCTTTAGTGCCCAACACTTTCCCCAATTTGGTTTAGATTGGAGTGGAAATAGTATATTTCCTCTCTTTAGTGTCCAGCACATTCTTCAAATTGGTGTAGATTGGAGCTGGGATAGTCAATGTTATCTTTTTAGTGTTCGACACCTTCCTTAAATTGGTATAGATTGGAGTGGAAATAGTAAATGTCCCCCCCCCCCTCAGTGCCCACTGTGCCCAAATTGGTTTAGATTGGAGTGGAAATAGTATATATCACCCCTTTAGTGTTCAACACTGCCCTCAAAGTGGTTAGATTTGAGGGGAATAGCATTTTTCCTCCCTTTTGGTGTCCCACACCTTCTTCAAATTGGTATAAATTGGGGAACAGTAAATGTTACCCTTTTAGTGTCCAACATCTTCTCCAAATTGATATGGATTGGAGTGGAAATAGTAAATGACACCCTTTTTGGGCCCGATTATGACTTGAGCGGTGCGGTGCTGAATCCACCCCTCCGCTACACCCTCAAAGCAGTGGTCAGACCGCCCACTAGATTAGAAATTTCTTCCTGTCTGGCAGGCTGTTTTTTATCGTTCCTACGGCAGTGCTTCTAAAAACGTCAAAAACAGTTCCTGCATGGCATGGACTGCAAAGTCCATGCTGTGCAGTAACTGAGATGCATGCACTAAGGGGGGGAGAATGTGTTGTGACATCCCCATGCAGAAGAGGCAAAGGAGGCCCTGCAGAACCCTCTTTGTATCCTCTCCACCACGGTTTTTATAGAGGAGGAAGCTCCATGACACCGCCCGCGGAGAGGAAACTTGTAATATACTTGGCGGGACCGCATCGGTGCTGCAAAGCATATACTGCCTCCTGATCGCTGCAACACTGCCAGGGAATGGTGGCTCTCTGGCAGCTGCGGGGAGGCTGTGGCAGTTCCTCCACCCGACTCCTAATAGTGCGGTCAGGAGGCCGTCACTACCGTGGACTCGTAATCGGGCCGAAGTTTCCACCAGTTTCTTCAAAATAGTGTATGTTGGAGTGTATTTATTTAATTCTATAATCTTGGTTTGAAACGCTTTGTTTCATTTTATTTGTATGTGGTAGAAATAGTTTGTGTTATACCATTAGTATTGTGGGTGTTTAGAAATATAATAAAAAATACTTTGTAGTATGTTTGTAAGCAATAATATTATTAGGTATATTTTGTATAGAATATATATATTGTATATATGTTTTAAAAATGTATTTAATGTATATATTTACTTTTGTAAACATATATTTCAACTTAAAAATAAACATTTATATATAGTTAAGTAAATAAAGCAGTTTTATAATTTTTTATTATTAAAGAAAAAATTCAATTTACATTTAAATACTATTGTAAATTTTACACTTTTATTTTGCATTGCTTAACATTTTTTAAAATATTTCTTACATTGTTTTATTTACATATTTCCTACATCATTTTAACATAAGTTTTACTCCGTATGTATTAAATAATTGTATATATTTTATACTATCATTTAGTTTACATTTGTTTACATTTTCTTACAACATTTTTGACATTATTTATATGTTTAATACTTTTTTAAAACATTTTTTATTTATTCAATATTTATACATTATTTCACATTCATTTCTTGGGGAGACAGTCTTTTTTTTGGTTTCATTTTGTGGCCATTTTGTTTTTACTGCTGCCTTCTATTTTGTATTCTATTGGTGTTTTTTTGCTCTATTTTCCTGGAACCAGGTTGCAGTAAGGTGCTGCTGTTCATTCAAACAAGTAAGTCCTAGTTTAACGATTTTTTTATAATTTTGAGGGTAGGTATAAAATAATGATAGTGTTGTTTCTGGGTTCTTGTATATTTAGATGTATAATAGTATCGTTTTTCACTAGTTTGTAGATTTGGGCTCTCGTATGTTATTTTAGTCATGTATCATAAGGTTTTGTTAAACTTTGTTATGTAACTTAGATTTTGATGATTAAGGGCCTGGCAACAAGTTTGGCGGTCCGACTACCCGAGGACCGCATCTGCTCCTGCCGGTAGTCCACAGCTGGCAGTCCAAAGATCGCCATATTGCGAGTAGACCACGGTGCCGGCAGTGTGGATGCCGAGAACTTGTGGTGGTGGTGAGTACTTTTACCAACTATATTGATGCCTTTGTGTGAGTTTCAACTACATATGTGTCGAATGCACACATTTGCATGATACATGTGGAAAATAAAATCTACCCATTGCTGGAGTCTGGCCCATATGTGGGCTGTTCTGGCAATGGTTATATGGTACGAAAAGGACTCACCTGTAGATTGTCTCAAACGGGGTTGTATTCCTTGGAGTGAAGATCCTGCTTTGAAGGGGGGATCAGGAGAAATGGAACCACATCTGCTTGGAAGGACAAGAAAGGGGTGAGCGTGCACCCCAAATCCATCCTGTCTGCCACCTTGAAGCAGGTGGTCGGACCACAGTGGACAGCTTGTGGAAAAGGCAACTTGTAATACGTCTGGTGGTGCAACTCCCCTGTACCGCCCTATGGTGGCTGCCTTCGCCCGACCATGAACCTGGCAGACTGCTGGCGGTCTGCTGGCAGTCTCAAACGTCCACCCACGGTCTTCACAAAAGCAATCCGCCCAACTCGTAATACGAAGGTCGTACCACCGAGATCTCAATGCTTGGACCTCCCAGCCAGTACAGCTGTCCCCAGGACAGCCAGACTTGTAATAAGGCTCTAAGTGTGATGCATATGTATTTTTGGAAATGTAGTGAATTTTGCGAGTGTGTTTTCCTATTTACTTTATAGGTTTTTGTCTACCAACATGTCCTATGGGCATTGAGAGTTTCAGAAATCAAATTTGATTTATAATAAACCCATGCTTCTTACATCGATTTCCTTTTTCAGATTTCTAGGAGCGTTCTTTTTTTTAACAAGTTTTCTGTTTTTTTATGGTTCCTATATACTTTGGATTGCTTTAAGGGATTTCTATTGGATTCATTTTAATTTTATATTTTTTGGACTTTTGGTTAATACTTTTCCTATTTTTGGTGGATTATTATTTTTTACTACATGGATTCAAAGGAAGATCTGCAGCTACACAGTAGTAAGTTTTATTTATTTTGTTTGTTTTACTTTGGGAAATGTTATGTTTCATTGTTTTTGTTAATATTATGTGATTGTTATTTGGAATTTTGTGGTTTATATATTCTAATTAATTTATGTGATGGATTGAGTTTGTTTTTAGTTTCTTGGTTTATTGCGGGTACATATTTTGTTTAAATAATTTAAGTATTATTTTATTATCTTACTCTTCATTAACATTGAAACTTTATTGACCTTTTAGACTGATTCAATAAATATTATATTTATTATTTATAAAAAAAATTGTCATGTTGGTTTAGATTTTGTGATTGTTTTTGGGAACTTTGGTTGGTTACTATTTTTTTATGCTTTTGGCTATCAGAAGTAACATCTACTCCTTTGTTATTTATGAAGAGTTCCACTTTAAAGTATAACATGTTGTACATTCTTCTGGTTTGTTTGCTAAGTATAGGGGCAATCTGTCTAACAGATTGCTCAATTTTTAGTTGCTGGTAACTTTAGTCTTTTTGCCATGTTTCTATAAATGTATAGAATGTATTTTGGGTTCTGCCTATGGTGGATTGGATGGCATTGTGCCATCCTTCTACTGAGTTGTTTTTTTTTACTTTCTGTGCCAAGGTGCTGTCTTAGACATTCCACCATGGTATTTGGAATTTGGGTGGGTGTCTGTGTCCAGAGTGATGCAGTCTGCCCACCCAAGTGTCTTTGAAATATTCTCATAGAGGGTTTAGGGCCTCATTACGATAGCGGAGGGTCCGCTACCAGCAGCTGGTCAGTGGCCGACCCTCCGCGATCGTAATACTGTTTTCGTAGAGACCTCCCGCCACTAAAACATTGGCTAACTTTGCGGCACTGCCGTAGGGTTTATGATATCCCTGTCCTCCGTTTGTTTTGCTGCATACAAACCGCAGCAAAATGAATGGCAGAAACAGTTTTGGGGGCCCGTAGCGGTGCAGGGACATGTACCCTGATGGAGCGTCAGCAATGCCTAAAATGGGGGCGGTTCCTGTGGAGGCACTTCCATAGGAATTACGATGTCCCTTTCCCTCTGGCTACATGCCGGTCCAACCACAATGTAAAGGCAGACAAAAAGGGGCTTTGGGTGCCCCTAGCAGGGTCCCCATTCCCGCAGGGCCTCCGCTATCGGGCCTGGGGGCACACGTGGGCTCCCCTCAAACACCCATGCACCGTTAGCCAAGCACCACATGGTGCCTGGCATATGGTTCATGGATGTTTGCAAAATGCCATTTTCCATTGCGACTTGTCCGGGCCTCAGCACAAGCTGCAATGGAAAAAGGCATTTTTCCGAACGTCTACATGGCAGTTGCATTGTAATTAGACAGGTGGAACTGCTAACTATATGTCGAGCAGTTTCATTCCGACGGCAATGACGGTCAGACGCTCGTCGCTTTGCCATATTTGCTATTTATATTTTCTGTTGATGCACTTTCTTGGCTGTATGTGTAACCTGTGTGATTTTGCAAGTACTCTCCTTTCTGCAATGGTATGTTTTTTGCTGCCTTTGTCGATGTATCTGAAAGTAGTCTAATTGTATACATATTTACAAGATCTTAAAGTTTGTACGCTTGTTATTTACATATAAAAATATGCAACTACATCTTTTATTGTATTTTTACATGTATGCTCTGTTTAGATGTTTCACACTGTTTTGCAGCTTTTCTGATTGGGGTGTTATCATGTGGAGCAGGTGCTTTCTTTGCTGTTAGATGAAAAACAAAATGTCAGTTTCATTTTAAATGTTAATTTATTGGTAGTTTGTAGAGGTTGAGGTCATTAGGTTAATTTTTGATTTATCTATACTTACTTCCTATATCTTTTTGCTGGTTTGTGATACCTGTGTTTTTTCTGGCAGTTTTTTTTCTTTTAGGAAGCCTATGTAAAGATATACAAGTTGGAGAGTGTCTTACTAATGATTTGATATTTTATATTTTTAAATATATTAACAAGTATGTTTTAGTTTAAAAATAAGTTTTACTAACTTATTTAGGTAGTTGTTGAGATTGATATATTTCTTCTTTAATGGTCTGGTCAGAGAATACAGCAGTGTCCTTGTCGTTTTTGAAGTATTTTGTTGCTTAAATCAGTGTGCCATTTATATTGTTGATTTAATTGTTTGATTTTATTGGTTAAAGTTATTTATACTTTTATTTTATTGGTTGGGATAGTTCAAGTTTGAATGTTGTTCTATCAGTTATGTCCTTCTATGGTAAACTCTAATTTAGGTTTAATTTATAATGCATGACATAGAGTTTGATAGTTTCCGCTGCTCCTGGCTGTTTCCTCCCCCTGGGAGCACCGTGAATTGGGAGGGACTCTGAGTCCCAGCAGCCCCATCACTGCCAACACCGTCAACGCGCTTAATAGTGCGCTTGGAGTCCCGTGGCATGGGACGCCCGCGTGGATGCGCCCGGCCCTCCTCTGGGCAAAGCACGGGCAAAGGGCGGGTCAGTCCACGCCCGTCAGAGGCTGGGCTGGGCCCCCCACTAACATTTGGTCCAGCAGAGAGTGAACCTTTAACTTTCAGGTACCGTACTATTTATTTCTTTAAACAGTTATTAACATTCCCCCAGCCCACCTATTTAAGAAACTCAAAATTCAAAAATGAGTAAGCGCAAGGGGTGTCCTGATTGTACATGAGTAGCGGGAACCCTAGATGCTTTTATCACACGCACTGAATCAATGCTTACTCATGAGATCCAGTTAACTGAGTGGCGTCTTTCACTTGACCCACTCACCCTGTAGAGACGTTCTTCATTAGGCATTGACAACTCGACCAGCATTCCTCAATTATCTCCCATCGCTGGGATAAACCCCCCTTCGCCTCACCCTCCCCCAGACCCGGATGCCCCTATCTCTTCTGATACTCCAAATGGGTCCAGTACAGGAATAACGGACCAGGCTTCCAAGTCACATAATGATGATCTAATGAGTGAACCTCCAGTAAGGCGAAGGAGGGCCGAAGGGGCACAAAAACCTAAACCAACTAAAGGGGCTCGTTTAGCCGAACTCACAAAACCTAAAGGGCACGGCGATCCCGCACAGGGGCAAAGTCCTACTTCATTGGCCTCTGACTAGTCAACACTGCCCTCCCAGCTGGACGGAGATGAATTTTGGCAATGAATGGAGACCCTGGTTATGCTGCCACTAAGCCCCTTGCAGCTGAAGCTATCTGAAATTGAATGGAGGCTGGCCAAACTAGAGGGACTGGGTTTGCAGGGTCACACTCATACATCACACTCCACTGCGGGAATGGAAGAAGGTCAAAAGACTCATAGAGAAAAGAAACAGAAACCTTGTTGAAATATGTACTTGAGTACTCTTGCTCCATCCCTTGCCCCGCAGGGGCTAACCACCATCTTGCAAAGGACTGGCAACTCCTCTAATTTGAGGGAACTCGCAACTACTTCCCCCCTAATCCGTAGTAATACCTCCGATAGACCTGTTTGTAATCCACACTTAAGTAAAACCGTAGGAGCCAATGTTGTCAGTTTAAATCAGGGGGAAAATATTAGGTCGGAACTGCTGCATCTACCTCCTTCAGCGGCTGCCCTTGTATTGGTTTTAGGTAATGTCCCCATTCTGAGGGAAGGTCAGTTTGAATCCATGATCCAGTTAATTGATAAATCTCTTCACTGGTTGTCTATCCATACCACAGGCTGGATGAAGGGGGGTGTCACGCCTTGCAAGCCATAATATTATGGCAAGAAGGGTAAGGTGGTTGGGACTGACCCCCAAAAACCTGGAAGGCGATTGTGTGGTACTCAACTTTAATAACTCATCAATATCCAGATCGTTTTTGTTTCAGTTACACACAGTACCACCTAGGGTCGCCCTGTTTGCAGCCCTCCCTTTAAGTCACTTTTATACCCCTGTACCTCATATAGCTCTGGAACCAATACAGAACTATATGGAGGGTCATACAAATCTTACCTCCCTGGGAAACTCGGGCATACCTACCCCAAATAGATTTGCCCCACTCTCAGGTATGGACCTCTGCGACAGACTGCCCCCAAGGCCACCTGAGGGTCTCTCCCTACTACAAACTGTACCACATGACATTACCAAGTCCCCTAGATTGTCTGACCAGAAGCCAAGGGAGCCTAGTACATTTTTGGTAACATCCTGGAATGTTGCAGGCATAATAAATAAGTTGGGTGATGAACAGTGGGTAAAAACTTGGCAGAATTGCGACATAATTTCCTTCCAAGAAACCTGGGCAAATGACTATCACTCTTTTCAAACTAGGGCTGCTCCGTCGTCATCAGGGAGGTCTAAGGGGGGCTTGTTTACACTGTTCCCTAACACGTCGGCCCTGAAAATAAAGAAGTTTATAGACAAGAGCCAGCTTTTCCACATCCTTATTTTTGAGGTGGCTAAACAAGGCATATGGCTTTTCGTTAACTTCTACAATGCGGCCCGATACCTGAAGCCAGGGCTCGATCGCACTGGGCCTCTGACCTAGCAATAGAAATTACCGATGAACAATGGCTATATTGTTGCAACCTTACGGCCCGAATATGGGCTAGTAGTAGACTCAAGATAATACACTACAAATTCCTGCAGAGATTATACTACACCCCGGTTAAAAAACATAGGTTCCGACTGACTGATAACGACAGATGCGAACGTTGCCACGCAGAACATGCGGGTTTCCTGCATCTTGCTTGGGAATGCCCCCCTATTCGCCTTTATTGGCAACAAATACATGACGCTCTAGTATCAATGACTGGAGAAGCCATACCTACAGACCCACTACTTATGCTCCTTGGGCACACACCACGTATCCCTAAGACCTGCAGGAAATTCTTAGATATTGCACTGCTCTTGGCGAAGCGACGAGTGGCATGCCGATGGAACCGAGGAAGAGCCCCTAAATTCAAAGACTGGCTTGCGGATATGACTTATTGTCAGGAGCAACATATAACGTTCACTGAGCTGCTACTGATTTCATGTCAACCCAAAGACATCTGGGGTCCTCTGGTTGGCTACTTACTGGATCAGACAGATGGAGACAACAACCCTGAGGGGGATGACACTCAGATTCATACTGACGTTTGAGGATGTGGGGTTCTGCCCGCCGATACGTCCGCCTTTGGTTGACCTCAGACTAAGCTCAACAATCCCATACATTCTCCTATGCTCTACTGACTAGCGTGCTCCATCCCTACCCACTATGACTCTGCCCACACCACCAGTTACTCGCATTACATATCTCTATACCATGTGTTATGCTATGCCCTCCATACCATACTTACTCGTCCTTTGACATTACCTCTAAGCACTGCACACTGTACTTACCCCGAGAACAACATAGTGCTGCTACTTATGATTTCGAACTGCTATATACTGTCACTGCTCATTGTCACACATGATGTCTTAATGCCTCGTGGTTCCGTATCCATGTATGTTGATAGTTCTAATCTGTTTTATATGTTACAAAATCAATAAACAGAATTTACAAAAAAAAAAAAAAAAACTTCTACAATAACAATTTCGGGCCTAATATGTACCTGGCTGTAGACTAAGAAAATAGGAATTTGGATGAAATATTACCAAGGTTAAAGGAACCCATAAATATTATATGGCTGGGAGATTTTAACATTCTTCCTTGTAAATATAACCTAGATAATGTATGTGGTTTGGTGGACCTCACGGGTAATCCGCTATGTTATTTTTTACACTGCACATATGGTAACAGTCTTAATTGAATACTATCAACCAGGAATTTGGTGATTGTGAATAACTATTCTTCCCTCTCAGACTCCCTGTTAAAAACCTTGCTACGGTCTGACTATGAAGCAACTATTGATTTTATCCTGGTCTCAAACCCTTTAAATGAGACCTGTACTAATGTTGATGCCCAATTCACGACTTCTAGCGATCAAGCCATCTTAACCTGTGAGTTTGGATCTGCCCCCAGAGAAGTGCCCACCAAACAGGACGTTGATCCACCACTCTTAGCGAGAAGAAGTGGATACCAGCTCAAGTGGGCCCAGATTGATAGTTCTAAATTCCTTTTCAAAATGGTGAACAACTCTCTTGATAGCATCGAAATCTGCTTGGATTCGAATATCTCTCTGGCAATTGCACTCAGGACCCAACCTAGAGACGCATTTTTAATTGCATCACTGCGTAGGGAGTTTAAATTGGCAAGAAAGTCCAGGGAAAGGAAACTAAGGGACGGGAAGATTAAAGGAGTCCTCAGAAACAGGAAACTGTAAAGAGTTCTGGGATGTGATTAATGCCCCCTACTTTAAGACGCAATGAGACCCCACATTAGAGTCCCATGTAGGTGAAGAAGATTGGGTGGTACATTATTCAAGTATTTTTTCCCTTATGGACACCCCGTCCAGTCCCCATAACCCAGTAGGGTTTAATTCTCAGGATAAATTAGTGTTCTCTCTCTTAGGTGTAAAGTGTGCCTTAGAGTCATGTAGTAAGAGGAAAGCAGCAGGCCCGGACGGGGTTCCAATAGATTTCTTTCAGGTGGATCAAGATCTCTGGGTCCCCCACCTGACAAAATTTTTTAACAAGATTGCACAAACAGGTCCACTACCTTCGTGGAGGACGAGTGTAATAGTCCCTTTTCACAAAAAGAGAGATAAGGGGAATCCAAAAAACTATAGACCCATATCTCTTATAGACATGACAGCTAAATTGATGGTTTGTTTCCTCCTGTCTAGACTTGAACTCCGGGTCAGAGACAGGAATCTTCTAATGCAGACCCAGTATGGATTCCAACAAGGGAAGGGCACTGTTGATCAGTGCCTGAACCTCTCCCTTACTATGGACAAATATACCAGAGCCAAGGGTGGGAAGCATATCTTGCCTTTATGGATTTATCTTCAGCTTTTGACTGCGTGTCCCACCCTAAGCTCTGGAATATTATGGCTGAATCGATAAGCCCCTAACTGATTTAATTGGGCAACTGTATTGTCATGCCTCTGCGATAGTTTGGTATGGGAAGAATGGGGAGCGAACCCGCCCCTTCAACATCTTAAGAGGGGTGAGGCAAGGCTGCGTCATCGCACAGCTACTTTTTTCAATCTACACAAACGGTGTGGAGGAGGCGCTGATGGGTGAAACACTGGACGTCCCTACTTTTGTTTCCCAACGTATCCCCATTTTGACATACGCCGACGATGCCGTACTCCTTTCCAGAACGGGCTTAGGCCTCCAACGCCTCATCACAGAGTATGCGGCCTTTATGAACACTTTGGATCTGAAAGTTAATCAGGCAAAGTCTTTTATATTAATTGTATGGGCAGGAAAAAAGGAATAAATCTCATATTTCCATATGGACTCCATAAAAATTGAGGTGGCGAACTTTTTGCCTTATTTGGGAGTTCTTTTTGATAACAACCTTTCATGGACACACCTGGTGGAAGGAAGGGTTATGGTTATGGACAGGAGTTTAGCGGCATTAAAATTGTTTTTATTGGAGGCTAGGCTTCAAACCTCTAGACCCCATAAAAAGATTTATCACGCTAAAACAGTATCAGCTGTGATTTGTGGGGCAGGGGTATGGGGGATGGTCCCCATTGACACCCTTCAGTCAACTGAAAATACATTTTTTAAATCATTAACTTCCCTGCCATAACCATATTCAAATTATGTTACCCATAAAGAACTGGGTCTTCCATATATCACTGACTTAATGTGCATGGCCCCACTACTGCTCTGGCTATCAATCTGTGGTAGGGTTACTATTCCCCTTAATCATTAGCGATTTACTAAAATTTGAAAACCATAGTAAGAGCAGATGGTTAAACTATGTCGAGCGTGAACTCACCGCCTTAGGTTTGATAAATCCTTTTAAGGATCCCAATCTTTGTAAAAAATTCTCTAAGTATAGACTGGTTAAGACTTTTAACTTGAGGGCTCAATACTAACGCAGGGAGAGGAATTATGGAGTGCAGACTGTCCAGATGTATCAACTGTCCCCTCCACTGGTAGAGGGAGAGTTCTCTTATTTAGTAGAGGTCTCATTCTCAAACCATCAATTTATCTTGATGCGGTTCTGTCTGAACCTGATTCCATTGATGTTGGGATATCCGGCCCGAAGATTCAAGCATTCAGATTTGACCCTGCGCCATTGTGATCTCAAGTCATCCCAAAAACGATCCACACTTGGTACTTTTCTGTAGTCTGTATGCCCAGGAAAGAAAGAAATGTATTATCCCAATTTTAAAGAGGTACCACTTTCGCTCATGTCGGGTTGCGTTATATTTTAAATAATCATTACCCAACCCATTGGTTTGTTTTTCTGTGACATCCTTCTTGTGGGCATGCATACGGAAAAGGAAATACGTGGCTTATGAATGAATTTTGGGCATCCTTACATTGCTTGTGGTTTAAAAAAAAAACTTTTTAGTAACTTTTTTAATCTATTGTATCTTTTATGACCTTAAGTGCGTAGTAATGGGGGCATGGATTTATGAACTTGATTAGGTTGGACTTTTTAGTATATGATTTGTGTTTAGATGTGATTTTATACAGTGGTTTTATGTATTTTGTATGTACTTTTATGATCTGATTTAATGAAGGATCGACTAAAGTTTTCTATGAGGATGAAATATAAATGTATTTATGTGTATATATTTATTAATAGTTTGTTATCTAAATATTTGCAGTTAATGATAATATGTTTTTGGGTTGTATTGTTATGATTTTATTTATATAATATATTGGGGTGAATGGCAATCACTTTGCTGATGTAACATATTTCTATTTATTTTAAACATGTGTATAACCGTTTTAGGTTTATTTGGCATTATTGTTTTACATAAAAAGGGATTTTTTTAATATTATTGAATAATTATGTTAGCAATATTATTGTGGGTGATATTGTGTAAATCGATATGTTTGACATATATGTTTATTTAAAGGTAACAATATTTTTGGTTTTCAATATTTGTGTTGTCGAAATAAGTACAAATTGATATTTTTATCAATGATATTTGTGTTTTCTATATATGTGGTTTTAATAGCTAAGTATAGGAAGTCTATATATTTATTATTGATATTTATTCTGTGATATTTTTGTGTTTTGATATTGTATGCATCAATATTATGCCAGTGATCCTCCTCTTGGGGGAGGTAGGAGAGCAAATAGAAAACGGGATAGGGTCCAGTTCAGTTATATTTCTTTTAACTTATCTTATGGAAGAGGGAAAGGAAGGTGTTCTGTACTCGCACCCAAAGATCACCTTGAATTTGACGAATCATCAGTCAACAACTGGAGGGGCTCTTGAAGGTCTGGGTGGCTAGATCTGAGCTTTCTTTCACATATTCTTCACTGTGCTCCAGGTACTGACTTTCCTGATGCCACACTAATTTTGAGCCTGATCGCTCCAAACAATGGGTTCACACTCATACATATTTTCTATTCTCTGGAGTCTCCCAGGACCCAGTCCTACATATTGTATTTCGATTTTGTTATGTTTTAATGCTGGGAAATCTACAGTGAAGTGAAGGAGTTCTGGAACTGGAGAGACGTAGAGAGCCTGCCGGGGTTTGTATGTATCTCATCTCTTCAATAAAGCCATTACATTTTTAAATTAGATTCTGCTTCTTAAAATGGGTGCGAGAGCAGGATACACTCTTGTGTTGACAATTCTGCTCCAAAAGTCAACTTACCATCAAACTTTATGAGTTGTTCATTGTAAATGGCAACTGTACCACCTTTCACAGATGCGACTCGCAGGTATTTTCCAATATGTGACTGTGTACAAGTTATTGTGAGTCTAAAAAGGGAAGGGGGACCATTACACCAAGATAATAGCCAGGCCCCAAATCTGGGAATATCCAGTCTATGCCCAATAAGCCTGTTAGATGCCATCCACCTAATCTCACTCAACACTTTTAGGCTTCATACTGTCAGTGGCATTAGTATATGAAATCTGATCCATTGAGCCAAGCTATGGATACTGGTACAGGTTCACCAACCTGTACCCATTCCGTACAGGTTGGTGAACATCAGTATAAACTAAATTGTTTCGATCTAGTCAAAGGTTTTGGTGATGATAGCAACATGCCAATTATGAGAAACATGTTTCTGATTTAGTAAAGTGCTACATTTTGAGTTTAACAGAGTGCAGATAATGGCTTCTAGCAAGACAACTTACCAACAAAGACCTAGAGAGGTAATATTTATTTAGTTCAGATTATTCATGCTTCTCGTGACATTCCCAATTTATGATTAATTAGTTAATAGCTCTAGTTATTAACACTTTGATAAGTAAACTTCTGCACCACCCCAGATGTAGGTTCCAAAGAATGATTTATGCAATGTGCCAGTAATTACCATTCCAGACTTTTTCCCATCAAAATCTTTTTGAGCCCATCCAATTTAATTTCAATTTTAGGCAGGCATCATAAAACTGAAATAGAGTGTATAGAGTCAGAAATATTTAAAAACAGGGTTTACTCAGTGTTTGAGCCAATAAAATAGATTGGTGTCCCGAGATCTCATGTCAGCACCTCACAGACATATGTAAACAAACCACATAGATATACAACATACATGCAGAAAGGGTTTCTGTGCCAACCTTCGTCAGTCGTTGGCTTGATGTGCTGTCTATCATGTTTTGGATCTTCCATAGCATTTCACTGCAGTTTACATTATGTGTACATTTTCGATTGGTGGCTAACAGTACACAGAGTAGGCCATCTCTGGACGAGAGCCACCTGAAGGTGTTGGGGGTTGTGGTGGTTTGGATGGGGATCAGCAGCTCTCCCACTGGAACTTGGGAAATCTTCAAGTTCTACAAGCGAGATCTGCCTACTGTGAGAGGAGCTGGTTCTCTGCAACCAGCAGCGGTTGGTCTTCGGGGGGTAGGGACGTTGACCCCCTACTGAGTGCAGCCAGCCACAATCATATCATTTTAAACTTCCCAATTCAGGCCGGATTCCTTAGAAGACTGCGTTTGCCTCATGTGTTTGTTTGGCGGTGTAGGGCCAGGGAGACGCCAATCCTGAGGATTGTCAATGGCAGCCTGCTGAGATCCAGTGCGCATGTGGGGTTGGACAGGGTTCTGGCTGTGTCGATAATTAAAGAACATAACCCATCACAGATTAGCGTTATTATCAAGCCACACAATGATTGGCTATGTTTCTTAAAGGGTGACGCAATGCTTTCCCCTCATGCACAGCGCCAGTGACAGTGACTGCATTTTCCATGCTGGAGAATTGAATTTTGTTACGGGCCCTCCCGCTGTTAGTAAAGTGCTCCACTGCTGCATGAAGTTAGATTTAATTATATTCTTGAAGTGCTCAGACTTTTTTCTTTGGTGCACGCACCTCTTCAAAAAGGAACAGATGCCGCGCAGGCAGCATCATGTAAAGTGGTCTCAAGTCTCACCTTCTGTAAGCCCCCCCTCTCCCGCCCCAGCATGTACATGCGACCATACAATCAGGGTTAAACTCAGTGTCCTCTGCTTATATACTTACTTTCTGGTGAAGTTTGATAGTATCTACTAACAGTGCTGTGTGTACGAACTGAGGCGGGGGCAGGGGGGTCTGCAGAATTCACCCCATCTCTCGTGGGGAGTCTCAGTTTTACCTGCGGCCTTTGACTCATCCTGTGATTCTAGGCGCTTTTTGTAAATAAATAGTGGATCGCCAACACAGCCCCTGCAAGTAGTATATGCAATTACTAGTGTACCCGAGCAAGTTTGAAGAGAGTCAAACCGGTTTGGTTCCTTTCATAAAAGTGCAAGAAAAATGACTCTCAGTTTACTTTCTTTTTGCAGATTCGTATAGCGCGAACTCGACACAAAGGTATTGGACTCCTTTACATGAGCGCCAGTTACCTTGCACAAGGACAATTATTTGCCAGGAGCTGAACCGACGCCGCAGTTCCACCCCGCTTCCCCAGCTCCAAAGTCGGCAGCTCTAGCTGTAAGGCTACATACATCCTCTCCCCACATTTAGTGGCACTCACCAGATGAGTGCGTGTTAGACAACGTTACCTGGAAACAGCTGCTTTCCTCCTCGCGAGATGTGTGCAATTTCACACTTTTATTGGCAGCACGCTGTTTTTCACGGGTAGTGTAAGTGTTACAACATTTACATTATTCTAAGGCAACTGAACAATGTGTTGGTTTACCATCCCAATTTCAGAAGAAGTTTCAGCAGTCATAAAGTCATATTTTGGGACAGCAAAAGAAATCACAACACGTATTTTAGGTGATAAGGCATGTTAACACAAACCTTTTATAAAGCAGACTGTTCAAACTGGAAAAGTTTAATATAAAAAACATGTCACGCAGGCATCAGCTTCTTATCTGGGATAGTGAACAACCTTGGCATTGACTCCTACTAATTTGTACTTTGCACACTGTGTGTAGTGTCCTGATTACATCGTGAGCCCGTGAGAAACAGATTAGATTTAATCATAGGCCGAGTCAATTGAACCTTTCACCCTCTATATGACCCCACTGTTCATTCGAAACTGCTACTTATTTGCTGCAATTATGCTCTGACCTCAAAGCTTGATAATCCATTCCGTCAGATCAGATGATATAAACTTCACATTGCAGCAAGGGAGGTCCGAAATGTTCCATTAATTTTTCTCATCCCTGTTTATTATTATCATTATTAGAGATGCAGGCTGTCAATAAATGCATTCAAAATGGTGGAGTGTACCTGGCAGAAGCACCTTGTGGCAGCATTTTAGCAGCAGTTTTAAATGAGGGGGTGGGGAGACAGCCAAACGATGCAGTATGCAGGAAGCCAAAAAAATAGTACCTCACTCCAACCATGATCAGTGGAAGGACACTGGGCACCTGAACTAATTAGAACTTAGTCCATGCTCCCCAGATGAGACAAACATTAGACAATGTGAAGCCCGCACACACAGGTCAATGAGAAGCAAGGAAATGAGAGGGATAATGGAGTCAACCAATAGTTTTATTGTGTTTTTATCTAGGAACCTAAATCGATATTTCTATTTTATGCCCTTGTTCGGTTATAATCAATAATATCCCTATAAAAGCATAGGAATCATATCGATATTTAGTCGTAGCCCATGCAGTCACATTAAGCAAGGCTACTTCCCCGGACTCCTAGAAATAACCTACGCACTCTGCCCCCACTCCCGCAGTGAATTACACATAACATTTCTTACTTCCCTTCCCGCCAAGAAAGCCACTACACCTTTCTTCGTGGTGGTCATTTGTTGCCCGCAGTTTATTAAGGGTTACAAGGAAACAGGTATTACTTGCATTTGCATGTTATGTCATATACATTTCCTTGCCAATGTCTCTTAGCCCTTTTAGGGCGGTTTTTCTGTAGGTTGGATTTCCTTGCGCTTCCTCAGCGCGGGAAGGGGATATTCGTTGTCCCAGAGTTAGGTTGCCTCGCTACCTTTCGGACCTTGTTGTGCTCTGCCATCCGGTGGGGGCTGGGCTGCGAGCGCCGTCTCTGCATATTCCCCCTTCCCTTCGTCGCATGTCACCCAGCCGTGAGGCATCCCAGAGCCGCTGTCCTTATGCCATCTCACCCAGCCGTGCGGCATCTGAAGGTGAGTGTACCTATTCTGGCGCACCACTCTCCGGTGTGCCTCCGTACCAACCGTTCTCCGCGTAGCCCTTCGCGAAGCTCTTTCCCTATTTAAGCCCTGCGACAATGCTGATCCCTTGGTGTGGGTGGGTGGGACAAGATTCCTTCGTGCCGTGCTGCTCCCACCGCTCCTGTGCATAGGAGTATCACTGGGGGGAGCGCGCTTATATGCCCCTCCACCAAGTATGTCTCCACCTGGGGAAACCCCCATTGGGGGGTTTGAATATCGCTTGCCCCCCCCATTGGCCGGCGCGCGGCGGGGGAAGCCAGGAAACAGAGAGGGGGGGGAGCCCGGCCCTTCCGGGGTCCCCCTGCTTGCTCGGGAGACCCCATTTTCCCACACTTTGCTTTCATTCCCGGGCCGTCTTCCCCCCTTTGTTGCCCTTTCGGGGGCTCGCCGTATGGTTATGGCGACGGCTCCCTAGCCCCTACGGGGGTCAGCCTCTGCAATAACCTACGCACTCTGCCCCCACTCCCGCAGTGAATTACGCATAACTTTTCTTACTTCCCTTCCCACCAAGAAAGCCACTACACCTTTCTTCGTGGTGGTCATTTGTTGGCCGCAGTTTATTAAGGGTTACAAGGAAACAGGTATTACTTGCATTTGCATGTTATTTCATATACATTTCCTTGCCAATGTCTCTTAGCCCTTTTAGGGCGGTTTTTCTGTAGGTTGGATTTCCTTGCGCTTCCTCAGCGCGGGAAGGGGATATTCGTTGTCCCAGAGTTAGGCTGCCTCGCTACCTTTCGGACCTTGTTGTGCCCTGCCATCCGGCGGGGGCTGGGCTGCGAGCGCCGTCTCTGCATATTCCCCCTTCCCTTCGTCGCATGTCACCCAGCCGTGAGGTATCCCAGGGCCGCTGTCCTTAGGCCATCTCACCCAGCCGTGCGGCATCTGAAGGTGAGTGTACCTATTCTGGCGCACCGCTCTCCGGTGTGCCTCCGTACCAACCATTCTCCGCGTAGCCCTTCGCCACGCCGTCAGGGAGGCTGCAGTCTTCCTGCGGCTTCCCCCTTGCGTCCTGCTATTCATTGGCAACCTGCTAACACCATGGCGCCCCACAGATTGCTCCAGAAGATCTCCATCCCCTGCTCGGACAGGTGCACCCCGTCGGTTGCGTAGTATTCCGGGCGCCCGGTGTGTATCAACCCATGCCTGATGAAGCCCAGGCCGTTTGCTCTGCAAAATTTGCTTACTGTGAGGTTCAGCTTTTACCTCGAGTTTTCCACGCCTTTATACGACTCGGCGCCTCGCCACTCCTGCCTGCTGATCACCTCAGACCAAATTATCGCGGTCTTCCCGCACTTCCTGGCTGTTTCCACCAGGTCGCTCTGTATTCCAAAGAGGAGGGCCCTCCGACCCATTGTGGCCAGGTCGTTCCCCCCGAGGTGGATGATCAGAACGTCTGGGTGGCGCCCTGCCCCCTCCCTTATTCTCTTGAGGGCCGTCCCGAGTTGAAACCAGTGCATGCCTGACAGGCCAAACCAGCGGATGCACGTGTGTTGTGGTCTGTTCTTGAGCTGTCGCCCCTTGTGCTCCCACCACGCACCCATCCGCTTGATGAAAGAGTGGCCCACCACCCACACGAGGCGGGGTCTGCTCCCTGTTGACGCAAATGTAAAGCGACTGGTCACTCTCGCGCCTATCCTGCTTGTCCTTTTGTCACAGTAGCTGGGGCCTCACGTAAGATTTGTATGCTCGCGATCGCCACCTCCCCACTGCCTGAATTCCTGCCTCGGGCATCCCGTGATGTGCTGCAGTCGTGGCCGCCCCTATTCGGAATGAGTGTGATCCAAAGGCCCCTGGTGGCAGACCCGCGCTGCTGAGGGCCTGGCGCATCACTGCTATAAACTGGAATTTACTCAAGTGTGACCCATCCCTGTGGATGAGCAGGGGGCCATGTCCCGCCGGGCGTATTGCCATAAAGGCTAAGAGGCAGCATACTGCGCAGTGTTCCTGGTTCTGGATGCAGTGTAGGGTCACCGTGGCCCCCCTTCCCTCCTGGTCCGTCTTTGACCGCCGCAGCGCCAGATCTACCCGCCCGGCACCTGGTGTCACATCGCTAGCCCATAGGCAGCGCTCTGCTTGGCCCTCCCTGGCGGGGGCCACCAGTTCGCTGATGCGGAACGCCCCAAAGAAGGCCGTGGTGAATGCTGCCCTGAATAGCACACGCTCGTATTCGCCCGCTGTCACTCTGTCTAGTGCCTGCAGCAGCGCCCCTAATCTGGTGAAGTCTATTGGGCGCCTTGTGTCCTCTTTCTTTTCTTCCTTCCTCTTCCACCCCTTCATTGCGATCTTTATGTAGTGCGATGCCAGTGGGTTGTGTCCTGTTTCCAGCTTCGCATGGTGTGACACGGCTGCAAGGTGGGCTTGTGTCCATGACCTGGATTTGCCGTTCTTGTATGCCCAGCTGTTCTGCCGCCTTGTGCGTGGCGCTCGGTATGGCTAGTGAGTGTATGCCCCCTACTTTCAGCACTGTGGCTAAGTATTTTGTGTATCTCCTCGCAGCCCCTGGGGCCAGGGCTTGGGTGATCAGTTCCGAGAGGTCTGCCCCGCCAGCTTCCACAGCTGGGGCGGGAAAGGGGTCATTTCCGAGTCTGCCCTGGGGGCCAGCTCCCTGAATTTGTTCATCATGCCTCTGGACAGGGCGTCCGCTATCTCATTCTCCACCCCTGGCACATGCCTTGCTCATAGGTCTATGTTGCCTTCCAACTGCAATGTAACCAGACGGCGCATTAGTCTCAGTGTGTCTGGGCACCTGGCCGACCCCCTGTTGATAGCCTGCACTACGCCCTTGTTGTCCGACCATAGGGTCAGTTTCATGTTTTTGAGTTCTTCTCTCCAAATTACTAGTGCTACCACAATGGGAAACAGCTCTAAAAATGTTATGTTTGTCGTGACACCCTGCCTGCGCCAGCTGTCAGGCCACTGGCCCGCAACCACTTGTCCCTCAAGAGCGCGCCAAACCCTGTGCTCCCTGACGCATCCGTGTACAGCTCGACCTGTTTGCAGGTCAGCCAACCTTCCCTTCAGATCAGCACCCCGTTGAAGTCTGCTAGGAAGGCATCCTACACTTCCAGGTCCCTTTTCACCTCCGACCCTAGGCGCACATGGTAGTGCTTGTGTGTGATGCCGCGCGTGAGTTTTGTCAGCCTCCTTGCGAACACCCTGCCCGCTGGGATAACCCTGGTGGCGAAATTCAGTTTCCCAATCAGTTGCTGCAACTCTCTCAGTGTGGCTTTGTCCCGCCCGCGCATGCTTTTTATCTCTCCCCGGATGTCCTCTACCTTCTCTAGGGGGAGCCTTGACGTGCCTGCTACTGAGTCTAGTTCTATCCCTAAGAACGTGATCCTTGTTGTGGGCCCTTCTGTTTTCTCTTTGGACAAAGGGATCCCTAACTCCCCAGCAAGTTTGATGAATGCCCTCAACGTGTCCCTGCACACCGGGGAGTCGGCGGGGCCGGTAAATAGGAAATCGTCTAAGTAGTGCAGCTTACCGCCCGCTGGGTGGTGGTCGTGTAATGCCAATTCGACGAATGTGCTGAACAGCTCGAAGTAGGCACATGACACTGCGCAGCCCATTGGCATTGCCTTGTCGTGGTAGTACTGTCCCTCCCACTGGAAGCCTAAAAGGTGAAAGCTGTCGGGGTGGACTGGGAGGAGGCGAAACGCTGATTCGATGTCTGCCTTTGCCATGAGTGTGCCGCCCCCTGAGGCCCTTATCAGGTCTATTGCGTCGTCTATCGTGTTGTAGCTAACAGAGCACACCTCTGACTCGATCCCGTCATTGACTGACAGCCCGTCTGGGAACGACAGGTGGTGGATCAGTCTAAACTGCCCTGCTTCCTTTTTGGGGACCACCCCCACTGGGGAGGTGACCAGTCCTTCCCTCGCCGAGGCTGGGAGGGGGCCCTCAATCCTGCCCAGCAGCCTCTCCTTCTCTATCTTTTTCGCCACAACCCCTGGGTGCTGCATTGCCGATGCCAAGTTCCGCCCACAGCTGGGGGGGAGGGGGCCCTTGAAAGGTATGGTAAAACCCTCCTCAAATCCCTGGACCAATATTTCTGCGTCTGACTTGTTGTGGTATCTGTTGGCTAGCGCGCATAGCCGTTGAGTGTTGATGGGGGACCAGGCTAGGGAGGGGGTACCCTGTCGCGCTTCCCCCTCGTGGTCCGCCCTGCACGCCTCATTGCTTCTTCCCCTCTTTCTTGTCGTGCTTTTGGCTCTCTCTGCGCTTGCAGTTTGCCGCCGGGTGCCCTCCCCCGCATGCTGAACATGTGTGTGAGAATTTACATGACGCCCCAAATGTGCATTCATTGGTCTCGAATTTCCAGCATATTGCTGGTGGTCCGCTTGTGTGAGATACTTTTCCTGTGTTGAAGTGTTTATGTTTCTGAAATGGCCTTCCGTTCCCTCTTTGAAAGGAGCTCCGATAAGAGTGCTCGGCCCTCCCCCCCCAGGACCTGGCCTCTTTTGCTACCATCATCTTATGGATGAAACCTGACACATCCTCCTCATTCCACTCCATCTCGGGGTGGGTCTGCATTTTTAGCCTGAAACCCTTATCGTATTCCAGCCACGCCTCCCCTGGGAACTGCCTTTGCGCATTGTGTATGTTTGCCTCATATAACCATAAATCCGCTGCGCATTGTGGGAACTTTTCAACTATTATGCATGCCATAATCCTGAATGCGTCCAACCAATTATCAAATGAGCGCTCTTTCCGTTCCCTTCTCCTCTCCCTCCTGTCTTCCTCCTTCTTGTCACATGTGGTCAGGTCTAGCCCTTCTAGTTGTATTTCCAATAAGGAGAAGATGTCTATGAACTCTTTCCGCCATATTCTTTCTTTCACTGCCACGGGGATCAGGCTGGCTAACCCTGTCGCTCTGGTGGTCAGGGGTGCGGGGCCTGGGGAGGGCCTGGCGTACGCCCCCGCTATTACTGTGGTCATTGAGGGCCCACTCGCCCGTTGGGCCTCCCCCCACGCTGCTGTGGGTGACCCCCCCTCGCCCCCTGTACCAGTATATGCTTGCTCTATTATCTGCTGCTGTCGCGCCGCGCCCGGGTTGAGTAGGTACCAGGGAGCCCCTGTGGCCCCTTCCCCCTGCGGGGGCGTGGTTCCCCCCGGTCGCCCTGTCCCTTGTCCCTCACCCGGCTGTGCCCTTGCACCCCCCGTGTTCTGGACCCCCAGCCCTTGCAACAACAGTGGCGCCATTGCTTTGCAACATTCCCGTATGATCGTGCTAATATGCTCACCATTGGTTGTCGTGTCGCTGGTCCCCTTGTCCGCCCCCGCCACCGCCGTGCTGGCTGCAATTGGCTGGGTTCTTTTTGGTGCTTTCTTGGTCGGTGCTCCATCCGCTAGCTTCGCTGGCGCCTTCCTGCTTCTCTTAGCCGAGGGGGGCTTGGTCGCGTTGCCCCGTCCCCTGCTCCTTCCTTCTTCTGGGTCGCGGTTGAGATGCTCCTGCAGCCATCCGTCCCCATGCGCCTCTGATGCTGCACGGATCTTCCGCAGTAGGTCGTTCAGGTCGTCCTGGCCCTTCTTTGGGCCCCCTTTCTTGGCCATGCCTTAGTGCTTGGGCTGCCCTTGTTCCTGCTGTAGGCTGTGTGTAAAGCGGGGTGCTGCCGCTAGCAAGTTGTGCACCAAAGCCCCCTTTTGGGGCTCTCCGTGGCGGGGTGCAGCCGCCGCAAGTTATGCACCAAGATCACTGACCCTGCAGGAGCTGCCCTGCCTCCGTTGTTTGGGCTCTGTTTGTTGGGCCTTTCCGTTGCTTGCAAGTCCTCCTTTCAGTCACCAGAGGGCGCCCACCGGTTTCCCTGCCTGCACTTTCTGTCGGCTCTCGGATGAGCCGGGCGGGCTCCGGGAGTCTCCCCGTACCGGTAAGTCAGGGGACACCGCTGGGGGGGGGGGGCCTCACTCAGGGGGGGGGCCTCACCTCCGAGTTGGCTGTGCTTGCCGGTGCCGTCGGGTGGGCTCCGGAGCGCACCGTTGTCTTTGTCAACTGGCTCCTGGGCACACCGGGTGGCTCCGGTCGTGCTCGCTGTCCTGGGGGGTGCGCCGGGTGGTAGGCCGCGCTGGGTGGGCTCCGGTCGCGGGCTTCTTGTTGTGCAGCGCCGGGCGGGCACCGGTCAAGCTCCTGCCGCCCCTCACATCCGATGGCACAGGCTACTTGCAGGCCGCGTCGGGTGGTAGGCCGCGCCGGGTGGGCTCCGGTCGCGGTCTTCTGTTGTGTAGCGCCGGGCGGGCACCGGTCGTTCTCCTGTCCGCCCCTCACACCCGATGGCCCAGGCTAGGTGCAGGCCGCGTCGGGTGGGCTCCGGTCGCAGTCTCCTTCCTGACAACCGGGTGGGCTCCGGTCACGCTCCGGGTCGCCTGTACGTTACCCCGCGCCGGCCGCGCCGTATGGGCCTCGGTGGGCTCCGGTCGCTCTCTTCTCCCAGGCTTCTGGGCAGGCTACGGCATGCTCCCGATCCCCGTCGCCCCCCGGCTCGATCCCTGGGCTCGCCGCGCCGTGTGGGCTCCTGCCGCGGTCGTCTTCGCTCCCAGTGCCGGTGTCTCTCCTCCGGGGGCAGCACGGTCTCCCGTCGACCGTCGTCCGTCGTCGTCTGCTGTGCCCACCACCAAGATTCCTTTGCGCCGTGCTGCTCCCCCCGCTCCTGTGCATAGGAGTATCACTGGGGGGAGCGCGCTTATATGCCCCTCCACCAAGTATGTCTCCACCTGGGGAACCCCCCCATTGGGGGGTTTGAATATCGCTTGCCCCCCCATTGGCCGGCGCGCGGCGGGGGAAGCCAGGAAACAGAGAGGGGGGGGGAGCCCGGCCCTTCCGGGGTCCCCCTGCTTCCTCGGGAGACCCCGTTTTCCCGCACTTTGCTTTCCTTCCCGGGCCGTCTTCCCCCCTTTGTTGCCCTTTCGGGGGCTCGCCGTATGGTTATGGCGACGGCTCCCTAGCCCCTACGGGGGTCCGCCTCTGCAAGCACAACGAGTTCTCTAAACAAACCGAACCTCCAGCAACCTGGGAAATCCCCCTTGCTTTTGTTTTGATTCCGTCCTAGAACTCCTGTGAAGCACTGTAAGAACGGCCAGTTCTTAGTGACATCTTTATTGACTTCTTATGTCCAACCTTACGTCAAACCCGGCACCTTTCAGGTATAAATATACCAACGTTGCCTTAAGCAAACACACGGTGGTGGTTTTGGAGCAGAGCAGCTATCTACTCGCCTGAGAGCCCAGCTGATGCGAGAGCCCACGGACGCTGCCCCTCCCTTTTGACGCACTGAGAGAGACGCTGTCTTTTCTCCTGCCGAGAAATACAGCTCCGGTGTTTCCAGATACCTTCGCGGGTTACTGGGATATCGAGTCCTGAGAGAGAGATACAAGACCTCCTGCTTTCTATTACCCAGGTACGGAGCTGACTAAACCCTTAAAGAGAATTCTTGAGTCAGATTCTTGGCAAACCCAACTTAACTTAAACTGCTACTTACTTACTCCTTCCCACGTATTAGGCTTAGGTCAGGTACACCGGGGTAGGCGTATTTAGAAGCACCAGTTGAGTACGTTAGTCAATGTATATATGTATGTATATATTTGATCTATTTTAAAGTATCATATGGCTAAGAAACCATATCAATGCTTTTACAGTATTATTTTATAATCCTGCTTTTACTGTACACACTTTACTTTACTATAAGTATTGCAATTGTGGCAATTCATTTCTCTTGCATGAGAAAGAAGACTGCTCAATAAATAACACCTTTTATTGAAAACGCCCGTCTATCTTTTCTCTGCACTTTGGTGAAACTAAGTATGCACACTTGACTGAGTAAAATAGCTGTCTATTGTTTTCACACGACTCTAGAGATACACTCTTATTCTGAGGGAGCATAGTTGTCATGTTTTATGGTTGTCAGAAGCTAATCCCTTCTTGTCTATCCAGGGAGGTTAAACTCCTCCTCGTTTATTCGAGAGAGTTTCTAGTGACCTCTGAGCTAGCTGGCAAACCTTAAGTCTAATATAGTCAGTAGAGACCTAGATGACCACAGTCCTACGTCTACACTGCTGTTTATATTATTCCAATGCGCAGAGCCTATTGGGAATATAGGAACTACACTACAGTTCGAATTGGGTGGGCTCCAAGCCGCCTGTAACTAAACAGGAGGCACCACTCTCTAATGGTAAAAAAGCAGTTTTGATAATGAGTGCTTTAACCCCTTGCGTGCTTCAGACGGCCACTGGCCGTCCGACGTCACGGTGGGTGTGTGCGGAGGATGGCCAGGGACCGTCCAAACCCGGCCACTCATTAATTCACCTGCGCAGAATGCAAGGGGTTAATGGCGGCAGTACATTGTTATGCAATATATATATGCCATATATTTTGCATAACAGTGTACTTGACTAAGTGGCCCTAAGGCCAGAGCTTACAACTTTGGAACTTGGGGAAACCAGGTTTGAGTCTCTGCGTTGGCTCAACATCCTGTGATTCCGGACACATTTCAATCACTTAATCTCCCTGTGACTAAAGAAAAACAAGCATTGGCATAGCCAATGGGTCTCGGACTTTATAAGTGTAACAGCTGATGTTGTTGCACCAAGGATATTGTGCTGCATAAATAAATACTTATAAGGTCCCAAAGGCGAGACCTATTGGCTATGCCAACACAGAGACATCTCACTTCAAGCCCAAGTCTGAAGATCCCAGAACCCAGCCTTGGGTCCAACCCACCCCAGCCAAGTCTAGAGCTAATCTCCTTCAGTGAACCAGTCCTGCCCTCAGCTCACCTCTCTTTGCAAGTGCAACCCAACCCTGCCCTTAAATCTATCCTACCCTCGGCTCAGCCCTTTCCTTCTCACAGCATAGCCAAGAGCCAGTCTTTTCCCTGCTCAGACGAGGGTGGAGTCCAGCTCAGGGCCTAACACAGGACCCAGCCCAGAACACAGCTATGTCTAGAAGAACCCATTGCAGAACCCAAACCTGCCCAGAAGAACCCAGTGCAGCATCCAACTTTGTCCAGAAGAACACAACCCAGAACACAACTCTGCCCAGAAGAACCCAGTGCAGAATCCAATCCTGCCCAGAAGAACCCAGTCCAGAACCCAAGAACCCAGTCCAGAACCTAACCCTGCCCAGAAGAACTCAGTCCAGAACCCAACCGTGCCCAGAAGAACCGAGCCCTGAACCCAACCCTATCTAGAAGAACCCAATCCAGAACACAACCCTGCCCAGAAGAACCCAGACTATAACCCAACCCTGCCTGGAAAACACAGTTCAGAAGCCAAACCTGCCCAGAAAGAACGCAGCCCATAACCCAACCCTGCCCAGAAGAACTCAGTGCAGATCCCAACCCTGTCCAGAAGAACGCAGTGCAGAACCTAACACTGCCCAGAAGAACTCAGTCCAGAACCCAACTCTGCCCAGAAGAACCCCGCCCATAACCCAACCCTGCCCAGAAGAACTCAGTGCAGAACCCAACCCTGTCCAGAAGAACCCAACTCAGAAGACAACCCTGCCCAGAAGAAACCAGCGCAGAACCCAACCGTGTCCAGAAGAACCCAACCCTAGCCAGAATGACCTAGCCCATAACCCTGCCTGGGCCAGAAACAAGAGCTGCTTGCGAGCCACTCCCTTTTCTTGTGAGGCGATGTGTGAGTAGTAAGTGTTGTCAGTCTGTCTAAGGTGTATTCTTGCAGGTGATGAGATATTCTACAGGGAAGACTGACAATTCTGTTGGGCCTCCCACCTTCTAATGTGTGGCAGGTGCGGATCTGATCCAGTTGTGCTTTCTGTGAGTAAACTCCAGCATCAGCCTCCCTCGTGCAGCCATTTTATCACCAGTTTTCAACGCACCCATGTCTGCAGCTCACTCCAGTCCTGTTCTCTGTCCAACCGGGTGAGGGTTAATGATTCTAGCCCATTCCCAGACCAGTTGACGACCCAGCACAGCTCAGAGCCCACTCAAGTTTAGAGTTTTGTTTTTTTGGCCAGCTCAGATCCTAGACGAGCACCTAATTCATCAATCACTCCGGCTGGGCCCAAAACCCAGCCTAGGCCAGCCTGTCTTCCAGCCTATAACTAGAGACCACCCCCAGTCCCACAGAGACCCTAACTCACAGCCCAGTTCAACTTAGAAACCTGAAAAGATTTCAACTCCAATTCCACCTCAACCACAGCTCAACCTTGCTCGGATTTTCAGGCCAGAGGCCAGGCTCAGGACAGCATGGATATTACCAAGAGCAGACCTTGGTGGTAAGCTGTGTATCAACAGGAACAGAGCCTTAAATATGTACGTCTTTAGCTCCTTCCACTTTCAAATAAAGAACCCACATGATTCCTTTACTATACACCCGTTTTCATGACTCTTGTCAATAATCAGGATTCTCCAGAACCCTAGTTTTATGTATTTATGCTTCGTGGTGTGCAGTATACAAATTTTAGCCTCATTATTTGTGAACATACCTCAAATTCATCCAGATCACAATTCTGTAAAAATGTTACTTTGATTATATTATACGGACTGCTGACTGGAACCATCCCTGACTAACACCACATAAACCACTATGGTTCCCATCCAGAATGCTTCTGCAGATGCCGGTGAATACGTGTTTTTTTTTTTACTTCGGTGGCTACCGGTAACTGGTGGAAACTAAACAGAGCCAGTAGAGACAGCTCAATGGCGAAAAGTGAAGGAGCAGGAGACAGGTGAAGATCAAAGCCTGCACTACAGAAAAGGGAGAGAGAGAGTGTCTCCCAACATCCCTCTCACCCGGTCACGAGAGCATTAATGCCGCCAGGCTCCCGTTTCCTTTCCCTTGAACTAGGTCCACGTACCTGCGAAGGTCCTGAGGGTTCTGTCTGTTAGAAACAAACCACTCCTTAGCACACGTAATACATATGTTGAGACTCAAGTGAGTAAGTGTTTCCACACGTTCTTTTTTTTTTTTAAACATTTTATTAATTTTAAAGAACACAACTTTGCAAGGAACAAAGAGAAATAAGACGACATCATTTCTTTACAGGGTTGCATCATGTGACACACGTTCTTAAAATAATAAAATGCAGGGAAAATCTTTTCTTCTTTCTTGTTCCCTATACGACGAAACACGTGTCGGCTGTGAAACTATCTCCTGAATAAAACCACACAGGAATAAAAGTGGACAAGAAAGAAGAAAAGATTTTCCCTTGCATTTTATTACTTTAAGAACGTGTGGAAACACTTACTCACTTGAGTCTCAACATATGTATAACGTGTGCTAAGGAGTGGTTTGTTTCTAGAAGGCAGTAGCCTGATTTAAAGAAGATTTGTGGTTCTCTTTACCTTATAGCACCGTTATGAATTTAGCCCTTAGTATAATATTGTGTGAAAGTTCTAAGTGACGCCGAAATACCTATACCTAAAACCACTAACAAGCTTTCTATACCGGTTCTGTCTGTTGTTTGCTCAGTAAGTTCAGTTCCCTCCTGCTGGCAGGTCTCGAAGAGCCGCAAGCATGCACGGAAGTGAAGGGCAGTCTACTTCCGCCTGGCCCAGTCTCAAAGCACTATGCCTGGTGGTGAGGAGGTCTCTCCATGGGCCCCAATGCAGAGGGGCTGCCTCTGAGGAGACTTCTCCTTTGTCCTCACGGTACAACGACCAGCGGTGGGGTGACTGTTTCCTCTGCCCCCCTCCTGAACTTTTCCCAGTCACTGTTGGGCAGGAACCGGTCTGAGGACGCAAGAAGCAGTGCCCTGCCCTGGACAGTACACTGCTTTTATCCAGTGCGTCGGATGCGCAGAAGACAATACACACCTACCCCACTCACACCACACCTATCCCTCCCGCCCCCATTAACTCGCACCTAGCAGGCCATGCCAGCCCCCTAATGCCTTCAAGAATGGAGTGGGCAAAGCGACTGAGATCCTACGAGCGATATATCTCCTGAGAGCTGTAATCCACTTAGACAAGGCGTGTCATCAACAGCTAAGAATCGCACACATCTGAGCTTCCAGGGGGTGGGCGTTGCGGGTAGATGAGGTAAAGTGTGGCATTTGGGGCAAGAAGTGCGTATTGCTTTTCTCTTAACAGACAATGGCCTTTGGACCCGGTCTGAGCCCGGCTGCTCTGTTTGCCGCCCATATCTCTACAACATGTGTCAGCGCCGAGTGGGCTGGCCCTGCCTGCCTTCTCCTTTGAAACTAGGGCAGAGGAACAAGGCACAACACACCCAAACAACAAGAGAGATTATTCTCTTGGCACCCTCTGCGCTCTCCCTGATCACTGTGTGTGTTTACGTGTCGGGTGATTACAATGACTTAAAACTTCAGACGTGGAGTTTATGACTGTTCCAGAAATGATTCCTGGGCACAACTATGCAAACAAGCATTGGCCACGCACGAGGTGAGGAGGGGGAGAAGCGGGAGTTGTGTGCACGCTCGGCCAATGCTTACAAAAGCAAGCATTATGCGCAGGCGCACCTGAGGGGGGGGTGGGGTGCAGCCAAGAGCAGGAAGCGCTTCCCTTGCGGGAGTATGCGTCAAAATGGCGCTGCGTACTCCCGCAAGAAAATCTCCAAACCGTGCACGTGCAGCATTGAAAACAATGCAACACGTGCACGTTTTTGCTTGGGAAGCTGCATCAATTTCAAGAGGTCTCTTTCCTATGTAGCGCATGCGCGCTGCGTAGGACGAGACCTAATGAAATGTGATCTTGTGTAATGTAACAAATGTTCATGTAAAGCGCTCCGATACCTTCAGGTCGAGTTTAGATATCTTTTGTGTATGAAATATTTTATTAATTTTCCTTAATAAATGCCTATATGAACTGTGTTTTTGTCCCATTTATCACAGAAATAGTGCTGAAAATTGTACCTTTGTGCACCAATTTAAAAATATTATCTCATAGTAGATCATCCATAACAAAATTCTGGCTCGTTCCTCACACCAAAATTCGCTAACAAGTCTCACGCCTCACCACTTTCAAATTCCACTAGCCGCCGCTGACTGCAACAGAGAACACTGTTGTGTGTATACATAGAGCCCGATTACGAATTTTGTCAGTACCTGACACTGCCGTGTCCCTGCACCGCCAAAAATTGCTGCCACATGCCAGATCACAAGTCATTTTCTGGCATGGGGGGCGGCATGCCGGTTCCCGCGGCTTTGCTTCTTTTAAAGGCGGCGGTGCCTTTGAAAAAGGAACCCCAATGAAAATGCCACACAGCTTCATTCATGGCATGGATTTTTAAGTCCATGCCGTGCAAGTACTGGGGCGCATGCACACAGGGGGGCACATGTTGCACCCCCCTCTGCATGCATCCCCAGGCTGAGGGGGCAAAGGGGGCCCAAGGCCCCCTTTGTTTCAATGCCACCAGCCTTTTAATAGAGGAAAGACTGCCATGAAAAGGCTGGCAGTCCTGAAACTTGTACTATGCTTGGCAGTACCGCAGCTGCACCACCTGCATCTTACAATGGCCCTGACCACTGCGCTACCGCCAGGGAATGATAGTTCCCTAGCAGAGCCAGTGGTCCAATTATGGTGCCACCACCCAACTTGTAAAAGGGCGGTCAGACCGGCGGTGGCTAGACCACCACCAGCGCCGTGCCACCATGAGTCCTCAGACTGCCAGACTCGTAAATAGGCACATAGTGGGTCCACCCCATCATCCAAACACTGACTGTCTTCACGCAAGCATCTGAGATAGGACTAGTTTTACGACTAGTGTATGAGTGCCTCAGCTCAGTCTCTGGCAGGGCCAAGCTAACCCGAAGGGCTGGTCAGCTGAGTCTGTGAAAGTAATGGAATTAGAGGGGAGAGAACAGAAAAGTGAAGTATGCTGAGAACAAACCAGTGGCCTGCTGCATACTAAACATGCATTCTGTGACTGAGCCACTACTTATATACACATACTAAAGTGTACTTAATTGGTAACATGAGGTAATCAAGGCAAAACCTAAAAACAAAGTCCTTACAAATGTGTTGCACATTTTAGGCTTCCCAGGTGCATTTGAAAAAGTTATTTTTTTCATGTTTTAGTTTCAATGTCCAAGAAAAACGCATCAGCGTTTGAAAAAGTTGACTGTGACAAGATGTGCAAGTAATTGATAAATGGTTTACTTTTGATACTAATAGAAATGTATGGCAAAATGTGGGTGCGAGATGAAGTAATGAAAGAAAATGAGTTCTATTAAGGGCCTTAAACAAGGATGTATTGGTTTTCCCATACTTTCTAATCTTTATATTTCAGACGTGCCTGCCAATGTTCTGGCAAATCACACTGATGCCCCAACAATAGAAAAACCTAATTACGACATTTGACCTGTGGAAATTGAAGTGCTCTTGGTCTCACCTGGCAGGACCAGAGACTCAATCCAGTGAGCTTTGAGATAAATAGACATTGACATTGACTCATTTCAGTGATGTCATTGATGATGCCAAAGGTTACGCGATATGTGATGCCCAGAAGTGCTGTCATTAGTGGTCATTTGTGACGCAGTATATGATGTGTGTGTGGTTATGACCAGTGCCTTGTGGGAAAAATTATGGAAACCCAGAGGCATATTTTTGTAGGTTTTCCATCACCCTTGTGCCACGCAAGGGGGCTCAAGGGTAATGCCAAACTTAAGTAGGATTTATCAAGCCAAGCGAGGCCACCTTGCTTGGCCCTGAATGGCCTGGTAAATCCAGAGTAACACAACGCAGCGCACATCGCTGCGTTGGATTACTCTGCCCTGGGAAGACATTCCTGTGGTGGAGCTTGTGTATTCCCACACATATACCCATGAATTCTGAAGCATTCCCAGATTTACCATTACTAGTGGACCAGGGAATGTGTCAGAATGCTACACCTTCCCAGGTGAGGCGTAACGAGGAGAAATATCTTTATTTCTCCTTGTTACTTCCTCCATCTCTGTGGGCTGCATTCTGCCGCACACAATAGAGGAATATGTCTCCGGGAATTGTTTTTGTGCAGGAAGGCGAGCCTTCCTGCTCAAAAACAATACTGCTTTCAACGCAGGCGCCCTTGCACCATGGTGCAAGAGTGCCTGGAAAGACTACCAGCCACATTGTACCCCAGCGCTGGAAAATGGCAGGAATGCTCAGTATATTTTTAAGTACGGTGCATTCCTGTCCTTTCTCTGCACTGCACTGCGCTGCGCTGCGCTGCGCTGCATGATATCGTAATCACTATCAGCCTGATTCATGAAGCGAAATAGCGCCCGCAATGGCTGCGAAAATGCAATTGCGGGTGCAAAACACGGAATCGGCATTCAAGTACAAAATAGCGAATACGCAAACACAGAATAGCGACGGAATCTGCGAAATGAATAGCGAAACGCAATTTATTCTCAATCGGCATTCATGAAAAAGAAACAATAGCGGAAAACCCCAAAATCGCATTTTTGCGCGGCACAAATTAAGGACAACTCAAAGCAGGTGGTAACCATAAAAGCCATGATTAAGTAAAATTTGAAAAACAGTTGGCCAATCACCAACAGGTCCAGGCCTGACCAATCACACATAAGGACATTCAGCAGCAGCATTAGGCGTTCCACAATGCCAGGAATGTACATGGTGGTGAGGCGGCGAAGGCTACAGCGAGCAGCACGGAGGAGACGCATGAGGCAGGAAAGGATTTACCGGCAGCGGGTCACCTTGCTGGGCCAAACCAGAGAACAGATTTATGCCAAATACAGGCTGAATGGGGAAATGATCACCTGGCTGATACAAGAACTCGACCCCATCATGCAGCACCCAACAAGGCGAAACAATTCTGTGCCTACACATGTGCAGGTATTGTGCAGCCTGCACCTCCTGGCCTCCGGCAGTTTCCAGGGCATAGTAGCGGCTGCTGGGGGGATATCCCAGCCCACCATGTCACGCTGCCTCCACACTTTTGTTGACGCCATGCTCACCCAGCTCCACCGCCACATCACATTTCCCACAACCCAACAGGAATTGGACCTGACAAAACTACAATTTTATAATGTCGCCCATTTTCCCCATGTCCTCGGCTGCATAGACTGTACCCACGTCGCCATCTGCCCACCAGCTGCCACGGAGTATATGTACCGCAACAGGAAGTCCTACCACTCCCTCAACATACAGATGGTCTGCAATGCCAAGACCATCATCACTGACATTGTGGCCCAGTACCCAGGGAGTACCCATGACTCCTTTATCTTCAGGCACAGCGGACTCCACACACGACTGCTCAGGGGAGAGTTTGGGGAAGGACACCTACTTGGTAAGTACACTTTGTCGACAATGTCACATTGCTATGAAGTAACTGCGCTGCACAGGCAATCAACATCTGCTCCTCTCATTCAGGTGACAGTGGCTACGCCCTACGGGAATACCTCCTGACCCCTTACCTCAACCCTGCCACACCTCAGCAACGGCGCTACAATGTTGCGCACATCCGGACAAGGAACTGTATAGAAAGGACATTTGGCCTGCTCAAGAGCAGGTTCCGTATTCTGCACAAGACAGGTGGGGCGATGTATTACAGTCCTGCAGCGTGCTGCCGCATTGTGGCTGTCTGTGCAATGCTTCATAACATTGCAACCAAGCGCCGGATACCTGTTGACATCTCAGGCAGTGAATCTGAGGGGGACGACCGGCCACCAGCACATGCGCACCATGCACGCGGGGAGAACCCAGCTGAAGGCCACAGACGTCGCAACCACATCACAGCGAACAATTTCTAGCCCACCCTCTTCCCCCAACCCACATATCACAATTGCATGCAAAATGTAATGATTACACAAGGCTAATGTGTGCAGCAAAATAAATGTATTTGTTTCATTCACAAGAAAAAGGTTATGGTTTCAACTATTTATAAATTACAGTATTCCTGCATACTGCAGTGTGAAGGTTCTTGGCAGGCTTAGCGTCAGCCTGTGCCAGTGTCCCTCAGACAGTGTCAAAGGCGCCTCCGGCGCTTAATGCCCAGGCGCCTGTGAGGCTCATCCTCATCTTGGGCAGCTGTACCAGGCGTTGCCCTGGTGCTGCGCCTAGGTGGCGGGACCTGCGTGGCAGATTGGCTGCTCACGCTGGAGGCACCCTCACTGGCATCGTCTCCCCCTACAGTGGCCGGTAGCACAGGTGTGTGAAGTGCCGTCACGGCGGTGGTTAGGTGCTCCAGGACCCTGGTTATGTCCTCGCAGCACTGGACCAGTTGGTGCTGCTGGGTGAGAGAGCGTCGCGACAACTGGGTGGTGGCATTTGCTGCCACATAATTTGACCTACTATAGGACGACAGCCGGCTCATTAGCTGGTGGTGGCGCCTGCTTGCTACACTGCGGTGCTTGATGAGCGCAGCAGTGTTCTCCTCCATGGCTGCAGTCATGCGGCCCATGGCCGCCGTCATGCGGTCCATCCTGTCTCCAACTCCCGCCACATTGCGGCCAATTTTGTGCAGCTGGAGCTGGATGGCTCCTTGCTGCTGCGATTGGCGCTGGTGGATTCTGAGCATGCGCCGCTCAACGCTCATACAGGCATGGAGATGCCCATTGCCCCTCCTGCTGATCGGCCGCTGTGTTGCCGCTGTCGCAGGCCCAGATCTCGTTGCACGAGCTGCAGGTGGTGTCGCAGCAGGTGTTGCTGGTGCGGCAGGAACTGGAGGCACATTGGTGGGGTGCCTGGCTCTGGCTGCCGGTGGGCCGGCAGATGCAGGAGCAGGTACGGTGGGGGGCCTGGCCTTGGGTGAGGGTGGTGCAGCAGATCCAGATGCAGCTACGGTGGGGGGCCTGGCCTTGGCTGCGGGTGGTGCGGCAGATCCAGATGCAGCTACGGTGGGGGGCCTGGCCTTGGCTGCCGGTGGGATGCTAGATGCAGGGGCCACAACGGTGGGGGGCCTGGCTGCTGGTGTTGGTGCAGCGGCAGATGCAGGAGCAGGTATGGTGGGGGGCCTGGCTGCTGGTGTTGGTGCAGCGGCAGGGGCTGGTGCCTGGGTTTCGGGTTGTGAATCCTCCTCCTGGGCCTCCTCATCAATCTGCAGCCTCTCGCTGTCACTGCTATCTGCGCCACCTGTGAGGGTAAGTGGATACTCATTAGTTGCATGTGACTGTCAGACGTGCAGATGTTACATGCATGCTGGGTGACATTCCCTGGATGGCTGTGGATTTGCGTACTTTGGAACCTTTCTGGCTGCATTGTGGTACTACTACATTGTGGACATACTACATCTCCCACAATGCTTCAGGGCATTTCCTGATGCACAACATAGGCATGACTAAGGGCCAATGAGTGAGCCTATTTGGTCAGGGACGGTCATAGGGGACAGGGTCGCAGTCGCATGCCACTTACCTTGGGTGTCTTGGGTGGGGCGGGAGGAGTCCAGAGGGGTCACGCCAACGCACGCCTCCCTCTCCAAGGTGTTCTCAACCTGGTCCTCCAGGGGTGTGTTGGGTGGGACTGTCGGTCCGCCACCTCCAGTGCCCGATGCCTCACCAAGGCGCTCCGCCACCCTCTCCTTGGCACGACCTCGGAGGTCATACCAGCGCTTCTTTAGCTCCTCCAATGACCTATCGGCCACACCCACCGAGTTTACGCTGGAGGCTATTCCCAGCCAGATCCTCCGCTTGTCCTGCTCTGGGACCTTCCTGGAGTTGAGGCCGAACAGCCTGTCATGGTTGGCCACCACCCCTTCAATTAGGTTCTCGAGCTCCTGCTCAGAGAACTTGAGCTTGCGCTTTCGTCCTGCGCTGTTGCTGGGGCCAGGGACAGGTTCCTCAGACATGGCGGTCGCTATTTCAGGCGTTTCTGGAGTCGCTATCGCTGGTTAGGCGTCTGCTTTCCGACGTGCTCACTCGTAGGATAGCGTCACTGTGGTGTTTGGGGGTGGGAACTGCCTGCTTCCTGGATGTGATGTCATCACGGTGCTCGGAATGCGTCTTCCCGTTTTCCCGATCGCGCGAGTCGCAATCCCGATCGCACGGGATTGCGAGTCGCAATCCCGATCGCAGGTAGCCGGGAATAGCGATTTTTCTGCGTTTTTAGTTGGTCGCTAACGGCTTTAGCGCCCGCGTGCGAGTCGCTATTTTTTCCCCGAAAAGTACATGAATGCCGTTTTGCGTTTCCTCTATAGCGAGTCGCTATAAATCGCTATTCGGGACACGCAAAACGGCCCGTACATGAATCAGGCTGTATGCCTCCTAGTTTCTCAAACACACCTGAGATGCTTCTCTAGGCCTGTGCGAAATACCTGTTCCACTGGCGAAACCTCATATCACTTTGGAATTTCGCATGACACAGCGTGATCTTTTCACCGTTTTGCATAACAGAACATTTTGCATGATTTATGCACGAGAGAGACGGGGTGAGTAGACAGTGTGATACTGAGAGACATGTTATCCTCGAACCAGACATGTTCTACTGTACCCATGGCATTCGTACGCTTCCATGCAGTTTTCACGGGTGGCACCAGCCAATGGTAAATTTCATTTATTGTGCGACAAAACTGTGAATTTAGCACACTTTTTGATTTACAAGTACCGATATTTGAATCCGATCGTTATTAAAACACAGTTTGCTTTTGCTGTTATAAATCCACAAAAGGGTCCGTGGGGAATCGCAGAGTACTATAACTAAATAGCAATTTTCATGGCTTTTAGTGGCGTGCAAAAAAAGGGGGACTTTGGCCTGTGTAATTAAGGGCATTGCTAAATACGTAAGCTACATGTGTGATCTCTATAGTGTGCCAACTGACCGGTATATTGGTGCAACATTAGGTAAAACATGTGAAATGTAAACAGGAACTAAATCGCTGACATGGACTGTCTTTTTGTTTTTTACATTAATTGTTCAGATATCGACCAATGTTTGCCAGTGGGGTTGAGGACATGAATATAGGGGCTGATAAGGAAGCGTTTCAATGTGCGTTTTTAGTTACTATCGGGCCTGGGACCCGAAGGGACCCGGCGCACTTAAAGCCCTGGAAATTTCCCAGAAGAACAACCGATCTGTCCTTTATTAGTCCAAACATTTCTTTTGCACTGAGTTCCAGTCGCCGCTTTTTGCTGCAGGGGGCTGTTTTCACTGCAGCCACTGACACGTGTTTTGGCATAAGGAAATATGCCCTGCGGTTTATGTCCAATTACTGCAGGTGCTTGCATTTCTGCCAGAAGAGTTTTCCATAGTGTTTGCCATTAAGTATTCTGTGCCGGGCTTTATTAGAATAAATCAACCTTTTACTGGGGAACATGTCCTTCTCTTTTACAAATGTAACCTCATAGTGTCTGGTTTGTGACATAAAATTGTTTAATTTTAGAAACTGTTTGCGTGAGTACATTCTTTAATTTATTTAAACAATTAACCTTCTCGTCTGGGCTTCATTCTTGTGCAGAAGGGGTAGTTTAGCAGTGGGGTGAGCGATGGGGCTGCCAACGTTCCACAATCACGGTTTCTTCATGTTAATGGAAACATTGAATACACAACTGTACAACGAATATTAAAAGATCAAATGTCAACTTGTCTCAGTTAGTGATCTCTGTAGGCTATTGCTAGCTGAATTAGCTTTATTGCAGGATGCACTGTTTTCGAATATAGACAGTTCTTAAAGAGTATCTTCAGGGGGCTCGAAGAGATAAACAAGCATAGGCAATGCCAGCAAGCCTGACTTGAACTTGCTAACACATGCACATATAGGCACACATCAGTGTGCATTTGTGCCTGTGTGTGCGTGTTGGCATAATAAAACTAGATCTGATGGCTTTGCCAATGCTTGTTTTATATATTAAAAACAAGTAGGCTTCGGCGTTGATCCTGGTAGTGATTTTAAGATGCCCACCATGTGATCCTAATTATAGTGGCCATCTTGGATCGGCTATTTACAAAGTATATAATTGTTTTACCATTACATGATGATGGATACTGATAGAGGAAAAAATAAGGATGGTGTTTGCACCGTGATAACTTGGTGAACATAATTCAAATCATTTGATATATCTAGAAGTAGTCAACTATGCACCCCAACTAATGACCTGCAGTTAATCATGGCAATATTCCCATCATACACAGTACACTACTAGGCCCCAGATTCCTTCAACGCTCATATGTTCCGCCCTCAAATTGCTCAGCAACTATATTCCACATACAGACATACCAATCAAAGATACAGGTTGGATCCTTTGTTTTCCACCATAGGGTTCATGCTAGCTGGCTTTTCCATGGAAATTGCACTGTACAGTATTGTTGGTTTTGGTAAAGTATCTAAGGCCAGGTTGCTGTAATCCCAACAGGAGCAGGTCAAGTGTGTGCTGAAGGGTGGTACCCCAAAATCTCCTTAAGTGCCCCTGCTATCTCCTTCCAGATTTATTGTAAACCTGAGCATTCCCACCAATCATGAATCGATGAGCTCCTCCACCAGCATTGTTGACAGCACATGGGGTTAGCAGTTGGAAACATTCTGCGCACTTTAGTGGGGTTGTAATGCCATACAAAAAGCAACTTGTAGCAAATTTCTTGACTGTGTGTGATTTCTCTACCAATCGCCTTATCCCTCCTAATTTGTAAAATCTATTTAGGTTTAGTTTTAGTTATTAATAGTATTGCATATGTCTTAGAGATGAGGCCCTTCTGAGACGATAAGCTGGCGAGACATTCTCAAACTTTTTTGTCGCATGGCAACAAATTTAAATGGCTAAGCTTCCAAATAAATCTACTGACTGCATTTTCTCAAGATGCAAAGATCTTTCCTTTATCTGGATTGGTAACACCTGGAAATGGTAGAGAACTCTAGTAAGGACATTCATCTTCATTACATTAATTCATCCAATCCAGGATAGGAATAGGGACCCATCTGTTTAGGTCTCGGTGTATCTCATTCGGGAGAAAGGGGTAGTTTGCTTTATACAAGTTCTGTATGTGCAATGTGGTTCTAACTCCTAGATAATTAACATACATGTTGCACAAAATGTTTACCTCGTTCAGGAATAACGGCCGATTTAGAATCCCTGATGTCTCATTTATTTTATACCCTACCAGCCGTTCAAATTCTACCAGTTGTTTAAGTAGGCCTTCTAAGGATCAAGATGGTTCTCCCAATGTAAGGATGACATCATTGGTGAAGAGAGCTAATTTATGTGTTTCTACTCCAAATGGAATTCTCTGTATATCTTCTGATCTCCTGATATGGGAGACCAATGAGGAATCCACTGGCAGATACTGTAACCTTGACATGAAGTTTCAATGATAACATTCCAGACTAACATGATCACAGGAGTTCTGGGTGCCTGCAACAAGAAAAAGATAATATACAAAAAACAGAAATAAAACATTTCATTTTAAAATGGAGTCAGTTATTCTAAGGCCTACCATAACTCTCTTTAACTTAGTATGAATATGCTTTAACCATGGTTAATAATTATCTGAAACCTACTCATTATTGTTAACCTAAATGCAAATATCTTGTGCACATAATGAAAATGTTTACTATATACATGAAATAATAATGTTTTATTAAATGCAAATGAAAAATAGTGACACTGCATCACCACTACCGCATTAATTCTAAATGGCATCTACTATTAGTAAAACAATAATTCACTGTGTACATTTCTATTTCGAAATGTCCGATCTACCATTTTGAGAACCAGTCAGCAACTTTCCTCCTGGAGTGTTTTCAAAAGCATCTGAATAATGGATGCCACAGTAAAAAAAGAATTTTTTTATGAAAAAAATGCATCCCTTACGTAACTAATTGAATGCGGCAAAAATTTAATGATTACCTATACCTTTCAGATTGAAAATAGTCCCTCGTTCATCACAATGAAGTTGGAAGGATACACACAAACAGTAACAGAATGATGGTGAGACTAAAATAATCTTGCGGGCTGATCCAAGGTGTAATTGGCAATGTCTCAATCCAATGGTTGAAGAGTCCTGGGCCAACAAGGCAAATGGCTGATAGAGGCTGAATCAAAGCCCATTATATGTATTTTATATTTATTGGTAATAAAGTCTTGATTTATTCCAGACCTAAAATGATTATCAGCACAAATGATGGAGTCCTGAGTAAGCTTTTCCACGACTACCAAACTTCAATGCAGTAATGGCTGTTTCAGATGTACAGCATGGTGCCATTGGTCCTAATGAAAGCAAGGAAAATGGGCCCTCACATCCCTGTTGAGTAGTAAAAGACAAACATATTGGGGGATATTCTCAAGAACGTGTGATAATCATCGCAAAATTAGCTATACGCAACTTTGCACATCGCAGTTTATTCTCGACAAAATAACACTGTGTTAAAGTTGTATTCCCAACCCGACGCCACCATGTGATTGTAGCAGGATAATGCGCCAAATGACCACGTAAAAATCAATGCAACGCCCAAAAAATGCAAAACACAAACCCCAAAAAAGTTGCGACGCTCCAAATCGCGATACAAAAATCAGCGACAACCAGCGACAGGACTACAATTCCCACGCGTCATACGGGAAAATGCACTATAAAAGCAACACAAGAACAAAACCAAACTGCGTAGCACCATGGATGCACCTGGACCAAGTGCAGAGGACAACCCAAACCCCACAAGCCCCACAGAGGACCAGCCAGGAACCCTGTGTACTCAGAAGGGCAAGGAGAAGAGGAAGAGGAAGACGGGGTTCCGTCCGCAGGAAGACCGGATCATCGTCACAGAGGTGACAGAACACTACCAACAACTGTTCGTCACCTCCACTGTGTCATTGGCAACACAAACGGAAATATGGCAGTCCATCGTGAACAACGTGAATGCAGTCGGAGTGTCAAGGAGGTCAATGAAGGAGGTCAAGAGGCGCTGGCATGATGTGCAAAGCCAAACCAAACAGAAACTCGCTGCCAACAGGAAGGCAGCAAAGGCGACTGGAGGTGGTAGTCATGCGCCACAGGAGGAGCTGGATGAGCTGGAGGAAATGGTGGCCACAGTCATCAGTGTGGATACGGTGCAAGGAGTCGGGAGCCCAGAAACAGCTCAACATGACCAGACCCAACAGCAACAGGGTGAGTAACAACCAGTGACTGGGGGGACGGAGGGAGATGGGCACCATGGCACGCATGCACATTCAAGTGTAGCACACTGCACACCCACAATGATTGTGGAACATGTCCCTGATACCCTTGGCACACTGCAGCACACATAGAAACACCAAGAAGGGCCCTGTCCACAATGTGCACAAAGGGGCCCCCCTCCCTATCACCAATCCCACAATCTACCCATGCATATGTGCTGAATCCAGTAAAGCCGCGGCTCTGTGAGCCACACTGACAATGCAAGAGACATTTCATGGCTGCAGCCAAAATACATGACATGATTCACGACACAACACTGAGGTGGACCAGTGTAGATCACATCCTCAAAGTAGCAGGTCAATCTCTGACACATCCACATGCACAGACAACCCCTAATGTCAACAACACATCTGCAGACAAACAATGCACAAGAGTACAAAAACTGTCCAAGAGCACAAATGACCCAAGTCGTACAAACCTCAGCACCCGAAAAGCACACAAGTCAAAGGCACACGGCCTCAAAGGGATAAGGGGATGCTAAATCAGAGCTGCAGGGGCGACTCTCCCACAATGCAGCACACAAACATAGCAATCACAGCACATTAACACTGACGACAATGTGGTACAAAGTGCAACACTTACACCTCAGGACAGAGGACACAATTGGTGCCGCTTGTTCGTAGAAACTGGCCAACCACATCTGGCATTGCATGAAACTGTGAGATGATAATGTACGAGTACAACCACATATCCATCATGTAGTCGAAATGTCCACTGTCCCGCATCAAATAGGCAGCTCCACAAAAACAGTCACAATGTACAGTGTACAGTGTCATGCTGTCTATCTGGAAACATGTACAATGCGTCAACATACATGGGACACACTGTTAACCTGCATCACCCCTTTACATTGCAGAGGGACAATGTACACCTCCTGCAGAGCAGACAAGACACATCTTCAGTGATGATGAAGAGGACCCCCTGGTCATCTGCTCCGACACCCTCCAACATATCGTAGACAGCCTCTGCACCCCACCTCCAGGAGAAAGGCAGCCCAGCTGCATCGAGGTGACCCCAAAGCAGGAAGCACACACCACCACAGCTGGCTCACAGGACCCCCACGACCAACCAACACATGGCATGTGTTAGGGTGCCAGGAGAAGATGGCTGATCAGCTGTGGGTGGGGTTCGACCTCATGGCAGCCACACTAGATGCCATACATGGGAGTCTGAGTCCCATCAGGGACCACTTAGAGTCCCTAACGGACAACGACTGTTCGCTCCATGCTCTCCAACAATCCTTGGCTGACATTGCTGGGGCCATTACTCGGATACAAGAACTGTCTAGTCAGACAGGCTCCAGCGATGACAGCACAGAGTTGGCACAGATGAGGAGGACAATGGAAACCATGGAGCAGATGCAGGCTGGAAGTATGGCTGCGACGGCTGAACACCAGCGAGATGTAGCTGAGATCTTCCATGCCCTGCAGATCCTCACCTTGCCATTGTTGCCACAGAGCCTGTCCCAGATGACTGCTGCAGGAACTTTGACACACACCTCTCCGCCCCCTGATGTGTCATTGGCACACAGTGATGTGGCCCTACCACCTCGGCTCCTTGATGTGTCAGTGGCACACAGTGATGCAGTCATAACACCACCACACACACCTGACACACCGGACACAGAAGACGTATGTCAGGAGTAGGATGTGGATTGTAATGACTGTGTGAGGAAGGAGGTTGTAGCATTCATCCCTGCCATATAGCCTATCCCTGCCTGGTTCAGCCGTATGCATCATGCCATGGAACAACACCTCCCACTGCCCCCCGATACACTCTGCGACATGCACCTGGACCCCGACATGGACTGCCATATCTGCTCTGGTTCCCAATGACACTGCAATCCGGCTGCGGACTGAACTCTTCATCTTCCGATTAACTTTTCATTCACACAAGGACTCTGGTCGGCCCTCCACTGTGCAACCATGTAATGTGGGCCTGGCATGGCAATGTACTGCTCCAGCTCCGACACTCATGTTTGACCCTGACCCACATGGCCAATTAGATGACTGTGAAGGTGTGAACTAGCTGTGGCCTCATTGCACATGAACAACAATCTCGCAACCCCCCCAACGTAGCCCTACGTCCATGTATTAAACAGGCCTGTGTGTAGAAATGTCACAATCGGTAGCAGGCCTGACGTAGTGTCCCCATCACATGTGGCAACAGAACATCTCTTCGCATAATCTACTCACACACATCTGTGTCGACACAGCCAGTTTTGTTTGATCACATTGATTCACATGGCAAGACGTTGAACACCATACTCACATTGCTGAGGACAGGTAAGAGCACAGGTCTACTAGCAACAATCCCAACCACAATGTCTGGCACACAGAGGTGGAGCTGGCAATAGGGACTCACCCCCAATGTACATGCATCAGTCAGTCCGTCCCTGTGTACGGACAATGCTCATTGAGGCACTCGATTTGTCATTCTAATCAACACTCATCACAGTTGAACACTGGTGAAGTTGCGCAGACTTTATTAGCATGTGCGTGGCAGTACGGGCAAGGCAAGGGCCACAACATTCAGACAAATGCTTAAGACACTTACAGGCAGCATAGGAAAATGTCGGGGTGCAAGAAATGGGGAGGCAAAAATTAACACAAATCATTATGTATGGCAATGCGCTCAGCCCACCCTGCCTTGCTGGACTAGTCATGTGATGTTTGGCATCTGCTCATTGCCCCGTGTCAGTGGACACAACTCACAGCCCATTGGATCTGCATAGAGCTGTACCACTGGACTGCGCAGACTGTATGCTCTGCTGACAGTGAGCAGGTGAAAGGGTCCAACGAGGTCAAATGTCGTACTACATTGCCATGTGTGTACTGTCCCTCCAGCAGTATGTCAGATATGTGAACTTTGCCAAACGACGCTGTGCAGCTCCAACCATGGGACAGCATCACCTTGCAAAGGTGTGTACCAACACGGGTAGGTGCCCGCACATGCATTCTGAGTCCGGTCGAATGCAGTCATGTCCACTGTTATGGTGGAATTGTGACCATTCCTCCAAGATGCAACACAGTGTTGGGACATGTGCTCTGGGTGACAATCAGTTGTGGCTGCAGGAACGTAGTTACTCGTCCATAAATGCCAGCGCAGCTTCATGGGCAATCAGTTCCAGGAGTACGATGTTCTCGATTTCAACGAACATGCGGTAGAGCCAAACCATTAATTGGTCATTAATTGGACAGATGTGCTCCGTCCACGCCGTTACACCAATCCGCAACACAGTCCAATAGGGGAGCGCCTCGAGGTGGTCACTGCACACGAGGACTTGTGCAATCTCCCATCCACTACTGCCACCACATTCGCCACATATCAAGGCATCCCATGCACTGGGCCAACAGGGGGCACACACACAAGTCATAATCCAGTTCAGCTACCGTTGTGTTGGATGACATGCCACAGCTCTGAGCAATGAGTTGTATATGTGTGCAATGTTTGGACATATGGGTTGTTTTTTACTTTTGTGTCAAGGCCATCTCATGCAGGTGTACCTCAAGCAGGGACAAGTGTGTGTGAGGTGTGGACACGTTGGTCTTTCATTAGCGCAGTTCATGGTGTGGGAGTCGTCTAAATCTGGTATGGCATCTCACTCAGGGGGTGCCAGCTGAATTCAAGACCAAGGTTGTAGGTTCAGATGTCCGTCCGCCTTGTGTATTGAGACAAAGGAGCTTTCTTTCCTAATGTTAGTCTGACTACTGCTTGCATTTCTGAGCTGTGATGTGGCCTTCGCGCTGAAAATGATGCCAGGTCTTAGACTTTGGGTGCATCAATTGCGATACACACACAAAAGTTGGCATGTATGACCCAAGAGCCCGATTGGCCTTGCCCTCCTTGTTCAATCTCTCTCTCTTTCTTTCTCTCTCTCTCTTTGTCTCCCCCTCTCTCTCTCCCTCTCTTTCTCTCTCTCCCTCTATCCCTCTTTCTCTCTCTCTCTATCCCTCTTCTCTCTCTCTCTCTCTCTCTCTCTCTCTCTCTCTCTCTCTCTCTCTCTCTCTCTCTCTCTCTCTCTCTCTTTCTCTCTCTCTCTCTCTCTCTCTTTCTCTTTCTCTATCTGTCTGTCCTTTGATGAGTGCCTGACACACCTGCTTATCTTGGATTTTGTCCTACAGGCTGTGACTTACAGATTGTCCAGGGATGACCCGCCATGTCGCTTCCAAATAGTTATTTCGAGTCAAATTTAATTGTATTATTTTCTTGGGACTTTCAGTGGTGAATGAATGATTCTCCTTTTTCGGACCACACATGAATGGTAATTATTGTAATTGTGCGACATCAGGCGAAAGATTTTGTACATGATTTCGTGAAGTTGATGTGCAATATCTTGGTCGGGGGGATGTGGGAGTGCCCAGGGTAGGGCCCCGGGGGTGGGGGAGGTCCTGGGGGTGGTGGCAGTGGGTATTGTGGCCCTCTTGGGTGTCCGAGCTGCAAGATCGTTGCCTCTATGGCATCTGTTGTTCTTCAGGTGTGGCTCTGGGCTGGGCTCCCTTTTATGGTGCATGTTGTGGTCCGACTTTACACCAGGTAAGAGCAGGTGTTAAGTTCCTGCTGCCAACGCGCCTTATCGCCTGTTTTGTGATCTTATTGCAGATCTGACTGGTCATTGATAATGTTGTGACGTGGTGTTGTTGCAGCTTTTTTGCACGGGAACGCCTACTCTGCATATCATTAGCGTTAGTTGCAGGGGTCATCTGTGGCAATGTTTTTTACCGATGCTATCGCAGGTAAGCACCAGCTTGTGAATGAGGGGATACTTTTATTGAGAATATGCCCCTCAGTCTTCACACCCCTTTGATGCAGTCCCCTTATACCTTTACACTAAGGATAGTTATGTCCTTAACTTTATAACTAGAGATCAGATTCATTTACTTTCTTTTTTTTTCCAGTGAAAAATTCACCAGGTTTTTTCTGGTGAAATGTGTATGGTCAAAATCTTGGGAGTATGCAAAGAACACACAGCTTGTAATTTCAGATAGATGCAAAAACCTGCTTGCACCTAATGCGAGATTACTGTGCCACTGATAATAAGTCCCATATTCCTTGTTTTACATTGTTATCAAATTCCTTTGAAATACATCAACAAACCAAGGGCGGCCATGTGTATAATTCAGTCTATTTTGCATATAACCCATTTGTGCATTTGTGAGTGATGTCAACATTAACTCATTGAAGTTGGGCTTATGATTTACCATTTCACATATGAGGTAGCCACCATACAACACCGTGTATAGAACCATTGCAATTGGATCTCTACTTTAAAGATGTTTCTCCTTCTTTGCATCATTGTTGGACTTGACCCTTTCTGCAGGGACCCACCGATTTTTGCTCTCCTTTATTGAACTTGTTTTTCTTGGCTTTAGGACTCAGCGCATTTTACTCCTGCCAAACAGTGGTGACGTACTGGTGCTCTCCCCTTTTTAACCATTGTAGAATTGAAATACACCTGATTGGTACATTTACTTTACTTATAGGTCCTTAATATATTGAACTACATATTCCCAGAACCTGTAAATTCAATGTTACAAGTGGGCGGCATCACTCATTGTGCCACCCACTAAAGTAGTACTTTAAAACATGTCTCAGTCCTGCCACTTCAGCCTGTGGTGCAGTTTAAATAAACCTTTGTCAGGCCTAAACCTCCCATTTTAATACTTCTAAATAAACTCAAAGGTAGGCCCTAAAAGCTCATAGGACAGGATGAATGGTATTTAAAAAGTAGGACATATGTTCTTAAGTTTTACATGTCCTGGAAGTGAAAAACATCTGCAGTCATTTCTCACTGCAGCAAGGTTACCTCTCCCCTAATCTAACACTGGGTTACATATCCTCTTTAATGGTAACTTTGGTTTGTAATCTGAAAATGCCATGTTTACAAAGTTGATATTTTTCTGCCCAAACCAAATGCAGTTTGCTGACAGGGTCACATTACTCTTTATGGCTTTCCAGTGGTGTGATGTGGATTCCTTTCAGACAGGGGAAAAACAGGCCTTTGGTGAGAGGAAGGTTGTTCCTCTCCTGAGAAGGATGGCCTGGGGATACACTCAGCCCTTCCTGAGCTTCAAAGTGTAACCTGATGGCTGTACCCAGCCCCTTCCCGACTTCTGAAGATGCCTATCATGTCCCTGGCGAATGCTTGCCCTTTGTTTTTCTAGAAAGATTGGAGCCAAGCACAGGGAATGGGGAAGGTTGAAAAAAAAAAAAACACAAAAGAGCAGCCAAGGTCTACAGATGGTGTTTGACTGCAGTAGCAACCGTGAGGCACTGGTGGAGAGCGCATGGGACAAAGGGTTGTTAAAAATTAAAGACTATTAGTCACAAATAGGCTAAAATAATTCCCATCAGACCACCCATGTGGTGGAATTGCGTCATATGGGAATCAATGATCATCCCAACCCAAATCTGACCATATAGTGTCGATCCGGGAAGGGTTGTCAAAAAATAGTCCTGTTGTGACCACATGAAGTGTTGTGAATGGACGAAGTGCAGTGCTAACAAAAAATGTGTAAAATAAAATTAACTACCAGGACACCAGAGAGCATTACAATCGGAGTCCAAGTGTCAAAGATTAAAAACACGCCAAGTAGTAAGACTACTCAAAGGCGCTGTGCAGTACGGTCGACATGTTTCAGCTATAAGAGCCATTAGCTCAGCTTTCTTCAGGACCTTGAACAGGAAAACAGCTACTGCAACTACATATGATACGTATAAGTGAAAAACAATGTAAATATACTGATACAGAGTTACATGTATACCAGGAATTAGTATACTTAAATGTCCACTCGAGGGAAAGAAAAGTGTCTTCTTCCTAGCAAGAGAGAAAAAGAAAACGCAAAAGACAGTATGTCAAAACAACACCGAATCCAACACGCTCACCCACCGTACACACACAGAGACCGTACAGACACACCTGCAGGAATAATTTATATTCTGCATTCTAACAAGCAAATTAGCTATAATCACTCAGAGGCATTTCCTCTCAGTGATACTCACCCAGCTTTGTGTGGGTGATGACCTCACCTCACCCGCCAACCGCTCGGGAGTATGAGGCCCCGCTCTATAGTATAGAAATAAAAGACACAGTAAGCACACAACTTTACAATGTCCTACTCAATGGTTCTATACATATAACCCAACTGATGTGTGATAGTACACAAGATGTCACACCCAACCCTGAACACCACAGAGATTCATAAGGGGTACATAAAAATCGCACATCCTGCGATCCTTAACATCACACAGAAAACTGGTATCTATGTGTATCTCAAGGAAACTCCTTTGCCTATTGGGGACTCCAGCGTTACTATATGGGAGAGAGGTTTATTCAGGGGCATTACCCCTAAGTTGCTACCTAGGCCAACCCTATTAAGGGGCTGCTGAGCTCTCTCCCCATATCCAAAAAGCAGGATACCCAGGACCAACCAAACATGACAAGGTAGGGGCCCTACCGGGTCATCCTGAGCTGATTAGTAGACCGGGAATTCCCTGGCCTTAACCAAGATAGAAGAATAGGGGCCCGCCAGGTCCTCATAACCTGACTGGTACACCGTAAATAGATTCCTCACTGAACTCAAAAGCGGGCACTCACTGACTCACCTGTCCGTCGGTGCTCTCGCTGCAAATACGAGCGGAAGTGGAGGTGAAAAATATTCACACCCTTCCTGCTTTTAAACCTTCGTTGGTTGGGTAATGAGTCAGGGTTAAAGGTAGTCGCGGTAAATCGCGTAGCGAAAGCTGCTACTTTCTCGCGCATGCGTGAAGGTAAGGAACCATTAATCTATAACGCATGCGCCGACCCTCGGACTCGCCAAACAGCGGAAATATAAATCCCCGGTAGGAGCTTTAACGAGCGAATATTTTTATCATGTATGATGGCAGATCCATTGTGCTCTGAGGATCACATTTACATAACACCCCGGAAGGTAGAGTTTAAATAGCACCAAATCGGCGAATGTCATCATGCAGAGCTCCTGTAATATATATCAACAATTAGTGATGGAAACAAAGAATGTTGCACTATTGCCACCGTAGCGTGTGATTATAGGTTATAAATTGGGAACCAACTGTCCCAGGTCAAGAATTGTAAATAGGGGACCAGCTGTCCCAGGTCAAGAATGTGATTAGCATGAGTCTCCAGGTGTCATACGTACGATGGGACATGCTAATGGAGTGGTTTTTTCACCTCCACTTCCGCTCGTATTTGCAGCGAGAGCACCGACGGACAGGTGAGTCAGTGAGTGCCCGCTTTTGAGTTCAGTGAGGAATCTATTTACGGTGTACCAGTCAGGTTATGAGGACCTGGCGGGCCCCTATTCTTCTATCTTGGTTAAGGCCAGGGAATTCCCGGTCTACTAATCAGCTCAGGATGACCCGGTAGGGCCCCTACCTTGTCATGTTTGGTTGGTCCTGGGTATCCTGCTTTTTGGATATGGGGAGAGAGCTCAGCAGCCCCTTAATAGGGTTGGCCTAGGTAGCAACTTAGGGGTAATGCCCCTGAATAAACCTCTCTCCCATATAGTAACGCTGGAGTCCCCAATAGGCAAAGGAGTTTCCTTGAGATACACATAGATACCAGTTTTCTGTGTGATGTTAAGGATCGCAGGATGTGCGATTTTTATGTACCCCTTATGAATCTCTGTGGTGTTCAGGGTTGGGTGTGACATCTTGTGTACTATCACACATCAGTTGGGTTATATGTATAGAACCATTGAGTAGGACATTGTAAAGTTGTGTGCTTACTGTGTCTTTTATTTCTATACTATAGAGCGGGGCCTCATACTCCCGAGCGGTTGCCGGGTGAGGTGAGGTCATCACCCACACAAAGCTGGGTGAGTATCACTGAGAGGAAATGCCTCTGAGTGATTATAGCTAATTTGCTTGTTAGAATGCAGAATATAAATTATTCCTGCAGGTGTGTCTGTACGGTCTCTGTGTGTGTACGGTGGGTGAGCGTGTTGGATTCGGTGTTGTTTTGACATACTGTCTTTTGCGTTTTCTTTTTCTCTCTTGCTAGGAAGAAGACACTTTTCTTTCCCTCGAGTGGACATTTAAGTATACTAATTCCTGGTATACATGTAACTCTGTATCAGTATATTTACATTGTTTTTCACTTATACGTATCATATGTAGTTGCAGTAGCTGTTTTCCTGTTCAAGGTCCTGAAGAAAGCTGAGCTAATGGCTCTTATAGCTGAAACATGTCGACCGTACTGCACAGCGCCTTTGAGTAGTCTTACTACTTGGCGTGTTTTTAATCTTTGACACTTGGACTCCTATTGTAATGCTCTCTGGTGTCCTGGTAGTTAATTTTATTTTACACATTTTTTGTTAGCACTGCACTTTGTCCATTCACAACACTTCATGTGGTCACAACAGGACTATTTTTTGACAACCCTTCCCGGATCGACACTATATGGTCAGATTTGGGTTGGGATGATCATTGATTCCCATATGACGCAATTCCACCACATGGGTGGTCTGATGGGAATTATTTTAGCCTATTTGTGACTAATAGTCTTTAATTTTTAACAACCCTTTGTCCCATGCGCTCTCCACCAGTGCCTCACGGTTGCTACTGCAGTCAAACACCATCTGTAGACCTTGGCTGCTCTTTTGTGTTTTTTTACCTTGGTATAGGGGAGCGAGCAGCAAGGTCAGTAAATATTTCCCCCCGACCCTCCACACACCTGTTTGTTTTTTCAATGGGGAAGGTTGGACAAAGAGAGTATTCGCCCACACAGGTCATTACTGGATATAAAATTGGCACTCTTAAGAACCTCCCATCAAAACACTTGTTTATGTGAGAAGATTCAGAAGGAGAACTACCCTGTTTTATGAAAAAGAAAGATTTTACCAACTTGCCTTGAACCCTGTATGCCAGAAGCGACTCAAGGGTCAGTTAGCCGATCTCCTGTTTGTGCTACATGAACGACACCCACAAACATCCAGAGGCTTTTCCTGCTTTCCAGCTGACCAGGCCCAACTGGACGTGACCTGGTCTCCATTGCTGGCCTCTGTAGAAGTGAGTACTGACACACCTCTGACCCCAAATGCTGTCCCGAAGCTCCTAGCTCCTTTTCTGATGTCAGAGTGTACTCCTTACTGCTCACCAGATCTAATGCAGCGTAGCGCAGAACAACACAAGGCCTCACATTGCAGCACCTCATATCTCATGACAGGTGGATTCACTGGTTTGAAGTAGAATGGTGCAGGAGGACTCAGGGCTGCACAGCTTCTGACCGTGGTTCAATGGACCCGACAAAGCGCGATGCAGAGCTTCGCAAAGCAGCACTGCACTCCCAGCAGGCCACACCTGTTCCTGTGCCTGACCAATGTCCCAATGAGGTTAGCCTGAACTTCTCAATTTGTCCTGGCCTGGCGTGATTGGATACCTGTAGTTTGCTCCACACACCTTTTTAGTGCTATTTTCACAATTAACTTTAAGAAATCATTACTCCTGTTTTACTGATTGGATTTTTGTTGTTTTAGTGTAATTTTTAAAAATGTTTAATTCTCTTTATTTTTCAAAATTGGTTTTGGGGTTTTCTTGTGTTGTCTTTTTGCTTTATTATTGTTTAAGTGTTGCTGTTAATGCTTTACACATTGCCTGGCAACTTTTGTGCCATGCTACCAGAAGGTTAATGGACAGGTTTATTTAGCGACTTTTGTGGTACACCTTGACAAGTATTGTGTTTGTTACTTTTGTGGGGTTTTCTCCCCTCTCAATTAATAACCCAATTTCTTGCAGTCATGTCCGCACAAGCCGAAAGCCAAGATGAGTCCCACGCTGAATTAACTCTTTGAGATTGTTTTAAGATACTAAAGCTAGGACGTTTTTTGTTTTTTTTAAAGAAGTGTGTTTAAAGTGATGTAATCTAGGATGGTGAAGGTGTGGTCTGTCACCCATCGCTATATGCCTCTTTTAAGCAAGGAATACACTATCTGGAAATCTAGTGCGACTAGTGCCAAAAAGTTTAGAATTTCTTGTGTACTCCACTGTTGAGGGACAAGCTCAGCCTGAGGCAGCATCATGTGGCCTAGAGAGGCCATAAAATAACACTGAAACAGCCTGTGAATCGATGTGTGCCAAGTGAAATTAACACACGGCAGGAACCGTTCTTTCTTAGACTAATGTGCAACAAGCAGCAGATGTGGAAGGAATGGGCGTTTTTTAGGATGACTCAATCCTTGTACATCTCAGTGGGGGCCTGACAGAAAAATTGGACAAATTAACTTAGAATGGCTATGAAAGTAGTATGACTAATTAGCTATATGAAAAAGTTAAAATTGTTAAAATATGTCCAAATGACTGCAGATGTGTTATCTAGTCTGCATGCCGTGCGAGCCAGCAACTCCTGCAGTCACTCATTACTGGAACGAGTAATGGTAAGCAATTGTGACAGCTGGGTTACTCTCACAGAAGACACTGGAAGGAAAATTCAGCACATAAACAGCAGCTGATGCACTGTTTCCTTCTACTTCAGGGATATGTCTCTGGGGACAATGCTTAGAAATAAAAGTATAATCCTTTTCCAGCCTGTTGAAATGGAGATGTTGGAAAACTGCAATAATGTATATAGGAACATTAACATCTCTTTGACGATCCTTTTGTTTACCAGCACGTGCCAGCACTACCCCCAGTCTATGTTCCCTGTGCCAGGACTCGTGGATGTCATAGAAACCTCACGGTCCCTCCATTTTAATGGTCCTTTTGGGACCGACACTTGCTCAGTGTAATAGCAAACCTGCCCCTGCTTTCTTACGTTAATTGAGAATGAAGTGGTAACATAAAGGCTGTAGACACTCTAAAGATAGGTAGCCCACTGGCTACTATCTGTCACCTCCTGTAACACCTCTAAATTTAGTATTTAGGTGGCACCCCTGGACCCTGAACTTTAGATTCAACAGACCTTAGAAGACAACAGACAAAGAAGAGCTGCTGACCCGAGAACGGAGTACCTGCTACAGAATTTTGACATGCCCCCTGCCTTAAGGACCCAAAAATTGTGGTGTGCTGTATCATCTTGCTGCTGTGAGGCCTCGGAGAACCTCGGCGTACCTCCAGCTCTTCACCAATTACCAGAAAACTTCCTTGTAGTAGAGATACTACTCCCATTCAGTCCACAGGCACCAAACCCACAGAATTGAGTTTACTAACTTGCTGCTTCCCGACAACTCCAACGCAGCACCAAAGCAAGAAGAAGTACACCTTCTCCGGAGGGTTAGACCTGTCCTATCAACGAGAGAGAGGATGCGAGGCCCTACCGGAGCCGTGCCGTAGCAATACACAACATACCAGACCACCTGCAACCGAGATGAAGGGTCAATTCGGACACCAACTGCCCAGTAAGCAAGCACCAATCATGGGAGAACGAGACCCCTGAAACCCACTTTGTGAGTGGCCCAGCTGTCCGGAAATCGTCAATGAAACCTGCCTGCCCCATGACCGCAAAGACTGCTTTTACGCACATAGCCCGTTTGACCTATCTGCTCTGCACCCAGCCTGCCGTGCCTGGGTACTGACAAACCAGCTGTTCTCCTGTGGTACTGAGGCCCTTGCAACCTGATCCCTTGTTTGGGATCCCCCGGACTTACCTGTAAGTCAACCTGTGCAGTCTATTTTTAGGTGACTCTCTTCTTCCTAGCGCTCCAGCTACCAATGTCCTCAGCACCCTCCTCCTGGCGGAATCCAGGACACTTCTGGCAATCCCCTGGTGAACATTGAACCTGGGCATGCTGCTACCCTAAACTCCGAAGGTGAACCCCTAGAACCGACTGTCTGATTTAAAATGCATTTTTGTTATTTTCTTTCATACGCTATCATTGCGTGTAATTGCGCACAACAGTGAACTATTTTCCGAACTTTGAAAACTCATAACTGAAAAAGAACTTACCTGTGTTCAAAGTTTTTGGTCGTAAAAATTGTATAAAAATCAGTGTGTGTAAATTGGTTTTGGATTTATTCTTGCATGTGTGTGTCTAATTTATTGCCTCTGTTAGTAAAACAAATGCATAATATTACCCTCTGATAAGCATACCTGCTTGCCAAGACTAGCACAAATATAGCGTTAGTATTATCTACTTTTGCCCCGTGTACCAATTTGGGACCCACTGGACTCTCTGCAGAGTGCACTTAATTTTAGTACACTATCTAGAGAGTCAGCTTCAGGGCCGGACTGGGAAACAAAACCGGCCCCGGCAAAGTGCTCTGCCGGCCCCCCCTCCCCACTCGGGGGGTTTGGGGGTGTCGCCGAGCTCTTTGCCCGGGCCGGTTTTCGGCCGATTTTGGTACAAGGCCGATTTTGCAGCTTTGTTGCAAAAACGGCCCTGTAACAAAAACGGCCCCCAGGGGCCCAAAACCGGCCCCCACCCGTGCGGCGCACCGGGGTATTGCCCGGTGCCCGCTATGGCCAGTCCTGGCCTGGTCAGCTTCATCTACAGCTACCTCCTAGCTTAGCAGTCTGGTTTCCTAAAGGCACCCACGTATCTTTATAATTGTGTTCTATTTGACAAGTCACGAAATACCCCGTGCTCAAGCTGTTGGCTCAGTCTGTAAAGCTTGAGTTTACCATAAGTTAAGTTAGACTGCAGGTCCCGGAAAGCTGAAGATGGAAACTATGGAATGTGTTCTAGATATTTTAAATTGCCATTTGTATTGTACACATTCTGCCATTCGTATGGCATTGTAGTGCTTTCAGTAGTCCAGGAATTACTTTTCAAATGAAGATTTGCAGTCAATATAGTAAGTGGAAAAGTACCTCTTTTGTATGTGGCACCTTTAAATATTTGTGTAGGTGATTCTAGAAGGCCGTATCAAATTGCTTGTTATTCTTCTTGCTTGTTACAGGTGTCCATCACCCATCTACTGTAGGTGTGGTAATACTTTCTTGAAATGTGGAGAAGATTGTTTTGAGGACTATATTGAAGTTATTTTTGAAATGTGATGTATTCTTCACTTTGTGTGTGTGTTTGTGTATGTAACTGTAGGCAGTTTGTTTTACTTTTTTACCCTATACAATGATGCTCAGCAAAATACCTTTAGATGTGTTCTTAAGAAGAGGTTCCAATCACATCAAATGAATGGTCTGATAAAGATGCAGGGAGGTCATAAAAAGTGGGTGCAAGTTGCTCCCTAACTGATTGTGACCTGATTGTCAACTTGCGAAGCATCTTATGCACTAATAGGTTGCATTGCAAAATGCCCATTTCCAGTGGCTCATGAAGTGATCTACCTAATGAATATTGAATAAGAAAGTCACTAGCTGTAGTGCCCTGCGATTGGCTGCAAATGGAAGAATCGGGGCCGGACAGGGACTGCGAAATACTGTCTCTGTCATTGCAATTTCTAATAGGATTTTTTCCAGCAACCCATGTTCTTTAAAGAGTCAGGTGCTGCTTTAAAAACTATTTCAGAAGACATCTAAGGACCATTGTCTGCTTCCCCCAGGACCACCACCTACTTACTCCCTGTAGACAGCTTCCCTTTCCAAATTAAGTATCACACCAATTTGGGGGTTGGTAACTTCTTAAGTGTTTCCGAACTCAATTGAGGTCACAAGCCATTAGATCATAATTAGGAGGGTCCATCCCTTTCTCTCACCCTTCTAATTGCAATTCAGAATGAGTTGCAGGACCCCTTTTTGCAAATCGCCGGGCTTGTCACCGCAAAAGTAAGTACATTGCCCCCCCTGGTTCACTGTGAAAACAAATTGCATTCCACGTAAATGATACATCAGATGAAATTATGTTTCTTTATAAAAGAATCCTAATAATCTGTTTTCATTTAAACGTTTGGTTGACAACTGCTGACTGTTGAATTGTTTTGTATTATAAATGTTGCTCTGTGTTGATTTGTGTGTATTATTTACTGCAGTAGGTGATGGACGACAGATTGAGCAGCTGGAAGTATTCATTTTACAGCTGTTCTTAAATAAATCATACAGGGTGACTTCTGAGCTGTAACAAGCATGTTTATCTTCTAAGATGTGAGGTACTTTTGCAATGATTCTGAAGGTACCTTGCTGTGCCCCACAGGAGACAGAGTTGTGCTCATTGGCATAGCAGGTGGCGGCCAGTTTCTGTTTTACCATAACCCCTGGGGCTTGACTGTAAATAAAGGTGTAGATCGCCCAATTACTCGCTGACACTAGCCCCTCCTTTCTAGCAAAGTTTTTAGATTATTTTTCCCTTTTCCTTTATTTACTGTTATTGACATGTTCTGGCGTAAGTTAAACTCATTAAACTCAAAGCAATACACCTTTGGAGCAAGCCCACAGAGGATAATGCAGAAAATAACAGAGCAAATCTTCAGTCATTTTTAAATCCAGACACCGAGCGTGTTTTCCATCATCTTGTTGTGGTTGGCAACTCTCTGCAATGTCCTGATCTGCTTCCAGCAGTATTTGCAAAACTTAACGAAGTAGAAAAGAACCTTTCACTAGAGAGAGCGAACAAAATGGCAGCCAAGTGAGCTATTAAATTCCACCATGTGTGGCAGGAGTCCACGCTTGAGTTTCTTGTAAATATTACTTCTAGCAGTAAAGTATTGTTTTAAGTGCTTCGTGTTATTGTCTCTTGCAGCTCGGCCACTTTGCCTATAACCTTCAAGTGTTTGCTGGAGAATAATCACATCGACCGAAGAGTCGCCAGGTTTGTGCTGCCTGTGGGAGCAACGATCAACATGGACGGAACCGCGCTCTACGAAGCCGTGGCCGCCATCTTTATTGCTCAAGTGAACAACTATGAACTGGACTTTGGGCAGATTATTACCATAAGGTATACACTAGCCCCGCTGGCTGACTTAGTCAAGTACTTTGCTTTAGAGTAGGCATGCTATAGTGATTTGCATTTTAATAGTTCTGACTGTGGATATGCCATGCTTTCTTTCAATATGCTTGAAAAATATAAGCAACGAAAATGGAAAGTGATGACAGAAAAGTATGACTCTGCCTACCTAGTTTGCTTATTTTATCAGCCTTCTTCATGATCAAGTCTAAAATGTCATAATTTTTCACTTTTTCTTGAGAATTTGTGACAAAACCAGTCAATTTAAGACCTATGGACTAGTCCTTAATTTGTTTGTGAAGGTAGAAGCGAGTTCTAGGCTTTGCTTTTGCATTTGAATGTGTTGTGATCCTGGCTAAATCCCTGCATCTCCTGGGGCCTCACTTACCATGTCTAATAACGTTTAGGAACCCTTAGGAAAGGGCGATTTCAGATCAATATAAATAAATTGTCATTTAGATTCTCTGTGGGCAGCCATTGATTACTTTCGCAGATCGTTTTAAAACATTTACATTTGTCTATGCTACTGAAACAACGAGTACTGGTTGTCATAATTGTTTAAATTTTCAGTTGGACCATGGCCTAGCATTTCAGAATGAACTATTCTTCTTGGTTTAGGAACTTTTCTGATTTGCATAAGGTCTGAACCCTATCTAGCGTGGCAAAGGGAGTGCAAACAGTAATGGCTGGAATGTGACCCCAAGCAATAATCAGTGGGGGAGATGTTTGCAAATATCCAACCCATCACTTTTGTTTTTCTCAACTTTATGCCCTAAGTGTGATCAGGGGCGTAGCTTCAAGGGGGGTGTTTGGGGTGTGACACCCCCCTAATAAATATATTATTTAGTAAATAGTTGGGCACAGGAGCTTTCAGTCGGGTATGCTGAGCTGTCTGTCAGATTTTTATATACTCACTCAGACAAAAACACATATTCTCAGTAGTGGCCCGTGGAGGGAGTGCCGCGGGGCGGTGGGGCGGGGGAGAGGCAGTGTGGGGGTAGTAAACTTTGGCTCACGGCCGACCAGAGTAATGTAAATAATTAAATAAATGAAACACATTTTTTTGTGCGCGCTGAAACGCCAAATGCGTTTAAGCGCACGCAATGAAATTTGTTTTATTTACTTATTTACATTACTCCGGTCGGCCGTGAGCCGCAGTTTACTACCCCCCACCCTGACCCTCACCTGCCCCGCTCTACCGCCCCACGGCACTCCCTCCACTGGCCGCTACTGCACATTCTTATGTTTTGAAGGTCTTAAAAAATAGTTATTTTACAAAATACTGTGTTTTAAGTACCTCTCACAATCCGCACTCCTTTCCCTTTCCATTGGGCCTTATGCCCCTCTCATGCACTGCTTCTCATATAATAGTTAACATGATATGCCAGTGTGATTGTTGGAAAATCTGAAGCTCACAACCCCCCAGTCTTACAGACAAAGCTACACCCCTGAGTGAGATGCAATGCCCAGATGTGGGGCTTGTGCTCACTGTGCCCCAGGACTCAATTGACACCACACGAATAAGGTCAGGAAAGCCCAGAAACAGTAGGGGGTAGGATATATTCTCTTTCAGATGGTAGATGTCCAGGATGTTTGTGCTGGACTGTTTTTGCTGGAGCACAGCATGGTCAGTTTTGGTATAAGGTTAGTTCCTACTTGCAGCAGCATAGTGGTCAAAAAGCAAAAAGTGGGATGCAGGCCAAGTAATCACCAGTGTCTGAAACTTTTGCAAGCATTCCACCAATCATTCTAAGGCTTTTTAGAAACATTTTTGTGCCAGAAAAATCCTCTTTGGAAAGTAAATTCATGTGAAATGCTAAGAAGTGCAATTAAATGAGTAACATTTCTATTTATTTAGTGTACAGCTCATCTGAGCTGCAAGTAAATTAATGAAATGGGAATGAGGTGTGAAATTCCCTTACTGTTGGCTAGTCATTGGGGGCATGTTTGAAGCAAGAGTGTCAATTGGGGGGGGGGCGGTTTCTATAACTGTTAGCTGGAATACATTCGTCTTATGTTTTTGTTCAGCAAGGTTGTTCAGTGACTAACATTTCTACTGGGCATTTGATGAGCACCCCAGAGCTCACCAATAAAGAGGGCGCAGTCATTCATTTCATTATCCATGAGAGGCTGAGCACTTTTACAATGTCTCTGCCCACATCTCATAAAAATAAAAGGACCCAATTTTAAGACCATCCTAGAACTGGTCCTTACATTGGCCAGCCCAGCTGATGCATCTCATCGAAAAGTGTGGTTGGTATCAGCAGTGTCTCATCTGATTTTTTTTGTGCTGTGGTAATTCTTCTTAAGACCCCATGCATGTTTGTACCCAGCACTCAACCGCATAGTTCAGTGATGGGGCAAGAGTGCAGGTGCGAGGTTTAAAAAAACATATGTGAAGGACCCTCAGATGAGGAGGTATGCCTACAAGACAGTGACAAAGAAACTCACTTCTAACAATTTTTTGTTTGGTGGGGATTTCTACAGTAGACACATGGCATTTTTTGCTGGTTTGTGTGACAAGAGTAGTAAGTTTAAAGTGTGTTCTGTATGTGCTGGCTGTGGGTGGAGCTTATCAAAAAGACCAGATAGTCTTTACTTAGGCAGATGCAATGAGAGGTGGCCATGTGCAATAGTGTTGCATGGGAAAGCGGACACACATAGCACGTAGAAGGTGCACACAACTAGAACGTTTATTTACAAAACAGAAATATTGCCATATGGTTAAATCTGTACTTTGTCTTGTGTTTGCTTATGGCACTGCTCACCCTGAGCTGTGCCTGACAGTTTCACACATGACTTTCTTCTGATCATTAATCACATCTTTATCTCAAGGTCATAAGGCCCTCAAACTGAAGAAATATTCATGTGCGTCCTCTCTTGTCTCCTCGTCTGTAGCTATTTATTATCTTTGATGTCCACTGTCTATTTTGCCTGCCTGTGCTGCTTTGATGTGGGTTCTGAGCGTGCTGAGTGCTTTCATGCAGTGCTCTCTCCTAAATGTAATCATGTTCATGTGGATCATGTTACACTCTCTTGCACCCATCCAAGGAATGCTTTTCCTCAGACTATTTTTATGCTGTATTTACCAAATCTTGATCATTGTTTTACATCCATATTGTCTTTGTATTCACTGTACAACTCTTTATTAAGGTTTGGGGCTGATAAAATAAATGAATAACAACATCTTGGCTCTGATTAAAAGGCGAAGGAGAGCATGGGATGCTTCATGCCAGCTCTAACAACAATAATCCCAACAAGCATTTGCAATGCAATAGGTCTCGCAGCATTAAAGTTTGAGTTATTGGCATTGTATATGACAATGGGTTGCATTACATTTTTAGCTAAGTCTGTATTGGTGTTACTAAAGGTTCAAGTCCACAAGGCTTAGTACCTCTCATCGACAAGCAGCATCTTTACCTCCCGCTGAGCATATTCTACAGAACTCTCTAGTGTCCCAGATCCAGTCCAGGTTTTTGGTTGCTTGCTGAGATTTATAACATTGTTTAACTTGCTGTAATATCAGGACTACAAATCCCAGAATGCAAGATTATCGATTGGCTGAGTAACTAAAGCACCGAGCTGTACGTAAAAAAAGAACACCATTGTACGCTGAGAACGATTTATTCAGAACCGTTTGTTGGCGTTAATTATGACGTGAGTGCCATAAATTGGTACCAAAGTCAAGAGGTGCTTGCGGAAGTGTCAAAGTGAAAAAACTTGACCTCGAGAAGAAGTTGCAACGTTCCCATATACTTCGCAAAGTTTGGTAAAAACTTGGCACCGCCCTGGAAATGTGCACGAATTAAGATGGAAGGCTGCCAGCTGCTTCCGGGATGTGGTTGGGCTGGTCATGTGTTCACTTTAACGAGACCATTGATTCCGCATTCCTGTGCACCTGGTGGGTGACGCGGTGTCAGGGCGGGGGCTAGCCCACCTTAGCACTCCTTTGCCTGAATGTAGGGCCACAGGGAACAGTCAAAGAGGAATGCATGCGTTCACCATACGTCCTGTCAGCTTCCATGCCCAGCAGGCAGTGCCAGCCTTTGGGATGGGTGAGCCAGCACACAGCCAAGGTGCCAAGCTTTGGATGGGCACACTGCGGTGTACGCATGAGGCCAAATAGGAATGCATGCGTTCACCATACGTCCTGTCAGCTTCCATGCCCAGCAGGCAGTGCCAGCCTGTGGGATGGGTGAACCAGCTCACAGCCAAGGTGCCAAGCTTCGGATGGGCATACTGCGATGTCGCATGAGGTCCTGCAGCCACCAGGGGGCGCAAGCCTGCATGGATTCTTTTGATCACGCTCCCCCGCCCCGTGATGAGGGGGCGCCGGCGCCCATTATCCCGCCGCCCTGGCCGGGTGGCCGCAGGGCAGGGCCGCACCGCTGGGAAACCCCACCGGAAGTCTCGCCCAGACGTGGAGGAAATGACAGGCCTGCGCCGCGGGCCAGACCTCGCCTTGGCAGACGATGAAAGATGGTGCTGCCGCGGGAGCGCCCAAAAGAAGGGCTCATTTCAGGTCCTGGTCACCCGGCGCCACCCAGAGGAGCTGCCGGCCTGGCACAGGGACTTCACCTTAAAAGAAAAAGTTTCAGAATAAAAAAATGAAAAACAAACTTCTGGTTCTGTTTGGATAAAGATTGCTCTGAATGTACTGCTGTGTTGTCTTAGGTCTGGATTTGGGTCACACAGCAGACGCGTGCCTCGTGCGGTGTGGGCGGCTGCAGTGTGTGCACACCTCAAACCACCCGTGCCCTGTGCCAGGGGGCAGGCCGGGTCAGGGCGCCCTCTTACAGTTCATGCAGCAGCCCAGGGCTGGCTTTAGCACCTGTGCACTACCACGGGGAACTTCCTCTCTCCATAGCCCCCTCTCTCGCAATCTGGCGGCTCTCCTCCCGGTGGGGCTCTGTCCGGCCCGTGAAGGCGTCTCTAGCTGAGGCGTTACGGGCGGGGCGCCCACGTGTGTGTCTGTGTGCGAGGGGGGGGGGGGGGGGTCCACTTTTGTAAAGTTGTGTTCCCCCATACATTGTCGTTGTTTTGATGTTTTTGGCACATATTTGCTCAATTAAGTTACAGAAGTACCAAAACCCTAACTACCACAACGACTCTTCTTTATTGAATTAAGTGAAATATGTATCAAAAAGCGCAAGTAATAATACTTTTCATCTTTATTGAATTAAGTTAAATATGTGCCAAAAAAACCTAATCACCACAAATGTAGCAAAACACATATTTGTGGATTTAAAAAAAAAATGTTATGGAAAATCTTTATTCGTATGAAAATTATAAAACCATAAAAACCCACCAATATAACAACTTCAGAAGCTCACAAACTGCTAAGTCTACCAATCTCTCTGTACCAAGGTAGTACAGACAATACTTGAAAACAGTGCATAGACCACACTGCCATTCAAAAATGCTTTGGAACATATGTGTGTCTATAGTGTCATCACACAAATATGTATATTACAAAGCAATTGCCCAATTTCTCACACTGTACTAGAGATGCCCCAACAGCCCATTCTCACCACTCAACATTCGGAAAGCCGACAGAAGTTATTACTTCCAATTGCAGGAGAGAAATTGCCTGCCGTAAGTCACCTCAATCTGTTTCAGTAAATTCAATGGCATGGGCATGGTCGATTTCCTTTTTTTTAAAATTATTTTTATTGCAACTCATAGAGAAAAAGATACACATTGTAACAAAAAGGTTCCAAATATAACAGAACAGAATGAATTTTTTTCCATCAGTCTGAATCTTAGCTGAATACATATAATAGCACACTGAATGTTGCAGAAACAGAAGACGGCTTTAAACACATAATAACCTTCACTTACAGAAAGAGTCCCAGATTCTCTCAAATTTCATTAGTGATTGTACACCTCTTTGTTTAGCCAAAGCAGATTCCATCAAATAAATTTCATTAAGCAGAGACCACCATTCCATAATATGAGGAGCGATAGGAGAGATCCAAGCACGAGCAATTATTACTTTTGCACAAGATAGTATAACAGTGATTAAAGTTTGCTGTGGAACATTAACAGAATGAATATCAAGTAAAATTAACGGTGCTGCTAAAAGAGGGGAACAGATCAATTTTAGTTTCATAATTTTGTCCAGAGCCGACCAAAATTCTGATAACATAGGACACGCAAATAGCATGTGTGCCAAATCCGCAGCAGCTAGTGCGCACTTGGGGCATTTAGTTCGTTCAGTATATAAGGCATTTGTAGACCATTTGGATATTTTTTCTGGAGTATGGTAGAGCATACAAGTGGTTTTAAACTGCTGAAGCCTTAAACTAGAAGAGGAAGTGGAGTTATAACTGTTACGAAGTGATAAGTTAATCAAATTCGGGGTGATATTAATCCCTAACATTTGACTCCATTTTCCCTCTAGTTTAGAACAATCACTAACTTTATATGAATTAAAACATTTATACCCGATACTAATTAAAGATTTATTCTTATCAGAATACAAGCAATCCCAAATATCCGAATCCAAAAGCTCAAAAAGTTTCATTTTACGAATGAAAAAATCATGCAGTTGTATATATTTAAACCTCATTAATTCTGTAGCCTTATATAAAATCTTGACCGACTTAAAACTCAAAAAACCTTGCGCCCCATATAAGTCCCCCAGTGTTTTTATACCACATGTAGACCAGCTATTACACGCACCATCGTTAAAAATTCCAGGGAGGCCAGGATTTTCCCATAGTCGGAGTTTAGGATGATAAAAAGAAGTATGGCAAAAATCCAAAATATTGCGCCAAATTTTAACTAAATCCCTGGCGGTCTTGAATCTCACCCGTTTGAAAAAGTTAGGATTGTGTATCCTAAGCAAAAACAAGTTGGAATCCGTATTTAACTTGAAAGTAAAAAAGTAAAGTTGGTTATCTGTGTTAAGTAGGCCCCGTAAGCGTCCCAAAAAAGTCGCCCAGAAATACAACTTAAAATCAGGGAAATTCAATCCCCCATTATCCGGTGCGGCTTTGAGCAACTCCACAGAACGCCGGGCTTTGCGGTAGCCCCAAATAAAGCAGCTAAATATTCCATCCAATTTTTTAAAAAAAAGGAATTACTAAGAGACATGGTCAATTTCCACTGCCCTACATTTATTGTGACGGGACAGGAGGTGTTTCTGGGTAGGACGCCTTGCACAAAGAGGGGTAATTGTTAGGGCAAGTGCCTTTCCAGTGTGGGTAAGGTAAGATATCATACAAAAACAAATACCAAATGCACACCAATATACAGTACAGAAAGAGATGTCTCAATGGGCATAAATTAGTACAAATGACAAGGTTCAGAACAGAAGAGGGGAAGCGAAGTAGTGCGATTCCTCTTTAATTGTGTGGATGGCCAGCCGACACGTGTTTCGTCGTCAAGCGGTAACAATGCTTGTACGACTCATCAGGGCTGTAGCGCGAAGGATTAGGACCATAGGTCGCTAAGCCGGTGATACTTCCGACCCGGCCCCTGCTCGAGACCAGGTAGACGCTCGTCGGTGGTTATGGCTCCAAATTCAAGGGTCATGTAGTATGGGCGATGCTTTGTGTTGAAAAAACAGTGCTCCAGGCTATTCAGGTATGTGAATGCCACAAGTGAAGTACAACAAAGCCTCTGCTTCTGGGGTGCTGGAGTGACTCAATGGGACGATCCGAATTGATCGTTAAGGTTCTTTTGATCACACATGGATGTGTGTTCTCAGAAGTTTGAGCACAAAGCTGATAGCGCGACCTGCGAGATGAGTACCTCCTCGCAGCGGTTCCGCTATCAGCTTTGTGCTCAAACTTCTGAGAACACACATCCATGTGTGATCAAAAGAACCTTAACGATCAATTCGGATCGTCCCATTGAGTCACTCCAGCACCCCAGAAGCAGAGGCTTTGTTGTACTTCACTTGTGGCATTCACATACCTGAATAGCCTGGAGCAGTGTTTTTTCAACACAAAGCATCACCCATACTACATGACCCTTGAATTTGGAGCCATAACCACCGACGAGCGTCTACCTGGTCTCGAGCAGGGGCCGGGTCGGAAGTATCACCGGCTTAGCGACCTATGGTCCTAATCCTTCGCGCTACAGCCCTGATGAGTCGTACAAGCATTGTTACCGCTTGACGACGAAACACGTGTCGGCTGGCCATCCATACAATTAAAGAGGAATCGCACTACTTCGCTTCCCCTCTTCTGCTCTGAACCTTGTCATTTGTACTAATTTATGCCCATTGAGACATCTCTTTCTGTACTGTATATTGGTGTGCATTTGGTATTTGTTTTTGTATTTGTCAAGCGTGTGCCCTGCACACCCTTAAGAGGGGTTTAGGGCCTTTTCCCCTCACCTTTTTGCACCCTGACCTAACCTTTTGTCTACACTAGCGTGTGCTGTGCGCCCAGTATCTCCCTGAACTTCTAAAAAACCCGAGTTCTCCATAGCCTTTAAGGTAAGATATCATCCCTAAATTTATTGAGGATCCAGGCAATGTGAGAACATTTTAAATATTATCCCAGAAAAATGAATTTACTTGTGGAAATTCCAAAGTACTAGTAGTGTAAACATGTTTTAGAATTCCAGGAATATATAAGGGATTCCAAAAATCTGAGAAAACTACTCCCAACGTAAGAGTTAACGTACAAAAGTGTATTTCAGAGTGTTAAATCCCTGCATCAGTGAAGCATTTCCTCAGTGCTCCAAAGTGCTTGTCAACAGAGCAGATGGACTAAGTCCTACTGCCACCAGAATTTGAGCCAAGGGAAACTTGGAAATTCTGATCCTTTTTAGATGAGTGTATCCCGTATACCACTATTCCAAGGTCCACTTTACTCTATTGCAATTCCAGTCCTTTGGTGACTCGAGCTGTCTTTGACTGCATGGGTTTTGGTGATGTTGTGTTTGATATAATATGATCCTCCTTTACCTATCCTCATTTCAGAATGATGCTCCTCAATATCCACAAGCATGTACATATGCTGGATGTTCCTGCCTTGTGACTCTTCCATGGGCAATCTCTACAAGTAGCTATTGCTCCTGAATACCCTTTTATAATATTGTTATCATATTTCTATCCGGTATTTAGTTTGCAGGTGTATCTATGTTCAATCGACATGCGTCATCTTCCTGTCTGCATATAAACTCATCCTTATTGTATTGTCTGGTGGTCTTCAAGCCAATAAACTACCCACCTGCCAATGCAAAAGAAGCCCACAGAACCAAAATAACGTTGTTGGGTGACTTGAGAGTCAGGGAAGGGAAAAGCTTTTCTATGTATGTGCAACCCTCACTCACTGTCGTAGTGACATGCTTCGTTATCAAGTTCATCCTGGCTGCTAATAGCCAGGATGGGCTCAACCATATTCCAGGGAACTCTTTGTATTTATGCTCTTTTTAGGTCTCCACTCTAGATAGAGTGCATGCGCTGTCTCGAACTGAGACATGCTGTATCTGCTTTGAGGCTTCCAGCCAGCCCCTAGGCTTTCCATATGCTGTCACGATTGTCGCTCCAGTTTGTGCTCTCCGCATTTGTCAAGGGCATGCACACGTCATGCCTCTTCTGGTCTTTAGCCCTCCATGAGTGCACCGGCCAACCACTCCTGAACATATGCTGTGCTCATTTTCATGCATTGTTTAGGAATACTTTTTTAGGTCTGGGCTGTAGTTTATTTTGTTAGGCACGTTTTTCACCTGCGCTCCTGTTTTTGACATCACTCTTTATTCGTATCACAATGACGTACAGTGTAGAAGGGGGCTGCTTTTCTGCTGACTCAACAGATCTGCTGCGACAGCAGTGGTGATGTCCTCACATTATCAGAACTCTTTCCTTCGTAACAGATGTCGCTGGAAGTACTGGGGTCTAAGACCAGCGTGTAAGCTGGTAAGATAGAGCACAACGTGTTCAAATGCCGGGCGCTGGCTCGCAGTGCAATTTTTTAAATTCAGTTACATAAGGGAAGACTTAATTTTTGTACTCTTGAGTTAAAAAAAGCAACCATGCCCCCACCCCAAACATTTTGTCGGGCTCCCTAGACTCGACTCTTGGACAGAGCCAGCGTGTCATTTCGTCTTTCTGCTTCCCTCGTACTACCTGCCACCCCTTTCTTTGCAGCCTCAGCTGCCTGCAACATTCATCGGATGAACTGAACGCAATCCGGGATATTGATAGTGCAGGTCAGTCCCTGAATCAATCTCGCTGCAGGACTGGCCAGACGAGTCCGCTCCATTCTGCCAAGTGAAGGTGGAGCTGGTCTATGGTGTTGGCAGGCAGGTACACTACACGGATACAGTAGGCCCAGCACCGGCACAGCTGAAGTCTTCAGGCTTCTATACTGGTGACTGCGAGGGAATATAACTCAATGGCATACGGAGCCCTGTCATTAACCTGTTTTTTGTAGTTTTGCATAGCACAAACTCAAACTCTTTCTTAACACATACCACCGTACAGGGCCCCTGCAGTGTGCAAAACGTACACCATGAAGTACTGTGCCCGTTGTCAAGCATTCTGGTGACCCCCTTTGATGCTATCTTGCAGTGCTGCTTGTAGGCTGCCTACTCCTTTATAGCGAAATGGGAAATTTGCCTCTTTCCCTCAGTGACCGCGCAGTCGCCTACCTTGTAAAATGTTCTCACTGCATGCACTTTAAACAATGTATCAGTACTCACGAGCGAACCTTTATCTCATTTGGTGTTGAAGAAACAAGTGAATTGTTTTCTAGCGATTAGGTGAGAAGTGTATCTATCCCTAGGCTCCCCTCTGTGCGCTGGGCCAATGCCTTCTGGGGCCTGACACCCTCTGCATGACGTGGAGTTTCTGGATGGTTGCCAGCGCAGCACCCCGTAAGCAGACTGTCCTTTAGCAAATAAGTAGGACATTTCAGTTCACTGGTTTTGTGATTCACTTGCAAACTGATTATGTTTTCTGCATAAATGGGATAGATTTTACTGTTCCTGTTGCTTCTGCGATGGATGAGGGCGGTGAAAGGAGGTTGATGAAAAGGAGAGAGGGTAACTTAAGTAACCAATCAGATGCACTCTGGAGAACACCGCATCACACCCCTGACCCAGAGGAATGCACTTTTCCTCAGAAATATAATTCCACCAGTGTGAACAATTGCACAAGTTGATGTCTGCACCAGGCCTTTAGCTTTATTTGTTTTTTCAGTGCCCACCCACTCCGCCGGCCACACGCTCGACCCCGTCTTCTCCTCAAGCCTGCGTGTCTCCGTCAGCCACACCACCGAACTCCTCTGGACCGATCACCGCTGCATCCACTTCACCTTCCAGAAACCCACCACACACCACCGCACCCAACAGAACCCCCGCCGCCGCTGGAGCCAAATCACTGAAGACCAACTACATGCAAACCTCGCTCTCAGCCTACCCACCGAACCCTCCAACACCGACGTCGCTGCCCACAACCTCAGACGCTGGATCAAGGACTGCACCAACACCCTTGCCCCGCTGAAGAAACCCCCCCCACAGAGACACCAGCAAGAGGGCCAGCTGGTTCACCGCAGAACTCCTAGATGCCAAGCAAGCCTGCCGGAAACTAGAGAAGAAATGGCACAGTGAACAAACTCCGGACAGCCACGCAGCACACAAGGACGCTGTCCGCAACCACCACCACCTCATCAGGGCTGCCAAGAAGACCTCCTTCAAAGACCGCCTCGACAACAACGCGCATGACAGCAAGGAGCTCTTCAGCATCGTGAAGGAACTCTCCAACCCCAGCTCCAACACCAACGACATCCCGCCGTCACAAGCCCTGTGCGACTCCCTCGCCACCTTCTTCCACCACAAGATAGCAGACATTCATGACAGCTTCAACACCCAGACAGCTCCAACAGACAGCAGCACAAAAGACTCTCCGCACACCATCGGCCAAGTCCCCTTGCTAGCCTGGACCAGCGTGAGCGTTGATGACACCATCAAGACCATGAGCACAATCCACTCCGGCTCTCCGTCAGACCCATTCCCGCACCACGTCTTCAACAAAGCAAGCAGCTCCATCGCACCCCACGTACGCAATGTCATCAATCTCTCCCTTGAGACCGCGACCTTCCCAGAGAGCTGGAAACACGCCGAGATCAACGCCCTACTCAAAAAACCCAAGGCAGACCCAAGAGACCTCAAGAATTTCCAACCCATCTCTCTCTGCTCCCCTTCCCGGCCAAGGTCATCGAGAAAATCGTTAACAGACTGCTAACCCGATACCTCGAAGAGAACAGAATCCTCGACCCTTCCCAGTCAGGGTTCCGCAGCAACCACAGCACCGAGACCGCCCTCATCGCCTCCACCGACGACATCAGGACCCTGCTAGACAACAGGGAGACTGCAGCACTCATCCTCCTAGACCTCTCCGCCGCCTTTGACACCGTCTGCCACCGCACACTACGCGCACGCCTCCACGCCGCAGGGATCAGAGACAAGGCTCTGGAATGGACCACCTCCTTCCTCCCCAGCAGAACCCAGAGCGTCCGCCTCCCCCGTTCTATTCCGAAGCCTCCTAGATCATCTGCGGCGTACCCCAAGGATCCTCCCTCAGCCCGACACAGTTCAACATTTACATGGCCCCGCTTGCACATGTTGCCCGACAGCACGACCTCAACATAATCTCCAACGCTGACGACACTCAACTGATCCTCTCCCTCACCAAGGACCCCATCACCGCCAAAGCCAACCTCCATGAAGGAATGAAGGCCGTCACCGACTGGATGAAGATCAGCCGTCTGAAGCTGAACTCGGACAAGACGAAGGTCCTCATCCTTGGCTCCAACCAATCAGCCTGGGATGACTCCTGGTGGCCAACGGCACTGGGGGCAGGCCGACCCCCACCGACCACGCACGCAACCTGGGAATCATCCTCGACTCAACGCTCTCAATGACCAAGCAAGTCAACGCCGTCTCCTCCTCCTGCTTCAACACCCCCTGCATGCTCCGCAAGATCTACAGATGGATCCCGACAGATACAAGAAAGACAGTCACCCAGGCCCTCGTCAGCAGCAGACTCGACTACGGAAACGCCCTCTATGCGGGAGCCCCGACCAAGCTCATCAATCGACTTCAACGCATCCAAAATGCCTCGGCACGACTGATCCTCGATGTACCACGACACGGCCACATCACCCCCACCTGAGAAACCTGCACTGGCTCCCTGTCAACAAGAGGATATCCTTCAAGCTCCTCATCTACGCACACAAGGCACTCCACAAGACCGGCCCAGCCTACCTCAACAGACGGCTCTCCTTCTACACCCCCAACTGCCAGCTACGCTCAGCCGACCTCTCACTCGCCACCGTCCCGTGCATCCGAAGAACAACCACGGGCGGGAGATCCTTCTCCCACCTCGCCACCAAGACATGGAACACCCTCCCACTGAGCCTAGGACATACCCAAGACCTGCTGACCTTCAGGAGGACACTAAAGACCTGGCTGTTCGAAAAGTAGTGGCCCCCACCTCCCTCCCCCCCAGCGCCTTGAGACCCTCGCTGGTATGTAGTGCGCTTAACAAATGACTGATTGATTGATTGATTTTGAATAAGACTGTTTGTAATTCCTTCTAAAAGAACATTATGCGGATTAGACCATCTCCCCATACTTCTGAATGCAGTTTTTTCACAGCCCCTTCCCAGTAAGAATGTTCTTTCATAGCACTTGTTTTGCGATCATCTCTTCATAGGCTAACGAGTCTAAGGAGCAGGTCTCCTCAGCCCTTGTCCTTTGAACATCTCTCTCTATTCTGTGTCTTGCCCCAGAAGGCAAGTCTCTTACATTAACATTTCCCATGAACACCTCTTCTAAGCCTCTGTATAATCTGAACTTGTCTCAGTATGTCCAGGTTCTCCCATGTACATCATTCCACAGCCTCCACCTCTTCTATAAACATCTCTCTCCAAGCTTAGTCTGTCATTTGAACATCTTTCAACAGCCCGAAAGGGAAGGAAGATGGCGGACTGACGCCGCCTCTGCTCACAGGCACCGGGAGCAGCTCCGGTCCTCTCCATGCAGACAGCATTAAAGCGCCTTAGGGGAATAACGGCAAGAGAGGGAAATGAGAATGAAGCATAGCGGGGAAAAGAAACTGAGTTGAAAGGGACTTGCCCATGGGTCTCAAGAACAAATGCTCGCTTCAGCAACGAGGACTGCCAAGTGACTTTTGTTCTTAATTCAACTTGCCTTCTGGACTGCTGGCTCCCACTCGCCAGGAATCTATTGGTCTGGTCTGGCAGGTGCCCTGGCTCTCTCCTGCGGCAAAGAGATGGCTCCACCGAAAACTACTGTGAAGGGAAGCCGAGCAGCTAGAGCCTCAGTTACGCCAGGAGGAGCGGCACCGTTAGGGGAGCGCAGGAAACAGAATTAGGAGCACTTGTCCTGTGAATATCAAACGACCACATGCATTTACATGAACTTCCATACACAGCCCTACTCCCAACACCCCATGTACAAGTCTTCATGTGTACATCCTCTCTCTCCACATCCCCAGGGCTCATCAGGATAGACAACCTGACTCAGGCGACCGGAGGGAGGCATTGTTAACAGCCCAGAGTGGCCAGGAGAGAGGTAACGCTGGGGTGGACCGGTCTAGTAAGGACCTTGACTCTGTAACACAAGCCACCGTCCAGGAACTGCTGCTGGCTAAAGCAGGTAGACATGAAAGGCTCACATCATATGAGGCTCAAGAGGCCAATAACTGCTCATTATCTGCCTTGGGGTTAGGCTCTGATACTTCCCCCTTGCTGGGCTTGGTCAAATCAAAGATGCGTAAAGGTTCGGACTCAAGTCACCTTCAGGAAGAAACAAGGGTAAATCTAAGTCATGCAAACCCTGGAAAGAAGGCTTAGAGTCGCTGCATGGTAGCAATCGACATAATAGCCTCAGTGCCTGCAAAAAGATCACCGTAGATGCCAGCCCCCTGCGCAAATGGGTTCAATCAAAGGGGTAGTGAAATCCCTAATCTCACGGATATCAGGCTCGGGCTTGGGATTAGGCTTGGACCATAAGACTTCAGTTGGTGTTTCGAGGGATCTATCTAGCTCACTTCCGGGCCCCCGGTTAGACATACCTGCCCTCCCTACCACTCAGGCACAAACCCCTGATACACCGGAGCTCCCAGGGAATTTCAATCTTGCTGGTGAAGGGGATGGGGAGGCTTCTGGTGAGAACAAACTGCTAAATGATACTCCAAGCAGCAAGGAGCCATCACTCTCTTTAATATTGCAGGCACTGAAGGATCAAAGGATGGCGGTACAAGAACATTATGCGCAGGCTAGGGCTGATAACCTCAGCATTCCGCAATCTCTAACCGAGGTGACAAGCAAGGGGTGGGCACTAACAAGAGACATCGAAGAGCTGCAACAACGGAACGCGAATATAGAAGAGACTTTGACTACAACAACCATCATTGAACACAGCCACGACGAGCAGATATCAGCTATTGGAACGAAGATAGAGTATCTGGAAAACTGTCAGCGCCGGCATAACTTAAGGCTGTTTGGGGTCCCAGAAGGCAAGGAGGGCTCTGTCCGGCGCACCTACGTTGTCCAACTACTTCAAAAGGCCTTCCCAGATCTGGCGGACTGGAATTGGGACTGCCAAATTCAGCGAGCGCATAGACTGCCAATATTCCTGCATAAGCCAAACCCTCGCTATTCTAGACCTCTGTTGATCTATTTTGGTAACTTCTTATTAAGACAGGCAATATCCATTAAAGCTTGCCCTTGTAGTCCTTTAGCATTCAACACCCTCTCTATCTTTGTTAGGTCAGACCTGTGTGGAGCCACAATGGATAGACGGTGGAAATTGAGGCAGCTTATTGATCCATTAAAGGCGGAAGGCGCTCAGGTCTTCTTACTAGAGCCGGCCCAACTAAAAGCCATAAAAGGCGGACATTGGCAGTTCTTCCTCATGAATGAAGAGGCCAAGCAAGCTTTAAATTTCAACAATTGGGTAGTAAGGTATTCCTGCGTAATGTCTGATGGTTTAGGTGTTTCTGTTGTAAATTATTTACACTCTGCTACCAAGGGAGTCCGGACAGCCACCACCCTGTACTGCCTGATTGCAATTTGTTACACTTGCATTGATAAAGTCTCCTTTTGATTGGTCTCCCTGAGCAAGGAAGTATGTAATTTATCTTATGTTGTATCACAATATTCTCTTCTCCACATGGATTTGCAAGACAGTTTTCTCCAGAAATGTGTCTCTTGTATCTAGATCACAACTCAACAGCCAACATGCATGTTTCGTCTTTGGTACATCCCCAAAAAGACTTCCTCAGGGCTAAAGCAATAATCTCTATACTTATTATTTTCCGTTTTAGCGTTTAAGGCGAATAAGGACCACTTATAGGTGAGTCAAAGAAGTACATGTCGCTTATTCCAACATTCAGCAAGCTTTAAGCCAATGGCAGTTGGAAGGGGCCCCTAAAAGTAAGCCTAGGCAGAGTTCGTGATGTTCCACCGCGCTACGCGGAGCCCCGCGAGCAGCGGAGTGCATGAGATAAATGCTGTTCGCTGTGATTTTCAGTGCCAGGTGCTTGTCCGCACTGTGCAATCATCGCAAACAGCACCATGCACAGTGCAAGCGAGCGCTTCTTCCTTTCTGCTGCTCAAGTAGATTTTTACTCGAAAGGCAGCTTTCTCAACCCGAGCCACGAGCATACGTGATCACTCGCAATGAGAAATCTGACCGCCCGTGTTGAGAAATCTCGCCGGGAGGTTGATTTTCCATGCTCCCCAACTTGATGTTGATGATCGCGAACGAGGAAAAATCTCGCCGGGAGGTGGATTTTCCTCGCTCGTGCTCGCCACCTTGATGTTGTCAAACACGAGCGAGGAAAAACCTCCACTCCGCGAAGCAGAGTTTTTCAGAACTCCACGAGCTCCGCGTAACTCAGAGTGCAGATTATCTGCAAACTCTACGAGCGCAGGGGAGTTCTTTGCCCAGACTTACCTAAAAGGTCTTATAGGCCCAAGACAACAGAATTTTTTTGCATGCTTTCTTTTTTTGGTTTTCTCTCTTCTTTGGAACATGACTCTATTGATAATTGGAATGCTTTTGCCTTTTATTTTGTTTTTCTTACTGCAATTTCGATTCTGGATTGTTTTTCCTCTCTTGCCAATTGGGCACTTCAGGGGTGGGTGGACGGTGGGCAGCCCGGAGTGTACTGTGGGCTGTTAGCTGCCAATCCAATGGCAGCCTATAAGGAGGATAATTCCTTCTTTATGGTACAGGGGAATGAGGGAAGCAGGGGGTACATGAGGGGGGCATAGGGGAAAAGGTCACAAAGGGATCACATAGGGAGGCAAGGAGTGGGGTTGGTAGCAAGGTTAGGGGACACAAAGGCGGTCTGAAGATAGATAGGGGAGTCATTGTTAAAGTACTTGGAAGTGGCAGGAGCATAGACTACCAATAATTATGGCTCTGATAAAATGTATGGCCTGGAATGTGTCAGGACTAAATAATGAAGTTAAGCGCCAGCTAGTTTGGGAGGAGCTGAAGCGTACAGGCCATATTGTGCTTCTTACAGAGACTCAAGTAGCTTATAAAGATCGAGGCTTATTGAAACATCTGGGGTATCAAACAATCATCTACACTTCCCAGAGTGCTCCAATAAGGGGAACTGCTATAATGGTCTGCAAGTTATTAGATCATAGAGTCCTTAAGATGCTGGCTGACCAGTGAGGGAGATGGGCGCAGCTGGAAATTAAGGGGTTGAAGTATGTTTTTTGTTAAAATTACAGACTCAATGTCAATGACCCTGCGGTATTTACTTTATCAGTTTAGAGTTACTAGACTGGCATGGGGAGCACCTAATTATGGGGGATTTTAATTGTGTTATGAATTATGCTATTGATTCCCCAAATCGAGCAGCCACTCTGAGAATGGGGAAGGTGAGAGCTTCGATTCTTGAACTGGGGTGGCTGCACTCCTTAAATGATGCTTGGCGTTCTCTACACGCAGAGGCTCCTGGGTATACTTACTATTCTGCCCCGCACAGACAGTGCTTGAGAATAGATATGGCTTGGGTTTCGGATAAAATACTATCAATAGCTTTGCTGGAAGTATGCCCTAGGATCGTCTGTGATCATAATCCCATTTTACTATCCTTCCAGGTCAAGATCGAGATTAAAACACAACGGTCTTTTTCATTCCAGTGTTACTTACTTTCTGATAGCGACTACTTCCTTTTTACCCATCAAAAACTTGCGGACTTCCTTAAGAATAATATGGGAACAGCTACCCCCTGGGTAGTGTGGGACGCAGTGAAGGCGTACATTAGGGGGATTATCCAGAAATACATATGGCGCCATAATAGGGAGTGGGATACTGCGGATAGAGCTGCACTTCAAACGTTATTAGCAAGTGAACTTCGCCACGCAGATGCAATCCGGCATGGTGCCCTCGATCAGGATTTGTTGTATAACTCTTTAATAGATGAGCGACTGGCAATAAGCAGGTCTTTTAGGGAGAAAGTTGCGGCAAGTTATAATAAGCATAGATCGTTACAATATGAATATGGGGACCGAATTGGGAAGGTACTTTCCCATCAGCTAGCAGATAATTGAGCTCAAACATTGATAAAAGCTATTAAGGGGGAAAACGGCATACTATGGGGGTCATTAGGATGGCGGCCGGACTTTGCCCGACCGCCATCCTCGTGGTAATCGGGACCGCCCGCCATAAGGGCGGGGGTCCCGTGGGGACTATTAGGATGTGCCCGCCACAGTGGAGGGCACATCCTGTATTTTAAGCATTGTGGCGGGCGGTGCTCTCTGCACCCCCCTGCCACAATGCTAAAAAAGCATTTCAGCATTTGCATAATCAAAGCAGCAGGCACCGCGCGGTGCCTGCCGCTTCGATTATGCTAATGCAGGGGGGTACCACAGGTACCCCCCGTGTGCACCCCCGTACTCTCCATCACTCTGGGGGCCCACACGGGCCCCCAGAGTGAAGTCCGCCTGCCTTTCCGTGGCGGCATTGCCACCACGGAAAAGCAATTGCAGACGCCCATCCAAATATGGCTGGCGGTGTCTAATAGACCCCGCCACCATATGAACCCTTTTCCGTCCCGGCCGCAAGGCGACTGGCGCGGAAAAGTGGCAGGCAGTGTTTGCCTCCGCTGCGGTCCCCCCCGCCATTGTAATGTGGCGGGGGGGAAAAGGGTGGCGGGCGGGCATTTCTGTCGGGCGGATCGCCACTGCCACCATGGCGGTGGCGATCCGCCCGACATGGTAATGGACCCCTATATATGCACCCAAAAGCAATAGCTGAGCAATTTTCTGTCTTTTATCAGGAACTTTAGATACTAAACGTAGGGGCAAATGAGGGAGGACTTCAGAAACATCTAAGAGGGAGCAAGTTGCCGTCTTTTTGTGAGGAGGATGCAGCCTTGCTGGAACAGGAAATCACGCGTGAGGAAATCAGGGGGGTAATATCTGGGTTAACATCGGGGAAAGCGGTTAGGGAAGATTCATTTCCAGCTGAGTTTTATAAGGCTTTTAAAAATGCTTTTGTTCCTCTCCTGGGGGCGGTCATTCAACTTACTGGATCAGAGGGTCAGGCTCCGAAGTCATGGAATAGGACAAATGTAGTTTTTTTCTTGAAAAAAGGCAAGCCGCCTGAGGAGTGTAGCTCTTACCGGCCGCTGTGCCTTATAAATGTAGATGTCAAGATTTCTGCAAACATTTTAGCCACCCGGTTGCCTCCTACAATGTCCGGCTTATTTCCTACACAGCAGCATGGCTCTATACAGGGCAGAGACACCACGGCTCATGTCAACACTGCAGTGGGGACTTTTGATTTAGCTAGGAAATCAGTGCTGAGGCTGGGCATGTTTCTGCTAGATGCCGAAAAGGCCTTTGACCGGGTGACTTGGGAGTATCTGTGGGCAACACTTTCATTATTTGGCCTTAGAGGGCGATACAGTAAATGGGTACAAGCCTTGTACAGTAAGCCCTAGGCTAAACTGTATTACAGTTTACAAACATTTCCCTTCCCAATCTGGTGTAGACAAGGCTGCCCTCTTTCCCTTCTCCTTTTTGCGTTATACATTGAGCCATTTATTAGGGCACTGAAGAATAATGTACAGATATCCCCTCTAGCTACAGGGGAGAGCCATCTCAAAGTCACCGCTTATGCGGATGACATAGCCGTCTGTACTACTGATCCTGCACCTGCATTGGATGCTATAGAAGCTGAAGCAAATAAATGTGGCCACATTACAGATTGTAGACTGAATGTGGAGAAGATGCAAGTGCTTCTTAACTTCCAGGTGGAACAACCTATTTTTGGGGTCTGCGCTACAGCTACCTATTTAGGGGTACGCATTTCTCCAAAGATTGAGTTCATTCCTGCATTAAACTATGACCCACTGCTGGAAGCTGTAACTAAGCAATTGAGAAGCTGGCATAAATTGCGTATTAGCATAGTGGGGAGGTGTAACGTTATAAAAATGAAGGTGCTCCCAAAGTTTTTGTATCTATTCTGGTCAATCCCTTTGTGTATCACCAATTCCTTTTTTAGGAACCTGGATGGGGTGCTGAGTAGCTTTATTTAGGGTATAAAAAGTTACGATGGGCTATAGGTTTAGTGAAACTTCCGTTTAATCAAGGGAGGCTAGAGCACCCGGATTTTAAAATGTACTACTGGGCTGCGTTTGTCCGGCGGCTTCGTAGCCTTTTGAACCCTGAAAAACAATATTTTTGGCATCTGTTGGTTTAAGGATCTGACAGTCAATTGTTTCTATATAGAGTTAATGACCCTAAATAGTTTGAACTGATTCGGTTTAAGACCATCAGGGATGGTGTACATATATGTCAGGGTATTATACCCAAGTGCTCTATCTCTTTCTTCCATGACAATCTCCCCTTATGGGGTAATCCAATGCTGCCGAAGGTATTTCAGGATTTGGCGGGTAGGCGGTTGGCAATCTATGGCATTGACCAACTGGTCCACCTGTTTGACCATAATAGTTTTCGGTCATTTGAAAGTCTGCAGCTTGCATTTGACATTCCCCGCCAAATGTTCTTTAAATACCTTCAGATTATGAGACACCAGGCATTCTTAATGGTCTCAAGATCTGGAGTATGGGAGTGTTAGTATGGGGAGAATCAGAGATTGGCCATTAGTAAAATGTATCGATGACTGGGTCAGTTTAGAACAAATGGGTGTGAAAAGTTGGCAGCAAAATAAAGCGAGACCCTGGGGATAAATGTTCCGTCTGAAGTAATCGAGACTGCGTTGGGTACTATTGGCAGATTGATACATTCTGTTAGTCTAAGATTTCAGCAGTTCCGTACAATCTGCACACTTTACTATACTCCAGAGAGGATTGCTGGGTGGGCCCTAAGAGGGGGAGGACAGGGAGGGGAACAGGGGGGGGGATCACAGCAAATGCCCCAACTGCGGATTGTATGCAGCCAACATCATGCTTATGGTTGTTACTTGCCCTGACTTATGAATATTCTGGCAGAAGATATCTCATGTCATGAAGCTGAGACTAGGTGGTGATTATGTTTTATCAGCGACTGAAATTGTGTTGGTTTACAAGGAGGATAGCTGTGGGCATACACGTATAATTTCAATTATGTTGGTGGCGGCTCTGCTTTCTATAGCCAGGGCTTGGATATCACTTAAACCTCCCTCAGTAATGGAATGTGACTCTATATGGAGCTGTATTGAAGGTGCCAAAAGTACTAGAGCAATTTGGAGTATCTTTCTAGAATAAAGGAAGGCAGACACTAAGATTTAATTATTAACCTTGGGCGGGGTTGGAAAGGAGTTGGAATGTGTTTTTATTATTCTTTTTAACGATGATATGGTATGCCATAGACTGTGTGGCTGCCCTCTATACATAGAAGGTATATTTATGTTTATCTATTTATTTTCTGTAAAAATCCGGATATGAACTAGAATGTATTATTACTAGTATTGCTACCGGCTATGTTATTTTATGTCGTGCTATGTAATAATGAAAAATGTATTGGTGTTTCCCTTTGTGACAATAAAAAAAATGTTTTAAAAAGAATATCTCTCAACAGCCCATAGGGCACTTAAACATCTCTTCCTAGCCATCTGTATGGTGAACATCTCTCCAGGGGTTACACTTGTCCTGTGAATATCAAACGACCACCTGCATTGGCATGAACTTCCATACACAGCCCTACTTCCAACACCCCATGTACAAGTCTTCATGTGTACATTCTCTCTCTCTTGATAGGGTGGACTGAGGATACTGCGTGTTACCGGTTGTAGGAGCCGTATTCCGCTACACAAGCTTAAATAAATACTGAAGTTGATTATTTAAAAAAATAGAGGAAGGAGGTACTGTGGAAGATGTGAGAAACCGGTAGCTTGGAGTGTAGGTGGCCTATGATAGTTCAGAAGACAGCTTATGTGAGGACACATACCATATTTTAGAAGCAACGTCATCTTGAGTAGGTCGGAGAACATTCTTTCCCGCGTATTTGGATTTTGGAGAGTGATCTTCTAGTGCCATTATATGTGCTCCAAGGAATGAAGTTTGGGGACAGTCTGACCACTATCTCTCTGAGACAAGTGAAAATATACAGCATTGAGGAGCTTTAGGACTTGAGAGCCGTATTCCGTAACCACTCTTTGAGAAGTGGTAGGTCTTGAGCCGTTGTATACATATACGTCTCCTGGTATTGCAATATACCACAGTGGAACTGCTTTTACAGTGTTACCTTTTTCCCAGGTGGAGTAGTTCATATCTGGCAGGTCCTGAGGAAGGTGGCGTTCCAACATTTCGCAGCCACCAAAACGCGTCAACCACTGCCTTGATTACATATTGCTATATGCAGTTGTTGTACTTGGTCCTTCCAATTACATTGTCACTCTGTAGTTGAGTTCCCCAGAGATGTTATGAATGTGAAGGTCTGTTTGGGTTGGTGTGAGTATGGTTTGAATGGTGGTGTATGAGTTTGGTTATATTTCTCTACCTGGGTCTGTGCTATTTATATTGTAATCATTGTTTTTGCCTTTTTGTGATTATGAATGAATCTATACCTGATGCTGATAAAAACAACAATTCACAAAAAAAAGTATAATGATGAAAACATTTTTGATAACAGAAATGAAATAAAATAATATATTTTTGTAACTGTTGGAGTATTTGTCAAATATTTCTGTCTTGGGTGCTCACATTAGTTAGTTTAAATTAAATCAGTTGTAGAATAAGGTCTAGAGGGAGCTCTCGTTTTGTGTTGTGTCATATTTTCCCCTCTTCTCCCTGACCTTCATTGCCTTTTCAGAGGGGGTCTCCCACGTATTGCATTACATCCTCTCTCTCCACAGCCCCATCATGTCCCTCCAATGAATGTTGTTCATCCCTCCAGCTGGACCATCCCAATAGAATGATTAGGTATGAAGCATACAGTTGCAGCATCTTCCTCGTATTTTGTCACCAAAGTTTGTTTGCATTTGGCCTGGCTCCAATGACGATATGAGGGTTGATGTCAGCATTCACGAACATTCGTGTTCTCGAAAGATTCAGAACGCTGGCAGTAACTGACATTGTTCAGCTCAGGCTAACAGGGCCGGCCTGGGAACAGGAACCAGCCTTGGCAGATTGCGGCTCGACCAGGTAGTGAGAAGTACTCTTCCCACTTTTGTTACAGGGGGCTGATATTGCAGTACTGCTGCAATAACGGCCTGCAGTGAAAAGAACGGCCCCTGTGGACACAGAACCGGCCACCACCCCTCCGGCCCATAGGCTGCAGAATATGGGGCTCATTTGGTCTGTTAAGAGCGTTTTCACGAACGCTGACGCTCCTATTTTTGACATCACTCTCCATTTATATCACAATGACGTTTGAAGCAATAACAGGTCACTGAACAGGACATACTCCTTCACAATATCACTTGAAAAATATACACTTGAAAAGCGCACCAGCAAGAAACTCTGGGATTTATTTTCCACAACACTTGTTGAACTATTGCAACTACCATAACCCAGCTACTGACAATTTAGCCAGCAAAACCCTCATTCCCAGGTCACTGGATGAGAAGTTATCGACCTAGTTATCCATTCCAGCCATTATTATCTTCCCCGTTCATGGCATGTATTTCCGGGTCAGAATGTAGAGCCATTTGTAGCACCTGGAATTGCAGGGTCCATTACCGCGTGCAGCTCCCAACTACCACTGCGTGACCCCACGTGTTAAAACTTGGAATCATGCAGGGTGGTGTCTTTCTAGGACTCTGTGAATGGAGCACCAAAAGAATATGAAGTGAACACTTTCTGTTATTACATTTATTTAGAGACAGTATAGCAGTTTATCTTTTAATTATACACTATTAGGCACATAATGCAGAACACTGACAGACTTCTTCAGGGACTGGAAATAGATTAACAAATAGCATAGGAACCGAGAGATGTGTGATCTGCAACAGGAAGCCAGATTCAAATATTTATTTGTTCCACGTCTACTTTCCGACAGCTTGCTTGCAGATGTTAATATGTATCAGATCCAGGTTGCCGAGCAGCTGTGCATCCATTCATTGCTTGAGAGGCCATGGCTTCTTGCAATAGTTTAGAACCGGTTCACTGTGCAAATCAGCAGTAGTGAGGGCTAAACACTTCACTGAAATGTGAAATCGCTAAGTTCACCCGCAGAAACCTTACGCTTCTTGGAACAAATTTGCCATGTTTTTGTAAATTTGTTCCGCTGGATGCGATTTCACCACTCTCCTGTACCGTGTGCACCGACGATCCACTAAGAACCACCACAAATTAGTGATATTTCATAGGTACGGGACAGATACGAAAAACTGCAAAAAGGCACTTCCTGGCACAATTAGTGTTGAGTGTTCTGCAAAGGAAAAGAAGAAAATGTGCCCAAGACCAGACACTGTTGTGGTGCATCAGCGCAACTGACGTCACATTGTTTACCAGTTGTAAGAGGCAAGATGGTGTAGTTAATGAATATCACAAGTAGGGCCCAATATTAAAACCATGTTCACATCTCATTTCCACTTAGGTATGCATATAGTATGATTTATGTGAGAAAATTTACGGCTTCATTTTACACTCGAAAATCGATTTACTCACACATATCATACTAGCATGATGTAATATCATGTAGAAATACATATGCCACAAGGGGCAGGAAGTGGGCCCTACAGGTCAAGAATGACTTACAAAGTAAGTAAACATCCATACACCTGTGAGGATAATCACAAACTATTTCCATCCTGGATTTTCGTTTTGTCCTGATGAATTCCTGGGGTCAATGTGGGCCCTCAGAATAGGGAAGAAACATGTTGACAAGCTGAGGGTCATAGGACCATTGTACTCCTTGATTGCCTCTTCCTATAATTATCATTAGTATAATTATTTTTATAGTGCCCATCCACCCTGCTAATAAAGGGATACCTGGGCGTGGATGAGTGATTTTTAATATTAATCTCCAGTCACTATTTAAAAAAGAGTATATATACAAAGAGCTTCCTTGAGTATGGTCTAGCACACCCTGGATTTTAGCAGCCAGGATGAGCCCGATGATGATGAAGCTTGTCACTACTAGAGTGAGTGAGGATTGTATATAAAAGGAAAGCTTTTTCCTCCCGCAAATCTCAAGACGCCCAACAATGTTATTTTGGTTCTGTGGGTTTCTTTTGCATTCGCAGACACGTACTTGATTGGTTTGAAATTCAGGTTCCGGGAGAATGTATCCGAATCTTTCTTACCAGTTTAGAAGGTCCCCCCTCCCTTCCGGGTGGCTTCTCTCATCTGAAAGAAAACCCACCTTTTTTGGGCTAATGGAACTTCATGTATCTCCTGGCTTACATACTATTTGTGGTGGTGATTATGGTTTTCTATAGGGTGTTTCCTCAATTAATTGCTGCATGCTGGACCTCTGTTTTTTCCCTTGCCCATTTCCTTCCAGACCTCAGATTTTAGTGTGAAAAGTTTCACTGCTTGTGGTTCCATTTCTGTAGACATATGTTTAATGGTCTCTTCTAGTCTCCTAGAACGGTAATCCTCGGTGGTGGTTCTGCTGACTGAAGCGATTATAGGTCAGGGTCCAGGAGTCTTTTCTGATTTGAATTCATATTTTACGTCTCAGTTCCGCCCTGGGCCAGCTCTTTGTCATTGTCTGTGGGCATTGTTGGATCCTTATGATGGTTTGTCATTAGTTCTGTGCCCTATCGTTTTATTAGGATTGGCCTGCTTGCTTCAGCTGCCTGCCGGGCTCTTGGAAATACATATTACAATAAATATACAGCTATGTAGTTAGAAGGTTTTGTGCAGCCCTTTAAGCCAATGTTCATTTGTACTGGCATTCACATTTTGGATTTGTGCACATAACAGCATTTGTCGAACAGACAAGGAGTGAGCGCCCTTCTGCCCTAGACTCCTAAACTTTGACGCCAGTCTTAGTCAAATTTTTGGTAAGCCCAAATAACAGTCATTGGGTATCCAGGTCAATTATAGCATTTTGCTGGTATAATATTGGAGTCTACCTGCATCCACTGCCATGGTACCCTGCACACCGACTGCCAAGGAGCTCCTGTGGGTAGCACAGGTGGTGGGGTGACTGCAGTGTCACACCTGCGAGCATAGAATTGCATGAACATAGGATTGATGGTGCCACTGTCAGAGCATTGCCGAGACCCTCTCAATCACTGAACACCGCTTGACTGGGAATTGTTAATGTGTTCTTTACACCTGTGGGAGCAGAGTCTGAGCTCCCAGCTATCGTAGTACATTTCTCCACCAAATCCATTGCTTTGCATTGCAGAGGGTGCACATGCTCAGTAAATGGCATTTTTGTACAATTGCTCTTCATGCCTAGCAATGCAGAGCATTCAACTGCAAACATTACCTCACATTGTACCTTACTTAGATTTCACCACGCTAATACATGCCAACATTTTAGAAGATGAAGGTGGAAGATAAATTGGGAGAATATATTTCCCCTGTTAACTTCTTTCGAAGCAGAGGCAATTTGATGCACGAGACAGCTAAAATCAAGCCATTTTTGGCTTCAACAATCAGGAGTCTCCTGCTGGAATTGGGTCTATTGGCATGTATGCACCCTACAGCCATCTATAACCATACAGGGCCTCTAATAATGTAGAATATTATTCTTCTCAGTGATCTATTTTGCCACCTAGCCGTTTTTCTGCTGCCTCCACTGGCATTTTAATGTCCCGGCTAGATAGAAAAAAGACATATCACCTACAGCTGATGTTTGAGCTCTTATTTGTACATACCTCAAGCAAAAAATATGAATTAAAATACTTTTAAATGTGCTGTAGAGCTGAGTTAATGATCCACGACTAATAATTAAAGCTAACAAAGAAAGAAGTTTCATGGTACAAATAAATACATAAGATTGTGTTTAAAATCCTATTTAGTATCACGTCTGGCCTATGCAGACTTAAAACAATGACAAATGGCAGAAAGGTGGCAGCCCTATCCATGTCCCTTGCAGGCTTGCAGACTGCTTGCGGAAGAGAGAGATGCACAGGGTATGTTAACTGGTAATATGTGGCAAGGAGTCTACTCGTCAGTGTGCAGGGATTACTTGGGCCCCATGCAGCAGCTTTCTAGATGGCAGTAGAAGCAAAGTCTGTCCCTTATTTGGCTTCTCTGCTTATATTGGTGGTGTGGCGATCCCCAGCCCTGGCCCACGTGGGGCGATTCAAATCGAAAAGGCGGCCCTTTTTTTCAAAGTTACTGCAGTACAGTAATGCCGCAAAAAAACAAAATGGCCCCACTGGGTGTCCCTCTGGAACCCCTCCACAAGACCAACCCTACCTCCCTATATGTTCTTTTTATTTAAGGACACAGGGACTCAGTGTCTGAGTCCTAGAATGCTTGCTGCAACATCTGTGTAGATGTTGACTGCAATCAATCAAGTCATTACCTTTTGATCTGCCGGTAGCCATACTACTGGGTCTCTAGATATACCTAAAATTTTAACTTTAAACTCTAAAACTACTGAACAGATTTACGCCAAAACAGAAAAGCACACTTTTTGGGTAAGGATCTAGCTTTCTTCCAAGTTTGGTGTGATTATGTTCAGCCATTTTGGCTGTAGTGCTGTTCAATTTTCTGATGGGAAACTGCATGGGGAACATCCGTTTTGGAACCCCCTTTTTATTGGCCCTCCCACTTGACAGATCATCCCAAAACTTGTCAGGAAGGAGATGAGTTTGCTTCATCTTTTTTTGTGGAAAGTCTTGTGAAGATTCATCAAATAGCGCCAAAATTATTAGCAAACCAAAAAATCAATTTCCTATAGACATCTGGTTCTAACTAGGGGCCTTATTATATCACTTTGGCGGTGTGGGAGCGGGCCGCCATGCCAGTGCCCCGCTCCCGCACCGCCAAAGTCATAATTAGACCGCTTGCCGGATTCTGACTGGAATCCAGGTCGGGCAGTCCTGCCGTGGCTGACCCACAGCAGTGCCTGTTTAAAGGCTCATAAGTAAGCCGTAACGGGCACCACAATGGGAACGCCATTGCAGGTTCCTGCAGGGCATGGACTTAACAGTTCATGCCTTGCAGGAACTTGTCACAGTGGCTTGCCAAGCATATTGCTACTTCAAGACTATTGCAACACTGCCAGGGATCCCTGGTGGTGGTGCCAGTGCGGTCTGACCACCCGAATCGTTATGGGGCAGTCGGACTGCCAGTGTGTCCATCGTCATAATAAGGCCCTAAAACTAGACCGTGGCAGCCGCGTATTTACAAATACAGATATAAATATATATAATATTTTCAAATTATGTAGATGTGAAGTTATGAATATTATTTATTAACCACATTGTGTTTAAGAAACTTATAGACATATACATACACAAAATGATTTGATTAAGAATTTATTCACTTCTAATATTACAATCCCTCAAATTCCTCAGCAAAACAGGAAGTTTAAGGGTATCCTAATTTTTACCTTGTGGATTAGTTTGTGTTTGTTCTAAACTAAAGTGTTTACTCCTTGTAGTCATTCGAAAACGAGTCATGGTAGCCTGAATATGTGGTGTTAAAAATTACACCAAAGTTCATTGTCCTTTAACATTTGAAGGAAGAATGCAGGAACAGCCATTCTCTATTGCACCTTATCAACCTTGTATATGAAGCTTTCTTCAAACCAGTCAAGTCCAAAACGACTCCTGTGATTTGAACTACTTTTTCCTGTAGGCTGCGCTCAAGATGGCAGCCATTCCTGAGGAGCAATTGCTCCATCAAGGATGAATCCAGGTTATGTGCTATATTTACTTAAGTTATGGTAATATCTGGAGGATCTTTGCTTTCAAAAAGAAATAAGTTTACATGGAATCTAACCGCACATAGTAAGAAATTACAAGGGTGTTTTCCCTCACAATTCGAAATGAAAAGATGAAAGTTATGCAGTTTGGAAAGCTGCACTGAAGTCTCTGTGGTCTACACCAAGACCTGTATGTTTAAAAGGCAAGTGTATGAAGGTGAAATTGTACTGTTTCAGCCGCAAGGAAGTCTTGAAGTGCAGGTGGAATTTGAAATATTCCTGGCATTCTTCAGTTTATTGTTTTAGCTGAAAAGAAGTCCAAACACCTGCTAGAACAGGTGGGGTTTGAGACCTCCCCGGCATTCTTTAGTTCTGTGTATGGCATAGAGTTATGGCCAGAAAGCTGCAAAGGAAACACCTTGAACCCATAGGTTACTGTCACAAAACTTTAGAGTCTCATTTGTATGTACATAGTCTCTCTGTTTTGTCGGATGGTATTGTGAAGTTGATACAAGGTCTTGTGCACAATGCTAAGTGTATGAAATTCCTGTCCCTCCCAACCCTGTCCAAATGTATTACCTTCCCTTTTTCAGCGGTGCTCTCCTGCATGGAGTGCTGCAATGGAATTTATATAGGTTTCTTCATCAATATTGCAATGGTGCGTTAACGTTTCCAATAACAAGAGGCCCTCCGCATCCTTAGATTTAAACATATGGATCACATTAGCCCTGTATTGGTTACCCTTCACTGGCTTCTTTTCAAACAGAAAGCTGGATTGTCCTACATTGTTTGTAAGCAGAACGCATTCTTGAAGACATTTCTGATCTGAGAATATGTTGGTTCTAAGATTAGATACAGTTTGGTGATTAGTCAGTGGTGGGAGTTTTCAGTCCGACCAACATAACCTCCATTCTTGAGACATTCAAGAAATTCCAGTTGTAGTTCATCCATCAGTGAATGTCTGCCTGGCAGTGTAGGGTTTACCTACAGTCGCTTGGCGTGATAGAGATTTTGTAGTAGACCTGAGTGTTAAGTGTTGATCACCAGTTGGAGCGCATGGACATTAAGAATGGTTTATAAGAGTGTTTGGTTTTGTGGCCCTCCAAGGGAGATGTTTGTCGGGGTGGGAATGTAGAAAGCTATGTTGAGTTAGTAGGCTTTGATGGACAGACAGAGGTGACGCACTATAGGGCGGTTCTCACATTACCTCAGTACAATATAGCTATGCAAGTCAATTAAGTTCTTCTTGCCTTTTCCTTTTTTGTTCTGTTTTTAATAATCTGTTTATAATGCCTCTTGAGTTGCAATATATAGTTTTCTATCTTACTGAAATAAGTCGTTATATTTTTAATAGCTGTATATTCAGGTTTTGTTGACTGAAAAATTAAAACTGTTTCATGACCATTTTTCTTGTCAAGAATATTTTTCTTTCCAAGTGGAAATCGATTTGTTTAACCTTCTGTCACCCCAAATAAGCAAATAACACAGTTTTGGCTCGTTACATTCAAAAACCTTAACTCTTGGCTGTCTCTTCAGCTTCTTTCTTAATGTGAAGCATTCTAACCCCTTTCTGCCTTTCTCTGTTTGTGAAACTGTCAAGACTTTTAAAGTATTTCATGACCATTCTGTTTCTAATCAAGTTTTTCCATGAAATTACTTTAATGTGGTGGATACAATTCAGCGTACTGTGGTACGGTACCAAATGGAATACTATTTTTCTCTGAATTCTCTAGCGGTTCTCTTTTTAGGGCTCGCCTGGCGTTGGAGCGCGAAGCGCTCCCGCCAGCGAGTTCTATAGTCACTATCCTCCCTGCCAAGGGAGTGATTAGGGCTCGCCTGGCGTTGGAGCGCGAAGCGCTCCCGCCAGCGAGTTCTATAGTCACTATCCTCCCTGCCAAGGGAGTGAGAGCTGAGAACGAGCAGCTCCAAACCTGGGCACGAGCCGACTCAGGTCCGTGAACGCGCGGGAACGTCAACGTGCACGTTCACGCGCGTCACGCGCCTGTCCTCCCGCGTCTCTGCCGAGGCGCACTCCAGGCCGACTTGCGGTGTGCGTCACAGCGTGTTCCAGCGGCCGGAGGTAGGTAAGTGAGGGCCGGGGGGGGATTTGTTTGCTTGTTTTATTTAGCAGCACTCGCGGGACGCCAGAACTTGTTGCCAGCTGTCCTCCTTTCGAGCGAGAGGGCGCAGTACAAGTAGCTTTCGATATTGCTGTGATTGAAAGAGGCAATTGAAAGAGAGGAACTGAGGCAACACATGAAGCCTAAATTTGAGGACGGAAACGTGAAGGGGTGACTGTAAAAGGTACGCTGGCATTGTTCCTTGAGTTCCCTTCTCAAATCTTCTTACATTACTTTTGACGGGCCATATGGACGAGAAGGGCACCTGTTAGACCACAGTTTGTTGTTATATCTGTATGAACCACCTAGTCCTCTATCTCAATGCCGGATAGATAAAATGCACATCCTTTCATCTGGTGGGTGGGCTCTCTCTGCCCATGTGCTCCTGTCGGCTCTTGGTGTGTTTGGTATCTAGCTGACTCTGCTTGTATCAACATGCTCAAGTAATTTATGTCAGTGATTTCGTTTTCATTTATATTTCCCGTTTTACTGAATTTTGCACTCCAATAGTGTTCGTTATTGCCAGGACGTGGTGTTTTTGTATGTTTTTTCATTCAGCTCTTGTATAGTGCATACTTTCAGCTGAGTCGCCTCCAGGTGTTTATAATGGCCAAGTTAGAAAATGATGATGTTGGTGTTCAGACTCATGGCAGTGAAACTTTCAAGCAGTGGCTTATCAGTGGCTCAAAGGTGTTCAGAATACATGGTCATTCAATGTTTGACCTCTCTGCAGAGCGCACACCACTGCCAAAGTCAATAACCCAGGCTGTTTTTTTGTTGTATGTCAGTTTCCGTGTTATTATATCTGTATGCATTAACAGAAAGCGCAGACAAAGCAAAATACTGCTTGGGTACCATACAGTGAGAATCCCAGAAATGTACTTTACGTTTTTAGACCACAGCACGCGGGCTATAACTATATGGGCCATACCCATTTTACAGATACCCCCCCCCACCCCACCCCCCACACACCGTTTCATCCCACTTAAAGCACTGGGTGCAAACGCTGCCAGTTTAACGCATACACGTTTATACTGTGGCGTTTTAGAAGTTTAATTAAACGAAATACACATCGCCAGTGATGAGTTCATCACTGGAGACCGCTTTTGTGCTGTGAAGGAAAGAAAGGGCAGCTTGGCAGGTAGCAGTCTAATTACCGAGTTACTTCTGTTTCCTGGAGTTTGATCGCAGTTGTTTATCCAGTGCCTTTGTGTGAACCTTTGTGATTAATGCTTACCTCTAAAACCAGAAAAATGCCTGTGATTTATGAATACATTCTCTTAAAGTTCACTCTTTCCGTATGTTTACTCTTTCCCTGTCATTGGTTTGTCTTGCGTATGGTTTACAACTTATTTTGTTTATCGGTTTGTTTGGGCTACGATGTACACATTGTTTTTACTTCTGATTCAGTTTAGCTGATATTTGTTTGCATCTACTCGTGTGCCATCGGCTTAGATGTATATTTTAGAATGCCTGTTGCCTTTAATGACATATTTGTGAGCTAGCTGAGTGTGCTGTGCACCTGCACGAGAGATCCGTGTGCATTCCTTAGGTCACCGTTTTGACCGATAGCAAGATAGCCCAGGTGATCATGTGGCTGCTAAAGCTGTGCACTTATTGTGCCAGCTTACAGGTTACAGCCATGAGTCGGGAAGGGTATCTCAATTTGTTAGTGTGTCCATTGCAGAGATCTACCTGCAGCCTTTGTATTTGTTGTTGTCATTAAATTTGATATTGAGTAAAATATGTTGCCTTCTGGTTAATTTATTGCTCTCGTTGTGATTGCACAGAGCAGCATGTAGTCTGGGCAGCGTGGATATGGGTGGTACGTTGTCCAGCAATGGGAGACGTGGAGTTGTTCGATGTGTTCCATTTCATAGTGGCAAGATAGAGACAGAAGCATGCAAGGTGAGTGCATGGGAACTGGATTGCGTGCATTGTTTTCATTGAATGTCGCAGCTTATGTTTTACTGAATTAGCGTGCTTCCAGCATTAATTTGAATGCTCCCATAAAGTAAAGGTGTTCAGTATTCTATTAAAGATTGCGACGTTGGTTTGAACTCTAAGAGCTGGGCTGAAGGTGCTCCATAGATGTGGGCACATTGTACGACCATGGCCCATCCCCCATGCTTTAATAATATGTATTTTTGTTGACAAATTTGTGCATGCAATGGTTCTTGCTCGCTTGTGATGAGGACACTTCTGAATGTAGCCTCATCCCCTATTACAGCTCAAGTGCAAGCAACTCTAAACGGTTAATTCAGCACGTTATGCGTGTGGTCCTTGGGAAGCTTTTTTTTTTAACCAACAACTTACACCATCCCAAAGGCGAGACCTATTGGCTATGCTAATGCTTTTTTTTGTTCTTATGTGTTACGTTACTTTAGCTAGTGCCAATAAGCTGTGCACTTGTGCACTGTATAAATATAACATAAGTAGTACACAAAAAATACTTGTCTGTGTGCTCAGTCAGCCTTCTTTGACATCTACTACATTCAAAACAAGCATTGGCTAACCTAATAGTTCTGGTTTTGTTTTCCAGACTTTTGGCTTTGCTTGTTTGCCAGACTTTTGGCTTTGCCAATGCTTGTTGATTTTAGTAATATTACATATATTATACATAAATATAGGGGCTGTCAGTCAGCCCATCCATTGTTCTCTAATACACATTTTTGTTTTGGCCACTGCAGACACAACAATGGGGCACAAGAACAGGCCACTTAAGACATTGGCTTACCTTATTCTGAGAGATAACCTTCTTTTTGGGCACATTGTAAACAAGCATTTGCAATGCAATAGGTCCCACATTTACGTGAGTTTAAGCTATTGACATTGCACATAACAAAGCCTTTTATTTTTGTTTTTAAAGTATAAATGAATGGCATTGTCATTTACAATGCCGATAGCTTAAACTCGTTCTGGAGCTGCTGGTGCCCTGTCTGAGAAGTGCCACATAAGCCACAATTGTTCACCCGTGCATAAAAGGAGACACCTCACGAATTCAAGGGTGCAATGAACACGTCGTACAGTTCCCTGCGCTTTTCGCCATCTGAGTGTTCCTCTGTGTGAGGGTAAGCAGGCGAAAGGGGCAGGATATGTGCTAGTTAGGGAATGTTGTACATGAAGGAGTGTGAGTAAGTTGCTGTCTCCAAGTTTGTCAACTGTTGCATCAGTCAGTTTGCTGGATCTCACTACCTAAGATGGGATAAAGCTGCCCCTTTCGCTTGAGTACAGAAGGTAGGGCACCACCCACTACAATGAAATGAGCGGTGCATAAATGGGGCTAGTATTTATATACACTATGCGAGTGGAGGGTGCCCCGTTTATTTCTATCCTTAGATTCCTCTTTTTAATGCACACATCAATTCCATCCCCCCACTCCATCCACCTCACTCCAACCATCCCCCATCATCCATCCCCCACTCCATCCATCCCCTCCACTCCATCCCTCCATCCATCCATCCATCCCCCACTCCATCGCTATCATCTTGCAAATCATCTTTATAGACCAATACATACTTTGCTAAATATTTAATGCAACACATTGTCATATACAATGCCAATAACTCAAACTTTAATGCTGCGAGACCTATTGCATTGCAAATGCTTGTTTATACAAGCTAGTACTACATTTAGGTACATTTGGGTTTGAAACACTTACGATGCTCGAATGCTATACATAGTTAATCATATATGTACTTACATGTGTGTGTATGCTTTGACTTGGAATTTTTAGGTCTGGCTATGGAAACCGCTAACTATTTTACAGAGTTTATATAGTCACTAGACAACAATGATATGGGTCAGCGATGCAATATGTATTGATGCAGTAGGACAGCTTCTCTCTTGGTTTTTATAAGTGGTGTTGAAATTTTCATTATCCCATTGTTTGTTGTACCTATCTGCCATGATGTATGACGTGTTTCCTGTTCATGAATTGACTGGAACAGTTGTTGTGTTGTTGTGTGAATCTGCACAAGAAGCCACTTCCTATTTGTTTCCCTTTATAATGTGCATTATAAGCTGCAGTAGACCTTGTCTTAGTGCACCAACCATGTGATGATGCTGCAGGGAGCGACCAATGGGATATTTAGTTTTTAGTAGCTCTGCCAAAATGGTGCTAATTTGGGGTTTTATTGGGCTGGAGGGTATGCTGCATTGATGCCTTTCTCCACCACTAAGCTGGGAGCTCTCTGGGCTTGGGCACTCCCTTTTGAGAGGGGTTGTTTGATTATAAACGGTATATATCCTCAACTGGCCATAGGAGTGCTCTCTGACAACAAGTGAGACATCATCAGATAAGGAAACTGCCACAAGACTGTTTTATACAGGCACTTAAGGGGTGAGCTTTGCGGCTCAAGGGTAACAAATAATACCTACTCTCAGGAGAACCCTTTCTCCAGGTTGGCCCCTGCAATAGGTTTGCCCTCTTTCAGACTCAAGCTCTAATGATTGACATTATGGAAGAGCGTATCCTCCTCTGTTTCTCTCCATGTACCAAAAGGGTACTTCATCGATGATTTAGATTGGCAGCTGTAACATCTGGGTGTCTTGGTTAGAATTCACACATGATTTTGAAAGTTTGTTAATGCAGGAGACATAGGCGACAAGTGACATATTCTGCAATGGTTATGAGTTACTCTACCTTGTTTTATAACTTTGATACCTGTTGAAGGCCCCTTTATTCAGGATTTTCATCAAAAGTCCATGGTTGAATATATATTTTTATATATATAAACGTGTGTAACTATATCCTAGATGCAGATGTTCCCAGCATCGCACCACACTTTGTTTTACGTCACCCTCCTTATTCCAAAGGGCGATATAAAGGGAAAAGCGGGGGATTTTGTCAGATTAAGATTAAGAACTGAAGAAAATGTGACTAACCTAGAAATTCGCTGACCTGGGTTCCTTGCTGAATGAACTGGCTTCAGCCAATCTTGAGCTTATCTATTGTTGTGTTTTTTCTGGATGCAAGCCCAGTGAAGGTGATTGAGGCTTTTATTTTGCTGGGCATAAAAAAGAGAACTACTATTAAAGCCTATAAAACGTACTTGCCAAGATCCAAGTGCCTGGTTTGACAAAGCATGCAGCCTCGCCAATAGAAGGCTACGCCAGGCATAGAGAAGAGAGCCTAGAGATAGGGATTTGATAATTAAGTGTTTGTCCATACATAAACAATCCCTTAAAAACAGAAGAAAAGAAATTCAGACTTAGGCCTGAGAAGATTTGGGCTCCTCTTGTAAATCAGGAGACATTGGTGCTTTTTGGAAGGCTACTAATACCCCTATCTTTGTGAAAAACCTATGTCCAGTGTGGCTGTGTTGATTGGGTTTTGGACAGGTGTTGGGACACTTGAACAATGCTTAAATCTACATCTTTTAATGAATAAATACTCAGCATCAAAATCATGTTCCCTATACCTGTCCTTTATGGCTCTATTGAGCACTTTTGACTGCATTAATAGATTCAAATTGTGGCCAATTGTGCTTGCTAAAGGTCTTGAAAAAGAACTGGTGGACTTTTCACGGGCTCCAAATTGCAATTAATCCGCTATGGTCAGATACAGGGAGAACGGCAAATGCATCAGTTCTTTTAAATTAGCTGTGCGATGCTCCAAGGATGTGTTCTAGCACCAATTTTGTTCCTCCTATATATCAATGACCTAGAAACGTGTTTATTTGAAAAGTGGCACGAGATGCCGGTGGTAAAGATCAAGCCTATACCAATTCTGATGCATCCAGATGATGCGGTTCTAATCGCCCGAAGTGCAAATGGCTTAAATACGTCGTATCTAAGTCTCCGTTCACTTTATGAAGGAATTGAACATTAAAACTAACCTTACAAAGGCATCTTACATGGCCGGCAGGCATAAAAACCTTAAGACCCAGACTCTTCCAATAGAGGGCCATCACATCAAAGGACTTATCAGTTTCCATACTTAGGCGTGACTTTTCCTAGTGTGGGCACATGGAGCAATGCCTGATGAGCAAGAAACAACTATTTGCTCAGTCCGTAGGGTTCATGTCTAACCTGACAGCGAACATAGGCAACAAACCATTAGCATCATTGTTGGAAATTTATAACAGATAATGTATTCTGGTGTTGACCTATGGATCTAGTATTTGGAGGTATATGGATGTAAGCAGCTTCCAAGTTGAAGAAAAGTATGTTCTGCCATGCCTCCTGGGGTGCATCTGAGCAGCCCCAATTTTGTTATTCATGAAGATTGTCCAGCGTGTGACCATGGGCTTGAGCTACCTTGGCTTTTTTATATCAGGAATAGACTTGACCAATTGGGCTGGTGTCTTTATTTTCAAATCAAAGTTAAGAATAAAGACAGGGCCTGGTTAAAACATGCCTTTTTGGATGCAACACAAAGCGAGACTTACGGCTAAATGCAAAACTTCCTCTATTAGAGAATAGGATGTAATCCAAACTACTGTAGCCTGGGAAACCTATCTGGGCCTAGCAATCAACCCCAGGGCACCCTCTTTGCTTACAAGGTTCAGATTTGGCTCCATTAGGTGGCTGTTGAGTTTTCACTTCAAACAGTTTGACTCTGGGTCAATTGTCTTTGCCTGTGTGATTAATATTTACATAAGAGTCCAGTGCATTTCACATTTTTTTAAACTTTTATCTCACTTTCTATAAACAAATCCTAACTCTGATTTTAAAATTAATATGCATTAAGGAATGTAAATCTGCCTTAATTTTCCTTCTAAATCTTTCTATTGCTTAAGAATGAAGTAGAGTATGCCTTTTTTGAAAATCTTCTTTGCACCACCGATATTCTTATATGTTTTCATTTCTTTTATTCACATTCATTTTAGGGTATACATTAAGTATTTCTCACTTGTTTTTTATTATTGACGGATGTTAACTGTATTGACTGCTATGTTTTTAAATAGCCTGGAAATATAGGGCCTGATTATGACTTTGGCGGTGTTCGGACTGTTGTCGCATCGGTGTCGGATTCACACCACCGACTATTCTGTCCGCCCGCCGTATTACGATGTTGGCGGTTTGCTGAACAAAGACCACTGGAGCACTGCCACCACTGCCAACCATTCGCCGACTGCCTCGACGTTGGTAGGGGAAAAGCAGTTGTCAGAAGGCAGTACAGAGAAGTTTACCGCTGTCAGTACCACGGGGCTAGCAAACTGCACTCCCCCTTCCTGGAAACAGCCTCCACTCATTTTGGAAGCCCTTTCTGGTCCTCAACCATACTTCTGTACCTGCACCAGCCTCACACTTACATTATCCATCTGCTCAGAGCAGTTTGTGAATATCAGCAGATTTGTTCCTGGGATCAGGGAAAACCAGCCAAAAAGGACCCAATAATTCTGGGCGTGAACATTTATTCCCCCTTCCAGGGACAAAAACTCACTCATAATTAAGCATGGGCGGATTTTGCGGATCCACGATCTGCGGATTTGCGGATCGTGGATCCGCAAAATCGGCGGATTTGCGGATCTGCGGATTTGCCCTGCTGAATGAGTCACTGATTTTGAGCTTCAACTAGTTCCAGCGACCATGTGTGTGTTACTGTGCAATCGCCCCGAGGGGCGCAGGGGTCCCTTGGGTGAGCTGTCCATCATAGTGGGTCAATGGCGGGAAGACGGTGCACACCGCGAGTGTGTGGGCGGGGCTTCCATGCGAGTGCACATGCCTCTTGTGTGTTTAAAAGGTGTGAGACCGATCAGAGCAGTAGATGAAGAGACAGAAGCTCCTGGTCACAGGAACAGCAAAGGGATTGCGCTCGTGAAAGTCAAGGATGCAAAGGCCTCTATCCAGCATCACAGCTGATTTTCGACGGTAGATTTGGGAAGAAGGCACAACTGCCCAGCCTCGATGACGCGCACGATTGTTTTTGGGCTGATGAATGAGTCACTGAATTAGAGCTGCCTGGCCTGTGTAACTATTTTACGATGGTGCCGGCAAGCTGCCAGCGCCATCCTAAAATAGTTACTAAATTAGCTTCAACAGGAAGCTCTAATAGATAAAATCGAGCACCAGTTTGTTTTATCTATTAGACCTTCCTGTTGAAGCTAACTTAGTAACTATTTTAGGATGGCTCTGGCAGCTTGCCGGCGCCATCGTAAAATAGTTACAACAGGCCAGGCAGCTCAAGGCTTCCACTTTTGCCCCCGGATCCGCTGCTCGCGGATTTACGAATTCTCGGTAAATTCGCTGAAGTTCGCGGATCGCGAATTTACCGAAAATTCGCAAAATCCGCGAGCGGAACGGATTTTGCGCTCATACTTACTCATAATGGTAAGATTCAGTTATGGGGAATCGAGATACAATACAAGCCAGATTTGAAGATTCTAAACCTCTGGCATCCCTGTCCCTAAATGTAGTCATCCTATAAAAAAGCCCTATGTAATTGATAATGGAAAAATTCACAGCTATGTGTCTGAAATTGAGATATTGGTTAAGGGGGGTGAAACCCACCTCAAGCAACAACACAACCCCTTGTCAGGATGAAACACAAACAAATCACTAAATTAGCCTATGCCTAACCCTCTGGTAGCTTGGAACAAAGCAGTCAGGATTAAGGCAATGTGTAATGTATTTATGCTGCACACAAAAAGTTAAAACACTGCAAAAGAAAAATCCCACACCAATTTGGAACAGTAGGGTAACATTTAATAAATTATTTGACACCAAAACAACAAAATTCCATTCAGTAGAACCAGAGATATACAATTTCAAAGTTGTTAGGCAAGTATAATGCCTAAAAGCAGAAATCACATCTCAGTGTCACCCCGCTGTGCGAGACCAGGAGAAACTCTCAATTCCAGGATGACCATGATGAAGTGTGGGCCAAATAAGGGGCCAGGTTGGTCACACTAAAAAATAAAAAATAAAAAAAATCCAGTTCACAGTGGATGAGGCCACAAGGAGCACAGAGGCCACTAGGAGTAGAGAGAACGTCACAGATGGTCATCACTGGAGCGTGAAGATCCTCTCTGCCATTGCGGTTGCTCCTTGCTTGAGCTTTGCATTGGTGGATGCCGCTGGCAGTTGCTGTAGTGCGAAGAGTGGGGTCAACCGTAGTTTCATGTTGGCAGTCACGGTGGGTGGCGAGACCTTGGCGCAAACGGGCCTGTTTGTGGTCACAAAGAGCCCAGAACTTTAGGATTTCTCCTTTGGGTTCAGAGAAGTGAACTATGATGCTCACCAAGGGGCCAGGACTTTGGGAGGCAAAAGCCTTGCGTGAAGTTCTTTGTGTGTGTGCTAAGACAGCTCTTTTGAACTGCAAGTGTGGTAGGAGACATATCTGCCCCTCCCATCAGGCCATGGTGCCCCATCCTGCCAACATCAAGTGACCTTTTGTGATACTGTCTTGAAGGAATACACAAAGGTCAACTGCCAACTACACCTAGTCATGTGACCCAGGACACAGGCTGCGGGTAACAAATGGTTAGGACTAGAAAATGCTAACTTTCTAAAGCTGGTGTTTTCAGAACTGTGACTGAATGCCACTAATTTGTGTCTTTTAATTACCATAAGAGGATTTTAAATTACAATTCTTTAGAGACCAAACATGACATTTCTACCTGTTCATAATCAAGAATGATCACTCATGATATGTAATAAGGTAATCCATATTATCCTATGGGAGAGGTAGGCCTTGCAATAGTGAAAACCAAATGTAGTTTTTTTTACTACCATGACATGTAACACTTAAAAGCACATGTAGACATTTTTTAAATACAATGCACTGTACACTATGGGCTGTTTAGTACCTACCCTAGGGTTGACAAGGAAGGGTTAGGCCTGGCAAGAGGTTTTTTTTGCCAGGTCAAAAAGGAAGTTTAAAATGCACACTAAAATGCACACAGACTGCAATGATTACTATTTTACTTGAAGGTACTGTGTTATCTTTATAGCGAATTCCAGAATTAACTTTAAAAAAAGCATCAGTTCTTCTGCTATTCCAGTGGTTTCCAGAGATTTCTTAACTATTATTTTGTGACCTTTTCCTTTACCTTACTTAAAGTAGTTTGATGTTGACCCTAGTTCTGCAATATCTGATCCAGTTGACTCCTTTACTCAGTATACCAAATTTTAGTTTTTTGTGCACCCTATTGATTTCTGAAGTGAAATATGAACTATGCCCTCTGCCTATGAGTGACCCATGACTTTCTTTATAATATATCTTACTTATTCTTTAGTTTTTCATTTCACTTCCCTTTTTTTACATTTCCTCAACAGATTCACAAGTTATGCTCTCAGAATCTATCTTAATGCATCTTCTTTCCCTCTCTTCTCTTACTCTCTTTCTCTCCATCTCTCTTCCCTCCCTCTCTCTTAAAAACACACATGCACCCAATAGTTACATCAGAAACACATTCGCGCGCACACACACACACACACACACAGTTGTATCTACCACTCAACGCCAAATTACAAGACTAGAGGTCCGAGGACCACCACACCTGTGGTGGCATGGAAATAGCAGTCCAGCCACTGCCGCACCGGCGGTCCGACGACCCAATTACAAGTTGTGCAGTCGGACCGTTGTTCCCTGAAGGTGGCGCGGCGGTCAGAGGCTCCAATATGCTGGTGGGGATTGTGTTTTTAGGATTAGAGGGTTGGAAGTTAATTAAGAAATAATGTATTATTAATTAATTATTACTTTATTATTTAATTGGTAATTATGTTAATGTTGAACTTATCATATTTGTTAAGTTATATTTTGGGTGGGTGTAGTTTAGTTTGTAGAGAAATGGGGGAGTTTTTTAGGTAATCATACATTTGAAAAAGTATTAATTTTTTTTTAAATTTTTTTTTAACTTTTTTTTAAAAAAACTTTTTATTGATTTTATAACACAAACACAAACAACTTGCAAGGAGTGAAGAAAAAGAGACATCAATATACACAACGTTGCAGTACATGGTGTTGGGGCGGGAAGGACAATCCAATGAGCGTTCGTTCTATCGAGAAAGAGTCTCACAGGGGGGGGGCAGAAGAACAAATTGCAATCAGTATACAATAGTATGTGGAGGAACCCTCGGGTTACGGGGACGTAGGTGCAACATCTGGGTCAGGAAGAGGAGGGGCACATATATCGCCACGGTAAGTGTTCCACTGAGTCCATATCTTCCCCCATTTTCGGGGGGTACCTCGAGAAATATATACAGTTTTTTCTCTGAACATGCACCAATCCATGTTTTGTTACCATTTCCGAATCCCGGGCGGCCCCTGAGCGCCCCACAGTTGCGCAATGTCCCTTTTGGCAATCATATTACCCAAGGTCACCCACCGAAGCTGCGACACGGAGTAATCATTCGGTTCCCATACGTTCAGCAGGCATCTCCTAGCCTCCGGCATCGATCGCACCCCCGTAACCTCACTCATCACCTCGTGCACACGGGTCCAGAATCGCACTATCTCAGGGCACTGCCAGATGATATTTAAAAAGGTGCCTAGGAGACCGCATCCACGCTGACACAAACCATCCACAGAAAAGCCCATATGTACCAAACGGGGACCAGTGACATACACTCGATGCAGGATTTTAAGTTGCACAAATTTAAGGCGCGCCTGGATGGCCACCTCTTTAGGGGAGGAGATCACCGCCTGCCAGTCCTCATCGTCCAGCTCCAGCCCATCGCCAGTCCAGACCTCTCTGAGGCGAGACAGGAGATCAGACCTGGAGTTGATTAATTTTTTATAAATAAGCGAAATCGTACTATCAGGAACATGTCCGTCCAGTACCCTGTCCTCAAGCGGGGACGACTCCGGAATCTCCACACCCGAAGGGAAGACCGAGAGCACCGCGTGGCGGACCTGCGCATAGCGAAAAAATTCGCGATTGCTCAAAGCGTACTCGGTTTTCAATTCCTCGAACGTCTTCATTCTCCCCTTAGTCCAAACATGATCAATCCTGCTGATACCAATCAAGTCCCACCTATCAAACCCCCGGGACTGCCAAAGTGAGCCAAGTCTATCAGACGCGTACAGGGGGGTGGCACGAGTCAATTTATCAGTCCACCCAAGCGCCATGGAAGCATGTCGCCACACCTGGACGGCCGTCCTAGTGGGGCCCGTCACGTTGCGAGGGGTGAGTTTCGAGTAGAGGGCTCTATTGTAGTCGCCCCCCGGTAACAACCATTTGTCCATCTCGAAGGCCGGATTCGGCAAAGGGCCATACATGCAGTGATTTATTGCCCCCAGTTGAGACGCCCAATAATAGCGACGGATATCAGGCAAAGCAATTCCACCGTCGTACCACGGGAGCGACAATTTAGCAATGGCGATCCTGGGCCTACCCCCCCACACCAGTTGCCTCTGTAAACTCTCAACCTCACGGAAGTATGTAGCCGGGACAACGTCAAGTGTGTTTTGCAATGCGTAGAGGAAGCGGGGCAGTGACATCATCTTAAACAATGCCGCTCTACCCAGGGGAGAGAGAGGAAGTTTCCCCCAGGCGACCACATCTGCCCGAAGGCGCTGAAGAGGGGGCAGTAAATTACGGTCAAACCGCAGTGCAGGGCTCAGCGTGATAAAAATGCCTAGGTATTTAAATCCATCTTTCACAATCGCGATAGGACAACCACTTGGCAGAAGGGGGGCGGCACCCGACAGGACGTATACACAGGACTTCGACCAGTTGATGACAAGACCCGAGTTTTTGCGGAAGGATGTTAAGACATCAAACAGCACAATGAGGGATTTACGGGGTGATGTAAGATACAGCAGAATATCATCAGCGTAGAGAGATACACGGTCCTCAAACTCCGAATTCCATCTAATGCCCTTCAGGGACGGTTCCCACCTCAACCAGGCCGCCAGCAGTTCCAAGGCGAGAGCAAACAACAAGGGGGACAGGGGACAGCCCTGTCGCGTCCCTCTGCTCAGTGCAAAGGGCGCAGAGACCCGACCATTGACCACCACCTGAGCCATGGGACCGGCGTAAAGCAATTTGACCCACCGAACGAACTCCGAACCGAAACCAAACTTAGCAAGAACCTCCCACAAATACGGCCATTCTATCGTATCAAACGCCATCGTAGCGTCTAAGGACGCCAAGATGGCGGGCTCGCGCAGCGTCTCGGCCCGTGCCAGGACGCCATGCAACCTTCGGAGGTTAAGCGCCGTGTTACGATGCGGTATAAAGCCGGATTGATCTGGGTGAACCAGGTCCTCAATGACGGTCGCCAAACGTGTCGCCAGCAGCCTGGCCAGGATTTTAGGTTCCGCATTAATCAACGAAATGGGTCGAAAAGAGGCACAGCGATCCCAAGGTTTACCATCCTTGTGGATGATAACAATGGAAGCCAGTCTCTGGTCTGGCGGGAGAGAACCCACCTCCAAAGACTCAAGAAACATAGAGCGCAGATGAGGAGCTAGCGAATCCGGGCGCAGTTTATATAGCTCAATGGGGAGCCCATTAGGGCCCGAGGCCTTGCCGGATCGGACCGAACGGACAGCAGCGGCAATCTCGTCCACAGTAGGCGGAGCATCCAGAGCATCTCTATCAATATCAGACAATCGGGGAAGTGCAATATCACGCAATAGCAGGTGGGAGTCCTGCTCTGATCGATCAGACACCTGGGAGTACACCTCGCGGAAATAATCGGCAAAACATGCAACAATATCAACAGGGTCTGTACAACCCTCTCCATTCTCCGCAACAATCACAGGGACGACACGACTTGCATTCTCTCTCTTATCCAACCAAGCAAGCTGTTTCCCAGCCTTATCACCTACATCATACAGGCGTCCCTGCTGTTCCCTTCCCATTTCCTTAGCAGCTTCAGTGACCAGAGCTCTGTATTCATGTTGTCTCAACTCCAGTAGATGTAACCCCTCAGCGGTGACCCCAGATTCCAAGCACTCCTCCAGGGCCGTGACCTCCCCCTCAAGTCGAACCATCTCAGCGCGGTTGGCCAACTTCACGCCACCAATCAGTGAGAGGGCCTGGCCACGAATGACTGTCTTGTAAGCTTCCCAAAGTAAACTAGGGGAGGAAACAGAGCCCACATTTTCCTCAAAGTAACAATTGTGTACTTTAACCAGCTCATCCCTGACCCTGGGGTCCTTCAAATACCAGGGGTTGATCGGAGCCACTCGGCCCGCCGAACCCTGCCGTGCATCAACCACCAGCCAAAGCGGAGAATGGTCCGAGATACCCCGTGCCAGATGTTTAACTTCCCGTATGAGGGATGCATGGGCCGAGGGCAGTAATACATGATCTAACCTCGAGAGACTACCATGAGCACCAGAATGATAGGTATATTGCAAATGGCCCGGATGAAGCAACCGCCAGCAATCAGTGAGCCCCAGCGTCTCCAGGAAGTCACTCAACCAAGTCTGGGCCCTCGGCAGTTCCCTGGGAGGGTGACGATCACGCATCCCCGAGACCACCGCATTAAAGTCACCCCCAACCAAAAGCAGACCCTCGGGGAGACCCAGGATAAGTCCACTCAGATCAGCAAATGTGGTGGCCTGGAGGCCCGGGGGCACGTACACAGAAATCAGAATAAGAACCTTCCCCTCCCAGCGCCCCACAATGGCAGCGTATCGTCCCTTATCATCCAGTATGACATCATCAATGGCCAAGGGGAGGGAGGTCCGAACCAGAATACCCGCCCCCCTAGAGCCCGAAGTGAAACCCGAGTGCGCCACAAGGCGATAACCACGCCTATTCAAAGCGTAGCACTTGTTGCCGAGCAAGTGAGTCTCCTGCAGTAAAACAACATCTGGAGTCAAACGTTTCAGCAATTGCAACACCACCCTCCTCTTAATCCCATCCCCCAACCCGTTCACGTTCCAACACAATAACCGAAGTCCCCTACCCCCCATCCCTGTGTTCAGCCCCTCCCCCGCCCCACACCCAGAGCAACTGCAAAAAACAGGAGCGCGCCTTTCCTTCGCCTTGCAAGTAACGATAAAATTCAAACAAACAACCCAGTTCCCCCAACATTGTCAAAACAACTATACCCCCCACCCCGCACCCCTGCTGAAGACCAAAGAGCCCCATAAACTTGCAGTGTGCCTGTCGCCCAACCACCCAACTAATCTACGAAAAGAAACCCAGGAGGAGAAAGGACCCGTTCGCCCCCCACCGACCCCCAAAAAGACTATTACTTGCAAACATTAAGAACACAGCATACCACAGTTCAAAACCAACGGGAAGTGTACGGGGTCAAAGTCAACAGCTACTCCTGCTCCGTCGGGCCACCTTCCGCCCGATCCGACTTGCCAGAGTCCTCAAAAGGTTCATGATCCGTAGGCAGCGTGTCAAGCCAGTCACTCACGACCCCAGGATGGTCGAAGAAAAAAGTACGATCCCTATGTACCACCCGCAAACGGGCCGGAAAGAGCATGGCATACTTCATAGACCTTTCCCGGAGTCTCTTCTGGACCCCTTGAAACCCCAGCCTCTGTTTCTGGACCTGTTGTGTAAAGTCCGGATAGAAGCTGACAGTAGAGTTCTCAAAGGCAATGGGACCAGACTGCCGCGAAGCCTGCAGGATAGCGTCTCTGTCCCGGAAATGAAAGATCCTCGCAATGATGGGTCGAGGGTTAGCACCCGATTTAGGTGTGCCGCCGGGGATCCTATGTGCACGTTCGACAGCGAAAAACTTGCTGAGACCCTTGGGCGCCAAGTGATTCAGCACCAGGTCTTCCACCAATAGGTACGTCGAGGCAGCAGTCGATGATTCCGGGACCCCAATCAGGCGGATGTTATTGCGCCTGGCACGGCTTTCATAGTCCTCTAGGCGCCCAGAGTAATAATCATTGGCTTTCCTCAGATTCCCGACTTCAGCCTGTAAGTCGGCGACGTCGGTGACCAGGCTAGAGGTCTTAAGATCTAGGGATTTGACCTTTTCATTTGTCTTCGCCAACTCCGCCCTGATCAGATTGACATCAATCGACACCGTGTCCAATTTGAGAGTCAAGGCCTCATATTGTTGCCCCAATGAGGCCTTCATACCGGTGATGGCACCCATGAGATCTCGCAGCAAGGGCTCGTCCTCAATCGATGAGTCCTCCGGCATTGTCGTCGAGGGTTTAGCTGCTGCTCCCGGCGATCCCTTAGCTAGAGTGTACCGGTCCATAATGTTCGTTTGCAGAGCACTCCCTCGAACGCCCGGTTTAGGCCCGCGCTTCTCACCCTCAGGCTTGGTGGCCATCTTCGATCCTGGACCCATACGGGTCGCCTGTTGACGGGTAAAAATGGTGACTGCGGTGGCAAATGTAGGACCAAAAGGGCGAAGGTGGTGCCAGTCTCAGATCTGGAAGCCGCTAGAGATCAGCAGTAGAAGCGGAGAGACCAAGGGTGTAGGAGCGTCTGGCCGTCCACGGAGCCGACAAAGTCAGGTTGAGCTCCGGACAGGAATCGAAACCGAAAGCGGTCGCCAGCCCACGCAAGTCTGGCAGTCCGTTGTTGTTCACTTACTGGACGGCAAGCGAGACAAGATAGCACGGGGCGTCACCATGGAGCAGGCCAGAAAACTGCGACAGTCTGTAGCTCCGGACCCCGAAGTCCAAAAAAGTTCGCTGAAACAAATAAATGAGCAGTAGAACTGTGCCAATAAACACCCGTCGTCCGAACCAGGATAAAGTACAGGATAGTCGATGGAGGTGGCGAGGGTCCGGGAGCCTTGTGCTCACGCGACCATCTTGGGTGCGCGCGAAGCTCCTCTGTATTAATTTATTTAAATGTATTTTATTTTATTTAATATGTAAATTGTGTTATACTTTGTTTATTTCTATTACATTTTAATTGTTGGCTGTTATGTTGGTGGGAATATAGTGTTGTGTTCTAATTATTTTAATAATGTTTGTGTTAATTGATAATAAGTATAAAAAGTTTATTATTTAAGATTTTTTTATTTTTGTTAAAATTAAGACGTTATATTTTTATATCTTGATTTTTATATTCTGGGTAATTTAATAGAGTTGTTAAAATATGTTATTTGTTTGAATTGAAATACCCTGTACTGTACCGTACCAGTGAATGGAGAGGGAATAGTAAATTGTACCCCTTATGAGTCTAATGCTTTTCCTACTGTTGCATCAACTGGTGTGGAAATAGTACATTTTGCCCCTCCTGAGCTCAACACTTTCTCTACTGTTCCACAGACAGGAACGGGTTTAGTAAATGTGACCCCACTGAGTCCAACGCTTTCCCTACTGTTGCACCAACTGGTGTGGGAATTATTAATGTAGGCTTTCCTGAGTCGAACACTTTCCTCACTGTTGCCCCTAGAGGAGTGGGAATAGTAATTGTAATCCCTCCTGAGTCCAATGTTTTCTCTACTGTTGCACACACTGAGGTGGGAATAGTACATTGTCCTCCTCCTGAGTCCAATGCTTTCTCTATTTACACCTACTGGAGTAGGAATGCTAAATTTCACCCCTGCTGAATCCACACTTGAGTGGGATTAGTAAATGTTACCTCCCCTGAGTCCTACACTTTCTCTCCTGTTGCACACATTGGAGTGGGAATAGTAAATGTTACCCCTTCTGTTTCTAATGCTTTCCCTGCCGTTGCACATACTGGAGTGGGAATAGTATATATATTATTCTTGGAGTTAAATAGTTTTTGTTGTATTGTTTACGTATTTATTAATATTATGTGGTTATTTATTTAATTTTATATTTATATAAATATACATTTATGTAAATGTAACATATTTTTAGTAAATGTATTTTGAAAATTGTTTACTGTTTTATATATATTTAAATTAGAAATATTTTACAATGTTTGCTGTTTACTTGTTACATTCATTAAATATTTTTATATGAGTATGGAAAAATATATTCATATATAGTTGTTATAGTGGTAGATTTAAAAAACATTAGAACATTTTAATATAGATTATAATTATTAAAAAAAAATAGTTTTATATTATATATGTGTATATAAATAAATTCATATATATGTGTGTGTGTGTTTAAATAAGTTTGCATTTATATATTTTTAAATATTAATTAAACATATTTAACTTACATTATAATAATGTTATATGTTGAAATATCTACTGGTTTTAAATATATATATATATATATATATATATATATATATATATATATATATATATATATATATATATATTTATATTTATATTCACTCAAAAAACATAGGTTTCAGGGACATTGTAATTCGTTGGACATTTGACTCATATAAACCAGAGAAATTCGCCTGTTATCTTTAGTTGAGCTAACTATAACTCGCACGCCCACAATGCACTACTGATGACGTCACATATTACATCACTCATAACATGGTCAGTGACATCTCTGATGACATCTCAAATGACATCACTGATGACATCGTCCACGTGATAATCTGATGCACATACCGATGCCCTAATATAAACTTTGATACACCCACTCTAAAATACAGACTACTGTTTTTGAAACCATATACCCAACAATGCTAGATACTACATACCACCGACTATTTCCTAGGTCTATACACACATCCAGTCACTTATACATGCAGTTACTCATCAATACAGTTCTATAATATGCACTCATGCACCTATACATACAGTCACACTCCGCCACTCATCCATAGAGTTACTCACACACCTAGTCAGTCATGCAAAGAATGAATCACATACCCATTTACTCATGTATACAGTTATACACACCAACTCAGTTATTTATGCACACACCACATCACTTATTTATGCAGATACTAACAAATACTTACTGTCTTATACCATCACTGATACAAGCAGACACTCATTTATACACCCACTCTTCAAATAACTTATTTTCACGTATAGTCATTTATATACTCCAACACTCACATATACTGCCTTAACCGCATGCGTGCGTGCGGAATTCTGCTCCGGCGCTGAGATTTTTTTAAATCGCACTTTACATGACGAGCTGGGCTCGTCATGAGCGTGCGAGGAGGCTACCTCATGACGAGCCCAGCTCGTCATGAGCGTCGAAGGGGTTAAAACATATGTAGATACTCACACATATACCGCTGACACATTCATTCACTCACCAATACACCCATACACACACTAACTCACCCATACAGCCCTTCCTAGATGTACTTTTGAATCCATACAACCAGTGCATCACCCACTCAGACATCTATGCACAGAGTCACACACCCCCACCCACCCACACAGACACTCAGGCACCCATACAGATACTCAGACAACAAATCAATAACCCATATAGACACTCATGTAGCTACTCACCAACCCATGCAGCCGCGTACACACCAACTGAGAGACTAATACAGACTTTCACACAGTTTAGTCACTAACCCATGCATTCAGTAAAATACATTCAATTACTCACTTATAGAGTCACCCACTAAATAATCCATTCAGGCACTTGTAAATCCACTCATTCTTCAATACACCTTGGCATAGATATATATGAAAAATATTTAAACTTTACAGAAACACACATTCACTGGATGATGCCATCAGTGATGTCATTTGAGATGTTATCAGTGATGTCACTGACCGTGTCATGAGTGATGTAATATGTGTGTCATCAGCAGTGCATTACGGGTGTGCGATTTATAGTTAGCTCAACTAACAAGAACAGGCGAATTTCTCTGGTTTTATATGAGTCAAATGTCCAACTAACTATACCGTCCCTGAAACCTACGTTTTTTTCAGTGAATTTCAAAGGTTTTTTAAATGCTAATTCCTAACTATAATGTCTGTAAAACCTATGTTTTTTTCAATGAATTTTGAAGATTTTTTAAATGTTCATTTCATATTTTAATATTTATAAAACCTATATTTTTTCAAATTTTTTTCTAGTATTTTGGAACTCTATTATCATTTTTTTCTAACTTGAAAAATTATGTAATATTTTATATCTAAAAAAAATGTATATCTTTTTTTTTGTTAAGAAAACTAGAGTCCCGTACCAGTAGTTTACAAAGCTCCATCAGCACGCGAATCCTATCGCCATATTGCTAAACTCATAAATGATGCGCATTTCGTATCCGACGGGTTCATGGCACCGCGTCCCGCGTAACAACATATACATATGAGGTCGTGCCAGCTGCTACTTTGGTATGGGACGGGTACGCAGTACCAAGCCGCGCGTTACGTCATGTACGTATGGGGTCGCGCCTGCTGCTCGTTGCGTATGCGGTGAGTGCACGCTGCCAGGCCCTGTGTTATGTCATAGACGTATGGTGTTGCGCCCAGTACGCCATTCCCTCATTTTTATTTTATGTCTCAAAACTATATCTGAATAACTTTAAAATGTATATGAGAGCAAGTGAAAATCTAAAATATTTTAAACATTTATATATTTCTAACTGTAATAAACGTATATCATGGTAAATATATTTTCTCAAAATCACGTCGGGTGCAGTCTCCTTGCGCGCTCGATGCGCGATTGCCATGTGACCTTAAAAAAGCATTTGATTAGTTCATAACATTTCCCATTAAAACAGTTGGAGGACCCCACCCATTTTAGTCATTCTCTCTACAACGTTTGATGAGACACACCCCTTCTGTACAGAGAGCTTTTTTGAAAAGTTTTTTGCTGTGTACACATATCTTATACTACACACAACATGCAACGATCATCTTGATCAATATTCATAGTCTGTAAAGTAGCCTTCCACCTGTGATAGTCATGCACCTAAAAGTTACATAACCGAAGTTTTCCCCACTGCCAGAGGTAACATGGTTGTGTACGCTGTCCACAGCACAATGTAATGTGGTACAGCCCAGGGGCAGTATCATGCATAGATAATGAACACACGGACACAGATAGATAGTGGAAGTGGGTATGGGCACGTGCGCTCAACACCTTTTTATTACCAGGGTCACATATCCAGTGACGTCTGTGCTGGGTGCGTGTGGGGTGAGTGTAAACCAGCCCTCAGGTAATGGTTGCTGCTAGCATCAACTACAACAGTAATCATTGTATCACACACAGAGATTCAATAATAAAAGAGTCAATAGTTTGTGCTGTAGAAAGGTAGGGACAGTAGATGTGAAATAATACAGAAAAAAATATATCGTAAAAGAACCACAACTTGTGGTATTCTGAGACACAGGCAATAGATCTAAAATAATACACAAAAAGATTGTATCATAAAGGGTCCATCAGTTCTAGTGCACTCGGATAGCCACATCAAAAGCATTCAGCATGTGCACTGCCAGCGATGATGCGTGCTGCGGGCGGGCCATACTAGGAGCAATGTCTGTTGCCATCAACACTGCATCATCTGCAATAGCGACTCGATCTGAATTGTGAACACTGCTGTCTGCAGTGTAGGCCAGAGAGAGCGGTCAGCAAGGGCCCACAGTCACGTAATGTGGACTTGAGCTGCCCAGTTTGTAATACACGAAGCAACAAAAAGCGTGCGCGGAGCCTGCAATGATGCGTATGCGTGGTGCGGACAGAGCACACTGGAGCAATGTCTTTTGCCTACAGGACTGCTTCATCTACAATAGCAACTCAATCTGAATTGTGAACACTGCTGTCTGCAGTGTAAATTGAAGGCAGTAGTCACACAGACATCCATGAATACTTTTTCTCACTTCCTCTTCACAAAATACAACAACACAAATAGCAGAAAACTCTGCAATAAATAAATCAAAATAATCTGAATTGCGATCTCTGCTGTCCACAGTGTAGATTGTTATTCAGTGTTCTTTTCCTCTACCAAGAAGAATTTGGTCTTTGTACTAAACCTATAACTCATCTAAAAAAGTTCTTCAAGCAAGTATACTAAAAGGATATTGTGTATATTTCAATAGACGTTGTAGTTACTTGACTACTGGATTCTGTAATTAAACAATCACCACTCGATCTGAATTGTGAGCCCTGCTGACCGCAGTGTAGGCTAGAGGCAGTGGTCATTAACGCCTCACAGCCACGTGCCGTTGGATTCGAAACCATGGAGTTGGTTGCACCTGATCGGAGGGGGTACACAGAAATCATAACAGACTTTATCTTCTGGCATCCTCAATCAAAGAATCAAGACCCCGTTTCACTGTTCGGACCTGCTGTACCACGGTGTACTCCACCGACTGGTGTCAACCAAGCACAATAATCATGTACAGCAGTTAGCTATGGAAGCACAGAGTCTGATGCACCTCAATGGAGGGAGTTGTGTAAAATCAAGCAGCAAGTAATATCGGACATCGTCCATTGTGGGATCAAGACACCGTTCCACTGATGGGACCTAGAGTAGGTTGTACCTGGTTGAAGGGAGTATCTTCATCTCTACTCTCAGATGCAGTTCTAACATCATCCATTGTGGGGTCAAGACACCGTTCCACTGTTGGGACCTAGAGTTGGTTGCACCTGATCAGAGGGGGTACACAGAAATCATCACACACTTTAACTTCTGACATCCTCAAAAATAGAATCAAGACCCTGTTTCACTGTTTGGACCTGCTGTACTGCGGTGTATTCCAGCGACTACAGTCAATTAAGCCCAATATTCATGTGCAGCAGTTAGCTACAGAAGCACGGAGTCTGATGCACCTCAACGGAGGGAGTTCTATGAAAACCAAGCAGCAGGTAATATCGGACACCGTCCATTGTGGGATCAAGACACCGTTCTACTATTGGGACCTAGAGTTGGTTGCACCTGGTAGAAGGGAGTACCTCCATCGCCGCTCTCAGATGCAGTTCTAACATCTTCCATTGTGGGATTAAGACACCGTTCCACTGTTGGGATCTAGAGTTGGTTGCACCTGGTCGAAGGGAGTACCTTCATCTCCACTCTCAGATGCAGTTCTAACATCGTCCATTGTGGGATCAAGACACCCTTCCACTGTTGGTACCTGTTCGACTACTGTGTTTGTAGTATACAGAGCACTCCACTGTGCTGGGCCTCAGGCTGGGCACTGTGTGCCTGTGTCGCGGTATCCAGCGTTGATCTCAGGAGCCTTCCGAGCTCACAGACCTCGGCCCAGGAGCTTCCGCCGGCACGTGGGGGGCCCTCTTTCACATACGGCGGTGTCGAAAGGTGAACTGTGCGGCATATATGCGTCGCAGCGGCCATGACGGCTTCTGAGTACCAGCAGGCTGAGAGCATCATTCATGCAGCCACCTTTGCTCACGGGGTCAACCTTGTGACGGTGTAAGCTGCGCAGACCTGGCAGACACGTTCTCCATTCCGGAACAAAATCACACCCAGCAAAATGTGCCTTTTATTCATACCTCTACGCTAGCTTTGCGCATGCCGAGCCAGCCCGCTACGCTAAACATTTTGGGGTGGAGGGGGCACATACCCGCTATGTTTTCGTAATCTTCCCTACTGACTGTACTATCATGGTTGCGTCCACTGTCTACTTCACTCAATAGACCATCGGTGTATGTTGACATGTACATGTCTGTGCTCTGCATACTCAAGTCTGTCCGGCACATCCCGTCAACACTTTGCATTGTATACTTTTATAATCGAGAATCACTTGCTTCCTTCGCACATACTTTGCTCCCATCTCTCCCCGTATTCTGCATTGTATAACAGAGGTACCATGCCATGTTTGGTTTGTGTACATGGCTAGCCACGGTTCCCACAGTACGTAGTGTTGTTGTGTCTACTAGGTGTACATGTTGTTTGTCATAGTGTATGTGATTATACAAGGTAGCACGTTTATTCACGAGCAGTGGTTTCTCCCATTTACATATCGCTGTCTTGAAGAGGAGACAGAACTTTTTCTCACAGGTGAAAAGTGTGACCACAATGGCAGTCATTCATTACTATCCAAGAATGTCCACCTGCACAACGCTTCTAAGCTTACAGCCCCCAATCTTCCGTGCTTTCTTAAAAGCACGCCAACCCCCACAATCAGACCAACATTCGCACAGCTTTCTAACGGCAGTTATCTGCTTCTCATTAACATCCACTCCTACGGAATGTGAGCTGGCATACCGTATGTCCATGCTATTTCAAACTGAGTAACTTCCTGTGGCAATGTCTATTCCCACCCACACAAAGTAACTCCCAAACTTCAACCTGGCCTTTAATACCTACTTTGAAAACAGATTTCATTAAACTGACCAAACTGAAAGCGCTTTTGTTCAGAACAGAAGTGTCCCTCACTTCTGCAAAATAAATGTATTGAATGCATATAGCACAAACTTCAAGTAAAATACAGTCCCTTTTAAATACTAATCTCCCATTATACTTTGTGATTTGTTACACATTTTTTAACACATCTCACACTCAAAGTCTGGCACACTTTTTCCGGCCTTGTCACAGGCTTTCAAACTGTTTTTGGTATAATATCAGACTTCATTCATTCGATCATCTCTGGAATATCAGGAACAGTGCCCATAATTCTCACCCTCTTTGCGGCCATCCTGCTACTATTTTTGCTTGTAAAAAATGGCTGCGCTCCCTGTGGTAACAACCATGTCCGACAGAATACGCCTCTACGCGAAGCTACATCAATACAGTGAAAAAATGGAACAACTTTTCGGCTGTCTGCCTCTATCTATTATCGGAGCCAGCTACAACATGACATTTATTTACACATATGCAATCTGCATGCAACACTCTTTTTATTGCAAAGCTTGCCCATTCGACTGGCGAATGGATCTATGCCTTGCCAACATCCCAACAATCGCTCCCGATATCCAGCAGGTAATGGAGTATCTTGAAAACCATGAACTTGATTGTTCGGGCAGTGGAGAAATGGCGGATGCAACGCAAAAATGTATTGTGGCGAAATAGGATTTCTGCAGAGCCGCAAAAGATCTCCTGCAACGTGCGACCTTTGACAATACTGCAGTTTGCCTGCCAATTCAAATTGCCGCTCCAACATTTGGGGAACATTACTGTCGTTTCGAGGATATGAATTGGATCGCTTTGCTTTTCTCACACGATGGCAACAATGACCTCTTGGAACATTACGCATCTCAAGCTGCTGAAGAACTTGCAGACTGAAATCTCCAAGACTTATAAGGAATTCACGTTATTCTTGGATTGATTTTTTCCAACTTTTTTTACTTTTTCCTTTACATTTTTTTAATACACTTCAATTGAACTATTTTCATATAATAGCTTTCTAAGTATGCTCAGGCATTTAAACTCTGTTTTCATTATTGCCCCTTACGTCTCCAGTCTAACCAGGGATGGGTGATGTATGGCCTATGCAAATACGCTATTTACTTGCTAAATTAGCCTAAACCCGACATCCATTTTGAAACCATGTCTATTCTTTGTGCACACGTCTCTCTGCCTGCCTGTTATCCATCAAGCCCTTTCACACAAAATTACTCATCCTCAGCCTCTGTTCACGAGCTGCCGATCAAGATCAAAAAACAGGACATTGTTTAGGAACTGGTTGGCACAGTGTGGTAATCGTATCCTACCTTTAGTTTCATTATAGAATTTAGTCATTCATGTTTAATAGCTATTGTTTATGTCACATGGAACTGTCACATGTAATGTGGAATTCAGTGATGCAGGAGCTTCGGTTTGAATACAGCAGAAGCAGTTGGAGTTTGCCTCAGCTCAATGCCTTAGCTCTTTGCACAAGAATGTTTTTTTGAAAGAGCTGAAGACAATAATGTATGGTTTGCCAAGAAGGGTACCGAATGTGCTTCTCAGAAGCGCAATGTTTGTGTTCCTCCTCAAAGTTCCGATGTGGGTAGAACTATTATCAATTCTGACACACACCAGATTGAATCTACTGTAGAAGAGATTGCTGACTGTTCTACTGTTGATCATTTTGTGTTACAAAAAAAGGAGTACCCGGGTACCTAAGAAGTTTGATGATTACATTTTGCAATTTCTTTTTTGTTTTCTTAAAGGATACATGTGGTAATCGTATCCTACCTTTATTTTCATTATAGAATTTAGAGTCTATAGGTTTTGATTATGTCACATGGAACTGTAACATGTAATGTGAAATTGACTGATGCAGAAGCTTAGGTTTGAATACAGCAGAAGCAGTTCGAGTTTGCCTCAGCCGGATGCCTTAGCTCTTGCACCAGTGGGTCCATTTATGGCACTTAAATAAAGACACTTTTTATATAACTTTCAGAATCCATCGCTTTATTACACACAGCCACTTTCTTAGACACACCTGATTTCACCTATTCTCTTCCGTGGCATTGCAACATTCTGCATTATATTCTTCATGATTATTTCTTTATTCCTGCTTGCTAAAACACTGCATTCGAGTCTTCAGACCGATAGGGGTGAGTAGTTTGCTTCCCACTCTCTGTATAGTATAAACGCATACTAACACTACTTACACAGGTATGCTACAGCGACCACTATCCTACAGCGCCCACAGCACATCACTTTACAGCAATCAGCTCACAGCTTGGGCTCACGGTTTAATCCCCGAGTCTTCAGACCGGTACCAGTGAGCAGTTTGCTTCCCACTCCCGCTATAGTCTAAACGCATACTAACACCACCTGCACAGCTATGCTACAGTGGCCAGTATGCTACAGCGCCCAGAGCACATCAGTTTACAGCACTCAGCTCACGGTTTAGGCGCACGCTTTCATCCCTGAGTTTACTGGCACCTCGCCTCAGCACCATCCCACTGTGGGCAAAATAGCACTTTCACACCGTTAGGGGTAAGTACTTTGCTTCGGCCACTATGCTACAGCGCCCAGAGCACATCAGTTTACAGCACTCAGCTCACGGTTTAGGCGCACGCTTTTCTCCCCAAGTGTACCGGCACCTCAACTCAGCACCATCTCACTGTGGGCAAAACAGCACTTTCACACCGGTAGGGGTAAATACTTCACTTCACACTCCATGTATAGCACACCCTAACCACCCCACAGAGCTCACAGCGCTCCTACCCTCCTCTTTCCTACTTTTGTTTACCCTTTTTCCCCCTTACTTGCTTCAACGGAAACACAAAATGGCTGCCAACAGTTCCTAGTTTTAACAGTTCGCAGCCAATAAGCAGCAAGCTCATGCTCACAACGCCTCAGCCAATCAGATGGCAGAATTCCCAAATATGGATATCTGTAAATTTCGATATTTCTCCAAAACTACTGAACGGATTTACATCAAATAAACAAAAGCGTGCTTTTTAGACCAAGACCCTTCTCCCTGGCAAATATGGGGTAATTTCATTCACCCGTTTGACCTGTAGCCTTGTGTAAAGTTCCTATGGAAATTGCATGGAGAAAACAAGTTTTGGGACTCCCCTTTTTCTAAGCCCCCCCTTGATGAATCACCCCCAAACTTTCAACATAGGAGCTGATATGAACAAAGAATTAGTTTGGAAAATGTCATGAAGATTCTAGGGAGCTAGGGAGGACAGTGGCAGTGTTTCCCCGACCCGCTTGACGCCAGTTAGCTATTACAAGCCTAACTAAAAATCGGATCAAGCATTTTATGTCCTGAATTTTGGAGATTGATGTTTTTTTAAATATTGCACAATCTGAATTAGTTTTAAAAACAAATTTGTAACGCCGTTTTTAAAACAATTTCTCACGCTGCTGGGTACTACTGGGGTGATTAAAACGTACTTACATACAAGGAAGTCTGTGCTCGATGGTGTAGCCTGACCGCCCCGGTCCGACTCGGCAATTAGAGCAGTAGAGCGGAGGGCGGACAGGTAAGAGCCAGACATTCACTTCACTTCCGCTAGCACGAAGCGGGTAGCGGTCTAGTCTTCCACAAGGAGGGGCTACTTAGGCAGCGAGGAGCTGCCGGCTGACTGCGGCTAGGGAGGACAGTGGCAGTGTCTCCCCGACCCGCTTGACGCCAGTTAGCTATTACAAGCCTAACTAAAAATCGGATCAAGCATTTTATGTCCTGAATTTTGGAGATTGATGTTTTTTTTTAAATATTGCACAATCTGAATTAGTTTTAAAAACAAATTTGTATCGCCGTTTTTAAAACAATTTCTCACGCTGCTTGGTACTATTGGGGTGATTAAAACTTACTTACATACAAGGAAGTCTGTACTCGATGGTGTAGCCTGCCCGCCCCGGTCCGACTCGGCAATTAGCGCCGTAGAGCGGAGGGCGGACAGGTAAGAGCCAGACATTCACTCCACTTCCACTAGCACGAAGCGGGTAGCGGTCTAGTCTTCCACAAGGAGGGGCTACTTAGGCAGCGAGGAGCTGCCGGCTGGCCGCGGCTAGGGAGGACAGTGGCAGTGTCTCCCCGACCCGCTTGACGCCAGTTAGCTATTACAAGCCTAACTAAAAATTGGATCAAGCATTTTATGTCCTGAATTTTGGAGATTGATGTTTTTTTAAATATTGCACAATCTGAATTAGTTTTAAAAACAAATTTGTATCGCCGTTTTTAAAACAATTTCTCACGCGGCTGGGTACTACTGGGGTGATTAAAACTTACTTACATACAAGGAAGTCTGTGCTCGATGGTGTAGCCTGCCCGCCCCGGTCCGACTCGGCAATTAGCGCCGTAGAGCGGAGGGCGGACAGGTAAGAGCCAGACATTCACTCCACTTCCGCTAGCACGAAGCGGGTAGCGGTCTAGTCTTCCACAAGGAGGGGCTACTTAGGCAGCGAGAAGCTGCCGGCTGACCGCGGCTAGGGAGGACAGTGGCAGTGTCTCCCCGACCCGCTTGACGCCAGTTAGCTATTACAAGCCTAACTAAAAATCGGATCAAGCATTTTATGTCCTGAATTTTGGAGATTGATGTTTTTTTAAATATTGCACAATCTGAATTAGTTTTGAAAACAAATTTGTATCGCCGTTTTTAAAACAATTTCTCACGCTGCTGGGTACTACAGGGGTGATTAAAACTTACTTACATACAAGGAAGTCTGTGCTCGATGGTGTAGCCTGCCCGCCCCGGTCCGACTCGGCAATTAGCGCCGTAGAGCGGAGGGCGGACAGGTAAGAGCCAGACATTCACTCCACTTCCGCTAGCACGAAGCGGGTAGCCGTCAAGTCTTCCACAAGGAGGGGCTACTTAGGCAGCGAGGAGCTGCCGGCTGACCGCGGCTAGGGAGGACAGTGGCAGTGTCTCCCCGACCCGCTTGACGCCAGTAAGCTATTACAAGCCTAACTAAAAATCGGATCAAGCATTTTATGTCCTGAATTTTGGAGATTGATGTTTTTTTAAATATTGCACAATCTGAATTAGTTTTCAAAACAAATTTGTATCGCCGTTTTTAAAACAATTTCTCACGCGGCTGGGTACAACTGGGGTGATTAAAACTTACTTACATACAAGGAAGTCTGTACTCGATGGTGTAGCCTGCCTGCCCCGGTACGACTCGGCAATTAGCGCCGTAGAGCGGAGGACGGACAGGTAAGAGCCAGACATTCACTCCACTTCCGCTAGCACGAAGCGGGTAGCGGTCTAGTCTTCCACAAGGAGGGGCTACTTAGCCCTCTCGTCGCTCAGAGCGTGCAGCGGTCGCGTGCAGGGGAGCGCCTGAGGACGCGCCTGAGACAAGCCAGAGAGAAGCCCGTCTGCGCCCGTCCGCGACTGGACGGGGCCAGGGGCCATGGCATTACCAACTGCTGTCCCAGGCTGTCCTGCTCCTATTCAGGTAAACTATACTGCTAGAGACTTATTAGGTTTACGTATACCCTCCCAGCCGGGATGTTCAGGTGAGACGATAAATCCACCAGAGGGCCCTTTTTCTTGTAAAAATTATCATTTCCAAGCATCATGGGATGAAAAATTGGATGGACTACAGCGTGTGTCCATTAGAGAACTGGTACCCAATATGCCATTAGGCTGTAAGAACTTATTGTGTAACATTCGTTCACTACCCAAACATTATTCTGAAGTTTGGGAGCTAATTTCGTCACGAAAGCCAGACCTATGTTTCCTTACTGAAACTTGGTTAAAACCACACTCTGTCCCAGCAATTACATTAGGGATCCCGGATGGCTATAGGATACTAAGACTGGACCGCCCACTTAAAACGGGGGGAGGTATAGCCATTGTTTATAAAAGCCACCTTTCTATCTCAATTCTGGAAGAATGTACCACTTCTGATCTAGAACTGATGATTTTTAAGATTAATATGGCAAATAAAATAGTTCGTAAGGGAGCTTTAGTCTATCGCCCCCCTGGTCCCTGTGCAAATTTCTCCATTACTCTGTTGGAGACTCTGGCTGCACACATAGATCCTGGAAGTGAATTCCTACTTCTTGGGGATTTCAATGTCCATAGTGAGTCGAAGGAGTGTGGTGATGCACAGTCATTATTGACAGATCTTGCTCTACTTGGTCTTACACAGAAAAACATAGGCCCAACACATACCCTGGATCTTATTTTTTCGAATACTTCAAATATCACCTGCTTCACTCCCACCCAGGTAAAATGGACAGACATTTTTATCGTGGAATTTAACACACTAAATCTAGACAAGATTCTCCCTCGACCGGTGGCATTGCCCAATAGAAGGAGACAATGGCACAAGGTGACCTCCGAAGCTTTTCAAGAGAAGTTTGTGAGCCTTCTCTTAATCCTACAGAGGGAATTGAAGTGGCATTGGCTAAGTACGATCACGCCATTCGCACAGCGGTAGATACTATTGCCCCTGTGAGAGTGTTTCATCCACGTCCTGCACGTAAGCAGGAAGTGTGGTTTTCGGAACATCTACGCTCCCTAAAAAAGGCCGCCAGAAAGCTGGAAAAGGTCTGGAGAACATCACATAGAGTGGATGACAGAAAAGATTACTGGTCAGCTCTTACCTTCTATCATAAGGCTATTCGGATTGCTTGCAAGAATCACATTGCGTCCCTTCTTTCAGCCGCAGGAAATGCTCCCAGGGAACTATACCAAATTCTTCAATCCTTTGTGAAACCAGTGGCTTGTGAGAGTGTTGAACTTTCCTCACAACAGTTATGCGATGAAATATCGCAATTTTTTACAACGAAGATAGATAAGATCTATGATACCATCGTCAATACCAACCGGCTTTCTATGGGAGAAATACCATCCCCATTAGCTGAAGAAGAAGCATGCTCAGCCACTCTCAGTGCATTCCCTCCTATTTCGTTGGACGAGGTGCAATGCCTGGTGAGTCAAACCAAGAGTGGCAGCCCTTTGGACTCTATTCCAGCTAAAATGATGCTGGTGGTGATTAAGACACTGGACACAGGGATTCAGCACCTGGTGAATCTATCATTGACTGAAGGCCGAGTGCCCATGGCATTGAAAAAGGCATCGGTAAGACCGATCAGGAAGAACACTACAATCCCTTGGACGGATTTGTCTAATCTTAGACCGATATCCCTGCTTCCATTCATGGAAAAGCTCACTGAAAGACATGTGAACAAGCATCTTTCGAACTATATCGAACGTGCCGGCAGTCTAGATTATTCGCAATTTGGCTTTAGGCCGAATCATAGTACTGAGACGGTACTACTGTCAGTAACGGATGATCTACACATGTACCAGGACAGGGGTCATGCAGTAGTCCTGGTGCTGTTAGATCTGTCGGCAGCGTTCGATACTATTTCCCATAAGATTCTGCTCGAACGACTTGCTAAGATCGGTCTTGTGAGTACAGCTCTGGCCTGGTTAAGAAGTTTCCTATCTAACCGGACTCAATCGGTTAGTATGGGCACATTTCGTTCGGTGGAAACTGAGATTACCAAGGGGGTGCCACAGGGCTCTTGTTTGAGCCCAACTCTTTTCAACATCTATGTGGCCCCCCTGGCTAAAATCTTGAGAGAGTTCATTTCATCCCAGTATCATACGCGGATGATACCCAGCTCCTGTTTCCTTTTAAAATCTTTACAGACGAAGTGAAAACTTCCTTCTGCAATGGCATGAAGGCGGTAGCAAATTGGATGACTTCTAATTGCCTACAGTGCAATGTAGGTAAAACGGAGGTTGTACTTTTTGGGGAAGCGAAGATTCTGTGGACCCCGGACTGGTGGCCGCAAGATCTTGTCCCGGTCCCAGACCCTAAATTGGTTGTGAAGAATCTAGGAGTGCGCTTGGATCGTGAACTCTCTTTTAAGCAGCACTGTAACATCACTGTGGGTTCCTGCTTCCATGTTATTGGACTGTTTCGAAAGGTCTTCCCCTGCTACCGGACTTCACCAGGAAAACCTTGGTGCAAGCTCTGATACTTAGTCGTTTTGACTATTGTAACGGCCTTTTGCTGTCAGCCAATGAGGGAGTACTAGCCAAACTCCAGATGATTATAAACACTGCTGCCAGGCTGGTACTAAACGCCCCCCCCAGAACACCGTCTAAACCTCTCTTGGATAAATTGCATTGGCTCTCAGTCCGTAACAGGGTAAAATTTAAGACCTGTTGTTTAATACATAAGAGCCTAAACGGACTAGGGCCATCGCACTGGAGAGATAAATTCATTCCATACAACCCGGTTCGGTCCCTTAGGTCCAGCAACCAGCTTCTCCTGAGAGTGCCTGCTGTGAGAAAGGCCAGACAGGGTGGCAAGGCCTTATCTGTAGTTGGTCCTGTTCTATGGAATAAACTTCCCCTTGAATTGAGGCAATGTTCTAAACATCTGAGCTTCAGAAAGAAGCTCAAAACTTTCCTTTTTCAGAAGTAATTTGCTATCCACTGACCGCTGATCATGCTTCTGGTGTTATGGGTGCAGAGATACTCCGGTAGGAGTGATTCAAGCGCGTTATAAACCCGCAAATAAATAAACAACGCCAAAGATATAAGCAAAAACAAAAAAATGCTCTTCCTATGGAAACTTGGTCCTAACTATAACTACCAACTGGCGACCGCCAGTAGGTAATTAATCCTTTCAGAAGCCTTTAATGGGACACTGGGCATAATGCATTTCGGCTACCATTCACCTTCCTCAGGTGCCTTTGCGACCATGCACAGCTCCATCCTCACCTTAGAATCTCCTGCCGCTCTCCCATTGATTGGAGAGCTCCGTTCCACGATCCTTAGTGTGCATGCCTGCTGTAGTTTTAGAATCTTGCCTACAGTTCCCACAGTTCACCATAATGAAAGAGGCAGTGCGTGGGGGAGACAACTTGAATGTCCAAATCCTCAGGGAAAGGTGAGTACTGTTATGATGGATGGCCCTGTTTTGGAATGCTGTCCACAGACTTCCTCTGGCCCCCACTGACGTTCCAGCCTCTCTTGCAGAATCCAGGTGGGCCGCGAGTCAGGATCCAATGATTATATATATATATATTAAAAAAAGATAATATTCGATATTAGGGTAAAACAATATTTTTTTTCGATATTTTTGTATTTACCATTATATATATCGAAAAACTATATTTTTGAGATCGATATTTTTGGCACTATATTTCTGTATCATGATATTTTTGGTTTTGATATTTTGTCAGTGATCCAAACACCTTGGAAGCACTTGTACCTGGTTACTAATTTAAGTAATCTTCAGTTTACTTGATTCATGGGACAAACTGTTGGACTTTCTTCCCAATATTTGGTGTTGAAGGGCCGAACACATTGACTACAAAAGATGAGAATGTGGGTATTTTGTACTAACCAGGACAGTAGACACTCAGGGGATCATTACGATGCCAATCAGACTGACCGTCTGACTGCCGGCTTTGCTAGCCCTTTCTGACCACCGAGGCCGGGAAGGTTCCCCCGCCAAATTATGATGCAACCATTGCTACCTTGGTGGTCACAGCTACAGCCGAGCGCATATCTCCGAAAATGTCACTGCAAATGCATACAAAACTCACATTAAACATATGAATTGTACACACATGCATGACATGTGGGGATATGCCTTGTGCACCATGTACCTCATTGCTGGAGTGTGGCAGAATGTGCACAGTCCAGTCGATGGGGATGCATGCTGCAGAATGAATTACCTGGATTCATGCACCCACAGGATCGTAGTCATCAGGGTTCAGTTGCCCATTTGTAGTGGGGGAGCTAGAGGAAGGTAATCATGGCGGAGACTGCTGGAGAGAAGCATATTTAGGTGACTATGCAACCCAATCCTACTTTTCCGACAACTCAAGGCAGCCTGTTGGACCGCCACGGTCGGGCCATCGGAAATCTACATCGTAATCTGGATGGCTGTCGGAGATTCCTGTACTATCTCATGGATGCTCTTTTCCTATGACCACCATCTTGGCGGTCAGAGAAAGGCAGTTGGTGGTCGGTCAAACGACACGATGCATGCATTGTAGTCTGCGGTTGACCGACCGCTTCTGTCGAGACCGCTGCGGTCCAGCCGCCTCCGACAGGACCGCAGACGCCAGTTCCACCAGCATCATAATGAGGCCCTCAGTCTGTGATGGAAAGATTACCTTGTAGTAATTGAGTCGTCTCTAGTCTTTTCAGAGCGAAACACTACATACCTCCCAAGTCCCCTTTATTATCAGAGTAGGCGTGGACGCGACTCAAGTTTTATTTCCAAAAACATGGTGTAGGGTTGAGTCTGGATAGAGTCCAACTCAAAATTATCATAGCTGCAATAAAGACCTGAACGTCAACCCAGTGTTTTGAGTTTGGGGAAAGAGGTAGAAACATTCCATGTCACATACAAAAAATAATAAAATGCCATGGCCAAACTTCTTTTTTGTTTGAAATGTTTTGTTTATAGTTATTTCCTTTGTTAACTACTTCTAACATATTTACATCTACAATTGTTGTATAAACCTAAATAGAGTTGCACATTAGTTATAACTTCCCACTATTTCTTAATCCTTGTTGAATTCATGAAGACATTTTTACCATTGATATGTTACTGAAAACGTTGTTGTGGGTTGGAACTTTTTATATATGGTTGCTCTCTATTTAACCCCTTCGACGCTCATGACGAGCTGGGCTCGTCATGGTGTAGCCTCCTCGCACGCTCATGACGAGCCCAGCTCGTCATGAAACAATGGGATTCACGATTTACCAGCACAGCAGGGGAATATCCTCAGCAGCAGAGAGGTTAAAGCTTAAACAAAACAAAGTTTACAAAACAGCTGGGGGAAAGTATGTTTTAAACTCTAAATAAATTAGTGAATAACTTAAAAATATGTTTTTCTAAACAGCAATCTCCCCAAGTTAATTTTACTACAGAACCATAAAATGCTACATAGTTACAGCAGATGTAGGACAACAGACCGGCCCTAGTGAGTTGCGTGTTAATTCCAATGGGGTTCAAATGATTGCATTTGACAGAATTTGGTCTGGTCAGTCGAGAAAGAGAACGGAGCAAGATCAACAGATATTTAGTAATTGAAACCATTTATAGAGTGCCAACAGATGACCTGGTACTCCTGAGAAAACAAGCAGAGACAGTCCAATCACGTACAAGAAGGGGAAAGAGGAGAGTGCAGAAGAGAGAAGAACAGAAAAGACAAAACTGCAAAGAACTTTCTCTACCCATCACTAGAAATTGTGTGTGTGCAGAAATGTTTTAATTCTTGTGTTGTTTACTGAAAATGGAGTGTTTTGGTTTGGATGGAGGAACATTAGCACAAGTTCCAAGCCTTAGATGTCACACCTATATTCTCCTAATCTGGATTTTTGTAATCTTGACATTTTGACCAAAGATAAATATTTACATCTTAAATCCTGTGAAAGTTTGTGCCAGGAAAAAAAGATGCCATGTAGGCTTCCTGTTCAGTGTCAGAGATGGTCTTATGGTAAAGACACCAGGCCTTAACATAGCATCTCTTGTCAACTGGTGAAGGTTTTGCAGATGCTTTGAGATAGATGCACTTTTCTTTAGTCCTAGAATCCACCTAGCAGCAGTGTTTTAAAGCAGCTGCAATTGTTGAAGTAGATGTTTAGGTAGACCAACTGGTAAAGCATTGCAGTAGTCTGTTCTGAACAGAATCAGCGCTTGCACCAAATCGTTTCTAGAGGCATGGTGTGAAAAGAAGGATCTTCCTGATTATAAATAGGAGATGGAAACTAGTAGTACAGACATTTTTTACATGTTCTGTAAAGATCAGGTTGTTGGATATCATTATTCCCAGATTGTGAGCAAGGCATAGATCCATCTGGTGACCTTGGAGCAGGTAGTCCCTAATTTGTTCCACCATATTGTTGCAGCTGACAACCATGAGAGTCACTACCCAAAGATTCTGGTTCCCTTTGAGTGTGGGGGGTCCTCCGGTTCCTTGAGGGTAGCTGTGAGTCCCTCCATGCCTGTGGATTGTCCGCTTGGCAATGACCTGTAGCAAATCATCTGGTAAGAGGTGCAACTCATGTTGCACTTGGAGATGTTCGAGTTACTTGAGTGGGTGTGCCTGATCACACGGTCCATGGTCACCAGAGAGGGTAGTCAGGAGGACCTTGAGTCTAGAAGAATGGCCCAGGTGCCTGCAAAAAAGGGAAGGGAAAGGGGTGTGGGAAACACGCTCCTGAAAGTCCCACGGTCCAGGATGAGGCTGAATCTGAGGGGATGTCCCAGAGCCTATGGGCCAGGATATTGCCGTCCGGGGGAACATAACGGAGCTGGCTAGCTGGCAGCAGGAAGAGGGTCCCACCAGGGAAGAGTTCTTCAAGGTGTAGTTGAAGTGCCCTACTCTTGAGGGCCTGCGGCAGCAGGATAGGTGCCTGGCAACTGGTGACACTTCACATGATAACCTGATTTACTGGGAGAATGATCTCTTCTATAGCGAGCCTAAGGTTTCTGAACCTGGGGCAACATGTGTGTTGGTTGTCCCTCGGTGCTACAGGGCCTTCCTACTGGAGCTGGTTCATGATGCACCCCTGGCAGGTCATTTGGGGAAGGACAAGACCTTTGACAGGCTTGTCACTCACTTTTATTGTCATCAAATGAGGAGGACCTCAGATGCTTTCTGCAGGCCCTTTTCTACCTGCCAGGCTAGTGGCAAGCCAGGAGGTAAGCGCAAGGCTCCTATGTAACCTTTATCTGTCAGTGGCACCCCCTTTGAAAGGGTAGGCATCAACTTTGTTGGGCCTCTAGACCCTGAAACAGCCATGGGCAACAGGGTCATCCTGGTCTTGTTGGATCTTACCCCCGGCAGCTGTCCTACTGAGAACAGCTTTGTGTATTCCTCCTAGACAGCCAGACCCTATGGGGAGCTAAGGTGTGACTGGGTACACCATCATTGACAGGATGGTAGGGTAAGCTGGGCCCAGCCCCACTTACACGTGAATAGGCTGTGTCCGGTCTCCACACAAAAGGGCTGCATACCCCCTGTAGTTAGTATGAGCTAGGGCCAGGAAGGCAGGGCACCTGTGCACTTCAAAAGCATGCCTCTGGATGCTCCTCCCCACTTAAAGCCACAGTTTGTGATAAATACTGGCCATTAGACACCACCACTTCAGTAGGCTAATGGACCTGTGAATACTGTGCCAGGAACAAGTACTGCTGTGCTGCTGAAAGGACTGCCACTCTTCTGGATTGCTGCACTAAAGGAACTGCTGCTCTGCTGTACTGAACTGCTCCCTGGTGCTTCTTGCCTGGGTGAGAAGGACTGTACCTGCATCTCTTGCACCCAGAAACCAGAAGGACCCTAAGGTCTAGTTCACTGGCCTGCCGATCTGAAGCCTCAGGGACACAACAAGCTTCCAACAACCTTGCATCTGCAACAGGACTGTGCTATCTGTGAGTCTACCCTGCCAAGTGGTGCCACCCCTGTCCTGAACCCTTGGAGCCTACGCATCTCCTTTGCTGTGTGGCGTAAACCCGAGTAAAACCAACGCATCAACTCTGCCTCATGGATTGGACCCGTCACAAAGATCCACATTGCAGCCCTTTGGAACTGACGCATTGCCCTGACTATGTGAAGCAACTTTGGTGCAGGCAACCACATCCCTCATCGACGGCAGCCTCGATAATGATGCCGGACTCCACATCACATCCTAACAGCTCTCATAGAAAGTAACTCATCGCCTCAACTGCGCGCTGCATCCTCTATGCCGGACTTCGCATCGCAAGCCCCGTTGACAGGATCCTCAATGACAATGCAGGCTCCTTGCTTCACAACCTCGCCGCACCTCAGAATCGACCCATCGCTTTGGCTGAACAACGTATCTTTGACACATATCCTTGCAAGGCTCCGCAACCCAGGATTTACGGTACTGTGTTCAGTGGGCCGTACATGGTCTCTGTAGCTGAGCCACACTCCATGGCGGTTGGTCAGAATTTGTGATTTTGTCCAGGTCCGGTGTGACTTGATTGCCAAATTTGGCGCTTTGTGGTGCTACTTTTACTAAAATCTTTCAAATTGCATATCTCCGGAAAGGATTATTTTCATTTTGGGCTTGCTTTATGTGTTATATTTTACTCTATTTTTCTAACTTGGTGTGATATCTTTTTTGTGTGTGTTGTTTTTTTAACTGTATTACCCTTGAAGTTTTGCATACATACTTTACACATTGCCTCTAAATTAAGCCTGAATGATCTGTGCCAAGCTACTAGAGGGTTTAACACAGATTAAATTAGGGTTGGCTTGTGCCTCACCTTGACAAAGATTGTGGCTGCTACTTGACTCTGGCTCACACCCCAGGCAACCAGCAACCCTTTTTCACCACCACACTAAAATCAAGATAAAAGTATCAAGTATTCACACATACATGAATTTGGAGCTCATAATTTAAGCGGGCAGTACAACTTTCCTAACTGTTGTCCCACAAAGCAACAGAAAAAATTAATCAGAGCAAAATCAGCACAAAAAAATGTACTTGTTCTTACAAGTAGAAGAAAGCAATAATTTACTAAATGGACCACACAAGAAACTAACAAGGCTGAACAAAGTAAGCCAATGGCAGTATAGAGCAGACCGGAAGCCCACTCTATGATTCTGTTTAGAACAGGCAGCTAATACTTCAAAATGAGAAACAATACGTATTGATGGGAGAAAAACAGACACATTTACTATGGCTCAAAAAGAAATCAATCAATCGCCCGAGGAGGGTTTCAAACAAAATGTTAGAAATACCAGCGCATTGACGTTTTACCAGAGAAAATTATGTTAAAAATTGAAGTATTTTACGAGAGGCTTAGTTACGCAATAGAGTTCATAACTTTGTAATTACATCATGAAGTCAAAATTACACATTTCACCCAATTCCACCAGCAGAATCATAATTTTTGCACACACGTGATAACTGCTGCTGTGGGAGAGTTTAGGATTTACAACAGAAGTTATCAGCACCACTGTCAGGGCAAGAAGCCGCAGGAGTCGGATAGAGGGATGAAAGAGTGCAGTACTGGTACAACAGACGCCAAACACTCTCATCTCCTTCTCTTTTGCTCATCTCCCTATTAACATTCAGGATTGCATCGTCTCCCCTCCGACTTAAATGAAATGGGCTAAGTACAATTTCCTTCCAAGATAGAAATAATAGAACATAGGAGATATTGCACTCAGAGCGCCAAAAACGACAGATTGCAAATATTGTGACGGGTAAATAAGTAACTAGACTCACACGAAGTTAGTGATCTTGTTTCTCACACATTGTTAGCTCTTTTCTTTGCTTGCCACAGAGAAATGCCAAGAAATGTACCCTTCGAGGAAGGGGCTCTAATCCAGTTATTTTCCTGGAAGGTACTGACTGCACAGATCACATATCTGCTGGCAGGACACATGTTCTTCAGGCCAAAGAAATGGCTTTGATGTAGCAACACTTGCATCAGGGAAATGAAAGAGGATTAGAAGGCCATTCACGGAGTAAGGAGACACCAGCCAAGATCAAATAGTGTTGGAAGGAGAGCAGTGCTTTGGTTCTCGCCCAGTCATGAATGCATGGAGATGAGAGAATAGAGCAAAATGCGTGTTAGACATTCATTATCTGCAACACAGTCTACTGACGCACATATTCTATCCCCAGTGGGAGAGTTATTGCGCGGTGGGGATGGGGGTGACGACAATAAGTCCATCAAACCTCTTGTCAGAGATTTTATACTGAGACACACTAGGGCAAGTAATGAGCTGACACAACTGGTTATCTCTACTCTTAACTCCCAGCATCCAAGAGGCATCATGAGACTTAGTCAATCTCACACACCCAACACTAAGAATTGTCGAGAATTATCACACTCACAATCGCAGCCCCTTCAATAACATGCTAATATTCGATACACCTTGTTAACCTTTATTGGGCACTACAATCCAAAGCAGCTCGGACACACAGCATATTTTTGGAAACAATGAGGTTACTACACTTTCCACCATGATAAACAACAGATATACCACAGAGCACACTGGACAAGGCTGTAGACATGGGTGTGGCACCACAGTGGGGCAAAATGTACGTTTACATCACTGTACACACGGCACCACCTTCCACCTGGCAAAAGACACACAATAAACAAAGAACACATTAGGAAGAACACTCACCAAAGACCCAATACAGTTCTGAAAATCCCTAAAGTTTGTTTCGGCTCAGAATAGTACTAATCATAATTACAATCATAACCTCCAAACTAATCATTATACAGAAATTGTAATTGTAATTGTAATTGTGGGATTCTTGTAAAGCGCACTGTTACTCTACCCGAGTGTCCTGGCGCTGTAGACCGCTGGGGAACCCATCCTGGTTTTCCCTGTGAGATGGTCCCTTTCTGGGTATCCCCAGGGTGAAACCAGGCATCCCCAGCGTCTGTCGGGGGCCGTTGTAGAGATGAGGCAAGCTTAATGCCCAGAGTTGCCGAGTGTGTTGTCTGGTTAGAGTAGGCACTGAGGCGAGAATTATCGAGTCCATTGACCCTGGTCCAAGATTCTGCCGCGTCGGGAATTGAACCCTGGTCCCGGCCGTTCTCTGCTTACAGGTCTGCCGCCTCTAACCAGTGAGCCACACCACTCCACTCCACTCCCACATGCACATAGCCGCTGCAGTTCACGGATACTATATAGTGAGACCTCTTGTCTCCAAGCATAACAGCAACCCTCTCTTCACAAAACAGTGTACCATTTCATAAAAATGTATAACCACTCAAACCAATATCCACCTCACCCTCCACAGAATGCCCAGCGAAAGGGATAATATGGACTCATCAAAAAGGAACCATGCTCATATACTTCAAAACTCTCGTACTTAGCCTGGTGGTGTTCTGCATGCCATAACCATAGACTTGACACAACCTTTGTATTTCCCTTATCTCTCAAACAAAAAAGATTACTTTTGTGGTCTCCGATTGCACAATTTCTAGATACCAGTGCTAAAAGATCTTATGCTCCGTAACCACGTGCTCAAGAAGTTGCTCAACCCCCTTGAATTTTTCTGTTTCTTTTTCTGTGATTATTATAATATGTATTTGTCTCAATTTAATTTGACTCTAGTGGTACACTTAATGAGGTCTGAGCCCGTTTTCACTCTTTTTTTTCCAGCCATAAATGTTTCTTTTCTTGTAAGAATACCTGCCTATATGCTATTGATGATACCTTTTGTATTAGATTGCGATGTCATGTTATGTGATGTTATATCTTGTTATATTTTCAATAAACTTATTTTTTGAAACTTAAAAGGGAACCATGCTCACAATTATATCAGACAGAAACTTTAAGTTAGGCAGCACACACTCTAAGGTCCTTATTACGAGTACTGTGGTCCTATGCTGAGGTCAGCCGGGATCGAGCACACCATGCCGTCGGGTGTAAGAAATTGACTGCAGGTGATGTAGACGTGCTTATAATCCGAGGGGGATTTTTGGAACCCAACCTCATTGAGATTTTGGTCTTATTAGGATTTGGTCCCCTCTCTGACCTGTGGGACTTCACCAGTTATGTTATGTTATGTTAATAGTGGTCTTATAAAGCGCTCGGCTACTCGGGCAGAGTGTCCCGGCGCTATACAGACCTGCAGAAGCTAGGCTGAAAACAGGCGAACTACTGTCCAAACAACCAGGTCTTAAGCCCCTTCCTAAAGGAGAGCAAGTTGTCTAGTTTCCTGTAGGAAAGAGGCAGTTTGTTCCATAGTAGGGGTGCCAACAGTCCGTATGAGCGTCCTCCAATGTGCGCTCATTTGGTTGCAGGAACAATAGCCAGCGCTTGAGAGGCGGATCGTAAAGATCTAGAGGGAAAATAGAACCACACTCTTCTCCTTAGATAGAAAGCGCCGGTGCCGTGAAGAGATTTAAACGCCGTAATGAGAGTCTTGAAATTAATTCGTTTGCGCACCGGCAGCCAGTGGAGCGAATTCAGAAGAGTAGAGGTGTGAGACCTTCGGCTAAGGCCAAAAATGGCCCTTGCCGCCACATTCTGAACAGATTGGAGACGGGTAAGGAGATATTCAGGGAGGCCTAGATAGAGTATGTTGGCATAGTCCAACCGTGAACCGATCAGAGCCTGTACCGTAATCCTCCTATGGGTATGTGACAAAAAGGGAAGACATTTCCTAAGAGTTCTTAGAAGGCCAAAGCATTGGCCAACTACACTAAGAATCTGGGGTTTGAGGGTTAGGGCATTATCAATTTTCACGCCCAAATTTTTCGCCATTGAAGTAGCCGACGATGGAGGATACATATCGGCAGGCCACCAAGATTTCCAATTGGCTTCAGGGGAGCAGCCGAAAAAAAGGACCTCTGATTTATCAGAGTTGCATCTAAGCTGGTTCAGTTGGAACCACGAGAAAACAGCCTCGAGGCAGCTCATGATGATGTCGCCGGCGAAGTCTGTGTTCTTATCGCAGGTGAACAGAAGTGGCGTATCGTTGATGTAGGAAACAATCCGGGCTCCATAAGATTCAACCAAATCAGCCAAGGGAGACATGTAAATATTAAAAAGCGTGGGGCTCAAAATCGATCCCTGTGAGACTCCCACCTCTAGCGGAGGAACTGAAGCAGAGAATGGAGGGGCCCAAATCGATTGTTGGCGACCGATAGAAAAGATTCAAACCAACTGAATACCGTCCCTCTCAGACCAATCTCCTGGAGTCTTGAAAGAAGACGGCTGTGAGGGACAGTATCAAAAGCCTCCAAAAGATCGAGTAGAACCAACATCGCCTTCCCTCCATTGTCCAAAACCTCCTTTATAGACTCAGTAACCTCCAGCAACGCAGTCTCCGTGCTTAGGTTCGAGCAAAACCCGGATTGAGTATGATGGAGAATATCATGGGTTTCGAGAAAATTCGAGAGGGTGGAGTGGACATGTTTTTCCACAATTTTAGCAAAAGCAGGGAGTAGCGAAATCGGTCTATAATTAGAGTGGGCGAGGGGGTCCAAATTAGGTTTTTTCAAAAGGGGAAGGATATGAGCCATTTTCCATGTACTGGGAACAATACCGGTTTTGAGAGAGGATTTGATAACCGGATTAATGATAGGATTAATAATGTGTGCTATCTTGGCCAAAAACTTCGCAGGACAAGGATCCGACGGAGAACCGGACTTTAATTTAGATAGTAAGTCCAGTGAAGCTTGTAGGGAAAAGGGAGGAAAAATTGAGAGCGTATGGCTCTCAGGGAGAGAAGGAGGCGCAGGAAGAATTGAACCAGAGTCGCCTATTGAGCCAATTGGCATAAAAGAAGCCTGAATACTTTTGATTTTATTGGCGAAAAAGCTGGCCAGTTGTTTGATCCAAAGTTCTGTGGGTGAGAATTTACAGATTAGAGAAGCGGGGGAGGTGAATTCCTTGACTATTGAAAATATTTCTTTGCTAATATTAGCTGCTGTAAACTGCGGCAGCACGTCCAGCGACCTATGAACATTTTCCCCACTGATGAAAGAGGAAACTAGAAACACGTGTCTGGGGATACACTTGAAAAGAATACTGGTACTGGCACTGGCCAACAAACTGTGAGAACTGTGTGTGAAGCGAGTAACACTGAACCACATCGACCATGATGCATGAGGTAATTCAGCTGTGACGTGTCAGCAGGGTGCTCCAAATCCCTTTGACTGTTTAAGATGGCTCCCGTGGGCCGTGAGCTGACGAGCTCTGTGAGCACCTGCGTGCTGAGAGTGGCACTAACCCTGAGGAAACTGCGGCAGCACGTCCAGCGACCTATGAACATTTTCCCCACTGATGAAAGAGGAATCTAGAAACACGTGTCTGGGGATACACTTGAAAAGAATACTGGTACTGGCACTGGCCAACAAACTGTGAGAACTGTGTGTGAAGCGAGTAACACTGAACCACATCGACCATGATGCATGAGGTAATTCAGCTGTGACGTGTCAGCAGGGTGCTCCAAATCCCTTTGACTGATTCAATTCTTTTAGAGAAATTAGATTTTTTCTCTGTAACTATATCCTTATGGTACATTTTGATAAGTTCCTTGTATACCTCTTTTAATGAGGCATCATAGTTTTTACGCCAAGCTCTTTCTGCTTTCTTACAAAGCCTTATACTCTCGTGAAGCGCAGGGGTGAACCAAGGTGCAGAAGCACGCAAATTTCTTTTGGACCGGATAGAAAGAGGTGCTATCTCGGCAAGACGCTGCGAGAGCCATGACTGGAAAAGAACTAGATCACTGGCCAGATCACCTGTTAGCTGGCAAGGGTGCATAGCAAAAGATTGCTCCAGCATGTCAGCAGAGACACGATGATAGGAGCGAGTGGCCATAGGCAGCGGGCCAGAGCCAGCACTGGCCGTTTTAGACACGCGCAAAATGTCAAAGTTCAATAAGTAGTGGTCGGACCAGGTCAGAGGTAGAGGAGGGGAAGAAATGATGGGAATTGTTGAAAAAATTTGGTCAAGGATATGACCTTCATTTCATGGTGTCAGCTGCATCTGCAACATCCATATGGATGTTAAAATCACCCAGAAGCAGACAATACTTACATTTCATAATTATTGGGGAGATAGCAGTATGAAGTTCATCGTGAAAGAAACCAGCATGACCAGGTGGTCTGTAAAGCAACAATCCGGCGCACGAGTGATGAGGTGAAAATGACAGACAGAAACCGAGTGACTCCACCACAGGAATATCCTCCGTAGTGACAACTGAACAGGAGTAGAGGTTGTCCACCACAATTGCGACTCCTCCTCCCTTGCCCGCAGCGCGGTCTTTCCTCACTATATAATAATTTTGAGGGAGAGCATTAGATATGTCAGGACTCGAAGAATCACCGAGCCAGGTCTGTGTCAAAAAGAGGCATGCAGGGTTAGACTCGGTTAATAGGTTAAAAAGATCGAGGGCATGTTTACCCAGGGACCGCGTGTTGAGTAACATGCAGGAGTAGTTTTTTTGATGGTTTCCCCTGATCATCACAGAGTCAGAGGGGCCTGAAGACCACGCGATATCCTTACTAGATGGTATATTATAAAGTGTCCAACCACAACTAGTGCGGCGTGAAACGCCCTTGGGGTTAATAGGGAGCACAGGACAGCAGCATCCAGTATTTCCCCTTAAACTTTTTAAAAAGCTTGAATCATACCTATGCATAATACCAGAAGTGATGGCTAGGGATCCATCTACCGGGCCAGCACCTGGCACCTCCAGGACGCTGACGGGCGCAGACAGGCTTACCTTTGGCGCACCTTCGGCGCGCATTAGACGCGCCCGCTGCACTTGTCCGCTGCACGTCCTCGGAGGCATTTGGAATAAATAGAGGAAAGAAAGTGAGTAAGAGGGCGCTAAAGTGGGCGTTGTTACCTTTATCACAAATGAGTGACTTGTGCTAATCTTGCCAGACGGAACGTAGTGCGCATGAAGTCTCCTGTAGGTGCTGTTCGAACCCACCACCATTTGATAGTTGCCAGAGGTGAATAATTTCATCTCCTTGAACATACTCCTTCCATGTATAGAGGAGCTGTTTTGTCTTTGGCCATCTGGGCCTCTGGGCTGCTTTTTGTTTCACTACTAGTCATTGTAATCACTTATCAAATTTTTTTTGTGATGTCATCGTTCTTTTCGTGTTTGCTTGACAGCCTGTTCTAATTAGTTTCTTTGGAAAAACTAATTGAATTGAATATTCATTCATTGTACATCTTATGGGGTGTGTTACTTTAATTTTTGAGCAAATACTGACAATAATTGATTGCATTAAACACAGTCGCTTTAAATGTTTTTGGAGGAAAAAAAGTAGTTTTCTTTTGAACCACTTGTGGCTTCTTATGACTATTACCTGGGTTCCGAGGGACATAGGGTTTCCCCATTGTTGTTAACGGTACTCACAGTGGCTGCTGACCACTGCCACACTGTGGGCTTACCCGCAGTATTACGAGTGTGGTGGTCGGACTGCCACAGGATCGCTTCATCCGCTGGGGTTGCTGGATCCTACGGCAGTCACACAGCAGTCAGGTGCTCCAATATGCTGGTGGTGCCGCTGCAACACTGCAGAGCATATTATGAGTTGGCTTTCAACGGCCCCTTTCATAGTGGTGAGCATGTCATGAAAAGGTTGACAGAGGCAACTAAGTCCGCTCCTGGCCCTGGAGGTGTATGCAGGGGGGCACATGTTGTGCCCCACTGGATTTGCACCCCCAGTTCCTGCATGGTGTGGCACGCATGCCACACTGTGTAGAACATGCAGTCTGCCCTCTAACTATGGCGGTCTGCATGTCTCCCATGAGCCTAACAATCCACTCCTATCAGACTGCCGCTGCACTGCCCACATGCCTTTGATTACAATTGTAATCAGGCAGGCGCACCATGGCCTAGGCGGCCCTCCAGCAGATGGCACGGTGGCGGTGCTGCTGGTGGACCACTAAAAAGATGTAATAAAGCCCTTATCAACAACCAGAAATCAGCTTCTTGCCTGTGACACAATCCTTGCAACCATGCAGGGGAAGTAGCAAATCTCTGACAGTGCTCTAAGGCCATAGAAATGGAAAAACACAATTTACATATACATCCCTGTAACAAAACATGAACACAGTTTGCACCATAACCAGATCTGAATGTCCAGCTCGTACCTGAAGCTCACCCTACCAAAACTGAATTATTAGTGTTTGCAGAGTATGACAAGCAACAGCTTGTCCAGGCCAGGCCAGGCTCAATGATATGAACATGGATAGATTCAAACCTCAACTTTCACCAAAGGTCAAGCCTTTCGAATTCACCCTGAACACTGATCTCACCCTTAAGGAACACATCACCAAGATAACTAAGATGGCATGGTTCCAGCTCCTTCTACTAAAGAAAGTTAATCTTTTCCTCCCAGAAAGTGGCTTCAGAATTACTGTAACTACTGTTCAAGCCATTATACTCTAACATCTTGATGTTGGTGATGCCCTTCTACATGGTCTCCCAAACTCCTCACCTCCCCTCCACCCGAAAGCATAATAAATGTAGCAGCAGTACATCTCATAAAGGGACTGAAGGAATATGACCGCATCACCCCCACCCTCAAGGAACATCACTAATTTCCCTTGCCAGCACTCACCATCTTCATAACCAGCTGCCTCAAACACAAAGAATTTATGGCTGATTCTTTTCTATCAAGTTCACAAGCTAATTATCTCCAGAAGCTCAGCACTTCCTTAACCAGGGCATCATCAGACTGGAGACGAATAAGGGCACAAAAGAAACAAGCATCGCGGCCTCGTGGCAGCGAAAGTTAAAGTTGTGCATGTACAGCGTTTCCTTTACGGGAGCCAGCAGCGCATGCCCGATAATTGCTAACAGAGGGAGCTGCTACTGGCTCCTGCAAGGGAATTAATATGTAAACAACAAGGACCCCCTGTAGAAAATAGATACAATTCCTAGGACAGGGAAAACATAGTGTGTATATCAAACCTAGGCATTTAAAACCACAAAGAGGTAAACAGGATTGCAAAGAGGGAACAATTGAGACAAAATCTATTAAAAAACGGTATTATTTTTAATTAGACATACATATAATGAAAAACGTAATTCATATTTAACAAAGTACAGTTACAAACAATTAATTACAAAAATTCATATGCAATTATCTAATAATCAATTAAAATCAAAAAGTGGCGATCATTAGTATTGACGCGCGTTTCGGCGTTGGAAGAACGCCTTCTTCAGGAGCCACAAATATTTCTTAAAAAAACACAAATGAATATAACTATTTTTACCTTTTTGCATAAAACAATTTTTTATAAGTTAAAAACATTCATAAAACTCTTTTTCCAAATACATAATCTAATTCATTAGACGAGCAACCCTTATCCCTCTACATACAACAAACATAGTATACATATTTTTAGATTAAAAATATATAGAAAATTTGAGCAGTTGCATTTTAGGGGACCTAATAAACCCTAATTTTGTAGTTCCAACAATTGTCAGTGGGACCTAATCACGTGTACTGATAATATTTGATCAAGATGACTACAATATAAAAGAAAGGTGAATGTAACACCACTCTTAATGCACCTCCAGATCGTAGAAATAATCTAGAGAACACATGGGTTAATAATGCCAAGCAAGCCAAGGGGCCCCAATTTCTGCGGCTCAAAGACACCATTTTATATATAGGGAACATTATACTGCGATGCTGAAGAATATTTGTAACGACAGTCAAAGACTTACTTAAAAAAGAAGAGGGGTTGACTTCATATGTCAATGTTCAATATCGTGATAATGATGGCCTGATTTTATTTTTGAATCGGATATAGCCGTATTAAAAGTATCGCAGTCTTTGCCTAATTATGATCGATGGAAACAAAAATAGATTTGTTTTATAAAAAAGAATACAGTTCTAATCAAACTATACAGCGACTCAATATCCATAGGAATAATATTATTCCAGTTAGCTAACCGATTCAAATTGGTCATAATGTCTTAAAAATTGGTTCCTTCACGGGAACGTAGCGAGGACGGATTGTAGATATAATTTCCTTGGGGTGGTGCTTTCTAAATGTTATTTATGTCGTGTCTAAAAAGCATACAAAACAAACGATAAAATATTCCAATTCTAAGCTATTTCTAACTTAAGAGATATATTAAAGTGAAACTTTATGCGCTTACCTTCTCAATCGTTACGATTGTCGTCAAGTAAATTTCTCTCTTTTTTTATTTTATTCTTTTATCAACGTGCAAACTGATAGATAGTCGGTAGCACGTATTCCAGACGGATCGACTGAGACTCTTTAACATGAAAATGTCTGGAAAAAACGACACACCGCAAAAAGATACTTAATTGCGTGTGTCTAATATAAACAACGGCTATCTTTGGTCGCACAATGAAATCTATACAGTCTATACTCACCAGAAGGGGTTTCGATATCACCTATGTAATAGTGAACAATTCGGGTTATTTCGACGGGACAGACAGAAGCGTACACTCAAATGCGACTTCTCTCTTTATGGCTGAATACCGTGATACAGGCTCAAACTGTGCGAGTCTACATGAAACAAAAAATAAATAAAATAGAATAAAGTTCTGATCAGTTAAGATACCGCTAGTCCTTGTATCTAAATCTTGTAAGTTGAATATATGCCCTACGCTAAAGACCACTTACCGGGACGTGGCCGCTTGTCTGGTCAACGAGAGCCGAGACAGAAGATGGCTGTCGGCGTCCTCTGGCGGTTAGATTCTACATCACCGGCCCAGAGCCTAGTTAGAATTTAAATACATTCCTCTAGGTGGTCATGTGACTTACACCGCGGTAGAATTTAAAGAAACAGCGACAATTAGGTGAAATGTAACGCAGGATCGAGGAGACTACCGTAATACAATGAGAGAACAGGAATACGAGTATCGCCCATTCTGCTCAAGAGATGCTGGATCACCTAACGTTCTAATATTATTATATTTGACCTAATACCCAACATCAGTTAATGATGCAATCATGCACCAAACAAACAAAGGGTACCCAATATTTTTTAATTATTTATTATTAGCATATCTTATTAAATACGTACAGGCAAATCTAATTATACTCAAATGGACCAGAGAATAATGATCCTCGAAACCCAGAATCGCGTAAGGTCAGTTTCAGCACGGTACTTATCTCAACATAGTCATTGTGCAGCAATCAAAGCAGTATCAAATAATAAAACACCATGCTCAAGATGGTTTAAAATATCGCATTTTCCCATGGAATTTCGCCATTTAGTCCCTGCTTGAAAGTGTTCAATGCAAAAATCCAATACACTTCTTTCTTTTTACGAATGGCGCAACCACCCTTACTGTCAGGTAGCCTAATTCTTTCCAGGATGCGCCATTGAAAATCATCTGCCTTGTGGTTGTTTTCTAGGAAGTGCTTCACTAAGGGGGATGTAAGTTTACCTGTTTTAACAGCAGATCTATGTTCTGTTAGGGTTACCTGGATGGGTCTTCAGGTTTCTCCAACGTAGCCTAAACCACAAGGGCATTTTATGAAATACACAACATTCGCTGTTTTGCAGTTCCAAATTTCACATGCTTTGGTGGAGAATCCATTGTGGGAAAAGTGTTCGCCCCCAAGAATGTTAGTACAGGATTTACATGACGAACACTTAACTGTCCCACTTACTGGGAGGTTGTTTAACAGGGACTTTGATTTGATCCGGCAGGGATTAACTTCTTTCCAAATTTAGAATGGACAATACGATTTTTGTTAATTTTATTCCTCTTATGTGCAAAAAGAGGTTTCACCATATTATTTTTAGAGGTAGGATTGCAATTCAAGATATGCCAATTGTCATTAATGATTTGTCTGATGCGTTCATTCAAAGTTGAATGTCTTGTAACGCAAACAAGTCGATCATTAGCAGCTGGTTCCTTCAATCTTAATAAGGCATTGCGATCATAAACTCGCGCTCTTGTATAAGAGTCTGTGCGGATAACCACGATCCAAAAACTTTTTTCTCATAACAGAGGCCTGTCATCCTGCAAGGGAATTGCCATACATGCACGAGCACTCATAGGAAGCTGTGCAAAACATGCATGAGTTTCAAGTAAAGTGCTGAGCGATTCCAATAGGTCCCTCTAAGCAGTGCTTACGCACTGCATAGCGAGACCTAAAAGCAAGACATCCCGCCTTTGCCATTTATGAACACGGTATCTGAAGTGACTTACGCGTATCCATCAGGACTTCTCAACCCATCTCTAGTTTAGCAAAGAGATAAAAATGCATCTTTTTAAAGAACATTACAGCATGATGCAGTAGCAATCCACTTTCGCTTTTAGAAACCAGCTACCCCCTCCAATCATACGTTTACTGTGTCTTTGCCTTGGATCCTATAGAGTGCTTGGCTGCCTTTATAAATACCACAAACATACACACATATATACAACCATGGCTGCTCTCTTTCAAGAGCAAGTTGCTGCATGGTGTCTTCTTGAAGCCAAGGATCCACCTGCTATAACTCCCATTATTTTTTAGGGCTACAAATCCCATGCATACCCTACCTTGCCTGATCTGTGTAGTGCAAAACCTGGGGTGGTGTCTGTGATTGCTGATCCTAGTAAGAATATGAAGGGATTTCAGTGCCAATGTTATCTTGTCTTGATGTAAGTTAGCTCCTATGCATGAGAGCTATTCTCACCTCTCTGTGCTTCAGTTGTGGCAATTCTCACCTTTCCCAGACACGACAAAGTCATTTGTTATCCAAGTCTCTTATCCCGTGAAAGGCCCCTTTGCTAGACAAAGCTGGTGTGTTTCAACAACAGTTCACCTCCTTCAAATAAGAAAGAAGTAGATTATTGGGACTGAGAATAATGACAGGTAACAGGCTCCTGAATGGTCAAGGAGCCTTCATTGTTATTCAGTTAGTTAAAATGCACATATTTAGATGTATAGAAAGGAAAATACAAGATATCAAATGATTTGAGAAGGCATTTGTTGAAGAGTGAGAAGCTAGCATGTGTATGTGCCATGCATTTGCTAGAATTCCCTCCTTTTTCTCCCCAGACACTCTAAGGGATTTTTTAACAACATCTCAAGTGCCTACTTAGACCATGGCTCATCTCCCATTGGCTACACACGGGCTATACAAGGTACTTCTCTAGTGTGATGGGTACCTCAGTATTACAGGCCCTGCACTTTCTGCTGCACTACATTAAAGGGTGAATGCTGAAACTTGTCATGCGGAGCACTCTCTGTCTGATGGCCTTAACATTCGGGCATCTGGATGTTTAAATGTTTTTTGGAAACTTGACATCATTATACTGAATTACCACACACTTCGTGCAGTCAGTAGAGACAATACTGGACACTGCAGGTGGGATCTGTGATTTTTACACTTGGCATTTACTGATCGTTCCTGATACAGACGCAATAGTATTCAAAACTGAAGGCATGTGTTGGTTGTTCTTGTGATGCTTTACAGAAGTGCTTGTCTTCACCCCTATAAATGGATGGGAAATTGAATAAAGAAGCCCTGAACCATTTAATCTTCTGGAACTTGTGGGACTTTTTGAGTGCTCAGGACTTTCATGATTTATTTAGTGCATTTACCCCATCCTGTGGGTGTGTGTTAAGGCTGTTTGGTAGCCAGCCTGGTTCTAGATCACCACTAAACTATTGAGAATTGATATTAGTTCCCGACATCCTGTGAGTGCCTACTTTAGCCTGGCTACCTTCTCTTTTGTTTGTGTAAATGTTGTGAGCATCCTGAATCAAAGAGCATATGAGCCATGCAATCATTCTTCATGATGCCCTTGGGCTAGGTTGCGCGTTACAAGACTCCATTCATTCATTCATTCATTCATTCAAAAGGATCTAAGCTAAATGGATCCACACTGTTATGCTTACTGCAACCAAAGAGTGAAGTAAAGAGTATCCTAAATTAAAGTAACCATGAGAATCCCTTTGGCATGCATTTGGAAAATTCTTTATCCGGGTGGAAAATGAAGGCAAGGTAATTAGTAATGTTGGGGAGATTTTTTCGGAAATTGTCGCCTGTTCACTAAGCATTGCATCAGTGACTTCTAGGAGTGTGCACTGGGTTTAATAGAGAGAGAGCGAGAGAGAGAGAGAGAGAGATTCGCAGAATCGGCCCGTTTGCGAACGGTAAAAAGCCAATTGGGATGTATCATCTCAAAAGGAATTCGCAAAATAGGGAATCGCAATTTGCCATTCCCTAAATGCTATGCAGGAAGTAGGTAAAAATTGCGATCTTCCTTTAAGGAATCGCAAATTACCACCAACTTCAAGTTGGTGGTAATTTGCAAATTCCTACAAATATGCAAATGTTTGCATTTTTCTAAGTGCCATGTGGCGCACACACATGTGCACACTTACCTTTTTTGGGGGTGCATCAGGGTGGCCTTTGGGCCCCCATCACTCTTGTAATTGCATTTGCAATTTGCGATTACCAATTTGGTAATCGCAAATTGCAAATATCTTCCTATTCATTCCTATGGACCTCTAGGCCCATGGGAATGAATGGGAGGACATTCCTTAAAAGTGAATCGCAATTTGCGATTAGCTGTTAAGGAATATGTAGGAATTGCATTTTTTTCAAAAAACCTACATACATTGCATTTTGCAATGCCATAATAGCGAATCGGTAAAATTCGCTATTATGGACTTACTAAATTCAATGTTGATACATCTGGCCCTTTCAGCCTATAGTAATGTTGCTCATTTTGAGAGGAATAAGGCTCAATGGGCCAGATGTATCAATATTGAATTTTGTAAGTCCATAATTGCGAATTTTACCGATTCGCTATTATGGAATCGCAAAATGCAATGTATTTAGGTTTCGCAAAATAAATTGCAATTCACTCATATTCCTTAATAGCGAATTGAAAATTATAATTCGCAATTAAAGGAATGTCTTCCCATTCATTTCCTATGGGCCTACAGGCCCATAGGAATGAATAGAAAATCATTCGCAATTTGCAATTACCAAATTGGTAATCGCAAATTGCGAATCCAATTACAAGGGTGATAGGGGGCCAAAAGGCCACTTTGATGCCCCTCCAAAAAAGGTAAGCGTGCACATGGGCATGTGTGTGCGCCACATGGCACTAAGAAAAATGCAAAAATTTGCATTTTTCCAGGAATTTGCAAATTACCACCAACTTGAAGTTGGTGGCAATTTGCAATTCCTTAAAGCAAGGTCGCAATTTTTAACTGCTTCCTGCATTGCATTTAGGGAATCGCAATTTGCGATTCCCTAAATGCATTTGCATAATAGGTCATTGCAAATATTGCGATTCCCTATTTTGCTAATGCCTTTTGGGATGATACATCCCAAAAGGCTTCTTTACCGTTCGCAAACTGGCCGAATCGGCCCATTTGCGACTAGTAAAAGACTTGATACATCGGTACCAATATTTATTTAGGTGGCATTTTGATTATGACCCATGATGAACAGGCCTTCTGAGAGGATGTATCTCATACATTTTAAAAGCAGTGGGCTTTACAGATTTCCTTGAGTTTGAGATTAGTATGCAGTTGAGTTCTCTCTGATGTTTCACTGGAGCAAATGAAACATACAAAGAAAGTATTATAGGCCTTCTCTCTTCTCGGTGTCTGACTATTCAGGCTTTACAGAAAAATCCCTTGGTTTGTTTTACAATATGATCTGGGTAGGATTATCGGGATAAATGCATTGCTGTAACAAAATTGTTTAGTAGGAGCATTAAGGATGGGTCTAAAATTCAAAGGCGTGATTTAACATATCGCAGAAGCCAAAGGAGAAGTGATTTTGTGAACTTTGCAGCAGGATGCCAGGAACACGTGAGTGATTTTTGTGTCACACTCCAACACAAACACCCCACATTAGAATCAAATCAACTAGGATGGAAAATATTTTATGGAGGATGGTCCACAGGCTAGTAACGTGTTACCAAGTGCCCTAACTGTATGGACACTCACTGTTGACCCTTAGTTTGATCTCCATTTAATGAGTTTGAAACGCTGCAAGGCGTACTCGATGTGAAAGCAACCTATTTCAGAGTTTGACCATAAAATCACAATAAAAATGCAATGTCCTTGAACCACTCACTTACCTCATCCTGACTGGGCTTATTCAAAAAAGAAAATTAGCATGTGAATAAATGTACTCTTCCATTTTACAGTGCTTAATTTGAGCCAGAGCTTTCCGGTGTTAAGCACCTGCACTTAATTAGTTTCCGGTGCTCGGCACTGTACCTAATTGTCAACACCATACTTAGAACAGTCCACCACATGGTGGCGCTGCTCATCTAATTTAGAGATGAGCAGAGCAACGATAGTTTAGGAATACAATATGCATTGAAATTGCTAATACCTGCCTCCTCAGCCATTCCTTTAGCTTTGGGGACCTGGAATAGTCTGAAGTGACGCATTTACATGCGAGAGAGATGGTTATTAGCTGGTTTGGCAGCAATGACAGGGGCGATGGGTTGTGCTCGCTGCAGTGGCCTCCTGGTCAGAGCCCTGGTACTTAATATTTTACAAATTAAGCACTTATTTTGTAATAGATATGGTTCTTTGGGCTTTCACCATTTCTGAGTGTAAATGTACTATAAAGTGGAGCTTGTATGTCTCCACCCTGACCCATATTTACTTGTATAAAGTTATTACATCCACAAGGCACCCAAAATAGTAATACATTTACTCCAGCTCAGACCTTGAGTAAGTCCAGCACCACACAAGGCCAGCCACTGGTACTGCAACAAATAATGGACTAACAACAGAACCTCATTGCAAATAATGTTAACATAAATTAGTTTATTTTGATGCTTTGAAAATATATATCCATTTTAATCAATGTTAGACAATCATATAGAAATAAAAAAGAAATATATGATAAAATATTTTAATTACTTTTCTAAAAATACTTACATTAATTTAAATTACACTCTACATAAATGTTCATAATTTTTTATTTAGTAAGTGAATTCAAAGATTTTGCTGTAGGTGCGATTTTTTTTATAAATCTTTAAGATTGAATTTTACATTTAATTCAATGTTAAAACGTTATATATATATGTATATATATATATATATATATATATATATATATATATATATATATACATATATATATATATCCGCTTTTTTCAATTTTGCAAGTAAGCAAAGCCGCGCACTCAAGTATATGCAGTCACAAGATTTTTATTTCCAGATAACGCTACGCGTTTCGACACCCCCCGGTGTCTTGATCACACGACAACCTCTCCCCTGTTGCCAGTGCATTAAATACACGTCGCGTGACGTGTATTTAATGCGCTGGCAACAGGGGAGAGGGGAGAGGCATATACTTGAGTGCGCGGCTTTGCTTACTTGCAAAATTGAAAAAAAGCGGATTGAAACTTACTCGGCTGTGGGTTTGCCGATTTGCCACGCCACCTGACTATGGGAGGAGGTACCCGGAAGGACCCTGTTTTTTTTTATATATATATATATATATATATATATATATATATATATAAATATATATATATATTTATATATATATATATGTATATACAAATATAATAAAATGTACTGTGTGACAGAATAGGTAATACTTTATAAATAAAAAAATAATCTACCAATAATTTTTAAAATATGTATATTTGTAATTTTTAAAACATAATAGGTAAGTACAAACATTTTACTTTAGGTGGGATGTTTCTAATACAGTTTTAAAAATGATTTTTGTATGTAATATATTTAAATTCATAAATATTTAATATAAAATTAAGTTAACAGTGTAAAGTTACTACAAGTAACTTTTCTTTTCACATGTGGGTCAAGTTCTCTGCCACCGGGGCAGAGATCTTCTGGTGGTACAATTTTCAAAGCGACTTTTTAAAAGAATTAATGGAAATATTTGTTGTGCTGTTAATGTAAATTATTTTACAAATTTATTTTAAATGTAGAACAAAAATAAATGCGGCAGCCATATTAACATATTTTTTAAATAAATATTTAATTCATTTTAATATGCTAACTCAAATGTAAATTATTTTATACAGCATTGTATCTCAAATATTGTTACTTTTCAATTGCTGTGATTCATCTTAAGGAACTTACCGTTGCTGAAGTCCTGAAAAGCAGTATTGAATCTCTCAGTGAGTCTTGGGAGTGTAATTGCAATAATCATGGCAAAATCTGCAAACAATAGAATTGAGTTCCTCCTAATTGTGGCACATCAGATAGCATTGTTCAAATTCATTTATGTACAGCATGTAAAGTGGTGCAAAAACAAAACCTTGTCTTATCTCTTTCTATCCCATTGTTTAATATGTGTTTACATCAAACCTAATTCAGGTTTCGATTCCATCTATTTTAAGAGCCCCAAAAGAGTTTCTCTATGAACCGTATCAAATGTGGTTTGTAGGCCCATTGATGCCCTTTGTAAATTCTTCCTGTACACCATAACTCATATTGCAGCACTACAGAACAGGTTTGGGTACTGATCTACTGCAGTTGTATTTGTCAGCGACCCCATTAGCATAACATCAATCTCTACAGCAAACAGGGAACTATTTTACCAAACACCTTATCATGGCTATCTACGAACAAAGGGTGTCATTACAATGCCAATTGGACCAACGGTAGAGCCCTATCCGTCTGTTGAGGCCGGGAAGGCCCCCCCGCCATATTACGATGGAACTGCTGCTCGTGAGGCAGTTGCAGCTATGGCAGAGCACATATCGGAGAGCATGTCACTGCAAATGCATAAAAACAGTGAATTGTACACACATGCATGACATATGTGGGGATATGCCTTGTACACCATGTACTCCATTGGTAGATTGTGGCTGAATGTGCACAGTCAAGTTAATGGGGATACATAACCCAGAAGGACCTACCTGGATTCCGGCATCCACAGGATCAGAGTCATTGGGGTTCAGCTGCCCAGGTATAGGGGGTACCTGGAGGAAGGGAATCACAGCGGGTACTGCTGGAGAGAAGTGGATTTGGGTGATTGTGCACCCCAAATCCTTCATTTCCGATGACTCAAAGCAGCCGGTCGGACCACCACAGTCGGGTCATCAGAAACCCACATTGCAATCCGGACGGCGGTCGGAGATCCCTGCGCTGCCCTCTGGATTCTGTTTTTCTCTGACACCCATCTTGGCAGTCGGAGAAAGGCTGTCAGAGTCCGCGGTCTTTCAGCGGTCAGTCAAAGTACATGATGCATGCATCGTAATCCGGCATTCAGAATGACCTCTTTCGATGAGACTGCCTCCCACAGGACTGCGATAGCCAGTCTGACCGGCATCGTAATGAGGCCCAACATTAGTTTGATCTTTTTTAAATACTAGTATTACTATAGCTTTTTCCATGCTTGTGATACAGATGAAGGTGCCTATTCATAAAGGCATTGTTTTAACATGTAAACGAGTACTCTTGTACTACTCTTTTGCATACTCTTACATGCCTTAGATCGAAAATGTGAATATCCTGGGAATGTTTGTATATAATAAGTATGAATGGAAAGGGCTATACATTTTGAACTTTTACTAACATGGAGTTGGAGTTTTCAAGGGTGAGTCACAACGGCATGTAGGAGTACTTAAGCGAGTATTTGTTTAATACCACCTCTCATCGGTGGAGCTGGAACAATTTTCAGAGATAGGGGTGCTGCCATCAATGTTATATCAGTAAAATAATGGGGTTGTAAAAAATGAATGTGTGAGTGACTCATAGTGTAGCAAATTGGCCACATCCATCTGGCAGGAGTATGTTGGGTGAGTTGTGCGTGTCTAGTGGTGCATTGTAGAACAGACTGTCCCAAGTATGAATGATGGATTGTGTGCTAGGTTACTGCCTTTCACGGAGAGCACATTTCCATTGTGTTTCAGTCATGCAGCTTTCCTACTAAACCTATTCAGTGCAAAAATGACAGCTTCTGGTGATCTTATTTCTGCAATTATTTATCACTTGTCCATCGCACAAGTAAAGTGTCTTAGATTGTTTTGATCCCATTAAAATCGTTTTTTTCATCACACTTTAGAATTACAAAAAAAGCCTGAAGTTCATTGTTTTGACTTTTTTTGCTGTAGATATATTTTGAAGTATTTGTAAAGTTCAATTATATGTATGTGTGGTGTGCGCTCTAGTCTATGCGCGCATACGCGATGACGCGGCACGCACTAGACTAGAGCGGAGAGGCGGCGCATGCGCAAGAAGCAGGAAGGAATAGGCGCGAAGGACAATAACGAGAGTTGGCGACCGGAGCTTGGGACAGTTAGACGCTCGGCGCCCTTAGCTCCAGTTAATTCCTAATGTTGTGAAATAATAAACCAGTGTTACTCACCCTACTGCTCCAGTGTGCTCTGTGGGAGAAACGAACGTTACAGTGGCGACGAGGCTGGGACCCGGACACCACCAGGTGCAGGGACGACAGCAAACACCCCCACAGCCACCCTCACGAGTCAGTAAGGCACATCACTGGCAAAGAAGAGCAAAGGGCGTGGCAGCAGCGCGGCAGCACGGCACTAAGCTGAACACCAACTACACAAGCCAGGTTAGTGTGGCCCAAGACTCCAGGAGCCCCCAAGCAGCAACCTGGCAACCAAGGGAGACTCCCCCAAGCCAGAGGAAAGGGGGGAGAGTGCACAGACTGCGCACAGTGCGAGGGATAACACCCCAGGGAGCCCAAGGGGCCAAGTTGACACGTCAGAGAGCGCAGGAGTGTCTGGTGAACCCACCCAAAGGAGGGCCCAGGAAGGCGAACCTAGAGGCGAAGAAAGAATGGCGAATCAGGCGTCAGCCCTGATGGCTCCAGTCCCGTTCCTACCTAGACCAGGTGAACCCCAACTAAAATGGGAAGACTGGAAGGATTATTTCCTAAATTACATTGAGGCTCTGGGAGATGAGAGTGAAGGTGAATACACGCCGGAAAGAAAAAAGAGACTGTTGCTCCACAACTTAGGCCCGGAAGGGGTGAGGGTGTTTAAGAACCTGGTGCCCAAGGAGAGGGGTGCAGCGGAGACGGATGTTTTTGCGAATGCCCTGGATGACCTGGACAGCCATTACCGCCCAGCGGTCTGCGTCTCGATAGACCGCTATAACTTCCAACAGCGGAAACAGGAGGCGGGAGAGTCCATTGATGATTATGTGGCAGCCCTTCGCCGACTAGCAATCACATGTAGGTATGGGAACCTGCAGGATGAGTACATTAAGGACCAAATTGTAATGCACACCACCAGCAGATCGGTGCAAGACAAGCTATGGGCAATGAACGAGACAACCCTGAAAGAAGTGGTGGCGATGGTCAAAAAGGCCGAAATGTCGAAGAGAGGCGCAGACGCGGCGAAAAGGGAAAGTGGCCCAAGACAGATGGTCAACAAGATTGATGAGGCACCACAATCCAGTAAACCCAAAAGCAATTACGGGGACCCGAGGAAGGATATAAGAGGGTCTGGGAAACAGATGGCTCGCTCCGGCCCGGGAACAAAATTCGCATGCTACAGATGTGGCAGTGCAGCACACGCGGCCCAGGACAGGCGTTGTCCCGCGTTCCGCGCCAGGTGTTCGTTCTGTGGGTTGACTGGTCATTTCGAAAAAGTCTGCCGGAAAAAAGGGACGAAGTCCACTGTTAAGTGCATCGATGCAGCCACGGCCAACGTAAGTGAGGAAGACGAAGTGGATGATGATGATCTGGTCCTGTGCATAGAGGATCAAGTTTTGGACGTGTCCGGCAAGCGAAGAGACAAGCCCCGCACCGACATGCTCATTGGGGGCGTCAAAGTACATGTGGCTGTGGATTCAGGATCCCCCTGGACCATTGTACAAAGGTCGATATGGGAAGAGGACTTCGCGCCTGCCATAGGCCCGGACCTAATGCCGCCGGACATCAGACCCATCTCGTATACCGAGAATACCATCCCCCTGGTTGGGTGCAGGGACCTGGAGTTCGAATTCAGAGGACGGTCAGCCACGTGCACCCTGTATGTAGCAGAAAAAGGCCCGTCGGTACTGGGATGGAGAGATGCAGGTGATCTCGGTATCATACTCAACCCTGGGGGGAAAGAACAGATTTTGCTAACAGACGAATGGCCCCTCTCGAAGGAGGAGGACTGGAAGGCAGCATACCCCAAGGTCTTTGAGGGCACGGTTGGAAAACTGGACAAATTCGTGCACAAGATGGTCCTCAAGGAGGGAGCAGTACCAGTGGTGCATAAGGTACGGAACATACCGATGTCCACGAGTGAGGTGGTGCGCCAAGAACTACTGAAGCTAGAAGAGCAAGACATCATTGAACCAGTGGACAGTGCGGAATGGCTATCGCCCTTGGTAGTGGTCAAGAAGCCAAATGGCAAGGTCAGACTCTGCGTGGACCTAAGGGAGCTCAACAAAAGCCTCATAGTGGAGAGATTCCCGCTCCCCAGAATAGATGAGATGCTGGCTAGGACAAAAGGGATCACCCACTTCTCCACTATAGACCTGACGTCTGCGTATTACCAGATAGAACTGCATCCGTCGAGTAGGAAGTACACAGCCTTCATAACGCCCTTTGGATGCTACCAGTTCAGGAGAATGCCGTTCGGCCTAGCATCTGCTGCGGCCGTGTTCCAGAAACTTATGCACAGGTTGTTTAAGGACATCTCGGGAGTGCAATACTTCCAAGATGACATCCTAGTGATGGGCTCCGACAAAAGCGAGCACGATAAGAAACTACATCGAGAGCTGGGAGTGCTGCAAAGCAGGGGATTGACGGCGGAATGGAGCAAGTGTAGAATAGGGTCCCGCTCTGTGACCTACCTGGGGCACGAGATAGGGACGCATGGCATATCACCGAAGGAGCAAAATGTGAAAGCAATAAAAGACGCCAAGGCCCCAACTACCAAAGAGGAAGTGCGGTCATTCCTCGGAATGGCCGAGTATTACAGCCGGTTTGTCAGACATTTTGCCACTAGAACGCACAGGATGAGACAACTAATCAGAAACAATGCAAAATTCGAATGGGATGCGGAGGCCCAATCCGAATTCGAGTCCATTAAAGACTGTATCAGCCACGCCATCCCACTGCAAGGGTATGTCCCCACCGGCAAAACTGTGGTGACGACAGACGCAAGCGACAAGGGTTTGGGAGCTGTCTTGGCGCAAGAAAGGGAAGATGGTGCCAAGGAAACGATCTGTTTTGCATCCAGGGCGCTGTCCCCGACGGAACAAAGGTACAGCGTAATTGAAAAAGAGATGCTGGCGGTCACGTGGGCGTTGAGCAAGTTTCGTCAGTTCATATGGGGCACGAGATTCAGACTTCAAACGGATCACAAGCCACTTATCAAAGTGTTGACGTCATCGGGTCATGACACTGCCACCCCGAGAATAGCGAAGATGACCTTGAAGTTGCTAGACTATACATATGATGTAGAATACCTTCCAGGAACGCAGAACAAGGTAGCTGATTACCTCAGCCGGGCAGCAGCAATGGAGGAGGCGCCGGGTGAGACCCCGGACACAGAGGAGATGGTGGCCAGCATGGAGGATCACGAAATGTCAATCAGTGCACAGGAATGGCAGGCAGCTTACGAGCTCGATGAGGAAAAGATGGAAGTAAGGAAACACCTTACCGTGGGCTGGCCGGACAAGAAGAAGCTCAAGGAGGGTGTGCGACGATTCTATGAAATAAGGGAAGAATTGTCCCTGAGTGACTCGGGAATATTCTTGTACAGAGGAGAGAAAGTGGTGCCCCCAGTGACACTGATACCAAGACTGCTGAAATTGCTCCATGAGGGGCATTTGGGCATCGTAAAAACCAAGGCGCTGGTCAAACAGATGTATTGGTGGCCTGGAATGGATAATCACATTGAGAGGCAAGTGAGGGAGTGCGAACAGTGCCAAGGAGCAGATAAGGTGCTTCGCCCACTCAGACCAGCTCTGGGGAAGTTCGACACCCCACAAGGCCCGTGGGAAGAAGTGGCCGTTGACATTCTGGGGCCTGTGCTGGACAGCAGAGGAGTGAATAAGTACATTTGTGTGATAATTGACAAGTATTCCAAATGGCCGGAAGTGGACATACAAGAGTCGATGGACACAGAGACGATCCTTAAGTTCCTAACCTCGGTGTTCCTCAGAGAGGGAATACCCAAATCCATTCTTAGTGACAATGGACCGCAATTTGTGTCGGACAAGTGGGGGAGATACATGAAGAGGAATGGGATCGAGGTGAAACACACGGCTGTGTACCATCCGGCTTGCAATGGCCAGGTCGAAAGGTTTAACAGGGTGCTCATGGGTTCCATTCAGGCGGCCATTTCGCAAGGAAAAGACTGGGAGGTGGAAGTGATGAACATGCTGTGGGCCTACCGGATAACGCCCTCGGTGGTGGGGTACAGTCCGTTCCAAGTGCTTAGGGGACGTCATCCCTTCACCCGGGACAATGTAGCATGGAGGGAGAAGACCATCACCAGCAAGTGGTCCCAGCGGTGGTGCAACACAATCTGGAGAAGGCCCAGAGGATCTATGCAGCCCACTATGACAAGCGACGCAGCACGAAGGACACGGCGTTGGAACAAGGGGAGTGGGTTAGGATCAAACTCCCCACTCTGCAAAAGAAAGGCGAAAGTAAATTTAGCCAGCCGCTACAAGTCAAGGAGGTGCGTGGTAGGGCGGCTCTCCTCAGCGACGGAAAGGTCTGGTCGCAAGACCGCATGGCCAGAGTCAACAAAATATTAGTCTGGCCCAAGGTTGAGGTGGAAGAGAGTAGCATGAATGACCAGGAGGCCAGAGCCCTCTCGGAGCAGGGCACAGACAACCACGAAGAAAGTGCAAGGGACGACAGTGAAGCGGAAGCCCGGGGAGCCAGGATTTCCGACGGCGGTGATGCACAGGCGAATGCAGAACAGAGAGCAGATGCGAGAGAAGCTGGGGTGGCCCGAGGAGAGACAGAAGTGGGAGAGAACATGCCGGTAAGACACACCCGCAGCGGAAGGGCAGTTATTATGCCCTCTCGTTATAGAGACTTTGAGATGGAAGGACAATAGCTGGGTGCTGCCCTCCCTGGGTGCCCCACCAAGACAATTCACAGTTGAAGGACATTCAACCTGGTGGGGGGGAACGCTTTAACCTTGTTTTCATTAAAGGGGGGAGATATGTGGTGTGCGCTCTAGTCTATGCGCGCATACGCGATGACGCGGCACGCACTAGACTAGAGCGGAGAGGCGGCGCATGCGCAAGAAGCAGGAAGGAATAGGCGCGAAGGACAATAACGAGAGTTGGCGACCGGAGCTTGGGACAGTTAGACGCTCGGCGCCCTTAGCTCCAGTTAATTCCTAATGTTGTGAAATAATAAACCAGTGTTACTCACCCTACTGCTCCAGTGTGCTCTGTGGGAGAAACGAACGTTACAGTATGTAAATGTATTTCTGTGCTAGAAAACATTTGAGGTTTTCTGAACTGCTGTTAGTTTACCTTGGGGGCGTTGCAGCAACTCCCTCACTCCTGCTTCCAGCACTCCGTTCAGAAATGGTGTTGGATATCGGACCCTAAGTCCCTGATTATGATGCTGGTTGGACCGCACACTGACAGGCCGTCGGTAGCAGTCCGACAGCTAACAGACCTTCTGTCCAACAGCCGCATTTCGATGCAGGCGGTTGGACGCAAACTGTTAAGGGGAAGACCGCCACCAATGACAGGATCACCTGATCCCGATGGGGTGGCAGTCAGAATAGCAATCCTAAATGGAGGCGGTGCCTAGGCAGGCACTGCCGTTGGGATCACGCTATCCCTTTTCGACAGACTTTTCATGTCGGAAAGACCGCCATGAAAAGGCTTTTGGAAATGGATTTGTGGGCCCCAAACAGGGCCCCCATCCATCGTGGGCCAGGATACAACTAGTGCCCCTACTCACCTCCATGCTCCGTGTGCCATGGGACACGATGTATGGATGTGCAGGAAGTGCTCCTTTCCACAGCGGCTTCTGCTGTGGCCTTTTTCCTGGGCCGCAACCACCAGCCCGGCAGTGGCATCGTACTGTGGCAGTCAAACTACCGCTTGCTTGTCGGGCAGTCTCCTGTCTGCTGTGATAGCAGACGGTGCTCCGACCGACCGCTATAGTTATCAGTCCGTAAGTGCTGAAAATCCTTTTAAACGCCCAAATATTCCTATTCAATGTTACCAGGACTAGCATGACTCAGTGTGGTCCTGGTACTTTACCTACCTTTAGAGCTGCGTTGCTGTCAATGCGACCTCAAAGGAAAGTCATTTGTGAGTTCTTTCACATTGCGTGTCTAGTTGACAATATATTCTTAATTAGGATATTATCTTTCTTATACAGTGAACCAAAGTATTGCACTCTTGCATTACTTAATTTGTAAATGAATGAGTGTAGGTGCCCAAAGCTGTGCTCAGGCAGTGCTGCTAAATACCAGCGCACCGAATACTGTAGAGCCTTCGATTCATCGCAGGCATCTTTAGTCCACTACCAGCAGAGGTCGAAGTAGGCAGGATCTGAGGGTCATGACGTCCCTGTACTTTTTTAATTTAACAAAAACAGTTCTGCATATTACTCAGTATTCTATTTTGGAAGCACTTTTTTTAATCTTAAACCTAATTCTTTTTGTGCACTTTGCGGAAGGCTATCTTATATACACCATGTGTAACTCTGTGCCTATTCACAGTGCTTTTGTTGCAGGCAAGGACCTCCTAACGCTTAAAACTCACAAGACACTATTTCCCACTGCACTACCAAAAAAAGTGCATCTCTTAATGATTAGTTTAACTTGCATTTTCTTTTTTCATTTAATGTGTGTGCTATTTTGTATGCAGTTACTTGAAGGCGAAAGACTAACTAAATAGTTACAGAATATTGTGTTATTTTATACCATGACTTTGATCCCGCCCCCAAACTAACGGACCCCACCCGCATTGAACTCAGGATGACAGTTCCCATACTTTTTTAAATGCACTTCCACCACTGAATACCAGACACTATGTCCAGTAGCGGTCGGTGGTGCGAGTAGCTGCCGGGCAACGAATTTCGTTGCGTCCACTGCATCGCATTTGGGAATGCAGTGCGCAGCAACAAAATTTGTTTTATTTTTAATTATATGTTTACTTACCTGTAATCCTCCGTAATCCATACATTACTACCCCCACCCTGCCCCTCTCCACGTCACCGCCCGGCAGCTACTCCCACCACCGACAGCTACAGCCTATATCCGCCTTTATCTCAGCCTTGACATCCCTGCTTTCGCCCTCTGTGCCGGTTCTCCGTCTTTCTGTTCCCCCTTTTTCCCGTTTGTGTTTTTTTCCCTCTCTTACTCGCGGTCAACATCTGAGGAAGATGTCCTGAAAACTTAGTGACACTGGGCCTCACTCGCAACCACCGGCTATAATTAAGCACTGCGCTCATGTACATTTCGGAGAGGCTATTACGAACTCGGAACTTGGGAATGCGCAAACAAACACGTGTTTAAAGGATTTGGCCTCTTTAATTTGAGCAGGATATATGAAAAAATACTAATTTGTCCATTAGTTTCGCATACCTTTGGCATTTCATGATTGCAAAGAAAACATGCACATTAAACGCTTAATGCGTCTTTTTGTTTTTGTTTTTCGAAAGCATCACAGCAACAGCCGCCAGCATCGGTGCAGCAGGAATTCCACAAGCGGGTCTCGTTACAATGGTCATCGTGCTCACTTCCGTTGGGCTGCCCACTGATGACATCACCCTGATCATTGCCGTTGATTGGGCACTGTAAGTAAATGGAGAATCTTTAGACCTATATGTGCTTTTGTGTAGAAAACATTTGAAAAATGTTCTTATGAAGCTATAGTATTTTTATGGAATTGTTTGTCTGTAAGATGTACCAGACTTAAAATATAGGGGAGGTTAGACATCGACTGTAACACGAACCTTAGACAACAATTCTCACTTTTGGTTGAAGAACACAGATTTCACAATAGACAATAATGGGTTAATTGTTGGTTCAGCAACCAGTACCCATTGTCTATTGAGTGACACTGTTTTTAAATGTCTTGAAATCTCATCTATTGTCTTGAGTGGCCACAAGTGGGTGTAAAGGTCATTTGTGGTCTGAAATGTAATATACGTCCTCTTACCTTCCCACACTCTGTATCCCACTCATATCGCACATTTCAGTTGTATCTCTTCCAGCTCTTTTGAAAATTATAGTTTCCACAGACTGCTCTGTGGTAGTCCCAAAAGTTAAACTACATTGTAAAGATAAGAGGAGCTTTCTTTACCAGCTACAAAGGGTTTGGAAATGTCTTCCTTACGAAGGTCATCAAATAAATACAATGAGTACACCACTTATTTAACTCAAGATCTGGTTTTATCCATTGTAAGGGACATCACTGTATATCAGGTTATGCATGGACTGACCGCTTCTCTATATATGCCAATGTACTAGCAGAAAAGCATCAAAATTGTAGGATTATTTGGCAGTATTATCATCCTGCTGAATTTAAAAATCCTGCATTAATTTCCAGCAGTGACTACCGCAAGCTGAAGTTCGATGGAAAATTGACTAGGCGTGCAGGAGGGAGAATGGGAGGGCGTCAGGAGTGTAGAAGTAACTTTCACTGTGGAAGAGTTAAAAACGGCGATTCGAGGTCTTACCCCCAATAAAGCACCAGGACCTGATGGAACACCCCCAGACCTTTATAGAAGTAATATAGATCTCTGGGCACCAATTTTAACAATGGTCCTGAATGCAGCCATTAGGTCTGGCCTACCACGTTCTTGGTCCACCGCACTGATTGTACCGATTTTCAAGAAAGGGAGCAGAGAAGATCCCAAATGCTATAGGCCGATTTCTTTAATCGATGTCTCTGCGAAAATATTAGGGCGGGTGATCTTGAATCGACTAATGGAGTGGACGGAGGAACACCATACCATAGTGGATACCCAGTATGGTTTCAGAACGGGGAGATCTACTAGTGATCAGTGTTTGAACCTGTATCTGTTAACGGCCAAATACACCAAAGCAAGTAGTGGTACGGTTTTTATGGGGTTCATGGACTTGGTTGCCGCTTTTGACAATGTTAATAGAAGCAAACTATGGGCCATGATGTACAACATGGGAATGGAGGTGGAGCTCATTAACATTCTTAAAGAGCTCCATTGGAATACCACGGCTAGGGTGCGCTTCAGCACAGAGGGGGGGCGAACTGAGCAATTTCCCCTGTTCAGGAGGCGTTAGGCAAGGATGCATCCTTGCGCCTTTTCTATTTTCGTTATATATCAATGGTCTTGAAAGCAGCCTCACTTCCCTTGCCCTGGATTGCCCGAGAGTAGGATCCCGTCAGATCCCAGTACTGTTATATGCGGACGACGCAGTCCTCCTGGCCCGCACATCGAGCAGCCTACAACAACTGGTGAATGGCTTTGTGAAGTTTATGGCCGACCTGGACCTGTCGGTAAATTTAAAAAAATCCTTTGTTATGGTGGCCGGCAAGAAACCAGCTAAGAAGCCTGTGTTTAGAATAGGGTCACACACGTTGGAAATAGTTAATACTTTCCCCTACCTGGGCCTCTTGCTGGATGGCGATATGCACTTTAAACCATTGGTGGAGGAACACTGTTCAAAACTGGTGTCTTCTAATGGGGCAATCCTAAGCTTTGCGTATAGACTGGGACGTTGGTGCCCTGAACAAATAATGACCCTGTACAAATCAGTCACAATGCCAAAGACACTATATGGTGCAGAGGTGTGGGGATTTAGGGACGCGAAAAAGCTGCAGACCGAAGAAGATACATTTCTTCGTAGAATTCTTAAAATCCCACCTTCCACCGCCGCTGATATTGCCCATTCAGAACTGGGGATCCAATACATCTCGGATCAAGTGAAGATTAGGCCAATCACGGCATGGATCAGAATATGGACTAACCCAGAGGCTGAATTGAGCAGGGAAATCACCAAAGACTGTTTGCGAAGGGACAATGCAATGCAAATCCCCTGGTTAAGATATGTTAAAAACACTTTGATAAATATTGACCAGTCTCATGTGTTTCACGACCTGTCGCAAATTACAAACAATTGTAAAATTACTATAAAGAAATTGCTTCTAGAAAAGTTTGCAACAACCAGAGCAAATGCGGCAAAGGTCAAGACGTCAGTAATTGCACATGGTTTAGTGGCCAATGGGGTGGGCATGGAACCTTATTTGTTCCTGATGTATGACCAACAGGCGAGATTTTTAATGTGTCGTTTTAGGCTCAATCTTTTACCTAATACTTTATCCTATCCTTCTGGTTTTACTAAAACGATTGAGCAGAAGGGTGCCTGCGGCTGCGACAATAGGTCTCCGCAGGACACCCTTCATTTTGTACTTTTATGTTCATTTTATCAACTGCCTAGGCGCCGATTCCTGGTCCACATCCTTAGAAAACAGAAACTACGTCATGCGAAAGCAGCCTAGCTATTCCTACAGAAAGCAAACGATATGTATACCTTGTGTGCTATCTCAAGTTTTTTAAAAGTAGCGGTTAGACTGAGAAACACAAGAAATTGATCTAACTGTGAATTGGAACTCATGTCTACCTCTATTTGTGACTTATATGTTCTGCTGCTGGTGCTCAATTTTATCTAACTGTTTTTAAATACTACTGTAAAGTTCAGAAATGTAATTTAATGATATTTTACGGGTAAATGTATTGTTACAATGTATTGTTATTATGTATTGTTATGATAATTTTTAATTGTCAAAATAAAAACTAACTGAACTGAACTGACTAGGAAGGATGCATAATTCACCATCAGTAACAATGTTCCTGTCTGTTATTCCTCACCTAGACTACCACAGTGATCAATCATGCAATAACACTTTGTACTTTGCAGGCTGTTATGGCAGGATTCACCAGAAATAGAACAAGCATTGAAAATGCAATAGGTCTCGCAATAGAAGAGTTTAACTTTTTTCGTTTTGCAAATGGATGAGTGGCGTTGCGTGGATGAGTGGCGTTGCGTGGATGAGTGGCGTTGCGTGGATGAGTGGCGTTGCGTGGATGAGTGGCGTGTGAGAGTGGCGTTGCGTGTGTGCCCCCTGTTCCTGCCTGTGTGAGATGCGCCCCCTGTTGTTCCTGTCTGTGAGATGCTCCCTCTGTTGCTCCTGTCTGTGTGAGAAGCATCCTCTGTTCCTGTCTGTGTGAGATGTGGCCCCTGTTCCTGTCTGTGTGAGATGCGCGCTCTGTTGTACCTGTATGTAAGAAGCGCCCACTGTTGGTCCTGTCAAGTGTGGGAATGAGTGAGAGAAAAGAGAGTAAGAGGAAAAAGAATAAAGGTGATAGAGAGTGAATGAAGGGGAGTCAAAGAGAGAGAGAAATAAGGGGAGATAGAGTAAATGAAGGGAAGGGAAGGGAAGGGAAGGGAAGGAGAGAGAGAGAGAGAGAGAGAGAGTAAATGAAGGGAAGGGAAGGGAAGGAGAGAGAGAGAGAGAGAGAGAGAGAGAAACAAAAAACACAAGTGATAAAAAAAAGTAAGCCATGCACGAGTGATTAACGAATGCTGATATTTTTAAGCCCACAGCACATGTTACTTTGCCTAATGGGAGAATATAAGAAATTGACAGAGTGCGCAAACCACAGAGTTAATGGCCAATAAAAATAAATCCAAGAGTGAGCCGTGCACGAGTGAATAAGTACTGCTGATATTTTTAAGCACACATCTAATGGTACTTTGCCCAGTGGTAGAATAAAAAACAAATTGACAGAGTGTGCAAACCACAGTGTCAATGGGCAATAAGAAAGCAGGAGCAAAACTCCGAACTGTACTCTATTACCTGTCAGCCTCCTAAACACGATGTTTTGTGCGCAAATGATTCTGGAGGGATGTATGGTAATTAGCATTTCCTGTTCACGGCTGGGGCAAAAATTCCTTTAGATGATCGATTCTTGCTCTACACATTTTCTTCTCATTTAATACCTTAAAAAAAAAGAGAGAGAAGTCCACTGTGTCGTAGCCCATCACCCCCGAAAAAATGAACAGCAAACAATAACTACCAGATGGGAGAATTAATATATTCGTCCAGGCCACAAGCAGCAAGGAATCCAGGCGCCTGAGCTGAGTGTGCACCACGTATGTTCCTCGCTTGCATCACCCACCAGAAGGATTTCACAAGTGCTGCAAAACCAGTAGGCATAGAAACAAATGGAGAGGGAGGGGGTGGGCTGCCTACTGATGCGTGTGGCAAGAGATGGAGAGTGAGAGCAATTAGGGGGGAGGAGAAGTGAGGCCAGAGCGAGGCTGATGCCTTTGATGATGGAATGCGAGCTCCCAGAAGCTGTGCCAATGGAATTAACGTCTAGACTAATGGTACATTAGTACAACTGTAACAAGCGCTATTTAAAATGGAATTCTGTTTAATAAGGCAGAGTTATGTACGTAGCACATACATAATGTTTAGCAACTATTCTGTCTGCATCAAGAACGGATGGTGGGGCAGACGTAACGTAGAGTTACTTGTGCATGTGCTTAAACTGGTGGTTTCTTTTATCCTCTCCTGATTTGTCAAAAGTAACATGAAGCAGCTGACAACTCCCTGCGGCGCTGTCAGAGGAAATGCAGTCGCATCACATACCGGCGAACAGTCTGTGTACTTAGCAGGCAGTGTTGTGGGAGGAGTTGCAGAGGTGGGTGATGGTGCGGCGCTAGGCTAACTGTAGTGGCTAGAAGAACAAGCTGCGAACAAAGCATCCGAAAGCAGCCTAAAGGGGAGAAAGGAGGGGTGAGTGTAAGCCGAGGTCACACGGCGGGCAGGGGAGGGGGCGGAGCGGGGAGAGCGGGGAGAGCGAGAGCGGCATGTGGGTGTGAAGAAGCCGGGCCTTTGAAGTGAAGCTAAGCTTCACTTCAAAGGTGTCGGAGGAATGCGGGCGGCTGTGCACGCGCTTTTAAGCTCAATGCACATGCGCATTGAGCTTAAAAGTCACGGGCACTGCAAGGAATCGCCACGATTCCTTGCTTGTTAGTTAAAGCGTGGTTAGGCCGCAATAGGCTCGCAAGCTCGATGCGCATGCGCATCGACAGGCGAGACCTAAAAATAGAGACTGTTAGTAAAGATCGCTGGTTAGTTTTAATTATTCATTCAATCATGTATTACTATTGTACTAAAAGTGTGTAGAAAATCCTCATTAACTTTCCATAATATGTTGGATAAAACATTTGTTTGTTTAATTTTCTTTGTTCAGTTTTTCACCTTGGGTCACTATGCAAGTGAGGATATAGTCTTTGACAGCTAAGGGCACTGCAGAAGTATCTAGTGATTTAGGTTGTGCACTTTGGAAATGTGCATTTATTTATTAACAATGTAAATGAAATCACATTGGCTTAATCTGTATTTCATTGGTGTCCCTATATTGAGGACATAGTAAAGATACATTGTGATGACTGTACATCTAGTTTAAGGGATACTATGGAAAGCATGGGATCTATCTATACACAAAGGGTGGGCCCTGGCGGGGAACATCCATGACAACGCGGTCAAAACACCGCGCTGCCATTACCACGCGTCTTTTACAACGCAAGTCGTTACCACGACTTGTGCTGGAGGGCGCTCTAGACTAAGGAATAGTAGATTTACTATTCCAACACCTTCGCTACTGTACGTAGGCTGGAGTTGGAATAGTAAATCTTACTATTCCTAAGTCCAGCACCCTACAGCGCAAGTCGTGGTAATGAATTGCGTTGTAAAAGATGCGTTGTGATGTACCGCGATCTAAAAGATCGCGTTGCAACATCATACAACCGTACTGGCTGGAGTAAAGTGGCATTTAACATTGCATTGGAATATCTAATGATAATCAAATGAAATGCATTATTTTGCAGAGATCGATTTAGAACAATGATCAACGTTTTGGGAGATGCCTTGGCAGCCGGTATCATGGCCCACGTCTGCAGAAAGGACTTTGAAAAGCAGAATGATGAGGTAAGATGATGCCTGTTAGCAAGCATGAGAGTTTTACCTTACACCAGATTAATATTCCATAGAGTACTAATTAATATTGTAGCAAACGTTCTTAATAGACAAATAACTTTATGAGTATTGTCTTCAGATTATCCAAAGGCATTGATAGGTTACTATACTATCGACAACAATTAGAAACTTTACCATAATGTTTCCTTTCTTTTCAGATTATAAATATGTAAACATTTACAATACATTTGATGATATTCTTCTATACCCAGAAGTACCTTTTATTGTGAGGGTGGCTTTGAGAAATCAAACCATATCAGAAACTACAAGTGTTGCAGGGTACAGAAATCTGACTGAGCAATGAATTTTGCAGTTGCCATTTCTTTACAGTTTACATGGGTTGAGTGGTTTAAACTTGTATCCATTGCCCTCTACTAGCATTGAACATGCTGTGTATAAGACTACTTGCTACATTCATGAGAAAACTGTAGTAAAACAAACCAATAGGTAACATCAAATCAATACTAATTATTAGTGTCACAAAGAGCATGGGACAATATTTAGTCAAGGTTAAAGACACACAACTATTCAAGTCATGCGGTGCATTTAAGGATATAAGGACCAGATGTATGGAGCATCAACCGCGGCCCCTGCAGGTAAGAGCGGTAGGGTCGGGGGGATTTTGATGGACGATGACAAGGGGAAATTAATTATTTTTTTAATTTTCCCTTGTCGTCACCCGTCAAAATACCCCCCCCCCCACCCAGCCTCACCACTCTTACCTGCACAGGCTATGGCTGTGAAACATTTTTACATTTGCAACGGTCTGATTTGCAGAATTGGGCCTTTTGCAAACGTAAAAAGGCATTTTTATATGTACCAATTTGCGATTCGGTGACCTGTTATCGAATCGCAATTAGGGTTTGCGATTCGGTATTTGGAAGTGGAGTGTTTAGGGCATCCCTTCCCATGTTTTGAAAATGAAATGCAGTCGCGAAACATTCACATTTTAACACCAACTTCAAATTTGTGGTAACCTCATGAAAATAGAGCACAATTTAATGAGGCATTTGGTGGGCCTCCCTCGTAGCACCCCTTTAGTCCCCCTCCGTATGGATTTGGGCCTGCAACCCATCGGGGAAGAGATCGCCCTAAGGCCTAGTACATTCTGGCGTAGGCTCTGGGCAACGCCAGAGTTGTCCTGCTACAGAGCCGAACACAGGGAGGTCCTACCTAGCCTAATTAATGAGAAAATCCTGTGGCTTGACCACATACAGGCTCTCAGTACCAAGATAAGAAGACAGGACCTCTGGAAAACACCCGAATTAGCGTGCCCACTAATAACCAGGGTAGATCTTTTGCGGTTTTAAAGGCACCACAATCTAACAATCCTCCAAGAAAGGTCCACCGGTTGGCGGCTGACACTAGAGTTTCTACAAGTGAAGGCTGAATATAGAAAAGAAGAGTACCTGGATGTGATCTATCCTCCTTTGGCCAGGAAACTCTTTATTCAATTTAGATTGGGGACTCTTCCACTTATGACGTTCACCAGTAAATGGGATAAAGAAAAGAAGGAAGAATGCCCGGCGTGTAAATATAGGGTAGAGTCTGAAATCCATGGGCCTCATTTATGAGAAATGACGCATCGCTTTGTGAAAGCAGCAATGCGTCACTTCTCAGTGCACACTCCTTGCGACATACCTGATGCGTCATATTTACTGTGTGACACATCATGTCGCAAGGAGTTCCAGATGCGTCAGTATTTCTGACTTGTCTGTATGGCGCAAAAGTGACGCATTGGTGGAGTGTGTCACAAAAGTGACGCAACTCCAGCAATGCATCCTTTCACATGGGGCAAGTCCCATGTGAAAGGGCCTGCGTCAGTCTTACGCCTGCTGTGAGGCAGGCGTAAGATTTTGACGCAACAGCGTCCTAGAAGTGACGCAGTGAAATCTCATAGATTTCACTGCGTCACTTCTATGAGGCTTTTTGCGGGGGAACGCGTCCCTGCATACATTATACCTGAAGCAGGTATAATGTAGCGCAGGGGTTTACAAAGTGACGCATCTGCTTAGATTCGTCACTTTGTAAATAGTGCGCAACAGGAGGCATGTTTTACGCCGCCGATGCGTCACAAAAAGTGACGCATCGGAAGCGCAAAATTGACGAAAGGCCTCATAAGTGAGGCCCCATGTGTTTTTCCTCTGCCCTGTATACTCTATACCACGCAAACAATGGTTAGCCCCAATATGCAGACATCTTGGGTTCAGGCATTGTTTACAGGCATACAGGATATTAAAATACGACACTCATCCCCCTATTGTTTTTGCTGTCTCGCGCTTCCTGAATGGTATGTGGCATAAGCGCAGGGGCTTCCTGAAGTGATTGTGTGGAGAGCCTTATGTGTGCCCCTTTTCAACAAATCTATGGAGGCTCACACAATGGGGACATTTGCACTACTTAACAATTCTATTTTTTAATTAACAACTTTAAATGAATTTTACAGTTGTTTTTTACTTGATTTTAGGATAATGGTTCGTCAATATTTTTATATTGTAACAAATGTAGATATATGATTGTATTGTATTGTTTACCGTTATCTACATTTTTATGCTTCCTTTTGTGGTTTTATGACTGCATTAATGTACTTTTATGGCCCGAGTTGGCCGAAATAAAGTTATTAACTGGTAACCCATTCGGAAATGGGGGGGATCCCTAAGGGACCCTTTCCCGTCTGAGAACGGTTGGAATTTTTTTTTTCTTAGAGCAGGCGGTGGCCCCACGAACCAGTGTCTACTCTTAAAAATTGAAAAGAAAACTTTTGATTTTTCTTTTGGGAACAGATTCTGTTTTCCTCTAAGGAAAACCGGCTGCATTAAAAAAAAATGGCTTTTTTGAAAAGCAGTCACATACATGGTGGTCTGCTGACCCCGGAAGGCCTGTGATTTTTGTGATTCCCGATGGGTCGTAAACCGATACATACCTCATTAATATTAATGAGGTAGGTCTATTTGCGATCCACTGGGAATTGCAAAATGTGTAAAACACACATTTGTAATTGCTGTTTGTGATTACCAAATAATGAATCGCAAAAATTGCTATTTGGTAACTGCAAACACTTACCTTCGTACATCTGGCCCTAAATCTTTTCAAGCAACATTACAAAATATAATGATGGGTGGAGTGTTAAAACTTTTCAAACACTCACCCCAGTCTCAGATCTAGATTTAATCCATCATTATTTTGCTCACCACACCACCCCAGTTGGACCCAGCCATATGCAAATCAGTCTTGACCCTACTGCTAAACTGCCAAGCCGGGTCCTCTCTGGACTGGAAGCAAGCATCCTGGGACCAGTTTTGAGGTATCAGCCAAGCTAGCTTGAATCCAGTGGCGCAGCGAGCAAGGGCCCCATGTCTAGGCATACCGTCAGGGCTATACTGGCTACCGGGCTTTCCTTAATAAACAATGCAGAACAAATGTTTATAAAAGTACGCTTTAAAGCTATTTGTTATGCATTGTTTATTTCGGAGTGCCGGCAGCTCCTCAGCAACAAAATCAGCCCCTTAGCAGTGAACCTGGACCCCGCCCTGCCACCCCAGCAAAAAGCGCCTGGTAGCCAGTCCGGCCCTGCATACCCATAGTCACTTAGGACGTACATAGCAACATCACAAAATAAAATGATGGATGGAGTGTTGAAACCTTTTAAACACTCACCCCCAGTCAAAGATCTGGGTTTAATCCATCATTATTTTGCTCACCACATCCCCCCAGTTTGGATTCAGCCATATGGAAATCAGTCTTGACCCTGCTCCCCATGAGAACAGTCCAGTCTAAACTGCCAAGCCAGGTCATCTCTGGACCAGGAACAAGCATCCTGGGACCAGTTTCAGGGTATCACACCTTATTAGCCAGGATAGCTTGAATTCAGTGGTTCAGCAAGCAATGGACCCACATCTGGGCATACCCATTGCCACTTAGGACTCACATAGCAACATCACAAAATAAAATGATGGACGGAGTGTTGAAACGTTTCAAACACTCACCCCCGGTCACAGATCTGGGTTTAGTCCATCGTTTTTTTGCTCACCACATCACCCCATAACAATTAAGATGGTGGGTTCACATAATGAAGTTAGTTCATATCCTGGTGGAGAGCGTACTTTAGTATGGTTGAGGGTGATTAACCAAGGTGTCTGTGAAATAGGAGGAACTTGAGGCCCATTTTGAAGGTGACCAGGAAGGTGGTTAGGTGGAGGGAGGAAGGTAGCGAGTTCCATATTCCTATGGCACTACCAGAGAATGACTGGCTTATGTACCTTTCGCGACTGAAGGTGGGGGGTTCCAGGAGTAGGATTGGACATTACTAGAACCCCTATGTACCCCAGGGATTTTCAGTTTCTTGCAGTTTCAAATTGGGCACACGGTTCAATGGGAAGCCATTGGAGGGTTAGTTGGGCAGGGGAAATGTGATAAAATTACTTGAGACTTAAAACGAGGTGCACTGCTGCATGTAGTGCTGCTCTCAGTGGGCCTAGGTGAACTTTAGAAATGCCTGAGAGAAGGGCTATTCTATGATTTAGCGTGGAGAGAATGAGAGAGTGCATCACTATTTTGAGGTCTTGTTCTGGGATCAATTATCTGATGCCCCTAAGCTGCCTAAGTTGGTGTCATGTGCTCATGGCCGTGGCTGCTATGTTGTGTGGAGATTCAGATGACTGTCAAGGATGATAGCAAGTGATCAAGCACTCTGGACAATGGCAGGGCTACCACCCATGGCGGTAAAGTTGGCCATCCATTAGTTGGGTTGAGTTTTAGATGGTGGTAGACATCCAGTTCTGAATCTTTAGGAGCATGTTTGAAAGGAGGTCAGTGTTTCAGGGAATGAGATTTTCATGTATATTTGACTGGTAGTGTAGAGGTAGAAGAGAATCCCAGAATTTCTGAGTTCTAGGTACAGGTTAAAGAGAGGTGGGGAGAGGATTGAGCTTTGAGAAACCCCCCCTCATGTACACTGACTGGTCTTGAGAGAGAGTTACCTATTTTACAATTTGGGAACGGTTGGCTAAGTATGAGGAGAACCAGTTGAGAACTGAGGTACTGGGTTTTTAAGAACCGGCACAGAACCGGTAACCCAGCGGTGCCAGGGGATCAACACCCAGAGACCTCGGGTTCTCCTGAGTCAGACCTACAGAAACTCAGAGTCTTCTAGGTGAAGTCAAAGATTAGTTTATTGGCTGCAACCAAGGTAACAGGGTCCTAGAAGTACAACACGGGTATATTCTCAGGAGACTGCACACTTTCACGAAGTCAGGCTTCTCTTCTTATACATAATTTTCAGCCTTGGGCAAAACATTCCTTGGATTTGTGGTATTTCATTTATAGTTACTGATTAAAAAAGAAAAGCAGAGTCATGATGACATGTACATATTTCACGTCGTGCTGCCCATAACAAATCATCCGGCAAGGCCCAACATTTCATCAGATATCGCTGGACCCCTAATAAAAACGGTCACCTCCCCATCATAAAGCAAGTGAAGAAAAGGAGTGGAGAAAAGATGTGAGCGAGATATGGCAGGTGTGCGCGCTCAAATGGTTTTATGGCTGGTTGAACCTAGATGCTATCTTGCTCGGCCACTGGGAGGGAACTGACCTAACGAGTTCGGCCTGGGGCAATGGTTCTAACTTGTACTGGGGTCAGGGAGAAGTCGATTAAGGAGTATGTGTCCTTGTGGAATCAAATTCAACTGGATTAAGGCTTATGTAAAGGGCAACATATAGCTAAGGGTTTAGAATGTAAATGACGATTTCGAGGTGAAATCGTCACTCGAATACGCCGAAAATACATGTACTTGAAGTACTCGTCATTCTCGGTCTTTTGATACCAAATTCGTCCTATTTCGACGAAGTTTTTATTCTCGAGTCCAGTACTATTATATGAATCCAGATTTTTCAGAACCACAGACCCTCCTTTTGCCCTTACATAGGCAATTAATCTATCCTCATGTTAATCTGAGTCCAGATCTATATTCCTAAAGTCATTGAGATGTTGCTGCAACATCATTCTAGTGCTGAGCTCATGTCTTGACACAGGCTTCCTTACACATGATGTAGCACAGAGGCCACATATTGCAGGAGCACACTGTATGCATAGACAGAACAGGAAAAGAATGGCTAAGACCATCCCAATGACCATCAGAATTTTCCATCCCCAGGCAGATATCAGTTCCCAGAACCATCCCATTAACGACCAATCTCCTTTATCCACATGAATAGATACGGAAATCTTATGTAGTTTGGAGATGGCCCCGTACACTGTCGGAGCATTATCTGGAATAAAAATGCAACAACTGGACTGGATCAATTTGCATACTCCACCTCGGTCCGCAAGTATTACATCCAAAGCGACCCGGTTCTGAAGGGTCATAAGTCGATCCGACTGGAGCTCAGCAGTCAGGTTACTAAGGGCACCAGCAGTTTAAATCACGGTGGATTCAACTACCCTTGTCAATTGCCTTATGTTTCTGCTGTTAGCCATGGCTCCCCAGAACGGCTGAAAACCCATTGCAAAGTCACCAAATTCTTGACCTGCAGTGTCTTCTTTACTCAAAACACCTCTAGCTACCCTTGTCCGATGGTAATCCGCCGCTGCTGTGTAGGTGGGAGGTAACAGGAATGAAACAAAACATGAGCCCGAGAAGTCAGGGGGCAACCATGTATAGGCTCTATCATGGCAGATGAAATAAGTACCCTTAGCGGCTAAAAAGGCAGGGGAAGTCTGAGATCCAAAAACATACGTTTCTGTACAGACACTCTTCCCTAGCTGAGCTCTGGGATTCCTGCCAATACCTTGTAGACACAGGTGACCTTGATGGGGTACGATCCAGATAGGGGACGATCTTTTGGCTTGCTGTTTCTCACTAAATGTAGTGCCATATCCGGTCACATTCCAACCTACATATGCAAGTATCTCATCATCCGGGGTATCTTCATAAGAAGTTACTTCCTTGATCATGTCAACTATACCTTTGACTAGGGCGCTAGTCTTGAGGTTGTCTTTTACAGAACGTAGGGGTTGGATTTCTCGTGCATATATGAACATTGTCCTATATGCCCATACTGACCCATTGTGACTAAATGGCAGGACCAAATAGGGGATACCTCTATCCGTGGTGTGGGGCATGAGACCACACACCCAACAGTTAGTTGTGTTCATTACAAGTTGGTGTTGGTGTAGTAACTGAACGAAGGAGTTATTGATGAATTCTAATCTCCTATTTGATTCGTGGTCAGGCAAAGGGTGGAAAGAATGAGAGGAAACAGTAGGAGGAGGTATGGGTGATGTAGTGGGCGCAAATGTCACATGAAGAGAGAATAAAACATAGCTTATCAAAAAGACCATTACGCTGAATAGCATAAAAATACACACTATTATAACATTTTTCTTCGTCATCGTGTTCAAAAGTCTCTGCTTAAAGTTCATTTGTTTGGCAGGCCTCTCCACATCAGGAAACTCCATCCTCTCTAAGGTGCTGCCCGCGGTGGTAGGTTGTTTCTGCTAAAGGATGCTTCCGTCAGTCTAGGGCAGCTCCCTTGGACCAACCGGAACCAGCGACCTAACGTCGTCAGCTGCACCCAAAAGTCTTTAATCAACCGCGACCCTAGCAGCGGAACCCGGATGGCGGTTCGAAAAAACAAAAATAAGCAAGTTACCTAGATGGGAGATCTGCACTTTCAAAAATAGGATTTGGGGAAAAACACATTTTTTTTATTAGTCCACAGGTTTTTCTCTCGGCTCATAAAATAAATCACTTTTACTTTAGTCTGTTTTTCTTGGTCGCAAATTGTAGCGTCTTTTCCCGGGTACTGTCTGGTCCAGAAATAGTAGCTCAGGTTCCACAGAGTTCAATTGTTCTGGTGGTGGCGCAGTTTCTTGAAAAATGTTCCCACTTTCACAATCAGGATTAGCTTCTTTTACACGTTCATCAGTTGTGCGCTCTGAGTCAGTGCCCCCTTTCCGGACCCATTGGTCATGTGGCAGAGGGAAGGGTATCTTCTTACAATGGATCCCGTGGACCCAATGGCCCTTCGCCTCCACCCTAACAGCCGACCTTGTAGACAGGAGGACGAGGTGAGGCCCGGTCCATCTGGGCTGGTCGTTTCTTGTTCTTTGGAAGTTGCGGACAAGCACCCAGGAACCGGGGTCAATGGAGTGACCCGGTGTCTCAGAGACCGGAGGCAAGGTGTTGTGGACCTGTTGATATAAAACACGCAATTTAGCCGTCAATTCATACAAATAGTCAAGCAAAATGGGGTGTTGCAGCTCGCTAAACTTCGTGGGCCTAGGCACTCCCCATATGTTGGCTGGCCGACCAAAGATTATTTCATAGGGGCTGAGTTTCACTCGCGAATGCACAGTCATTCTGGTGGATAGGAGTGCTAAGGGTAGAGCGTCAGGCCATTTAAGACCTGTGTAGTGTAGTTCCTATCTTCCCAATAGGCTCTGCGCATTGGAATAATACCTACAGCAGTAAAGGCCTAGGCCAGACGTTAACTAGGTCTACTACTGTCGATACTAGAATTAAGTTTTGGGTTTGCCAGCGTAGCTCAGAGTTCGCTAGAAACTTTCTCGAATGTTCAGGAAAGAATTAACTCCCCTGATTAGACAAGAAGGGATTTAGTTTCTGACAACCATAGAACATGACAACTTTGCTCTCCCCTAATCAAGAGTGTATCTCCAGAGTCGTGTGAGCACAAGGCAATTATTTTACTCAGTCAGTACGTGCATTCTTAGTCTCATCAGAATGTAGAGAAAAGGAAGAGACGGGCGTGTTCAATAAAAAGGTGTTATTTATTGATCAGTCTCTTTTCTCGTACAAGAGAAATGGATCGATATTATTGCAATACTTATAGTTAAGTAAAGTGCATACATTAAAAGCAATAGTATAAAATAATACTGTAAAAACATTGATATGGTTTCTGAGCCATATGATGTTTAAAATGATTAAAATATATTTACATACACATATACATTTGACTAAACGTACTCAACTGGTGTTTCTAAATACGCCTACCCCGTGTACCTGACCTAAGTCTAATGCGTGGGCGGGAATAGAAAGTTACAGTTTAAGTTAAGTTTGTTTTTGCCAAGTGAATAACTAAAGAATTCTCTGTGAGGGGTTATTCAGTTCTGTACCTGGAATTTAGGATGAATGAGGAATGGTATCTCTTTCTCTGTTCTCGATATTCCAGGCCGCCTGCGAGGGCTGCCCGAAAGCGCCGGTGCTGGGTCTCTCGGCAGGAGATAGCAGCTTCTCTCAGCGCGTCAGGAAGGCGGGGCTGCTGCCAGCGGGGTCTGCTCTGCTCTCGGCTTCGGCAAGTGTGGCTGCTCTGTCTCGTCACCATGCGTGTGTTTGCATAGGGCAAGATCGGCAATATTTATACCTTAAAGGTGCCGAGATTGACGTAAGGATGGACATAGATACGTCAATAAAGATGTCATACGACTTGCTCGTTAGCACATTCTTTTACTGAAGTTCTCTGTGAAATCAAAACAATGGCCGCACGGATTTTCCAGGTTGTCATAGGTTTGATTTGTTATGAGAACGTCGTATGCCTTATCAGGGGCTGGAGGAATGTCGCTTGTCTAATTAGATCTCAAGCGTTATGACCTAATCAGATAACACGTTCCTGTGCCGTAGTGTGACTGCGTCAGATAACGGTATCTGCATCATGGGGGCTTGTCTTGCCTCATGGGCTGACTGTTAGTTAACTTGATAGTTAGTTTAACCAGAATAGGGTCAGGAATAGGGGGATCGATTCAGAACCTATAGGAATACATGACACCCACTCCACGCTAACTATGGTCATATTTACTAATCTATGCATAGTATAACATAGTACAACATACTATAGAGTATAGTGTATACCTTACCACCCCAAAATACATAAATGCATTTTGAAATTTTCAAATATACTGAAAAATTGCAGTCATATATTTTGTATACACGCAAGCTATGAATTAAACGCTAAAGTAAACACGCATTTGTATACATTATTGCTTATTTGGTATATGAGAAATACACATGAAATGGCTCTTAATATGGCTATACAGAAAGAAAGTTCGAGACCATTTCATCACATAATAAAATGTTTGTGAACATACCAGCGGGCAACTAAAGTTTATAAAGTATCTAAAAATAGAAATCTTAGTTCTCTAGGAATAGTTTCTTACTTTAAGCAGAAGATAAGTGTCCCGAAAATTTTGTAAAAAATAATTTGGGGCTGCTAAAAAATTGCTGTCCGTGAACTGGTGGGAAAAATTGTTCATGTGACTTTATTTTTAAAATTGAAGGCCGAATTCAGGGAACGCCGTGTGCGAGCTTGCTCAAAAGTCTCTATTTCTGTTCTGGAGAGAACATCATATCATTAAGGCTTTCGAAAAAACTGTCAACAGCTTCATGGGAAAGTTCCACTAAGTCGGAAATAGGTGTAACCATGCATTCGTGCGCATGATTGTCTCCATTGACATTCTGATTCGCATTGCTGACAGAAGGTCGTACCTGTTCGATGCTGCTTTCATCTTGAACTTCACTACTCTTCAATCGTAGTGGTGAAGATTCCACGAATGCCGTCATCAGGATTGGCAGCCTTTGAGGGCAGCACAAAGCGTGAACCTTGGTAGGAACCAACAATGTATCTGCATCCACTGGCGCATCCGATTGTAGCGTCAGACAGGTGTCTAACACGCATTCTTCTCCGCATAGCAGACACCTCAATACAGGTAAAACACATCTTTGCCACATTGGTCGAAATGATAGAAACCAAGTCATGTTTAGGTCTCTAAGCCGGGAGAGTCCCAGGATTTTTGATATCCGGTCCCGGTATCCAATGGCTAGGATTGTATCTTCCATTGTCGCGAGAGTTTGATCTGTGACATGGGTTGCCATACCGAAAAATAAGGACTAAGAATAGGATTCCTGCAATTAGTCCCAGGATCAGGGGAAGTCCGCCAAAAATCGAATGGACGAAATCTGGAAAAATACCCAGTATGGCTTTGAATGGTGTTAATGCCATCGAAAATACTGTCTTAAATACCTTTGAGACCCCTGTGGTATCAGAAATATTTAAGATTTCGCTCAGGATTTCCGCGAAATGTACGGGGGAATTAGTAGATAATAATGTATGTATCTCTGCAGTCGTCCTTGCGACTTGTAGATCATACGTTTCTTTAGATGACGAGAGCCTGGTAGGCGTCTGAAGAAGCACTGTTTTCATTCTGCTTAAAGTATCTATTCGAATAGAAGTAATTTTCAAATTGGGCCATGCCCTTGCCTCCCTGTCTGGAAAGGAACTGGGGAACAAAGAACGTCCACAGCACTTGACCTTCGCAGTCGTAGTGACTAGATAAGGAGTCCCGGGCATAAGACTACAACATCTGCGGTCTACAATAAGAATGTAACTCCCATTATAGAGTCTTTGAAAGAATGGTTCTATTTCAGTTGCAGGTGCGCCTTGCTGGTGACATGAAAGGTTGTATGAATTCCCTTCACAGGCTCCATGCAAACTAATTCCGTTACACAGAAGCGTGCCGCTTAGTGACATAGCACAATTGTTGCCACTAAGAAACACTTTCTGTCCTTTATTACTGACACAAGCATGTGAATAGGGCAGGTTCCAAGTTGTTTTAATGTACCCCTTTCCCAATTTCTCGTACATGCCAGCCTGTATATATTTTTGGCAGTATTGAAACCTGAAGGTTGAGATTGGAATATTTATGATTCCGTGTATTATCCATTCACTGACAGGTCGTTCTGACATTGTCATTGGTAATCTTTCAAGTTTTTCAATGCTCAAGATTGTATAATCAGCACCCTTTTGCGCCATACCGATTTGTCTATCAGTAAGGTTAAAGATTTGGAATAGTGACGTTGTGTTGATTAAACGCCAAGGCACATAGCCTGAACGCAGATTTTGTAACGTCCAGCCAAGCTGTACAATAGAACGCAATTGTGACTGACCATGTTGTAATAACAGTAAGTCTTGCGATAATATATCGATTGCTGACGACACAATGCTGTCCAATGAAAAAATTCTGGAGGACAGAGTCATTAACCCATTGTCCACTACAGAAAGTGATTTTTCCAAATTAATACGGTCAATTTCCCGTATTCTCTCTGCTGTTTCAATTTGAGTAACCTTCCAGGCCTCATTGTATGCTGCATATACAGAGGCTGCTATGAAACGCTTTTGACGCTGTTTGCGTGGTCCCAAAGTGAAATCACGCAAGTCAGCACCATCAGTAAGTAAAGTTAGGTGTTGCTTAATTTCAGGCAGTGTGGAAGTTTGTAGCCATTGAAGGCATAATTTCCCCACACTGTAGGTTGTTATTATCCCTGGGTGATGTCTTTGGGGATATCTAGGGTCTGGCCTGGTCATTTTGAACCCCTGTGTTTTATTCAGGAATCTGTCTTGACAGTTATTTGTATCTGTGGGCCAGATCAACCACTGTTTCCAATCAGGATGTGTTCTGTTTTGGTTTAATATATGGTTTACGTCTATCTCTTCATCTGTATCAGAGCTATTGCTAAACATTGTTGGCTTTGGAATAGACGGTTTATTTAAATCTTTGATTTTGGCTAAGCCAAGACAGGTGGTTTGTTGAACAGTGTCATTTAAAAATATCATTTGTTCTGGGATCATGCAGGCTCTAAACAAAGCTTCTATACCCTGTACTTGCCATTCTTTTGTACCCCAAACACTTTTCAAATCAACATTTTTGTCCCAATAATCAAATCCAAAAGTATTCATTTTTTCAAAAAATGAGTCTGAATATAACAATTTTGTGTTGGTTATCATCGTTTTCATCCCTGTCTTGTTTGACAATTTAAAATAAAATGTTTCAGCATTACTTGTGTTAAAACCTGAAAAATATGAATATTTGTCGTAAACGTTTCTGGAGCTCCCTTTTGGAGGTGTTGCACAATGTTCCCATTGATTATAATTTAAAACATTTCTAGGTAGTGCAGATCTATGTAAAAAGTGATTACCATAGTGGTTATAGCAATACATACTGTCATAATTTGTAGAACCTTGCAAATAATCATGTTTGGTAAATTTAGCAGACATTACTAAGTCAGACATCATATTATTAACGCTTTCGAAGTCCCAATCATCAGCAAATGAGTTTGGTTTTGCAAAGTCATTCAATGAGATCTTAATTTGGTGTGGATATTTCAGGATCTCGACCGGACCATAAATTTCATAGTCAGTGTTGTCCCAGGCTACCCCACCAGGTATCGGATTGGCTGTGAAGTTGGCTGAAGAAAGTTCTCTTTTCTCGACGTGTGAAGATGTGTGTGGTTTGAGGACCAAGTTGATGTTCTGACTTGCTGTGTCCATTTTAGCATATTTTCCCTCAATGAAGCGTCCCAAAGTTAATACCATGATGAGCCAAAGTATGAGGATAAATGCACCAAAACCCACCCAAAATTCAATCCATGGAGAAATTAGATATGTTTCTTTCAGTTGGTTCAAAAGTTCTTTAGCTTTGTCTTTAAAGGTTTTTGATGATGGCTGTGTCTTTGATTCACTGAGGCTTTCAGAGGAATCATCGAAGTTTATGAAGTAGCCGGATGCAGTTCTGTCAATTGTTCCAATTAGTTCAGGATTTTTGTTTCTTGCATTTTCACTTGGTACTTCATTGTAGATTGGTGTGTCTCTGCTAAATGTTTTTATTTGGGTTTTCAGAGGTCTGAGTTCTATTGCATTGTTGCATAGTCCTTGTTGTTCTTCTGTAGGCGTTTCGAATGTGATGAGCCTCTTTGATAGGACCTCTGTATTGGTAGCAAACCTTGGTGTTCTGCTACTTATTGGGAGTCCACTTGGCCTACTGTTTGTTATCGGCCACATGTTGTGGTTTTACCAGGTCGATGGATACAACTCGGTTCTCCTTTTTACCAGCAAGTGGCGGTAGTACAACTGATCTTGTCCCGTTGACAGACAAGACAGGAACTGCTTTTCTGTAAGAAGGCCCAAATTCCTTCTTTACCGCGATCTTCTCCCTGACTAGATCCCCGACTTTTGGAATCCAGACAGGTCTTGCTGGGACAGGTGGTGATTCTTCAGTGGTTGTTGGCTGTTGTTTCAACTGTATGTTGCTCAGGTCTTTTCTTGTTTTGTTTAAGTCCTGCAAAATAGCCAAACGGTCTTTGACATCAAAGCTTTTTTCTTTAACCACTGAAGTCTGACTGTCGAGGTCAGAGATAATCATTCTAGTTCCAAATAATAATTCGTACGGACTGAATCCCTTCAGAGAATTTCTTGGCAAGTTATTTAGACTACGTTGGACACTTATTAGATGTTTGACCCACCCAGCTCCCGAACCTAATATCCTTTCTATTATAGATTGCTTTCTGCCTTGGTTTTTTCTTTACACCATCCCGTACCCTCAGGAAGGAAGTGAGAAGATTCCCGCTGGGCTGTGCTCATTTGGCCATGTTTCCCCCCAGGCTTGTGGGCCTGAGTGAAAACAATGGTCAAACGTAACATGCTCTTAGCGTATATGCCATTTAGACTCGCAAATCTTTGTATAACAGTCCGGACGTCAGCCGAGTGCTGAGGATCTACATTATAAGTGGAAACTAGCCTGTATATGTTAATCGCAAGCCATTTTTTACTGGTCATATTATCTGCCGTAATACGACGAGGTATCAAACTCTTTCTCTCCCCATTGCGATCTCTATTGCAGTTTGGGCAGCGTTTTACAAACATGGTGTGACGCAGGCTCATGCCTGGCCACCAGTACCTTGATTGTAATTCTTCCAGAGAATCTTTTAGTTTGAGGTGTCTGAGACCCTCGCCCATATGTGCGTCTGCGATTAACAAGTTTCTCCTGTCCATGTTTGGAATCACTCTATCCCCCACTCCAGGGATTCGAGCAAAAGGGACGGAGTTTGCATCGATTATGTATGTATAATTGAGTGGATAGTTGATCGGTAACGCTGAGCAGTCGCCTTTTGATGACGTCTTCACCGCCAGCACTGTTTTACCGTCAATGTATTTTAATGTACGCTTTTTTCGAACTACGGGAGACGATTTAGTGGCTGCCGCTGCGGCTGTTTCAGCCAATGAATTCCCTACAACGTGAACGCCATCACGCTGATGACTCAGTGAGTGAGTCACGTGAGTCTTTGGTAGTTCTTTTTGTAAAAGAGCTATTTGTTCCCAGAGCAGTTTCTGCTTTATTGGTGCATCTGTGTTATCTTTCTAACCGTTTTGAATCCATGTCTGCAAATCCTTGTTGTATGATTTGACGCAGTAATATGAATCTGACACTATAAGTGTCGGGAATTCGCGATCCGCATTATCTAGCGCCATTTTCAATGCTATTATTTCAGTTTGTTTTTCTGAATTAGTTTCTACTGAGTGTGATTTTGTTAATAGAGGTCTTAGTTTACCTCCGCGCCACACTTCTTTTGTAATCTCACATGTGGGGTTGTATGCTTGTTCTCCCCAAACTGAGGGTTGAGCATGTCCGTCTGTATAGATTACACAGGCGTAATGTCGTAGAGGCAGAATGTCGATTGGCAGAGGGTATGTTTTTTCATATTCTAGATTTTCCATTTCTTCTAGTTTTTAGAAAATTGTCAACCAGGCTATATTTAATAATTCATATCCTACGTACAAGACTGTCAGATGGGCAATTCTGGACTTTTTAAAGTTGAATTTGTAACCCTCTGCAGCGAACCCAAGTATTATGGTGTTCACTCTTTTCAAGTGAGTCTCCAAGTCATCATCTGTTAAGTAAATGTCATCGACATAAGATAATGCTTCATCATCATATAGTTGTAGTAATTCTGTTACTCTCGCTGAGAATACCCCCGGGCTGTTCTTGTACCCCTGGGCTAACCGACAGAATTGTTTTTGAGTGCCATTTACTGAGAATGCAGTTAAATATCTGCTCTCTGGTGCTATATTTTGACAAAAGAATCCATTGGAGATGTCCAAGGTAGTTTTGTATTTTTTGCGCACTATGTTATTCATTAGTGCAGCACTGTGTGAGTTTTGCACTGCAAAAGTTTTGCAACATGTGTTAAGGTGTCGGTAATCCAAAACTAGACGATATGAGTTGTCTGGTTTGGAGACCGGAAACAAAGGATTGTTCATTTGTGAGGTGCAAGTTTCAATCACCCCCTGGTATTCTAGCTCATCTAGTATTTCATTTACCTGTTTTTTAGCTTCTTGCTTAATTGGGTACTGCCTTTGTGCAGTTGGTTGTGATTTTAACTGGATTTTGTGAGGAGGAGAATCCTCATCCCATCCTACTTGATTTTTATATAAAGCAGGTGCTAGAGCCACTGCCCACTTTCTGGCAAGTGTATATTTTTTATGAATCGGGATTTTATTCGAGAAGGCAGGCATAATTACTTCTTCGCCATGAGGGCACTCCCTGACAAACTCTGGTGGCCAGTCTTTTTCAGCTAGAAGGATATCGTAGCCCTTGGAGAGATTATCCCAAAATAGTCCCCTTATCTTCCTAGTCTTATCTCCCTCTATACGTAATGTTATCTCGTATATCTTGTGGGGTTTGCTAACTCTGGTGTCTGCAGTTTCCACTTGAAGATATTCATTCGTGTCCACTGTCTCCAGATAATTCATAAGGACTTTGCGAGCTATGCTCACTTCTGCTGCACTGTCTAGCATTGTCTGAGCCCACTCTCCGTTTTTCAGTTGTGTCCTCAGTATTCTCGGCATTGTTAACTACCTTGATACTGGCTACCTTCTTTTTTGGAAATTGTAATTTCTTTTTTAGCTGAGCAGGTTCCTTGTCTTTTGACTTGGCGTGCTCTTCTCTTTGTTCTGATCGTCCTCTTCTTTCCGATTTCTGCGAGGAATTCTGAAAAGATTGAGAGGGACGTGTATCAATGTCTTGATATCTATCAGGTTTTTTAATATTATCCCTATTTCTAAGGTTATATCTATTCCCAGAGGGGTCACTCTGTGGTGACCTCTGTCTTCGGTTTGGAGATTTTTCTCTTCGCCTTGGAGACCTTCCTCTGGACTGGAATTTCTTTTCTTTAGGATTGGATTGTTTGTTTCCATCCCAGTTCTTTTTTGGTGAATTATTATTAAAGAATATTTTTTCTGGACTTTCAGTCAGTTGCGGTTTTACTGGTATTCCACCTAAACTATCTCTACCTAGTTCCTCATAGGATTTTTCTATGATTCTGGCAATTTCAGCTGGTTGGTCTGCTATATCTGTCTCTTTTAACCTCTGGCGGATCGCCACGTTTGCTGCTTCTCCCTTTATGTTGGCTAATAATATAGCCGAGACCTGCTTGAAGTCTTTTAGTAATTTCATACCAAGAGTTAAAGCGGGCTCTGGACCGTATTCGTCTTGAATTTGTTTTAGCACATCTGGTATCACCGAAATGGATGGAACACCGTGCGTTTTTGTGTAGATGGAAGCAAAGACTGTACCCCAAGTGTCACAGTCCTCTATGTGTGGTGCGATTCCCATTGGAAGACAGATAGTCAGAATCCTGTGTTTTTCTAATGGCGTGGTGTCAGGAAACACCGCCTCTATTTGGGTGATTTTTTGTGCCAACCAGAATGGTATTTGTTCCCGTTTAGCCGGTACTTTACCTAGGCAGGATTGGATGTTCTGTGGTGTAATTTTATTTGTATTCCCCTGGTGAGGGGTCAGCTGTGGAAGTTTAATCGCTGGCTGAATTGTTGAAGTCCGCATCACATACTGTACTAATTGTCTATGAATTTTTAGTAATTGTTTTAGCTGTATTAACAGCTCTCCTGTAGACATTCCTTCGATGTCTGGGTGTGGTGTGTATCCGGCTAAGACCGGCCACGTTGCTCCTGGTCTACCTAAAGGACCGAGCCTGGTGATGTGATTGTTATGTTTTAGGGCGCCATCAAATAAGAGCAAATGCTCTTGGAATTTGAGTGGTACTTCCACCTCCTCGAAAGGAGTGTACTCATTAGGAGGTTCCTCTATTTTGTAATAGTGGAAGTACTTTGTTACAGCATTTGCTGCTGGAAAATGTATCCATGTATAGTATACCTCTGTCTGCCGATATTCGTGTGCCTCAATTACGAATATGACTGTACCACCTCTAGGTGTCAGTCCATTTTCTATAAGTTTTAAGGTTATAGATTTCCTTTTGGCGACCGGGATGAGTATTATATCCCCGTCCGCATCTAGTGCTGCAGTATCAGCTGCTGCTATTTCAGCTGCTAATCTAACTGCTTCTCTTTCTTCTTCATTGTCTGACATTTTACTGTCAGGAAGGTTATTTTGTTTGTTTGCAGATCAGGTTTCTTTATGGAAACAGAGATTAGATGCACAATATTTTGGAACTGTTTATCCTTCAACGTTGACTATACCAAGAACCATACATAGGAGTTCCCTCCTGCGAGGTTTTGGAGGATATAACCTTTCACCCACTCCAGACGTCTTTGGAGTATGTGGGAAAAGGGGTCTGAGTGAGAAAGCACGACTGAGTTACTCTAAATGTCTTACGTTAGTTTTATCGCCCTTTCCAAACGCGTTGGGCGCCATGTAGTGTAGTTCCTATCTTCCCAATAGGCTCTGCGCATTGGAATAATACCTACAGCAGTAAAGGCCTAGGCCAGACGTTAACTAGGTCTACTACTGTCGATACTAGACTTAAGTTTTGGGTTTGCCAGCGTAGCTCAGAGTTCGCTAGAAACTTTCTCGAATGTTCAGGAAAGAATTAACTCCCCTGATTAGACAAGAAGGGATTTAGTTTCTGACAACCATAGAACATGACAACTTTGCTCTCCCCTAATCAAGAGTGTATCTCCAGAGTCGTGTGAGCACAAGGCAATTATTTTACTCAGTCAGTACGTGCATTCTTAGTCTCATCAGAATGTAGAGAAAAGGAAGAGACGGGCGTGTTCAATAAAAAGGTGTTATTTATTGATCAGTCTCTTTTCTCGTACGAGAGAAATGGATCGATATTATTGCAATACTTATAGTTAAGTAAAGTGCATACATTAAAAGCAATAGTATAAAATAATACTGTAAAAACATTGATATGGTTTCTGAGCCATATGATGTTTAAAATGATTAAAATATATTTACATACACATATACATTTGACTAAACGTACTCAACTGGTGTTTCTAAATACGCCTACCCCGTGTACCTGACCTAAGTCTAATGCGTGGGCGGGAATAGAAAGTTACAGTTTAAGTTAAGTTTGTTCTTGCCAAGTGAATAACTAAAGAATTCTCTGTGAGGGGTTATTCAGTTCTGTACCTGGAATTTAGGATGAATGAGGAATGGTATCTCTTTCCTCGATATTCCAGGCCGCCTGCGAGGGCTGCCCGAAAGCGCCGGTGCTGGGTCTCTCGGCAGGAGATAGCAGCTTCTCTCAGCGCATCAGGAAGGCGGGGCTGCTGCCAGCGGGGTCTGCTCTGCTCTCGGCTTCGGCAAGTGTGGCTGCTCCGTCTCGTCACCACGCGTGTGTTTGCATAGGGCAAGATCGGCAATATTTATACCTTAAAGGTGCCGAGATTGACGTAAGGATGGACATAGATACGTCAATAAAGATGTCATACGACTTGCTCGTTAGCACATTCTTTTACTGAAGTTCTCTGTGAAATCAAAACAATGGTCGCACGGATTTTCCAGGTTGTCATAGGTTTGATTTGTTATGAGAACGTCGTATGCCTTATCAGGGGCTGGAGGAATGTCGCTTGTCTAATTAGATCTCAAGCGTTATGACCTAATCAGATAACACGTTCCTGTGCTGTAGTGTGACTGCGTCAGATAACGGTATCTGCATCATGGGGGCTTGTCTTGCCTCATGGGCTGACTGTTAGTTAACTTGATAGTTAGTTTAACCAGAATAGGGTCAGGAATAGGGGGATCGATTCAGAACCTATAGGAATACATGACACCTGTGCTCGCTTGGATTTTGGCCAATTTAAGTTTAAGCGTGCCATTGTAACATTCCACTAATCCAGCTGATTGGGGGTGATTTGCAGCGTGGAACTTCTGCCTAATGCCTAGCCCTTCACACACTCTTTTCATCACACAACCCACAAATTCACTTCCGTTGTCAGACCAGATCATTCTAGGCATTCCGAACCTGGGGAAAAACTCTTTCACAAGGGCTTTCGCTGTGGACAAGGCAGTATTGTCCCTTAGGGGATAGGCTTCTACCCACCTTAAGAAGGCACAAACAACCACGAGCACGTATTTTAAGTTGTTGCACCTCTCCATGTGTATGAAATCTAGCTGCAAAACCTCGAACAGATACGTAGGAGGTGCAAAATGACCAGCTGGAGTTGGGGTTCCCCTACCAGGATTGTGCTTCAGACATACCATGCAATTCTTGACAACATTCTCTGCACACTTGGGAATCCCCGAATTCTTCCACACTGGGGCCAACAACTCGCAAATCCCTTTCGCGCTGATATGGGCCATCCCATGAGCCATTGTAACCACTGCAGGCACATATGCATCGGGTAACAACCATCTCTGTTGCTCTGTCGATTCAATCCAACAACCATTTGCATCCATTCTCCCTGTACTTTCTCTCCACATGCTTAACTCTTTCTCCGTGGCCTCAGCTTGGATGGACTTCACACTTTCTATCGGGTCTTCACATATTCCAACATCACCAGTCCATCTTTCTGGGCTCGCAACATACATTCGGCTCATCATATTCTTTGCAGTTTCCTTAGCAGTTTCATCAGCAAATGCATTTCCACGACCAACATCATCAATCACTTTCTTGTGAGCACTACATTTCACGATCGCTACTTTCAGGGGCAACGTCAGTGATTCAAGAAGCTCATTCACCAACTGACCATGCTGAATCTTAGCTCCATGCGAAGTCAGGAACCCACGTTCCCTCCACAATCGTCCAAAACTGTGAGCCACTCCAAAAGCATACTGGCTGTCGGTATAGACAGTCACTTTCATTCCTTTAGATAACACACATGCTCTCGTCAGTGCCACGAGTTCAGCGGCTTGAGCTGAACCATGTGGTATTTGTGCAGTTTCAATGACTGTGTGCAAAGTTGTGACAGCATATGCTGTAGTCACGTTACCATTTGGGAGTTTAAAGCATGAACCATCCACCCATAATGTACCATCACATTCAGCAAGAGGAGTGTCGAACAAATGAACTCTCCCTTTCGTCTCTTCCTCTGTTCTAAGGAAGCAATCGTGCTGTTCTGAAGCATCCGATTCCTCTGCAATTGGTAACAATGTGGCTATGTTCAAGGTACTGCACCTTTTTATGTGCACATGGCTCGCCAGTAGCGTCAATTCATAACTGGACAGTCGAGCACTAGTTAAGTGCTGTGTCTTGGTCCTATTTAACAATGTGTCTACTGCATGCGGGACCATCACGATTAGTGTATTATTCATTACTAGACCTGCAGACTGTCGAATAGAAACAGCTGCTGCTGCTGTGGCCCTTAAACAACTTGGCAATACTCTTGCTACCGGATCCAAAGTTGACGAAAAATAGGCGCATGGCCGCTGTCTATCTCCGTATAACTGAGTCAGCACAGACAATGCACAGCCCTCCTTCTCGTGGACATATAATGTGAAAGGCTTACTGTAGTTGGGGTTACCTAACACAGGGGCCGAACATAATGCTGTGCGTAATTCGAGAAAACTTTTCTGACACTCATCAGACCAAGGAATGGAATTGGGTGTATTTTTACACGTTAGTGCCAATAAGGGTTTGGCTAATAACGAAAAATTTGGAATCCACTGTCTACAGTACGATGTAATGCCCAAGAAAGCGCGTACTTCTCTCTGCGTTCTTGGCACATTCAATTTTGCTATTGCCTGAATTCTTTCTGGGGTCAGTTTCCTTCCCTCCTTCGATAAGAGATGACCTAAGTAGGTCACTTCTTGTCGGCAATATTGAAGCTTGGAAAGTGACACCTTGTGATGCAGATCACATAGATGACGCAGTAATGTCAAAGTGGCCATTTTACAGATTTTCTCAGTGTCCGCAGCGATGAGCAAATCGTCCACGTACTGTACGAGAGTGGCACCCTTGGGCAAAACCATTGTGTCAAGCTGACTTTTCAGAGCTTGACTGTATATTGAGGGGCTTTCACAGTAGCCTTGGGGAGCGCGTTTAAAGCGGAAGCTGCGACCTCCTAAACTAAAGGAAAAAATATCCCTGCTTTCCTCAGCAATCGGGATACTGAAGAAAGCATTCTTCAGGTCAATCACCGAAAACCAGGAGGCAGAGGCTGGAATCATAGTCACTAATGTTGTAATGTCGGGGACAGCTGGGAATTGTAGCACCACTATCTTATTTACTTCTCTAAGATCAATCACAAATCTATACACAGGTGGCTGAGAAGGGTCAGTTCGTTTTAAAACAGGCAGAACAGGACTATTGCAAACATTGCCTCGTGTTTCTTCAATTACGTCTTTTTCAATCAACTCGTAAACAATCGCTAGCAAAGCTTTTTCGCCCTCATTGGATATTCTGTATTGGGGAATTCGTGGCATTTTGACATTCGACTTCAATGTTACAACATATGGTGGAATTTCTAAAAGACCTACATCATTCGGACCAGTAGCCCAAAGAATATCTGGGAGAAGTGCCAATTCTGCTGGAAGTGCATTTCTCGACAAATACATGGGAGAAACCACTTTCTTACATAAAGTAAGTTGTACTCCTGAGGGAGAACAGTACAAAGTCGCATACAATCTTTTTAGCAAATCTAATCCTAGCAAATTTTCACCACAACCTGTTGTCAAAATAAGGGGTGCTTCGAATTCACAAGGACCAACATAAAGAGATAAAGGGTCAGAAATCGGATTTCTAACCGGGGCGCCAGAAAAACCTACGGAAACGTTCATTTCGCCAGACAAAGGTGTGCCAGGGAGTTTGGAGTGCATAATAGAACTCTTTGTAGCACCAGTATCCAACAGAAAAGGTTCTGACACACCCGATGTAATCACCTCAACGTAAGGTCCATTCTGATCTACTGGAACTGAAACAACTCCCTCTCCTTGTCTAAGGCTGTCCTAGCAATCATTATTCTCCCACTGCTCATTTTCTGTGTAATACTCATCAATGTAGTATTGAGCTGTCCTGTCAGATACGGTATTTTGCTGGTCAAACCTGTTCATAGAGTTTTGTGGTGGAAGGGGACGTGCGTCCTGAGGGGCGTTTCCACGCCCTCTACCTCGAGGCGCTTGCTGACTGCCACGACCTCTTACGCCAGAAATTCCATTTGCACGTTGTGGTAGGGCAGGACAGTTATATTTGTAATGACCCTCTTGTTTGCAATATAAACACTGGTTGGGACCTACGCGGTGTTGAGTGTAATCGAATCTTTGCAAGTTTCTCTGATATTGTTGAGGCTGCTGAAAAGTGTTCTGGTAGTGATTCTGACCATTATTATTTTGAATACCACCACCACGTGGCGGATAGGCTTGCTGTAGCAAAACTTTCGTTTTGAGTTCTCTAGTTTTCTTTTCTACTTTATCTTTCTCATCTTTGTCTCTATTCTCGTAGTACTGTGCGGTAGCTAATATCTGGGCTGAAGATGAGACTGCCCAAGAACTTTCCGAATCTTTTAATTTCCTACACAAATCGGGAAGCAGATTGTGCACAAATTTATCGACAAACAATCTCTGACCACCTTCTGTGGTCATATCTTGACCGCTGTGGTCAATGAATATTTCTTCAAATCTGGTGAAGAAATCTGAAACAGTTTCTTCTTTCTTTTGCTTGCATGCAGATAACTTATCCCAATTTACGCGTATTGCAGGCATTATCGTTTTCATGTAATCTACTATTCTACCAGGTAGTTCCGCTATCAGAGGCTCAGGCTTGGCACCACCAACTTGTCGCGCATCTGCAGCAGTAATATTAGCCCACGTGTCACCTAATTCCTGGTCATGATCTACATGACGAATTTTTCCCCATAAAGGCTGTGGAACAACGTTCCCGAATAACATATCGATATCGGCCAAATTCATTATACATGACCCAGCAGTTTGCGACAATTCTTTATAGTACCCTGCAGGATTTTTACGCGGATCTGGTAGTGTTTGTTTGAGTGCTAAAACTTCAGCTCGCTTCCATGGGACATGTACCCATACGCGGTGAAAGTGGGGCAGGACAGGTGGGACAGCTGTCGCGTCACCCTCTCTCCACTGTGGTCAAACTTCTCTCATAGGGTATTGTCGTGCCTTTTTCCTGCTAGATGCACTAAATTCCGATGGTGACCCAGAACTGCTTCCCTTACTTCGATATGATAATAGCATTTCAACTGCCTTTTCCACATCGGGACCTACAATCATACCCTCTCCAAACTTAAATCGTACACGACACATCTCTCGCGGGATGCATTCTTGATCGTTGTCTTCTAAATCCTCGCCAAGAAAAACACACATCTGTTCGAACACATATCTCTGTGTCGCTGCTTCCCATTGATGGAAGACTTTCATGACAGACTGTACATCATATTTTGCAGTGTCCATGACCCATTTCCGAGCTAAACTATTCAGGGAATCTCTCTCTTGATAATCAGGCAGTTGACTTCGCAACTGTCTTCTTCCTATGTTAGGGGTCGTAGCAGGCGACCCGAAAAGAGGTAGAAGAAGATTAGTAACAGTGCTGGCCATTTTCTGCCGAATGGAAGGTGAAACTGAAGGACAAACAGATGAAAAAACGGGGTGAGATAAGGCGGGGTAGAGATGGCAGAAGAGGTATCAGGAATAATAGATGTGGTACCAGGCAAAATCAATGAGGGGGCATTAGGAGATGTAGAAAGTACAGTAGGCAAAATCGTAGAAAACACAGGTGAAACAGAAGTGGTCGGTGGGCCTGGAGGAGGCTGCACCAAAGAAGTAGGAGCCAGCTGAAGAACAGCTGGCGGGTGCTGTGGAAGAGCCGGAGGCGCAGCTTGTGCAACTAAAGGTTGCGGGGGTGCTGTGGCATTCTGCGCATAGGGGGGTGGTGAAGTTAATAATTGCGACATTAGTGGGTCTTTTTCACGCTCTTTTGCTGTCCCTTGCTGAAGAGACGGCAAAACTGGATAACACTTATCTATTGCCATTTTACGTTGCCTGTGCAACTGCTCATTTATCTGCTCTTCCTCATTATCTTTAAACTGCACGGCAGCTTGCATTACTGAAAGTCCCCCTTCTCTCTTATTTTTCTTAGCTAATTTAATTTCTTTTTGTTTGGCTTCTTTGCGCCATAAGCGGAAAGAGTCAAACATCGAACCAGTGTCTACTCTTAAAAATTGAAAAGAAAACTTTAGATTTTTCTTTTGGGAACAGATTCTGTTTTCCTCTAAGGAAAACCGGCTGCATTAAAAAAAATGGCTTTTTTGAAAAGCAGTCACATACATGGTGGTCTGCTGACCCCGGAAGGCCTGTGATTTTTGTGATTCCCAATGGGTCGTAAACCGATACATACCTCATTAATATTAATGAGGTAGGTCTATTTGCGATCCACTGGGAATTGCAAAATGTGTAAAACACACATTTGTAATTGCTGTTTGTGATTACCAAATAATGAATCGCAAAAATTGCTATTTGGTAACTGCAAACACTTACCTTCGTACATCTGGCCCTAAATCTTTTCAAGCAACATTACAAAATATAATGATGGGTGGAGTGTTAAAACTTTTCAAACACTCACCCCAGTCTCAGATCTAGATTTAATCCATCATTATTTTGCTCACCACACCACCCCAGTTGGACCCAGCCATATGCAAATCAGTCTTGACCCTACTGCTAAACTGCCAAGCCGGGTCCTCTCTGGACTGGAAGCAAGCATCCTGGGACCAGTTTTGATGTATCAGCCAAGCTAGCTTGAATCCAGTGGTGCAGCGAGCAAGGGCCCCATGTCTAGGCATACCGTCAGGGCTGGACTGGCTACCGGGCTTTCCTTAATAAACAATGCAGAACAAATGTTTATAAAAGTACGCTTTAAAGCTATTTGTTATGCATTGTTTATTTCGGAGTGCCGGCAGCTCCTCAGCAACAAAATCAGCCCCTTAGCAGTGAACCTGGACCCCGCCCTGCCATCCCAGCAAAAAGCGCCCGGTAGCCAGTCCGGCCCTGCATACCCATAGTCACTTAGGACGTACATAGCAACATCACAAAATAAAATGATGGATGGAGTGTTGAAACCTTTTAAACACTCACCCCCAGTCAAAGATCTGGGTTTAATCCATCATTATTTTGCTCACCACATCCCCCCAGTTTGGACTCAGCCATTGACCCTGCTCCCCATGAGAACAGTCCAGTCTAAACTGCCAAGCCAGGTCATCTCTGGACCAGGAACAAGCATCCTGGGACCAGTTTCAGGGTATCACACCTTATTAGCCAGGATAGCTTGAATTCAGTGGTTCAGCAAACAATGGACCCACATCTGGGCATACCCATTGCCACTTAGGACTCACATAGCAACATCACAAAATAAAATGATGGACGGAGTGTTGAAACGTTTCAAACACTCACCCCCGGTCACAGATCTGGGTTTAGTCCATCGTTTTTTTGCTCACCACATCACCCCACAACAATTAAGATGGTGGGTTCACATAATGAAGTTAGTTCATATCCTGGTGTAGAGCGTACTTTAGTATGGTTGAGGGTGATTAACCAAGGTGTCTGTGAAATAGGAGGAACTTGAGGCCCATTTTGAAGGTGACCAGGAAAGTGGTTAGGTGGAGGGAGGAAGGTAGCGAGTTCCATATTCCTATGGCACTACCAGAGAATGACTGGCTTATGTACCTTTCGCGACTGAAGGTGGGGGGTTCCAGGAGTAGGATTGGACATTACTAGAACCCCTATGTACCCCAGGGATTTTCAGTTTCTTGCAGTTTCAAATTGGGCACACGGTTCAATGGGAAGCCATTGGAGGGTTAGTTGGGCAGGGGAAATGTGATAAAATTACTTGAGACTTAAAACGAGGTGCACTGCTGCATGTAGTGCTGCTCTCAGTGGGCCTAGGTGAACTTTAGAAATGCCTGAGAGAAGGGCTATTCTATGATTTAGCGTGGAGAGAATGAGAGAGTGCATCACTATTTTGAGGTCTTGTTCTGGGATCAATTATCTGATGCCCCTAAGCTGCCTAAGTTGGTGTCATGTGCTAATGGCCGTGGCTGCTATGTTGTGTGGAGATTCAGATGACTGTCAAGGATGATAGCAAGTGATCAAGCACTCTGGACAATGGCAGGGCTACCACCCATGGCGGTAAAGTTGGCCATCCATTAGTTGGGTTGAGTTTTAGATGGTGGTAGACATCCAGTTCTGAATCTTTAGGAGCATGTTTGAAAGGAGGTCAGTGTTTCAGGGAATGAGATTTTCATGTATATTTGACTGGTAGTGTAGAGGTAGAAGAGAATCCCAGAATTTCTGAGTTCTAGGTACAGGTTAAAGAGAGGTGGGGAGAGGATTGAGCTTTGAGAAACCCCCCCTCATGTACACTGACTGGTCTTGAGAGAGAGTTACCTATTTTACAATTTGGGAACGGTTGGCTAAGTATGAGGAGAACCAGTTGAGAACTGAGGTACTGGGTTTTTAAGAACCGGCACAGAACCGGTAACCCAGCGGTGCCAGGGGATCAACACCCAGAGACCTCGGGTTCTCCTGAGTCAGACCTACAGAAACTCAGAGTCTTCTAGGTGAAGTCAAAGATTAGTTTATTGGCTGCAACCAAGGTAACAGGGTCCTAGAAGTACAACACGGGTATATTCTCAGGAGACTGCACACTTTCACGAAGTCAGGCTTCTCTTCTTATACATAATTTTCAGCCTTGGGCAAAACATTCCTTGGATTCGTGGTATTTCATTTATAGTTACTGATTACAAAAGAAAAGCAGAGTCATGATGACATGTACATATTTCACGTCGTGCTGCCCATAACAAATCATCCGGCAAGGCCCAACATTTCATCAGATATCGCTGGACCCCTAATAAAAACGGTCACCTCCCCATCACAAAGCAAGTGAAGAAAAGGAGTGGAGAAAAGATGTGAGCGAGATATGGCAGGTGTGCGCGCTCAAATGGTTTTATGGCTGGTTGAACCTAGATGCTATCTTGCTCGGCCACTGGGAGGGAACTGACCTAACGAGTTCGGCCTGGAGGCAATGGTTCTAACTTGTACTGGGGTCAGGGAGAAGTCGATTAAGGAGTATGTGTCCTTGTGGAATCAAATTCAACTGGATTAAGGCCTATGTAAAGGGCAACATGTAGCTAAGGGTTTAGAATGTAAATGACGATTTCGAGGTGAAATCGTCACTCGAATACGCCGAAAATACATGTACTTGATGTACTCGTCATTCTCGGTCTTTTGATACCAAATTCGTCCTATTTCGACGAAGTTTTTATTCTCGAGTCCAGTACTATTATATAAATCCAGATTTTTCAGAACCACAGAACTCCACATGCCATGCGTTATTCATGAGTGCAAAGGAGGTCCAGATGTTTGACAGTGACAAATACAATGGACAAGTCCAGGAGGACCTTGAGGCAGGAGTTACTGGAGTCGCGGATTAAAACAGAGTCATCAACTAGTTGGAGGATTGCAGTTTCTGTACTATGACCCTGGCGGAAACCCAATTGGAGAGTGTTAGGAGGTGTTTGTACCGAGTTGGGATGCTACACAACTTTCAATGACTTTGCTTAAAAAATATGGGAGTGTGGATACTACATGGTTGTTGCTCATGTTCTCTGGATTGAGAGATTGTTTTTTAAAGAGAGGAGAAACTTGACCCACTTTTAGTCATTCTGGAAATAGGCCCTATTGGAGAGAGGAGTTTACCATGTTGGTCATTATGGTGAGTAGCCTAGAGGCCCTCAGGCAGGGACTGACACTTCCAGAGGAGGGCAGGTGTCTGCTAAGGTGTTTGTGGACAGAGAGTTGCAATCTCTCTTGAGGCGACTGTCTGTTTCCAAGATGGCAGCCGTTGGGACATATGTTTGGCCCAGCTGTGGACAAGCAGAGGATGCAGGTGTACTGAGAGTGGCCGTCTGACTCTGTGGCTGCTGGTGCTTGTCAATAGATGGCACAACCATGGGCAAACCGAGATGCGCAGTCTTTCCGAGGACCACAGCCTGATTTCAAGATTTCAGCCATTGTGACCAGGTTTGAGGCCTCAAGAGAAGTTCAGGCAAAAATGTGGGCTGTAGGGAGAAGTAGCAGGCAAGTGAGTATAATACTGACACTCCCAGTGTCTATATTTGTCTGTGCTAGGAAGATGAGTATTTCTTGCTAATGGGCTCCCAGTAAAATCTGGATTAGCCAAAAATCCTAATTAGGGTTTTGTCAAAACTTATTTTCTGCTTATCTGGTTGACATAAGACACAGAAAGTGAAACAATAGCAAGCATCCTTTTCATGTCTATTGCATTGATGAATTAAACGTCTTTCCTGGGTCTGGGAGTGAGGGGTTCATTGTAAATGCTGCCAGTATGTTTTCAAAATCACCAACTTGAGATATTACACCAAATAGGCCCTAGTACAAAAGTGCCTATTTATTTCCATTAAAGCAGCAGAAGCGTACCTTGCTTGCTGCAGGGGAAGCAGCCCGTTAAAGCTCCCAGAGCATGTTGTTCCAGTTTTCCCATTACAGGCATATGATCTCTGGCTCATTGTGGTGTTCCCACCTGAGGTCTCCATGTTGCATTGCCACCATGTCTGGCATGTATGGGGCATAACACCTTTGGGAGGTGACCTCCTCGGGTGTTTATTGACATGACGAACGAGTTCTGGCATTCTGGCTCTATTCTGACTCCATCATTGTTCCAGCCCCCCTGTACTAAATTGTTGAGTACTATTAACAATTCAACATGGCTCCATTTGTTTTAACATCCAGGTCAAGAGTTAATTACCTTTTTTAGCATATATAAGGCTGACACTGTTGCAGCAGATCTTTTCCAGGTTCCTTTTCTTCATACTTTATTTTCTCCTGTCTTTTCTGGATTAGACTGTTTCAGGAAGTTTCCTATGTCTGTACGGCTTTCTCCTCCTGTACTCTCCACCATGAGCACATGATCCAAACTCAGTTCACATTAGTGCAATGGAAGTCTGATTACCAGAAGGTGTCACTTTTTCCTCAAACAAGCTAGAACCAAGTTACTTGGAAAATCTCAGCATCCAGCTCTTGACACAAGCATGTACTCCAAAAAATATTAAATGTTCTATTGAGTATTAGGTTATTTAAAAAAGTAACTGTGATTGGTTGGCCAAGCAAGGAGAGCAAACAGTAATTTAAAGTATCAGTTATATTATATCACACTGGAATTAGTATATTACCATTCAAATTAGAGGCATTTTACTTTCGTTATGAATTGATCTATAAATTGGAAGTAGCTGGAAACCCTCCAGCTTCTTTGTGGCTTATGATTGCTTTTGATCCAACCATCTGGAGCTACTTCATTTAGAGCATTTTAAGCCCTAATGAAATCCCCAATTGTAGCACAAGACATAGTAATGGGAATATATTCTTCAATAGGAATGCAAGAGACCTTTCCATGTTCCACACTTCCATAAAGACTTGTTATGTAAACTGACCATACACAAGTAGGGTTCTGAGAAATATTATTTTAATTACCTATAATTCATGTTTGAACTAGTCCCCAAAAGCACCTATAATTCTGTCCTTCAATAGATGTTTGGTCAGGAGTGACAGCACAGCTGTTTTGCAGAGATCATGTAATCACAAAAGAAGTTTTAAAAAGCAGTGGTTGAAGGTTATTTTCTTCTCGACGGGGAGCAAGTGGAGGTCTCGCAGGTGTTGGGTCATGTGTTCATGTCGTGGGGTGCCGAGGACAAATCTGGCTGCAGTGTTCTGGATGGTCTGGAGTTTGTTTTGCAGGGATTTGTTGATTCCAGTGGAGAGGGCGTTTCTGTAGTCCAGTCTGTTAGTTATGAGTGCGTGGGTGATGGTCTTTCTGGTTTCTGGGGGAATCCGATTGAACGCCTCGCGAAGGATGCAAAGGTAGTTGAAGCAAGTGGAGGCGACGGCATTGACCTGGTGAGTCATGGTAAGGGAAGAGTCTAGAATGACGCAGAGGTTCTGGGCGTAGTCCGTCGGGGTGGGTGGGCTTCCGAGGGTGGAGGGCCACCAGGTGCTGTCCCAGGCAGTGGGGAGGGTCCAAGGACGGGGACTTCTGTCTTCTCCGAGCTGAGCTTTAGGCAGCTGTTGCTCATTCAGGCTACAACGCCTTTCATTCCTTCCTGGAAGCTGAGTCTGGTGTCTTCAGGGTACTTCATGAGGGAGAAGATGTACAAAGGTACGGTACGGAAATGGGCTTCATTAATGGCTCCTTTATATTGGGAGTATAGGTTGAGAAGAAGTATCTCCGAATCATGGAGGGACTCCCTCTTTGTCCCAACATACAAGAAAGGCTTGCGATCCAACCCAAAAACTACCGGATGATCGCACTCCTAGATGTAGATGGGTAGTGCTATGCCAGTATATTACTGCAAGAACTGACGGCTTGGGCGGAAGCACGTAATTTGATCCTGTAAACGCAAACAGGCTTCTAAAAGAGATCTCACATTGAAGATAGCTTGGTTGTATGTTCCACCTGATTGAGACTACGCTTGCAAAAAACAGAGAGGTCTCTGTATCTAGCATATATAGATTTCCAACCAGCTTACGACAGTGTGGCCCACCCGTGATTGTGGTTAAAATTTAAAATTGGGGCACCAACAGTACACTACTAACAGCACTGGTTGGCTAAAAGCCAGGTTCATAGACTACTGCCTGAAAGCCAAACAAGCACGGGACACAACGCTAAAGAAATACATCTGGTTAATGATAAGCAACCCGGGGTTAACCTGGCACGAATTCTTAACACACTGCGTGGAAGCACTGGAAGCTCGCAAAATATGGTCTGCCTCCATAGCTACAATGGCAGCAGCTAAACTATTAACCAAACAAGCAAAGATAATATGGGCTAAAAAATTGACGCATTAATCTTGAAAAATCTAAGTCACGGAAGTTGGGTGGCTAAACCTTACAACAGCGGGGGCCTGCCACACTACCTTTCCTCTCCCTTAAAGCCAACAATGAGACACCAACTAATGAGACTACGGTTTGGCTTGATTCCGCTGTTGGCATACAAGTATGGCCAACGGCATAAAAGAAATGTAGCCATACAGCCATACAGTGCTGTGCACATATTGTGCATCTGTGAGAAATTGCGCACCTTGAGAATCTACTGGCTTCACCCCATTTGCCACATTTTAAATGTGCAGACATGTTAAGAAGCGCTGGTAGAGTGCATGAAAGGTGACTAAGTGCAACTGGCAGCAAGCTTCATGAAATTGTTGACAGCAGTAAAAGGGTATACAGCCTTTACAACGAAACTTTTACAACGAACTACCATTACAACGCAACTTTTACAACGCAAACCATAACAACGCATAGCGCTGGGGGGCGCTCTAGAATAGGGAATAGGTTTAATGTACTATCCAACACCTTCCCTACTATCCACGGGGACTGGAGTTGGAATAGTAAATTAAACTATTCACTATCCAGCGCCCAAAAGCATTATGCTTTGTAATGGTATGCGTTATAAAACTTGCGATGTAAAGGTAGGCGTTGTAAAAGTATGCGTTGTAACGTCATACATCCCAGTAAAAGCTATGCCGGACTTTGAAAAATACACAGAACTGTAAGTCACAATGCCGCGGCAATCGTTTTTACCTTCAAGTTTTCACAGCTGACAAAACGGTGTCCACATTTTTAATCTCAAAAATCCACAGGATGACAAACTATTATATACTTTTTCATAATATAGGACATTTTTCACTTTATATTTGATTTTAATTCAATATGATTGAAATGATTGTAATTAATTGTGCAATAAAACAATCTATCTATCTATCTACCATACATTTAAATGAGTTTTGAATTATTAAATACATTTATTTATTTCATTTGAAAATAATATTTCTAATAGAATAATTTAAAAAAATTGCCTCCTTCAGTAACATTTGTCTTTTTAGTTTTTGAGATTTAAAAAATCTTCCAAATGCTCTATTACAATTAGGGCTGTTGGACCTCCAGGGAACCGCCGCAGCTGCCAGGGAATGGTGGTTCCCTGGTGGTGTTGCAGCGGTCAGGAGGCCCCAATATGCTTCCCAGCATATGACGAGTTTCCTTTCCGCTGCGGATTTCATGGTGGTTCCACCTACTTGAAAACCGTGGCAGAGAGGAAATTGTGCCTCTGCACTCTGTGGTATTAACAACAACAAGGGACCCCAATTCAGTCAGCAGGGGACCTCGGGGAACATACTTTTTAGAACAACAGCGGTCCCATGCATGTAGATATAAATGAAATAAATATAGACAGAATCAGTTCTATATTTGGAGCGACATATCAGAATCTTTCTGCTCGCTCAATTCCCAGTGTTTCCACCGCGGGAGCACGCCAGGGCACAGATCGAACTGCCGACTAATCCGGTAGAAGCCTGGCGCCGTCGGATTACGTTATTGTAACGCGGCTCAGAAAAATCGCCCGACCCTGGGCTGACCTGCGGTCATTTTACCGTCACCCCCTTGCCTTCAAACGGCCGATTTAGTGGCCTGGCAATTAGAGGCTTAATAACGTTAAGGCATTAATTGAATGTCCTGATGATGGTCCCCATGATTGACTAAGGGGTCCGAAACGCCGTCGACCTATCTAAGCACCCTATACAAAACCTGATTTATACGTGATGTAATGGTGCTTTGTTTATATTTCTGTACAATTGAATCTGAAACAGAAAACGTTACTTTTGCCTTAAAAAGCCCTTCTTTGTTCGTAAACCTTCCTTCTGTACTTGATCTGACAGTGTCTGGGCACAGGCTTGTGTACCACACTGGTGAAATGTTGAAGGTATTCTCTTTGTGTAAATCATTTGTTTATTGAGTAAATTTGAAGACCTCTATCCGGCTGGATATGTCGCTCCAAATATAGAACTGATTCTGTCTATTTTTCTGCACTCTGTGGTGCATGCAGGGGGGCACGACATGTGCCCCCCTGTGAGTATGCTCCCCAGTTCCTGTATGACATGGACTTTACAGTCCATGTTGTGCAGGAACTGTTTTGGCGTGCCCATTTTCAGGGCACGACCATGGGAACATCAAAAAAAGCCCACCAGACATGAGAAATACTTGTAGGCGGCCCAGCCACGGGTTTTGCAGTCCAGCTGTGGGTTGCACCCAGCACCTCTCCACCAAACTAGTTATCAGACTCTTAGTGACAATCACAAGGTCTGTGAGACCATTTGTTTTACACAAAAATTCCACATTCCTCGCTCGATTGAATTTAAGAACTTAAACACAGATGGCTCCCAATTAACATTAAATAATCCTCATTTACAACTAAAAGAGCACACCTAAATGCACGAGTGCACACACATATACACACACAGATGCATAGGTGCTTCTCATGTCAGTACATCTTGAATCGCAAGCCTTCCAGAGACCTGTGAGTGAATACTGTGAGTCAATACAGTGATGTCATTCAGCACAGTGCAGGGGTGTAATGCAAACCCTAGCAGCACCTGCCGTGCACGGGGGACCCAACCTTCCAAAGGGCCCCCAAAACCTTGAAGGGGTCCCCTAATCAGCCAATGGTCAATGAATAGCTCTAACACTTGGGAGACTCAGGAGCCCCACATCACATTTTGCAGGGGGGGTCCATTAATTTGTTACCTCTCTGGCACTATTGAGATGTAAAGCCTTGCCCATTCAATGGCAGCCTCTTTAGACGACTGCAGTTTTAGTCCATACAATGTTAAACTGTGCTGTCATAGCTCAAAATAAAACTTGAAAAAGACACTCAAGCAGAGACAAATCCATTAACTGATATCCTGGGCTACAAAACAAATTAGGGTAGTAATACAAAGATGTTAGAGCCTGATTTACAAAGAAAGTGGTTAACCCTCGCTCACAGATTTGCACCATTGTTCGAGTACTCCCAGAAATAGGCATGAGAACCTGTGCTAGGTGCAGGTTTCCATGTGTTATCCTGTGAATGTCCCAGCTAGATCCAATTACTTCAAGCAGAGGGCACCCTAGTGAACAACTTTGTAAGGAATAATAGGATTACTTGTTCAAATGCCATTTTTTTTAATCCACAGTGAAAACTTTTTTCCTTCTGTAGAAACATCTTGTCACCAACTTTGGATTAAATCCATTCCTCATCCTACCCCGGAAAGGTATTTATGCAAGCTATTGGCTGAAGTGAAAATCCGACCTTTCCATGGTAGAAAGGGGAAAGAGGGATTTAGTGAATGGTGACAAATGTTCATGTTTATGAGTGTTCACAAAGTTCCAAGGATGACTTGAATTAAAACACCCATTTTTCTTGCCCTTGATTGAGATTTATGCACGCAGAGAACTTCATACTCGGATCAGAGATCTGCACACACATTAGGGAACTTAAGCTTGCCAGGAATTTATATAAGGTATAAAAAAGGGTGAATTCTGTTATAAACATGCTTTAACAATCAAATATACCTTCGTTAATGGTGCCCTCTATTTTTAATAAGTTATACGCATTACAAAACCTTGTAGTGTTTTGCTTCTATGTATTGTATGTCTAATAATGTTAAAAAACAGTGGAATCAAGATGTCTGACATTTCAAACTCTTCTTTAAGTTAACTAAATTTATAAAGATCACAGATAGCTTTAATATATAAAAGATCTGAAACCTTGATGGATGATTTAACATGGACATCTTACTTCTACCTGTAGGTGCCGTTGATCTGCGAAACAAAAAATATCAGCATCCACCAGATAATGGCGTATCAGAGAAATGGCTGTGTGAAAAACATGAATGATATGCCCCAGCAGGATACAGTGAAAGAATCCCATCACATAGACATGGAGCCGGAAATTGATCCAGTGGAGAACCATATTGAGCCTTCCAACAGTAAGGACCACTGCACCATAGAGATTAACGAGCTCGAAACAAATGTGTAACCTATTCTCACAAGGCCTCCTTTGGAATTGGAGGACAGACAACTGTTCCAGAGCTGGGAACTTTGGAAAAAAAGAGAAATGTAATGCAGTTCCATTAACCCGGAGAGACGGGCCACTAAACTGGAAAGACTGGGCCAGCGGCATGTTTGACCAAGATCAAAAGGCATGAATGAGTCAGTTACCTTTCTACAATTAAAGTTTTATAAATTTTTACAAGTTGGTCCATGCATTTCAACCTCCTGCCTTCTTGTCCAAATGGATCAAATCAGATATGGGGCAGTTTTCACACAGAGAAATAAAAATTGGAAGAAAGAAAATGAAAATGTAAAACAGCAAAGCATTAACAGAGAAAGTAAGGAGAACATCAGAAAACAAAATATGAGCCTTGTTTTCCACATTTCTATGTGGATACAGTATTGTAAACACAGTATTGTTATGTTCTTGCATTTTTCATGTGTTTTCTTAAATGTGTGTAGGAAGCAGCAGCGGATATAACACATTTTCTGAAACAATAGATATTAGTCTTTTTTTACTCATTATATAAAGAAAATACACATCTTGAAATAAAGGTGTAAAATCATTTGTTTTTGCAATGGTTTGTTTATTGGGAGAACTGAAAAAATAGAAGACAATTGATTAATCAACGTTTCCCTTGTATAAATACATTTAAGAGATTGTTTAAGAAACAGGGCCCTGATATGTACATTAGAGAAGAAGATGGCAGATCTATGGAACTCTTCACCCGATAGAAGCAATCCACATAATCCTGGTGGAAATAGGTCGCAAAACCAATGGCGATTCCCTGAAATCCACTAATCCAACATATACAAATTGCGAACTGCAAAATCTGCTGACCACTGAATCTTGGTATTCCGAACAACAGTTCAGGAGACAAATAATAAATCACAATGTCAAAAACAATACATTTCGATTTATAGAAAAAAGTCAGAAAATGAAGAGAAAAAGAGAAAGAAGGAATAAAAGGCAGGGAGACACAGAATAAAAACTGTCAACAAGGAATTAAAAAAGTTATCACAAATTTATTATAAATAGTGCGCTCAGAAGAATAAGGGCTGGTTTATACAACAATACATAACATACAAACAAAACCAAACATGTAAAGTAAAGTCCACATTTGTAAAGCGCACAATCACCCGTAAGGGTCTCTAGGCGCTGGGGGGCCGTCGGGAAGATTAAGCGAGCTATTGCCCAGAGTCACATGGTGCTGGGCTAACCTGCCGCCGGAGCCGGGGATCGAACTGTGGTCCCCAGATTCCAGCGTCAGTCGCCCTGGCCGCGGCGCCACACCTCTCCCACATGTGGCAAACAATAAATATGTTCCAAAGAAAGGTACAACATATACAAAACTCATGTGTCCACTACAATTTATGAGCCACAGATACGTCAACGGCGTTTCAACCGCTGTTAAAAGTTGCGGTCATCATCAGGACAGGAATAATTCATAGAGCGACAAAGTTATTTAAAATCCAGGCCAAAGCTATCACGTTCTAATCACGTATGCTTACAGAAACTCCAAGGTTGATATATTAAAAAGTGATTGCAACATCCCAAAAGAATTTTTTGGGGGGGATTATAACTTGAATACTTCGTATAAAATCTTTCCATTGAAGTAACCACGCCGCAGGATTTTTCAGACCTGCCGCTGGTCGTTAAGACGGGCTCCTGATTGAAAAGCCCCCGAAGGAGGACTGAATTCCTTTTTTCTCCTGACATATTTTATACGAAGTATTCAAGTTATAATCCCCCCCAAAAAATTCTTTTGGGATGTTGCAATCACTTTTTAATATATCAACCTTGGAGTTTCTGTAAGCATACGTGATTAGAACGTGATAGCTTTGGCCTGGATTTTAAATAACTTTGTCGCTCTATGAATTATTCCTGTCCTGATGATGACCGCAACTTTTAACAGCGGTTGAAACGCCGTTGACGTATCTGTGGCTCATAAATTGTAGTGGACACATGAGTTTTGTATATGTTGTACCTTTCTTTGGAACATATTTATTGTTTGCCACATATTTGGTTTTGTTTGTAGGTTATGTATTGTTGTATAAACCAGCCCTTATTCTTCTGAGCGCACTATTTATAATAAATTTGTGATAACTTTTTTAATTCCTTGTTGACAGTTTTTATTCTGTGTCTCCCTGCCTTTTATTCCTTCTTTCTCTTTTTCTCTTAATTTTCTGACTTTTTTCTATAAATCGAAATTTATTGTTTTTGACATTGTGATTTATTATTTGTCTCCTGAACTGTTGTTCAGAATACCTATTTACTGCCCCTGGTTCAGGTTGGTGGGTTGCCTCTGTGGTTGTGAAAGCACTGAATCTTGGTGGCATGAAAATTTGAATAGAACAAGGACAGTAGGTCCATTCAAGATTGTGCTAGTACACAGATCACTTAGCCACATCAGCCATTAGGTGTATTCAAGGGTGCAAAACCTTGGTTCTAGGTTGCTCTGAAGAAGAATCTTCTCATTCCCTAACGTCTTACTTCTTTTACCCATACCTATGTGGTAGATTGGTAGGTGAGTGCAATGGTTGTTATGGAAACGGTTTCTGAATGATTCCTTTAGAGTCCACTGATTCACCGCGACTTAGTTATCATTCTCAATTGCAATGTAGTACTTTAGTCATAAATGTCTATAGTAGCGAGCCGGTTATCATCATTTCAAAATACTGCATTCACTCCTTCTCAATGAATACTACAAAGAACGTAGCTATAACCCTGTCCCTCAATACTAAAGGGATAAATCATAATGTGAAGAAAAGGACCATTTCAGAATACTGCTACAAACTAAAGGGTGACATTGTGTTTCTTCAAGAGACCAAAATAGGCCTGAAAAAAGCTATGGCACGGAAAAATAACTGGTTAAATGATATTAACGGCTCCCCTGCTAAATACAAATATTGGTATTGTGACTCAGATCTAAAACAAAATCCAATATGTAGGTAATTGCTGTGATGCAGATGACAATATCTATTCATCAGCTGGTGACGACCTTTTATTTGTGTCAACCCTGAGAAAGAAAATAAATCTTATATGATGAAAAATGCCCTAGGGAGCTAGGAGGTAACAACCTTTCCTTTGATTAGTCTGATGACAGATTCGCTATGGGCAGTAAGGAGTCTTTAACACCTGACACTTGTGAGCTCAAGATCTTCCCATTCCCTAACCAAACTTACTCTAGGATAAATTAATAGATTACCTCCTTCTTCCGGGGCCTCACCTTAACCTATTAGAGGAAACCTATATAACACCCAAGTGCATTTTAATGACTTTAGAGTGGGAAGGTGACATTGTTATTAATATATACTACAGAATGAACAAAAATATGCTAAATGATCATGGCAATAAAAATTCAATTAAAAAATCCATCTCAGGCTGCTTTTGTGGAGAATGTACAATCCCACTCTACCTCACACATTTTGTGTGATGCTTTTTATCATACTGTCAGAGGCCTGATGAATGGTTTAATGGGTGCCAACATAGAGGCTGATGTAAGACTGTCTCTTTTACAGATAGAAAATATACAACTCTCTAACTGCATTACTAGAAACTTTTAACTAACAAAGATATGAATATATTATATTTCTCAGTTTCAGAGCCAGAATATGTGTCACAAAACATAAAACAACATAGGTATGCAACACTAATAAAGTGGGTAACTCTAGCATCCTCCCATGAATTCAAGAAGGCTCGATCCACCATCCACTTTCCTGAAAGGCAATAAAGGGGAAATCAACACAAAACCACAATATTTTGCTGAGATCTTCAGAAAATTTGACTCAAATCTATATGCCACCAACTCAATTATAAACACTAAAATATATTTGAAGCATCTCCAGAATAACACCCTTCACGCGATTTTCGAGCTAGACAGGCAGTCTTTTTACATAAACTAATGGAACAAACAGAAATTTAAAACATAATACGGCTCTAAAATGTAAGCAATCACAAGACCCAGACAATTTCATAGCCTGATTCTATAAGACTAACTGAAATCAACTGAGAACAAAAGTGATTGACTTATTTCAACACTTTACATTCTCTGAGAAAATACAGGATACAACAGTGGAAGACATCATAGTGGTCATACCAAAAAAGCTAATATTTAACAGAGCCAAAAACTACAGACCAAAATGACTTATTAATCTAGACTGCAAGATATACTCTAAGGTGGTGTCCACAGATTGGAGAGACTCCTCCCTAGCAGTATACGCCCAACACAAACAGAGTTCATGACAGACAATTATTCTAGTTACAATTATAACCCAAGACTCTTCTATCATACAATCAAAAACGGAAAACAATAATTATCACCTCCAAAATCCACACCTACCCTGATCAATACTATCAAACAATATTCCCTTGCATCAAGCTATATCCTTAATATAGAAAAGTTGGATGATAAGGCCTCTAACAAGATGTATTATCAGCGGCCAAAAGAGACGTTGCCCGTATTTGGAATTGCCCCCTTCGTTGGGGGAGTGAAAGAAGGACTAGAACTCTGTATGAGCATGGAAAAGTCCATATACATGGCCATAGGTTGCCCACAGAACCCCTCCAAGATTTGTTCGGTTTAGTGCTAATACAGAGAGATTGTGATAGATTGATTGCCTCCAATAACACTTTTAACTGATACTGAAATGAGGGGTCATGACCCCAGATGGTCATGTCTCAGACAAGTGGGGCTTGATTAACAAGGTCTTCTACAGGTTTATGTTTCTTTGCCTTGGATCGCAATTAGGATTCAGGTGATAGGTTAGGGTACCGGGGAGGGGGTGGATAAGGTGGATTGGTTTTCTCTGTTTGGTATTTTTGTGTGTATTACGATTGACTTATTCTTTGTTTATGCCTTTCACCTACGGCGCTGTGACTACAAAATGAATAAAAATGTGCCATTAAAGCCACAAAATGAATGAAAATGTGTCATTAAAAAACACTCAAAACTGACTTTAGAAATCATGACTAAGTCCCACTCTTACTAAGGCATAAGGGCCATATGTATCAAAAAAGCGTTTTGCGATTCTCAAATTGTGATTTTTAGTGAAAATGCAATGTATGTAGTATTTGCTAAAAATTTAGCGAATCCTGCGAATCGCAAATTGAGATTCGCAATTAAGGAATACCTTCCTATACATTCCTATGGGCTAGGAGGCCCATAGGAATGAATGGCAATTTGCCCGTTTGCAAACGGGAAAAAGGCTTGATACATATGGCCCTAAACTTGGAGTGAAAATGCAAAAATCTAACCATGCTTCCTTATGGCTTAACGATATAAAAATGGATGGATGACCCACAATAGTGGGATAAATAGATTCCAAAATCCATCCCTCTACCGATCTCCTCTTGCAGCAGTCCTTCTTTGCTGTACTTTAGAAATTTCGAGAAGCCCTAAATCCAAAATTGCTAACCCCTTCTTCCATTAACCCCGTCGATGCTGATGACGGCCCTGGGGGCCGTCATGAACCCGCCCACTTCAAAAAACGCCGCACAGGCGCAGAATCGCAGCCGCGCCCAAGGGGTTAAAAGGGTCGCTGGCTCTTGCTAAATCACTCCTCTATTTAGATGGTATTAGAATTTCTAGGACAATTTATGACTCGACATCTATTTGAAGGTGGCAGGGTGTTTAAATGAAAGGAGATGGAAGATAGCAATGATGTACAGTAAAAACAATACCAGCTATGTGCAACATTGTCTCAGACACTGTCATTCCCAATGGGTCGCAAATGGACCTGCCTCATTAATATTCATGAGGCAGGTTGCAATTTGCGATCCATTGGGAATGGCTACAATTGCAGGGATAGTGGCCTGCTGAGATCAGTAGGCCACTATGTCTGCGATTGCTTTTTAAATAAGCAATTTTTTTTTGTAATGGTGTCCAGTTTCCTTAAAGGTAAATGGGCTGTATTACAAAAATACAATTTAAAAGTTTTCTTTTAATTTTTTGTTATTATGTTTCCTTCTCCTGATCGTTGTATCTTGAGTGTATATCATCAAGATACATTTATGTGGAGATAAGTATACTAATTACAGTAAACCTATACTTACCTTCACAATATTTTGGTAAACAATATTTTGGCCTCAAGGCTTTATTATATCTTGATATTTTGCCCACAATGCCCTGGAAGCATAGCATTTTAGATATTTTTATTAACGTACCCGCAGAACGCCCTGGAAAACCGGTATTGTTGTGACTATGGGCCAGATGTACAAAAAAGTCAGTTTGCTATTTCCTAATTGCGATTTAGGAAATTACAAACAGCTATGTACAACAGTGTCTCAGACACTGTGATTCCCAATGGGTTGCAAATGGACCTGCCTCATCAATATTCATGAGGCAGGTTGCAATTTGCGACCCATTGGGAACAACTTACAATCACAGGGATGGTGGCCTGCTGGGGTCAGCAGACCACCATGCCCATGACTGCTTTTTAAATAAAGCAATCTTTGTTTTTGTAATGCAGCCCGTTTTCCTTAAAGGAAAATGGGCTGCATTACAAAAATAAAAATGAAAAGTTTTCTTTTCATTTTTTAAGAGCAGGCAGTGGTCCTCTGCCAGCTCTTAAAAAATATTTTCACCCACATTCACTAAGGGGAAGGGGTCCCTTGGGGATCGCTTTTTGTTTGCAAATGGGTTACCACCTCCTCTACGGAATCGGTAAATTATGAATGCTTTGCGACCACATTCCAGTAGCAAAACAATCATACGTACCAGTGCTATACAGTACCAGGAAGGGATGCCCTAAACACACCCCTTCCTAATACCGAATCACAAAAGCAAATTGTGATTCGGTAACAAGTTACAGAATCGTAAGGTTTAAGGTGAGACAGACCTTGACACTGCGGGGACCAGGAGTGCCTGGTAAAGGGCTCCTCAAACTTGCACTTCGTTTTTAAATTGCACTTTTAAAATATTATCGCCACTTTCACATTTACTCCCTGCACTCACCTGTTTCACACGCATTCCCCAGTCCAGCGCAGACTAGCGGATGCAGTGGAGGGAATTCACAAAATTAAGTCAGACAGGAAGTGATTACTACTTCCGGGTACTTCGGCAGAGTCAGCTGACCAGCAGCTGATCTCGCCTCTTTACAAACGGGATGCCTCTCTCCACGCGCTGCGGACGTGCCGCCGGTGTGCTGAAGGCGCGCCAAAGGCAAGCCCGTCTGCGCACCTCTGCGCCTGGATTGTGCCCAGGCCACCCACCCTGGTCAATCCCAATCAAACCTACACAATAATATAATATACTATTTCAGTAAACAACTTAAAGACATTCCCGATGCCTCCAAGGACACACATACCTGCCCTCTCCTTAACCTGGCAACCTTATCCACCCAAACCCCCACACACTGCCCCAACTGCCCTTTCACCCTAAACACCACTCAAAAGCACCCACTCACCATGCGCCCTCCATCCCCCATCAATCACGCTACAATCAATTCAGCTCTTATAAAGGGCCGTTCCCTACCCAAACACAAATATGAACTACTATAATCTTCTAGAAAACTATAAACTTGATCTCCTTTTCAGAACAGAAACAAGGGGAGATCAATCCTCAGGACCAGACTTTTCCATTGTAACCCCGGATGGCTACTGCGTCAGCAGATTCGACAGATCTACCAAAAAGGGTGGTGGACTGGCATTTATCTATTGTGAATATTACTCAATAAGGACAGAATTAATCCCTATCAATACCCGCGAAGCCTTTGCCTTCACAATACTACTCACACATTCATACGCCTTCAAAGGCATTCTCCTCTACCGCCCGCCAGGACCTCGAGCCAATTTTCTCTCCTCCATAGTGCATCTCCTAGAACCCTCAGCTGAAGAAAGGAACTTCACCTTACTAGGGGACTTCAATTTCCACATTGAAGCACACAACAACCATGACTCTTCAGCCCTCCTAGAGGAACTAGTAGCAACGGGACTCACTCAATTAGTAACAGAACCCACTCACTCCGCAGGCCACACTCTGGACGGTCTATTCACGAACAATAAACAAATCTCCCTAGGAAACATCCTTCCCTTCCCCCACACATGCAACAAATACATTTTCCACATATCATTAGAATTTAAAAGAAGTTCTAATGGATGTTCTTTATAGAGTATCAGCATGTTTCAATGAATTTGTGCAAATTAGCACATTTCATTCTTGCCACAGTAAAAGTTGTGTTTTGCCCATTAAGAACAACTTGTGTGGTACTCCCAGTTTCGAAGATGTTGCTATCTGCTTACCATATAAAATGCAATAGTTTTGCTTCCTCTGTATTAGACCTGTCAGCCTTAGGGAGGTCTCCCCCTAAATATTTTGCCATCACTCCTCCTGTTTGCTGAATTCCTTTTTACTGGCCTTAAAACTCTGCAGACTTTTAACTGCTAACCAGTGCTGAAGTGCTAGTGCTCTCTCCTACAAACGTGGTGAAACTGGCTTACACATAGTTGGCACATTTAGTTTACTTGTAGGTCCCTAGGAAAGTTGTAGTAGAGGTATCCAGGGCCACGCAAACAAATGATGGACGGAATGCTGAATAAATCATACATTCACCCCCTGACAAGAGATCTGGGTTATAACCATCGTTCTTTTGCTCACCATGCCACCCCAGTATAGACCCAGCCATCAGTCTTGACCCTGTGCCTCATGGGAACAGTACAGACTGTACTGCCAAGCAGGTGGTGGGCCTGCAGCACTAACTGTGCCACCCACTTATGTAGCCTTTCAAACATGTCCCAGGCCTACCTCTGCAGCCTGTGTGTGAAATATAAACTGTCATTTCAACCTGGCAAAATTAACCTTTTGCCAGGCCTAAACCTTCCTTTTTTATACAAGTAAGTCACCCCTAAAGTAGGCCCTAAACAGCCCTTAGGGCAGGGTGCATTGCATTTAAAAAGGTGGACATGTACTTAGGTTTTACATGTCCAGGTAGTGAAAAACTCTCAAATTCGTTTTTCACTACTGCAAAGCCTAACTCTACCATAGGATAACATGAGGTTACCTTATTACATTTTATAAGTAGTAACATTGGATTGGGAGCAGGTAGAAAAGTCATGTGTGCTGCCTGAGGAATTGTATTTTAAACCCCTATTTAATTGTAAAGTTGGATTGTAAATCACAATTCAAAAAATGGCACTTTTAGAAAGCTGGCATTTTCTTGTCCCAACTATTTAGTGCTTGCAGCCTGTTTACTGGGTCACATTACTAGGTGTAGTTGGCAATTGTCCTTTATGTAGCCTATTTTTCCCATAACAGACTGGAATCATGGAAAGAGAGGCAGACTATTCTAGGCACCTCCAGATGCTCTCCCACTTCGAACTGGGCAACAGGTATAAAGTTGGAACCCTCAGGCTGGCTCCTCTGAAGACTTTATCCAACATAATACAACTCTAAAATGTAGGCAGGTACAAATTCCAGACAATTTTTATAGCCTGATTCTATAAGACGTATTGATCTCAACTAAGAAAACCAGTGATTGACTTATTTCAACACTTCACACTCTCTGGGAAAATATAGGATACAACTGCAGAAGACATCATAGTGGTCATACCAAAGAAGGAAGTATATAAAAGAGCCAAAAACTACAAACCAATATCACTTATCAACCTGGACCTGTGGATACTGCATAAGAAGGATGCATTGCTGCCCCGCTGCTTGAGGCCTGCCCTGCTTTCTGAGAAGGAAGATTGGGCCTTTTGTCTTCATCCCAGGCTGAGTGACTCCAAGAGTCAGCTGACTGACTCTTTTCTGAGCTATAAGGACACAATAAACTCCAGGGTCCCTCTGTAACTGTCCAGTTGACCTACTGCAACTGAACCTGTCTGGACCTGCAGCTGGACCTGCCTGAGCCCTGCTGGCCTCTGCTGGAGTGCATGTATGACCCCCAAGAGATGCTTCCCAGGTCCTAAACCCTTGGTGTGGCATCAGTTGTGCTATTCCTTGAGGTCACTGTACCCAAGCAGACAGACAGACGCTGTTCTGCCACGTGAGAATCCAGATACAGGCTCCAGCAGATTCACTCCGCTATTAAGACCCCGCATTGGAGGGAAGTATCTCCTACCATTGGAGGTACAAAGAGCCAGCGTGCCTTCTTTCTACTCGGTCCTGACGTAATGAAGAAGAGGCCTGTTACCATAAGGCGCTAAGACACCCATTGGAGTAGATGCCTGGACAGCACATTCACCGCGCATTCCAAATCTTACACGTGGAATTTTCCTGCCATGCCCATTCGAATCTTACCAGCTCACCACAAACCTCACATGGGCGCCCAGCTGGGTCCCATGTGATTATCCGATTCTTTACTTCTTTCACGGTGCCACACCTTCTACACAAGACTGTGCAAATTTACCCATCAGGTGTCCCTACAATTTTAGGTCCTGAAGAGACCCTACATTGCACACAGGGTCGAAACGCCATCGACAGTTTTTGAAAGCGAACCATTCAAAACCAGCACTTATCATTGTATAAAGCGTGGAAACCTTGTATATATGTCACAAATATGTCACTATTTCTCTAGGTTCCGTTTTTTCACTGGGACACTACCCACTAAAAACTAAATGGTTAATGTAATACCATCAATGCATTTTTTGTCTAAAAAGATTATATAAATAATTGTGTATGACATTCAAATCTAAGGTGTGTTTGGCTCCGTCTCTTTCCAACATCATAATACCCCTTTGCATTGCCATTGTGCATTTATACAATGAGATTGTTTGACTGATTGGCCACAGGATAATAATTTCATTACCCTGTTTCCAAGTGAGTAGGGTTCCCTTGTTTTTGCTCTAATTTCTTGAGGAAAAGCAGAAATCCTGAAGTTTTGGGCTCTTTGCAATGAGTAGCAGGCCCATTTGCACCAAGATCTTGCCACACACACCACCCCCGCCAACACGAAGCTCCGGAGAACCCAACTCTTCATACTACAGCAACCGCCATAGACGACCTGCAACGCTAGATCTACACTTCGTGCTACACTGTCGACAGCTCACGGAAACCGCCAATGTAAATCTCCAGCAAAGGCTATCTACTCTCACTCTGCTGTCACTCATGCTGTCAGTCTCACTCTGCTGTCACTCTCACTCTGCTGTCACTCGCATTCTGCTGTCACTCAAGCTGTCACTCTCACTCGATTTTTGATGAGACAATACCACATGTGGTGTAAAGCATGCAAACAACTACCTTCTCAAATGCAGCGCAGTAATAATAGTGGTGGTAGCGGTGGTGGTGATAATAATTGGTGTGGAAAGGGTGGTTCTTGAAGTAGAGAAATACCTTATTTAGACAATGAAGTCTATTGAAGTACAAAACAGAATAAAACATTTTTATTAAGTTCATACTTAAAAACACACATCCTTAATAAAATTCTTGTCACACTTAGTTTCAACACACTAGGCTTTAAGACTCCATGTCCATTGCAGCTCATATGAGTTAAAATGCATCTGCGGTAAAGTGCATCGACTATGAGTGAGATATAAAAATATCAGTGGCTGTCAATAACAATTCATACCAATGCATCAGTGTAGTACTTTACAAAATCATCGGGGTGAAGAGCTGCTAATGTGTAAATTAAAAATGAAGATGAATATAAACAAGCATTTGCAATGCAAACAGTCTTGCCTTTGGGACCCCACATGTATTTAGCTATGCAGCATATTAGCGTGGTTGCTGAAACATCTACTGTTCTTTATCATGGAGGGAAAGCAACGCATGAAAAGGGGTTAAGGCTCAGTGAAAAGGAAAAGGAGCGCGGATAGAGAGAGGTACTTAAAACAAATTTTTTGTAAATTTACCATGTTTTAAGATGTTTAAAACAGAGAGTGAGTGAGAATTTACAAATCTGAGATGAAATCTGACTTGCACATTACCAGACCTAACTGAAACCTCCTTCACCCAACTATTTATGAAATAATACAATTATCAGGGGGTGTAACACCCCAAACATCCTTCTTCCTTGAAGCTACTGCCATGCAGTACAAAAGGATGATGGTAAGGGTATGTGATTTCAACTAAAAACAAGGAAACGTGCGAGGCTGTCCAGAATATCCAAATAAATCAACAGTGTTGAGACCTGTATTGTGGCATTTCACCCCATAATTAGCAAGCACTTTGCATTTTGGGACTTGTAGGTTTAGTTCTCATTATATTGATCGGCTTAAGATTGAACCGCATAAAGCGCTTTCTTGAGGTGTGGGAGAAGCACTCATGAATTCTTATAATGCCTGGTAAAGGGACAAGTAGAAACCAGTGAAACAAGAGACTAATTGCTCACCTTTGGCCAAGCTGGATCGCTGCAATTTGCTTTGTAATGAACTGATAAAAACCTGTTGGTATGAATGATACCCACGGCATGCCGAAGGTCCACTAGGAAATTAATTAATGCAAGTGCGCCCGCGGGTGAGAAAACCAAACATCTCTATTATGCAGTCTTCATGAAGTCCTTATTCTGTCTATTAATGTAGTGAAAGCACGCATGTGAAGAGTGGCTGTGTGCTTCCGGCCACCCATTCGCCCCCCAGCACTGGGGCTGCAGTGTCAGCCTGCGTCTACAGAGGACGTGTATGGTAGTCATCAGGAAGTTTTGGAATCACTGAGGGGTCGTGTGTGTCGGCGGGTGGCAAGCGAGTAGGCAACTGAGTCAGGGTAGGGTAGGGGGTGAAGAAGTGAGCCAGCTGGTTCGTCACTTTATTGGTGAGAGAATCATTTTACTGGTTATATCATAATAAGACTGCAAGCGGGTTAGCAATTCTGGCCAACATTTGCGTATTTTGTGATTGCAAAGTCATCTTTACACGATAGTTGTGTACCTGCTTTGGTTTGTAACACACACTTTTACGCATGTACAAATAAATAACAAGGCACAGGGAGGCAAGAATAACAAATTAAAGTACGGCGTCCTAGGAGTGGGGTCTGTTTGCGCGTGCGCAGGAACAAAACAAGCATTTGCAGAGGAGGTCAGCATTTACCGGCATCATCCTGGGTCTGTACCGCATTGATGCTGGCTGCGTGCCGTCAGCTACGGACCCGAGGCTGATCTTCGGAGCTGGGAAGGGAGCGGTGGGCTGGGTCGGCTAGGTCGCCTGGTCCAGTTTGGTTTTGGGTCCTGCTGGCTGACAGGTTTGTATTCCCTTCTCTTGCCCTCACCTCTTCTGTCTCTCCCGGATGGTAGAGGCTGGCTCACGAGCAGCTCCCGTGGCTCAGGCTTGGGGCGGGGTCAGCTAGAGGTTCCCACACTGCATGCAGCGATGAGGCATGAACGTGGGAACACAAAGTTTTTCAGCACCTCCTCTCATCACGCTAAGTTGGGCTAATGCGCTGACAATGCTCTCCACCCTGGTCTCCTTGCAAATCATGGCATACAGTGTGTTTGGCGCAGGCCAAGGAGGTATCGCGCGCATGCGAAATAAAAAACGAGTACGAATTTACCCACCAATCACAGGACAAACAAGCATTTAAAATGCAATAGGACTCGTATTTACGCGAGACCTATTGCATTTTAAACGGAAGTGCTGGCATCAACGAAGGCACAAACGGGAGGGGGTGGGAGTGGTGGTGGTGGTTCAAGAAGTCACGGACTACGAGAGGGAACGGGGAGAGTCAGGGGAACCATAATGTTTTTAAAGTAAAGGGGCCAATAGCCTCGGAGGGAAAAAAATGACAACATGCCCGTCAGGAGGCGGGATTACCAAGCCAAGCACCAATCAGAATGCGGAAATTATGATTCAAGCAAATCAAAAATAAGTCTGGAAAGTGGGCGGAGCTTCCCCCACTATACTGTATACAGCATCTCTCGACGAGACAGTGCATGCACTGCCTAGACGAGACCTAAAAAGAGTGAAAATGCCTCCCAAACGCAGGATTAGAGTGCTGTTAGGGTGCAAGTTAAGATGCAGGTGGAGGTTTATATATACTGTGGCCTTGAGTTAGAGTTTGCACAGTTCGAAGAACTTAGTTAAAAATTACTTAGAAATGAGTTAAATGCTAAAAGTAAATTGTTACCCTTCCTCTGCTGGTCCTGCTTATGTTGGAGGAAGGAGACCTTATCATTGAAGCAGACCACAAGATATCAGTAAATTTCAACTTTTTCCAATTGCTGGCCTTGTGGTAATTGTTTTTGTGGTATTGGTGATGGGTGGTAACAGTGGTACAAAAGGGGATGATGGACGGAACGTTTGAGCAAATCAAACACTCACCCCCAGTCAACTGATCTGGGTGTAATCCATAACCATTCTTTAGCTCACTCATCCACCCCAGTTCAAACATGACCAAATGCAAATCAGTCTGACCCTGTGCCTCATGGGAACAGTCCAGCCCAAACTGCTAAGCCATGTCTTCCCTGGACCGGAAACAAGCATCCTGGGACCGGTTTCGGATTCATAATCCTCATCAGCCAGGCTATCTTGAATCCAGTGGCCAATGAGCAAGGGACTCACGTCTGAGCATACCCTGCCAACTTAGGGCGAACAAAGCGATACAAAAGGGGATGATGGACGCAGCGTTTGAGCAAATCAAACACTCACCCCCAGGCAACTGATCTGGGTGTAATCCATCACCATTCTTTAGCTCACTCAGCCACCCCAGTTCAGACATGGCCATATGCAAATCAGTCTGACCCTGTGCCTCATGGGAACAGTCCAGCCCGAACTGCTGAGCCATGTCTTCCCTGGACCGGGAACAAGCATCCTGGGACCGGTTTCGGATTCATAATCCTCATCAGCCAGGCTATCTTGAATCCAGTGGCCAAGTGAGCAAGGGAATCACGTCTGAGCATACCCTGCCAACTTAGGGCGAACAAAGCGATACAAAAGGGGATGATGGACGGAGCGTTTGAGCAAATCAAACACTCACCCCCAGTCAACTGATCTTGGTGTAATCCATCACCATTCTTTAGCTCACTCAGCCACCCCAGTTCAGACATCGCCTAATGCAAATCAGTCTGACCCTGATGGTAATAGTTGTGGAAAAGGTGGTATTTTGGTGCTGTTGGGAATTGTGTTTATAATGATGGTGGTTGTATAGGTGGTGGTGGTAACAACTTTTACTTTAGTCCCGACAAAACAGGTAAGAAAGCCTACAGTGGGGCATGGCCAAGCAGCATGGCCGTCAGGACGTGAGCTCCGCCAGCTCCCGGCCAACGGACCCTGAAATCCTGCTAATCTATCCTGTCCGGGCTCCTATGGGACGGAATTGTGGGTCACATGATCCCCTTCTGCCTGGGGCTAACTACTTTGGCGAAATGAGGCGGGCCCCCGCGAGTACAGCAGAGTGAACTGCCTGAGCTGTGGCGCCCCGGACCTCTGACTACGCGAGGCCGGGGTCTGCGGCCTGCTGTCGGAGGGTGGCGGAGCAACGAGATCGGGTGCCGGCAGCGGCCCGTAGACACGGCACCTACAGGGACGCTGACCGGACGACGGAGTCCGCTGCCAGCTGGGGCTCCGACTTGGAAAGGACTGGGAGGTACCTGCTGGGGCCGACGGAGACCTGCGCTGTTGTTGCCGTTCCTATGGCTGGAGTGGCGGGCACGGCAGCTGGCCCTTCCTCCCGGTGCCTCTCTCTTGCGGGGAAAATATCACTGCTGAAGACGCTGCCCAACTGGAGGGGCGCCCTACACCTGAGGGGTGCCAGCGGGTCTCGGAAGAACCCTCGTCCGGAAGACCAGAGGCTGCCCGCTGCTAGGTGGGGCCCCGGACTGCGGCCTATGCAACTGTGGAGGCAGCGCCTCGGACCCAGGTGGGTACGGCCCTTGGGGTTGGTGGAGAGTGTCGGTAGGCCCGGCGGGGGGCCCGCTGTCCCCAGGCAGCCAGAAGAAGCCCAATCCTGACGCCCATAAGCCCCCAGCCGGGGAGGCGACTGGGAGATCACACGCGCCAGCCGGCACTGGTGGGGGGAGGCGGCCTGCGCTGCCCAACTCCGGCAACAGGCCCAAAGTGATCCAGGAACCTGCAGCGCCTAGGGCCCAGCCGCTGGCGGGGCCCTGCCAACTGACTCAGTGGCCTTCGTCCCTTGTGGTGTGCCTTCGGGGGTACTCGGCTGGATCTCTGCTCCTTTGCAGCTAGAATCACTGAGGAGGTCCTGGGGGCCACTGGTTGCACGGCACCCCTGAGGATTTGGCGTTGCTGGAGAGCCGGTCCTCCTTTCCTAGGATCTCCCTGCAGCACTTGCCCCGAGGATTGGACATTGAAAAGCAGAGACCCAGTTTGCTGCGCCTGCCAGGTACGCTTGTGGCCCTTGAAGTGGGCCGGACACGTCCCCAGGAGTCGGGCCGCTCTGGAGGTGGACCGGAGGTACGGGGGGGACTACTGCTGGCCGCAGCAGACTGGTGAACGGGAGAGAACTGTCGGCGCCTCGGGGTGCGGCGCTTGGGGAGCCTAGACTCACGGGGCAGTCCCATTGCGGGGTGGTTCCACCATCACTGAGGCACCGAGTGAAACCCGGATGTTTAGTGGCCCTCCTGCGTCCCTACACCACATCATCCCCCTGATCTTGAGGTGTTTGAAGCTTGGAGCGCCGGCGGGCAGTGGGTCTTGATCCCTTGCTGCGGTCACAGGTAGCAGAGATAGGCACTCATACGATACTGGCTGCCCCCTACTGGCTGCGGATACCTGGCGGAGGGGTGAGGATCGGTTGCCGAGTGGAGCTGCGGAGTGCATCCAGGGCTTGGGGTTGCGAACTGTACTAAAAGAGAGCAGGCGTTACAGGGTGCTGTCCCTGCTACCCCTTCAGGGAGCTGATAAGGACACTTGGGGCACTGGCAATGCGCAAAGACAGGATGTCTCGCTCCACGCAGCCCAACACGATAATGTAGTACACCACCCAGCGGCTGCCGTCTCAGCGGATCACGCGGCAGTCGGTCCAGGACGAGAGGGCGGAGGCCCCCGGCGAACCCTTCCGGGCGGAGTTGCTGAAGGCGATCCAGGGATCCCACACTGCACTGGAACGCCAAATAGAAACAGTGTCCATTGATGTCAACCTGTTGAGGACGGACCTCCGCAAGGTGGCAGATAAAGTCTCGGATGCCGAGGGAAATATAGAACAGTTGCAAGGTGAGGTGGCCTCCCACAGGAAGACGGTCTCACAACTTACGGCCACGACGGGAGCCCTGGAGCGGAGAGCGGAGGATGCGGAAGGGAGGGCACGTCGCAGCAACATCAGGGTTCTTGGTGTGCCGGAGCGAGAGGAGGCAGGCAACGCAGAGCGCTTCCTCGAGAACTGGATTCATACTCAGTTGTGCCCGAGAGGCCTGTCGGAGGTCTTTGTGATTGGGAGGGCCCACCGGGCTCTGGTTCCCCCGCCGCGGCCGGGGGCTCCACCGCGGGCACTCATTGCCAAAATTCTAAATTATTGTGACAGAGACTGTATTCTGCGTGCGGCAAGGGAGACAGCGGACCTTACCTTTGAAAACAGTAGGATCTCCATTTATACGGATTGTACCCAGCAAGTCCAAGAGCAACGGAAGTCCTTCTTGGGAGTTAAGCAGAAGCTCCGGGCGATGCACCTGCAGTACATGCTGCTATACCCGGCCAAACTCAAGGTGCTGTCCCAAGGGAAGCCGCACTTCTTTGATTCCCCGGAAGAGGTCTGGGAATGGCTGGAGATCAGGGGAGATGACCTCCCACCGGGTGAGCGCGGGGGACCCCGCGAGAAGTGGGGAACTCGACAACCACGGAAACGCCCCAACAGACGCCGACGACGCTCCGAGGCCGCAGGGAGTGAGGAGCGCCGCAGAGTCACAGTGGGGGACGATGGGGCGCTACATCTGGCCCCGTCTGATGCTGAAGACGAGTCCGGGGCCTTGAAGCCTCATGAGCCCGAAGACATACTGGTCCCGGATACTAAGCATGGGCGAATTTTGCGAATTCGCGGTTCACGAATTTGCGTATTTACGAATTCGCAATCCGCAAAATTCGCGAACTTTAGCGAATTTGTGGATTTTTTTTTTTGTGTTCGCAAGGGTTTCTGCCAGTTCGCGAGGGTTTTTTACCAGTTTGCAAACGCGAACTTACTTGTCGGGTCGCAACGGTCGCGACCATGTTGTTTCTACGTCTGGTTCATCACAGCACCCTCTGTTTCACCACTGCCACCCTCTGGCTCACCCATGCCACCCTCTGGTTCATCACTGCCACCCTCTGGTTTATCACTGTAGATTATGGGGGGAAAAGCACACCTGCCCTGCCTCAACTGACATGAATTAATTTGGGGCTGATGTATGTGTCACTGAATTTGAGCTGGCACCTGCTTCCTTAGCTGTAAGTGCTTCCTGATTAATGATGAGCTTGAACTTTTGCACCTGCTAAGTGCTTTCAGTTTTGCAAAATTCGTTAGCACACCTGCCCTGCCTCAACTGACATGAATGAATTAGGGGCTGATTAATGTGTCACTGAATTTGAACTTCCAGTCTGGCACCTGCTTCCTTATCTGTAATTGCTTTGTGTTGCAGTGTAATTTTTTTTAACAGGACCTTTGTGGCATACTTGTAGCTATTCTCTGAGCCTACTGTGAGGGTCAGAGCAGGGTCATTGAATAGTTGCAAGTAGGCAACTGAACTCTGGAGGGGCCCCTCAGGAAGCACTACAGGGAATGGTTACTAATGATGAGATTGAACTTTTGCACCTGCTGAGTGCTTTCAGTTTTACAAAAAACGTTTTTCTGCAATTTCGCGCGATTCGCGGGGCGCGAGTTTGCGCGAGATCGAATTCCGAAGCCGCAAATTCGTGCGAATATGCAATTTGTTTTTTTGCGGCATGTTAGTTCGCGTGATTTTTTGCGTTTTCGCAAGCCGCTTATAGCGCAACAACGCGAAGGTACCCTAGCGGTCGTACATGGGCGCGGCCATCTTGTTTGCGTGACGTATTTCCGTTTCCGGGCGCTACGTGTAATCTCGCAAAGTGTGCGGCTCGCTAGTACAAGTTCGCGTGTGATCGCGGGGGAAATCTCGCGCGAACTTACCCACGCGGTCGTGAACGGGCGCGGCCATCTTGTTTTTCATTCATTGCTATGGTTCTGGGCATCCTTTCTGTATCCTCTATCAATCTCTGCCATCCTTTGCTTGTTTGAAGTTTTTTTAATCTATTTTACTTATTATCTATCCCTCTATTTTTCTAGCTCTATATTTTTGTGTTTTCTGCTACTTTTGGTTAATTTTAAACTACTTTTTTAAACTCTTTTCTTTTCTTCTTCCCTATTCTATTTCTTCTTTATTATTTACCTTCCTTTCTGCCCAGACCATGGTAAAGGGAGCCGGGAAGCAGCCCGAGAAGGGGAAGGGTCCCGCACCCCGTGCCTGGCTCCCGTGCGGGCGTTTGAGGGGGGAGCTAGTGATGGCACGGGAGATCTTTAGCGCGGAGGAGGTGGCCGCACTAGTGTTCTTTGTACAGCACCGCCTCCCCAGGACCATCGCGGCAGGCGGCAAGATCGCAAGCGGCTACGGGCTCCGGGAGCGGTGGGAGAAGGTGTGCCGGGCCATGTTTGAACACTCTCGGGTCCGGCGCACCTACAACCAGGCCACCCACCGTTGGACGGATCTCCTGGACCGGGAACGCGACTTGCTCGACCTGCTCGGCGTCGAGATCCCCGGGCTTGGTGAGTAGTAGTAGCTATTTCATCACTACTCTGTTTTCTCCTGCTCTGTGTGTTATTATATTGCAAATTTGTGTTTTTTATCAAGAGCAGTAATGCTGCCGATTACATTGTAGGTAATTAATTATATTTCAAAATCTTCTGTGCATTTCAGGTGCACTGCTCTCCTTCTCAGTAGCGTTGCTACTATGCTTATTTGTTTTGGATTTTGTGTTCATTTCATTGGCCTGAGAAATTATGTATGAGTGTAGTTTACAGAACTGCGTAATGCTAGACACTAAGGGGCAGATTTGCAATTACCGGCGCATCCCTGCAAAGTAGCAGGGATGCACCAGTAATTGTGCGCCACGCCACCACCACCCATGGTGCGCCGTATTTACAATGCGGCGCACCATGGGCCCAAAACGTCACCGAAGCGTTACGCATCTGTGCCGTAAAGGCGGCGCATTGCTGGAGTTGCGTCGCAACGATGGCGCAGCTCCAGCAATGCTCTGGGGTGCCCTATCTCCCCAATGCTGCGTCAAGCCATACGTCTGCTTCAAGCAGGCGCAGGGTTTGAGTGATGCATCATTGTCCTAAAAGTGACTGATTGAAATCTTGTAGATTTCCCTCAGCCACTTTTAGGATGCGTTCCTGCGCAGGAATGCCCTCCCTTGCGCCGGAACGCCCCCTGATGGCGCAGGGCTTCATAACATGATGCATCTCCCATATGCGTCACGTTGTTAATATACACCGCACCACGGCACCTGTTTTGTTCTGCCGCTGCGTCACAAAAGTCACGCAACAACGGAGTTAAAGAGCCGCAAGGGGCTTGTAAATCTGCCCCTACAGACTCAAGTCCAGTCCTTCCTTTGTACACCTGGCAATAAGAAGAAATAGTGGTGGTGGATTGATAGTTTGAGTGTTTTAATGACTGGTTAATGTAGTAGGAAACTGTTTAGTGTTGTCACTGATCTGCAATCACAATGGAGTTTGTATGTCACTTCGCGTGCTGCGGACTGCTGCCTGCCAGTCCTAGGCAAACCTTTTTAGTACTTTGTTTAGTGAGGTACATAACTTTCCAAGTCGACGGTCCGCAAATCAAGCAATACTAATATCGTAGTAGACCACATGAGATCGGTCAATATATTCCGTGGAATAGTTGTCTATTTGCTATTTCGCCAAAATATTTTGTTATTGTTCTTTTTAAATGTTTGATTTGGTTGACAACAATCCTCCATGTTTTCGGGTCTTTCTTTCTTTCATGTTGTACATCAGCTCCCCCCAGGGGCATGAGGACAGAGGAGGAGGTGGTTGCTGCTGCTGCTGTAGAAGGCCAGGATTGGTCAGGCGAGGGCTGGCCCCAGTAAGTTTTCATTTTAATATAGAGTACCTATTTTTTCCTAGCGTTCCTCATTCGATTTTTTCTAAATCGTCTTTGATCTTCTTGTAGACTGTATCTAAATTCTTATCCTGCCTCTACTACGACTCCCTGTGGTATTACTAGATTATTCTTATTAGTCTGTCTGTGTAGCTAACTAAGATTGCACAGTTGGCAAAAGGTGTCAAACGAAACTCCCATTAAAGTCTTCAAAATGTTAATGCTTTGACAATTCCCAACAATAAAATGCGAATGACCACCACGAAAGAATAAGATACTACTTTACTTTTGGTTTGGATAGGAGGACAATCCATACTACTACTGTTGCAGGGACAAATCTGCACAAACAGAACTATGGACACTAAATAGTGCATTGTTTATCAATTATAATAGGCGCAGGTAGACTTTCCACATATCTCAGTGATAACAGACTTTGAAGAACCCCCAATCTCCTTACTGACTAGATAGTGTGGCAGAGTCATTTAGCTCCCGAATTCATCGATGATTGATCCCCAATGATGATTATCCAACGCAGGACAAGAGTACGGAGTCAGAGTCCAGAAGTGTCAGAGGCACGGACTCATGCTTGCAAATTGCAAAACCTTTTGCTCAGTCACTCTTGACCAAAAACCACAGAGTCTATTTAAGTTTTAAAGCTTTATTAAAAGTAAAAACATTCATTAAAAATCAAGTTTGTCAAAAAACATAAACGGTTGATTAAAAATGGAAAAGTGCTTAGTGATTTATTTCACACATTTATTGTGGGCGAGCCGAGCCCTCACCTGGTTTGAACTTTAATTTTTCTTTTTGGTGCTGAATCGTTGGTCACTCCGTCCTAGTGATGATGATCTGATCTTGCTCTTGTTCTTAGAAGTGAAGCTTCTGTCTGTTATGAGAAAAATGGTGCGTGTTAAAAAGCAAGCATTCATCAGTTGTGCCAAAAAGTGCAGCAAGACAACACCCTTCCCTGGAAAAAGGGACATTTTTACTTTAGAGTAGACAGTCACAAATTATTAGATTGGTTTCTGTATTCACATTTCTTCATTCCTAGACAAAATACTAGTGAGTGGTGTATGTCTATGACATCTAACATTCTTAAATGTACTTTGTAGGTGGAACATCTGGTGCCGGGGCCAGCGCGGAGGTGGAGGAGGACACTTCTGGGGAGGAGGCGGTGCAAGTGCCGGAGGAAACTGCTGTGAGGGTTGCCACGGTAGTGGCGGGCAGTGGTAAGCTCTTATATTCCTTACTTATTAAGATTGCAGACTGCAGAGTGTGCTCTCTGCACGGGTGTCGTATATATGTTGTACAGTTAAGTTACTATACTGTTAAGAAGACTTTCAAATTTAGAAGTTTTTATCAACCAGGTAGTAGCCTCCTCTAAATGTACTTCAACTCAGCGGTGAATTTCTTTTTGAGAATCCAAATCAGATCAGAGTTGAACTTGATGGATGGGATGAACGAAAAGCGAAAGAAGGGTGTAAGTAAGTGTGGAAGGACGAGCAAGTTAAAAGTAATGATGACTGACAGAGAAGAATGATACGTGTTTGATTGGTGCCCGAGGTGGCTGGGAAGGAATATGATGCATGGCTGGGTGAAGGATGAAGCAAGGATGGGTAGAAGGAGAACAGCCTTGGTGGGTGAAACAGAAACTGTATGTGTGTGCAATATATCCTTTGGTTGAAATTCAAATGCAAGTCAAGCACGGATGTATGGCTTGCGGTTTCTCAAATAAAATGAAAAGGTTGTTTTCCCCGTGAGAAAACGTAAGGTTTGTCCGGATGAGAGACATGAAGAAGAATGATTGACATATAGTTTGAATGGATGGATGCCTGGATCATGGTACTATCTGACTCTTAGATAGCATATGTGTATCTAAAGAGAGTAGACGGTCACTGGATGAACTAAGTGTTACTTTGAAGAGCATGTAACACCGCACCCGCACGTCCGTTCCAGTGTAGGAAAGGCAAGGAAAAGAAGTTTTAATTTTGTCCTAATACTACCATGAATAGAAGCAGTAGTTTGTATTGCAAGCACAGCATATATCCGGCTATTACGATGGCCATTCACTACCTCTGTTAATAAGTTTAGTAGAACTCGGTCATTCATGAGTGGATGTATCACTGTTCACTCAATAAAAAGCAAAGCACCTAAAGTCATCCTATATGTAAGCAAATACATACCATGTGCAGTGATAGATAATCAGATTATTTATCTTCTTCATTTTACTTTTCTAGTATTCATTGGCACTGTAGGGTGAAAGTTAAATTAATTAAGCAGTAGCCCTTGTAACAGAGTATTCTCAGTGCCACCCGCAATAGAAAAGTAAGAGCATCACCACCTGCATGTACTGGACCGGTACAGTAACGCAAGTCTGTCTCACTCATCATGGCGGGCGTCTGTTTTTCTCGGGTGCAAGTTGACTGAGAGAAGAAGAAGAATAAGGCTGGTGTACTGTCATAGTCGACTCTAATGGAGTGAGTCCATAGTGCTCGTAGAATTGATTCCTTAAACTCCCACTAATGTTAGAGCAAGGATGAAGAAGTGGGAGGTTAGATAGATACTGGCCACAATAGTTATGTACTGCGCTTGCCAGTTGCTAGTTCTACTGTGACACAACTTTCTGCTGAATCATTTTGTGTTAATCTTAAAGAGCATTGGTTACAGACTATGTCTTTCTTTCTTCATATAGATGCTCCTTCCAAACCAACACGGAAGGAGCTGGCTAAAAGGGCCCGGCAACGGAGGCTGGAGGCGACTGTCGCCGAATATCGGCGGCTGGTGGCCCAGGAGGAGGGGGACACGCAGTCGACCACAACATCAACCGGTACAGCTGCATCCTCCTCCGCGCTCCCTGGGTCAGCCAGTCAGCGCAGCAGGTCTCCAGCGGTACGGAGCCGGGGTACCGCAGCCACCCGCCACCGCCGAGCAGCAAAAAGATCAGCTGCCCCCCACAGCAGTACCAAAAAAAGGTTGCACTGCCTTTCACTCAGGGTGTCCTACCTCGAGCAGGAGCTGCTCAACACCAAAACCCTGCTCGAGACCCTCCGCAAGGAGCATGCCGACCTGGCCCGAAAAGTCAACAGCAGCCAGCAGTAGGAGGAGACTGTCCCTGGCCCCTTTTTTAAAGACTTCTGGGGGGTGGGAATTGGGAGTTGGTTTTTTGGGACTTTTCACGGACATTCGTTGGGGTTAGGGATGGGGGGTGGGTTGGGTCCTGCGGGAGATTATTTATGTTAGGGATATAAATATACTTTAAACTTTATCTTAGCATACATGTTTTTTACTGCTTTTGAGGCTGGTGGGTGGGGGTTTAACAGTAAGTTTGTTTTCCTGAAACGTAAGTGGCATCTTGATTCAAGTTGTGTAAGTAATTACTAATTGCCCAAATGTTTTCAAAACTAAGTGCCTCTCACAGAGTAAGTGAATTCAATAGTCCTAGGACTTTACTAGTACTACCCTCAGTCTCTCGTCTCTCCTAATACTCCATTATACTATCTCCCCCCAAACGCTTATCTTACCTGTAATTTGTGTTTGGAAATAGGGCTAGGCACAGGGCTGGCTGCACGGGAAATGGCGATTAAGGTTGGCAATCCTGGGCGGATGAAATGTCATCATTGCGGTGGTACTAGTGGTGTTACACAGTGGCAGTTGCAGCATATGAAAAAAAAGAAAATGAAACCTTGTTTGTCCTTAACGTAGCATTAGAACGGTACGATAGAGAATATAGCAGGTGACAGTACACTAGAACAGTGCCACAATGTAGCCTAACAAATGGTAAAGTATTGAAAGTATAACTAGTACTTGCGTTGAATTTCTTTGACATTGGCTACTACTACAAGAAATAGTACTGAAGGTGAAGGACACAGCAGCGTAATAATTTGCCACGTCTAGGAGGAGGATGTTCTTGATGACCAATCAAGTTGATGGCGCACATGAAAATCTGCTTTCATTTGCCAATAGTGACTCTGTATCAAGCTGAGTAAGAATATATCCTCGGATTCCTTCACCAGCCTGTTGCTATGACCTTATGCTCCCCAGCAAGTGTGTGGAATTATTGCTGTCATTTAGTCACACAACAATCAAAACCACACAGCCCGGGGGAAGAGGGTTAGGGTTTGGAAAATGGATGGGAATGGGTTTTTTTGGGAAAGTTTTGTTGAGAGAAGAAAAAAAAAGCACAGCATGGACAAACAATAATTGAAGATAAACAAATCTTTGGGTACAAAGCTATCCATAAATCTTTTAAGTGACATAAAGGAAGTGCATGCACTACTGCATGCATGGTTACTGAAAAGTAAGTAGTACTTTCAACAACCGTGAATGAAAGAATGCGACAGTACAGGGCTGCAGTAATAATTATGCATTTTCACTTGCCTATCTCTGCACTCAGAGAAACACTTCGTACATTAAATTAGGTTTGAAAAATAGCAGAAGTAAAACCTATACAATGGCTGTAGGGATGAATTTAGAAGCAGAGATCAAAGAAATGCAGAGTCACACTCATAGAAGTTCACAGCAATAACATTACTTAAAAGATAATTAGAAAAGAACGGATACTGTATCTGTATGTTGTGTAGTTGTCCTGTTGAATTTGGTAAGTTGCATGCATCCAACCATTCCTCTTATTAGCGGGACTCCTCCATTCCATCTGACGCTCCGTCCATCAATGTTGGTGACCAGAATACACCCTGTCCACTGCCTGCCCGGCGAATACTGAATTGCGGCTCGCTAATGTGAAGCCTGACTTCAACCTTTTTTTCCCATTGCACAGGCTGAAACCCGGCCTGTAATTATTGATGGAAAAACAGCAAGTGATATTAGAACACCACTGACAAATAAATATAAGGTATGAACGCTGTGTAGTGCAAAAAGTCACACTTTGAGTTTCCTAATAGACAGTACAATATTTTTGAAAGTGCGTACTCTGTCTGAGTCTCCTTTTGAAGGATAAATAAGTATGGGCGAATTAATTTAGCGGATCTTTCCCCTCAAGCTAGGTGTACTGTAAACTGTGTTTTAGAACAAAATTAGACCTTCCCAGCAGTGCTCCCAGACCCTTAATAAACCCAGTCGCAAAAATGTAGAAGACCCCCAATCAGATCTCCAAAAACGAGGCCTAGTAGAAAATGGTGACAAAACGTACTTTGAAAGTAAAGTAGGCCCAAATCTCCCCTTACCCACCATGGATTGTATTCAAACCACTTGCAAGCAAGCAAAAGTATCCATACCCAGCATTGCTCCAAGACTCGCAAACCCCCCCACAAACACCAGGAACCTCCACAAACAGCCCCCCGAAAACGGTAGAGTGAGCGAAATCTCAGAAAATGCAAAAACTTTTTCCCCAGGGATTGTCTCCAAAACACTTTCTTTCGGGTATTAGACCTTCCCAGCAATGGCCCCAGAACTGTCAACCCGGGCAAAAACAAGTTTCACCCCCCCAAAAAGCCGAAAAGCAAAACCGTGAAAAGCCACACTTAGGAAACTTTGGGCCTACCTGGAATGCATTCCAAATGCGCTCTGCAGCTAGGCCCCAACTCCCCTTTTCCACCATGGATTTCCTGTAAAACAAATGCAATCAACATTAGAATTTGCCAGCAGTGCTCACAGACCCCAACACCCACCCCCAACAACCTAAAAGCCCCCCAAACAGCACCCCAAAGACAGGCAAGTGATCAAAAGCGCAAAAAGTTTTTCTGCTCCGATTTTCTCCAAACCACTTTTAGCCGGTATTACACCTTCCAAGCAAGGCCCCCAGACCCGTGAACCCGGGCAAAAACAAGTTACACCCCCCCAAAAAGCTGAAAAGCAAAACCGGGAAAAGCCACACTTAGGAAACTTTTGGCCTACCTGGAATGCAGTCCAAATGCGCTCTGCAGCTAGGCCCCAACTCCCCTTTTCCACCATGGATTTCCTGTAAAACAAACGCAATCAACATTAGAATATGCCAGCAGTGCTCACAGACCCCAAAACCCACCCCAAACAACCTAAAAGCCCCCAAACAGCACCCCAAAGACAGGCAAGTGATCAAAAGCGCAAAAAGTTTTTCTGCTCCGATTTTCTCCAAACCACTTTTATCCGGTATTAGACCTTCACAGCAATGCCCCAGACCCATCAACTCACCCGCAAAGAAGTAGAACACCCCCACAAGTGCAGAGTCTTTCTTCATTGGGCGTAATCCAGCCATCTGCTTTGAGGGAAATAGGAGTCTGGAGAAGGAGGATAGAGGAGCATGTTCTTGTGAACTTGTGAACCTGAGGAATGCAGACTACGGCACCTTCAAATCAATAAGCAAATAAGTGAAGACAGTTCTGCTGATGGGCTTGTTTTTGTGATTAGGTGATTAAAGTATTTTTTTATAGATTTTGCAAAACAAAGAAAGACAGACACACAGGAATAAAAGTGAATAAGGATAAAAAAGAAAGTTAGTGATTCATTGACTCATTTTCAGGGCTCGGTGTCAGGGAATAAGAGCTCGTCCTCAAACTCTGCGAATTCAGACGGGAGTAGGTCAGCGTCAGTTAACAGAGAAGAACTTCCCTCATCTAAGTTTATGTCCTCCTCGTCTTCTTCCTGCGTGCATTCTCGTATTTTGTAATCTGGTGGTATGAGGTGCTGATTCATCTTGATCATTGTTAACCTCTCCACATTTTTGGGCGAGAGGCGGGTCCTTTTGGAAGTTACAATGCCACCAGCACTGAAAACACGTTCAGAAGACACGCTTGCAAGTGGGCAAGACAAGTAATTTATAGCCAGGTTGGTGATCTCTGGCCACACATCTCTTTTCCCATGCCAATATGCCAATGGGTCATCATGAACATAGACCTCTGTTGAGCCATTCAGATAGTCCTGCACCATCGACTCAAGGTTCTCCAGGGTTCCTCCACTTTGCTTACTTTTTTCTGGGACCTTTTGAGAAGCAAACCCAAGCTGAGTTAGCCAATACTCTTCTTCACACAATGTTACTGTTGTGCCTGGTGCAGATGATACGGTTGCTGGTGTCGTTAACGGCTGAGAGGGAAAATCACTCACTTCTGCCACAGCCACAGATGCAGAAGTGGATTTTTTTGACTCCGGATGGCCTGCTGATGCTGATGTACTGCCTTTTCCTTCAATTTCCTGCCATTCTCTTTCAAACCGACTGGCTGACACAGCTAGCCAATGTTTGTACTTTGTAACATCTGCGTCATCAAAAGGAAAGAATACTCTGCCTGCCACTGCCTTTTTGTACCGTGGATCCAGAATAGTAGCAGAAATGTAATGCTGTTCTGTGTGGATCTTTTGAAGACGTTCATCGCAAAGTAGGCGCTGTAATAACTTCTCCGCCAACTCAAATGCTTCTTGCTTTCCATCTTTTTGTAACGTAGGAGACACCGCCTTCAGTTGGTGCTCTAGCATGCGCAACAATGGGATAGCTTTTCCCAAATTACAGTCCTCCCTGCTGACTGCACGCGTGAAGACCTCAAAAGGACGAAGCATGTCTGTCAGGCTTTTAACTAGCCCCCATTGCTCCACCTGTATCCTCAGGTCCATCATAGGTGTACCCAGTTGAAAGAAATACTGATCGACTACCGCATACTGTTCATACTGACGCTCAAGCATGTAGAAGGTTGAGTTCCAACGTGTTACCACCTCCTGGATGAGTGCTTTCACTGGCACTTTATGTTCATGTTGCAGGCACCTCAGCTGCTTCCGGGCCTTAAAAGAATGGTTGAAATGTGTGCACATTCTTCGGCAGGTGGTCAGTAACTCGCACACTGGACTTTCTTCACTCAAGAATTTTTTAACAGCCAGGTTTATACAGTGCGCCAAACACGGCACTCCGAAATAGTTACCCATATCCATGGCCTTAACTACATTGGCGCCATTATCCGTGGAAACATAACCAATTATGCGTTTTCTTGTGGACAGCCATTGAAAGACCTTTGTGTTAAACTCATGCAAAATGTTTTCTCCTGTATGATTTTTCTCCATGGCAAACATGGCTAGTGTTGCATGTTTCCGAGCAGCTTTATAAACTTTGTCCGTGTCAACACCTGCGGTTACCTTTGCTTTAACCCCTGAAAAAGAGACCCAGTGTGCAGTGATGCACATGTAATCAACGGCTTGGCAACTGGTCCACATGTCTGTTGTCAGATGTATAGTGTGAACAGCACTCTTCTGCAAAGCTGCCCCAATCACCTCCAGCACATCTTCATGTAGTGCTGGAACCGCAACTCTGGCAAAATAGAACCGGCTATGAACCTTCCATTTAGCGCAGAGCGTTGCCACTAATTCAAGAAAACCCACCCCTTCCACAAAAGAAAAAGGGAGAAGGTCCAGCGCTAGCATTTTAGCCAGCTTACTGTTATACAGACGTGCCGTTGGGTGGTTGCGTTCAAATGGCACATCTGAAAACAACATGATTCTAATGGTGGGCTGGACCATTTTACGGGATGATGATGACTTCTTCGACCCAGTTACACTCGGTGATGATGAACTTTTTTGCATTGGTGTCTCACTCTCTCCCACACTCTTAGTGTGGCTCATATATCTTGCAGGGGGTGTGCTGCTGACAGGGGTACTGGGTGTAAGTGAAGAAATGTTTTACGCTTCTTCCTCCTCGTCATCATTAGATGAAGCATCAACGGATACAATTTGTTGACTTGCAATTCGGGCTGCCTTGATCTCCTTTAGGTGCGCATGCCATTTGACAGTGTGCTGTCTCTCAAGATGACCTCTCTGGCCTCCGGTACCATAGTTGGTACCAAGCTTACCACGACTAACTCGAACCTTACAAATGGTACAAATGGCTATGTTTTCCCTTGTTGGGCTAACACTAAAGAAGCCCCAAACTGCGGACTTCAAATATCTGTGGGGGGCGGAGGAGGCGATACTGGGAATGCTAATGCCAGATGAAGTGGAGGATGTGTGTTGCCGAAATTTACTACGTTGTGCACTTACAGCACCACTAATTGAGGAAATGGAGGTCGAGGTGGATGGAGGTCCCTTCTGGCGAAAAAATATGGAAGCTGTAGGTGGTGGTGTACTAGTTAAATGCATTGGTGGTGGTCCCATTGACACGTCGCCAACATCACGCTCAACAGCATTTTGGGATAGGTTAAAAATAACTGTTTGCTGCATGCCCGCTGAGGCTGGAGTGACGTCTATGATGACTGCGTCGTCGTGGTGAGAGTCTTCATCAGCAGGAGTGTACGCCACTTCTTGTTCAGCGTCATCATCACACTCCATAACTATGAGACTTTCGGGGACCTTCCTTTTATGCTTAGCTACCTTTGTCAGATCATGGTGTGCCTCACTCTCAGACAGCGCTGGTGGTTCCCAATTTTCATCCATATCATCAGAAGGAAGGGGGCTTGAAGAAGATGATCTTTGATCTTTTCCTTGCTGGGGATCTGGAAGACAATGAATCATCAGGAGGAGTGGCTTCCTCATATGATACCTCGGCTTGAATGTCGATTTCCTGATGTGCCCCTACTTTGGGAGGAACAACTATTGTGGGCACTTGTGCCGATCCATGCACCTCTGCTTGCGCCTCTCCCTGCGCCGCCTCTCCTTCCACATGTACTTGGGCTTGTACTTGCACATGTGGTTGTTGTTGCGGCTGTGGTTGTTGAACACTCGTCAGATGAGTTACAACAACCTGTGTTGATTGAGGGATGCTGCTACTTTCTTGCGATGAGCCAACATCACTGGTCGATGGTGATTGAACAACTATACTGGCTGCCTCTGCAGCACTCAAGGGCTTGGACCTAAGTTGGCGTGGTGGTGGTGGCACTGAGCCCAATGGAGCAGAGGTGCTGCTTCCAGCTTGGTCCCCAGCAGACCCCGCTGCTGCTGCAGGCGTACTTTTTTCCCCCAAAAAATGCGGTAGTCGGCACACCAGTCTCCTTGGTAAGTGGCGCCACTTGCTTCTTCTGCTCCTTACTGGCAACTTTGTTGCTAGAGGAGCTACGGGCAACTTTTTTTGGGGCCATCTTCTTCAGATGTCAGAACAGCAGGCCGCAGTTGCACAAGTTGCAGAGTTGTCTGTGGCCACACTTGACGTTGTGCTGCACACACCGCAGCAGGACTTCTTCCTGGCACTCATGAGGAACGATGAGGTTGATGATTCGTCTTTCTGCACCTAAAAGCAAACGAAGCCAGAGGAACATCAGTTAAATAAATGTTGCATATGTAGCGCTTCAATTAATAGTTTGCAAGTAATCATTATACCCACCCCCCAAAATGGAAAGACCAATAAAATGCACCACTGACAGAGTACCCCTGGGCATAATGGATGAAAGCATGGCAGACTGAGTGCAGGCCTATGGCACAACAAAGCACACTGCCTGGCTTCAAAATGGCCCCTAGATCCCCACCCACATGGCCATGCCCCATCAACACCCCAAAAAATCAAAAAACACACACACAAATCACCACAATCCAATGCCATCCATGCCCTCCATGATGTTTACATTCAAGACACCCCACAGAAAGACTAGGCCCATGCACCACTGAGTACCCCTGGGCAAAAGGCCCCAACAACAGCCCAAAAATCAAAAAACACACAAAAATCACTACAATCCAATGCCATCCATGCCCTCCATGATGTTTACATTAAAGAGACCCCACAGAAAGACTAGGCCCATGCACCATTGAGTAACCCTGGGCATAATGGATGAAAGCAAGGCACATTGGATGCAGGCCTATGGCACAAAGCATACTCCCTGGATTCAAAATGGCCGCTTGACCCCCACCACATGGCCAGGCCCTGCCTGTACCAGTCCTCAAAATGGCCCCCACCCACATGGCCATGCCCCATCAACACCCCAAAAAATCGAAAAACACACAAAAATCACCACAATCCAATGGCATCCATGCCCTCCATGATGTTTACATTCAAGAGACCCAACAGAAAGACTAGGCCCATGCACCACTGAGTACCCCTGGGCAAAAGGCCCCAACAGCCCAAAAATCGAAAAACACACAAAATAACCACAATCCAATGCCATCCATGCCCTCCATGATGTTTACATTAAAGAGACCCCACAGAAAGACTAGGCCCATGCACCACTGAGTAACCCTGGGCATAATGGATGAAAGCAAGGCACATTGGATGCAGGACTATGGCACAAAGCACACTGCCTGTATTCAAAATGGCCCCTTGACCCCCACCACATGGCCAGGCCCTGCCTGTACCAGTCCTCAAAATGGCCCCCACCCACATGGCCATGCCCCATCAACACCCCAAAAAATCGAAAAACACACAAAAATCACCACAATCCAATGCCATCCATGCCCTCCATGATGTTTACATTCAAGACACCCCACAGAAAGACTAGGCCCATGCACCACTGAGTACCCCTGGGCAAAAGGCCCCAACAACAGCCCAAAAATCGAAAAACACACAAAAATCACCACAATCCAATGCCATCCATGCCCTCCATGATGTTTACATTAAAGAGACCCCACAGAAAGACTAGGCCCATGCACCACTGAGTACCCCTGGGCAAAAGGCCCCAACAACAGCCCAAAAATCGAAAAACACACAAAATTCACCACAATCCAATGCCATCCATGCCCTCCATGATGTTTACATTCAAGAGACCCCACAGAAAGACTAGGCCCATGCACCACTGAGTACCTCTGGGCAAAAGGCCCCAACAACAGCCCAAAAATCGAAAAACACACAAAAATCACCACAATCCAATGCCATCCATGCCCTCCATGATGTTTACATTCAAGACACCCCACAGAAAGACTAGGCCCATGCACCACTGAGTACCCCTGGGCAAAAGGCCCCAACAACAGCCCAAAAATCGAAAAACACACAAAAATCACCACAATCCAATGCCATCCATGCCCTCCATGATGTTTACATTAAAGAGACCCCACAGAAAGACTAGGCCCATGCACCACTGAGTACCCCTGGGCAAAAGGCCCCAACAACAGCCCAAAAATCGAAAAACACACAAAATTCACCACAATCCAATGCCATCCAGGCCCTCCATGATGTTTACATTCAAGAGACCCCACAGAAAGACTAGGCCCATGCACCACTGAGTACCTCTGGGCAAAAGGCCCCAACAACAGCCCAAAAATCGAAAAACACACAAAAATCACCACAATCCAATGCCATCCATGCCCTCCATGATGTTTACATTAAAGAGACCCCACAGAAAGACTAGGCCCATGCACCACTGAGTACCCCTGGGCAAAAGGCCCCAACAACAGCCAAAAAATCGAAAAACACACAAAAATCACCACAATCCAATGCCATCCATGCCCTAAATCATGTTGAAATTCAACAAAACAGTTGTATCATGCACCCATAACTAACCCTGGTCCTACTGGATACTACTGTGGCTACCCACAATATATTTTATTTAATGTTCTGAAAAAGTTCCAAAATTGTAGTTGCAGCAACTGTGATGCCCCAAACAAACTTACTTGTGAAATTTCTAATCCAAAAGTGATCCAAAGAAAGTCAAAAAGGCCTCAAATCCAAATATCCAGCAGCATCCACAAAAAGTAATCCTACCAGGTCAAGATCCAAATCAAAGTGACCAGGACATGAAGAAAGCACTGGGAGGAGCCTGCTGGACAGGAACAGGAAGTTGGCGACTGTGGGGCACTTCCTTCCTCCAACCCCCCCCCCCCCCAAAATAGACTCCTTGCAAAAAAAGTGCAGGCAAATGTCAACCTGAGGAGTTATTCTGATAAAAATCATCATTTTCAGAAGGTTTATGCCGCCTGCTGGTGGATTTCTTGTGCAGAATTGCAAATTTTGCAATTTCGCAAACGCGAGATTGTCGTTGCCCGCCGCATCTACGTGTTCGCAAGTGTTTACTCACGCGATGCGTAATCCTGGGCCTTTATGACGTACTCGCGTTGACAAACTCTCGCTGTGCAAGGTGGTAAGCCTCGATGACGTAATCGCGGTCGACAAACTCCCGCGGGATCCCGCAGCAAGATCCAAAATGGTGCAGCACACGCAAACATGGAGAAAAACAACTCTTCAAACGCTGAATGACGGTAAGTGAACGCCGCGCGCTGCAATATTGTATTTGTCAAGCGCGACCAAGCAAAAAAATCCGCTTCGTGCGAATTTGCGAATTTTCGGCAAATTCGCGAGAGTTCACGGATTGCGGATTTGCCGAAAATCCGCAGATTCCGCGAGCGGAACGTATTTTACGCCCATGCTTACCGGATACACTGCAGGTCACGGCGAAGGACATGTCACTCACCGCTCTGGTGATCCCAGAGACTGGGGGGACCGAGACACCCGAGGCGGCGGATCCTTCTTGAAGGGACCTATGGATTGAGTATAATGCATGTTCGGCATATGCCGGGTCCTCGGACCGCATTGGGTCCACTCCAGTGTACAGTGCCCGTGTGACATATCCTTTACGGGGGATTTCTTCTCTATGAGTAGTGTATGAGTGAAGGGGGGAGTGCGACTGTGGACAGGGGGATGAGTGAGTATGGATATGGACCGCCTAGTCAAGCCTGTATTCTTTGCATTGATAACGGGTCTGGCAGGGAGTTGGGGTGGGAGGGGAAGTTTTTTCATTATTTCTTGAGTGAATTTGCCTCGTTGGGCGAATGGGGTGGCTGTGCACGTCTTGGCACCAGCAGGGTAAGGGCATATTGGCGTGTATGGTTGTTGCTCATATTTTGCTCGCGGGAGGGGGGGGGACTGTTTGAGGGGATTGTTGAGGGGAAATGTTTTAGGCATAATTTGTATTACAAGTCGGGCACTGGAGGGGACATACTCTGTGAACAGCCTGATGCAGCAGGGTGAACTCTACTGGAAATCATGGGGTATAAGTTTATGAGCTGGAACGTGAGGGGGCTAGGCACATGCACTAAACGATACAGAGTCCTCTCCTTCCTTCGAAGACACAAAATATCCATCGCTTGCTTGCAGGAGACCCACCTGGTGGAGGACGGGGCGCAGAAGTTGGGGAGAAAATGGCACGGTCAGCTGTTTCATGCGTCCTTCTCTACATATGCTAGGGGGTTCTGGTTTGGGTGGCGCCTGGGGTACCATTCGCTATCCAGTATATGGAAGCGGACATCAATGGTCGATACCTGCTCCTTAGGGCCAAGCTTGATGGCAGGGAAATAGTTATCTTAAATTCCTATGCACCCAACACTGATGACCCGACATTCTTCGGGACTCTGCAGAATGCCCTGATTCACGACCTGGGGACCCCGATACTTTGGTTTGGAGACTTTAACTGTATTCTTGACCCAGTGCTAGATAGATCCCCACCCTGGGCGGGCACAAAACCCCGTATGACTGCACAGCTTAAGGAGGTCATGGAAAACTTGGGGGTGGTGGACCTGTGGCGCCTCAGACACCCGGCACAGAAGGTATACACATGCTTCTCCCTCACACACAATACATACAGTCGCCTAGATAGAGTCTTAGTGACAAACGCCGAGCTTAACATGACCGTGGATGTAACGCACCAGTCCTGTTTTTTGTCAGACCACTCTCCAGTAGCTTGCGTGGTTCAATGGGAGTCCCCGGTTATTCGCCCCCGTACTTGGAGGCTCCCAGTGGATATCCTCCAAGACCAAGTGGGAAAGGACCACGTGGGTAAAGCCATCGGGGACTATGTCGAACTCAATTGGGGGGAGGGTAGCGTGTCCTTGGCCACCAAGTGGGAGGCCCTGAAGGCGGTAGTAAGGGGCGCTTGTATGGGGCTCACCTATGGTGTCCGGAAACAGCTCCTTCAAGATCTCCAGAAGGCGGAAGATACCCTCCTGCAGGCCCAACATGTGGTGGACCCTTGCGAGCACCAGAGACTAGAGGAACAGGCTGCCCAGGCACGGCTACATGACACCCTAGATAGGCCTGACAAGTACACCCTGGGCCAATATAGGCAGCGCCTCCACAGGGAGGGCAATAAGTCAGGGAGGCTACTGGCTTGGGTTCTGAGAAGGGAGCAGACCCCTGAGCGTATTGTTGCCCTTCGGGACCGTAACGGAGAGTTGGTCTACTCGGAGCAGGCCCTCCTGGGGGTTCTCCACTCCCATTTGCGGCAAGTATACGTGGCGGACTCGGATATTTATGAGGCCTCTTATCTCCCCGATTTGCAGGAGTTGCCTGTGTCGACCCTTTCGGATTCGGATCGGGAAGAACTGGACGCAGGCCTGACATTGCTCAAAGTTCGTGGGGCGCTGGCCTGCTTGCCACGTGCAAAATCGCCGGGGAGCGACTGGTTCCCTCCGAAATTTTATCATGAATTCCGAGATAATTTAGCTCCGCTCCTTTTGCAGGTCTACCTTGAGGTTTTCGAAAGGGGAGAACTCCCACAGAGCATGGCTCAAGGGGAAATCTGCATGATCCTTAAACCTGGGGGGGACAAGCATGACCCCTCCTCCTATCGGCCGATCACCATGATCAACACGGATATCAAAATTCTCACAAAACTATTGGCCATCCGGCTGGCACCCCATATGGAGCACTTAGTGCACCAAGACCAATGCAGTTTTATTCCCGGGCGCAACACGACTATGAACCTGAGACGGTTGACCCACATTCAGCATGAGGTACATGGCAAGGAAGAGCAGACGGTCTTGGTCTCAATAGATCTGGCCAAGGCGTTTGATACTGTCGACTGGGGATACCTGCAGGAGGTCCTTCGGACATTGGGCTTTGGGCCCAACTTCGCCCGCTGGGTTCGGATCCTATACAGCTCCCCTAGTGCTCCGGTGCGTCTGGGAGGTGCGAGATCGGAGGAGTGGCGGCTGGGTCGGGGCACGAGACAGGGGTGCCCTCTCTCGCCGCTACTCTTTGCTCTGGCTATAGTGCCGTTTGCTGTCAAGATTCGTACTGAACTGTGGCAATGGGTCATCCAGGTGGGGGACACGTGCAATGTCCTGTCGTTATACGCAGACAAATCTTTATTTTATTTGACAACCCCCAGATAGGCGCTCCCGAGGTTGCTGCACCTCCTGGATCGTTTTGGTGAGGTGTCGGGCTTGCGACTTAATCGTAGTAAGTCCCTAATTTTTCCACTCTCCGGCTTTGACATGGTGCCTCTAGAGGACTTACCGTAGCTTGGGCTATGATGGGAACGAACTAGTTTGCGATACCTGGGGATTCATGTGACCTTGACGGAGGAATACTCCCTCGCCCGTAACGTGGATAGGGTGCTCACGTCTCTCCGGCAATCCATAACATTCTGGAATACCCTACCACTGTCCCTCATGGGGCAACTAGTGATCGCTAAAATGGTGATGCTGCCGAGGACACTGTATGTCCTTCAAAACTCGTTGTGTCTTCTTCCTTCTAGGGTTTTCCGGACCCTCAACACGCTGCTCACATCCCTGCTTTGGGCAGGGCGACGTAGCAGAGTGGCCCTTAGTACCGTTGTGCGCTCCTTTGAGGAGGGAGGATTGGAGGCCCCGCGCTTCGATCTATACTATTACGCTGCGCAGCTCCTTCCGGCGGCCAGTTGGTTCGCAGACACAGATGTGTGGGAGACACGATTGTTAGCGGGACGGGCCACGGTGCAGGAGCTCCAGATGGCTTTGATGCGTGGGTCCGGAGCTAATGCTGAGCTCCCTTCCGTGGTGAGGGATACAGCTGGTGTATGGCAACGCTTTATAGAAAAGGTCCTGCGCTCTGCGCCATTTCACAGGGAACTACCGATTTGGATATTTGAACCCATGGTGGAAATAGAGCAGCATATGTCATTTCGCGAATGGCAGGAGGGGGGGTGTGAGGTTCTTGCAGATCTGTACCCCTCGGAGAGCTTCTTGTCACACGAGCAGGCGGAGGAGTCATTCGGCCTTAGCGGAGGTCAATACCTGCATTATCAAGGATTGCGCTCAATAGTGCGCTTGGTCTGGCCGCAGTGTCCGGAGATACCCCCGATGACCCATACCTTACATATACTGTTGTCCTGTGGCAGAGGACGGAGGTTGATAGCCTTACTTTACGCGGCTATTAAATGTGATTCCGCCCCCCCGGTGCCACCATCGTGGGCGGCCTGGGAGGAAGATTTGGGTGCGAACCTAGACCAGGGGCAGCGCAAGCGCATAGGGATTTTGACACAGCGGGTGTCCTGCAAGGCACGCTTTAAGCTTATTCATTTTAATTTTCTTCACCGCACATACCTAACTCCGAAATCGCGGAGTCGTTACTCTGAAGATAGAAGGAACAATTACCCCAGGTGTGGTGTGGGGGGCGCGGGGTTTCTCCATCTGGCCTGGGAATGTCCGTTGGTGGGGAGTTTCTGGACAGGGGTTGTAGGTCGTATAACGGCTACGACTGGCCTCCGAATCGAACCATCCCCCTTGCATTGTCTGTTGGGATTAGTACCCAAGCCTAGGAAAAGGAAACTTCCATTTAAATTGTTACAACTGATGTTGGTGCTGGCTAGGCGTAGGGTCGCCATCACATGGATGGGACAGAGGGCCCCTGAGGTGGACACTTGGCTTAAGGATGTGAGGGAATGGACCCTCGCAGAGCAAACACACATGCAAACCACTAGGAAAGATGAAAAATTACACGATGATTTGTTGGCGTGGCACACCACGTGTATGACGGGTCTCGCTACAGACGGGCAATCGTCACACAGCGACTCAGAGGGGACTAGTGGCGAATTATTTTCAGCACTTGAATCAGAGTCTGAGGGGGTGAAGATCACTGAGGGGTTACTTGCAGGGTGAGCGGTACGGGGCCTGGCCTGTCTTCCCTCACAATGTCCGTAATATACTGTTTTATGCTATAGTACCACATGAACTTCCGTTTTTTAAGATGTTGTCCTAATCCGTGATGTGCCTGTTGATCTGTAAACAAATGTTTTTAACGATGCCTAGGGGTGGGGGCTGGGGGGAGGGGGGTTCCTTCATTTGTATTTTGCAAAATTGAAAAATAAAGTTAAAAAAAAAAAAGAAAGCCTACTGCAGTAAACAAATCAACCAACATGGACTGCTTTCTGTATACAATGCATGTATGAGATAATGAACTGATTTTATTTTGATTGAGTGCGTTTTTCAGATGTAAAATGGTGCCTCAATGTGTACACAGAGGCACAATTGTAAGCTAAATAGCCAATAGCACGTGGTGAGTGAGTAATACTCCACTGGATGGAGTCCAAGACAATTCTGTATATTTTAAAGAGTTAGTACAAATACATGTTGCAGACAGCTGTGATGTTAAGCCAGACCTAAAAATAACAGTGCCATCAGGTTTTGCTTTGTATTGTGCATGAACAGAGAACTGCACAGTGAACAGGTACACATGCATATGTACAGCTTGCATCCATGAATGCCGACCAACAAACCAACAGACACCAATTTTCACACAGACCTACAAACATGCAGACACCCAACCCATTATGGTCGTGGCTGTGCACTACCCACCTAGGTGCCCTTTTCCATGAGCATGTGCATGATGTTTTGCTGTCACTGAACCAGCTACTTCCTGCCAAGCCTGCCATAAGATTCAAACAGGACAGCAGCACTAATGAGAGAGTACTGCATCCCCCCAGGCCAGTAACATATATGTACTGGAGAGCTGAGATAGGCACAGCCAGCAGCACTTTACATGTGGGAGAAAGTGGGATTGAGACAAGAAGTACACAGAGTGGGTAAAGAGGTTCAACAGAGTGGGGGAGTGGGGGAGTTTGCCTTGGCCTACACAATAGCCGCCAAGCCTGCTTAGGACCCCAGACTAATCCGCGAAGGAGAACCCAATAGGATCCACTGCAATCAGTTGGGCAAATAGTTTATTATGATGAATCTCTCTTAAATGGGGAGCTGCTGGGGACAGCCTTAAGTTTAGATTTTAAAAGTACCAGGGCAGTTCTCCTCTTCACAGTGATGATTCCTGCATGGGCCAACTCATGCTCTATGGCAGCATCCAAGTAATTGCTGCTCAGTGAATTGCCGCTACTGGGTACAACACCCTTTTAGACTAATAGTTCATAACTCATTTCGCTAGGCATGACAAGAAATACAAGTGTATGTGTTTATTTATTTAGTAGGAGCTTAGAATAGATTCTGTGTCAGCTTTCAGTTACTTTAGAGCACTTTCCAGGATGGAACTAGAGCTTACTTATTGGATTGGAGATTGGAGTCGAACTGGACAGGATAAGAGAACCATGTCCAAAATTCATCACTTTTTAACCCTCTTCTGTGAAGATATTAGTTCAAGGACAGCAGAACAGTTCCGTTTTCAGATGTTTCCTGAACATCAAATGAAATGGTTAGAGGTTCCTGATTCTGTGTCCTTCCATGCCCAGTGATCTGCCTCTGTGTTTCTTTCTTTTGAACAATTGTTTAAATGTTACATTAAGGGTGTTAGTAGGAGTGTAGCGAGGTGCAGGGTTTGTAGGTGTTAGAGCGCTTTTGTTGCTTAGAATATAATGCTAATTTCAATATGATTAAGTTAACATCAGTAGGCCACATTTAGATATAACTAGTCCTCAAGTTAGCGTTACTGGACCTCAGCCTGCTCCCACTGCATCCATGTACAGTTCACTGTCTTGTGAAAAAGCTTTCTAACATGTATGTTTTCCCTCAAGTGAACCATTTTATGGTGTTGTTTTTCTAGTGTTGAATAAAATGTATTTGCTTATGTGCCTTAGAATGAAGCAGTGTCCTGGAGTACTAGTACAGTTACAACTCAAGGTCTTTTGCTCAGGTTTGTTTAGTAGCCTATTTATTTCCTGAGTCTCTTATTGGTTGGTGTTGCAAAAGTATTTCCATATGACCTAATGTTTAATTATGCATTCAAAGGAGAAGTTACTAAATGTTTCTTGTTTATAGGAATGATGATTTGTTGTGAGCCCTATGATCTCACTTCACACCATGTGAAGAGTGTGCCTAAGACTGTCTAAACATCTATAAAATGTTCTCTTTTTGGTCTGTGCACCAGACTTTTTCGATTACCCTATCAAAGGCAGAACCCACGGTAGTCTGTCTGTTGACTTTATACTTAGTACATTTTGCTCTTTTTTGGAAGGCAGCCTCTATGACAGATTAATATTTGACGCTGTGCTTAGACTTTCCTTTGCTTAGAATGGAATTAACTATACATATGATTGGACTTTATGTTAATCCTCTTGAAAGGGCGGGATTTTCCTTCTAGAGTCTGCATACCATTCTCCAGAATCCCGTCTCAGGTTGACTGGACCTTTTTACCTGTCATAGAATGAATTAGGCAATCTATCTACCAATAGTCAATCAATTTCAACGATTCCCACTGTTTCCCCAAAGAACCACCGACTAAGGACTAAGTTAAAAATTTTATTACAAAGCCAAAAACAACTGAATGTATAAACATCTCAGCAAAAGGTTTAGAAGATAAACAGGCACTAATACAAACATAATCCTACGGAAGAGTCTCAGACGGCTCAGGAAAAATACAAGAATCAATTCAAGAATCATCAGGCTAACAAGAATTGCTATAACCTGAGTTTTAGTATGCATGGATAAAAGGTATTAATTCAGGTCAATCTGTCCCTACACTATACTAAGTGACATCCCTACTCAACAATAGCCCAACCTAATAAAGGTGTCAGCAGTGGTGACTTCCAAAGAAGTTCACTCACTTTCATACGACTTAATCTAAAGACTCCTCAATCATAGCTAAGCTCTCTGCCTGGTCCACCGCTCCCTCTCGCTCCTCCGCTCATCTACTCTGCCTCTCCCTCGGGGTGCTGTCCCTAATACAGAACCCCACAATGCGGACGACACGCCTTCAGGTACGCCCCTCTCGAAGGTGTTGGTTTTCAGAATTTTCCATTATGGCACCTCTCCATCCTTGTCCGTTAAAACGTCCTTGGGTCCCAGGCTCTCCTTTGCTTCAAGTTGCTTCCTTAAATTCCTCGGTTACTCCTCCACGTCTGAGCCTAGTATCCTAACACTCATACACAATGGGCCCTTCTACTCCAGTATCTACTTGGTCCTGCACCTGCAAAGGAAGGCATTTGAATCGGCTCACAAGTTCTTAATGTTGCAATTGACTTTAGCTAAAGGCAGCTTTCTTCCAAAAACATTTCTACGATTTAATGCTAAGCAAGGCATCTTCAATCAGGCCTACACGATTTCCATGAACTGGGCCTCTGCACGTTTATGTGCCCAACATCCTAACATGAACAATATCCTTCGTTCTTTAAGCCTCCATCTTAAAGCAAAATACATTTTCTACCTCAGCAGTTTTAGCACGTTTAAAAAGACACAACTATGAATTTTAATAAAGCAGATCTAGAGTCACAATGGGGATCTATTAAAACACATCTCTTATTAGTAAAGGACTTCACATCAAACGACATCTCTATGTTAAAACGGCATTATTGATTTTCAAAACTCTTTAACATTAGCTCTCCATGTATTTTTAATACCAAGTACATTAGTTCTCAGCTCTACATTGCATTTGAACACGATTAATAAATCCTCTATATATGTGGGTGTTGACAACTTGTGCATATGATACACCCCTACAAATTTTACTTCCGTTTGGCGCTCTCTCAGTTCCCCCCTTTAATGACCTGTGTCATCACCATCATCACACCATCCCGGAGGGTAAGAACCGAGTTAAACAGAGCCTGTCGCCACTTTCCCCCGCTTGAGCATCTCCATCGCTCTCAAGCTCCGATATTGACTGTCCTGCAGTCTCTCCATTCTTTGCTCTTGCACTCTTATCGATCTTTCCAATCTAGTTGACCTATACCACTTGTACATTCTTACCAAACCCCACAACCCAATCACACAGGCCACAACTATGATGAGGGGTTTCAGTACAAACCCAAGGAAACTCCTTCCCAGATTTGCAAACCAGTTTCCAACATTCCCAAATCCCTTGCCAACCTTCTCCCACACGTTCTCTTGCGTTAAATCCTCAATTTCATAATGAATGGCAGTAATGTTACTTATATATTTCTCCAGATCCTTGGAATTGTCTGGAATATACGTGCAACATTCCTGGACCTTCAAAAGTTTACAGACTCCTCCTTCTTTTGCTAGAAGGACGTCTAAGGCAAGACGGTTCTGTAAAACCATTGTCCTTATCGACAACATCTCACCCTCAACCAACACTAATGACTTAGCTGTACTCATTGACAGTTCATCCACCACAGTTGCCAATCGCCGTATCTTAACGTCGTTCAAAATCACTCCCAACATGGGTATCACTGCTCCAAACACATCTCCAACTATTGCACCAGCACTTTCCCCTCGCTTTACCCTCGTCTGATGTCCTCCCTCCAAGAGAGCAAAATCTTCAGTATGGTAAATCTTAGGAAAAATAATCGCTAGATAACACGTCCCATACCACTTCTCCGGCAATCTTACATACGCATTCCTTCCGCAGACAAAATAAACCGTAGGAATCACCTGCACCACGCTCTGCAAGAAATCCTTCGTGTAATATTCCAATGTGAAAGTGTGTTCACATGTAGTATGACCCACATACACATTTTCATAATACGTCTGTGGTCTGTGAATGCACAACTTCCCTTTCTGCACTTCATCTAGAGATTGGGACCAAAACTCCCTCTTGACCTGTGCTGCTTTTCCTCATCCGTCCAATCAACTTTACCTTGCCCTGAATCTTGCAACTGTTTTTGCATTTTGTACCTGTCCTCTACTTGCTCTATGAACTTTTTCTCTGTCTCTGATAGCAAACATGTCAAATTGTGTCGGTGAGCATATGAGGTGTCTGATTCTTGTGTTGGAATGAAGAAATATCCAAGTCTGTCCTCTGACTTATAATAATCAAACTTATTCAGGTGTTTATAAGCAGGGACTTCTGGAAGCACAACATCATAATTCGAAAAGAAATACTCAAAATGGTTTCGCCCATAAAATATGCTAAGCAGCAAACTACATGAAATTCCATATGTCAATGGAAGGTGATGGTATCTGATACCCTCATCTACTGAAGCCGGCAATTGCATACACACATAGCAGTCTTTCGCATCCATCGCATCAATGTATTCATACAACAACTTTGCATACGCATTCTGCTTAAAATTGCCCTTAGACAGATCTGCATGTAACCTACGACTCTCTTCTAGCAAAGCCTTCTCTGCTCCTAATTTGACCTCTTTCTTGCTAGGAGTGGTAGGTGTCGGTGTTCCCTCAACCTCCACTGCCTGCCCGTGTGGTACTAAACAGGAAACTATAACTACTAAGAAAATAAAGAGTATCACTCCTCCTACAAGGGTGCCTACAATGCACTTAGCCCTACGAGTCGGGTTTCCAGCCTCCATGGTCTCGGAACAAGGTAGTTCATTCTCAGCACCAACCCAAAGTCTCTTTCTTGGTTATTTGAGTCTCTCGAACCACACCTCTGAAAGCAGAAATCCCCGTTTTAGTTCTTCACTTGCATCAACAACAGACAACCCTAACCCTTCTCTGTCCTCTGTGGAAAGTCCCTACATTTCTTCTTCTTCCACTCGGCTCTCAGTTAGTTCAACAGCTATTTACAAAAGTCTTTAATAATCAATGATCACACTTGCTCCAACTGCACTTAGCACATATTCCAGAAGTTCCATGCGAAGCACAATCGATTCGTGAGATGGTATTTCTGGACCAAATGTAGGAAAGATCATTCTATTCAGGATTAAATCACGTATCTTGCTTAGGTAAGAGGGATTAGGAACGGTGAGTGTCAGTACGCCTTCGATCTCAAGTCCTGGTACCAACAGCACCACATCCAACTTAACATTGGGATCCGTACTGATCACTGTCACAGCCCTCACCCTCCCTGATCTCAGTACACCGGGCATCTGTCACAGGGTAGGTCCACTCAGGAGTGGCGTATCTTCGACAAGGTACTCTCACCCTCCTGGACCTTCTCGAACCTCCTTGCTCTATTTCTTGTTCTCCCTCTTCCTGGTCTGATTCTTCAGATACGTGAGCAAGATCTCTTTCGGAAGCCAGTCGTACGTTCAATCGCCTCCGCCTCTCAGGCCAATGAGCCTCTGCGCATCTCACTCTTCTGCTTCTCCTTTGCACACCCTGCTCATCACTGCTTTCAGCTTGTTCTGCGCTCAAATCACCTTCACAGCAACTTCCCCATTCAGAGGTAGACTCAGCGTCACTGTCGTCGTGATTTACTTCAGCTCGATCAGATGAGTTACCAGCCTCTTCAGACACCCCCACAGCTTGACTTGTCCCCTCTAGTGGATCTTCCTCCACGGCTGGATTTTCATTTACAAGAGGAGCTGTTTCTTCTAGAGGTGCTGGGACTCGTCGGGTGTGAGAACCATGGACCCAGTTTGGCAATCCTCCACACTTCATAGCAGTGTTCGTCACCAAGATAACTTGAAACGGTCCTCTCCAGCGTACATCCAGGCAGCTTTTCCTTACGTGTTTCCGCACCAGGACCCAGTCACCCGGACACAGGTCGTGACAAAGGTCTCTAGAAGCCGGAATTTCAGCAGTCTGCACCTGAAGGGACACAGAATGGATGACATCAGAAAGTCCTTTGCAATAATCAAGAATCAGATCATCTGTGATATTTAGCAAGGCTGTTGAAGGAACAGATGGCAGCCTCATAGCCCTCCCCATCAATACTTCGTGAGGTGAGAGACCTGTTCTCCTGTCTGGCGTACTACGCATGCTCATTAGCACCAACGGTAATGCATCTGGCCATTTCAGGGACGTAGATGAGCACACTTTCGCCATTCGGGCCTTGAGGGTTCCATTTATTTGCTCCACTATGCCAGACGCCTCTGGTCGATAGCTACAATGCAGTCTCTGGTCAATGTTCAGTGCAGAGCAGAGCATTTTCACAATTTCGCTATTAAAATGCGTCCGTCTGTCCGATTCCAAAGAGGTCGGAACCCCGAAACGTGGCACAAGCTCCCTCAACAATAACTTTGCTACTGTGAGTGTATCGCACCTACGAGTTGGGTATGCCTCAACCCACCTGGAAAACACACACACGATCACTAAGACATACCTGAGGCAATTACACCTCGGCATCTCAATGAAATCCAGTTGCATCCTATTGAAAGGTCCGCCGGACCTCCCAATGTGACTCAATGTGACTGGTGTTCTTTTCCCAACGTTCATTTGTTGACATGTAACACACCTCTGACACACTGCTTCCGCAGCCGTTCGGAATTTTGGGTTGTACCAAGTTTGTCTGAACACACGCATCATCGCATCTCTTCCCAGATGTACAGGACCATGTATCTGTCGTGCCATCGGACTCACCAGTTCATTCGGCAACACCGTTCTCCCATCAGCCGAAACCCACAAATCCAACTCTCCTTTGACACAACCAGCTGTCCCCCACACCCTTTTCTCATAGTCTGACGCCTGCTCCTGCATGCTCTTCAACTCTTGCCAGGTATCAGCCACCTCAAGCATCATGTTTAACTCAGTCCTCCCCTGCGCCCCTTCGACAGTTTGTTCAGTAAACGAGTATCCCTGCTCGGCACAGTAACGTGCAACTTCATCAGCATAACGATTACCCAGGGACACAAAGTCGGTACCCTTGCTATGTGCAGTGCATTTCACAACGGCTATCTCTGCTGGACCCTGCAAAGCCTCCAGCAGTAACCTGACAAATTCTCCATTCCTGATAGGGGAACCCGATGATGTCATGTAACCCCTTTGAGACCACAACTGACCGAAGTCATGAACCACACCGAACCCATATTGGCTGTCATTATATATGGTGATCCGAATCTTGTTGGCTGCCAAACAGGCACACGTCAACGCAATTATCTCAGCCACCTGAGCGGAGTGTACTCCTTCCAGGCAGGCGCTTCGACTATTCCAGAGATAGTACAAACAACAAAAGCTGCTCTTAACTGACAAGTATTGTCCCTTACACATGAGCCATCACCAAAGAAAATTTCATCAGGGTCTATCAGTGGCTCATCAACAATATCCGGTCTGGGTTTGGTACACAGTTCAGTCACATCAAGGCAATCATGGTCTTCACAATCATCGTCTAAGAAATTTGGTAATGGCATCAAAGTAGCAGGATTCAAGACCGAGCACCTCCTAAGGGTCACATTCTCCGCAGCAAGTATAACCTGCTCGTAGCTTGTGAGCCTATTATTTGTCAAGTGCTGCGTCTTGGTCCTGGTCATTAACAATTCCACTGAGTGGGGAACATGTACAGTCAGTGAATGACCCATCACAATGCTTTCACACCTCTCAATGCTGACACCTGTTGCGGCAACGGATTTAAGACATCCGGCCAACGCTGCGGCTACTGGGTCTAAAGTAGCCGAGAAGTAAACAACTGGTCTACGGACTCCTCCATGGTCTTGTGCTAAGACTGCCAAAGCACACCCCTCCCGCTCACAACAGAACAGTGAAAATGATTTGGTGTAATCGGGCATTCCCAGAGCCGGAGCGCGATACAAGTCCTCTCGCAGCCCAAGGAAAGCCATCATACAGTCTTTGTCCCATGGTACCGGATCACTCACATCCTTGTGCGTCAGTCTCTGCAATGCTTTCGCCTTCAGTGAAAAATTGGCAATCCACTGGCGACAGTAGCCAACCATACCCAGGAACATCCTAACTTCTCTCTGGGTCGAAGGCACCATCATTTTCATGATCGCCTCAATCCTGTCAGGCAACACTTTCCTCTTTCCCTTCTCTATCCTGTGACCCAGATACTGTACTTCAGACAAACAGTACTGTTACTTGCTGGGGGATACCTTGTGCCCATTCTCTGCCAAATGGTTCAACAAGGCAATGGTGTCAACTCTACAAGCTTCTTCTGTCTCTGACGCAACAAGGAGGTCATCTATGTACTGTACAAGAACGGAGTTCTGCGGCAGTACCAGACTCTCAAGATTCCTTTTCAGCAACTGATTAAAGATCGATGGGCTCTCCGTGTACCCCTGAGGGATACGACACCACGTTAAAACACGATCCTCCAGCTTGAACGCAAAAAGAAATTGGCTCTCCTCATGCAAAGGAATCGAGAAGAAAGCCTGACACAGATCAATCACAGTAAACCACTCAGCTTGGAACGGTATCTGAAACAGTATCACTGATGGATTCGGTACCACTGGACAGCATGGAACAACTATGTTGTTCACCTTTCGCAAATCCTGCACTTCCCGCTAGGCTTCTGCAAACCCATGATCGGGGAGTTGCATGGACTGCCCATGACTTCCTTCAGAATTCCCTGTCTAATCATGGATTCGATCACAGGTTTTATTCCTGCAATAGTTTCCGGAGTCAACTTGTATTGGGGCGTTCTTGGGAACTCAGCATTCGGCCTTACTACTCCTCTAATCAAACCGATCTCCTCTCCTGTAAAGTCCCACACTTCCTGTGAGACTGTATCCCTCAAATCCCAAGGGAGTTCCTCCACAGTTAAAGCAGGATACAATTATATGCACACACGCGTATTTGCAACCTTAAAGGCAGCATCATCATCATTTGTCTGCAACTCCACTCCCTTGGGGGTACAGTAGATGGTACAATTGAGTTTACACAGGAGATCTCTCCCTAACAGACACACAGGACTGGAATCACACACTACGAATTGGTGTCTGTCCCTGAAATTTCCGATCTTCACTGGGACCGGCTCAGTCAGTGGGTTCGTCATTCTTCTGTTTGCAACTCCTACAACTTGGATAGTCTGTCCTGAAAGGGGTACGTTGAGGACTACCGCAGACCATACAGTAGAACGGGTAGCACCAGTATCAACCAAAAAGGTGGTGGGATGTCCATCTACATCGGCCTCTACGAATGGTCCCCTCTGGTCTACCTCCAAAACTGCCCCAAGGGTACAGTCCTCCTCCCCACTCAGGCACCGTCCTGTCACTGGGTCAAAGTAATAGTACTCGTCCCCTTCGACTATGAAAGGCATCTGCTTGTAAACCTTGTTCCCTGTCGAAATCTTCGGTGGCTGGGGAACCGGAGCCCTAGGGGCTGAAGTCCCCCCTTTAGCCGTCTTGAACTTGGTTACTGTTACTTTCTGTACCGGAGGGGCTTGAACCTCCTCCTCCTCTTCTTCCTGTTCTTGATTTTCTGGGTTATGGGGACACTCGCGTCTCCAATGTCCGACCTCATGACACTGATGACACTTGGTCGTCTTTTTCAGAGTCGCCAGATCTATCCTGGGTCTTGGGCCGTCCTCATTGTCCCTTTTTTGTCCCCCCGATTTTCTCCCTAATGTCCCATTTCCTGACTGACCTTGTCCTCCCGATTGCATCTGGACTAACATCAGTTTATCCTTGAGCTTCTTTGTCTTAGAATCTATCTCGTCACTGCAATACCTCGCGTACCTCAAGATCTCGTCAAGAGGTTTGTTCTGCCAACAAATTAAATGTTGTTGTATCGTGAGACAGATATCAGGTCTCAGTCCCAGAACAAACTTAGACACAAACTGTCCCATGTCCTTTGGATCCATCACATCCAATCCACTGTACTGCTTAAAAATCTGTAATAGTCGCTCATAATACTCGTGAACTGTCTCCTTTGGTTCCTGCCTAGTCCGATCTATCTTCACTCAGTCAATGTCCTGTGGTGGTACCTTAGTCTTCAACCACGTGATCGCCTGCTCATACTTTATCATCACCCTGGGTGAGGGTCCATTCGTGGCAGCATCTCGGTCTGGCTCCACTGTGGGCCATTCAACACTGACCTTGCATGCTATCCACAGGTCTCCTGGAACCACAATGTCAAACAGTGTGTTTAGATCAATCCACAGCATCTTTGAGATCTTAACAAACCTCTCTACCTGTTTGTACCATTCCACTGGACTCTCGCGCAACTTCGGAAATGAGTTCGTAAAGGCAGCCAAATCTCCTCTACTCCAGGGCACATGTACGTATCCCCTGTGAGCCACCTCCCGCAAGGGGTACGCCTCCACATGCATCAACCCTCCTCCCGGAGATGTCTCAATAGCGCTTCGCCTAGCACCCTTTTTCTTTGACCACCTTTCCTCCCATTTGTCCAATTGGATCCAGGTTCGGAGTCCCACAACCAATTCCTTGATGTGGGTTTTTAATCCGATCACCCTCTTCTCTTCTAGATCTTGGTCCGAGTACTGCAACCTATGGCCACCCTGTAATGCTTTTGTCCTTGTCAAATCCACAGCATACTTATTCGCTAATTCAGACAATTTCTCATGAGCTGTCCTAGCCCTTCGAGTAACATCTTTCGCCACAAACAACAGTTCATCTGTTTCATAGAGTTTGATTCTCTCTAGTGGCAATGTACCTTCCACTATTTCTTCCACTTCTGATTTAAGTCTCATCACATCGATCCTTCTTGCCTTTATCGCCGCCCTCAATGTACCTTGGCTAGAAGTTCCATTAGAGTCCCTCCCACCACAGTCCTGACTCACTCGTCTGTCTTCTTCAGGTGTGTTATGGGGAACCCTTCAGTTTTCCCAACCTTCGCGGTCCCACTCCTGTCTATTATCGCTAGGCACGTGGTAGGACGCCCCCCCTACTTTCCACACTTCCGCGATCCCATTCCGGCCTGTTTCCGCTAGGCGCGCAGTGAGACACCCCCCTATTTTCCTGGTTTCCATGGTCAAAATCATCCCTCGACCTGTTGCTCTGGGTATCCGCAATCGTTTCCCAAGTTCTCAAATCAGGCCTTAATTCTCTAAGTGACCTTGGCCGTGGTCCTCTCAAACCCCCCTGCTCTGCACTCAGTGTCTTCAAATATTAGAATATTGGTCTTCATGCACAGGAAGCTATCCGCCATCCTGTGGAACACATGATCCAAACATGAAAAAATGTTGGAATGGTTCACTGGAATACTTTCCAAGCAGAAGTGGATTTGTATGTCATCACCATACATGTAAACGTTTACCTGATACTGTTCAAGGAGGTCTGTCAGAGGACTTATGTAGATGTCAAAATAAGACAGAAAGGGATGATGTTTCAGGAATGCTGCAAATGCTGGGCATATGGACAATTTAAATGATTGATACTGACTTTTTGGATGTGACTGCTAACATGCATTTAGTTATTTGCAGATTGCTTTATTTAAATTCATAATGTGCGGAGTTTTCATTTAAAAATGAAGTTTATTAAATGAAAAAATTGTAGTAGTCCACCATAATTATAAACCATAGGTTCGTAACATAGAAATGAGGCATGGATTTTAAGTTTGACATCACTGGCAATGTCATGTATTAGAGTATTATAATTATTAAAATGGTTGTTTTTCACATTTAATTACCATTGTGCAAGATGTTTTTCTTCTCTTTGTTGCAGATGTTCCAGTTTTGGAAGATGCTGTTTCTTAGCTAATGAATAGACATTTGTTGTTCTAGATGACTGATAGTGAGGTTATCACCGCAAAAGATGCAGAGGATGTGCTTGTAACATTCAAGGATACATGTCTGAAAGAAGATTGTACTCTGGTGAGAAGTTGGGGAGTATAGCTGCTCCCAGGAGCATGCTGAAATCCTATCGGTTACGTGAAGAAGAAAGAACATCAATGTTGCTACTGCTAACGCTACATACAAAATGTATATTTATATTTATATTTATATTAGAGCATGTTCTTAGACTAGGAAATCCACTCCATTCCTTTCCTTCTTTAGACTTAGAAGGCTCAGACCCCATTTTGGATTCCTTAGAATGAGAACAGCATTTCATGTTTGTCCCTTTCCTGACTCTCTGAGAAGGAGACTCTCTACCGAGTTTTTGTAGACATCTCTTAATGAAAAGTCTTATTTCTTGGGCAGCTGTTATTTGAGCTTAGAATCTTTTCCAATTTTGGGCAAAGGAATGCTTATGCTCAATTCTCTCAGGAGAAGTGTGGCTCAATGGTTAGAGCGGCAGACCCTGATGCAGGAGTCTGGCCCGGGACCAGGGTTCAATTCCCCGCCTCGGCGGGTCTTGGGCTCAAAATGTCCACGGACCTGATAATTCTCGCCTCGGTGCCTATTCCAATCATGGAGTCCCACTCTGCAACTCTGGGCAATAGCTTGCTTAATCTCCACAACGGCCCCCACAACGCTAAGGATGCCTGGCCTCCACCTTGGGGGTGCCCAGGAGTGGACACCTCACAGGGAAAGCCAGGATGGGTTCCGCAGCGGTATTCGTACAAGCGCCTTGAGACCCTTGCGGGTGAGTAGTGCGCTATACAAGTATCAATTTACATCTCATCAAAACCCTTCATGGGAGAGGGAGCTAGCGAGGAAATGGGGAGTAGCGAACAAACCCTCACTCCAGACGTGGGTTGGAGAATATGACAAATGCATGATTCTGGAAAAAGAGGTGTTCAAAGGGAGTGGGTGCCCTAAAAAATGGGATAAAAAGTGTGGCAAGTGGAATGCGCATCAAGGTGATTTATGTGTGTCCCCATCAACAGAATTAGAACTGCAACGTACAGAAATCCACCCTGATTGCAATGACTGTATTACCCAGATGACTGTTATGTATGATAAAATATGCCAAATATCTTTCAAATTACTACGTGATTTATTATTGTTCAATTCAATAAAAATACTTTTACAAAAAAAACCTTCATGGGTATCTGAACTGACACATTTTTTCCTTATTGCATTCAATTCTCATTTATTTAGAATAGGAAGCATATTTCTAGAACACACTTTTTGCATTTTATGTCTTATTGATATGCAATATTGTTGTACTTCATTATCAATATATCGGCTAATTGATTATGTTACCTGGTGCTTGGCAATGGAATGAGGCAGTAGCAAGACTTAAGAAACTGCTTTCAGATAAACCTAACATTATGCTGGAATGCCATAATTTTTATAAATGAAAGCAAATGGAGGGTGAAAAGGTAGAGGAGTACATTTCAGCGCTCAGCGTTTTGGCAACTACGCGTGGTTTTGACCCTATGTCGAACGAATAAATTAGGGATCAATTTGTATTTAACTGTGTGTCTCGGAAAATTAAGGAAAGATTACTAAGCTGCAAAAATCCATCACTGTCGGAAGTTTTTAATTTGGATCTGAGCATACAAATATCTGCTATCTCTACTAAAGCAATGCATGCAGATTCCATCACTGGTATCAGTATGGTTTCGTCAGCAGACTTGGACCAGGATGATTTGCTATGTGAAAATTGTCAGCGTTTCTGTCCAAAGAATCGCCCATTTTTTGGTTCAGATGAAGCTCCAAAAGTCATATAAGCAATTTGCTGGGTGTCCAGCTGTTAACAAAAGTTGCTTAATTCGTAAAATATTAGGGCATTTTCAGAATGTTTGCAGGAATAATAAGAAACCAGTAAGGGTTGACAGTGTTGATGTGGAGATCGATACATGTTCAGATTCTCTTAATAACGCAGTTCTACCCCTGGACTGTGATGATGGAATGAAGGTGGTCAAAGGTTCATTAAGTACTGCCATCATTAAAAACATTTCTTTGCCGGGCATTGGCCGATTCGGGGTCACCTATAACCATCATAAGAGATACTACCTTTTATGAAAAATGGGGGAAGGATTTTTCTTTGTCTCAGTTAGATGTAAACCCCAAGGTGTTTGGGGAAAAAGACATTGAGGTGATTTTAACCTAAGTACAATGTTTGGGCAGAGAAATTAATACAAGGGTTTATGTAGCTGTGGAGGAAAAGAATATCATTGGTTGGAGAGACTTGGCACGTATGGGCCTGTAGCTGGTTCTGGGGGACGAGAACCCAGTAAGGGGGTGGGAATTGTCAGTTTGCCAGGTGGCTTGTGTGGTGGTTCCAAAAAGGAAATCTTATCTGAATTCCAATCTGTGTTTAGTGACCAGGTTGGACCAGTGAAGAGCGTGAAACACCACATTAAGTTGATGCCGGATGCACAGCCAGTCTTTCAAAAAAGAGTTTGGCCCATGTGGACAGAAGTGGGGTAAGGGCCCGAATACTTTATAAAAAAGAGAGGAAGGAACCCACACTTCATTATATTTCACACCATTCAATTTCGGATGAAAGGATAAACAAAACTTAATATGTTTATCTTGGCGATTATTTGCGCCGTTTTATTCATCAATTTTGTAAAAAAGCAACTTTTGGTGGATATTATTTAAGTCAAGAGAAATACCACTGCCTTTCACGTACTGACCATGAAAGTCGTGATGCCTAATCTTTACAACACAAAACTTGAATCAAAATACGTGATGCCTAATCTTTACAACACGAAAACTTGAATCAAAATACATACAGTGTAGAGACATATAACTAATAAATAATTTACAAAAAAGTGATAACATTTCACAAAGAAGGGAAAATTGTCAAAGTATTTTTCAGTAACATCATAATGAGCATTTAAGCAAACATGCACTTAATCACAAAAAACAATATTTGACCACAAAGCAGCCTTCCAATGAGTCTGCGTGAAAACAAAACAACCTCTCGGTGGAAATGTTAGTAGGCTTTAAATTCCTAAATGTTTTATCTATATTTCAAGATTTAGGACTTGATCCTGTTCGCCTACGCGTTTCGAGTTTGGGAGATTTCTTCACAAACTCTCTTCAGGGCCAAATGAATTCTTTCCCCCGTTCTTTAAACCTCTGGGGACTTGAGGTAAGTTCAGTTCATCCAAAACACTTAGATGGATTTGTTGAGTCTGTGCGCCTTCTGGATCTAAGGCAAGAAGAGAACCAGGTGTTTACTGCGATTTTCTGTTTTGAATTATGGCTTTTTATTGTTTTGCCACTCTTGTTTCACATCAATCATGAATTTCTTTCGAGCCGTCCGGAGTTGTAGATATGGGCAGCTCGCAGAAGCTTCCAAACCGCCTTCGTTTCCAGAAGGTCCCGGTGTGTGCCGGTTCCCCTTTTAAACTGCCATCGAATTCTGTGATTCTGTCTTTCAATTTGGCAGCGTGTTCCACTTCCTCATTCCATCACATGCACAGCCAGTAGCACAAAATATATGCCCTGTGCTTATGAGTGTCAGGAAGGAAAGAATTGACGATCACTTTATAAAATTTATGCTAGCAAGGGATTATTCAACATACGGATTTGTTGCAGTGGGTCGTACCCATTGTCGTCGCAGGGAAAAGGTCATGAGGGATCAGACTTTGTGCTGATTTACGTGGCCAAAACAAAAATATTATCATAGACTGCCACCCACTGTCCAGAATTCATGAGTTGTTGGCAAATCTCAGGGGGCCAAGTGGTTTTACCTGATCGATGTAAGGTCAGCATGTCACCAAGTGACATTGATGGCTGAGTCTCAGAATTTGACAATGTTTGTGACCCCCTTTGGTGCCTATAAGTTTCTACGGGTCTCCTCTGGTCTGGCTTCAGCAGCCAGTGTGTTCCAAAAACCTATGGATAGAATGTTTCAGGGCACCAGGGGGGTACAAGCATATCTGGATGATGTCCTGATATGTGCAGAGACCTTGGAGGAGCATGATGTTATATTGAAGGAAGTGCTATCTATATTAAAGACACAAGACAGTCGGGCAGACAAGTGCAAGTTTGGTGTGCAGAAGTTGGAATACTTAGAGCTCAACGTGTCGGACGCTGGTATAAAACCCAAGTTTTCTGTTGTTAGAGTAATTAGCGATACTGAGGTATCCACAGAGAAGAATACTCCTCATTAATTTCTTGCATTGGTAGAGTACTATGCCAGGTTTGTGCCTAATTATGCTCAAATGGTGAAACCATTATGTACCTCACTCAGGAAGGGCCAAGTGTTTGATTGGTCAGAGGATTTAGACAGGGTGTATGGAAAAGTGAAGGAGTTAATCATAACGGCACAAGCGCTGCATGCATTTCATGAGGATTACACCTCACTTATAACTGTTGATGCTAGCGTACATGGTCTGGATGCTGTGCTCAGCCAGAGGCTGGGTGATCATGAGCAAATCATAGCGTTTGCATCCAGGTCACTTAAGTAATTTGAATGCCAATACAGCACGATCGAGCGGGTAGCTCATGCATGTGTATGGGCGGTGCAAAAGTTTAAAATTTTGAGTTATATACAAACCTCAAGCCACTGGTCTATATTTTTAGTAAGGCTAGGAGCAATAACATGTCTGCCAGACTCACAAGATAAGTGTGTAAGCTGCAAGAATCCAATTTTGTGATCAAACACATCTTGGGGGGAAGAATTTCCGGGCCGATTGTTTGTCCAGAATTCTTATGGAAGACGATGATGAGGATGATTTGCATGTTGATGACATTGAGTGTATAGCAGTGGTGGACGCCTTGGCAGAGTATTAGTCACGAATATCTGTAGAGGATTGGAGGGAGTCTTGCAGTAAAGATCAGACTTTGATTAAGGTGGGGATTTGAAATTTTTTGCACACATAGCAGAGGAGTTATTTGTGGAAAATGACATAGTGTTGCAGGGTGACAGGCTGTCCCACCTGCTGATCTGCGTAATGTAATCATAAATAAAGCACACCACGGATATCTTGGTTCCACAAAAACTGGGATGAAAATAAAGCAGTATTATTGGTGCCAGCTATTGATATTAAGGTTAAAATGTTAAATGATAAATGTCCGAATGTCTACTATCAAATAAACATTTCAGGATGGAACAGACTCCATTGCACCCAACTCAATTTCCAAGCACAGCATGGGAAAAGGTGGATTTGGACTTTTCAGGTCCATATTCAGTATTGCCCTCAGATATGAGGTATTTAATTCTGGCTGTTGATTATTTCTCAAAATGGATTCACTATAGGTTTGTGGACACACCAGCTATGGACACAACCATTCAGTACCTGAGTAAAATATTTTTATCTGAAAGTGCGCCCAAACTCATAGTCGAGGATAATGGCGCACATTTCTGTCAGAAAGGATGTGTAAATTCATGAGCTCACAGGACATAAAACACCTAAATGTTGTATTATACTCACCCACTTTGAATGGCCTTGTGGAGTGTGTAATTTTAATACGTCAACACACTGCACCACCAGGGTTACTTAATTTGCTCTGTTAAGGGGCAAGGATGTGCACACGTCTTTGTTCCTGTCTGTTTGAGTGAGATGAAAACTGTGCCCAGAAGTGGTACTAGGTCTATTACTGAAAAGGTATCTTCTAAGGTTGCTATGAAAAATAATTTTGACAAGAAGTGTCGCTTTGGGGGCAGGGACGTGTCAGTCGGTGGCTGGACTTTAATTAAGAAACCCCTCAAAGTAAGGAAAGGGGAATCTACATTTTCCATGCCAGAGCAAATGAATAAAGTTAGCACGGTGGCAGCATTTGTGGTGGGTAAAGGTTGGTGGAACAGGAGACAACTTGTGAAGGTTACGTCGGAGCAAGCTAACATCATGCAACAGAAGAAGTGTTGCTTGAATGACAAAGATTGGGCGCACTGGTTGCAGTCTGATGTGGAGGGTAAAATGGTGTCTGGTGGTGTGGATGATGGCACCAGACAGGTGGTAACTTCAGATTCCAAAAGGGTTGATCCCAGTCATAATAGTATGGGAAGTACGAATAGTTTTCGGGTCAGAAACGTTCCTAAAAATGTTTGATGACTTCATTAGATATTAAATGTTACACCTATATAGTTTATATGGCTTGATTTTCGTTCAGTAATTTCATTATTACTGTTTCGTTTTAAAGGGGAGAAGGTGGTGTAATGTGATGTTGTATTGAACATGGTTCTCGTGTACGTTCCCTGCTCTGTTCTGTGTAATGTGTAATTGTTATGTTTTAACATAGACTTGTGCATGGAGCGGACACTGGTAAGGGTTCAAATAGCAATTGTCAGTTGCTGTTTACCTCCGTGCCAGTGGGACGCTCCATGTAGTGGGTGAACAGAGATTAAACTACTCAAGTAAAACAGCATATGTTGTATGCCTCTTCAACCTTTCGATTCTTAGACCTCCTTTCCTGTGAGCATGACTATATTCTTAAGATTCTAATGAAATAAATCGAATGTTAGCTAAACAATAGGCTATGTGAAATAGAAACACCAGCTGCAACTAATATTATTCAGCTTCCCATCGCTTCATTATAAAATTATAAAATTACGTAAAAAGAAATCAACATTTTCAATTCATGCATTGTATTAAGATTGTGAAATAAGAATTTATTTTATTCAACAATAAAGTGTTTTATAGCAAAACATTTCAAAACGTTTTTGTTTATCAGGAACATTCTGCAATACAATATGAGCTTTCATTAAAAGCATTTCAGGGTAATTTCAACTTTAAAAAAATTTGGGGCTCATTTGCAAGAAAGAGCGATGGAGCGGCACCACAAGCCCTTTGGCTGCGCCACTCTGCAGCACTTTCAAAGCACAGGGATGCATCATATTTACAACAATATGACACATATCATCATGGTACGAGGGTGCCTGCGTTGCAGGGAGATTGTTTCTGTGCAGGAAGGGCTACCTTCCTGCACAAAAACAATTACAAAAAAAAATAAAAAGAGGTGTTTTCCTCTTCTTATGTGTGCTGCAAAATGCAGCACCACTTGAAAGTGGAAAAAAATTAGTAGAAATTAAAACTTTCTCCTTGTTGCGCCTCAAGGGTGACATAGCATTCTTACGCATTTCCAGATTTACAAATTCTTGTAAATCTGGAAGTGCGGCAGAATACAGGGGTGTTGTGTGGGAACACCCACAGCAACATCAATGTCACACCCCATTCACGCAAAGTGTTGCGTGAGAATGGGCCATATTTACAAGGACATGGAAAGCCACGCAGGGTGGCTTTCCATGTCCTTGTAAATATGGGGCAGGAGGTTGCGCCGGCAGTGTGTCGCAAAAAGTGACACACCGGTGGCGTAGAGGACTAGTAAATAAGCCCCTTTAAGCTCATCTCAGCACATTTGCTTTAATCATTTGTAAAAATAATCTTGCTTAAACATTTTGAGGCCTAGTACTAATAGGTTTGACTACATACTGCGTTTTTACATATTTTAATGTTGTGTCAGTTCAAAATACGTTGCACATTAACGTTGCACATGTGACTTAACTATATTATGTTATATTTTAGTAAAAACTTCCTTTCAATCCTTACCTTAAACACAATGATGCTGATATTTTTTTTAAAGTGCAGGAGAGAAGAGCGCACATTGCTTATTTTAAACAAATACAACAATGCCTATATTTCATTCAGCATGGGAAGTTCAGTTTCAATTCTAGGCATCGAGTCACAGTGTCATGTCTTACACACGTGATTGAATGTCCTAAACAATTGCCCTACGGAGCTCAAAAGGCAACTTACTGTTCCAGTTCCACAATCCTTCTTTGCGATACCTTCTCAGTTGGTATCAAGGTACCCATCCAGGGGTGGAGGTCACTATTTACAATCTGCCCCTTGTGCAGACACTCGACGCCAAAAATATGTTATAATCTACGCAGATTCCTTTAAGGCTGTACTGGTTTTATTCCTCATCAGAAAATGACAAGTAGGGGACCTACAGCTCAGATGCACAATACAACTGCTCTCCTTAAAATTCTCCCCTCATTCCCATTCCGAGAGCATCATCACATGTACATGCATCAGAATAATAAATCTGTATCTGAAGACATCACACACTCTTCTTAGTTCTCACTCAAGTGCAGTAGGAATGTTTCCCACATGTTAGCCAAAGTAGTTTTGGCACTCCTTCCAGGGATGAATTTAAACTGGTGATGACAGAGAAGGTGGGTAGGTCTGCATAATCTTGAAGCTGACTTGTCTCCTACCTCTCTATGATTCTGCTAAAAGATGGCGGTGGGAGATAGACCAGTAGATGGCTATTTAACTTGGGTGAGGGAACACCTTTTTCCCAGAAGGCAGGACTACAGAGCACAGCAGTGTCCGGAAACAGGCCATTAGTTGTGTAGCCTGCACAAGTGATGAATCCACATATGCCCTTCACTGAGAACCAAAATCCCTTTGTAGCGCTTGACACTCTCAGGGTACTGATACAGAGTAGTTGAAGGCCTATTAAAGGGAGGTGGCGTGGGCTAGTAATCACAATTCCCTGGCACGCCATAATAATCATTAAATGATTGGCCAGTCTGTGCCTTTTCTTTAAAGAAGGAAAGGTACATTTATTACACACACACTACTCAGTACTACTCAGTTATTTACAAATATATATAAGGTTGGTGGAAAAAAACCTTTGGCAACATTATAAGTGACCCCTAAAAGGTCATGTCCCCAAACCTCACTGTACCCCCTTCTATACAAAAGACAGCACGTAACCATGTAGGGGGTGTCAGTTTACATCAGATCAATGTTACCACACTTCAATACCAGAATTACATGTCATGATAATGATTCATTCATCACTGACTTCAGTAACCATAATCCCTCTGCTCTTATTAGGCATATAAAGCATTGTGTTAATGTACTCACATCATTAATATAGTAGTGCAGCCCTTCAGGAATAAGCATTACTATCAATACCAACCACACTTTTAAATAAAGCATGGTGAGTAGCCTTTTTAAATAACGCATTGAATAAAACCTTGTGAATTATACTTTTAAATAAAGCATTGTTCTTTTTTTTTTAATTCAAAGTATTTTATTGAAAATAAAATTTTGCATATACAATACAATACAGTTTGAAACATTTACTTGGCTGTTTGGTTTTAGGTGGAGAAGAAGGAGAAAGAGAAAAGAGGGGGGGCGGGGGGTTTATTGTTCCAGATGAGCGTCTAGGGCTGCCCACATCCCCTTTCTTGCTGTATGGTTGGCCGGTTGGTGGTTTGCGGTGATGTTGTCTGCCCACCCGCAGGAAGGTCACCCAGTTAAACCAACGTTTGAAAGTGCTTTCCCAGTGTCCTTTCAGTTACCCAAGATAGTTTTGGCGGCAGCTGTGAACAGGACATCCACTAGGTCACTGTTTCCTTTCGAGTCAAGCGATGTGTCCATGAAGGCCATGGTGATGCCTGGTAGGCCGCGTGTGGTTTGGCTGCCTGTGAGTGTGTCTGTGAATTCGTGTACCCTGCGCCAAAAGACCTTAACCTTGGGGCATTCGTATATAACGTGTGCTAGATCCCCCCTAGCCTTTTGGCAGTTCCAGCAGGTGTCACTGTCTCTGGCTCCCACTGTCTCTAGTTTGGCTGGTGTCCAGTGTAGTCTATGCAGTAGCCAGTATTTTGTTTGGGCTAGCTGGGGTGTAACTTTGTTTTTTGACGCCGAATTCCATAGTTTGGCTTTTGCTGGCTCGTTCAGTGGTTTCTGGTACTCCCCCTCCCAGAATGCTAGTGTCTTGTTGTTGAGCGTTGTGGTGAGGGGGTTGATACGTTTATAGATATTCGCTGTTTGGTGTCCCACTTTGTTTAGGTTCTGTGTGTATTGTATGATTGAGGGCCTCTGTTTTGATAAGTTGGCTCTAGTGATTGTTGCTTTGATGCTGAGGAAGGTGTAAAAGTCTCTGTTATGTAGCTTGTGTGCCCTCTGTAGGGCCTCGAATGTGAGTGGGTTGTTGTTTAGCTCCAGTTGGGCCGGTACTGTGATGCCTATGCTACACCACCCCACATTCACTAGTGTGTCTCCTTTGTATGTTATTCTGGGGTTGTGCCACAAGGATTCCCATTTGGAGTTTTTGATGCTGACCTCCAGTTCTTTGTCCACCCTGAGCATGGCTGTCCTGGTGTTCCTGATGATTGCATTTTTCGCTTCTGGGTGTCTGCTTGCCGTTAGTGCCATCAGTGGGTCTGCCCCCCCTAGGATGTTCCTTTCCACATCCAACCACACTGGCGTATAGTCCGGTGTGAGGGAGATCCAGTGTATGCCCTGTTTCGCCAGACATGCCATTTGGAATGCCTTGTAGTTAGTTAGGTTGAGCCCTCCTAGGTCTTTCTTCAGTCTGAGTTTTGAGAGGCTGATTCTGGCTCTTTTCCCCTCCCATAGGAATATGTTGAGCGCTTTGTCTAATTTATTGTGTAAATCCGACGTTAGTGTTAGCGGTAGCATGCTCAGCAGATAGTTTAACATAGGCGTCACCATCATTTTGATCGTTTTGATCCGACCCCACCAGCTAATGTATCTCGGGCTCCACTCCTCCAGTTTGCTCTTTATTTTCTTTAGCATTGCCTCCTCGTTGTGGTCTAGCGTTGTCCTCAGGTCTCTGCCGAAGAGGAGGCCTAGGTACTTCAGGGGTTTTGTCTGCCACGCCAGACCGGAGACGCCTAGCACCTCCCTTGTCGTGTGGCAGTTCATCGGTTTGCATTCGGATTTGTCACGGTTCAGTTTGTAGCCCGAGACGTGGGCATATTCCTCAATGGTGGTCATTAGGGCTTCGATTGATGATTCTGGGTTGTGGGTGGTGATCAGGATGTCGTCCGCGTACGCTGCCAGTTTGAATGCCTGCTTCCCTACGCGAACTCCAGTTATTAGTGGGTTGGTTCTGATCATATGGAGGAGTGGTTCTAATGCTAGTAGGAATAGTCGTGGCGAGAGAGGGCATCCCTGCCTTGTCCCTCTTTCTAGGGTGAGCAGCGCCGACGTGGATGTGTTGACTACCACGCGTGCTCGGGGGTTTTGATAGAGCGACATGATCATCCCTCTGTATTTGTCGCCTAAACCGAACGTGCGCATGCATTCGTTGAGGAATGGCCATGAGACTCTATCAAAAGCCTTTTCGGCGTCTAGTGCTATCATTACTGCCTTTTCTGTGCTGTTGGCTGTGCGGTTTATGAGGTGACAGAGAAGTCTGGTGTTGTCTTGTGAAAGTCTGTTTTTAAGGTACCCTACCTGTGATCTGTGTATCAGGTGAGGGAGGTATGTGTTTAGCCTTGCCGCCATCACTCTGGCGTAGATCTTGCAGTCCACGTTTATTAGTGAGATAGGCCTGTAGTTCCGAGCGAATTGTGGATCTTTCCCTTCTTTGGGGATGACAATGATGTTCGCCTCTGCCATAGAGTTCGTCATGCACCCCCTGGCTGCACATGTTTGGAAGACCCTGACCATGGTATCTTTTAGGAGGGGCTGGAACTTCTTGTAGAATGCCGCCGTGAAGCCGTCCGGCCCCGGCGCCTTGTTCTGTTTCAGGGAGATTATGGCCATCTCCACCTCGGCCCCGGATATGTCCTGCTCTAATGATATTTTCTGTTCATCTGTTAGGCTGGGCAGGTCTAGTTTGTCTAGAAGGCTGATGCCTCCATCAGCGGCCAGCGAGTTGTCGGCCGCGCATAGTTCCTTGTAGAAACCCCTGAAGGTTTCCAGGATTGATTTGTTGTCCGTGTGTGTTCTGCCTTTGTTGTCTGTAATTGCTGCGACTGAGTATTGCCTCTGTTTGGCTTTGAGGTACCCTGCTAGTGCTTTGCCCGCTTTGTTGGGCGAGCAGAGATTGATGCACTTGTATTTGTTGATCCAATTACCGGCCCTCTCACTTATTGTCCTATTCAGTTCGTATTTTTTCTTCGTTAGTGCGGTGAGTGTATTCCTGTCTATTAGGTTTGCACAGTGGTTCTTTTCTAGTTCTTTGATCTGGTCCTCTAGCTCCTGTATTTTTTTGTTCCTGCTGCGGTTCATCCTGCCCTTGATGCTCAGGAGTTTCCCTCTTACCGTGGCCTTTAGTGCCTCCCATAGGGTAAAGGTGTCAGTATCTGGGTTGTCATTGAAGGATAGGTACTCTCTAATTGCCTCTTCTATTTCCGTTATGTTCGAGGGGATCTCTAGAATGTCACTGTTAAGGCGCCAGTTGCGGGTAGGCCTCACAATGTGTTTCCCGCTTAGGGAGAGGGTGATGTGTGCGTGGTCTGATATTGTTATGGGCCCAATTTCTGTTGCCTGTGTGAGGTGCATGTGTGTGGAGGACATGAGTATGTAGTCGATACTGCTATATGAGTTGTGTGGGTGTGAGTAGAAGGTGTATTCCCTTGTGCTGGGGTGTTGTAGTCTCCATGGGTCTGACAGTGTTAGTTTGGCGCAGAGGTTTTTGAGGGTAGTTTGTTCTAGTGTCGTATGGCTGGCTCTGTGTGGGTGTCTATCTGTGGCGTTATCCATCGCTAAGTTCAGGTCTCCCGCTACTATTAGCATCTCTCCCAGTAGGATGTCACTGAGTTCGCACTCTACCTCCTCCCAAAATTGTTTGTTTGCTGAGGTTGGGCCATAGAGATTAGCCACGTGTATGGTGTCATCACCTCTCTTCATACTTGTGATTAGCCTCCTACCTTCTGTGTCTGCACGGCAGTCCTGTAGTTTAAGTTTCGCTTTCTTGCTAATGATAGTGATAACTCCCCCCTTTTTGTTTACTGCCGGAGAGCTGACCACCTCGCTTATCCACCGTGCCTTAAGTCGTTTTGCGTCCTCCTCGCTCACTCTAGTCTCTTGGAGGACGAAAATGTCTACTTTGAGTTTGTTTAGGTGTTCTAGTGTCTTCCGGCGCTTTATAGGGTGGTTTAGGCCCTTGACGTTCATGGACACAATCTTGATGCCTGAGGTTAGTTTTGGCTGCGCGTGTGTAGGCTGTGTAGTCATGGTGTGGTGTGTGCCTCGCTTATGCCTGCGCTTGTTCCGCTATGTTCCCCCGGCTCTCGGCGTGACCTGCGACCATGTCTACTGGTTTGTGTGTGGACTTGCCCCCCCCCCCTGGGGTCTTAGTGGGTGCTTGGGAATGGTGATAGAGCAGAAAGAAGAAAGAAAAAGAGTGTCTCCACGGATTTGCTAATGTTTGTGTAGTTCGTCCCCTCCCCCCATGCCCCCACCCTGCCCTCCCTCTCCTCCTTCCTCCCCCCTGCCAAAGTACAGTAAACGTGCGACAGCAACATTCCTCCCCGCCCTCCGCCCCCGAGTCCCTGTTACCCCTTTCCCTTGACTCTTATAGTTCACGTCTGTTAAAGGATTGTTCTAACCGGTGTTTAAACATCAATCATATGACTGTGTTTTTTTAACAACCTTCAAGCCAAATAACCTGCAGTTATAGACTCAGACCCTAGAAGGCATTACACTCCCAGCTGTAGAGCAAAAGCTTCAGCCTTGGGAATGCTTGGAAGTGCATGTGGAGCCTAGGGTGGTCCTAGTTTCTTTGACACTTCACACTTAGAATCGGTGCTATGCAAAACGTTTGTTGGGCTTTCTTGGTGTGATCAACAGTGTTCCATTCTCAAGAAACCAGAGATACAGACACAGTTAAAGGTCTGGCAGGACAAAAGATGCAGGATAGAACTTTGAAATGGAACATCCATGAGATAAAGGGAATAAAGCTGCCACGCATAACTAGATGTAGTGAGTGCTTCAACCACTTTAATCCTATTAAAATCAGTTAAAAAGCTTCATGCAAATGTTGTGCACCAGATGAAACAGAGTGGAAAAACTGCATCTGGAAAAAGGAGGCTGGGTTCTTCAAAAGCAGAAGCAGGCAGACATTCAGGTCAACAGGGACTTTGAGAACCAGTTGGCAAAGAAGGTCAAACAGCTTGAAATTAAGGACCTGGGAAGAACATTTGTCAGTAATTCTTCAAACGTCAGTCATTTTGTTACTTCAAGAAAAAGTAAACCTCTTCCTGTGTACTGCCATAAGACATGAGATCTATTTGATATACCAAGAAGTCTGTGGCACAACAGCAAAGGACGTCTTAAACACATTTTCAGCTTGCCATCGCATTGAAATCTTGGGAAAGTCACACATTAGATTTAAGAAGCCTATAAGTGAAGAGGCTTGTTTACTTACAGTATGTGGTTACCTTAAGACAGGGCCCAGAAAAGAATTATAGAGGTAAGCATTGTAGCTGTTCAGGAACCTTAAGATTGCTCCCCATTTCAGTAAGATGAAGAAGTCTGTTGTGTTCTTAGGGGATTGGAGCCTGTCTCACAAAGGTGGACCAGCCAACCCCTAAACTTAAAACATGGGACCAGTGGTGTGCTCTATAGGCTGCCCTGCTCTGCCTGCATGCTGTGTATTGCACATATGCCTGAACGTCCTGGGGGTGTTCAAGAGGACCGGATACTCTGGCTGAATTCTCCTGCTTGCTTAATATCCTGCTTGCCTAGCAGTGTGCAGGAGGAGTGAAAGAAAAGTGTCTATCAGCATCAATATCAACAGTTGATGTGCGATTTGGTATTTCGGCAGGCAGTCTTAAAAGGCCTGAAGCCTGCTTGCTTACAGTATTTGCACTATTCACCTGCATATAGAAGACCTACTAAAGCAGGAGTAGGACTCTTTTTAAAGCTATAAAGTTTCCATTGAACTAGACAAATGTTCTAGCATACACATTTCGCCGTCTGCAATATTGCCAAATGGAATCATCATGCATCTATTCAGGTGACTGACTTTGGCCTAGCATCACACGCTTCCGTGTCAGTGCTGCATACATTGGAGTGGTGCACTGAACGTCTTTGTGGGCTGATGACCTCCAATGGACAATTTTAATAAAATTATATTTTTGGTACTCAAGTTTAGTATCCTTTCAATGTATAAATTGTTTGTAAGTAATTAGGAACTATTTACCATTGTTGGAGTTTTTTTATTGTTGTTGGACCTATTTCCTTTATGTTTAAATGGCTTGAGGCCAAATGGCTTAAAGGCTAATAATAATAATAACAATAACAACAACAAAACAACAAATACAATAATAATAATGATGATGATGACAATCCTTATCATTATAATTATCATCATCATCATATTAATCATCATCATAATAAAAATATTTTTCTGACTCACAAAAGGTGTTTAGTTCATTCCTAAATCTCCTTTTTGTTTGCAAGCCTGGTAATTTTTAAAGCAGAGGGTTTACAGCGTGACAGTGTTTTGTACATAGTCATTTCTTAGCAATACTTGGCTGTGATGTAGCAACATGAATAGGAGATTTAGGAATGTGCATTACGAAACACATGATAAACTGAAACTGAGACAGCCGAAATACACCACCGTGGAAATAAGAGGCAAATTGGGTCGGTTGTGCACTTCTGTGCTGTAATAGACTTGACTTATAATGAATCACTAGAAGGCTAGTGGCACTGGTGAGGTAATATCAGTGTTAGCAGGTGTAGGACCCTTTAAAGCTCAATTCTGGTAAACTGGAGGTGCTATTGATCTGCAGCAATATTTCTTTCTGGAAAAATACTTAGTGGCCACCGAATCTAGGCCCCTTTCCCGCTTCGGTGTAGATGCTAAGAAATGTGGGTGTCATTTTTACAAAAAATTAGACTCTTCTGAGCATTTGAAAAAGATTACCTCTTCCTGTTTATTCATGCTCAAATTCCTTTAAAAGAATTCTGCTGTTTCTTCTACTCATTGACTCTTGCCCTAGTTATTTCGAAAATTGATTACTGTAATGCTTTATTTGTAGGATCTCAAACATGTCTGCATAAATAATTCCAGACACTTCGAAAAGCAGCAGCCAGAGTTCTGGTGAAGCTTTGCAAATTCTGCTGGATCTCCAACGCTATCAGGGAACTTCACTGGCTTCCCATCTAGTCACTAGTTCAATTCAAAGCACTTTGGGGCAGATTTATGAAGGCCTTGCGCCGCCGGTGCGTCACTTTTAACATGGGAAAAAGTGACGCACCGGCGGGGCAGGGCCTTCATAAATCTGCCCCTTTGTTGGGTCCACAAAGGATTACATCAAGACGGTCCATCCTTATGGCAGGACATCTTCAATTGGTACTCCCCTTCTTGTACCTTACAGTCTTGTACTCCAAACAATTTATGGGTCCCAAGAATAAGAAAATCCCAATGGGGTCATAGACTTTTTTCCTATTCTGCAGCAAAATGATGTCATTTGATACCCAACCATCTAAGAATCCAACCCAATCTTCTGAAATTCAGAAAGAGTTTAAAAACCTGGCTTTTAAACTTCGTAGCTTAATTTCACTTTATTTTCTAGATTCCTGGTGTCTATAGTTCTGCTCCATTGTTATCTCTCACCATTGTTTCAATTTTGCTCTGGTTTCTGGGACACCAGGGCCAAGACACCTTATTGGTATTTGCACATTCTACAAAACACTTAACATTAACATAACATTAACATCTGTCTTATTGCTTAGTTTAGCAGTTGTCAGTTAGGAATCTATGAATGCATAGCAAAATATCTTTGAAAACCATAGATTTTGGTGGATGATAGTGAACGAAATGTGGTCTTGCAATGAAGCGAGGGTCTGTCAAGCGCTCAGTCTCCAGGCTGGTCACCAAGTACTGTGCTCACAATCACTGTGGGATGTCTTATTAGAGCTACACAGTGCATTCCCAAGATTGCACAAACATTCACTCACAATCATGTACACACATGCACATTCTCCAAAAGACAAAACACCAATACTACAGGTTGATGTAGTATTCATTACTATTAAACGTACATGATTTGAAAATCAGAGTGCTGTAAAGACACATGCTCTCCTTATGAGTTTGAAGGAAATCCACCAGGCCATGGTAATTTTGGGGAACAGAAATAATTCACTATTGCAAAAAAAGTTAGCACTGATCAATAAAACTCCCCAGTTTCTTTTGAACGTCTGTGTTTTTGAGCCTATGGTCTGCGTGAGTCTCCCTACTGGAACTCCACTCGCTTTAAGTACCAAATTAAAATTGACTTGAGCTTCAATTCTTAGTGTCCACCATTCAAAATATGGCCATCTGCTGTGGACAGCTTGGATAAAAGGAATTATAGTTGATTGCCAAAGATGTAGGTTCACCTGCATGCACACATGTGTAGAGCCTGAAAGGGGTACTGCTTGTCTGGGTCCAGTATCGGCACACAGGGAACACTATTCCAGACAGAATTGTGATTAAATTGATTATGGCCTACTACAGCCTTATAATTTAGTTGGATACCCAAGAAAAAATTCCCATGTTTGCCTAGCTTAAGGGCAGAATATCTAATTTGTAACTGATTTTACACCACAGGTATAATGTACCTAAAATACAGCTTAAGAATGGTATGACATAGGCAATTCATGGACATGGTTTTTCCTATATTATCCTAGGTCCTAAATGCAGAGTCAGTTTTGTCCTGGTTGCATTTGTTTATGTTCTTTAACATGTAAAAACATTCTTGAGCCACGCGTAAGGTAATGCAAGCTTTGAGCTACGCTGTTGGGCAAGTTAATTACTATTCTGGGCTAGAATCTACCTCCACGCTTATCCGGAACAATAGATTGATTTGAAGGGATTAGCCTTTTCCTGGGAGGAGGAGAGGCAGGAAGAAGTCACCATAAGGTAATTAATTTTCTCTCTCAACCAACCCAAGACAGGATGATCTCAACAAAGACAAAGTCAGCTCAAGCAGAACTCTGGGACCAGTCACCACAGGCGTTTCATTTAAAGTCAGAGAAGGCACAACGCATCTGAATGGGGGAAGTATGTCTCAGGGGCGAGGGCATTCATATTTGTGCTTCAATTGCAACTTTAAACATTTCCATAATGCTATGAAGGGGGTGGACAGCCCAGGGGCTGCTCCCAAGAAATACCAGGCAGTGGCAGAGGGGTGATGTGGCGTCTCTAGATTCTTTATATAATCAATCTCAATTTTCTAACCCCTGCACTAGGGTAGGACCTTTGAGAAGACAGGAGAGGAACCATATAATAAGAAGGAGGGATCACTCCATGGAGTACAGAATCTGTAATGTTACATTAAACATTGGGGGGTCAGGAGGCATGCAAAAGCACAGTAAATGTTTGTAGCGCTTCACCAGTAGCAAAGAAGCAACAAATCCCATTCAATTTGGCCCAACGGGCCCAACATATTTACAAAAGAATGTGATGCTCATGATCGGCATGATAACTCATTGCCATGGGTGCATTGTTGCAGCGGGCACCCATAACAGATAAACTTGTTTAACAAGTGTATTAAGTACATTACTTACTTTTCCAGCCTGGGGTAGAAGGAGGCTCCAGATAATATCTAGGATACTTCTTGCATTGATAGACAAATTGCTCCCACTTGGAATTTGGCAAATAATGATGTAATAAATCCTCGAAAAAAATAATATTTTCTCAGCAAATCAAGTTACATGCACACAGCAATGAACTGAAGTTCAGACCTTCACTGGGTTGAGATGCCATATTGAATCCTACCATCGTATTACAGATTTGCCTTACATCCCTGAATTAGAACACCTTGGATCAGAGGATTTCTTATCCTAAAGAGCGACCTGTTTAGAGAATAAACCCTAGTTCAATGGGGTTGAGAGAACTTGCAGAAGTAGTATATAAAAAAAGAGGAATATGTTCTCATTGGGATATTTCTGTTTAACAAATTGAGGGAGAAAAATATCATACAGTTTTACTGCAATGAGAACAAACAGCTGATCACAGGACTAATATCACTAGTCAAACATTTCCCAATTGGTATTCAATAATGAAGGATGCCATGGTGGGGCTCTGAGATAGGCAGTGTCTCAGGCAAAGATTTACAAGGCAGTGTAGTCTTTTATCAACCATAGGGAAAATAAAAAAATATACATTGCGCTCATTGATGGATTAGAAAGCAAATAAATTGTCCCATGTTTGCAGACTGGGGCAGTTTCCAACTTATAGGGACAGGCTGTATAAGTATTTTGTAAGGTATGGAAGAATGCATGGATTTGAGCTTGCTGCAGGCGAAGTTTGTTGAAATATCAGGTTCATCAAGAGTAAAAACGGACCCAGCTGACCATAAAACAGACCCACAAACAGCCATAAAATGGGACTACACACTGACCTGTCACACTTGCCCCTTCAGGCACTGCTTGATTGCCCTATAGGCCAGCCCTACCGGGACCTGTTGACGAATATGAACCAGACCTGGGGTACTTGGCCTATGGTGTTCAGTCTTTCAGTTTGAAACATTTTGTACGGATAGATTAAAGGGGTCAACAGTTTAAGCAGATGGCTTCAATCCAGTAATATATCCAAATAAAATGGAGGACACCATAGGCAACCTTCGGTGTGATGAACTCAAAAATCACTCAGAAAAATCCATTGGGAATATTTTCTTGGTTTTGTGAATTTCTGTCCAGCTGTTTTTTGAATTAATAAACTAAAACCAATTGTTCCGTGCACTGTATGACAGTAAATGTTTGCAATCAACAGATAATTCTTCATAAAAAATGAAAATTGATGGGACTGCACATGTAGAAAGTCAATGCATAAGCATTTTTATGCTTGGCTCAAATGGTAAGGAACATTTATGGGCATGACCATCAAGGGTTATGAACATAACAATCAACTTGTGCAGGTGTTTTGCTTAGGTGCACCTAAATCTCTTTTCAGCCCAATGGTCACACCTACAATATTTAGCTAGCAAATTGTTTGATTGAAATCACGAACACTTTAATATTCCTGAACATTGCATAAAACACATCAACAAATTCAGCAAGGGCAAAGTGCTTACCTTGGCGGGTCTAAAAGTTGCCCCGCTTACATACACACACGCCACAAGTTATATTTGGTGCATGATCTGAATTTAGTAAACTTCAATTAAACACATCCCAATAATGTGGAGCTTCAGAAAGATGGCAACCTTAATGTGATGTACACAAAAACTATATATTTTAAGATAGTACACAACATCTGTGCGCAAACATCTGGATTCACAAACAATTAAAACCATGCTCCACACAGTGATTGTAGGTGTTAAGCATCTACAGGAACAATTTAAATTCTGTGCAAAAAACAAATTTAAGTTGGAGGTTTTGGGTGATGGGGATGTTACTAATGAATAATGGCAACAGCAAAACACATTAAAGACATGAAATGTATAAGTTAAGATATTAGCCTAACCTTATCACCTACCCTCTCTGTACTAATTGATCCTTAACCCCCACCCCCATACGTTACTCTTCAGCTCTCCACATTGCACATTACCAATAATGGTTTAATCTAAATAGACTTCAGATTTGCCAGGACAAAAACATGTCACACCACCATACTATACCAAAGTGCTGCCCTAAACTGGCCTATAAGGATCGTGACCTTATCATCCCAACAACAAATTAGCTTGTCATGGCCTCGATCTTAGACACTAAAAAAAACCAATAACGTTCCAGCACAAAGAATCAATTGTGGAATTACCATTTCAATCTGGTGTCACACCAGCTTTTAGTCACATTTATCATACAAACTCTTATTCACTTCTCATTCACAGGTGATGGCAGGGACTAGAGATAAAGGTTCAGTTAATACAGTAGATTGTGGGTGTTAAACCTGGTATCATTGGCGTGGGTTCCCCTGACTTTGTGCTTCTGAAACCCTGTTTTTTTATTGTTTTTGCTGACTTCGTTTTTGCTGGCTTTAGAAATCCAGGCATATTGCATTAACTTATAAGTCCCTAATAAAGTGCACTAACTGTGCCCAGGGTCTGTAAATCAAATGATACTATTTGGCCTGCAGCACTGATTGTGCCACCCACTTAAGTAGCCTGTTTAATATGTCTTAGGTCTGCCACTGCAGAGCCTGTGCGTGCAGTTATAAACTGCCAAGTCGACCTGGTAAGATAACGTACTTGCCAACCCCAAACCTTCCTTTTTATTACATATAGGTCATCCCTAAGGGAGGGCCAGGACAGCACATGGGCAGGTGCAGTGTATTTAAAAAGTAGGACATGTACGTCTAAGTTTGACATGTTCTGGGAGTGAAATACTCTAAAATTCATGTTTTACTATTGCCAGGCCTATGTCTCCTATAGGAAAACATTGGGATTGCCTTCTTACATCTTGTAAGTGTAATTTACAATTGGGTACCCCTAAATTAGGCGTCTCTAGAATCACAATTACAAAAACACCCAAATTATGGTGAAGAGGGCTTTTAAATTGCAATTCTGAAATTAAAGTGTTCCTGAAACCATTTGGTGCCTTCTGCCTGTATCTGGAATACACATCTGGGGTGGATGACAGCTAACTTCCTGCATTCCCTCTATACAGCCACATGCAAAGGAAGGGTAGGTCGTCTACATGCTGATGGAACATCCTGAGCAGGATGGGAGGGAGGAGCTGACACACCTGAAAGGTCTGTGTCCTGTCCCCATACAAAGGGTCTCATACCCCACGGTATTGAGTCTTGAGCGCCAGGACAGGATAAAAGGGACCCCTTGCACTTCAAAGCATCTCATTGAAGTCTCCCACACTTCTAAGACCCAACTGAGTATAAGTATTGCATCTCTGACACCACCAAATCAGAATACTTCTGGAACTGAGGACATTCTACCAGGAAGGACTACTGTGCTGTTGGAGGGACTGCCACTTTGCTGAACTGCCTTGTTGTGTTGGCCTACTGCCTGCTTGAGTCTTGCCTGAGAGTGAGAAGGACTCGACCTGCATCCCTGCATCCCAGAACCTAAGTATTTCCAAGGACTTGTTGGTTTGCCTCCTATTTCTGGAGTCTCAGGGATATCAAAGACTTCTCTCTTCAACCTGCAAACAGTACCTGGGCTCTGCTGCTGTGAGTCCTGCTCTGCCAAGTGGTGCCAATCCAGTCCTAGGGCCTTTGAAGTGAGTATGCAGTGCTGCATCTGCTAAGACCCACACATCAGCATATTTGCGCAGATCGGAGCTGACGCATCTTGTTGCTGCGGGAACCAGATGGATGCATTGCACTTGCAACTGCTGTATTGAAACTGCAGCATCCCCGCCACTGTGTGGAGAAGATCAGCACATTGCCTCTACAACATGGGGAAACCAGGTGCATTGCATTCAGAACCGCTGCACCTGCGATCCAACGCATCACTCACAGAACTGACGCTTCACCTCCGTTGGGTGGAGAAAGCCGGCATATCACCACTACTGCCTGGGGATCACCAATTCATCTTGTTGCTCCTGAGGAGGATGAAGGTGCTTATGCACAGCAGGCCCTGTGTGGGTCCTGTATACGGCCCACGCTCCATCGTGGTCGGCCTGAACCCTTGACATTGCCCCGGTCTAGAGCGACCAATTAACCCGTTTTGTGCTTACTGCTTCTGAGTGCTCTTTATGCATTTAATCTTTAAGAAGTCACATCTCAACTTCTCCTGATTGGAATTTTGTGGTTTTGGTATTGTTTCATTCATAAAATTATTCTCTATTTTTCTAAACTGGTGTGGAGTCTTTTTGTGGTATTTTCACTGTGTTATTGTTTGAAGTGTTGTACACATTGCCTCTTTAGTTAAGCCTGACTGCTCTTTGCCAAGCTACCAGAGGGTGAGCACAGGTTACTTTAAAGTGTGTTTCTGACTTTCCCTGACTAAGATTGTGGCTCCTGCTTTGGCAGGGTGCATACCTCTGCCATTCAGAAACCCAATTTCTAACGGTGGAAAATAAGATTAAGGTAGTATTTCAAACCTTGTGAAGTTGATTCTTTTGATGTTTCATGCTGTTCCCAGTATTAAAACCTTGCTACCCTCGACTTCCCTTTACCGTAAGGATTTTCCAGGAAGAATAAATTATAAATAGGACTAAATTGTATATATTTTTTTAAGGAATCAATTAGTTGTCCTGGGATATCTCCCATACTGCATAACTCGGTAATTACCATGTCTCAGCATTTCACTCAATTACATTCTGAAAATGCATGTCAGTTACTATACATGTAAAACATAGGCAGCAATATTTTCCACATGGATATATACTCTTAGTGATTTTAGTATTGATAGCACAATTTAACATGCTGTAAATATTGCAAGCATGAAAAATCACAGGCAATAAGTTCCATGTTCATTTTTTTGGCATGCAGAGTGTATAGTGCCTATGTAAAATATTGATTCTGTTGGAGGGAGAAAAGTTTCCGAATAATCAATTTTCTCTTTGCGGTATTTACCGGAGCGGGATCAGAGTTGGTATTTGCCATTTAACTCTTAATTAGGGCATACATTTATGGGTGCTGTGGCACATAAAAGATAACAAACCAATCAACAGTAAATACGATCAGTAATCTAGCATACGTACAACATACAAAAAAGATCAAAATTATAATTCTCAAATACTAATCGATTTTGCACAGTATCTCCAAATTTTTCAAGCACGATACTGCTGCCAAGAGATCTGGCTAAAATATCGCTTTTTCGCACAACAATCTATCCCTATTTTTAAATGGACACCTTTATATGCATACTCAAATCTCAAATAACCTTCTTGATATTTCTTGAAGAACTTTTCTATGTCATTCAGATTGTTATGTAAGAAAAATGAAGCTTTCTCAATCTGGAGAATGCAGACTGGAGCTTTATTGGTACACATCTGACAAGATATATATGGTGGCTGAATTTACAACCAATATGTTGAAACAATTCCTAGCTTGCTGTTGGAGGAAGAGTTGCTGACAATGCTGTGATTACGTGACAGGGGTACAGATGTTCTAAATCACAAGTAGAGCCAAAATCAGGAAACAGCTGCAGTGTGTGGGATGTAAGAAAAAGCAGTGGCTGTAGGACCACCCCTTTGCTCAACTGCGTGTTGGGGGGGTGGTGGGGGGGGGTAATGTCTGGTAAGGATTTAGAGCCGCAAATCATGCACTGTAGGAAAACTACCTGAGCCTTCTACACAGTGCGATCTTGCAGATGTTTTCCTGGTGGTTTCCATTTTCAATTCCACACACCTATATATAAAGTTTTCCTGGATATTGTCTACATACATCTATAGTGTAGATGGAAGAATGAGTGATTTATCTGATGCATTTAGATCTGTAATCAGAAGTGAGCCAGAGATAATAAAGAGATTAAAGTTTTTGGGAAATCATTGGTTTTCAATGGCCACTGCGCCTTGCATTGCTTTCAGACACTTTAGGATTTTATTAAACTTTTTGAGCTTGAGCAGAGAGGCATATTGATGTTGTCACCTATATACATGCAGCACTGAGGCAAGTTTCCAAGTCCCACAGTGCATATTCATAATCCCATCTCATGTTAGAGACTGGGAGGAAGTACCCTGTAAGCTGTCTTTCATGAAAACAAAGGACACCTGTTTGTGAAGCTATCAACATCTCTTTCTTGGCCCAAAAGCAAAACATTTTGACTGATGCTATGGCTTTTCCTGGGTGTAAATACGGTCAGTTTTTTGTGCCAACATCGTTTACTGTTGTATTTTAATAGCAGATTTATTGGGGTACTAACATATGACAAGAATATTTGTGCATATTTGGGTAACCAGCTGGACCTTAATCACAGCGGTTGCTCCACTCGCGCTTTGCCTCCTTACAGACGCTTCGCTTCCAGCCACCTGATTGCCCTGATTGCTGCCTGATTATCCTGATTGAGCGCCTCGTAGTGCACGCAGCGCTTGGTATCGTTAATATTTATTTTATGCCAGCTTGCCATATTACAGCGTTTGTATCGCGCCTGACATCATTTTAGTGCCTACTTAATTTATGCTCATTGGCCTGCATTGCGGGGAAGGTTAAAAGCGCCTGCACTGTGTTTGAAATATTTTAACATTTGGTGTACCTTATCTCGCACTCCGGCTGTGCCCCAGTTTCGTTTCTGCTACCGGGCTGCCATTTGGTGGAGTGTTTGTTTACATTGTTTGTGCCCGTGTCTCCTCCCAGCTCCCGCCTCCCAGCTGCCCCGCCCACGCTCCGCCCCCTCCACTCTCCATTTATGTCCAATGACCCAACGCGCAGCGTCCACGCGCTGCGGCCGCGCCGAAGGTGCGCCAAAGGTAAGCCCGTCTACGCCCGTCCGCGCCTGGACCGTGCCCAGCGCCCGTCCCCCTGCTCTATGCCGCTCCCAACCCCCCAGAGTAACTTATGATGCCGCTACTCTCCTCGCCCTCAACCCCGGACGCACCCCACTTTGCTGCGAAGCTACCCCAGGACGTACCCACGGCCCATTCGCCTGCCTCTCCTGCAAGTTCAACTGCTTCAGGACCATCACCAAACACACTTCCTCCATGCACAGCTCCGACCCAACGACTTGAAATGCATCCTACTGAACACCCGCTCGGTCCACAGACATGCAACCGAACTCTGGGACCTAATCGACACTGCGTCACCTGACATAGCCTTCCTTACTGAAACATGGATGAATGCTTCTTCTGCCCCCGACATCGCCATAGCCATACCGGACACTTACAAGATCATTCGAAAAGACCGCACCGACCAAACTGGTGGAGGCATCGCCATCGTCCATAGAAACACCATCAAAATTACATCCAGCTCTGACGACAATCTTGCAACCGCCGAACACCTTCACTTTCAGATCCACACCGACCCCAGGCCCACACTTAGAGGAACCCTCATTTACAGGCCCCCAGGCACCCGATCTCAATTCAGCGACGACATCACTGACTTCGTCAGCCCGCACGCCCTCGCCTCCGAGAACTACATTCTTCTAGGAGACCTCAACTACCACCTTGACAACATTCTCGACAACAACACCACCACCCTTCTGGACAACCTGTCCAATCTCGGACTCAAACAACTTGTTGACACCCCCACTCACATAGCCGGACACACGCTTGACCCTATCTTCACCTCCAGCAAGCACATCTCCTTCGATCACACTACAGCTCTCCACTGGACGGATCACAGCTGTGTTCACTTCAGCTACAAAACAACCCTGACCCACAACCGTCCACAACCCATTCCCTGAAGAAAATGGAACAAAATCACCACCGACCAACTCCTCACATCACTCAGCCAAAACACTCCCACCCTAGCAACGGACCCAGACCTAGCGGCCACCAACCTCAGGCATTGGATTACCCACAGTGCGGACGAACTAGCACCCCTGAAAAAACACCAGTCGAAATCATCCAGCAAAAAAGCTCCCTGGTTCAATGATGACCTTAAAAAATCCAAGAAGACATGCCGCACCCTGGAGAAGAATTGGAGAAAAGAACCAACCTCAGACAACATGGCCTCCCTCAAGACAGCAACCCGCAAACACCACCAACTGATTCGATCCGCCAAGAAATCAGCATTAAAGGACCGTCTCGACAACAATTCTCATAACAGCAAGGAACTCTTCAATATCGTCAAAGAATTCACCAACCCCCCCGCAGCACCAACAACATCACTAACTCCCAAGACCTCTGCGATGCGCTATCCTCCTTCTTCTACAACAAAATTGCCGACATCCACAACAGCTTCAAGAATACTCCCAATGACCAACTCACCCCACCCCCTTCAGATCCCACCCCTCCAACTAACTACCTCAACTCCTGGAACCCAATCACCATTGAAGACACCATTCGCCTCATGAACTCAATCCACTCTGGCTCACCTTCTGACCCCTGTCCCCACTACATCTTCAACAAAGCTGACTCCATCATCGCTCCCCAACTCCGCGATGTCATCAACTGCTCCTTCAACTCCGCCACCTTTCCAGAAATATGGAAACACGCCGAACTCAGCGCCCTTCTGAAAAAACCAACAGCAGACCCCTCAGAACTGAAAAACTACCGACCCATTTCCCTCCTCCCTTTCCCGGCCAAGGTCATTGAGAAAGCCGTCAATAGCCAACTCGCAGCCTTCCTTGAATCCAACAACTCCCTGGATCCCTCACAGAACGGCTTTCGAGCCAAACACAGCACCGAAACCGCCCTCATTGCGGCGACCGACGACATCCGAGCACTCCTGGACAACGGTGAAACAGTGGCCCTCATTCTACTCGACCTCTCCGCCGCCTTCGACACGGTCTGTCACAACACCCTCATACAACGCCTCAACAACATCGGCATACAAGGAAAAGCCTTGGACTGGATCATCTCGTTCCTAGCCGGGAGAACCCAGAGAGTCCGACTCCCCCCTTTCTACTCAGAGCCCACCGAAGTCATCTGCGGCGTAACCTCAAGGCTCCTCACTCAGTCCCACCCTCTTCAACGTCTACATGAGTCCCCTCGCCTCCATCGCACGTCAACACAATCTCAACATCATCTCCTACGCCGACGACACCCAGCTAATCCTTTCCCTCACCAAAGACCCCAACACCGCCAAAAACAACCTTCACGAAGGTATGAAAGAAGTAGCCGAATGGATGAAACAGAGCCGCTTAAAACTCAACTCTGACAAAACGGAGGTGCTCATCCTAGGATCCTCCCCCTCAGCTTGGGACGACTCCTGGTGGCCTTCCGCTTTGGGATCTGCGCCCACACCCACAGACCATGAACGTAACCTTGGCTTCATTCTAGACTCCTCCCTCTCGATGTCCAGACAAGTCAACGCCGTATCGTCCTCCTGCTTCAACGTCCTCCGCATTCTCAAAAAGATCTTCCGCTGGATCCCCCTCGAAACAAGAAAGACTGTCACCCATGCACTGGTCACGAGTCGACTGGACTATGGCAACACACTCTACGCCGGAATTACAACAAAATTGCAGAAAAAGCTCCAGCGCATCCAAAACGCATCAGCGAGACTCATATTAGACATCCCGCGCCGAGAGCACATCACCGGTCACTTAAAAAACCTCCACTGGCTTCCCGTCAACAAAAGAATTACCTTCCGCCTTCTTACCCACGCACACAAGGCCCTCTATAAGCTAGGACCCGAGTGCCTCAACACCCGACTGTCCTTCTACAATCCCACCCGCCAACTAAGATCATGCAATCAAGCCCTCGCCGCAGTCCCGCGCATCCGAAAAACCACCATGGGTGGCAGATCCTTCTCCTTCCTGGCTGCCAAGACCTGGAACTCACTCCCCACCCACCTCCGCCTTACTCAGAATCACATCTCCTTCAGAAAAGAACTGAAAACATGGCTATTCGATAAACAGTAATCCCCTCCCCCCAGCGCCTTGAGACCCTCTGGGTGAGTAGTGCGCTTTATAAATGCATGAACTTGAACTTGAACTTGCATGTGTAAGTAGGCAGTCTGCAGCAGTAGATCAGCAGCACCAAAATACCACTTAATATTAACAGGAATAAACACAATACTGCAATAACACAACATATACAGCACAATACAAAGCACCTAGAAAAGAGCAACATATTGACAGCACAAAACCAGTCGCCTATTGGCTACTATAAAGAATATCTGTCAGGCTCGGCAATGGTCAGCCTGACATTCACTCTTTATTTTCAGGTCAGGCAGCCAAGAGTTAAGCATGTGCTAAACGTGCAGCCTCCTGGCTGCCTGAGCTGAACTTTGCTGGGCTGAAGAAGTCACAGCTCCTGTGGGCATAACATCTTCTGCCTGGCAAAGCACCTCAAGGGCCTCCCCTTGCATCACTGATTGCCTCGGACCTGGGTAGTTCTATGCCGTGATGTGCCCAGGGCTGAGTGTCAATTACTCACACCTTGTCACAGAGTGGGGTGGAGTCAGCAGGCTCACTGACCCCATCCCAATTTGTGATGAGTGAGGGACTGTTGCCTTCTCTCATAGGCTGATCTAAGGACAGCCAATGACAGGCAGCAGTCCCAACCCTCGTGGGATCTCCAAGGCAGAGTTGTGCAGGTAAATGTAATTTTATTTTTAATGTTTGCTGCATTTGTGCGTGCATGAATATGTGGGAGTGTGTGTTGCGAGTGGATGCGTGAAAGCATGAGTATGAGTGTTCATCTTTGCGGTTGTTCCCCAAACCCCCCTTGCCAAAAGTATAGACAGCCACTGCACAAAATACATTAGACTAATTATCAATATAACAGAGGATACTAACACAGCACAATACTACACCAACACAGAAGAACAAATACTTGCAATTGTGTGGTGTTAGTTTTTTTTTTTCCTCTTTTATGTTTTTGCTATGGTGTTATGTTAATATGTGGTATATTATTGTGTTGTGCTCTGTAATTATTTTGGAAAACTAAATAAATGTTGCTACATTTCCACAGCCGCAGCCGGTAGTGGGAGTACCGGCCGGGCGGTGACGTGGGGAGGGGGAGGGGCAGGGTGGGGGGGGGAGTAATGTATGGATTACGGACTTTAAAAGGTAAGTAGCCATAAAAATAAATAAAACGAATTTAGTTGCACACACTGCATCACCAAATGCGATGCAGTGTGTGCAACGAAATTCGTTTTATTTATTTTTATGGTTACTTATCTTTTAAAGTCCGTAATCCATACATTACTACCCCCCCACCCTGTCCCTCCCCCTTCTCATGTCACCGCCCGGCCGGTACTCCCACTACCGGCCGCGGCTGCATTTCCAGCCACAAAAAGCGCATTCCTTTAAAGTTTCACAACAATCTACAACTATCTAAGGCAATCTCTTCAACTATTTAATACATCAGTCAACCCGAAACTGTTGCAGATATTATGGGCCTGATTCACAACGGTATTGTCATCTGTAGATGTATGTTTAGGGCACAAAATACAACCATTTACACCTGTGAGGAATTCATAAAAGGATTACTGGCAGACTTCATTGAATTACTATTGGTCTTCGGCTCGGGCTTTTCACGCTGGAGCGGGCCTTTAATGGTCGGTGGAGCCTGCTATGTTGGGCTCCAAGGCTATATTATATCACAGCCAATGCACGGTAAGTGGGTTTTTCAAGATGTGGCTAGGTTTGCAAGTTTAGAAAAAGCCTACTAATGTGTATGCTTGTGGGCATTCACAAAATACAACCGATTCCCTTTCTATTTAATTCTGCTCTGTGTAGATTTCTGCACTTGGAGCCCGTGGTGTATGCCACATGACATTACCAGTACTACAGTGGAAACCTGTGACTAAGTATAGCTTTCCAAGCATGCTACTTGGATCGTTTATGAATTGAAAATATAAAGGTAGGTTCAAGCAGAGAAGTACATTTCCACAAGCACTTTAACATTCTTTCTTGCTTCGCTTCCATGTCTTGAATTTCCACTTCGAGTGCTCCCTTCATGCTTTCCAGTTTTGAAAGAGTCTCGAGCCAGTACGTGGAACGTCAGAGACAGTACAAAGAACGTGAGTCACCATGACGTGTCTGAAAGGAAGTCTGCCTTTTGTAGGAAAACACTGCTCTGTTCTGCGCACGCCAAGCACATCCAGTTCAATAACACAAAAAAGTACGATAATGAAAAACTGGGTTGCCTTGGACACAGCGGGCTAATTTATTACAAAATTACACTTTAAGAAACACAAATAGCTGCATATTGTCTTTGTATATGTGCAATAAAAACTGAACTGAACAAAAGCCAGCTTTTGTGAGTTCTACAGATATCCTGTGAAGTTTCCACACTTGGAACTTGTGAAAAGCTCTGAAAGAAGTGCAGGATCGTTGAAAGATTAAAGCGCTGCTGTCTTTTGTCATCTTGAGGCCTGTTCCATCGCCAGAACAAAAAGCATGTGTATAATTGATTGCACATTCAAAGACGATTCCTGGAATATGTGTAGATATAAATATAGATGCATGACTTTCCATATGGGTCCCTGAAAGAAATGAAGATGAAAAGGCATTATTACATTATTATTGCATCATGCTGGCATGTTATGCACATCGCTGGTTGCCTACTTGTTAAGACCCTGAGCTTTCTGTATCGTCCGAAAGGAGGGACACACAGATGACTCAAGTCAGAATTTAAAATACCTATACAGGGTATTACAGGCACATGCGCACACATACATTTGTACAGGCTATTTGGAATTGAAATTCTACATTTTACCTCAAACCGAGTTGTGATGCTCACCTCAAAAAGCAGGTGGTTTGGCAGCTATTGTGAGAGTATTGGGCACCAACTATACCAGTCCTCACCAATATCTCAATGCAACAGCTCCACTTCTTCTACATCTAATAACACTACGCAAATACCATCCACCAATCCACCATGAGTATCAATTACATCCTCAGTACCATGCCACCGCCAATAACTCTATGAAGGCTGCTGTCACCAGCAGTACCACTGCCAATTACAACACCACCAATACCACCACCACCTCCACCCCTAAAAGCTTCACCTCTAATCCCACCACTATGAATAACACTACAATAAATAGCAGTATGAGTATCAATACAATCACCTGTAAGTACCATTCCTCCACCAATAACACTGTTAAGGCAGCCACCAGGACCACCCCTAATAGCAACACCACCAATACCACCATTACTGCCACTAAAACCTCCACTACTAATCACACCATCACCAATACCAACACTACCACCAATAGCTCCACCACCAATACCACGAACTATTGAGAATGTATACATTGGCCCACTATAAATGTATTTATTTATTTGATTTATTTGTGGGTTTCTAACGCGCTAGAATCGACTCCCGAAGGAGTATCTCTGCGCTATAGACCACTGGGGAACCCGTCCTGGCTTTCTCTGTGAGATGGTCCCTACTGGGTATCTCCAAGGTGAAACCAGGCATCCCCGGCGTATGTGGGGGGCCGTTGTGGAGATGAGGCAAGCTAATGCCCAGAGTTGCCGAGTGTGATCCCTGGTTAGAGTAGGCACCGAGGCGAGAATTATCGAGTCTGCTGACCCCGATCCACGACCCTGCCGCGTCGGGAATTGAACCCTGGTCCCGGGCCGTCCTCTGCTTCTGGGTCTGCCGCCTCTAACCAGTGAGCCACACCACTCCACAAATGAACAGAATGAAATCAGACAAATGAAAAGTCTTAAACTGTGGGCTAATGAAGTAGTTCAACAATGAGGCACAACTAATGACAGTAACAAAAACAAATCAGCACCGAATTGAGCAACAATCAAATTCTGCATGAAACAGACATATTATCGGCAGGCTGTGCAGGGCTAAGATATCCAAAGGAATACTGTTACAAATAAAAAATATGTTAGTGTTTTATAACCAAACAATTGCCATCCCGTGCTCCTGAAAAACACCAGACATTCCACAGATTTTTCAAAACCAGACACTTCCCTCTGGAAATGATGGCTTTCTTCTACATCTTTTTTGGGCCATCCAGTCATTTAGTGCCAATACTCCAGTGTGGTAGTACCAAGATAACAGCAAAAATATAACATGATGAGAAGAGAATGGTATCCTAGAGCATATTCAATTTGAGTACATGAGACTGGTTGGGATAACCTACTACTGACTAGCGATGAAGGGATTTGGCACTCTTGATAATGTGGAGATCTTGCGTCAATGATGCTCAACATTAATCACACCTTTCTGCTTAACCCCTTGTGCGCTGCACTAATTTTCCCGCTATGCAGGCAAATTAGCGAGTGGGCGGGATTCGGCCAGCCCCAGGCCATCCTCCGTACATGCCCACCGTCACGTGGGACGGCTAGGTGCCTTCCGCAGCACCGAAGGGGTTAACCAACTAAAAAGGTAGTGGGAAAGCCCAACTTAGCCTTGCACTTCTTCACTTTTCTTAATGAGAGGTCACACTTTTGAAGCTGTGGTCTTTATTCCCTTTCTCCCTCTACAATAGTGTATGTCCTCCAAGAATCACCGTCACACATTTACTAATTAACATGGACATATGAATCTTGATCCAATTGATTAATAAGGAAGCGATAAATAATTCCACTCCTGTGCTAATTATATCCAGATTTATCTTTGGGTTGCCAGATTCACCACATTGCTTTACATTTGTGATCTTGAGCACATTTAAGATCACAAACTGACTTGGTGCCAGAAGTCACACATCTACTTGTCCCCTGGACTATGCACTCCACCTCCAAACCTATTTGCTCTTTCAAAAACATTTCTAAAACATGTAAAGTATTTGAGAGTCTGAGATACATCATATTCCTCAAACTGGCAACTTAATTTGGAGCTGTTGGTGTAAGGTACCCTGCTTTGGAGAATTCTATGCCTTTGAAATGCAGACTTCCGCTAAGTTTAAAAGAGTTTTAATCTTTTACAATCCTGGACTTATACAAATGCCCCTTGTAGTGACCATCTGGGTTTTCTCTGGACACACCTGTAGTATGTTGGAAATACAGCAATTTGTGTACTTTCTGGCCCTCTTACAAATGGAGAATGTCGTATTTAAGAAGTGTAGCTCATCAGTGATCTGAAAAGGCCACAATAAGGTCAGATCTTATCTCTGCTCAATAAATGTGTTCTTGAAATGGATATATCGGATCTAAGCAGAATATTAGACGTGTCCACCTAGAAGAACTTTGGGGCATATTATCAAGGGGCTTTATCTCCGCTTTTTTGGCTTTAAAAGCCAAGAAAGCGGAGATAAAATTATCTCCCTATTACCAAGCTGTCGCTAACACCAGTTAGCGACAGCTAATAGGAGATAGTGACCATCTTGGGCCCCGCTTTGCATGTCAGTGATATTTATCACTAATGACATGCAAAGTGGGCGTGCCAAGATGTTAGCGACTGAAAACAGTCGCTAACATCGCTATCTCCTATTACCAACTTTTGGAGATATTCGCTGTTAGAAACGGGACCTCTGGCTGGCCAAGGCTTGCGCCAAGGTCAGTCAGGGATCACCATTTCCAAGGTCAGGGCAAGGGAGTCACACACCAAGATAACCCCCGCTCACCCTCTAGGTAACGTGGCGCGAGCAGCAAGGCTAATCTCAGAGGCGATGTGTAAAGCGTTTGCGCGCGCACCCCAGCGACAACAACCAAAGGCCCACCACAAAGGAAACTCCACACAAGGTTATATCAAAAATAGCCTTTGTATTATAATAATAAGAACACATTAGATAACACACACACTTTACAATGTGCCAACAGGCACGGGCAAGATTTACAAGGGATTATGTACAGGACAGGGCCACCTGGACCACTGTCAGGGGTATGCACTTGTTAGAAATAATACTTGTAGGTATAACACTTTAGCACATAAACATACAATGACTGTAACACAGAAATAGTAAATGTAGCATACAACCAGTAACTACTGGTAAAGGGAAAATACCTCCTACGCCACCCTAGTCTCTGTAGGGAAATCACGCAGGGAGCTAGGACCTTATCAGCAGGACCTATGGAAGGAAAACCTATCACCTCCTACGCCACCCTAGTCTCTGTAGGGAAATCACGCAGGGAGCTAGGACCTATGGAAGGAAAACCTATCACCTCCTACGCCACCCTAGTCTCTGTAGGGAAATCACGCAGGGAGCTAGGACCTTATCATCAGGACCTATGGAAGGAAAACCTATCACCTCCTACGCCACCCTAGTCTCTGTAGGGAAATCACGCAGGGGGAAGGAAACCTAAAATAATCACCTAGGCAAGTAACATTTAGCAAAGGCAATTAAACATCAACATTCCTCTCAGCAGGTCACTTTTAGCAAAGGGAAATAAAAGAACAAGGCACTACCTAAGCAGGTCACTTTTAGCAAAGGTAATGACACAACCAATCCTCTAAGCAGGTCACTTTTAGCAAAGGGGATAAACACATAAAGAATTACCTAAGCAGGTCACTTTTAGCAAAGGTAATAATAAACAAGAATTGCACATGTAACATTAAAACACATTCAGAGGTGCAGGTTAGAACTTTTGCGCAAGAATCATATAGCAAAGAAATCACAATGCGCAGGGTGCATGTAGCACAACACTCAAAATGTCCCTCAGGCCAACTGGCCTCGAAAGGGGCGGAATGCCCTGAGTCTCAGTGTCAGGGAGGTCTGCGCAGGCAGCACAGACACAAAAGCCTAAACGTAGCAACTGTCCACTAAGTGCTGGACAGTTGTAAATATGCACTGGGCAAACGTTGGAGCCAGGAGGGCTCAAGGACCAAATGGGCAAGGAGCCTCTCAGGGGCTCACCAAGCAAAAATGTGCCAATAGAGCTCAGCGCTCTAAATAATGAATATGCCCCCAGAGCCTCTCTCAGGGCTCTAAACGATGTGGGCAATGAAGAGCCTTTCTGGGGCTCATAAACAAATAGGGCACGAGAGCCTCTCAGGGCTCAAGGAACAAAGGATGGCCCCTCTAGTTGGAGTCCCTCACGGGGGACTCAGGAATCAGTAATGCCCCCAGGAGCCTCGGGGCTCCAAACAGTTACAAGCGCTAGATCGCGCTATGGGGGAGGGGCGGACACCGGCAATGTGTCCCGCGGCCCCTCTCCCTCCTTTCAGGCACTCACCGGGTGTCTCGCTGCTGGAGCAGCGCGGGGCTCCTCACCTCACTCGGGAGCCTCGCAGACACGGGAGCAGACGTCCTCGGTCTCCCGCCTGGCCTCGTCTCCTTTCCCTCCGCCTGACTTCCGCCGGGGCCGCCAATGGCAGCGCGGCCCTGGAGGTCAGGAGGCGGGACTTCCGGGTCGCAACAGGCAGCGGCCCGGCAACGGATTCCAATGCTCCTGGGCTGCGGCGGTGAACACGGGACAATGCCGGGTGGGCACCGGCTCGTAAACAAATAAATACCACGGGGCAATGCCGGGTGGCACCGGCCTTCAATTAATAAGATAAAGCGAGGTGGCACTCGCTACGCCAATAAATCGGCGAAATCGGCAATTCAGCTGCAATGCCGGGTGGGCACCGGCAAGGTCAATAAAGCGCTCCCAAGCGCTCAGGGGCACAGGAGAGGCGCGCTCAGCGCTTAGGAAGACAAGCAAAGCGCTATTGAGCGCTGGGGCATGAGGAAAGCGCTCCTAGCGCTACAAATCAAAATCAGGGTGCCTCCAGGCACAGGAAAGCTCCAGCAGGGACTGGAAGCAGGCAGAGGGGCAGGGCAGGGCCAGAGCCAGCACACTGGGTCTCCAGGCAGGGAGACAAGCCAAGTGGCGGTCCTCTTGGCCCCAGCAGCAGCAACAGCCCCCTCTGGCAAGGATCCACAAGTAGAACAATTTCTGTGGGGACACAGCCCCATATTTATACAGAGAATTCCTTTGTTAGGAGGTGCAGGGTGGGGGGAAACCAGTTGCAGCTGGCTTGGGAGTACCCTTGATGGCCCAACCACCCCTTTCATTCACTGGGGAGGCTTGGGTCATTAGACAAACCACAGGGGGGCGGAGCCAGCATTGTGTGGGGAAAAACCCAGCCCATCCAGGACACAGATCTACTCCTCCCACACATCACTCATGCTGATCTCACACTCACCACCGGGCAGACCCATCCAGACTTCCTGGAGCCTGGCATGCCAGCCAGCTCCAGCCAATCACGCTCCACTATCCTCACTGCACACATACATCAATGTCCAGAAGTAGCACTTCCCTTCTAGACACATACATCAATGTCCAGAAGTAGCACTTCCCTTCTAGACACATACAAGCCGCACATACCATTGCGCAGCATTCATTCCCACGAGTTCATACATACTAAACTCGAGCTTGCACTCCCCACACATCAGGAACTACCAGGGCACACGCATTCCCCATGCATTCCTATGGGAGGGCAGGCCAGCCATACTACACGCACGCACTTTCACTCTGGGACACAGGGAAAAAGTGCGCCAAGACCCAAAAATCACTACACAGGGTCACAAACAAAGGCAAAAAGATTCGGGGTGAACCTGCCCTAAGGCCCAAGTCTAACACGACCCCCTTCCAGCCAAAACACAGGGCAGACCGATCACCACCGTGATGGGCTTCCCTGCTTGGGGCGATAAAACAAGGACGCGGGCCCACAACTGCAGGGACACCCTCCTGTTTGACGCCACGGTGAACCCCTAGGGTTCCTTCTAAAACTACTATAGGGACTAACTGGGGTACCCCACTGATACTCTCCAGCTGCCCTCGGCCAGGACCAGGCCCTAGGCCATCCAGGTACCACTGGATCCTGCCTACTCATAAAGTGGGGGGTAGTAACCCCTGGCACATAATAGCCATGCTCCACTCTTCCTGTCTGCAAGACAGGGCTAGACTGCCACTGGTTCTCCAGCCTAGGGTCTACAACCTTAGGTGGACCAGGAGTCTCAGGGAAGGCTCTCCTCCCCTTACCTCTTCTCCTAGGGTTCCTCCTCCTCCTGCGAGGGGTCCCCTCTAAACAACATTCTCCCAACCTAGGGTTTAACCCCTCAGGTGGTACCGGGGTCAGAGGTGGGCTCCCCCACCCTCTGCACCCCCTTCCAGAGTCCTGCTCCCTCCCAACCGGGGCGGTACTTCTGGAGAAAGAACTGGTCAGGACACTGATTACAGTAGTCCCACCCTTCAGGTCAGGCTGATCCTGAACCTGGCCATCCAACCTCTGGTCTAAAACCTTCGGTGGAACCAATGCCTGGCACTCCAGGACTTCTGGGGATTCACACACCATCCCCAAATCACTCCTTTCACTGGACTTCTGTACTCTCCCTCCTGGAGCGGTACTGCCAGCTTCTAGGACCATAGAAGCTCCGCTTACAGATGCTCCAGGTTCTCTACACACTAGGAGATCTCCCTCAAGTGAACTAACAGGCAAGTCTAGGTTCCTTTCCTGGTGTTCCCTAAAGAAACCATCCAGGCTCTGTGACAGGGCTTCGGGCATCTGGGGACTCTCGGTCACACACTCACTACCGCTCCACTGAGACAGGCAGTCAGCCCCTACACCCTTCTCACTAACCAAGGACCTAGCTGGGCTACTCTCACCCTCCTCCACCACACTGGGCTGAAAGACACCTGACCCACTATTGTTGGAATCACTCACTAGTGACTCAAAAGAACCTCTCGCACTGTCCCATCGGTCTGCTTCCTTTGCAAGCTCCCAAGGATCAAAGGTCAACCCCAACAGGTGTTGCCGCAACTCCGGCCGGCAATGACTGAGCACCTTTTCCTTGAGAATTAGACAAAACAGTTTGTCAAAATCATGTTCCGTGGGAACCTCTAACCACTCAATCAGTGCACACTGACAGTCCTCTGTAAACTCCTCCCAAGACTGGTGAGACAGTTTCCTACTGTCCCTGAACTGCAACCTATACTCCTCTTCTAGGGAAACAGGTACCATACTCGGGGAACTGGGAGTGGGACTGTCCACACTAATATTTAAAAAGCTGCCACCACTGGACTCCACCCTCCATGGGGAATCCAGACAATTACAATTGCACTCAGGGGATAACCTACTCTCCCTGAACAAGGCCCTCTCTTCCCTCCTATCCAACCACTCCTCTGGGGACAGGGAAAGGGATGGGGCGCTGGTACTGACACTGGACTCAGCAAGGGACTCCCTACCTATGGGGTCCTCACTATCTGCTGACATCCATCCACTGTCATCCTCATACAACTCACATTCTTCAGGGCTCTCCACAGACTCACCATCCTCATGACGTGCGGCCCGGGCCCTATCTCTCTCACTGTACTCAAGATCCCACTGACCCTTTTGCCATTGGATCAGGCTGTCCCTAAGCTGGGACTGAGTATCCAACACACTCACCTCCATGCCTCCCTCCTCACAGAATCTGACCAGCTCTGACCTACTGTACCTAAAAAGACAACAGAGATCAAAAACAGGCTCCATTTTGGCGGACGTTCTCAAGAAGAGTTTGACACAGGGAACCTGGGGGTCTGAGCTTACACAGGAGTACACAATTACACAATTCAGCAAGATTCCTATCTCAGAACTTGCACTCCACTGTCCAGCGTAACACACACTCATTCACACACAACCCTCCCCTCGGACTGGTAAGGCAGTTTCTACCACCCCTGATTATCTCAACCTGACCACTAGCGACACAGGTACCAAACTCTGGGAGCAGGGCGGGGAAACAAGGTACTGGACAAAATACAAATGACACCTTTCAGGAGAAGCAAAACTGAACTTCCCTAAAAAACAATAATCCCAAAAATGTGGTTATCTAAAATTGCAGAGCTTTGAAGTGTGGCCTGTCGCCACTGTGGTACAACGCAAACGCAAGTCCAATCCGCACCGCTAGCCACCAATGTTAGAAACGGGACCTCTGGCTGGCCAAGGCTTGCGCCAAGGTCAGTCAGGGATCACCATTTCCAAGGTCAGGGCAAGGGAGTCACACACCAAGATAACCCCCGCTCACCCTCTAGGTAACGTGGCGCGAGCAGCAAGGCTAATCTCAGAGGCGATGTGTAAAGCGTTTGCGCGCGCACCCCAGCGACAACAACCAAAGGCCCACCACAAAGGAAACTCCACACAAGGTTATATCAAAAATAGCCTTTGTATTATAATAATAAGAACACATTAGATAACACACACACTTTACAATGTGCCAACAGGCACGGGCAAGATTTACAAGGGATTATGTACAGGACAGGGCCACCTGGACCACTGTCAGGGGTATGCACTTGTTAGAAATAATACTTGTAGGTATAACACTTTAGCACATAAACATACAATGACTGTAACACAGAAATAGTAAATGTAGCATACAACCAGTAACTACTGGTAAAGGGAAAATACCTCCTACGCCACCCTAGTCTCTGTAGGGAAATCACGCAGGGAGCTAGGACCTTATCAGCAGGACCTATGGAAGGAAAACCTATCACCTCCTACGCCACCCTAGTCTCTGTAGGGAAATCACGCAGGGAGCTAGGACCTATGGAAGGAAAACCTATCACCTCCTACGCCACCCTAGTCTCTGTAGGGAAATCACGCAGGGAGCTAGGACCTTATCATCAGGACCTATGGAAGGAAAACCTATCACCTCCTACGCCACCCTAGTCTCTGTAGGGAAATCACGCAGGGGGAAGGAAACCTAAAATAATCACCTAGGCAAGTAACATTTAGCAAAGGCAATTAAACATCAACATTCCTCTCAGCAGGTCACTTTTAGCAAAGGGAAATAAAAGAACAAGGCACTACCTAAGCAGGTCACTTTTAGCAAAGGTAATGACACAACCAATCCTCTAAGCAGGTCACTTTTAGCAAAGGGGATAAACACATAAAGAATTACCTAAGCAGGTCACTTTTAGCAAAGGTAATAATAAACAAGAATTGCACATGTAACATTAAAACACATTCAGAGGTGCAGGTTAGAACTTTTGCGCAAGAATCATATAGCAAAGAAATCACAATGCGCAGGGTGCATGTAGCACAACACTCAAAATGTCCCTCAGGCCAACTGGCCTCGAAAGGGGCGGAATGCCCTGAGTCTCAGTGTCAGGGAGGTCTGCGCAGGCAGCACAGACACAAAAGCCTAAACGTAGCAACTGTCCACTAAGTGCTGGACAGTTGTAAATATGCACTGGGCAAACGTTGGAGCCAGGAGGGCTCAAGGACCAAATGGGCAAGGAGCCTCTCAGGGGCTCACCAAGCAAAAATGTGCCAATAGAGCTCAGCGCTCTAAATAATGAATATGCCCCCAGAGCCTCTCTCAGGGCTCTAAACGATGTGGGCAATGAAGAGCCTTTCTGGGGCTCATAAACAAATAGGGCACGAGAGCCTCTCAGGGCTCAAGGAACAAAGGATGGCCCCTCTAGTTGGAGTCCCTCACGGGGGACTCAGGAATCAGTAATGCCCCCAGGAGCCTCGGGGCTCCAAACAGTTACAAGCGCTAGATCGCGCTATGGGGGAGGGGCGGACACCGGCAATGTGTCCCGCGGCCCCTCTCCCTCCTTTCAGGCACTCACCGGGTGTCTCGCTGCTGGAGCAGCGCGGGGCTCCTCACCTCACTCGGGAGCCTCGCAGACACGGGAGCAGACGTCCTCGGTCTCCCGCCTGGCCTCGTCTCCTTTCCCTCCGCCTGACTTCCGCCGGGGCCGCCAATGGCAGCGCGGCCCTGGAGGTCAGGAGGCGGGACTTCCGGGTCGCAACAGGCAGCGGCCCGGCAACGGATTCCAATGCTCCTGGGCTGCGGCGGTGAACACGGGACAATGCCGGGTGGGCACCGGCTCGTAAACAAATAAATACCACGGGGCAATGCCGGGTGGCACCGGCCTTCAATTAATAAGATAAAGCGAGGTGGCACTCGCTACGCCAATAAATCGGCGAAATCGGCAATTCAGCTGCAATGCCGGGTGGGCACCGGCAAGGTCAATAAAGCGCTCCCAAGCGCTCAGGGGCACAGGAGAGGCGCGCTCAGCGCTTAGGAAGACAAGCAAAGCGCTATTGAGCGCTGGGGCATGAGGAAAGCGCTCCTAGCGCTACAAATCAAAATCAGGGTGCCTCCAGGCACAGGAAAGCTCCAGCAGGGACTGGAAGCAGGCAGAGGGGCAGGGCAGGGCCAGAGCCAGCACACTGGGTCTCCAGGCAGGGAGACAAGCCAAGTGGCGGTCCTCTTGGCCCCAGCAGCAGCAACAGCCCCCTCTGGCAAGGATCCACAAGTAGAACAATTTCTGTGGGGACACAGCCCCATATTTATACAGAGAATTCCTTTGTTAGGAGGTGCAGGGTGGGGGGAAACCAGTTGCAGCTGGCTTGGGAGTACCCTTGATGGCCCAACCACCCCTTTCATTCACTGGGGAGGCTTGGGTCATTAGACAAACCACAGGGGGGCGGAGCCAGCATTGTGTGGGGAAAAACCCAGCCCATCCAGGACACAGATCTACTCCTCCCACACATCACTCATGCTGATCTCACACTCACCACCGGGCAGACCCATCCAGACTTCCTGGAGCCTGGCATGCCAGCCAGCTCCAGCCAATCACGCTCCACTATCCTCACTGCACACATACATCAATGTCCAGAAGTAGCACTTCCCTTCTAGACACATACATCAATGTCCAGAAGTAGCACTTCCCTTCTAGACACATACAAGCCGCACATACCATTGCGCAGCATTCATTCCCACGAGTTCATACATACTAAACTCGAGCCTGCACTCCCCACACATCAGGAACTACCAGGGCACACGCATTCCCCATGCATTCCTATGGGAGGGCAGGCCAGCCATACTACACGCACGCACTTTCACTCTGGGACACAGGGAAAAAGTGCGCCAAGACCCAAAAATCACTACACAGGGTCACAAACAAAGGCAAAAAGATTCGGGGTGAACCTGCCCTAAGGCCCAAGTCTAACACGCGCTAAGCGTGAATATCTCCAAAAGCTAACACTTGCCCAGGAGCAGTTCTTAGCCATGTTATCCAATGGGAGGTGGATAACATGGCTAAGAGCATTTGCTCGATAATGCATGAATATCGCGGACTTTTCAGCGATATTCATGCATTGCGGCCGTTTTTTATCGCATTTGCGATAAACCTTGCTAATAGCAAGGTTTATCTGCGATAAAAATCGCCGATGTGCGGCGATAATTTTTGTCTCTAAACAAGTTAGAGACAAAAATTATCTCTATTGGTTGGTAATATGCCCCTTTGAGCTCAGAGGACATTCCGATGTTGATGGTTCCCCAAACAAAATGCTAATCACTCAATGATTAGAGATTCTTGGGCTTGCGGCCCAGGCACTGCAACCAAATAACAATTCAACTCTGGTACGTGCAGTCTTTTGACATTCATTGTTCCTACTATTGTATCCGTTTCTGCGTCAACAATGTAAGGTCTATTGAATGTGAAGTACAAATAAATATATAAAACTAACTAACCTTTTAATTGTCAGTGTCAGCATCTGAATCAAATGAATATTCATAAAGACAAACCTTCATTTGGGGAAGACATGTTTTAAGATTACTTTCAAACTTTGCAAGTAATCCTCTTATCTTATATACAGTCTGCAAGGGAATGTGTTTTAAACTCCTTCTTAGTCTTCTTATGAACACACTTTGCCTCACACACATATAACTACTATTTTTATTGCCCAAAATTGTTAATATATGCCATCTGGATGGGTGTATGACTACCCAGTGCTTTCGCTCACATTGGCGAGTTTCTTACAATAGTATAGATGTTTTTGCATTCAATCTTTCACCATGCTGATTGCTATATTGCTCTTGCAAAGGCCTTACCCAACATGGTATTGCAAGTTTACTAATCAGATTTTTATTCAGTCTGATAAGTGATGGACTTTATTTAGAATGACAGATTGTGTTTCTAATCAGACTTGTGCAATTTTTGCAGGCTTACATGCTTTAATGTCCAACTGTTAAAAAACTATTTATCATCGTTCTAACCTTTGAACCAAATAAATAGCACTCACCCTTGTTCAAGAGGTTTGTGGATAAGATTAGAAAGCATTACACATTCAAGGTGCTACATATTTTTTCTGTTGGGTGTATATCTTTTTCATAGGTTTTCTCTTAATCGTATTTGATTTTTAGAAACTTGGATTGTGGGCATCCATAAGCTCGAGGCAATTAACGGTGCTTAAAGCTTGCAATCATTATGCATATTCCTTTAACCTCGTAACTGTTGGAAATTACAATCTTCTGCATGGTGCGCCCCCAGATTTCTGCCTTGACTTACTTTTGCTGGCAAAAAGATAAGAAAGGTTCTGCCATCTTGCTTTGGAAGAGAGGGGCACTGTGGCTGTAGAAATCGGTGCACATTACTCTGCTAACCAGTGGTAAAGTATCTGTGCTCTGCCTTTCAACATGAGGAAATTGGAATACCCATTAATGGCATATTTAACCTACCCGTAAGACCCATATATATGCACAAAGTGTGCCCAGGGCCTCCAGGTTAAATGTCCCCAGTGGGCTGCAGTAAGAATTGTGCCACAGACTGCAGTGACAATGAAAACATGACTGCCGGGCTACTATTTGTAGCCTGGTTGTGCCATGTTACAGCTGAAAATCTGACCTGTCGAAATAACCCATTTTGACAGGACTAAATCTTCCTTTTTAAATTACTAATACATCACCCTCAATTAAGCCTTACTGCCCGTAAAGCAGGGTGCCTGGTATTTAAAAGGAGGACATGTAAATGTTTACGGTTAAACATATCCTTACAGTGAAAAGCCCCCAAAAGCAATGTAGCAGGGTTGGCTGTTCCATAAGAAAGCAATTAGATACAATATTACATTTAATAATGTTATCTCTGGCTAAAAAATGCTACAATATTAATTCTTGAACTTTATTATTTATTATAAGCCTAATTCAGTGATGGTAGATTTGTAATAAATATTTTGGAAAAGATACTTTTTAAAAGTTCCCTCGCTTTTCCCTGCCGGACCGAGGCCATTTGCACGAGATTCATTGTCACCTAACATTTGAATAGCCCACTTAATGAAGTGTGAAAACTGCCCCCAGAGCAAGACAAAGATCTGTATTTTGGGAGCTGTTTTCTGTCCTCTGGCAGGATGATCCTCTCAGCTGTGCCCAGAATTTTGATTAACTCAAAAGAAGCCTACCCTGTCACAGGCAAATCTTATCTGACACCTGGTGTCTTTCTTCATGACCCCCGTCAGACAGTCACCAATCCCAGTGGGAGAGGAGCTGCCCCCAGAACTGGGTTAGAGTGACCGCAGAGGAAGGGTTTCTCATATTCCTGGCCAAAGAGATGCACTGCCTACCTTGGTGACAGAAAAGCTGTCTTTATCAGTGGAGGTGTGAAGACAGTATTCCCTGTAAATGGCAAACACATGCTGTGGTAATGGTCTTCCTCTGGGACTCAGCTTTATCGGCTTCACGCAAGATGTAGCATCTGCAAAGTGAGAAGTGCGCTGGCAGTAGGTGGGACTGTCTCTGGCAGAATCTCTTGCGATAATCTGGGTGAAGGTCCTCTCCTTACAAGTGGTCAAGTGGTACTCCTTATATACTAAATCTTATCAGAAATTTAATTTTCTGACATAAGTTTAGGAATGTCTGGCATAGATTATGTGCATCAAGGTATGTGTCCCATACGTTTCCTCATGATAATATAAGGTAATAGTAAGACAATGCAGAGTACACTGTTTAGGTTATATGTTTGTATTCGTTCTTATTTACCGTTGACATGGTGAAAAGTAGACGTATGGCGAATGTCACATATATATCAATAATCCCAGTTCTTAGAAAGATGGGATCAGACAACATCTGCTTTACAAGGGTTCTCCCAAAATCGAGAAAGATGGCAACGTCCATTGTCTGAGATTAACAAGATGTTGACCTCCATTATCCAATATGGAGTCGAACCTTAGGGGCTTTACATCGGTGTCCCTGTGCCAGGCAGCCCACTGCTTTTCACTGTGCGCCAGCATAGCCGGCGGAACATTAATTGGCACACATTCATAGGGATCCCCACCTGTAAATGAAGTGGAGAAACTTCACTCTGCTCTCAAACTTTCAATGACACCCTCATGTGTACTCATAAAAAAATAATGTAAAATCAGGATACTCTAACATTACACTTGTACAGTGATCTTGTTGGTAAAATGTATAAGCAATCGACTTGGTGCATATTTTTAGTAACTTGTTTCCTCCATTTTAGCCCAGACCAAGAAATCTTCAGTATGGATTGAATGAAAATCGGTCTGCACCATTTTGTATTATGCAGGTCCAAAAAAGGTTTGCACTAGTGCAAAGTTTATACCCACAGTATTGTCAGTCATATACAATTGAACCTTATTACCCACACTAGTAAAGTAAGATAGCATTATGAGCACTGAAATATTCGATTTTCATGGAAGCACATTAGTACAAGCTTATCTCTTTGGCCTTATCAACAAAGGTTTATTGCAATATAAGTATTGTGTCACACAGTGTGCGGGCCTTTGTCGTAACTGTATGAAGATTAATAACATTGGATGAGGATAACGTACCATATACAAAATGTGCTTCCTTTTATATTTTATGTCGCTTGATCCTCTTCCTCTTCTTCTTCATCCCCTTCATCTTCTTCCTCCTCTTCCTTTTCTTTAGAATTACCTCTTTTTTTCACAGAGTTGGAGATATCAAAGCTGCCCTCAATATCTAGAACCTGCAGGTGCCTGAGCCCTTCGAAGGCAGCTGCCTCCACAGTTCCCACTTCCAACATATTGTACCTTTTGAGCAAAAGTAGAAAAATTGCAAATATTACTCACAGTCCGAAAGAACACGGTCACAAATGCATTCTTCATTATGGCACATTGCTATGCTGTGTACATTGTTTAGTGCTTCACATCACTAGGGTTAACTAGGCTCGCTCTTTTGCCTAGCTACGAGTGATGGATCTTGCCTGACTAGAACGACTATGTCAGGGTCTATTAGATGGCTTTTTAATGCTTTTTGATACTTGTGTACCCTAGGCCAGCTCACATAACAAGTCTTCATAGAAGTGTGTGAAATGTTCTAATTTCCTTTTGCTTAATTACGCAAAAGTTTGGAAACCTTATGTGAAATGATGTGATATTACACAAAATGCAAATCTGGCACACAGTGCTATATTTCAGCTCAAAAAAACAACCTCTCGTTATTTTGGATGCGGGGATACATTTTGTGCAAAAAAAATAAAGCTGAAAACACAAGTGCTGTGAACAACAGCTGCTCGGTTTCTGTTCATTGTTGGTGTTCCTGTGCTCCCACAATGAGATTTCTACCAGAACAGATTTGAAATTACACGTCTTCGCATTATGACATGATTTTGGGAATCTAGCATAACAGGAAGGCTGGAAATGATGTGAAGTTACGTTGGCATAAATAAAATATTACCTGTGCCTATTCTTCATCTTGTTAACTCTGACCTCAGCATTTAGGGCTTCACTCTAACCAAAGTGTGAGATTCCCTTTTCATGGTTTTTGACCATGGAATATCAGAATGTTGCATGATGACTGATGGAGGCTCAATCAACAACCACCAAGGAATTCCACATACCTGAAATTAAACACTCTTCTGACTTGAGTACTATCTATGTTACTAAAGACACCTTTTCACAGGAAAATCTGGTGACAGTAAGATGGGTCGAATATGCTGAACACTTTTCTGTCTATGATTAGTAAAACCAATATTTGTGAAGGCAAAACTGCAAGTTGCCATATACAAATGGTGCATTGCAAGTAGGAAATGTTTCTCCATTTCTCAAAGTGCAAACGTGTACATGTGAATTGAAGGGGGAAAGGACATGAAAGAGGGCACCACCCCCTTCTCTATCGGATACATAATGCTATGCGACCACCATGGTGGTCACAAACCATTAATGAGCGACTACTTGTATATGGTGGTTAGGAGCTGAAACTGATTTGTACATCAGCCGGGTTGCATATCTGAGATACATCTGCAAACCTTCAAATTCAAACTTCTCATGCACACATACAAAGCCCTACACAACACAGGACCAGAATACTTGAACAGCTGCATACACTTTCACCAACCCACCAGGCACCTACGCTCTGCTGCGCTCTCACTTTCACACACTCCCTGCATCTGCAAAACTGAAGGTCGCTAACTCTCCTACATCACATCCAAGACATGGAATGACTTTCCTCAACACATCAGAGCCTTTTCCTAACTTCAGGGCATATTATGAAGCGACTTTTCGCCTCTTTTGCGGCCCATTTTGCCAAAAAGCGGCGAAATTAATATCGCTCTATTAGCAAGGACTCGCTAACGCTTGATTCCTTGCAAAAGTAGCCTGTTTGACATCGCTTTGCATGCCAGCGATATTTATTGCTAATGGCATTAAATAAGGGAGCACGGTCAGACTGAATATATTCGTTTCACATGAGTTTAGCAGACTGTTAATGGGGACATCGTACGCCCATTTCATCCATCATGTTGGATTGGTAGCAATCAGGTGAAGTATAATGAGAAGTCAAGTAATGTAGAGTAATGGCCAAGTAAATGTTGGGAGAGCAGAGCTTGGGGACCTTAATAATTTAAAGTCAATGCCAAGAAAAGCCAAACTAGGCTAGGATATCTTAGCACTAACCCTTTTTCTTTTGGTGTAATATGTGTCCCGTTTATCAATTCCTAATGCAGCCCTGTTGCTGGATTGTTACAGCAAATTGGATTAAGCCTGACCAAGTGTTGAATGCTTTTCTTAGCCGTCTCATTATTTCATAAATTAGTGCTGTTTCCGTTTGTCTGACCTCCGAGCCTGCCAAAATTAGGAAGAAATCTCCCTGTGTTATGTGGGGTGGAAGGGCCACAAGATTGTCTGTTTCAAGAACAGAAAATGTTAATCCTTCCACCAATAATCTGCTGTTTTAAATATTGGCAGACCATTTGGTCAAATGGGTCTAACCTCAAGGTTTACTAGCTTGCTTTGAAGTGGAGACATTTTTAAGTGGGAGAATTCTGAAGTTAGAGAAATGGAATATTTCGTGTAAATCAGGCATGTTGCCATTGGTTGAAGTGCATTAAAAACAATGAACCAGGATTCAGTCTCCTGACATAAGAGTAGCACCTTTGGGGTGATTTGCTGGCACTGCTTTGTTAAAAGAGGGAGACTCAAACATGGATCCCCATAGGAAAGGGATGTGGCGCAATGTTCAGAGCTACTGACTCGGGAGCTGGGGATCCGTGTTTGAATCTCTGGGTAGGGTCAACATCCTGTGATTCTTGGCAAATCATTTATTCTCCCCCCTTGCCTGCGCTATATAAATCTATTAATTTAAATGAAATTTTAAAAAGCCAATCCGCTTTCTCACAGGGGCAAGTGTGCAGTGTTGTGGGAGGGGAGAGACGGCACAGGGATATTAAGTGTGAAGGAGTAATTAAACTAAATAAAATACAAAACAAGCAGACCTTGGAGGAATGGTGGGGGAGGGCAAGCAGTGTTGGGGAAGAGGGACACATGAAGCTGCTGAAGCAAAGTAAACAGAACACTTATCGAGCAGAAGCAGGCCCACAAAAAGAAAAGAGTGCTCTCAAAGCGCTCTACATTACCCTGATGAATAGGAGCACATTTAATAGGGGCAGTCCTCATTGGAGGATACAAAAAGTCCAAAAGGAGGCACTACTAAGTGTATCCACCAAACAAAAGCCAGCATTTCCAAAGCACAGAAATAGGAATCAATAAAAAAGATGGGCGGTTCTTCAAACCCATATTCTAGATACAGAACGTCTCGAAGAGCTAGCGCATGTGCTGCCTAGGCGACACCTACAAATTCACCTTAAGACTCAGAATGAAGGCATACAGAAGGTCAAGCAGAGGTAGAAAGTGTAATTTTGGCTTAATGTAGTCACTGACACTTTTCCTCTCACAGAAATACAAAGCTGCAAGTCCCTTAGTGAATTTAAATACATACTTTTTATACATAAACCTCTTAGGGGCTCGAAGGTTTAGCGTTTATTACTTTGCCCTACTTTTTTATCTTTCCAAACACATACCATTGCAGTGTTTTCACAGAATGCTTGGTTCAAAATGTAGCTGTGTGCCTTACCCATCCAGCTCTAACAAAGTCACAGCTGTGCTCTGAAATTACAAGACATTGCCTCAAATGCAGCAGAATGTTTTCTGTTTGTTACTTCATGCCAAACTATTTAATATATTACATATGTCTCTTTGCACAGGTTCTCTCAAACCGCTTACCCCTAGAATCCTGCACTGATTCTTGCTGTTGCCAAGAGGCTTTTCTACAAGCTTTTGGCTAGTCTACTGGTGTTCAAAGCCTCACATTTGTCTGCCATATCATACCTGCTTAGCACATTTCAATGGGAAACAGCATTGCAATGCATGTGTTACAACGCATGCTTTTACCCTGCATGCCGTTACAATGCAAATGGCTTGTTGCAGGGGTTATAAGGTGTTGGGTTTAACTCCAACACCTTCCCTACTGTTGCACACACTGGAGTTGGAATAGTAAATTATACTATTCTAACATCCAGAGCACTTCTGACAGCAAGTTGGGGTAATAATTTGCATTTTACGGCATGCGGGGTAAAAGCAGGCATTATAACGTCATACAACCCGTTCCAATAGAATACATCCTGATTCATGGCACATTGTGGTACGTCTGCCTGCACTAAGTAGACACCCTCACTGCTCAATGTCCATGTGGCTCTGGGAGAAAGAATCTGTAGAAACTATGCAAGTGACCATTGCCAGAAAAAGCCAACGTAAAAGTGGCTGGCATTAGCCGTGAGGAATTTGAACAATCAACTGCTACTGCTAGTTAGGCAGGAGCACACACCCTTGACTAATCATTGTTAGAGAGTAGGGTGTGTCAGGCCATAGATAGGTAAGGGGTGGGTGTCTCCAGGAAACAGGATCTCATAGAAAAGCTCTGTCCTCTGACTCAGCACCATTAGACAACTTGGAATGTATGACGTTACAACGAATTCCGTTGCAACGCATGCCTTTACCACGCATGCGTTACAACGGAATTCGTTTACCACGCATAACCTTTACCTCGACTACTTGCGTGGTGACGTCATACGTCGTTAAGAAGAAACGGAATTTTTTTTCCGATTTCTCTTAAACGACGCTGATTATGTGCAGATCCCGACGTGACTTCTGGTGAGTTTTTTTATTTGGGGGGGGAGACCCCCCAAGCCCCCCGTTTTACTTTTTACCTTTACCACATATGCCTTTACTACAAACCTCGTAGTAAAGGTATGCGTGGTAAAGGCTTTAGTGGTAACCCCGCATGCGTTGTACTGCATGCGTGGTTAAAGATTTCGTGGAAACGGCTTCGTTGTAAAGGCCGTTTCCCGACAACTTGCTGTCACCCACTTGTATTTTAACCATTAGCCGTGGCCCGTTTGAGATTAGGTTGTCAAACAAACCGTGGAGAGGAAATGTCTGTATCTTGTGCGGCACATAACATCTCTAAGGAGTGGTGTCTCTTGAACCCTTGACAGAACTACGTATTGTTATTGCAGACGCATATCCAATCATTCCTTTTACAATTACAGCTGCCTCGGCAGAAATTGGCTCATTAAATCATGATATGGCTATTGGCCACTGTATCAGACATAAATGGGTTTGATTGTGTTTGCTGCGCCATGGGAAGTAAGTGCTTTTGGTTTTGGTTTGGTTTGGTTTGGTTTCAAAGACCAGATGGTGCCCTGCGTTGGCTGCATTCCATATGCAGAGATGCACGCAATTGCCACTCTGAGGTCGATGAAAGGCCGTGAAGTGATGCTATGCTAACAAGTTATGTTCACTACCGTGCAAAACTAAAACACAGGCACAACAAGTAATCTATTAAAACAGTGCCTTATTTCTGTACACTCAACCCTAAAACATAACTGAGGAACCCCGAGCAGACACCACCACTGGGTGCTTCTGTGCCTTAAGAGGTCACATAGAGCGGTAACCCCCATCTAAGCGCAATTCCTGCAGAGTCTGCCCCAGAGCGCTTGTCTCACTACTGACTACTCACTATTGAATGCAGGGCAAAATATCAAAATACCTGCGAGTGCTGTTCACCTCAACTATATAGTCAACCTAAATAACGAACTACAATGTACGCCTCCATACAGTTTGTCTGCAGGTAACGTATGCCCATGGGCATAATATCGGCCACAAGCGGAACTCCGTGCTTGATGCAAAGGCATGTGTATATCAGTGAGGAGTACAGTCTAACTGAAAAATGATGGGTGCTTCACTTAATTTTGCAAAGGATGGGAGCTATTGTCTTGTGTTCATTTAATGAACATCTCGAGGGCTTCAAGAATTTGGCAATTAGAAATCATGTGTTTATATAAGGGATAATACATTGGTGCATTTACAAACGGAAACCAGATCATGACTTAAACCATTGTGAATGTTAATTCATAAACCAGATTACTTGAAATAGCAAGCCACCGAGGATCTATATTCCAAAGAGCTTCAAGACTTACTTTGCAATAGCCAGGATATGAGCTAATATCTACAGAATAGTGCATTGTAATCATCCTTTTGCAAATCATAAAGAGAGAAGCTGGCTTTCATCTTTTTTGCTTAAACACCTGAGAACATTTCGGGTTAGGGGTTTAAATCCAGAGTAAAGTATAACCAACAATACCTGAGGAAGATTCCCTTAATGTTTGGCGTAGAGTCAAAGGAGCTTTCCTGCACTTTCACAATCTTGTTATGCTGAAGGTAAAGATATTCCAACGACTCAGGGAGGTCTGATGGGATATAGGAAAGCTGATTTTCAGACAAATCTAAAATCTAAAAATAAATAATGGAAACAGTAAAATGAAAGCATCTCTTGGAAATCGATAGCTCAGTTTCAATCCAGCATGCAATTTCAAATTAGACAGATTTATTTTACATGTTGCAAGATTCAAACAGAGAAAACAACCATTCTTAAACGCAAAATGCAAACATGAAGAAAGGTAATGGTAGATTTTTTTTACTATACCAACACAATTTATATATGGTCCAAACCTTTAATGTAATAAAGAATATTGTGTTCTCATCACTAAGAGAAGCAAAACTTTGTCCAACTTTATGGGTCTTTGTACAACACCATTGAATATAGTCAGAAATCTTGGCATACACAGGGAACTCATCTGAACAGTCTGTACTATACATGCTGGTTCACTCCTAACTCATCATGAAACAGGTACCTACTATGAAACCCCCTTCAGGTGACAACTCCAGATAGAGTGAACTTTTTTTAAAGTAAAACCTGACAAAGCAGATAAAGCAGTTTCCAGGGTGTCCCCATACAAGCCCATGTAGTGATGATGTTTAAGGCCTACTTAAATTATGTGTTTAGATGTCACAAGGAATGGAACTGTATATTTGAGCCACATACATGCTGATATACTACCTTTATTTGTTCATCTTTTTAACATTGACGATTGGCATATATTTAAATTCCTTCAGAAATGCTGACTTATTTAAGGGAGCATAACATTCTACAACTAAATAACATGTCTACAGAGTGCTGGACATTTTGTTGCTTAATGTGGCTTGAAGCTCACAACACACTTGCTCTCAGAGTCCACCGTCACAAACAAGTATTTGATAGAGTAGGGGACATCCTAAGAGGTAGCCTCCTCAAAGGAACACCAGTCTGAAAATTCAAATGGAGGGGCAGTAGCACTCAACTAGGTTTTGGCAATGGCTACATAGACCAAGCCCCCTCAGTTAGTGGATCTAAAATGTTAAAAGGATAAAATACTAAGGGCCTCATTTACTATATTTTGATGCATGGCAGCACAGCATGCCTTCCTGCTGCCCTGCCATGCTTCAAAATAAAAGGGCAGGAATGTGCCATATCTACGAGATACAGCGCACTCCTGTGCTTCTCCCCTGCGCCAGTGAATAAACAGCAGCCGTGCGCCAATGCAGACACCCTTGCGTCATGTTGCAAGGGTGCCTGCACTGCGGGGATGATTGTTTTTGTGCAACAAGGGGCACCTCCCTTCCCAAAAACAGTAATTGATGGCATGTTCCTCGTCCTAGCAGCACACATATAGAAAGAGGAACAATTAAAGAGAAATACAAGTATTTCTCCTCATTGCACCACTCCCATGCCTCCCCTGGGAAGGCGTAGGATTCTGGACCATTCCCCGCTTTACAAAACGCTGTAAATTTTAGAATGTGTCAGGTTCCATGGATGTTGCATGGGAACACCCACAGCAACACACATGGAACTCCACTTTCACCCAGAGTAATGCATGAAAGAGGCGCATATTTACAAGTCATGAAAAGACATGCAGGGGGACTTTACGTGGCCTTGTAAATATTTGCAAGCCCATTGCGCTGCCACCAGTGCATCAAAAAAAGTGACGCACCAGCTGCTGAATGGGCTTGCGAATAAAGCCCTAAATTGCAGATTTTGATGATCACATTTGGGGCAAAGACACTCCAGTGGTACTTGAAAAGTCTTCCTCTTTTTGCCTATGAATTTCTCATGAATATTTCCACTCCATTTTTAAACTCAGCAATCTGTTCAGCATTCTCACTGGGATCCAGGATAGATTACTAATGCTTAGACCCTCATTAAGAGTGGCTTGTAAATTCAAACAGGGCCAGAATTTCAGCTAATCAACATTACCTACTGGTGTTTTGCATACGTTTTGCAGTGCTCTAAACCTGCAAGGGCATGTATTGAACCTATGCTGAGAGTTCTTGTATGCCTGGACACAGCTAGTGATCCACATGGGTCAGGAGCTGTTTTTACTTATTCTAGGTTGGCATAGATGTTATTTTACCAATACAAAGCTGTAATACTGTGACTGTAAAATGCCTTTATTCGCACGGAGTGGAGCACTTAGTAAGGCGATGCTTAAAGATTTGCTACAATATGAATATTGAATCAGATTCACATATATAGTACAATCATTAATAGCTGTGAAGTCTTAACCAGTTTAAGATTCAGTAAGAGGCTCAAAGATTGATAATCCTAGATATGTGTGAAAATATTGCAAAAAGAGGAAAACAATGCTGGGATTTTTACAATGTATAGAATTAAAATGGAAATGCATGTGCAAGTAAATGATTATTGTTATATGCATTTAGACATAATCCAATTTCTTTGACACTTACCACTGCATATGCTAGTTCGACAAACGTTTTGGCTTAAAATGTGTATTTATGAGAGCCATCTTCAGAGCTCCCATACATTTGAAGGATGCACTTTATTCACCTACTGAATTGCATTTAAGATTGTCAGAAAAGCCTACCACAAAGTGCCTGATGAAGTGTTGTATTTTTAATTTCTGGTTAATACATTAGGTGAGAATTGTGAGATTACCTTTTGTTCATTGTTTGGAAGCTAGCATATGTCTGCAAACCTTGAACCATATGCAGATATTGAAGGCATCACAATGTTCTGGCTTGTTTAAGGTGGGATAATAACATCTAATGTTTGAAGTAATCAGTTTCATCAAGTTGGCACACTTGGTGGCACTGATGTGGAGCATGAGAGAAAGTCACAAGCTGATTTATCCTCCCATGGAAATATGTCTTTTATTAGAAAATAAATGTCTGTTTGTCTCACAAGACATATGAAGTATACCATCCAGGATTTGAATGATCTTAACACTACCTCCAACATTTAGGAGTACTAGAAGATGCGTGTTTCTCATGCCACAAAACTAACATATATGAGACTATGGTGTAGATAACAATTATAGAAGTTATAGAAGGATAATAAAAAGTTTCATTATGCCTGAAAGCCATCAGAAATATAACATGCACCTCATAGTGGTCAAAACGTGGTGGACTATATCTATCAAAATAAACCAAATGTAGTTTAACTTAAGAGCATGAAGAATATACAGTGAATAGAAATGTACCATTTATTGTAACATACAAGGACGTTTTCTTCCTTTGCTACTACCTATTCCTATTGTCGCCATAGGCTTTTAAAAACAAAGCATTTAATTAGAGATTTGAAACTGTTGCTTGAGGTCACCCTTAAAATAAACTGCCACGAATGACTTCAATTCAAGATATCACTCAACTGGCAAAAAATGGGTAGACTGCTTAATGTAGTTGATATCCATGATGGCTTGTATGGTGCACTGCATGCTCTTTACGCCAAGTAGCCATTTGATTATACCAGCTGAGACGATGTTATGCTACAATGGATGAAGTATTGTGGGCCCCTTGAACAGAAGCAATTATGTTTATTCTACATAATATTTTCCTTTTGTACATTGCCTTTCTCTCTCCCATGGAACTTGTCATGAGTGCACTAGAAGTTTTGGTGCAATAACTCAGGAACAGGTGTTAATCCACACTCTGTTCACTGAATGAAAGCAAGCCTGTGGATGTGAGAGTGAATGAGACACACTGGCATTTGGGTTAAAGCAAAACAGCACCCCCTCTTATAACTGTTCAACTCAGATAAAGAAGGCTTTTCCTTAGGAACCCCAGCTACTGATATGTGAGAGGAAGCAGAAATTAACCCTACACCAGGACACAACTAAGGAACCACACTATGAGGCAGAAACCACAATATGTGCGAAGAAGTTCCAATAATTGTGTAGCATAAATCAGCCGGAAGCAAAAACATCATGGAGAATCTCCAAGCCTTTCCAAAGAAACTGAGGGAGGAAAAACAAAAAAGGTGCAAGTACACAATTTGAATGAGACTAACTGAGACTAAGCAGGAAAGCCTAGAATGCATTGTTATAAGGAGCATCCTGAGCTGTATTGCCCCTCCTGCCACTCTTACCCCAGAAGCACTATTCAATTACTCACTATGGAACGGCCGTACTTTACCTTTCCAACCTTTCTCCTCCAGATATGCCAGAGTTTCCAAAACTGTCTATATTTCTATCTGTGGGTTTCAAAACCCCTTTTGCCGGTCTAATTTTGCAACATACTGGTAAGTGACTAACATGCTTAGAACTAATTCTGTGTTGAGTTCTGACTGAGCTGAGATGCAGATGCCCCATGGCCCAAACCCCACCTTCTATGTTTGATTTACATTCAATTGAAAGTAAAGTTTAAACCATGGTTAGACAGTAACTAAATTAAAGTGGAAGGATTTGTATCTGAGGACTTTGTAAAGATTTCCATCACTACACAATGTTTTACGTTGGTTTGTTTTATATGTTTACATTAATAGCGGGTATATTTGACCCCTGGGCACTCGGGGTCGCCAAATAGGCCATAATTGTGCGGTCTAGCTATAAAAGAATGAAATCAGTTTGGTTGTTTAATTGGACATTGAAATTCCATTGTAAAGTTTACCTAAATAGCGACAACTGCTTAAAAGTCAGTTTCCACACACATGACTACAACAGATGTGTTCACACCTGTTTTGTTGACTTGTGAAGTGACTTGTGGAGCAACTATGTCACAATCAAGAATACGCATGGTCATTCAAAGTATAAACTGAACGGGATATTTTCAATTACAATGCTAAACTTAACACTAAGAATGGCAGATTTCACTGTGCCTAATAAATGTTAGATACAGTTGCTGCATTGAATGTACAATGTATGTTGCACCCACTCTTGTACTTTAAATTGGATACATGAGCGAGCTTAAGTACTGTTTTAGTACAGAGGTTTTAGTCAGCATGCGTGGTTTTAAAGTTGCACTGTTTCACAAACTTAATTGTCTTTAAAACTGGTTGGGAGGTAGGTAGAGAAGTTATTTATATGCTATATAACTAATTAAAGAAAATAAAAGGCATTTATCAACATAGATTTTTTATTTTACCGGCTACAAATATTACTTGTATTGTTTGAGGATGTTCCTGTCATAAATCATTTTCTGGATCTGAGCTCCTAGTAGCTCACCAATTAATTGGTTTCTTTCACATCTACTTCTCTCCGTGGAGAGATGCCTGATTCCATTGATCAATACTATTCTGAAACAACATCTTCTCACTTGATAATACCGTTCTCTGTTGACACATAGCTATCAAAAGAGGTTCTACTCTCACACTGAGAAAAGATTTCCTCAAACAAAAGCCTCCCTTTCTGGCACTACTTTTCCATTTTACCAGCTGCTGGTCAAAGAAGGTTCCTGATACTTGGTTTTTTTGAAGGGAAAAGATCTGGCATGCTTGGATGAGCCACACTAAGTCGGGGTAGCAGATGTGCATATAAAACATCCTTAAAAAGTCAGATGAGAATGGTTTTTAAAAATTTAGGAGAGGAGTAGAGAGAATCCTAAATAGATCTAATTACTAGCATTTTATAAAGGTGCAGAACACAGAATACGTGGGCATACCTTTATAATATCTCAACCCTGAAACCCAGGAATTGGATCATGGTGCTGAAAAAGAACCGAGAACATTTTCAGGAATTCTGAGAGTAACCTCATGAAAATTGCTGCAACCACTCAAGGCACAGAGCAGCTTGTGACTGAGATGAAGGAAGTTGACAGACATGGAATAATTGCTGACTGTCCTGTAAAGACTGTGGTTTGTGACCCCCCGCTTCGTCTTGCAAATTTGGGTCTAAAAAGGTGTTTATGTGAGCCATCAAAGCTGGAATCTTACAGGCCCACAAAGCTAAAAAGGTCTGAAATCACTTATCCTGTGGTGGAATTTCTTCACTGAGGGGGAAGTAATGAGGAATGTCTAAGGAGTAATGCCAATAGAATCTGCTACAAGCAAGACAAATTGTGATGACATTTGGCTATGGGTCAAACGTAAAGCAGTGAAAGAAATGTTTCCTACTTGAACTCATGGCCTGATCTCAATGGAGCTTTCCTAGGACTTTTGGGAGGTTTTAGCCCGCATGAAAAAAAGACAGAGGACTTGGGAAAAAGTTTTTCATTTCTGCAGATTCGTAACAAACCACCATGTCACCATGAGAAAGAAATGTTCTGAGCTGGCAAGATTTTCTAATAGAACATGGAGCTCGTTGGCTGAAAATTTAAAGCTCCATCAAGATCATGAATGCAAGTTTCCGAACCTCATAGAGCCCTCCCAGACTGTGTCTTCAAACTGTGGCCCCAAAAAAGTGATTCAGCGACCTTAAACGTTTTAAAGCCACTACATAAATCAACAAAGGAGACATCCCCAAAGTGTGACTGACAGGTAGTCGCAATAACCTAGTCTAAGAATCTGGCATAAGCACTAATTTTGTAAGACAAGGAAATTATTACAATGTATTGAGAGATAGGAAATTCTATTTAAAGTTGGTCCCAGGCTATATGCTACTTCTCTGAAGACGTCAGTCAGGGTTCTTTCCTTCTAGCAACTGTCAGAGGATCTGCAGTTATGTGGTCACTTTTTATATTCTATGAGCTGTTTCTACATATGAAGTTTTAGAAAGCTGTCCTAGCATTACTGTCACAATTCACTGTGCGCATACGATTATATAACAGCACAGGATTACTCAATGCACCCTCCTATCCAATTATTTCAGCAAAAATGTGTTAATGGATACATACACTTTTTTAAAATTGGGAATATCTTCTCAGACATTTTCTTCCCATCATTGTTTGGAACAGAACTTCCTGTCTCCAGCCATTAAAATTTTTCCAACACTGCTTAGGTTTGCTTTCCATATGTCCTAACCGATTCTTAAGAAGGAGATTAAATTGGAAGGAAATCCAGTGACAACATAGTGTGATTTTCAGGATGTGTTACTGAAGGAGAAACAGATATCCTTGGTCTCCATCAACTGTATCATCATAGTGGTACCAGAGGGACCTACAGCACGTGGCAGAATCTACCCCGTAACTGTGAAGTAAAAAGTGTGATGCCAATATGTGTAGGGAAATGTGGAGAAAGGCTTTTTCCAACACTACAACTCGCTCACCACCACTTCTGTTTTCCTTATACCCAAATTACATGAAAGCATACCAACTGTGTATGGATTACAGAGACCCTAATGCTTTCCCCATCATAAATGAGTATATTTTCCCCCACAACTCAGTATCACTCAACCAGATTAGGACAGTCAAGATCTTCACTAAATTGGACACCCCCTCCCCAATTTGAGAAAGTGAGGGAGGTGAGTGGAAAACTGCCTTCAATACACAATACTTTGTTATGCCCTGTGGGTTAAACAAAGCTACAGGTGCTGTTCAACAGTTTGATAGTTACACCTTTCAGTATTTACAAGATGTTCATATCAATGTATATCTTGATATCCTAATCTAAATTCTAGAACATCATATTCATGTCTGTGAAGCCTTCACACATCTCAGGAAACACTCTGCATACCATAGCAGGTACACTTCTTAGTGAATTCCCCAGTGGTACACTTTTGGCTGTTGAAATGTCTCGAAGAGGGATTATTATGAATTATTTTAAACTGACGCCAGTATTAGAAGGGCCTTTTCCCAGATCAGTCAAAGAAGTACATTGGTTTGTGGTATTCACCAGTTTCTTGTGCCTATTCATACATTGTTTCTCAACAACTATGCAACCCCTTTTTAATCAAGAAGGGCTTATCGTTTTGCTGGACAGAACAAGAATAAGCTTTCCAGATTTTTAGAATACAATGTATACTGACTCAGTATTGAAAGCTCCTTGTGTAGTTATGGCTGAGCAGCTACAGCTCTGGGATTTATAAGATACATCTATATAATTATTACCTGAAGGAAAATACCCTCTATGTTTTACCCCTTTAAATTCAATTCAGGCAAAACCTGCATTGTCATCTCTGATGATACTTATTGCCCTATGTGGAATGACCATATGCATTAATATTATGTTTTAATGTATTTGCAAACATTGATTTGAACAATGAAAATCATAACAAATGGCTGGCCACGTGCTTATTTGCAGCCTCCATGCATATTTTGGTATAATCAGTTTTCAGCCACTGTCATTGATATATTGATGTTGATGACCTTTTAGGATTATTTTACTCTTTTTGGTATTCATTCAGGTGTTTATTGTTTGGTGAGATTACTTTATAAAAAGGCAGGTGGCTTGAAACATGGTAATTTGGTCACTTCATGGACCACTTGTGTTTATTGGTTGGTGATATTACTTTTAAGGGTGGGGGTGCTTTAAGTGTTGCAATTTGGGTCATATTGAAAATACATTCACTTTCCTGTGAATGTGTTCATGTCAAACTTTGCATTCTGCATGGCATATATATTTAATGCTGCAATGTAACCTGTAATCTATGTTGCTGTTGTATGGTACAGCTCAATGATTCTATATGGCACCGTATTCTTTGAGTCAAGATTCGAATTTAAAAAAGTGACTCATATATCAAAGTTTAAATATCAAAACATAATAAACCCAATTCTCGAAATAAATTGTTGGATGATGAAAAATATGACCCGCTTTTTTCTAAATGCTTCATTACATCTTCTCCGACTGCCAATGAGTAAAATGCTAAACTTGATGTTACTGATCACTGTTTATGATTCTATTAGCATTTATTGTGTACATCGTCTTTATTTACTTTTAGCTTACTACAGCTGTCACATTTTTTTGTTTATTCTCCAACATAGCTTTTAAGCAGTATGACATAGCCTGTCACCCACTGCAGTAGAAGTGTGGAGCCATCAATATCAGCAATAAACAGTGCTCCCTGAAAGCCTTGGTGCAAACCACCAAGGTTCCAGTAAGGCCTGCAGTTCTGGTTTGCATTGGGTGTGCCATGTTCAATTAATCGCACAAGCTAGTTATCCAGGGGTGGCTGCAATTAATGGTTGCAGCCGGTGTTGACATACTATCCTGGGGGTTAAGGAAAGAAAAAGAGAAAAAACACCAAGCAGCTGGGAAAAATGCTTTCATGATGCTCTGTGTTAAAGTGGACCGAATCAGTTTTTTTTCCTGGGCCGTGATTGGGGTTTGAAGGTGGTTGCGCATGTGCTAGTCAGGGAGAGGGCTTCTTTGCCCTGAAAGCACAAGTCACCTTTGTTACATCATAGTGGAGAGTGCTTTAAATTTCAATTCAACATGGCGGAGTTAACTCAACTCCATTCTTTTAAACGGCCAGTGGCTGGGCAGGCCTTCAGAAGGCAATGTAGGGGTGAGTGGCAATGACTTGCTCATCAGGGAAGGGGGCAGGCTGAAGGAGGGGTCCCCCTGCTCTTTTCCATCTTAACTCTAGATTGGTGTTGGGCAAATGTGTTTTAAACACTGCATCAATGGTTTATTCGTTTGGAATAAACTCAGAAGAGCTTACAGAGGGGAGGCAGACTTGCTTATTTCTTCTTGATGTGGATGGTAGCAGTACATTCAATGCAAATGTGTTTGCTGCTGTTTTCTGTAGAATTGCCTGTGAACTGTTCCTTTCTTAAGCATACATTTTTGTTTTATATGAAAGCATAGAAGCCCGGACCGTGATTTAATGGTCTTAAAAATGAGTACTTCTTATTTACATATTTAGAATATAGTAGCAATATGCAATCCGTCAAAAATAAGTTAATTACATGTAGTAATGGTATGCAAATTCTCTATTTGAATCCATTTTTTCTGAATTTTCATGCATGGAGAACCTACACAAACCACACCCAACACCCACCTCTTTAAGTACAGTTCATTTCCTCACCGCCAGCAGTTTCTTGCTCGAGTATTATACAAAGGTCTAAGGACCTAATTATGAGTTTGGCAGTGTGGGAGCGGGCGGCCACAAAACCCGCTCCCACACACCAAACCTCACCACTGGCCGCCTGCCAGATTACGAGTCATTTTGTGGTCTGGCAGGTGGGTGGCGCGACGGTCCTGCAGCGGTGCAGTACAAACGCTCACTGCACCGCAGTGGGATCGCCAATATAAGTTCCTGCATGGCATGGACTGTGCAGTCCATGCCGTGCAAGAACAAAGGGTGCACAACACGTGCACCCCTGTATGCACCCCCATGCATTGGGGCAAGATTTCCTCACCGCCAGCGGTTTCATGGTGCGAGAACCCCCATGAGACTGCTGCCATGGAGGAAACTTATATTAAGCTTGGCGATGCCACAACTGCACCACCAAGCATATTGCATCCTCAAGACCACTGCACCAATGCCGGGGATCACCGATCCTTGGCAGTTGCGGGGGTACCTTGGAGGCCCAACACTGTACTCGTAATACAGTGGTTTGATCGCAAGTGCAACGGTCCCTGACCGACACTGCATCTCCGCCACGAGTTTGGCAGTCCTATGGATAGCCAAACTCATAATTTGGCGCTACGTTTCATCCCACCCATTTTAAAATCCACCAGCCACCACTGTAGATATCCCCTTGCAAGTTCACTGCTGCAACCTGCCCTAATAGTGAAGGTGATGAGTTGTGCAGGGGACTGTTTGAGCTATAGTCTGTTAAGATGTCCGCGTGAGACTCTTATGCTTGTGCCTACTGCATATAGAGCACTGGCTCACAAGATGGTGTCAAGGTCAGATAGGCCCATTTTTTCCGCAGACATAGGTGAAATACCTCTTTCTGAAATCTCTCCCTGTTGACTCCATTTGCAGAATTAGTAATACTATTGTGGAGGCCCATGTGTAGTCACTCTCAAAAATGTGTTGTTAGGATCTGTTTGGAATTGTATTCCAGAATCAGAAAACTTCTTATATTCTGATGGAAAGTGGTCAATATTATGATCTCAGTGTATTTGGTTGAATTATTTAGACACCCATGCTGTAATGATAAGATTGTTATAGCGGACTCTATACATCCAAATAATATGCAGGTCTGCCTTTCATTTCACTCAGTACTTATTACTGAACTTCCAGTATTTCCATTTCTGAATGTTCAAAGATTTTTTCATTAATCAGATAACTGAGAGAGTAACTGGGAAGGATATAAGTAAAAAAGTGGATGGGTGCCTCTGATGTATTACTATAGCATTAAAGACCACTGCCCGGGACAATACCAGTTGTTAAATGCACTGAACCCAAGTTATAGGCCTGAGCCTTCGGCTAGGGCATGTAATAAGGGAAAGAGACCTTAACAGCTGGGATAGCCCAAGGCAGAGGACTACAATGCTATTATAACATTCCACCCATTGAGGGTGGAATGTTCTAAATTACAAAAGAAGAAACAGAGTGACAAATATTGGAGCAAAAGGTATCTATCATCCACTCCACTATTTTCAATTCAACATTCCAATGTTGTAATACACATTAGATAAGTGTATACATGTAGATAGGTAGGTGTATTGTATGACTTTTGTCAGCCATACAAAAAACGGTACTCCTTTGCTAAAAAGGATACAGTGTAATACTGTATAACAGATACACATACTTAATTCAGTTGCAAAACCTTACCTTTAAACAGTTAATGATTTAGCTAGCCAGTAATATCTTGAGGATGTGTTGGGCCCCAGGTAAAATATATTTTGGGGCCCAATGTTAAGAACAACTTTGAATTTATTAACCATTTTCTGCTCGTTCAAGACCTCATGATGCCAAACGCTATTGAATTATATGTAAAACAGTATTAAATGGGGGCACACAAAAAATACCCAAAAGGTCACGCTGCCTGGTGTGTGCCAGCTAATTAGTACCATAAGAAATCCTGAATAAGCACCGATGAAGCCATTTCGATTTGAGTTTGGATGTAATTTTTTACTATCAACAGAAATATTTAATGTGGAACTAATATCTATCCAGCTTGGGACCCCCATTGCAAAAAAACATGCTAAGGATGACTTGGTAGATATTTGTCAGATGTTTAAAGGACCAGGGTTCCATGACTCAATATTGTGGAAAATAATATTGACCCATCAAAATATAATCAAGATAATATAGATGAGAAAAATATCTACATCCTATATTTAACGAAAAAACCCACAAATATCAATAACAAAAATAACAGTATTGAAAACAAATATATCAAAATACAAAATATCACCTACATTTTAAATATAGATACAATATCAAAAATTTCAAAACACACTATATCGACTACTGTAATATCAATAAGAATAAGGAAAACACTATTTTCTTTTTAAGTTAACTAAATATTCCAAATAACAAATAAACAAACAACACAAAAGATAACACACTTAAACAAAAAACATAAAACTATTCTACTGTATTACCATATCTATTCACAATATATTTAAAAGTTAAAAATAAACACATTTGAAAAAAAAAACGTAATTACACAAAGAAAAAGAAAATAAATGTAACATTTAAAATATATTAATATTACAGCAATCCAAAAAATGCACATGTTTAAAATTAAGGCACTAATTTTGATGTTGGGCTGACTTCCACGACAGTCTGTCCGACATCCAGGGCATCGGTCCGATGACCGGATTACTATGCCAGTGGTCGGAACGATGATGTCGGGGGAAGGACCGCCATCTCCAACAGGCTCAAGGAGCCTGTTGGAGCAGCAGTCGGATTTCTATCCTTACCATAAGGGCGTGCCTGTGCAGGCACCTCCATAGCTATTAGGATGCCCCTTTCCAACTGCCTTTTCAGGGCGGTCCCACCACCATGGAAAGGCAGGCGGAAAGGGACTTTGGGGGCCCCAATCAGGGCCCCCGTTCCCCACCGGCCACTGCCTAGTGGCCAGGGGGACACATGTGGTGCCCCCTCAAACATCCATGCACTGTGTGCCAGACACCACATGGTGCCTGGCACACGGTGCATGGATGTTTGAAAAATGACTTTTTCTACTGTGGCTTGTGCTGCGGCCCTTTTCTGGACTGCAGTAGAAAAAGGCAGTTTCCGACCGCCTACACAGTGGTTATATAAAAATATGGCAGTTGGGATCGCCAACTCCTTGTCGGGCGGTCTCATTCCAGCTGCGATGGCGGTCGGACGCTGCTCCGACCACCATCATAATGAGGCTCTAAAACAGAAACGTCATTTAGCATCCACCAAAAAAGGTAATAACTGAAACAAATTCACAATACTCACAAAGTAGTCAATACATTGTATCATAAAACAAACTAACCAAAAACAAATGTAAAGATAATTAAGTGAGTACTATAAAAAGAGCACAAAACCTCAGTATTTTTCAGAGTAAAGAACAACTGCAAGAAAACAACACTGTGATGGCCCTGCATGAAGAAAAGCCAAATGGAAGACTTCAACAAAATAAGACGGCACTTTACAAATAAGTTAAAAAAATAAAATTAACTACAATGTATCCTGACATAATATAAAAAGTCAAATATATTATTAAACTCTGTCTTTTATAAAAAATGCAAATATATAAATACATTACTAAACTCTCTCTTTTATTATATATATGGGAGGCAATACTGGCAACATCAGCAATGTTAATGTAGCCACAAATGCTATCGCCATTGTATCAGGTGCTTCCACTAATGAGGGGGCAGAACAAAATAATGAGACCTCTTCTATAACAAGTTTATCTAGTACTGATTCCTTATCATCTGGCTCTACTAGCTCAGATTTAAACTCTATGGGACTGGAAGCTTTCAATCTCCAGCAAGAAATGGATTTTGTGGTAGAGGAGAGATTGCAAACTCTGAGGTCATGGCAACCCAATTCACAAGCAGGCAAAGGAGGAACCAACGCAGGAAAGCACGCCGGCGCAGATCCAAACAGCGCAGGGGCGCAGCAACAACAACAACAACAGCAAAAGAAAAAGAAAAACAATTGGGGGAAACGTCGGTAGGTGAAAATACAATCATAAATTTATCCAACGTGACTCTCAATAAAGCTGAGGAGCAACTGCTTTCACTTGGTTTGAACTATTCGCCTATACAAAGCCTGAACTATGCCATGACTAGAGTGGATCTTTTCCGTTTCATAAGGAAATTGAAATTAAAAAAACATTTTGCCTTAAAAAATGCTAAAGATCTTCACAAAACCAGCGATCTTAATGAGGAAACTGAGCCTAATGAACTACATGAATTATGTGCATCAGACACCCACACCTTTTTGGATGCAAACGAATTAATGGACTCGAGTAGCGACTTGGAATCAGATTGTGATGAGGCAACACAAAGTCGTCTAATGCGGGTACCCATTGCCCAAAAGGGTGCTGGTCTGAGTCCCCTTGCCAGCAAATCTAAATTCATTCCTTTGATGCCTAAAGATGCGATAGACACTTTTAATGACTGCGTTACCAACGACATTAAATAATTGTACACACAAGTGAACAATAAACACCGAAAAAAAGAGATACATACAAAGCGTGCTTACAACAAGTTGATAAAGAAACTGAAAGAAAACCCTGATATTGTGATAAAGAAATCCGACAAGGGGGGTAACCTGGTGATCTGGCCTAAACTAGACTATATTCGGGAGGCAAAGCGCCAACTCGAAGACCCTCTTTGTTACACCATATCATCACAAAAAGAATATGAAAATGCTATCACTAGACTCCACAAGATGTTAAGCCAATGGAAAAGAGAGAGCTTGATTTCATCTGAAGAATACAAATTTATGTACATTAATGTTCCTATCTTGCCCTCTCTTTATCTCATCCCGAAAGTGCATAAGGATGTTCAACCTATACCTGGTAGGCCCATTGTATCGGCCATCGGCAGCGTGGGTGAGAAGGTGGGTGAATATATTGACTTTTTCCTTCAGGATTTCGTGAAACATCTCCCCAGCTTCATCCGAGATACCAGTGACTTTATTACAAAAATTTCTACTATCAAGTGGGATAGTGATATGTGGCTTATCTCTTTAGACGTAGAGGCATTGTATACTAGTATTGACCATTTGCAAGGACTCTCCGCCATACAACATTACCTCTCTAGCAGGCCAATTATGTATTATGAGCACAACAAAGTCATCTTAAGCCTTATAGAATGGTGTCTCTACAATAATTTTTTCTCCTTTGGCAAAGAAATATACAAACAATTGAGGGGAGTGGCGATGGGGGCCTGCTTCTCTCCTAGCTATGCGTGCTTGCACGTTGGCTGGTGGGAGGAGCAGGTCCTCAATGTTCGCCATAAAGCTTGTGTTGATAGACATGTTATGTGCTTATTAAGATATATTGATGATATCTTTATTGCATGGAGAGGTAGTAAAGAGGAAGCGCTCCAGTTCATCAAGGATATTAACAACAATCTATTCAATTTGAACTTCACAGCACATATTGATAAGACCAGAATTCAGTTTCTGGATGTTGAAGTGTATGTTGTTGATAATACACTACATACTACACTACATAGAGAACTGACAGCGGGCAATGCTACTTTGCACGCTACAAGCATGCACCCGAGACACACCATTTCAGGAATCCCGTATGGCGAAATTCTGAGACTTAAAAGGATTTGTAGCTCCCCAGAAGATTACAACAACTGTGTAGGAGACCTCATGATGAGACTAAGAGCTCGGGGCTATTCGGACACTATCTTAAAAGCAGCCATGAACAAATCCTTGTCTAGATCGAGGGAAAGTCTCTTTCCAACATCTACGCCCAACACTGAAGATTCCAACATTATTGAGCCCCAGTTGGAATGCCCACGTCTAATTACTACATACAGCAGGGAGGACAGAAAAATTAGAGCCATTTTAAATAAGAATTGGCCAATAGTGTTAAGTGACCCAATACTGAACACTAGATTACCAGCCACCCCTACTGTGACTTTTAGACGTGCCAAAACCATGGGTAACTCTTTGGATAAAACAGCTCCTGAGTTAAAAGTGAAAAAACCTTGGTTACGCCCAACTAGAGGCTTCTACAGGTGTACAAGCTGTCGGGCTTGCAAATTTGGCACTACAACCACACACTACTCCACCCCTTTTAGCACTGTTCCTAAACCTATTACTGGTCACTATACCTGCAGGACAGATCACGCTGTATATGTCTTGGCATGCACCTGTGGGCTTAGATATGTTGGCAGCACTAAGCTCCAGGTGCATGTCCGGATACTACAGCATCTGCGGGCCATACTACATAGCGACCCAGCATATTCGGTTGCCCGGCATTTCAAGCGGGTACACAACAAGGATTTAAAACATCTTAGCTATTTTGTCATCGGAGCTGTACCAGTTTTGAAAAGAGGGGGAGATCAAGAATTACAGTTAAGAAAACTTGAGTCTCGATTTATCCTTGAGCTGGATAGTCGTTGGCCTAATGGGCTCCATAACATTGAAGAAATGCACCATTATTTATAAACATCTAGGTTCAGGGTTGCAATTTCTTAAATGAGCCAGTAGGTGTGTCCTTCCAGTTTCCTGTTTTATATAAACCTGGCTCATAGGACTACAAGAACCACAAGCCGGCACCGTAACTCCACCCACTTAGGGCGGACGATGCCCCTCCCAAATTATAAAGTATTTGAGAAGTGTGAGCCAAGTCTGGTTGTCTTCCTTCATCTGTCCATGAATAAGGGGCGGGTTTTGGCCCCGAAACGCGTCGGACGTTCCATTGAAGCAAGAAGGCATCCTCAAACATCGCTCTGGGGGCCACAGTGAAGCCGGAGGGCTCGGAGTCCGTGGTGAGCCCTGGCCGAAGCGCTTGCGCACCTTGCTCTGATATGTATATATATATATACTAATATAATAAAGAGAGAGCCCAAACCTTTGAGGTGGGTAATCTCAGGAACCACAGCACCAATCACAACACCCAATACAGCGTTGGAAAGGGCAGTTGTAGCAGAAGGACATAGGCTATGCAGACGCCCACCATATACATTTAAAAGGTAAAGAACCGTGGCAGCAAAGTAGTCCCTTGTGGGCGTGTCTGCGTTGTGCTGTGGGTGTATGCTGGGGGCGTGACCAATGCTGGGGGCGTGTGGTACGTTCCGCCCTTCATGCCATGTCTCATATTGTGTGCTGTGGGCGTGTGCTGGGGGCATGGGCGTGGGCGTGTGCGGGGCGCGGGATTATGGGAAAAGAAAGCGAGCGGTGTGCCCAATATTTCATTGTTTTTTCTTCTCAGGTTCTGTACATTCCAGCTCCGGGTGTCCACCCTGCTCCCTTTAAATACCACTGCACCCCATAATCATAACCCACCCTAACTCCTTAAAATACCCCAACACCCTTAAACGCTAACCCATCTTAACCCTATAAATATACCCTGTACCCCAAAACCCAAACCTATCCCTAAACCCTAAAAATACCCCTGTACCCCAAAACCCAAACCTAGCCCTGAACCCTATAAATACCCCTGTACCTCAAAACCCAAACCTACCCCTGAACCCTAAAAATACCCCTGTACCCCAAAACCCAAACCTAGCCCTGAACCCTAAAAATACCCCTGTACCCCAAAATCCAAACCTACCCCTGAACCCTAAAATACCCCTGTACCCCAAAACCCAAACCTAGCCCTGAACGCTTAAAATACCCCTGTACCCCAAAACCCAAACCTACCCCTGAACCCTAAAAATACCCCTGTACCCCAAAACCCAAACCTAGCCCTGAACCATAAAAATAACCCTGTACCCTAAAACCCAAACCTACCCCTGAACCCTAAAATACCCCTGTACCCCTAAACACAAACCTAGCCCTGAACCATAAAAATACCCCTGTACCCCAAAACCCAAACCTAGCCCTGAACCCTTAAAATACCCCTGTACCCCAAAACCCAAACCTACCCCTGAACCCTAAAAATACCCCTATACCCCAAAACTCAAACCTAGCCCTGAACCCTAAAAATAGCCCTGTACACCAAAACTCATACCTATTCCTAAACCCTAAAACTACCCCTGTACCCCATAACCCAAAACTATATCTGAACCCTTAAAATACCCAAACACCCCAAAACATATACCTCAGTACCCCAAAACATATACCCCTATACCCATACTTACCTTATCCAAACATTTAAAAAAACATGCTTTTACCATTCATGCATTTACAACGAATTTCGTTGTAAATGTATGCGTGGTAAAAGCATATAAAATGTAATGCCATGCGTTATAATGGCATTGTGGAGTCATGGTACTTTCGTAATGAAAGTATGCGGAGTGATGGTATGCGGAAAGAAAGTTGCGGAATAATGGGTGTTTACCCTCCCCCGGTAAGTACATTGGTGGCACGGCGGCCCACATCTCCAGCAACATACTCATATTTTTTCACCACTGATTTGAAAAATGCACAGGTCTCTCTCATTGATGGCCACTTTTAGACACTCCTCCCGCCACAAGTTCTAGAATTGGGAACTTTAGAGCTGGGGAGCTACATTCGAATCTCGGCATCAGCTCAACATCCGGTGATTCCAGGCAAATCGCTTTGTCTCCCCGTGCCTACCACAATTGAATGTGTTCTTCTGTAATGTAAATTGCGCTCATGCCATGTTGTCGAGTTCGCGCTATATACTATTGCAAGGAAAAATAAAGTAGGGAAACTCGAGTTCACACACTACTGAACGCGCACTCTTAAGTGCATCAGCAGTGTACTGTGAATCGGAGCGTTTCACAGGCCTGTCACAGATAAGAAATGCTATCAAAACGAAATCCTACAAAACAATATACTACTGGCCGGCAGCAATTCATACCCGGACAACGTTGGGACGGGCTGCTAGTATATATATATATATATAAATATATATATATATATATTCATTGAAAAAACCATAGGTTTTATATCAGTTATAGTTAGCTGGACAATTTACTCATACAAAACCATTGAAATTCCCACGTTATAGTTAGTTGTACTCACTATAACTGGCGCACCCGCAAAGCACTGCTAATGACGTCACATATTACATCACTCATGACATAGTCAGTGACATCACTCATGACATCACTGATGACATCTCAAATGACATCACTGATGACATCATCCAGTGAATGTGTATCTTTCTGATAAATATATATATATATATATTTTATATATGTGTACCTAAACATCGATGGGAGAACAAACAATTAAATTAGAGTTTAAATGGATGGGTTTTTTAATTGATTGTATAACTAACTTATTAAGTGTATGTTACTAAATATATGTATTACCAATTATTGTTTAAAGTTGTAAATATCTGTATCACTGTCTCCCTTTATCTATAGACGGATGCTTAGGTTGGCGAGTAGCTACATGATTGTCTATATGGGTTATTAGTTAGTTTTTTGAGTATTAGTATGAGTGTCTGTTAAGTTTGGTGGGAGGTATTACTTTGTGCATATATGAATGAATGAGTGCCTTACTGTTTGCATATGTTTTGAAGACAGCATGCGTGCACAACTGTATGGATGGATGAGTGTGTGTATGGGTGTGTTAGTGAGTGAATGACTGTCAGAATCATTTCTTTATGAGTAACTACATATGTTTTAAATTACTATGTGTAAGAGTGGGAAATTGTAAGAGTTTCTGTATAAATACTTGTTTGTTCCTATAAGAGATAGTTTTAGTAAAAAAGTATGTGTACGTTTCTGTAGAAGTAAGAGTAGTGGTGTATGTATAGCTGTATAAGCAAGTGTATGGTTGTTTTATAATTTATTTGCTTGTGTGAGTATGTGTGTGAGTAACTCTAAGGATGAGTGTCGTTGTGTAACAAAATGTATAGATGAATGAGTATTTATGATGATTGAGTATGTGTATGAGTAACTATATAGATATGTTGGTGAATGAGCGAATGTGTATGTAGATTTTGCAATTTCTGAATAGATTGTTGTAAGTGGTATTAGTTTCTCCATTGTTTTGTAATTATTTGATTCTATTTTTCAATGTGTGTATCAAAACTTATATTACACTGAGAGAGAGTCTGCCATTTTTTTCACAAGGATGATGTCATCAGTGATGTCATTTGAGATGTCATCAGTGATGTCAGGAGTGATGTCACTGACTATGTCATGAGTGATGTAATATGTGACGTCATTAGCAGTGCTTTGCGGGCGCGCCAGTTATAGTTCGCTGAACTAACTATAACAGGGAAATTTCAAAGGTTTTGTATGAGTAAAATGACCAGCTAACTATAACTGGTGTGAAACCTATGGTTTTTTCAGTGAATTTCAAAGGTTTTTTAAATGCTAATTCCTAACTATAACGTGGCTGTAACCTATGGTTTTTTCAGTGAATTTCAATGGTTTTGTAAATGAAAATTTTTTAATGTAATAATTGTTATATTTTTTATACTGATTTACTACATTATTATACATTTTTTATTTTTAGATATATTATTTTTTAAATTACATTACATATTTTTAATATAAATTGATAAAAAATGTTTGTACACCTCTCTGCAACGCAGCCTCCTGACGCGTTTGCAGAGGGGGAACTAATTCCCCTTGCATACTGGGGGTCCCTGGGGGCCAACTAGCCCACCAGGAACCTCCAGTATTCCCCAGGGGGCTGCATTGCAGAGAGGTGTAATGAGGCCACACCCTTTTCTACATCTCTCTGCAGCGCAGCCCACGGGCGTGTTTGCAGAAGGGAAACTAATTCCCCTTGCATACTGGGGGTCCCTGGGAGGCAACTAGCCCACCAGGAGCCTCCAGTATGCGCCAGGGGGCTGCGTTGCTTTGCCCCGGAGGGCGGCGGTCCCCGGGACAGTGTGGGGGTGGATTTGGCACCCCCCACACTTCTTTATCACTCTGCCCCCACAATTTGGTCTTCCTAACATTTTCAAAAAAATGGAGATACCAATTCCAGTTAGAACAACCTATTCAGTATTTCAAAAATCTACATACATATCCAGTCATTCACTAACAGTTCTATTTAGGCACTCATACATGTACTCACTCATCATATGTGCTCATATAGCTATACATCTTATTACACACCGACACTCATCTATAGAGTTACTCACACATGCAAATAAACTATCAAACATCCATTTACTTGCATATACAGCTATACACCCACCACTACACTAATTTCTACAGAATCGTACACATACTTACTCTCTAAAACAATCACTTATAGAAACACATACTTATTTATACAGGAACTCTTACAATCTCTCGCTCTCACATATACTCATTTATATACATCAATACTCACCTATACTATTTTAAAACATATGTAGTTACTCATAAAGATACTTTTGAGACAGTCATTCACTCACTAACACACTCACTAACACACCCATATACACACTCATCCACCTATAAAGTCATGCACACATGCTGTCTTCAAAACACATACGAACAGTGAGTCAGTCATTCATGCATCTGTGCGCTAAGTAATACTCCCCACCGAACCATACAGACACTCATTCTGATACTTAAAAAAACAACTAATAACCCATATACACACTCATGTAGCTACTCACCACCCCATGCAGCCACTTATATACAAAGTGAGACACCGAAACAGATATTTAAATATTTAAATATTACTCGCTAATACACCTATTCACTAAGATATACTTAATAAGTCAGTTATATAATCAATTTTACAAAAAAAATCTATTTAGAGACTTATTCACCCATTCAATCTTCCATCGACCTTTAGATATACATATATAAAAAAAATGTATTTATTTTTCAGAAAAAGACAGATTCACTGGATGAAACACATGAGCAGCATGTTACAATTCAACGCAGGATTCAGAATCATAAATGCTCTGAAAGGAGATAATTTTTTTTTCTATTTTTCATTTATTTTGTTCCGGTTAAACAGTTTCCTTGTTGGAGTTCCTGAATTTTCTTCAAACATTTTTTTTTTCTCAAACTTTAAAAAAAGGAAAAAAAAAAAACAACAAAAGAAAAAAACAGTTCTTTTCAGAACTCATTCAATTCTCTAAAAAGGGTTATATTCTTGATACACTGTGTCGTTCATTTTTTTTTAATGAAAGCGTAGTGCATAAATGAGTGATTGAAATGACTGAGGGAAGGAAGGGACTGAGGGAAAGAGTGAGAAAAGGGGAGTATGGTGAGTGACAAAAGAAGAGTTGAAGAGTAACTGAAAGAAGGGGGCTAAGGGTAGGGGAGTGAGTTAAGGGGACTGAAAAACTAAAGGAAGGGCAATAAAGAAAGGTGAAAAAAACTACTTTCAGTGTTTTGATGTTGTATTTAAATTCATAACAAAGAATTTTACACATATTTTATTTAGGGGTTAGCATTTAAAAAACCTTGCAAATTCACTAAAAAAAACATAGGTTTTACACACGTTATAGCTAGGAATTAGCATTTAAAAAACCTTGCAAATTCACTGAAAAAGCCATAGGTTTTACACACGTTATAGTTAGGAATTAGCATTTAAAAAACCTAGCAAATTCATTGAAAAAAAACATAGGTTTTATATCAGTTATAGTTAGCTGGACAATTTACTCATACAAAACCATTGAAATTCCCACGTTATAGTTAGTTGTACTCACTATAACTGGCGCGCCCCCAAAGCACTGCTAATGACGTCACATATTACATCACTCACGACATAGTCGGTGACATCACTCATGACATCACTGATGACATCTCAAATGACATCACTGATGACATCATCCTTGTGAAAAAATGGCAGACTCTCTCTCAGTGTAATATAAGTTTTGATACACACATTGAAAAATAGAATCAAATAATTACAAAACAATGGGGAAACTAATTCCACTTACAACAATCTATTCAGAAATTGCAAAATCTACATACACATTCGCTCATTCACCAACATATCTATATAGTTACTCATACACATACTCAATCATCATAAATACTCATTGATCTATACATTTTGTTACACAACGACACTCATCCTTAGAGTTACTCACACACATACTCACACAAGCAAATAAATTATAAAACAACCATACACTTGCTTATACAGCTATACATACACCACTACTCTTACTTCTACAGATACGTACACATACTTTTTTACTAAAACTATCTCTTATAGGAAAAAAAAGTATTTATACAGAAACTCTTACAATTTCTCACTCTTACACATAGTAATTTAAAACCTATGTAGTTACTCATAAAGAAATGATTCTGACAGTCATTCACTCACTAACACACCCATACACACACTCATCCATCCATACAGTCGTGCACACATGCTGTCTTCAAAACATATGCAAACAGTAAGGCACTCATTCATTCATATATGCACAAAGTAATACCTCCCACCAAACTTAACAGACACTCATACTAATACTCAAAAAACTAACTAATACCCCATAATGACAATCATGTAGCTACTCACCAACCTAAGCATCCGTCTATAGATAAAGGCAGACAGTGATACAGATATTTACAACTTTAAACAATAATTGGTAATACATATATTTAGTAACATACACTTAATAAGTTAGTTATACAATCAATTAAAAAATCCATCCATTTAAACTCTAATTTAATCGTTTGTTCTCCCATCGATGTTTAGGTACACATATATAAAATATATATATATATATATATTTATCAGAAAGATACACATTCACTGGATGATGTCATCAGTGATGTCATTTGAGATGTCATCAGTGATGTCATGAGTGATGTCACTGACTATGTCATGAGTGATGTAATAGGTGACGTCATTAGCAGTGCTTTGCGGGCGCGCCAGTTATAGTGAGCACAACTAACTATAACGTGGGAATTTCAATGGTTTTGTATGAGTAAATTGTCCAGCTAACCATAACTGATATAAAACCTATGTTTTTTTCTATGAATTTGCTAGGTTTTTTAAATGCTAATTCCTAACTATAACGTGTATATATATATATATATATATATACATATATTCTTAGATACTAAAGAAGCACTTCAGAAATAACGAAGCACTGCTCACCAAACAATTCAAATCCACACTCGCAAAAGTGGGAAAAGGCACTTTCAAAATAGGTGAAATTGAAACAGCTGTAAAAATAAAATAAACTCGACACATTAAACTTGTATTTTAAACATGTAACTAAAACAAACATTTTCTCACCAGCAAAAAGCCTACTTGGCCTAAATATCTATGACATCAAAGATAAACAGAAGAAAATGAAGTGAAAATTAAATCAACAGTACATATGTAAGCATGAAATGTAAAACATTTGAAAGCATGTTTAAAGTATGTTAGCAAACAAAATACATAGCTTTAACAAAATAATTAGTTTTAAATTACGCTACTTTAGGACAGAATGGCAGAAATGAAATGTACTAAATATTATGCAAATGCTGGTTATATAACAGCTACAACAGAAAACAGTATTGTAAATGTCAGAAAACACAACTACCTACCAAATGCAACGGCGATAGAAGTTTCATACTTCAAGATTTTAAAAAGACAATCACTAGTTTCCAAGAGCCCACTACTAAAATGTAAAAAGAAATACCCCCTAAAGTACCTGAGAACAATATATGTCAGGTACCAACAATTCCTATATTAAAATGACTAAGGGCCTGATTAGGACTCTCGCGGTCCAGGAACCGCAGTCACTTTCTGGCAGTCCGACCGACCGCATACCTAGAGATCTGACTGCCAGATTACAATATGGGCAGGGAGACCGCATCCGGACTGCCTCTGCCAAGATCTGAGCTCCCACGGCGTGGGGGCAGCGGCGATTCATGGTGGTGGTACTGGCATCTGCACCGCTGTGTGTACTGCAACCTGCCTGTCTGCCGACATATTTATGGCAGGGACACCGAAATGAAAAGGTCGGGGGAAAGGCAGGTAAAGAGCCACAGAAAAGGGCCCCAAGGCAAATACGCCCATGTGACTTGTGCCCCCCTATGCCACCAATATTGGTGCATGAACTGTTTCCCATGCACAACATGGTGCATGGCACCAGTGCACCCAACTTGCTGGAGGCGCAGCAGTGCAGCTGACATTGCCTCCAGGTTCTCTCCTAGAGTCGTAGCATGCTGCCACCTTGGCTGCACTGCACCAACACCACCAGTCCCGCGGTAATGTTGTAATGTGGCGGTCGGGATACTGCTGGCTTGGCAGTGTTCTCTCAACCGCTGCAGGCTGATGGTGTAACCGCCAAACTTGGATGATGGATGGTCCTTTTAAAATGTGCCCTGCACCTTTCACACATATATACACCGTACATTGTGGATATCATATCACTAACATAACCCTCATGTATGCACTGCTGCCTAACAAATAAAGTACATCGTACCATGAATTGTTAAACCACATCAAATTGAAAAATGACAGCTACTCTCCACGTAAAACTATAATTGACTTTGAACAGGCAATGATACAAACAATACCTAAACTATAACCACACACAGCCATACAATACTGTGCTGTGATTACCACTTCAACTAAAAGATTCTTAAACGCCTGCCAACATCTACACTTAATGCAGAATACACAACAAAAAGCTGGTTTGGTTTTGAAATTAAATAGTTAATAGTTCTGGCATTTTTATCTCTAACAGACAAAGCTAACTGTAACAACATGCTAACAGAGACTCCATTCTATTACAGAAAATAAACAAAAACTAAGAACACTAATGGGCTACCTTGAAGACACTTAGGTTAGCAGACTGCACTGCTCAGGACACAGATGCCAACCCAAAGTTCAAATACCATGGTGGAATGTCTACAACAGCACCATGAATCAAAAAAGCCAAAACCAACATTGCAATAGAAGGATGGCACCGTGCCTTCCAAGCCACACTATGAAGAACCCATCAGTTTACAAATTTATTGAAACCCTCCAAAAAGAACAATGCTACTAACAGCTCTGGATAGAACAGCCAGTAAATCAAATAAACAAACCAGGAAAACGTACAAAATGTTATAATTCACTGTTCGGAGGCTTTCTGAATAACATGTAATGTTTACAGTCTAACTGACAAATTACAATGTTGGCATTTGGAGTGTAAACCGGCTTGGATCCGACGGCCAGTCAGAAACCGCTCATAATCCCTTAAGGATGGCGTTTCTGCTGTCAAGATTATGATGTCAGTTTCCGACAGCCTTTCCATGTCGGCCTTTCCGACATGGAAAGGCTGTCGGAAAGCGACTTTGGAGGTCCCTAGCAGGGCCCCCTTCCTACCTGGTCCTCTGGTTGTGGCCCTGTGACCTTTGATGCCCCCCCCCCCGAAAAATCCTGCAGTACAATTTGGCCCTCCCCAGCTGCATAATTCCAGTGGCCATGTGTGACAGGCAGAAGCCACATTTTATTTTGGGCAGTTTAATATAGTGCAACCTTCACCCAACAACATAAGACCACCTAACAAAAGGACCGGGCTACTTTACACTATTTTTTTAGGACAGAGAGATATTCTAGGATTCTCAGGATCCTGAGCCAATGCCAGGATTCAAACCTGGTTCCCAATCATACATGTTCGTCAGTTGCAGCCAATAGACCACATCCCCTCTGCTGAAAGCTTGGCTTGTTTTGGGCAGGAGATTGAAAGAGGAGCTACAAATTAGCCAGAGTCAGGCCTCCATCTCGAGTCTGGCTCCAACTTTCAGTGGCTCGCCCACCTCTATGCAAATCTGAAAATCAAAGTGTTGTATCTTTACCTTTAATTGAGTACATTCCTTGTTTAAAATGTAACTAGGTCATGCTTTGGAATGCATGGTTATTTGAGAGTTGATCAGTTGTAACATGGTCTATGAGGAGAACGACTTGCCTACCTGTTGGGCGTATTAAATTACATGCAACTCGATTTAAGGAGTGCTCATCTTTACATTACTGGCGACGATGAGCTCAACAGGTGATAAAGAACCCTGCGTGATTTGATCTTTAATTGAGTACATTCCTTGTTTAAAATGTAACTAGGTCATGCTTTGGAATGCATGGTTATTTGAGAGTTGATCAGTTGTAACATGGTCTATGAGAAGAACGACTTGCCTCCCTGTTGGGCGTATTAAACTACATGCAACTCGATTTAAGGAGTGTTCATCATTACGTTACTGGCGACGATGAGCTCAACAGGTGATAAAGAACCCTGCGTGATTTGATTTTGGAATTTCCAGTACCACTGCGGTAGTGAGTTAATTGTTGTTGGATTTCCGATCTTTATTAAGTGACTTCTAAAGACTGAACTGATTTCTGAGGTGCCGACTTTATTTGCGGCAAGTAAAATTTTAAAATATTCATTTTAAGAACTTTCTGCACAAGTGCCTACCTTCGTTGAACTGCGTGATTTAAATTCTCCTCGCGTTTTGTCTGCGCGAGCTATGTGTGAGCGCGCCTGCCGTGTTGAAGAACAACCGTGTCTTGCCGACGTAAAACTCTGCGTGAGCTGTGTATGAGCGCGCCTCCCGCGTTGATAAGCAACCGCGTCTTTTTGCCGTCACACGTGCTGTGACGCGCACGTTTGTTTACAAGCAACCTGCGGAAGTGCACTCTGATACGCTCCGATACTCGCTCCGATACTTGACTTTATTTTGCGCATTTTGTCACGAATATCGTTTAGACTGAGGCAAGTAATTTTAACCGTTTGAAGCGAGATTTGACCATATGATGAGCGAAATCAGCTGGATTTCATGCCTGATGTAAAATTAATAATGATGTTTGTTTAAACTGAAGGAAAAAAAGTACCCATTGAAGAGCAGAGAAGTTTGGAATTATTATTATTTTTCGTTTAATGCTGATTTCAATGGAGTACCCAATCAAATCAATCTTTTGTTTAGCATACCCAACAGGATTAATGTCAGGAGCCAAAAGTTTGATCTTGTCTCCTTCAAAATTCGAAAACCAAAATTTATCACTGATAAGAGTGAAAAGTGAACCGGAATCAGCAAGTACAGGAACAACCTTGTTGGCAATTTGAATGTCACAAGAGGGCATAATTACTACATCATCATCAACTTGGCTCACACCATTAACAACATCATCCTGCAAATTAGTGATACAATGAATTGAATCCTGGGAGTATTCTTCTTCTTCATTGTCTACACAATTAACTTTGCTGTTTTTACACATTCTTGCATAATGGCCTTTCCTGCCACAGTTCCTGCAAACAGTACTTTTTGCAAAACAGTTCGGATAGTTCGGTCCATGTTTCTCACTTCCACATCTGGGACATCTAAATTTATTCTCCCTGTTAAAGCTGTAATTTTGTTTAGATCTTTCAATTTTAAAGGTAGTTTTCTCTTGCTTCGAAGGAGCTTTACTTACAGCAGCAACACTTATTTCCGGTTGGAAAACTTGACGATTTTCATTATCTATACTGGAAACAGGATCAATTTGAGAAGGGCCCTTCCTAATCTCCTTAACCCAAGTAGAGGTATGTTCAACACTCTCAACAATAAGTATGGCCTCTTTCAAATTTGGATTTTTCGACAAAAGTTTTTCTTGGATCTTCAGATCATTAGTGCAACGAACGAGTTGATCACGAATGAGAGAGTCAGTCAAAAGTTCAAATTCACAAGTCTGTGCAAGGGATTTAAGTGCTGCCACGTAATTTCCAACTCTTTCACTCTTAGCCTGTGTACGCATAAAAAATTTGTGTCTTTCCATGACAACATTAATGCGTGCACCAAAATGATTCTTTAAAAGAAGTACACTCATCTCATACACATCAGAGGGTTCACCCACACCCCTACCAATAGGTATTGGAGCCAAACTATCATAGATGTTTCTTCCTCCAATACCTCGATTGTTCAACAAAACAGCCTGTTTCCTGACGGCAGAAAGCTTCTCCCCACCAATAGCAAGCAAATAAGAGTCAAAAATTGGCTTCCATTTCTTCCATGGTAAGATTGGTTCACCTTTGCTCACTCAAAAATTGAGGAGGTTGATTCATTCCATTCCCAGAAGATGACATCCTGAAAGGAAAAAAATTAACTAAACAAGCTAACACAACAAGTTAACTAAACAAGCTAACATAACAATCTAAAATAACAATCCAAAATAATGAAGGAAAAATAATAATGAGAAAATAAGGAAGTGAAATCAGCATTAAACGAAAAATAATAATAATTCCAAACTTCTCTGCTCTTCAATGGGTACTTCTTTTCCTTCAGTTCAAACAAACATTAATATTCTTTTTACTTCAGGCATGAAATCCAGCTGATTTCGCTCATCATATGGTCAAATCTCGCTTCAAACGGTTAAAATGACTTGCCTCAGTCTAAACGATATTCGTGACAAAATGCGCAAAATAAAGTCAAGTATCGGAGCGAGTATCGGAGCGTATCAGAGTGCACTTCCGCAGGTTGCTTGTAAACAAACGTGCGCGTCACAGCACGTGTGACGGCAAAAAGACGCGGTTGCTCATCAACGCGGGAGGCGCGCTCATACACAGCTCGCGCAGAGTTTTACGTCGGCAAGAGGCGGTTGAAAGGCAATGCAAAACCTGTTGTACATAAAGTTCGGAAGGTGCCTAATCTTATGTTGAAACCACTCCAAGATGAGATTGATAGGCTGTTGAAGCTGGGTGTAGTTGAGGAAATAGAATCCTCTGAATGGCTTGCGCCAATTGTTTTGGCACCTAAGGACAAGGATACCAAAATTAGGATGTGTGTGGACCTCAGGAGTTTAAATAGTTCAATTTGGGTTGACAGGCAGCCTTTACCTAATATAAATGAGATTCTGACTTAGTTGGGTGGTGCTACTGTGTTTAGCGTTATGGATTTGTCAGCAGCGTACCACCAAGTATTATTGCATGAGGAATCAAGGCATTTAACTTCTTTTGTAACTCCCATTGGTGGGCACAGATTTATTAGGATGCCTTTTGGTTTAGCCAGCGCAGCTGCTTGTTTTCAGAGGATCATGAAGAATGTTTTGTCTGGGATTGATTCCGTTCTTTTCTTCCAGGACGACATCTTGGTCTATGGGAATAATGTAGGCAGGCATGATGACATCTTAATTGGAGTCTTATCTAGACTCAAGGAATCTGGTTTGACCTTGAAACAGGAGAAATGCAAATTCAGAGTTAAATCGGTGTCTTATTTGGGGCACAATATATCTGGGGAGGGTATCAGTCCCAAGATTGATTTGGCGGAGGCTATCCTTCAAGCTCAACCCCCTTCTAACAAAGATCAGGTGAAATCCTTCAATGGGTTATCTGAGTATTATTCAAAATTCATTCCAAACTTTGCTAGTGTGATACAACCTATTAGACTTCTTTTGAAAAAGGGTGCAGTTTTTAATTGGAACAAAGAATGTTCAGAGGCTTTTGAGACTGTCAAGTCTGAGATTGCAAAAATGCCAACTTTGGGGCATTTTGATGTGCACAAGAAAACTATTTTATCTACGGATGCGAGTATACGTGGATTGGGGGCTGTTTTGTCCCAATTTGTGGATGGTTCGGAAAAAGTCATTGGATTCGCATCACGTTCTTTGAAGGGTGCTGAGGAGCGCTATTCGGTTATTTAGCGTGAAGCATTAGCTTGTTTTTGGGCAATCAAGCATTTCAGGTTTTATTTGTGGAGTCTACCTTTTGTTGTTAGGTCTGATCTCAAACCCCTGGTGCAGTTGTTTTCGTGTAGAAATGTTGAATGTACAACTCCAAGGATTAAGAGGTGGGTCGAAGGACTCATGGAATACAATTACTGTGTGGAATACTTACCGGGACTTAAAATTATACCTGCTGATTTTCTTTCTAGATCTCCCCTTGATAAGTTGGTCGTGTGTGATTCTGAGCCTTCTGTTGTCTCTTGGGTGAGGGAATCAGCATTGAATGAAGTGGAATGGAAGGATAGTTTTTTCTAATGATCCAGCCAGGGATTTTGTTTTGGAATCCACAGTCAGTGGTTGGCCTGTTTTAAAAATAGTTCCTGATCCTGCTAAGGGTTATTGGAATGTGAGGGATGAATTGAACATTGTTCATGGTAATTTGTTCAGAGGTGACAGGTTGATTCCCCCTTTTGGGATAAGGGAGAAGATAATAAATTTAGCACATGAAGGACACCTAGGCCGTAGTCTCACTAAAGCGAGGGTCAGGGTGTCCTATTGGTGGCCTGAGTTAGACCGTGAGGTGGAGATTGTTGTGAGGGACTGCTTTATTTGTGCTGGTAATGATAAGTCTAGGAAAGTGAACACTGCCCCTCTTTCCCCTGTTGCTATACCTGAGCGTCCTCGGTCTAAACTCGCTGTTGACATTATTGGACCTTTTGAGAACCTTGCTCCTTCTGAGAGATTTGTCGTTGTCTTGGTAGATTACACATCAAAGTGGTTGTCTGCTTCTTGTATGGGTTCCGTGATGAGTAGGAATGTTATTGAATTTTTGAAGGATGCTTTTACTTGTGAAGGGGTACCTGACGTTTTGGTCTCGGATAATGGTGTCCAATTCACCTCCCAGGAAATGTCTGACTTTTTGAAGGATTTATCCATCACCCACCATAGAACTGCTCTTTACTCCCCGCAAGCCAATGGTTTGATCGAGAGCATGAATAGGTTGATTAGCACTATCCCTGCTGATTTTCTTTCTAGATCTCCCCTTGATAAGTTGGTCGTGTGTGATTCTGAGCCTTCTGTTGTCTCTTGGGTGAGGGAATCAGCATTGAATGAAGTGAAATGGAAGGATAGTTTTTCTAATGATCCAGCCAGGGATTTTGTTTTGGAATCCACAGTCAGTGGTTGGCCTGTTTTAAAAGAAGTTCCTGATCCTGCTAAGGGTTATTGGAATGTGAGGGATGAATTGAACATTGTTCATGGTAATTTGTTCAGAGGTGACAGGTTGATTCCCCCTTTTGGGATGAGGGAGAAGATAATAAATTTAGCACATGAAGGACACCTAAGCCGTAGTCTCACTAAAGCGAGGGTCAGGGAGTCCTATTGGTGGCCTGAGATTTGTCGTTGTCTTGGTAGATTACACATCAAAGTGGTTGTCTGCTTCTTGTATGGGTTCCGTGATGAGTAGGAATGTTATTGAATTTTTGAAGGATGCTTTCACTTGTGAAGGGGTACCTGACGTTTTGGTCTCGGATAATGGTGTCCAATTCACCTCCCAGGAAATGTCTGACTTTTTGAAGGATTTATCCATCACCCACCAAAAAAACTGCTCTTTACTCCCCGCAGGCCAATGGTTTGGTCGAGAGCATGAATAGATTGATTAGAGCTTGTGCCCAGACCGCTTTAGAGAGAAGACTTCCTTTGAAACCTATTCTCAGGGAAAAACTGTGGGCGCACAGAAACACTCCTAATAGCGTGACTGGTTTATCACCTTTCAAGAGACTAAAAGGTAGGGTTGCTGGTTCTAAGCTTAATCCTTTGTGGCTGTCTGTGAAGGATAGGGGTTGTGTGGTCAATGATTCGAGGTTGGAAAACTATCAAGAAAAGTACAAGCGAAGGTTCGATGTTTTAAGGGGAGCGAAGAGTGCTTCTTGGAAAGTGGGTGATTTTGTTTTTGTTAAAAAGGCTGTTTGGTCACCTAAGGGTGAGTCAAAGTATTTTGGACCTAGACGCATTGTTAAGGTCATGAAGAATGTGGTTATGCTTGCTGGAGGTGATGTTTGGAGTATGTCTCGTTTGTCGAGGTGTGCGGAGGGGGATGATGGCGTTGTGAAATCTGGTTCTGAAAAATGTGTTGTGGAATCTGCTCCTGAGAAATGCCCTAACCATCTACCTCAGAATGAGTATGTTCCTTTTCGCAGCACTAGCACAAGAACTAGGAGACCACCTTTGTATCTTCAAGATTACGACTCAGAGTGAATTATTCTTTTGTTCTTTTGATCCTTGTTTCTCTGACTGTTTCTTTCCCAAAAATAAAAAGTAAAATAAAATCTTTATTTCCAATTATGTTCATCTAAGTATAAAAACAAACATCTGTATAGCATATTTAAAATAGATATACACAAACATTTGCTAAAAACAAGTATTCTTGTTCCAATTCAACTGTACTGTATAGTATGTTGGTTACACACTTTACACTGACTTTTCAGTGACTTTCTTCACTCTGGACTTTTTCTTTGAGCCTTTAAAAATAGGGGACCTCAGGAACTCCATATTTGTGTGTTGATCTCCTCTCCGCAACTTGCAGCGAAGTTTCGGTTCAGCATAATTTACAGGTGCACGCCTCCGCCTTTGAATAGGTGATGACAGTTCTTCTAATTTAATGCTTGTTTTAGGAGGCGGGTTACTGGTATTATCACCAATGTTTGTCAAATCTTGCAACGTCTTATTTGTTTTCCTTGGTGTCTCAGTTCTTAGACTTGAAGCTTTATTAATTGTTAATTCAATTTTCGGAACTATATTTTCATTATGTATTTCTTCTCTGACTGTTTCTTTTCCTTTTCCTTGTTCTCTTTATCTTTACTGCACATTTATTTTTCCATTCGTTTTGTTATTATAATAAGGGAGATGTGTTGTATCTTTACCTTTAATTGAGTACATTCCTTGTTTAGAATGTAACTAGGTCATGCGTTGGAATGCATGGTTATTTGAGAGTTGATCAGTTGTAACATGGTCTATGAGGAGAACGACTTGCCTCCCTGTTGGGCGTATTAAACTACATGCAACTCGATTTAAGGAGTGCTCATCTTTACATTACAAAGAACTGCTTTGAGGATTTTCACCACTCCCTTGGTTGAAATCTAAGAACTTTCTACTCATTTCTCTTAGCCTGCCTTTTCCTCTTCTCCTCTTTAGCACACTTCTTTGGCTAGGCAGTCACTTCTGATTCTGCTGAGTAAGAGAAATGGAATGGGGCAAGAAACATAAGATCAACAGAGACATAAAGAAAACAATATAGCTAGAGGCGTGAAGTGAAAAAGAGACAGGGAAACAGATTGAGAAGATGTTGAAAGAGATTTGGGGTGGAGAGAGAAGTAAAGTAAACACAGAAATGTGAGGTATACGAATGGAAAGGTAAAGAGAGGTAGAAAGAGGAAGCTGTAGGTAGAGAAAGAGTGGTGGAAAAATAGATAATATTTAGAAGTGTGCTAGACAGCTAGAGATAGGGAGAATGAAATGTAGAGCAACGCACAGGAGTACAGTCCTCCAAGGAATGAGGTAGAGAGAGAGGTAATGTAGAAAAAGAGATGAATTAGAAAGAGGTAAAGGCAGTGAGAGGCATCGAGAGGCAGAAGTAGACAGAGGTGATTAAGAAACACAAAGACATGCAAGGTAGAGGACAAAATGGGTCCGGCAAAGTAGTGCAGAAGAGGGAAAAGTAGTGAGTGGATGGAAGTCCAGTAAAGGGAAGTGTGGTGTAAGTGAAGAGAGAAAGTTGAGAGACACATATGAAATAGGGACAGAGAGGTGAGGTTTATACAGAGGTTAAGAGATGTGAGATAGAGGAAGGAAGGGATGGTGAGGTAGATAGATCTATACCGAAATAGCATACAAGAGAGTGTTGAGGAAAAGTGAGTGAATTGGAATGGCAAAGGAGGTACAGTGAGAGATGCGTTTCTGGTGGTGTGTGTAAGAGAGAGAACGAGAGAGAGGAGTTTATGATAGAGAAAAGCGTGTAGAGGTAGAAAAAGAGAGGTAGCCAGAAAGAGGTAACATATTTAAAGAGGTGGAGGAAGAGAAAGGGTAGAACAAGAGAAAGGGGAGGCTAAGAGGGGAGGCAGTGAAGTAATGGTGACTTAAATTGAGAGGTTAAGTAGTGAGAGAGAGAGAGCAGTGAGTTTAGGAGAGGGGGGTGGTGAAGGAGATGTTAGTTAGAGAGACACATTAGATAGAGATTTGAGGGAAGTGTTGAGGTAGAAGAAGGGCTTAGATAAAGGTAGAGAGTAGTAAGGTAGTGGATATATGGAGAGAGAAAGAAAGGTGAAGTATAGCTACAGATAGGGTTGCGTGAGAAGTGAAGTAGATGAAAGAGAGCCACAGGGAGTTCAGATGGAAAAAGAGAGGTGGGGTACATAAAGAGGAATGAAGTAGAGTGAAACTGGGGATCAAGAATGACAGATATAGAGGTACAGATAGAGAGTGATAGACAAACAAAGCATGTGAGAGGAAGAGGGAGATGAAGTCAAGTGAAGAAGAGAGAGAGGTGGGGGATACAGAGGTGAGGCAGATAGAGCTGAGAGAGAGGGAATGTGGAGAAGAAAGAGGTGAGGAGGTGAGGATGTTTTAAGGTAGAGAGAGATATGAGAAAGAGACCCAAGAGGAGTGGCTGAGAGAAAGTAAGAATGAAGTAAGGTAGTAGAGCCTTGTAGAGAGACAGAGAGTTGAGGTAAAGATAGAGATGAGATTGTGTGAGGAGTGATATAGAAAAAGGCGCGAAATAAGGAGATCAGATCGGAAAAGAGTAGAGAGGCACAGCAAGAGGGGTGGCGTAGAGAAGATTGAGAGTGACAGATATAGATTTAAGCATATAAAATGATAGAGAGAGGAGCAAGTTCATGAGAGAGTTAGAGGGTGATGAGTTCAAGTGAGACATACTGGGTATATTAAAAGAGAAGTGAAGTAGGCAAAGCTAAGGTAGATATTCCTGAGACAGAGAGAGGGATGATGAAGGTGCTCAGAGCAGTAGAGATAAAGAGAGAGTGGTTAAGAAAGAGCGCTAAGGTAGAGGTGAGGTGAAGTAATGAGTGACAGATATAGATTTAAGCATATAAAATGATAGAGAGAGGAGCAAGTTCATGAGAGAGTTAGAGGGTGATGAGTTCAAGTGAGACATACTGGGTATATTAAAAGAGAAGTGAAGTAGGCAAAGCTAAGGTAGATATTCCTGAGACAGAGAGAGGGATGATGAAGGTGCTCAGAGCAGTAGAGATAAAGAGAGAGTGGTTAAGAAAGAGTGCTAAGGTAGAGGTGAGGTGAAGTAATGAGTGACAGATATAGATTTAAGCATATAAAATGATACAGAGAGGAGCAAGTTCATGAGAGAGTTAGAGGGTGATGAGTTCAAGTGAGACATACTGGGTATATTAAAAGAGAAGTGAAGTAGGCAAAGCTAAGGTAGATATTCCTGAGACAGAGAGAGGGATGATGAAGGTGCTCAGAGTAGTAGAGATAAAGAGAGAGTGGTTAAGAAAGAGTGCTAAGGTGGAGGTGAGGTGAAGTAATGAGAGAGAACATGGCACAGAAAGATAATTAAGGCAGGGCGGCGAATGCAAGTCAGCATTATTATTTTGTAGCACAACACAGCTCAGGAAATAAAGATTACTGTATTACATTGGACCAGAGGAAGACAGCAGGCCTGGTGCTCCTCACTATTGCAGTGTTGGCACACAAACACTGCTTAGCTCCAAGCTCAATCTTTGTACCATGGTCCAGAGGTGAGTGCATACTGTCTAGCATACTCTTCAGTACAAAACCCTTACCTAGACAAATTCCTAAACATTCCACACATTGTATGGGACCTGCACAGTGCAGCACACAAGCAATGTGTCGAATGTTTGGAGAAATTAAGATATTACTCCATGTTAGAGCGAGCTTCAAGGAGGTATTATTTGTTGGCACACAGCCCAGTTTGCAAATGTTAGTAAATCGAGTTTTGCATCTAAATCTAACGGCCCTAGTGCTACAATGCTCCAGTTACCCCAAAAGAACGACCACTTGACGCAAAGTGACACAAAAAAAGAACACATGGCTATTTACACCGAGAAAAGGGCACCTGTCCAGCGCAAAATACATGCAAGAGTTAGAGCTGCTTTGTGTGACTTTTTTCCCCAGAACAAACCCTTAGCAAATCTCGCTTTAAGATTATGTTAACCATGATAGGCTGTCAAATTAGAAAAAAAGCTGGTTTTGTAGCAACCTTCTTATGGTACATTACCTGGGAGCCCCATGGGAAGTGGGGACACTGGGCCATTTCCCACTTTCCTCATGCCTTAAAGCTGCTCAGGCTCTAACAGTCCAGAGATACAGTTACAGATTTATGCATCAAAATTGAACCTAGGTGCTTTGGAGCGCAACTCATTCCCCAGATGTTCCCCAGATGTATATCTGTGTTTGAAGGCGGTGAACACTAACCCTGTCACTTGTAGAAAAATAAGTGGTTATTCGATAACTGTGTCCCCTTGTGTGTTATTAATCATATTTATGTTCTCTGATGATCTGTGAAACATTGGCTACATTCCATGAATCAAATGCTAAATTAGCGAACAATTCTTCCTTGAGAGAGAAATTGTTGCAAATAACACTTACAGATGGTAGGTTTTATATGGCACCTAGCTGAACACATAAACTCTGTCTTTTGTATAGAAATAGCATCAAAGCATTGTAGCACGTGACTTGCATTTACTTAAGATTGTTGCAAAGTTCAATATTTTTTCTTTAAAAACTTTTTTTGTATTCGTTATCATAAACATCTGGGTGTAACATATTTAATTTTTACTCAGGGATTTATATAATGCTCAGACCAAAGCTGGGAGAAGAAGAGGTGAAAAAAGGTAAGTTTAGAAGGAGGTCACCTGGAGAAGATCTCTTAATTTGGTGGCAGGGCATGTGATAAAACATACAGAGTCGTCTTCAGGCCTAAAGTGATGCGGCGAAGACTAAAGAGTGATTGACCACTGTATGTGATGCAGGGGCTCGAACTGTGGTGGCGCTGCCCACTCTGCACAAGGTCAAGGGTTTTGAATTGTCCATTCATGCAAAGGGAGCTAACGTAGAGACTTCAGACATGTATTAACCAGTGCCTAATTTGAGCCGGTGGTTGCAGATGGGGACCACAGGCTGTCATATGTGGAGACTAGTGCTTATGGTACTGCTTGAGACATTTCCAGAGAGCAAGAGCGGGAAAAGCACACAAAACAGAAAGAGTGAGGAGGAGAAAAAAGGAAAATCGACACATAGGGAGAAAGCAGGAACCTGCAAGAGTGGGATTACGAGCCCGGGAGTGTCTGTTAGTGGTTTAAAGAGGCATGAGGTAGATTTAAGACTACATATCCTTGGTATTGGGCACACCAACATTCAATTGCTCTGGCTGCAGGTGTCTGAGCAGAGGTTTGGGCACCAGCACTCTTGCTTTTACAAATAAACCGCTGGTGTTGACAGACTTGGTCCACTTAAAAACAAAGGGGCATATTTATTAAACGTTCACACACACAGGACAGGAAGCAAAGTTGCTGTGCTGCATGAACGAGAGAGAGTGGAAGAGAGCCATATCTACTACTATATAGCACTCTTCAGCTCCCTCTCTGCACTGACGTACTTGAATGCTTCGAGTGCAGGCACCCTTAAGGGACCCTTTACTGCACAAAACAATCCTTATAGGGATATTCCCCTTTCTATACATGATGCAGAATGCATCACCCACAGAAAGAGGAAGTAACAAGTAGAAATAAATATATTACTCCTTATCACGCCTCTGTCTGGGTGGCATCAGTTTTGGCACAAACCCAAGGTTACTGATTTCAATAAAATATGGGATTGCGTCAAATCCGTGGGTGGCTTGGCGAGAATGCCTCTGCTTCAAAAAAGAAACTCCTACCATTATGGAATGGAATGCAAAGCAGTGCAAGATGCTAATGTGTATTGCATTGCTTTACAAAGTCAAACAAAGTGGAGCAAATAACCCTTTGCATGGTTTTGCAAATACCATCTAAGGACTTGTGTTGCCTTGCAACAACTTGCTTCATACAAGGACAATGCAAGTGATGGAGCAAGGATTCGCACGTAAAGCGACTTGCTTGTATTCAAGAACCTCGAATAAGTTTAATGAACTAAATCAATCTGTTTGTCTCACTAATTTCCCACTTATTCTGACATTTGGGGTGTCCCAGAGTATCTTGCATATGTGTTTATTAACCGTAATACGCTTGCCACTAAAATGACTGCTGCTTGGCGGGAATTTCTTCTGCGCATGCGTTGGTCACACTCACGTGACGTGACGTACTCGCAGTTCTGGTGGGAATCTTTGCACTTGCGCACTAGCTACAAAAATGGCCGCTTTGTGTTCTCACATGCTGATGCTTGCACTGCAGCTTTTGTACTGCTGTTCGTCTTGCACTAACATTAATGCTATAGTTAATATAAAGTAAGGGGAGTCATATAGGGATTCCTGGTATACAGAGTATTCATTTATTTCTATGTTCTAAATTGTTTTCCTTTACTTTTCATGTGGCGAGTCTTTTGGGCCGGGGAGGTGTATGAAACCCCATCTTAGAAGTCCCTACTGCGCATGTCACCCTGGCAGAGGGAAGAAAACCTTGTACCAGTGGAACCCAGCCAGCTGGCAGCCACAGTCAAGATGCTCATGAGAACTGACCTGTGACCCAGCAGGACGAAGCCGAGATGTACTGTATTTGAAACAATTGTAATAAAAACTGTGTGCACCATTGGTAGGTAGAGCACATATCCTGGGAACCCCAAATTCAATAGGCGGTCCCAAAAGATGTAAATTGGGGCTTGTAAAAGTCAAATCCTGGTTGGTGTGTTGACCTGTCCTACTTGAGGACCAATCGAAATTGGGGATTCTTACACTTGCAACATTTGGGGGGTGGTACACTAACCCGAAAACAGTATAACTAGCCTAGGTTTAGCTAGAGAAATTGTCCGACTTGTCCGAATAGCTGACCTGTCACTGACCCAACTCACTCAATAGCTGATCGATACAGCGAGAGCTGCGGAGCACTCTGTCCGTAATTTCCATAGAGACAAGCGGGGTTTTAAGAACATTAAGTGCTGGCGGAGCATTTTGCTGGGGAATTCCTTAACCCAATCGGGGTTCTGACTGATAGCTGCAGAGAGGGTGTAGCGCAGGCGTTGCTACCGAACTGCGGGTGCTGGTCTTTCCTTGATGGTCCTGTCCTGATCCTAATCTGGTTTTCCTGTCCTGGGTGTCCATTCTGCACCTGTTGGCCTATTGGCGACTGTCCTTCCTTGGGTTTCTCCTGTCCTTAACTGACCCGTGGCCAGGGTTGGTCTTCACACCGTTCTAGGTAAATATAGTGCTGGGGAACCTATTCTGCATCCTTCATTCTTTTTCCTTGCTTTAATAAAGACGTACTCTTGCATATTGATTTTCCATGCTTTCTTTCTGCACTGATAAATGAAAAAGTTATACATTATAGTTGTTATACTAGCATGTTCCATTTTTGACCCATCCTTTAAGTACGTTCCTGCATACAGTTCTTGAAATATAGATGTACCTTTTCTTAACCTTCCTTTAGCTAAATGAAATGATTGCTCTGGAATATTAGCGTGTTCCACTTTTACCTTCCCCATAGTTACATGTTACCTTCGAGTTTCCATAGACTGACTAAATTCTCGTGCTTTGCCCACTTTTGAAGGGTATACCAACTGTGACATTCTAGCTTGTTCCTTATTTTTCCCTGTCCTTTAGTTACTTCACGTCAAGTCTAAATTCCTGAAAATTCTTACTAGCATGTTCCCTGTTCTAACCTTCCTTTAGAGTCCTAAATGGTTGGTCTTATTTACTTCCTATATGGATATGTGCTCTTTATAATCTTAGTTATTGACAGTTTACTTGCTGTGAACCTTATGCTTTCTGATCTTGATGAAAACTAGATAAAGGTTTTAAAACTTCCTGAGTATGTGGTTAATATATGAGTGCAAATAGAATAAATAGTTTTGTATTTTGGTGTCTGCCTTTCTTTTACAGCTAGCTCCTTGATCCATCGTGGTCATTAGGTACCCGTAGCAGTGGAGTGGTAAGTCGGGTACATTGGAAATAAATAGGAAGGAACAGGGTTACTGATAGTAGAGTGTAAGGTTACCCGATTAATAAATATGGTAAATTGAAATATATGGGCCCAATGTGCATATGGTAAAATTATAGTTGGGTGACGTGCGCGCTCTATCAGTAATTTTCTGGTAGCAGAGGATGGTTAGGGACTAGTTAAAGTTAGGTAGGACTAGTTAAGATAGGTAGGTAGGTTATTAGCTGCTAAACTGTGAAAATGTTGCTGCTAAACGATCGATCAAATGTGCAATTGTTGTTTTATTGCTTTGAGAAATTATGAAATGTTTTAAATTGTTTTTCTTGCTGATATATTGAGATATGTTTTAACAAAACTCGTTAGTGATTGTTATATGTTTGTCTGGAATCCCCGGGGGCAGAATAGCGGGTGGTGAGGAGAATCCACGTCGCAAGTGAGGTCACTTACTAGAGGAAAATTGGTGCAGGTTAGGAAGCACTAATTAGGGTTTTCTGTATAAATGTAAGAATGAATGGTAGCAAAGAGTTCGCTGGCAAAACTTCTATTGTGATATAACCTAGTAAGGGTTACACGGAAGGAGTAGCAGGTTCGTCTAAGCTTGATTGATAGCAAAGGAGTTCACTAGTGAAACTTTTGGCTTAGTATATATCCCAAAGTGGATGAGTCGAAGGAGTAGCAGGTTCACTAATGCTTGTGTGAAGAGTAGGCAGAAGGGATCTACTCGCAGTATTTGAAAAGTAAATAGAAGAAAGTTTACTTGCAGTGAAGCAAATCTTTTCTTTCTAGACACTCGAGTACAGTGGCGAATGTGTTTTCGTTGTAAATTAAATAAAGCACTTGCACTTTAAAGGGTAGAAATCGAAGCGTTTCTTACCTTGTGAGGGAGGGAGTCAGTTGCGGAGCTGTGCTGACGCCACTCAGTGCCGCGCTGGTATTGGTTAAGACAGCGGGCGTGTAGCTGAGACGGAATTGTAAAGGAGGGGTGAGCACAGGAGCGTGAGAACTCGTTTGCGAGAAACGCAGCTCACCCATTGGTTGAATTATACTGAAATCGCGCATTTGATTGGTTGCAGAAAAATAAAAGACGCATTTAGATTGGAAGTGATTTTGTAAACAAAGTCGCTTGTGGAAAATTATATGTGGCATCCGTCTAACCCAGAGACTAGACCTGATCCAAAATATATAGATTTCGGAAAAGATAAGTGGAAAGGTCGTAAAAGCGTTATGTACGTAGAAAAGAGGAAAATGACCTTAGTAAGCAAAGTGAAGAATTATTTCAAAAGAGACAAGCCTATCAAAACTAGAGAAGGAGTTGTCATTCCACCACCTAATACTCCCGCATCATTTATGATGTTTGACAGAGGATACCATGCTTGCGTATGGTTGGAAAATTGGGTGGAATATACAAAGAATGATGGAATTTTGGCATTTCCGTTAGACGGTACATTTAATAGTAGGATTCTGTTCAATTTGAGGACCCGAATGAAAGATTTACATCCCAGACCCAGACTAACGCAATACGAGGCCTTAGAAGAATGGGAGATAGAGGCTTTTGAACGAGACAGGCCCGGAATGGACAAGGGGTTGACAAAATGGTAGCCAAAAGTAAATAAAGAAACCCGAGAAAGCAAAATGAAAAAATGGAGACAGAATATGATAGTAGAAGGACTGTACCCTGTAATCGCCCTAGAAGCGCCAAGGGGAGAGAAAAGGACAGAGAAAACAAAACATTTGATGACCAGTGGGGATTCAGATGATGATTATTTGGAGGAATTAATAATGAAGAATCCACCTCCTTATAATGAAGGATCGAGATCAGTAAGTGCGAGAGACGCCTGTCTAATACCTCCTTATCAGGAGGAGCCGAGACCTTTAAGCACAGGGAATCCATTCCTGAAACCTAACTATGGTGAGGGACGAAGTATGATACATCCAACTACCCCGAATTATATTCCTACCCTAACTCCGCAAATAGAGCATGAAACAAGCCTGGAAAGAGTACTGCAAGAGAGAGAACGAGAGGCTATAGCTAAACAGAGAACAGAATTAATTCAGAAAATCTCCCAACTAAATACAAGTCCTGAAGCCTTAACAATCCCAGTGACTATTGGACCAGTTGTTCCTTTGTACGGGGATAAACAGGGAAGTCCAAAGACTCCAATGATTACCCCAGCTGTAGTGCAGCCGAGAAAAGAGCCCTTAATTGTAGATGATCAGGCAAGCGAATATGAATCTGTGATTTCCTTGATGGATTTACCAATAAGGGAACCAGAAGGGGGTTCACGGAGGAAGAACACTCCTTTCAATTCAGGAGAGGTGCAGATTGAGTCAGCTTCTGGTACTAGAAGTGCCACAGTAGTGACTCCTGAAGAAATTGGAAGATGGAACCGAGAATTAGAGAAACAAAATTCTCAGTCGAAACCATTAGATATTTACAAATTAAGAATAGAATTGGAAGAATTGATGGCTGGAAATGTGGGGTTAGACAGACTGAATACCTTTACTGTGGAAGAATTGCTGTTTATTTGCAAAAGTATCACCCGTAATACCAGAGTGTTCCATGAGAAATTAATGGACACCGCGGCTAGTATGGGAATAGATATTGGTAAATCTAAAGTGTTGCAAAAACCCTACAGAGCAGAGTTCTCAGACAAAGATTTGGAAAACATGAATGTGTCAGGGAAAAAAGTACAGATCAGAGAATTATTAAACCTGTTGCAAAAATGGGGAGAATTGGAAAAATGGAAAGCCAGGTGGGCAAAGAAAAAGGAGGAGATTAGATCAAAATAGATGGCTTCCGAGTATGTCTTAAAAGAAGCAGAGAAGGCAGAGAAATTATATCCTATGCGAGAAGTGCCAGGTGGAAAATATGTACATGTTCCATGGTCCCGACAGGATATTGTGTCCTTTACCAATGACTTCCCAAAATTACGAGAAAAACCTGTAGATTGGTACAGACAGGTAGAAAGGTTTGTGAAGGTTCAGAAATGCCTCTGGAAAGATTTGGATTTTTTTTTACATTGTAGTTCCCGTAGATTTGTGGACAGAATGTAAAATTGCTATTGATTGGCCTAGTGAGGAATTCCCGAGGGACGCTAACACAGGGGCTCCTTCTGCAGAAGTAATGAAAAAGTAGAACCAGGTAATGTTGCATCTCAAGGGAAAAGTGCCTGCAAAGGAAACTGATTGGACCCGAATAGATAGAACTACCCAGAATAGAGATGAAACTGTGCATTCTTATTATGAACGACTGTTACAGGTGTTCAAAAAGTACAGTGGCCTGGATAACATAGAAATGAAGGACATGACCCATTTCATTTATAGATTTGTGCTAGGGTTAAGGCCTGAGATTTCACAATGGATCAAGGACAATAAAATCTGTTGGCAGTCCAAACCAATTGATGAGGTCCTGAAGTACGCCAAATATTGTGAGGATGAGATGGCAGACCAACGAAAAGCATTAAAGGAAAAGGTCATGTTGGCACAGGTAAAGTTGGCAGAACAACAGGAACAACAGCTAAATAAATTGACCAGTAATCAGAATCAAGGCCCCGGGGGTGGGGGAAAGCCCAGAGTAAAAATGAGCAGAGAGGAGGCCAAAAAGAAGTTCCCCTGTCACGGGGGCGGACAGGTAGGTCACTGGAGAGACGAGTGTCCACATGTACAGAATGGTAATGTTCAAATAACTGATTTAAATCCACAGACGCAGAATGAGACACCACGAAAGACCCAGCAACAGGTAAAGCAGAATCAGTTGCCTCGTGCACCTAGACAAAATTATAGGAGCAAAGCACAACTGGGTGAAGATACCGAAGTGTGGGAAGTAAGGGAGAATAAGAATGCAGCAACTTCACAATTTCTGTTAAATGATACATTTCTCTGTGATGACACCTACTGACGGTGCCTGAGGGGGGAGGACGAGGAGTGCGTGCTTGGCGCCTCCTTGCCGGTGGACCAGTCAGGGCCATACATTGAAGGAAAGGTTGAAGGAAATGATGTCACCTTTCTGTTGGACACTGGTGCTACCCGTTCTACTGTGAGAACAGCAAACGTTCCAAACCTACCCCTCTCGGGAGAAGCGATCCAAGTAGTGGGCGTTTCTAATCAGCTAATTAGTACCCCAGTTACAAAACCTATGGAAATTAAAATTGGGAATTTTAAAGAGATGCATAGGTTTGTTGTCTGTGATTCCAGTCCTGTAAACCTGCTAGGACGAGATTTGTTGTGTAAAATGAATTGTACCATCTTTTGCACACCAAATGGCGTTGAAATTCAAACCCCAGACGAAGATGGAATATACAAATTAATGTTAGCTAGACCAGACTTTGAAATTCAAAGACTGACAATGCAAGACTTACCTCAAGAGCTCCAAGAAACAGTGAAACCAGAAGTATGGGATTTTACTGGAAAAGATGTAGGATTAATGGAAAATGTAGACCCAATCAAAATAGCCATAAAGGAAAATGCAGTGTACCCAAATATTAAACAGTACAAAATGAGTGCAGAAGTAAAAGCAGGGGTTGCCACTGAAATAAAAAGATTGTTAGAAGCAAAGATCATACAGGAAGTGATGAGCAGCCCATGTAATTCGCCCATAATTGGAATCAAGAAACCTAGTGGGAAGTACAGGGTAGTACAGGACCTGCGCAGGGTTAACAAAATTGTGGTTCCTTGTTGTCGTGTCGTGCCAAACCCTGCAGTGATTCTATACCAAATTCCATGGAATGCTGTATGGTTTACCGTCATTGACTTATGTCATGCATTCTTTTCAATTCCATTGCATCCAGACAGCAAATGTATTTTCTCATTTGAGTTCGACAGTCACGTGTACGTCTGGAATTGCGTCCCTCAGGGGTATACAGAAAGCCCCTCAATTTTTTATCAGATTCTGAAAAAGTGCCTTGAAACCCTAATATTGCCCGGAAAGTCAGTTTTGGTGCAATACATAGACGACCTTCTGGTGGCGTATAAAAGTCGAAGAGACTGTGTGACTGACACAATTGCCTTGCTGAACCTTTTAGGTGAAGGGGGGCATAAAGTATCACCAGAAAAACTTCCATTCTGTACCGCATCAGTGAAATATATGGGGCACCAGATAGAGAAAGGTATCAGGAAAGTCACCTCAGAAAGAATCAGGATAATTCGAAACATGGAGTTACCAAATACCCAGAAGGAAATCAGAATGTTCCTTGGAGTTGTAGGGTACTGTAGACAGTGGATTGTGGGGTTTGCAGTCTTAGCAAAACCATTAATAAAAATGACAAAGAAAGAAGCAAGTGACCCAGTAGAGTGGGATGATGAAAGCATGACAGCGTTTATAAAATTACGAGACTGTCTCTGTACTGCTCCTGCCTTAGGAATGCCCGATTACTCAAAAGATTTTGCACTGTTCTGTGACACACAAGATAATTGTGCACTTTCAGTCCTGACCCAAATTCATGGTTTGACTCGACGTCCAGTGGCATACTTTTCTTCCACATTGGACCCAGTAGCAGCTGGATTACCTGGATGTCTGAAAGCTGTAGCTTCAACCTGCATGAGTCTTGAACAGAGTGAGTCCATTGTTATGGGACATCCAGTAACTGTGTATGTTCCACATTCTGTTGTAATTTTACTGACAAGAACTAAAACTCAGTATCTCACAACTAGTCGGCTGACTAAGATGGAGAGAATCCTTGTAGGTGTAGGAAATGTAACCATCGAGCGATGTAACATTTTGAATCCAGCTACCTTACTACCCAGCTCATTTGTTTGCACATGATTGCATTGACTTGACTGAGTTCAGCACCAAGCCACGCCCAGACATCAAAGAGAACCCTCTGTACAGTGAAGATTATGAGCTGTTTGTAGACGGCTCTTGCATGAGACATGAGGACGGTGGCCTGAGAGCTGCCTACTCAGTGTGCACTCTAGAGCGTCCAGTGGAAGCATCCTATTTGTATGGAGTCAAGTCAGCACAAATAGCCGAATTAATTGCATTGACAAAAGCTTGTAAATTTGGGAGAAATTTGAGAATAACCATATATACTGATAGCCAGTATGGTTATGGGATTGTGCATGACTTTGGCCAATTGTGGCTACAGAGGGAGTTCCTGACTTCTTCAGGCACCCCTATCCGAAATGGAAAATATGTGCAGGATTTACTAGAATCAATCCAGTTACCAAAAGAATTGGCTGTGGTCAAGTGTGCTGCTCACAAATCTGGCAATGACAATGTGACAGCAGGTAATCGATATGCTGACCAGTTAGCCCAACATTGTGCAAAGTACAACATTTCAATCAATATAAAGGTTGGGGGAAACGGAAGCAGCTGCCAACTTTTGATGCTAGAGGGAGTAAATACATGGGAGGGAGGAAGTGAGAGACTTACAGGAAGCAGCAGAACCACAGGAGAAACAAAGATGGAGAAACTTTGGTTGTCGTAGGAGAAATGCAGATGGTGTCATTGTTTACCTTGATGATATGCCTGTGTTGCCAGACTTTATGCTTGCTCCTATGGCTAGGCTGATACATGGAAATGCACATGTAGGCAGAGATGCGATGATTCGCATGTTCCGCCAGACATGGTTCAATTCGAAATTCAGAAGTGTAGCAGAGGCACTCTGCCAGAGGTGGTTGACCTGTCAACAATTTAACCCTGGAAAGAAAACTATAGTGCTACCAGGGAAAATTGGAAAGGCAGAAGGCCCTTTTATTAGACTACAACTTGACTTCATTCAATTGCCCCCTTGTCGAGGAATGAAATACCTACTTGTCATTGTCTGCCTGTTTTCAAAATGGTTGGAAGCGTTCCCTGCTCGAAGAAATGACAGCATCACAGTAGCAAAATTGTTACTTAGGGAACTCATACCTCGTTACGGTTTCCCAGTCTTAATTGAATCTGACAGAGGAAGTCATTTCCAGAATGAAATAATAAGTCAAATCTGTGAAGCATTCAAAATCACGCAAAAACTGCACTGTGCATATCGTCCAGAGGCTTCTGGAGTGGTAGAACAGATAAATGGCACAATCAAATCAAGATGTATGTGTTTTGTAAAGTATGTATGCGTTTTGTAAAGCGCACTGCTGCCCTGAGGCGTCGTGGCGCTGTAGACCGCTGGGGTACCCGTCCTGGCTATCCCTGCGAGATGGTCCCTACGTGGTATCTCCAAGGTGAAACCAGGCATCCCCGGCGAATGTGGGGGGCCGTTGTAGAGATGAGGCAAGCTAATGTCCAGAGTTGCTGAGTGTGATCCCTGGTTAGAGTAGGCACCGAGGCGAGAATTATCGAGTCCGCTGATCCTGGTCCTCGACCCTGCCGCGTCGGGAATTGAACCCTGGTCCCGGGCCGTTCTCTGCTTCCGGGTCTGCCGCCTCTAACCAGTGAGCCACACCACTCCATTGGGAAAGATGTGTGAATACACTCAACTGGAATGGCCAGATGCTCTGCCTCTTGTGTTGATGGGACTCAGAAGTATTCCAGATAGGAACATGGGCTTGAGTCCCCATGAAATCCTGATGGGAAGAGCAATGCGGCAAGCATGGATGCCAGGATACAAAATAATAAGCATATCTGATGATTTGGTACTGGAATACTGTAAAGAGCTGGCTGACCAAGTGCGTTCTATCTCTCGCCAGGTTGGGGGAGAAGACGTCGCCAGGCCAACGACTCCAGCACATGGCCTGAATCCAGGTGACTGGGTCGTAATAAAGAAGCACACTCGGAAAAGTTGCCTTGAACCCAGGTGGGGAAAGCCCAGCTGTAAAGTGTGCAGGAGTACCTCGCTGGATCCATGCCAGCCATACGAAGAAAGTAACTGAACCTGCCAAAACTGAGGCTGAAGGTTGCGCAGCTGAAGGATCCCAAGACATCGGTCATGAAGTAGCTGAAGAACAACCGAGCTCCAGTCAAGAAGATTGGGGTCCATTAATCGATCTGACAATCAACCCTATAAGAACTAGAAGTCAAGCCCAGTTAGATAGACAGTGGGGTAGTGAGGACGAGACAGGTGAAAAAGAAGCCACTCAGATTATCGAAATCCATGTAAAATCTGATTCTGAGGAGGACCAGATAGGGAAAGAGAAGGTAATTGACGTTCCACCCAGAACACCTGCACCAGAAAAGGGGCAGATAGAAATTAGGGCGGACGTTCAAGCGGAAGAAAATCAAGAGCTTGAAGATCTTGAACAGGAACAGACAGGATTAGACAATTGTGTTCAGGAAGAAGAAATCGAAACAGATCAAAGTCAAAATCAGCATACACCTGAACAAGGCCAGTTTAGGGACCAGGCAGAAGAAACAGATGAAAGACCTGGACCTAGTCAGTTAGGGAACAATACTGAAGACGAACTTGATCCAAATGTGCCACAACTGAACGAAAACAAAAGGGTGTTTGAAGAAGGCCAAGACACAGTGCCAGTTAAAAGACTGAAGAAAGGTGACTCAGTACCTAGATTTGTGAAAAGGCTGAGATTGCGTCTGAAGACGATAGCCGAGGAGCCTGAACAAATAAATGAGGTCTCGAGTCAAACTGACCCAGTGGGGACAAAGCAAAAGAGAAGAAGTGCTCGCATCAAAAAGCTGAATAACAAGTATTCAAGCCTTGAATGGACTTACTTTGTACTGGAAGAATTTGAGAATTTGGAAATAAGTGACGAAAGTACTGAAAGTGACGAAGAATTGATTGCTGAACAGACCAGTGAAGAAGCAAACCCAACCTGAAAGGTTACTCGAGTAAGCAAGCTGTGCAGAGTTAGTAGGAGGGGTTTAAGCTTCTTTTTAAGTTAAAATGTCTGATTCTTCTGAGAATGGGAGACCAAGACGAAGTTGTTGTAAAACATGCTGCCAAGTATGTTTATGTAGTCTATACCCAAATAATAATTTACCTGACGACACTGTAGAATCACACAATAGAATTACACCACGAAGAGTAGACACATTGGACAAACCACTTAGCCTGAAACGGAGACAATTATTTAGATTTAGAAGCACCAGATGAGGAAGGATTACAATTTAACAAGATTAAGAACAAGACTCTTTTAAACGCTTTCGCAAACCTGTTAGTACATTATGTAGAAACAATGGAAATAGACGACTGTTATGTCTTCATGAACCTACCTACTTCTGTGGCTGAAGGCGTGACTTATCATCACCTGCCCTTAACCTATGGAATCTCCTGTAGTATACTAACTAGTTTATTTTACAAAAGAAGACCTTTACAGTATTACTATTCAAACTCTGACGTGACATTTTCTGAACTTCCTGTTCGAAGAAACCTGAATCCTGTACATACGACTAGAGATGTAGCTAAGTACATGAGTGATTATTTTCTAACTGTAGGAAAAATTAATATAGATGATGCACACAAAAATAACCTGACCTGTTCTTTACATGAAAAAGAAAAAGAATTTCTGGACATGGTAGAAAAGAGAAGAGAAAGTTTCCAAAGGAAAGCCAAAGACAAGAACCAGAAAGTTCCTAAATGGGCAGAGAGTATAGGGAGCACCTCAAATGGTGGAGCTAATGCTGCGATGCTTCTGGATTTCGAAAAGAAGGGGAAACTCTGTCTTAAAAGAGAAATTACTAGTTATTATAACAATATTTTCATTGGTTCCAGTGAATGCGAACATAATTACAAGGTAATTGGAGGTTGGGGTTTCAAAGATGGGACAGAGCCTGGGTTTCCTGAAATTTATTTTATTTGTGGGAACAAGGCTTACTTCAAATTGCCCGACCATTGGTACAGGAGTTGCTATTTTGGTATTGTCTTCCCAAAGATATACCATATGGGGAAAATCACTGGAAGCACTGAACAGACTAACCAATTAGTACGCACTAGAAGAGAAAATGCTGGTGAAATTGTAGGAGATATTTTTAGTGCACTGATACCTACAGTGGGAGCGGTTCTGAATACACACAGAATTTGCAAATTGTCAACAGTAGTAGATCGGTTATCTACTGACACTGCTGGATGTTTCCTGATGGTTCATACCGAAATGGTTGCGGTCAGATCAATGGTTTACAGAACAGGCTTGCTCTTGACACCCTATTGGCAAAAGAGGGCGGAGTCTGCAGAATGCTGAAAGCGCAACATTGTTGCACTTACATACCTGACAAAAGTGTAGAAATCAAAAGGTATGTGAGGAACATTACAAATTTGGGAAAAGAGCTTAAATCACTGGAGGTTGACAGTGCCTGGAAGAAACTCACGGATGGTCTCTCCGCCGTAGGCCATTGGTTTGCTAATTTAGGTAGAAGATTTCTGATTAAAGTACTGATGCCAATTGTGGGAATAGGTTTAGTAGTATTCATCATATTAATCTGTTGTAAATGTCGAAAGCACCAAAAGAAGTACACTGTGAACCAGAGAGGAGTGAAGAGAAATGTGGATGAACTTGAATTAGAGGAAATGAATAATCAGATTTATAAAAGGGTGAAAAATTCTCACCCTAATAAAGAGACAAAAGAGAAGCTGAATCGAATGTTTGAAGAAATTGAAATGAAATGAAATGAAAAATTATATTTATATAGCGCGAAACTACCCGGATGCCTCGCATCGCTTTGACTGATTACTAAGGCGAGTGCCGGGATGGGTTAACACGCTTTTGCAAACATGTGTGTTTTCAGAGCTTTCCTAAAAGCCATCAGATTGTTGTTCTCTCTAATATTCAGCGGGAGAGAGTTCCACATTCTCGCAGCGATGTGCAAGAATGAACGGCCGCCCCAACAGGCTTTATTGATTTTAGTTGTGGTGGCTAGATGCAGTGCACTGGAACGCAGGGTTCTGGAGGGAGTGTAGGGTACAACCAAGGGGAGCAAGATGGCAGGACCCGTGCGATGAAAGGATTTATGCACAATGCACATGGCCTTAAAATGTACTCCGTCAGCCACTGGGAACCAGTGTAGTTCTTTCAAGGCCTTCTTGGCTGAATGCCAACGGGGAATGTTGAATAGTAATCGGGCAGCACAGTTTTGAGTGACTTGGAGTCTATTGGTCACTGCCGCCGGGGTTCCTAGATATAAAGCATTTCCATAATCCAGGCGGGAGAGTATCAGGGCCTGGACCATGATTCTCCTCGCCTGGAATGGAAGTAAAGGGAGCACCTTCCGGAGCATTCTCATTAGCCCGATACAGGTGGATGCCGTTCTGGTGGCCTGAACAGAGAAATCTAATGCTTTATTGAGCCAGACTCCACGACTCTTTATCTGAGGTTTAGGGGAAGGAGGAGAACCAAGACAGGTGAGCCAGGTGGAAGCCAGAGTGGTCGGTGCGAGGTTGCCCAGCAGCATAATCTCTGTCTTCTCCCCATTAAGTCTGAGACAGGAAGATTGCATCCACTTAGCTACAGCCTCTATACAGGGGCCCAGGGTGTTGGACGACCCCTCAGTGTGGTCTAAAGAAACCACCAGTTGGGTGTTGTCTGCGTAGGTGACAATACGCACACCGAAGGGATGGACTATCCCTGCTAGAGGTTGCATGTAAACATTAAAAAGTGTGGGGCTTAGGGCAGAGCCCTGGGGAACCCCACAGCTGAGAGGTTGCTTAGAGGAAACTGCCTCACCCTCAAACACCTGAAAAAAGCGAACGTCCAGGAAGGAAGTCAGCCATTCCAGGGCCGCGCCCGACATGCCCATGCCCTTTAAACGATGTAATAGTGTGGCATGGTTAACCGTGTCAAAGGCGGCGCTGAGGTCTAATAATATGATGGCTGCTTTCCCTCCCCGGTCCAGCACAGATCTTGTTTCTTCCGTTACTGCTAGTAGAGCAGTTTCGGTTCCGTGTTGAGGGCGGAATCCCGTCTGAGAGGCACATAGCAGATTGTTAGATTCTAAATAATCTACCAGGATGTTATTGATGTGCCTCTCAAGCAGTTTGCTCATCCAGGGGAGTAAGGAGATTGGGCGAAAATTGGCCAAGTTGTTCTGATCTAGAGTAGGCTTTTTCAGAAGAGCCTTGACCATCGCACATTTGCACAGGACTGGGACGGAGCTGGAAATGATGGAGGAATTGAGGACATCTAAGATGACAGGGCGAATGGCATCAATGACCTTGGTCAGGGTCTGTGGGGGTGCTGGGTCATTAGGAGATCCCGAGGTGACTTTAGGGATCATTCTGTCTAATGAGATGGAGTCTAAGAGAGGGAACTCATCAAGTGAGCAAGGAACTGGAGGGTCAGAGTTAGTAGCGGCGGTAGTCTCCAGGTCACTTCCTCCAGTGACAAAGGAGGAGTAAATGGCCTGGATCTTCTGGGAGAAGAAGGTGGCTAGATTGTTACATCGAGCTTGCACACCGACTACAGACGGACGCTCAGGGGGGGAGAGATTAATGATTTAGCAGTTTTAAAAATTTATTTGGGGGAGTTTGACGCTAGATTAATTTTCGAATCATAAAACTGGGCTTGTGCAGTTTTCAGTTCATTTTTGTATAGCTTGACTGCAGCTCTATACTCTCCTTTCTTAGATTGCGAGTATTCTTGTCTCCAAGCTCTCTCCAATTTGCGGCAGGATTGCTTCATAATTCTCAGGGCAGGGGAGTACCAGGGGGCTACTTTAGGTCTTTTTATTGAATGCAAAGATTCCTTCGGGAGAACTTGGTCAAGGGTATTAAGAATCCAATTGTTAAAATTGGCGGCGGCTGTGCTGGAATTCGTCACCTTCGGAGGTAGATGTTCAGTAAGAGCTGATTTCCACTTAGAAAAGGGAAGCGAGACCCATTTTCTCCCCCAGTGTCTGTTATTATTTTGTGAGATAGGGCGGGTACTTGTGGACCATATAAAGGGTATTAAGTAGTGGTCGGTCCACGGTAGTGGTATAGGTGGTTCGACCCTTAAGCTGTCCAAATTGCTAAAGATGTGATCTAGAAGATGTCCCTTAGTATGTGTCGGGTGGAAGCCTTTCTGGAGCAGATCAATATCCTGGAGATTCAGTCGAAGACTGTTAGCTGCTGAATCAAGCGGATCGTCCAGGTGCAAATTCAGGTCGCCCAACAAAGTGAGATTTGCTGAGGTGAGCACTAGGTTGGCAGCAATATCCATCATGATTGTGACAAAGTCACTGAGGGAGCCAGGCGGTCGGTAATTGAATTGGGCAAATTGTGAAAAGTTGGCATCTGTTCTATTTTGATTTGTGATGATATAAAATATCATCAAAGCGGGGATTGATGGAGCAAGGATTCGCACGTAAAGCGACTTGCTTGTATTCAAGAACCTCAAATAACTTTAATGAACTAAATCAATCTGTTTGTCTCACTAATTTCCCACTTATTCTGACATTTGGGGTGTCCCAGAGAAGCTTGCATATGTGTTTATTAACCGTAATACGCTTGCCACTAAAATGGCTGCTGCTTGGCGGTAATTTCTTCTGCACATGCGTTGGTCACACTCACGTGACGTGACGTACTTGCAGTTCTGGTGGGAATCTTTGCACTTGCGCACTAGCTACAAAAATGGCCGCTTTGTGTTCTCACATGCTGATGCTTGCACTGTAGCTTTTGTACTGCTGTTCGTCTTGCACTAACATTAATGCTATAGTTAATATAAAGTAAGGGGAGTCATATAGGGATTCCTGGTATACAGAGTATTCATCTATTTCTATGTTCTAAATTGTTTTCCTTTACTTTTCATGTGGCGAGTCTTTTGGGCCGGGGAGGTGTATGAAACCCCATCTTAGAAGTCCCTACTGCGCATGTCACCCTGGCAGAGGGAAGAAAACCTTGTACCAGTGGAACCCAGCCAGCTGGCAGCCACAGTCAAGATGCTCATGAGAACCGACCAGTGACCCAGCAGGACGAAGCCGAGATGTACTGCATTTGAAACAATTGTAATAAAAACTGTGTGCACTATTGTTAGGTAGAGCACATATCCTGGGAACCCCAAATTCAATAGGGGGTCCCAAAAGATGTAAATTGGGGCTTGTAAAAGTCAAATCCTGGTTGGTGTGTTGACCTGTCCTACTTGAGGACCAATCGAAATTGGGGATTCTTACACTTGCAACATTTGAGGGGTGGTACACTGACCCGAAAACAGTATAACTAGCCTAGGTTTAGCTAGAGAAATTGTCCGACTTGTCCGAATAGCTGACCTGTCACTGACCCAACGCACTCAATAGCTGATCGATACAGAGAGCTGCGGAGCACTCTGTCCGTAATTTCCATAGACCCAAGCGGGGTTTTAAGAACCTTAAGTGCTGGCGGAGCATTTTGCTGGGGAATTCGTTAACCCAATCGGGGTTCTGACTGATAGCTGCAGAGAGGGTGTAGCGCAGGCGTTGCTACCGAATTGCGGGTGCTGGTCTTTCCTTGATGGTCCTGTCCTGATCCTAATCTGGTTTTCCTGTCCTGGGTGTCCATTCTGCACCTGTTGGCCTATTGGTGACTGTCCTTCCTTGGGTTTCTCCTGTCCTTAACTGACCCGTGGCCAGGGTTGGTCTTCACACCGTTCTAGGTAAATATAGTGCTGGGGAACCTATTCAGCATCCTTCATTCTTTTTCCTTGCTTAATAAAGACGTACTCTTGCATATTGATTTTCCATGCTTTCTTTCTGCACTGATAAATGAAAAAATCATACATTATAGTTGTTATACTAGCATGTTCCATTTTTTACCCATCCTTTAAGTACATTCCTGCATACAGTTCTTGAAATATAGATGTACCTTTTCTTTACCTTCCTTTAGCTAAATGAAATGATTGCTCTGGAATATTAGCGTGTTCCACTTTTACCTTCCCCATAGTTACATGTTACCTTCGAGTTTCCATAGACTGACTAAATTCTCGTGCTTTGCCCACTTTTGAAGGGTATACCAACTGTGACATTCTAGCTTGTTCCTTATTTTTCCCTGTCCTTTAGTTACTTCACGTCAAGTCTAAATTCCTGAAAATTCTTACTAGCATGTTCCCTGTTCTTACCTACCTTTAGAGTCCTAAATGGTTGGTCTTATTTACTTCCTATATGGATATGTGCTCTTTATAATCTTAGTTATTGACAGTTTACTTGCTGTGAACCTTATGCTTTCTGATCTTGATGAAAACTAGATAAAGGTTTTAAAACTTCCTGAGTCTGTGGTTATTATATGAGTGCAAATAGAATAAATAGTTTTGTATTTTGGTGTCTGCCTTTCTTTTACAGCTAGCTCCCTGATCCATTGTGGTCATTAGGTACCCGTAGCAGTGGAGTGGTAAGTCGGGTACATTGGAAATAAATAGGAAGGAACAGGGTTACTGATAGTAGAGTGTAAGGTTACCCGATTAATAAATATGGTAAATTGAAATATATGGGCCCAATGTGCATATGGTAAAATTATAGTCGGGTGACCTGCGCGCACTATCACAAGTCCTCAATAATTCTGGGCTAAAGTCTGTGCATGCTGAGCAGATATGGGCCCTTCGAACTTTGTTCCATGGCTAAAATGGTCCAAAAAATCTTAACTTGTGTAATGTTGCCCGGTGCTCAGTTAAAGGCTAAGTTTGCGCTATATAAAGCTACAAAAAAATGGCAAGGTGTAACAATCACTGCAACAACCAAGGCAAACTTTTGAGTAGGGGTGAAAGTGTGAGAGATGCCCTGCAGAAAATTCACATAGGTGATGATAGATTTGATTTCTACTGCGGCTTGTGCTGCGGGCCGGCAAAGGGCTGCAGCACAGGCAGCAGGAAAAAAGGGCATTTTTCCAAACATCCATGCACCGTGTGCCAGGCACCATGTGGTGCCTGGCACACATGCATGAATGTTTGGGAGGTAAAACATGAGCTTCTCTAGCCACTTAGCAGTGGCCCACTGGGGATGAGGGCCATACTTGGGGTCCCCAAAGTCCCTGTCTGCCTGTCTTTCAATGGCGGTGGGACCGCCATGAACATGCCGTTGGAAATGGACCTCATGATGCTGACGGGGGTTCCTGAGCAGGTACCGCCTTCATTCAGGATCACGATTCCAACACCGCCTGTTAGGATCAGTAAATCCTGTCTGAGGTAGCAGTCCATCCCAGACAGTCAAGGGTCCGACTGCCTGCATTGTATTGCAGCGGTCAGCCTGAGGGCTGTCTGTCAGTGGGACCGCCACCAACGGTCTGTCAGTGGCAGTTCTACCAGCATCGTAATGTGCCCCCAAGTTTCTACGCTACGGGAAAAGAGATCCATAATTTGGCAACTAAATAAGTGAACGAGCACCCTCCACCTCTAGCTTCCCTGATCTACATGACTGTAAGTAGCTCTTGATCAGCAGATCGTAGTGATTTTTTAGGGCTGTAAGGGCATAACAAATGCTGTAGAAGTTAAGGGCCCTTCATATACATCGCCCGATGAATTATGCAAATGGGCTCGAACTATGGGGCCGATTAGGATGGAGGATTTTCCGCCTCCTCCGGGCTGGCGGAAGCCACCTCCGGCCCGGAGGAGGCGGAAAATCCTCTGCGGAGTCACCAAAGACCCACCGCCGCATTACGATGGCTGGTGGGTCTTGGTTTCTGTCCGCTGCTTTTCCGCCGCGGTCGGATTACAACCGCGGCGGAAAAGCTCTCATTTGGCTGGCAGTGTCTATCAGACACCGCCAGCCAAATTAGGAAACATTTGTAAACATGCTTTTCCGCGGCGGTTTTTCCGCCGTGGAAAAGCATGTGTACTTTTGATTTTGGGGGCCCGTTGCGGGCCCCCAGGGTGTAGGCGGGTGGGGGGTGCACATGGGGGGTACCTATGGTACCCCCCAGCATTTACATGCACAAAGCGGCAGGCACCGCGCGGTGCCTGCCGCTTTGTGCATGTAAATGTTAAACATGCACTTTTTAACATTGCGGCGGGTGCTGCTTGAAGCAGCACCCGCCGCAATGTTAAATATCCAGGATGTGACCGCCAGGGTGGCGGTCACATCCTAATTTGCACGGAGGGACCGCCGCAGCCCATGCGGATGGTCCCTCCACCTCTGGGATGGCGGACGGACGCAAGTCCGTCCGCCATCCTAATCGGCCCCTATATCCTCTTGCATACTGGCAGCCAGTGTGGGGAGGCCATGGTGGATGAGGCTGAAAAATGGTTCAGTATTTTCAGCAGAGATTGGGTCACTGCATTTTATACATTTGGAGTCTTTTGACAACCGATTAAGGGCTTCCCAGATAAAGAAAATTCCCATAATCTAAATGTGATAGCCCTTGTACTACCACTCTCTGCTTAAAGCCGGGAAACCAGCCCAGCAGTTTTCTGAGAGCCTTCAACAGGCCAAAACATCTTGAGGCTAGTTTACTGGCCTAGATTTCCATGGTGAGCTATTGTGAATCCAAAATAACGAGACTTTTTACCGCTGGTTTTTGGGGCAGGGTGGTCACCAAGCTAGCCAAGCCACCACAGTTCAACCCAACTAGAGGGGTTATTGGCAACTACTAGCGCTTCAGTTTTGTCGACGTTTAATTTCAGGCAGCTGACAGACATCCATTTGCTACTTGCTTTAAACATGCATTTCGTTGACTGGACACTGCTACTATATCAGGAGTAAGTAAGATTTGTATTGGCATGTCTTTTGCTCACGACACCATTGAAAAAACATGTGCATTTATAATCTCAGCAAACGGGCGGACATAAAGATTAAATAGTGTAGGGCTCAAAGATGACCCCTGTAGGATCCACACTTTAAATGATGTGAATCTGAACGAAAAGGCTCCTAATAAAGTTGAAAGATTCTGTTGGTCAAAAAAGAGGCAATCCATTTGAGGCTAAACTGGTAATTCCAGCCTTTTCATGTCTCTGGATTAGTATTGGATGAAATGCAGTATCAAAGGCTGCACTCAGATCCAACAATATAACCCCCTTGATCAAGACTTTTTTTCAGATCTTCAGGTACCGCTAACAGTGCTGTTTCCATACTACTTCCGGGATGGAAAATTATTTGAGTTGGATGTAAAATTCCGTTATTCACCAAGAATAAGGAGAGAGGTTTGTTGACAAATTTCTCATATTTTGTAGATGCTTGGAAGTAAGGAGATTGGCTTGTAGTTTTCCGCTCATGTAGAATGTATGGATGGTTTCTTCAGCAGAGGTCCCCTGCAATTGGATATTTCCAGGCAGGCCACTCTCAAGTGAGCAGTTAAAATGCCAGTCAAAACCAGAAAGATAGCATTTTCTCCTATTATAAATATGTAAGAAGGTGCCAGATCTAACGGGAATCCGTATTTTACTGTTTTTATGAGCCCTTCAATGTCTTCCTTTCTAACCTCAGGGAAGGCTGATCATTTCTCTTTTGCCATCCTATCCTGAAGATGTTCATTGGCAACATCATTAGGGTCTGTTTCCCCTCATAGAGTGGTGCAGATACTATTAGCTTTTCCCCAAAAATAATGTGCTAGCCTATTGCAGAGGGACTCAGAAGGCGAGGGCCCGGAATGCTCCTGGTCAGTGTCATAAAATAATTGACTATTTTAAATAGGTCTTTTGACGAGTTTGATGTACTATCAATCCTTGTGCTGAGATAAGGGGTGTGTGCTTCTCTTATATCTTAGTGGTATTTCTTTACTGTTTTTTTGTAGTTTAATTTGCTGGTTACATCATAATTATTTCTCCACATTCTTTCTATTCTGTTGCATTCTTCTTTAATTCCATTAGTTGCATAGTGTACCAGGGGGCTCGGGCCAGGGGTCAGCTGATCTTATGTAATTACAAAGGAATTAGTTTGTCCAGTGAGTTCTTGATCCAATCTCCAAACATTTGATACATTTCTCAAATTTTTCCATTCATTTTTGGGATGGAATTTAATTGGGTAGATTCCCAACTTGCTGCAGTCAATGTTCCCCAACAGAACCTTGGCAGGTGGACAGGTGTAATTTCATTTCCTACTCTATTGAGATAGGACGGGACAATGTAGTGATCTGACCAGCATACTGGGAGAGGATCTTCTGAGTTCACATCAAGGATGGGAGTGAAAATGGGATCAAGGAGGTGTCTTTTTTTTATGTCTGGGAAACATTACCAATTGTGTGAGCTGAATGGCAGAATGATCCTGTATAAGATGAATTGCATTTTTGCATTAATTATCCTCAAAATATAGGCTTTTATCTGCCACAATATCCAGCAAAGCGTGAATATACTGGGTAGCCGGTTCCGGGAGCAGTACACCAATATCTACGAATCTGTAAAGGTTGGGGGAAATTCAGTTGAAAAGGAAAGACTCTCACACCCAGGAATGTTAATAGGGGAAAATTTCCCCTTCAAATCGTCCTTAAAAATGATGGCAACCCCACTACCCATTTTGTTTTGCCAGTAAAATCTACCTAAAGTGTATCCCTGTGGGAGGGCCACCATATCATCAGGCATGGATTCCTCTCTAAGCCAGTTGTCTGTAGGAAATAGCGCCTCTGCCTGATTTTCCTCATGAAAAGCAAACAACTCAGGTTTATGTCTGAAAAGTGATCTACAACTAATCTGATTCATATGCCATATTTTGGTATTATCATTTTAGTGCTGTAGCATAACACAACATGTGTATTTGTAAATCTCACTTATCACCCGTGGATCTCAAGACGCTGAATAACAGATGTTTATTGTTACCCAACTCAACTATAAGGTATCTGTACATGTTGCTAACTCTAGTCGCTCATAGAACTCGTAGGGTCTACTGTATGATAGCTATACTTAATCAAAGACCTGTTTAGCTGGAGAAGTTCTTCTGTAGAAAATGTTAATCGCTTTTTGGGAAACGGGCAGAGGCACTGACTAACTAGTCAAGCACTCAGATTGCAGGCAGCTACCATGTTATAATGTTACATAAACACTTTAAAATGGAGTCAGAAAAGGAATTATCATTGAACAGTGCAGACAAAAATAAACAGCCGGTATTTAAAATATAAAAATAAATAAAGTGAAACACACTTTCAGCCAGATGTGTCACTGAGAGAAGGAACTATTTTTAGCAGATGTGAACAATGTGAACAGGTTTTGTTCAGTCAAGTCAATAGATATTTATTCGGTATTTAAAAAAATACCATAAAAGTACATAATAAACTGTTAAAATCCATAAAATACAATTCATGTGCCAGTAATTAAACAATAAGCAAAAGAGATACATTCAACACCGCCCTCTTGAGTTCCGTAGCCTTATAGAAACCTTAATCAAATTCATAATACAAAACTGAGTGTGAGGATCATTGGCCCTTTGCAAAACAATAAAGCAACCTTGGCGTGTTTAAACTTTAAAATTCCTACTAAAAAACTACGCCTCAGTAAAGTGTAAAATGAACATAAGAGTACAAAATGAAGGGTATCCTGCGAAGACCTATTGTCGCAGCCGCAGGTACCCTTCTGCTCAACCGTTGAAGTAAAACCTGGTGGATCAGCCAGTATGTGATGTAAAAGGTTGAGCCTAAAACGGGTCATTAAAAATCTGTCCTGTGCGTTGTGCATGAGGGCAAGATAAGGTTCCATTCCTTCCTCTGTTTTCATTACTCTATAGGCACCAACTGTGGGTTTGCGTTCTTCTACAGCGGCCCTGCGTTAAGCTGCCCATTCCCCCCAAAAAAATTTGACTCTCAGTTTGTCATGGGGGGTAATTTCATTGGGGTTAGTAAAAAGGTTCTTGCAACCAATTCCCTCGAATGTGCCCTTCACATATTTTAACCAGAGAATACACATTCCTTTGTCCCTTTTCAGGCAGTCTGTAATAATCTGCTTAGGTCTGCTTCATTATTAGTCCAGATCTTCAGCCAGGCTATAAGAGGTCTAACCTTTATTTAGGTCCTCCATGTATGCCCCTCCCAGTTCCTCGTGAATGATACAGGCGGGGATACTTAGCGGGGTTTTGAGTACCTTTCTAAAGTATTTATTTTCCTCTGCCTGTAACTGCTGGGTATTTGCAAAACCCCAAACTTCAGACCCATATGCCACTTTAGAGCAACAAATCGATCTATATAGGTTCATGACTTGTTCGGGTGACCACCTTCCCAGCCTACGTCTGTAGTTCATTATCACCCCGGTCGAGGCCACCAGTTTTGAGCGTTGTTCTAACACTAGAAGTTTGAAGTTTAAAAACCCATCAAATAACAGGCCTAGATAGGAAAAGGACTGCACCTGCCCTAGTCTGTGAGTGCCTATCTTATAAGAAAACTTCCTGCAGGGTTTGATCCCTGTCAGCATAACGTAGGACTTATCCAGATTTGCAGATAAGTCTAACGTAATCATAAAGCTGACAAACCCATCAATCAAACTCTGGAGTCCCTTAGGAGTACGGTCTAGAAGCACCGCGTCGTCCGCATATAACAGGACCGGGACAGGGCGGGAACCTACTTGGGGGGAATCTACTCCTAGTTTGTGTAAATCCATCTCTAAGTTATTGATATATATGGAGAACAAAAATGGGGCTCGAATGCAACCCTGCCTAACCCCACTGTTACATTGGAAAGGTGATGTGGTGCCCCCTTCCGAATTGAAACGCACTTTAGCAGAGGTATTCCAGTGCAGTTCTTTCAATATATTGACTAAGTCCTGTTCAACTCCTAATCTAATCAGCAGGGCCCACAGCTTCTCTCTATTCACATGGTCGAAAGCAGCAGAAAGATCCATAAACCCTAGGTATACTGCCTCATTACTAGCTAGGGTATATTTAGCGACCAGGAGATAGAGATTCAGGCATTGGTCCGTTGTTGACCTCCCCTCCCTGAACCTTGTATTGCGTGTCGGTAATAATTTGGTGTGCATCAGCCCACTCCGTAAGGCGATGGAGGACCGCACGACCCAACACTTTCGCTGTTACATCGATCAGGGATATTATTGGTCAGTAACATTGGGGATTGTCCCTATTCCCTTTTTTAAAAATGGGGACTAATATTGCTGTCGACCAGGAGCACGGGAGGCCAAATGCCACCACCGCGTTTAAAACCCTCGTGAGGATAGGGGCCCACAGCTCCACCTTGCTTAAATAAAGGTCAGGGGGTATGCCATCTGGGCCCTGGCGCTTTATTTTTGGTTAAGCCCTGAATGGCCTCTACTATTTCCTCCAATGTAAACTCAATCCGGGCTACCAACCGAGGGCCCAACCCATCAACCTCGTTATTATCGGTAGTGTGGTTATATACATTTTTAAAGTGGTTCTGCCATTGTTCTGGGAGAATAGTGTTGCCAATTTCTGGGGCATTAGTGTCCTGGAAACATGGGTTATTTATAATTTTCCAGACCTCTGTCAGATCCCTTCTGTCTGCTGCCTCCCTTAGATCCTCCCAGGCTTGAGATTGAAGGGAGTACTTCCTACATGTTAGTGCCTTTTTGTATGCCAGCCTACAATGTGCGATACGTGACCTGCCCCGGGGTAGAGTTTTCAGGCTGCATATCAGCTCTTTGTGTGCCCGAGAGCAGTCCTTATCGAACCATCTGGGAATGGTGTTTAATCTAATTTTCTTAGTGGTCCTTAGTAGTCCATCAATTAGGTGCGCCATTTCCTCAAATGCTTTAACAACAGCAACCCCCTCCACGGAGAGGTCAAGACCCACCTCAAATTCGTCTATACCTTTCTCCATTAAAGATTTATAGAAAATGTCCCCATCCACTTTAGACCATCTGAGTCGTCTCCCCTGATCCGTTACCCTCTCTATACTATCTACCCTTTGTTCAGTCACTCAACGTAAAGGGAGTCAGTCGGTAAAGGGGGCAAGCCTGATCCATTATCTATGGAGATGTGGGTGGAAGCAAAATGTGAATAACAATTTAAAGTTTCAATGGATGAAGTCCACTGACCAAAAGCCCCTCTGTGTTTTTATGTTATGTCTGATGTGCAGAAAAAAGCTGCCTCAAAAGCCAGACAGAAAAAATCTGGGCGAGGGTGACTGTAAATGCTTTATCCTGCATACGTATCTAATGGTGTTTATTTTTACTGGGCTTGGAATATACAGGCTTCTTTTTATAACAAAATATTTTACTTATTTCATTCTTTTCCTGAGTCACGTCATAAGCTAATGACCTATATTTGCCTTCGTGTGCAACACCGTATTACATTTTTAGGCTTTTTTTATTCTTAAATTATTATTTCCCTTCAGCCTTCTTCTGTGTCTGCCTCGTTGTATCCCTCTTATTTTTAGTTAGCAACAAATGTAAATTAAAGAAAATGAATCATGAATGTAGTTGATATGAGCAGTGAAAGTTTCCCAGAATTCACTAATTTTATCTTCACCACAGAGACATTTTAAGGCATGGGCAAAGTGGGCAATTGCCCAGCACCCCCCACTTTCAGAGTTCTTGGGAGAGTGAACTTTCTCTCCAGCTCACTTTTGTGAATTTCTGGATCTCAGTCTTTAAACAAAAAATCCAATATCGTTTGCAATCACAGGACTTGGACTAGCAATAAAATGGGTAACACCATTCAAAGTTCTTCCAAACAGGGGCCCCAAAATATTACTTGCCAGAGGCTCCCAAAATCCTCAATATGGTACTGCTTCGCTATCCTCAAAGAGATACACAGACTACACAGTTTAGTGCCTTACTTACTGTTGTCTGAATTGCATGTATATGGTCCTGTTAGATAATATGCAGCCAGAGAGCTTCATTAGTTCACTTAACCTCTCCGACGCTGATGAGGGCTCCCGGCCGTCATGAGTCACGGTGGGCGTGTGCTGATGACGGCCGGGAGCTGTCATGACCACGCCCGCGATTGTAATGCTCAGCACTGCGGCGGAATTCGCGCCGCAGTGATGAGGTTAACCGCCTTGTGAGGGAAGGACGTGCCTTGATTCGACTCAAAGTGCTTCATGACGGACTAACTAAAATGTGTAAATAAAGCAATTTATATTGATAAATAGTTTAAAATATAAATCTCTTCAAGTCATTGGGAAAGACCAAACCAGAGTTATTTTTAAAGCTGGGGGGGTTTACAACATGGCAATTACTGCATTAAAGCTGTCCATTTTTTATCAGATAACTTACCAAGTCCATCCTGCAATTCTGTCCACCAACCTCTCCACTGTTCCTATGTAACATTTATTAGATATTTCATATTTTAAAACTAGAAAATGACCTGAAGAAAATAGGTTTTAGAAACATAACTTAGCATTTACTTGTAAAGCATAAGTTCGCTCCTAGGTCTCTTGGACCAGAAATAAAAGATGTTTATTGTCACCCAACTCAATGGCACTCGTTTTATTGACCTCAGTAGGATGACCCGTTGAGTGGATCTACAAGGATTTATATCAGTACCCATGAGGTCACACACAGATTCCTGGTGGGGTGCATTAGTCCACCGAGCTACCAGATGCAGCTCTGTTTAATTAGCCTAGCATCTCTAGTGAACTAAGCACGCTTCTCAAATTAAGCAGCAGGAGAATTCAATATTCTATATTCTATGCTAGTTTGGATCCAAGGGAAAAGAGACGCTCATAGAAGATTTTAGTTGCTTGCTCAGAGAAGGTTTTGCCTTTGAGCATTGTAAAAGTGATAAAATTGCAAATAGATCCTATTTCCTCCACATGAAAACATTGATTGCAAACCTGACTCTTGTTCAAATTGTGCAACCAACAACCATCAAGGCACAACAGTCATCTTTCGGATTTCATATTAAAAACATGTCCCTGTAACTATGACACTGTTTGGACTTACTTGCTGTGAGCCGCTGTGGTCTGAAAATGTGGTACGCTTGCAAGATGTGCAATGGGTTTTACTTCAGCCTCACACTTAGAAAGGTTCCCTGAGCAAAAGTTCTTCCATTCCTACCAGTTGTGATTCATGACTACGGCTGGTAATCTATTGAAGCTCTCAACACTTTGGAATCTCATTTTGCTAATATAGAATTATAGGCTGATCACGAGGGCTACAACTATTGGTATTGGGCCTGAACTTGAGTTATAGGTCCAGGCCACAGGTGAGACCCTATGCCTAAGGGGAGGGCCTTTAACAAGTGGTATAGCCTGTGAGAGAAAGTTTGTAAAGTCACTAGAACATTCCACACACTGAGGGTAGAATTTCCTAAATTAAAAACAAATGCAGAAGACATACATTGGAATTTTGGAGCATAACGACTGTACCTGCCATTATTGACACTTAGGCCCTTATTACGAGTTTGGCGGTCCAATAAACTGCCAAATCTGTGGTGGCGGTCCACGGACTGCCAGACTGGCCATCCGCATTAGGACTGTGGTGATTGGACCACCACAGGACTGTTGTTGCCCCTAGTGGTCCACAATCCGTGGTGGTGGTGCAGTGGTCTTTGCCCTCTAATATACTGGCAGTGCTGCTGCAGCACCGCCAAACATATTAGGAGTTTCCTCACCGCCACATTTTTCATGGCGATGCAAACACCATGAAAAGTATGGCAGTGAGGAAAGAAAGGGGGCCTTGCAGGGCACCCTGTTGCTCTGCGCCATAGGGTGCATGCAGGGGAACACATGTTGTGCCCCCCCTGTGTGCATGCACCCCCAGTTGCAGCGAATGGACTTAATAGTCCATGCCCCGAAGGGACTGCTTTTGATGCTCCCATTGCTGCGCCTTTTTCAAAGGCACCGCATTGGGACTGCCAAAGAACCGCTCGCCAGAGTAAAAATTAGTCATACTCTGGCGGGAGGTCTTTAATGGATTTGGTGGTCTCGGAGCACGCCAACACCTCCAAAGTAATAATAAGGCCCTTGGCCACTCCATTGCCTTCAATGGAGCTGCCAACATTTCAGTTTTCCATTTAAAATTCACCTTCTCTAAAATACCATTTTGTCAGAAGCATAATATTCTGACATAACCCCATAAAAATATGAGCATTTTTAAATGAAAAGACTATTTTCTAAACTGTTACTCGGTGTGACAGCCTTACCAGTAAGAAAAAAACAAATACAAACTGCTATAAAAAATAATTATTGGAAGCATGCATCTCCTTGTTTTATTACCCTCATTGCTTAAAGCAAAATTAAATCAGGTATTCCATCAATCGAACAAACTACAATTTGATCTTTGCTCAAAATGAAATATCATCCTTATTTGGCACTGTTTTACAATAATTGAGATGTGGATTTGATACGTATGATACTTTTGACTCATTGACACTGATTACCAGGGCCAGACTGGGAACAGAAACCGGCCTTGGCACACTCCTCATCCGGCCCCCCACTGAGGTAAGGGGGAGCGCAGTCGAGCAGTTTGCGAGGGCCGGTTTCGGCCAATTTTGTTACAGGGGGCAGATATTGCCGACCCCCTGGGGCCCAAAACCGTCCCCACACTAGCGGCCCACTGGGGAAACTCCCGGTGCCCGCTATGGCCAGTCCGGCACTGCTGATTACGAGGTGATCAGTTAATTCCAACCCGTGCGTAAATCCGTGTTTATGTACAGGTCAGAATTACGAGTTAAAAGGTATTTAACTCATCCGATAATTGTCGATTCATCAGAGGTGTTAGATCCCTCACACTTCTTCAAACCTGCCGAAATTTAACAGGGGAAATGGTATGGTATTTACTGGACCATGAGGATTTTGGTGGATTAAATACCAAAATGTGCATGTTATTTTCCATAGACTCGTAATAGGTGCTATTTGTCGCACCTGATAAAAATGCATACCCCATGGTATCATTATTTATCAAGTACTTGTTATCCGCCCCTTAAACTGGAATTTTTGTGAAGCAACATATAAACATAAGAAAAGAAATAAGAATGCACAAAGCCACGTACCTCTTAAACTCAGCTGTTCAGAGAATTGGTATACCGTAAACAGTGGGTGTTTAGGCACAACTCCTGCAATAACAGTCTTTAAGGTCTTTAAGTTAAGCAGCGGATAATGCCTAGATGTCCTGAGTTACCCCTTTGTCATTTATGAAGCCATTCAAGATATACACCAGTTGCACGCTATGAAACACATACCTTTGCAAAATCTTGAACAAAACCTCTACTGAACACGTGATACGCCTTCTGAAATAATTCTACATGGCTTGAAATCAAAGGAACTGTTTTCAAGGTTTGGATCGGACTTTATTGAAACACCCTTACCTAGAATTTTCCTTTTATTTCCTGTGGATAAGATACAATATCTACTTGCTGATTGAATGCAGACTTCTCACATCCACATGTTGCTCCCAAGAGAGTCTACAAGGCCTCTGAAGGTCTGTCTGTCTTTTGCTTGCAGTTATTATATGAGCATCGTACTATTAGTTGCATAGAACTGCCCTGTATGTTTTGTGAGTAAGGGCCCGATGTAGGTAAATCTAATTTACCACTTCTAAAATACCGAATCATACCGATTCGGTATTTAAGAAGTGGTAAATTAGAAGGGGGGAAATGTAGGTAATTCTGATTCGGTAAATACCGAATCTGTAAGATTTGGTATTTACCGATTCTGTAAATACCGAATCGGTATCCCCCATTGATTCCTATGGGCCTTGAAGCCCATAGGAATCAATGTGGAATATCGAATCTGTATTTACCGATTCGGTAATTACCTATTCTTGCAAGGGTGCAGGGGGTGTCACTTTGACACCCTCTGGCACCCCAATTACAGGCATGTGTGCCATGTGCCACACAGACATGCCAGGTGTGCATGCACACCTGGATTCGGTATTTCATCACCCAATTGGATTGGGTGGTAAAATACCGACTCCTAAAGGCCTGTGGGACTCAGAAGAGTCCCACCTACATCTGGAAGGTACCGAATCGGTAAAAATACCGATTCGGTATTTTACAGTTTCTGTAAATTCACCGATTCGGTAAATTTACAGAATCTATAAAATCTGGCCCCCTACATCTCAAGATGCCAAATACCGGTCGGAAACGGCCAAATTCGGCCGTTTCCGACCAGTATTTGCCACCTACATCGGGCCCTAGGTGTGAGAAAGAAAAGTGGAAAGGGTAACAAAAATGTGATGCGAAACATTGCTTTCATGTGCATGTGACGAATGTTCAGCTTTGTACTTTTACATTCATTTATTTTAATCTATGTCTTAAACTACAGTTCCCACAATGCTGTATAGTGGCCAATTTGGGATTCTGTACATAAGTTATAATAGAAAAAGAACTCTATTACTGTGGGCAAGACTTGTTTTCGAAATGCGTGGGTGTGTGGCTGAGATGTGATTGTTTGCCTAAATAATTTGCCGTGAGACACATTAATCCCAGGAGTGCAACATTATTTCAAACAGATGTTCCCAGTCACTACATCCTTGGGCTGATACCAGGGCCTTACTGGGAACGCAAAATGGCCCTGTCCATTGAGTCGCACCTGCCGCAGGGGTTTGGTGAGGGGGGTATTGCGCTTGGATAACACTGCAGCAGCTTTTGTTACAGAGGGCCGATATTGCAACCCCCCCCGTAATCAAAACGGCCCCCAGGGGTCTGCACAGGCCCCCACCCTGGCGGTCCACCGTGGTAACTCTCGGTGCCCGCTACAGCCAGTCTGGCCCTGGCTGGTACTAACTCTGATGGACATTCCCGGGAGTCAATGCCTGAAGCCGGCTGAAGCACAGTAGCCAAAGGCTGACAGGGGCTGCCCACAGCCCCTCTCTGTATATTTATATCTGTGTACGTTTTGTGTATTATGTTATGTGTAGTGATGTGTGCTGTGTGATGAAGCTAAATCTGTCTGTAGGCAAGACCTAAGAAGGGCATAATCCGCTGACCTGCCAACAGCTGCATGGGAAAAGATCGCTTGGCTTAAGGAAGAGTGGTCATAGTCTTCATTTTTTGGTCATTTATTCAATTGCACCATTGATTTTATAACGGGACAGTGCAAAGTATTACAATAAAAAAACAAAAAAGAGACTTATACACATCATGAATTTAGCATACTCACAATTGTATCTTTACACAGAAATCTATTAAGTACAACTAGACAGTAATACTCCCCAAATGAAGCAGCCAAAGGCATATACACGCCAAAGAAAGCAAAATTAATTCACTAATGTTACATGGTTTTTTCATAGCCCTTACTAGGCACTCACATACCTCAATACAAATGTCATTAAAAGTTAAGTTTTTAATATGCAGAATAGACGCAGTGGTGAAGACACGGGAAGGGGCAAGCCACACAAAAGAGCACATCCTTCCTAATTAATACAAGATATGTCTTCTCATATCTCCATAAGCTCTTCTTGCTTGCTTTGGCCCTACATTAACTTGCACTAAATCCACAATGTAGACTAGCCTTCAAAACCTTCAATATGTATTGTTTCCAGTGTCATACAATTCAAACTCGACAGAAAGGGTAGGATTTCAAGTACCTAATTCATAAAACACAGTTAATGAAGAAAGTGGTAAACATTGCCAAACTACCAGATTACTACAAAACGCTCTCCACAACTTCTCAACCTAAAACCTCACCAGAGCCTGACGTAAAAAGTAGTCAAAGTCTTGTCATTTCTAAGAGCTGTGAATAACTGGTGTTAATATGATTACTATCCCCCGATAAAATAATACTCTTTTTTACCACTTAGGAATGATAAAAGAGTAAGGTGGTCTAGCCAGGATTCAAATTCCTAATCTGCTGATCACACTAGAAGTCTTTAGTAAGGGTATAAATCTTACTTTCGATGGCTCTCCACACAAATCTCATAAATCACATATGAAATTGTGGTACTCAGTTCTCAGAGACATGTTCCACATTCATGCAGTGCAGAATTGCAAAACCCAGGCATATGCTTTCAAGATTATTAGATTGTCAGGCCCTCTGGTGAGAACATTACATGCCGATTGGTTTGGTGACAACAACACACATGTAAATATATTTCGCTTCACAATATATCAGGACAAAGTATGCTGGGCACACACTCTACAGGAACACAAAACATTACTCCATCAGTACAAAAGACCCATAGGGCAAAGTTACACGTTTACCTGAAGATTGTCAAGTTCGGCCCATGCTCCTGTGTAGATGGAGTTGATCTTCAATTTGTTGTTACCCAAGTTGAGCTCCTTCAGTTTTGACATCTGTGAAAGAGAACCTTTGGGTATAGAGCTAATTTCATTATTCTTGAGCTTCAACATTTCCAATTTCTTTGGCAAACCCCAGGGCAAAAGTTTCAGGTTATTGCCAGAAAGATCTAACGATTTAAGCACTCTCAGTTTGCGGAAAGCTTCACGGTGAATTTGGGTGCTGATGATTTTGTTGTAGCTCAGGTTTAGATCCTCCAGGTAGTAAGTAAAGGCAAAGTCATTTTTGGAAATCCCCGTTATCAGATTATGTAAAATCATTAGTCTTTTAACACGTCGTGGTAGCCCACTCGGCACCCTTTCCAGCATGTTGTTATACAAGTGAACGGTATGCAACTTTTTCAGGCCTTGGAAGGCTTGAGGGTGTATTCCCTTGGCCCTTAGCTTGTTGTTGTGGAGCAGGAGGTACTCAAGATTTCTAATCTGAGTGAACACATCAGCAGGGATAGTCCTCAAGGCATTTTTCTCAAGATGTAGCAGGACTATGTTTCGAGGTAAACCAGAAGGGATTTGTATAAGATTATTGTTGGATAAATCCAAACATTCAAGGCTTGGCAGATGCCTTTAAAACAAAAAAAACATATCAGTGTACATATTAGTCTTTTCCTACCACATAATTGTTTGCTAGTGCTTGTTCAGTATAGCATCACATATATTAAACCAGGGACCATATTACAGTAAGAGTGGAATATGCCCGTTTGTATTGCAGCACACATTTAACTAGGTGTGACATGCAAATACAGACAGTACACCCCATTGCTGATAATGCCCTGACCAAAGAGCAGAGGCAAACTCTTGTCCTTGGGGCAACGCAGTATGGAAAGATGGCACCCAGCCTGCACTTTCAAGAGGGACAGAGATTCCCCTACAACCGGGTGAAGAAATGACTGCCCCTGCCTGCAACTGGATGTCTGATGGGGTCAATAGGACTCCCCTACAAAGGGGCACCCCCAAAGGGTGCACATATTGTGAGACACTTCTTTGTAACGCACAGTAAGTGCACCTCCTGACAGGCTCTTTGTCTCTGTGGCTGCATCCATAATATGGCGGTGGTGCACAGGCAAAATGAGTCCCTCACCATTATGGGACCACATCCGCAGGCAAATGAGGAAGCACCCCTTTAGGATAGAACTTCTGCTACATGTGTGCCAGTGCTATCTGTATTACAGAATGGACCACGCAAGTGTCTGCAGCTCCTTCTGTAATTCAAAAGTCCCCTGGGGCTCAAAATAATGGGAACACCTGCCTGTTGGGACCACAAACATCGTATGTAATGTGGCCCCAAGACATATGAATGAGCTTATCATTCATTTTTCAGCTCACTTGTTTAAAACATGCCCCTATGCTGAAATACTGCTTCAAGGGTATGATTTAGAAGTAGCTAATAATGCTACTTCTACTGAAAAATTGAAGCTGTCCTACCCTCCACGTGCACCTTCCACTGTCTCATTTTGACTGTGGGAGGAAAAGGTGATCCCAGTGGCCAAACAACCACCAACTCCAGCACAGAGAAAGCCATCGGATTTACATAAAGACTCTGGCGATTGCATGGCACCAAATCCACAATGTATGTGCAAGACAGCCCTGTAAACCATTGTGGTCCAGCACAGAGAGCCCTTCCAATGTCCCTCAAAGGCTTGAAATCTCCTAGCCCACCAGCTACAATTGTAATTGATGGAATTGTAGCATCCTGATGGGAAAATCCCTTTGTCCACTACTCCTTAACACAACAAAGCCACGAGATTGCATGCTGTATATTATATATCCCTTAGGAGTCTACCTGAAACAATCTACTACTGGACATACACAAAATATGACAGGATGTCCTCATAGTTCACCAGGTGTCATGCTTCATCACAGGACTCCCCACGCTCTCCAAAAACATGGTTTGATGGAGAGTGGACCTACACCTGAAAACAGGGAGGCCCTTCTACCTAAGAACAGACCCGTAATATATAAAGATTAAAAACAATGTGACATTCTATGATGAAGCATGACACCTGGTGGTGTGTGAGGACTTCCCGTTACATTTTTGTGTATGTCCAGTAGTATTTTGTTTCAGGTAGAATCCTGTGGGATCTATAATAAGCAAGAGCAATCTTGGGTTGCTTTCAATGCAATATGCACTTCGTGGTCTTGCACAAAAGTTTCACCCGAGAAAAAGCAGTTACATTTTGCCGATTCACAGTATTTATAGGAATACACTTATCTAACACATTGATGCATACTAAACTGGTCAATGTACCATCATCTGTCATACAGCTCTGGTCAAAGATCCATTTAGTTTCCACTCACATGAGACTGACCTATACCTTCTTAAGTCTTTACATACATTTTCCAACAAGTGTATAATTCAGCAATAAACGTCCCTCTTCGCTCACTGGGATACTTTAGAGGATGACACTGATGTTTTTCTTATCTCCTCTTTCCACATCAACTGCAGCATGCATTACTCTGCAATATCTCACCTTCTTCCCATCATCTTCTCCGATGGGAAGAAAACTGGGCTGTTTGCCACTGCATCTAACAAGTGAGCCTCTTGCAAGCTTCCTAGTTCCCACTACCCTTAAAGGTCGTGAAGTACGCTTGCATCAAATAGACTCTTCTCCAAGACTGAACTCTTCCAACTGCAATGAAACCTAGTTGTAATTAACTTTCAGCCTGGACAACAAATACTCCAATCTGCCTGGAAATCTTCTTTTGTTAGTAAGGAAGATGAGAGTTGAAACCGAATTTGCACAAATGATTGTCCCATGAATTTAGCATAGTACACTCAATAGCCTCTGGGAAGATTGCCTTCTTCCTGCTTATTTACATATGCTTATTTATCAGTACCTCAAAGATGGTACTAATCTGATCTCAGAACTGAACAAACATCTTAGGGACATGATATGGCACTAAACCCAGACCCAGATTGCCTGAATAACAAAGGTATGACTCTCCAAGTGAGTGGCTTCCCCACACCAACCTCGGAGATTGCTACACCACCCTTAGAGCACGCTTTTGACCTTCCCACAAAGCAGATAATATGTGAAACCATACATTCTCCATGAAGACTTTGTGCACTACTAAAACCAATCTCTCATCATCTGGTCAATCCACTGAGCGGTACCCTTCTCCTAAAACTGGAGCGCTTAACAAAAGGTAAGCCAGAACAAATTCCAACCATTCCCACACAGGTCTTCCTCGTCATCACACCAGGTGGGAAGAATCCATACAATAATTTTTCCACTCACCGTGACACTGATGCTCTCATCTCCCACTACAAATGCATCAAACTCACCATCAGAGACCCCTTATCTCCCCTATCTATCAAAAGAAGAAAATTGAACAAGCTCCACTGTGGATTTCTCCTTTTTTAAAGATGAGAAAAGCCTGGCACTTGAAAAGCTGCACACATGATCTAACCTGCGTATTCATTTCACGCCATTTAACAATCATACAAAGACAATGTCACTGCACTATAACTAAATAAAAAAAGAAACAGATCTGTTTTCATTTAGACAAGTGCTGTTCCAAATGGTAAAATATAGTCACCCCCTTCCTTGGCATAGTAACTCATATTCACTAGCCACCACTGATACATTTAGCAGCTTTATTTAGAGATCTGATCAAATGTCAGTCATTTCGACAATGATAGGGCTCACACTCTGCTATCAGTCCCATCCAATCTGACCTGACAAAGCAACTCCCAGAAGCTCTCAAGAAAGGTTAAGTACCCATCATTAATCATTGGATTAGGGATGTGGTATTTTATCTATAGCAAAGTAAGGGAAAGTTGTGTTTGCCAACCATTTGTAAATATACATCTGCTAGCATAAGGTACTTAGAGTCAACTAACCAAGCTATTCTAATGGTGCAACAAACTCTCTCAATGCAAGTGATGTGTTAGTTATTCTTTATGATTTTAATGTCCACCTGCTGGCCATTCTTTATCTTTTAGTGTCATTTGACCCTATCACCAGGGGTCACTATTCTTCATGACCACAGGAATTGAAGCTTTAGACCCAGAATTGTTCACCCCTTAGCTTTTTAATACATCTGATGAACAGATGAAAACCTTCAACTCTTAACTTCTTTTGCATATTAGACTGCATCAATGTTTGACAATACTTTCCTGTCAACTTCCTGGCTAATACAACTCCCACCCACAGCTAGTCTTTTACAAAAGAAAAAGGAAAAAATAATTTGTCACACATATAACTAAATGAAATTGTAATCAGGATTGTAGATTAGAAAATACCATATACAGGCATTAGTTCAACATAGCAGGAGTAGTAAAGTTCTTAAAACAAGATGATACTTTTCTGCAAACATAGTGCAAGCGATTACAGCTATGGTTGCACAATCAACCTGTCACTGGGGGAAAAGTCTTACCAGAAAGTTTCATTATCCATGCCTTCGTTCGTTAAAAGATTATTCTGCAGGTAAAGTTCCCGAAGGCCTCTGAGATGACTGAAGGCCGCTTTTGGGATCTTCTCGAGTTTGTTACTCTACAACCAAAATGAGCATTTTCAAGTTTCAGACTGTAACAATATTTCAATTAAAGTTGTTCATGAGTGAGATCATTGGTAGGCAAGTAATGGAATTTGATGACAGACTGTAGAAAGCGCATAATGTTGCAACCAAATGTATCATTACCCCCATATGTGAGAAATATGAACGCTAACTTTTGGTGACAATGATTAAGCCCTAGATTATATTAACTATATATAAGGATTGACCGTCTAAAAGTCTACTCTGCGTACAGAAACAGCATCTCATTAAACCAGTCATGTGGTTATGAAAGTACTTTTGAAGAGTCCTGGCCATCCAATCTTTTAGTTCAGCTTTCTTGCTGACCCTGTTTTTCCCCAACTGATTAAGCAGTAATGAGATCATTGAAGGTGCGTGTAGGTTAAACTAGTTAGGAAGAGGCCCCACAAAGGTAAACAATCTTGTGCCTAAAAAGATAAAAGAATGTTTCTGTGTGGAATCGGCACTTAACTCGTAAGCTGTCTCAAGAGACAGTTTTTTTCAGAAAATTAATTTGTGTAATATACAGAAGCACCGAAACATCATTAAATACATTCATGAAAAAAACTGTTAATATTCCCAAAAGAAATTAGTAAAAAAAGAGTATAATTTATTTTTAAAACAACACCGAAGTAAGAAATATTGGTTAAGGAGATCAGAAGATATTATTTTTTGAAGTCACAGTTTAGAAAATCCATAGAAAGAAATGGGGACTAGAAAAACTTCAGAGGGCATAACTAAGAGCTATGGCTGGGTAGGACTCTGCTAGATTAGATATTTGGCTTTTGCGTTCCTGCAAGAGCTTCAAACTTCTTGGTAGAAAGGTCTGAGTGGGATTAACTAGGAAATCCTCTCTGCTCAATGAGCCTCTTTGTAAGGTCGACTTGGCACCTTAGACCTTTCCTCCAGGGGCTGAAAAGAATGTTTACATCCCAACTCCACAAAAAGCTGAATATATTCTTTCTGGTCATTCATAACGGTTCCACGCTTTCAGTATACAAGACAATAGATTGCAGTGACTGGCACTCTTCAAAAGCTTTTAACAACAAGGACTCAAACTAAAGTTGAGTCCTATTGGCCAGCAGGTTCTTCTTCCAAAATGTCCTCAGTCCTCTTCCCCCTGTGGAGTTCCATGATATCAGATTCTCTGAGCCAGAGTATGGCCTTTAGGATAGTCAGAAGGAAGCAGGTTTTTCTCAGTCCTTCTTTAGCTGCAGGAAGTGTACTATCCACCTTCTCCTCTAGTCTTCCAGATACCAGTAGCATTTAGAGTTGTAGGTGATATGTAGATGCAGTGACTGGTGGTGACCTTAACACTATCCCTTAACAATTCCCACCCTGTCAACTCCTATATTTTACAGCACTACCTTAATTTTCTGGCAGGAGCTAGTCTAGGAAGCAATACAATGAACTATAAATTCCTAGGCAATAATTATATATAATATTTCTTATTTTGTGTGTCTTATTAAAGTAACCTCGTCTAACAACAAAATGATAAAAAAATTACAAAAGTTTATTCTTCAAAAGTCAATGTTCAGTGTTATAGTACACAATGTAAAAACACCATATTACATGTCAGCATACAGTTTGTTACATCATCATTTAAAAATAATTTTTCATTAAAAAATAATCTAAAAGAGGCAATCTCGTGGCAGAGTATTAATCCTCGAAGCGCGTTTCGGCGTAAAGCATGCCTTCGTCAGGAAAAGCCACAAATCCTGAAATTAATTAAAGAACATACTAAACAGCCATTTGTATTGTCATTACTTTGCATTTTAACATAAAACATATTTTGTATTACACTTTATAGTTGAAACACACATGTAAATTGGATACATTGATCAGCTTGGTAAACCTTAAAAAAAACAAATTAATAAAGTAAGCATCCTAGAAATAATCGCCCATCACTCTGGGTACTATACTAGCTAGACTAGGATGTTTGGCACTTACTATCCTTACATCTTCAACATCATCTTCATTACACCTTACTAAACCTTCTCTTTTTTCCTTTCATTTATACGACAACAAATTTTAATAATTTTTTTTATTTTATAAAAAATGGTGTACCAAGCTGATCAATGTATCCAATTTACATGTGTGTACGTCAACTATAAAGTGTAATACAAAATACAATTTTTACGCATTCCCAGGTCTACCACTGATGGTAAATCTGGCAATGCACCAAAATCCATGTGTGCATGCATGGGAACACCTATGCACCACCCATGTGACACGTTCCTGGGGCACAGCAACGCCAGTCAGTGATTTGCTCTGCCGTTCATTACTCTAGTTTTAGCAAGTCATGCAGGACCACGTAAGGTGGCCTTACATGGCTTGATAAACCTTAGGTTTTGCATTGCCCTTACTCCCCCTTGAGTGGAGCAAGGGTGATGCAAAACCTTGATAGATTTCGCCCTAGTTGTACAGGTACTTCACACTTTCAAGTTTGTGTACTTGGCTGGGGAGAAATCTTCTAAATCACTGTAGAAATGAAAGACCCGCTCCAGCATTAAAGGCGCGCTAAGGCTATTAGAAAATTCCGCCCTGAGAGGGAAAAAATTTCTAATTTGTAAAACAAAGGCCTCAAGGAGCTCGAGGTGGTTGAAATCCCCTCGGGCTCCCTGAGGCCTTTGTTCACAGTAACAGCAGTGAACAAACATTGGAATGGTTATGCTCTGGGCACTCCATTGTCTTCAATGGAGCTCCCAACATTCCAATGTTTGAATAAAGATTACAAAGATGGTTCTTTCTGTTTCAGACTCTTTTGTCCATTTAGAAGGACCATTCAAAATTCGCCTCTCCTCTCAGGTTTGGCGACATAAACATGTAAAATCTCGTACTTTATGTCTGCTTGCGAAGCTGGTTAAAGAAGAAGACAAGTGGCTATTTGTGGAGACCTTCGCAACTTGGGACTTCTTAGCTGAGTGTTTGCTTATGTGGTGGCTCCCATGATGCAGTACCTGTGGGCTTTGTATCATTGCACGTGAGTGTGGTAGCCAGACAGGGCAATATTTGTGGTCTGGCTATCAACATGCCCTGGCTTCCCCTAATATATTGCTCCGTGAAAGGTGTGCTAAGTCTTTAACAACTAGTAAGTCCTATTAAACACGATCCGCACCATTCTTTTAGTTTTTGTTTGAGCAAGCCTTAATATCAACAACTCTGTGCATTTTTAATTTTAATCTTGGCACAGACAAAGATGTAGCCTTTACAGAATAAATCTGTATAATGATGGAAGGGAATAACTTATTCTACTGCCCATTTTCGTGGAATTGAAAAGCACAGAAGTACAGCAGAATGTGATGGAAACATGCCTGAAATCTGAAACATCTCGCATGAGGTAAAAATTCATAGATTTTGCTGTGCTATAACTGTTATTTTCATATCTGCAATATTTGCAGAGGGGATTTGATTAATTCAACCTTAAAAATCAGTCCTGTAAATACATTAATGCACACTCATGTATGCAGCAGGCTTTTGTTACCTTGAGATGTAGTTTGTACAAGGCCGCAGGTAGATTCTTTGGCACATGCTTCAGGAAGTTGCTTGACAGTATGAGAATTTCCACATTGTCCGACCCATTAAACATGTGTTCAGGTAAACTGGCATCAGAAAGTTTATTGTTATGAAGGTACACAGATCTTTAAAAAACGGAAAAAAACAAAGTATGTTACACCAAACATTTCAGAAATCTGGAAAAAGTATTCCAACAAAATAAATTTCAAACATGTCCACTTGCAGGCTATATAAAAAAGCCCTTCTAATTCTCCCAAGTACATTTGATGTATCACATTGTCTGAAAATATGTGAAAATTAAATGCACAAGGAACATTTGGTGACAATTCACAATGATTTTTCCATACATATGTCAGACGTGTGCCAATTATGATACACGCATGTTTAACATGAATGGGGTGGGGTCCTTTTCTGTATACGTTTCGGTGGACCAGACAGAGGGACTTAACTGTATTCTCTTCTGGATTCATTGGCAGCAAGGGAAGTGCTGACAAAGCAGGAGCAACTAAAGTGCTTCTAAGGATTTTGAAAAGTGTACGTGCTGCTGCGTTCTGTATTACCTGCAGATGTTGGTAACATATTTGGGACTGCCTAAGTAAAGGGAATTCCCATAGTAACCGTCTGTGGTGGGAGTATTGCCGGGCGCATTTGACAATGAAGCGCAACAAAATTTGTTTTATTTATTTATATGTTTACTTACCTGTATTTAGCCGTATTCCGTAGTTTACAACCCCCCACCTTGCCCCTCCCCCACCCCACGTCAATGCCCGACAGCACTCCCACCACCGACCGCTACTGGGTTACAGATCTGTGAGGAGAAGCTTGAGCAGACAAAACACCCCCACTTTTTGTACCTTGCAGGTTTGGCTTGCTGCTCATAAGGCCATTGTTAAACAAAGCAGTACCTGATAGCTTTGTTTTGCTGCATTTCATTTCTCGTTTTCATTTTCTGAGTGCCGTTTGGTGGTCTGTGGGATGCATACGCATTGCACTTTAAAAGTAGGGTAGAAGTTAAGCCACGTGTTAGGGAATGCTACATAGCCTGGACATACTTTGATGCTATTAGCCTCTTTTCATGTTTCATTGACCTTATGCTATGTCTGTTTAAACTCTTCAAGTGGCTGCTCTATGTGCTCTTTAATGGATGGTTACATGGAAGAAGAGGCATAGGTAGCTTTCTGGGGCCTGAATCTATATTAACCCTATCACCAAAATGAGAGCCAATTAAAAAGGCAAAGATGAACCAAAACATGAGCACATCTCAGAATGTAACTGATCCTACATCAAGAGGTCTTTTTTAATTAGGGCGCAGAACAACATACCTGTCATGGTTCATACGTGTGGGGGGCAACTGTTATCGAAGAGGCTGACTGTCGTTATTCACATTGCCAATATTGCTGCTAACGAGCTGCCGGACTGTCTTATGACGCCTGATATTATTTCTGCATAACGAAGTACACGAATGTAGACATACGCACTGCATTATTTCTCCATTGCAAAGTACAGGAGTTTAGCGGCCCGCATTGCATTATTTCTTCATTGCAAAGTACATGATTGTAGCTACACATTGCATTATTCCTTAATTGCAAAGTACATGATTGTAGCGGTGTACCTTGCATTATTTCTTCATTGCAAAGTACGTGATTGGGGTGTGATGCATTGCATTATTTCTTCATTGCGCAGTACATGATCGTAGCGGTACGCATTGCATCATTTCTCCCAGTGCAAGGTACTGGGGTGTATCGTTACGCATTGTATTATTTCTCCTATGCCCAGCACAGGATTGTATCATTACGCAGCGCACTATTGTTTGTCCATTGCAACGTGTGTGATTCTAGCATTGCGACCAGCATAGCATTTTTGAAAGCGGCGGTTTGGATTTGAACCTATCAGCCAGCCGGAAAGAATATTACCCTTTATTATATGTTGGCTTTTGTAATGTGTGGTCTGATCTGATCGTATATCTTTTTATGTAAAGTTTATACTTCTTTTATCAAACTCGTGTGGAGTCCATTTGTGATGTCACCAGGGGGTTGCTGTGAGTGTGGTGGCCCATACTGTACACTCATGCCTTGGAGATAGGCCTGGCTGCTCAGTCCAAGCTACTAAGGGGGTGAGCAAAACTATCTCAAATGGTGTCCTTACTTGGCCTAACGTTGAGGGAGGAGTACCGGGTCTCGCATTTGGTAACAGTGGTGGGGGGACTGAGACTCCGGCTTCCAACAATATGTATATGTGGGGGAAACAATACCAGATTTAGGTGATTTTTCAATTTTTTGGGGACCAGCTGAAGCATTAAAATACTGGTTATGCTGGTACAAAACAAAGCAATCCTACTTGCAGGTCACTGCATCAGCAGACCAATTGAAACTGTAACACACCTATATACAACTCCATCACAATATATAAAAATAAGTTTGAATCTTACAAGAGGGGCTACCACAGAGTTTTAGTAAAGAGCTTGGCATAAATAGTGAATGAGCTAGCTTTCACTACTATTAAACTCAAAGTAACTATTGCCAAGCACCAGCCAGAGCCAACACATTGATTATGTGCAGATGTGCAGCTGTACATGCAGGCAGCGCTGCATAACAAAGTACAAAACCAGAACAATATTTTCTTTTAACAAACAACATGCTGCCAAATACTATAGGGAATGTATTTTGCTTTCAGTTTCAAAATAAATTTTAATGTGCTATAAACCAGTAGATGGAAGTAAACCAAATCAAGATTACAACGCTCAAAATAAACAGATTTATTAAAGCCTGCGATCAGAAAAGACGTGTCCTGTGCATAAACTATGGTAACGTTGCACTCCTTTTCTGCAACATGTTTAGCCAGCACCCTTTACTGTTAACACCTCACTTGTATACCCACAGCATAACGCTGGACCTCAGTGGTTCTCTCATAGCGCACTCATGGAGATCCTGCGGTACAAACAAACCAAAGATCAACATCACATTGCCAGTAAAATCATCTCACACTTAAAACACTGTTATTGTCATTTAAACTAGTGCACTGAGCACCCTTCCCAGAGTCGTTTGAAACAAAACCGTACTATGGAATCTTCGCTGTGATGTTCACTCAATCACAACACAATATAGTTATAGCACCCTAAGCCACTTATGCATTATTAAAAACCACCTATTCAAATGCCACTAGTCACTGACCATGTCCTTCACATCTGCCATTTACACCCTACAACAACAGTCAACCACTTACATAACTACCTTACATAGCAACCTTGTACCTCAGGCCACTAACACCACTCATTCAACATCACTTTTGAGGCCGATCACCCTTAGTCTTTTACACCAATCCTGTCTGCTACAGCCAACAGTTACCCACAGCCTACTCACAGTGCCAAATAGCCAAAGGCACCACTTACTACTCATCAATATAACTCCACATCCATTAATCAGCAAGAACCTTTTACCATACAAGCCACACACCCCATCCAACAGCAATCACTGTAGCTACTTAAATAATCACTCACTCCCATCTGCTCAATCTCAGGCACCACTGTTTTCATGTCTCTTTATTCAACAACACTCACAACCTACTTTGTCATACCAGCCATCTAGATGCTTACTATTCCATCTCCCAACCATCCACTTTTTACAGCCACTCAAACTCCATAAATGTGGCTACTTTTTACAACACCTATTCATCTATAGGTCCTATATACAACCCAGCCATTTACTCCACTAGGCTATATGCAACTAATTTCAACAATGCCACTCCACCACACTCACATCCATACACAGCCACATAAAACAAGCATTCGCAAAGCTGATAGGTCTCACCTATGTGAGAGCTATTGGCTTTGCTAATGTCTGTAAGCCAGGTTGTAGAGCAGTGTGACTGCTGTTCAGCATGGCTAATAGTGGCCTAGGGTAGAGTGACAGAGCAGATTGGAGTACAATAGGGTGGAGTGGAATGGCATAGAGTGGAGTAGCTTAGAGTGGAGTAGCTTAGAGTAGAGCAGTACTGTTGTGGGTGTAAGTAACTAAAGCTTCAATAGAGATGGCAGATATAGTGAAAGGGTATGCCTGTGTTAAATGTAGTGAGTCACATTGCACAGCCAAGAATAATACCTAAATGCCTTTAAAATTTAAAAAATACATTGTGTTGCAAAAAGACAGGGATGGATAGAAAAGGAAGAACACATGTGCTTGGTCCATGCTCCAGGGAGGAGCTAACACAAGAAAGGAAGGAAAGCCTACCGGAGCTAAACAATTGGAACTTTGCAAAGGAGTGACAATGCAAATCACTAATTGAATGCTGTGTGCAGATTGTAAGCCCACTGAATTGTAAACAACATGTCATGCAGCACAGCTTATGCACTGTGCTGACAAGATCTAAAAAAGAAATACCACCAGTCTTTGAAAGCACGCTTTTTTTGTAACCTCAAATTCACACCACAATATGTCACCCATGAAACACCCCCTGTTCACCCATATCCATTTATTAGGCTACTCCTTAAACTATGTGTTGCACCACAGCGACACAGACTTTCACCCACTTTTAACACCACCTGTAGCACCTATTGTTTACCCTGTTCAATCACCATAATACAGTTAAAAAAACACCCCTACAAGTTGCAATACCATTCGATCACACTCACACAGAGAGGCAATCAACACCTCTCATGTTCAGCCACATACAACAGCATTCAGTCAATTTGAGCACCACTATGTTCCTCATACTCAACACTACTTGCAGCACCAATTGTTCATCCTAGTCACTCTCAACCAGTCTCTGACAGAAACTCTTGCACCACAAATCGCTCACACAACCGCTTCTTCAAAATAATAATTAGTCCGCCACTCATTTTCTCACAGCCACTCTCATACAACTCAGTCACTTGCACCATTTGATAAACTCACAAACCCACTCACCTGCAACCGCTTACATCACCTACTTTGACTACCCTGTCATTGTGCCACTTTTTACTGCATCTCAGAGCACTCACTACATCCCTTACGATAGCCATTAACACCATTTAAGGTCACTTACCATCCAAGGTCACTTATAGTGCTCACCCACAGCTAGCAGGCAATACTAGTCAGCAAGGTACCCATCACAGCACTTACATACTCCACACACACTAGCACTCAACCGAAACCACTGTTACTTGAGCCAGCTTGTCCATACCATTTCTTCACAAATGGACATTTAAAAAACTTGCTTTTACAACATTACTCACTTCAGATATTTCACTCGCAAAATCGTCTGCCTCAGCCATTTGCACCACTTAATCACTGTGTCACTTCCAGTAGTTGGCCACATCACTCATTCACATTTCACCTACCATAATTCCTCACAACACCCCAGAAACTAATCTTTACTAGCAATTCAATGCACGAATCCACAGCCATTCAACCAGTCACCCATAGCCACTCACATCCCCTCATACAACATTTTCAACAGCCATTTGACACATCTTTCACAACTTGTGTGCAATGATTCAGATCTTTACATTTTCACCATCCTCTCCGGTGCAGTCTCACCACATAGGGCCCGATCTGATGCAGTAAGGAAAGCATTCCCTCCTAGGGCCCGATTATGATGCGGTTAGGAAGGCCTAACGGCATTTGCTCTTTCAGATCAGGAACGTGTCTTCCCAACTGAGGGCCAGATTATGATGCGGTTAGGAACAGAGGCTCCCATAGAAGTCAATGGGAGTCCTACCAAATTGTATCTGGAAGGATCCGGATGCATTATACTCGGTTGGTTGGACTTTCCCGATATGAGTTGGTTGGAAACCATTTCCAAACCGATTTGATCGGGAAGATTTCCTAACCACATCGGAATCGGGCCCATAGTGTTATTGATATAATTCACTGGAACCCACATCACATACACCATTCATACACATTCAGAAAATCAACCACTTACTACCTTTGTGGTTGCATTTATATGTGCTTCATACCCCTGGAGAGGAGTTAAATCACAGTGTTGGACATTGGCATACAACGCAGATGATTTTGCTTGGTTGGAAGGGTGTGAATTTTAATAGTGGCCTATATGGACATTTCTGTTGTGTGTGTGATCTGCAGAGTTGTACTCTTACTGTGTTTAATGTTATTGTGCCTTGGGTGAGTAGCAGAAAGGAGTGGGGGATAGAAAGCTTAAGCTTGTAGGCATTGCTTTTTGCCTATCAGCATGCAGGAATCAAATGTCGCCAATGTGGAAAGTCTTTTTGTGTTCTATGTGAATAGCACAGACTGCTCATATTGTCTTGAGAACCAGTAACTGTTTACACATTAGTTGGTAGGAGTGAGAGTCAGAGAAAGTGTGCCTGTCGGTGTGCAATTCTGGAGAAAGATTTTGATTAACGTTTGGTCACAACACCACTGATAATAATTATAATATAATTCACATTTGTAAAGCGTGAACATTTTATTTATTTTTTAGCAGATTTATATAGCGCAAACTCGACCCGAAGGTATTGGAGCGCTTTACATGAGCACCAGTTACGTTACACAAAGACAAATTCATTTTTTTGGTAGGGACTGGGAGATTAAGTGATTTGCAATCACAGGATGTGGAGTTGACGGAGAGGCTCAAACTTTGGTTTGCCAGCTCCAACGTCGGCAGTCTAGCCGTGAGGCCACATCCTCTCCCCTTTCACCCCTTAAGGGTATCAAGGTGCTATCGCTCAGAGTCACATGATGCTGAGTTAAGCTGTCGCCGGCGCGAGGATCGAAGAGAGAGCCCCGTGCCCCTGAGTCAGCCGCTCGGGCCGCTGAGCCGCAACTCTCCCTTCAGCTGACAGTTTGGTTGGTCATTCCGGACAATGTGCATTTATAAGCATTTCACTCAAAACATATTTGCTTACTATTTGCTCACTCGCCTGCGATGCTATCACCTACAGTTGCCTTTCCTATTCACCCGAGACTCTTCACTACTACCCAGCCATTCACCTCACTCAGCTACATGCAACATATTGCTTCCATATTGCTCACCCACAACAAGATCAAATGCTTTAATTGTTTGACAGCATGCCTTATTTGTTACCCAATCTCATACCTCACATTATTAACTCTGCAAAAGAACCACTGTTCACCCGAAGCTACTCACCTCGCTACACTTTATCCCAAATGAAACACCACTCAATCGCACACATCACCACTCACTTTTAACACCAGGCATAACACTAACTGTGTACTTCGTTCAATCACTATGATTTAGTTACAACACAAAGCACACCTCCTATGTGCAATAACACTCATACACAAAATCACACAGAGTCAATTAACATGTCCCATATTCACCCCACATGCAACACCAGTCAATGAATATCTCGAAGTCATCCACATTTGCGACATTACTTAGAACACCAGTCGTTCACACAATTCACACACCATCACCCTATTACAGCATAACTTATTCGAACCTTGTCTCAAACTACCTCAGCATCCATTAACAAGTCAGTCTTTTCATCATTTGCCACATTACTCACTGTGACGTTCAAACACTCGCAAGACATAACTCGTCCCTTATATGCAACCACTCACCTTGACGACCCATTCACTGTGTTCTACTTCGTGCTGCATCTTTTGCATTGTCAATAACGTCACCTAAGCTACTCTCCTTTTGCACTCTCACAACTACTCAACTGCAGCTACTCACACTTGGCCCTGCTTGCCCATACCATTCACTTTCCATCAGCTGTTTAAAACACCATTCTCCTACGTAACCAATAACATATCATTCACAATCATGCACTTGACCGTGCACAACATGTCTTGGGTGCTTTCACATTATCATTTACATTCAAAACTGCCCTTGCAGCATACCTTGCCTCAGGTATTTCTACCACTTACTATATCACTTCCCACACCAGAACACGCATCTTATTCGCATCACTTGCCACCTTTTCACACAGCACCTTATAAACTACTCATCATAAGCTGTATTCAACAATAATCCACATACATTTAACAACACCTGTCTTTAGCTGATGCTGAGCCTGTTGTGAAACAAATGAATAGTTGCATTTATGTGGCAGAAAGGAGTGAGGGGGAGATTAGTGCATCTGTGGCTATGCCTACCATCCTTGAGATATTGTGAGTATAATTCTCCTTCTGTAGTGTCCATGTTCTCATTGTAATGACAGATTGTTGTGTCTGATAGTTGGTGGTCCACTTGATCGGTCAGGGATCATAGAAATTGTTATTGGCTTCCAAAATTCCACGGCGTCTTGGACTTTTCTTATCTATTTTGAGAGGGAATTACATAGTTTTTCTGACAGTGCAAAGAAGGCTGTTCCACTGGGACTGGGACAGTCCGATTAGGTGCCAATATAAAGCCAGGGTTTCGGTTCTGGGGGTATATTTGGGGCTTTATATATATGAATGATGGTCCCTAGTAAGGCTGCTGTAAACAATACAGAGTGCATCTCGCTATGGATCACCAGTTAATTGGCTGATAACAGGGCCGGCTTTAGATCTGGTGGCGCCCTGTGCGACAATGTTTGTTGGTGCCCCCCCCCACCCCATTGACCACTTCCACCACGGATTCTCTCACTAGCACCCTTTAACAGTGACCAAGTCTCCATAACCATACTCTCTCAAATGCATTGAATTAGTTATATAGCGCCACTCATACCAGTGTAGGGTGTCATAGCACTTTGCATCACACACACATTACACAGAGACAATCAATCATACGTGTGTAAATCAGTGTATAGGAAATGTTACATAAGCCAAAGGACTAAAAGTGTAGGAGTCACATGTCAGCCATACTGGTAGGCAGTATAGTTTAAGAGTGCTTGGTGTGGAGAAGCCCAAACTCAGAGTCGAAAAATTTGAAGTTTTCTTTAATAATAAGAATCGATTTCTAGCCAAATTAACCCTTTATGCAACATTAATCAATGTTGTAATGTATACTTTGCAGTGTGTATGTAGTTCTATGATGAAAGTTAATAGCTCACTGTTGAATATTATATTCAATAAATTGCAAGTAACAAAAGGATGTCTCTTTTGAAAGCAGTAACCTGCTGATCTGTTTACATTATATGCACTCTGTAATCTACTTGGCACACATTCTTTGCAGCAGGCATATTAACTCACTGCACTAACTTCACATAAGTCAAAGCCTCAACTATACAATACGCTGATCTATATCTCCAGGAAGATAATTATTCACACAAATTATCTTGACATTTTTGTGAGGCCTGGTAATTGTCAGAGGAAAGAAACGAAACGCTGCACACGGCGCCCCCAGGAAGCCAGCACCCGGTGCTTTGGCACTGGTCGCACCGCCCTAGAGCCGGCCCTGGCTGATAATAATCTGAATCTTCTGTAGGAAACCTAGATGAGTGAAAAGACATCAGCGAGTCTCCATGGTAGAGAATGCACTTCTTGTGACTTTATCATAATGCCATCAGGGAAAATGACAAAATCGTACCCTACTGTCCTCTCCGGAAGGTCCGAGTCAATTTTGCATTCTAAGTGAGGAGCTCCTGTTTGCTGGATCCTCTTCCTTGTGTGATGCACAGAAAAAGTGTGAACAGCGAATCAAATTCTGTGGTGATCCATGCACTGCCTCGAGATTGCATACCTGTTCATCTAGTCGTGTACAATCCGGCTGAATGAACAGGTAGGGACAGGGCTCTTATGAATGGGTGCCCAAAAACAAGTCAGATGGGCGAAATAGCTGAAAAGCCTGATGTTCCAGCACATATGATTGCTGCCATCACCAATCAGGGCATGTCTCTGTTGCTGCATCCCTCTGATTGGCTACTGGAAACCCTTTCTCAGTAACAACAGGTAGCTCATGTTTTCCATAACCGTTTTGCAGGGCATAGTAACGCTGCTCAGAAGAGACAAGGAGCAAGATAAGGAGGAACAGTTCATAGAAAACAAAAAATGCAAGAAAGAAGATAAGAAAAAGAAAGACACTGGTCAGTAGATGTGTGGCTATCAGTGTCTCTGATTATTCAATATCTGAAGTAGGGTATTTTGTCGAGGAAGTGATGATTGTGAAGATAGATTTATAACCTATACATTGGCACTGTACAACGCACACCCCCTGTACCAAGGTTGGCATATTCCAAACTATGTTTAAAAGGGCTGTCATAGGGTGGAAATCAGTAGGCTAGATGTTTAAGTGATGTGTGCACTCAAACGTGTATGTTTTAAGCTGTTTTCTCTGGATTTCGAGCACTATGTTTAATATTTTCTTTTTACAGCTTACATCCACAGATTGCTTTTTACGGCTTACATTCTTAGATTGCTTGCTTTTTCAGAAAGCTGCCTTCCACTATACTCCTAAAACCCAGCATGAAAAAAACGGAACTTGACTCCACTTGATTCCTCTCTTTCCTTTCTTCAGTGACCCTCTTCTTATCTACCACCGTCCGCATGTTTCTATTTCATAGTATAGCCTCCTCTTAGTCTCATGCCTGCCTTATTTTCCCTTATTGGAATTCTGCGAAAAAGGCTAACACCTCGTTCTGTAGATCACAGCATTCCCTGATTTAAAACCTATCCCTGCAACTTAACATCACCTAAACTCCCCCAGCCTATCTCACCAACAATTCACCTAAAACCACATAAACCCCATTAATGATCACACTTAACTGGTAATAATATAATCTATCACAAAGTAACTGGAGTAAATAAATGCAAAGTGTTTCTTGAGAGCACATGATTAATCACAATAACCAAGAGTCATGTGCTACTTGCCGTAAAGCGCTTCAATGCCATATCAGGGGAAGTAAGCACTATATGAATGCAATCGCAATTATAATTAACAGTCATGTGAGCCTGGACAGTGGCAGAAATACTTTTTTATGGGTAGGAAAATGACAAATTTCTAAAAGTGGTATTTTCACAATAGTAAGTCAAAATCTGACTTTACCTTTTTCAGGGATTTTAAATTACTATTGAAAGAAGCATCTCTCCAGCCGTTCCCAAACTGAATCTAGCCCGTAATTAAATGTAATAAGGTAAACCAGTATTAGTTTGTGTGAGAGCTAGCTAACTGCCAGGACATGTAAAACATGAAGTATACTTGTACTACTTTTTGAATGGCCGGCTCCGTGCCCTATGAGATTGTAAAGCCTTCCTTAGGGGTGAATTATGAGCATTAAACAGGAAGGTTTAAGCCTAGCAAAAAGTACTTGACTATATCGAAATGGCAGTTTAAAAAGTGCACACACTGGAAGGCCTGAAACACACAAGCACTTTACCATTGGGTAGAAGGAGTAAAGTGTGCAGAGTCCTAAATCCAACAAAAATGGATTCAGCAAAAATAGGGTAGCAAAGGCTAAATTCTGAGGTAATACCATGCAAAAGATGATTATTTCCAACACCCTTATACTCTCCGTGCTGGGCCACAGGATACAATAAAAGACGCTTTCAGAAATCTTTTCTTTCTATACTGTATAACATTTAATTTAGTGAGTAAAAAAAGGAATGTAAACATGTCTGTGGCAAAAAACAGACATTTTTGCCATAATCATTTATAGTAGTGGCATGTATTAGTACACCATCAAAGACATACACGCTGGGTAAAAGTAGCATTGAATCAGGCCTATTATATTGTAGGTGCATTTTTATTCTGCTTCATACTCCTGGTGAGGTGCTAAAGATATTTGTGAACAAGCATGGATAAAATAGTATCTAATGTGAACAATGTGACATCAAATCGTCCTAAACGTTGAGGACCTGAGTTTTCCTCTCTTCATATTTTCCTTATAACATGATTAACATAAGAACATTGAAAACCCCTTACTACCCCTAATCACTACCCATCCCTAAATTCTAAAAAGAATCCTAAGCACCCATTAACACTATCCATGCCTGAACCCAAAAAACTCCTTAGTGCTACTAAACACTATTGCTAGACCTGAGAGCCCTAGGCTGGCTTTCCCCAATGTTTTGCCTGCCTCCCTCCATTTTCTGACCTTGTCTTTGCTGGTTTTAGGACTCTGCACACTTTACCACTGCTGATTAGTGCTAAAGTGTTTGTGCTTTCTACCCTGAACATGGTAACACTTGCTTAACCTCTAATGGCAAACTTAGTTTACTTATAAGTCCCAAGTAAAGTGATCTACATGTTCCCAGGGCCTGTAAATTAAATGCTACTAATGGGCCTGCAGCCATCATTGTGCCACTTAAGTCACCTTCTAACCTTTGCTAAGGCCTGCCATTGCAAAACCTGTATGTGCAGTTTTACATTGCCACTACGACCTGACAGGGTGACTCTCTTGACAAATAAGTCACCCCCTCAGGTAGGCTCTGTCTAACCCACAGGGCAGAGTGCAATGTATTTAAAAGGCAGGACATGTAATTTTAAATTTCATATTTCCTGGTAGTGAAAAACTCCCATTTTCGTGTTTTACTACTGCAAGGGCTACCCCTCCATAGGGTAACATTGAGATTACCTTATTACAGATTTTCAGTCGAATTCCCATTTGTGAAGAGATAGACTTTTCAAGCTTGATATCACTAGACCTCTTATTTAAAATCAGAATTTATGGTGAAGTTGGGTTTTAAATTACAGCTTTGCAAATACCACTTTTAGAAAGTTGGCATTTACTTACTATAGCCATTTGGTGCCTGCTGCCTGTCTCTGTTTAGTCTAGGGTGGGTGACAGCTGGGCTTTGTGTATTCCCTCAAGACAGCTACACACAAAGGGATCTTGGGAGGGAGGAACTGGGCACAGACTCCCACTTACACCTGAAAGGGCTGTGTCCTGTCCCCAAACAAATGGCTGCATTCTCACCTATAGTGAGTCGGAAGCCAGAGTAGAAAGAAAGGACCTCTGTACAATTCAAATCTCTCTTTGAAGTCTCCCCCACATCAAAGGCACCACTGGCTATGAGTACTGGACCTCTGACACCATGACTTCAGTACAAGTCCGAACCTGTGATCACTCTGTCATGAAGATGAACTGTTGTGCTGCTGAAAGGATTGCCACTCTGCTGAACTGTTGCTTTGCTGGACTCTGCCTTGCTGTGCTCTTGGCTTGCTGAGCTGCCCTGCATCCTGCTTCTCTCCTGCTTGGGTGAGAAGGACTGTACCTGCATCAATTGAATCCAGAGTGGCTCCAAGGGCTTCTTGGCTTGCCTCGTGTTCAAAGTCTCAGGGATATCAACTACCTGCATCTACATCTGAACTCTACAAGCTGTGAGTCTGCCCTGCCAAGTGTTGCCACCTCAGTCCTGGACTCTTGTAAGTGAGGCCTAAGGTACTTCTACATCCAGAAACCATGCATCCTTTTCTGGACTGGCGCATCTTCACATTTGCGTGTGTGAGAACCAGCGTTTACTTGTTGTTGCGTAGAGCAGACCCTGCACATGGCCTTTGGAACCAGTGCATTGTCTTCAGAATCAACGCATCACCTACTGCAGGAGCAGCAGCCATGCATCACATTCAGAACCCGCGCCTCGCACTAGGAACCGAAGCATGTTTACAGTTGCGTTGAGAAAAGTGACGCTTCTCGTCCACTGTGTGGCTCGACACTGACGCATCGTTTTGAATACACGTCGTGGGTCCCTGTGTCCAGCCCACACTCCATCGCATTTGGCCCGAACTTTTGACTTTGCCCTGATCTAGCGTGACCAGATAACCCATTTAACAAAACAAACCACAGGGGAACCCAAAGACCCAGTTGTGCCTTGGATAAATAGTGATATCTGCAACAATGTCTCAACAAAATAAAAGTCAAATGCTGCTCAGAAGCAAGAAGCACATAAATGGGTTAACTGTGACATACGCAACAATATCTCAACAGGTATAATAGAGAACCAATTTCACACTTAATGAATAAGAACACAAACTGGAAGTACCAAACATATAAACAGTACAGAATACAGAATGATATAAAGTAGCATTAACATTTCTCAACAATGGGTGCAGTGAGTATAAAAAAGTGAGCACTTAGGGCCCGATTATGACTTTTGGCTCTGCGGGGGCGGGCGGACCGCCACCACTGCGCCACCACTGGGCCCCCACACCTCCAAGAGAGGCTGCCACCTGCATACCAGATTATAAGTAATGTCGTCTGGCTGGCGGGCAGTGCCAGGGAATGGTGGTTCCCTAGTGGAACTTGCAGTTCAATTACGGTCCGACAGCCCAACTCATAATAGGGCAGTCAGACAACCGGTGCGGTGGTGGCTGGGCTGCCACTGCCACGCCAACACAAATCTGGCGATCCTTTGACTGCCAGACTCATAATTAGGCCCTAAGTGCTCGTGATCAGTGCCTGTGAACGGTGCTTGTCAAAGACATTGAAATACAAAAGATAAGCAGCATGTATGTAACAACTGCATTGATTTCAACTGTTCCCCCGGTATGTTTACACAATTTCAGCTTTACTGCCAGTCTCCTCTGGCTCTTTATCAGCACTACATTATCTACATGCATTGTTGTCCTGATGATGACCTTTAATAATGTGGGTCGAAACCCCGTTTACATTTAAAGCAGCAAAATTTGGCTTCTTGAGTTATTAAATGGTTCCATTAATTTTCTTTTTAATATCTAACTGATGCACTAAGATCTTATGCAGTTTTTACATGTATATACTGCTTATCTTTTGTTTTTAATGTGTTTCACATGCGCCATTCATGGGCACTGGTTCACGAGCACTAAGTGTTCACTTTGTTGCACTCACTGCACCTATTGCTGAGAAATGATGATGCTGCTTTATATCATTTAGTATTCTAAAATGTTTATATAAACTCAGTAATGTGCTTGGTACTTCCCCTTTGTGTTCTTATTTATTAAGTGTAAAATTGGTTATGTATTAATACCTGTTGAGAGATTGTTGCAGAAATTACAGATGACCCATTTAAGCTCTTCCTGCTTCTAAGCGGCATTTGACATTTATTCTTTGAAAATTCATATTGCAACTTCTACTTGTTGGATTTTTGTCTTTGTGGTCTTGTTTTATATATAGGCTGTGGAGTTTTAGTTTTAAACCTATAATAACTGATAAAACCTCACTGAAAGAGAAATAGCCCTCACCAGTGAAAACATATAAACACTGAAAAAACACCTGCACAACCACAAAATAAATGCCATTCAAAGAAAGGAAGAAGAGAGTGAAAGAGTAATTTATTTACTTCCTGATGGGGCCAATACAATGTAACGTTATACAAGCTAGCAGTAACAAAGCCTGGGCTAACATTATTCTGCTTGAGTTTTGTTGTTTAGGGATACCCTAAAATATTGTTTCTTCTTTCTTTTGCTTTTTTCAGTTTTGTGGTCTTTGGTCTAAAGATGCAGGGTTTAGAAGCATGTTTTAGGTCTTGTTTAATTATTTTATAAACTGTAGAGAATCAGGAAATATCAAAATCATATTTTATATTTTGGCTGCGTTTGATTCTTTCACTGTTAGGTAAAATGGCTTGTTTCAGAAGAAGCTTTCCTGATATGTGTAATCACATTTACCCACCGAGAATGGGTAAACACCCTTAATAAATCAGCCCACAGTTTCTAGTGGGTCAGTATTGACAGTAGGTGAATTGCCAACACCTCAGGATTTAAACATTTGATGCAAGGTATAGTGACAAGTCTATGTATAAAGAGTGCAATCACCAAGCATCAAGCATATTGATGAAAACGTGACAACAGACTTTTGGAAAACATGGAACGCAGTGTCACTTGGAATGCACTGCAAAAAATGTTCTTTCCAAGTTCAACAAAGATTGGAGTGATATTGTTTGTATTTGCAGTGATTTAGCTACATATATGAAAAAGTTGTGTGATGACCTGTCAAAATTGATACCTGAGCTGAAGTGATTCCCTGTAGGAGATCCTTGCCACTTGTTATATGGTATGCTGAAAGCATCTTTGCAATCTTCAGAGTTAATGAGGGATGCTATCGACTTTTAGTCCATTCTGGTGCACTGTTTTCTTATGCACAGGAACTAAAACGCAAATATTTATAATTTTGTGCTTCGTGTGGCATCAAAGAAAGAGCCATCACAGCTGTGTCTCTTAGCTGATGGTTCTCACTCCAAGGGGCTATGAAGGCTATATAATCCATGTGGCAACCATTTACAGAATGTTTGCTGAGTGATGGTGCCAAAGGCAAGAAATGTGAGGATGTTTGGTCGCATAAACATAGTGATGTGAAAAAAGTGCAGTCTACTGCATTATTAGATTCTTACAGGAAAACATAACTTCTGTAGTGGACATAATAAAAAAACTAGAGCTTGAAAAAAGCCTTGTCTGCCAAGTGTTCAGCATAATTGGTGTAGATGTGAAACCTCTCCTTGAGAGTAGGCTGAGCAACACCTTTAGTGACTTTGGCACAGCAACCAGTAATGTCAGTGGCCAGAGTTAACAAATTGTGTACTGGCTGTTTTGGAGTTGCCCGTCTCAATTGCCAATGTAGAGAGGGTCTTTTCACAGAAATTTACATGGGAAGGAAAGGGCGAGCGCACATGACCAAAGACTCACTGAAGAAGTATTGTATGGTGTATTACAATAAATTTAATTTGCAAAACTCTATTTGGACCTCATATACACTATACATACCTAGTCTATATATCATGCTCTATAAGTGCAGAAAGCAAGCAATAATAAAAGCAAAACGTTCCATAAACACCGGAAAAACACTTTTTCTGTTGTTTTTAGTGGCGCAAAAATGTGTAACCACTGATAACAACTGTTTTTTAAGGTATTGAAAACACTGAAAAAACACCACCAGAATTTACCAAAAATAGAAACTGAAAACAGGAAAGCCTATTTATATATAACATTATAATCTATGTTTCCAATCTGGTGTAGAGTCTTTTGTGGTGTTTTCACTGTGTTACTGTTCGAAGTGTTGCCCAAATACTTTACACATTGCTCTTAAGATAAGTTTGACTGCTCTGTGCCAAGCAACCAGAGGGTGAGCACCGTATAATTTATGGTGTGTTGTGACTTACCCTGACTAGCACTGTGCTTCCTGCTTGGACAGGGTGCATACCTCTACCAACCATAAATCCAAATGTCTATCAAATATCCATCACTGAACCCTAAAAACCCCTACAACCCATAAATATTACCTATCTTTGAATCCTAAAAACCACTTATTACTCCTAGACATTGCTTATTTCCTGAATCCTAAAAGCCTACTACAAACACAAAAAAAACAATTCTGTACCCTCCAAAAAACACCACTTACCTTTTTAAAAAAAAGCCTCATTCCTAAACCATAGAAATGTAACAAAGAAACTACATGCATACCATATATAACGTTAAATATTTTAATTTGAACTTTTAACATACAGAATAAGTAAATTTAATTTAAAATGATATTTTCTTAGCACTATTACAAACTAAACAAAAAACACTTGACAATACAAATGTATACATATAGGTGTGAATACCCATGCATGTAAATGTATAAATGTTTATATTCACTGCAAAAACACACATAATTAATATATAAATATATCCCTATATGCATTTATAAAGTTAAAATTAGGTGACTTTAAACTTACCTGCGATGTGATGACTCCCGATGTAACATTTGGGATGTAATGACTTCCGACGCAGGGCCTGTGAAGTAACTTTAACATACCGACCATGCACAGTGAGGCAGCAGTAGGACCTTGGCTGCCCCCAGACCCTGCGCCCAAATTCCTGTTTAGCCATTGCTGTACGGGTATTTAGCCTTGAGCCACGGTTTAGTCATAGAGTAATATAGCCAGCCACTCACAGCACATAGCCAAGGGCTACACACAGCTGTGTTTGGCCACAGAGTATAACTTGTGACCTGGCCCTGCATGCAGCTTCCCAGAAGTTGACCCTAATAATGCACACTTGTCATCTGTTTTCAACAGGGGTTTGCAATAGTGCATGGCCTATCACCATGCCCAGCTACCAGCCTCACATTGTGGCCATCCTATTTGGCACATAGCCTTCAGCCATTCGTTGGCAATTATTGCTAGGCCTGTTTCACCCAGCGGCGTAGCGTGGATTACCAACACCCGGGGAATATTTTAAAAGAAAGTATTGCGACACTTAACCCATGGACCTTTAGCTCGGGAAGTGCTAGCAGTCCACGGGTTAGGGGGTGCAATACTTTCCTTTAAAATTTTGCACACGTAAGAATTTACACCCGGGACAACTGCCCCGTGGACCCCCCCACGCCACGCCACTGGTTCCACCTCTGGCTAGCATAACTATGCCAATTTAAAAGTCAATTCATCAAGCAGTCCTCTCGCAGTTTAGCTAACATGTGCAACGTCTTGTGCTGCACAATGTGCCCCTGCCTTTCATGCCCTTGTTCCACAGAATGCTACATAAATGTTTACATTTCTGTCTGTCCACTTGTCCATCCTTTTGTTGCCTGTTACTTACAACTTGTTTTCCCAAATGCTAATGACATCTGCTCATGCAAACCTGGTGCACTCACAGGCCTCTGAATGGATCCAATTACAGACTCAGCTTCCATGCGAAATACATCAGTCACGGAGATTATACACATTCAAACATAGCCTACGTATTACATCACTGCAGGATTATCTCACAACCTTGAAATCATACCCCATGTTGAACTGGAAAAACAAATTATCTTTACCTTGAATTTCATCATGTACTTAATTTTTCATGGACTTTAAAAATCAGACCCTAGGGCCAAAATAAACATATCCTTTAGCTTCCTCTAATACCCTACTTTCTCCGTGTCAGTAGAATAAGTGTAGCTTGGTTACTTAGCGTTTGTTATTATGAGAGCAGGAAAAAAAGCTTTTGCAACAGCCAAGCATAGGGATATCAGACTGATAACATATGTGGCATTTTGCTTTAATCCTTCTGAGTGGACCCACTTTCTTAGAGTATTGGTAATTTCTCTATCTCATTCCGCTGTCAATATGTGTGACTTCTGATCTATGTGGCATTGTACAATATTATCCATTTCCCTGGTGACACATGTAAGAAGGTAATATTTTGGAAAATGTACCATTCTCCCCTTTAGAAAGAGGTGCAGTCATTACCCCTCTCTAGGAAGGGTACTGACCTGCTAGCTTGGGTGGGAGTAGACCTAACTTATCAGAGGGGTAAATCTAGGAACGGTTCTTCCAGAAACCAGCTCCCTTCAAGAATACCCCTCCAGCCTTTCATTCTTGTCTTCCTCTTCTTCAGCAATGGCCCTTCGGTGTGAGTCGTTGGGGTGCTTGTAGAACAGAACAAATAAATTGATGGCTGCTCTGCTGCTCTACTACTGCTGAGCCTAGCAACAAGAGTGCAGCAGGACGGGGGTGGGGCAGGCTATGTTTCATAACTACACTGCTCAGTTATGGCCTTGCCAAATTCTGGCCATATCGGTTAAGTAGCTATTTAGGGTATTCTTGCAACATTCTGGTAATGACAAGCATGATACTGGTCTATCCATGATATATTTCCCTTCCTGTGACATTTAGGTGTGATAACAGGTGCTCCTGCATGGAATAGATGAAGGAATTCTTGAACATTGTGACTATCTCATCATATTGTGGAATCCTCATGACATGTTGTAGACTGGAATCCTCACACTAGCTTGTGGTCTACCAGACTTTCTCAGGGTATCAGTAAGCAACTCACAGGTGTGAAGCAGTCAGCCCTTAGGTCATTCGTCTGAGTGGTGCTACCTTATGAAAATTGCTACAGTATTTCAGACCCTCAGAATGGAAACCAGCTCTACTAATTTCCGACCCTCTCTCGCTTTGTCTTTCTCATTCTCTCTCTCTCTCTCTCTCTCTCTCTCTCTCTCTCTCTCTCTCTCTCTCTCCTCTGTCTGTCTCTCTCTTTCTCTAGGCTTCTTGACCTGGAGACAGCCTGGAGTATTAGTAGAGGCATCGAACACTCTGAGATGTGCATAAGGGATATGTCTGTAACCAGCATCTGTAACTTAGTAAGGACATCACAACTCTATTCTCAAGGGACAAGGAACTGTACAGACAGTGTTCTGGATATAGAGTGCAGATCCAACCAGACTACAGTAAGGAGTCTGAGAACATCTCCTTAAGTTTCTGTTTATGAAGTGGCAGTAGGTCACATGCGAGCTAAACTGTCCACTTGGTCTCAGGTCTGCTTTAAATGCAACAAAAAGGGTTAGGTTGAAGGCCCCTGTATTGTCAACGTCACTGTGTGGGTGTGTGAGAGGCAGAAAGGAAAAATGGCAGAGATGGTTGCAGAAAATTGAATGCAAGACTGTGATAGTTGGGTTGGACCTAGGTACGCTGGTGTAGGAGCAACCCAGGAGCGTGGGAGAGCGGAGGCAAAAGTGTGAGCAGCGACAGGTAACTGCTTGATTTGCTGTCAAAGAATGTGTGTGCCCACATGTGTGCATATGTGTCTGAGTGTGCCCAAGTGTGTGCATATCTGAGAAGGTGAGCACATTCATGTGCACTGGTATTGTGTGAGTGTGTCTGCGTGTGTGTGCCTGTGCACGTGAGCATGCATACTGTGCAAAGCATACTGGTTAAACCGTGGCATGTGAAACTATCAGTGGTATCTGGTGCTCCATGGCCACATCAGGGTAATCTATGGAATAATGGTGGCAGCTCCTGGCATAAGTGTGGCCACCAAAATACACTTCCTCCACTTCCAGGAGTAAGGAGGACTTACACGTGGCATTGAAGAATAAGCTAAGAGGACTGCTAGAGTAAGTCACACATGCTCACTAAATGCCTGTGTGAATTGGGCCCTTTGTTTCTAAGCGCAGCATGCAAGGGGTACACACCTGGAAATGCTTGCTACTCTTTGGGAGGAAAACCAAAAAAAACTGCTTTGGTCTTAACCCATTAAAAATTACCCTGTGCACCATATTACACCACTGTTTATTTGCTCTCTGCCATCACAAAAGGAAAATAACTTTACACAAATCCGTTCCTCATTGCTGACAAAAGGAGCAGTTTGGCATGATATAGTATTGCACTCTCAAAGAGACAAGAAACCCCAGATGCAATTCAGTCTTTTTGGTCCATTACAGTGAGGTGCCACTACAGAAGGGGACAACTCTCAGTAAACATTCTCATTCCACCAGAGGATTGGGACATGAGCTATTAGGCCAAATCCTGTCCACATAAGGGATAGTAAAAATATACACATTTCATTCTCATATCTCACCAGTAAGTTATAGTGGGAGCATCCTGTCAAAAGAGGAAGGGGCCATGTCTGGTATATGAAACAAATCTCTGACATTAATTAATTCATGTTATTAATTTAGTACACAATGCAATTTTAAATATGAAACGTTTTGGAAGAACCATAAAAGCGGTACATAGAATAATAATGGAGTGGAGGGGGCGTGACCAAGATGGCGTCGGAGTAGGACGCTTTTCCCTGCCTCTCCGGCGCCGATCCAGCAAAGCGGCTGATAGCGCGGCACCTGGTGTCCAGCTCGGCCCCTACTCGGTGGCGGAGGTCGCCGGTGCCCTGCGGTGGTGAGCGGTGCCGTCGGCGAGGTGAGGGATCGCCCGGAGAGGCTGCGGGACCGGCGGAGCTCTGCGGCCTGTGGATCCCCGGGCTAGATTAGCGGAGGCCGGCCCGGCGAGTCGCGGGGCCCACCGCGACGGAGGAGATCCTTTCCTGCGCCCCGCCCCGTCCTGGGTCCTTCTGCCTCGGCCCGCCTGGGCTGCGGGCTGTCGGCGGAGGCGGCGAGGGGCGGCTGCAATCACCGGTGAGGCCTGGGGGTGCCGGCGAGTGGCGAACGGAGAGCAGAGAGGTTCCGGAGACCTCGGTGAGGGGCGGCGCCACTGTGCCCCGCCGGGGTCCGGAGTAGCACCTGTAGTGCGGCGAGGACCGGGCTCCGCGAGGGCCCCAGGAAGCCTAGTCCTGGTGCGTGACCCCCCGCTGTGGTCGGGGGAGGTACGGAGGGAGCCCGACCAGCTGACGGGGCCCGTCGAGGGACGAATTGGTGGTGGTGCCGGCACCTGGTGCAGCGACGGCCTCGTGACTGCTCCTGGGGTGGTACAAGCCCCGGGCCCTTCGGTGGACTGGCACGGCGCCACTGGTGCTATGGGGGAGTACCCACACGGCGGAGGATCCTGACCTGCGAGGAGTGTGGGGGCCCGGGGGCACCGGCCAGGAGGTGTAGTGGAGGCCCCGGGCGCTTCCCAGAGGCCGCTTTTACCCGGTCTGAGGCTGCTGGACTTGATGCGTGGAGACAGGCGCCGGCCCTGTGGGGGTGCTAACAGTGGACGACGATTCCAGCAGGGCGGGAGCGATCGAGGCTAGCGCGGCCTCCTACGCTGTTGGAGGGCCTTAACGGCTGCGTTTGGTGCCAGAATGGATGGTGTGTGAGCCGAGGGGACTGCGGCTGCTCATTGCCTGTACCCGGACTTCCAGAGGGGGCTCCGGTCATACGCTGCGAGCTGGAGCGGGCTAGGGGTGCTGTTGGGGGTGCGTACCTGGAGGCCCGGAGGTGCTCTGGTTGAGGAGCATGGCGCCGCCATTTTGCCTGGCTCAACCGACTGTTTGAGTGCGTAGCGCTCGCTCCTGGACTTCTGCTGTCTGGATTGCTTTCGTGCACCGCCTATCCAGGGCTTGTCGTAGCTGCCTGGGGGCCTCTTGACTTCTGGGCTCTGCGCACTCCTATCTCCTGGTGTCTGGGCGCCGGAGATTCGCTGGGAGCCTCTGGCCGGGAGCTGTGTGGCGGACACAGAGTGGGGCTGCCCGCCGGGGCCAACTACTGCACCTGCAGGCCCAGCTCTGGGTACTGCTTGGTTCTGGTGGTGATTGGTGGAGCGTTCGCCCTGGTGCAAGGCGCCCGACATTATGGCTAACCAGGCCCGCAAGGGACGCGTTCTGAAGGACGGCGCAGCTAGATCGTCACAGCAGCCGGCGTCCCCCGGTGCAAGTGGGTCGCCCAGGATGTCCGATGACGAGGCCCCGGCCACTAAGGCTTTTATGACCGAACTTTTTGCTTCCATCAAGGAGGACATCTCCGAGCTGCGGGCGCAGCTGGCCTCTGATCTCCGGGAAGTACGGCGAGATGTTGATGGGATTGGAGAAAGGGTGGCGACTCTTGAGGACCATGATTTGAGCACGGCCAATGATGTCCACTTACTCCAGCAAGACGTCATTCGCCTCACGGAGCAGAACTTGGACCTGCAGGCACACATGGAAGTTCTTGAGAACCGCTCCCGGCGGAATAACATTCGCATTAAAGCGGTACCGTGGGATGGTGAGTCGGGAGACCTGCGAGGCTATGTGCAGGAGCTGTTGCTGCAGATCCTGGATGAGGACGATGTGAAGGATATCCAGATGGATAGGGTTAATCGCGTTGGTTTGCCTAGGAGAGGGGGGGGGCCGCCCCCTGACATCCTTGTCTGTGTTCATGACTTTCAATTGAAGGAGCGCATCCTCCGGAAGGCTCGGGCCATCGATTCGCTGCAATTTCGTGGCCATCATCCTCAGCTTTTCCAGGACCTAGCAGCGTCTACACTTCAAAAGAGGAGGGATTTCCGGCCGGTGACTTCCTTTCTGCGGGAACGCAACATCGCCTACTCTTGGGGGCACCCGTTCAGGATCATCTTCAGGTGGCAGAATCGATTGATGCAGATGCGCTCCCTGCGGGAGGCGAGGGAGCTCTTGGGTTTGGAGGAGGTTGCACCGTCCCAGGGGTCGAATGCGTCCCCATCTCGGAGGCGACGTCGGTCCTCCTCGTGGCATAGAGTGGGGTCCTCTCCTGCGCGGGGGCGCCCGGACCGCGATGCCAGCCAGCAGGAGAGGGGAAATGCAGTGGCATCAGTAGTTTCAGCGACGGTGCCGGCGTCACAGGCCAGCTCTGGAGCGGCGTGACGGTGACTTGATACTACGGATCGGCGCTGGAGGGGCATGGACCCCCCCGGTCTGGGTGAATGGATGTACTTTCGGAGAAGACTCCCCAGACCGTGACCTTGGGAAGAACCGAGATGGTCTTCCTGACCGGTCCCCGGAGTGGTCGATGTTTCGTGACCTGTGGACCACTGGGACTGATGAGTATTTTCTGCACTGTTTTTGTTTTGTTTCCACTTTCACTGTCCCCTTTTCCTTCGGCCTACAGGGGACTTCGGCTGTTGTCTCCTCGCCGGCCCTGGGAGGACTTTTGGGTACTTTGGATGGGTTGTTTGGGGGTTTCCGGGGGGGGGAGGGTCTGGGGGGGCTGTTTGGGGTGTTGGGGTTGGGGGTGTGGGGGGGTTCTGGTGGTGACGCGGATGTGTTGTGGATTGTGTCATGTGGTGGTGAGAGGGAAGGTGGGAGGCGCTGTTGGTATGTGAGTTGCGGGGTGATTTGGCACGGGGCTCGAGGTTGGGATTGTGGGGAGAAGGATTGGCGGGAGTCTGCTTTTCATATGTGTTGTGACCAGGGTTCCTTCTGGCGGGGGTGGTGGGCATGTTCCAGAGTCATAGAGGAGTCTAGTTTTTTGTCTCACGATGCCTGTTAGCTTAGGGACATGGAATGTTAAGGGACTGAACTCTCCGCAGAAAAGGCAAAAGGTGTGGAAATATATAACGGACCACCAATTGGATATAGTGGGGCTTCAGGAGACTCACCTTGCACGCAAAGATGAGCTGCGTCTTAAGCATAAGGCATATCCCCTAATATACAGATCCTCTGCGTCCACGAAGCATAAGGGGGTGGCCCTCCTCTTCCATGCTTCGCTGCTTTTTCAGCCTGTGGCGGTGCGCACGGATAGGGAGGGCCGTTGGTTGATGGTGAAAGGGCTGGTGCGGGGGAGGCTGTGTACTTTTGTTGTGATGTATGTTCCTAATACTGGCCAGAATAAGTTCTTGCACGGCTTGCTGCATAAAGTGGGTGATTTTGTTGAAGGGCGGTTGTTCCTCATGGGGGACTGTAATTTGGTGTGGGACAGGGCGCTGGACTGTTCAGGCGCTCGCAGGGCGGATACTGGTGTGTTCTCGGAGCTGTCACGGCAAAAGGTTGCGGACATGGGGTTGGTTGATGGGTGGCGGTTTATGCATCCAACGTCCAGAGATTACACGTTTCATTCTCATGTACACCACTCATATTCACGATTGGATCATGTATTCCTCAGCCAGGCTCTTAGAGGAGATGTCCTTGACTCCACCATACTGCCCATCTCGGTCTCGGACCACAGCATGCTGGTGCTTACTCTACGCTGGTCGTCGGCAGACATCGGGCAACGGAAATGGTATTTCCCGGCTTCGGTACTTCGGGACGAGGCCTCTAACAAGGCGCTGCGGGTGGCCATTAGGGAGTTCTTTACCCTCAATCCGCCGTCCGATACCTCCGTATCCAACACGTGGGATGCCTTTAAGGCGTCCGTCAGGGGCACATGTTTGGGCCTTAATGCACAACTCAATAGGTTGCGACGCAGGGACCGGGAGGCCCTGGAGGCTGAACTGGCTTCTCTCGAGCGGGCGCATAAACTCAACCCCTCGAGGGTGACCCTCCGGCCTCTTACGGCGGTACGGGGGAAATTGAGGGCACATTACAATAACAGGGCTGAGTTCACACTTCTGAGATTGGGCCGACAGTCCTACTCTTGTGGTAACAAGGTGGGGAGGCACTTGGCCCGACAACTTCGTGACAGGCGGGAACGTGAGTACATTGGGGGGATCCGCGATTCTATGGGTCAGTTGCAGCACCGGGACGAAACAAAGGCGGCCATCTTCGGACGCTTTTACTCGGATCTATACGAGGGGGAAAGGCTGGGAGCAGCTGCCCAGAGGGAGTACCTGGGGCGTCTGCATCTTCCGCAGGTGTCCAGGGAATGGAACGAGCTCTTAGGGGCCCCGATTACCAGGGAGGAGGTGCTAGAAGCTATTGCGAACTTGAAGCTTCACAAGGCGCCTGGCCCGGACGGTTACACCGCTGTGTTTTATAAATCTTACGCTTCCGAGATCTGCGATTTCTTGGTCACCCTTTTTAATGACATGGCCACCTCCGGTTCCTCTACTGGCTCCTTGGCGGAGGCGATGATTACGGTCTTGCCGAAGCCGGGGAAAGATCCAGCGCAATGCGCCTCCTTTCGCCCGATAGCGCTTCTTAATTTGGATGCCAAACTATACTCGGCGATCCTGGCACGTAGGCTACAGGATCTTATGCCGGCGCTAATCCATCCAGACCAGTCTGGCTTCATCAAGGGGCGCCAGACGCATGATAACACTCGTCGGGTGGTGCACCTAATAGAAAAGGCAGAAAGATTTCGTATTCCGGCGGTCCTAGTGGGCCTGGATGCCGAGAAGGCCTTCGATAGGGTGGACTGGGGGTTTCTGTTCAATACCATGACTGCCTTTGGTTTTTCGGAGGCTTTCATCACTATGGTGAAGGCTAATTTCTGCTGCCCCCGGTCCCGGGTGGCGGTGAATGGTCATATGTCAGCGTTCTTTACTCACACTCGGGGAACTAGACAGGGTTGTCCTCTGTCTCCCCTGCTGTTCGCGCTGAGCATCGAGCCGCTAGCGGTAGCGGTGCGGGAGCACGTCGGGATCCGAGGTCTGCCATTTGCGGGGGAACAGCACAAGATTTCGCTTTTCGCGGACGACGTCTTGTTCTCTATTACTGATCCGGAAAACTCGCTGCAGTACATTAGGGAGGTCTTATTGGAGTTTGAGGCCGTGGCCGGTTTTAAGGTCAACTATAGCAAGTCCTACATCCTGAATCTTACCCTTTCGCAGGTCGAGAGGGATCGGGTACGGCCGCTGACTCCGCTGGCCTGGGCCACAGGTTCGATTGTCTACCTGGGGGTCCATCTGACTCCGACGGTGGGCGGGCTGTTCCAGGCCAATTTCCCATCTTTGTTGGCGAAGTCCCGGACGGAATTGGATAGGTGGAAACCAAAATTTCTGTCATGGCTGGGCAGAATTCATGCCGTGAAGATGGTTCTCCTCCCTAAATTCTTATATTTGTTCCAGGCATTGCCTATCCCCATAGACAGCGATTTCTTTCGGCGGCTCAAGACCCATGTATTGCGTTTCGTTTGGCAAGGGGGTCAGGCACGGGTCTCCTATGCGGTTCTTCGGCGGCTGAGATATGAGGGTGGAGTGGGGCTCCCTGACCTGCAGTTATATTACAAAGCCGCGCAATTGCGAGTGTTGGTGGAGTGGTCGCAACAAACCTCCGAGAAACATTGGCTCCATATGGACCGATGCGTTGCCGGCAGGTCGATCTGGGACTTAGCCTGGAAACCGAAGAAGGACCGCCCTCTCAACGCATATATAAGCACTCCCACGAGCACAGTGTTGAAGGTGTGGGACTCGCTAGCGGCGGACGACCGTTGGACCACGTTCCCTTCGCCATTTACGCCCTTGCATTGCAACCCGGCTTTCCCTCCGGCGCTTCGTGAAGGGCCGTTTGCGGTGTGGAGGGAGGGGGGGTGTCGGGCGTTGACCCATTTGTTCCACGGCTTGGACACCCTAACTTTCGCTAACTGTATGAGAGATTATGGGGTCCCCCAGACTGAACAATTCCGGCATGTCCAGCTGCTTCACTGGGCTACGTCACCTGGGGTGGTGGAGGCTGCTACGAGACCGCCGACGCCGTTTGAAGCCTTTATTTTACGAACGTCCACCATGAAGGGGGCCATTTCCTTCATATACAAGTTGTTGCTTCAATCGTCGGTAGCTCCTCGACCTCGTTATATGGGGCAATGGGAAGAAATGCTGGGGCGAGATATCTCGGATGTGGAATGGTCGGCGCTTTGGCGGGACCTGACGACCTTTAACCATTCCTTGCACCTGAGGGAAGCCCACCTCAAAACGGTCATGCAATGGTATATGTGCCCGACTAGGCTTCACCGCATTTTCCTGGCGACCTCGGATAAGTGCTGGAGGGGCTGCGGACTTCTAGGAGACTTCCGCCACATCTGGTGGGACTGTCCGGTGATCCGTCCGTACTGGGAGGAAATCCTCTCACATATAAAGGAGGTGCTGACTTATCCCATTGATGAGTCTATGGCTTGTGTCCTGCTAGGGCTGCGTGACCCTGGCCTTGTTTATCAGACCAGGGCAGATAAAAAGATTTTGTGGCTATGCCTCGGCGCTGCGAAGCTCACGCTGGCTGCGGCCTGGAAAAAGAAGGATGCCCCGGCAGTGTCACTGTGGCATGCACGACTTTGGAGGTTGCTCAGTTTGGAAAGAGTGGCGGACATCTTCCTTGGCCAGTATAAGAATTTCCGATATCAGTGGGGTCCCCTGGTTGACTTTCTCTCTAAGGGGTTACCCTCAGCGGTATGTCCGGCTTCATTGAGGTCGATGCACCTCTTTCAAGTGTAATATGGTTGTGGACTGAGTGTTGAGTGAATGGCGTCACCATCAGGGGGGAGGGTGGGGGTGGGATGGGGCAGTTGGTTGTCATGGTTTATGGGCTGTGGAGGGTCCACGGACTGCTTATCTACACAGCCTGTGTGGGACTTGGAGGATTGGGGCCCAGCTTATTGCAGCACTGGTTATCCTGGATGGCCTGGCCTAATGATGGGTTTGAAGGCCGATTGGTACTGTGGTCCTAGTTGCTAAGTTGTCTCGCTCCTGGCCTGGATTTGCCTGTAATATAATTTGGGACACTGCTGATGCGTGCACTATGATTTGCCCTGATATGGAGTAATGTGCGGTTCCTCCGCAGCCCTTTGTTTGTCTGTTTATTCTTTCTGCAAATCAAAAATAAAAATTTTACAAAAAAAAAAAATAATGGAGTGGAGGGTAACATAAATCCAAAAGAAACAGTAGTGTTGCAAATGTATTGCAACTGTTCTGCTGATCTCATTACAAAGAAGAACACACATTTAAATGGAAATATTTTGATAATAGTTCCAGTGTAGTCAGTGAAGCCTGCCGGCGAGTGACCTGGCTACAGGAGAGCGTGGCTAATGGTGGGTGACCTCCAGGATCGAAACAGCCAATTTGGGCACTGCAGACTGATTATCAGCTACGATATAAAGGAACTTTACTTCCCTAAGAGGCTCCACAATGGCAGACAAATAAAGATAAACATGATTTCCTAGCGCCTGAATTGTGGAGGAGGAAGGGGCAGAAGAGGGGGACAGCAAGGAAAGCTCTATTTTGGATTGCAAGCTGTTAATGTGGTGCATTGCAGTTGAGAACATGACTTCCCCAATACATGTTGTTGTTCAGTTCCCTCTTCCCTGGAGTGTTTTCTTATTCTCACTGGTAACCACAGGCATTCCACCAGTCACCCACAACCTCAGACTTCTGTAGAGCATCTGAAGCAGTCATAGCAGTGGAGCACTTCAGCCGCTTTAGTCAGCATCCTGCCGGCAGTGGTAGCAATCCAGATGTGAAGGTGCTCTCCCTCCTTTACTGCCATCTCCATATTTATTTATTTTAAGTGTTTTATAAATTGCGAACATGACCCAAGAACCTGTACATACGATTGGAAACAGAATCAAAGACCTGAAATATAAGAAAATGAACACCTAACATAGATCAAAAACTAAAACTAGAGCAAGATATAGTATGTTGTATCAGGGCTATTATTAAACATCCGCCATTCATTCCTGAAGCACTGGGACAGAATCTCCAAGAAGGCTTTCTGGGCCCGGTTCGAATCAGTTCAGTTCCAGGTATCCGGCGGGAGCAGTGTTTGTGAGAAGTTCTACTGGGATGGATGTGCTTCAGCCCTGTACTACTGTTAATGTCATTGCGGAGCCCATGGGGACAGGCTAGCATAGACTTTATGTTAGGAATCTGTTCATTAGGATCCTTTTCATCTCTTTTTTGGGAATGTGGGCTGATGGATTTGACCAAATCTCGGTGTGATACTATGATGTAAGTGGCACAAGTCGGCGATGCGGCGAGCACAAGGTGTCGTTTTTTCTATTTTTTTATTTAACTTTACCATCCCGTAGTCTGTTGACTTCCCTTCCACTCCGTCCCTGCCCACCAACCCACCATTCTTACTTGTGCTGGCTGCCACTCTCCAGAAGCTATCTGAAGAGTTGAGTCTGAGGGCCCACTACGTACACCACGTGCCCACTTTAAAGTGGGAGAAGCTTCTATACTCCTCCCCCTACAGACGTGTCTGGAATTTCCTTCCTCCCTGCCCTGGCCCAAGCTTTTCTGGACGCACAAAAGACTAGTGTTAAAACCTTTGTGAGTGGGCTGAGGCAGAGTCCGTGCCAAGCTGCCTGGGGGTTGAGAACAGGTTGATTTGGGGTTTGCTTGTGTTTCACACTGATAAAAATTGTGGTTTCTGCCTTAGTAGGGCCCCCTCCCCCTCAACCAGCAAGCCAATTTTCTACATGGCCAGATGGAGGTTAGGCCTGTCTTTCACCAGGTGGATGGGCATTTCAAACATTGACAAGAACAGCTGTCAAGCTGTCACAGTAGTTCTGCCAATGCAGATCTACAGCTCTATTAACATGATGAAGCCGTACGTTAGACGTATAAAATAATTATTGTCAAAAAGAAAATCCCAAAGCAGGTTTTTAAAAAAAAAACCAATATAAACACAATATCCCCCTTGCAACGGAAGTCATAATTATCAGTGCTCCTTATCTCTAGGTTTTTTCTGGCGGTGATGGGTACTGAAAAAGGGCTGTATGTCCACCCATCTAAATTAGGTGGGTGGACACACATTCAAATCTCCAATGGCACTCACTCCGTCGGGTCAATAGAGGAGTTTGACCACAGTGGAGACGGTGAAGTCTCCACCGTCGTCAAACTATGGTATGCTCAAATTTAATTTAGGTGAGTAGATCATTATGTTGGCCGGGAGGGAACTCAGTCACCGTTGGGATGGAGTTCCTTCTCCACAAACACAAAACAAAAATTCAGCCCTAGGTCATATACAGAAGGAAAGGTAAGGGTGGGGTGATGAATGCTTCTGTAATTCTGAAGATACTTTAGGACATTAATTCAGTGAATGACTTACCATTGGAGGCATCATTAAGCTGTATCAAAAATGTCAGGTTGTTGGCAGATTGAGGAAAGCAGGTTGGTGGCATGCTGGGATTAGCAATTTCATTGCATTATATCTTAATTCAAAGTTCACTGTGGAAAGCTAAGCTTGGATAAATTCATTCCGTGCATCAGAAGACTGATAAATATTTAAAGAAGTGACTACCTCAAGATCACGGTTAACAACGACCTCATTATTGGTGCATTTTCAATTATACCTTCTCAACATTGTCACAAAAAAGACAGAGAGGTGCTATTAGAATTCATTGTGCCCACATACATATACCATATTTGCAATTTGAACTCTTTATCACTACTGATCCACTGTCTGGAACACCCTTTCAGAACACCATAGGCCTATCTGTGATTTATCAGAAGTCCTAAGGGATCTGTATACAGGAATATTCTGCTTCTGTCAGTGTCTAATAAAAGCATCTATAAGCTCCTGGACACCACTTGCATGTAGATAATCTTTCTCCTGTACCCTCATCTTGCCATGTATTTGCCCATGGCCCATCACCTTCAAGAGCTAAAGGATTTATAGTGCACCTCTCACTAGACTTGGCAATCTATAAATACTGCAAGGCACTTGCAACAAACTCTGATCTAGATTTATTGTTCTCTCAATAAACTATCTTGTCAATCATAATTCCACAGCCCTTTTTATCCCTTACTAAGTGTTCCGAAGTGCCCCATAGCTGCATACAATGTTTTATGAAATTGACATAAAGATAGTAAATTAAGTTGCTCTTCTCATTTAAAGACTAATAGTTGTTACCTCAGGCGATTGCGCTGTAAAGCTTTTTTTTTATTTTTTATATATCTTTATTGATCTTTTGTACAATAGTCTCTTTAAAGTGTAATACGTTACTGAAGCCTCTGTTTTTATCAGGGTGAAGAGGGGAGCCCATAGCTTTTTTCTGCAAAAGTCTCACTAATCACCTCCCAGCCACCAACTATAAGTCAGAAGTGGCGTTCTCACATTCAGAAGGTGGGATCCTTGACTCGGCCACCATCAGTTGCCTGCATTACACCCGCCAAGTTCGAATGTGGGGATGAACTTGCTGCCTATTTCTCACATGGCCACAAGATCAAGAAAGATGGCAGTGGGAACTATGGAGCACGGCCTCCGAGAGCTGGCAGTAACCGCTAAACCTTCCATTCCTACAGGTTCACCGATTTCTCAGGTATTTTCCACAGTTTCCTGCACACCATGACACTCCAAGAGTCTGGGGGGATGTGAGTTGTCTCGAGTGGCCAGAGCACCTCATGCCACATCTGGAATCCCCACTTGTCTGGTGTTTGCACACTTCAAAGAAGGTAACTCTAAGGATGGTCATCATTTGTTGTCCTGGGAAAACCTGCAGCTCTCCCTCTTCACTGCAATTATGCCAGGCAGTGCAAGGCAATGCTGTAAATTTCTCGGGGTCTATGGGTACTCGTGGGTGAGCATTATCTACTGACTCTTCCTGATCTTCCTTAATAGCTACAAACTATATCAGGGATATCTACATGGTGGTGCCTGTGCTGTCATTCCATTCTCCCTCAAGAAGCCCGCTACCCGGAATCTAAGGCATAGATCCTTCTGTGGATGTGATGGCAAATCGAAGGTGATGCCTATGCTAATGTTAACAGGATCCATATTCTACAACAATGACTAGTGTGCGTGGATGATACTACAGATTATCCAATGGTCAATAGCAGCTTCTTGTGTTGAATATTGGATCATAGAGTGAACATTACCAGCGCCATCTTGTCACATTCAGACCTTTTACGAACACGTAAGCAGCAGCCATTTTGAAACCATGACCACTCTTGTACCATTGTGGATCGCTTGCACATCTCCCTCGCCTTGCGATCATCCCCCGCGCGCTGGCAACCCCCAAGCATCTGTCGGAGCCACAAACAGCTTCAGCGCGACCCAGCTCCAGAGCCACATCCCGTGTGGAACCCACCTACCCTTTCATCCCTTTCACACAGATGGGCTTCTGATAACCCCCTTCCCCTGTGCCTGATTGTCCAAGCCGATCCCAGGCCATCACCTAGCCCTGCGGATGCAGTTTATTGCCCCCCTACTGTAGAAACTCGCCTCCCTTCAAAGGGGGCCGAGATTAATCAATGCCCTCACACCACAAGATCCGACCGATCACACATATTCCTGTTCCCAGCGGAATGCCCAGCTGCGCGATAGCCATCATGCTGAGATCGGGGTGGGGACTTCTACTGTAGATGTGTGTGGGAACGGGCCTGGAGCGGGGATTTAGGAGATGTCGTTCCGTACATCAAAGCATTACCAAGAATGTGTTGTATGTAATAAAGTAATAAACCAGTGTATAAGAGGCCAGGCCTCAGAGATGTTGAGAAGGCGACTCGAGAAGATACCCTCTTGTCTGATCTGACGTGTTCTGCTCCGGAGCGAATGAAACTCTGTTTCCCGTATTCCAGTTTCCAGCGCCTGCCTCTTTATTTTGATAATCATCCAAGTGGTTTAGAGGCGGCTAACGCCAAAACAGCGTGTAGGAAGGTAACCTGGAATAGCTGTTTTTTCACACTTGTAACGACATTGTTAAAGTAAAAGAACGTTCTCTTTGTTGAAAATAAACTTTCGTTAAATTACACTCTAAAGCATTGTCAGTTTGGAAAAGCTTGCATAATACATATTGTACCAAAATATTGAATTCACTTCTGCAGAAACATAATAAAATATCATTGTTTTGTCTTCATCTGAATCCATGATTGAACAATGTATATACCAGTAAACATGAACTCCAATACCTTAAGTCTGGCTTTTGTCCAAAGGTAGATCCATATATCTTTGTGAGATAATTTGCTGCAAAATCTGCGCTGACCAAAGAGGGTGGAAGATATTTTGGCGCCGCAGTTAGCTGAAAAAGAAATATTTGAAATGTCTACCACTGTTTTATGATCATCAGAAAAGAGTACTAATTTGTGTGCAATTCGTATTTGCTTTTATGCACTTGTTACAGAGGCAATGTAAAGCAAAGCCTGCCTGATGAAGCGGTCCTATTGCAAATACAAAGCGAGGTGGGTTGCTTCCAGTGTCCAATGTCAAGTCACCAGGTCTCCTCTCCATCTGCATAGTCATGGCACATCTCCATCTACATCTCCTCAAGGTACTATCTCCTTTGTAAAGGTACCCTAGGGAAAAGCAGGATATTTGACAACCTTGGGAGTGGCATCAGCTGCCCTTTGTTGTTCTGGGAAGGAGCAAAGGGTTCCTTCAGCCACAGGACACCTTCTTCCCTGAACACAAAGACACAAAGAGTAAGTTGGTGTTCAATAGGCAAAATGAGCCTCCTTTACTGCTGCCCTCTATAGTACCTGACATGTAATGCACCGATGTTACTAACCAGCCTTCTAGATGCACCCTCAGGTGATGGGGAGATAATGAAAAAATCTGTTTTGCCACCAGCCACTACTGCAAAGTACATTTCTAGTAACTAAAGACAAGCCAATGGCATTAAAGCCATTGAACTGTGGTTAAAATGGCGTGAGAGCTGTAGGAGTGACATTTGTGATAACGCTGTTCTGTCAAATATGCAGTACAGAACAGAGTCAAAACATAAACTTTAAATGAGAACCTTTAAATGAAAAAATAGGGTAGCTATAAATCAAGACAAAACCGTAAATGTGTCCAAGACAAATTGAGATGCAAAGAAAGGGGAGTCCAATAATCACTGTTAAATAACACAGTTGGCAAATATTATACCAGAAGTTAGTCAAATAACAGGGTAATATTTTCAGTCAAAGTTGCTGAGTTTCAAGAAGGCTCGCAAAGCCATCCTGACACCTCTGACAGATTATTGAGTTTTATAGTTAAATTGTGCGGTTGTTCCTGTGACTGTAAGAACGTAGGCTGAGACTTTAAATTGAGCAAATTCTAAGGCTTTGTAAAGCTTGCAAGCCAGATTAAGGAGAAGACAAATATTGCCCTGCCAAAATATTGACTACAACAATATCCTGAAGGTAAGAATATATTGGTATGCATTGGTAAACATATGTTGGACTTGGCCCTTTTGGCAGGTTCACCCCGAAACTTTTTGCATTTTCCTAGCCTGTTTCTGTAACCTGGTGTTGGGTATTTTAGGTCTCTGGGCACTTTTTCACTGTGGTCTAGTGTAAAGTGTGTGCACTCTCTGTGTATGTGTGGTGAGAGTGGCCTGCCCTCCCATAGGAATGCATTGGGATATGTGTGTCCATGGCAGTTCCTGATGTGTGGGGAGTGCAGAGGCGAGTTTGGCAAGTGCGAACTCGTGAGATTAAATGCTGCACGACGGTGTGCGCAGATTTAATGTGTCTAGTGTAGAAGTGCCACTTTTAGAAGTTGGCATTTCTGTGTGCAGTGAATGTGAATTGACTGTCTGGCTTGGGATTGACAGGAGCTGGCTGGTGTGCTTGGCTCCAGGAGTCAGGATGGGTCTGCCCGGTGGTGAATAGGGAGATCTGCATGTAGATGGGAAGAAGGAGTTGCACCTGGGATCTGAATAGGGCTGTGCCTTCCCTCCACAATGCTGGCTCGACCCTCTGTGGTGCGTCTGATGGCCCTAGCCTGTCCAGTGAAAGGGAGAGAGGGGCTGAGCAAAACAAAAGTGCTCAGGAGTTCCCCTGAACCAGTTGTAGCTGGTTCTCCCATTACTTGCACCCTTTAAACAAAAGAAAATGTAGTATAAAAGAGGGGCTGTGAACCCATGATTTTGTTCTTGTGTTTTGATACTGGAAACTACCAGGGGCGTGCTGCTGCTGGGGCCCAGGGGAAGGCTTGCCTCTCTGGGCTCTGCCCTGCCCCTGGATGCCGCATAGACTTCTGGGACCTTTTTGTTTTACCATTGCCAAGGCTTGTTATAGCCTAAGCGCCTTGAGAGCGCTGTACTCTAAATGCCTCGGGGAAGGAGGACTGTGTGGGCTTGGCAGCGCGGCGCTGACTGAAGAGGAAAGGGAATCCCTGGCAAGGGATTCCCCCGAGATTGCCTGCGTGTCAGCTGCGGGTGCTCACCCCGCCTCTTTAGTTAGTTATATGCGCGGGTGCCCACCCCACGACTTTGCGCTCATTCCTTTTTTTAATAGAACGGGTGCCCATCCCGTGGTGTGCTTTTGATATCGAGGGAGCCTACCCCTCATTGCCAAAGGAATCGCCGCCGCAGCCCGGGAGGAGCACCGAAAGCTGAAGTCCGTCCCGCCGCCTGGTTGTGGGCGGGGCCGTCGTTCGGCATTTCCGCTTCTCTCCTTTGCCAGGGGGCAAGCCGTGCCGCGGTAGATCTCCCGGGTAAGGAGAGAAGGAGTATGGCGGCTCAGCAGGACTCCCATGAGTGGAGGGAGCCCTGCGGCATCGAGGAGTTGTCCCCAGAGGAAGAGCGGTGCAGCGGGACTCGACGAGGCTCTCCAGAGCGAGAGAGCCCCGCCCGCTGCCGCCGTGCCGAGAGAAGCACTGTTGCCGCCTGAGGAGGACCGGGTAAAGAGGCACCTAATGTGCCCCTTCCTAGTGCGAGGCATCGTGGTGCGGGCTGCCATGAGCATAGGGAGCCCGGGAGGCCGCATCCCAGTGAAGAGTCCCGCCTCCCGAGTCGAGTGAAGGCTGGAGTCCCCCCGAGAACACCCCGATGAGTTGGCAAGGGCTTGGGGGGGGCTCCGGGTGTGCCTTGATGGTGTCGGTCCAAGCCCGGCCTGTGTCCTGAGCGGCCCCCGCCTGAAGGGAGGGTCGCTCAGACGATGGGGGCACTAATTATCGTAAGAGCCCAGTGTGGCTCCAACCCTGGGTAACATGCTTTGTTTAAAGAGCCCTTGTGGCTCTACCCTGGGCGTATGTGTTTAAAGGGGCCCGTGGTCTTTCCCCATAGAGTGCCAGTGAGGACCCGTGGTTGTTCCCAGAGCGGACCCGCCGTTGCGGGCCGCTCCAACGTGGCTCCAGTTGTTTTAGAGTCCCGGTTAGCAGGGATTCCCCTGCACAGAGAGTGCCAGTGTTCGTCCAATGTCGGGCCATTCCTGTTTACCGGGGAACAGAGGGGCCCACGCTTATTATTTGAGGAGCCAGTGTGGTCCATGGGACCTGTTCATTTTCAGAGCCCCGTGGCTCCAACATTTGGCCCAGGTGTTAGAAGGGCCAGTGAGAGCCCCCTGCTACAGTTTACCTTCTACAGCTGCCCAGCAAGTAGTGGGCAGCTGCACCGTTTAGGCGCAGTTCTGGTGAGAGTCCCTGAGAGGGACAGAAGTGGCACAGAGGTGCCAGGCCTTCCCCAGCTGCGCAGCACTTAGTGCCAGCTGCAGCGTTTAGGCCCAATGTGATGGTTCTCAGCTGCCCAGCAAGTAGTGGGCAGCTGCAACGTTTAGGTTTGCGCAGATGGTGCACCCCTGACTGTCGCTGCCTTGGCAGCGCGCCCTGACATTCTGGACACAGGGCATTTGAGCCCCTTCCTGGATGGCCAGTTGTCCAGGGGGAGTGGTAGAGGTATAGGGCGCAAGGCCCTAATGTGATTATGCGCTAAAGTGATGTGGTGCTAGGAAATATATTGTGTATAGTATGTTTTGCGTCCCCTGTTTATGATGATGAGGTTATTTTGCATTTCATGTGGTTATGCTAGTGAGATGATGTTTCACTGTGTGAGTTACGCCCCTAATGTGAGTTATACTTAGGAGGTAGGGTCTAATGTGTTTAGACTAGTGAGGAGATTGCATAATGTGTTTATACTGGTGAGGTTGGTGCAGAATGTAATTCGCGCCTGAGGTGACTGTGCATAATGTTGTTTGTGTTACAGGTTGAGGTGGAGTGCAGTGATTACCAGTGGTTACTGGTTGACTGTTTATCATCTATTTTACTTGTACCAAGTTCGCTTTGTGATGGTTCTGACAGTGGCCCACGTGGCCCTGTCCCGTGTAAATAATCCCTTGTGAATATTGCCCATGCCAGTTGGCACAGTGTATGTTATGTGTTTACTATTCTAATGTGTTATGAGAATACAAAGGCTATTTTTATATAACCTTGTGTGGAGTTCCTTTTGTGGTGTGCCTGGGATGTTGTTGTTGTGTGTGTGCGCAAATGCTTTACACATTGCCTCCGGGATAAGCCTGACTGCTCGTGCCAAGCTACCAAGGGGGTGAGCAGGGGTTATCTTTGGCGTGTAACTCCCTTGCCCTGACTAGAGCGGTGGTGGTTTCTGCCTGGCTTTGGCGCAAGCCTTAGCCAACCAGAAATCCCATTTCTAACATTGGTAGCAGCGGTGGGATTAGGACTTGTGTTTGCGCAGTACCACAGCGACAACTGGCTACATTACAAAAATCTGCATTTAGATAGTCACATGTTGGGGATTATTGTTTTTGATTTTGTTTTTCCTCAAGAGTGTCATTTTTAAATGGTGTTCCTGCGCTTTTATGTTTAGTGGCAGAAGAGAGAAAATGACAGGACTGGGCGCCAGTAGGTGGGGAGGTTCCCATAGATAGGGAGTCCCTTGCTGGGTCCAGTGCCCAATCCCTGTTCCTGTCCCCAGAGGTGTGGGTAGATAGGAGAGAGGGAGTGTGGAGGAGAAATGGCTAGCTCGGGAGGGTGGTTATTCCCTGATTGTAGTGTGTGTGTGTCTGCATTCCCCAGTATGGTGGCATCCAGTGGTGGCAGCAAAAGTGTGTCCAGTGCGTGAAGTCCCATTCCCAGTTCCCAGAGTATGGTGCCTGGTGCTCAGTAAGAGGGTACAGGTTGAGAGTCAGTGGCAGTGAGGAACTGTCTCACCAGTCTGGAGGGGGCGTGTGTGGATGAGTGGTGTGTTGCACTGGAGGAGTTGGTGTGAGTTCTTTTGGTGATAAAAGGAGCCTGCAAGGGAGGAGTACCTTTGGTGGTGTGCAGGAGGTCCTGCAGATGCACTGGACGATAAGGTGGACATCTAGCGGTGTGCTAGAGGTCTTGCAGAGGCATTGGGGAGTGATTCCAAAAGAAGTGGCTTGTGTATCTTCTGGTCCTGTGTGGGGAAGAGGTTCATGTGTAGCCCAGCTAGGTCCCAGTAGAATGGGAGGGTTGTAGGGGCCCACGTCCTGTCTCTGAGGAGAAGGAGTGGGAGGCACTGCGTGTCTCCATGTGCCCAAAACCCTGTCTCAGGGCCTGGAGGGTTCCCTAAGGGAGTGCCAGGTCGGGGGCCTAGGCTGTACTTGCAGGTCATTTGAGGAGGATCTTTCTGTGTCTAGAGGACAGGGAGGGTCTGTAACCAGAACTCCGGCGGTCCTGGTGTTGGGCAGTACCGCTCCTAAGTGGAGGGTGCAGAAGTCCTGGTTGAGGGGTGAGAGGGGGACAACCAGCCCCAGTGGAAAAGCCAGTGGGTCAGGGGCCAGCCAGAAGGGCTGAGCCACCAGTGAGCGACCATGGTGACACAACTTCTGTCCTGAGAGACAGGGAGACTGCCACACGACACATTAGTTATATGTCACCCTCAAGGGGGGGTATGTGTGCTCCCCGTGAGGTCCTGGTTCGCAGGGCATTTGACCGCCCAGAGTGCTTGACCATTTGTGCGGCCTCTGGAGGTCGTTCCCTGTGGAGGGGAAAGCCAGGTTCAGGTTGTGGCCTGACCTGGAAGGCAGGGCATCTGTAATTAGTGTCCTGGCCGGGTTGCCTTCTAGCAGTACCCCTATGAACACAGGAAGGACCCATCTGAAAGGAGAGGGAACCTGTGTTTCCCAGAAGGGGTGGTGCAGGCCTCGCCGGGATCTTTAGGGTCCCTGGCTGAGTATGGTAGTACTACCCTGAGAGCAGGTGTGGCCCATCTTAAGGGAGAGGGACCCTTCTCTACAGAGGGAGGGAGCAGAACTCTGGAAGGGGTGCAGAGGGAGGGAGTCCTCGCCTCTGACCCCGGTGCATCCGGTGAATGTGGATCCCAGGTGGTAGACCAATGATGGAGAGAGGTCCTGAACTGGTGGGAGAGTTGTGTTCTGGAGGGTTCTTCCTTGGGAGGGTGCGGAACCCCAGAAGTAGAGGTAGGGTGGGGCATTCTTGCCCGTGACCTCTGGTCAGCCTGAGGGTGTGGACCCTAGGTTGAAGGATCAGTGGTAGTTTGGAACTACACTGAGAAGGAAAGTGGAGAATGGCTATTGTGTGCCAGGGGTTACTTCCCCTCACTCTGTGGATTGGCAAGGACCTGTGACATCTGGAGGGCCTAGGGCCGGGTCCTGGCCGTGGACAACTAGAGAGTACAAGTAGGGTATCCTAGTTGATCCAAAGAGTTCTTGTTTAGAGGAAACCATGTGGGTTCAGAGTGGAGTAGAACCGGAGGGTGTCCCTGCCGTACGGGCCCGCGTCCGTGTTCTATCGCCCAAACCAGGGAAGCCCATCTAGGGAGTGATTGGTCTGCCCTGCGTTTTGGCTGGAAGGGGGTTGTGTTGTACTTGGCCCTTTTGGCAGGTTCACCCCGAAACCTTTTGCATTTTCCTAGCCTGTTTCTGTAACCTGGTGTTGGTGATTTTAGGCCTCTGCACACTTTTTCACTGTGGTCCAGTGTAAAGTGTGCGCGCTCTCTGTGTATGTGTGCTGAGAGTGGCCTGCCCTCCCATAGGAATGCATGGGGATATGTGTGTCCATGGTAGTTCCTGATGTGTGGGGAGTGCAGGGGCGAGTTTGGTATGTGCGAACTCGTGAGATTGCATGCTGCGCGACGGTGTGCGCAGATTTAATGTGTCTAGTGTAGACGTGCCACTTTTAGAAGTTGGCATTTCTGTGTGCAGTGAATGTGAATTGACTGTCTGGCTTGTGATTGACAGGAGCTGGCTGGTGTGCTTGGCTCCAGGAGTCAGGATGGGTCTGCCCGGTGGTGAATAGGGAGATCTGCATGTAAATGGGAGGGAGGAGTTGCACCTGGGATCTGAATAGGGCTGTGCCTTCCCTTCACAATGCTGGCTCCACCCCCTGTGGTGCGTCTGATGGCCCTAGCCTGTCCAGTGAAAGGGAGAGAGGGGCTGGCTAAACAAAAGTGCTCAGCAGTTCCCCTGAACCAGTTGTAGCTGGTTCTCCCATTGCCTGCACCCTTCAAACAAAAGAACATTTAGTATAAAAGAAGGGCTGTGACTCCATGATTTTGCTCTTGTGTTTTGATACTGGAAACTGCCAAGGGCGTGCTGCTGCTGGGGCCCAGGGGAAGGCGTGCCTCCCTGGGCCCTGCCCTGCCCCTGGATGCCTGATGGACTTCTGGGACCTTTTTGTTTTACCATTGCCAAGGATTGTTATAGCCTAAGCGCCATGGGAGTGCTGTACTCTAAATGCCTCAGGGAAGGAGGACTATGTGGGCTTGGCAGCACGGCGCTGCCTGAAGAGGAAAGGGAATCCCTGGCGAGGGATTGCCCCCAGATTTCCTGCGTGTCAGCTGCGGGTGCCCACCATGCTTATTTGGTTAGTTATATGCGCGGGTGCCCACCCCGCGACTTTGCTCTCATTCCTTTTTTTTAATAGAACAGGTGCCCACCCTGTGGTGTGCTTTTGATATAGAGGGAGCCTACCCCTCATTGCCAAAGGAATCGCCACCGCAGCCCCGGAGGAGCACCCTGGAAGCTGAAGTCCAGTCCGCCGCCTGGTTGTGGGCGGAGCCGGTGTTCGTCATTTCCGCTTCCCCCCTTTGCCAGGGGGAATGCCGTGCCGCGTTGGATCTCCCGGGTAGGGAGAGAAGGAGTATGGCGGCTCGGCAGGGCTCCCATGAGCGGAGGGAGCCCTGCGGCATCGAGCAGTTGTCCCCAGAGGAAGCGCGGTGCAGCGGGACCCGACGAGGCTCTCCGGAGCGAGAGAGCCCCGCCCACTGCCGCCGTGCCGAGAGAAGCATTGTTGCCGCCTGAGAAGGACCGGGTAAAAAGACACCTAATGCGCCCCATCCTAGTGCGAGGTGTCGTGGTGCAGGGCTCCCATGAGCGAAGGGAGCCCCGGAGGCCGCATCCCAGTGAAGAGTCCTGCCTCTCGAGTCAAGTGAAGGCTGGAGTCCCCCGAGAACAGCCCGGTGAGTTGGCAAGGGCTGGGGGGGCTCCGGGTGAGCCTTGATGGTGCCGGTCCAAGCCCAGCCTGTGTCCTGAGTGGCCCCCGCCTGAAGGGAGGGTCGCTCCAATGATGGAGGCACTAATTATCGTAAGAGCCCAGTGTGGCTCCAACCCTGGGCGGCATGCTTTGTTTAAAGAGCCTGTGTGCCTCTACCCTGGGCATATGTGTTTAAAGGGGCCTGTGGTCTTTCCCCGTAGGGTGCCAGTGAGAGCCCGTGGTTGTTCCCAGAGCGGACCCGCCGTTGCGGGCCACTCCAACGTCACCCCAGTTGTTTTAGAGTCCCGGTTAGCAGGGATTCCCCTGCACAGAGAGTGCCAGTGCTCATCCAACGTCGGGCCATACCTGTTTACCGGGGCCCAGAAGGGCCACGCTTATTATTTGAGGATCCAGTGTGCTCCATGGGACCTGTACATTTTGGTGCAGTTGTTAGAAGGGCCAGTGAGAGCTCCCTGCTACAGTTTATCCTTTACAGCTGCCCAGCAAGTAGTGGGCAGCTGCACCGTTTAGGCGCAATTCTGGTGAGAGTCCCTGAGAGGGACAGAAGTGGCACAGAGGTGCCAGGCCTTCTCCAGCTGCGCAGCACTTAGTGCCAGCTGCAGCGTTTAGTCCCCATGTGATGGATCTTAGGTGCAAAGCAAGTAGTGGACAGCTGCAAAGTTTAGGTTTGCGCGGATGACGCACCCCTGACTGGCGCTGCTTTGGCAGCGCGCCCTAACATTCTGGACACAGGGCATTTGAGCCCCTTCCTGGATGTCCAGTTGGCCAGGGGGAGTGTTAGAGGTATAGGGCGCAAGACCCTAATGTGATTATGCACTAAAGTGATGTGGTGCTAGGAAATGTATTGTGTATAGTATGTTTTGCGCCCCCTGTTTTGATACCTCTACATATGGGTTATGATGATGAGGTTATTTTGCATTTCATTTGGTTATGCTAGTGCGATGATGTTTCACTGTGTGAGTTACGCCCCTAATGTGACTTATACTTAGGAGGTAGGGTCTAATGTGTTTAGACTAGTGAGGAGATTGCATAATGTGTTTATGCTGGTGAGGTTGGCGCAGAATGTGATTTTCGCCTGAGGTGACTGTGCATAATGTAGTTTGTGTTACAGGTTGAGGTGGAGTACAGTGATTACCAGTGGTTACTGGTTGTTTGTTCATGATCTATTTTACTCTTACCAAGTTTGCTTTGTGATGGTTCTGACAGTGGCCCACGTGGCCCTGTCCCGTGTAAATAATCCCTTGTGAATATTGCCCGTGCCAATTGGCCCAGTGTATGTTATGTGTTTACTATTCTAATGCGTTATGAGAATACAAAGGCTATTTTTATATAACCTTGTGTGGAGTTCCTTTTGTGGTGTGCCTGGGATGTTGTTGTGGTGTGCGTGCGCAAATGCTTTCCACATTGCCTCCGGGATAAGCCTGACTGCTCGTGCCAAGCTACCAAGGGGGTGAGCAGGGGTTATGTTTGGGGTGTTCCTCCCTTGCCCTGACTAGAGTGGTGGTTTCTGCCTGGCTTTGGCGCAAGCCTTAGCCAACCAGAAATCCCATTTCTAACAACATACCTTACTGTTCTTACAGTATTAAAATGCTATGTTTCAATACCATTGTTACACAAAGTGTTTTCCATGCAATGTCTTTAAATGAACACTTAATTGGTCATTCCTACTTTCATACAACTAAAGCAAAGAAAAGTTAATAAAAGAAATTGCTGTAATTTTCGTTGAGTACCCATTAGATGGTCATACATGTATTCAGAGTGATGAGAATATCTGATGAATACTTCAAATGCTGATTCCTCACCTTTTGAATTGTCATAGGTGCCAAACTGTATCTGGAAACTCTTTAGCAGTTGCTCCGGCATGCCAGTAGGTGATGCCCTCAGACCTCACAGCAGCCTCGTCCTACCTCCAGAGGTTATGGCAAACTGTTGTATATAGGCACCACCCTGAGCGCTAAAGTTAGTTCCTTTTTTCTGTGTCTTCCAATGCTTATCCTTGTTTGTGTCTGTTTTTCATCAACTTCAGTGATAGTGTGTTAGGGGCATTGTGCCCCTGAAGACTACAGGATTCAAGCCATGCCACAACTGCAGGAAGCAGATGTCAGTTATCGACTCACATCTGCCTTTGGTGTTTGGATCCAAGAGCTTCATTCAACGCCATGTGACAAATGCTCTCTGATGCATCCAAAGGCCATCAGGAAGCAGAAGGCAAGGAAGTGAGGGCGTTCTCACTCCAAAGACTAGTCCAGGTCTTTGGCCATGGGTAAGTACAAGACAAAGTCAAAGCACAAATCTTGGTGCAAACACAGGAAGTTTCGACAGGACTCTTCACTCGCACACAAAAGGCCAAATCGCACAAGCGGTCTGACTACGGCACCATTCCACAGCTGGAGACGATGCACCCCAAATGTAGTGGACCATATTCAACTGCATAGCAGGGAGAGTCCTTCATGGAGGAAATGCTGCAGCTTTTTCAAATAATCATGGGTCCCACTGGAGTGCCTTTTGGCCCCATGGATCAACCAGTACACCCACTTCTCCACTCATTCGACAAAGGCCACACTGGTTCTGCCTGGGTCAGCACTGGCATGGCTTAAAGGGGGTCAGTTACAGATCTGAGCCCGACACCATTCCCGTATCCGAAGTTAAGTTCATCTAGATCTGAGCCAATTTCTCACTACACGATCACTAGGGCACTGCCCATGGTATGGCAATACCTTTGCCTCAGTGCCAGTATCTTATTTGCTTTGAGGTCTTGGTCTTTTCAGACTCAAATATAATTCTGGCCCTTCAGAATGTTCCACATGAGGCTGACAAATGGTTATGATTCCTATACTGATGCTGGCTTATATTTAAACCTCCAGAATATTAGTGGCCTTAATACCTCCTCAGAAAACTGAACAAAGCATCTGGGCACCTCGCCGAGGAAAGGGCACTTACATGGTGGTAGTTTGTGAGCTGAGGAGGTGCTGACAACTACAGTAGTCAACTGTGGAAACTAACGTTAATTTGCTTACAGGAATCTTATAGGTGGTCCTTTAAATTCAAAGCCTTTGCTACCTTTCAATAAAGACCCGAATAATACCCTGATTGGCAGACTTATTTAAACCATGTTCGGCCCTGCAGGTACGTCACCCTGTCACAACTAGGTGACTTGGTCCGGCTTCGGGTAATCTGGTGTTTCTGACACACCAACTCACACCGGAATGCCTCAAAATCAAACTTCAGCCAGATAAGTCAATCTGAATGTGTTTCCTTCAGCAGCACCAGACAGAGAATTGAAGCGCATTGATGCACTTGGCAAGAGAGTGTGGTCTTCTGACATTTTGACATTACTGCCTCTGGCTACTGTTGCTTGATCGAGAGATAAACTCATGGCTTCTTGAAATGGCTAGCAACATTTTACCCACCCTCCCTAAAGACTTCTGAAGTAACTTCACCCAGATGGTCCATGATAGACAGGACGTAGCCTGGTACACTTTACTTGTCACTCTGGGTACCACAGACTTTGTGGGCCATGCTATAAGTACTAGTCTGGTGATTCGCCATCAGTCCTGGACATGCCTTTTGTTGGCTCCTTGCTGTTGATTCACCTTTCAAGTGATTCAAAGAGAGCTGCTCTACGACCTGCTCCTTGGGCTAAACTCTCCCTGGCCTGTCAGTTCCATCAACAATGCCAGATGTTCAGGGGTTACTCCCCAGGTCTGGTTTAATGCCAGAGGCAGCCATCTCAGCATGTTCAGAAACCCATTCAGCTTTTTCGTGGCTACAGGGCATGTGGTGGTTGAGACGGAGCTCAGGGTCACCAACAACATAGTCAGGCCTAATCTTCTTCTTCCTCTGCCATTGCTAAGTCGATCTGATTCCCATTTGCAGGGGGGAATAATATGTTTTTACCTGCCAAACTGGTTTTTCAATTATGTCTGACAGTGGAGTGTGCATGTTCTTCATCATGGCTACGCCTTTCTATTTCTCTCAACCCTCCTCCAGTTTCTTCTATTTTCAATCAGAGTGCGACAGAACATGCTTCCACGTTCTGTGCATTGGGCTTCTAGTGCTTAATAATGTTGCATGTTTGATTTTGCACACTGTCAAGATTGAAATATGTCACTGATGCCCTACACCTTAGGCATGGAATATTTTATTGTAAATGGAGGTCAGCAAGCAAAGGTGGCACAAAATATGACTCCATGCCGTGACCTGTCAGCATGCTGGAGCATTTAATTAAAAGTTTTCAGATCTAGAATTGCTTACGGTGGAATTCAAAAGGAGAGGACTCTGTGGTTAGATAGAATATTCATGAGAAAGATTATTACCAAAAGTAAATAACTTGTTTATCTGTTCACTTTGTATAGTGTCTGATGCAAGTCATATCAGCTTACATGAGGAGCTATGATTCAAAATTGCATAAAGGATTCTGCCAAAGTATCCTCCTTCCCTGTCATGTACTATAAACGTATCTATGGCGGTGACTGGTAAGGTGAGAATTGATATTTAATCGTTATGCAGTAATACTAGACAGAGTATACAATTTCGTTTGACTTTTTCCATGAATTAATCATGTTTGAACAGTTAGGAAACGCTGATAAAATTACTTTCGATTAAACTAATTACAAGTTTTGGGATTTTGACAGGTTTTGTGTGTGTGTGTGTCTGTGTACCTCCTCTTTCTGCAGGGTGGGCACGTTTCATAAGAGTGTGCGAGGAAACTTCCAAGTTTTTAAACGCTCTCTTGGGTACCCTTGATTCTACCTTTTGTAAAATTGCAAAGGGCCCTAGGCCCGCATGTTAGAGAGCAGCAATGATGTAGACACGGACACCAGATAGGGGTAGTGGGAATGGCCACGAGCACGTGCGCTCGGCCCCTTTTATTGGCCTCGTCACCTGACCCAGTGACGTAGGTGATGGGTGTGTGTTCGATGTGCAATACACTGCAGAACACTAGAACGTGTCCATGCTAGGACACTACATCCCTCCCATTTTTTAATCGCAAAAACCCACATACAGAAATCAACCTGTGGGGAAAACAAAATGTATCAGGATGCAGTAAAGTGTTCAACTTCCGTGGAGTCCTTATATCCGCCGCTGCTTGGAATCACAGATGATGTTCAATCTGCTGCGGGGAACCCCAGTTCACAGTGGCACCGGTTTGGGGTGCTCGATGGAACCAGTCTATTGACGACTCTGCGACAAAATTGTCCTCACAGTCCTTCTTTTGCTAACTTCCATGGCGACGGGTGCAGTTAGAGTTCTTGTCATTCGCCGGGGAATGATGCACGATTTCCGGTCTCGGCCTTGGCTTCACTTGTAGTCTGTGTCCTACTTGGCAAAAGTCAGATCTGTTGCAAGGCATCCCTCTCACCAGGATGACCTCTCTCGTCGGTGTTCCCCTGCCACGGGATATCCTTGAGGTCCTCTTTTCTCGGATTTGCGCTGGGCTGGATGTGCCACATCAGGTTACTCCTGCGCCGCCGTCAGTGGGGGTATGGAGGAGACGATGTGCCTCACCTCAGATTCCGCTGCCTCGTCCCGAAGGTAGCTGTTGGTTTCTGTCTTTGCTTGCGATGTCTTCGCCCTCCCCTGACCTTTCGGATGGGCGTTGGAGGACCATCTCTCGTCGCGGGGACTTGCGTCCCGGAGGCCTCTGCCCCTGAGTCACCACGGCTGGCATTTGTCCAGTGTCCGTGTGACCCCAAAGGTGGATGTCACAAACGGTCTTGCTTGCTCCTCTCCGCAGATCCTGGGTGTGCGGAAACATCGTCTATCAGCTGGTCTTCTTTGCCACTGGTGTTCTTCCGGCCTCGTGTTCCTCGCACCGTTGTCCTGGCACTTGTCGCCTTCCTTCTCCTCGGGAGTGTGAGTGGTCTTCCTGCACTCCTCCCTCTTTCCTTAGTTGGTTCACTGTGGGGACGTTGCTTCGCACTGACTTCTCCTTCCACTCTTAACTGTGGCAACAGGCCACATGGATATACTTCCTTCCTTTTCACGGTGGCAGACGTGCCACTCAGATCTCTCCCTTTCTTCCTTCCTTTTCACAGTGGCAGACGTGCCCCTCAGATCTCTTCTTTTCTTCCTTCTGCTTCGCGACATCACTTGGACCGATCTTGTGTCTTCTCTCCTGACCTGGCTCCTCCATGCAGTGCGCGCACTCTGCATGTGTACCCCATGTCTTATCCCCGTCGGGGACACTTTCTCCTTCTTCCTCAGCAGCCAGAGTTGGTGTCGCGAACCTTCTTTTCTTGATTCTGGTTGGTGACGTTCGGGGGTCCACGTCCGTAGACCTTTTCATGGTTGAACGTCCTGGACCGTTTGGCGGTCCACTTCTGCCGATGTCTGGCAGGTTGCCTTCGGTCGTCCTGTCGGACTTTGCGCTTCAACAATCTTTTTGGGGACCCGTCGTGGGTCAGCACTTGATGGGCGATCATTCTGCGGATCGGCTCCTGGGAGGCGCCACGTCGGGTGGTAGTCCGCGATAATTGTTCTGCGCGATGGCGCTGCCTGCGCTCTTCTTTCTCCTTGCGGTGGCTGTTGCGTTGCCACGTGGCGCGTTTCTGCGCACTTACTGTTCAGGGTTCCTGGACGCCTGTTGCGTGACGTTGGGTACTTGCTTCTTTGGCTGTCGTCAGGTACTTGCTGCTTTGGACCGTTGGCGGGAGTAGTTAATGCTGCGGTGAGCGCCTGTGGCCACAAAGCGTCGCTGCTCTCTCCGTCCTTTGATCGCGGCAGTCTTTTCCCTGGACGTTCTTCCAGTGCTTGGCAGTCGTTTCCTCCAGACGTTCTGTCAGTGCTTGGATGCTTAGTGAGGCGTTCGTGCCTCTTCCCACGTCGCGCTGGAAGTGGCATCTGCCGACTCCTTGGTGGTGTGTGTGGGTGTCTTCTGCGCTGTTGCGCACTTACTTGCTGCGTGAGATTATATGCTTTTCTTGGGGGGGGGTTACTCAATCCATTGCCCCTTGCTACTGTTGACCCATCGTGGGTTTGTGCAATGCTTGTTTTCTTTCTTGAATGGCAGGTGCGCTTTTCCTTTTGGCCACTGGGTGGCAGTGTTGCTGGATAGCTTCCTTTCAGCAGTAGCTTGTTGTGCCTGATACTCTCCTCCCTGACTGTGCACTCTACTGTCCCTGCTCCTCCCGGTGTTCCTTGTGGACTGGAGCTGCTGCTGTGAACCGGCCCCAGGGGCTGGCCGCCACCTCTTTGCTGGTGAGTCTCTTCCCTGTTTTTGTGTACTTTTGGGGGCGGGAGGGCGCAGGCATGATGGCGAGGCAGTTCTGTGGGTATGTGATGTGCAGGGGATAAAAGGCTCAGTGTCTCGCACACTTTGAAGTTTATTTGGCACACTTTCAAGCTTATCTTTGGCGGCGCTGGCCGCTTACAGGCACTTTGTTCCTCACATGGAGCCCACGAGGTGGGGGCACATTAGATCTCGGCGGCGCTGGCCGCATGCAGGCGCTTGCTTATTCTCCCGCTTTCCCCTCCCAGTCCGCGGCAGCCTCGGCAGTCCTTACGCAGGCGGGGGAGGTGGTGATGCTTCCCTCAGGCGGGGGAGCTCGTCGCTCCTGTCACTCCTGCCTGGGCGGGGGCGCTCGAGGCAGGCCGCGGGTGGGCTCCGCCGGCTCTGCCTATTCAAACGCTGGTAATTATCCGGCCCTGCAGGCTCCACTCTCCGGTCTCCCGCCGCAGCAGCTTCACCTTGCACACGCTGCGCGGCGGAGACCTGCCATGCTTGTCGCAGGCCGCGGGTGGGCTCCGCTGGCACTGCTTGTTCTTTCGTTGTTGGGGGTGCTACCGGCGGGCCGCGGGTGGGCTCCGCTGGCCCGCTAACTGTCCGGACCACGTTGCGAGGGGGGTCAGGAGGCGGGTAGCTACTCCGCTCCCTCCCCCTCGTTATTCTTCTTGATTGCGGATCCGGTCGCCCCTTCCCACGCCGTCTCTAGTCTCTGGGCCCCACCACTTCCAGTCACACACACGGCGGGGGCAGGGGACTACTCGGGCAGGCCGCGGGTGGGCTCCGCTGGTCCTGCTTATACTTTGGCATAGTTCATGGCGGGCACTTCGCCCCTGGAGCTCACCTTCGGCCTGCAGGCCTGATGCTCTGTCGCGGACGTGGCGGGTGGGCTCCGCCCGGCCGGTGCACCGCTCCGTGGGGTCACTGCTTCGCGGCCGTCTCAGGTGGGCACTGGGCGGTCCGCTCTTTCCTGGTGGCACTTGTTGGTGGCGGCCAACGTGGGTGGGCTCCGGTCAGCTTGCTGTGGGCCTCCCGGTCGCTGCGGGGCTCCGACGTGCCCACCGGCTTCTCGGCGCGCTGCGCCGTGCTGCAGGGGATGCCCTCCAGGCGGGCAGCTCTCTTCCCCTTTTCTTTTTGCTGTGGGTAGTGGCACGCATGGGCTGCACTACCGGCCTCGTCGCCAGTGTAAAATTGCAAAGGGCCCTAGGCCCGCATGTTAGAGAGCAGCAATGATGTAGACACGGACACCAGATAGGGGTAGTGGGAATGGCCACGAGCACGTGCGCTCGGCCCCTTTTATTGGCCTCGTCACCTGACCCAGTGACGTAGGTGATGGGTGTGTGTTCGATGTGCAATACACTGCAGAACACTAGAACGTGTCCATGCTAGGACACTACATCTTTGTCAGCGTAGTTGCGCTCCTGGATTAAACCAGAGAAAAAGAATTACAAATTAGAACCAGTTTCTTTACAAATCACCAAAAATCGCCAAGAATTGGGAAACTAGTAATCAAGGCTAAAATAAAGAGTAAGCCTAAATTATCAATTAGAGTGAGGGCCTGGAATGGAGATTTAATACTATACAAGTTCAGGAAAAAGTTTTAAAACTATGGACCCGATTCACAAAGGTAAACTGAGATGAACATTTTAACTATATCACTTTTGGTATTCACATAGGGCATTTATGAGTAGTAAAGTTAGACATTTGTCTCAGTGCAACTTAAGTTTTGGTCTCAGTTGAATTTAGGACCAAAACTTAAGTTAAACTGAGACAAGCGTCTAGCTAAACTAACCCTAAATACCCTTTGTGAAAAGTTGGACTTTCGTCTCAGTTTACCTTTGTGAATCGGGCCCAATATTTAGAGACGAGTTCTAATTACTAAATGTGAACAATAATTTGGATGTAAATAGAACATGAAAATAACACAGCAGCATCCTTAGGTAGTTTAATAAAAGCTATTAATCCATGTGAAATTAGCCTAGGTGCTTTTAGCCTTTACGCAACCAGCACATTAATTTGTAGAATATGTATCAAGGGGAAGACACATGGGGTCTAATGAACGAACCACTTTTTGTTTCGAAACAGTGAGTTTTAAAATTGCCAGGGTGTGCGACTGCAAAATGGTATTTGGCAATACACAAAACCCCTTTTGGCGTGGGATTTTTTTTTCAACTTGTAAAAGAGGGTTTGTGACTCATTCGAGTCACAATGAAGAAGGGGTCTTGAACTGAAAGTCAGAACGGTATGAATTAATAGTTTGTGACTGCAATTGCAAGCCATGGCACAGTCACCAAAACTCAAAGGAGATGGTAAACGATGTACATCAGATTCCTCTTGGGAATTTGTGTCAGGTAGCCTCAGGGGACCACCACAACCCGGTCCCCGATCTCTTCCCGAAAGGAAACATTTTTTAAAGAAGCACCAGTTCCTCCATAGAATAGAGGCTGCTTCAAAAATATGTCCTGTTTGGAATACAAGCACAGAGATAAAGATCTACAGAACTTTGCAGGCCACCATCCCTGGATAGTTAATTGCAAGGAGTCGCAAAGAGCAATCTGCCTCATTAATATCAGGGAGCTTGTTCTGCGACCCCCTACAAGTGGACATTTTGTGATGCAACCTATTAGTGCATAGGTCACAACGCAAGATGAAAAGCGCCCACTATTTCTGACTTACCTCTTCTTACACACGACCATTGTTCACATTGACTGCCTTCATTTTATGTTTGTTATGTAACTGGAGTTTTACAAAGCGCAATATTTACCCTAGGTTCTCTTGGCGATGGGACCAATTCTAGAAAGGGCAGTGGAAGGAGTGCGAAAAGGGAAGCAGCTATATTTTCTATATATCATAATTGATAGTGTTAGAAATGTTAACCAATAATGCAAAGGAACAGCTGTGCAAAATAATCTCTTTTGCTAAAAGTGTATTTTATTAGATTCCGGTCAAATGTAATTAAGTACACATTTTGAGCACTAGTTACCGGCCCAGATAGCACTGCTAGTAAAATTGGAAGTAACATAGCAATTTGCACTCCAAAGTTCATCTTGTTTTCTTTGTTTGGAGACGGTGTAGATGTTTCTTTTGGCCACTTATGCCAGGCAGACTTCCAAGAAGGACGCAGCCAACCTAAGCCGGTAGAAGCTGGAACGATGTCACATGAACATTAGTTACCTCTTGGCCAGATGGCTCTAGTGCGCTTCCATTTGCCATGTTGGATGCTTCAAGGCTGCATGAGCCAGAGAGATGTTGTAGCAGCCCAAAAGCACAGCTTCCCATGGTGTTCTTTTACTTGTACTAAATAGGAAGATTCTGGACTGTCTCCATTAACAAAATCCATAGACATGTCCAAGAGCAGGGCAGAAGATGAAGCAACAGAAATGGCTGATGTAGCATACGTGTGTGGTCATGAAAAGACGAATTCTGCAATGTAATGTTGCCAAATACCTCTGCCCCTAAAGAGCCTCTAGAATAAAAGGGTGTTCTTGAGAACCGTGTTTGCTCTTCAACGGGAGACAGCCAACTGTTTTAGGTATCTTTAAACTGAAAACATCTGTCCTTCAAGTTTAAAAAAATATTTCAGGGCTATATTAGGATTAATATGAAGATCGCAGATACAACTACAAAAATGCATTTTTGCCCTAGGCTTCATGGAATTGTAGTTGCATATGCTTGTTTTTGTGGTTTGGATTAGGGTCCTCCTCTTCAGGTCCACCACATCTTTCCAGGTTTTCTGACATACTCAACTATGCCAAAGACCTTCTTGTTGTTCCAAATTTGAAATCTAGGGTTACACTGTCAGGTTAAATTAGTGTTGCAGTTTTTAGTATATTTAGTTCAACAGTTATTAGGGTTGGACCAGATACAAACGGGTTTTACTAAAACACAAACAATAGGAAAGTTTAATAATTTATGCCAAACCACTGAACTCAATTCTTTGTAAATGTACAGTATCCAAAAATAGCTTCAGTGGTTGCAAACAAAATCCACTTAATTACTTAGTCCAGCGCCACACATGGCCAAACACTGGTACTGCAACGCCCTCACATAGAAAATAATACAAGGACATTATGAAACCATCTAAGAAAATATTGGTAAATTACATAACATTTTTCTAACTAGTTAAATATATATATAATTGTTGTTTAATGATAAAGAAAATAAAAAATACAACATTTTTATTATTTAATTATAAAACATTGTAACAAACTTTTTTACATTTAAACACTAATGTAACTTTTTTCTTAAAATATAAATTAAATTACATTGAAGTTTGCAGATACTTTATCCTACAGAGCTTCCCTGCCCCACTGCATTGTCTTCCTCTGGTAAAGTGTAGGGAAAATAAAAATACAAGTTTATATAACTTGAAACAATAATAAAAATATGTATATGATTAAGTAATATTGTAAATTGTTTTACATGTTGAAGAAAAGAAAAATATTACAGCACTAGTAACTTTATTTGTAATATAATCTTTAATTAATTAAAATATATAAAAAAATTACAATCATTTTTCTGAAGTTTAAATTAAATGATACATTTCCACCTAAAGCAAAAATATATATTTTATTATGAATTAATAATCATTAATAGTGACGTATAGGATTCATTTAAAATATTTTAATTATAATTTAATAAATACAAATATTATATTAATGTTTTAATTAATAAAGTTGTTACAATATTTTTAATTGCATACTAAATATGTACTCTTTTTAGCTTTTTTAACATTTAGGCCCTCATTACTATGTCGGTCGATGGACATCATATCCGAATGGAAACATCTGAAAAATGGGTTGTAGAGAACGTCTCCTTCATGTTTTTGTATATAGTACATGGCTGTCATATTGTCCTTTCAGACTAGGAAAACCTTGTCTATAAGGTGAGGTAGAAATGCTTTCAGCGCTAGGTGAACAGCATGAATCTCTAGGTAGTTGATGTGAAGATTCTGGTGTTTGGTGTCCCATAGACTCTGAACTGTTTTCATTTGCCACCCCGAGTGGTAGGGTTATGCCCAGAAGTGGGTCCAGTGCTCTCCATGCCACTGGAGTCAAGCTATCCTGGTTGATGAGGGGTGAAACCGCTAAACCGGTACTAGGATGCTTGTTTCCAGTCCAGGGAGAACCTGACCTGGCAGTTCAGGCTGGCCTGTTCCCATTGGGCACAGGGTCAAGACTGATTTGCATATGGCTGGGTTCAAACTGGAATGGCATGGGGAGCAAACAAATGATGGATTTAGGCCCAGATCTCTGTACTGGGATGAATGTATGACATTGTTCTGCATTCTGTCCATCAATTGTTGTTTTTTATTTGCCACCCGAGTGGGGCTGGTATGCCCAAATGTGGATCTCGTGCTCTCCATACCACTGGAGTCAAGCTATCCTGGCCGATTAGAGGTGAAACCCCGAAATCGGTCTAGGATGCATGTTTCCATTCCAGAGAGTACCTGGCCTGGCAGTTCGGGCTGGACTGTTGCCACTGGGCACAGGGTCAAGACTGATTTGCATATGGCTGGGTTCAAACTGGAATGGCAAGGGGAGCAAATACATGATGGATTTAGGCCCAGATCTCTGTACTGGGGTGAATGTATGACATTGTTCTGCATTCTGTCCATCAATTGTTGTTTTTCATTTGCCACCCCGAGTGGGACGGGTATGACCAGACATGGGTCCCGTGCTCTCCATGCCACTGGAGTCAAGCTATCCTGGCTGCTGAGGGATGAAACCCCGAAACCAGTCCTACGAGGCTTGTTTCAGGTCCAGTGAGGACCTGGCCTGGCAGTTCGAGCTGGACTGTTCCCATTGAGCACAGGGCCAAGACTGATTTGCATATGGCTGCGTTCAAACTGGCATGGCATGGGGTGCAAGAAAATGATGGATTTAGGCCCAGATCTCTGTACTGGGGTGAATGTATGACATTGTTCTGCATTCTGTCCATCAATTGTTTTTCAGATGTTATAAGTGGGCACCCCACCCTGTCAGGGATGTGTCCGCTGTTAGCACAATCTGTGGGGACAGGGTCGACGAAGGGCCGCCACTTTGATACGTTTTGTGTGTTCCACCACTGCAGAGAGTGATAGGTGCAGCTGTCTACCAACATTAGATCTTGTAGTTGACCCTGTGATGGAGTCCATTAACATGCTAAGCATTCCTGTAAAGGACGCATTTTTAATCTTGCATGAGGTACTATCGCAATGCATGATGCCATCATTTCTAGTAATTGCATGAAAGTTCTGACTTTTAGAAAATAATTGCTTTGGAACTGTGGTAGCATTTTTGAGAAATTGTGGATCCTGGCTGCCTTTGGATAGGCGAGACCTACTTGAGTGTTGAGCATTGTTCCTAGATAGGGCTGTAGCTGTGACAGTTGAAGATGGAATTTTATTACATTGATTCTGAATCCTAGCTGATGTAGAAGATTTATGGTAATTTGAGTGTGTTGTAGACACCTGTGATATGTTGGCTTTGATAAGCCAATGATCCAGATATGGGAAGACATGCATTTGTTGTCTTCTAAGATGAGCTGCTACCATTGCTAAGCAGTTGGTGAATACTCTGGGTGCGGTAGTGACTCGGAATGGGAGCACTTTGAATTGATCATGCTTTACGGCTATTACAAATCTGAGATATTTGTGATGTGCTGTGTGAATAAGGATGTGACAATATGTAACCTTTAAGTCTAGTGGTGACATAAAATCGCCTTGCTGTAGGAGTGGAAGCACTTGTTGAAGTGTGACCATATGGAAGTGTTCTGATAGTATGTATAGGTTTAAGGGCCTGAGATCTAGAATTGGCTGTGTAGAACCGTCCTCTTTGGGAATTAGGAAATAAAAAGAATAGACCTGTGACCCCTGATGTTGTATTGGGACTGGTTCTATAGCTCCTTTTATTAAAAGGGCTTGTACTATCTGTTTGAGCAGTTGTTGATGCTCTAGAGAGAGTCTGTGAGTGTGAGGTGGGATACTGGGAGGATTGCTGGTGAGCTCCAGGCAATACCCATGTTGGCTAATGTCCATCACCCTCTTGTCTGATGTTATTGATTGCCAAGTGGGAAGAATCTGTTGCAGACATCCCCTGATAGGTGTAAGATGGTCAGGGATTTGTTATGGAGTCACTGCGTGTTGGTAGATGTGGAGGTATGGGTTGATGTATCTCTACCTCTACCTTTAGAATTGTTGCCTCTATAACCACCTCTGTAAAATCCTCTAGAGGGGGAGGATTGAGTTTGGGGTCTGTAGAATGAGCGACAAGAGGAACCTCTAATAGAGGGTGTGTGAAGTGCTCCCATAGATTTAGCCACTTCAGTATCCTTTTTCATCGTCTCTAGTGTTTCATCCACTTGTTGTGCGAAAAAATGTTCTTTATCAAAAGTAGCATTTAATATTGTTTTATGGACTCCGGGTTTAAAACCAGAGATATATAGCCGTGCATGTTTTCTGAGGAGAATGTTGGTGTTAACTCCTCTGGCTGCAGTATCAACAGCTTCTAGTGCACAACTGATGGAGGAATTGGAGATTAATGTTTCCTTCTGCACTTCCTCCTTTTCTCCACACTGCGCACCAACATACCAGAGCAGACACCCACCCTCCCACTCTTGGAAGGAGGAATTGCCTGCAGCAGAAAATTAAGGCTGCCAAAAAACATTTGGACTGATTTACTGAGTTGACCTCATGGAGGGGTGGTGATTTGTGTGGGCACTGGCCAGGCAGGAGGGGGGACTGACCTGCTGGTCGTCGTGGACCTTATTGCCCTATTCTGGGATGCCTGGAGTTGAACATTTTGGGGGGATTTGTCTGGTGACATTGTTAAAGATTGCAGGAATCTGTAAGCATGAGCTGAAAGCCATTTTTGTACTTGGTAGCCATCTTAGTTAGCCATGTGCTTGCCATGTGCTTTCTCCCTCTTCTAGAGCCTTGAACATGCTCAGAAAGGCCTAGCTGTCAGAATGCACCTGTTCCTAGTATAGAACTGTCAGGCTATTCTCGCTGATGTAAGGAGAAATGTCTCTCCTCCCACTTTGCTGAGCAAGCAAATTTTGTATAGCCATATTAGTCATTTTGCATGCTGGTATGTACCAGGACCTCCCTTTGGTTTTATGCTGACTAATGTAACCTATTCATATATAAGGCCTCTGTTCTCAGTACTCCTTAGATTGGCTCCTACAGTGGCCTGAGGGTATTGTATGACGCAGTCTCCCTCATGTGAGCTTATTAAAAATTGTATTTTTATATTACAGCTTCTGTGCCAATTTCTTCTTTATTGGTTTTAAAGGACTGGGTGTATTAGTGAACCCCTTAGGAGAATTATATTTCTTCAACATGTACCCCCAGCAGGGATGGAGCAGTATGCGATGCACTGGTGTATGTGATGGCATGGTATTGCCCATCCCTGTGCGAGACGGAGGGAAAGCTGCCAAAAAGGAATACTTACCAATAATCCCTGGGATGCCCTTGATTGAGGGCTGGGGAGATTAATAAGGAATATTGGCCTTCTGGCAATATGCCTTCTGAGAGTTGCATGTTAATGAAAATGGAGACAATCTCTTTGAGCTGTTTTGCTGATCTTATGTCCTGTATTTTCATAACTCTTATGTCTGTTTAACTATAGTTTTCATGTCTCTCTAAACTGATGCTGTGTGAATAAAGATAAAGGGCTACGCCTTGGCTAAACTATGAAAGAAGTTGTCTCTCTCCTTATGAGTCTTCTCAGTGGGGGAGAGCACAGCGACTTGCATATTGTGAGCGCACCAGAGGCCGCCGCTCCCTGAGTTTCCACACAGTGCTTCTTCAATGTTGATAACTAGAAGGAATCACAGTCCATTATGTGTCACTCAAGAATGAACCCCTGAACCCGCTACCCTATAGTTTTTTCACATCACAATGAGAGTGTTTATTTAATATTGAGGGTGTTGAAATATATTTCTGCCTACTTTATTCATTGTCAATGAGTTTGGAATAAATCAAAAACTTCTATAAAGATAAATAACCTTCAAAAAGCTAATCAGCTTGGCTTTAAAGGTTGTTAAACAAAATAATTGTTTCATTTCTCAACAAGAGTTAAGGTGCTTTGCTCATTGAAAATGTTCAGAAAACTGTTAGCTTTTCATAGCAGACTTTGTCTAAGCAGCTCAGAGTAAAGACGTCAGCTTCTCATCCTCAATCATTGGAACTTATCAATATTTTCCTGTAAACGTATGGAGAGGAGAGTCACTTATGTTTCTGGGAATCATTATATATTTAATGTCTTGTGAGTTGTTTTTAATGGAAACACTTTAGTGGGAAATTCGAAGTGATGCTTTTGTTCAAAAGACACAAAGGTAACAAAAGTAGTCAGCCCTTTCCTGAGGTGTACCACAATAGTTCATTTGGAAATCTTCTTATTTCTACATTATTGCTCTTTTTCTTGCTAAGGTCAAGATGAATAGTGTAAGTATTTCTTTAAAGCAATACTTACCTTAAAATGTCCTTTTCCCTCCTACTGGATAAAGTATCACTTTAAAATGCAGTACACTAATAATGATATTTAAAAAAATATAATCAAAAAACTATGTGTCGTTATGGCTTTATGCAGTACAGATAGTAAAACATAGTCATCAATTATTTTTTTAAAGTTGGGAAATTGAACAATGACCATATAGATTTTATATTTTACAATAATTATTGTGCAGATACCTATTACGACTAGCGATAAAAAAGTCTCTGCTTTAGTTTGACCTAATCAGGCAAAAAGTTACGCCATCTTATTTCTTTAAAAAATATTGTTGTACGTAGTTCTAATAGTCCTTAACGTTTAAGAGCCCTCGGGTGGCACTGATGACAAGTGACCGCTAATAAAAGAAAAGCCACAGTCAAAGAGGCACATATATGCTCTTGTAACCTAGACTCATCAAAAATCGGCAGTATTCCAGAGGCAGGTTTGTTTAATGCAACCCATCTCTTCCTGTTCAGAAAGACTGAGATAAAGGGTCAGCTGCAAGCTTTACTCCACCTTACCTTCACCCTACCTTATTATTTGCAAGGTACAGGTAGTTCAGGTTCTCCAGCTGTTCAAACACATCCTCTGGAAGCCCTTTAAATGATAGCAAAAAAGAATTAGACACATTTTGATTGGTAATGTATTTACAGCAGCACTACTCTCATTTTGAGCATTATAAGATGGTTTAATTAGATCATGTGATTTAGTAAATTAGCAGGATCGCATAGTGGAAGCAGATGATTATGATTTAATAATTACTAACAAGAAACAATTTAAATTACTTAGGGATCATCCCCCTTTGCTTTTCCACATTTTGTTCCATGCAACATTTCCAGGTCAGCCAAATCAAAGGGCGCTGAATGGTATCACACGATATCGGCTCACTTCACGCGGTCACCAGGTGAGAGTGGTGTGTGTAGTGAGCTGGAACCCCTACAGAGAGCAGGTTTCCACCTCTTTGTGTAGAGGCTCTAGGCAGATGACTTGCATCAGGGGTTTTAGAACCTCCCCAGGGCGTCGACTGCAGCCTCAGAAGCATTTATGATTTGTCTGTGGTGGCGAGTGGGAGGGTTTGTTTGTGCAGTGTCCTCTCTCCTTGCCCTCCCACCCTATCCATGTTTGGCCAAGTGGTGATGGACTCCAAATCACACCCCCACTCCAAATCCCATCCCCCACTTCAAACCCCATCCATTCACAGCCTTCAAGAACACGTACCCTCCTTTCACACTGTAAAATTAACTTCAGTTTTGGCAGGTCTGCATTTCTTCATCACATTTACTTTCCTAAATCATTACGTCAACATAACCTTCAAATACGAACACAATACTTTGACAAGGAGTTCCTTCAGATTGACAATCCGACGAGTAGCTAAAGGAGAAGGGCAGGAAAAGGTGATGATGTGGAAAAGTAACTGCTGTGCCAATGATATGGGAATGTTTTGGCGGGAAAGTTATGACGTATGCCGAAGTTGTAATACAATGAAAACAGACAAAAATTACGTAACTTCTACATACAGTGTTGAGCGTACCAAATTGGAGAAGGTTAGTAACTTAGAAGGTTAACTGTGGATGCTCAGTGTACAATATTAGTATCTCAATGTGGACTGAGGACCATCTGAATAATAATCTAAGAAGATAAACAGGGCATATTTGGCACTGAGTTAACTAAGATTGTGAAACATGACATGTTGCTAAGCTGAACATGTATAAAAATAGTACAAAACGTGTGTTTATTTAAGGAAACCTCTCGGTTTATTATTGTATGCACCTGAGTAGGTGCCTGGATGCTACAGTATGTTCACATGTGTGGCTGTGTACGGACCTGTGACACCCCCTTTTTAGGTCTCGGCCTGCGTAGGCTGCGCTTGTGCAGTCTCGCTGGCGAGATGTTATGTTTTCTAGTATGGGGCTTAAACAAGCCAGCTCTTATCCATTGGCTGGCTTCCTAAACGGCGGCCAGCCATTTGAGAAGAGCTTTGTCCGTCACTTTAAGCCCCGTCCATTTCGGATTGACGGGCGTGTTGTTTTTGCTTCTTTCTCTCCTCTTCCCATTGGCTGGAATTTTAATGGGTAGAGGAGAGAAAGAAAAACACGCCCCCGAATCTGAAAATGACGGAGCGTTTTGGAGATCTATTCTGGCCTGCGAGCGACTGAGGGATTTATTCTCCGCCGTTCCCCGGATTGTGCACATCCCTCCACCCTCACATCCCCGGACCCGCCATGGAGCGCTTGTTCTACACTTTTATGCAACTTTAATGAACAAGTCTTCAAACAAAAGATGACGTGAGACGGACAGCACTCTCACCCTGTAACAGTCTTCCACCTACAGCGTCTAAGCTTGTGGAAGTCCCGCCTATGCCAACTCTCAATATGTTGTAGAGGGGAGGGGAGAGAAGCAAGAGTAGTGATGGACACGTCTCCTGGCTTATTACAACTCTCCACCTCCCCTCTTTCTGTTCCGGAAGTTCTATCTGTGCCAGTATCCAACATGGTCGTCGGTGAGCCGTGAGCGCACTCTGGGCAGGTAAATCGTCCCAAACTTGGCTTGGTCTCCGAAAGTGTGGTAGTACAAAGTGTCTGCTTGAAGCAGAAGGGACTCATCGCGCTTCACCAAAGAATCCAAGAGATGGAAAGGAGCCAGTGACCACAGTAAGCATGGCAACCTTGGCTTCTGACGTTGTCTACGTCATGCGCGTACGATACGTGTCGTGCGTTTGTGTACGTGCCGTGCGTGCTCTGGTTTCTGACTGCTGCGCCCATGGCTGCGTTTCGTTTGCTGCCGCTCTTGCTTATTTTCGTGCCGGTGCAGCCTATATTATTTCACCTTCCGTCCAACGGGCGCCAGTGTCTATGAGAGGAGATCCACCAGGAAGTGCTAGTTACTGGGGAATACGAGGCGAGCGAACAGCCCGGGGTTAAGACGCACTTGAAGGTAAGACCCGATGGGGTGGAGTGTTCTAGGTTCACGCAGAATTAGTCCATCAGACTCCGGAATGTGTATTCCAAATCGAGTGACAAGTTGTGGACGACTGAACGCAACTGAGCCCATGGTATAATGCTTCAGGAGGCAGATAAATCCTCAACTCACATACCTGATTATTGTCAAATGCTTTTCTATCCTCAGTCAGGGCTAACGAACAGCTGGAGGGTCGAAGGGTTGAAATCAACAAGGGAAGACGATATAGGTTTCTTAACTTCAACCTTACGATAACCTTACGATAACACTGGACTTTCTGTCCTTGCAAAGTTGACGTTCTTTGCATAAATAGCCATTCCAAGAATATGTAAGTCTTCCAAGTGTTGCCTCTGTTCCCTGGTTGTGATCATTTTTTCTTGCCTCTGTTCCCTGGTTGTGATCGTTTTTTCTTGTCTCTGTTCCCTGGTTGTGATCGTATTTTTGCCTCTGTTCCCTGGTTGTGATCGTTTTTTCTTGTCTCTGTTCCCTGTTTGTGATCGTTTTTTCTTGCTTCTGTTCCCTGGTTGTGATCGTTCTTTTTCTTGCCTCTCTTCCCTGGTTGTGCCCGTTTTTTCTTGCCTCTCTTCCCTGGTTGTGATCGTTTTTTCTCGCGTCTGTTCCTGTTGTGCTCGCTTTTCTTGCCTCTGTTCCCTGGTTGTGATCGCTTTTCTTGCCTCTGTTCCCTGGGCAGAGGTGGGCGTGTGGTGAGGGGCAGTGGGTGCCCAGGGCATGGACGCCAGCGCACCAGCTGATCTGGACTGAGGGAAGCAAAGGGTGAGCCCTGGGAGTTGGTGGGGGCCTCGAATAACCCATTTGTAAATAAGGAGAGTCCCCGGGGTGAGGGTGTGTGTGTGTCTCTATGGCTTTGTGTGTGTGTGTGGCTCTGTGTGTGTGTGTGGCTGTGTGTGTTTGTGTGTGTGTGGCTCTGTGTGTGTGTGTGGCTCTGTGTGTGTGTGTGTGTGGCTGTGTGTGTGTGTGTGTGTGTGGCTCTGTGTGTGTGTGTCTCTGTGTGCGGCTCTGTGTGTGTGTGGCTGTGTGTGTGTGTGTGTGCCTCTGTGTGTGTGTGGCTGTGTGTGTGTGTGTGTGGCTGTGTGTGTGTGTGGCTCTGTATTTGTATGTGGCTCAGTGTGTGTGGGTGTGTGTATGTGGCTCTGTGTGTGTGTGTGTGTGTGTGTGTGTGGCTCTGTGTGTGTGTGTCTGTGTGTGTGTGTGTGTGTGTGGCTCTGTGTGTGTGTGTGTGGCTCTGTGTGTGTGTGTGTGTGTGTGTGTGGCTCTGTGTGTGTGTGTGTGTGTGTGTGTGTGGCTCCGTGTGTGTGTGTGTGTGTGGCTCGGTGTGTGTGTGGCTCTGTGTGTGTGGCTCTCTGTGTGGCTCTCTGTGTGTGTGGCTCTGTGTGTGTGTGTGTGGTTCTGTGTGTGTGGCTCTGTGTGTGTGTGTGTGGCTCTGTGTGTGTGTATGTGTGGCTCTGTGTGTGTGGATCTGTGTGTGTGTGTGTGGCTCTCTGTGTGTGTGTGTGGCTCTGTGTGTGTGTGTGTGGCTCTGTGTGTGTGTGTGTGTGGCTCTGTGTGTGTGTGTGTGGCTCTCTGTGTGTGTGTGTGGCTCTGTGTGTGTGTGTGTGGCTCTGTGTGTGCGTGTGTGGCTCTGTGTGTGTGTGTATGGGTGTGTGTGTGTGTGTGTGTGGCTCTCTCTGTATGTGTGGCTATGTGTGTTTGGCTCTATGTGTGTGTGGCTCTGTGTGTGTGTGTGTGTGTGTGTGTGTGTGTGTGGCTCTGTGTGTGTGTGTCTCTCTGTATGTGTGTGTGTGTTCGGCTCTGTGTGTGTATGTTGGGCTCTGTATGTGTGTGTGTTGGGCTCTGTGTGTGTGTGTTGGGCTCTGTGTGTGTGTGTTGGGCTCTGTGTGTGTGTGTGTTGGGCTCTGTGTATGTGTGTGTTGGGCTCTCTGTGTGTGCTAATACTCTCTACTATTCTCTAATGCTCACCTTTCGCCATTGTAAAAGACAATACCATTTATTTATGTTTTTAAAAAAACAAAAAATGAAAAAAATGCCATTTCCAATGCCAATAGCTCTAACTTTAACAAAGACGAGACCATTGCATTGTAAATGCTTGTTTTAAGTATGATTGTGTGCCTGCCCTTGTGTGTATGTGCTGGCATGTGTGTTTGCATCGGTGCCAATGTTGAACTAGCAATGGGTGTTAACAGAGCCATCGTGAAAACTAGGAATGTGCACTTTGTGGAAATTGAGACAACGGAGCAATGTGTGCAATACCTGGTATTGCTACAACCAGGGCTGTAAGTGGGCAGAAAGAAGCAGCAAAATACCCGTTGGGCGGCATATAATGCTAAGCAGATATTTCTAACGTAGGTGTTTTAATAAAATCCCTTAAATATATCGGCCACGCCCCTTGGGGGACCCCCTGTTTTTACATGCCACTTAAAGCTCTGGCGACAACTGATGCACTGGGGTTACCCCAGTACTGTGGAAATGTCAATGTTCGTTAATTGAGATGCTTTGAAGAATGTATGCTTATTGTGACATTGTGGTAACTATGAAAGTGTTTACCAGAATCGCATGGAAAAGGGAACCAAGCATATTATTGAGCATTGAAGAAATTGAAAACACGTTTACAGTGGCATTGAGCCATTTTGAAGCTTAAAGTGCGGTCACTGGGCCAACTTGGAAACTAGCATTTTATATTTAATATGGCACTGTTTTGTGATTACTGGGGTATGGAAGAAATAGACACCTATGCTAAGGAACGGTGTATACCTGGCAGTCATAAGCTCCTATGGGCCGGCCTAGTGGGAATGCTGTCGTTTACAAATGGTAATAAAATGTGCTATGGTTGTGTGCTTGCAATACTACTATGCATATACCAAACAGAATGTGTGTGCTCCTGCTGGGATAGTGTGTGTGTTATTTGGGAAATGTTTAAACACAGGACTATTATGCAGGGCCAACAAAAGGGGTTAACTAATGTTACTGATCCACGGCGCACTAGAAACATTAAAATACTATGTAGTGTAATTTTTCTCAAAATTTTACCAGGGTAAAATACATTACTAAATAAAGGTCCATTTTAACAAACGTTATTGGCCGCGTTCATTCTCGAATGTTCTCCATTTCCCGTATTTTCCCCCAACAAAATCTTTGGGAGGAGGACCCACCGCCCTAAATACATTTATTTTAAGGTAGTTGTTAAATTCTAACCACTGATGGTACATTTTTCAAGCTTATTATGTTTTTAAAATATTTATTTTGCCATGATGTCAGATTGGTGTAACAAATTGATATCACAATCAGAACTTACCATATATAGGAAAAAGCACATACATTACCTATGTAATATTCATATTTCGTGTTAAATATTAAGGGTTTGGAGCGATAACTATATAAATACATACGATTATTGATCATCATCAGCCAGAATAGGGGCGATGAAACTGATCAAAATTAAGGGTCACGAAATTCAGCATTCATATGATCGAGTAAAGCTCCACAGACCGTTAAGCCGAGTTTGCTTCTACGTGGCCCTTTGAGTGAGTCTAGACTGAGCTCTACAGTGAAGAAAGCGAAAAATCAAGCTCCCCACATTTCAAAAGAAGGTGGTTGTTTTTGAGCGACCCTCGACCCTGGTCACAGGCCAGGTCGCTCCCCCACCATGCCAGCACCACCCTTGCTGCCCCCTTGCTGCCTCTACTTTTCTGCCGTTTTTCTCCCGCCTTCCGCCGCTGCCTCCCCTGCGGCCCCGCCCCCGCGCCTGATTGGACCCCTGCTCCCCCGCCCACCTGCTCCTCCCTCCCTCGCCCCTTCTTAAGGGAGGGCGCTGCGCACTAAGGGAGCAACCCTCGACCCTGGTCACAGGCCAGGTTGCTCCCCCACCGCGCCAGCACCACCCTTGCTGCCCCCTTGCTGCCTCTACTTTCCCGCCGTTTTTCTCCCGCCTCCCGCTCCCGCCGCTGCCTCCCCTGCGGCCCCGCCCCCCGCGCCTGATTGGACCCCCGCTTCCCCTCCCACCTGCTCCTCCCTCCCTCGCCCCTTCTTAAGAGAGGGCGCTGCGCACTAAGGGAGCGACCCTCGACCCTGGTCACAAGCCAGGTCGCTCCCCCACCGCGCCAGCACCAACCTTGCTGCCTCTACTTTCCTGCCGTTTTTCTCCCGCCGCTGCCTCCCCTGCGGCCTGCCCCCCACACCTGATTGGACCCCCGCTCCCCCTTCCACCTGCTCCTCCCTCCCTCGCCCCTTCTTAATGGAGGCCACTGCACGGCCGCCTGCGCCCGTCCGCGCCCGTCCGCGCCTGGACCGCGCCCAGCGCCAGAACCCCTGGCCCCCGCCGAAGCCAAGCTGCCCGACTGAGATACGACTCCGCCGCCCTCAACACACTCAACAACGGACGACCACCCGCCTGCTACCAAGCCACCCCGAAGCGCACCCATGGACCCTTCACCTGCCAAGCCTGCAAATTCACCTGCCTCCGTACCTGCACCCCACCCACCAAACACAGCAACGACAACAACAACCACCTCAAGTGCATCCTGCTCAACACCCGCTCCGTCCCAAACACGCCGTTGAACTCTGGGAACTCCTCGACACAACAGCTCCAGACGTTGCCTTCCTCACGGAAACTTGGATGAACGCCTCCTCGGCCCCCGACATCGCCATAGCCATCCCGGACGGCTACAAAATCACCCGGAAGGACCGCATCAACAAAACCGGAGGAGGAGTTGCCATCATCTACAGGAACACCATCAGCGTCACGACCAATGCCGAAGACACACTCACCCCCGCCGAACACCTACACTTCCAGATCCACACCGACCCCCAGACCACCCTCAGAGGAACCCTCATCTACCAACCTCCGGGCCCACGAACACAATTCAGCGAGACCATCGCCGATTTCATCAGCCCGCACGCCCTAGCCTCTCCAGAGTACATCCTCCTATGGGAGCTGAACTTCCACAAAAACAACGACAGCAACACCACCACCCTGCTCGCCAACCTCGCCAACCTCGGACTCAAGCAACTGGTGGACACGCCCACCCACCTCGCCGGCCACACACTCGACCCCATCTTTTCCGCCAGCAACCACGTCTCCTTCAGCCACTCCTCCGGACTACACTGGACCGACCACAGCTGCATCCACTTCACCTTCAAAAAGACCACCTCCCACCACCAGACACCACAGATCCCCCGCAGATGCTGGAGCAAAGTCACCACAGACCAACAGACCGCATCGCTGAGCCAGAACCCACCTGCCAACACCCCAGACACCAACGACGCAGCGCACAACCTCACACAGTGGATCACCAACTGCGCCGACGACCTCGCCCATCTTGAGAAACCCCCAGGCAAGACTAGCAACAGAAAAACCGCATGGTTCACAGACGCCCTCAAAATCGCAACGAAATCGTGCAGAACCCTCGAAAAAGCCTGGCGCCACAAGCGGACACAAGAAAACAAGACAGCCCTCAAGAGAGCCACCTGCGAATACCACCAGATGATCCGCACCACCAAAAGGACATCATTCCAAAAGCGGCTGGACAACAACGCCCACAACAGCAAGGAACTCTTCAGCATCATCAAAGAGCTCTCCAATCCCAGCGCCAGCAACAACGACATCTCACCGTCACAAGACCTCTGCAACTCCCTCGCCACATTCTTCCACCGCAAGATCACAGACATACATGACAGCTTCGGACCCCAGACCCCGCCCCCAACCACCAAACCAACAACCCCCACCTCCACCCTCAACGCATGGACCCCATCAGCACCAAAGACACTACCCGCGTCATGAACAGCATCCACTCCGGCTCCCTCTCCGACCCATGCCCTCATCATATCTTCAACAAAGCCGACTCCATCATCGCACCCCACCTCCGGGACGTCATTAACAACTCCATCACGTCAGCCACATTCCCTGAAAGCTGGAAACACGCAGAAATCAACGCCCTACTGAAGAAACCAACAGCGGACCCCAAAGACTTCAAGAACTTCCGCCCCATCTCTCTCCTCCCCTTCCCGGCTAAAGTCATTGAGAAGAGCATCAACAAACAGCTGACAGCATTCCTCAAAGAAAACAACTCGCTCGACCCATCCCAGTCCAGATTCCGAGCCAACCACAGCACCGAGACCGCCCTCATGGCAGCCACCGATGACATCAGGACCCTGATGGACAACGGAGAGACAGCCGCCCTCATCCTCCTCGACCTCTCTGCAGCCTTTGACACCGTCTGCCACCGCACCCTAATAACCCGCCTCTACAACACTGGGATCCAAGGCCAAACTTCAGAAACGCCTTCAACGCATACAGAACGCCTCCGCACGACTCATCCTCGACATCCCTCGTCACAGCCACATATCGGCCCACCTGAGAAACCTGCACTGGCTCCCCATCAGCAAGAGGATCACGTTGAGGCTGCTCATCCACGCACACAAAGCGCTCCATGACACGGGTCCCGAATACCTCAACAACCGCCTGTCGTTCTACACTCCCACCCGCCAGCTCCGCTCCACCAGCCTCGCCCTCGCCACCGTCCCTCGGATTCGCAGAACCACCACCGGAGGAAGATCGTTCTCCTACCTGGCAGCCAAGACATGGAACTCCCTCCCTGCACACCTACGACTGACCCAGGACCATATCACCTTCAGGAAACACCTCACGACCTGGCTATTCGAGCAGTAGCGGCACCCCCCCCCCCCCCCTTCAGCACCTTTAGACCCTCACGGGTGAGTAGCGCGCTTTACAAATTGATTGATTGATTTATTGATTGAAGCCACGACGAAGCGATACACAGCCGGGCCCTGGCAGTTGCCATGAACATAAGGTAACCCACTTGTGGATTAGCCTGTCCGGTCACCGAGCCGCTTGTGACACCTGATAACATAGCTGTGGGAATGATCCTAATTTCTTTCCACGTCACCAAAGTTGAAAAGGCCTCTATCCCTAAAAGGAGCTGACTCAGCTTAGTGCATGTAAAAAAACACATAGAGACTATCAGCTAAATCTGCCCGACATTGAAAACATTTGCCATTATTTGCACCCCCCACTTCAACAATTTTGCGGGTGTATGATAAAGGTTGAAGATGGGTTTTATAGTGCTGTGCCCTAAAGCTCGAGGAGATCAAGATTTTCTCAGCAATCTCAATGGACTCCTGTAGAAGTCCATCACCCTGGCCCAGGATAACACTCCATTTCTTATTTTGGTTTTCAAGATCGTCCTCCTGCATTTCCAGAAGGCACATATAAAGGCTACCGTTTTTCTCTCTATGTTTGATTACTTCAATGAGACCCTTTTTCCCTGTGTCCCCCTGATTGCAGTTTTTTTTCAGGAGATAGTCCCATATCTGTAAATACATCAAAAATCTGAGTTTGAAAATCCGTATTTTTTCCTAAGTGCAGCAAATGTATACAGGTAATCCTTCTCAGATGACGTGTTACCTCCTAGCTCACCCGCGAGACCTGTAGCATGCTAAAGTTGAGAACATTATGCAATGGAGAACTCTGAGAATTATATGCTGACATGTGCCAATTTGCCATGCTTATGGGATAGGCTGGGGTCCTGCTGTAACGCCTGCGAACGCTGGACAATGTGAAAAATGTAAGTTAAGTTGTTGCATGCACACCTGCCTCTTGATTACTGGATGAACGTTGAAGTATTCTGTTTAGTTGTAACGGAGACTCTACAGCAATGTATCTCTTGACTGCAGTCGCGCGGCCAACTGTGATGATGTATGTATCTGATAATGCCTTCACTGTCGGATGTATGAATGTAAAACTTCTAAGAACCTGTTTCCAGACTTTAAACGCAGCAGAAAGAATCTTAACCTGGGTCTTTTTATAGTAGCTAGGTTCGCTCACCCTAAAAAACATCTTTCTGCTTCTGCACCTAGCATCATTTGATAAATAGAGGGGGCGTCTGCTACATTACTACATGCTTCTCCTATTACTGTACTGTATATATAAAATTTTCCTAATAAAATCAAAAGAAATTTGAAAAAAATCAAAAGAAATCCTCATATTCTGCAGGACGCAGGCATAGTTATAAAATACAAAATTAGGAACCGCCCATAATCCCCGAGTTCTGGGTAATGTCATAAACTTCATTGCCCTACAGGCTTCTTTCTGACCCCAGATACATCTACCAGAGTGCTTGCAGATTTTGCAGCTGCACTCTGCTGAGCTCTGAAGGGACCGACCTAAACAAAAATACCGCACTTAGGGAAAAATATTATTTTTCAAAATATTACAACAACCGACCAACGAGAGATGTAAACCCTCTAACCTACCCAATTCTTTTTCAATTCCAACCAACATAGGGCCCCAGTTAGCGGCCACTAGATCATCCAGGCAGGCTCTAATTTTAATACCTAAATAAACTGCCTCTTGCATAACTCTCGAATCATCAAAACTGGCTTGGGTTGTACAAATGATCTGCGTTTATGCAGTATTTAATTTATACCCTGACATTTGACCAAAGGCAGCAGCCAGGTGTTCTACCTGGTGTAGTAGTGACAATGGCCATGTCATTGGCGTAAGTCAACACCCTATATGCTTCCCGCTGAATTTGCACAGATTGGATGATCATCCTTTGCTCTAACTGAACCAGAAAAAGATTGATGTATAATGCGAACAATAAAGAAGAGCACGGGCATCCCTGTCTCGTCCCTTGGGAAATATTAACAGGTTCAGAATGTAGGCCCATCATGCAGATTCGGGCTATAGGAGACCTGCACATAGCTTTTACTGCGTTAATAAAGCTTAACCTGAAGCCCGTGCATCACAACACCATCCATAAAATCTCCCAAGAAGAGACACGATCAAACGCCTTTTTGGCATAAAGAAGTATCAACTCGAGTGGGGTCTGTTGAACCCTCGCTGTATCAAACAAGCTCACCACCCGATTAATAGTATTGACTGTGCCTCTTCCTGGGATAAAGCCATGCTGACAAATTGAAACCAAGGGAGTTATTACCCTGACAAGACACAATGCCAAAATGTTAGCATAGATTTTATCATCGCTATTTAAAATCGAGATAGGTCTATATGATCCTTGCAGAGTTGACAATGTGTCCCTTATTAATTATAATATTAGCAACATCCCATGACAAGGGTGCCTGCCCACACTGAGCTGCCTGACAAGCTAACAGCATATCTGTTTTCAGTTCCTGAAAAAAAGTTGTATAAAATTCCAGAGGTAATTTATCAGGACCTGATGCTTTGCCTATCGCTAGTGATTTAATAGCATTCTCAACCACTTCCAGGGTTATTGGCAAATCTAAGGGGGAGGTTTATTAAGATTTTGCGCAGTGTTTGCGTCACAAAAGTGTTTGCGCAGTGTTTGCATCACAAATTTGTTTAGCGCTGGAAATAACATAAAAGTAATGCAAAGAAGAGCAATGCGCTGCTTCGCATTACTTTGCGCCGTGGAGGCGTGCCTAGGGTGGGGCATGGGCTTTCCCATGTAACCACCCAAGGATTCTCGCGCTAAACCCAATTGAGTTTAGCGTGATAAAACTGTGCCCTTTTCAACTAGGCACACGGAAGGAAAAATGCTTTAATTTCGCCTTCCTTTTCTGACTTTGCATGCGTGCTGCATTGCGCAGCACGTATGCAAAGTGGGAAGAGCTTTGCATTGTGCCTAGCATAGTATTTTGTACAGGAACGGTAGCCTTCCTGTACAAAACCTATGCTACACTCATGCACACACAAGTGCAGCCTTGCGGGGGGCTGTGCTACTTTGCGCAACTCTTTTGTAAATCTACCCCAGAGTATGCAGAGTCTTCGCTACTCAGAGTATGACCAAACTGATCTTTCAGTAATGGACCAAGCGGGGACTTCCCTACTCTAACAGCCTCAGTATAAAAATCCTGATAAGTACCACTAAAATCTCAAGGGATATGCAAACTAAATTGCCGGTCAAGTATTCCATAGACGCTAATCTGTGATCAATCTCCTTATTCCGAATGCGTTTGGCTAGGCACCTATCAATAGCCTCCCCAAATTCATAGCATTCTCTCCTGTTTGTTTAATATCTACAGGCAATATCTTTAGACCATAATAAATAATTCTGGCCCTGCAGCGAGCTACTTCAGCTTGTGCCAAAGTGCATGACCTCTTATCAACCATACATTGTATCAAGCTGCATTCAGCCCTTCTGAGATCATCATACAAACCTTTAACCAAGGTATTATGCTGTCTCCGCTTATGAATATCAAAGCTCAAGATCTCCCCCTAAGCCCTGCCTTCAAGGCATCCCAAACTACGGAGGGGGAAGCAGTGTTCTTAGTAAGCTCCAAAAACGAATCCAGCGTTTTATATGTGTGACGTATATATCATCTGCTAATAGCTTCCTATCAAAAGAAAATGTTATCTGAGGCTGAGTGAGACAAAGAATTTCCATAACTACAGAGCTATGATCGTACGTAAGTCTGGGAAATAGCTGAATTTTAGCCATTGCAGCCATACCTGGGGATACAAAAAAATAATCCAACCTAACCTATTTATTATGCGGACAAGGAAAGTAAGTGAATCCAACCTTAGGGTATCGGTTTATAAACCACAGATCTAATAAACCATGCTCGGACACAAACTGCTGAAGTGCCCTAAACACCTTAGGCTTCCTCCTGATATACCGTCCGTCACTGGATTCTAGCTCTGGGCCATCTAAGTGTATAATGAGGTCCCGCCTATTATCAAAGGGGTTGACTAGGAAGCCAGCTCTGTATTTAGGAGGTCCAAAATGTGTGTCTCGTCTGTATTTGACCCATACACCGAGCATATAACAAATTTACAAGTCCGACCGCACATACAGCAATAGCAATTCGCCCATATCTATTGGCAACAGCCCTACCCAGCATGTGTACAGTCATTTTAGCCAAAATAGCCCCCCCCCGCGGGATGTAGAGCTGTGTTGTGTACATACTAATACTGTATACCCTAATTCAGCCATCATCCCATGCTTCTCCCAGGGAATGCATGTTTCCTATAAACACACTATATCAGGTCGGAGAGCTCTCAACTCCATTGCTACCCTCAGCTGTTTAGCCCTATTATTCAGACCAGACACATTAAACATACAGACCAGCAGCATCCCAGCCATCAGCCCATCCCTCATCTAATTGTGACACATTCTTCCACATTTAACTTTATCATGTAATTTTGTGTAGATCAGGTAAGCGTCAGTGCAGGCGAGGCATTTTTCATCACTCTGCTGCTGCGCTTGCTAATTTAGGAAATTTAATTACTGCCACTTACTTGTGGATACCTAATTTCAATTGTGGACTTGAAACCTAATTTTTAACCTAATTTTTAACTGCCATATGCTCGGCGCTTAAAGCGCGGGTTTGTGCTTTTATTTTGCGCATTTTATAGGGAACACTTCTTTTTTGGATTTGTGGTGATCAGCGGGCTTGCTAGGACATACTTGCACTTAAAATCTGTTATCTCCAACGCTGTTCGGCGGCCCGTTAGCTGGACTGGGGGTAGGCGCCATCTTGGGAGGGGAAGTGCCGGCAAGGGACGCCATTTTTGTTGCCGCTCTAGCTGTCGCGGCAGACATAGCACGATTGGGTGCTATTTAAGCCGATCAGAGCAGGCGCTCGCTCTGTTCAGGTAAGCGTCAGTGCAGGCGAGGCATTTTTCATCACTCTGCTGCTGCGCTTGCTAATTTAGGAAATTTAATTGCTGCCACTTACTTGTGGATACCTAATTTCAATTGTGGACTTGAAACCTAATTTTTAACCTAATTTTTAACTGCCATATGCTCGGCGCTTAAAGCGCGGGTTTGTGCTTTTATTTTGCGCGTTTTATAGGGAACACTTCTTTTTTGGATTTGTGGTGATCAGCGGGCTTGCTAGGACATACTTGCACTTAAAATCTGTTATCTCCACCGCTGTTCGGCGGCCCGTTAGCTGGACTGGGGGTAGGCGCCATCTTGGGAGGGGAAGTGCCGGCAAGGGACGCCATTTTTGTTGCCGCTCTAGCTGTCGCGGCAGACATAGCACGATTGGGTGCTATTTAAACGTCCCCATGATGACGTGCAGCGGTGACGCGCAGCGGGCGCGCCATAGGCGCGCCCGAGGCGAGCCCATCTTTGCCCATCAGTGACCATCCGGGACCCGGGGCCAGAACCCCTGGCCCAATCCTGCGTTATTCTAGATGCGACCTTCTGGGGCTCAATTTGGGTAAGTCCCACCTCGATCAGGATTGTTTACATCTGCTAGCTCTAGAGGGGCTCCTATTAACAGCCAGGGACCCCAGAGAGGGGCAGCGCGATTCTAATGCGCATGCTCTAAACTATGGCCTGTTGAATACGCGCTCTTTGCAGGCCCATAAGCTGGAGGTCTTCTCATTACTGGAAGACGGGGAGCTAGATGCCCTTGCGCTTACCGAAACATGGCTGGAGGATTGTTCGGCGCCGGATTTAGTGGCGGCCCTACCAGATAACTATCTGGCACTCCATTTCAATAGGGAGGGAGCTAAGAAAGGAGGTGGAGTATCCCTTCTTTATCAGGCCCATCTCCGTGCCGAAATGTTCCTATCTGAAACCTTAGGGGGCGCAGAGGTTATGGGGGTAAAACTCAGGCGGGGGGCGGTCTGTGTGGTGTTTTTGGTGCTATACCGACCACCCTGGGCTTCGCCTGAATTCCCGGCTCTTTTCATTCGACTGGTTCAGGATCTGCGTTCGAGGTACGACAAAATGATTATTGTCGGGGACTTTAATTACCATTGGGCAAAATCCCCTAAAGAGGGACAAGCGCTGCAGATTGAGGAAGCATTTTCCTCTTTGGACTTTACCCAGCAAGTGAAGGGACCAACACATGAGAAGGGACATGTGCTGGATTTAGTTTGGACCACCATGCCAGCCCAGGGCCCTCTAGAGATCTTGCCATGCGCTTGGTCTGACCACTTTTTATTAAGGGGTAGAATTCTACTGAATGGGCATTTGTCCAAACTGGGGGAAGGTTGGAAAATGGCCCGGAAGTGGAGAAACATCGATGGGGAGAAATTGGTGCATCTCCTGGAAGAGTCCCCTCCAGTAAAGGAGCAGGACGTTAATATTGACGTTCTTTGTGGACACCTTCAGCATAGATTGGGGAGAGCCATTGACTTGGTGGCACCCCGTCGTAGGATGAAGAAGGTGGAGAGAGGAGCTGGTGCTCCGTGGTATAATGACACCTTACGGGATTTGAAACGTGCGGTGAGGAGGAAAGAACGAGCATGGCGGAAGGAGTATGACGCCACGGCCAAGAATGACTATATTTCTTCCTTGTCGATGTATAAATTAGCCATCCAATCTAGGAAGGCTGTTTTCATTGAGGAAAGAATAGTTGCGGCTAGAAATCCACAGAAGGAAATCTTTCGGGTCCTGGCTGAACTCAGGACAAACAAAGAGCAAAGCACTGAGTTCGCCCAGGTGGACTGTCAGAGGTTCCAGGACTTCTTTGTGAATAAGATCTCCAATATTCTGGGAGAAATCGCCGCAACTACACCCCTCGATTGTCCCTGCCCACCTGACCTTTCTACCCCATCGGATATTATACCGCTGGTTGAGTTCATCCCAATGGCGAAACAGGTGCTACTCACGATTATGGATCGAGTCAAATCTGGCTCTAAGGCTGATCTTTGCCCTCCTGATGTTTTCAAACTGGCATTGCCAGGTATTGAGAATGAAGTCTTACATCTGCTGAACACTTCTCTTTACACAGGACAGGTCCCTCTAGTTTTTAAAGAGGCTCGCTTGATTCCTTTATTAAAAAAACCTGGATCAGACACGAAGTGTCTGAAGAATTTTCGCCCCATTTCTCAGCTGCCTTTTTTGGCTAAAGTGATCGAGCAGCATGTGCTGGCACAGCTCTCAGGACATCTTGAGAGCAATAACCTGCTGGAGCCCAATCAGGCAGGGTTCCGTGCTAATCATAGCACGGAATTAGTCATGCTCTCTATTCTGGATGAACTGAGGAGCCGATATAAAAACACCGAGCGCCCTGGTACTATTGGATCTCTCCGCGGCTTTTGATACCGTGTGTCATGAACAACTATTGTCGCGGTTGAGGTCCTTTGGTATCAGGGGTACAGCACATGCATGGCTTACATCATTCCTGCAGGGCAGGACACAGAGAGTACAGCTGGGGGATCTTCTTTCCACTTCCGCTCCCATCACTTGTGGGGTTCCACAGGGCTCTGCCCTGTCACCCCTACTTTTTAATGTCTACTTGCAGCCTCTAATTGCTCTCCTGAATAGGATGGACTGCCTAGTATACAACTACGCCGATGACACCCAGATAATCATCCGGCTGGATGATGGCCCGGGAGCGTCTACCAGGTTGCAGGACATACTTAAAGCCACCGTTAACTGGATGTCCGAGAACTCTTTAAAAATCAACCCGGACAAGACGGAAGTGCTGCCTATTTCCATCACGGGCAACCCCTGGAGTGAGAAATTTTGGCCTGTGGAGCTGGGTGTGTCGCCGGAACGGGCGTCTGCAGTCAAAAGCCTGGGTCTATACGTGGATGATAAACTCTCCATGAAGAAACAAGTTACCACCGTAGTGGGCACTTGTATAGGCCTGCTGCGACAATTGAGGAAGATCTCTGCTTTACTCTCTTTTTCCACCATGAGACACGTGGTCTCAGCCACAATTCTGGCTAGGCTGGACTACGGTAACTCCCTGTATATTGGCCTACCTCAACGGCTGTTGGATATGCTACAGGGGGTTATGAACGACGCAGCTCGGCTGATTTACAAGAAACCTAGGACTGCCCACTCTTCCCCACTGATGCAGGAGCTACATTGGCTCCCGATTCGGCAGAGGGTTGTTTTTAAAGGTTTGTGCATCGTACATAAGGCGTTGTATGGTAATGCACCGAGATACCTGAAATCTCGCCTGTCCCCTTATACACCGAGCAGGACTTTGCGTTCGTCGGACGCTACCCTCTTGTCCCAATCCCGCTTTAAACTGGCCACGGTGGGAGGACGTGCCTTCTCCAACACGCTTCCTGCTCTATGGAACAAATTGGCCCCAGAACTAAGGAAGGAAGGCAACTTGTTATCCTTCAGGAAAAAGTTAAAAACCACTCTGTTTAGGCAAGCATGGAGTAGCCTTTAGGCGCTGTGTTAAGATCAAGTAAATGCCGAACCCCCACTACGTAATCTGGACAAACAGCGCTTAGAGACCCCGGTGGTTATAACGCGCTATATAAATTAAATAAATAAAATACATAAATAAATAAATAGATCTTCCCAACATAAAACCTGCTCCAGTCTCATCCACCATGACATTTTTACTTTTCTCCCAGCCCCATCCCCCTCCCTGTGCCCAAACACCACCCACCATTCCCCACCCACACACCCTAGCTATTGTACCCCCAACCTCCCAAGGAGCCACCCCCCACCTAATGAGGCCAGAGGACCCAGGGTCCCTAGTGATGAGAAGCTGACATTACTGCCCCCGATCTTCCCCCAAGGAGCCCTTTCAGAGTTTGTATCTATTAATCCAGCTCTGACTACTATCCAAAAATATCTATACTACCCCAGACTATTCTAAATTGTTTGCCGATATTCCTTTGCTTGGACCTCAGAAGTAAAAACTGTGTTTGACCCTTGCTTAAGACCTTCAACTTGGCAGGGTTAAGCAAAGAAACCTGAGCCCCCTTTGCCTGGAACATTGGAATCAATTGCCACAGTTGCCACTGTCCACTGTCGCATGACAAAAGTGGTGCCTAACAAAAAAATGTACTCCCCTTCTCTGCCCTTTTCCTATCTGGCCATGCAAGATCATAGATAGCCTTTCGGGACAAAAGATTATTTAAACAAATCAAAATAGCGCTTGGTTTAGTTGCTAGCTGTCCTGAGCTCCTACGCTGCTTGAAAGGAAATCAGTGAGCCCTCTAAACCGCCAGATCCCTGGCCCATTGTGTAAGTTCAAGGAATGCGTCTGTGACAGCTTCACAATAAATTTCCAAACATCCGATCCCTCCATACCATCAGGAATACCAAGAGCTCTCAAATTGTTCCTCCCAAAATGATTTTCCATGTCAGTTAACTACCATAACGCATCATCCTTCTGTGACTTTAGAGAATCCGTGAGGGACTTCTGGGCAACCAGTTCATCTTTGAGCGTAGACATATGCGTCTCTACTTCACCTATACTCTTTGCAAATTCCATGCAGGACTTAACAACACGATGGATAGAGTTCTGCAGCATACGGCACGCCCCTTGTGTTCTTTGGCTCTCAGTCCGCATCTCCTCTCTGTGAGCCATAATGCTCTGGTAAATAACAGAAAGCAAGATCTTCTCTGAGCTTTCTACTGTCCTCTCAGCTGCCGGTAAGGTGGCTGCATCTCTGCTACCCTCAAAACCTGGAGAGAAGGAGTAATCCCATACTAGGGACCCTGTTGCTCCCTTTGGCTTGGACCTGATTCGCTCTCGCTGGTCCTTCTGCTTCCACACAGTGGAAGGACTAGACCCCCTGCATCACCATTATTTCCATCTTCCAGATGCAAGTTGTTTGTCTCACTCCGGTCGCTGTGCATAATTTCTCCACCAGACCAATCTTTTATATCTACTAAACTCTCGTCTCCTGAGGAGTTAGCAAGATCTGAGAGAGAGAAAAAATGATCTCCAAGTCCACCTCCTGTGGGGCGTCATAGTTAACCAGACTTCAGGTTTGATCCCCCCAATTCTGGGTTTTATGTCTAGGTTTGGATTGATTTCTAGGCTGCTTCCCCCCCTCGGCTCTCAAAGCTTGGAACACTCTCAAATGTTCTCCAGCCACATCATCATATGGGGAAACCGTGAACAAGGCACACCCTGCACCCCCTCCAACCAAAACCTTCCCGCCATCATCCAGACATTATCCACTATCAACGCCACCCAAATCTTATCTGCTCCATCCCCTTTTCCATGGCTCTCCTCATCGCCTAGGGGAGAATCTAGAGGGGGTATTTGGAGTGCCGCTTCCTGACTCGTCTGGGAGCCAAATACAGGGTCCAAAGAGGCATCTGCTCCGACCGCCTCGGATTCCACATTATTCTTTTTTTTTGGCCTTAACTGCTTGAGCCACTTTAAAGAGAGCTGGCAGTGTTTTCTTACCGCGAGCGGAGGAGCAATTTTTCTGCATGGCATCACCAGAGCCCAGAGAGGCACCCCTGGCTGAGCACTGCAGTGCTATTCTCCTAACCTATCACAGGTTTGGGAGGCATTGGAGCCACTGAGTGAAACAGATTGCACCAAGTCCAGAGCAGCAGTGGTCGTTTACCGAGCGGGAGAAACCAGGTAAGTTCCTGAGATATGCGGATCTGATCGCAGGACAAACACCATTGCTAGATCATGCCGGCCGCCTCTGTCTTAGAGCAGCACAGGATCTATACAGGAGGGGGGTCGGGAAGATGCGAGTCAGCTTACTCGGCCTCCGAAGTGGCCACCATCTTGACTCGCTTATTGTGTTTTTAAGTGCTAAAAGGTCGTGTTGTAACAGTTTACTGTCGGAGAAGCTAAGACTCCTCTTAGTACAAAGGCAGGAGGACCAGGGCAGCCTCCAGTACAAGGGTACTCACAAACATTTACCCAGGGGCCACAAAGTATAGTCTGTGGTGTAACAGAGGGCTGCACTGATGCCAGCAGGATGGCAGTTTCGGGGTCTGGATGATTTAGGGATTGTGCAAGGAGATCTAAAATATTGTTAAATAAATGGGCAAGCTTTTATTTGCCGTTAACTGAAGTTAAATGGTGCAGGGCACCACCATATTTACTTGATAACTTCATTTAACCTGCAAATAAATACATGCCTGATTATTTAAAAAAGAAAATCTGAATATTAGTACTCAGCAAATAAGCAGCAGCTCGTGCTGCTGTTCACCAGGGGGGCAGCATGTAAAGGTCAAGAGGGCTGCAAGCGGCGCCCAGGCCCTATTTTGAGTATTACAGCTTTAGTATGTTGGCAGACCGCAGCAGTAACATGGCTTCCACATTGTCACCATACCACCTGTCACGCGGAATGGCAATAACGTGGAGGTTGCTGCTCACCATCACCGCACAAGATGCCTTTCCAGACTCCTACACAGCTCAGCCAAAATTAATTTTTTCTTTCCCTCTTTTCCTTTTCTTGGGAGTCAGCTTTTAACCACCATGTCCACAGCTACCACAAATTTGCACTCAGAAATATTACTTGAGCTATCTGAACTTATCCACAACTTGATGGTTTGAGCTGAACTATTTAAGTGTTTAAGTCACTTGTCAAAATATGTTTAAGTCACTTTGTGCTTTTCGAAAGGCTTCTTAACTCTCATTAGTCCTGTCAGACCTTTTAGAGGGACTTGGCTGAAACCAATACACGTGAAACTCTAAGCTTCTTCTAAGCCCCTCAGCTTTTAAAAAAAAGAAGTAGCAATATGGGTGTGTGTCGCTGGTAAACACTGAGCTAAATGTAAAGTTGGCTAGAAAGTTCTTATTCAGTGAGACTCTGGATAAAATATTGACAATCGGTAGTACATTTTAAATCACTAGACTTTCTCAAAAGGGCCTGAAATTATATGGGGTGTATGCAACTTTTGCAATTCTATGTAACGCAATCACGCGAAATTACCCCAAAGTTCTGTAAAATACAAGGAATTATGTAAGAAGGGTAATTCTGCATTTAGCACTATTTTCTAGGCACAAAAATGCCCCCTCGAGTCCAAAATGGAAGCGAGGATGCATTTTGCACTGAGAAATAATGCTAAATGCAACAGAACATAAACAGCTAGTGCAAGCAGCCACCTGCGCTCGCTAAATGTGCACTTAGGGTAGGATTTACCCTCAACGTACTCCCAGCATTTACTACTAGTTTTTGAGGGTGAAATGCCCTCTTGCTTCCAAAATGGACACGAGGATGCATTCTGCACTAGGACAACAGTGCTTAATGCAACAGAACATAAACAGCAGCACAAGCAGTCGCTCAGGATCACTAAATGCGCTCTCGTGATATGACTTTTCCCCCCAAATTACTCTTAATTATGAGAGCAGGCATAATCACGTTATTATCAGTAACTCCACATCAAAGAGTAGCACAAATTACCAAAATTGCTCCAATTACTCCGGCATAATTGAAATTCTGCCCAGATCTAGTAATTATCAAGAAGATCTGAACAGCCCTATGAGTTAACTGAAATGTGTTGTATGAGTTTGTTTAGAAAACTGCTAATACTCAGATTGGCAGATTTACAAAAATGTCATGCAATGCAGCACAGAAAGCAAAGTTGCTGCTCAGCATTGCGTGACGAAGCAGGATAGTGCCATAGCTACAAAGATATGGCACTATTATTCTCTCTTCCTGCACAGACACTCTTTAAGCCTGTAATTCACCACACATACACCCTTGCAGGGTATTTGGAGCACATTTTGCTTAGATTTTGTACTGGAAGGGTACACTTCCACTACAAAATACTATGCCAAACTATAAAACGTTTTCCCCTCTGAATATTTGTTGTACAGTGCAACACCCATTCAAAGTCAGAAAAGCCTGGAAAAATAAGAATGTTTCTCCTTTTTCTCATTTTTAATACCATATTCAAGGGGCTTTCTTTTTTTGCCATAATGACCTTTCTACGATTATTAGTAGCTAGACTTTGTGTCAAAAACCACGAGTGGTTGCTTGGGGAACACCCATGTATAGGCCGTGGAACGCGCCGTTGATGCAAAGCAGCGCTAGATACTTTGCATTACTTTAGGGCAACTTTCCAACCCAAATAAAATTTTACATTGTAAATAAATCCCAACTAAACACTTTGCACCCATGTGCGTCACTTTTGTGATGTAATCTTGGTGTAACATGTTAGCAAATCTGGCCCTGAGTAATATATCAAATTTTAGTGTTTTTTTAGCACAAAAAAGTCATGCTATAAAAACCTGTATGATAACTTTTATTTCACAAGAAACTGTGACATACATGATATATTTCACGGTTGTCTATGTAATGCGTCCTTAATTTTCATAATGACTGCCCCCAAACCACTCTGCAGAGATTTAACATTTTCAGGGTTACTAGGATCATTTTGCATTAAGGTTATTTAAATTACGTGGCAAAATATTCTAATTATGCATTTCATTGGAGTACATGCATAATTATATAGTAAATGCTGCAGCTATTGCTTCACTATTGCCCACTGCTTATTTAACAATGTATTCATTAAAGGTAAAAAAGCCCAAATTTTCTTATTCCAAAGGCAGCCAATTGATAACTGCACTTTGAAGAAAATAGGGGGCCTTATTTACAAGGTCCTTGCGCCACTTTGCGTCACTTTTCCCATGTTAAAAGTGATGCTAATGTGGCGCTAGGGCCTTTTAAATAAGCCCCAGAGTTTTCACTTTAAGTGCCCTAAAATAAACTATAACAAAAATATATATAATGGGCACCTCTGGGTTCTGGTGACATTTACAAACCACTTGTAATTTGGCACCATGTTTATATATTTGTATTTCTATTTAGAGGACCCATTTTTCAAGGGACACTACATCGTTAATTTGTTCACCACTAAAGCCATAATGCTCATGTTGCCAGTTGAATGCATAAAATACATATATTTTTCGGAACTGTATGGAGACAGTTTGCCTGTAGTTCGAGCTCACAAGCCACGGCCCACGAGTGATATTATCCTGCCCCTATCTCCACGGAGGGTGTCCCACTGCCGGAATACGGGCGTTGGAGAGGAGGGACCAACCAGACTGCCGGGGTACCAGGAGAACTGGGGAAGAAACAGAAGTGTAAAGGGAAGAAGCTGCTGAGTAGGTCATGGGTCGATAACCAACTTTGCAGGCCACATGGACCAGGGCCGGACTGGCCATAGCAGGCACCTGGCGTTTCCCCGGTGGGCCGCCAGGTTGAGGGCTGGTTTTGAGCTCTTGGAGGGGCTGTTTTTGTTACCGGGGATCAGCAATATCGGCCCCCTGTGACAAAATTATCGGAAACCGGACATTGCAAATAGCTTTGCTGTACTCCCACCCTAATCCCAGGGGGCCTGCCGAGCAGTTTACCAGGGCTGGTTTCCGTTCCCAGTCTAGCCCTGACGCGAACCCCTTGCAGTAGCTCAGATGACCAGGACTGGGGAGTACACCAGTGACCAGATTGAGGAGCTTGGCCCCCTTTCTGCCTCCCGTACACTCAGCACAATGGAAGGCGGGAGTCCTCACAATGAGGTGTGCTTCAACACATGGTTCTAGCACGGAGCACAGCCACTGAGCTCCAAGGGCCCAAACTACTCCCAGCGGGCATCGCGGCTGCCTGAAGGGATATGAGAAACCTGACAGCTGACTGAGAATACACTGCACCGGCGATCCTCTGATTGCTCGCCTAAGGCGGGTGTTGGCCCCTACCTTACCTCTTCCCACAAGAAAACACCACATGCTGACACCAAGGCACCAGGGGATTGGACGCATGCCCTGTAACATTGGGAGATCTGTCACCTCCAAGGCCACCTGTGGGGGGCACCAGTAATCTCTAGCCTACCAACGAACATAGCTACAGTGGGAAGAAGGGAGGGTTCGGGCCCGGGGTGCTACAGAGGGAAAACAGACTATAGGGGGATGCCAGGACCACCACATAATGCAAAGGGGGACATAACCCCTGAATAAACTGAGGAGGATGAGACTGCAGCGCCCATCGGTGGCAGCTCACAGAGGAAACAGGAGGCCACATCTGGACACCTCACTTGCACATTTGGTGAAACTGGACCGCCATATGCTGGAAACACTACGGTCCACCCCAAAGTTACCAAGCCAGTGGGAAAAGGCCGCTCACGCATGGATGTACAGGACCAAATGCTCCTACTCACAGAAAGTGGATTGGAAATTCATGCAAAAACCTATTTGGCTGCAATAAAAGAGACCAAGAGAGCCCTGGAACATAAAATTGGCCAAGTCTCTAAGAATGTGATCATATTTAGGGCCAACCATAAAAAGCTGGGGTGAATAACGTTTACCACGAAACTTTTTCCCCACAGGGAATCACAACGCGGTCGTTACAACCGTAGGATGTCTGTACCTGGCTGGAGAGAAGGGGGTACTACCCTCCAGACAATGGTGAAAGGCACCAGGTACTGAAATGTCAGGAACAGAAAAATTGCCACCAGGAGCATTGGCAGCGGCCACCAACAACATCAACTAAAGAACACGCACAAATTGACAGGGCAAGAGTAGTGATGGATCTCCAGCGCCAACACGGCCTGGAGACTACCAACTTATGGGAAGCTCTTGAGACTGACCATGGGGATTCATCAGAGGAGAACCTAGTCTATAAAGACAACGGAGAACTCAGACCACTCCCAAAGTCACCCAGATGATCTCGGAGGAGATTGTCTGACTGGTCTTTCTGCAGAACCGGGACTGGGGGAGGTTGCAATGGAAATCCAGGGTTATGGAACTCACTCCTGAAGATGGGGTGGTAAAGCTGAGGTAATTTATTGATGTATAACTCGTGAGCCAGCAGGGGACCATCCATCTATATGCACTGGAGTGTGGGGATAACAATTGTTGATGGTAACACTCTAAATACCTTGCATTGGGGTAGTGACCAGATCTAACACTGCAGCATCGTAAGATAGGGAGGGATCGGAGTTAGGATAACATTTAGGTTAACATTGAACAGTTTGCAACGATACTAGAGTATACTAGGCAAGGGAAAGTAAAACCCTGTCTAGGCAGACACTCTCCCCATGAGCAAGGGACGACTAGGTCACACTATGAAGACACAGGCCCTTAAGCTACTCACATGGAATGTCAATGGGTTGGCCAGCAGGGGCTGGTGACCAAAGCTATAGCACGCTATCCAGGGATGTAGTGTTTCTACAAGAAACACATCTAAAGGGGTCCAACTGTGCTCTCCTGGCAGGTGATGATACACAAGTGGCAGGTCACTCAGGTTACCCATGGGGATCCAGAGGGGTTGCAATCCTATTAAAAAAAATCCCTTCCAGTCCAGGTGACACAGACCCGCTCAGATGGCCGCGGCGATGGTCGTGGGCATCTGGGAAGGGGAACCAGTGGAGCTGATTAATAGGTATTTCCACCCAGGACTACAGACTGACATCCTGCAATTCCTGGGACAATTACTATGGGATCTCCCCAAGATGTAGACTATAATAGGGGGAGACATCAATATTACAATGCACCTGCAACTAGATAGGTCCATCCCCGATCAGAATTTCAGCCTCCATTCTGGGAAACTGTGCGACTTTGTAAAGTCAATAGGGCAGGGGTTCATTTGGAGATCACTGCATGGGATGGGCAGAGGAAATTCTTACTACTTCGAGGCACATAATACCCACTCACGATTAGACCACTGTCTTACACCACTGCCAGCACTCCTCAGGTTCACTGAGGTGGAATTCCAGGCCCGGGGGATATCAGACTATTCACTGCTGAGCGGCACATTGACTATGACAAAAAAGAGAGGCAGGACAGAATGGAGAAAGGTGTCATGACGCTTGAAACATAAGAAGGTAGTGGAATGCCTTGACAATGCAACAGAGCACTATTTTAAAGAAAACCCAGTGACAGAAAGGGACGCACTGATCCAGTGGAAGGCCTACAAAGCCACCATCGGGGGATGGTGGAGGGGGGATAATCATTGCAGACAAGATGGGGAAAAAGGGAGCAATTGCGATGCCAACTAGACCTAGATCAGGAACTTATGGGCTTGGAGGCAGAGTACCATTAGAAGCCATCAGCTGCTACAAGGCTGAGCATCGTGACCAAAATGGAAGAATTCCGATCCTTGTTCAAATAAGAGGTTAAGCGGTGCATATTGCCAAGCAGAAACGTATATATGAACTATGGGACAAGAGGAGAAACTTCTGGAACAGCTGAGTGCCAGCGACAATAAAGGAGTCATATTGGAGGCATTGTTGCATCAAATGGCTCACCAGTTACGGTTATTGAGGAAATAGTGGACATGATGGCTAATGCTAAATATATGCAGAACATCTATGATTGTCAGTTTACAGTCCTGGAGTCGAAACTGGGGAAATTTGCAATGGAGTTTTCCTGCAAGTGGCTAGAGTGTGTAGCTGTTCTGTAATTAGAGGCCGACCATACATAAGATGAAAAACTCCTAGCACTCACACAGCTCCACACTGGGAGGACCACTCAGAATGTCTTCCCGGCGGAATTGTTCGAAAAGATTCCACGTAGAATTACAGGCCCCTTACATGTGATGTATACCATAGCATATAGAAGGGAGGAGCTACCGGGAGATCTTCAAATTGTAACCATTGGTCTGATCCCCAAGGCAGGCAAGCCCCGAGACTACTGGGACTTGTCCAGACTGATGTGTTTCCTTAATGCAAATACAAACATTATTGCTAAGCCTTTGGTGAAAAAACTACAGGGCATAATTTTGGACTTGATCCATCCGGACAAGAACAGGTTCATACCCCACAGGTTGACCAAATTGCATCTCTGACGCCTATACATTGGCATAGCGGCAGCGTATAACTTGGGGATCCCACTGGCCATCGCGTCCCTGGATGCGAATAAGGCTTTTGACTCCATACTATGGCCCTTTCTGTTTGTGGTTAGGGAGAAAATGGGTTTCGGGCCCAAATACTTGAAAGGAATCTGCCTCTTGTATACACTGCCCAGGGCCAGAATTAAGGTGAATGGAATCCTATCATGGGAATTACCCACTCGGAAGGGTATATGAGAGGCTTGTCCCCTATCATCGATGCTGTTTGCCAAGTCGATCAGGGTCGACACCCAGGTGTGGGACTGGAGCTGGTGCAACTCATAGGACTACCGGATCATGCTGTACAAAGCCGAATCCTACTTTATATAGCGGAACCGAACATCTCACTAAAGTGCCTTGGGGAAATATTCACTATTTATGGCACTTACTCAGGGTTGAGAATCTACTTGAAAAAATTCCTGATAGTTCCAATAAGTTGGTCGGAGGGGGACACACTATCCCTTCTGCTTAAAGTGACACTTTAGATATCTGTGTCTATGGATCTCCAGAGAGGACTGTACACATTGCAAATCCTCCTGCTGTGGAGATTTGAGGATGACGTAAAACACTCTTGGGCTCTAACACTATCAGTCAAGGGGAGGGTAGTCTTATTTAAATTTATTGCATTACCCAGATTTAGCTATATCTTGCAAAACAGACCCTCTGCAAACTCTGATACCTTCATTCAGACCACAAACAAACTACTGTGGTCGTTCCTCTGGATGGATGGCCCACATTTATTGCGGTCTCCGCACTGCAGAGATGAGAGGGTAGCATAGCTCTCTTGAACATTTGGAAGTACTATGAGGCGGCACTGGTAAACATCATAAACAAGTGGGCTTACACCCCGCTGATGGACCCACGTTTGGGATGGGCCACGACATACTAGGAGAGAGGGGATACCTCCATGTACGGTATGAGGGTAAATACCACTGAAGGCCCCCCCAGCCACTACCACAGTCATAGCCGTATGATGAAAACTGAATAGAGAAATGGGGGGTGAGGCGTTTGACACCAATAACCCTGTTGTGTGTGGGCACAAGGCTCCGTCCAGTACCAAACTTACCAGGTTTTAAACAACAGGACTTAAGAGTCATCTCAACACTGGACAATGTGTGGGATGCTAGCGAAATGGTTCCATTTTCACATTGATGGGCCGAATATGACATGGCCAGCACCCAGATTTTTAAATGCCTGAAATTAAGATGCACCCTGCAGGCCAGGATGCCCAGAAAAGAGGAAACAAAGGAATAAACCCCCCTAGAATGACAACTGCAAATGGAGGTTTGACTACCAATGTGTGGACAGGCAACCCTAGGTGCCTACCACTTCGCGACTAAAGAAACTACGTTTGCCATGATGCCTGGATTAGGCTCATGGGTATTTAATTACCAAGGACACACGTAACCGGTGTGAGTAATTGACATTCCGGTTGTTGCTTCTGAGACCCACATCGACTGATCGGGTTATTTCGTGCCTCGCTTCAGGAATCACGGAGTGAGCAAGGTCCTTTGTCCGTTTACCTGGTTGGAGCAGTTCAGCATGTTCGCAAGGCTCTGCTCACACGCGCGGTGAAGACGTAGAAGTCTTCGCCACCTTTTCGGCCATTCCCCTTGAGGACTTCCCTCTGAGGTATTGTGGGCTTGGGGTTATTCCAGTGCGGGAGGATTCACAGTACAGCATTTGCCTGGGGAGTACTAGGCATTAGTCTTTCGAAGAGGATTGTAGGCTGGAATGAGTAACTTCTAATTTACTAAAGAAACTAGGTGACGTAACCTTTTTTTCTGGCATCCGTTTTATTTTGTGATTATTGGTGATTCCAACCTTCAGTGACTTCTTTGGATGCAATCGTTCTAGCGTTCATTGTGACTGTGAAGAGGCTCTTTTGAAAATCACATTTAGTTAACATTTTCTACGGTCTTGTTGCGGATTAAATTACAGTGAATACAGGAGTATGTATTCCTCAGAACAAAGACTTGGATCATTGTACAATGACATGTCCTATCCTGCATGTGGGAGGTTGGGTGTATGATTCTATTTGAAGTACCTTCTATATTGGTGTGATTGTATGACGCATGAATAACTATGCTAATTCCCTATACTCTTACCTCAGTAGGAACTACAGGAAGACACAAATTGATGGTTATAGTCCTGAAGGACAGTCACAGAAAAGATTGTGCTTGTACGTTTTAAGGTAGATCTCTTCATTTTATTAGCAAGACGTACAGAGAGTAGACTGTGGTTGAGTGTTTTTACTCACTCTCGTGTTATTCCTTCCACAGCTTCCAAATTCCCTGCTGTTCCATTCCTTATTCCCTATCCCTCGCTTGACCACTTCACTACTCTATGTATATTCATGACCATAGAGTTGGGGATGTCAGGAGGTGGACCAATCTGAGCAGCATTCCGGTTCTGAGGTGTTTTCATTTTGCTGGACTAACAACCAAAGCCATCTCCCTTACGTATGCTACACTGATAAACAGACAGGGAGAGCTAACACAATTGAGGGCAAGATGGCAGAAAGATATGAGGGGAAGCTGGAGGATGATGACTGGGAGGACGCCCTTCAATTCCCAAGGCAAGTGGCCATCCGGGACAGCTTCCATCTCATCTAATGAAAAATTATGCACAGAACATACTGCACCTGTGTACTGCTCCTCAAGATAGATAGCGCCTCAGATGACCAATGCCTCTGACAGTGTGGACAGCGGGGTAACTTTTATCACACACTATGGGACTGCCTAAAAATGTGGCCCTTTTGGGAGGTAGGGTCAAATTCCCTGGCAGAAGCTGCGAGGGAGGGCCACTGGAGGGCCACTGTCCAAATTGAGGGCACTGCTAAGGGTCTGGATGGACTCTGAGGCTACATCTTATATTAAACTACTGATCAACCTGGGCTATACAGTAGCGAAGAGAGATATTGCCAGACACCAGGGCAGCCCACATGGCCCAGGACTCCTGAAGTGGAGGAAAGGAATGGAACTATGCAGGATCAGAGGAAAAACTGATCTATGAGGGTAGGGGATGCAACCGCAAATATGATAAAATATGGTGGAAATGGGAAGGGGGACTAGACACCTACCCAGGGGAAGATCAGTAAAGTGGTGCACGATGGCTGAACAGAGAATGGTAGGGATACTTCCCAAATCAATTGACGAATGTGGGACACCACATCGAAGTCTTGGGGGACAGTTTCACAATTATATGCCAATTCCCTTTGTATATGAAGGGGGGAAGAGGGGCGTGTGGGGGGCGGGTCATATTTGCTTCACGGTGGCTGCATATGAGGGTGTTGCATGTGTGTATGTATTGAGAACTTATATAGCGCGAACGGTATCCTGACGCTTAGGCTTGGAAGATAACCACCACAGGAACAGACCAGTTTTTCAGTGGGAAGGCCTAGTGTTCAGCCCTTGGAAACAACCAGGTTTTCAGGCTCTTCCTAACGCAGGTCAAAGAGTTGGCCTGCCTGATATTCTGAGGCAGCTAATTCCATAGGCGTGCGGCTGCCACACCAAAAGCTCTGCCCCTATCCTAGATTTCTTAAATCTGGTAGTCATTACCAGATTTGCACTGGAGGAGTAAAGCTGCCTCTTGGGCTTATACCAGATGAATTTCTCCTGCAGTGGGACTGGGCCCAAGTCTTGTACTGCTCTGAACACAATGCAGAGAGATTTAAAACAGACTCTTTCCTTAATGGGCAGCCAATGAAGATCTCTCAAGGCCAATGCCCTGGAGGACCTACACTTCCTATTGAGCATCAGCTTTGCTGACATGGACTGGACTCTCTGCAACCCCTGCAAGATAAATTGTGGTGTTCCCAGATACAGGGAGTTGCAGTAGCCCAGCCTGCTCAAAATGATACTCCTCACTAAAAGAGGTTGGGTATCCCTAGGCAGTAACGGTAGAATCTGCCGAAGCATGCTCAGCAGGGAAGAAAAAAACTAGCTGTTTTGTTGGCCTGTGACTCCATTTGGAGATTATCATCCACCAGGACCCCCAAATTACGCACCGTTTTAACCGGAGCCAGGGGTTCATCTTCTGGGGTAAGCTTGAACTCCAGTGGTAAATGCTGAGACATTCTGGTAGTGGAGCAGTATACCACCTCTGTTTTCCCCCATTGAATTGTAAGGAATTTTTCCTGAGCCAGCTAGCAGTCTGGTGCATACATTCCTGGAACGTATCAATCAACACCGCTTGTTTCCCTTCCAGGGAAAACACCAGTTGGGTGTCATCGGCATAGTTGACCAGGTCAATTCTGAAGGACTTAATAATGAGGAACAGAGGGCACAGATAGATATTAACAAGAATAGGGCTAATCGCAGAGCCCTGCGGCACCCTCTGGTGCACGGGAGACTTGCTAGAAGTGAACGGCGTCATGGTCACAGCCTGTTGTCTCCCAGACAGATAGGTTTGCAACCACTGCAAGGCCCGTCCTCTCACCCCAATATTTTTCAGTCTTTCTAGCAGTACTGTGTGGCTCACCATGTCAAATGCGGCCAACATGTCCAGTAACACTAGAACAGTGGAATTCCCATTGTCGGCACGCATTTGTAGATTGTCCATTACGGTTGCCAGAGCTGTCTCGGAACCATGGCCTGGGCGGAAACCGAACTGGTCCCTATCCAGCAGACAGTTATCCTCAAGATAACATGACAAAATTTTACTAACTGCTTTTTCTAAGATTTTAATCGGGTATGGCAGGAGGGAAATAGGTCTAAAATTTGCTGGAGTTGTAGGGTCCAGAGAGGATTTCTTGAGCAGGGGGTCACCACTGCCTGCTTCCATACCTCTGGTACCACTCCATCTTCCAGGACTGACAGCAAATCTGCCGCAGCCAGGGGAGAGGTTTCTTGCCCAAATTCCTTGCAAATTTTGTGTGGAAAGGGGTCTAAAGGGGAGCCCGAGGAAACACTTTGGGCGAGATTATTAAAAGAATCCTCTGTGAGAGCGTGATAGTGCTCCAGGGAAGTATCTACTCTGGATTCTTCACCTGACTTCCAAGGTAAATCGTACTGGCCACTGGTGTTGCCGGGATGAAGATCTCCAACAATTTTAGTGATTTTTTCTTCAAAGTGGAAAGCAATCTCGTTGCAGAGTTTTTGCGATGTTATAGTGAAGATGACAACAACCATATTTGGGAAAATGTCAAGGAATTCTAATTGTTAGATTTAATCATTATGATCCTTGGTGTAAGTTTGTCACTAAAAATAAGTAAACAGAAAGATAGAAAAGGCACCATAAGGCTGTCTTTGTGTCTGCCATATGCAACGCCATGCACTGCACTAAGTTCCCACCTCTGTCTCTGCTAATGCACTGAACAATGTTATTTGGCGTGCTGGGCTGGCTGTAGGAGGTGCAATATTAGGCTAAGGACAATGGGAGCGAGGCGGATTCCTATACCTTCTTGCATGTACAATGCTGAACAGAGCAGAACACAGTCCTGTACGTACACGTGCCTTGCAATAAAATGTATGCATATTTTGTTATGTTCTTTCAATTTACACTTTAGAACTATTTCAAAGTAAGCATTCCCTGAGCAGTGTGCTTTCCCATCTGGTGCTCCACAGTGATTCAATCTTTCTTTCTTCTTGTTAAGTGCTCTTAAACCTAGGTGATTAAACTTCACAACATCTCATTCTAAATGTAGACTAGCAACACTCAGATTTATATATGCTAAAAAGATGGTTTTGGTGTCTGGACAAAATAAACAGAGCCTTAGTTAAAAAGAAAGTTATCTTGGTCTACGTGTCTCCACGACTGGCATACAGAGGATATCTTTCTCTTTTTTAGCAGGTCAACAACTCTGGAACTGACCCTGCTATTGATTCAAAAGGTAAAAAATAATTTTTATTTCTGACATATCTTTCAGGGGACGAGGATGATATGTGATCAAATATATCCACTTGCAGTTTTCCATTCTAATAAATATTTAGCGTTTTCTCCACATGGGCCAAAGGGAAGAGAGGAAAAGTTCACTGGCGATAGCACGCCCGGACTATGGCAAGAAACCCATGACCAGAAGTTGACGAATCCAGAACCAAGCAACAAGGATGAGCCTAAAAAAGGTGACTGTGCAACACTTGCCTTGAATTTCCTTCACTGACTCCAGGTGGAGCAAGGGTCAAATTCAAGATCTGAAGCTAAGGATCAAATGAGGCAGCCTTGGCAGTATGCACAAAGCTTTCTGAAATAAAGTTGCTGTGTAATTTCAGAGTCTTGCCCCACTCTATGTAATATCCAATAGCTTAATATCAACCAATTTATAGAGGATAAACCATCCGTCTTTCAAATGCCAGAAATATTGAGGCTGATCCCATAGGTGTCCAATGGCTGAATCCATGGACTACACTTGACCATTCTTTGAGAACTGAGCACAAGCATCTATGATACAGCAATCTTCTAAAAGAAGGCATATCTGCTTTCCAAACAAAGTTGCTAACTTTTTTTCCACGAGAAAAGTGATTTCTCCTGCAACTCCATCATAAACTTTGGTAGGGTTGCCTACCAGTTTTCATCTTGTGTAATGATTTACTCCTGCCCTTGACAGGAGTAAATGTCCAATTCTACGTAGGGTAGGAATGCACCTGCCAAATGTTTGTGAATATCCAGTAGCCTACGCTTGAATGCACAAACTCCCAGCACATTAGTGTAATGTAACATGTAAGCAAATCCCTTTACAAGTGTTAATTGATGCTTAGTGAATGGCAAATGTGAGCTTACACCTACAGATGACGTTATGTTTGCATCAGAGTTTCACCCAGTTTCACAAATACAGCCCTGAATTTGAAACAGCGTTAAGCCATGGGCATGTCTTTAAAGTGCTTGAAAAAGCACTAAGTAATTAGTATACTTACATATTTGTTAGGGTCACGTTGAATATGGCAATTAATGTGTGTGTTTTGTCAATTTGGGCTGTAACTGATAATGATAGAAAGTAACTGAATATTAAGGACGATTATAAAGTCTAGTGTTAAAACCATAATTGAATTAGCACTGGTACAAAGGCATTTGATAGTCGCACTTTACTGACTTAATTATGTAGTTTTCTATAGCACTGACTACCTCCTGTTGTTAAGACCACTTCACAGCAATGAGTAAGTGCTGTTCTTTGCGCCACTTCCACATTGCTAGAAAGGTCTGAGAGAGACAGTCAGGCCACATGTAGAGAGGCTACTTATACTCACCCAGTGCCCCTCCCCCCAATATTTATCGCACGGTCCATGTTACTGTAAGGTCCTGATTACAAGTGCTTACACTGTGGAATACAATATTTATCGCACCCTAAAAAATCTGATACACTGGGGTTCTGTATTTATCAGGTGCGATAGTACTAGCTAAGCACTTCGATAAGGGCCATGCGGATGTTTTGTGCTTTCTGCACCAAAATTCCCCTGTCATGGTATTTTCTGGGCATTTACTCTGGTAAGTATCAGTAAGTTTGACTTATCTATGTGTAAACTGGGGAAAATTGCAGGGATACGGACTTTATCTCACCCAGCAGTTGACGGGTGCCCTAAACTGCTCAACTGAGTTTGCACAAGGGCTCAGAATTTATACTTCTAGTAGTAATCAGATGTAGGATCGCTATTACCCCAAATATTGTTACTCACACAGCACTGAGACCTGTGCAGGTCGCTAACTTCTCAATATCTACTCGGTACTTCTACAAGTACCAGTGGAGTGCATACGGTGCCAGGAAAACCTACTTTGTTAACAGCACAAAGCAGAACATGATGTTCTCACTGTGAATAAGCAACGGTATGCGCTTTTGCACATGTACTTTTGATTACAACTCTCTGCACCGCCTTTGTGGTTTTATTTGTTCCTAACATTAGAAACCATATTTATTCACAAGTGCACACTTGTTTGCGCTACTCACCCTTTGAATACAGGCGGTTGTTCTGCAGGTTGAGTGTTTCGAGGCGGTACAGCCTGGTCAGCTCCTCCGCAGGGATGTACTCAATTTGGTTATTCTGCAAGAGAACAGCAAAGCCTGTCAGCGAACACGGAAACAGAGATGTAAACACTCAGGTCTAAGACTGTGTATCCTTGCCCATGAATACTGCTGGCCAACGCCTATTTGGAATCACACAACAGCAAGGGGAAGTGTTTCCACCAAAGGAAAAGTTTCGTGTTTATTCAACGACCCTCCATCTTGAAAGGTGAGAGGGCTTAAAGTGCATTTGGAGTGCCTCATTTGTCATGGCAATGCTGAAGGAGATATGCTTAAAGCCAAGGTAAAGTGCACTTGACAACAGCACGATTAAAAATCACTTAGTCAGGATGCGTTTCACAGCTGTGCTAAAAGGCACTCTGGTTCAAGAGCCAAAGGGATTATGATTTCACGAGAGAGGAATTAGAGAGAGAGCTCTGGCAGAGTGCATAATCCAATATAATGTTCTGCTGAAAGAGAGCAGATAAGTTATTGACAAACTCCGTTGGCCTCCTGGGTTATAAACAGGGCCACTGGAATTATGTGACAGGAAAGGACCAAAATATGTGGCAGACTTGGCTAAATTATGAGAAAAGAAAATGTAAATTAGGTGGCGTAGTGTGGCACATTTTGTGATTGCATTATTTCATTATTTTGTGATTTGTACACTTGTTAACAGTGTCAGGACAAAAGTTTCACCTCATTAGTATCAGTTTAACACACAAAGATTTCAACAAGCAACAGAAAGTCAACCATTGAGAAGGGCCTTCCACTGGGAAGCAACACGTGTGACCACGTTTTTACAGACATTTGATACGCTTAAACTATGATTTTTTTTGTAATCTGCATATTATGCTGCAGATAATGGATCATGTGTCAATTGCTGAAAATTCATAATTATGCGAAAGTGCATTGTACGCAAAATTACATCATAGAGCTGTTTTTTTAACCATGTATGGTCATGTGCAGCCCCATCCACTCTTGCCTGTCCTCTCCCACACCTGCATCCTTCTCTACTGCCCTCTGTGTGGACTTATCTCCCAATCACTCCTACATTTGTTAGAAAAAATGTAATTGGAGGGTGGGTTGAGAGAGAAGGAAACACGGAGCGAGGGAGGGTGTGAGAGAAGGACAGGGGTGGAGTAGAGGACAGGCAAGTGCAGATGGTGGAGCACACCGACTATGGACGGTGGGCGGGAGGGGCTGGATCAAGCACACGCACAATGGAGTGTGGCCCAGGAGGGTCTGAGTTAAGCACACAGACAATAGAAGGTGATTGGCATGGGCTGAAGCATGCACACAGAGAACAATGGGTGGGCAGGGGGAGGGGGAAGCAAACAATGGCAATGGCGGGTGGGAGGGAGAGGCTGGGGGAATCACACAGAGAGCAGGAGGTGGACGGGAGGGGATAAAGGATGTTCATGGATAATGTAGGGGAAGGAGCTGAGACAGCATATGTCATATGAACCTAGTAGTTTGGCACGGCAAAGAGGCGGAACTGCTAAACAATCCAGATGGACCAAGACTTCCACATTCATGGGGGGCATACCTGAGAAAATCAGTGGCGGAACTTGACATACAAACAATATGGGACAGCCAGTTAGATTGGGTAGTTTTTGGTAAACTGGCAAATAAGACAGCAAAGAAGAAGTCTTTCCTAGAAGACAAAATAACAACCTCAAAACGCAGACATGGGTGGACCATGATTAACCTCTTCCATGCTGATGACGAGCTGAGCTTGTCATGCAGCACGGTGGCGCTGTGCTGATAACGAGCTGAGCTCGTCATTGCCTCCGCGGAATGCCAACGCGGGGATAATTCCCCCGCTGTGCTGGGCATTCCATTGAGCGGGCGGGGCCATGACGAGCCCAGCTCGTCATCTGCACAGCGCTTTATTGATATGTAAGAGTTAACCCCATCGCCGCGGGGCTCATTCCCCCGCGGCGGGGGAATGAGCCCCGCGGCGATGGGGTTAACTCTTACATATCAATAAAGCCTCAGGCATATTTACTAACACAATTCAGTGCCGAGCTAAGAAAGAATTTCACCAACTACCATTTGGGCATGCATGGTTCGAAAGATCTACAACGTCCTGGCAAAGCAACCAACTAGCACCACACTGTCGATTATTTTGCTTTTTTAACGAAACGCTAACACACCTGCTGGGTGCTTGCATCGCAGTTAAGGATATAAGGACGGGACTTTTAAAACCAATTTTTAATGAATTGCACATTCGCACTTGCAGGCAAGCAGTGATACGTTGGCTGGAAGGTTCCTCTATAATCTTGGCTTGCCGGGGTGAGAAATACCTGGCAAAAGTAAGGAAACTTTTAAGGTAAGCCGATCTAGAGGACACGAATAAAGCATGAACAAGGATGGAAGAGGTTTCTCATGCATGGCACACCCTCACTAGCCCAAACAGCAATCAGAAAGGAACCCCTAATCCACAGGATAACGAGAACAACATAGGAAAATGGTTAAGTTTGGAATTTAACATGGACATTTTATATGGAACAGGATCTAGCCAATTGATTCCTTGACATTTTCAGTCACTTGATACCTTCTGAAAGTTTTAAAATAATAGAACTCTCACAGATTGTTTAAATTGTTAGATAACATTTTATGTGTATTATAACGTTATTCAGATTTTAAAATGTTGGCAACCGCATCACTGAAAAGTAGTATTCAATGGAAAATTAAGTTTAATATACTTTTAAAGTGTAAATTGTAATGATTTTAAGTAATCCTATACAATACGCTATTTGACTTTGACTTGATTTGAGACAGCACATAGACAAGGGAGGGTGGCAAAAGGGGAGTTGGAGAGAAACATTGAGGGAGGAAAAGTACACACGGTAGACTACTCATAGAGTGATTAAACAAAAAAAAAAGTAGCACCTGAAAAGGTGAGCAGTGGAAGGACACAGTAATGAGTCCATGCTACAGGGGAGGGAAGAAGACAGGAAGAGAAAAGAAAGCCTTTGGAAGCTGATAACATAAGAAGCAAGCAAATCAATGTGACAATGACGCCAACCAATGGTAAGCAGTAGATGGGCTCTAAATCCACTCTACAGTAACAAAGCTCTTGCAACATAGGCGAGAAGTAAAAATTGCACCAGTGCAATATTATACGGCGTAATCCAGTTGCTTCTCTAATGCTATGTGAGACAGAGGAGTGGTCCACACAAGCAAAACTGGGGAAGAATATAAGACTCTTATGCAGTTAGTTCACATATGTGGCATATTGCAGCAGCAACGTTTCTAAAAATTATTATGGAACAGGTTGTTGAGTCAGTCCAAATTGGTACAACGGAGAACTATGCCTGAAGGAGGATCAGGGCTTCTCATGACAAAAGCTCAGGTAATAAGGTCTTTCTGCATTAACCTATGAACTATAGCTAAAGAGCAGGGTGAAGTGGGTATACTCAACAGAGTGTATTACTGCTGTATGTTAATGATGCATAGAATTAAGTTTTCAACATACACAAGTGGAACCGATAGGCATTATCAAGGCTTTTTTCTGTTTTTGATTCGAATGAAAGAGCACACACCCGGTAAACGATAGCAGCAGACCGTGGAGCTCAGGTGCATAACTGAACATCAATTGGTTATATGAATACATCTTTAACCATTTCTTTTAATATTAATCTAACACTCTCTCTGACTTCTCTCTATGGCAGGTACCCTCCTCATTTTCGGCTATCCCCGATTGGCACCCGGAGATTAGCCTTGAGTTGTCCAATAAATGTGATTCTGTTTTGGTGTCCTCCTCAACAATTACTTGGTTGACTGCTCTTGCATTTATTATAATGCATTTATTATAATGCATCCAACGAAGAATTAGGGGACCATCTTCTGAAATGTACACCTTGCCTTCAAATATCTCTATCTCTCAATCCTGGTTTGCATATACCTTAGAATGGTAATTTCCTCACCTTGGATAACCCCCAGGACAGCTATCTTCAGGTAGGTGTTCTATAGTTGACCCTTCAGTCTAAAATGTTTTCTTGGGAACAATGATATGCATAGGCCCTAAGTCCACCATTAGGTTCCCTCTTCTACCCCAAGTGCAATATCAGTGTGTTGTGTGCACTTCCTGCCTTTGCCATACTGACCATCACCTACAGTCAGCACTCTATCAAGATCCCTATCTCTTGTCACCTTAACAGCTATGAAGGCTTCTCTGCCTTTCCTTGTGTTTTTGCACATATGGGCAAACAGAGCCATTTTATGGCATGGGCAAAATGGGCTCAGGCCCAGGGTAACAGCCTTTCGGGTCGGCCCCTGATATAGCTGGCTCTGTTGTGCAGAGAGTCTGCCCCAATGACCTTGAATAATTATTAAACAGATTGTTTCAAAAATAATTTTCCTTTCATTTATTTTTAAAGTGGATGATGTTGCAGAGTCTATTACATAGTGTCACCGAGATAATTTGCAGTAATATTAACAAGCTGCTGCTGTATTACAATATTGAAAGCACGTCACTATCCCTAAACAATATATGTAAAAACATATAGAATTTAGAGGAGAGTGCCTGTGCACTTTCAGTGACCTAGCCAAAGAGAGCATGGAAAAGCTGAAATGTGATCATAAATTCAAAGCTGTTCCAAACAGGGGCCCCCAAAATACATTTGGCACAGGGCCCCGAAAAATCCAGAGGATGTCCTGTGGGCAAAGTGTTCATTGCGGCCACACTTTCTGCATTCTTTATTACTTGTGACATAACTTTTCGGGACCATGGTAACTGCTACACCATCTATTAAAAAATCTGTTCCCCCGTCTAGATGTATTGCCACTTTTCCAAAATCTGTTTGCTCCTTTATTCATGACATCAATTTCACCATTCATTCTCTATAACACAATGTAATTTACCTTCCTACTTCCTCACCTCTCAATTTCCTTTATACAAAATTTAGAATCTTCCACCACCTTAGCTACGTCTACGAAATAATTCAGAGATGGGTTTCTTGCTGCTCATAACTTCTCCTCCTTTTTATTTTACTAGTGCTAGACTATAAGTTCATCATGAAAAGGTTCATGGTGATTGTGCCAAACTGACACTTTAGCGAGAGTTCAAGAAGTTTGCATCAAATTCATGGATTTTGTGGTAAAGTGTATTTCTTAAACCATGTCACTGCAATGTTTATATCTTTAGCAAATGTAGTCTAAAGGCTTTTCTTGCAGCTTCCTTCTACATATCCAATATGATATTAACATCAGGTTCCAGCACAACCGGCAAAAACGTGAGCATTTTGTGACCCTCTGAGTACTTCTGTTCCACTACCACAGTTATGAAGCCTTATCTGTAAAACCAGGGATAAGATGAGATTATGGTGGAGGTGGACGTTTACACAACTGCTACACTCCACACTAGCAGCTAAAATATTCCAGCAAGGAGACTGGAATCTATTTGTGATCTGCATAGTAAGAGTGCCGAGATTATTTGTTTGGGCACCAAACAGTTAGACACCCACAGTCTTTGAATGACACACAGCAGTGTAAGCGAGTGATGAGCACACATCCCCTTCCTCTCCAGCAGGTCTCAAGTTTATTCAGTTGAAGCCAAAAGGTTCAAAACTCTATAGAACCCTGGTAGAATCTTAGGGGCCCATTAGTCTGTCGGGTGGATCGCCACCGCCCGCATGGAGGTGGCGATCCGCCCAACATTTTTGCCCGCTCGCATGCCAATTCCCCCTGCCATATTACTATGGTTGGGGGGACCGCGGCAGATGGAAAGACCGTCCGCCGGTTTTCTGCCGGTAGGAAATCCGTCCGATTGCCTACCGGGCAGAAAAGCTGTTAATATGGTGGCGGTTTCTGGTAGACACCACCATCCATATTAAGATGCATGCAGAGTATTGCCTTTCCGTGGCGGCGGGCAGACGGTTCTCACCATTGGAGGCCCATAGCGGGCCCCCAGGTGCACATGGGGGGTATTTGACAGTACAACGTGGCAGGCACCACGCGGTGCCTGCCACGTTGTACTGTCAAATGCACAACTTGTATTTCTGGCATTGTGGCAGGCGGTGCTTTCAGCACCACCCGCCGCAATGTCAGAAATGCGGGATGCACCCGTCAGTGTGCCGGGCGCATCCTAATGGGATGTGTGTGACCGGTGCATGGATTGCGGGCGGTCCCATTTCCCTGGGGTATGGCCATGCTAATGACCCCCCTTAGTGCTGAGACAGACAATATGGCACGCTTTACTTAAGGCAGAGTTGTCCACAAAACAATACACTGCACCCTTTCTAAATGTGAGCTCACCAGCTGGGTTCCTCACAGCTTAACACAAAGCTTGTACTGACCAACTCCTGGGTTGTTAGCACTTCTTTTTAGGCAACTCATCAGCAAACAATATAATGCAATGGAGTTACAGAAGACATGCAGTAGTGATTGATAAGTTTCATTACTAGACAGAACATGAGTGTGGTCATTCCAGGCCAGCCGGCTACTAACTGACATGCTATGGAACTTCCACCCTCAAGCAGCATATAATAACACAGAGCTACATAACATTCATTTTAGAGACATAGACAGTTCAATGTATGCCTTAAAGCCATAACACTGTGCTCTACCTTTTATATGGTAAAGGAAACAAGCTTGTTTGCTCTTCTCAGGTGTGCCTGTTGGATGAGTGTGGTAAGTTTACACTATTTTTGTCAGTGATGACCATGGTGTTGGTTCAGTGACTAAATATCAAGGGACAGAATATCGACTGTTCAGAATATCGATCTACACACAGGTAAGTACTAAAATATCGAGTATAAAATATTGATCGTTAAAATATAGTTAACTAAAATATCGAATTTTTTAAATGTATTAAAAATCATATAAAAGTAATTACATATTAAAGACAATTAAATAAAACATAGTTAAAATAATGTAAAAATAATAAATGCAATGTAAAAAAAACATACTTTTTTAACATAAATATTTACTTAATAATATTATAAAATAATTATTAATCTTAATTATAAAATGTTTAAAACATTATTAAAAATATATTTACACATATATAAATAAACCTATTATATAAATATAAAAATAAATAATATATAATAATTTAAATAATTAAAGCAATGCGTTTTGTTAATTAATAATTTACACTACATTAAATATAACAAAGTTAAAAACATTACATAGCTAAAGGAATAAAATTAGTATTCACACTCCAAGTGCAAAAGTAGAGAATTTATGGATAGCGGGTGGGTAAAAATTACTATTCCCACTCCAGTGAGTGCAACAGTAGGGAAAGCGTTGGATAGTGTAGGGGTAAAAATTACTATTCCCACTCAAGTGAGTGCAAAAGTAGGAAAGTGTTGGATAGCGGTTGGGTAAAAATGACTATTCCCACTCCAGCGATTGCAACAGTAGAGAAAGCGTTGCATAGTGGGAGGGTAAAAATTACTATTCCCACTCCAGTGAGTGCAACAGTAGGGAAAGTGTTGGATAGCGGGTAGGTAAAAATTACTATTCCAACTCCAGTGAGTGGAACAGTAGGGAAAGCATTGGATAGCGGGAGGGTAAACATTACTATTCCGACTCCAGTGAGTGCCTGTAACCAGGCGAGGTCGCCCCCACACACCCCTGCTACTGCCTCCATCAGCTGTGCCCTTTGCTGTGCCCTTTGCTGCCTCGCTGCTGCCTTCGTTTTTTTCTTCGTTTTTGCCCCCATCGGCTGTGCCCTTTGCTGTGCCCTTTGCTGCCTCGCTGCTGCCCTCGTTTTTTTCTTCGTTTTTGCCCCCATCAGCTGTGCCCTTTGCTGTGCCCTTTGCTGCCTTGCTGCTGCCTCCGTTTTTTCTTTCGTTTTTTCTCCCTCTCCTAACCTTTTTTTTCACAGGACGCCCCCTGCCCTCCTTTCCCGCCGCTGCCTCCCTGCGGCCCGCCCCCTCTTGCCCATTCGCCGCCCCGCTCCCGCCAACCAGCTGCTCCTCCCTCCCGGCTCTTTCTTATGTCGCCCCACGGACGCGCAGCGTTGATGCGCAGCGGGCGCGCCGATTGTGCACCGAAGGCGCGCCAAAGGCAAGCCCGTCCGCGCCTGGCCCGCGCCCTGCGCCAGGACCCCTGGCCCCTGACGATGCAAGACGACCCGACTGACCTACGATACCGCCGCCCTCAACGCACTCAATGCCGGCCGGAACCCCGCCTGCTGCCGAGCCACCCCGAAACGCACCCACGGACCCTTCACCTGCAGAAGCTGCAAGTTCACCTGCCTCCGAACCTGCACCGCACCCGCGAAGCCAAACACCAGCAGCAACCACCTGAAGTGCATCCTGCTCAACACCCGCTCCGTCCACAGACACGCCGTGGAACTCTGGAACCTCCTCGACACAACGTCACCCGACATCGCCTTCCTCACGGAAACCTGGATGAACGTCTCCTCAGCCCCGGACATCGCCATCGCCATCCCGGACGGGTAAAAGATGGGTAAAAGATCATCAGGAGGGATCGCATCAACCAGACCGGAGGAGGCATCGCCATCGTCCACAAGAACACCATCCGCATCACGACCGACTCCAACGATACCTTCGCCACCGCGGAACACCTCCACTTCCAGATACACATCGACCCTAAGACGACCCTCAGAGGCACCCTCGTCTACAGACCCCCGGGACCACGCACACAATTCAGCGAAGACATCGCCGACTTCATCAGCCCGCACGCCCTCCCCTCCTCCGACTACATCCTCCTAGGGGACCTCAACTTCCACCTGGAGAACAACAAGGACCGCAACACCGTCGCCCTGCTGGAAAACCTCGCCAACCTCGGACTCAAGCAACTGGTCAACACCCCCACCCACTACGACGGCCACACGCTTGATCCCGTCTTCTCTTCCTGCAAGTACATCACCTTCAGCCACACCACCGGACTCCACTGGACTGACCACAGCTGCGTCCACTTCAGCTTCAAAAGAACCACGACCCACCACCACCCGCAACAGGTACCTCACAGGAGTTGGAGCAAGATCACCGCCGACCAGCTCACCACCTCCCTCAGCCAGAGCCCACCCACCAGCACAACGGACCCCAACGAAGCAGCCCGCAACTTCACACAGTGGCTGACCGCCTGCGCCGACGACCTCGCACCACTGAAGAACCCTCTCAGCAGACCCAGAAGCAAGAAGGCCTCCTGGTTCACTGACGAACTCAAGGACTCCAAAAAGAACTGCCGCACCCTCCTCGACCAGACCACAGACAACATGACCGCCCTCAAACAAGCCACCCGAAAACACCACCAGCTTATCCGCACCACCAAGAAGAAATCACTAAAGGATCGACTGGACAACAACGCCCACGACAGCAAGGAACTCTTCAGCATCGTCAAGGAGTTCTCCAACCCCAGCACCGGCAACAGCGACATCACTCCTTCACAAAATCTCTGCGACTCTCTTGCCTCGTTCTTCCACCGCAAGATCGCCGACATCCACAACAGCTTCGGCGCACCACCCACGCACCCAACCATCGAACCAACGACCCCCACCGCCACCCTCCGCACCTGGACCACGGTGACCACCGAAGACACAGCCCGCACGATGAACACCATCCACTCCGGATCTCCGACCGACCCCTGCCCCCACCACGTCTTCAACAAGGCCGACTCCATCATCGCACCCCAACTCCGGGACGTCATCAACTCCTCCTTCAACACCGCCACCTTCCCGGAGAGCTGGAAGCATGCCAGGCTCAACGCCCTACTGAAGAAACCAACAGCGGACCCCACCGACCTCAAGAACTTCCGCCCCATCTCGCTCCTCCCTTTTCCTGCTAAAGTCATCGAGAAGATCATCAACAGACAGCTGGCCGCCTTCCTCGAGACGAACGGATCCCTCGACCCCTCGCAGTCCGGTTTCAGAGCCAACCACAGCACCGAGACCGCCCTGATCGCAGCCACCGACGACATCCGAGCCCTGCTCGACAACGGGGAAACAGCGGCACTCATCCTCCTGGACCTCTCTGCAGCGTTCGACACTGTCTGCCACCACACCCTAGTCCAACGCCTCAGCAACATCGGCATCCAAGAGAAGGCACTGGAGTGGAACATCTCGTTCCTCGCCGGAAGAACACAGAGAGTTCGCCTCCCCCGTTTCGATCTGAGGCCAACGAAGTCATCTGCAGTGTACCACAAGGATCATCACTCAGCCCCACCCTCTTCAACGTCTACATGAGACCTCTTGCAGCCATCGCACGCCAACACAATCTCAACATCATCTCCTACGCCGACGACACCCAGCTGATCCTCTCCCTCACCAGGGACCCCGACACCGCCAGAACCAGCCTACACGAAGGGATGAAAGACGTCGCCGAGTGGATGAAGACCAGCTGCCTGAAACTGAACTCAGACAAGACGGAAGTCCTCATCCTGGGACCATCGCCCTCTGCCTGGGGCGACTCCTGGTGGCCCCCGCCCTGGGCACCGCTCCCAAGCCAACAGACCACGCATGCAACCTGAGCTTCATCCTGGACTCCTCCCTCGCGATGACCAGACAAGTCAACGCCGACCGAAACCAGGAAGACGGTCACCCAGGCACTCGTCACCAGCCGACTGGACTATGGAAACACCCTCTACGCCGGAACCACAGCCAAGCTACAGAAAAGACTCCAACGCATCCAGAACGCCTCCGCCCGACTCATCCTGGACATCCCCCGACGCTGCCACATCTCCGGCCACCTGAGGGACCTGAACTGGCTCCCCGTCAACAAGAGGATCACGTTCAGGCTCCTCACCCACGCACACAAGTCTCTCCACGACCTGGGCCCCAAGTACCTCAACGACTGCCTGACCTTCTACACTCCCACCCGCCAGCCACGATCGACCAGCCACGCCCTCGCCGCCGTTCCACGCATACGAAGAGCCACCGCCGGAGGAAGATCCTTCTCCTACCTGGCGGCCTAAACATGGAACTCCCTCCCCATCCACCTGCGACTGACCCAGGACCATCTCGCCTTCAGGAGACAACTCAAGACCTGGCTGTTCGAGCAGTAGCGGACCCCTTCCCCCAAGCGCCTTGAGACCCTCCCGGGTGAGTAGCGCGCTATACAAGTGTTATGATTGATTGATTGATTGATTGAGTAGGGAAAGCATTGGATAGCGTAGGGGTGAAATTATTATTCCCACTCCAGTGAGTGCAACAGTAGGGAAAGTGTTGGATAGCGGGTAAGTAAAAATTACTATTCCAACTCCAGTAAGTGGAACAGTAGGGAAAGCATTGGATAGCGGTAGGGTAAAAAATACTATTCCCACTCCAGTGAGTGCAACAGTAGGGAAAGCATTGGATAGCATAGGGGAAAAAATTACTATTCCCACTCCAGTGAGTGCAACATTAGGTAAAGCATGGGTTGAGTAGGGGTAGAAATTACTATTCCCACTCCAGAGAGTGCAACAGTAGGAAAAGAGTTGGATAGCGTAGGGGTAAAAATTACTATTGCTACTCCAGGTAGTGCAACAGTAGGGAAAGAGTTGGATAGCGGCTAGGTAAAAATTACTATTCAGACTCCAGCGAGGGGAAAGCATTACATAGCGGGAGGGTAACAATTACGATTCCCACTCCAGTGAGAGCAACAGTAGGGAAAGCGTTGGATAGAGTAGGGATAAACATTACTATTCCCACTCCAGTGAGTGCAACAGTAGGGAAAGTGTTGGATAGCGGGTAGGTAAAAATTACTATTCCAACTCCAGTAAGTGGAACAGTAGGGAAAGCGTTGGATAGCGGGAGGGTAAAGAATACTATTCCCACTTCAGTGAGTGCAACAGTAGGGAAAGCATTGGATAGCGTAGGGGTAAAAATTACTATTCCCACTCCAGTGAGTGCAACAGTAGGGAAATTGTTGGATAGCGGGTAGGTAAAAATTACTATTCCAACTCCAGTGGTTGGAACAGTAGGGATAGTGTTGGATAGCGGGAGGGTAAAAATTGCTATTCCCACTCCAGTGAGTGCAACAGTAGGGAAATCATTGGATAGCGTAGGGGTAAAAAAGACTATTCCCACTCCAGTGAGTGCAACAGTAGGGAAAGCATTGGATAGCGTAGGGGTAAAAATTACTGTTCCCACTCCAGAGAGTGCAACAGTAGGTAAAGATTTGGATAGCGTAGGGGTAAAAATTACTATTCTCATTCAAGTGAGTGCAACAGTAGGGAAACCGCTGGGTAGCGTAGGGGTAAAAATTACTATTCCCACTCCAGAGAGTGCATCAGTAGGGAAAGTATTAGATATCATAGAGGAATACTTTAGTAGACCCAGTTCTACAATTTAATTAAAATTAATTTTAAAAAAAACAACATTATTTACATTTAATTTACTTCCTACTATTTTCCACTATAAACGTCACCTCCAATAATCTAAAATATTAATAAATTAACATAATTAATTAACATTTAATAAATTAGCTAATCACAATTAACAAAAATATAAAAGAAATTATATATAAATTAAATAACACAAATAACAGTATAAAATAACTTTGATTAAATATTATAGAAATATTTAAAAAAATTATTTTAAAATATTTTAATAAACATCATACTCCCCTATAAACACTCAACACACTCCTCAAAAAATTAACATAATTAACATATTAATACATTCGTTATTATTAAGTATTATTTAATTAATTTCTAATTAATAACAATGTACACAATTTACATATTTATCAATTAATAAAAAACTTTTATTAATAACGTTTCTAATATGTAATGATACATTAATTACCGTAATTAGCAATATTAATTATTTAGTATAAAAGTATTAATTAATAAGTAATTTTTTTAAATTTAAATTAGATTACTTCCTACCCTAGTCTCCTATAAACCCACAAACCGCTACGGAACTAATATACCCAAAAATTAATTAACATATAATTCATTATCTTAAAAAAAATTGTAACATACATTAAAAAGAATATTATATACTTTTAACACATATACTAACAAATAATATAATTGAAAACAAAATAAATATAATAACATTCTATATTATGACATTCTATATTATAACATACCATATAATGACATCTGATATTACTTACCTGTATGTCGATATTATTTCCAACTATTTTGTGTCCATTCTATATTCTGTCCTCTCGATATTTTTTATTCGATATTATGTCCTCTCGATATTTTGTATTCTATATTTTGGGTGTTTACCCTTTGTGTTGTCTGGACCTGGTATGAGAATAGGTACAGGTGCGGGTGTGGGTGTGAGTGGACAAGGGTGTTTTTCTGTGTGTCCTGTGAATATTTTGTTTCTGTGCTGAAGCTTTTTTTTAATATAACTTTTTGGGCATTTGACAATCACACAGATAGTTTTTACATACAAAGTTACTGAAAGTATCTTCATCCTCCTGCTTCCCTCTCCCTGCCATACAACCATAATGGGAGTAAAAAACATTGTTACCACCAGTATTTTGCGTGGAATCAAAGAAGGGGGAAACGGAAGTGTACCAATACAGCAGTCTCGTGCATATGAGAAATCCTAATCCACAGTTTGAAGTTGGAAAGACAGCAAATAGGATTAATTGCATTTGCATTGTACTGTATATAAAGAGACCCCCACCCTGTCCATGGATTTTCATTCCAACACGGAACAACCTAACTCCCCCGCCTCCCTCCCGCCCCAACTCCGTGTCAAGGTCTTGTGTCTCTGAAAATGTAAACTGTACATATGCATCCTAGGTATCCCAAGGTAATTTTAGTCATTGTCTACTATTCACAATCCAGCGGTCAACACACCGGGGATAACTTTGCCACCTGCTCATTCACACTCTTGTGCCTTCCCAGTGCCTGCAGTTCCCGTAAATCAGACAGCATAGAGGGCCATGCCCGGAGGTCGTCTTCCAGTTTTTCATCCTTCCAGACGTATTTCATTTGGACCAGCTCTGCAGTTGCCCACTCATACATGTCTCTCAGCTATGCCTCGGCTAGCAGGGGCCTAAGGCAAAGCCAGGCTATAGCAGTGTGTCGTTTTGCTAATACCAGTCCCACAAGGATAAATCTCCTGCCCAGTTTCTTATGTTTTGGGGCATGAAGAAAGCCCAGCAGCACTTGTTGGATCTCCATTCGAACCACCCAACCTGTAGCTTCTTTCAGGCGTGCCAATATAGTCTCCCAGTAGGAAACAAGGGACTGACAGGCCCATGTCAGATAGAGAAAGTCAGTCTCTGACGATCACCACTATGGGCGCTCCCCTAGGCGGCCAAATAGATCATGCCTAATGTCCATATACCTGATGCGCAAAATTATATTGGAGGAGTTTAAACCGTGCATTGGAGATTACACTTTGGACTCCCTCATGGACTCTCAACCAACCCACCTTCGTTAGAGGTACCCCAACCAGTGTATCCCAATTTGTCGGTCCATGGGGAGCCCCATCTGGTAGGTCATCTCGTAGGATCGGTAGAGATGGGACACTACTCGACGCCCTTGGGCCATCTACAACATTACCTTCAATACATCAGTGTGCGGAGGCTCCTCAGGGATCGATGGCCAGACCTCTCCCGCCACCCTTGATATCTTCTTGTATTGTACTAACTGTCCTGCCTCCAGATTGAAGGAGGTCACTAACTCCTCCCACAATAAACATTGTCAGTTAACGTAAAAGTTTCCCCCATCAGCTGGCATCCTTCCTCCTGCCATCGGCGCACAGAAATGGAATCAGCGATACATGAGAAGGGTCTTATCACGCACAGAGGCATATCCCTCCTAACCGCGTCCTCCCATGTACTAGCCACATGGCGTACAATGTAGGGAAGTGAGGTGGGAACCCGGGAACGGAGCATCAGGTGCTCCAGCAAAAACGGTTACCGTACGTGCCCGCCAGGAGTTGCTTCTCCCAATTATCATCGATGTCCAACCAGTGGATGGCGTGCTGAAGTTAGGAATCCATTTAATAAAATTCCAGGCAAGGAATCGCAAGCACCTCTCTTCCCCTCGTTCTCTTTAGTGTTTTCAAGCATGCTCTTTTTACTTTGGGACCCCACACGAGATCCACCAACAGACCGTCTAGTGTATGGAAATAATATCTGGGGATCATGTATAGTGAATGTTGTAAGGCATATAAGCATTGGGGCATAATGATCCTTTTTGTAATTGCTATCTGGCCATAAGAGACAAAGGCAAGTCCCTCCAGAACCATATCGAGGCGTGTTTGCCCTCCACCACTCTCCCCACTTCCGCGGTGAATCTTATACTGTTGCTCCTCTTGCTCCACCTGTTCTCTTTACAAAAAGAGCTTGCAGTGCTGCTGCTTGCTATGTGTATGATCTATTTGAGTAAGGGAAGATTACCCTGTTATACTATGCCAGGGGCCAGATGTAGGTAAATGTCATTTACCGATTCTTAAATACCGAATTTTACCGATTCGGTATTCAAAAATCGGTAAATGAGATGTAGGTAAAAAATCGGTATTTTTTTGACCGAATCGGTAAAAGTCGGTATCGGACTTTCGGAGCAATGCATTATGGGAAATGTAGTCAGCTAACATAAGACCATGTGTAACTGCACAGACATCAGCAAGGCAGTGAAAGTAATGCTGAATAATGACAGTAAAATGTGTAAAGCATTTATTTTAGTGACTGTGACACAGTAGCACTCAGTTGACATACGCTTATTTATACCTAGGGGCAACATCAGCCAGTCAAGCCACAGCTACAGCAGGGACTGCACCAGCGAGGGAGCAGAGTGACGAGGCAGGGCCAAGCCATGTCCATGCCTCGCAGGAGGAAGAACACACAACTGTCATCTCCCAGGAAGATGAGACAGTCCAGACACCCGAGTTCCCCCACTCCCCACACCTCTCACAATCCCCTTCATTGCTTTTCTCTCCTGAGACCTCCCCATCACTGTCACAGCCTGCACCTGCAACTTCACCAGCCAGGAGGCGAGTCGTGGCCCCACTGCCAGTGATGGAGGCAGCAGAGGGAGAGGCCCAAGCCACTGCACCTGAAAGTCCTGCTGCACTGCAGCCCACCACAGAGTCTTTCACGTCGCGCAGATGGCAACACAGGCCCAGCAGTGCAGGTGTTCCTGGAGATGGCACTGTGTTCTGTGGGCTGGAGGGGAGCATGGTGCGCATCCAACGCATGCAGGGGAAAGCAATACAGGCCTGCCACTGCCAATTTCGTGTCCTAAACCAACAAATTGGAGAAATGGGGAAGGGCATCAGAGACATGGTAGAAAGCAACAGGGAGATATCAAAAACCAATGCTGACCTAGCTGCAGGAATGCAGCAAATGAGCACCTCAATAACCCAGCTGTGCTCAAAACTGGACAGCCTGGAGCACACAAGGCGCAGGGACGCCCGTGTAAACAATAGGGCCATGAATCGCCTGGCCACTGCCACATCACAGCTATGCCGTAGAGGCATTAACATGCAGGAAAGCCTCACTCAGAACACGGCTGAGGTCACCCGGGGCATGGCCAGTATCACCAGTGCCCTCGAGGCAATGATAATATCAAACACTGCACTGGATCCAGCCCTGGATGTGGCTGAGGGAGACGACAGCAGTAGCCGCAGCAGCTTGGCAAGCGCTGTGGTTCACCCACGTAGGAGCAGCAGGCGCCCAGCTGAGCCTGCAAGCCATGAGGGAAGCAGTGAGCAACATCCCAGTGGCTCTGGGAAGCGCGGGCGCAAATGACTTTACCGGTGTGGGTGATGTAACCCAGGACATGTAGTCCCCACCTTTCTTTACTTTAATTTGTTGCACTTAAGTGCTTTAACGTTGTGGAAACATAAAAATACGTTGGTCCCATACACAACCTGTCTGTGTCTCATTACTTACTCAGAAATAGTTGCGTGTTATTTCCTCACATCTGCATCTGCCATCAATTGGGGTTGAAACTCCAGCAGGTTGTGTTTCTGGCACAGCAGTGTCCTCGTCATGATCCTCGTAGACAGAAAGATCCACCTCAGTACCCTTCCTCACAGCCAAGTTGTGCAACATGGCACAGGCAGCAATTATCTTGCAGCAGGTGATGGGGGTATACTGCCTTGCACCTCCACTCTTGTGAAGGCATCTAAATCTGCTCTTCCAGATGCCAAAGGTCCGTTCTACCACATTCCGTGTACTTTTGTGGGCCCGGTTATACCTCCTTTGGCTGGGTGTGGAGGGGTTGAGGTAGGGAGTGAGGATAAATGAACGTAAGGGAAATGGGAATACATTACTCACATGCATACTTGTAATTCTTACAGCAATAGGTGTTGAAGGGGTAGCACACTGTGTCTTACCTAGGCGGTATCCTTCGCCAAATTCCCCTGCAGACAGCCGTGCATAGATGCGGCTGTTCTGAAAAATATAGGAGTCATGGGTACTCCCAGGGAATTTCGCCACAAGGTCAGTGATGATGAACTTTGCATTGCAAATCACCTGCACATTGATGGTGTGGGTGGACTTCCTATTTCTGTAGATGTATTCTGTGGCAGCAGAGGGACAAATGGGGATGTGCGTGCCATCAATGCAGCCGATGATATGGGGAAATCTAGCCATCTGGTAGAAGTCAGATTTGGTTTGAACCAGTTCAGCATGGGTGGCTGGAAAAGAAATGTAATGCTCCATCCTCTGCAACATGGCGTCAAGGAATTTGTGAAAAAACCTTGAGAGGCTGCTCTGGGTCACCCCACCCACCGCAGCAAAGACGCTCTGGTAGCTCCCAGACGCGAGCAGGTGGAGGCTGTACAGCACCTGTACATGGGGTGAAATTGCATGTGCCCTTGGGGTAGTGTACTGCAACAGTGGTTGGAGGTCCCTGATGAGCTCCAAGATGGTGTCTGGAGCCAACCTGTACCTCTGCAGTATCTCTGCCTCTGTGAGCATGAACAGGGTCACCCTCTGCCTGTAGACCTGCTCCTGTCTCAGCCATTCCCTCTCTCCTTCCTCCTGTAGCGGTAGCCATCTTGCGATGACATAAAATGCCGCCATTGTGCAAACAGAATTGCATTTTGGGTCCATTTTTATAGGCTGCACCTGGTTACCACCTGATTTGAATCCATGGTAAATACTGACTCTTAAATACCGAATTTGAAGCAAATTCGGTATTTCAGAGCTTACCTACATCTCAATCTTCAATTTTACCTATTCTTAATTACCGATTCGGTATTTTACCGATTCGGTAAATGTACCGAATCGGTAAATTTACCGATTCGCAGACCGTTGCGATTCGGTAAATTTACCGATTCGGTATATATTCCGATTCGGTATTTTACCGAATCGGTAACTTTTCCGAATCGGTACATTTACCGATTTGGCCAAATTTCTATCACCTACATACCGATCACTCAATACCGGTCGGTAACGGCCGCAAATATCGATTTTCAGCCAATACCGACCGGTAAAGGGCTACCTACATCTGGCCCCAAATCATTTGTTTTTGAGAGATGAAGGCTCGCCCTGATGCTCTTCTCTGTACTACACTTTTTCTGTGCATTGGAGATGACTGCTTTAGTGCTATTCCTATTGTAACTGTTTTTTATGTGTTTGAAATGTGTGTCTCTTCTGCATTGCCTTCTCTCTTTAGACCTGATTCACCAAGGTAAGTTGGTGCTTTGTCAAAACTAGGCAAGCATGTTTAACCTGGGCACTGGCTACTGACAACTTTCATTTATTTGTACAATGTAAAACTGGAAATGTGCATACGGGCCAAATAATAGGTTGAAATGGGTGTGTTATGCTGCAACATGTTTTGCCGCTGGGGCACGTACGTGCAATCGTTTTTTGGGTGATAAGGGATTTGTATGCATTTATGACTTGGGGAAATTATATGTGTTTGACACTTGATGGATTATTACCCTGGTTTAAGCAATTGTGGATAACATCATGGCTAATACGTGTTCATGAGAGAAATGGGCACAATTAGGGCCATTACAGGTTGATGATGGACAGTGAAGTCTGCCATCTGGCTCGGTGGGTTAATTTCTAACACTCACAGTAATCCGAAGATCACAAGTTTGAATCTCAAGAAGGACGATTAGCCTTCCATTGTTCCAATGATGGTCAATTCAGAGCTATTAGGTTGGGCTGAAGCAACATCTTCATATGAAGCCTTGGAAACAACAGGAGTGCGGTATTAAGCACTATACAAAAACATATTATTACTGTTCTTTCTGTTTTATAGGTTTGGTCCTGATGCTGGGTGGTCAGTAGAAGACAGGTTTGTATTGGTTCATGTTGGATTTTATCAGAATGGCTGGCGATCACCTCTTAGTATTGCCACTGATCACGTGACCTGTAGGCTGCTGATGTGTATGCCAGCAGAATGCCACATTATTTGTCTGTCAAACAAAACACACACAAATGCTGTTAAAAAATATTCCTAAAAGATTAGAATGGTGTTCCACACAAAACCTTTCACGTGGGTCCCGCAAAAGCATTTAATAGACTAAACATGAACAATTGACATTTACCAGCTTATCTAGCTTTCACCATGGAATGTAAATCTTCTAGCAGTTTGTCCATGGAAACTGGGGCTGCACATTAGAATATTTTCCAAACATTCTCTCCAACATCTGCTCAATCCTAAGCATGGCATCAGATGTGCCATAATTCCTTGATTGAGTGGCAGGGTGAGTGAGTAAGTGATAACACTTATAAAGTATATTATACAGCAGAAATGTAAAATAATTCCATGAAGATCACACAATATCCTCACTCCTAAAGCAATACCAGATGTGTACAATAACTCTCACAGCAGTAAGTATGTGTGAAAATGTCTAGAGCATCCAGAGTATGCCAGATGTTCAAACGTGTGTGCCAAACGCATTCCAAGCATTACTGATAAACAATAATTTGCAGAGGATACACATCGTGAACCCACATGCCACACAATTAGCTGTCCCATATCCTGAGTTAATTCACATTTAAGTAAAATAAATGTTATTTATGTGTTAGGTTCTTTATATGAAATGGTGATGGCATATTTATTCAGTAGTGTATTCAGTATTGTATGCTAGTGCAAGCGAAACATCCACAGTAGCTGTGCCAGGAGAAAGCAAAGAGAAAAGGAGTGTGCTCATCAACTTTGAGAAGATATAAGTAGAAATGAAATACAAGCCAACTGGGAATTGTAAGCAAACACCATTAGGCTGATTACAAGTGGCCCATCAAATAGCCATCCTCAAACATTTTTTTGCACGTGAATTGCGACTTAGAGTTGTGTGATGTTGATTGCACCTGTAACTAGCAGCGGCAATATATTTTGCACCCTTTTTTAAAAATTAATGCAGGTCAAATCTGTCAGCCATACCCAGCCGAGTATTCACCAGGACATGCAGATTTCGGTGCGGTAGGCACCAAAAGCCAAATATCATTCCCCCAAAATTCAGAATAAGCGGTAATTACTGCATCCAATATATTCTGAACACCTCTGTGTCGGATTTTATCATGTGCAATAATTATCGTATTTGATAGGGGCAACTTGTAATAAGACCCTTATCATCACCCTGATCTCCAACAATGCTCTTTGAAACCATGCATACTTGCCAGTGCTCTAGGAAATATTGGGAAGGAAGGAGAATAAACCTATACATTGACCAGACTAGAGTGAAATAGTTCAGTATTTTAAAAGGAAATAAGACAATTGTAAAGGCGCTTGTCCATGACCTTTCATACAATCCCTGACGTTTACCATCAGTCTCAAGAGTTCTCCTGTATTTTTGCTTTAAGGAACAGTTTTGCAGCACCAGATAATAGGAGTCTCTACTAAGTGCAAATATGAGGTTCGTCAGGGACACCCCTTTGTAATATCTGAGCGGACTATACCCCCTTTGCACATTCCCTGGCCGATGGCAACATGATAGGTCTTGGGGTGCAGGAGCTGCGCCCTAGTGTGATTCCTCCTTTAGCCTCTTCTACTTATTGGATCTTGTAAAATCATGGAAAGGATTCATCCTCTGAGGAATATTATATATACAAAAGATCGATGATATATCATGATTTCATAAGATGTCTACCACACCAATCCATTTTTCCACCCCCTTCCAGGCATCTGCCATTCCTATAGCAGTAGCGGCTGGTGTTTTCTATGAGTGGCGGGGCGGGCGGAGGATGAGGGGGTAGGGAGGTCGCGAAGGAAGTGCACACGCCACTCACCTCGTGTTCTCACCCCTAGGCCCGCCCCCAAGATGACAGGAAAGGAAAAATAAAAGAGTGTTGTTTTATTTTTCCTTTCCTGCTGTTTTTGGGGGTTACACTCAACCGCCATATTGGAGGAGCCGCCACTGTCCTAAAGACAGGCCAAATGTTTGTATTTACAGTCCTTCCATTCGGCTTATTCCCTGCATCCTAGTGCTTAGCGAGGGAGGGAAGGTTATGCGGTCAGTGGCAGAATACCTCAAGACTCTGCAAATTCAATTAGTATTATATCTGGATGACGTAATCTTCATGTCTAAAGATCTTCAATTATTAATGACTCAAGTGGGTCTGGCCAGCGAGACTCTACAGGACCTAGGCTTCTTGACCAGCATACTGATGTCAGGTCTAAGACCAAAGTACAGATGAAGTTTATACATTGCAGGATGGATTAGGCATAAGACACTTTGCAGTTTCCTATGGCAAAGAGCTGGACCAAAAAGAGGGATATTTGCAAGACTGATGAAAGTAATGTAAGCCTTTTATTGCCGAGGTGTTTGCACACCTCTGTGCCTGAGCTTTTTTCAAAACTCAGCATTAGGTTATGAAGGCACATGCACCTCTTTGGTCTTTATGTACCCCCATACATACTACATTTAGTTTTGGTGTACTCGAGGCTATGTGCAGCATCAATAACTTATTTCAGTCTGAAGATACAATGAAAAATTTCAAAACATTTTCACATTTAAAAGATTTACTCAATATTTTGTTACATTTCTAATATTGACAAATATTAATCCCTTAACGCTAGCAGAGGAAAGTTGCCCTAAATGTCTGGAGTCTAGCAATAGCAAAAATGTGCGACATTTCGTACAGAATTTAGTGTGCACAATCAATTATTTCATAGTATGTTATGTAGTGCTGAAGATCACAAAAATTGAGGCAGAATTACGTTTCATGGTGCACAATTTATTTAAGGACAGATTTCAAACTGTATGGAAAGCGCATCAATGATATATTTTCTAATTCTGTAAGATAGAATGTATCTGTGAGAATTACCTCTCTTGCTCTGTCTGACTGGGCAGTAGTAGAATATTATGACAATTCCGTTTCTTAGGTTTTTAGCATTTCCGTTGAGTCTCATTATTGCAGAAAGATATTCTTGCCAACGCTTGACTTCCCGGCCTTGTTCCTCTGGGTCTCCTGAACGTGGAGGTACCAGATAGGGTACTAGATGTGTGTTGATTTCTATGCATTCTGGGTACCTCACGCAATAGATTAGGTGGAATGTATGACGTTACATCACATACTTTTACCACGCATGCTTTTACAACGCGTTTTTTACATCGCATACCATTACAACGCATAGCGCTTTGGGGTGCTGGATAGTGAATAGTTTCATTTACTATTCCAACTCCATTCCCCGTGGACACTAGGGAAGGTGTTGGATAGTAAATGTAATCTATTCCCTATCCTAGAGCGCCCCCTAGCGCTATGCGTTGTAATGGTTTGCGTTGTAAAAGTTGCGATGTAAAAGCACTGCGTGGTAAAAGTTGCGTTGTAAAGGATGTTTCCCGATTAGGTGCAATGCATTTTGGAAATTTGGAAAGCAACTGCAAACAAATACCAGTCTAAGCTATGTGTATTTTGGTCACAGGTTTATCTTTAATATCTACAAATCCTAAGGTTTCTATTGAGGGGTGCCTTACCTCCCCGACTTTGACCTGCTTTCCAGGAGATCTCGTTGGACATGACATTTATAAGATTTTTAGTATTTTTTCCAAAACATAGCAATGCCCTCTAGTCTTCCGAGAACAGGAACATGCCCCTGCCAACACTTGACCCACAACTTTGTTCATATACTGGTTTGGGTTAAGGTGTCCACAGACAATAAACTGTGCAGTGCATTTTAGACAACAGCTACAAGAGAAATTCTGGTTTAGAGTACTTGTTTTCGGTCACGGATATAACCCATGGGATGTATGGAAATATACCACAACCATATATTTGTATTTAATTACATCCCAAGATTTCTATTGCTGTAAGCCATTACTCCTCACCCTGACTGGCTGGCCACAAGATTGTGTTTAACAAGATGTTTGTGGGATTTGTAGCAATTTTTTCCTCAATCAATTTTAATCCCTCCAGTCTTCCTCACACAGAATTATTCCTCTAGATCTTCTAAGCACAGAAGTACCAAATATCTATGGGTTTTCTCTGGGATTGTAGTGCAATGTATTTTGGAAAACTGGAAAGCAGCTGCATTGGAAATCCAGTTAAGGGTACATGTAGTCACAGATATCACCCCTGGGCTGATGGAAATATACATCAACCATATATTTTTAACATCTACACTTACTAAAGTTTCTACTGCTGGGTGCAGACCACACTTGTCTAGTCTGGAGATTATGCTGGACATGTGATTTCTAAAAGTTTATTTTCCAAACCTGGTAATTCCCACCAGTCTCCCTTGAACAGGAACACATACCATGCAAGATTTTTTCACCAACTTTGTTCCTCCTGTGCATGAGGCTAACAGACATGAGTTGGTTTTTCAGTGGGTTCAAGGTGTGCACAGGTGACTGGGTGCAGTGCATTTTAAGAAATTTGGAAAGCAGTGCAACGGAAGTGCCGGTTCAGTATACCTGAATTTTGTTCACATATATCTACCATGGACTATATGAAAACATACCAAAACATATAGTTTTAATATGTACACATCATAAGGTATCTATTGCTTCATGGTCTCCAGTGACTTCCCCATTATTTATTTGTACCCAAGAGAGGAGGGAAAGTTGAGAACATGCATATATTTTCAAAACCCATAATAAAAAGACAGTATACTCTGTAGTTGATAGCTCTTTAGTTAGATACTTAACAAAGTTGTATTGCTGAAGAGCGTATCCTCTAGTTAAAGTCAGAGAGGGTGATGAGTAGAAGGTGGCTTCTGTGCTAAGGCTGGATTAATCAAAAATATGATTATGCCTTTTGGACTCTGCAATCTCTTACAGCATTTCAGTATTTTTTTATAAAGGTATTGCACTGATATTTGGATGTGTTTTGTATTGTCTTTCTAGATCACATCTTGATTTACTCTCATACTTTAGAGATTCAATTGATTTACTCTCATACTTTAGAGATTCAATTGGAGGACTAAAGAGTGAATAAAAATAAATCAGCAGGTGGCTGACAACTGCGTGTGTTAAGGTAATTCAGGGTTTTTCATTGAGATGGAAAAATCTTACCATACAAATGGAGGTCCAAAGACTGGCCAGGGTCACCCAGCAATGTACTTTTCTTATACAGTTTCACCAGCAGAGTTAGACACTTAAGTGCAAAGTACAAACTGCTAAAGTCTTCTGTGATATCTACATACCAGTGATCCCTCCAACCTAGGGTATGCCAGTCTTTCTGTCCCCTGGGGACGTATAGGTGGTGGTTACCCACAGTCATTGTGTTTCCACCCTGGAGGGCAGAAAGCCTACTCAACCAACACCAGGGAATGTTAGGGGGGTAATGGAGAGGTTCTCTGGCCCCCAGTGGACATGTAGGAGGTGTTTAAACTTAGTCTACACCTCTGCGAGGGGAGAGGTGTCAGAAGGCTCACTGGACACCAGGGAAAGGTTTTTTTTTTACTTTTAATATTTTAGGGGGGTTGGCACTCCATGGGCATCGCCCTGTGGTGCCCCCTCCCAGACATGGCAGACGTTCTGTCCCACGTAGTGGGTGGATCGAGCTTGTTTAACCCCAGTCTGCCCCTTAGTGGGGCAGAAAGCACACTAGACACTAGGGTGAAAAGTCTGGGAACAAAAAAGGTAGGGGTGGGGTGACCTGCCCAGGAATTAGCCTGTGCCCCACCCCAGAATGGGTCTAAGCAGGGAAATATACCAAACCAAGGAATTTTGTGGATCTCCACGGATTACAGAACTTTTGCTCCACGAAATGTAAGGAAAATGTATGTTTTTGTCAAAGTTTGAGGTTGGAATAGCAGTGTGGATAAGAAAAGGTAGAGAGATCCACACAAGCGAGACTACCGTGGACTCTACTGGGAGTCTAGTTTTCATAAATGCCTGGATTGATAGATTATTCCTGATTAGGAGCCAAGCCCAGGCACAAAATGCACAGCTACCAATATTGCACAAAAAAAAGCTTTTTTGTGGTAAAATTTGATCTGTCCATGTGTGTCCTGCTGCTGGGCCCACCCACACAAGAGGGGTAATATTTTTATCAGCACAAGTATAGGGTATTAGGAAATTTGTGGTTCCCCAAAAATAACAAAACTTTCTCTGCGAGAAAAACATGTTTAACCAAAGCTTGAGGTTTTCAAGGTCGTATGGGCAAGAAAACATCATGCCATCCATGTGAGTCAAACCATTTTGGACTCCCCTGGGTGCTCTAGTTTTCAAAAATGTCTCGATTTGGTAGGTTTCCGCTTGTGATGACTGAGCCCCGGACCAAAATACAAAGCTACCCAAATTGCAAAAAAGGTTGGTTGTAAATGGAAACATTTTATTTGTTAATGTTCATCATCATCATAATCTTTATTCAGCTAAACTCAAGTTAACCTTAAAAGATACATATATTATAATTATAAAGCAAACACAAATGCATAAAAAAATTGAGATGCACATACTAAACAGCAAACGATCAAGCCAACACATTCGACGAGCCACCCCATACAGTTAACTTCCATAGAACACTAGGCACACTATTAGTTAAACGATTCAAAGTAATAATTTTAATTAATTAACGACTTAAAATACTTGGAACGAAAAACAAACAACATGTTCACTGAGAGACTGCAAATATAACAATGCTGGGCAGACTTGATAAAAATTACAACCTTTTAAAACAAAAATCATAAAATCTCATCTTGTTTTCTCATAATATTTGCAAAACATCATGAAGTGTAGGATATCTTGAAGAGACATAAGGTCGCAATCACAGATACCTAGATTTTGCATTTCACCCCAATGTTTTAGATTTAGAACAACTAATAACAAATGTACTGCAGTGAGATACAGCTCCATAATAGAAACAGTTTATAGGAGCATGTACCTCTGATTGGGACTTTAGAAAGTTCGAGGCTTTTCCTTTCAGCCTGCCGCCTCAATAAAAAATTAATGTCAACCAAATCATATCACTTTTAACCAAGGCTATCAGATTATCAAACATCTCCTGACTCCCTATTGCTGATAAAGAGCTCTTGATGTAACAAAGCCCATGGATCCTCTTGACATTCCTCATAGAGAGACAATCAAGCAAGATGCCTCGATGTAATTGGGTGTCCCCACTGCACCAGATAGAAACCTAGCAGAGAAGGGGGCAGAGTGCCAAGGTGTCAGAAAGATTATTTGCACCTAGTTCCAGAATTTGTGTTTGCAAACCTGAAGTTGGGAGCAATTTATGTACCCCCAAAGGTGTCTACCGTAAGCAAACTTCGAAATACATGTTGCTTGGTACACCTTCAATAATGCTTTCAAAGGTTTCCTGCCCAGACTGGATGCAAAACCAGTGACTGAGGAGATCAACCACTTAAATTCCATATTTCTTGCTTCAGTAAGGGGCTTCCAACTGAGTTGTGAATCAAACAAAATACTTTAAAAAAGGAACTTTCTGTAAGATATGACTTTGAACTCAAAAAGACCTTCCATAAAAGAAACAAATGAGTCAAGAAGATTTTGCAATCCCATGACAGTCCTTGCTACAAGGACAGCATTGTCCACTTAAAGCAGAGCTGGAATAGGTCTTTTCCAGGGGGCAGTCTGCTCATGATGCTATAACAAATGCTCTCTAAACTGTTAATGACTAAAGTAACTAAAAACAGCACAAGAATACATCCTTGATGGGAATCTCTATTGGTACTGAGAGAGCACAAGTTTGGGAAAAAATGTATAAGTACACCATATTTACAAGCACGTAGTTAGTTTAAACATGCTTTTGCACACGAGTGTTTTATAATTAGAAGTGAAATACACAGAGTGTCTTATATTCAGTAGTGAAATGTATAAAATGTTTAAGTAGAGTAACAATAATCATAACTGTGTGAGATTAATGTAGAAATGTTGGAATGAATATGAAAACCTCATGTTCTCATGTTAAAGGAATCATGTTAGAGTTGAATAGAACTCTAAAAATCCAGTATATTGTGTAGGCCTTAGGGCAATTCACAGCAAATCTAAACGTGCTGCTAAAATAATGTGAGATGGAGTTAATCTGGTTCTTCCACAAATGTATTATTGAATTAAGTTTAAAATATATGCTTTATAGATGTGTTATTTTAGAAACGTATGCTAGTTAAGAATGTTGCTGTTTAAATTAAGTTAATGTTTTAAGAGTGCAGGGACCTGCTTCATGTAAATCAAGTAGGCCTGAACTGATAATGTCATATCGTTTGAACTGCCATGTGCTCGTTAGGGAAGAAGTCGAGAGGTGTCCAGCACCGAGCTTTGAGTGTGTTTTATGACCTATAGATATGGTGGAGTCTGGAATTTGAGGCCCACTGCAGGACGAACTGTATGCAGGTGCGAGGGTCCTAATCAGCTCGAATGAAAGGGACTTTGTTCAGTGGCGCCTTGCGCAGGCCTGTAGGAGTTTCCAGGAATTTAGGGGGTATCGGCGCATTGGAGAAGAAGCCTGGGAACCAAGGTCAACTTTAACGAGGGTCTTCAAGAGTACCATCATGGAGTTTACCGCGCAAAGATGTACCACGTGAGGGGCGTCCCAAGGGGCGTTCCTACCAGAAATGTGATTTGATATTAGGGAAAGCGACCCGGGAGGAGAGCAGAGCAGATGATTTTGGGAGCCTAAGGAAGCGGATGGGTAGGCAGATAGGCTGATCAGGAGAGACCCATTATCAGAGAAGAGACAAAGAGAAGTGCGTGATCTTCTTAGGAAGTCACCACGGCTGACACCTAGAGGGGTAAAGATCTTGTTAAGTAGGGATGTCACTTAGGATAGTGTAGGGACAGACTAACCTTAATTTTCTTTTCTGTAATGACTTTGAGGTTGCAACTTGTATCCATTTTGGCAACCCTTATGGTTTTCGAGCTTGTACTTATTATTTTGTTTTTCAGACTCAGACTATTCAAAAAGTTCATGTTCATAGTGATACCGATTTATCTTCTGAATCTCATTTTGAGAAGTTTGTATCTTCAGTTATCTTTGACTTTATATTAAATCTTTGAAACTTAAAATTTGGTCAGTGGTCCTTTAGAGTGGTGTAAGTTCTTAAATTGATTGACTTATTGTAAGATTACCTTTTACTCAATGACAGGTACCAACGATTTAGTCGACTTAGTTTGGGATTTGGTAAGGTAACTAGTAACCAGTAATCCCGCGTTAGCAGTTGGTAGCAGAGTGAGGATGGTTATCTTCTTGAGGAAGGTAATCTAGAGAGGTTAGTTTACCCCAAGGCCCCGAGACGTCGAAAGACGAGCAGCGGAAGAATCGTGTGCCGAAAGGTGCAGACGGTGCGAGAAAAGCAGCAGTATCGGAGGAGAGTGAGTATAAAAAGGGTCATGCGTGAACAGATTGCGGTGTTTTGTGTTGTATTTGTATTGTAATGTCTTGCGGAGTTGAATGCCTGTAGAGTGAATGAGAGAAGGTTGTGAGCGCGCGCAACCTGGTAAGCTGGTTACCTGGTAAACGGGTGAACTGGTGAAATCTTAAGTTCAGGCCAGAGCTTAAGTGGTTTTGGGTGTATCGAACATCCAGGGTAGTTGTCGACCATAGTACGGAGGTCACGAGGTACCATTGACCGCCGTGGATCCAAGATAGGGGGAGTGTAAGAGTGAGTGTATGAGTAACGGACGCTGGTCGAAAGTTACTGTGTGTGAGTAACCTATCGGAGAAGGCGATTGTCTGGAAGTAAACGGAAAGACATTTCGCCAAGTTAAGGTGACAACTACAGAGAAAGACTGTGGGCGTACAGTCAAGAAAGGTGATCGCTTGGACGGAAGTAATCATTTTTCAAAGTATGAATGGGACGCGTGCATGACCGAGGAGACGAGCTGAGAAAGGAGGGGAACTGCTGCGAAGGGGGACGGGTGACGTCGGCTAGAGCCGCGCTGTGATTGAGCGGTTGGTGTGACGTTAGCTAGAGCCGCGCTCTGGTTGGGCGACTAGAGTGACGTCGGAGGAAAGTCGCGTACGGATAGGCCAGTTAGTGTGAACGGGGCTGAGATTGGTGGAATATCATCAGGAAGTAAACAAACGCGGAGAAAGAGCGAAATCATGAAGTGTTTTAAGTGTTTGAAAGGGATTTTTAAACGTAAACGAAGTGAACATTATTACGGGGAAGAGGCTCCGCCGGAGGGTACACCAGCTCATTATATGGCAACGAATGTGGGGCTGCATACCATATTATGGATTGGGGCTTGGAATAAGCTTACGGAAGGGAATGAGGAAATGCAGTTCCCGAGGTACGGGACGTTTAAGTTAGAGGTGTTACATCGGCTAAAAGCAACCATGTCCTCATTGAAACCCTCGCCCAGACCAACACAGTTTGAGGCCCTTAATGCATGGATTAGGGCTGCACACGACAGAAATTTGAACAGGCGTCAACAAAGACTGACGCGATCGGTAAGAGCAGTGCGAGATTCTAAATGGGATGAGGAAGCAAAGCGGTGGAGGGTACAGGTTATTGAGGTGGAAAAAATGTATCCGATGAGGGAGGTGGCAGGAGGAGGAGGAAACCTCATGGAAGAAGACGAGGAAAGCGAGTCGGAGGACAATCTGATAAACAGATTGTTAATGGATAGACCACCTCCGAGAGTGGGGGTGATAGAAGATAGAGGGCTCGCAAAGGAAGATGGGAATACCATAGAGGGGTATACACCAATCCCTATATCGGAATGGACACCTACCAAAGGTGGGGAGACACCTCAACCTAGCACAGTACAGAGTGTAGTGGGAAGGTTTGTGGTGCAGAAAACGCCAGCCACCGAAAGGGTTGAGTCCTTTGGATTGCCAGATGCTCTTCAGGTGCCTGTTACCATAGGACCTATAGTATCGATCTATAACCCAGAGAGAGATAGAGAGGAAGAACAGAGGCAATTGAATAGAGAAAGGATCGAGATGGAAAGGAGGAATAACGTGACAAATGCATGGAAGCAATTGCCAGGTTCGGTAACGTGGAATACCCCATTAGATACATCTGTGGGTCCCAACACAAGACAGGGAGGTCAGAGAGGACCGATGGACCTAAGGGGACCGCGGCCAAGGCCCTATTCAGAATTAAGAGCTGATTTGAGGGAGTGGGACGGGTCCGCAATATCCCCGAGCAACAGGACAAGAACAGAACCAGAGTGGGAAACCAGAGGTAACGGGACTGTATCTCATTGTGGGGCCAGCGAAAGTAGTCAGGGACGGGAAGGCCAAAGTCAAGAGAATAGAGGGGATACACGTCCTGCAGACCAGAGAGAACAGCAGGAACAAAATAATAGGAGTATGGAGTGTGAGGAGGTGTCTCGCCTCATGCAAAAAGAGGGAGACCAAAGAACGCAAGAGTACAGGGATAGGTTTAGGTGCACTCATCACTCACACGCACCTGGGGAAAATGTACAGCACTGGCAAAGAGGGAACAGTGAAAGGTCACGTCATACATCGAGTGATCGGAGGTCACAGATGCATGAGGAAGAAAAAGGGAGTAACGGACTATCTTACCAGGCATCCCGTGAAACTAGACAGGATGGGGAACGCGGGGCTATGAGGCACGAAGGAGTGTTTCACTATCCACCCCGAGAAGATGGAAAGGCATGGGACCTAGAGAGATGGGAGCAGGGGAGGACTCCCTTTAACTCACCAGTGCCTAGGCGCAGGACTAGGAGCTGTGACGGGAGGGATGTGGAAGGAACATCCGGAGCTGAGGTACTAAAGGCTGCGATAAAGGTTAAAAGGCTTGATGTCTCCAGTCTAAAATCCGATCTAGACGAGATTATAGAAGGAACGGTGCCTTTAGAAAGGATCGATTTGTACGAACAAGACGAATTGCTGTTCATAGCGAAGGATACTACTAGGAGAGCTAGAGCATTCCACGAGAAACTGTCTAATTTGGCCGACAGGTATGCTGTAGATTTATCTAGGACAAGGGCACTACAGAGTAACCATAGGTTACAATACTCAGACCAAGACCTAGATGAGAAGAGGACTACTGGATTGAAAACTCACATAAGGGAGTTGATATCTGGGATAAGAGTGTGGAGAGAACTGGACAAATGGGAAGAAAGGTGGTCAAAAAAGGGCACGGTTAGGCGAAGTACAAATGTGATGACCCCTGAGGGAAGGGTAATGCAGATGGAGGCATTCCCTTTGCGAGAAATATCAAATGGAAATTATGTACATGTGCCCTGGAGTAGAGGAGACTTAGCTGCATTTACCAACTCATTTCCGAAGTTGAGGGACAATCCAGTAGAGTGGTATAAGCAGGTAGAGAGGTTTGTCAAAATCTCGAAAGTATTGTGGATTGATTTGAACACGTTGTTTGACATCGTGGTCCCATCTGACCTGTGGACCCCGTGTAAGACTAGTGTCGAATGGCCAAATGCTGAACCAGTGAGGGATGTTCGAACTAATGGACCATCCGAGATTGTCATGCGAAAGTATGAAAGGGTAATAGCTTGGTTGAAAGAGAAGGTACCACCACAGGATATAGATTGGGTAAAAATAGATCGAACGAGGCAGGAACCCAAGGAGACAGTTCACGAGTTTTATGAAAGATTATTGAAAACATTCAAGCAATACAGTGGACTCGATGTAATGGATCCCAAAGATATAGGCCAATTTGTGTCAAAGTTTGTTTTGGGGTTGAGACCTGATATTTGCTTGATGATTCAGCAACATTTAATCTGTTGGCAAAACAAACCACTCGATGAAATTCTACGTTATGCAAGATACTGTAGTGATGAAATAGATTCTAAGGCCAAGAATCTAAAAGAGAAATTGATGGTGGTGCAAATGCAGTCCGCCGGGAAGGGTGGCCAGCAGAAGCAGGGGATGGGACGAAAACCAAATGGTCAGAACAAAGATAATGAAGAAGGGCAGAGACCTAGGATAGACTTTGCCACTTTAAAGAAAACGACAAAGTGTCATCAGTGTCACCAGGTGGGGCATTGGCGACGCGAGTGTCCCTTTAACCCTGAAAATGGAGAGCTAGAAGTAGAAGAGCAGGTCCAAGAAGTCCCAACGCAAAAGGTGACAGTTCCAAGCAGTAAGGTGGCCAAAGGGGGACTTCGGCTCCACGGGCCCAGTTCCCACAGCCACCGAAGGTAGCGACAGGGGGAAAGGTCTTTAAACAAATGCCTCTATTCATCGAGGAAGAAAAGTGTTATTACATTGATCCATTGACAGGACAACGTGTGAGCAGTGAAGAGGACTGTACCCTCGGGGCAGTCCTAGAGGTGGATCAAAGAGGGCCATTTGTTGAGGCAGAGGTGGCAGGGTGTCCCACTACGTTCTTGGTGGATACTGGGGCTACCCGATCAACTCTGAGATCGGCGGTGGTTCCAGACTTGCCGATGTCAGGTAAAACAATTCAGGTGATAGGAGTCGCGAACAAAAGGCTGACTAGTCCCTTGACAGAACCAGTGTCTGTGAAGATAGGAAACCATATGAACGAGCATCAGTTTGTGGTTTGTGACTCGAGTCCGGTATGTCTGTTAGGAAGGGATTTGTTGTGCAAATTGAACTGCACCATATACTGCACCCCGCAAGGAGTGGAGGTACAGACTACCGACGATGATGCTACCTTTAAGGTGGCCAATTCAAAATCCTGTGTAGAACTATATCCTACTCTGACAGTTGAAGATCTTCCCCAAGACTTACGAGATGCAGTGGCGTCAGAGGTATGGGATTTCACAGGAGAAGAAATAGGATTGATTAAAGGGGTAGAGCCGGTAAAAATACTGGTAAAACCAAATGCCGAGTTTCCAAGAACGCCTCAATACAAATTGTCCCAGGAAACGATTGCGGGGATAAAACCTGTGATCGAGTCAATGATACAACAGGGAATACTGAAAGAAATCGTGGGTAGTCCTTGTAACTCCCCGATTATGGGTTTGCAGAAACCTAGCGGAAAATTTAGGATAGTGCAGGATTTACGAAAGATTAACAACATAGTTGTTTCATGTTGTCCCGTGGTACCGAATCCTTCAGTAATACTATTTCAAATACCATGTCAGGCAGAATGGTTCACAGTGATAGATCTTTGCCAGGCTTTCTTTTCCATCCCATTGGATGAAGAGAGCAGGTATCTTTTTGCTTTTAAAATGGAAGATCGCGTTTTAACATGGTGTCGAATCCCACAAGGATTCACAGACAGCCCATCCATCTTCAATCAGTTGTTGAAAAAGAATCTCGAAAATCTAGTACTGCCCCAGAACTCGGTTCTGGTCCAATACATAGATGACCTACTTGTTGCGTCAGAGACAGAGGAAGCCTGTAAAGCAGATTCAATTGCCTTACTGAACCATTTAGCTGAAAATGGACATAAGGTATCTCCGAGCAAGTTGCAGTACTGTCTGACGGAAGTACAGTATTTAGGGCACCGGTTAGAGAAAGGAAAACGTAAGGTGTCACCAGAGAGGATTGAGGCGATAATGAAGATGAATGCGCCTACAACACAGAGAGAAGTTAGAATGTTCCTAGGAATGGTGGGTTACTGCCGACAGTGGATAGTTAACTTTTCACTGAAAGCAAAACCCTTACAGAAACTGACGCACAAGGAGGTGAGTGATCCGGTACCATGGGACGAAGAATGCTTGGTGGCGTTCTTGCAGCTGAGAGACGATTTGTGTCGTGCTCCGGCTCTGGGAATGCCCGATTACGAGAAGTCATTTTCACTCTATTGCTGTGAGAGAGAGGGATGTGCTTTGTCAGTCTTGGCACAGACCCACGGAAATGCCCGTAGACCAGTTGCATATTTTTCGGCTACATTAGATCCAGTAGCCGCAGCGTTGCCCGGATGTCTCAAATCCGTTGCTGCAACGGGTGTCAGCATTGAAAGGAGCGAAAGTATTGTGATGGGACATCCAGTGGTGGTGTATGTACCACATTCAGTTGAATTGTTAATGACCAGGACGAAGACGCAGCATCTGACCAATAGTAGGCTCACGCGCTACGAGCAAGTTATTCTTGCCGCAGAGAACGTGACCCTCAGGAGATGCTCTGTCTTGAATCCTGCTACTTTGATGCCATTACCCACTGTAATAGAAGGCGAAGGATGTGAAGACCACGATTGCCTTGATGTGACTGAACTATGCACGAAACCCAGACCAGATATTGTGGATGAGCCGTTGTCTGACCCCGATGAAATTTATTTTGTTGATGGCTCATGTTTAAGAGACGATACTGGTCGATTGAGAGCAGCTTATGCTGTTTGTACCATTACTGGAGTTGTGGAAGCCGCTTGCCTGGAAGGAGTACATTCCGCACAGGTAGCAGAAATTATTGCCCTACCTCGTGCCTGCATAGCAGGAAATGGAAAGAGAGTCACCATATACACTGACAGCCAATATGGTTTCGGTGTGGTTCATGATTTCGGGCAGTTGTGGTCTCAGAGAGGTTACATGACCTCCTCTGGTTCGCCCATTCGAAATGGAGAATTTGTGAGACTGTTGTTAGAAGCATTACAAGGTCCAGTTGACATCGCAATAGTAAAGTGTGTAGCTCATACTAAGAATACAGATTTTGTGTCACAAGGCAACAGATACGCTGATGAGGTCGCACGTTATTGTGCGGAACAAGATTATTCTTTTTCAAAAGTGGAAATAGATGGTGCTGAAGAAAAGACTGAATTAAGCATGATGTTAGAAACTGTAGACACTTGGGAGGATTTAAGAATGATGCAGGAGAACGCACCTGAAACAGAGAAAAAGGCATGGGAAATAGCAGGTTGCGTGCGAAGTGAAATGGATTTTTGGGTTTCAGCAGATGGGAGGGCTGTGTTACCTGAAGAATTAGCTAATCCCATGGCGAGAGAAATACATGGTCCAGTACATCTAGGAAGGGATGCTATGATGAGAGTGTTTAGGCAAACTTGGTATTGCCCTAAATTTAGAATAGCAGCAGAATCAGTATGTAAGCGATGTGTCACCTGCCAACAACTGAACGTAGGCAAACGAACACCAGTCACACTGAGTCACATTGGGAGGTCGGGGGGGCCTTTCAATAGAATGCAACTAGATTTCATCGAAATGCCAAGAGTTAATCGCCTTCGGTATGTGTTGGTGATTGTATGCGTATTTTCCAGATGGGTTGAAGCGTACCCTACACGTAGGTGCGATACACTCACAGTGGCTAAATTGTTGCTCAGGGAGTTGATACCGCGCTTCGGGGTGCCTGCCTCTCTGGAATCGGACAGAGGAAAACATTTTAACAGCGAAATAGTGAAGATGTTGTGCTCCACACTGAATATCGATCAAAAGCTGCATTGTAGTTATCGACCAGAAGCTTCAGGAATTGTGGAACAAGTGAATGGCACTTTGAAGAATAGATTGGCTAAAGTAGTGGCATCCACATCTTTGAGTTGGCCAGATGCTCTTCCTTTAGTGCTCATGAGCATGCGCAGCACCCCTGACAGGAGGACAGGTCTCTCTCCACACGAGATTCTGATGGGGAGGGCCATGAGACTTCCCACAGTTCCAACTGCTGCCCTATTGAATATTACAGATGATCTGATCTTGGATTATTGTAAAGGATTGTCTGACGCCATCCATTCTGTGTCCCTTCAGGTGCATGCGGCTGAAGTTCCAGCATCGAGGAACCTGTGTCATGACCTGAACCCAGGGGACTGGGTGTTGGTTAAAAAACACGTCCGGAAGAACTGCCTAGATGTTCGCTGGCGTGGGCCCTTTCAGGTAATCCTGATCACGAACACCGCGGTGAAGTGCGGGGGGCTGCCAAATTGGATCCATGCATCCCATACTCGAAGAGTTCCAGCACCTCTAGAAGAAACAGCTCCTATCCCAGACGAAAGCCCGGAAGTGGAAGAAGAGTCGCAAGAAGGGATTGAAGCAGCTGAGGGGGTGTCGGAAGAAGTTGGGAACGCATCGGATTCAGAAGAAGAGCGAAGGCAGGACGGCAGTGAGACTGAGGACGCAACTGAAGGAGAGAGCAGCAGTGAATACGAAACAGACACAGATCAGTACCAGAGTGATCAAGAACCGAGTGTGAGGACGAGATATAGGAGAACAAGGTGTGAGGCTGCCACTTGGCCGGGAAGAGACAGGAGGCTAAGTTTGAGGTCGGCCCAGGAAGAAACACTTGTTCCTATATCCGAAGACTCGGATCAGGAAGAAGATACTCAGGAGGGAACAGAGGAGGGCCCTAGAAGATCAAGGAGGGTGCGAGTGCCTAGTAGAAGATACTCTACTCCTGATTGGACCTACCTCGTTGCAGATGTCGGTGGGGCACAGAACCGGGAGGGTCAGGGAAGTGAACCTGATCAGAACTGACCCAATCATCACTGTACAAATTCTGTTCCTGCTACCGGGGGCGGAGACTGAAAGGTTGCTGACACTCAACATCGTCTATCCCCCTCACCTAAGCGGAATAAGAAAATTGATTTTAGAAACAGTTGAATTTCCAGTTTGCTGTTCACGATATCCAGTGTTGGAGGGAACGCTCCTTCGGTTAGAAATGCTTGAGCGAGTAGTGGAAGCTCTTGGAATGCTCATTGTTTTGGACTAACACTTTGTTGTAAAAAGACTTTTTGAAAGGACTTTGAAAAATTACTGCAAGATAACCTAGCACCGAGTGGAAGAAGAAAATTGGTAGGGGTTTCCTTTTAGCGGATGGAGAAGGGCTAGGGTTGTCTGTTTTCTACAGGACTTTAAGATGTTTGGCGGAGTAAATTGTCGGCTTCCAAGTGTTCCAAAGAGGGACAATATGTAAAAGAAAGACTTTGTACAGAGAGAAGAAGAAGCGAATGCTGAAAGAAAGTCAAGAACTACACTGTTTGAGAACATGGAGGCTGGCAACCCGAACCGCAGGGCAAAATGTATAGTTGGCACATTGTTGGGAGTGGTGATTTACCTGATAGTTTTAGTGGTTACTGTTTCATACATAGTGGGACACGAGAGAGATGCAACTGCAGTCAAGGAGGTCAAGGGAGTGTCAACACCGAGAACCACTATTGTTAATGATAAGGGAAACATCAACGATAAAGTCAAAGCGTTGTTAGATGCAGAAATAAAAAGGTTACACACGGATGAGTCACAGGGAAATTACAGGTCAAATGCTTATGCTAAATTGCTTTATGAATACGTTGATGCCATGGAGGTGAAGAATTGCTACGTTTGTATGCAATTACCAGCTTCTGTGGAGGAGGGTATCAGATACCATCATCTTCCATTGACATATGGAATCACATGCAGTTTGTTGTTGAGCATATTTTATGGACGAGAAGGATTTGAGTATTATTTCTCGAATTTCGACTCGACATTGCCAGAGGTCCCGAATTTCAAGCATTTGAACAAGTGGGACTACTACAAAAGCGAAGACAGATTACACAAATGGTTTATTCCATGGAAAACGTTAGATACTTCACATGCTCGAAGAAACAATCTGACTTGTCAAGTGTCAGAAATTGAGAAAAAGTTTATAGGGCAGGTAGATACTAGATACAGGAGGCAGAAGATTCTGAAGGCCTCAGGACAATGGGAAACAGATTGGACCAAGGAGGAAAGGGCACATCAAAGAAAGGGTAGTATTGGTCCAATTGCTTTAGATAAGGAGAAACGGGGGAAACTGTGCATCCACAGGAGTTACTCCTATTATGAGAATTTTTATGTAGGTCAAGTCAATTGTGAACATGCCTTTCAACTGGAGTATTACTCTAAGGATTTTTTGAAAGGGATGCAAGCAATTCCAAATGTATATTTTGTATGTGGAAGAAATGCCTATGTGAAGCTACCAGATAATTGGTACGGATCATGCTATCTGGCTGTTGTCTTCCCTAAAATATATCATGTTGAGAATTTAGAAACGACAAAGAAAGAAATACCAACTAGGTGGAAGAGAGGGCTGGGTGCAGCAGAAGTAGTTGGAGATCTACTCGGTGCTGCATTCCCTTTCTTAGGACTGATATTGAATGACATTAAGATCAGGAGGTTAGCTACAGTCGTAGATAGGCTATCTGCCAGTACTGCTAGATCATTGATGCTGATAGAAGGTGAGATGCAATCGATTAGGGCAATGGTTCTTCAGAACCGACTTGCTTTAGACGTTCTGTTAGCTAAAGAGGGAGGAGTCTGTAAGGCTTTGAAGGTCCAGGAGTGCTGCACTTACATTCCAGACAATTCAAAACCTCTAGAGAAGTATATACGAAACATCACTGCCATACACTACGAAATTGAGGATCTGACAAAAGTAAATGTGTGGGAAAAAGTAGGTCATGGAATGGGTAAAGTTGGAGGTTGGTTTGCCAACTTAGGAAAGGGTATCGTTTGGTACATACTGAAACCCATCATCATAATTGTGATTTGCGTAATCACTTTGTGGGGATTGGTGCGTTTGTATCAATGTTATAGAGCAAATAGGTTGCAGAGAACTATGAGGAAACAGGAGGAAGAGTTGACAGCGATGCAGGACACTCAATACAAGAGTCTGAAAGCATTGGAAACTATGAAAAGAGGTGGCACTGCCATGACTTCACTTTGAAGGGTTCTACATTTTTAGTGTCTTGATGGTGATGACCCCTGAAGGTCATCAAAGGGGGGACTGAGAGAGCACAAGTTTGGGAAAAAATGTATAAGTACACCATATTTACAAGCACGTAGTTAGTTTAAACATGCTTTTGCACACGAGTGTTTTATATTTAGAAGTGAAATACACAGAGTGTCTTATATTCAGTAGTGAAATGTATAAAATGTTTAAGTAGAGTAACAATAATCATAACTGTGTGAGATTAATGTAGAAATGTTGGAATGAATATGAAAACCTCATGTTCTCATGTTAAAGGAATCATGTTAGAGTTGAATAGAACTCTAAAAATCCAGTATATTGTGTAGGCCTTAGGGCAATTCACAGCAAATCTAAACGTGCTGCTAAAATAATGTGAGATGGAGTTAATCTGGTTCTTCCACAAATGTATTATTGAATTAAGTTTAAAATATATGCTTTATAGATGTGTTATTTTAGAAACGTATGCTAGTTAAGAATGTTGCTGTTTAAATCAAGTTAATGTTTTAAGAGTGCAGGGACCTGCTTCATGTAAATCAAGTAGGCCTGAACTGATAATGTCATATCGTTTGAACTGCCATGTGCTCGTTAGGGAAGAAGTCGAGAGGTGTCCAGCACCGAGCTTTGAGTGTGTTTTATGACCTATAGATATGGTGGAGTCTGGAATTTGAGGCCCACTGCAGGACGAACTGTATGCAGGTGCGAGGGTCCTAATCAGCTCGAATGAAAGGGACTTTGTTCAGTGGCGCCTTGCGCAGGCCTGTAGGAGTTTCCAGGAATTTAGGGGGTATCGGCGCATTGGAGAAGAAGCCTGGGAACCAAGGTCAACTTTAACGAGGGTCTTCAAGAGTACCATCATGGAGTTTACCGCGCAAAGATGTACCACGTGAGGGGCGTCCCAAGGGGCGTTCCTACCAGAAATGTGATTTGATATTAGGGAAAGCGACCCGGGAGGAGAGCAGAGCAGATGATTTTGGGAGCCTAAGGAAGCGGATGGGTAGGCAGATAGGCTGATCAGGAGAGAACCATTATCAGAGAAGAGACAAAGAGAAGTGCGTGATCTTCTTAGGAAGTCACCACGGCTGACACCTAGAGGGGTAAAGATCTTGTTAAGTAGGGATGTCACTTAGGATAGTGTAGGGACAGACTAACCTTAATTTTCTTTTCTGTAATGACTTTGAGGTTGCAACTTGTATCCATTTTGGCAACCCTTATGGTTTTCGAGCTTGTACTTATTATTTTGTTTTTCAGACTCAGACTATTCAAAAAGTTCATGTTCATAGTGATACCGATTTATCTTCTGTATCTCATTTTGAGAAGTTTGTATCTTCAGTTATCTTTGACTTTATATTAAATCTTTGAAACTTAAAATTTGGTCAGTGGTCCTTTAGAGTGGTGTAAGTTCTTAAATTGATTGACTTATTGTAAGATTACCTTTTACTCAATGACAGGTACCAACGATTTAGTCGACTTAGTTTGGGATTTGGTAAGGTAACTAGTAACCAGTAATCCCGCGTTAGCAGTACTAAAAGATGGATCTTGAACAATAAGAGTCTCTGGCATGACGTACTAAAACAGTAGTATCCGTATGGAGATCTATGAAAAAAAGACAAAGGTCCTGATCGACCCTTAACAGGAGGAGAATGCTCCACAGCTTCAAACGATGAACTTGGTTGAAAGCTGCGGTAAGATCCATGAACGCTGTATGGATTGAGTGCTGATCTTGCCATTGTATATTTATTAAAAATTAAGAACAACTTGTCCAATCACCTTCACAACAAAAGAATAAGGGAAATGGGTCCACACAGTGTGGATTATTCTTCTCCCCCTTCTTAAGCACCAGTACTAGGATAGAGGACCATGAGCATAAAGGCCTTGACTTAACAGCTGCAGACAAAGGAGGCCATACCTGGTTCTTTAACATATAACTCTGACAGGATCCCATCTAGAACCAGTGCCTTGTCCCTTGCTAGTCTCAAATTCTCCAGCTTGACTTCCTCGAATGTGAAAGCTAGGTTTAACCCTGCATTTTTGGACAACCTTCACCCCTTAACAATAGATTTGTAAATGTTGTATTTTGGGGCCTTTACTGTCACAGTGCCGGACCTACACACACAAATGGGGTATCATTTTTATCAAACAAATTTGGGAAATCTGAATGGTAGGAAATGTGTGGATACCCCAGGTTCCAAACCTTTGCTCACAGAATAAAGACATTTTTTAGCCAAAGTTTGAGATCTGCAACGCCTTATGGATAAGAAAACCTAGTGATGCAAGTCACACCTCACATACAGTCTGGATTCCCCTGGTTGTCTAGTTTAAAAAAATGTTTGAGTTTGGTAGGTTTCCCTGGATCGTGGCAGGGCCTGGGACCAAATTCTGCAGGTACCCACATCACGAAACTGGGTAATTTGTAGCTCCGATTTTTTTATGTCTCCATGTCATGTTTTGGGGTGTTTTGTTTTGGAGACTCTAGACTAAGCCACATAAGTAGATTACCATTCTTATTGACATAAGTGTAGGAACACTGGGTGGTAGGAACTTTATAGATCACCACAGCACTTGGAGCGTTCTCTCACAGAAATGTGAGGAACATGTGTGCTTTTTGCCAACGTATGAAGTTTGCAAAGCCTTAGTGGTACATAAATGTAGTGGGTTCCACATGAATCACACCAACCTAGATTTTCTTGAGTGTCTAGTTTTTAGAAATGCCTAGGTTTAGTAGGACTCTGGGAGGTGGCTGAGCTAGGGCCCAGATTTCTACTATGCATATCGCAAAATACGAGTTTATTTTGTTGGCAGGAATGTGCATTTTGTGGTGTTTTGTGCTGCGGATGCTAAGGCCAGTCATACAGGTGGGGTGCTGTTTTTATCAGGCCACATATGAGAAATAAAATAGCAGAACATTTGTTTTTACCAATTTTGTTATTATTAATTCAATTTCTCTGCATTTTTGGCTTCCAAATGTAAGCCAGTGTGGAGGGAAATGCAAATTTCATAAAATGTCCTTTGAATAACATGATCCTATAGATAACCCCATATTCACAGGTCACCAATTGCTATTTTTTCTACTTCTTGTCATTAATTGTTTATTTCGTCAAATATTGTCCTAGGTAAAAACATTCAGGGATCTACACAAATGACCCCTTGTTGATTTCATAACTGTGTCCATGTTTCTGAAATGTGTAGCTTTCTGTTTACACCAAATTGCAAGTTGGTTCAAGCCATAAAATTGAGGAAAATGGACTACCTCTTAAAAATGTAAAATCTGTGGTAAACATGTTTTTGCAAGAACTCCTCTTGTTCCAGAAACCTGGGAAGATACTTATCCTAGCACAGCAAAGCTCCTATTAATGGCATTGTTAGGGAAAAAGACATACCCTTTTTTGCACCACACTTAATTTCACATTTCACCTCCCCTCAAACAAAAATTTGCTTTATTTTGGTTATTTTCTCAGTTCCTATAGGGAAATCCACAAACCCTGTGTACCTTTAGTTCCCCTAAGATGTTTGAAACAAGCATTTGCAATGCAATAGGTCTCGCATTTACGCGAGTTAGAGCTATTGGCATTGTAAATGACAATGCTTTTTATTTATGTTTTGTTTTTTAAAACATAAATGAAAGGCATTGTCATTTACAATGCCAATTGCTTAAACTCGCGTAAATGCGAGACTTATTACATGGCACATGCATGTTTTAAGGCGGCAACTAGTGTGGTGTCCCTGAAGAGTGCGCCGCGCTGAGTATTAAAGTTTTACAAAATAAAAAAATAACGGTGAAATTTTGATCCCAAAGTTTAAATTTGGAACGAAGTCTTCATCAGAACATACAAAGTAGACATCTCTTTTTTTGAGATAGGATGGTAATGTAAAAAATCTGAATAAAACGGAATGCGCACACCAATCCGCCGTCAAGTATACAAAATAAGCTCCTTGGATATGTATCAGCTGCTGATCTCTACAGTCTCTGTGTGTTATGTTATGTTGTATTATACTCTCTTGTGTAGCGCTCGAATCACCTTGAGGCATCTTGGCGCTTACTCAGACCCTACCCGAGGAAAGGAACAGAGAGAAGGGAGCCTTTAGTACAAGAAAGCCTTTAGGTGTTTCTTAAAGATTTGATATGATGGGATTTCTCGCAAGGAGACAGGGAGGCTATTCCAGTATTTAGGGGCCAGGTAGGAAAAGGCCATACCTCCCGATTTTTGGAGTCTGATACGGGGAACATGTGATAGTGACTGCGAGACTGATCTCAGTGATCGACTCGGAATGTATTTTACCAGCTTATTTTGCAAATATTTTGGGCCCTGATCCTTAAGGGCATTAAAAGCCAGACAACAGACTTTGAAGAAGGATCTTTGCTATATAGGCAGCCAGTGCAACCTTCTCAGCAGAGGCAGCGAAGGCGATCTTGCCGGCATGTTCAGAACCAACCTGGCCGCCGTGTTTTGGATCACCTGTAATTTCTTAATGGATGTTAACCCGGCTTCTGCTAAAAGGGCGTTACCGTAATCCAAACGGCTAATGACCATAGCTTTAGGCAGGGTTCTGCGATGTTCTAACGGAATAAAAGGGAAGATCTTCCTCAGCAGTCTTAGTCTGTAGTAACATGACCCAGAGACAACGGCTACATGATCTTGCATAGACAGAGAATGGTTAATCTTGATACCAAGGTTATTAACGCACTCTTTAGGTGTAGGAGGGGGACCCAGTTGTGAAGGCCACCACTCCTTGGACCAGGCTGCCAAAGCCTTACCCAGCAGCATGACTTCCGTCTTCCCAGGATTCAACTGGAGAGAATTGTTAGTCATCCAGTTAGAAATGTTTAGAATACCTATGGAGAAACGTAGTCTGTCCGCCTCCCGGTCTGGGCCGATGTTAAACAGCAGCTGGGTATCGTCGGCATACGAAATCGTTTCGAACCCCAGAGCTTCCAATACCTTAGCCAAAGGAGCCATATAGATGTTAAAAAGGGTAGGGCTAAGGCAGGAGCCCTGGGGAATGCCCTTGTCCAATGAGGTTTTCTCTGCCTGATAGGGGCCCATGTTGACCGTTTGGGATCTATCTGTCAAGAAGTTCTGTAGCCATTTGAGGGCCAGACCCTGGATACCGATGGCTCTTAACATCTCCGCCAGCCTAGCATATGAGATGGTAGCAAAGGCTGCGGAGAGGTCAAGAAGAATCAAGATTGCCGATCCTCCAGCATCCATCATCATCCGTAGGGAGTCAGTTACCGCTAAAAGCGCAGTTTCCGTACTGAAACCCTTACGGAAACCGGACTGCGAGGCATCCAAAATGCAATTTGATTCAAGATGGATGTTCAGTTGTTGATTAATCAAACTTTCCAGTATTTTGACCAGTAGAGGGAGCAGCGAGATAGGTCGGTAATTGCTCAACTCGAAAGGATTAGCCGCCGTTTTTTTTAAGATAGGATGAACAAAGGCTTCCTTCCAAGGGGCCGGAATTACGCCCTCTGTGATTGATAAGTTAAAAATTTTCAGAATGGTGGGAGCCAATGTATGGGCCAGAAGTGCCATGACTTTTGGGGGGCAGGGATCCGCCGGTGAGCCCGACTTTGCAAACTCTAGGGCTTTATGAGTTTCAGCCAAGGTAATTGGTCTGAAGCCTTCCAAGGCGCAGTCCATCCATATAGGTGGACTACCTGCATTAGGGAGAGTAGAAGCAGAGTTAGCAAACTTAAAATGAATAGTTTAAATTTTCTCCCGGAAAAACCTGGCCAGTGAGTCACATAGAGTTTGAGACTCTATGGAAGGTTGGAAGGTAAGCGCCTTGAGTCCCTCCGGGTGAGTAGTGCGCGGTATAAATGCCTATGATTGATTGATTGGCTTACACGCATCAGGGGATGCAAAGTCATTCACAATATCAAATAGTGCTTTAGAGGAATTTGTAGCACTTTCGATTTGGTTCGCTATGAACACACATCTCGCTGCCCTTAAATTGTGATGGTAATTTGTCAGAGAAGATTTGAAAAGTGTCTTTGACTTGGGGGATTTACTTCGTCGCCAACTTCTCTCCAGTCTTTTGCAGGCGGATTTTTCCTGCCTTAGTTCGGAGGTATACCATTGGGCTGAGCGACAATTCAAGAGGAGTCCGAACTTCTTTTTTCCTGGAATAATTGTGTCCAAGGTTCTCCCCAGTTCTACCATAGAGGTCAACAGGGCTTTAGAAACCTCCCCTTCCTCTAAGACCGGAAGTGCCGAGAAAACTTCCTCAAATGCCTGGGGGGTTAGTTTATTCCATGTTCGCTGAAACCGTTGGTCTTTCCCAGCAGACTGTCCCGTAGGTGTCTGTAGACCAGGTGGGCTCATAAATTTGATCATGGAGTGATCCGACCACGTAAGGGGCCATGGCGCATCATACACAAATGAGTCAATGTTAGTAAATAATAAATCAAGAGTGTGCCCCCCGTTGTGGATGGGTGCTTGGACTTTTTGGACCCAGTAATACAAATTTGCTAGAACCCAGGACATGAGTAGGTATCCACAAGCCTATCTGTGAAGTCCACTTTAGGGCCCGGGGATCGGTATACTAAGGCACCTGACCAACTTTCCGATGGTGAAAATATAACTTTGAAAAGGCCTAACTCCAAATTTTTATCTGAGAACGTTTCAGTCCACGCAACTTTAAGGTGCTTTCTAAAGGCGATGGCAATGCCCCCCCCCCCCCTCCAATTTTCCCCACCCTGTCCAGCTGGATAAGCCTGTAGTTGTCGGGAATAGCCATGTTTATTATTGGCAAGTTGGTGGGGTTCAGCCATGTTTCCATCAGGAAACAGATCTCCGGGGCATGAGAGTGGATCAGGTCCCAGATTTCAAATGGGTGTCTGGCTAAGGACCTAACGTTACAGAGAATGTAGGAGAGGCCCTCCGACGACGGATTCCTAAATGAACGGGTTTGGGGAACATGACAAATAAGTTGGTTTCCTTGAAAGGAGCAGCTCCTGCAGGCTACCGGACCTTCCAAGGAGATAGGGAATTTGTGTGGACAAACTAGCATAGCACCCTGTGTAACAGAGACTGACTTCATTATATTCCGCAGCTCCGTAGGAGAGTAAACAATTTTACTCAGGGGGTTTATCCCTGGCTGTGAACGATCAGGGGTCGTGGCCTCTGGGCTCGTCAGGGCTCGGACCGGCGTAGACGGGCTTACCTTTGGTGCACGGAGTCATGCCCGTTTACCTTTAAGCAGCCGCAGGGCGCATCAGAGGGCTAAAACGCACCCCCAGCGTCCCGCCTACGAGGTGGGCGTGGAGTTAGCCGGCGGCGTCTCTGAGCGTGTGACGACTCCTCGCCTAATCGGCGGAGCCGGTTCGAAGATTCCTGCTGTCAGGTAGGCTTTAATTAAAATGAGCACGAAATGAACACAAATGCCAAAATGTAAAAAAGCAAACAAATAAGGGGTTTAAAATCAACAGCAAACAGAGGGTCCTAGCTCCCGGCTTTCCGCCTCAGGAGCAACTGTGTGAATGTGCGGGAGCCTGACTGATTTACTTTGTGGACGTCAATAGCACCATTTCATACAAACGAATTTGATATTCATCAATCACTTTATTTACTGAAACTGCTCAGGGCCAGGTTAACATACAGAAAACTCTGACTAAAGAGGCAGAATCAGTCAATTTAAATTGAGATACTGGAGTGGCTAAATAACTGGAAGTCATGCTGAGCTAACATTGGCATTTGAGTCATTTTTAAGGCCCACATCTAAGTGTGAATGATCAATATGAACTTGCCTGGATAACACCGTAATCTTACAAAACAGTCATTTCTCAAATTGTTGGAATGACAGGGAGTACAAAAACATTGCCGGGTGAGAGATGAGAAACTGGGAATGTTAGGATGGATAAGCAGTTGGAAAGGAATGTCACACACACAAGCACAGCTGTTTGACTGGTGGGACTACTAGGGTTCCAATCAGCAGATCTACAGGAGAGACCATAATAAGGGTTTACACCATCACAGCCAGTACTAGATGTGGAAAAGGAATTGTGTGCAATAACCCAGTTGGATAGAAATATGGGCCCACATTAACATAGCCCTATGAAGTGTGAAGGTATTGAAGCCACATAGAAGGTGTGTGCACAGCTTTATGAGTGGTGGAGGGAGGTGAATTCAGGGAATGGTAAATTAGCAAAGTGACTTAATGCACTTTGTTATATCTGAGAAGCTTTCTCGCTGATCAACTTTTATACATGTCCACGTTACAAAGCAAAAACATTGTGTCTCTGTTGTGACAGGGATTCAACTTGTGGTGTTTCAGGTCACACTGCTGTTGCAGTGCTCCTGCACCGAGTGCTGACCGCGGGGCACGTCATAGACCGTGCAAGGGTATTGTGAAAACTGCTGCTCCCTAGGTGTTCTTTGACGGGAAGAAGGAGGGAAAGTGAAAGCACCCCATGCGGGTGTTGTGCTAAAACGCAGCGAGCCGTAGACATGCACATCTCCTGTCCCCCTTTGGAAGATAAATCGACAACAATAGATCTCGGCAAAGCGAGTATCGTGTGCGCTGCATCGCTAGGCAAGACATAAAAAAGGACACAAATTTGGCTTGGATAACTTGTGTGAAATAGAATTTATTAAGGCCAAAGCGCGAAGTGCTCCAAACACAAAAAAGGGTTTAGCACTTGGGGTGGAAAAGCCTCAGCAACTAAGGGGTTAAACTGTACCATCTGAAATAAGGAACTTTTGGTCATAAAGAGATCTTTTGAGGATTGGAAGCATTATTTAGGAGCCAAACACACAATGCGGTACATACTTTGATGTTGACTTTGTTTTTTTGTATTATTATAATTTTGTGATTACCTATAGGCCAGGTAAAAGAATAGGAAGGCTGATTCTTTATTATGACAAACTCACTTGGAAAATGAAGATAAGGTGACCAAACCTCTGCTACCATTAATTGCCTCCCAAAAGGTGTTGACTGGTCATTTCATACCTTTAATTAATGTAGACATATTTTTGACCGAAGTACATACAGAATAAGTATGATAATAAGTTAACGAACATGAAAAAGATGGCTTGTTTAAGATTGATATAATAAAGCTTGCATACTACTGATCAAGCCACTTAAGAGAGCATGCTTTAAACTGGCTTCATGATTCTGTGTAATAGGCATCCTGGAATTGCTAAGACATTGTCAGCACTAAGAAGATAATTTTGGTGGCTGGCGTTATTATGTGGTGATTAAAGCTATGTACAACTGTGCTCAATATGTTCCCAAATTAAGAGTTCATACAGTAAACCTGTTGGTTTTTTAAGACACAGTACCAATGGATTGTATTGTTGTGTTACCTAAAAGCCTTAGTTGGACATGAATTTTAGTGGTTGTGGAGCATTTCATTAAAATGGGGCATTTCATGTATTTTCCTAGTTTACCAACATCTAAAGTGTTACCACACATTTTTTTCATACCATGTTATTCTGTTTTCAGAAGGGCTACTATGCAGGAACTCCATCCCAATTGTTGCCTTTTATTAATTTACTAGTCCATTTGGTACTGGTCCCTCTGATTCAGACTTTACCCAGTTAATATACACCCAACATAATGATTTTGATGTGGATACGAGTGTACTCTTATAATTATTCATTTTAATTCACAGAGGTCATTGCCTATAAGCATTGTTTCTTGGCATAACTGCTGTTCAGTTTCCTTTTCTCTCTCTTCTTGTATTGATGTAAACTAAACATCTCCATTGCTATGTTCTCAAGAAAGGTTTATATTCACTGATTTAATTCATTTACATCCATTGTGGTTGAGAAATAATTGGAAATGTATAAACACATCCAGAGAGCCAGAGATACATTCATGCATTATCCATTATCAATTATGGTTCAGCCGACAAGTATGTCATCTCCTTGAAACATTAGATATGGATCTTTCTCAAGGCCTATATTTAATTAAGTAGTCTATCACCTTTGGAACTAGCTTCAAATCATCTCGAGCTCTATGAATCTGATCTGAAAACTGTTACCAGGATGGCTAAGGCACTTTAACTGAGCCTGCAGTCTTTTCCTAAAGTGGTTGTGGTCTCAATACAATTAGTCAAATTCCATCATCCAACTAATTCATCCCACTAAATTAAATATAAGCTGTGAGGAAGCCCCATGCTCAGTGGTTCAAGCTGTGGTGGCTCCTCCGCTAAGGTGGTGGAGGAGCATCGCCCCTCTGCTGTGTGAGCAGTGTAAAAAGGAAAACTAAAACAATAATTTTCCTTCTCGGGTGCGGGTGGGCTAGGCTGGCCAGTGCAGGGGGCAGGGGGAGGAGTGTAATGCACACACTAAAGTGGGCAGGAGGGTCGGTCAAACCGTCAAGTGCACTTTGCATCTTTCCCACCAGGCTGCATTGCACAGCTTGGTGAGGAACATGCAAAGCCTCCAAGCCCCTGTCTGAGTGCTGATCCACGGTGCTCAGACCAATCACAATGCTGCTTAAAGCAGAGTTGTGAATGGACAGGAGATTCTGGGAGGCTGGGAGCCTACTGTTGCGTCACGGAGGAGACGGAGCAGAGGCGAAAGCTCCTGGTGGCACCAAGGTAAGTCAGTTTAATTTTATTTTTTGTAGCCCCCCCCTTTGCTCTCCCCCACCCCACATACCCTTAAGCCACCACCTGCGCATAGTATCAGCAGCTACAGGGCTGAAGGGCATGGAATGGTGTAGGTGAGAAGGAGTGGTGACTTGCAAATGATTATCATTTCAAAAAACTTTACATTGTAACCTAAGTTTGTGGGTCCAATTTTGACAGAAAAGATTGTGGAGCCAGTGTAGATTGAAGTTGCCTCAGACTATGAAAGCTAATCGTTGTTCATGTTTCTTGATTATAACCTTGTTCTTCTTCAACATGTCTTACTTCACATCATATACCAGTTCAAGTTCAAAAGACCTTCATTCGAATTTCATAAAATTCATAAAAGTACCACAATGAGAACAATACATTTACACAACAAATACAAGTTTACAGAAATTCATGAATTATTAAGATCTAATACATTTCTCATAAGACTGTTTTCAGGGGTTTTCCATTGTTTTATGTGCACGTGTTATATATCTAAAAAAGTGCTAGTGCAGTAAATTAATTAATCGGTGTCCAGGGAAAGTAGCATTGAATAGGACTCCCCTAACGAAAGGGGTCTATGTTTCCTAAAATACAGAGTTAAAAACCAGTTAATATATTTTAAGTAAAATTTACAGAAAAATAGAAAGTGCAAATCATTCTGTTTACTAATACTATCACATGGGCATGGATTATGATCTGTTGTGTGCTGGTAGCCCAAGGGAAAGCCCAGCAAAAATCTTATTGAGCCCGCCCTTAGCCGGAACAGCAATGATCTCTCCCAGTTAGTCATGGGTAGGGTGAGGTATTGTGCGAGATTTCTCCTACTTAGATCAATCCTCAGGTAGGTCACAACAGTTGATTTGAGAATTTCCCTTTCCATTCGTTCTGAGTTATAAAGTGCATACAGTGCATTTTTGACCTCAGTTTTATCTTTAGGTTCAATCTTACTTGGATCGGAGAAAAGATCTTCCCTATTCACGTTGCTCAGTGTTTTTAGAACTCCCGCGAGCCAGGGGATCAACATGCCGTGGTCGCATTTAAGACAGTCTTTTATGATGTTTTGCGTTAAGACGGCGAATTGTTCCTCCAGATCCTAATCCAGAAAAGAACTGGTCTAGATCTAACAAAATCGCATACGTAGGGGAGATTAAGTTCCTCATGGCAAATCGATTCGGAGGATGAGATTGGGGCACCCAATATTTTCCTACAAAATCGGCCTTCTTCTCGCTGAATACTGAGGCTTTTTCTCAATCCCCAAACCTCAGCCCCGTATGTGACTACTGGTAGGGACTGTAGCTTAAAAAAAAATTAAAATAGCTCTAGTGGCACCTATTTTCTTCGGTCGGGGCAAACTCAAAATGGAATTGTTGGCTTTCGAGAACTTGCCCATGGCGTGGGCTGTATGCCCACTCCATGAGCCATTCGCAGCGAAAGCCAAACCAAGATACGGGAATGAAGTTACAGATTCTAACTTATCTGTCCCTATGTGTATAGTATTGAGCTTGCGTTTCCCGGGGCCACAAGGCATAATAAAAGATTTTTTTAAATTGACACGCAAGTCTAAGCCCTCCATATGTTGAACAAAACCTTTAACAAGTAGGCGAAGGGCATTTGGTGTTCGTCCCATCAAGACTGCATCGTCAGCATATAATAAAATTGGCAATGGTTGCCCCTGGATATTTGGTACATCACTAGTCACTTGTTTAAGAGCTTTGGCCAGGCCGTTAATATAAATAATAAACAGCAGGGGTGCTAAAACGCACCCCTGTTTTACCCCTCTACCGATATTAATGGGTCCAAATACTTCTCCACCCGCCCCAATCCTAACTTGTGCTTTGAGGTCAGTATGGAGGTATGCCAGAAAATTGACAAGAGCCTCATCCAGTCCATAGTTCAAAAGAATTGCCCACAATTTAGATCTGTTCACTAAATCAAAGGCGGATGAAAGATCCATGAACGCAAGGTAGATAGGGGACGATCGGGCAATGCTATACTTGTCAATCATCAGTTTCAGACTCAAGCATTGCTCGACCGTCCTCACCCTGCTTCTGAATCCCATCTGGCACGGGTCCAATAGACCCGTATCTTCAGTCCACTCTACCACCCGATTATAGATTATTCGCCCCAAAATTTTTAAGGTGTTATCCAAGAGGGAAATCGGGCGATAGTTCACTGGATCTGATCTCTCGCCCTTTTTAAAAATTGGAACTATGGTGCTGGTAGCCCAAGTAGTGGGCATGGGTGCTTTAGGGAGGCTGTTAAAAACATTGAGCAGGATTCGTGTCCATAGGTCCGGACTGTGCTTAATTATATTTATGGGCAGACCATCAGGGCCTGGAGCCTTATTTCCGAGGCTCTCTTTGATGGCTGTCTCCACCTCATAGAGATCAATCTCTAAGCCGTGGAGCTGACCACAGGAAAAGGCAGATGATTCTTCAGGTGGGGCGGCGTATATTTTAGAGAAATGGGCCTCCCAAGAGTTGCTAGTTATGTTGCAGCTGATTGGGGTTAGTTGTTTGCCCATTTCGCGCATTTTTCTAACAGCTGACCAAAAAGGGCCGCTGTTTTTCAGGTTGGCGCTCCCAGCCAGCGACTCCCATTGTTCTGTTATACATCATATACCAGTCTAAGTGAATTGAGAAAATGAATAGGACATATGGCATTAGTCAAACCAAGAATATTACCAGTTTTGTTCCTTTTTCAGGTCCTACCTGTGTCTGCGCACAGCATCCTTGACAAACTCTAGAAAATGTGAGTTAATGAAGTAGGCGAGGGCAAGACAATGAAAATTAGCACAAGAGTGTAGCGTAGCAGCCATTCCTGACCTTGTGTCCTACTTCAGAGCTGCTCCACTGTAGATCATGTGGGCGAGGAGGGAGACTGAACGTCAGTGTGATTTATAGATCATGTCCTGGTTGGTCGGATGATGTAGAAACTTCAGTGGGTAAGGAGGGGTCAAAGAACAGGCATGGTGAAACAATTGTTTTGCTGAGTACCAGACTAAACATATGGGAATTTATGAGGGTCAGGAAAGTTTTGACGAGTTACCTGTAAGTGAAATTGAATGACCTATTGCATAAACATATCTTGAGTGTGCGAGGGATTAGGCAGGCTTGAAAATATAATGCTGATGGAATTGCACAACCTTTATCGCACACACCACAGATGACAAGGGTCTAGATAAATGCTAGAGGGCTGTGGTGAGCAAGGGTAACTGTTCCATCATTCATTATGTCACTGTGCAAGGATAAAAGGGTTTTGGGATGGATCATTGGTGGGTCGAGTGAGAGGTAAGTATGAGGGGAGCAACTTGTTTATTCATGTTGTGAAAAAAGACGTGTTGCTGATTGCAAGTTTACAGAAACATTTTAAAAATTTCAATAAAATCCACTGAAAATTAAATTTGGAGGCAAGGAGCTGGATGCGTGGAGAGACACTAGGCTATGATTTGAAGATCGTTTGTTACTTCACTTCATTAAATCAGTCAATACCTGTTTATATGTGCCAAGTAAGCACATTATGGATGGCATTTTCAAATTGTGGATATATATAGTCACGTAACAGGTCATCAGCGGTTTCAGATGACTACTGATTTACTTACACATTGGTTTTAGTGGCCTGTAGTGATTAATGAGGTAGAGAAATATGTATTAATGTGGTGATAGTGTGCAGGAAATATCTCCAAGAGGATTGCTGATGCTCTCGCCAATTCCATTGTACAGAAAACTACTACAATATATTGCAGAAATACCAGTACACAACAAAACCTTAATACGATGGCGGGGGTAGCTGAATGTTCAATGAATAATAATTTCATCAAATTCCCTGAGTTACTCTCATAATTCAGGTTAGTTCTAGTGTTTATGAAGTAAGCTTATCTGAGACACAGAAGTCTATCAATTGTTGTGAGTAACTGAAGAACCCGATTTACGTCATCATTTTGAAGAGTATTGAATATATTATTGAAGTCAAATCTGAGCTGAGAGGTAGTCTACTAGGAAAAACAAACAAAACTAAAGAGACTCTGAAGCAGTTTTTTACTAAATCTCCAAGGTAACTATGATTTCTGAAGTGGAACACATTTTTAAGGAGAATATATTCAGGTATTTGAGAGCTTCCCCAAGACACTAAGGGGATGGAAAAACATAAGTTATTGGTAGGACATTTCACAGTATCTCTAAATAATTCAATGTCTATTCTTAGCTACATTGCTCCTATTAAAGATCCATTTGAATGGTCACTGGCTGATTTGAAATCAATCTTTACAATTAATTACAAAGGGATTACATTTGCATCAATTATGTATCTTGCTCAATTGGCCATATCTCTCTTAAAGTCACGGTCCGAAACAAGTGAAATAGATAGATAGGAGAACTTTACCACCAAAATGGCAGAGTTCTTTGCTGTACTGACTAAACCACATGTGCACCAAAATTACAACAGGATGTGGTGCATCCCAAAAGCGCAATGGGTTTAAATCAAGAATATAAAAAGCATGATCTATCACTCATTAAGGTCCGTCCAACATAATTAAACCGGCAAAGCTTATCGGATACAATTGCAACAACAAAAAACACTGCTCAAGAGACTGAAATGGGTTGCCAAAAGGCAAAGTTAAGCGGAGCCGGTCAAAACGTAAGCCGACATCAAGCAGAAAGACAGCACAAGATTCTGGTGAACAATTAACAGCCTCACATGAGGGTGTTGTATCCTATATCTTGGAAGTAGAGTGGACAAGTTATCTTGGGAGTCACTTCCACCAAGAAATTACCCCACAGACAACTGGCCCTGACTTTACAAGACACATAAGAGAGACCCCGCTGGTCGTACATGCAGGGGAAGAGAGCTCCACAGCGCCTCCACCAACAGAAGGTAGTACAGGCTTAAATGATCTCCAGCCCACAACATCACAGCAATCAGGAGGCAAACTGGCAAAGGCATGGGGGAGGCGGCCCTAGGCCCCAACAGAATCTCCCCTAGTACTTTTTAAACAGGATTCCAAACTCTGGGCTGAAGCTGTTGAGCCTCATTTTACCGAAATAAGGCAGAACAGCACATTTCCATCTTCTTGAGGGGCTCAATAATCTCCTCAATATTTAAATCTCGAGACAATTTAAAGTCATATCGCCTAGTCGCTCTCTTAGATAATGAGGCAAAATATTTCACAGGAACATTACTAGAAGAGCTGTCATGGGCCAATGAGCAATCAATTACATCACTCAATCAAACAGGTTTTGCAAAGTCTGTTTGAACAACAACAAACATCCTGTCCATGTCACTGCTGATTGACAAGGCAAAAGTATCAAAAATGCAACTACATCTTTGGTTTATCAGTTATAAAGCAGCTTTTGATAATGCGAACCACAACAAACTCTGGAGTAACCGGGCCTACTGGTGGATCCCAAGGACTCTGCTGAACCTGTTAATTCTCTCCATACTGACATATGAATCTGGGTAAAGCTTGGCAATGGCTCTTTTCTCCCAGGACGCATACCAACGAACAAAGGGTTCAAGCAGGTATACGTCCTGTCTCCAATTGTATTCAATCTCTTCTTGGCAGGCTTGGTACCAGCATTTGAACTCAGTCAAGAACAAGAAGGAGCTTAGAGGGTGAAGCTAGTCAATAGGTCGCCCTCCACTCAATATGCAACTAATACAAAACAAGACCTAGACTATTAAAGCACTTGAAAAATTCCACCCTTATTTAGGATATTTCGTTTGTTGCATTCTATTTGCAAGCCTTACTCCCCTTTCTAAGCATTAAATGGGGTAGCCGATATACCTAAGGGTAGTGCTATATTCAAACAGTTGCCTGATTCTCAAACAAAACTAAAATACAGTTGTGAGACCATTCATGCCACACTTAATCTCGTGTCCAACATATATAGTGCTAAACCGAAAAAAAGTGTGCAAGAGCGAGATGGCACCTCACGGGTGCACCACCAAACGGGAACCTGACTGGTACTCGCCAGGATAGCCCTGTTGTCATCATCGGTACCATCAAGCTCAAAACAAAAAGATAGTGTCCAAACACACAAAAGATTTGTGGAAAAGTGCAGTGAACATAAAGCAAAAAAAGTGACCAGTACAGTGTCAGTCAATACCTTAAAACACTCATACTACAACACAGACAATACAATTTTATTCAGTTTCTTGTGTTGTGTATGGAAGGATAAAAAGAAAAAAGTAGATGTGGTTATCACCTATTTAACCACTCATACTTTTACTTGCCGACATGTTTCATTGCCTTTTGGGTTTTAGGCAATTTCATCAGGGCGTCATGTGTATTAAAGCCACTGCAATTGGACCCAAACGTCTTCACAACCTCATTTGGCCATAGGTGCTCCTACCAGCCGGGTGGAACAAGGTTGTTGTTTAAAATGACAGGAAAATCGCCATGAGTCGATTATTCACTCCTCCCCTTCGAACTACGGATGGTGGAGGATCACCATGCATGGGCATGGGCTGAGATACGGCTGACGATCCTCCACCATCCGTAGTTCGAAGGGGAGGAGTGAATAATCGACTCATGGCGATTTTCCTGTCATTTTAAACAACAACCTTGTTCCACCCGGCTGGTAGGAGCACCTATGGCCAAATGAGGTTGTGAAGACGTTTGGGTCCAATTGCAGTGGCTTTAATACACATGACGCCCTGATGAAATTGCCTAAAACCCAAAAGGCAATGAAACATGTCGGCAAGTAAAAGTATGAGTGGTTAAATAGGTGATAACCACATCTACTTTTTTCTTTTTATCCTTCCATACACAACACAAGAAACTGAATAAAATTGTATTGTCTGTGTTGTAGTATGAGTGTTTTAAGGTATTGACTGACACTGTACTGGTCACTTTTTTTGCTTCATGTTCACTGCACTTTTCCACAAATCTTTTGTGTGTTTGGACACTATCTTTTTGTTTTGAGCTTGATGGTACCGATGATGACAACAGGGCTATCCTGGCGAGTACCAGTCAGGTTCCCGTTTGGTGGTGCGCCCGTGAGGTGCCATCTCGCTCTTGCACACTTTTTTTCGGTTTAGCACTATATATGTTGGACACGAGATTAAGTGTGGCATGAATGGTCTCACAACTGTATTTTAGTTTTGTTTGAGAATCAGGCAACTGTTTGAATATAGCACTACCCTTAGGTATATCGGCTACCAGCATTTGAACGCCTGCAACTCACACACCTCCAGACTAGGAGGGCTAGCACTGTCTACGCAGATGACATAGTCCTGGTCAGCCATACACAGGACCTCCTCACCACCACCCAGGAATGCTCCGATACTAATGGCCTAAACATCAAACTGGTGAAAACAAGGACAATGATGATCGGCAAAATTTTCTAAAGGCCACCGGCCTGGTACTGGGGTAAAACATGCATCGAAACCGCAAAGGAATACAAACACTTAGGGGTGATTATAGTCAAGGGAGGACACTTTACCACCCAGAGGGATTTGATGGGAAAGAAAGGGGTTTGCACTGACAGTTACATTAAGAAAACTCAGCTCAAAACTAAATAGCCCATTGCTGCTTCCCCTAGTCCGAGTGCCACAAGCCATACTTATACCAACAATAGCCTATGGCAGCGAACAACAGAGGGGCAGGGATGCTAAAACTCTGGATAGCACAGTAACAAGAGCATACAGAATCATCTTCGACTTTCCTAATCACTCCTCGCCGGCAAAGATCAGGCTGGAGTTTGAACTACAAAAACAGTCCCTCGCAAGGCAAGAAACCTACACCACCACCTAGAACAAAATCAGGAAGGCCCCACCAGAAAACCCTCAAAAGCTATCTATGACTAGAACTGCAACAGAGACACTCATCACCTGCCACAACTTATCTTAGAGAAAGCCTGTGCAACACAGGGCTCTTGCAGCTCTGGAAATCATCCATCAGCAATATTGTATTCAAAAAGCTTATATGGAAATTAATAAAACTCCTATCACTGAGAGAAGATAAAGCTGCACTTGCGAAGAGGACCCTTGGCTGGATGACTTTGAGCACTTACACAGCGCCCCTCAAAAATGCTTCAACCTAAGATATTAAAAAAACTTTCAAATCCAATTTTTGAAATATAGTTTGGGGCTACTACCTTGCACTCGGCACCTCCCGCACTGGCTTAGGGGTCAGGCAGGTTCCACATGCCGCCTATGTAGAACATTCCCCGAAGATCTGCTGCACCTCCTGTGCACCTGCAAAGAACTCTACAAGGAAAGAAGGCAGCTCCTTAAAGCTACACTGCATATGTGGGAAGGAGCACTATCCTAATCCAATGATTAATCCAAATGAAAGCTATAGCATTGAGGCCACATTTGTTTAGGTATCAAAAGATAAGTCATAATCCCATTAAATTAGGGGGGTAAAAACAAATAAATAATCAAATGGACACTTATGCTTGCTGTGTGTTTCCTTTTAATAACCGTATCACATTTAGGACACACGAACACCGTTCCTTAAAGCTCACTTTAACATTAAAGAGGGATTCGGACCAGAGGACCCACAGTTGAACTGTCATTCAGTACCATTTGTGACACTGGTGGCTAAAAATATGCCAGCTGGCTGAGGCAGGGGCTCTCAGCGTAATACAGCTCACAGTTGACTTAAAACATTCTTGCAGACACAACCTAAAAATTCATGCATTAGTCATTTTACCTTCATGGCCCTACAGTACTTTAAAATCATTTCACTCCCTGCTGGAAGAGGGCTCTCTATCAAATGCCACGCCTTCAAGGACTCATAATATTAGATTGAGTCACATCCAAGAACTCAACTCGTACTTCACAATGGTCTACAATTTGTTTATATAATATTTTATCATTTTTATGAGATTTTATGGTGTTCTTTTATGCAATGGTTTTAAGTTACTGTGCTAATAAACTTGACTTGACTATTCAAGATCCAGATAAATCCATGGGGTGCTATATTAAAAAGGGTTTGATTCTGGCCCAAAAGTTCATTATCCAACATGGGGAGCCAAGGACAACAGAGAGATAGAAAAATAAGCAATACACCACGAATATGTGGACAAAATCACCCACAGCACTAAAACTGACAAAGCCAAATTAAAAAAAAATTGTGAACGGCTGGCTTTTTAAAAATCATTTTAACTAAGAAGTTTTCACCTTAACCTAAGTGCTTTAAATGTACTCTTGAAAGATGAGGAATAAAAAAATACGACTTTTCCTCTTTTCCTCATTAATTCCATTCTTCATCAACACCAGACTGTGCTTTGGTTTATCTAGTTTCCCAGGTCCTTTAAGACTTCTCTGTGGATGCCCCCTCCTTCCTTCAATTTGTAGAATTTTCCTTTTAGAACGTGTCAGTAAAAAATTAATATGCCTTTAATGTGTCTGACCACTATACTTAAAATGAAGTGAAATCCAATATGACATACCATTAAAAGACTTTCACTGTAAGTCTTAGAGTATAATTATATGGAACAAAATGTTATGGCCTCTCCCGTTGTGCCAATGAAATGAACATGTTCATTATTTAAAGAGCTTTTGCTTGGAGTCAACACGTTTGGTTTCTCTGTGTGTTTGTTAGTCTTAAGCCTTTCTTTGGTTTCATATGTATCATTTTCTCTCTCTTCTTTTGTCTTTGTGTTTAGCCCCAGGAAATTAGTTTTATTTTTCAAACACAAATCTGACTGCTGATTCATAATAAACTAACTTAGCAGATCTCACCTGTAAGGAGAGTTGGATGGTAAGTTCAGGTAAATTAGTTGGAAACTCTTTCAGGTCTACCCCTCCACAGTCCACTGTTCCCTCTTGTGAACAGCTGCAGTGCTTAGGACATTTCTCAACTGGTGGAGAAAGTTCTGGCAATGTCCAAGTTGTTTCATAGTAATCCATTTCCTCTTCTTCTGGCTCACCGTAGCTCCCATTCCAGTTGTACACTAAAAGACATACAAGGAGTAGGGATTCACAGCTTTGGACCATTGTTCTCTCTGAAAAAGAACAGAGATTGCATTGTGGTAAGTATGCATCACGGGCAGGTATTTTCAGTGCATAATGTAAAGCTGAAAGTTTCTATACTAAATCATAAATAGTGATTTTCATTACTTATTATATCTATACTGTTGAGATTCTGTGAGCTATTAAAGTACCTTGAACAATGTAAATAAAATGAACTTCACCCCAGGACACTTAAGAGAGACTGGGCGTGCAGTTTGCTATCATAGACACTGGGGAAACACAAAATACCCTATTGTATATGCCTCATGAAGATGAGCTAGTAAATCAATTACATGGTTTTACCACAAGGAACCCAGATGGAGGTGCACTTGACCAATCTTGAATGCATGTTTATAGGGTAAAGTCATTGTAGCAAATTCATACTTGCTCATTCTGAACCTATATTTAAAAATATATTCATGTAGCCCTGCTTAAACGTTTTCACTAATTTTGATATGGCCCAAAGGCATGTCTGAACTCTTAAGGATACCTATGATGGAGCGAGGTGCAGAACAAGATTTTGTTCAAACTCGCAAAGTTAAACTTCCATAATAAAATAACCGTATTAATAAGTTTGTGATGAAAAGTACTAATCAACTTAGTTTTAAAATGCATTACACGACACAAGGGACTAATTTATGTGCTCCTTGTTGCACTTGCAAGTACGTTGAAAAATAATAAACTAACTTTGTCTATTGTCCTTGTCAGTATTAAATGCGGCTGTTTAACTAATGGCATGTGCTTATTTTGTGTGCTTATGTTATGTCTTTACGTCTTTTCTGTGGCAAAAGCTCGTGGAGGATTCTGCGGCCTAAAAGAAGAAAGTAAATATAAAAGCTGCTTTTTGTGCTAAAGCTAGGCAACATAATTAATGGGTTTAATAATTAGCAAAGGGGGTGGGTAACAGAATGGGTTTCAATACTCTAATTAATTAATATCTTGTGCTTGTTTGAATACTAGTTTCCAAGGGAGAGGCTTGAGGCCTAGCGTTTTAAAGTGGGTGTTTGGAATCCTGTCGTGAAGAGCCAAGCACAGAGAAATGAAAAGTTTTGCCATTTTTTTTTTGCAGAGTTTTATATAGCGCGAACTAGAACCGAACCGAATCAGTTATCAGAGCGCTTTACATAGCACCAGTTACGTTACATGAGGACACACTTTCATTTTTTTAGGCACGGGGAGATTAAGTGATTTGCCCAGAATCACAGGGGGTTTTTTGGCGTCGTTACCGAGACTCGAACCAAGTTCCCCAGGTCCGAGGTCGAGCGCCTTAGCCGTTAGGCTAACCCCTCTCCGCCATGTTGATGTTCATCAGAAAAATAAATAAAATAGACTGTGCAAGACGTGCTCTGAGAGTGACGGTTCCAAGGACAGGATGCGGCAAATCTGCCAAGCTAAGGAAGTAACGGACTGTTACTCAAAAAATGTTGCATTTCCGAGGAAGCTAAAAGTCGCGTGAGTGAAAGGACAATGGAGTTTTAGAAAAGCTCAACTTTGGATTGAAAAAGGTGATGATCTCACATGAACTGACATAAGTCAGCCAATAAGAACTCTGGATGGCAGAAGAAAGTATACTTTTTAGTGGAGATTAGCTAGTCAGAAAGGTATAAAACCTAACCCCATGGGCAGGAGGGAGCTCCTCGCTTCCTGATTCCTGAAGGGCGTGACATGCTGTTGGACTTTGGCGCATGTAAGGACAGCAGTCTTTAATGACTATTCTTTTTAGGTGGAGCGAGTTTTAGACAGGGAAATAGCTATAGGGCAGTGTTTCCCAAACTGTGGTCCGCGGACCCCCAGGGGTCCGCGACACATTCCCAGGGGGTCCGTAGGCAACAGTTTTAAAAGCACAGAAACGTTTCTTGTATAATTAGCAGCTTTCCAGCAACAATAAAAGTGTCAAGAGAATGCCAGTGATTAATGTACCTGCTGGAGAGCAGGAGAGTTTTGTTCAGTGGCAGCTTTGATTTAACTAATGTAGCACAGAGGGTTAATGTGCCTACTGGAAAGAACGTGTAACATGCATCTTAAAAAGCAGTATTTTATGGGCCTAGGTTCCTGGTTACTGCTTTTGTCACAGAGTTTCTTTTGTTACTGTGCACTTCATAAGGGACAATCGTAATCTAGCAGAGGGGCCTATAAACTGTCATCAAAGAGCTGCTTGCAAACTGCATGGTACCAGTTAGTAACTTATATTTTGTCTCAGTTATTCATTAACCTGATGCTGCTAAACTGATATATTTGGGTGGAAATACATTTTTAATGTTAAAGTCAATGCTAGCCACTGTGTTATGTTCTGAATCCTGAGTGTGTGTTTTTCCAGTCCAAGCACTCTTTAAACATTTTATATACACACTGATTTACATGTATGATTCAATATCTCTATATGTGTGTGATGTAAAGTGCTCTGACATCCTACAATGGTATGAGAGATGCTATAAAACAAATGAAATACATGTGACAGAGGGGCTATTACTTCAATATAAAATACTAAGGGCCAGATGTACGAATTGTTTTTATATGCGCGAACGGGTTCGCGAACCCGTTTGCGCATGCAAAAACCTATTGGGCCATGTACATAGCCTATTTCGCGAGTCGCAATTTGTTTGTGACTCTCTAAATAAGTTTTGCAACTTGGTATTTGGAAGGGGCATTCCCTTCCAAATAGCGAGTCTCAAAACCATGTACATATGTTTTGCGGTTGCAAAACAGTCACAATTACCACCTACTTCAAGTAGATGGTAATGCATTTGCAAATGGGAAGGGGTCCCCAGGGGACCCCTTCCCCTTTGCAAATGCATGCAAAATTATTTTTTAAGGGCAGGCAGTGGTCCCAGGGACCTCTGCCTGCCCTTAGAAAATGAAATGAAAACGTTTCATTTTCTTTTTTTTTTTAAATGCATGGTAAACAGGCTGCATTTTTTAAAAAAGGTACATATGAAAGTGGTCGGAGTCTATTGTTTTCCAGAGTCACAAATATCACAAAAATCACAAATCTTTGGGAGGTAACTTAATTCGTATATGATCCATGAATGTCACTTAAAACATAGGCCATTCATATATCCAGTGCATATTTTATTTTAGCACATCTTAAAAGGAATACTCAGTATCGATTAATCAATAGAGTGTCAGATTTGAAAAATCGGAATTGAAAACATCGCAATTACTTCATTGGCAACGGAATTCAATTAAAGAAAAACACATTGAAACAAAGCAAATACATTTTAGTATAACAACGCGCTCACGGTGCACAGAAGAGGAAGTATTTAGAAGGGATGGGTGTGTTGGGGTAGAAGTGAGGACCGGGTAAAGGTGGTGTGACTATGTTATAATCACAGTGAGAATCAAATGCAGCCTTTACAGTCTGTATATAGATCGAGAAGTTCCAAGAAACTCTTAAGCATAGGATCTGTGATAATCCATTATTTACTCCTATGCTTAGAGGAATACAGTAGGTTGGTTGTCAACGTTTCGACCCCTGAAGAGAAGGGTTGTTCATAACCTCAGGCTGGGGTCTTCATCAGGACACGGAAAAAGAAACTGGAGCGCCTATAATCAATATAATAGCAATGAATGTATCTGTCACTGCCGAGCAAAATTAGTGCACTAGGACTAAAGATAAAAATTACATACTTTGCGTGGGGCCAATTGTGGGCCTTGAGATTGGGACCTTCCTGGGTTCCTATGTTGTAGAATGTGGCCTGTAATTGTGTAAACGAATCATGATTACAATAGGATGTACACGGAGAGGACAGGTCTCCAATGTGAAAGAAAATAATATCAGGGGAGCACTTACTGGGAAGTCAACGCTTTCCAACTTGATATAGTTGAGGTCTGTGGCCAGCTGGATGTGCCGGTCCGTAGTGAGATCCGTTCGTTTCTAAAAATGAGGTAATATACGCGGGTCAGTCTAGTTACTGGAAAGTGTTATGGAAATTGAGCAAATATCGCGCCCTTGGTGCTGTGCATGTCCGCGGGGGCAGACATGTACCAGAGGCGGTTGCCCGGTAGAACCGGTGTACAAAAGCACAACTGGCATAGCCCATATGTGATAAGGTAACATAGATTATATTAGGTGGGGCACATCTCTTGAGAAAGAAAAGGTTCGGACTATATGTAAGTCCCGACCGTGTCAAAGAAACGGGGCACATACGCTGAGTAAATCGTACCTTCGAAGAAGTCAGGAAATTAAAAAACGCTACTCGGGGACAATCCTACATGGTAGATGTGACTTGGTCAAATGGGCAAGTAGCATGGGAAAAACGTCCATGTCTTACCTATTCTTACACAGGACGCGCATGTATCATCTTCTTCATACGGCTGCCGGCAAAGGTCTGAGCCGCCTCGAGGTACAGACGCTAAGTGCTGCTCGGGGGCTCGGCAGTGCATAGCCAATCAATGAAGAGTTGTATAAGGGAGCATGGTAAAAGAGTATCGTGTATCACTCCTTGGGCCAGAGGGACATGAAGAAGCATATAAAAACGCCTAAATGGAACTTGGTGCGTCTAGCTTGGTTAAGTAGTCACGCCTAGATTGACATGCTGGGTGAAGGATAAGATCCCATTGTCATTCCAGTGAAACATTTTGAATGACGTGGCGATCTGGGAGTAAGTGATGACTCTCTGTTAGGGGAGCAGAAAAGGTCTCATATTCAACACTTGTTACAAGGGGATATGAACATGAACGTGTTCCCATACACATTACAGTTGATGGTTTACTGCGTTAAAATTGGATATGGGTTTCAACATTTCTATACATTGTATTAGTATGTAGATTGACGAGTCTAATTGTAATAGTACAAAGTCATTAAACATATACATCAACAAGTAGTTGCCATGCAGAAGAAAAGAATTATAAACAGTAACCTATGTGTCAAGCCTGACAATTAGTTACTAAAAATGTACAATTCTGATGTAGAGAATGTCGTTGTGAGTAGCTCAGAGTCTCTCTGCACCAAAGAAGCAAGGGTAGCCTGCAGTTCGTTATGGCCAGGTTAAGCTCCGGTAGTGCACTTAGAGTGTGGGGCACAACGTCACACGTCAATCAGGATCTAATAGAGCCATCTGGGTGAATGTGGCTTCCAGTTCATTTAAGCCATGTTGGACAGAGTTAAAGGACTGCATCCATTTACACTCCCTTACATTCAAGATGGAATTCAGATTACCGCCACGTGGGCCTAATGTAATTTTTTCAATAACCACCCACTTCAAAGATTCTGGTGTGTGTGTGTGCGCTTGAAAATGTTCTACCAGGGGGGCTCCTGGTGTTTTACATCTTATCGTGCTGCAGTGTTGTAGCACCCGGTTCTTAATTTTCTGCTTGGTTTGGCCTATATAGATCAGTCCGCAGGGGCAAAAGATTGCGTAAATGACTCCATGACTATTACAGTTTGTGAAGGACTTCAGAGTCACAGTCAAATTGTTATGTATTATTGTTTTTTTTTCCAAGCATAGTGAACATGCTTTACAGTTGCCGCATTTGTGATTTCCGAGTGTGATGGGTAGGTTCCACATTGATTGAATGGTGGGAGCCGCTGGGCTATCCAGCAAAGAACACACTACAAAATCTCTGACACTCTTAGCTTTTTTGAAAGCGTGCATAGGTAGATGAGGCATTTCGATAGCATCTGCCACTATATTCCAATGTTTATTCACAATCTTGCGTATTTCATTACTTTTGCTGCAGTATGTGGTCACACAAATCATCCTATCCTCCGAGGGTTGACGATCCCTGGGCACAAGCAAGGATTCTCTGTTACTGAACCATGCCCTCTTACGTGCTCTCTTGACAAGTCTTTTGGGGTATCCTCTTTCTAAGAGTCGGAAGATGAGTTCATCTGATTCCCGAAAATAATCATCCTTTAGGGTACAGTTCCTGCGGATCCTGAGGAACTGACCAAAGGGTAGGTTGTCCCGTAGAGCCCGTGTGTGATGGCTGGAATACTGTAGCAGCGTATTTCTTTCGGTTGGTTTTCTGTACAGAGTGGTATATAACAGCCCTTCTCTTTCTTTGATGCTGATATCCAGAAAATCGATTGTTTCATTGCTGCAATTACTGGTGAAGTGAATGTCACATGATTGGGTATTAAGCCACTGGGTAAATGCTTCCAATTCGTGCTTGTGTCCTGCCCATATGATGAGGATGTCGTCTATGTAGCGACGGTATTCTAAGATGTTGTCAAAATAAGGATTCACAGGAGAGAGAATCCGATGTTGCTCGTACTCATTCATATAAAGGTTGGCTAGATCCGGGGCAAAGGCAGCCCCCATGGCTACTCCTTTCATCTGCATGAAGAAGTTATCTTGAAATATGAAAAAGTTCTTCGTCATCGCGATCTCTAAAAGGTCAATGAGAAATTCGTGGGGACTTCTGCTGGTTGTGGTCGTGATTCCAAGGCTCTGCGTATAGCTACCAGTGCTGGTTCTTGAGGGATACTCGTGTACAATGACACGATGTCCATGGTTACCAGAAGTTGTTTGTCTTTGTCAAAAGGGCGTTGGTCTATGAGGTTGATCACCTGCATAGTGTCCCTCAGGTAGGTGGGAGTTGTTTCAGCCAGTGGTTTCAAAAAAACATCAATATATTTGCAAAGGGGCTCCAGAAGGGACCCACAGCCCGATATGATCGGTCGTCCAGGGGGTTCGGTAGGATTCTTGTGGACCTTGGGTAAGACATATATCGTGGGGGTGCGTGGTTGATCAACATTAAGATATAAATATTCTTTCTCAGTGAGGAACCCGGCTTCTTTCCCTTTTGCCGTGATTGCGAGAATCTGACGTCTGATCTCATTTGTCGGATTGGTTGCTATCGGCCGATAGCTCACGTTGTACCTCAACTGCGAGTATATCTCTTGTTTGTAGTCATCAACCTCCATGATTACTATAGCTCCACCTTTGTCCGCTGGCTTGATGACCAGCGATTTGTTGTTCTTCAGACAATCCAGGGCAGCTCGTTCATTCTTCGAGATGTTATGTCTCACGTAGGAGCGTTTCTTCCACATCTTGAGTACATCATTCATTACGAGGCTCTCGTAGGTTAGGATTCGATGGTTAATCATGGCAGTGTGTGGTGTGAAGGTGGAGGGTGGTCGTAGGCTGGTGAATTCTCTAGACGTGGTGACGGGTTTATGTAGGAAGAAATTCTTCAGACGGATCCTGCGGAAGAATTTCGCCAGTTGTGTTTTGATGTTAAATAAATTGCCCTGTGAGGTCGGGACAAATGAAAGGCCCTTACTCAGGACTCCGATCTCATCTGGGGATAGTGTCTGGTTGGATAGATTCATGATGGGGCTTCCTCTGGTTACCAGCGATATGTTTTCCTCCGTGTGCTGATTTCCCCGTGATTGTCCTGCTGAAATCTCACCTGTTTGCTGTTGTAGCCTTGCTGTCTCGAGTCGTCCCAGTTCTGGGGGTTGTGGCCTCTGGTCGGCCGTCTGTTCCATCCACCGCCTCTCCCCCGGGGAGGTCTCCATGTGCTGTCCTCTAAAAAAGGTTGTTGTTGTCTGTTGGGAGGGTCCTGTGCTGGTTGATACCATTGTTCTTGATTTTGGTAGTTACTTGGTCCGGCTGCTTCGTTGTCACTACCTCCGCTGTACGAGGAGTCCGAAAAATTTGTGTACCTTCTTCCACCTCGTTGGCCACCCCTATATCCCCCTCTGCCTCTGTAGAAAAAGCGACCCTGGCTATCCTGTTTGAAATAGTCCTCAGCCAAATACGGGTAGGTTTTTTTCTTGTTATAGTATTGGATGTCTTTCGCTAGTTTCTCCAATTTTTTGTTTTGCGTTTCAACATCAAAGTCTTTTAGTGTTTTGTTTAGACGTTCAAGGGTGTCTTTTGCACTTGCAAAGGCTGAGTGGCTGGCAATTTCTGCCTTAAGTTCCTCTATTTCCTTGCTTAGCTGTTCAACCTGGTCTCGTGCGGTCTCCACCCCAAGGACCATCCAATGGCGGGAACAATTGTTTGCCACAAAGCTAAAGCCCTCTTTGAATTTAGGACTGTCCACGAATATTGCCGGCTCGTTGCGGACCTGTAGCCCTGTTGGTATGACGTTGGCCTTGAGATAGCCTGTTAGGAGATGGCCATGCAGTTTGGTGCGTACTAGTTTCTTTTCAAGACGCTCTAGTTTGTTGATCTTCTCATTGAGCGAGAAATCAACCGTGGTGATGTTAGTTGAGAGGAAAGCTGTCCCTGTGTCTCCCCCAATTAGCTCTCTAATGTGATCCTCAGTGTAAGAGAGGGTTTCGGACTGAAACATGATAATACCCTCAATCAAGTATTGTGCATAAATGCAGATCTATTGGTGAGAAAACCCTCGCAAGACGGCTCTTGCACATAGAGTAGTGAGTTACAACGGGGTGAACCCTAAGAACTCTCTGACCTGGGTCAGTCAATCAGGTACATATGAAAGTGGTCGGAGTCTATTGTTTTCCAGAGTCACAAATATCACAAAAATCACAAATCTTTGGGAGGTAACTTAATTCGTATATGATCCATGAATGTCACTTAAAACATAGGCCATTCATATATCCAGTGCATATTTTATTTTAGCACATCTTAAAAGGAATACTCAGGATCGATTAATCAATAGAGTGTCAGATTTGAAAAATCGGAATTGAAAACATCGCAATTACTTCATTGGCAACGGAATTCAATTAAAGAAAAACACATTGAAACAAAGCAAATACATTTTAGTATAACAACGCGCTCACGGTGCACAGAAGAGGAAGTATTTAGAAGGGATGGGTGTGTTGGGGTAGAAGTGAGGACCGGGTAAAGGTGGTGTGACTATGTTATAATCACAGTGAGAATCAAATGCAGCCTTTACAGTCTGTATATAGATCGAGAAGTTCCAAGAAATTCTTAAGCATAGGATCTGTGATAATCCATTATTTACTCCTATGCTTAGAGGAATACAGTAGGTTGGTTGTCAACGTTTCGACCCCTGAAGAGAAGGGTTGTTCATAACCTCAGGCTGGGGTCTTCATCAGGACACGGAAAAAGAAACTGGAGCGCCTATAATCAATATAATAGCAATGAATGTATCTGTCACTGCCGAGCAAAATTAGTGCACTAGGACTAAAGTTAAAAATTACATACTTTGCGTGGGGCCAATTGTGGGCCTTGAGATTGGGACCTTCCTGGGTTCCTATGTTGTAGAATGTGGCCTGTAATTGTGTAAACGAATCATGATTACAATAGGGTGTACACGGAGAGGACAGGTCTCCAATGTGAAAGAAAATAATATCAGGGGAGCACTTACTGGGAAGTCAACAATTTCCAACTTGATATAGTTGAGGTCTGTGGCCAGCTGGATGTGCCGGTCCGTAGTGAGATCCGTTAGTTTCTAAAAATGAGGTAATATACGCGGGTCAGTCTAGTTACTGGAAAGTGTTATGGAAATTGAGCAAATATCGCGCCCTTGGTGCTGTGCATGTCCGCGGGGGCAGACATGTACCAGAGGCGGTTGCCCGGAAGAACCGGTGTACAAAAGCACAACTGGCATAGCCCATACGTGATAAGGTAACATAGATTATATTAGGTGGGGCACATCTCTTGAGAAAGAAAAGGTTCGGACTATATGTAAGTCCCGACCGTGTCAAAGAAACGGGGCACATACGCTGAGTAAATCGTACCTTCGAAGTCAGGAAATTAAAAAACGCTACTCGGGGACAATCCTACATGGTAGATGTGACTTGGTCAAATGGGCAAGTAGCATGGGAAAAACGTCCATGTCTTACCTATTCTTACACAGGACGCGCATGTATCATCTTCTTCATACGGCTGCCGGCAAAGGTCTGAGCCGCCTCGAGGTACAGACGCTAAGTGCTGCTCGGGGGCTCGGCAGTGCATAGCCAATCAATGAAGAGTTGTATAAGGGAGCATGGTAAAAGAGTATCGTGTATCACTCCTTGGGCCAGAGGGACATAAAGAAGCATATAAAAACGCCTAAATGGAACTTGGTGCGTCTAGCTTGGTTAAGTAGTCACGCCTAGATTGACATGCTGGGTGAAGGATAAGATCCCATTGTCATTCCAGTGAAACATTTTGAATGACGTGGCGATCTGGGAGTAAGTGATGACTCTCTGTTAGGGGAGCAGAAAAGGTCTCATATTCAACACTTGTTACAAGGGGATATGAACATGAACGTGTTCCCATACACATTACAGTTGATGGTTTACTGCGTTAAAATTGGATATGGGTTTCAACATTTCTATACATTGTATTAGTATGTAGATTGACGAGTCTAATTGTAATAGTACAAAGTCATTAAACATATACATCAACAAGTAGTTGCCATGCAGAAGAAAAGAATTATAAACAGTAACCTATGTGTCAAGCCTGACAATTAGTTACTAAAAATGTACAATTCTGATGTAGAGAATGTCGTTGTGAGTAGCTCAGAGTCTCTCTGCACCAAAGAAGCAAGGGTAGCCTGCAGTTCGTTATGGCCAGGTTAAGCTCAGGTAGTGCACTTAGAGTGTGGGGCACAACGTCACACGTCAATCAGGATCTAATAGAGCCATCTGGGTGAACGTGGCTTCCAGTTCATTTAAGCCATGTTGGACAGAGTTAAAGGACTGCATCCATTTACACTCCCTTACATTCAAGATGGAATTCAGATTACCGCCACGTGGGCCTAATGTAATTTTTTCAATAACCACCCACTTCAAAGATTCTGGTGTGTGTGTGTGCGCTTGAAAATGTTCTACCAGGGGGGCTCCTGGTGTTTTACATCTTATCCTGCTGCAGTGTTGTAGCACCCGGTTCTTAATTTTCTGCTTGGTTTGGCCTATATAGATCAGTCCGCAGGGGCAAAAGATTGCGTAAATGACTCCATGACTATTACAGTTCGTGAAGGACTTCAGAGTCACAGTCAAATTGTTATGTATTATTGTTTTTGTTTCCAAGCATAGTGAACATGCTTTCCAGTTGCCGCATTTGTGATTTCCGAGTGTGATGGGTAGGTTCCACATTGATTGAATGGTGGGAGCCGCTGGGCTATCCAGCAAAGAACACACTACAAAATCTCTGACACTCTTAGCTTTTTTGAAAGCGTGCATAGGTAGATGAGGCATTTCGATAGCATTTGCCACTATATTCCAATGTTTATTCACAATCTTGCGTATTTCATTACTTTTGCTGCAGTATGTGGTCACACAAATCATCCTATCCTCCGAGGGTTGACGATCCCTGGGCACAAGCAAGGATTCTCTGTTACTGAACCATGCCCTCTTACGTGCTCTCTTGACAAGTCTTTTGGGGTATCCTCTTTCTAAGAGTCGGAAGATGAGTTCATCTGATTCCCGAAAATAATCATCCTTTAGGGTACAGTTCCTGCGGATCCTGAGGAACTGACCAAAGGGTAGGTTCTCCCGTAGAGCCCGTGTGTGATGGCTGGAATACTGTAGCAGCGTATTTCTTTCGGTTGGTTTTCTGTACAGAGTGGTATATAACAGCCCTTCTCTTTCTTTGATGCTGATATCCAGAAAATCGATTGTTTCATTGCTGCAATTACTGGTGAAGTGAATGTCACATGATTGGGTATTAAGCCACTGGGTAAATGCTTCCAATTCGTGCTTGTGTCCTGCCCATATGATGAGGATGTCGTCTATGTAGCGACGGTATTCTAAGATGTTGTCAAAATAAGGATTCACAGGAGAGAGAATCCGATGTTGCTCGTACTCATTCATATAAAGGATGGCTAGATCCGGGGCAAAGGCAGCCCCCATGGCTACTCCTTTCATCTGCATGAAGAAGTTATCTTGAAATATGAAAAAGTTATTCGTCATCGCGATCTCCAAAAGGTCAATGAGAAATTCCGTGGGGACTTCTGCTGGTTGTGGTCGTGATTCCAAGGCTCTTCGTATAGTTACCAGTGCTGGTTCTTGAGGGATACTCGTGTACAATGACACGATGTCCATGGTTACCAGAAGTTGTTTGTCTTTGTCAAAAGGGCGTTGGTCTATGAGGTTGATCACCTGCATAGTGTCCCTCAGGTAGGTGGGAGTTGTTTCAGCCAGTGGTTTCAAAAAAACATCAATATATTTGCAAAGGGGCTCCAGAAGGGACCCACAGCCCGATATGATCGGTCGTCCAGGGGGTTTGGTAGGATTCTTGTGGACCTTGGGTAAGACATATATCGTGGGGGTGCGTGGTTGATCAACATTAAGATATAAATATTCTTTCTCAGTGAGGAACCCGGCTTCTTTCCCTTTTGCTGTGATTGCGAGAATCTGACGTCTGATCCCATTTGTCGGATTGGTTGCTATCGGCCGATAGCTCACGTTGTCCCTCAACTGCGAGTATATCTCTTGTTTGTAGTCATCAACCTCCATGATTACTATAGCTCCACACTTCTACCCCAACACACCCATCCCTTCTAAATACTTCCTCTTCTGTGCACCGTGAGCGCGTTGTTATACTAAAATGTATTTGCTTTGTTTCAATGTGTTTTTCTTTAATTGAATTCCGTTGCCAATGAAGTAATTGCGATGTTTTCAATTCCGATTTTTCAAATCTGACACTCTATTGATTAATCGATACTGAGTATTCCTTTTAAGATGTGCTAAAATAAAATATGCACTGGATATATGAATGGCCTATGTTTTAAGTGACATTCATGGATCATATACGAATTAAGTTACCTCCCAAAGATTTGTGATTTTTGTGATATTTGTGACTCTGGAAAACAATAGACTCCGACCACTTTCATATGTACCTGATTGACTGACCCAGGTCAGAGAGTTCTTAGGGTTCACCCCGTTGTAACGCATTTTAAAAAAAAACACTGCTTTATTTAAAAGCAGTCCGAGACATGGTGGCCTGCAGAGCCCAGCAGGCCACCATCGCTGGGAGAGCAGGCATTCCCAATGGTAAACAACCTTTACAACGCAACTTTTACCACGCAGTGCCTTTACAACGCAACTTTTACAACGCAAACCATTACAACGCATTGCGCTGGGGGGCGCTCCAGGATAGGGAATATGTTTAATGTACTATCCAACACCTTCCCTACTATCCTCGGGGAATGGAGTTGGAATAGTAAATTAAACAATGCACTATCCAGCGCCTAAAAGCACTATGCGTTGTAATGATATGCGTTGTAAAAACCGCGTTGTAAAAGCATACGATGTAAAAGCATGCACTGTAATGTCATACATCCATTCCCAATGGCTCGCAAATTGTGAAAGGCTTATTAATATTAATGAACCTCGCAATTTGCGACCCCATTGGGAATCCCAAACAGTGTTAAACACACTGTTGTACATTTCATTTAGCGACTCACAATTTGCCACTCGCAATGTGTCGCCAATTGAGAGGCGCTAAATGAAATGGTCGTACATCTGGCCTCAAAACCCTTAGTACTTTGAGTATTTGTTTTGTGTGCACACGTGTGTATTTTTTTAGAATTACTGTTTTAATGTTTGAAATTTAACTCATACAAATTGCTCGGGGGTCCCCGGCTTCCAGTGGTGACTCAATGGGGGTCCTCAGGAGTCAAAAGTTTTGTCTTAGGTCTGCCATTGTGGCCTACAAGTGCAGTTTTAAACTGCCAATTCAACCTGACAAAGTAAACCTTTTGCCAACCCTAAACATTGCTTTTGAAATACATAAAAGTCACCCACAGGGTAGGCCCTAAATAGCCCATATAGCAGGGTACATTGTTTTTAAAAAGTTGGCTATGTACGTTTAAGTTTTACATGTCCTGGTATTGAAAAACTCTCAAATTCGTTATTCGCTAATGCAAGGCCTGCCTCTCCAATGGGATAGCATTGGGTTAGCTTATTACATGTAATAAGTAATATTTTCTATTTAGGAGCAGGTGGAAGTATCATGTTTGGTGTCCGAGGAATTGTAATTTAAAACCTCTTTTAAGGGAAAGTCGGATTTTAAGTCACAATGCTTAAAATGCCACATTTAGAAAGTTGGTATTTTCTTTTCCTAATCATATGTTGCCTTTTGACTGATCCTGGGTCAAATGACTGGGTGAAGTTGGCAGTTGCCCTATGTGCATTCCTCCACAAACATCAACACAATAGTGGGTCTAAGTGTTGGTGGGATGGGCCTGATGAGGAGCTGTCACTGACCATACTTGCACTTTAAAGGCACTGGCCCATCTCACACACAAAGGGCTTCACATTAGTCTATTGTGAATCCAGACAGTCTGCGTCTAGGCAGAGAGGAAGGAAATTCCAGAAGCTTTTGTGGGGAGACTAGGAGCTTCCGCCCTTCAGAGGGAGCACCAAGTATAAAAAGAGGACCTTCAGACCCACTCTTAAGCATACTCCTGGATCTGTGGATACTACAGAAAAGGGACTGCCATCCTGCCAGAATACCTGCAACTGAGCCTGCCTGAGCCCTGCTGGTCTCTGCTGGAGTGAGATCCTGATCCCAAGATGTGCCTTCCAGTTCCTGATCCCTTGGTGTGACATCAGGTGAGCTTCTCCTTGAAGAAAAGGAGAAATCCTGTAGTTTTGCACTTTCCGCTAGTGAGTCAGGTTGTGCCAAGATTTTGGCACCAGCGCTGACTGCCATCGTGAAGCTCTGGTGAACCTAACGCTTTGCGCTACCGCGACCGCCAGCAACGACCTGCACCGCAAGATTTGCACTTCACACTGCAGCAATGAGAGCACTTGCAACAATCATCCTTGAGGCCTGACAGGTTCTTCATGCTACAGTGACGGTCATCCGCATTGCCCAGGCTGCTCTTCTTGCTACAGCAGTGACCATCCACGACACTCTACCTTCTCCTCGCGGCCTTCTCCACCGTAAACGGAACACTTTGCGCTACACATTAGTAGATAACTTTTTCCTCCAGACTAGTCTAGTCCCTGTATCCAGCCTGTGCTCCATCACTGTCGGCCTGAACTTGTGGCTTTTACCCGGTCTCACACAACCAAATAACCGTGAAAGGCGCTTTATGCTTTTAGGTGCAATACCAGTGGCGGGTCCTCCGTGGAGGAGTGTCCTCCCACTGCTTTTAAGAAGTGCAACAAAGGAAACATAAAATGATAATAACTTTAAGTCTGTTCTGCTTAGTTTGCGGCGGGCGGGTGGGCCGGGCTGCTCTGCCCTCGAAGCAGGGCAGGGGAGTAGTGGTTTGCCCACTCCTAAGTGCACAGTGACTGTTTGGTTGGCCCTCTCAGGCCACCTGAACCAGGCATGCACACTTTCCCCGTTCTCCATGCAGCTGCATTGCAGCCTGCATGGAGAACAAAACCAGGGCCCCATTCCCTGGTTGAGCGTTGAACCAGGACGCATTGCAGCATTGTGATTCATCAGGAGAGCCTGGCTGTGCTTTCTGTACCTCAGTCCAGCGAGGACAGGAAAGAGGGAGAACCGGCGAAGCAAGGTAAGTATTTATTTTCTTATTATTATTATTTTTTTAACCTGGAGCACCTTTTCCCTCCTCATCGCCCCCTTCGAGCAGCCGCACCCATCCCGCCACCGGGTTACCATGCCGGCCGTCATACTTACCTAAACTCTTTAAAATTGCATATCTCCAGATCCACTGATTGGATTTGTGTTGTGTTGGTGTCAAGTAATTTATTACATTGTACTCCATTTTTCTAAGTTGATGTGGGAATTTTATTTTGTTGTGTTGTCACTTTATTACTGTTCTGGGCTGAATACTTTACACATTGCCTCAGAGAAAAGCTAGACTGCTTTTGTGCCAACCTACCAGAGAGTTAAGCCCAGGCTAATTTTGTGACTTTTTGTGGTTCACCCTGACAAGGATTGTGGTTGTTGCTTGGGTAGGCTTTCACCCTCCTCGACCAACCCCCAATTTCTTGCAGCCAACTAAAATGCTGCCACTTTGTTTCAATCTGGCAGTGGTAATTAGTGCTGGTGGCAATTCTGCCAATGGGAATTTGGGTGGCATTTACACTACTGTGAATCTGTAACTCAGGCTCTAAACTGTATAAATGTAACAGTGTTTGTAATGGCAAAATACAAATGAAAGTGAGTCTACATATTTTGATATTTGCTTTGTATGAGAGTGCCTCACCACCTCCTTCCTCCCAAAAAAATCCTGCACAGCACAGTACAGATATTAATACTAATTTTACAGCTGATGCAAACTGGAGTCTGAGGAAGAGGACTTCCCCACTTAAGTTAATGATATTAGGTCAAGGATAACCCATAAAAAAAGCAATCATGGTTGGCAGCCCACAAACTACAGCTGTATTTGGACTTCAATATCAGATATAAATTGATACATTGCCTATCCTCCTCTTCTTTATTTGCTGGTAGAAATCCAACTTTGGAATAATTTTGAAGTCTGTAGTAATCAGGAGACCACACTGGAGTAATGATGTCAACGTTGGTTTATTCATGTAGCAGGTATGCAGACAAGCAGGTAGAATACATCCAAGTATAAGTCATAGGAAAACCCACCGGGAGCAGCCTGCTAGCTGCTCAGCCCCATCCATCAACAGTCATCTCTCATTCAGTCACCCAAGCATTCCACTCATAGCCCACACACCAAACATTCCATTCAGAACACTCACGCAGGCTGAGCAGCCAGGGACAGTAAAACATGGGAGAGGCAATCCATAACACCAGGATACTACAAAGTCATTTAATTGTTTAAGAATGATGAGACAACTATGGTTACCCTTGATACAACATGAATTGCTTAGGAAAGCACTACCGTAATGTATTTCCCTTCATCAGGAATAGTATATGAATAGGAGCAATGTAAATTTCATTTATGAATGTGCCACAGTTTTAAATTATTTAGATATCTAATACAGGAAATTATTTCTTCAATAATGCCACACAAATAGTTTAAGGAATGATGCCAGTTCTTTTCTGACTATAGACAGGTATTAGTTAACACCTTATTTTCCACTGTTCATTCTACTGACAGACAGATTAGGCTGCTTCTTATTTATAGTTTGTGTGAATAAAGAATACGAGATTCCCATCTAGCACAGGCAATAGGATTGTATTCAAAGTTGTATATTAAAATAGTATATTTTATACTTCATTTCTGGTCTGCTGGATTAGATCAGCAATGCCAAAATCTAAGTTCAGACAGATATGGAAGGGGAAGGGGAAGTAATCGTGAGGGATGCTTATATGATGCTGTGGCCTATCAGAATCATTTATCAGCTTTGTGTCCACTGTTATTAAGCACCTGGGAAGTGATTTGTGTACTGGTTGTTTTGATCTGTGATTAAAACCAAAAAGTCAATAATACATACAAAAATAAAGCAGTGCCAAAACCAATACTAAACTTTTAAAATGGATAAAAGGATATTGCCATTGAACGTTAGACAGTGTGATGAGCCTTTGATGCTCGTTATGGAACACAGGAGCACAAAAAAATTCACTTCTGATTTCTAGTATTTTTTTATTCTTCCACATGAGTACAATGAAGTTATCTTGACTTGCTCTTAAAACTCAATAGTTGTGAAATATTTGTGAGCAGTATCCTTAGAGTATGGTATGCTTGTGAGATTGTGCATTTAAAGGAGCTATACAAATTATACTAGTATCACAAGTAAACAGTCTAATTCTTACAATTTATTATGCTGCAACAATGACCCAAAGTTCTTTATTGACCCCTGCCAACTTGAGAACTACAGTTCATTTTTAATTTCTCCAATTTGTACAGAAGGTTCTTCCACTGTTACTCAGAAATAACTTGTCCAACACCAAGCTGCGTTTCAGGGAAGTTACAATCTTTCAATAACTGAAGCTGGGGAATCATCCCAAAAGGTAAAGATGCTTCTATTGCCGAAAAAGTGTTATTACACCCATCACAGCCATCTTTGTATCTCAGGAGAGGTGCTTCTAATAAAGCCATTGGCACATTTACAATGACAACCAAATGTTAGCAAGCTGCTACTTTATGGAGAAAACTCATCACAATAGTCCATAATTCTGTGGTATGAAAATAAGTGTTCGCTGTCAAGGGAGCCCTTCAAGAAAAGAGTAATTAATAATTTACAAACAAATATCCTTTAACAGTTTCATATGCCAGCATAATGTATTTATGTTGGAATTTAACTACTAGACCTATTAATAATTGTAACTATGTATACAGCACATCATACCATACTGCTGATGTCATTAAGAACTGTAAATAATAAGTCATATAGCCAAATAATCATCAGGTCCAACAGTACCCAATGTAAAGACCTCACAAGAATGCAAGGCTGAACTGGCATTGCTGGCATTCAAATTGTGACCATCAGAATACAGCTGTTTTCAGTGGCTGATATTCTTTGCTGATAATAACTTTGCTGTTATGTACTAGCTTGCTAGTTCCAACAAGAAAGTAGATGCTTTGTGTCAATATGTCACAAGGTATGCTCAGACCAAACATCCCAATCAGGAATAAATCAGAATAGGTGAGTGGTACCTGCGAGGCAGATTTGCATCATAATTTGCGCTTGTTAAATAAAAATACTGTGGCGAAAGAAGCATCTTGGCTTAACTGTTAAGGAGAGCTTACCATACTTTCCAAGGAAACCATACATATTTTTATCTGAGTCACCAATGAAGTTGCTAGAATTCTATAATGACTCTTTTTGGTAAGTAAAAAGAGGAAACAAAATTCAATATATATGTCTTTAGATCTATGAAATTTAGAACCATATCCGCCTTTTTATTAGTGTAGTTGTTTAATTCTTCAACAGCCCAGATAAGTAAGTAGTATTATTGCCTATTTGTTTATAAATAATTAGCATAAAAGACACAGTCAAAAATCACAATCCAGACAATATTACAATATGAGTATATAAGAGGGATACAACAAAAGAAATTCAGAGGCCAAAGTCAAACAAACTTTTAAAATAAATGCCGGAATTGCCTTGCAAATTGACACGGAGTCCATAATCTGGATTAGGGCCAGGCCTCTCGAAGTTTAACTGTGCTACTTAACAAACATCCAACATTCACACAAGTGGAAACGTCCTTAAGCATTAAAAGATACAGCTGTGCAGGCCTCACTTGTTTAAATTTTAAAACCTTTAAAATTGGTAATAAAAATATTTGTCTTGGAACAATATAAAAAGGACAAAAAAAGATGAAACGGGCGACAGTCTGTGCAGAAATATTCTCACACTCATAGAGTCAAGGGAACAAGTAGCGGGCCAGCCCTTGGGAAAACTAATGAGTTGCAGGAAGACATTTAATCTAAACCTAGATAAAAGCTGGCGATGATACACGTTAGTCACCCAAGTCAAGTAAGGCACCATTAAAGTTACAGTTTTTATCAAGCTTTAGGCGAAAACAGCAGGTTTTTGCAATTCAATGCCCTCACTTGCTGCAGTAGTGTGCCATTAAAAATTCTGTTTCACCTAGATCTAATCGGCCTAAGTTACCTTGTTCGGACATTAAAACAGATTCAGACAACCCAATGAGGCAAGTTGGGACTTGATGTAATTCAACCAAGGGATTGCTCTGATGTTATCCAGGGTGAGACAATCTCCGATGACCTGTCTATTCAGGGTTAGCTCACTCTTGCACCATATTAAGATTCACCGTAACATTGGCCTAATCTAATGGTATCCAGAATATACTTAACGCAACTTTTCATGGATAACGTAAGTCAAGGTACTACGCAGGGCGCCCAATAGGCACCTGGTGAACTTGTTCTCCTCTAGCTGAGCAGTCCCAGAACCCGCAGATGTCACTGCCATAACTAGTGGCAGATACACATTTCTTATATTATGTTATTTGTTGCTTGGTATAGAATATGACTCATCCCGGTAGGGACATCTCGGTGCTTTGAAGGAAAATTGCTGATATAGAAATAGTAGTTTAGAACAACCGGGTCTTAAGATGTTTCTTGAATTCCGCAAAGCTAGGGCACAGGTGTATTGTCAGTGGTAGTTTGATCCAATGGAGTGGGCTTGGGTGGGAAAATGCACGACCTCCATATTTAGTCATACGAATCCGGCGGAGGTGTAGAAAGGATTGATTACTAGATCGCAAGTTCCTGCTAGGAATATAAGGAGCGAGCCTGTTTTGCAGGTATTTTGGTCCAGAGCCTGATAGAGATTTGTAAGTTATACACAGCAGTTTGAACATGGCTCTCTTGCGAATTGGGAGCCTATGTAAGGCTCTGAGTGTGAAAACAGATAGAGTCCTTGGTGGTAGGTTGTTAACCATACATGGCGCTATATTTTAGACGACTTGCAGTTGGGACAGAATAACTGGAGGCCATGGAGGCAAGGATCAAGGCATTACCATTGTCTAGAGGGCTAATGAGCGCCTCGTGAGTGTTTTACGTGAGTTCAATGGGAGCCCTTTAAAGATCTTTCTGAAAAGGTGCATGGTGCCAAAGCAGGTGTCACATGTGGAAGATAAATGATCTTGCATCGAAAATTGATTGTCGATGAGTATGCCTACATTTCTTGTGATTCTGGGCAAAGGGGTGGGGCACAATTCTGCTGGCCACGCATCCTCAGCCCAGAGACTTTGGGCCTGGTCGAACAAGAGAATTTCTGTTTTGCTCACCATTGAGTTGGAGACAATTAGAGGACATCCAGGAAGCAACCTCCCTCATGCAAGTGGAGAATCTTTGTTTGACATTCTCGATGTCCTGCCCGAATACGATGACCAATTTGGTGTTGTTTGTGTATGAGAGTGTCTGAAATCCAAAGGGTTTGATCAGTTGGGCCAAGGGGGCTACATATACATTGAAGAGTGCTGAAGTCGGGGAAGAAAGCTGGGGAACTCCCTTGTTCAGAGAAAAGGTCCTGGAGTGGTATGGTCCCATAGAGACTGTTTGTACTTGGTCTTTAAGGAAGTCACTCAGCCAGTTAAAGGCTGTACCCCTGATACCTATCTGCTGCAGACATTGTAATAGGATTGTGTGTGAGAAGTTGTTAAATGCTGCCGATAGATAGAGCAGCACTAGCATAGCTGGTTGTCCGTCGTCAAGTGACAGTGTAATGGTGTCTAGTACAGTACTGCAAGTAGAGCAGTCTCTGTGCTGTGGGATGGTCTAAAACCTGACTGAGAGATGTCCAACAGATTGTTCTGTTCCAAGTAGGCCATACGCTGTTTGTTAACATGGGCCTCTAATGTCTGGGCCTATAACATTTGGCATGGCAAAGGTGGAGGAGGGCCTCAAATGGTTTCTTCCCCAGCCCACCAGTAAAATACAGAACTGACTCCCAAGATTGTGCCAGTAATAATCTTTTGGAGGCGAGTAGGGGACCCCATGTGCTCTAATCGTTTAACAAAATACCCAGTCCAGATAACATACTGTATAGTTAGTGATATTCATGCTGCTACTACTGCTACCATACTACTGGTACTACTACTATTGCTCTGCAAGTCAGGTAAGCTAAATCTTTTGTACCTTATTGAGAAATTGCATGGGTCACTCCCCCATGCTCATTTCTCATACAGGGTCCCAACTTACCTCTCAGTTTTTGGAAACCTTTGGTAATACATTTGAGTTTGGTGAAACATTATACATTGAGCCTGACTTCTACAGCTATCATCTGCAATCCTGTGGTCAGAGGGAACATATGAAGTCAAATCTGGAGCGATACCTCAAGCACTAAACTGGTTATAGTAAAAGGCCCTTGGTGAAAATATCATATGTGTTGCATATTTAGGTGTCGTACAAGGGTGCAACACAAAAGACTTACACACATTTTCTTGATGCTCAAATACATTCTGAAATGGCATAAACAATTCTTGCTGAGAGGAAAAAAGTGCCAGAATAAAAAAAGAAAAGTAAAGTTTGATTAAGTATGAAACCTGTGAGAATCCAAGGAGTCAATGAGTGTGCATTCTATTTCAACAGCTCCCTTAAAATTGACCCTGTGCTCCCTGTCCTGGGATCGAGAGATATTGGACTTCCATTTTTATTGCTTTGTCACGAGAGCTGGAGCAGCCCATTGACTTGACTGCACTCCCTGCATAGCGCTCCTTGGCCTAATGGATGAGCTGTGGGGAAGGAGGAGCAACCATTATTTGCTGGGCCTCTGGACTCTGATTGCCAAGATGATAGCTCAGTGGTGGAACTCGTCAAATTTGCCTACCGTGGTAGCCTAGCACAAGGCAATGGACTGGTGTGCAAAAATTGAGGAATCTGTCAATACTGCTAGAGGATGCCCCACAAACACAAAAACATCTGTGGAAAACGGTGGGACTACTTTGGGCTCCAAAGCACTGGCTGTTAAATATGTTTGTTAGTATTAATCCACGGTTTTCATGGATCACTTGCATTATAGTCAAGTCAAGTCAAGTCAAAAAAGGCTTTATTTCGACATAAAAAATATCTTAAAAAGCGTACATACAATTAAAATTCATTTTAAACAATAAGAATAAGACATATAAAAAAGACTCCTTGCATGATAGAAATCAGCAAATAAAAACATGATTAAACTATTTGTCTAAGTCTTTTTGACCGAATCCGCCATGCCCACCCAAGATACTTCGAGGTGGCGCATGCATAAAATGAACGAGTGTCTGAAAGTAGTATCCTTAGTGCCATATTACAATATCTTGTTCCCAGTGTAAGGCACATGGGTTTTAGCCATTTCGTCCGTGGAACTTTATAGACAGGACACTCGAATAAAAAATGAGGGACAGATTCATAACGCTGTGGGCAGAAAGGGCACCACGGGGCAGTCTGGTAGGGAATTTTCCAATGGCTTGTGAGTTCCATTAAGGGAAGAAGACCTATTCTAAATTTGAAATACAAGGATCTTTCCCATGGGGCTGAAATAATGTCCAAATACAGTTCTCTGAGGGGGACATCTTTAAACTCCATAAAATTTCTAGACGATTTACAAATCGTTACAGAAGAGTTTCTTTTATTTGCCACCCATTTCCAATAGAGTTGTTTTAACATTAGTTTGGGCGGAGCCGTCTGTTGATGCCATGCTTCTTCTAGGCCCAGATTGGCAAGTAATGCTTTGATGTCCCTTAACCATTTTATTTTTGTCCAGCCAGTGGATTTAATGATCTCACGCAGGCCATCCGCATAACTTGACAGCTCAGGGACTCTCCAGATGCGGGTCCACAGAAGCAAAGGGCGTAACTTGGCTTGGTCCTCAATCGCCCGACAGCCCATGTCTAATTGCAACGGCAGGATAGGGACAGAGGGACCGAGGGACATCAAACTTCTCAAGAAGGTGTTCTCAGCTCGAGTAAGATCTTTCATGTTTGACGTTCCCCAGAGTTCCGCCCCATAAAGAGCGGCACTTACTCCTCTGGCCGAGTAAATATCCATTACTGCTGCTATGGGTTTCGTAGAGGCTGCTCTTTGCTCTTTCAACAGAGCCCCAGTTACTCTTTTCAAGCTTAGCAACATTTTGGTCAAATGATGGTCCCATTTCATCGAGTCCACCAGCCGGATACCCAAGTAATCAAACGTCTTGGTCCTTTCCAGTGCAACAGACCCCAATGTTGGTGGGGGGCCAAGTTTTTGCGGGGGATTCAGGATAAGATACTTTGTTTTGTCTGTGTTAATACAGAGTCCTCTTTGCTTGCAAAAGGCATCAAAACCAAAGAGAAGCTGCTGAAGTCCCATCGGGGATTTTGACAGAAGTAAAGTATCGTCCGCAAAAAGCAGGGTAGGAATTAAGCGACCTGCCAGACGGGGTGCATCAGCTGGTATCCTGGTCAGACAGTCCACCACCCCATTCACGTAGAGCGAGAAGAGTGTTGGTGCAAGTACGCACCCCTGTCTTACACCTCTGTTCACATCTATTCTTAAGGTCTTTTCACCATTCGGCCCCCAGCGAATTTGGGCATAGTTTTTTTCGTGGAACCTCATAATCAGGTGGAGCAGGTAAGATGGCATGCCAAGGTCACACAAAACCTTCCATAAATTATTTCTAGGGACCAAATCGAAGGCTGTGCGGAGGTCGATGAAGGCCAGATATAGGGTACCCTTCCCAATCACGACCACCTTCCAATAAATCATAAGTAGCCTTAATGTTTGTTCAATTGTTCCCGTGCCAGCTCGGAACCCAGCCTGGAAATCTGAAAGAATCTTGTTTTCCTCTGCCCACTGCTGGACTCTGGCTAAAAGGACCTTGCCTGCTACTTTCTGCGAACAATCGATCAGGCTAATCGGCCTGTAGTTCGCTGGGTCTTCTCTTGAGCCTTTCTTATGCAGAGGGACCACCTCCGCAGCCATCCATGAGGCGGGCAGGGGTGCACCCGCCATAGCAGCATTTAAAACTGATGCAATTAACATACTCCAATTGCCCAAGTCTATACGAAGCAGGTCACCAGGAAGGCCATCGGGACCAGCCGCTTTGCGCGGAACAAGAGATTTTATTGCACCTTCTGTTTCTTTCCTAGTAAACAGGCTTTCCTCGAAACTCCCATCACCTCGAGAGATCTGAGGTAGAGCGAAGTCCATTACCTCTGCTACAGGAGCTGTATACAATTTTGAGAAATGTAAATACCATCGATCCTCAGTTATGTTACAAGTGATGACAGTGTCTAGGGGTCTGTTTTTCTTGCGTATTAGGTCCCAAAAGCCTCTTGCATTTTTTCCACCACTGGCAACACGAAGTTCCTGCCAAAATGCGTCTTCCCAGTCTCTCCTTGCCAACTTTAGCTCTGCTTTGTAACTCTTGCGTTCGGTGGCTATTAGGGTAGCATCTCCACTTTTTACAGCCAATATTAGTGCTTTCTTTCTAGCACGACACTCTTTTGAGTACCAGCCAAAATTCCCATGCCGCTTATCAGGGTTATTAATTCCCCTTTTTATCTTAGCTTTAAATAGGCCCCCAATTGACGTCGAAACCTCACTAAACATTGCTGTAATATGGTTTGGACTGACAGGCTCATTTTCCAAAATTGCACAGGCCGCAGAGGCAACAGCACGAATGCAGGAAAGTTTTTTTTCATCGATTGCCACTTTATCCCACTTTAGTCGTCTTAGGCAGTTTGAGGGGACCACCCCTCCCAAAGGCATTGGCTCAGGTGCATCACGGTCTCCACTGACTAAATGACTCTCCCGCCACCAGCGTGTTAGGGATAGAGAAAGTGCATTATGGTCACTGTCCAGGGAGGGTAAAACTATCATGTCCATCACGTGGGCCCAAAAAGAGAAATTTAGAAGGATGTAATCTATCCTGGATGAGTGCCCAACCCTATTGTATGTATGTTCCCCTGCTAGGTCTGAGCGTGTTCTCCCATTGGCTGCTCTCAGGCCATACTCAAGTGTAAGGGAGTTTAGCTGAATAATTCTGGGCGTCCATCTATTTATTATTGGAAGGTCTAATGACGGGACGCCTCTCCTTGAGTCTTCATCATACAAATCCAGAGATTCATCTGGCAACAGAGGCTCAAAAGTGCAATTGAAGTCTCCCATGACCATAATTAACGAGTCTCCACTGCACTCACCTAGAGTTATCTCTAAAGCAGAAAGAGTTGGTGACAATGCTCTCCCAGAGGCCCCACGTGTATAGATATTAATAATCTCCAGTTTTTCGGCTTTCCCTGGGCATGTTATAGTCAAGCGCATCAAATCTGGGGATTTTTGGGGATGATGGTATACTCTCCATCCTAAGGAAATATTTACCCAAATTAAGAGACCTCCATAAGGGCGACCTCTTCCCGATGCTGGGATGCCTGCCGGGACAAAAAAAGTGGCATAACCCACTCTGTGCCTTGGTTCCACGCACCACGTCTCTTGAAATGCACAGACTGAGTGGGGCTCAATAAGCGCCACCCAGTCCGGAGTATCCAATTTGTTATTTAGGCCTGCCACATTCCAGCTAATAACTTTCAAGATTGAATGATGCAAAGATTCCACACAACCTTCTACCCTACCCTGTATAGTCAGAGATTGTGCTCCATCCGCTAACTCAATAGTCTCAGACCAATCGCCTGAGAAGGAAGGCACAATTGGGTTAAGCGAGGGTTGGGGTACAGGAACATTAAACAAGTTTACCCGCTCGGCTATGTGTGGTGTATTAACCCTAAGCAGGGGGGTGTTAGATGCTACTATATCACCAAGTCACCAACCCCAACCCTGGAATGGGGCTGCTTGGGTGGGTGTCCACGCCCTTGCTCTGGCATCCAGGGTTGGGTTATGTGGGAGCCATCCACCTCTACCCCCATCTTGCGAGAATTTCTTATACCCCATTAGGGGAGGGGGGTGATAGAAGTACCCCAAATCCCTGGTTTGGATGTCGCAGAAATTGTGCTGCGACTGCTGACTGCAAATCATGCCTGCTGCTCTAGGATCATTAAAATTAATCAGCACGCAGTCCCCCATTAGGTTTTTACGTCTATTACCAATCCAACCCACACGTCGGACAAAAGCTATTCTACCATCAATGTGCCCTGGGAGGGGTCTATTTGCTTTGAGCCAGGAGAGCGTTTTATGTTTAAGGTCAGAATATAACTCACTAGAACCTTCTTCAAGCTCAGGAACCCCCGTTAAAATCACCACAAAGGGCTTACAACCAGGGGGGAGGCTAGCATTAGGGGTTTGCCTTTTTGCCCTATCCTTAACAGGGGATTTTACTACAATTTTTGCTGGAGGGTTGGATACAACCTTATTAGCAGGAGTGGGAGGGGATGGTGTTGTATCACCCTTTGTTGTGGTCGATATATTTCCTGCTGCCGTGGCAGTTGGGACTAAGGACTTGGTGTTTGAAACAGGGTTGACCTTAAGAGCCTTAGGGGCTTGAGTGCTAGATTTGTTCCTTGCACGGGCCAAACTAGGCACAGGGTTTAGAGTTGGTTGTCCATGTAAGGTTCCACTCTTAGAATGCTTGGGTTGAGAAACCGTAACTGGAATAGGCGTCTTTTGACAAGGTAAAGACTCTGGATGGGCCCTAGAAACAGGGGGAGCTATAGAGACAGCACCACTTGTTAACCCTCCATTTTCTTCAACCTGGGCCTTGGCGTGAAATTTAACTAAGGATTTCACAGCATAAAAGTTGTCCAGCATTGACTGTTCAAATGTAGCTAGTTTACGTGTGAGACTATCAATCTTTTCAACAAGGGGCAGCACCACAGACTTGATTAAGCGCTCAACCTGAGGAAGAATGCTGGTATCTATTGAGGCCAACGGGCCAGGAGTGTCCTCCACAGCGGAAGCTCTGATAAAGCTCGTTATTGATTTTTGCTGTGGGACTTGATATGTACCGATACCCCCTTTAGGCATGGTGTGCCTCATAGCTTTCCTGCGTGGTTTTTGGGAGCCCCCCCTGCTGGGGCTTGCAAGGCGCTTTCTCTTTTTTTGTTGGAATGGTCCTAAAACTGCCTTCCCTACAAGTGTATTTTGCTGAACCACTACTCTGGGAGTGCTAGCTACAGTGTGTACAACTAAAGATGGTGTGTTTGGGGCCTCACTAGCCTCGCTAGGCAATTTAGGTGGACTAGGGGCTATGAGGGTTACGGAGTTGGAATCCAAAGATTGTTCCCCCAGCGAGAGGTCAGTGGTGGCAGATGAAATATGAAGTGTGGGGTCAAGAACTATGCTTGGTGCGGTAGTGGTCACCCTTTCTAAACTTGCCCTAATTCGACTTAATCTCTCATCAATGAATGAGGAATCAATGATCACCAATGAGGTTGGAGTAGCATGCACGGGGCTAGGAGCCAGGGCAATAGCACCTAAAGATGAACGCTTGTCGGGCGTACCCACTGAATCCCATGATAATCTTTGTTCAGCTAGGGTTATCTCCTTTTCTACTAATGTAACTGCTCGGGTTATAAATTGGTCCATAGTACCTGTGACAACGTCTCCCGCAGGTTTCTTAATCTTGCTAGAACGGGTACCTGAAGCCATTTTCCCGTTAGTTTCGTGTCCACTTTCCGGAGCCAAGAGATGTGGCCCGGCCCGGCCTCTTCTGGCCCCTGATGGCCTAAGATGGTCCCGCCCTTGTCCCGGGCTTCTCCCGGTCGCTCCCGCTCGCTCCCGCGAAGCGGTGATCCTGCACTCCTTAAGAGGCTGCAGCTATGTGATAGGCGGGGGGGGCGTAGCCAGCGGGGAGAGCAGCCCAGGTGTTGCTAGTTGGGCGCGCAGGGGCTCCTGGTCACTGGAGTCCCCTGCTTAGCTCGCAGCCCCGCTGGTTCTCTTACCTACCCCCGCGTTCCTCCTTAGCTCCTCTGGGCAGTCCTTAGCCAAGCGACGACGCGCTGCGGGACCCGCGAAGCGGGTCCGGCGAGTCGTGGGGGTGAAAGCAGGTCCGCTGGGCAGCTTGTGCAAAACGCTCCTCCGTCAGGCAGCAAGGTACGCTAAAAAGTGTCCCACGAGCACAGGGGCAGCAGCAGCTTTTGGCTCCGTTGGCGGGGGGGCGTGGCCACCGGGGAGAGCAGCCCAGGTGTTGCTAGTTGGGCGCGCAGGGGCTCCTGGTCACTGGAGTCCCCTGCTTAGCTCGCAGCCCCGCTGGTTCTCTTACCTACCCCCGCGTTCCTCCTTAGCTCCTCTGGGCAGTCCTTAGCCAAGCGACGATGCGCTGCGGGACCCGCGAAGCGGGTCCGGCGAGTCGTGGGGGTGAAAGCAGGTCCGCTGGGCAGCTTGTGCAAAACGCTCCTCCGTCAGGCAGCAAGGTACGCTAAAAAGTGTTATATGGTTTATGGTTCTATTGGACAAAATCAATACAAATTGGTTTATCCCCAAAAAATCGACACTGTGCTTAGTGATATTTTCCTGTAGCTACCAACACACTTAAAGTTAGACACAATTTTATAGTGTTTGAAAAGTTATGTTAATTGTTAATTTCGATTTATATAGCGCCAAATCACCGACAGGTCTCTTAGCGCTTGCTTTGGGAACCCGTCCTGGCTTTCCCTGCGAGATAACCCCTACTGGGCATCCCCAAGGTGAAGACCAGGCATCCCATCGCAGTGGGGCCGTAGTGGAGATTAAGCAAGCTATTGCCCAGAGTTGCAGAGTGTGAACCCATGATTCAAGTAGTCACGTCAGGAATTGAACCCTGGGCTCGGGTCTGACCTCTGCATCAGGGTCTGCCTCCTCTAACCAGTGAGCCACACTTCTCCACTATCTCCACCATCTTCTGATAGCAGGAGATAGGGAGAACCCAGAGAGTCCGTCTCCCTCCCTTCAGATCAGAGGCCTCCGAATTAATTACATCTCACTGTGCCTGCTCGCATTTGACTGTCGATATCACCCTACCTCTAGCATTTGCCAGCTTTGCTAGCGCTCGCATTACCAAATTGTTTAATTTATTTTGTGCCCCATTTCGCTAGCACCTCCCTGCCCACAGCGCTATTTACTTAAATTCCCCAACCGGTTCCGGTTTCACTTGTGCCGCCATTTGTGTTGTTGCTTTGCCTCGGAGCCCTCCCTCTCCACGCACGCACCCGCCTCCCAGCTGCTCCTCCCTCCCACTGAGTGGCAAGGCTCTCTCCGCCGATTGAAGCGCTGTGACCGTCCTGACTTCGTCAGAAACGGTCGCTCCCCCAAGGCCCCTAGTGCTTGTGATTTCAGCTGTGCCACGCTGCCTCTGACCAACGCTGTGCTGCTCTGTTGACTACTCTACTGCCTGGGTATCGTATCGCTGCTCTGCTGCCCTGAATTAATTACATCTCACTGTGCCTGCTCGCATTTGACTGTCGATATCACCCTACCTCTACCATGTGCCCGCTTTGCTAGCGCTCGCATTACCATATTGTTTAATTTATTTTGTGCCCCATTTCGCTAGCGCCTCCCTGCCCACAGCGCTATTTACTTAAATTCCCCAACCGGTTCCGGTTTCACTTGTGCCCCCATTTGTGTTGTTGCTTTGCCTCGGAGCCCGCCCTCTCCACGCACGCACCCGCCTCCCAGCTGCTCCTCCCTCGCCCCTCCCCTATCAATATATGACAGATGCATTTGCGCGCAGCGTTCACGCGCAGCGGATGCGCGCCGAAGGTGCGCCAAAGGTAAGCCCGTCTACGCCCGTCCGCGCCTGGACCGCGCCCAGCGCCAGACCCCCTGGTCCCCGAAAAGCCCATCCCGCCCGCATCACATACGACGCCACCACCCTCTCTGCCCTTAACATCGGCAGACTCCATAACTGCTACCAAGCCGCCCCAGGACACACCCATGGACCATTCACCTGCTATTCCTGCAAGTTTACCTGCGTCCGAACCCTCACCAAATCCACTGACACTAAACGGAACACCGAATCCAATCACCTAAAATGCATCCTTCTCAACACCCGTTCTGTCCACAGTCACGCCATCAAACTCTGGAATCTACTTGACACCACAGCTCCGGACGTCGCCTTTCTCACCGAAACATGGATGAACGCCTCATCTACGCCCGACGTCGCAATAGCCATCCCTGAAGGCTACAAGATCATCCGCAAGGACCGCACCAATCAAATAGGAGGAGGCATTGCCATTGTTCACAAAAACACCATCCGCATCACGACCAGTTCCGATGACAACCTCGCAGCAGCCGAACACCTTCACTTCCAGATCCACATCGACCCCAAGACCACACTCAGAGGAACCCTCATCTACAGGCCACCAGGACCCCGTACACAATTCTGCGAAGACATCACTGACTTCATCAGCCCACACGCCCTCCCCTCCGAGGAATATATCCTTCTAGGAGACCTCAACTTCCATCTGGAAAAGAACGATAACAACACTACCACCCTTTTGGACAACCTCGCAAACCTTGGACTTAAACAAATTGTCAACACCCCAACCCACTGTGCAGGACACACGCTTGACCCAATCTTCTCATCTAGCAAATACATCTCCTTCAATCACACCACAGCTCTCCATTGGACAGACCACAGCTGCGTACACTTCAGCTACCGAAAAACTATAACCCATAACAACCCACAACAAATTCCTCGCAGAAACTGGAACAAGATCACCACCGACCAGCTTCTCACATCACTCAACCAAAACCCTCCCACCAATCCGTCAGACCCTAACCAAGCAGCCACCAACCTTGCACAATGGATAACCCACAGCGCTGACGAATTAGCACCAGTGAGAAACAATCCAACCAAACAAGGCCACAAAAAAGCCCCCTGGTTCAATGAGGATCTTAAGATATCCAAGAAGACTTGCCTAACCCTCGAGAAAGCCTGGAGAAAAAACCCATCCACCGAAAACCTAACCACTTTCAAGAACGCCACCCGTAAACACCACCAACTGATCCGTTCCGCCAAGAAATCAGCATTCAAAGATCGACTCGACAACAACGCCGACAGCAGCAAGGAACTATTCAACATCGTAAAAGAATTTACCAACCCCTCAGCCGGCACCAACAACATCACTCCCTCCCAAGACCTCTGCGACTCCCTAGCATCTTTCTTTCACAACAAAATTGCCGACATTCACAATAGCTTCGTAAACCAGCCAAGCGATCAGTCCACCCCATCCACCTCTGAACTGAAACCCTCCTCAAACAACCTTTGGACCTGGAACCCAGTCACCACTGAAGACACCATCCGCCTGATGAACTCCATCCACTCAGGATCGCCTACAGACCCTTGTCCCCACCATATTTTCAACAAAGCAGACTCCATCATCGCACCCCATCTTCGAGACGTCATCAACTGCTCCTTCAACTCCGCTACCTTCCCCGAGAGCTGGAAACACGCCGAACTCAGCGCTCTCCTGAAGAAACCCACGGCAGACCCCACTGAACTTAAGAACTACCGCCCTATCTCGCTCCTCCCATTCCCTGCCAAAGTCATTGAGAAAGCTGTCAACAGTCAACTCGCCGCCTTCCTTGAATCCAACAAATCCCTCGACCCATCACAATCCAGATTCCGAGCCAAACACAGCACCGAAACCGCCCTCATCGCAGCAACAGACGACATCCGAACGCTGCTGGACAATGGAGAAACTGTCGCCCTCATCCTGCTCGACCTCTCCGCAGCCTTCGACACAGTCTGTCATAACACCCTCATACAACGCCTAAGTAACATCGGAATACAAGGAAAAGCATTGGAATGGATCATCTCGTTCCTCTCCGGGAGAACCCAGAGAGTCCGTCTTCCTCCCTTCAGATCAGAGGCCTCCGAAGTCATCTGCGGCGTACCTCAAGGTTCTTCACTTAGCCCCACACTCTTCAACGTATACATGAGTCCCCTCGCATCCATAGCTCGCCAACACAACCTCAACATAATCTCCTACGCAGACGACACCCAGTTGATCCTCTCCCTCACCAAAGACCCGAACACCGCCAAAACGAACCAACATGAAGGAATGAAAGAAGTAGCCAAGTGGATGAAAAGCAGCCGCCTAAAACTAAACTTGGACAAAACTGAAGTCCTCATACTTGGATCATCTCCCTTCGCTTGGGATGACTCATGGTGGCCACCGGCACTGGGAAATGCCCCCACACCTACGAACCACGCACGGAACCTGGGCTTCATCCTGGACTCCTCCCTATCCATGTCCAGACAGGTCAGCGCCGTCTCTTCGTCTTGCTTCAACATCCTACGTATGCTCAAAAAAGTCTTCCGCTGGATCCCCACCGAAACTAGAAAGACGGTCACCCACGCACTAGTCACCAGCCGATTGGACTACGGAAACGCACTGTATGCCGGAACCACAGCCAAACTTCAGAAGAGACTCCAACGCATCCAAAATGCCTCAGCCAGACTCATCCTAGACATCCCCCGCAAAGCTCACATCTCCAGTCACCTGAGAGACCTCCACTGGCTTCCTGTCAGCAAAAGAATAACGTTCCGTCTCCTCACCCACGCACACAAAGCCCTCTACGACCTTGGGCCCGAATGCCTCAACACGCGACTTTCCTTCTTCACCCCCACCCGCGAACTTAGATCGTCCAATCAAGCCCTCTCCACAATACCACGGATCCACCATGGGGGGAAGATCCTTCTCCTTCTTAGCGGCCAAAACATGGAACTCTCTCCCCTCCCACCTTCGCCTCACTCAGAACCACCTCTCTTTCAGAAAACAACTCAAAACCTGGATTTTCGATAAATAACCTCCCCCTTCCCTCCAGCGCCTTGAGACCCTACGGGTGAGTAGTGTGCTATATAAATGCCAAACTTGAACTTGAACTTGAACTATAGCTGACAGTACTCTTCTTGAACCACAAAACAAACAAATCCTGTTTAATTTGCAGAACTTTAACCAAGGTTGAAAACAATGCATGAACATGAATTTAATTTAAATCTTCAGCCCTGAATTTAACATTTAGTCACAAAAGTATATCTATTGCTAAACATGCATTGGCAAATTCAATCGGTCTTGGCTTTATAAGGCTCGGCTATTGTTTTTTTTAATGCATGCTGGCAGCAGCATACAAACACAGGCTTCAAGATGTATTTGCATGTATGGCTGGCACTCCAAATTGCCATTCCAGGATGGAAACTGATGCACATACAAGCATTGTGATGAATGCACACATATGCGTCATAAGGTGGGCAAGCATGAATTGCATGCATGCCTGTGCATAGTCTAATGTTTAATTTACTGTTCTAACATAGAAAATGGTTGTCAAGGCGCACGATTTAGAAGGTAAATGTATGTTGGAAATGATAAATTGTGTTTTGGGAGGTGGGCTGGTGGTGCTAATTTAGGGGTCAATTACGATGGCGGACGGAAGGACGACCGCCGGCCTGGAGTAGGCAAAAAATGCCTTTTTCCAGTCCGCCAGCCGCGGTCACTCCGTCCGCCATATTAGAATGGGAAACACTGTCAAATGTCCGTTCGCGGCGGAAGATCACGCACCGCCGCGGAACTACACCCGACCCCGCGGCGGACGTAACCAATCCAGAGACACTGCCGTACGGAATGACGTCTCCGACCGTCCTCTAAATCACGATGGCGGAAAACACACATGAAATCGCTGCGGAAAAACAACCTGCCTGAACACGGTGGATTCCCCACAGCGAAGATACAACACATTGCAGAGATACCCACCATAAGCAGCTCGCCGTCATGGACCCAGCGCTACACGCATTTCCGATACTCTTCGTGCTCCACCACCAGCAAGTCATGGACCATCGCCGACGACGACGCAGGTACGCCAACACACCAATTACTGTCGGAAGGGGAGTACGTGCCAGGGCTGTGACGTTGGGAGGGGGAGTGTCATGTTTGAGAAACTTCATTTACGATCGCACCAATATATCCACAATTCAAGTACACAACCAGGAATGACATTGACAAACCACTACACATGATTGACTTGCTTTATTAAACATAATAGGGGTATAATCTTACAGTAGCCAATAGCATGGGCACTGGGTACAACAGAGCAGGTACATCTGAAGCAGCACATGAGAGGGGCTATGTGCATCAGCAGTCCATGCCAAGGCACAGGTACATTAGAGGCAGCACATGAGAGGGCACAATGCAGTATCAGAACAATAACAGGGCAGTGTCCATAACAGAGCAGGCACATCAGAGGCAGCACATGAGAGGGGCTAAGTGCATCAACAGTCCATAGCACAGAACAGGTACATCAGTGGCAGCACGTGAGAGGGCACAATGCAGTATCAGAACAGCAACAGGGCAGTGTCCATACCAGAGCAGGTACATCAGTGGCAGCACATGAGAGGGGCTAAGTGCATCAACAGTCCATAGCACAGAACAGGTACATCAGAGGCAGCACGTGAGAGGGGCTAAGTGTATCAACAGTCCATAGCACAGAACAGGTACATCAGAGGCAGCACGTGAGAGGGGTTAAGTGCACCAACAGTCCATAGCACAGAACAGGTACATCACTGGCAGCACGTGAGAGGGGATAAGTGCATCAACAGTCCATGGCAGAGAACAGAGCAGGTACATCAGAGACAGCACATGAGAGGGGCTAAGTGCATCAACAGTCCATGGCAGAGAACAGAGCAGGTATATCAGAGGCAGCACATGAGAGGGGCTATGTGCATCAACAGTCCATGGCAAGGCACAGGTACATCAGAGGCAGCACATGAGAGGGGCTAAGTGCATCAACAGTCCATGGCAGAGAACAGAGCAGGTACATCAGAGGCAGTACATGAGAGGGGCTATGTGCACCAACAGTCCATAGCACAGAACAGGTACATCAGAGGCAGCACGTGAGAGGGGCTAAGTGCATCAACAGTCCATAGCACAGAACAGGTACATCAGAGGCAGCACGTGAGAGGGGCTAAGTGCATCAACAGTCCATAGCACAGAACAGGTACATCACTGACAGCACGTGAGAGGGGATAAGTGATTCAACAGTCCATAGCACAGAACAGGTACATCACTGGCAGCACGTGAGAGGGGATAAGTGCATCAGCAGTCCATAGCACAGAGCAGGTACATCAGAGGCAGCACATGAGAGGGGCAAAGTGCATCAACAGTCCATGGCAAGGCACAGGTACATTAGAGGCAGCACATGAGAGGGCACAATGCAGTATCAGAACAATAACAGGGCAGTGTCCATAACAGAGCAGGTACATCTGAAGCAGCACATGAGAGGGGCTATGTGCATCAGCAGTCCATGGCAAGGCACAGGTACATTAGAGGCAGCACATGAGAGGGCACAGTGCAGTATCAGAACAATAACAGGGCAGTGTCCATAACAGAGCAGGTACATCACTGGCAACACGTGAGAGGGGCTAAGTGCATCAACAGTCCATAGCACAGAACAGGTACATCACTGGCAGCACGTGAGAGGGGATAAGTGCTTCAACAGTCCATAGCACAGAACAGGTACATCAGAGGCAGCACGTGAGAGGGGTTAAGTGCATCCACAGTCCATAGCACAGAACAGGTACATCACTGGCAGCACGTGAGAGGGGATAAGTGCATCAACAGTCCATGGCAGAGAACAGAGCAGGTACATCAGAGGCAGCACATGAGAGGGGCTAAGTGCATCAACAGTCCATGGCAGAGAACAGAGCAGGTACATCAGAGGCAGCACATGAGAGGGGCTATGTGCATCAACAGTCCATGGCAAGGCACAGGTACATCAGAGGCAGCACATGAGAGGGGGTAAGTGCATCAACAGTCCATGGCAGAGAAGAGAGCAGGTACATCAGAGGCAGCACATGAGAGGGGCTATGTGCATCAACAGTCCATGGCACAGAACAGGTACATCTGAAGCAGCACGTGAGAGGGGCAAAGTGCATCAACAGTCCATGGCAGAGAACAGAGCAGGTACATCAGAGGCAGCACATGAGAGGGCACAATGCAGTATTAGAACAGCAACAGGGCAGTGTCCATAACAGAGCAGGTACATTAGAGGCAGCACATGAGAGGGCACAATGCAGTATCAGAACAATAACAGGGCAGTGTCCATAACAGAGCAGGTACATCACTGGCAACACGTGAGAGGGGCTAAGTGCATCAACAGTCCATAGCACAGAACAGGTACATCACTGGCAGCACGTGAGAGGGGATAAGTGCTTCAACAGTCCATAGCACAGAACAGGTACATCAGAGGCAGCACGTGAGAGGGGTTAAGTGTATCAACAGTCCATAGCACAGAACAGGTACATCACTGGCAGCACGTGAGAGGGGATAAGTGCATCAACAGTCCATGGCAGAGAACAGAGCAGGTACATCAGAGGCAGCACATGAGAGGGGCTAAGTGCATCAACAGTCCATGGCAGAGAACAGAGCAGGTACATCAGAGGCAGCACGTGAGAGGGGCTATGTGCATCAACAGGCCATGGCAAGGCACGGGTACATCAGAGGCAGCACATGAGAGGGGCTAAGTGCATCAACAGTCCATGGCAGAGAACAGAGCAGGTACAACAGAGGCAGCACATGAGAGGGCACAATGCAGTATCAGAACAGCAACAGGGCAGTGTCCATAACAGAGCAGGTACATCAGAGGCAGCACATGAGAGGGGCTAAGTGCATCAACAGTCCATGGCAGAGAACAGAGCAGGTACATCTGAGGCAGCACATGAGAGGGCACAATGCAGTTTCAGAACAGCAACAAGGCAGTGTCCATAACAGAGCAGGTACATCTGAAGCAGCACATGAGAGGGACAATGTGCATCAACAGTCCATGGCAAGGCACAGGTACATCAGAGGGGCTAAGCGCATCAACAGTCCATGGCAGAGAACAGAGCAGGTACATCAGAGGCAGCACATGAGAGGGGCTAAGTGCATCAACAGTCCATGGCAGAGATCGGAGGAGCTACGCTCGTAACCAAGATGGCCGCATAAGCTCCCGGCTCCGCCGACCTCCGCCAGAGGCTCATGAATCCTGACTCCCATCCTGATTTCCCGCCGGACTCCCGTGCAGGTGAACTGCGCCTGACTCGAAAGGTGCAATCCCGGAATTTCTAGCTGCTCGGACGACAAAGATAGGTCGTGTGCCATTCTTGGCCTACCCCAGATTTGAAGCCGGGGCCTCGAGTTTTAACCCGGCCGGGTTGAAGTTGAACAACATCGGCCGCGGACCGTGGGCGGTTCCGGTCTCCCGAAGTGGCGTTTTTCATCTCCCGTTATGGATGGTGATTTGGTGACAGCTCTACCCAGCAACTACGGTGGCCTATTGTACTGAATATTTGTTCGGGGTTCCGCTGCCCGGAGGCCCCGTTGAGCTTCCGGGGTTTTCTGGGCTCGGTTCCTCGTGGGCGGCGACGGTACTGCTATCGTGCTTTGGACGTGTTAACAGTGGTTTCTACATTGCTTCTGCCCTGTGCCCCGGAGAAGTCGACCTCCGAGGTTCGGACACCCGCCCGGTCGCTCATTGAGGGGCGATGGAGCGGGCTGAAACTACACCGTCGCTACGCACTGTAATGGCCGCCATTTTGGAGCTCCACACACGATTCACCGCCACCTTCCAGGAGATGATCATAACTGTTGATCATATAGGCTTGGGACCGGATTCCGGCCCTTTGTTCCTGGAGAGCCGAGATACTTCTTCCGCGGAGAACGCCTTGATTGTTACCGAGGACCCTGTGCAGAATACCGACACGGAAATCTACTGCGACCCTAAGATGGCGGCGATCGAGCCCGAAAGAACTGGACGTTTATTTAGCCCTATGTCGACCCCGCCCGAGCTGGATGTGACTATCTTCGTAAGCCATTGTGACTTCTCCAACGTCTGTCGGACTACACCTTTGCCTCTTTTTGTGAGGGATCAAAACCGCTTTGCTGATTTTTCGCTGGTGGGCTGTGGATTTGCTTTGACTTTTGGACTCTGTGGCCGTCTATCCTGTTTTCCCTCCTATCGAATTGATCTTGACACTCTACTATTTTCTATTAATCTTGTTGTGATGGCGGTTCGGATGGACAGAGCCTGTGTGGAGAAACGCAGCGACCTATTTGTACTGGACGGGGTCATCGTGATGGTTTGGGCTGAACTTGATTGGACTTTGATGCACTGTTTCTTTTGTCTTTGCTGGGTGGTATCTGTGGGAGCGAGGGCCAGATGTGAATCTGATTGTCTGATTATTAGTCTCGGGACGGGATTTGCTGCCTCTGCGGTGCCGGGGGTCGGGCGGGATGGTCCTTTTTCTGTTTGCGGCTCCCCTACGGACTGTCTCTTGATTTGCTAAAATGTGCTTAACACTACGGTAGGGGGTGTCTGCTTTTGGCGGGGGGATGGGAGTCCGGAAGCTCGTATCGTTTTGCAACATTCTCCTCCTCCAACTTTTTCCCTTCCTTGGGGCGTAGTTTAGGGGGCGAGAGGCACGCTGCTAGTGGGGTTAGGTCGTAGCCATCTGCAGGGGTGTAGGGTGGGGGGTTGTGGGGGGGGGTTGTTTTTCCTTTGTTATTTTCTATGACCATTCTATTTCCCTTTTCCCTTCTTCACAAGAGATGTGGCGTATTCTCCTGATTTTTGCCTAAACGTATCTGGGTGTCATATGTCTACCTCGTATATCCTGTACTCCTGGTGGGCGGGTGCTGTGGGGGGGTGCCTGCGGTCATTGCTATCTAATGGTTTTGCTTCTGCTTTACGCTGGTATTGATTTCTTTGCTGATTCTGACTGTACGGTATTTCTTCACTTCACTTGCCCGTCCACAGCTGTGTTGTATTCGTTTCTGACACCGATATGTATATTTCTCCTCGTGCTATAATAATAAAAAGATTATAAAAAAAAAAAAACAGTCCATGGCAGAGAACAGAGCAGGTACATCAGAGGCAGCACATGAGAGGGGCCAAGTGCATCAACAGTCCATAGCACAGAGCAGGTACATCAGAGGCAGCACATGAGAGGGCACAATGCAGTATCAGAACAGCAACAGGGCAGTGTCTATAACAGAGCAGGTACATCAGAGGCAGCACATGAGAGGGGCTAAGTGCATCAACAGTCCATGGCAAGGCACAGGTACATCAGAGGCAACACAAGTACGTGGGTCAAGCGCCCCGTCCCAAGGACATTAACAATGCAAGGGTGGTTACAATAGACAATCTAGACACCAAGTCAAATTACATGTGAGTGATGGGAGCTACACCTCAAGGTACAGAATCTGGTGGACTGCTTGAACTAGTCGCCTTGGACACACTGCCAGCACCAGAAACAGGAGTGTGAGACACAGCCACAGCTCTAGTGACTGACACATGAGCCATAGACCCAGACACACTGCCAGCACCAGAAACAGGAGTGTGAGACACAACCACACCTCTAGTGACTGACACATGAGCCATAGACCCAGACACACTGCCAGCACCAGAAACAGGAGTGTGAGACGCAGCCACAGCTCTAGTGACTGACACATGAGCCATAGACCCCAACACACTGCCAGCACCAGAAACAGGAGTGTGAGACACAGCCACAGCTCTAGTGACTGACACATGAGCCATAGACACCGACACACTGCCAGCACCAGAAACAGGAGTGTGAGACACAGCCACAGATGGAGTGACTGATACATGAGCCATAGACCCCAACACACTGCCAGCACCAGAAACAGGAGTGTGAGACACAGCCACAGGTCTAGTGACTGACACATGAGCCATAGACCCAGACACACTGCCAGCACCAGAAACAGGAGTGTGAGACACAGCCACAGCTCTAGTGACTGACACATGAGCCATAGAACCAGACACACTGCCAGCACCAGAAATAGGAGTGTGAGACACAGCCACAGCACTAGTGACTGACACATGAGCCATAGACCCAGACACACTGCCAGGACATGTCCCTGTACAGTGACCAACAAATACCATGCCAGCATCTGACACATGAGAGTGGCTGACACACACAGTGCCAGTACCTGAAACAGGAGAGGGCACAACTGACACAGTGCTACTACATGATGCATGACAGCGAACAACAGACACAGTGCCACTATCTGACACATGAGAGTGAACTGCAGTGGAGCATCTAGGACCACTGAAATGATGAGCCACAGGGCTGTATGGGCCAGGAGGCAGGGTGGCTCTGGGAGCTGGGGACAGCTGTACTGGAGCGACATCGGGGTGGTCAGGTGTCAATGTTGTGTGTCTACGTTTCTTAGGGATATGTAAGGGCACCCTGGACATGACTGGACTGGTAAGTGGTGCGGGCTCATCTGAAACATCACCCATCAAAGGTGGATCATGTGCTGGTGGGGGTCTGCTCTCTGGGGACGTGCTGGACCCTGCTTGACGTTTGCTGTGGGCCTGCCTTCTGCCCTCTGCATCATGTGTAATGGGGGATGCAACAACAGTGTACTCCTTCCTCTGCTTCTGCGGGGCGTGGATGGGAGTAGAGGTATGTGGGGACTCCACCGCTGACACATGTGTTTTACGTTCCTTCAACAACATCAGCCTCAGGGCAGCCAGGGGTGATGTATGCCTGTCCTTGATGGAGCTCGTTTCTATGGGAGAACCCTTGGCCCTGGGATGTGCCTTGGCCGTAGGAAGTGTCCTGTCTCTGGAATGTCCCTGATCCCTGGGCGTTGCCCTGTCCCTGGGAGCAGACTTGTCCATTGTAGTGTACCTGTCCTTTGATGCGTCCTTGTCCTTGGGAGTGTCCCTGCTCTTGGGAGTTGCCGTTTCCTTTGAAGCGTCCTTGTCCTTGGGAGTGTCCCTGCTCTTGGGAGGTGGCCTTTCCTTTGTAGTGTCCTTGTCCTTGGGAGTGTCCCTGCTCTTGGGAGGTGGCCTTTCCTTTGTAGTGTCCTTGTCCTTGGGAGTGTCCCTGCTCTTGGGAGGTGGCCTTTCCTTTGTAGTGTCCTTGTCCTTGGGAGTGTCCCTGCTCTTGGGAGGTGGCCTTTCCTTTGTAGTGTCCTTGTCCTTGGGAGTGTCCCTGCTCTTGGGAGTTGCCCTTTCCTTTGAAGTGTCCTTGTCCTTGGGAGTGTCCCTGCTCCTGGGAGTTGCCCTTTCCTATGAAGCGTCCTTGTGAGTGTCCCTGCTCTTGGGAGTTGCCCTTTCCTTTGAAGCGTCCTTGTCCTTGGGAGTGTCCCTGCTCTTGGGAGTTGCCCTTTCCTTTGTAGTGTCCTTGTCCTTGAGAGTGTCCCTGGACTTGGGAGGTGCCCTTGCCTTGGGAGTACCTTTTGTGGGGGATGCCTGTGTAACATGTGAATCCCTTTCCCCCAACACCCCTTGAGGATCCTGTGTGTCTCACGTCGTCTTCGGTGAAAGATTTCCCTGTCCTAGGGGATGGTGTCTGTGCTCTCCGTTTCCTGCCTTGCTGCCTGTGGCTGCTTCTAGTGAAATAACCTGAAAATGAGGCCTGGTCTTAAATTTCCCTCTCCCCTGAGACATCAAGTGGTGTGGATGGTGGAACAGAAGTAGCACCCTGTCCATGCGACTGAAGAATGGCTGAAGACACAGTGTTTGCTAATGACTGAACTGTTCTGTGGAGACCAGCAACATCGCCATGCATCCCCTCCATGAATGCTACCACCTGCCCCAACTTCCTATTGTGGTCTTGGAATGCATTGATCATGTTGGTCTGCCCTACACACAGCTGTCGCAGCAGATCAACAGCCTCAGCACAAAGTGCACTTTGTGTCACAGGGGCAGGGGCTGAGGTGCCTGCACCGAAGGCAACTCTGCTCCCCCTACTCTGGCGGCACGAGCAGTACTTGTTGCAGTTGGTGGCAGTGTGGGCCCTGTGTGCTGTGTCCCGACTGAAGGTGTTGATTGCCCACTCCCTGTCTGTGACCTGCGTGTGTGTGATCTCGGATCCGGATGCATTGCCACCACTCATCTCCGTCGTCTGTGGGTCAGTGCCCTCTGCCAAAGCTGAAAAAGAGAGAAAAGAGGTTTACCTAAGTGCCACACTCACGTACTGAAGGTTACAAAATCACAACTTTCCTTACAGTCGAATAACATGTAGCACCCATCCTGCACACAACCCACCCCTACCAGACATCCTCATATCAAAGAACCGGGGGTGCCTGTGAAACATGTACATCATACAAACAGGGCAAGTGCATGCAGACCACCACACATGTCATGCCATGGGACCACAGACCTCAACGGCATGTCCTGGAACCCTCAACTACAAAGCAACTGGTATGTTCACCTGGCGGACATGGATGCTACCGCTCACTCCGCTAATGGCACCAACATGCAATTGCAGCAAAACAAACGCACCACGGATGTCACTACTGTGTCTGAGCACCAATACATGCATGCATTCACAAGCCACAGACACATACAGTCTGCTTACCGCTAGTTTGCTGTGGATCCCCTCTCAGCCGGGCGGACAGGTCAGGATGCGTCACAGCAATGATACGGTGCATTAGAGGGGTCATGGTGCGTCGGGCAAGACGGGCTGATCTTGGAATCATGCCCAGTGTCATCTCCGCAACATTCTTGCTGAGCCTGGATATGTCGTCCCAGCGCTTGTGGCAGTGTATGTGTCGTCTATTGCACCCCCCCACTGCCCGTACATAACGTGCTATGGTCCTCCACACGGCCTTGCGAAGGTGCAGCTTGACCTACCATGATGGGAGACAAGAGGTGAATGTCAGTGGACAGTTTGACATTCACAAACATCGTAGAAACACGTATCTTTATGCAGCCATGCTCAGTACAACACATGTGAAGGTCCCACAGCACACCGCCAAGCTTGCAGAAGCCAGGAGTCAGTGACCACCTCATGCCCACCAACATGTTCCCCACTGCACTTACCACCTGTCTGGGGGCACCGTAGAGCCGTTCATAGTGGCTGAGCACACCGTCCACAAGGACATCCAGCTCCACTGCGGTGAAGAGACAAGACCGGATCTCTCGCACTCTCTGCATGGCAAGGTCCAGGACTGTGGCACTACAGCAGCAGTTGTTGGTTAGCTCAGCAGCCGCAGGTCGAGGTGATGGTCGCAGGCAGCAGTTGTTGGATAGATCAGCAGCAGCAGCAGGTCGAGGTGATGGTCGCAGGCAGCAGTTGTCGGATAGCTCAGCAGCAGCAGGTCGAGGTGATGGCTGCAGGCAGCAGTTGTTGGATAGCTCAGCAGCAGCAGGTTGAGGTGATGGTCGCAGGCAGCAGTGGCTGAAAGCAGTGAATGTGTGCTGCAGAAATTCACACATATATAGGGCCCTGAGCTCATATCAGTGGCACACGTCTGCAGCAATTGGTTTTCCCTGGATGCCTCATTCAAAAAGAGCCAATGACTGGCCCTGGTGTGGCGGTGCATGGCTTCCGCTATTTTTGAATGCGCATACGCGCCCCGCGTTACCTGTTTCCATTGGCTACATATGCACGGACCGCCACGGTCAAACACCGGTAACCGCATGTGCTCGCTACCGCGACGGTGCATCATTTATAAATAATCAATCACTGGCGTCGCTATGGTCGTGCACGCATTCCGCGGGAGCGGAGCAGACTAACACATACATTTGAATATGCAATACGAAATGGCAGTTGATACCCCCCTTACAGTCACATTGCAGCACCCACCGCAGACCGCCGGTCCTGGCCGGACACCCACCGCCGGTCCTGGCCGGCCAACCACCGCCGGTCCTGGTCGGTCATCCACCGCCGGTCCTGCCCGGTCACCCACTGCCAGCACCCGGCGGTGGGTGACTGGCCAGGACCGGCAGTGGGTGACCGGCCAGGACCGGCGGTGGGTGACCGGCCAGCACCCGGCGGTGGGTCACCGGCCAGGACCGGCGGTGGGTGACTGGCCAGGACTGGCGGTGGGTGACCAGCCAGGGCCATCCATGCCATGGTGACCTCAATGCACAGGCCGCTCACCCACCGTCAGCACCCGGCGGTGGGTGACCAGCCAGGACCGGTGGTGAGTGACCGGCCAGGACCGGTGGTGGGTGACCGGCCAGCACCCGGCGGTGGGTCACCGGCCAGGACCGGCGGTGGGTGACTGGCCAGGACCGGCGGTGGGTGACCGGCCAGCACCCGACGGTGGGTCACCGGCCAGGACCGGCGGTGGGTGAACGGCCAGGACTGGCGGTGGGTGACCGGCCAGGGCCATCCATGCCATGGTGACCTCAATGCACAGGCCGCTTACCCACCGCCAGCACCCGGCGGTGGGTGACCGGCCAGGACCGGCGGTGGGTGACTGGCCAGCACTCGGCAGTGGGTGACCGGCCAGCACCCAGCGGTCTGCGGTGGGTGCTGCAATGTGACTGTAAGGGGGGTATCAACTGCCATTTCGAATTGCATATTCAAAAGTATGTGTTAGCCTGCACCGCCCCCGCGGAATGCGTGCACCGCCATAGCGTCGCCACTGAGTGATTTTTTTCAAATAATGCACAGTCGCGGTAGTACGCACATGCGTTTTGTGGGGTGTGACGGTGATGGTCCTTGACCATACAGCATATGTCATGCACAATTTCAGGATCAACGATCAACTTCTGTGTTGGTGGAAGGCGTCCACACATGGCGTATGTACACACACTGCATGTCTCCGCACACATGTAATGTTGATAGTTGTATATGTGTGTTAGGACATGTCCAGAATGCTGCAAGAATCATAATGTGAAGTCAATGGCCCGTGGCCACGTGTCTCTTTCATGTCTATTTTTTGTATGTGTGTTCGTACTATTGACCTTGCCAGTGGTTAACAAAGGCTATTGATGTGCACCCAAGTTGCGTCAGATGTGCATGGCGACGTGTTGACGTCTTGGTTTGGCGGACACACGTTTCCATTTGTACACATCTACACAGTACATCAAGGGTGTCTACCCACATTCAGAAGCTGTTGTGAGTTTGTGGTTTGTGTGTGCAAGTAACAATGATGGGGGTATACATGCATTCTGTACATGCGTATGTGTCTTGCCTGTTGTGTGCCCATGCATGTCATGTGAGGATGCCCAGCATTGTAGGTGGGGTCATGGGTGCATGAAGACAAGGAGGGTGTGTTACATGTTCGTGTTGTGTGTGCACGTGCATGTGTGTCTGTGGTGACGCTTGTCCACATTTGGGCCCTCAGTCATGTGTTGTTGACAGTTCTTTCGACATGTGTGCACGTTACATTGGACATGTTTGCACACATGATGTTGTTTGTGGGTGAACATTGTGTGTGTAGTTATCTGTATTGCCTTATATATTGGTCACGTCACACATATAATCATTGTCTGCAACATGTATTATTTGCATTGTGTTGGTCAAGATGTGACAGTGTGGCACAGCTATGCGTTGTTGGTCAATTGACATCTGCTACCATCTACTCCCGCACAGGAGGGCTCACAATGTGCATCGACCATACACTGTGCTGGAGGACATGGTTGACGAGGAGGTGATCCGCAAATTCCGGCTTGATCGACGTAGATTGCAGGAGCTTGTAGCCCAATTGTCACCTCATCTGCAGCCACGCAGGACATATCCAGGAGCTATTACACCCACAGCAAAGGTGATGGCAGCACTTCACTTTTTTGCAACTGGCACTTTCCAGTACACAGTTGGACATGCCAGGGGGATGTCACAATCCATGTTCAGCATGGTACTGCGGGATGTTCTGAATGCCATGATGCTTTACAAGGATGATTACATCCATTTTCCACGGCCAGCAGAGTTGGCAGCAGTCAAAGGGGACTTCTATGCCCTGGCCCAGATACCATACGTAGTGGGTTCCATTGATGGCACACATATTGGTCTCATTCCACCCCAGGCACGTGAACCTGTATATCGCAATCAAAAGCACTACCATTCGATAAACGTGCAAGTGGTGTGCCTGGCTGACAACATCATCTCCCATGTGTGTGCCTGATTTCCAGGCTCCGCACATGACTCACACATCCTGCGGAGCAGCATTGTCCCCCAACTGATGGCTAATCTGCGTCCAGAACGTGCGTGGCTTGTAGGTGAGTATGCTGTGAGGACAATTGTGTTGTATGTGTGGCATGGTTTTCCCACCAATCCTGGTAATGATATTTGTGTCTGTCATCCCCCCACCTAGGCGACTCTGCGTACCCAAACCGGCCATGGCTGCTGAGCCCCGTACGGAATCCTACAACCCCTAGTGAAATGCGTTATAATGATGCCCATGGGAGGACACGTCGAGTGGTGGAACGTACTTTTGGACTGCTGAAGTCTAGGTTTCACTGCCTGGATAAAACCGGAGGGGCCCTGCCATACTCACCAGCCAAAGAATGCAAAATCGTGATTGCCTGCTGCATGCTCCACAACCTGGCCTTGCGCAATAACATTGAACTGATCATGGACCCTGAAGACCAACAGGTTGCTCCGCCTCCCATCCCACCCATGTCCACTGATGAGGATAGTGGTGAGTAAGAAGGTGTGGACCAGAGGCGTCAGCTCATTGATCGCTATTTTCCTTGAATGTGAGTAACTACCTCTTCTGCAGCTAGACAATGCGTGATGTATGTTTGCTGGTGAAGTGTGGATGTGGAGTGTCTATGCTGCCTGTTCTGGTATGTTCTGTTTGCAAATGTGTGTGGTAGATGGTGTACATGCAAAGCTCCCTGATGTGTGTCATGTGATCCACTTAATTGGTGATGAGTGTGGTTTGTGGGATGTTGCAGTACAGTGTGTTGTGATGGGTGTGAATCACTTTCCTGACCGGTGTTTGTTGTTCTCTCAATATTCCTAGGTCACTCCCACAGAGGCATGATTCTCAAAAACATTGATCCCTGCACCTGGTAACGACAAATTATAAGACAATCATGTGATTAAAATATGGAGGTCACACAGCATTGAGTGTTAACGTGATGTTTATTAACAGGTTGTGGATTGATGTTGGTGCATATTTACAATTAGGTGTTGGGGGAAGTGAGAGTTGAAGGTCATGGCAGATGAAAACACCGTGGGGACACCACATTGTGTGATGTCCACCTAGTCCAACAGACGTGTGCCAATGCTTGGCATTGTGGGGCAGGATAGTTGGCAGGGTGAATGGCAGGCTCAAGGAAGGGTGAAGTCAGTTGCGGCCCCTCTTCGAGCGGGTAGATGGGGCATTCCCATTGCTCTCAGCTGGATCCAGCCTCGGAAGGCCCCTCTGTCTTGGAGCCGAAGCGGAGACAGCTGTGGGGGCAGGTTGGTCAGGGGCCACCTCCCTGTCCGTGGCCTCAGGTGTGGGTGGCGGTGGTGTTGGTGACCTGTCCCGCTGGGCACTTGGGTGAGGGGAGGGTGATGTGGCGCGGGATAACCAATCCCTCTACAGAGCAGTTTGCTGGCCCATGAGGTCCACAATTTGCCCAATTCGAGTGTCAATGGACCGCAACAGCTGGCCGCTCTCTTGCGAGTCTTGGTGGGCCCGATCGGCCTGTGCCTGCGACCGCTCATAGGAGGCATGGACTCTGGCGATGGCATCCAGGGTCTCGGCCCCAGGATGGGGTGGGTCTCCTTCCCGACCTCGCCTAACAACTGCACTCCTGGTTGTGAGCTGTGGCCTCACCTGTGTCCTCTCCCGTCCACTCTCCCTGCTTGCCTGGGATGTCGATGGCCCATCATCGGGCGATGGGTCAGGCAGGGTGGCACAGGCAGGAGTGGTGGTGGAGGTGGTGGTGGTGGTAGCTGCAGAGCTCATAATGGCAGGTGTTGGTGTAGTGACACAGGCCAAGGTGGGGGAGGCCGGGATGTCCTGGGTGCCTGATGGCCCTGGGAGTCTGCTTGGGCCAGCATCGTCCTCTGCACCCGAGCTGTCAATGGGATCGTCCCCAGAGAGTCCGGGCTGTGAGGGGGACTGGTACTGGCGGTTGCTGCTTTTGCCGGTCAAGTTGCGATCACCTGCGGGACAAGATTTTCAGAATCAATGCTGTGGACATTACATGTTTTTGGTACCAACATTAGAAATCACTATGGAATCAGGACATGGTTGTTGTTGTCATCATGTTGTTGTGGTTGACAGTAGAGGGCAATATGGTGGCTTGGAGGTGGGAAGGCAATACTTGGATATGTGTGGTCCTGTCCTGCTATTGGATGTTCCCCCTGTGAAGATGTCCATCTACCTGTCAGTTTGCAGGAGGAGATGCACTGGTCAGCAAATGGTGGGCGGACTCAATCTTGCTCTGGGATGAGACATGGGGGCCTGTGGGGAGTTGTAGTGCTGGTCTCTCACACCCCCCACCCACCTCTCACACACACCCCACCACCCTCCCTGTGGACATGGGGGCCTGTGGGGAGTTGTAGTGCTGGTCTCTCACACCCCCCAACCCCCACCACACTCCCTGTAGACATGGGGGCATATGGGGAGTTGTATTGCTGGTCTCTCACACCCCCAACCCACCTCTCACACACCCCCACCACCCTCCCTGTGGACATGGGGCCTCTTTGGAGTTGTAGTGCTGGTCTCTCACACCCACCACCCATCTCTCACACCCCCCCACCACCCTCCCTGTCGACATGGGGGCCTCTTGGGAGTTGTAGTGCTGGTCTCTCACACCCCCACCCACCTCTCACACACACCCCACCACCCTCCCTGTAGACATGGGGGCCTGTGGGGAGTTGTAGTGCTGGTCTCTCACACCCCCCACCTACCTCTCACACACACCCCACCACCCTGCCTGTGGACATGGGGGCCTCTTGGGAGTTGTAGTGCTGGTCTCTCTCACCCCACAACCCCCACCACTCTCCCTGTAGACATAGGGGCCTGTGGGGAGTTGTAGTGCTGGTCTCTCACACCCCCCACCCCCACCACCCTCCCTGTGGACATGGGGGCCTGTGGGGAGTTGTAGTGCTGGTCTCTCACACCCCCCACCCACCTCTCACACACCCCCCACCACCCTCCCTGTAGACATGGGGGCCTCTTGGGAGTTGTAGTGCTGGTGTCTCTCACCCCCCAACCCCCATCACCCTCCCTGTAGACATGGGGGCCTGTGGGGAGTTGTAGTGCTGGTCTCTCACATCCTCACCCACCTCTCACACACACCCCACCACCCTCCCTGTGGACATGGGGGCCTGTGGGGAGTTGTAGTGCTGGTCTCTCACACACCCCAACCCCCACCACCCTCCCTGTGGACATGGGGGTCTGTGGGGAGTTGTAGTGCTGGTCTCTCACACCCCCCCCTGTGGACATGGGGGCCTGTGGGGAGTTGTAGTGCTGGTCTCTCACCGCCCCCACCCACCTCTCACACACACCCCACCACCCTCCCTGTCGACATGGGGGCCTCTTGGGAGTTGTGGTGCTTGCTGCTTTGACAACATGCAAGCCTGGGAACGTAGGAGGCAACATTTGTGTTTGGTCATGGTGGGTGTATTTGAGGCCAGGACTTCACATTTGGGTGACTATGCGGCCCACATGCATGGATTGGAGCCTGGGAGATGTGTCTTGGCAGTTGGGCAAGGCAGACCATGGCAGTGTGATAGTGGTCATTGGTTTGTACTTACCAGCCTCTAGTCCCTCTTCGATTCCTTCCAGGCTCTCAGGGTGCAGTATGCCCAGCACCTTCTCCTCCCATTCTGCAAATGGTATGGGCTCCGGGGTAGTGCCGCCGCCAGTGTGGTGTGCCCGCAGGTGGTTCTTGGCCCTGATGCCTTTCACCTTTGTCTTGAGGTCGTGCCACCGCCTCTGGATCTCGTGTTTGGTGCGTGGCACGGTCCCTGACACATTGACTCTGGTCACTATCCTGTCCCACATGTTGTTTTTGGTTGCCAAGGTGGTCTGCTGGACTAGGGTACCGAACAGATGTGGTTCGACACGGATGATTTCATCCACCATGACCTTCAACTCACTGTCTGTGACCTTGGGATTTTTCTTTGGTGCCATGGTGTGTGATGTGCAAGGTGTTGGTGGGGTGGGATGTGCAGGTGTGTGGTGTGTAGGGATGGTGTTGTGGGTGTTTGTGTGGTGGGTGTGTTTGTGTGCAGGTTGTATGTGTGTTTTTGTGTGTTTGCTGTTAGTGGTATACTGCCTCTTGCTTGCAGCTATGCTGTGATGCAAAGGATTGTGGTTGTGGGAGGGATTCATTATATACTCTGTGTGGTGGTTGTGTCCCAATGGTTGTTGCCAGTCAGGTGTTCTGTGGGTGTGGTGACTTGGGTGCATTTTTCGGTGCTTGGGGGGGGTGTCATTGGGGCGGGTAGTTGCTGGTGGTGGGTGTTTCAGGTGGGTGTGTGTCCTGTTTAGTGTGTTTTCTATTTACTTCCGTCTGCCATTTTGTAATCGGTTTGACGCCAGGGATGGTGTTCGTATGGTTCTTCCGCAGTCATGCTCCGTTTGTCGATGCATTGTTTCCGCTGCAGTAGAGGAAGGTGGTGAGTTCCGTTGGAATGGCGGCGTTATCCTAATCACGCGGCCGGAGCCTCCGCAGGTATGGCGGCGGTTGTGCCTATTCCCGCGGTCATGTTCGTCCGCGGCGGAGGGTGTTTCTTTGGTACCGTCCGCTTGCGGCAGTCTTTGGTGTGCTCTGTCCGCCGCGGACGGTGTTTGATGTGATTGGTCCTCCGCGGTCGGAGTTTCTTGACATTATTATCCTAATTTCAACCGCGGATTATCCGCGGTGCGGTCGGGAGTGTTTTTGCCGCGACCATGGCGGACGGGACACATTTCCGTCCGCCATCCTAATAGGCCCCTTAATTTGTACTTTACTGCCCACATTAACTACACTTTCTGTCAGATATAATTGAAAGATTATGTAATAATGTATATACATTTTTTGAATAACTAGATTTTTTGTACAAATCTCATTTGAACTTGTTTGAGGTTTTTGGGAATAATTCCTGGTGCTATTCATAAATTAAGGGAGCTAACACCTAAGGGTGCTAGTGTCTTAATGTTAATCATATCTCCCAGGCTCCTGTATGGGATTATGGGGTTAGCCTTGTCTTTTTCCTCATTAGGTGAAGGATAGGTCATGGAGTTTCTGAAGGGGATAAGTGATGATATGACTAGTCCACTGGGAGTCAGTGAGTGATTATTAAAATACCTTCTTGTCAATGATAAGATTGGGTAAAAATTATTTGGCATGTCTGGGGCACTGGTAATCTGACAGTATTGAAAAGGTTGTGATTTTGCAGAAGATATTAATTGAGGAGATGTATTTTCTTTAATACTGGGTCAGTGGGTGCAGTTTGAAGTACCAAATGAATATGTATTCTAGCAGAAAAAGTAACTGACCGATGTTTATCTCAGTGAAATCCACAATAAAGGTGTTTTTCTCAGCTGTGAATCAGTCAATAACATGCTCTTGTATGCTCTGATATACTGAGGAATGGTGTCAGTGGTCATACATTCACAATAGATGGACAGTGAGATAATTATTTTACACTAAAGTATTTTTTTTTATAGATGATAGCAACACCCCCACCTTTTTTGAAGGACCTGTCTTCCCATAGCATGTTGTAATCTTTTGGTGAGAAGAAAAGCAATACATTGGTGTGATGAATCAATGAGCCTAGTCTCTGTGAGAGTCAGGATGTCAGTGTCTTTGATATAAAATGCTGCTGATGCAGCAGCTAGGTTAGCACCTACAGATTGACTATTTATAATTGTGCAGCAAACATTTTGATTTTAGTAAATTCTATGTTTCTTAAGTTTGACTGATAGACAATTATGGGTCTGTTTCTAGAGTGACTTGACTTTTGGATGACACATGTTGGTTTAGTCTCCACTGCGTGTTCTTTGATCAGGTATGGCACTCCAGAATAATGTAGCCTTTTCGTAGAAGATAAAGCTAATGAGAGAGTGCTTTCTATTCCAATTCCACATAGAAGAAGCAGTTTAAACACAACCTATAATGTTTTGGGATGGTTTGAGAAACGTTATATATCTCCTAGTTGGGTTTAAGTGTGATATGGGAAGATGATATGTTACCAATGGGCATGTTTGTTGAGTTGTATGAGAGATGTGCACATGAGATGCTGAGGAGTGTAGCTAATGAGATAAATATTTCCTGTAGCTGTAACAGCTTGTAAAGGACTGGATGCTGTGAAGTTCCATCATGTTTTTTCATGGTTTCCAGAAGAATATTGGCTCCTCCTACTAGCCAGAGTGCCCCTCTACACTTAAAAGTAGAAATGAAAGGGGTGACGTTTCTCCTTAAGAGCATCCCACTTAGGAGAAAAAGTCCAAAAAGGCTAGAAAAAAACTCCTTCTACCTCTTGATTGAAGCTGAAGATTATGCTGAAGTAAATAAGCCACTGGTAATTACTTGAGCGACCTCCCAGCCCATTGTTTTCTTTCACATCATGCCCCCTCAATTTGGTCTCAGCCATATGGAGCAGTGTGAAAATTATTTTGCATATGGCTGGTTACAAACTGAGGTGGAATGGTGTGAGAATTAACTATGGACTGGTATGCAGTCTTCAGTAATTGCCAGTGGCTGAGATTAATTCAAACATTCCATCCATCACTTTTTAGGTTGAGCATTCGAGAACTCTAGTATATACTTTAGTATTTACTCATATGTGTATGTACTTGTGGGCTCTGGAGATCAGCCATAAGACTTGTCTGCTTCCGCTTAGGGACTTTTTTTCTGTTCAACTGCCTTTATTTAACTGTCTTGATAGAGAACGACCAGTAGAGGTCAGTAAAATACTTATGGGAGAGGTGTGGCGCCGCGGCCAGGGCGACTGACGCTGGAATCTGGGGATCAGGGTTTGATCCCCGGCTCCGGCGGCAGGTTAGCCCAGCACCATGTGACTCTGGGCAATAGCTCGCTTAATCTTCCCGACGGCCCCCAGCGCCTAGAGACCCTTACGGGTGATTGTGCGCTTTACAAATGTGGATTATTATTATTAATATTATAAAATACCAGAATTGCTTTCTGCTTGTTCAACTGCCTCTATTTAACTGTCATGATGGAAAATGACCAGCAGAGGTCAGTAAAATACCAGAATCACTTTAGCATTCTCTAGATTCCAGTCCATAGAAATTGTCTTCCACGAACACCACTAGACAATAATATTTTTTTTCAAATCTTATATTTTCATTGATATGACCGCTGAAGGCCCTGATTTTATATTAAAAATAGAGCTTTGGACTATACTATTTCCCGCTGAAATGCAATATTTCTCTCCATGTGTTCCCATACCCAGCGTGTCACGCAGTTTGCTGCTTACTTTCCCTCCATGTTAAAGAACAGTAGATGTTTCTGCACCCAAGCTAATGTGCTGCATAGCTAAATACATATAAGGTCCGAAAGGCATACTTGAGAAAATAAGCAAGGCACCAAACTTTCCCTGACAACAGGGAAGAGCCAAGTAAAGACATCCCGTAGAAGATCACAAAGAGACTCCTGCAGCAATTAGCAAAAATCGGGGAGGAAAATAGGAGCATGTGGGTGATGAACATAACAAAAAAATAATGGAACAAATGTGTTGTGATTTATCCTTCACTTTTTAATGCCTCCTTTACAGATGACTCAAACAGGAACTGACATTGCAAGAAACAACAACTTCATTTAGCATTGGAAACCTCAAGAAGCTACCTCTAGACGGACCACCATCTTGGAAAGAGGAATTCATAGGATTTGACCAAGCTGCTGTCTCTTCATATATGTGAAATTAATTGAGCATGCAAGGATGCAGAATTCCACAGTCGCTGAATTACCAGAAATGTTTCCTGGCACTGTACTATATACTGAGGCCTATCCAGAGCAAGCCAACTATGTAACATGGCTTAAAGGGCCATGTTTTAGTTTCTTCCTAAAATTAAATATTTTCTGAGGTCTCGATAATTGTATATGCATCTAATCTCTCAAGGGAGGGTATTCCATGCTGCTGTTGCCTGGTAGGCACACATAGAGGGCACAGGAAAAGAGGAAATGTATCTCATTAATTAAGTTGCCAACCCCAATTAAAATGGAATGGCATTCCCAGATTCCATTTCATGGTAAAATTTCCCAATGCAACATTTCTAAACTAAATCCAATTCAGAGATTGTTCAGCTACGTGGGGGCCACCCAGGCCTCACGCATTCTGATTTACACCTAAGGACTAGTGATCTCTTACAGAAGTACAAGTGATCTATCACTGTACTTCTAGTGATCTGTTATATGAGGTTACAGTCGTCACCATGATGTTTCCCTCAAAAATATTCCTTGACTTTAGAAAAGGACATCTTGGTGGTACTTACGCAGTTGACCCATAACGCATGAAGACCTGTGCCGATTCTAAATACAACTGTCGGAAAATTTAACAAAAATGTCTATTTTTCAATAAACACCAGTATTTTAGTAGATGCATGGCGAATATCGTGTTTTGCACAACTTTTGTCTTTCTGCAAATAATGCATTGGCCAGGTGTCAATCACTCTAAACAAACACAACCATTTTTAGGGTCTTGTCGGATAATCGACCATTCATAACAGTGGAATCTTTCTGTTGTGAAATGATCATCCCAAAAAAGTGTTTGCTTTAGAAATGAGATTAAAGTTGGTAAAAGCAAAGTTTGTAAGTGTTTCTTAAGTTACAATGGAACAGGTCAGACAGGGCTTCTTCCTAACAGTTTTTAAACCAGGGTCTTTTCACATAGTCTGGACATTTCTGCTATCTCGAGTGCATCACGTCCCAGGCCGATTTTCCCATCCACTTTATCGACTTTCAGAATCCTAATATTTCTGCAAATCACAGTACCAGAGAACAAACTAATGAAGTTAGCCCTCTCTACGGGTGCCCAGGGGCTTCAGATTCCTTATCGTGATATCTAATTGGTCTAGTTGTATCTTCCATAAGATCGCTCTGGTATGTGGAAGAGACCAATTAGTTGAAAGGTCGAAATTCTTTTATCTGTATTTATCTATTCTAAGAATTTAAGACCAAAAGAAAAGCTCCAAGTTCAGACAATCAGGCTCAGCAATTGAGTTGAAAGCACCCAGATGGATACAATTAAAGAGAAGACTAAAAATATGAAAGTGCTCTTCTTCAAAAGCAAAATGTGAACCTCATACAGAGAATTATTGGCAAGTCTTGACTTCCCCTAAGCCACTCCCTAAACCTTTGGAGTCGAATGACCCCCTTGCGGAGAATTGCGTACAACCTGCAAGTTACAAATTTCAATGCCTGCAGGGTGAACTTAATATTTTATCTTTCAAGGGTGATAACATGAGAAGTAAGTCTGCTGGATAGTTTTAGCTCTGTTCTAATGTTTCTTAGAGTTGAAAGGTGCCATAAAGCAGGGTATGCCTACAGTGATTCATATGATAATGTTTTATTATTCACGGAGGTGCAGCCGATTATATGAATGAGATGATTTAAGCCTCCCCAGCCCCCGGAAACAATACAGGGACCACGTTTTGCAAAAAAAAAACAGGAATGGTCTCAAGTTTGGCAAGGTGACTTAAAAAGATTAATATTTTTACATCTGTTCAGAGCACATCTATTTTTTTATTAAATTTCATTTATTTAGCATGAGAGTGTTGATATTTCGAACAGAAATGCTGTACATAAGGGCAATAGGCCTAGCAAGAGTTGTAGTTATGGTAGGGAAGACAAATGAAAGTGGTTGATTGAAGCTACACTGATGCTGATGTCTGAGAGATGATCAGCGAGATGAAACAACAAATAGGCAGGTGAATTGGTACACCCCCAGGATGGAGTTGAAAGATTTGGCATATGATGTGCATCTTTAGGTATTCTTCCTCTCCAGTTGCAAGTGGTAGCTTTTTGGACGGGTTTTAAATCCCTTAAGTGTGGAGCAGGCACGGATACCAGGAGGCAGAGCTTCCCAGTGATGGGGGACAAGAGTCTTTCATCCAGAGGCAGCACACAGGGGGGCTAAGTATGTAGGAGTGATGTGAGGAAGGCAGAATTCTGAAGGGTGTGCAGCAGATCATGATGCCAGTGAGGTAGAATGGAACAGTTCCATGTACTGCTTTGTGCAGGCTACAGTTAGAAGAGAACACAAGGAGGCTATGGAAAATCACAACCTACGTGGAGCACAGCTAAGGACAAAACATTTCTTCAATGAATTGCACAAACATTTGTATGTTCAAATATACTGTATTCAAAGAACGTAATCAGTGTTGATTTCATCAATGAAGTTAACGAATTTGTACAGATGATTTCATCAAAAACCGAATACTGTATAAAAAATATAGAATCTCATCATATTAACAAAAAACAAATTAGTACAAACTTCACATATACACAGTCAGTGATATATGACAATCCCTGTCTGCAATATACTACCAAAAATAATCCCAGTGCATTTCGGGTTCATTCAGAACCCTTCTTCAGGGGATAAGTATCATCACACAATTACTGTGTGGGGTCTGGTATGTCCTCCTTGGGAATCTACAACACAACAAATATGAACTAATCACACATTATATCTTAACCATTCAGATGTGAATTGTAAAGCAATACTTAAAAATGAATAGGATTTGCACTCAAAAAGTGAAGCATCAGAGAGAAAAGAAGAGGTGAATAAGTGGTAAGCATGCTGTCCTGTGAGTAGCGAGAATGCGCACACGCTAAGATACAGTAACATGAACAAAAAACAAGAGTGCAACCATTGCCAAACACTGTCATGCACTACAAATCTTCTGTGATATTCCTAAAAGAACCACGTGCTACCCCGAATTCGATGCATTTTTGTGAGTTTCTAATGCAACAGTCCCATACATTAATTTACCAGGGGTGCGGCTGTCATCTTTTCCTTTTTTAATGCAGACTGCTGCATGCAGAATGCCTCCAGCTGCTTCAATACCCTCTGCATCATCCACAAGACCTTCAAATTGATCCCCCCGGAGTCAAGGTAGACAGTCACACACGCACTCATCACCAACAGACTGGACTATGGAAACGCTCTCTACGCCGGCATTAACAAGTCCCTACTCCGAAAACTCCAGACGATACGGAACATCGCCGCCAGACTCATCTTCGACATCCCCCGGCACAAACACATAAGGCAACACCTACGAAGACTTCACTGGCTCCCCGTGGAGAAACAGGTCACCCTCAAAATCCTCACCCACGCCTACAAATGCCTACACAACACCGGACCCAAATACCTCAACAACAGAATCAACTTCCACATACCCAAAAGAAACCTCCGATCTTCCAACCTCGCACTGGCCGAAACCCCTTGCATTGCAGAGCCAGAGCAGGAGGAAGATCCTTCTCTCACACGGTGGCCAAAACCTGGAACGAGCAGCCAGTGGACATCAGACTCGCACCCTCCCTGAACACCTTCAGCAAGGCCTTCAAGACATGGCTCTTTGGCTAACGGACCTGCAAACGCCTCCCCCACCCCCCAGTGCCTTGAGACCCTCAAGGGTGAGTAGCACGGTTTAACAACCCCTGATTGATTGATTGACTGCCTGTAGAATGGAAAATATGCAGCCATATTTTAATTATGTAATCCTGTAAGGAATATATTGGTGCAAGCCAGGCCTCATTTTCCCTGTCTGCTAGAACTCTCTGAACAGTCAGATTTTTACCACTTATTTTCAAAAACATGGTAATTTACTTTAGTCTCACTTACACAGGGACATATCTCTACCACAGTTTTCTCCCCATATGTGTTCCTCTTGGTCTCCTGAGCATGAGGGTAAAAGATGTATGGGTTTTCAATAGGTATGGAGGGCCCACAACTATAAAATGGGTACAGACCATTTAGAGAATTTGGAATGGACCGCAAAGCAAAATACCAGCTAGGGTTACCTATCTTCTGGTTTCCGGTACAACCCCTGGGTTGTAACTTACACAACAATATATGTTTTACATTTACGCATCTTACAGTATCTAGCGCTGAGTGCCAGACCTTCTTTACCTTGACAGACTGGCTTGGAGATCATGGTAAATTAGATTTTTACCTTTTGTTCCAAACCATGGTAATTCCCCAAGTCTCACTCACGCAGGATTATATCCCTGCCAATGTTCGACCGCAGCTTTGTCCCTCTGGGTCTCCAGAGGGAGAGGGTAAGAGGCATATGTGTGTTTACTTTGGGTTCACGGTGCCCACATGCAATAAAGTGGGTGCAGTGCATTTGGCATATATGGAACTGCATGGTTTAGGGCACCTGTTTTGGTCACAGATTGTATCCTTGGGCTGTATGAAAGTGTACCAAAACAATGTATTTTATTATCTACACATCCTTAGATATCATTCACGTCTGGGTACCAAAACTCCCATATCCTGGATGGCTCACTGGAGCAATACTCTGATTGTCATTTTGTTTAGATTTTCAGCAATTTTGTTTACCAAACATGTTAAATAATTTCCGTCTTCCTAATGCAGGAAAGCTGCAGGAAGGCACGACCTACCGCTGTGTTGCCCATAGTTTTCCTGAGTGAGTGGGTATCAGACATGCATGAGTTTTCAAAGGGTTTGAACAGTGATTCACACACTAGTCATCTGTCAATATTTTTCTTGAGGGAAATTTAATAGGGAATGACTATAATATCTGGTGCCTGTTGGCTAGCTCTCTCAGGGAATCCTACCAACCCCAGACATTTCTAAAAAGTAGAGACGATGGAAATGCCAAGGTTATGTGGCATGTATGAATCCAAGGAAGTTTGATTACTGACATTGTTCTGCAAATGTCAAAGTATGAGAAAATTAAAAATCATAATTTCCTAATGTTTTCATGATGGAAAACTTCAGAACTTATGCCAAATGGTAAAAGTCTCAACGTCCGGCATTCTCAAAGTTCAAATAAAAGTGGCATGTCAACTGTTTTGATGGGCCTGTTGTGTGGGACAGGAATAGGCTGAAATCGTGATAGAACAATGTCATAGTCTGTCACAGTTTTGGCCTTTTCCTCTCCTTTAAGATAAGCCCACCCACATACATGAGATACCATTTATATTGGTAACATGCAGGAACACTGAATGGTCGGACGTTTGCTGTTCCCCACTAATATCAGAACCTTCTGTCAAGGAAATATGAGTTCAACTTGCTTTTTGAATCAAAGTTTGACATTTGCAGGGTATTCTGGGTAAGAAAAGTGGTGGCATAAATGCAGACCACTTTTAACATATAAGGGGAGAGGGGGAGGTCAGGCCACCGTGTGCCCTCCCTAGTTAAACCCTCAACCACATCAAGGTAGCTCTACAAGGAGAGAAGATAGACTGCATCCCAATTTTGGGAATACAAGTCCAACTCCAAAGTATGGAGTTGCAGAATTCCTATCAGAATAAGGGAAGACCATTCTTATGGTAAAGGAAGCCTCACACACATATTTGTGTCATGCTTCATCATCTGCAACCTCTCCCTGCCCTCTTAGGATAATACCACCATGGGGAACTCAATCGCCTGACGGACCCTGACAGGAGGGAGTTTTTAGATTAAAACTACTGACAAAGACGGGATCCAGATTACTTAAAAAGTACCTTGAGGTTCCCCGGTATATCACTATTAATAGTGGGGACCACAGGTATACCTAAAAAGCAAATTGAGACGGTATATTTGAGGAAAAAGGCATAACACATCACTCTAATCCAACATGTTTCTGCCCTAATGTGTAGCCTTAACAGTCCTAAGGCATTCTTCAGGGCTGTGGATCCCTAACTTTTTCAGGCACACTAATCGCCGAGAGACATAGACTAACAAACAAGTAAACTAGTTGAGTCCTACCTGGCTGTTGAATGAATATTAACCTATAGGAGTAAAAATACAAGAAAGAACATACATTTTACAACTTCCCTACAATAGCATCCATAAAACTTGTGATCATGCTGAGGGCATAGAAGTGACATTGCACAGCATTCTACTGTAAGACTCATGATATGTGACACAGGCACATGCATATACTACGCACATGACTATGGGCAACAAAACTCAGTTGATTTTTTATAACAGTATAGGTAGTTCCTATAAACATGAGACTATCCCTTACCATAGATTTTAGGGGATACCAGCATCTTGGTCTAAGAGGGGAACAATGCCCATTATATGCACACACTTATCAATATAGGAGGATAGAAAAATGTTCTTAGGTGTAATAGACATATGACTATCATCACTTTGTAGGCTCTGGTTAATCGTTGCTCAACCAATCATGTTTATTGTTGGAAATCGAAAAGAAATCATTTTATTAAATATAACAGGATACACAAGAAGGAGTGCACAACCTCATATCACATGATCTCTCTTCTATAACTCACCCAGCCGTGGGCCAGAACATACACACAGATTACAGACCAGTGTAGGTTCAAATTCACCCCCTTCTGTTAAAGTCCCAGCCATAAATCAATAGACTTTATAAGAAATTCACTAAAATACATATGGCCTGCACATCTCTTGCTCTGTGACCAGCACGATCACGGACAACGGGAGGCGGAAGTATTTTTAGATGTGGCTGATGTATACATATGGGAAAAGAGCCTTACATTTTTTAAAAGAGTATGCAAACTCACCACACGCATTGCATATGTTCGCTTGCCGGTGTTCAATTAACTGTTTAAGAACTTACGCACATAATTGTACAATTAAGTTGTGGCAAATGCTCAAGGTCAAGTGGTGAGCAGTACTTCTAAAACACACCTCTCTTGGCACACATATCTAAACAATGGTGACATACACACATATACCAAACAGAAAAGGGGGAAGTAAGAGGAGGCAATGGGTTTGGCCTCCTTTACATGTAATAGTTCCAACAAAAAAGACACCCAGTACAGTTAGGTGTGAAAATAACTCTTCACTGTTGGAAAAACTTTAGTTTTTCTTGTAAAACCCTCATCCACCAAGATTACCCCTTGGTGTAATGCTTCATCATTGGGTTCCTCCTGATCCGCTGATCGATCAGGGCGTGCTGCGACCTACAACTTACGTGGGAGCACTTATTGATGTTCCTATACAATGAATAAAGGGCTTGTTCTAAAAAAGGTATGGTAGTGGAGATGATGGTATGTGGTTTAAAAATCCCTGGGTAGTAGGTATTTCTTAGTTTATTTTAACCTGTACACGGTATAAATAAAAAATAATGGGAAACGTTAAAATGGGGGTGTAAAGGGGAAATGGTAATGGGAAACTTTCAAAACCTAAGGCAATACAAGTTTGCAAATTGCGAACAGTTTGGCCTTTCCTATAAGGAGACCATGGTGAAATATATATGGTGATCTGTTTTCTCACTTGCATATTTACTGTTTTCAGTTCCATTTTGTTGTGATTTCAGGGGGACTTTTTTCCAAATTTTGATTTTTTTTTAATCTGTGGTTGCCAGCATGTTTTAAAAAAATGTTTTATTCAGTTATGTGCAACCATCACATCCACGAACACTTAGTAACTCCTACACCCCCCCACCCCCACACATGGGACATCAGTCAACTGAGTGGTTTTCTCTTTAGTTCTGTAAAAACCATGGGGATGGTGTTTTTCTGAGTACCTATAAAGAAGTAGCCTTTTACTTTCTTCCTTCATTCCCACAGTCAGTACTTCCTTCCTGCTACTAATTCTCTTCTCTACAGTTTTTCCTTGAATTTAATCTCATGAGTCTCATTTCCCAGCACTCAAACTTCTCTTTCTAGTGATCCGGTCAACCTTATGTCCAGTTTGAGCTTGAATGGGGATGTGCTTCACCTCAATAATATTTTATTGCAGCAGGTAAACGATTAATAGTAAAACTTAACACCTCTTTCTGCTGCTGTATTCTTCAGACAAATTACAAAGATTGAATGAATATTTCCTCTTTTCTACTTGATTATAGGGGATAAGTCTGCTAAGGAATAAATATGCTAACTGTTGACTATAGAGTATTTAGTGACTGCAAATCTCTGCTGCTGTATACATAAGCAAATGAGGTAATAAAGAAACTTCATGATCTGCAGGGTGCCTTCAGCTAATTACCTGTGCAGTTACCACTGCAAATGACATTTATTTTACATTGATGAGTCACGCCTGCAGGATTTATTGTTTATTTGAAAGCCAATGTGAAGGCGGCTAACATTGATTTTGACATGCATGTGAGCCTTTGTTTATTTGAAACCAGTGGAGGAACTGTGCTCCTGCCAGGTTTGTGTGAGTTACGCAAGGCACACTAACTTTGTGTTCAGTGCTGAGTTCACTGTTTTGTTTCAGTCCATTTTTTGTCCTAGGTGAAAGAAGAGGCACAGCTGAGTATGATTTCATTAAATACGATCATGAGGCTTGTACAATTGAATGTAAGTTGAAGTGTCAGGCCTTGTTTTGGCACCATGCATTTCTTACCTTCATTTTGACATGGAGACAGTGGTAATGAAAGTTGAACTTGGCATCATGAATATGTCCTAATTTGATGTGCAGGTTCAGAACGGACCCATGCACCATTTTGTTCTAAAATTGTGGTGTCTGACTCACCTCCTAGGAAACACATAGTGGTGGCTGCCTTTTCGTTATCTTAGCTGCTGTGTCTACCGCTCATACTCTAACTCATAGACTTTCTGTGGTAAAGTTTTTGCAGTAGAGAGCCCAATTTCAGCAAAACTAAAACTTGATCCCCATTTGGGCCTGTGCATGATATTGTCCTTGTCCTTGTGTTTGAGGGGATGTCTCCTATAGGCATGCTTTTCAAATCATCACTATATAACAACTAAGAACAGGAGTGTATGCTTTATTGGGAAGAAATTGATTCTAGAAGCACCTTTTTGCACAATGACCTTTGTTGCCACAATCTTGATACCTTAGCTTTCAGAAAGTAAAGCATCATCCCGCTCTCAGTGAAGGTGGCGCCTCTTTCGCTGCACAGGGACACCGCTCATAGTTCAGTCAAAATTGTACTGGCCTCTACAGAGCAAAATGCAGTGGACAGTGCACTGAAGCTACTGAACGTGAGCCATGCTCCAAAAATGGGAGTGGAATTAGGTGCAGGTGCAGGTAGTAAAGGGGTCCAGGAACATTGCTAATGGTCAAAACCAAATTTTACTTGGCATACCATGGCCCGAATGGGTGATAGCTAGTTAATCTTTCATAGAAAAATGATTAAAGGTAGAGGCCACACTTACACTTCTTTGACAACAGAGGGCACCTAAGCAGTAAAAGTGCAGCAACATCTTGAGTATTATAGTTTCTACTGAAAAGCAAATTATTTGCTTCAATGGTGTTTAACCAGTTATAATAGTTTTAAACAGTTACACTGTAACTGTGCAGATATGGGTCTCAATAAAGTTGGGTTGGGTAACATATATATGTTGTGGAACACTGTCTGTTGTAGGAAGCTGGCTCTGTATGTGATATTATCACTAAGTGGTAATACCATGCACACAGTCCAGGAGTTCCCCAAAATTGTACAGGGCTCAATGTAAAACCTAAAGTGCTCAATTAGTGGTAGTGTGGGCAAGCAACCTTGGGCCTTACACGGAGGAGTGTAAGACATTCATGGCACAACAGTGATCAATAATGGACACACGACTCAAGAAGGAGATCCAGACCAATTTTATAAAATTATGCTTTGTATTTTATTTTAAGACCCAGGTCTTCGTAATTGGGTAAGTAAGTTTTTGATAAAAAAATACTTCTCACTTTGAAAACTCAACACTTAGATGCCTTTTCACAAAGTCCAGTGTGATCCTAAGTGCAAAACAATATTGTGGTTAAACAGGTAAGGATGTAACTTACAATCTGAGTCTTTGGAGCCAAAAGTTAGCACAGGCGAGTGGGTCAGGGCAGTACCCAAACTGCACCACCAGCGGCACTGGGGCGGCCGGGTGCAGAGGTCAAAATCAGAGTTCAACCCAATGCTTTTCAATGGAGGCAGGTGGTGCCTGGAGTCACGCTTCTTGAAGGGAAGTAGATCGATTGCAGGGGCCAAGAGTTTGTGGTTAGGTTAAGCATGGGGGCACACAGTAGCACCAAACATACACCACCAGCAGCACAGGGGCGGCTGGGTGCAGGGTGCGAATTTGACGTTGGGCACCCAATGCTTTTCAATAGGGATTCTCCTTTTGGCAAAGAGCCTGCAGGCGTGGCACCGGAGGTTGAAAGAGGAAGACCGACAACAGAAGAGGTAAGTTGCGATGTATGGAGTCAAATGGGCACCAAGGACCAGGGGTTTAGAATAAAGGTATGCGTTTGGATGTCAGAATCAGAGTCGGCGGGGCCTCTGGATTCACAATGCAGGCGCCGTCATGGAGGGCAGAAGATGTTAGCCAACACTGGACACAAGGTCCTTCTTTCGGACGAGCTGCTCCGCCGGCGTTTGCACCTCCATGTGTGCGGAGGAGGCGTGTCTTCCCGCATCTGCATGGCTCACAGTACTGCTGCCGTGTTTACCGTCGGCTTCGTTAGGTCTGCGGCATTGGAATCTGGCCACCCTGGAGCTTCGTAGGGGGCGAAGGTTTCGCAGTCTCCTCCAGGGCACCCGCAGTATCGCTGCCGGGCCCCTTGAGAGTGGAGGAGGTCTAGGCACGACGGAGGAGGCAGTGGAGTCGTCTCTTCGGCGGATAGGGGAACCAAGTGAGTGTGGAGAGAGTGGTGAGGTCGATATTATTACAGCTTCAGGGGCGCCGGAGCCCACTCCTGCAAAGAAGAAAGGTAAACGTGGAGCCAGGAGAAAGGAGGTGAGAGGGGGCAAAAGCAGCGATATTGTTTCTGTTTCTGGGATAAATACTAGCGAGATAGCTCCGGGACTAAGTCCTGGCACTTGTGCTGCCAAAAACCTCCATGTTTTTGTGTGGTGAGGTTAAAGCCAAACGCTCAAAAGGATGTAAGGCAGCAAGGGGGTTAAGGCTGTTGTGAGCCTTGGCTCCAAGATAACGCAATCGCTTCAATCCTATTTCAAAGTAGTCACACAAGTTTTAGATTTAACGGAGGATCGCTTATCATCTGGGCCAAGACTTTCAATTTCTCCTCAGCCCACTGCTTCTCTTTCCCACATGGATTTCGAGGTACTTTCTTTAGCACCTAAGGTTTCTGACTCCAGCAATATGGCCACCGATAAAGCTGACCTTCTGGGAGAGATTGTGGTTTCTTTAGAAGATGAGGGGAGTTTGGTCTCATCGGTTTTGGTATCTTCACAGCCACCCTCACATCCACCTCCACTATTAGAGGCATCAAGTGCGGCAGAGGTAGTGGCAGAGGCAGTGACACAGGGGGAGTCTTTGCAGGAGTGTATGGTCACTCTTTCCAATAGCGCAGTTGAGGGTGATAATAGCGGTTCGGTGGCCACCTCTTTGCAGTTCATGTTTTCTTCCTTATCAGCGGATATTAAAAAGGGTTTTGATTTGTCAGCCGCTAATCAGTCTGAAATCAGGAATTTTTGTGAATCTCTTGAAAACAAAATTGATGGCCTCACTTCTAGAACAGCGGTACTTAAAGATACAGTGGCTGGTCTTTCTTTGCACTTAGACCAGATCAGAGCCGATATCACCAAGGTCAAAAAAGAGTACCGTACCTTATCTGAAAGAATGGAATCGTTGGAGAACAATACTCAACGTAGCAACATTCGTATTCTTAATGTTCCTGAGGGGAGTGAGGGTTCAGATATTAAGCAATACGTTACCTTGCTCCTAAAGGATTCATTAAGCCTTGAACAGTTGGTTGAAGAGCTAGGCATGCACATCCAACGTATTCATAGAGACCCTTTTAGAAAGAACCCTCAAAGGTCAAAACCTAGAAAAATTTTAGTTAATTTCCATACCTATACACTTAAAGAGGTTATTCTTAACTTAGCCCTGAAGCAGAAATCTTTGAGTGGGAAGGGTTTAAATTTTCAGATTAGGTCAGACCTATCCAGGGTTACCTTGGACAAACAATGGGAGTTTGGGAGGAGGGCTTGATGCATTTAGGAAGTTAGGGGCAGTTGCACAACTCATGTTTCCGGCTGCATTGAAGATCATGCATAATAACAAGATGTATAATATTAGATCTGTACAGGCAGCAGACAAGCTATTGATGACTTTGGGTAATGAGAAAGGGCCCTCTGGTTAGCCATAAGTTAGCGTTAAGCTTTCCTGGAGTGTCTTCCTCTTATCTATCGCCTGTTCTGGAAAAAGAGAAAAAGGAAAAGAAATTGGAAAAATAAAGGGATGGGAGAAATGTTGTCCTGGTATAACACTATACATTAGCTGAATTATTATTTTTTTTCCCTTAGGTGAACTATTAGTATATCAGCATATCATTTGTCCCTCTGTCTCTGGTTTGCATTAATTAGTTGCCAGGGTGGGAGCTCGGAAGGGGCACTATCTTCTGGGCTTGGTCCGGATAGATAGAGCAAGGGTTTCCCAAGGGGTTGGGGGGGCTAGCTTAGGGCATTGGGGAAGAGGGAGGGTGCTGCAAGGGAAAAAATGTAAAAAATTCCTCGTTTTCTGCTTGGTATTGGTTATCTTTAGTAAAGAGATGTTTGCTCGATGTAGAATAGTGTCACAGTTTTGGATGGTTATTGGTAGCTTCTTTTTGTTAATCGATGGAATGAAGGTGGGGGGATTTGTTTTCTATGAATAGTTTGAGAATTCTCTCCTGGAATATCAATGGCCTTCCCACCAGACCCAGAAGGGATAAGATAATGCAGTATCTTCGGGATTCTGATGAGCAGGTCATTGTTCTCCAGGAGACCCATCTTATTGAGTCTGAGATGCTTTCTTTGGCTAAAAAGAATAGGTGGATTGACTTTTGTGTTTCAACAACACAATCCATGAATATTAGGGGAGTGACGATCATTTTCAAGAAACCACTAAAAGCACGACTAGTTTCTAAACTAGTAGACCCAGGTGGCAGATGGGTCATTGCAACGGTAATCATTGCAGGGGCTCAAATTACTATACTGGGCTATTATGGGCCAAACCAGGATGATCCTTCGGTCCTGAAGTCCATTTTTTCTCACTTACTATCTTTCCCGGAGCCGATTATTCTGGCAGGGGACTTCAATATAGTTTTGGACCCCTTTCTCGATAAAACTCCTAATAGCCGGTCTTTAACTCTCTCTAAAACCAGGGTTTTCTTGCTTAATACTATGAAACAATATGGTTATTTGGAAATTTGGAGAATTAGGTCAGGTCAACTGCAGGGCATCTCTTTTCGTAATTATAAATACCACCATCATTCAAGAATTGATCTCATTTTGATTAGCCAGAAATTGGCTAGCTTAGTCAAAAATATTCTCTACCTACCCTCCCATCTATCGGACCACTCAGCCGTATTTATGGAACTTTTTGGTTTCCCCAAAGTTTCCCCCAGAATTTGGGGATATGACCGCTCATTACTTTCATCACCAGAAAATATTACTTTTTATATAACTGAAGCTCAGTGTTTTATGAATAACAACATTGGATCAGCTTCATCGGGATGTGTGTGGGACTCTTTTAAGGCCTTTTTAAGGGCCCTAATCACTAATAAGGTTACATATAGGAGAAAACTCTATAGAGAGGAGGTATTATCTATTGAAGCTGAGAGGGCCAAGACGCAAGCTGAAATCGATCTGAATTCTGCTGCGTCCAGTAATATTCTACAGGAACTGCAGAATAAGTTATTCTCTCTAAAGGGACACCTGGGTTCAGTCTTTAAAGGTGGGAAGCTAGTAAAATAGCCCATTTTCAGTATGGAGAAGGGGCAGGGAAGCTATTAGCCTGGAAGGCAAAAACTGACCAGGTTCGTAATAACATTGATTCAATTATCTGTGACAATGTGGTTTACTCTACGGATGACGACATTAGAAGAATTTTTCGGCAATATCTATCATGAGGATAAGCATATTGAGGTAGACCGCAGCAATGACTGGTTAAGTGGGATTTCTCTCCCTTCACTGACCTCAGAACATCGTACCTCTTTAGATAGTATCATTACACAGGAGGAGGTCAGAGCAGCGATCTTAAGCAGCAAGAAGGGGAAGGCAGCAGGCCCTGACGGCCTTCCGGATGAAATTTATAAGGCCTTGGAGCAGGCAATTGTTCCTTTCCTTACCACATTATTTAATCAGATTCTTCAGGAAGGTCTGCCACCCCCTGTCTCTTGGGATAGTGCGTCTATAACCTTGATTTTACAACCGGGGAAACCAGCATCGTGTTGTGGGTCATATAGACCAATTTCTATCTTAAATGTCGACTACAAAATCTTTGCTACTGTCTTGGCCAAGAGATTGGGGGCAGTGGCAGCCGACATTTTACATCAAGATCAGAAAGGATTTGTGAAGGGTCGTCAGCTCTATGAACTGACATACGATCTTATAGGGGCTATTGACATGGCAACAACCGATTCCCTTCCCCTGGCTGTTCTTACGCTTGACGCAACCAAGGCCTTCGACAGGGTGAATTGGTCATACCTGTCGGGGGTCTTGGGTAAGTTTAACATCGGGGATGGATTTCGCTGAGCAGTGAGATTACTTTACCAGAATCCTTCAGCCTGTTTGTTGGTTAATGGAGAACTATCAGACCCATTTACCATCCAAGGGGAACACGTCAGGGCTGCCCTCTCTCCCCTCTTCTATTTGACCTATATATTGAACCTTTCGCCCAACGACTGAGGGATGACATTAACATCAAGTCTTTTAGGTATAGGGGATGGGAGAAGAAGGTGGCTCTGTACGCTGATGACATCGTGATTTTTTTCTCAGAACTACGCACAGCCCTTCCATCAGTTAATAATTTAGCTCAGGACTTTGGGGAGATCTCTGGTTATGATGTTAATGCCTCTAAAACAGAGATTATGGTTTGGAACGATTATGACCTTGGGGCAGGGGTCCAGCCTAGTCCAAATGTGCGCTATCTCGGTCTTAATATTGTTAAGGACATAAATAAAATTGCTACACTTAACCTCTCTGCTGTAGCAAAAGACTGCCGTAGACTAATGCGTTCTTGGTCACAGCTTCCGTTGTCTATCTTAGGAAGGGTAAACCTGATAAAGATGACTATTTTGCAAAAGTTACTTTTTTGTTCAAGACTATTCCCCTTTATTTTGAACCTTTACTTTTGTCAAAACTACAGAGCGAAATTTGTTCTTTTATTTGGGATAAACATATCCCAAGGATTGCCTGGAAAAAACGTAGGTTGGCGTAGAGAAAAGGGTGGCTTAGCAGCTCCAGACCTCCAAATATATGCATGGGCATTCCAATGTTCCCACGCTCGTATGTTATTAAAAATGCCCACGGAATTTGGGATCGGATGCATGTTTGCAGCTTTGCTTTAAGGGGGAAAGGATTAGTACAGATTGGCTTTTTGTTTAAATTTGGAGACCCCCAATTTTTTAAGAAGATAAAACTGAAGGTTTTGCAGGGGATGGTGAAAACTTGGGTTAAACTCAGGAGTTCCATAGGGTTGCGGTATTTTTCAAGTAGGTCACCGTTGTGGGATTCTCCTGGGAGCCCGAGCTGGCTGGTAGACAGTCTCGCTGGACCCTTGAGAGTTGCGGGGTAGGAGGTCTGGGGTGATCTGTTTGAAGAAAGCTGTTTGCTGTCTTGGGAATCCCTGAATGATAAAGTTGGGCCTTTCTAGGTTTAAATATCTTCAGATTGTTAGTTGGGCTCATTCACAGACCGCTCTCCAGAGTAGATTCCCAGTAGGAGGGGGTAGTTATCTAGAGTCTCTGCTGCTTGATAAACCACCAGTCAGAAAGAAGGTTTCTCTATGGTACAACTTAATGTTAGATGAGGTTGATGGCGAATTCCAACTGCTGGAGAAGTTGTGGGGATCCTCCCTCGCAGGTCAGGACTTGGAACATCTGTGGTTTACATCGTTTAAGCTGCTGTGGGACATTGTTAAGCCTGCTTGGCTCCGGAGGAACCATCTTTTCACTCTTCATAGAGCTTGCTATTCACCTCAGAGACTATCAAAATTTTCTAAAGACACCCCTGTAGCATGTGCCAGATGTCGTTTAGTAGCCGCCTAGGACGTACACATGTTCTTTGAGTGCCCCCTTCTGTCTCCCTTTTGGGACTCTATAGGTGCCTCACTTACGGCCTCCTTGGGTTTCCAAGTCTTGATAAACCTCCCTCTCGCAATATTTGGGGTTATAGATGAGGCTCGAGGCCCAGTTAAAAAATCTTCTTTTCTACTCCATCTTGTTGGCCAGAAGGGAAATCTGCAAAAAATGGAAGGACTCTACACCTCCTTGCCTTCTTGATTGGCGTGCCTCTGTTCTGCAGGTGTCAAAGCTGGACTTGGCTAGGTCTGGAAATGAAGAGAAAAGAGCCTTTTGGCATCTTCTGAAATGGGATCAACAGTGATCTTGACTATGGGGTTTTTCTTTTCCCCATGGTCCAATGATTACGATGCTTTGTTTTTTTTTCCTGCTTTGTCTGGTGCACCTATGTATTCCGGTCCGAGTTTAGAGGCTGGTGTATGATTGCAGCAACTTCGCACCTTAATGGTTCTCTTGCGTCGGGGTCTAGGAGGTAGTGACATTACTGATTGGTGATGCTGAACTAATGCTTGGCAGTCCCTTCCAGTTTTTTACTGTGGCAGTTTGTCGCTCTCAGCTGGCCTTAGCGTTTGAAACCATGGTGGAAAATGAGGACCAAAAAAAAGCATAAACAGGATAGAATAGGAATGTTGGGCCACAAATATAAAGTTGCAAATTACCGGTTGCACATTGCAACAAGTATTTTTGCAACTAGTAAAAAAAAATTAATAGCCAACCTATTTACTAATAGATCGGTTCGTAAAAATCCGAATTGTAGTGGGTTGAAATCCAACCTACATCAAGAATATTAAAGATTAAGATTCACTACAATTGGGGGAAATGACAGGTGTCAGCAGACAAACCTATTTGTGATAGATTTTTAATCGACAAAACCTTTTTTAAATTGAGCCTGTTTCCTTAAAGGAACTGTGACTTCATTAAAAAACAAAAGTTTATTCTTTTTTTTGTTTAAGAGTTGGTAGTGGTCCCTTGGACTCCTCAAGAAACCTTTTTTTTATTCAGAAGGATGGAGGGAGTGCTTCCCTTTTGCCAATACGTTACCCCACCCCTTTGAAATGCTAATAAATAAAAATCAATTTTTTTTAGCTGGATTACAGTCATAAAACATTGACACATAAGATACAGTTTCTGTATTTGCAAGAAGTGGATACAACACGCCCCTTCCATATATCAAATCAAGATCCATTCAGAATCTCACTTCAGGAGTCGGAAAAACTTTTCCAACTCCGAGAATGGGATTAGTAAATAAGAAAAAGCATTGTAAGAGTCTCAAATGCAAGCATTAGCAGTCTTTAATATGCTTTGTACATCTAGTCCTATGCTCTATTTAAGCTACGGTTAAGCAAGCAGTAGGCCAGCCAGAGTTGTACTGAAGATAGACAGTGGAGACAAAGTGATTCTGCAGCTAAATTAAGCGATCAAAGATCTAGAGCCATCATCTTAGAAATGATAGGAAAACCTAAAGCAGATGATAATGTCATGAAGAGATATATCAGAAAAAGGAAATAAGAGAAGGGCCTAGAATAGAAATTGGGCAACACTGTAGAGCAAGGGAAGGTGTGAATAAGAGGGACCCTCCCATGGAACAGACAAACAGTCTTATTTAGAGTTTGGTGGACTGGATACTCCGCATCAATTTGGCGATGAACTCTGTCTGACAAACTGTTGGTCTCCCCCACTCTAATATGATTTGGGTGAACTGCGCAGTTTCCCTGGAAGAGCCTCCACTGGCTCAATGGGTGGAAACCACTGACAGACCAGCAGGTAATTTCTGTTCACTGTAAAAAGAAATGACCCAACTCATTGGGAGAAAACTCCCAGGATGTCAGGGTAATACTTTTTTGTTTTTCAGAAACAAATTCCTGTTTGGGAGTTTGTTTCTGAAAATCAAAAAAATATTGCCGAACAGCAGCATGAAAGAGGGCATCTGCTTAGCAAATCAATAGTGCCTTTAGAGGAGTCACTGTGGTAGCAGCTCCTCTGAAAGTACAGATATCTGCACAAGGCATGCAGAGATCTCTGAATATGATGGTCGACTATTCACCAGTGGAGCAGATGTTATGACCTTTCACAAAACTAGTGGGGTGACGCCACCCAACCCTTAAATAAGGATGTACGTTTGATTAGTTATGTAATAGGGGAGCTATGGAACAGTTAATAATGGAACCTCAAGAGAAGATGGCGTAGAGAACGCAATAGAGAGATTGACAATGCTAGCCCTTAGAGGGAAGGGCAATGTAGATTACATGCAGCATGCAGAGGTAAAGGTTTGTTACAGAGTACAGGGAAAAGTCATTGGACTGAGCAAGTAAAAGCAAGATGGGAAGAAAAGAGAATTAAAATCAAGGCGCTTGGAGAAACGGTTGTCGAATATTCACTTAAATGTGTTTTTTAGATTGTAGTGTTTACTTGCCAACACGTGTCTCTGTCATTTATTAACGTGAACTTCTTTTGTGCATCTATGCCAATGACAGAGCACACAATAATGCTAAATTGGATCCAGATGTAACAAGCGTCCTTGTTTACTATCTGCTTCCAAAACCATAATTTAATTTTAGGACTGGCATAAAATGAATCCTTAAACTAATAATCTGCCTTAGTGTTTTTAATATAAAGCTTTTCCTGAATAGGCATGTCAGTTGTAAAAGGATTTTCATCTTCAACTCCTTTATGAACAACTATGAAAGATTTTGTTTGCCGTTCCTAGCTGGAAAAACATGTTCAGCATAATTTTCTCTTCCGGGTGGGTATATACTCGTATACACACCATGTGCCCAAATGGTGAGCAGCATTTACATCGCGGGCATTACATAGTGGTTGCTTACATCACAGGAGTTACACTAGGAGTCTTTACACTAGACAGAAGATTTTACGCCTTTGTATCAGGAGTCCTATAGATCACAGGTAAATATATTTAAAGTTATTAACATGTTTAAAAAAAAATTATATTACTCATAACTATACTGATGTTTTTTATGTATAGTAATTAATATTCATTTTATAATTTAAGAAGTTATTTTAACATATATTTAATTTTTTTAGTCATATAGGTAAATAACACATGGAGAATAATGTAATTGTAATATTATAGATAAATACGTATATTATTAATAGCAAATAATTTTAAAATTAGTATTATATAAATTGTAATAAGTGTAATAAATTAATAGGGAATGAGGGTTTTATGTTCAGGAATGGGTGGTTTAGAGCTCAAGGATGGCTTATGTAAAGAGTATCATGACATTTTTAGGGTTTAGGGATCAGTAGCATATAGGGGTACCATGAGTTTTCTAGGGCTCAAGGATGAGTAATGTTTATTGGTAGTATGCAGTTTTTACAGTTCACTGATAGGTAGTTTGTAGGGATAGCATGGAGTTTTTAGGGCATAGTGAAGGGTAGTGTGTAAGGGTAGTATGGAGTTTTTAAGGTTTACAGGTGGCCACTGTCTGGGGTAGTTAGGCTTTTTTAGGGTTCAGGGATGGATGAAATTAAATTAAATTAAATATATTCAAATGAATATTTTTTATAATTTATATATTTTTTTTTAAAGAACATTAGTTAATAATACAATATAACCTTAAAAATTAAGGGGCATATTATCAAGGGGGGCGATAGACAAATTTCGCCGCTTTGGCGGCCGAAGCGGCGAAAATTCTATCGCCCTATTAGCAAGCTGTCGCTAACAGCAGTTAGCGACAGCTTGTAGGTGATAGCGAGCGGTTTGGGGCCCGCTTTGCATGTCAGCGATATTTATCGCTAATGGCATGCAAAGTAGGCGTACCCAACCTGTTAGCGACTGAAAGCAGTCGCTAACATCGCTGTCGCCTATTACCAACACAGGCATAGCGATGGAAATATTCGCACTAAGGGCCTCATTATGATTGCGGTGAATCCGCATACTCCGGGCCGGCGGAAGCCACCGCCGGCCCGGAGTATGCGGATTCAGCGCCGCAGCCACATAGAACACCCACCGCCAGATTAGGATGGCGGTGGGATTGCGGTTGGACCAGCGGCGGACGGCAGGTCCGTCCGCCGCTGATCCGCGGGGTGGGGAGGGCTATTTGGTGACGGTGTCTACAAGACACCGTCAGTCAAATTAGGATTTGCACGGAGACATGCTTTTCCGCGGTGGCTTTTCCGCCGTGGAAAAGCATGTGCACTTTGGCTTTTGGGGGCCCGTTGCGGGCCCCCAGGGTGTCGGGGGGGTGGGGGATGCACATGGGGGGTACCTATGGTACCCCCCAACATTTACATGCACAAAGCGGCAGGCACCGCGCGGTGCCTGACGCTTTGTGCATGTAAATGTAATACATGCATTTTTAACATTGCGGTGGGTGCTGCTTGAAGCAGCACCCGCCGCAATGTTATTAATACAGGATGTGACCGCCAGGGTGGCGGTCACATCGTAATTTGCACGGAGGGACCGCCGCTGCCCCTGCGGACGGTCCCTCCACCTCTGGGGTGGCGGACGGACGCAGGTCCGTCCGCCATCCTAATCTGCCCCTTAGCGCGAATATCTCCAAAAACAAACGCCTGCTCAGACCAGTTCTTAGCCATTATATCTAATGGGAGGTGGATATAATGGCTAAGACCCTGTCAGCGATAATGCGTGAATATCGCTGTATTCTCAGTGATATTCACGGATTTCGCCGCTATCACCGGGAATTTTATTGCTTTTGAGATAAACGTTGCTAATAGCACATTATCTCAGCGATAAAATCCGGCGATGCTTGGCGATAGAAACATTGTCGCTAAGCATATTTAGCGATAATTATCGCTAGTTGTTGGTAATATGCCCCGCAGTTTTAAAATGAAAGTCATTATTAAAAATAGGTTAAATGGGGGGCGTGGCTTGGCGCCACTGAAGATGGCCGCCTAGTAGCGAGCTCTGCCGGAGCAAAGCCCCAATTCCCCTAAAATCCGTTCACAATCCTGCAGGCTGCATGTCAGAGAGGTGAGAATGACCGCAAAAACGTAAGCGGCACCGGAATCTGCAACTCGGAGGCTCTGGGATGCCTCTGTGACCGCGGCGTGCCCGGTGCTTGCGGAGGCGGCCGGGAGAGCCTGGAAGACGGGTGGCGGGCGCTCCCCCCTGCCACCTACGCAACATCCCGGCGTTGGGGCCTGTGGCGGCGCCTGCCCTCGGGGTTGCGGCCGGGCTTTGGCGCCCCCACCAACCTCACCACAGTGCCTGAAGGGGGCCGCGCAACGAACTGCGGCACCTATGTGGCATTAACAGGCGGCAACCGGTATTGCAGCTCGGAGGCTTAGAGAAGCCTCCGTCATCACAACGTGCCCGGAGCTCACGGCGGCGGCCTGGGCGGCCTGTGAGCCGGTGAAAGACATTCCTCTCTGCCACATACGCGACAGCCCGGAATTACGACCAGCGGGAGGTGCCTGCTCTTGGGAAGAGGGCCGGACCTCGGCTCACCCACCAACCCCACCACATTACCGCAAGGGGGCCGCGCAGGAAACAAGGGGGCCGCGCAGGAAACCGCGGCCCTAAGTGCTGCAGAGGGGATATTGACAGCTTGCGACGAGGCCTGAGGACTGCTGTTGGGTGGAGGCCGCGTTAGAGACCACGTGTGAGCTCCAATACATACATTGCACCTTGGGAACAACTGGTTTGAGATGGACCCCGCCTGCGCGTGAACTCCTCCCTGTGCTTCTGCGGCTAGTGGCCTGACGGGCCCTTCTCGAGGGGGGAAGAGCCCCTGAGTAACCAAGGCATTGTGAGAAACAGCGAAAGGTGGGCCTCCAATGACCCCTACGCCGGAAGATCCAGGTGCGGAGGCGGGAAAGAGTGTGCCTGCGACACGGTGAGGGACCTAGACTTCGCCCAGTAGCGAATATTGCTGGCTGCATAGGGATCTAGGCATGCAGCCCCTCGTGGAGGGCAGGGACACAAAAAGAACGCATCCATTATCCCCTTCTGGCTGGCCCGAGCGTGAACTGGGGGCCAGTGGTGGAGAAAGGAGACCCGGCTGGCACATGACGCATGCCCGTGACTGAGGACTGGAGGCCAGCAAGCCCGCCTGTACAAGCCAACGAAGACCCTGCTGGGTGGCGGAGGGGTTTCTGAAAGGGTGCGGCACAGTGACACCAAGGAGCGGCAGGACGACCGGAAGATTAATATCTGTACCAACCGGCGGGACGTTCACAGGAAGGCATCACAGGACCTCCGTAAAGCCCAGCTGGCGACGGCCTAGATGAGGAGGACAGCAAAATGAAACCTAAAGGCGCTGTGGCTGCCCAAACGAACAAGCTCGACAAATATGCAGTCCCGTTTTCGGCCCCCCAGACCGAGGGAGCGGCGGGGGCCAGCCTGCACAGACTGAGCCCTCCTTGGCTTCCATAATGTTGGCCATACAAAAACTAGGGACCACCCTCGAGATAAAAATCGACAAGATGTCCATTGAGATTAATCTTATACGTGCCGATCACAACAAGACGTTAGACAAGGCCAGGACCAATGAGATGGATATCAGGGAGCTCCAGGCTTCCCCTAAGAAGCTCGAGCAGAGGGTTAACAAACTTGTGCACCAACACCATCAGGTTTCCTTGAAGCTCGAGGACCAGGAAGGGAGGGCCCGACAGAACAACATTAACATGGTGGGCGTTCCAGAAGTTTTAGAAGGGCCTAGTATGGACCTCTTCCTTGAAGATTTGATCCTCAATTGCTTGAAACCGAAACGGCTCTCTACTATGTTCACCATTGAGAGGGCGCACCGTGTGCTGATCCCCAAGCCCAAACCAGGGGCTCCCCCCAGGACCATTATTGCACAAATCCTCAACTATAGGGACCGGGACGCCATCTTGCAGGCCGCCAGACAGATGGGAGACCTACAATATGAGAACCCAACAGTCAGGTTCTTTCCCGATTTTACGCTAAAAGTGCAACGGCAACAGCGCTCCTTTGATGGGGTGAAAGCGGTGCTTCGGGGAATAGGTATTAAATACATGATGTTCTTCCCTGCAAAGCTCAAAATATTTGCTGGAGGCAAGTCCCTCTTCTTCAGTACGCCTTCGGAGGTGCAGGACCGGCTAGACAGAAGCGCATCACAGATGTCGGCAACTGCTACAGGTGACGAGTGGAGAGACATCCGGTCCAAGTCACCAGGCTCACTGGATGGCAGATCTGACACCGACAGAAGGAGTCAGCGCACATGGCGATCGAGATCTCACAGCCCTGACATGGAAAGCACTCAGAGACGCTAGTGGACTCGCATTGATTGGAGAGACTAAATTTTCGGATTTCTGCAAGTTGTACTGTAATGTATAAATCTTTCCTATGTTACTGGGGGTAGGACTTCCCGGGGCGGCGCCAACCAGGAGGGCGGTGTACTCTCCATGCCCGGAACGGGCTAGATCTACACAGGTAGGGCCAGAGCCACTTCCTGACTTTCATTATTTGCACTTCACGGGCAGAATGCCCGGCCGGCCATGGGACATTGATAAATGCACTTGGTGGGGGGCAGGATGGAACTGATGGTGCCGCTTGGGTCTATTCGAGATATGTGTGCATATGCTTGATAAGCTACTAAATGTATGGGGAAAAACATTCAGTGGCTGGAGTTGGTGGCAGCGCATTTCCCAGTTTTTCAGGGGGAGTTTTTTTTTTCTCTCCTTCCTTTTTAGGGGCGAAAGGCGCTCTGCTAGTTGGGGATGTGGGTCGTTATAAACCTACGTGACAGGGTAGCAGGGTGGGGGGGAGGCAGGGGGACGGCAGTTTCATTGTTATTTAGTGATGGTTGGTGATGCCTGGGGGAGGGGGCTGAGGGCTTGAGTTGGTCATGCGGGGAATGTACTTGTGGAATGGTGCAGTGTTGCAGGGCTACAGATTGCATACTAGGATAGCTTCCAGCGATAGCTACAAGGTGGGATAAAAGTCTTAAAATACTTAGTTGGAACGTCAACGGGTTGGGGGACAAGCTCAAGAGGAGTATAGTTCTTCAATTTGTTAAACAACACCATCCAGATGTTGTCCTCTTACAAGAAATGCATTTCATCGGCAACACATGTCACGCACACAACAGATGTGGCTATAAACTGGCGACACATGCCAGCTTCTCTTCGGGGTCCCGCGGGGTGGGCATTCTGTTATGCCGTAACTTTCCATTTGTCTTTGAGCGCTCAGAGACTGACCCGCTCTCGGGGAGGTGAGAGGGATGCATACTCAACGTGGTAACGGTTTATATCCCACCGGGTCTCCAGACCCAGTCCTACCACGATCTGAGTGGATTTCTCCTTTCCCTTCCTGAGGGGCAGCTTCTAATTGGTGGGGACTTCAATGCAGTAGTGTCGAGAGGTCTGGATAGGCACCCCCCCCCCCCCGCGAGACATTGCGACAGGGTACATGTGGCTCTCCAATCTCCTGGAGGCATTTGATTAGTCGACCTCTGGCGTATGCGCCACCCAAACCTACAGCAGTACACATTCTTCTCGGGACCACACCACACTTTTTCTGGGATAGACTATATTCTTACACCTTGCAGCATGACACTACCATTCAAGAGATCAAACATCTGGCAAGGGGTATATCTGACCACTGCCCAATATGGGCATAACCTCACTATTGGGGAACAGAAGGTAGGCTGTGTTGCGCCCATAAACCCCTGGTTCTTACCCGATCCTGAGACCAAGAAGAAGATCACCCACTCGATAGAGCAATGCTTCCAAGAAAACATTGGGATGGTGGGATCCCCTGCTGTCCTCTGGGAAGTATTTAAGACCATACTGAGGGGTTAAGTCCTCTCTATAATTGCCGGACAGTGCAAAGAAAAGGAGACACAAATGCTTACCATCGAGCATTACCGTCTCGCTATGGAGGGGACAGCGCAAGATGACGGGGATCCGGGGGCTCTGCATCAGATGCGGCTCAAAGCAGCCGAATATAAGGAACTAGCCATCCAACGCAGCTAAAAACCTAGCAAGAGACAGAGATGGCCAATTGTATGACCAAGGGGAAAAAGCGGGCAAATTAATAGCCTGGTTATACAGAGGGTGGTGGCTGAGCTTCAGACTGAAGTGGGCGCACCCCTTACTGATCCTCAGGAGATGATTAGCGAGTTTGCAGTGCATTTCAAAAGAGTATACAGCACGGGGTCGGAGCGGCCGGAGGAGAATTCCTCCGTGCTTTTGGTAGCCATTAAGTTGCCCACCCTTTCTGACGATGACTGTGAGACTTTGGAAGGTGTACTCACCGCAGAAGAGCTGGCCAAGGCAATCAATGACCTCCGGCCTGGGAAAGCCATAGGACCCAACGGTCTCCCTATTGAGCTGTACAAGCTCAAACCCGACTGCCTGGGTCAACACCTTAAAAATATGTTAGAGGACAGTAAAGTTCGGGGGAAGCTACCGAGAGACCAGCTCATCACCACACTGGTGGCCATTCCTAAAAAAGGGAAACCCAGAGAGCTGTGCACCTCTTACAGGCCAATATCATTATTAAATGTGAACCCAAAATTCTCGCGAAGACGCGGTTGTGGTCTCGTCGCATGCCGCTATGGCATTCGACACGCTTGAATGGCCATATATGATAGCCGTCCTCAAAAAGATGGGCTTCGGTCCTAATTTCATTGGGTGGGTCGCCTCCTTTACACTGAGCCATTAGCCCAGGTGGTAGTGCACAACAAGATCTCACAGATGTTCACACTAGAAAGAGGGATGCAACAGGGCTGCCCCCTCTCACCCCTGCTTTTCGCCCTTTCCCTGGAGCCTCTCGCAGCCTGGATACGACAAGACCTCTCATTACGGGGGCTCAGATGGGCAGATGGGTGGGAGGACCGGATTTCGCTTTATGCGGATGATACCTTCTTGTGCTCCCGCTCCAAATCCCTCAGAGTCGCCATAGACATTTTCACCAGTTTTGGGAGAAACTCAGGTTACAGCATCAACTGGGGGAAATCATTACTATACGTCCTGCATGGCTCCCCCCCTCCAATACCCGATCAAGATGGCCACAGAGGGGTTCAAGTACCTTGGAATCTTTATCTTAAGGGATGAGACGACTCAATACCAGAGGAATCTCTTACCACCTCTGCAAAGATTCAAAAGGGACACCACCATTTGGAAGAGGCTCCCGCTGTCCCTACTGGGTCGGGCATTTTTTATATGCTCTCCAAAACTACCCAGATTTAGGCCCACGAAAGTATTTTGCAGATATTGAGGCCACTCAAAGGGACCTGTTGTGGGCTGGAACGCCACGCATATCGCTACAGAAACTTACACTAGGGTGGTACCATGGGGGTATAGCACTTCCGGACATCCGAAAATAATACTGGGCAGCACATCTCTGAGCCATAAACTAGGGCACGTATAGTGATGGGTACTATCCCGGGTATGGGATGGACAGGTAGCTCCTCCCGGGAGGGAACTTTGAGGCTGCGCTCTATTCTAAACCTAACAAATATTCCCTCACAGGACCTACAAGGCACTCTGTCCAACTCTGGCATATTGTCAGCCGCAAACTGGGATGGGGTGACAAACTCACATTGGCTACCCTGCTCTGGGTTTCCGAAAGGCTGGGTACACTGGGTCGCACAAAAGGGTTTCGCAACTGGGACCTGATAGGGATCTCCCGTATAAAAGACCTATGGGGGCCCAAGGGTATGGTGACATTTGCCTCACTACAGCAAACGTATGACTTAGCGCAAACGGAGTACTTTCAATACATACAGATCAGGCACGCACTCCAGTCTAACATTCCACCCGGAACGATGCTCCCGAAGTCCTCCCCCCTAGAGGAAAGACTGCTTGACAGCCTTTTACCAGAAAAGGCTATCTCCCTCACATATAAAAAACTTATACATCACACCCTTGACCCCTTGATTACACTTAGGAGAAAATGGGAGGCTGACGGTCTTGAGATTGATGACAAAGAATGGAGGGAGGCACCTTCCTACCCCAAAGAAGTAGCGATATCAGCAAAATTGAGGCTGATACAACTGCAAATACTACACCGGGTTTACATCTTGGGTACACGGCTAGTATTGATGGGTAGGAGTGAGGACGGCCTTTGTAGGAGACAGTGTGGGGCGGTGGTGACGTTCCTTCACATACTATGGGAGTGCCCTCTAATACAAGCCTCCTGGAAGCGGGTGCACAACTGTATGCGTTCTGTCTGGTGGGGTTGACTTGCGACCCAAAATTAAAAGGTGCCTCTTGAACATCTGGGAGCCCACAGACTTGTCCACAAAAGGCAGAATATGGGTGACGCTTGGACAGGTAATTGCAAAACGCAATATAGCAAGCCTATGGGGAGCGGGAACACCTCCAAAGCTCAGTGCATGGAAGAAAGACATGGACTGGTGCATGCTGCAAGAGAAGACAGTCTATGTGGCACGGGGTTGTCCCTGGAAATGGGTGGCAATTTGGTCAAAATGGAATGAGTACAGTGGAATTCTGTGTGAACCTCCCGTGATCCCTTTCCTTGACGAACCATTAACGCCGTAATGATTGATGTACTGCTACCATCTTGTGTACTATAACATCTGGAGAGGTATATTTGTATAAGAATGTGTGGATGCAACACTGTAATGACTGTGAATCCATATGTGCAATGACCAATAAGTTTATTTTTGCAAATAAAAAGAGAAAAAAAAGGTAATAACAAAATTACATTAAATTAAATTATAAGTGTGCATGCATGTGCAGAACTGTTTATACACATAAATGCATAAACACACATATAAAGGGAGGTAAAATTAAAGAAGCATGATGTAAAGCTACTCCCAATATTATGACCATGATGTGGTGATTAACTATGTAAAAGTGTGCCAAATAACCCCTTTGCTGCTAGGCCTCAGACCCCCTCCAAACCCTTCAGCCACAAAGCTTTTTTTTAAAGCTATTTTAGGTACCTTACGCTTAAGCCCCTGTAACTTTTTTGTCCACATAAGGTATCTACACCAAATTTGCGTCCTTTTCTTCTAACATCTTGAGGAGTCTAAAGGTAAACAAGGTTTGTGTATTCCCCTGGAGGGAACTGAGAAATTAACCTAAATACATCTAATGTTTGTTTTTGGGGGCCAACGTGCTACAGAAGAAAATGCTCGTTCTTTTTCCTGCAAATGGTACCAATAAATGGTTTACGATGCTAAAATCACCATCTTCTCAGTTCTCAGGAACAAGCAGACTTTTGTCAGAAAACCAAAATGTTCTACACAGTTTGAGCATTTAACTGGGGCGTAGTGTATTTTTACTATTTTTTGTGCTTTCAACCTCCTTCCAGTTAGTGGTAGAAATGGGTGTAAAACCAATAATGGATCCTGAAAAGCTATTCTGTTCTGAAAAGTAAACAGTATTCTAAATTCAGCATGGCTCATTTGTATACACCCTTTAAGGTTTTCCTATAGAAACTAACAGTTGAAATAAATAAATATTGAAATTGGGTTGAAAAAAAAGCCATTTGTGCCTATGTTTTCACCTGTAACTTCACCTATGTATGACAGATTGTTTACAACAATATACTGTTACGTCTACTGTAACCTTCTGGTTGCAGGTATATGTAGGACTTGTAGGTTCACTAAGAATTCGAGGTACCAAGAGCCATTAACTGAACTGCGCCTTGCAATGGTTTTTCATTGTGTACCAGGTACACAGCAATTCATTTGTTAAATATAAAGAGTGAGAAATAGGTATCAAGGAAACGTATTTACTTCCAAAATGGAAACAAAATATGAAGTTTAGAAGCAGTGGTTATTTGCACATCGCCAAGTTTGTGGGTACCCATACTAGTATGTGAATTAGAAGGTATTTTTCAAAATGACTTCTTTTCTACACTTTGTCTTACATTTGGAAGGGAGAAATGCATGGAAAGTCAATTGGTAATAACACTTGTTCTACTATTCTGTGTTTCTCTAAGTGTACCAATAAAAATGGTACTTCACTTGTGTGGGTAGGCCTAATGCCAACAACAGGAAATGCCACAAAACACAACATGGACACGTCACATTTTTCCAGTGAAAATTGCCCCTTTTTCGCAATGTGCCTAGCTGTGGATTTTGAACTCTAGTTCTGGTGGCACCTAGGGAAACCTACCAAATCTAGACATTTCTTAAAATTAGACACCCGGAGGAGTCCAGGGAGGTGTGGCTTGCATGGATCGCCTAATGTTTTCCTACCCAGAATTTCCTGCAAACCTCAAATTTAGCAAAAAAATCAATTTTTCTTCACATTTGTGTGTGGGAAAGTTGTGGGATCACTAGGGCCACACACATTTCCTACCATCCAGTGTTCCCCCAGTTCTACCAATAAAATGCTACCTCACTTGTGTGGGTGGGCCAAGTGCCTGCGACAAGGAAGGCCCAAATTACAGAGAGCATTGTTGTTGCAGCGTTGTTGCAGGAGCAGCAGCAGGAGTAGGAGTTTGGCGTCAGGAGCAGAGCAGGCACAGAGACGCGGAGCAGAGCGGGATTTACACCGCGGCTCCGGGCGGCTCGGCAAGCAGTTCGGCGGAAGGTTATATCGCCTGTTTTCCGACTCCCTGTCTCCTGACTGCCGACTGCCGACTCCCGGAGGTGACGGGCCGCCACAGGCTCGTTAACCGGGTTAACCGGGTTAATCGACCTACAGCTAGCAGCCAGCAGCCCCAGCCCCAGACAGAGCCTTACTCCCGCAGGAGCATAGCCGGGAAGCAGGTTCAGAGAGGGGTGGGTCAGGACAGCAAATACAGCTTGTATCACACGACATACGGATACACAGGACACTGCACCGCGTTGCCCTTGCTCCACTCCGATCCTGCAATTATCACAGGTGAGCAAAGAGGCGAGCGCTGGGAGACAGGAGCCATACGACAGGGGGGGGGAGGAAAGGAGGTGAGGAGTGAGGAGTGGCAGCACCTTGCACCTGTACCCCGCCCGCCCATACTCAGCCTATACTCAGCCCACGCTCCATATATCAGCTTACGTCGGCCTCTCCTTGGTCGGCAGGACAGTTCTTCCAGCTTCAGCACTGAGGGCAGCGAGGGCTGTGAAGGTCACTTGGACCCCAGAACGGGGGGGTGTCCTCCGGCAGCCTTACGGAGGAAATTTTAATGCCTGTGTCTGAGTCTGAGCTTGGTGCCTGTGTAAGACAACTCAGAGACTCTAGCGGTTCAGGTTCGGAGCCTCCTGAGTGCCCCTAAGTACCCCCGAAGCAAGAGCGGCTTCAGTAGGTTTTTAGAGAGGATTCAGAATGGACCTAGAACCTAGGTCATACAAAGGACTAAGGAATAAGGACTAAGGACTGAGGATCTCTGACCAGACCTGACCTCTGACCAGCGGGATAGTGGGTCGCACTTCAAACTACCTTTCGCTGCGACCGACCCTCAGCACCGGTTCTCCGCTTTGCCAAGGCTAAGCGCAGAGGGCTGAGGGCGATGCGCGGCGAGGGGAGGGCGGTGTGCGGCGAGAGGAGCATAGCCAGCACCAGAGCCAGAGCAATTATGCGGTCGGGCAGAGTGAGGAAGACACCGGGAGAGAAGGCATCTGCCCCAAAGGGACTTGCTAAACGGAGAAATCGAAAAAACAAATGCAAACAAGGCAAGCTACACCGTAAAAAGCCCGTTAATCTCGCCAATAGCCTCCTTGTTTGAAAAGGTTAAACCAAATAATAAAATCACATAGAACCTATGATTTCAATTCTTAAAGGACCCCGGATCATCTTTTTTTGCAACAACAGGGGAAGTATCAGGATTGACGACTCCTTTGGCACCCTTAAAACACCTAACGGGGAGTGATCCGAAGAGGGAAGAGGAAATTCAAAAGACAACCCTTGAGAAACCAAACTTACTTCTTAATGAAAAATGTAACTTGCTCAAAAGGAGAGAACAATCTGAAGACATAGACAACAAAAAAAATCCAAAAGGGGAAATACCAACACAAAATATCCTTCTTACAATAGCAACAGTACACATGGCCTCAGACGATTTTAAAAATACAACATTGCAGCAAGAGCTCCCATTTACTCCAAGCATAATTAAGGGAGACAGCATGTTAACTAGTGTGGTCACAACTGATACTATAACAAGTCCCAATTCGGAAGCTATAAGGAAAGATCAACTGAATTCTACACAATCTCTACATACAAGCACTGAGGATCTTGCACACCTCTGGCTTAACTCATGCTACTCGCTAGTTAAAACGGACGACCTTCCAGAAGACAAAACCACAGTAGTCAAGTAGGTGGCATTAGAGGAAGACACAGGAAGTGAAGAAGCTGAGAACAAAATACCCAGCATATGTCACAACAGAAGCCAATAGAGGCTAACAAATGTCAGAGTAAATACATCACCAATACAAAACGAGAGACGTCACAAGACGTCAAACATAGAGGAAAAGGTCAATTCCAGCAATACTGGAGGGCAACCGGATTTTGTTACACCGTTATTACAAGCATTGCAAACATCAACAGCAATGTTAATAATGCAACCAGATAAATTGGACATACAAATAGACTTAATGAATGTTATTGCAACATACATAGCCGGGATAAACACAAAACTGGACAATTTAAACAATTTAATCAAAAGAGCACAATCAATTTATCCCCCGCAGGAGCCAGTCTGCACCTGTGGACCAATTTTAGATAAATTGAGTTTATTACCAACACTGCTAGAACAGATACTTACCTTTAACAAATGTTTCATCACCCCAGCACCTATGACAGAACAACTCAGAGCTTCTACAAATCAGCCACAACCTCAAGCCGATATTTACTTTACTTCAGAGCAAAACAACGAAGCACAAATCTCTAAACTTGGAAATATTGAAAGTAAGGAAAACAAAAAAGAAATAGTAACAAACAATGCAAATGACCTACAAGAAACAAAGCCGACACAATTGAAGGAGACAACGAAAGAAGGAAAGAAAAGCAAGGAACAAAAAACTTGTCTCAGAGTCCCAGCCTTGCATCAAAGTATACTCTATGTTTTCTAAATCCAAAGCAGGAAGTCCGAAAGAGGATTTTATCTGTGAAACCAGACCGGAAAGATCTATAAGTAACTCAGCCTCTTTTACTGTAGGAACAGATGATAAGAATATTAATACAACTCAGATTCCAAAAAAAGAACTTCAGGGCTCAATAACATTGGAAAGAGAGGATTGGTCCTCCCAAACGACGAAAGATTCGCAGAAAGAGGCGTCAACCGGCAAATCCGTAGCTACGACAGGATCCTCTGAAAAAACATACGAACCACAAATTTGGCAGACGACATAGTCAGTCATTCTTGTTGTGAAGAAAAAACGCAGATAATAGAAACCCAGAAGGGTACACAGCTTCAAGATAAGGTAAAAGAAATAGGAAGCAATTATACAGAGGGGCACCTTGAAACAACTGAGACAATAACAATACTAAAGTCTCAAACCCAGTTGAACGCCCAAAAATCAGCTTGGGACCCACCTATAATCAAGGAAATTGATTGTGGAATCATTCAAACATTCACGGAAAACTGTACAGAAGCAGAGGAAAAGAAAAAGATTGCCTCATCACCACAGACAGTGAAAGAAACGGGTGATCAAGATCCCGTAGAAGTACATCAATGTCGAACATCAAGAAGTACGTCAGCAAAGCAATGTAATCTGAATCAAGGCAAATTAGCCCCTTCGATGCTCATGACGAGCTCAGCTCATCATGAGGTATACCTCTAGGGTGCTCATGATGAGCTGAGCTCGTCATGACAACACCCATTAACATTATGGCCCAGCACAGGAGAAGGATCTGTCAAGCAGCCAAGGTGTTAAGCTTCTGTATATCAAATCAGGATAACTTACATCCCAACTATCATGATGATAAGGATAAAAAAAGGGGTTCTCCCAAGCTCAACGATATACATCAACAAATAATATGGAGACCGGAATACGAAACGCAGGGTAGGCATGATACTTTGAACAGGAGTAACATTTTGAAACTTATGGCTGAAATTACGCAATTAAGCAACATTCAATAAATAGACCTAGTAGCCGTCCAATTTCTTTGGGGGAACAACAAAGTAACAAAAGAACAAACATTAACCACCTGGAAAACGCCAGAGTTAGCGCAAATGATACTAAGAAGATTGGATCTATTTCTAACCTGGGGTATCCAATTATCAACACCCAGTATTCTTTGTTACCCTTTTCCTTTAAAAAAACTTTTCGGACTGCAAATTATAAAGAAAATAGATAAGCGGGTACCACAAAATCATGTCTACTCAATTTTACATAACGCTAGAGGTAGAAGTGAGACAGCCTATTCCTCAGAGAGAGCATCTGTAGATAGTGTAGAGGAGCCCATCTCAACAACAGACCAATGGAATTGGCTTCCCAGCTTGCTAAGTGATAAGAGGAGGAACTGACCAAAGAGGGAAAGGGTGATCCATGCAGAATCCGAAGGTATTCATTTGCTATCGTGGAACATAGCTGGGGCAAAGAAATTGCTAGAGGACGGTCTGCCTCTAAAGGAGTGGGCTAATTGCGACGTAATTGCCCTAAAAGAAACGTGGTTGCAAGAAGATATTCCGATAGCAGGGTTCGTCCACTACAATGTAGCAGCAGAAAAATGTAAGCACTATGGTAGTGCAATAGGCGGCCTGACAGTCTATGTATCTACAGCTTTAATAATTAAAACGGAACAGCTTAAATCTCCTGACCCTAGTATACAACTACTTAAATTCTTGGATCAAAACATAGCTAACAAAAGAACGATCATTTTGAATAATTATTACACACAACCGAAGTTCCGAGTCAAAAAGGTAAAAAATGCTCTGCTAAGTAAAGTAATTATAGGCCTACGCAGTGCTGAGACTTCGTGGAATATAATAGTGACTGGAGACTTCAATTCATACTTGATATTCGCGCCGGAAGAAGACAAAATATTAACAGAAGACAATATGTATTGGTGCGTCCCACAGCAATCTCAAGTTGGGGCAAGGATTCGAAAGGATCGACTGGGCCAGCAATTAGTGACAGATCTTGAGTACCAAGGTATGCGAGTGCTTAATGGAAGGACAGACGAAGACCGTCCGCCAAAGAAAACGTACTACGGCCCGCGGGCCCAAACAACACTTGACGTTACAATTATAAGTCTTTCGCTAATGCCATTATTAGTCAGCTTTTATCTAGATTACACCCCCTTGAGGGATCACGCGTTTCAACACATCAAACTCAATTTTTGCATGGAAAGATTTCAATCATCTAACATACTGGAGGGCCAATTAAATACAATTAATCAAAAACGTATTAATTGGACAAACACAAACAAAATTGAGTGGTTTTCGATAATAAAGTATATCCTGGCTGAATTAGGAAACAAACCTATGAATAAGATTCAAGCCTGGTCTCTCTTCTTAGGCAAACTAAGGACGAAAATGAAATTTTCGAGCTTGAAGGATAAAAGACACTATCCAATCACTGAACTCCCAAAAGAGGTGCAAGACCTAAGAAGGGCTTTAAGAAGAACACAAAAGAAGTTACAATTAAATAACACAGAAGGACTATTATTGGAGTCATTTCTCCTACAAAGAAAAGAATATAAAAAGAAGACTTGGGAATTAAAAAAAAAAGAAAACTAAGAACTTTTGGACTAAATTGATATTCAGTATTAAGCATCCAAACTCAAATACATTTTGGAATACAATAAATCAATTGACCAGGCATCGAAACATCTTAACGTCGAATGTGCAGTAAACGGAATGGGTCAGCTTCCTTTCGCAAAAATGTAAACAAAATTTATCAAACGTTCCACAGAAACAATTAATAACGGAAAATCTGAAAAAACTGAACTCAGATGAAGAAGGCAGCTGTCAGTCCCTAATAACAGACCTGTTCCAAACATCTACGCCAGTAGTAAATCATGTCATCTATTCTGCAGAGGACATAGCAAAAATAATTAAAAAGGGTAAAAGTAATGGGGCTCCAGGGCCAAATGGCATTCCCCAAGCGATCTACAAATATGCCTCTGAATACTGGAGCTCACATTTTGAGAATCTCTTCGCCAAAGTAGAGAATAATAATCGAGTACAGGACAGCTGGCAAGGATCGATAAAAACGCCCATTTATAAAGGAGGAGAAAGGACAAACCCAATTAATTACAGATTAATTGCACTGCAGGACGTAGAAGCTAAATACTTTGCATCATTACTTCTGAAAGACCTGGTCAACTGGTCCGGGGAAAGAAACCTGATTCCAATTAATCAAACAGGATTTAGAGAAGGGTTTGGAACCACCTCCAACATTTTATCTATTACAATGGTTGCTGAAAAATGCAAGCGTGAGAAACAGGACTTGCACCTGTGTTTCATAGACCTAAAAGCTTCATTCGACAGCGTGGACCGGAATCAGCTGTGGGCAAAGTTAAAAGCCTGGGAAATACCAGAGAAGATTCTGAGGGGTTTGTTATTATTCTATACTGACACCTGGACTCAAGTAAAACTTGGGAAAGGTGCCAGACTATCAAGAAAAGTGTACACAACTATCGGTTTAAAACAGGGGTGCGTCCTGGCTCCATATTTATTTAATCTTTTCATATCAGATCTCTCCGGAAAACTAGACAATACCATTACAAATTCCCCGAAATTAGGCAAGCTAAAACTTTCTCACCTCGCTTATGCAGACGACATTGTGCTATTGAGCTTAACTAAAATTTTTGTACTTTCCGATTTCCTGTCTACAAACAAGTTGGAACTTAACTCATCTAAAACAAAAACAATGCTTCTTACTAATCGACAAGCTGCACATCATAACATCTGACTAGAAAGTAAACAACTGGAAAAAGTATCCTGTTATAAGTACTTGGGATACTACATAGATGACAAGTTATCCCTACAAGATCAGAAAAATTATATGACTCAGAGAGCGGGGGCCTTAATATTTGCATTTAGCTCACTGGCTAAGAAGTTGGAAGGGCCTTCTTTGAGGCCGCTCCTGACAATTATCTCTAGCAAAACACCGCCCACCTTATCATATGCCAGCGTCGCCATGGACGGTAAAGATTCTGAAATTCTTAACAATTTAATACCAAAAAAAAGGTTCTTCAAATTCCCAGTTCAGCCTCACCAGCGCAAATGCGATTAGAATTTGGGTTAAGGAACGAATCACTGGGTAGACTTTATACCTATATAAAGGTGTGGTATCAAATTAAGCAAAGCGCTAGTGAAAACAACCTCAACAAATTTCTATGGCAGGAAATGGAAAGGCAAAAAAAATCCTAGGCCAACAAATTCTTGACCTGTTCACTGGAGGCAACATGTTCTTTTAACCTCTGCAATAAAAATTTGCCTTTTTTATCATTCAAGCAGGCATTAAATAGAGCTGCAAAACTTCATTCGCTGCTAACAGATAAAGGTATTTTCTCTCATCGCTCCCATTCTTGGACTGTGATTAACAATTATAAAACTCTTAAACCGGCACACAACGCTCTCTATTTATATTAAAAAACGACTTATGGCTTTGTGCTTTGGCAAATTTCCAACCTTAGCCGATGAACCATCCTGGAGGCATATTGAGTCAAAAGAATGCCGTCTCTGTGGATATGGAAAGGAAGATTTAATTCATCTAATATGCCATTGCAAGAAGTTGCATTCTGAGTGTGTAACTTTTTTGAAGAAAGCCTTCCTGGACAGGAGAATACATTCATGTAGAACTGCCATTATTTGGGGCCTGGATCCAACTGACCCCCTAATGAACTGTAGAATGATAAAGTTTTTGCAAGCCCGTGAAAAACATCTGAAAGCAAACGAGTCCATAACGAAATTATTTTATCTGGACACTTCAGCCTTGTGGACTAAGTCAGAAGGACGTCTCTTATTAACATATGTAAATACTATTTTTAGAATTGCTTTTTTATGTTTTAGGCAAGTTCACGAACACAAGAGCAATTTTACGAACATTTTATTTTTTACTGTTTTCGTTGTTTTAAGCTAGCATTTGCTGAATGTTGTTACGTTTTTTATTAACTATACAATAAACAAATTAAACTCTATTGTGAAGGCATCAAAATGATCTAACACAAATGACCTGGTTTTGCAAGGGGGTCACCTGAGTTTTTGGTTTCGGGCACGGTGGTTGTCTAGGGAAACCTACCAAACCCCAACAATTCTGAAGACCAGACACCCGGGAGAGTTGAGGGAGGTGTAGCTTGTGTGGATCCCTCAAAGTTTTCTTACCCAGAATCCACTACAAATCTCAAATTTAGCTTAATAAACCATATTTACCTCACATTATTCTGTGGGAATGTTGTGGGATCAAAAGGCCGACACAAATTTCCTTCCACCCAGCGTTCCCACAGGTCTCCCGTTAAAAATGCTCCCTCACTTGTGTTGGTGGTCCAAGTACCCGTGACAGGGAAGGGCTCAAAACATATTGTGGAGACATCAAAATGATCTATTACAAAACAACCTGGTTTTGCATGGGGGGGGCACCTGTGTTTTTTGGTGCTGGTCTTGGCTGTCATTGAGGAAAACCTACCTAATACAGACATTTCTGAAAACTACACACCCGGGGCAGTCCAGGGAGGTGTGCCTTGTGTGGATACCCCAATGTTTTTCTACTTAGAATCCCCTGAAAACCTTAAATTTAGCTATAAAAATCAGGTTTTCTTTATTTTTCTGCCTGGGATCACTGCACCGGCACAAATTTCCTACAACCCAGCGTTCATTTTGGTCTCCTGATAAAAATGAGACCTCACTTATGTGGGTGCAATGTAGAGTCAGCCTAAACATGTTTATAAAATAAAGTACAGCGCTTAGAGCTCACTGTGCTATCCCCTCAATCTCTATAGTTCTGGCCCATCCCAGATGCAGGCCCTTGGCCCACCCACACAATTGAGGTATCATTTTACTCAGAGACTTGGGGTAACACTGGGTGGTAGGACATTTTTGCAAGTTTGGTGATCCCACTCAGAGATGTGAGAAAAATGTAATTTTATAGCTACATTTGAGGTTTGCAAGGGGTTCTGGGTAAGAAAACATTGGGTCATCCACACAAGCCACACATCCTTGGACTCCCTGCTCCCCTGGGTGTCTACTTTTCAGAAATGTCTGGGTTTGGTAGGTTTCCCTTAATAGCTGCCAAGCCCTGGACCAAAAACGCTGGTTCTTCCCTTGCAAAACCAGGTCGTTTTGTGTAAGATAATATGTATGTCTCCACAATACATGTTGGGTCCTTCCCTGTAGCAGGCACTTGGTCGACCCACCCAAGTGAGGTACCATTTTCATTGTGAGACCTGGTGTAACTCTGGGTAGGAAATGTGTCACCCACAACTTTTCCACACAGAAATGTGAGGCAAATATGATTTTCTTAAGCAAGATTTGAGGGTGGAGAGGATTCTGGGAAAGAAAATGTTGGGGTTCTACACTACCCTGGACTCCCCAGGTGTCTATTTTACAGAAATATCTGGGTTTGGTAGGTTTCCCTTGATGGCCGCCGAGACTGAGACCAAAAACTTAGGTTCTCCCCCTTGCAAAAGCACATCATTCTGTGATAATTTTGATGACTCCACAACATGAGTTAGGCCCTTTCCTGTTGCAGGTATGTGGTCCACCCACACAAGTGAGAAACCTGGGGAAAAGCTGGGTGGTAGGAAATTTGTGTCAGCCCAGTGATGCCAGAATTTTCCTACACAGAAATGTGAGGAATATGGGATGTTTGCAGGGGATTCTGAGTAAGAAAACGTTGGGTGATCCACTCAAGCCACACCTCCCTGGACTCCAGCGGTTGTCTAGTTTTCAGATATGTCTGGGTTTAGTAGGTTTCCCAAGATGGCTGCCGAGTCCGGGACCAAAAGCACAGGTGAACCCCTTGCAAAACCAGGTTGCTTTGTGATTGATAAATTTGATGCCTCCACAAAACGTTTTGGGTTCATCCCTGTCATGGGCAAGTGAGGTAACATTTTTATTGAGAGAACTGGGGGAACGCTGCTTGGTAGGAAATTTGTGCGGGCCCAGTGAGCCCATAGCTTTCCCACACAGAAATGTGAGGAAAATGTGATTTTTTAGCTGAATTTGAGATTTGTCAGGGTAAGAAAATGTTGGAGATCCATGCAAGCCATTCCTCCTTTGACTCCCCCAGGTGTCTAGTTTTCAGAAATGTCTGCATTTTATAGGTTTCCGTAGGTGGCGGCTGAACCCGGCTGAACCCGGGACCAAAAATGCAGCTGAACCCCTTGCAAAACCAGGTCGTTTTGTGATAGATGTGCTTTTGGTCCCGGGCTTGCAGACATCTAGGGAAACCTATCAAATTCAAGCATTTATGAAAAATAAACACCAGGGAGGTGTTGCTTGCGTGGATTCCCCAGCACTTTCTTACCCAAAATCCGCCCATGTCTGGCTGGGCCTAGGAGGGTGGTGTGTGTGCACTGGCACCAAAGGTGCTCGGGCCTGGGCAAGCCATGTGCACCGCCTGTCCTTGCTATGTGAAAGTGTGCATGTCCTTCCTATCCGTGTTAGGAAATGGCGCTAATTTCATGTTCTAAACACAGGACGATCTGTCATTGCAGATCGGAGGGTGAATTAACTCATGAGCAGTTTGACAGTGTAGGCCTCTGTGAGTGTGCACCTGCACCTATGGTGCTCGTAATTGCGTAGTCCGTCTGCCAGGTTAGTGCATGCATACAGACACACGTATTGGTTTAACCTGTGTTCAGTCTGCTGTGCAGACTCAGGCTGGTGCACTAGCACCACTGTTGCTGGGAACTATGTGTCCCTCCTGTCATCACAGGCCAGGGTGCACAATAGTGCATGTGCGCCTAGGTAGTGAAGAATACCTATGTGTGTTTTCACTACCTATGAGGTCTGCTCTGCCCATCGATTAATATGGGGAAATGGTTGACAATACTTTGCACTGCAATGGTGGATTTCAGTGGAGCAGCCCTTATGATGTTTCATATCAATGGATGTGCAGTACCAAACCCTTTCCATTGGTAAATGGGGTTTTGGCATAACCTGCTTACAAATGCCACTTATAGAATATTGACATTACTATGCTCCAAAAGACCCAGGACCATGGTGTCTGGCTCCAGGGGCGCCAAGGGTCGGGAGGAGCACATCTGTGAATTCTCCAATTGATAGTCATAAAAATGGGCCTCAAACAGGAACAGTAGGCCTCTGCCATTTGAGGGCCGAATGTAATATATACCGAAGATAGAGGTTGTGACACTTACCCTCTAGGGGCCGGATCATGACCCCACTAAAGAATAAGATCTGTATTTCATGACCCCATGACAGACAGACCTACAATTTAGGGGATATATCTGTGGTTCAAAGGGAAAACTCCTAAACCACCCTGACTTCAAAGACACACTTCAGTATAAATACGGGTGCCATCTTCCAGCAAAGGGTGAGATTCGTTGTGGGGATTTGGGACTGGAGGACACGAACTGCGTAGTGCACATTGTCAGAGGACTGTGTTGTGCACATGAAGGATACCTGTCCAAATACAGGCTGGCCTGGGCTGTGAATCTGCTGAAGTGTGGCGCCCTGAAGTGAGCTCTCCAAGGGCCAGATGGCAGGCCATATGTTCTCCCGGAGAACTCAGGGACATCAAAGATCTCCCCTGAGGGACCTACACCATCTCCCTGTGACATCTGGAGAGTGCCCTCTCAAGGGCCCACTGCGGCTACTAAATCCAAACTGGTAGCGTGGTATGAGCGTGGACTTAGACTTGTGTCTGGAGACCAGCTTGCCTAGCACAGAGCCCCAGAGATCATGCCCGCATCTGAAGCATGTTAATCCCATACTGTGGGGACCACGACAACCATAAGTGTCTAGTGGTGGTGAGCCTATTCACTGGTTGCAGGACTCTGTGTGGCCCGTTTCGTTGGTTGTGCCGCATTTCTCTCATGTGACACGCCAACTGCATGCTCATTGTGTGCGGTGTCTGATTCACAAGGTGCAACCCTCATAGGTGGGGGTGTACCCAGAGTAATGCCTCATTCTACCTCATGTGACTGCACCTATATGAGTTTGATTGAACTGGTGTGGTGCAACCTGTTTCATTGTGCACCTGATGCTCTGCCTCATTTCCAGAGAGGTACGGAATTGCAACTCTTCACTGAGTGTGACAGGAATTGCCTGGTGCAACCCAACTCAACATGCACTGGTCATGGTGCCGCCTGACCAGGGAAGTGTGGAATTTGCAATTCATTGTGTTTGAAATCTGAAGTGCCTGGTGCGACTCATCCCTACACGCACCAGTTGCTGTGTCTGGATTGCCCGGGCACAAAGCATATCTTTGTGTACTGATCGGGGCACCTCATCCTATTGAGAGGCTTCCCTGTGTTGCTCCCCATTCATCGGTTGTTCCCTTGTTGACTCTCATCGTGGCGGACCAACTGCCCTCTCCACGCCTGGCCCCTCCTGAAGACATCACGGTGCCAGGTAGTAGTGAGAGAGATTGAATCCCGAATGGCTGCTAACCTCTCCCTTGTTTACTCTACCTCCTAATTAAAACTATTGCATATTTCCACCTGCATCCCAAGGACCCATACTAAGTTTACAGTTGGCTGCGTAGGTGGGCTGGTTATCTTCCATCCGGGGGGGTATAGGGCAATAAGAATGAACTTGAGGGTGGAGGGAAGCTTGGGCCATGGAGTCTGCAATGGATGAACCATATACCTGCTCGGTACCAGTGGCACTGCATTAGTTTGGTGAGTGTGTGTGTATATGTAGGAGCATGTTGTACGGACTGGCTGATATCTGTTGCACCGCATAGTGGTGCGGAGTGAGTGTGTGTGAGTGACTGTGCGGGATCGTGTACGGACCACCTGTGATTCATGACATTGGCCGGCGGAACCACCTTATACATTGATTGGTGCCAAAAGTACAATAACTTTTGACATTGGGTTTCTCCCGTGTGGCTTCGGCCTGTGGTGCTGCTAAAAATTGTTCTATTTTTTGTGTATGTACATAATCTTGATATAGTGCAGCGCATAAGGGTGCTCTCTATCAACAGGGGGGAGTTAGATTAGGAATTGTCCATAGTGTGCATACTAGTGAAAGCATATCCATACGAATGGGCCTAGTACTGCTAGTAATATTTCCGATTAAGTATATGATGGTCATATTATAATGATTGAATCTGTGAGTTGAATATAAACACTTTTACATACATACTGCGTGAAGTCGCCTTTGTGATGCTTGTTTATTGCGAGTAGCTGCTGTTCCTTTGCTTTACACATTGCCTCTGTAGTGAGAATGACTGCTAGGTGCCAAGCCACCCAAGGGTGAGCACGGATTATACATCGAGTGTAAACACCTGCCCTTGACGGGAGCGGCAGTTCTGCAATCCTTCACCCAGCCCGACACTGTCTGCTCCAACATCCTCAAACTCTTACTTTTCTAAGAGGTACAACAAATTATACAAGGTAGAGCAGGACACCAATAGATGCATTAACACGAAAACAAGCAGACACACAAAGGTGATAGTTTGAGACCTCGTTAATATTAGCTTTACCACCTAAAACTATGTTAATCCAGGTTAAATTAAACAAGTAGGACTCAACGGTTTCCTCAACACTCCATCACACCCACACACGCCCACGAAGACCACTACTTATTGAAATAATCATCATATTCAATGCACCAGTAACATATATGACTACTAATACAAGCCCTGGCTGCACTTTTCAAAGTTTAATTGTTAAGGTTTGTATTTTGTTTTACATGAAGCTACATCTAACGACTGCTTATCAAAATCATGTTAATGAAAAAACTTTCGGAGACAAATGAGAAAATGGCCAGGATCACACTTCTGTGGTGTGTTGAGCACTTTCATCCTAACATTTGGTTTACTACGGAATTTCTTTTGTACTTTTGTGTGTGCAAGGCACATGATTCTGTACATGAATGCCCTAAGGTTGGTTGTCCAGTGTCAATGTTCAGAGAAATTTAGCACAAGGTGTTTAAAAATAAATATTTTGTGTGACCATAACATCCTTTATGAACCCTGTAACCCGACACTGAATTGTAAAGTTTCCTGTATTCTTGATGGGGGTCGGTATAAAAATACAATGCAGCCAATATATAATATGTTTACTTACTGATAACTTACAGACATGACGAGATGGTCAAGGCCTTCGCTCATCCCTCCTAATGTTGGGGAAAGTGAAAGGTTCAATCCCCTGTGCTTCTTACCTCACCAGCCTATTGCCTTTCATACAGAGTCTCAGTGAAGCTAAAATCCACTACTCTGCTAGATTGTCCACCACTGTAAGTGCAGCTTACAATTCCAAAAATCCACCTACCCTGATTTTCTGAAATAGTTTGCATACATTATTTAGATTTAGGTGCGTAAATAATTTTAAAAATCGAGCCCTAGTTGTCTGGTCACAATGTGGTGGGTTCGAAAAACAAAATGCAGCTAAATCCTTCAGTGCATTTGTCCCACAACTCTGAAACGTCATCTCTAAAGGCCATATTATCAAGAACGGCGTTAAAATGTTCACCGCTTTAGCAGCAGGAAACTGCCGCTAAAGTGGCGATAATATGCCCTGGTGAATTCCCATAGAAGCCCAGGTTCACACCAGAACCTGGGCTTCTATGGGAATTCACAAGGGCATATTATAAAGCCAATTATCGCCTCTTTAGCTGCAGTTTCCTGCCGCTAAAGCGGCGATAATGTTCTCGCCTTGATAATATGGCCCTAAATTCGGGCAAGCAGAGTTCACTATACATTTTTCTTTCAGGATTGTACTCAACACCTGACACAGGCTTGGTGAACATTGGAATCTTTCTCAAGTTTTAGCAGTTTGAGAGACTCACATAAAATGGGACAAGCACTATCAACTCCACACACTCTAAACTATAGTCAAAAATGTAAATGTACAACTATATACCAAACAACATACATTGAAAGTAGAACGCTGCATTCTCAAACTCGAAATTGCCATGTTACAACGTGTACGATCTGGTCGTGTGATGTCTCAGATGGTGAAAGATAAAACAGAGGTGAACAACACACTTGGGTAGGGCTGACATCTTTTTTCTCTGAAATTCTGATAAATATTACCATACTGCACTTTTCACTTTTAATTTTGTATGGAACTTCAGAAAGGAGAAATGGGATGGGGGGGGGGGGGCTTACACCGGGGCGTTTCCAAAAACAAGGAGGTAGTGAATATTGAATCTTTTGCTGGGAAAGGATGGGAGACTAACCATGTGGATAGAATATCGCATGTAACTCTACCTGTTCCATATCCCTCATCAGATAATGTGAGTACAACATTAAAAGGTAATTTTTTAGAAAATAGCGTCCAAAATACTAGTATTGAGGAGGGGCAAGTAGTTGAACCTACCTTGATAGAGGATATGACACATGATGTAATTGTACCTGCCGAGGACCCCCCCGCCTGTTAATATCAGTTGAACAATAAAAGCAATAATGTAGATGAAAGTGTTCAATATGATAGCACTGAGGTGGTACAAGAAATAGAAACTAATCAGACAAATAATGAAGTACTAATAGGGGTAGAACCAAGTTTTAAACTAAGGTCGTGGAACATTGCAGGAATTAAAAAGAACTTAAGTGATCCTGCATGGCAAAATTTTGTGGATGATTGTGAAATTATGCTATTCCAGGAAACCTGGGCTGTTGAAAGCCAGTTTAGAGTTGGCTATAGATCATTCTGTGTACCTGCTATCGCCGGCCCAAAAGGAAGACCCTCGGGAGGCTTGGTGATATGAACAAAAATTACACAAGGAACTGATTTTAAGGAAATTGACTGTAACAGCTCAGATATCCTGGGAATTAAGTTTAATGCTACAAACAAAAGGAAGTTTGTATCCTGAATGTGTATAGCAGGCCCTCGCTGGCCAATAAGGAAGCTAAAGTTATCGAGCAACTAGATAATATCATCTCTACGCTCAAACATGGAACATTGGTAATTGTTGGAGGTGACTTTAATCGGAAATTTGAGCAGATAATTGGCTTAGAAAGTATCCTTGAACAAGAGGACAGTGCCAATAAAATCCCAGGAATTGAGTCCTGCAGGGCGGTACCATGCTCAGTGGCGGCCGCACAACTACTGCGTCTGACCACTACGCATGGCTTACGAGCTTGCAATGGGCGCCTGCCATCAGACAGTCCAAGTCAACCTACGTTAAGAGGGGTAGCTCTAATAGTCATATTGATTATATTATGGTGTCAATTTCCCTTTGGCCAGAAGTAAACGATCTCTTAGTAGAGAATCGAGTTGAAAGCGACCACTACACGCTTACTTTAAAGTTCAACAAGACATTACTCAATCTGCCGGGGAGAAGTTGTTTAAAAAATACTGAGATTGAACCCCTGACCTCTAAGAACCGTAGAGCATTGAAGTGGCCAATAGTAATGGAAAATGATAATATAGTTAGGAAAATGTATGAACTTTATGTTGACCAGCTCTCCCCGTACACTAATTCCCCAGCACAGGAAATACCTATTATGCAAATTCTTAGGACTGGGTGTATTGCTGACCAAAAACAACAAGCAAATGAAAAAGGGACAGCTAAACTCAGCGAAATGGGGTCCATGGTATAATAAAAGGTGTCGAAATGCCAAAAAGGAGCTCATAATGGCTGTAAAGAAAAGTAATGTTCAAGAACTGAGGGAGAAAAGGAGGTGCTATAAGAGCTTATTAGAGAGGGCAAAGAAATGCTGGTAGGAAAATAACTGGTGTAAATTATTGGAAAGATGTAAGGCAAATGACCAGACCTTATTCTGGGGCTTGATTGCCAAAAGTTCAAGAGGTGGAATCCCGAGCAGGGATAGGTTCCTCGAAGCAAATGTTTGGGTTTCCTATTTTTCAAAATTATATTCTGTTAGCGATGTAGAACCTGTACCTACCATTAATGATGCAAGACCAAATCTTGATACTACCCCCCTGTCTTTTAGTCTGGCTGAAACCATTGAAGCTATTAATGCTATCAAACCGGGAAAGGCACCCGGACCTGATAGGATCCCGGGGGACCTATGGAAGCATGGAAATATGCTGTGGGCCCCATATGTAAATTGCCTTTGTAACGATATTGCCAAGGGCGCCCCTATTCCAGAAACTTGGCGGGGCGTTGAGATTGTAACAATTTTTTAAAAGGGGGACCGTATGAATCCGGCCAATTATAGACCAATTAGTCTAATTGACGTTCTACGGAAAGTATTTGGAAGGCAGGTTTTAAATAGACTTGGTTCTTGGATTGAGGAGACTAACACCTTAACCAAATACCAAGCGGGTTTTAGAGAACGAATTAGTACAGTCGACCAGGTGTTTAGACTTTTATGTATTATTTGGAAATACATTAAAATTAAGGGGGCTCACTTGTATGTGGCCTTTGTCGATCTTAAGGCATCTTTTGATTTGATCCCCAGAAACTTACTTTGGTTGAGACTGAGGGACATGGGTGTTCCTGGGGAAATCTTAGAACAGATTGTCAGACTGCATGAGGCTAATTATGCTAGGGTGAGAGGGGGCCAAAATGGAGAACGTTCAGATCGAATTAACATAAACAGAGGTGTCAGACAAGGTTGTGTGCTGGCGCAACATTGTTCTCCTTGTACGTCAATGATACACCAGACACCCTCTTGGGCTGCGAGCATGACTCTGCCAAGCTGGGTGGTCTCCACATGCCCGCACTGTTATTCGCAGATGACACCATTTTACTTTCACAGACACCCAAGGGACTGCAAAATGTACTCGATACCTTTTATTCTTACTGTAAAGTCAAAGGACTGGAGATCAACTCGTCAAAAACCAAGTACATGGCAGTTAACCCCCATAGAAGTTTTAAAAAGACACTAACTGTAAACATGGAATGGATTGAATATGTTTCGAATTTTAACTATTTAGGTATTACAATAGACGCTAAATTAAGTTGGAAAACCCAGATAGCTAGAAGTAAAATGATCTTTACGCAAAATGTAGCACCAATAATAAAGCGCCACAAGACTAACTACTCGAAATCTGTCACTCTGGTATTGCAGTTGTATAAGTACAAAGTTCAATCGGCCTCACTTTACGGGGCCAAGCTACGGGGCCATGTCGCCAAGCATGCCTTCCTGGTACAAGAAAATACTTTTTTAAGGAACATCTTAGCGATCCTGCAGCGTACATCACTCCTCCCACTAATAATGGATCTGGATATCCATTGTGCCGATGACCATGCTGTTTTACGACCCCTGTTGTACTGGATCCGTTTGTGCTCAACAGAGGAACTAGTAGACTACAAGGAAGGTCTGAAAGAGATTATGGAAATAAAAAATACCATGAAACTGACATGGTTAAAACACATTGAGGAGTGGTTGTTTAAGCTTGGGCTGAACCATTATTGGGTGGATCTTGCGGGTCTTACTTTGAGGTGCAAAAAATTGCTGAAGGAACGTTACTGGGCGTTTGTCTCAAACTTAAAATTGCATAACCCAGACTTGGGGGCTTTAACCCTCAAATACCTGGGTATGAAGATTGAGAGTAGGTGCGAACCCTTTATGGATGAGATCCTACCGGGCCTAGCTAAATCATTGTACTTAAAGTTTCGATATGGTATACTGCAAATTAAAGCTAACACTGTGAGGTGGGTACACCATGAGGGTAATGCAGAGAAGGATGACCTGGCAATATGTGAATTATGCAATTGTAGCGCCAGAGAGGACGAAGCACACTTATTATTCTTCTGTCCTGCATATATTGACCAGAGGAAAAGGTGGATAAAACCAATCTGCCGCCTCTTAGGGTTTAGGCGCTATTGTGAGGCGGAGAGAATTTTAAGATCAGAAAAATCCCAACAGACTGTTTTTAGTGTAAGTAGATATCTTTTGTCAGTGGCGATAGCATGGAAGAGACGGGGACTTAAATTGTAATGTCACAAACAGGTTTTATATAATGCAATTGCGCTAAAAATGTGCACTTTATATTCTGTATTAATTGCACAAGGCAGTAATAATCTGTATATATGTGAACCTTTAATGATATATTGATTTCTACCTTGTGAGTGCTTATATTTTTCTATGAATGATGAATTGCAATATGGTTTTAAACCTAATCTTGTAAATATATTTATGGTTTTAAAATCGCAGCTAACTTTTTGGAATGAACTATAATTGGTCTATAATAAACGGAAGGAAAATGGCCGGAATGGATAAATTGGCATCGTTTTAACTATTGTATGTATGTCTTTTATGGTTGTATTTTAACCGAAATAAAGATTTAAAGAAAGAAAGGAGAAATTGTGTATTATTATGTAACAGTAAAGCGTTGCTGCTTTACAAAAATCTGTGGTCCTCATGTGTGATCTTGGACAATATATTTTACGACTTGGCAATGAAATTGACGCTTCTGGCAGTAGAAAGTAGAGTGTTGGATCTAGCTTCAGAGCCTCGTGAATGCCGATGGACTGAAATTGTTTTCCGCTGTTGTAAATGTGCATGAAGTATCTTTGATGAGGGATTGAACCAACTTATTCACAAATTGGTGATGATAGTTCAGGCAAGAATCCGATGACAACCGTGCGGCAATGCCCCAGCTGAGCATGCAAGATGTCCAGCATTGTAAGGAGGAACAGCGAAGTTGTGTAAGTCACAGTACCCAGAAAAGACAAACATACTAAACAGCACACAACACCGCTAGATTCATGGTAGCGTATTACCTTTCTTGACATTATCAGTACAATCGTATATGATTCACGTCTAAACAAAAACATAACAATAAACACCAGCTGGGAGAAATAACTTTATACAAAATAGTTATATTGCCTCGATTGCATATACTGTTTGCTACTTACAGCACTTTGTTTATAGAAATAGAATAGGTTGTTTGTTACACACTTTTTCTGGAAGAACAAATCCCCTACATTCTCCAAAAGGAAACTATGTGCACTGGTGGTAGGAGGGGCTGGAACGTTCCGGAATTTGGAGGCAGATTTATGTCGGACTTGCGCCACGTTTACGCCGCCGTTGCGTCACGCAACCGCACGGAAACGTGGCGCATCCCTGCGACCTATTTACAACGTGACGCATCTAGGCAGATGCGTCACGTTGTAAAGCCCTGCGCCACATGAAACCTGCGTCAGGTTTCATGTGGGCGTTCTGTCGCAGGGTGAGCGTTCCCTTGTAGGAAAGCCACGTAAAACTGACGCAGTGAAATGTACAAGATTTCACTGAGTCCGTTTTACGACGCTGCTGGGTCAAATCCTTACGCCTGCTTGAAGCAGGCATAAGGAGTGACGCACCACGTTATGTATGGGTGGCCTCTGTACATTGCAGGAGTTGCGTCGCACTTGCAACGCTACTCCAGCAATGCGCCGCCTGTACACCACAAGATGCGTCACGCATCTGCCCTTCCTTGCACCATGGTGCGCCGCATTGTAAATGCGGCGCATCTGTGGTGCCGCAAGGAGGGAAATGCGTGACGCATCAGTTCTGGCGCATCCCTGCTGATTTACAGAGATGCACCAGAACTCATAAATCTGCCCCTTGGTATTTTTATTGTGACCAGTTCTCTTTTTATAAGGAGGTTTAGGGCCGTATTTATGAGATGTGTGACACATTTCTGCATGAAAACAGCTTCTCAGTGCGCTCTCCTTGTGACATGATGGATGCGTCATATTTACTGTATGATGCATCATGTCGTAAGGAATGACAGGTACGTCAGTATTGCTGACGTATATGTCGGTGCAAAACTGACACATTGATGGGGTGTATCTGAAAACAGACACAACTCCAGCAATGTGTCCATTAACATGAGGCAAGCCCCATGTTAATGGGCTGCGTCAGTCTTACGCCTGCTGTGAGGCAGGCATAAGATACTGACTCAGTAGCGTCCTAGAAGTGGCACTGTGACATCTGATAGATTTCACTGTATCACTTCTTGGAGGCTTGGATGCGAGGGAACACCCACCCTGCATACATTATATCTGATGCAGGTATAATGTAGCGCAGGGGTTTACAAAGTGACGCATATACTTAGATGCATCACTTTGTAGCTAGGGTGCAACATGGTCCATTTTTTACGCCGCCGGTGCATCGCAAAAAGTGATGCACTGGCCGCGCAAAAGTGTTGCCAGGGCCGATAAATGAGCCCCTTAGTTTCTCCCCAGAAAGACTGCTCCATTTTCTCAGAGATTTTTTAGCAAGATAATAGAGCAACAGATTTCCTTAAAGGTAGCACTTGCCAGACCTTTTTAATTTATCAAAAAAGTCATATGCCAAATATATCCATATTCGATGGAAGAGTTTAGAAATAAGGGAGATGTGACTGTATCCCACCATGAAATAGCCCTGCCCTGCCAAAATATTATTAAGATGGTACAGACTGGAACAAAGTAAGGATTTGGGAACAAGAGCTATTACTACACATGAATGGATTTGCAACTTTTTCCGAATTGTTAGAGATTTGGGATAAAGCGCCAAACTCACTTGTATAAATATTTACAGTTGGGCAGAAAGGATCCAGAAAAAGCATCATCAATAAGATCTTTCGGTCACTCCCAATCAGGACATATATAGAAAGCTATTTTGTGGTTACAAAGGCTATAATTCACAAAATGTGAGCCTTTGCGACCACAAAATAGCTTTTGGGTATGTTCAAAACCCAAATTCCGATTCAGTAACTTGTTACAGAATCACAAAACAGGTTTGAGTCTACGTACCAAATCACAAATACAAAGAGGCGTGTTTATGGTGTGTACCAATGGTTTGCGGCCTCAATTCTGGTAGCAAATCATTGACAGGTTCCAGAATCCTCAAAGTAGATGGTACTCACTCGCAAACAGGAAGGGGCCCTTAGGGACACTTTCCCATTTGCTCATTAAAAAAAAGTTTTAGAAACTTTTCATTTTCTTTTTTTAAGTGCCCCTCGCTTTCCTTTAAGGAAAACAGGCTGTGTTAAAAAAAAAGATTGCTTTATTTAAAGGCAAACACATATATAGTGGTCTGCTGACCCAAGCAGGCCAGCATCCCTGTGTTGTCAGCGATTTGTAGTGGATGGACATTTACGACATACCTCATGAATATTCATGAAGCAGGTCAAATTGTGACTCCCACCAAATCAGAATTTTGCAAACCAACATGTTTGAACACATGTCAGTGTCCCAAAAAAATGCAACCTGTAAAAGTCGACCCTTAATCTGCTGTGCTTACAAAATACTTTATGAAGAACACCCACCCAACCACTCGGAAATTAAAGCTGCACGGTGAGGGAAGCTGCAGTTAGATTAGGTGGGAGCTCTGTGGGGTAAAGTCAATTGAATTATGCATTGAATGTGTACTAAGTAAACAAGTCCAAATGTATGCAGAATAGTAGGTTCCAAGATGATATTTATTATATCCAGTTCCAGGTAAGTAAAAAGTTGGTTGATAGTAAATAAGATGGTAATCAGTAGTAGCCCCACCAGGTGCAGCCTCCATCTTCAATTGACACTTTAACCATGACCGCACACCAACATTCCGTGACATCATCCTGCGTTCTACAATCATTCAGGCTGAACATAAGGGAGAGTATTGGTGCAAAGAAAGAAGGCGAGAAATCATGCTACAACATATCCTCTTTCTTTACATCAACAAAAGAAATGTACTGAAGAAAGGAACAAGAAATAGGAAAAATGAAAGAAGAAAAATCAACAATTGGAAGAAAATGAAACAGGATAAAAGATAGCAAGAGGTACTATCTTAAAGGCAATAATATAGTAGCAAGAAAATGCAATAATACAATGGCATGAAAATGCAATGAAATAACACAACAGTATAAAAAAATGCAATCATAAAATAAGAAGAAATTGCGGTAATACAATGGCATGAAAATGCAATGCAATAATACAAAGGCATAAAAAATCCAATAATGCAATAGTAAGAAATTGCAGTAATACAATGGCATGCACACCACCCCCTTTTCTCACAAAGGAAAGGCACAACACAGAAAACAAAACATATGCCATGAAATACTCACACCTGAAGGGACCGACAGTCTCAGCCAAAACATGAACTAAACCACAAATTGAAACGTATGGCTGCACTGAAAGGCACAGAACACGAACAACACTCGTACGCCTGACGTCTTAGGCACCCCTACAATCCGTGGATCCCATCCTCGTCGCCAAAATGTACTAAGTAAAGAAGTCCAAATGTAGACAGAATAGTAGGTTCCAAGATGATATTTATTACATCCAGTTCCAGGTAAGTAGAAAGATGATTGATAGTAAATAAGATGGTAATCAGTAGTAGCCCCACCAGGAGCAGCCTCCCTGATGCTCAACCTCTCATCTTCAACTGACACTCTAACCATGACCACACACCAACATGCCGTGACATCAGCCTACGTTCTACAGTCATTCAGGCTGAACAGAAGGGAGAGTATTGGTGCAAAGAAAGAAGGGGAGAAATCACCGCTTCAACAGAATGCCCATTAACTCTGACCTTAGGAGCATTCCATATTGCATAGGCTATGCTAATCACCAGAATGACTATGTAACATCTCTCTTGTTGTAGTAATATTTTCACACGTTATCATAATGGTTTTGCCACATGGAGTTTTATGGTGTGGGTTATTTAAAATTAAAAGACTTTTGGACGAGGTCCGAGGTGTTTGAGAGATGCAGTTTACCAGGGTTTAGAGCTGTTTCTATGATTGAATGGTAAGATTCAGGGAGCTCACCTTTTGTTTTTGGATCATTAATTTCCCACTCATTAATTATTAGAAACGGGGTGCAGAAACTCCTTTGACAATACACAAATGGAGACACAAATTGAAAATGCCAATGAAAAGGTAAAATAACTTTTATATGTGGTGAAAGTACGATACAATCCGTTAGGGAGCTCAGGGATCGCCATTAAACATGGAAGAAAAATGTGTTTAAAATTATTTTTTGAAACCTGGGAAAATTGAATAAACTTATGATATCTATGAGTTGTATATAGCTGCCATATTTTTATGTGAGCCACAAGGGCTGGTATTGCCATTTTGCTGTGTTTAATTGGATGGAATATTTGTATTTTTATTTGATGCAATTATTGTGATTTTGTCGACCTGACCTACACTTGACTCCAATACAAAAAAAAGCAAATAGGTCAGCAAACAACTTTGATTATGGTCAGCACATTGTCCAGAATAGTAAAGTAAGCCCAGATGACAAAATTAAATGTTATAAAATGATAAAGATTTATATAGCGCTACAAATTCCTCAAGGCATCAAAGCACTAATAACTAATCCTGAGAGTAGACCCGGCATTTATAAAGCCCGGTTATCACAATTAGGGCTGACTTCCTCACAGGGAGAAAAGCCAGGTTTTAAAATCTTTCCTGAAAGGAAAATGGAATTTCCTGCAGGTCAGATGTTGGGGAAGCAATTCCAAAGCCTAGCCACTGTGACAGAAAAGGACCTGCCGAGCGAGGATGAGGGAATACCATTGGAACATGGTTTTAATACCACCTGAGCTGGCATTGTACGGGGCTTTATGAACAATGCACAGAGGTTTAATGGTAATATGCTTCTGTACAGGAAGCCACTGACGTTCAAGCAATCCTCTTGAGACCGACTGATGTTTAGGGATGCCTACGGTCAGCCTTGCTGTTGCATTTTGCACCATTTGTAGCTTTGATTGGGTTGTCTTATTGGTATCGCGATAGAGAGCATTGCAGTAATCAATCCTGGATAATATTAGTGCTAAGGCTACCTGTTTCCATGCAGGAAGATGAATAAATGGAAAGACTTTCTGTAAGTTCTGATAATCCAGATACAGGACGTCACAGTACGATTGACCCAGAGGTCCAAAGACAGTTCTCTCTTGAGTATAACTCCTACATTTTTCACGGAGTCCCCTGCTGTGAGTAGTGTCCACAGGCTATCTGGCCACCAGTTTTGGTTCGATACAGATGGTTTGCTTCCAAAACTCAGCACCTCCATCTTCTCACCGTTCAACTTTAGGCAGTTCTTGCCAATCTACCCGGTCTTCACCTTCATACAGTTATAGAAGTTGTCCTCAGTGACATCTGTCTTTTAAGAAATAGATACAATAATCTGTGAGTCGTCAGCCTACAACATGGCCCACAACCCAAAAAAGCATAGAAGATTGGCCAGTGGGGAAACATAAAAGTTAGACAGTGTAGAGCTCAGTGAAGAACCCTGAGGAACCCCACATGGCAAGGAGAAAGGAGCAGATTTAAGTTTATTTACAATTACCATTTGGGATCTATCCATAAGGAATGAGGTAAGTAGTTTCAGCGCCATATCTCTTAAACCAAATCCTGTTAGCGTTCAGTGAGCAGGGTGAAAGAGATGGTGTCAAAGGCCATGGAGAGATCCAAAAGGTTCAGAGCTGTGGCCTGCCCTGCGTCAACAAGACACCTACTGCTGTCTGTTGCAGATAACAGTGCAGTTTCTGTTCCATGATTACTTTTGAAGCCGAACTATGAGATTCCAACAATTTCCGTTTCTTCACATGCTCCATCAGATGTTGGTTAAGATGGTTTTCCAGAATGTTTGCGGGGATTGGAAGCAAGAAGATAGGGTGATAGTTCTTCAGGTCACTTGGGTCTAAATTGGGTTTCTTGAGTAAAGGCCTGACTGCTACCTCTTTCCACAACTGTGGTTAGCAAAAAGAACTAATTGTTTTGTTCATAGTGCAATTAGAGGTTGATCTATTGTACTAACTGCCAGTTGAAGCATTTTAGGGGGACATGGTTCCAGCAGTGATCCCCCGGTTATAAGTTGAGAAGCTATATCTCCATTTGATCCAGAGTCACAAATGTGGTTTGGAACTATACACATGGCAACTGGAGAAGCACGAATATGCATAACATAATCTGAAGTCTTGTGCAGAATGTAAAGAACTTGGAATTTGGACAGTTTTCAGATCTACCACTGAAACAATGGGAATGTGCACAAGTTAAAAATCTCATTATGGTTCACATTATCTCAGGGAAGACCTGGCTTGGCAGTTTGGGCTGGACTGTTACCATGAGGAACAGGGTCTTAGACTGATTTGCATTTAGCTGGGTCTTAACTGAGGTGGCGAAGTGAGCTACAGAATGATGATGAATTGAACCACAATCTAATAGTGAATGGGGGTGAGTATATGAAAAGTTTCAGCGCTCCATCCATCATCTCCTTGTGTTTGCTTTGTTTGCCCTAAGTTGGCATGTTATGCTCAGATGCGGGTCTCTTACTCACTTTGCCACTGGATTCAAGCTAGCCTGGCTGATGAGGGGTGATACACCAAAACCAGTCCTAGGATGCATGTTTCCGGTCCAGGGAAGAACTGGTGTGGCAGTTCAGGCTGGACTGTTCCCATGAGGAACAGGGTCAAGACCGATTTGCATATGGCTGGATCTAAACTCGGGTTGTGAGGTGAGATAAAAAATGATGATGGATTCAACCCAGATCTAATATTGAATGGGGTGAGTTTCTGAAAAGTTTCAGCGCTCCGTCCATCTTCTCCTTGTGTTTGCCTTGATAAAGACAGCCTCAAGTGGCAGTAGATGAGGTTCTGAACAGTAGCCCAAATGAATTGCTACCCGAACTACAGATCTTGATTGAGTCCCACCTGTCAATTTACCTTGTTCACCGTGGCGCAAATTCCGCTGCGGTGCGGGTGAAATAATGAGTGGGCGTGGTTCGGATGGCCCCCGGCCATCCTCTGCACACGAGCACCATGACGTCGGATGGCCAGCGGCCGTCCAACGCATCGAACAGGTGAAATATGCAATTTTTTACCAGATTGTCTATCTGAATGATGACAGGCTGATGTATCCGACTGGGATGAAAATGATGTATAGGGCAAAGTACTACAGACAACTCCCTGCAGAGTTACGTAACATGACTTTCTCTCAAGGCTCTGCCTTGAACTAAAGAGCAGAGTTACTACCATCCTCTTAGGTTGACATCCACTGTAACTACCAAGGGTTGTACAAGATGAAACATTAGACCTCTGACCAGATGCTTTGGCTTTCACTGCCTTTAAAGAATGAAGGTGAGAGGAACAGTCCCTGGGATATGTTTTTGAAGTTTTGAGATGCAGGACCCCAATACTTCAGAAGATGTACCAGTAAAGGATGAAGATGAAGTTGTACCCATGTAACCAGAATTGCACATAAAGCCATGCTTCACCTAACCAGGGAATTTGAAGCTGGATAGGGAGAGCCATTCTCAGCGTCTCTGCTCTCTATGCAGGAAGGAACACCATTGTCAGGCCTGCTGGGCCCCAAAGGAAACTCTGTCATGTGCAGGATTCAAATGGCATTGTGTCAGGTTGAGAAGCAGTTCAGGATGAGTCAGACACATCTCAAGAGAACCCAGTCCTTTCTGAGCTTCCTCTGATGATGGAGCATTACGTGACAATTTATCCAACCAGTAAAATGTAACAAAACTACCAACCCATCATCAACCAATTATTATCTTGGTAAACAGTGTAATTCCAAAGGACAATATCTGGAACTGATTATGATTCCCTAGCAGGTAGAATCTTAGCTACTTTTGATGGGAAACTGCAATGGGAATATGGAAGGATGCATCCAGAAGATCTATTATGATCATGATGTTTTTTAGCAGAAAGAGAATAATAATTTTCTGTATCCAGTTGTTAACTATCTTCAGATCAATTAAACCTGAATCCTCATGGAACGTTGAGTACCAATAAGGTGCTAGAATAGACAACCATTCCCTGTTCATTTAAAGGAACTGGAACACTTGGAGAATCTCCAACATCTTGAAAGAATTGTGAGGGAAAGGCTTAAGTGTGGTACCAGAATCTGAAGGAAGGGAGATTGATTTAATGCGAGAACCCTCCTTGATTAGCTTCAGGTCCCAAGCATCAGAGGTAGATAATTCCTATGTGGACTTGAAATGTTTGATTTAATCTTCAACTGCTCATTTCAGGCTACCATCAGCACAGTCAAAAAGCTTAGACTTGTTAAGTGAGGATTGTTTCCCTTTCTGATCAAAACATCTTGCCTTCCCATAGTGTCTTCTTTCCTTAGAAGCCTGGTACTGACTGGCATTGGGGAGTAGCTCCCCTAGAAGATTGCTGAAATGAAGAATCTGAAGATGTTTTAACTGTAGCTGATGACAGATGCTAATTGAGTGAGGAAGAGTGTTTATTTTCCTTAAAAATTCAGTGGAGCTTATCTTTCAATTCATGATTCCAGGTGCAAATCTCCTTGAAAAACATGCCTCAATGCTATTACCATTGCCCGATATTAGTTAGCACAGCACTCTGTGGCATACCACATGCACACTTACTGTGTAAGCAGTGTACTGGGTAACTGCAGCAACACTTTGAGTAATGGAGATCAATGCCTTACACCTCACCATCACAGAAACTCCAGTGTTGTGCAGCCCAGACCACACCATGCCAGGTGTAAAGGGAATTTCGGCACCAAGTTGAAGACCCAAACCCCACAGGGATCACATATTTTCAGGTCCTCCTCTTTTGGTTTTAAGATTCTGTTAGATACAGGAGACTCTCAAATTATCGTTACCATAGTCGACAACTATAAGGCCTTCAAACTCACATTTATCCAATGTATGTCAGCAGTTGTACATTTAGCCAATGTGTGTCAGTAGTTGCACGATGGATTCCTGACCTGTAACTTAATAGCGAAATGACTGTAATTCTACTGTTTGGGAAATGATCAGTTAGCTGGTCTCAATAACGGTGGCTTGTAGAGCTAGGTGCGCCCTTGTTCTTGACAACTTCGCCAAGAATCTTGGTATTTGGTTGGCACAGCAATTGTCTTTTAAAACCCATATCAATAAGATCTCTGCCTCGCGCCATTTGATTATGAGAGTGCTGGAAAAAATATTTTTCTTTGCTACCTTTGCAATCTGGCCCCCAATATGACCTTGATGGTCTATGGGAACCCGCTATTTCTGAGAGCATCACAATATTTATTCAAATGGCTGCAGTTTACGTAGAACTCATCAGCTCTGCACATTTTCAGTATATCTCAACAACAATCTGCCTCCAAACAATTAAAGGGCCTACACTGGCTACCTGTTAAACAAGAATTGGCATAGCCAATAGGTCTCGCCTTTGGGACCTCATAAGTGTTTAGCCAGAGCTATTGCCAATGTTTTTAAGGTATGTTGTAGAGCAATGTAGCTGTTGTGTTCAATACTGTAAAGTTTGTGCGCTTTACATAAGCACTAGTTACGTTACACAAGGACACTTTAATGAGCCTGTGCATGTCAAAAGGATTCTAGGAAAGTTTGCATGCAGTGGCCAGTTTTTATTATGTATAGGCATTACTAACATGTTAAACAGCAAATGAACATAATATGTCAGTGCCAACCTGGTAGTTCCTTCTGCAACAACATCGCCTCCCCGCCCCCTCCCCCCACCTTTACAAACCTTAACTGGTGCACGCGCTGCACAGAATTCAGAGCATTGTGTGCGCCTCCTCTCGTGCTTGCAGAGCTCACACACAGCCACTCAAGCATTGTGTGTGCCTCCTCTCATGCATGCAGAGGTCACACACAGCCACCCAAGCATTGTGTGCACCTCCTCTCGTACTTGGAGAGCTCCCACACAGCAATCCAAGTGTTGTGTGCACCTCCTCTCGTGCTTGCAGAGCTCACACACAGCCATCCAAGCGCTGTGTGCGCCTCCTCTTGTGCTTGGAGAGCTCACACACACCATGGTATGTGTGACAAAGTGTGTTCGTCGCCGTGCCTGCCCAAGAAGGGCTTCTGGGGCTGTGGGCGGTGCTAACTTTTACTGGAGTAAATTAATTGCAAGTATGGTGTAGATCCTTTTTTCGAGGTTATTTCCCGTGCATTTAATTTGTCGAGCATATCAAAGGCATCTGCGTACAACAAGCCCTAAGTTGTCAAGTACTGCGGCATAACCCAGTGACTTAACTTGAACCGTTTAGAATATTAAATAACTCCGCCTAAATGCTTAATTCTGCGAGCACTTTCCTCACTTGTGACTGCGGCTCTATTTGCCAGTGCAACCTGCGAGAAGCGCGCAGGAATTCCCACAAGCAGCGCAGGACATTCAAGCCTCACCCATCACAGAGCTGCTTGTACATAGATTGGGGTTGTTGTTTGTCGACCAGCCACCACCCAATGCACCGTGGATTGGGTCCTGTCTGTACTCACTCTGAAGGCAACAACCAAGCTAGACAACTTCCTAAATAGGTTTGCAGCAGTATCACCCTTCAATGCCTTTGATGTAATTTTGATGAGACTAACTACAGTTCTTTCAGCCTCATTGTTAGAAATGGGATCTCTGGTCGTCGAAGGCTTGCGTCAAAGCCAGGCAGAGACCACCACTCTAGTCAGGGCTTGGGAGTTACACGCCAAAGATAACCCCTGCTCACCCAGTTTTGAAACGAGCAGTCAGGCCTATCCCGGAGGCAATGTGTAAAGCGTTTGTGCAACACACACACAGCAGCAACACCCTAACACACCACAAAAGGAACTCCACACAAGGTTATATATAAAAATAGCCTTTGTATTACCATAAACACATATCATAATCACACAATGTACACTGTGCCAACTGGTACTGGGCAGTATCTTACAGGGGATCATATAAACCTGACAGGGCCAATTGGGCCACTGTCAGAACAATCACAAATCACCAATTGTAAATGTAGCACAAATAATAAATGTAGAGCACAAACAGTAACTACTGGTAAAAGTTAGAAAATTTAGCATGAGGTTCTGCAATGTAAACCACACTATGCAATAATCATCACATTAGGCAGTAATCACACTGTGAAACATAATCTCCCTAGCATAAACCATAATATGCAAAACAACCTCCTAATCATAAAACACATTTAGAGGTATAACACAGGGTGCATAAAACATACTACATACACTACATTTCCTAGCACCCCAATCACATTAGGGCCTGGCACCCTATGAATCTAACCGTCCCCCTGGCCAACTGACCATCCAAAAAGGGGCTCAAATGCCCTTTGTCACAAGAGTCAGGGTGCGCTGCCTAGGCAGCGAAAGTCAAGGGTGCGCAATCTGCGCAGACCTAAACGTGGCAGCTGCCCACTACTTACTGGGCAGCTGGGAATGGGTGGGGGCGAAGGAGTAAGTCTCACTCCTAACTTCAAACATGCCCCCAAAGAACTATGCGCCTAAACGGTGCAGCTGCCCACTACTTGCTGGGCAGCTGGAAGTGTTAAAAGGAGGCACGATTCTTTCAATGTGCCCTAAGAACAAATGCCAATGTTGGAGCGGCCCTCTGGCAGGTGGGGCCACTCAAGGACGGAGCACTGGCACCAACTGTGCCTCTGAAAACAATTGGGCACAAACCGTTGCAGCTGCCCTCTGTCTGGGGGGGCAGCTGGGTATCCAAAAATGAAACTTGGCACTAGGTGCCCTCTGGCCCCACCGGGACTTTCTGATACCTGGCCCCAGGTTTGGAGCGAACTGGACATTTAATAATGCCCCCGATAGAGCCACGCACAGGCTCTAAGAATAAACAATCGTGCCCCGTGTTGCAGCGGCCCGCAACTGTGGTGCCGCTGTGAGCCCAAAGTAGGAATGAACACAACTGTGCTTGTGTGCCCCGCTCGGGGGACTCTGAAGTTAAAGACCACGAAAATATCTCTCACCATTGGGGCTGTCCACTGCCCTGCGGGACCACTCAAGAGAAATAGGGACCGGCCATGGGAGGGGGGGTAACATCCCACTCACCTGGGATTACCTCGTGGTCTCTTCTCTCCGGGCATCCTCTGCAGCTGCATGCGGGGCTCTCCTCTCCACACGGGAGCCCCGCCAGCCACTGCAGCACTCCTTCTGTCTTGCGGCGGTACTGTGGAGCTTCTCCTCTCCCGGGGAGGCTCCGGCAGTAGCACGTCTTCCTCTGCGGCGGGGGCAGGCACTGGCAATGTGCATCGGGCCCCCTCTGCCTCTGATGGCAGACTGCTACAGTGGCTGTGGCATGCACAGGAGCGTGGGGTAGGCTCCCGTCTGCTTCCTGGTCAGGCCCTGCCCATGTCTTGACGAGGGCTGCCTGACTTCCGGTCTCGCGCTCCACACCCGGATTGCGGTGGTGATTTCCTCAAGGTGGGAGGTAAGGCGGGGTAGGCTCCCGTTCAGTGGTGAAAACGCGGGTGGGCACCCGCTATCAATAAAACGCACCAGAGGCTGCAAAAATGCGGTGTGGGCACCCGCTTGCACTATAAATCCAAGGGCTGCTTTTCCTCACCGAAATGCGGGGTGGGCTCCCGCCTTTGTGTAAATTAAATATAATAGCGGTGTGGGCACCCGCTTCCCTTCTGCATGCAGGGAGGGGATCCCACGCCAGGGGTCCCCTCGGGGGCCACACAGCAGCGGGGTGGGCACCCGCTAAGGTACAACAAGCTGCAAGCAAGAAAAATAGAAGCGCTCCCAGCAACAACGAAGAACAAAGCGCTCCTCAAAACAAAAGCAAAAATGCTCCCAAGGCACCAGAAGTGAAGTCCCCAAGTCCAGGGGAATCTCCTCAGGAGGAAGGGGGCACAAGGCTGGGCTCAGGCAGGCCAGCACACAGGGACCTCCAGCAGGGAGGCAGTCCCTTGTGGCGGTTCCTTCTGGAGCCCAGCTGCAGCCCCCAGCGTCGCGATCAGTACACAGAACACTGGGGTCACAGCCCCTACATTTATACACCCCTTTCCCTATGTCACATAGCACAGGGCTTGGGGAAAACCAGATGCAACTGATTTGGGGAGCTTTGGAGCACTTTGTTGTGCTCAGCACCTCTCCCCTTTGTCAGGTGGGGGCTAGGTGCTCAGACGCACCACAGGGGGAGGAGCCAGCATTGTGGAGGGAACGCACAGCCCTATTCAGGTCCCAGGTGCAACTCCTCCCTCCCATCTACATGCAGATCTCCTTATTCACCAATGGGAAGACTCATCCTGGCTCCTGGAGCTAAGCACACCATCCACCCCCAGTCAATCACCAGCCAGACATGCACTCCACATCAGGCAGGCAGGCACACAGCACACAGAAATGCCAACTTCTAAAAGTGGCACTTCTCCAGCAGTCACAATAAATCTGCGTACACCATTGGGCAGCATTTATTCTCACGAGTTCGCACATACCAAACTTTCCCCTGCACTCCTCTCACACCAGGAGTTACCATGAACACCATGGACACACATATCCCCCATGCATTCCTATGGGAGGCCAGGCAAATCTCACCACAAGCACTCAGAGTGTGCACACACTTTACACTGGGTCACAGTGCTACAGTGCACAGAGGCCAAAAACAACTAACATCAGGTCACATTAAAATGCAAAAAGTTTAGGGGTGAACCTGCCAAAAGGGCCAAGTCCAACACAACTCCCTTCCAGCCAAAACGCAGGGCAGACCAATCACCACTGTGATGGGCTTCCCTGCTTGGGGCGATAGAACACGGATGCGCGGCCCACAATGCAGGGACACCCTCCTGTTCTACGCCACGGTGAACCCATGTGGTTCCTTCTGAAAAAGCTGTCCGGAGCAACTGGGCTACCCCACTGGTACTCCCTTGCAATCCGCGACCAGGCCCTAGGCCACCCAGATGCCACTGGTCCTTGCCCATTCACAGAGTGGGGGGAAAGTAACCCCTGGCACATAGTATCCATTCTCCACTCTTCCCCTCATCTGGGCAGGTCTAGACTGCCACTGATCCTCCAGCCTAGGGTCTGCACCCTCGGGCTGACCAGAAGTCACGGGTGAGGCTCTCCTCCCCCTACCTCTCCTTCTAGGGTTCTGCCCTCTCCTCCTTTGAGAGGTACCCATAGAACACCACTCTCTAACCAGTTCAGGACCTATCTCCCATAGCTGGTCTCCAACCTAAGGTTTAACCCTTCAGGTTACACCGGGGTCAGAGGCGAGGCTTCCCACTCTCTGCACCCCTTTCCAGAATTCTGCCCCCTCCCAACAGGAGTGGTACCCCTGGAAGATGAACCGGTCAGGACACTGGTTACAGACGTCCTTCCATCTAGGTCACGCAGATTCTGTACCTGGTCTCCCAACCTTGGGTCTAAACCCTCTGGCAGAGTACTTGCCTGGCACTCCAGGACTTCTGGGGACTCACAAACTATCCCTCCAAGGGTAATACATGACTCATATGTTGTGTGACAGTCTGCCTGGTGCAGATCTCCCGTCCCCTGTCCACCTGACAGAGCGCGAAGATCCCCCAGAACAGAAGTGGTGTCACCATGGTCACTCCAAGGGAACTCGGCCCTACTGGCTGGTCCCTGACCCATTGGTTCTTCCACTGGGGAACACATACCCCATTCATTCCTCAATCCGGACTTATGTGCCCTCCCAACTGGAGCAGCACCGCCAGACACTAGAACCACTGGAGCTTTATTTACAGATGCTCCAAGTTCCCTAGACACTAGGAGATCCTCCTCAAATGGACTAACAGGACAGCCTAGGCCCCCAACCTGGTGTTCCCTGAAGAAACCATTCAGGTTCTGAGTCTGGGTTTCGGGCACCTGGGAACACTCAGTCCCACACTCACTCCTACACTACTGAGACAGGACTTGAGCCCTTACACCCCTCTCACTACACTGGGACCTAGCTGGGCTTCTCTGAACCTCTTCCACCACTCTGGGCTGGGAGATACCTGAGCCACTACTTTTGGGATCACTTCTCAATGCCTCTTCAGAACCTCTGGCCACCACCCAGAGGTTGGCTTCCCGTGCAAGCTTCCTGGGATCGGAGGAGCCACACCCAAGCAGGTGTTGGCGCTACCCCGGATACCAATGACTGAGCATGTGCTCTTTGATAATCAAATGGGCCAGGCTGTCATAATCAAACTCTTTGGCTGTGCTAGTCATGAACCACTCGTCCAGTGCCTCACCACATTCGTCCACAAACTTCCCCCAAGACTGGTGAGACAGTTTCTTACTGCCCATGAACTTCAACCTGTACTCCTCTCCTAGGGAACAAGGGACCATACTTTGGGATCTGGGAATGGGACATCCTGCACTTGACTCTATATTGCTGCCACCACTGGAATCCACCCTCACTGGGAAATCCAGAAAACTACGACTGCGCTCAGGGGATAATTTACCCTCCAGAGCTAATTTCTCTCTGGCGAAGGCCCTCTCAGCCTCCGCCATCCTCTCCTGCGCTAAGACCCTCTCAGTCTGTAGCTTTTGCTCTTCAAGGCCCAAAGCCTTAAGACTCAACTCCTGAGCCCATAAGTCGTTTTTCTCCTCTAAGGCTAACTTCCTATGCTCCAACTCCAATTTCTGAGCTTCCATATGCTCATAGCTCTCCTTCTGGAGTTTCTCTAAAGCCAGCTGTTATTCCCTTTCTTTCCTCCTATCTACCCACTCCTCTGGGAACTGGGAAAGGGATGGGGCGCTGCCCCCGACACTGGACCCAGCAAGGGACTCCCTATCCATGGGGTCCTCACTATCTACTGGCGTCCCTGTCCTGTCATTTTCTTCCTCCTCTTCAGACTCTTCAGGGCTCCCCTCAGACCCACCACCCTCCTGGCGTGTGGCCCGGGCCCTCTCCTCCTCACTGCACTCACGTTCCCAGTCATACTTTTGCCATTGGATTAGGTTTTCCCTAAGCTTGGACTGGGTGTCTGACCCACTCACTGCTATGTCTCTCTCTTCACAGAACTCTACCAACTCACACATACTGTATCTAAACAGACCACAGAAATTAAAAGCAGACTCCATTTTGGCAGGACGCTCAGAGACATGTGCAACACAGGGGATCTAGCTGTCTGAGCTGAAGCAAGAGTACACAATCCACAAATGACACTCTTAGGAGAAACAATAAAATAAAACTCAGAAACAATAATCCCCAAACACGTGATTATCTAAAGGCAGAGTTTGCAGTGCAACCAGTTGTCGCTCGGCTTGAGAGTTACACGCCAAAGATAACCCCTGCTCACCCCCTTGGTAGCTTGGCACAAGTAGTCAGGCCTATCCCGGAGGCAATGTGTAAAGCGTTTGTGCAACACACACACACAGCAGTAACACCCTTGGCACCCCACAAAAGGAACTCCACACAAGGTTATATATAAAAATAGCCTTTGTATTACCATAAACACATATCATAATCACACAATGTACACTGTGCCAACTGACACTGGGCAGTATCTTACAGGGGATTATATACACCTAACAGGGCCAATTGGGCAACTGTCAGAACAATCACAAATCACCAATTGTAATGTAGCACAAATAATAAATGTAGAGCACAACCAGTAACTACTGGTAAAAGTTAGGAACTTAGCATGAGGTTCTGCAAAGTAAACCACACTATGCAATAATCATCACATAAGGCAGAAATCACGCTGTGAAACATAATCTCCCTAGCATGAACCATAAGATGCAAAACACCCTCCTAATCATAAAACACATTTAGAGGCATAAAACAGGGTGCATAAAACAAACTACATACACTACATTTCCTAGCACTCCAAACACAGGGCCTGGCGCCCTATGAATCTAACCGTCCCCCTGGCCAACTGACCATCCAAAAAGGGGCTCAAATGCCCTATGTCACAAGAGTCAGGGTGCGCTGCCTAGGCAGCGAAAGTCAAGGGTGCGCAATCTGCGCAGGCCTAAACGTGGCAGCTGCCCATTACTTGCTGGGCAGCTGGGAATGGGTGGGGGTGAAGGAGTGCGTCTCACTCCTAACTTCAACCATGTCCCCAAAGAACTGTGCGCCTAAACGGTGCAGCTGCTTACTACTTGCGGGGCAGCTGGAAATGTTAAAAGGAGGCACAGTTTTTTCAATGCGCCCTAAGAACAAAGGCCAACGTTGGAGCAGCCCTCTGGTAGGCGGGGCCACTCAAGGACGGAGCACTGGCACTGGAGCATTGTAGAATTGCATTTTAAACTTGTGTATTTTAGTGTTTTTACTCACCTGCACTGAACCCAGGCTTTGATTCTCTAACACCCCGAACAGCCGATTTCGACGCTGTCACGGGGAATCCTTCCTCTCTGCCGCCATCTACAGCGAGGGAGTTAGCCCCGCCCACTTCGCTGGCCATGCCCCCTTCCTTCCCCCCACTGCCCCTAACGCTCCTATAAAACTATGTGCATTGGCCGGAAGCGCAGCGGACGGGCGCAGCGGGCGCGACGATTGCGCGCCGAAGGCGCGCCTAAGGCAAGCCCGTCTGCGCCCGTCCGCGACCGACCGGGGCTAGGGGCACGTCACTCTGCCCAAATCATCACTTACACTTCTTCCCAACTCCGTACTCTCCATGGCCCGTGGCCTCTGCCCGCCTCTACTTGTTCCATCATATCTTCACTTGATCTGTCCCCTGACTCCTCACTTCCCCGCCCTCTTGTTCCCTCCACTCCCCCCCAGTTATCCAGAGAGGAAGCCAGCCCAGGCTCTCTTAGGACCCTCTCGGCCTACTACCTTAATACCCGGCCATTGTGGCCCACTCACACGAATTATCGGTGCTGTTGGATCTCCACGCACCTGATCTTCTTTTCCTAACCGAGACTTGGTTTAGTGATGATTCTCTCCCTGCCCTATTGGCCACTCTCCCTGCTCCATACTATGCTCTACGAGCAGACCATTCTGCCGGTAGGGCTGGGGGCGGCGTGGCGGTCATTACCCGGGCCGACCTTCCCTTCCAACTTCTATCCTTGCCAGATATCGCTACAACAGAGTACCTTGCTATTCGTACTACATCGACCACATCCCCTCTTACCTGTTTTCTCACTTACCGGCCTCCCCAGTCACCTTTACTTTTTCTCTCCGACTTTCAAGAGGTACTTGCCACACTTACGGTTAATAACTCTTCCATTTTACTATTGGGAGACTTTAACTTCTGGCCTTCAGACCCAGCGGAATGTCCATCTTCTAAACAGTTCTCAGATACACTTCAATCTCTTAATTTTGTGTCACACGTCCATTCTCCCACTCACGTCAAAGGACATATCTTAGATCAGATTTGGTCCCTGAACTGCCCGGTAGGCCCCCTGTCCATTTTACCCTGCACCTGGTCTGACCATCATTTGATTTCGTTTAACCTTCCCATTAGCTCTACTGTTAGGCCCCCGCTCCCAAAGAATGTTTGGGTCCGCTCATGGAGCCAAGTGGATCCGGAGAATTTATCCGCATTATTAATTTCTTCCTATCCTACCCTACAAGGCCTATCCACTCTTTCTCAGGCCTCTGCTATCGAACACTGGCTCCTCTCAGGCTGTGATTCCATTGCCCCGCTGAAGCGGGTGACATCAAAGCGGGAGAAGGATGCCAACTTGTGATTCAGCGATGATCTTAAGATCACCAAACTAGCGGTGCGCCGAGCCGAGCGTGCCTGGAGGAGGAAATATTGCCCCTTACTCAGATCTGAATTTACCACTCTCCTGGCCCAATATAAGAAGGCCATTCCGGTGGCAAAAACGTCCTATTTCTCCTCTAAGATTCTTACAGCTGAGAATCGGCCGAGGGAAATTTTCTCGATAGTCCACAATTTGGCATTCTCTGACAGGACATCTCTTAAGCCCTTCCCCTCCCAGGACCTCTGTCACTCCCTAAATAATTTTTTATTGAGAAGATCGCGATTATTAAAGCCAACATTCCCTTACCCTCCCCGACCTTTGTTGACCCCCAGTGTCCTCCACCTAAGGGACAACTCGATGCCTTTCCCCCCCTCACTAAGGAATCCTTGACCTCGATTATCCCCTTGGTCAAATCTGGCTCCCCACTGGATACTTGCCCCGCGCACATTCTTCGCCATATTTACACAACTTGTTCAGATCCCCCTCTTCACTTCCTTAACAGTTCTCTTTCCCAGGGAGTTGTACCCAACTCAGTGAAGACAGCTGTTATTGTCCCCATCTTAAAGAAGCCTGGCGCAGACCCTTCGGTCCCCGCCAATTATCGCCCCATCTCTCTCCTACCATTTTTGGCTAAGGTGCTCGAACGCCATGTTACCAAGTCTTTGAGCACGTTTGTGGAGGAGTATGGGGTTCTGGCTCCCCGCCAGGCCGGCGTCCGCCCCGCACACTCTACGGAGTCCGTAGTACTTTCGGTCCTTGACAACCTCAGGGAGGGAATGGATACCAACCAGGCCCAGGCCTTGGTTCTCCTCGATCTCTCAGCCGCCTTTGACACGTTGACCATACCATCTTACTCTGCCGTGTCGGGACGGCGGGGATCGGGGGTACCGCCCTGGTATGGTTGTCCTCCTTCCTGAGGGACCGCACCCAGGCTGTTCGCCTGGGTGATTTCTCCGCGGACTTCCGGAAAGTTCAGTGCGGGGTCCCCCAAGGTTCTTCCCTTTCACCTCTTTTGTTCAACCTCTATATCACCCCCCTTATTTTTTCGTTACAGCAAATGGAGGTCAGCGTGTACAATTATGCGGATGACCTCCAACTTGTTTTCAATCTGTCTTCTTCCTCTGCTTCCATCTCAAACTTTCAGTCTATTATGATTTTCATCCGGGACTGGATGAACTACAACCACCTGAAACTCAACCCGGATAAGACCGAGTTGGTGTTGACGGGTGGTTGCTCCAGTCCCTGGTCTCCTCTTTTTTGGCCCCCTTCCCTAGGTTCTCCCACGGTCCCTTCTACCTCTGTTAAAACTTTAGGTATCAAACTTAATTCCCAGCTCACCCTTCACTCCCAGGTTAGTTCTGTGGTATCCTCTTCCTTTTTGTCACTACGCACCATCCGCAAGGTATCTCGTTTTTTTTCCTTTGATGCCTTGAAACTGATCATCCTGGCGATGGTTATTTCCCGCCTGGATTATGGCAACGCCTTGTATGCAGGTATTCCTGCATATTGTCTAAAGCGCTTGCAGTTGATCCAGAACCAGGCGGCAGGGTTGGTGTTCAATCTCCCAAAATCCCACCACGTAACACCCCTTCTCAAATCCTTGCACTGGCTCCCTGTCCGGGAGCGCGTCCAGTTTAAGCTAGCCTCCATCACCTTTCAAGCACGACTGGGCGCGGCTCCGGCCTTCATCACATCTGAGATTATTCCCTATGTTCCAACTAGGGAGCTACGATCATCCACCCAATCCCTGTTATCTGTCTCCCGTTTCCGGAGGAAGAAATGGGGAGGATCAAAGTTCGCGACCCTTGCCCCAGTCCTATGGAATTCCTTGCCTCTAGAGCTTAGATCTCTGACTCTTTACCCTCAATTCCGGAAGAAACTCAAAGCCCATCTATTCGCTAAGTCTTTTAATTAGGTCGGTTGTTGCCTTTGCTCTCTTTCTTGTCATTTTGTTTCCCCCTCTGGGGATTTGTTTGTTGCAGCGCCATGAAACCGCTGGTGAAAGTGCGCTTTTATAAATATTTTAAACTCAAACTGTGATTCTGAAAACAATTAGGCACAAACCGTTGCAGCTGCCCTCTGTCTGGGGGGGCAGCTGGGTATCCAAAAATGAAGCTTGATAACTGGCCCCAGGTTTGGAGCACACTGGAAATTTAAATAATAATGCCCCCAATAGAAACACGCACAGGCTCTAAGAATAAACAAATGTGCCCCATGTTGCAGCGGCCCGCAACTGCAGCGCCGCTGTGAGCTCCAAGTAGGAAGGGGCACAACTGTGGGGATTCTGAGTTAAAGACCACGAAAATAGCTCCCACCGTTGGAGCGGTCCGCTGCCCTGTGGTACCGCTCAAGAGAAATAGGGACCGGCCATGGGGGGGGGGGTAACGTCCCACTCACCTGGGACTCCCTCGTGGTCTCGTTTTTCCGGGTGTCCTCTACAGCTGCACACAGGGCTCTCCTTTCCACATGGGAGCCCCGTCAGCCACTGCAGCACTCCTCCTGTCTCACGGCGGTACTGTGGAGCTTCTCCTTTCCTGGGGAGGCTCCGGCAGTAGCACATCTTCCTCTGCGGCGGGGGCAGGCACCGGCAATGTGCTTCGGGCCACCTCCGCTTCTGCTGGCAGACTGCTACAGTAGCTGTGGCATGCACAGGAGCGCGGGGTAGGCTCCCTTCTGCTTCCTGGTCAGGCCCCGCCCCTGTCTCAACGAGGGCTGCCTGACTTCCGGTCTCACGCTCCACACCTGAGTCGCGGCGGTGATTTCCTCAAGGTGGGAGGTAATACGGGGTAGGCTCCCATTTAGTGTTGAAAACACGGGCTGGGTACCCACTATCAATAAAAGGCACCAGAGGCTTCAAAAATGCGGGGTGGGAGCCCGCTTGCACTATAAATCTAAGGGCTGCTTTTCCTCAGCGAAGTGCGGGGTGGGCTCCCGCCTTCGTGTAAATTAAATATATTAGCGAGGTGGGCTCCTGCTTCCCTTCTGCACGAAGGGAGGGGATCCCCACACCAGGGGTCCCCTCAGGGGCCACACAGCAGCGGGGTGGGCACCCGCTAAGGTCCAACAAGCTGCAAGCAAGAAAAATAGAAGCACTCCCAGCAACAATGAAGAACAAAGCGCTCCTCAAACCAAAAGCAAAAATGCTCCCAAGGCACCAGAAGTGAAATCCCCAAGTCCAAGGGAATCTCCTCAGAGGAAGGGGGTCACAAGTCTGGGCTCAGGCAAGCCAGCACACATAGCCCTTCAGCAGGGAGGCAGTCCCATGTGGCGGTTTCTCCTGGAGCCCATCAGCAGCAGCCCCCAGAGTCAGGATCAGTGCACAGAACACTGGGGTCACACCCCCTGCATTTATATACCCCTTTCCCTTTGTCACATAGCACAGGGCTGGGGGAAAACCAGATGCAACTGGTTTGGGGGAGCTTTGGAGCACTTTGTTGTGCTCAACTCCTCTCCCCTTTGTCAGGTGGGGGCTAGGTGCTCAGACGCACCACAGGGGGCGGAGCCAGCATTGTGGAGGGAAGGCACAGCCCTATTCAGGTCCCAGGTGCAACTCCTCCCTCCCATCTACATGCAGATCTCCCTATTCACCACTGGGCAGACTCATCGTGGCTCCTGGTGCCTAGCACACCATCCAGCCCCTGTCAATCACCAGCCAGACATGCACTCCACATCAGGCTGGCAGGCACACAGCACACAGAAATGCCAACTTCTAAAAATGGCACTTCTCCACCAGTCACACACCATTGCGCAGCATTTATTCTCACGAGTTCGCACATACCAAACTCGCCCCTGCACTCCTCTCACACCAGGATTTACCATGGACACACATATCCCCCATGCATTCCTATGGGAGGGCAGGCCAATCTCACCACACGCACTCAGAGTGTGCACGCACTTTACACTGGGGCCACAGTGCTACAGTGCGCAGAGGCCAAAAACAACAAACATTAGGTCACATTAAAATGCAAAAAGTTTAGGGGTGAACCTGCCAAAAGGGCCAAGTCCAATACTCATCATCTCAGAACTGCAGCAATTTCAATATTCTATACAATGAAACCCCAGTTGTAGCTTATTTATCTTATGAAACTAACAACCATTGGCAAAGCCAATTGTCCTGGCTTGTTATAGGTGTAATGTTACAGCGCATGTGTGCATTGTCAATTTAAATAAATGTGGAAAAATACTAGCTATAGCATCGCATTTTACTTGTGGCAAAAATAAATGTGGATAAATACAGAAAAAATGCCCAAAAAATAAATATGGATAAATACAGACGGAAATGGAAAAAAAAAAAATACCATAAAACCGGGAGCCCTAGTTATATTATATATCTGGGTGCAATGTCAGAAGCAGAAAATTACCACTCGTGCAGCACGCTATGCTACGCTCAGATTTTTAGCTCCCGTTTCTCAAGCCAAACCCTAATTACATGGGCCATGCCCATTTGAGAGCCCCCCCCTTTAGATTTTCATCCCACTTAAAGCCCTGGGCGCTATTCAAGTCCCACTACATACACACACGCTTCTTGACCCCCGCGCTGCGGCAACACGCCCACTGAAGAAGTCAGTGAGTGATTACTAAGCATAGCAGCAGGTTAAGGCATCACAGTCTCGTTGATCCAGAGGAGGAAGGTGATGCGTCCGACTGTCACTGACAGAAAATGCCGAGCACTCCCCCAACCGCACATCCGGTTAAGCAACGACACCTCGGCGCTAGGCTCCGGACACCAGAACACTGCAGCTGAGGGGGGGCCAGAAGCGCAACACTGACTCACAGTTCCCTGTCAAAGGAAGGCAGCTGCGAAACTCCAGGCAGAACTGAGAACAGACATGCTATTATCGGTGTAGTCATGGATACATGTCTTTGCAAACACAAGCCCCAGTTTGTGGTAAATGCAAACTATGAAAGAGGTGTCATGTTTCATGCAAAACGTATTGTTGGGGGTGATGCTGGGCCATGAAAATATTAACTTAAAAAAATGAAAAAACATTGGGTAAAAAAGCATTAGCATTGTTTTTTAATCTCTAAAATTACACATTTCTGCATTGGAAGCCGCAAGGGAGGCTTAGAATAAGACTGTGTAAGCACGCCTCCATGCGCGCGCGCGTACACATCTCGTGTCCATACGCATGGACAGCATGCGCGTGCGTGCACACAGCTTAGTTGCCATGACAATGGAAAGCTTGGCACAAGATGGCTTCGGACTGTCCACAGTTCTTTTGACATGTGCATGCTGTCTGCTATGGACAAATGGCAAGAGCAGCCATATTTGTCCATGCAGAAACATGCATGAAAGCCCTCTGCAGAATCGATTCCAAAAGGTACTCGCAATAGCAAGTGCAACGCATGCGCTGCTTTTGCCAGGCGAGACCTAAAAAACTATCTTTAAAACACTTTGTCTTGTTCATAGTGGAGATTAGAAGACATGTCCTGTGGACAGCAGGAAAACATTAATTCCATACACTCCGGGGTACGCTTTGCGTTCTTCCGCCCTGCAATACCTGACAGTTCCCAACATCAATTCCTCTAAATCTGGGGGCAATCTTTCTCCTATCTGGCCACCTCGTGGTGGAATTTGCTGCCTCTACAGATAAAAAACATCCAGATCATGAGAAGTTCAGGAAACTTTTGAAAACCTGGCTCATCATTCTTCCATGGTCCCCTTCAAGGATGCCTTCCTCCGCAAGTTGGCTTAGTCAGTCCTTTCTTAGAGTCGAGATGTTCATCGGGTATTTGTAGCACTCTATAAATACGGTTTCATTCATCCAAAGAGGCCCCTGGAGGCGCTTGCTGCTATACTTATTCTGAATATCAACTGAGCAGACAATCAGAATGGTGTAACTAAAGGGAACTATTCAAATTGTCTGAGGACAGTCGGTGTTACTGGATCAGCAGCTTTTTCAGCATTTCCGATTGGATGTCAAAATGTATGAAAATGGATTTCTGTGGTTTTACCATTCTAATTGTCTCCTGGGCACCTGTTTATAAAAAATGTAAAAAGATTTGAACGAATGATAGTGCTGGCACAGCCTATCCATTCTGCCACAGACTGTGCATGGCAGAAAGGGTGGGCAAGCAATTAGAAATAGTTTGGTGCCCAGAGCAAGTTTCAGCAGTAATTTTTAGCTCTGGCATTAGCACCAACATTCTTATTTTACTAAAATTATATATATATATATATATATATATATATATATATATATATATATATATATATATATATATATATATATATATATATATATATATATATATATATAATATACTTATTTACAGGGTCTTTTTAGTCAGTCCGCTTAATCCATAATAGGGCTGTTATTGTGTCATTCACGAAAAGTGAATGACACAATAACAGCCCTATTATGGATTAAGCGGACTGACTAAAAAGACCCTGTAAATAACTATATTATATATATATATATATATATATATATATATATTCACTGAAAAAACCATAGGTTATAGACCATATATAGTTAGGAATTAGCATTTACAAAACCTTGAAAATTCACTGAAAAAACCATAGGTTATAGACCATATATAGTTAGGAATTAGCATTTACAAAACCTTATTTTCCTCACACAAAACCATTGAAATTCGCATATATAGTTAGTTGCACTAACTATATATCGCGCACCCGCAATCCACTGCTGATCATGTCACATATTACATCATTCATGACATGGTCAGTGACATCACTGATGACATCACTGATGACATCTCAAATGACATCACGGATGACATCACTGATGACATCTCAAATGACATCACTGATGACATCACTGATGACATCACTGATGCCATCTCAAATGACATCACTGATGACATCACTGATGACATCACTGATGACATCTTAAATGACATCACTGATGACATCACCGATGACATCTCATTTGACATTACTGATCACATCACTGATGACATCATTCATGTGATAATACGATGAACCTCTTCAGACTCTAATATAACCTTAGATACACTCAGTGTAAACAGACACTCACAGACTGTCACTCATCCATGGAGTTACTCACACACCTAGTCAGTCATGCAAAGAATCAAACACACCTCCATTTCCTCAACTATACAGTTATACACACCTTACTTATTCAAACATATACTAACACATATTTACTCTCTTATACAATCCCTGATACAAGTTCACAATGATCCATACAGCCACTCACACATTCACTGGCTCTTATGCACAGTTATTTATATATGTCAACTCTCACATGTACAGTGTTTTACATATGTACTTACTTTGACCTGTAGCACTGAGATATCCATTCACTCACCAATACACTCATGCACACAGTCAACCGCCCACACAGCTGTTTCCACATGCACTTTTGAACCCATACATCTAGTGAATCAACTGCTCACACATCTATGCACAGAGTCATACACCTCCCAGCCACCCACACACACACTCAGTCTCCCATACAAATACTTGGGCAACCAATCAATAACCCATATAGTTACTCATATAGCTACTGATCAACACATGCAGCAGTTTACAGAGCAACAGACATAATGATGCACAAATTAAGACAGTTTAGTCACTAACCCATGCACTCAGTGAGACACATTTAATCACTCACTCATACAGTCAGTCATGCACCTACTAAATCCTTCATCCAGACACTTATACATCCACTCATTCTTCAATATGTAAGACATATTTTAACTTTACAGAAACATACAGTCACTGGATGTTGTCATCAGTGATGTCATCAGTGATGTCATTTGAGATGTCATCAGTGATGTCATCAGTGATGTCACTGACCATGTCATGAATGATGTAATATGTGACATGATCAGCAGTGGATTGCGGGTGCGCGATATATAGTTAGTGCAACTAACTATATATGCGAATTTCAATGGTTTTGTGTGAGGAAAATAAGGTTTTGTAAATGCTAATTCCTAACTATATATGGTCTATAACCTATGGTTTTTTCAGTGAATTTTCAAGGTTTTGTAAATGCTAATTCCTAACTATATATGGTCTATAACCTATGGTTTTTTCAGTGAATTTCAATGGTTTTTTAATAGCAAATATCAAAAGCTGTAAAATGTATTCTTCTTTTAAAGGAAAAATATATTTTATATGTATTTAATATAATTTTTTTATGTATATAAATGTTTTGAGGGAACGAATTTATCAACTATCATGCTGAAGAAGAGTGTTGGGAAAAAAAAACAAAGAGGAGGACTAAGAGGAAAGAACAATCAGTTCAAAAATACAATTGCTTTAAAGCATGAAGTGCTTTTCCACACATTTACATTTAAATAACCCATATTAGAACATACAAAATATCTACAGAGGAGACGGTGTACATTGAATTTTAGACTCTTCATTGGTACCTACATGTTGGTACTTACATCACCCACACAACACAACAACCGGGACGCTGTCACAGATATATATATTTTTTTGAACGTTAATTTCTCAAAATCCACTGGAGCACATATCTTGAGACCTAGCAAAGGCACATCGGGCAAACAGTCTCTACAATTTTGCCAAGTTTCATAGAAATCCATTCAGCCGTTCGAGCTAAAAGTGAGTCCAACCGCCCTATGGAAAACTCAATGTTAAAAACACGTTTTGGGACCCCCCTTTTTTCTCGGCCCCCGCTTGACGAATCCCCCCCCAAACTTTCAGGGGACGCTCAGAAACAAAATGTGCAATTTTCCTGAAAATTTCAGCCAATTCCGTCCTTCAACGCCAAAGTTATTCAACATAGAATTTTCAGAAATCCCTATTCAAAAAAATCCTAAATATATATACCTACTGGCGACTGCCAGTAGGTAATATATATATATATATATATAGGGCAACGGGTCAGTCTACTCAAACCATTGGCTAGCTTCACTGTGAGTGACAGCATTCTGCCCTTTCACAAGGAGCACTTCCACATACAAAGTAGAACCCTTCAGTGCCAAGGACTACTAGGGCAATGTTTACTTTTTGAAAACAAAAAAATGTTTTTGCTTTTAACCAATGCTTATTTTAGAATGACGAGGGCTGAACATCTTCCCCTACAATAAAACTATGCATAAACCATGACAAAATAAAACAAACATGACAAACCAGAAAAGGCTGGAAGCCTACACCAGACCTATGGTTTTGGCACAGCTTGTTTTTTGTCCGTGGATGCAGAAACAACTACTGGAATGAGCGGATTAGTTCAGTAATTCGCTTACACTTCGCACTGAGACAAACAAAAAGGTTGCCTATCCCTAAAACCAACCCCAGTGACTACCCGTGTCATCTTTTCTATTCCTGAACACATTCATTTATAAACATGCTGATAAAAAATATGTCAGAAACATATGTTTTGAGTTTGAGTCTGATTGCGCGTGTCCTTTCAGGTTGGTATCACAAGGCAAAGACACAATTTGTTCAGTTCTCCAGAACTTTAAGACACCCTTTGGCAGAGGAAACAGCTGCAAAATGGGAGGTTTATTAATAGCAGGGAATGAAAGTAAGCTGCCCTATATGGAAAGGATATGTTTCCGTCTACGTTGGAAAGTTGTCCAAATGGAGCAGCTTTTCAGTAAGCTCTGACCTTTCGAATAAATTCCAAACAGAACATTTTAATTTTGCATGTGCGGCCTATGGATAGCTTGTGGTTTTGGCACGTCACTCCCGAGCTGGTATCACTGCTCTGTTTGCAAAAATGAATCAGAGATGAGTAAATTAAATAGCGAGGACGTTATTGAGGAGCAATCTAGGGAACTGCCTAGGGCCCCAACAACTAGGGTTCACCAGATTGCCCCTACAAGAATGAGATGGAGCTGTATTCTAAACGTCACGGAGCCCATAGCACCAACATTTCTAGGCTCAGACTTGGAAGAGAGTTTAAGAGAATATACATCGAAGTTAAAAGAATGTAAGTAGCAACTGTTGGTTTTACCAACTAGGTACAGTTCAGATTGCTGTGATATTTTTCGTCAATGTAGTGTTATTGGGGTATAAACTGCCATTAACTTTTTTGTTGCTGTTAATTACCATTAGTATCGCATTGTTTTGTATTCTGAATATGACTTTCCAAATGGTTCCATCGCAGCCTGAACTTTGATTCAGTTTCGTGGACGGGTGCCCTCCATAGGCTGAGTGATGTGAGTCTGTCAGTTGTAATGATTTGGGATTGTATTTTTTGGGTGAGTGAGAGTGGAGAGCAGTGCCAAATTGGTTACATGTATTACCTCGGTTGCCACGGGTGCTGACTGCCCAACAAATGTACATGTGTGGTAGGGAGGAACTGATATGTGCTGATGGACATCTTTATAACAAGTTAATTGCATATTCTGACATGTTGGGTGTGTGTATGTTCAAAGTTAGAACTTAATATATGCTGTTTTAAGGTGCTGTGTGATGATGCATGGCATTGTGTTCTGAGGGACTTCTAGACCATCTTGTGTGGCAATTTAAAGACAGTTACAGATAGTTAAGGCAATCAAAGAAAAAAATGTAAATCACAATCGTTACATTAAGTTTAGCTTTGGAAAGTGCCATCAAATAAAGAATTCTGCTTCACTCTGAGGGCCTTATTTATGAAGGCCTTGCTCCGCCGGTTCGTCACTTTTTCCCATTTTAAAAGTGACGCACCGGTGGCACAAGGCCTTCATAAATAAAGCCCTGAGTTTTTAGGCATGTGGTCTTTGAGGTAAGGGCATATGATGCATACTTCACACTATGCTGAAATCAGCTGCACTTTTCAGAAGAAGGCTACCCGAAGGGCAACTAGGATGTGGGCACCGGAAGACGAATGCCCAACACAGGTACTCTGACTGCAATACAATGACCCTCAACAGCATGGCATCGCCAAGTATCACCCATATAATGTCATCCAAATGTACCCTACAGCAGCCACAGGCCGATAGCCGCGCACATAATAACTAATTATATAATAAATAAATATAAAGAATCCTATGGGCAGCATATTTCTCGCTGTATGGAAATTCCCTGTAATCCACCAAGCATGTTTGATACCTTGACATATGTAGGGCTCTCCGTAGCTTTTCGACATCCACATATGCAAGACTTTAAGTGGGCCGGGTCCTACCGGTTCTCAGCACCGACAGTTCTAAACAGCAGGTGCTGAGACGTGTCTCTATCGGGCTCTCCATGTGTGCGCTCACTCTCGCTGAAAAATGAAATCTTAAATCTGCAGCAGTGCCACCGCTCGCTGCCTTTGGGGTCACTTCAAAAGACTCCTTATAGTTCTTTCACGGTCTCACCATTTCAGAACTGAAGCATTTTCAGTGTTCTGTACAACGAAGCCATAGTTGTTGCTTATGTATCTTATACAACTAACAACTATTGGCAAAGCCAATAGTTCTGGCTTGTTGTTGGTATAAAGTTACTTGGTGTGTTTGTTATATGTCTACAATACGTGCAATGACAGAAACAGCAAAATACCAGTCGGAGGGCACACTATGCTATGCAGATTTCTAGCTTAGGTGGTTTTAAGCCACGCCCTTAATTACACCAGCCACGCCCCTTTACGTTTTTCAATCCCACTTAAAGCTCTGTAAATGTGTCACCCAAACCCAGCACAGGTTCCAAATGTGAGTTCCCAGAACCACATGATATTCTCTAGCGTCCTCCTCTGCAATGAACACTAGGTGAATGCATGCAACCACTCACTCAACTGAAAGTACCCCACCTGAAAACAGACCCGAAAAGTAAGTCCATCGGCAGAACTGCACCTCTAATTAAAATGATCCCGACAATATGGCACTAACTGCCCTTCAGAGCAATGAGACACTGCCCACGTGAGTTTTGTCAAAATTACAGTCAATGCATAAGGGTATATGAGAGCGCAGTCAAAATAACACTTGTTCAACCGCAGAGAGTAGTTTCGGATGAAAAACGCACTCGTGTATAATTGTTTTTGTTTATAATTCAGCAGCACGGTTGTAACAGCTGCTTCCCCCAGCCTGTCCGGCCACCCTCCCCCACTCACCTTGAGGGCTGACAGCAGGAGCCACAAACGACGGCAGAGGCGGGCAGTGCGCGTCTTCTCACCGGCGAGCCTCGCTCCGTGCCATGTCACGCGCAGCTCACATCCACGCTCGCAGCTCGAGGGCCGCCCAGCGCCGCGCGCAGATCGACTCCAGATGTGGCGCGGACGCGTTCCAAGAGCGAGGAGACCCTGCTTGCTGCAGCGCGCGGTGCGGGTGATGAGCAGTCAGTGCGCCGCTCCCGGGGGTGATGAGCAGTGTCAGTGCGCAGTGCCAAGGTTTCCCGTCTCCGAGACCCCGTGGGTGATGAGAAGTCAGTGCGCCGCGCCAGAGGATCCCCGCCTCAGTGCCCCAACGGATGTACTTCAGTGCGCAGCGCCAGGTGTCCGTCACCGTGCGCCCAGTAGATGTACTTCTGAGAGGTCCCAACCTCTGCGACAGAGGCTCTGAGACTGAGGAAGCCGAGCTCTGCGCAGACCAGTACTACGCTAGCCTACGACGTGAAGACATTTACTCACAACTCTGAAGGAACCCCGCGCCACAGATAGTGTGTTCAAGCTGACCTAAGCCATGCTCCAAGAAGTTAGTCCAAATGGGAAAAGTAACAAATGTAATTTCCACTGAACAGGTGCAGGCGCGAGACTGAAAACGCGAGTTAAGCTCAGGTGCAGATTGGCGCCAGCTCATAACTGCTGAAATAACGCAGAACTCTCAAGCAACAGCATCTGGAATGTGAGGTATTCAGCCAGGCCGTTTTTTTTCCAATTTTATTTTTTTAACATTCTGGTACTTGCCGGACATCATAAAAGAAGGCGGGGACTAGGAAGGCCCTTCAGTCTATACTCTTCGTCAATCAGCAACAGGAGCAGTTCGACAATAAACTCATGCAAACGAACCGTTTTGAAGGACAGTGCTAGCAACGCCACTTAGCCGAAGTTGCGCACCAGTCCTGGGATCTCTCAATCAGAGTTACCACTAGGGCTGGGGAATCTTAAATGCGCTGTAAGCTGAAGCGAATCCCAAAGTGAACCTTTCTTGTTCGGGAGGCTCTGATTCTGCAAACCAATCGAATGGAAAATATGCCAACAGAGGTAACAAATGTCCTGCAGTGCACTCTGGATAATTTCAAGATTGCTGGCCCACGTGCGAGTTTCTAGTAGTTCATACCCAGCTATTCTGTGTGGTAGGAATTGTGGCCAGGAAGGTTGTGTAAATAAGAGGCTGTTCAACAAATCTTATTGACAACTATTTTTAAAAAAAAGCAACAAAAAAAGAAAGAGTTCCTATGTGAGGATCATTCTGATTGGCTGCTGGCAGGGAATCAGGTAATATCAGGTAAAGTGTGCCAACAAGGGATTTTGTTCAGGAAATATGATTTCTTATGAGGTATATTTAAAACAATTTTTTGATAGTTCAAATGTTAACAAAATATGAACCAGTGGTAAAATAAATTGAATAACTTGTGCAATCAATGCAGAGGATCAAAACAACAAAACACACACAGGAATATCTTATAGTCAATATATAAATATATTTTCATTTGTAAATCAAAGTTAGCAGGGTACAATCAAAACTGAAGTTAATTCAATGCATACACATGAACAAAGTACAGTACATTTTAACCTATAGTTCAAGGGTAAAAACATCCATTCCTAGTTTAATTAAAAAAAGTAACATATATCATAGTAAATAAAACAATCACTTCAAATACATCAGTAATTGGGGAAATGGACAGTACAGTCGACGTTTCGGTCTTCTATGATGTAAATCCCTCAGACCATCTTCAGGACAAAAGAAACTGCATATAGCAATGACCCCAAGGAGAACACAATGCATATCATTACATTTCTGACAAAAAAAAAAAAAAGAAAGAAAGAGTTCCTATGTGAGGATCATTCTGATTGGCTGCTGGCAGGGAATCAGGGCCCATATTATGCATAGAATGCCTGGGCCTGGTGCATGGTTCAGTTTTGAACTGGCATGTCTCCCACTCTTGTACTACCAGATGGGGCAGTAAGAAGCGGTCAGTGTGTGGGTCAGTGTTTTAGGCCCCTAGACCGTGACAGGACCACAAAAAATTGGCCCAATCAAGCAGTCTCACCTGACCATGCCAGATGGGCCAATCCCTCGGCAGTGAGAGATGGGCCAGCATGACAGGATCATTGTATGGGGCTGTTTGTGTGTTCCAGGCACTGACAGTGCCAGTTCTGTACAGTGCCAGTTCTGTGATGTGATGTGTCCCCAGCAAGGAACACACTTATCATCCCTAACACAAGGACACCTTGAGATCTGTAAAAGAAGTAACATGGAAATGTTGGATGATTTGTTAATACAAAATGACAGAACCATGATTTACAAGGTCAAGGTGCCAGATCTTTCGATGCCACAGTGGCATTTGCAAACCCACAGCCAGCAAGGCTAGGGAGGGAATTCAACACATTTATCAGTGCCCACCCAAATGATAGGCCTGAACTGCATGTGAAAGTCTGTATCAAGCAGCAGGTACTTGAACAACTGATACAATCAGAGGCAGATGAGCTACAATGTTATTAGAACATTCCACCCGTTGAGTGCAAAATGTTCTAAATTAAATTGAGAGAAACAGAAATGGAATGTTGGAACAGAATGTGCATATCACCCATCAGTGGCCTTGAGCTACTCCATTGCCTTCCCTGAAGCTCCAACATTACAGTTTTCTTACAGCTGATACAGCCTGACTCAGAAAAACTAGGTTAGTCGAGCTGCCTACGTAATGAGTGCAGAATGTTCTAAGTTAAACATGGAGAACCCTGGAATGCAATACTGGAATGTGAGACCTGGAGGCACGCACCAGCCACCGTTGCCCATCTTCTACTGTATTGCCTTAAAGGGGCTTCGAACATTCCAATCTTCTAAAGACATTTGCAGTCCTGAGTTTAGATACAAGATCTGACAATGGCACGGTCGTGTTTAGAAACCAAATAACCACAGAGTTCATGTTGAGGATGACAAGCTGAAATTGAACACAGAGGTTTTCATTACACAAGATATTCTTTCCACGGGCCACCGGAGCAGACAGTATTTCTTTCCACCATGTGGGATTCCCCGATCAGAGAGGGATTAGGAAAAGTAATGTGTTTCCAGACAGGAGGGCGGAACAACAAACTGAGGCTCAGATTTATCAAGCCCTTGTATCACGCAGGGTGACGAAAGACAATGCAAGTTCTCAAGTCAAATTTACCAACTGACGCAGGAGCCTTGCTGCTTATTTTTGGGACTGCATGAAGTTCAAGTGATGCACGGGTTTGGCCTGCGTGACACTGGATTTAATGTATGCAAGGTAGGTGTTCCAGAGAAAATCCAATGCAACCTTAAAGTAGTGGGATTTACTAACATATCCCTGCATGACACACCATCATGCAGTGCAATTCAATGATGGAAATGTGTCAGAATGCTAGGCATGGCCAACACAGGCGTACACAAAGACGTAAGGCCATCAGTATAAAAATGTCTCCAACCCAAAGCTCCTTGGCAAAACTCACAGTCAATAGACACGTCTTGTTTGTTACAACATATATGAAATCATGTTGTTGTGTTTGTGTCAATTAAAACCAAAAAATGTGCTAAGTTGTTAGCCATATTTCATTGAATTTAATAATTGGTATAGTAAGTGTGTAAGGAGGGGTTCCTATGCAACAACAGACATCAGAGGCATGAGCGAAGCATAGATGTGTAATCTGGTGATGTATAATGGTAGCTGAGTAGAGTCATCTAAGATGTATCAACATACGTATATATACATAACATTACACATCCTAATGCCAGCACAGTCATATTGCAGACGTTGTCTTACAAAGTTATTATACAAATAGGCAGTCCATAACACAGGTCCAGAATTCATGATTCATGCTGAATTTGTAGAACCTTAACAAAGGAGAAGAGGTGATGTGTGTTGGTGGATATGTGGGGTATCAACACACCTTCTCAGCACACCTACTGTGTCACATAATGTGATAGGTATTAGGAATCTAGTTACTCTCAAGTTTCAAGTTTATTTATTTATGCTCTTGGAACTCCAAAGACATCCACATAAATTGAATGACCAACTATATATAAAAGTTTTGTGCAACATAGTTTCTTATACATTAGGGGATAATTAAAATACCCTTTATGCCCTTAATACTAAAACATCAGATTAAAACCAATTGCTTCCTACACATCATTTAATACAAATTTATAAAACACAAAAAAATTGAAAAATCCTATAACAAAACATTTAATTTGGTGGCTCATAAAAAGAATCAATTAGTGCTGACGCTGAGAGGATAGATAATTGTAGACAAATAGGTCTCATCCATTTACGTCGATACAATAATAAAGCGGGGCAAATAAATAACACATGATTAACGTCCTGAATGGAGTTATTACACAGATTATAGCTCGGGGGAGAACCATACCATTTAGACAGCACATTATTTAAAGGGAGCATACCCTGTCTCAATAATAGCCAGAAGTGGCGCACTCCATGGGGCAGGTTCCAGGAAATATAAGCCTGTGCTTTATTTATCTCACAGGAGTCTATAGACAGATGGATACCCCTCTTTAGGATGCAAGCATCCCTATCCCTAGTGAAACCTAATTCCCTGGTAGCCTGGTTCAAGATGGCCCTTAATTGATATGGCAAAAAGCAGAGACTCATCCAATTGAAGCAAATCAACAGCAATCCTAAAAAATGTTAAGAACTAATGACTGTTTCGTCAAATTTTCTAATATTTCTTTCTGGATTAAAAATCTTAGTGTGCCAGGATCACCCTTTACCAGGCTTGCAACCCATCGCACTATCCCCGCAAGACCCTGTACCCAACTGCTTCTTTAACCAAATTCTAACCTTAGGGCAGCCACTGGGCACGCAGAGTTGACTGAGGCTAGGCTCTTTAAAATTTGTCTTTCTGTTGTATTTAAAAAAACAAAAACATTTCTCTATGTCAAGCAATTCAATACCATATAACAGAGAGGCAGGTATTTTTGCACGGAAAACCTCTAACAAGAATGCAAAATGTCTTTTTCCAGTAGATCTATAGAGGGAGCCCAAATTTTTCTCCTGCGTGGTAGCTTTACGGATATTACTTTCTATACAGGCTTTATCACTTAGGTTGCCACACACTACTTTTCCCAGGAAAACGTAAGATTTTACAAATTCCAATTTCTGGCCTCCCACAGACCATACAAAATTCCTGTACTGCAGCTTTTTTCTTTCGTGCATGCACATAATTTTACTTTTAGATATATTAATCTGTAGATAGTGGGCTTCTGCAAATTTATGTAACGCCTGCAGCCGACTATTTAATCCCCTAGGCATTAAATCGAATATTATTATGTAGTCTGCATAAAGTAAACATGCAAACGGTTTTTCCCCCAATAACGGGGCAATACCCTCACTTTGAGCCAGATTGTGAAGAAGATCAGAAATATATAGGGAGAAAAGTAAAGGAGCTAATAAACATCCTTGTTTTAGGCCATTTGCAGTGGGGATGGTTTGGGAGAGACCTCTTTCCCCACCCATTAGGATTCTGCACCACGTATCCGTATGGAGAGCCCGAACTAACTCCAAAAGGGTAGCCGGCATACCCAGGTCTAACAGTTTTCTCCACAGCAAGAAACAATCTTCTTTATCGAATGCTGTGAAGAAATCTATGAAGGCTGTATACACTTTTCCTCCTCTAACTTTGACATATTTTTCAGTTATTACCTGTAATGCAGTTAGATTATCAATTGTTCCATGCCTTGTCAAAAACCCGGTTTGCTCCAACGGTAACAGTTTTTCCGCAACTACCCAATCATTAATCTCGGACAAAAGGCATTTAGCAAAAACTTTACCCACTGCGTCAAGAAGTGCAATTTGACGATAGTTCTGTGGAGCTTCTCGATCTCCTTTCTTAAATAGAGGGACTATTTTACTTCCCTTCCAAGAGGGGAGAACCAATTTAATTGTATAGCAGTGCTTAAACACCGGATAGAGAATTTTACTCCACAGTTCACTATTTTGTTTTAAAACTGTGATTGGTAATTCATTGGGGCCCATTGCTCCGGAGGAGCGCATCCCCCTAATCGCCATTTCTATTTCCTTTTCAGATGGTGAATCATACGATAAAGGGTCTCCCATTAGTACAATATAGACCTATTTACCATTGCATTATCTGCATACAGATCCTGAATAAAGCTAACCCATTTGTGCTCCTCTATGGCCACAGGAAGTGATCGTGATCTAGCTCCATATCCCTCCCCGATGAGAGACCAAAAGGTTCTTACCTGGCCTTTAGAGGCTGCTTCTCTCAATTTAATCCAAATGTTATCTTCCCTCGCTTTAATTAGCTTAACCTTTAACCGAGTCCTCCTCCTATCTAGTTACTCTGATTTAATACATTAAATATTTACGGTATGTAGTAATAGTCATAGTCTCATAGGGGCATGTGATCATGTAATTATCACCATAGTATTTGAGATACTAAGTGCATTAATTCTCCAGGTACATACATGATGATATACACTAAGCCATGCTAACTCACTTTGTGTGGCCTAAGTTTATGTTGTGTAATTAAAATGAAGTTGGGACAATGCATGTTGCATCAGTGGGCAACTTTGGGTTGTGAAGGTGCCGCTTAGTAGGACTATGGGTGCACCTATGCATACACCTATCTATGTGTTTAGGAATTTGAAGTGACATAGCAACAAATGTAAGCACTTTCTCCATTCTAAAGCAGGTATGCAGTGGGTGAGGAGCTGGTAATATGCGTAACCAGAGTGGCAACAAAGGGACTTACACCATACACTATGTCATTATTGTAAGTCATGACAGCTGCAGTTTAGAAAACATGGTTGTGCTATAGGGTCTACATTTGCACAAAAAGCACAACATCTACTGCCAATAAAACACATCCCACAACATGTGTGATGAATTGTATGTGTCACATACTGTCCTGTTCTGCCCACACAATGGATAAGTACATTGATGTAGACTCTGCTAAGAGGCATAGCTCTAGTTATCAAACAAAGCAATACAAGAAAACGTTGCTATTCAACTTGTTGTGATGAGTAGCATCACTGGGATAGTACAGGAATGCCCCAGATATAAATATATATGGGGCATTCCTTACCTCTCACTGCTCTGCACCAATGAGTGCAGACTAGTGTCGACTCAGGCACCCTTGTGCAAGTGGGCCTGCATTTCAGGCAGTATAGATTATGTGCACTAAAATAAGTCCTTGAGGCATTCTCCTCTCTATATGTGTGGTGCAGAACGCAGCATGCACAGAGTGTGGAAGTAACCCGCAGAAATAATGTAAAACCTTCCCAGAGCAGAGTAAGGCAAGGTGGTGACTTGCACAGCCTTACGGGAATCCAGATTTACCATGCTATGAAAAGCAATACACGGAGGCTCTGAGGGGCACATGAAATCAGACTTAAGGGCCTGCGTTGCCTTGTGTCACACTGTAAATAAATGTGGCACAAGTCACCTGCTTGTGGTGCGTCACTCTACATTACACATTTTTAGTTGTGCAATGGGTAAAGCATGGACGTTACCATGCATGCACAAATGTTTTGTGACATATTCGCAGCTTTAAAAATATTTGTAATTGTGGGACTATGCATAAATGTTACAACTTCACATGCTCCATGTAACGTGCTAAAAATTTTTATGGTATAAGTTTTATGTTCTCTTTCCATGTGTGCTGCATAAGACAGCACACATAGAAAGAGGAAAATAACTTTTTCAAATTAATGTTGGCCCAGAAGGTGTCACTTTCTGCTAACCATCAAACCTGCTTCTAACACAGCCACTCTAGCACTATGCAAGATTTCCGCTGTTGGTGCTAAGAAAGAATTATTGCAACACCTTTGATGATGCTGAAATATAACATATCTTTGTAATTAGAATGGGGGTTGGGAGCACACTGCCTCACCATCCCAGCATGATGATTTTTCTTTGCTTTCTAATACTGCTGCTCTCTACTGATGACGGGCTCAACCCAGAAACCTGTGTCTAGAGATATACAGCAATGTCTGCACCAACTTTAGTGAAAAACTCCAGCTAATTTTGAAGTGAGTTTAAAAGGCTCCCTTGAGCAAGCAAGCTGACAAGCTTTGGAGATGCACCTGTGTGCCTTTGAGTGGTACTGTGACCTGAAAGAAACTTAGCAGCATTTCCAGCAACACCAGATGATTTGTGTTTGCTTTCTAATACTGCCGCTCTCTACTGATGACAGGCTCAACCCAGAAACACGTGTCTAGAGATATACAGCAATGTCTGCACCAACTTTGGTGAAAAACTCCAGCTAATTTTGAAGTGAGTTTGAACTGTGTACTGCATTTACCAGGATGCAAAGGGGCGATTTGTGCTGGGACTGTGAGACAGTGTGCTCCCCAACCCCATTCTGTTTAAAAGGCTCCCTTTAATCAGCAAGCTGACGAGCTTTGGAGATGAACCTGTGTGCCTGTGAGTGGTACTGTAACCTGAGAGAAACTTGGCAGCATTTCCAGCAACCCCAGATATTATTTTTCTTTGCTCTCTAATACTGCTGCTCTCTAGTGATGACGGGCTCATCCCAGAAACACATGTCTAGAGATATTCAGCAATGTCTGCACCCACTTTGGTGAAAAACTCCAGCTAATTTTGAAGTGAGTTTGAACTGTGTACTGCATTTACCAGGATGCAAAGGTGAAAATTGTGCTGGGACTGTGAGGCAGCGTGCTCCCAACCCCCATTATATCTTTGTAATTATCTGATATTTCTGCTGTGTCCTTGTCACACAATGCCATGCAGCAAGGTGCATAGCTATGTTATGTTATGTTATTAAAAATTTATAAAGCGCACATACGCCCGAAGGCTTCTTGGCGCTGGAAAGAAACAAAAAAGGAAAAAAAACATAACAAGGGGTGAGTCTGCAGGAATCTTTATTTCAGGTAAGCCTGTGTGAAGAGGTGAGTCTTAAATGCTTTCCTAAAGGCCAGGAGGTCCTTACTCTGTCTAAGGGCTAGTGGCAGAGAATTCCATAGGGTGGCTGCTAAGAAATGGAAGCTGCTGCCACCTTGTCGTTTTTTCTTAAAGCGAGGTACTTCAAGTAGATCTTTGTGGGCTGATCTCAGATTACGTGAGGGAACATATCTTCCAATCAGCTGCCTGATGAATAGAGGTCCCTTGCCTTGCAAAGCCTTAAAGATAATACACCCGGCTTTAAATTCGGCTCTTTGAGCCACGGGTAACCAGTGCAGGGTCTCTAGGCCTAATTTGATCGATTCCCATTTGGGTACATTGCAGATCAGCCTGGCGGCCTGATTCTGCAAGTACTGCAATCTTCTAAGTTGTCCTACAGGTAGGCCAAGGTATAGGCTATTTGAGAAATCGATATGGGAGAGGACTAGGGCCATGACCACCTGAATTAAGGCGGAAGGAGTGAGGAAATGGGCGATTTTCCTAATTTTCCTCAATTGGAAAAATCCAGAGGAAACCACGGTTCCAATTTGGGATTTTAGCGAGAGGTCCTCATTGATGGTTATCCCCAGACTTTTTACAGTCAAAGATTTCTTAGGGGGAAGGCCCATATCAGCAGGCCAAAAGTTAGGGCTCCAACTGATTTCGCTCTTGCCGGGCAGGATCAACTCAGTTTTCCCTGGGTTTAATTTGAGATGATTTGAGGACATCCAACTCTGGATTAAAGTCATAGTGGCTTGGAAGTCCTGCACAGCATTTGGGGAATTAAGAACGAAAACTAACTGCAAGTCATCTGCATAGTTGTATATAGTGACTTTGTGCTTTCTCAGGGCAAAAAGAAGGGGCCGCATATACAAGTTAAATAATCTGCTGTGTAGTGTCACTGCTGATTAAATGTTAGGTAAAGTGTGTGTGCTGCCTACGGTGCATTATAGGTAGAATGATACCACAGTGCACAGCTCAAAAGTTTTGGGTGGCCTTAGAGTGGTAAATTAGGAAACTGTGTAGCGCAAAAACGTCTTGTGTGGCCCGTGCATGGTAAAATAGGACCCTATGTATCACAAATGCATTGTGTGTCTCCTGCGTGGTAAAATGTGATGCTGCGTAGAACAAATTTATATTACGTGGCCCCTATGTAGTAAAATGGGATGCAGCACAACCATGTATTGTGAGGCCCCTGCGTGGTAAAATAGGACGCTGCGTAGCGCAAACATGCATTGCATGACCCTTGTGTTGGAAAACAGGATGCAAGCTACACAAATTGGGTGGATGAACCCTGTAAATGATGCAAATCACATACCAGGAAGTGTGTGAAAGTTAGATTCACTTTCTCTTTATACTTGGTGGTTGTGTGTGGAATTAGGAGTTAGTGGCTTGTCTAACTTGTTGAGTTAGTGAATAGTATTGCCTGTTTGTGTTATCTGTGTGTAATTTGTGTGTTCATCAGTGTATTGTCTTGTAAAGCTTTTGTTTGTGTATCTCTTTGGGTTAGTTTAGGGGTTTATAGGCGTAGCGGTGTTAAGGGGTGTTTATTTTTCTTTTACTTATTTAGTTATGTATATAGTGTGTGCCTTTGTTATGTCTGGTAACAGGAGAGAAAGGAATTTTGATGGAGGAAGGTAGGGGCCTTTATATGGCTCATTGTCCACTTCGTTTCTATGATAATTGGGGCTGGAGGGAGAGTAAGTCAGGGCTATGCATACAATTAAGCGCTGTATCAACTGGTATCGTGGGTATCACAAGGGTGACAGCACCGCCCACTGACTGCAACATCAATTAGTGGATGTAGCATGAAAGGATACTAATAGCTTCCCAGTGATTTACAAAGGCACTGCAGTATTGTGTTGATACAAATCTATGTAAACATGTGACAAACGACATTTATGCAGTGCACTTAAAAAAATATAGATGATTTTGCCACTTGTTGTGTTCCGTGGAGAGGTAATATTAGTGTTAGTAACAATGCTGCCTTATCTTAAAAAAAAAACAATAGTAATTGTGACAAAGCATACAACCTCTCCATTTGAAGATGCTTTACTGATGTATGTATCACATCAGAATCACCGGAAGAATGTCATTACAACTATCACTAACACTTTCTATATAGCCAGTCACAATACATAGTCTGCATCTCAACCTGTAAACAGATATAAACATATACATTGATACCCAGCACATACTCTGATAGTGAAAGTACAGTTCATTAGTCTGGAATCTTTCTTAGTCAGTGGTTCCTGGCCTTAGATATGTAAGAATACATCACTCACTCCACAAAGTTCTCTGCGGGACAGGGATAACTGTTTTAGTTCAGGTAGAGGAATCTTTCTGCTAAAAACAATCCCTCATGTTATGCTCCTCTTTCTATCTGTGCTGCTGAATGGAATAGGTTATAAGGATCAGAAACAAAGATAGTTCCTCCTCTTTACGCCATCCTCTGGGAGATATAAACTTTTAATGCAATCCCTGGTGTACAAACCTATTGAAATCTGGGATTGTGTGAAATCCATAGTTGGATGCACAGTAAACAACTATACTCCACCCATGTAATGCTTCCCAAAACAAATATGTCATGCAATGCAGCACAAGCCACTATTTTGGAAAACTTTTATTTCTGAATCAATGCAAAACAGTATAAATGGTCCCTATTGCTGCTTTGTAAATATGTACTAGCTTTTTGTGTTATTGGTACACCACGAAAGTTGGGTAAACATAATGCAAGATGTCAATAAATCTGGGCCCAAATGTATTTTGGAAGTCAAAATATGGATGTTGTTTATAGCTCTTTTTATCTCACCCAACCCAACACTCATAATTCAAATAAGGATTTACCTTACAGATGGGTGAATGTGAAATAAAAGGCTTATAGAACAATGCATTTTGATGAGAGTAACTGATATGTAAACCTTTCACGCTACTCATGACACAAGTGGAGTTATATAAAAAAACAATTAAACTGCTACTAGATGTCTTTGTGTGAAATACTACACATATGCGGCCACATGCATCATTGAAGGATTTTGTAATTCCTAAATTGCGAAAACTAAGGAATCGCAATTTAGGAATTGCAAAATCCTATGCATCAAGAAATCTTAAAAGTTTTTAGGATTTCTTAATTTTCGGTATTTGCGATTCCTTAATTGCGAATCGCAATTAAGGAATGGCATTACATTGATTCCTATGGGCCTAGAGGCCCATAGGAATCAATGCCTTTTTGCAATTTTTTATTTTGCGAATTCCATTTTTTTTATGCATTTCAAGGGTGCTGAGGGGGGTCCAAAGGACCCCCCTCAGCACCCTTGAAATGTTTTTTTTAAGTGCAAGTTTCACACACACATGTCCATGACACTTTCAAAAATGCTTATTTGAGAATTTTTGAAAGTTTTCGCAAATTAACATTGCACTTCCTATTTCCAAATTTGCATTTTTTTTTAAAATTCATGCATTGCATTTAAGGAATCGCACAAATGTGATTCCTTAAATGCAATCGCATTTTTAGGAAAGGCAAAAAATAGCGAATTTTCTAAAATTGATTCATGCATCCCAAAAAGTGATTTTGGAGTCGCAAACGGCCGATTTTTCCGATTCGCACCGTTTGCGACTCCAAAACCACTTGATGCATGTGGGGGATGGTTTTCCTTCCTCATGTTTGCCTACTATAAGTTATGTGTACTGTTCTGTACAGTAATCAGATAGTCACCCTTGCCAGTCATGGCCTCATTATACCAAAAAGTTACAGACAGCTATATGTCAACTGTATGCACTCTCCAGTGAGACTTTCTAGCATGTCTACACAGGTCCTGTAGCACTACAGCTATTTGCCATTTGTCCATATTATGAAATGAAGGAAAAATCATATGTATGTTTGAGGCTATATACAACATCCTGCATTTTACACTGCTCATATACATGAATGATTACTTCTGATGTAATGTTTACGATGTTAGCATGATGTGTGTGCCATAGCAGTCCTACAGATGATGCACTGTATTCTGCACAGCTCATACACTGGCATTATAAGTCCACAGTGTAAGTACGGCAGCATTATAAGCTGAATTGTATATGTGAATGAGGGTATGCATCCTTGACCATTACTGAAAGGATGCACAATACACCTAGGTGCTTAATACAAAGCTGTTGATGTGAGACTTTTACTAACTGTGTCACTAACCACCATGTATAGGTTCATCCTCCTGACAAATGTGAATGGAGTACCATACCATTATATGTATGACTTTGTTGCAAGTCCATCATATATTAGTCGAATAAATATTGGTCATGCCTGTTAAGATGGATACACAAAAGCTCAAGCCATTATTTGAAGCCGGTGATATGTGCTGCCTAGGTGCAATGAGAGGGTAAGTAATAGTGCAGCGGGATAGTGATAAGGTTTATTACTGATACTCATCATCAAAAATCAATACAATTTTTATTTTTTCTTGGTCGGTACCTTCGACCCAATAGGGTAAATTAATTGGAGTTGCTGTCCTACATATATGACATGTGTAATGTGTGTCCCCAATATTGTATATCCTATCTACAGACAACACCACATGATGGTTGTTCAAGCACTTAGGGGCAGCTTTATCAATATTTGACACAGCGCAGTGTAGCATGACAACTTCCTGTGCTGCATAAAATGGAGAGGGCAAGAATGCGCCATGTCTTCCAAGATTGTTGTGTTCGATTTTAGATTCCGTATGCATTTTCCTGATTCATGCCCTTATATAGGTACAATTCACATTGCCCTTATATAGGCATAGAAATCCAGTCCTTATTTAGGCATAGCCCATGCTACCCAAATACTGGTATGGCTACTTCCATCCGTTCATCTACGTAACAACGAGTTCTTGGAAAACCAGACTCTTAAGCCGTTATGGACTTCCCCTTGCTTGAATATTGATTTTGGCAAGAAACTCATTATTATGCATGAAAATCTATTCCTTAGGGTTCATTGATGACGTTCATATGCCCAACCTTTACGTCAATACTGGCATTCCTAAACACCTTCAAGGTATAAATATACCTTCACTTGCTATGGCAAAGCACGGTGATGTTCGGTGCAGTTCGAATACCTACTTGCATGACGCAGCTCGCCACAGCAAGTGCCGAAGGAAGCCAACTCTCCAGCTGACGCACTGACTAAAAAGCTGTAATCCTCCTGCCGAGAATCCAGCTCCAGTGTTTCTGACTCCCCTTGCGGGGTGTTGGGAGATCGAGTCCAGGGAAAGAGATACCAACCTCTCTCATTCTAAGGTATGGAGATGATTAAAACCTAGAGAAACCTTTGGCAATTCTTGGCAGAACTAAAACTATATCTAAACAGTACCTACTTCCTCCCTGGTACTAGACCTAGGTTAGGTACATTGGGGTCGGCGTATTTTAGAAGCACCAGTTGAGTATTTTAGCCTGTGTTATTTATGTATGTATTTTTATTTATGTCATAGCAACAGACAATGCTATTACAGTATATTTTATACTACTGTTCGCGCTGTACGTATTATACTTTGCATTCTGTCTAACGTTTGTAGCAGTTCACCTCTCTTGCATGAGAAAGAAGACTGTTCAATAAATCCTTTTATTGAAATGCCCGTCTCTCTATTTCTGTGCAAATCTGTAGAAACGAAGAATGCATGAATGACTAAGTGAAATATTTATCTATTGTTTCCATGACTCTGAAGATATTGTTCCGGTCCTAGGGGAAACAAAGTTGTCATGTTTATGCAGTTGTCAGAGACTAGTCCCTTCTTGTTTATTCGAGAAAGTTTCTAGTGACCTCTGAGTTAGCTGGCACACACACAATTAAGTTTAATATACTCGATAGAGACATACTGACCTCAGTCCTATGTCAAATCTATAGTGTATATTATTCCAATGTGCAGAGCCTATTGGAAATATAGGAACTACACTACAAGATATGCACATTCCTGCTCTGGCCCTGCGCTGGCGCACTATGTGCTGCCTAGCACCACCACATGCACCCTTGCATCATGGTGTAAGGGTGCCTGTATTGCAGGCAGGATTGTTTTTGAGCACCTAGGGGCACCTTCATGCAAAAAACAATCCTTAGAGGGGTTTTCCTCTTTCAGAGTGTGCTGCATAATGCAGCACACTCAGAAAGAGGAAACAACATGAGAAATATAGATATTTCTTCTTGTTGTGCCTCTATCGTGAAGGCAAACAATTTTGAGGCATTCTCAAGTATACTTGTTTTGGTAAATTTGTGGATGCACTAAAAAGCATGGGTGGATGCGGGGGAACATCCATGCTCCACCCATCTAATGCCTTTCCAGTGCAGAGTAACGTAAGGCAGTGACTTACACTGCCTTGCGTTACTTTGAATCTACCAAGCCACCTGGAGCCTTGCAAAGTGGCTTTGCATGGCTTGATAAATTTGACTAAAGGAGTGTGTGTCCCTTGCGTCACCTTGCAATGCAATCCTTTGGTAAATCCAGCTCTTAGACTTCAATTGATGCATATATTGAGGGAACAAGGACGTGAGATTTCCAGCACTCACAGTCAAAGTGGGATATTCATTTGTAAATGTTGTTTGTCCTGGATGCAGAAGGGCCCGACACATGGCAACACCATAGTGTGTGCTACATATATGTTATGAAATAAGTTTAGATGACATACATTCTGTTATGGTCATGTGAGCAGCATAAATATATCAAACTGACATGTAGCATGTTGTACTACTTGGAAGTTGGCATGGCTAGACCTCAGTAAACATTTAGACTTGAGTGTTAATGATATTCATGAGAAGCATCATAACACCAGCCATGTCTGCTAAGGAGTCATCAAATACATTGAGCCAAGAATGGGTGTTTTGTGCCCCTTCTGCCAACCCCTTATTGGGGCTGAAACACCTCCGGACTCCTTAAAGGGTGCCCGCTAAGGTCTCCATCCTCAACTTGCCTTCTTCTGCCATATGCAGCTGGACCCTGACCACTCTCCATTGAAACATGACTTGGGGGTCATCAGAGTCCTTGCTGAACTACTCGCAATTGAAACCTGACTTGGGGGTCATCAGAGTCCTTGCTGGTAATATGGGGAACACATGTTTGATGAACACAGTCTGAGTTGGTTCACTTGGACACTGTTGGACATAGCCCTTCTTAGAGGGATTTCCCTAAAGCTGTTGCTTTTTGTTCTCCTGGTATTTGCCAATTCCTTTTCCTGACCCCGGACACTCTCCCACTGCACTGCAGTGGGAAAGTGCATGCACCTTTCCTGCACATGCCAGAATAGGGTGCGTACTTGATTGATTTAGGTGTTATCCTTGTGAGTGCCTTGTACGAAGGTACACCACATACCCAGGGCTGGTGAGACAATAGGGGGACGCTGCACTGATTGTGCCACCCTCCTAAATAGCCTGTCAAGAATGTCTCATACTTAGGTTGGCCGATCTCACTCCGTAGCCAACCCTAAGAGGGCCGTTCAGTACCACTAAACCAGGGTAGGTGAGTGGCCGGGTAGGTACATCAGAATGTGAACTGCTCAGGTAGGTATAACCCTCCATATAGGTTTTATCTACCTAGGGGGTCAGATTTTCCTGTGGGACACCTCCCAGGCTGGACGATTCTCTTTTTAGAGTCTTGGGCACTTTCCCACTGGAGGTGCAGAGTGAAGGTGCGCCCGCCCTTCCTACACACGCTAGGAAGTGGTGCTCACCTGAGGTTTCTAAAGCATCAGTCTACCATGGCCGGCCAATGGGTGCCCACTCCCATCTATGATGTTTTAAGACCTGGGTCCAATCTGCCAGTGCAGGCTGGTGTGCACACTTGCATCGATGGTGTCATTGAATATTTGTCCAGTCTGCCATTGCAGGCTGGTGTGTGCTCAGCACTGAGGGCATCCTAAGCATGTGCCCAGCCTGCCCTTTCAGGCTGGTGTGCGCACTCGCACCAATGGTGCTCCTCAATACGTTTCTGGCCTGCCATGGCTGGCTGGTGAACACGTTGCCGCGATGGTGCTCCTCAATACAGGTCCAGCCTGCCATTGCAGGCGGGCGTGTGTTCTGCACAAATGGTGTCCCTACACATGTGTCCAGCCTGCCACTGCAGGCTTGGTTATGCTTTACACCGATGGTGCTCTTAAAAATGTGTCCAGCCTGACATTACTGGCTGAGGCACACAATTGTGCGTTCACTCAGACTCTCCTGTTTATGTTTATTTATTTATTTATAATGCGCAAACTTAACCCAGGGGGCATCAAGGCGCAGTCCACACATAGAGATATACAAGATAGAAAGGAGAGAATGAGTTAATAAGCCTGAGAGAAGAGCCATGTCTTTAGGAGCTTCCGAAAAATCACCAGAGAGGGTTGGCTGGAGAGTTCGGGGGGGAGATTGTTCCACAGTTTAGGGGCCAAAGTAGAAAAGGCTCTTCCTCCCCGTTTCACCTTTTTAAATCTGGGAACGGCAAGCAGATTTCTTGAGGACGAACGAAGGGTTCTCTTGGGGGAGTAGGGACTGACAAGAGTTTTTATACCTTCAGGACCTGATCCGAACACAGCCCTGTGAGCCAAACAGATGAGCTTGAAGGAAATCCTGGCATATATAGGTAGCCAGTGGAGATCCTTCCTAGCCTGAGTTGCAGATGATAGCCTGGGAAGATTTAGGACCATTCTGGCTGCAGAATTTTGAACCATCTGGAGACGATGAAGAGATTTCTTATTTACTCCCCCATAGAGCGCATTGCAATAGTCAAGCCTGGAAGATATCAGGGCAACTGTTGACTGCTTGCGGGCGTCAGGTGACAAGTAGGGGGCGATCTTTTTCAACATTCGGATGGTATTACAGCAGGTGGATACTGTTCTGTTAACCTGAAGGTCAAAGGAGAGGGCTGAATCTATAAGAACGCCTACGTTCCTGGCCGAGTTGGTTTGATGAGGGCAGTTCCCCGAAGAGGGGGGCCACCAATCTTCGACCAAATGTTGTGGCTTTCTCCAAAGATTAGAACCTCCGTCTTCTCTCCGTTGAGCTTTAGGTAGTTACGCACCATCCATTGCGAGACTGCCTCCATACACGTTCGAAATGAACAATAGTTACTTACCTGTAATCTGTGGTTCTCCAGTATAGGTGTCTTTCATAGATTCACATGCCTGAATCATTCCCCGTCGTCGGAGTAGGAGTCCCACGGTACATAAAAAAGCAGTAATATGCCATTTGTACATAGCAAATAACAGTTATACTAAACCAGGAAGTAAAGTAGCCCCAGCTACCATGGAAAAAACTTCCACATTAGTGACTATCCAAGTCATTATGTATAGACCAAACTGCAGCCAATCAGACCACAGCTCCCACCAGAATACTCTCCCCAGAGACCCAGGCTGTCAGATTTTGTAGCACCGGAGTGTACCTGAGTATATATATATATATCTAACAGTCTGGGTGAGACTCTGAGGGGAGGTGGGTGGGTGCATGTGAATCTATGAAAGACACCAATACTGGAGAACCACAGATTACAGGTAAGTAACTATTGTTCTTCTCCAGTATTAGGGGTGTCTTTCATAGATTCACATGCCTGAATCCGAGTAGTTAGCAGTAATACAATATATCGCTCTTAGACGCTAAGCTAACAGTCTTCATGCATGAACATAATGTAATGCAATAACATATTAAAGCGTCAAAAGAGCAAGAGGAGGTGGGAGAGATCATCAGAGGCTCACCTTATTGAAAAAGATTACGCAGGACTGCTCTCCCCACTGAGGCATCGGTATCACTTGAAGAATCCAGACAGTAATGCCTCGTGAATGTGTGCCTGCTGGACCATGTTGCCGCTCTACAGATCTGCAGGAGAGGCACACCAGCAAACAAAGCAGTTGAAGAGGAGACTGCTCTCGTAGAATGAGCTCTAGGTAAGGTCTGTAAGGGTTTACCTGCTTGTAGATGGCAGAGCCCTATCGTTGATGAGACCCACCTAGCGATAGTCTGTTTTGTCACTGCACAGCCTTGTCTCAGTCTGCCATGCGCTACAAATAGCTGATCCGTCTTCCTGATGGCAGCTGTCCTTGAAAGATAAAACTTAAGACATCTCCTAATGTCTAATGAGTGTAAAGTCCGCTCAGCTGGCGACTGCGGATTCGGAAAGAATGTCTTAAGTATCACTGGCTCATTTAAATGAAAATCCGATGGCACCTTGGGCATGTACTTCGGGTTGGTGCGCAGTATCACAGAGTCATTCGTGAATTGCAAGAAAGGTGGCTTAGACGTGAACGCTTACATGTCACTCACCCTTCTGGCTGATGTTAACGCCAGCAGTAATGCAACCTTCCAAGTGATGAACTTGAGATCAACTTTATGGATTGGCTCAAAGGGATGGCGCATGAGCTGAGCTAGTACTATATTCAAATGCCAGGATGGAGGTGGCAGACGTATTGGTGGAAACATACGAAATAAACCTTTAAAGAATTGCTGGATAATTCTTGAGGAATATAGAGAATTCGTACCATCCTGACGGTATCGGGATATAGCCGCTAAAAACACTTTAAGCGTTGAGTGCGCCAAACCTGATTAGGCAACTGCAGAAAGAAGGGTAAGATCTTTTCCGGTTCCGCATTCATGGGATGTAAATTCATAGTTTGGCACCAAACACAAAAACGCTTCCATTTAAGTTTGTAAGTTTTGTTCGTTGAAGGCGCTCTAGCATTGGCTAGGACTTCTTGACAGTCCTGCGGAATGTTCAAGTGTACAAACTCATGTGTTGAGGAGCCAAGCCGATAATTTCAGAGAATGAGGGTCCGGATGATATACCCTGCCTTCTTGAATTGTCAGAAGATTTGGAATTTGAGGCAGCTGGACTGGTTCGCGTTCTGATAGAAGAAGAAGCTGTGTGAACCAATATTGTCGTGGCCACCGTGGAGCAATCAGAATTATTCGACACGGTTGACTCCTCATTTTCTTGATGACTTTGGGAATTAATGGAATTGGCGGGAAGGCGTAGGCAAATATCCGCTCCCAATTCAGTGACAGAGCATCCCCGCAAGATTCTCTGTGGGGAATCCAGCTCGCAAAGTGTGTAATTTCTTGTTCCGAAAAGTTGCGAAAAGATCCAGATCGGGGTGACCCCATCTCTGGAAGATCCGATCCAGCGCTGGCTGATGCAGTTCCCACTCGTGAGTGCTGCTCTTGGACCTGCTCAGGGAATCTGCCAGTACATTGGCTACTCCTGGAACATGCACCGCTGACAAGTTGATGTCGTGATTCAGAGCCCAATTCCAGATCTCTTGAGCCTGCTGGGACAACAGGGCTGATCTTGTGCCCCCCTGCTTGTTCAGGTAATGCATGCTCGTTGTGTTGTCTGTTCGAATCAACACTGTCGAGCCTTCCAGTATCGCCTGAAAAGATTTCATGGCGAGGAAAATGGCCCTTAATTCCAATAGATTGATGTGCCATTTCTTTTGTTGTCTGTCCCATTTGCCACTGATCGTCATCCCTTGAAGGTGAGCGCCCCAACCTTCTAGCGAGGCATCCGTGGTTACGATGAATCTGGGGACCTCTGCGAGGAAAGCACAACCCACCTGCAGGTTGTGTTTCTGACTCCACCACGGGATTGTATTCTTCATTCGAGGTGTTAAGGCGATGATATCCTCGAAGGAACCTGATACCTGCACCCATTGGTGACTGAGTTCCTCTTGTAAGGGTCTCATCCTCAGACGACAGTTTGGAGTGAGTGGGATGCACGATGAGATCATCCCTAGGAAAGATTTGAATTTTCGAACAGAAATGCACTCTTTTCTGAGGAGTGTAGTCACCATCTTTTGAATCTTCTCCTGCCTTTCGCTTGAAATGAAGACCTGAGCGAGCTTGGAATCCAGCGTCGCTCCTAGGAAAGACTTCCTTTGTGATGGTATCAGATCTGATTTCTCGAAGTTCACTGAGAAACCCAGGCTTTGAAGCAGGCAAAGGCATTTCTGTACATGTCTGCTTGTTGTGGCGTAGGAATTGGCCTTGATAAGGCAATCGTCCAGATATGGGTATATCTGAATACCCTGTAATCGTAAGTGGGCCGCTACAGGTGCCAACATCTTTGTGAATACCCTTGGGGCTGAACGTAGTCCAAAGGGAAGCACCTTGAATTGGAAATCCCTGCCAGCCACTCTGAACCTTAGGAACTTCCTGTGTCTGGGGAAAATGGGTACGTGGAAGTAAGCATCCTGAAGGTCGAGTGTTGCCATGTGGTCCCCTTCTGCCAAAAACTGGAGGATCTCTTGGAGTGTCAACATTCTGAACGTTAATTTTTTGATGTATTTGTTGAGGGCATGCAAATCGAGGATGGGGCGCCATTCCCCCGATTTTTTGCGTATCAAGAAAAAACGAGAGTAAAAACCTTTTCCTCTCTGATGTTGAGGTACTCTCTCGATTGCCCCCTTTCGAATCATTGTATTGATTTGGATGAACAGCTCTTTGAGATGTGCTGGGGGCGGTCCCTTTGGGGGTGAATTTGGAGGGGTTTTTACAAATTCTAATATGTGGCCCTTTGAAACCACATCCAGGACCCATTTGTCTGTGGTAATATTTGACCATTTTGAGCAATGTAGGGATATTCTTCCTCCAATTTGTTTCTGGCTGGGACAAAGTGGTGGCAGGATGTGAGTCTCACTTTTTGTTAGTGTTGTCTCTGCCCCGATATGTTGTTTTCCCTCGGGCTGTGAATAATTATTTCTTCTCTGGCCATAAGGCTGTTGCTTATATGGCTGGTATCTCTGGGCATTTTGGTTGTTCGTATATGAACGCTGTTGGTAATATCCTCCTCTATTTGTGAAGTTACCTCTTCCTCTAGCACCACGAAAGGAAGATTTCCGATACTGCAGAGTACCCAACGATCGTGCAGTTTCTGTATCCTTCTTGATGGCCTGCAAAGCCTCATCCACATGCGAGCCGAATAGGTACTCGCCATCATAAGCCATGTTCAGCACCTTGGCTTGCACCTCCTGCCTAAAGGATGTAGATTTCAACCATCCCTCTCTTCTAAGGACAGCAGCTCCTGCCAACTGTCTAAATCCTGTAGCTGCCACGTCCACTGCAGCATCAATGATCTCCGACGAAGCACACTCCCCTTCCTGCAGAATTTTTGTGGCTTCGGTACGATCCGGTTCAGGCAGTTTTTGAATGTATGGCGATATGTCTGACCACATCTGCCTATCATACCTGCCGAGAATTGCCAACGAATTAGCAGCCCTAACTGTAGTCGCTGCAATAGTCGATACCTTTTTCCCAATGGTATCGAGTCGCCTCCCATCTCTGTCCGTAGGAGTAGAGATCTGAGATGATGGGTTCTTTGCTCTCTTTTGAGCTGCTTGCGCAATGACTGACTCCGTCTTGGCCTGGCCGATCAGGCAAGCAGGCGAAGAAGTTGGTGCCCTGTACTTCTTATCCACTCGCGGTAAAACCGCAGGTAAAGAATTAGGTGTGGCCATGATCTTTAGACCTTCTTTCCAAATGAAGTCTATAATTGGAATAGACCAACTTTGCCTCTGAGACAAACTCTTAAAGTCGTACAGGAAACATTCGTCCTGTTTAGCCTCCATGGTAATGAGAAATCTCTTAGTTGCTTTGTCCATAATCCTATGGAAATTTGCAATATCCACCGGTGGTGACTCAGCCTTTGGTTCTTCATCTGGAGCAGGTGTGTCAGCTTGATAATCTTCATAGTCCGACGAGTCCGTTTTATCCAATTCCCCCTCTTCATGAGTTTCCTCATCAGTATTCTCATCCTCCGTTTGGTGGTAGGGCACCGGTGTGGATGGTCGGGCATGCTCCGTGTCTTCTGTCATTGGAGCTCGAGGCTGTGGAGAAGAGATGTGTGATTCGCCTGACTCTGAAGGCGGGAAACGGCGATAATAATCGCTCAACATATACTGCAAATTTTGGAAAAGCTCCATAGGCATTTGCATCCCTGGCGTTGGTTCAGTCTCCAACCTAGGCGGTGGCATCACTTGCTCCTCTTCCTCCTGATCCTTTACAAGTATAAGCAAATCAGATGGGCTCTTAGCTGCCTGAAATAGTTCCTCACCAGACTCATCCTCCTCAGAATCCAAGAGCTTGTCTGGCATCTTTAGTGGCGACAAAGATGCAGACTGTGATGAACGCCTTTGTAATAGAGCCGCAGTGGTGGCTGGAGATGGCAGCTGTATTACCTTGCTCCTTGCTGACCAGACTTGAAGATCTGTGCAATATGACAGCTTCGGTGTTGTTGGATTCTCTTGAGCCACTAGTAATACTGCTTCTTGTGGCTTAGACTTCGACGTCGACGATGCACTCGTCGACGATAATTGCTCCGTCGACGACTGTGGCTGTTTAATCTTCGTCGACGAGATGGACTTCGTCGTCGACGACGAAATCGTCGACGGAACAACTTTCTTCGTCGACGGGGCCGTCGACGGGACTATCTTCCTCATCGACGAGGCCGTCGTCGACGGGGCCGTCGACGGGGCCGTCGACGGTGTTTTCCTCGTCGACGATGGGATCGTCGACGGCAGCTTCGTCGACGATGCCGTCGTCGACGGTAAGGTCTTTTTTGCCTGTAAGGCTGCCGTCGACGGCAAGCTGCTCGTTGACGCTGGTACTAGCTTCGTCGACGGAGGCTCGTCCACGAGAGGTGTGACTATTTTCGTCGACGAGATGGGACGAATCTGGACATGAACAAACGTCGGAGAGGACGCTGAGGCCATCACCATAGAAGGTTTTGGTGAGGAAAAAGTCACAGTAGAAGTCACTGCAGTGGCTGTCTGACAGGAAAACGGCAGAGTAGTCGCTGCCTTGGTTACAGGCCTCTGAGGTGACAATAAAGACACAGTCTTTTTTTATTCTGTTGGCCTCACAGATTTCTCAGAGGATTTTTTCATTTTTGATGTAGAAGGCTCACCAGCGTCTACAGTGAGCTGAGCCTGTCTTGCCACCTTAGCCTTAGGAGTAGTCACAGTACTCTCAGCCATCCTCTTCCTAGATCCCATAGAAGACCCTGAAGCCAAACTTCCTACCTCTGAGAGTGGCACATCCTTATCTTTAATCCGCTGTATCCACAGCAGCAAGCGACCCTCTCTGTCCCTGAGGGTCTTTGAAGGAAAGGTGCGACAAATCTTGCACTCCTTAGCCTGATGATCAGGGTACAAGCAGTAGATGCAGAGAGTATGCGGATCCTCCTTGAACAGTCTTGCCTTTCCACAGGATTCACAGGCCCTGAACAGGGACTTTGATTTAGACATGTTGGAAAGTGAAAACTTTCAAAAGTAGAGAAAAAACTGAGCAGAGCTCAGAGAGACTCCCTATCACACGACGTGCTGTAAAAAATCTGACAGCCTGGGTCTCTGGGGAGAGTATTCTGGTGGGAGCTGTGGTCTGATTGGCTGCAGTTTGGTCTATACATAATGACTTGGATAGTCACTAATGTGGAAGTTTTTTCCATGGTAGCTGGGGCTACTTTACTTCCTGGTTTAGTATAACTGTTATTTGCTATGTACAAATGGCATATTACTGCTTTTTTATGTACCGTGGGACTCCTACTCCGACGACGGGGAATGATTCAGGCATGTGAATCTATGAAAGACACCCCTAATACTGGAGAATTGGAGGCATCCTCTTTAGACGGTGAGGTGGTGGAAATGATAATCTGGGTATCGTCTGCATAAGACAGAATTTGGTACCCAAATAATCTTACTACCTCGGCAAGTGGGGTTACATAAACGTTGAAGAGTAGAGGGCTCAGGGAGGAGCCCTGAGGAACCCCACATTGCACGGCCTGAGAGGGAGACAGAAAGCTACCGAGCTTAACCTTTTGGTGTCTCTGACAGAGGAAGGAGGATAGGAGATTCAAGGCACTTCCCCCCACCCCTATCCCCTTCGGCCGGTCTACCAGGATTGAAGGGGACAGGGTATCAAATGCTGCTGTAAGGTCGAGCAGCACCAATAGAGTGATCTGCCCTCTGTCCACCTCAGAGCGGATATTGTTGACTACGACAGTGAGGGCAGACTCGGTTCTGTGAGCAGCACGGAACCCATGCTGGGAAATGTCCAGAAGGCCCATCTTTTCTAAGTATGTAGTCAGATGACAATTAAGATGGGCCTCAAGTATCTTGGCAGGGGCTGGAAGCAAAGATATGGGCCGGAAGTTTTTTAAGACTTCAGGGTTTAAGGAAGGCTTCTTTAGAAGAGGCCTAACAACTGCCAGTTTCCATGGGGTTGGAAAAGACCCCTCTGTGATGGCCCTGTTCATAACCTCCAGAAGGGGGGGAAGAACAGCCTCCCTACATGCTTTCAAGATTTTTAGGGGGCAGGGATCAAGAGGCGAGCATGATTTAGTGGCATCAAGAAGGCGGTTTAATTCATCCTGCGTCAAATGAGGGAAGCTAGATAAGTTAGGAGGGGAGCCCAATTCAGGGGTCTCATTGTGGGAGGGAGAGGGGAGGGGGGGCAAAAGTGCCCTATTGGTATCCAATTCCACATTAAGGGATTTGAGGGAAATATAAATGTCAGAGATTTTGGAGTGGAAGAAGCTTGCGATATCATCGCAGAGCTTCTGCGACTCAACGACCGAATCAGTGACTTTAGGCGTTGATAAAGTGTAGATGATTTAAAAAAGCTCTCTAGATGATTTCAGTGAGGTGGTAATCTCGCTGAAGTAGTTCTTTTTTTCCTCAGCAATGGCCTTTTTATATTCTCTCAGGGCTAGTTTGTGTTCACACTACCCCTGGAGATAAGAACAGGCATACCAGGCTCTCTCCTTCTGTCTACATTTCTGCCGTAGTAATCTTAGATGTTCAGAGAACCAGGGCGACGAGGGACTTTTCCTGGCCGAGTAATGTTTTTTGAGGGGTGCTAACGTGTCCAATGGGTTGGAAAGAGCAGCTGACAGACTCAGAGCAGCTTCATTCGTTTATGTAACTAGCCATCCTGCGTGGACCTTTCACTTTTACCCAAGTACCCCGAGGGTACGTCTTAAGGGGTGAAGCCAGTGGTAGGTGAAAGGCAGGGCAGGTACACCTGTGTGTCCCCTGCCCAGGTAATATGAATACCCATGTGTGTTTTCACTTCCTATGAGGTTTGCTCTTCCCTTAAGCTAACATGAGAAATGGCTGAACTCACTTCAGGCTGCAATAGTGGATTGCAGTGGACCAGTCTCATGATTACTATTCTTGGATTCACAGTGACAACCTCTTGCCAGTGGTAAAGGTGGCTTTGTCGTAATTCGTGTAGAAATGCCACTATTAGAAAGTGGAAAAAAAAGTTTTTAAATACCAACCACACACTATTTTTGTCCTTGTACTTAAGGAAAACAACAAACCAGTATTACTCTTAGGTTTGTTGGGTATATTTTATTTGTACCCTTTTAATCTCTGTTTTTCATTTTTTCAAAAAGATTTTTATGTGTGAAAACACATTTTTACCATTTACACATATATACAAAACATTATTCACATATATATACACAATATACAGTTTTCACTTCGTAAACACAGATCCTTATCTGGACTAGACAAAGTAATTCTCAATGTCGAGTTCAATAACCACATATAAATGCAGACCATCAACAATTATTTGTGAAAATAAACCACACATAAATTCATTGGTCTATAAATCATTTGATGTCTATTTTATATGCCGACGCGTTTCGAACCAGCTGACTTCAGTTCCTAGGTTCTCTTCAGGGCTCTGTCTTTGATAATTATCTAAAAAATGTGTACAAAGCAAAAGGTTTGTTTTAGTTCTCTGTTTTTAAACACTTATCTTCTCTATCCATTCTAAATGTCGCTATTTGTACCTGTTTATCCAGCAGCCGCCGGTCTACAGGTTTAACTTCAATCCACCTACTCCTTGTTGTTTCGAGCCTGCACTAAAAGTGGAAAATAAATTTGTCACTGTCTGTCATTCCTTCCTACTCATTTCAAGCTCAAGGAATGACAGCTGTACCTATAGTTATAATAGGGGCATATTTATGAATTTCAGGTCGAGAATGGAGCACATTGCCAGAGGACTCTGTTATGCACAAGGAGGATTACTTCCATTCAAACGGACCGTGTGCCCTTCCTGAAGAGTAGCTGGCCTGCTACTGGGTGGCACACTGAAGTGTGCTCTCCGAGGGCTTGTTGAGCTTGCCCCCTGTTTGTAGGTCTTGAGGAAATCACAGATCTCCTAAGAGGGACCCACATCTACCTGTGACACCTGAAGCGCGGTGCCCACTCAAGTGGCCACATTGTCTCCTGGATTCCAACTGGTAGCGCGGCGTAGGCTTGGAACTAAGAATTGTGCCTGGAGACCGGATTGCCTTCTGTGGAGCCCCAAATTCTGGCCCGTATCTAAGGAATGTGGGCCCCACATCATGGAGACCTTGGCACACATAAGTGCCTCGCTGGTGGTGAGAGGATTCACCAGTTGTGGGACCCAGCATGGCCCGCTTCGTCAACCATGCTGCATCTCTCTCGTGCGACATGCCGACTGCATGTTCATTGCGTGCGGTGTCTAATTCACAGGTTGCGTCTCTCTGAGGTGGGACGCAACCATAGTAGTGCTCCATTCTACCTCGTGAGGCATTGCGCATGTGTGTATGACCGGAGCTGTCTGGTGCAACCCATATTGACGTGTACCAGACGTTGTGCCTCATTTCCAGTGAGGTGCGGAATTTGCAACTCTTCGTTGTGTGTGTCCGGTACGGTCTGGTGCAACCTGTATCATTGCACACCCGATGTTGCCTCCAGATTGCCTGAGTACGATCAAAGTGTAACTGACAGGGTGCCTTCTCCTTCCAAGAGGCCCTCCCTGCTTCATTCTTCTTTCAACGACTGTTCCCTTACTGGGACCTTAGTGCGACAGACCAAGTGCCCTTTCCTCACCTGCCTTCCTTACAACACCATGTTGCCAAGTAGTATTGCCCGGCTAGGGTGGAGTGACTGACTGTCCTGGAGGAACACTTTGGAGAACGATCGGCAGTTGGTCAAGTGACTGCGTGACCCCCTGTGCTTCGCCTCTGTCTGCTCCACATCCTGTGTGTAAACTTCTTGAGTGGCTGCCTAACTGCTTTTGCTGACTGCCTCCGAATTGACCTTGCTGCCTAGCCCCACCTGCTTTCCTGGGATCCTGACTAAGAGCGACTTCAGCCGCGTACTTACTAGTGCCCAGGGGGAGTACGGGGTGTCTCCAATCAATTGGTGTAGGATAGTTGGGGTGAGTTGGAGGTCAGAGGGGGGCTTGAGGCCACGGGGTCTACAGTGTATAGCAAATTGACCTGCTGGATATCAGTTGTACCTGATTAGGGTGCTGAGTGCGTTTGTGTACGAGCGCTTCCATTCAGACTTGTCTGATATCTGTTGCACAATGTAGCGGTGCGGAATGAGTGAGTATGTGTGTGTGTGTGTGGGAGTGACCGTGGGGAACCGCACATGATTCATGAAACTGGAGAGTGGTTGGCCTGATACGTTGATTTCTTGCCAAATGAGCATTGCGGTTGACATTGTTATTTCCTTGTGCAACCTCGGCCCGCGATGCTTTTAAAAAGAGACATCATTCTGTGGATGTACATATTTCAGATTGTGTTGTGACCGGAGGTGCACCTTCTAACTGTGTGGTATTGGATAAAAAGAATTGCTAGGGTGGGCCTGGAGCTTACAACATGTTGCATCTCATAAGGATGCTAAGGGCGGAGGGGGTTGTAGAATAGGATCTTTCCCAAGTGTGCATATTGCTGATGTCATTTGAACACAGTTGAAATGAAATTAAATGAATAAGGCTTTTATATAGCGCATGGCTACTCGAAGGCATCCCAGCGCTGCAGCGGAGGCCGGGGCCCTTATGGGAAGAGCCAGGTTTTTAGCTGTTTTCGAAATGCAAGATGGTTAGATTCCCTACGGAGGAAGAGCGGTAGGGAGTTCCAGAGCTTGGCAGCGTTGTGTGAGAAAAGATGGCCGCCCGCTCTGGCCTTCTTGATTCTGGGCACTTCTGCTAAGTGGAGCTCGTCAGAGCGAATTTTTCTGGTAGCCTTGTAGAGTCTAATCAAGGATTTGATAAAGGGTGGCCCATTTCCTTCTAAAGACTTATGAGTGACACAGAGAGCTTTAAAATGGATTCTCTCCTGCACCGGAAGCCAGTGAAGGGAGCATAGGGCGGGCTTTGCTGAGCATCGATTCTTCGTGCCTGTGAGCAGTCTTGCTGCAGAATTTTGTACGATCTGTAGTTTTGCAACCACTGAGATTGGGGCGCCTAGGTAGAGTGTTGCCTTAGTTTATCCTGGACAGAATTAAGGCATGGATCAGTAAGATTTTAGCTTGGCAAGGTAGTAGGGGGAGTATTTTGCGGGTCATTCTGAGCAGGCCGTAGGAAGGGGCGGCAGTCTTCCTGGCTTGGGCTCTGAAGGTAAGATCTTGATCAAACGAAATACCCAAGCTTTTTATCTCGGTTTTTTTGGACTGGTGCCGGGCCTATGCAGGCCGGCCACATAGTGCAAGATTTAAAACTTGACTGGTTGTCAAGCAGCATAAACTCGGTTTTATCACCATTGAGCTGTAGATGAGATAAGCCCATCCAAGTAGCAACTTCCTCAAGACAGGAATGAAGATCACTGGGCGACGGTTATGCCTGATTCAGCGCTACGACCAGCTGAGTGTCATCAGCAAATGTGACTATATGGCTTCCAAAGGGGGATACGATATCCGCCAAAGGGGCCATATATTCATTAAAAAGAGTGGGGCTCAGGGACGAGCCCTGGGGGACTCCACACTGAAACAGGAAGGGTTTAGAAAGGGTATCCCCTTCAAATACCTGGAAGTATCTTTCTTCAGGAAATATTGTAGCCATGATAGGGCCATGCCTGTTACTCCCATATTCTTGAGATGATGAACCAAGGTGCGATGGTTCACCGTGCCAAAGGCTGCACTTAGGTCGAGGAGGACACAGTTGAGCCTAGTACTGCTAGTAATAATTCTGAATATGATTTATCCACAGAAATACATAATGTTCATGTGGTGTTGATTAATATGTATGTTGAATACAAACTTCATTTTTTTATATATATCACATGTGAAGTTTCTTTTGTGATGCACAAGGTATTGATCGTGAGTGAGTGCTGTGCCAATGCTTTGCCCATTGCCTCTGTGGTAAGCCTGACTGCTCAGTGCCAAGCTACCCAAGGGTGAGCGCAGGTTATACAGTGTATCTAATCACCCGCCCCTGACAGGAGTGGTAAGTTCTGCCTGGCTGAGGTACTGCCTCAGCCAACCAGAAAGTGCCAGTTCCAACAGAGACCCAACATCATCTTCTTCCCTCACCTAGATTGAAGGAGAAGTGTCAATAGTGTGCAGGAGTTGGTTGAAGGTGTCGTCATCCTCAGGGAGCATGGGAGAGTCCAGGACAGGCTGGTTATCACAGACACCCTATTGTTCAGGAGAGTTAGTGCTTTTCTCTAGTAAAGAAGAGGGATATAGTAGAAATCATCAGAGGTTGTATTTAATGGCGATAATCTCACATTGATTGTAACAGCCATTTATTCCATTTCATCGTATGCAAAGATATTGCAACCAAATATACCAACATGCCAATATGGGCATATTGTAGTGTAAGCCAAAGTCACCAGGCACCCTCATTTTATTCTACAGCATTGTAAGTGCAACAACGTACCATGCTGACACACACATATTAGGTATGCATATGGCATAGTACATAGGTCACAGTTCAGACATGGTAACACTCCATAACTTGAATTGTAGATATAAATGTGTTCAAGATTATTACTGGATTTGACTTCACAATTGTCTTTATCGATTGTGGACATCGGTAGACAAACCTGTATCAACCTTGCAGCTTCTAGACTGAGAATTAGTCAATTGATAGTTCCTCCCCTTTCTGACCATATTCACCAGGTGCTAGCAAAACATGACATTAGTGGAGTATCCTAATTATTTTGTGTCGTTCATTTAGTATAAAATTGATTAGAACTCGTACATCAGCACACAATTTTTTTTGTCATCATTGTTACTAACCTTTATATTTTTGTCAGTAGATTTATGAACTTGTCACGCAGCGTAGCACGTTGTTTTGCTGCCCTGCCTGAAAGTCTCGCACTGATTCCGGCAGGACGACAGGTGAGAGACGGACAGCACTAGTTTCTCTTTCATGAACTCTACCGATTTACTCAGATATACATAACTGTCAGTATGACGAATTAACATTGAGGACTTCACAAGGTGGTCCACACAAAGGAGAAACTCAACTAGAACCAGGGGAATTGACCTACCTTGTTGGATCCCCACCATCACTTCTGAACTCACCTGTGATGCCTGCCTGGCACCAGGATTAGGTTGCTCGCTATCCATCCTGAGGAAGAGTCGCAGCAGAAGTCACCCTCCTTGCATTAGTCGAGTCAAAACGTCGACGCCATCCACTCACAGGGATCTGTACCTTTCTGCCCCCTTCCATTGCTTGACGTTGCATTAATGCTTTAGAAAATTGTATAACTTCAACCTAAACATTTGGCAAGGACAGGTCCTGTATACTGGTCTTCGTTACCAGTCTGAATTCATAATCTTTGAAACAACGTGTATTCTTTAACCAGTGACTTCTACCCACCCCTTCTATCACGAGCACAACCATCCCAAACCTCCCCCCCTTCTTTGCAACGTTATTACTACTATTGTAATGCATTAAGTGTTACTAATCTTAAGTATATGAAATACATATACAGCAAATGAATATATATATATTTTTGGCGCTCCTTTTTCCCTTTAGGACATGTATTGTATGTTTTATATTAATTTCTTGGTACGTAGTTGTTTTTCCAATAAGATGTTTTTTACATTAACTGTGTTTTTTGAAAAACAATAACTAAACTATTATTTCGTTATATGAAAATAATAATCGGTGTTGATTATTAATTTTTCAACACTCTTTAGACAGACTGTGATTCATTTCTTCTCCAAAGTTGTCACAGGCCTTTTTTTCATTCCCGCATGAAAGGGAAAGGACAGGATAGCGCCATATTTAAGGCATCACCTTGCCATATATAAGACACCTTCCTGCACAAAAATAATCCTGAGAGACATGTTCCTCTTTCTATGTGTGCTGTGGAATGCAGCATACATACAGAGAGGATTCGTCATGCCTCTCCTGGGAAGGCATATCTTTTTGGTGCATCCCCAGGTTTACCAGTTCTGTTAAATCTCAGAATTAATCAAAAACCATAGAAGTTGCATGGGAACACCCATGCAACACCCATATAATGCATCCCTTGTGCAGAGTAAGCCAACCCAGTGATTTGTGCTGCGTTGCTTTATTTCAGATTTAAGGAGCCACTCAGGGCCACCCAAATTGGCCTTGTGTGGCTTCATAAATCTCGCTTAAGGTTTGCATTGCGCATGTACCAAGTTGTGTATTGCAAAGGTGACGCAAACCGGCTTGTAAATAGGCCCCATGGATTATTGCCATCCACACACATTTGCGACGGTAATACACAAAGATTCACCTACATATCCTACATTTACAATTCTACACGCCACAGGGATGCATCGTGCTAACTGTATCTCCACACATTTACCTGAACTGGAGCACTAACTTTCAAAATGATTTCCAAAAGGAGTTGTAGAATTTTATCTGATGGACATTTTACACAACTTTGAGGGTACTTTTATTTTCAGATGCATAGACGTTTTACTTTAAGTTTATGTAGTTGATTTAGAAAGTCTTAACAAAAAAAGGGGGAGATAAGAGAAAAGTCTCAGAAGGGCTCGTCCTCCTACTGATATGTACCAAAAACAAACAAGCCTGTCCATGTTAGATGGAGTAACCCTCCACAAGATAAAGAAAACGCTTGGTGGTTAGAAAGCTCATCTTCCCTCACTTACTATCTGTGCAAATTGCATAACGTTTTCATCATAAACATTTCAACCAGTATGTTTATTCTTAAAAACACATCCATACTTGTGCCAATGTGGACGTGTGACCCATATGGCGATACTGACGTGTTCTGAGTCATAAGTGAGGATAAACCAAGCCAACTCTTGGATATTAGTGTCATGCTGTCTGTGCCTATTTTATACATGTGACGTATGACACAATACTGCACACACATATAGGCCTGCAGTGTTGGTACCCTTTGAATTTGGTAGAGGCATGTAAGATATGTAACTTTGCAGCACACAATGCACCACAGGTAACTAGTATATGGATTGCGGGCCTGTATCACAGTCTTTGACATTGTACTATGCACTCCTGGCCACTTTTAACAAGGGATTGCATTGACCTTGTGTCACGCAAGGTGACACAGGGGCAACACAAGCCCATAAGTGAGCTTTAGTATGGCACGCAGAGCCACCTTGCGTGGCTCTGCGAGGTACAGTAAATCTGGAGTTGCGCAAGACGCCGCCTTACATAGCTTTGACCTGAGAAATCTTTCTATGGGTGGATCATGGCTTTTCCCACATATTCATCCATGGTTTTTGCAGGCATATCCAGATTTACTAACATTAGTTAACCTGGCAATGCGTCAAAATGCTACACCTTCCCAGGGGAGGTTTAATGATGAGAAAGATGTATATTTCTCCTTATTGTTTCTCTTTCTGTAAATGCTGCATTCTGCAGCACACATAGACAGAACAGGAAGCCTCAGAGCATTATGTTTGTGCAGAAAGGTGTCCCTTTCAGCACAAAAACAATCCTGGTTGTAAGGCCCCTTGCGCCTTGGAGAAACGGTGCTTGCTTTGGTGCTAGGTTAGATATAGTGCACCTGAACAAGGTGAGAGCAGAAATGCTACATATCTTTGTAAATGTGGAGAATTTCTACTCTCTCCCTTTCCCACAACGTAGCACAGCAACGTTGCTTGCTGCCCTGGGTAGCATGAACATTTAGTAAATGTACCCCTATGTTTGTAAGGGATCATATTGGAAATTAAAAAATATATGTCAAATATATTATGCTATCATTCATCCTGTACGTATTTTTGGGCCTCTATGCCAGCACTGTTCTGGCCCTCGACTCCATCAACTAACTTAGTTGGAATGAGTGATGCCGCTTGCTCCTCCAATGGGTTCAACTCCTCCTGGACATCTGCCCCTCCTCCGGTCCTCATTGCAGTCTTTGAGGTTTCTGGCCAGTTTTTCTTTTGCCCTGTGTTTGTGGTCATGCCACCTGTTTTGCATTCTACTGCTGTCCTTCTTGTCAGTGCCATGAAGTTGATCCTATCCACTGCAACTTAGACTTCACATTAAAAACCTAGCCAAGCCTTCAATCTCCCCTTTTATTACACATAAGTCACCCCTAAGGCAGGCCCTCTGTAACTCTAAGGATTGGGTGCTATGTAACTAAAAGGCCGAACATGTACTTTTCAGTTTTACATGTCCTGGCAGTGACAAACAGCTAAGTTTGTTTTTCACTGCTGTGAAAACACCACCTGTTGGTTCTTTTTCAATTGCCTCTGCACCTGGGGAACCTCCTTCAATGCAGCCCCCTTCAGCGAGTGACTGTGCCAGCAATGACGCCGCACTAAGGGAATTCCTCAGCGCAGCCTCTTTTTGGAAGAGGTGTGGCTCCGCGGTCAGGGCGACGGAAGCTGGAATCTGGGGCTCACGGTTAGATTCCCGGCACCGGCAGCAGGGCAGCCCAACCCAGCACCATGTGACTCTGGGCCATAGCTTGCCGGGACACCACTTCGGAGGTAGCTGTGCGCTTTACAAATACTGGTATTTCATTTCGGCCGACTGTTTGAGCAGAGTGATGTCGGTGGAGAATGCACCAACTCCCAGCCCGAGGGGCCTGAGTGCGACGCCGTGACCTGAGGCCTGTTAGCACCACAGGCAGCAGGATTTAACGCATACCCTGTGAGTACACCAGACTCGGGTCTGCCACCTGAGTGGTTCCTGCAGCTGTTAGGCACTCCCTGTAGCCACTGAATTTAGCACATCCCGCTCACAAGTCCCCCAGAGGGACCCTCATTACCATAAGAGAAGCGCACTGCCTCCTAAGACTGCAATATTACCAAAATTGTGAACACACCTATATATTTGAAAGCAATGCTTTTTCCTTGATCTATTTCAAAGTGATATCTCTAAATCTAATGATAAATATCTCCGATTTTTCTAAACCTGTGTAGAGTCTTTTTGTGGTGTATTCATGCATTACTGTGTGTTTTGCACAAATACTTTACACATTGCCTCCTACTACAAGTCTGCCTGCTCTGCACCAAGCTACCCTGGCTAGAGTGGTGGGTTAGTTCTGCTTGGCTTAAGTGCAGACCCTAGCCAACCAGAAGCCCCATTTCTAACATGCACTAATCCTACTCACGAAAACCTGGATTTTACTCTCTTGAACAGCCATGTGTTTTCTTTGGAATTACTTCTCATCCAGACAGCCAGCAGGCTCTGAAAAAGCTCATGCAGGACATTTCTGACTTTCCTTGGCTGCTCCTGCTGAAATGATTCAGAGTGCCATGATAGATTTTTTCCTCTTGATGAAACAATAGCAGACTCCTTTTCGTGAACCGGAACATACCAAGACAAATACAAATATAATTTCTCCCCAAGCAGTATCTCCTGCAGTCAGAGACAAGGAGAGTAAACATCCCTCATACTGACAAATATGCAGCCTGCAGGGGCTTTCTGCTCTTGCTTCACCCAAGCAGCTGTTGTATTTTTCCTGCCAGACATTTTTGTCTGTTATTAGATGAGGAAACATGAGAATATCATTTGATCCCACTTAGATATATACATGATGGCCTCAGATAAGTAAACAGGTACTCAGAAATATGTTGTTTTTTTGTTACTGCCAGCTAGTGTGTCACAGAAACTGTGGTAGTGTTGCAGAAACATAAAGTGATTCAGCACATCATGTGCTATGAAAAAAACAATACAACCTTATCAGTTATGTATTTAAATTTAATGTCGATGTCATGTGCCTAAATGAGGTAAACTATGTAGAATGTCCTGGCGTCATTTATTTGGCTTACAGGGCTTAAATTAATAATCCCAAATGCTCTCTGTGTGGTAGTGTTTACGCTTATCAAAGCGTAGTGTTAATTATTTGTTGTACACACAGAGCCAATAAATGAGACACACACTCAAGAAGAAACTCAAGACCAATTAGAAAAATAATATAGATGTTTACATAATTTATATAATTTTTTATAGCAAGATTATGAGAATAAGGTAAGTACTTCAAACGTTATCAATTTTTACAGTAATAACAGTAGACAGTGACAGTTGTCAGATTTGAGGCATGAGCCTCAAACACAGTAATGTTATTCTATGGGAGAAACATTCATTGCATAGGTACACTTACAGACAACTTACAGGACTGTTCTTATGGACTTAGGGTAAGTAGGGGCCAAGGTGCAAGAAAGCACCAAAAGTTCAAGTTGACCTGTCCTGGGGTGTCCAGGTGCAGAGGTGGTTTACGCTGTGGTAGCCTCAAACACTACATGGTAAAGGCAATGGAGAAAAGTACCTGTAAGAAAAAAGGCTGCAAATGGAGACTGGGAAACAAGTCTGGCAGAACCCAAGTAGGGCTTGGCTCTTGAGGGTCTCAGGACTACAGAGACACTATTGGTTTACATGATCCCAGGATGGGGAGCTCGGGTGCAGAGGTGTTTTGTCCAGGAGGTCAGTGAGTTAGAGGCTCTCTCGGTTCTCAGTGTAACTGCAGAAGAGGGAAAAGAAACACTGCAAGGCCACTCTCAGTGTGGAGCTGGCCTTTCTTGGAGTCCCTCAACATGCAGGTAAGTATTTGCTGCAGTGGTTTTCCGACTGAACACAAACAAGTCTTGGGGACTCATGTATGAGAAGTGACGCATTGCTGCGTGAAAACAGCGATGCGTCACTTCTCATTGCGCCCTCCTTGCAACATGATTGATACTTCATATTTACTGTATGACGCATCATGTCTCAAGGAGTTACAGATACGTCAGTATTTCTGATGTATCTGTATGGCACAAAAGTGACGCATTGCTGGAGTGTGTCACAAAAGTGACGCAACTCCAGCAATGTGTCCTTTCACATGGGGCAAGCCCCATGTGAACGGACCTGCATCAGTCTTACGCCTGCTATGAGGCAGGCACAAGATATTGACGCATTTGCACCCTAAAAGTGGCGCAGTGAAATCTGGTAGATTTCACTGCGACACTTCAACGAGGCTTACTTACCTGACGCAGGTATAATGTAGCGCATGGGTTTGCAAAGTGACGCATCTGCTTAGATGCGTCACTTTGTAAATAGGGCACAACAGGAGGCATGTTTACGCTGCTGATGCATCACAAAAAGTGATGCAACGGAGGCGCAAAACTATCGCAAGGCCTCATAAATAAGGCCTAGAGTGCTTACAGCTGGCTCCGGTACCTCGGGTATTGGTGCTGGGCGGCTCCTGGAGGCCCTGGTGTCCTCAGATTTTGCAGGGTGTTGGATCTGACCTCCTGGACAAATGTAGACATTTTTCTGGAGTGCTGCTCCCTCGGTGGGCCCAGGTGTCAACAGAACGCTGTCCAGGGCAGATGCGGTCTGTGCGTGCTGGTTCAGGGAGATATCGTTGGATAAATGAAGTGATGGGGAGACTTCCAAGGGTTTGGGGAGGCTGTACTGCTTCTGGACGAGTCAGTGTCTGTGATTTTTGGGGGAGCAGCAGCGTGGCAGGGTTTTGGCTAAGTTGGGTGCAGGTCCACAGTTCCCAGCTCTCTGTCTCTTCTTAGTCCTTATTCTTTTTTCATGCAGATGAATCTGAGTTCCCTGTGTCAGGGGGCCACCTAAATACTAAATGTAGGTGCATTAAGGGGAGGGAAGTAACCAATGTGCTACTTACCCCTGTGGTCACTACATCCTGTATATGACCACATCCTGTGGGGAGTGGACATAATCTTGTCCCAGTGTTCCTAATTTCACTAAAACGAAGATGGTGGAACCCGTCTTTCGTTAAGCACACTAGGTAGCCCACCTTAGGGGTGTGACTAGCCTGGAGGTGCAACACGCCTATGGCAAAGCTAATTTCCCCCTTGTCCTGGTGCCAAATGGGCCTCAGTTCAGGGGGTGGCATCTCCCAGGACTGGGGGATGCTGTGGTTGCATATAAAAGGTGGCAGGGACTTTAAAGCCCCTGGCCTTAATATGCTAAATCACTAGCCATCCTGCTGGAGGTTGTGTGAACAGACATTATTTTTTACCATAGAGAGAGTGGGCTCTAACCTGCAGGGGGTCAAAACTTGTCGATGGTGGCAGGCTGGACGATACCAGTCAGCCAGCACACTAGATTCTGGTAGGTTTTTCAGGGGGCACCTCCAACTGTGCACCCCCCATTAAGGCAGAGGAGCGTTACCCCCTGCTGCCAGTGCAGCAAAAGTGAAAAATAAAATGGTAATAAAATTAATTACTATTTTATTTTTCACTGGTCCAAGCCCTAGAGGTGTTTGCGGGTGGGGCTGCTGCTGACTGCCAGCAGGGGAGTGGTGCTCACTCCATCAATTTACACTGCACATGTCTCTTCGGCTGGCTGTCTTGCAACGGCCAGCCTGACATTTACAGTGTAAACTTCTCCACCTAGCTAGATAGCTGAGTGGAGAGCAGCCCCAGTTCCCCTGTACCAGCTGGAGCATCAAGACAGCCCACTCCAGCCAATCCTGGTGCTGCTCTCATGCTGCTCATCTGCTGCATGAGATAAGCATTGGGATTTGGAGAGGGTTGGCTGAGCCTCATGGAGGATTCAAGGTGACGTGGAAGCGAGAAAACGTAGGTAAGTACGCTTTTATTTTGTATCTTTTGGCCCACTGACAGGCACTGTGAGAAACTCGCATTGCCTTCAGCCTTAATTGCAGCGATCACAGTCATGGCTCATTATAAAATCTGTTGAGGAGCCATGATTGAGAGCTTTGGAATGTGAGCCTAAAGGCCACTGGGTTTGGCACCGGCTCGACGACCCTCCACTTTTGAGGGTCACCGACCGCTACTGGGTACCGCTATGGTGCCCTAAGGGTGCATGTCATAATACATCTATTACTGGTAACACTACAGATTTATTCATACAAGGTGTTTGATACCAAACACCATAGGTTTCAGTAAAGCCATATGTAGCTGGGGAACTAGTAATGTCCAGTGCCCAGTACATATACTTAAGATGGCCTCCGTGCTCACTTGTACCATTTAGTATTTGAACTAGACAGAACAGGGGCATAGCTGCTCATGTAGATATGTCCCCCACAAATAATATAATGCACACTTCCTTAGGGCTACAAGGCCTGCTGTAGGGGTGACTTACATATATTATATGCAGTGACTTTGGCATGGTACACAGTGAGTGTGCCATGTTGTGTTTTCACGCATTGTTTGCACCATTTAACGCAGCCTGCAATGGCAGTCTGTGTGGATTTGGGTGTGGGTCCCTTAGGGTGGCACAATACATTCTGCAGCCCTTAGGGACCCCCTTTAATATCAATGCCCTAGGTACCAGTGGTATCATTTACTAGGGACCTACAGGGGTGCTAAAGTCTTTGCCAATTGGGGTACAATTGAACATTTACTTTATTTTAGGGAAAGAGCACTGGCACTGGAGCCTTGTTAGCAGGTTCCAGTGCACAGTCAGAGTAGAAAACCTAGTAGTTCTAATGGGGCAAAAGGTGGGGGGACAACTGCAACAAAATTCCAGTTTCCTACAGGGTGTCAAACCCCAAACACCACTGCTGAAGCTACTCCCCTGCACGTCCCAGCTGGTCCTGGTAGTTCTCCCTCAGATCTCATGATTACGGTCACTTACCACACAACGGCCTGGTGTCCCTGCCCTGAGATCTTCTACGTTAAATGTATTTTTTTTCATTGCAGGCGCTCTTCTTCTTTGTCTCTGATACAAGTCTCGTTGGTAGAATTGTCACATGGGTGCACGTGGGCAGGGTTCTGTGTTTCTTTTCCTCGCCTTTTACAAACCATTTTATCAAGCCACTGACGTCCCCATGTACTAAGCCTGAGTCGCAAATAGAGGGGTGCAGCAGGCAAATAATAGGGTCAACAAAGCCCAAACCAAGCCATGGGTTGGGTTTGGCTCCAAGAGTATGTGCACAGCATAGCCATAAAAACGTTTGCCATGTATTTCATACAATAAATATGTTAAAAAAAGTGTATTACTTTAATATATGAAACTGTTTCACTTTAATACTTCAGATATCACTACAATGACAGAGATTTACTAAAATTTAACGTTTTTAGAAACATTCGCGGCTCACACTCCGATGACTATGCCAATAGATGAACTAAGAGGCAAGTCAGTTGTCATGTACACCCTATATGTGGCTTAAATTCTTATTTTAGTTGGAGCAACATTAAAGGCTGTGAAAGTAAATATATGAGGTGCTTGTACAGAGCACATCATGAACTGAAGCATTTCAAAATGCTCTGAAGCGATAATAAAGAAAAAGAAGGCTCTGTGAAATAAAATATTTTCCTGGGATCATAAACGTTTGACAAGCGGGAAAGCTGGCATTGATTCCAGCTCACCTAGTTTCACATTTTTAAGTACAGCCACCAGATATACACATCTGTTGCTCCTGTTTTTCATCAAAGGTCAATGTTTTGTCTTTCATTCTTGGCTCAACCTATGAGAAAATTCCACACAGAGATTGCAGACCCAACTCAGGGTTCCAGACCCAACTACCAATCCAAGAATGCATTTACTTGGGGGATGTCGCACCCCAAAGATACACTCCTGGTGATATCCTTTTGCAATACACTGAGCCATATGAGAAACAAAGGTACAAGGGATTACTCTTGGGAGGGTTTGTGATACTTCTGTAATCCTTTTGAATATTCAGCAGGTCACTTATCCAGGCCGTCAGCACTTGTTTTAGCGATCCAGGTTACCAGGCATAGCTCAAGGAGCACCACTGCCACCTGCATGTTGTCATGATTGTAGATGTTGCAAAGACATTACGGAACAGTGGTATAGCCAATGCTTAATTTGAACCAGTGGCTGCTGGTGAAGCACACCAGCACTTATTGGAGACTGGCATTTATTTTTGTTCATGAGACTTTTACCCAGAGCAAGAGCTCAGAGAAAAAAAAACACAAAAGGGGAAAACAAAAATCAAGTGAAAGACAGAAAAACAGTGATATATGTGAAAGCAGGGATGAAAAAGATCTTGCAATATAAGCTAAAGGGGTTGTGAGTGTTTGGCAGTAATTGAAAGAAGAGTAAGTTTGTATCAACACTATGCCATCTTGGTACTAAGTACTCCTGATATTCGCAGCACCGGCTGCAGGCTTCTGAACAAAATTTTGGGCCCCAGCACTTATTGTTTTACAAATTCTGCACTGGTTACGGTTAACAGTGCAAGCGGAACAAGACTTGGGACACACAGGGCCATTATACTAGCAGCCATACAGGACACCAACGTGGCGCTAGAAAACAACATTTAAATGGTAGTGCAGGATGAGATGCTTCTATGGGCTGACAATGTGAAGATAGATGAGAGGGCGACGTCAGTGGAGTCATCACTGGCACAGGCATAGCCAGTTATACATGCTCAGCCCTCCTGCATGCAGGCGCTAGAGAAGGAGATAAACACACTCAGGGGCATGATTGCATCATAATAATGTGCACCTGGTCGGCCTCCATGAGGGAGTGGAGGGGAACAGTATGGGGTTATTTTTGGAGGACTGGCTAGAGTTGGTGGTGCTAGAAGGCATTTATCCCGTTGGTTTATGGTGGAATGAGCACGGAGAGTATCGGGCATACTGCCACATCCCAGGGTGCCTCCACGAGCTACTGTAGCTCGACTGTATAACTATTGTGACCCGGATGTGATACTACGAAAAACGAGGGCACATGGCCCCTGGACAGTGGATAGGAACGCAGTACATATTTACCCTGACTATACTACTGCAGTGCAAACGCAACATGAAACATTCCTCGGGGTGAAGCGATACCTGCACCAGCTGGGGCTACCCTACGCCCTAATGTTCCCCAGCAAGGCTACCAATCGTTGATAAAGGCACAGCCTCTTTCTTCACAACAGCAGTGGAGGCATGGGCTGGCTATAATATAATTTTTACCCACTGCCAGAGGAGGAGGATTCCTACACAACAGAGCGATGGCAGGAAGAAGTGACACATACCTCCGAAATGTACCACTGTGCACCCACCAAAGACCAATCTGTTATACTTGGCCCCATTGGCGTTGGACTCCCTTCCATTTTTAGCTATTGCCTCCTGTGTTTTTTGCTGGTCTAGATGCTTTGGGCACTTTGCCACTGCTGTTCAGTGTTAAAGTGCAAGTGCTCCCAGTTGTAAATTATTGTATGTATTTATGATCCATGATTGGTTGTTTGATTTACTTGTCAGACCCTAGTACAGTGCACCATGTGTGCCCAGGGCCTATAAATCAAATGATGCTGGTGGGCTTGCAGCACTGATTGTGCCACCCACAGAAGCAGCTTGTAAAATGTGGCTCAGGCCTGCTATTGCAGAGCCTGTGTGCAGTCTGGGACTATTTACAGCATCACAATGCTGACATTGCCTTCCTACAGGAAACCCAATTGTCACCACATTATCCCCCCAATGAATGGCTCTAGTTACAGAAATCATTACTTTGCTAGTTACAGCACCTATTCTAGAGGGGTTGCCATTCTAATCCACAAGCAAGTACCATTTAGAACTGTAGAGATATACTCAGATTAGGCTGGTAGGTTCCTACTAGTAAAAGAGTGGCTATTAGAGAACACAATGCTATTTGTAAATGTATATGCTCCAAACATAGACAACCCAAAATTCTTTATTGACTTACATGCCAGCATTGACAGGATGGGGGCAGGCCGGGTGTGCATGGGTGGGGATCTGAATATTTTATTGAATCCACGGCTGGATAGTACAGCCAACACTTCAGACATTAAGCCAAGAGCCAGGCAAATCATGACAGGATTGTTAGAGGCGTATCAGCTTATTGATGCTTGGCGACACTTACATGCAGACACGCAGATGTACATGCACTATTCTGCGCCACACAATACGTAGACAAGACTGGATTATTGGTTCCCCACCCCTTATGTGGCTGTATGGCTGGTTAAGACAGGGCACCTGTTGCATACTTTGTCAGCCATGCCCCGGTTATGGTGGGACTAAGGATCAGTGGCGCAGGTGGTAGAGCCAAGCGGTGGCGGTTCCCCGAGATGGCACTGCGTGATTCACTATTTGCAAGCGAGCTGGGTCAGGCCATTGATGATGACTTTGAACCTAATGAGGGCACAGTTGACACTAAAGCGATGCTATGGAAAGCATTTAAAGCATACATATATATGTGTATATATCGAAGGGGGCCTGAATTCTTAAGGACCTGCGTAATACCCTATCCAGAATTGAGAGGCAGTTAGTGGCTATTGACAAAGAACGAGGAGATGCTCAGATGGCTTCCAGGCTGAGGCGACAGGCGGCCCTCCTGGCTGAATTCCATGAACACTATTTAGGGAAGTATGTGGTTGCCAGGAGGTAAGGGGAGGGAGAGCGCCCAGGCCGCACGTTGGCAAGATTGATTCAGCACCACAGGACCCCAACATACATAACCAGCTTGATTGTGGAAGAAGGTGAGATTATAACCGATTGCGAAGGTATAGGAACCAAAATATTATCGTATTATAAAGATGTATATACTACTAAAGTCTCCTCGGATACTGATGCTAGTAATGCCTATTTGGATGAAATAGCGTTAGTGTGGCTGGAGAATGCACATAGGGAATTACTGGCTGAGCCATTTACAGTGGATGATGTGGTTCAAGCTATTGACGCAATGGATGGGTCCAAGGCCTCCAGTCTGGATGACTTTTCTGGCAGTTTCTATAAAGCCTTCAAACGGACATCTAATAGATGTTTATCAGGAAGCAATAGAAACAGGTATACTCCCCCCGATTCTCCGCGAGGCAGTTATCACACTAATACCTAAGGCAGGTAAAAACCCCAAGAGTTGTGGCTAGTACATGCCGCTATCCTTATTGAATTTTGATTATAAGATTCTGGCGAAACTGCTGGCTAACAGGTTGGCCCTGATAGTTGATAAACTGATCTCGCCCACCCAGGATGGGTTCATCCCGCATAGGTGCACTGCCCAGAACCTTCGTAATTTGTATGCCACATTCCACAGTATTTCACCTGCACTACCAGCGGCTGCAGTGCTTTTAGATGCTGAAAAGGCCTTCGATTCTCTAGAGTGGCCCTTTCTCCGGGCTACATTGATAAGGCTGGGGATGCCCCCCAGGTTTATAGCTGGGGTCTCGTTATTATATACGCTTCAGTCTGCCCAAATTCAGGTGAAACATATGTTGACGGCCCCCTTCACACTGCCAAGGGGAACACGCCAGGGTGTCCTCTCTCTCCGTTGCTATTTGTAATTATGATGGAGCCCCTGGTGCGTCATCTTAAGGATACTCATTTTCACAGGGGCATACAATTCAAGACGGGCCCATTGTTGATCGCACTATAGGCTGATGATATAATTTTATACGTGCGGCATCCGGATGAAAACCTGGGGCCTCTCTTGCGAGAGATCAACCACTTTAGTGCTCTATCAGGATTGCATATAAATTGGGGTAATTATGACATTTTCCCATTGACAGAGGCCCACTGTAACCGGGACACTTTGGATTTGAAATGGTGCGATGACTCTTTCAAATATCTGGGGATAAGGAGACGTGGCCAACAGCATGGCCGAGTAGGAAGCGAACCTCCGCAGCTCCGGCGAGCTGATCTTGATCCGACACCCTAAAATTGCCCAAAAGTCCCGTTCTAGTGGCAGAGGGATCGCTAAGTGTCCAGTCACACCCTGGCAACCAGAAGCGGAGGCCGCCGAATAGTACACCCACAGAAACGGCACTCGGAAGTTCGCACTGGCTCCAACTGGCAGCCCAAGATGGCGGCGGTCCCCTGATCGGCTTTGGGAAAGCCCGGGGCGGAGACGATAGATGCGGTGAGTGGCCGAGCGGCAGACTGAGGCAGAGTCCAGAGCCCAGCACACGGCAGTGCCCCGGCTGTGACGAAGCGGAGGCCAGTCGGGGCTCCGGAAGATCGCCGAGGGCACGTCGCTGCAGGGGGCGAGCGCGGCGGAGAGGCCCAGCCCGGGTGACCCGAGGAGGCAGGCCAGCGCAGCTGGGCGGCTGAGCGGAGCGATGAGCGATCGAGCGGCAGCCTGAAGTGGAGACTGGAGCCCAACGCACAGCAGCATCCCGGCGGAGACGGAGCAGAGGACAGTCGGGGCCCCAGAAGATCGCCGGAGGAGGCGTGAAGCTGAGAGGAGAGAGTGTGGCGGCGAGGCCCAGCCCGGGCGGCCCGAAGAGGTAGTGTGGTGGCGAGGCCTCCACCCTGGCCTGAATCCTGCGGGTGCGCCCCAGCGGCGCTGGAAGTGGATCCTCTGATGGTAGCAGGGACGTCCTAAGTGGTTGAGCAGGCCTACGGCACTGGAGGCTAGACGCCAGGGCCGGGATTCACCTAGCAGACGACGGCGGCCAGCAACGTAAGCAAACATCACTAGGTATAGAATTAGCATTTTTGAATCTTGAGGAAGAATTGCTCCCATTTTTCACAGACTTTTTTTTAAAGTTCTTTGAATTACCAACAAAGTTGATACTATCCGGTGGTTTGTCCTCCAACTCTTTAAGAGAGATGTGAGATGTCTCGATGCTCTTTGCTACTTTAATGGTTTCATCAAGCAGGGGATTGTCAATGGAAAGCAACTTCTGTCTGATCTGCTTGTCTTTACAATGACCAACAAATTGGTCACAAATTAATTGCTCGGTAAAATTCTCAAAAAGACAGACAGAGGCTAACTTCCTAAGAGTAGAAATATAAGCATCAACGTCCTCACTTTCAGATTGCTTTCTTTTGAAAAACTTGTGCCTGAGAACAATTAAATTAGGTTGCTTATCAAATCTAAGCTTGAGTTTAGTGACAGTAATTTGATATTCATCTATTAATTCATTATCACCAGGGGGGTCAGGTAAATGTTTGAAAATCGACCTCCCTTCGAAACCTAGCGAGTGCAATAAAAGACACTTCTTTCTTTCAGGACAAAACCTCAAAGCTCCAATAGCACCTAGATAAGTCTCGAAAGCATCAAACCAAATATCCCACTTCACCGGGGGATCACCTGGAGTATCAAGAAATGAAGGAGGAGCATTAATAGACTGTAGAGAAGACATGTTGAAATTTTGTAAATAATGAACGGTAAATAAGATATGAAATCCAGAACATATAAAACAATCTGAATTCTGACAATAATAGACAGTAATATAAAATCACATAGATTCTATAGTACTAAATTGGTAATTCGTAAAGTAAAAAAAAAGTTTCCCCAATCACAGATGAAAGTGTGCGAATCACAGATGACTTTTTAAAAATAGAATAAAAAGTAAAATAGAAGAAAAGAGAAAACAACTTACAATGTAAATATAATAAATCCGATGTTTGTAGAAGTCAGTATAGATTAAAAAAGTAAAATATCTGCATCCATATTTGAAAGTATGAACGGTGAAACACAGCAAGAATTGTAATGTCTGCTTCTAGTACTGAATAAAGATTGAAAATTCCAATTGAAGAATGCTTTCCTCTGTAACAAAAGAAATAATGCTGTCCTCTCCCAGAATCTTGTTTGTTGAATAATAGAATGCCCACAGACAATCAGCAAAGCACTGGAAACGTAGTAGAGAGATCGTAGAATGTGAAAACAATGCTGAAAGACACAGTCTCAGTGATGTCACAGTTTGTAAAAAAAAAATGCGTGATTGGCAACCTCAGATTCATCCAAAACGTGTTTGGCAACGTGAATCCTTCATTGAATGGTTGGCAGTGTGAGCCTTCAATAGGTTGGCAACGTAGAGAGCATGCGCGGGAAGAAGAATTCAATACACGCGCAGACTCAGACCTCGCCCTGACTCAATAACGAAAGTTGGGAGAGGCTCGCGGTAATAATGAAAAAATGCTCACAGGAGGACGTGCGCGCGAGGCAGAAAACAACAGTTCAGTAAGTGCTTCTAAAGTTAATGTTATTTAAAAAATGCATCCTACGAGAATCGCCAGATGATACTGTGATATACGCTGGGTAAATAAAAACTTGTTAAACGTGAACACTCTAGATCAGAGGTAGAGTTCCGTAACAGGTTGATGGTGAATTTTAGAATACACATTGATGGTGTGCATAGAAAAGTTACACGATATGCACAATAATGGTAGTGTCTACGCTGTCTGCTTATAATCTCAGACAATGAAAAGTACAGCAGCAGCAAGGTAGACAAAAGTTAATAAAGTCTTAGTTTGAGATTGATGAAATTGAAAATAATAGAAATTGAAAGTCACTTATCTCAAAGTGTTGAGTGTGCCATCACAAATATTGCCGCGTTGCAGAAGAATTGAAGATTGATGAAAAATGAAGATTGAAGTGATGACATTGATGAAAGATGAGGATGTGACAGTTGAGGCAGATGACTTCAAAAGGGTCAAAATCTTGATTGAAGAGCTTAAATTGATGCGTGGATTCAACTGTGTAGGTCCTCGTTGCCAAAATTATGTAGTAATTCCAGGAGACAGATGGTTGAATCAAATAGATTTAATTCTCAAACTGCACAGCTTGTCATCTGCTAGTCACATCTGTCCCAGTCAGTTAGCTCACAGTATTGAAACATAACATTCTACAGTGGTACAGATGCGATGACCTCACAGATGCAATGGCAGCAGAATGTAAGAATATAATTAAAGATACAGTACAAGACTTGGAATATAACAACATCCCAGTCCACGTCATCCATTTCTCCCACTTCCTCCTCCCACTTCCTCCGAAGAGTGACCAACCCATCGGGTACATTATTCATCAGTGTTCTGTACGTTAGGGAGACCGCCCTATCTGGGATTTGTTCCTGTAGTAGGCGGCCTTCCAGAGGAGCATATTCAGGAAGCGGTCCCGACAGGGCCCCCTCTGCCCGCCAGGTATGCCTCAACTGAGCGTATTTAAAGTACTGAGTGCGATGTAGTTCGAATTCTGTCCGTAACGTTTGGAATGATTTCAGTGCCCCTCTTGCGGTCACGTCTCCCAGCGTCGATATCCCTATGTCATCCCATCTCTGGAATCCTTTCAGCTTATTCAGTTCTTTTAACCAAGCACGGTGCCATAGTGGTGTCTGTCTAGTGGGCTTCTTCTCCCATCCTATACTCTTGATCGCCCGATTCCATACCGTCAGGGTAATCCTGGTGGCGGGGAGCAAGGCCTCTTTCCCTTTGCCCCGTATAAATAGTGGGTGCATGAACGGGCTGCCATCCCGCTTCTCTCCAGCGCGTAGGTGGGGTGCGCAGCGGGGGCGTGTAGCCAGTCATTAATTGGGACCAGGTGTTCTGCCCAGTAGTAGGGCTTCTATGTTGGGGAGCGAGATCCCGCCACTATACTGGTGTCTGTTGAGGGTCGCCAGCGCCACCCAAGGTTGTTTACCCAACCATAGGAAGGCTCGTAAATCGGCATTAATGTCTGTGAACACCCTACGGGGGAGGGGATAGTCCTCATTTTGGAAGGCGTACAGAAAGCGCGGCAGCGTAACCATTTTGAACATGGCCGCCCGGTCCAGGATTGTTAGGGGGAGCAACCGCCACAGGTTAGCGTCCTCTATGAAATGATGCATTATTCGTCTAATGTTCCTCTCGTAGGAGAGGGCCCTATCTAGCGTCACAAAGATCCCAAGGTACAGAAAACCCTTGCACGTCGTTTGCAGCCGCTCCGGCAAGCCCGACCATTGTTCCTGGCCTCGAGGGCCATAGAGTATCAACTTGTGCCAGTTTATCCGGTATCCCGCGTGGGCTCCGTATCTTTCCATCTCTGAGAACAATTTCGCTATAGTAGTTTCTGGGTGAGTGATATACAGGAGGACGTCATCTGCGTAGAGGGATATTTTTTCTCAGCGGCATCGTAAGTTCCCATTCTAAACCCCCTAATGTCAGCATTTTGTCTTATCGCGCATGCCAGCACCACGATGGTCAGAGTAAACAGCAGAGGGGACAGAGGGCACCCCTGTCTGGTCCCCCTCCGCACCGGGAAGTCCCAGGAGAGAGTCCTGTTTACTTTGACTTTCGCTCTGGGGTCCGTGTATAGCAACTGTACCCATTTCCGGAACCGGGGTCCGAAACCAAACCGTACCAGGACCCCTTCAAGGAAGGGCCAGTTGAACTGCATCAAACGCCTTTTCAGCATCCAGAGACAGGAACCAGTGGGGGGTCCCGCCTCTTGCTCACCTCCTGTACCCAATTATGCGTTCTTCTGAGGTTCAGTCTGGTGGCCCTATCCGGGAGGAAGCCCGTCTGATCTAGATGAACGAGCCCCTTTATCACCTCCCGGAGCCGAAGGGCAAGGATAGTCGCTAGTAGCTTCACTTCTATGTTCAAGAGGGAGATGGGGCGGTAGGACGCACAATCCACCGCCGGCTTACCCTCCTTATGGACCGGAATTATCGTAGCCATCTGTAGGTCTAGCGGCAGCTCCCCCGAAGAGTCCCAGCAAATGGCAGGCCCACAAATCCGAGGTGCGTTAAAAAAATTCCGCAGGGAACCCATTAGGTCCCGGGGACTTCCCCGCTCTCAGCTTGTTCAGGGCCGTCTTAACATCCTCTAACTTAATGTCAGCCTCTAGGGCTCCTTGGTCCTCTTCCGTCAAGACTGGGAGGTCAATGTGCGACATATAGCGTAGGGCGTCCTCCTGCATCCCTAGGTCCCTAGCGTCATAGAATAGTTTAAAGTGTGTAGCAAAGGCCTCCGCTATCAGCCTGTCTGACCGTACTAGGTTCCCCTGGGCTTCCCTGACCTGCTCTATCCAACGTGCGTCTCTCTCCTTTCTACTGAGCCATGCCAGCAGCTTTCCCGATTTGTCTCCCACATCATATATCCGATGAAGTGTCGCCAGTGCCTGTGTTTTGGCCTCCCCGTCAGTATGTCCCTGTAATGACGTTGCACATCCGTCAGCCTTCTGAGAGTCTCCGGTGATCTATTGCCTCAGTACTCTTTTTCCAGTTTCAGTATCTGCGCCTCAAGCAGCCTAGTATCGTTTCGAGCTTTCCTGGCCTCCTATGCTAGCCTGTTCTGCGCTCTACCGCGCAGGACCGCCTTAAAGGCCTCCCAGAAGACCACTTTCGACGAGACCGAGCCCTCATTATCAGCAATGTATGCTTTGATATCGGCTCTGATACCCTTCAGTATGGACACATTTTGCAGATCCCAGGCCGTCAACCTCCAAGTCCCCCCCTTCCCTGCCCTCCCTCCCCCCACCACTGCTATGAGAGGGGAGTGGTCCGAAATCCCCCTAGCTTGATATTCAGCCGTATCTTCGGCCATCAGTGTATGCCTGGCCAGGAAGAGATAGTCAAGTCTCTAGTAGACCCTGTCAGCCCCTGAGAAAAATGAGAAAGTCCTGTCTTCTGGATGTAACCACCTCCATACGTCCGTCAAGCCCAGCGTGGATATTGTCTTGGAAAGCAAAGTTGGGGTCTGATCTCTGGACCTGTCTCCCGTCCTGTCCTGCGTCGGGACCATCACGTCATTAAAGTCGCCCCCTAGTACTGGAAGAGTACCCGCCGTATTAAGGAGAATATCTGTCACCCCCTCAAGCGCAGCCATTTGCAATTTCGGGGGAGCATATACCGAAATAATCGTATACTCCTGCCGTCTCCAGGTACCCCGCACTCCCACATACGCTCCTTGGGGGTCACACAACATCTGTTTAGTTTGAAACGGTGGATTCTTTTTACACAATATAGCCACTCCCCTGGACCCTGTGGTAAACCCCGCATGTGCTAGAACCGTGTACTTCCCTCTAGCCAAAAACCCACATTTGGTGCCTTTTAAGTGTGTTTCTTGGAATAGGATTATGTCAGGGCCCACCCACTTGATGTAGGCTTGAACCAGCCCTCTCTTTATTTTATTACCTAGACCATTTACGTTCCAAGTTAAGACCTTCAGCCCTGCCCTGGCCTGTGGCGTCTCCGTGCGGCTAGATGACATCTGGCCCAGATACCTGATGCATGATGCCTGGGGTCGGGCAATAGGAGCTTCCAGGACGCTGACTTGAATGACCTCTGTGACATGCTCAAACCCCTCCTCTCACCCCCAACTCCCCCACGAACTTCCCCCACCCCCACCACCCCTCCCCTCAACCTCCCCCTGTCCCTCCTCCCCAACTGTCTCAAACTTAGAACAAAAACAACTCCCCTCCTCACCCTCCACCCCACCTCCCTCCCCCTTCAGTCCTATCCTCTACAAACACAGAATATAGGACTTTCCAGCAGAGGAGGTCTGTCGCCCTCCCCTGTTTCACCCCCGAACAGCCAGACGCTAACTGTCTATGTGGCAGGCATAGAAAACTCTCCTACAAGACCTACGTATAAGTGCAGAATAGAAATACACTAAAACAATAGGTATAGGGGTGAGTCAACTTGCGTGCCTTCCGGCTATGAGCCTATGCCTCTTCCGCCCTTTCAGACCCAGGTTCATGAGTGTGAGTCCTGGATATCGTCCTGCGAGCCCCATGTCTGCTTAACCGCTTCCTGCTCCATTTCGTGAATTGCTGCTACCAGCGGATGCAGTGACTGCGCCTCCACTTCCTCCGCTCCAGACGTAAGGCCACCGGTGTCTTCCTCCTCTTCCGAGCGGGCAAACTGTTCCAGGCAGCGAAATCTGGAACCCGCCATATCTCCTGCTAAGGGGGACGCTGATTTCCGCCTCTGTCGACCAATCGCGCTGAGTTTGGGATACGGCGTCGTCTGCACTTGCCTCCTGTTCCTCGATCCTCTCCGTCTCTGGGACTTCGGCAGCCCCCACTGGGTCCCGTTGGTTGCCTCTTCATTTGGCACCCCCCGCCTCACCTCTTTCGCTCTCCTGGGCGGGGGGCGTTCCTCCAGCCACTGCCACGCATTCTCCGGGAGGGTGAAAAAGTATGTCTTCTCCTTATAAATCACTTTCAATTTTGCCGGGAGGAGCAGCATGTATTGGATATGGAGGTCTCTTAACTTTGCTTTCACCAGGTCAAAGGAGCGCCTCTGCTTCTGCACCTCCAGGCTATGGTCAGGAAATATCATTATGTGGGTATTGTCAAGTCGGATCTCCCCCATTTTTCCAGCTTCCCTCAGGATCAAATCCTGGTCTGCAAAGTTCAGGAAGCGTGCAATGACCGGTCTCGGCCTTGCCCCCACTGGTGGCTTCACCAGCAATGCCCGGTGTGCCCGCTCGATCAGGAAGCAAGTAGAGAACTCCACTGTCTGGAAGGTCCTCCGCAGCCAAGAGTGCAGGAACGTCACCATGTTAGTTCTTTCGATTCCTTCCCTAAAGCCCACAGAGTGGAGGTTGTTGCGGCGGGCCCTATTTTCCGCGTCATCTACCTTCCATTGTAATTGCCGATGTGAGGCCTGAAGTTCCGCCATATCTTTCTTAAGAGCGTGAATGGAGTCCTCTGCTTCGCTCAGCCTAGTCTCCGCCGTGGTCACCCGCTCCGTCAAGTTGCGGAAGTCCTGTCTCAGCAGTGTGACCTCTGAGCCCACCTCCCCGATCTTGACCTCCAGCGCTGCCCGGGACGCTTGTATGTCCTCCCTTGAGGCTTGTATAGCCCCCATCAATAGCTCCGTGTCTGAGCGAGGACCTGGCAGTTCAGTGCCTGTGTGTGGCTGGGCCGTAGCGTAGCGGTCTAGGGTCCCCTGTCGTGGGGTCCTAGCCGCTGCTTCTTTTTTCCCCATCGTGTACTCCTCCAAGCGCTGTCGAATAGCAACGGCACCTCGGTCGATTCTCCCTTCCTCCTTTCTGGGGGGGGGCACTCCCGGTCCTTCAGGCAGGTGCCGCGTCACCAGGCCACCTCCACTCCAATGCAGGCACTCTCACGGGCCCCGCAGCTAGGCCTTCCTTGGGGGGCGGGGCGGTCACTCCGGCCTTTGTCAGTGTCCGGCTGTAGGGTCGATCTTCTTGACCCCCTGCCAGGGTCGAGCCTCCACGCTCTCCCGGTATGCCGGCGCAATCCCCGTGTACACAGTTGGGGGGGGAGGGGCTGGAAGGGACCCCCCAGAGATTCCCCGAGTGGAGCCCTCGAATATCTGCTCCAGCCTCCTGCCCTGCTTCTCACTGCGTGCCCCGCCGTTCCAGGGGAATCAGTGCCCGTGGTCTATCCGGGGCCGCCCACCAGCCTGGGCACCGGCTCAAGGAGCCCTACAGGCTGACATTAAGTTAGAGGATGTTAAGATGGCCCTGACCAAGCTGAAAGCAGGGAAGTCCCGGGACCTAATGGGTTCCCTGCGGAATTTTTTAAACGCACCTCGGATTTGGTGGTCCGCCATTTGCTGGGACTCTTTGAGGAGGCAGTACAGGTAGGGGAGCTGCCGCCAGACCTACGGATGGCTACAATAATTCCGGTCTATAAGGAGGGTAAGCCGGCGGAGGATTGTGCGTCCTACCGCCCCATCTCCCTCTTGAACATAGAAGTGAAGCTACTAGCGACTATCCTTGCCCTTCGGCTCCGGGAGGTGATAAAGGGGCTCGTTCATCTAGAACAGACGGGCTTCCTCCCGGATAGGGCCACCAGATTGAACCTCAGAAGAACGCATAATTGGGTACAGGAGGTGAGCAAGAGGCGGGACCCCCACTGGTTCCTGTCACTGGATGCTGAAAAGGCGTTCGATGCAGTCCACTGGCCCTTCCTTGAAGGGGTCCTGGTACGGTTTGGTTTTGGACCCCGGTTCCGGAAATGGGTACAGTTGCTATACACGGACCCCAGAGCGAAAGTCAAAGTAAACAGGACTCTCTCCTGGGACTTCCCGGTGCGGAGGGGGACCAGACAGGGGTGCCCTCTGTCCCCTCTGCTCTTTGCTCTGACGATCGAGGTTCTGGCATGCGCGATAAGACAAAACGCTGACATTAGGGGGTTTAGAATGGGAACTTCAGGTGCCTCTGTGGAAAAAATATCCCTCTACGCGGATGATGTCCTCCTGTCTATCACTCACCCAGAAACCACTATAGCGAAATTGTTCTCAGAGCTGGAAAGGTACGGAGCTCACGCGGGATACCGGATAAACTGGCACAAGTTGATACTCTATGGCCCTCGAGGCCAGGAACAATGGTCTGGCTTGCCGGAGCGGCTGCAAACGACGTGCAAGGGTTTTCTGTACCTTGGGATCTTTGTGACGCTAGATAGGGCCCTCTCCTACGAGAGGAACATTAGGCGAATAATGCATAATTTCATAGAGGACGCTAACCTGTGGCGGTTGCTCCCCCTAACAATCCTGGGCCGGTCGGCCATGTTCAAAATGGTTACGCTTCCGCGCTTTCTGTACGCCTTCCAAAATGAGTACAATCCCCTCCTCCGTAGGGTGTTCACAGACATTAATGCCGATTTGCGAGCCTTCCTATGGTTGGGTAAACAACCTTGGGTGGCGCTGGCGACCCTCAACAGACACCAGTATAGTGGCGGGATCTCGCTCACCAACATAGAAGCCTACTCCTGGGCAGAACACCTGGTCCCAATTAATGACTGGCTACACCCCCCGCTGCGCACCCCACCTACGCGCTGGAGAGAAGCGGGATGGCAGCCCGTTCATGTACCCACTATTTATACGGGGGCAAAGGGAAAGAGGCCTTGCTCCCGACCACCAGTATTACCCTGAAGGTATGGAATCGGGCGATCAAGAGTATAGGATGGGAGAAGAAGCCCACGAGACAGACACCACTATGGCACCGTGCTTGGTTAAAAGAACTGAATAAGCTGAAAGGATTCCAGAGATGGGATGACATAGGGATATCGACGCTGGGAGACGTGACAGCAAGAGGGGCACTGAAATCATTCCAAACGTTACGGACAGAATTCGGACTACATCGCACTCAGTACTTTAAATACGCTCAGTTGAGGCACACCTGGCGGGCAGAGGGGGCTCTGTCGGGACCGCTTCCTGAATATGCTCCTCTGGAAGGCCGCCTACTACAGGAGCAAATCCCAGATAGGGCGGTCTCCCTAACGTGCAGAACACTGATGAATAATGTACCCGATGAGTTGGTCACTCTTCGGAGGAAGTGGGAGGAGGACGTGGGAGAAATGAATGACGTGGACTGGGATGTTGTTATATTCCAAGTCTTGTACTGTATCTTTAATCATATTCTTACATTCTGCTGCCATTGCATCTGTGAGGTCATCGCATCTGTACCACTGTAGAATGTTATGTTTCAATACTGAGAGCTAACTGACTGGGACAGATGTGACTAGCAGATGACAAGCTGTGCAGTTTGAGAATTAAATCTATTTGATTCAACCATCTGTCTCCTGGAATTACTACATAATTTTGGCAACGAGGACCTACACAGCTGAATCCACGCATCAATTTAAGCTCTTCAATCAAGATTTTGACCCTTTTGAAGTCATCTGCCTCAACTGTCACATCCTCATCTTTCATCAATGTAATCTCTTCAATTTTCATTTTTCATCAATGTCATCTCTTCAATTCTTCTGCAACGCGTCAATATTTGTGATGGCACACTCGACACTTTGAGATAAGTGACTTTCAATTTCTATTATTTTCAATTTCATCAATCTCAAACTGAGACTTTATTAACTTTTGTCTACCTTGCTGCTGCTGTACTTTTTATTGTCTGACATTATAAGCAGACAGCGTAGACACTACCATTATTGTGCATATCGTGTAACTTTTCTATGCACACCATCAATGCGTATTTTAAAATTCACCATCAACCTGTTACGGAACTCTACCTCTGATCTAGAGAGTGTTCACGTTTAACAAGTTTTTATTTACTCTGCGTATATCACAGTATCATCTGGCGATTCTCATAGGATGCATTTTTTAAATAACATTAACTTTAGAAGCACTTACTGAACTGTTGTTTTCTGCCTCGTGCGCACGCCCTCCTGTGAGCATTTTTTCAATCGCGCATTATTACCGCGAGCCTCTCCCAACTTTCGTTATTGAGTCAGGGCGAGGTCTGAGTCTGCGCGTGTATTGAATTCTTCTTCCCGCGCATGCTCTCTACGTTGCCAACCTATTGAAGGCTCACACTGCCAACCATTCAATGAAGGATTCACGTTGCCAACCACGTTTTGGATGAATCTGAGGTTGCCAATCACGCATTTTTTTTTTACAAACTGACATCTCCGAGACTGTGTCTTTCAGCATTGTTTTCACATTCTACGATCGCTCTACTACGTTTCCAGTGCTTTGCTGATTGTCTGTGGGCATTCTATTATTCAACAAACAAGATTCTGGGAGAGGACAGCATTATTTCTTTTGTTACAGAGGAAAGCATTCTTCAATTGGAATTTTCAATCTTTATTCAGTACTAGAAGCAGACATTACAATTCTTGCGGTGTTTCACCTTTCATACTTTCAAATATCTATACTGACTTCTACAAACATCGGATTTATTATATTTACATTGTAAGGTGTTTCTCTTTTCTTCTATTTTACTTTTTATTCAATTTTTAAAAAGTCATCTGTGATTCGCACACTTTCATCTGTGATTGGGGAAACATTTTTTTTACTTTGCGAATTACCAATGTAGTCCTATAGAACCTATGTGATTTTATATCACTGTCTATTATTGTCAGAATTCAGATTGTTTTATATGTTCTGGATTTCATATCTTATTTAACGTTCATTATTTACAAAATTTCAACATGTCTTCTCTACAGTCTATTAATGCTCCTCCTTCATTTCTTGATACTCCAGAGGATCCCCCGGTGAAGTGGGATATTTGGTTCAATGCTTTCGAGACTTATCTAGGTGCTATTGGAGCTTTGAGGTTTCGTCCTGAAAGTAAGAAGTGTCTTTTATTGCACTCGCTAGGTTTCGAAGGGAGGTCGATTTTCAAACATTTACCTGACACCCCTGGTGATAATGAATTAATAGATGAATATCAAATTACTGTCACTAAACTGAAGCTTAGATTTGATAAGCAACCTAATTTAATTGTTCTCAGGCACAAGTTTTTCAAAAGAAAGCAATCTGAAAGTGAGGACGTTGATGCTTATATTTCTACTCTTAGGAAGTTAGCCTCTGTCTGTCTTTTTGAGAATTTTACCGAGCAATTAATTTGTGAACAATTTGTTGGTCATTGTAAAGACAAGCAGATCAGACAGAAGTTGCTTTCCATGGACAATCCCCTGCTTGATGAAACCATTAAAGTAGGGATGTATGACGTTACAACGCATGCTTTTACCACGCATGCTGTTACAACGCAGTTTTTACAATGCATACCATTACAACGAATAGCGCTTTGGGGTGCTGGATAGTGAATAGTTTAATTTACTATTCCAACTCCAGTCCCCGTGGACACTAGGGAAGGTGTTGGATAGTAAATTAAATCTATTCCCTATCCTAAAGCGCCCCCCAGCGCAATGCGTTGTAATGGTTTTTGTTGTAAAACCTGCGTTGTAATAGCACTGCGTGGTAAAAGTTGCGTTGTAAAGGATGTTTCCCTTAAAGTAGCAAAGAGCATCGAGACATCTCACATCTCTCTTAAAGAGTTGGAGGACAAACCACCGGATAGTATCAACTTTGTTGGTAATTCAAAGAACTTTAAAAAAAAGTCTGTGAAGAATGGGAGCAATTCTTCCTCAAGATTCAAAAATGCTAATTCTATACCTAGTGATGTTTGCTTACGTTGTGGCAGTTCAGATCATGGTAAAGGAGCGAAATGTCAATCAATCAATCAATCATGCCATTTGTATAGCGCACTACTCACCCGGGAGGGTCTCAAGGCGCTTGGGGGGAGGGGTATGCTACTGCTCGAACAGCCAGGTCTTGAGTTGTTTCCTGAAGGCGAGATGGTCCTGGGTCAGCCGAAGGTGGATGGGGAGGGAGTTCCAAGTCTTGGCAGCCAGGTAAGAGAAGGATCTTCCTCCGGTGGTGGCTCTTCGGATGCGTGGTACGGCTGCGAGGGCGAGGCTGGTGGACCGTAGCTGGCGGGTGGGTGTGTAGAAGGTCAGGCGGTCATTGAGGTACTTGGGGCCCAGGTCGTGGAGAGACTTGTGTGCGTGGGTGAGGAGCCGGAACGTGATCCTCTTGTCGACGGGGAGCCAGTGCAGGTTCCTCAGGTGGCTGGAGATGTGGCTGCGTCGGGGGACATCCAGGATGAGTCGGGCGGAGGCGTTCTGGATGCGCTGGAGTCTTTTCTGTAGCTTGGCTGTGGTTCCGGCGCAGAGGGCGTTTCCGTAGTCCAGTCGGCTGCTGACGAGTGCCTGGGTGACAGTCTTCCTGGTCTCGGTCGGGATCCAGTGGAAGATCTTGCGAAGCATACGCAGGGTGTTGAAGCACGATGAGGAGACGGCGTTGACTTGTCTGGTCATCGAGAGGGAGGGGTCCAGGATGAAGCCCAGGTTGCGTGCTTGGTCGGTTGGCTTGGGTGCGGTGCCCAGGGCTGGGGGCCACCAGGAGTCGTCCCAGGCGGAGGGCGAAGATCCCAGGATGAGGACTTCCGTCTTGTCCGAGTTCAGTTTCAGGCGGCTGTCCTTCATCCACTCGGCGACGTCTTTCATCCCTTCGTGTAGGCAGGTTCTGGCGGTGTCGGGGTCTCTGGTGAGGGAGAGGATCAGCTGGGTGTTGTCGGCGTAAGAGATGATGTTGAGGTTGTGCTGGCGTGCGATGGCTGCGAGAGGTTTCATGTAGATGTTGAAGAGGGTGGGGCTGAGTGAAGATCCTTGCGGGACGCCGCAGATGACTTCGGTGGCCTCGGAGCGAAACGGGGGCAGGCGGACTCTTTGTGTTCTTCCGGCGAGGAACGAGATGATCCACTCCAGTGCCTTCTCTTGGATACCGATGTTGCTGAGGCGCTGGACTAGGGTGCGGTGGCAGACCGTGTCGAACGCAGCGGAGAGGTCCAGGAGGAGGAGGGCCACTGTTTACCCCTTGTCGAGCAGGGTCCGGATGTCGTCGGTGGCTGCGATGAGGGCGGTCTCGGTGCTGTGGTTGGCTCTGAAGCTGGACTGCGAGGGGTCGAGGGATCCGTTCGTCTCGAGGAAGGCGGTCAGCTGTCTGTTGACGATCTTCTCGATGACTTTAGCAGAAAAAGGGAGGAGCGAGATGGGGCGGAAGTTTTTGAGATCGGTGGGGTCCGCTGTAGGTTTCTTCAGGAGGGCGCTGATCTCGGCGTGCTTCCAGCTCTCCGGGAAGGTGGCGGTGTTGAAGGAGGCGTTGATGATGTTCCGGAGTTGGGGTGCGATGGTGGAGTCGGCCTTGTTGAAGATGTGGTGTGGGCAGGGGTCGGTCGGTGATCCGGAGTGGATGGTGTTCATCGTGCGGGCTGTGTCTTCGGTGGTCACCGTGGTCCAGGTGCGAAGGGTGGCGGTGGGGGGCGTTGGTTCGACGGTTGGGTGCGTGGGTGGGGCGCCGAAGCTGTTGTGGATGTCGGCGATCTTGCGGTGGAAGAACGAGGCGAGGGAGTCGCAGAGGTCTTGTGACGGAGTGATGTCGTTGGTGCCGGTGCTGGGGTTGGAGAACTCCTTGACGATAGTGAAGAGCTCTTTGCTGTTGTGGGCGTTGTTGTCCAGTCGTTCCTTCAGGGATTTCTTCTTGGTGGTGCGGATGAGCTGGTGGTGCTTGCGGGTAGCGTGTTTGAGGGCGGTCATGTTGTCGGTGGTCCGGTCGAGGAGCCAGGCTTTCTCGAGGGTGCGGCAGGTCTTCTTGGAGTCCTTGAGGTCGTGGGTGAACCAGGATGCCTTCTTGCTTCTGGGTCTGCTGGGAGGGTTCTTTAGTGGCACGAGGTCGTCGGCGCAGGCGGTCAGCCACTGTGTGAAGTCCAGCATTGAATGCTACGTGTAACTATTGTAATAAAATTGGACATGTTGCAACTGTTTGTTTAAAAAAGAAATTCAAAAAGAAAGCGATAGCTTGTGTTGTAGAATCAGAAGATGATTCTGATACAGAAACCATTTCTGTTGTCATGGATCACACTGAGTCTAGTAACATATTGATACCACTTACAGGTGATCCATCAACGTGTGTCGACCCCATAGTTGAGATACTTGTAGGCGATAAGAAACTTAATCTTCTAGTGGATCAGGTGCTAGGATTACCATGGTAACGGAAAAACTGTTTCATGAAACATGGGGAGAGAGAGAATTGTTCCCTCCAGACAGATCTCCCGTTTCTTACGAAGGACGAAGAATTGAACTATTGGGTTTTCTTGAAGATTACCTAATATTCAAAGGTAGGAGAATTAGGGGAAAGGTTTACGTAGCAGTCAAAGGATTGAATATACTTGGGTGGTTCCATCAAGGGCTGTTTGGCATGCAACTTAGACCAGGCGCCAAAGAACAGGTATTGCTGGTCTCTTGTGTAGAAGAAAGCACTAAATTGATCAATGAATTTCCTTCTGTCTTCAGTGATGAGATAGGAAAAATCACGGGGTTCAAGCATAAAATCATAGTTAAGGATGGAACAACTCCTATTAAGCATAAACTTAGGGGTGTGCCCTTCAGCATCAGGCAGGATCTCAACAAAGAGCTGTCAATGCTATGTGAGAAGGGAATTATTGAACCTACTGATTCTTCATTATGGTTGTCTCCCCTTGTGGTCGCATGCAAACGAGATGGTAAGCTAAGGGTGTGTGTGGATCTCAGATCTTTGAACAAGGAGATTTGGGTTGATTCTCACCCTTTACCTAAAATTACTAACCTATTTGCCAGTATCAAGGGGGCGAAAAAAAATTCTAAGTTGGACCTGGCTAGCGCCTATCATCAAATAGAGCTTCACCCTGAGTCACGTTCCTTGACAGCTTTTGTATCTCCACTTGGAACTTTCCGCTACAAAAGGATGCCGTTTGGGCTAGCCTCTAAGGCATCAGTATTCCAAAGGGTTATGCAAAACTTATTGAGGGATGTAGAAGGTGTTCTTGTTTTCCAAGATGATGTGTTGATTTATGCCAAAGATGATCAGACACATGATCAGATTATTACGAAGGTCTTGGAAATATTCAGGGATAATGGAGTGGTACTCAAAACTGAAAAGTGCAAGTTTGGATGCAAAGAATAGAGTACCTTGGTCATCTGCTTTCTCGTGAAGGGATAAAGCCAAGGCAAGGGTTGATTGATGCAATCATGAATGCACCTGTACCTAAAGACAAATCTGGAGTTAAGTCATTGCTAGGTTTGTTAGAGTACTATTCTAGATTTGTTCCTAACTATGCATCCATGGTTAGACCCATTAGCAACCTTCTCAAGACGTCTACCAAATTTTTGTGGTCAACAGACTGTGAACGTGCATTTATGGAGGTCAAGGATGTTTTGAAGGAAAGTGACGCTCTTACACCATTTGATCCTGACTTGCCATGTTTTATAACTGTAGATGCGAGCAAAGTAGGTTTAGCAGCTATTCTCACTTAACGTTCTGGTAATCAAGAGCACACAGTTGCGTTTGCGCCTAGGGTTCTTAGGAGTGCTGAAACTCAGTATTCAGTTATCGAGAAAGAACTATTAGCGTGTGTGTGGGCCATTGATAAATATCGACCTTATGTTTGGGGAAGGCACTTTAACCTAATCACAGATCACAAGCCACTGGTATCTATTTTGTCTGCTGGACCTAGCAAATGTTGTACACCCAGAGTCACTAGGATGGTTAGTAAGTTGCTTCAATATCAATTTGAGGTTACACATATTGCTGGGGGGGAAGAACACACGGGCGGACTTTTTATCACGTTATCCCCAGAGTGGTGATCTGAGTAAAGGGACATGTTTTCAAGACTTAAATGATGAGGATGAGGAGGATTGTTTTGTGGCATCAGTAGATGTACCCATTTTAGCGGTTGGGTCTGAGGAAGTTTGGAGAGCTTCTCTTTCAAAGGACAGGGTGTTACAAGAGGTCTTCAACTTTATCAAGAATGGTTGGCCTAAAGAGAAGTCTTTGTCTTCTGAATTACAACCATACTGGAAGGTTGAATCAGAAATTTCTATTGAGGATGGTTTAATAATGAGGTGTGAGAAATTAATTCCACCTCATTCTCTTAGATCCATCATTGTAAAAGAAGCTCATGAAGGGCATTTGGGTATCTCACTTACTATACGTCGTGTACAGCAAGATTTTTGGCGGCCAAGTATGGACAGTGAAATCAAGATGTTTATTGAGAATTGTCCTGTGTGCAGTTCTTCTGAAAAGACACTTAAGGTTGTTGTTCCACCTCTGTCTCCAATTGAGTGTCCATCCAGATCGTGGCTCAAAGTAGGTATTGATATTATGGGTCCCTATGAGGTTTTACCTTTGAGGATGAGATTTATTTTAGTTTTGATGGATTACACATCGAAGTGGCCGGAAGTAAAAGTTGTCAAGGAAGCTAGTTCATCCAGTGTAATCAAGTTTCTTAAAGAGGAGTTTTTGAGGGAAGGATTTCCTCAGTTTATTGTCTCAGATAATGGGACTCAATTTCTAAGTGATGAATTTCTAACTTTTATTAAGTCCAGTGGTATCAAGCATCTTAGAAGCTCACTATACTATCCACAGACCAATGGTCTGGTGGAAAGGATGAACAGGGTTATTGGTGATTGCATTAGGTGGGCAGTAAAAGGTGGGCATGATATTTTTGCATCTATCGAAAGTATGCTTTGGTCCTGCAGAACAACACATCACTCATCCACTAAGGTTTCACCTTTTGAAGTGCTAAGGGGACGAAAAGCGAATACTAGTTTTCGACCTGGATGGATGTGCAAGTGGTTTGATTCGTTGGTTGATGTTGAGTTACTTTTGGAGACAGTTAAAACTAATTCTGAAATTACACAAGTTAAAGAGAAAGAATGGTTTGATAAAAAGAAGAATGTAAAGATGGTTTCATTGTGTGTGGGTGATTTTGTTAAAATTAAGAGTTCTGTACACACCAAGAAAGTGAAGTGTAAATTTCGTGAACATATCAAAATTACAAGAATTGGTAACAATGCTTTCCAGGTAGAAGGTGGATGTTGGTGGAATCTTTCAAAAGTTGTTAAAGTGAGAACAAGATCTTCTTGTTCTGATAATCTCAATGGACGGGATAGCGATATAAATGTATCTCGTAGGAAGAGCTCTAGAGTGTCCATTTTACCTCATAGATATCGTGATTAAGTACTGTTGTATTTATTCTTTAGTATATATTTGTTTGCAGAAAGTTATTGCATTACACTGTTTTTCTGTTTTGGTACTTATATTTCTTGCTGAATGTTATTACAGATGCAATGTTATATTTAAGTTTAGTTACTATGTACAATGTTTGTTTTCTTGTTTTTGTTTAGTTTTTTTTATGTTATTTTGAGGAAAGTGAGGTATGTTATATTCCAAGTCTTGTACTGTATCATATTCTTACATTCTTCTGCCATTGCATCTGTGAGGTCATCGCATCTGTACCACTGTAGAATGTTATGTTTCAATACTGAGAGCTAACTGACTGGGACAGATGTGACTAGCAGATGACAAGCTGTGTAGTTTGGGAATTAAACCTATTTGATTCAACCATCTGTCTCCTGGAATTACTACATATGTGGTGTTGATGCATTCGAGGGAGGCAGCTATTAAATCCCGACTGAGGCTTATCCAATACAATATTCTCCACTGGACATACTTTGACAGGGTGCGACTGCACAAGATGGGACGGGCTCCAGACTCGACCTGCCTGAGGTGTGGCCACAGTAGAGGAGATTTTTACTACACTGTCTGGTCCTGCCCCACACTCCAAACTTACTGGGGGGAGGTCATGAGAGAATTGGGTGAGGTGCTGGAGACTGCCCTACCGTTAGACCCTAAATTGGTTTTGCTGGGTATGACTAACGATGTGGACCTTGCGCACCCACTGCTGATTTTCCTGGTCCTGGCCCTAGTGGTTGCAAAGAGAGATGTGGCAAGGAAGTGGGGGTGGCAGAGTTACCGCAGCTCAAAGAATGGAGGAGGGGTCTGGACTTGCATATGGTAGCGGAAAGAGTCACCTATAAGGCGAGTGGGTGCCCTAAGAAATTTGGTAGAGTGTGGGGCAAGTGGAGAAGATATTATGGGCTAGATGGGGGACAATGAACTCAGAAGTCGAAGGGGGTCCATAAGTGGGCACTGAAAGATGCACAACGAAAGACATTTAGAGGATACTGATTGGATTCTTAAGGACTGTGAGATGGGGTGGTCTGAGTTGAAGGAGACTATAATGTTTTTAACGAAGATGCTTGGCGGTGTGGGGCGGAAGGGATGGGAGGGATGACTGATGATGATATGCTTATGTTGTGGATTTACAGAAAAATGCTAATTAAAATATTTTATAAAAAAAAAAAATATCTGGGGATAAGTATCCACAGGAATCTGGCCCAAATACTCCAACTTAACTATGGTCCTGCCATGGAGAAATTAGGTGGTAATATAGAGAGGTGGCTTAAACTCCCCTTGGCCATGGCTGGCAGGATAGCGTTGATCAAGATGGCATTTTTTCTGCAATTTCTCTACCTGTTCCAGAATATTCCAATACCGCTATATAAGACCTTCTTTGCCATGCTTCGCTCTAAATTAATTTGATAGGTCTAGGGCGGCAAACAGCTGAGGATTATCTGGGACAGTTTGACGCTCCTGTATGAGCGGGGGGGTTGGAATTCATAATTTATGCGTATACTACCCCGTTGCGCAGTTTGGCTTTTCCAGACACTGGTTTCACTTTGATTCACGGATTCCATATTTACGCCCCTTGTCTGCATTGCTCCCGACCGGACATGGCAGACATACAGACACAGTCAACGACCAGTTGGGCCGGGATGCAGTTTGCTCGAACTACGGGAACTCAGTTGCTCTCCCGTTTGCTGGGAACATCTGGGTACCCATTACTAAGGAGGTCACAATGCGACGAACCTTTACCATAATTTAATTTGGGCACTATTGGGGATGTGTTTCCTAATGGACACATGTTCTCCAGGGAAGAGGATGGAAGGTTCCAGGGAGCGACGTTCCTCAACACTCGCTCCGTCTGCAAACACGCCGTCAAACTCTGGGACCTCCTCGACTCAAGCGCCCCAGACGTAGCCTTCCTAACGGAGACCTGGCTGAACCCCGCCTCTGCACCCGATACCGCTATAGCCATCCCAGAAGGCTACAAGATCTCCCACAGAGACCGCACCAACAGAGTAGGAGGTGGAATTGCCATCGTCCACAAGAACACCCTCAGAGTCTCGACCAACACCGATGACACCCTCAGCACCACCGAACACCTGCACTTCCAGATCCACACCGACCTCAACACCACCCTCAGAGGAACCCTCATCTACAGACCCCCGGACCCAGACCACAGTTCAGCGACTTCATTGCCGACCTCATCAGCATCCACACCCTCGCCTCCACAGACTACATCCTCCTCTGGGACCTGAACTTCCACCTCGAGAACAACAACGACGTCAACTCAGCCACCCTGATCAACAACCTCGCCAACCTCAGACTCAGACAGCTTGTGACAACACCCACCCACACCGCTGGTCACACACTTGACCCCATCTTTTCTGAAAGCCCCCACGTCTCCTTCAACCACACCACCGAACCCCACTGGACCTACCACCGCTGCATCTATTTCACCTTCAGGAAGCCCACCACACACCACCGCACCCAACAGATGCCTCGTCGCTGCTGGGGTAAAGTCACCGAAGAGCAGCTAGTCACCACCCTCCCCCAGAATCCACCAACTGACCCCACCGAACCCAACACCGCCGCCCTCAAACTCCGACAGTGGATCAACGATTGCACCAACACTCTCGCTCCGCTCAAGACATCCTCCAACAGCCACGCCAGCAAGAAAGCCACCTGGTTCACTGAAGACCTCCAGGCTTCCAAGCGTACATGCTGGAAATTGGAGAACAATTGGCTCCGCGAACGATCACCAGACAAATACACAGCCCTCAAGAACGCCACCCGCAGACACCATCAACTCATCAGAACCGCCAAGAGGACCACTTTCAAGGACCGCCTGGATAACAACGCACACACAGCAAAGAGCTTTTCAGCATCGTGAAGGAACTCTCCAATCCCAGCTCCAACATCAACGACATTCCCCCTTCGCAGCACCTGTGCGACTCACTTGCCACCTTCTTCCACTGCAAGATCGCCGACATCCACAACAGCTTCAACGCCACGACTCTCCCGCCCACCACCAAGACCTCCACCCCCGCAACCACCAGCCACCTGATCGCCTGGTCCAACATCAACGGCGATGACACCACAAAGATCATGAACTCCGTCCATTCCGGATCCCCGTCTAACCCATGCCCACACCACGTCTTCAGCAAAGCCAGCACAATCATTGCTCCCCATCTCCGGAAATCTATCAACATTTCCTTCAAGACAGCAACCTTCCCGGAGAGCTGGAAGCACGCCGAGATCAACGCCCTACTGACAAAACCCAAGGCGGACCCCAACGACCTCAAGAACTTCCGTCCCATCTCCCTGCTCCCGTTCCCGGCGAAGGTCACCGAGAAAATCGTCAACAAACAACTGACCCGCTACCTCGAGGACAACAACATCCTGGACCCATCCCAGTCCGGTTTCAGCAGCAACCACAGCACCGAAACCGCCCTCATCGCTGCCACCGACAACACCAGGACCCTGTTCGACAACGGGGAAACAGCAGCCCTCATCCTCCTAGACCTGTCAGCTGCCTTCGACACGGTCTGCCACCGCACACTACGAACACGCCTACACAGCGCCGGGATCCAAGAGAAGGCCCTGGACTGGACCACATCCTTCCTCTCCGGCAGAACTCAGTGCGTCCCCCTTCCCACCCTTCTGCTCCACTGCCACAAGATCATCTGCGGCATACCCCAGGGCTCTTACCTAAGCCCAACGCTGTTCAACATCTACATGGCACCCCTCGCCCACGTCGCCAGACAGCACAACCTCAACATCATCTCCTACGCCGACGACACCCAGCTGATCATCTCCCTCACCAAAGAACCTCACACCGCCAAAACCAACCTCCACGAAGGAATGAAGGCCATCGCCGAATGGATGAAGAACAGCCGACTGAAGCTGAACTCGGAAAAGACGGAGGTCCTCATCCTTGGCTCCACCCCTTCAAGTTGGGACGACTCCTGGTGGCCAACATCACTGGGAACAGCCCCGACACCCACCGACCACGCACGCAACCTGGGGGTCATCCTCGACTCCACCCTCTCCATGTCTAAACAGGTCAACGCCGTGTTCTCTTCCTGCTTCAACACCCTCAGAATGCTCAGCAGGATCTTCAAGTGGATCCCCACCGAAACGAGAAGAACAGTCACCCACGGCCCTCGTCACCAGCAGGCTGGACTACGGAAACGCCCTCTACGCAGGAACGTCAACCAAGCTCCTGAGACGGCTGCAACGCATCCAGAATACCTCGGTGCGACTGATCCTCGAAATCCCCCGCCGCAACCACACCACACCCCACCTGAGAGACCTACACTGGCTCCCCGTCAACAAGAGGATAACCTTCAAGCTCCTCATCCACCCACACAAGGCCCTCCACAACGCCGACCCAGCGTACCTCAACAGACAACTCAGCTTCTACACTACTACCCGCAAGCTCCAGTCTGCCGGCCTCGCCCTCGCCACAGTCCCCCGCATCCAAAGAATGACCGCCGGCGGCAGATCCTTCTCCCACCTCGCCGCCAAGAACTGGAACACCCTCCCCACCAACCTACGGCAGACTCAAGATCTACTGGCCTTCAGAAGACTTCTCAAGATCTGGCTCTTCGATCAGTAGCAGCACCCCCTCCCACTCCCCCAGGTATGTAGCACGCTTAACAAATGTCCTGATTGATTGATTGATTGATCAGTTCAATTTGTGTAGATTACAGAGAGCGTTTAGATCCTTGGTTCCGAGCTACCCCTTGGAACCACAGGACTTTCCTCCGCTGACACTCCTTATCAAGGATATAACCGTGGGCACCTCATGGCTAGGATGTATAGGGCATCAATAGCTATGCTCCCAATTTGGGATGAGGGGGTATGTGCAGCCTGGGAACAGGACTTGGGTGCCCCTCTTACTGATGCACAGTGGCCGACATGTTGCAAGCAAACACGTAAAGTTTAATTCAATCATAAACATAAAATATTAGACTTAAAATTTCTATGGCGAGCTTACGTCTCTCCTGCCAAAGTTCACCGGATGGACCCACTGTGCCCACACATCTGCCCCAGATGTAGAGCCCAGATGGCCGATTTTGCGCACATGACTTGGACCTGTGTCCGGGTGGCTCGAATTTGGTCTCAAGTATTTAGTGAGCTATCGAAATGACCGGCTTGGGCCTTCCCCTGCCACCTATGCAGGCCTTGTTGGGGTATGTGCAAGAGATTACTAAGTCATATAAGCGTTTCAGTGCAATTGCATTATTGTTAGCAAAAAGAGAAGTGGGAATTCACTGGGTGGAGTAAATACCCGCCAACACTGAAGGGCTGGATGTTCAGCATGTCATATTGTAATACTACCAGTGGGATATGCGCACAGCTACAACACCCGGTGTCTAAGCCGCTTGATATCTGGCAGCCCCACAGGTCCTACTTGTTTGAACATACATCGGTTAGCTCGCAAACAGAACAGGATATCAGCTCACAGAGTGGCACGAGCAATTGAGGTACCCAACTGGAGTGGGGTAAAAAGAAGTGAATGGGGAATATGTCACTATATTACCAGACATAGAACGTGCAATTGTGTTTTGTAGGATTACTATGTATTAGATGGATCACTGACAGTTGTAAATGTCGAGCATGTGTCTTGAAATGCATGCTTTGTATTTAATGAGAATTATAAATAAAGATTTATTTTTTTAAACTTCAACCACAACAACGGGGAAGAAGACAAAATAAAAGTAGTACCTCAATCACAGCGTGGTCTGCGGAAGACCACCAATCAGGCTGAACAATCAGTAGTTGGTCCATGCTCCAGCCAAAAGACAAAAGAAATGAAGCCAGCATGTGCATGTCAATTAGAAGATAGCATATAATAGTACCAATAAAGCCAATGAAAATCAAGCAAAGGGCGGACTGCAAACCCCTTGTTGTGTACAAGATTTCTCACAAGCGAAGTGCATGCAGCACGTGTGCTGCCTCAGACGAGTCTAAAAATGTGTATGTTTGTTTTCTCGTGAGGCGGTATGTATTTTAACAAAAACTGATTTACTTGCATTAGGTGCTGTATGCAATCCTTTATCAATAAAAAGCTTTACATGTGTGGTGTCCGTGTTTATCATCATGCTCATCACTTTGGTTTCTCCTTTATGCCTCATGCGTCTGCTCAGGTGAACGAAAGGAAGGGTCATCATCTATTCAATGGAGATAATGTGTGGCACCTTTTTTTCTCTTTAACCCTTGCTGGTTTGTTTAAAATGGGAAAATGTAGGGAAAATATGTGAAAACTTTCATTAACGGGTAAACTGAGGGGCATATTATCAAGCAGGGCGATAGGCAATTATCGCCGCTGGCTGCTAAACGGCGATAATTCTATCGCCCTATTATCAAGCTGTCGCTAACTGATGTTAGTGACAGCTTTTAGGCGATAGCGAGCGGTTTGGGGCCCGCTTTGCATGTCAGCGACGTTTATCGCTAATGACATGCAAAGTGGGCGTACCTAACCAGTTAGCGACTGAAAGCAGTCGCTAACGTCGCTATCGCCTATTAGCAAGGCAGGCGTAGCGATGGAAATATTCGCGCTAAGCGCGAATATCTCCAAATACTAACACCTGCCCAGACCAGTTCTTAGCCATGTTATCCAATGGGAGGTGGATAACATGGCTAAGAGCATTTAGTCGCTAATGCAAGAATATCGCTGTATTCTCAGCGATATTGACGCATTTCGCCGCTATCGCTGGATATTTTAGCACAATGGAGAAAAACTTTGCTAATAGCATGTTTTCTCGGCAAACATATCCAGCGATAGGCAGCGATAAAAAAGAATGCGCTAAGCGCATTTTGCGATAAATATCGCTATTCCTCGGTAATATGCCCCTTATTTGACTTTTTTATGAGCATTGCTAAGCACCCCACATTCATTTAATAGTGTACCTATTTATAAGCATGTTGTTGGAAATTGCTTGTTGTAAAAGGTGGAGTGGGATAGAAAAATTTAACAATCCTACTCGATTAAAGGAGTGTACAGGGATAATAAGTGCGTGTGACACACACTGTGGTCCGGACCAGGGCACTTTTTCAGAACTTATGCTGGTGTATCATGTATATGGAGCAGTGTTTCCTGCTAAGATGCAATAAGATTCAGTGCCCCACTCAGTGGCTGCATTTAAAAGTTATTGCATTGTTATTCAACTTCACGTTGTTTTAAGAGATGCTAGTGGCAACGGCAGGAGGTGTGACCAACCCGCAGGGCCATTTTTTATACAGAGGAAAACATACTTCTGTTCAAACCCATGCCGAGGAGTAGGGAGTTGTTTGCAGCATGACATATGTGCAGCACAATGAGCAGCTCATTTGGGTTGGGATTTTAGGGTAAATAAAGAGGTGGGAGACGTTCGACTTTGTGCAGGAATAATTCAGATAATATACCATATTGTCATGCAAAGTTTGTCTTAGGTGTTCAGGGGCATAACACAGTCCCCTGCACCCGCTGCAACACAGGGTGGCCCCCAATCATGCACCGGACCACCAACCCTTCTAGGAGGGCTGTTCAGTCCAAGGTCAATGATTATTTGTAAGATTGGGCAGCTCGGGGGTCCCTCATCACATTCTGCAGCGATATGTAATTTTAATGATTTAGCTAACTCGCCAATAATGATTATCTGGTCACGCCAGACCCAGACAAAGTCACTTGTTCAGGCCGATTGCGATAGAGCACGGGCCTGGTACAGGAACCAAACTAGGCTTGCTGAACAAAGACTACACTCAGAGAAGCACTATCACCACCTTAATTAACCTCGACCCAACCCACCGGTCTTGGAATTAATGCGACGAGACCACCTGCACGTTTGAGACTGACATCTCCTTACTTTAGGTGCCGCAATTCACCAGTGCCTGACCACAAGATGGCCACTCGGGGCGCTGAATTCGCCCGACAACCAAACTACACCGGTGAGTCACTAACAACTCTAAAAGTAGAGATCTCACCTCCTGAATCAACCTCGCCTCGACCCGTCGGTCACAAAATTAAAGTGACGAGAGCCCAAGCACCCTCGAGACTACCAGCTCCCCACTCTATGCGCCTGACCTTAAGTTGGCTGCCCGGGGCACATAACTCGCACCAAACTACACCGGTGAGTCACTAACAATACTAAAGTAGTGATCTCACCTCCTGAAGCAGCCTTGCCTCGACCCACCGGTCACAAAATTAAAGCAACAAGAGCCTGCGCACCCTCGAGACTGCCAGCTCCCCACTCTATATGCCTGACGTTAAGATGGCCGCCCGGGGCACATAACTCACACCGTCAAACAAACCACACCGGTGAGTCACTGACTTTCCATAAAGAGGTGAACTCACCAACACAATCACCCTCACTTCGACCCGCCAGCACCGTTGAGTCTGCCTCTCCTCACTCTATGTGCCAGACTGCTAAATCCCCACTCTACGTGCCTGACCATTTGATGGCCACCCAGGACTAACTCTAGGGCTAACTACCGTCAATTTGCACCAGTGAGTTACTGACCACCCCAACTCATGTGGTAGGGTAAAAGCTACAACTGGCCCTGTCCTGCTGGGCCCAAAAAGGAAGTCATCTGAACCCCCCTTCATGACTGCCGTGCCACTACGTATACACCCATTGCCTGACCCATGATGCCTGACGGTAAAATGGCCTACTAGGAGTAACTTCCAGTCACCTGCACCGGTGAGTTACCGACCAGCACAAAAAGAAATGGCAAGAATCTCACAACTACTCGCACATTACCCCTAAAAGGACGGCTCACCAACCTCAGAGGACTCCCGCCATCCACCCCACTCTATCTCCACCTCCCCCCGTCCCGCTGATTAGGGAAACTGCCAATCACTGACCCAGAGACCCCCTAATACAACAAGCTCACCACACTACACCCATCACTCACATACAACAAGTTCCTAAACTGACGGCTCTCGACCTTATCTAACGTACGCCCTCAGATATTGCCCCGACTCCCCCTTTGGAACCACTATCCCACCATTCCCAAAGGGAGCTAGCCCCCGTCCTGCCTAGACACAATGCCATCCGTCAGGTCAAGCTACACTAACCCCTCTTCTCCGAGTTATTTAAAACCGCACAGCCCGACCTCCTTCTCGATAAGTTTTCCTCCTAACCTATCACCCAAAGCGGAAAAAAAACTTCAAGCACAAACTGATTTAAAAAGCACCCAGAATCACTATTCGCGGACATATACCACTGCTCCTCCAAATGACAGATAAAAATGGATCTCATTTTCCACTCTGAAAGACCCGAAAAGTGGAACTCCATCCTCAGATCGCAGCTCCACATTTAGAAAACGAATAACACTTCCCATAGCTGCAAACTGACATTCTCATCTCCTAACCGCAATAGGCTGAATGGGAACATCTCTGTGACCATCTACTCCAACGGCACAGTCCTGATACAAGCCAACAACGACAATCTAGAGACATTTGACTCCCTCTTCCCATCATGCAGGACTGCCCCCTCTTACGCTCTCCTCCCCTGCCCGTCCCTCCTCCTCTCCCCGAAGAGCCAGACCAGCCAGAAGAGCTCACCTATTATTCTGGTGCCCCCTAATAACAACACCAGCCTTTTGCCATGAGACACCACTCTCAACACTACCTTAGAGAACAAGGCCCAACTAACCCCCTGTGGCAATCACCCCTACCCATCCCCCCCTCCAACTCCCCGAACCCACATCAAACAACACCAACACACATTTAGTGACTCCCAACTACCTCCCTAGGCTCACATGAAAAAAAAAACAGATGCCACAACATGACCCTCGACACCCTGCACACACGGCCCCACTCAGAACCTACACGGACAGCACACTCACAAGAAGGCAACAAAACAACATCAGGCTCTTCCCCTCCAGGTTTGACATACCCACCCAGAACACCCCCACCGACGTAGAGACTGGGCAGCGGCTCACCCTGCTTGAAAGCCAGATAGCAACTATAATCCAGTGCTTTAGCGAAATCCTAACCAACCTCGCCGCACTCCATAAGCCACATCGAATCCTTACCTTCCCCATCCCCAAACAACAAATGCCTGCCAAGGCTCCCCACCCGAGATGGATCTCAACCCCCGTCTCTAATCAGACAAAGAGACCCAAAATAACAAGAGATATAATGTCTGCGCGTGAAGCGGCAGATCTTGCTTCCTTGTACGGCACACCAATTACTGTCACCCTCCAATCCAAAATCAGGTGATCACTGGACTGGGAAGAGACCAGGCCCTTCCAAAATCCCCAAGACCACCAGCCACCCGCACTAACATCCCCACGGCCCTCCTGAACGAAGAAACCCAAAACAGAAACAGCCCCCACCAACTGCATGCTCATAAACTGCAGATCAGCCAACAAGCATGCCACAGAGCTAGCAGAATCAATCCTCACCCACACAATAGACATAGCATTCATCACGGAATGATTTTTTCTTCACCACTCATGGATACTCTTGTCCCCCTAGCTTTGCAAGCACCAATAAAGATAGAAAAAACCAAAGAGGTGGAGGCATAACAATCATCCACAAAAACAACATTTCTGTGACGAGAATAGACTCCCTTTTCTACAACACCTTTGAATGCCTAACCACCAACATTAACACAAGCAATAACAAAACACCAATCAGCCATCTAATTTACCACCCCCCCATGGAACACCACTGCATTCACCGAGCACCTGTCCGACCTGATTGCCCACTGCTCTCTCCAAGACGCGAACAACCTAATTCTGGGCGACCTCAACCTACACTAGAATGAAGAAAACAACTCGCTAATCCAGAACCTGAATGAGCTGCTACACAGCAACAACCTTACCCAACACTGCTCAGAGGAATCCCACAACAAAGGAGCAATCCTAGATGCCATTATCGCCCAACGTGACACAGTCAAGATAGACCACACCATGCCCGTGGACGGCTCTGACCACCACTTAATCCTATTTCACCTCACTCAACCGATCACACTCCAACCCCCCCACCCAAGACCCCCCCCCCAAATGGATGAGAAACCTTACTCAGATCAACATGACTGACCTAGAGGAAAGGGTAAACTCCCTCCTCACTGTCTCCACGGATGATCTATCTACAACAGAACTCACCGCCCACTACAACACAACCATGACATCCATTCTAGACCAAGTAGCCCCCCTGAAACAACAAAAAACCAGGAACATCCCTTCCAGATCCTGGTTCAACACGGACATTAACAACAAAAGAAGACAATTAAGAGCTACAGAATGACTATGGAAGAGCAACCCCTCCACAAGCCTACACGAACAACTCAAAGCAGCCCGAAGGAAATACACAAATGACATCAACAGCGAAATATCCACCCAAAGAACTGTTTAAAATCATCAGGCAACAAACCTTCAAGCCCCCTGAATCCTCAATGCAGGCCTCCAAGGACCCGTGCCAACTTCTTCGAAGACAAAATCACCAAGATTGAGATCTCTCTAGACATCAACGTCAACTTCGCCTGCAAAAGCTTGGCCCCAGTGACAGAAGACAGCACTCACAAGCACCCTACGAAAACATGGAAATCCTTCAACCCCATCCCGGAAGCCGAGATTCTCAAACTGATCTCCACCTCCAAACGCGCTTCTCACGTCCTTGATCCTATCCTCACCCAATTGGCCAAAAAGCTGAAACTCTTCATAGCCCCGTTCTGTTGCAAGATCATAAACAACTCCCTGAGAACCGGAGTCGTACCTGAATGCCTCAAAGGTAGCCAAGTCACGCCACTACTAAAAAAACAGGCCTTGACATCAAGGACCTGAACATCTTCAGACCTGTCTCCAATCTCCCCCTCCTATCCAAAATCCTCAAAAGATGCGTTCTCTTACAACTGACAGCACATGGACAGCATCAACCTTGATGATCCCCGGGCTTCAGCAAAGGCTATAGCACCGAGACCTCAATCCTTAACATCATGGACGATATCCACAAGTCCCTCGATACCGACCAATGTTGCCTCCACCTTCTCCTGGACCTATCAGCAGCCATTGACACGGTTGATCACCAACTACTCATCAAGGCTTTACAAGAAAAGTTAGGTGTTGATGAGGTGGTTCTACACTGGTTCTCCTCCTTCTTACACAGTCGCTCCCAAAGGATAAAAACCAAAAACTTTACTTCCGACCTACACCCCGTCTGCAGGGGTGTCCCCCAAGGTTCAGTGCTCTCACCACAACTGTTCAACATATACATGTAACCCCTCACCACCATACTCAGAAATGCTAACATCCCCTTCCACCTATACACAGATGACACCCAGATCTATCTGGAAACCTCCTCCATAGATGACATTCACAGACTCAACAACACTCTAAACAAAATCCAACACTGGCTGTCACTAAACCACCTAAAACTCTACCAAGACAAAACAGAGATCTTCCTCATCTCCAACAAAGAAGAGAACCCTAAAATTTCAGAAATGCTAAAAGCAATGGATGCTTCCAATGGCAATCTCACTCTGGCCAACTCCGTAAAATCAATTGGAATCACTCTAGACCCAAAACTTGACATGGCCAAACATATTAAGAACTCCGCAAAGAGTGCCTTTCTCAATCTGAAGCTACTTAACAGAATAAAACCCTTCATCCCACCCAAAGACCTCAAACAAGCCACTCAATCACTGGTGCTTTCCAGACTCAACTATGGGAATGCAGCCCTAACTGGTACAACAAAATCTCACCTAGCTCCCCTCAAAACAACTCTCAGCGCAGCAGCAAGAATGGTCACTGGAGTTATGAAATACGATCACATCTCACCCGCACTCAGAGAACTAAAATGGCTCCCAGTCGAATTACATGCCAGCTTCAGAACTGCCTGCCGCACGCACAAAGCCCTGCACACAGGAAAACTGGACTACCTGGCCATCAAACTCAAAGAGGGCTGGTCTGACAAGGAACCTCAGGAGCTCCAACACCCTACTACTCACCCCTATGAAAATACGCAAACAAAAAAATGCTGACCGGTCCTTCGCCGGAAACGCGCCCAAAATCTGTAACTGCATCCCAGCTGATATCCGGACTATCCCATCCTTCGCAAAATTAGAAAAACACCTAAAAGACCTCTTCCTCAACCATTGCCTCCTGAACATATAACCGCCGCCAAAGCACACAAACCTGCTCGCCGTAGCTCCCGACACTTAATCATTAAGACCTACCTCTTCCTTGCTCCTTGACCCTTACCTGTTCCCTCCTCCCTCAAAGAGGTTCAATCCAAGACAATGTGCACTCAATGATGTTATCTCAGGACTCACCTACTACCTCAATTCTGCACAGCACACTGGCACTTCAGAACCAATATATATATATACTACTGCTCTATTGTGTGATTCTTGCATTAAAACTGTTGTAAAGCGCTCCGATACCCCTGGGTCCAGCCAGCGCTAGATAAAATTCCTCAATAAATAAATGAATAAATAAAGTACAATAAATCGTGGTTGGGTGGTGTTGCGAGGTCCCTCATCAAGGATGGGCCGTGCTGCACTGGTTGCTAAGTTTTGCATCGAGGATGTGCCATGCAGCAGCAGTTCTGAGGATCTGCAGGGCTGTGAGGTGAGGTCCTGGGTCAAAGATTCAGTGTGCAGTGGCGGTTCTGAGGAGTTGTAAGATCCTGCATTTCGGAATGAGTCATGCAGCAGCGGTTCCGATGCGTGGCTGTGTGGTAATGCGCCGTGCTGCGTTGGTTGTGCTTGGACCATAGACTGGAAGCACACTTTCAGGCCCAGTTCTAAGGATCTAGAACTTGGCTGCACCACTTGAGGGGCAGGACTCACAGCAGGCAGAGTCCAGGTGCTGGGTCCAACGTAGTTGGAGGTTTTTCTGTCGCTGGTGCTCTGATCAGGAGGCCAGTCAACGAGCCCTTGTATTCACTCTACTGGTCCTGGGTTAAAGGTCCAGTCCTTCTCGCTTAGACTGCATAGCCCCAGAGTAGCAGTCTTTCTTGCGGCAGAGCAGCACAGCAGCTCTTCTTCCATAGGTCCAGATGTGCACTGAAGAGTTGAGTCTGAAGGTCCTGTGAGAAATGTGTTTGAAGTGTCCCCCCATTTTCTGCCCCCATTTTGATCACTAGATGCTGGTTTTCTGGCTCCGACTGCCCTGGAGATTCCAGGCCCTTGCATATGTGTTTAGGGCACTTTGATCCCTCAAGAGGAACTTCATGAAGAAGTTCCAGAAGTTTGGAGCAACTTTTGGAAAAAGCTCCATAAGGTGACCAACTCTATATTGAGAGTCAAGCCGGCTATCTTCAACCGCAACCCGGCCTGGATTTCAGGTGCATCCCGCTGAAAACTCCAGAGCTCCAGACTTCCAGGATTTTACCTGGACCTCACAGTCAAGCCGACAAACCTGCACCGAATCCGGCCTGATGAAGTGCCTTGCTCAACGTCGAGGGAAAAAACTCCAGAAAAACAACTAGGTGTGAAGGTAAACATTTTGACCGAGGCCTCTCACTTAGTGTAGCCAACGAGGACTCCATTGTGGTCGGCCTCAAACATTTGATTTTGTCCCAGTCAGGCGCGATCAGATGTCCTAAAGTGGCGCTATATTTTTAAGCACTAGAAAGTCTTTATTCTTGAAAAAGTCATATATCCGGTTCCCTACCTTGGATTTTGTCATTTTGGTGTCCATTTGTTCACAAAAATATAATATATTTTTATACATTGGAGTTGGATTTTTATTGCGTGTTGTGTCTAACTTATTTAATGTATTGGTGTTTTTTAAATACTTTACACACCTGTTTCCTAAGTTACACTTGCCTGCTCATTGCCAGCTACCAAGGGTTGAGCAAGGGAGCAAATTACTGAGACCTTGACTGACCCTTTCATCGTGTTTGTGGTTTTATTACTATTGGTAAATCACTGCTTATCACTACTAATAATCCACTTTCCAACATTCTACTATTTATCGTTGGTGCCACCTTTGAAGTAGGAGATGTTTCTAGAGGGTTCCGCCCCCAGATATGTTTGGAATTTCCTACCTCCATGCCAGGCCCCAGTTTGTGGCACAAAAGACTAGTGTAAAGCTCTTTGTGATTGTGCTAAGGTAGAGTCTTTGCGATGAGCAAGTGTGGAAGGTGATACGCAAGATCTTCCGGTGGATCCCCACCGAGACCAGGAAGACGGTCACCCAGGCCCTCGTCACCAGCCGCCTGGACTACGGCAACGCCCTCTACGCCGGAACCACCGACAAACTCCAGAAGAGACTCCAGCGGATCCAGAACGCCTCAGCACGACTCATCCTGGACATCCCCCGCCGCAGCCACATCTCCGGACACCTGAGAGACCTGCACTGGCTCCCGGTCAACAAGCGAATCACTTTCCGTCTCCTCACCCACGCACACAAAGCCCTGCACAACCAAGGCCCAGGATACCTCAACAGCCGCCTCAACTTCTACGCTCCCAAACGCCAGCTTCGATCGACCAGCCACGCCCTCGCCGCCGTCCCCCGCATCCGAAGAGCCACCACAGGGGGAAGGTCCTTCTCCTACCTCGCCACCAAGACCTGAAACTCCTCCTGACCCACATACGCCTGACCCAGGACCACCTCGCCTTCAGGAAGCAGCTCAAGACCTGGCTGTTCGAGCAGTAGCGGACCCCCTCTCCCCTAGCGCCTTGAGACCCTCCGGGTGAGTAGTGCGCTATACAAATGCTGTGATTGATTGATTGATTGATAGCTTCACCCCCTATAAAGTCAGAGTTGGCCCATCCTGCCAACACCTGTTCCCCTTTGTCTCACTGTCTGGTAGCACTACACAAAGACTAACTGCCAGCTACACCTAGTTATGTGACCCAGGATAGAGGCTACAGGCACTAAATGGTTGGGACATGAAAATGCCAACTTTACAAAAGTGCCATTTTCAGAATTGTGATTAAAAACGAAACTTTACCTTTAACCCCTTGGCTGAGGGGCCGATTCCCCCGCTGTGCTGGGGGGAGTGGGGGTGCGCACAGCACCCCGGTGCTCATGACGAGCTCAGCTTGTCATGAGCCACGTTTCTCGTGTGCTCATGACGAGCTGAGCTCGTCATGACCACGCCCGTTCCTTAGAACGCCCAGCACAGCAGGGGAATTAGCCCCGCATCTGAGCATTCTAACGGTCATGACGAGCTCAGCTCGTCATGAGCACACGAGAACCGTGGCTCATGACGAGCTGAGCTCGTCATGAGCGTGGGAGGGGTTAAAGAGGACTTTTAATTACAATTCTTTAGACACCAAGCCCGACCTGTCTACCTGCCCCCAAATGGAAGTTACAGCCCATTAAAGATAATAAGGTAACTCCAATTTTATCCTATGAGAGAGGTAGGCCTTGTAATAGTGAAAAACAAGTTAAAGAGTTTTTCACTATCAGGCCATAGCAACCTTAAAAGTACATGCCCAATTTTTTTAACACATTGCACCCTGCTCTGTAGGCTGTTTAGGGCCAACCCTTTGAGTGACCTATATGTAATAAAATAGAAGGTTTGAGCCTTTTTTGAATTGTGACTTAAAATTCGACTTTACCATTAATGTGGGTGCTAAATTATTATTGTTTAGACACCAAACTCAACATTCCTACCTGCTCTCAACTTAAAGTTATCCCTTATTAATGTAATAGGGTAACCCAATGTGATCCTATGGGAGAGGCAGGTTTTGTAGTAGTGAAACTGAATTTAAGAGTTTTCTACTTCCAAGACATGTGAACGTTAGAAAGTGCATGTCCAACTTTTTAAATACACTGCACCAAGCCCTAGGGGCGGTTTGGGGTTCTACCTTAGGGGCGCCTTCTATGTATTACAAAAGAAGGTTTAGGCCTGGCAAAAGGTTTATTTTACCAGGTTGAAATGGCAGTTTAAAACTGTACACAGTACCTTCTGTGGCAGGCCTGATACATGTTTAACCCCTTAAGTGCTGACGTCGGCCGTTGGACGTCGCGAGCACTACCTTCGTAGTGCTGCGCACGTCCAACGGATGACGCAGCCCCGCCCCTTTTGCGGAAGTGCCGCACTGCCGCGTAATCGCAGCCGCCGCAAACGGGTTAAAAGAGCTGCTTAAGTGTGTGGCATAATCAGTGCTACAGGGCCTCAAGTAGCATTTAATTTACAGGCCTTGGGTTTAGGTAGTACCACTTTACTAGGGACTTAGAAGTAAATTAAATGTGCAAATTGGGTGGAGGCAAATGTTACCATGTTTTAGGGAAGAGATCACCTAGACTTTCGCACTGGTTAACAGTGGTAAAGAGTGCAGACTCCCAAGGCCAGCAAAAACCAAGTCAGCAAAAACAAGAGAATTGAAGGCAAAAAGTTGGGGGGATCCCATGCCTGGGATGTCAGGTTCAACAGTAAAGTTGGAACTGAACCTACTTTTTACACTGCGTAAATCCTCAGTACCCTTTTGGAAAGGTCAGACTTTGCATGTGTTCCAAGTGATGGCATGATAAAGTCAGTGACCTTGCTGTATTTAACTAGATTAAATGCACCCCCTCAGACTTTTTGGGCAGGTGCTGAGGTGACACTTTGCTGTGATGTTTCCACGGTTTGTATCGATTTTATTGCTGTTGAGGAGGGTGAAGCAATTTGAAAGGGAGAGTGGGGTGTATGATTACACTTACAGAAGGCAGGATGTTAAAGGCTTATAGATTTAGGAAGTAAAGTTAGTTCTTGATGTAGAGTATAGGTACAGTGATAGGCAGTCGAGTTGGTAGAATGCTTGGGGGAACAATTAGAGATGGGGAAGTAGGCCAAGCAGTGGGGTAATATAGATGTATAGTGAGCACAATCGCTTTGTAACGCAATTTGCCTAGGGTTATAAAAATGTTTGTATTGTGCACCAACTTCTTAAATGTGGCCTTTATCACACTACAAATTGTCAGTTGTATGTGCTGTGTCCTCTTGCCCCAAAAATAGTAGTTTATGTATAGTTCATGCCAGCACTTGCACTGACCACGAATAATTTTTTCTGTTCAGCGGCAGGGGCAGCACTCCTGCAGGGTGTATTGAAAGCCCTTCATTGATGCCAAGGGGCCTATTTACGAGGTGGTTTGTGGCACTTTTGCATCACGCAACATTGTGCAAGATCAACGCAAACCTTTAAGTCAGATTTATGAAGCACTTTGCATGGCACAAGTGGCTCCATGAATCTGGAGTAAGGGAACGCACTGCAAACTGTTGCATTGCCTTACTCTGCCCTAAGAAGGCATTGCATGGGTATCCCCAGCAACTTCCATGGTTTTGGATGCATTCCCAGATTTGCCAAAGATGGTAAACATGGGAATGCGCCAAAAAGATATGCCTACCCAGGAGAGGCGTAACGAGGAGAAATATCTTTATGGCTCCTCATTACTTCCTCTTTCTATGTGTGCTGCATTCTGCAGCACACATAGATAGAGGAATATGCCTCTCAAGTTTGTTTTTGTGCAAGAAGGTGCCTCTTCATGCACAAAAACAATCCTGCATGCAACGCAGGTCCCCTTGCACAATAGTGCAAGGGGGCCTCTGTTGGTGCTAGCCTGCCAAAAGTACGCCAGCCTACAGGAAAAGGCAGGAATGCTGCTTATTGCCTTGAATATGAGGCATTCTTGCCATTTCCCTGTCACACAGTGCAACAAGGTGACTTGCTGCGCTGCACTGCATGTCTATCTATAAATGTCCCCCAAGTGCTCAGCCTGTCTGGCTTGTACCAAGAATACTCAGGAAACGATTCTGAATTGTATTTTGAAGATATCGTTCGAGGATCAGCAGCCCGCGGATCTCCAGGGAGGAACAGCAGATGTTTTTCAGTGTATGTGTAAATATATTTATATAACCCACCAAGGTACTGTTCGAAGACGGCGGATCTTTCTCGTATATATATAAACTAGCAGCCCGTCCCGACCTTGTCCGGGAGCAATCAGGCTTCCCCGACCCCCGCGTGCCCCAACATTGTCCAGCATTTTGGGCCCACTGGGGGCGGACTTTCGATCAATAAAAGGATTGAGAGTAACAAGGAGTGAGGGTTTTGAATCCTGCTGTTCACTTTCCATGATTACGGGGCGGAACAGCCTTGAAACGAGTCGGAGATGGCCAGATGATTTGACAGCTTGTATGCGTGTCTCAGCAGGCGCTAGAACCGGATGTTGAGGGGAAAGCGTGTGTGCCCTGTGAAGAGCTTAAGGGCTCACTTTGTTTAGATCACATATATATATATATATACATCTGAACACCTATCAGGAGGGGGCTGGGTATTCTAAACCCGTGATTTTGCACCTGCATCCTGATCACACTCTGGGCGCTGAAAAAGGCTACGACGCCGAAATGCATTCGCCATTCCGTGTGAACTGCGATTAAAGCTGGCTCCGAAACTTCCCCTGTGTGGCCTCTGCTCTTTCTTCGAGGGAGTTTGCTTTGACATTCATTCGCGCAGTTCCAGTGCTGCGCTCAAGAGCCTCTCGCAGCTTTAAGTGGCCCTGGTTTGCTGGACACTGCTTCGGCGAATTTTTGTTTCTTCTAGGTTACTGGTATTGCCAAGGCCCGCTTTCAGGCACGGGAAGACAGGTGGCGGTGTATGCGGTCATTGACTGCACCGTGGCAAGGTGTACCCACATACTTGCCCACGCTGAATTAATTCCTGATGTCTGGAGGTTGCTGCAGCGTGGGGACCAGAGGAGAAAGCTGAATGCGCACTAACACGGACTTTGGAGTTTTGTGCTGAATTATGTTGCTGTTCCACCCTCGCAATACCCACCCGTTAAGAACAAAGCATTATGGGATATGTAGGCGCCTGCCACTGGGCGGCCCACATAAGGTATTAGCGCATGTGACTCACCTGGGGGAGGAGCATCTGAACACCTATCAGGAGGGGGCTGGGTATTCTAAACCCGTGATTTTGCACCTGCATCCTGATCACACTCTGGGCGCTGAAGAAGGCTACGACGCCGAAATGCATTCGCCATTCCGTGTGAACTGCGATTAAAGCTGGCTCCGAAACTTCCCCTGTGTGGCCTCTGCTCTTTCTTCGAGGGAGTTTGCTTTGACATATATATATATATATATATATATATATATAATATACATAATTAATCAGTGGCAGTTGCCGCTAGGTAGTTATAGTTAGGAGGGTGTTTCCAAGAAAACTTACCATATTTTTCAAAAACACTCCTAGCTGGAGCTCTATGCTCTTCATATGAAGCACAAAGCCCTCTTGTGGTTGTTTTTATGATTGTGTTTTGTGGGCTAAAACATGTTAAAAGAATGACTCTGTTGTTGGTTTTTGCATATGATTGTAAAATGCTACTTTACATTAAAAAAAGCAAGAAATTCACTAAAAGTAACAAAGGTTAAAGTGACATTATGTTTAGGAATTGTAATTATATCTTACTTTACAAAAAAAACAACAGTTAAAGTAACACTATAGTTAGGTGAAAATTTCAGTGGCAACATAACATTTTAAAACACTGACATTCACTAGTTATAGTTATCTGAAGAAACTATTCCTCGTGCCCTAAAGTAACAATTATATATATATATATATATATATATAGATAGATAGATAGATAGATAGATAGATAGATAGATATAGTGCAGTAGAAGAATGAATGAAAACCAACTATTGCAGGGCAGTGAATTTGAAGAAGGCCTCTTTGATGTCAAATATTAACCTTGAAGTTCAAACGGAAATATAACAGTCCATGCATTCTCAGAAGTTTGGACATCTTGAGGGATGTGTTGAAGCGTGGAATCCATACATAATCTTGATTGACTGATCTAGAAACTCTGCTGAAATTGCACTTTGTGATGTGTTTTCTTGTAATTTTCCAATATATACACAAGGGCAAGGAGTCAGGGTACAGATTGAAGGCCAACAGAATACAGCACCTAACAGGAAAGGAGGCAAAGCATAGGTAAACACAGACAGAAAGTGTACAAACACGAAACACAATGAAACAGGAAGTTATCACAATGCAGCACATTTGAAAAATGAGATCTAAATAGTCCTGGACAAGAAAGGAACAGAATAGGCATGGAACACGGAGAGACCATGTTTCTTTTTTTCTATCCAGTGTTTGGATATATTGCTTGCTGGCGTACACGTGTATAGGTTTCAATAAATTATGTCCCAGATTTACTAAGGGTTTGCATTATTCTTGCATGACGCAAGTCATCACAAGGCAACGCATGTCCTTAGCTGGGAGTTACTAAGCCACGCAAAGCTGCTTTCAATGGTTTAGTATATACAAAGTAACGCAATGCACTGCATAGCTCTGCCCTGCGTTTCTTTGCACAAGGGAGGCTTTCCTTGGGTGGAGCATGGACGTTCCCAAGCATCCATTCATGGATTTTGGCACAATCCCAGATTTACTAATGTCAGTAAGCCTGGAATGGTGCTAAAATAGTGCGCCTCCCAGACCCAGGTGTAACTATGAGAAATATCTGTATTTCTCCTTGTTACTTCCTTATTCTATGTGTAATCAATTCTGCATCACACATAGAAAACGGAAAATGCCATTATGGACTGTTTTTGAATCTGAATGTTTGCCTTCATGCACAAAAACAATCCTACTCGTAACACAGGTACCCTTGCAGCATGGCCCAAGGTGCCTGCTTTGGCGATAGGCTGAACACAGTGCACCAGCACAAGAAGGGAGCAGAGGTGCGCCATATCATTGTAGATGTCACACTTTTCTGCTCTCTATGTTTTATGCATGTCTTGCTGTGTTGGCTGCGTGACGCCTTGGTAAAAACGCCCCAATACATCAGTGGGCGATGCTGTGCTTTTTGCCTGCAATCATAGCAGAGCTAGAACTTAGCAAAAAATTATGTTTAAGGAGTAATTTGAACCGAGTACAGATGATTGGAACTGAGGAGAGCGTTGAAGGGCATTCCACAATTTGAGTGCCAGGTAGCAAAATGATTTCCTTTTTAATGGCCCTAAATAAAACACGCTTGGTGGCCAGTGGCGGCTGGCACAGATAAGAGTGGTAAGGCAGTGAGGCCGGGGCAGCGGCAGAGAGGGTTGGAAGTGAAAGCCGACAGACGACATATTAGTTAATGCGGAACGCAAGGTAAGTGGTTTTATTCGTTTTTGTATTTAATTTTAACTAACCCGTCGTCTGTCGACTTTCTTAACTCCCCAGCCCAGCCCGCCTCACCCCATCGATCTTACCTGTGCCGGCCACCACTGCTGGTGGAACTTGGCTTTCATTGGCTGGCAAATGGTATGTGTATAATGGAATGGTTTTTACTTATATTTTATATATTCAACGCCAGTGGTAGTGACACATTTATGTCATAAGCATTGTTCTTTAAATCTTACATTGTCTTCCACCTTTAACCAGTGCAGATCTTGGCAAGAGGCGCAGTCATTAGGTTCTTCTCTCCAGTCCATAATTCATTTTTGCCTTAGCCTTATGGCTTTCTACACTTTCTGGGTCGATTTTGTCATAATTTTAAGTGCACATAATCATCGTAGTCAAGTATTACATTCTCCCTGAACTCGCGCTATCCTTAGATATCTAAATATAAAGGGGATGATTTATTTGATTCTAGAAAGATGGTTGTGGATTTATTTATTTTCCTGGTTCATTTGTGCACTCATTTTAAGCACTTTCTCCAAAGAGATCCCTCCTTTTTAACCTTCTCCATGGGGTTGATAGTTTGACTGAAGAACTGAAAAGGAGACAATGGCAAGTTCTTGGGTGGTGAACTAAACCAGAATAAAATGCCCACTTTTATACCTAAAGTTCATCCAGGCCATAGTACGGCATTCCACCCAACATGCCGACATGTTTAGTTCGCAGACCATTCAAAAGGATAGTAAAAGAAACCACACTTTACTCCTCCTCTTTTTCTAGCATCTTTCCAGCCATAATCCTTGTTCTGGTTTTAGGGCCAGATGCATCAAGCAAAGAAATAGAGAATCCTTATTTGCGATTATTAAGGAATCGCAAATAAGGACTCGCTATTAGCTATGCATGATGAGGATAGCGAAAAAATTAAGATTCACTTAAAATCGCTAATTACATTAGCGATTCCATGTTAAAGAATCGCTATTGTGTAAAACCTCTATTCTTGCATTTTGCGATCCCGCTAATTGCGATTTCGCTATTTGCGAGATCGCAAATTGCGAGATCGCAAAGTCCGAGCTCGGGAAAACTACAGAGTCGCATTGGGAGCAGGCTGATGACCTCACAACCAGGAAGTCAATCCGCCTATGCTGCCACCTGTGCACAGAGGAACTGAGAGGCAGAAGCAGAGTGCTGGGGGAGAGAGCAGAAAACACAAACTGTTGTTTGCTGACAGGTGGAGACAGTCAAAATGTCCCAAACAGCAACAGAAAAGGGTGCAGTTGCCAGGAAGAGACAAGCTTTTTGGGAAGTTGTCACTTAAAGTACCAGAAGCAGAAAAAAGAAGGATCTGGAACAGGATCAAAATCAAAGTGAATGCTGTGGGGGTGACACACCGCAGCATCGATGATTTAAAGAAATGATGGAACGACCTGCGTAGCCGTGCCAAGGAGCGGATAGCGCAAAGGCTGAAGGAGGCGGAGGTGACCGGAGGAGGAAGCTCAACAGTCCCAGACAACACAGCCCTGGAGGACCTGGTTGAGGGCACTATCCAGCCTGAAGCAGTGGTGGGAGTAACGCAGCTGGATACATTTGGTGCGGCCAGTAGCACACAAGGTAAGATGCATGATAATCAACATTACAATGTGCATCCTAATCGTGCCCAATCAGTAATTAACCAGCTAAATCACAGCAAAAATAGTCCAATCCACATTGTACATAGGGACACAAATACATTATGGGACCTGTAGGCTGTAGAACCAAATTGCCAGTCACAATACAACATTGTAAGCCAAAATGCTACCAAAATGCTGCACTGTCAATGATGAGAGACAGTGAGAGCTAATATGTAAAGAAATGTAACGTTGCACAACATTAGCACCAACACAAAATAATATTGCACTGTTTCACATCACAGATGCAGCAGAAGACACTGATGACAGTGAATGTGGAGACAGCACACAGGTCATTGAAGAGGCTGCCGTGGCGAAACCTGTGACACCACCACCCAAAACCAAGGCACCGGCAAAACGCAGGGCCACAGTTACACCACTGCAGCCAATGGAGACAGAACAGGGACCTGAAACTGCTCCTGAGACAAGCCATCCAAGTGTGAGCCACACAACTACACCTCAGGCACATGTCCGGATGGGAATAAGACGCAGGCCAAGGACCCTTATCGGGGCACAGGAGGCAGGAACTCCCAATGTGTGGGGTGGCATGGAATCACAGATGTTGCGGGTGCAGCACCTGCAAGCGAGGCATATGGGAGCCATCAACCTGAAGATGACAAAAATGAACAGAAACATATCAGTCATGGCCGAGAGTGTGAGGTAACTAACTACAGCACTTGTGGAAGCAAACAGACAATCAAACAACACACAGAGGAGGAGGCATCACCAGTTTGTGACCTGCATGGCTGGCTATACCAGGTCTAAAAACAAGATTTGCAACAGCATTGCACTGCTGTCACGTCGGTCGGTGGAAATGCAGATTGATATGGGCCATTTTTGTGGGGATGTGTCCAAAGCACTCGGCCAAATGACCACTGCCGTTGAACTGATGCAGTCTAGAACTGGTGAGCACGGCAATGTTACAGGGGAAGAGGGTAGTGAGGCATCCAGCCTAAGCAGCATCTCTGCACAAGTCACCACTGGCAGGAGGTGCAGTACCCGTAGAGCAACCCCTCCCGCTGCATCCGAGAATGTAGATGCAGATGCAGGTGAAAGACGTTTGGGTGTGAGAGGGAGGAAACGCTAAACCTAATCCGAATGGTGGAATTCATAATGGTGACGTAACCATGTCCAAGACATTCTTTGTGACTGAATTTCAAGTCCTTTGTGTGTCTCATTTGTCCTTTAGTGCATGCAGTTATTGTGCTTATGGCCACCAGCTATGTTTAAATGAACACCCCTACCGCTTCACGTGCTAATAAATACTTTTCATTTCCTGCAATTAAGTGTTGTGTCTCATCATTACATACCTTAGAAATAATGCTGGGTGATGTCTGTACATTTTCTTTGCCCCTCCGCTGAAGTGGCCAAATGTGCCCGGCGTGGGTGTGCTGGGGGCTGGTTGTCCTCAGTGTCGGATTCCTCTAAGGGGATACCTCTCCTTGTTGCTATATTGTGCAACATTGCACATGCCGCCACTATCCTGCAGCATGTTTCCGGGTGGTACAGCATTGCTCCTCCAGTCTTATGCAGGATGTGGAAGCGACTCTTGAGCAATCCAAATGTCCGTTCGATGGCATTACGTGTCCTGATGTGGGCTGCGTTGTACCTCTGTTGTTGTGGGCTGGCTGGGTTCAAGTATGGAGTCATGATGAAATCCCTCACCGCGTAGCCACTGTCACCTACAGGGTTTAAAGCAAAGTGTTAGTGTCAGGTATGCATTGCCATTTCATACTTCAGTGATGAGTATTTTATTAAATTTACCTAGCAGGTGTCCTTCGCCAAATTCGCCCCTGAGCAGACGTGTGTGCATGCAACTATGGCGAAAGTTGTAGGAATCGTGGGTGCTCCCAGGGTATTGTGCTACGAGGTCGGTAATGATGTTTTTCGCATTGCACACTGCTTGGACATTTATTGAGTGATATGCTTTGCGGTTACGGAAGATATACTCATTTACTGCTGGGGGACATATGGCTACGTGGATGCAATCTATGCATCCGATCACGTGTGGAAACTGGGCAACTTGGTAGAAGTCCTGTTTAGTTTGGGTCAATTCCTGTTGGGTTGTGGGGAAGGTGATGTGGTTGTGGATCAAAGCCATCATGGCGGCCAGGAAGGATTTGAAGAACCGCGAAAGGGAGTTCTGTGATACCCCTCCAGCTCCTGCTACTACATCCTGGAAAGTACCTGACGCAAGCAGGTGCAGGCAACATAGCACCTGGACATGAGTTGGGATGGCCTGGGTCCTAAGAGTCTGGCGCTGCAATAGTGGGTCCAATTCATCTATTAAGTAGTGAATCATTGCAGCATTCAGCCTGTACTTATCATATATTTGCTCTACAGTTTGTCCCAACAAAGTGATGCGCAGGCGGAAGATTCTCTCCTGGATTCTCCTTCTGGGCTGGCCTGCTGCAAGTATCCTCCTCCTCCTTGCAAACACGTAGAGTGCTGCCATTGTGAAAGGCCACTGTGGCCTCATGGGTCTGTTTAAATAGGCTTCAGATGATTTGCAGGTGAGTAGGTTTTTTTTTTTTTTACCACCTGATTGTGATTCCCCTTAATCTGCACTTGCTAAATAGCGATTTTTGAAGAAATCGCTATTTGCGATTTTTCATGCATTGTATAGCGAATTTTTTTTGCGATTCCTTATTTGTTATCGCAATTTGGATTTCTCGCAAATATGGAATGGCAATTTCGCTTTTCCCTATTTTAGCGATTCGGTATTTTGCGGGATTGGTCTTTTTGGTTGATGCATTGGAAAATGCTAAAAAGCGCTCGCAAATAGCTAATCACTATTTTTGCGAGCACTTTTTGGTTTGATGCATCTGGCTGTTAGTCTTTCTCACTCATAGCTCCACCTCACTGTGACATGCTAAGCATCACCCTGAGAGCATCTAACTCGACCAACATTACCAAACCTTTACTCAAATGCCACGTCTTCAAACACAAGCCTTTAAATAATACCATTTGTGCTTATAGTTACAGGTGGGGGGCACCAGCACTCACATTCAGGAAAGTGGACTTATTTTTCATGATCATATTTTGACTCGGAGCAAAAAGAGAAAAGGGAGAAAGAAGGAGGGAGGGCAGGGAAGATACTAAAACAATGAGAAAGGAAGGATTCAAAATTGCAACAAAAAAGTGAGATACGGAGACAGAAAGTGTAGGGTGGTGGAAGAAAGAGGCATAAGGTGGAATCAAGAGTATGCAGTCATACTATTCAAACGCATCGGCATTCGGCAGTGCGGGGCACCTGTGAAAGATGTTGATCCCCTGCTCTTATGCTTTCCACACATGCAATCCTACCTAGGATGACCAGGTATTCAGGATTTGCTAGGAGAGTCCCGGGTTTTCACCATCTGTCCTGGACGGTTTTTGCACAAGTTTCAGAAAGGGTGGAGTGAACACAGAGGGTAGCACGTTTTCATGTGCTCCAGTGCATGATCAGTTAGCAGCCTTTTTCAGAAAGCAAACAAATTAACATACATAATTCTGTGAGTAAAAGTTGCATCTATTTACCCCTTTGGGCCTCGCTGTCTGTGTTTCTCTGCTGAGGAATGTCGTCAATTTAGCCGTTGTGTCCCCGTCACCAGATGCAAAATTATAGTCCTACTTCTATGTTCGTAGAATGTCCCGGTTTTTGATTTTCAAACTCTGGGGCCGATTACGATGGCGGGCGGACTATCGCTGCTGAAAAGGGACCCCCGCCATAGGTGCGGCGGTACCACAAAATGAATTAGGATGCGTCCGCCACACTGGCGGGCGCATCCTGTATGTTTACATTGTGGCGGGTGGCAGCACCTGCCAAAATGTAAAAATACATGTTTTACATTTGCATGTACAACGTGGCAGGCAGTGCCTGCCACCTTGTACATGCAAATGCAACGGGCCCCCAAAGGCATTTTCCGCTTGTCTTTTTGCGGCAGGAACACCGCCGCAAAAGACAGGCATCATAATGCCCACGGCGGTGCTGACCCATTGTACCTAGTCCCGCAAGGCGGGCGGAAAAGGCCCGCCTTGCCGGACCATGGCGGACAGTCTTTCCATCCGCCGCGGTACCGTTCACATTCCCACCTCCATCCTAATTTGGTGGTGGGAATTTTCAGGGTGATGGCGGCAGATCCGCAACTGCCAGCCCGGCCGTCGCGGATTTCCCGCCATCGTAATGACCCCCTCTGATCTCACTATCTCTAGCAGCGTTGAAAAGGACAAGCGAGGCATAGTTAATACAGGGGGCAGCCCCCAGACAGCCCTCCCCCTTTTTATTGTTCACAGATGCGCAGATATCCCTTCCAGCTCGAATCAAATGCACGTTTGCACAAAACGTGTTTCCTGAGGAGTAATGCTTGGGAAGTATCCGATCAGTCTCTGCTGAAGGGGTTGACCTTGTCCTCTGTGGTGTCTGACTGGACTGTTCACAAGTCCAGTGTTTGTTAGACTGCTCCTGGGTGGATGGTTTGTTCAAGGTACATCTGATAATGTGAGGATCGAGCAGGGCGACAGTAACACATGCCCACAGTGGTTAATATCAATATTTATAAACACTTAAAAAGTGTAAAATTAATCAGAACAACTCAATAATGAGCAGAAATGCCCTGTCATTGTAGTACTTGCTTTTCGTGTAGTGTGCATTTCAAAATAACTAGCCTCAAACTGTTACCAGCCTCATTGGCATGTCGTTTAATCAGCCCGGATTGATGATAAGCAAAGACGGACCTGCAGGCTTGTGATTCTGAACCCGTGACAGGCTCGCAGCCGCTGATCTAATTAACCAATGAATAATTAAGGGAAACATCCTTTACAACGCAACTTTTTTCACGCAGTGCCTTTACGACGCAACTTTTACAACGCAAACCATTACAACGCATTGCACTGGGGGGCGCTCTAGGATAGGGAATACGTTTAATTTACTATCCAACACCTTCCCTAGTGTCCACGGGGACTGGAGTTGGAATAGTAAATTAAACTATTTACTATCCAGCACCCCAAAGCGCTATGCGTTGTAAAGGTTTGCGTTGTAAAAACCGTGTTGTGAAGGCATGCGATGTAAAAGCATGCGTTGTAATGTCATACATCCAATAATTAAAAGTGGGTTACATAGTGTAATATCGTTTCATTTAAGAACTCCAACGCTGCCAATGGTGATCTTTTGTCTCAATGAAGGGATGTGGATTACAGGAAAGTTGAATACAGGACTGTAATAAATAACGAGGCACACTGTAAAAGATGGAGTCTTCTTTATTGCATCTATCACCATCACCAGTTCCAGTCAGCTGAAGGCAGCTGTGGAATGTTCATGCATTCTTGCGTGGGCAGTACCAATAGAAGGCTAGGGAAGAGGGGGGGCGGAAGGAACCAAGAGATTACAACACATCTCCTTATGGAGGGAAGGAAAGAAAAGGATAGACAGTACATTGCATAGATAACAATTTTCAATTCAATAAGGTAGGCAGAAATGAGGTAAGAATATCAAACAAAACCGTAACCAGTGCTGACACAATTAATCATGTGGTATAGTAATCTTTGCTCCACCGGGGTGCAACTGTGGGTCTAGACGACCTCCTAAGAGCCACTCGACTCATACTGTGAGGCATAGACTGCAACTGGGGAACATTGATTTCCTTGTGCAGAACAATTCTATCCATGCTCCAGGTTTGACCATTGGCTAACTGTACCACGTTCTTACCCACTTTAGTCACCCGCAGGGGATCCGAGAATCTGGTGGCACCTCTCTGTCTAGACTTGGGAAGGTCGATGCGAACCAAATCCCCTTCTCTCACCTGGCTAGTTTTTACATGTTTATCCGCATTGTACCTTGCTTCATACTTTTCTTGGTGGCTTTTATAGCGTTCTCCAATTTCTTCTCTGTTTACCAGACAATTGGCCTGTCTTTTAATCGGGGGAGAAAGTCTGGTTCTAGGAACTCTCCCCTTCAATGAAGTGAAAGGAGACACCCCCGTGACTAGGTTAGGGGTGGTGCGGTGAGCCCAGATTGTTTCTTGTAGAGCCTGTGCAGTAGGTGTGTTTAAAATCTCTGCACGCTGTATGCACTCTTTTATCAACCGGTTCATGCGCTCCACCAACCCGTTGGCACGGGGACAATACAATGCAGTTTTTTGGTGGATGATGCCCATGTCTGAAAGAAACTCTTTCATTTCATCTGATGTAAATTGCACCCCATTATCAGTAATTATAATATCAGGAATGCCTTCCTCGAAGAAAGTATCTTTGAGAAAGCTTACAAGTGCCTTGGTGTCGATTTGGTGGACGCATTTGTAAATCACCCACTTCAAATGGTAGTCTACCAAAACAAGCATAAATCTTTCCCTCAAGGTTTTCAACTTAAGTGGGCCAATTATGTCCAGGGCTAGTTTGGACCAAGGCTTCTCTGGTATAGACACCGGGGACAGGGGTGGTTTCCTAGTTCGATGGGTTTTATCCGCTTAGCAGCATTCTATGCAGTCTCTCACTACGAGTTCTGCCATGGCATCCATCCCCGGCCACCAGTAGTCCATCCTGATCTTATTTTTAGTTAAGCTACGGCCCAAGTGTCCCACATCTGCCAGTTCAACAATTTTCTGTCTTAAAGAGTTAGGTGGGACCACCTTTTCTCCTCTGAATACCACACCATCATAAATGTTAAGTTCCAACCTCACCTCGCAGAATCCACACAATTCAGGTATCACCTTGCTCTTTTCACCCGGCCATCCATTTACTATATAGTCTTTGAGTGCTTGCAAATACCTATCTTGGTTCAAACCCTGTTCCCACTCCTCTTTGCCCAAACATGTGAGTTTCAACACCCGTTCCTCATCCTCTGTTACCTCTTCACTTCCATCAACACTGTTTGGTGAGCGGGACAGGAAATCTGCAACCACATTTTGTGAGCCTGGCATGTACTTTACAGTGAAATTGTACCCCTCCAAACCTAAAATCCACCTTGAAATACGTGGCGTTGTTTTCTCTGATCCTTTCGTAGTGAAGGCATACATGAGGGGTTTGTGGTCGGTCCGCACAGTGAAAGGAATGCCCCAGAGGAAGAAACGAAAATGCTTAATAGCCCACGTACATGCTAGCGCCTCTTTCTCTACTACAGAGTAGTTTACCTCCGCTCCTTTAAGAGCATGTGACGCAAAAGCCACTACCTGTTCTTTGTTCTTATCCATCTGTACGAGGCTAGCCCCCTCTCCCTGGTGGGTTTGGTCGGGTCAAATCTCCCCAAAAATGGGGCTGAGGCAATGCTGTCTTTCACTGTGGTGAACGCCACTTGACAACTTTCATTCCATACAAACGGAGTTCTTGCTTTCACCAACATTCTTAGTGGTTCAACAATACTGGCATAATTTCTCACGAATTTGGCATAGTACTCTGAAAGCCCAGTAAATGACTTTAATTCATCAGCATTTGTAGGTGGTTTTGTACCTTGAATAGCTTCAACTAGATTTAACTTGGGCTTAATGCCATCCTCTGAAATTGTGTGGCCCAGGTATTCCACCGATCCCACCCCAATGCGACATTTCTCTCTTTTCAGGGTTAACCCCGCAGCCTCTAGTTTAGTCAATGCCCCTCTCAAAATGGAATCGTGCTCCTCAACATCCTTGCCATAGATGAGGATGTCATCCTGGAAGCACAAAGTTTTGGGAAGGTCCCCCAGCACATGTTGCATGATCCTCTGGAAAACAGCAGCAGCCGAGGCTAAGCCAAAAGGCATGCGGATGTACTGGAAGGTCCCAATGGGGTAATGAAAGAGGTTAAGTGCCATGAATTGGGGTGTAACTCTACCTGGTGGTAGGCAGATGAAAGGTCAAGAACACTGAAACAACTAGCCCCTTTGATCAAAGTGAGGACCTCGTGTATGCGTGGCAAGGATGCCTGTCTACCCATATGCTGTTGTTGAGGTCCCTAAGGTCCACACATAGCCTAATGTCCTTTCCTGATGACTTCGTTGTGAGGACAATCGGGGCCAACCACTGTGAGCTCTCTATGGGCTCAATAACTCCTTGAGCTAACAGTCTGTCTATCTCTGCTTGTAGCGGAGCCTGCATCAAATGGGGAATCGGCCTTACCATATGAGCCACAGGTCTAGCCTTCCCTTTAAGTTTTATAGAATGCTGGTAGTCCTTGAGTAATCCCAATTTATCCGTAAACACCTGGGGAAACTCCTCACACACATTCTCGCCCCCCACAGACTGATCCACCAGGAGTACTTGATCAGGACTGTTGGGGTCTAGTTTGATGCCTAACTCCCGTTGGTGTCTCCATCCCAACAGACTAGAGCCTTTCTTTGTGAGATACATTTTACCCACAGTGCACCTTCCTTTGAACCCAATCCTCATCGTAGTCATTCCCACCAAAGGTATAGGGTCCCCATTGTACCCCCCTGGGTGTATGTCTGCAGGTTGTATGTCCTGTTGTCCTGTGGGAAACATTTTAGAAAATGTCTTCTCCTCAACTAATGCATATGGTGAACAGGAATCAGCGAAAACAGTAACCTCTCTCTGGTCTAAGGTAATAGTGCAAGACGGAAACTTCTCAGCCTTGTCTTCATCATCAACCTTGAACACCATTTGACCTCTTGGTCAGTCTCCTGTTCAATAGAGTGGACTGATTTAGGTTGAATCTCTTTGCACAGTCTAGCTAGATACCCCCTTTTCCCACACTTGTGACACGTGACCGATCTTACCGGGCAACTTGCATGATTGGCCAGGTGATTAGGGCTCCCACATCTGAAACACTTAAGCTTAGTCCCTGGAGGAACCAGCCCTTGACTTTTCCCTTTAGTTTCCCTGTTTGTTTCCTGTTTGCTTATGGCATTCACCTCTGTATTCTTCTGCCCTTCTCCCTTCATGGCAACCATGCAATCTGCTGTGTGCTCAATCCCCACAGCGATATCCACCGCTTGTTTGAGATCTGGATTTGCAACCAATAGTCTTTCTTGTATTTTTGCGTTATTGGTGCATCTAAATAGTTGATCTCTAATAAGAGAATCTTGTAGGTTTTCAAATTCACACATGTTAGCTAATCCTTTGAGTGCAGCAATATAAGTGTTAACCTTTTCCCCTTTACCTTGCACCCTAGAGAAAAATGTATGCCTTTCCAAGACTACATTAATGGTTTTCCCAAAATGTTTTTCCAGCCTGTTTACTGCTGCTAAATAAACATTTTCATCGTCATCGCTGTCTTCCTCTGCCTCCGCAGATATATTGTCGTAAGTTTTACGCCCGTCCACGCCTAAATTATGTAGTAAAGTATGCAATTTTCTTAAAGCAGGAAATCTCTCGCCCCCAATAGAAATCAGATAAGACTATAAAAGTCTAATCCATTGTTTCCAGGGTAATTGTGGCTCACCCACCTCGTTCAAAAATGGTGGTGGCTGTGACATACTCGTACTCGCCATCCTGTAAAGTAAACAATATACAATGGCTATACTTAAGAATATTATACAAAATGATGAATTTAACAGGAACATGTCACTCCCTTAATCCTAACCCAAAGCAGGAATAATATTACTGAAACACTCATACACTGTCAAATTTAAGAGAAAAGCAGAAATAAGTAACGATAGGATATAATGGTTACTCTAAAATGGAGAGACTTGGCCAAGACAACTTCTACACAGCTGTGCCCATCAGCGTAGGTTAGACAGGCGATTCTGCTATATAGAGGAAGTACAATTAGAATCAGCTGTGCCTGTCAGCGAAAGATGAAAGTTGAGAGTAGACAGTACCTGTTGAATAACCACACCTGCTGATCAGGGTGAACACTGCTACCACTGCCGTGTGACACACCTACTTGAGGGAACAGGTAACGCCGGCGTTGTACTTTCTCCCCAACTTCTGCGCTTAGGTACCAAGAAAATAGCTTGAGGAAAGTCGTGCAATTAGAATCAGCTGTGCCTGTCAGCGAAGAATGCAGGCAACGACAGAGTGGCACCTATGGAGTTAACACACCCTCAATGCTCAGGAGGAGGCTCCGCTTTAGCTTATTGTCTACTGGCAGACGCCTCTGTGAGGGAAAAATTAACTGCGCAAGTGCGGTGCTCTCTACACAGCTCCCCGGCTCTGGCGCTGTGATGAAAACTAACTGCGCAGGTGCGGTGCTTTCTCCACAGCTCCCCGGTTCTGGCGCAACTTCCGTGAAAGGAGCCGCGTTCCTTGAGGAAACCACCCTCTACAGCAAACGCACAGAGAGGGAACTTGTGCCGCACGACTCCACCAGCTGCCCAGGCAGTTACACCACCGACAGCCCCAGCCGCCCGACCGGTCTCCTCAGCAACTGCCACAAAAATCCCTGTAGCGCACGCTACACACCACGGAGATGAGGCGGCTAACCCTTCCAGGCGACACCCGCAGGTTGCACATAACTTTTCCTGCTAGTTACCACACCTGCTCAACCACTTATATGTCAAGCCACGGAACCACTTGCTGGCGGACAACAGCTGGTGATCGCGTCGGAAGATCTCCCTTCCTCACCTCAGCACGAAGACCAACAGCACGTAGCGGGAACCTCAGTGTAGACGCCTCTATACTCCACTCTCTCCGCCAAAGGTGAAGAAGGTTCACGAGGGACACGTCTCCTCTCTTGACAGGTACCGTTTAATTCTTCCGAAAATTACTTGCTGTGCTGGATCATCACTTGGGGGTGATGGTGAACTGCCCCCACGCAGTCTTCCGTCGCCAGTGTAATAAATAACGAGGCACACTGTAAAAGATGGAGTCTTCTTTATTGCATCTATCACCATCACGAGTTCCAGTCAGCTGAAGGCAGCTGTGGAATGTTCATGCAGTCTTGCGTGGGCAGTACCAATAGAAGGCTAGGGAAGAGAGGGGGCGGAAGGAACCAAGAAATTACAACCAGGACTACTTCGTTTAACTGAAAATTCATTAATTTTTATGAGTTTTGATTTTTTTCCGGTTTGACTATTGACATCTTTAACTGTCTGTAATCACAAAGGACCCGATTAAGATGTCGGAGGCTGGTTGGAGGCTTTACGCCTGACATCGTAGGTTTCATTTCGACTGCCGTATTAAGATGACAGCAGTCGGATTTAAACCAGCAGGGGGGTTCCAATGCAGTTCCAACGGACAGTGTCAGGACATTGTCTGATCCACCATAATACCACAATAATGGCAGAGCCAGGCACAGCTCCACCATCAGGATTATGATGGCTCTTTCCGACAGCCATTTCATGTCGGCCTTTCCAACTTGAAAAGGCTGTTGGAAACTGTTTTTGGGGACCCCTAGCAGAGCCCCTTCCCCCTGGCCCTCAGCAATGGGGCCTGGCTGAAAATCCTTGCACCTCACAGTGTCTGCCACATGGTGCAGGGATGTTTACAAACATCCATTTGTCAACAGATGCTTATGGTGCAGACCTTTTCTGCCCGCCCACAAGCTTCCCTCGACAAATGGATGTTTGCTACCAGAGATTGCATCATAATCCTGCGGTCGGAGCAGCCGACCGACGGTCAGGCAATTCCTTTTCTCAACAGTGTCGGGTGGACGTAAGTCCACCTACCATCGTAACTAGGCCCAAAGATAGGCATAGATATCTATGCATCATTCCTCATCACCCGTTGGTCGCTGTCCATCAGCCCCTTTTAGTCTTTGCTTGTCTAAAGTGGCTCACATTTTGGATCAGCGCACAGGAGCACTATGCAGGATTTAATTTTACAAAAGAGTCTCAAGGACCTAGCTGATGAGACCAGGCACTGCAGGGGAGCTAGTCTTGATGCCTGTGTACCCTGGCTGATGCCTATGCATGCTGAGCTAAGGGGTCGGCAAGCCCGTCTGGACTGCAAGCGAGCCAAAAGAAGAAGCAGTAGTTTTTTCCTGTGGCTCAGCCATCTTCAAATACCAGAACAGCATGTTAAAAGCTCACGGTACCCCTTGTCTACACACCCCACATTCTCCACCCCTCCCCCCCCAGCTACTTCCTGTTGTACATAAATTAAGTAGGCAGCAGGACACGTCTTCCAGTAGTTAAGTTGGATTAATTAAGTTACAAGATAAGATAAGACAGCAGAGCACAAATCCTCACAGCTGACCAGACCAACTGCCATGACTAGAATCCACACACACCAGATAGAACACAGCTAGGTAAGAAGATAGAAACACAAAGAAAGGACTTAGGAGACCAAGAAGCCATATAGAGCTAAGAATGAATTTACAACACATCTTCCCCCCTTACAAACAAAACACATATGAAAACCTCAAACACAAAAGAAGATGAAGCATGGAAAACACGAAGAAGAAAATGTATAACACTTGGGAGGTCGAAGACCTCATGAACTTCCAGAACAGGGAGAAAAGAATCAGGATCAAGAAGTGAAACAAGATGAAGATCACTATGACCACCTTCTCCCCTTCAATTGACAAAAATGAAGAGCCAGTGCACCCTCTACGCTCCATCATTGTGGCCACCAAAAACAGAAATAGAGAGTTCACTTTCTCCAATAATAATTGTTGATCGCAGATATTCGCTATTTTGAAGGTAGAACAGTTCTGGAAGAATACTCTCAAAGAAAATTTGGATCTAGACTTCTTTCAGTCCAAAAGTTAGTTCTAAACCAGGTGTACAGATTCTGGGTATTTTCTACGGGTTAAGAGCCTCAGATTGTTTTTAGGCTTCCGAAATTTCTTAAATTTCATTTCTCAAGCTCTAGTCCTTCACGAACCATAGTCGTGAACCCTGCCGGACTTGGGACTCTGTTCATCCTCTCCCGGTACAGGTTGTGGGAGTTTTGTCCTCCACCGGTCCTGGGACATCATCTGTCCACTCCCGGTACTCCTCCTCCGGTCCTGGGACATCCTTTGTCCTCTCCCGGTCCTAAATCTGGAACTTTTGTCCCCTTCCAGTCCAGAGACAATCTTCTGTCCCCACCCATCTCTTGGTTCAACGGGTCCTGGAATTTCCTTTGTTCCCTACCAGTCCAGGGGCATTTTTCTGTCCCCACCCATCTCTTGGTTCAACGGGTCCTGGAATTTCCTTTGTTCCCTACCAGTCCAGGGGCATTTTTCTGTCCCCACCCACCTCTTGGTTCAGCGGGTTCTGGAATTTCCTTTGTTGTCTCTCTTTTTTTTTTGTAAACTTATGTCCCCTCAAACCACAGGAGTCACCATCCAGATTAACTGTGGCACTGGAGCGTTAGTCCACTTCTACATGAGACCACTTCCGGGATCATTGTCCCCTCCTGGTTATGGGACCTTTGTCCCGCTCCGGTCGTATGAAATCCTTGACCTCTCCCAATTAGATGCTAGTTCTGACAGACCTCGATTTCAATATTGCAGTTAGTAATTCATCTCTATGAATCTACAGTCTATAAATACCAATGACATCTCTTCTACTCGAATGAAGTCTGATTTTCTTCTGCCTCACATGTCTTGCAGTTTGTTTTTCCGCACTTCAACTATGACTTTACTATATATGCGGTAATGACAATCTTAAATTGAGCCTTCACACTCATCGCAAAACGCTGAGTTTTGTTGAGGATTGGCAAAGAAAACCATATAGCGACGATCGAATTCTTCAATTTATAAAAATAAGCAAACACAAAATGTTACCCAAATCCACTAGGTGGCAGTGTTGTAGAAGATTCGCCACTAGGACGGTGTTTTACTTCAATTAAAAGTGAAATATCACGTACATCGGTTCCGGTAAAAAGTTGAATGTGTTGAGAACATTCAGGCCCGCTCTCATTCCATATGATACAAATAAATGGAAGACTTTGCAACACAGCAATTATGCATATAGTAAAAACATGTCAGTCACTTAGCAATAACTCACTGATGCTCCAATTAAACAGCTTGTGGCAACCGCTGAGATTGTCGTTGTGTCTCCATTAATTTCATTCCGTGGCAACCCTACACACCGCACATGGGTAGCGTTGCGTTGTGTCCTCGAAACCTGTTACATGAGAACACAGCGCATGGAGCTATAAAATGGTTGCCTGACGTCGCAGAGTGACGTTACACGCTGCGCGCAATGCGTGATGATGACAGCACTTCTCAAACGATGGGTGATAGCCAGGACACTGGACATTCTGAGAGTATGACGATGAAGAGACAATCATTCCGCTAGTACTCACGGACATTCCAACGACGTCATCAGTGTGCACACAACCGCAGTATGGGAAGGATCTCTCTCAGAGCACCAACGGTAAGACGGAGATCTGTACAAGTGTCAATTCAGTCTTCGCCGAATTCCCTCACACAACTGCAGAAAATTACTTCAGGGGCACACATCTTTGTAGATGACCTAAAAAATGCGGCTGATTACATGTTAGTCTTTTACTAGTTTAACATTCCTTGTAAATCAGTCGTTTTCCATTCATTTCTAGGCAACACGTATGGCAAGTGTCTCACAGTATTTGGTTTTAATTGTCCCTGTTTTCCATATTAAGTACTTGTTGGGTAAAACGATACTCCTAGCAAATATGGAGCAATTCTGGCATATTAAAAAGAGTTACCAGTTCCCAATTTTAAAAGATATTTTCTTCATCTTGACAAAAATAATTATTTAAAAATATTTGTTGAAGTGGGACAATCTCTTTTAACATATCCGTATTACTCACTGTTACAGTTTCTTCTCACATTACCATGCGTTTCACAGCACTAATTTGCGGCTTGCTTCATTGAATTCCTCTTGTAGTTTACGTCTAATTTATCAATCTTTCTTATGATACTCCGGTTTTAGACTTTTCTTCTTGATTCTTGCCGCAGTTAGGTGGGTTCTTTTTGGTGAGGTACTGCTCTGGTCTTCCTGGTCTTTTCCTTTGGTCTGCTTCTGGTCTGGTCAGCTTCAAAGTGCCAGGGCTAGAATCCCCACACACCAGATAGAACACAGCTAGGTAAGAAGATAGAAACACAACAAAAGGACTTAAGAGACCAAGAAGCCATATAGAGCTAAGAATGAATTTACAACACATCTTCCCCCCTTACAAACAAAACACATATGAAAACCTCAAACACATAAGAAGATGAAGCATGGAAAACACGAAGAAGAAAACGTATAACACTTAGGAGGTCGAAGACCTCATGAACTTCCAGAACAGGGAGAAAAGAATCAGGATCAAGAAGTGAAACAAGATGAAGATCACTATGACCACCTTCTCCCCTTCAATTGACAAAAATGAAGAGCCAGTGCACCCTCTACGCTCCATCATTGTGGCCACCAAAAACAGAAATAGAGAGTTCACTTTCTCCAATAATAATTGTCCATCGCAGATATTCGCTATTTTGAAGGTAGAACAGTTCTGGAAGAATACTCTCAAAGAAAATTTGGATCTAGACTTCTTTCAGTCCAAAAGTTAGTTCTAAACCAGGTGTATAGGTTCTGGGTCTTTCCTTTGGGTTAAGAGCCTCAGATTGTTTTTAGGCTTCCGAAATTTCTTAAATTTCATTTCTCAAGCTCTAGTCCTTCACGAACCACGGTCGTGAACCCTGCCGGACTTGGGACTCTGTTCATCCTCTCCCGGTACAGGTTGTGGGAGTTTTGTCCTCCACCGGTCCTGGGACATCATCTGTCCACTCCCGGTACTCCTCCTCCGGTCCTGGGACATCCTTTGTCCTCTCCCGGTCCTAAATCTGGAACTTTTGTCCCCTTCCAGTCCAGAGACAATCTTCTGTCCCCACCCATCTCTTGGTTCAACGGGTCCTGGAATTTCCTTTGTTCCCTACCAGTCCAGGGGCATTTTTCTGTCCCCACCCATCTCTTGGTTCAACGGGTCCTGGAATTTCCTTTGTTCCCTACCAGTCCAGGGGCATTTTTCTGTCCCCACCCATCTCTTGGTTCAGCGGGTTCTGGAATTTCCTTTGTTGTCTCTCTTTTTTTTTTGTAAACTTATGTCCCCTTAAACCACAGGAGTCACCATCCAGATTAACTGTGGCACTGGAGCGTTAGTCCACTTCTACATGAGACCACTTCCGGGATCATTGTCCCCTCCTGGTTATGGGACCTTTGTCCCGCTCCGGTCGTATGAAATCCTTGACCTCTCCCAATTAGATGCTAGTTCTGACAGACCTCGATTTCAATATTGCAGTTAGTAATTCATCTCTATGAATCTACAGTCTATAAATACCAATGACATCTCTTCTACTCGAATGAAGTCTGATTTTCTTCTGCCTCACATGTCTTGCAGTTTGTTTTTCCGCACTTCAACTATGACTTTACTATATATGCGGTAATGACAATCTTAAATTGAGCCTTCACACTCTTATCGCAAAACGCTGAGTTTTGTTGAGGATTGTCAAAGAAAACCATATAGCGACGATCGAATTCTTCAATTTATAAAAATAAGCAAACACAAAATGTTACCCAAATCCACTAGGTGGCAGTGTTGTAGAAGATTCGCCACTAGGACGGTGTTTTACTTCAATTAAAAGTGAAATATCACGTACATCGGTTCCGGTAAAAAGTTGAATGTGTTGAGAACATTCAGGCCCGCTCTCATTCCATATGATACAAATAAATGGAAGACTTTGCAACACAGCAATTATGCATATAGTAAAAACATGTCAGTCACTTAGCAATAACTCACTGATGCTCCAATTAAACAGCTTGTGGCAACCGCTGAGATTGTCGTTGTGTCTCCATTAATTTCATTCCGTGGCAACCCTACACACCGCACATGGGTAGCGTTGCGTTGTGTCCTCGAAACCTGTTACATGAGAACACAGCGCATGAAGCTATAAAATGGTTGCCTGACGTCGCAGAGTGACGTTACACGCTGCGCGCAATGCGTGATGATGACAGCACTTCTCAAACGATGGGTGATAGCCAGGACACTGGACATTCTGAGAGTATGACGATGAAGAGACAATCATTCCGCTAGTACTCACGGACATTCCAACGACGTCATCAGTGTGCACACAACCGCAATATGGGAAGGATCTCTCTCAGAGCACCAACGGTAAGACGGAGATCTGTACAAGTGTCAATTCAGTCTTCGCCGAATTCCCTCACACAACTGCAGAAAATTACTTCAGGGGCACACATCTTTGTAGATGACCTAAAAAATGCGGCTGATTACATGTTAGTCTTTTACTAGTTTAACATTCCTTGTAAATCAGTCGTTTTCCATTCCTTTCTAGGCAACACGTATGGCAAGTGTCTCACAGTATTTGGTTTTAATTGTCCCCGTTTTCCATATTAAGTACTTGTTGGGTAAAACGATACTCCTAGCAAATATGGAGCAATTCTGGCATATTAAAGAGAGTTACCAGTTCCCAATTTTAAAATATATTTTCTTCACCTTGACAAAAATAATTATTTAAAAATATTTGTTGAAGTGGGACAATCTCTTTTAACATATCCGTATTACTCACTGTTACAGTTTCTTCTCACATTACCAGGCGTTTCACAGCACTAATTTGCGGCTTGCTTCATTGAATTCCTCTTGTAGTTTACGTCTAATTTATCAATCTTTCTTATGATACTCCGGTTTTAGACTTTTCTTCTTGATTCTTGCTGCAGTTAGGTGAGTTCTTTTTGGTGAGGTACTGCTCTGGTCTTCCTGGTCTTTTCCTTTGGTCTGCTTCTGGTCTGGTCAGCTTCAAACTGCCAGGGCTAGAATCCCCACACACCAGATAGAACACAGCTAGGTAAGAAGATAGAAACACAAAGAAAGGACTTAAGAGACCAAGAAGCCATATAGAGCTAAGAATGAATTTACAACACTTCCCATTGCGGGCCACCGTTGTTGAGATAACTATGGCTTCAGACTAGTGCCACTGCTATATTCATTTCAATATTACTGGGCTCACACCCAGTAGATCCCTTTATCCCCAAAAATAAATATATAATTTTTAGAAAAACGGAGAACAGGCAGGTTTCACCCACTCCTCATCCAGCTAGCTATAATCTGTTAGATGGCGAGTATTAGGAGTCAGAGAAACCTGTTACAGAATCTTTTATCTGCAGAAAATCATGTGATGGAGCCCTACCCTTGTACATGGAACTCCGGAAACATACACACTGCTAACTTATATAACTTATCACCATTTATGTCCTATGACGAGAAGGCGAGATCTTGCTGGGTTCTTGCTTTGCTACCAAAATGTGTAAACAATGTCTGTATTATTCTTTATTATTTCTACCAACATGGTTCCTCTTAGGGTTTGGTGTATGTGTGCCTGGTGCAGGCCGCGTTTGCCCTGGCAATGTCAAAGGAGTTAAGCGTACATTCTGCATCACATGTGATAGTCTCCTTTGAAATAGGGTCATGTGCTTTACATAGGCCGATGCACTTCAATGAAAAGATATGGAGCACAGAACTTTGGAGCAGCTATCATTACTCACTTTGTGAATAGCCCTGGTGCATCTGCAACATCTACTTCAATCCATGAAAAGAACATTTCAGTAGTACTTACAGAGTCTGGCCCTACTCCCAGTGTCAAGTGGGCTGTAAGGGCAGGTTCTCTAGTATGTCTGCTGTCTCCTGTTCTACATTCTTTGTTTCTCCCCCCACCGTTGCTCACAAAGGCTTAGAAATTGGAACTAGTGAATTTAGCAGATCCTTTGTAACTGTTAAGAGCTAAGCAACCCTCAGGTGGTCAAGCAGAATACCCCCCTGTTAATAAGGAGGATTGTAAGATCCCTTCTGGGTCTCTCTGGGTGGGCTTGGGTTTTTCAGGGGTTCCTGCTCCTCAGGGGTGCTCTGTCATGTCATGTTCCTTATGCTGTCAATGGGTCAACAGTCAGAATTCAGCCCTTTAGTATCTCCTCTCAGTAACTAGTCCAAGAACCTAACCCCGTTCTTGCACCATTATTTTATACCCCTTTATTTTCAGTGATGTCTTAGAGCATTGAGGGGCTGCTCACACTCGCCTCCATCTTTGCTACAAAAATCTGCAAATAATCCCCCTTTCCAAAAGTATATAGAAGCTGTAGATTCTAACTCTGCTTTTCCTTCTTCCTTCTAAGACTGATCCCTACAAAGTTCATTGCACCTATGGTACAACACGTGCACCAGAGAACTGGAAGGTTTTCCTTCTCTGTCTCCTTAGTTTGAATGGTGTCAGAAAACATGGAGTTTACTTGACAAGGTGATCAAGCACATGCTGTTAGCATTACTACTCAAACATTTAATGTGTGTGTAATAGGACTTGTCCTTATTACACACCCTCATCTATGTTAACTGTGATCATGTTTGCATGCAACTGAGCCTGTCTTGCTTTGACCATGAATTTGTATCACATGAAAGTCCTGGTATACACAACAGCACAGTGGCCACCCACCACCTCAGAGCACAGACAGCAACCAGCACATGCTGAGCTCACTTCCTCTCCGCCCACTTCCCTCCCTTCTGAGTGAAAATGGCACCAGCTGAGCTCTACCTCCTCTTCCACATTGACCTCTGTCATCTCAGAGCACAGAGCTCTACTGGAGCAGGCTGAGGTCAGCCCCCCACACCACACCACACACACATGCACGCAAACACGTGCACACGCTCACGCACGAACACACATAAAGCCTCAGAGGATAACTGGCACAAGATAAAGACTAAACAGAGCACTATCATTGCATAAAAAGGTTTGCAGTGGCCCCCACTGCCTCAGCTCACAGAGGGCTACTGCCACATTCTGTGTCCCCTTCTTGGAGCACCAGCCTTAGCAACACTCGGTCAGACAGTCTTTGCAGCACTTGTGCTCTTTAGCAAGGAACGGAATACATGGTTTTACAGCTATGTGCTTCTGTCCAGCTTCTTGTTCCCAACATACATGGAAATCATGTGCACGCTGAGGGGTAGGTTACGTGAAGGGCGCACCTCCCCAGGACACAAGACTACTGTCTTTTGTGCTGGGGCATAATCATGGAGTAGTGGTGGCAGCATACGTTGTTCTATCCTGTAGTACCGTACAGGACAGGCCTTTTTACTGTCATTGGAAAGGGAAATATCTACCAACCTCACTCAGGTAAATTTCCGTTACCATGATGTGAAGGAACACTGCACTAACCTCACTGAGTGAATGATGTGTGCACAGAGTTTATATGGTGATGTGTAGTGTGACTCCATGCTGAATGCAAGTGTTTTATGTGAAGTCAGTGGAATCACCCCAAGTAAAGAGTAACTCAAGATGGAGGCTGTACAACTGCCTCCCGAGGCTGGCACAGTGCATTGCTGCATTCCTGAACTTTGGGGTTGGTATCCGACAATAAGGCATCAGAGGAAGGACACAGGGCTGCTTTACTTATGCAGTTGAGACCTTGATTTAAGAGGTCTGCTGATTCTCTCTTCTTGAGCACCACCATTTGGTATGATGAAGGATGTGGAGAGGTAGAGATAGAGGTCTCCTTGATTGCACGGTGAATAATCCAGGTAGGGTCGCCACCGTACCACGCACCAGAAGAACAACAACAGGCGGCAGATCTTTCTCCTACCTCGCCGCCAAGACCTGGAACTCCCTCCCCACCCACCTCCCACTGACCCAAGACCTTCTCGCCTTCAGGAGACACCTCAAGACCTGGCTGTTCGAGCAGTAGCAGCATCCCCCCCCCTCAGAGCTTTGAAACCCTCACGGATGAGTAGTGCGCTCTATAAATGTACTGATTGATTGATTGATACCCTTTGCCTCCCAAAGGCAGTGGCTGGCAGGAACAAGGGGTTCACACGTAATTTAGCTCAAGTTATGGGTGCTCCAGTTTGAAACGCCCCTTGCCCCTTCCTGCTGTGTAAATAATCACCTGAAAGGAAGACTGTGTCTGCTTAGCAGAAGAGAGATACACCTGAAGATGAAAACACTTTGGACCAGTTGCTGGAATCTGACAGTGGATCCCATGTTACCTGTATGCAGTATGACTCGAAAAGTAGGGACTTAAACTTTCCTACAGGCTTCAGACTGAAGAGTGGGTCATACGCAGAGGATCATATGACATTACAATACATAACTTTTACACACATGCTTTTACCACTCAGACTTTCCACGCATGCCTTTCCACGCATATGCCTTTATCAGGCCACTTATTTACATTAAAACGACCTTTATGACACATAACAATTACACAACCAGTATTTTTTAAATTAAACAAACTTTTTAAGCGTAAACTATACATTGTTTCACAAAGTATTCTAAAATAGCAATTTTTAATGTAACGTATTAATGCCCCTACCAAGATAACAGACCACTAGACAAGAGAAGGATATGATTAAAACATTTAAAAAGTGAAACATCTAGGCAGATGTGTCACTTCGTAAATCCCTGCACAACATTATACCTGCTTCAGGTACAATGTATGCAGGGTGGGTGTTCCCCTGCATCAAAGACTCGTAGAAGTGGCTAATTGAAATCTATAAGATTTCAGTGTTCCACTTTTAGGATGCCACTCTGTCGAAACCTTACACCTGCCTCATGCCAGGTGTAAGAGTGACACAGACTCTTTCACATGGGGCTTGCCACATGTGAAGGTATTCACATGGGGCTTGCCACATGTGAAGGAACACATTGCTGGAGTTGCCTCTGTTTTCAGACACACCCTAGCAATGCATTACTTTTGCACCTACAGATAGGTCAGTTGTGCTGACGTATCTGTAACCCCTTGAGAGATGATGCGAATGTACTGGTAATATGGCACATCCATGGTGTTGCAAGAAGGGCGCACTAAAAAGGCTTGCATCCCTGCTTTGTCGCATTGATGCAACGCTTCTCATAAACACGTCCCTATGACATATTCACAAGCCTCTTTTAATATTGGAAAAAGTAATCCGCCCGCGGTGCAAGGGGTTTTCTAAATAAGCCCCATTGTCTCTTAGCAAAATCTTGTGAAAATACAAGTTGAAAGTGTCACTGTATTTGAAAATAGCTTTTTTAACCATCAATGCAACGCTACAATAATCTTTATTATTGAAGGAAATCTGATTGAGATAGGACATTTCAAGACCTGTTTATTTTTATTTTTGTTACCTGCGTAACTTGAGGAACCATTTTTCTGCATAAACAGTTAAAACACTTTTTGGAAGATTCCGTGACTATTCTCAAGGGAGTTGTTCACTGCCCTCAAGAACAACTGAGAAATTAGTAGCAAATGGTGCATTTTAATGAACTGTAGGGTAGTGGCATGAGTATAAATGTATTTTAGACTTCAATTCTATTTCACAAGGATATTTGGAGGGGGGGGTTTCACCTCACGGAACGATAGTATTTTATGTCAAATTGTGCATTTCAAACATATTATTCCCCGCATTTCGTCAAACTTTGGTAGGATTGAAAGAAGAGTTAGAATTGAGGTGCATGGGGGTTATTCTTCCGGAGGACCTGTTAAATATAGAGAATTAGGTGTATTTTAATTATTTTAACTTAGTAACACTGGTCAGAATGTGGTACGATAAAAAGACAACTTTACAGGGGCTAATGACAATCTCCAACTGTTTATGGGGAGCTCTGTAACAGAGATTACATTTTGTAATGAAAGTAGCCCTGTAAAGTCTTGGGGGTCCATTAGGATGACAGGCGGACTTTGGCCGCCCGTCATCCTACCGGTGAATGGGACCACACGCTATAAGGGCGGGGGTCCCGTTCTACATATTAGGATGCGCTCACCACAGTGGCGGGCGCTTCCCACATTTTTAGCATTGCGGCGGGCTGTGCTGAAAGCAACCCCCGCCGCAATGCTAAAAATGCACGTTGTGCATTTCAATGCACAACATGAGAGGCCCCGCGAGGTGCCTGTCATGCTGTGCATTGAAATGCAGGGTGGTACCATAGGTACCCCCCATGTGCACCCCTCAACCCCCCAGAGTCCATGGTGGCCCGCAACTGGCCCCTGCAGGGGGACTCCACATGCCTTTGCCACGGAAAGGCATTCCCAAATGCCTATCCTAATATGGCAGGCGGTGTCTAATAGACACCGCCACCATATAAACCCTTTTCCGCCCCGGCCGCAAGGCGACCGGGGCGGAAAAGCGGCGGACGCTCTTTCCGTCCTCTGCGGTCCCCCCCGCCATACTAATATGGCAGGGGGAATTCGAGAGTGGATGTCGGGCGGATTGCCCCCGCCAGGCCGGCAGTCGCTACCGCCAGCCTGGCGGGGGCAATCCGCTCGACATCTTAATGGGCCCCCAGGTAGGGTGCAATACCAATTTAACCCAATTTGCTATTTTCTATAATGTTCTAGTTATCACACTTTACACATTTCTATGGTACAACTTTTAGCATACTGTGGTCTACTTCCACAATTCCCCCAATGTGCAGATTTTGCAAATTCCATAGTAGGCCTATAGGGACATCCACTTGTAGGCTTCACTATTGTGTGATCCAAATGTAGAATTTTGTATTGGTCAGAGGTCAGTGCAGCTTTGTAAAATGTATAACTCTGACTTTGTATTTTGGAATAAATGACTGTGCTCAATGCTTTCCCAAATTACCCCGACTTGAGTTGACCACAGACTGCATACTGTAGCTCCTGGACCGGTTTCCAGTATACTGGCTTCAGCATCAACTTGGATAAGTTAGTTCTCCGTCCATTCCCTGAAGGACTATCGCAGGTAGCCTTGTGGAAACTGATCCCTATTGTTCGTGGAGGATTCAAATATTTGTGGGATATGTAACTAGGTAAAGGGAGGAATTCTTCTAGAAGAACCTTTAAGATGTTCTAGACAAATTCTGCAAAACAGTCCTCACACTGCGGCAGCCCGCCTGTGCCCCTCGTAGGTACAGCTGCATTGGTTAAGATGCTCATTCTCCCCCAAATTTACACATGTCCTCCAAAACACCCCCTCCTGGGTGTCTGCAGCTCTCCTCTAATGGGTAGAGATGGAATGCGTGTACTACTACTGTGGAGCGGGAAACCAGCTAGAATTGCCCACGGGAAACTGACAGGGGGAGTGTATGACAGTGGAATAGCTCCCTACGACATACAGGCTTACAACTAATGACAATTAATGATTAGGCATTTGTCCCTCAGAATAAGCCCTTCCTGAAAGTAGACAGACACACCATGGGAGACAGGGGCTACCCACCTAGAGTAAGTAAGCGCAATAGCCGCACATCACTACCACAGCACACACTGGCAGTGGTCGGATCCTTGGACAATGCACTGCTCTGACTTAATTGGAGTGGGACATAACAAGAGAAACTCCTTTATGGGATAGTGATCTGCTCAGGGACGTTGGAAGTCTGCCGGGCTTTGGTAAATGGGATCAATCAGTCAATAACGTAATTGTAGAGTGCAGCTTGTCACACCGGAGGGTATCCAGGCGCTTCCTGCTGGTCTCATTCGAACAGCCAGGTCTTGAGTCCCTTCCTGAAGGTGGTCAGCGATGGTGCAGTGTAGAGGTGGAGAGGTAGGTTGTTCCAGGCTTTGGCAGTGAGGTGGAAGATGAAGCGGACTCCTGTGCAGCTGCGTGGTATCTCTGCAAGGGCGAGGTGCACCGAGAGGAGGTTCCTGTTTGGCTGGTAGAAGTGCAGGCGATGGTTCATGTAGGTAGGTCCTTGGTTATGCAGGGCCTTGTAAGTGTGGCTGTGGGTGTGGGTCAGGGTGTTGAAAAGGCCTCTCTTCTGGACTGGGAGCCAGTGTAGGTCCTTCAAGTTCTGGGTAATGTGGGATCTCTTAGACAGGTTGAGGATCAGCCTTGCCACTGCATTCTGTGTCAGCTGTAGTCGCTGAATGATGGGACATAGTTCGAACAGCCACCAGGAGTCGTTCCATAGAGTGGTATGCTTGCTGAAGATGAGGATTCCCGTCTTGTTCTGATTGAGCTTGGGGTAGTTGTTCCTCACCCAGGCTGAGACATTCTTCATATAGTTGTAGAAGTTGGTTTTAGTTGAGGTGGGGTATGCTGAGAGCAATAGGACGAGCTGGGTGTCGTCGGCTTTGGAAATTATGTTTATGATGTGTGATCTGACGATGTCCGTGAGGGGGTCAGGTAGATGTCGAAGAGGGTTGGGCAGATGGATGATCCTTGAGGTACGTCATAAGGATCTGATAGGGTTTATCAAATTGGGTGATGTTTGGGGAGGATAGGTTGAAAACCCTGGTGGACTTCCAAGTAGAATTTAAACTGTCAAGCACCGAGGCATTTAAGTTCCAGCACATCACAACACTCAGGTGACTCAAAGTCCACTGCCACACTCCCCCTTAAGGACACATTCCCCCTGGAGAGCATACTTCTGTCTCAGGGGATCCCGCAGAAAGCCATATTCCTCATATACAAGACTATCAACAACAATACCCCTATCCAGCTTGTTGACTTTAGTGCGAAACAGGATGGTGAGTGGGAGGAGGAGGTCATGACACCAAGAGGTAGCATACGGTCGGGTTTCAAACTGGTGTAATAAAAGATCCTTCAGAGGGCTTACCTCACCAGATCGGTACTGGCCTGGGTAGGGCACCCTCCTGACAATCGCGGCCCGGGAGGGGGTGGTTGGAGGGGAACCCTATTCCAAACTTTACAGGAGTGCCCGGAATTGAAGACCTTTTGGTCCAATGTGTAACACTGTATGATGCGTGGCTGGCACAGATGGCCCCCTTTCAGCAAAAACTGCTGCAATTTATATCTGGGGGAGGTAACCCCACGACGACACTGTAGTGTCCTAGCCTGAACACGGTCTAGTGTTTAGAGTGTCTGTATTACACTTTACACCCACCCACCACAGACGTCATGGTGTCACATGACGCTGGCAATAAAAGGGGCCGAGCGCACGTGCTCGAGGCGATTCCTACTACCCTCATCTGGTGTCTGCGTCCGTCATTGCTGCTCCTAACATGCGGGCCTAGGGCCCTCCACCTCTAACTTTACATTGGCGACGAGGCCGGTAGTGCAGCCCATGCGTGCCACTACCCACTGCTAAATCTACAAGAAATAGGGGAAGAGAGCTGCCCGCCTAGAGGGCATCCCCTGCAGCAGGGCGCAGCCGGTGGGCACGTCGGAGCCCCGCAGTGACCGGGAGCCCCACAGCAAGCCGACCGGAGCCCACCCGCGTCGACCGCCACCACCGAGTGCCACCAAGCAACAGCGGACCGCCCAGAGCCCACCTGCGACGGCCGCGAGGCTGAAGACCCCCACCGCAGAGGTGCACGGGCCGGACGGAGCCCACCCGCCGCGACCGCGACGGAGCATCTGGCCCGCCGGCCGAAGGTGAGCCCCACGGGCGAAGTGCCCGCCATAAACTGTGCCAAACAATAAGCAGCGCCAGCGGAGCCTACCCGCGGCCTGCCCGAGTCGTCCCCCGCCCCCGCCGCGTGTGTGCCTAGAAGCGGCGGGGCACAGAGACTAATGGCGGCGTGAGGAAGCGCGGCCGGACCCGCAACACCCGTCAACAACGAGGGGGAGGGAGCGGAGTAGCTAACCGCCTCCCGACCCCCCTCGCAACGTGTTCCGGGCCAGCGGAGCCCACCCGCGGCCCGCCGGTAGCCCCCCAGCAAAGGAAAGACTCTGCAGCGCCAGCGGAGCCCACCCGCGGCCCGCCGACGGCACCCCCGAGTGGAGAAGAACTGCAGAGCCAACGGAGCCTACCCGCGGCCTGCGACGTCCGTGACAGGTCTCCGCCGCGCAGCGTGTGCGATGTGGAGCTGCTGCGGTGGGAGACCGGAGCCTCATCAGCATTTCGAATAGGCAGAGCCGGCGGAGCCTACCCGCGGCCTGCCCCGCCCAGGGAAGAGTGACCGGAGCGACGCGCTCCCCGCCTGAGGAAGCATCAAATCCCCCCCCCCCCCCCGCGAGGACTGCCGAGGCTGCAGCGGGCGGGGAGGGGAAAGCAGGAGAAGCGTCTGCACGCGGCCAGCGCCGCCAACGTCCAGGAAAGGAACAAAGTGCCTGTATGCGGCCAGCGCCACAATAATCATTTTGAACTGGACAAAAGTAACTGTAAAGCGTGTGTGAGAGCACGGACAACCAGCAAGGCACTGAGCATGGTTTTCCCCCCCCCTGCACATAGCCACTGAAGTACCTCGCCTCCATGCCTATGCCTCTTGCCCCCACCAGTAAATAAGAAAAGGGGACGGACTTACTAGGAGGGCAGCCCGGTGCCCAGCACCCAAGGACAGGGACTCAACAGGAAGGCAACAGTAGCTCCAACCCCAGCCCCCTGTGCACCGAGAGAGCACAGACAATAGAGTGCTCAATCAGCGAAGAAGGTATCAAGCAAGGCAGGCTGCTGACACAGTGAACACTGCCACCCAGTGGCCAAAAGGCAAAGCGCACCTGCATTTTCATAAAAAAAAAAAAACTAAAACAAGCATTGCACAACGCAAGCTCAGTCAACAGCATCAAGGGGCATCAGACTGAGTAGCGCCCCCAGGGAAAGCATCTAAACTCCCGCAGCAAGCAAGCATCTAAACTCCCGCAGCAAGTACCTGCGCAACAGCGCAAGTGACACCCACACACACCAGCAAGGAGTCGGCGGCTGCCACTTCCAACGCGACGTGGGAAAAGGCACCAATGCCTCACAAAGCATCCAAGCACTGACGTCTGGAGGAAACGACTGCCAAGCACTAGAAGAACGTCCAGGGAAACGACTGCCGCGATCAAAGGACGGAGAGAGCAGCGACGCCTTGTGGCCACAGGCGCTCACCGCAGCATCAACTACTCCCGCCAACGGTCCAAAGCATCAAGTACCCGACGACAGCCAAAGCAGCAAGTACCCAAGTCATGCAACAGGCGTCCCAGAACCCTGAACAGTAAGTGCGCAAACAACGCGCCACGTGGCGACGCACAGCCACCGCAAGCAGAAAGAAGACCGCAGGCAGCGCCATCACGCAGAACAATTATCGCGCACGACCACACGACGTGGCGCCTCCCAGGAACCGATCCGCAGAATGATCGCCCATCAAGTGCTGACCCACAACGGGTCCCCCAGGAACTGTTGTAGCGCAAAGTCCGACAGGACGACCGAAAGCAACCTGCCAGGGATCGGCAGAAGTGGACCACCAACCGGTCCAAGACGTTCAACCATGAACAGGTCTACAAACATGGACCCCCGAACGTCACCAACAAGCATCAAGAAAAGAAAGCATCGAAAAGATCTTGTGTACGGTGAGCATGATGGTTGCTAGAAGAAATGTGCTTCAACGATTCGGTGCTAAGGCCGCGCCAGACCTAGAGCAGCAGAATTGTAATAAGGACTGGTGCTCCTTACACGAGAGACTGATATACAAGAGTTACGGACGTACGAAAAAGTGGGACCGGATATGGCAGCGGGGGCGGGCTCAGGGCTCACAATGCAGCAGGGCGGGGAGGCATATACTAACTACAGCAAGCACAGGAAGGCCATCAATTGATATATAAATTATTGGGGCAAATGGGAGACAAGCCTACGATTCTGCTGAGCGTGTGTGTGTGTGTGTGTGTGTTTTTTAGGTGCTAGAAATCTTTAATAAAATGAATTTATTAAAACAAATTTAAAGATAGAAACAGTTCCTCCACTTACTGCGACCAGGTTTGTTAGTAGTATACTATTACTCCCTACGGTCAGCCTCGGACCCTGACAGGCAGTCAGGCCCAAGCAGAGAGAGATGCGCTGGGACAGTCAGGCACCACCATTTGAAAGAATCCCCAGTGCTTGTAGCTCCATCCATGGCAGACGTCACTATTGAAGGGCTTAAGACAAAAAATAATCAGGGTGGAAAACTTATATTTAAAATAAAAAATCACTTTGTCTCATTTAGCACTGGTTAATTTATGAATTTCTCCAGCTCACTCCATAGTTTTCTGTATTAGTCAGCAAGCATACTTCCAATTTTTAAAAACAGCCCAGTTATCACTCTACATTTCCCCCTAACTCTCCAATTTATTTTGCAAGCTTGCACCATGCCAACAGTATACACTGTCTGCTAATTCCATAATGCCCCATTTGATCATTTTTAACATCCACTAATTACATAGCAAGGCAAGCACACGTGCATTATTCGTAATGTCTTTCTGGCACACTTTTGCTGGTTTCCATAATGCTCCTAGAATGCACGCTTCGTGAGCCCTGTCTATCTCTATGCATGGTGTTAACTTGCTTGTTGAGCCCTAGGTTCACTGAGTTGAAGTACTTATGCGTGGTCAGCATCACTGTGGTTGATGTCTCATTTGGACCATGGATACACCGCTTGATCTGCTAGCCCAGCAGATGTCAGAAGCGGTGCCAGGACAGGGGCAGGGACTGGTCAGTGCCAGGAGCCGAAGGTTGAGTAGAGGTATGCCACCCCTGTTCGACCCTCCTACAAACGCTCTGTTCAAGAGCTGCCGCTTGGTGCTTCCTGATCTTGACTTGAGCTCCCAGCTCCTTTCTGAGAATGAAGCCTCCATTAGAGCGGGTCCAGCAAGAATTCCTCACATCTGAGGAACAAGAGCCAGGGAAATAGCTGCACTGAGTATATCCAATGAGGAACTTCTTACTCGCTCTCACATCACAAGTGTAACAACAGTAAACAAGCATTGGAAATGCAATAGGTCTCGCAGCATTAGAGTTAGTGCTTTTAGAATTGTTTATGGGTTTTTTTTGTAAATCTTTAGCATTTTTGTTTCCTGTAGCCAATGCTAAAGAATTACAAATAAAAAAAGCCATAAACAATTCTAAAAGCTCTAACTCAAATGCTCCGAGACCTATTGCACTGTGTGAGGGTGAGTGAGGGTGAGTGAGGGTGGGTGAGGATGAGTGAGGGTGAGGATGAGTGAGGGTGAGGATGAGGAGTTGAGGGTGAGGAGTTGAGGGTGAGGATGAGTTGAGGGTGAGGATGAGTGAGGGTGAGGATGAGTGAGGGTGAGGGTGAGGAGTTGAGGGTGAGGATGAGTGAGGGTGAGGATGAGTGAGGGTGAGGATGAGGAGTTGAGGGTGAGGATGAGTGAGGGTGAGGATGAGTGAGGGTGAGGGTGAGGAGTTGAGGGTGAGGATGAGTGAGGGTGAGGATGAGTGAGGGTGAGGAGTTGAGGGTGAGGATGAGTGAGGGTGAGGATGAGTGAGGGTGAGGATGAGTGAGGGTGAGGATGAGTGAGGGTGAGGGTGAGTGAGGGTGAGTGAGGGTGGGTGAGGATGAGTGAGGGTGAGGATGAGGAGTTGAGGGTGAGGATGAGTGAGGGTGAGGATGAGTGAGGGTGAGTGAGGGTGGGTGAGGATGAGTGAGGGTGAGGATGAGGAGTTGAGGGTGAGGATGAGTGAGGGTGAGGATGAGTGAGGGTGAGGAGAGGAGTGGAGGGTGAGGAGTGGAGGGTGAGGAGTGGAGGGTGAGGATGAGTGAGGGTGAGGAGAGGAGTGGAGGGTGAGGAGTGGAGGGTGAGGAGTGGAGGGTGAGGAGTGGAGGGTGAGGATGAGTGAGGGTGAGGAGAGGAGTGGAGGGTGAGGAGTGGAGGGTGAGGAGTGGAGGGTGAGGAGTGGAGGGTGAGGATGGATTCGCCATTGGTGTGACGGTCAAGAAGGGTTGCCCTAAATTCAATCAAGAAATTGTACTTGCATACCTCAGATGTGCCAGGGCGCAGGTAGCTTGAAGTACACGCAGCCGCCAGGGCCTAGTAACACCACACACGCAGGAGATATAAACACAGAAACAGACGGATTCGGGAAGGGCTTGTGCTGACACCAGTCACGCAGGGGCACTTCCAGGGCTAGATGATTGCGAGCGTCAGTCACAAACACGTGCTTACGTTCAAATGCAAAATGCGCACTCACAAATAAAGTATATTGAGACGCCCGCGCATAAGGAGCGCACGCACAGATTGGGGCACAGCCAACATGTACAAGTGCACTTAATGCACACCCAGAACACACCATTCGAGTCAAAAACTGACAAGCACACACAATGTACACGGACGGGGTCTGACAGGCATCTATGCACAGTTCCTCCACAGTGGCACCTACTGATACCTATGTGGAGTAAACGCACGCACTGAAAGAGAAAGCTCAGTTTTATGCAATTTACAAAGAATAGCCTCGTTCAATAGCATAGGGTGACCAGGCGTCGCGGATTTGCCCGGACAGTCCCGGTTTTTCTCCAGCCTTCCCTGCAGATTTCAGGAAATTAAGGTCATGTCCCGGTTTTTAGAGACGGTCGGCTGAACTAACAGTGGGAGGTACCTTTTAATGTTTTGCAAAGCATGGATAGTTAGCAGCTGTTATAAGAAAGCAATCTAATTAACAGGCAAGCTGCTGTGTTTATGGCTTTTTATGAATGTTCTTACTGTCTCTTCTGTAATTCTCTGCTGAGGAGCGCTGTCATCGATGCGCTGGGTTGAATTACAATACTATTACGAATGGTTGTTCTTCTTTAAGGCACTTGTAGCGTACGATACACTCCGGGCGGTGTCAGGGTGCTAGTCCGGGCTTTGCCTTGCTTTGCTCCGTTCTTCTGTCATGTACCAGTTTGTCCGACATGGAGTATGTTTATTTAGGCATTAATACATAGTGCGAGTTGTTTATAAGTTTATGCATGTATGCATTTTTATATAGCGCGGACATTAGCCAAAGGTTCCAAAGCGCTTTACAGAAGACATACATATTACATATTCCTAAAATGTTCCTACATATAAATAAAGTAAAGACAGTAGAGTGTGGTATAAATTGCAGCAGTCATAATATTTGTAGAATGTACCATGTACCTGGATGCAGGGGCTATATGTGTAACACAGAGATCAATAGTTCCACAGCCATTAAACACAGGACGTGTTCAGCCGGTTGGGGATGCTCTACAGCCATTAAACACAGGACGGGTCAGCAAGTTGGGGATGCGCAATATTATATTTGAATGAATGAATAAATGAGATTGCTTGTATTACCCACGCTAACAGCAATAGATACCTTGGCATACATTTACAATTCCAAAGGTCACTAAGAAAGAGGAGAAGCTACTATTAAAAGGAAAGAATCGTACAAAACAATTACAGCTCAAACAGAAGATGAATGAGCGCGTTTTACAGAAAGATAAAGCGGGTCCTTTAAACCTCGCAGCTCCCCTCGAGATTTCACACGGGTTTGTGAAGATTAGGCCATGGGGAGAGAATGTGACATCAGTCTGGGCTAACCACTTCTGAGCGGGGGAACCAGGTTCTAATCTTGGGGTTGGCTCGACATCCAGTGATCCTGGGGAAATCGCATCATTATCCGTACCTACAAAAACCAAATTTGTCCTTGTGCAATGTAACGGGTACCATGTTAACCGTTCCAATCAATAGCTTAGAGTTGAATTTGCGCTATATCAAAACTGCAAAAAAAAAAAACCTGCAAAATACAAGTGTGCAAGATAGGATCCTTCGGTTTGCTGAGCAGCTGAACTGCAGTATAGTCCGGAAAACGGGAACGCTTCAAGACTTGTATGTTAGTTTGTTGCGTTAGGGCCCGGACAGAGTAAGTCACGTCAGTCTCATGTCTCCATGGGGCTTGAGGGGCTGTGGGGAAGGTAGTCTCATGACTGACATCTCAATGGAGGTTCTGGCCTGGAGCATAAACAGTCACGGGTCAGGTTGGTGTCTCTATGAGGCTTAATGGACTGGGGCAGAGGCTCTGCCGCAGAGCCAGTCACATTTCTTGATGCTGAAGGGCTGCATGTAGTTAAGTATACTGCCGGATGTAAATTGCTACAATAACTCCTCAAGTGTATTAAGTGTCACATAAACGTTGCTGAGCACCGCGCTGAGAGTAAAAGTGTGTTTGAAGGCAAGCCTCGATGTCCATGACAAAAGAAAGGCGCGCTGCCATACTTGAAGAAGGTGGGCCTCTTCCAGCAGAGAATGGACCCCGGGGCGGGCCAAGTACGCCTCTCATAAAAGAAATGGCGGGGATGGTGGAGAGTCAACCGCACAGCATTTTTATATAGCGCGGACATTAGCCAAAGGTTCCAAAGCGCTTTACAGAAGACATACATATTACATATTCCTAAAATGTTCCTACATATAAATAAAGTAAAGACAGTAGAGTGTGGTATAAATTGCAGCAGTCATAATATTTGTAGAACAGGACGAGGACTGGCGCCAAATTTAAGACATGAGGTAGAGAGGGGCGCCTCGAAGCATGATCAGTGTAAAGACTAATCCAGCGAGGTAACATCCTAAAAGAGACGCCAGGGCCGCGAGGGCAGAGACCAGTTTAGGCACACCGTGTGTGTGCGCCCTTCTCTTCTGACAGTCACTTTAATTAAACCAATACACTGCAAATTAAATTAAATATAACTCGCATTCAATCAAGGTTCATTTAACAAATGCGTCACGCGTTGGGCAGCAGCCTCAGCATTAAGCCGGAATCAAAGTGACAACAAGCTCTCGGCATTGCGTGGCGGGAGGGGGCGGGGGGAACGTCGAGGGCAGGCAGGATGACTCAGGGGAGGGGGCGGAGCGGGGCAGAGCGGCATGTGGGTGTGAACAAGCCGGGCCTTTGAAGTGAAGCTAAGCTTCACTTCAAAGGTGTCGGAGGAATGCGGGCGGCTGTGCACGCGCTTTTAAGCTCAATGCACATGCGCATTGAGCTTAAAAGTCACGGGCACTGCAAGGAATCGCCACGATTCCTTGCAAGTTAGATAAAGTGTGGATGAGCCCCTATAGTCTCGCTTGCTCGATGCGCATGCGCATCGACAGGCGAGACCTAAAAAGATAGTGTTTTTATCATTTGGTGAGCAACACTTTAGGGTCCTTTGAGCAACATGTGTTCGCGAGCTTCACATTGGGTACCACTGTTGTGGTGGATGGCCATTAGCCACACACAGGAATCTTGCAATACTTCTGGACATTTTTAAGTGTGAGAGGATGGATACACAGCTGTCACATGCCTGTAAATGTTCACTGTGTTAGAAGCTGGCACTATTGTTCCATAAACTGTACCAGTGTTGTTGAAGCCACGCCAACAAACAATACAACAGCCAAAGTGGCGGCACTATTGTGGATGGGTGCAAGAGGGTGTGAGTGCAGGGTGCAGCCTTGGGACAGAGCAGAGAGTACTAGGAGGTTAGATTCAAATGTACAACGCTAGGGGCAGAGGGTATATTTGGCGGCAATGGAGAGTGGAAGGAAGGTGGAGGGCAGGGAGCAAACTGGTGTAAATCCCCTGCTCCCCACCCTCACACAGAGGAGCTACCAGATGTGCATTAACAAATATCGCCTTTCACAGCACAGGTATTGCACAGTCTACAACAGGTAGAAGATAAAGCTTGTCTAGTATCAAAACGTTTCACTCACCGACAGAAGTGTTAAACCAAAGGGGAGCTCAGCAACAGAGGTGTGCATGCAAATAACAGGTGCCAGATGGGCACCAGATGTTCGCACTTCCCTTGAACACACAAACAGATACCACCTTGGCACTAGGAGTGCAAATTTCCTTTGCTCACATATCACACATACATAAAGATAATCACTGCAAGCTTCCCTAACACACACAAATTGGGCAAACTGAATGCAGTAGCAATGCACGTTTCCCTCGAAGACACAGAGTAGGAAAAGTGCAGGCATCCGCACTGCAAAATTCACTGCACACATACAGAACAGGCACAGCAGAGTTGTAATATTCCCTGACCTAATACAGTACAGGTGTAGGGTAGCCAAGAGCACACGGTTAAATATACTGTAGAGCAGGGATCTGTGGGTATCTTCCAGCAAGAAACTCAGAGGGTTAATGCACCTCAGTGCCAATCTCAAGCATGACCGAGCCGGACTACTGCACAGGGTACCTCATCATGCAGGAGCACCTGCAACAGCAGAGAAAACAACAGCAGTTTGCCCTTCTCGAGGGCAGTGAATATCTGTTCGCTCTGTTGATAATTTATAGTTCTGTTTGATTCAGAGTATGGTGATGGAAAATGCCTGTACTGTTCCATTACAAATGCAGCAGACCTATTAAGAGATGTTGAAACTGCTCAATGTATGACACAGTAGTAATGCTGAGATGTACTGCAGCCTCACTGGTTTATCAAATCTGTTACACCCAACTATGAAGCTGAGGTAGTTTCTCACACCTTCTACCAGAGTTCAGTACCAAATCTGGAGTTCAATCTCTTGCCTTCGTTGTTGAGGCTACCAAGAAGTCGAAGTCCCCTCTTCAGATAGTCAACCATACAAAACTTGTTACGAACACATCTTCATGATCATCTTACCAAAGCTTTACATTGTCTGTAAGAAATGATCTTACACTGCCAAAGCATTTAGACCCAGATTTATGAAACATTCACGCAATGCCAGCAGTTACGGCACTGTTTTTCTTCTCTCTCTGTGCTGGCGCATTTTAGGCTGCAAGCATTAACACACACACCCTTCCGCCATACTGCCAAGGTGTGTGCATTCTGTAAGGAATTGTTTCTGTACAGAAAGCAAGCCAATCCAGTACAAAAACTATCCTTTAATACTTTTCCTGCTTCATGCGTGCACGCTACAATGGACCAAGCATGCAAAGCAGACGCGGCCAGCATAGGTAAGAGCGATGGGGTGGGAACGGGGGAAGTCGAAACTGAGTTGGCGATACAGCAAGCACATGGTATGTGGTTTTATTTTTTTAAATTTAATTTTTACCTATCCCTTCATCTGTCAACCCTCTCACCCCGCCCCACTGCCCTTACCTGTGCCGTCCGCACCTCATGCAAAGTATAAGAAACAAGCAGAAATGAAAACATTACTTCTTCTTATGCCTCCCTAAAGGAGATTTTGCTGCAAATCCCAGTCTATGAATGGCTGTAGATAGGGATTTGTTCAGGGCCGGACTGGGAACTGAAAGCAGCCCTGGCAAATTTTTTCAGACCTGCCCCCGGCCGGCGTGTAGCGAGCGAGCGTAGCGAGCGAGCCTGACAGCTATTAGGAGGGTTTTCCCCCCAAGAAAATTTTGGAAAACGACAGACCAAAAGAGTGAATTTCACAGCACATTTTTCATTACATATTCAATTGTATCAACTTTCAAAGCACAGTAAATAGTAGATGATGACCTTAAAGAGCACCAGGTTACCCATCCAGTCATATGTACCCATAGACTTTCTTTCAGAGAAAACCAAAAATAGACACGAGTAGTGCATCAGAGAGAACAAAGTAAAAATGAGACCAGCCCCCACATGGTGTGTAGCAAGCAAGCGCAGTGAACAACCACTACAAGGGGGAGTTTGGGGGGTTGAACTTGTGACCCCCCCAAGAAAATTTGGGAGACAGAAAGGCCAAAACAAAGCATTTTTCAACACATTTTACATTACATACTAGATTGTATTCACTTAAAGCATAGTAAATGATTACCTAATTCAGCCTCGACCTTTTGCCAGGTCAAAATGGCAGTTTTACAACTGCACAGGCAGACTGCAATGACAGGCCCTTGCCTTGACACATGTTTGAATAGGCTACTTAAGTAGGTGGCACAATAAGTGTTGCAGGCCCACTAGCAGCATTTAATTTACAGTCCCTGGGTACATGTAGAACCACATTTTTAGGGACTTGCAAGTAAATAAAATGTGCCAATTTTACCATGTTTAAAGGAATGAGCGCAAGCACTTTAGCAATGGTTAGCGGTGGTAAAGTGCACTAAGCCCTAAGAGCCAACAAACATGGCTATTGATGTAATAAAGCAGAATAAAACCTGCATTTAATTAGGAGAAGTCTTAGGCCAACAAGGACTTATCCAACCATGTCTCAGCCATCAGTATGAACAATAATATATCTAAAAATCACTTCACACAGGAGGCCTGTGGAAGACTAGGTCTACAGCTCACCATCCTTGAAGAGCATCTCCCCATGAAGTCCCAGTATCATTTTGAATGTTTAACACAGGAGAGAGTTTACGGATGCATATTGTTTAAAGTTCTTTTCAAGTATTCTGAATGTTATGTGAAGCAGATTAGCAGATCTGTACGTCCATTTACTTTGAGGAGTTAATAATTGACATATCCCACTTCTATTGTATCAGCAGCAAATAGTTACAGACCCCACCAACCATTTAGCTTAACTGTGAATGTGAAGCATAGGTTGTCATCAAGGGTACGCCACTTATGTGACAATTCACTTGTGTGACAATTTGTAGGACACTTTGTGAAAGGCATGTGCTTTACATGTGCATCGCATGTGCGCAGCCTTTTGAATCTCAAAAGAACCTGGAGGGGACTACGGAGAGTAATCGCACGGCCATTGCACACATTTGTGCCAAGCAAGGAACATCCTCCATGTCATCACACCATCAAAGAGCTCATTACCAGACGTGGAAAGGGCACGCTGTGCTCATTCAGTACGCACTGTGAGGGTGTCGAGCTGGGGCCATGCAAAACCCCTACTAACCACAGACCATCAAACCAACCAATGGTAGAACAGGTCTGGTTGGTAAGAGGGAATTGCTCGTTTTACAGTCTAGGAAAAACCATGTCCTCCGTTGTGCTCCTTGTGAAGATAATGACTGTTTCCAAGGATATCAGAAAAAGCTATGGGCTCGGTAGAAACGTGGACAGGCTTCCAACACCACAGGCACATCTGTGTTTCTTATTTAAGTCTGGCCTAGAGACAGCTTTAATTGACTCTGGGTTAAGCTATGGAAAGGAAAGAGGCACATCAAGGACAGGCAAGAATGCACTTGCACAGGCAGAAGGATGAAATGGCCTTGGGTAGCCACACAGGTTATGTACAACTGCACAGTCAGCAAGCTACAATGTATACTAGTAAGTAGTGGGGTAAACCACCAAACAGCTGGCATGCTGCAGGTCGGAAGGAACTCATGCTATATTACAGGTATGATACAGTAGAGACTGCTTCTATTTGGATGACAATATGCACAGGCAGTAAGTACCAAGTGAGGTAAATCTGGTGCATGCATTGGGAAGAAAGAGGTATTCTACTAAATGCTGGGCAAGAAAAACACTTCACGGATAAATAAAACAGAATAAACCGTCCTAACAAGATACATTGATATTTTTAATTTGAAACACAATATGTGATAAATAGATGGAAAGAGCCCTAAGAAAGCGGATTTACACTTTTGCGAAACATGTGTTGGCTGTTGTCTTAAATGTCATGAACTTGTACAATGAGAATTTCATAGTATGAATTTGACATTTTTGAACAATTTCATTACCATTATTCTGATTACCAAGCGTTAGAAAGTATACATCTTATTTTCTGTTTGCATTTTAATAAATACACTGGAGGTGGCATCTAGTGTCTCAATGAGGAGCACCAGTTACAACAAGACCACCATCTCCCTCAACTGCAAGTTTAGCTCAAATATAATAGGATGTTCTGGCTGCACTACTTTGGCTATTAAACACATTTCCTATCTAGGAGATGCCCCTGGCTTCTTCACATTCACTCCTGTTCAAGTACTTTCAGCCAGATTTAAATAATCTTTCATCTAGCTTTTTATCATGTTTTTTTAAACATGTTCTTCCCCAGAAAGAAGGGCATTCTCCCAGTTACCTTTCTTTCCCTTGCTACTCTTTTTCCTAATCCTGCCTTCTACACTTTTTACTTAGATGTCAAAATCTCCATTCTTAAACCTTTTTTGCCATTTGATTTTCCCCTCTATTTCCTCTGCTCTCTTATCCTTTCAGTTCTTATCCTCCTCGTCTCTCCTTTTTTCTAATCCATGTCTAAATATAATCTCCCCTCTCATTCCATTGCGTTCTGTTCTTTTCCCTACCATTTCTCCATGATCACCTAAGATTCTTTACTTAATTCCTATCCTGGTTAATGCTCTCTCATTCCGCCCTCCTTTACCCTTGTTCTTCCTTCATTTCACCCTATTACTTGATTCCATTCCTTCTCTCACTTATTCCTCTTGTCTCCTTTTCCTTCTACTCTCTTTCCCGATTCGCATCCTCAATGACCCACTGTTGTAGGGTAGACTCTAGCACAACTGAATTCAGGCAGAACGTGCAAATGTTCACAGGCATCAGCACAAACTTAGCCATCACCCCTCCGAGGCCTACGCCCTTGCACCTTAGGCCCCTTTTGCTTTCGCAGGATCAGTAATACAGGGGGATAGGTCATAAAACCAGGAAAGCCACATCCGTGTGAAATGTGTTTCTAGTAAAGCGAATATCTACATGCTAATTCCAATAGTGTTGTTTAATTAGATGGAGGCAAAATGGAGGCGGTGATTAAAAACTTTACTTTGCTGGGCATGACAAACGTGTCCACTCTCTCACAATGGAAGAACTGAAGGGAGAATGCTGAAGCAAATGAATCATGTTTTTGCATTTAATCAGTCAGCTTTAATTCATCTATTTTGTAAATTTATATCTATTTTGGAGATTTTTTTAAATTTAATTTAGATCTATTTTGGAGATTTTTTTAAATGGTAATTTAGGTTTTCCCAGAACTGTCTGAAACAAAGTCCACAGACGTTTAACCACAGTGCACTGTATTTTCACCGGCTCGTCTCCCCTCCCCGCCACCAACGCAATTTTTCTGCTGATGCAGGCGGAATCAAGAAGAACACCGGCACATTAAATACAGATCACCTGTTCGCCGATTAGTATGTAAAATTTAGAGTAAAAATAAAGACAATGTGGTACTCTGCTTACATTGTTTCAGCAAAATCAGCAGCATGACCCAAACCGGATAGTTCTCATTTTGTTCAATCTTAACTCTGACCTGCGAGTCTTTCAAAACGCACCGTTGTTCATGTCTATCTCTACAAATTAACTTTCATCCCAATCTACTCTGGTAACAGTAATGTGATGTATTCCTATAGGTACTGTATCGATTCCCCTATTCCTGACCCTGGTCTGGTTAATAATTAACTAGCAGCCATCCAACGGTGCAAAAACCGTTATCTGATTAAGCCACACCACGGCACAGAAGCGCGTTATCTGATTAGGTCATAACGCATGCCATCTAATTAGACAAGCGATATTCCTCCAGCCCCTGATAAGGCATACGGAGTTCTCAAAACAAATCAAACCTACAGCGACCTGGGAAATTCCCATAGCCATTGTTTTGATTTCACAGAGAACTTCAGCAAAAGAATGTGCGAACGAGCCCGTTCATATGACATCCTTATTGACGTATATATGTCCATCCTTACGTCAATCTCGGCACCTTTCAGGTATAAATATTACCGACATTGCCTTAAGCAAACACATGCGGTGGTGACGAGATCGGAGCAGCGAGACGTGCCGAGGAGCCCAGCAGAGAGCGAAGCCCACAGGCGCTGCCCCGCCTTCCTGACGCGCTGAGAACGAGACGCTGCCTTTCTCCTGCTGAGAAATCCAGCTCCGGCGCTTCCAAGCAGCCCTCGCAGGCAGCTGGAATATCAAGACCTGGGATAAGAGATACCAGCCCTCCATCATTCTAGATCTCAGGTACAGAACTGAATAACCCCTTGCAGAGAATTCTCGAGTCAGTCCCTTGGCAAAGCAAACTTAACTTAAACTGCTACTTATCTACTCCCGCCCACGTATTAGGCTTAGGTCAGGTACACTGGGGTAGGCGTGGTTAGAAGCACCAGTTGAGTATGATTAGTTAAATGTATATATGTATGTATCTATTTTATCCATTTTAAGGTATCATATGGCTTAGAAACCATATCAATGCTTTTACAGTATTATTTTATAATTCTGTCTTTACTGTATGCACTTTACTTAACTATAAGTATTACAATAATAACGATTCATTTCTCTTGTATGAGAAAGGAGACTGATCAATAAATAACATCTTTTATTGAACACGCCCGTCTTTTCCTTTTCTCTACAATCTGGTGAAACTAAGAATGCACTGAACTGACTGAGTGAAATAAGTTGTCTTTTGTTTTCACACGACTCTAGAGATACACTCTTGATTAGGGGAGAGCAAAGTTGTCATGTTCTATGGTTGTCAGAAACTAAATCCCTTCTTGTCTATCCAGGGAGGTTAAAATCCTCCTTGCCTATTCGAGAAAGTTTCTAGTGAACTCTGAGCTAGCTGGCAAACACAAAACTTTAAGTCTAATATCGTCGGTAGAAGACCTAGTTAACCTCTGCCCTAGGTCTATACTATTGAAGATATTATTCCAATGCGCAGAGCCTATTGGGATGATAGGAACTACACTACATGGCGCCCAACGTTTGGATAGGCGATAAAACTAACGCAAGACATTAGAGTAACTCAGTCGTGCTTTTTCACACAGAACCCCTTTTTTCCCATAATACTCCAAAGACGTCTGGAGTGGGTGAAAGGTCATATCCGCCAAACCTCGCAGGAGGAGACTCCTATGTATGGTTCTTGGTTTATTCAACGTTGAAGGATACACTGTTCCAAAATATTGTGCATCTAATCTTTGTTTCCATAAAAACCTGATCTGCAAACAAACAGAATAACCTTCCTGTCAGTAAAATGACAGAAAGTGAAGAAGAAAGGGAGACAGTTAGAATAGCAGCTGAACTCCTAGTAGCAGACAATACTCTGCTGGAAAATGACCCAGATGCAATACTCATCCCGGTCAACATAAGGAAATCTATAACCCTAAAACTTATAGAAAATGGACTGACACCAAGAGGTGGTACAGTCATATTCGTAATTGAGGCACACGAATATCGGCAGACAGAGGTATTCTATTCATGGATAAACTTTCCAGCAGCAAACGCTGTAACAAAGGACTTCCACTATTACAAAATAGAGGAACCTCCTAATGAGTACACTCCTTTTGAGGAGGTGGAAATACCACTCAAATTCCAAGAGCACCTGCTTTTGTTTCATGGCGCCCTAAAACATAATAATCACATCACCAGGCTCGGTCCACTAGGTAGACCAGGAGCAACGTGGCCGGTCCTAGCCGGATATACACCACATCCAGACATTGAAGAAATGCCTGCACCAGAGCTTTTAGCACAGCTAAAAACATTAATAAAAATACATAGACAATTAGTCCAATATGTAATGCGGACTTCAACAATCCAACCAGCAATTAAAATTCCACAGCTGACCACTCATCAGGGGAACACAAATAAAATTACACCACAGAACATACAGTCCTGTCTAGGTAAAGTACCCACAAAACGGGAACAAATTCCTTTCTGGCTAGCACAAAAAATCACTCAAATAGAGGCGGTGTTTCCAGATACCACCCCTGTTGAGAAACATAAGATTCTGACTATCTGTCTTCCAATGGGAATCGCACCACATGTGGAGGACTGTGACACTTGGAGAACAGTCTTTGCTTCCATTTACACAAAAACACATGGTGTACCATCCATGTCAGTAATACCAGATGTGCTAAAACAGATTCAAGATGAATACGGTCCAGAACCCGCTTTAACTCTCGGTATGAAACTACTGAAAGATTTCAAGCAGGTCTCGGCAATATTATTAGCCAACATAAAGGGAGAAGCAGCAAATGTGGCGATTCGCCAGAGGTTAAAAGAGACAAATATAGCAGACCAACCATCTGAAATTGCCAGAATCATAGAAAAATCCTATGAAGAACTAGGAAGAGATAGTTTGGGTGGAATACCAGTGAAACCTCAACTAGTTGAAAGTCCTGAAAAGGTATTTATAAAAAATAATTTAAACACTCAAAAAAAGAGCTGGGATGGAAATAAGCAATCCAATCCTAAAGGAAAAAGATTCCAGTCCAGAGGAAGGTCTCCTCGGCGGAGAGAAAGATCTCCTGATCAATGATGCAAGTCTCCCCACAGGGAGCCCTCTGTGAAAAAATACAACCTTAGAAATAGGGATAATATAAAACAACGTGATAGATATCAAGATATTGATACACGTTCCTCTCAATCTTTTCAGACTTCCTCGCAGAAATCGGAAAGAAGAGGACGATCAGAACACAGGGAAGAGCACGTCAAGTCCAAAGACAAAGAACCTGCTCATCTGAATAAAAAATTACAATTTCCAAAAAAGAAGGTAGCCAGTATTAAAGTAATTAACAATGCCGAGAATACTGAGGACACAGCTGAAAAACGGAGAATGGGCTCAGACAATGCTAGACAGCGCAGCAGAAGTGAGCATAGCTCGCAAAGTCCTTATGAATCATCTGGAGACAGTGGACACGAATGAATACATTCAGGTGGAAACTGCAGATACCAGAGTTAGCAAACCTCATAAAATATATGAAATAACATTGCGTATAGAGGGGATAAGACTAGAAAAATAAGGGGTCTATTTTGGGATAATCTCTCCAAGGGCTATGACATCCTTCTAGCTGAACGAGACTGGCTTCCAGAGTTTGTCAGGGAGTGCCCACATGGCGAAGAAATAATTATGCCTGCCTTCTCAAACCATATTCCAATTCATAAAAAATATACACTTGCAAGAAAGTGGGCAGTAGCTCAAGCCCCTGCCTTATATAAAAATCATGTGGGATGGGATGAGGACTCTCCTCCTCACAAAATCCAGCTAAAATCACAACCTATTGCACAGAGGCAGTACCCGATTAAGCAAGAAGCTAAAAAACAGGTAAAAGAGATCCTAGATCAACTTGAATACCAGGGGGGGATTGAAACTTGCACCTCACAAATGAACAACCCTTTGTTTCCTGTCTCCAAGCCAGACAATTCATATCGTCTTGTTTTGGACTACAGACACCTTAACTCATGTTGCAAAACATTTGCGGTACAAAACTTGCATAGTGCTGCACTAATGAATAACATAGTGCGCAAAAAATACAAAACCACATTAGACATTTCTAATGGATTCTTTTGTCAAAATATAGCACCAGAGAGCAGATATTTGACGGCGTTCTCAATAAATGGCACGCAAAAATAATTCTGTCGTTTGCCCCAGGGGTTCAAGAATAGCCCAGGATTATTCTCAGCGAGAGTAACAGAATTATTACAAACATATGATGACGAGGCATTATCTTATGTCGACGACATCTATCTAACAGATGATGACTTGGATACTCACTTGAAGAGAGTGAACACCATAATACTTGGGTTCGCAGCAGAGGGTTACAAATTCAACTTTAAAAAGTCAAGAATTGCCCATCTAACTGTCCTGTTTTTAGGATATGAACTATCAAGTGAAGGCAAAAGCCTGGCTGACAATTTCCTAGAGAAATGTGCTGTAATCCAAGCACCTAGAACACTAAAAAACTTACAATCAATTCTAGGCTTCCTAAATTTCGGAAGAACTTACATTATAAATTATGCAGAGAGAATTAAACCTCTCTATGATCTAATAAAAACAGATTTTAAAAGAATCAATTGGACTCAAAAACACACAGAAATGTTGAGATCTTTACAAACAGATATGTTAATAAAAACAAAATTACAAACACGTGACAATACACGCAACCTTGTGATTCGAGTCATCCCAGGAAGATGCGGATTCACATACCGGACCTCTAATGAAGGAGAGAAGGTACCAATAGCATACAAATCACATTTGTACACAGAAGCTGAAAAAAGGTTCAGCATTAAGGAAAGCATTGTTCATGCGGTTCAAACAGCTGTAGCAAAAGAAAAATACCAAGCCGACGGTAGACAGGTTACAGTCAGAACAGCCGAATCAGCTTTTGAGGCATTAACAACACCATGTAATTTACCGACAACGGCACTGAATCCAGAACGGTTACAATGGGTAAATTCTGTTGCTACAGACAAAATAAAATACTATTTTGACCCGGAAATGAAAGAATTAAAATTTCTAAAATATGAGAGAGAATACCCTCTGCCAATCGACATTCTGCCTTTACGACAGTACGCCTGTGTAATATATACAGACGGACATGCTCAACCCTCAGTTTGGGGAGAGCTGGCTTACAACGCCACGTGCGAAATTGTAAAGGAAGTGTGGCGCGGAGGTAAATTAAGACCTCTACTTACAAAAACACACTCAGTGGAAAATAATTCAGAACAACAAACTGAAATAATAGCATTGAAAATGGCGCTAGATAATGCCGATCGCGAATTCCCGACACTTATAGTGTGCGATTCGTATTACTGCGTCAAATCATACAATAACGACTTACAGAAATGGATTAAAAACGGTTACAAAGATGACACAGGTGCCACAATAAAGCAGAAAGCGCTTTGGGAACAATTAGTTCTTTTAAAGAAAGAACTACCAAAAACTCACGTGATACATTCACTGAGTCATCAGCGTGATGGCGTTCACGTTGCAGGGAATTCATTGGCTGAGACAGCCACAGCGGAAGCAACAAAATCGGCTTCCGTAGCTACAAAAAAGCATGCAGTAAAATACATTGACGGTGAAACTGTGCTGGCGGTGAAAACGTCATCAAAAGGCGACTGCTCAGCGCTACCGATCAATTATCCACTCAATTATACATACATAATCGATGCAAACTCAGTCCCTTTTGCTCGAATCCCTGGAGTGGGGGATAGAGTAATTCCAAACACGGACAGGAGAGGCTTGTTAATAGCAGACGCACATATGGGTGAGGGTCTCAGACACCTTAAGCAAAAAGATTCTCTGGAAGAATTACAATCAGTGTACTGGTGGCCAGGCATGAGCCTGCATCATCACATTTTTGTAAAAAAACTGCCCAGACTGCAATAGAGATCGCAGTGGCGAGCGAGGAGGACTATTGCCACGGCACTTCGCTCCAGAAAAACAACAACAATAAGAAAGTACCCATCACGAAAACACGTTATATTAACATAAAAAGACTAATTTTCACTTATAATGTAGACCCCAGCGCTCGGCTGACGTCTGGACTTTTATAAAAGGATTTGCGAGTCTATAATGGCATATACGCTAGAAGCATGCTACGTTATGAATAATGTATTCCCTTTAGCCCTCAAGCTTATGGGGAAGCATGGCCAAATGAGCATAGCATAGCGGGACTCTTCTCACTTCCTTCCTGAGGGATACGGGATGGTGTAAAGAAAAAACCAATACATAGAGCAATCTATAACGGAAAAGGTATTAGGTTCGGGAGCTGGGTGGGTCAAACATTTAAGAAGTGTCCAACGTAGTCTAAATAACCTGCCAAGGAATTCTCTGAAAGGGTTCAGTCCGTACGAACTATTGTTCGGGACTAGAATGATGATCCAAGATCTTGATAGTCAGACTTCAGTGGTTAAAGACAAAAGCTTTGATATCAAAGATCGTTTGGCTATTTTACAGGACTTAAATGAAACAAGAAAAGACCTGAGCAACATAAAGTTGAAACAACAGCCAACAACCACTGAAGAGAAACCACCTGTCCCAGCAAGGCCTGTCTGGATTCCAAAAGTCGGGGATCTAGTCAGAGAGAAGATCGCGGTAAAGAAGGAATTTGGACCTTATTACAGAAAAGCAGTTCCTGTCTTGTCTGTCAACGGGACAAGATCAGTAGTACTACCGCCCCTTGCTGGTAAAAAGGAGAACCGAGTTGTATCCATCGACCTGGTTAAACCACAATCATGTGGCCGATAACAAACAGTAGGCCAAGTGGACTCCCAAGAAGTAGCAGAACACCAATGTTTGCTACGAATACAGAGGCTCAAACTGGAAGACTGATCACATTTGGAAAATCTACAGTGAATCAACAAGGACTATGCAACAAAGCAATGGAACTTGAACCTCTTAAAACCCAAATTAAAACTTTTCATCAAGAAACAACAACCTATGATGATGTAACTGCAGACTTTGCTAATGAAACAAAGCAAAAATCCAAAAACAATTGGAACAATTGACAGAACAGCATCCGGCTACTTCATCAACTTCGATGATTCATCTGAAGACCTGAGTGAAGCAAAGAAACAGCCATCAACAAAAACTTTTAAAGACAAAGCTAAGGAACTTTTTCAACAGCTGAAAGAAACCTATCTGATTTCTCCATGGATTTAATTTTGGGTGGCCTTCGGTGCATTTATCCTCATTCTTTGGCTCATCATGGTACTATGCTTGGGACATTTCATTGAAGGAAATATGCTAAAATGGACACAGCAAGCCAGAAAATCAACTTGGTCCTTAAACCACACACATCTTCACACATCGAGAAAAGAGAACTTTCTTCAGTGAACTTCACAGCCAATCCTATACCAGGCGGTGTAGCATGGGACAAAACTGATTATGAAATCTATGGTCCGGTTGAAATCCTGAAGTATCCACACCAATTCAAGATCTCATTGAGTGACTTTGTAAAACCGAGCTCATTTGCTGATGATTGGGACTTTGAAAGTATTAATGATATGATGTCTGATCTTGTGATGTCTGCTAAATTTACAGAACATGATTATTTGCAGGGTTCGTCTAATTATGATCAGATGTTCTGCTACAACCACTATGGTAACCATTATCTACATAAATCTGCTCAACCTAGAAATGTTTTAAATTATAACCAATGGGAACATTGTGCTACTCCTCCAAAAGACAGCTCAAAAACATTTTATGATAAATATTCATACTTTTCAGGGTTTAACACGAGTAATGCAGAAACATTTTATTTCAAATTGTCAAATAAGACAGGTATGAAGACCATGCTTACAAACACAAAATTGATATATTCCGATTCATTCTTTGAACAAATGAATACATTTGGGTTTGATTTCTGGAACAATAATATTGAAGCAAAAACTGTTTGGGGTACAAGAGATTGGCAAGTACAAGGTATAGAATCATTGTTTAGAGCCTGCATGATCCCAGAACAAATTATATTTTTGAATGACACTATTCAACAAACTACCTGTCTTGGCTTAGCAAAAATCAAAGATTTGAACAAACCGTCTATTCCAAAGCCAACAGTGAACAGTAATAGCTCTATAGATGTTGAGATAGACGTAAACCATATATTAAACCAAAACAGAACACATCCTGAATGGAAAAAATGGTTGATCTGGCCCACAGATACAAATAACTGTCAAGACAGATTCCTGAACAAAATACAGGGGTTCACATTGACTAGGCCAGGCCCTAGATATTCCCAAAGACAACATCCAGGGATAGTAACCACCTACAGCGTGGGCAAGCTCTGCCTTCAATGGCTACAAACGTCCACACTGGCTGAAATTAAGCAACACCTAACTTTACTTACAGAAGGTGCTGACTTGCGTGATTTCATATTGGGACCACGCAAACAGCGTCAAAAACGTTTCATAGCGGCCTCTATATATGCAGCTTATAACGAAGTTTGGAAAGTAACTCAAATTGAGACAGCAGAAAAAATACGGGAAATTGACCGTATTAATTTGGAAAAATCACTTTCTGTGGTGGACAATGGGTTAATGACTCTGTCCTCCAGAATATATTCTCTGGACAGCATTGTGTCTTCAGCAATCGATATAATATCGCAAGACTTACTGATGTTACAACACGGTCAGTCCCAATTGCGTTCTATTGTACAGCTTGGCTGGACGTTACAAAATCTGCGTTCTGGCTATGTGCCTTGGCGTTTAATCAACACAACGTCATTATTTAATATCTTTAACCTTACTGATAAACAAATCAGTTTGGCACAGAAGGGTGCTGACTATACAATTCTGAGCATTGAAAAACTTGAGAGATTACCATTAACAATGTCAGAACGACCTGTCATTGAATGGATAATACATGGAATAATAAATATTCCAATAACTACTTTCCAGTTTCAATTCTGCCAAAAATATATACAGGCAGGCCAGTATGAAAGGTTGGGTAAAGGGTACATTAAGTCAATATGGAACTTGCCCTATACACACGAATGTGTCAGTAATAACGGCCAGAAAGTGTTTCTCAGTGGCGATAATTGTGCAAGATCACTAAGCGGTACACTTCTGTGTCAGGGTATTAGTTTGCATGAAGCCTGTGAAGGGACTTCAAATAACCTTTCATTTTACCAGCTAGGCACACCTGCAACACGAATAGAACCATTCTTTAGGAGACTCTCGAACGGGAGTTACATTCTAATAGTAGATCGCAGATGTTGTAGTTTGCTGCCCGGAAAACCTTATCTCATAACCGTGACTAGGAAGGTCATGTGCTGTGAACGAGTATTGTTCCCGAACGATTCTCCAGACAGGGAGGCAAGGTTATGGCCCGATTTGAAAATTGCTTCTATTCGAATAGATACTTTAAGCAGAATGAAGACTGTGCTCCTACAGACGCCGACCAGGCTAACGTCATCAAAAGAAACGTATGATCTCCAAGTTGCAAGGACAACAGAAGAGATTCATTCATTATTATCAACTAATTCCCCCATACATTTCGCAGAAATACTGAACAAAATCTTAAATATTTCTGATACCACTGGTGTCTCCAGTGTATTTAAAGCAGTGTTTTCGGGTGCTTTAACTCCATTCAAAGCCATCCTGGGTATTTTTCCAGACTTTGTCCATTCCATTTTTGGCGGACTTCCACTCCTTTTGGGACTAGTAGCGGGTATTCTATTTTTGATCCTGTTATTTCGCTATGGCAAACCATGTCACAGACAAAACACCTGCGACAAGGGAAGAAAAGATCCTAGCCATTGGCTACCGGGACCGGGTAACTAAAATCCTTGGACTATCCCGGCTTAGAGACCTGAACATGACTTGGTCTCTTTCATTTAGACCAATGTGGCAAAGTTGTGTTATGCCTGTATTAAGGTGCTTGCTATGCGGCGAAGAATGCGTGTTGGACACCTGTCTGGCACTACTATCGGATGTGCCAATGGACGCAGATACCTTGTTGGGTCCGGTAACGGCTCATGCATTGTGCTGTCCCCAGCGGCTACCAATCCTGATGACGGCATTCGTGGAGACTTCACCACTACGATTGAGGGGTAGTGAAGCACAAGATGAAAGCAGCATCGATCAGGTACGACCTTCAGTCAGCTATGCTGATCAAAACATCAATGGAGGCAATCATGCTCAGGCTCATGAATGCATGGTAACAACCTTTTCCGAATTAGTGGAACTTACGCAAGAAGCTGTTGACAGTCTTTTCAACAGTCTAAATGATATGATGTTTTCACCAGAGCAGCAGGAATAACTTTGAGCAAATTAGCACTTGGAGTTCCCTACATGCTGAAATTGGCCTTCAACTTTTCGAAAAACGATATGAAAATATTTTCTCTCAACATTTTTTCAGACTACAAGAGTTTTTTTTTCTCCCCAATTCAAAAATATTTACGAATTTTTGGGACACTTATCTTCTGCTTAAAGTAGACATTATTCTTAGAGAACTAAATTTCTATTTTAGGTAGTCACGAGACATTCGCTATCCTCTAGCACTATTTTACATAACTTTATGATTGTGATGAAATGGTCTCGCACCTTTTTTCTGTATTAAAAGGCATTTCATGTGTATTTTTCGCATTTTTTCATGACAAATTTAAAATTTGCGTTATATGTTTAGCATTATTAAACTGCTTGTGCATATGGTAGACGTGATAGTACATGTGATTATGTTTCGTATGTTTCGTAGTACAAAATTTTCAGGATACATATGAATGTATTTTGGGGTAGTACGATATACACAAACGCTACTGGTTTCACTATGCCTAGATTTGTAAATATGGACATAGTCTACGTGGAGTGGGTGTGATGTATTCCTATAGGTACTGTATCGATTCCCCTATTCCTGACCCTGGTCTGGTTAATAATTAACTAGCAGCCATCCAACGGTGCAAAAACCGTTATCTGATTAAGCCACACCACGGCACAGAAGCGCGTTATCTGATTAGGTCATAACGCATGCCATCTAATTAGACAAGCGATATTCCTCCAGCCCCTGATAAGGCATACGGAGTTCTCAAAACAAATCAAACCTACAGCGACCTGGGAAATTCCCATAGCCATTGTTTTGATTTCACAGAGAACTTCAGCAAAAGAATGTGCGAACGAGCCCGTTCATATGACATCCTTATTGACGTATATATGTCCATCCTTACGTCAATCTCGGCACCTTTCAGGTATAAATATTACTGTCATTGCCTTAAGCAAACACATGCGGTGGTGACGAGATCGGAGCAGCGAGACGTGCCGAGGAGCCCAGCAGAGAGCGAAGCCCACAGGCGCTGCCCCGCCTTCCTGACGCGCTGAGAACGAGACGCTGCCTTTCTCCTGCTGAGAAATCCAGCTCCGGCGCTTCCAAGCAGCCCTCGCAGGCAGCTGGAATATCAAGACCTGGGATAAGAGATACCAGCCCTCCATCATTCTAGATCTCAGGTACAGAACTGAATAACCCCTTGCAGAGAATCCTCGAGTCAGTCCCTTGGCAAAGCAAACTTAACTTAAACTGCTACTTATCTACTCCCGCCCACGTATTAGGCTTAGGTCAGGTACACTGGGGTAGGCGTGGTTAGAAGCACCAGTTGAGTATGATTAGTCAAATGTATATATGTATGTATCTATTTTATCCATTTTAAGGTATCATATGGCTTAGAAACCATATCAATGCTTTTACAGTATTATTTTATAATTCTGTCTTTACTGTATGCACTTTACTTAACTATAAGTATTACAATAATAGCGATTCATTTCTCTTGTATGAGAAAGGAGACTGATCAATAAATAACATCTTTTATTGAACACGCCCGTCTTTTCCTTTTCTCTACAATCTGGTGAAACTAAGAATGCACTGAACTGACTGAGTGAAATAAGTTGTCTTTTGTTTTCACACGACTCTAGAGATACACTCTTGATTAGGGGAGAGCAAAGTTGTCATGTTCTATGGTTGTCAGAAACTAAATCCCTTCTTGTCTATCCAGGGAGGTTAAAATCCTCCTTGCCTATTCGAGAAAGTTTCTAGTGAACTCTGAGCTAGCTGGCAAACACAAAACTTTAAGTCTAATATCGTCGGTAGAAGACCTAGTTAACCTCTGCCCTAGGTCTATACTATTGAAGATATTATTCCAATGCGCAGAGCCTATTGGGATGATAGGAACTACACTACAGTAAATCATGTGCACATGAGCGTCATTAGAGAGAGGTCAAGAGGAACAGCAATTTTCAATGTTAGCGATGTCAAGTGCAAGTGCTGCTGGAACTGGAAGACGGGATAATTCTATGTAAGGGCGAGGCTGACACCTTGAAGGACACGTACAGCGTTACCAGCTCCATACACGGACAACCCGACCTAAGGATATTACACCAGAATTAGGGGCACTTCAGGCGGTCCTGCCAACATAACCATCAGGCCTGATAACCCTCCTTTTGCCAAAGCTCCAATCACTCACGTCACAACAATGCCCCTGCACAATGCACCCTTACTTCGACATGAAAACAAAGCCAGCACGCAGTGTTTCAACATGAGAGCAGCCATGATAATTCAACTTCTGGCCCGCCCGCCCCGGTCGCAACAGCTAGTGCCACTGTGGCACCCACTGTCTGTTGAGACTCGCAACAGCCAGTGCCACGGAACTTGCAACCGGGCCAGGCCCAGAAAGAATTTTAAAAAGCAAAAGGGGCCTAAGGGGCAAGGGCATAGGCCCGGCATCCATCGATGATCAGGCCAGAAGCAGGAGGATTATTGAATTCAATTTAACCGACTGGACGGCGTCTGATCCAGTCGCAAATAGACTCACCTGCGGGCGGCAGAAAGGGGGGAATAAAATTATGGGGTGCCGACTTTCCCAGTCCCTGGCCTGGCCTCTGAGATGCGTAAGATGCTGCATAACGTCCTTTCACCTTGTCTGCTGGATCTGCAGCAGTTGATATCATGACATCACAACTCTTAAAAGATGACGTGCACGGAGACTGCATTTTGGGACAGCGATATTTTAGAACCAAGGCACTATTTTCTGAGAGTATTTGCCAAACGAATTATGGAAAATTATATTGTGGTTTAAAGAAATCGAAGGCAGCCCACCCTACTATCACTTTCTAAGTTAAATGTCTAAACTTCGCTGAAATAGGTGCGGAGGTCTGTGATGTAGGATTCTGAAGACGCACCTGCCAACCGAAAGTGAAAGTGACTGGTTGTCAACTGCATCTAGTTTCATGTATTTCAGCTGCCTTTGATCCGGTGGCATTAATTTCCTACGACTAGTGACAAATACGCTTTTCTTTCAGTATAAGGTGCCATGGCTTAAAGTTTAGCTGCTTGAGCTCTTCTCATATTCAGAATCCGCCGAAAAACGCGCATTTGCCCCTCAGGGTGGGCGCTGAAACCCAGCGAAGGTGAAAGATGGGCGGCGAATACCCTCTCTGCCAGACACACATACAAAGACAGACTGACATACACAAACAGCAAGCGTTATTTACCGTGTCGAGTGCAGTGTCCATGGCGAGAGAAAAGCAGCAGGTCTCCTCAGTGACAACTGTCGACTAACAGGGAATAGGTAGAGGGACGGTCACGCCCCCAGCCGCACATTTACTGCCGGTAAAACAGTTCCTCCAGCTTTTATATCTGGTTGGTTCCTTCGGCATCTTACTTTCACTTTTTGGGAAGTCACGCGGTTCGGTCCTAGGCGCTATGCAGTGCTTGGTTTAGAAGCTTGCACGGAGTGAAGCAATTTAACATACATGCCAATAATTTAAAATGGAAAGTGAGAAATGTGTAAATATTCTTCAGGGGAATGGACTTTTCACATTAATTTATATTGAATCACAGACATTTTAGACGGAAGAGATTTAAAATATAACAATATTTCATTTTAAAAAATCGTGAGTCTCCCGCCTGAATTGGTTCTATTGGCATGTACGTGACTATCACTTTGACTTAGCATGACAAAGTCCACAATTTTGTAAATATGAACTTGGACAAAGCGATTTGGGTTGTCTGCACTAACACCACTTTATTACCCCCCAAAGGAACTCTTCTTTACAACAATAAGGATCTAAATCCACGACTTACAGGTTGCATGCAGCTCCTCGATGCTGGTTTATAGCTCACTGTGCTATATTAAAAGGCTTGTGTGTGTGAACTGGAAGTTACAAACGGATCTGTATCAAAAGCAGTAGTCAACACACATACCTAATTAAACTCCAAATCTGCACAGGCATGTTAAACGATGGGATTTGCAGCAGGCGCATTAGCCCGCTGTGCTACTTTATGAATCAAACCTATCACTGGACAAAACACAGAACTCTCCCAGAACTGTGTTAACCACTAAAGTTGTTTTACCGCTAATGTAATTCATTCAAAACTGCTGTTCAGACAATGATCTCTGCAGCAGGTGTCTAAACCCTGTAGAATGTTTTAAATTGCAGCCTCTTTGTGACCAATCAAGAACAGATTTACTGAAATATATGTCCTTGTTGCCAACTTCTTTACAGCTGATATTTAAAAAAATATATATGTAGTTTGTTAGACTTTACTTTTCAAACTTGGCCCCTTATGACTACACTCCCTTCCCTCTGCCACATCTTCACCCACTATGGGTTTCCAGAGAAAACAGTTTCCAATTCTGAGGACGCACCTGCCAACCGAAAGTAAAAGTGATCTGGTTGGTTGTCCAATGTCCACTGCAGTGTTACTTCTTGTGTTATATATCTGGGTGAATAGACAGAAGCAGCAAAATACCAGTGGGGCAGCACACTACGCTATGCACAGATGTTTAACTTGTGCTTTAAGCCACATCCTTAATCACATCGGCCACGCCCCTATGAGAGACCCTGTAGTTTTTTCATCTCACTTAAAACCCTGCTAAAATCCACAATATTCACATAGGTTCTGAACCAGACACTATTCAGGGTCTCAGCCCGTGGATATAGGATTTGAACCAGGCGCTACCAATGACCTCTGCTGTAAGTACTGGGACTATTAGCAACCTCTTTCTGCAGGCATAGCCTGAATCAGAATTCCAGACTGTGTACACCATTGGACAACGGGTGCATTCTGGGTAAGAACTGCGGACTGTCTAAGCCTAAGGCCTACAGCTGGCATTTAAATCAGAGACAGTCTTTTCCTCAAGTAAATCGAAAGGGCTAACTACCATTCTGTTTCACATGAACGGAAAAAACATACACACAGAACTAGTATTAAAATGCTATGTGTGCAAAAAGCAGGTTCTTCTAGAGCACGAGACATAAATCATTCTGGAGTCCTCTAGCCACACCGGAAATTGCACTCGTGTTGAAAGTTAAGAGTTTCAATACTAAACCACAACATCAAAAAAATGTGTCACGTAGGTTCATGCACTTCAATTGTCTCAGATGCCTACCTCGCCTCCTCGACCTCGCCTCAGATAATCTTCAGGCACACTTTTTAATGCGCGAGCCAAATGCGCATGAGCTCCACCAGGCAGGAGTCAGGAGAAGACCCTCCGGCCCCTAACCACGCGCGCAGACTCGCAGGCGGTGACATCATCTCACGTCACGTGACCCATTTACCGAGCACCAGCATTTTATGCAGCCTGGAAAGCATCAGGAGAGAATCCTTGTGCTCAGGCGGCCTTGCTGGGGGCTGATTTGGCCGTGTCGCATTGACTGTGCAATGTAAAGTCAAACATAACATTGCATTAAGCACAACCAGGCTTGGTTGTGCTTAATGCAATGTTATGTTTGACTTTACATTGCACGATCGGTCCGACGCGGCCAAATCGGCCCCCAACAGCAGAACCGGCCTTCTGTCATAAAACCGGCACCCACCCCATTCAGCCTACCGGGGGATTGCCCGGTGCCCGGAAATGCCAGTCCGGCCCTGGATTTGTTCCAAAGCCCATGGGTGGGAATGCCAATGACCTACCTGTGGAATGCCCCTTGATGCAAAAAAACTCAAAGCAGCATTTGGGAAACTATCAAATGCAAATCCTGATTTCCATTGGCTAGTAAATCCAAGTGTTGGACTTGGCCCTTTTTGGCTAAAGTTCCTTAAACTTTTTGCCTTCCTCCTAGACCTTTTTCTGACAAAATATTGCAGACTTAGAAGCTTTGGGCACTTTGTCTCTGCTGATCAGTGTCAAAGTGCACGTGCTCCCTGTAAAAAGTGTTATGGTAATTGGTTGTCCATAATTGATATGATTGTCTTACTAGTAAAGTGCACTATGTGTGCCAGGGTTGGTAATGCAAATGCTACTAGTGGGCCAGCAGCACTAATTGTGCAACCCACACAAGTAGCCCTAAAAATCGATCTCAGGCCTGCCACTGCAGTGCCTGCGCACAGTTTGTTAACTGCCTTGTTGTCCTGACAAGTGCACCCACTTGCCAGGCCTTACCTTCCCTTTTTATGCTCATCAGACACCCCTATAGTAGGCCCAAGGTATCCCCCTGGGCAGGGTGCAGTCTATGTGAAAGGTAGGACATGTACTGAGGTGTGTAACATGTCCTGACAGTGAAATAATGCCAAATTTGTTTTTCACTGTTGCAAGGTCATCTTGCCCATAGGACTGAATGGGGAATGCTATGCCCCATGTTTCCAAGATATCTTCCCATAGGCATACGATGGAGAGATGGAGTTTAGTGTGCCTGAACTCAGAATTTAATAACACATCTTTTTGTGAAGATGGTTTTTAAATTGTGTGCTTAGAAACCAAGCTTTTAGAAGTTGCTGGTTTCTTGCCTTAAACCCCTGCCTGTTTGTGTATTGACAATGTGGGTTTGGATGTGACAGGGTCTGGGGAGTTTCCTGACCTCGGGGAAGGGTAGGTGAGACAGCAACAGGCTGGCCTGCATTTGATGTGAGGGGGAGGAGTAGCCTGCCTGGATGTGAAGAGGGCTGTGTTGCTGCCACAAAAGGATGGCTCCACCTCCTGCTGAGCGTCTGGGTCCCAGACATGCACTATCAAAGGAAGAGGGTGTGCACTGGCAGGAATACACCCAGGTCTGGTTTGGACTGGGGTCAGAGCTCCCTGAACACAAAGGGGGTCATTATGATAGAGGGCGGACCACCACCGCCCGTATGACGGTGGCAATCCGCCCGCCAAAATCTACCACCTGCATACCATTTCCCCCGCCACATTACGATGGCAGGGGGGACTCCGGCGGACAGGAAGACCGTCTGCCGGTTTTCACCAGTAGGCAATCCGCCCAATTGCCTACCAGGTGGAAAAGCCCAGGAATATGGTGGCGGTGCCCTGCAGGCACCGCCATCCATATTATCAACATGGCGCTGAAATGCCTTTCCATGGCGGAGACTCCGCCATGGAAAGGCATGCGGTTTTGTCTTTGGGGGCCCGTCGTGGGCCCCCAGGGTGTTTGTGGGGGTGAGGGGTGCGCAACGTGACAGGCACCACGCGGTGCCTTGCCTGTCACATTGTGCATTCAAATGCACAACATGCATTTTACACATTGCGGCGGGTGCTGCTTGCAGCACCGCATGCAGCAATGTTGAAAATGTGGGATGCGCCCGCCAATCTGGCGGGCGCATCCTAATGCCATTTGTGGGACCGCCGCGACAATGGCGGGCGGTCCCGTTTCTAGATACGGTGGCGGGCGGAATGGGCCCCAAAGACTTCAAAGGTATTTAGGGGGATAAGTGTGAGAGCTGAAACCCCTGAACTCAAGACTGAAATCCAAACTGAAAAAGGATTGAACCTACTTGGTGATCGAGAGGAACCTCTGCCAAAGAAGAACAGCTGAAAGACTGAAGAGTAGGACTGTCCTTGCTGTGTGTTCTGGGGCTGGCCTGCCGTTTGCTGATTTGACTAAGGAGAGGAAAAGGGATTTTGCTGTGTGCTGTATCCCCCTGCTTGTGAGGACTTTGCTGTGGGCTGTGTCCTGAAGTAGCGTGTCTCCAAAGGCCCGAGGAGGACTGGTCCCCTGTTGTGGAAACTCAGGAACATAAAAGTTTCCAACCATGTCTCAGCGACACTTGGTGTGTGGTGCTTTTGCACGCCTGAGACTGCCGTGTGGTCCCTGGTACTGTTTACGAGGTGCCCCGTGATTGCATTCCCCCGCAGCGTGAAACATCGTCCATGCTGCTGTATTGCTGTTTGTGGCCCGAGCCGTCATCATAACTGAGGCTGTGAGGGAAGATCACTGCCAACGGCCCGAGCCGCAAAGTGCTACAGGATTACTGGAAGTCTGCTGTGTGGTCCGTGGTACTGGTTACGAGGTGCCCCGTGATTGTATTGCCCCCGCAGCGTGAAACATAGTCCAGGCTGCTGAATTGCTGTTTGTGGCCCGAGCTGTCATGGTAACTAAAGCTGTGAGTGAGGATCACCGCCGCCGGTCCGAGCCGCAACGTGCCAAAGGATTTCTTGAAGCTCAGAGAGCTGCAAAGGTGAAAGGGGTCGTGATCGCTGTTCACCAACAGCAATCTGTCCAAGATTGTCAACGACGGAGAAGGCAGCACCGTAACCCTTCCGGTTAGAGCGTAGCCTAACAACCGAGCTGAACAACATCAGGCCGCCCAGCAGGACTTTCAACAAGCGGGGAGGGAAAGAGAGTGAGGCAACGCACCCCCCCAGGTAAGGCTTGGATTCTGGTTGGGAGCCGCAAGCATGTGTGGCCTGGGGAGGCATGCAGGAGGAGCACAGGAGTGCTCCGCTCTCTCTCCCGCTGCACCTCTTTAGATTACTGAGTCCCCGAGCAGCCCGTACCTGCCCAGCAGAACCGGGGCCGCCCTTTAAAGCTTATGACTGTTGTCTCTGGTGTTGGAGCCAAATCTAAAAGGAATATTTCCAGCAACACTGTGGCACTACTACCTTTCTAGTTGATCAAGGTTCATAGTTCTTGGGCACACTGTACATAAAGCCATTCTCCCAGAAAGGTTTAACGCACCCAGTTTCTTTGCCATGGTCTTAGGCTGTGGCATGCTTTACAAGGCGATCAATGGTAGCACACTCACACCGTAACTCAAAGAGGTCTGCTTGAGGTGAGGCTCTTGCTGCAAATCGGTCCGACATGTCCTCAATGTCAGACCTCAGGCTCGACATTAGGTTTCATCCCTACAGAGGTAAGCAACTTTAATCGTACTGGACAGGTGTCCCCAGAGTAGACCTAGTCTTCTTTCTTTTCTTTTTTAAGTTGAGGACATTCAGACTTACCCCGATGTGCAATATGGGCATTGGTTTCTATGAGTTATGTGAATTACATGATTTCCAGAATAAGAAAGCAGTCAAACCTTATAACATTCCCTATCAAAGATGGTGATCTGTCCACAGGCTATTATCTGAAGCTCCGTAAAACAAGATGAAGAAGGTCTTTTTTCTGTGATGCCAGTTACTGTTAGAAAAATATTTAAAGAGGAAATTCTATGAGAAGATTGTGTAGAAACACATGTGTTCCCTTACTTTTGTCATGTTCTTCACCTTCTTGCTCCAACCTTTGTCCCTGATATTCCTTGCAGCAGGAATTTGACTTGGTTCTTTTCTCCTTACCATTCGACAGGGGGAGTTTGATGCCTTGGTATTCTCTTCTTTACCAGTCTTCATCGTAAATCAAGATTTAAAGTGGCTGTATTATTGAGTGAGTGAGTGGGTGGATGTGAGTGGCTGTGTGGGTGAGTGAGTGGATGTGTATGTAGTTCTATGAATTCCGTGAGTGGGTAAGAACTGGTATGGGTCTGTGAATGGGTCCGGTAGTTACCTCCACCAAGTCCCACACAGCACAATTGCTTAGAAGTCATCTGATGCCACGCTCCCTTTGTCCTCCACTGTGCAAACGCACCTCCTGGTGCACTGATGGTTGTTGGATGCAGTCCGCTTTCCTCTAGAGGGTTCTCGGGGGCCAACAAGTCCTCCTGTTACCTCCAGTAAGTCTCACACAGCAGGACTGTGAGAGGTCTTCGGAGGCCAAGTCCTTTCTCCACCACTCTGCAAACGCATCTCCGGGCTCACTGCTGGCTGGGGGGTGAAACCCCCCTCCTCAAGAGGCCTATGGGATCAGGGTGCTTCTACCCTGCTCTCTTTTCTTTTTACACTTTTTGTGGGACTCGGTTCAACTGATTTCAAAGATGGCTGTCAACACGTCCTGGTTGAAGTGTTGGCAGCCAATCAAATTTCTATAGGGTTTCAATAGGTTTTTGGGCTCCCTGATATATATATTTGTTATATTTTTAAATATATTTGAAACTAAAGAACAGATTTACACCAAATCACAAAAATCATGCTTTCTGAACCAAAATCTAGCTTTCTGTCAAATTTGGTGTAATTCCGTTCAGCGGTTTGGGCTCTACTCGTGTTCAAAAAATGAAAAATCCCCATAGACATAACATAGGGAACATACGTTTTGGGACCCAACCCTTTTTCTCGCCAAAGCTTGAAGCATCATCCCGAAACTTTCAACACAGTAGCTGAGCGTAAATGGGGACGTTGATTGAAAATTGTGTGAAGATTCATCAAGTGGCGTCAAAGTTATTGGCAAAACAAAAAACGCTTTGCCTAAGGAAACTAGATAGATTTATATATTATTCCGGGATATATATATATATATATATATATATATATATATATATATATATTCACAGAAAAAACCATAGGTTATAGACCATATATAGTTAGGAATTAGCATTTACAAAACCTTGAAAATTCACTGAAAAAACCATAGGTTATAGACCATATATAGTTAGGAATTAGCATTTAGAAAACCTTATTTCACTCACACAAAACCATTGAAATTCCATATATAGTTAGTTGCACTAACTATATATCGCGCACCCGCAATCCACTGCTGATGATGTCACATATTACATCATTCATGACATGGTCAGTGACATCACTGATGACATCACTGATGACATCTCAAATGACATCACTGATGATATCTCTTTTGACATCAATGGTCACATCAATGATGATATCATTAATGTGACAATACAATGCATCTCCTCAACTTTAATATAACCTCTGTTACACCCAGTGTTAAATACAGAGTATAATTTTTGAAACCATTGACACACCAATACTAGTTACTACATACGCATTCACTGATTCCTACGTCTACACACACATTCACTCATTCACCCATACAATCATTCATACATACAATCACTCATCTTTACAACACTATCATATGCACTCATACACCTATACAGACACTCACACTCTGCCACTCATCCATGGAGTTACTCACACACCTAGTCAGTCCTGTAAAGAATCAATCACACTTCCATTTTCTAATCTACACAGTTAAACATAGAGTACCTTACATTTTCAAACATATACTAACACATACTTACTCTCTTATAGAATCACTGATACAAGTACACATTGATCTGCACAGAGTCACACACCTCCCAGCCAGCCATACACACACTCCGTCTCCCATACAAATACTTGTGCAACCAATCAATAACCCATATAGCTACTTATATAGCTACTGATCAACACATGCAGCAGCTTGCACAACAACAGACATACTGATGCACACTTTCAGACAGTTTAGTCACTAACCCGTGCATTTAGTAAGACGCATTTAATCACTCACTCATACAGTCAATCACGCACCTACTAAAACCTTCATTCAGACACTTATACATCCACTCATTCTTCAATATGTAAAACATATTTAAACTTTACAGAAACACATAATCACTGGATGTTGTCATCAGTGATGTCATCAGTGATGTCACTGACCATGTCATGAATGATGTAATATGTGACATCATCAGCAGTGGATTGCGGGTGCGCGATATATAGTTAGTGCAACTAACTATATATGGAATTTCAATGGTTTTGTGTGAGTGAAATAAGGTTTTCTAAATGCTAATTCCTAACTATATATGGTCTATAACCTATGGTTTTTTCAGTGAATTTTCAAGGTTTTGTAAATGCTAATTCCTAACTATATATGGTCTATAACCTATGGTTTTTTCTGTGAATTTCATTGTTTTTTTAACAGCTAATATCTGTAGCTGTAAAATGTATTCTTCTTTAAATCCAAAAATATATTTTATATGTTTATGAATAATTTTTTTTTAAAATATTTTTTTTTCTTCGTTCCCGCTTCGCGAATCGGGAAGCTTCCCGTTAGCTGACCTTGATGCCGCGAAATAGACCGCGAGCCGGTAAACGTTTCTTTACCGCAAGTGCCGCGTTAGAAAACAACATCGTGACGCCTCCCGTCCGCATGACGTTCCACGTTGTCGCGTGATACGTCATATGACGTGCTACGTTAGCGAACTGGTACGCGAAGCGAGTGCCAAAGCGCAGGTTTCTGGAAGCAAACCGGGAGGCCCTGCAAAGCGCTTAACGTAAACACAGCAAGTCATGTGACTTGGTAATAACACTTTTCATTGGTTCATTTCACTTTTGGTTTCCTAATGATGTAAGACTAGGTCATATAATCTAAAATGAACACTTTTGATTGGTTGAGAACTCTTGTTTTTCCCAAATGATGAAAATCCCTCCTTCTTTCCTCACTCTGACTTTCATCATTGTGAGAGAAAGACCCTTTGTGATCACTGAGCAATGGCTTCTTTAGTAGCTTCAGCTGGTGCTTCCCCACCACCTCCACCACATCCAAGGAAGAGTGGACCACCTGCTCAAGTTGTAATTCAACAAGAAGAAGAAGAAGAGGAACAGGAGGACGAGCACGAAGAGAGACAGTTTTTGCCTGAGCAGCCCAAGACGTCTCACCGGAAAGAAAACTTCATTTGGCAATTTTTTAAAATTCCCAAAGGTCAGAAAAAAGTAAATGCAAGATACGTAACTTGCCTTATATGTCAAGATAGACTGTCCAGAGGGACCGACAAAAAATACAGTTTCGGAAACTACACAATGCATCGCCATATGACTAGGTGGCATCCTAACAACTACAGTGCTGCACAGTTTCGGAACGACCTAGATAATCTCCCTATTATGGCCAGAAGATCTGTTGTACCGGAAGTAACGGGACCAGAGGGCAGAGAGATGGTGCCAAATATACAAATGAGATTTGGTGAAGTAAAACACACCTGCGTATTTTGCGATGGATTCATTTCCTACGGAGAAAGAAGCATCACTCTGATCAACAGAGCTATTGACTATCATATGCAAGTTTGTCCGAAACGCCCAAAATAATAAATACTTCTTTTTTTTGTTTTGTTGCTCCTGTTGAGCCCTTTACAATGAATCGTTTTCATTGCCCCCTCCAAGAAAAACCCAAAAAAATATAAAACTGTTCCGAAAAATTCAAAAACATTAAAAAAATGTTCAGAAAAATAAAAAAAAAAGTTCTTTTCAGAACTACCTCCCCGTTATTAAAAAATTGGTACAATATTTGGAACTGTGCCAACCTCTATTTCTCTTAGTTCGCTTCCTAGTTCGCTCGCTGGTACGCGAACTGGAAGCGAACCAAAAACAGTAAGTATAAGGGAAGGAAACACACACTTATGTTAAAAGAAAGACAGCTATAGGGGAGTAAACTAGAGATACTATTACCCATAATCCACTACTGATGATGTCACATATTACATCATTCATGACATGCTCAGTGACATCATCAGCAGAGGATTGCGGGTTTTTTGGCAACATGCCTTATCCACGGTTTAATAACGCTGCCTTTTGCTTTATATAAGTTTTCAAATTGTATGAAATATATACCAATAGGTCTTTATGAACCTTTAGGTAGTGCTTTTGTTCATGAGGTCTGGTCGCTTCCATACACATACAGATGTTTCAAAGATGATCAAGAAGTTTATCTGAATGGAGAGGAATGCACTGAGACGCCAGATCATTCACTAATGTGTAGGCACATACAGTTACACGATTCATGCAACAAACACCGACCAAATATGGCTTGCGTGTTGCAAGGCACGCCAGTTCCTGCTATCATCCCCACGTTCAAGTTGTTGGAAAATGGTAGTTATTTGATGCTCAATAATGAAGATTGTTCTGAGTTAATTAAAAGTATTCCTTTTATCGTAACAGTAAGTGAACGGGTTATTTGCTGCAGAAATGTTCTATTTCCTCCCACACATGAACATAGGGAGTTTTCAATCTGGCCACAAATACCAACCTTGGGACACGTTTCAACGGCATGACAAGAATAAGAGCTCTTTTGTCTCAGAGAGAGGTGGCCTTGAGTTCGGCCCGTGAAACTTTCGTACTTCACATAGCGAACACCCGTACACAGGTTTGCCTTTCAATTTCAGCAACATGTTTCCGACTATCTTTAACGCATCCTCCACAAAATCCCTGGCACACTTTTTTAAAGTTGTTACCAGTGGTCTCGTGACTTCATTTGAGAAAATCTTTGGAGTCATCCCTGCTCCCTTTCATTCCATTTTCTCCACTCTGGTTCGTGGATTGCATTTTTACTTGCATTACCAGCGGACGCTCTTGTGCTTTTTTACATTTTTAAATATGGATGTCCCTCCTATGCAACCTCCGACCCTGCAGCTGCTGACACTGTTCCGCAATCGCATGCTAGAATATTATGGCACAATGCCGTTGGCGATATTAAGCACGGCATATGGATTATCTTTTCGGTTCTCCTACTTCACCTGTGTCCAGCCTGTATTTCACTGCCTGACCTGTGATTTCGATTGGGCCATTGATTTGTGTCTCTGCGGACCGGTTTCTCCTGACGTCGACTTTAATCAGCTGATGACTCCTATCATTACTCACGAGTTGATTTGTCCTGGCGAAAGGATTATGGCTGTGGCATTGATGCATGGACTACTTGGTCCCTGGAATTTACTGGCGGCAGCACAGTCTTTCTTGGAACACAGCTTTCTTGAAAACCCACCGAGCTGTCCTCTGATGGTGATAGAGGATCCGGTGCTGGGAGAGCACGTATGTTCTTTTCCGCTTTTAAATTGGATGGCTGAACTGTTTTCGGATGAAGACGGTGACTTCCTGTTGGAGGCTGTTGCAGCTTATTTTGCATACACAGTTATGTCATAGACCTTTTTCATGTTTCATATGCTGAGTACTAGCATTTCATTGACAATTCATTGACTTAATTGTCAAGTTTTTATTATTTACCTTGCCTATTGGCTTAAGACTCGATAAAGTACTTGGCTGTTTTATTTTTCTTTAGCATTGAATTTTCCTAGTTTTTAATGCTTTACCTTGCGGACCGTCCACATATAAACTTGCAATCTGCTCTCATGAGATGGCACTTCTATTATCTTATTCAGTTCGTTTCCGGATCATGAGGAGGTGTCATCTAGGTCCTGGATATCTTTACACCGTGTTAAGTTAGCATGGGCTCATTACCGGTTTAAACGCCATTTTTCCTTTTTTGCAACTTCTGCACACGACATTTAGTTGTTGCTTTAGCTTTCCACCTAGTAGTTCATCGTGGTTTACATGAGAATAATATGTTATTGGTCTACTATCTGCTTTACTTGTTAAACTATATCTGTACAGCGAGTGCTAAAGTTTCAAGAACAACACGATACAGAATTGTTATGAGGTCTGATCTCCACGACTTCATACTCATAACATAAGTGCAACTTCTGCCAATTCTGGGCATGAGGCGGGTTTTATATTGCTTTGCCGAACACACATACACAACAGTTGATGCGGTTCACATGAAGAGAGAGCTGGTGTATGCTGATGTGATTCCTTCAAATCTAAGACACTAAAGTATGGGCACGCCCTAAACCAACACAAAGAGACCTTCTTAGCAAATAATATAATATGTGTATTAGGGAGGGTGAGATATAAGCAGCCGCGGGCCGTGGAGGGAGTTACGGTGAGGCAGGGAGGCGGGGAGGGGGAGAAGCAGGGTGGAGCCCTCTCTACCTTGCCCCTCCCCCTCCCCGCCTCCCTGCCCCACCGTAACTCCCTCCACGGCCCGCGGCTGCTTATAAGTGTTGCTAACTCTTATTCATTTACAGCATGTTAACATACTATCACCATTCACTTTTTATGTACTAGTAACTATGCTGGTAATTTTGCTACTGATAATATGTGTACTTTTATTATCTAAGGTACTACGCCTGAGAAGACGGCATTAGTAAATAAACATTTCAAATACACATGTGTTCTTCTTAACTCCATGTTCTGGTTTCTAAGAAATATATAACGACCGACTGTTCATGAGTTCCACGTATCCTGAGGTACTATAAGTTCATATTATGGATTGTCTAAACATTGAGAGTTTGTTATATCCAATGTGACACTGTACCTAGCTTGCTAAATAGTTTTTGATTACTAACGTGAGTTTTGGGACACCCTAATTCGCCGAGGTTCCAATCCTCTGTCCACAGTTCTGTGTGAGAACAGAAACCCTGCGACAGGGGCACCCCCGACCCTTGCTGGACCTTCATCACACTTGCGATACAACTCCAGCAATGCGCCACCTTTACGGCACAGATACATCACGCATCTGTGCTGTTTTTGCCCCGTGATGCGCCGCATTGTAAATGCAGCACACCATAGGTGACGGAACAGCGGCACAGAATGACTAACACATCCCTGGTGATGCGCCAGTCATCATAAATCTATCCCTATGCTTCTTATCTTGTTAGAGATGAACCGCCATATGTATCATCAAAGTTATTTGCATTTCCTAAATAGCGAACTTTAAGGAATAAATAGCGATTCTTTACCATTCCTAGTTTGCGATGAGCTATTTGCTAATTAGCCGAATGTAGCCCAATGAAGCCCAATGTAGCCCAATGTAGCCCAAAGATGGCCGCCAGACACACAAAAAAACAAATGTAGCCCAAATATCAGCCAGATGTAGCCCAACTATAGCCCAGTGACAGAATGACCAATCAGCTTCGCAAACCTCCGTTACGCGAAGCGGAGCGCTGTTACAGATATATATCTTTTTTTGAACGTTAATTTCTCAAAATCCACTGGAGCACATATATTGAGACCTAGCAAAGGCACATCGGGCTACCAGTCCCTAATATTTTGCCAAGTTTCGTGCAAATCCATTCAGCCGTTCAATTATTATTTTTATTATTTTTTTTTGCCCCGCGGGGCCCTTTTAAAACCTCCACATCAAACCTAGGGGGTCAGCGAGGATCTACTATGCCCCCTTATAGTTATTTCCCCCTTTGTTTTGACCTCCTCTTGTCTCTCGATCCTACCGAGAGACAAGATGGCGGCCGCTACGGACTGTTTGGAATGTTGACAGACGCCGGAGAACCAATCAGCTTCGCTTCACAAAGCTCCGTTGCGCGAAAAGTCCGCGAACCAGAGCGCTAACCGGTCCGCTGTTACAGATATATATCTTTTTTTAAACGTTAATTTCTCAAAATCCACTGGAGCACATATATTGAGACCTACAAAAGGCACATCGGGCTACCAGTCCCTACAATTTTGCCAAGTTTCGTGCAAATCCATTCAGCCGTTCGGGCTAAAAGTGAGGCCAACCGCCCTATGGAAAACTCAATGTTAAAAACACGTTTTGGGACCCCCCTTTTTTCTCGGCCCCCACTGGACGAACCCCCCCCAAATTTTCAAGGGCTGCTCAGAAACAAAATGTGCCATTTTCCTGAAAATTTCAGCCAATTCCGTCCACAAACGCCAAAGTTATTAGACATAGAATTTTCAAAAAACCCATAGAGAAAAAATCCTAACTATATATACCTACTGGCGACCGCCAGTAGGTAATATATATATATATATATATATATATATATATATATATATATAGAGAGAGAGAGAGAGAGAGAGAGAGAGAGAGAGAGAGAGAGAGAGAGAGAGAGAGAGAGAGAGAGAGAGAGAGAGAGAGAGAGAGAGAGAGAGAGAGAGAGAGAGAGAGAGAGAGAGAGAGAGAGAGAGAGAGAGAGAGAGAGAGAGAGAGAGAGAGAGAGAGAGAGAGAGAGAGAGAGAGAGAGAGAGAGAATATATATATATATATATAAACACAGCTCCTCCTCAGCACGCTCTGCGCTCGCAGCCCACGCTTCCACGCCAACAAGTAGAGGAACGGACCAGCAAAGTCAGAAAGATGTAGTTTATTCACACATAACCCACAGAACCAGCGACGCGTTTCGGGCCAAGGTGCCCTTGTTCACGCTGCAACATAATTCGAATTTTTATGCTTTTTTATACACTTATGTTAGAAAATGTCACCACCCCCTGGTGGCGACCTCCAGTGTCACATGTGTTACAGACAGTGTAAAAATACTATCGCTGCTAGTTAATCTATAGCATTGCACCTGAAAAAATCGTTACTGGTTAAATCCATGTAATTCAAAGGAAACGCTGAATTTGCAAACTATTTTAAAACATGTACAAAGACTATTGTTTTGTTAGTCATTACCAATCCAAATTTCTTTAACTTAGCGGAATATATAATAACAGTATAAATACGATACTCATGTTTCTAAAAACCACCAACAATTAAGTAATTACCACAGCAAGTTATATGTAGCATTGCTTTTAACATGTGCAAATCTGTGCATAAGCAGCGAAAGATAAAGTGCAAAAAAGTGTAAAAAAGTGTATGAGTCAAAAAGTGCAAAGTGCGAGAATCAGCCGCATTACCATCTGAACGGGGATACCATCAAATTTCATACATGTATAACTTCTCGAATTCTAAATTTCATGAATAACTGTATGACTGAATTATAGGTTCCCTAAAATCACAAATGGTAAAAAAGTATCAAAAGATTAAAAATGGGCATATGTAAAAATAGTATCATACCCCATAAATAGGTACATGTCATGGCACAATATAACTTGATCTAAAATCCTCTAGAAAAAGTAAAAAGAGATTTCATGATGTGCTAATGTAAACAGTTCATATGTAAACATCAAGGCAAATAAGTTAGAAACTTAAATACAGTGATATATGCAGAGATATCTATATACAATATAAACCTAAGGAGAATAGGAGTGTACGTTACAAGAAAATCTCTACGCCGTCGGAACATATCTGATATAATGACATCACTCAACTTAAACACCCAAGGCTCACTACTCATGTTGACACTTCCACCGATGTTCTAAATCTAGTTTCTCCTAATAGGGAACCTAACTAGGAGAAAATTGCACCAAGAGAGGAGAAGAAAGAAGGAAAGTGAAAATGAACTGTCAATGGACCAACTCAGAAATAACTAGGGATAAACAGTCTAGTGTTATAGGTAGTGGTGCATTTCTTCAATATTGTTGAGCCCATTTGGCCAACGGCTGTCGAGCTCTAAAATGAATCTGCTCTCCAATTTTCTGAGCTGGAGTTCACGATCACCCCCTCTTTTATGCAGTGGGACTGCTCCAATAACAAAATAGCTCAAGCATGAGAGGTCATTGTTGTGGACCCTTTTGAAATGCCGGGCGACCGGGTAGGCCGGGTCACTGTGTAATATTGCCCGCAAATGCTGCAATATCCTGACATGCACCTGGAGCTTAGTACTGCCAACATATCTAAGCCCACAGGTGCATGTCAGAACGTAAACAGCTTGGTCTGTTTTACAGGAGAAGTTACCCAGATTTGGTTTGGCAATGGTGCTAAACGGAGTGGAATAATGCGAGATAGTGGTGCCAAATTTGCAAGCACGGCAGCTTGAGCATTTAAAAAAAACCCGAGCAGGTCGTAGTCAAGGTTTTTTAGTTTTAAGCTCAGGGGCTGCTCTGTCCAGACAGTTACCCATTGTTTTAGCACGTCTGAAAGTGACAGTAGGGGAAGCCGGCAATCTGGTGTTAAGTACATGGTCACTAAGGACAATAGGCCAGTTTTTATTGATGATGGAGTTGATTTTCCTATCCTCTCTACTGTATGTGGTAATCAGGCGTGGGCATTCTACTAGAGGATCTGTTACGATAGGGGTTTCTTCCACAGAAGTTATAGTGGGAAAAAGACTTTCCCTGGACCGAGATAGGGATTTATCAAGGGCTGCTTTTAAGATGGTATCAGAATAACCCCTTGCCTTTAGCCGTATCATAAGTTCTGCTAGACAAGTTTCATAATCAGAAGGAGAACTACAAATCCTCTTTAATCTCAAGATCTCGCCGTAGGGGATTCCTGAGATGGTATGTCTAGGGTGCATGCTGGTTGCGTGCAGCGTAGCATTGCCCGCAGTTGGTTTTCTATGAAGGGTGGTTTTGAGTGTGCCGTTAGTAACATACACTTCAACATCTAAAAATTGAATTCTGTTTTTATCAATGTGCGCCGTAAAGTTGAGATTAAGAGTATTACAATTTATCTCATGAATGAATAAAAGGGCTTCCTCTTTGGTACCTCTCCAAGCAATAAAAATATCATCTATGTACCTCAAGAAACAACTTATATGGTCATCCATCCACCCCTTATGGCGTACATTGAGGACCTGCTCCTCCCACCAGCCGACGTGCAAGCACGCATAGCTGGGAGAGAAGCAGGCCCCCATCGCCACCCCTCTAAGCTGTCTGAAAATCTCTTTGCCAAAAGAGAAAAAATTATTGTGGAGGCACCATTCCATGAGACACAAAATGACCTTATTATATTCATAATACGTAATCGGTCGCTTGGAAAGATAATGCTTCACTGCTGAAAGTCCTTGTCCGTGATCAATGCTTGTATAAAGCGCCTCCACATCTAATGAGATGAGCCACATATCATTATCCCATTCAATGGTTGCAATTTTGTTGATAAAATCACTGGTATCACGTGTGAAGCTTGGTAGTTGTTTTACAAAGTCTTGGAGGAAAAAGTCGATATACTCCCCCACTTTTTCACCCACACTGCCAATTGCAGACACAATGGGCCTGCCAGGTATCGGTTGCACAGCTTTGTGTACCTTAGGGATAAGGTAAAGAGATGGCAAAACGGGAAAATTGATACACATAAATTTGTACTCCTCAGATGAAATTAAGCCCTCTCTCTATATATATATATATTACCCACTGGAGGTCGCCAGTAGGTAGTTATAGTTAGGACCTTGTTTCCATAGGAAATCTGCAACATTCTATTTGGAATAACTTTGGCGCCAATTGACGAATCTTCGCGAAATTCTCCAAGAAGATGGCCCGCTCTGCTGCGCTCCTATCCTGAAAGTTTTGGGATGATTCGTCAAGTGAGGGCCAGAAAAAAGGGGGGTCCCAAAATGTGTTTTCCCCATGAAATTTTAAATAGGGACCTTTAGACACGGCTACAGCCCGAACTGCTGAACGGAATTACACAAAAATTGGCAAAAAGGTAGAGTTTGGTTCGCAGATTTTGCTTTTTGTTAAATTGTGTAAATCTGTGCAGTAGTTCCTGAGAAAATCAAAAGTAAAATCATGGATATATCTATGGACGAAGTAGGGTACGCGTATCGTCCGAGGATCATGAGCGTACCCTTACGAGCATGAGCTGCATGCTAATTGTCTGTCAACACTCCAAACCAGGAAGTGTTGGCAGCCATCTTGTGTCTCGGTAGAACCGAGGCACAAGAAAACTGAAAAACAAGTGCGCAAAAGACGCAAAGGGGGCAGGGTAGAAACACCCTGACCCCCGTAGGCTTCCTTAGGGTGTCCCATAAGGACCCCCAAGGCCCCAAAAAACATTTTTTATTTTTAAATCGCGGGATGTGCGTAGGATACGCGTATCCCCTGAAAAAAAAACCGAAGCCCGCTTTAGTGCTAATTAGCCCCCGGGGGGGCCAAGTCCCGGGGGCAATATGATTCATTATAATGGGGGGCCCAGAGGGGTCCCCCAGCCCCGGGGACCGCCACCCCGTGGGGCTTTATTGTTATATATGCGGGGGGCTCACAGCCCCCTCGCAGCCCCGGGGACCACCCCCCCGGGGCTTCTTCTTTTTTATAACTATGGGGGGCTCTGCTCAAGCCCCCCCACACGCCCCAGGGACCGCCACCTCCCCGGGGCACTACATTTTTAAATTGGGGGTCCATGACGGACCCCCCAGCCCTGGGGACCACCACCCCCGGGGCTTTTAAATGTTGGGAGGGGGGCCACGCGGCCTCCCCTCGTGATGGCCCTGGGGACCGCCACCCCCCAGGGCCGGCTCCTGCAGAGGCACCCCGGGACACTGTAGTTTGCTATGGTTTGCTTTGGTTTTTGGAAGAGAGAGCAGGAAACCTGCTCTCTCTTCCAAAAACCAAAGATTATTGCTTTTCTCCATGGGGAGCAGCATGTTAGCTGCTCCCCATGTAGAAAAGCAATGTCGGCTACCGCAGGATGCAGGGAGCCGGCAGGGACTGTAGGGGGATTGGGGACCCCCCCCACAGTCCCCAACAGTGAGGAACAGCCCCAGGGGGATGGGGTCCCCGGGGCCAGAAGTGGCCCGGGAAGGGGGCCATGTGGTCCCCCTTCCCCAAAAATGTTTTTTTTTTAATGAGGCAGAGCCCCGGGGGATGGGGTCCCCGGGGTTAAAAGAATCCTCAGGAGGGGGGCCATGTTGCCCTCCTCCTCATATTTTTATAACCTCTGGTGTGTACACATTGGGTAGCGTACCATACGATGTATGCTGCCCGATTTCTAAGGCGTCCAGTACGCGTATCCAAGCAAGAAAAAGAAAAATATTTTTCAGATATTTACCAAGCTTATGTGTTTTAGATGTTGGGTGGAGCTAAAACGAGCCCTTGTGTTTATTGAGAGATTTTAGTACCTACAAGTAAGTACCGATGCAGAGTCTAGAAGAAGACTCTGTTCCCTTCATCTGTATAATGTACACCATCTCTCCTATAGATGCCACGCATATTGAAACACAGATTGTTGTGGTATATGGACCCCATTCTATAGTCTCGGAGAAAAGCAGAAACAGATTTATTCACATGTTTCCTAGCTTTCTCAATCTGTGGACAAAATTGATTGGACCAGTTCCATTTCTGCCTTTGGCATATGTTAGAATAGACAAAGGCAGTTTGGGGGAAAAGTGACATCAGTTCTCCAAAGGTGTCCTTCATAAGCATTTCCAGACCTACCCCAGTCAAAGTGCCTAGGCCATTGCCTCCACAGTGCACAATTATGAGGTCAGGGTGTTGGAGATGTAAAAAGGATTTAACCAATGGCATCAATTGATGCCACTTTAACCCTTTCTGTCCAATTCATTTAATGTCTACATTTGGTAAACCTAGGTCTTTGTGAATTCCTTTCTGTTCTGCGTACCTTTGTCTCCAGAAAATATAGCTGTGTCCCACAATTCACACTGTAAGCATCTTACAGAGAGGTCTGGATGCACTCAGATGGTCTCTGTAAATGAAATGGCCGTTTAAAAACTAAGGGGCATATTATCAAGCAGGGCGATAGGCAATTATCGCCGCTTTAGCGGCCATTTTCAGACGCTAAGCGGCGATAATTCTATCGCCGTATTAGCAAGCTGTCGCTAACTGATGTTAGTGACAGCTTTTAGGCGATAGCGAGCGGTTTGGGGCCCGCTTTGCATGTCAGCGATGTTTATCGCTAATGACATGCAAAGTGGGCGTACCCAACCAGTTAGCGACTGAAAGGAGTCGCTAACGTCGCTATCGCCTATTAGCAAAGCAGGCGTAGCGATGGAAATATTCGCGCTAAGCACGAATATCTCTAAATACTAACACCTGCCCAGACAAGTTCTTAGCCATGTTATCCAATGGGAGGTGGATAACATGGCTAAGAGCATTTCGTCGCTAATGCGTGAATATCGCTGTATTCTCAGCGATATTCACGCATTTTGCCGCTATCGCTGGATATTTTAGCACAATGGAGAAAAACGTTGCTATAGCATGTTTTCTCCGCTAAAATATCCAGCGATAGGCAGCGATAAAAAAAATGCGCTAAGCGCATTTTGCGATAAATATCGCTATTCCTTGGTAATATGCCCCTCAGATTTTTCTAAAATGGTGGATAAGATGCAGTTTTGATAAAAGTAAAGAAATGATTGGTTGTTTGAGAACATTCTACACTGAAAACTAGGGTGCATGTTTCTGTTTTTTAAAAGCATTATTCTTATTGGTTAACAAAAACTGATTGAAAGGTACGTTACATAAGATAAGCTGATATGTTGAAAAGTCAAGCACACTTGCTGTTTTGATTTGCAACATTGTGTGATGAACTTTTGACCTGTGTGCTCAGTTAAGTGTTCCATGAAGTGTTTCTATGGTAACAGGCATAAGGCAGAATGGGGTAGGGTTTGAAGTTATGTCAGTTGGAAAGGGTGTAAATGTTCAAGCAATAGAAATGTGTGTTTGCTTTTGAATTAATGTGGGAAGAAATGTATATGTGTGTAGATTGAGTGTGTAGATTGAGAGGAAAAGTTTGCTATTTGCCATCGGACTTCATGACCCCCTAGTTCTGCTCTGGGGGTCCCACAAGGACATCCAAGGCCTAAAAATGAGACCTTTTGTTTTTTAAATCACGGGATCAGCGTAGGATACGCGTATCGCGTGAATAAAAGAAAAAAACCAAGGTCGCTTTAGTGGTAATTAGCCCCCAGGGGGGCCAAGTCCCGGGGCCAATGTAGTTTATTATAATGGGGGGCCCAGAGGGGCCCACCAGGCCCGGGGACCCCCACCCCTGGTGCTTTTTTTTAAATATATGTGCGGGGGGCTCACGCCCCCCCGTAACAAATGTAAACATGTGGGGGGGCTCTTAGGACCCCCCAGCCCCGGGGACCACCACCCCGGGGCTTTAAAACATTAATTGAGGGGGGCTCTGAGGCCCCGCCAGCCCCGGGGCTTTTTGAAAGTGTTGGAGGGGGGCCACATGGCCCCCTCCTGGAGCCCGAGGTGGCCCTAGGGACCGTCACCCCCCAGGGACGGCTCCTGCAGTGCCCACCCCCGGGACACTGCCGTTTGCAATGACAGGGCAGGAGCCTCGCATCTCCCACCCTGTCATTGCAAACTGCTTTCCTATTTGGAAGAGAGAGCAGGTTAAACTGCTCAGTCTTCCAAATAGGAAAGCACATTTTTTTTCCTCAGGGGGAGCAGCATGTTAGCTGCTACCCCTGAGGAAAAGCAATGTCGGCTCCCGAAGGACACGGGAGCCGGCTGGGACCGCGGGGGCATTGGGGCTCTCCCACGGTCCCCAATGTTTTATATAAGCCCGGGGGAAGGGGTCCCCGGGGATAATAAAAATTTGTGATAGGGGCTATTTTTTTAGGTTAAAATTAGGGTACGCGTACCGAGCGTGGTGCTCAGCACGACCTCTGGTGTGCACGCGTTGGGTACGCGTATCGTACCACGTATGCTGCGAGATTTCTAATCCGTTTGGTACGCGTACCTAAGCAAGAAAAAAGATCAAAAATATATATATTTTTCAGATATCTATCAAGCTTATGTGTTTAGATGTTGGTTGGTTGTAACAAGAGCCTTTCTCTTTATTGGTACTTATAAGTAAGTACCTATGCAGAGTGTAAACTTGCTGAGGAGGAGTGTTTTACAGTGTGCTGAACTTTTGACCTCTGTGGTCAGTTGAGTTTTGCATGATCTGTTACTATGGTAACAGCAGAAAGCAAATTGGGGGTAGGGTTCAAAGTTATGTCTGTTGGAAAGGGTTCAAATGTTCAACCATTAGAAATGTGTGTTTGCTTTTGAATTAATGTGGGAAGCACTTTGATCTGTTATTTATATGTATGTATGTGTAGAATGAGAGGAAAGTTTGCCATTTTCTGGTTTTGGAAAGAACAGTGAAGTACAGAGATTATGCATAAGAATATCTGCTGTGTGACTGACATTCTTCTTAATCTACAAATCAATTTGAAAGGTGAGTTGTTAATTTGTAAGGGGGTGTATGTGGTGCATTTTGTTTTTAATAAGAGTAATGTATTTATCCTTCTAAAGTGCAAGGAGTAGTTTAGTTGTGTAGAATCGCATTCTGAGTTTGTCTGCATTTGGATAACCATTGTGAAAAAAGCATTTGGTAAGTTAATGTGTTTGGTGAGTCAGATTTGTACAGTAAAGTACAGTATTAATAAATGTAGAATGTGTGCAGTCACTTTTCCAGTTCTAAAGTAGTTAATAGTGTTGCTTGTTTAGAATTAGACTTGTGTTTCAAATCTACAATTTTCCAGTCAGTATAGATACACTACTGCAAACTCTCTGAGGAAGATTTACAAGCCTCTTGCACCTCTTTGTTTTGCCATTGCATTACTTTTTTGATGCAATGTTGCCACAAATAATGCAGCGAATTGCTTATGTATTTGCAAAAGGGGTCAGGGTTGTGCACTGAAATGTAGTAGTTATATATGGAATGTGCGCAGTTACTTAACTGTTTCTCGACTAGTAAATGTGTTTTGGTAAAATGCAATGTCTAATATTTTTTGTCTAGAATCACACTGTTCGTCTGTGTGCATTTAGGAATTATTCTGAGAGAAGCATTTTTGTATCTTTTGTGTTTGCAGATACATAAGTGCTTAAAAACCTATCCTTTTTTCTAGTTTTGATAGAATTACAAACCAGTTATTGCTTTTGTATTTTCAAAATGAGTCATAGTTGTACAGTAAAATGCAGTATTTATATTTCTGTAATGCGTGCAGTCATATTAGCCCTTCAAGAGTAATTAATAGTGTTGCTTGTCTAGAATCAGACTTGTGTTTCAAATTTACAATTCCCTAGTCAGTATACATACACTGCTGCATACACTCTGGGGCAGATTTACAAGCCCCTTGCCCCTCTTTGTTGTTCTATTGTGTCACTTTTTTGATGTAATGTTGGCGCTTATAATGCAGCGAATTGGTTATGTATTTGCAAAATGAATCAGGATTGTATAGTAAAATGCAGCAGTCATATATATAAAATGTGTTTAGTCATCTTACCGTTTCTAGACTAGTAATTGTGTTTTGGTAAAATGCAAGGTCTTATATTTTTTGTCTACAATCACACTGTGCATCTGTGTGCATTTAGGAACGATTCTTAGAGAAGCATTGTTGTACGTTTTGTGTTTGCAGACACATAACTGCTTAAAAAGGTATCCTTTTTTCAAGTTTTGATAGAATTAGAAACCAGTTATTGCTTTTGTACTTGGAAAAAGAGTTATGGTTGTTCACTAAAATGCAGTATTTACATTTCTGGAATGTGTGCAGTCATTTTAGCCCTTCTACAGTACTTAATAGTGTTGCTTATCTAGAATCAGACCTGTGTTTCAAATCTTCAATTCCCAGTCAGTATACATACACTGCTGCAAACACTCTGGGGCAGATTTACAAGCCCCTTGCGCCTCTTGTGGTTGTATTGTGTCACTTTTTCGATGTAATGTTGTTGTAAATAGTGCAGCAAATTGCTTATGTATTTGCAAAATGAGTTAGGGTTGTACACTAAAATGTAGTAGTTAGATATATAGTAGGACTTAGGACATGGACTGCTTCAAACCCCTATGCACTATACATCTTCTATCCATCTGCACACTTGTGTTTCACATCTTCAATACCCCAGTCTGTATCCTTAGACTTCCAGCAAACACTCTGTCAATACTGTTGTAGTGCATTCAGCAGTATGTGCTAATCCATTTACTGCACTAAAACTCAAGCACTTATATATTCACTTGCACACTCTCCTTACAGTACTCTAATCATCCAGCCAGTATCCAAATACTCATGCAGCGAAGTAGGCCTTAGGACATGGACTAGTTCAAACCCCTATGCACTATCTGTATCCTTCCACTTCCACCAAACACTCTGTCACTGCTGTTGCACTATTGTAGTGACCCATTCAGTAGTATGCGCTAATCCATTCATTGCACTAAAACTCAAGCACTTATAAATCCAGTTAGGCACTGTCCTTGCAGAACTGTAATCATTCAGTCAGTACGCAAGTACTCATGCAGTGAAGTAGGCCTTAGGACATGGACTGCTTCAAACCTCTATGCACTATGTATGCAGTCTTCTATCCACCTGCATACTTGTCTTTCACACCTTCAATTCCCCAGTCTGTATCCTTACACTTTCACCAAGCACTCTGTCACTGCTGTTGCACTGTTGTAGTGACCTATTCATCAGTATGTACTAATCTATTTACTGTGCTAAAACTCAAGCATTTATAAATTTAGTCAGGCACTCTCCTTACAGTACGCTAATGATTCAGTCAGCACCCAAGTACTCATGCAGCGAAGTAGGCCTTAGGACATGGACTGCTTCAAACCTCTATGCACTATACATGCAGTCTTCTACGCACTTGCACACTTGCATTTCACATCTTCAGTTTCCCAGTCTGTATCCTTAAACTTCCAGCAAACACTCTGTAACTGCTGTTGCACTGTTGTACTGACCTATTCAGCAGTATGTGCTAATCTATTCACTGCGTTAAAATTGAAGGATTTATAAACTCAGTTAAGCACTCTCCTTGCAGAACTGTAATCATTCAGTCAGTACCCAAGTAGTCATGCAGCGAAGTAGGCCTTAGGACATGGACTGCTTCAAACCCCTAAACACTGTGCATGCAGTCTTCTATCCACCTGCACACTTGTCTTTCATATCTTCAATTTCCTAGTCTGTATCGTTTAACCTTCCAGGAAACACTCTCTCTTTGCCCTTGAACTGTTGTAGTGACCCATTCAGAGGTATGTACTAATCATTCAGTGCGCTAAAACCCAAGCACTTGTGGATTCACTGAGACACTCTCCTTACAGTACTGTAATCATTTACTCAGTATCCAAGTACTCATGTAGTGAAGTAGGCCTTAGGACAAGGACTGCTTCAAACCTGTATGCTGTATGCATGCAGTCTTCTATCCATGTGCACACTTGTGTTTCACATCTTCAATTCCCTAGTCTGTATCCTTACACTTCCAGCAAACACTCTGTGACTGCTGTTGCACTATTGTAGTGACCCATTCAGCAGTATGTGCTAATCCATTCACTGTGCTAAAACTCAAGCCCTTATAAATTCAGTCAGGCACTGTGCTTACAGAACTGTAATCATTCAGGCAGTACGCAAGTACTGATGCAGTAAAGTAGGCCTTAGGACATGGACTGCTCCAAACCCCTATACACTATGCATGCAGTCTTCTATCCACCTGCACACTTATCTTTCACATCTTCAATTCCCTACTCTGTATCCTTACACTTCCAGCAAACACTCTGTCATTGCTGTTGCACTGTTGTAGTGACCCATTTAGCAGTATGTACTAATCCATTTACTGCACTAAAACTCAAGCACTTATATATTCACTTAGACACTCTCCTTACAGTATTCTAGTCATTCAGTCAGTACCCAAGTACTCATGGAGCGAAGTAGGCCTTAGGACATGTACTGCTTCAAACCTCTATCCAGTATACATGCAGTCTTCTATCCACCTGCACACTTGTCTTTCACAACTTCAATTCCACAGTCTGTATCCTTACACTTCCACCAAACACTCTGTCACTGCTGTTGCACTGTTGTAGTGACCCATTCAGCAGTACGTGCTAATCCATTCACTGTGCTAAAACTCAAGCACTTATAAATTCAGTCAGGCATTCTCCTTGCAGAAATTTAATTATTCAGAAGGTACCAAAGTACTCATGCAGCAAAGTAGGCCTTAGAACATGGGCTGCTTCAAACCCCTATACACTATACATGCAGTCTTCTATCCACCTGCACACTTGTCTTTCACATCTTCAATTCTCCACTCTGTATCCTTATACTTCCACCAAACACACTGTCACTGCTGTTACACTACTGTAGTGACTCATTCAGCAGTATGTGCTAATCCATTCACTGTACTCAAACTGAATCACTCATAGATTCACTCAGACTTTCTCCTTACAGTACTGTAATCCTTCACTCAGTACCTAAGTACTCATGCAGCAAAGTAGGCCTTAGGACATGGACTGCTTCAAACCTCTATGCACTATACATGCAATCTTCTATCCACCTGCACACTTGTCTTTCACACCTTCAATTCCACAGTCTGTATCCTTACTCTTCCAGAAAACACTCTGTCACTGCCCTTGCACTGTTGTAGTGACTCCTTCAGCGGTATGTACTTATCATTCAGTGCTCTAAAACTCAAGCACTTATAGATTCACTCAGACACTCTACTTACAGTACTGTAATCATTCAGTCAGTACTCAAGTACTCATGCAGCGAAGAAGGCCTTAGGGCATGAACTCTTTCAAACCCCTATGCACTATGCATGTAGTCTTGTATCTACCTGCACACTTGTCTTTTATACCTTCAATTCCCTAGTCTGTATCCTTACACTTCCACCAAAACACACTGTCACAGCTGTTGCACTATTGAAGTGACCCATTCAGCAGTATGTGCTAATCCATTCACTGCGCTAACACTGAATCACTTATAAATTCAGTTAGGCACTCTCCTTGCTAAACTGTAATCATTCAGTCAGTACCCAAGTACTCATGCAGTGAAGTAGGCCTTAGGTCATGGACTGTTTCAAACCCCTATGCACTATACATGCAGTCTTTTATCCACTTGCACACTTGTCTATCACATCTTCAATTCTCTACTCTGTATCATGACACTTTCACCAAACACTCTGTCACTGTTGTTGCACTATTGTAGTGACTCATTCAAGTATGTGCTAATCCATTCAGTGTACTAAAACTCAAGCACTTATAAATTCAGTCAGGCACTGTCCTTGCAGAACTGTAATCATACAGTCAATACCCAAGTACTCATACAGCAAAGTAGGCCTTAGAACATGGACAGCTTCAAACCGCTATACACTATGCATGCAGTCTTCTATCCACCTGCACACTTGTATTTCAAACCTTCAATTCCCCAGTCTGTATCCTTACACTTCCACCAAACAGTCTGTCACTGCTGTTCTACTATTGTAGTGACCCATTCAGCAGTTTGTGCTAATCCATTCACTGCACTAAAACTCAAGCACTTATAAATTCAGTCAGGCACTGTCCTTGCAGAACTGTAATCATTCAGTCAGTACCCAAGTACTCATGCAGTGAAGTAGGCCTTAGGACATGGACTGCTTCAAACCTCTATGCACTATGTATGCAGTCTTCTATCCACCTGCACACTTGTCTTTCATATCTTCAATTCCCCTGTCTGTATCCTTACACTTCCACCAAACACTCTGTCACTGCTGTTGCACTGTTATAGTGACCCATTCATCAGTATGTGCTAATCCATTCAATGCATCAAAACACAAACACTTATAAATTCACCCAGGCAGTTTCACCAGAAGTGCAGAGGAAAGCATAGACTTGTAATATAGTTATGTACATATGTTACATTTCTGTGTTTTAGAAGTAATACAGTACACTACAAGTAAACACCTTATGGAGTTATACTGTAGCACCTCTTTATAGTTCTGCACTTTTACATTCACCATACACTACCAATGTATTCATTCAATTATGCAGTACGCATTCATTCAACAAAAACTTTTACACACTATCATACTAATATAGCTCTTTTTTTGACCAGTGAAGTTAGTTATTAAAATAACTTTTTTTTGTGTTTTTTGTTGTTTTATATTTTTTGGGGTTTTTTATGAACACATTAACAGAAAAAAAGGGAACTGAAGAAACAAAATAGTGTGTAACAAATAAACAAAAAAGAATTAACGGTGGGAGCAACGGTGCTCCTGTTTCCGTCTGCAAATTAAATCAATTGATTGTTCTGCGGAACATAAGGTTTCCTTACAAAATTTACATAAAATAATCAAATCAGCAAAATCTGGACGGATGTCCGGATGAGGACTTGATGGTGCTGTGGAAGTGCTGGCTACAGCTGGTGGAGCGTCTTCTTGCAGCCTGTCACATGCATCTCTCGCATAATTACGGGAATGTAGTGTCTTCACATGTTTTACCATGCTGGCAGTTCCAAAAGAATATTTTTTATTCGGATCGCCTCTTGGAAGCACTGTCCCACACACCTTACAGGTGACCTTAGCTGCATTAACTTTCTTTTCTCCATCAGGAAATGTAAAAAAATTGCATATCAGAGCTTCCTTTCTTTTTGGGACTGGATCTTCAGCAAGTAATTCTTCTTCTGAAGAGTGTTCAGATAAATCTTCATCCTAGTGTGCAGCCATATTGAAGATTTGTTAAAAAACACAGGAGCTTCACAAAACAGATGGTTCTTCAGTGAAGGTCAAAGAAGAATGATTAAAATGGGTGGGGTCCTTCAACAGTTAGAATAGGAAGTATTATGAACCAATCAAATCTCTTGTTTTGAAGTCACATGGGGTGCGCGTCGGGTGCTCTTATGATGCGCGTACGTACGACGTACCCTGCGATTTGCGTAGTTGCTTTTAAAAGTAATATACGCTTACTAAAACTAAATGAATAGTATTTTCATGATAACCTCAGATAATGCCTTGCCCTAAAATTTACATTAAATACATAAATATATCTTTTTAAACATTAAAAAAAATTCATGTGGTACGCAAAGCGTATGCCGTACAAACGTACATGACGTCACGCAGAAGCGCCGATGCGAGGCGTAACGTCAAAATGTATCTGTAACGTATGCGCGGGTACGCATACAGTATGATTACAGTTGCGCAGGAGTGTGCGAGGACGGTACGCGTACCCTACGTTTACCACAAGAAAATGCACCAAAAATATATTGCAATTAATTTTAATATTTTGAAAAAAATATCAAATTAAAGAAATCATTTTACTTTTTTTACATTAAAAATATGTAATGTAATTAAAAAAATAAAAAAATAAAAATAATTATTGCAAAAAATGTAGGAATTTAGTATAAAAAAATAAATATAACAATTAATACATTTCAAAATTGGCATTTGCAAAACCTATGAAATTCACTGAAACAACCATAGGTTTTAGGCACGTTATAGTTAGGAATTAGCATTTAAAAAATCTTGCAAATTCACTGGAAAAGCCATAGGTTTCAATCACGTTATAGTTAGGAATTAGCATTTAAAAAACCATAGAAATTCACTGAAAAAAACATAGGTTGTCTGGACATTTCACTCATACAAAACCATTGAAATTCCCCCGTTATAGTTAGTTTAGCTAACTATAACTCGTGTGCCCGCAATCCACTCTTGATGCCATCACATATTACATCACTCATGATATGGTCAGTGACATCACTCATGACATCACTCATGACATCTTAAATGACATCACTGATGACATCATCCTTGTGAAAGAGTGGCAGACCTCCTCTCACCCTAATATAACCTTAGATACACACATTGAAAAATAGAAACTAACATTTTCAAAACAATGGAAATACCAATACCAGTTAGAACAACCTATTCAGTAATTCCAAAATCTACATACACATCCACTCATTCATCAACAGTTCTATATAGTCACACATACATGTACTCACTCATCATATGTACTCATACACCTATACATCCTGTTACACACCTACACTCGTACATAGAGTTACTCACACACATACTCACACATGCAAATAAAGTATCAAACATTCATTTATTTGCATATACAGCTATACACACACCAACACACGACTTCTACAGAAACGTACACATACTTACTCTCTTAAACAATCACTTATAGAAATACATACTTATTTATACAGGAACTCTTCCAATCTCTCGCTCTCATTTATACTCACTTATATAGATCAATACTCACATATACTAGTTTAAAACATATGTACTTACTCATAAAGACACTATTGAGACAGTCATTCACTCACTAACAAACCCATACACACACTCATCCACCCATACAGTCCTGCGCACATGCTGTCTTCAAAACACATGCATAAAGTGAGTCACTCATTCATGCATCTATGCGGTAAGTTATATCCCCCTCCGAACCATACAGACACTCATACTGATACTCAAAAAACCAACTAATAGCCCATATACACATTCATGTAGCTACTCACCAACTCATGCAGCCACTTATACACAAAGTGAGACACTGATATAGATATTTAAATATTTAAACATTAGTCGCTAATACATGTATTCACTAAGATACACTTAAGTCAGTTTTACAATCAAATTTACAAAGAAAACATCCATTTAGACACTTAGTTACCCATTTATTCTTCCATCTATCTTTAGATATACATATATAAAAAATATTTATTTTTCAGAAAGACACACATTCACTGGATGATGGCATCAGTGATGTCATCAGTGATGTCATTTGAGATGTCATCAGTGATGTCATGAGTGATGCCACTGACCATGTCATGAGTGATATAATATGTTATAGATAACGAGATGCTCAGCACATACCAATATATTCAAGAAAAGTGATAAGTTTTGTGATTACATTTTCAAATAATGTTCAAATTTCAATCTCAGTCATCCTAAGTAAACTCCCAGAACCCAATAACTTTTCTGGAGACTTTGTTTAGTCCAAAAATGTTTTAGTCTTCTTTCTTTATTTGATAGATGAGATTTTCATTCATTCCTTAGAGCAGAATACAAGATCATAGTCATAGCCGACGCGACGCGTTTCGTCTCCATGAGACTTCTTCAAGGCTATAAGGACATACAATATTAAAACTGATATTAGACACTCATTTTTTACATAAGATATAAATATAACATTTGATTTCTAAACGTTTAAAAACCTTTAAAACAAACAGGTAAGTGGTAACATCTAAGAAGCAAATATTAACATCAGCAAAACAAATAGGAACTGAGTGGAGATAGAAACATTGTGAGGAGTCCTATATACAGTGTACTTTTATGTATTTTTTTAAGGATGTTTTTAACAATTTTTTAATAATTTTTTTGTTCTACTTCATCTCCAAGCTTGCATATATACAAATAGATACAATTGACATATAGTTAGTGTACACGGGGAATGACCACAGTTGATTTTTGCCAACAAGAGGCAGTATTTTGTAAAATAATTATTTTGCGAAATCTCTTTTGCTGGAGGCTTTTCCCCGAAAGTGTTTTATTCCTGGGAATTTGTGAAGTAAATCTGCTTTTGAAGAATGGACTCAAAATCCAAACTGGAAGGCCCAAAGCTCTCTCCACTCCTCTAGGTTGCACAATCTAAAATACTACCAGCCATCACATATGAAAGTGGAGCCTTTAGAAGGAAGGGACTTTAGAATCCTGGACAGCACACTAGTCAAGGCCTAAACAATTCTGTTCAATATACCGATTTACATCTCTACAGCACAGATCCCGTCGGAGTTTGGCCTCACCAAACAATACCTATCAGTGCAAGGGGCTTACATAGCCCTTTGGCACAAGATCAGGAATGCCATCCCTAACACCCTAAATCATCTACTCTGGCATGAGCTTCAGCACAGGAGTACATCTCCTGCTATAAACTTCTTACAGGGATCTCTTACAACAACTGGGCTCTCCCAACTCTGGGACACTCCAACTAGCCATGCAGCCTTCAAAAAAGTGGTGCGGAAGGAAATCAGGAGTCTTCCCTTAGTAGAAGACAAGGCTGCATTGTCATTCCGAAGCCACGGCTGGATGTCGATTAACTGTTACAAATCACTTAGTCCACAGACTTACTTTAGCCCGGGCTATCCCAGGAACATAAAGGAAAAGTTTCTGAAATATCGGTTGGCCATACTTCCGTCTGTTCTGCATCTTCCACCATGGCTGAGGGGGCAAACCTCAATGTGCTGCCGGTTGTGCGGCAATGGAACAGAGGATATGCCCCATCTGCTCTGCACTTGTATCCACCTGAAGAAGGAGAGGTCCCAACTGCTCAAAAACTCATATTAATACATGTGGGATCCACATACGAAGACAACCAGTACTGTCCTGATTTAAGTCAGAGGACCCACAAGCTAAAACTTCCAAGACCCAGCATGGACACTGTTCCTGCAGCATCCTTGGCCGCCACTGTAACAAGTAGCCTGTAACTTATCATTTTTAAATCTCTTGGTCACACGCATTGCTCCCTATCGCTATGACTCAGCTGACAATGCATAATTTCGATAATGACACATGGCAGGAAATCCCCCTCCAGCTGACGGTCTATTGCACCTGGCTCACTATTAGGCTAGACATGAAGAAGGGCTAGACTATGGGCAAAGTTCCCATGGCATTTGAGAACTATATTAGCTTCTGCTTGTTTACAGGTTTATTTTACTGTTTGCGCATTTTTTTACTACTATTTGATTAATTTGATTTATTATGTAAAAGTTATATTTATTTTACTTGGGTCTAAAAAAGATGTATCTTGTTCATTCTTGTTCTAATCAGCATTGGTTTTAATTAACTTTGCATCTAAATAAAAACTTGAAGATGTATTGGGTTTTTCAATTTTGCCAACAAGGCAGGTGTTTGTAAAATAATTATTTTGCAAAATCTTTTGCTGGAGGCATTTCCTGCAATAAAGTGTTTTAATCCTGGGAATTTCTGTAGTAAATCTGCTTTTGGACAACAGGCTCAGATTCGTCTTTTTTAAACTAGGCAGTTTTTAAGAGTTTCACAAAAAGATTGCCAAGTTTAAAATAACTGCAGAAACTGGGAAGGAAAACCTTCAAACTTTTCACACACCTCTCGTTCACATTACGTCGATAAGGTGCAACATGAAAAGGGATATACATTTTAGGAGTTGATTTAAAACAGCAACCCAGACACAATACATTTGAAAGTAAAACATCTGGATTCAACCTTTTCAACCTTTTCACAGCCGGCAGAAAAGTAGTATACAAGTGCTAGAAGTGCAAAAAAAAACAGTACATATGCATAGGGAGAAGATAGTGAAATTGATACACAATGCATGAATACTGAGTAAAGAACGAAAAATAAAAAAAGGTGAGGAGGGGTGGTAGAAACAGGTGTGTCGTAGAGTTTAGAAAAAAAATCCTTTTATTTGGTATGTACTACACAGATTGTAGGGAGGGCATTACAAAGGAACAAAAGAGCTTTTGATATAGCATTGGCCTGTCTTTGGACCTTAGTGGCCAACATTTAAGCACATTATGTATCAAGTGTCTACAGTAGATCCGATGAGATGGGTTTGCATATGTCAATTAAATTGCTTCGAAACTTGCCTAGATGGAGGATAAATAGAAAGGCATGATGTGTCTAATATGTATGAATGAAATTAAAAATAAAAACAACATTTTTTTTTCATAGAGAGCTATAAAAACGATGCAACTGTTTCACCTAACTTGAAAATGTAGAACAAGCAAGAACTACATGACGGTCTTACAAGTAAATAACCGTAAGGAAGACTCGAGATGTGGGTTCACCTTGTGGATTTGGTCAAAATTTAAGATGAGGAACTGGAACCCTTGGCATAAAACACATGATTGAAGATCAGCTGTTTCAAAACTTGCTTCAATCGAGCACATGACGTTTAAAGTGAGCAAAAGTTGTAAGTGTGAAAAGTATGGGAAAAGTACAAAGTACAAAGCCCTCTGCGTATGCCACCGCATTTTGGGAGGTAGAGCACCCGCCCCCCTAAACTGTCTTATCACCCCCTACAGACCAGAGCGGATGCTTAGATCTTCTGGGACTGGTATGGTCGCAGTCCCCAAAATCCGTAGAGCCCGCATGGGGGGCAGATCGTTCAGACTTCTTGCAGCCAAGAATTGGAACTTACTACCAACTGAAATACGCCTTGAACCCTCTGAGGCTAAATTCCGTACACCCCTCAAAACACACCTGTTTCGCCTAGCACTGCCTTAAACTTTTCACCCTCTCACCTACTCAATCTCAGTGCAGGGACACGCCGGAGAGTGTAACTTAGCGCTTTATAAAATTCCAAAATAAAAATGAAGTAGGTAAAAATATTGGACATATATGGGCAGATTTACAAGTCCCTTGCTCCACCCGTACGTCACTTTTCCCATTTTAAAAATTACACAAAAGTGGTGCAAGGGACTTGTTAATAAGACCCGTAGGGGCCTATTTATGGGCCGTGGTGTCACTTTTGCGCTGCCGGTGTGTCACATTTTTGACGCACTAGCGGTATAATAAAAAAGCAATGGTGCGTAATATTCACAACGTGACGCATCTAGGTAGATGCGTCATTTCATAAACCCCTGTGCCACATTATACCTGTGCCAAGTATAATGTATGCGGGGGGCGATCCGACGCAAGAAAGGGTCGTAGAAGTGGCGCAGTGAAATCTGTAAGATTTCACTGCGCCACTTCTAGGATGCAAATGTGTCAATATCTTACGCTTGCCTCATGGCAGGCATAAGACTGATGCTGGCACATTTAACATGGAACTTGCCCATGTGTAATGACCAGTTGCTGGAGTTGTGTCACTTTTGTGACACATTTATTCTGACTCTATCACAAATCTCTATTTGGGTGCAAACAGTCATTTGCACCCGAACCGGAATTCTGAGTTTGTGACAATCAAATTGCACTGTTTGTCGGCATGATTTTCACCAGGTCAAGACTGGCAACAATTCTCCACTCAAACACTGCTAATTGTGACACTGTACATTTCATAACAGGGAAAACTCTTTTAATTAGTGGGTTAAACCCAATCTGGAGGTTCGAACCCTGGAATGCCGCACTCCACAGCACCACAACTTTCGAGTGTGCAATTTCCGCACTGTTTTTGCATGGCTCTCCCAATCAGTAATCCTTCAAAGTCCAATAGCCTAAAGATTTAGAAATAGAAGGTGACCCATAAGCCCCTTGCACACATGGAGTTTGAGAAGCTGGGGCACAAAATGGAGCAATGGTTGGACCGATTAGCAGTGGCGGCCACTAATGCCCTCTCTGTCTCCAATAAAGACACCAAATTCTCAAATGATTGCCTCACAGGACGCAGATGTTCTGCTTTATTGCTACTGGTATTATCTGTCTGGGTCCTGTTTGAGATTCATTATCCTGTGATGAGCAAATGTGACCTTTATGTTGGACCAGCCAAGGGTTGAAAGGATCCTGGTGATGTTGGCCATAACAAGCTTCTATTAAGTAAGCTTGTGAGACCTCCAAGTCAGTTTATCTAGTCAATTCTGATCCACCCCAACATCTGCAGTGCCTTTGGCTTGGGATTAATGGGTACTCTGTAACGTGGGCTATGGTATGCCGCCACCACAAAGTCGCTTTATGGTATAAAATGATCTCTATGTATTCAAATGACAGACTTTAATGTAGGAAGGGGATAACACATTAGTGGAGATCCATCTGCTGACAGAAAGATAATGCAAAAATGCTGTACATCCATTTGGCTAAACCACTTTAAACAAGATCAGAAACAAAATAGGCTCGGGAAATGGAGTAAATATGAGAATAATAAGTGAAGTACTTGATAAAAGTAAATCAAGGAGAACTGCAAGTTCAAAGTGTCAGAGTGAATACATCACAGAGGAATGACACTATGGAAGCAGGAACTTAAGCAAGACAAAGTTAATCATACATTATTAACAACTATATGCTTACAACCACAGAGAAAATTGAAAACCAAATTTGTGCATCCACGCTTATTGATTCAAGGGGCATGTATAAAAGAGCATTGGTAAAGCCAACAGGTTTCGCTGATGCGAGAGGTGTTGACTTTGCCAATGTTTTCTACCTATGTTCTACAGTAGTATGGCTGTACAGCATGGCTAAAGGTAAAGTTAGAAAAAAGGGAAATGATGATAAATCCATTTTATACTAACTTTGCCTTCAGCCCTGCTGCACAGTCAACACCACTATACAGCAAGGCTAAAAGACACTGCAAAGCCAATAGGCTCTCACATCAGCGAAGCCTTGTGGCTTTGCCAATGCTTGTTTACTGTGTTTTGAATCATGCTACCTATTTGTGGAGTCGATGTCCTTGAGATAACTGTGCAACTAGGCAGCACTGCCACAACTGCTTGTGGGGGGACATGTTTTTATTTTCGTTATTTTATTTTTTTGCCAACACAACAAGCATCTGCAATGTAATAGGTCTCGCTCACATTTACGCGCGTTTGAGCTATTGGCATTGTAATTGACAATGCCTTTTATTTATGTTTTCATTTTTTAAACATAAATAAAAGGCATTGTCATTTACAATGCCAATAGCTTAAATTCTCGCAAATGCGAGACCTACTACGTTCCAAATGCTTGAAGGCATTGCTTAGTTGCCCCCCTCTGTCTCCCATGGCCCCAGAAGTCGTCCCAGTTTGCTACAAGTTAAATAAACAAACTAGTGGTCACAACTGCGCACGAGAGACCCTCCTGCAGTAAGAGAAAATCATTAAAGAAAATAGTGCTTACAGACTGAAGAAGACGGACAGTGTAACAACCAAAGTAAAGGGCCAGTCCTTATGGGAGGTTACAAATGAAGACAAGGCGGTACTAAGGAGAGACTAACAATCCCAATAATGAGCCAGAAGGCAGCATTTACGAAGGACAATGACACAAGCCAGTGACAAATATGGGCAGAGAGTGGGCGGGGCTTCAAGTACATACTCCAACACAGCATGGCTCACGGAGCAGCGCATGTGCTGCCTAGGCTCGACCTAAAAACTACTATTGCTGTGTAAAGAGCCATGTATGTGCTATCAAAACTAAACATAAACCCATAATCCTGGATTGTTTAACAAGTGAACACCTGGGTGAATCTATTACACCACAAAATTACAATCAGTCCTCATTTTGCTGTGTCAAAAAATAAAGAAACTGAAAGTATATACGCCCACACCGGATTTTCATTATTGGCACACTAAGGACTTGATTGTACAGTGCTGCAGTTTTAAGAAACAAACACACTCTCCAAACAGCACAACAATAGCCATCTCTTTTGTAAACATCTCTTCACTTTGCTGTTCTAAACTGCATATGTTTGTTAACAAGTCATCACACTGTGAGTAATGAAGGGGTCGTGTGAAAAATGTACGATCATACAAGTAAGATATTGCAGTTGGTATTAAAGGACCTCCTTGTGAAACACCAAAGAAGAAAAAACAAGCTATAGTTGTAATGTGTTAGAAAACAATTTGTTGGTATTTAAAGACACTCTGCAGGTTTCATAAAAAAGCTATGAGAAAACACCATCCCCTACTAAACATAACTAAAGTCCACTTAAAGCCCCTTAGTGGCTGCTCTTTAGTTCGGCGTTCTGTGGTGATAAAAGTAAGATTGAAAGTAAAATCTTTCTTTTGTGGAGTTGATGGAAGCTGCAGCCATAACACTGCGTTAACATAACAAGTAGGGAAAAATGCAAAACAAACGGCATTCTTTTCAGCTGTGGACCCCCTCGTCCAGAAACTGAACTCACTTGTGCCTCCCCAGCCCATATTTCCAAGCAGTCCCCTGCTAGGAACATGGCTCACTTAAAGAATCACAATGATGGGGAGGGGTAGAGATCGGGCAGTAGCACGGAAAAAGTGTGGTATGGAGGGGGAGAATAAATAGTATATAAATCACAGCATGAGCAGCGGAGGGACACAAATCAATCTGTGCTTGGTCCATGCTCCACGGAAAAAAAGGAAGTTAAGCAGGCGCACAAGCTGGCCAATTAGAAGGAAGCAAAGAAGAGTGACAATGAAGCCAACGAATGGCAAGCAACAAGCAGGCTCCAAGCCCTTTATTGCAAACAATACCTCTTGCAGTGACAGCCCATGCTCTGTCAGCAGGCAAGACCTAAAAATGGCATGGCCACCCATTGCCTGTTTGCACTGTCCACAGGAGCTGAGAGGAGGCAAGACTTGTGGTCTGGGCACTTTGACTCTGCAGGTAAACTGATGGAACACTGACAGGATTCAGATAGGGTCTGGGCGCTGAATACTTTGATGGGGCGAAGGGGGTGTTATGGATTTTACACAGTTGGTTATGTTATGTTATATATTCCTATTTAGAGGGAGACTAAACCTGGGGCATCTAGGTGCTGCTGTGATATAGAGAGGAAAATTAGCCCAACTAGTTCTTGAAAAGCCTGGTTTAGAGAACACTTCTGAAACACAATAGATCTGACGAAAGCTTGATGTAAAGAGGAAGAAAATTGCAAAGTTTGGAGGCTCCCACCACAAAACTTCTTCCATCGCAGGAGGAAAATTTAAACCTGGGGCAATCACGTTTGTGGCAGAGTTGAAGCGGAGAGCTCTCTCCGGCTGCTACAAAGCAAACCTGACTTGGAAGTATTTTGGACCAGAATCCTGTAGTACATTAAAGGTGACACATAAGTCTTTGAACTTCACGGCGTGGCTTGAGCGCCGAGGGAGATGGCGGCGTGAGCCCGGAGCTCCGTGCCTCCTTCCCCACAATACTCCTGAAAACGGGGCCAGAGAACCCGCAAGTGCCCCGGAGCCGCTGGCGGACCTGAGGGAGACTGGCCGGGCGAGATCTGAGCTGCTGGCGGCGCTGCAGCGCCGAGATCGGCCGCCGGTCGCAGCGGCCGCCTGAGTGAAGGGAGAGACGGCGGCGTGCAAGATGGCGGCCGCGACGGAGCCTTGACTGACCGAGGGCGGCGCAGCGGTCCACACACCCGGAGCACACGGTGGGGGCGCGGCCGCCGTCTGGGACGGTCCCAACGGCGATACCCCCCGCAGCGGGAGGAGCTCCTTGACCCTCGGCTGCGGTGCGCGGCGACCGCGACCGCTAGGAAACAGGGCCGCCAGGTACGTCACTGCAGGCGGAGCTCCCAGGCGGCTTCATTAGCCAGGAGAGCGGAGAGACGACCTCCGACCCAGCCCTGGGCACTGAACTTGATGGCGGGTGAGCGGGGGCAGCCCTGAGAGGTGGGCCACGAGGAACGGGAACTACTGCAGCACGGCCCGGGGCCCCCCCCCGCCCCCCACCTCCTTTTTCTCGCTGCCCCCCCCGCCGCGACTGAGCGAATGGTTGTTGGAGACGTAGCGGAGACGCCCTGCAGGCCAGCAGCGGTCCCCCGACAGCGCCAAACTCCCGATAGCGCGCCACACTTGAGCCGCTAGCCCAGGAGAGGGGAGACGGTATACCATAGTCCCCCAGGGAGCGAACTGCACGGCAGGCGCTGCTTCTGGAGTGCGGCAACAGAGCAGTGGGATCCCGTGGCGCACAGGAGCCGGCCACGTGGCTGAGGCCCGAGGGAAAAAAGAACGAACATCCACAGCCCCCGGGGGCCGAGAACCACGACAGGCGCCACTGCTGGGGTGCGACATCTGCGACAGCGCGACCCCGTAGCGTACAGGGACAGGCCGTGAGGCCGTGGCCCGGGGGGGTCTCAGCCAACCAGGCAGGCCGAGCAGAACGAAGTCAGCCACAATGGGGAAGCCGAGGACTAAGGCGGAGGAGGCTGAGCCGTCTGATGCGGCGGAGGGGGGCCCCACCGGGCAGACGGACCTGCAGCGTTTACAGGACCGGATACTGGAAGCCATAACGGCCACTCGAGACGCGCTCCACAACGATATTGCGCAAGTGGCGTCGGGACTGGGCTTGCTCCGGGCGGACCACGACAAATTGAAAGACAGGGTCAAGGACGCTGAAACGGTGATCAAGGACCTGGCGCCGGCTCACAAGGTGATGGAAGGGAAGCTAACGGAAGCCCTGGACCGCATACGCACCCTGAAAAGGCGGGCGGAGGACGCGGAAAATAGAAGCCGGCGCAGCAATGTGCGGATCGTGGGCGTACCAGAGACGGAGGGGGCGAGGGACATGGTTGCCTACATGGAGGAATGGATGAAAACAGTGGTGGCGCCGGAAGGGCTCTCGCCCTTCTTCACACTGGAGCGTGCACATAGAGTCCCCTCAGGGCCTCCCAAGCCCGGGCTCCCACCCAGGCCGATCATAGCCAAGTTGCTTCATCACAAGGATAGGGACTTGCTCCTGCGGAGAGCTCGGGAGGATGGCCCCTTCCAGATTGCGAACAGCAGGGTCACGCTTTTCCCGGATTTCACCTTCGAGACACAGAAGCAGCGGGCCTCCTTCCTTACAATCAAAAAGGAGTTGCGGAATGAGGGGATTGCCTACTCGTTGCTTTTCCCAGCCAGGCTCCGAGTGGTGGTGGACGACAAGGCGAGCTTCTTTAACACATCAGCAGAGGCCTGGGACTGGTGGGAGACATACAAGGCTGGGACGGACGGCGCCAGAGCACGGGAGGAGCGGGAGAAGGAGCGGGGGCGCTCGCCACAGCGGCCGCGGAGGTCGAGGAAACGAGGGCAGGGGAAGATGGGACCGACGGCCTCCCAGACCGAGGCAGAACGGCAGGCCGCACTACTGGAAGTGGGAAAGCTGAGTCAGGCGGAGGGCCCCGGTTCTGGGGGGGCCTTGGACTCGGACGCTCTTGTATCGGCCTCCGGCTCAGAATCGGACCTTTCTGGGATTCTTCGGACTGGAGGGCCGCTGGTGACGCCGCAGACGGCAGACGAGATCCTGAATGTCTGAACTGCTGGCGGAAGACTATGGGTAATGTTTGGGAAGCTGGGAGGGGGACCCATGCCTAAGTATATAGCGGGCGCCGGGGCACACCGGGGCCCTCGTAGCAGAGAGGACATGGGGAATTGGGGAGGGAGCGAGGAGCTAGGCGGCGCAGCCCCCCTCTGGACAAGGCCGCACTCCGTAGGCCCTTAAGGCACCCACGGCTACGGCTGTGTAGTTACGACCTGGGTCGATCAGGTGTGGGAGTTTGGATGGGGACTGATATCTTGGTATTGGGGCCTATTCTGGGGGAGGGGGGGGGTTCCACAGTTGGGGATTGTTTACCCTTTTTGAAGTTATTGACCCTGGGTACACCACGGGTAGGACTGCTGAGATGTTTTGTTTTGTTGAGGGGGGGCATCACCACCATTGAAGGGCGGGAACTGGAGGAAATGTGTCGATCAGATCGCTGGGACAATGGCTAATGTGAATAACTTGAACTGTATTACCTGGAATGTGCGGGGCCTACACACTATGCAGCGCAGACACAAGGTACATGCCTATTTAGTGCGGAGGGGAGTGCACATTGCCATGCTGCAGGAGACGCATCTTACACGGCAGGAGGGGGCAGCGCTGCAGAGAAGGTGGCGGGGACAGGTTTTTCATACCAGCTACTCGGCATATGCTAGGGGGGTCCTAATCTGGATTAGAGCAGGCACACCTTTCCAGCTCACGCGCCAATGGGTAGACCAGGAAGGGAGGTATGTGGTGGCGGAGGGGAAGCTGGAAGGTAGAGATGTGGTCTTAGCTAGCGTTTATGCCCCGAATTCGGACCAGCTGGCTTTCCTCGCGACACTGTCAGGTACGCTGGCTCACTCCCTGGCGGGCCCGGTCCTGATGGGGGGTGACTTCAACTCCATTACGGACCCTTTGTTGGATAGGTCCCACCCCCCCTGCACGATTCCCCGGTACACAGGCTATCTAGAGGTAGAAGGGAGTGGCAAGAGAGTTGGGAACTAACGGATGTCTGGAGAGGGCAACACCCGGCTGACCGGGATTACTCATTCTTCTCCGGACTGCACGACTTGCATGTCCGTTTGGACACGATACTCTGCTCCCGGGGGGTACTGCCGTGCGTCACGGGATCGGAGTACCTGTCGAGAACGATCTCTGACCATAATCCACTCCTGATCCGGCTGGCTTGGGTGGCGGGGACACCCAGGATCCCGATCTGGAAACTACGGCCTGAGACCTTAGAAGACCCCATATTCGAGGCGGCCCTGGCGGAGGGGGTGGCCTCATATTTCGCGGAAAATGAAGGGACGGCGTCCTCCAGGGCGATGGAATGGAACGCCTTTAAGGTAGTGGTGAGGGGTGTCTGCATCAAAGATTATGTAGGTGTGCGAAGAGTATTGCTGGGCGATATGGCTAAGGCGGATACTAGGCTGAGAGAAGCGGAAAGGGAGCGGCCCGGACACCCTGAACTCCAGGAGACACTCTGCGCGGCTAGGGAGGCGGTAGCGGTTGAGGTGGAGAGGCTTCGAGCCTTTGACTTCAAGAGGTATGTGCTGCGCTCCCATGTGGACGGCGACAAGGCGGGCACCCTTCTGGCGTGGCTTTCGAACCCCACTAGACGGTACACTCCCATACTCCAACTGAGGGATACGTCGGGTGTAGTACAGCACACTCAGTTGGGCATAGTTGACGGCTTCCGGGAGTATTACGAGGGCCTATATAAGAGTGCCCCGGGAGACCGGCCGGGCCTGGCAGAACCCTTCTTGACGGGTCTACCTCTACGACGGCTAGAGGCAGAGCAGGCGAAAGACCTGGGCTCGGACATTGAGTTAGGGGAGATCAGATCGGCGGTGCGACGCATGGCACGAAAAAGTCGCCGGGAATAGACGGGCTCCCCATAGAATTCTATGGCAAATATCTAGATATCCTGGCCCCACGACTGTTGACCGTCTATAAAGAGGCCAAGGCAGCGGGCCAACTACCGCAGTCAATGCGGGAGGCATTGGTGGTCCCACTACTGAAGCCCGGCAGAGAGAATAGTGACCCGGCGTCTTATCGACCACTCTCTATGCTCACCGCTGACTATAAGATCCTGAGCTCCATACTGGCAGCGAGGCTCCTGCCACACATGACGGACCTCGTGCACGAGGACCAGAATGGTTTTATACCAACACGCAACACCACAATCAACATTAGAAGGCTTGTCCGCCTCATGGACGGGTTGGACGGCGGAGCTGGGACGGAACTGGTCCTTTCGGTTGACATCGAAAAAGCCTTCGACAGTCTAGAGTGGGACTACCTCTATGCTGTAATGGAACGGTTCGGGCTGGGGACCGGCTATATTCATTGGACGAAGGTCCTTTATGCGGAGGCGATAGCGAGAGTAAGGGTGGGATCAACGGTGTCCCTCCGATACCCGGTTGAACGAGGCACTCGACAGGGTTGCTCTCTCTCGCCGTTGCTATTTGCACTGGCTATAGAACCGCTGGCGGCTCAGGCCCGGACTGGGCGGCACTTCCGTGGAGTGCAGGCCCGAGACGGGCAACATTTCATCTCGCTATATGCCGATGATTTACTGCTGTTCCTCCATGACGGCGTTGAGGACTTGCAGGGAGCGGAGGCGCTGTTAGAGAGCTTCGGACAGATGTCGGGCCTGAAAGTTAACTGGCCCAAGACGAGCTTGTTCCCGCTGCAGGAGGGCGCTGCCCAGCCGCACCACCGATCAGAAGTAGCTTGGGAGCCTGCCTGTATTAAATACCTGGGGGTCCAAATTTACCATAAGGCGGAAGACTTGCTAGAGGGCAACCTGGGGCGATGCGTGCGTGGATTGAGGGGCTGCATGACCTTCTGGGCCACATTGCCGCTATCGGTGGCTGGCCGGATCTCCTTGCTGAAGATGGTTGCACTGCCAAGATTATTATATTACTTCCGGACGCTCCCGATCTGGCTACCTGGCTCCTTCTTTAGACTACTTAAATCTCTGATCACGACATTCATTTGGGGCGCGGGACGGTGTAGAGTGGCGCTGGCCACGCTCTCTCGCCCGAAAGATGAGGGGGGGTTAGCGGTCCCGGACTTCGAGCTTTATTACCTAGCGGCCCAACTGCAGGTCTTCACGCAGGAGGTTGCAAGGGTGTTTCGGGGTCCGGAGGATGGCATCTTGCGGGGAACGCCCAGGCATGTCCTGGCTTATATTACTCTCCAACAGCGGCTGGACAATAGGGATTTATCGCTGGAGCAGCGCACGTACCGCCACTGCTGGGACCGGGCACAGAGGAGAGCCGGAATTCGGCGCCCGTACGCACCGGAGATCCCTCTGGGCATGTTAACAGCCCTACCGCATGGCGGGGACTGGTCACATCTGCAAGGATGGGAAGAAGCGGGCGTGCAGGTGGTGGGGGACCTGTACGAAAATGGCGCGCTGATCCCGTTTCAGGAGTTAATGGAGCGATTTGACATCCCAAGAGGGGGATTTTTGCTTCACGCGGCGGTAACCAGGGCAATGCAGGCCCACTGGGGCACGGGGCTTGAGGAGCCCGAGACGGCAGCAGCGTGTCAGTACACTATGATGGCGGCGGGAACACTCAAGGCAGTTACATGCCTTTACAATCGGATGATAAGAGAGAACATTCCTCCTCTTGCATCTCTGAAAGCCAAGTGGGAGGCGGACCTGGGTAAGGACATGCCAGACACGACATGGGCACAGCTGGTCCGAAGGGCCCGCAACAGCACAAGAAACGCTAGATTCCAACTAATCCACTACTACATATTACATAGGGCATACATGACTCCGGGAAGGATCAGGCGATATTTCGGTGCGGAAACAGCGTCCTGTCCCCGATGCCTAGCTGAGGGGGCCGAATTAGTGCACATGCTGTGGGCGTGTCCGGCCCTGCGGGGATATTGGCAGGAAATAGGGGTGGTGCTGAATGAGGTGACTGAAAGGACCGTAGACTATGGACCAGCGGAATGCATCCTGCACTGGTTTCCCCATACCCCCAAAAACAAACTCACGAGCAAGTTCATTGATATGGGACTGATGGTGGCTAAGAGGGAGATCACTAGGAACTGGAAGGCGAGGTTGGGGCCAACTCCGCGGAGGTGGCGGCGGGAATTCTTGAAGTGGGCGGCGGCTGACAGCTCATATAGATACCAGATTGCGCGTAGGTCCCCTAGCCAGACGGCGGCAGATACGGCGACCGCTTGGGAAGTAATGGTGCAGGCACTCCGGGACAACGAGGCAGATGAGGAGGAAGAGGCCCCCGAGGCAGGAAGGGAGACAGAGACTAGCTGAGGCCCCGAGAGCATCAGATACACAGGAGGACAGGCACTGGTACTCCAGGAACGAACGCTATAAGTGCCTTAGATGGGTGGTGGTGACTGGGGTGGGATGAGGGGGGGAGTTCTAGGGTTTTGCGCGGGGGTGGGAGTTGGGGGTTAGCGCATAAGTTAAGTAGGACTGTAAAAGTAGTCATGCACACGATCAGGACACCGATTACTCCTTTGATCTGGACGTCGGGCATGTGAGCGCAGAGATATCAACGCCGCCCGACCCCCGGGTTGTGGGCATAACGGCTGTGTACTGACCACCAATTCATATTGTATATCTGCTCATTTTTATGAAACTACTTGCGCATGTATGGGCCTGTACAGGCATGACTGCAATAAAAATTATTTTAAAAAAAAAATAAGTCTTTGAACTTCACTCTTTGTTTAACTGGAAGCCAATGTAGTTTCTGTAGGACAGATTTAGCTGATTGAAATTTGGGGATTCCCAATAACAACCTTCCTGCTGCATTCTGGAGAACCTGAAGCTTGTTAGCATACAGCAATTGTATGTTAAGATAAAGGCCATTATAATAGTCTAGTCTAGACATGACTAAAGCAGTAACCACAGTTGTTTGAAGAATTGGAGGAAGTATAGGCTTAATCTTTTTAATTATCTTCAGGATGTAAAAAGATGTAGATATATTTGCATTCACTTGATCTCCCAGGGCAAGCTTGTTATCCATTAGGACACCCAGACTCTTTACCTTCGTAACTGGAGAGTGTTGGGGTCCTAATCCCAGCAGCCAACATGCTAGCGTCCAAAAAGAGGTGTCCTTCCCAAAGAGAAGAACCTCTGTTTTGCTGGAGTTCAGTTTAAGACAATGTTTGGCCATCCAGTGATAGATAGCTAGCATACCATTGTGGAATTTGTGGACATTGTTGGTGGCGTGGACGGGCGACAAAATATTATTCCTGAGATTAACACGATTTTGGCAAGGATTTGAGTAGGCCTCAATGCTGCTTATATTATATGCTCCTGCCTTGAAAGCCCTGCATTGGTTACCTGTTGCTAGAAGATCCATGTTTAAGCTGCTTTGTATCCCCCACAAAGCAATGCATGGAACGGGACCACTCTTCATCAGGAATAAAATTACCAAGCACATTCAACAGAGGAACCTCCGCTCTACAGTGGCACCTTGCCCCAAAAATCCAAGTTACAAGAAAAAAAGCATGGGAGGCACATCCTTCTCTGTTCAAGCAGCCCAACCACGGAACGCTTTAAAATACCCCCAACATAAGATCCACAGACAACCACCTTATCTTCCAAAAACTACTCAAGAATTGGCTCTTCCTCACAAAAGCACCATATGCAAACAGAAATATACTGCATATCCCGCTGTATATAAGCATTTATTCGAACTATAGATATGTACCTCTATATGTGTATAGCTCTCTATAAACATGTAGAATAATTATGTTTAAAAAGAAATGTGTTAAGTACAACACTTGAAAACCATACTTTATCTAATGCATCTTTAATCTGCATATACTTACTTCCTTTATGCATCTATATACCTTCCATGTACTTGGGTCTATATATTTATTACTGTTCTAATAAAAAAAGCATATTCAATGCGCTATCCTATTTCTCACCCTATACCTCACAATTTCTTTAATCTACATATACTTACTTCCTTCATGCATCTATATACTTTCCATATACTTATGGATCTATATATGTATTACTTTCTTCTAATTCAGCATATCCAATGCACTACCCTATTACTCACCCTATACCTCTATTAATATATATTATACCTCCACACTCTGACTCATCTCAAACCTCTTTCTACTACTCTTTCCAATGCAGTACTCTATTTCTCACCATATACCTCTATCATTATATCCTCTACATCCACTCTCTCATTCATCCCAAACCCCATACATTACTATGATCCCAGAAATAGCCCGTTCTAGACTCTCCCCTACTCTACAACTACTTGCACAGTCTGACACCTCTTTTACTATACCGATTCCACAAAACAAGCCTTTCCAAACTCTTCCCTCTGACTCTCCCCCTTCACATCCCTTTTTACTCATCCCAAGCCTCCTACTACTGTTATGACCTCCCAAAAAGTCTAAATCCTTCACTCTTCTATCCCCCCCACTATCCTTTTCAATAAAAATAATAGACTAACATGTCCACTTCTTAAATTTCATAATTCACCACTAATCCTTTATGGTTTCCAGAGTAGCGTGCTACTCGCCTAAAAAAGCGATTCAACACCTCATCAGGGGTAGAAAGCACTATATAAATGTAAACCTTTTTTCCCTCTTCTATCCCTCAGCTACCCTTCTCTATCCAAATAACTGACTAATATGCACCACTCAAATTACTTTCATATTTCACTATACTAATTCACCACTAATCCTTTATGGGTTCTGGAGTAGCATGCTACTTGCCAAAAAAGCGCTTTGACACCTCGTCAGGTAGTAAGCGCTATATAAATGCAAATATAATACAATACAATGTGATACGGCCACATGAGTAACAGACATAAAATGCGTCTTTCACTGTCCAGAAAACAAGGTTTTAGAGAGGTGCTCACCACCTCAAAACTACACTCCTATGACATGTAACACGCATGCACAGTTTGGGGGTGTTTACGTCTCCCAATACGGCAGAGTGTATTCAAAACAATTAAAGGAGGAATTATGTAACGCAATATACAGTCTCCAATGAAGAACAGCATCAGCAGAGGAAAAAGAACAATGACTGTTCAAACTGATGATGCCGAAGGTGGAAAGCTGGAAAATTATTAAGGTCGATGGCTGCTCATAAAGCCAAGCCCAAAAATAAACACAAGTTACTCAGCGATGGTTAACATAGTGTCATATTTATGTGCCAAGGTAGATACAAGCATGTGCAGTTCTTCTGTGCATTTTTTAGCCATTAATCGCAAGGTCTAAGGGCTCCTTATTTGTAAAAGTGAGAACTCAGGAGGAATCATAGCTAACAAGATGCCCCATGCCCGATGTGATCAATTATTTAGTCCAATTACTAGTGTTCATTGTGCGTATACCATTGCATTTTTTGAAGTACAAGTTTCAAAAAACACCGAAATAAAAGAACTTGGTAATCTACTTTCACTTGACATTTCAATGGAATGAAGACTGGGAGCCCTAAGGGAATAAAAGTATATTGAACCCATTGAAATTGAGGGTGATTCCATTTTATTACGTATGGGGTACACTTTTGTCCCAGTTCAAAGCAAACCTGCATTAAGTGAAGCTTCTCTGGATTGTATTTCAACCACTGGTTCTTTACGTCTGTTGGAGCTGGCATCCTCGGTGCTGTTTCCCCTGTCTTTTTGCCTCTATCCCCTGTATTTTTTATGCTATGCTGGACTTCGTTTTTGCTGGTTTATGCACTCTTAGCACTTTACCACTGCTGATCAGTGTTAAAGTGCAATTGTGATTCTGATTGGTTATCCATGATTGGCATATTTGATTTAGTAGTTAGTGCGCTGTGTGTGCCCAGGGCATGTAAATCAAATGCTACTAGTGGACCCACAGCACTGGTTGTGCCACCCACATGAGTAGCCCTGGAAAGTTGTCTCAGGCCTGCCATTGCAGCGTCTGTGAGTGTAGTTTTGAACTGCCATATCGGCCTGGTAAGTTTACCCACTTGCCAGACGCAACACTTTTCCTGTGTGCAGCAGAATTGATGCATTTCATCCCCAGGGACTCAGGAACAGAAGCATAGCTGTGTTTTCCGGCACTTCCCTCCCCATCAGCTGTTTTTCCGTCTGGATTTTGAGGCATGAAAGGCACTTTGTGTAAAATCACCACATCCATAGAGTTCTAGTGACAGAATAGCTTAACCTTTTTTTAAAAAGTGGTATTTTGAGTTATATATGTTGGATTTTTACGGTTTTGGTCTTGTTTTGTTTAGATAAAGATTGGTTCTTTTTCTAAACTGGCTTGGTGTCCATTTGTAATGTTTTTATTGTGTTACTGTATGTACAAATGCTTTACACAGTGCCTCTGAGATAGGCCTGACTGATCGTGCCAAGCTACCAAGGGGGTAAGCAGGGGCTATCTTGGGTGTGTAACTCCCTTATCCAGACTAGAAGGTTGGGTCCCTACCTGGACAGGGTGCAAGCCACTGACAACTAGAGACCCCAATTTCTAAATACGTCAATGAGACATTAATAAAAGTATAGTACATTATAGAGAAGGATGTGGCGTGAAAGCTTCTGCTAGTGATTAGAAAGTGACAGGGGTAAGTGAAGACAGGCTAATGTGGCCAGGTTAAACACTTCTAAGGCAACACTAGGCGAAGCACCTAGGCGGTAGGGATCTCGGGATTTCACATAAAACGTTATCAATGCCTGTCTTCCAAGAAAGAACATCTATTTTTTGCACTTTCCCTGAAGCCCATTCTCTCAGCACTTCAACAAGCCTGCCTGTTTAAGCAGAAGACTTTCAACAAAACCTCCATCAAAAACAGGAAATATTTTCATTGGTAATTATTTCCAGTTAAGGACTGGGCTGAAGCACGACTATAGGCATCTGTGTTTTTGGTATCTACATGGAGGTGGTGCTGGCACTGCAAGACATAAAATATAAACTCTCTCCCACACTCTCAGCCTGCACTGACTGGTACATAAATTGCAAGTTAAAACCCTTTGCTACTATTTGTTCACTCTATTTTAAATTTTTCATAAAATATATTCTGGTGTTTCCTCCTCTTGTTTAAGCCTTTCAGTAATGTATTTCCATTTCCTTTCATTACTACACCCATACAGTATGCATATTAATGCAGAGAAGAGATGACTTTGGAATTGATCGTGTGGGGGGGTGTGCTTTACACCACTGACATGTGCCAAAGTGCATTTGAGGATGGGAAACATGCCAACGAGTGGGAATGCCAAGAACGGAATTTAGTCATAACAGAAAAGACAGGCCCATTTTACGATGGTCTTGCATGGAAGCAATTGCGATTAAATAGAACTTTAGGACCAGTGTTTTAAAAAAATGCGAAAAAGAGCATATATTCACCAAACTCAGGGGCATATTATCAAAGCCAACAACGCCGCTTTAACGCCCGTTTTTGGCTGAAAAGCGGCGATTGAATTACCTCTCTATTAGCAAGGACACGCTAATAGGCATCAGCGCGTGTTTCCTTGTGTAAGCCGCCGTTCCACTAACGCCTCGCATCACATCTCTAATGAGATGCGAAGAAGGCGTTTCCTCTCTCAACACCATGGGAAATATCGCTAACTGCACTACTCTGTACCAACAAGCTGACCCAGGACACCCATACCGCAGTTATCGCCATCATCTAACGTCTGCAAAATTTCAGACTTAGCTATAAGCTAAGTATATAGTATATAGTATATAGCTATTATAAAAGGAGATGGATTCTAAGCCTAAATACACATCTCTCTATCACCAAGGATTCCCTTAGCGCTGTAGTTGTATCGCTGGGTTTCCAGCGATGTTCCCTCATTTTGCCGATATCGCTGTATTTTCCATCGCTGTTGAGATAAGCGTTGATGATAACGTATTACCACGGCCATCAAATCCGGCGATAGCCGGTGTTAAACAAATTTGCGCTAAGTGCGCTCTACGATGTTTATCGCAGTTTGTTGATGATATGCCCCTGAGTGAACTGTGAAGAGAGTTCACAAGTTACTTATATTCAGTAATGCTCTTTCTGTATATCCCCCAGGTGCCGGACTGGGTCCGGAAAACAAACACTGTCTGTAATTTACTTGCAGCATGCTGAAGTAATGACGATAAGGAATAATGCTTTCAAAGTCATGAGCCTTTAGGAGCAATAGTGCATAGGCTTGAATGGCATGCAAATGAATAATGTCAAAATAAGCTAGAGGTCCCATTAAAGCATTACAAATGGTCTGGGGGGAATATGTGTCAAACTATTGATGGAACGCATCACAACACATGTTTTGAACATGGGTGGGTGGTCTGGTAAACACAAAATGCAGGGAGGGGCAACAAATAACCTTTCTCTGTACCAAATGCAAAGCCCTGCTGGACCCTAGAAAGGACAAATAAAAGGAGATTAGAAAGCCTGGACTGCAAGTGATAAAAGGACCAGAGTGGACAGAATATGAGCCAGCCTCTTGAACTGCCCATCTGCAAAAAGGTTTCAGTGGCTGAATGTCCAGGACAGGCCTGTGACCCCTCCTATTTTGGGACGAGGAAGCATTGAGAGGAGATCCTCTCCATATCGCCATATTCAATGGAACCCTTGGAAAGTAGAAGATTTCACTCCTCCATCAGGATTCTCAAGTACTCCTCTGAAATGCATTCTGGTGTGAGAGGGAATGGATGGTAAGGCATAGCCCCCCCTTTGAGTTATCTGTAAGACCTGTGTCTGATGCAATGGATCTTCAGCGGGGAGGATATGCTAAATCTTGCCTCCCATCAGCCTAGAATGATCCTCAAAAAATAAACCAAATCAGCTTGGAAGGTGTAGTGTCTAGCCCCAAGAACTCAGGCGGACACAGTGTGGTAAGATCAGGGACCTTCTTTATTGTACGTCCTTTCTTTTCAAATCCTAACAGCTCACTGCCCAGCTGCCACTTCGTCCCCCAACTCCTCCCTTTCCGCCCGCCCTCGTCCCTCACGTGGGCCGGTCCTAGTGCCTGACCAGTTTGGTCACTGGGCACTTTACATCAACGTCATTACATCTCCCCCCTCTGTGAATAAAGAAAACAAAACAATATACACCACAGCAAACAGCAAATTATTTTTCTTTAGAATTCTTCGATGAAGCGAGACAGTTTTTTGTGGTGACCTGTCTGGGTCGCGCCTGAAGATCCTGACTGTCAGGCTCGTGCTCATCAGTGATTTCTATCAGTGCCTGACTGCGACTTGGTAGTGTCTCTGCTTCTCCTCTCTCTACTCTTGGTTCAGTCAGTAGTTCCTTGACATTGAGGCTGCACTTCTTAAAGTGCGTCATGTTGCGGGTCAGTCGTCTTCCGTCAGCCTCCGCAGTGGTCATAGTTCCGTTCTGTTGAAACGCTAGACTGCATCACAGTATTACATCTCCCCCTTGTTACCAAAATAAACTTAGCGTCCAACATGTTTATAGTTCCTCAATCAGCCACACGGGTCTGCAGGCCGCCTGTTCAAGTTATGGAGATGCATCTCCATTTCTTTTGTGTGGCTTTCTGTCGCTTTGACGAGAATATCCTTTACTACAGGAATGCATCCTTGGAATTGCGAGACGTCTCGCGTGGCCCTCTTGTGCTCAGGTTCGTGGTGGTTTCCAATCAGTTTCTGGGTGATCCACTTATCTTCAGTTTCTGAGGTGACTGTAAAAAGCTCAGCTTGATGTCGGCAGTCTGTCTTCTTTTGTGGCTCTTGTTTGATTGACGCTCGACCTCCTTCATGGGGGATGTCGTTCGGGTTCCCTTCCGAGCACCCGCAAATGATTTTACTTTTTTTTTCCCTTCGAGGGCGGCAATGCCCTCCTGTTCAAAATCCTGTATAACAGACGGTGAGGCGCTATCTGAAAAGACCATCTTGGTTTGGTTCGGGGACTCATTCGCGGCCTCTGGTTGTCTCACCCACTCCCACTCACGTTTGGGGCTGGTGAACCCTTTGACTGTCTGGGCACGTGCATGTTTCTCTCTCATCTGATGATGACCTGTCTCTGTTAACACGTCTGGTTTTCCTTGCAGAGTTACTGGATGGTCCTTTTCCATCCGGTTGGTAATGTCCACTATCTCTGTTTTCTTTCGGTAGGTCCTTTTGGTCAGCCTCGCTGACCCTATCAGTGGTGAAGGTATCTTGTGTATATCTTGATGTACCTGCGACTGACATGACAGGTTGTCTTGTGGAGTGATTGAGTACTCAGGGACATTGGTGTTAGATACGTGATTCTTGATGGGAATAATGTCCTTTAGTTCTGGGGTGTGTTCAGGTGGTAGACGCCATGGCCGTCGTCGGGACCATGACTTGGTCGACTCGAGGGATCAACCAGACGTGATTTCTGAATCAGAAGAGTCTTTTGTCGATTTCCTTTGATACCGTTCCTTTGAGTGTGTCTTGAATGGAGGATTTCTGAAACAGGTAGGCCGTGACGAGCTGCTCCTAGAGTCGGAGTTCCCTGTGGGATGTTTCCCCGGGTACCTTTCTCGACGTGACTTCGGTGTCATCTTATTGGAGAGGTTGTTAGATACCCACATATTTACTTCTTGTGTTTGACCACTTAGTATCGTATCTCTGTCTCTCTTGTGTGATGACAGTGGCCTCCTCTCAGTTTCTTCATTGTCTTGGATGTCGTGGATGCGTTTGTCTTCCTCTTCCCGGTGTCTGAGTGGATCAGTCCGTCTTATCCGGATTGCTTCCTCTTCCCGCTTGTTTTGTGCACTGATATCTGTGTTACGGGTGTGATCATGTACCGGTTTCCAGTGTTGACGTGACTGGTCCAGTCTTCTATAGTTTGCCTTTCTTGCACATTTGTTGGGCAGGCTGTCATCTGGTCCATTGGTGCGATCTGTCCCACTTGATCCTTCATCTGCTTCATACTCGCTTGCACTACACGTTCCATTGGTGCGATCTGTCCCACTTGATCCTTCATCTGTTTCATTCTCTCTTGCACTACACATTGAATGACTCCTTGAGGTTGAACTAGTGAAGCTGTCGCACTCCTGGATCATCTCGGTCTTTTGTGTTGTTGACTCAGAGTACTTCATGTTACTTGGTCTCTCCCATTGTCTTATCTCTGATCTGTCTTCACCCTCCCCGTTTCTGGTTTTGTTTATTTCTTGTCCTTTATTCACCGACCTTAGAGATGTCTTTTTCCTGGTATCTTGGTGTCTTGCACATAGGTGCAGTTCTTTTGATAGTTCTCTTGCTTTGACCCGCTCTCCACCTTCGGCCTTCCTGATTATTTCCTTTAGCGACCAATGCCCTCGAAGAATCTTGTGCTTTGTACTAGACCTTGAACAGCCTTCTATTACCCGTAGTCGAACTGCGTTCTCATTTGTAAATGTGTTGAAGAGGCAGCATTGTACCAGACTTTGTAACCGGGTGATGAAGTTTGGCAATGATTCTCCTGGTTCCTGCCGTGCCGTGTTGAAGGCGAAGCGTTCATGATCCACGTCGTCCTTTGCGTTGAAATGGGCTCGTAGCGTCTCTTGAATTCTTTCATAAGTCTCTGTGTCCTTTTCAGAAAATGTTCTGATTAAGCGTCGGCCCTCATGACCCACCAACTGGAGTAGTAGTGTCAGACATTTTCCATCTCTTCGTTCACCGGTGGCGTCAAGAAATTCATCCAGTGATTCCAGCACCGGTTCCATTTAGGGCCCAAATTCCGAATGTCAGTCTGTGTCACTGGGGGTGGCACTTCAATGCAGGGATTAGATCGTTGTGTTGCTTTTCCCACCGCCATGATCTGCTACGGTCACAGGACTGTTTCCTTTGCTTCCCGTGTTATCCAATGACTTAGTTGATGATAGACGGCTTCCTTGATATCTGTCTACTCATGCTTCTCTGGTTTTCCTTATTGCTTGCTTGTCGTTATTTACCGCTGCCTTCCTTTTTCTGTTGTATTTGCTTGTTCTTGTTTGTTGTTTTCTTTGCACTCGCCAGTGCTTGTTTGTTGTCTTCGTTGTACTCATCAGTGTCTGTTTATTGATTTTGTTGCACTCGCTAGTGCTTGTTTGTTGTGTCCGTTGCCCTCGCCAGTGCTTGTTTGTTACTTGCCAATGCTTGTTTACTGTTTCAGGCTCTTTGCCTGACTTCAAAATGGCCACCGACGATGCCTCGCAGGGGATTGGTCAATGCTGCCTGACTTCAAAATGGCCGCCCGGGAATCTCGTTTCTAGCGAGATTTCGTCCGTTTCTCTTCGTTTCTTCACCGGGGGTGGGGGGCAGTTAGTCGGCGGTTTCACTCACCGCAGCCGTGGTCCACCGCTTGAGTCACGATCAGGTAGGGCAGTGTTCCTTTCGCTTCTGCCACCGAGGTTGGCACTCGGTAGGCGTTTTCTTCAGCCACACGCTACTGCCGCCGAGGTGGGCACTCAGTAGGCGCTTTCGTTGGCGCTCTTCCGCCGCCGAGGTGGGCACTCGGTGGGCGTTTTACAGCGACGCGCTTCCGCCGCCGAGGTGGGCACTCGGTAGGCGTTTTCTTCAACGCGCTTCTGCCACCGAGGTGGGCACTCGGTAGGCGTTGTTATTATCACTCGTCCGCCGCCGAGGTGGGCACTCGGTGGGTGTTTTCTCGCAGCGTGCTCGAGCCTCCAGGCGTGGGGGCGAGCTCCGGACCAGTCGGTCGCCGGTTGCTGCTGTGGCTGTCCACACGCTCAGGGTTTCCTTTACCCTCGTCGCCAGTTGTAGTGTCTAGCCCCAAGAACTCAGGCAGACACAGTGTGGTAAGATCAGGGACCTGCTTTATGGTATGTCCTTCCTTTTCAAATCCTAACAGCTCACTGCCCAGCTGCCCCTTCGTCCCCCAACTCCTCCCTTTCCGCCCGCCCTCGTCCCTCACGTGGGCCGGTCCTAGTGCCTGACCAGTTTGGTCACTGGGCACTTTACATCAACGTCATTACAGAAGGCAATGTAGTCAGACAGTAGGAATTAGAGGGCTGGTCGACATTTTGTCCTCTGAGGTGCGTGCCAGTGCCAGGTCCACGACCCTGAAAGAGCTGGACTATCTGCTGACGTCTGACTGATGATGATGGGGAAATTGTTTCATTGGCGTCAATAACCGCTGAGAGTGTGCAGTGGTTACATTATCTTTAAATCTTTCCAGAGTCCACTTTTCCCCCCAGAGAGTCTTGACCCCTCAAAGGGCATAACCAACAAGGATGTAGAAACCCAAATGACCTCATCCTTGCTCACCTTCCTAGTGCAACACTGCTGCCAGTACTTCTGCAAATGCAATTGGTAGCATCCAGGCCGGTGTGGATTACACTCTTCACTACATCCTGCCCATCATGAATAGTCTGAGCCATACAAGCTCTCACCTGCTGTTTTACACTTGTTGAAGGCGTTTTGGACTGCGAGCATCAAGGACTCGCTCTTCCTATTTGAGGCTGCTGTTTTATCTTTGTTTTAGCCTTCACCTCTCGCGGAACCCGCTTCGCGGGTCCCGCTTCGCCTGCATCTACCGGAGATAGCGCTTTGAAAACTCCAGCGCTTCAGCTTCTGAGGTGGTGGGGAAAGCAGGGCTGCGAGCGAGGGGAGGCGCAGGACTTCTAGTCCCAGGAGCGCCTTACCCTCGGCATATCCAACAGCTGACCCGCTCTCCCTGCTGGCTCCTCCCGCACCTCAGCGCAGCTAAAGGCTGCTCGTCTCCCGCCTTGGCTGATTGCTCACCTGCTGTTTTACACTTGTTGAAGGCGTTTTGGACTGCGAGCATCAAGGACTCGCTCTTCCTATTTGAGGCTGCTGTTTTATCTTTGTTTTAGCCTTCACCTCTCGCGGAACCCGCTTCGCGGGTCCCGCTTCGCCTGCATCTACCGGAGATAGCGCTTTGAAAACTCCAGCGCTTCAGCTTCTGAGGTGGTGGGGAAAGCAGGGCTGCGAGCGAGGGGAGGCGCAGGACTTCCAGTCCCAGGAGCGCCTTACCCTCGGCATATCCAACAGCTGACCCGCTCTCCCTGCTGGCTCCTCCCACACCTCAGCGCAGCTATATATCCTGCAATTGGTACCGCAACGCGGGAGCGCGCGGGAGCGCGCCGGGAGAAGCCCGGGACAAGGGCGGGACCGTCTGAGGCCGTCAGAGGCTGCAGTAGGCTGGGCTGGGCCCTCTCCCTTTGATTTCAATTTTGTTATTTTCTTATTTGGTATTTTCTCTGGTAGACTATTATTGCTTTACATTACTTTACCGGTCTTATGACGGCTAAAAAATTACGTTCTGGTCGTGTCCTAGTAGGGAAATCTGGGTCTAAAACTATATCTAATCCCTTACGCAATAAAATTACATCAGCCATGCAATTAAAAGGCCAGTGTCAGCTTTTTAATTTGTGGGACAAAGGGAAAGAGAAGTCACCTGATGTGCAAACCCCGAGGGAGGGTTCTGAACACAATATTCTGGAAGCCGTTAAGACGATTATTAACATCTCATCCTGCCCGAGTTTGCTACCTAGTCAATCTTTGTTATTACCGCTCAGCCCCGAAATATTAAGTGGTTCAGGCTTGTTGTCAAATGGATTTCAACCAGGCCTAATTTCTCCTCATGAGTTGGTGGGTGGTAAGGTTTTGATTGCAGATAGTATTATTTCCCCCCATGAGTCTCCAGTGGAAGTTTCTAATGCCATAGTAACAACTGGCCCTTTGCCTTCTTTATCTGTTAATTTGCCGCTCCCTGACAATGATTTTACATTACCTGACATCAATTTAACAGCCCACAAGAATCGGTTGCTATCACTTCAGGGGAAAGCTAGGGCAATTTTAAATTCTAATGAAGTTATAACCATCTCAAGTACGGGTCCTTTAAGTAGTACCCCCTCTAACAAATTAGATTTTTCACCGACTCAATTAAACTTCTCTTCTTGTTCTGGTCCGATTCTGAACAATGTAGTGGAGGATTCTCCAAATGCTGATGGGAGGTTATTATCCAAAACTTTGTTTTCTTTGGAATCCATACTTTCTTCGATTTTGGGTCTACTGGAAAAATTTGTTGGAGGTTCTGAATGTATTTTTGATACGGTAAATCAAATTTTAAAAGTGCTTCTGCAAAAGAAGAATGGTCCGGAGTCTGATTGCCCTCATTTGTTTACCAACTTGATGGAGCTCCCTAAGAAGAGTCCCTCAAGTGATCAATTAGACCTGGACCCTGTCTGTCCTGTTCTCCTCATGGACAGCCAAAAAACTTTGAATTCAGTAGCATTTTCTGCTGATCCTAAGATCCGCAAAGCGGCTTCGGCCGGTTTTAATTGTATAACTTCTACTAGTGATAAACTTGAGGTATTATCCTCGTCCCCTGTCGTCCATAAAATTGATACTCCCTCTCTTTTTCCAATATTTTCCGTTCAGTCTAAAAATGAGGAGATCTGTATGGCAAATATAAATACTGGTATAGTTAATGAATCGATCCCCTTAAAACATAAAAAGAGTAAAATAAAGAAGAGAAAACCAATTCGAAGAATCTCTAAAAAAAGACAGAGAAAACTCCTATTTGATAAAAGGGTGGAATCTAGTTTAGAACAATCCCCTAAGGTTGTCCAGTCGCCTGTTCCCGTAGAAGCGATGATTGTCTCCCCGAAAGGGGAGTTCGCCTCTACGGGTCTAGGTCCTATTAGTTCTACGAATCCCTTTTGCCTCAGGGTTACCTCACCCGTAGTTAATCCCTCCCTTTCCTGTCTTAATCCATCCGCAATGCCTTTTCAAGAGGTTCCTAAGGTCACTTCCTCTGTTGCTAATTCTTGTCGCCCCTCTCTTAACCCTTTAGCACGACCTCCTTCAGAGGTACCCCCAACTGTAGTTAGTCCTATTAAAGAAAAAATAACTGTAGATACTTTTTTTCTGGATTTTTTGCCTTTGTTTGATACTGATTTAATTTTAAATAGATCAGCCCTACTTAGTTGTTTCAAAGAGATTGTAGGTTTAAAATTAATTCAAACGTCTGATTTGGACGTAGTACTGCAACTTAACTCTGTGTTGGGGAGATCTACAAGGGTGAAATTTTATTCAAAAATAGTGTCAAACCTAATTCTACAGTGGGCTGCAGAACTGCAAATTAGAGGAATAGATGTTATTCCATATTTTGGGGAAAAATGTAATTCTCAGGTACTCCCCAATTTGTCATCTTATCCCCATTTGGGTTTGAAGCAGACGGAGTGGTCTAGTTCTGGGACAGAGGATTTAAAAATATGTGTGTCCAGGAATGAAAGGCAAGTGTTGTATAAAAATCCCCCCTTGAAACAAATGTTGAAGGATGATCAATCTAAATGGAGTTGGCTACCGGGAGTCTTAGCAAGTAGGGCTTCTTCTGGCCTTAAACCGCATTTAGATTTTTAACAAAGAGTTGAAGATCATTTCGTGGAATACAGCAGGCTTTAAAGATCACAAGGAGAAACTAGCCTTTTTGTATTCACACAAGGTGGATATAATTTGCTTACAAGAAACATGGGTGGAAGGGAGGATAGCGTTGGAAAAGGATTTTTTCGTTTTGGAAAAGTGTGCAACCTCCTCTAGAAGAGGTCACGCAAAAGGAGGAATAGCATGTTTGTTAACAAATAGAATAAAATGGAATTATTCTCATTATCTCGATCCAGGGAATTTGTTCCAAGCAATTACCTTAAAAGATGTTTTTGAGGATTGCCCCAATAGATCGTTGGTAATAATAAACATCTATATCCCCCCAAATCGCTGCTATAATGATGGTCTCAAGACGTTATTTTCCTTTTTAAATGCTACGTTGGATGTTGTTTCGCCTCCTTTTGTGTTATTGTTTGGGGATTTGAATTGTAGTATATCCAATTGCGGGCTAGCTCTATTCAGAAACAAAATTAGGGAAGAAGCTCTAAATATCCCATTGGCCCAGTTCCCTGTCAAAGTCAAAACTAATAAAAGAGGTAAACTTGTCTTAGAAGGTCTACATAAAGCTGACTGTTTAATAGTAAATGGGAGGCTTCCTTCTGATACCCCGGCAGCTTGTACGCATAAATCACATAAGGGAAATTCAATCATTGATTATGTCATGGCTGATTATGCTCTATTCTCTAAGTTGAAAAATATGAAAGTCATTGAGTCTAATCTTAGTGACCATAATGCGTTGTTGCTTATAGTCTCCGTTAGTCTGCCGAAAGTGGACTCTTGGAGTATGGAGAGGGATCTGGTGAATTTTAACTCCACCTCTGGGAAATGTTTCTGGAATTTTCGTTGTTTTGAAAATCTGCTGCCCCTTTTGAATCAAACTGTTAAAAGCTTATCTCTCTGGGAAGGGAGAGAGCTGTTAGGATTTGCTAATTTTCTAAATTTGGTAATTACAATAGCGAAGAAAAAACCTGGGGTGAAAAAATCGCTTGCAGTCCCTCCTTCTTTGCGGGCTTTAAATAAAGAAATTAATAAAGTAATAAGGGGGCAATATTTATTATTTACTCAAGAAGCCAAGCATAAATTGTCCATTTTAAAAAGAAGGAGAGCTAGGCTTAAGGCCCGTCTAAAACGTGATAAGGAAGACTCTCTCTGGATACAACTGAGAGAAGCCTCTTATAATGGTCAAGTAAAAATTTTTTGGTCTTTAATCGGCAGGGGCTGTGGGACTAGAGCCAGTGCCACTCCGATTGCCATCGAGGAACGGATTTGGGTCCAATACATTGAGAAACTGTACAGTAATAATAATGTGCAAGTACAAAGGGTGGAACTCAATGATGGTTCATGCGTATTTGATTGTCCCTCTGAAAAGGAAATTGAATTTGCTATCATGAACATGCGTTCCTCGGGCGCGATGGGGCCAGATAAAGTTCCCATCTCAGTACTGAAACAACAGAGTGTACTCTGGAGCAAGATTCTATTTCCAGTTTTTAAGTTCTGTTTTCTTAGCGGAACAGTCCCCCCCTCCTGGAAAGGAAGTATCATTGTCCCCTTATATAAAAAAGGGGCGAGAGATCTTCCCCAAAATTATCGTCAAATCGCTTTGCTTGACGCCATAGGTAAAGTTTTCGCAAAATGTATTCTCACTTTAATGAATCAATGGGTAACTGAATTTAATATTTTACCTATTGAACAAACAGGTTTTAGACAGAATCATGGAACTCTTGACAACCTGTCAGCTTTACAAGTCATCACAGAAAAATATGTTAAAGTTCGTGGTGGGCAGGTTTATGGGGCTTTCATCGACTTTTCCACCGCATTTGATAAGGTGGATAGGATATTACTGTGGAGAAAGCTATCTGATTTGGGTATGCCCTCATATCTCATTAAGTTAATTCGTGCACTCTATTCAGATACTTGGTGCAGAGTTCTATTGGGAGGTGAACGTGATCTATCCAAATTAATTTTTACCTCTAATGGGTTAAAGCAAGGATGCCTTTTGGCCCCCTTGCTATTCTCCCTTTATACTGTCGATTTACCTGTCGCTCTTTCATCGTGTGCTGGTATTGCCCCTTCCTTGGGGGGGGTTCCAATTGCATGCCTCATGTATGCAGACGACATCCTGATTTTGGACCTTACCCCGAAGGGCTTAAATAATCGCTTGCAGGCACTGTCTGAATACGCCGAAAACCATTACCTATTGATAAATACGGCAAAAAGCAAAGTGATGTGTTTCTCCGGCAGGAAGAAACCTAAATTTCTTAATTTTCCTTGGTGTGTGGGGGAGGAAAAATTGGAAATTGTGAAATCATATACCTTCCTTGGTAAAATTGTCACAACTAACCTCAGTGACAAAGCCCATATAGATAACAACTCCCGAAAGGCTATTTCACAGGGAAAGAGTTTAATATCCTTGTATAAAGCTACAGGTAGAAGGCATTTCTCAATTCTCTTAGAAGTATTTAGAGCAAAAGTCCCTGCCTCCCTGTTATATGGCTTAGAGTTAATAGAGCAAAATCAATGGAGTTTCTTATCTTCCACGGAAGGAAAAATCTTGCGTAGTTTACTATCTGTTAGTTCTGCAAGTTCGACTGCTGCTATGAGACAGGAACTTGGCCTTCGTAGCAGCTGGGCTCAAGGTTTGGCTGGCTCCATTCGTTGGGTTGTAGGCTTAGTAAAAAGTGAGTCTAATACCCTGAGATTTCTTATAAAAAATGAATTGCTAGGCAATCTAAATGAACATTCTTTGATTGTAAAAAATTTTAGATTTGCTGTGGCTCAATTGAAATTGGATGAAGAAACTTTATTTTCTTTATCCTCTTATCAATTAAAATCTCTATTGAGGATTTCTTCATGGGAATTGGGGTTTTGTCATGACAGAAATTCCCGTCTGTTAAAAAAAGGTTGTACTCCTGTTATTGATTCATGCATCTTGCGGAAAGCACAACCTTATATGTACTGGAATATCCCTCATGGCGTTCGTCGCTTAATGTACTTAATAAGACAAAACCTGCTTCCGTTGAAAATTCTTTATGCTAGATGGTATGGTCACTCTCCACTCTGTGACCTTTGTCAGAAGCATGTTCAGGACTTAAATCATGTAATCTTTGTTTGTCCAGTCCTGATGTCTTATAGGCGCAGATGGTTACGTTCAATTTGCTTACAACTTAATATTCTTTCTGCACAGTCATTCCAGATGGCCTTGATTAACCCTCCTAATGAAATGTTTTGTTTTAAACTGTATGGCTTCTTTAAATGTTTCTTGGATTTTTATTAATATGTCATTTTTTTTACTTGTGTTTGGTGTTATATGGACATTGTATGCATTTTTTCTTTTCTGTATGTATATTTTGTTTTGTGTGGACCTCGAAAGAGTTCCTTTATCATAATAAATAAAAACTTGACTTAAAAAACTTGACTACAAGCTCTGACATCCTATAGGACTGCCGGCAGGATCACCCTCACAATGACCACAGAACATGTGTGTACCTGCTCAGTAAACAAATCACATTTATGGACTCAAGGGCCAAGCTTAGAAATCTGTAGGTATGGATTGGCATTTATATAGCGCAAACCTAGCAACAGAGCAATGTATATTAAAGGGGTCGAGAGATGATGAACGCTCTTTTGGTGGATATTTAATCTTACCTCAAGATTCCTCACCTTGTGAATATTTCCCAGGCATCAGCCTGCATCCGGAAAACTCAAAAGCAGTATTCCTACACACCTGTAGATGGTGCTGTTCTGCTCTGCACCAAATTCGTTTCACTCTGCAAATGACAAACTGTACTGCATATAAGTGCCACCTATGCGCGGTAAAGTCAGTTTGTTTGGCTGGTTTATTTGCACCTTCAGACACAGAGCCCATCAACAAATTGATATGGCCATTGAGCAGATCTGTGGAGTGGGACTTTTTTTTAGATAGACAAAGAGTTCATTCTGCAGAAAAGCGGGGTGGGGGAGGAGGTGCGGACTGGGGCGGCCTTAGGCATGTGCAAGCTGTGCACCTGCACAGACCACCAAACCCCAGGGGCCACCACGCCAATATATATCCTTAATATAATAATCCTCTGAGGATGGATACATATTTGTGTGGCGGCCCCTGGCAGGGATTTGGCGGCCTCAGGCTCTGTTCCACTTCCAAACACCCTGACCACCCCTCTTCACTGGCCTCCGCGCTCCACCCCGCCCGGACTCACTCTTCTGGGGCCTCCTACCTACGCTCCCTGCCCAGGGCCGCCATGAGCCTAGAGCCACCCCTGGTGCGGAACTGACTTCTTAGCTTGTGAGTAGCAGAGTTTAATGCAAAGGTCTATCCACCCAGAGATGGTTCTTTTCTGCACAACCTTGCTATTCTTTGTCCTGAGAAACCCACAAGAAGCTGATTGCTCATCCGGTGGTCTTTGATACGGTCAATGTAAAACCTGAGAACTCTTTTTAGATTCAATTGATGCAGTCTCTCTTCCTACTTTGAGGGATGAGGTGGGGCAAAGAATACCAGAAGGGTGTTAGGCTGCCTAACATGGAAATGGGTTACTACTTTTGCCAGAAATGCTGCTGGAGTTCTCAATACCAGTTTGTCTAAGAAAAAAAAGCTGTGAAAGGCAACTGAACCAAGAGTGCCTGAGTTCCATCATGTGACAAGCTGATGTTATGTCAACCGGAAAAACATTTTTCGAGGGTCAAGAAACATAGTATATAGCGGTGCACATTAGAAAAGTGTGAACCAAATTCAAGTCTTTCTGTGACATCACAAAGGGCTCTGGAGGGAACATGTGTTGAAAATCTTTAAGAAATCTCGTCACAACATGTCATTTGAACAAAGAAGGCTGATCGGGCAAACACAAAAAGGCAGACAAGAAGTCTTTAACACTTCCCAGTGCAAGTATTTGCTGGGCCAAAGATAAAACAAATAGCAAAACACCCAAAAGTTTGGTCTGTAATAGGTGCATCTGGCAGTCGTCGCACCAGTCCACAAACTTTTCCTAGCGTAAACTGACTGTGTAGAAGTGAATCTTGCTGCCAAGGTATCAACAACCACTCTGGATGGGAGATCAAATGGAATCAGCTGCTGCAATTCACTTTCTGTGCATGGAGGTGCAGGATGCATAGGCTCCGGCGCAAAGACCCTGACCTGCTGTTGTGACGGTGATTTCCCTGAAGTGGCAGTTAAGAAGAGGAGTGGGGGGACAGGGACGGGCCTTGGAGTTCCGGACACCACACTTCCCTGGCCCAACCCAGGGCTGTTAATATGACTTGAGCCTGGTTGTTTCTGACCTTCTTCAGAGCACGAGCCAGGAGAGGGCAGGGCATACAGGAGACTCAAGCTCACTCTAGGGAGAATTTATCTCAGAGAGAGACAGCCTTCTTGGAAACTCCAGTGCTTAAAAGTGTTCTGCTAAGCGACGGTGCCTGGTGGTTCACGACTAGACAGTAGTGTTGTCCACGAGAATCTGCACCAGCCTCCCCTTGATGGTTGCTAGGAAGATCTTCAACACTAAACAGATCACATCAACCAATTGATGTGAAGACAGATTTCCACCAGGCACCAGAGTCCTCTGATCTCCACCATTCTCAGTTGACCTCCCCAAACCAGCAGTAATGCATACGTCACCACCGTTAGCTTTGGGTGGGGTAAAGAGGGAGGACTCTCACTGACCCAATCGCAGTCTAGCAGCCACCACTGCAGATCTTTTGCAGCCTCCCTTAAACTAGATGAAATTAGGAAGGCTCACCTGGTATTGCATCAACTGACACTTCAGATCCCACTGCAGAGCCTGTATATCCCATATGGTGTGGTCGGCTAGCAGGATGCATTAGTCCCAGCCGATCAAATATCATCCTCCAGGGCAGACGCTGAAACACCAGGACCATAGCGCAAATATCCTAGACTCTCTGAATCAGGAGGAATACACAAAACTTCACCGTATCTAGGAAGGCTTTGAACTGTAGAGTCTGCGAAAGAGTCAGGTGCTACTTCGGTACGTTGATAGTAAACCCCAACGATGTTAGGCGGGTCACTGTCATCTTGAGATGGTCTATGATTGCCTGGGGCCAGTGCTCCTTCAACATTAGTTGTCAAGGTAGGGGAAGTCTGGTAAACCTGACCTTTGAATGTGTGCCGTTACCCTCTCCATCACTTTCGTGAGCACCTGAGGAACACAGGTAAGTGCAGAAGGTAGCATTGCACACTGAACATGCTCCTAACCAACTGTAAATTGCGGATAATGCCTATGGATCTGTAGGATGGGGATATGCAAATAAGCATCCTGCAGGTTCAATACTACCTACTTTTTAGAATTGATGATCCAGGGAAGATAAAACCTGGCCCAGTGTGAGAATCTTAAACATTCCTTTTTGCATGTAGGTGTTGAATGGGCGAAGATCCAAAATAGGATGAAAGCCTTCCTCCTTCTTTGGCACAAGGAAGTAGCTGGAGTAATATCCAGTTTCGGCTTCCAAAACCATAATACACTCTTGGGCCCTTTGAACAAAAGGACTTGTACTTACTGCGGCAAAGCCACACTGATGTTATTAGAGAGTGCGGTGGGGAGATGGAAATGGGAGAGCATAGCCCTATGAACAATTTGGAGGATCGATGAATTTGAAGTGATGTCTCACCCACCTTGGAGGAAATGTCAGATTCTGCCTCCTGTGTATAGAAGGACTCACTGAAGTAGTTTTGATGTTGTGTTTGCCAGAGGTGCAGAGGATTGAGCAGTATGTTGTCCATGGTACCCTGAGCATTGTCTCTGGAAGGACTGGCCTCAGCCACAAAAGATGAAAAGATTCTATGCCGGAAGAGGGTCTGGCGAAATGGAAAACCCCTGCCATACCTCTGAAAGAGATGGAACTGTTGAAGAATTTGCCTGGCAGGGGCAGACAGGCCCAAGGAACAAGCTGTTGTGCAACTTTAAATCCTTCCAGGGCTGAGTCAACTTTATCACCAAACAGACGAGAGCCATGTAATAGTGTGTGAGTCAAAGATGCCTGGACATATCCACAAAAGGCCGTAGAACTCACCCAGGCTTGGCGTAAAAGCACCACACTCATGCCAATTGCAGGTGTCCAGGTTGGACTAAATATTGAATTGTGCTGCATCATGGCCATCCTGGATAAGATGCTTGTAGGTCATCTTGAACTACTGGCAGGATTTGGCCCACCATATCCCACAAAGCATGGGTGTAGTGTGCCACGAGACAATCGGCATTGACAGAACATAGGGGGGAGACTTGCAGAGGAGAACATGAGCTTGCCAACTGTTTCCATGCATTTAGGTTTGCGATCAGGAGGGGTTATAGGAAAATATCAGTTTAGTCTGAGGATCTGTGCCCGCATCATCAAATTCTTCGGCTTTTGTTGGCTGTTGTGTTAGGAAGTCAGGTCGCCCAGCGCTGGTCTGTGGCAACGATTCACCAGCCTATCGACTAGCATCCCAGAACATGTTTTTGGCCAAATGCCTAAGAGCTTGGTAAGGGCTTTGTTAAATGGCTGGAGAGGTTCAGCAGGAACCTGGCCAGGCTGCAGGATCTCCATGAGGATGCTGGCCTTCACTTACATGGTACGGAGCTTCAGGTTGAGTACTTCGCAGCCCTCTGCATAACAATGACAAAGGAAACACTCTCCTATATGGCAGGACCAGGAGGAGAAATCCCAGAGTCTGTAGAGATGTCTAGATCACTGGCATACTGAAGTTCCTCATACGAATTGCCCACCTCATACAGTGGAACAAATTTGTCCCCTTCATCAAGGTTATTGGATTATAGTCTGATTCAGAAACAAAGCACTGGTGTAATGAAAGAGTTCTGCAGCGTGGTAAAGAGAATGTGTCTGAACAATTGTCTACTTTCTGTGCTTATGTGGAATTGGAGCGCAGCCTCGGTTGAGACAAGAGGGGGCTCGGATTCGGAAACCACTATGGGTCCACCTGTGGCACATTCAGCACCGGTGTGAATGTCATAGAAACTAATGCAGAAACCGAAGTCTGAATAGAAGTGGGTGTGGAACCAGAAGGTATACATGGCGCAGAGAGCAACCCTACCGGTGGCCTTGGTGGATTGGATTCTTGGGGCCCAAAGGCGTGCCAGAGAGAGCCAAAAGTGAGCAAACATGGCCTCCCTAAAGGACTTGATCTGGTGTGATAATGTCAGACTAGAAAATCTGGATTGCATTGGGACTACATTCGGAATTGGGTCTTCTGGAGTCTGAGAGTAAGACCAAATGGGACGCTTTTGCCCTCTCCAGAGTTCCATTCCTGCTTGGACTTGGGTATTTTCTTTCATTTACCAGACGACTTAGAACTAAGGGGTGCATTACGATGCTGCTATCGCAAGGGAGCCGGGGAACGACCGCTGAAGTTGCTGCGGTCCGGCCATTGGCCTTAGGATGCACCCACCACACTGGCGGGTGCATCCTGGGACTTTTACATTGTGGGTGGATCTGCTAGCTGTAGACCCACTCGCAATGTAACAGTACTGTGCACAGCATTGCCATGCATTACATGGCAGGCACCACGTGGTGCCTGCCATGTAGTGCATGGCAATGATGGGGTACCATAGGTACCCCGCATGTGCACCCCTTTCCCCCCAACATCCTGAGGGCCCGCAACGGGACCCCACCAGCAGAAACCGCATGCCTTTCCATGGCGTCATGGAAAGGCTGCTCTCCGCTTGCATCATAATATGGATGGCGGTGTCTTGCAGACACTGCCACCATATCATGCCCCTTTTCCGCCTGGTCAACAAGTCGACCAGCGGAGAAGCGGCAGACGGTCTTTCCATCCACCGCGGACCGCCCAGCCATACTAATATGGCGGGGGGGTCTTTCAGGTATGGATTGCGGGTGGATCACCCGCGCCGGGCCAGCGGTGGCTACTGCCGGCCCGGCAGGGGCGATCCACCCGCCATCCTAATGGGCCCCTAAATGTGGATTTGTCACAGGAACAACTTTGGGAGTGGAATTGGGACCTTTTTTTCAACACCGACCAGTCACAGCATGGAGTTGTCTGATGTTTGGCAACAGAGTTTCGCCTCGCTGTCCCATATGGCTTTAGGGTTAATTTTTCACAGGCCCCGGAATCGTGTTCTGCCGCCTTTGATGGTCCCCTTTATTTTAAGGTTGCTCACTTGACTGCAGGATAGTGACACGGACAGTAGTTTCCCTATATTCATAGAGTCAATCGTAGATATTTGGGGTCATCTCACTCTTTGGTGACTGCAGACTCCACATACAAAGGCTTGAATTTAAAAACGCCTTGCCTGTGAGGCAAAAGGTTGCCCAGAGATCCACTTTCCTGAATTCTGCCAATTTATATATTCTACGAATCTCACAAATTGAATAAGTGAACTGAACTTTATTTTAAATAAAGGGGACCATCAACAGTCCAAGTCTGCAAAGAAATAGTAGATTATACAGCTATTTACGGTGTAATACACTGAAAAGGAGACCCATAATTTAATAATACAGGTTTTAAAAAAAAATACAGTGTATACAGGAGCAGTAACAGTGTCCTCAAGGTCGTTAAAGACAACACATGGGAAATTGAATCCCCCTTATAGCCAAATATGATAATCTGGAGGCTACAGAGACATGACCAAAGATTTTTAAATTGCTCCATTGTCCTGAAGTAGGTGACGATATACTTTATCATCGAAACGCCCTGTCGCCAGTTTGTTTTTCTTTTTTGTGATATTTGTAAATTGACAAATGTTTTTTAATAATGTAAAAACAGTGGGCTCTAGCTAATCGCTTACAGTGAATTTTGTGGTATCATTTCAAAACTTTTTAATAAACTAATTTTTATAAGCATTCCTTTTTAATATCCTTTGATTTTATATATTTATATTTGTTTCTCTTTACACATGATTTTGTACTTTAGCAACTTGGAAATGTATTGTTGTCCGTATACATTTAGATAACGGATTTATTTTATCTGATTCAATTGTCTTAGGGTCTTCTCTTCAGACGTAGAAAAAAGGGATAGTTTGCGCTTATGTTGATATATACCCATCCCTTTTCAGAGGATCAGGGTACCTCCCTTATATTATCACAGTAAAATTTTACGTAGGCATGGAGAAACTGAGGGGCATATTACCAAGGGCATTATCGCCGTTTTAGCGCGAAAAATTCACGCTAAAGCGGCGATAATTTTATCGCCCTATTACCTAGCTGTCGCTAACACCAGCTAGCGACACCTAATAGGCGATAGCGGGCATTTACGGGCCCACTCTGCATGTCAGCGATGATTATCGCTAATGACATGCAGAGTGGGCGTGCCAAGATGTTAGCGACTGGAAACAGTCGCTAACATCGCTATCCCCTATTACCAACTTTTGGAAATAATCGCGCTAAGCGCGATTATCTCCAAAAGCTAACGCCTGCCCAGAGCAGTTCTTAGCCATGTTATCCAATGGGAGGTGGATAACATGGCTAAGAGCATTGTCACGATAATGCATGAATATCGCTGATTTTACAGCGATATTCATGCATTTCCCACGATTTTTACCGCTTTTGAGATAAACCTTGATGATATCAAGGTATCTCAGCGGTAAAAATCGTCGGAGCGCGGCGATATTTTAATGCCCGCTAACCAAGCTTAGCGATAATTATCACTATAGCTTGGTAATATGGCCCTGAATGTATTATCTGTGAATTCAAATGATTTGAGAGACTCTAAAGACAAAGATACACAGGAGCTGGCGAATGGCTTAGCTGTTTCTTATCTTCACTTACTGTCTATGGAGTCAACTTGCCAAGGAATAAATCTTGCAGATCTCGGTCAGTCATAGTGAGCGTGCAATCAGGTTTCGTATCTGTAGCAAAACACAAAACAGAAATAGTAGCAACTGGTCCTTTCACAGTTAAAAAGTCAGCCCTATTTTTCAGTCAAGGCTCTCCTCTTGCACTGCACTATTTCCGGGGGGAGAACAGCCTTTACCACGTGGATTTTACTCCGCATACCGTTACAACGCGGTTTTTAGAACGCAAGTCGTAACCACGACTTTTCACTGGAGGGCGCAACAGGACAAGGAATAATTTAATTTACTATCCAACACCTTCCCTACTGTACGTAGGCTGGTGTTGGAATAGTAAATAAAAAAATTCCGAAGTCCGCACCCCTACAACGCAAGTCGTGGTAACGACTTGCGCTGTAAAAACCGCGTTGTAACGGTACGCGTGGTAAAACCATGCATCGTACCGTCATACATCCTTTCCCGGGCTTACTAAAAGCCCAGAGCAGAAAATCAGGAATGCTTGGGGATTACTCTAAGTGAATACTAAAAGGTGTTTTGGGGAACAAAAATATTACAAAAGGTGGCAAGAAATGTTGTGGTCAGATTAGTGAGAGGGTGATGTGGAATCACCAGAGCTAAGAAGAGGAGTGGGGGGACAGGGACGGGCCTTGGAGTTCCGGACACCACACTCCCCTGGCCCAACCCAGGGCTGTTAATATGACTTGAGCCTGGTTGTTTCTGACTTTCTTCAGAGCACGAGCCAGGAGAGGGCAGGGCATACAGGAGACTCAAGCTCACTCTAGGGAGAATTTATCTCAGAGAGAGACAGCCTTCTTGGAAACTCCAGTGCTTAAAAGTGTTCTGCTAAGCGACGGTGCCTGGTGGTTCACGACTAGACAGTAGTGTTGTCCACGAGAATCTGCACCAGCCTCCCCTTGATGGTTGCTAGGAAGATCTTCAACACTAAACAGATCACATCAACCAATTGATGTGAAGAAAGATTTCCACCAGGCATCAACTGACACTTCAGTTCGCACTGCAGAGCCTGTATATCCCATATGGTGTGGTCGGCTAGCAGGATGCATTAGTCCCAGCCGATCAAATATCATCCTCCAGGGCAGACGCTGAAACATCAGGACCATAGCGCAAATATCCTAGACTCTCTGAATCAGGAGGAATACACAAAACTTCACCGTATCTAGGAAGGCTTTGAACTGTAGAGTCTGCGAAAGAGTCAAGTGCTACTTCGGTACGTTGATAGTAAACCCCAATGATGTTAGGCGGGTCACTGTCATCTTGAGATGGTCTATGATTGCCTGGGGCCAGTGCTCCTTCAACATTAGTTGTCAAGGTAGGGGAAGTCTGGTAAACCTGACCTTCGAATGTGTGCCGTGACCCTCTCCATCACTTTCGTGAGCACCTGAGGAACACAGGGATGTGCAGAAGGTAGCATTGCACACTGAAAATGCTCCTAACCCACTGTAAATTGCGGATAATGCCTATGGATCTGTAGGATGGGAATATGGAAATAAGCAACCTGCAGGTTCAATACTACCTACTTTTTAGAATTGATGATCCAGGGAAGATAAAACCTGGCCCAGTGTGAGAATCTTAAACATTCCTTTTTGCATGTAGGTGTTGAATGGGCGAAGATCCAAAATAGAATGAAAGCCTTCCTCCTTCTTTGGCACAAGGAAGTAGCTGGAGTAATATCCAGTTTCGGCTTCCAAAACCATAATACACTCTTGGGCCCTTTGAACAAAAGGACTTGTACTTACTGCGGCAAAGCCACACTGATGTTATTAGAGAGTGCGGTGGGGAGATGGAAATGGGAGAGCATAGCCCTATGAACAATTTGGAGGATCGATGAATTTGAAGTGATGTCTCACCCACCTTGGAGGAAATGTCAGATTCTGCCTCCTGTGTTTAGAAGGACTCACTGAAGTAGTTTTTTTTTTCACAACCGGTTTATTGATAAAGATGAGCATATGAATTAAGGTGGCATCCCACATTCAGGACGATACCACCAAGCATTGTAATTACAATCACAATATAAATCTGAGCGTTGAAACAATGAATCAATGGAATCAAGGATACACGAAAAGATTAACCCCACCTTCATCTTTTCAATAATCTACCCACCCAACTCCCTGAGCCCTCCCTCAACCCTCCCTAACCCCATGCATGTGTGTGTGAACCATGATGACGGAAGCTTTTGACGTGTCAAGTGTGTGTGCGGGAACGGATTTCGCAGGAGCATATAGGGCTATACGTCCTCCACCGGTTCCGCCGGGGGGTCCAGTGTCAACCCTCTGTAGTCCGCCCACCTCTTCCATATTTTGAAATGTTTACGAGGGCATCCTCGTGCCTCAAAGATTGGCCTCTCCAGGCCCATACAAAAGTCTAATCCTGCCTTCCATGCATTCAGGGGGGGGGCCTCACGTCCTTCCATGCTCGGGCCATGTCTCTTTTAGCTACCACCAGCCCCAGTAGGAGCAGATGCCGCTTATAGATATCACCACCAACCCCTTCCAGGATGTGTAATAGACCCAGGCGGTGGGTACGGGGGAGGGTCCAGCCCAGCACCTCCGACAGACAGCCCCAAACACCCCTCCAGAAGCCAACTAGTTTGGAGCACGACCACACTGTGTGGAGCAACGTACCCACCTCCGCCCCACATCTCAGACATTCCGGGGACCCAATCAGGCCCGCCCTCCACAGACGCTCTCGGGTATAGTAGGCCCTGTGTAGAACCTGGAACTGTATGAGGCGAAACCGTATCGCTATAGCCGCCCCCCTCGGGGATTCTAATGCCTCCCGCCAATCATCCTCATCTAATGGTCCTACATCGGCCTCCCAGTGCGCCTTCAGCGGAAGAAGAGTGGATGAGCAATGCGTGACCATGGTCTGGTAGATGCGTGATACTTTTTTGTCCTCAAGATCGCCCATGAAGACCTTCGCTTCGATCGGGCTGAATTCCGGGAGCGAGTCAAGATTGGCTATACTGGGCGTCAGCGCATCTCGGAATTGTAAATAACGAAAGAATTGAGATTGGTGCATATCAAATTCGGTACGAAGGGCCTGAAAGGACTTAAGAGTCGTCCCGGACATCACATGGCCGAGCTGCGAAATGCCTATAGAGTCCCAGCCATCAAAGCCTGACAGCTTAGACAGTTCCGGTAGTAACCCGTTGCGCCATAACGGCGTTTCCGCGGTCAGTCGACCCCCACCAGCCCACGCGACGCAGTGCCTGTCGCCATATCGCAAATACAAGTTTAGTGACTCTCGGCAGTGGCCGACGTAGCCGGGATGAGTATAGAATGGTGTGGAGCGAGTGATCACCCATCAGCGCACGTTCCAGGGCATAGGCCGGATCTCCACCGTCACCATACCACCATTCATTTAAAACAAGGAGATGAGCGGCTTGGTAGTACGACTGTATATCCGAGGCGGCTAGGCCCCCACAATATGTGGACAGAAAACAAGTGCGCAGCGCTACCCTGGCAGCACCGCCAGCCCAGAGGAAGCGGCCCAGCACCGAGTTCACCTGCCAAAACCATTGGGGTGGGATAGGATACTGATGGTTCTGTAGTTGGTAGAGTAGGCGCGGTAGTGCAACCATCTTAAAGATAGCTGACCGGCCAAAGATCGATAGGGGCATCCGGGACCAAGTCTTGACATCCGTCTGGACCCGCTCCCAGACGGGCAGTAGGTTACGTTCCCAGGCCGTATCCGCCGAGTTTGATAGAAACACCCCGAGGTATTTCATACCAACTGTGGCCACTTGCAGTTCCGAAGCCCAGGGCTCCGTCACCGTGTCCCCATGTAGTACCCATAAGGTGGATTTACGTAAGTTCAGGTATAAACCTGAAACTTCCCCAAACAGTTGCATGACCTCCAGGACACGTGGGCCGGAGCGTTGTAGATCGGTGAGGAAGAAGAGGACATCGTCCGCGTACAATGCAATTCTATCCGATAGGGTGGCATTCCATTCGAAGCCCCGAATCAGCGCATCACTACGGACTCTGGCAGCTAGGGGTTCCATGGCTAAGGCAAACAGATAGGGGGAAAGAGGGCACCCCTGCCTAGTCCCCCGGCCAATGTGGAACGTCTCCGACACCGCCCCAGCGACTCGCACCGAGGCCGTGATGTCCGTATAAAGTAGTTTGCCATAGGACCGGAAAATTGGGCCTAGGTTGAGCCACGATAGCAATGCAAATATGTACGACCAGCTGACCGAGTCGAAAGCCTTGTTGATATCGGCCAATAGCAACGCCGCCCGGTCCCCAAAGGCTCCAACAGCGTCTATCGCCACCTGTGCCCGTCGGATATTATGTCGCGTCGCCCTGTGGGGCATGAATCCTGCCTGATCCGAGTGGACCAGATCCGTAATATACGGAGCCAGACGGTTTGCTAGGGCCTTGGCCAATATTTTTGCCTCGATATTGATGAGGGAAATAGGTCTATATGAGTCATGGCTACCCGGGGGTCTACCAGGCTTCTGAAATACCACTATTTCGGCATGGCGCCAATCTGGGGGCAACGCGCCCCGCGCTCTCGCCGCCTCAAGAACTCTGCGATAGTGGGGCCCCAGCTGTACGTGGAATTTCTTAAAAAATTCACACGGGTAGCCATTAGGGCCAGGAGCCTTGCCCGCATTGAGTTGCCCCAGAGCGTCTCCCAGCTCCTCCGCTGTGAGGGGTGCGTCCAAGGCCTTCCTGGCCTCGTCTGACACCTGGGTGGGCGGGAGGTCCGCGAAAAACCGGGCTAAATCGCCCTCAGGCAATTGGTCACATGAGGCGTACTGGGCTTCGAAGTACGTGGCGAAGCTCGCTGCCAACTCGTTAGGGTCAGTCAGTACCTCCCCATTGTCGTCTGTGATGCCCGGCAGCACGAGGGGTTGAAAGTTGTGTTGGCATAATCTATGGAGCATGGAGCACGACTTGTCCCCCCATTGATACACCCTACTTCTTGTGGCCAGCCACGCCTGCCTGGCTTCATCCATCAAGAGGGACGCGTACGATTGCTGTGCTTGTAGAAGCAGCCTCAGTCCGACCTCATCGCCACCCTCGCGGCGTTCCCGTTCAAGGGTCTCCACTCGCTCAGCCGCCACCGCAGTCTGATCCCGGCGCCGCCTACGGGCCTCCGAGCACCATGCGATATCCACCCCACGTACGGTAGGCTTCATTGCTTCCCACACCACTTCTACGTCAGCCCCCTCTATCAGGTTTTCCCGCCAGTAGTGATCTATGGTTTCCCGCAAGTGTTTAGTATAAGCTGGCTGTAGCAGATGCCACGAGGACATCCGCCACCTGAACGGCTGCCGTTTTCGCAGGAGGTCCACGCTAACTGAAACTGGGGAGTGGTCGGATAATCCTCTCGGCAAGATGTCTGTGCTCTTCACCCTACTCAGGCATTCACGAGGTAAAAACACATAATCTAAGCGCGAGAATGACCCATGCACCGCCGAGACATAGGTATATTCACGGGTCGCTGGGTGCATATGTCGCCAAGCATCCACCCATCCCAGCCCCTCACTCATGGCATGCAGTCTGGTGGGTGGAAGGGAAAGGGGAGGAGTTGCAGTCGTCTCTTGGCGCCTCCGGCGATCCACACACACATCCATTACGTCATTCCAATCTCCCCCAATTACTGCCACTGACCCGGATATATCTTCCCATACAGAAAACAGTCTCTCAGCCAGGGCCCACTGTAGGGGGGGGGGGGCGTACACACTCCCAAACACTATAGGTTCCATGCCCACCATGCCTTTCACAAACAGGTAGCGACCCTGGGGATCCACCCATTGTTTCTCATGGACGTATGGTATTCTACGGTGTATCAATATGGCTACTCCCCTGGATCCCCTCGAGAACCCGGCATGGAAAACCTGCTGATACCCAAACCTCTGCAGGCCCAGCGCCTTTGTACCCATCATATGAGTTTCTTGGAGCAATAACACATCTGCCGCTGCACTCTTACCCCATCGCAACACTGCCCCACGCTTGATTTTGTCCAGTAATCCCCTGACATTCCACGTAATCACCCGCAGAGAGTCTTCCGGAAGCCGCCGAGTCGAGTCAGCCATAGTCCTTTGGAGTCCACCACACGAGCCCCCCACTCCAGCGCCACCCACCCCACGTCACACGAATCATTATAACGACACACACATGCAGTGCACCATCCACCCCAGAGAACAGCTCCAACCCCCTAGCCCCACAATCCCCAACATTCCCCAACCCCAACTCAGCAGCCACAACCCTGACCGCCCGTCCCCTGCCTCCCCCCACCCTATACCCCAATGAACTATGAGGTACCTGTCGCGGCATGGGTAGTCCCGAGACCAAAACAGAGGGCTCAGGCCCATCCATACCAATGGATCCCAACATCCCAAGGAGGAACAGTGAACTCACCCCCTCCCCTCAGTGTCCCTCTCACAAACGGGAGAGTGGCAGCCACTATCATGGAGTCCCCGAACCCCACCCCACAACCTCGTCCACGCTCAGTAGACATTAGATGTACTGTCACAAGGCCGCGATACGGCTGAAGATACAGTGGGTCTCAGGCGACCAGGTGCGTCCATCTAGGATTGGCAGCAGTAATAGCAGAAGAGGGAGCCGAGGCCCTGGAGACTTCAGTGATCCGTGCTAGATTGTTCGGAGTCCTCGGTTCTAACAGTGTTTCGTGCGCCATCGGCCGAGGCTGCGCGCTTGCGTGATTTGGAGCGTTTGGTTCGTCCGTGTCTAGACGTCTGATCTCGCTGTGGCCGAGGCGCGCCCTCAGGGGAACCTGGATTGAGCCCTGGTTGAGAATGTGGTCTGACATGCACCGTTTCATCGGTCCATCTGAAAAGGTCCTCCGGCATATCAAAGAACAGTGTCCGTGACTGGAAGATCACTCTCAGGCGCGCCGGGTACAGCAGGGAATATTGTAGCTTAAGGCCTCTCAACTTTGCCTTGGCTGCCATGAAAGAGTGGCGTTGCTGTTGGACGAGTTTGGTGTAGTCAGGGAAGATCAAGATCTTTTGATTTTCACATAAGAGGGTTTCTTTATTTCTAGCTTCCCTCAGTATGGCGTCCCTGTCGTGGTAGTTCAACAGCCGTGCGATTACCGCCCTAGGCCGCTCGCCCTCAGGTGGTTTCTGCGTCAGGGCGCGGTGCGCCCTTTCAATAACGAAGCATGCAGACAGCGTCCCCGGGGGCATCCATGATTCTAGCCACTGTGTAAGGAACTGTTCCATGCCACCCTTCCCACAGCTCTCTGGAAATCCAAGGAAGCGGAGGTTGTTTCGGCGCGCCCGCCCTTCTGCATCCTCCACCCGGAGCGCCGTAATCCGCTGCGCAGTTTCCATCGCCGCCATCCTCTTTTTAAGGTTACTCACGTCGTCCTCCACCACTGACACTCTGGATTCTGCTTCCGTGATCCGCGCCACGGCGTTCCTCAGGTCCTGGCGCAATAGGGTCACATCTGCGCCAACAGCCCCTATCTTGGCATCCAGCATGTCCCGTGACTGGGTTATGGCCGCCATAAGGGCCGCGTTGTCCGGCGCCCCTCCAGGCGAGCCGCCCCCTGATGGCCCAGGGCCCCCACCAGGCCCGGTGAATTTATCGATGGTTACTTGCTTATCGGTGCTGCTACCCCCCCTGGTCATGATCGCAGAGTTATCAGGGCCACTGGACTGCTGCTGGCCCCTGGGAGGGGGGGGAGTCTCAGACAAGTCACTTCGGGTCGGCTTAGTGTTGGGTATAGCACCGGGTGGACCTCAGTCACTGCCCCCACTTATGCTGTCCCCCCCAGCCGCCGATGGTTGTGGCTCTCAGTGACCGGTAACGCTCCTCCAGTCGATGCGTGGACCCACTGCGTCTTGCGCCACAGCGTTGATGTCCCTTCGGGTCTGTGGGCCTGGGGGGGGCCCCACTACTCACTGTTGCCGTCGGTGCGTGGACCCACTGCGTCTTGCGCCACAGCGTCGACGTCCTTTCTGATCTGTGGGCCCGGGGGGGGAGAGGGGGGCCCACTACTCACTGTTGCCGTCGGTAGGCCGAATAGTTGCCTCGGCACATTCACCGCCGATCGGGCTCTCCAGGGCGTCCGTCCCTCCTCCACGCTGCCGGCCCCTGACACCGGCCCGCGAAAATCGAGGTCCCGGCTGTGCCCGGGCCACCAGGCCACCTCTGCCGCTCCGGTCCGCCTGTCACGTCTACACTGCCCCAGGGCTCAGCCTGGCCCTGGGAGGATGGGTGCCAGCAGTCTCTCGGCCTCAGGGCCAGCGGGGCGCCGCAGCCGTCCCCTGGCCGCAACCCACTGCTCGGCTGCTCCGAAATCGAGGCCCCGGCTGCTCCGCAGTCCACTAGGCCGCACCTCGCACCCCGCTGCCCAGCTCCGCTCGGGAGCGCGGGATCGCCACCGAACACACCGGATGGTCACTGGCGCCTCCGGTAACCTTAGCCCCGTTTTGGTTGCGGGTCAGTGGCTCGGGGACCAGGATAAGTCGTCGGATCAATGGCGGGCCGGCGGGAGCTCTAGCAGGCTACAACCGCCATCGCCGCTTGCGTAGACACGCCCCCACTGAAGTAGTTTTGATGTTGTGTTTGCCAGAGGTGCAGAGGATTGAGCAGTATGTTGTCCATGGTACCCTGAGCATTGTCTCTGGAAGGACTGGCCTCAGCCACAAAAGATGAAAAGATTCTATGACGGAAGAGGGTCTGGCGAAATGGAAAACCCCTGCCATACCTCTGAAAGAGATGGAACTGTTGAAGAATTTGCCTGGCAGGGGCAGACAGGCCCAAGGAACGAGCTGTTGTGCAACTTTAAATCCTTCCAGGGCTGAGTCAACTTTATCACCAAACAGACGAGAGCCATGTAATAGCGTGTGAGTCAAAGATGCCTGGACATATCCACAAAAGGCCGTAGAACTCACCCAGGCTTGGCATAAAAGCACCACACTCATGCCAATTGCAGGTGTCCAGGTTGGACTAAATATTGAATTGTGCTGCATCATGGCCATCCTGGATAAGATGCTTGTAGGTCATCTTGAACTACTGGCAGGATTTGGCCCACCATATCCCACAAAGCATGGGTGTAGTGTGCCAGGAGACAATCGGCATTGACAGAACATAGGGGGGAGACTTGCAGAGGAGAACATGAGCTTGCCAACTGTTTCCATGCATTTAGGTTTGCGATCAGGAGGGGTTATAGGAAAATATCAGTTTAGTCTGCGGATCTGTGCCCGCATCATCAAATTCTTCGGCTTTTGTTGGCTGTTGTGTTAGGAAGTCAGGTCGCCCAGCGCTGGTCTGTGGCAACGATTCACCAGCCTATCGACTAGCATCCCAGAACATGTTTTTGGCCAAATGCCTAAGAGCTTGGTAAGGGCTTTGTTAAATGGCTGGAGAGGTTCAGCAGGAACCTGGCCAGGCTGCAGGATCTCCATGAGGATGCTGGCCTTCACTTACATGGTACGGAGCTTCAGGTTGAGTACTTCGCAGCCCTCTGCATAACAATGACAAAGGAAACACTCTCCTATATGGCAGGACCAGGAGGAGAAATCCCAGAGTCTGTAGAGATGTCTAGATCACTGGCATATTGAAGTTCCTCATACAAATTGCCCACCTCATACTGTGGAACAAATTTGTCCCCTTCATCAAGGTTATTGGATTATTGTCTGATTCAGAAACAAAGCACTGGTGTAATGAAAGAGTTCTGCAGCGTGGTAAAGACAATGTGTCTGAAGAATTGCCTACTTTCTGTGCTTATGTGGAATTGGAGCGCAGCCTCGGTTGAGACAAGAGGGGGCTCGGATTCGGAAACCACTATGGGTCCACCTGTGGCACATTCAGCACCGGTGTGAATGTCATAGAAACTAATGCAGAAACCGAAGTCTGAATAGAAGTGGGTGTGGAACCAGAAGGTATACATGGCGCAGAGAGCAACCCTACCGGTGGCCTTGGTGGATTGGATTCTTGGGGCCCAAAGGCGTGCCAGAGAGAGCCAAAAGTGAGCAAACATGGCCTCCCTAAAGGACTTGATCTGGTGTGATAATGTCAGACTCGAAAATCTGGATTGCACTGGGACTACATTCGGAATTGGGTCTTCTGGAGTGTGAGAGTAAGACCAAATGGGACGCTTTTGCCCTCTCCAGAGTTCCATTCCTGCTTGGACTTGGGTATTTTCTTTCATTTACCAGACGACTTAGAACTAAGGGGTCCATTACGATGCTGCTATCGCAAGGGAGCCAGGGAACGACCGCTGAAGTTGCTGCGGTCCGGCCATTGGCCTTAGGAAGCGCCCACCACACTGGCGGGTGCATCCTGGGACTTTTACATTGTGGGTGGATCTGCTAGCTGCAGACCCACTCGCAATGTAAAAGTACTGTGCACAGCATTGCCATGCATTAGATGGCAGGCACCACGCGGTGCCTGCCATGTAGTGCATGGCAATGATGGGGTACCATAGGTACCCCCCATGTGCAACCCTTTCCCCCCAACATCCTGAGGGCCCGCAACGGGACCCCACCAGCAGAAACCGCATGCCTTTCCATGGCGCCATGGAAAGGCTGCTCTCCACTTGCATCGTAATATGGATGGCGGTGTCTTGCAGACACTGCCACCATATCATGCCCCTTTTCCGCCTGGTCAACAAGTCGACCAGCGGAGAAGCGGCAGACGGTCTTTCCATCCACCGCGGACCGCCCAGCCATACTAATATGGCGGGGGGGTCTTTCAGATATGGATGGCGGGTGGATCACCCGCGCCGGGCCAGCGGTGGCTACTGCCGGGCCGGCAGGGGCGATCCACCCACCATCCTAATGGGCCCCTAAATGTGGATTTGTCACAGGAACAACTTTGGGAGTGGAATTGGGACCTTTTTTTCAACACCGACCTGTCACAGCATGGAGTTGTCTGATGTTTGGCAACAGAGTTTCGCCTCGCTGTCCCATATGGCTTTAGGGTTAATTTTTCACAGGCCCCGGAATCGTATTTTGCCGCCTTTGATGGTCCCCTTTATTTTAAGGTTGCTCACTTGACTGCAGGATAGTGACACGGACAGTAGTTTCTCTATATTCATAGAGTCAATCGTAGATATTTGGGGTCATCTCACTCTTTGGTGACTGCAGACTCCACATACAAAGGCTTGAATTTAAAAACGCCTTGCCTGTGAGGCAAAAGGTTGCCCAGAGATCCACTTTCCTGAATTCTGCCAATTTATATATTCTACGAATCTCACAAATTGAATAATTGAACTGAACTTTTTTTTTTTAAATAAAGGGGACCATCAACAGTCCAAGTCTGCAAAGAAATAGTGGATTATACAGCTATTTACGGTGTAATACACTGAAAAGGAGACCCATAATTTAATAATACAGGTTTTTAAAAAAATACAGTGTATACAGGAGCAGTAACAGTGTCCTCAAGGTCGTTAAAGACAACACATGGGAAATTGATTCCCCCTTATAGCCAAATATGATAATCTGGAGGCTACAGAGACATGACCAAAGATTTTTAAATTGCTCTATTGTCCTGAAGTAGGTGACGATATACTTTATCATCGAAACGCCCTGTCGCCAGTTTGTTTTTCTTTTTTGTGATATTTGTAAATTGACAAATGTTTTTTAATAATGTAAAAACAGTGTGCTCTAGCTAATCGCTTACAGTGAATTTTGTGGTATCATTTTTAAAACTTTTTAATAAACTAATTTTTATAAGCATTCCTTTTTAATATTGTTTGATTTATTTTATATATTTATATTTGTTTCTCTTCACACATGATTTTGTACTTTAGCAACTTGGAAATGTATTGTTGTCCGTATACATTTAGATAACGGATTTATTTTATCTGATTCAATTGTCTTAGGGTCTTCTCTTCAGACGTAGAAAAAAGGGATAGTTTGCACTTATGTTGATATATACCCATCCCTTTTCAGAGGATCAGGGTACCTCCCTTATATTATCACAGTAAAATTTTACGTAGGCATGGAGAAACAGAGGGGCATATTACCAAGGGCATTATCGCCGCTTTAGCGGGAAAAATTCCCGCTAAAGCGGCGATCATTTTATCGCCCTATTACCTAGCTGTCGCTAACACCAGTTAGCGACAGCTAATAGGCGATAGCGGGCATTTAGGGGCCCACTCTGCATGTCAGCGATGATTATCGCTAATGACATGCAGAGTGGGCGTGCCAAGATGTTAGCGACTGTCGCTATCCCCTATTACCAACTTTTGGAAATAATCGCGCTAAGCGCGATTATCTCCAAAAGCTAACGCCTGCCCAGAGCAGTTCTTAGCCATGTTATCCAATGGGAGGTGGATAACATGGCTAAGAGCATTGTCACGATAATGCATGAATATCGCTGATTTTACAGCGATATTCATGCATGTCCCGCGATTTTTATCGCTTTTGAGATACACCTTGATAATATCAGGGTATCTCAGCGGTAAAAATCGTCGGAGCGCGGCGATATTTTAATGCCCGCTAACCAAGCTTAGCGATAATTATCGCTATAGCTTGGTAATATGGCCCTGAATGTATTATCTGTGAATTCAAATGATTTGAGAGACTCTAAAGACAAAGATACACAGGAGCTGGCGAATGGCTTAGCTGTTTCTTATCTTCACTTACTGTCTGTGGAATCAACTTGCCAAGGAATAAATCTTGCAGATCTCGGTCAGTCATAGTGAGCGTGCAATCAGGTTTCGTATTAGTAGCAAAACACAAAACAGAAATAGTAGCAACTGGTCCTTTCACAGTTAAAAAGTCAGCCCTATTTTTCAGTCAAGGCTCTCCTCTTGCACTGCACTATTTCCGGGGGGAGAACAGCCTTTACCACGCGGATTTTACTCCGCATACCGTTACAACGCGGTTTTTAGAACGCAAGTCGTAACCACGACTTGCGCTGGAGGGCGCAACAGGACAAGGAATAATTTAATTTACTATTCAACACCTTCCCTACTGTACGTAGGCTGGTGTTGGAATAGTAAATAAAAAAAATTCGAAGTCCGCACCCCTACAACGCAAGTCGTGGTAACGACTTGCGCTGTAAAAACCGCGTTGTAACGGTACGCGTGGTAAAACCATGCATCGTACCGTCATACATCCTTTCCGGGGCTTACTAAAAGGCCGGAGCAGAACATCAGGAATGCTTGGGGATTACTTAAAGTGAATACTAAAAGGTGTTGTGGGGAACACAAATATTACAAAAGGTGGCAAGAAATGTTGTGGTCAGATTAGTGAGCGGGTGATGTGGAATCACCAGAGTACTTCCACAGCACCAAGAAAAAAGACTACTTGCTATCTAATAATAGCTAAGTGAAAATGTGAAAGAAGTGCCACCGTAGTTCAAGTGAGGAAAAATAACTCACTCTAGTTTGTAAATGTAGCTCTTTAGAGCTGGAAATTCTGCCCTGCAACTCACCACACTGAATTTACTGGTGATACAATTGAAAATATGTCTTCGCACTATAAAACAATGTTGTAGTTTTTCCTGACTTAAATAGAGAATGCTTTTTCACATAATACTATCCAGCTCTGTTTGCTATGCTGGTAAGTGGTATTGAAGGACATAAATCTGTAAGTACACATGCAGTAAGCTCTATGTTTATATGCAAGATTCTTGCAACATGTTTTCTGGTGCATTACATGCTTTCTCCTAATTTAATCTGAAACATGATTTGGCACAGCCAAACTTGTCAGCAAACTGCGAACCAATTATATTCCTTTAGCATTTTTTGCATATAAGCACATCAAACAAACACTGATGGGCAACAAAATATCTTATGATGATGCAGTAGGTTTACTTAATCCAGTTCACAACCACCATCAAAGGCTATACTAAATCTCTGCCCCGGGCGGGAGGGGTAACTAGAAAATGGAAATCCTTAAATACACCGGCCTTTGTCGACACTCTGAAAACCACCTCACCCACTCTCTGCTCGAATGTCGACATTATGGAAGGAAAAATCACGGAGTGGTTATCAGCGGCTAGCGACACCCATGCCCCCCCCCCTGTTAAATTCTCCCGCACATGCTGTATGGATGCCCATAAATGGTTCACTTCTGACCTAAAAAAATTAAAACTTGAATTATGTCAGAAAGAAAGGAAATGGAGAACAAAATACACCATGCAAGATAAGGAGGAATTCTCCACAGCCTGTAGGGAATATAAGAAAACTATCCTAAATAGCAAAGCAGCTTACTTCTCTATGAAAATATTAAACTCCCAAAACAAATCAAAGGATATTTTTAAAATAGTGAATGATCTATTTAACAGAGAGAGAACGGCACCCACCCAGACCCCTACCCAGGAGCTCTGTAACTCGCTGAATACGTTTTTAATAGACAAAATCTCTGCTATTAAGAACAGCATCCCTAATCCTCTCAGTCAGGAACCATTGGACGTCATATGTAATAATCATCTTACTCTGGATGCCCTCCCTCCTATTGACCTGAAAACATTCTCGGAGCTTCTGTCTCGGGTCAACTCCGGGTCGCCGAATGATAGCTGCCCACCACATATTATGAAAGAGGCCTTCTCGGCCCTACCCCAGAGCATTCTCCCCTTCCTTAATGAATCTCTCGCACAGGGCAAGGTCCCTTGCTCCTTTAAAAATTCAACAGTCGTCCCACTCTTAAAAAAACCTGGGGCAGACCTCACGGACTCGTCCAATTACCGGCCCATCTCCCTTCTCCCCTTCATGGCCAAAATACTAGAGGCTCATGTGTCTAGATGTCTCTCGAATTTCATCAAACACTCTGACTATCTAGAACCTAACCAAGCTGGCTTCCGCCCGTCACATTCAACAGAAACGGTGATCCTCGCAGTTCAGGATACTATTAGAGTCAATGTGGACAAGGGCAACCACCAGGCTCTGGTGCTCCTGGACCTGTCGACCGCGTTCGACACGGTCGACCATAACTTACTGTTGAACCATGTCGAACAGGCTGGCCTCAGGCTCCGCTCTCAGTTGAATAGCTTCCTTCATCGCCGAGCGGACGCAATCAGTAAGACTTGGAACCTTTACCGCCCGAGACTCTCTTCCCGCTGTGGGGTCCCTCAGGGATCATCACTGTCGCCACTTCTGTTTAATTTATACCTTAGACCCCTGATATACTCCCTAAAAAATCACAAGATTACCATTTTCAACAACGTTGATGACCTGCAGCTGATAATACCTCTGAACTCCCCAGACTCAGCGGCAGAGTTCCGAGCAACTATGTCCCACATACAGAGTTCGATGGACCTGAACCATCTCAAACTCAATCCAGGCAAGACAGAACTAGTACTGCCTGGGAAGAGTGAGCTCATTTGGGGCCCGCATTTCTGGCCGACTGATATGGGCTCTTCTTCCACTGCTTCCCCTTCGGTAAATAGCTTAGGAGTCATCCTCAGAGCCGACTTGTCGCTTAAAGGACAGGTGGGAGCTGTAGTCTCCTCTAGCTTTTTCCAACTTCGGAAAATTAGGAAAATTGCATACCTGCTGACTCACGCTGCACTCATACAGGTAGTGATAGCCCTGGTACTCTCGCTTCTGGATTTCTCGAACGCCCTATATCCTGGCCTGCCACTGGGCTTGATAAAACGACTTCTAATCACAAAGGGGAAAGGATCACTTGTCCTGCTTAAACCTTGGGTTTCACAAGTCGAGGAAATGATATCTCCCAAATATAACTCTCATACACGTGTATTTTTGGATGGTTCTCTCTCAGCGGTATATAGTGGGTACCCGCTATTTTACACGTGCGTGCGTAATCATCGAGTTATTTTATAGTATTGTGCACCCTCCACCAGGAGGTTTGGCCTTAGGTTTAAGGCAGTAGTGATCGTGAATAGTAGGGGAGGGGTTGTGGTGATGATAAGACTTAAAAAATCCGGACAGCCAGACTTAGGCAATTTTAATAGGTCTGGATTCGGACTTGGTTAAAAAATTAATGGTGCACTTTTTGAATTGGTAAGGGGTTCAAGTGCATATCATGTATAAAAAGAGGTCAACATGTTTCAGCCTTTGGTAGTCAGAGGATCTTAGGCTTTCGTCAGGACCAATGGGGGTGAATAAATAGTGAAAAACAAACTTAGTGAGAAAGAAAAGGTAAATTGACCTGATCCTTCGGAATTCAAGGTTTCATTGTACCTTGTTTGGGATGAAGAAATACTTCATCGGGGATGAAGGCTTACCGAGAGAGGATTACTGTATTCCTTCTAACTCGGACTCTGCCGCATGTGCTGGCGCTGCCTCTCAATCACCCCGAACATGCGGTCCGAGTTAGAAGGAATACAGTAATCCTCTCTCGGTAAGCCTTCATCCCCGATGAAGTATTTCTTCATCCCAAACAAGGTACAATGAAACCTTGAATTCCGAAGGATCAGGTCAATTTACCTTTTCTTTCTCACTAAGTTTGTTTTTCACTATTTATTCACCCCCATTGGTCCTGACGAAAGCCTAAGATCCTCTGACTACCAAAGGCTGAAACATGTTGACCTCTTTTTATACATGATATGCACTTGAACCCCTTACCAATTCAAAAAGTGCACCATTAATTTTTTAACCAAGTCCGAATCCAGACCTATTAAAATTGCCTAAGTCTGGCTGTCCGGATTTTTTAAGTCTTATCATCACCACAACCCCTCCCCTACTATTCACGATCACTACTGCCTTAAACCTAAGGCCAAACCTCCTGGTGGAGGGTGCACAATACTATAAAATAACTCGATGATTACGCACGCACGTGTAAAATAGCGGGTACCCACTATATACCGCTGAGAGAGAACCATCCAAAAATACACGTGTATGAGAGTTATATTTGGGAGATATCATTTCCTCGACTTGTGAAACCCAAGGTTTAAGCAGGACAAGTGATCCTTTCCCCTTTGTGATTAGAAGAGTTAACTACGGAGACTGAAAGGATCTTCTCTCTACCTCCCTATCCCCTTGATGATACACACTTGATAAAACGACTCCAAATGGTCCAAAATCAGGAGGCAAGACTCATTTGGAAACAACCCAAATGGCAGTCAGCTAGACAAGGTATGTCAAAACTACACTGGTTACCGATGGCCCGAAGGGTTGCATTTCAGACGGGTTGCATTGCATTCAAGGCTGCACGGCAACGGTGATAAATTTGTAAGAAACATGATCAACAACTACAAACCCCAGCGTAACATACGCTCTGCCCATCTTCGCTTGGTAGCTATATCATCGTTCAAACGAAAAAGGCAAGGAGGATGCTGCTTCTCCTTTCTAGCTGCTATTTTCTGGAACTCCCTCCCCTTGTCACTTAGGAACTGTGACAATCTCTAGGTCTTCAGGAAGTCCCTGAAGACGTGGTTGTTCGAGGAAGCATACGCTTAGGGATTGGTTATGTCTCTTTACAACAGCGCCATGAAACCCAAAGGTGTATGTGCGCTCTACAAATGGTTATTAACATAACATAACATATGAGGTGAAGCTCGTCTCAGCAGCAGCTGTTTCTGGTACTGACAGTTTAGTAAACAATGTAACACTTAAGATTAATGAGAGGTCAACCATTATATTACAATTATCTGCAATTATCAGTTTAGCTTTGATTGTGTATGTGTAAAACGCAGCATAAACCCTACCTATGGTAACTTGAAGCTAACAAAAAGAAACTCATTTAACATCGTAAAGTTCCCAAACAGACAACAAAGCAATAGACCCAAGTGTAGGAAGCTGGTTCTGTATATACTATACCAAAATGAGGAATAGTGTACACAGAGTCCAGTGGAACCCCAAAGGTAGGCAGAGGTAAAAATAGATAGCACATTACTCTCTATTTGTGGTAGTATGGATGGGCAGTAAGGTTTTATCAGAGAGTAGTGTTAAGCAAATGATGTCACACACTCAGACCAATTTGTTTGTATCAAAAATATTAAGTTATTTTATTTCTAGAACCAAGCCAAGCCTAGTGCAGGTAAGTGAAATAATAGTTTGCAAAATCATATGCAATGCTTTACAATTGAATGCATGTTCAAATGCAGTTGATTGAATTACAGGTAAGTCAATGTTTCGAAATTACTGTTCAGTTACTTTATAAATTACTTTGTACATTACTTACTAGATGACTTTTTAAGTTACCTCTTTTACTCAGTGTGATATGCCTAGATATCACACTGGGACATTTCCTAGAGAAAAGGTAAGTAAATCACTTTTAGTACATTTGCAGTTTTGTCAATGTTTCATACAAATCAACTCCACGGGTAAAAGAATTTTCAAGAAACGCAGTCTATGCAATCCTATGGAAGGAAATGAAGTTACTTAAAAGAATTTTCAAGAAAAGCAGTCTGTGCAATAATATGGAAAGAAATCAAGTTAATGGTTTGGAGGTAAGTACTTATTAGCGGGAGTTATTTTTGGGGGGTTAGAACCACCCTCAGCGGCACTAGGGCAGCCGGGTGCAGAGTGCTGAGGCCCAATGTTAACCAATGGGGGATAGAGGGCCTCCGGTTGATGGCTGCTCACAAGCAGGCCATAAGGTTGTGGGAGCAAAGCTCCTAGAGTTTAGCTCAGGGCAAAGGAGAATCCGAGTTAGCACCCAAAGTATACCCGAAGCGGCACAGTGGTGGCCGGGTGCAGGGTGCTGTTTTGGAGTCAGGTGTCCTGTTGTTTTCAATGAGAGTTGCCATTTTGGGATTTTGGCTGCAGTCTCGGACCAGGAAGACTTTCGGGAGCAACCAACAGCTGGGCAGGTAAGTTGGAGGGCTCAGGGACATAGGTGGACCTCGGGCTCTCTACTCTAGGGCAGCTGGATGCAGGGGCGTCTTTTGAGGTTGGATTTCACCTTACAAGGCCACTAGTGGTTGGGGGGGTTCTCCGTGCAGAGGCTGCAGGCAACGTCCGGGAGTCCTGGAGGGCTCAAACCATGGTGGACTCGGACTATGGAGCACTGGGGGACCTCACTGGGACCGGTGGGCCACAAGGATTTGGGCATTAGGCATCGAGAGCAGTGGTGGTTCCAGGCATCTGGTTTCTTTGTCCTCAGCAGGCTCTAACAGCCAGATTCATGAAAGGAAATCCGGCTCGCAAAGGGCCAGATTCTGAGAATCTGGCCCTTTGCGAGCGCAATTTTTGCATTTGGGATTCATCATCCCAAATGCAAGAATCGCAAAATGCGAAATCACTATATTGCGAGGAATTGCATTTAAGGAATCTCTATTTGAGATTCCTTAAATGCAATTCATGAACCATTTCAGATTTGCGAATTCGCAATTTTTGGCCGCTATTTACCGCGAAGTCTGACTCCGTGGTAAGTAGTGAAAACTTAGAAAATGCACTTTAGTGCATTTTTCTAAGTTGTATGTTACACACACACATGTCCTTTGGACATGTGTGTGCACAACATCAGTCTACATTTTCATTTCAGGGATGCTACAGGGTGTCCTTTGGACACCCCTGGCACCCTTGAAATCGCATCCTTATTTGCGATTAGCAAATTGCTAATCGCAAATAAGGAATAACTCCCCATTCATTCCTATAGGCCCATAGGCCCATAGGAATGAATGGGGAGTTATTCCTTATTTGCAATTAGCAATTTGCTAATCGCAAATAAGGATGCAGAGGTAGGCAGAGGTAAAAATAGATAGCACATTACTCTCTATTTGTGGTAGTATGGATGGGCAGTAAGGTTTTATCAGAGGGTAGTGTTAAGCAAATGATGTCACACACTCAGATCAATTAGGCCCATAGGAATGAATGGGGAGTTATTCCTTATTTGCGATTAGCAATTTGCTAATCGCAAATAAGGAAGCTGTAGGAATCGCTATTTTTTTTGCGATTTCTACATGAATCCCGTTTTGCGAGTCTTTAATAGCGATTCCTTAATAATCGCTATTAAGGACTCGCAAAACGGGCCATTGATGAATCTGGCCGTAAGTCTCTGCAGGAATCTGTCTTCTTGGTTCAGGGCTACCCCCTTAATACTATATTCAGGGGCGTTTTAGTGGTCTTGAGGTCAGTAGCCAATGGGCTACTGATCTTAGGGTGACTACACCCTTGGTGTGCTCACCTCACGTGGGGGAGTGAGCACAATCCCTAATCATGATTGGAAAGTGTCTGCCATCTGCAAGATGGTGGCACTGAAGAATGGGCTTCACCTTCCTTCCCCCAACTGAGGGGTGGGGTTGGCAGAGGTGTACACAACTTCTGGACAGGACTAATTTTTCCTGCCTGTCTTTCTGCTGGAAAGGAGGGGGGACAGGAAGGGGGCCTGCTCCTGTTAGCAGCAGAGGCTGGGGTCACGTTACAAATGCGGCAAGGCCTTTGAAGCTCCCCTGCCATGGATGGCTTTTCCTGGCATGGGGGAGGTGTGACCACCTCCACCCAGGAAAGGCCTTGTTTCTGGGCTCAGGGAGCGGAGGTACCCACCCCAGGGCTCCAGAAACATGTCTTGTGATGGCAGGCTGGTGTGTAATAAATCCCACACTGGCATCAGTGTGGATTTAATGTGCTGAGAAGTTTGATACCAACCTTACCAGTATTCAGTAAATCCATTATGGTGCTGTGGGGTTCATAATGACAAACTCCAGCACCATATACTCTTGATGGCAATACTGCACTTACAATGTCTAAAAATTGGCTTAGACAATGTAGGGGTATAGGGCTCATGCACCAGTACCCTCACCACTGGTATAGTGCACCCAGCTAGAGGGGTATCCAGGGCAGTGGGTTGTATGCATGGCACACAGGGATGTGTGCCATGTCAACTCTTCACTTTGATCCGCACCAAAACATGCAACCTGCAATCGCAGGGTGTGTGTGTTAAGGGACAGTGCCTCCACGGGTAGCACAATATGTGCTGCAGCCCTCAGAGACCTTGCCTGGTCACAGTGCCCTTGGTACCCACGGTACCTTTTACCAGGGACTTACATGTGGCCAAAGAGGTGCCAATTGGCGGAACAAAGGTACAGTTTTAGGAAAGAACACAGGCCCTGGGAATCTGATTGGCAGGGACCAGAGCACATCATGTCAAAGGCATCAGTAGTTGGGGGGTTACTGCAACAGAAACCTAGCTTCCTACACCAATTCATTGAGGGGATGGAAACAGTCTAGTGTTCAACAGTTTTCTGAATTTCAGATGGTGAGATTGTGACGTAAGTACATTGGCATGGAGATTCATTTTATGTCTGCTGCAGAAGAAGAGGACCTCCAACCCATGGTCTTCACACAAAACTTAGAAATCTCCAGAAGAAAGTTGTTTGTAGATCCTAGACAGCAGTGGGGGGAATATCACCAAACTCTGGTACGGGCACTGATCAGAAGTAAAAAGGTCTTTGTGCACTAACTAACCACACTGATTTAAAAATTCACTCTGTCACTGGAGACCAAATTATTGAGGCTGCTGCTGGTGAGATATGGTCCAGTCTCGAAGTAGTTTTGTATCAGTTACAACTTCTTAATAAAAAATGCTGGTAGGTCAAGATAAACTGAATTACTGTTATCCTAGCACATTGACACTAAAGCATTCCATATTTGAACCTTACAAGAATGGGAAAAGGTACAGAACCTTTTTTAGTGAACACAATTCGAAAACACAGCAATTCACAGCTAAAGAAATCTGCTCGGTCTAAGTAAGAAGTGCCAACCTTTACACCGAGATCTTTGACAGTTACCACAGGGGTGGACACAGTGTCCAAGATGGGGGGGTGGGGGGAGGGGCAAAATGGTACTTCCCAAAATGGTAAAAGTTTAATGGGCACAGAATTTCAGTCTTGCCACTATTATGCTTTGGAAGGTTTGTCATCCAATATTGGAGCTTGGAGGAGCAATTATATAGTTGAGCCCAGTGCTAAATTTGTAAAGAATTAGGTGCCGGGGTCCAAGGTATTTCACACAGGTCGACTGCAGCTGGCGAGTGGCGCTACCCACATATCACTGTAAACAGTGGGGCAGATTTACAAGCCCCATATGGCACTTTTGCGCCACCGTTGTGTTACTTCTGTGACGCAACGGCGGCGTAAAGCCAGCGCTATGCTGCGGGGTATTTACAACGTGATCCATCTAGGGAGGTGCGTCACGTTGTAAAGCCCTGCGCAACATGAACCATGCGTCAGGTTTCATGTGGGCGTTCCGGAGCGGGGGAGGGAGGGTGTTCCGGTGCAGGAACGCATCGCAAAAGTGGCTGAGTGAAATCTACAAAATTTCACTAAGTCACTGTTCCGACCCAGCTGCGTCAAAACCATGTGCCTGCTTGAAGCAAGCGTAAGACGCAACTCCAGAACTGCGCTAATCTTACGCCAGCAGATGCGACATGCATCTGTTTATCCTTGCGTCATGATACGCCACATTGTAAATGCGGCGTATCTGTGGTGGCGCAAGTATAAACTTGCGTGACGCATCTTTCCTGGGACATCCCTGCTGATTTGCAGGGATGCGCCAGGAAACGTAAATCTGCCCCAGTAGGTTTAAGTCCAAGCTTTCTAAAGGTTTTAAGATATATTAAATAGTTAAATGCTTCACTAATTAACTCTGCTAAAAATCACACATGCAGTGCAACCATGTGGTGGATCATGATAATGAAGCACTGGTTGAGCCTCTTCATTGAAATCACTGGTTAGTACTACAATTATTTGGGTATTCTCTGCATAGAAAATTAGACTGAGCCCGAACGACTGACTCACGTAAGAAAGCAGTATCACATATAGATTTAACAGCAACAGTGACAAGATGGGACCTAGAGTTACACCTCAAGTATACGGTCTACTCGAAGATACTTAAACAAAAAAAAATTACAAATCAAAAAACCAAGAAGGGGTGAGATTATTTTATCACAAAATCGGAGATCCTGGACAGAAGAATGTGGAGTTTCACACTGCCAATAACTGCCAAAAGGTCGAAATGTATCAATGCAGTTTTTAAGTTGGAATCTGCACAACGACTTTCGTCATCATGAGCAGATACGACCATGAACTCTGTACCGTGCCCTGGCTCAAATCCCATCTGAGCTGGATGTAGCTCCAACACATGGGACAGCTGATGGAAGACAATCTTATCTGGCAGTTCTACTATAAATGCAACTTGTAGGCCATTTTAAAAGGCTCAGGGACTAGTCTCACAGACCGAGAAGTGTTCATAATGACTCTTGGCCAACTGGAATCCCGTATCAAATATTTTTAGAGAGAAATTTACACAATCTGGGAAATTTCTTCACATTGATGTAGGGTAATCAACTGAAGGGAAAAAACTCTCTTTATCTTATAATAAGGAAGGGAGAAAAGGGTTTTTGTAAGGACATAGTATCATCTTTTGAGAGACAAAAGTCCTGCATTCAAGTGGTTTGACAGGAAGGGGCTGTGTGTCTGAGCCACAAAGCCCTGGGGGTGGGGAGAATGGGGAGAAAGTGATACATCGAGGAAGAGAGAGAGAGACAAAGAGAAAAGACCCTGCCAAATCTGGAGGGATGGCTCAGAAAGAAAGTTGCAGGGATAAGCATGGCCATAACATGACTGGTAGGGGGAAGGAGAGATTTGTGAGCAGACGTCTAAGCGTAAAAGAGGATTAGAAGAAGTACAGTCACCCGCAAGAAGAGGGAAAGCAAGGAATCTCATGACATGGAGGGGCGAGAGTCTGATGGGTACATGGTGAGGTCAGAAGGTAAGGAAATACATGCTGCAAGATTTTTCATCTTTTGATCTGTCCTTTGATAGAGATTGGGTGCAGTTCGGATGAAACTGCTTTGGAGTCTCTTCACCACTATTGAAGTGGTGGGGACAAGTATTTTCCCTTCTAGCCCAATGGGTAAACTAACTGGATCCGTTAAAGGGTTTTGTGGGCTTACGCTGAATCATATGTTTTTTTTTTTTTAAAGAAAAGCCACCCAACATAGCACTTTTGAAACAAATTTGGTCCAGCAATTTACAGAAAAGAGTGGAAAAGGATACAGACAAAAAGCAGTCTAATATCCTTGCATCCTGGAAAACTGCCAGAACACTTTGAGTAGCACAATCATAAGTAGCACAATCATGGTTTATGTAGTGTAGTCACTCTTCCTTTTGGATTCCCTCATCTAGGTGCTGAAAATTTCTACTGAGAAAACAATGCAAAACGGGGCCTGTGAAGCAGTGAATTTAGGTGAACAATAAAAACTGACTTTCATTTAAAAAAAAGTAATGATACCCAGTGTATGTTCAAATTTTATCTGACAAATAAAAAGTGAATCAAAAATATTACTTGAAGAAAGTATACGGGTTTGCCATGGGTTCTATGAATAAAAGCACACATTTACAGTGTAAAAAATGCACACTCACTCAACTGAGTAGTTGTGCGGTGTACCTTCACCTAGTGTATTCCGTAATTGATAGAACTGTGGAAAACGCTGTATGGGAATCAACACCACCAAATTTGTGACTGCATCACAGATGAACAATTTATTTGGCTTCAATAGTGCCTTATCTGGTAGAGTATCTATTTAGCCTCGATTTCCTTACCGTAGAATATTCCCCAGGTGTTAGACTGAATCGAGCAAATCTTGAGCAGTATCTCTGCACGACAGTAGGTGGGGTCAATCGACTCTGTGTTGTAGACACTGGATATGATGTGTGCAGTGCCTATATAGGCACCACCCCAGAGCGCTGACATCAATTTTCTTTTGGGACATTTCCACATCAGAAGCACAGAGCCATGACAGAATGCTGATGGACCAGTGTGCAAACACGAAGGACCTCCATGGGTCACAATACCAGGAAAAATCCAATCGCAAAAGAGGCAAGGATGGGAGGGTCAGTAAGGAATCAGCGGCTAGATGGAGTCTCTACCAGATAAGGTGTTACAGATGCTAAGTAAAGTGTTCCTCTGATGGAGACTTCTATCCACATATTCCTTACCTTAGAGTAAATACCCAAGCGATCCCTCCCCGAAGGTGGGTATGCAAACAGATTCAGACCAGGAAGTTCTGGAAGATCAAACAGGCAAAGTACCCCTCATGACAATCCCAACTATCCAGGCAACAGTACTTTTTTTTTTCTTTTCCCTATTTTTTTCTTTTCTTTTCATTTTCAAAGACAAATACAAACAAACAGGGGCATAACAATTTGTGCTCCATGCAAGGAAATAAATAGCACATGGCAAGGTAACACCACCAAAAGAAGTCACACAATCATTTTCCAGTAACATTACGGCAGCGGGGCAGTCACATACATCATTGCAATCACAGTTAGGTATGTCGTAGGCAAGGGCAGTAAGGTATTACCCATCCTCGGTTCACATGCGTAGCATGACAAAGTAACTTCAAAGAAAAGAAAAGTTGAGAGGAAGCAATGGATTGTACATATTACAGAAACATAGCTACAGTAGGATCAAGAACAGCAAGCACAGTACCCCAGTGGCTCAATCAAACCACTAGTTCATCACTGCCACTACCACATGTTTCATCACATGCAGCATCTGCGTCCGTCTCACCCCGGGAGGCAAGGTAAGTGACCAAAGGTCCCCAAATGTCTTTCGGTCTGCAGGCTATTGGTTGTGTTTCAGCAAAAAGTGCATTCTGTTCCTGACAGTATATAACATCCTTAATCCAATCCTTGAATTTCGGGGCTCTTCCCCGTCCCCACCGACATGCCACCCTCCTCTTAGCCAGTAAGAGGGCGATATCTAGAAATTTTCGATAGGACTTCGGCACAGGCAATGTATATCCAAGCCACATCAAGAGGGGGTCAGCATTCGGGTTACTCCCACCATGGATTCTAGGGCCACGTGTACCTGCTGCCAGTAATCCAGAACACCAGGGCAGGCCCAGGACAAATGTAAAAAAACAGCACCTGCCGCCTGGCAGCGCTCACAACTATCGTTGTCAGATAAGCGAAATTTGAATTTTTTCAGTGGTGTATAGTATAATCTCTGTAAGAATCTATAATGTATAATCTTAAATCTACAATTTGCCGATATTCTGGCAGTAACATTGCAACAGTAGAACCACTGGTCATCGGTAATCCCGAGCTCCAGGTCTTCCCCCCAGTGGAGCCGGGCAGACCCATCAATTCCCTGCCGCTGTGCCCGAATCTGCCCATAAATGCCTGATACTAAGTGCGAGCCATCCTGCGAACCCAGCATAAAATGTAGCGGAGCAAGATTAGCCGGGTTCTGTGGGTAGTCTGGCAGAATCTCCTTCATCCCCTGTCGCAGTCGTAAGTAGTAAAATGTATCAAGAGGAGTAGGGCGATGAGTCTGGAAAAACAGATCTAGGGTATTAAATAGGCCGTCGACAAAGAGGTCACCCCAGGTCGTCTTTTTTAGGCGTTGACACAATAAACCTTTCTCCTGAAGCAGCTCTAGCTTAGGATGGTAAGTTAAGGGCATCCGTGCAGAGTAAAGCAAGGGACAGTACAATGTTTTAGCTATATGCCGCCATGCATCTATCGTGCATGTGACAGTCGTGAATGGTGTCTCTATGGCCGTGACAGGGGCCTGTATAAGGCCGCTAAGAGGAAGAGGATTCGCCACCCAGTCTTCCTCTGCCAACTGAGGCATGAAGGGCTGGGGTTTCATCCAATAGTAGGCATAGTGCACTCATATAGTAGGCCTCGATATCGGGAAGGTCAAAACCCCCTTTGTCATGTGATTGTGTCAAGACCGACCATCGGAGCCTCGGTTGTTTACCCCCCCAGAAGAGTCGGACCAATTCTGTGCGTAAGGTTTTGAAAAAAAAGGCACATGGGTAGTAGGGGATATTTAAAAAAAGTTATAGAAAATGGGGCAGCACAACCATTTTTATGAGAGAGGCTCTACCCGCCATCGACAAGGGGAGGGAGAGCCATCTATCAACCGTGGCAGACAATTTGGTGATAGCAACACCATAATTAAGCCGAAGAGTCTCTTCCCTATCTCTAGAGACCTGAATGCCCAAGTATCGGAGATCTGAGTGGCACCAGCCTAATGGAAAATCTAAGGGGAATTCCGACACCGCGTCAGTGAGGGGGTAGAATTGAGATTTATTCCAATTGATCGGCACCCCAGACAATCTGCCAAATACAACAAACTTGCATAGCAATGGATTTAAATTGTGAAGAGGGTCATTGACAAACAGCGTCATGTCATCCGCATAAAGTGACACAGCAATCGGACGCTGGGCGCAGGAAAAGGCGCCACCTGGGTGGAGCTGCCGAATACAACATGCCAGCGGCTCTACAGCGATAGCAAACAGGAGGGGGGAAAGTGGACAGCCCTGTCTGGTGCCACGGGTAATTTCAATCGAGGGGGACAAATGGCCATTAATAAGGACTTTTGCAGTCGGTCGCGTGTATAGAAGTTGAACCCAGGAAATGAAAAGCCTGGGGAATCTCATACGCTGCAACACAGCAAAGAGGTAACTCCATTCAACCGAATCAAACGCCTTGGAGGCGTCTAAAAAATCGCCGCTACTGGAAAGTCAGGGGATACTGTTCGGATCATGGAGAATAAAGTCCGCAAGTTATGGGTGGTGGACCGCCTCGGGACAAACCCAGATTGATCTGGCAATATGATTTGGGTCATCAATAGGGACAGGGGATTGGCAAGGACCTTGGCTAGGATCTTCACATCACAGTTTATAAGGGAGAGCGGGTGGTAAGAGTCGCACGAGTCGGCACTTTTGCCGGGTTTCAAGAGGGAAGTGATCATAACTTCCCGCATCGAGCGTGGCAGGATTCCCCCTCCAGGGCTTCCTCGAATACGTCACGAAGAACAGGGGCCATGATGTCAATATATGCCTTTTAAAACTCAGCTGGGAGCCCATCCAGCCCTGGGACCTTTCCATTCTTCTGGAACATTATAGCCTCTCTGATTTCGTCCAATTCAAACGGTGCACTCAGAAAGGACCTATGGACGTCGCTGAGCCAACATAGGGCTATATCACCAAAGAAACCGTCATATTGTGCATCCCCTGTGTTGTCAGAGATATATAGCGCAGTATAGTGCGAGTGAAAAATGTGTAGTATATCCTCGGTGTCCCTAATCACCTGCCCATTCGGGGTACGGATTTCTAAAACAGTGCTGGTAAAGTGCGGATTGCGAGTCAGGACGGCTAGTGCTCGCTCTGGCCTATCACCCTCACAGTATTTCCTTGCCGACCAATGTCTGCCCCTGAACTTTGCCTCTCTCGCAGCCTCCTCCTCATATAGCATAAGTTTAGTCCGGAAATCAGCATTTGCCTGCCTCATTTCCCCCCCCACCATTTGATTCTCCAAGTCCTTCATCTCGCGTTCAAGGATACGTATCGTGCGCTGTATATCCCGCGGAACTCCAAAACTTTTTGATATACAATACCCACAGATTGTCACCTTGAAGGCCTCCCAAATGACCTCAACTTTGTCGACCGAGCCCTTATTGCGAGGGAAGAAGTCAGCAATTTCCTCCCCAAACTCCTTATGGAATACAAGGCCGTGGGTTGCAATCTCCAATGTGGTCTGGGGCTATCCCATCCCGGCTGTTGCAAATTAATCAAGACCGGGCAATGGTCCGAATAAGTTTTAGGCAAGTGAGCTGCCCGTTCCAAGCCCGCCAGGAGCCCTCTGGACAATAAAAAATAATCTAGACGTGCCCATGTGCCTGTAGCCGAAGTAAAGTGAGTACCTTCCTGCCGGTGGGGATTTAGGTAGCGCCACCCATCAGACAAGCCTCCTTCCTCCATTAGACCCTGCAAGGCTTCCCTGGTCTTAGTCTTATAAAAGGCAACCCCATCCGCCCTATCTTGTGTGGGTACCAGTGCAACATTGAAATCTCCCCCCATATGATATGTAGGGAGCCTATATCTATGATCCTACCCCACAACATCGTGAAAAATGACGGAGTGTCTACGTTGGGGGCATAGGCGTTTACCAAGGTGATCGTGTCCTTCCCCAGACGTCCCCAGATGATCACATAACGGCCAGCTGGATCAAGGATTTCTCCCAGTATCACAAACGGCACTGAACGTTTAATCAGGATTGCAGTACCCCTGGCATAAGTGGAATAGGATGAGAAAGACCGAGTAGCTGCCCACCCGCTGGCAAACTGTGTGTGTGAATGTGGGGCTAGATGCATCTCCTGTGGCATGGCAATATGAACCTGATGACGTTCCAGATATGCAATAACATTACGCCCCTTACGGGCATCATTAAGGCCCCTAATATTCCAAGACATAAATCTCAGTTGGTTGTCTTTACTCTGTTCTGCCATTCCGCTAGGCCTAGTATACTTCTGTGGTGTGCTGTATAAACATTGCCATGTTCACTTTTCCAACAAGGAGTCTGACCCATACATGGAACACACCTTTCCCCCGCCCCATCTGTAAAAAAGGAACAAACATCGCAAGTACTCCTCCCCCCCACTGCTGCATCCCAATCATGCCAGCAACAAGCCCTCCCCCTCCTCCCCCCCAGAACCCCAAAACCCTGTCAGACAGTCCCTCCACATCTTACCCAACCCCGTCCCAGCATATCGTAATCATCTGTGTAACTGCAAGCTTGTACAAACTTTCCCCCTTCATTCCCACCCCCACCCACTGAAGCAACCCCAACATGCCAGAAGAAGCCCCCCCACCCTCCTGCCCTCCCTTAAGGTCAAGCAATCCACGAAAAACAAGCTCCATAATGGGGGTACACCCGTATGGGGAACCGCATAAAGAAAGCACAGCCACTTCTCCCCCCCTAGCCTTGATTCCTGTACCACCCTCGGGTTCGGCTGAGGAGGGATAGTGGTCCCTGGAATACTTTACCACTAAAATGGGCTTACGAGTCCCATCTCTTGAAATGCATCATGTCTTCAGATCTCAGTCCCCCTCAGAATCCGTGAGCACATTATTTCATCAGTGTGCTAACAGTGCAGCCACATATCAGCTCAAGAGTCTTCATCGGCGTCCGACGGATCATCTCTGTGCACACCATCTCGGCCATGTCCTCCCCTCTGCGCCTTCCTGCCAGATTTTAGATAGTCCTCCACTTTTTGCGGATTTGTAAAGAAGCATTGCTTCCCTTGGTGTGTTACTCGGAGCTTCGCTGGGTCTGCATAGTCTATTTGTGCAGCACGTAATTTCTTTTTAACTTCGAGGAACTTGCGTTGTTCCTTCTGCACAAGCGGGGTGAAATCTGGATAGATTGAAAAGGCCACGCCATTGTATGTCAAATTCTGTTTGGTGCGGACTGCCCTCAGGGCTATATCCCGATCACGATAGTTCAACAAGCGTGCTATAATGGGCCGCGGCGGAGCACCAGGCCTGGGTACGGGACCCAGAGATCTGTGGGCCCGTTCCACAATGAACTGCGCTGAGAAGGCGTCCTCCCCAATGGATGTCTGGAGTAGTTTTTCCACATAGAGTTCCATCCTGCCCGTGTCTGTGGATTCTGGAATCCCCGTGACGCGAATGTTATTGCGTCTGCTGCGGGCCTCCAAATCATCATTCTTCGCCGCTATAACCCGCAGCAGACTGTCCATCCGGGCTAGTTGGGTCGTGTGGGAGGCAGTAGTGTCATCATTGTCCGATATGCGTTGTTCGGTCGCTTTAATTCGCTCCTCATGTTGGTCCACCTTGTGTACCAGGGCATCCATCCTTGAGGACATTCTGTCAACTTTGTCCATCACAGTGGCAAACCCCTGACGCATCTCCTGCAAGATCTGTTGCATGTCTGATCCCGCAGGGGGGGAATCACTACTCGCTGCGCTTGCTCCGGCCATATTCTGATCCACCGCCAATTTCTTCAGCCCCTTTTTGGCAGCATCAAATGTGAGTTTAGGTTGGCGACTATTTTGTCTCACCATCGTGACTCTATCCAGCTAGTACTGCAATGCCCTCTGAAATGATGCATTACTCTCACACCAGTGAGTGCCTACAGTGTGGCCAATGACCGTGACGCAGATTAGACGCCCTGCAAACAGATCATCAGGGCTGCGATGACCACTGTCACTTAATCCCAGTCCAGGTCGCTAGTGCAGGTAGACCATCACATAGGTCAGACGCAAGTTAGAAGTGGGGGGGGTCGTGCAGTATCTTCCCCGACCAGGCCGCCTCCAACCGCTATTTCACCCCGGCCGCAGCAGCCGACCGTACCAGGCTAGCACACCCCGGTATCAGGGTCAACGTAGCAGGTCATCACTCAAGAGCAACATGTTCCACTCCCATTGTGCAACATGAAAACACGCACCTGTGCCTCATATCGCAGCTTCCTCCCCCGTCCGCACACAACGCGCCGCCGTCCCGCAGCCCCAGGTAGGGAAGGGGGAGCACTCCGCTCCCAGATAATCTGTTGTGCCGCGTCCTCTGGCCCAGCACGCGGCGGCTTAACCTCTTCCACCCCTCCGTGCAGTCCAATGCTCAGTGCCTAGGGAGAGGCACCATACAATTTACAGTCCAGCCAAGGGCCTCTGCAATGCGCCTAAGATGAGAACGCAGGTCAGCGCATATGTAGGTCTAGTGCACAGGCCGTTCCTTAATATTGCCACCACGGTCAATTAATAAATGCCGTTATTCCCAATGTCGCCTTGAGTTGCCGCAGGAAGTATTTAATGGTGCCCTCAGTCTACTGCAGAATCCTTACAGGCCCAGCCTCGCCTACAGCTCCGTCCCAGAGCGCCGCAGTCCGCCAGGCCTTACCCCTCGCAGTGCTGTCCGGGATGAGCGTCGGCTCCACAACGGTGCCCCCAGTAGCTCCGGCGTCCCTCCGGCAGTGCGATCTAGCACCCACCTTACCGCCAGGCCTGCCAGCCCCTTCTGGGCCTCCGCAGCCGCCGGCAAGGGAAGCGAAGAGGGGGGGCTCCCGTCGCCGCCGATAGCTATCCCAGCGTCGATAGCCGCACTTCTGCACCACGGCAGCTCCAGCACCAGCCCCGGGGAGAACTATCACAGCCTCCTGCGCAGGCTACGGGGGTGACAGCCTCACCAAAGTGTGACCGAGTCTGAGGGGTCACATGAGCTACATAAAGAGTAGCATTTGGGTCCGATTACCCTCCAGTTAGTAAGGATAATGGCAGGATAACTGCTCCAAGGACAGGAGCCTCACTGTAAGGCGGCCATTTTGTGTGCGCGCCCTCTAGCGCCCCTCCAGGCAACAGTACTTGATACATGCATGCAGAGGTGCCCACTTCACAGCGACATATGTCCAGGACAGGGACTCTGCGAGCCAACAAAGTGGACACAGTCTTGGCTCGGGAGAAATGAGCCCGCAAGCCTTGCAGGCTTTAGGAGGCAAATTATATGCAGAGTACAATCCATCTGGAGTTTTCCCTTTCTTTGCTCCGGAGAACCCAATGAAGAGTTGATTGTCCACCCAGGGCTCTTTGGTATTATCCATGTACAACTATAACACTCTTCATGGAATCAGGCAATGAAGTCTCTCTTCTTCTTTGGAAGGTTGAGATGGAGCAAATAAGGTTGGTAGTATGATGGTGTAGCTGATGTAGAAGAATGTCACCACTTTTGGCAGGAACAAGGCATGTGTTCTCAGAACCAGTTTGTCTAGAAAAAGGCTGGTGTATGGAGGGTTCACACAGATTGCCTGCAGCCCGCTAACCTTCTGGCGGATATAATGGCCACTAGAAAGACTGTTCTGATGGCCAAGAGACGCAGAGGGCAGCTATGAATAGGTTTGAAGGGTGAGCACAGCAAAAATGCAAAAACTAAGTTCAGGTCTCATTGAGGTATAATGGGAGGGTTGTGGTGGAAACATGTGTTGGAGACCTTTTATGAAATGAGTCACAACAGGTGACTTGAACATGGAGGGCTGATCTGGGAACCACAAGAAAGCAGGTCAGGTCGAAAGATAACCTTTAACTGTGCCCAAGGCAAAGCCTTGTTGAGCTAACAATAGAACAAATATCACATCGGACAAAAGTGCAGAGAAGGGATCATATTTTTGGACGTACACCATGCCACAAACTTATCCCAATGGCAGGAGTATACTGTCTTGGCTGAGGTTCTCCAGGCTGCCAAAATGACATTGCGGACTTCTGAAGGGAGGTCAAAAACTGTCGGTTGCTGCCACTCAATCTCTATGCATGAAGGCAGAGCATGCACTTGTTCGGGTGCAGGAACCAGCCCTGTTGCTGTGACAGGAGATAGTCCCGAAATGGTAGCCTGATTGGAGGACTGATGCTCATGCTTAGGAGTTCGGGATACCATACCTTCCGAGCGCAACCCAGGGCCACAAGAATAATTTGGGCTTGGTCGTTCCTGATCTTCTTGAAAATTGTGGGCAGGAGTGGTATCGGCGGGAAGGCGTTCTATAGGCTTGAAGTACACTTGAGAAGAAAATACGTCTCAGAACAGAAAGCCGCCTTGGAATTTCCTGTTCTCGAACTTGCTTATATTGAAAATTCTCAGCTATGGTGAACAGATCTAGCCAAGGTTCTCTGCAGACGCGGAAGAGACCCTGCATTACCTCCAGGTGTAGACCCTATTCGTGATTCACCGGGTATCGAGAGCTCATTCATTTTCCCTGACATTCAGAGATCCCTCCCGGTGTTGTAGGACCAAGAACATTTCTCTCTTGACACAGAATGAACCCTACCAGCCTTGCTTGTTGCAATTCCATATGCCGGTGGTATTCTTGAACACCTTAACTAAACTTCCCTCAATGGAAGTAAGAAAGGTTTTCAGTGCCAGGCGAACCGCTCTCAACTCCAATAGGTTGATATTGAGCTGAGACTCTGCCGGAAACCAGAGTCCTCTGACTCCCAGCTTTCTCAGATGGCCGAAACAACACAGGAGTGAAGCATTTGTCACCACAGTCATCTCTGGGCGAGTAAGGGAGAGGCATCTGCCGCTGACCCAATCACGGTTCATCAGGCAACACTGCAGATATTTTGCAGCCCCCCCTAAAAATAATTTGGATCAGGTCAGAAAGATTCCCCATATTTTCCACCAACTAGGACTTCAGGTCCGACTGTAGAGCCCACATATGCCAACGGGCAACTCTTACCAGCAGGATGCAGGAGGCCATGAGGTCCAGCAGCCTCAGAGTCAGTCTCACCGAAATCCAGGATAGAGGTTGAAATATCGGAAACACTGCCCAAATATCCTGGACTCGCAGCTCCGGATGATAACCTCGAAACTGCACTGTGTCCAGAAAAGCTCAGATGAAAAGTTAGGTCTGATAGGAAGCCAGGTGTGACTTTTGCATGCAAACAGTGAACCCTAGCGAATGCAGGAGGTCTGCCGTAGTCTAGAGGTGGGAGATGACTGCCTGGGGCTAGCACAAACTTCTACAGCCAGTCGGCAAGGTAGGGGAAGACTGAAAACCCTGACCTCTGCAGATGGGCTACAACCCCAGCCATCACCTTTGTGAACACTCGAGGGGCGCTGTTAAAGCTGAAAAGGACCACAGAGAACTGTAAGTGCTTGTGGCCTACTGTGAATCTTAGGTAACGCCAGTGGGCAGGCAATACGGGTATGTGAAAATAGGCGTTCTCCAAGTTCAAAGCTACCACCTAATCTCCAGGGTCCTTAGCTACTGTGAGCATTCTGGAATTTTTCCTTTTTCAGAAAGAAGTTGAGACGGTGCAGAACGTAGTGGCAATAACAGTCACAACCTTTTCTGATGCAAGCACTCCCTCGATGGCTTCTTTGGCCAAAAGAGCCTGCACTTCCTGTCAGAGCAAGAAGAGGTGGTTCTACTTCAGCCAATCTGAGGATGTGACATGGGTGGGAGGGTTTTGGTAAATGGTAAGGTGTAACCCTGCTGAAGAATTTGGAGCTCCCATTTATCGGATATTATAGACTGCCAGCGGGACAGGTGACGCTTGATCCTGACACAGACTGGTTGCCTGTGACAGTGAAAGGACAAACTAAAGGGGTTTGGAGGCTGTGACTTCTGGGAGGAGGGGGCATGAGGGTGGCAGAATGGGCAGAACTCTGGTTTTGGGTACCACAAGGCTTGAGGGAGATACGTCTGCAGCTACAAATGTACTGGGAAGTCTGTTGGCCTTGGCGGCTGTGTGGTTGGAAGCTCCTACCGTAGCCACAGAAGGGGCTGAAGGCAGAACAGAGCTGGTGTGGTGCCATGGAGAGTCCCAAAGGCTGGGTAATGGCCCTGCTGTCATTAAAGCATGGAGTCCCAGACCTGCCTTGTAGTCAAAGAGGCATTTGCCATCGAAGGACATGCCCAAAAAAGCCAGTAGATCTCACCCAGGCGTGGTGTCAGCGGGCCACTGATGATGCAATCGCTCTTCCTATCTAGTTGGTCATATCCTGCCTGCAAGGTATGGTTAAAATAACCTGCGTCTATGCATCGGTAATAGCTTGGGTCAGGATGGCTCAGGCCTCTTCCGAGGCCACAGGCAGTACTTGTGCAACCAAATCTCAAACTGTGTGAGACTATCGGTCCAAGAGGCCTGTGGTTTTCACAGACTGCAGTGCAAGGCTGGCATATGAGAAAATCCTCTTGCCAAAGGTATCCAGCCTCTTGGAGTCCAGAGGCATGGAAGGGTACACGCCACAGTTGACTTTGGATGTGAAGTCCTGGACAACCAGGCTCTCCATGGTGTGTTGCTGGGTGAACAAAACTGGATCCATGAGGGCTTTGTTAAATGGGAGGAGAGATCTGTGGGGGCAACTACCGGCTGAAGCACATCTGTCAAGACATTTGTCTTGACTGCCACTGAAGGCAGCGTAAGGTCCTGGGCTTCAGCCGCCTTCCTCACCACCATGGCAAATGAAGCCCCTTTCTCCTTAGCCACACCAGGAGAAACTAAGCCAGCCTCTGGAGTAGTGACCAAACCACTGGCATCCACCAGTTCCTCATACCAGTTATTTCTCCTTCCATCGAGTTGGGGTAGCCATAAGGAGCCTCAGATACCTAGCTACCATACTCCCTTCAGGGCCTATTGAAAAAAGTAGTACTCAGAAGGTCAAGTTCCAACCGGCACTGGAGTTGATGTCATGCAACCCCGGTTCAGTTTTGGATCAGAGTTGGGTACAACCGGAGCAACGTCACTGGCACGGGCTCCAGGGAAGATTGCAGTCTCATGAGTGGAGCCAATACGTATCCAGGAACAGGTCCAAGGGGCTCGTCTGCCCCCAAAGGCAGATCCACCAGTGGGAATCTAGTGGGCCCACCTGCCAAAACTTTGGAGCCAAAAGGCGATGCAAGGGAGTCAGCCCACCCAAATGAGCTGCATGGCCTCATAAAACTCTTAATTGAGTGTGGGAGGCACGGAGAAGACCTAGACTCAGACTCTACGGCTCATGTGTGGGAGCAGGGTCTGGATCGATGGCATCATTCATGAGCCTCATCTGAAAACTTGAGCAGGCGTGGTGAAGTCGAAGAGTGCTAAGACTTGTTACATTTTTTAGATTTCTTGTGCAATTTACCAGACAACACCTTTGAGCGCAATGACAAGTGCCAGGAATGGCTCAGCGAACAGGACTGGGACCTTCCTTGTGACAAGGCCTGGAGCATCATGTAGTCGACAGGTGTCTACTGTAGAAGCTTCAGGGAACACTCCCAAATGGACTTTGGATTCATGGTTCGGCAGTCGGGGAAGGTCTGGGAGTCGGGGCCTCGCATAAGACAAACAAAAAGTAGGGGTCTGCCACAGGAACCACGGGATTTGAAGCCCACAGGTCTATTGGGGACATCCCTATGCACTCTGGAAGCAAAAGCCTCAGAACGGGTTGACAAATCATCATAAAAATAGTCCCCCAAAAAACAGACGGAGGTAGCACTTTCTGGGTCTGCGCTGATGGCATGAATAGAAGAAAACAAGTTACTTACCTGTAACTTTGGTTCCCCAGTATTGGTAACTTTCATAGATTCCCATGCTTTGTATCATTCCCCGTCGTCGGAATGGGCGCTCGGTAGTATAAAAACCATAGAAACAAAAGAGAAACCTAGGCCTAGGCCTCATCTCCTTTTGTATCCTATCACCCTCTTTTTGTAAAAAGAGACCAAACTTTTGCCAGGACCAATCAGAGCAGCCTCACCCTCTAGAACCTTCCTGAGAGAGCTCAGAGCCTCAGATTTTCATAGCCGTTGTGCAAACCGCTACTAACTCTGTAAAAAGACCGAGCTTTCCCAGGGGAGGCGGGCGGGCGCATGGGAATCTATGAAAGTTACCAATACTGGGGAACCAAAGTTACAGGTAAGTAACTTGTTTTCTTGCCCCAGTATTGGAACTTTCATAGATTCCCATGCTTTGTATCAGAATAGCTAGCAGTAAAGTACCAAGAACACATTTTGTAAATACATGGCATCACATAACCATATAAGCAATACATATAGCATAGCAAAACAAACAAAATGTGCTCACCCGGATGGAGGGATCGTAGGGAAAGCTCACCTCTCAATGAAAAAGATTCCGCAGGACTGCTTGACCAACAGCCACGTCGTCTCGACCTGCAGACTCCAGGCAGTAGTGTTTCGTGAAGGTATGAGTACTGCTCCACGTTGCTGCCCTGCATATGTCCTTAATGGCAACTCCCGAAAAGAGAGCCACAGATGATGCCACCGACCTTGTGGAATGTGCACGGACTCTTCCGTCCAGCGGCTTGCCTGCTTCCTGATGACAGAATTGAATCGCACTGGAGATCCAGCGGGAAATGTCACTCTTTGTCAAAGGCAATCCCTTTCGTGGTGCGCTGTAGGACACAAACAACTGAGTTGACTTCCGAAAGGGACGTGTGCGCTCCAAGTAAAACTTTAAGCATCGCTCAACGTCCAAAGAATGTAGTGTGCGTTCCGCAGGTGTAGAAGGGTGCGGAAAGAAAGATTTCAGAATCAAGGGTTCATTCAAGTGGAACTCAGATGGCACCTTTGGTATGAATTTTGGATTTGTCCGGAGGACAAGACCGTCTCTTTTAAATTGCAGGAATGGATGCACTATGGAGAGTGCTTGAAGCTCACTCACTCGTCTTGCTGACGTTAAAGCCACAAGTAGGGCTAGTTTCCAAGATAGGAACTTTAAGTCCGCTTTGTGCACAGGCTCAAACGGAGCCTTCATGAGTTGTGCCAAGACAAGGTTGAGCTGCCACACTGGTGGAGGAGGACGGACTGGCGGATACATCCGGAATAATCCCTTCAAGAATTGCTTAACAACCCTAGAGGACCATAAGGAAGGACCTGAAGAACTTCGTCGATACCTTGATATGGCCGCCAGATGTACCTTGATCGATGAATGTGCCAAGCCAGACTTGGCCAGAGACAGTAAATATGGCAACAATTGATGAGGTGGGGAAGTGTAAGGATGGAGACCTTCCCGTTGACACCACAAGCAGAACCTCTTCCACTTTGCCTTGTAAGTCTTATTGGTACTTGGTGCTCGGGCTTGAGCCAAGACCTCCCTGCATTCCTGAGAGAGTGTCAGATGACTGAATTCTCTGTGTTCAGGAGCCACGCTGTCAAGTGGAGTGATCTCGGGTCCGGGTGGTAAACCTGCCCCTGACTCCTGGACAAAAGGGACGGAATGGGTTTCAAAAGAATTGGAGGAGCTTGGGAGAGCCTCAGAAGCTCTGTGTACCAGAATTGTCTGGGCCATGCTGGAGCAATTAGAATCATTTTGCAGGGTTCTGCCTTCATTTTCTTGAGAACTCGAGGAATGAGGGGAATTGGAGGAAAAGCGTAAAAGAATGCGCTGTACCAAGCCATCGAAAGAGCGTTCCCCAGGGACCCCTGATGGTGAACTTTGCTTGCGTAGAACCGGCATTTGGCGTTCTCCGGTGAAGCAAAGAGGTCGATGGCTGGCATCCCCCAAACCGAGAACACCTTGTCTAGAATTGATTGATTCAACTCCCACTCGTGAGTCACTTCTGTCTGTCGACTCAAGGCATCCGCCTTGACATTGAGAGTTCCCGCCAGGTGCTCGGCTCTCAGAGTGATGTTGTTTAGAATTGCAAAATCCCAAATCCGTTGAGCTTCTGTGGACAGAGTCTGTGATTTGGTACCCCCTTGTTTGTTGACATAGTGCATGGCCGTCGTATTGTCTGTCCGGACCAGCACTGAATGGTTGTGAACTCTGGGCAGAAAAGCTTGCAAGGCCAACCGAATGGCCGTCAGTTCCAGGAAATTGATATGGCACTGGCGCTGTCCTGGACTCCAGTGGCCACTGACTTGAAGCTCTCGGAGAACTGCACCCCAACCCTCCAGTGAAGCTTCTGTGGTCACTACCATGGGTGAAGGTGAACTCCTGAATGTCAGACCTTGGGCGATATTGCTCTTTAGAAGCCACCATTCGCTCGCCTTTCTCATCGCTGCTGTCACCACCACCTTGTCGTTGAACGACCCCTCTGCCTGGCGCCATTGCTTGTCCAGCTCCTCCTGCAGAGGACGCATTCGCAGCCTGCAATGTGGTACCAATGGTATGCAGGATGACATCGACCCGAGAAGGGATTTGTATTGGCGGACCGATAGGAATCGTTTGCGGCAGAGTAGTCGAGCAGAAACCATCAACTTTTGCTGTCGCTCCTCCGAGGGACGAGCAGTACATTGCGTGGTGTCCAACACGGATCCCAGGAATCTGGCCGTTCTGGAGGGCAGCAGGACTGACTTGCGTTCGTTCAACTGAAGACCCAGGCAACGGAACAAATGGATGCAAGTAGAAACTGCCTGAGAGGTTTCCTGGAAGGATGGCGCCTTGACGAGCCAGTCGTCCAAGTAAGGAAAAACCTCTAGAGAGCGTCGTCGAAGAAAAGCTGCCACCGGTGCCAACACCTTGGTGAACACTCTTGGTGCCGACCGAAGGCCGAACGGAAGCACTTTGAACTGGAAATGGCTCATTCCCACTGTAAAGCGAAGGTATTGTCTGTGAGCTGGGTGTATCGGAATATGGAAATACGCGTCTTCTAAATCCAGCGACGCCAAGTAGTCGCCCGGATTCAAGAGAGGAAGAATTTCCTGGAGAGTGACCATCCTGAACGAGAGCTTTACGAGATAGGTGTTGAGCTCTCGAAGGTCTAGAATGGGACGCCAAGTTTCTGCAGTCTTCCGCACCAGGAAGAATCTCGAATAGAATCCCCGGCCCCTCTGAGAGAGAGGAACCGGTTCTATCGCTCCTTTGAGGAACAATTGATGGGCTTCTAGACGGAGTAATCCTAGATGTCCCGTGCGGCTGGCGTCCGGAGCTCGTGTTGGAGGAAGGTTGTGGAACTCCAACGTATGGCCACTCTCTACGATATTGAGGACCCACTGGTCCGATGTTATTGACTTCCAACTGTCCAGACAAAGGGATATCCTGCCCCCCACCGATGTGATTGGGACGGGAGGAACAGTAGGTAGAGCCGGGAGGCCGCTATTGTCGTTTGGCATTGTCACGGCCTTGTCGAAGTTGACGGCCCCGCGGAGGGTGGCGAGAGAAAGACGCCGATTGCCCCTGTCGCTGATTTGAGTATTGGGGTTTATAGGACTGGGAAGACTGTGAGGAATATCTTTGCTGGTTTCCTCTGTAAGATGCAAATCCTCTACCTCGTGCGCCCCTAAAGGGGACCTTGCGATAGGTGAGTGATCCCAAGGACTTCGCCGTGTCCGTGTCTTTCTTTATATTCTGCAGGGTATCGTCCACATGTTTCCCGAACAGCATCTCCCCATCAAATGGGAGATCTAGGATTCTGTTCTGAACCTCTTGACGAAACCAGGTGGCCTTCAACCAACCCTGGCGCCGTAGCACAGCGGAGCCTGCCAAGGCTCGAAACGCCGTGGAAGCAATGTCCATTGCACAATCAATCACTTCTGCAGAAGACTTCTGCCCTTCTGTAAGCACCTTCTTGGCTTCTTCCCTTGTGGGATCTGGTAATAGCTCCACGAAGGGTTCCATGTCGCACCACATCTGGCGGTCGTAACGGCCTAAGATGGCAAGAGCATTCGCCGCTCTAACTAGCAAGCTGGCCATGGAGGAAACCCGTTTTCCAACGTTATCTAGACGTCTGCCGTCCTTGTCCGGGGGTGTAGTCAACGGTGTGGACGGGTTCTTTGACTTGCTTTGGGCCGCCTGAGAGATGACTGAGTCAGGCTTCGGCTGACCCAGAAGGCAAGCTGGACTGCCATCCGGAGCCCTATATTTCTTTTCCAGCCTGGGGAGCACTGGAATCACCGTGGCTGGACTCTGCATGATCTTCATGCCCTCCTCCCATACATGCTCAATGATGGGAATAGACTTGACAGACCTCCGGTATTGTTCTTTGAAGTCATAAAGGAAACATTCCGATTCCTCTCTTGAAATAGGTAAGCCAAACCTTTTTGCTGCCCGCTCCATGAGATGGTGAAAACCCCCGATATCCACCGGGGGGGAGACGGACGTGTCACGACCCGAGGCGTCCGGATCTTGTGGTCCACTGTCCCCCTGATCCAAGTCTGGGTCCTGTAACGGATCAACTAAAGGATCCACCTGCATCACTTCTTCATCCGAAGAGGTATCTTGATGGACCGACTGAACTGGTAAGGGGTCTGGTGTACGGACCCGCACCAAAGGCGCCACCGGCGGTGGTGAAGAGGACACCACTGGAACAGTAATAGTCGGCTGCACTTGTGGCTGGATTTGGGGTGGAGGAAATGCAGACTGTCCAGGCATTTCCGACGGAAACCGTTGACGATAATCCTGAAGCATCATTTGCAAGTCCGAAATAAGCGAAGAGGGCATGGCCACCATGCCCTGTCCCAAGACCGGTGTGCGTCGCTCATCCTGGACATATGGATGTGACTGCTGGCCACCTGCCTGCTCACAATACTCTTCCGTGTCCGTCTCCTGCATCTTGACATGCAATTCCGAAGGACTATAGGCAGGATCATAATTATCATACTCATCATCCCCCGCGTCCTCCTCGTCCGATTCATCATCCAGCAGCATATTCGGTGGATGGGAAGAAACTCGTCGCGGAGAAGTCATCTCCGGCGTAATCTTCATCTTCTGAATTGGAAAAACTAACTTTTGACCCGTCGACGGTCTCGTCGACGGTGTCGTCGTCGCCAGAGCAGCCGTCGTCGACTGAGCCGTCAGCGGAATCGTCGATGGTACCATCGCCTTCGTTGACCCAATCTTCGTCGTCGACCCCATCGTCGACGGTCTCGTAGACGAACTCGTCGTCATTATCATCATCGTCGACGTTGAAGTAGTGGTCGTCGTCGACGTAGTCCTCGTCGTCGACGCGGCCGTCGACAGTAGTGTGCTCGTCGTCGTCGTCGACGTGGAAGACGTCAGCGTCGACGAACTCGGGACCTTGAACGTCGACGAAGTCGTCGTCGAAAAAGCTGCCGCAGACGATCCCGTCGACGGCGGAACAGAAACAGCGGGAACTTTGACAGAAGTAACCGTCGTCGACGTACCTGGTGTTTTCGTCGTCGACGGACGCTGTTTTCTGTCCTGTCCAGATCCTGAAGTGACAGCAGAGTGTTTGTCACTGGATTTACTCTTTTTGAACGGAGGAGAAGGGAGAACACCCTCCTTTTTGTCCTTTAAGGCTGTAACACCTCCAGCAGCCTGTCCCTGCCTCTCCTTTTCACTTTCGTGAGGAGATTGAAGGGGACCAGCCTTCTCAGACCTATCAGAGATCTTGTGAGAGGCTTGAAGTGGGGGCTCAGATGTAGAAGCAGCAGGGGGAGACCTACCCCTCTTCCTTGATCTGTGAGAAGAAGCAAAAGATGTGGAATCCTCCTCATCCGAAGAGATCACCTCCTTGCGAGTCTTCATTTTCTGTAGCCAGGTTAACAGGCGACCTTCCCTGTCACGAAGGGTCTTGTTCGAGAAGGTCCTGCAGATCTTGCACTCTGTGGCCTTGTGGTCTGGATATAAGCAATAAATACAATTCTCATGCTTATCTTCCACAAACAGGCGTTTTTTCCCACAAGAGGCACAGGGCCTGAACAAGGCCTTCTTCTCCTTATCAGACATCTCGATGTTGTGAAGAAAAATTGAAGAAATAACCAGAAAGTAGTTGAAAACTGAGCAGAGCTCAGTGGAGACTCCCTAGCACAACGTGCGGTAGAAAAATCTAAGGCTCTGAGCTCTCTCAGGAAGGTTCTAGAGGGTGAGGCTGCTCTGATTGGTCCTGGCAAAAGTTTGGTCTCTTTTTACAAAAAGAGGGTGATAGGATACAAAAGGAGATGAGGCCTAGGCCTAGGTTTCTCTTTTGTTTCTATGGTTTTTATACTACCAAGGCTCCCATTCCGACGACGGGGAATGATACAAAGCATGGGAATCTATGAAAGTTCCAATACTGGGGCAACTACCGTTAGCGAGCTTGGGTAGCGCATTTATAGGCATCACGCAGATCACATCTGGCACTGACAGCGTGCAGACAATGGGCGCCACGGAGCAGGGCGCAGAAGTACTGCTTAAGATTATCTGTATCCAGTTTTATGCCTGGGTGAATATTCTAAGGTAGGAACTCAGCAGCTAGACATCGTCACCAGATAATATCCTATCAAGGGAAGGAGTTCATATTAAAGTGACTATTGAGGTTGCTACACCATACTGATTTTTTTTAACTGATTATTATGACTCCTTAGTTGCTCCCATTTAAATTTGTGAGTCTTTGACTTCCATTTTCATCTAGAAAATTATTAAATATATCTGGATTTACCTTCACTGTTACTATCCCTGAAATACTTACTGGTAACTTCAAATTAGATTATCCGGTCTTAGCAGAATTCAAATAGTTAAATACTAGTGATACCAAGGCAGCCTTCTAACATGCAGTCCTGATCTCCCCTATACCCTTGCCAGGCTCATATATTTCACCTTTTAAAAATTATGTTCCAGTTTGTTTTAGTAATATGTAATCTTCATTAGATATCTATATTCACCAATGAGAGTCACCCACAATAAAGAAGTTGCTCTGATGTCATCATGAACCAGTAGCAACTTCCTTAGCACAAGGTTAGTTCTGCTGCCCTTATCCAATTGGATAATATTGTGGTCTTTGATTTCGAGTCTTAATTTCTAGTCTGCTAGGTTGCTTTCCAGAATAAAAGCCATTGTTTGGCTCTCTTCATTTGTGGAGGGTCAGGTTGTCATGTCTCCCTTCCTTTTTATCCATCTTCAAGCTATCAGACGATGGAGTCCCCTAGGCTCATTTCACAGCCCTACTCTCTTCAATCTCTACATCACATGTTAGGACGTAGTTCAGACAACTATGATTTCAGGTAATACTCAAAATATCTTGGGAATAGAAGTCAAGTCTCCCTCAACTCAGGTCAACTTTTGTGCCTGCCTTTGAGAAGTGGCCATCAGAATGAATAAAATAACTTCATGCTCAACTCCGATAAGACTGAGATTAGTATACCTGGAGGCCCTTTCTATGTGAACCACGAGCAGGTGGGTCCCAGGTTTGGGTACCTATCTAACCCCTTTACCCTAGCTTCATACTAAGGGATTCTTCTTCAATCAACATATCGACGGTTCAGTTCAAATAACTGATAGTTGAGATAAGCTGGTCAACACGTTTTGTTTGTCTGAGCGTTCGTAAGAAGATTCTCCTTCCCTTCCAATGAATGTTGCTTCACAGTAATTGTCGGCTCTCACCCAGAAAACTGTAACACTTTTTTGGTCCACCTCAATCTCAATTTAGCAGCTTGACCTAGATTGGAACACAGAAGTGCAATTTTTCCCTGGTCTTCCTCGCCACCCCCTTTTATCCCACCATCTCAGATGTCTGCACTGGCACTGGCTTCCTATTACAAAGTGTACTATCTTCAAAAGGTTTTGCAACTGGCCAGAGTTAATTAAAAACACTGCATTCCACAAAGGCTCTTTGCTCAACAACTTCCCATCTTTATGAAGTTATGAAGTTCTGCTGGCTCTACAAGGGAGAACAATATAAAAAGAACAATTGATGGGCGGAATGCTATACAATGTAAAACATTCCCCCCCAGTACAGAGATCTGGGCCTAAATCCATCGTTTTTCTGCACACCATGTCTTTCACTTTTAGACCAACCCGTATGCCAATCAGTCTTGACCCAGCTCCCCATGTGAACTGACAAACCGTAACTGCCAGGCCAGGTCCTCCCTGGACCGGAAACAAGCATTCAGGACCAATTTCGGGGATATCACCCCTCATTAGCCAGGCTAGCTTGACTCTAGCGGCATGATGAGCACGAGACCCATGTCTGGGCATACCCTTCCCACCTGGGATGACAAATGCAAAAATAAAAATTGATGGACAGAAAGCTGAATAATGTCCGACATGCACCCCCAGTACAGAGATTTGGGCCTAAAGTGTTGCTGGTCTCTCATCTTTCTCGCTGCAAAGATGTTAACTGCCTTGCATTATCACATCCGGTGACAGCCGACAATCTTGCTTTCAGAAAACTTCTCAAAACCTGGTTATTTACTCATGAACAGTTTCTGCCCTATCAGATTTATCATATCCTAATGTTCTAGCCTTGCCACTACTTGTTTTGTTTTTTCTAAACTTTATTGTTGGGGAAGCTGCTGTGAGAGTGTATATATTTTCAAAATGCAAACATTTCCATGGTAGTCCCTGGAAATTAAGGAACTACCATGTGTGGATGTTCTCCTTGAAAAAGAGCAGATTGTCGTCACTCAGAGTGAACTTAGCCAATGGCCTGGCCCACTGCCCCATGCTGTAGTTGACAGAAGAAAAAATGCATATTGTATTGTAACTGTATTGTAATTGCATTTATATCACGCTTACTATCCCTGACAAGGAGTTGAAGCACATTCTCAGCGAGTAGCACGCTACTTCAGAACCCTCAAACAATTAGTGGTGAATTAGTATAGTGAAATATGGGATACATTTGAGCGGTGGATATGTTACTCTCTTATTTGGATAGAAAAGGATAGTGGGGGGATAAAAGAGGAAAAGGTTTGCATTTATATAGAGCTTTCTACAGCTGATGAGGTGTTGAAGCGTTTTTCGACGAGTAGCATGCTAGTCCGGAACCAGAAAAGGATTAGTGGTGAATGAGTTAGGAAAATATAAAATTAATGTGAGCGGTGGATATGTTACTCTGTTATTTGGATAGAGAAGGATAGTGGAGGGATGGAGGAGGGAAGGGTTTGCATTTATATTGCATTTGCTCCCCTGATGAGGTGTTGTAGAACTTTTCAGCAAGTAACAGGCTACTCTGGAACCCAAAAAGGATTAGTGTCGAATTTGTGTAGGGAAATATGAAATTAATTTGAGCAGTGTGCATGTTGGTCTGTTATTCGGATCATAAAAGAAATAGTGGATGGATAGAAGAAGGAAAGTCCTAGAAAATTAATTTTTTTACAATAACAGACCAATGAGTGTAAGAGGGCTGGAGGACAGCCCTTATAAGAAAGCGCATTACAAACCACAGCTTAAGTAAAAGCAAAAGGTCTTGGCTAAAGCCTGACATAAAAATAAAAACAAGAATATTGGGAAACTACCACATTGTCTACTCCCTGCAGAAAATCCTAATATGCTCTTTTAAAAAAATATAATATTACCTACATACTTAAGACTTTTTTAAAGGATGAGCTAGTGCTGGCAAGTATGAGCGTACAATATTTTTGCTTTTTACTACTGCGTTTTTTGACGGGATAATAAACATGGATATATATTTATACACTAACATAGCACAATTATCAAAATTCGACATTTGAGGTGTTGAGCACCTAGGTAAGAAGGTAAGCGGCAATACACTATTGAGCTGGGTGATGCAGGGCTGATTGTAAAGATGGACACAAAATAAACCAAAACTAATCCCACTTATTCCAGATCTTAAATGTGGGTGTGACTCAAATAAAAAGAGGTGTATTTCAAGCAAACAATAACACTGTAAACAATAGCCTAGGAATAAATATGCAGGGCCATTGACCACTCCCCAGTGTTGATGGTGATAGACACACCAGAGAAGAGAATACCCCCCTTCACCTGGCGGTTCCCTCCTTACTCACTGCTCGATGAGACTTTCCGAGCAGAGCTGGCCGAAGAGATAGACTCATTCTTTGACACTAATATTGGGTCGGTAGACACTTTTTCCACGGTCTGGGAGACTTTCAAGGTGGTCATAAGAGGTCAGGTGATGGCGAAACATTCTAGTGTACTTAAGGCTATAAGACAGAGACTGACCCACTTAGAGTGGAGCATAGCGGAGTTGGAGCGGGAACACCAAGCGAACGATGCCGGGGCTGATGTGACTCGAATGCAGGAACTACTCTGGGAATTTAGTGAGGAAGCAGACAGGGAGGTGCGCCACCTGGGTAAATACGCCTCAGAGCGCATCTATGGCGAGGGGGAGCGTCCGAGCTCTCTACTGGCTAAAATCATTAAGGGCACCAGACGTGTCGCCCCACTCAAGGAACTTCACACAGAGGAGGGCCTAATTTTGCGAGACGAGGGCGCAATGCTCAAGGAATTCACAGACTTTTATTCGCGCCTTTATTCTGCTAGATTAACCAATGTAGAGAACGACATCGACGACTATCTGAGCTATATCAAGATGCCTTTCCTGGAAAATTGGCAAAGGGAATTCCTTATGGCCCCGGTACAAAAGGATGATATTGCTGATGCGCTAGAGGGTATGAAATCGGGAAGTGCCCCTGGGGCGGATGGACTGACGGTGGGCTTCTATAAAGCCTTCAAAGACCTGCTGATCCCGCATCTCTCCACTCTCTTTGACGAAATATGTGAGACGGGGATGATGCCCCCATCCATGCGAGAGGCTCTCATAGTTACGATTCTGAAACCAGGGAAGCCCCCTGAACATTGCGGGTCGTATAGGCCATTATCGATGATCAACGTCGACGCTAAGATCTTCGCGAAAGTGTTAGCGACACGCCTGGCGTTGGTGGCTCCCGGATTGGTGGCGCCGGAGCAGGCGGGTTTTATCCCCGAACGCAACCTGAACTATAACATTCGCACGGCACTGGGCGCGATTCAACACACCCGCCAAGACACGCAAGCTGTGGCGGTCTTCTTGGACATGGAGAAGGCCTTTGACTCTGTGGAGTGGCCCTTTCTGTTTAGAGTGTTGAGGAAGCTGGGGTTGGGCGAACCCTTTGTCCAAATGCTAGGAGCACTCTATCATAATCCCACTGCCAGGGTACGGATAGGAGACGCAGTTTCGGATCCTTTCCCGATTAGTAGAGGCACCAGACAGGGCTGCCCCCTTTCTCCGCTACTGTATGCGCTGGTTGCGGAACCTTTGGCGTGTGCACTTAGAGAATACCACAGACATAGAGCTATCAGCTTTCCGACATATAACATAGGGATATCCACGTATGCTGATGACACACTGCTATATATCAGGGACCCTGTCAGCAACTTGTCGGCGGTCCTGCGGGAGGTGGTGCGATTTGGGGCACTTTCCGGACTTCGCGTGAATTGGACGAAGTCGGTGGCGTTCCCGTTAACGAGCGTTACAGACTGTTTTGACATGGAGTACCCACTAATGTGGTCTACGGACCCAGTCAGATACCTTGGCATTCAGATACACACTGACCCGGACGTCTTAGCCCGCGAAAACTATGGCGTGGCCTGTGGTAAGCTGGCTACCGATGTGGACAGGTGGTGTAAACTTCCGCTTTCCCTCATGGGTAGGATAGCTATCATTAAAATGGTGATACTCCCCCGTTTCCTCTTTTTATTCTTTAACCTCCCCATAGTAATGCCGAAATCATTCTTTCGTACTCTCACGCAACTCCTTAATCGATTGGCATGGGGAGGTGGACAGCCTAGGGTGAAATGGGAGGTCCTGATGCTCCCTTATGAGCAGGGTGGATTGGGAGTGCCCAATTTTGAAAGATACTACCACGTTGCGCAAGCTACGCACTTACATACCTGGATTCATGGACGTCGAGACATCCCACACGTGATAATGGAGCGGCTCTTTGCAGCCCCTGTCCCGTTACCGGCTACGGTATGTGACCCAATGGACCGCAGAGTGGGAACACTCGACTCTGTTAGGGCCACTAATCACGCTTGGCACTCGATACTGCGATCGCAGGCCTGCGAGCTGCTATATTCCCCGTTGATGCTGATTGAATGGGCAAGATGGCTCCCCACGATTGTGGAAACTGGGGTAGTCAGGGCTTTGCAAACTCTTGTTATTAAAACTATGGGAGATTTATTCGAGGCCGGGATAGTCAAGACCTGGGAGCAAGTCTCACAGGGCGGAGAGCACCATATGGTCCTAGTAAATATTCAATATCATAGAGTACGTGGGGCTTTTCTGGAACTGCTAGGCCCGGACCTCGCGGAGCCCCCTGATATACCGGAGTTCACATACGTGATAAAAACATCATCCCAGCATAAACTGATTACCAATTTGTACAAAATCGGACACCAACACTCCCAAGTAACCTACAGCAGGGCGCGATTGGCATGGCAGACGGATCTTGGCGTACAGATAGACGACGCTATGTGGACATACTGCTGTACGAGTACTAGGAGGGTATCCCTGAATGCCAGGCATCGGCTGATACATTTTAAATATTTGCAGCGCGTATACTACACCCCGGAAAGACTTCACAAATATGGTCTTAGGCAATCAGCGGAATGTGAGAGGTGTCACGCGCCGATAGCCGGTTTTATGCATATGGCATGGGAGTGTCCGGGGGTACATAAGTTCTGGAAGGCGGTTTTTGGCGAAATGAGCAATATGACTGAGGTAGAGCTACCGCCAGATCCGGCTTTGGCATTACTGGGCTACTCCAAGCCGGTTCCTGCTCCACTGCGCAGGCTTGTTGACATGGGCCTCTTGGTGGCGCGTAAAGTTGTAGCGACCTGCTGGATGCGAGGGCCTCTGCCAGTCCTGAAAAGATGGTCCCATGAGATGCTATATTGTAATACGCAATCTGAGGCCTTTTGGAGCTGCTCCCCCCTAGGAGCCGCCCTAAGAACTTCTGGGGATTGTACCAGGCTTACCTGACAGCTAAGGATGCGGAGAGTGACACACTGACACCTTCACAGGAGGGACGAGAGGCGCTGAGGGCTGACACACGACATTAGATGATGGCGACGGGGGAGAGACCTCACACCACCCCCCCTCTACCCCGGTATTGGTGGGACACGGGCGGGAGACACGTTACTAGGCACGAATAGCAGCACACACTCTGTAGAGAATGGGAGCATGGTAAGGCGAATATGCACACACGTTACTACAGGTCAACTAGCACATACACAGAGTTCAGGGCGCACAACACAGTAGGACTTGGCATCTGATGAGCGCATCTAGTTTGGGTCAGTTGGGGGGGGGGAAGTGTGGTAGGGGAGGGAAGTACAGTCTAACGGGAGGGGAACATAAAGATGGGCGCATTTCTCTTTGTCTTGTTTGTAAGAAATATGCTATGTAGTACAGGCATGCATTGGTACAGCTAATGATCCTTTACCTTACTTTGAATGGAAGTTACTATTTTGACACTGTTACCAATGGACATGATTTTTGATTTGACGATGACAGATGATGTGGCCGGCCCGAGAAGGGATGTAGGCGAGAGACTCTGTACTACTCCCTGTTTTCACTGGTTTAAATAAAATATAAATAAATAAAAATAAAAAAAAAATATGCAGGGCCATATTATCAAGAACAGGAGATAAAATTATCACCCCTTTATCGGCAGGAAACTGCCACTTAAACGGCGATAATGGGCTTGATAATATGTCCTTGTGAATTCCCATAGCAGCCCAGGTTCTGCTTAGAAAAAGGTTTCCAAAAGCTATGTACTAAAGTATTTCTTTCCACATATTACAGAAAGGAGCTGCTCAATGGAGCATGGAAACTTCTCTTTTCACGTTAGAAGAGTGAAGAGTTATGAGCTTCAATCTCATCCCTTAAAGAATATCTCTTCAAATTTGGTGCTTTTTCAACCGATTTTGAGAGCTATATTTGGAGGCTTGGACACTGTCACTGTTTTTGGATACGTTCCACAGAAAAATGTTCCCTGGTTGAAAGAAAAAACCTGAATACTTTAATGGTAGCAACTACTCCTAACTTCATTTCCTGGTACCATGAAGTAGCTTGTGGTCGTTTCCAGACTCTACCTGACATGCCACTGTACAGTTTAGAAAACACACCATATGACTGAATGGAAAAACACAAATATTAAATACCTATTTCTGAGACTTTCTGCAGGGTCACCCCCAAACTTATTGCTGTACTCCTCCCTTTTGTCTGTCCTCGGTTTTTGATTGCTTTAGGACTCTGGACACTTTACCACTGCTATATGTAAAAAGCAAGGACACCCTGAACAAAGATAAAAATTCCTAGGACAGGGAAATAATGTATATGTAGCAATTCCTAGGCAATTAGGATAAAAACAAGGGAACTAGTGTATGTGGAGGGAAGGACATTCAATACAAAAATTATTAAAATCATATAATTTTTAATAAGCAACATCAAATTATACACTCAAAATAACATACATTACAATATAAAATATACATAAATGTTGACACTAAAGCTAAACAAAAAAAGGAGCAATAACCAATAAAACATAAAAAGGGTGGCAAAGAGAATGTTTCTCGACGCGCGTTTCGGCGTACAACGACGCCTTCTTCAGGAGCCACACAAAATTTTAAGAAAAAGTGTAGACATACACCTGTCTCTTACTGAATATTTAAAAGAACCTCTGTGTTGTGCAGCAAGGTTTTCAGTAAAGTAAAAACTATCCTTTTAGTCTCTGAAACGGAGTCACCTTCATAAAAGCAATTATGTTGTTTATAATTGGGGAATAGTTAGAACACGTGATTGTGGTGAAGCAGCCCAAATCAGGGAAAAGGGTTCCACAAGCGAGATATGCCGAAGAAACACAGCACTTCTCCCGATGATTTTAGAGAAAGCAAAACTCCCTTAGGTGAGTTCGATAGCAGTCTCGTAAAATAGGTTGCCCAATACGATGCAGGCGGGGATACTTCTAGCCGCGTATAATCAGATGCGGGCGGCAAGACTTCCTGTCATGTATAGGCTATACGGACACCGAGAAGGATAACTCGGATCGCAATAAAGGTTCGGCACGATAGAATTGGCTGTCGGCGTCTGACGTCCGTTGTAATGATCCCTTGTTTTTATCCTAATTGCCTAGGAATTGCTACATATACACTTTACCACTGCTAGCCAGTGCTAGACTGCATATGCTCTGTACTCAAAACAGAACACAAAAATCCACAGACTGACCCACGAAGGGCCCCTTAGTAGGACATGCATATACGAGAATTCCTACATGAAGATACCTTATTTCAGATCAGAAAAATAAGCGCAGTCTTGAATATCATCAGTGACTAAATATTGCAATTGACCAAACGCAGAAGGTTCAGCGTTGAGCACACACCACTCACCCCGAGTGGGGGTGCAGTAAAATGATTGAACTTTCCACCTCCTTAAACGTGTCCTACACAAATATTCCACCAGCCCTGAAGAAGACCTTCAGAAATTACTCAGGCCTAATAAGAAGGTCGCAACGCATCGGCGTATAAACTCAAGTGGCCAGGAGTCGTTTCAACTACCAAGAAAGAAAGAATTAATTCATAAAACAGGCAAGGATAATGTTGATACCTCCATGACCACATAAAGGATCCCAAACCTCACAAGGGCCCTGTAGTACCATATTTACTGAATCAGTGAGGGGCAAAATATGTCCCCAAATATGAATGAAATGAATGAATGAAATAAACATTTATAGAGCGCATAGCTAACCAGAGGCATCCCAGCACTGTTTGCGGATGCGGACTGAACGGTTTGGAAAAGCCAGGTTTTTAGTAGTTTCCTAAAGGAAATGTGGTTGGTTTCTTGCCGTATATGGGGTGGAAGAGCATTCCATAGTCTAGCTGCATTATAAGAGAAGGAGCGTCCGCCACTTTTTGCTCTCTTTATTTTTGGCACTGTTACGAGAAGCATGTTTGCTGAGCAGAGGCTTCTGTTTGGGTAGTAGAGGGGTGATCATTGATTGATTTATCACTAGTCCCTTCCCCCAGAAAGACTTACGGGTGATACACAGTGCTTTGAATTTAATTCTTTCAGATATTGGTAGCCAGTGTAGTTTTCAGAGCAGGTTTGGCTGATTGTTGATGCGGAAGGCCTAGGAGCAAACAAGCTGCACTGTTCTGAATAATCTGCAGTCTGGTTGTTGTGGCCTTAGGGTTTCCAAGAATAAGTGCATTTCCGTAATCCATTCGCGAGAGGATGAGAGCCTGGACCATTATTCTCCTTGCCAGGAGCGGAAGGAGGGGCAGTACTTTCCGTAGCATCCTTATGATGCCATAACAAGTGGCTGACAGTTTAGTTGTTTGGTATCCGAAGGTCAAGGAGTGGTCCATCCACATCCCCAGACTTTTGATCTGTTTTTTTTGCGGTGGTGCAGGGCCAAAACAGTTTGGCTATAGTGACCCTATGTTGGAGGTAGCGGAGTTGCCAAGGAGCATTTGCTCCATCTTATCTCCGTTCAATTTTAGACATGAGAGTTCCATCCATTTTGTGACTTCCTATAAGCACAGTTCTAGGATTTCAGGTGTGTTTTCTGGGTGGTTTAAAGTAATTATGGGCCAAAAATCCGTTCCGCTCGTGAAATTTGCGGATTTTCTGCAATTTTGCAATCCGCGAATCTTGCGAAATTGCTGAAAAATTCGCAAATTCACTTGCGGGCAGATTTTTTAATTTTTTTTATGGCCAGCTCACTCAAGGGACCAAAGTTACAGGCACACACGGTCACTGGAGGCAAATCTTCGGGCCCTTTACGCAGTTGCAGTGTAGGAAAAGCACTATACATTTACCCAACGAGGTAGCACTTACTGATTAGCCAGTAGAAAGTACTCCAGTTGAGTAGAGGTATTGCACAAAATGGTGGCATCTTCATGGATAAAATATGCAGGGCAGGGTTCATTCTGGCACGAGGCTCCTATCACAACAATTAAACCTCAACAGGAAGCACATACAGATTATCAGGTGCCCGAGTTGAAGCGCAAATTCTGTAACGTTTTAATCAGCCCAAAACATTAGTGAGCACAGTCGAGGCTGGGCAAGTGTGCTTTATCCCCGTCTCTGCCGTCGAAAATTAGCTGTAATATTTCGGGGAGGTCTTTGCCTCCATGAGTTTCTCGAGCATGATCCCCGTGTAATTCGTGTCACCAGGAGGCAGCTTTCTCCTCATATGATGCCCTGCTCGCTCTCTGACCCACACAAGAGGCATGTTGACATGCATCGAAGTCCCATCCGTTTGGCCCCGCACACCACACACTAGCAGTAGGGAACTTCTTCCCGCCCTTTCCCAACTATGATGGACAGCTCACTCAAGGGACCTCGACGCCTTTTGGCACGGTGGCAAAGTTACAGGCACACATGGTCACTGGAGACAAATCTTCTGGCCCTTTACGCAGCTGCAGTGTAGGAAAAGCACTATACATTTACCCAACGAGGTAGCACTTACTGATTAGCCAGTAGAAATACTCCAGTTGAGTAGAGGTATTGCACAAAACGGTGGTATCTTCGTGGATAAAATATGCAGGGCAGGATCCTTTCTGGCACGAGGCTCCTGTCACAACAATTAAACCTCAACAGGAAGCACTATCAGATTATCAGGTGCCCGAGTTGAAGCGCAAATTCTGTAACGCTTTAATCAGCCCAAAACATTAGTGAGCACGGTCGAGGCTGGGCAAGTGTGCTTTATCCCCGTCTCTGCCGTCGAAAATAGCTGTAATACTTCGGGGAGGTCTTTACATCCATAAGTTTCTCGAGCATGATCCCCATGTAATTCCTGTCACCAGGAGGCTGCTTTCTCCTCATATGATGCCCTGCTCGCTCTCTGACCCTTTATACATAAGAGGCATGTGAACACGCATAGAAGCCCCGCCCGTTTGGCCCCGCACACCAGTAAACAGTCTTTTTTGGGCCAATCCGCTAATTTGTTTGCGAACTCGTGGATTTTTTTGCCGATTTCGCGCAAATTTGCGGATCGCAGATGCAGAAAGATTTCCTGCGGTGCGTTAGCGGCAAGGGTGTTTTTTCCCTATAGTATGAGGCTTGTGTCTTTTTAATTGCTCTTTGGTAGATTTTTATACTCTCCCTGTACTTTTGCTCTGTAAGTGGTGCATAATCGCTTCTCCATTCCCTTTCCAATTCTTCTCATGCTTGTTTAATGTTTGCGTAGGTTTGGCGTATACCATGGCGAGGTCTTGAATCTGTTTATTTTAGGAATGATTGTTTAGGGAGAGCCTGGTCTAGCAAGAGCTCAGTCCATTTGTTAAACCTATTATTGGCTGCAGTACGGTTTGCATTCTTGGCGGGTATGGTGGTCTCGAGGGTTGAGATCCACTGTTCGAAGGGAAATGTGGACCATGGACGTTCCTTCGTGGTGATCTTATTAAATAAGGTTTTGGCCCCATAGTGTCCCATGAGCGGGGTATCAGAAAATTATCGGACCGTGGTAGTTGTGTTGGGGCTCCTACTGAGAGATCCTCTATGTTAGAGAAAATCGGTTCCAGGAGATGGCCTTTAATGTGGGTGCTTCTGGACACTTTTTGATTAAGCTGGAGAGCTGAGAGGTTTTCGACTAGTCCTGAGATGGCAGGGTTTTTGGAATTGTCTAAGTGCAGATTAAGACCACCCAGGACTGTGAAATATCCAATCACAACGTTTTATAGAGCTACATTGTAGGACACCCCTTTTACAATATGCACTAGTTGTGACCTGAGATGGCACACAAGGATAAATGTAATGTGTCAATGTAATATTTTGACATTTTATATGTATTTGTTTTTATGGCGTTCTACATTGAAGGATCTATATGAATTGTATATAAGTTGTTTTGTGGCACGCCATTGAATGTATTAGGTGGTATTTGAAAGATAATAATGACATCAAGTGATAAATATATTTTATAACCAGACATGCCTTTTCTCTGTGGATGCATAACTTTATACTATTAACAGATATGTGATAGCTGAGTGATCAGAAAACGAAAGTCAAATAATGTACAATAGTCATAAAATTACAATCCAAGATACAAACAAGGGACATATCTAATTAAAAAAAAACTCTAGGATCAATGACATGGGGTACTCTCAAACTGTTAAACAGTTAATTGATCCCAGCCACCTAGGCCCAGAACAGGATCACTCCTCACCGTGATGGATACTAGTGGGCTTGCAGCACGGATTGTGCCACCCACTTCAGTAGCATTTTAACATGGCTCAGGCCTGCCACTGCAGAGCCTATGTTCAGTATAAACTGCCATTTTGACCTGCCAAGTTAACCTACTTAACAGTCCCAAACCTTCCTTTTTTATTACAAATACCCCTAAGGTAGGTCCTAGGCAGCCCGATGTGCAGTGTACAGTTCATTTAAAAGGTAGGACATGTACTTCTGAGTCTTACATGTCCTGGTCATAGCTGCCAATGTTTCAGATTGCCTATATGTGACATTTTCATGATTTCAGTGTAATAATGAGTGACATTGAACAACTATGAGAGAAACTGTAGGATCTTGAAATGGCTGCAAAGCAACTGAAATGGAAGGGCACTAACCTAGTGTTCTTGTAAGATGACGGTACAGCAAAAAAAGTGTGTGACTGTGCAGTATATTTTAAGTGTTTGATCTGGAGGAGCACGCAATGAGGATTCAAAACGTACCACAGTAGTTGGGGTTGGTTTTGCTAATAAGGATACATATCTACCCTAACTAATCCCTTTTAGCAGTGTTAGTTTCTGTGATATGCATGGTGTATGTTCTTTGCTGCAGGCACATTAACCCTCTGTGCTACTGGAAAATCAACTTGCACTGGACACATCTCTGATCTCTCCTCAGAGGAACATTAAACCCCACGTTCTCCTTCACTTAACAATTGAGTCAGTGCTGAGAAGGATTATGTTACTTACCCAGTAAGCATCTGCTTTTGGCATGTAGAGCTGTAGATTCACATGTTTTGCATTGTCCCGCCATCTAGTGTTGGGTCCGAATGTTTGCAAGTTATTTTTCTTCGAAGTCTTTACAGTCCCGAGGTAAGGGGACTCCTCCTTTCGGTGACAGTACGCATGGGTATCAACTCCATTGTTAGATTATTGTCCCGCAAGAGGGTGAGAATGGAGTAAGTGAATGTAGTGAAGAGATGTCCATGTGTATGTAATGTAAATAAAGAGAACTGCAACAAATACAGGTGTCTGGGAAGGGCACATGTGAATCTACAGCTCTACATGCCAAGGAAAGATGCTTACTGGGTAAGTAACAGTACTTTTGAGGCATGTGTGCTGCAGATACACATGCTTTACATAGACTATATAGAAGTGTTCTCCCAAAGTAGTGGCTAACCCGTAGATGTTGCAGTTGTCTAAAAGTGTCTTTAGCACTGCTTGTCCTACATAACCTTGTTGGCATGCTAACACATCCACATAATAGTGTTTACTAAATGTGTGTGGTGTGGACCATGTTGCTGCTTTACAGATATCAGCAATTGGAATGCTACCTAAAAAGGCCATGGATGCCCCTATTTTGCGAATGGAATGCACTCTTGAAGGTATAGAAAAAGTTCTTTTAGCTTTAGCATAGCAAGTTTGACTGCATTTAACAACCCATCTCAAAATACCTGAATTACAAATATGATTGCATTTGTGAGATGGAGCAAATGCACCAAAAAGTTGCTTTGTTATACGAAAATGTTTTGTCCTTTCAATATAATAAAATAACGCTCTTTTGACATCAAGTGTGTGAAGAGCTCTTCCTGCTACAGAATCTGATGGGAGGAAGAATACAGGTAACTCAACTGATTGGTTAATGTGAAAAGGAGAAACGACTTTAGGGAGAAATTTAGGATTGGTGCAAAGAACTACCCTATCTTTATAAAGCTGAAAAAAGGGTTCTTCTAAAGTTAATGCCTGTAGCTCACCAACTCTCCGTAATGAAGTTATTGCAATGAGGAAGATAACCTTCCATGAAAGGAACTGCAAAGGACGGATGTATGATGATACATCGAAGGCCATTTCAACGCGGTCTGTTAGATCACGGTTTTCACAAGCAAGTCGTTACATCAACTTGCGCTGGAGGGGCACTGGATTTAGGAATAGTGTGATTACTATTCCAACTCCTCCAATCTACATACAGTAGGGAAGGTGTTGAAAACAGTAATTCACACTATTCCTTAGTCAACAGCACCCTCCAGTGCAAGTCGGTGTAACGACTTGCGTAGTGAAAACCACGATGTAATAGTACCACATTGAAATGGAATGCGTGGTGAACGATGTCTCCAGCAAAGGACACTTCTGTAAAAGCTCAAAGGGTGGACCCATGAGTCTTGTAAGTAGAATGTTAAGATTCCACAATGGTGCTGGATGTATTTTGGGTGGAATTACTCTTTTTTAAGCCTTCCTTCCATAAAGGCTTTAATCACAGGAACTTTAAACAATAACAATTGTTGTCTTTTTTGCAAATATGCAGTGTCTGCTGCAAGATGCAACCTAACAGATGTATAAGCTAGGCCAGTTTGCTGTAGATGCAAAAGGTAACAAGTAATGGTTGTAATGGTTTGAATGGAAGCATCTGAAGGATTCATTTTATTGTTATTACAATAGAGAACACATATTTTCCTTTTTGCTGCATAAGAAGCTCTAGTGGTAGGCTTTAATGCTTCTTTCAAGATATGCATACAGTCTGGTGGCAGATTCAAATAGCCAAACTCTGACTTCAGGAGCCAAATTGTTAAATTGAGTTCCTTTGGGTTTGGTGTTGAGGAAGCTGCTACTCAAGTAGAATGTCTACTCGAGCAGCAGAAAGCAGCAGCGCCCACTGCGCGATGCTTAGTGCCATTCGTGCTGATTTTATAGTGCAGGACAAAAACCCGGCACTAAAAATCAGTGGGAGCACCACAACTTCACGGACTCCGCCCCTGGTGGAACTCTGCGGGTCGCAGCAGAGTTTTTCTGGCACTTAGCGGAGTAAAACTCCATCCAGGCCAAGTTTTAAGGCTTGTTTGCCATCTACGAGGGTGCTTAGGAGACTTCTTTAGAGAGAGAAGTCCTTTAAGAATGCAGTGACCAATGGTAGTGTCAACTAACTCGCTGTCTCATTAACATACCTCAGCTTTGGATGAACCATCTGTACAGGGAGGGAATGGAGTTCAACACTCATGTCCATTCAGTCCCTTTAATGAAGGAGATAAGAGTGGTCATGACTGAACTGGGACACATGCTTCAGAGTTGTAGTAGGTGTTCTACCTAAAGTTAACCACCAACCTGTAGCACATAGTCCACCAATTCCTTTCACAGCTTACCTGAGTTGAACATGAAGAATTAAGCATCACTAATGCCAAACCAAACAGCTCATCCATCCCTTTTCTTTTTACACACTCTTTCCCTCTGACAAAAACAATGACCGACATGAAATAGTATACCACTTTATATACAAACACAAAGCACTGACGAACATTTAAAGGGACAGAGCGATAGCCCATGGCATGACCCCTCTGCAAAGAAACAAGCACACTCACCTGAATTGACACTCACCGAACCCTTGCCATTTTTCAGATCCACAACCCAGAGTGCCTCTTTCCCGCCAGGGCCATCTTTTATTTTGAAGGCGAAGATACCACCAATCTTCTTAACATACTGCTCTCCTACCTGAAACAGAAATAATTACCCAGTGGTTAGATCTGATGATGGCTCTACGGATAATCTGAGTAACTACTGTTCCCCATTGATCGGGGTGAGCATGGCACATCTGGAAGGCTGCCCCTTTATGAAGCGCTTGGTGAAACCTGGGTAATCCTAACACCCAGCATGATCCCAGCTCTGGCTCTGGTCATTAAGCAGATATGTATTTAATTATCAGCCCCAAAACCATAAAGTCCCTGGCCACTGTATTGTAGAGCTTGGACACAACTCTAGACGCTTAGCACAATACGTTGCAAACGCCGGGGCACAGAGGGGAGTAACTCACCTGCAGACCAGACACTCGCCTGCTAGCTCCTGGGGCCCAAACGCTGTGAGTCTCGCCGCCACCGCATTCCATCCCGCGGCTAGAGACTACAGCTCCCAGGGAGCATAGCGGCCACTTCCGGCATCCGGCCAGAGCGCGCTAGGAGGCGCTACATCAAGGGACGCTCCCTTCGCGTCGCGGGACGCGCGCGGGCGCACGCCGGGCCAAGCCCTCAGTGGCCGGAAGAGGACGGGACGGGCCACGGACCCTGGCTCCAACGTAAGGACTCTGTACATTTAAGTGAGACATTGGACTGTTTATATTTTATTTTTAATCTTGTTCTAGTACTGTATCGTGGACAATTGTTACATTAGACTGAGGTAGAACAGGTCTCCAATCGCCTACTGGGGGCTCAGGGACATATTGTAACAGCTATAATGCCCAAATTAATTTCGGATCCACTAGTAGCTGGCATGCTCACCATGGATAATTTCCTGGTCAAAAAAGTCACTCAAATAAACAACGATCGTAGGGCCTCACTAGGCAGTAAAAGTCTTCCCCCCCTCATGGATAATGTGCCCACTGAAACAACAGAAGGCTCAGAAGGCATTATAGAAGATGCCCCACATAGCACAGGGGGACCCAGCCTAGTGGTACAGGCACAGGTACATTCTGAGAACCCTGTGGACCTGCACAACACATCGGAGGAAGACTCAGTTGTGGAAGAGTCAGTAGAGGCCCCTTCTGCCCTAAGACCAGTGAGGAAGTGTAGAAAGACTCAAGGGAGGCGCGGGGGGAAACCTTTAAAAACTAAATCCCATATCAATCCACCCAATAATTGCAAAGCCACTATCGCTAATAGCGCAAGCAATCCTGTCATAGAAGAAACCAACAAAGAGGGCACTAACGAGGGAAGCCTAATCCTATCTGCCTCCAATCTAGATACACTGATAAACACAATAGTAGGAAAGTTGGAGGCCAAATTTATTGATTTAATTAGCCCAATAATGTCCAGATTGGATGTAGTAGCCGCTGAGGTAGAAAGGCTGGGCAGTTTGGTGACGGCACACCTGACCCCAGCCCCAGCCCCAGCAGCTACAGCCCCGAAAATTACTTCTGTTAGGGGCGGGAAGGAGAATGCAGCCAGGGGGCAGAGCGGGCAGCAGCCGAATCCTCAAGGTTTGGCTGGTGTTGGGGCTGTGACACCTACAGCACCAGTAATCCAGCCAATTCAGCAGGTTCGTGCATCCTTGGGTACTCATGCAGCTGCTCCGCAGAGAGCTAATCTTAGGAATGTAAATCTCCCTCCTGATTGTGTGCCATATGTGGTGGTGTTAACCAATGTTCCACGCTACGAAGAAGTATCAACCCAACCACATGGAGAACCTTATGATTCTCTAAAAAACAAAACAGTGGCGTGGTTAAACAAAAATTGGGGTTACCCAACCCATTATTATGACCAAATTATTTCCACTGAAAGGGTCAATTGGGTTGGCCCTTCGAGGAAGGCAACCACGGGGGATTGTGTGGTTGTTAATTTCCAGCATGTCGCGACAGTCTTGCTGCGTGCATCCTCACTGGTATACAATGCAAACAGTGTTTGTGTGCGCCCTCTGGGCTACTTTTATGCCCCTGATCAGAATTCTCCTAAAGATCCTCGTAGGTATAGGCCCACATCTCATGCTCAGACCCCAATTTCGGCAGTACCACATATGTATAACAATAATACTAATGGGCAGAATGGTTGGCAAACTTTGGCAGCAAACACCAAAGCTATTAATCAGAGTATGAGAGGGTACAATGTTCCCACTCATAACCGATTTGAAATGTTTTTGGGGCTGGACGCCTGTGATTGACTGAGGGCCCCGGATGGTCAGAGTACTGTACAGTCTCCTGTAGGACATCCGACAGAGGTGAACCCACCTACAACACTTAAAAACAATGTTATATGCTGGAATGTGGCGGGCCTAGAAAACAAAATGAAAGATGAAAGCTGGTTATCATATATTAGGGGTTTTCAGATTATCTGCCTTCAAGAGACGTGGTCAGTTAAATGTGTAATGTATATTGAAGGTTACAAGGCATATTTTGTACCTGCGACACCAGTAAACCGGGGAAGGCCAAAGGGTGGTATGGTAATGTTTATCTCAGTAGCACTGACATGTACAATTGACAGCAGGGTATCAAGCAACCCAGGTATACAAGGTCTAGTTTTATCTGCTGGCAATTGTAAAGCTGGCCTGATCAATTTTTATAATTCTATTAACAATGGTACAGCTCATGGCAACTTAGAAATCTTAAATGATTACATAGGCACTTCAATGAGGGATTGTTCACATCATTTGTTGATCATGGGCGATTTTAATATTCACCCCTGTGGTGACCCCCTAGGGAAAAACCTTCACGAATTACACTGTCCCAGAATAAATGGTTTACATCTGGAACATTCCATGGAGGGGGCACGTTTTAATAATTTTCTTAATGACCATGGTCTTACTCTAGCAATGGCACTATGTGACCCCTCAAAGCGCATTGTCACCCCAACTTTTAAAGGGCATGGAAAGGGGACTATTATCGACTATATGTTGTTAACCTTGCCCATGCAGGTCTTTGTGCGTTCATTTTCTATAGTTAATAACGCACTCAGTGACCACAACCCACTCACTATTCATCTAAGGGGGCCCTGGGTGGCTAGCGTAAGTCGCAACCTGGCCAAGGGTAGGGTAACAGCAATGGATGGCAGCCGCCGCCTAAAATGGTCTATGTGCACCCCGGACCTCATATATCAGAATATCCAAAATAACTGTAGTGACATAATCACTTGCACCCAGGATGATTCTGATCCAACTCAGGTCCTGTCTGATTTTCAGAGACTAACAGATAAAATAGCTATCTTAATGACAGAACCTTTAAAGAGTAGAGGGAGGGATGGCTCGAGGTGGTTCGACAAGGAATGCTCTAAAGCAGCTCGTGACCTCAGAGCTGCCTTGTTAGTAAAACCAAGAAACAAGGAATTAGTGCAGAGAACACGTAAAGAGTATAAATCAGTCATTGCCTCACGGAAGGAGGTACTGAAGAATGAGGCCTGGGCTGAGATCCTGGAACCACAAACACTGAAAAACAGTGCTAGATTTTGGGCGGCGCTTAAGAAACCCTTCCTGGTGCAAGACTCTGGTGAGGGGTTAGAATGTGTTATAACAAAAGATGAATGGGTTGCACATTTTAAACAACTGTACGGGGGTAGTGAGGTTAACGCTGTATTTTCTGAATGCACCAATGGGGGCCCATGCCTTAATGTCAGTATAGGAGAGGTTTTAGTGGGAATAGAGGGGCTCACATCGGGCAAATCACCAGGCCCTGATGGGATACCCCCGGATCTCTTCAAATCTGATCCTAATTTTTGGGCCCCGATTATTGTGGCGGTTATCAATGCAGCCGCGAGAGTCAGATGCCCGCTATCCTGGGGGCTCTCCACTATTGCGCCTATATTTAAAAAGGGGGACAGGGATAGCCCTCTCTGTTACAGGCCTATCTCCCTTATTAACTCTATGGCGAAACTAGTGGGGAGAATTGTACTGCGGCGTCTCTCTGAGTGGTCACGGGACAATAACATCATGTCTATTACTCAATATGGTTTTTGTAATGGCCGCTCGACCACAACACAATGTTTAAATCTCTTCTTAATACTTAGTAAATATACTATTGCTCAAAAGGGTACAGTCCATCTGGCCTTCATGGACCTATCCTCAGCTTTCGACTGTGTGAACAGGGGGATGCTGTGGGGGTCCATGAGGGATAAGGGAGTGGACAGCGGTATTATAAATTTTCTGGTTGACCTTCACAGTAATACAAGTGCAAATATAAGGTATTGTCAAGACCTGTCAGTAACTGATGATTTTAGAACAGGGAAGGGGGTGCGGCAAGGCTGCATATTAGCTCCTTTCCTTTTTAACTTTTATATAAATGAGCTGGATGGCGTTTTACAGGAGGTGAAAGCAGACAGCCCAAGAGTGGGGAATAGAAGTATCCCTGTCCTGTTATACGCAGATGATGCGGTGTTGTTGGCAAGAACTGAAAAAGGCCTACAATTACTGCTGAACGCATTCAAAAAGTTCATGGAAGACAGAGATCTGCTAGTGAATAATTCTAAATCTTACATTATGCAAGTGGGGAAACAGCGAAAGAGACAATATACTTTTAAACTAGATAAGGCAGCAATACCGTTCTCTAACACATTTTCCTATCTAGGAGTTCTCTTTGATTCTAAATTATCCTGGGGCCCACAACTTGCGAAGAAAAGATGTGACGTTTCTAGGGTTATTGCCTCCATTTTCAATTTTGCTTCAAAACTCGGTAAAAAGCCGACGGCTGCTATGATAAAATTATATGGCGCAAAATCTGTAGCAACCGCAGCCTACGGGAGTGAGCTTTGGGGTTACATGGCTGGGGATCAACTTCAGATCACAGAAAATTCTTTTTACAAACGGCTTCTGTGTGTCCCGGCCTCTACCTCCAATTTTGCAGTTCATGAGGAATTAGGAGTGGGGTATTTGAGCGATATCCTGCCCCTACGACCTCTGATATGCTGGTTGAAAATGTGGTTATGCGAAGACATTCCACTAACACATTTAATTGTTAATGATTTTATGGCTCATGATAATGCGTTGGGCACCCCCTGGTTGAAGTACTTAAAAACTTGTTTCTCTGAGATGGGTTGTCCTGATCTGCTTGAACACCCGTCAGGGATTGGAAAGGTGGACATTGATCTAGTCAAGCAGGCCTTTCTTCTGCGTAAGAAGGCTGTGAGGGAGGGTGTTGAGTTACAAAAAGTAAGTGTAAGGAAATGTATTATGATTAAAACCTGTCTGACAACAGAGCCTTACCTACTCGGTACTCTTAGCACTCACGACAAGTTCTTATTAACAAGATTTAGATTTAACCTGTTTCAACATCTGCTTATCAGGCCTAAAAAGGAGAGTTTCTGTAAAAATCCAATATCCTGTGGCTGCGACGGAAAGTCTCCACAGGATATGTTGCATTTTATGTTTTTATGCAGATTTTATGAATTCCCACGTAAACGCTTTTTAATTGCTCTTTTAAAAAAAATGAATTTTAATCAGATACGACCAGCCTTTTTATATTTGCAATTGCTGCATAGTGATAGTGTCCTTCAAGTTCTTGAATTTTTAAAACTGTCTCTTAAACTGCGAATTTGTTTGGACCAATGAATGAATTGACGAATCTAATGTACTCAGTCCTTTTATTACTTGTAATCAGATTTTACCTAATGTCATTGTATGTATGTACTGTATGTTTTATGCACTTTTATGGTTGAAATATACCGAATAAAGTCTCTTTTGATTTGATGATTTACGTTGCATCAACAGACTCCATCTGGCCTTGTGCCCTATAACCCAAACTCTGGCCCACTCAAGACTTTAATGCAAAGACTTCGTAGAGCTATCTAGGAAGGCTGAGGCAGCTCCATAAAGGATAAGATATTGGCAATCATATACAACTATAATGGCAACAGTTGTAGGAAACAATTGCTAAATAATTTCATTCCTTGAGAATACATCTTTTAGGGTATTCTTATTTGTACGGTGATTTGAGATGTAGGCAAGTCTCGCGCACCAAAATGGTTTCCCAAACTCCCATACAACCATTCACTGTCGGCTCAAAAGGAATCTATAAGAAACAAACTACTGTAGTAAACAGTAGTGAAGAATAAAATAAGTGACCATGATCAGGGTACAAGAGAACAGTGTCCTATTGTAATCAGTGCATAATTGATTACAAAATAATATTAACAGCTTTCTTGACATGGCTTTTGGAAAATAAATGGGAGAGGCTGCTAGCAATGGTAGAGATTATGTTTCCTGCAGGAAGCATTTCAATTTTGCAAGAACCAGGACATCAGTTCTAATGTAAAGTAACACTTCACCATGGCATCGAGCGGCACCTCCTGTCTCCTTCCCATCTGTAAGGGAAGCCAGGCCCAGCACGACCAAGGGGGGCCTAGCACAACTATAACTCATTTGTAAGCAGGTGTTTCACAACTGACCCGGAATCAACTTGTTTTCACATAAACTGTGAAAAGTTTAAACTTAGCGGGCAGAACAGATGGGAGTTTCATTCATGCCTGCAGTCACTCCCCTTAGAATTACTCAACAAGATAAACCTGTCCTTCCGCTCACACCACATAATTGACCTCCTGTTTCTCCACTGTTTGTGACTTTCATGTCGAAAGTTCGTTTTTTAGGTCTCCTGGCGTTTAACAGCGCGTCAGCGCTGTGTCCGCCAGGAGATCTTTTGTCGCTGACTCTGCTTCCCAGGAGACAGCACCTGGCGCGCGCATTTTCTCTCCGAGGAGGCGATTAGAGCTGGCCACGCGCACGCGAACGAGCGCTGTGGCCAGCTGCTGTCTCCTGGGAAGCTCCTACACGCATGCGCATTCACACAGACACAGACACACACACGAGCACCCATGCACGCACGCACGCACATACATACATACATACAGAGACACACACTCTCCCATGCATACACACACACACGAGTGCGCCGAGGCCCCCCCGCCGTCGCACACATACATACACACACGAGCATACACACACACACACACGTGCACCGATACCCCCTCCTACCTCCTACAACTAAGTTGTCCGGTCCTGTTCTCTTCCGTGCAGTCCTTGGATTCCGCCGGTTTCTCCTCTCGTTGCCCGCTGCCCGTCTCTGCCGGTCTGTGATCCCACTTCTGGCCGTTTAGCGCGCATGCGTGTGATTGCACGCATGCGCTTTCCAGATCCAGCGGCGAACACTACTCCTGCTTGAGCAGCGTTAACCCCATCGCTGCCAGCCAAGGCTGAAAACAGAGCAGAAGCAGCCAGGCAGCGGCTGCACAGCTCACTAAAGGCAGAGGGCACAGGCAGCTCAGAACGATGAAGCATCAATTGTATTTATTAATAGCAGCCACAGCAGGTCAGCTGCACTCCTATATACCGGCGCGCGCCGCGGGTTCAGGGAGGTACACTGGCAGGGAGAGCTATATCAATATAATACTATACTGCTGACTTTCAAAGGGGCTGCTTCCATTAGGACCGGAGTATCACGGGGTCAACTGGTGGCAATGGAATATTTATATACCTTATATAGCTGCCACCGAGCACTCAGGATGGTTTGCAGTGACTGCTAGGAGTCAGTGAGCTTACAGAGAGCCCCCTTTTCGGTCACAGGCTGCTCTGAAGACAGGCAGTAGCAGTAAAACACACTACTGTGTGTGTCACTACACTGTCCGAACACCGTTATCTTACTGGGACATGTGGTATGGTAACAGTTATGTATTACACTGGTGGCCAAAGGAGCTAATGTGCCTACTCCAAGGATCTGTGTTTGCTCTCCTATACTCACATGTTCACTTGTTTGATTTCACATGAGTTTACATGGCTTTTCATCCTTCTAAGGTCGATAAAATGAGTACCATTGAACAAAGGATCTTTGACCATTCAATAGCACAACTAAACTTTTCAGTGAGCTTACAGAGAGCCCCCTTTTCAGTCACAGGCTGCTCTGAAGACAGGAAGTAGCAGTAAAACACACCACTGTGTGTGTCACTACACTGTTTGAACACCGTTATCTTACTGGGACATGTGGTATGGTAACAGTTCTGTATTACACTGGTGGCCAAAGGAGCTAATGTGCCTACTCCAAGGATCTGTGTTTGCTCTCCTATACTCACATGTTCACTTGTTTGATTCCACATGAGTTTACATGGCTTTTCATCCTTCTAAGGTCGATAAAATGAGTACCATTGAACAGAGGATCTTTGACCATTCAATAGCACAACTAAACTTTCAGTGAGCTTACAGAGAGCCCCCTTTTCGGTCACAGGCTGCTCTGAAGACAGGCAGTAGCAGTAAAACACACTACTGTGTGTGTCAGTACACTGTCCGAACACCGTTATCTTACTGGGTCATGTGGTATGGTAACAGTTATGTATTACACTGGTGGCCAAAGGAGCTAATGTGCCTACTCCAAGGATCTGTGTTTGCTCTCCTATACTCACATGTTCACTTGTTTGATTCCACATGAGTTTACATGGCTTTTCATCCTTCTAAGGTCGATAAAATGAGTACCATTGAACAGAGGATCTTTGACCATTCAATAGCGCAACTAAACTTTCAGTGAGCTTACAGAGAGCCCCCTTTTCGGTCACAGGCTGCTCTGAAGACAGGCAGTAGCAGTAAAACACACTACTGTGTGTGTCACTACACTGTCCGAACACCGTTATCTTACTGGGACATGTGGTATGGTAACAGTTATGTATTACACTGGTGGCCAAAGGAGCTAATGTGCCTACTCCAAGGATCTGTGTTTGCTCTCCTATACTCACATGTTCACTTGTTTGATTTCACATGAGTTTACATGGCTTTTCATCCTTCTAAGGTCGATAAAATGAGTACCATTGAACAAAGGATCTTTGACCATTCAATAGCACAACTAAACTTTTCAGTGAGCTTACAGAGAGCCCCCTTTTCAGTCACAGGCTGCTCTGAAGACAGGCAGTAGCAGTAAAACACACCACTGTGTGTGTCACTACACTGTCCGAACACCGTTATCTTACTGGGACATGTGGTATGGTAACAGTTATGTATTACACTGGTGGCCAAAGGAGCTAATGTGCCTACTCCAAGGATCTGTGTTTGCTCTCCTATACTCACATGTTCACTTGTTTGATTCCACATGAGTTTACATGGCTTTTCATCCTTCTAAGGTCGATAAAATGAGTACCATTGAACAGAGGATCTTTGACCATTCAATAGCACAACTAAACTTTCAGTGAGCTTACAGAGAGCCCCCTTTTCGGTCACAGGCTGCTCTGAAGACAGGCAGTAGCAGTAAAACACACTACTGTGTGTGTCAGTACACTGTCCGAACACCGTTATCTTACTGGGTCATGTGGTATGGTAACAGTTATGTATTACACTGGTGGCCAAAGGAGCTAATGTGCCTACTCCAAGGATCTGTGTTTGCTCTCCTATACTCACATGTTCACTTGTTTGATTCCACATGAGTTTACATGGCTTTTCATCCTTCTAAGGTCGATAAAATGTTTACCATTGAACAGAGGATCTTTGACCATTCAATAGCACAACTAAACTTTTCAGTGAGCTTACAGAGAGCCCCCTTTTCGGTCACAGGCTGCTCTGAAGACAGGCAGTAGCAGTAAAACACACTACTGTGTGTGTCACTACACTGTCCGAACACCGTTATCTTACTGGGTCATGTGGTATAGTAACAGTTATGTATTACACTGGTGGCCAAAGGAGCTAATGTGCCTACTCCAAGGATCTGTGTTTGCTCTCCTATACTCACATGTTCACTTGTTTGATTCCACATGAGTTTACATGGCTTTTCACCCTTCTAAGGTCGATAAAATGAGTACCATTGAACAGAGGATCTTTGACCATTCAATAGCACAACTAAACTTTTCAGTGAGCTTACAGAGAGCGCAGAGTAGTGAATGCAGAGTAGTGAATGGAGAGTAGTGAGTAGTGAGTGCCGAGTAGTGAGTGCAGAGTAGTGAGTAGTGAGTGCAGAGTAGTGAGTAGTGAGTGCAGAGTAGTGAGTAGTGAGTGCAAAGTAGTGAGTGCAGAGTAGTGAGTAGTGAGTGCAGAGTAGTGAGCAGTGAGTGCAGAGTAGTGAGTAGTGAGTGCAGAGTAGTGAGTGCAGAGTAGTGAGTGCAGAGTAGTGAGTAGTGAGTGCAGAGTAGTGAGCAGTGAGTGCAGAGTAGTGAGTGCAGAGTAGTGAGTAGTGAGTGCAGAGTAGTGAGTAGTGAGTGCAGAGTAGTGAGTGCAGAGTAGTGAGCAGTAAGTGCAGAGTAGTGAGTAGTGAGTGCAGAGTAGTGAGTAGTGAGTGCAGAGTAGTGAGTAGTGAGTGCAGAGTAGTGAGTGCAGAGTAGTGAGTGCAGAGTAGTGAGTAGTGAGTGCAGAGTAGTGAGCAGTGAGTGCAGAGTAGTGAGTGCAGAGTAGTGAGTAGTGAGTGCAGAGTAGTGAGTAGTGAGTGCAGAGTAGTGAGCAGTGAGTGCAGAGTAGTGAGTGCAGAGTAGTGAGTGCAGAGTAGTGAGTGCAGAGTAGTGAGCTGCCTCAAGTGAAGTACTCTGGTACCCAAGGATGACTAGCAAACAATATTATTCACAACGTTGCTTACTATTCAGCAACATTTGACAGTTTGCAAATCATCTTTATACAACAATTCAGAGTTTGATAACAAGTTAATGTAACACATTGTAATATACAATGCCAATAGCTCAAACTTTAACGCTGGGAGACCTATTGCATTGTAAATGCTTGTTCAACTATGGCCCAGATAAAGTTAACATGTGACAATGTGAAGAGAACACAGTTCAGACAGTCACCAGGCAACTTCTGAAACTAACTAGAAAATACGGTAGTTGTGTGCACAGGCTGACTCCGGAGATCTACACACAGATCTTCCTTTTTGCTTCACCACCATGATTTTATTATAAAATTTTAAGATACAATATTGCCTTTCTCAAATCAATCACTGGAAAAATATGATGAAATCGAAAACCGCATAAAGCACCACATTTTCAAATAAAAGAAACAATTATGGCACGGGCTTGGGGTATGGGCAGACTTATGCAGATGTAGTAAAATAGTGTACATTAGGTCGCCATGTAAGAAAGGACTGTCAGCAAAGAGTTTAATCATGCACCTTAGGTGTGTTAGTGCAGAACACCGCAAGGTACAAACGCCTGAACTATAAGCAGCCTCCTACAATCAGTGGTGCTCCTTGAACAGTGCTACAACAGCTTCTTGCTATAGCGCTTGGGTTGTAGACCATCCGATAAACTCTGCAAGACAAATCTGACAGCATCAAAGAACAGAGGAAGGGCGATGGTGCTTCTCGCAATGCACAAGGTGCAGCGGTAAGATGCTCTAACATAACGTGTATTTGTAAAGAGAACGTTCACCCAGAGGTCTCTTGGCGCTGAATAACAGATGTTCATTGTTACCCAACTCAATGGTAATAATTTTATCGACCTCAGATGGATGAAAGGCTGAGTAGACCCGCCAGGATTTGAACCTGTGACCATGAGGTCGAACACAGGCACCTGCAATGGACGCATTAGTCCACTGAGCCACCAGACCCGGCTCTGACCCAGGTATAGAATATATAACGATATCCCGCAGACAAACAGCCCGCATACCATCAGTCCGCAAAAAAAATCCCGCATGTACTATTAGCCCTCAAATTAAAAGAACGAAAACTTTTAGAACGAATATGCCTTTAGCACGCATGCCTTTACAACGTAAAGGCATGCATGTTAAAGTAATACTCGTTGTAAAAGTTGTAAAGGTAAGTAAAAGTACACTACCCTACCCTACACTCTAATGTAGTACCCCTGCACCACCCACCCTTGACACACAGTCCTTTTTCTACATTTACTCAACCCAGCACGACCCCCCAACACTAGGGGGGACCCTACACTACACAAACACTACAACACTACCCTAAACCACTACACCCCAACAAGACCCTACACTACGCAAACACTAAAACACTCCCCTAAACCCTAAAACACTACCCCCAGCATGACCCTACACTACGCAAACACTACAACACTACCCTAAACCCTAAAACACTACCCCCAGCATGACCCTACACTACGCAAACACTACAACACTACCCTAAACCCTAAACCACTACACCCCAGCATGGCCCTACACTACACAAACACTACAACACTACCCTAAACCCTAAAACACTACCCCCAGCATGACCCTACACTACAACACTACCCAAACCCTAAACCACTACACCCCAGCAAGACCCTACACTACACAAACACTACAACACTACCCTAAACCCTAAACCACTACACCCCAACAAGACCCTACACTACACAAACACTACAACACTACCCTAAACGCTAAAATACTACCCCCAGCATGACCCTACACTACGCAAACACTACAACACTCCCCTAAACCCTAAAACACTACCCCCAGCATGACCCTACACTACGCAAACACTACAACACTCCCCTAAACCCTAAAACACTACCCCCAGCATGACCCTACACTACGCAAACACTACAACACTACCCTAAACCCTAAAACACTACCCCCAGCATGACCCTACACTACGCAAACACTACAACACTACCCTAAACCCTAAACCACTACACCCCAGCATGGCCCTACACTACACAAACACTACAACACTACCCTAAACCCTAAAACACTACCCCCAGCATGACCCTACACTACAACACTACCCAAACCCTAAACCACTACACCCCAGCAAGACCCTACACTACACAAACACTACAACACTACCCTAAACCCTAAACCACTACACCCCAACAAGACCCTACACTACACAAACACTACAACACTACCCTAAACGCTAAAATACTACCCCCAGCATGACCCTACACTACGCAAACACTACAACACTACCCTAAACCACTACCCCCAGCATGACCCTACACTACACAAACACTACCCTAACCCCTATTACACTTCCCCCAGCACGACCCTACACTAAACAACCACCACAACTCAACACTACACTAACACAACACTACACTACACAATCACTACCCCAGCACGACCCCACCCTTAAAAATTAACCCAAACCCCCTTACCTCTCTCGACATCGTCATCGTTTACAACGCAAATGCATTTACCATACATGCCTTTACAACGTATTTCGTTGTAAAGGCATGTGTGATAAAAGCACATGCGTTGTAAAAAAATGCGGGATGATGGTATGCGGGATGAATGACATTGCGGATTAATAGTATGCGGCCTTAAAGTATGCAGGGAAAAAAATGCGGGATAAAGGTTGATTACCCCAGGTAAGACGTTTGCTCCCTAAATCCTGGAGTCCTACTCCTTGGTCATCTAGCCGAAAAAACTGTTCACCATTTTGGGGTAAAGCACTCACTTTCGTGTTGCCTCTAGACAGACGTCCATACATGTATTAACATGAAGTTGTACTTTAGGATTCAGAACTTTCCAAGTATGTACCTCAACTTGGCTAAATATTACAACTTAGAATAAGCATTTAACAAATACAAATAAGCTGATAACAGTGGAGAGTAGGCATGTATCGTGATGATATAGTGCCTGCAAGTTTGTGTGTCACTAACAGAAGGAAACAGGCAGGTAGGTTGGCCAACTGGACATTGTTTTATAAGTACTTCTAAAGAAGTGGAGCCCCATGCAATACTTCCCATAAGTACTCATCAGAAAGCCCTGATGCAGTATCTACATGCTGCATATCTTCCAATACATTCAGTTATTCCATCGATCAGATACATAAATTGTCAAAATATCCAAAGATCATCGCACTTTATGCCGACGATCTCCTCTTTTTCATTACTGACCTACAGCGTTCGGGTCCCCGGGTACTGGAGGTCATGCGCATCTTTGGTGAGATCTCCGGCCTTCGGCTCAACCTACGCAAGTCCACTCTATGGGTGCTAGGTGGCGGGGTCGTGACGGACCCCTGGGCCGCGGGACTGCGTGTTGCGACGGATGGGCTGAAATACCTTGGCGTCTATCTCTCGGGATCGCGCACCATATCGTGGGATCGAGGCGTTTTGCCGGTCTGGGAACGGGTCCAGGCCGATGTCAAGACTTGGTCCAGAATGCCCCTTACTATTTTTGGGAGGTCGGCCATCTTTAAAATGGTGGCACTTCCTCGACTGCTATATCATCTGCAAAACTTCCCGCACCCTATCGGGCTGCACTGGTTTCGCCAAGTCAATTCGACGTTGGGTCGCTTCTTGTGGGCCGGTGGGGCGGCCAGGGTGGCGTTGAAAACGTGCTTCCTATCCACTTATTGCGGGGGCCTGGCCACCTCTGACCTCCTCTCGTACTACCAGGCTTCCCATCTACTTGTTCTCAACGAGTGGTGGTATGGTGACAGGGGGGACCCGGCGTATGCATTGGAGCGGTCGCTCATGGGCGACCACACGCTGCACACCCTTTTATACTCGGCTCGTTTGCGTCGTGCGCTGCCGTCGGTTACCAGAGTGGTCTTTGCGGTGTGGAGGCAGACCCTCCGTCGCATGGGCTGGTGGGGCAGGCTGACGGCTGAGACGCCTCTCTGGCATAACGGCCGGCTCCCGGAGCTCGCGGCCCTGGCAGGCTTTGAGGGCTGGGAGGCGATAGGTATCTCGCTACTGGGCCAGGTCATGTCCGGCACTACCCTCAAGTCCTTCGAGGAACTGCGTACGGAGTTCCACATGCCTCAGTCTCAGTTTTTCCGTTATTTGCAACTGCGCCATGCCCTCACCCCGAGTATTGCTAGCCTGGACTCCTTGCCTGAATTCAGTCCAGTCGAGGCGAAGGTCTTCATGGGCGACCTGGGAGATAAGAAGGTATCCCGGATATACCAGACACTAGTTGTTCATTGCTCCTCTACCCTACTTTCTCTTCGGGCTGCTTGGGAGGTGGACGTGGGGCCCCTGGATGATGATGACTGGAGAGAAGCTTTAGAATCCCCTCGTGGGGCCGCCATTGCTATACGGCTCCGGCTCATCCAATTTAAGTACTTGCACCGGGCCTACTACACCCGCGAACGACTGTGGAAAGCTGGGCTGATTGCGTCCCCGGAATGTCTGCGTTGCGGGATGGTGCCTGGATCCCTGTTGCATACTGTGTGGTTGTGTGGTAGACTGTCTGGCTTTTGGAGAGGTGTGTGGGGCTGTCTCTCTGAAGTCCTCGGCTGGGACCTCGCTCGCACCCATCGGTTGGGGTTACTGCATATTATGGAGGGAGTTGGTGGGAACGTCTATAAGCGGCATTTGTTGTTTCTGGGGCTTGTTGTGGCCAAGCGAGACCTGGCGCAGGCGTGGAAGAGTGTGAGGGCCCCCCCCCTGTCGGCATGGAAGGCGGGCCTGGACTATTTCATGGGCCTTGAGAGGCCGATCTTTGAGGCGCGGGGCTGCCCTCGCAAACACTACAAAATTTGGAAGCGATGGGCCGAATACCGGGGCCTGTCTCTGGATCCCCCCGTGGAACGGGAGGAGGATGTCTGATTGAATGGATGTAATAGGCCTGACTCTGTGACACTCTTGTAGCACTACACCTATGTCCTTAATCCGCTGCTGTATGTACACGTGCTTGGGGGGGTGGGGTGGGGGGGTTGCGAGGAGTTGGGGAGGGCCGGGGGTTGTGGGATTGGGTGGGCTTGGGAGTTTATTAATGTCGAGCTTACTTTCAATGCATATTTGGATACCTGCTTCTTATCTGGTATCTTGTGCCTGTGATGTTGGTGGTGACCTCCGATTGGTGGGGTGCCACCCCCTTCTTGCCTGCTTGCTCAATAAAATTGGTTTTGAAAAAAAAATATCCAAAGATCTTGAGGGCATTACAAATGGTAAACTACAGTGATCTCAGACGTTTGTCCCCAATATTACAGTCTTCAAGTTATGATGATGCCTTTCATTTCTCTATTGCAAATGTGATGGTTGCTCTTTTCTGCATTGAATCTCTTTCTTTCTCCCCCGTGTGAACTCATCGATCAGAAGCATTTGCCTCAAGATACTGGAAAAGCGATTTAGTGCTGGCTAAGAATAGAAAACTGAGAAGTTCTGAAGGAAGTGCTATCTTCGGAGGAGAATCCATTGGTGGAGAGTACAGTGGAAGGAAATTTCACCAGTGACGTTTCCTCCAAATTTAGCGCTTCCTACAGAATCAAAGGCTTTTTCGTTATCACCCAAGTCTAAATTAGGCTCTCTGGGGCGTATCTATTTTTATTTTATTTTATTTAATGCGATTTTATATAGCGCGAACTTTACCCGAAGGTGTCAGAGCGCTTTACATAAGAGCCAGTTGCAGAACATAAGGACTAAGGATTACATGCGTTACGTATAAGATACAAACAGAACAAATTGCGAATGTACAAGACGTAAAGTCACACAAGGAAGAGATACAAACAGAAAAAAAAATTGCAAATGTACAAATAGTAAAGTCACTCAAGGAAGAGATACGAATGGATATACTCAAGAGTCACATAGGAATGGTAGTGAGTACAAAGGTCTACTGCATACAATAGTGATTAGAGTTATCTCTATATACATAGGGAAGGGATACGAATGGATATACTCTAAGAGTCACATAGGAATGGTAGAGAGTACAAAGGTCTACTGCATATACTAGTGATTAGAGTTATCTCTATATACATAGGGAAGGGATACGAATGGATATACTCTAAGATTCACATAGGAATGGTAGAGTACAAAGGTCTACTGCATATACTAGTGATTAGAGTTATCTCTATGTACATAGGGAAGGGATACGAATGGATATACTCTAAGAGTCACATAGGAATGGTAGAGAGTACAAAGGTCTACTGCATATACTAGTGATTATAGTTATCTCTATATACATAGGGAAGGGATACGAATGGATATACTCTAAGATTCACATAGGAATGGTAGAGTACAAAGGTCTACTGCATATACTAGTGATTAGAGTTATCTCTATGTACATAGGGAAGGGATACGAATGGATATACTCTAAGAGTCACATAGGAATGGTAGAGAATACAAAGGTCTACTGCATATACTAGTGATTAGAGCTATCTCTATATACATAGGGAAGGGATACGAATGGATATACTCTAAGAGTCACATAGGAATGGTTGAGGGTACAAAGGTCTACTGCATATACTAGTGATTAGAGTTATCTCTATATACATAGGGAAGGGATACAAATGGATATACTCTAAGAGACACATAGGAATGGTAGAGAGTACAAAGGAGTTCCATTAAGTGGGGTCGGAGGGGGGATGCAGTCACAGCACCAAGGGAGGGTGGGGGGATGCACGGGTATGGAGAAAAGGCAAATCAGAAAAAACAGTTGAGGATCGTCATAGTAGATTCAGCAACCAGTTGCTTGCAATGTCACAAGTTGTAATTTAGGGTAATCCGCAACCAGTCAGTTCGGGGCAGTCGCCATCTTGCTCACCGGTGTTTGCAACCGAAAACTCTAATTTCGGGGCCAGCTACACAAGTTAGGGCAGTGATATTATGCCCAAGCACCTCCAACCAAATTCCGGCGCTCGAACCCGCTCTCTATTCCGGAGTGTAGTGCTGCAAAGATCACTTCTGTAGCCTGGAGAGCAGGGTCGACACGGAGCTTCAGCTCCAGGCACATTTGAGGGCAATTTCGGCCGCCATGTTAAAGTCAGGCATTAAGGATGTAAGGCGCCGCAGACTCCACTGCCTCCAGAAACCCCGAGCACCCTTCGCGGGGCTCACCGCTGCGATCCTCAAGGTGCTGATGTTGTGTCCGTAGTCTGTAGCCGTGACGTTTCTCAGAGGGGTCGGGCCATCTCTCATCACGGGAGGGCTCCGGCCGCCATCTTGTCCCTCGCTGGATTGTTGAAATCAGGCATTAAGGATGTAAAGGGCCGCAGACTCCACTGCCTCCAGAAACCCCGAGCACGCTTTGCAGGGCTCACCGCTGCATTCCTCAAGGTGCCGGTGTGTCCGTAGCGTCTGTAGACGTGACGTTGTTCAGAGGGGTCAAGCCGTCTCTCATCGAAGGTGGACTCCGGCCGCGATCTTAGCCCTCGCTGGATTCCCTTCCCAGAGAAGTCGCAACAGAGTAAAGCCTGTGCAGACGCTCCCGAGAGAGCAAAATACATACCACCGGTGCCTCACATCATCTGACGCTGGTAGGTTCTTTTACCGACGATTCAGCCTGGGGGGAAACGCCGAAAATTGCCCAGAGAAAGTGCGTGGAGCGCGAGCCGAGACGACTCCCGACTCCCGGCCCGAGAACTAGAACTTTGGCTGCATATTACCACGGAGGCGATATGAAATTATCGCCGCTTTGGCGGCCGTTATTGGCTTAAAAGCGGTGATAATTTCATCGCCTTATCAGCAAAGACACACTATCACGTGTTTTGCTCATTTAGCGAGCCTTTCAACAACGCCCAGCTTTGCATCTCTAATGAGATGCAAATTGGGCATTCCAGAGCAAAATAATAGGAGAACTGTCGCTAAGCGACATTTCTCCTATTATGAAGCTGCACGCTAACAAGCAGAGTGTTAAGAAAAGTAGCGCTAACCACAGTTAACACTACTTTCCTAACGCCTGCTTGTGACCTGATTTAGCCATGTAATCCAATGGCTGGTAGATTACATGGCTAAAATTACCCTGCCCTATCAACAAGGTTATCGCCATTTTCAATGGAATATCGCTGGAAAACCAGTGATATTCCATTGAAAACGGCGATAATCCCTGCTACGCTGGGATTTTTATCTCCATGGCGTTAAGCATTGTTAATACAACGCTAACATGGAGATTATCGCCAGCGATAACCGACAATAGATTTTCTCACGCTAACAGCGGTCAGCGATAATTATCGCTGCCACTTGTTAATATGCCCCTGTTCCTAACTAAGTGGCCCACTGGATTCGAGCACAAATGCTAATTAATGTATGACAGTTTTTTTTAATGAGAGATAGTGCAGCTGAGCTCAGGACAGAGGACACACTTTGGAAATGTACAGTGGCATTCTCCAAATAGAAGGAAAGTCGCACATTTCAATAAAAAGAGCTCACAAAAGGTGTTTAAAGTCACGCATTTGTGACCTGCTGTCAGCCACTAAAAAGTATTGGAAAATACACACATTCTTACAGTGAAGCAAGGACCGGGTCAATACATCACCGTTACAGCTGTATTTCTGCCCTGCACATACCTGTCTTGATAGCCCAAAGTGATGTAACGTATTGGACAGTTTCACGTAAGGCTTTGTATGTGTTCTTGCATGTGTTTTTGTCTTGAATGTAGTATGATCTACTAATAATGTCATTTTATTTCCAAATCTGACAGATCTCTGTGGATACCACCCATTATACCAGGTAATTACGGGCCATATTATCAAGGAAGCTGCGGTAGTTTATCGCCGCTTTACCGGCAGGAAACTGCCGATAGAGCGACGATAATGGCCTTGATAATATGCGATTCGAATTTCAATCGATGCCCAGGTTAGAACATCTAACCTGGGCATCGATTGAAATTCGAACCGCATATTATCAAGGCCATTATCGCCGCTTTATCGGCAGTTTCCTGCCGGTAAAGCGGCGATAAACTACCGCAGCTTCCTTGATAATATGGCCCTACGTTTTTTCTCTAACAAGAATGGAAGGCTTGGTTGACGTGTAAAAGATATGACCTGGCATCCCTTTATAATACAAATCTATAAATCCTCTCTCTGGCATATTAACAATAGGACGTTTCTTTCTCTGCCGAACTATTTATCACTAGCGCTATGAAGCAAAACTACGAAATGTGCGTATTTTCTCCGCAAAACGCCAATTTCATATTTGTTTTTTAAGCACAGAGAAATGGTTTTATGGTCATCATAATAATTAAAATTATTTTTACCAATAAAATGATTTTTACAATTAACATGATGACTATTAACAAGACTAAAGATATAACTTTGTAGCACTTTGTATGGAACAGTATCACCAGTTAATACAGCTCTTAGAAAAGGAAAGTATTCTTTTGGAATTGGTTCATAAAATTGATACTATCTATGTTGTTCACATTAAAAAGTATTACTTATTTGAATCAGCACCACAGAGACAATGCAGCATGCCTTTAAGACCTGTAATGATTAGACAACTAAACAGTACAGGTCATTGCTCGCAGAGCGAAGAAGTACCTGCCAGCACTATGGAGATCTGAAGCAGCAACTGCAGAGTGCACACAGATGTGCAAAGTGAAAACCAGAAAGCATTGGCAAAGCCAACAGGTGTGATTCCACAAACCAATGTGTGCAAGCTCAGACATGCACAAATGCTGCCTCAGTTCTTTGCTTTGCAATGTTCGCTTTTATTTTGGGAATTCCTAAAGCTAGGGCGCTGCAGATCCACAAATGTAATTTTGATGCACATTAGTTAGAAGATGGTAAAGGCATCGATGTGTAAAAGATGGTTAGTCATCAACAGCGGACGTGCTTGCCTGGCTAACAAGTGAAGTGCTCTTCAGCTCTCTCGCATGTCTCATGCACTCATGCAACCACCCTTCTGATACCACTCACTGTTCCTGAATTTATTGAAGACTGAGCTTATCATGGGCTTGACATGCAAAGAGCCTGGTTAGGAGTTCATGTGTTATTTATCGCCCCTGAAAAAGAACTATACCAATGTGCAGATTTTGGTGTTAACACACACAAAAATACGTACCATATAGTAAATACTGTATGTTTTCTCCTGTTAAAAGTGTGGCAGGTTCGAACTGCCAAAATGTAATGAAAGTGGAGCTATTTAATGCATCCGATAAATAATGGATGCTTTAAAAATACCTTCAAAGTCGTAATTCCAAGTCATGAGTAAACAGGGGTTAAAACTTGGGTCGGAATACTACAAGCAACTTAATCAAGGCCAGAGACTCCACCATCTCTGGGTGGCTGAAGGAGGAGTGCTCGAGTGACCCAGACAATATTTCACACTGAAACATAACTGAAGCCGGTCAATATTTCATTAACTAGAGTGCACGGTTTATAGGGTACTATTTATTTGTGTTTCAAATAATTGTCAATACTCAATGTCCATAATTAGCGTGAAGATAATCGGAGGTTAGGTGTGTTGAAAATAAAATCCATAGGTACCTTTTGCAGCTTCTTTTCTAATTCCTCAAAGAAGATGTTCGCTTTGAAATCCTTGACTTCAACAGCGGCACTGACGGGAACAGCTTGGATGTGCCTGGATCTGAAGGGAAAGAAGAAGATTTGAACAATCAGTCCCTTAACAAAATGAGCAAGTACATGCTTTAGTAATGTAGAACTGGAGAAGAGGGCGCGCTCCAAGTGCATGCGCTGTTAGTTGTATTTTTAGGTCTGTCGGTAGCCAAGACCTTCTGATTTTATTTAAATCATTTAAGGATACCTTCTACTAGGGCCTTCAATCAGCCCTTTTCAGACACAGGTCTGTTGAGTGATTCGCATTTCCCTTCCACCTACTACAGCATACAGGATGGGGCAGAGGGTCAGCCCACTTCAACCATTGATTAAAATCACTGTGAGTGAAGACATTCTGCTCTTTCACAAGGAGTACATACACAGAAAAACAAGGTAGCTTCAGTTCCTGGTGCTACTATAGCAGGGTGTGCTTTTGACAACAACATTTTTTTTGCTTTTAGTGAAATGTTTTTTTGTATTGCCAAAGGCCTACCAGTTCCCTCACAAAGTTTTACAGAAACCAAGACATAATGAAATAAGCACCGACAAAAAACAAAAACGTAAGTAGCCAACACCAGACTTATTGCCATAGCAAATGCTTCTTTAAAACTCAAGATGCCATTCTCTGCTGTGCAACTACGAGTAGCAAAGAATCTTTTACATGTGGAAGACAAAAGAACATCTACAATGACTCCTTCTGGCATATGGGTCGCCACAAGTCAGTGTTCGCCTTTTCTGTCAGCAGTACTTGGCATTCTGGGGCTTTTAGTTTTACTTCCCGCATTACAAGGTGGGTGTTAAAAGTCTCGGCATGCTAAATCCAGATGGCCAAAAAGTCACCAGGTCTGGGAAAGCGGCATGTTCATGGCATAGGATCATTTGGTAGTAAAAAACAAAAAATTGTAAGAAAAGCAGAATTTAATCATCTGAGCTCTTTACAAAGCAGGCAACGTTCACTAACGGGTCCCTGTCACTTTTTTTCTAATTTTTTCTAAGAGAACATTTTTATAACCCGCAAAGTTGATTATAAAAGAACCCTTAAAGATTATCATAAACTGTGTAAAATGGCCAAAGCCACTTACTTTGCTGACACTGTCACGCAGGCCCAAAATTGCCCATGCACCCTTTTCTCAGTGGTAAAGAAGTTGACAGGCTGTGACACTACTCCGCCTCCCCCGATCCTCGATGAGGTTCAATGTGATAAAATTGCCGACTTCTTCATCGAGAAGGTTGAACTTATTTATGGTACTTTGGGTTCTTCTTCCCTCCCCGTCAGATCCATGCTGACTCTTGACCCTACTCCCGAAAGTGAGCTTGATTCCATAGCCAAATTATGTACCTGGCTACCATTTGATGAAAAGTCTTTTTATGACTGTCTGTTAAGCATTAAATCGGGCTCTCCACGTGACCCTTTGCCAACTAAAAGATTGCGTCAACTCCTTCCTGACTCTCTTAACGTCCTAAAAGAGCTTCTTAATTCCTCACTGAGAGATGCCTTTGTCCCGCTTGAGTAGAAACACGCAATGGTTATTCCACTCTTAAAAAAGGTTGGAGCTGACCCCTTGATACTGTCAAATTTTAGGCCAATCTCTTTACTTACCGTGCTCTCTAAGATCCTGGAAAGACATGTCAACAATCAATTACCTCACCATGTGGAGAGATTTGGTTTCCTGCATCCGTCCCAATTGGGCTTTAGGTCTAACCACTCCACAGAAATGACTCTTCTTGGAGTCACTGAGAGATTGCGTCATTGCATGGACCGTGGAGAGACAACAGCACTCATATTACTTGAATTGAGTGCCACATTCGATACTGTGTCACATTCCATTCTTCTTGCCTCTCTCTGGTCCTTGGGAGTGGAAAGTCCCGCCTTGGCATGGCTTGCCTCCTTCCTTAGTAGCTGCACCTTTCAGGTCTTTTCCTCTAAAGCCGCTTCTAAAATCTGTTCTTCAGCGTACGGAGTGCCCCAGGGGTCTATTTTGAGTCCCTTACTCTTTAATATCTATATTAGACCCCTGCCCACCATCGTGGAGGATGCTGGTCTTTCTCTATTTTCACTCTGACGACACACAAATCATCTTTTCTCTTTCCGCCACCGAAGATGATAACATCTCAGCCCTCAAACAGGGATTGTATAAAGTCTCAGAATGGATGCGTAACAACTTTTTGAATCTGAACGGAGACAAGACAGAGGTTGTCATCCTGGGCAAACACAAGGACCTATGGGGCCCCAACACTGGCCCCAAGAAATGGGTCCTCCCCACAAACGTGCTCTTTACCTCAAGAGGAAAGAGTCTCAGCATTCCTTACGGGCCGCAGTTTCCAGGTCGCACAAGGACAGTTCAGGTCCAATGAAATAAAACTCAAGCAGGGAGTCCCAAAAGGCTCCAGTCTCAGCCCCACCTTATTTAATCTGTATGTGGCCCCTGTTGGAGCAATCACAGACAAATTTGTGGTTGAGACAGTGTCGTATGCAGACGACACGCAATTGATTGTGACGCTTACGCAACCAGAAGATCAATGTGCGGCTAATTTTAAGAGCTGCATGCAGGAACTGGCCAAGTGGATGGCGGACAACTGCCTCCGTCTTAACGGAAATAAGACAGAGGTACTGATCGTAGGCAAATCTCCATCAGTGTGGACCTCAGCGTGGTGGCCGGACGAGCTGGGTGAACTGCCCACACCCAGCAATCTAGTGGAAAACCTAGGAGTTTGGCTGGATAAAAATTTATCCTTTGACCACCAGACCAAACAAGTGGCAGGCACTTGTTTTGGTACACTACGGGTCCTTAGGAAAACACTGGACCTTATGCCTACGCCGGTGCGCCAGACCCTAGTCCATGCACTGATAATATCCAGGCTGGACTACGGAAACGTACTATATCTAGGAGCCAGCGGAAAATGCGTCACTAGACTGCAACGTATACAAAATGCGGCGGCCCGCCTGATCCTTCAACTACCCAGAATGGCATCATCACAAAAAGCTCTGAGAACGCTTCACTGGCTCCCTATTAGGGAACGGGTGACGTTTAAGGCACTCTGTATAGGACATCGGATCCTTCATGGGAGAGGCCCTAGGTACCTGCAGAACTATCTTAAGCGGTATGAGCCAACATGCCAATTAAGATCATGTGGCACGGGGCTGGTGCAGGTCCCGAAGGTAAAAAGAGCAAGAATGGGTGGAAAATCCTTTAGAGCTTCGACTGCTAGGCTGGGGAACAAGCTGCCAGAAAAGCTGCGCTTGGAAAATTCGGAGGTTATATTCCGTAAAGAACTTAAAACAATCCTGTTCCCCAAACCTCAATGTTCCAAATAGGCTCCTCTCTCCACATTTAGAATAACACGCTAAAAGGAAACAACATCAGGAAATAGCGCGGGGACACACCTGCTGGTGTAACCAAGCGCTTTATAAAATATAAAATAACCCGTTGCCCAGGTCCGCAACCTTGGCTTTCTCATTGATGAAAACCTTTCTATGCAGCAGCAGGTGGTGAGGGTGGCTGCTACATGCTTCACCATTTTGAGATGGTTTCATAAAATCCTCTGGAAGCTTCCTGACTCCACCAAAAGGACAGTTGTCCAGGCCCTGGTCACCTCTCGCCTGGATTATGGCAACGTTCTTTATTTGGGGGGGTGTCATGGAACTCTTAGAAAGCTTTAGGTGGTGCAGAATGTGGCTGCCGGCCTCCTATGCCACGTCCCGCGCAGAGTATCCATATCCCAGTCCCTCCTGAACCTTCATTGGCTCAGGATTGAAAGTAGAGTTAAGTTTAAGGCTCTTTGCTATATTTTTAAGATCAAACAGGGTGTTGCTCCCCTATATTTACAGGAGCTCATTCATGCCTATTTCCCTACACGTTCTCTCCGGTCTTCCTCCAAGGGTGACTTAATGATTCCCAGATTTAAGTTGGTGAGAATGGGCGGCCGCTCGTTCTCCCACTTAGGCCCTAAGATTTGAAATTCCTTGCCTACTTCATTGAAAACTGAAACCATCTATTTCAACTTTCGAAAGGGCCTCAAGACATGGATTTTTCTGTAATAAGCTGAATTTTTTTCTCTTTTCACCCTTTTAGACTATCCCTTGGCGCCGGGAAACCCTGTATGGGTAGCTGTGCGCCTTAAAAGTTAAATAAATAATAATAAAAGAGCATTAAGTAGCATTAAGCTGAAGTAGTGTGGCTCACTGGTTAGAGGCGGCAGACCCGAGAGCAGAGGACGGCCCGGGACCAGGGTTCGATTCCCGGCGCGGCAGGTTTCTGGACCAGGGTCAGCGGACTCGATAATTCTCTCGCCTCGGTGCCCACTCTGATCAGCGTTCACACTCGGCAACTCTGGGCATTAGCTTGCCTCATCTTCACTAACGGCCCCACCAGACCGCCGGGGATGCCTGGTCTCACCCTGGAGATACCCATTAAGGGACCATCTCTCAGGGAAGCCAGGAAGGGTTTCGCAGTGGTCGAAGCGCCTTGGGACCCTACGGGTAAGTAGTGCGCTATATAAAATGCCTATACATACATTAACCCATTATTCTAAAACGACGTGCTTAATCAAGGGAGAACACTGTAAATTATATTTTTTCCAAGCAGCTGTTAACACATGCTCTTCGATTGCAGCTATCCTTTTGTGTATTGTGAGGACTTTGAAAGTTTCTGTGTGAGCTCTGTCCTTCCCTTCTGAGTCCCTCCACAATTCTACACAACTCAAATGACCTTGAAAGAAGATTGACGCGGTCCAAATTAGAGCAAATTAGGGCAAAAAAATAAATAGGGAGTCTGGTCTTCTCTTTCTTATTGTGGGTCTTTTGAGAGGCATGAAATGTCTCCTCCCTGAGAGCAACGCAGGAGCACACACTGTGAAAGAGAGATGGCAAGGGACTGGAAATTGGCATTTGCGGGAAAGTGATAATTCTTGATTTTCTCCTGTACCATTTTACCATTCCTTCTATTGATCTGTGATTTCCTATAGCGCTACTTTAGCTTAAGAGTAATAAATATGCTTTACAAACATCCAGTGAACTACAACGAAAGGAGATATTTCTTGATACGGGCGAAAGCAGCACAGAGGGCTCAACAGGAAGAGTGGGGGATTGCCTGGAGAGGTTTCCTTCTGTAGCTTCTTGAAGGCGAGCAGATATGGGTGGGTTCTGAGTGACATGGAAGGGAGTTCCAGATACTAGTTGTGGTAAACTAGTGTACCACTTGTGTGCAATCCTTGTGGGTCAGTGTCGGTACATTGGAAAGTTCATCCCAGAGGACATGTTCGGGTGGCACAGGATGGCACATACTGCCTGAGGGCAGCGGCATCTAGAGAAGTCTGAACCCTGGATCCCCATATTGTTGCTCGATGGTAAGTAAGAGTGTGAAGATGAAGGGGTCCTCTGGATGCCCACAGAACTGTACACTGGATACATTAGTCCACGGAAATATCGGACCGGTGATACATTACCTTGAATGCAGGCTTTTAGAAACCATTCACTGTCATTTTCTTAAAGTATTGTGATTCTACAGTATTACGAGTTTACTTCATTTACTACAAATACGTGGTAGAGGGCAAGTGCACGACCACACGATTTGCGTTGGCTCACAGCTGGGCATCAAAAACTTGATTCACAATTTTTCCTTTCTGGTTTGTGACCCTGTCTTTCTCCCAAGATAGTGGCAGGGATACACACTTTATCCCTAGGGCTTCCGCCTTCACTGTGATCCTAGTTGCCAGCAATGCCTGTGCTGGTTACCTTCACCTTGGCTTCAAACTGGACTGGTGCTGATTCCCCAAGCTGAATCTGATGTCCGGGCTCCTCTGGCAATGGTTGTAAGGCAGCAAATAGCTATTGGTGGACAGAACAAAAGGTCTTTAGACAAGGCATAAAAACAGTCTATCAACAGAGAGGATAGTCTCAGAATACTTCCTAGCCTTGGGACGCCTCATATATTAGCAAAGCATCCAAGAACCACTTCCATCTATCTATGTAAGAGTAAAAAAAAACAGCCTGGACCTATTGGCAAGTATAAAAGGAACTCTTTGGTGAACTGACAAGAGTAATATATCACCCAATCCCAAGCAGCCAAGGAAGTCTGTATTAATTTATTAAACTGTGAGGCAAAGAGAAAGACAACACAGACATATCCTAAATCCTTACATTGGTGTATTCCTGTGTACTAATCTGAAAACACTCAAGAAGAAAGGAAATGTTCTACACTTTTACTTATAGATTTCAAACTACTTGTACAGGACTGCAGTGACTTCTAAAATGATTCTTTTTAATAAAAGCACCTACATTGTATGCTTAGGACCATGCTCTCATTTTATAGGAGCAACAGGAAAATCCAAAACTGCTAATTCAACAGGGTTTCTTATCTATAAAACATTTCCTTCAAAACATTTTTTTGCTAAGGAACACATGGGCATCTTCCCTGCGTTCTACTTTTCATGATCCAAACTATGCAGCATTAGCTCTAATAAGGACTGTCAGTTTATTTACACAGACTAGCTAACAAAAAACTACCAATGCCCTTGCAAAACTATGTAGCATGAGAATAACATACAATAATGGTGTTATCACCTAAGACTTTTAGAACAAAAACTACCCACATCTAGTTCCCCTTAAAGATCAAAATAAGGGAAAAACAATCTAGACTACTGATCCTGTCATAATTTCATCAAACAGGATGGGCAGTAAAATAACATATATTTTTATTTATTTTATTAATGCTTACAATGTTTAAAACAGTATTACTGAATAGTCAATTACATGTCTCATTGCTATTTCACAGACAGCTTAGACAGGCAAAAAAAAAAGTTGAGACAAAGAGACAGCAACATACATTTTACCTAGCCTTAATTTGTATAGGAGCTCGCCTCCTTCCCCCATTTTGACAGTAGGAAACCTGAAACAGGTTTCACTTCTGTCAACACTATCAACCCAATACTTGTAGCAACTGGGCATAAACAAAGTTATAGGAGGTACATAGCACTTTTGAGAGGGCTAAGAAAAACATGAATACCCAAACCCCTATCCTTTTAGCAAATGCACAAGTGAAACATGAGGGCACATGAAGTCAAACTAAATTTCATTGCCTCAGTTTTAAAGCTATCTGTTAATCAAAGTTCACATATACCATTATAACGTTTTCTATCATATGAGTACATAAAGTGCTTGCTTTTGCAAAAAAAAAGAGTAAAACTTCTCCTTCTCTCCCCTGTCGTCTTTCAAAAAGTTTCAGAGTTCAAGATGGCAAAGCAAATTTTGCTCTGGGAGCCATGCTAGGCTTCTAAATATAGAACTGACATTTAACCCTTCCCAGCTGTCCTATTCAGTATGCAAGGGTTCCCATGCGTCTTTCCCAATTCAAAGACACCCTAAAGACAGAAAGCTGGAATGCAGACCCATTCCCCTGTTTGTCAGTTTAGAGTTAAGAGAATAACCTCTGCTGGTTTTATACATATTTTCAATTATAAGCAATGTGCAGTATACTTTTCTAACAATATAGATGTCAGCTGTTTGTATTACCTACTGGCGGTCGCCAGTAGGTAGTTATAGTTAGGATCGTTTTCCATAGGAAATCCGCAACATTCTATTGGGAATAACTTTGGCGCCGAATGAGGGATCTGCCTGTAATTTTCCTTAACTTTGCCTCGCTCCTTCCCTGAAAGTTTCGGGGGGATCCGTCAAGCGGGGGCCGCGATAAAAGGGGGGTCCCAAAACGTGTTTTCCCCATGTTAATTTCCATAGGGCGGTTGGAACCACTTTTAGCCCGAACGGCTGAATGGATTTCCACCAAACTTGGCAAAATTGTAGGGAATGGTACCCCAATGCGCCTTTGCTATGTCTCAAGATATATGCTCCAGTGGTTTTTACGAAAATTAACTTTGAAAAAATATATATTGGGCTACATTGGGCTATATATATGTTAGAGCCCAAATGTAGCCCAATGTAGCCCAATGTAGCCCAATGTAGCCCAAAGATGGCCACCAGAGACAAAAGAAAACAAATGTAGCCCAAATATCAGCCAGATGTAGCTCAACTAAAGCCCAATGACAGAATGTCCCAGAGTGTTCTAAAGAACAACTAGAGCGCTAACAGTCTTACTTATGACAAAAGTATGGCACACCTGAAGTCATCTTGATTGGAATAAAGTGTTAACACTTAAAACATTTAATTTGCAAAGGAACAAAATGAGGGGGTTCATTTTGCCATAGAAATTATGATTAGTGCTGAAGAAAGAAAAAATAGGGCACATCTTGAGTGACTTCTCAAATCCTCTTATATTTCATTAAAAAAATTCTGATATGCAGTCTCCCAAGATGGCCACCAGAGACAAAAGAGCCCAAATGTAGCCCAAATATCAGCCAGATGTAGCCCAACTATAGCCCAATGACAGAATGTCCCAGAGTGTTCTAAAGAACAACTAGAACGCTAACAGTCTTACTTATGACAAAAGTATGGCACACCTGAAGTCATCTTGATTGGAATAAAGTGGTAACACTTAATACATTTAATTTGAAAAGGAACAAAATGAGGGGTTTCATTTTGCCATAGAAATTTTATATATATATATATATATATATATATTACCTACTGGCGGTCCCAAACCACTCCCCGCTGTGGCCCTTGCTTCTTTGCTAGTTGGAGAAGATTGTTTGGATATTTTGCGCGGTCTCCAGAAACGCGCTACAGGGGCCCCGTTCTGTCAAGTGGCCCGGGCTCTTCTGGTTCCTGCTCCGGCAGTTTCTTTGGCCACCAAGGTATTGGTACGGCCCGAGGCCCGCCACTCCACACAGAGGAAATCCGAGGCGGCTGCACTGCAGTCCGTGACTGCACAGAGGACTTGATAGCATTGTCGTCTTGTTCCCTGCCAGGCTGACGTATGTGAGGAGCGGCTGGAACGTTTGGGGACTGGAGGGAGCATCATATGCGAGTACAGAGACTGGGTATTGATTTTAACTTCACTTCATTCACCCTGCACATCGTATATTCCACTGTGGACACTCCCTGGGCAGCACTCACCTGATTGATGTATTGTGGGACTTGCAGTTCCTACGAACGGCAAGTAGTGAGCCGAGACTACAGGAGAGGGAGTGACGATTTGCAGCCAATGAAACTGTGGCAGGTGTTATTTTGATGAGGGAAGCAATCACCAGTAACATTTATGGCGTCTGAGGAAGGCAGTGGTCTGCCGAAATGCATTATGCCAGCAAAATTGATTAAAATGCTCCCAAACCACTCCCCGCTGTGGCCCTTGCTTCTTTGCTAGTTGGAGAAGATTGTTTGGATATTTTGCGCGGTCTCCAGAAACGCGCTACAGGGGCCCCGTTCTGTCAAGTGGCCCGGGCTCTTCTGGTTCCTGCTCCGGCAGTTTCTTTGGCCACCAAGGTATTGGTACGGCCCGAGGCCCGCCACTCCACACAGAGGAAATCCGAGGCGGCTGCACTGCAGTCCGTGACTGCACGGAGGACTTGATAGCATTGTCGTCTTGTTCCCTGCCAGGCTGACGTATGTGAGGAGCGGCTGGAACGTTTGGGGACTGGAGGGAGCATCATATGCGAGTACAGAGACTGGGTATTGATTTTAACTTCACTTCATTCACCCTGCACATCGTATATTCCACTGTGGACACTCCCTGGGCAGCACTCACCTGATTGATGTATTGTGGGACTTGCAGTTCCTACGAACGGCAAGTAGTGAGCCGAGACTACAGGAGAGGGAGTGACGATTTGCAGCCAATGAAACTGTGGCAGGTGTTATTTTGATGAGGGAAGCAATCACCAGTAACATTTATGGCGTCTGAGGAAGGCAGTGGTCTGCCGAAATGCATTATGCCAGCAAAATTGATTAAAATGCTCCCAAACCACTCCCCGCTGTGGCCCTTGCTTCTTTGCTAGTTGGAGAAGATTGTTTGGATATTTTGCGCGGTCTCCAGAAACGCGCTACAGGGGCCCCGTTCTGTCAAGTGGCCCGGGCTCTTCTGGTTCCTGCTCCGGCAGTTTCTTTGGCCACCAAGGTATTGGTACGGCCCGAGGCCCGCCACTCCACACAGAGGAAATCCGAGGCGGCTGCACTGCAGTCCGTGACTGCACGGAGGACTTGATAGCATTGTCGTCTTGTTCCCTGCCAGGCTGACGTATGTGAGGAGCGGCTGGAACGTTTGGGGACTGGAGGGAGCATCATATGCGAGTACAGAGACTGGGTATTGATTTTAACTTCACTTCATTCACCCTGCACATCGTATATTCCACTGTGGACACTCCCTGGGCAGCACTCACCTGATTGATGTATTGTGGGACTTGCAGTTCCTACGAACGGCAAGTAGTGAGCCGAGACTACAGGAGAGGGAGTGACGATTTGCAGCCAATGAAACTGTGGCAGGTGTTATTTTGATGAGGGAAGCAATCACCAGTAACATTTATGGCGTCTGAGGAAGGCAGTGGTCTGCCGAAATGCATTATGCCAGCAAAATTGATTAAAATGCTCCCAAACCACTCCCCGCTGTGGCCCTTGCTTCTTTGCTAGTTGGAGAAGATTGTTTGGATATATATATATATATATTACCTACTGGCGGTCGCCAGTAGGTATATATAAATAGGATTGTTTTCCATAGGGAAATCGCAACATTCTATTGGGAATAACTTTGGCGCCGGTTGAGGAATCTTCCTGAATTTTTCCTTAACTTTGCCTTGCGACGCTCCGGTCCTTCCCTAAAAGTTTGGGGGGGATTCGTCAAGCAGGGGCCGAGATAAAAGCGGGGTCCCAAAACGTGTTTTCCCCATGTTAATTTCCTGATTGGCTGCCAATGTCTGTCAACACTCCAAAACAGAAACTGTTGGCAGCCATCTTTTGCCTCGGTAGACTGAGGTACAGGAAAGCAGAAAAACAAACGTGTAGAACTCAAAAAGGGGGCAGGGTAGAAGCATCCTGACCCCCAAGGCCCAAAAAAAAAACAATTCAGAAAATCGCGGGGTACGCTTACGGTACGCGTACCGGTACGCGCACGGTGCACGTACCTCATTTTTTTACAAGAAAAACAAAAAGATTTGGGGGCCTTGTAGAAACACTCTGACCCCCCAAGGGCTGTTCAGGTGGTCCCATACGGATATTAACATATATAAATGTTATCCGCTAATAGAATTAGCATTTAAAAAACCTTGCGAGTTCACTGGGAAAAAAAAAGGTTTCAGGCCTTATATAGTTAGGAATTAGCATTTAAAAAACCTTTGAAATTCACTGAAAAAACCATAGGTTTCACACCAGTTATAGTTAGGAATTAGCATTGAAAAAACCTATTAAATTCACTGAGAAAACCATAGGTTTGACACCAGTTATAGTTAGCTGAACATTTTACTCATACACACACACCCCCCACACACATACCCCCACATACACACACCCCACACCCACCCCTCCCACATACACCCCCCACACATACCTCACACACCCACACCTCCACTCACACCCAAACACCCCACACACCCACACACACCTTACACACCCACACCCCCACCTACACCCACACACCCCACACACCCCTACCCACACACACCTCACTCCCCCCCACACACACACACACCTCACAGACACACCCCACACATCCCCCACACACACCTCACCCCTCCCCCACACACACATACCTCTGACACACACCTCACACACACACACACACCACACACACCTCACACCCACACACACCCACACCCACACACACACTCCTCTCACACACACACCCACACCCCCCCACACACACACCCACACACACACCCACACACACACCCACACATCCTACACACACACACCCACACATCCTACACACACACACCCCCACCCCCCCACACACACACCACACACACACACTCATTCTTTTTTTTCTTTTTTTGAGGGGGTTCCCCACACACATACCCCCACACACACACACACCCCACACCCACCCCCCCCCCACACACAGCCCACCATACCTCATACACCCACACCCCCACCTACACCCACACACCCCACACTGTCATTTGAGATGTCATCAGTGATGTCATGAGTGATGTCACTGACCATGTCATGAGTGATGTAATATGTGACGTCATCAGCAGTGCATTGCACGCACAAGTTATAGTGAGTCCAACTAACTATAACGTGGGAATTTCAATGGTTTTATGCGAGTAAAATTTCCACCTAACTATAACTGGTGTGAAACCTATGGTTTTTTCAGTGAATTATACCTAAATGTATGCATTTACTGAAGCCTAAGGCAGTTTAAAAGCTGCTCTGAATGGCAGAATTGCTTTTTAAATTAGTGAATTTTACCCAATTTCGACTTTGATATTTGGGGCACTTAAAAATGAATATCCTATAATCTTTTTGCATAATAGTCATCCTCAGAATGTTCTCTACAAATTCCAGAGATGGGCATCAGAAATGTATCAAAAATGAGTTTTTTACACCTGCGCAGAGTGAAATTTCACATGCAAGTTTCCTCATTATGCGATACAATACAACTTAAATTACATTTGTATGCTAGGATGTCACAGTATGAGTATTAAGCTTTAAAAATATTTTAAAAACAAATTTAAAAGCACTTATTATTTTAATAATAATTTTTCCATAATTATATATATATATATATATATATATATATATATATCCAAAACTTCAAAACACCAGCCGGTTGCACTCGTGGGCGGGTGCACGCCAAACGGGGGTGTGCCCGTTACACAATATCAGCTTCACACATCCAAGGATCATAAATCCAAAAAGGAAAGCAGCACTGCTGCTTTCCTTTTTGGATTTATGATCCTTGGATGTGTGAAGCTGATATATATTATATATATGTATATATATATATATTCACTGAAAAAACCATAGGTTATAGACCATATATAGTTAGGAATTAGCATTTAAAAAACCTTATTTTACTCACACAAAACCATTGAAATTCCATATATAGTTAGTTGCACTAACTATATATCGCGCACCCGCAATCCACTGCTGATCATGTCACATATTACATCATTCATGACATGGTCAGTGACATCACTGATGACATCACTGATGACATCTCAAATGACATCACTGATGACATCACTGATGACAACATCCAGTGACTGTATGTTTCTGTAAAGTTAAAATATGTCTTACATATTGAAGAATGAATGGATGTATAAGTGTCTGGATGAAGGATTTAGTAGGTGCGTGACTGACTGTATGAGTGAGTGATTAAATGTGTCTCACTGAATGCATGGGTTAGTGACTAAACTGTCTTAATTTGTGCATCATTATGTCTGTTGTTCTGTAAACTGCTGCATGTGTTGATCATTAGCTATACGAGAGGCTATATGTGTTATTAATTGGTTGCCCAAGTATTTCTATGGGAGATTGAGTTTGTGTGGGGGTGGCTGGAAGGTGTGTGACTCTATGCATAGATGTGTGAGCAGTTTATTCACTAGGTGTATGAGTTCAAGAGTGCATGTGGAAACAGCTACATGGGCAGTTGACTGTGTGCATGAGTGTATTGATGAGTGAATGGATATCTCAATGCTACATGTCATAGTAAGTACATATGTAAAACACAGTACATGTGAGAGTTGGCATATATAAATAACTGTGCATGAGAGCCACTGAATGAGTGAGTGGTTGTATCGATCATTGTGAACTTGTATCAGGGATTGTATAAGAGAGTAAATATGTGTTAGTATATGTTTCAATAAGTAAGGTGTGTTTAACTGTATAGTTGAAGAAATGGAGGTGAGATTGTTTCTTTGCATGACTGACTGGGTGTGTGAGTAACTACATGGATGAGTGGCAGTGTGTGAGTGTCTGTATACACTGAGTGTATCTAAGGTTATATTAGAGTCTGAAGAGGTTTATCGTATTAGCACAAGAATGATGTCAAATGAGATGTCATCAGTGATGTCATCAGTGATGTCATTTGAGATGTCATCAGTGATGTCATCAGTGATGTCACTGACCATGTCATGAATGATGTAATATGTGACATGATCAGCAGTGGATTGCGGGTGCGCGATATATAGTTAGTGCAACTAACTATATATGGAATTTCAATGGTTTTGTGTGAGTAAAATAAGGTTTTTTAAATGCTAATTCCTAACTATATATGGTCTATAACCTATGGTTTTTTCAGTGAATTTTCAAGGTTTTGTAAATGCTAATTCCTAACTATATATGGTCTATAACCTATGGTTTTTTCAGTGAATTTCAATGGTTTTTTAATAGCAAATATCATAAGCTGTCGAATGTCAAGTACGTGGTAAGTGAAAACATTTTCGTGTTTATGCACACTGATCTGCTTTGAATGGTGCCCCCCCCCCCCTCATTTCTATTAGGAGTACTCTCTCTTTGCAGATAGTGAAAGGTAGTTAACGCAGGCCTTTGCCCCCGTTGTAATCCGTCGTGCCTGCTTCTCTCTCCATTTGATTGATTGTTATCCAAGTATTTACTGTTTTAGAATTAGTTCTCTTTGGTTCATTCTCTATTTACAAAGAAACACAGAGTCGCAATACTCTGTTTAGTCTTTGCAGATAACGAAAAATCGTGTAAAAAAAAAGAAAAGGAATCGAGCAAAATCAGTAGGCCACTAATGGGATCTCTTTTTGACCTCGCTAAAATAGAAACATTAGGAACAACCCCTCATGACAAATACAAAACTAGTGAGATGAACTGAACTCCACACAATGATGGCTGCAAAACAGCTCGGCTCCGCCACCCACCCCGCCCGAAATAACGATAAAGAACGGCTGCCATGATTGGTTGCGGAATGACCACGACGGAGCTACGAAATGGTGCTGCTCTCATGCTAACCCCAGCTTCAGTCTGAAACATCCAGAAACACTGTAGACTACCAATTCGATCAGTTCCGGTAGCGCCCCAATGTAACCCGGTAGAGAAGAACTAGCCCTCCCCTCTTTGACTGATGGTTCTTGTTGCCTGTCCCTTCTGTTGTCATTTAACAGAACTATTTAGCCTGCTGAAAGGGGTTGTGTTCCGACCGCTGGTTGGTGGAGACATTTTGACTATATTCTGTACCTGCGTTGTCGCGTAATGCGTCATATGACGCGCCGCGTTAGCGCATCCGGAAGTCATCCGGGGCGCGCAGCGCGTAACGTAAGCATAACAAGTCATGTGACTTGTTAATAAAACTTTTCATTGGTTCATTTTACTTTTCTTATTGTAATGATGAAAGGCTTGGTCATATGACCTAAAAATTACGCTTTTCATTACTTCCGAACATTATTTTTTCTTAAATATATGTTATAATGTTCCAGGCTAATGTACTTTCCCGGAAATTTTACAACTGTCCTGCAAGTAAAATATATTCTTTTTTCGAGAAAAAGAGCGTTTCTTCGTCCCATGACGGAGCCGTTGAGCAAAAGAGGGTCGACCTGCTGTCTTAGTCGCCGATACGCCTGAATATGAGATTCTTATCGATCACTTTATGTTGCAGGAATAGAAAACACAACAGCCCTTGACCATTTATCTTTACTGCGTTCCTTCGTATTATACCTTTTACCCTTCATGTAATTGGTCTGCTTTATTTCACTTGCCTTTTAATGATTCTAAAACAGTCACTATTATTAAAAACTTTACCAATGTATATACTACTACCATGTTTTCTTTTAAAAACCTTTATTGTGAAAATTTCATTATACAAATACGAGCCTATAACCACGTGGGCCTGCCACAGAGCAAACTGTAATCGTATATGATGAATAGACATTTACACTGTAGAGGAACGTAACGGGCGGGCCATTAGGTTGCAAGAACTAAGGTGTCTAACAGTTACGGAATCGGTGGACGTACATTTTATAATTAAAATACGACAGGGCCAGTTACAATAAAATTATCTAGATATACATTTGCGGGCAAGTACCATGGGTGACGTTAATTCGAACTTTCAACAGTACAGTAAACAATAACACATCAGAACTTAATATCAATAGGGATGTCGAAATAGTCAATCAATTCTCGTCCCCGCCCGCCATGTGCTTCAAAACGGCATACGTATCTCGTGATTTCAAGGTTCTGCAACCAGTACACAACAAGGAGTTACGAGTCCCATTTATTCCGGCGCCATTTTGGGCGAGGACGGGCAGGTCCAGGATATAGTCAAAATGTCTCTACCAACCATCGACTATGATGATGTTCATATGCTGTATTTATTAGAGTAACACTCATCTGTCCACATGAAATTAATTTGCCACAATCTAAACATGTCATTTTAATCTTTCCAAAGTTCTTCTAAATATTTGGGACCGTTTCCCTTGCCTCTGAAGCTCTCAGTGCCACTTCTTTGATGAATGTACTAGCAGGTCAGGGGTTCTCCTCCAAATCTCTCTTTTATGCAGCACTATAATTAATTGGTGCCACCTCTCCATATGACGATGCATGGTATAGTTACCACAACTATATTTTTTTTCGGTTCCTCTGGAGAGTTCATCGTGGCAGATGAAGCGTGTAACGTACCGGGCATTTACCTTTTTTTGCATGTACAGGAAAGGAAAAAAAAATCGAGCGTCCGAGTTCTAAGGTGTCCCAGGGCCATTTTAGTGGACCAGGCCCAAATCCAAAGAACAGGCCGCCATTTTGAGAGTCCTCTTGCAGCCGCCTGTCGCTGTAGCATCAAGAGCAGCCGAAACTCAGCTGAATGGCAACTGAAACGGTAAAGGGGCGCCCCACTACAGCAGACGAGCCTCCACCTAGGAAGGCCCATTCACGCCGGCTCCCCCCCCCTTCGGGCACCCCACGCCGTTATTCGGAGCAGTATTGTAGGATGGCCACACCAGTGCGGCAACTTGCTAGACATCACCTCGGTGGTAACCGAATCTCAACGCCTTGTGGTGTCTTCTATTCAAAAAACATTGTTATGCTGCCTTCGACCTATTCGCCGCAAGTGCGCACACAACTCAACTGCATAGCTTGCTAGACACCACCTCGGTGCCATCCGGATCTTGGAATGTCAGCACCTTTTGGTGTCTTCTCTTCAGAAAATATTGTTGCGCTGCCTTTGGCCCCATTCGCACATCAGTCCGCTACTGACGCCATCTCACAGGCTAATGGGGCGCCCCACGCCGACTTTCAGCATTGTAGAATGACCACACCAGTACAGCAACTTGCTAGACATCACCTCGGTGCCATCCGGATCTCGGCGCCCCATTGCAGATGAAGTGCCTCTCAACTATGAAACCACCACGGTGACATCCGGATCTTGGCGCGTTGTGCTGCCTTCGGCCTATTCGCACATCGGTCCGCTACTGACGCCATCTCACAGGCTAATGGGGCGACCCACGCCGAGTTTCAGCATTGTAGGATGACCACAACAGTACAGCAACTTGCTAGACATCACCTCGGTGCCATCCGAATCTTGGCATCTCAACGCCTAGTGGTATCTTCCATACAAAAAATATTGTTACGCTGCCTTTGGCCCCATTCGCACATCAGTCCGCAACTTAGACATCACCTCGGTGCCATCCGGATCTTGGCATCTCAGCGCCTTGTGGTGTCAGTCAGAAAATATTGTTGCGCTGCCTTTGGCCCCATTCGCACATCGGTCCGCTACTGACGCCATCTCACAGGCCAACGGGGCGCCCCACGCCGACTTTCAACATTGTAGGATGGCCACAGAAGTGCGACAACTTACTAGACACCACCTCGGTGCCATCCGGATCTTGGCGCGTTGTGCTGCCTTCGGCCTATTCGCACATCGGTCCGCTACTGACGCCATCTCACAGGCCAACGGGGCGCCCCAGGCCGACTTTCAGCATTGTTGGATGGCCACACCAGTGCGGCAACTTACTAGACACCACCTCGGTGCCATCCGGATCTTGGCGCGTTGTGCTGCCTTCGGCCTATTCGCACATCGGTCCGCTACTGACGCAAACTCACAGGCCAACGTATTTTCTCCGCATTTTATACCCTATGCCGCATAACAGGTCATGTGACTTGTTTATAAAACTTTTCATTGGTTCATTTTACTTTTGGTTTCCTAATGATGGAAGGCTTGATCATATGACCTAAAAACAACACTTTTCATTGGATGAAAACTTTTTTTTTTTCCCAAACGATGAAAGCCCCACCTTGTTTCTGGATGTTTCAGACTAAACTGGCGTCAGCATGAGAGCACCACCATCTCGTAGCTCCGTCGTGGTCATTCCGCGAGCAATCATGGCAGCCGCTCCCCACCAGAAGCCTGCAGGAGTCGGGGCCCCCAAAACTTTTGATGAATTCTCAAGGCGGAGGGGACGCTTTCGAGAATGGGGTCCAAGACCTAGCAGACAAGCGTCCGATTTCCAAGGTGTCCCAGGGCCATTTCAGTGGACCAGGCCCAAAAAGGAAAGAGCCTGCCGCCATTTTGAGAGTCCTGTGACAGCCGCCTATCGCTGCACCGCAAGAGTGGGCGCAACTCAGCTGAATTGCGGCTTTTGACACAGTGGACCAAAAACGGACGGAATGGCAACTGAAACGGTAAAGGGGCGCCCCACTACAACAGATGACACTCCACCTGGAGAGGCCCGTTCACGCCGCCTCCCCCGGGGCGCCCCACGCCGTTATTCGGAGCAGCATTGTAGGATACCAAAACCAGTGCGGCAACTTACTGGACATCACCTTGGTGCCATCGTTCTGCTGCCTTGGAACTATTCGCACAACAGTTTGCTACTGATGACCCACCCCCCGCGACGCCCCACGCCGTTATTTGCTGGGTGGCGACTTACTAGACATCACTTTCGTGTCATCTAGATTTCGGCGCGTTCTGCTGCCTTGGAACTATTCGCACAACAGTTTGCTACTGATGACCCACCCCCCGCGACGCCCCACGCCGGAAATCTGGACGTTGTGCTGCGTTGGGACTATTCGCACAGCCGACCGCTACTTCGTTGTTTTTCCCTAAAAATGTTTATATGTTATTACTATTTTTGTTTTCTTGTATATATTTATAAATTATTAAAGTTTTATAATCTTACTACTTTGTCGGAGTGCTATATATTTTTAATGTTTTACAACAAGGGGTGGTGATGGACAGAGTCTCTGAATTAAGCAGAGTACTCTCACCCAGTCAAGAGATCAGGGCTAGATCCAACACCGTTTTTTAGCTCATTGCGCCATCCCAGTTTCAGAACCTGGCTGTATGCAAATTAGTCTGTCCCTGGCCCAGTGCATCATGGGAACAGGGCAGACCAGACTACAAAAGCCAATTCTTACACTGGGAAGGAAACAAGCTTCCGGGGACCGGTTTCTGCCATTTCAGGCGTCTTCGGCCCGGCTTGCTTGAATCCTGATGGTGCAATGAGCAAGGGACTCACATCTGAGTATACCCTTCCACGCTTAGGGTGGACAAAATTATTTACAACAAGGGGTGGTGATGGACAGAGTCTCTGAATTAAGCAGAGTACTCTCACCCAGTCAAGAGATCAGGGCTAGATCCAACACCGTTTTTTAGCTCATTGCGCCATCCCAGTTTCAGAACCTGGCTGTATGCAAATTAGTCTGTCCCTGGCCCAGTGCATCATGGGAACAGGGCAGACCAGACTACAAAAGCCAATTCTTACACTGGGAAGGAAACAAGCTTCCGGGGACCGGTTTCTGCCATTTCAGGCGTCTTCGGCCCGGCTTGCTTGAATCCTGATGGTGCAATGAGCAAGGGACTCACATCTGAGTATACCCTTCCACGCTTAGGGTGGACAAAATTATTTACAACAAGGGGTGGTGATGGACAGAGTCTCTGAATTAAGCAGAGTACTCTCACCCAGTCAAGAGATCAGGGCTAGATCCAACACCGTTTTTTAGGTCATTGCGCCATCCCAGTTTCAGAACCTGGCTGTATGCAAATTAGTCTGTCCCTGGCCCAGTGCATCATGGGAACAGGGCAGACCAGACTACAAAAGCCAATTCTTACACTGGGAAGGAAACAAGCTTCCGGGGACCGGTTTCTGCCATTTCAGGCGTCTTCGGCCCGGCTTGCTTGAATCCTGATGGTGCAATGAGCAAGGGACTCACATCTGAGTATACCCTTCCACGCTTAGGGTGGACAAAATTATTTACAACAAGGGGTGGTGATGGACAGAGTCTCTGAATTAAGCAGAGTACTCTCACCCAGTCAAGAGATCAGGGCTAGATCCAACACCGTTTTTTAGCTCATTGCGCCATCCCAGTTTCAGAACCTGGCTGTATGCAAATTAGTCTGTCCCTGGCCCAGTGCATCATGGGAACAGGGCAGACCAGACTACAAAAGCCAATTCTTACACTGGGAAGGAAACAAGCTTCCGGGGACCGGTTTCTGCCATTTCAGGCGTCTTCGGCCCGGCTTGCTTGAATCCTGATGGTGCAATGAGCAAGGGACTTACATCTGAGTATACCCTTCCACGCTTAGGGTGGACAAAATTATTTACAACAAGGGGTGGTGATGGACAGAGTCTCTGAATGAAGCAGAGTACTCTCACCCAGTCAAGAGATCAGGGCTAGATCCAACACCGTTTTTTAGCTCATTGCGCCATCCCAGTTTCAGAACCTGGCTGTATGCAAATTAGTCTGTCCCTGGCCCAGTGCATCATGGGAACAGGGCAGACCAGACTACAAAAGCCAATTCTTACACTGGGAAGGAAACAAGCTTCCGGGGACCGGTTTCTGCCATTTCAGGCGTCTTCGGCCCGGCTTGCTTGAATCCTGATGGTGCAATGAGCAAGGGACTCACATCTGAGTATACCCTTCCACGCTTAGGGTGGACAAAATTATTTACAACAAGGGGTGGTGATGGACAGAGTCTCTGAATTAAGCAGAGTACTCTCACCCAGTCAAGAGATCAGGGCTAGATCCAACACCGTTTTTTAGCTCATTGCGCCATCCCAGTTTCAGAACCTGGCTGTATGCAAATTAGTCTGTCCCTGGCCCAGTGCATCATGGGAACAGGGCAGACCAGACTACAAAAGCCAATTCTTACACTGGGAAGGAAACAAGCTTCCGGGGACCGGTTTCTGCCATTTCAGGCGTCTTCGGCCCGGCTTGCTTGAATCCTGATGGTGCAATGAGCAAGGGACTCACATCTGAGTATACCCTTCCACGCTTAGGGTGGACAAAATTATTTACAACAAGGGGTGGTGATGGACAGAGTCTCTGAATTAAGCAGAGTACTCTCACCCAGTCAAGAGATCAGGGCTAGATCCAACACCGTTTTTTAGCTCATTGCGCCATCCCAGTTTCAGAACCTGGCTGTATGCAAATTAGTCTGTCCCTGGCCCAGTGCATCATGGGAACAGGGCAGACCAGACTACAAAAGCCAATTCTTACACTGGGAAGGAAACAAGCTTCCGGGGACCGGTTTCTGCCATTTCAGGCGTCTTCGGCCCGGCTTGCTTGAATCCTGATGGTGCAATGAGCAAGGGACTCACATCTGAGTATACCCTTCCACGCTTAGGGTGGACAAAATTATTTACAACAAGGGGTGGTGATGGACAGAGTCTCTGAATTAAGCAGAGTACTCTCACCCAGTCAAGAGATCAGGGCTAGATCCAACACCGTTTTTTAGCTCATTGCGCCATCCCAGTTTCAGAACCTGGCTGTATGCAAATTAGTCTGTCCCTGGCCCAGTGCATCATGGGAACAGGGCAGACCAGACTACAAAAGCCAATTCTTACACTGGGAAGGAAACAAGCTTCCGGGGACCGGTTTCTGCCATTTCAGGCGTCTTCGGCCCGGCTTGCTTGAATCCTGATGGTGCAATGAGCAAGGGACTCACATCTGAGTATACCCTTCCACGCTTAGGGTGGACAAAATTATTTACAACAAGGGGTGGTGATGGACAGAGTCTCTGAATTAAGCAGAGTACTCTCACCCAGTCAAGAGATCAGGGCTAGATCCAACACCGTTTTTTAGCTCATTGCGCCATCCCAGTTTCAGAACCTGGCTGTATGCAAATTAGTCTGTCCCTGGCCCAGTGCATCATGGGAACAGGGCAGACCAGACTACAAAAGCCAATTCTTACACTGGGAAGGAAACAAGCTTCCGGGGACCGGTTTCTGCCATTTCAGGCGTCTTCGGCCCGGCTTGCTTGAATCCTGATGGTGCAATGAGCAAGGGACTCACATCTGAGTATACCCTTCCACGCTTAGGGTGGACAAAATTATTTACAACAAGGGGTGGTGATGGACAGAGTCTCTGAATTAAGCAGAGTACTCTCACCCAGTCAAGAGATCAGGGCTAGATCCAACACCGTTTTTTAGCTCATTGCGCCATCCCATGGCAGAAACCGGTCCCCGGAAGCTTGTTTCCTTCCCAGTGTAAGAATTGGCTTGGTAGTTTGGTCTGCCCTGTTCCCATGATGCACTGGGCCAGGGACAGACTAATTTGCATATAGCCAGGTTCTGAGCTGGGATGGGGCAGTGAGATAAATAACGGTGATGGATCAAGCCCTGATCTTTGGACTGGGTAAGAGTGGTCTGCTTAATTCAGACACTCTGTTCATCACCACCCCCTTTTCTGAATCGTTTTTGGCCACTATAGGTGTGGCAGGGTATACTCAGACATGAGTCCCTTTCTCACTGCTCCATCAGGATTCAAGCAAGCCGGGCCGAAGAGGCTGAAATGCCAGAAACCGGTCCCCGGTAGCTTGTCTCCTTTCTGGTGAAGAATTGGCTTGGTAGTTTGGTCTGCCCTGTTCCCATGATGCACTGGGCCAGGGACAGACTAATTTGCATATAGCCAGGTTCTGAGCTGGGATGGGGCAGTGAGATAAATAACGGTGATGGATCAAGCCCTGATCTTTGGACTGGGTAAGAGTGGTCTGCTTAATTCAGACACTCTGTTCATCACCACCCCCTTTTCTGAATCGTTTTTGGCCACTATAGGTGTGGCAGGGTATACTCAGACATGAGTCCCTTTCTCACTGCTCCATCAGGATTCAAGCAAGCCGGGCCGAAGAGGCTGAAATGCCAGAAACCGGTCCCCGGTAGCTTGTCTCCTTTCTGGTGAAGAATTGGCTTGGTAGTTTGGTCTGCCCTGTTCCCATGATGCACTGGGCCAGGGACAGACTAATTTGCATATAGCCAGGTTCTGAGCTGGGATGGGGCAGTGAGATAAATAACGGTGATGGATCAAGCCCTGATCTTTGGACTGGGTAAGAGTGGTCTGCTTAATTCAGACACTCTGTTCATCACCACCCCCTTTTCTGAATCGTTTTTGGCCACTATAGGTGTGGCAGGGTATACTCAGACATGAGTCCCTTTCTCACTGCTCCATCAGGATTCAAGCAAGCCGGGCCGAAGAGGCTGAAATGCCAGAAACCGGTCCCCGGTAGCTTGTCTCCTTTCTGGTGAAGAATTGGCTTGGTAGTTTGGTCTGCCCTGTTCCCATGATGCACTGGGCCAGGGACAGACTAATTTGCATATAGCCAGGTTCTGAGCTGGGATGGGGCAGTGAGATAAATAACGGTGATGGATCAAGCCCTGATCTTTGGACTGGGTAAGAGTGGTCTGCTTAATTCAGACACTCTGTTCATCACCACCCCCTTTTCTGAATCGTTTTTGGCCACTATAGGTGTGGCAGGGTATACTCAGACATGAGTCCCTTTCTCACTGCTCCATCAGGATTCAAGCAAGCCGGGCCGAAGAGGCTGAAATGCCAGAAACCGGTCCCCGGTAGCTTGTCTCCTTTCTGGTGAAGAATTGGCTTGGTAGTTTGGTCTGCCCTGTTCCCATGATGCACTGGGCCAGGGACAGACTAATTTGCATATAGCCAGGTTCTGAGCTGGGATGGGGCAGTGAGATAAATAACGGTGATGGATCAAGCCCTGATCTTTGGACTGGGTAAGAGTGGTCTGCTTAATTCAGACACTCTGTTCATCACCACCCCCTTTTCTGAATCGTTTTTGGCCACTATAGGTGTGGCAGGGTATACTCAGACATGAGTCCCTTTCTCACTGCTCCATCAGGATTCAAGCAATCCGGGCCGAAGAGGCTGAAATGCCAGAAACCGGTCCCCGGTAGCTTGTCTCCTTTCTGGTGAAGAATTGGCTTGGTAGTTTGGTCTGCCCTGTTCCCATGATGCACTGGGCCAGGGACAGACTAATTTGCATACAGCCAGGTTCTGAGCTGGGATGGGGCAGTGAGATAAATAACGGTGATGGATCAAGCCCTGATCTTTGGACTGGGTAAGAGTGGTCTGCTTAATTCAGACACTCTGTTCATCACCACCCCCTTTTCTGAATCGTTTTTGGCCACTATAGGTGTGGCAGGGTATACTCAGACATGAGTCCCTTTCTCACTGCTCCATCAGGATTCAAGAAAGCCGGGCCGAAGAGGCTGAAATGCCAGAAACCGGTCCCCGGTAGCTTGTCTCCTTTCTGGTGAAGAATTGGCTTGGTTGTTTGGTCTGCCCTGTTCCCATGATGCACTGGGCCAGGGACAGACTAATTTGCATATAGCCAGGTTCTGAGCTGGGATGGGGCAGTGAGATAAATAACGGTGATGGATCAAGCCCTGATCTTTGGACTGGGTAAGAGTGGTCTGCTTAATTCAGACACTCTGTTCATCACCACCCCCTTTTCTGAATCGTTTTTGGCCACTATAGGTGTGGCAGGGTATACTCAGACATGAGTCCCTTTCTCACTGCTCCATCAGGATTCAAGCAAGCCGGGCCGAAGAGGCTGAAATGCCAGAAACCGGTCCCCGGTAGCTTGTCTCCTTTCTGGTGAAGAATTGGCTTGGTAGTTTGGTCTGCCCTGTTCCCATGATGCACTGGGCCAGGGACAGACTAATTTGCATATAGCCAGGTTCTGAGCTGGGATGGGGCAGTGAGATAAATAACGGTGATGGATCAAGCCCTGATCTTTGGACTGGGTAAGAGTGGTCTGCTTAATTCAGACACTCTGTTCATCACCACCCCCTTTTCTGAATCGTTTTTGGCCACTATAGGTGTGGCAGGGTATACTCAGACATGAGTCCCTTTCTCACTGCTCCATCAGGATTCAAGCAAGCCGGGCCGAAGAGGCTGAAATGCCAGAAACCGGTCCCCGGTAGCTTGTCTCCTTTCTGGTGAAGAATTGGCTTGGTAGTTTGGTCTGCCCTGTTCCCATGATGCACTGGGCCAGGGACAGACTAATTTGCATATAGCCAGGTTCTGAGCTGGGATGGGGCAGTGAGATAAATAACGGTGATGGATCAAGCCCTGATCTTTGGACTGGGTAAGAGTGGTCTGCTTAATTCAGACACTCTGTTCATCACCACCCCCTTTTCTGAATCATATATTTTTAATGTGACACATAATTGTAAAAACTTTGATGTACAAAGAGTCATCCCTGGAATCTTCCGCTTCACGCTCGGTCCCCTCCCCAATCACATTACAGGATGGTTTTCAGATAATAGCAACGCTTCTGCTGTGACGGATCTCATCGAGTGTGGGCCTTGATCTACTATAACTCCTTTGAAGAGGGGTGATTCTTTACAGCTGTGGCCATAAACTACATCTGCAGGGCTAGCTGATAGCCTAGGACCGGCCTGGACAATCGGACACAGAGGAAAAGGAGTGTCAGAGGGTGCGGTAGTGAATAGGGCGAAAGGGAGGTGTCGGGCGGGCACAGGGTGTGATTCTCAGGGAAGAGCAGCGCAGATGGGGGGAGGTTTATTACCCATGCATAAGACAGAGAGCGGGGGTGACCACTGCCTGGGTGAGATGCTTGCGAGGGTGGGGAGCCATGCTAAGGATCGACAGCGTGCACAGAGTGGGTCTGGTCAAGGCATCTAAAATGGCTGCCGTGCACGACAAAAGTGTGGCATTTGAAAAAAGACAAGATGGCGCAGACAATGTTTTTCAACACTTCCTGATTTTCTTCGAATCGAACGTTAACAGACGTTGGGGCATATTACCAAAGTTAAGCGATATTTATCCCTAACGATGCATTGCAAAGATTTTTTTACCGTCAGAAATTATCGCAGATAAACCTTGCTATTATCAAGGTTTATCGCAAATACGATAAAAAACGACCGCAATGCATTAATATCGCTGAAAACTCAGCGATATTCATGCATTACCGAGCTAATGCTCTTAGCCATGTTATCCACCTCCCATTGGATAACATGGCTAAGAACTGCTCAGGGCAGCTGTTACTTTTTGGAGATATTCGCGCTTATCTCGAATATTTCCAAAAGTTGATAATAGGAGATAGCGATGTTAGCGACTGTTTCCAGTCGCTAACATCTTGGCATGCCCACTTTGCATGTCATTAGTGATAAATATCACTCACATGCAAAGTGGGGCCCAAGATGGTCGCTATCTCCTACTAGCCGTCGCTAACTGGTGTTAGCAACAGCTAGGTAATACAGATATAATTTTATCTCCGCGAAGCGGAGCGCTGTTACAGATATATATCTTGTTTTTGAACGTTAATTTCTCAAAATGCACTGAAGCACATATATTGAGACCTAGCAAAGGCACATCGGGCTACCAGTCCCTAATATTTTACCAAGTTTCGTGCAAATCCATTCAGCCGTTCGATTATTATTATTATTTTTTTTTTTTGCCCCGCGGGGCCCTTTTAAAACCTCCACATCAAACCTAGGGGGTCAGCGAGGATCTACTATGCCCCCTTATGGTCATTTGCCCCTTCGCTTTGGCCTCCTCTTGTCTCTCGATCCTACCGAGAGACAAGATGGCGGCCGCTACGTACTGTTTGGAATGTTTACAGACACCGGAGAGCCAATCAGCTTCGCTTCGCAAAGCTCCGTAACGCGAAAAGTACGCGAAGCGGTGCGCTGTTACAGATATATATCTTTTTTTGAACGTTAATTTCTCAAAATCCACTGAAGCACATATATTGAGACCTAGCAAAGGCACATCGGGCTACCAGTCCCTACAATTTTGCCAAGTTTCGTGCAAATCCATTCAGCCGTTCGATTATTATTATTATTATTTTTTTTGCCCCGCGGGGCCCTTTTAAAACCTCCACATCAAACCTAGGGGGTCAGCGAGGATCTACTATTCCCCCTTATGGTCATTTGCCCCTTCGCTTTGGCCTCCTCTTGTCTCTCGATCCTACCGAGAGACAAGATGGCGGCCGCTACGGACTGTTTGGAATGTTGACAGACGCCGGAGAACCAATCAGCTTCGCTTCACAAAGCTCCGTTGCGCGAAAAGTACGCGTCCTGGAGCGCTGCCCGGTCCGCTGTTACAGATATATATCTTTTTTTAAACGTTAATTTCTCAAAATCCACTGTAGCACATATATTGAGACCTACAAAAGGCACATCGGGCTACCAGTCCCTACAATTTTGCCAAGTTTCGTGCAAATCCATTCAGCCGTTCGGGCTAAAAGTGAGGCCAACCGCCCTATGGAAAACTCAATGTTAAAAACACGTTTTGGGACCCCCCTTTTTTCTCGACCCCCCCTGGACGAACCCCCCCCCAATTTTCAGGGGCTGCTCAGAAACAAAATGTGCCATTTTCCTGAAAATTTCAGCCAATTCCGTCCACAAACGCCAAAGTTATTAGACATAGAATTTTCAAAAAACCCATAGAGAAAAAATCCTAACTATATATACCTACTGGCGACCGCCAGTAGGTAATATATATATATATATATATATATAAATATATTAATAAAAACAATCATTTTGATAATTCCACATAGGAAAAGCAAGCTTCATTTCTTGCCTATCATATTTAGACACATTCATTCATAAGCCTAAGCACAGACGCCTAACTTGAAACATGAGAAGTGTTTCCCCACTTTTAAAAGGACAAATCATTATTTAACATCAGAACCACAAATGTGCTTATGTAAAAAGGCTTTAAGAAAGGAAATCCTTACTTTAAATGTTTTCCTGTTATCTAAAATAATGAACCGGATTTTTGTAACTTTTTAAAACAGCAGTCTAAAATGCTAGATTTTCCACCATGTTTACACTGAGAAAATCCTAGCTTCTCCGTGGCCTACTCTCAAAACGACGGCTGCTGCTTAATGACAGTTGACACAGCTGTTGGGAAGCTTTTTTTGTGTTGAAATGCAAGCATGGTGACAGTCTATTAAAACTGAAGCATTTCAAGTTCTAAAATGTGTGTTTAGTTCAGCAACATCCAATTTACTCAGATGATGTATTTGTCTGTTTATATCTAACACAATGTATCTAAGAAAAATGTTGCAACATTTTATAATTGTTTATTTATTGCAAAACACACAATTTCGTTTTTTAGGTCTATTTTATTCCTATTCAATGTAAATTCTAATTTTATCTTTTAAGCATTAGCAGTTTGTACATGTGCATAGTTGCTTACTCTATCAATTTAATAGTAACATATAGTTATTTAGCATATCATATGGTTAATTTCTGGATTTTTATTTAATTTTTATTTAATATTAATTAAATGACATTTTGCATAACAGACTGATGACAGCAAGAAAACACAAACACATTGAGCTCATTCCAGACATATACAGAAGGAGTCATACACTCAGAACACACAATACAGCGAGCTTAAGGCTAGCAATTCTTTCACAAAGAGCGCAATCGCTATTTACTCACAGAAGTACCACTAATGTGAAACCACAAACCACGTAAACATTTAAACACACATTTAACCCACAGATCAACACTTAAGACAGAAACAAAGGACAGCCCACAGACTGTACTTAAACCAAACCATTTGTAAATACTAGTTGTAAGTCATATTTACAAGACGAGCTTCTCAGTAGTATTCCAAAAGACTGCAAAAAACAGCCCAACAGACTGTTTTATTTCCAAGAAGCCAAAATACACTCAATTCACTAGATTTGGCTGGCAGAACACCAAAGAATCGCTCTGCATATCTCCATTTATAAAAGTGCGCAGAAAAGAATCCTTGTTTGTATTATTGTCATTTTTTAATTCCATTGGGGTACAGAGTCACCAAGGAAGAAATATGTTTTTATACCTAAACCTATTTAGGTATTCCCTCTAGGGGAGCTGGCTAATTTAATTCACATCTCACTATGGTACCTCCAAAAATCAACACATTATTCGATGTGTGCTTGAAACAGGCATGCCAAAAATTGTGCAGAATATGCAGTATTATAACCAAAGTAGCACTTAGGGTACTCTTGTACTGTTTGCCATTCAAATCAATTCAAAACAGAGAAACGTCTCCTCATTACCTGCCTACATAAATTGCAATTTATATATTACAAATTCCAAATACAAATATTGGCCAATTATACAAATCCAAAGCCACAGTAAGCGTTACTAAACTACCTTACCAATCCCAGGCATCAAACCAACAGCAAGTGTTGCATCAAAACAACCCTTACCAATCACTTGGTGTCCAAATTCTAACTGGCAAGTTCTGAATGACCTAACGGTCTTTTTTTTAGAATACTCATGCCAAAAAGGTTCTCAGTCAGGAGTGGTAAACATCATGTGGAGGATCAAAATCAGGAAGACCAGAAATATACTGGGTTGCATAGACAGAGAATCCTCAGAATCTCCGTGCACAGAGTACCTCCTTAGTAGAATCCTGTCCTTTCCACCTCAGTAGATTCCTGTCTCCTATCAAGATCACTCCCTTGGATAGCCACTTCTCTGATGAGCCCCATGTTGGGCGCCATTTGAAGAAAATAGAAACCTTCTCAGGGGTCTCACTGATACTTTGTCCTTTTAAACCAACAAAGAAGAAATTGGCACAGAAGCTGTAATATAGAAGTAACATGGCTACCTAAAATGGCTGCCAAATACAAAATGGCTTTCAGCTCATGCTAACAAATCCCTGCAATCTTTAACATATCAATCCAAGGTGCCTCGGATCTTTTAGAGACGCCACTCCAACAAGGTAATTGGTTTCAAACCCTTTATTTGCACAGAGCTGCGCATTACAACTGTTCCAAAGAAAAGTCCTGACGCGTTTCGCAGCTCACGCTGTTTCTTCATGGGACGGCAATACCACGAGATGCCTGGAATCTGCAGCCATTATTTATCCAATAATGCATGCTCTCTTCAGTGAAATGCATGATGGTAGTTGCAGTATGTTTCTTCCCCTTTGGTGGGGTCCGACAATCGTTCTTCAATATTTTTGCCTAATCTTTAACATATGGAAACATTTCTAAAAGATTAAAGCTTATCAATATGTTGCTCTTCAATTACCATCTATGACACATGGTATAGTGACTAGATGGGCTGCAAGGTAGCACATTGAATTCAGCTCTCCAGAGGAAGTCAATGAATCTCTTGTTGAACATACGTGATGGGATCTGACCCACTCATACCAATTACAAATCTGGCTGCAGCATGGCTAATGGATCTTGAGGGGATATAGAAAATGAATTTTTAAGATCCACTTTTATAGCATTTCTTTAGTAAACCTTTAAAAGCACCAGGGCGTAAAGTGATTCCACAATCAGTTTGAGCTAGAAAAGGTTTTGTTCCACTGAAAAAGGTGGAGATGGCTAGAAGCGAAGGTAAGAACGTTATCAATATATTTTTGGAACATCAGAGTTCAAAAGCTAATTAAATGGTCTTAGTTGATTCTAGAACTGTACCTGCAGTTACATCCCACATTATTTCCTAAATGGTAAAACTATGTTGTCGCCCCTACAAAACACCACAAATTCCGTCTTTGATGGATTTATTTTAGGAAGTGCTCCACACACAAACAGAATACATAGAAACTCTGGAGTCATGAGGGGAGGAAATTCTGCCTGGGTTGGCTCAATTCTCTCTTGCTGCAAGACACAACTAAAAACTAGTCACACCAAACCACAAAAACCAACCAATTATATCAAAATCGTAATTGTAGCAAAACTCAATGAGATTTTAAAGCACACTAATTGACAATCACCACCATCATCCAGTATGCAAAGAAAGTTAATAAGCACCAATCACAGAATGATGTCTAGGTGACTTCATTCAGAAGTTCATGTTAGGACGGAGCTTGAGCAATCTGATCTGCTGAATACTTTTCAAAGCTTTCCCTAAAGAGGAATCAGGTTGCTGGACAGTATTTGGACAGGTTATCTGGAATCAAAGATGGGTAAAGGTGCATCTCTAGAGCTGTGCGTGAGTGCCTACACTGGAATAGCAGTCAGTGCTGCACAGTGGATTTACTGGACGTAAAGTGTGTAAATGATAACTATATAAAAAAAAAGGTACTGTAGTACAGAATTGCAGTGCATTGCTGGAGTCAGGGTTATCTCCGACTGTTGCGATAAGATCGGAATTTTATTGTTAAAAGGACGACAAACAATCACCAACAATGACTGGAAGAACAGTCCAGTTCACTATGCCATAGCTGCGCTGAGCCTGTAACTGGAACTCCTGCAAACATTTTCAGCACCAGCAGACTGAAGGCCATTGAAAGAAGTTTAATATATTTTTCTAACACATTGAAGCGTTATGGAGACCTTAATTAAATTGTTGTGACCGTACAATTTAGATGGACTGCACTTAAACTAAGACAGCACACAAATGAACAGATTTTGGTTTAATCTGAATAACAACATATTCGAGTTGGTGTATCCATGTTATTTTAGCAATTTTCAGGGCAAAATATAGGTTTCACTTTCTCCAAGTATTGCATCTTAAACTAAAAGCTTCAACAAAAAATATTAAAATATTTTGAACCTACCACCCCCAAATAGAACTATTTCCCTATCAACATTAGCTCCCCTTTCCAGTGGTGTCCTGTTGAAAGTTTCACTATCCATTTAAGTGCTTTCAGTCTCTGCACTAACTATTCGGTTTTAATCCACACAAACATCTATCTCCCTTCTGTAATTTTCGAATAATCATAGCAATATTTCTCCAGGAAGGGCGCTCAAAAGACATACAAATTGTGCTTATCTTTCATTTCTTCAATGTGTTCCAGCACTCTTACCTTGAAAGCTCTAACTACATTAACTACACAATTTAGACATTGGCGCAACAAAGTTATAAAAGGCACACTTTATTAAAAATGTATACTAAATGTATCATATTAAAGTGGGTCTGCAAGGTGATATAATGGGTGCATTAATTAAAACAGTGGCCGGACAGCAAGGCAGAGGAGCGCTAAAGTATTGAAAGGGTAACAAGAGACTATACATTTGAGAAAAATATTAAATGTGTGTTTGTGTTGTTTGACTGCAGTTTTAAAATATAAAAAAAGTCCCTGTTCATTCGAATGGATGTAGAATCATAAAGAAAGATTGTCCTATAAAAAAATCTTGCGGTTTGATCCAAAATTCGACTGACAATTTTTCAAACCACTGGCTGAAGGATCCTGTGCCAAAAAAGCCAATAACGGAAGGAGACGGACTTAAAGCACACAAGGGGGTCCATTCCAATTCGGGGTAAACACGTCCGTACGATTTGTATCCGGAGCCCTCTCCGTATGAATCGTACCCCTCCGTCCGAGTCGCGTAGTACGATTCGTATTCCGTGAATCCGTCTGAATCGTCGCGATCCGTACGTATTGCAAGGCTGAAACCGTGAACCGTACGACTCGTACACATGCCGTACGACTCATACACATGCCGTACGACCCGACGAGTACACCCCATGATCGCAGTGAGTACCCCTGCGATCATGGGGTGTACGCACCATACCCCATGTACGCTGGGTGTACGCACCGTACCCCATGTACTATGGGTGTACGCACTGTACCCCATGTACGCTGGCTGTATGCACCGTACCCCATGTACGATGGGTATACACACCATACCCCATGTACGATGGGTGTACGCACCATCCCCATGTACGATGGGTTTACGCACCGTACCCCATGTACGATGGGTGTATGCACCGTACCCCATGTACGATGGGTGTATGCACCGTACCGCATGTACGATGGGTGTACGCACCATACCCCATGTACGGTGCGTACACCCATCTTACATGGGGTACGGTGCGTACATCCAGCGTACATGGGGTACGGTGCGTACATACAGCATACATGAGGTACGGGAAAAAAACGTCTGTACGATTTGTATCCGGAGCCCTCTCCGTACGAGTCATACCCATCAGTCCGAGTCGCGTAGTACGATCCGTATTCCGTGAATCCGTCCGAATCGTCGTGGTCCGTACGTATTGCAAGGCTGAAACCGTGAATCGTACGACTCGTACACATTCTGTAAGACCCGACGAGTACACCCCATGATCGCAGTGAGTACCCCTGCGATCATGGGGTGTACGCACCATACCCCATGTACGCTGGGTGTACGCACCGTACCCCATGTACTATGGGTGTACGCACCGTACCCCATGTACGATGGGTGTACGCACCGTACCCCATGTAAATGTAAATGTGTTGGACTTGTAAAGCGCACAGCTGCCCGTAAGCGTCCCGGCGCTTGCTTAGGGAACCCGTCCTGGTATTCCCCTGTGAGAAACCCCGGCAGGGTGTCCACAAGGTGAAAGCCAGGCATCCCACCGCGAGGGGCCGTAGTGTACGTAATGTACGATGGGTGTACGCACCGTACCCCATGTACGATGGGTGTATGCACCGTACCCCATGTACGATGGGTGTATGCACCGTACCCCATGTACGATGGATGTATGCACCGTACCCCATGTACGCTGGATGTACCCACCTTACCCCATGTACGGTGCGTACACCCATCGTACATGGGGTACGGTGCGTACATCCAGCGTACATGGGGTACGGCCCGTACACCCAGCGTACATGGCGTACGGTGCGTACACCCATCGTACATGGGGTACAGTGCGTACATCCAGTGTACATGGGGTACGGTGCGTACACCCAGCGTACATGGGGTACAGTGCGTATACCCATCGTACATGGGGTACAGTGCGTACACCCTTCGTACATGGGGTACGGTGCATACATCCAGCGTACATGGGGTACGGTGCGTACACCCAGCGTACATGGGGTACGGGAAAAAAACATCCGTACGATTTGTATCCGGAGCCCTCTCCGTACGAATCGCACCCGTCCGTCCGAGTCGCGTAGTACGATTCGTATTCCGTGAATCCGTCCGAATCGTCGCGGTCCGTACGTATTGCAAGGCTGAAACCGTGAACCGTACGACTCGTACACATGCCGTAGGACTCGTACACATGCCGTAAGACCCGACGAGTACACCCCATGATCGCAGTGAGTACCCCTGCGATCATGGGGTGTATGCACCATCCCCCATGTACGCTGGGTGTACGCACCGTACCCCATGTACTATGGGTGTACGCACCGTACCCCATGTACGCACCGTACCCCATGTACGATGGGTATACACACCGTACCCCATGTACGATGGGTGAGCGCACCGTACCCCATGTACGATGGGTGTACGCACCGTACCCCATGTACGATGGGTGTATGCACCGTACCCCATGTACGATGGGTGTACGCACCGTACCCCATGTACGATGGGTGTACGCACCGTACCCCACGTACGATGGGTGTACGCACCGTACCCCATGTATGCTGGATGTACGCACCTTACCCCATGTACGGTGCGTACACCCATCGTACATGGGGTACGGTGCGTACATCCAGCGTACATGGGGTACGGTGCATATACCCAGCATACATGGGGTACGGTGCGTACACCCATCGTACAAGGGGTACAGTGCGTACACCCAGCATACATGGGGTCGGGTGCGTACACCCAGCGTACATGGGGTACGGTGCATATACCCATCGTACATGGGGTACAGTGCGTACACCCAGCGTACATGGGGTACGATGCGTACACCCAGCGTACATGGGGTATGGTGCGTACACCCCATGATCACAGGGGTACCTGTTTTGGCGCGAACTCTGCTTTTACAGCTGTTTTCAGCTCCCGTAGAAAAAGGGTCGTACGGTGCGTACCCGACACGTATCGTACTTGCTGGGTCATAAAAACCAGCCGCGAACCGTACAGATGTCGCGTACAGCGGGTTCCGAGGGAGAATCGTACGGAGATTAGAGTTGTACGGTCTCTGTACGACTCGTACGGAGTACGGCTCCTGGTACGAATCGTACTTCGTCGTACATACGGGGGACGTTGCAGGGTACGATTCGTACAGGAAAAACGCTCCGAACGGCTATTCGGAGCGGTTTTTCCCGAATCGGAATCGGCCCCTAGATGTGTATATTAACATTTTTGGAAACAAGTAGGGGTGGGCGGTACTCGCAGAGTTTCACTCCATGGAACTACCTAGTATATCTGCATGATTCCACGGAGTTCTGCGAGCGGTGGAATTCTGTACGTTGCGCTGCTCGGATTGATTTTCAGTGCCAAAAGCTTGTTCTACACTGTAAAATCAGCACGAATGGCAACACCGGCACGCCAGAGAGCGACGCTTCTTTCTGCCACTCTAATAGATTTTTTAAGTGAGTGGCAGCTTTCTCAACACGAGCTATAACGATCTGTCGTGACTGCCTGTGTTGAAAAATTTCACCCGAAGGCAGTCTAATGCTCAATTTTCGTGCTCGCCAATTTAACGTTGGCATGCCGCACACAAGTTTTTCCAGAACTCCACACTCCAGGCAGAGCGGGCAAAAGTCCGCCGGAGATGCAGAATTTAGTACCCACCCCTAAATTTTTGTTTACAAAAGTCTCGCCTTATGCCAGACCCTCAAAATGGCATTCCGTGTAAAGTCTTTTTAGGCATTAACTCTTAGTATGTACAATTCAAGTACATACACTTGATATTCTGTCCTTACCTTTAATCTGATTATTTTGGCCACTGTACATTAATATGCATATTTTAGGGTCGCTGTTTGTTACATTTCATTTTCAGTTTTAATTTGCATTTGTTTTTTTACTTTAACAGAGAATTACAACGGTACCTCATTAAAATGTCAACAGGAGAACGCCATTATAACGGATCCAAAGCAATGCATGTGTACTATCATCAAAAAAGTATTTTTCCAGCCAACCATGCTGTCCCATATACATATACATATAATGAGAGAAAATGTCTGAGAAGCTATGAAACAATGTCTCCCATTTTTAAGCTATGACTATCAGGCAAAGCATCGGGTACATTTCTTGGAGGATTATAATAAAGTGTAAACATTTCCCAAATGTTTTAAGTAAAGTGAATGTTAACCACACAAAATCTGAACATTTATACTCAGATAAGTGTGATGCAGAGTGCACTAACTTTGTGAGCAACAAGTGTGGATAACGGGTGAACAAAGGCGAAAATACGGTCACAGGGGAGAAAGATGGCAGTTGAGGAAAGGCGATGAAAGGACACTGAGGTTGCATGGTTCATTTCCAAATAAAGAGCCAATGTATACCTACAATCTGCTTGCTGCTATTTCTTGAAGAAGCGACACAACAGTAGGCTTCACATCCTGGTGCCTTCCATTGATGGCGTCAAGAAAACCTTCACACAACTAAATACTCAATCCAGAACAGCCTCTACTGATCCAGCTCACTAAAATAACCAATAAATTCCAACCTTTGCTCAGTAGATTACCAGATGGGATTCACCAAGAGCTTTAGCACAGCTAGTCTGTCACACAAGCTGGAACAAGAGAAGCATGTAAGAATAGTCTAAGACGGACTTCTAAGAGAGAAAACTGTGTATTTTAGGACGAATTCCCAATTTATTTATTAATGTGTACTGTTGAAAGTGTGCTCTGAAAGAAAGATTGTCTTATGTTCAACGCAAAGCCCGAAACTATACTACTGCTCTCTGTGGTGTGATGTTTTTAAAAAAGACAACTGCTCACTGTGGTGTGATGTTTTTGACAAAGACAATGGCAGACGGCGAACAGAAGGTATTTTAAACATGTACTTTTACAGTATTATAGAGGTTGTGAATATGAAGACTGTAATTTATCTGTTTGTAGAAACTACTTTCTACTTTTTTTTAGCTTCTCGTCACGTAAAAAACAAAAAGACTACAAGATTTGTAATTACCTCTGAATACTAGATTTTGTTTCAAATGGAAGAGAAAAAGTATCCTTATTACCGTCAGGACACACTCTACCATGTGCTATTCTGGGTTTTATAATGCACTGAACTCTGGAGTTAAATAAATAGACTAGCACATGGAAAAGGGCGAATAAAACAAATAATTAAAACTCACCTGCTTGCTGCTTTGGGAAAGCCCATTCTGTAGGGTTACAACCACAGCTCCGCCAGCAACCACTCGTCTAGTCTCTCCTTCTCAGACAGAGGTCTAGAAGTGGCCAGACAGGTTTGACCAGGCGCACAACGCCCACGGGCTAAAAAGGGCTTCTGCTGCATGCAGCTCGAGTTGCTGTGGGCTCGGCTGGGCAGTGTCTGAAGTCTTATCTTAGTATGTAGCACAATCTCCTGATTGCAAGGGTTAGCACCCCTACCCTTTTCTCCAAGTGGGTTCCTTCCTTATAGTATGTAGCGCAATCTCCTGATTGCAAGGGTTAGCACCCCTACCCTCTTCTCCAAGTGGGTTCCTTCCTATAGTATGGAGTCTTATCTCCGGCACGCCCGAGTTTTTCACAAGCCATTGAGGACCATTTTGCATATTTACATACCTTTGTAAACTGGTTACAGAGGCTTAGTTTTTTTTCTTCTGGTTACAGTACCCCCTGAGGCCCCACTCTGCCTATTCCTTACATTTGTATTTTACATTTGCAGCCATATTGTGAGATTGCATTTCATGAAAAGGAATATAAAGTAGGGGTGACAAAAGAAAAATTCCCGCCATGTGTTGTTTAAAGAGCCTACAAAGGCCTGGCCTTGACACTAAATATATACTACTATTATAAAGAGAGAACAGAAACCTTTTGGCAAGGTAAACTCGGGAACCACAGTGCCAATCCACACACCCAATACATTGTTGTAATCCTCAGGGTGTGTAGATGGACATAGGCTGCATAAAATAAAATAAAAAACGTAAATTAAAAAATGAAACTTTAAAAACAAAGTAGTCCCCTAAAAGTGACGCCGGCCGCGACGTAGCGCTGGCCGCGACCTAGCGATGTCCGCAACGTGCGTGATGACGACAGGCGGGGAGGAGCGGTGACGAGCAGCGAGGAGTGGCGGTGAAGTCCGGAGCGCGGGGAAGAGCGCGGCTCAGGTAAGGCAAAGGCAAAGGCGAGGCGGAGGCGGGAGGTGGGAGGCGGGAGGGAGGTGGGAGGCGGTCTGGGCAATGTCGGGGCGGGCGGGGGCCAGGGCGGGAGTGCACCTAAGCCTGAAATGTTGCCCCCAGCCCCATTCTGCCCCGGGCAACGCTGCCGCAATCCAGAAATGCTGCCCCCAGCCCCCTTCTGCCCCAGGCAACGCTGGGGCGGGCTGCTAGTATGGTTATAAATAAAAAAGTATGCATTCTTTGTTCTCTAGTGCCAGCTGCGAGTAAAATGTCATACCGTATGAAATTTTACTCGCAGCTGTCACTGGCAAATCTGCTGTAGGATTTTTCCTTAAGAATTTCGGATCAGAATCCAAAAGCTGAAACGTCTTTTTGTGACGTCTCATTAACCTAAAAGGCTACAAAGGTATCACATTGTTTCCAAGTTTCCCATGTCCATGTGTGATGTGTTTCTCCAGTGCAGGATGCCCTGACAAAAAAGTACAATAGACCATGGATATTATTTTGACAAGAGTCATAAAATACCATGTCTGAATAGCCAGAGTTTTGATTTTGATATTCAATTTACTACTCTATCCCACCCCTACTCCTGTTAAGAAAATCTTTGAAGTCATAAGCAGAGGAGACACGTAGAAACAAAACTGATGACTAGGGAGAACAATCACTCCAGTCAGAGTCCAAAACCGTATACATAGCCATTAGGAACGCTTCTAACAATTCAAAACAGGGGAATTATTTCTGACGTCTTTTTGTTTATTTTCTAGACTTGTAAGTTCTGGGAAAAATATCCTGTGGGTGCCCTTTCCCAGGGAGAAGGTTCCTGGATCGTTCCTTACCTTTTGATCTTTAGTGATGGTCCATACACTGATGTGACCTTGGTCTCTTATTGCTTTACTTCCTCAGATTGTTGTTTTTTCACCCATAAAAGCTACCCAACGCAATGGAGCTTACTTTTTTAACTGAGTGAGAAGCTTCTCTGATGTAGACCGTTAGAAATGGGGGACTCTATTTGGCAATGGTTTGCACCTTTTTCCAAGTAGGGACCCTTCCTTCTAGTCAGGATAAGGAGGGTACACTACTGAAATAACCCCGCTCATCCCCTTCGTAGATTGGCATGAGTAGTCAGGCTTATTTCAGTGGCAGGGTGTAAAGCATTTGCACATAACCAACAGGGTTGTATGTTGGAACAACGAGTTCCTCAACAACCACTCCCTAAACAACGCGGTCTCTAGTATGACTGTGTCCCAACCCGATTTCTTTTACCACGCATTCCTTTACCACATATTTTCATGTTGAAGCAATGCATGATAAACCCACCCCCCAAAAACTAAACCATACCCCTCCCACTCCCTAAAATCTACCATGTATCCCCCCACCTCCCAACCCTGAAAAAGTACACGAACCCCCCCACCCACACAAAACCCCCCCCCCCTCCCCCCCAAAAACGACCTCAATGCCCTCTGAGTGCCTTCAGGACACGAAGCCAGCGATGGAGTTGATGACTGAGTCGACTACCTTCCCCTTCTGTGGCAACTGAAACCACAGTTCCAGAGGCAGTACCCCGAGGTCAGTGAAGTCTTTTCTGTCCCTGAGACTCCTAGAACAGAAGGCGAGCTCTACTTCAAGCCCTCGGAGATACTAAGCAACAAGTTGAGAAAGTTCGGTCCAGTCCTTTCACTGTCCAAGACAGAAACAGCAACTGCAGGCCAACCCAACAAAGCAACAACACAGCAAAGGGGCAGTACTCCTCCTGGCAGTTCTTCCACCTCTTCTTCTTGGCAGGTTCATTGATTCCAGCGAGTTCTGAAGTTCTGGGGTCTGGGCCCCAATATTTCTACTCAGTTTCTCTTTGTTCTCTTGGGCAGAGAGTGTCTGTGCTTAGTCTAAACCAGTGTTGTCCTCTGCCCAGCTTCCCAGCAGGAGGTGGGGACAGCATTGTCCACGGCAGACCAGGCCCATTCAGGTGCAAGGAAATATCCTCCCACTACTCTAAATGCAGCCCAGGTCTATTCAGCCCAGACTTGACTCATGTAGGAAAGGCAGGACACTCCTCGACCCCCCCCCCCAAGTGGCTGTCTGTACAGAATACACATCCCAAGCCCCTGTCATTCCAAAGCCAGACAGTCAATACACAACCCAGCAGACTCACACAGGATGGCTAAGCAAGAAAATATCTAATTTCTAAAAGTGGAATTTTCAAACACATAATGTAGAAGTCAACTTTACAAAAAGATGGATCTTTACATTCTGAGTTCCGTCATACTAAACTCCATTTCTCTAACTTGTCCCAATGGGAAGATCTGCTTATAAAATGCTATAAGTAAACTCCCATTTCATCCTATGGGACAGATAGCCTTTCAATAGTGAAAAACAAATTATACTATATTTCACTGTCAGGACATGTTACACACACCAGTACATGTCCTACTTTTCACATACACTGCACCCTGCCCATAGGGGTACTTTGGACCTACCTTAGGGGTAACTTACATGCCATAAAAGGGAAGCTTCGGGCAAAGTCGACATGGCAGTAAAAACTGTGTGTAGATACTGCAGTTGCAGGTCTCAGAACCCTTTGAAAGGCTGCTCATGTGGGTGGCACAATCAGTGCTGCAGGCCCACCAGCAGCATTTGATTTAAATGACCTGGCAGTCTCAGTGCACTTCACTAAGGACTTACCAGTAAATCAGATATTCCAATCATTGAAAAAAAACACCAATCCATGATACAATTTTCAATAGGAGCACTTGCACTTTAACACTGGACAGCAGTGGGAAAGCACACAGAGACACTGAACCAGTAAAAACAAAACCTGGAGGTCAGAAAGCAAAAAGACAGGGAAAACACGCCAAAGTTACCAGGTCTAACAGAATGTGATGCTTCTGGGGTGCACTGTTTTGCATCAGGTAGACAGGGTACTTGTAGGCCAGCCTCAGATGCTAGAAAGGGTGCTTTCTAGCACCTTAATGTTGTCTTCATACAAGATTGGTAGCCCCACTTGAAAACAGAGGTCAAACAGGAAGGTCGAAGAGATATGACCTGGATCTTTTACGAGCCAAGGGGAAGTAATGGGAGAGCACCTTTTGAAACAAAAAGGTCCTAGTAGGAGGGAAAGAAATATGTTTGTCAGTCTCTTCCAATAGCGTCCCCACTGAGGTGAACCCCTTTTCTGACTATCCATGGCCTGTCTCATTAAAATAGTCCAAAGTACCTTACCGGCTTATTTGGCTGACTGGGACAAGTAACACATAAATAAATGAGGAAAAAGATTGTACCAGCAGCATTGTTTCCTGATAAGGAAGGTTTCATAATTTTTCAGTGTTTATATTTAAAAATGTGTTAGGGTATCTTGAGGACACAGAGATATTTCATTCTTTAGGAATTACATGCAGAACTCAAGGACTCTGAACATTAGATTGCCTACCTACTATTGCCACAGTTGCAATAATACATGTTTCAATGTATCTTCTGTCTAGAGCAGCACCCTCTCGGAGCCAGGAGACTTTAACTTGCCTTTGCATGCATGCATCTAAGTTCAAGTGACTACATTTCGTTTTTTGTGATTTTACTGTTCTTTTGTCAATTTTGCCTGTGTGTACATTTAATTGAATTTTACATATCGAACATCCTTCCTCCTACTGTTAGTTTAGACTTCCTTTGCACCTTGAGAAAGACAGGTGTGGAGGGGGCATGCCCAACTGCCGGAGAAGCTGGCTGCACATTAGCGCAGCTCCGGCCTCTACCCTCATCTCTCCGTAACTATCTTGCATAGATCCGGCTGCACAAGACGTGCATCAGGCTGCAGCAAAGCTGGGAGCCTGGGGTCTCAGCTCCAGGGACCTCATTTATGAGAAATGACGCATCACTGCGTGAAAGCAGTGATGCGTCACTGCTCAGTGCGCACTCCTTGCGACATTCCTGATGCGTCATATTTAATGTATGACGCATCATGTCGCAAGGAGTTACAGATACGTCAGTATTTCTGATGTATCTGTAAGCGCAAAAGTGATGCATTGCTGGAGTGTGTCACAAAAGTGACGCAAATCCAGCCATGCATCCTTCCACATGGGGCAAGCCCCATGTGAAAGGGCCTGCGTCAGTCTTACGCCTGCTGTGAGGCAGGCGCAAGATTTTGACGCAACGGCGTCCTAAAAGTGACGCAGTGAAATCTCATAGATTTCACTGCGTCACTTCTACGACCCTTCCTTACGTCAATACGCCCCCCTTGCATACATTATACCTGGCGCAGGTATAATGTGGCGCAGGAGTTTACAAAGTAACGCATCTACCTAGATGCGTCACTTTGTAAATATGGTGAAACAAGGTGCATTTTTTACGCCACTGGTGCGTCACAAAAAGTGACGCACCGGCGGCGTAAAAGTGACGCACGGCCTCATAAATGAGGCCCCAGGAACCCAATGGCGGCTTACAGTGCGACTGGGCGCCTGTGGAGTGGCGGCCTGACAGAGCGTAGAAGCAGTGGTGAGACGTGGGTGCAGGCCTCACGGCGAGGCTACGGGCTTGGCTGCGCAGCACCGGTGTGCCCATGATTGCAGCAGTGAAAAGAGGCTTCCTCCTGCCGCAGCGCTGATAAACCCAAAGGAGACCCTGATCTGATGGCAGAGGAGAGGAATCCTGAGAGTGTCACGCGTGGCAAATACAATCCTGCAAGATAAATTTCCCCCCAGATATGCCGATGTGACTAGCTGTGCGCCTGGACCGAGGCGTGGTGCAACGCCAGTGCACCCGAGGCTGGGCCATTCCGGACCCCCTGCCGGCGCTCTTTCTGGGCGGAAGGGTCATCCTGACTCCCGGAGGCATTCGAGGTGTGGCCTGGCTCAGGGAGGCACTGAGACTGGACTGCAGGTGCGTGAGGGCACCCCAGTGTGGAGTCGGGGTGTACCTCATTGGCATAAAGACACTGGACATTGAGGGGCAGAGAGGGCTCGTGCTAGAGTGCAGGGTGCGACTAGATCACTGTGGCAAAAAGGCCCAGAACTGTCGCAAAAGTCACGCTGCACTAATCCACCGGAGCACTACACTATTACCGGTGAACGCTCCAGGGGCAGCTCGCACTCCTGAAGGGGAAACCCGGCAGGCCCATAAGATTTCCCCAGTAGATGGCGCTAAATACCCCAAAGCTACGAGCGTCTGGTCGAGGAGTCTGCTGCCCCAGACGTGATAATGGCGACCAACAAAGGTGGACGCGGCTCACATCAGACAAGGTCTACAAATTCTTAAGGCAGAAAATACAGGAGGGAGTAATGTCATGTCCTGGCTCGAAACAGGAGGCACAGCAAAAGCCGAAAGAACAGGAATCCCCACGCTACGTGATATAATGGCGCTGATTACCAGTGTGCACACCTCCTTAGAGGGATGCCTAGATTCGGTTTCCATGGACATATCCTTGCTACGGGCGGACCTCAGAAAAATGGATTCGAAGGTCTAAGAGGTGGAGGATGTCGCATGTGACCTGGTCACAGACACAACAACTCTCAAGAAGCAAGTCTCTGATCTGCGAACCCACACCGAACTTTTAACAGCACAGTTGGACGACAATGAGGGCAGAAGATAGAGTGGAAATAACGTCCGAATTTTGAGAGTGCCGGAGAGAGCCGAGGGACCAGCAGCGGATCTCTTCGGGCAATAACCACGCCCCACTCCAGCTCTGGGTAAAAGGCCGCTTTTATTGGACAGATAGGCATTACATAATACAATTAACATAACATATCATATCATCAACAATTCCCCGACCTAACACCCCCATCCCCTACTCCAATGTCCCTTTGCCACTAATTTCCCACTTGTTCGGCCTAACCTCCTCCCCGAGCCTATGTCCCTCTCCTGCCTACCTCTTGACTCCAACTTCACTCCCCTGCTTCCCTCTGACCGAACCTATTCCTAATGCCCCCAACCCTTCCTGCCTGTCTTGATCTCCTCCCAATCTGCCACTGTCCAAGCGACGAGAACCAGAAATTATGGGCACTAACCCAGGATTTTTTTTTTATTTTTTTTTTATTTATTTGTATTTCTATTTAGGATCCATGACAAAAACAGAGGGTGGGACAAAACTTCTCTCCTCCCGCCGTCCGCCGAAAGTGCGCCACACGGAACGTTGTGTCCGATGCGCGCGCAAACCCCCTGGCCAATCCCTGCGCGCCCCCACCCGCGAGCAGCAGCGGGGCATACCAATGCCCGAACTAGCCCGGGGGCGAACGCCCTTCGTGCGTCACCCCCAAGACCCCATCGGGCAATAACCACGCCCCACTCCAGCTCTGGGTAAAAGGCCGCTTTTATTGGACAGATAGGCATTACATAATACAATTAACATAACATATCATATCATCAACAATTCCCCGACCTAACACCCCCATCCCCTACTCCAATGTCCCTTTGCCACTAATTTCCCACTTGTTCGGCCTAACCTCCTCCCCGAGCCTATGTCCCTCTCCTGCCTACCTCTTGACTCCAACTTCACTCCCCTGCTTCCCTCTGACTGAACCTATTCCTAATGCCCCCAACCCTTCCTGCCTGTCTTGATCTCCTCCCAATCTGCCACCAGGAAAAACCCTATCACAGGTGTTTTTCCTGTCCCCCCCCTCAAACTGTAGCAACCAACATATATTCATAATAAACCTCTGTCGCCAAACAGGAAACTTTATTTTGCATGTAAACAAAATGTACGCATGGACATGGAAAAAACAGTAAATGTAGCCAAGTAAAAACTGTCGCCTAACAGTTAAAAACTTTGTTGACGTAAAAGCATGTACCAAAACTATCACCCCAAGTAGGCATGAAGAGAATACAGAAACCATTAAATGCTAAAACATGCTGAAAAACAGTGGCAAAACTGTGAGAAAAAACAAATTTAGCTAGAAAGAGAAAAAGACGGCGGGGGGTGAGGGAAGGGGGTGGGGAGGAGGGGAAACAAGGGCAGTGCAAATAGAAAAAACAGTGAGAGGGTGAAAAAAGGGGGGATGCAGCTAAAATTATCAATGAAAACGTCTTACAGAAACAACCTGTGTAAAGAAGATACTGTCGCTACAACAGTGCCGCTTCAACACCAAGGATTGATGTTTAAAAGACTAGCAAGTAACTCACGAATGCGGAGCAGATAAACCTCATTCCCCATAAAAGAAAGATGCACCCCATCATGACGGAAAAAATGAAAGTCTGCTCTATGAATGTCATCGTGCTCTAGCCAGAATATGCGATTTATAAAACAAAAACGTTGAAGATCCCTGTTCACCTTTCTCCGAGCACGTTCCACAGCCGTGTAACTATCTGCCCCTCTCCAAACTCTTCTGGGCTGTAGAGCAGTCAGTATGAGCTGACAACGGGGCCATGTTTTCAAGAAAACTTCCATGTCAGCTTTCATGTCGATCAGTAACCCCAAACCAGATAATTGGACCAAATCGTTTTCCCCTAAATGAAGCAACAAAAAATCTGGCATGTTCTTAAAGTACAACTCACTTATAAGTGGGAGCAACTGTCCCCACTTCATCCCACTTTTACCACACCAAGATAAGGCCACTGCATCAGACGGGAAACCCAAATTGCGACCAAAAGGACGTTTGTCCGCCTGCGTGGCAGCCCACTTGATGAATGAATGGCCAATGAGCCAGACTTGCTTGCGACCTGAAAAGAAAAAACAATTAATACCCAATCTATACAATCTGATCGATCTGTCTAACATAACGTAAAAAGCAATCTGAAGACCAACGCCCCAACAATTTTATGCTGTCAGCAGAGAAACCCCACCTGGCGGCCTCTGAGGCTGCCCCAATACGAAAGGAATGTGTACCAAATCGCTTGGGATCCTCACCAAGGAGAGACTGCCGAAGAATGGCTAACAATTGGGGGGCTTTGAAAGGAGAGCCATCCTGGTGGTGAAACACAAAAGTAGAAATGGCACCTCCAACGCTGGAGAAGTCAAACCACGCCTGCACGGGACAAAGAACCCCCCCCCCCATGGCCTGTAACATGACCCTGGAACCCTTACCCATTTGGTCAGTTTTGGAATGTGCTAGATATATTTCAATGAAGGACTTGAAAAACGAGACATGTGTGGTTTTCAAAGCATCATTGACTGAAGTACCCAACAGTTCCGAGACCCGGAAGGCCCCAAAAAAGAGCCACACCATGCACAGTTTTGAGAGGCAGGCTTCAAAAGCAGAAAAACACACAGTAGGTAGGACAGCGATGATCTTGGCCAATAAACTCAAGGATAATGGGTCCCTCTGGCGAGAACCCCGCCGTAGCTGTTTGGACCAGCCTTGAAGCAGTCTCTTACCCATTTCACCTGCTGTTGGTTCGTAACCCCAGAAAAACTTGCCATAGAATGAAATACCTGCTAACTTGCCGGCTATGGTAGGGGAAGAAACATGTTTCGCAATGTTAGACATGATAAATCTCACCACATCCTCTCTACGCTGTCTCAAACCCCCGCCAGTGTGAGATCGGAAAAGGGCACCTGAATCTAAAAATTCCATCCAAGCTCTTCTGTAAGCCAATTTGGTGCTGTGTGCAAGGGAGTTCTCGATGAGTTGGCAAGCGTTCCCAGCCCCAGAGTCCATAGCTCGCTGGGAATGGGAGTCTTCTGCGAATCCGCTCCCGGCGCCAAACCACGGAATCTCTCCCACTGAAAACGAGACAGTGCATCCGCAATATTATTGTCCATGCCAGCAATGTGCTGAACCTTGAAAACAATATTGAGCTGTAAACAACCAAGCATAAATAATTGCAGCAGGTTCAACAAATGCCTATCCTTCGCTTTCTGTCCATTGACTAAATCAACAACAGCTTTGTTATCCACATGGAAAAGCACTGTCTTATTCGCTAACTTGTGACCCCAAATGAGAAGAGCCACGATAAGGGGAAAAAATTCCAGAAAGGCAATGCTTTTCTTAGTGTCAAACCAGCGCTCAGGCCATTTTTCCGCACACCATTTACCTTCCCAAAATAGGCCAAAACCGTGTGCGCCAGACGCATCAGAAAACAGTTGAAGTTGCCATTGAAAATGGTCATCCATAAAACCAAAGCGTGATACCATTGAAATCTGAGAGGAAAATGGACCACACTTCAAAATCAGCTCTCATGTGTACCGAAATCCTGAGTCTGTGGTGAGGGAGCCGTAAACCTGACATAGCAAAACCTAGTCTCCTGCAAAAAGACCTGCCGGCACGGACAACCTTGCATGCAAAATTTAAGTGCCCCAACAAGCACTGCGCTGCTGATAATGTCAGTTTAGTTGCACCGCGTGCCGCATCCAAAAGTCCCGTTATTTCCACGAGTTTCTTGCGTGGGAGCCTGGCCTGCATCTTGATAGTGTCTATTTCAATGCCCAGATATGTCAGACAACAGCAAGGGCCCTCTGTTTTATCCTCTGCTAAGGGGACTCCCAATGTCTCCGCCAGGAATTGAAAATTCTTCAAAGCATCTGCGCATTGAGAAGAATTCGCTGCACCTACAAAAATAAAGTCATCAAGATAGTGCGTGACGTTGACATGACCCGTGTGGTACGTAAAACACCACTGCACAAAGGAACTGAAAGCCTCAAACAATTTGCAAGAAATGGCGCATCCCATAGGGAGAGCTTTGTCGACAAAATATTGCCCTTCGAAATATATGCCTAACAAGGAAAAATTCGATGGGTGAACCGGTAACAGACGAAAAGCAGACTTTATGTCACATTTCGCCAACTGCGCTCCTTCTCCTGTGTCCCTGATGATAGCAAACGCAGAATCCACCGATTCAAAATGTACCATGGAATCCTCCCTTGAAATGAAATCATTAACAGAGGAGCCCTCCGGCCATGATAAATGTTGAATCATTCTGAACTCACCCTCCGCCTTCTTGGGCACCACCCCCAGTGGAGACACGATCAAATTCGGCAAGGGGCATTGATCAAAGGGGCCCGCCATCCGCCCCTCCTGGACCTCAGACAACAACTTTGAACGTACAACAGAAGGGAATTGCCGGGCAGATTGCAAATTCTGGGCAAATCTGGGGATTCTAGGACCTTGATACCCCAACCGAAAACCTTCCTGAAAACCCCATCTCAAAAGCGCAGCACCCTGTGTGTCTGGATATTGCAACAACCAATTACATAAAATCTCCACCTTGATGGGAGTAAAAGCCTTTGTTACCAAACTGTGATGGAAAGCCTCTGCCCCGGCCCGCAAACAATGGTCCCTCCCGTGACTCTGCTCCCCGAAACACTGAGTAACGGCATGTTTACCTCCGCACTTGGAGCACTCATGTTTGTATTTGCAGGGGTTACGCAAACAAAATCCTTTATTGAAATTCCAGCATGCACCAGAGACAATGGTGTTGGGTCTATTCCATGAACCCACCCCCCCCAGGGTGGGTCTATTCTGAAAGGGCCGATAAGCGACCGCTAGACCACTGGCCGTGTGCATGGAGGGTGGTGGCCTCTGGGGATACATCCACTGTACCCACAGTTCGTTATCTACCTCTCCCCATGGCTTATCGGGTAATAAAGACAAGTGTGCCCTGAACTCTTCGTCATAATGAAGCCATGCATACCCTCCAAATTCCGATGCCGCCTTCCGGATGACATCAAGGTACTTAAAGAGTGACACAGATCTGTCAGCATATTTTTCGCTATATACACTAGCAAAAATAAGAAATGCAGACGTCCATGAATCTATGTTAGTGGGAACCCGTGGACGTTTGAGAAGTTCCCAAGTTTCTTCCTTGGAGCCCTCTTTGGCCTGGATGTCCCTATGTAGTAGCTTAAACACATCCACAAAATCCCCTTTCCAGATCTTGTCTTTCGTGGCTTTACTTAAATGCGCCCCGAACGGCATAGCAACACCCATGTAAGGCAGACGTTTGAAAACACCCACTGACTTTTGATTAAGCTCCGGTGTGGAGGAACTCTCAGCAACCACTGGCGGCTGACGGGCAGATGGCAAGGACCCTCCCTCTCTAGTATCGGTAGCGCAATCACGGGAAGCCTCTGACAGGACAGGCAACCCATCCGTACCCACACCTTTATCCACCTTAGCACGCTTAGCGCACCGAACAAGGGTCTCACCTGGCATATTCTGTGCCGGACGCTCAGTCGCACCATGTTTCGCACCCTTGGCCGATGACATCGCACTCCTTCCAGAAACGCCAGCTTCGCCACCTCTGGTCTGCAGAAAATAGAAACTAGACAACTCTTTAGCTCGCCCCCCCCATCGCCCCAGTGTGAGATAAAGCACCCTCTGCACCCTCCGATCCTGACAGCTCGCCTTCTTCCAGGGAGTCTCCTCCCCCCCCTTGTGAACCATGCTCTGCCCCTTCCTTATCACAACCACCCGCCCAGAACTGCCACTAGGACGCTCCCCATCTCCCACACCACCATCAAATTCTCTCCAATTGACAACTTTTTTCAAACGTGAAAGTCTCTCGCCTGCAATTGGGGTGGGAAAGTCCGCCACAAACTTCCCGGTCTTCTTGCTTCTATCGGTGCAGGACGTGGGAAGCCTGAGGGGCACGCTCTCACTGCCCATGCTCGTGTTTGTCAAAGCAGTTTGTTCGTGGGGCTGCAAAACACCATATTTTGCAGCCGAAAATGTGGCAACTCGCTGTAGGCGCTTGAGCCTGCGCCCATCGGTGATTTCACTTGGCATCCAGACCCACTGGCCCTGCCCGTCAAATGTCTGAATTGCAGCAGCCCCATCCGTGCTCATGGTGGAAGGAGCAGTGAACGAGGCGGGGGTATGCAAAGAGCTGCGGGGGCTGAAAACTGGCTCGGTTGGCTAAGCAGCGCTGGGCAATGCTACTGTAGTCGTGTCAACAAAAGGTGGGGAAGGAAGTGGTGCCCTGTCAGCAACAGCGTCAGCAGCCTTGGAAACCAGAGGAGCCAGGTTCCTGTCCAGAGACAAGACAGGCGAAAGGGCAGGCAGCACTGATTTCTTTAGCCCAAAAATGTTAATGTCCTTAGCAACCTGCTTGTTAGATGAGCAATGTGGCACCTTCCCCTTTGTAACACTAGGGGTCAAACCAGCCACATTACAGGGAACAGCAGCAGAAACATTCTTAGCCGGGGAACGCTTCTTAAAATTAACTCGCCTCTGTACATGAAAAGTAGGCAGGGGGTGAGTGCCAGGCGTCTTCTTTGTGCTTTTCCCCCGTTTTGGAGCAGGAAGGGCAACAGGGACAGAAACGAGTCCTGAAGGGCCAGGGGACGGGGCAGGCTGAGTGAATTGCTGCAAAAGGGGGCCAGCTGTATTGGAGGGCAAAGGGGAGTCCTCGCTCGATAAACAAGCTGCCACTGCAGCGGAGACACCGCTGGAAGCCTGGCGCCCCCCCCTCTCAAGCCCAACCCATGCCTGTGACAGAACGCCAGGCACGAGCAAATCCTCGCGCCCAGCTTCCGCTAACATACGGAGCGCCTCCCTGACCGAGGGAGCTGCCTGCTCCATGGTAATGAGGCCACAATAATTAATTTGAAAAGTATTTACTTTCCGTCCCCGAGCGCCGACACAAAACTTCTCTCCGTCCGCCGAAAGTGCGCCACACGGAACGTTGTGTCCGATGCGCGCGCAAACCCCCTGGCCAATCCCTGCGCGCCCCCACCCGTGAGCAGCAGCGGGGCATACCAATGCCCGAACTAGCCCGGGGGCGAACGCCCTTCGTGCGTCGCCCCCAAGACCCCATTGTGGAGGACCTGGTAGCAAATCACCTGCAGCCTAAGAACCTCTCCAAATATTTCTCCATAGAGCGAACGCATCGTGTGCCAGGGGGCAGGCCTAAGCCGGGTGCACCCCTTTACCCATCCTGGCTCGGGTGTTCAACTTTAAAGACCAAGACATTATTCTTCAAACAGCACATAGTGCTCTTCCTCTTAAGTATGAAAACAACACAATAACATTCTTTCCGGATTTCACCCCAAAGATACAGAGGCAAAGGCGCTCCTTCCTGGAGGTCCAAAAAATCCTCAGGGAGAGGGAACTTAAATATACCATGCTGTTTCCAGCTAAACTGAGAGTAGAGGCGGAAGGCAAAAGTTGGTTCTTCACCGATCCAGGAGAAGATTGGGATTGGCTGGAAGGATGGCAGCGAGTGAGAGATTGAGAACACCCAGACCCGAAGGAGCGGCGAGAAGGAGAAACACAGAAGCGACAGGATCCCAACCAAGGGGACAGAGACCAACATACTACGAGTAGCTCGAGAATTGCCCAGCAGGATTCAAGTAGGTGATTAGAGGGGTCTGAGGAGTCATTTTGGTGGCCTTTCAGGGACCAGCGCCCTTGAACTACACCAGTGTTGTACATTTGGGGGAAAGGCCGAGATAACGGCCAACTATACACATGCATCTCTTGAAGTAAACTGTTTGATCGGCAATGGAGGGAGGTGGTGGGGGGGTTTGGCCTTTGACTCCTCCAACACAGGGATGGGAGGGCGATGGGCACTCTGCACAGTTGGGGAGGCAGGCCTATTGACACCGTCATGCAGATAAGCAGGGTGGGGGTGGTTGTTGGGGAGGGGGTTGTAAAGTTATTTGTTATGTTGTTTATGCGCAACAACGAAACACATCACTGCTAACACTTCCAAGATTGGGTTCAATGCAGCACACCTTAGAGACACCAGGGCAACTCGGAACACGAGTAGAGCGTGCCCATGCCACAAGCGGAATCGCTCTGTCCTCTCCCAATGACAACAGCACAAATGTCGGGTGAGACAGTGTATGGAGTGGGTTCTAATGGGAGGGTGGTAGAGGCAGCAGCGTCCTTTTGAAAACTCTCCTGAAATGTTAATGGTCTTGGAGTCAAACTCAAGAGAGCGATAGCGCTTCAATATATTAAAAACAGGTTCCAGACGTGGTGCTACTCCAGGAGACCCACTTGATTGAGAATACTTGTGAGGCGCTCAATAGACGAGGATATAAGCTTATAGTTCCCTCGGGGTTCATTTCGGGCTCCAGAGGGGTAGGGATATTGATACGCAAAAATTCCCCCACACGGTGCCAGACAAATACACTGATCCACAGGGCAGACTTGCAGGGATGACTGGGTACTGGGAGGGCACGGGGGTTAATGTCCTGTCGGTCTGTATACCCCCCGCCCTACACAACAGAGTACTACCTGATATGAGCAAAATGATTCTTCGATTCCCCGAAGGGGCGTTAGTAATAGGGGGTGATTTAAATATGGCCCTCGATGATCAGTTAGACAGACTCCCGCTTAGAACCAGCACATGTACACACAATACCATGGCTGAATTCCTGACTGCCTTGTGGTTAATAGACGTGTGGCGAGAATCCCACCCTGATACGCAACAATTCACGTTCCACTCAGGGGCACACAACAGCTTATCCCGGATTGACCACATACTCACTTTTGCGGGGGACAAACTACACTTCTCGGAAGTGAGTCACCTAGCTAGAGGAATCTCAGATCACACTCCACTGTGGGATAAATACAGCCTAAGCAAGAAATTCATGAGGCGATCCATGTCCATAAGACCCTGGTACCTCGCTAATGCACACATTAGAACTGACATTGTAAAAAACACTGAATACTATTTTAAGGAAAATGTTGCGTCTGTACTGTCCCAGCAGACTATCTGGGAAGCATATAAGGTGGTCATAAAGGGACAGGCAGTCTCCCTTGAGGCTGAACATGGTAAAGAGAAAAAGGCCAAGCTAGAGGCAATTGAACGGGAAATATCGGCCCGGGAGCGATCCTCCACATCCTTGCTAGATGAAGATACCTAGCATTCACTTGCAATGAAGCACCAAGAATATAAGAACCTAGTGGCTGAAACAGCATATAGTAAACTACGAGCGATACATTATAAAGACCATGAACTCAGAGATAAATTGGGTAAGCTTTTTGCCTGGCTAGACAAGAGAGACAAGGCAGGGAGATGGGTCATGACCATAAGGGGTTCAGAGGGGAAATGACTACGGGACCCGCAAGGGATTGTGGAGACCTTCGGAGACCATTTTGCATGTCTTTACTCCCCAGAAGCAGCTGGTACCATCAAAGAGTTTACGGGCTTATTAAAAGATGTCCAAATCCAAGTCCTCCCAGAAGAGGACAGGCAACAGCTTGGGGAAGATCTTATGGCAGAGGATATAGTTGCTTCTTTACAGAGTATACAATCCGGTAAGGCCATGGGGCCTAATGGTATCCCAAGCGAGCTTCTAAGCTGACTACCATAAAGGTGGCTACCCATCTCCTAAACATGTATGAAGAAAGCAAGCGGGAGGGGGAGCTGCCCAAAGATCAGCTACTGGCGTCCATGGTGGTCATCCATAAAACTGGCAAGCCGGCATAGGAGTGCTCTTCGTATGGGCGTATTTCCCTCCTTAATGTGGAGGTAAAAATGTTAACCAAGGTTCTGGCTCGGCATCAGATCCCAGTGGTGACCAAGCTCATACATCCGGACCAGTCTGGATTTATGCCGACTCGAAACACCACCCTAAACCTGAGGCGGCTAAATGCAGTTCTAGGAAGAAGGGCAGCATACAGGAGGACGCTGCAATACTGTCGTTAGACGCCCGTATGGCTTTCGACAGGGTCAAGTGGCCATACATGTTTGCAGTCCTAGAGCGTATGGGTCTGGGTGACAAATTTCTTTAATTTGGCTTTAATTGCTATATACTGCCCCACTGGCCCAAGTGGGAATTAATGGGCATACATCTCATACATTTCGTCTAAATAGGGGAACAAGGCAGGGCTGCCTGCTGTCTCCGTTCCTGTTCACTTTGATACTGGAGCTTCTGGCGAGCTGGATACGGGGAGATCCAATTATCCGGGGACTAAGGTGGACAGTGGGCAAGTAGACAGAATATCCCTATATGTAGATAACGTGCTGCTGTACGTCGCGTTGCCAAGATCCTCTATCGCCAGGGTCCTTCAGATCTGCTCTACTTTTAGACGGTACTCTGGTTATACCATTAACTGGTCCAAGTCAGTGGTGTTCCCCCTATGAAATGTAGCTCCGGCCCTGCCGGAGGGTTGTGGAGCAAAATTGAGATGGAGGATTTTACTTACTAGGGTGTATATGTTACTTCCATTGGGGAAACCTTTTACGAGCGGAATATTCTCGCCCCCCTCGTCCGACTGAAGGGAAATGTGCAGCTCTGGTGGGCCCTGCCGCTCTCCCTGCTGGGAAAGGCAGCAGTGCTTAAAAAGATGATTTTTATACGCCCTGCAAAATACACCTTACGCGATTCCAGATTCATATTTTAGTGCAATAGATGGGGAGGTTCGAAACCTGTTGTGGGATGGGAGACCACCCCACATCGACACTCATAAACTCGTTTGGGGTGGTACGATGGAGTTATTGCACTTCCCAATATCCGTGTATATTATTGGTTGGCACAATTGGTGGTTGTCAGCGTCTTATATGGATGACTGGCTCATGGGACTCAGGGGGGTTCAATGAAGCACTGTACACCAACCCAAGAAAACAACAACTTATGGGGCCGACAGCTCAGACGGTCGCAATCTGGCACAGAGTCACGAAAGAGCTGGGATGGAGCAACAGGGTAACGCTTGCTACACCCCTTTGGTAGGCAGGAAACCTGGGGAAACTGGGTCAGTCCCGGGGGTTTTGTGAATGGGATACCATTGGTATATCAAAGGTTAAAGTCCTGTGGGCAAGGGGGCAATGATCCCATTCACGGAATTGCAAAGAGAATACGAGTTAGCAGAGAGGGAACTCTTTAGATACTCTCAAATAAGGCACGTTCTCTAGGGGTGGTCTCAGGAGGGGATGACTTGCTGGAGGCATCTCCTGTGGAGGATAGGCTAATATCTGAATACATGCCAAACAAGGCCATCTCATTGACATATAAAAAAAGAATCTATAAAAAAATCATCAATAACCTACCAGACCTGTTGCTTAGTCTCTGGGAACGGTGGCAGGCAGATGTCGGGGTTCCAGAGGAAGGGGACTGGAGGGAGGCGCTTGTATCACCTCGCGAGGTGGCAATATCAGCAAGACTCCACAGGTCATATATATATTACATGTACCGCACTTGTAAAAATTGGCAGGCTCGAGGATGCAGGTGTAGAAGACCATGTGGAGGTACTGGCACCTTCTTCCACACTATCTGGGAGTGTCCATCCATCCAACGATTCTGGGGTGAAATAATTACACGAATGAAAGAAGTAAATGGAGAGACAGTATAACTGTCTCCGACGGTGTGCCTGCTGAATGTGTGGGAACCTACCGGTCTCAATCGTGTTGAGCAGCTCTAGACAACCATCGGACTAATGATTCTGAAATGCAATATTGCTCAAAGATGGGGGCTGGTGACTCTGGCTGAATGGAAGCAAGATATAGGTTGGTGCATGATTGCCGAAGCGGAAGTTTACAAAAATAAAGGTTGCCCCCTGAAGTGGGACCGGGTCTGGGGAAAATGGAACAAGTTTACAGGAAAATATATGTAACCCTTCGCGTGCCCGGAGATTTCCTGCTGGGAGGGCAGATAGTGGCGTGGATGACCCAACTGCAGTCCTATGAGGTGGTTCTGTATGTCATTGTTAAATCGCCTTGGAGGGTGTACTGGAAGATTGAGCCCCTGCGGGCTAAGTGATGTACTGCTGCTAAACTGTTTTACTTCAAAATGTTCAATAAAAAGATTTTATCCCAAAAAAAAGAAGGACAGGTGTGGGGAAGTGGCCTGACTCACAATGGAGTAGGATGAGAGTATTATCCTCTCCGGGCCTCTGTGAGAATTTGATCGCCATCCAACGCACAGGAGCTGGACGACTGCTAAACAGTAAGGGGGAGTAATCGGTACTACTGTCCCCACATGATGAAAGTAGTTTGAAGTAGTAACAGCTAACCGGCCCGTCCAGAAAGTGCACGCCCTGAGTGGAGGTCTAGCCTCACTGATGCTGGCAATTTGATGTCGGCATTCCTGCAAAGGCATTAAGCCCTGGCCCGGAGATGCAGACCCGGCAAAGGCATACTATGAGGGGGTGCATGAGCCAGAGTGGCAGGCGCTTCTGCAGCAATGGCTACAGAGGGCTGATGACCCCAGCAATTACTCTGCAGGCTGCCTGTCGAGCACAAGCGGGTGAGCGGTGGTGGCTACAGTACTGCTAGGGAGTGAGCCTGCCTTATGAAGCTGCCAATTGGAGAGGTCTGTCGCTGCTGCGCCATCGCTGGGGCAGTGGTAGATAGAGTACTGGCAATCAGCCAGGGGGATTTTCCCTGCCACTGCCTCCTGGGCACACATAAGAGGGGGGAACTGGGCACATGAGCCTGCGATACTTCCACAGGCAAGCCGGAGCACAAACGCACCTTGCATCATTACCCCCTATAACCTGGCTGTCCCTGGGGCCCGGGAGACTTTCCCTGACTTGATTGCGGCCCCACTGGGGGACATGCTGCCTGAGGACATCTACCTATTGAGAGCCAAGTGGGCGTAGCTGGGGAATTGGGCCTGGTGCCCTGGTCAGGAGCAAGGGCGGCTGCCTCTTGCCCCCATGATCACCGAAGGGGTGGCTGCACTCTGAGACTGCGATATGGATTGAGTGGGTGCCTCTGCGATGTGACCTATTGAAGCGCTTGAGGTTTCTCTCTGCATTCCCACCGCATAAGACTGGAGGATTGTAGAGTTGAGTGCTGGGTTCTCCATAGGTGCACCTTGAACAACTGCCTGCACTCCACGCACAAGAGGTCCTCATCCCCTTCATATGCCTCTCTGCGCAGTCCTCGTATCATGATGCCGGCTGGTTCGCAGTACTACACATGGGAGAGACGGTACATGTGCTGCTGGGGCGTGTGTCTCACTCTACACGCCTAGAAGCCACTACCTCTCCCCCTAGATTGATGGAGCCTATCTGTGATGCAGCCTCTCCAGTGACTCTACAGCAGGGGGCACAATCGCAGCCAGCCCCAGGGGACACACCATTACATGTGCTTTTTTGGCCTTCCCCTCGAACGGGTGGTTGATGACCTCTCGCCGATATGCCACACACCAACAAGTCTGCCTAGGAGACTCCCGGTAACTTCCTTCTGAGGTAAAGCAGTGTCTGCAGAATTGGACAACCGCCCTGTAACCAAAGATGAGCCTGGAGAGACCCCTCCCATGGCTCCCATAACACCGGACTATATGAATCATTTCCTAAAAAAAATTATGTCAAAGATTGGATTGCTCAGCACTGATTTTAGGGCGTGCATTAGAGACCTCAAGAAAGAAGTATCAGACATAGGGTAGCTGTTGAATGATTTAGAGGGCACAGTTGATGCCCAGTCAGGGATCCAGGAGATGCTTTGGAAGCGCATCACAGCCCTGAAAGAGCAACACATTGACCTCCAGGCCAAGCAAGAAAACCTAGAAAATCACAGTTGATGGAACACTATCCATATTTAGAGGGTGCCGAAAGAGCAGGAAGGCACTGACATCATGGCATTCATGTGGCTCTCCTCCAGGTGATTTGGCGAGACGCTAATGCACACCCGTCTTGGATAGAGCACACATGGTAGCCTCTGCTCTCAACCGACCTGATGTGCTACCAGACATCCTGGCAAGTGTCCATTACTTCACAGACAAGGAGACCATCCTACACGACGGCAGTAAGAATGCGGGTCGGGTCTTTAGGGGTCACACTATCCAATTTATTGAGGGCCTCTCACCTACGACCTTGCGATGTAGACAGAAGTTCAAACCAATCAAGACAAACTGCACAGCATGTACAGTAGATATCAGTAGGGCCACCCCTTTGCTCTGCTGTTTATCTGGTAAGGCAAGCAGGGATCTATACGCTCTCTTGCTGAGGCAAGGCGGCTACTGGGAATGGCTTCTCCTGATAGAGATGGGCCTTCCTCTCCGGCACGGCATGCACCCAAGGATGCTTTGAAACCTTTCTGGTCCAGGATGGCCTCCCGTTGCCCCACAAAAATGTCAGGTGGAATCGCTTGCCCTGGAGGCTAAGCGGGAAATTTTCCAGCGCCTCGGGAGCATGGACAAGAATGCGTCACTGGCACCCTTCTACTACTGCAGCTGGTTAGGCAGGGTGTCCTTGTAATGGCTGGGTTCACCCTTGATGTGAGAACTGGACAAATATCTGGTCCACATAGGTAACTTGAGATGGCGGTGGTGAATGGGGGGGCCCTGGACATATCTTGACAGACTCCTGCCCTGAAACTACCTCTTCATCGGTGGCCCCTCATGCATCACAAACCTCTTGAAGTTAACTCTTCTGGCAAGATAAAGGCGCCTCTGTCCCAGTCTCCGTGGGAAGTTGATAAACAAGTTGGACCCTGTTGGTCTGCAACTGGTATTTAGTTTGATATGATTTTCTTCCTCTACAAGTATCAGTGCTACTGTGTAAACTGTAATGATTGTGGGTGGGTTACGCTGGTTGTTTCGCTCCCCGGTGCACTTCCCTGGTGGGGCAAGTCTGATTTAGGGGACATTCGTAGCCATACTTGGGTTGACTACTACCAGCCAACCTCCCTTTCACGGATGAGGGTTTTAAATTGCTTTCTCTCAAGGTCCATAGCTTAAACTCCCCCAACAAGCGCAACCAAGTTTGGGATTACATCCTCCTCCATGGCCCTGCATTGTCTTCTTGCAAGATACAACTCATGGTGTAGACAGACATAGAATGGCATACCCACGATACCCTATTCGCCACTGGGCCTACACTGACTAAAACACTGGGGTTGGGGATACTCTGTAAGTCCTGCTTCAGTCCCACCATCATAAAGGTAGCGAGGGATAAGGAAGGCCAGTTCCTGACCCTCCACTTGACCAAAGAGCAACACCATCTCACATTACTTAACATGTATGTCCCCAATGGCTCACAAGACTCCTACCTTAGACGTGTCATCTGGGAACAACTGTGAACCTCAATCTAGTCTTGGACCCTGTGATGGATAGAAGCTTTGCCTCATACCAGGGCACAGGGGCCATGTCAATGCAACTAAAAAGAGAGATAATGGGCCTGGGCCTTGTTGATGCCAGGTGTTATACTCATCCAAATTCTAGGGGTTACTCCTTTTATTCCCACGCACATACCTCTTAGTTTTGGATCGATTACCTTTTTGTGGCACACTTCGTTTTTTGCACTCTTGGCACTGTTGAAATATCTGTCTTCTTCCTCTCTGACTAAGCACTAAGGTAGGACTGACGTGACCCACCACATCTTTACATACCTTTGCCGCACCATGGTGGCGTCTGCCACCAAGTCTGCTCCTTGGCCCTGTGGATGTAGAGGAGATACATAAGGGCTTTGTGGACTACTTTAACATAACACTGAGTGGTAAGTTTCCTTACTTGTGCAATGAGACAGGTTTAAGGCCACCATTCGAGGGTTATATCATCAGTAGCTATCGCTTGAAACAGGGAGGCGCGCTTAGTTGAAGATAAACTGTCAACAGAGATAAATACATTAGAGACACAACACAAGGTGACGCCAACTTGACCTCTCAAATGACAGTTGGCAGTGCTACGGCGGCAGCTGCGAGCACACGAGACAAACAAGGCAGAACGCTCCCTACTGGCGCTCAAGCAACGATATTATGAGGGGGCAACAAAGTAGGTACACTCCTGGCACTTAGGCTGAGCCAAGCATATGCAAAAGAACATATTGCCAAACTCAAGACGATGGCAGAGGGATGGGCAAACGCAGAGTGTGATCAGAGGAGAGAATTCTGTAACTATTATCAAGCCCTGTATGACAGCGAGGAGATCTCGCTGTGCTGATAGTGGCATATATGGCACAGTGTGACTGGGAGCCCATACAGTCCCAACATGCAGACCCATCGGACGACCCTATCCAGTGGAAGAGTTTGCCTGGGGCATCGAGTGCTACCGCCTCACAGGACAATCCTGTGCCGGTTGGCATACCGGATAGTTTTTATAGATTTTTCCTGAGCTGGGTGACCACATGACATGCCTATTCAGCTCCTCTATACACAAACCTTTCCTCACCCTCTCCATGGCCTCCGCAGAGATATCACTTATTTCCAAGCCAGGCAAGGACCTTTTCTCCTATTGCCTCGTATGCAACGTCTTCACTAAGATCCTGGCCAATAGACCTGAGTGTTATCTATCTTCTTTGATAGATCCAGGTCAGGTCAGCTTGAGACATATCTGACAGGGAGCAGATAATGTTTCCTGGATATCTCCTTTGGTAGAAAAGGGCATCACCACCATTTGCCGGCGAACCTTCTCTCGCTGGAAGCGGGGAAGCACTTTGACCGTGTAAATTAGGCTTTTCTGCCCGCTGTCTTGCTTAAAATAGGGATGGACCAAAGATGATCTCTAGAATCATGGCCTCTTTTGTAGCCCGAGTGGCAAACATTCAGGCCAACAGACAGAATACGAACCTCAACACAATTTGTAGGGGTAAGAGGCAGAAAGGCCCACTGTCACCCCTCTTATTTGCTTTAGCAGTGGAATCCTTGGCCATTAACATACGGCACACCAAAGCAGTACAGGGCATACTTTTAGGGGTCAAATAAATAAGATGAATTTATTTGAAGATGACCTGGTTCTTACCCTCTCACAACCAGCCACCTCTTACCCAGCAGTGGTCTCTAGCCTAATGAATTTTGCTGCCATATTGGGCTCCAAAGTAAATATGTCAAAATCAAGCATACTTAAACACACAGTACCAGCAGCTGATGTACCCCAGTGTCAGGCTCTGGCCCCATTTCATTGGTGCCCGGCAAGATTAAGTATCTGGGCTTATACCTCACACCCATGCTTACCACATGAGTGTGGGCGAACTAGACTCCCCTCCATCCTGCCATCCTATAGAATCTTCGGAGGTGGAAACCCCTGCCGGTCTTGTGGTTGGGGTGGGTTAGCGTAGTTAAAATGAACGTCTTACAGTGGGCCCTGTACTTGTTTCAGAAACTACAAACCCCAATCCCACAAGAGGATTTAGCACAATTGCAGCATGACAATAGTGCATTTATATGGAAAAGGAAGCAGCCTATAATATCCAATGTCCTCATGAAGAAGCCCCGCGATCATGGAGGTCTAGCTTGCCCCAACCTCTTACAATATTACTGGGTGGCACATCTGCGATTCATCTTTGCCTGGGTGGCTCGAAAGTGAGGCTCATTGACTAAATACGGACAGAGCTGTTGCTTTAGCGCGTATATTGCCAACCCTACTAAGACTGTCCTCGACATGTAGGACAAATTGGAGCTTACAAAGAGGTTGACCACCTTCCCCTCACCTAACCTAACACCCCAATTGCGAGCAACCTCGCATTTACACCTGCACTGGCCTTCAATGCTTGTAAGGACTGGACTGACAATTGTAGGGCACTCTGATATTTATTTGTAGGGACAGATATGAAAACCTTTGAGCAATGCAAGGCGGAATGCAGCTTACCTGACACAGCCAGGAGACAATATCTTCAGCTGAGAATTTGGGACCATCACCCTGCTGTGTATCCCGAAGTCATCAGACTGTGTATTCTTTTTTAAACATTAGGGCGTACCTATGATGGTTTGCATGAGCTCATCTCAAACACTTACAGCACACCCGTCCATACCCACCCATACCAATTACGGTGGAATATGGGTAACTCTGAAGAGATAACACCCACTTAATTTGCTTATGTTGTAAGAGCCCTGAGGTTGAAATGTATGGAATTATGTATTGCTAGATTCTTTATTATCCACTGGTACTGGACTTCTGTTGTTGTTGCTGCATATATGTCTCATCTTATTTTTTCAAAGAGATAAAAAAAAAAAGAATGACCGTTTTACTCTTATGTTTTAGAAGTGTCTTTACAACAGTATAACCTAATTAGTAGTGAGAAGTCCAGTTTTGCTCAGTAGGGCTACTTGAAGCTGTTGCCTTTTGAAGTGTGGTCCATATGTACCTATGCGCCCAAAGCCGTCCTCTACTGAAAGCAGAGCTACAGCAGCTCTCCTTCTCAGGACTGAGAAACTCATTGAAGGTTACCTGGAGACAGCATTATTCGGACCCAGCTTTGACATGTGACAGTCTCTGTGATTTAGATTCCTTGATTGGTCAGCAAGAGAGATAACCTCACAGCCAATGCCTACACATTGGGAGTTTTGCTTTAACACTTTAAACTCCTTTGTAGTACTAGTAAGCCATGATTTAAGTCTGAGAAGTGCCTGTGTTCCTAACACATTAACTGGTATTAAGCGGGTGACCGGGGCTGAAATAAAAATATAAAATAAAATAAAATAAAGGTCTTTCTTATGTAGGACAAACAAAAAGTTGGTGGAAGGTTAAGGGGAGAAGTGACAGGGTGGAAGCCTAAGGGTAGATGTAACAGGCTGCACATTATATTTTCCTAGCCTAGATGTATGCACACTGCCATTTCTAGAGATGGCCAGATGGTACCTTCACATCACCTCCTAGATACGTGGCTGACATGAAGAGGACATTAGCCATGTATCGGGGTGGCATGGGAAAAGATTGTCTGTCCCCTCAGATGCCCTCCTTTAATGATTTGAGGGTGGGATTAGTATGGGAAGGAGCTGCCAGTCATGCCATAGTGATAAACGACCTTGAAGGTTTTTCACTGCATGGACTTCAAAAATAGTTAAAATGCATGCCTATGTCCTCCATCTTAAGTACCATGCACCCTGCTCTATGAACATTTAGGGCCTTCTCCCAGGGGGTACCGAGAATTATTAAAAAGGAAAGTTTGGGCCTGGCAAGAGATTTATTTTGCCAGGTTGAAATGGCAGTTTAAAACTGCATGACCAGGCTGTAGAGGCGGACATGGAGACATGTTTTATAGAGATACTAGCTTACCCGTCACGCATTGCTGCGATCTCCGAAGAAAGGAAATTCAAGGAAACTCGTTATGATAACATTCAATTTACATTGTGTCATTTTTATTGAAACTTATTCATTTTAATATGGAAAACATTTCAAAGTGTCGTTTTAATTCTATTTATTTATTCGAGTGCTTGTGGATACACGATTTTTTGTTTTTTCCGTCTGGTGCATACATCAGAATTCGAAAGATTCTGAGGGCCTTGGGGGGCCGATATTTAAAAACATGTTATGCCAGAAACCTTCGCGGGAGTGTACTCAACAACTTCCCAAAGTTTCCTGGCGATCGGATGAATGCTGTTTTAATTCTATTTAATTATTTGAGTGCTTGTGGATACACGATTTTTTGTTTTTCCCTCTTGTGCGTACATCAGTATTCGATAGATTATGAGGGCCCTGGGGGGGCCGATATTTAAAAAATTTGTATGCCAGAAACCTTCGCGGGAGTGTACTCAACAACTTCCCAAAGTTTCATGGTGATCGGATGAATGGTGTTTTAATTCTATTTATTTATTCGAGTGCTTGTGGATACACGATTTTTTGTTTTTCCGTCTTGTGCGTACATCAGTATTTGAAAGATTATGAGGACCCTGGGGGCCGATATTTAATAAAAGTTTATGCCAGAAACCTTCGCGGGAGTGTACTCACAACTTCCCAAAGTTTCATGGTGATCGGATGGATGGTGTTTTAATTCTATTTATTTATTCGAGTGCTTGTGGATACACGATTTGTTGTTTTTCCGTCTTGTGCGTACATCAGTATTCGAAAGGTTATGAGGGCCCTGGGGGGCCGATATTTTACAAAAATGTTATCCTAGAAACCTTCGCGGGAGTGTACTCAACAACTTCCCAAAGTTTCATGGCGATCGGATGAATTGTGTAGTAATGCATAAAGGAAAAACAGACAGACAGACAGACATACATTTGTTTTTATATATATATAGACTATAAGGGAGGCTGTGGTGTGATGGAGAAGCAAGGGAGGACTCTACAGTAGTTTGATGTGGGATTTATTAAATCAATAAAGGATATCAGGATGATTTGTCCATTCAGAACATAACAAATGGCAAAAGAAATGGTTCTCCCGGTGTCATGTAGGGGCAGGCACCATCTTCTTCCTCTCTTCCGTCAGAGTAGGTGGCGGTTCTTGCAGTGGTTTAATCCTTTCTCTTCTTCTTGGGCTTGTCAGGCAAAGACCAATAGGAGGTCATCCGGTTACCTATAAATAAAACAAAGAAATATGCCCCGTAAGGAATGGATTTGTGCTCTATAGTAGTATGCTAAGGAACAGGGAGTGAAGGGAGATGGCACCTAATACCGCCACCATTGTGCTCTCAGGGCCAAAACACAGCGCTAAGGATTGGAGATACAGCGCACAAGGTTGGAGACACAGCCCATAAGCATAAAGGCACAGTGAGAGCGTGGCAGGAAACTCAGCTCCCTCCACCAATCCGGTATTTATTGGTTTTAGTCCCCCTTCCCCAGACGGCTTCCAACCTCCCATGCACCTTGTGGAGCCACGCCCCTCCAGGGACGTGGCTGGCCTCAGCGTGGTACCGGAGAGGTTCCGGCTCCCGTCGGGGTCGTCTACTCGGATGGTGTCCTGGTGCTCTTGAGCCGATGTCGTCTCCTCCCTGGAGTCGCTTCCTGGAGTCCCGGGCTCACGAAGAAGGTCTGGCCGCTCTCCTGTTGTCCCCATGGCTCCTTCCATGATAAGATTCCTCCATATGAACGCCAGCTTAGCACTTCGTCTTCCGCTTTGTATGTGACCAGGTCATCTGTCCAAGTCACGTGATCCAGGAAAGAATTACCAAGCGTGTTTCCCTTAAAAGGGTAATCCCTGTTCTTCAGTATCACATTCTGAGAACAGAGGAGAGGATAAGGAGACAGGTAAGGGGGTAGTTCTCTGTGGCATTATCCGAGGATAAGAGGGAAGAGGGTAGCAGTTCGTCACAGAGGCATAATGATTGCTGAAGCCTAATAGTAGCATTTAATTTACAGGCGCTGGGTATATGTAGTAAAATAGGGACTAGATGTATTAAATGTCCAATTAGGATTGTCAATTTTACAATGTTTGGAGGGCGAGCACAAGCACTTTACTGCTGCTTAGCAGGAGTAAAGTGTGAGAAATCCTATGGCCCAAAAAAACAGGGTAATTTAGATCTCCCTCAGTTGGCTCAGTTTATGGATTAATGTAGTTTGGAGGGGGCATTTTGCTTCTGTTTAATTGGCCTGGAGCAGGCATCAAAATGCAGTATCTTTGTCATTTCATGGAATTCAGTACAACCATTCTGTAGGCCTCCTCAAACAGGTAAATGTTGTTGCGTTTTTGGACAATGAGCCGCCAATGCTTGCAATCTTGTTGCCGGACCGAGGCCCAGATGCAATATAAAGAAACAGCACACACAAGCAGTACTTTCGTGTGATGACCGAAGACCCCTGGTCGGGTTCCGGTATCCTTTTTTTATTCCCCCCTGATTTCTAGGCTCTCATTACCTGGTCCCCCATGCTGCATATCCCGGGTGCCTACAGTGATACACCCCTCAGGACATAGCGGGGTGGGACAAACCCACCAAAATATAACATTCCTCCTTTGAATAAAAAATAATTCCCAAAATATCAAAACAATTTTGGAATGGCATAACAATAACACAAATAGATAGGAGAGAGAGAGAGAGAGAGAGAGAGAGAGAAAGAGAGAGAGAGAGAGAGAGAGAGAGAAAGAGAGAGAGAGAGAGAGAGAGAGAGAGAGAGAGAAAGAGAGAGAGAGAGAAAGAGAGAGAAAGAAAGAGAGAGAGAGAGAGAGAGAGAGAGACAGACAGACAGACTATGGAATCGCAGCCCTCTCAGGCACATCAAAGGCGCACCTTGTCTCTCTTAAAACAACGCTAAATGCAGCAGCTAGAATGGTTACAGGAGTCAAGAAATTTGACCATATCTCACCCGCACTCAGAGAACTAAAATGGCTCCCAGTTGAACTGCGTGCCAGTTTCACAAAGCCCTTCACACAGGCAAACCTGAATACCTGGCCTCCAAACAACCCAGTAATCTCCGGAGCTCAAACACTCTATTACTCATCCCGCTGAAAGCACACAAACGAAACACCGCAGCCCGGTCCTTCGCGTGCAACTCGCCCAAAATCTGGAACGCTATCCCCCCCCCCCCACATCAGAACTATCCCATCCTTTGCAAAATTCAAAGGACAGCTCAAAGATATTTTCCTAGATCGGTCCCTGGCGAAGGGACATGAGATGCAGAAGTGGCGATGACATTACTCCCTGGATGGGTGTGTGACCTTAGACTATGGCACCCAGCGAAGGCACTACTAGTCTTCATTGAGCCTGGTTACTTAACCCGCCGAAACCCACTGTCCATGCCTGATACTGTCACGTTATTTTTGTCACTTGTATTGATACTTTCACTGTTTTTACTGTTCTTGTATGTTTAATCTTTTGCAATATGGCTGTTGTAAAGCGCTCCGATACCCCCGGATCTGGCCAGCGCTATATAAAACTTCTTAATAAATAAATGGCAGGACCTTTTCCTTTGTAAACGTGAAGTAGCTCTTGTGAGAAGTTGGCCTGGCATATGCCGTCACTATTCTAGTGGGCACCTTGCACCAGTCCAAACGACCCTTATTGGTGGTAGGTTAAAGACAACCTTAATAGAAATCTATCCTAGTGGTAGCTGTGGAGAGCAGCCTTCAGGCTAATGCTTGAAGAAATGTAAAGCAGCTTGTTTTACCAGTCTATAATCTCATGAATGACCAAATGAAAGGAGAACCACACCAGGTATATATATAAAATATATATATTTATTGTAAACACATCCCTTTAGTCCCTTTAGGAGGCTCGAGGCAAAAGTACATTCAGTAAACTTAATAACACACAGTAAAATAGCACAATACATGTTGAGCCCTAGGGGCGTACTAAACCATCTATTAAAAAAGTGGTATAAGAACCACAACTTAGACACAAGGCCTAGAGCCTTTAGAACCCCTGGGGCCACCAGGAACCACCCAAGGTAGTGACAGGGTATGCCCAGACGTGGGTCCCTTGCTCACTTTGCCACTGGATTCAAGATAGCCTGGCTGATGAGGGTTATGAACCCGAAACCGGACTCAGGATGCTTGTTTCCGGTCCAGGGAAGACATGACTTGGTAGTTCGGGCTGGACTGTTCCCATGAGGCACAGGGTCAGACTGATTTGCATATGGCCATGTCTGAACTGGGGTGGTGGAGTGAGCTAAAGAATGATGATGGAATAAACCCAGATCAGTTGACTGGGGGTGAGTGTGTGATTTGTTCATGCGCTCCGTCCATCATCCCCTTTGGTATCGCTTTGTTTGCCCTAAGTTGGCAGGGTATGCCCAGACGTGGGTTCCTTGCTCACTTTGCCATTGGATTCAAGATAGCCTGGCTGATGAGGGTTATGAACCAGAAACCGGTCTCAGGATGCTTGTTTCCGGTCCAGGGAAGACATGGCTTGGCCGTTCGGACTGGACTGTTCCCATGAGGCACAGGGTCAGACTGATTTGCATATGGCCATGTCTGAACTGGGGTGGTGGAGTGAGCTAAAGAATGATGATGGAATAAACCCAGATCAGTTGACTGGGGGTGAGTGTTTGATTTGCTCAAGCGCTCTGTCTATCATCCTCTTTGGTATCGCTTTGTTCGCCCTAAGTTGACAGGGTATGCCCAGACGTGGGTTCCTTGCTCACCTTGCCACTGGATTCAAGATAGCCTGGCTGATGAGTGTTATGAACCCGAAACCAGTCCCAGGAAGTTTGTGCCCGGTCCAGGGAAGACATGCCTTGGCAGTTCGGGCTCGACTGTTCCCATGAGGCACAGGGTCAGACTGATTTGCATTTGACAATGTCTGAACTAGGGAGGTGGAGTGAGCTAAAGAATGATGATGGATTAAACCCAGATCAGTTGACTGGGGGCGAGTGTTTGATTTGCTCAAGCTCTCCGTCCATCATCCCCTTTGGTATTGCTTTGTTCGCCCTAAGTTGGCAGAGTATGCCCAGATATGGGTCCCTTGCTCACTTTGCCACTGGATTCAAGATAGCCTGGTTGATGAGGGTTATGAACCCGAAACTGGTTCCAGGATGCTTGTTTCCGGTCCAGGGAAGACATGGCTTGGCAGTTCAGGCTGGACTGTTCCCATGACGCACAGGGTCAGACTGATTTGCATATGCCCATGTCAGAACTGGGGTGGTGGAGTGAGCTAAAGAATGAGGATGGATTAAACCCAGATCAGTTGACTGGGGGTGAGTGTTTGATTTGTTCAAGCGCTCCGTCCATTATCCCTTTTGGTATCGCTTTGTTCGCCCTAAGTTGGCAGAGTATGCCCAGATATGGGTCCCTTGCTCACTTTGCCACTGGATTCAAGATAGCCTGGCTGATGAGGGTTATGAACCCGAAACCGGTCCCAGGATGCTTGTTTCCGGTCCAGGGAAGACATGGCTTGGCAGTTCGGGCTGGACTGCTCCCATGAGGCACAGGGTCAGACTGATTTGCATATGGCCATGTCTGAACTGGGGTGGCAGAGTGGGCTAAAGAACGGTGATGGATTAAACCCAGATTTGTTGACTGGGTGTGAGTGTTTGATTGGTTCAGATGCTCCGTCCATCACCACCCCCTTTTATACCGCTTTGTTCGCCATAAGTTGGCAGGGTATTCTCAGACGTGAGTCCCTTGCTCACTTTGCCACTGGATTCAAGCAAGCCTGGCTGAAGACAGCTGCAATGCAAGAAACCGGTCCTAGTAAGCTTGTTTCCGTTCCAGGGAAGGCATGGCTTTGCAGTTCGGGCTGGACTGTTCCCATGAGGCACAGGGTCAGACTGATTTGCATATGGCCATGTCTGAACTAGGGTAGCAGAGTGGGCTAAAGAACGGTGATGGATTAAACCCAGATCTGTTGACTGGGTGTGAGTGTTTGATTGGTTCAGATGCTCCGTCCATCACCACCCCCTTTTGTACCGCTTTGTTCGCCATAAGTTGGCAGGGTATGCTCAGACGTGAGTCCCTTGCTCACTTTGCCACTGGATGCAAGCAAGCCTGGCTAAAGACAGCTGCAATGCCAGATACCGGTCCTAGGAAGCTTGTTTCCGTTCCAGGGAAGGCATGGCTTGGCAGTTCGGGCTGGACTGTTCCCATGAGGCACAGGGTCAGACTGATTTGCATATGACCATGTCTGAACTGGGGTGGCAGAGTGGGCTAAAGAACGGTGATGGATTAAACCTAGATCTGTTGACTGGGTGTGAGTGTTTGATTGGTTCAGATGCTCCGTCCATCACCACCCCCTTTTGTACCGCTTTGTTCGCCATAAGTTGGCAGGGTATGCTCTGACGCGAGTCCCTTGTTCACTTTGCCACTGGATTCAAGCAAGCCTGGCTGAAGACGGCTGCAATGCCAGAAACCGGTCCTAGGAAGCTTGTTTCCATTCCAGGGAAGGCATTGCTTGGCAGTTCGGGCTGGACTGTTCCCATAAGGCACAGGGTCAGATTGATTTGCATATGGCCATTTCTGAACTGGGGTGGCAGAGTGGGCTAAAGAACGGTGATGGATTAAACCCAGATCTGTTGACTGGGTGTGAATGTTTGATTGGTTCAGATGCACCATCGAACAGTCACATAAATGGATGTAATCAAAGTAACAATCAGCTTTGATGTAGGGCTATAGACTGGGGAATGCAAGAAAGATAAACAGGACATAAGGTGTGGCAGTGTAAGGATCCCCTACCTCTAAGTTGACCACTCATGATAAACATGTGGCATCTATTCTTCAAAAACAAAATAGGTTGAGGCCTGGTTAATTTGGATCGGGGAAGATGATGAACATTGTGATGCCCTCTCAAACACTGGGGCTCACTCCCTCTTCCATGCCCCAACTTGGTCAGAATAGTTCAGCCATGATTGACAGGCAGCTGACATTACGCAGCTAAGTTATGGACGAGTTGTTTAATTTAGGTCAGTACTAACCCTGGGCAGAGTTCGCGGAGTTGCACTACGTGGAACTCCGCGAAGTGCAAAAAAACCTACAACAGTACAGTAGAAAAATGCCGTTCGCATTGATTGCACAGTGCTGGATGCTTGTCAACACTGTGCAATCATTGCGAACGGCACCATGCACAGCGGAAGCTGTCCCTGCTTTCCTTTTCTGCCGCTTGAGTAGTTTTTTACTCGAGCGGCAGCTTTCTCAACGCGAACAGGCAGTTTCTCAACGCGAGCTGTCGCAAGCATACGCGACCTCTCGCAATGAAAAACCTGACCCCCGCGTGGAGAAATCTCGCCGGGATGTTCATTTTCCATGTTCCCCAACTTGATGAACGTGAGCGAGGAAAAAACCTGCACTCCGCGAATAACACGGAGTGCGGAAAACTCAGCAAACTCCGCAAGTGAAGCTGAGTTTACCACCCAGGGTTAGTGGGTACAGGGCAACTTAGTTATGAATAACCTCAAAAGAGTGACTTGGTTGCACAGAAAAATATGAAATATTTATTTCTTGGCTCAGGATAGTAAACATTTTGCAAAGAAAAATAAGAAATACATGCATTTCTTTGCTTTATCACTTATCCTTCGAGCCTTGAAAATTTGGAATTGAATGTTTTGAAAGACAGTAAACTAGCTGTTTACTGATTTGTTGCATACAATTTTCGCATAGATTATTTAACATATTTAATAATTAGCACAGCACTGCTAGTCAATTCCACTGTACATCAACCTGTGTATTTATTTTTATTAAGCTACTTTAAAACTTGCTTCCAGATTTGATATTCCATCTGTAAGTTTCCTGAACTGTTTTCATTAGAATCTTTACCACAAACATATGGTAAACATATTATGCGCCATTACAGGATGGGGTTAATATCTGTGTTCCAATCACATATGATTTCTATATTCTACATTTCCTTGCTCATTTGTGTTCTTTGAAACTTTTGCACACTTCCTTGCAACACTTTTCCTGCAATTTTCAACGGCCCTACAATTTCTAAATGAAATGTGTAGCATCCACATTTATATTTTAAGCAGGCAAAAATAAAAAACAGTGACCGTTCCTGTAAACTTTACCCGGAGGTGTGTTTAGATCTGGTTCCTTTTAAACTTATCCAACTGAATCATCTTGGATTGATCTTTGAAGGGCTGATAAAAATGAATTTAGACAATACAAAGAAAAATGTGAGGAAGAGTAGCACAAAACACACTGCAGTGTGGAAAAACTGTCAGAGAAATACACTATGTTATTAGTCATCAAACTTCAAAGTAGTCAGTGTGATATCATGGATGCTTGAAATGGGATATGCACTCTGTAGTTCTGCCATTCGTCTCTAACTGCTGGTAGTAGATGCTTCACAAATAAGTACACCTCAGCCACAATTCCTGGTCCGGTAGAGTACTCTATCCACTACACGGTGTTTGTAGCATAGTGATCTTTCTTCTAGCCCTGTATTAATTTATATGTCAATTTTTAAGAAGCTCTAGCACTATTTATTTTACATGGGCATAGATAATTTTATAATATTGATTATGTGTTTAGCTCAATGTCGTAAATCACCTTCACGACCTATAAACAGGCCTCTTGTGTTTGTCAAGTAGAGTCACTAATCACAATACTAGGGGGGCAAGGAGCAGTTCAAGCTCCAGCACCCATGCTCCTCAATAGAGATATGAACATAAACAACAAAATAGGGTGGCAAAGGTCAGTAGTACCTAAGAGTTGATCACCCCATTGCGATCTCATAATCCAACCCAAATAGACAGGACTTTGCATGCTTTAGGTCAAGGCAGGGGATCGCATAGATACCGTGGTATTGATCAGAATGACGCAGAGGATCGCGTTCGACCTACCCCTCTCCCTGCTTTACTGGAATTACTTCCACTTGTCGATTTGGGTAGAATTATGAGATCGCGAGGGTGATCAATTCTAAGGTGCCTATTCTAATCATGGAGTCCCACTCTGCAACTCTGGGCAATAGCTTGCTTAATCTCCACAACGGCCCCCACAACGCTAAGGATGCCTGGCCTCCACCTTGGGGGTGCCCAGGAGTGGACACCTCACAGGGAAAGCCAGGATGGGTTCCACAGCGGTATTCGTACAAGCGCCTTGAGACCCTTGCGGGTGAGTAGTGCACTATGCAAGTATCAAGGTACTATTGACCTTTTGTCTCACTACTATAGATTGTTATACATAACCCAGTTTTAATGTTGCACACCCTGCACCGAGTAAAGGTAGGGGGTCTAATTTGTTTGGTCCTCAAGAAACACCATGGATCCCTCCTGGACCAATAAGGAGTAAAAAATGGCAACCTAAACTTCCAAATGCCACACACCAGATTGTAATGCTTTGTAACCTTGCTCTGACAATCTACACTTAAATGTTTTTAATTCTGCCTAGGGGGCCCCTGATTAAATATACCCCTGGGTAGTTTTAAGACCACTCGTTTTCTCACTTTATTCATATCCATAATCCCCGCAAACCCGCACGTATCATCACAGGTGAAACCCAAAAAAATCTCCGCCAAAGAGCCCCCTTGTGGGGCCCGAGGCGCATTGCAGCGCCGGCCCCACGAAGAGCAAAAGTCTGATGATGAAGCATGACACCCCCATGGGTGTGTGAGGGCAACACTTCCTAATAAGGAAGATACCCTCACTTTACATACTCCACCCTTTCACTTTACATATAGGAACAGCCACCCTTTTTTGTCTGGTGGGCTCATTAAGAAATGATCTCAATCCATGCACTATATATTGAAAAAAGAGCTACAGACTTGCTGTTCTTTGAGGATGAGGAAAAAGGCCTGCATGATGCGTCCATGCTTTGATGGCTGAGCACCTAAACAGCTACAGAACAATATCGAGAAATGCACACAGTACAGGCCACTGCACTTCAACAACTCCAACCTCCTCTCTGTCCCTCCAATGATTTTCAAGTCCAGAGTAGACAGATGCTTCTCAGTGTCTGTATCTTGCTTGTGGAACAAAATGCCTCTACACCTATTTAATTCCAGCACCCCCCTGGCATTCAGGACATAACTGGCAGTCTTTCCCTTTCACACAACAGTACTTAGGGATCCAAAAGGGAAGAATTGACCACAAGAATGCAGTTCAAGTTTACATTGTCAACCAGGGGCGCAGCATAGAGCATTACAAGACAGATCGCAACCTAGAAGAGGTGAAAAGCATTAAAAGAATGGGTCTGGGGTGGGGCTCAGGCATCATTGTTATCTCAGAGTAGAGTTTCCATTCCCAGTGTTGTTTATTTCAGACATTTACTACATAAGGGCATTTGGGAAGGATGTGGAGTACAGAGGATTTAATACCAGGTCTCTGATCATCAGAATGGATATTTGTTATACAAATTAGCTGTTTAAAAGGGGCTCATATTATTTCAAAGTGTTGCAATCTATAGCCATCTGTCACCAACAACACCTTCATGGCATGGAGGCCCCAGACATTTGACAACCCCAGACCCTTATTCAGGAGATCAGAATGCTGCCATTTCTGGGTGATTGTCACTTGTGCTGCCAACAGAAAATGAGAAATCAATTTGCAGGTGTTTGACAAGAGACAGTACAAGCACTCAGGCATTTCCCCCAATACCATTTTAACGGATTCTTACCCAATAAAATGGTTAGGCTGTCTTGTTTAAGTGTTTATTTTTTGTGGGGATTTCAGTGGTATTTTTTCATTGTTTTTCAAACCTATTAACGGGAGTGTTTATTCGTTTATTCTGCTGCATATCCCCCAAAATCAACAAAGAGTATATTTTTCGAGTGTTCCCAAAACCTATTTCAAAACTTATTTTTTGCATTGATTTTTTATAAAGCATGGGGAAGATCTACAAGGAAGTGCCACAGCGTGGCACCGCAAGCCCTATGGCTGCGCCACGCTGCTGCACTTCCGAAGCACAGGGATGCAACATATTTACAAGAATATGTTGCATCTATGTGCTTTCCTCTGCGCTGGCGCACAAACTGCAACCACGTGCTGGCACAGGCACCCTTGCACCATGGTGCAAGGATACCTGCGTTGTGGGGAGATTGTTTTTGTGTATGAAGGTACACCATCCTGCACAAAAGCAATCACTACAGGCATTTTCCTCTTTCATGCGTGCTGTAGAATGCAGCACGCTTTGAAAGAGGAAAAGACGAGGAAAAACATTTCTCTTTGTTGCACCTCGCTACGTCACCTCTAGGGTGGCATAGCATTCAGATGCATCTCCAGATTTACGATTTCTCGTAAATCTGGAGATATGTCTAGTTCAATGGGTGTTGCGTGGGAACACCCACAGCAACACCCATGGAATGCCCCTTCAACGCAAAGTGCTGCGTGTGAAGGGCAGTATTTACAAGGAGAGGAAAAGTCACGCAGGGTGGCTTTTCCAGTACTTGTAAATATGGAGGAGCCCCTTTTGCCACCAGCACGTCATGAAAAGTGACGTACTGGTGGCGCAGGGGGCTTGTAAATCAGCCCCATAAATTTAATTCAAAGGAGATGTAATGAAGGGTATGTAGCGTCTGTCCACTGACATTGCAACAATTGGGCTTAGGTTTGAATGTTTTATGAATAGAAAATCTATGTACTGCTTACCCAATCACTCTCAAATCTAATTACCCTCTCTCACATCTCATTACCTCTCACATTTTTGACAGGACTATTAATGGGTTACAAAAGTATGAGTGAGTGCTGCAAGAAATTGGGTTGGTAGGTGGGGAGAAACCACAGTACTTGTCAAGGTGAACCACAAAAGTCACTAAATTAACCTATGCTTAACCCTCTAGTAGCTTGGAACAAATGTAGTAGGCTTAACTCTGAGGCACTTTGTAAATTATTTATACAGTAGACAAACAGTAATAAAGTGAAAACGCAACACAAGAAAAATCCCAAATCAATTTAGAAACAGAGTAGATTTTAATTAATAAAATGACACCAACATAAATTAAATCTAATCAGTAGAACTGGAGTTATAAACTTTTAACGTTTTTAAAAAAATCAAGCACTTTAAGATCAAAATACCAGATGCAGGTATCTGGACGCACAATACCATGAAGGTACAGGCCGAAGTTAAGGCAGAGCGCAGGAGAACATGGATTGGATACACAAGGTGGGGTAGGCCCGTCTTGACTTACCCTTGAACTTCTTAGAATAAATTCTAAAGAGGAGTCCAGGAGATGGTAGAGTTCATCGGGTCAAGACTGCAGTCTGTGTCGTTGAGGAGACAACTTAGAGTCACTCTCATAGTCTTGGTTTCAAGCAGCAAGGCAGGTCTATAGCAGCAGGGCAGTCCTCTGAGGAGAAAGACAACCCTCTGGCAACTGCAGGGCAATGCTTTGATTGTAGCAGGGCAGTCCTCTGCAGAACAAGTTGGGCCTCAAGCAGCAGGGGAGTCCTCTGGGGATCCAGGCAGTCCTTCTCCTGTCTTCCACAGGTCCAGGAGCGAACTAAATAGTTTGTATGAGGGTCCAATATGTATACCTTATGCCAGCCTTTGAAGTGGGGGAATCTTCTAGGCTACCCCACCATATATTTCTGGAAAGCTCTTCCCTTCCCCTACCCAAGAGGTTTGGGGTGACAATAGTAGTATCAGGTTCCTTTGTGTGTTCGATGATTATTGGTTTCCTTTGGGGAAGTGGCAGACGCAGAGTGGCGTTACACACTATGACCAGACCCAAACTCGAGGGAGGGATGGCGGTTCCTGATTTTGAATTGTATTACCTGGCGGCCCAGCTCCAGGTTTTGACACAGAACATCGCAAGAGAATTTAGAGGCCCAGACCAGGTACGTGGGAAGGGTGTCCAGAGGCACGTCCTGTCCTACATAGTTATGCAACAGAAGTTGGACTTGAGTGGGCTCACCCTTGAAGAGAGAACCCTCCGGTTGTGCTGGCACAGGAGCCTGAAGAGAGCACGGACCACACGACCGTATGCGCCAGAGATCCCTCTTGGGATGTTGACGGCGCTGCCGCACGGAGGCGACTGGTCTCCGTTGTTAGAATGGGAGGAGTTGGGCTTGCAAGTGGTAGGGGATCTGTATGTGGAAGGGATGTTGGCTCCAATTGGGGCTGCTGCTAAACCAATTTGGTCTCCCAGACGGGGGCTACCTCATGCATGCGGCGGTCTCCGCGGCAATGCAAAAACACTGGAGGATAGGATTGGTGGAGCCGGACACGACCATGGCACGCCAATATGTGATGATGGCCGCGGGCACGGTCAAGGCGGTGACTTGTCTCCACTCGAGAATGTTGAATGAGGGGCTAGAACCGCTCACTGCGCTGAAGATACAGTGGGAGGAAAGTGTGGGCATACCTATTCCAGATACGGTTTGGGGCCACATACTGAACCGGACGCGGAAGGGTAGTAGGAACGCCCGGTTCCAGCAGGTGCATTTTTTCATACTGCACAGAGCTTATCTGACCCCGGGGAAACTCCGACGGCACTTTCAGGTACAGGATGCGGCGTGCCGGAGGTGCTCGGCACTCGAGGTTGAGCTGGATCATATGCTCTGGGGTTGCCCAAGGCTGGGTTCATACTGGCCCGAGGTGGGCGAGCGTCTGAACGCGATTACGGATAGAGAGGTGGAGTTCGACATGGCGGCGTGCCTACTGCTTTGGTTCCCCCACACAGCGAAAACGAAAATTACGAGTAAGTTTATTGATCTGGGACTCATGCTGGCCCAGAGAGAGATTACATGGCGCTGGAAATCCAAGGAGGGCCCCTCAGTTGGGAGATGGACAAATGAGTTGCTGAAATGGTCTAGATGTGAGAGTGTGCTACGAATGTGGCAGGCCACCAGAACGGGTAATGGGAAGAGCCTGGAGAGGGCTAGGGCTTGGGAGATGATTGTGCAGGCTTTGTGTGACTATTTGGCAGACGATGAGGAAGAGGGGCATCTAGAGACTGAGGTTCCTTGAGGCTTAGAGAACCGAAGGCATAATTTCAGTTGATAGCAAGCCATTCTGTCCAAGACCCACAGTCACAACCCACATCAGCAGCAGTCGGGGGGAGGGTGGGGAGCAGGGGCGTTACTAGGTCACCCACTAGGAATAAGATGGATGCCGGCGACGGGGTCTATAGCTGGTAATTACAGGAGAGGGGCGCCGGGCACTAAACGTGGGCTCCCGTGGTGTAGATGTTGTTAAGCACTAACAGATGGTCGACATCGGAGAGTACTAGCGGAGACCTGATAACATAGATCCTGTAGGGCCTAGCGTTGCCCGCACGGAGGGAATGATTCCACCGGGAGGTGACGGGGGGGGGAGTTGGGGGGGGATAAAAGCAGATACTTAATTGTGTTGTTGGCCAGAAACCCCTCAGGGGCGCGCATGGCGGCCTTTTGCTGGATCTTGTTGTTGCGCCGCCCGGCCTCCGGGATGTGGGCTGAAGGGCTGTGTGCTACTTCGAGAACGCATAGTGCCTCGTAAGGTGGTGGATATGTTGGCTGATTTATCTCGATGTTTTGTCAATGATTCTGCAATAAAAACATATTTAAAAAAAAAAAACAGGTTCCTTTGTGTGTGAGCTGGAGGCAGCTATTTGAAATTTAATTGAGGTAGAGAACAGCTCTGCCTCAACCATCCAGTTAGGATGGCCTATCCACAAGCCCAACAGCCAAGCTATTCACAGTCCTGTGACACAAGACCCTGGCAGCAGCCACCATATGGTTAGGGTAGCAAAATGCAATCTTTCATAAAGTGGCATTTTCAGAATTGTGACTTAGAATCCGACTTTACCATTAAAGTGGTTTTTAATATATAATTAATTTGGGTCCAAATGTGACATCCCTACCTGCTCTCAATCAAAAGTTAGCACTTATTAAATGTTATCCAAAGGAAGAGGAATGCCTTGCAGTAGTGAAAAAGAGTAGTTTTCACTACAAGGACATGTAAAGCTCAACAGTATAAGTCCTATGTTTTAAATACCATGCAACCTGCTTTATGGGCTTTTTAGGGCCTACTTATGGGTGACTTAGTTGTATTAAAAAGGAATTTTTAGGTCTGCAAAAATGTTTATTTTGCCAGGTGCAATTGCAAGTTTTAAAACTGCACATACAGGCTGCAATGTCAGGTCTGAGACATGTTTTAAAGTGCTACCTAAGTGGGTGGCACAATAAGTGCTGCAAGCTTACTTGTAATATTTAATTTAGAGTTCATGGGTACATGTAGTACCATATACTAGACACGAAGTACATTAAATATGTCACTCAGGTGTAAGCCAGTTGTACCAGTTTTAGGGAGAGTACCAGCACCGTAGCACTGGTTAGCAGTAGTAAAGTACACAGAGTCCTAATGGCAAAAAAAAGGAAATTCTCAAAACAGGAAGAGTGAAGGCAAAAATGTTTGGGGTAAGACAATACCAAGGATGACAGGTCTAACATGGAATATATTCAAATGGTTTAATAAACAAATTCATAGATACAGTTGTGGGTCATTCACCTATCCCTTACTCTATATTATGACACTGTAGAGGAGGTCATCTTTGACAGCTGCATGGTATCTTAATGAAACCTAAATTACGGCAGATTAATTTGTGGCCATTCATTCTAAGGTACCTGAATCTTGATGCTTTAAGCATGCGCACCAATGCTTTTCTGCACTCTTTGCTTGACTACATTCAGGTGATGCTGCTGTAGTCAGGGCATTCTTAAATGCCAAGTGTTCCCATGCTAAATGCCTTACTTTAAGTCTGTATTGACCTTTTAAAGACAAAACGTATTCTGGGACATGAAATTTTGCTGTAAACATTGCAATCGTGGACCCAAAACCCCCTGCTGTAAAGTGCAGATTAGTAAAAAGCTAGGATTAGCTGAAGGTTTTACACATAACAATGGGACATCTTGCAGCTATGAATTTTGTTGGCGTATGAAACAGTCTTGTGTCAAGTTTTCACCACTGTCCAATGCTCATTGTGATAGCAGCCTTTTCACAGGTGCCTGTGGCTATGCATTGCATTGAATGTTTAAAACCTGGGGTGTTTCTCATATGATACACAAGAGAGGGGTAACCCTGTATGATGCACAAATGTTTGATGTATCTCAAGCAAGTGGGCGGCTAGCACCAAGGTAATTAGTGCCTCCCTAAAACCCATACCCACCCTAAATGCCTTAACCACGAAAATATAAGTATTTTGCAGGTATATAGAGGGACTATATATATATATATATATATATATATATATATATATATATATATATATATATATATATATATATATATATATATATATATATATGCATATATATATCTTACATATGCATATATATATATTATTTAAATATATTTATTTATTTTTATTTATTCAACTTGTTAAGCGCACTGTCACCTTGCAGGTATCCTGGCGCTGAACAGCTAGAGAGTAGGGGTGAGTCGAGCCGGAACTGCCGTCTAGATCTTAGGGAAACAGCCAAGTTTTAACACGTCTCCTAAACGGGAGAAGTTCTCTAATTTGTCTAATTTCCCAGGGAAGTTTGTTCCACAATCTGGCTGCTGCCACTCCAAAGGATCTACCTCCTGATCTGACTTTCTTAAAGCTTGGCACTTTCACCAGTCTGGCCGAGGACGAGCAAAGGAGTCTCGATGGAGTGTACCAGTCAATTTTTTTTTGTAAAGTCATTGGTCCGCCCCCATGAAGGGCTTTAAAAACCAGACAGAGCGATTTAAAGTGCACTCTCTGTCTCAAAGGGAGCCAGTGGAGTTTGGCTAGGGCAGCAGAGGCAGAGGACCTTCTAGACAGGCCTAGCACCAGCTTGGCAGCCGCTGATTGGATCCTTTGTAGCCTATACAGGAGAAAATTAGGGGAGTCTAGAAGGAGGGCATTACAGTAGTCAAGCCTACTGAGAATTGTGCACCTCGCCACTGTGGCACGCGCCTGATAAGGTAGAAGAGGAAACATTTTGCGAAGGGACCTGATGATAGCGAAACAGGTGGCTGTAGTTTTTGTAAGCTGGGCTTCCAGGGAAAGCTTGCAGTCAAACATAATACCCAGATTACGAGCATTTTTTATTGGCTGCACAGTGTTAGAAAAACCCGGGGGCCAGAAGTTGTCAGGAAGAGGACGGGGGATTTTATTCGCAGCACACACAATCACCTCAGTCTTGCCAGCATTGAATTGTAGGGAGTTGGCCCGAACCCATCGGGCCGTATCCTGCAGGCAGACATGGAAGGCCTCTACAGACGTTGAATCCCCTCCCTCAAAGGAGAGGATCATCAGCGTAATTCACCGTGTCTATGTCGTAGGATTTTATGACCGCAATCAGAGGTTTTAAATAAATGTTAAAAAGAATAGGGCTAATTGCCGATCCTTGAGGCACACCAAACTGCACATTAGAAAAAGCTGATTGAAAGGGAGGGAGGGATACTGCCTGCTGTCTATCTTGCAGGAAAGAGCAAAACCAGCGTAAAGCACAGCCTCTCATTCCAGCCTTGCTAAGTCTCTCCAGCAGAATCCCGTGATTTACCGTATCGAAGGCGGCAGACAGGTCAAGCAGAATCAGTGCAACTGCCTGACCCCTGTCTGTTCGCCTTCAAAGCTCATCCATAACGGTCACCAAAGCAGTCTCCATCCCATGTGCCAGCCGGAAGCCGAACGGAGCCTCTTCCAGCCAGTTTGTGGTACTGAAATTTTAGTCCCGTGTCATAAACATCGTCGTATCATGACGATTTTGGTATCAGCAGACCGAGAATGACGAGTATACTATATACAAGTCTTTTCGTCATATTCAAGTAACGCGATCACCCTGAAATCAAGGATTCCGTTCTGAACCCTCAGGTTCCATTTTGTGTACGCAGCCATTTTGTGGTTGCCCTCACATAGGCCGATGACTAAGGCCGATCGGGTCCATGGACACGTACACCTTTTGCTGACTTCTGTGTGACCTGGGCAAGCTGACTCCATTGCCTAAAGCCAAACCTGCTCAGCCTGTTTCTTTCCCAGTGGCCGAGTGAGATTAGGGATCAAGCCACAACATGTCCTAAACTCTTTATATACACAACTATGTCTAATCTCACACACACCTGCCTCTGTTCCTTTTTTATGGCCTGCTTTACGATGAGGAGGTGCCCGTTTTTATTAGGGGTCTGTCCGATATCTGATGAAAAGTGTTAGGCCTTGCCGGGTAATTGATTGTGGGCTGGACAAACTGAAATATGGGCTTGTCATCATGATTCTGCTTTTTCTTTGTCGTGAAAATATGTGAATGGCGTGAAAATATGTGAATGGTCAACTGTAAATAAGGAATGTTTGCTGAAGCATAATATTTGGTATAAAAGGGAGGACTAGCTTTGTAAAGTTGAGCAGTCTCCTGAGAACATACACCGTGTTGTACTTCTAGGATGCCTGTTACTGGCTGCAGCCAATAAATTCGATCTTTGACTTCACCAAGAAGACTCTGTGTTTCTGTAGTCTAAGACAGGAGAACCCGAAGTCTTTGGGTGTGTCCCCTGGCACCGCTGGGTTCTAAATAACCCGGTACTTCAATTGGCGCACAACGTGGGGCGATTTCAGCGGTACCGGTCCAAGCTAGAGGTTTGTGAGGAGCTTCGTGTGAAATTCTGGAGGAAGGCCAACCACTTCATCGACCCCTGTATGTCATCGTGGTCCGAAAGTCTTTGCTGCGAGGTTCCCCGCTTTCCAACGGCTACGAAGGACTGCTGCCCTGACTATCACCCTGTCTTGGAGCCTTTGATGATTTGTAGAGCGAGACGATAGACGAGTCTTCTGGTGACGCCATCGATACCTCAGTTAAGTATGAGTGGAGCGTCTCCCAGTCCTTAGTTTTGGTTCTTAGTTTTTGAGTATCCCCTTGGGATCTTTGATTTGGAACTTGCAAGTGCCAAAGCCGAGGGACTCGTGTATTCACGAGACTATCGTATTCGATAATCCTTTGAAGTTTGAAGCTAGACTAGAGAGCGAAGATGCCTGGTCTTAGCAGACTTGGAAATTTGTTTTGTCTTGGTTGTAATAGGGATTCCGGATTGGAGGACTCGTGTCCGGTTCCTCCGATTGGAACTCCAACCTATGAGCTCTATGTGAAGCATGGCGTAGGCCCCATCACGTATAATGAAGTATGGATCCGATACACCAGGAAGGATGGTGTTCTAAAGTGGCCCCAATATGGTAGTTTTGACACAGAGATTTTAGATAATCTAGAGGTTAGACTTTTTAAGAAGAAAGCCCGGCCGGCAATGTTTGACTCTTTCCGCCTATGGCGAAAGGAAACCAAACAGAAAGAAATTAAATTAGCAAAGAGAAAAGGGTATCTCGATAATGCAAGCTGCTATGCAGTATAAAGATAATGAAGAAGAACAAGCTAGTGAGCAGTTGCACAGGCAACGTAAAATGGCGATTGATAAATGCTATCCAGTTTTGCCACCTCTTCAACAAAATGCAGCAAATTAACTTGAGAAAGGTCCTTTAATGTCACATCTGTTGAGTTCACCACCCCCTTATGCGCAGAGTGCTACAGCACCTCCACAACCTTTAGTTGTACAACCTCCGGTTGTTTTGCCTCAGGTTCTTCCACAACCGCCAGCTGCTCTTCAGTTGGCTCCTACTGCTATGGCGCAGCCTCCTCAAGGGCCGCCGACTTTGCTATCTGCTCCGCCTTTACTTCCTACGACTTTACCTACTGTATCGATTACCCCTTCTGATATTCCTTCTGATACTGCCTCTGCGTCTGCCTCTGCGTCTGCCTTGCCTCACTCTGTTTTTCCTCCTGTTCTTTCATCGACTTCTCCTTCTGTTTGACAGAGAATGACTGATACTGTTGCCAGTCTCCTATCTCCTCTCTTTGGGGCAGCAAGTATGACCCCTGTTTCAACGTGCAAACAGTTGCGTAGTCAACTGCCCGACTCTAGAGAGCGGGAAACATTGGATTATTTGGCACATAAATGGGTTACCGACCCCACAAGATATGAGCTAGGGTCTGTTATGGATGTCTTCCATCAGTGGGAAGCACCGAAGCAGAGATACGTTTTTGAGAAAATGTGTGATTTTCTTTGTGAGGATTTGGAGGATAATGATTTGGAGCCCAATCCACCTGAGTTGTGCCGTGTACGATTCGAATTTGCGAAAGGCACGATTGTGGGTTCCGATGTTGAGAAAGCAGTTGCGACATTGTTGTCATTTCGGAATGAGGGTATTTCTCGATCGTTGTTTGAACATGATCCATCTGTTAGGAGGAAAGCGAGACAATATCCAATGAGAGAAGTTCCTCCGGTGTGGAAGGAGGCAGTTCAGGCTGATGCTGGTCTTAATATTGTAGCTGTACCGGCTCATTTTCAGCGTGTTTGGGTACATGTTCCTTGGAAGCGAGCGGAAGTTTTGGCCCTTAAACAGACTTTACCTGACCCCCGTAAAAATCCTGCAGGGTACTATAAGGAATTATCACAGACTGCAGACTCATGTATTATGAATTTAGCTGATATAGACATGTTGTTTGGAAATGTGGTTCCGCAACCTTTATGGGGTTTGATTCGCCATACAGATCATGCGCAAGAGCTAGACGACACATGGACTAATATTAGTGCTGCGAATGACAGACAAGTAGGTGGTGCTAAACCTGAGCCTTTAGTAGCAGAACTCCCTGGTAAGATGGTTACTTACATGAAGACTTTAATGCCTGTGATGCGTGTAAATTGGGATAAATTGTCTGCATGTAAGCAGAAGAAAGAGGAAGCCGTGTCTATTTTCTTCACCAGGTTTGAAGAGACGTTTATAGACCACAGTGGTCAAGACATGAGTACAGAAGGTGGTCAACGGTTGTTCGTTGACAAGTTTGTGCACAATTTACTTCCTGAGTTGTGTAAGAAATTGAAAGATTCGGAGTGTTCGTGGGCCGTTTCCTCTTCAGCACAGATATTGGCTACTGCACAGTACTACGAAAATAGAGATAAGGATGAGAAGGATAGAGCAGACAAGAAAACTAAAGAATTGAAGACGAAAATTCTTTTACAGCAGGCGTATCCACCTCGTGGTAGTCAGCGTGATTATCAGCAACCTCAGCAGTTTTAGAGAAACTCGCAAAGGTTTGAGTTTTCTCAGCAACGTTTTCCTGTAGGCCCTAATCAGTGTGCATATTGCAAAGAAGAGGGTCATTTTAAAAGTAGCTGTCCTGTTTTGTTACAGCGTATGAATGGTGTTCCTAGCGCAAGAGGTCGAGGTATTCCACAAGCACCTAGAGGTAGAGGACATGGAGGGTTCCCCCAGAACGCACGTTCCTTTCCTCCACAAAATTCAATGAATAGTTTTGATCAGCAGAATAACGCGTCTGGTAGGACGACTCAGTACTATGCTGATGACTACTATGCAGAGAGTGAGAATATGGAAGGTGATGATTGCATAGACAAAGAGAGGGAGTTGTTTCAGTTCCAGTAGATCAGAGTGGACCTTATGTTGAGGTGATTACATCAGGTGTGTCAGAGCCTTTTCTGTTGGATACTGGTGCTACAAAGAGTTCTATTATGCACTCTAAAATCCCTGGCGCACCTTTGTCTGGCGAAATGAACATTTCAGTAGGTTTTTCTGGCGCCCCGGTTAGGAACCCGATTTCTAGTCCTATGTCTCTTTCTGTTGGACCTTGTGAATTCGAAGCACCCCTTATTCTGACGACAGGTTGTGGTGAGAACTTGTTGGGATTGGATCTGTTAAAAGATTGTACGCGACATTGTATTGTTCTCCTTCGGGAGTGCAACTTACACTGGGTAAGAAAGTGGTCTCCTCAATGTATTTGTCAAAGGATAAACTTCCGACAGATTTGTCTTCTCTTCCTGATTCTATTTGGGCTACTGGTCCTAATGATGTGGGTCTTTTGGAGATACAGCCATATGTTGTAACATTGAAAGCGAATGTTAAAATGCCACGTATTCCCCAATACAAAATCTCTAGTGAAGGAGAAAAGGCGTTGCTAGCGATCATTCATGACATGATTGAGAAAGATGTAATTGAAGAAACAAGAGGTAACGTTTGCAATAGCCCTGTTCTGCCTGTTCTGAAACAAACTGACTCTTCTCAGCCACATGTTTACAGGTTTGTGATTGATCTTAGGGAGGTGAATAAAATAGTTGTGCCACAGTTTCCAGTTGAAATTTGCAAAAAACACAGTTGATGGACAGAATGTAGAACAATGTCATACATTCACCCCAATACAAGGATCTGGGCCTGCCTTCATCAGCCTGGATAGCTTGACTCCAGTGGTGTGGAGAGCCTGGGACTCACGTCTGAGCATACCCAGCACACTCGGGGTGAAAATTGCAAAAAACACAGTTGATGGACAGAATGTAGAACAATGTCATACATTCACCCCAGTACAAGGATCTGGGCCGTGTACAGTTTCCAGTTGTTCCCGATATCACTGCCTTATTAACGATGATTCCAGCTTCCGCCACTTGGTTCTCGGTGAGTGACCTGAAAAATGCCTTTTTCAGCATCCCGATTGCCGAGGAGAGCAGGGATATTTTCGGCTTCTGTTTAGGAGGCCGAAGCTTCCGGTTCAAACGCGCTCCTCAAGGCTATTGTGAGAGTCCGTCAATCTATAGTCAGGCTTTAAAAACACAGCTTGATACGATTGTTTTACCTGATGTTGCTACACTTATTCAGTACGTCGACGATTTATTAATCGCTGCAGATACCGAAGAGATTTGTAAAGAAGCTACCTTATCGTTGTTGCGTCATTTGTCTGATCTCCATCACAAAGTGTCTCTTTCAAAATTACAGTATTGTCGACAAGAAGTGACCTACTTAGGTCATCTCTTATCGAAGGAGGGAAGGAAACTGACCCCAGAAAGAATTCAGGCAATTGCAAAATTGAGTGTGCCAGTTACACAGAGAGAAGTGCGTGCTTTCTTGGGTATTACATCATATTGCAGACAATGGATACCAAATTTTTCACTGCTGGCCAAACCGCTAGTGGCATTGACATGTAAAGATACACCGAATCCCCTTCCGTGGTCTGAAGATTGTCAGAAAAGTTTTTCAGAATTGCGTGATGCATTGTGTTCAGCTCCTGTGTTGGGTACCCCCGACTACAGTAAGCCCTTTACACTGTATGTCCATGAGAAAGAAGGTGTGCGTTATCAGTGCTGACACAGTCTTTTGGGGACAAGCAGCGTCCATGTGCGTTTTTTTGTCGTCGACTTTGGATCCGGTAGCTAGAGCGTTGCCAAGTTGTTTGAGAGCTACAGCGGCAGCAGCTGTTTCTATTCGACAGTCTGCTGGTTTGGTGATGAATAATACGTTGAATGTAATGGTTCCACATGCAGTGGATACTTTGCTAAACAGAACCAAGACACAGCACTTAACTAGTGCTCGATTGTCAGGTTATGAGTTGACACTTTTAGCGAGCCATGTGCACATAAAGAGATGCAACACGTTGAATCCAGCTACATTGTTGCCCATTGTAGCAGAGACAGATGTTTCTGAACAGCATGATTGCTTTCTTAGGACAGAAGAAGAAACGAAAGGGAGAGTAGATCTTAAGGACACTCCTCTTGAGAAGTGCGATGGTACCTTATGGGTGGATGGTTTATGCTTCAAGCTTCCGAATGGTGATACGACTGCGGCATATGCTGTTACGACTTTGCACACGATTGTTGAAGCTGTACGCATCCCACATAATTCAGCCCAAGCAGCAGAGTTGATTGCACTTACGAGAGCGTGTGTATTATCAAAAGGAATGAAAGTGACCATATATACTGGCAGCCAGTATGCGTTTGGTGTGGCTCATAGTTTTGGACGATTGTGGAAAGAGCGTGGGTTCCTGACTTCGCATGGAGCCAAGATACAGCATGGTCAGTTGGTGAATGAGCTTCTTGAGTCACTTACTTTGCCGTTGCAAGTCACGATTGTGAAATGCAGTGCACATAAGAAGGTTATTGACGACGTTGGTCGCGGTAATGCGTTTGCTGATGAAGTGGCGAAAGAAACAGCAAGAGATGTGATGAGTCGAATGTATGTGGCGGGCCCTGCAAGATGGATTGGTGACGTTGGAATGTGTGAAGATACGATAGAGAGTGTGAAGTTTATTCAAGCTGAAGCTACAGCGAGAGAGCTGAGAGTGTGGAGAGAGTGTACGGGTAAATTAGACGCAAATGGTTGTTGGGTTGAATTGTCAGAGCATCAGCGATGGTTGTTACCCGATGCATACGTGCTTGCAGTGGTTACAATGGCACATGGAATGGCTCACATCAGTGTGAAAGGGATATGTAAGTTGTTGGCTCCAGTATGGCAAAATGCTGGAATTCCTAAGTGTGCAGAGAATGTGGTCAAGAATTGTATGGTTTGTCTGAAATACAACCCTGGTAGGGGAACTCCAACTCCAGCTGGTCATTTTGCCCCTCCAATGTATCCGTTCGAGGTTTTGCAGCTAGATTTCATCCACATGGAGAGGTGCAACAACTTGAAATACGTACTCGTTGTTGTTTGTGCCTTTTCGAGATGGGTAGAAGCATATCCCCTGAAAGACAATACTGCCTTATCCACAGCTAAAGCCCTTGTCAAAGAATTTTCCCGAGATTTGGTTTGCCGAGAATGGTCTGGAGTGATAATGGGAGTGAATTTGTGGGTCGAGTGATGAAGAGAGTATGTGAAGGGCTAGGTATACGCCAAAAGTTTCACGCTGCAAATCACCCCCAATCAGCTGGACTAGTAGAGTGCTACAATGGCACGTTAAAACTGAAATTGGCCAAGATACAAGCGAGCTCTGGTCTTAAATGGCCTGATGCGTTGCCATTAGCACTTTTATCGACAAGACTGACTGTGCATTCACGAGTGGGACTTAGTCCGTACGAGATTGTGTTTGGCCGCCCGGCCAACATATGGGGAGTGCCAAGACCGACAAAATTCAGTGAGATTGAACACCCTGTACTGCTTGATTACTTGTATGATTTGACGGCTAAATTGCGTGTCTTACACCAACAGGTTCACGATACTTTGCCTCAGGTTTCTGAAGATCCAGGGCACATCATCGATCCTGGATCGTGGGTCCTAGTTAAGAACTTCCAGCGGACAAAGAATGATCAGCCCCGTTAGACCGGCCCCTACCTAGTCCTTTTGTCAACGAGATCCGCAGTGCGAGTGGAAGGAAAGAAGAACTGGATCCACGGCGTACACTGCAAGAGGGTCCCTTTGCCTCTGCCGTACGACCGGTGGGTCCAGGAGGGTTTTGCAGATTCTGAGACTGAGACTGTGCCTCGTTTTCTGCCTTTCAGCGACGCACGTTTAATTGGGACAAATTCTGAGCGTGAAAGCGACGATCTTTTGCAAGAAGCCGTGCCATCTTCAGTTCGACTGGACACTACTGAGCCTGACCTATTGTTTCGTGATCAGACATTACCAGAGAAAAACCGTTACAATCTGAGGCCAAGAACTATGGACAAATAAAGTTCCTTTTGTTTGCTATTTTTGAAAAGTGCAGCTCTCTCATCTGAGAAACTTTTTTGATTTTTGTTTTTCGAACCACCATCCGGGTTCAGCTGTAGGGTCGCGGGCGACAAGTCTTTGGAGTGCAAGCCGAAGACACAAGGTCGACGGTTCTGGTTGGTTCTTGGGCACTTCCCTTGAACTGACAGGCGCATTCCTTAGCACGGAACACTCTACCTCCGCGAGCAGCAAGGTTAGAGGATGGAGTTTTTCGAGATGGAGAGACCTGCCAAAGAGATGAACTTTAAAGCCAAAATGTGTATAATGATGACCAGAAAAAGTTTTTGGATATTATGCATTTTCATGTTGCTTAGTGTAATGATATTTTTAATAGGATATGTTTTATTTTATTTTCGAGTGACATTTGCACCCACTACACAGCCCATACCTCCTCCTACTGTTTCCTCACATTTTTTTCACCCTTTGCTTGAACATGAGTCCGTTAGAAGATTAGAATTTATCAATAAGTCCTTCGTTCAGCTTTTGCACCAACACCAATTAGTAGTGAACACGACTAACTGTTGGGTGTGTGGTTGTTGAAAATGGCAATGTATGTGTACATAAGCGGCGTTCATTTGTGTTCACTGTACCCCTTGTTGTAAGCAGAACGAATAATTACGAAACACTGAATGTGTTATCCCGCCAGCATAAGACCCATGCACATATGTACACGACAGCTATTTTAGGCACCATGGCCTCTCTGACCGCTTGCTAAACCCCCGACACCCCTCCCCACGCGCACTGCTCATGCAACGGCCCCAAGACCCTCTCCCTCTGCGTGACCCTGCTCTAGAAGTAGCACTCCTGCTTGACCCACACACCCCCATTTCCTCCCAGGAACACCCTTCCCCTCAGCTGACAACCCCCCCCCCCCCGGCTGCACTTGGCCTCTTGACCCGGTCCCAAGTCCTAAGACCAAGCCTCGTGGATATACATCCCCCATGCACCCTGACCGCCCCCGCTCTCACATGCACAAATCGTGAACCCTCCCCTCCCGCATGACTCTGTCTCTGAGAATCACACCCCGCGCCTGACCAACACCTCCTTTCCTTCCATGAATACCCCTCTTCTGATAAACCCTTTTCTCTACGCTCGATTTTCCACACTGATCCTTCCTTTCATGAACATCTCTCCTTTGATGACCTCTTCCTCTGAACCTAATTGTCCACATGGACCGCTGGTCATCCCTTAGCCTGAGGATACAGTTTATTGCCCACTACTGTATGCACTCGCCTCTCTTGAAAGGAGCCACTATTGATCATGACCTCCCCACCCCCTGAGATTCGATCAGGCGCACACATTCTAAAGGAATCAGCAGAACACTCAGCTGCGTGACAGCCCCCTCCTATTGTATGGAGGATAAGGGCCCCTACTGTAGCCACGTGTTGGAATATCTTCATACTTCACAAAGTCTTGATTGTAATGAAGGATGTCTGTGTGCCATAAACCTGTGTATAAAAGACGAAGCCTCAGAGAAACTTGTTAGAGCACCTCCTGAAGACACTATGAGAGTGTCCGAAATGACATGCTCTCCTCATGAGAAATAAAACTCTATTCTTGTCTTCCTGCTTCCAGTGCCCGTCTCTTCATTTGGTAATTATTTACGATGGGAACTAAGAGGCGCCTTGCGCCAGCAGCCTGGGCATCCGGTGCGTTATGGGCTGACTGTTCAACAATTGGCGTCCCAACGCGGGGTCCATCAGCGACATAAGGTCCGGTGAGAGAGGTCCATACGATGGGGTGAACATCTAAATGATTGGAGTATACCTGCCTTGAGAGGGCCCTCGTCCGGCTGCCGATTGAATGAACTTCACCAATTCCGAACGGACCTCTCTCAAGTGACCTATTGTCCTGACTGGAATCCCACAGGAATGCTGCGGTAAAAACATGGAGAAAGAGAACGATCTGGCGCTGGAAAAAGGAAGGCGAAGAACTGTCCACACGGTCTGGTCCGGTCCGGGTAAGGTTCAGTAGGACGTCTTTACGTCTAATTGGTAGGATGGCTTTATCCATCTGATTGATTGATTGATTATTGATATTGGAAACGGTATTTAGATACTGGTATTGTTTATTGATTGGTTCATTTAGCCTTGGGTGCTACTTGAAGTATTGGTTCTCTTGGAGACATTCTCTGTTTGCAAACAGCGACAGATAGGAACATCTCTCTCTCTTTGCAAATAGTGAAGGATAGGTAATGCGGACTTTTGTCCCCCATTGTAATCCGTCATGCCTATCTTTTCTCCCCATTGATTGTTTGTTATCGGTTTTTATCGATTATTGCTCTTTGAGACATTCGCTGTCTACAAACGGGGAAGAATAGGAATATTCTGTCTCCCTTTGCAGATAGTGAAGGGTAGGTAATGCAGACTTTTGTCCCCATTGTAATCCGTCATACCTATTTTTCTCCCCATTGATTGATTGTTTGATCGAGCATTGAATTGTTCGAAGTTGGTTCTCTTAAGGATCTTCTCTGCCTACAAACGGGGAAGAATAGGAATATTCTCTCTCCCTTTGCAGATAGTGAAGGGTAGGTAACGCAGGCTTTTGCCCCCATTGTAACCCGTCGTGCCTATTTCGTTCCTCATTGATTGATTGGTTGTCCAAACATTGACTGTTTGGAATTGTTCTTTTTGGAGGTATTCTCTGTTTGCAAATAACATAGAAAAGAAATACTCTGTCTAGTCTTTGCAAGTAGTGAAGGGTAGGTAATGCGGACCTTTGTCCCCCGTTGTAATCTGCCATGCCTATCTACTCCCCACTGATTGATAAACCAGTTCCACCCGGACCATTTACTAGAGGTAGGTCATCTGGCCCGACCAGAGAGCACCCCTAGTGAAAAGGACATATGCAATAATAACGAAGTGATCACTGTATCCTGTTAACAGAAACTTTAGCACGAAACAAACTAGAAAGAAAGAAATAGGAAAACGAAATCAGTAGGCCACTGATGAAATTTTTATTAAATAACGAATAAGGAAACGATAACAATACTTAACGATAAAACATATGATTGTCCTAGAAACAAGAAACGTTAGAAATAAGCCCGTAATAAGAAACATGAAAATGATAAGAGAAGCCAAGCTTGACATTGCGACGGCCACGAGGCAACGAGGCTTCATCGCCCCTCACTGCTCCAAACATGTCTGTCCCACCGCCTGCCACGCCCCAATAACGGCAACCTGGGAAAGATACAAGTCAGCAGACATCCGCCCCCATTCTGGAAACTCCCAAAGTGCAACAGGTTTGCGGCTACGCCCAACCGGAAGACGAGATCTTCGACACATGTAGGGCGGGTCCTGCTGCCAGCCGTCGGCCGGAGGTCATCGCATGAGGTGGGCCTGAGGAGAGGCTGGGGCCGACGGGATCCGGCCGCGGTGGCGGCTGCGACAACCCTGGAGAGTTGTAGGGGGGGGAATGTCCATGCCCCCGACCCCCCCCTCTCAGAACAGTCTGGGCCAGCTTCCATAAGAGGCCTGGGGGTGGAGAGGCCACTGCGCAAATAGCCCGAAGGCGGCACCACGCGCCAAGGTCTGTCCCCCGGATGAACCAAGGGACCCGTTCCTGGGGCCGTGGCGAAGAGCGTCCGGCCGCCATCAACCGGAGGCCCGGCCCGAAACGTACTAGGCGCCACTTCTTCTATAATGGCTGCGACAACACTGGGGGGGGGATGTCTTGCACATGCCTCCGACCCCCCCCCCCTCGTCCTCATCACCTGGTCCGGCCATAACAAATGTCAAGCGAGACGCCGTGGGGTGCACTGGGATGGAGAGGCGGCGCGAACGAGCCTCTCCCACCTCCCCAGGTGAAGGCTCCCCAGCTGCACCCCCAACGCTCCTCGTACCCAGCAAAGGGTTCGTCCACTGTGGCGATGCTGCGACGCCTCGCCCGGCAGGTTGGAGCCCGTCTGCTCATTTGACCCCGCGATTGCCGGTGGCTGCCGAACTCTCAAAATGGCGGTCGACCCTGCAAGAGCGGGCCCAGCATGAAGGAATGGCCCGGTCACTTGTTGACTCCACCATCATAAAAGTTCTCCACGACCTTGAAGATTCTATGGGAGCCGCGGGGGCCTCCGACCCCCGCAGACACCCCCGATGGGGAATGACTGCCATGATTGCCCACGGAACGATGAAAATGTAGCCGCGAGACGTCGGCGCTCCCATGCCGGCGCCAGCTTCAGTTGAATGACTAGAATCCTGCAGACTACAGTTTGGATCAGTTCCGGTGAAAACCCAGTATGACCCGGTAGGAAAATTATTGCCTCCCTCCCCCCTTGACTGATGGTTCAGACCACCGATCCTTTCTTTTGCCCTTTAACTGAACTTTTTGGACTGCCAAAAGAAGCTCTGGGTCAACCACGAGTTAGTGGAGATTTAGACTATGCCTGGATCTGCCTGACTGCACCCAAAATGGCGCCGATGCAAATGAAACTTTCAACTCCTTATTGTACCCCGATTGCTCAGCCTTGGTGTCATGGGATATGTATGTAGTTTTTAAACATATGGATTGATATAGGATGTGTACTGATTATATGTTCGGACAATGGATTGATATAGGATGTATACTGTCAGTTCGGACAATGAATTGATATGGGATGGGTACTGATTATGTGTTCGGACAATGAAGGACAATGAATTGACATGAGATGGGTACCGATTGAACAGTCGGACAATGAATTGTTGTTAAGTTTTGACGCATCATGATTATTGAAAGTTCGAATTTCAACACTTATGATACTCGCTCACACTGAAGTTTCGATATGATTTTATTGCACTTGTCGCACTTTTTATTATAAAATAAACAACCCCCGACTCCATTAGGTTTTTCACTAATAAAGTATCCCCACATCTACAGTTCCAGCCTGCTCCGTGGCCGGCCCACGGGGTTGTAGGCCCGTATTTGTGCACCGACATTCTTATTAAAGATTTTTGGAAAAAGCAAACGTAGTTGTCACGCGTAGGTTGATAAGTTTCAAATAAATGATCACTATTTCCGATATAACTAAAATACAGGTGAAATGACTCAGCTCGATTAGTTAAGGGTTAAAGGGTATAATATATAGAGATATTGCAGATATGAGGGGTCCAAGTTTTAGTTGTGTATTTTTCCCTTTTTATACAGCCAAAAGCAACCGCTAAAGATCCTGGTATTTAGCCTATGCTTTATATACTACCTGTATAAGAAAAGTCACACTAACGGTCCACCTGGGCTTGAACGCCCAGTTGGCAGGGACTGCATCCCGTGGAGATAGGCCGAGTATGCAGTAAGTAAAAGCCTTTCTGGGTTTATGCGCGCTAATATGTCTATCAATGTAGCCCCTGCCCCCTTCTTTTTCCCTCTCTCTGCAGGTCACATCGGAATGTCGATTAATGTACGAAAATGGTGATCTAGCGGACAAAGAGACGGGAAAGAGGGTTTGATTATGGTACCTAACCGCGACAAACTCCGAATAATGCAACCAAAAATGACGTACAATAATGAATACATTCCTACGTTTAACTAAATAGGGAAAGTTTAAGGAATATTCCGAGGTAAGGTTTACACAAGTATCCTCCGCCGAGAGGACTAGGAATATTGCCAATATTTAAAAACCTACTACCTCCTTTTTCGCATCCTCATAGACATGTAACTCAAAGCTGCCCCATTGTTCTCCAATTGACACCAACTGTTGTCTCAGCCTGGAAACACATTTGCTAAAATGACTCGAAAATACCACTGTGAGCATTAGCCCGACCAGGTTAGTTCATGACCAATTGGCAGAGGTGTAAGTGTGTGCAACCACAACCTCCAGTGAAGGCAGCCGACAATAAAAAGGAAAAAAAAGTTAAAGAGAGCTTATGATGCTGAGAATGCGCAGCGTACAGGAAGAGATCATTTTGGCCAATAACTGTTCTATGTTTTGTCTTGGATTTTTGTATATAATACATGTACTGTCTCCCCCGTCTGAGTTTGTGTACATGATGTATAGATCTACGTCATCCCTCTGCCTGTGTTTCCATATTGCTTAACCCCCGCTGTTCTGTGTTATGTGCGCACTGAATGGACCACTATTGTACACGCTTCTCTCTCTCTCTCTCTCTCTCTCTCTCTCTCTCTCTCTCTCTCTCTCTCTCTCTCTCTCTCTCTCTCTCTCTCTCTCTACGTCATACGTGTACCAAATGGTTCGTTTAGAGTGCGGGCGACTCTCTCTCTCTCTCTCTGAGGGTCCCCCTGTTCCCTCCTCCCTTGTGGTAACGTTGTGCCCCACCGGCACAAACCTAATTGGGTCTCTTCGAACACAAAGGTGTTCGGCAAAATTGACTGGAACTAAAACGATTGTAACTTGCCATATTACTACCTCTACTTTCTGCAAAACGATAGAACCCGAGTTGGTAATAAAAGAAAGGACAGGTGAGACGACTGATGTCCCCTAATATGGCCTTCTACAGGGGGACTATAACGTCAATGGTCTTCTGTTTTTCAGTTCGTTAGAAATGTGATCCCCAATGCCCAGCTTGTCCCACCCCTCTGCACTTAAGTGCGGATGTCCAAAGTGTCCCCGCTTCTCCCGATTGACCCCAGCTCCCTGTCCAAAGTGCCCACGCTTCCCCCGATTAACCCCAGCTTCATGTCAGCTACCCTCGAAACGTAATTGATGACCTTGATTAACGGTCATTCCCCAAGAAAACCATGTTTAACATCTGCCCCCCTCCCCCTTCTTAATGACAATAACGCCCCTGCTTGCAAGAGTTAGCCGACCCCGAAGGGAAATGTAAGATTGTCAGTACTTGGGTTAAAATGAAAAAGGGCGAGTCTCTACATAAGGACTCGATTTTCAGTGATGATATAATACACTGTGTATAAAGGTCCAATTTCTCTCCACATACGTCACGAATGAACGCCAAACAGGTTTTATGAATTCAATGGTAATGCCCTCCTACGTACTCCATAAGTGATGACTTCTGACTGTGACCGATGAACTTATCCCCCACCTACATAGGATTGGGGACGGAATTGAGATATATAAATGTCTTCTCCTGCCAGTTTTTCTAAAAACTTATGTTTTGTACCCATTCAAAGATACAATCACCGGAGGAGAGGAGCTGGACGTGACGCACAGCCTGGCCACAGATCATGAAGCACGTGTGACCGCGACCAAAGGTGGAGTCACAGAGCAACGAGACGCGGGACGAGGCACCACTCTCAAACTCGGCAGATTAGGAATAAAGGGCTGCTTTGAAGCCTTCGATTTGCTGACCCACTCGTGCCTGAAGTCCCCGTCCCTTTTTGAGCCCGACCGATGGGCCTGCCTGCTCGTCATCCTTTGCTCCTTTGGTCCCTTGGTGTGCTCACAGATCTGATCCCACTCCTCCCTCTCTTCCCTTGATTATTCAACAACATCACACTTTTCGCATAACTTTTGACTATAGAATGAGGTTTTGCCACGGAAAAAGAAAGACACGCAGGTGCCCAGCATGAGGCACCCCTAAGAAAATCAGTTAAGAAACAGGACTGTGATCTAACAGCAGAGGACTGATCGTACCCTGCAACGTGTAAGGATGAATCCGAGCTGGACCTATAGCTCCACCGCCGGTGCTCAACAGCGCCAACAAAAGAAGACGGACTCTGTTAAAAAAGACATTGTGACGAAAACCCCCCCTTCCTGAACTTTCTACTCACCCCCTTGACCAAATTGCTTGTATCAACTTGAACTCCTCCCTCAGCCATTTTGTATTGCTTTCTAAAATGTTTCATCAATCACTCATGCATTTAGTTTTCCAAAAGTCTCTTATAGCCCTGACAAGACCCGAAGGTATCAGAGCTCTTTCTACTGTATTTTGATGTCAGCGGAGAGAAAGTCAGAACATGATTCTATAATGTGTCTGAACGTTTTTCTTGATTAACCCCGACTAAAGTATAATATCGATCTCTAGACTTGTATGAAGAACCCAACAAATGTAAATTAACATGTATTGCATTCTGCCTATCATATCGACTATATAGAATTGAACTTGCTTATGTAAAAAAGCGGCGACTGTTGAAAATGGCAATGTATGTGTACATAAGCGGCGTTCATTTGTGTTCACTGTACCCCTTGTTGTAAGCAGAACGAATAATTACGAAAAACTGACTGTGTTATCCCGCCAGCATAAGACCCATGCACATATGTACACGACAGCTATTTTAGGCACCATGGCCTCTCTGACCGCTTGCTAAACCCCCGACACCCCTCCCCGCGCGCACTGCTCATGCAACGGCCACAAGACCCTCTCCCTCTGCGTGATCCTGCTCTAGAAGTAGCACTCCTGCTTGACCCACTCCCCCCCATTTCCTCCCAGGAACACCCTTCCCCTCAGCTGACAACCCCCCCCCCCCCGGCTGCACTTGGCCTCTCGACCCGGTCCCAAGTCCTAAGACCAAGCCTCGTGGATATACATCCCCCATGCACCCTGACCGCCCCCGCTCTCACATGCACAAATCGTGAACCCTCCCCTCCCGCATGACTGTCTCTGAGAATCACACCCCGCGCCTGACCAACACCTCCTTTCCTTCCATGAATACCCCTCTTCTGATAAACCCTTTTCTCTACGCTCGATTTTCCACACTGATCCTTCCTTTCATGAATATCTCTCCTTTGATGACCTCTTCCTCTGAACCTAATTGTCCACATGGACCGCTGGTCATCCCTTAGCCTGAGGATACAGTTTATTGCCCACTACTGTATGCACTCGCCTCTCTTGAAAGGAGCCACTATTGATCATGACCTCCCCACCCCCTGAGATTCGATCAGGCGCACACATTCTAAAGGAATCAGCAGAACACTCAGCTGCGTGACAGCCCCCTCCTATTGTATGGAGGATAAGGGCCCCTACTGTAGCCACGTGTTGGAATATCTTCATACTTCACAAAGTCTTGATTGTAATGAAGGATGTCTGTGTGCCATAAACCTGTGTATAAAAGACGAAGCCTCAGAGAAACTTGTTAGAGCACCTCCTGAAGACACTATGAGAGTGTCCGAAATGACATGCTCTCCTCATGAGAAATAAAACTCTATTCTTGTCTTCCTGCTTCCAGTGCCCGTCTCTTCATTTGGTAATTATTTACGATGGGAACTAAGAGGCGCCTTGCGCCAGCAGCCTGGGCATCCGGTGCGTTATGGGCTGACTGTTCAACATGGTCTCATGCCTCATACCACTGATAAAGGTATTGCTTATCTGGTCCTGCCTTTCAGCCATAATGGTTCTGTGTGGGCATACAGAACGATGTTCATCTATGCTCGTGAAGTCCACCCCCTACGTTCTGTAAAAGATAATCCAAAGAATAGTGCTCTAGTTAAGGGTATAGTAGATATGATAAGAGGAGCTGTTTCCTATGAGACTATCCCGAGAGATGAGACACTAGCGTATATTGGATGGAACGTGACGGGATATGGAGCAAGTCTGAGTGAGAACCAGCGAGCAAAGAGATCCTCTCCGATTTGGATTGTACCCCATCAGGGTCATCTATGTCTGCATGGTAATGGCAAGAATCCAAGAGCTCAGTTAGGAAAGAGTATCTGCACTGAGACGTATGTTTTTGCGTCCCAGACTTCCCCATCGTTCCTAGCAGCTAAGGGTACCTATTTCATCTGTTAGGATAGAGCATACACATGGTTGCCCTCTGACTTCTCGGGCACATGTTTTGTTTCGTTCCTGTTGCCTCCCACCTACACCGCTGCGGCAGATTACCACAATACAAGGGTAGTTAGAGGTGTCCTCAGTAAAGAAGACACTGCAGGACAAGAATTGGGAGATTTCCTGAAGGGTTTTCTGCCATTTTGGGGACCTATGGTTCACAGCAGGAACATAAGGCAATTGACGAGGGTGGTTGAGTCCACCGTAGTTGAAACTGCTGGTGCCCTTAGTAACTTGACTGCTGAGCTCCAGTCGGATCGCCTTATGACTCTTCAGAACAGAGTTGCATTAGATGTCATACTTGCAGACCGAGGTGGGGTATGTAAAGTGATCCAATCAAGTTGCTGTGTTTTCATTGAAGATAATGCTCCAACAGTGTACCAGGCCATTTCCAAACTGCATAAGATCTCCGAATCTATTCATGTGGATAAAGGAGATTGGTCGTTAATGGGGTGGTTCTGGGAACTAATATCCGCCTGGGGATGTAAGATTCTGATGGTCCTTGGGATGATCTTAGCCATTCTTTTCCTGTTCTGTCTGTGCGTACAGTGTGCTCCTACTATATGTGGCCTCTGTGCTACATCATGTGTAAGGAAACCTGTATTGAGAAACGAGCTAAGTAATAGGATGATGCTACAGCAACATCTCAATGATTTTATGAATATAGACCTGGACTCAGATTAGCGTGAGTGTAGGTTAATTGCCTATGTAAGGGCAAAAGGAGGGTCTGTGGTACTGAAATTTTAGTCCCGTGTCATAAACATCGTCGTATCATGACTATTTTGGTATCAGCAGACCGAGAATGACGAGTATACTATATACAAGTCTTTTCGTCATATTCAAGTAACGCGATCACCCTGAAATCAAGGATTCCGTTCTGAACCCTCAGGTTCCATTTTGTGTACGGCAGCCATTTTGTGGTGGCCCTCACATAGGCCGACGACTAAGGCCGACCGGGTCCATGGACACGTACACCTTTTGCTGACTCCTGTGTGACCTGGGCAAGCGGAATCCGTTGCCTAAAGCCAAACCTGCTTAGCCTGTTTCTTTCCCAGTGGCCGAGTGAGATTAGGGATCAAGCCACAACATGTCATAAACTCTTTATATACACAACTATGTCTAATCTCACACACACCTGCCTCTGTTCCTTTCTTTATGGCCTGCTTTACGATGAGGAGGTGCCCGTTTTTATTAGGGGTCCGTCCGATATCTGATGAAAAGTGTTAGGCCTTGCCGGGTAATTGATTGTGGGCTGGACAAACTGAAATATGGGCTTGTCATCATGATTCTGCTTTTTCTTTGTCGTGAAAATATGTGAATGGCGTGAAAATATGTGAATGGTCAACTGTAAATAAGGAATGTTTGCCTGAAGCATAATATTTGGTATAAAAGGGAGGACTAGCTTTGTAAAGTTGAGCAGTCTCCTGAGAACATACACCGTGTTGTACTTCTAGGATGCCTGTTACTGGCTGCAGCCAATAAATTCGATCTTTGACTTCACCAAGAAGACTCTGTGTTTCTGTAGTCTAAGACAGGAGAACCCGAAGTCTTTGGGTGTGTCCCCTGGCACCGCTGGGTTCTAAATAACCCGGTACTTCAAGTTGTGTTGTTCAAGGTGCTCGGAGAGTGTAATGGCAACAGCACGTTCTACAATTTTAGATGGAAATGGCAGTAGGGAGATAGGCCTATAATTTTTAGAACATTCCGGATCTAGAGACGGCTTTTTTCAGTAGCGGGGACACTAACGCCTGTTTCCATTGTCTCGGCACTATTCCACTCACCAGCGACTGATTACAGATCAGCCAAAGAGTGGGGAGGAGATCCTCCTCATACTCCTTCCAGATCTTATGTGGCACTGGATCCAAGGTGGAGCCGGATTGCTATGCGATTGAAATCCTCCGTAGAGAGTGATCTAAACTCTGACAGGATTTCAGCATCTTGCCACCCTAAGCCATTATCCATACCCTTCGACTCCTCCCCAATAGGGACTCCTGGGTACCCGGCCTTAAGTCCGGGATTCCCGGCAGACGGCTGACCACCCGCAAGATCATTAATAATTAATTGGATCTTTTCTTGGAAAAAACTAGCCAAATTTTCGCAGAGGTCTTGAGAAGGAACTATTTCATTCTTAGAACAATCAGGGCTGGTAAGACTGTTCAGTATATTAAAAATACTCCTAGCACTATTTGAGGCATTGCAAATGATGGAGGTGAATACATCAGCTTTGGTCTTTCTTATCGCAAGTTTATACTCCTCAATTTTATGTTTCCACAGCATCTTGTCTGTCTCCTTGTAGCCATGCCTCCATCTCCTCTCTGCCTGTTTACATCCAAGTTTCAAGTCTTTTAACAAGGCATTAAACCATGGAGCAGACGCTTTCTCTTTGCCTCTGTGCTTTTTAAGAGGGGTCCAGGTGTCCAGGATTGAAGTGATCTTTAGACACAGTGAGGCATAATTCTCCTCAACCGTATTATTGGGGGAGAAACTTTCCATGATTTTATATGGGTGCCGCTTGTAGTTGTGGTGAGAGCAGCAAGGCGTGCTGTGTCCTTTGAAAGTCATCCCCGGACCTGCTGGGTGTATCGTCGGAGGCGCTGAATAGAGAGTGGGACTGCGAGTCCCAGGAGTGCTTGCGGCGTCCTGAGGAGCCGCACCTGGAGACTCTTCCCGCCCCATCCCGCCTCCTGGGTGCCACGCCCTCTCCAATACCCACAAGAGCAAGCTTCGCGACGCGTATCGCGGGACGCGCGCGGGCGGGGTTCGAGCCCAGGAGAGACCGGACCGGGTCACCCATCTGAGCCCTATTAAGCGGGATAAACTACTCGGATTAAGCTGTCCTGTTGGTCTGCCTGTAATTCAGGAATCCTCTACTATGACCACGAGGGAGACCCGGAGCAAAGCAACGGCGGTGTCTGCCATGACTAAAGGTACTTTGGATAACTTTTTGGTTAAAACTAATTGTACAGCAAGTAACGCTATGACTACCTTGGAAGCACCGTCAATTACTGACACTGAAATTACAGGCCTCTCTACATCACTAACTTTATTTACTCCTTCCCAGGAATCATTGGAGGCTACCCATCTATCGCTACTGGACAGCATAGACCAAACCATTGAGTCTGTCCTTTTACAGCTCAGGCCTTCTTCACACTCCCAGCGTGACTCCCATCTTTCCGCCACTGGCACTACCTTGAATCTATCACCTAAACCAGTTTCACCTACACGAACAGGGCCTGAATTGAATTCAAGACAAGCAAGGGGCACTAAAGAAGGAGCAGTTCCGAAACGGAAAATATTCAGACAATCCAAGGGGGTGAAAAGGGCAAGAATGGACAAAGCTCCTAACAATTAAGTAGTAACTCTAGACTCAATGGAACGATCCCCTCATTTAACTGCTAATGTTTCTATGTCCCCACTATGTCACACACAAGTGTCGCTACCAGGGACAGGGGTCCCATTTGTCTTCGGTGAAAACTCAAGGGCAGAAGGGGACCACTCTATATTACTTATTACTAATGTAATGGAGAGACTTTTAGAACCTCTGAATAGGAGACTTGATTGTATTGATAACCGGTTATTAGCAATTGAGACAATTATGGGGGATATGAAGGATGAATTAAAAGCCCAGGGGACTAGTTCCCGTGCATTAGATCCCCCCGCAAATCCAGTGGCCTCTCTAGCAATAGGCCCTCCTACCGCACCCATATTAATAACTGCTCCCCCAGCCCATCTCCCCTCCTGTCCTATTCCTTCTACTTCTGTACCTATCCCACTCCCAAGACAAACCCCCCCAGTACCACAAGTGCCGAAATCCAAATTGCCACTACCAACCATCACCCCAAGGCGAGGAAGATCACAGAGTAACACAAATATCCCAAGCGTACAAAATGTTCTGCCCCCGACTAGATCACATACAGTCAACCTCCCGCCAGAAGCTGCTGCTTACCCTGCAATTCTGGCTGGAGTTCCAGAACTTACTACCAACATGACTGAACCATTTGACTCCCTTAGAAATAAGGTGATTAGTTGGCTGAATATCCACAGACCATTGCCACCAAATCTGAGGGGGGGAAATCTTAATGGTCAGGCGGGTTTCATGGGTGGGGCATGCCAGAAAGGAGTTTAAGGGGGATTGCATCTTGGTTACTTTTAAGAGCTCCCAGATCGTCCAACATATCACCAATTGGCTAGGGGGCTCGGGAACTACTAGTATCCAACTGCTACCGCTTTCCTTTTTTTATCCGCCAAGAAATAACAACAATGGGCATTTGGGGGGTGATGAAGGCTGGACAAGGGTGGGTTTTTCCATTAATGGGACAAGGTATAGGCCTCCAAGACATCAATTCCCAATGCAAATAAATTACATGCACCCCAATAGGTACACTTGTCTTGAAGAGGTAGACTGACTGAATCAAGACCACGGAAAGGAGAGGAGTTCTGGGGCAGCCCATTCCAAAACAATTTTAGAGTCTGAACTGGAGGTGATAAGTACCAAAGACCCTCTAGTCATTCCTGTGCCTAACAGTCAGGAGAACATTTCTATACATCATTCCCCAAAACTTTTATTTAGGGCGCCAACTGACTGTAAGCTACTTAAAATTCTCTCATGGAACATAGCGGGTCTCTGTAATAAACTAGTTTGCCCAGACTGGGGCGCATACATTGACCACGCTGACATATGTATGTTCCAAGAAACATGGGCACGGGAGGAGCAACATCGCATGGGATTTGCCTCATTTTCAGTTGCCGCTAAATGGGCAGGAAAAGGCCGCCCTTCGGGGGGTTAACAATTTGGGTGGCAACGCATCTGGGTTGCAGTGTTAAAGCCGTGGAGACACTTTCAGATGATGTCCAGTGCTTGATCTTAGAGTGGCCGAATGGTTTTAGATTGGGAGTTATAAATGTTTATTCCAGGCCAGTTAGTGTTTCGGTCAATTCGAAAACTATCGATGAACTGTCCACCTTTTTAACCCACTTCCCGGAGAGAGTCATGTATGTGGTGGGAGGTGACCTCAATTCCCAGTTCGAACCCCTGGTCGGTTTACTAGACGCAGTAAACCAGGAAGAGGACGATGTCTGGGTAATCCCTCAAGTAGCTGGACCCGTTGCGAGAGTATGGTCCCCATTAGCTTTACAGATTACAACTCTAACATTGACCCACTCGATAAGGGCGTGCAATGGGCATGTGAAGTCAGACGTGCCACCCGCCTTTACTTTTTCCCAGTCAGGAAGGAGGGCACGCCTAGACTACATGTTTATTGAATGCAGGGAGTGGAAAAGAATTGTAGACTTTAAGATCATACAGAGGGAGGAGAGCGACCATGACCCATTGACGTTAGTTCTTAGGATCGCTGGAGCTGGTGAGGTGCCTCTACCTGAATGTGACAACTTAAATACAGCCACACTGTCCAGTAATAGACGCAGGATAAGATGGGACAAGCTGGCCAAAAACTCAACCGAATTGGCCAAAATGTATACCCAAATAATCCCAGCACTCGAGGGCGTCGCCGCACTTGCCCCGGAACACCCCCCGGGTGACTTCCATTTAAAACTAGGCAACTTGCATAAAGCATTAGTTAGTGCCATAAAAGAAACCTTAAATCCCGTTGGTGTAACAAAGGTTGGGCACTACAGGGAGCCATCCTGGTACAATAAGGCGTGCAGACAGGCAAAAAGGGAGCTTCTAGAGGCGCGAAAACAAAACACTAGCAGGCCCCTAACAAAAATAAGGAGGCAAATATACAGGGACCTTACACCCCATGCCAGGGAGGAATGGGAAGCTGACAAATGGGCCAATCTAACCTCAGCTTTCGTGGTCAAAGATGCCCGTAAGTTTTGGCAAATTGTAAGTACAGGCTCGGTGGAGCCTGAACAAGCAGTGACACCGAACATTTCACCCGAGGTTTGGGAACAACACTTTGCCAACCTTTATAAGGAAGCACCTAACGACCCCTCGGGCATATACCATCAAAGGCATACTCCCCGGAATGTGACCGGCCTGAGCTCACCTTCTCTTTGACTGAGGTAAGAACAGCTATAGTAAACCTCCCTACGGGTAAGGCGGCAGGCCTGGATAAGGTACCGGGGGATTTATACAAACAGGAACCCGAGATATGGGCCCCCATCTCCAAAAATCTTTAATGCAATTCTAGGGGGAATGGCTCATCCCAATACTTTGCTGGGGGCCGAGTTGGTGCCAATATTTAAGAAGGGCTCACCTCTTTTACCGCTGAATTATAGGCCTATCAGCCTTATAGATGTCTCGCAGAAACTCTTTTCAAGGTTGATCCTGGACCACCTTTTAGAATGGGTAGAAGATTCAGAAATCTTGAGTGTTTACCAGGCAGGCTTCCGAAAGAAGGTATCCACCGTCGACCAGATTTTTAGATTAAAGATGCTGTTCTGGAAAACGGTCAAAATAAAGGGGGGCTCACTGCATACTGTTTTTGTTGACCTCCGTGCGGCCTTTGACTTGTTCCCACGGGGGAAACTTTGGAGCGTACTAAGGGATTTAGGTATACCCCCGCCCCTTTTAAATATCCTAATTCGCCTCCACTCACAGAATTTTGCAATTGTAAGATGTGGGAGGCAAGGGACCCTGTCGGCAAGCTTCCCCGTTGGTAGAGGGGTAAGGCAGGGTTGTGTGTTAGCACCGACCCTGTTTTGCCTCTTTGTAAACGGGGTGATTGACTACCTGAACAGGGTCCCCAATAGGGACGCTCCTAGATTGGCGGGAGCAGGTATCTCTGCGATCATGTTCGCAGATGATACCTTGCTGCTCGCAAAGACACCAATGGGTATACAGAGAGTCCTGGATGCCTTTGTTGCCTTCTGCCATGACAGGGGCCTGGAAATAAACAAATCCAAAACAAAGTATATGATCTTCAACCCACCGAGAACGTCTCGCCCTAACCCTATCATAGAAGGTGTCTGCTTGGAGAGAGTCTCAACATTCGAATACCTGGGCCTAACTCTGAACGAGGATATGACCTGGGCACATCACCAGACCAAATCCCAACTAAAGCTTTCCCAAAAAATAGTCGGGATTTTTAAACTCCTTAAACAAACTACCCTTAAACCTGTATCTCCTCCTCTTGAAATTTTTAAGCTGCAGGCACGGGGTGCGGTGATCTATGGGGGCGAGTTATGGGGACACTGCTGCCACCCAGACATTATCACCACTGAAAACAGGTTTATTAGGCAGCTGCTATCTCTACCACCCGGCACGCCCCTTCTCCCCACTAGATTAGATTTGGGACTCAGATCAATAAAGGAGGAACTAGGTCTAAAACCTCTTACCTTCTGGAGACGACAATGGGCGACTCCCGAATTGGCCAGTTATAGGAATGAATTGACCGAACTCCTACAGCTGCCAAACATCTGGAATATCCCATGGTTAAAACATATCAGGCAAGAGTTCGATAGATTGGGGTATCCCCAAGCTTGGAGGAACCCTGTAGAAGCGTGTAGTGGGCTACCCCGGCGGGAATTGGTGAAAACATATTATCATAAAAATTTGTCTGATTACCAATCTAACCCCAAAATAGGGCCATTAACTATGTCATTCCTTGAGCAAAAGGATAATTACAAATTCGAGCCTGTCTTGGACATAATCAGCCCGAGCGCCCACAGGAAGCTATACCTCCAATGGAGATATGACTCCCTACCGCTCAGAGGTCTAACTGCACGATGGTACCATGACGCCCCTGCAGACTGTCCACTGTGCGATGCCGAACTAGAGTCGGACGTACACATGGTCTTCTTCTGCCCCTCCTATATGACCCCTAGGAAGAAGTGGATTATTCCCATCTGCAAAAATCTGGGCATTAGGCAGTACCACCAATCATACCGAATATTAAAAACTGACTTGTCGCCATGTATTGTTTTTGGGGTCACGAAATTTTTGGCTTCAATGTGGAACATCAGGAGGAAATGTCTGGAATAATGAACTATTTTGAGTGGTGTTATCTGGTAGGGGGTAATGAGTTCCTGTTGTATTAAAGGGATAGCTTAAGGGTTACGCCCATCCCATGATGTTGGATAATGTGTGTATATTTCTTTTTAAACTCCTCATAGCAATTGATGTTTTAACATTCTTAAAGTTGTATTTTACTGTGTTTCTTTTATGACAGTCATATGTCGAAATAAAGATTTAATAAATAAATAAATAAATAAAAATTATATATATATATATATATATAAATTCACTGAAAAAACCATAGGTTTCAGGAGTTATATAGTTAGGAATTAGCTTTTAAAAAACCTTTGAAATTCACTCAAAAAACTATAAGTTTTAGTGGTGTTATAGTTAGCTGGACATTTTACTCATACAAAACCATTGAAATTGCTCATATATAGTTAGTTGTACTAACTATATTTCGCGCACCCGCAATCCACTGCTGATGATGTCACATATTAGATCATTCATGACATGGTCAGTGACATCACTGATGACATCTCAAATGACATCACTGACGACATCACTGATGACATCATCCAGTGAATGTGGTTTGCTTCGTTATTTAAATATGCATTATATATATAGCAATTTGCATTGAAGAATAAGTGGATATATATAAATAAATATTTGGATGGAGGATTTAGTAGCAGTGTAATTGACTGTTTACTTGACCAATTTATAATGTCTCACTAAATATAGTGGATAGTGACTAAACTGTGTGAATATCTGTATCACTTTGTCAGTTGTTGTGTAAACTGATTCTACAGTTGGTTACTAGCTATGTGAAAGTCTATATTAGTTATTGATTAGTTAACTGAGTATTTGTAAGGGAGTGTGAAAGTGTGTGTGGTTCGGTGGGGTGTGTGTGACTGTCCAAAGATGTGTGAATAGTTGATTCAGTAGATATATGAAGTTAAAAGTACATGTTCTAACAGTTGTTTGGGTGAGTGAATATCTTTATGGGTGTGGTGATGAGCAAATATATTTCTCAATGGTACAGGTCCAACAAACTAGAAAAATAAAAGGCAGTGTATGTGTCAGTTGTTGTATATAAATAAGTATACATAAGACACAATGATTGTGTGAGAGACTGTATAGATAACTGTATACTTGTAATAATGATTTTATAATTCACTAAGTATGACTTACTATCTAAATGAATAGAAGAAGTGGTGTTTGTATAAGTATTTTGCTAAGTAAATATGTACGTATGATCCATTGTTTTCATAAGTGAGTAGGATGACTTCATATGTGAATAGGATGCGTGCTGTTGTTTAATGTCGATATAGAGGTAGAAGTATTTTTGATAGTGTTCTATTGTTCATTGACAGCATGTATGAGTGAATCCATAGGTAAGTGATTAGATGTGTGTACACATCTATGAATCACTGAGTGGATTTTTAGATACTTGTATTGCTGTGACAATGGATTTAAATATGATACTCTGTATTTTACAAACAGTGATGAAAAATTGTAATAGTGTATGAAAAGGTGTATGTGATTGTCACGTGGATGATGTCATCAGTGATGTCATCAGTGATGTCATTTGAGATGTCATCAGTGATGTCACTGACGGGGGGCGTGGCTAAGCACGCGAAGGGAATGGCCGCCTTGGGGTAGAGCTCCGCTCTGAGCTCCCCTTCCCGGCGCATTTCTCCGGAGAACCGCAGCCTGCAACCGGCGAAAAAACACCGACGCTGCCACCGGACCTTGCCCCTGAGCACCCAGCCGACTTTGGGCGAGATCGGCGCACTACCAGCGCACCGGAGAATCAGCGGCACTGTGGCCGCGCGCGTCGCTTCGAAACGTGGGATGCGCCTGGGAAAGACCGAGGCTCCGACGGGCGCAGGAGGCCTGAAACAGCGGCCTACGCGCGCAGAGACCGCACTGAGCTGCGGTGAGGAGAGGAGCCGCAGCGCCCGGCCTGGCCTGACTGGAAGCTCTGCTGGCTATGAGCTGCATGCCCGGGCGCCTGACCAGCAGTACAGCTGCAAGTGACCGGACGGGGCAAACTGGACTTCCATGACCTGGAGGTAGGGGAAGCGGCGCAGATCTGCCGACTGCGGAGTCTTACTCCTGCCCACCGGGAGTGCCGGACGCCTTGACCCTCCACCGTGTGGCCGACAGTGCGGGTGTCCAGCACACGACTGACCGGCAGACACGGCTGGTCTGGGGGGGAAAAAATCACCTGCTGCGGCACACCCACTCACTGGCGGGAAACGGCCGGACCACTCTGGCGCCCGCAGCCGGGGACATACAGCGCCCACAACACTCCCAACGCCTGGTGCATGACGCAGTGGTCCACATGGTCCGCCACCGTGCCTGACCAACCGCGGTGAGACCGGCGCTAGCCCTGTGTTACCTCCAACCACGGCCGCACCGTCCTAGCACACGACGAACACCGCAGGCTGCCTCCACGCGGACACGGAAACAGGCGCACACCCGCCTATGGGCCACATTCATCAAAGACTGGTCCAGTGCCCCGCCGGCTGACAACCACACACACAGGCTGGTCCTCTGGAGGTGCGGCGCGCTGCTGGAAAGGAGCCGACACAGTGGTGCAGATGTCTAACGGACCGAGGACACGCACCGAGACCGGCAACGCGAACCCAAAGGGCAAGATGGACAAATCCGGGAAGAGCAATGACCCGGACCACACGGCGGCAAAACTGGACACCATGCTGGCAGCGATGGAGAGGCTCGAAGAATCCATACATCTAACTCGCACCTCCCTGGCCACCAAAATCGACAGCGTAGTCATTGACCTGACGCACCTGCGGGCGGACCATAAAAAATTGGCGGAACGCACCACGGCCCTGGAGGGTACCATGCAGACGCTACAACCTCAAGCCGACCAGTCACACAAGCGAATACAGGACTTGCTGAACAGGGTGGAGTTCTTGGAGGACAGAGCCGAGGATGCGGAAGGCAGGACCCGCAGGAACAACGTGCGCTTGGTTGGGGTCCCGGAGAAATGGGAAGGGAGGACCCCAGAGGAGCACATGGAACGGTGGCTGAAAGGCATACTGCCGGAGGGATCGCTCTCCCCGCACTTCGTGATTGAACGCGCCCACAGGGTCCCCACCAAGCCTCTGGCAACAGGCTCCAACCCGAGGCCCATGCTGCTCCGCATTATGAACTACCGGGACAGGGATTCCATATTGCGCGAAACACGCAAACTCCAGGAGATCCGAATTGAAAATGCGACGATAATGTTCTTTCCGGACTACACTGTACAGGTCCAGCGGCAAAGACATGACTTTCTGGCAGTGAAAAAACGACTGAGGCAACTGGGCCTACAGTACTCCCTACTGTTTCCGGCGAAGCTGAGGGTTGTGGCCGGAGAACGGACACATTTCTTCACAGACCCTATGGCAGTGGAATCTTGGCTGGACAGCGGAGTGGACACGAATCCAAAAACAACTGAGGATCATGCGCCCCGTCGACAATCCGGAGGTAACAGGCGAAGACGTAGACCCCGCCAGAGGCCCCAGGCTGGGCCACGAATGCCGACGAGACCTCCCCCTCCAGCGGACGCCACGAGACAGGAGAAACAGGACGCCCTCCGTCTGGTGATGGAACTCAGCGGGTCCCCCGCACAGAGTGACGTGGCGGGCAGCAGCGCACAGGAACTCCACAGTGACGACAAAGCCATTTATGGTGTGCCGGACTCCCCCACATCGGAAGAAAGACCCGATGTCACTCCCCAAACGGCAGACTACATCAGCTAAATGCACGACGAGCGCAACACTCTGAAGAGGCGTCAGCCAACGACTGTCGCAGGGGAGTGGATGGAACTCGATAATGCAGCTAAGCCGCAGCGAAAACGAGACACACTCGCGGTGGCGCATTCTGCCACCGACCCTGCGTGCTGCACATGAGGCACGCACTTGCCGGACGCCTTCTCGACGTGCACGTGTCCAAGAACTGACACTGGGCGCCCGTGCTAGACCGGGGTGCAGCTACAGAGACGCTTTGCTTCGCCTGGCAGCAGCTCGATTGGGACACGTAATGTATAGAGTTGCATGCATGTGCATTTGGGGTCCAATGTACGCAGGGGTGGTTTAGGCTAATACATTCCTCCCGGGAAGGCGCTGGGCCTTCGCACCACAGCTATATTGACTCTGACCCGTTGATAGCGTGCGCATAGCACAAGCACCCCTTTAGATTTGAATTTTTGTTGCTCTCCTAGAGAGTATGGATGGGAGCATGTTTCGCATCCGACCTTTTGGTATTTTGAATGTTCATGTAGTTCACTGGCTTCTTGTTCCGTTAGCCATGTTTCCTTCCCCTCATGTGGTCTCAGGGAAGTGGTGTGACAATTTAAGTGATTATTCGATTGCAGGGGCTGCTAGCATGTTGGGGGGCACGCAATGCTTGGGTAGGTGGCGGGAGGACTGGGCGAGGATTGTCGTTATTGAAATACTGTAATGTCAGCCATTAAGATCTGTACCTGGAATGTGCGAGGCATACACACACCATCCCGACGTTACCAAATCTACTCGTACCTAAAGCGCCACCACGTACAGATAGCCCTTCTACAAGAAACACACCTTAGCGCCACAGAAATCCCCACACTAAGACGGCGGTGGCGTGGACAAATACATGCTACGGGTTACTCGTCATATGCTAGAGGGACACTGGTGTGGGTCAGGCCGGGCACTTCATGGACTACACTGGACGTACTCATTGACCCCGATGTGTGGCGGTCCACGGCAGGTTGGATGGTAGACCGCTGGTATTGGCCTCAGTGTATGCGCCTAACGCAGGACTGGCAGAATTCCTCGCCCAACTGTCACACGCGTTGGCCCCCTGGCATGGGGTCCCCTGGGCGCTTGGCGGGGACTACAACAGCTCATTAGATCTAGCACTGGACCGCTCCCTCCCTCCCTCCCCCACCCAGCTCACAGGCACGGAATACGACGAACGCACTACAGACATGGTCCACACAATGGGGTCTACATGACGCATGGCACACTCGCAATCCGCACTCCAGAGTCTATTCATACTATTCAGGAGCGCACGCCTTGCATGTACGCCTTGATCGATACATGGTGACCACTGAGATCCTACCACATGTCGCGGATACATGCTACATGGGCCGCACACACTCTGATCACAACCCACATCTGCTGGAACTGGCATGGGATCAACCTCGGCCTCCGATACCCACTTGGCGGTTGCAACCTGACCTATTATTGGATGGCCCCTTTAGAGGCTCAATATGCACGCAAACAGCACAATACTTCGAAGACAACTCAGGCACGGCGTCGACACCACAGATTGAATGGGACGCCTTCAAGGTGGTCCTCAGGGGGCAGTGTCTGGGCACTCAAGCCTATTCCAGAGGGCAATTGGAGACAGATCTCAGGCGCTTAGAAACCGAACTGTTGCGAGCGGAACAGACGGCAGCCGCGGGCGCGGACACGGACTTACTAGAGGCACGGGCAGAACACAGTAGTCTGATTGACAGGCTGAAAAACATTAATTACAGGGCCCACTCAGCCCGCACACACCACATCGGAGACAAACCTGGCAAACTGCTGGTTTGGCTGATACAGCGCGATGAACGCACAGTGCCAGTGACGGTGATACAACCGGTAGCTGGCCCAAAGGTGTACACCCAGGCGAAAATTCATGAGGCCTTTGTGAAACACTACAAAACGCTGTATGTGTCCCGTCTTCTAACCACACAACCCACCATAACTGAATATCTAGACGACGTCGAGCTACCCGCCCTTACGGATGACCAACAGGCTGACCTAGGGTCGCGGTTAATAGCAGAAGAGCTCCGTGAGGCCATCTTTGCCCTTTCAAATGGCAAAGCCCCTGGCCCTGATGGGCTGCCAGCGGAATATTATAAAGCCTGCTCTGACATCCTGATTCCAGAGCTCCTCAAAGTATACGCGGCGGCACTGGAAGACTCGGCCTTACCCGAGTCGATGAATGAGGCGACACTAGTATCCCTTCTAAAGCCGGGTAGAGATGACGCACTCCTTGGCTCGTATAGACCCCTAGCGCTGCTAAATACAGATTGCAAGATACTGGCATCGACCCTCGCTCGGCGACTGGCGGGTATGGTGCCCGACTTGATACATAGAGATCAGAATGGCTTTGTACCCACTAGATGCACCTCCCACAACATACGGAGACTATTCCGAGTGCAAACATACGCAGTACAAAATTGGCCTAGGTAAGGCTGCCTAGTTCTGGACCTAGAGAAGGCGTTCGATTCGGTTGAGTGGCCCTACCTACTGGCTGTGTTGCACAAGTTCGAGCTTGGGGAGGATTTTATTGAAATGGTCGGATTGTTATATAGACACCCCGTGGTGCGAGTCCGCACGGGCAAGCTGCTGTCCGACGCCATAAAGGTACAGCGTGGCACAAGACAAGGCTGCCCATTATCCCCATTGCTCTTCTCACTGGCAATAGAACCCCTCGCGGAAATACTACGCACCAGGGGCACGCGCTGGGGCATTCCCCTAGCAGATGGTATACACATAGTCTCGCTGTATGCGGACGACCTACTACTATACATTAGGGACCTCACCCGAATACCGCCGGAACTCTCGGAGATCTTCCGGTCCTTTGAAACCGTATCTGGCCTCAAGGTCAACTGGGCCAAATCAGGGGCGTATTTGTTTGTCCCGGATATCCCGGACCCTGACATCAGGATCAATGGCGAGCGATTGCCGTGGCATCAAACCACGTTCAGATACTTGGGCATATATATCTACAGGACACCCTCGGATGTACACGATGGCAACCTAACACGCGCCATAACGTCCATAAGATCCCAAATTGCCTTCTGGAAATCACTGCCACTCAATGTCCCTAGCAGAGTGACATTGACAAAAATGATCGTCCTCCCCAGACTCCTATATTATTTTGCCAACATCCCGGTATACGTACGGGCCCACACCTTCAAAGGACTCGCATCCATGCTCAGGGACCTAATATGGAATACTGGAAGGCCCAGAGTAGCCCTGCAAAAACTATATACGCCAACTGGTGAGGGAGGCCTAGCAGTACCGAACCTCGAACTTTACTATCTGGCAGCACAACTGCAGTGGGTAACCGCTTGGCTCGCGGGGAACCGCCTGGAAGATACGGCCACGACAACATCTGTCCTGTCCCTCACACAGATACATACCCTGTTCCACCCCCTGACACACCCGAGGAGAACTTCACAACTACATGTAGACGTGGCGGTGCGATGCTACGTCAGAAGCTTACGGCTCACGAAACACATCAAACCATATGCCCCGGCACTCCCGCTCCTAGGCACCCCCAAGACCGCCTCTATTGTCACGGAAACAGCACTGGAACATTGGACGCGCACCGGAGTGGACACCATGGCGGACCTATACGCGGATGGCGCCCTGATACCTTTTGCGACACTAGCCACTGACACGGGTCTCCCAGCGGGACAGTTTTTGCAACATACCTCCATAATACTGGCATACACACAAAAGTGGGGCTCCATTGCTGAGGAATTACCGACGCATCAATTAATACAGAGCCTACATGTAATGGGGAACGGCACACATGTGGTACACTGGCTGAATCAAGCACTATTGACACACACGCAACACACGCTACAGCCGTTGCGTGACAAATGGGCAGCAGACAGAGGGAGGGACTGGACTGACAAGGAATGGCAGATGATACTGATGGGACCCAGGCACATTCCTCGCAACGCTCGCTTCAAGCTGATCCAGTTCTATATACTGCATAGAGCGTACCTCTCACCCGACAAAATTAACCAGTACTTCCCAGATGCTGTGGCTGGCTGCCCGAGGTGTGCACTGGAGGGAGCGGATCTGCTGCACATACTATGGCGATGCCCACGGATACAGACGTATTGGCAGACTGTACTGAGGGCATTAGATAACTGCACAGCAATGAAGATACCACACACGTGGGAGGCATGCGTGCTAGGCCTCTATAGGCGAACCAAATTAAATAGAGTCCCCTCTCGCTTCTGGGACCTTGGCCTCCTCACGGCCAAACGACTGCTCACGAAACACTGGAAGCGAGCCACTCCACCCCTGACGGCACACTGGCATGTGTCCCTGGACAACTGGGCGAGAGCGGCAAGCACCACCCTCCATAGTGAGGAAACAGCTGGGTTACGGCAGTTCCCAATTGCAGTACTATGGGATGAAATGTTAAGCTCCTTACGTAGGGAATGTCAGCAAGCACAGGATCCCACCCATGACGGCCACCCAGACAACGCCACCGACGCGCCCCTTGCTAACACTCCGTGCTAGCCGACATGGCGATACCTTGCCCAACACTCCCCTCCTTTGAATGCCTACCAAGGCAGACCCATCGCCCTCCCTAGCGCCACACTTGTGCCATCCGTCCCTATCCAATAAAGACCGTGCGCCCCCACTGCATTGATGGACCCTCGACTTCACACACACACCGCGCTTCCAAATCAGATGACCACGACCCCCTTTCCGTTTTTCCCCCTCTCTTTTGCATTCCTTCATTGTTTATTTCAGAATGTTATTTCCTTTGTTGCACCGACATGGCTGGAACAGTTGTGATGAATCGCAGACATGATGTATGAAGCGGAGGACTATTGCATTGTACGACATGCCCCGCAAACATGACAGACATCTTTGAGATGTAGAGATATGTATGTTGTAGCATTCATGTTTTCATTCCTCCTGTGATATCAATAAAGGATATTTAAACAAAAAAAATCAGTGATGTCACTGACCATGTCATGAATGATCTAATATGTGACATCATCAGCAGTGGATTGGTGGTGCGCGAAATATAGTTAGTACAACTAACTATATAGGAGCAATTTCAATGGTTTTGAATGAGTAAAATGTCCAGCTAACTATAACACCACTAAAACTTATAGTTTTTGAGTGATTTTCAAAGGTTTTTTAAAAGCTAATTCCAAACTATATAACTCCTGAAACCTATGGTTTTTTCAGTGAATTTCAAAGGTTTTTTAAATGCTAATTCCTAACTATATAAGGCCTGAAACCTATGGTTTTTCAGTGAATTTGCAAGGTTTTTTAAATGCTAATTCCTAACTATATAAGGCCTGAAACCTATGGTTTTTTCAGTGAATTTCAAAGGTTTTTTAAATGCTAATTCCTAACTATATAAGGCCTGAAACCTATGGTTTTTTCAGTGAATTTGCAAGATTTTTTAAAATGCTAATTCCTAACTATATAAGGCCTGAAACCTATGGTTTTTTCAGTGAATTTCAAAGGTTTTTTAAATGCTAATTCCTAACTATATAAGGCCTGAAACCTATGGTTTTTTAAGTGAATTCGCAAGGTTTTTTAAATGCTAATTCCTAACTATATAAGGCCTGAAACCTATGGTTTTTTCATTGAATTCACAAGGTTTTTTAAAATGCTAATTCTATTAGCGGATAACGTTTTTATATATTAAAACGTTTTTTAAATCTCAAATGCCTGCTTTGCTAACAGAGTTTTAAAGCACAGGCTCTTTTGTCTCTGGTGGCCATCTTGGGAGACTGCATATCAGAATTTTTTTAATGAAATATAAGAGGATTTGAGAAGTCACTCAAAATGTGCCCTAATTTTTCTTTCTTCAGCACTAATCATAATTTCTATGGCAAAATGAACCCCCTAATTTTGTTCCTTTGCAAATTAAATGTTTTAAGTGTTAACACTTTATTCCAATCAAGATGACTTCAGGTGTGCCATACTTTTGTCATAAGTAAGACTGTTAGCGCTCTAGTTGTTCCTTAGAACACTCTGGGACATTCTGTGATTGGGCTATAGTTGGGCTACATCTGGCTGATATTTGGGCTACATTTGTTTTTTTTGTCCCTGGTGGCCATCTTTGGGCTACATTGGGCTACATTGGGCTACATTGGGCTACATTTGGGCTCTAACATATATATAGCCCAATGTAGCCCAATATATATTTTTTCAAAGTTATTTTTCATGAAAACCACTGGAGCACATATCTTGAGACATAGCAAAGGCACATCGGGCTACCAGTCCCTACAATTTTGCCAAGTTTGGTGGAAAACCATTCAGCCGTTCGGGCTAAAAGTGAGTCCAACCGCCCTATGGAAATTAACATGGGGAAAACACGTTTTGGGACCCCCTTTTATCTCGCCCCCCGCTTGACGAATCCCCCCCACACTTTCAGGGAAGGACCGGAGCGCCGCGAGGCAAAGTTAAAGAAAATTTCAGGAAGATTCCTCAACAGGCGCCAAAGTTATTCCCAATAGAATGTTGCGATTTCCCTATGGAAAACAATCCTAACTATATATACCTACTGGCTATCGCCAGTAGGTAATATATATATATATATATATATATGTATATATATATATATATATATATATAATGAAACCTGCAACACGCCAACATTCCTCAGCGCGACAAGAACAGGTACAGACCACTCGAGGAACTCAATCGATGTTTCTCAGTGCTTTAATAATTAATTAAATGGCTTCCAGTCAGACCTAGCCAGAGCCCCAGCATGACGTGTTTTGATAGACAAGGTCAGTCTTGTGTATATATGTATATGTATATATATATATATATATATATATATATATATATATATATATATATATATATATATATATATATATATATATATATATTCACTTAAAAAACCATAGGTTTCAGGCCTTATATAGTTAGGAATTAGCATTTTAAAAACCTTGCAAATTCACTTAAAAAACCATAGGTTTCAGGCCTTATATAGTTAGGAATTAGCATTTAAAAAAATCTTGCAAATTCACTGAAAAAACCATAGGTTTCAGGCCTTATATAGTTAGGAATTAGCATTTAAAAAACCTTTGAAATTCACTGAAAAAACCATAGGTTTCAGGCCTTATATAGTTAGGAATTAGTTGTACTAACTATATTTCGCGCACCCGCAATCCACTGCTGATGATGTCACATATTACATCATTCATGACATGGTCAGTGACATCACTGATGACATCACTGATGACATCTCAAATGACATCACTGATGACATCACTGATGACATCTCATTTGACATCACTGATGACATCATCCAGAGACTGTGTGTTTCTGTAAACTTTAAATATGTTTTACCTATTGAAGAATGAGTGGATGTATAAGTGTCTGTATGTATGAGTGATTCTATGGGTGAATGAGTGAATGTGTGTGTAGACCTAGGAATCAGTGAGTGCGTATGTAGTAACTGGTATTGGTGTGTCAATGGTTTCAAGAATGGTAGTCTGTATTTAATACTGGGTGTATCAAAGGTTTTATTAGAGTGTGAGGAGGTGCATCGTATTATCACATGAATGATATCATCAGTGATGTGATCAGTGATGTCAAATGAGATGCCATCAGTGATGTCATCAGTGATGTCATTTGAGATGTCATCAGTGATGTCATCAGTGATGTCACTGACCATGTCATGAATGATGTAATATGGGACATCATCAGCAGTGGATTGCGGGTGCGCAAAATATAGTTAGTACAACTAACTATATAGGAGCAATTTCAATGGTTTTTTAAATGCTAATTCCTAACTATATAAGGCCTGAAACCTATGTTTTTTTAAGTAAATTTGCAAGGTTTTTAAAATGCTAATTCCTAACTATATAAGGCCTGAAACCTATGGTTTTTTAAGTGAATTTGCAAGGTTTTTTAAATGCTAATTCCTAACTATATAAGTCCTGAAACCTATGGTTTTTTAAGTGAATTTGCAAGGTTTTTTAAATGCTAATTCCTAACTATATCAGGCGTGAAACCTATATTTTTTTTCAATAAATTTCAAAGGTTTTGTAAATGCTAATTCTATTAGCGGATAACGTTTATACATGTTATTATCCTTCTGGGACCACCTGAGCAGCCATCTTGTTTCTCAGGAGAAGTGAGGCACAAGAGAGCACAAAACAAGAGTGGAAAACGCGAAAAGGGGACATGGTTGAGACCCCCTGACACCCTAGCCCTTCTCAGGGGGTCCCAGAAGGACCACCAAGTTTTTTTTAAACCGCGGGGTACGCGCACGGTACGCGTACCCTACGCGTACGGTGCGCGTACCCCATGGTTTTGTTTTTTTTGCCCTTGGGGGTCCTTTTGGGACCCCCTGAGAAGGGCTAGAGGGTTGGGGGGTCTCTACCCTGCCCCCTTTTCGTGTTTTCCATTCTTGTTTTGGGCTCTCTTGTGCCTCAGTTCTCCTGAAAAACAAGATGGTGGCCAACACTTCCTGGTTTGGACAGTTTGGAATGTTGACAGTCGACTGCCAGCGAATCAGAAACTCGCTCGCGCACGGTGCACGTGCGGTGAGCGCATATAGATATATAATTGGATCAAATTCAATTTTCTCAACGACTACTGGAGGGATTTTCACCAAATATAGAAAAGGCACTACTGCATACCTGTCCCTACCATTTTGCCAAGTTTGTCGTAATTCCGTTCAGCCATTCGGGCTGTAGCCGTGTCTAAAGGTCCCATAGAAAATGCCATTTGAAAAATTTCAAATTCAATATTCTCAAGAACTACTGGAGGGATTTTCATCAAACATAGCAAAGTCACATCTGTATATCAGGCCCTACCATTTTGCCAAGTGTGGTGTAATTCCATTCAGCCGTTCGGGCTGTAGCCGGGTCTTAAGGTCCCTATGGAAATTAACATGGGGAAAACATGTTTTGGGACCCCCCTTTCGGCCCCCGCTTGACGAATCCCCCCGAAACTTTCAGGGAAGGAGCGGAGCGGAGCTGGCCAAAATTCTGGAAAATTACACACAGATTCCTCAATCGCCGCCAAAGTTATTCCCAATAGAATGTTGAGCGCATATAGATATATAATTTGCTCAAATTAATTTTCTCAACAACTACTGGAGGGATTGTCACCAAATAAAGAAAAGGCACTACTGCATACCTGTCCCTACCATTTTGCCAAGTTTCATGTAATTCCGTTCAGCCGTTCGGGCTGTAGCCGTGTGTAAAAGTCCCATAGAAAATGCCATTTGAAAAATTTCAAATTCAATTTTCTCAAGACAAGAACTACTGGAGGGATTTACACCAAACATACAAAAGGCACTGCGGCATACCAGTCCCTACAATTTTGCCAAATCCGTTCAGCCGTTCGAGCTGTAGCCTTGTCAGAATGTCCCTATGGAAATTAACCTGGGGAAAACACGTTTTGGGACCCCACTTTTTTCTCGGCCCCCGCTTGACGAATCCCCCCGAAACTTTCAGGGAAGGAGCGGAACGCAGCGAGGCAAATTTAAGGAAAATTACAGGCAGATCCCTCAATCGGCGCCAAAGTTATTCCCAATAGAATGTTCGGAATTTCCTATGGTAACTATGTCCTAACTATATATACCTACTGGCGACCGCCAGTAGGTAATATTTATATATATATATATTCACTGAAAAAACCATAGGTTATAGACCATATATAGTTAGGAATTAGCATTTACAAAACCTTGAAAATTCACTGAAAAAACCATAGGTTATAGACCATATATAGTTAGGAATTAGCATTTACAAAACCGTATTTTACTCACACAAAACCATTGAAATTCCATATATAGTTAGTTGCACTAACTATATATCGTGCACCCGCAATCCACTGCTGATGATGTCACATATTACATCATTCATGACATGGTCAGTGACATCACTGATGACATCACTGATGACATCTCAAATGACATCACTGATGACATCACTGATGACATCACTGATGACAACATACAGTGACTGTATGTTTCTGTAAAGTTAAAATGTGTCTTACATATTGAAGAATGAGTGGAAGTATAAGTGTCTGGACAAAGGATTTAGTAGGTGCATGACTGAATGTATGAGTGAGTGATTAAATGTATCTCACTGAGTGCATGGGTTAGTGACTAAACTGTCTTAATTTGTGCATCATTATGTCTGTTGTTCTGTAAACTGCTGCGTGTGTTGATCAGTAGCTATATGATTAACTATATGGGTTACTGATTGATTGTCCAAGTATTTGTATGGGAGACTGAGTGTGTGTGTGGCTGGCTGGGAGGTGTGTGACTCTGTGCAGATCAATGTGTACTTGTATCAATGATTGTATAAGAAGGTAAGTATGTGTTAGTATATGTTTGAAAATGTAAGGTGCTCTATGTTTAACTGTATAGACAAGAAAATGGAAGTGTCATTGATTCTTTACAGGACTGACTAGGTGTGTGAGTAACTCCATGGATGAGTGGCAGACTGTGAGTGTCTGTATAGGTGTATGAGTGCATATGATAGTGTTGTAAAGATGAGTGATTGTATGTATGAATGATTGTATGAGTGAATGAGTGAATGTGTGTGTAGACATAGGAATCAGTGAGTGCGTATGTAGTAACTAGTATTGGTGTGTCAATGGTTTCAAAAATTATACTCTGTATTTAACACTGGGTGAAACAGAGGTTATATTAAAATGTGAGGAGATGCATTGTATTGTCACATGAATGATATCATCAGTGATGTGGTCATTGATGTCAAATGAGATGTCATCAGTGATGTCATTTGAGATGTCATCAGTGATGTCATCAGTGATGTCACTGACCATGTCATGAATGATGTAATATGTGACATCATCAGCAGTGGATTGCGGGTGCACGATATATAGTTAGTGCAACTAACTATATATGGAATTTCAATGGTTTTGTGTGAGTAAAATAAGGTTTTGTAAATGCTAATTCCTAACTATATATGGTCTATAACCTATGGTTTTTTCAGTGAATTTTCAAGGTTTTGTAAATGCTAATTCCTAACTATATATGGTCTATAACCTATGGTTTTTTCAGTGAATTTCATTGGTTTTTTAACAGCTAATATCTGTAGCTGTAAAATGTATTCTTCTTTAAATCCAAAAATATATTTTATATGTTTATGAATATATTTTTTTTTAAAATATTTTTTTTTCTTCGTTCCCGCTTCGCGAATCGGGAAGCTTCCCGTTAGCTGACCTTGATGCCGCGAAATAGACCGCGAGCCGGTAAACGTTTCTTTACCGCAACTGCCGCGTTAGAAAACAACATCGTGACGCCTCCCGTCCGCATGACGTTAAACTCCTCAGTTTTTTTCATTTTACACTCTCATTTTTTCAACTGCCATTTCATTGCCACACTTCATCTGACTGCAGGAGAACCTTCTCTCGCCATGTTTTCTGTCTGGATTGTTGGACATAGCTACATCTATTGGGCTCAAAGGTACGCTGAAAACAGGAATTTACCTAACCTCAATTTACAAGATGTGGAAATTAAGTGGTTTGGCCACAGAGGATTAAAATGTCACCAATTGATACCATTGGTGAAAACCTTTATGCATTTGCCAAAACCTGACCTGTTAATTGTGCACTGTGGAGGTAATGATTTGGGCACTTTGACTGGGGTAGGTCTGGAAATGCTTTTAAAGGACACCTTTGAGCAATTGATGGCACTTTTTCCTCAGACTGCCTTGGTATATTCAAATATATGCCAAAGACAGAAATGGAGGTGGTCGAACCAATTTTGTCCACAAATTGAGAAATCGAGGAAGCATGTAAACAAATCTGTTTCAGCTTACATGAGAGACCATGGAATGGGCTCCCTGTACAACAATAACTTGCGTTACTACATGCAAGATATCTACAGAGGAGATGGAGTTCACTTCTCAGATGAGGGCAACAGAGTTTTCACTCTGAATTTAAGAATGTGCATTGGTACCTACTTATAAGTACCTAAATGTACCATAAACCCAAAAGCTCTTCTCAGAGCTACCCTACATCTGATCACTCACAATTATTATTGTACTCTAACTTTTTTCACTAATTTTCAAGAAAGTACGCTCCCCAGAACGCTTCCCGGTTCGCGAACCGAGCGCACTCCACGCAAAAAAACTAAAAAAACGGTATATATTTTTTTGCCCTGCGAGAACCTTTCAAAGCCTCCACATCAAACCTAGGGGGTCAGGGACGATCTACTATGCCCCCTTATGGTCATTTGCCCCTTCGCTTTGGCCTCCTCTTGTCTCTCGATCCTACCGAGAGACAAGATGGCGGCCGCTACGGACTGTTTGGAATGTTTACAGACGCCGAAAAACCAATCAGCTTCGCAAACCTCCGTAACGCGAAAAGTACGCGAAGCGGAGCGCTGTTACAGATATATATCTTTTTTTGAACGTTAATTTCTCAAAATCCACTGGAGCACATATATTGAGACCTAGCAAAGGCACATCGGGCTACCAGTCCCTACAATTTTGCCAAGTTTCGTGCAAATCCATTCAGCCGTTCGATTATTATTATTTTATTTTTTTTTGCCCCGCGGGGCCCTTTTAAAACCTCCACATCAAACCTAGGGGGTCAGCGAGGATCTACTATTCCCCCTTATGGTCATTTGCCCCTTCGCTTTCGCCTCCTCTTGTCTCTCGATCCTACCGAGAGACAAGATGGCGGCCGCTACGGACTGTTTGGAATGTTGACAGACGCCGGAGAACCAATCAGCTTCGCTTCACAAAGCTCCGTTGCGCGAAAAGTCCGCGAACCAGACCGCTGCCTGGTCCGCGCTTACAGATATATATCTTTTTTTAAACGTTAATTTCTCAAAATCCACTGGAGCACATATATTGAGACCTACAAAAGGCACATCGGGCTACCAGTCCCTACAATTTTGCCAAGTTTCGTGCAAATCCATTCAGCCGTTCGGGCTAAAAGTGAGGCCAACCGCCCTATGGAAATTAACATGGGAAAAACGCGTTTTGGGACCCCCCTTTTTTCTCGTCCCCCCCTTGACGAACCCCCCCCAAATTTTCAAAGGCTGCTCAGAAACAAAATGTGCCATTTTCCTGAAAATTTCAGCCAATTCCGTCCACAAACGGCAAAGTTATTAGACATAGAATTTTCAAAAAACCCATAGAGAAAAAATCCTAACTATATATACCTACTGGCGACCGCCAGTAGGTAATATATATATATATATATATTTTTTTTTTTTACAAAGTTTACAAGGAGGTTACACTTAGGAAATAAGATTTTTAAAAAACCTTATAAATTCACTGAAAAAACCAAAGGATACAGGAACGTTCTAGTTTGGCTCAGGGTGCACCCATACAAAACCAGTGAAATTCCGCAGTTATAGTTAGCTGAACTATTAGTTATAAGTCCCACACATCGCAAATGCTTAGAGGTCTTTGGAGCCCACATCCCCTTTGCCCACCACTCTGCAAATGCACCTCCTGGCACGCGGATGGTTGGGGGATGCAGTCCTCTTTGCTCCAGAGGGTCCTTGGGGGCCAACAAGTCCTCCTGTTACCTCCAGTAAGTCTCATACAGTGTGATTGCTGAGAGGTCTTCGGAGGCCACACCTGCTTTTTCCACCACTCTGCAAATACACCTCCTGGTGCACTGCTGGCTGGGGGATGAAGCCCCCCCCCCCAGCCCCTAGAGGCCTAGGGGGTCAGGGTGTTTCTACACTGCTCCATTTCTTATTACATTTTTGTGGGACTCGGTTCAACTGAGTCCCAAGATGGCTGCAACACTTCCTGGGTGAAGTGTTGGCAGCCAATCAAATTTCAGAAGTGGGTTTGGTTTCCCAGATATCAATTTTTTTTTAAATTTAAATCCCATCCATTCCAAACAAGCTTTATTCAACATATTAGTCATGGAAGCACGTTATATAAATATGTCATTGAAAACAGTATACAAATATGGTTTAAAGCCTGTTTGAGGAAATAAAATTATGTTGTCGTAGATAATAGATTTAAGTTAAAACATTTAAAAACTAATATATATGCTCGATCTATAAAACAGCATTTTCTAAAATACATTAACAAAGGGGTACAATGGCTTGGCCACAGGTAATTGATCCATGCACTCGGATACTACTCGTATCTACAATACATGGTATGTGGCTTACAGCTCCCCATGTACATGTGCAAATGAGTGATAACAGACTCAGCCTTACTTTGCAGGGAGCGATTGTGATCTTCTAGCCCAAGACCACCCCAGAAATGTTGCTAGTGCAATGACAATAGGAGTTGATTTAAATATCTTTGAAACTACTGAACGGATTTACACCAAATCATAAAAATCATACTTTCTGGACCAACATCCAGTTTTCTGCCAAATTTGGTGCAATTCAGTCCAGCTGTTCAGCCTGTACGCTTGTTGAAAAGGAAAAACCCCCATAAACATAACATGGGGAAAACGTGATTTGGGACCGCACCCACCCCGTTTTTCTCGGCTCCTGCTTGACGGATCACCCCAAAACTTGCAACACAGCAGCTGAACCAAAAATGTAAAAAAAGTATTTGTGAAGAATCACCAAGTGGCGCTAAAGTTATTGGCAAAACAACAAACGCGTATCCCTAAGGAGGCTTTGGTCCTAACTATAACTAAGATCGAAAATATATATATATATATATATATATATATATATATATATATATATATATATATATATATATATATATATCACAATCCAAGTCTCTCCCTTTACGAAGAAAACACACAGGCTGCTTTCTGAATGCTAAAGTGTTCTTTAATCAAGGCACAGAATCTGGTAGCTGTCTACCGACGCGTTTCGCCATTAAGGCTTGGTCACGGTAAAATCCATTTGTGCTAGGTGCTATTTACATACCAAATAGTTTGCATAGAAACAGGACTAGTACTGGTCACTTTGCTAGGAAATTGTGGCAGACATCTTGGATAGATAAGGGTTCATACATCACACATGTTGCCACGATTTAACACTATGCTGTGCATTTTAAACAATTATACATGAAATATCTTTCCCCAGTGGGCTAGTGTTGATTGTTATCACGCAATGTACATTTTTGCTGTTTCATCCATAACATCTCGCCCAAGTGGGCATAAATAAATCTGCACAATGTCCGCCCAGATTGGGCATTTTTATCGTAGACAACATTCAGCAATTATGTTAATGCTCAATTCCACAATTTCCGGATATTTCACTGGATCCTAAATTCCTGTACAAACAAAAAGAAATAGCAAGAATGTGCATGAAAGTTTAAAATTCTTAATTCTCATCAATATATACAAGATTAAAAAGAAATTTATAGAGGCAATTAGACTGAGTCTTTTCTACTGTATTAATATTATAGATGGACTGCTAATTCTTCACTACAATTCATCCCTATAGGCTGTAGTGTTTCAAAATCAATAAAAAAAATTAGATTCTAGAATTCTCAATTGACGGAGTCTATCTCCCCCTCTCACGGATTGAATGACTGCATCTAACACCACATATTTGAGTAAATTGTCATTCTGATTGTGGTAAATAAATAAATAATACCTCTATTTTTGACTGGATATAACAATAACAGATAGCTCAATAAATAAGAGTCAAGATTCGAGGTAGTAGGAGTTTGCAGGTTTAATACAGCATAAAGGACAGGAACAGGACAACCTGCACAGGAATAGGATGGCAGCTAGCTAGCAGGGGGGCCCCGACAGCTGTCGGGCAGGATCTGGAATGAGCGCGCTAGCTTTTAATAACAATACACAGGTATATATACTAAAACAATTGCATTACAGTACATACAATAGGCGTAACAGTGGGTGGGGCCTGTAACAGTCGCGAAAGATAAGGGTGAAAGTAGGTGTAACAAGAGGCGTGTACATAGACATGTGATGTAAACGTAACAGAATATGTCATAAACGGGGCGGAAACATGGAGGGGGCTACCTAAGGAGCCGGGACCTCTAACCTAGTGGTGCGCGCAAGCTGACAATGACGTGTTACTAGGGAGAAGCTGGGGGCTATGACTTCTGCGCTAGAAGGAGAGACTGAAGTCTGGAAAGTCAGAGCGACATGTACCTAAACACTATCTGGTATCTGATGTTTAGAGAACATGTTGATAGAATCCAAAAGTTATCAGGGTAAAGGCTAACAGACACTAAGACTGGTGCATGCATTATTCTACATGTAGTGCGTGTTGGAGAATATTAAATGACCATTAATACAGTATTTCTCTTACATGGAGACGTAAAGGCTAGACCATGACGGAAACTATTGATGCGATTCAGTAGCTTAGGAATGCAGAGAAGGAGGGCTGGACTGATAACTAGAATCATAACATACTCTTGGCAGACTGGCAGGCAGAGCCAGGCCGAGCCGGGCACTGTGAGGCAGGAAGTAAGTGAGAGGTCAGGGATACAGGTGGGGGCTGTATCGCTCCTCGGAGAGGGTTCAGGAGACAGGAGCTGAATCTGAGTTCGGGCCCTTTTGAGGCCTAGAAACGGGGACTTTACAATGAAATAACGTGCACACTGTGAAACGTGGCAACGTAGCTTTACATAGGCTCAATACTCGTAGCTTTCACGAGAACTGGAAACTGGCATACTAGAGTTGGACACAACTGTAATTGCGTCTTTAATCGATCATGGGGAATACATATGCATATTAATCATGCACACATAACATAAGATGGGGAACACGTAGGGACACAGAACATGGCAAAATTTACTTTTCCACATTCCCTCCTTGTCACTGTAAAGGATACACGGCGATTCTGCAGGAGCGTCAGGAATCCGAAGTATAATCCACAGCCTTCCCCTGCAGCCTTCCGACTCTATCAAGCACTAGAGCACAGGAGGCAAGCCAGGGGAAAACAGGGAGACAAAACAAGGAAAGGTAGGGGGTAACAATTGGTGTTGAGGGTCTTCAGACTGGTCGTCTCAACCTTCTTGTGGGCTTGGCAATCAAGAGAGACTGTAATGCAAAGAGTTATATTCTTAAATCTGAAGAGGACAAACACATTCCCAATTACACAACATAACCCTTCATACCTATCTGGTTGTATGTTAATGTTCCTGAATGGATATGGGAGAACCTCTGGAAATGGATATAACTGGAGCTGCAGTGTAGAAGACAAAACCCTCATAAATCTAATGACTCAATGTATATTTGTATTATGAGTGACTAACAAAACATCCTGCTCACTTTGATCTTTTGTCTTAACTGCCACGAAGCACACCCCAAAGGTTTGTTTGAATACAGTTGCCAATATTCTTGATAGTGGGAACAACATCTACAATAAACAAAACAGGGCATCAAACACTTCAATACAGTCTTACTAATACCAAGTAATATGCAGCGCAGTAATGCGCTGTTACCGTGTTTCTGGAACAAGTAGCTGTAGCCCAATCCTCACTGGTCCACGCAAGATATCAAGTCCAAATAGGTGAAATATATCACCAGAGCTGAATCACCCCCAAGGAAATGGTGTCAGAAGGGATGGGCAGGGGTAAAGAAAGGCCCTAACTGACTAAGGAAAGAACACCAGTAACAACCCGGCCGCCAGCGGAGAAGAACCCGGCCGGCAGCGGAGCAACCCGGTGTAGGGGAAACAAGGAAGGGTGAAGGTGCGCCCGGCCTGTCAGCGGAGTCAAACCCGGCTGACAAGCGGAGCGGAAATAAGGCCAACAGCAAAGAGAGGATGCCCGGCTCGTCAGCGGAGCACAAGCCCGGCTGACAAACGGAGCAGTACTGAGGCAAAATGATAGGGAGAGGAATCCCGCCGGATGGCGGAGTAAGACCCGGCCGCCGGGCGGGACACCAGAACACTGGAAAGGCAGCAAAATCGGGAACCGACACGGAACGTGTCAAACTGCACAAGCGCGATGGTGAGGCACTCGGCAAACGAGAGGGACAGGCTGCGGAGGCTCACAATCGAACCCACGGAGCCGAGGACACTCTCGAAGCAGAAGAACGCCAGGACGTAGGAAAACGGAAGTCAGGCACAGGAAGTCAGGCAGAAAACAAACCCAACGGAGCTAGACGCTAGAACGTGAAGCGTCGCTCCCTGGGTCAAGGACACCTAAATAGTGCACAAATAAAGGGACAGCGCACTGGGAGGGGGCTTGAGGCATGACAGTACACTCCCCCCACAACAACCCCCACCTGGTTTTGGCTTGTCAGGGTATCTTTTATGGAACGCCCTTAACAGCCTAGGAGCATGGACATTGGAAAAGGGTTCCCATGTACGTTCTTCCACACCGTATCCCTTCCAATGAACCAAATACTGGACCGTACCCCTCACTCTACGGGAATCTAGGATAGTCTCGACCTCGTATTCCTCCGAGTCCTGCAGAGTTAACGGTGTAGGTTTTGCTGGCATTTTAGTCCCTGGCTCAACCGGCTTTATTAGGGAAACATGGAATACCGGATGAATCCTGAATGAAGGCGGAAGCTGCAATCTTATGGCAACAGGATTGATTATTTTTTCCACCTTATAGGGACCTATGTATTTGGGATTGAACTTGCGTGGACCCCCAAGAGCAATGTATTTGGTGGAGAGCCAAACCTCATCTCCTGGTGTGTATATGGGTTCTAATCTCCTGTGTAGATTTGCCCCCTCTGTGTATCTCACCTTGGCCATCTCAAGACTCTCTAATGCCTTCCTCTGTATCTCAAGTAACATCTCTACTCTATCTGCAGCAGCAGGGGTTGGACATTCTGTGGAACACCCTGAGGGCAGCAACTTAGGGTGACAACCATACAAGCAAAAGAATGGAGAGACCTTGATAGAGGAGTGTGTGCTGTTGTTATATGAGATTTCTGCTACCCAAACCAACTCATCCCAGTCCACTGGAGACTGCAACACCTGATTTCTTATGTATTGCTCAAAACACTGATTGACTCTCTCCGTCTGTCCATCTGACTGTGGATGGTGACTTGAGGACAGACGGACGTCTATCTGGAGCAAAGAACACAAACTCTTCCAGAACCTTGACACAAATTGGGCTCCCCTGTCGGAGACCAAAGCAGAAGGGAAACCATGAAGTCGCACTATGTGTTGCATGTATATGGAGGCTAATTCAATTGCTGTGGGTAAACGTTGTAACGGTACAAAATGAGCCATTTTGGTGAACATATCCACCACTACCAGCAACGTATTGTTCTTTGCCTTAGTGAGCGGTAATTCCACTATGAAATCAAGGGACACCGTATGCCAGGGACCGGGAGGGGAAGGTAATGGCATGAGAAGGCCTACAGGGTTGAGGCGAGAAACCTTAGTTTGTGCACACACATAGCATGTCTTAACAAAGTGTTCTATGTCTGCCAACATAGTAGGCCACCAGTAACGGTCACGCACAGTGCTAATGGTTTTCTTAATCCCTGGATGCCCTGCTATGGGATGTGTATGATACCACTGCATAACTTGTTCCTGGAGGTTCTTTGTCGGTATAACCACTCCCCCTTGTACACACACAAGGTCTCCCTTCTTGGACGTGTCTTGTGAACCCACTATAGCCTGCATGTCTGCTGACGCTTGACTACACTTGACTTGTACCAGGAATTCATCCTCTGACCTAGTTCCTCCTACAATATTCATTCTAGGGATAATCAGTGTAGGCTCAATGGGATCTATAGGAGTCTCGAATCCCAACCGTGAAAGTGCATCTGCCTTCCCATTACGTCTGCCTGGTCTGTACTGGACAGTGAAGTCGAACTCACTAAAGAACTGAGACCAACGCAATTGCCTCATGGAAAGTGCCTTTGCCGACTTGAGATATTGGAGGTTGCGATGATCGGTGTATACCACCGCGGGATGTCTAGCACCTAGGAGGTACTGCCGCCACTCTTCGAATGCCTTCTTGATAGCTAGAAGTTCCTTGTCCCCTACCGCATAATTGTATTCAGCAGGGGAGAGTTTGTGAGAATAATAAGCCACTGGATGACACTCACCGGACACTGCATCCGCCTGAGATAGAACACCTCCCACTGCCACTTGCGAGGCGTCTACCTCCACCACAAAGGGCAGAGCGGGGTCGGGATGATGTAGCACCGGGGCACTGGTGAAAGCATTCTTTAGCAACTGGAATGACCGCTCTGCCTCACCGGACCAGACGAAAGGAACCCCCTTTTTCAACAATGATGTAATGGGTGATACCAAGTCCGAGAAATTGCGAATGAATCTCCTATAGAAATTGGCCAGCCCTATAAAACTCTGGACTTCTTTGATTGTCCGCAGAGCCGGCCATGCCAAAACAGCCTCCACCTTGGAGGGATCCATGCGCAGGCCTCTAGGGGAAATGATGTATCCCAAGAAAGGGACTTCCTGCGTGTGGAAAGTACATTTTTCCAACTTACAATACAAACGATTGTTTAGTAAACGTTCCAACACGTTACGTACATGCTGTTGGTGTATCTCCAAAGTAGAGGAAAAGATCAGCAGATCATCAATGTAGGCAATTACATAATCATCAAGAATGTCTTTCAATACCTCATTGATGAAGAATTGAAATGCCGCCGGGGCATTACAGAGCCCAAAGGGCATTACAAGGTACTCGAAGAGACCATACTTGGTGCAGAACGCCGTCTTCCACTCGTCTCCCTCCTTGACTCGTACCAGATGATAAGCGCCCCGCAAGTCCAACTTGGTGAAGTACTGGGCATTGCGAATTCTGTCAAGGAGGGAGGCTATGAGAGGAAGAGGATAACGGTTTTTGATGGTCACTTCATTGAGCTTCCTGTAATCGATACAACATCGCAGGCCCCCCTCCCGTTTAGGAATAAAAAACAATGAAGAAGAGGCTGGGGATCGCGATGGTCTGATGAATCCCTTCTCAAGCATAGAGTCGAGATATTCACGTAAATATACGTTCTCCTTTTCGGTGAGGGCATACACTCTGCTACAGGGTATTCTGGCTCCTGCCTCAAGATCAATACGGCAGTCGTAGACGCGGTGTGGCGGAAGAACCTCTGCTTCCTGTACATCAAAGACTGCTTGCAATTCGTGGTAACAGGAAGGTAGAACAGGACAGGCCTCCGTACATTCTGTGGCTGTGTGTGCCTCTCTCTTAGTAACCCCTACCACAGGCCCCGGAACCACCGGAGGAAAGGATATGGTGGATGTTTCCCAATTGATGTCAGGATTTTGCGTTCTTAACCATGGGATACCCAAAAGCACCGGGAACTGTGGAGAACTAATTAAGTCAAACGTTAAGTCTTCATGATGATCAGGTGCTATAACCATGTGCATCGGGTTGGTGTGATGTGTAACTGGACCAGAAAGAAGGGGACTGCCATCGATGGTAGTGACATTACTGGCAATCTCCTTTTCAGTGTCGGTTATCATGTTCTCCCTAGCCCAATCTCTGTCCATGTAGTTTCCAGAAGCCCCAGAGTCCACCATTATCAAAACGTGTAAACCAAGAGTGCCTTGTGTGAGATATGCTGATATGTACAAATGGTTGGTAGGAGCGTATGTATAATCGGAAGATGAGACTGTTAGTCCAGACCTACCTGAGTTCCTCGTCTCACAAGAACTCAGGCTGACTAGTTTCCCGACACCTTGGACTGAGCGGGTTTAACTGGGCACTCTCTTAGGAAATGACCCGCTTTCCCACAATACAAACATAATCGAAGAGTTCTTCTTCTCTGTCTTTCCTCGGAAGTCAGAGGGCCTCGGACTATGCCTATCTGCATGGGTTCACTGTCTTCCGTAGCTTTTTCTGGGGCACTCTTTTTATCCTTCAGAGCAACATACCGATACTCATGCTTCCCTTTCTCTTTCTTTCGTTCATGCAATCGATGGTCTATCTTCACTACCAAATCTATGAGAGCGGTACAGGAGGTAGGAAGATCGACTATCTGGGACAAGGCGTCTTTCAGTTCCTCCCGCAACCCCCTGTAGAACATGGTACTTCGTTTTTCCTCCCGCCAGTCGGACTCAATCACCAACCGGCGGAATTTGGTAATATAGGCCACCAGATCCTGAGTACCCTGTTTCAATTCTAACAATTCTGTATCGGCAGAATGTGTATACATGTGTCGATCGAAGAGTTTTCGAAATTCTCGTCGAAATGCTGCATAATTATGTAGCAGGGGGTCATCTCTGTCTACTAAGGGAATAGCCCAATCAGCCGCAGAACCACTGAGGTAAGATATTACAAAAGCTACCTTAGCCTGATCAGAGGGAAAACATTGAGCTTTGCAAGAGAAGTGTAGTTGGCATTGACTAAGGAAAGCCGCGCATCGCGCTGTTTCTCCTGCAAAACGCTCAGGGGGTGCCAGAGGTATCGAATGTGGAGTGGTCACCTGCACAACCGATGTCCCTCCTCCTGTAGCACCAGAAGCATGTTGTCTCTGCAGGGTGTCCATTCTGGCCATCAAAGTCTGAGTCTCAACCTGCAGATTACCCAACATGCCTGCCACATCCGCCAGCGTGACCGCTTCGAGATCCATGACGCTCGGGCAGAACTAACCTCTTGGGCTTCACGTTCTGTAAAGGATACACGGCGATTCTGCAGGAGCGTCAGGAATCCGAAGTATAATCCACAGCCTTCCCCTGCAGCCTTCCGACTCTATCAAGCACTAGAGCACAGGAGGCAAGCCAGGGGAAAACAGGGAGACAAAACAAGGAAAGGTAGGGGGTAACAATTGGTGTTGAGGGTCTTCAGACTGGTCGTTTCAACCTTCTTGTGGGCTTGGCAATCAAGAGAGACTGTAATGCAAAGAGTTATATTCTTAAATCTGAAGAGGACAAACACATTCCCAATTACACAACATAACCCTTCATACCTATCTGGTTGTATGTTAATGTTCCTGAATGGATATGGGAGAACCTCTGGAAATGGATATAACTGGAGCTGCAGTGTAGAAGACAAAACCCTCATAAATCTAATGACTCAATGTATATTTGTATTATGAGTGACTAACAAAACATCCTGCTCACTTTGATCTTTTGTCTTAACTGCCACGAAGCACACCCCAAAGGTTTGTTTGAATACAGTTGCCAATATTCTTGATAGTGGGAACAACATCTACAATAAACAAAACAGGGCATCAAACACTTCAATACAGTCTTACTAATACCAAGTACAATGTGCAGCGCAATAATGCGCTGTTACCGTGTTTCTGGAACAAGTAGCTGTAGCCCAATCCTCACTGGTCCACGCAAGATATCAAGTCCAAATAGGTGAAATATATCACCAGAGCTGAATCACCCCCAAGGAAATGGTGTCAGAAGGGATGGGCAGGGGTAAAGAAAGGCCCTAACTGACTAAGGAAAGAACACCAGTAACAACCCGGCCGCCAGCGGAGAAGAACCCGGCCGGCAGCGGAGCAACCCGGTGTAGGGGAAACAAGGAAGGGTGAAGGTGCGCCCGGCCTGTCAGCGGAGTCAAACCCGGCTGACAAGCGGAGCGGAAATAAGGCCAACAGCAAAGAGAGGATGCCCGGCTCGTCAGCGGAGCAGAAGCCCGGCTGACAAACGGAGCAGTACTGAGGCAAAATGATAGGGAGAGGAATCCCGCCGGATGGCGGAGTAAGACCCGGCCGCCGGGCGGGACACCAGAACACTGGAAAGGCAGCAAAATCGGGAACCGACACGGAACGTGTCAAACTGCACAAGCGCGATGGTGAGGCACTCGGCAAACGAGAGGGACAGGCTGCGGAGGCTCACAATCGAACCCACGGAGCCGAGGACACTCTCGAAGCAGAAGAACGCCAGGACGTAGGAAAACGGAAGTCAGGCACAGGAAGTCAGGCAGAAAACAAACCCAACGGAGCTAGACGCTAGAACGTGAAGCGTCGCTCCCTGGGTCAAGTGTGGTATATAAATAAATAATACCGGATCTATTTTTGGATGAATGAATGAATAACAGATAGCTCAATAAAATAAGAGTCAAGATTCGAGGTAGTAGGAGTTTCTGCAGGTTTATTACAGCATAAGGACAGGATCAGGACAACCTGCATAGGATGACCCAGCAGCTGCTGGGGCTTGGTCTGGGATGAGCGCGCTAACATTCAATAACAAAACACAGGCATATATACATAGCGCGAACACATAGCATTACATTGCAGTAGGCGTAGCAGTGGGTGGAGTAGAAGGCGTGACGCGTAGCAGTCGCGAAAGATAACAGTAAAAAGAGGTGTAACTGGGAGTATACATAGACATGTGGTGCAAACGTAACAGAATATGTCATGAATGGGCGGAAACATAGGAGGGGGCTACCTAAGGAGCCGGGACCTCTAACCTAATGGTGCGCGAAAACTGGCAATGACGTGTTACTAGGAGAAGCTGGGGGCTACGAACTCTGTGCTAGGAGCAGAGACTAGAGTCTGGAGGGTCGGAGCGACATGTACCTAAACCCTATCTGGTATCTAATGTTTAGGGAACATGTTGATATGAACTAGAAGTCATGAGGGGAAAAGCTAACTTGATTCTAAGACTGGACCATGCATTATTCTACATGTAGTGCGTGATGAAGAATATTAAATGACCATTAATACAGTATTTCTCTAACGTGGAGACGAGAAGGCTAGACAATGACGGAAACTATTGATGCAGTTCAGTAGCTCAGGAATGCAGAGAAGGAGGACTGAACTGATAACTGGAACTATAACATACTTTTGGCAGACTCAGAGGCAGAGCCAAGCTGCACCGGGCACTGCGAGGCAGGAAGTAAGTGAAGGGTCGAGGATACAGGTGGGGGCTGTATCGCTCCTCAGCGAGGCTTTCAGGAGACAGAAGCTGAATCTGTTGTCCGGGCCCTTTTGAGGCCTGGAAACGGGGACTTTATAATGGAATAACGTGCACACTAAGAAACGTGGCAACATAACTTTACATAGGCCTAATATTCGTAGTATTCACGAGGACTGGAAACTAGCATACTAAAGGTGGACACAACTGGAATTGCGTCATTAATCGGACATGGGGAATAACATATGCATATTGGTCATGCACACATAACATATGATGGATGAGGCGTAGGGACACAGAACATGGCAAAATTTACTTTTCCACATTCCCTCCTTGTCACTACGTTTCCATCAGGAAACATCAATTTTCATGATACCATCTATCATTTCATACAGTACCATTTGTTCGTCTCGAATTGTCTTGGAACGGGATTTAGAACGGGGCTTGGGACTAGGAATACAAGAGGTAGCACACATGCTGCAAATCGCAGGGCCACATTGTATACAGAGGCAGCAGCTAAATATGATCGCTACTGCAATACCTAGAAAAGACAGGACTTTCCATCCCCATGCGGAAATTATATTCCAGAACCAACCGGACCATGTCCAGGTGCCTGGGTCTTGGTGTAACAGATGGGCAATTTTATGGAGTCTGGTTATAGCTGAATAAACAGACGGCGCGTTATTTGGAATGAAAATGCAGCAACTAGATCCGATGACTCTACAGGCCCCGCCCCTATCGGCCAGTATGACGTCAAGGACGAGACGATTTTGCAAAACGACAAATCTCATAGCAGATTGTTCTTCGGTTAGGTTACCTAGAGCAGAGGCAGTCTGATTAACTACAGCTTCAAGGGTTCTTGTTAACCTACGGATCAGTTTACTATTCTGGACAGGTCCTACAAAGAAGAAGAAACCTTTATTGAAATCTGTATACTGTTCTAGAGTAGTTTCAGTATAATCGACAATTGGGGACTCCCTTCTATGTCTAACGTGTACTAGATGTGTGTTTCTGTGATAATCAGATGGGGCTAGGAAAACAGGTGGCAGTAGGAAGGCAATGTAACAGGTTCCCTCCCAATCGAGGGGCAGACGGACATATGCAGTTTGACCACAAATAAAATACGAATGACGTGAAGCTTTAAAATTAGATTTCCCACTGTCACTATACTGGATAACAGTAGTACAATCACTATGTCCTACGTGTACAGAACCATGATTACGGACACATAATTCGCCTTTGACTGGTAGTACTGAAATAGCAGGTAAGTCTGGAGTAGTATCAGACTGAACATTCAGGACCATGAAATTCGACGAATAATTACCTAAATTATACACTTCATTTTCTAGATCTAAACCTGTTCTGTGGGGGAGACCTTGCTTGTCTGGAAAACATGTACTGTTAAGAAAAGACATATCTGTTGAGGATGACGTTAACGTGGACCATGCTCCACACGAACCATTGTGTGAGAATGGATAAGGAAACAGTGGCAGAACTCCCTTCGGTGTCTGAAAAGGGGGGAGTCGACCACACACCCAACAATTAGTGGCATTGCTGGTCTGGTGTGAATAATGTAACATACGGATAAATGTGTTGTTGCGCATAGCGAGGCGGTATGAATATTCGTGAGGAGGCAGATCACTAAACGTGTGCTCTACTGTAGCATTAGCAGACATATTTACATGAGGAACTGGAGAATACAGATAGAACGCATAGCTGGTGCAGGAAATCAAAATGCTGATGAATAATATGAAACTCAGAAAAACGATACATTGAAGTGAACTTCGACTGACTCTCTCACTATGGGGGTCTATTTTATACATGTCAGAAACAATCTAACCGTTTCACCTAGGGGAGGACTTATACAATCAAACTGACTGACTTATTTTACTAGACCTTAATTTTAACTTATACTCCTGTTGCGGAGTTTTCTCTAACAAGGGAGGGGTTGTAATAATGTCTTGTGCGGGACAGTCCTTTAAAACAATGTTCTGGCAATCTTTCGAATCCTGGAAATCCTTGGAAATGTTTTTGGAGACTGGTTTCGATCCTTTGAAAAGTTTTATATGAGAAAGATGGACCCACCCCTTCCTGCCTTCCAACTTGACGGCAGTACGGGTGGTCAAGAGGACCTGACGTGGCTCCTTCCAACGTGGTTCCAGCGGACTTGATCTGTCGAAATTCCGGACCATCACAAGGGAGCCTGGAACGATCTCGTGCGGTGCCACCTCGGTATTGTCTGGAAATGCGGCGGCAACCTGTGAACGACATGAGTTGAGGGCAGACATCAAGGAAGCTAGGTAATCTGTCAGCATATTACATGAAACATCGGTAATACTTCGGGGTCTAGGAGTACCCCACATGTTAGGGGGGCGGCCGAATACGACCTCATACGGGGACAGACCTGATCTGGAATGTGCGACCATGCGCATATAAAACAAAGCGACTGGCAGAGCTACTAGCCAGTCCACACCTTTGTCCTTACAGACTTTTGCAATGCGGATTTTCAGGGTCTGATTATGTCTCTCTACGAGACCGGCTGCTTCAGGATGGCGTACACAATGGAACTTCCACTGGTACCCTAACAAAAGGGAAACGTGCTTCATGAGTTCAGATGAGAATGGCTGACCGTTATCAGAATATACGACTCTAGGGAGTCCGTATCTAGGGAAGAATTCACGAACCAACTGCTTGGCAGTGGTCGCGGCTGTGTAATCTGGGACTGGATATGCTTCTGTCCACCTGGACAAAGCGCATACAACTACAAGGACATACTTGAAACCTCGACATCGCTCCATCTGAATATAATCCATCTGGAGGACCTCAAAAGGGTGGTCAGGGGGCTGGAAACCACCTTGTTCCACCGGGACACTTCTACCTGGATTAAACTGACAACATATCATACAGGTACGGACTTTCTGCTTGGCTGCAGCTCGTAAATGCTTATTGAACCAAATGTTCTGGATACTGTCTAACATAGCTTTTTCTCCTAAATGTGCTGGACTATGTGCGGTATTGATAATGACTTGAACCATAGAATCGGGGAGAAACCATGTGGCTCTACCCTTCGTTAACCATCCTTGATCTGTCTGGACCCCTCCTTGTTCAGACCATTTCTTGATTTCATCGGAGGTAGCATGTAACTGTATATCTATGACGTCTTGTGTAGGGTCCTTAACTGTCATGCATGTAATCGGATCTGGAGTATGTGTCTGATTAACTGGAATGTCTGGAGTCTGTGCTGTAAGCTTGGCTGTGTGGTCTGCTAGATCGTTACCTTGGAAAATAATGTCAGTAACTTTCGTATGTGCTTTGCACTTCATGATAGCAATAGATGTCGGTAAATGTATGGCATCTAACAGGGCTTGAATAAGGAGACCATGCTGAATCTTGGTTCCATGAGAAGTCATGAAACCTCTCTCCTGCCAGAGTACTCCGAAGTCGTGTACAACTCCGAATGCGTAACGTGAATCTGTGTAAACATTAACCTTCAGGTTCTTGGCATGTATACAGGCTTGTGTCAGAGCGACTAGCTCTGCTGCTTGAGCGGACAGGGTGTCAATACGGTGTGTCTTGATAACTTCAGTGTCAGTAGTCACTGCATACGCGGCAACTAGTTCTCCTGTACTAGTTCTCATACATGAACCATCCACATAAAGTGTCAGGTCAGGATCTGGTAACGGAATGTCTGTCAGGTCTTGTCTTGGCTTTGTCGTAATATTAACTACTTCCACACAGTCATGTGTGTCTGGATTTGAATTAACTGATGGCAACAGTGTAGCAGGATTTAAAACGTTGCAGCGTCTAATTTCTATGTGTGGCTGGAACAGTGTCAATTCATAACCTGTTAAACGTGCAATTGTCAAGTGCTGAGTTTGTGTTCGGTTTAAAAGAACTTCTACTGAATGTGGGACTTGTACTGTCAGGGAATGTCCTAAAACTATGGAATCACTTTGTCTGATAGCTAGTGCTGTGGCTGCAACTGACTTGAGGCACGCAGGCAACGCCTGGGCGACTGGATCTAATGTGCTCGAAAAATAAGCACAGGGCTTGTATTGTCCTGCTTGATCTTGTGTGAGAACAGATAATGCTGTACCTTCGCGTTCAGTAACAAAAAGTGTAAAAGGCTTACTGTAGTTCGGTGTAGCTAGAACTGGAGCTTGACATAGGGCTTTCTTTAACTCGTTAAAACTAAGTGTATGTTCAGATGTCCAAGGGAGGACAGTCGATACGGCTGCCTCCTGTGTCGTTAACTGTATCAGTGGCTTGGCTAGAAATGCATACTGGGGAATCCATTGTCTACAATAAGAAGTAAGGCCGATAAAGGCACGTACCTCCTTCTGGGTTCTGGGCTGGGGAAGACTCGCTATTAACTGGATACGGTCGGGTGTCAACTGCCTACCCCTCTTGGACAGCAAGTGTCCTAAGTATACCACTTGCTGGACACAGAATTGAAGCTTCGAAGGTGACACCTTGTGCCCCATCTCGGCAAGGAAATACAAAACTGTAAGTGACGCTCGTTCGCAGTCACGTTCAGAACGGGCTGTGATCAGTAGATCATCGACATACTGGAGCAGGGCAGTGTCAGTTGGCATGTGAATATTGTCTAGTTGTCTCTTGAGTGCTTGACTGTAAATACTAGGACTTTCCGTGAAACCTTGAGGAGCGCGTGTAAACATATAGCTCCTTCCATTTAAACAGAATCCGAAAAGAAACTGGCTGTCTGGATGAATCGGAACACTAAAAAATGCATTCTTGAGGTCAATAACAGTGAAGAACATGGCTTCGGAATCAATGGCTGTTAACAGGGAAGAAATGTCTGGGACAACTGGGTACTGAGGAATAATACATTTATTAAGCTCTCGTAAATCAATCACTAATCGATATACTGGGGGTGCATTCGGATCAGTACGTTTCATGACTGGAATGATCGGAGAATTACATACATTGGAGTCAGTTTCTACAACTACTCCTTGAGCCATGAGCTCGTCAATAATTTTGGATAAGGCTGCTACAGCCTCAGGTGGCAATCTGTACTGTCTGATTCGGGGTAACACTACACCTGGCTTGAGAGTCACACGATGGGGTGTGATTTGCATGTAACCTACATCAGTTGGACCTTGCGCCCATAAATGCTGTGGAACATTAGACAATCTGGAATCAAAATCTCGTAATACATAGTGACCCTTAAAGTCACGTAGGAACAGACGTATTCCCTCTGGGGAACAGCAAATAACTGCACCTAACTCTTTCAGTGTCTTAATGCCTAACAGATTTTCTGGACATGACTTAGTAAGTAACAGATCAGTAGTGCGGGACAATGGACCTACTTCTAGAGTAACTGGCTTTGATATCTCATTAACTATTGGCTTTCCTGAAAATCCAAGGGAAACATTTCTTGAGCCTGAGAGCGGAGCCCCTGGAACTTCGGCATGACTAATTGTGGTCCTACTTGCCCCTGTATCGATCAAAAACTTTCTGTCTTTCCCTAATACTTGACTGTGAACATAGGGACCTTCTTGATCTACAGGTATCTCGATGAGAGGCAAGCCTACCTCCCTCTCTAGGCTATTTCATGAATATGACTGGTACTCTGGATACTCGGACTGTGCATACTGGTACATCTGTGACGTAACATGCTGTGTTGCAGCAATAGGCTGCGGTGCTGTAACTGTCTGCTGTGCATTCTGTGACTGAGGAATCTGTGAAACTTGTTCTTGTCTAGGCGGACGTGGTCTTTCTTTAGTCTTACCAGTAGCTATGTTATGTTTCAGAACTGCACACTCGTTTATAAAATGACCTGGCTGTTTACAATAATTGCAGTTCCCTTTAACGGGAGCTGCAGGATGACTGGCTTGATTCGGACCCCTCTTCTGACTGTCTTGAGGAACAGATTGTGCAACTAGTACCTTCATTTTCGTGTCTTTCATACGTTTTCTTTCGTGTTCTTGCTCTTCCCTGATTCTATTCTGGTGGTACTGGAGCATCTGGAGCATCTGGGACGGAGTATTTGCTTGCCAGGTGCTTTCGACTTTCAAAACTCGATTTTTAATTTGTGGACTTGAATTCTCGACTAATTTGGTAACGAAAAGATGAGGGTATGACTCACTACTTGTCTTGAGACCACTGTTAATACTGAAACATTTTTCGAATCTAGAATAAAAATCACTAATATCTTCATCTTGTTTCTGGTTACAGGCTGAGATTGCATCCCAGTCTTCTTTCCTAGTTGTCAATAATCTGGGTAAAACTTGAATCAATAATTCTGGTAATTCTTTACATTTATCTCCAAGACCGGTACCTGGTACTCGTGCCTTGTCTTCAGCTTCTAGAGCTGCCCAATCGATCTTTTTCTCTCCCACCTCCCATTCTTTTTCCTTTAACTTTTCATACACCCCTGCGGGTAACAGGACCTTTAACATTTTAATGATATCTGGGTAAGTGTATTCTCCCATACGGAGCATGTCTTTTAATTCTCTATGGAACCCTGCTGGATCTTTATCATGACAGGGAATTAATTTCTTCATTTCAAGAAGTTCCATCTTTGAAATTGGAGTGTATACAAACACTCGTTGCATTACGCCCCCCGCCCCTTGGACTGGGTGGACTTCTCGTAACGGATTCTGTCTGTCTATGTAGAATGGCTTACTTTCTGGGGGTGAGACATGAACAAAATGCGGGTTCAGAAACGTTCTATATTTGTGACGCTGTTCTAGAATGACACTAATTAAATCGGTACCTAGACCTCTCCATCTATACTGGAGTAACTCGTTCAGGATATCATGCAACGGACCTGGATCAGAATGTTGACCCTCATACAGAGTAATGAGGTACTGGATCATATACATACCCACCAGTCGTTGCTCGGCTGGGGGCAGTTTCAGAAACATTTGTGCCACTATTTCGTCTGGAAAAGTGGTAGAATCAGTAATCCATCGGACTGCTGATCGGGCTAGTTCTTGTTCATGCATGGTACTTAATTCACTGTAACCGACTCGTGATTTCAGAATGTGATCGGTGGCTTGAAATACTTGTTCTAGAGAACCTTGTTCTGGTGCTGGATGATGAAAAATAGACTTGGGTTCTAGACGTAAATGGCGATCTGGAAATCTAGATTTTCCTACATACGCTATTCTGGCGGGATTCTCGTTCTCTTCCTCTTCAGGATCAGAGATACTTTCTTTCTCGCTTACTTGTGCTGCTTTACGCTGGTCGTGTAACCTTATTATTTCTTTACGAATTTTCTTGTACATACTCTCCATGGCACTGACGGTCTTGTGCTTACCCTCGGCTATATTATCACTCCACCTTGTCAGGATTCTCATTTCGGCGGAATCTTTAGACGGGTAATCTTGTTCTCTTATTAGACAATTGATCAGGAACTTTAATATCATGAGCTGAATTTCGGCTTTCCTTTGAGACATAATCTCGCCAATACTTTCTGGATCATCCCCTGTACGGATGAAACGATATATTCTGTCTAGGTCTTCTTTCATATTCGGTAAGGTGACTAGATACTCGGTGACTCTCCTTACACGTAAGGACTATAAAACCATAGTATATTCGCCTGGAACTGGATCATAGACACATTCGTTAAGGGCTTGCCTGATTTCTGTGACAGACTTATTACTTTTAGGAGTACGCTGTGATGCTTGAGCATGTAATTCGAGTGCTGATAAACGCTTGTGTGGCGGCGGGGTTTGAGGAGTAGCTCCTCCTGCGGCCCCTAGACTGGAGTCGTCTACTGAGGCTCTACGTCCTGGCAGAGTGGGAAATGGAACTGTAGGCTGGACCGGGGGTACCGTAGCAGGTACTCCGGTGTCTGGAGGAACATGAATTACCTGGTTTACAGGGACTGGCGGAGCGCGAACAGGATTTGCATATTCTGGGACTGTGTCGTCCAAGTAGGACGAAATAAAAATATCAGCTGCGGTCTGTTTGTGACGTAGCTTAGTCGGAACTAATGGTGGCGGGAAATTACTGGATGTCTCTGGGGTCGCTTTTGGCACACCTTCGGCAAAAAGAGGATACATACCCTTAATGAGGGCATGCCTCTGTCTGTCTGACTGTTCGGTTTTGACTTGTTCACCTATCTCGATTAATTCTCTTTCATGGGCTCGTTCCTGGGATTCTCTACTTAACTCTGACTTTCTGACTTCCTTTTCCGTTCTTCTATGCGCTTCCTTACGCCATAACTCGATGGCATCTTTCTGTGACTGTCTGGCTTTCTTTTTCCATAATGCTTCTTCTACTCGCATGATACATTCGGCATCCCATGTACCCGATACGGGCCATCTATACTTTTCTTCTAACTGTTTGGTATACTCTACCCATAAATCTAGATATAATATGGCGCTTATGCCATGTTTCTGATACATAAAGTGACCTGGACTGTCCCTAGGCGGAACAGGAACCGCTTCCTCTAACAGACCCTTTCTAGTTTTTAACTGACGTAACTTGGAAAAGAGCGGCATGACTGAACTGTAATCTGGACACAATACAATACACAATGAAAACACAAAATCACATCACACTCATACCACAACATTAAAATACATAAAGAACATTATAAATAACAGTTCGAACAGAATATTACCTGAAATACTGAGAACAGAAACAGAACAGAATTTCTCGAGAACGGAACAGACTAGAGTTACTGGATGCACTGCTGTAACAGTACGGAACATACCGGTCCCATAAAGGGACACATCAAGACCCGTATCCACCTAGGTGAACACTTCGTTTGTGAGTCTGGGTACCACCAACCCACGGACCAGGAGTCAATTTAGACTGACCCTGTCTAGATACTACCCCAGCAATGGTACTCACCGGGCAGCACGGAACGGAAGGCCTCGGACGGGACTGGACGACGGACGACGAACTTCGGACTTCGGACTTCAGTTACAGGTGGGCCTCCGGATACCTCGGACCTTGGACTCTCGGCTTGGGCTCTGGTCGGGACTCGCCGCGTTCCTCCACCGTCTCGTTTGGATGCTGGACCGCCTCCTCCGTCTCCTCCGTGGGCCTGAGGGATACTTGGAGCAGAAATATCTGCCAGTGCACGGTATGGTTCCGTCACGACTGCAGAGGGTCAGGGGGTCGGCGTGGCTTCACCGACGCGTGGGGAAAGGGCAAGTCCCTGTTCGGGCGCCATTATGTGGTATATAAATAAATAATACCGGATCTATTTTTGGATGAATGAATGAATAACAGATAGCTCAATAAAATAAGAGTCAAGATTCGAGGTAGTAGGAGTTTCTGCAGGTTTATTACAGCATAAGGACAGGATCAGGACAACCTGCATAGGATGACCCAGCAGCTGCTGGGGCTTGGTCTGGGATGAGCGCGCTAACATTCAATAACAAAACACAGGCATATATACATAGCGCGAACACATAGCATTACATTGCAGTAGGCGTAGCAGTGGGTGGAGTAGAAGGCGTGACGCGTAGCAGTCGCGAAAGATAACAGTAAAAAGAGGTGTAACTGGGAGTATACATAGACATGTGGTGCAAACGTAACAGAATATGTCATGAATGGGCGGAAACATAGGAGGGGGCTACCTAAGGAGCCGGGACCTCTAACCTAATGGTGCGCGAAAACTGGCAATGACGTGTTACTAGGAGAAGCTGGGGGCTACGAACTCTGTGCTAGGAGCAGAGACTAGAGTCTGGAGGGTCGGAGCGACATGTACCTAAACCCTATCTGGTATCTAATGTTTAGGGAACATGTTGATATGAACTAGAAGTCATGAGGGGAAAAGCTAACTTGATTCTAAGACTGGACCATGCATTATTCTACATGTAGTGCGTGATGAAGAATATTAAATGACCATTAATACAGTATTTCTCTAACGTGGAGACGAGAAGGCTAGACAATGACGGAAACTATTGATGCAGTTCAGTAGCTCAGGAATGCAGAGAAGGAGGACTGAACTGATAACTGGAACTATAACATACTTTTGGCAGACTCAGAGGCAGAGCCAAGCTGCACCGGGCACTGCGAGGCAGGAAGTAAGTGAAGGGTCGAGGATACAGGTGGGGGCTGTATCGCTCCTCAGCGAGGCTTTCAGGAGACAGAAGCTGAATCTGTTGTCCGGGCCCTTTTGAGGCCTGGAAACGGGGACTTTATAATGGAATAACGTGCACACTAAGAAACGTGGCAACATAACTTTACATAGGCCTAATATTCGTAGTATTCACGAGGACTGGAAACTAGCATACTAAAGGTGGACACAACTGGAATTGCGTCATTAATCGGACATGGGGAATAACATATGCATATTGGTCATGCACACATAACATATGATGGATGAGGCGTAGGGACACAGAACATGGCAAAATTTACTTTTCCACACAAGGACACCTAAATAGTGCACAAATAAAGGGACAGCGCACTGGGAGGGGGCTTGAGGCATGACAGTCACTACGTTTCCATCAGGAAACATCAATATTCATGATACCATCTATCATTTCATACAGTATCATTTGCTCGTCTCGAATTGTCTTGGAACGGGATTTAGGACGGGACTTGGGACTAGGAATACAAGAGGTAGCACAAATGCCGCAAATCGCAGGGCCACATTGTATACAGAGGCAGCAACTGAATATGATCGCTACTGCAATACCTAGAAATGACAATACTTTCCATCCCCAGGCAGAAACTATACTCCAAAACCAACCGGACCATGTCCAGGTGCCTGGATTCTGGTGTAACTGATGGGCAATTTTATGAAGTCTGGTTATAGCTGAATAAACAGACGGCGCGTTATTAGGAATGAAAATGCAGCAACTAGATCCGATGACTCTACATGCTCCTCCTCTATCGGCCAGTATGACGTCAAGAACGAGACGATTCTGGAGCACGACAAATCTCATAGCAGATTGCTCTTCGGTTAAGTTACCTAGAGCAGAGGCAGTCTCATTCACTACTGCTTCAAGGGTTCTGGTTAATCTACGTATTAACTTACTATTCTGGACAGGTCCTATAAAGAAGAAGAAACCTTTATTGAAATCTGTATACTGTTCTAGAGCAGTTTCAGTTTGATCGACAATTGGGGACTCGATCTCCCTTCTATGTCTAATGTGTACTAGATGTGTGTTTCTATGATAATCAGATGGGGCTAGAAAAACTGGTGGCAGTAGGAAGGCAATGTAACAGGTTCCCTCCCAATCGAGGGGCAGACGAACATATGCGGTCTGACCACAAACAAAATAAGAATGACGTGAAGCTTTGAAAATAGATTTCCCACTGTCACTATACTTGACAATAGTAGTACAATCACTATGTCCTACATGTACGGAACCATTATTCCTGACACATAATTCGCCTTTGACTGGTAGTACTGAAATAGCAGGTAAGTCTGGAGTAGGATCAGACTGAACATTCAGGACCATGAAATTCGAAGAATAATTACCCAAATTATAAACTTCATTTTCTAGATCTAACCCTGTTCTGTGGGGAAGACCTTGCTTGTCTGGAAAACATGTACTGTTCAGAAAGGACATATCAGTTGAGGATGACGTTAACGTGGACCAGGCTCCACATGAACCATTATGTGAAAACGGATAAGGAAACAGTGGCAGAACTCCCTTCGGTGTCTGGAAAGGGGGGAGTCGACCACACACCCAACAATTTGTAGCATTGCTGGTCTGGTGTGAGTAATGTAACATGCGGATAAATGAATTGTTGCGCATAGCAAGACGATAAGATAGTTCGTGAGGAGGCAGATCACTAAACGTGTGCTCTACTGTAGCATTAGAAGACTTATTTACATGAGAAATTGGAAAACATAAATGAAATGCATAACTCGTGCAGGTAACCATTAAGCTGAGAAACAATATAAAACTTAGACAAGCATTAGAAATGCAATAGGTCTCGCAGCATTAGAGTTAGTGCTTTTAGAATTGTTAATGGGTTTAGCATGAGGGTGAGGGTGAGTGAGGGTGAGGGTGAGTGAGTGTGAGTGTGGGTGAGTGGGGGTGAGTGTGAGTGGGGGTGAGTGTGGGTGAGTGTGGGTGAGGGTGAGGGATTGAGGGTGAGGGGTTGAGGGTGAGTGAGGGTGAGGGGTTGAGGGTGAGTGAGGGTGAGGGGTTGAGGGTGAATGAGGGTGAGGGAGGGTGAGGGGTTGAGGGGTTGAGGGTGAGTGGGGGTGAGTGAGGGTGAGGGGTTGAAGGTGAGTGAGGGTGAAGGTGAGTGAGGGTGAGTGTGGGTGAGTGTGGGTGAGTGTGGGTGAGTGTGGGTGAGTGTGGGTGAGGGATTGAGGGTGAGGGGTTGAGGGTGAGGGGTTGAGGGTGGGTGAGGGGTTGAGGGTGAGTGAGGGTGAGGGTGAGTGAGGGTGAGGGGTTGAGGGTGAGGGGTTGAGGGTGAGTGGGGGTGAGTGAGGGTGAGGGGTTGAGGGTGAGTGAGGGTGAGGGGTTGAGGGTGAGTGAGGGTGAAGGTGAGTGTGGGTGAGTGTGGGTGAGTGTGGGTGAGTGTGGGTGAGTGTGGGTGAGTGTGGGTGAGGGATTGAGGGTGAGGGGTTGAGGGTGAGGGGTTGAGGGTGGGTGAGGGGTTGAGGGTGAGTGAGGGTGAGGGTGAGTGAGGGTGAGGGGTTGAGGGTGAGGGGTTGAGGGTGAGGGGTTGAGGGTGAGTGGGGGTGAGTGAGGGTGAGGGGTTGAGGGTGAGTGAGGGTGAGGGGTTGAGGGTGAGTGAGGATGAGGGGTTGAGGGTGGGTGAGGGTGAGTGTGAGTGAGGGTGAGTGAGGGTGAGTGAAGGTGAGTGAAGGTGGGTGAGGGTGAGGGGTTGAGGGTCTTGAATATTAATATAGATATACCTGTTTGTGTGTATATTTTGCACTACTGCTGTACTTGAAATCAATCGTTTTATGTATTGATCAATTGACAAATGTATTACAAAATCTGCAGAATGTAAGGGGTTGAGGCAACACACTGGGTTATAAGGGGTGACTATTATTTACACTTCGCTGTGTTGAAAGTATATAAATAAGATACTAGGACAAACATTTTATTTTTATGTGTTTATATTTGGTATAATTCAGATTTTTTAAATTCATTCTGGGTAAACTCGAGGCATATTCGAGTATTTGCGTGTTATAAACTTGGATATATTACTTTACTTAGAGCACTGCCATGATGAGTGAGTTTAGAGGTATTCGCGGCGCTAGTCCTTTTTTAGTTTCCGCTCTAAAGTTGGGATTGTGTGCCCCGGTTTAAGTCTAGTTGGTCCGCCCTCTATTTCTAAGCCCTGATATGGCGCGAGAGACAAACGCCTAAACGCAAACTTTTACTCTGGATTGTTGACGGGAGGGAATCCTCTTACCGTGTGATCCTTCCCCATTGGATTTAATCTTCTACCCAGCAGTGACTTGAGTTGCGCTGACTGTGTAGAGCCCATTGAAAAAATGTGATCGACTCGGGACGCTTTAAATCAGACGGTCCCATTATTCGGTAAGGATTGGTAATATACGAATGACACGCTGTGTGTTATTCTTACGGGTTAATTTAGCTTTGATAGACGTGTAAGTTCCTTGTTTGGTTTAATGAGTATACTTCAATTATTCTTTACAGAAGATCGAGGAGGCGGAGAGTTGAGGCAGGCAGGCAGGCATGGGAGGAGAGGAGGAGGGGGGAGGAGAGTAGGGGAGGCACGGCCTAGCGGCCGTGCAATCAAGTAGTGAGGGGGCGGAGTTGTGGGAAGGCTGAGAGAGAGAGTAGGCGGCTGGGGGCATGTGCACGCGCATTTAAGCTCAATGCGCATGCGCATTGAGCTTAAATTTATCGTGCACTGCAAGGAATCGCCACGATTCCTTGCAGTGTGGATAAAGAGTAGATGAGCCCCTATAGTCTCGCTTGCTCGATGCGCATGCGCATCGACAGGCGAGACCTAAAAAACGATACATCGGATTGAGTTTTGACTAACTCTCTCACTATGGGGGTCTATTTCATACATGTCAGATACCTGTCTAACCGTTTCACCTAGGGGAGGACTTAGACAATTAAACTGGCTGACTTATTTTACTAGACCGTAACTTCTTTTTATACTCCTGCTGCGGAGTTTCCTCTAACAGGGGAGGCTTGGTATCAATGTCATTTGCGGGACAGTCCTTAAGAATAGTATCTCGGCAGTCTTTAAAATCTTGACAATCCTTGGAAAAGTTCTTGGAAACAGTTTGTAGTCCGTGAAATTTCTTGACGTGCGACAGATGCACCCACCCCTTTCTGCCTTCCAACTTGACGGCAGTGCGGGTGGTTAAAAGGACTAACTTCGGCTCCTTCCAGCGAGGCTCCAGCGGACTTGAACGATCAAAATTCCGGACGAGAACCAAGCTTCCTGGAACGATTTCATGCGGTTTCACCTCGGTATTGTCTGGAAATGCGGCGGCAACCTGTGAACGACAAGAGTGTAGGGCAGACATCAAGGAAGCTAGGTAATCTGTCAGCATATTACTGGAAACATCTGTAATACTTCGGGGTCTAGGTGTACCCCACATATTCGGGGGGCGGCCGAATACGACCTCATACGGGGACAGACCTGATCTGGAATGTGCGATCATGCGCATATAGAATAAAGCGACTGGCAAGGCAACTAACCAGTCTACACCTTTTTCTTGACAGATTTTAGCAATGCGGATTTTCAAGGTTTGATTATGTCTCTCTACGAGACCGGCTGCTTCTGGATGGCGTACACAATGGAACTTCCACTGGTACCCTAATAAAAGGGAAACGTGCTTCATGAGTTCAGATGAGAATGGCTGGCCGTTATCAGAATATACGACCCTAGGGAGTCCATAGCGGGGGAAGAACTCACGAACCAACTGCTTGGCAGTGGTCGCGGCTGTGTAATCTGGGACTGGATATGCTTCTGTCCACCTGGACAAAGCGCATACAACTACAAGGACATACTTGAAACCTCGACATCGCTCCATCTGAATATAATCCATCTGGAGGACTTCAAAAGGGTGGTCAGGGGGCTGGAATCCACCTTGTTCCACCGGGACACTTTTACCTGGATTGAACTGGCAACATATCATACAGGTACGGACTTTCTGCTTGGCTGCAGCTCGTAAATGCTTGTTAAACCAAATGTTCTGGATACTGTCTAACATGGCTTTTTCTCCTAAGTGTGCTGGACTATGTGCGGTATTGATAATGACTTGAACCATTGAGTCGGGGAGAAACCATGTGGCTTTTCCCTTCGTCACCCATCCCTGATCTGTCTGGACCCCTCCTTGTTCGGACCATTTCTTGATTTCTTCGGGAGTAGCATGTGACTGGATATCTATGACATCCTGTGTAGGGTCCTTAACTGTCATACAAGTAGTCTGTTCTGGAATGGATGTCGGTGTCTTGTTAACTGGTATGTCTGGTGTCTGTGCTGTAAGCTTGGCTGTTCGATCTGCTAGATCATTACCTTGAGAAATAATGTCTGTAACTTTAGTATGTGCTTTGCACTTCATGATGGCAATAGATGTCGGTAAATGTATTGCATCTAACAGGGCTTGAATGAGGAGACCATGCTGAATCTTGGTTCCATGAGAAGTCATGAAACCTCTCTCCTGCCAGAGCACTCCGAAGTCGTGTACAACTCCGAATGCGTATCGTGAATCTGTGTAAATATTAACTTTCAGGTTCTTGGCGTGTATGCAGGCTTGTGTCAGAGCAACTAGCTCTGCTGCTTGAGCAGACAGGGTGTCAATACGGTGTGTTTCAATAACTTCAGTGTCAGTAGTCACTGCATACGCGGCTACTAGTTCTCCTGTACTCGTTCTCATACATGAACCATCCACATAAAGTGTCAGGTCGGGATCTGGTAATGGAATATCTATCAGATCTTGTCTTGGCTTAGTCATAGTGTTAACAACTTCCACACAGTCATGTGTGGCAGGATTTGAAGTAACTGACGGTAACAGTGTAGCAGGATTTAGAACGTTGCAGCGTCTGATTTCTATGTGTGGCTGGAACAGTGTCAGTTCATAACCTGTTAAACGTGCAATTGTCAAGTGCTGAGTCTGTGTTCGGTTTAAAAGAACTTCCACGGAGTGTGGAACTTGTACTGTCAGGGAGTGTCCTAATACTATGGAATCACTTTGCCTGATAGCTAGTGCTGTGGCTGCAACTGACTTGAGGCACGCAGGCAGAGCCTGGGCTACTGGATCTAGGGTGCTCGAAAAATAAGCACAGGGCTTGTACTGTCCTGCTTGATCTTGTGTGAGAACGGATAATGCTGTACCTTCACGTTCTGTGACAAAAAGTGTAAAAGGCTTACTGTAGTTCGGTGTAGCTAGAACAGGAGCTTGGCATAAAGCTTTCTTTAACTCATTGAAACTAAGTGTATGTTCAGATGTCCAAGGGAGGACAGTCGATACGGCTGCCTCCTGTGTCGTTAACTGTATCAGTGGCTTGGCTAGAAATGCATACTGAGGAATCCATTGTCTGCAATAAGAAGTAAGGCCGATAAAAGCACGTACCTCCTTCTGTGTCTTGGGCTGCGGAAGACTCGCTATTAACTGGATACGGTCAGGTGTCAACTGCCTACCCCACTTGGACAGTAAGTGGCCTAAGTAGATCACTTGCTGGACACAGAATTGAAGCTTTGAAGGGGACACCTTGTGCCCCATCTCGGCTAGAAAATACAGAACTGTAAGTGATGCTTGCTCGCAAGCACGTTCAGAACGGGCTGTGATCAGTAGATCATCGACATACTGGAGCAGGGCAGTGTCAGTTGGCATGTGAATGTTGTCTAGTTGTCTTTTAAGTGCTTGACTGTAAATGCTAGGACTTTCTGTGAAACCTTGAGGAGCTCGTGTGAGCTTATAGCTCCTTCCATTTAAACAAAAACCGAAAAGGTACTGGCTGTCTGGATGAATCGGGACACTGAAAAATGCATTCTTGAGGTCGATTACAGTAAAAAATATTGCCTCAGAATCAATGGCTGTCAATAGAGACGAGATATCTGGAACAACTGGATACTGGGGAATAATACATTTATTGAGTTCTCGAAGGTCAATGACTAATCGATATACTGGGGGTGCATTTGGATCAGTACGTTTCATGACTGGAATGATCGGAGAATTACATACATTGGAGTCAGTTTCTACAACTACTCCTTGAGCCATAAGCTCGTCAATAATTTTGGATAAGGCTGCTACAGCCTCTGGTGGCAATCTGTACTGTCTGATTCGTGGCAAGACTATACCTTGCTTGAGAGTCACACGATGAGGTGTGATTTGCATGAAACCAACATCAGTTGGACCTTGCGCCCATAGATGCTGCGGGACATTTGACAATCTTGGATCAAAATCTCGTAATACATAGTGACCCTTGAAGTCACGTAAAAACAAACGTATTCCCTCTGGGGAACAGCAAATAACTGCACCTAATTCTTTCAGTGTCTTAATACCTAACAAATTTTCTGGACATGACTTCGTAAGCAATAGATCAGTAGTTCGGGACAATGGACCTACTTCTAGAGTAACTGGCTTTGAAATCTCGTTTACAATAGGCTTTCCTGAAAATCCAAGGGAAACATTTCTAGAGCCTGAGAGCGGAGCCCCTGGAACCTCGTCGTGACTTATAGTCGTCCTACTTGCCCCTGTATCAATCAGAAACTTTCTGTCTTTCCCTAGTACTTGACTATGAACATAGGGACCTTCTTGATCTACAGGAATCTCGATGAGAGGCAAGCCTACCTCCCTCTCTAGGCTGTTTCATGAATACGCTTGATACTCTGGATACTCTGTCTGTGCATACTGGTACATTTGCTGTGTAACATGCTGTGTTGCAGCAATAGGCTGCGATGCTGGAACTGTCTGTTGTGCATTCTGTGGCTGAGAAGTCTGTGAAACTTGTTCTTGTCTAGGCGGACGTGGTCTTTCTTTAGTTTTACCAGTGGCTATATTGTGTTTCAGAACTGCACACTCGTTTATAAAATGACCTGGCTGTTTACAATAATTGCATGTCCCTTTAACGGGAGCTGCAGGATGACTGGCTTGATGCGGACCCCTCTTCTGACTGTCTTGAGGAACAGATTGTGCAACTAGTACTTTCATTTTCGTGTCTTTCATACGTCTTCTCTCGTGTTCTTGCTCTTCTCTGATTCTATTCTGGTGATACTGGAGCATCTGTAACATCTGGGACGGGGTACTAGCTTGCCATGTACTTTCGACTTTCAAAACTCGATTCTTAACTTGTGGACTTGAATTCTCGACTAGTTTAGTAACAAAAAGATGAGGGTATGACTCGCTACTCGTCTTCAAACCACTGTTTATTATAAAGCATTTCTCAAATCTAGAATAAAAATCACTAGTGTCTTCGTCTTGTTTCTGTTTACAGGCTGAGATTGCATCCCAGTCTTCCTTTTTAGTGGCTAATAATCTAGGCAAAACTTGTATTAGCAGTTCTGGTAATTCTTTACATTTGTCTCCAAGACCGGTACCTGGTACTCGTATCTTATCTTCAGCTTCTAGAGCTGTCCAATCGATCTTTTTCTCTCCCACCTCCCAATCTTTTTCCTTGAGTTTCTCGTATACCCCTGCGGGCAACAGGACTTTTAACATTTTAATAATATCTGGATACGTGTATTCTCCCATACGGAGCATGTCTTTTAATTCTCGGTGGAACCCTGCTGGATCTTTGTCGTGACAGGGAATTAATTTCTTCATCTCTAAGAGTTCCATCTTGGTAACTGGGGTGTAAACAAATACTCGTTGCATTTCACCATCCGCTGTCCTAACTGGGTGTACTTCTCGTAACGGATGCTGTCTGTCTATGTAAAACGGTTTACTTTCTGGAGGTGAGACATGAACAAAATGCGGGTTCAAAAACATACTATATTTGTGGCGCTGTTCTAGAATGACGCTAATTAAATCGGTACCTAAACCTTTCCATCTATACTGGAGTAACTCGTTCAGGACATCATGTAACGGACCTGGATCAGAATGTTGACCCTCATACAGTGTAATGAGGTGTTGGATCATATACATACCCACCAGTCGCTGCTCGGCTGGGGGCAGTTTCAGAAACATTTGTGCCACTATTTCGTCTGGAAAAGTGGTAGAATCAGTAATCCATCGGACTGCTGATCGGGCTAGTTCTTGTTCATGCATGGTACTTAACTCACTATAACCGATTCGTGATTTCAGGATTTGATCGGTAGCTTGAAATACTTGTTCTAGGGAACCTTGTTCTGGAGCTGAAAGATGAAAGACTTTCTTGTGTTCTAGGCGTAAATGTCGGTCTGGAAATCTAGATTTACCTACATACGCTATTCTGGCGGTATTCTCGTCCTCTACCTCTTCAGTAGGAGAGTCATTTTCTTTCTCATTTCCTAGAGCTTCTTTGCGTTCTTCATGTAACCTCATTATTTCTTTACGAATTTTCTTGTACATACTCTCTATACTATTGAGTGTCTTGTGCTTACCCTCGGCTATATTATCACTCCACCTTGTCAGAACTTTCATTTCGGTCGGATCTTTAGTCGGGGAATCTTGTTCCCGTATTAAACAATTGATCAGAAACTTTAATAACATAAGCTGGATCTCAGCTTTTCTGAGAGACATGACTTCAGCAATACTTTCTGGATCTTGTCCTGTACGAATGAAACGATACATTCTGTCTAGATCTTCTTTCATATTCGGTAGGGTGACCAAATACTCGGACACCTGTCTTATACGTACGGAATATATAACCATACTATCCTCGCCTGGGACTGGATCATAACAGCATTCAGTAAGAGCTCGCCTGATTTCTGCAACGGACTTATATTTGGGCGTACGCTGTAACGCACGTTCATGTAACTCGACTGCTCCTAAACGTCTACTTGGCGGCGGGGTACCAGGAGGACCTCCTCCCGCGGCCCCTATACTGGAATCGTCGACTGATACTCTTCGTGCTGGCAGAGTGACTGATGTGGCGGGAATTTGTACTACGGGCTGGACCGGGGGTACCGTAACAGGTACTGCAACAGGTGCCCCGGTGACTGGAGGACCATGAATTACATTATTTACAGGAGCTGGTGGAACAGGATTTGCATATTCTGGGACTGTGTCGTCTAAATAGGACGAGATAAAAATATCAGCTGCGGTCGGTTTGTGACGTAGCTTGGTCGGAACTAAGGGTGGCGGAAAATTACTGGATACCTCCGGGGTTGCTTTTGGCAAGCCCTCGGCAAGAAGAGGATACATACCCTTGATGAGGGCATTCCTCTGTCTGTCTGACTGTTCGGTTTTAACTCGTTCACCTATTCCGATTAATTCCCTTTCTTGGGCTCTTTCTAAGGATTCTCTACTTAAATCTGACTTTCTGATTTCTTTTTCGGTTCTTTTATGAGATTCTTTGCGCCATAACTCGATGGCATCTTTCTGTGACTGTCTGGCTTTCTTCTTCCATAATACTTCCTCTACTCGCATGATGCACTCGGCATCCCATGTACCCGATACGGGCCATCTGTACTTTTCTTCTAACTGTTTGGTGTACTCCACCCATAAATCTAGATATAATATGGCACTTATGCCATGCTTTTGATACATAAAATGACCTGGACTGTCCCTAGGCGGGACAGGAACTGCTTCTTCTAACAGACCTTTTCTAGTTTTTAACTGACGTAGTTTGGAAAACAAAGGCATGACTGACCTGTAGTCTAGACACAATACAATACACAATGAACACGATAATTACACCACTTTCATACCACGACATTGAAATACATGAATGACATTTAAAATAACAGTTTTGACAAAATACTACCTGGAATACTGAAAACAGAATACATGAATTTCTCGAGAACAGAACGGACTAGAACAGAAACTAGATGCACTGCTAAAACAGTACGAAACTTACCGGTCTCATAAAGAGACACGTCAGGACCCGCATCCACCTAAGTGGACACTTCGTGTTGGATCTGTGTACCCAAACCCACGGACCAGAGACAATGCAATTGACCCTGTCTAGATACTACCCCAGCAACGGTACTCACCGGGCAGCAAGAACGGAAGGCCTCGGACTGGACTGGACTGCTACGACGCCGGACGGACGAACTTCGGACTTCTGTTACGGGTGGGCCTCCGGATACCTCGGACCTTGGACTCTCGGCTTGGGCTCTGGTCGGGACTCGCCGCGTTCCTCCACCGCCTCGTCTGGATGCTGGACCGCAACCTCCGTCTCCTCCGTGGGCCTGAGGGATACTTGAAGCAGAAATATCTGCACGTGCACGGTATGGTTCCGTCACGGCTGCAGAGGATCAGGGGGCTTGCGTGGCTTCACCGGCGCGTGGGGAAAGGGCAAGTCCCTGTTCGGGCGCCATTATGTGGTAAATAAATAAATAATACCTCTATTTTTGACTGGATATAACAATAACAGATAGCTCAATAAATAAGAGTCAAGATTCGAGGTAGTAGGAGTTTGCAGGTTTAATACAGCATAAAGGACAGGAACAGGACAACCTGCACAGGAATAGGATGGCAGCTAGCTAGCAGGGGGGCCCCGACAGCTGTCGGGCAGGATCTGGAATGAGCGCGCTAGCTTTTAATAACAATACACAGGTATATATACTAAAACAATTGCATTACAGTACATACAATAGGCGTAACAGTGGGTGGGGCCTGTAACAGTCGCGAAAGATAAGGGTGAAAGTAGGTGTAACAAGAGGCGTGTACATAGACATGTGATGTAAACGTAACAGAATATGTCATAAACGGGGCGGAAACATGGAGGGGGCTACCTAAGGAGCCGGGACCTCTAACCTAGTGGTGCGCGCAAGCTGACAATGACGTGTTACTAGGGAGAAGCTGGGGGCTATGACTTCTGCGCTAGAAGGAGAGACTGAAGTCTGGAAAGTCAGAGCGACATGTACCTAAACACTATCTGGTATCTGATGTTTAGAGAACATGTTGATAGAATCCAAAAGTTATCAGGGTAAAGGCTAACAGACACTAAGACTGGTGCATGCATTATTCTACAAGTAGTGCGTGTTGGAGAATATTAAATGACCATTAATACAGTATTTCTCTTACATGGAGACGTAAAGGCTAGACCATGACGGAAACTATTGATGCGATTCAGTAGCTTAGGAATGCAGAGAAGGAGGGCTGGACTGATAACTAGAATCATAACATACTCTTGGCAGACTGGCAGGCAGAGCCAGGCCGAGCCGGGCACTGTGAGGCAGGAAGTAAGTGAGAGGTCAGGGATACAGGTGGGGGCTGTATCGCTCCTCGGAGAGGGTTCAGGAGACAGGAGCTGAATCTGAGTTCGGGCCCTTTTGAGGCCTAGAAACGGGGACTTTACAATGAAATAACGTGCACACTGTGAAACGTGGCAACGTAGCTTTACATAGGCTCAATACTCGTAGCTTTCACGAGAACTGGAAACTGGCATACTAGAGTTGGACACAACTGTAATTGCGTCTTTAATCGATCATGGGGAATACATATGCATATTAATCATGCACACATAACATAAGATGGGGAACACGTAGGGACACAGAACATGGCAAAATTTACTTTTCCACATTATCATGGTACGTCTTAAAGTGACGAGCAACAGGGTATTGTTCATTGTTGTTCCTGATTGCTCTCTTGTGCTCTAGTATCCTGATTTTTGCCCTGTGCTTCGTGCTGCCAATGTAAAATTTTCCACAGGGACAAATTAAACAGTAAACACAAAATTCAGTATTACAATCAAAGGGCCCTTTGATTGTAAACATTCTAGAGCTGTTGGGTACCTTAATTTTAATACAGTTTTACTGCCTTTGCAGGCTTTACATTTCATGCAGCACTCAAAAACCCCTAAACTGAAGTTTTTAGAATTGTTTCTGGATGTCACTGCATTTTTGCTTAAATCATCCTTCAATGATTTCCCCTTTCTAAAGGTTATCTGGGGGGTCTCTTTCACATGCTTACTCAAGAAAGCATCCGTGGTTAAGATTGGCCAATTTTTGATCAAGATTTGGCGAACCTTATAGGCTTGCCCCGAGTAAGTAGTGATGCATCTCACACTGTCATCTTTCTCTTCCAACAACCTCTGTTTGGGTACCAGTAAATCAGTTCTCTGTATCTTATTGACTCTTTCGATAGCTTGATTGATTGTCTTATTAGAGTACCCTCTTTCACTGAACCGATCAATCATCACTGATTTCTCCGCTTCAAATTCTGCCATATTACTGCTATTTCTTTTAGCTCTTAGTAATTCCCCGTAGGGAATACTTTGAATAAGACTGTAGGGGTGGGCACTGGAGGCAAAGAGGAGACTATTGCCCGCCGTTTCTTTTCTGTGGAGTTTTGTTACTAGTTTGTTATTCTTTATTTCCACTGTCACATCTAGGAATATTACTTTTTCTTTACTGATGTGAGATGTTAATTTGATGTTCCAGACATTGTCATTAAGGGTCGAGATGTAATTTCTAGCACTTGTTTCGTCCCCTTTCCAAATCATAAATATGTCATCTATGAAGCAAGTCCAAAAAATGACTCGCTCTCTCTGGTCACCTTGGCTGCTGGACACCTGCTCCTCCCACCAGCCCATGAACAAGTTCGCGTAGCTGGGAGCGAAGCAGGTGCCCATCGCCGTCCCTTGTGTCTGTCTGTAGAGTTGGTCATTGAAGTAGAAGAAATTGTTGGTGAGACAATAGTACGTCATATCAACCAACATTTCAGTATGAAGTAACGTGGTTATTGATCTGGCTCGCAAATAGTGTCTTATGGCTTGGATTCCTGAATCATGTTTAATAGATGTGTATAAACTTGTCACATCTAAGGTGATCAGTAGATAATCAGGTTCCCAAGCTAGGTCATTGATCAAATTCAGGAAGTGCATGGTATCCCTCAGATAAGCTGGTAATGCAATTACAAACGGTCTCAGAAAAAAAATCTATGTATTTAGATGTTGTTTCCAATTGTGACCCCATGGAGGACACAATTGGCCTGCCAGGGGGTGACAAGGGGTTTTTGTGCAGTTTGGGTAGGAGATATAAAATTGGCGTCTTAGGGTACTTACATCTAAGTCCAAAATATTCCCCCTTTTCCAATATACCGCTCTCATACCATTGCAAAAGCATCTCATCATACTTCACATATGAGGCTGTTAGCTCCTCCATGGTTGCTAGTTAGTAACATTGTTCATCATCCAGCTGCCGTAAGCCTTCATTTATGTATTCTGTCTTCTCCCAAACCACAACATTCCCTCCCTTATCCGACTGGCGGATCACTATGGAATCATCACCTTTAAGGGAATCAAGTGCTTTAGACTGTTCGGGAGTTAGATTTTGCTTAGCTAAACCTTTAGAGCAATAGCGATTTTTTTAAAATCTCTAGTAACGCTTTTTTCAAAAACATCTATCGCATCACAGTGGATTACAGGTACAAATGTTGATTTGGGTTTAAAACCACTTTTACAAGGTTTGTCAACTGTCAATTCCAAATTGTCTAAATTGAGCAAAGGATCGTCGTGATGTTCAATGGCCTCATCCAACTCAGTTACAGTTTGTAAATTATCAATATCGGACAAACTCAGAGTTCTTAGAGGGTCCCCTCTTGGCTCTGTTTCCCTGTTGGGTGTATGGAACTGAAACCATTTTTTTAGTTTTAATTTACAAATAAAACAAAATGTGTCTATGCGCGTTTGTACGTAGTCCATCTTGCGCATAGGACAAAAGGACAATCCTAAAGCTAATAAGTCAATTTCAATATTGGTTAACTCACGTTTGGAGAAGTTGATCACAGTCATTTTATTCCTCTTCTTGCTCTTGTCAGCATGGGTGCGGGTGTATTGGAATCGTCTTTTCTTTCTTCTCCTTGCTTTTTGGTTCCTCTGAATCCTCCGGCTTTGCCTCGAAAGTTTCGTCCTCGGCCCCTGCGAAAATCCTGTTCCTCATGCCCTCCTTGCTGATTTTGTTTGGCTTTATTCAGCATTTGGAATTGTGTGAGGAAATTGATCTGTCCTCTGCCTCCTCCACAAGTTGGTGTTCTCACTGCACCGCCTGGTGCATCGGAAAGGTTTCCATCCGACGCATCACTTTCTTCAGGGGCAGTGCCGTCACCCTCCACTGTAACATTCGCTTTAGTGCTCTCATTTAGGTTAGCATTTGCTTTCTGGAATAGATAATCGTATTTTTTGTGAAATGTCAGAGTTCTGCCCGTTTGGTAATCTTTAAAATCTCTAATACATTTTTGTTGTTTTTTGGCGGTGATGTCATCTTCAAGTTTCTTTAAACACCCTTCTAGTTTAGTCATAAACTCCTGGATTTTCTCCTGCGTGGTTAACGTCGCCAACTCTGTTAGCGTTGCATCAATCTGCTCCAACAACTTTGCTCTATCTTTAATTGCAAGTTTAATGAGAATTCGCATCATTGTAGCGGAACATTCCTTTGAGTTACATGACCACTCTTCCAACATCTCCAGGTCAGGGTTCTCGAATGTCGGAATAGTGTATATTCTCAAGCCTCTCGGCACTCGCTTTACATCCAGATATTTCTGCAGAGATTCGGCTTCCCACCATTTCGCTACTTCTTTACGATACAATTTATCCAGTTTCTCGAACAGTTGCTGTATTTTGACCTCATTACTCAGTAATGAATGTTCATTTTGTGGTTGATCATCATTGTTAGTTCCAGTTACAGTCTCAGTAAAAAAGAGATGGTCTGATACCTCTTTCCTCTTCGCTTCAAAGCGAGCCGCCATTTCCGTGCCTTATCTTTGGTTATTGCGCTGAGCCCAGCGCGTTCCACATCCAGACGTGGGAGAACGGTATTGTTCCCGTTCAACTCCACTCCGCTACCGTGGACAAATCGAGTTTCAAATGCGTGCCGGCTTTCCTGGCGGAGCTGCCCTCGCGTTTGGTTTTACCGCGTAGCAGCTTTCACCTGGATTTGGATTCCGGATCTTACCGCTGCCTGTCTGCTGCACGTTTGTACATCAACGTTCAGTGATCAGTCTCTTACTCCGCAGTTGATACCGAATAGCTACTTCTTTCCTCGAATTAGTATTGCGGAGTTGGTCCACGGGAAACCGGGAGCATTCAAACTAAACAAACCAACATTTCCCGGCTGTTCCTGGTTTCTAAGTTGCGGCGAGCCTGTGCGGGTGCCGGACACCCTTTAAATCACAATCCAAGTCTCTCCCTTTACAAAGAAAACACACAGGCTGCTTTCTGGATGCTAAAGTGTTCTTTATTTAAGGCACAGAATCTGGTAGCTGCCTACCGACGCGTTTCGCCACTAAGGCTTGGTCACGGTAAAATCCATTTGTGCTAGGTGCTATTTACATACCAAATAGTTTGCATAGAAACAGGACTAGTACTGGTCACTTTGCTAGGAAATTGTGGATTGATAAAGGTTCATACATCACACATGTTGCCACGATTTAACACTATGCTGTGCATTTTAAACAATTATACATGAAATATCTTGCCCCAGTGGTCTAGTGTTGATTGTTATCACGCAATGTACATTTTTGCTGTTTCATCCATAACATCTCGCTTTCATGTATAATTGTTTAAAATGCACAGCATAGTGTTAAATCGTGGCAACATGTGTGATGTATGAACCTTTATCAACCCAAGATGTCTGCCACAATTTCCTAGCAAAGTGACCAGTACTAGTCCTGTTTCTATGCAAACTATTTGGTATGTAAATAGCACCTAGCACAAATGGATTTTACCGTGACCAAGCCTTAGTGGCGAAACGCGTCGGTAGGCAGCTACCAGATTCTGTGCCTTAAATAAAGAACACTTTAGCATCCAGAAAGCAGCCTGTGTGTTTTCTTCGTAAAGGGAGAGACTTGGATTGTGATTTAAAGGGTGTCCGGCACCCGCACAGGCTCGCCGCAACTTAGAAACCAGGAACAGCCGGGAAGTGTTGGTTCATATATATATATATATATATATATATATATTCCACATGAAACTGGCGCGCTACTTCCAGCAGCGTAATACGGGCCACACCAACAGTGCTTGTTTAAAAATGCTTTATGTTATGACAAACAGGCATGACGCGTTTCGATTCAGCGAGCCTTAATCTTATGCCACTTGCTGTCTTTCTATCGATGGGTCCATTTAGCTCTTTAGAACGTAACTTTGAAGACATTGAAAACGGACAGATGTCCACTATCTCCATTCAAATTTTAAAGAGGCAGTCACATTTTGATCGTTCGTACAGTTTTTTACCACAATTGAATTGTATAGCGAAGGTGAGTACTGTTCTTTAACTCCGGTTAGACAGACCAACCCCCAAATGGTTACAGAATTAAAGTTTGCCTTTGTTACACGGTTCGATGTCTTTTCAAAGTTTAGCGGGACTGCAACTCCCATAATACCTCAAGGCTGCCTACTTCTGTTTTTTACGATGTTCAATGTCGATCTAGGCAAAACTCCAACTTGTGGCAGTCTTTCCTGACCCTAATCAACCCACTTGGGTAAGATTGCAATGAAGTTGGGACAGCAGCAGCAACCATTTGGTATAACGTGCGGGAACCACAAGTACCATCATGCAAGTATGGACACGCCCACTGGGGCGGGACTTTGTGAAATATCAGGTGTTCCTTTCACATGCGAACTGCTGCCCTTGCATTTTTCTCTGCCCGTGAACAAGAACACCCAGTGTTTGAAATGCGTAGGGCTGGTGGGCTAGTTGGCCCCCAGGGACCCTCAGGATTGAAGATGAATTAATTCCCCAACCTAAAACATGCAACAGGGCGTGTTTGCACACGTCACCTCAGGACCCGCCCCTCCCTTCACCACTGTGCAAACGTGCCCCCTGGCGCGTTGTAAGTTGGAGAATTAATTCGCCTTGAATACTGAGGGTCCCTGGGGGCCAACTAGCCCACCAAGTACCTCCAGTGTGCACCAGGTAGCTGCGTAGCAGAGGTGTTCAGAGGCCACGCCCCTTTTTATACCTCTCTCCAACGCAGCTCTGTGGCGCTTACTGGAGGTACCTCGTGGGATAGTTGGACCCCAGGGACCTGCAGGATTCAAGGGGACTTAATCTCCTAATTTAAAACAAGCCACGGGCGTGTTTGCACAGTGGTGAAGGGAGAAACACACCCTGTGGCGCGTTTAAAGTTGGGGAATTAATTCCCTTTCCATCCAAGGGCCACTGGGGGCCAACTAGTCCACCAGGTGCTTCCAGTAAGAGCCACTGCGCTGCGTTGCAGAGAGGTGGTCCAGGCAACGCCCCTTTTTACACCTCTCTGCAACGTAGCTCTGTGCCGCTTACTGGAGGTACCTGGTAGGCTAGTTGGCCCCCAGGATTGAAGGGGACTTTATCCCTCAACTTAAAACGCGTCACGGGGCGCGTTTGCACAGTGATGAAGGAGGGGGCCTGCCTGAGGTGACGTGTGCAAAACGCCCTGTGGCGCGTTTAAAGTTGGGGAATTAATTCCCTTTCAATCCTGAGGGTCCCTGGGGGCCAACAACCCCACCAGGTACCTCCAGTAAGCGCCACTGCACTGCGTTGCAGAGAGGTGGGCCAGGCCACGCCACTTTTTACACCTCTGCAACGCAGCTCTATGGCACTTACTGGAGGTACCTGGTTGGCTAGTTGGACCCCAGGGACTGTCAGGATTGAAGGGACTTTATCCCTCAACTTAAAATGCGCCACGGGCGCGTTTGCACAGTGGTGAAGGGAGGGGGCGGGCCTGAGGTGACATGTGTGCAAAACGCCCAGTGGCGCGTTTAAAGTTGGGAAATTAATTACCTTTCACTCCTGAGGGTAAGCGCCACTGCACTGCGTTGCAAAGGTGGGCTAGGCCACGCCCCTTTCTACACCTCTCTGCAACGCAGATCTGTGGCGCTTACTGGGGGTACCTGGTTGGCTAGTTGGACCCCAGGGACTGTCAGGATTCAAGGGGACTTAATCTCCCAACTTAAAACGGCCACAGGAAGTGTTTGCACACGTCACCTCAGGCTTCCCCCTCCCTTCACCACTGTGCAAACGCGCCCCGTAGCGCGTTTTAAAAGGTAATTCTAATCCCCCTGCCCTATTATGTACTAGGACCTAACAGAGGAGGTCATGCTAATCACAGGGGTACCCCAACGCATAGTGTTACCTAGTGTATGTAGGTGTTTTCACTGTATTCTAAGTGTCTTTTAGCATAGCACTGGCTCTAGGCCTAGTTAGTCAGAGTCAGTTACCACCAGTACCAGTCTGAAAAAGTTGTGGGCACAGGAGGATTTTGCAACAATGCCTCTTTCTGCACGTCTTGCTTCTTCCTGCACTTTTCTTCGTCTTTGTGGACTTCTGTTGCTTCTTTCTGTGCGTTTTTTCTTCTTTCTTCACATGTCCTACCTCTGAAGGCATAGCTAGAAACTAGCATTTGAAAAACCTTAGAAATTCACTGAAAAAACAATAGGTTTCGGGGGCGTTCTAGTTAGATGGACATTTCACTCAATTCACTGAAAAAAACATAGAAATTCCCAGTTATAGTTAGTTCAGCTAACTATAACTCCCGCCCCCGTAATGCACTGCTGATGACGTCACATATTACATCACTCATGACATGGTCAGTGACCTCACGGATGACATCATCCATGTGATAATTTGATGCATTTTCTCACACCCTAATATAACCTTTGATACACCCACTCTAAATGACAGACCATTCTCAAAACCATAGACACTCCAACACCAATAACTACATACACACACACACTGATTCTTAGGTTTACACACACATCACTCACTCACTCGTACAGTCACTCATACTTATGGTCACTCAGTACAGGACTAACATATGCAATCATACACCTATATAGACACTCACACACCACCACTCATCCATAGAGGTACTCACACACCTAGTCAGTCATGCAAATAATTAATCACACTGCCATTTACTCACCAATACAGTTATACACACACCAGCTCAATTACTCATACAAATACTAGCACATTCTTATGCTCTTATACAATCACTGATACAATCACACACTCATCCATATAGCCACTCTCACAATCAGACACTCTCACTTATAGCCATTTATGTACTCCAACATACATATATATTGCTTTTCACACATGTAGTTACTCACATATGTACCACGGAGATAGATATACATTCACTCACTAACACACCCATACACACACTCATCCACCCATACAGTCCATTACAGATGCACTCTTGAAATCATGCACCCAGTGAATCACCCACTCGCACATCTATGCACAGTCACAAACACCCCACCCACACACACTCAGGCACCCATACAGATACTCAGACAACCAAATCAATAACCCATATAGACACTCATACAGCTATTCGCAAACCCATGCAGCCGGTTACACACCAACAGACAGACGGATACAGACATTCACACAGTTTAGTCACTAACCCATGCATTCAGTAAGATACGTTTAATCACTCACTTATAGTCAGTCACGCACCTACTAAATCATCCATTCAGACACATATACACCTACTCATTCTTCAATACGCCTTTCCCTATATATATTAAACATATTTAAACTTTACAGAAACACAGTCACAGGATGATGTCATCAGTGATGTCATTTGAGATGTCATCAGTGAGGTCACTGACCAGGTCATGAGTGATGTAATATGTGACGTCATCAGCAGTGCATTGCGGGGGCACGAGTTATAGTTAGCTGCACTAACTATAACAGGGGAATTTCTATGGTTTTGTGCGAGTGAAATATCCATCTAACTATAAAGTCCCTGAAACCTATGGTTTTTTTAAGTAAATTTCTAAGGTTTTTTAAATGCTAATTTCTAACTATAACGTGCCTGAAACCTGTGTTTTTTCCAGTAATTATATATATATATATATATATATATATATATATATATATATATATATATATATATATATATATATTCACTGAAAAAACCATAGGTTTTACACACGTTATAGTTAGGAAATAGCATTTACAAAACCTATGAAATTCACTGAAAAAAACATAGGTTTGACACCAGTTATAGTTAGCTGGAAATTTTACTCGCATAAAACCAATGAAATTCCCACGTTATAGTTAGTTGGACTCACTATAACTTGCGCGTGCAATGCACTGCTGATGACGTCACATATTACATCACTCATGACATGGTCAGTGACATCAGTCATGACATCACTGATGACACTATCCAGTGAATGTGTGTCTTTTTAAAAAACAAAATATGTGTTATATATGTATATGTAAAAGTTGCTGGAAGAATAAATGTTTAAATAAGTGATTACTTGGATGTTTTAAAAAACAATTTGATTGGTTAACTGGTGTATTAAGTGTATCTTAGTGAATACATATATTAGAGAGTAATATTTAAATATTTAAATATATGTATTAGTGTTTCACTTTGTGTATAAGTGGTGGCATGGGTTGGTGAGTCGCTACATGTGTATGTATATGGGTTATTAGATGTTTTTGTTAGTATCAGTATGAGTGTTTGTATGGTTTGGTGGGGGTATTACTTAACATATAGATGCATGAATGACTGACTCTCTCTTTGTATGTGTTTTGAAGACAGCATATGTGCAGGACTGTATGGGTGGAAGAGTGTGTATATGTGTGTCTTAGTGAGTGAATGACTGTCTCACTAGTGTCTATCAGTAACTACATATGTTTTAATCTAATATATGTGAATATTGATGTATATAAGTGAGTATATGTGAGAGAAAGAGATTGTAAGAGTTCCTGTTTAGATAAGTATGTGTTTCTATAAGTGATTGTTTAAGAGAGTAAGTATGTGTAAGTTTCCATAGAAGTAAGGTGGTTGTGTGTGTATAGCTGTATATGCAAATAAATGGATGTTCAATAGTTTATTTGCATGTGTGAATATGTGTGAGAGTATCTTTTGGATGACTGTCGGTGTGTAACAGGATGTATAGGTGTATCACTACATATCATGAGTGAGTATATGTACGAGTGACTATATAGAACTGTTGATCAATGAGTGGATGTGTATATAGATGGTGGAATTATTGAATTGGTTGTTGTAACTGGTATGGGTATCTCCATTTTTTTGAACATTTTAGTTTCTATTTTTGAATATGTGTTTCAAGGGTTACATTACAGTGAAAAGAGGTCTGTCACTCTGTCACAAGGATGGTGTCATCAGTGATGTCATGACTGATGTCACTGACCATGTCATGAGTGATGTAATATGTGACGTCATCAGCAGTGCATTGCACGCGCAAGTTATAGTGAGTCCAACTAACTATAACGTGGGAATTTCATTGGTTTTATGCGAGTAAAATTTCCAGCTAACTATAACTGGTGTCTAACCTATGTTTTTTTCAGTGAATTTCATAGGTTTTGTAAATGCTATTTCCTAACTATAACGTGTGTAAAACCTATGGTTTTTTCTGTGAATTTCATAGGTTTTTTAAATGGTACTTCCTAACTATAACGTGTTTAAAACCTATGGTGTTTTCAGTGATATATATATATATATATATATATATATATAATTTCTATGGCAAAATGAAACCCCTCATTTTGTTCCTTTTCAAATTAAATGTATTAAGTGTTATCACTTTATTCCAATCAAGATGACTTCAGGTGTGCCATACTTTTGTCATAAGTAAGACTGTTAGCGTTCTAGTTGTTCTTTAGAACACTCTGGGACATTCTGTCATTGGGCTATAGTTGGGCTACATGTGGCTGATATTTGGGCTACATTTGGGCTCTTTTGTCTCTGGTGGCCATCTTGGGAGACTGCATATCAGAATTTTTTTAATGAAATATAAGAGGATTTGAGAAGTCACTCAAAATGTGCCCTAATTTTTCTTTCTTCAGCACTAATCATAATTTCTATGGCAAAATGAACCCCCTAATTTTGTTCCTTTGCAAATTAAATGTTTTAAGTGTTAACACTTTATTCCAATCAAGATGACTTCAGGTGTGCCATCCTTTTTTCATAAGTAAGACTGTTAGCGCTCTAGTTGTTCTTTAGAACAGTCTGGGACATTCTGTGATTGGGCTATAGTTGGGCTACATCTGGCTGATATTTGGGCTACATTTGTTTTTTTTTGTCTCTGGTGGCCATCTTTGGGCTACATTGGGCTACCTTTGGGCTCTAACATATATATAGCCCAATATAAATTTTTTCAAAGTTAATTTTCTCAGCAACTACTGAACATATTTACACCATTCAAAGAAAAGCGTAATCTGCGAGCCGGAATCTACCTTTCTACCAAATTTCTTATAAATCCATTCAGCCGTTCGAGCTGTAGCCGTGTCTAAACGTCCTATGGAAAATAACATGGAGAAAACATGTTTTGGGACCCCGTTTTATCTCAGCCCCCACTTGACGAATCCCCCCCAAACTTTCAGGGAAGGAGCGGAGCGGAGCAGGCCATCTTCTTTGACAAATTCGCAAAGATTCGTCCACCGGCGCCAAAGTTATTCTCAATAGAATGTTGCGGATTTCCTATGGAAACTAGGTCCTAACTACTGTCATTGGGCTATAGTTGGGCTACATCTGGCTGATATTTGGGCTACATTTGGGCTCTTTTGTCTCTGGTAGGCTACATTGGGCTACATTGGGCTACCTTTGGGCTCTAACATATATATAGCCCAATGTAGCCCAATATATATTTTTTCAAAGTTAATTTTCTCAGCAACTACTGAACAGATTTACACCATTCAAAGAAAAGCGTAATCTGCGAGCCGGACTCAACCTTTCTACCAAATTTCTTATAAATCCATTCAGCCGTTCGAGCTGTAGCCGTGTCTAAATGTCCTATGGAAAATAACATGGGGAAAACACGTTTTGGGACCCCCCTTTTATCTCAGCCCCCACTTGACGAATCCCCCCCAAACTTTCAGGGAAGGAGCGGAGCAGGCCATCTTCTTTGAGAAATTCGCAAAGATTCGTCCACGGACGCCAAAGTTATTCTCAATAGAATGTTGCAGATTTCCTATGGAAACTAGGTCCTAACTATAACTACCTACTGGCGACCGCCAGTAGGTAATATATATATATATATTCACTGAAAAAACCATAGGTTATAGACCATATATAGTTAGGAATTAGCATTTACAAAACCTTATTTTACTCACACAAAACCATTGAAATTCGCATATATAGTTAGTTGCACTAACTATATATCGCGCACCCGCAATCCACTGCTGATCATGTCACATATTACATCATTCATGACATGGTCAGTGACATCACTGATGACATCTCAAATGACATCACTGATGACATCTCAAATGCCATCACTGATGACATCACTGATGACATCTCAAATGACATCACTGATGACATCACTGATGACATCTCATTTGACATTACTGATCACATCACTGATGACATCATTCATGTGATAATACGATGAACCTCTTCAGACTCTAATATAACCTTAGATACTCTCAGTGTAAACAGACACTCACAGACTGTCACTCATCCATGGAGTTACTCACACACCTAGTCAGTCATGCAAAGAATCAATCACACCTCCATTTCCTCAACTATACAGTTATACACACCTTACTTATTCAAACATACACTAACACATATTTACTCTCTTATACAATCCCTGATACAAGTTCACAATGATCCATACAGCCACTCACACATTCACTGGCTCTTATGCACAGTTATTTATATATGTCAACTCTCACATGTACTGTGTTTTACATATGTACTTACTTTGACATGTAGCACTCAGATATCCATTCACTCACCAATACACTCATGCACACAGTCAACCGCCCATACAGCTGTTTCCACATGCACTTTTGAACCCATACATCTAGTGAATCAACTGCTCACACATCTATGCACAGAGTCATACACCTCCCAGCCACCCACACACACACACTCAGTCTCCCATACAAATACTTGGGCAACCAATCAATAACCCATATAGTTACTCATATAGCTACTGATCAACACATGCAGCAGTTTACAGAACAGACATAATGATGCACAAATTAAGACAGTTTAGTCACTAACCCATGCACTCAGTGAGACACATTTAATCACTCACTCATACAGTCAGTCATGCACCTACTAAATCCTTCATCCAGACACTTATACATCCACTCATTCTTCAATATGTAAGACATATTTTAACTTTACAGAAACATACAGTCACTGGATGTTGTCATCAGTGATGTCATTTGAGATGTCATCAGTGATGTCATCAGTGATGTCCCTGACCATGTCATGAATGATGTAATATGTGACATGATCAGCAGTGGATTGCGGGTGCGCGATATATAGTTAGTGCAACTAACTATATATGCGAATTTCAATGGTTTTGTGTGAGTAAAATAAGGTTTTGTAAATGCTAATTCCTAACTATATATGGTCTATAACCTATGGTTTTTTCAGTGAATTTTCAAGGTTTTGTAAATGCTAATTCCTAACTATATATGGTCTATAACCTATGGTTTTTTCAGTGAATTTCAATGGTTTTTTAATAGCAAATATCAAAAGCTGTAAAATGTATTCTTCTTTTAACCCTTTAGGTGCTGCCGTCGGCCAACGGTCGTCACGGGCACTACCTCCCCAGTGCTGCGTGCGACCGCTGGACGTCCAGTTCAGCACTGGATAATGGACAGCGCAGCACTGGGGAGGTTTGTTTACTAGCTCCTAAGGTGTTAAAGGAAAAATATATTTTATATGTATTTAATATAATTTTTTTATGTATACAAATTTTTTGAGGGAACGAATTTATCAACTATCATGCTGAAGAAGAGTGTGGGGAAAAAAAACCAAAGAGGAGGACTAAGGGGAAAGAACAATCAGTTCAAAAATACAATTGCTTTAAAGCATGAAGTGCTTTTCCACACATTTACATTTAAATAACCCATATTAGAACATACAAAATATCTACAGAGGAGACGGTGTACATTGAATTTTAGACTCTTCATTGGTACCTACATGTTGGTACTTACATCACCCACACAACACAACAGCTCTATTCAGAGCTACCCTACCTCAAAGCACTCTAAAATATTATTTTACTATTTCCCTTGGTTTTTCCCTTGTTACGCTTTCCGGAACGCTACCAGGTGCGCGGACCGGGCGCTAACCGTGCGAAAATGTGAATTTTTTTTTTTACATATATGGGCCTCCTCAGCCACCCTCAGAAAACCTAGGGTGTCAGGATATGTCTCCCGTGCCCCCTTATACCCATTCCCAACATTGTTTATCCTCCATCTTGTGACTAAATTCGCCCGAAACACAAGATGGCGGACTCAGGTTACGCTACCGGTGAGCTACCCGGTTCGCGTACTGGGTAGCGCTTCCACCGCGAAAAATCGAAAAAAAATGTATTTTATTTTTTTGCCCAGCAGGGCCCTTTAATAGCCCCCACATCAATCCTAGGGGGTCAGGAGGGGTCTACCTTGCCCCTTTCATTCATTTCCCCCTTCGTTTATTTCCACCTCTTGTCTCTCGATCCTACCGAGAGACAAGATGGCGGCCGCTCCGGACTGTTTAGAATGTTGAGTCACCGGAGAGCCAATCCGCTTCTCCTCCCGAAGTTCCGTTACGCGTCTGGTACGCGAACCGGGGCGCTAACCGGGACGCTGTCACAGATATATATATTTTTTTTGAACGTTAATTTCTCAAAATCCACAGGAGCACATATCTTGAGACCTAGCAAAGGCACATCGGGCAAACAGTTTCTACAATTTTGCCAAGTTTCATAGAAATCCATTCAGCCGTTCGAGCTAAAAGTGAGTCCAACCGCCCTATGGAAAACTCAATGTTAAAAACACGTTTTGGGACCCCCCTTTTTTCTCGGCCCCCGCTTGACGAAACCCCCCCAAACTTTCAGGGGACGCTCAGAAACAAAATGTGCCATTTTCCTGAAAATTTCAGCCAATTGCGTCCATCAACGCCAAAGTTATTCAACATAGAATTTTCAGAAATCCCTATTCAAAAAAATCCTAACTATATATACCTACTGGCGACCGCCAGTAGGTAATATATATATATATATATATATATATATATATATATATATATAACACATTTCTATGGCAAAATGAAACCCCTCATTTTGTTCCTTTGCAAATTAAATGTTTTAAGTGTTAACACTTTATTCCAATCAAGATGACTTCAGGTGTGCCATACTTTTGTCATAAGAAAGACTGTTAGCGCTCTAGTTGTTCTTTAGACTCTGGGACATTCTGTCACTGGGCTATAGTTGGGCTACATCTGGCTGATATTTGGGCTACATTTGTTTTTTTTTGTCTCTGGTGGCCATCTTTGGGCTACATTGGGCTACATTTGGGCTCTAACATATATATAGCCCAATGTAGCCCAATATATATTTTTCAAAGTTAATTTTCGTAAAAACCACTGGAGCATATATCTTGAGACATAGCAAAGGCACATCGGGCTACCAGTCCCTACAATTTTGCCAAGTTTTGTGGAAATCCATTCAGCCGTTCGAGCTAAAAGCGAGTCCAACCGCCCTATGGAAAACTCAATGTTAAAAACACGTTTTGGGACCCCCCTTTTATCTTGGCCCCCGCTTGACGAAACCCCCCCAAACTTTCAGGGGACGCTCAGAAACAAAATGTGCCATTTTCCTGAAAATTTCAGCCAATTCCGTCAATCAACGCCAAAGTTATTCAACATAGAATTTTCAGAAATGCCTATTCAAAAAAATCCTAACTATATATACCTACTGGCGACCGCCAGTAGGTAATATATATATATATATATATTTATTTTTTTCTTCTCATTCTAATTACCTGCAAAACACTTCTATTTTTCTGGTAAAGGCATATTTATTGTAAAAAAAATTAGTTGTATAAGACTTTCGTTGTAGAGGCATTGGTTGCTTGGACGCTGTTGTAAACGATGTTTTGCCCTGCCATGCAGTCTTGGAAGGATGTTCAGTATTATATGTATTATTCCAAAGGAAATGATTGGTACAACACATACTTTCTCGAATTATTGGTGTTAAACATAGAATCAGGAACAAAAAGTGGAGCAAGGCCTCCAGAGTCCAAAAACCAAAAGATTGAAGGCCAAGGCTAGCTCCGCTCTTTGCTCTGAGGAAAACATATGTCTGTCCACCAGCATCAAATGGCGGTTAAAATCGGGTTACCATCCTTAGATTTGCAGGTTAGTGCCACCATTCACCAAACACAACAGCACAAAGGAACTTAGAAGATTTAAAAATAGTAGCGCACCCATTTAGGACAGATCTGGCTATAGATCCAGGGCCAATTCACCTGCATGTACTCTGGGGCGTCGACAGGAGGTAGGAAAGCACTATAAAAATGCTATAATACAACACAAACATCAGCAACAATGTCGCTGCTATATTTTTAAGGTGATTTAAGGGGTGGACTAGTACATGCCAAAGGGGGATTTTAGGGTGCAGTGGTGGGGTAATGTTAGGTCTCATGGTACATGCATAAAGTCTCAGATAAAACACAACTAAGTGATTATCAAGGCAGGGGGCCCCACATGGTACATCAGAAATGAAGAATCCAGCTTCAAACAGGTTGCAAGATCTCCAGGAGAAAGAACTGCAACACAGAGTTGTGTGAAATTCAGGTTGAGGCAAACGCTTTTAATTATTAAAGTGAAATTCAAACACAATATAGGAGAAGGAATATTTTATTCTCAAATTAACATTCACCATAAATTCCAAGATACAAAGAAATGCAAAATTAGTGTACAGCACCGATGTACTGCAGTATTTAAAAAAACACCAGTGTCTCATTTACTTCTAAATCGGTGTTTAATTTCCTGGTTAAATAGGATATCAGTCTTTCTTACAATTGCCTTGTTACAATACCTCAGTTCCTTGTCAATAATGGCAAATCCACCTCCACAAATTAAGGTGAACTGCTTAGAAACTAATCATTGCAAAACCGTTGTACCAATTTTTTTGTCTCATGAAAGAAGGTAAAATATACATTTTTCCACCTGATTTTCTCCATTTTCATAGTACAAAGAAAATGTCACACACCTTCAAAACTATGCTTCAGAAATGGAAAATTAAAAAGATTCATCATAGAGGGCTGGCAGGAGCCAAAGAAAAATTTGCCCACCACAGAACAAAATGCTCTTGACCCTTTAACCAGGGAATGAGGCCCAGACAAGCCAGTTCATGGAAAGTGCATACATGCTTTTCTTTAGAGAACACTTTATTCTGAAAATCAAAGTGAAGCACACTATGGACCATGTTTTCTCCCACAGGGATATCATAGTTCATGGTTTCTACTGATAATTCATCATGAGCAGATTAAGATTGGACTTGATTTTTAATGGCAATTCTAAGACTGGTTCTGACTTACAGACAAGTTTCAATTAGTACATTAATTGTAAAGAGTGCAATGGGAGTTCTATGCAGCACAGTAAGGCAATGCTAAGATTTTCCAGGCTACATGAAGCTCAGGAACTTTGGGGGAAATTGTCCTCATTCTAGAGAACCGTGAGCAGCTAATTCCAGTGAGAGGGCCGACACCAAGACCTGGGTTTCTCCCCGATGCAAAGCGTAATCTTATCAACGAGGGCTCTTCATAGCTTGGCTTTTACTGGCTGGAGCTGCAGACTCTGCAACTTCATTGCCATTCCCATGTTTCCAGTAATCTTCAATTTACCCTGGAAGAAAGCCTACGGAAACATAAATAAATAAAAAAATGTGAGACAACCTGGAAAAAAACCACCACAATATTGTGCACTACCATGAAACAAGAAAGAGCAATTGCATATCTGTGCCACACTAATCACAAATTTTAAACGTTTCCATTACAAGAGGGTACATTTGCAAACTTTGCAGTTTAAAAGATGGGTTGAGTTTTTTAATTTTGCCAAGAGACAAGGTGTTTGTAAAATAATTATTTTACAAAATCTATTTAGCTGAATGTTTTTCCTCACAAGAAAGTGATACAGCGGGCTCAGATGTCTTTTTTAAAGAAGGCAGTTTTTAATGAGTACGCAAAAAGATTGCCAAAAAAAAAAAAAAAAAAAAACTAAAGAAGCTGTGGAGGAAAACCTTCAAACTTTGCACAACTCTCGTTCACATTACGTTAATAAGGCGAAAATTATGAAAAAGGTTATACATTGTAGGAGTTGATAGAAAACAGCAACCCAGACAAAATACATTTTGAAAATAAAACATTTGAATTCAACCTTTTCACAGCCAGCAGGGAAGAAGCATAGTATACAAGTGCTAGAAGTGCAAAAAAAACCTGTAAAAATGGATAGGGAGTAGGTAGTGAAAAAGACACAAAGTGCATAAATATTATATCAAGAAATAAAAATAAAAAAAAGAGAGGAGGGAAAGAAACTGGTGTGTGGTAGATTGGAGGGAAAAAAACAAGTCCCTTTACTTGGTATGTAATACACAGATTGTAGGGAGTGCATTACAGAGCAGCAAAAGAGCAGCTTTTGATATGCATTCACCTGTCTATGGACCTTAGTGACAAACATTGAAGCACGTTATATATCGGGTGTCTACAGCAGATCCGCGGAGAATGGTGTGCATAGACATGGAACACCCAGGACCTGTTGACCTTCAGGAGACTTCTCAAGACTTGGCTGTTCGAGCAGTAGCTGCACCCCCGCCTCCCCACTCCCGGCGCCTTGAGATCCTGATTAATTGAATTAAATTGCTTCTAAACTGCCCTAAATGGAGGATAAATAAAGTATGATGTGCCTAATATTTATGCATGAAATTAAAGTAAAAACAAAGAAAAATTCAATAGAGAGCTATAAAAACTAAGCACCCGCTTAACTGAACTTGTAAATGTAGAACAAGAAAGAAATATATGAAAGTTGAAAGTATTTATAGAGCGCACTGTGGCCAAGCGGTGGCGGATGGGGGGGCAGCAGAAGGTTACTGAGTGGAGAAGGCTTAAGCAAAAAGATGGGTTTTGAGCGCCTTGCGAAAGTGTAAATAGTCAGTAATGGACCTGATGGTGAGCGGGAGGCTGTTCCAGAAGCGGGGGGCCAGAGTGGAAAACCTAGTGCCACCTACTCTGGTCTTACGAAACCGGGGAACACTGAGAAGTGCCTGGCTGGAGGAACGGAGATTGCGGCAGGGGAGGTAGTGAGTGATCATGGAATTGATGAAGATGGGAGCAGTACAAGCGCGGGCCATGAAGACTATGCATCCCATCTTGAAGAGGGTGCGCTGCACGACGGGGAGCCAATGGAGGGACTTGAGTAAAGGAGTAATGTGGTGAGACTTGGGGAGCCGGTAGATAAAATGGGCGGCCTGATTTTGAATGATCTGGAGGCGTCGCAGCTCGTAGGCAGGAATGCCCACGTACAAGCAGTTACCGTAGTCCAAGCGTGAGAGTATCATAGCCAGAACAATGATTTTGAGAGCGTCGAGGGAAAAAAGCGGGAAATCTTTCGAATAATCCCGAGGGACAAAAAGCAGGATGAAACAACCAAACTAACCTGAGGGCGCAAGGAGAGGTCCTGACTGATTTTGATTTCCAGGGTTCTCACTGAAGCAGAGGGAACCAAGAATGGGAGGCCAAAAGGCAGAAGTCCAAGGGCTAGTGGAACCACCCGTCAGGACCAACTCCATTTTGTCCGGGTTAAGCTTGAGGTGGTTTTGATTCATCCACTCAGAAATGAAAATAAGCGTAGTTGGAAATTTGAGAAGGGGGTTAGAAAAAAGGGAAAGATCAAAAACGAGCTGAAGGTCGTCAGCGTAATTGTATACGGAGACTTCCATATTGAGCAGAGAAATAATAAGGGGATAGATATAGAGATTGAAAAGAAGGGGGGAAAGGGAAGAGCCTTGGGGAACCCCACAGGACACCAAACGTGAAGGGGGCAGAAAAGCCAGAAAGACGGACAGCTTGTGTCCGGCCTTGGAGAAAAGAGGCGAGCAAAGAAAGAGCGGTGCCCTGAATGCCCGCTGCCCTGACACGGTCAAGAAGGATGGAGTGGTCGACCGTGTCAAAGTCAGCGGACAAATCAAGAAGCACCAAGGCTTGAGGAGCGTTGGAATCCGCCTTGCTCTTCAGCTCATCCAAGACCGAGAGAAACACAGATTCGGTCGAGTGGACCGGACGAAAACCTGCTTGATGAGAAGCCAAAAGATGGTTGTCCTCAATATAGGCCGACAGGCAGGAGGTGATGTGACTCTAGGATCTTGCCAAGGTAAGGGAGCAGGGAAATGGGCCTAAAATTGGCAGGGAAAGTAGGGTCAGAGCCGGGTTTTTTTAAAATAGGAATAACTGTGACCGATTTAACCCCTTGCACGCTGATGACGGAACCGCTCCGTCATCAGCTGCGGGTGCGCTGTGCTGATGACGGAGCGGTTCCGTCATGGCCCGCCCCGCTCAATAGAACGCTCATGCGCGGCGCGAATTCCGCGCCTGCGCTGAGGGTTCTATTGAGCGGGGCGGGCCATGACGGAACCGCTCCATCACCAGCATAGCTCAACCGACGCTAGTGACGGAGCGGTTCCGTCACCAGCATGCGGCCGCCCCGCCCCCTTAGCACTGCGGCGGAATAGCCGCCGCAGTGAAGGGGTTAAAGGAGGACGGAACAATACCCTGAGAGATGGATGCATTTAGAAGGGATGAAGGGGGATCGGGGCAACCAGAGTAGCTCCCTTAAGATACAAGCCGGTGCACAGTCTGCAGGGGAACCTGACTTAACCTTCCTAAGCAGGGCCAGGAAGGATTCCTTCGAGATAGGAGAAAAATGATTCAGGGAAGAGGACAGGGGGGAAGGGGAGGGAAGAGGAGAAGATGGCGAGGGGATATTCCGTTTGATGTTAGCAATCTTCTCAAGAAAGAAATCGTTCAAGGAAAGGCAAAGGGCTTGGGAAGGGACAGGGTTGGGATTAACTCTGTCAGAGGCGGCCAAATTGTGAACGATGGAGAAAATCTCCTTGGATTTATTAGACGCTACTAAGATTTTACTAGAGAAGTATTCCAGTTTGACTGAGAGAATAGCTCTCCTGTAGTTCTTTAGGAGGGATCTGTATCGGTCCCTCAGGAGGGGGCAGTGACGGGGGCATGACGGTCTTACAAATAAATGACCTTAAGGAAGACTCTAGATGCAGGTTCACCATGTTGGATTCGGTCATAAAGTTTAAGATGAGGAACTGAAACCCGTGGCGTTAAACACATGATTGAAGAGCAGCTGTTTCAAAACTTGCTTCAATTGAGCACATGATGTTTAAAGTAAGCAAAAGTTGTAAGTATCAAAAGTGTGGGAAAAATAGGTAGAAATATAGGACATAAAATGTCTGTAATGCAGGCAGTTAAGCACAATCACGGAGGCCATCATTACTTGAACTGCAACAGAACAAGTCAGAAGTGATGTGGTTTCAAGAAGAATGCTCTTCCATGAAGGACTAAAAGGCACTGGCCAACCAAAAGCTATGCTGCGATTCAGATGTTTATTTTCTGGATGGTGCGCCTTTAAGTAGCTATGTATACTAGATGGTGCGCCTTTATGTGGCGATCAGTTGGTCAATTACTTTGCCCGGCCCACGCTTTTTCAAGTTAAAGGACGTTAGCCCTGCTTCACGCCTCATGAAAAGGCCTATGTCCATGAACCTAGAAATGGTGCTGAATATCCGCTGGTCTGCTCAACTAAAGCGGGGCATTTCGTACTCCTATAGGACTTTCTTTGGACAACAGGGAAATGAGGCACTCAATTCAGTACAGTGGGTGCACACATTGCTAGCAGATCACAATGGCTTGCCTCAGTGAGAGACCACTAGGGGCAGGGCCATCATTTGCACATGAATGACACCTTGCCTTTCAGGAAGACAGCAACAACCATCGCCTAAATATTTAGATATAGAAGGTGACAGACCTGGAGTGTGAGAAGCTGGGGCACAAAATGGAGCAATAGTTGGACAGAGCAGCAGTACCAGCCACTAATGCCCTCCCTGTCTCCAATGGAGAAACCAAATTCTCGATGGGCGAGACATGGAGAGCTTTCACAAGAACAAATGATTTCCTTACAGGTCTCAGATGATCTGCTTCATTGGTACTGGCATCATCGGTCTGTGTCCTGTTTGGGATTCATTATCCTGCGTTGAGCAGATGTTACCTTTATTTTGGACCAGACAAGGGTTGAAAGGATCCTGGTGATGTTGGCCATAACAAGCCTCTATTACGAAATCTTGTGAGACCTCCGAGTCAGCTTATTCTAGTCAATTCTGATCCACCCCAACATCTGCAGTGCCTTTGTCTTGGGATTAATGCGTACTCTGTAATGTGGGCCATGGTATGCCAACACAGCAAAGTAGCTTCATGGTATAAAATGATCTCTATGTATTCAAATGACAGAATGTAATATAGGAAGAGGATAAAACATTAGTGGGGATCGATCTGCCGACAGATGGATAATAAAAAAATGCAACACACCCATTTGGCTAAACCTCTTTAACTACGATCATAAACAAATAAGGCTCGGCAAATGTGGTAAATATGATGAGAATATAGTGAAGTAGTTGATAAAAGTCAACCAAGAAGATAACTGCAAACTGAAAGGGTCAGAGTGAATACATCACAGAGAAATTACACTATGGAAGCAGGAAATAATGCAAGACAAAGTTCATCATATATTATTGGCAACTATCTGCTTACAGCCATAGAGAAAACTTAACACCAAATGTGGGCATCCACTAGTGTTGATTCAAGGGGCGTGTATAATCGAGCACTGGCAAAGCCAATAGGTTTCGCTGATGTGAGAGCTGTTGACTTTGCCACTGTCTTGTACCCATGTACTAAAGGAACCCCTTGTGAAACACCAAAGAAGAAAATACAAGCTTCAGTTGTTACGTGTTGGAAAACAGCTTGATGTTATTTAAAGTCGCGCTGGAGGTTAACTCAAAAAGCTATGTGAAAGCACCACCCCTACTAAACATAACTAATGTCCACGTAAAGCCCCTTCGTAGCTGCTCATACTTTAGTCCGGAGTTCTGTGGTAAAATAAGATAAAGATAAAGTAAGAATCATGAACAGCACTGACCTTAATATTTGTCCAGATTTCCACCTTCAGCATCATCAGTTTGAACAGTCATTGTTCTTTTTCCTCTGTCGGCTGATGCTGTGAAGTGTAAACACAGTAGCGTAGGTAGCCCTTGTGCCACCACTGCTTTTGCGTAAAACAGCAGGGAGGGGGGTGCTGGCAGGGGGATGAAATAACTAGTGCATTCCCCTCCCCCTTGCTACTCTGTGCTACTGTGTAAACACACCAAATCTGTGCCTGCCTGTTGCAAGTCATAGGCTTGACTAGCAGGATGCAATAGTCCCAGCAGCCCAAACAGCATCCTCCAGTACAGAGGCTAAAACATCAGGACCATAGACCAAATATCCTGGACTCTCTGATTCGGGATTCACAGTATCCAGGATGGCTTTGAACAGTAGAATCTGCGAAGGAGTCAGGTGTGACTCTGGCATGTTGCTAGTAAATACCAACGATGTTAGGTGGTTCGCTATCCTCCGGAGATGGTATATGATTGCCTGGGGCCAGTGTGTCTTCAACAGTTTGTTGTCAAGGTATGGGAAGACTGGTAAATCTGACCTCCGAACATGTGCCAAGACCCTCGCCATCACTTTCGTTAACAACCTAGGAGCACAGGTAAGGCCAAAAGAGAGCACCACATAATAGAAAATGCTCCTGGCCCACTGTAAATTACAGAGAACGCCTGTGGACCTGTAGTATGGGAATATGAAAATAAGCGTCCTGCAGGTTCAACGCTTCCAACTATTTAGTATTTATGATCAAGGGAAGACAAAACCTGGCCCAGCGCTGTCTGCAGGGAGTCTGGTGATATTAAAAAAACCCTGGTGCATCCCCAAAAGGGGCGGAACTGTTGAGGAATGTGCCTGGTAGAGGAAGGTAGGCCTAAAGAACAAGCTGTGGTGAGACTTTAAATCCTTCCAGGCCCGCTTTCTCACAAAACAGACAAGAGCCGTGTAATAGCATGTCAGTCAAATATGCCCGGAAATACCCTCAGAAGCCCATAGACCTCATCCCGGTGTGGCATCGAAGCCCCACACCCATGCTGATTGCAGGTGTCCATGCTGGACTGAATATTGAATTATGCTGCATCCTGATCATCCTGGATGGTTTGGACTAAAGATGCTTGAAGGACATCTGGAGCTGCTGGCAGGATTTGGCCCACCATATCTCACAAAGCATGGGTGTAGTGTCTCAGGAGACAGTCGGCAATGACAGAACATAGGGGTAAGGCTGGCAGAGGAGAGAACATGAGCTTGTCAAAGTTCTCCAAGCATTTAGATTTGCAATCAAGAGGGGTTGTATGGAAAACATTCAAGTTTAGTCTGCTGATGTATGCCTACACCAAACTCTCCGGCGTTGGTTGTCGTGTTAGGAAGTCAGGTCGCACAGCGCTGGTCTATTACAATGATTTACATGCCTATCGAATGGCATCCCAGAACATGGTTTTGACCAAATGCCTAAGAGTATATGTAAGGGCTTTGTTAAATGACAGGAGAGGTTCAGCGGGAGCATGGCCAGGTTACGGGATATTCAGTAAGGATAATGGCCTTCACTTCCATGGTAGGGGGCTGCAGGTCAAGTAGTCCGCAGCCCTTTGCGTAACAATGGCAAAAAGAAACACTCTCCTCTGTGGCAGGACCAGGAGGAGACAAAACTGCAGAGTCTGGGGAGGTGTCTAGGCCACTGGCATCTTGAAGTTCCTCATATGAATTGTCCTCCTCATACTGTGGGACAGATTTGTCCCCTTCATCACAGTTAATGAATAATTGTCTGATTCAGACGCAAAGTGTTGGTGTTATGTACGAGCTCTGCAGCATGGTAAAGGCAATGTGTCAGAAGAATTTCCTAATTTCTGCACTGCTGTGGAATTGGAAAAAAGCCTCATTTGAGACAAGAGGGGCTCGGAGTTGGAAACCACTATGGGTCCACCAGTGACGCAGTCAGCGCAGTGTGAATGTCATAAGAACCAACACCCAAACCGAACTCTGAACAGAAGTGGGTGGAGAACCCGAAGCGGTGCAAAAGGCATGCCTGCCGAAGAGGGCAGAACCCCTACCGGCGGCCACTGTGGACTCTTGGTGCCCGAAGGTGTGCCAGAGGGAGCCAAAAGTGTGTATATTAAGAGCAGCATGGCCTCCCTAAAGGCCTTGATCTTGTGCGATAATGTCAGACTCAAAAATTTGGATTGCATTGGAACTAGGTTCGGAATTTGGTCGTCTGGAGTGTTAGAGCAAGACCGAATGGGAACACTTTCACCCTCTCTGGAGTTCCATTCCTGATTGGACTTTGTGTTTTTGTGTTTTCATTGACTTATCAGAAGACTTTGAACTAAACTAGGATCTGCCACTGGAATACCTTTGAGAATAGGAATGGGACCTTCCTTTTGGCTCATATCGGTCACAGCGTGGAGTTGCCTGATGTTTGGCAACACAGTTTTGGTTTGCGGTCCCATATGGCTTTTGGGTTCATATGCGCAAGATGTTCGCAGGCCCTGGAACTGTGTTCCGAACACCACAGACATACCTCAAGTGGGGAGAGGTGGGAGGATTAGTAACAGTCCCTAAAAAGCTTAATTTGGGGAGGTGACATATTTCTCCCGTACACTAATAAAAAGAAAACATTTTGTGAAGAAGTTTGTCATAGACAAAAGAAGTACAGCTCAGAATCCATGTCTAAAGGCACAGAAAGAAAGGAACTGACACCAGTGCGCCCGAGTAGCGCTTATATGCAGCTCTACTGGTTACTTCAGGAGTGAAAATGTCGGTGTGCAGCTGCAAACACTATCTAACTGTGCCGCAGGAGTACTGATTTTGACTGTACGGAACTAGTCTGATGCTTATGGAAATATTCATAAGATGAGGAATGAAAAATGTCCTAGCTTTCGTAACCGAAAGTTTCAATTCTATTAAGAACTCAGAGGCGATGATTAGGCATTTTACTTCTTTTATTTCGCCGCTGTGAAATAAAAGAAAGGAAATGCCTAATCCTGACATAGAATCTCCGGTTAGACGTATCCATCAGAAAGAAGAATTTATTGGTAAAACAGCATATCACAAAATGGTGATATCCTACTTGTATCAAGGCTCTGATGTAGATTTTCAAAATGGTGATATCCCACTTGTATCAAGACTCTTATGCAGATATTCATACACGCATATTGTCAAATAAGCAATGGCACGTGGCAAACCACAAAAGACAATTAAGTAGCACTATAGGGAAGACATGTAGGTCTAATGGATGCAGAGAGACCTTTGGCCTCTGCTTGTCCATCAATGGTGAGTGGTGATTGCCAGCAGAGGTGTTTAAGTACATTAGGAAAACAAACGTTTCAAATTTTAACGTTGGCATGGAAAAACTCAATTCATTATCTGTGAATACAAATGATTTGAGAGGCTCCAAAGACAAAGATACACAGAAGCAGCAGATTGGCTGGGCTATTTCTCATCTTCACTTACTGTCTGTGGATTCATCTTGCCAGTCATTAAATCTAGCAGATCTGGGTCGGCCATAGTGATCGTGCAATCAGGTTTCTTATCTGTAACAAAACACAAAATGGGAAAATGGGAATTATTGCGAATCGTCTTTTCACAGTTAATAAGCCAGCCTATTTCTGTAGTCAAGGCTCTCCTCTTGCACTGCACTATTTCTAGGGCTTACTAAAAGCCCAGAGCAGAACATTCAGGAAAGCTTGGGGATTACTGCAAGTGAATACTAAAAGGTGTTGCATGGAACAAAATGTTTACAAAGGCAGCCAGAAACGTTGTGGGCACATTGGTCGGTGGGTGATGCGGAATCCCCAGTACTTACACAGCAATGAGAAATAAAACAACATGCCATCTAATAATAGCTAAATGTGAACGTGAAAGCAGTAAGACCATAGTTTACATGAGGAAAAAGAACTCACTCTAGCTTGTACATTTAGCTCTCTAATGTTGGACATTTTGCCCTGCAACTCACCACGCTGTATTTATTGGTGATACAATTGAAAATAGGTCTTCAGGACAGAAAACAGGTAACAATGTTGTGGTTTTTCCTGACTTAAAGAGAGATTCCTTTTTCACACAGTAGTATCGCGTTACGTTTGCTGTGCTGGTAAAGGAAGGGTGTAAATATGTAAGTGCACATGCAGTAAACTCTATGTTTATACAAAAGATTCTTGCAACATGCCGTATGCTGCACGACATGATTTCTCCTAATTTAATCGGACACATGATTTGGCACAGCCAAACTTGTCGGCAATCGGCGGACCAATTATATTTCGTTTGCGTTTTGATATAAGCAAATTAAACTAACACCGATGGACTACAAAATATCCTGTGATGAGAAAGTAGGTTTATGAGGTGAAGCTGGTCTCAGCAGCAGCTGTTTCTGGTAGTGACAGTTTTGTAAACAATGTAACAAACAAAAACAATGAGAGGTCAACAATTACATTACAAGTATCTGACAATTTTCAGTTTAGTTTAGATGTTGTGTTTGTAAAATGCAGCATACACCTTTAACTAGGGTATCTTGGTGCTAAGAAAACCAAACTAAATCAACATCGTAACGTTTCAAAACAGACTACAAAGCAAGCGACCAAAGTCATTGAGGGGATGGAAACAGCTAGGTTTGCAACAGTTTTCTGAATTTCAGAAGGTGAGATTCTGGCATAATTACAGGGGCATGAGATTCCATTTTATTTCTGCTGCGGAAGAAAAGGACCTACCACCCATAGTCTTGAGACAAAACTTAGGAATCTCCAGAAGAAAGTTGTTTTTAAACCTTTTTTTTAAAAAACATTTTTGTTGATGCAAGTGCAGAACAACAATACAATCAAATAAGAAAGCATCATGTAAGGGTTCAGTGCAGAGTGGCAAAATACATATCAATACGAGTACATAAAGGTCAGTTTTCAGCAATACAGTGCCAGTGGCATAGAGCAATAAACCTTTATCAAGGAGGCGACATATTCAATACAGACTCTTCCAGGGGTGAATATGGAGAAGAAAAGGCTTGTAGGCTTGGTGAGGCGGGGAGGGGGAAGCCTGGGGAAATGCCAAGCAGGGGACCGCTAATGGTCAGCACCGGCGGCCGCCACGGGCCGAGGCCGGCGGGGAGCGAGGGGGAGGCAGCGGCAGGATCAGAGGAGGAATAGGGCAGCAACTGAAGCCCACTCGGCTCTCAATAGGACAGGATGAGAGCGGACCTATGTGAAAAGCCATGACCAGTGACACCTACACATTGAACAAAGCGGCGGCAACCGCGGGCGCAGGGGCAGCAGGAGGGACAGGGGACGCAGGCACGCTAGGGGAGGAGCGGGATTGGAGGTAATCGACCAGGGGACACCAGATATCGACCGGGCGCGACCTAGCCGGTAGCAGATCCCAAAATTCCGATAGCAATGTTTGGCAGCAGGACGCATCCTCCAACCAGGCCGACACCAAGGGGGCAGGCCGGCGGCCCCAACACATGGCCACCCGGCGTCTAGCCAACACCAGGAGCATCGAAATCAGCCTGCGCGACGCATCTGGACAGGGCTTGACAAAACCGAGTAGACAGAGAAGGGGGTCCGGAGATATGGCAGCGCCAGCAATCTCGGAGATCGCGGAACAGACCTCCAGCAAGAACACCTGCACCCGGGGGCAAAGCCATGCCAAGTGAGCGAAATCCAGGGAAGGGGCGGAACACCGAACGCAGGAATCATCAGGTATGAGCCCTAAGCGGTGAAGATGTCATGGAGTGCGATAGAACCTGTGTAAAACTTGAAGTGGATCAATCGCAGCCGGAAATTTGGGGAAAGTTTAATAGTTTGATTACAACAGTAGAGCCAATCGGCGTCCGAAATATCCAGACCCAGGTCGGCACTCCACGCCTCGCGTGTCCGCGTCGTGGAGGCCGAGGAGGACAACAGGGCAGAGGCATACAATCTAGTAACGAGCTTACGCGGAGAAGTGGAAGTGTAGAACAAATCCAGAGCGGGAAAAGTGGGCGGAGGCTGCGGAAAGGACGGGTGCAATTTCCGGCATGTGGCGCGCAGCTGGTAATACAGAAGCGTGTCCATCAAGGATGGCGATTCCAGGAGTGGATAGAAAGAATCATCGGGTATAGATCAGCCACAGTCTCGAGGCCCCCCGACGCTGCGTGCCGAGACATACAGGATGACTGGAGCGGGGGAAGTCCGGGTGGTTAGTAATGGGCATAGTGCCCGCTGATAGAAGAGTGAGTGCAGCCAGTCTGCGCAGAGAGGACCACGCCCATCGCAGCGTCTCCACCGTGTTAACCTCCGAGCGAGGGCACACCGCAGGGGCGAACAACATAGTAGTGAGGGGCCAGGGGGTGGCGACATCAGACTCCACCGCGACGTGAGGCTGGTGGGGGGTGGGATGCAGCCAGAAGTGCAGGAAGCTGGCCTGAGCGCAGAGGGCGTACAGTCGGAGATCAGGCGCACCAAGACCACCAGCGGCCATCGGCAGGGTCAGGATTTCATAAGCGACCCTGGGCTGTCGCCCCGCCCAGATTAAGGACACCATAAGAGAGCGCAACCTGTGGAAAAAATCAGCAGCAGTCAGGGGGATGGGTATGTTAGAGAAAAGATAAAGGAATTTAGGGAGGACCACCATCTTTGCGACGGCAAGGCGGCCAGCGAGAGAGAGGGGCAGCCGAGTCCACTGAGGAATCTTAGACTCCAGCCAGTCCACAGCACGGCCAAAATTGGACCTCCAGAGGTCGTCCGGGTCCCTCCTCAACCAGATGCCGAGATAGCGGGTAGGATCTGTAGCCCACTCAAAGGGATAGTCAGGCACAAACGGAAGAGTGGCATCCGTTAGGGGGAAAAGTACGGATTTATTCCAATTAATCTGGACCCCCGAAAGCCCTCCGAACCGAATAACTGCACGTACCAGGGGGCTGAGATTTTCCTGAGGATGACGAATGTAGAGGGTGACATCATCTGCATACATGGAGACCAAGAGGGAGCGGGACGAGAAACTGATGCCCCTTTGGGTGTGGTGTTGTAGAAGGCGGGCGGCCAGGGGCTCCATAGCGATGGCAAAAAGCATGGGTGACAGAGGGCATCCCTGCCGCGTGCCACGCAAAATGGGGATAGGGTCAGTGATTTGGCCATTAATGCGTAATCGAGCGAGTGGGTCAGTGTAAAGCAATTTAATATTCCTCAAACAGTGAACGCTAAATCCCATACGAGAGAGGACATAAAAGAGGAAAGGCCACTCCAGCGTGTCAAACGCTTTGGTGGCATCGAGCAACGCGGCACGGCCGGAAGGTCGGGGTTAATTTGATGCAGAACCGAAAAGATGGTACGAAGATTATGGGAGGTTGCCCTACACGGGATGAAGCCAGATTGGTCGGGGAGGGCGATGGTTGGCATTAAAAGAAGCAGACGGGAGGCGATGAGTTTAGCGAAAATTTTATTGTCTATATTAATGAGGGAGAGGGGGCGGTAGGAATCACACCAGTCTGCAGGTTTGTCCGGTTTGAGGAGCAACGTTAGCGAGGCCTCACGGAGCGACGGTGGGAGCGTGCCAGTATCAAAGGACTCCTTATACATGGCAGCAAGACGTGGAACCAGAATGGGGGCGAACTGCTTATAGAAGGCGGCCGTGAGGCCGTCCAGGCCGGGCGCCTTGTCACACGGCAGACCGTTGATCGCAGTCAGTATTTCCTCTCTTGAAAAAGATTCATCAAGAAATTTGCTGTGGTGGTCCGCCAGCCAGACCAAAGCAATGGACTCAAAGTATTGATCAAAGTCCCCCGACGAGGGGGAGGGGGGGTTGCCAGCTGAAGATAGCCGGGAATAAAAGTCAAGGAAACGGGACTTTATCTCTTCGGAAGAGGTGGTGCGATCCGGTCCACCGTCAACGAGGGCAGTGATGTAAGAAGAGGCACGCGGTGGGCGTGAGAGTCCCCCTCCCCGAAGCGGCGGGCATGACCCTCCTTACCCAGAAAGGATAGCTCGCGGCCAGCCTCCTCGCAGAATTCAGAGTGCTTTTGACGCAGAAGCGATAACGCGTTGGGGCCAGCGCCGTTTGCAATGGAGGCGTCAAGGTCCGGGATCTCCCCTTCAAGCCTGGTAAGTGTGGAACGAATGGCTCTGAGGACACCGGCCTGCTTGGATATGCACTCACCCCGAATGAATACCTTGAATACCTCCCATAGCATGGAGGCCGAATCCACAGAGCCAACATTAAGCTCAAAATAATTAACTATGGCGGTTTGAATCTCATCACAAAAGACAGTATCCCGGAGGGCGTTGGAAGGAAGGCGCCAGGTGAATGCGCGGCACTGGGAGTCCGGAGGGCGCAGAAGTAGGCGGACCGGAGCGTGGTCGGAAAGTGTGCGCGCCATGTGAGTGGCGTCCAGAGTCCAAAAGAGGACATCCGGCGAAACAAGCCAGAGGTCAATGCGCGACCACCAGCCCCTAGCACCCGAGATGTACATGCCCTCCCGGGCATCGGGCTGGAGGTGACGCCAAACATCAACTAGCGAGTTGTCCGACAAGATGGAAGACAAGGCAGCGGCCGCGCGCGGGTGAGACCGGTAAGAGCCCGACCTGTCCGAATCTGCGGATAGGGTGACGTTGAAATCGCCACCCCGTATTACCGCCGCGGGGCCACAGGAGGAGATCAGCTGCCAAACAGTATAGAAGAACTCAGGGTTGTCTGTTTTGGGGCCATATACCGAAGCAATGGTGACAGGTTGAGCGAGCAGCATCCCGTGGAGAATCACATACCGACCGTCAGGGTCGACTTTGACACGGGTGGTGTGCCAGGAGAGGACGTTGCGCAGCAGGATGGAGACACCCCTAGAGTAGGAAGAGTACGTGGAGGAGTGGGACTCCCCCAGTATCTTGCGCCGAGTCTGGAGGTCGAATCAGGGAGTAGGTGAGTCTCCTGTAGGAGGCAAATGTCGACATTGTGGCGTTGCAGGTGGGCATGTGTCAAACGGACCATGCGATGGTCATTTAGGCCGCGGACATTCCAGGACCAACAAATTAAATCAGCCATGGGACCGGAGATTGCGATGGTCATTTAGGCCGCGGACATTCCAGAACCAACAAATTAAATCAGAGATGTTGGACAATTAGACCCAAGGCGTGGGACGGGAGGCCAAGCAGCATGCAGCCCAGTGGAGCCATGGTGGGGGAGGAAGGGCCAGCAGAAGAGCACAGACGCTGCAAGAGCAAAGAAGGAGAGGGGGCCATCGCAGAAGGAACGCCAGCTCCGAAGGGAAGTTGTTTTTAAACCTTAAGACAGCAGTCAGGATAATATCGCCAAACCTTGGCAGCGGCACCGACCAGGAGTAAAAATAATATTTGTGCACCAACCACATTGAATTAAAAATTCACTCTTTCACTGGAAACCAAAGAAGCCAGGCTCCTGCCGGTGAGATATGGTCCAGTCTCGCAGTCTAGTTTTGTATCAGTTACAACTTTGAATAAAAAATGCTGGTAGGTCAAGATAAACTGAGTTACTGTAATCCAAGCCGTGGACAAAAAAGCATTCCATATTTGAACCTTATAAGGGAATGGAAAAAGGTACAGAACCGGTTTTATTGATTATAACTGGAAAACACAGCAATTCACAGCTGAAGAAATCTGATTGGACTAAATAAGTAACCTTTACACCGAGATCTGTCACAGCTGCCACAGGGGTGGACACAGTGTTCAAGATGGAGGAGGGGGGGGGGGCAAAACGGTGTTCCCAAAACTGTGAAGGTTTAATGTTTAATGTGCATAGGATTTCAGTCTTGCCACTGTTGCGCTTTAGATGGTTTGTCATCCAATATTGGAGCTTAGAGGAGCAATCATATAGTTGAGCCCAGTGCTAAATTTTTAAAGAATTAGGTGCCACTGTCCAAAGTATTTCACAAAGGTCGGTTGCGCCGTCCTACCCACATATCACTGTAAACAGTAGATTTAAGTCCTTCCCAGTTTTCTCACGTTTTTAAGCTATATTAAATAGTTAAATGCTTCACTAATTAACTTTGCTATAAAACAATCACACAGTGCCACCATGTGGTAGAAGCTCAAAATGAAGCACTGGTTGATCCTCCTCGTCCGTTGAGGTCACCGGTTAGTTTTACAATTATTTGGGTATCCTCTGCATAGAGAAACAGACTAGGCCCAAAGGACGGTCTCATGTAAGATCGCAGATTCAAATGAGGTGCATGGACTCATAAAGCTCTTAATATATATATATCTCTATCTATCATAAATGGTGGCCTGGGCCCACATTGGTAAATTATAGGCCCTGGGGAGCTCACCCCCGGGCCGCATTTAATAAGGTGAGAGGGGCACACAGCTCCCTCCCATTCCCGAGCCATTATAGGCCCCATGAAACCCATCCCAAGGCCGTATTTTATAAGCAGAGGGGGCGCACTGCCTCCGTCATTGAGCCATTATAGGCATACGGGAGTCCACAACTGGGGCCAACAGTTCCATAAAAAGGTGAGGGGGCTCACCCCCCCCCCCCCCTCCCCTTCCACAAGACTTTCAAGAGCACTGGGAATCCCATCCATCCCATAGGCTGTAACCCGGGGAGCCAACCCTGGGGACGCAGCAGTTTCCCTGCCCACACGGGCAGGGAAACGTGCGTTTGCTCCCACCTGGCATGAGCATTTTCAAAATCTCACCAAACTGGAGCAAACACTAAATCTGCTCCTAGCATGCAGAAGCTTTAAAAATGCTCCACCAGCTGAGAGCAAATTTTGCTCCAGTCCGGAAGGAGCAGATCAAATATCTGCTCTCTCCGGCCGGGAGCAATTCTAGCTCATGATGTCATTTGAGATGTCATCAATGATGTCATACATTATGTCATAGAACATGTCATGAGTAATGTAATATGTGAAATCATAAACAGTGCATGGCGGAGGTGCAAGCTATAGTTAGCTCTGCTAAATATAATTGGTGAATTTTTGTGTTTTTTTTAGTTCAAAACGTTAATGTTGTCGCTGACATATTCACCCAAATTTAACGTTACTTTAACAGGCCTCAAAAAATTATTTGCCCACTCGCTATGGCAAGAAATTTTCCTTCAGGATGAGCCAGTTTTCAGGCTTCCTTGACCAGAGTGGTGAGTGTGCTCTGCCACTGTGCTAAACTGAGTCCTTACTGCAGCTAGTGCAGTGCCAGTATGAGGCTTTAGGGGGCAGCAGGGTAAAATATTTGAGAAAACTAAAAATGTGGGAAAGAAAAGGTGTTGATTGCTGATTGCAACGTGCGTTCGGACTGCTGAGGCTTGGGTGCAATCAGCCAATCAGATGGCAGCTAGATTGTGGTCTCCTGTAGTATATAGGCATGTTTACACACTTCTCATTGGCTGATTACAATGAGTCGCAGCGGGATACACAGCCCAAGAAGGGTTTAAACTGACTTTGCCAGCGCCTTCCAAATCGGAGTACAGATTTGTGGTTGCAGCGAACTGGCTGGGCACAGTAGGAGTGCCATTTTCCAATGGTGCCCCACTAAATAAGTGGCCACCCCACGGGCAGCAGGCCACGCACAGCAACAGGTAAACTGGTGCAACTCACTCTCCTTCTCGGCCTTAATAATAATATCGTTTTCCATCAACTTTCCAATTGTATTATGCCACATATTTAAGCGGCAGCTGTAACTAGGAGGCAGGCATGTGTTGGGTTACAGTGAACCCGACCACAGCCAATGAAAATTATTAATAGGAGGAAATGCTGTGGTTCAAACGCGGTCCTCCGCCTCCCTGCGAAGAGCTGTAGGAAAGGTTATTTCTCATTTTATAACAGGTACCTTGACAATGGTTGGCGCTGAAGGAGGTGCGATTTGAAACAGCTGTTTGAATCACTAAAACGAGTGCAGGTGAATGCAGATTCCTAAGACACGCGTTGTAGTAAGACCCTCAAAGACAGTTAAGAATAGAGGATCCACTGCTTGCCATATATTATTATGCGTGTTGTTCTAAAGAGATGATGTCTTAGCAGTGCACTTGCACACCAGGGAACACCGTTGGGAATAGGGTAGTGTGTCAATCGAAGGAAGGACAACCCTTCCCTTTGGAAGACGTGAAACGTGCTTAATAATTCATGATTGCCATGCAGTTGTACTGCTAGTGGTGGATGGGAACTGCAAAGACCAGTGCATAGCATGGATGCCCACTTTTCCCGCTACTGTATGGAGGCAGCACCAACAAAAGTATACACAAACACCCACAACATTCACATGTAAGCACACATGCGGCACAAGAGCACACACAGACACAAATACACTCATCCAAGACACATACTAAACGCACACACTCATACAAGAGTGATGCAAGCCAACGGTGGTCCACTGCTGTTCTTGATGATGGACAGCACGAAAGAGTCATTAAATAGTACTTCATCACCAAGTTTGGGCTGTTATAAAATGCTTTGGCGGTGTTCATATGCTCCTTGCAGGTGTTTATCCATTTTCTTTTTACTACCTCGGGGGGTTTACTTTCCTGCTTACAGTTTTTCACCTGAAGCTGCTGATCGTCCTTTTAGCACTGTACAGCGAGCCATGTTTCTTCATTGATTTAAAAGGTCTACATGGACTTCCTAAAGAGGATTCAAATCTGGTTCTGAAGTTACAAAGCCAGCAGCTCCAGCTGCTAGGCCACATCCAATCCCCATATCAAAGATACCAGCATGTGTGGAAATACAATCTGCAGCAGTCAGATGTGAGACCTGGAGAAGTACTGGAGAGGGGTAGAGTAGGAGAGCAGCAATGAACAAGTGTCTTCCCTCTCCTTGGTGTGAAGTGTATTTAAGTGTATTCCTACTTGATAGGACTAAATCTTCCTCCCCAATGGATCCTTTACCACTAAAAATACTGAAGGAGTGCAGAAACAGCATTAAAGTCCACATTTGTAAAGCGCACAATCACCCGTAAGGGTCTCTAGGCGCTGGGGGGCCGTCGGGAAGATTAAGCGAGCTATTGCCCAGAGTCACATGGTGCTGGGCTAACCTGCCGCCGGAGCCGGGGATCGAACCGTGGTCCCCAGATTCCAGTGTCAGTCGCCCTGGCCGCGGCGCCACACCTCTTCATTCTTCCGCCCATGTTGGAAGTTATGAATAGGGCTATCGTCCAGGGTTCCTTTCCACCAGTGTGGAAGAAGGCTATTGTGAAGCCTCTCCTCAAGAAACCATCTTTGGATCCTGGCCTTCTTAAAAACTTCAGGCCAATCTCTCTACTTCAGGCCAATCTCTCTGCTCCCGGCCCCTGCAAAAATATTGGAGGCACACCTCAACTCTTACCTCTCCACTTTTCTTGAGACCAGTGAGTATCTTGATAACACACAGCACGGATTCAGAAAACATCACAGTACCGAATCCGCACTCACTGTTGTAGTAGATAACATACGACGCAAAGTGGATAGTGGCCAAACTACAGTACTCGTCCTATTAGATCTCACAGCCGCGTTCGATACCCTATCTCCCGCCATTTTAACATCTCGGCTTAGGGAGGCAGGGGTTACTGGGCCGGCCTTGAATCTTCTGAACTCCTTTCTCCTTTGTAGAGAACAGAGAGTAAAGCTTGGAAATTTCCTCTCCCCTGCCAAGTCATTGCAATGTGGGGTGCCACAGGGGTCGGCCCTTAGTCCGACCCTGTTTAACATCTATGTGGCCCCCCTTGCTAGACTAGTAAGATCGCAGGGGATGGAGGTGGTGTCCTACGCCGATGACACCCAGATCATGGTGTCACTGGCTCATTCATCTGTCCATACATCTGCCATTAGCTTTAGATCATGCATGCAGCATGTGGCAGATTGGATGATCATCAATTCCCTAAAGCTAAATGGCGACAAGACAGAGGTCTTGGTCTTTGGGAAAGACCAAGATGTTTGGTCGAGCGATTGGTGGCCTTCATCTCTTGGCATCTGCCCCACTCCCTCCCAATCAGCCAGAAATCTCGGCGTGGTTTTTGACACCTCACTCTCTATGACGCTCCAAGTAAATAGGACCGTGGCCACTTGTTGGGGTGTTATTAGGATCCTAAATAGGATCCGTAACTATCTTTCTATCCAGGCTCGTAAGCAGATTGCAGTCGCTCTTGTTGGATCCAGGCTCGATTATTGCAACTCCCTGTATGTGGAGGCCAACAAGGGCCTTATCCACCGACTGCAAATCGTGCAGAATGCTGCAGCACGCTTTGTTCTGGCCCTTCCCTTGGCATCGTCAGCCACGACTGCTAGGAGAGATCTTCATTGGCTCCCTGTTCAGCATAGAGTCTTCTTTAAGATTCTATGTCTCACATACAGAGCTCTTGCGGCTGGCACGGACGACGCACTTGGGTCTCTGCTTACCTGCTATATCCCAACCAGATCTCTTCGATCTGCTGGGTTACTTCAACTGGTAGTGCCCCGTACAAGGCTAGCCAGATGGGGAGCGAGAGCCTTTTCTGCTGCCGCTCCTAAGCTTTGGAATTCTCTTCCAATTGAGGTTAAATCGCTATCCTCAATTGATCTGTTTAAAAAGGCCCTTAAGACGTGGTATTTTATCAAAGCCTACCAATGAGAGATTGCTGGTTTGATTTGCGAAGCTGTATTATTTGAATTAGGCGCCTTGACGCCCATTGGGCAAAGTTTGCGCATGATAAAACTCAGTTCATTCATTCATTCAAGTGCAATTGATAACTGAGGATTCCTAAAATGTCCTCATAGTGGTGATCTTTACCAGGGGTGTGAAGGCGCGGGATGTGTTTAGAGTGGGTGGTTTCTGCATGCAGGGTTTTCGGCTCAGATGGGCTCCCTTATGGCGCTGACCCTTCACTCAATGGTGTGAGAGGCAGGGGGAGGCCCGAGCAATTAAAGGTATTCTTCGGGCTGTTTTACAACGGTTAATTGAGATGCTGGGAGAAAAGTGGGTGGGGTGGGGTGAGCAAAGGAATGCAGCGTGGGCTGGGAGCCATAAGTTAGGCTCATTAACTTATCAAAAATACACACAGTCCTCCTCTCTCTAATTTTAAAAGAAGTGACTTGTGATGACGATAGCTCTAGACAGAAGTATGCCTACTCGCAAAACCACAGTACAAGAGCAGATAAACACAACCACACACACTCATAGAAGACAGAAGCACGTATGCTCACATACACAAACAGCACAGGAGCACAAAGACCCTAACATTTACGGAGGCACTGTATACAAACACAGGCAATTATTAAAAAGAATAGGCATGCACATGCAAACACGTACACAGGCACACAGTTATTCCCTCACTTTAACATCCAAGGCCAGATAGATCAGCGTACACACAATACATGCATGCACAGTTATTACGTCACTTCAACACAAGGGCACACATCAAGCACAGACTCACAAATGTGCACTAAACGTCAAGTCACACACGCAGATCTACTCTCAAAGGCGCATATGCATAGGTGGAAACATGCACACAAATGCTAGCCTGCACCTGCAAGTTATACAGTCACACGTGCATGAGCAAACAAAAGGAAAACAGAAAGGTGCCCTCCATGGCATCCTTAGGGCTACCTTTGATGCATGGCATTCTATGGTAGTTCTGGTCACACCCACGCCCGGGGCTGCTCAGCTCGTTCAATACAATGATTTACAGTGGAAAATGAAGCCACCTCAGGGCTGATATTCATGTTGTGTTTTTTTAGGTCGAGCCTGAGCAGCGCATTCGCTGATCTACGAGGCGTGCTGTATTCAGGTATGAACTTGAAGCTCCGCCCATATTTTTCATTGGCTTGGGTCCTTGTCCTTTGTAAACTGTGGCTTTTTATTGGTCAGTAGGCTTAGCAGTCCCTCCTTCGTACCGCTTGGTCTCATTTTGTAGCCTCCCATGAGGACACCCCCGTTACATGTGTTGTTACTCTGAACGTTTTAATTACAGCCTCCGAGCACGTTTAGGTTTATTTGCTTTGCTGAACGCGCCCGCATGTTTTTAGTTCCATTTCGTAACTTTTTTGTGTACAAGCGCCCTAGCCGCGCTTTCACATTAAGGACTGCTGCAACCCTTTCTTTACACGAGCCGCGTCTAAAGAAAGGTGCCCGGCCGCTATTAAATTGGCACTGGGACATGAGCGCTTTTACAAAAAAAAAAGCATTTACAATGCAATAGGTCTCGCATTTGCGAGAGGTTAGGCTATTGACCTTGTAAATGGCAATGCCTTTTATATATGCGTTTTAAAAACAACACATGAATAAAAGGCATGGTCATTTACAATGCCAATAGCTAAAACTCTTGGAAATGCGAGACCTATTGCATTGCAAATGCTCATTTTAAATCCTTTTGGAGCAGTTGAAAAGAAGCTGCACGCTGCTTCTTGGGTAGGAACGAGAATGAATTGCGGGTGGAGTGTATTGTTAGCTCGAGTTGATAATTCTAGTCACTAGACCTGTGGGTCTAGTAATACTTTTAAGATTTTTTTAGGTCTACTTTAACCTTTGTTTATTTGTGTGAATTTCTAAGTTTCTTTTTATTTAAACAAAACCAGATTTTTTATCACACCGCACTTTAACGTTACTTTAACCTTTTGTTTTTTCAGTATGTGTATATATCTCTCTCTCTCTCTCTCTATATATATATATATATATATATATACACACACACACACACACACACACACACATAGTGCCAGTGTTATCTACAGCACAGTATTTTTGCTATACTGGGATAATTAAAAAAGTAGAGGGCACAAGGAGGTTGCTTTTCGGCATACCATTTGGGTCACTTGATTTTTTTTAATGTCACTTCTATATTCATAAATATTCAGAAATAATTTAACGTGGAAAACCTATGAAAGCAGTTCAGTCAGTATTCAGGTTATGGTGTTCTTGTACATTACATCTATTACTGAATAACTCAGTCTTTTAGCTACAAGAGCAGGAATGAAATTGCCATTCTCTAATCACTCGCTCAAATTACTTCAATTTCAAATGGGCAGAGAAAAACAGGCAACTAAAAACAATTTACTTTTCGGGAAACTTTCCTAGAAGTGATTAGCACAAATGAGCCATGGGATTATCTACTTCCTCTCTACGTTGCTTTCTGGAAGGTATTATTGCATTTGATTGGACCATTAACATTAAAACTCCAACTGCGGCATCAATAAAGTTCATATCTTGTCTTTGTAAATTTCAAGAGTCGCCACAAAATTATTCATGTTGGCCTCATTACCTTGAATTTTTGCTCATAGTTGCTCAATGGTATTCATCGGTCCCCGGGGAGAGTACAAAGGCTAAAGTGCTAGAGTTGTATGAGCAAGTGATTTGTACTTTGGTTTATAAGGCACAGGGGTATCTATCCACAAACACCGGAGACTACAGAGATATCACCACTTGGAACCTAGGGCCTTATCACCTAGAGATTGTTTGCCAATGCCACATGCAAGATAGAGATTACGGATAAAGGATAGCCAGGCTTATTTTCCAATATCCTACTCAAACTCTGCCCCATGGCGGGAGTTTGCTTTTGGATAATTTGCAACAAGGATAACGATACTATTTTCCCTTCACTTTTGGGAAATCTTTATGGAACACCCCCTGCAACATTAGCATCATGGGCTATAATAGAAGCCACGAGCTGCAGAGCGGGTGCTCATTTTAAATACGGTTCTTAAATAGTTTTACATTATCCCACCGTCATACAGCGAAGGCAAGAAAGAGAAAATAAGCATTCAAGAGACAGTGTATTATCCGTAAGTACTCGCTCTGCGCTTCCTGACAGATGTTCTGAATACGAGCCGTCTGTCACAGACTTTACCTCAAATGTTTCTGCATTTATTGAACCTAGCAGGTGCAACAGACAATCAAACTTTAGTTCTCGCTGCCAGCATGGATAAGGATTATCCTTTACCATCTCGAATTCAGGAAGTTGATAAAAGTGGCTGCCACTATTCAGATGATTCAGTCATGCTCAGCTCACCTCAGAGATAGCTGGTCCTTCATGTTTGGAAAATGCGTTTTTGTGAAATCCATTTTCCCATTAAAACTGCAGAATTGGAAAGATTAAGACAGACGCCACTGTAGATGTATCTGGGTTTAATTAGGTCAGTATTTATTCATATCTTGCAATCTGTGTCAGCATCAAAGGAAATTAGACTTTTACATTGGTGAGGCTGTCCTTCGACGAACATGTTTAGTGATTACACGTATTTAGTGGTGGTTTAGAGGAGTTTATGGAAATATCACTAAAGGTTACTTTTGAAGGCTTCAACAGCAAAACCTATTCTCTTATCTTGCAGAATAAACTCTTGCACAATGGTTGGACAATAAAGGAAAGGTTCATGGCATAGTCCACTGGGAGAACCTATCTTATCTATGTGTCAGTCAGTAAAAATCTGAGACAACAATGTTTATTACAACATCAACTACCATGGAAGATTCCCAAAGCAAACTCCTCTCCTTGTGCTGAGCTGCATACTTGCACCACTTCAACACTAAATACCAGAATGGTCTCTGATCAATGCATTTTATTAATGCTTCAAAAGAATCAGGTCATTTATTTTCTCCAGTCAAGGCATAGGGCTCCAAAATTTGCTTATGGCAGTGCCAAATGGAATGATCATGCTAATGACTGCAGCAGCAAGAAGAACTGAATGTATGAAGAAAACAACTTCTCTGAACTTGACTTTATCCAAAGACCTTCCTGTGAACTGAAATATGAAAGAAATACTTGCTTAAAAAAATTAACAGTTTGCAAGATCGCCACAATTGTCAATTTTCTTGTTTTGCTAGAGGTGCTACCATAACTAGGAGGCTGATCAAATAGGCAAATGGAACTCAGAAAAAAGTTGGATTTCAGTCGTAATGACAGTTTACAGCTGTTTTATGTGTGTACTCTTGCTTATTTATTTATACGGTCGAATTGCAACCTACAACAGCATCTATACAGATATTTCATATGAAAAGCCACATTAAGAGAACATGCTACCTTTGTGTTGATGAAAACAATTTCCAGTAAATAAAAGCCTGCAGAGAAAAGGTAATGAGATACTGTAAACACAGAAACAGACACCAGGGTACACTAAACATAGACGTAGGGCATGGTTTCAGGTTGTGAGGAACTTTGTATAGAGATTGTGGGCAGCTGGAATTTCCAATACAGGTGGCAATTTCCACAAGGAATTGAATTGCTGCAATTGTCAGTTAGACCCCTTGGAATGAGGAATACATTTGCAGACTCTGCATTATCCTTATTCACGAAATTTGGAATTCTATGCAGAAATCCATCCAGTAATGCAGACATGTACCACCTATGTTGAGCAGATGGTAAGTGTCTTAGAAGTAAGGGTGAGGAAGCAGGGGGGGGGGGCGGAGGGGAGGGAAGGGGAAATGTTGGCTGTGGGTAGAGGGAAGAGCATTACATGCCCCCCCCTTATGTTTGTCTAAGGGCCAGGTGGGAGCTGAAGAACAGGACTGAGGTGCAATGCAACCCTTTCTCAAGACAATATTACTGGCTGGAACTTCCTGTCGGTAAAACCTGGTCCGGGGTTCCCACACCATGAACACCAGGCTACAAGAACATCAGCCCACTAAAAATTATGTTCAGAGAAATTCCACTTTACACAACTGGTAGCCACAGAAGGCTAGACGGAATAAATAGATTTCCATGTTGTTTGAAAGGTGAATCATACCGGTGCTAACCCATCTAATGTAAAGGAATTTCAAAGCCACTGATTTGCAAATGAAACCGTGTGCATGGACACACTGCTTTTGGGCAATTAGGGATACCCAAACATAGAATGCTGTGACTTCTTGTATCTCCGCGTCCAAAAGTGGTTTCAACTTTGCCAGCCATATACTTGCAATTTATGCCGCAGTCCGTAAAAGAAATACAAAGGTAACAAGGAAGCTGGCTCCAAAAGAAAAGGCGAGATGTGATCAAGCTTACGAGTGCTGTGAACTGTAAGACAGCTCGGAAAGGAGAGGGCGAGAAAGCAGTGCGACCTTGTAGAAGTGTATACCCCCGCAGATCTTCTAGACCACTGCTCCAAAGTCAGTGGCAGGATGGAAAGGTGTATTCCTTTTCAGGAGATGCAGGTATAAAGGGCAAGCAGACACTAACCTATTGTAATGGGAATGGAAGTTCAGATAAAGTCTACAGAGAAAAGCAGGGTTTCCAAACAGTAGAAAAGAGAAAAGGATAGATACCCATATAGAATAGGAGGAAAGCCAAGAAACAGCTAGAGGATGACATTAACAGAAAGTTATAAAGAAGGATTTAGTTTCAGAAAGGAGCCAGACATCCGGCCTTTCATAGTGCTGGGACATTCTTGTAGAGCTAAATGTTGATGAGAGAATACTTTATTGGAGTTGAATGCGAGCTCATACAGGTGGAAACAGAAGTCCACCCTTAGAAGCCCCAGGTACTCCATATAAATGTTAATCAAGACTGGCCCAAGGACTGCTCCCCCAGTAGACACTAAGGCCCACATGCATCAATATCGGCTTTTGCGAGTTCTAAATTGCGAAAAATAACGATTCGCAATTTAGAAATCGCAAAAGCCTATGCATGAATATTTGTGCTTTTTTTTGCAATTCGGTAAAAATCGCTATTTTTACCGAATTGCATAAAAAATGCAAATTTTCAATTGCGAATTCTCAATTCCCATTCATTCCTATGGGCCAAAATGCCCATAGGAATGAATGGGAATTGCGAATTCGCAATTTGAAATCGAAATTCATCAATGCATTTCAAGGGTGGAGAGTGAGGTGCAAATGACCCCCCCCCTGCACCCATGAAATGTACTTTTCAGTATAAGTTACATACACACATGTCCTAACTTAACAGTTTAAAAAATGCATTTTTGTGCATATTTGAACAATTTCGCAAATTACCACGAGGTTGAACTTCGTGGTAATTTGCACTTCCAATTTGTAAAATCGCACATTTTTAAGAAATGATGCATAGCATTTTAGAAATAGCACAATTGTGATTTCTTATGTGCTATCGCAATTTTAGAATTTGCAAATAGCATGATGCATCCCAAACAGCACTTTTGCATTCGCAAACGGCCGATTTTAAGGAATCGCACCGTTTGCGACTCCAAAAATGCTTGATGCATGTGGGCCTATAACCCATGAGGTTTGGCCAGGACCCAGAGCCCAAGGTTTCCTTGCTGGATAAAATGAGTCCCAACAGAAAGGAGAAAGAAAAGAAAAGAGTCTGACACGAGTTGTGGAGGTGGCTCATGGTCAGCTGTATCAAAGGCTGCCAACAGTACCAGGTGACATGAAAGTGCAGTCACAGTGAAAAGCCAGCAGCAGAAACCAGACTGATGGGCCCAAACAAGGTGAATGGACGCAAGGTCAGCGTGCAGTTGGAGAGGTGTGCACTGTTCAAAGAGCTTGCCAATGAATGGGAATCATGGATTGGTGATTGACCGGTAATTGGCCCGAGCATTCAGATGCAGATTTTGCGGTTTTTGTAAAGTAGGAACTTCACCTTCAAGAAGAAAGCATTAAAGAGACAGAGAATACAGATGGCATGAGGTTTGCATTTAAGCAGTGTAAAATGTAGGGGGATCATGAGCACATAATGTAGGTTCCATGAGAGACAGGATGGAATTAAAGTACTCAGTAGCTAGGGGTGGAAACTCGTACCACTCTCTGGAGGAGTGAGAGCGTATCCAAAGGACGTTCATGATTCTACAAGAAACACCTTAGCTTAGACATAGGCCATTGGGGTGGTGCCGATTAATTACCAATCAAAAATCTCAGCATAACGCATTTTGAAGTAAAAATAAATTTTGTTTCTGGACGTAAGTGTCTAGATCCCTATGTGACATTTCACACAGGGGAAAAAAACCAAAAGTATTTGCCAAAATTTCACAAAATCATCTCCCCATGCAAAATATTAATTTGCGCCTGATGTTACAGCCAGATTTAGAGACTTTTTTCAAAGTATATAAAAGGGTAGATCTGAATAGGATACCTGTTATTATATACATCTAGAAGTGGTGTGTTATTGGTCTGGCAATCAGTGGGAGAAGATTTTCTTTGCAAGTCTTAGGGTCAAATATAACTCAGGTGGTAGTGATTAGGATTGGGCAAAATTAAATGAAACTCACTTATTTCGCGTATTTTTGAGAATTTTGTGTTATGTTTCTTATACTAAATTATGTAATTTCTGGTAATTTTGCACAGCTCATGTAAAAAAATAAGCACACACCGCACAATTCACGGTAAAAATGTACAACAACCACAAAGGAAAAACATATTTTATTGGTGGTGGGCTTGTTTAAATGGATGCATTTCATGCTAAAGTACAGCCCAAAATGATGTATCAGCATTTTCCATAATGAGGTTATAGTGACTGGAAAGTCCTCTGCATGGTAATGGATGTGCACTCCTACCCAGAGTGCCCCAACTGTACTGTTTTCTGGATCCCTAATGTTTGTCGGCATTGGCAAATACGGAACATGCATGTGCACCAGGACATAGGCCTGTCTCACCTACTGCAGTCTTGTTTGACAGGGAGGGGGAGCCCAAAGCCCTACTCCCAGCCGTTAAAGGTTGCTGCCTTTGGTATCGCTTCACCAGGAGCTAAGCAGCACAGGCACGGTGGTGGTAGCATACCGTATAGTGATCATACGGAGTAGTAATCAGTAAAAGTGAACAGGTCATTTTAGGTCTACAGGCTCAATCACTTTTAACGTTCTGCTGCTGTGTGCTTAACTCACCCTTAGCCTACATCCACTTGGTGTGTAGTGCTGTGCAGTGCGTGTGTGATGTATATGTGCTTGGTGTATAGGTGCCTGTGAATGGTACAATACAGGCTAGTGAAGTACTGTGGAGTGTGTGTATGTTATATGCATGTGCTGGGTATATGTGTGCCTGTGAGAGATGAAGGATGTAGGGCTGTGCAGTGCGTGTATGGTATATATTGTGGCATTCCACACAGGAGAAAAAAATATTTTCAAAACAGTTACAAAATCATCTCTTTTTGCAAGATATTTATTTGCGCCTGATGTTACAGCCTGATTTAGAGAATTATTCTTAGAAATGGAAAGGGGAGATCTGAATAGGGCACCCGTTGTTACTATATACATCTAAGAGAACAGATGAGCAAGTGGTCTGGTCAGTGGTCTGGCAATTCATGGGAGACGCTTTCCTATGTAAGTCATTAGATCAAATACAACTCAGGTGGTGGTGAATTTTAAATTACGCTGGCTTGGTTCATGTAATTTTGCACAGCCCAGTTCATGGTAAATATTTACCAAAATTGACTTCATTCGCTGTAATGCATGGTAAAAATGTATTTATCATGAATTATAGTTAATTTATATGCAGGTGCTGGGTGTATGTGTGCCTGTGAGTGGTAGAATACATTAAGGATGTAGTACAGTGCGTGTTTGCTGTACACATGAGCTGGCTGTATGTGTGCCTGTGACTAGTTCAGTTCATGGCTGACTATGGTTTCCATTTTGCGTGACCCAGGGCTGCATGGTGAAACACGAGGAGGAGGTAGAAGAAGACTCTCAGACAGATCTGTGTATTGCTGTAATACTGTAAGCTGGGTAGGGCAAACTGGAGAGGGAGCCAGGCTCACCCAGCATAATTCAAAAGGTGCTCTTTGATTCAGGGAGAGGTCATAAGGAAGGGGCCAGGGTACATCTCAGACAGGAGATGGAGCTAAAAAGAGAATCACATAGGGTAGGGCTAAGGCCCTGGGCTGACCCTGTAATACACATCACTGTAGTTGATAACCAGGTGTGAAGCTTAGTCACTCCCCTGACATGTGTTATGGGGCCATTAGCTCTCGAGTCGCTCCTCCTGCGTCAGACTGCTTTCTGGAGGAAGAGGGAGCACAAGAGTAGGCACTTCAAAAGAAAGCAGACCCACAACATTAAAATCAAAGACACAGACTCTAAACATATATATTTTATGGTATTTGTGGAGCGCATACACTCATCCCAGAGGGATATCACAGTGCTGAGACTGCCATACAATAAATCAGCCAATACACAGGGGAAAGATCAGATTAATAGATCGAGGTCCAGTTATCTGGAAAAAGCCATTTCCTACCTTTTTTCCTGAATCGTATATAGTCATCAGTAAAGCGAATATCCAAGAGAAGAGGATTCCATTGGGCTGCAGTCTGTTAAGTAAAAGAGCGGCCTCCGGCTCCAACTTTCCTTATACGTTTGGTTGGCCAAGGCTAGGTTGCTAGGGCAACCTTGGATAGGAGAATCACAGGACTAAACTCATAAAAGACCCTATAATCATGGCAGAGAAGCTTAAATGTTGCTCTTTCCTATGGGCATCCAGTGCAAGGTTTTTAGGCAGTCAGAGGCAGAGCTTTATCTATCTTTGTTGCAGATGATTTTCGCAGCCGCGTTTTGTATCACCTGCAAACGGGTGATGAGATAGTCAGCCAGCTCCATAAATAGGGCATTTCCGTAATCACATTTTGGTGTCTGGGAATGTACTATAAGAAGGGGAAATTGAGACAAAAAAATTGTCAACTGTCAAGCAGCTGGTCGGGCTGTATGAGGAGCAGAAGCTCTGCAAGATTACTGCCTGTTACCAGGACTGGGGGCTAAGACCTGCTACTCTTCCAGATGGGAGAGGGGACATCACCTAGGGAATCCAAGACCACTGCCTCTAGAGCACCAGCGCCTCCCTGCTTGCAAAGACCAGTGTGCCCTGTGAGGGGAAGGACAGCAGTGGGGTATCCTGTTGAGTGGATTCCCTAAGCAAGATGTGAGGGTCAGGCTGCACTGATTGGGTCGTTGCACTTGAGCAGGGAAAGACGATGATCCTCGTATGCCACCATGAAGTAAGCTGTGATCATTGCTGCGACGAACAGGTCATCACCCGTATGCAGTGAGAAACTGGTGACCCCATACGCCAGCAGGGGCCGCCATGAAGAGATTGCCATACTGAAGGAGCTGTAGCGATGTGGAAAACTGGAGACTCTGTACAGTAAGAGGTGCCTTTGCAGAGAATGCTGTGCAGAGTGCCAGGAGGGGTTGCAGTGAAGAAATCGGCTGAGCTGATCTGGTCGGAACCCATCTGTAGTAGAAGGACAGAGACCCTGTATGCCAGAGGGGGCTACTGGAACCAAGCTAGAACTGTGACCTGATCGGAATCATCACCAGAGGGGAGAGGCCACAGTGGTGGCGCCTAAGGGCCTGCATCAGGACTGTCGCATCCCCCCCACCAACCAACCAATCGAGGGATCAAAGAACTTATAGAGTTTGGAGGAGTCAAGGAGAACCTCCAGTCGCTGTGGATGCAGGACTGAGGGTGAGACACTTGTGGTATGCTGGGTGCAGGCAGCTTTGGGCCATGTGCAAAGAATTTAGCGAAGCCAGCCACGGCAGCTCCAGTACCCTCGAAGGAGGCACACACAGGGACTGTAATCGATCTGATCCTGCAGGTGCGGGTAAGGCGGATTTCAGGCCAGTTGGCAGCAGGGGAACTTGCTAGGCAGACAACTCTTCGCCCCTTGAACACTTCTGACTTTTATACAGACCTGAGCAAGTGTGCTTCACCTTTAATGGCGCCTACAGAGAATGGGGAATAGCTACTTGGAGAGAGTGGAACACATGGAACCTCATACGAAACACTAGAGCCCTGACCTCAGAGGACTGTGGAAATTGTTTGTGCATGTCATATTTCCCTTTCTGGTAGTGACTTTTTTTTTCATAAAAGCTAGTTTTTGACTGGACAATCATTTATTGCAGCTGCGTGTATTTTGAGACGTGAGCCTGTGATTACCAGCCTGTATCTACCTCCTCTCCGCACTCCCGAGAAGTCTTGGACTGCTCGACCTGAGCAACACTGAGAGCCAAGTGCTGAAGGTGTACATGACCCAGTTGCTCCGGATCCATAGTAGGCTGGGCCCCTCGACATCAGGAGTAAAATGCCTCATCCCCCACGTTTGGGCCCCATAGTTCCTGCTTGCCCCATGGCCCTCGGAACATGGTTCTGACATGCGCGAAAGCAAATTAAGTCAATTTTGCACAGCCCCTGTTGTGATCAAAGCCTCTAACCATCTGAAGCTGTTGAGGACTTGCAGTTTACCTTTGCTCCCAGCCCAGCATCTTTCATATAGGTTCTTGTAAGCTAATATGCAAGAAAAGAGAAAAATCGCAAAAATCTAAACACTTTGGGGGAAAATACTCCAAAAAGTTTAGGAGAACTAATGTCTGAGTTTACGGGTTTAAGTAGGGGTGGGGTAAAATTCAGCTCCACCTGCGGAGTTCATGAAGTTTTGCCCACTCCGTTGGGTGATCCGAAAAACTGTGGGAAGTAACGCGGACCAGAGTTTTTTCTCTCGTACATCTCGCCAACTTTAAGTTGCCGAGTGCTTGTGAGAAAAAAATTGGGCGCTAGACCTCCTTCTGACAAGATTGCTCTATGTGGGTGGTCGTAGCAGGTCGCGACCGCTCGCGTTGAGAAATATGCAGCTCGTGTTGAGGAAGTTGCCACTTGAGAAGAATGTCTACTTGAGCGGTAGAAAGCCGCAGCACCCTCTGGCGCAATCAGTAGTGCCATTCGTGCTGATTTTACAGTGCGAGGCAAACTCCTGGTGCTAAAAATCAGTGCGACTTAACAGACTCCACCATGGCCTAGTTTTGCCATCTGTGAGGGAGCTTAGTGGGGAGAGAGAGAAGTCCTTTAAGAATGCAGTGACCAATGGTAGTGTCAACTTAATCATGGTGTCCCATTAACAGACCTCAGCTTTGGATGGTCCATCTGTAAAAGGAGTGAATGAAGTTCAACATTTATGTCCATATCCATTTAGTCCCTTTACTGAAGGAGATGGCAAGAGTGGTCATGACTGAATTGGGAGATATGCTTCAGAGTTGTAGCAGGCGTTCTACTTAAATTGAACCACCAACCTGTTGCACATAGTCCATCAATTCCTTTTGAAGCTTACCGGAGTTGAACATGAAGAATTAAGCATCCTTAATGCCGAATCAAACAGCTCATCCATCCCCTTTCTCTTTACACATTCTTTCCTTCTGACAAAAACAGTGACTGACATGAAACAGTACATTGCTGTGTATACAAAGAAGAAGCAAGCAAAGATGGCCCTGCACTCAAAACAACAAGTATGTTATTAGTAAAGGCAATTAATGTCCAAAGTCCAACATAAAAATGTGAAATTATATCTTCCCAAATGAAAGAGCTCTAGTCTACGTTTTGATTGTAGAGAACAATTCCTTTTACCCTTTTATTTCATATAAAATTTCTTTAAAAACACAGAACGCTATGGACAAGACTGCCGACGCGTTTCACCCCCCTTGGGACTTCTTCAGAGCTTGATAAGTAAGAGACATATATCATATGCTCTTTAAGGTATAGTCCTTACATGAATAAACAAAATAATGGTGAAACAAGTAAATGGGAAATGTATCTCCCAAGAGTTTGTAGTAGAGTCAGGTTCAAAAGACAAATAAGAAGCACTGAAGGAAACTTAAAGACACAGTGAGGTAGCCCATGGCATGACCTCTCAGTAAAGAAACAAGCACACTCACCTGAATTGACAGCCACCGAACCTTTGCCATTTTTCACATCCACAACCCAGAGTGCCTCTTTCCCACCAGGGCCATCTTTTACTTTGAAGGCGAAGATACCACCAATCTTCTTAACATACTGCTCTCCTTCCTGAAACAGAAATAATTACCCAATGATTATATCTGATGATGGCTCCGCTGAGAATCTGACTAACTACTGTTTTCCATTGATCAGGGTGAGCATGGCACATGTGGCTGCCCTTTTATGAAGCGCTCGGTGAAACCTGGGTAATTCTAACACCCAGCATGACCCCAGCAATGGATTCGGCTCAGCTAATTAAGCAGTCATATCTTTAATTAGCAGCGCCTAAATCAGAGTTCCTGGGTACTGTATTGTAAACCTCGAGCACAACTCTAGACATTTAGCACAATACTGGGTATCAACAGACTCCCTCTGACCTTGCACCCTATACCCAAAACTCTGGCCCACTCAAAACTTTAATACAAACACTTTGTAGAGTTCTCTTGGAAGGTTGAGGCAACTTCATCTAAGATTAGACATTGGCAATCATATTCTCCTCCACGGAAACATAGAACTATAATGGCAACAGTAGTGGGAAGCACTTGCCAAATAATTTCACTCCTTGAGAATACTTCTTTTAGTTTATTCTTATTATTACGGTGATTTGAGATGCTGGCAAGTCTTGCATACCATAGTGGTTCTCAGGCGCGGCTGCTCCCGGTAAGCAGCAGCAGGGAGGGGGGAAGAGTGGGGATTTAAAAAAAAAAAAAAAAAACACTTACCTTCAGCTGGCCTGCTAGCCGGCCGGCTGCTACTTCTCCTGCGTCCTCTTCCTGGCTTCTTCTCTGCAAAGGAAGCAGGAAGCACCTGGCTCCCAGCCTCCTACTAGCCAATCGCAACACTGCATTGCAGCGGTGTGATTGGTCTGAGCGCCGTGGATCAGCGCTCAGCCAGAGAATGGAAGGCTGGACATTTTCTCCATGAAGGCTGTAATTAAGGCTGGGCATGTTCAATAGCGTCCGCATGTAGAACAAGCAAAGTGTGCATGAATGTTTGGCCAGCCCAACATTCATGCTCACTTACATAGTGCCCACCACTCCTCCCCCTGCTCTGAGAGCACTGAAGTGCTGCAGCAGGAAAAATAAAATGATAATAATCTAGAATTTTCATGATATTTTTCCTTTTATTCCTCTGCGTAAAGCAGTGCTGCAAACTCCCACACAACTGCGCACTGTCGGCTCAAAAGGAATCTATAAGAAACAAACTACTGTAGTAAACAGTAGCGACGAATAAAATAAGTGACAATGATGAGGGCACTATTGAAAACAACAGAATATTTGCTTGTTGGAATCGGTGCATAATTGATAAAAAAAAAATAATATTAACAGCTTTCTTGACATGGCTTTTGGAAAATAAAGGAGAGAGGCTGCTAGCAATGGTAGACATGATGTTTCCTGCAGGAAGCAACAATGAGGACATCAGTTCTAATGTAAAGTTACAATTCACCATGACATCGAGCAGCACCTCCTCCATTCTGCAAGGGAAGCCAGGCCCAGCACTACGAAAGGGCACCAAGCACAAATATAACTTCCTTCTAAGCAGGTGTTTCACAAATGACCCGGTTTCTACACTGAAATCTACTTGTTTTTACATAAATTGTGAAAAGTTTAAACTTAGCGGGCACAGCAGATGGGAATTTCATTCATGCCTGCAGTCACTCTCCACAGAATTACTCAAGATAAACCTGTCCTCGCGCTCATATCACATAATTGACCTCGTGTTTCTCCACTGGTTGTGACTTACAAGTAGAAAGTTCGTTTTTTCAACTATGGCACAGATAAAGTTAACATGTGACAATGCGAAGAGAACAAAGTTCAGACAGTTCACCAGGCAACTTATGAAACTAACTAGAAAATACGGTAGTCGCGTGCACAGGCTGACTCCGGAGATCTACACACAGATCTTCCTTTTTACTTCACCACCATGATTTTAACATACTATTGCCTATCCCAAATCACCCCATGATTTTAACATACAATATTGCCTTTCCCGAATCAATCACTGGATTAATATAATGAAGTCGTAAACCACATTGAGCACCACCTTTTGAAATAAAAGAAGAACACAATTATGGCAGGGGTATATGCAAAAACCTGTGGCAGACGTATGTAGGTGTAGTTAAATAGTAAGCCTGAGCGTAGTTTGCAGAGTTTTGCTACGTGGAATACCGTGAAGTTACAAAAAACCTCCGCGAAGTTCCACGAGTGGCAAAGTGCAGTGCGAACTTCAATTTGTGCTGGTATTTCTGTCGCTCGTGAACTTACCGTTCGCGATTGTGAACTTACCATTCGCGAGCGGGGATAAAACTCCACTGCACATCGCGAAGCGGAGTTTTCTGCAAGCTCCGCGGAGTGCAGAAAACTCCACAAACTTTGCGAACGGAACAAAGTTCACCGCCCAGGCCTATTAAATAGTGCACATTACATCACCATGTAAGAAAGGACGGTCGGCAAAGAGTTTAAAACTGCACCTTAGGTGGGTTAGTGCGGAACGCCGCAAGGTACAAACGCCTGAACTAGAAGCAAGTTTCTAGAATCAGTTGTATTCCTTGAACAGTGCTACAACAGCCATCTTGCTATAGCGCTTGGGTTGCAGACCTTCCGATAAACTCTGCAAGACAAATCTGACAGCATCGAAGAATAGAGGAAGGGGTTTATTAGCGCTAGTGTTGTGCTTCTCGTCGTGCACAAGGTGCAGCGGTAAGAGGCTCTGACCCATGTAAGATGCCTGCTCCCTAAATCCTGAAATCCACCTCCTCAGTCATCCAGCCCAAAACCATTCACGGGTAAAAGCAGTCGCATTTCTGTTGCCTCTAGAGACGTCCATGCATGTACAAACTTGAAGTTGTACTGTAGGATTCAGAACTTTCCAAGGTTGTGCTTCAACTTTGCTCAATATCACACCTTAAAATAAGCTGAAAACAGTGGAGAGTGAGCATGAATCGGGATGCTATATCGCCTGCAAGGCCGTGTGTCACTAAAGGAAAGAAACAGGATGGCCCATCTGAACATGGTTTTATATGTCCTTCTGAAGAAGTGGAGCCCCACGCAATACTCCACGCAAGTCCTCATCAGAAAGCCCTGATGCAGTATCTTCAAGATGCATCTATTCCAATACATTCACTTATTCCATCAATCAGAAACATAAATCGTCAAAATGTCCAGGGACCTTGAAGGCATGACAAATGATAACCTTCAGTGACTTCAGGCATTTGTCCTTCAAGATTACAGTCTTCCGGTTTTGATGCTGCTTGTCATTTCTTCAGCTTTTGAAAGTCCTTGCTATTTTTCCACTTATTTCACTTGAAAAGGATGGCTGCCGAAGGGATTCACTGACCATCTCTTCCTTTCTCTCCAATGTGAACTCATCTATCAGAAGCATTTACCTCAAAATTCTGGAAAAGCGATTTAAAGCTTGGTACCAATAGAAAACTGCAAATTTCCGCTAACTGCGGAGGAGAATTCATTGGTGGAGAGTACAGTGAAAGGAAATTTCACCAGTGACATATCCTTCAAAATTAGCGCTTCCTACAGAATCAAAGGTTTTTTTCATTATCACCCAAATCTTAATTAGGCTCTCTGTTTCTAACTAAGTGCTCCATTGGAATCAAACGGCATATGCTTAACTTGCTTACACGCCCACGAGGCATTAAAAGTGTTGCTGGCAACTAAGCAAACTACATTTATTATCACCACATGATCTAACTTATAAGGCACAAAGACCGAACATTCATTCAGATCCGCTGACCATGCTCTCATTTTTGTGAAAACTATGCTGCCTTTTTATAAAAAAAACAGGGCCATCTGCCTTTAGTTGCCAGACGCCTCCCTGTTTCAGCTGTTACAAGTTGCTGGCTCAATTTCAGTTTCACGTGATCAACTACTTAAGCCCCCCTAAGACCTTTCCAAACTTGGAGAGTATCCCATATGGGCCTTTTGGTTCCCATGCCTTATTGTAATGTACTACGGAGTGTACTTGCATGACTATAGCACTTAATACCCATTATGAGACCCCAAAGAGCACTATCTAACAGAGTGCATGCTAACAGGAGGGAGTGTGTGGCTGAAAGGATATTGTATTACAATGTAGCCTACGTGTGAAATGCTTTGGTGTTGTGTATGAATGACTGATATGCTGCCCTCATCTGGTCTTGGGCTGCAGCCCTTACTAGCACATTAGCGGGAAAAAGTGAGAGATAGAGCACACACGTTCACATCAGTCGGGTTGGGAGAAATAATCTGCAGGCTCCTCATTTAAAATTCTGGTGACAGGGAAAAGCCACTAAAACATGTCCTGTGCAGGATATAGAAATCAAACTAATTGCACTCTACAGCACTCGAGAGACAGCAGAGGCATGCACATGGATAGGCTATTTTAGATTCAATACAAGCCGCTATTGTAAAGAAACAGTTTGCAATGCTTCAAAGTGTCCAAGTGGAGGGACAGATAACAGATTCCTTAGTGTATTAGATATATGTCCTCATGGTCATGAATATGGTTGATTTAGGGGTGTAATATATATCCACATCCCATTGTTTGTCCCAATTGTGTGCTCTGATTATATAAATATTGTACCCGTTACAGGCAGCTGAAATAAATGCCTCAATCAAGACAAACAGTAGAAACGCAAGTTTGAGGCTGCCAAGGGGTCTTCTTGGAGATGCCCAGAGGCACCGGTAGAACAGACTGCATAAGCAAAAGCACACTGTGCTTTTTGACTGTTGACGGCACTGTCAGACCAGCGGTGCACAGCATAGGACGCTAATGCAAATGAATGTTTGACAGTTTTTTTTAATGAGAAATAGTGCAGCTGAGCTCAGGACAGTAGACATACTTTGGAAATGTACAAGAACATTTTCAAAATAGAAGGAAAGTCAGCCTAATTACTGAAAATTCATTGCCTGATTAGAACTGTAGTGGAAAAGACCGTCTATATGCAGAATTAGGAGAAAGGCCTGTGGCTATTTAAATGTCCTGCGTGGCTACTGCTTACACTACTTCAAGCAGTCAGAACAAGTGCTGGCTCTTCTTCACTTTCACTATGTTTCAGATCCCGCTAAAGAGGTAGGATAGACGCGGCGGCTCGCCTTGTTCTAATGCTCCCCAGGAGATCCTCTTCCAGGAATGCCCTAGCGGCCTTGCACTGGCTCCCGGTGAGGGAAAGAATCCTCTTTAACCCCTTCCAGGCTGATGGCGAGCTCAGCTCGTCATGAGCGTAACCTGCCGTGCGCTCATGACGAGCTGAGCTCGTCATGTAACGCGGTAATTTTAAAATTGCCGCGTACAGCGGGAAAAGCCGCCTCATTGATGCGGTTAAGGCCCTGTGCGTCAGTCAGCGTATCCTGCAGGGTAAGGGACCTAGCTATCTACATAGTTTAATGTCATCTTGCATTCCTTTTAGGACCCTGCAGTCACGGGGGACGGGGCAGGTTAAAATTCCAGGAATCAAAAGAGCAAGAATGGGTCGCAGGTCTTTTCGCTATATAGCCGCTAAGCACTGGAACACCCTCCCCCAAGCTCTCCGAACGGAACCACCAGAAAACTCCTTCCGGGAAAAACTAAAAACATGGCTCTTTCAGATATAGGGCACACATCACACGGAGATTTGCCGCTACAGAGAGGTCTGAGTAGCCTGCAGCGCGGGGACACACTAGCTAGTGTAACCAAGCGCTTTACACGCTCATTTATTATTATTATTATTATTATTATGTGCTCATTGCTAGAGTATTGCCCACTCCTTAAGTCGTGGTCTAGGGAATAATGTGCAAAGGATGTAGTTCCGCTGACAGTAGCCTACAGAGGACTCTACTCACTGTGATGTATTTACTATGGGTACTGTATCGATCTCCCTATTTCTGACCCTTGTCTGGTTAATAATTAACTAGCAGCCATTCAACTGCACAGAAACCCGTTATCTGATTAGCCAAACAACGGCACAGAAGCCCGTTATCTGATTAGGTCATAGCGCATGCCATCTCATTAGGCAAGCACTATTTCTCCAGCCCCCTAATAGGCATACGGTGTTCTCAAAACAAATCAAACCTACCACGACCTGGGAAATCCCCACAGCCATTGTTTTGATTTAACCGAGAACTTCAGTAAAGAATGTGCGAACGATCAGTTCGTATGACATCCTTATTGACGTATTTATGTCCATCCTTACGTCAATCTCGGCACCTTTCAGGTATAAATAATACCGACATTGCCTTAAGCAAACACACAAGGTGGTGACAAGATTGGAGCAGCGAGACTTGCCGAGGAGCCCAGCTGACAGCGAAGCCCACAGACGCTGCCCCTCCTTTCTGACGCGCTGAGAGAGAGACGCTGCCTTTTCTCCTGCCGAGAAATCCAGCTCCGGCGCTTCCAAGCCGCCCTCGCAGGCAGCTGGAATATCAAGCTCTGAGATAGAGATACCAACCCTCCAGCCTTCTAAATCCCAGGTACTGAACTGAATAACCCTTTGTAGAGAATTCTTGAAGCAGACTCTTGGCAAAATAAACTTAACTTAAACTGCTACTTATCTACTCCCGCCCACGTATTAGGCTTAGGTCAGGTACATTGGGGTAGGCGTAGTTAGAAGCACCAGTTGAGTACGATTAGTCAATGTATATATGTATGTATCTATTTTATCCATTTTAAGTATCATATGGCTAAGAAACCATATCAATGCTTTTACAGTATTATTTTATAATTCTGTTATTACTGTATGCACTTTTCTTAACTATAAGTATTGCAATAATAGCGATTCATTTCTCTTGTATGAGAAAAGAGACTGATCAATAAATAACATCTTTTTATTGAACACGCCCGTCTCTTCCTTTTCTCTACAATCTGGTGAAACTAAGAATGCACTGAACTGACTGAGTAAAATAAGTTGTCTTTTGTTTTCACACGACTCTAGAGATACACTCTTGATTAGGGGAGAGCAAAGTTGTCATGTTCTATGGTTGTCAGAAACTAAATCCCTTCTTGTCTATCCAGGGAGGTTAAACTCCTCCTTGTCTATTCGAGAAAGTTTCTAGTGAACTCTGAGCTAGCTGGCAAACATTAAACTTTAAGTCTAATATCGACAGTAGAAGACCTAGTTAACCTCTGTCCTACGTCTATACTATTGAAGATATTATTCCAATGCGCAGAGCCTTTGGGGATAATAGGAACTACACTACATCACCTGCGACTGCCTCTTTGTTATTTTTCCTAAATCACAAGGATTTACAAAATCACAATTCAATTATATCTATTTTATTCATAGTTCTTCAGTATTCTAGCAGTATTGAAAACCTGAAAATGCCAGTTACTAAACCCTCAACAGCCACCAAGACCATTTCTTCATTACTTAGTTGCCAGAAACGGAACCTAGATGGCAAGAACAAACACCGATTATGATAACCCATTGTTTCTTCGCACTTTGGCTTCCGGGAGCATTTGTTGTTCGCACATTTCAATACAAAGAGCTCACAAAAGGTGTTCAAAGACAACTAAATAGTACAGGTCATTGCTCGCAGAGCTATGAAAGCTCCTGCCAGAACTATGGAGACTTGAAGCTGCGACTGCAGAGTGCACACAGATGTGCAAAGTGAAAACCAGAAAGCATTGGCAAAGCCAACAGGTCTGATTTCACAAGCCAATGTGTGCAAACTTAGGCATGCACAAATGCTGCCTGCAGTTGTTAGCATATTGAAGCCAAACCTATTGCCTTTGCCAATGTTTGCTTTTCCTAAAGCTAGGGCGCTGAAGATCCACAAATGTAATTTTGATGCACATTAGTTAGAAGATGGTAAAGGCATCGATGTGTAAAAGATGGTTAGTCATCAACAGCGGACGTGCTTGCCTGGCTAACAAGTGAAGTGCTCTTCAGCTCTCTCGCATGTCTCATGCACTCATGCAACCACCCTTCTGATACCACTCACTGTTCCTGAATTTATTGAAGACTGAGCTTATCATGGGCTTGACATGCAAAGAGCCTGGTTAGGAGTTCATGTGTTATTTATCGCCCCTGAAAAATAACTATACCACAGGGAATAATTAGCGGATTCTGGTGTTAACACACACACAAATACACACCATATAGTAAATACCATATGTTTTCCCCTGTTAAAGTTTAGTAGGTTTGAACTGCCGAAATTTAACATGGGTTGAGTTTTTTTAATGCATCCAATAGATATTGGATGTGTTAATTACCTTCAAAGTCATTATTCCAACCCATGAGTAAACAGGGGTTAAAACTTGGGTCGGAATACTACACGCAACTCTTAATTAAGGCCAGAGACTCCACCATCTCTGGGTGGCTGAAGGAGGAGTGCTCGAGTGACCCAGACAATATTTCACACTGAAACATAACTGAAGCCGGTCAATATTGCATTAACCAGAGTGCACGGTTTATAGGGTACTATCTATTTGCATTTCAAATGATTGTCAATGCTCAATGTCAATAAATAGCTCGAAGATAAACAGCAGTTAGGTGGGCTGAAAATAATATATATATGTACCTCGTGCAGCTTCTTTTCAATTTCCTTGAAGACAAGGTTCGCTTTAAAATCATGGACTTCAACCGCGGCACTGACGGGAACAGCTTGGATGTGCCTGGATCTGAAAGGAAAGGAGAAGATTTGAACAATCAGTCCCTTAACAAAATGAGCAAGTACATGCTTTAGTAATGGAGTGCACCTGCTTCTCCAGTTCTACCTGTGCATGTGCTGTTAGTTGTATTTTTAGGTCTGTCGGTGGCCAAGACCTGATTTTTCTCAAATCATATAAGGATGCTTTCTATTAAGGCCTTCAATCAGCACTTTTCAGTCACTGGTCTGTTGAGTGATTCGCATTTCCCTTCCACCTACTACAGCATACAGAATGGGCTCAGAGGGTCAGCCCACTTCAACCATTGATTAACATCACTGGTAGTGAGACTCTCTGCTCTTTCACAAGGAGTACATACACAGAAAAACAAGTTAGCTTCAGTTCCTGGTACTACTCCCGCAGTGTGTGCTTTTGAAAACAAAAGAACATTATATGCTTTTAGACTACTTTTTGTATTGCCAGAGGCCCATCAGCTCCCGCAACAATAAAGGTTTACAGAAACCAAGATATAATGAAATAAGCACTGATTAAAAACGAAAAGCTTATTTAAAACTCGAGATGACGTTCTCTTACCAAAAAGTAGGATAAAACTGCTTTGCAGCTACCATTGCATGCAATTGAGTTTTACATTTCGAGGACAAAAGAACATCTACAATGACGCCTCCTGGGATGTGGGTCGCCACAAGTAAGTCTTTGCTTTTTCTGCCAGCAGTACTTGGCATTCTGGAACTTTTAGTTTTACTTCCCGCATTACAAGTTTGGTGTTAAATGTCCCAGCACGCTAAGTAGAGTTGGCCATAAAAAGCCACCAGGTCTGTTTAGGTAAAAAAAAACTAAACAATGATTGAGAAAAAAAAGCAGAAAAAAACAGAATGTAATCATCTGGACTCTTTACAAAGCAGGCAACGTTCACTAACGGGTCCCTGTCACTTTTTCAAATTTTTCTAAAGAGTAAATTTTTTATAAAAGTGCATTAACCCTTAGAATTATTTTAAAACCAGTTGCTTAATCAGGGGAGAACACTGCAAATGGATATTTTCTCCAAGCAGCTTTTTATACATGCTCTTCGATTGACCACTATCCTGTCGGGCATTGTGAGGACTTTGAAAGCTTCTGTGTGGGCCCTGTCCTTCCCTGCCGAGTCCCTCCAAATTTTTACACATCTCAAGTGGCCTTGAAACAAGACTGACGAGGTCCAAATTAGAGCAAAGTAATGCTAAAAAAAAAAAAAATAGGGAGTCTGATCTTCTCTTTCTTGATGTGGGTATTTTGAAAGGTTTGCAATGTCTCCCTCCTGAGAACAACCCAGGAGCACGCACTGTGAAAGCGCGATGGCAAGGGACTGGAAATTGGCATTCGCGGGAAAATGATCATTCTTGATTTTCTCTTATACCATTCCATCTATTGATCTGTGATTTCCTATAGCGCTACTTTAGCTTAAGAGTAATAGATATGCTTTACAAATACCCAGTGAACTATAACGAAAGGAGATATTTCTTGATAAGGGCGAAAGCAGCACAAAGGGCTCAACAGGAAGAGTGGGGGATTGCCTGGAGAGGTTAGCTTATGTAGCTTCTTGAAGGCGAGCAGATCAGGCTGGGTTCTGAGTGACATGGAAGGGAGTTCCAGATACTGGTAAACTAGTGCGCCACTTGTGTGCAATCCTTGTGGGTCAGTGCCAGTACATTGGAAAGTTCATCCCAGAGGACATGTTCGGGCTGCACAGAATGGCACATACTGCCTGAGGGCAGCGGCATCTAGAGAAGTCTGAACCCTGGATCCCCATATTGGTGCCAAGGGGGCAAAGGGAGCCTCCCTCACCCTCAAGGGTCAGCTGCATAAGGTAGGAGAGTGAAGAGGAGGGGGCCCTCTGGATGCACACCGAACTGTACGCTGGATACATTAGTCCACTTAAATATCGGACCAGTGATAACGTTACCTTGACTGCAGGCTTTTAGAAACCATTCACTATCATGTTCTTGAAGTAATGTGATATTACAGTATTATGAGTTGACGTCATTTACTGCACATACAAGGTAGAGAGCAAGTGCTCGACCACACGATTTGCGTTGGAAAGTAACTCCTACAGCAACACGACGGGTTTGCGTAGCTTCTGAGACGCACAACCCGTGTTGTCAAATCTCGGCCCCTATGAGTTAAAACCAGCATATTTTTATGACACGGCAGGAACACTTTATTATTTATTTATAGGTTTTATATAGCGCTAGCTAGACCCGAGGGTATCAGAGCGCTTTACATGATCAAAGAACAACGTATAATCAGGTAATTTACCAGAAGATGCAAGGCATACTAGATCAATAGAAACACACAATAATAAACAAAGTAAATCGTTAGGCAATGAGCATGAATTAAACATAATGGCAATAAGAAAAGAGTAAGATCAAGGGAAAGAAACACCTACTAAACAGCAGAAACAAAATAACTGACTATAACAGAGCGCACAGTACTATAAAGAGAGATAATTAACAATGTTCAGAATGCTTAGGTGTTAAAGTATTTGTTGAGGAGGAGGAGTTTCAGGTCCCTTTTGAAGCGAGAGAAGGAGGGGTTGCATCGTAGTTCTCTAGGTAAAGAGTTCAATATGCTGGGTGCATATGGAACTATAAATCCTGTGCATGCTACTGACTTTAATACTACACTTTCTTGACTGCACTCCAGTATAGAACAGTTCTTACCTACTTCATGTACCTTCACCCAGAACACAAACGAACACCTAGGTGGCATTTTATTCCAGCCAGAAGTTTCTAGACAGATTGCACTGCATTCTGCTGCTGGTCTCTGCAAAGAAACCTTGGCTCCTGGCTGCTACTACCCTTTACTCTAGATCGCCAACGCGCTGCCCAGCCATCTCAAGGGACTATGGCACACACCCACGTTAGCAATGTTCTTTTGGGTAAACTTTCCTCTAAAACCAGTTTCTCATCCTTGCCTCTTCAGGATCTGCCACGGGCTGCGAGCATGAGTTACAGCTCTGTCGTCCATACAGTAGAAGTCTACTCCCCGCCTTCAGGCTCACTGCGTCTCAGAGCCAAGCAGACATAGTGGTGAGCCCAGCGGAAACTACTTCTTTTATCCCACGTTTCTGTTCCCTATTGACACTAACAAAAGAGTAGAACTTACCCTTCGGTTTTTTTCAAGGGCGTAATGTAAACTGCTGCAAGGCAGCCCCCACCCAAACTTCTTTGTAAAGTATCTATACCAGTTGGAGCATGCTTTTATTAAAAAAGGCCAATGCCAATCCATCTATCTATCCAAATCAATTCCCCCTACTATACCTTTGCTGCCTTGCCCAGTAACAACTTTGAAGAAGCGTGTCAACAGACATCGTGGAACAGCACAAGATTCTAGACCTGGCACAATCAGGCTTCTGTCCTGCCCTTGGGACAGCAACCGTCCTAGTCTCCATCCCTGATGAACTCTCCCTGTCAGCAGACAACAGACGTCGGGCGTCTTGATGTTACTCAATTTGTCTGCACCACTCGACATGATATCTCATGACTTTCTGTTGTCAAGGTTGGCTAAGTCGGGTATTCAGGGCCTACCTCTTGCATGGTACAGGTCATATTTGTAGAGCAGGATCCAAGTTGTTCGTCTTCTGCCTTTCTGCTCTGAATTCAAGGCATTGGCTATTGGGAATGCCCAGACTTCGGCAACAAGTTTCGCTCTCTAACGTATAAATCTGCCTGCTAGCTTAGCTTGTATGGTCTTAAGGGGTTAAATTGATTAACTGTCCTTCTGCATTACCTGGCGCCAGGGCACCTTAGTTTAGTTCATATGCCGAAATTATAATAACTGGGAATTGCAGGTCGGAGCTCAAATCCCAAGTGTCCTAGTTTCATAGAGAGCTGCTGGACAGTAATGAGAGCATTTCTTACACATCAAAGCTAATAAGATAGATGATCTACTACATCTTGGACTGCCATCTGACACTAGATGTCGTTCTGAGTGGGTTGTTAAACGGAATGCACCGATTTTACCATTAAAAGTTGTAACCACTGGCAACCAAGTTTCTTTGATGTATTTATTTGTATATAATAAGCGGCTTGTTATGCATCACTCCTCAGATGCACTGCACCATTTCCCTTTTTAGGTCTCGGCTACAAGCGCGCGAAGCGCGTTCTAGCCAGAGAACTATAGTGATCGTTTCAGCCAACAAAGGGAGACAAAAGCTGTGCACGCGCGCAGCATTGTCAATGGGAGAGGGAGTGACAAGAGCTGGCCACGCGCGCATAGGATTTGGTAGCGCGCGTGAGTCAGTCTCCATTTTAGTTAGACAGCCGCGCGGCTGGTAAGTTTAGTTTTCGCTACTTCCTTGTCTGTAAACAGCCGTGCGGCTGGTAAGTTTAGTTTTTTTGTCGCTTTTCGCTACTTCCTTGTTAATCAGGTTTTTGCCCGAGGAATTATTTTTAAGAAGCTGTGTCTAGATCAATCGTCCAGAACAGAATTTCGCAACGTAGCGGGACTGGCAGAGGGACTGGCAGAGGGGCTGGCTAGGGACTGGCAGGGCTGTGCCCGGCACTCCATGTGGAAACAGTGACGTGTGTGTGGGGGACAGGAGGGTGAAGGGTGGTGGGAATCTCTCCTGAACTCATCCCATGTGCAGTTCAGACGCAGGCAGACAAGTGAAGAGACCTGACGTACCCAGCGGGCTTGCACAGGACTCGGGCCTCCCCACACCTGGTCCCGGCACCACTCTGACGCTATCTGTTTTCCTTGGCAGACGAACAAGAAGGGAAGCGCGGGAATGGACGAGGGAAAGCACACGCAGGTTTTGCGGAAAGTGGCCTTGGCGGGAATGCTGATGGCCGTTCTCCTGGCTCAAGGTATGTTGTGGGGTGAACGTGTTCCTAAAGTGCAAAACGGCCACTGGGCCAAAAGGACTCAAGCCCCCAACCCTCGCATCCCTGGCCCGGGCAGCTGCAGCTTCGACGACGCACACAGCTCTTCAGCTGTTGTGTGCTCGGGCAGCAGTGACCAGGGGGCCTCAGTGCCCCTCCTCCCCCCCCACCCAAAAGTATTCACTGCTTAAAACAAGAAGGGAAACTGAGTGCAACGGGGACTGGTCAGGAATGTGTCTCAAAAGGACAAAATATGCTACAACTATCATGTCAGCCTTTCAGCTTCATAAATTAAATATAAATGCAAGTTGAAGAAATCTGTGGGAAATGCGTGATTTTATTCCACGAGAGATCATTGGGTTAATGCTGTCACTGCCGATGTCTGTATATAGGACGAGACAGTCATACAACTGATCCTGGTTGGTGCAGAGGGGTATAGTGTCATCTATTTGTAGCGCTACGAAATCCTCAGCCTGAGACTGAAAGCACTGTAAATATGCAGGTCGTTATTGTAATATTCAGTTACACACAGCGTAAGCTAGGCAGCTACATAATAAACAGAGATATTTGGGTTTGATGTGCAAAGTCATTTTGGGGTTCCAAAGTTTGGGATTCGCAAAATGACAGTTTGTGACTACTAAATGGCTTTTTTTATTGTGATTCGGTAAGAGGTTGTTTATATTGCAAAATGGACTCAGGAAAACATAACAAATCAGTGATCAGAAGAGGCGTGTTTATGGCATCCATTCTAAATAGTGATTCCTTATAAAATGTATCAATGCTTTTCAACCGAAATCCAGCTGCACATCTTTGAAAAGTTACAGATTCCTGAGTTGGGGTGTTTACATATTTGCAATTGTGAATGTAAAAGTTTGTTGGGGAGTAGGTAGTGGTTCAGAGGACTATTGTAACTCTTAAACAAGTCGAAAAAAGAAACTTTTCTTATTTATATCCAGTCCCATTTTCTTTAAGAAACAAGCACTGCCAAAGCCAATTGGTGTTCACGTCTGCGGAATCTGTCGGTTTTGTTAGTGTATTTTAGACTTGTTACACAGCGGCGCTGCATGTACAGCATGGCTTAAAGTTAACAAAAAAGTGCTATAACATGGTCAATGCAGTGTGCGTCATAGTGTTTTTGAAAAAATATTTCAACTATCTTGTGTGTGGGCTTGGAATTTACTTAGACAGAACTCCCTGGCAAACCTATTACAGTAGCTTCGTCCACACACCACAATCTTTTAGTAATCCCTGGTTGCCATAAAATGGACCACAGTAGTCACAGTACTTCAAGGACAACAGCAGGACTGGAATGGCATCTTTTTTGGAAGCATGCGGTGTGTATGGCCATGATTGGCATAAATCACCTATTGAGGACAATGGAAATACTTCATATACTATCCACATGTATATCCCAAACTGCATTTGGGTATTGTATGTAAGCCTTGCCAGAACAGTGTTCCCCATTAACCCCTAAACCCACTCACATTTAAAAGAATCATTTGCAAAGCCAATAGGTCATGGTCGAGAGCTAAAACAAGAAAGATTAATGTATTCATACCACAGAATAGGTTTTGTTTGCCATGTCATGCATGCATTAGTACTTTCAGACATTAGTGAGGACAACTACCATCTAGTTATTTCACCTCTTATTTTGCTAAAAGGGCATCGCACTTCATTATCATTAGGGTAAAGGAAATCTGACAGCATTACCCTTTGGATGGCCACATGCTTATCCCATGGCTACCAACGATGATCATATAATGTACTAACTATGCTGCACCACATTCAAACGACTCATATGCATATAAGAACATCTTAAAATAGCCCCTGGGTCCGCATTTAACCAAAGCAAATATGCTACCAGTAAAAATGAAATTAAAAAAAAAAGCAAGACCAATTTTTCACTCGATGCCTAGAACTTTTACTTACATTTAAGTGTGGGGTGGGCACTCTTTACGGCGATGTATTGGCTAGGTTAACACAGCGCATGTCTCTCCCACCTCACCCTCACACTCACCCCGTCACCCTCACACCCCCTTACCCACGCTCACTCACCCTCACACACCCTCACTCGCCCTTACGCCTCACACCCCTCACCCTCACAACCCTCTCACCCTCACACACCACATCACTCAGGAACACCACCGCATCACTCAGGGACACCACCACATCACTCAGAGACACCACTCAGGGGTACCACCACGTCACTCAGGGACACCACTACGTCACTCAGGGACACCACCACGTCACTCGGGGACACCACCACATCACTCACAGACACCACTCAGGGGTACCACCACGTCACTCAGGGACACCACCACGTCACTCAGGGACACCACCGCATCACTCAGGGACACCACCACATCACTCAGGGACACCACCACATCACTCAGGGACACCACCACATCACTCAGAAACACCACCACATCACTCAGGGACACCACTCAGGGGTACCACCACGTCAGTCAGGGACACCACCACTTCACTCAGGGACACCACCACGTCACTCGGGGACACCACCACGTCACTCGGGGACACCACCACGTCACTCGGGGACACCACCACGTCACTCAGGGACACCACCACATCACTCAGGGACACCACCACATCAGCTAACCATTCACAAACAATGTTTATATACCAATTGCACATTTAAAAAAAAATTAATGCAAAGCATTGTCATTTACAATGCCAGTAACTCAAACGTTAATGCTGCGAGACCTATTGCATTGTAAATGCTTGTTTGTACTAGTGCTCCTTCTACGTAAAAATTAAATTATTGTAAATTAAATACAAGATTACTCTCCATACAATTTTAACTGCTATCTTGATTTGTGAATAAATGCGAAGCAGGCAACACTTTTCCTAAAGCTACCTGAATTTGTAATGTGTAGTTTGAATGAACCCCCAGGAACTTTTGTTTGCAGTATTGGATTGCTTACTCAGTTTCTGAGGAATACAGTTTTGCCCCGAGAGCTAATAGCGTGCTACTATCATGCAGAGTTATTTGTTAGGTTTGAGATCATTTGTTCTTATATAATAAATGCAACAGTAGTATTTTTGCAAATACGTACTACTGCAAATGAGTCCAGAAGTGCTCATTTGACAGGGAATCTTGGGTAAAATGTAACAGCTTTCAAGTCCTGCAAGATCAAACTAGAAGGCATGTCTAGTGAGAGATTTGTGTTGGACTTCACTTTATTATAAGCCAAAAAAGCGCAAACAGGTGTACCTGGAGACTTATCCAGTTCACAGTTGGAACCAGAGAGGTTTGATGCTGCAATAAAGTATATGAGAAAACTCGAACCTTTGAAGAATTGTGGCATAAGAGACACTAGAATCAAGGATGTCTCATGTCAATTGTGCATTACTTGCACAGCCTCCTGTGACACGGCAGAGGCAAAGACAGAAGCTGGTTGAGTATCTACATAAGCGTTAACTTTGATTGGGAGACTAGCACAGTAAAAGTATACACTCTCTCATAGTTGGCAGCAAACATTTGTAATTCACTATAGCTCAGTCAACAAGTAAGTGAAAATGACAAAGTACAGACAAAGGCAAAGACCTGATTGTTTCCATTCAGATTACTAGCAGGTCACACAGGGAGTCACTCACAGCCTATTAGTTTCAAAGCTATGTTACACTTTGGGTGACCATCCACTATAACAATTATATTACACAGTGTTCATCCAGCTCTTCAGACTTTGCAGCACACAGAGGTGCTGGGCACCCTTTCAGACAGGTAAAGCTTTATAATCGGTGGACCAAGAAGCTAGGAGGCACTAGGAAAGCTCACTACAATGTCAAGAACTTTTACTTGGTCTTTGCTTTTCGGGTGGCACAAAACCACGGAGTGAAAACTGGCTTAAGAAGAAAGACGTAGGTTCTGAAACCCAGAACAGCTAACATTTTCTATAATCTGGGTGCATTAGATTGCTCTGGCAGGACTTTCATTTAAAAAATGGTTGATGCTTCTGTAAAACGTATTAGTTTGCTAACATGATACTCCATGAATGTAACCATTCAGATTACTTAGAACAGATCAGTGATGTCTGTGCTTATGCTCTAGAGCAGGGAAGAACATCGGACTTCACCTTTCCTAATCATCTTAATGTATCAGGTTGGTGGGCAAGTAGAGTGCAGATGTAATCGTTCGTAGCTCAGTGCTACTTATGCGTCTGTTGGTGAATGTATTTCCCAGTACTAAAGGAGGTTTGGGATTTAACTGGCAGGGCACACTAGAAGCTGTTAATTTTCGAAGCAGTCCACCTGAATTTGGGGACTGATGTGAATGGGTGTAGTAGCATCAATTCTAATATCTGATGCTGGTGAGAAAGGTCCCAGTCGCGAAGTGGCGATTGAAACAGCCTACCACCCTCGCAATAATGGGTCTAAGTCCACAGCATCTTGTCTAAGGGGTTTATATTCAGCAGCTATAAGCGTGCCCTTCAGAGGTGGCTGGTAATCCAAATTACAAGAGCTGCTATTCATGTTGTAACCTTCACAGGTGAACACTGCAGAGGAGCGTCAGTGATGGAAGATGCACACAGGAGGATCTAAGTCAAATTTTTTTTTAATCCTCACTTTGCAGTCAAAGCTTCTGCATGGATAAAGGTACCAGGGTGGTTTCATGGGGTACAAAGAGAAGTACAGGAAAAAAATCATAAGTTGAAGGGTCTCTTTGTTGACTTGGGCTGCAGCATTCTAATTTTGATACAGGGTCTACTCACAGATAGCAGGTAACCACAGGAGGTTAAAAGCATCTGCTCCTGAGGGTTTAGCTTGTGCCAGTACTCTGCGTTCATGGCTGCCTGCCGCTTATCCTTCAACGCACAGCAACAGCAGGTAATTCCTTAGCCCTAGAGACTCTACTCTAAAAGAGGGCAGCTATGTCGAGTCCTGCCCCTTGGCCAATTTGTCCTCTGTGTTGGGACATGGCGATTCCAAGATGTCAAAGGTGAGCTGATCAGGTGGTCATAGACACACACCACATATCCCATAGTTGTGGCAGAGTTTCAGAAACTAGGACGATACAAGGCATCCAATAATATGCATTGTGTTGGAGGATTTCCTGCAGATAGATCAACAATGAGAGGCTGTTGATAGGGCAGCAGCTTTTCTACCTGAACTGGACACAGGATATGGGAGATCAGACAGGGTAGAAGGGTACATGTTCGTTGTCTCAAGTGTGAGAAAGTGACCATGCCCTTCCTTTGCAAAATGACATCACATTGGAGGTCACAGATGTCTGGCTAGAGCTTCCTCAAAACAGTATTTTGGAACATACATGTCTGCTCAATAGTAGATACAGCCTAACTAACCTACACTTGAGCATTTTCATTTTCAGTGCCTGGTCAAGTGCTTGGCTATGCTCTCCCTGTTTGTTAAGAGCTTGGTGGGAGACAGCAGGACTGGGAATTTTCCTGGAAAGGAAGAGGCATCTATTTCGTGATGACGCAGCTGCAGTTTCAAGTACAATCTGGTTATTTTTTAACTTGAGTGCATGGAAGCTACACGCAGTTTCAGACAGGTATTACTTCCTCGTGTTAAAGAAACTTAAACCCAGCGTCCATGTACAGCCAGAAACTCCCAAATTGAGATAAACCACCCAAAAATGAATCAACCCCGAACATCATCATAATCCAACGCTCTTATTACTAGCAGAAAATATTTCAATCCCTGCACTGTATAAATCGGTACACACTACACAGCCACTCCCTCCAAATGCTGACTTGGTGCTCAAACACCGATAAGCCTCTGCAAGAAGCGATGAAACAGAAAGGCAACCATTCAATGCAGCATTTTGCTTTCAAAGCTGCCCGCCGAAGTGTTCTTGCTTCCACATGCGGCTTCCTGGGCGTGCAAGAGCTGGTGAACACAGGGCCAAGAACAGGCACGGAACAGTAACATAAACAGCGTTCCTGGTGTTTCTCTGCATTGAAAGGGAACTTCTAAATACACAGGAAAATGTTCCCAAGCTGTAAAGCCATGGAGAATCGAGCAAAAACTGTACCTTGCTTCACCTGTTACATCTTCTTCCCTCCGGTGTATCAACTGCCAAATACACTACGGGCCCCTCCAGCACGTCCTCTAAAACAAAAGCATACCAAGCATGGGGTTGGGGAGGGGCTCGCATGTTTGCTGACACCTAATCAGTGCCGCCTCCTTGGTCTCTGGCGTTACGTGGATCCCGCCCAAGGTCGCAGGCATTAACGCCCATAATCAAGCAAATACAATGGCACTGAAAAATGCCGCGCCCATCACCCTGACGACACAACACTGCTTTGTGCCTCCAGGGCGAGTATTTTCTCGCCCGGCAGCCGGCACATGCGCAGCTGGGTTCAGTTTACTTATCCAGCTGGTAACAAAAAAACGATTTCAGGCTCCTTACTGCCTGAAACAAAGCACTATGAAGCCTTTCATTAGGAAGTCAGTGTTTTCTCGTTTCTTGTTAGGGGGGCAACACCCACTTCGCCCCTTAAGACTAGCCGCCCATGTTGTTAGGCCAACTCCTCTCCCATGAACATTAATACTCAGGTGGGTGTGATGGAGAGTGCAGAAGGACACTAACCTTGTGAGAAACAAGTGGGGATAACAGGTGAAGACATGTGAAAAAGGGGCACAGAAAAGAGAGCAGTCGAGGGAAGAGGATGAGGGGACACTGAGGCGGCATGGTTCATTTCCAAATAAAGAACCGATGCATACCTCCAATCTGCTTGCTGCTAGTTCTTGAAGAAGCGACACAACAGTAGGCTTCACATCCTGGTGCCTTCCATTGATGGCGTCAAGAAAACCTACACACAACTAAAAACTCAATCCAGAACAGCCTCTACTGTTTTAGATCACCAAAACAACCATTAAGTTCCAAACCTTGCTCAGGAGATTATCAGATGGGATTAACCAAGAGCTTTAGCACAGCTAGCCCGTCGCACAAGCAGGAACAAAAGAAACATAAAAGCGGTCTTTAAGAACAGTCTATGATGGACTTTTAAGGGAGAAAACCGAGTAGATTAGACCAAATTCCCAATTTATTTATTGATATGTACTGTTGAAAGTGTACTCTGAAAGAAAGATTGCCTTATGTTCAACGCAAAGCCCACAATTATCCTACTGCTCACTGTGGTGGGTGCTGTTTTAAACAAACACAACGTCAGATGGCGACCAGTAGGTATTTTTCACATGTGCTTTCTCCATATAAGGAGGTTGTGAATATGGATACTATAATTTTTCAGTTTGTAGAAAGACGTTCAATCATTAGAAACTTTAAAAATGTTTGACTTCTCATCACTCAAGCAAAATAACTACAAGATTGTTTTACCTCTGAATACTAGATTTTGTTTTAAATGGAAGAGAAACATTATCCTTATTATCGTCAGAATACTGACAATCACCCAGGTGGCCTTTTATTATTTAGAGGGCTGATCACATTGCCTGCGAACTCTGCATGGTCTTTAGGTTCAAAGTGGATTAGTGTCGACTTGTTTTGTCCTCATCTGCACACAGAGCAGCTCGGTTCTCAGGTAGCACATGTGGAGTTGCAAGAGATCCGCCATAGTGACAAACGTAATGAAAAACTTCCAAGCAATCATAACGGAAAGTTTCAACTCTTTAAGGACTATGAGGCGAGGATTATGCTGATCATGCTTCACTTTTATTTTTCTATCAGCCTTACACAACTAAGGAAAAAACTCACATTATATACGCAATATCACAGTAGAACCCTATTTTTAAAGGCCAAATCGAAATGCAGCAAAATATTAATGCTAGTTCTTTTCTACACATCTATAGTAGTCCTTTCACTAATTAACAGTTTTACGGAATGAAAAATGTAAATGAAACAAATGACAACTCCATATTACACTAACAAGTTTAAAACAGAGACAGAAGGCTTGCATCAGATATGCACATGGGACGACAAGAGGACTGGAGAAATTGAGGAATCACTGGCGCGCCTTGAAATATAGAGCTTTTTGATTACCTATTTCCGTAAAAAAAATACAATAATTTTGGTTTGTGTCCCAGTGAAATGATACTGGGGTAAGATAAGAAACAAAGTTACATAAAACGTCAAACTTACATGTTTTGCAAAAAGCATTAAAAAAAAGCAACAGACACTTTTCGAAGTCAATTTAGTAAACAATTCACTGATAAAAACAATGTCTATAGGTATATAAGCTTGAGTGTCAACGAGTGTGAAAGAGGAAAAAGCTTTTAAAGAGATGTGACTTACTTTATGTATTCCTTAGGTGCACAGTTGCCCTTCATACAGTAAACCTAAGTAGACACACTGCATTATAACACTAATCGTTAAACAGAATTCTTTGGTAGGGGACACTGTGGCATAAATTCTCGTAGTGTAGTTTCCAGTGACATTAAGTGGACAATGTGCTTTATTTCTCAGCACGAGAGGCGGTTACATATTGCTCCACTCGTTCCTAGTTTTAGAGAATGAAACCTTTAAACTGATGAGCGAAAGCAGGTGGACTGCTCACCCTGAAAAACACGAGGACCATTTTGAGATCCTTTGAATTGCTCTGGATAGTGCCATGTGGGAGTCAGTTTAGTGAACTACTACATCATCTCTTAACTCAAAAATTAGATTTTTATATAACTATCTACTAAATATATGTTATATAGTCTTCCGATATACAGATATATATATATATATATATATATATGGCTTACAAAACTTGTACTGCCATTCCAAATTATTTCCAGGCTAGAAAACAGGTCACTTAGCATTATGTGTTTCACCACAAAAATGTTTGCATTGTATTTTTTTTTTAAATGCATACTATAGGCGGCCATTTTTTTGGCGTCTATTCCTAATCTTGAGATCATCTTTGTTAGGATGAGCAAGCATTTTACAAAGTCATAAAATGCGGAGCAAAAATAAGACCGGCAGTACAAAGGATATACAATATTAAGTGCTGTAATAGCGTTCTAGTTTTAATCAATAAGAAGGCATTTTTTGGCGTTTCCACAAAGATAAAACTTGAAATCTCTCACTCATGTAAAACACTCGCTAATTTTCATAGAAAAAGACAAGTATAGTTTTACACGTTTCGATGGCATAGCTAAGTCATTTTTCTATCAAACAATAATGTGAAACCTCAGAACAATAAGGTGTGGAATAAAAAATGCAGTATGGACAGCACTATCACAGATATCACTATTGTCAATCGTGGATGTGATTAACATCAGCATTTTATCTTTGCTCTTAGCGCTCCTTTCACAATGGGGAAAAAAGCTATCTGTGTGAATTGAAAAACAGAGCGGACGGAATTAGCTTCAGACACAAAGAATCATTGAGAATAATGAGTTCATTGTACCCGTGGCTAAGGCCTAAGTCCATTTAAGAAACTCAATACTCCAAAAGACAGGAGAAACAAGCACTAAATCATTTAAGAGTTTTTTTCGCCTAATCGAGCTCCTGCTTTTAACACAGCACTATAATATATATAAGTAAATTACGTATCACAGTTTTAAATTTCGGACGGGCGACTCAGGATTTCATCCTTCAGAATGTGTCACACTAATTATTATACTATCCAGTTAGGTGGCGCCTGTTATTTGGGTACTACTACTAGCTCATTAAGACTGTTGGGTAATACTTGCTATTTAAGGCGCCACAAAACTGCTTAGGTGTGGGAGATATGTCCAACAATCAGGGGCAGATTTACAAGCCCCTTGCGCCACTTTTGCGTCATTTTTCCCATGTAAAAAATGACGCACAAGTGGAGCAAGGGGCTTGTAAATCTGCCCTTCAGTGGGGTAAGTAGACTGGTAAGGTCAAATCTGATTCATATTTTGAACCCTGGCTCGGAAACAAAATACGGGTAACATACATAGTGAGGAATCGACTTAAGTGGAAAAAGAACTCGAACTGCAGCACCATGTCTTTTTTTGTTATCATGTGTGAAGAGCAACACGTCGGATCCCTATAACCGACCAGATCTGTCGCCGAAACCTTAATATTGAGGGATGGCGACGAGGGCACAGCAGCATGTGAGAGCGTATCCGCACTACACAGCTGGACAAAGGCCAGGGGAGCGGCGTTCGCTCGTTTACAAACGACCAGATATGGTCTATACTGTAATACACGATTACAATCCGGTTTCTTCTTTAGTCACATTTCACTGAAGCGGTTGCAAAGCTCTCCTTGTTAATATGCACACTTTGCCATGTAGTATTCTGGGTTTTATAATGCACCGAACTCTGGAGTAAAATAAACAGACAAGTACAAAGAAAAGGACGGATAAAACAAATCATTAAAACTCACCCGCTTGCTGCTTCGGGAAAGCCCATTTTGTAGAGGGTTACGACCACAGCTCCGCCGAGGCCTATGTTGTGCTGTAGAGCGATCTTCGCACCAGGAACCTGCCTCTTCCCGGCTTCCCCTCTGAGCTGCCAGCAGAGCTCCGAGCACTGCGCCAGACCTGTCGAGTCAAGCACAGAAAACACTGATCTCAGCAACAGTGTGTGTGACTGAACTGGACGACAGCAGGAAGATAAAGGATTGCACAAGAGAAACACATGGAAAGTGTAGCCTTTGCCCCACTGATCACATTGTCTGCTGACTTGATCATAACGTGGTATTCGTAACCTTCACAAATTCCTTTCTTTTAACTTTGAGACGACACTGGCTGACCTCATGATTACAGATGACGTGTCATACCGTCTTTCCGAAAGTAACTCGTCTATTCGATCCTTTTCAGGCAGAGGTCTAGAAGTGATCAGACAGGTATGACATGTTACTGGCAGCTGGCCCTTTAAGAATCTGCTGTAGGATATTCCCTTAAGAATTTCGGATCAGAATCCAAAAGCTGAAACTTTTTTGTGACGTACTCTCATTAACTTAAAAGGCTGTTACGAAGGTATCACATAGTTCCCAAGTTTCCCAGGTCCATTTGTGATGTGTTTCTCCAGGCCAGGGTTTTCCTATTAATTCTAGGACTTCTAGTCCTGTTTTAAAATGCAATGAACAAGATTTAAAGTCCCAAAATTCAAAGAAAAAAATCCTGGCCTGGAGCAGCACATCACAAATGGACCTGGGAAACTTGGCAGGGTTGCCATCGGGAGTGCAGGATGCCCTGAAAGAAAAAGCACAATAGGCCATGGATAGTATTTTGAAAATAGTCACAAAATACCATGTTTGAATAGCCAGACTTTTGGTTTTGATATTCAATTTTCTACCCCATCTCACCCCTACTCCTGTTAGGAAAATCTTTGAACTCATCAACAGGGGAGACACGAGGAAAAAGAACCTGATGACTAGGGAGAACAATCACTCCGATCAGAGTCCGAAACCGTATACATGGCCATTAAGAACGTGTCTAACAATTCAATGCAGATTCATTTATTTTTGACGTCTTTTTGTTTGTTATTTTCTAGACTTGTAAGTTCTGGTAACACTATCCTGTGGGTGCCCTTTCCCAGGGAGAATGTTCCTGGATCTTTCCTCATCTTTTGATCTTTAGTGATGGTCCATACACTGGTGTGACCTTGGTCTCTTATTGCTTTACTTCCTCAGAATGTTGGTTTTTCACCCATAAGATCTACCCAACGCAATGGAGCTTACTCTTTGAACTAAGTGAGATGCTTCTGGGGTGCACTGTGTCACATCTGATAGATGGGGTACTTGTGGGACATCCTCAGATGCTAGAAAGGGTGCTATTCTCTCAGCCGAAGGTTCTTGTGGCTCTGGAGATGTCAATCGCAGTCTGAGTCTGCGCCATGTTTTGCAGCTCGACAAAGTGGAATGTGGCCTCAAAGGCAAGGATTTAAAAGTAAACAGTTTGGAAGAGTAAGAAACTCTTGATGTTAAGATAGTCATTGAAGAATACTCAGACACCTAACCAGAATGCTCTGAAAAACTTTGAGCCCCTAAGAACATGTGTTGGTAAACATATTGATGTTGTCTTCGTACAAGATTGGTAGCCCCACTTGCAAGCGTAGGTCGAACAGAAAGGTGGAAGAGGTATGACCTGGATCTTTTAGGAGCCAAGGAGAAGGAATGGGAGAGCACCACTTGAAAAAATGGTCCTAGTAGGGGGAAAAGAAATCTGTTTGTCAGTCTCTTCCAGTAGCGCCCACACTGAGGTGAACCCATTTTCTGACTCTCCGTGTCCTGTCTCATTAAAATAGTCCAAAGTACCATACCGGCTTATTTGGCTGACTGGGACAAACAACATATATATACATGCAGAAAAATATTGTGCCCGCAGCATTGTTTCCTGATCAGCAAGGTTTCATAATTTTTCAGTGTTTATATTTAAAAATGTGTTCTGGGATCCTGCAGACACAGAGATATTTAATTGTTTGGGAATATCATGCAGAATTCCAGGACTCTGAACACTAGATTGCCTACCTACTATTGCCACAGTTGCAAAACGACAAGTTTCAATGTATCTTCTGTCTAGAGCAGCACTCTCTTGAGGCAAGAGACGTTACTTGCCTTTGCATACATGCATGCATGCATCCAAGGTCAGGTGAATACATTTAGTTTTTTGTAATTTTACTGTTCTTTAGTCAATTTTGCCTGTGTGTATATTCAATGGAATTGTACATATAGAACCTCCTTCCTGTTACTGTTAGTTTTGACTTACTTTGCACCTTAAGAATGATAGTTGTATAAGCATGGCCTGACTCGCAATGGAGCAGGATGAGAGTTTTAGCCTCTCCGGGACCTTTTGAGAATTCAATCGACATCCAACGCACCGGAGCTGGCCCGACCACTGACCAGTAAGGGTAAGTGATTGGTACTACTCTCCCCCCATGATGAAAGCGGTTTGCAGAGTCATACCTAACTGGCCCGACCAGAAAGTGCAGGCCCTTAGTTGCCGACTAGCCTTGCTGATTCTGCCAACCTGAGAGCTGGGGGTGTACCGCAGCGCTGTTGGCATTCCTGCAAGGTCATTAAGCCCTGGCCAAGAAGTGCAGACGCAGCGAAGGCATACTGTGAGGGGGTGCATGAACCAGAGTGGCGGGCGCTTCTGCAGCAATGACTAGAGTGGGCTGACTACCCCAGCGATTACTCTGTGGGCTGCCCGTCGAGCTGAAGCAGGTGAGTGGAGGTGGCCACGGCACTGCCAGGGAGCGGTTCTGCCCTTATGAAGCTGCTGCGTGGAGAGGTCTGTCGCTGCAGCGGCACAGTGGGAGCAATGCTAGATCGAGTACTGGCAATCGGCCAGGGGGATTTGCCCTGCCGCTGCCTCCTGGGTCCACACAATAGGATGGGGACTGGGCACGAGACCCGGCAATACTGCCACAGGCAACCCGTAGCGCAGACGCATCTTGCATCACTGGACCCTATAGCCTGGCTGTCCCCGGGGGCTGAGAGATTTTCCCTTACTTAGTTGTGGCCCCCCTAGGGGATGTGCTGCCTGAGGGTTTCTACCTGTTGGGAGTCCAGTGGGCCTGACTGGGGAATTGACCTAGTGCCCTGGTCTGTAGCACGAGGGGCTGCATCTCGCCCGCATGATCACCAAAGGTGTGGTGGCATGCTGAGACTGCGCGATATAATGAGCGGGTGCCCCTGCGATGTGACGTATTGGATCTCTTGAGGTCTCTCTTTGCATCACCCCACCTGATAAGACTAGAGGATTATAGCAGTGAGTGCTGGGTTCTCGATGGGTGCGCCTTTAACAACTGCCTGCGCTTCACCCACAAGACGGCCTCATTCCATTCACAGGACTCCCTGTGCAGTCCTTGTATCGTGCTCCTGGCTGGAGTGAAGCACTACACGTGGGAGAGATGCTACATGTGCCGCTGGGGAGCGTGTCTAACTCCACACGCTTGATGATCAGAACGACTACTCTTGCTTCGCTTTGTTGGCCCTGGCTCGGAGGCACTCGCTCTCCCCCTAGATTGACGGGCCCTATCTGTGGTGCAGCCTCTCCATTGATTCTATAGTAGGGGGCAGAGTCGCGACCAGACCCAGGGGACATGCCACTACAAGGCGCTTTCTACGGCGTTTCCCTACCATGGGTCCCATAACACAGGACTATTATGAATCACTTCCTACAAATGTAAATGTAAATTGATACTTGTATAGCGCACTACTCACCCGCAAGGGTCTCAAGGCGCTTGTACGAATACCGCTGTGGAACCCATCCTGGCTTTCCCTGTGAGGTGTCCACTCCTGGGCACCCCCAAGGTGGAGGCCAGGCATCCTTAGCGTTGTGGGGGCCGTTGTGGAGATTAAGCAAGCTATTGCCCAGAGTTGCAGAGTGGGACTCCATGATTGGAATAGGCACTGAGGCGAGAATTATCAGGTCCGTGGAATTTTTGAGCCCAAGACCCGCCGAGGCAGGGAATTGAACCCTGGTCCCGGGCTAGACCTCTGCATCAGGGTCTGCCGCTCTAACCATTGAGCCACACTTCTCTACAAGAAATTAAGTCATAGATTGGATCGCTCAGAGCAGACTTTAAGGCATGAATTGGAGACATCAAGAAGGAAATATCAGACATAGGGGAGTTGGTGGATGATTTAGAGAGCACGGTTGATGCCTGGTCAGTAGACCAGGAGCTGCTCTGGCAGCGCATCACAGCACTGAAAGAGAAAAAACACAAGGACCTCCAGGCCAAGCAAGAAAACCTGGAAACTCGCAGACAATGGAACATCCGTATTCAGGGGGTGCCGAAAGGGCAGGAAGGCACCAACATCATGGCTTTCACGATGGCCCTCCTCCAGGCAATTCGGGGAGACGCCAATGCACCCCTCCCTTGGATAGAGCACACCGGGTAGCCTCTGCACTGAACCAACCAGACATGCTGCCAGACATCGTGGCACGTGTACCTTACTTCACAGACCAGGAGACAATTCTACATGCCGGTAGGAAGAAAGCGGGTCTGGTCTTTAGGGGTCACACTATCCAATTATTTCAGGACCTCTCACCTACGACCTTGCGACAGACATCTGGTCAATATCAGGAACTTGAGATGGCGTTGGTGAATGGGGGTTGGGGAAACTACCTCTCCATTGGCGGCACCCCTATGCATCACGCACCCCATGAGGGTGACTGTTCTGGCGAGATGCAGGCACCTCGGTCCCAGTCTTAGCGGGAAGTGGATGCACAATTTGGGCCCTGTTGGTCTGCAACTGTTATTTGGTTTGTTATGATGTTCTTCCTCTACAAGTATCAGTGCTACTGTGTAAACTGTGATGATTGTGGGTGGGTTACCCTGGATATTTCACTCCCTTGAGCACTACTCGGGTGGGGTGAGTACACTTCAGGAGCCATTCGTAGCCATACTTGGGTTGACTGTTACCACCCAACCTCCCTTTCTTGGCAGAGGATTTAAAATTGCTTTGCCTGAAGGTCCATAGCCTTAACTCCTCCATCAAGCGCAACCAAGTTTGGGATTACATCCGCCTCTATGACCCCCACATTGTCATTTTGCATGAGACACCTTCGTGGCATAGACCGACATAGGATGGCACCCCCACAATACCCTATATGCCATTGGGCCTACACTGACTCTAAAACACTGGGGGTGGGGATACTCTGTAACTCCTGCTATGGTCCCACCATCACAGAGGTAGTGAGGGATAAGGAGGACCGGTTCCTGACCCTGCACTTGACCAAGTGGCAACACCATCTCACATTACTAAAAATATGTCCCCAATGCGTTACAAGACTCCTACCTTCACCGTGTCATCCGGGAACAACTGCAAAGAGCTGCAGGGAATATAATAGCGGGGAGAACCTCAATCTAGTCTGGGACCTTGTTATTAATAGAAGCTTTGTCTCATACCAGGGCATATGGGTCATGTCCACGCAACTAAAAAGAGAGATAACGAGCCTGGGCCTTGTTGAGGCCAGGTGTTATGTTCATCCAGATGCTAGGGATTACTCCTTTTAGGGGAACAGTCGGAACACTGCTGTCTTAACCAGGGGTGTTCTGACTACACAAGCACAACCACGCTTGCTTTAACCATGTATATGCCTAAACCACGCATATGTGTGGTTAATGCAGTGCATGGTGCAGTTGCTGGCTAGACGTAAACAGGAAGACTCCACGGATAGGTGAGTGGGGCGGGGGTCGGGGTAGGTTTCAGGGCAGTGGGAGGGGTTGGGGTAGTGGAAGCAAAGGAGCAGGGTTTTAGGCTTTAGGGCAGTGGGTGGGGAATAGGTAGTAGGAGTACTTTTTAGGGCTGGGGTCAGGTAGGTTTCATGGCAGTGCAAGAGGTTGGGGTAGTTTAAGGGACCGTGCATGGGGGTGTGGGGGTTGGGGTAGTGTAAGTAAATGGTCATGGTTTTAGGCTTTAGTGCAGTGGGAGGAGATGGTTAGTCGGGTAGTTTTTAGGGCTGGGGGTCGGGGTAGGTTTCAGGGCAGTGGAAGGGGTTGGGGTAGTTTAAGGGACAGCACGCGGTAGTGAAAGTAAAGGGGCAGGGTTTTAGTCTTTAGGGCAGTGGGGGGGGGATATGTAGTCAGGGTAGATTTTAGGGCTGTGGGCCGGGGTAGGTTTCAGGGCAGTGGAAGGGGTTAGGGTAGTTTAGGGACAGCGCGGGGTGGGGTAGTGTAAGTAAAGGGGCAGGGCTTTAGACCTTAGGGCAGGCAGAATGGGTACATGGAGGATAGGGATAGTGTTAGTAAAGGGGCAGGGTTTTAGGAACAGCACGGGGGTGGGGGGCAGCCATGGCTACGGTGGGGGGGGCAGGGTACTGGTGACCTTAGCCACACATACCCCTTTACCATTCCTGCCTATACCACGAAATTGCGTGGTAGAGGCATGCGTGGTAAAGGAATGCGTGGTTAAGACGCATTCGTTGTTTAGGCTGTGTGGTAGAGGCATGCAAGGTTTTACCATGCTTCTATCATACAAGCCTCCTTTTATTCACACGTACATACCTCTTACTTTTGGATTGATTACATTTTTGTGACACATTCCGTTCTTCACAATCTTCACACTGCTGAAATATCTTATATCTCCCTCTCTGACTAAAAACACATGTAGGACTGACGTGATACACCACACTGCTACGTACCAGGGCCGCCCCATGGTGGCATCTGCAACCAAGTCTGCTCCGTGGCCCGGTCGATGTAGAGGAGATACGCAAGGGTATCGTGGACTACTTTACCCATAACACTGAGAGGGACGTTTCCTTGCCTGTGCGGTGGGATGAGTTTAAGTCCACCATTCGGGGGTTACATTGTCAGTAGCCAGTAACAGGGAGGCGTGCTTAGTGGAAGATAAGGACATTAGAGACCCAAGAAAAGGTGACACCCACTTGACGCTACAAACGACAGTTGCCAGTGCTATGGGGCTTCTGTGAGCACATCAGACTAACAAGGCGGAACTCTCCCTTCTAGCGCTAAAATAATGATATTATGAGGGGGGCAACACAGTAGGTACACTCCTGGCATGTAGGCTGCACCAAGCACATGCAAAAGAACATATCGCCAAACTCAAGACGTCGACAAAGGGATAGGCAACTGCAAAGCGTGATAAGAGGAGAGAATTCTATAACTATTATCAAGCCCTGTATGACAGCGAGGAGATCTTGCTGTGTTGATAGTGGCATATATGGCACAGTGTGACTGGGAGCCCATACAGTCCCAACATGAAGAGCTGTTGGGCGCCACTATCTCAATGAAAGAGTTTCGCCTGGTGCTTTGAGTGCTACAGCGTCACAAGACAATTCTGTGCCGGATGGCATACCCAATAGTTTCTAAAGATTTTTCCTGTCTGAGCTGGGTGACCACCTGAAATGCCTGTTTGACTCCTTTGCACACAAAACTGGCCTCACCCCCTCCATGGCTGCCACAGAGATATAGCTTATCCCAAAGCTGGGCAAGAACTCTTCTCTCTGCTCCTCATATCATCCCATTGCCTTGTTAAATAAGGATGCAAAGATCTTGGCCACTAGGTTTGTGCGCTATCTATTGTCTCTGATAGATCCAGGTCAGGTCGGCTTCAGCCATAACTGACAGGGAGCAGATAATGTTCACCGGATATCGCGTTTATTAGAAAAAGCGCATCACTACCATTTGCCGGTGTGCCTTCTTTCGCTGGACACAGAAAAGGCCTTTTACCGTGTAAAGTTGGCGAATGTATGACGTTACAACACATACATTTACAATGCATGCACTTGCAACACAGTTTTTACATCGCAACATCCACTACAATGCATTCCATTACATCGCATGACACTACATCGTATTTTAAAAAACTACCTTTACAACGCATTCCATTACATTTTATACTACCTTTACAACGCATACCATTACAACGCATACCATTACATTGCATTTAAGGTAAGTATTGGATAGGATAGGGGTAAAAATCACTATTCTAACTCCAGGGGGTGCTACAGTCGGGTAAGTGTTGGATAGTGTAGGGGTAAAAATTACTATTCTGACTCCAGGGGGTGCAACAGTAAGGTAGGTGTTGGATAGCCTAAGGGTTAAAAATTATTATTCTAAATCCAATGGTATGCGTTGTAATGGTATGCGCTGTAATGCCTGCGTTGTAGTGACATGCAATGTAGTGTCATGCGTTGTAATGATATGCGTTATAATGCCTGCGTTGTAGTGTCATGTGTTGTAAAGATTGTTGCGATGTAATGCCTGAGTTGTAAGTGTAGTGCGATGTAATGGTTGCGTTGTAAAGGTTCTTTCCCACATTTGGCTTTTCTACACACAGGCTTGGTTAAAATAGGGATGGGCCAAAGATGATTTCTAGAGAATCATGGCCTCTTATGTAGCCCCGGTGGCAACCATTCAGGCCAATGAATAGAATATGAACCCAATCACAATTCGTAAGGGTATGAGGCAGGGGTGCCCACTGTAACTCCTCTTATTTGCTTTAGCAGTTTACCCCTGGCCATTAACATCTGGCACATCGAAGCTGTACATACTTTTGCATACTTTTGGGGTTCAAATAAACCTCTCGCAACCAACCACCTCACTCTCAGAGGTGGTCTTTTGCCTTATGAAGTTTGCAACCATATTAGGCTCTAAAGTAAATGTCAAAATCAAGCACAATCTCACAATATCAGCAGGTGACGTACCCCAGCTTCAGGCTCTGGCCCCTTTTCAGTGGCGCCCGCTAAAGAATAAGTACCCCGGCTAATACCTCATACCTAGGCTTGCCAGATGGACGAGGGCAAACTACCCTTCCCTTCGTCGTGTCATCTTAGAGGATCTTCAGAGGTGAAAACTCATGTTTTAGTGGTATTACACACCATAATGCATGTCCACCATCTATACAGGGTCCTCCGACCTTTGTTGGAGATGCTGCAATGCTTGGGGAGATTTTTATCATATTTCATGGTCACGCACTTCAATTACGATTTTCTGGAGGTGGTACTTTGCCATTTTAAAGCCACAGTGGTATATCCCCTCCCCAATTCTTATCATATGGTAGTCCGAAGTATACGTCCTTCAATCCTTAAAGTGATGACTTAGTCTGAATGGATGCTTATTAGCTACAGTTGATTGCAGTGTCCTGGAAGCAACTAACTCCGCCCACGCGAGCACAGTGGCTCACCCGACTATGGCACATTCTAGCCATGGAGCAAATCCCGCATACCCTAACTAGAACTGACACCAAACCCCTTCAATACTTCACCTGCATAGAGGTCACATGCTTTAACCCTCCTAGTCTTAGGGCACTGCAGCTGTTTCCTTGAATCTTAACCGGTGCTTGAGAATTCAACGCCACACAGGCTCCCCACCAGAGCTGGGATACACCCGCCACACGTCACATGACAGACCTACACACGGCTATGGCAAGATATCCACGCAGGCCTGTACTCCGTTTGTAGATAATTATGTTGTATTTCTACTGACTGTTTGTTCATTTTTGTTTCTTCTTCTCCCTCTCATTTTCTCTTCCTTTAATATTTTCATTTATGGTGGCACCTAGCATATAACTGCAATGTCTGGCATGATACTTGTCCTTAACACACCCTTAATTTGCTTATGTTGCAAGAGCCCTGAGGCTGAAATGTATGGAAGGATTTAATGCTAGATTCGTTATTATCCACTGGTACTGGACTTCTGTTATTGTTGTACTATATACATCTTATTTTTCAGAGAGATTCAAACAAAAATAGAATGACAATGTTACTCTTATTTTTAGAACTGTCTTTACAACAGTAAAACGTAATTATTAGTGTGAAGTCCAGTTTTGCTCACTAGGGCTACTTGAAGCTGTTGCCTTTTGAATTGTGGTCTATATGTACCGAGGTGTCCAAAGCCGTCCTCTTCTGCAAGGAGGGCTACAGCAGCTCTTATTCCCAGGACTGAGAAACTCATTGAAGTTTACCTGCAGACAGCGATATTCAGGCCCAGCTTCGACGTGTGACAGTCTCTGCTTTAGAATCCTTGATTGGTCAGCAAGAGAGATAACCTCACATCCAATGCCTACACGTTAGGAACTTTGTTTTAACACTTTAAACTGCTTTGTAGTACTAGTATGCCATAATTTAGTTCTGAGAAGGGCCTGTACTACTAGCACATTAACTAGCAGGTGACAGGGGCTGAAATAAAAATATAAAATAAAATAAAGGTCTACCTTATGGACGACAAACAGACAGTGGCTGGAAGGTTAAGGGGAGAAGTGAAAGGGTGCAAGTTAAAAAAATAAAAACTTAAACTTGTTTATAACAACATTTTTTGACTAATTATACAGAAAAAAGAAGAAAGATGCGCTTTTGTTCTCATAATGCGGATTACATGAAGCACAAAGTAAAAGGTGTCAAGAAAGTTATCCACACAGAGCGTTAATAGTTCCATAATCATTAAATATAATGGCAACAACACAGGTACATGTAATACAGACATTGCAACAATCCCGATCCACAGGACCGGTTGGCCGATCCAGTCACTTCATTCTACGTAATACTTCAATCGATGAGTTCCGGTTGTCATAACACACAAGTTACTTACCTTCGGTAACGATATATCTGTAAGAAACAGTAGCTAGTGTTAGATTCCTTACCTTAGAATATCCCCAGGCGTCAGACTGGATCTGGAAAGTTTTGCGTAGCAGTACCCCTGCGCGTCGGTAGGCGTCGTCTGCGGCTCCGCGTCCGTCGTCGGCGTTGTGGTAGCCGGGATGACATCGGAGTACTTAGATGCCGCCCTCGCACGCTGATGTCAGTTCTTGTACATAGCTTTCCGCGCCAGGAACGAAGAGCCATGACAGAGACCGACACTGATGCCATGAAACTAGGGCCCTGTAAAGGGATGACCTTAACCCTAGATATCGGTTCGCAGAACAGGGAGGATGGGTGGGGGGGTAAGGAATCTAACACTAACTACTGTTTATTACAGATATATCATTACCGAAAGTAAGTAACTTGTGCATCTGAAAGAAACAGGTTAGTGTTAGATTCCTTACCTTAGAATAGATACCCCAGCAATACCAACCCCGGTGGTGGGTCTGCGAACCAAGATCACACCAGAAAGTTCTGGAGAACGGAACTGCCGTAAAGGCCATCTCTCCGGACTTGGCTGTCCAGGCAGTAATGCCTAGCAAACGTGTGCAGCGGGCCCATGTAGCTGCCTGGCAGATGTCCTGCAAGGGGACTCCCCGACCCAGGGCAGTAGTAGCCGCCGTGGCCCGAGTGGAATGGGCGCGCAGCCCAACAGGAGGCTCCTTTCTCGCCAAAGAGTAGCAAACCTTGATGCACAAGACGACCCACCGAGAGATGGTCCGCTTGTGCACCGCCCGTCCCTTCTTTGCGCCCACGTAACCAACAAAGAGCTGGTCGTCCACCCGGAACTGGCGTGTGCGGTCCAGATAGAATGAGAGTGCACGTTTTGGGTCCAGACGGTGGAGCCTCTCTTCCTCTTTCGAGGGATGTGGAGGCGGATAGAAGGTGGGCAAGGTGATGGACTGTCCGATAAGAAAGGCTGTGACCACTTTGGGCATGAAAGAAGGACGAGTCCTTAGACCAACCTTATCTGGATGGAAGAGAGGAAAGGAGGTTTAGAAGATAGAGCCTGGAGCTCACTCACTCTCCTGGCAGAGGTGATGGCAACCAGTAATGCAGTTTTAATAGTCAGAAGACGAAGAGGAAAGTTATGTAGTGGCTCAAAAGGAGCGCACATCAGATAAGTTAGAACAAGATTCAAGTCCCACTGAGGCATCACAAAGGGAATCTATTTACAACATGGGACTTGAAAAGAGAAGGCTGATCAGGAAGCCTTAAGAAGGCTGAAATGGCCGAGAGGTAGCCCTTGATAGTGCCCAGAGCAGAGCTTTGCTAGGCAAGAGAAAGAAAGAAGAGGAGAACCTCTGAAAGGGGGGCAGAGAGTGGATCCACAGCCTTTGCTGTGCACCATGCCACAAATTTGTTCCACCTGCAGGCGTATACCGTTTTTGTGGAGGGACGCCTGGCTGCCAGAATCACATCGCAAACTTCAGGAGGCAAGTCAAATGGCCTCAACTTCTGCCGCACCATATCCACGCATGTAGGTGGAGAATGGACAGGTTCGGGTGGAGGACAGTCCCCTGTTGCTGCGAGAGAAGGTTCTCCTGAAGAGGCAAACGAATCAGGGGATCGACTGACATGCTGAGTAGCACGGGATACCAGTGTCTACATGCCCAGTCCGGAGCCACAAGGATGACTTGGGCCCGGTCTCGTCTGATCTTCTTCAGCACTCTGGGCAGAAGTGATATAGGCGGAAAGGCATACAACAGACCGCAGCTCCACTTGCGACAAAAAAAGTCGCCGAGCGAGTGCCACCTTGGAAATTCCAACCCGCAGAACTGATGACATTGTGCGTTCTCTTCAGTGGCGAATAGATCTAACCAAGGCTCTCCCCACTGCCGAAAGAGACCTTGCGCCACATCCAAGTTCAGACGCCATTCGTGATCCATCATGCACAGGGTGACGCCCTGGTGTTCCAGCCATTGCCAGAGGCGCAGAGCCTTCTGACAAAGGGTCCACGACCCCACCCCGCCCTGTTTGTTGCAGTACCACATGGCGGTGGTGTTGTCCGTGACCACCTGCACTACACTTTCCCGGACAGAGAGAAGGAATGCCTTCAGTGCAAGTCGGATGGCCCGCAGCTCCAGAAGGTAAATTGAGCCGGGACTCCGCCGGAGACCAGAGGCCTCTGATCTCCTGGTCTCCCATGTGGTTCCCCCCATCCCAGGAGGGACGCATCCTTCACCGCTATGTGCTCCGTTTGGGGTTGGGAGAGAGATCTGCCGCTGACCCAATCGCGGTTCGTGAGCCACAACTGCAACTCACTCGCAGTGCCCTCCGAGATCAGGACGTGGTCGGACAGATTGCCCTGATGCTGTGCCCACTGAAACTTCAGGTCCCACTGCAGAGCCCGCATCCGCCACTTGGCGTGATGCAACAGAAGGATGCAGGAGGCTATCAGCCCCAGGAGCCGCAGAGTCAACCTGACCGAGACTCGGGATAAAGGCTGAAAGATCGGAATTAGAGCCTGAATATCCCGAACCCGCTGTTCAGGGGGATAACCCCGAAACTGCGCTGAGTCCAGAACCGCCCCGATGAAAAGGAACTTTTGAGAGGAGCACGGCATGTTGATGGAGAACCCCAGCGAGTGAGTGCAGGAGGTCGGCCGTAGTCTGGAGGTGGGAGACGACTGTCTGGGCGAGCCCGCCTTCAACAACCAATCGTCTAGATAGGGGAAGACTGAAACCCCAAATCTGCGCAGATGAGCTGCGACCACCACCATCACTTTCGTGAACACCCGTGGGGTGCTGGTAAGGTCGAAGGGGAGCACGGTAAACTGAAAGTGCTCGTGGCCTACCGTGAACCGCAGGTAACGCCGGTGGGCTGGCAGGACGGGGATGTGTAAATATGCATCCTGCAAGTCCAATGCTACCATCCAGTCTTCTGAGTCCAGGGCAGCTAGGACCTGAGCCAAAGTCAGCATCTTGAACTTCTCCTTCCGGAGGAAGCCGTTGATGCTCCGTAGGTCCAAGATAGGGAGTAGGCCACCTTTGCCCTTCTTGGGTACCAGAAAGAAGTGGGAATAGCAACCACGTCCTACTTCTGGCCCAGGAACGCGCTTGACCGTCTCCTTGGCCAAGAGGGCCATAACTTCCTCCTGGAGAAGTCGCAAGTGATCTACCAACATGCGGTGGTACTGTGCTGGCATGGCTGGAGGGGTCGCCTCGAAGGGGAGGGAGTAGCCCCTTCGGACGATTTGCAGCACCCATCTGTCCGATGTGATGGGAGCGCCAGTGAAGGAGGTGATGGTAAACCCTGCCACCCACTGGTGTCGAATGGGCCTGAAAATTCAGACTAGGAGTATTTTGAGGCAGATGCCGCGACCGCGTTGAGGTTGGTTCTGCGGCCTGTGGCTAGCTGGATGTGAGGGGCGCCCCTTCCTTGGCCACGAAAGGGACAAAAGGCGGAAGTTTGCTGGCGTTGGCCAGGCCCAAGGACTTGGCCGTAGCCCTGGAGTCCTTGAAACGCTCCAGCGCACTGTCCGCCTTGACGGCCATCAAAGGGCATGTACATAAGGGAGGCTTGGATATCGCCTGAAAAGTTAGCGGACCTCAGCCAGGCGTGGCGGCGACCCGCCACCGTCGTTGCAATCGCCCTGCCTAGAGAGTCCGTGGTATGCAGTCCACACCGAATGGAATAGCGTGCTGCATCCCTTCCCTCTGCAAGGGCTTGGGTAAGCTTTGCCTGGACCTCCGCTGGGCACTGCGGCAGCACTTCCGCAACCGTATCCCACAGAGAGTGGGAGTAACGGCCCAAAAGGCAGGTGGTGTTGACAGACCACAACCCCAAACTCAGTGAGGAGAACAGTTTCTTGCCGAACTGATCGTACCTTTTGGATTCCCGATCCTGAGGGGCAGTCGGGAATGCGTCGGGGGTGACTGTGCCGGCGGAGGGGTCGTAAGGTCGACCGGTGTCGTCACGGATCCTGGCCTGGATCCTGAGGAACCCTGCGGCGTCAGGACCGGAGTCGTCGACGGCGCCGGGGCGGAAGCACCCGACAGTGCCGGGGCCAGAGCCGCCGGCCTGCTTGGGCTCCCAGATGGATCCGCGGGGCCCGAAGGCGCCTCGACAGGACCCGACAGAGGGAAGCGCGACCTCATGGCCGCGAGGAAGGCGCTGATCTCCTCCGGCGTCGCGTGTAGCCCAGGGACCTGCGGGTGTGGAGCTGGACGCGGTGCTTGCGGCTCCGGTGGAGCCACGTTGGCGGTGTCGCCCGAACCCACGGTCGCTTCGCGCGAGCGTCGGGGAAGTCAGAAGAGCGATGTCGCTTTTTTGACTTCTTGTGCCTCGACTTACCTGAGGACTTGGAGCCTGACGAGTGGTGTCGACTCGCTAAACTGTGATGACTGTGGCCCCGCGACCGGTCCCTCGACCTCCTTCTGGACCGGGACCTCGAGCGGCGCGGGACCGGCTGCCGGATGTCGAGGCGCTTACGGGACCGCTCCCGCCTAGCCTTCGACGTCAATGCCTGGCAGTCGGGGCACGACTTGTCATCTTGGTCGGCCCGAGGCAGTAAAGGCACCAACGGTGGAGGTCGGTCACCAACATCATGCGGTTACAGTCATCGCAGGGTTTGAACCCGGGCATCCCAATCGGCACCGGAGTGGAGTATCGACTAGAGAAGATCCAAAAGAGATCGAAAAAGTTAGTCAAAAATTGACTAGGAGTACTGTTCTTCCCGGATCTGCGCTTGCTGGCGCGGAAAAAAGAAGAACTGACGTCAGCGTGCAAGGGCGGCGTCTAAGTACTCCGACGACGTCATCCCGGCGACCACGACGCAGACAACGGAGGCGGAGCTGCAGACGACACCGACCGACGCGTAGGGGTACTGGTACGCAAAACTTTCCGGATCCAGTCTGACGCCTGGGGATATTCTAAGGTAAGGAATCGAACACTAACCTGTTTCTTTCAGATAGATAGGAGCGGAGTGGCTGACAGACGTTTTTGGGGTAGGGGGCAGGGGGCAAGCCGGACCAGGCACGCATATACATCACTAGTCATATTACAATATATCATATCTCTGAGCCATGCCCTCACCAAGGGCGGTGCAGTGCCTCTCCAATTCAGCGAGACCTGTCTTTTAGCCAGTACTAAAGCAATGGCACTAAAGCGCCGTATCACCGGACTTAATGGAAGCACACATCCCAGTAGGGCGAGCAAGGGTGTGTGTGAAAGCTCAGTCTCAACCATCTGTTCAATATGACCAATCACCGCCTCCCAGTAGGCCAGCACCGCAAGGCAGTTCCACGCCAAATGGAGAAAATCAGTCTGCGCCGACGCGCACCTCTGACATTGGTCTGGTTTCGAACAGTCCTTCTTTGCAAGTAACAATGGGGTAACATAAATTCTATATTAGTACTTAAAATGCAGGAGTTTATTTTTTTAATTATTGGACACTAGACGTGTCTATTCATAACAATATGCCCACATCTGGTCAGTCGTAGGGTGTGCTAAATCCCTCTCCCAGGCTGGGCGAGCGACACCACCCATCATCGGTCGCAGCACTTGTGCCGGTCGGTAAAGTCAAGAGACTAAATGCGCAGCGCCTGCCGCAGCAATAGTCGTAGTTAATGGGGGGAAGTCCACGCTTTCACCAGTCTCGGGGCGAAGGGCAGTAGCCAGCGCAGTCTGTATTCTGTGCACCAGAAAGTGATCAAGCATACTGACATCCCGATCCGTCATTATATCAGCCACCGTGCGTAATTGACCAATATTGAATATGCTGCCTATATTGTGCACTTGACAGCGTCTAAGTACCCGCTGTGTCAATACTTCAGTTGTGGGTGCTCTCCAGGGATTATTTAAAATTGTTAAGTGTGGAGAGTACAGATGCTCAGCCACAAGGTACCTGCGCAAGCGCTCCCAGGCCCAACTTGTGGTTTGTAAGGTATGGATTTCAGCAGGAGTTCTCCTAAGCCCGCAGGGATGGAAAGTGGAAAGTGTGTAAGGACGGGCTTGCATTTGCTCAAGCTTTAGAAATGTAATGCGCGCGTCCAGGTGATACCAAAAGTAGGCGTTAATTTGCCTGCATTACTAAATAGTACAGGTAAAAATCAGGTACCCCAAAATCCCCCCTCTCGAAGGGTTGAATGAGTGTCTTGCAGCCTACTCACGCCTGTCTTCCTGCCCATATCAATCGAGTCAGTATCCCTCAAAGGGTTTTTAAAAAGGTTAACGTGAGGGGAATGGAAATGTTAAAAAAAAAGAATCAAAAACCTAGGCAGCACAACCATCTTACTTAATGGAATGCACCCCGCCATCGATAAAAGCAATGCAATCCAGCGTTCTATCTGTCTGAAAAGTTGATCTATGGCCTGACCATAATTTAGCCGCCCTTCTTCCGAAGCCACGCAATGTATAGTTACCCCGAGGTATTTGGGAACTCCAGCGTGAAAGAATTGGTGGCATCCGTCAAAGGAAATATTTCCGATTTCTTCCAATTGATGACCAGCCCAGAAAAGACGCCAAGCGCACCACCTCTCTCATGATAGGTGGAAGATTTAGAGCTGGCTCATAGACGAACAAAAGGATGTCGTCCGCATATAGTGACGCTAGTACGGGGCCCTGATGAAACCTTATCCCCCCCTGCAAGTGCCGTTAATGCAGATGCCACACCAGCTGATCCATTGTGATAATAAAACATAATGGTGATAACTGCCATCCCTGCCCAGTGCCCCTCGACAGTGCAAATTTACTAGACTGTACCTCATTTATACATAGTTGTGCAACTGGGCTAGTGTAAAGAAGACGGACCAGCAACTGAAAGGTTTGAGGGAAACCAAGTTTACTCAACAAAGCATGCAAGAAATCTCACTCTAAGGAATCAAACGCTTTTTCAGCATCTAATAAAATCGCCGCGGCAGGGAGTTCAGGGTTAATCTGGTTAATAATTACGAATAACGTGCGTAGATTTACTGATGTGGACCTTTTCGGCATAAAACCTGACTGAAAGGGGGATATAATCTGCCCGATTATAAGCGAAATGCTCGTGGCCAGTACTTTAGCTAATATTTTGTAATCCTGGTTTAGGAGGGATAACGGCCTTAACGAGGCGCAGTTTTCAACTAGTTTACCCGTTTTAATAGTAACGTTACTATCACCTCGCCATTGTGAGAGTGCTTTCACAGGTTTACTGCTTAGCTGTTGCCATAGAGAGCTTTCATGTGTTATTTTGGAGCAAATGTAAAAGAAAACGAATAGTCATTTTCCAAACCTAAATTTACCCTTTTAATTCCCCTGTCTTTACAGCGGGGAAAACAAAATCTACAAGTGGTAAACAACAGGTGAGAAACATGGTAATGCTAAATATTTATTCCTCACGTGGGGCATTTTGTCATCACGGAAATGTGAATGTTTCAACAGTTATGCATCAAAACCATTAGTGTATATAAGATGACATACACAGGCGTGCAGGATATCACTTACAGTAGGGAACAACTTTGAAAGAGAAACGCAGATAGCCCCATTGATGGTGTGTTCACGTCATGCAATGTTGTTGCCTTCAACCATAATTAAACTGCGGGAACCATAGGCTCGGGGACCCCAGCAAGAAATGAAAGACAGACACATTGGAAGGAGGCTCAAAAGAACGTTGCTTTAATTGAATTGAAACAAATGCAAAGCCATTAGTCATGGACACCACTTGTAAATTTCACAAAGATTTGCTGTAAGCACAACACAGCATAAAGCACTTCAACAAGTTCTTATTTACTCCACCCTCCTCTGTGGCAGGCACAGAACGCAAACAAAGAATATGCATACAAACCTATTTATTTAGCCTTCATAGGTTTGATGTATCGAGCAGTGTGAGCAGCCGAAAAGCATATTTGCTAAAGCCTGACACCCAGTCTTCAGGGAGGCACATGGTGTACCATACCGTCCTGGGGCACCGTATCCTGAAAATAATAAAACCAAACACAACAACAGAGGTAGAACTTGCGTACTATATCTCCCTTGTTAACTCGTTTAACCAAAGAATTGAAACTCGCACAGCACAGACCGATTACTGCATCCAATAGTGAATTGCTGAATGACATTTACTAAATTTGGTATAGTTGTTTTTGTATCGTATTAAATCTTTCAACAAACCGTCGGTGAAGCGCCAGAGGGGAAGGGACGACATTTCCCACTCGTCCCCACCGGCACAGGAAGACCACGTCACCGCCCAGCGCCAGGAGGCGCTTAAACCCCCAGCCGGGCCCACGCAGCGCGGGACGCGCGCGGGCCAAGGGCGGGCCCGTCAGCGCCCGTAAAAGGCCGGGCTGGGCCACATCTCTTGACATTGTCGCTTCTCTTCCCAGCGTGGTGAACTGACTTAAACAGTGGTAAGACTGATTACGCTGAAGCTATTCTACTGGGAAGGACATTCTTTTATTATGAAATAGAAAACTTCTTGGGACATTTATTTTTAATATTGGAACATCATTGATTCACTTTTTGGGTTTTTCTTTTTTATCTATTATGTAAAACTTATTTCTGCTTGATGTTTTTAAACTTAAATCCTCATACCTTAGGCTTTATGTGAAGAACTTATCTGTTGTCCCTAAGCTGGTAAAGTGGGTGTAATTTACCTATCTGCAACCCATTTAACAAAAGGAAATGGGGAAAAGGAAAGCTGCTGAGTTGGCTTCAGAAAAGAAAAAAAATAGCAAAGCTAACAAAACAAAATAAAACACTAAAAACTGCAGCTGAGAACTGCACTCTAGATGCGATTGATGAATTGATAGAGGAGGTTGAATCCATGTTGTCGGTAGGGAGTGTGAACAAGATGAACAATAAAGGTAAAATCTCCTCATATTATGAAAGGAAAGATTAGAGTGTTATCATGAGGCCGGTAACCCCTACAGTCATAGTGCACCAAACCAATGGAGTAGACTTAACTCAAACACCCCCAAATATTGTTCCACAAAAGCCAGTCCAGAGCACAGGTACCACTCCCTCTCCTGCTGTAGTAGGTAAAGATGGCATGGAAAGGGTTCGACATAATTAGTTGGGTAATAAGGTAATAACTGTCGAGTGCTCAAATAGATTTTCGCCGCTAGAGCTTAATGATGAAGAACCTGAGGGGGAATGTTTGAAAGATACTGTTGTAACCTGTATGAGTGATTTGCCTGTAACAGAGGAACTTTTAAAGGATGCTTTAGGGCCTACTCAAAAAATGGTGAAGGCCCTCTTTGAAAAACTTAATATAGTTCAAGAGGAGGTCCGGGTTATACAGAGAATGATTGAGGCACTTTCAACTCGCCCCCCCTCTTATCCCAGATACTATTTCAATGGTTAACCCTGGTGTATATCTATTAAAAGGGGAAAGAACCGGACCCCTCCCCCATCACCAGTAAATGGGGATCAAAACTAATAAATACAACTAGCAAGGAACAATTTATGGATATTACACATAAAGGAAAACCACTGTTATCACAAAATGCTATCAAATTCCATTGGAAAAGGGTGGGTTGAGAGAGAGTACGAGTTCCCGTGAATCCCGCCAGTATCTTGATAGAACATTATCATCTAGGCTTCCCCCTAACGAGAGTAAAAAAAGAGATGCCACCAGGTCCTTTGACAACCGATATTTACCAACTTTCGGGTCCAGGGGAGATAATGTGAGAAATTTCCCTGGGGTAAATGAGTGGAATACCATGAATTACCATAGTAGTTACAGTAGAAGGGATGAAAAGCAAAATGTGTGTAGTATTTTCTTAACCAATGTACCGAGACCAACATCGCATACAAGAGAAGATAAGGACTCCCTTGTTAACAAAGTTACCCATTGGTTTAAAAAAGGTAAGGCAATGATGGTTTATTATTAGATATGACATAGAAAATGTGGAAATGATCCCCCAAGATAGAGGGAATTTAGATGATATAAAAGTGTCCTTTTGGTCCAAAGAAATTCCTGAAAATGTAATTATCATGAGTCTAAGATCTCACCTCCTTTTCAAATCAAACATTTGTATTAGACAGTGCAGAACCGAGGGATATGTAGACAATTTCCAATATGAAAATATACAACCTTGTAGTGACCTAGAGGCAATAGATTGACTATCCCAATCTGTAGACAGACATTTTAACCCGAAAGAAGAAGTTTGTTCACCCGCACAAGTTAATTGGTATCAGCAACAAATTGATCAGCCCAAAGCTCCCTCCTCCGGTACAATCCCTCTAAATGAAAATAACCAACTAGTTCCAAATGATCATGGGGATGTTGTAATCTTTACACCGGATATTGATCCTGCAAGAGATTTAGTTAGGGAAGCTGCATTAACTCAAAATACGCCTCAAGCCCCCTCACAATCTCTATTCCATCGCACACTTAAAATTATATCTTGGAACAGAACGGGACTTGCAAGAAAAATGCATGATCCGGACGGGCAAACATATATTGCCATGTTTGATATCTGTTTCTTCCAGGAATCTTGGGCAACAGAATCATTATTTAAAAATGGCTATAGGACCTTTAGCATTGAAGCACGTCAATCAGCTAGAGGGAGACCCTCAGGTGGGCTATTAGTCTGGATAAAGAATGAAATAAATGTCTCTGTAGATATATTATCCACAGGTTCTGATGATATTCTGGGACTCAAATTGACCATCTTAAACAAGCACTGTATGTATATGTTTAATGTCTATGTAAGACCGAGAGACCCATCAAAAGAGTCAGCAATTATTACTCGATTAGAGGAGGTACTTGATACTGTCGCTATAAAAGACATAGTCTTAATTGGCGGTGATTTTAATTGCTGTTACGAGCCCCTACAGGGAGTGAGCTCGGCCATTGAGGAACAAGACCTTGTAATGGGCATTCCCTTACTGGATACACTGGAGACGATGAGACCTACTGGTTCTGCTTTACAGCTGTTTAATTTTAGTATCGAAAAGGGACTGAGAGTGTGTAATGGCAGAAGCCAGCTTGATATCCAGCGCTCACATACTTTCTCGAGTGGGTTATCCTCCTCTAGAATTCATTACATCATGATAGGCATTGGTCATTGGGATTATGTTGAGGGATTTATTGTAGATCGCGCTAGGAAAGACAGCGATCACTTTCCTCTATGTTTGGAACTTTTAGGGAGTCTTACCAGGAACCTTTTCCCACCAGGACCCGCCATGGTTGCAGTTACAATTCAGCCTCAACTTGCTAATAATAGGAGGGCTCTGAAATGGCCGGTTATTCTGGGCAATACTGATTTTTTAACTTTTGTATATAATACTTTTGCTGATTTTGTAATACAGTATCTAGTTGGGTCATTAAATGGTCCTACAATAACTCAAACCCATCAGATGTTGATCGATACTATTAGGCCCCATCTAACCACACCACCTTCTGGAACTAATAAACCAAAAACCAAGGATGGTTGTACTAATCTTTGGTTTGATTCTAGTTGTTCCCTTGCCAAGAAAATCTGTGTAAAGCTCTTGACTCTAAAAACACCATATTAATCAGAGAAGCAAGGGTTATTTTCACTAGTGCCCAGAAAATTGCACGTAGGAAATGGGAAGATGACTGTTGGGCTGAGCTGCTATTAGCTTCTAAAAGGAATGATCAATTTTGTGTTGGAAAATTTTAGTGAATGGCTCAAAGGCAGAAAACCCGGTGCAAGATCATCATCTAGATCCTAAAACTTGGTATAACCATTTTGCTCATCTTTATGCACCCCCGGCTACTGTTGATGAAGACTCTGTAGCTACGGTTAAAAGATTTTTGTCATTAAGCCATGTACCTACTCTCCAGTTTTCCTTGTCAGAAACCAGAAGGGCAATCGATGCTATAAAATCATCCAAGGCACCAGGCCCCGATAAGATCCCGGGGGACATATTCAAACATGAGCCAGACGTATGGGTGCCTTATATAAATCATCTCTGTAATAGTATAGCTAACGGCCAGCCTGTCCCTGCCTCATGGAAAGGAGCAGAGATTGTTCCAATCTACAAGAAAGGTTCTAAGAAAGAGCCCGCAAACTATAGACCAATCAGTCTTCTAGATATTTTACAAAAAGTTTATGATAAACATATTCTAGATAGGCTGAACGATTGGATTGTGGATAAGAATGTTCTCTCCTCCTGCCAAGCAGGTTTTAGAAAGAAAACTAGTACGATAGATCAGGTACTGAGACTAGTAATTATTGTCTGGAAGTATACAAGGCTGCGCCGTGGGAATTTGTTTGTGGCCTTCATTGATTTGAAGGCTGTTTTTGATTTTATTCCTAGGGACTGTCTTTGGACTAGTCTTTTGCATATGGGGGTCAAGCAATATTGTACTACAGTGGATTAGATTACATGAGAACACATACGCAAAAGTGCGCTGGGGGAAGGGGAGTGAATTGACAGAGAAAAAACCCATAAAAAGGGGTGTGCGCCAGGGCTGTGTCCTGGCGCCAACCCTCTTCCTCCTGTACGTCAATTATATTACTACAGCACTTAAAAAAGCTAACCATGACTCTCCGAAAGTGGGAGGTGAACACGTCTGTGCTTTAACTTTTGCCGACGATACATCCTGCTATCGCAAACCCCAAGGGGATTGCAAAATCTTTTAGATGCATTGGATGGATATTGTAAACAGAAGGGTCTTGAAATCAATCCAACCAAAACTAAATATATGACTTTCAGACCACACAGGTGTTTCAATAATAAAATGCTGTCAAGAGGAGTTAGCTTGGAAAGGGTGGCAAACTTTGTTTACCTGGGGGTGACCATAAACTCTAAACTTCGTGGAACCCACAGATCATGACATCTAAAGCTGTTCTTAATCAATATGCTGGCCCAATTGTAAAAAAACTTTTATCAACTTCATCAAAGGATGTAACCCCTGCTTTACTAGTCTACAAAGCTAGGGCTCAACCGGCTGCCCTATACGGCTCAGAGTTATGGGGAGGTGGGACTCTTGCCCCACTATCTGTAGCAGAAAACAAAATCATGAGGAGATTCACTGCCCTCCCACAAAATACTCCAGTGATACCACTAATGATGGATCTGGGCCTTAAACGGATTGAGCATAGGGCAATATGGATGTCTCTTTCCTATTGGATTAGAGTATGGACAACTGAAGAATTGTTGATATATAGAAAGACGATAAGTGAATTGATTAGTTTTGATGCCTTTGTCACATTTCCTTGGTTGACCCATATCCGCACGTGGCTTTTGCGACTGGGCCTGAATGGATATTGGGAGCATCCTGAACAGCTCTCCCCTGACTCAAAACTGGAGTGCAAAACTATCTTTTGGAGTTTTATTGACCAAAATATTGCAGTATGCCCCGACCATGGATCCCTTACTAATCAGTTTTTTAGTTTTAAAATAAGTCCCTCTTTGGAGCCCCTCCTAGCTAAAGTGCTGTACCTAAAATTTAGATACGGTACATTGCAAATTAAGAAATTCACGTCCAGGTGGGGAAAAAATCCTGAAGAGGGCAATGATTCGTTCTGCACCGAGTGTGCTATGGGTAGACAAGAAGACCTAGCTCATGTTCTATTTTTCTGTACTTGTTATCAAATCCTAAGGAGAAAATGGATTTGCCCTTTGGGCAGGAACTTGGGCATCAGTCAGTACGTTGAAATGTTACGTATTCTCAGAACAGATACCTCTAGGTTGTTCGTATTTGGGTTGAGTAGATTTCTATTAGCGACCAATTTTATCAGACTAAAACGAGGCTTAAAGTTCTGAAGCAAGAGGGAATAAGATAATACATGACCTGTGGTCTTGTACAAGAGATGTCACCCATTTTTAACTACATCTGCTTACTCATGTGAGAAAAGTTGTATAGCTGGATTTTCTTAGATTTTGTATCTTCTATAAAGTTTTTTGTCTAGGATTGGTGTTGGTCCTAGGAATTATGAGTTACTTTGTGGTAAATATTCACCATAGGTTGCTGGAACTTGGAATTAATGGAAAAAGTACTTTATGCTGAGGATTTTTAAGATTGTACTTTATTAGTATTGCATTACTGATACTATATTTTATATACATTGTTCTTATTTTATTTATATTTTAATGTTATTGATATTATTGATGATGAATTTTTGCTACTTTGATGATTCAGTGAATCGAATAAAGATGTTTACAAGATAGTCCTCTGACATTCCATGTCATGCGCCGCAATTCAAACCCTCCAGGCTGCCCTCCCCCACCAATACAGGCGTAATTCTATGTGTATCAATGTAACAGTATGTTTATGTTTGGATAGCAAGTTATCAGTACTGCCCATGACCTGTGCACAAAAACAACAAAACAAAAAGAGTCAACCGGAACTCCCACCCACCCGCCTCCCACCCACATCGGATATCCACCCAACCTATATCCGGTGAATCCCAATACATATCAATTTAACTGAACAAACAAATCGAAGAAAGAAACCCAGCACCAAGTGCGAGTCGTAGGAGATCTCCTAGTGGGTCAGCAACTACCAGAGCGAGCTACGAATTGTAAGAATGATACATCATCAATTATAAGTAGCTGCATGCATGTGAAAAGCAAATAAGTGCATCACAAGTAAAAAAAACAAGGAAACAAGAAGAAAAGGCATCTCGGTGGCCCATTTGTTGGATGTGGCTGAATCCGCGCCAAAGTCAATGTTACCTCGAAGGAGCGAGGCGCGCTCAACCATTAATCACATATCCACAGTACCTGCGCGCATCTATTTTCCTGGAAAAGCGGGTTTGCCCGACTTATGGTGCTTCCAATGTTCTGCTGCCTCTGCCGGTTTGTCGAAAACAAAGGTTTTACTGCCAAACTGTACAGGCAGGCGTGCCGGATACAACAAGGCGTAGCAAATATTCTCGTTTCTCAAAGTTCACTTGATGTCTTGAAACTTGCACCCGGCCTCCTGCACCATAGGCGTGAAGTCCGGGTAAACGAGAGAGACATTCCCTGGAACTATAGACCGTCCATCTCCAGGGCCCCCCTTAGCGCAGCATCTCTGTCATTGTAATTCAACAGTCGCGCAATGACAAGACAGGGAGGCGCACCAGGAGTTCTCAGGGAGCAGGGCAGCTTGACATGCAGAGGCAGTTCGGGCTGGACTGTTCCCATGAGGCACAGGGTCAGACTGATTTGCATATGGCCATGTCTGAAATGGGGTGGCAGAGTGGGCTAAAGAACGGTGATGGATTATACCCAGATCTGTTGCCTGGGTGTGAGTGTTTGATTAGTTCAGATGCTTCGTCCATCACCACCCCCTTTTGTATTGCTTTATTCGCCATAAGTTGGCAGGGTATGCTCAGACGTTGAGTCCCTTGCTCACTTTGCCACTGTATTCAAGCAAGCCTGGCTGAAGACGGCTGTAATGCCAGAAACCGGTCCTAGGAAGCTTGATTCCAGTCCAGGGAAGGCATGGCTTGGCAGTTCGGGCTGGACTGTTCCCATGAGGCACAGGGTCAGACTGATTTGCATATGGCCTTGTCTGAACTGGGGTGGCAGAGTGGGCTAAAGAACGGTGATGGATTAAACCCAGATCTGTTGACTGGGTGTGAGTGTTTGATTGGTTCAGATGCTTCGTCCATCACCGCCCCCTTTTGTATCGCTTTGTGCGCCATAAGTTGGCAGGGTATGCTCAGACATTGAGTCCCTTGCTCACTTTGCCACTGGATTCAAGCAAGCCTGGCTGAAGACGGCCGTAATGCCAGAAACCGGTCCTAGGAAACTTGATTCCGGTCCAGGGAAGGCATGGCTTGGCAGTTCGGACTGGACTGTTCCCATGGGGCACAGGGTCAGACTGATTTGCATATGGCCATGTCTGAACTGGGGTGGCAGAGTGGGCTAAAGAACGGTTATGGATTAAACCCAGATCTGTTGACTGGGTGTGAGTGTTTGATTGGTTCAGATGCTTCATCCATCACCACCCCCTTTTGTACCACTTTGTTTGCCATAAGTTGGCAGGGTATGCTCAAACGTTGAGTCCCTTGCTCACTTTGCCAATGGATTCAAGCAAGCCTGGCTGAAGACGGCTGTAATGCCAGAAACCAGTCCTAGGAAGCTTGATTCCGGTCCAGGGAAGGCATGGCTTGGCAGTTCGGGCTGGACTGTTCCCATGAGGCACAGAGTCAGACTGATTTGCATATGGCCATGTCTGAACTGGGGAGGCGAGTGGGCTAAAGAACGGTGATGGATTAAACCCAGATCTGTTGACTGGGTGTGAGTGTTTAATTGGTTCAGATGCTTCGTCCATCACCACCCCCTTTTGTACCGCTTTGTTATGTTATGTTATGTTATGTTATGTTATAACCAATTTATAAAGCGCACTTTGACCAAGGTTTCATGGCGCTGTTGAGACTGTACTGAGTAGTCTGTACTGAAATTATAGCAGTGGGAGTGAATTAGTCATGTGCCTGTGTAAACAGCCATGTCTTTAGCTGCTTTCTGAATTGGAGCAGATGGGGACAGGAACGGATCTCCCATGGGAGTGAGTTCCAAAGTTGTGGCGCCAGGTAGCCAAAACGGCTTCCGCCGTGCCGTTTGCGTTTGAACTTTGTGCTGACCAACAGGTTTTGATGTTTAGAGCGAAGGTCACGGGAGGGAGTGTATCTCACGATCAAGCTGTTAATAAACATTGGACTGTGACAGTTTAGGGACTTAAAAGTGAGACAGGCGGTTTTGAAGATGGCACGTTGGAGAAGTGGAAGCCAGTGGAGCTTTTTTATCAGGGGTCTGGCCGATTGCCACTTAGGCTGTTGATATATCAGTCGTGCCGCCTGGTTCTGCACAAGCTGGAGTCTCTTGATCTGATAAGAGGGAAGGCCTAGATAGATTGAATTAGCATAGTCTAAATGCGACAGGACTAGGCCGATCACAGCTTGTATCAGTGCTGCCTGGGTGAGCAGGTGATGAATCTTCTGGATTTTACGTAGTTGGAAGAAACATTTAGAAACAACTGCTCCCACCTGGGTGTTAAGGGACAGGTCTCCGTCGATAGTCACCCCTAAGCTTTTTACGGAAGAGGAGGGTTTAGGGAAAGGCCCCAGTTCGGCCGGCCAATAATGAGGGCCCCAGGAGATGCGGCTGTCTCCTATCAGCAGTACCTCCGTCTTTCCAGGGTTTAGCTTCAATTGGTTATGATCCATCCAATGATGGATGAACACCATGGTGTCCTGGAAGTTGGTAATAGATTCGGTGGAATTATCTATTATAAAGGAGAGCTGCAGATCATCTGCGTAGTTGAATGTTTTTACTTTCCTCTGTTTTAAGGCTTTGATCAGGGGGAGTAGGTAGATGTTAAACAGATGTGGAGACAGGGAAGAACCCTGAGGGACCCCACATGTGGAACTTAACTCAGAAGCTGTGAAATTAGCCAGGCGAACCGCCTGTGAACGATCTTCCAGAAATGAGGTAACCCAACTCAAGGCCCTGCCCTGCAGACCTGCCCGTCCGACGCGGTCGACCAAGATCTTATGGTCCACCGTGTCGAACGCGGCAGACAGATCTAGGAGGACTAAGGCCTGAGGGGTTCCAATATCAGCCTCCCTGCGGAGCTCATCCAGCACTGCCAAGATAACCATCTCAGTTGAATGACCTGGACGGAAGCCGGCTTGGTGGGGATCCAAGTGTCCGGACTCTTCTATGAAGGTGGACATGGATTTAGCAACATGTGCCTCCAAGACCTTGGCTAAGAATGGGAGCAGGGAGATGGGGCGATAGTTAGATGGATCAACCGAATCGGCACCGACCTTCTTGATCAGAGGGACCACTGTAGCGTCCTTAAATGATTTGGGGACGCGGCCTTGGGTGAGTGATGAATTTAATAAAGAAAGGGCAGGTTGGGGGATGGTGGAGAAAACTTCCCTCAATATATGTGCCATAAGTTGGCAGAGTATGCTCAGACTTTGAGTCCCTTGCTCACTTTGCCACTGGATTCAAGCAAGCATGGCTGAAGACGGCTGTAATGCCAGAAACCGGTCCTAGGAAGCTTGATTCCGGTCCAGGGAATGCATGGCTTGGCAGTTCGGGCTGGACTGTTCCCATGAGGCACAGGGTCAGAGCTGATTTGCATATGGCCATGTCTGAACTGGGGTGGCAGAGTGGGCTAAAGAACGGTGATGGATTAAACCCAGATCTGTTGACTGGGTGTGAGTGTTTGATTGGTTCAGATGCTTCGTCCATCACCACCCCCTTTTGTACCGCTTTGTTCGCCATAAGTTGGCAGGGTATGCTCAGACGTTGAGTTCCTTGCTCACTTTGCCACTGGATTCAAGCAAGCCTGGCTGAAGACGGCTGTAATGCCAGAAACCGGTCCTAGGAAGCTTGATTCCGGTCCAGGGAAGGCATGGCTTGGCAGTTCGGGCTGGACTGTTCCCATGAGGCACAGGGTCAGACTGATTTGCATATGGCCATGTCTGAACTGGGGTGGCAGAGTGGGCTAAAGAACGGTGATGGATTATACCCAGATCTGTTGCCTGGGTGTGAGTGTTTGATTGGTTCAGATGCTTCGTCCATCACCACCCCCTTTTGTACTGCTTTGTTCGCCATAAGTTGGCAGGGTATGCTCAGACGTTGAGTCCCTTGCTCACTTTGCCACTGGATTCAAGCAAGCCTGGCTGAAGACAGCTGTAATGCCAGAAACCGGTCCTAGGAAGCTTGATTCCAGTCCAGGGAAGGCATGGCTTGGCAGTTCGGGGTGGACTGTTCCCATGAGGCACAGGGTCAGACTGATTTGCATATGGCCTTGTCTGATCTGTTGACTGGGTGTGAGTGTTTGATTGGTTCAGATGCTTCGTCCATCACCGCCCCCTTTTGTACCGTAAATCCTTTACAACGAAACTTTTACAACGCGGTACCATTACCACGCAGGTTTTACAACGCAAGTCGTTACAACGACTTGCGCTGGAGGGTGCTGTAGGATAGGGAATAGTTTAATTTACTATCCAACACCTTCCCTACTATCCACGGGGACTGGAGTTGGAATAGTAAATTAAACTATTCCACTATCCAGCGCCCCCCAACACAAGTCGTTGTAACGACTTGCGTTGTAAAACCTGCGTGGTAATGGTACGCATTGTAAAAGCACGCGTTGTACCGTCATACATCCGTCTGAACTGGGGTGGCAGAGTGGGCTAAAGAACCGTGATGGATTAAACCCAGATCTGTTGACTGGGTGTGAGTGTTTGATTGATTCAGATGCTTTGTCCATCACCACCCCCTTTTGTACCGCTGACATGCAGAGGGGCACATATGTGTTCCGTCCGCCACAGCTACCTAAACGATGGCTTCTCAGTAACTTTAGAAGGACTCTAGGAAGATCACAGTCCTCTATTATCTTGGGCAACTATCTAATGATCAGAGTAAAAGATGGTATCCAACATGTTTTTGGTTGTGGCACAATGTAAGAAATCTAGTGATTGTAGGCGAAGGGTACTTTGGAAATTAACACGTGGAGAGATTAAAACATTTTGACCACCTATGCCACTTTTGTGACATTTGATTTTGTTTTTATCTAGGGTGTGACCAACGGTCATATGCTGCAGCTGTGGGCCATAACCCATTGTAGACCGCTTTTGCCTATGCACGAAAGGGGTACAAAATGTTACCTTCAGTCATACCCTCTCATCAGGCTCTGTCCACAGAAACCTCTTCATATGTCATGCATTCGCTCTGGAAGACGGCCGCGCCATTTCCACAGGAGCTATTGGGTTTTATCTATGTACGGTCCACAGGAATGCATCCTCGCGTCAGTTATGCAGGAACTAGGGCAATAGAACATGGTGTCTCTAGAGTCAGTGGTCGTGGCACCCCAGTCACAAAAGTCGTCTCGGTTGATAAAGTATTTCAACGTTTTTTTCTCTTCAAGTCTTACTTTGTCTATTTAACTTTTAATCATACAATCAGTACTCTTCTGTCAGTACCACTAGCCACCTTACACCTGCCTACTCAAGCGTCTACTATCAGATTTTGACCTGGTGTCATAACTCGTATTGGAAGTTTTTCTGGCTGTTAGGGCTCCTTTCGACACACACTTTGCTCCTCGCTTTGGCCACAGTGGAGCTTCATGGCTACTTGAGAGTGTTGCCCTTTCCCAGACAAACCAAACTAAGGAAGAAAGAATGATCCAGTATCCAACCCTTGAGGGCAAATGGCCTTTGGCAAATGCCAAATTCTGCATTCAACCTTCAACCAAACACACTGGGCACTGGGAGCAAGACGCGGTCTTCTCAAATTGTTTGCCCTTGATTCCTTTGCCTGCAAGTACTTCAGTACGTGTTCATGAACACTTCTGGACTCGTAAGCTCTGCAAAAATGTTCTTGTTACCTGCTGAGCAGATTTACATCAAGCCAAAGAAAGAACCTATCTGAGTAAAGATCTATTTTATGCCACAGTTACTGTAAATCTGTTGAGTACTAATTGCTATAGCAAACCAAAAGCATCATGTGGGCCTTCAAACACTACAAGCTACTTTCGGATCGCCCCAAATAAAAGCCCATTGTCATGCCTGCAGAATGTTTTCTAACTGCAGAAAGTTTTAAATGAATAAAGCTAGTTAAACAGATAAAGCACCTTTACAGTTTCCTGCCCATTCAACACACAGTTGCTAGGTGAATGGTAATTATAAATGTATTATAAACCAACGAATTTCAGCAACAGCTACAGAGCTGCTTTCAGATAATCTTCAACACCTATATATATATATTTAACAAACACTCGTTAATGTCAGTGATGAATGTCAAAAAGTGCAAAATCTGACACAAAATTCACAGGGTAATACATTTTGTCATAACCAACAGCTAAACTTCTTATGTAGTCAAATCGTTTCCAGAAACGAAAAAAGACGACACCTAAAGGAATCAATGTAAAATTGCTCCACAATTGTCATGGGAATGGAAAAAAATGAGTTTCCATGAAATGGCAAGTTGTAGTACAGTGGTTAAGGTAATTACCTAATTAATGGAAGGAATGGGATTTCAGAGAGAACCTAACATTTAAGAAAAATTCCATGCATGATCCACTCTATTTACATAATTTCCAAATGTTGCTTGGCTAGAATTAGATCTTTACGTACTGAGAATGTTGGTTATCACCAAAAGAAGAGACTTAAAAACACTGGAGAGTTAAGTCTCTGAGAAGATCCTTGTTGCAAATGTGCTGAAACTCATAGTTCTAAGGTATATGGCGTATACTTAACACTTCCATGAAGAAAAACATTGTTCAGCTTACTGTTTTGAAGTTTTCTTTTCCTAGGTGGAAGGGTACAATATATGCCTTGGTAACAACAAAACATGATTATAAGAGTTATCTTGCTAGTGCCACACTAGATCCCCGTGACAAAAAAATACACTGATCCTCAATATCTTAAGTTGCTGACTCTAACTATGCGCCCTAGTAAATCAAGGCGTTTAATTCAGAAGTTCTTTGTGAATGGACTGATCGGATAGAAAATCCCTATTTTAATTCTTATTCGCATTCAGACATCTGAATTTTTTGTTCCTGACACAAACTAATATGAAAATGCTTATTAGTTAGAAGCTTGAGTTGTCACAGATGAGGGAAGGGCTTGGTAATCGGGATGTTCAATGATACGCAGCGGAAGTCAATTTATACACTATCTTACATTGATGATTGAATTACAATATGAAGGCCAGTGCTTGCAAGGGCAGGTTTTGCATGCATTAGGTGAGAACATATGTATGGGAAGTACTTATCTGCAGCAAATATAGTTACAGAGTAAACCACTGCTAAGTATGGCTTGACCCCAGTGATAGGATTTGTTTATAATGGATTACTGTATTCCAGCATGGCGGTTTCTATAATTTCGAGGGGAATCCAGATTTTTCCAGAACTTTGGGAAGGTTGGGGACATGGACGTGGATATTATTCCAGCTCCTTAGAGCATAGACTGAGTAACTGAGTAGTCTGGCATTCTCTCTTTCACAATTTTTGATATCTAGCCTGGCAATATGTTGGCTACTAGTGTAGCAGTGACTTTCTGATGTTGTTATTATTGCAGCTAAGGTAGGCAGAGGTGACATTTCTGATGACATTGTACATAATGCAGGTCTTCTTGAAAATGATGCAGCTTGGACAGGGAGACAATGTAGCCCCTTCAGGGTTGGTGTGCTGTGGATGAGCTTCTTTAGGCCTTTCATGAAACATACTTCATCATGTAAGGAGCTAATGTGCTCTAAGGGGGCAGTGGCGGAGGGAAGAGACCCTTTCTAGTTGTAAGCTAGCCAATGCTTTTTCTAAAGTCTATTATCAAGGACGAAAGGATTCACTTTCTTCAGGAAGGAGAGCTGTTACCCAGCTGCTTAGGGCTGTTTTGGCAATGCGTTCTTTGAAGGAGAGTTTGGTATTCGGGTGAATACTAGCTATTTGCTTTGCATGCGAACACAGCATGCTTGCCTAACACCACATAGGATACACTCCATTTTCCCCAACACCATAACGGCATGTCCCAGGTGCCCCGAACAAGATGCCGATTTACTACATATGCTCTGGCCCTGCCCTGCCCTGTTTAATTACTGGAGCCAGGTCACAGCATCCCTGAAGGAGGCAGTTGGAGGTACAACATAGTACATGGCTGAGGGTTGCCTTCTAGGCCTTTGCCCCTGGAAAACGGGTCAATGAGTCCAGGCTAGATTTGCAGATCTGGCACCTATTCTGGCCAAACGTAGCATCACCAGGAGGTAGAAATCGGATGTCCCACCTAGGGGTTTGACATGGAAAGAGGAGGTAGAACACTGGGGCCTAGCAGAGAGTGGCACTCTCCGCAGGGAAGAGCAAGATGGATTACAGAAAAGACCCAGAGCGATGAACTGAGACCTCTTACTGGAGTCCTTCAGACATCTTTTCCACCCTGTGACACGTTTTTATTATTATTGTACAGCACTTGCCCACAATGGAATGTGGTTTAGTCACTCTGGTATGCCTGTCCTTTTTGCTCCTCTCATTCGTATTTGCTAACTTGCATGACATTTCGTATCTGACCGGTTACAGTAATATCTTTCAAGGTCTACCATCTCACGTAATAATAAGTTGAGTACCTATGTAACCTTCCAATGTTTGGGGGACATTGCCCAAGCAAAACTCCTATCGTCTATGAAAGTGTCCTTACTGTTGTGTCTGACACAGAACTTTCCTAAGGGGCTAGTTATGTATACAAATACTGCCAAATATGCTTCCTTGTATTGTATATGTACCCAATAAAATTTGTATTTAAAAAAAACTAGCAATTTGCTTTGGATGTCAGCTGGGGGAGAGTCTAGGTTTGTTTCAGATAGTCGGGCTTGAACTTATCATTTGTTGTTGGCAAACAAGAGGAATTCTGCCTTGTTCAAGCTGAATTTTAGTTGTTAGAGAGACCATGGGCGGATTGGGGATATGGCGCATATTTGCAGGACATGTGCACAGTCACATAGGTGCTCTGGAAAGAGGCTCTGTCCTATGGTAAACATATCACAGTGTTTTCCTTCCTGTGGACTCATAGGTGTTTCTGCTGGGTGCCTTTGTGCAAAACACATCATACAATTCATTCTTCTTTGAGCTCTTTGACATCTCAGCTTTTACTGGCAACTCCAATCAAACTGGCTGAAATGTCGACGGACAAAATGACCTCCTTTATTATTTTGATGGTTGGCTAGGATCTATGTGAGATTTCCTGGTAAACATATCTGGCTTTGTTCAGTTTTATGCCTATATTACAAAGTGTAGTGGGTAATCACAGCATGTTACACGTGAGCAGTTTTCCTGCCAAGAAGTGACATTGTCCTATTGTTGACTTTATGCATACCATCTCTCTACTCTCCTGGGATGTGCAGGGGCTGTGGTTGCAAGATAGTTGATAATGTTGTTTAGTTGTTGCGCAAATACTCTTGTTGACTTAATGTTAACCATTTACTTTTTCTCATTGATTTTGACATTCAGCATTGCAATTAAGCATTGCCAGCTAGAGTTTAAATTGTACAATGCTGTTTTTGATTGAGGTTTAATAAAAAGTTGTTTACAAAATAGTAGCTACATAATTGGGGTGTAAGTTTGTTGTGATGTGCAACAGGACGCGCTGTGAGTCTTTCACTTTAGTTTAACATTTTTAGCTTGACATCTTTTTCTTATGGTGACTTTTTCATGTTACACGTTTTTAGCTTGGCATCTTTTTCTTATGGTGACGTTTACACGATAATGTGCTTGGATGCTCCTCTAATACGTCTTAGTAAGCCTTATTATCATGTTGTTTGCACACTCTGTCTAAGGCTATGCACATGGAACGTGATACCCTTGTATTTGGTTGTCTGGTTGGAGACAGCTTCAACACTCCAGACAGACCATCACATCAGTTCTGCACCTATTCACACAGTGCAATTGGAACAGTGCTTTTATTATATAAGCGGCCAGTGCATAACATTCGGCCGATGAGCACCTCTGCTCAGATTGTCCTGGAACGGGGTGCACTGTGAATGAGATTCAACCCTGCTGACTGTGACATTTATACTGCCAAGGATTTTTAATAATCTGCTCTACATCAGATCAGCTTTCAGGCAAAACATACCCAGGGATAGGGGGCTAGGCTGCCCCAATGGATCAAGTATATTCATGTAGTAATGCTATAATTGTTAAACTGTTTATTTCTTTCACCATTCTTGTAATGCTGGTTTCAATGATTTGTTTCTTCTGCCTAATTATTGCAGCACATTCTTTCTATCTATAAATACGATTGTTTTAACAAATGTTTAAAAAGCCATATTTGTATCTTTCTTGTGTTTACCATGGGCATACATAAGTCACAACGAAAGAATAGATCTGTTTCCAAAATTTCCTTGGGGAATAAAGTGTCATGTTCGAGGTTGCTGATACCATTTGGTACCCTGGTAAGTTTAGGGGTTCAGATGGGGCACTGTTATCTAGCTAGGAATGAGGCCAAAATTTCCAGATGATATGTGCAAAACTAGTTTCCATATCCTGACATTTATGTTGTCCAGATACACAGTCCAACTTAATTTGTAAGAACCATATAACAAGCTCACTCCTAAATCAAACGAAGAAGGTCCTAAAAACAGTGAAGAAGAAAGAATGGTATACAAATCCATTGCTCTGCTTCTCAGTTTAGTTTTCTAGTTTAGTTTTCTTTACCAGCTCTGACTTCCTACATATGTTCCCTATGTTGCAATTCCAGTTTACTGGCTTTATTTTAGTTAACAGCTATACACATATTAGATTTTTTTGAGCATTTCATACTGATATTAAACACATCTTGTTGCCTACAATATATTAATTTATACATTTTGTATAGCAAACACTGTATAACTGTACAGTTCTTAGGGCTGGGAGAGAGAACGAAAGATAAACAGGACCACTGGGGCAGGCAGGAGTAAGTTATAGGTAGAATTGTTATCATCCTATGCTGGAGGGGTTTGAGGGAGAGGTATATGTATTCATTATCATATGTGCTGGACTTGCCACTGTGATTTGGAAGATGAGCCTATCGAGCATTATTCATATTACAACTGTTGGGTTATCAATTAACATGTTAACCATTTTGCTCTATTTTGTTTTCGTTTTTAACCTATAATAACTGATAAGACCCCACTGAAAGGGAAACACCCCTCATCAGTGTAAACATATAAACACTGATAAACACCTGCACAACCACAAACTAAAATATCCTTCGAAGAAAGAAAAGTTAGAGTGAATTAGATATTTGTATTTCTTCTCTCAGGGCACAACATAATGTAACTTTATTATACAAAGTGGAATCCAGAAAGACCAGCCTAAGGTTATTCTGCTTAAGAATTGCTATTTAGTAATGTCACTATTGTTTCTTTTTCCTTGAGGTTCCCTCCAGTTTTGTATGTTTGGATTGAAGAGGCAGGGGTTGGAAGCAAGTTTTGGGTCGGATCTAAATATTTTATACACTGTAGAGAATTTGGAAATATTAAAATCTCATTTGATCTTTTGGCAGGCTTTAATTCTTTCACTGATTGGTGAAACAGTTGGCACATAAGAATCGTGCTCAATATGTACTATTGCATTTACACACAGACACAGAATGGAAAAAACATTTTTTACACAGCCCCCTTGTTTTACAAGTCAGTATTGATAGCAGATCATATGCCAAACACCCCAGGTTTTAAGCATTCAATGCAATGTTTAGCGATAGGCACCTGTAAAAAGAGTTCTATCACAATGAACATGGGATAGTGGTGAAAACTTGACACAAGTCTTCTCATACGCTCACAAAATTCATAGCTGCAAGATGTCCCTTGTTAGGTGTAAAACCTTCAGCTAAGCCTAGCTGTTTACCCATCTGCACTTTACAGCAAGGGTTTTTGAGTCCATGGTTGCAATGTTTACAGCAAAATAAATTTCAAGTCCCAATATACATTTTGTCTGTTAAATGGTCAAGACAGACTTTAAGTAAGGCAATTGGCACGGGAACATTTGTCATTTAAGAATGCACTCAATACAGCAGCATCGCCTGAATGTAGTCAAGCAAAGAGTGCAGAAAGCAGTGGTGAGCATGCTTAAAGCATCAAGTTTCAGGTACCTTAGAATGCATGGCTACAAATAATCTGGTGAGATTTAAAATGTTAAAGTTTTATCATGGTACTGTGCTGCTGGCAAAGTTTAATTCCTCTACAGTGTCATAATATTCAGTAAGGATTGGATGAATGAAACACAACTGTATCTATAAATGTGTTTATTCAAAAATTGGAATATATTCCTGTTAGACCTGTCATCCTTGGTGGCATTCACCTGTCCTGTTTTTAGAATTTCGTTTATGTTGGCATTAGGACTCTGGGCACTTTACTACTGCTAACCAGTGCTAAAGTGCAAGTGCTCACTCCCTATAACTGGTAAAACTGGCTTGCACCTGATTGGCATATTTAATGTACTTGTAAGTGTCTAGTATTTGGTTCTACATGTACCCATGGACTGTAATTTAAACGAGTGAGCTTGCAGCACTTATTGTGCCAAACACTTAGTTAGCACTTTAAAACATGTCTCAGACCTGACAATGCAGCCTGTATGTGCAGTTTTAAAACTTCCAATTCCACCCGGCAAAATAAACCTTTTGGCAGACCTAAACATTTCTTTTTAAAACAAGTAAGTCACCCAAAAAGTAGGCCCTAAAAAGCCCAGTGTGCAGGTTGCATTGTATTCAAAACAAAGGACTTGTACTATTAAGCCTTACATGTCCCGGTAGTGAAAAAGGACTAAATTTGTTTTTCACTACTGTAAGGCCTTTTTCTCCCTTTGGATAATATTTAATATGCTAATATTTGATTGAGAGCAGGTAGGAATGTCACGTTTGGACCAAAATTAATTTTAATTAAAAACCACTTTAATGGTAAAGTCGGATTTTAGGTCACACTTTTCAAAATGCCACTTTATGAAAGATGGGATATTGCTACCCTAACCATATAGTGGCTGCTGCCAGATTCTTGTGTCACATGACTGTGAATAGCTTAGCTTGGCCTTTGTGTGTTCCTCCCAGATAGCGAGACAAAGGGGGACTATGAGATGGCAGATGGGCCATCCTGCTAGGATGGTCGAGTTGGAGCTGTTCTCTACCCCAATTAAATTTCAAAGGGCAGTCTCCAGCACACACACACATACACACACACACACAAAGGAACTTGATGCTAGTCTTGTCACTCCAAACTTCTTGGAGCCTGGGCAGGGGAAGGGAAGAACTTTCCAGAAACATATGGTGGGGTAGCCTAAAAGATTTTCCCACTTCAAAGGCTGGCACCAGATGTACATATTGAACCCTCTAACGAACGGTTTAGTACAGTTCTGGACCTTTGAAAGACATCAGAAGGACTGCCTGGATCCCCAGAGGACTGCCCTGCTGCTTGAGGCCCATCTTGTTCTGCAGAGTACTGCCATACTGCTACCAGAGGATAGCCCTGCTGTCACCAGAGGGTTGTCGTTCTCCCCAGAGGATGCACTGTTGTTAGAGACCTGCATTGCTGCTTGAAACCAAGACTACCAGAGTGACTCCAAGTTGTCTCCACAGCGACAACGCAGACTGCTGTCTTGACCCGATGAACTCTACCATCCCTGGAACTCTTCTTCAGAATTTATTCTAAGTTCAAGGGTAAGCCGAGACCAGGCCTACTCCACCTCGAGTATCCAACCTGTGCACTATCGCGCTCTGCCTTTACTTTTGACTCTGCCTTCACGGTGTGCCAAGCGACCAGAGAATTAAACATAGGTTAATTGTGTGATTTTTTGGGTTCACCCTGGCAAGTACTGCGGTTATTGCTTTAGTAGGGTTTTCACCTTTCTCCCCAGCCGTCAACCCAATTTTTAACAGCACTCACTCATACTTTTGTAATACATTCATAGTCCTGTAAAAAGTGTGAGAGGTAATGAGATGTGAGAGAGGGTAATTAGATTGGAGAGTAAGTGGAAGTGCAATACATAGGCTTTCAATGCATAAAACAGTCAAATATAAACCCAATAGACACGCTGCCAACGGGCAGTTGCTACATACCCTGCATTACATCTCCTTTAAATAAAATATGGTCTTTATAAGAATCAATGCAAAAAAAGGTTTGTGAACACTGGAAAAACATATTCTTTGTGTATTTCGGGGGATATGCAGCTAATAAACACTCCTGCTAAAAGGTTTGGAAATCACTGGAAAAACACCACTGAAATCCAGACAAAAAGCAAACACTGAAAACAGAACAGCCTAACCATTTTAATGGGTTAGAATCAGTTAAAATGTAATTAGTGTAAATGCCTGAGTGCTTGTACCTTCTCTTGTGAAACACCTGCACATTGATTTCTCATTTTTTATTGGCAGCTCAACTGACAATCACCCGAAATGGAAGCATTCTTTCCTGAATAAAGGTCTGTGGTTGTCAAATGTCTGGCGCCTCTGTGCCATGAAGGTTGTTAGAAGGGGCGATCTTGGAGGTCGTGCTCACCCGACCACCCCAGGACCCCCCTCTCCCACAGATACTGCAGAGGCTTATCGTGAGGTCCCCACCGGGGAGGACTTCGAGTCTAGTATCGTACACACTGAGCTCACACCACACTTACGACCGGACACCACACCGTGGGTTTTCAACAACAAGTCCTTTATAAACAGTAAAAAGGAAGTAGCACTCTTATGTACAAAGGATCGAGGGATCACAAAGTCTTTGAGAATTCGGGAAGAGGGAAGCGGGACAGTCTTTGGCCTTTGGGCCAGTACGAGGCGTACCCTGCGCACAGCTCTCAATCCTCGAGCCGGGGGATACGGGGATGGTGGTCGTACTGGCTGCTTCACTCACGTCGAGTCGGCTCAGGGCGTGATGGTAGCGTCGATGGTCCAGCCGGACCAGAGTACTCCTCGAGCCGCGACGAGGTCAGCGGGGCTCGATCGGAGAAGTTCTCGAGGAGCCGCGACAGCGTCAGCAGGGCTCAGATGGAGACGTTCTTGAGGATGTCTAACAACATAGGAGTGACTAATCAATAATAAAAAATAAAAAGAATTGTGAGAGAGGGGAAGTGGGGTGCAGTGTGGGAACACACAAAGTTCTTTATAAAACCCTCACTCACCCGTCTATTGGGTGACATGCTTCATCATTGGGTTTCTTTCACCGGGCGGGCCGAATGCCTACCCGGTGTGCTACAACACCTGCAATTGCAGTGGAGCTGGTTTGTAAGATAAAAACAGTGTGAAATGTGATTGTGAAAAATTATTAAAAAGTGCGAACTGTAACCCGAACCAAACTTTAATAAAGGGTTAGCGTAAGCACGCCTCTAAAAAATGTTTAATGGACAGGGTATGACTGTAAATTTGAGTCAGATTGTCCCATTAAATGTATCGAATGGTCGACATGTTTCTGCTCATTTAGGCCACTTTGGCCGAGCTTTCTTCAGGACCAACAAGGAAAATGCATCCACTGGGCGGTGTACGCACGCTAAGGCGCACCCTAACCTCAGTGTTGTGCCAAAAAGTAACCAACTCACGGTTATTATTACCGGAACACCCTGGTAATTCCAGGTGTGTAAATCGGAACACCCTGGTAATTCCAGGTGTGTAAATGTGAAAGCAGGATTCGTTTCACTTCATGGGTCGGTGGCGGGGGTTTTCTTCACATCGGGAAAAGCTTTCTACCGATGGCTCCCCACCTAGTGACCTACGTGAATCACATCCATCGCATGAAGTTCTTGAGGAGCCGCAACAGCGTCAGCAGGGCTCAGATGGTTACGAGTTCAAGCTCGAGCCGCGACAGCGTCAGCAGGGCTCAGAGGTCTTTGCAAGGTCGAGCCGCGACAGCGTCAGCAGGGCTCAGGTGGTTCAGTTCCGTGTTGCAAAGAAGGAGCCGCGACAGCGTCAGCAGGGCTCAGCGTTGCAAGGTTGAGTTCTTCTTAGGATCAGCCGCGATCAGATCAGCAGGGCTTTCAGGTCCAAGATACAACTGCCCGCTAGTTGTGGGGCGGCCCTTGATATAGTCCATGGGCGCTTTGATGTCCGGACCCTCGCAGGCGGAGGTCTCAGGCCTTGGGGGCTGGTCGTTGGCGAGGTCCGGCGGTTGGCTTTTTGATCCTTTGAGGATGCGCCCGGGAATTCCCAGACGCCCAGCCGGTCTGGAGCCAGCCCTCGGGGAGGCCAGAGGTGCAATCGAAACTGGCCCACAGGGGGAGGCCAAAGGTGTGACAGAAACCAGTCTCTCAGGGGAGGCCGGAGGTGCCACCGAAACTCCCTGGCTTATCTCACTCAGGGAGCCTTTTACCCCCCCAGCCGGGACTGGCCCGGGTTTCGCTGGGGCCGGGGTCACGCTAGGCCCAGGCAGTCCCGGATCTCGGGAAGGGAAAATGGCTGCCGGGCCTTGTGGGGCATGCAGGTTCTAGGCGCTCGGAGCCGGGAGTGGGACGGGATAAGCGGGGCTGGTCGTCGGTTACGGGGTCTGGGCGTACAGGGAGCAGGACGACCAGGGAACTCTGGGTGCAAGCTACGCTAGCGGGGTGCTGAGGAACGGGGGGAACCACGCCACGAGGCCAGGTTCAACAAAGGTGTTGTTGGTGATGGATGGCTATAGATTTCAACACTTTGAAATAATATGGGCCCCTTTAAAACAGCTCATTTGTATAACAAATATCCATTCTGATGATCAGAGAGCTGTCATTAAATCCTCTGGACTTCACATCCCTCCCAAATGCCCTATGTAGTAAATGTCTGGAATAAACAACAATGGAAATGGAAACTCTACCCCAATATAACAATGATGCCTTAACCCGATCTCCGACCCATTCTTTTAATGCTCTTTACCACTTCTAAGTTGTGATCTGTCTTGGAATTCTCTATGGCTGCGCCTCTGGTTGACAATGTAAACTTGAACTGCATTATTATGGTCAATGTTTTTCCCTTAGGATCTTTAAATACTGTTGGTTGAAAGGAAAAGGCTTCCAGTTGCTTCCTGAATAATGCCAGGGGTTGTTGGATTTAAATAAGCATAGAGGCAGTTGTTCCACAAGCAAGGTACAGACACTGAGAAGCACCTGTGTAATCTGCACTTGAAACTCATTTTAGGGACAGAGAGGAGGTTGAAGTTGTTAAAGTGTAGTGGCCTGGACTGTGTGCATTTCTTGATTTTGTTCTGTAGCTGTTTAGGTGCTCATTCATCAAAGCATTGACCCATCATGCAGGCCTTTTTCCTCAAAGAACAGCAAGTGTCTAGCTCTTTTTCAATATAGAATGCATGGATTGAGATAATTTCTCAGTGAGCCTAAAAGTAAAAAAAAGGGTGGCTGTTCCTAAATGGAAAGTGAAACTTTGGGGTATGTAAAGTGAGGGGATCTTCCTGTGTTAGGAAGTGTTGACCTCACATACCCATGTGGGTGTCATGCTTCATCATTAGGCTTTTACTCCTCGTGCGGCAGGCACTGCAATGCCCTATGGGCCCCGCGAGAGGGCTCTTTGGTGAAGATTTTTTTTTGTTTTAGCCATGATGATGCGTGCAGGTGTGTGTGAATTATGGATATGAATATAGTGAGAAAAAGAGCGGTCTTAAAACTACCTAAGTGGCACCCAGGTGTATATTTAATCAGGGCACCCCTTGGCAGGATTAAAATCAGTTAAGGGTAGATTGTCAGAGCAAGGTCATGAAGGATTAGTTACTTACCTGTAATCCTAGTTCTCTTCCAGGGGTATACTCATTAAAGTCATAAGCACTGAATTATCTCCGCCCATGAGCGGGAACCCGGAACACATAACAATATACATATATATGTGTAAATATATCAAAAAGTACATAGTACTAAACTAATTATACACATATACATGTATAATAACCATAATATGCAGCCTAACATATATACATAGGCTAATAAAGCCAATATTACACACGTTCTGAAGCATGAAAATATGCTGTATATAATGCAATAAACAGGCATGAGCCCAAAATGCATTTCAAAACCATGAAAAACTTTTATTTTCATCAAAGAACCTGTTGTAAACAGTTATTAGCCTAAAAGGCTGCATATGAAAAATTGTCTGTGTACAGAAAATCAGACTGGCACCCTGCCTTTAGGGCCCAGAGAATCTGCACACTTTGCCTTTAAGGCCTCTAGGAGAACTCTGTTCCCATCATGCACCACAGGTGACAGTTAGGTCAGTTCTTTTGTACGGTACAGTAAACTTTTAGCAGGAATCTGCACTTAAAAAACTTCATAATACATATTGAAAAACACTTCAATGCTACTATTCGCCCGGGGAGGCGGGAGGGTGCTTATGACTTTAATGAGTATACCCCTGGAAGAGAACTAGGATTACAGGTAAGTAACTAATCCTTCTCTTCCAGGGGATACTCATTAATAGTCATAAGAACTGAATAGAGTAGCAAGCTCATACCCACTAGAAGCGGGCGAACAGATAAATGCATAGCTGCTCCTTTAAAAATACAGTGTTTAACTAGAAACAGCAAACACATTTCTGAGGGATGCTAGTCCCACTTGTGCATCAGTCTGCGCATCAGAATCCAAGCAGTAAACGTATGCACTGAACGCCAAGTAGCTGCTTTACATATCTCTGACATAGCCACATTCCTAAGAAGAGCTGTGGTAGCAGCTTTCCCTCTCGTAGAATGAGCCCTAGGTCTACCTGATAAAGACTTGTGGGCTAGCTGATAAGCCAGTAAGATACATGAAACTATCCATCTAGAAATGGATCTCTTGGATGCTGCCAAACCAGTATTCGTAGGACCATAGTTCACAAACAAACGGTCCGTGTGTCTCAAAGACTTTGTTTTATCTAGATAAAATTTCAAAACCCTCTTTAGATCCAATGAATGCAAAGTCCGCTCAGCCGGACTCGAAGGGTTTGGAAAGAAAGTAGGCAATGTTATGGATTGGTTAACATGAAAATCCGACACCACCTTTGGTAGAAAAGCAGGATGAGTCCTAAGCACCACTCTGTTTCCATGAAAAACTGTGTACGGTTCCTTGCAACACAGAGCCTGAATTTCGCTCACTCTACGAGCAGAAGTGATGGCTACCAGGAATGCTACTTTCCAAGATAAGTGTTGCAAAGAAGCTTTATGTATGGGCTCAAATGGTGGACCCATCAACTTAGTCAATACCACATTAAGCTCCCAAGGTGGAGAAGGAGACCTGACTGGAGGAAACACCTTCCTTAACCCCTCTAGAAAATCCTTCACCACAGGCATTCGAAAAAACGATATCTGTGTTGGCGATTTTCTATAAGCAGTTATTGCAGCAAGATGGACTTTAATAGAACTAAACTGCAAACCAGACTCAGCAAGGTACAGAAGATAAGGCAAGATCACCTGTTCTTGACCATGAATAGGGTCAAGACCCTTACTCTGACACCAAAGGTAAAAGCGTTTCCACTTAAATCCGTAGGATTGTCTTGTAGAAGGCCGCTTTGCCTCCTTAAGAATGTTCATACACTCCGGATTCAGCTGTAAATGCCCGTACTGGATGACTTCAGGAGCCATGCTGCCAAGCGCAGGGAGGGCAGATTGGGATGAAACACTCGCCCCTCCTGTTTGGACAGAAGATCCGGGCGACAAGGCAATCTCCTGTGTGGCCTGATTGACAACTGAGGAGATCTGGGAACCACCACTGCCGTGGCCACTCCGGGCAAATCAGTATCATTCTGGAGTTGGTCTTGTACATCCGGTTGATCACTGCTGGTATCAACGGTGTCGGTGGAAAGGCGTACAGCAAATTTTGACACCAGTCTATCAAAAGGGCATTCCCTTGCGACCCTTTCTGGGAGAACCTGGACGCGAAGACGGGGCATTTTGTGTTTGCCGCGTCTGCGAACAGATCGATGTCTGGTGTTCCCCAAGCCTGGAAAATGCTGTGCACGACGTCTTCGTTGAGAACCCAGTCGTGCGCTTCGACAAAGTCTCTGCTGAGGCCGTCCGCCTGTGAGTTGAGACTCCCTGGTAGGTGAACTGCTGTTATGGACAGGTCTCGTGCAAGTATCCAATGCCAGATGGTCTGGGCTTCTATGGACAGAGTCCTGGATCTGGTACCCCCCTGCTTGTTTAAGTAATACATGGTAGTTGTATTGTCTGTTTGCACCAGGAGGGGCCGAGTCTGTAGAGATGGAGCCAGAGACTTGAGAGCAAGATGGACCGCTCTGAGTTCGAGTAGATTGATGTGATATCCTTTCTCGAAGTCTGACCATAGCCCTTGTACCTGCAGAGGACCCATATGAGCCCCCCAACCTTGGAGAGAGGCGTCTGTGATCAGAGTCTGCGTTGGTGGGTCCTGATGAAAAGGAACTCCCTTCATCAAGTGTGTCTTCTTCATCCACCACCGGATGGAATCTTTTGCAGACTGTTGAAGATGAATTCGATCCTCCCAGCATCCTGTCCTCTGTTTCCACTGATCTTCCAGACACTGCTGCAGAGGACGCATCTGCAAACGTGCGTTTGGCACGATGAATATGCACGATGCCATGGACCCCAGGAGAGAGGATACTTGCCGAACTGTCGGACGTGCATACTGGAGGAGAAGCGCGCACTTCGCCTTGATAGATGACCATCTCTCCTCCGAAGGACACACGTTTTCGTTTTCTGTGTCCAGTTGTGCACCCAGGTAGTGGATCTTCTGGGTGGGATTCATTATGGACTTCTTGTAGTTGACTTGCAGACCCAACTTGAACATTAGTTGGAGGCATGTCACTAGATGCTCTTCTAGTAGCGATGGGGATGAACTCTTCAGAAGCCAGTCGTCTAAGTACGGATATATGAAAATCCGTCTCTTTCGAAGCCAAGCCGCAACTACCGCCATACATTTTGAAAATGTTCTGGGAGCTGATCTCAGGCCAAAAGGGAGTACTGAGTACTGGTAATGATGAGCCCCAACTTGGAACCTGAGGAACTTGCGATGCTTTCTCGATACCGGAATATGAAAGTAGGCATCTTTCAGATCGATGGAGCACATCCAATCCCCTTGGTGTAATTGAGGGAAGATCTGATGAAGAGCCAGCATTCGAAATTTCTCCTTCCGAATGAATTTGTTCAATCGTCTCAGATCCAGAATGGGTCTGAACTCCGTAGCTGGACCTTTTTTCTGCACGAGAAAAAAACGAGAGTACAGGCCTTGACATCTCTGATGAGATGGTACTGGTTCTATGGCGTTCTTCTTCAGAAGGACATTCGCTTCCTGTTGCAAGCGCTTTATATTCCACTGAACCATCTTTAGAGGATGCCTGACAGGAGGTGGCTTCTTGAATCTCAAAAGGTACCCGCTCTGAATAATACTCAGCACCCATCTGTCCTTTGTGATCTGTTTCCACTCGTCCAGATACCACACAATACTTCCTCCAACCGGAGTGGCACACGGTTGTGGAGGAAGCATCCGTTCATTGTTTTTGAGGCTGCTTGGTAGCAGAGGATTGCTGCCTGTTTCCATTGCCTCTGCCTCGTCCAGGTCGTCGCTGTTGGTATTGCGACCTCTGTTGATTCTGGCCTTGATTTTGCGAGGACCAATTCGTCTGTTGGCCCCTCTGCTGAAAAGATCTTTTGTCAAAGGGACGAAAATTACCCCGACGTCTAAATTATTTTTTCTTTTCAAGGCCGACTGCCTTCAGAGTGTCCAACTTCACTTTCATCTTAGACATTTCGTCGTCAGCATGAGATCCAAACAGAGTCGAACCATTAAAAGGTAAATTCACCATTTTCCTCTGAGCCTCTGGCTTCAGTCCCGTAAGGCGAAGCCAAGCAGTACGTCTAGCACAAACACCATGTGCATAGCCATGAGCTGACAGATCCGCCGCATCAGCAGCCGCACTTATACTCTGGTTAGCCACCAATCCTCCTTCTTCCACTATTTCTAGGAAGTCCTTCTGATCCTCCTTAGGAAGTTTTTCTGCAAAACGAGCTACTGAGTCCCAGAGCAGACGATCATAGCGGCCCAATAAGGCTGACGCACTGGCCACTCTCATGACCGAACCTGAGGTGTTGCACATTCTTCTCCCCAAGGAATCCATACTCTTACTATCCTTTTCAGGTGGAGCAGAAGAGGTAGATGCCGCAGAATGTGCTTTTCTGACTGCCGCCACAATAAGTGAATCTGGAGGCGGGTCAGAACGCAAAAATAAAGGATCTTCTGCTGGAGCCCTGTACTTCTTAGCAATCCTAGAAGGACCAGAACCCACCGTGGCCGGAGTTAAGAATGTTCTCATTGCTGGTTCTATCAAACCGGGCACTAACGGCAGAAGAGGTCTACCAGTCGTCTTGTGATGCAGGGTTTCAAAGATGACTGACGTTGCTATTTGAGGAACTGCCATCTTGATCTTGAACTTATTCGCCCCACGACACAACACATCATTAAATGTGCCCAAATCATCCACTGGAGACACTCTGGACGGAGGAGTAGATGAGATTGTGGGAGAATAGTCTCTATATGAAGATCTTAAAGAAGACTTAGACGACGTAGAAGATGGTGAAGGAGTTCTACTCCGCCTCTGAGGAGTTGCCGATCGCTGCCTCCTTCGTTCCCTTGAACGTGATTTCTCTCTCACTAAGGACCTCGAGCGTGATCTTCTATGCAGCTCCGTCTGAGGGACCGGAGCCCTCATCCCCATCAGTCCTGCATCTGGACGCATCTTCCAATGTCTCAGGCTTTCCAGCCACCTCGGAGACAAGTTAATAGGCCGCCCTACACGCTCAGGTGAAGCCTCAGGTGACACCTGCACAATATTCAGTCCAGTAGAAGACTTAGAGGCTCTGGAAACTACACTGTGCTCAGAAACCAATGAGCCAGATGGAGTCCGTTGTCTGGGGACCAATTGTCTGTCATCCGACACCTGCCCTGAGGTTGAGCCCGAATGAGCCACCACAGACGAGTCCTGGTGCACAACCTCTTGCCCCACCGCAGACCTGTCATCTTGCTGGTCTCGTGGAGCAGACGTATGTTCTGGACTGATGTCTGACCTCGACAAAGACCGAATTGAGGTCCGAGAGGCCGGTCTGGATAGTCTCGACGCCGACCCATGTTCAGGTGGGGGAGACCTAGACACTCTATGCTTCGAGCCCGAAGCAAACTTCGACATCGACTTATGTCGCGATGGAGACCTTGAACTTCTCTTTTTAGGTCTCGACGTCGACTCTTTCGACGCCGTCCTATCTCTCGACGTCGATCTCTTCTTCGACGACGTCGTAAGTCTCTCTCTCGACCTCGGTCTATCCTTCGACGTCGACACTTTCCTCGACGTCGACACACCATCCTTCGACGTCGACACACCATCCTTCGACGTCGACACACCTTCCTTCGACGTCGACACACCTTCCTTCGACGTCGACACACCTTCCTTCGACGTCGACACAACCTTCGACGTCGGACGCCTCTCTTCCCTCGACGTCGACTCACGAGTCTTCGACGTCGACCGTGGCGCCCCCGACGTCGTCTTTACAGCAATCGACACCAGATGTCTCGACGTCGAGAATGATTTTGACGGCGACTGTCTCGACGCTGAACCTTGCCTCACCGGCGAAGTTCTTGACGTCGACGGAGCCCTCTTCGACGTCGACGGCGAATCTGGATCTCGACGTCGACCGCACCTTTTTTGACGGCGACGTTCCCTGGAGTCGATTTTTCTTAGTTCTACCTTCTGGAGACGCTGATCTTCGACGTTTAGGATAAGAAGATGGCTTAGCAGATGATAATAAGCCCTTGGAACTCTTCTCACCACGGTTTTCTCTCTCCAGAAGGCCCAGCAACCTCATTTTCTCCCTTTCCCTTAAAGTTCTACTAGAAAGGTTGAGGCAGTGATAACAATCTTCCACCTTATGAGAAGCTGGAAGACACACCACACAAACAGAGTGTGGATCCGTTTTTGACATCTTCTTCCCACAGGAAGGACATTTGTAAAATAAAGGTGGCATTCTGACTAAAAAATCACCAACAGTTAGTCAGAACAAGATATAAAACACCACCAAAATACTCTTTTGTCAAAAAAAGGTAAGAAAAACCAACTTCTGACAGAAAAATACTACAAATGAGCAGAGCTCAAGTTCCAGGTTCCTCACAGAACAAGCCGGAAAAAAGAACTGACCTAACTGTCACCTGTGGTGCATGATGGGAACAGAGTTCTCCTAGAGGCCTTAAAGGCAAAGTGTGCAGATTCTCTGGGGCCTTAAAGGCAGGGTGCCAGTCTGATTTTCTGTACACGGACAATTTTTCATATGCAGCCTGTTAGAACCTGAGATGCCAGGTCACCTAGGGTAGTCTGGCCTAGGGGTAAGACATGCAATTCTAGAGGCACAGTGTGAAGGTTGCAGACCACCCAGCAGTAAACCCACGCAATAGCACTTAAAAAGGACACTACACCGACTTGTTAGGAAAATATGAGTTGTTTTATAAAAATAAGATTCTCTTTGGTTTAGCTCTCAGTATTCACACAGGAAAATTTACACTTAGTTCAGGAGAAATTATAACACTTGTTTGTCTGTGGAAACGGAATTACAACTCAATACATTCAACTTGTAAATATTCTTAGTCTTTCACAGTTACTAAATTGACATCTTATGCAGATTTCCTTTTGGAGATGAAAGCACAATACTTATTAATCAGGAAATTAATACAGTCTCTGACAAAGTGCTAGCTTAAATCATCAACTTTACATTACTAGAGTTTCTAGCATTTAATTAGGCAAAGTTTCTAAATATGACCTATACTCTACAACTGGTCTCAGTAATAGCAATAATACTTTTAAACGGCTATGCAAGTCATTAATTAATTCCAATAGTTAAACATGCACCATAACCATGTCTGGTAGGAAACCCTTCTAATTTCCTAGGACAGTTAACTATGAAATGTGCTTTTACTTTGCTTCTCAGAAACTCTACTCCATCAGAGGGGGCAAGCTGTCATTAATTGTCAAGAGCCAGGAGTTGATTGGGACTTTTATATTCTTTGCACCCCTCAGGTAACCAGGCTTCTTGAGATAGTCAGTTTTTTAACAGTTAAGCCCCTCGTTTTCCAGGCTCTCCACCCTCCTCCTCTCTCTTAGTTTCACCCAGTGTGGGGAGGAAACCAGACGATCAGGAGGCCTAACCAGCTCTCCCTCGCCACCCCTCACTCCTCCCTGCTTACTTGCGAGGGTGGCCAGCAGGCGGATCCTCCGCTCACCCTCTGGGCCTCAAGACGCTTCTCCTCTCCTGTTCGGCCTCCCCGCCCCCTCACAGAGGAGCGGAGACCTTCCCAGAGGCAGAACCGAAGCGCTGACACGGTGATGCAGCCTCGCAACAGGGCTGCTCCTCACCGTCAAGGATCTGTCCCTCGGCGCTCGAATCGGTCCCAGCCACTCGTCCAAACCGCCTCCTCCTCTCGGCTCTCCTCAGACGCGGACGTCGTCGACTTCCACACACGGCCTCTTCCGCGCATGCGCGGGGGTAAAGCGACTCCGCACCGGGCCTGCTCAGTTCTCGGCCCCTCCTACAAGGCAGTCCCCAGTTCAGTGGGGAATGAGCGCGCTGGCGCCTGGCATGAACACTACGCCCTCACTCTTCTCATACACTGGGACCAGGGAATTCCCCACAGGACGGCGCCTGCGTCCAGCGACGGCCTCGCTACCTCTCCTCACAGTTCCAGCGACCTCAGCGCTAATCCAGCGCTATTCTACCAGCGCAGGCTTGGGGGTCACTTTACTCAGCCTTACCCTGCTTCCGCCTCTTTTAAGGATGGCTCCTCTCCACCACTAGATTTCGCCCCAGCCAGTAAGTGATGAACTCTGGGGGGGGGGGGGGAAAGGTTCTGCCACTAAAGAAAGTCCAGGCAGCCAGTGGCAGGATACAGATGTCCACTGCACGAGGGGGGCCACAAGGATTTACCCCTACCTCTACTGAACACTGCTCAAAAAGAGCCTCTCTCTCTGCTGGGCAGAGGACTGCGCACCGCAGCACTGCAGTCTCCTTCTCCTGAAGACTTCCCCTATATTATTTAGACAAGGGGCAAGCTAGGCGCCCAGGGTCTCCAGTAACCCTCAACAGCGGGGCCAGGACAAGTAACCAAGAGGGGAGTAGTGGGGTGGATCGATAAGGCAGCTTCCCAGTCCAGGAGGTCAACCCTATGTCTAACCTTTTCCCACCCTTAGCTACAGCCTGTCCTCCAGCTGACTTCCATAGGTAGACAAAATGGCTGCCCCGCATTCCGCCTTATATAGGCTGCCCCTCAGTGGTCCAGAATGGACCAGAAGGTTCTGGAATGCCCTATACTGGTCTATGGGTAAGTCCTGGGCTTGGCAGTTAGGGCAGTTGGTAGCCACCATTTTGTGGTTCCAACTTTCCCTGTCAGAACAGGCCTCTGGGCCTGAGGTAAAAGATTATGAGGGGAAAAAAAACACCTATCCCCTTGACCAACACCTATAAAAAGTAGTAGACACAAAAATTATTAAGGGTATGAGGGGCAAAAAGGGGACAAAATAAATAATAATGAGGAGGGACTACGCAAAAAATCCAGACAGGTCTAACACGCGTCCCCCCCCAGCTGAAAGTGGGGAGAACTACCCAACCCCTTGGGAGTCCTCATCACTAAGGCGGAAATACCTGGAGAGACCGTCTGCATTGGCGTGGTCCACTCCAGGCCGATGTTCCACCCGGAAGTCCATTCCCTGTAGGGAGATGGACCACCTCAACAGCTTGGGATTTTCCCCCTTCATTTGCATCAGCCAACGAAGGGGGCGGTGGTCAGTCTGAACCAGGAAGTGCGAGCCAAAGAGGTATGGCCGCAGCTTCTTCAGAGCCCACACCACCGCAAAAGCTTCCCTCTCAATTGCACTCCACTTCTGTTCCCGGGGAAGCAGTCTCCTGGATAAGAAGACTACAGGCTGATCCAGGCCCTCTTCATTTAGTTGCGATAACACTGCCCCAATGCCATGTTCTGATGCATCTGTTTGGACAATGAACTCCTTGGAGAAATCGGGAGCCTTCAGGACCGGTGCTACACACATGGCCTGCTTCAACTTTTCAAAGGCTTGCTGACAAGCCTTTGTCCAAACTACCCGTCGAGGTTGTTTCCTGGAGGTGAGCTCTGTGAGGGGCGCTACAATAGTGCCATACCCCTTCACAAAGCGACGGTAGTAACCTGTGAGGCCCAGGAAAGCTCGGACCTCAGTCTGTGTCTTGGGGGGTTCCCAGGCCATGATTGCCTCAATCTTCGCCTGTAGGGGCTGCACTGACCCCCTACCCACCAAGTGTCCAAGGTACACAACCGACCCCTGCCCAATCTGGCATTTGCTGGCCTTGATTGTCAATCCAGCCTTTTTCAGGGCCTGGAGAACTGCTTGCAAATGTTGCAAATGGTCCTCCCAACTGCTACTGAAGACAGCAATGTCATCCAGGTAGGCAGCAGAGAAACTCTCCATTCCAGAGAGGACCTGGTTCACCAGTCGCTGAAATGTGGCAGGGGCGTTCTTGAGCCCAAAGGGCATCACACAGAACTGGAAGTGTCCCTCAGGCGTGGAGAAGGCTGACCTTTCCTTTGCTCCATCTGTCAAGGAGATCTGCCAGTACCCTGAAGTGAGGTCAAAGGTACTCAGATATTGGGCAGCTCCTAGCCGGTCAATTAACTCATCCGCCCTAGGGATTGGATGAGCATCAGTCTTTGTAACTGAGTTCAGTCCTCGGTAATCCACACAGAACCTCAGTTCTGGTGTGGTGCCCGGTGGGGCGGCTTTTGGGACTAGCACCACCGGACTGGACCAAGGGCTGTTGGAAGGTTCTATCACTCCTAGCTCCAGCATCTTGGCAACCTCGCCATGGATGCTAGCCTTCACCTTGTCCGACAGCCTGTAGGTCTTGGACTTCACTGGGGGGCTGTCTCCTGTGTCCACATCATGGGTACACAGGTGGGTTCTTCCCGGGACAAGGGAGAACAGCGAAGAGTACTGCTCCAATACCTGGCGGCAATCCTCTCGTTGCTCAGGAGTTAGGGATGGGGAGAGAATCACTCCCTCCACCGACCCATCCTTCTCTTGGGATGAAAAGAGATCCGGGAGAGGCTCGCTTTCTGCTTCCTCAGCACCATCAGTCACCAACATCAGGATGACCTCTGGCCTCTCATGGTGGGGTTTGAGGCGATTGGCATGCAGCACCCGTAGGGGCTGTCGCGGGGTCTTAAGATCCACCAAGTAAGTGGCCTTACCCTTCTTCTCCAACACCTCAAATGGGCCTGTCCAACGATCTTGAAGGGCACTTAGCTCTCCAGGTTCCATCACCCATACTGTCTGGCCAGGCTCCAACTCCACCGGGTGAGCATTTTGGTCGTACCATTCCTTCATGACTGCCTGACTGGCCTCCAAGTTGTCAGAAGCCTGCTTCCACAACTTGGCCATCTGGCTTCTGAAGGCCAGCATGTAGCTCACCACATCCTGAGGAGGTTTTCTGGGAGACTTCTCCCATCCATCCTTCACCAGGCTGAGAGGCCCACGCACAGGGTGCCCATACAACAATTCAAAAGGGCTGAAGCCCACTCCCTTCTGCGGCACCTCTCTGTAAGAGAACAGCAAGCAAGGCAGGAGGACGTCCCACTTCCTCCGTAAGCTCTCCGGCAGACTTCTTATCATGCCCTTCAGGGTCTTATTAAACCTCTCAACCAGTCCATTGGACTGGGGGTGATAAGGAGTGGTGAACCGGTAGGTCACTCCACACTCCTTCCACATTGTCCGCATGTAAGCTGACAGGAAGTTAGTCCCCCTGTCGGACACAACCTCCTTGGGGAATCCTACACGGGTAAAGATTCCCATCAGGGCCCTAGCCACCACAGGTGCAGTAACAGTCCTCAGAGGGATGGCCTCTGGGTACCGTGTGGCATGATCCACCAGAACCAGGATAAACCTGTGACCAGCTGTTGTTGGTGGATCCAATGGCCCTACAATGTCGATGCCCACCCTTTCAAAGGGGGTGCTAACGACTGGAAGTGGTTCCAAGGGAGCCTTTAGCTTCACCCCTGTTTTCCCACTGGCCTGGCAGGATACACATGTCCTACAGTATGTGTTGGACGCCACTTTCATCTGAGGCCAGTAGAAGTGGAGGACAAGCCGTGCAAAGGTCTTGTCCTGGCCTAAGTGTCCTGCCAGTGGTATCGCATGAGCCAATTCCAGCAGAAAGGCTCGGTATTGCTGCGGGACCACCAAGGCCCTTGATGAGCCAGGTAGAGGTACCTTGGGTTCACTGTAGAGGAGTCCATCCTCCCAGTAAATATGGTGGTGTCCCGTAGCGTCTCCTGCTGCCTGGGCTTCAGCCTGACGCCTCAGTCCCTCAAGGGTAGGGCACTCCCTCTGCCCCTTACAGAATTCCTCTCTGGTAGGTCCTCCCTCCACATGCCATTCAGCAGGGATGGGTAAATCCTCCAGAGAGTCTACTCCCCCCTCCATGGACTCCTGGCCTACCACCGCAGGTGGCCGATCTGTCACATGGGGCGTGGAAGCCGAAGCAGGCTGTCCCTGTCTCCGAGTCTGTCCCTTTTTGGCAGCGGGTTGGGCCATTGTTCCAGGCTCCAACCCAGGCGAACTCCCTCTCCGGGCAGTCACAGACCGTGTGCTTACACAGGCCAAGTCAGGTGTACCCAGCATCGCAGAATGCGTCCGGTATTCCACCTCTCTCGAAGTGTTGTGCTCCATGTCATTCCCCAACACACAATCAACTGGCACAGCAGGGCTTACGGCAACTCGAAGTGAACCTGCAACCCCCTCCCACTCAAAGGGAACCTCAGCCACTGGATAGTGGCCCATTCTGCCGTCAGCCATCGCGGCGGGGTGGAGTACATTTGGAACAACCTGCTCTGGAGACACCAGTTGACTTCTCACCATAGTCATACTGGCTCCTGTATCTCTCAGAGCCTCCCCTCTTTGGCCATTGATGGTAACCCATTGCCCATACTTTGTAGTATTTGGGGGCACCTGGATCTTTGGAACCATCTCCCGCTCTCCCAGGGACACTAAGGTGACACCCGCCCACTCACCCCCCTTATCTAAAGGCAACTCCTCCCCGAGCGCTACACTAGCTACTCCCGGTGACTTTCCTCCGGTGGGAGGGGGTGGTCTCTTTGGGCATCTGGCATCCCCCTTATAATGTCCAACACCACCACATTCAAAACAGTGGAGAACCCTTGGCTGCTGGCTTTGGCCAGGATTAGGGTTTCTGGGCGGGTTTGCCCTAGGGGTGAAACCTGCTCCCTTACCTTGGGAAATTATTTTGGGGACCTTTGGAGAACTCCTTCTTTTTATCTCCCCCCTCCTTCTTCTGGGGGGCGCCCTGTCCGGCTTTTTGAGAATCCCCTCCAGTCCTCTTTGAGGACACCCGGGTACTTGCCAAAGTGTCCGCCTCCTCTGCAAGCTTCCGGGGATCGGTCAGCTTGCTGCCACCAGGTGTTGGCGCAACTCGGGAAAACATTTCTCGAGGAGGTGTTCTTTCAAAAATAGATTGTACAGCCCCTCATAATCTTTCACCTCGCTGCCCTTGACCCAACCCTCCAAAGCTTTCTTGGCGTAGTCTAAAAAGTCTACCCAATTCTGGGTACTCAGTTTGTGACTTCCCCTAAATTTCTGTCTGTACCTTTCAGGGGTAAGTCCAAACTTCTTCACCAGTGCCACCTTCATGGTAGGGTAGTGGGTTTGCTCATCCTGCTCCAGAGCCAACAAGGTGTCTCTGCCAGCAGGGGGCATGTATTTATACAGCCCACCTCCCCAGTGAGTTTCTAAGATCCCATGAGCCCTTAAAGAAACTTCGTAGGCGGCCAGCCATTTGGCAATGTCATCTCCTGGGGTGTAACTAGCGATGACATCTTTGGGTAAATAGGGTCTGGGTTCCCTGGTGTTCACTTTATTTTCGCTGCCACCATTATCTGGATTGGGAGGCCTTTGTATTAAGGCTTGTAGGTCCATCTCTTTGATGGTTCGCTCATGGGCTAACCTCCTTTCCTCCCTTTCCATCTCCATCCTAGCTAATTCCAACTTCATCCTCCTCTCCTCCCTCCTATCTTCTAGCTCGGCGTCAGTTAAACCCCTGTCTGAGACGCTGCTGCTCGCCCTCGAAGGTATCCTGGGACCTGTCAGCAGATTCCCCCTTCCAGCTTGGTTCAACATTGCAGTCTCAAGGACAGTGTCCCCGTCACTCTCTTCAGTTTCTGGTTCCTCCCTTAAATGAGCTTCCACCCATGCCCTTATGCTTGTCAGCAACTCGCCTTTCTTGGCACCTTTATTAAAGAATACCCCTTGTTGCTGACACCATTCTCTGAGTTGGGCCACAGTATTGGCTTCTAGCTCTTTAAAATTCAATTCCATCTTTCACTATGGAATAAAATCAACACACAGGAGAAAACCAAGAAGTGACCTGAGGTTAACCTCCACCCACCACCAGAAATAAATTTAGAAAAAACAAAATTCAAATTAGGAGGGCCGCAAGGAGAAAACTCCTGGTGTAGGTCAGTGTATTGCGTTGAATTACTAATGAGTAGCTGCAACCAAGTCAGTATCCCACCGCTAGGCACCAAATGTTAGAACCTGAGATGCCAGGTCACCTAGGGTAGCCTGGCCTAGGGGTAAGACATGCAATTCTAGAGGCACAGTGTGAAGGTTGCAGACCACCCAGCAGTAAACCCACGCAATAGCACTTAAAAAGGACACTACACCGACTTGTTAGGAAAATATGAGTTGTTTTATAAAAATAAGATTCTCTTTGGTTTAGCTCTCAGTATTCACACAGGAAAATTTACACTTAGTTCAGGAGAAATTATAACACTTGTTTGTCTGTGGAAACGGAATTACAACTCAATACATTCAACTTGTAAATATTCTTAGTCTTTCACAGTTACTAAATTGACATCTTATGCAGATTTCCTTTTGGAGATGAAAGCACAATACTTATTAATCAGGAAATTAATACAGTCTCTGACAAAGTGCTAGCTTAAATCATCAACTTTACATTACTAGAGTTTCTAGCATTTAATTAGGCAAAGTTTCTAAATATGACCTATACTCTACAACTGGTCTCAGTAATAGCAATAATACTTTTAAACTGCTATGCAAGTCATTAATTAATTCCAATAGTTAAACATGCACCATAACCATGTCTGGTAGGTAACCCTTCTAATTTCCTAGGACAGTTAACTATGAAATGTGCTTTTACTTTGCTTCTCAGAAACTCTACTCCATCAGAGGGGGCAAGCTGTCATTAATTGTCAAGAGCCAGGAGTTGATTGGGACTTTTATATTCTTTGCACCCCTCAGGTAACCAGGCTTCTTGAGATAGTCAGTTTTTTAACAGTTAAGCCCCTCGTTTTCCAGGCTCTCCACCCTCCTCCTCTCTCTTAGTTTCACCCAGTGTGGGGAGGAAACCAGACGATCAGGAGGCCTAACCAGCTCTCCCTCGCCACCCCTCACTCCTCCCTGCTTACTTGCGAGGGTGGCCAGCAGGCGGATCCTCCGCTCACCCTCTGGGCCTCAAGACGCTTCTCCTCTCCTGTTCGGCCTCCCCGCCCCCTCACAGAGGAGCGGAGACCTTCCCAGAGGCAGAACCGAAGCGCTGACACGGTGATGCAGCCTCGCAACAGGGCTGCTCCTCACCGTCAAGGATCTGTCCCTCGGCGCTCGAATCGGTCCCAGCCACTCGTCCAAACCGCCTCCTCCTCTCGGCTCTCCTCAGACGCGGACGTCGTCGACTTCCACACACGGCCTCTTCCGCGCATGCGCGGGGGTAAAGCGACTCCGCACCGGGCCTGCTCAGTTCTCGGCCCCTCCTACAAGGCAGTCCCCAGTTCAGTGGGGAATGAGCGCGCTGGCGCCTGGCATGAACACTACGCCCTCACTCTTCTCATACACTGGGACCAGGGAATTCCCCACAGGACGGCGCCTGCGTCCAGCGACGGCCTCGCTACCTCTCCTCACAGTTCCAGCGACCTCAGCGCTAATCCAGCGCTATTCTACCAGCGCAGGCTTGGGGGTCACTTTACTCAGCCTTACCCTGCTTCCGCCTCTTTTAAGGATGGCTCCTCTCCACCACTAGATTTCGCCCCAGCCAGTAAGTGATGAACTCTGGGGGGGGGGGGGGGAAAGGTTCTGCCACTAAAGAAAGTCCAGGCAGCCAGTGGCAGGATACAGATGTCCACTGCACGAGGGGGGCCACAAGGATTTACCCCTACCCCTACCTCTACTGAACACTGCTCAAAAAGAGCCTCTCTCTCTGCTGGGCAGAGGACTGCGCACCGCAGCACTGCAGTCTCCTTCTCCTGAAGACTTCCCCTATATTATTTAGACAAGGGGCAAGCTAGGCACCCAGGGTCTCCAGTAACCCTCAACAGCGGGGCCAGGACAAGTAACCAAGAGGGGAGTAGTGGGGTGGATCGATAAGGCAGCTTCCCAGTCCAGGAGGTCAACCCTATGTCTAACCTTTTCCCACCCTTAGCTACAGCCTGTCCTCCAGCTGACTTCCACAGGTAGACAAAATGGCTGCCCCGCATTCCGCCTTATATAGGCTGCCTCTCAGTGGTCCAGAATGGACCAGAAGGTTCTGGAATGCCCTATACTGGTCTATGGGTAAGTCCTGGGCTTGGCAGTTAGGGCAGTTGGTAGCCACCATTTTGTGGTTCCAACTTTCCCTGTCAGAACAGGCCTCTGGGCCTGAGGTAAAAGATTATGAGGGGAAAAAAAACACCTATCCCCTTGACCAACACCTATAAAAAGTAGTAGACACAAAAATTATTAAGGGTATGAGGGGCAAAAAGGGGACAAAATAAATAATAATGAGGAGGGACTACGCAAAAAATCCAGACAGGTCTAACACAGCCTTTTAGGCTAATAACTGTTTACAACAGGTTCTTTGATGAAAATAAAAGTTTTTCATGGTTATGAAATGCATTTTGGGCTCATGCCTGTTTATTGCATTATATACAGCATATTTTCATGCTTCAGAACGTGTGTAATATTGGCTTTATTAGCCTATGTATGTATGTTAGGCTGCATATTATGGTTATTATACATTTATATGTGTATAATTAGTTTAGTACTATGTACTTTTTGATATATTTACACATATATATGTATATTGTTATGTGTTCCGGGTTCCCGCTCATGGGCGGAGATAATTCAGTGCTTATGACTATTAATGAGTATCCCCTGGAAGAGAAGTGTGACAGTCTGGTGTGTGGTGTTTAGAAGCTTAGGTTGATATTTTTCATGCCTTATTGGACCAGGAGCGAACGTGGTTGTTCTTCAGGACCAAAGAAATTAGATCCCCTGCCCTTACTTGGGCAGGGTTTGGAACGTTAAAACAGGGTTATGTATAACAATCTATAGTGGTGAGGCAAAAGGTCAAAGTACCTAAGAGTTGATCACCCTATCGTGATCTCCTAATTCTATCCAAATCGACAACTGGAAGTACTTTCAGGAAGGCAGGGAAAGGGGTAGGTCGAACGTTATCCTCTGCGTCGGACTGATCGATAACGCAGTATCTACGTGGTCTTCTGCCTTGAGTGCCTTGATCTAAGGCACTCAAAGTCCTGTCGATTTGGGTTGGATTTTGAGATTGCAATAGGGTGATCAACTCTTAGGTACTACTGAACTTTGCCACCCTCTTTTGTTATGTTTATATCTCTACTGAGGAGCATGGGTGCTGGAGCTTGAACTGCTCCTTGTCCCCCCTCATATTGTGATTAAAGACTCTACTAGACAAACACAAGAGGCCTGTTTCTAGGTTATGAGGGTGACCTACAACATTAAGCTAAACACATAATCAATATTATAAAATTATGTATGACCATGTAAAATAAATAGTGCTAGATTTTCTTAAAAATGGACATAGCAATCAATACGGAGTAGTGGATTGAGTACTCTGCAGGACCAGGAATTGTAGCGGAGTTGTACTTATTTGTGAAGCATCTACTTCCAGCAGTTTGAGACAAATGGCAGAACTACAGAGTGCATGTGCCATTTCAACCATCCATGATATCACACTGACTTCTTTGAAGTTTGATGACTAACAACATTGTGTATTTCTCTGACAGTTTTCCACACTGCAGTCGGTTTCATGCAAGTAAGTCATAATTTATTTTTCTTTAAAGAACTCAGTACTGAAAGGCACCAACACTTTTGAAAAGTTATGGTCCAGTATAATTTATGATTAACACGAATTTCAAACCCAAAATCACACCCACAGGCAGTGACTATACTACAAGAAATAAAATAATGTAATTTCAGACACCACATAATTTTGTTGGTTGATTCTTTTGACAGAGACGTCTATTGAACAGAAAGTGTTTTGATGTAAGTTGGGGCACACTACAATTACAGACATTTCAGCAGATGAAAAGCATTTTAACAAGTTAATACTTAGAAGTTAATATTTAATGGAATGCATGCTCGAAATAAAGCAATATCCTGCCAGAAAGATCAGCTAAATAAGTTAGAAACTGCATGAGTCCTTACCCGTGGCACCTAGTGGATGCCCTTTTGAAATCAGGCCGCCGCTGGGATTGATGACCCATCTCCCGCCATATGTGTTGTCTCCTCTATCGATAAGCTCTCCTGCCTTTCCTATAAAACATGTGAACATGTGAACTGCTATTAAGATACATGGACGAGTGCACAGGCAAAGGAACAAATGCACAATACAACAGTACAGGCTAAACATGACACACATTACAAGAACACTACTCTAAAGAAAAAAACCCTAATGCTATGGTGTTTATGAGCAAACCTAGTGTTTGAGCAGGTTGGGCTGTGGCTCCTTTACTCCTGGGTCCAGGGGCCGACCTACTATGGGTCCTGAGCTACTGGTACCACCTCAGCACTTAACTTTCAGTGGTAGCGCAGGTCGAGCAGATCCAAGGCTTCTTGAGGGAGAGGAAGACACAGGGTAAACACAGCCTCACAATTTAAAATACGGGCAAGCAGCATCAATAAATAATTATCCAGTCATTTCCTTGCTTTTATTAACAAGCATTGGCATAGCCAATAGGTCTCGCTTTTGGGACCTTCTAAGTATTTAGTTATGCAGCACAATATCCTTGGTGCAACCACATCAACTGTTGCGTGGCTAAACACTTGTAAGGTCACAAAGGCGAGACCTATTGGCTATGCCAATTCTTGGTGTGGTTGTGTGTGGGTGTGTGTGTGTGTATGTGTGGTTTGGTGTGGTTGTGTGTGTGGATGTGTGTGTGTGTGGTTGTGTGTGTGGTTGTGGGTGTGTGGTTGTGTGTGTGTGGTTGTGTGCGTGTGGTTGTGTGTGTGGTTGTGTGTGTGGTTGTGTGTGGTTGTGTGTGTGTGGTTGTGTGTGTGTGTTTTGTTGTGTTTGTGGTTGTGTGTAGTGTGTGTGTGGTTGTGTGTGTGTGGTTGTGTGTGTGTGGTTGTGTGTGTGTGGTTGTGTGTGTGTGTGTGGTTGTGTGTGGGTGTGGGGTTGTGTGTGTGTGGTTGTGTGTGTGGTTGTGTGTGTGGTTGAGTGTGTGGGTGTGGTTGTCTGTGCGGTTGGGTGGTTGTGTGTGTGGTTGTGTGTGTGTGGTTGTATCTGTGGTTGTGTCGTTGTGGTTGTGCGTGTGTGGTTGTGTGTGTGTGGTTGAGTGTGTGGTTGAGTGTGTGTGTGGTTGTGTGTGGTTGTGTGTGTGTGGTTGTGTGTGGTGTGTGTGAGGTTGTGTGTGTGTGTGGTTGCGTGTATGTGGTTGTGTGTGTGTGGTTGTGTGTGTGGTTGTGTGTGTGTAGTTGTGGTTGAGTGTGGTTGTGTGTGTGTGGTTGGGTGGTTGTGTGTGTGGTTGTGTGTGGTTGTGTGTGAGGTTGTGTGTGTGTGGTTGTGTGTGTGTGGTTGTGTGTGTGTGGTTGTGTGTGTGTGGTTGTGTGTGTGTGGTTGTGTGTGTGGTTGTGTGTGTGTGGTTGTGGTTGTGTGTGGTTATGTGTGTGGTTGTGTGTGGTTGTGGGTGTGGTTGTGAGTTTGTGGTTGGGTGTTTGTGTGGTATGTGTGGTTGTGTGTGCTTGTGTGTGTGGTTGTGTGTTTCGTTGTGGTTGTGTGTGTGCTTGTGTGTGTGCTTGTGTGTGTTGTGGTTGTGTGGTTGTGGTGTGGTGGTTGTGGTGGTTGTGGGTGTGGCTGTGGATGTGTGTGTGTGGTTGGGTGGTTGCGTGTGGTTGTATGTGTGGTTGTGGTGTGTGGTTGTGTGTGTGGTTGTGTGTGTGGTTGTGTGTGTGGTTATGTGTGCGGTTGTGGTTGTGTGTGGTTGTGTGTGTGGTTCTTTGTGTGGTTGTGTGTGTGGTTGTGTGTGTGGTTGTGTGTGTGGTTGTGTGTGTGGCTGTGTGTGTGGTTGTGTGTGTGGTTGTGTGTGTGGCTGTGTGTGTGGTTGTGTGTGTGTGGTTGTGTGTGTGGTTGGGGGTGGGTTTTGTTGGTGTGGTTGTGTGTGGTTGTGGTTGTATGTGTGGCTATGTGTGTGTGGTTGTGAGTGTGGTTGTGTATGTGTGGTTGTGTGTGTGGTTATGTGTGTGGTTGTGGTTGTGTGTGTGGTTGTGGTTGTGTGTGTGCGGTTGTGTATGTGTGGTTGTGTGTGTGGTTATGTGTGCGGTTGTGGTTGTGTATGTGGTTGTGCGAGTGGTTGTGGTTGTGTGTGTGGTTGTCTGTGTGGTTGTGTGTGTATGTGGTTCTGTGTGTGTGGTTGTATGTGTGGTTGTGGTTGTGTGTGGTTGTGGTTGTGTGTGTGCAGTTGTGTATGTGTGGTTGTGTGGTTGGTTATGTGTGCGTTTGTGGTTGTGTGTGCGGTTGTGTGAGTGGTTGTGTGTGTGGTTGTGTGTGTGGTTGTGTGTGGTTGTGTGTGTATGTGGTTGTGTGTGGTTGTGTGTGTATGTGGTTGTGTGTGTGTTGTGTGTGTGTTGTGTGTGTGTGGTTGTGGGTGGTTGTGGGTGGGGTTGTGGATGTGGTTGTTTGTGTGGTTGTGTGTGGTTGTGTGTGTGTGTGGTTGTGTGTGTGGTTGTGTGGTTGTGTGTGTGGTGTTGTGGTTGTGTGTGTGGTTGTGTGTGTGGTTGTGGGTAGGGTTGAGGGTGTGGTTGTGTGGGTGTGTTTGTGTGTGTGGTTGTGTGTGTGTGTGGTTGTGTGTGTGTGTGTGTGGTTGTGTGTGTGTGGTTGTGTGTGTGTGTGTGGTTGTGTGTATGTGTGGTTGTGTGTATGTGTGGTTGTGTGTGTGTGTGGTTGTGGTTGTGCGTGTGTGGTTGTGTGTGGGTGTGGTTGTGTGTGGGTGTGGTTGTGTGTGGTTATGGGTGTGGTTGTGGGTGTGGTTGTGGTTGGATGGTTGTGTGTGTGGTTGTGTGTGTGTGGTTGTGTGTGTGGTTGTGTGTGTGTGGCTGTGTGTGTGTTGTGTTTGTGTGTGTGTTGGTGTGTGTGTGGTTGTGTGTGGGTGTGTGTGGGTGGTTGTGTGTGTGGTTGTGTGTGTGGTTGTGGTTGTGTGTGGTTGTGTGTGTGTGTTGGTGTGTGTGTGGTTGTGTGTGTGGTTGTGTGTGGGTGGGTGTGGTTCTGTGTGGGTGTGTGTGTGGTTGTGGGTGTGTGGGTGTGTGTTTGGGTGGGTGTGTGTGGTTGTATGTGTGGTTGTGGTTGTGGTTGCGTGTGTAGTTGTGGTAGTGTGTGTGGTTGTGGGTGTAGTTGTTTGTGTGTGGTTGTGTGCTTGTGTGTGGTTGTATGTGTGGTTGTTTGTGTGTGGTTGTGTGCTTGTGTGTGGTTGTATGTGTGGTTGTGTGTGGTTGTGTGTGTGGGTGTGTGCGTGTGGTTGTGTGTGTGTGTCTGTGTGTGTGTGGTTGTGTGTGTGGCTGTAGGTGTGGTTGTGGGTTTGGCTGTAGGTGTGGTTGTGGGTTTGGTTGTGGGTGTGGTTGTGGGTGTGGTTGGGTGGTTGTGGTTGTGTGTGGTTGTGTGTGTGTGGTTGTGGTTGTGTGTGGTTGTGGGTGTGGTTGTGGTTGTGTGTGGTTGTGGTTGTGGTTGTGTGGGTGTGTGTGTGTGTGGTTGTGTGGGGTTGTGTGTGTGGTTGTGGTTGTGTGTGGTTGTGTGTGGTTGTGTGTGTGTGGTTGTGTGTGTGGGTGTGTGTGTGGGTGTGTGTGTGTGTGTGTGTGTGTGGGTGTGTGGTTGTGGGTGTGGGTGTGGTTGTGGGTATGAGTGTGTGGTTGGGTGGTTGTGTGTGTGGTTATGGTTGTGTCAGTGGTTGTGGTTGCATGTGTGGTTGTGGAAGTGTGTGTGGTTGTGGGTGTGGTTGTGTGGGTGTGGTTGGGTGGTTGTATGTGGTTGTGTGTGTGGTTGTGTGTCTGGTAGTGTGTGGTTGTGTGTGTGGTTGTGGTTGTGTGTGTGGTTGTGTGTGTGTGTGGTTGTGTGTGTGTGTGGTTGAATGTGTCTCCTGCGGCCAGAGGGAGAGACACAGGTGCACTGTCACTTGCCACCAGAGCCGGTCACACATGGCAACCAAACCCCTGTGGACAGATCCGTGCCCCGGAGGCCCCGATCTGAAGGCACAGCCTGTTCTTGCCCGCTTCCTTCATTATTTGGTTTTTTTTGCATTGAGTTGTGTGTCTGTGTTCATCTCCCATAAGGCATGCTTCGCTTTGCACACATTACTGACTCCTTTGCGAGTATCTTGGATACTGGGGCCCGGCTTGGGGAGCCAAAAGCTAATTGATAATAATGAAGAGAAAGGAGTCAGCCAGCATGGCGGGGGTAGCGCAGCATATGGGGAATAAGCGCCCCCTGCCACTCAATATTCACGTTTTCTAAAATATTAATGAAATTGCGGCAACCTGCAGCTATGAGTTACAGCTTGTGAGCGGACTGGAAAAATGCAGGCCGCCAGGGGAGTGTCACGGAAAGGGCGGGGACACACCATGGGCGGAAATCGGGAGTCGACGATGATTCTCCACGAATTATCAATTTAAAAAAAAGACCTCAGAGAGGATGCTGGTCTATATAACACTGGCGATGTAGGTGTCAATAAAACCTTGAATGCATTCTTACCATTTGTCTATTGTGCAAGTTGAAACATAGGACAAAATGGACCGGCTCCATTAAATGTTTTCTTTGTGCAGAATGTAAAATATTAAAGCAATTGTTTTTAGCTATTATTTTGCTGGGGGATTGGGGTGCCGTATGGCTGGTGGTTCACATTTGGGGAACTTTACATGCGGTTGAGCTGCGAAGTTCCCCACCACACCTAAACAGCTCCGTGCATTAGTTCAATGGGAGTTTTACCATTATGTCTTAGAGTGGAGCATTAGTTATAGCGCGCGTTGCTGGTGACCGAACAAGCGGTCAATAATCAGATTGCCGTCTTAGAATGAAAAAAATCCTATTGGTTGAAAGTGGAGCCACAACAACCTGAAACCTTTATTCCGTCATACTTGTGCATAGGGAGTTGTGCAAGACAGTCTGCCGGATCCGTAAGCCCACACGATAAAGACTCCTAAGGCCTTATTGCCAGGACTGGTGCAAAGTCCCGTTCCAGTGGGTTTGATTATTCACTGGGCAGAGTGGGGATTCAGCGAGACGTCACTCAGTTATCCCGGGAGAAGGCTTGCGTACACATTCAATGGGATTAACCCATTAGTGAGTCTCCGGCAAAATCGTTCAGTTTTTTTTCCTTGGAAAAATCTGAAAGATTCACTGGGACAGACCCCTACAGTTACTGACTGAACTAAGCCTGTCCGTGGATTCACTGGGATATATTGACACGCCAGAGATTCACGAGGCAGGCTAGCACTGAGTTTCACTGAGCCGGACTGCCGAGGGATTCACAAGGGCGGCAAGACTGAGAAAGGGACAGGCATCGTTCAAGGATGTTCACCAGTCACACTTCTGTCGCCTTGCAACACCTAAAGCGGGCAGAGCTCACGGAGGAAATGTAGCAACAAAAGTGGGCGACGCTTTTAAGATACTAATGCGAACGGGAGTTGTGCCCGCGCGATAGTGAAAGAGATCGCGCGTGCTTGTGCGCATGAGAGTAAGCTGGTCACCGCTTTGGAAGCACTTCCAAAAGCCAGTTACTAAATGTCTCACTGACAGCGCATGCGCGCTGGATCTGCGAGACCTAAAAAGGAGTATTTATATACAAATACAAAATAAAATATGACATTCACAAACAATACACACAGTCCGCCAAAGTCAGCCCTCCAGTGTTTCATAGGCGCGTCCCTGAGTCCACCTCCCTCAAGTTAGCGGTAGTGGTTATTCCCCATTCACTACAGGTGACACTCTATTTCGCCAACAGGGCCTCTTCATATCCAGCTTTGGAGCTATATATGGCTGAAGTGTGTGGGAAAGCCATATGTGGGGCTGATTTGTGGGGCTGCTGTAACCTTGACTCACTAGTGAAGTGAAAATTATTTTATTAATCCTTGCTGAGACTCCTGAAAAGAGCCCCATTGCTCCCATTAAAGTTTCACTTATATCTCTCACATTTATTTTAATTATAGCTGGTCTAAAACCTACCCTTCATTAGGTCAGGCTCTGGATGACAAAGAAACTGTACCCATATAAATATTACCTCAACAAGATACTGGCTAATCATCTGGCACTTACGATCCCCTGGGTAGCCCATGTAAAAACCAGGCTTACCAGGCTAGGATTGATTGAATATTGGCTGCATCCTGCATAAATTCCAGAAAGCGCCAGAGAAACTGTCAAAGTTTACTTTTGGGATTTTGTTGTTAGCACAAGAATCTCGGCAGCATCCTCGGGAAGTCTTACAGATTCTTACCCATCTTTCAAATGTGGCTCACAATATATATCCCACTTTCAAGAACCCTTTTTATCGAATTGAGGTTAAGGATTCAGCCAATTTCATCCTTCGCTTAACACATGGAACAAAAATTAGAACTCTACCAACTTAGGTCCCATGGGCTGCCATGCTGTAGAAAATGAGGAACATTTATTGTTTTTTTGCAGCGCTTATGCAAACAGCGTGCTCGTTGGACAGCCCCCTGCTGCTGGCCTATTGGGCTTGTAGACCAACACAATGCACTAAGAGTCTGCCAGTCAGACAACAGGAGTAGCATAGTATATTCGATCTCCATTATTTACGCTCAATTTGGCATATCAGAGCAAGGACTGTTGGAGAAAATCTACTATCTAAAGAGCACTTATTTATTTTTTCTCATGTCCTTTATTTCACTATGCACTTTAAGCTTACTTGTGTTAGCTAGTGCTTCGAGTTACTGTCAACTTGCCAATAGCTTAGACTTTACTGATGGCACAGCAGATCCTTTTTCAGCCCACCTTCTAGACATTCTCTGAGGTTTTTGTCTCTCTGTTAATTGTCCTAGAATGGAGGTATCCCATTGGATTCTTTTTTGCCAATGGATATATGTCATGATTTTAAATTACTTATTTGTATTGCTATGAACTGTGAACTAAAGTCATTATGCTTATATATTATTTTAGTAGGTTTTTTTCAGTCTACTTTTGTGGTTCTGTGACCCGAAATAAAGTTGGTTGATGATTATGTTGACATTCAGGTTAATCCCCAATAGCAGTCTTAGTCTCAGGAGTCCCATTTCAAATCAGAATTAAAGTAAAAAAAATTCTAGTGCCGCAGCACTAACCAGCAAGCAGGTTCCACCGGGGCAGTCTGGTCCAAAATATATCTTATCCGCACAAGCAGGATATGAGCAATGGGAGTCCCTGAGTGTGCTGCCTCGGTGGGTGCTGGAACTGCAGTGGCTGTCTGTCTAAGGTGTCCCAGCCAGTCAGTGCTCGGCTGTCCAAGAGTTCCCCCACATGCACTCCGGAAATGGCCGGAGGTTGTCGTAGCTCCTGCAAGTTCTTCCCATCGGTAGTGGGGGGTGCGACAATCCTGGAGGTGGTCCTCAGTCAGGGCCCAGGTCTGCTAGGGTCAGCACAGTGGCCTCTCTTCTCCGATGACAATACTGACCAGCACACACTTCTTGCTTGGTCCCAGTGGCACCTCAGTCACTGTCCCTCAACCTCACACTGGCTACAGCCCACTTGGCACAGCAGTACTCTTCATGGCACCCCCACATGGCGTTCAGGGTTGCCAACTTAACACTTCCATGGGCGATGATTCTTTTGGTGCAGTAACGATCACAGCCCACTTCACGGTGCCCCTCTTCTGGAATGAGGTGGTTCCGTACTTTCCTTGCAAACAGGCAACGATGCGAATGGAGCAGCAGGCATCTACTCACACCTTTCCAAGGGAATCCACTCCCCAGGATTCCCCTCTGGACCTAGCTCCCTCCAATGATCTCCTCTTCCTCACAGGGCATAGAGGTCCTGGCGACCAGGAAGGCACCATTGTTCCAGTCTCCCGGGCAGGTGGTCTTAGATTCCCTGGGTGATGTCCCCTTACCCAGCTGGGGACCAGGAGGCCTTGGCCCCAGTTCTGGTCACAAGCAAAATTCTTGCAGAGCGTATCTTCCTCGCAAAACTCAACTAGATGCTTGATAGTGGACAATTTTTGGAGTCTTAAGCACCCCTTCTTATAATCCACTTCCAAACACCAAATGTAATTTAGAGTCTGAGTCTTTGAAGATTATGTTGGGGTTTGTTTCCTTTTGAAGTGCCCACTCGTCTGTTCTCTCTTCCTCTAAAAAGCAGAGTGTCACAGCTCCAAATCAGATTGTGCCACAATACTGGCCATGCACTACACCCTTCATGTACTTTATCAATCGCACTAAAGTATACTAACAAGCATTTGCAATGCAATAGGTCTCGCATTACTGAAAGTTTGACCTATTGGCGTTGCAAATAATAATGCAACACCAAAAGCTCAAACTTTCAGTAATGTGAGGCCTATTGCATTGCAAAATGTTGCTTTTGCAGGCAAAAGGAGATTAAGTGATTTGCCCAGAAACAAAGGATGCTTGAGCCTCCTGCCAGACCCGAACCTGGTTACGTTAAATAAGAATACTAGGAAACAAATGGCTTATGATTCCACTTATAAGCGTATTTGTAATATTCTGTGATTGGAAACATGTCCCACATTGTAAATGAATTAAATGTTAACAACTTATATATTAAACCTCAAATAAACATGTTTATCAATTGTTTGATTTAAATAACGTTATAAGCTGTAACTGGTCAGTGAAATGTCAAACGTACAAAAAATTGGTATGTTTTGCTATTTCTAGCCACACCTCTGACGCCGCCCACTGATCCAATCCTCTGTTTATACCCCCCCTGATTCTCTGCCCACAGTTCCCCTACTTTTTTTTCCCCACTCCGACCACTGCTCTGAGGGCTGGGCGCGGTCTGAGGAATTACATATAGGGGCAAATGGTCGCTCGAGGCCATTGCCCACACGAAAACTAATGGTGTGGTTTCGTAGTATATGTCGCTGTGCCTAGTGCTCTACCCGCGTTCCTGCCAGCCAGCGTCCACCGCCACTGTGGTCATGCGAATGCCCATAACATGGTGAGGGATGAGGAGTGCCACCCGGTCCCTCACATGGCATGATAATCTCGTTCTATATCATTGTCAGCCTCTAATCATTTCTATGTCTGCCCTGTCCTGATTTTTCCTTTTCAAACAATGGCCACCATAGCGACATAGTATAAATTACAATAGAGAGTGAGGAACTAGGGTGGCTAGTTCACTTACCCTGGGTAACAACATGAGCGTTATAATGTAGCTAGCTCCTATTTATTACTGTACACCATAGCGACATAACATACTCATATCATAAAATGACGTACCAGTCACGTTGATATCAAGCATGAGACATACGCAGTTGTTGTGTTTGACTCCTCACTTATATTTCGTTATGCTCCCAATGCATTTTTGCGCATTGGGAGAACACCTCCTTTCTAAGGCGGCAACCCTATTACACTTTACCGGAAGTTGAATTATTTGTCTTTCTTCTATTTCATCGTCCTCTGGCTGTTTGTTTTTCCTGGTTCCGTGCACGGTTGATGTTGCCTGGCTGTGACTCCTCCCCCTAAGGAGGGAGCTGATTAGTTGCGGGGTGTGGTACTGGGACCCTTCTGAATGGAGCCGGTCAGGGCCCTTGCTAGGTTGCCAGTCGCACTTTGACAGCAGGAGGAGCTGGCTGGCGCGAGCCGCGCCCACCACCGGGAGGGGCCGGCTTGCTGTGGCTGTACAGCGGCTTGAGCGGCAGGAGGGGCTTGGAGGTGAGTGGCGCACGAGGGGTATGATTGGCGACCTTGCGTGAGAGGCGGATACCACTACCATCCATAATTAGCCCCTTATCGGAACCCAGCGAGAAGAAATTCCCTGGTTAACGCCAGCCTCTCTTTGGCAGCTGTTGTCCTTGTAGACGCACCCTTAATCGATGACAGTCTTCTTCCCACATATTCTAACAAAATGATGATGTAGCACATTCCACAGCTGAATCATCCAACTGTGTCTGAATGTTAGGAGTGTATTTCCCTGCAAATCAACGGTATTCGTTTTAATGATCTAGGAAAGTTTCAAGTGTGACACTTCTCCGCCTTAGTTCGAACCAGAGACTTTTTAGGTCACTCGGCCAGTGACACGCAAAGGGAAGGAGACCCTCTCACCCCCTGACCTAACAGCCAAGGACATCAGTAATTCAGCATTCGACACCTCAACTATCACAGGAGGGAAGTCTCACAATAATCTGGCAGCTGTGCACAAAAATGTAGTTCTCCCTGGGGTAAACAATGCGGGACTACCCCCATCCGAATGGCAACACTGGCTATATCAATAGCGGCCCCGTGATTCTTATTTTGCCGTTTTTTTATATTGCGCGAACTTGCTTTAAGTGCTTTCCAAGAGCATAAGATTAAATCACACAAGGTTATACATCTGGGGTTTCCAATCTTTTCTGCAGTAAGAGCTACTTCAACATTTTAAATTTTTTTTACACATCTATTAAATAAACAAACAAAAACAAGACATGCGCGCGCACTGACCAAAACGAAACCTATTGTGGGGCGGGACTTGCGTCTTGTGAAGCCCGCGACCACGGAGTGCCTGGCCAGAGGAGCAGCGATGACGCGGGGCTCCCATGCCCGAGGGAGAGCCCCTCTGGCTGTGTGCGTGTGCGCGGCGGGTGGGTGGGGGCGTTCTCTATGTGTGTGTGTGTGTGTGCGTGTGTGCGGCGAAGGGGGTGGGGGCGTTCTCTATGTGTGTGTGTGCGTGTGTGTATGCGCGAGGGGTGGTGGGGGGATGTGTGTGCGTATGCGCGGCGGCGGGGGGAGGGGAGGGGTTTCTGTATGTGTGTGTGTGATTGTGTGTCGGCTTTCAAGGAGCCATGGGGGACAGGAAGTGCTCGCGACCTGATCCGTTTACGCGCGCGTGCATATCACTTGTCTCCTGTCTCCCTTGGCTCCTTGAAAGCAGAAATGATCACAATAGAGTCTCGCAGCGACGATCGCTTCGCGAACGATTCGCAGTGCGAGACGTAAAAGGGGATGGATGGTATGCTTGAATTATTCTCAGATATATATTATATTAAATTCAACAAGGAGACCCCAAGTAAATGAGCATAGGACCTCGGGGAGTATATTATTTCAAAACAACAGTGGTCCCATGCAAAGAGTAATATACTTAGAACAATAAATATAGAAACAATCGATTCTATATTCAAAATGACATGTCCAGCCAGACAGAGGTCTCAGTCTTTACTTCTATCAAAAAATGCACGGAAAAGGATCCCTTCAACAGATCAACGTAGTGGGGCACAAGCCTGTACCCAGACACGTACAGATCAATACAGTGAGGGAAACACAAGACAAAACAGGGCTTTTAAGGCAAAAGCTGCAGTTTTCTGGAATATTAAAAATGCACAGAAATTTTAAACGGACTCCTTCACAAATATGTAGCATATGATTCAAGTTTTTTGCATAGGTGCGTGAAGAGGTCGACGGCGTTTCGGTCCCACTACAGAATCATGGGGACCATCATCAGGACATTATATTAATGCCTATTGGTTGAAAGCCTCTATTGCCGAGGGGGGGGGGGGGGTGAGGGGCTACCCCGGTTTGCTCAGGATAGGAGCAAGAGTTGCCGTATTGGCCATGGTCAGGCGGTCTAGTAATTAACCAGAATCGGGATTTCAGTAGATATGCGTCGACTTGTTCGTCTAAACGCGGTTTAGGAATTACCAGTTTAGTCGGCTTCGATTCACTTCCGTGCAATGCGGGTTTACAACTCCAAATCAGATTGTGCCACAATACTGGCCATGGGAGTGACTAGAGGTTTCCAACTGGATGTTAGCCACAGTGATATATGTATCAAAGGTTACTCCAGGGCCTCACCCCTACTCTTTATGATTCTCTTATCAGCTACATCACCTTGCTGAGTACTCAGGCCCCTGCTTGTGACCTCTCCTTGAATCAAAGAGCACCCTTTCAAGTGTACTGGAGAGCCGGCCTCTCCTTTCCTCCAGTGTGTCCCACCCAGCTTACATGAATGCAGCAATACACCTATCTGTCTGGGAGGGATTTCTCCACCTACTCTCTTCATGTTTCTCCATTCAAACCTGGATCTCTTAAAACAGAACCCAGAAACTTCACAAGCACATATACACCCAGCACAAGCATATAGCATACACACACTGGACAGCACTACACCCTTCATGTACTTTATCAATCGCACTAAAGTATACTAAAAAGGGATGGATGGTATGCTTGAATTATTCTCAGCACTGGTAATTACTCACGCCGCATTCCCAATTCATATTTATTTTGCACACCAAGCCACCTTAGTTTGAACCCAGCCATAATGTAATTCATTCTTGATGGCTGGAATGTGAACATTCCAGCGCAAACTGCTAGGCCAGGTCGTCCCTGAATCTCCCTTTACCTACATAAAGTAAATGGGTGATGTGCTGTGTAATAAACAAGAAAGGGCTAGAAGCACACAAATCATTATGGTAAATAGCTTGCACTTAGTTGCAGACTGCACTTATCCCTCTTTCTCCATAATAATAAGATTATTAATAATAACCGGTGAAAAACTGAGGTGATATTATACATATCAAACAAGTGCATTAATAAATATAGGTTCTTAAGGTGAACATTGATAAATGGAGCACCGAATTGAAAGTTTCAGCGCAAAGCTGCAGTGGGGTATTCCAGGCGGATGTCAGAGCTGCTACTGGTATTCCCTGGGCAAGTCCACAGCTAAGGTGCCATACTCCAGGCATTTGTGGATAATATTTAAGAGTTCTCCTACTTTGCCATCTGACTACATACCCGGACATATGAAATGGCTATGGTCTTCCCAGAACTTCTAGAACCTCTTTATGCACCCCACATATTTCGGTCTCTCCCCATTCTACAGATGGGCTCATACGTTTATCTCTCAGAAAAATTAACCCTTCCACAAAGCACTACAAAACATTGGCATATTCCAAATGCAAAACACACCAAGTAAACATGTGTAGAGATTAAGAGAAGGGTCAAACACAAGATACATTCCTCTATGCTTCCTAATGAATACAGAATAAACAGAGATCAAAATCCTCATTAGCAGCCATCTGATCGATCAAAAAGGCTGGCAACAACACATTTTTTAAAAAATATGTTTTATGCAAATTAATCGATAGCAGTCAAATGTATAGGTTGTTAAAATTTGACAAGGTAGAAACAATTGACCTCCAACAAACCTCTATATCTTGTTGCATCTGTTTGGGAACGGTATTGCTGTGCCGTAGGATATAACAATTATTAATAGATGAAAAAAACAGTAAGGGGCTTACATACTGACATCATGTAGGAGTCGCAGCTGCAACTCCTGGCTTGACCCGTATGACCCCAGGCACTGTTTTTGCGACCCCTGGTCTCATAGGTGGTGAAATCTGTGCCAGGAACACAGTGGTAGCTCGTCTTTATAGATGTCGGTTGTGACTCCACTCTTATTTCTGCCAATTTTTTTTATTGCACAAATAGTGAATACGATTATATTGCTCACTTTTTTTTTCTTTACAGAGTTTTATATAGCGCGAACTTGACCCGAAGGTATTGGGTATCAGAGCGCTTTACATAGCACCAGTTGCGTTACAGGAGGACACCTTCATTTTTTTTTGTTAGGCACGGGGAGATTAAGTGATTTGCCCAGATTCACAGGATGTTCAGCGTCATTGCCGAGACTCGAACACAGTTCCCAATATTCGAGGTCGACCACCCTAGCCATTAGGCCAACTCTTCTCCCCAAGTTATTAGTGTAATAAAACATGAAGTACTGTTTGCTGGATTATGACCTTCCCTGACAGCTAAGGTAAGTCAAAAGTACTTTTAAATGTATTTTATGTGCATGCTTGTAGGGGAGTGTGTTTACGTGAGAGCGTGAGTAAGTGACAATGTGTGTGAATGTGTAAGCATGTGGGTGTGACTGAAAGTGAAGGTCAAAGGGTGTGTGATGTCACTTGTGCTACCCCAGGCATTTTGGGTGAGTTGACGTCCAGAGGCCTACACTCCTTGATTGGAGCATCCAGAGATTGCACTTTCACATTTATTGTTTAGAATGCAGGGTGTTGTCCTTTTTCGCAACCTTCCACCCGTGGCCTGCAAAAGTGGTTCATGAGATATTTAAAGTCTCGTGTGTATTCAATTATGGACTATGTTCATACATTAGTTGTGTTTTCAAGGTAAAGGCTTGCACTTGGAGCTTGTTTTTTACCCTCGATTTCTGAAATTAAGTAGTAGCTCAAAACTGTTGTGGCTACTAGGTAAAGGTTTTCAGCCTTCTTCGGGGCATCTACTTTTTTCACAATTAATTCTGGCAGAAACTTTAACGTAAAGTCACCCTTTCAAGATTCAAGGGTCGTTGTAATTTCTTGAAGAGAATGTTTTCAAAACAAAGCTTGAGGTGTTGTGTTTTTTAAGTAAATGATAACTCGTTTCGAGCCAATGCAAATACTAGATATTTATTTTCAGTGATGGCAAATACCACTTTCGGTAGAGTTAGAAGTGCTACTCACTTTTCACTACTCAGTCTGTCATTATAAATTGCTCAAAGATGCTCCGTAGACTAAAGGAGTCTCTTTACACGGATTCTGATTACACACCACAGACTGTTTGGATTTTGCCTAATACTTTTATTTATTTTCTGTCCGTAGCATTCCGCTTTTTTGGAGTTATATTTCCATTTCATGGATGTCTAGTGATAGAGCAGGAGAATTTAGCTTAAATAAATGGCATATTTTATTCTAGATATAAACCTGAAAATGGGTAATAGAATGAAATGTAGGAAAATGTGCCTTTCTTCAATGTGCAAAATTTACGTGTAGCCTGATTGTTTTGTATTAACCCCTTCGCTGCTGGGTCTTCCCCCCCTCCCCTATGCTAAGCTTTTTTTTGGCTATTTTAGGTAGTTCGCGCTTAGGCCCATTTAACGTTTTAACCACATAAGGTATCCAAGCCAAATCGGAGTCCTTTTCTTCCAATATCATGGGGATTTTAAAGGTACCCAGGGGTTGTTGATTACCTTAGAGGGGACCAAGAAATTGGCCAACATACAGCCACATTTTGGTTTTTTGGGAAACATTGAAAAAAAGTTGAAGATGAAAGCGTCTTGTTTTTTTTCTGTAAATGGTATCAACAGAGGGGTTGCGGTGCTGAAATCACCATCCTCCCAGCTTTCAGGGACAGACTGACTTTTGTTGGAAAACCAAAATTTTTTTACACAGTTTTGGCATTTTACTGGGACATAGCCTATTTTTGCTATTTTGTTGTGCTTTCATACCCTTCTAGTTAATGGTAGAAATGGACATGAAAGCAATAATGGATACTGGGAAGCTATACATGTATATAAAGTAGACACATTCTGAATTCAGAAAGGAGTCATTTGTGTAGATCCTTCAAAGTTTTATTCATAGAAACTAACAGTTAAAATTAGAAAACTTGAAAATGAGTTGAAAAAAACAGCCATTTGTGGCAACGTTTTCACCTGTAACTTCTTCTAAGTATGACACAAATGTTAAAGCAATATACTGTTACATCCACTGGACCCTTCTGATGGCGGCGATATATAGGACTTGTAGGTTCACCAAGAACCCGACGAACCTAGAGCCAATAACTGGGCAGCGTCATGCAATGTTTTTTAATGTTTACCTGGTATATAAAAATACATTTGGGAAAATATAAACAGTGAAAAATCGGTATGAAAGACAGATATGTATTTCTAAAATGGGAACAAAATATAGAGCTTAGAAACGGTCGCTTTTTGCACATCTCCGAAATTGTGGGTACCCATACTAGCATCTGAATTATAGGACATTTTTCAAAGTGATTCCTTTTTAGGTCTCGCCTAGACGAAAGCAAAGCGAAGCTTTGCTGTCTAGGGAGACAACTAATGTTGTCACTTTCGGGGGAATGAGGACTGCAGACTGTCACGAGCTTCTCCTCCTGGAGATTCTACCTCGTGAGCGCGCACGCCCAGCCCGGCGCCGTGCATGTCCCCTGCCACAGACACACACATGCACACGGAGGCAGGAAGAGCCACACACACAGACACACGCGCGCACCCCCCCCGCCGCACACACGCAGGAGCGCACCTACACACATGCACGCACACATACAGAGACATTTCCCCCCCGCCGCCCCCCCGTGCCGCATACACAGAAGCGCCCCCGGCCGCCGCATACATACAGAGACACCTCCCCCCCCTCCCCCGCCCCCGCCGCAGCTCTCCCCCCCACCTGACAACACTCACCGGCACCGGGCTCTGCTGGCGGGGGCTACACGAGAGCTCCCGCTCCTCGGGGCTCTTTCCGCAGCACTTCTCTTTGCTCCCGGTGTGACTCCTCGGCTCTGCAGCTCTTCTCCGGGGCCGCGGGACAAAAGCTACTCCTCTGCGCAGGCGGCTCCGGGGCACTCCGCAGCTCAAGGGAGCCCCGGGCCGCGGGAAGACTTTTCCTCTCCTTTCTCGGGTGCTCGAGGAGGCGGGACTTCCGGCCGGGCCGCGATGCAATTGGCTGGCCGGCCGGGCGGCTGGTTGCTTTCGCTACCTTCTAAGATCTGGTTATGAATGGTGGGCGGGGAGTACCGCTACACGCTAAGCCTGCTTACTGAATGAAATGCGCGTTGAATGCCACCGCGTCACCACAACAGTTCCGTGGGCGCCCTTCCCCCGCCTTTTGTACTTCCCCCTCCCGCCAGGGGCCGATTGGTCAATAAGAGCCTTTGGGTGCTGCTGACGGAATCACCACTAACGCGTGTCACGAATCTATTTAAATGAGGAGTTTCATAACGGCAGAATCCCAGCGCCCACATGGAATGCTGAACATTTCATCTGGTTGTGAGAATCCCTTTAGGAGCGGCCACTAGACACAGACGAAACCGGCAAAGGGAGCTGACACACCTCTGTGCACGCACCTGCTCTTCTCTGTCTTAGCCTCGATGTTCAGCTTTTGTTGACAGAACTCCTTCCTGAAGCTGCAGACCTGTGCCCCGCCGTTCTGCCAAACCACGAGGAGAGTGGGCAGGTGCTTGGACCCAAGGATGTGTCCCCGTCATACGGCCAAGGCATGCATCCTGACGGCGTCAGCTGCAGAGGTAAGAGTCCTGGCGCGTGCAACGAGATGCTCTTTGCGTATAAATACTACCAGCCTCAAAGGTTCATTAGTGGCCTCCGATGAAAGATTTAAAAAAAAAATTTTGTTGAGCTTCAATTACCCGTCTTATTTTCCAGGGTGTCAAATTATTCTTTTATGAATGCATGGTCTAATTATTCATCATGATCCTTGTGTTATTTCGGTAAATAGACTTCTTTAGGATTGTTCAACAATGGACTTTTCTTTGGATGTTGCTGTCCCTTGTGATGTGGTAATATCCAAATCTGTTTATTTCGGATTCTTGAGCCATTAAACAATTAAACAAATAAATACATACAGACATCTCATACATTTCACCGTTTCAAATAAAAAATATGTCACAAAATGGGAAAGTGATAAAAAGAATACCCTCCATTCGACTATAATAAATGGACGGTGGGGGTGGTGTGGGATTGGCAGCGTTATTGGTGACACCACTGCCATGCAGACACAGACACCACCACTGGCATGCACACACAGACACCACCACTGGCATGCACACACAGACACCACCACTGGCATGCACACACAGACACCACCACTGGCATGCACACACAGACACCACCACTGGCATGCACACACAGACACCACCACTGGCATGCACACACAGACACCACCACTGGCATGCACACACAGACACCACCACTGGCATGCACACACGGACACCACCACTGCCATGCACACACAGACACCACCACTGCCATGCAGACACGGACACCACCACTGCCATGCACACACAGACACCACCACTGGCATGCACACACAGAAATCACCACTGCCATGCACACACAGACACCACCACTGCCATGCACACACAGACACCACCACTGCCATGCACACACGGACACCACCACTGCCATGCACACACGGACACCACCACTGCCATGCACACACGGAAACCCCCACTGCCATGCACACACGGAAACCACCACTGCCATGCACACACGGAAACCACCACTGCCATGCACACACGGAAACCACCACTGCCATGCACACACGGAAACCACCACTGCCATGCAGACACGGACACCACCACTGCCATGCACACACGGACACCACCACTGGCATGCACACACAGAAATCACCACTGCCATGCACACACAGAAATCACCACTGCCATGCACACACAGACACCACCACTGCCATGCACGCACAGACACCACCACTGCCATGCACACACGGACACCACCACTGCCATGCACACACGGACACCACCACTGCCATGCACACACGGAAACCACCACTGCCATGCACACACGGAAACCACCACTGCCATGCACACACGGAAACCACCACTGCCATGCACACACGGACATACCACTGCCATACGCACAGGGAAACCACCACTGTCATTCACACACGGACACCACCACTGCCATACACACACACAGACACCACCACTGCCATACACACACACACAGACACCACCACTGCCATGCACACACGGACACCACCACTGCCATGCACACACGGACACCACCACTGCCATGCACACACGGACACCACCACTTCCATGCACAAACAGACACCACCACTGCCATTCACACACAGACACCACCACTGCCATGCACACATAGACACCACCAGTGGCATGCACACATCGACACCACCACTGCCATGCACACACGGACACCCACAAATATTTATGCAAAGCATTGTCATTTACAATGCCAGTAACTCAAACTTTAATGCTGCGAGACCTATTGCATTGCAAATGCTTGTTACACAATGTCTTACATTTGGAAGGCAGAAACACATCGGAAGTCAATAGGTAATAGTTGCTCTACAAATCTATGTTCCCGTAATTCTTCCCATGAAAATGATACCTCACGTGTGCGGGTAGGCCTAGTGCCCGCGACATGAAACCGCGCAAAATGCAACATGGACACACCACAGTGAAAACTGACCCTTTTTTTGCAAACTGCCTAGCTGTAGATCTTGAACCCTAGCTCTGCCGGCGCCCAGAGAAACCTAGTAAACCTATACATTCTTGAAAATTAGACACCTAGGGGAATCCATGATGGGGTGACTTGTGTGGCTGTCTCTAGGTTCTGTTACCCAGAATCCCTTGCAAACCTCAAACTTTGTAAAAAAAACAACTCAAATTTCTGTGATGGAAAGTTCTGGAATATGCGTGGATACACAAAATTCCACCCACCCCTCATTCCCCAAAGTCTTCCGATAAAAATAATACCTCACTTGTGTGGGTCGGCCTAGTGCCCGCGACAGGAAATGACCCAAAACGCAACTTGGACACACCACATATTTACATTGAAAACTGACCCTCTCTTAGCAAAGTGCCTAGCTGTAGATTTTGAACCCTAGCTCTGCTGGCACCTAGGGAAACCTAGCAAACCTATTCATTTTTTAAAACTAGACACCCAGAGGAATCCAGGATTGGCTGACTTGGGGGGCAGTAAGACCGTTGCTTTTTTGGGTGGGTGGGGGCACTGGCCTGCCCATCTTGGACAGCCCCCACCCCTAATTCAAATAAAAAAAAATCCCCAGCTTCTAGTGGGCTCTCTGCCAGCAGAAAGACTGTAATTTCTCTACATCAATACAAATCAATACAATATCCCCCCTCCACCCCCCCCCCCGGGAGAGCGGATTGGAGGCTAATGCCCCCATCTCCTCCCCAGGGGGTTGGAGGGGGGCAGAAGGACTGTATCGGCCCGAAAATATTTGGGGGGAGCAAAGGCCCAAGGGGCCGCCCAGGCCTCCCTGGTGTCTAGTGGGTGAATCCCTGCTTGGGGATCGCCCTCCTGGCGCAATATCCAAGCAGGGATCCACTAGGGAGATTCTCCCCTTTCCAATGATACCTCTCCCGTCTTTCTATGTGCTCGGGGCTGAGATAGCCCCCTGAGCACATAGAAAGTGAAACTGAAATGAGCCTAAAGGCTCAGTATGCTTGCCAAGGGAACGAAGGAAGAAGCTGCAGACCAAAGGGCGAGTTTTCCTCATTGGCTCTAGATGACTTAACACCAGCATGGATTGTTACGTATATTTTTGTTATTTATAATAATATGTGTTCCTAGTTAGATGTAATGCAGTCCATTCCAGGCCATTCTTCTGCAAACATCCCTTTCCTTTAGCACTAAAGTACTCCTTGTGCCTTATTCGCTGTGAAACGCAACAAAACAATTGCCAGTACTGCTACTCTTACTCAAAATCCAATTTTAAAACCCACATTGACTAAAACAATTTGTGGTATCGACTTCTCTTTCTGCCCGAAACAAATCTTCTTCATTTATTTAGTTTTTTCCATATCAAAATTTTTCACATTTTTTACACTTTTTACATTTTGATTAACATTTGCACCTTAAAACAACAACAAATCAAATAGTACATTCTAAATTACATCTATTCTTCAATCATTCATATTCTCTTCATACATTCATCCATTCATCACACACCCTTACCACACACTCTCAGTTTCTAATTCAAAAAGAACATAATTTTACTTGAATTATTTACAAACAAACAGCCTTGGGATAAATATTTGAATATTTCAAACAGTTTTAAGCTTGAACGAAATTCCTAGGGCTGAACGAAGAACTGGTCTACGTGTTTCGGACTCACTAAATTATGGAGAGTTCTCTTCAGGACCACGTAGCTATTGGACAGTTCATCATTGAAGAAAACAATGTGTTCTGGAGGTGCCCAAATGTTTTTAAATGGAAAATAGTTGCTGCTGGACTTGTTCAACTCTGTAGTTGCAGTTGTTCTCGTCTGTATTTTGGTGCAGGGTGAGTTCTTTCAAAAAGGCGTCTCCGCAATTTCGCTGTGAAGTCATTGCTGATGGTAATTTCTGTTGCCTACCACTTTGTGGTGACTATTCCCTTAACTATTATGGCTAATGCTGTGACCATTTTCTTAGTTTAACTTTGAACAGTTGTTACTGCGACTGTTTGCTGATGCTGACTAGAAAGAAGAGACTCCGAGAGTTTCTAGAACTACTCTTAATGGAAAGCTCAACTTAATTGTATTCTATAAAGGCTTCTTTGAATCTTGCTCTTTTCCAAAATGACTATGGGTTCTGGTAGGTTAGGAACTGCTTAGAAAAGAATAGGGTTGAATTATTTTATGGAACATGCTGTAATTTCTTTTTTTACTTTAATCATGATTGTCTTGATATATCTGTAACCAGATTTATCTGATTTTACTAATCTGAATAAAAAATAAAGGTTTTTGAAGAGATCCAAAAATCTCATGATTGACTGAAATAAACGACTAAAATGATGATGTTTATTGAGATGTCCTTGATTCATGCCCCATTCTAAAATGATGGCAAAGATCCAATACAGAGAAGGATAATTTGGTGTGGAGCTGGAGACCCTATATTGTAAGTCAAGCTTTGAACTGATTAAATTAAAAGAAAAAACACTTTCCTGCCAGCACTTCTACGTCAAGCTGTTTACCTCAGTTATACTAAAGGTATCAAATCATGCAATCTGCTAGTTAATAATGAATACTGATAAAAAGGCACAAAACAAATTCTGGGATACCCAGGGTTTCTTTTTGGGAAATGAAGGTAAGCAACAGCAATGCCTTTGGACAGAATTACTCTGGCAGACACTTGTGGGGCTTAGAAGTGGAAATATGTTTTCATATACCCTAGATATTATCCAAATTCCTATACTTGAGCTAAACAGCAAAATTCTGGTAACGTTTCTGGCTACTCGTTGCATTTAGTTTTAAAACTGGGCGGGACAGAATCCCTGAAACCCGCTGAACCCATAACCAGTCTTACCGGCATCTCTTTTAAAAACAATCGTTTTTAATTGTTTAACTGTTTTATATTGCGTTTGGCACTTCATTTTAACCTTGCACTATGCACAATATCTTTTACTTCAAACCCTCAAGTTATTTGATTGTTTGTACTGCACATTGTCAATGGTCATCTGCTGCCTTTCCTCGCCATGGTCCACTGCGGCTGAGTGCCGCTTGAGTGGAGGGCGTTTCAGGAAGCAGCGGGGCCATTCATGGGGCATTTGTGGTCTTGGAGAGGGCGGAGCAACATTCCTGTGCACTGCCCTATATCAAACTGATGTGCCAGTGTATGCGCGCAACAGGCGTGCCGCTGGAGCGCCTAAGGCAAGCCCGTCTGCGCCCGGCTGCACCCTGCCGGGACCAGGGGCCAGGACCCCAGCTTCCTGCAAACCAGCCCTAAGCACTGTTCATCGCTACACAAGATCAACACACTCTTAGCTATCTCTCAATATGTAGCGATTGGCAATACACTCTGTACAAAAGCCTATCCAGGGCACACGGAGGGCCCGTTTTCCTGTCTAGGCTGCCGATGGAGCAGCATAACACCATCAGACTGGTCCTATAAAGAAGTGGACTTGTGTAAACTGACATACATTTATTTTATTTGCCAGGTCGGTACCAAAACATTCCCTCGAAATCTGGGACACTCCCAATGAGAGGAACCCTGACCTGGCCTTCATAACTGAAACCTGGTTGGACAAAAACAACTCCCCTGACATTCTAATGCCCTACCGGCAAATTACAAAATACTCAAACAAGACATACATGGACGAAAGGGAGGAGGGATAGCTATCCTGTTTAAAGATTATCTGATCTGCCTGCATGTCCATGTGGCACAATTGGGAGAGCATGAAATACTACCATTTCAGCTATCCAAAGATGCCATACGATACTCGCGGGAGCAGTGATCTATAATCCCTCTGGACATCAAGCCGAACTCAGCACTAGATAACTCACCCAACTTCTCCCTGTCTGTTTTAAATATAAGAACTACCTAGTAATAGGGGACTTTAACATCCACTTTGAGAAGGCAAACAACCCTGCAGCAACACACTTGGAAAGTGACATGCAAATCCTCCAACTTAAGCAGTAGATCACAGGGCCCACACATATTGCAGGGCACACATTAGATTTATTATTTTCTAACATTGAATCCACACTTATCCAGAAGATAAAACCTCTATCCTGGACAGATCATTCACTTATATCCTTCTCATTCAGTCTGCCGGTAAAATCAGTGAAACCCGGCAAACCCCCGCAGGTTGCCAACAGAGCCTGGAGGCTAGTTACCCAGGACTACTTTCAGTCCCACTTCATTCCCGATTATTATTAAACAGATTTATACCGCGCATAGCTGCCCCAGCAACGGGAGTGTCCCAGCCCAATCTCGGCATTACCTGTACAGTGTAACAACCAGGTGGGGAGAAGAGAATTACGCTGGGAAGAGCCAGGTCTTTATGGCTTTCCAGAAAGATAGATGATCTCTAAGTCCTCTGATAGTCCTCTGATTGGGAGGGAATGTCACAGTCTTGCCGCCCGAACTTTAAAAGAACGCCCCCAGCTCTGGCTCTCAGAACTCTGGAGGTACATGCCAAAGCTTGGTCCGCTGACCGCAGGCAGAGTCTTGGAACATACTGTGTTAGCAGGTCAGATAAAACCGGGGGGGGGGGGGGGGGGAGGGGCTTGTCGAGTTTGGATTTTATGGGCGACGCATAAGGTCTTGAAATGAATTCTTTTTTCCACTGGTAACCAGTGTCGTTTTGCTAGTGACCTAGACACAGAACTTGTTTTCGGCAGCGTCAATAGGGTGCGGGCTGCTGCATTTTGTATTCTCTGGAGGCGCTGAATACAGGATTTATTAGCACCCAAGTAAAGGAAATTGCCATAAACCAATCTTGATAAGATTGTAGCCTGTATTATAGTCTGTCGGACTTTGGGCTCGATAACATGACGTCTCTGAGTGCTCTCCCTGTAAACATGGGAGCAGTTAACCTCGAAACAGACATCTCAAAAGTGTTGGACCTATGTGCCCCCAAGCTAAAACCTAAGCCGACAAAAAAATAAAACACTCCCGACCTCAGGGCACTTAAAAGAAAGCGTAAAATGACAGGACACCAATGGAGGCTGTCCAAGCAAGAATTTGACAGATTAAGGTACAAGTCTGAGCTTAGGACCTATAACAATGCCATTAGAAAGTCTAGAAATACTTTGCGCAACAAATTAAGGAGAACTGTAACTCCGCAAAAGAGCTGGATAAAATAGTTAGGAAACTTAGAAAACCTGCAAATATGTCCCAAACACTGCCCCCTCAGAAGAAGCCTGCAAAAAAACAATCTGTCGATTTTTCTTGGATAAAATCAGCAAAATCTATTCTTCCTTCAGCCCAAACACCACGGCAGATTTAACTAACTGGGAACACCCGACTCCTCACCCAGATGCCCCATCTAGCTTGGGTAATGTCTCCCATCTTACAGAGGACGAGGTCCTAAAAGCGATGGGGGAAGTGAAATCAGGATCTCCCTTAGACCCCTGCCCTCATTTTATATTTGCCCGGTATTATGCAGTATTATGTTCTTATGTCACTCAGCTACTCAACCACTCTCTTAACTCTGCTGCCTTTCCTGAGGCCTGGAAGCAGGTGGTTGTGACCACCCTGCTGAAGAAAGCAGGAACAGATGTGCACAACCCTGAAAACTATCGGCTGATTTCTCAACTTCCATACCTCTCCAAAGTTTAGGAGAGGTTAGTAAACAGACAACTATCCAACTATTTAGAGTCCAATGATCTATTAGACCCCTCACAAACCGGCTTCAGGGCTGCCAACAGCAAGGAGGCAACGCTTCTGACCGTTCTAGATAACATCAGATCTCTGACCGATCAGGGGGGAGCTGTAGCCCTGATATTATTGGACCGGTCGACCGCGTTCGACATGGTCTCGCACAATCGATGGCTGGAAATCATGCATGAAAAAGGAATCCATGCCAAAGCCCTACAGTGGCTCAGCTCGTTTCTGAGTAACAGAACACAAACGGTACATCTGGGCCATTACTTTTCTAAACCCAGCGCCATCGGCTGAGGCGTGCCGCAGGGAGCATCCGTGAGCCCTACACTTTTTAACGCATAGGTGTCATCTTTGGCGAAAATTAGTAAAAAATGGGGCCTCAGCATTTGCTCATATGCGGATGATACACATTTGATGGTAGCACTCGAGGAAAGGCATGATGACATCAAAGAAAAACTGAACAACAGCCTCTCAGAGATGGCACAATGGATATCAGAACATTGCCTGAAATTAAACACAGGGAAATCAGAAATCCTGCTCTATGTAGGAGTCAACCTGATTAAGGATGCCACCTGGTGGCCACAAACCTTGGGAGATGCCCCATCACCCAAGCAATGTGCAAAAAAAGTTAGCATCCTCGTTAATAATACCCTTTCCATGAAGCACCATGTGAGGGCCCTGTGTGGAAGGGGCTTTGCAACTCTGAAATGGCTAAGAAGACTCTTTCCCTGGATCCCACTGGAGTATAGAGGAACAGTTACACAGGCCTTGCTCATCAGCAAGCTAGATCATGGTAACACTCTGTTCGTAGGCATGGCAGATTACCTCTTTGCACGCCTGCAGGTGCTACAAAACGCTGCAGCCAAACTGGTGTGCAATAAAAGCAGACTGATCTCCGCATCGATCTGCATGAAACATCTCCACTGGCTACCCATGCGACAAAGAGCAGTGTTCAAGCTACTCAGTGGTGCACATAAGGCACTGCACTATGGTGGATCGAGAATTTTACAGAATACAATTGAATTCTACATTCCCACGAGGTGTCTACGGTCACTCCATCAAGCGCAGGCCAGGACAAAGCGTATAAGGAAAGTGAGAGTAGGAGGACGTTCATTCTCATATCTGGCAGCAAATTAGTGGAACGAACTACCCCAAGACCTACGCCTTATGGCAGACTATTTAGCTTTTAGGAAAAAAACGTAAAACTTATCTGTTTCCCAAGACCTAATAACTGACAGATCTACTCCTCCCGCTGGCAGCCGTACGACGAATTCTCGCTACCTAGCGCCATGATATCCTTCAGGATGAATGTTAGCGCTCTATAAATAAATAAAATAATTTTCTTTGGCAGGTAGATACTCAAAATTCTGCTCATTATGTTTTGTATTGTGTGGTAGTATTTGTCCGAAAATTAGATCCAATTTTGTCAAATCCATACAATGAAAAAAGATCAGCTTGCTATAGACTGAATTCTTCCCTCAAGGTATGTTTCTCATATTCACAACTGCCTTCCCATCCTTATTATTGTGCAGCATGGTTAAGTGGAATGCTGCATATTGGATTGTATAATGAGGGAACTTGTAGTGTTTAAGATACAGATCCTTTATCTGTTGACTGTAGAACTCATTTTGGTCTCTTATCTTTTTTTGTGAAGGAGGTTTTACTAATGTTCAAAATGTAGGGCTATTAACCTAAATTTAGAAAGAAAAATAAATATGAATTCCCAAAAGAATGTACTACTTAGCATTTCTCTGTGACGAATGAAGAGAAATATGCAGCAGCAAGTTGAATTAAAGGAGATGGAAGTCGGGGTAGCAAGCTGTGGTTTGTCTTGTAAGATTGTGAACGCCCACAATTTGGGGGCTTTCACAAACCAATATCACACCTCATTCCATCCTGAAAATGGTTGGAGATGGAACACCGGTGGGAAGGGAACCCCCCCCCCCCCTCTTAATTTTCTGAGGGTGGAGGGGTGAGAGAAGGGAAATATATTTCAGGTGTGGGATGAAAGGGGAAAAAGTGTGCACCCGCAAAAGAGGCTTAATTCTCTAGATGCCAATTTCTAGGCTCATTGGCATATAAAACTATGCATTTCTTGTAAATGCAGTAAATGTATAGCATTTAGTTTCTGTAATATGTAATTCACTGGATCACACTGCAACAATCGGGCAACACTGGAAAACTATAATTTGGCATACAAACAAAAGATAGTACCAGAATTCACAATAATAAGGCGATTTGAAATTTCGAAACCTGGAGATTATACATTCTGTAGTAATGTGTACGTAGTAGTCATTTGCATTATTGACCCTTTTACCAGGCTATAAAGTAATTTGTTAGCAGATAAGAGAGAACAAAGCAAGTAGAGAGGAGTTCTAAAGGAATAGAACAAATAAAAAACAAACAATACAGGTTATTGAAAAAGTCTGGCTTTTGGTAAAATTACCTATTGGACAAAGCCCCAAGGCTTCATAGGTAATGAGTTCATTGGCAGAGAAACAGTCATGAAGTTCAATCACATCCACATCATCAGGCCTGATGCCGCTTTTTGCATAGCATTTGTCAGCAGCTTCTTTGCTCATATCAAAACCAACCTATAGGACAGAAAAAAACAATCAAACAAATCTAGCATCTCAAACAGTGGGAACCATACCAGGCAGAAACAAGGACTACTTGGCTACTGCATAATAATATAGCTGAAGATAAAAGTAGTCTAAACCAATTGCTTGTTTTGGCATAACCACGTATGCACACTTGTCAAACTTGACACAAGACCCATTTCTCATTGCAATGCAGGTCATTCTTAAATTTGCATCATTATGTTATACAAATAAAGCAGAACAAGAGGAACTATATTAACAACTAAAACAGTATTATATTATGATTGGTCATAATATGGCATTAATTTAAAAAATATGTTCTTATTTTTTCACAGTAATCTAAAATTCTTCTGTGATCGAATTTATTTATCCCGATAAACGCTTAATGAAGAAATGAAAAAAGAAATCACATACCGCTGAAATAACACTAGATCCATCGAACGTGCTGGACAGATCGGTAACCATCTCTTGTGCAACAATTTCAACAGCTTGGTGCTCAAGTCTGTGTTTCCTCACAAACTCCTCACTTGCCAAAATAGCAGCCGCTGCTCCATCCGATGTTGGGCTAGAAAATTATTCACATTAAATTAGTTGTTTGCACCCAGAGAGATCTTTCACTTCCAGCAGCAAAGAGAAAATATTGATAATTAATGAGATCAATGAACTTTCTAAAGTTTCATATATCCTTTCGCAGTCTGAGATGGGCCTGAAAATCGATGAAGAAACCCTAAGCATGAATCGCTCTCACAGTGTTCTACTGTAGTTGCTTTTGATTTTCATATAGCCTTGTGGTGAGAGCATCAGAATGAGAGTCTAAAACTCAATCAGAGGTACTTTAAATTAGAACACCATCTTGGTGAATTTTGTGTAGGTGGTGTTTTCAGCATGAGTACCTTTAATGTATGTATTCTGAAGCCCAATTCAAGATAAACGCAGAAGATACCGATTTATTCAACTAATCCAAGAATGAAACTCCATGGTTAGACCCCAGATGCAAAAGTTTCCATCGAATATAAGGCGAGCTCTAGTGGAAGGTCCTCTGAATTTCTTAAAGACCTTCATGCAACAAGACTGAATATTACAGAGAAAAGCACATAATAAATCAAGGGTCATCTTGAGACTGACATAAATTCTAGTTTAGGATGCGCTGCCTCTGCTGTAGAGAGCCATCATTTAAACACAGAAAACAATGTTTTCTATATTTGTGACATGGGTGGTCCGCACGATTGCTTTTGCTAATACCAACACATTTAAAAAGGCTCTGGAATTGGTAAAGCTACTAGCGTCACTCCCACAGCATTGTCAAAGCCATTCTTGATGTTAATTAGCTATTAACTTATCACCTAATACACCTCATGGAGGCGATCCAGACTAAAGGGCCAATTTAGAGTTGGTAGACGGAATTTGCACCATTGGGATGATGAAGGACACAGCCTCACTGTACATTGACATGATTGACTCTTACGGTTGTTGGTGTTCATGTAGGAAAAATATGTCGAATGGTACCGTCAGCCATTTGTTGTTCACAAACAAGATCCCATAGTGGTTTAAAAAAAACTAATGGCCCCCATGCCTGGGAGATTCCCCTCCCAGAGAGCGGGGGTCCTTTTGGTTATTTTCCTGTGCCTCACCACTAGGTTGTTTTTGGCAGTGATGGACATGAAAAAAAGGCATTATACTGTTGTTACATTTCCAAGATGGGCCCATGTAGCGAAGCAGCTTATTTCTTACATTGTCCTATTTTTCAGCAGTGACCTTTTGTACATATTTGTATGTGCGACAATGTTGGATTGGGTTGCCTGAAACTAAACTTGTTTACACATCTAGCTTCACACAACATTATCACAATGCCCTGAACATCATTTACAAAGTCTCTTCTCGCACTATGTACAAATGTCATCTCTATCTTCATTCACGGGGCGACAGGGCTATCTACATATCCAAACCACAACTAATCTATACGCACATCGCAAGCTGCTTTCTAATATGAAAGTTGAGCATCCCGATAGATTAGGAGAGGAGGCACTTCAGCTAACACTGAGGGTCCCTGCATACTAAGACTTCACCATGCAGCTGTCCGAAATCTCATGAGGGGTGTCCAGTTTGTAACCAAGATGGGGTCCATCACTCTCTCCCAACAGGTAAAGGAGTTGGATCATCCCTTGGGGGGATTCTTGGCTCCACACCTACACACCCTCTTGCTGCACTTAGAGTAGGGTTCACATAGTAGGAGTACGCTCCATTACGGCCTAGTTTCATATGCCTGCATATATACACTGTTCAGCGCCATGGTAGAACTATATCTGCTATTTACGCTTTTGGTGCTTGTAATCACTTTTATCTTCTTCTGTCTATTAATCATTGCAGCACCCAAGTATTTTATACAATAATACATTGGTTCAATAAATATATCGAAAACGTCCCACAGTATATTCTAGGTATACCTCTCTGGGAATAAGTGAGCACAAGTGATTGAGCGAAGGGTTCTGTACAGTTTCCACGATCACTGAGGGGTCAGGGTTGTCATGTTCAGTGGTTGCCACAAACTATTTGCTCCCTGATGAGGTGGGGGGGGGGGGGGAGGTTGGTGGAACTGTGAGCTAGTTGGTCTTTTGGCCAACATATCCTACGAGTGTGTCCAGAATCAGTCTAGGCATGAAAACCCTTAGTTTATGTTGTCCAACAAACACGCAGATCCTACGGATTGGTAGGAACCACACAACACTGTCTCCCCTAAATTGGACAGAAAGTATAATGCCCTTCCTGTAAAACCCTCTACTCCATCGGGCCGCCAGAGGAAGTATTCCATCGACTGAAAAAATGAGGCCTGTGTCGACAGAAACCTTATGGGCCACCGGTCTCTAAATGAGATGAGCGGACCGAGGGTTTGACGGGCAGTAAACTGTTGTGTTTCCGACTTCTTACCCTGTCCACCATATCCTAAATCAGGCCCCTCAGTCATTTCTGTATGCACAGTACAATCAGTTGTCGACAACTACATAAGTGGCTTCTCAGGCTACAGAAAAGGAAATCATTTGCAACAGAAAACACAGTAAAGAAAAGTTCAGCATCCCACCAGTGCCATCAAAATAGGACAGTCCACAGGACAGTGCCAAAAAAGCAGTGAGGTGGCTGTCATTATAAGGAGATGTGATTTTGATATAAATTAATTAGTGTAAGGTACAGGACATAGAACAAATGTGACTTCTAAGCAAGTGGTATCAAGGCATCAATGACAGAAGTTGCAGCTCCGGTGCATAAAGGAACTGTAATCTAGGACACATCAATCAGTCCATAGCCATTGCTCTTTCTGACAAGATGTCTAGTTATTTCAGCCCATCTTTCTGTGTTTGCTCACCAGTTTCGCCTTGAGTGTCAGTCAGTTGGTGGATGGAGCTCTTTGAGCGAGGGCAGGTACTGCTGCAAAGTTTATTTACCATTGTTGTTGTGAAAAGAACAGCTTTTTAGTGCTATGCTGCTGTGTGCTGCCATGAAAGTTTGTGATTAGGACTTTTAACTGATTTTCTTTGGGCTACAAGGTAATGGTCGTTGTAGGGGATCGCCGAGTCAGACTTTACCTGCCTATGCTCTCGTTTTAAGGGTGGTCACGTAGAATTTTCAAAAGATGTCTGTACACCTGGCAGGTGCTCGTGAAATGTTTGTGTCTACAAGTGCGTTTCCATCTTCCTGCATTGATGGCAGGGCATCTTAACATTGCATTGACTGCAAGACAGTGGCGTTTCTCTACAATAGTTTCTGTGCTTGTGTGACTTTGCTTGTGATTCTGTTGTTTTAATTTCAGATGAGAATAGCGCGTCCTCTTGGTCACTCAATGTATGACACAAGCACTTCGGTGTCATGGCAAACCTAATCGCCAAGAGAACCCATAAGCACCATGGCCATAGAGGTAGGTATTGTTCTCCATAGTGTTGTGATTAAAGCCTCACTTGGGCTAGGCAGCACAAACATGATATGTTATGTTAAGTTAAAACTATTTCTAAAGTGCACATTCAACGAGTGGTTTTATGGCGCTGAGGTAACTGAGACATAGCTTGCAACAGGCCATTACTCCTAAAGAGCGTAGTCTGTAAGAGCTTCCTAAATGCAGTGTAGCAGGAAGTAAACCTGGAGAGCAAACCTGGAGCCATCAATTGTCTTCCTTTAAAGATAGGGATAGTGAGGCCCCAGATTGAGCCTGGGAGTATCTTTGAATACGGGCTAAGACAAAAGCAGGGCTGAGTGACTTAAAAATGAGGTACACTGCATTGAAGATTGAATGCTGTTCTACAGGAAGCCGGTTTAGGTGGCCAATGAAATTTGCTAAAGGGATTAAGATAGGCATACCTGAACATAATCTTTCAGCCAGTGAATTCTGGGAATAGCTTCAGAGAAAAAGATGCCATAAAAACATGGACGAGGCCTGAAAAATAACAATTAATAATTAAATGGTCACCTAAATATAAATTGGGGAGTTCGTACAGAAATATTCAAAACAATGCTTACTGCTATTTAAAAATGGTCCCCTTCGCATCAGAGGAAAGGTAGCGTAAAGTCTTAAATATTTTGAACGTTAATCTCTTGTGCATACTGTATTTAACAGTCACATACAGTAATGTTGGGAAACAAATCACCATGAGAAATCAATGGCCTTCAGCATCACTACAAACAAGCTTATGTGTCCACTGGTACTTTAAATACAGCGTAGACATGTCTGCGTATTATTGGTGAACATAACCATCAGCAATTGAGCACTCCTGGACAGGAGGCAAGTATTTAGCGACCTTCACTCTTGGAGGACAGGATCTTCTACCACAGAAGGTGTTATGTCCAGAAAAGAGATTGTAACTAAGGTTGGTGGAGCTCTGTGTATCTCATCTAATACATACTGATACATCACTGCAGTGCAGGGTGGTTGTGAAATTCAAACCAATGAGATATGATGAAAGTCAGTGCACAAGTACACTCTCTTCTTATTGCCTCTTAACAAACTCCTAAATCATACTTCTACTCCAGGGTAGATAGGTGTAAGATGCTGTATATTATAGGTTGCAGTTCTGTCTCACATAGGTAGCACTTGCCATATACTACGATAAGGTAAGGAGTTATGCCACTACAGAGAGTGAATGTGTGCCACCATAAGAAAACTGTCTCCTTGCCAATTAATCAATTATATAACAGTGGTTAGTTTGTTTGAGGTGGGGGCTAGGGTAGTCATTTTCTATACGTCTCATTCATAATTCTGTGGTGATACCGTTGCAAAATTATTTTAAAGAGACATTTTAAACAGACAAAAGTTATAACTTTAAAATTAGTCCAGAAAGAAGCTGCCCTCCTACCAATGATACAATATCTCTCCAGTCTTTAGTGGCACAGGAATGGTTTCCTTTGACCAAAGAGATTACACTTCCAAGTTTCTCTTCATGATCCACAAGTTATGGGCTCATATCGCTCTCATTAAGAGTATGTGAGGAAATGATATCCTTCAAGAAAGGGTTGAAGACCTGACTCTTCCCAGCTTAGTGGTCGACTGCTCAGTTAAAAAATGTTATGGATAAATGGGGCTAGCACCAGTATTCCTTCGAGGTTATAGTTGCACTTTATAAATGTTAATCCATTCATTTGTGCAGATATACAATTCAGTTAATACTCCCTATAGCCGGTTTGACCAGAAAGATGCACATACAAGAACTGTTTCTCAGTAAAGGTATTAGGCCTTTTACTGATCTCATTTCATCATGGCTTTCAGATTATCAATACTGGAGGTTGCACTATGTATGTCTCCTCCAAACAGACTAAGTTTCTTCCAGGACACCAGTCAATCAATCAATCAATCATTTGTAAAGCGCACCACATACCCGCAAGGGTCTCAACGCGCTGGGGGGGGGGGCGCTACTGATCGAACAGCCGGGTCTTGAGTATTCTCCTGAAGGTCAGCAGGTCTTGGGTCTGACGTAGGCTCAGTGGGAGGGTGTTCCATGTCTTGGCGGCGTGGTGGGAGAAGGATCTCCCACCGGTGATTGTCCTTCGGATGCGCGAGACGGTGGCGAGTGAGAGGTCGGCGGAGCGTAGCTGGCGGTTGGAGATGTAGAAGGAGAGCCATCTGTTGAGGTAGGCTGGGCCAGTCTTGTGGAGTGCCTTGTGTGCGTGGGTGAGGAGCTTGAAGGATTTCCTTTTGTTGACGGGGAGCCAGTGCAGGTTTCTCAGGTGGGGGCTGATGTGGCTGTGGCGTGGTACGTTGAGGATCAGTCGTGCTGAGGCATTTTGGATGCGTTGTAGTCGTTTGATGAGCTTGGTCAGGGCTCCCGTGTAGAGGGCATTTCCGTAGTCGAGTCTGCTGCTGACAAGGGCCTGGGTGACTGTCTTTCTTGTATCTGTTGGGATCCATCTGTAGATCTTGCGGAGCATGCGGAGGGTGTTGAAGCAGGAGGAGGAGACGGAGTTGACTTGCTTGGTCATTGAGAGTGTTGAGTCGAGGATGATTCCCAGGTTGCGTGCGTGGTCGGTGGGTGTCGGGGCTGCCCCCAGTGCCGTAGGCCACCAGGAGTCGTCCCAGGCTGAAGGGTTGGAGCCGAGGATGAGGACCTCCGTCTTGTTCGAGTTCAGCTTCTGATGGCTGGTCTTCATCCAGTCGGCGACGGCCTTTATTCCTTCGTGGAGGTTGGCTTTGGCTGTGATGGGGTTCTTGGTGAGGGAGAGGATCAGCTGAGTGTTGTCGGCGTAGTAGATTATGTTGAGGTCATGCTGTCGGGCTACGTGTGCGACCAGTCATGTTTGGGCCACACAATGAGACATCTAGCTATGGACTGTCCCTTTATAATTATTCAACGAGCTCTACCTAACACTCCCCCTGCTCCCTTCCCTCAGGCCTCAGTCAATCGGTCTTGACGGGGCGGAGCCTGGAGGCGGGACGTTAGTTGAAAAGGCTGTTCCCCGCAGTAAGCCGGCAATTGTTGATTATTGTGCGCGCTGCTCGCTGATACCGCGCTGCTTTGACTTAATAAGGCGCGCTTGTGGACAAATTGAAACTGAATTTGTGTGTTTTTTAAAACTTGCTATTTCACTCACCCTCCTCGAATCGCGATCCCTAAGCTCTACCTAACACTCCCCCTGCTCCTTTCCCTCAGGCCTCAGCCAATCGGCCTTGACGGGGCGGAGCCTGGAGGCGGGACGTTCAGGCCAAATGCAGATCTTCCCACGGGAGCGCAGTGGACGGGCGCAGCGGGTCCGCGCCAGACCGGGCCCAGAGGCCACGAGCTCTGTGCAATCTCTCTCCTATTCCTCCAAAGCTCTTAGAGAGGTGCAATCTCCATCTATATTGCTCCCTCCTGGCATACGCGAGATTATCTCGTCCTTAGCCATCTCACGCACCACCCTGAGCTCTCCTGCCATCAGAGAGCACGCAGCCACCCCCTCTGTCAACACTCCGCCCCATGCGCCAAGCAATGATACGTCTCTCCGGGTCCTGTACCTTAACACGCGTTCCATGGTGAAACATCAGCTAGATATATTCATCTTGCTGACCACGGAAAAACCTAACATATTACTACTCACCGAAACTTTGCTTACCGTAGACTCCTACCCGGACATCCTTGCCGCTCTCCCCCCTGATTACTATATTCTCAATGTAAACCGTCCATCTAGCCGAACTGGGGGTGGGCTTGCAGCTATCATTAAAAGAGGCTCAAATCCATTGCCACTGCCTCCCTAGCCCTACCAGAGGTGGAAAACCTAGTTATCAATCTTGAAACTGATGCGGGCGCCCTTGCGCTCATACTCATTTACCGCCCCACCCTATGCCCTTGTATCCCATCTCTCTGGCCGAACAAATGGCTAGACTGATGACCTGCCAGAGTCGCACTCTTTGGAGATTTCAATTACTGGTTTGAGGACGACAGTGCGGGACCCCACGCCACTGAATTATTTGAACTATTAACCAGTCTCAACCTGGCCCAACAAATTAATATTCCCACTCACTCTAAAGGTCACATCCTCGATCACATCTGGACACACAATCTTACACTGTCCAGCCCAATCATCTCCCCCTGCATCTGGTCGGATCACCACCAGATTGATGTTACCTTCACAATCAGAGGCAGGGTAAAACCCCTCACAGAGGCAGGCGGGCTTTCCCGCAAATAGAGTTCCTACGACTCCCAAGGTTTCTTACATTCCCTGGCCGCCACTTGCCCCACCACTGATGCCAACTCCAATGTCGATCTGATGGAGAGGGATATTGTTAGTTGGCTTCAGACAGCCAGTAACAGGTTCGCTCCCCTTACCAAATACGTGCGGGCCAGGCATGGCAACACGCACAGATGGTTCTCGAGCGACCTCAAGGCACTCAAACTTAAGCTACGCCAACTCGAACGCAACTGGAGACGACGCCTTTTTGTTGCAGCCCGCAAAGAATATAAAAGCGCGATTGTCCTGGCCAAGACCACACATATCTCAGAAAGAATACTCTCTGCCCATAGCAAACCCAAGGAAATTTTTAAAATTCTGAACGACCTCTCTTCGGATGATAGAATTCTACCAGCTCAGGCCCCCAAACAAGAGACAGGCAATGCGTTGAACACCTTCTTTATCGAGAAAATTGTGGATATCAAGAATACCATCTCTCCCTCCACTCCCAGTCAGTCTGCCGGACCCTGCCTTATCCAACCCCCTATCTTTCACTCACTTCCCTGCCATCAGCCCTGGCATCCTTGTAGAACTCACAACCCGTATTAAATCAGGGTCCCCCAACGACTGTTGCTCTCCTTCTGTTCTCAGGGGGACGTTTTTCTTTCCCTACCACACAGTATCCTCCCCTTCCTGAACGCTTCCCTCAGCACAGGCACGGTCCCCAGCCCCGTTAAGGAGGCCATATTGGTCCCTCTGCTGAAGAAACCTGGTGCGGACCCTACCATCCTCTCCAACTATCGCCCCATCTCCCTTCTGCCCTATCTAGCTAAGCTTCTTGAGGCTCACGTAACAACGTGTCTTTCAAAGTTTATCGAGAGCTCCAGCTTCCTAGAACCCAACCAAGCAGGCTTTAGGCCGGCACATTCCACCGAGACCGTCATTCTGGCAGTGCTAGATGCACTAAGGGGTAATGCCGATAAGGGGGCCCCGCAGGCACTAGTGCTCCTGGATCTGTCAGCCGCGTTCGACACGGTGGATCACAACATCCTTCTCCACCGTGTCAGGCAGGCTGGCATCCAGGGTCCTGCCTTCGAGTGGATCAAGTAATTTCTCTCAGGCAGAGTGCAAGCGGTCTGCCTAGGCCCATTCACTACGTCCAGAGCGCCTGTCACATGCGGAGTACCACAGGGATCTTCACTCTCGCCCTTATTATTCAACCTGTATCTCCGGCCACTGATTCACTCGCTAAGTGGAAGATCACGGCCTGCAACTATGCCGATGACCTGGAGATCATCTTCCCTCTAGGTTCCCCCGATGCGGCCACTGAATTCCAAACAGCGATGCTCCACATACAGCAGTGGATGAATCACAATCAACTCAAACTTAATCCCGGGAAACCCGAACTCATCCTGCCAGGAAACAGCGTAGCACTCTGGGGCCCCCAGTTCTGGCCAACTGAGTTAGGCCCCTCCCCTACACCCTCAGGCTAGGTTAAAAGCCTAGGGGTGGTCATTGACTCCGATCTTTCCCTCAAAACTCATGTAGGGGCAGTGATCACATCCAGCATGTTCCAGCTATGAAAATCCGTAAGATCTCCCACCTGCTCTCGCATGCCGCATTGGTGCTAGTAGTGATCTCCCTGGTTCTATCCAGGCTTGACTTCTCCAACTCCCTCTACCTAGGTCTACCTAAGTCACTGCTTAACCGCCTTCAAATCGTACAAAATCAGGCAGAAAGATTAATCCATAAAACCCCGAAATGGCAATCGGCAAGGCCTTTGCTGCGTCAACTGCACTGGCTACCAATTGAACAAAGGGCTGCTTTTAAGACAGGCTGTCTGATATTCAAAGCTCTTCATTGCAATAGCCGGATTTTCTAAAGACCCTTATCACTAAGCATCGCCCAGCTCGCAATCTCCGCTCGGCCTATCTACACCTACTGATCATTCCTACCATCAAACTCAAAAAGCTAGGAGGCCGCAGGTTTGCTCACTTGGCACCAAAGCTGTGGAATTCCCTCTCACTGGCGATCAAGAGCAGCAGCACTCTATTGAGTTTCAGAAAGACCTTAAAGACCTGGTTATTTTCTAAGTCCGACCTCTCACAATCTCAGCGCCAGGAAACTTATGGTGTCAGTGCGCTTTACAAATTCAGGTTAACAGAACTTAACATAACATACCTTGAACTTGCCCAGAGACACTTCCACACCCACATCACACCTCCACATGAGCAACTATACTATTACATATGAAAGCATTACTACCACCACCCTCAACATTGCACTCCACTATACATGTTATACCATCATTTCAACAATAAAGTAGAACACCCCATGCAGTACTGTGCCACCACGCCCAACATAAAACCACCACCTTAGCCCAGCCATCAACCTGCATTCCATCAACAATCACAGGATCCCAGCACCACAGTTTGCTGCCCACTCCATCACAACTTCTTAATCACTAACCCAACGTACTCCCCTACTACTGCATTACCAACCCTCACCATAACAGTGACAATCTAACTTACGCACAACCAGCTCCAAGCTACTGTACTTCTACACTTTATCATCACACTACTATTCTCAGCACTACTCTTTCCGCCAACGGTGCACTATAACTGGACTGAAAAAACACCAAACAATTATCTTCTACACCACACAGAAATTCTTCCACCACATTCCGCCATACTGCCACCGCAGAACTGCCCTTACCTCAAGCAGCACACAAACACCACATAACATACCAATAGCCTAACCACCTGACAACCAACTCATGTAACCACACACAGAACACCAAACCGTCACCTGAACACAACCAACCAGGCACCATTTACCTTAATAGTACCCCACCAATATCCTATAGCAACATAAATCATCCCAACACCATACCCTACATCATCATACATCCATCACAAAGCCCAACCACTCACCACAATTAATTTATAACAGACCACCGTACTACAAAACTACAGTTAATTGCGGCCGCGCGCAGCAGGCGCACAGCTGGCGCACCAAAGGCACGCCTAAGGCAAGCCCATCTTTGCCCATCCGCAACCCGACCAGCACGAGGACCAACAACTGTCAGCTGTCCACGCCGAGCACCATCCACAAACCATTCTGCTGCCATCACTGCCTGCCAGACCTTCAACACCATCAGCACCCCCACGGCCACCAACTCTGCACCGAACGCCAACACCTCCGAAACCCTGAGGTGCATCCTCCTGAATGTGCGCTCCCTGCACAGACACGCAGTTGAGATCTGGGACCTCCTCGACACCCTCTCACCAGACATCGCCTTCTTTACAGAAACCTGTACAAACGCTTCCTCCGCCCCCGACATCGCCACCGCCATCCCCGACGGGTATGCTTCCTCCGCCTCCGACGGGTACAAGATCCAGAGGAAAGACTGCCCCAATCGTCCAAGAGGAGGACTCACCATCGCACACTAAAGCTCCCCCCGACTCTCCATGTCCAGCACAAATTACTCCCTCTCCACCACCAAACACCTTCATTTCCAGATCCAGACCAGCCTGTGAACCACACCTCGCGGCACAGACCTTGGCCTCGTTCCCCATGACCATCGCCGACCTCATCGCACCCCATGCCATTGCCTCCATGGACTACATACTTTTCGGAGATGAACTTCTATCTTGACAACCCCAGCAACCCAAACTCCACCACCCTCCTGGACAACCTCGCCAACATCGGACTGAAACAGCTCGTCACCACGCCCACCCACAAGGCAAGACACACCGTCGACCCCATCTTCGTAGGAGGCAACAGCATCCACTTCAGCCACACCACACAGCTCCCCTGGATGGACCACCACTGCGTACACTTCAGCATCGACAAACCCACCACCCCCAAACCTGCACTGCGCCCTCCACGAAGGAACTGGAGCAAAATCCCTTAGGAGCAGCTCAACTCCACCCTCAACCACGACACCCCCACCACCTCGACCGACGCCAACCTTGCAGCCAAACAAATCCACAGAAGGGATCTCCAACTGCGCAGACAAGCTCGCACCTCTACGCAACTCCGACAGACAACACCCCAGGAAGGCCACCTGGTTCCCCACAGAACTCCAGGAATCCAGACACACCTGCAGACGTCTTGAGAAGAACTGGAGAAAGAGCAAAATGCCAGAAGATTGCACCACCTACAAGAATGCCATGACGGAATGCCACCAATGCATCAGATCCACCGAAAGGACCTTCAGCTAAAACAAGATCCTCGCCAACTCCAAGGAACTCTTCAGCGTCATCCAAGAATTCACCAAGCCCCCCAACGAAACCACAGACATCACTCCCTCCCAGGACCTCTGCGACAAGCTCGGATCCTACTTCCATCTGAAAATCAAGGGCCTCTACGACCACTTCAACGATCAGACACGTGACTCCGAAACCAACTCCTTCTCCAGCGACGCCAGCCAGCCTACCATCTCCTCATAAACCTCAGTCACCACCGAAGTCACCACTTTGACCATGAAAGGCATCCACTCAGGAGCCCTCATGGAGCCCTACCTGCTGCACATCTACCACACAGCCGCCATTGCTCCAGAACTACGACGCACCATCAACACCACCTTCAAGACCAGCACCTTTCCCTACGACTGGAAATGGGCAAAAGTCAGACCTGCTGAAGAAGCCCTCAGCAGACCCCTCAGACCTCAAGAACTACCGACCCATCTCTCTCCTCCCCTTCGTTGCCAAAGTCACCGAGAAGATCGTCAATGCCCAGCTAACAAGATTCATCGAAGAAAAATCCATCCTCAACCCCTCCCAATCCGAATTCCGCAGCAACCACAGTATTAAGACCGCTCTACTCGCAGCCACAGACGATATCCACACCCTCCTCGACCAAGGGCACACCGCGAACCTGATCCTACGCGACCTCTCTGCAGCGTTCAAACCGTCTCCCACCGCGAAATCACCACCAGACTCCATGACGCTGGTATACAGAGAACCGCCCTCGACTGGATCCGCTCCTTCCAAACCGGAAGAACCCAAAGAATCAGACTTGCACCCTTCCTCTCCGAACCCTTGGAAATCAACTGCAGAGTACCCCGAGGATCGTCGCTCAGCCCCACACTCTTCAATATCTACATGGCCCTCCTCGCCACCATCGTCAGACAGCACGACCTCAGCATAGTATCCAATGCAGACGACACCCAGCTAATCCTATTCCCTCACCAAGGACCCCGTGACCACCAGACTCAACTTCCAGAAGGAATGAAGGACGTCACATCCTGGACGAGTAGCAGCTGCCTGAAGCTCAACTCGGAGGAGACAGATGTCCTCATCCTCGGACCTTCCCCCTCTGCAGGGACAACACCTGGTGGCCCACCGCCCTCGGCAGCCCTCCCGCCCCCACGGACCGTGCCCGAAACTTCAGCATCGTACTAGACTCCTCCCTTGCCATGACCCGACAGGTCAACGCCATCACCTCCAGCTGCTACAAGACCCTCCGCATCCTCCGAAAGAGCTTCAAACGGATACCCCCGAATCAAGGAAGGCTTTCACCCATGCACTCATAACCAGCAGACTGGTCTACGGAAATGCCTAAATGTCTAAAGTCTCTGCTCCACAAACTCCAGACCATACATAACACAACAGCCAGACTCGTCCTCGACATCCATCAACACGAACACATCACCCAACACCTGCGTAAACTCCACTGGCTCCCCATTTACTTTCAAGATACTCACCCACGCCTACAAATGCCTCCACAACACCAGACCCCAATACCTCAAGAAGAGAATCTCCTTCCACGTACCCAAAAGAAACCTCCGATCTGCCGAATCCCCACGCATCCACAGGTGGAAAAGCCTTCTCCTACATCGCGCCCAAAACCTGGAACGAGCACCCGATCAACATCAGAAGCGCCCCCTCCCTGAACATCTTCAGGAAGACAGTCATGACCTGGCTCTTCGACTGAATGGAGCTGATTTACCCCCCTCAGCACCTTGAGAACCTCACGGGTGAGTAGCGCGCTTACAATTCCCCTGAGTGATTGATTGATTAATTGATTGAAATGTTCTGCCCCCAAACACGGAACTACAGGGAGCAAGCCCCACATCACTCTACTACCTCTTCTCAACCCCATAACCATCCCCTCCTCCCCACCACTGCAAAATCACATCACTGCATGGAATTACCATCCATCTCCACCACAATGCCCAACACCACAATGATCACCACAAGAAATCATCCACCATAGCATCACCTACTGCCACACAATGTGTCACTGCTCTACTGCCCAACAGCAGCAGGCTTCTTCCCACAGTGCTACACTAAAACCCCCACCGGGGTGCAACCACTCCCCTGACACCATTGCTACTCCAGTGCCATCCATATGCCACTAAACTAACATTAATGCACTAACTTTCTCAAGCCCTACGCTTCAGCTATCCCCCTGCATGCACTATCATCCTCTGCACTGCTCTTCTCCCCCAAAACATTGTATTACCCACCCACATCACTATTCAATCTTTCTTCCTATGAGTGTATATAAGTGTATATAAAACAGCTTAAATTTTAACACACACAATAAAGGTACCTGACCTAATGGCATCCTCGCGGCTGGTTTATTAAAAGATTTATACTGTATGTAAAGTTCATCAAATAGGAAGTTGATAAACACTCGATAAACATGTTTTCATAGTTTGTGCTGAAAGGCAACTAGCGTTGGAAGAATCTTTCTGATATAGGCCCAAAGTTATAGTATTAATACCCTCTGAAATTCTGGCCAGACATTGAAACACTGATGGTTCTGGTTAGACCCGGTATCCCTGGTTGGCTGAGGTAGGTACCTTAGGCCAAGTATGGACCCGCATTCCAACGTCAGAGAAGGGAAGGTCACCTTTTTAGATAGCCCCGCTCACCCCTCGGTAGCTTGGCACGAGCAGCCAGGATTATCTTCAAGACACATGTGTGAAGAATTCGCAACCACACTCACAATAATCGAAGGATGACACTACAAATAGACCACACAAGTTTTATAAAATGAGTATAAGCTTTATGTAAAAAGATATAGGATAAGATCACATGAAATAAAACCATCATATGAGGTTGTGTAATATTTCTCCTGGCCGGTTGTTAGGCCAGCTAGCCCTTTTAAGTTCTGGCGATGTCAATGAGCACTTCTAAACATTCTCCTGTACTCCTAATCACATGACATGCAGTTCCAAATGCTAGAATCAGGTACTTTTGCAATGTAGAAATACTGTAATGCGTAACGCACCAATAAGACACTCTGAGATTAAGAAAATGCAAATGCATACCGCAACAATCAGGCACTTTGCAAGGCTAAACAATACAATGCGTAACCCAACCACCAGATATGTTGTTTTGCAACAATGAGGCAATGCCTATACACCAATCAGGTAATTCATTATGCAAGAATAATGCCATGCGCAATACGCTAATCAGGTCTTTCATTACGCAGGAACAAGGCAATGCGTCATACCACAATGAAGTAGTTCGTTATACAGAAATGTTGCAATGTGTAATACGTGAGTCAGGTACTCCATTCTCAGAAATTTAATACTACTTAGTACACTCAGGCCCCGATCACAGGCCCTTAGGCAGTCTCTCCGCCTCGTCTCCGACCTTCAATCAGCTTCTCACAGTTTACCCAAACACAGTACGATGTAATTCCAAAGTGCCGCTTCGCACTCCGGCCCCGGTATCACCACTTCTTTTGGCAATAAGGACCCCAATACGAGCCGAAGCAGAAGCTCACACTGCCAACACAAGAGAGAGGCCGAGAGCGTCTCCCTCCGAGCCCGCGCCTCACCCCAGGAGTCGACACACATTACCTGGGTGGCGGGACCCACTCTCCTCACCTCGTCCAGCGTCTGGGCCTCCAAGCAGCTTGTGGAAGGGCAACGGTGGCTCGGACCTGCAACTCAGCACCTCCGGGACTGCCGGTCCGGGCCACTTCACTTATGAAGCTCTCAGGCTGCCACAAAGCACACGCACACAGCGTCACTGAATCTTCCTTCACTCAAAGTGCACAATCACTGTGCACTCCACACACAAGTCTCCGGCTGCATGAAGATCATACGCACAGCGTCGCTGAGACTCACTTTACTCCGGTGCACACGTGAACAAGTCAAATCCTCACGAAAGTCTCGTGGTGCACAATGCACCCGCACACAACGGCGTTGAAAACTCACTTGGCCTCCGGTGCACACAATGACAAGGCAAATCCTCACGAAGTTCTCACAGGGCACAAAGCACCCGCACACAACAGCATTGAGACTCACTTGGATTCCGGTGCACACGATAACAAGGAGACTCCTTCGAGGGTTTCAGGCTAGACAGAGCACACGCACACAGCGTCTCTGAGACACACTAGGACTCCAGGTGCCACGATCACAGGGCACGCCTTACGAAGATCTCAGGCTAGACTGAGCACAGGCACACAGCATCTCGGAGAGTCTTCTTTGGAAACTTTTGTGTTGCAGTGTTTCCTAACAGGGAGCCAGCTCACCTCAGGCCCTTGGGGATAGCTACTTCAGGACACAGCACACAGCAAAGTCCTTAAAGCAGGGGGACACAGCACACAGAAAACATCCCTTTAGCCTTTCCTTAGTTGAAACAGCAAACTGCAGGCCAGCCCCAGAACACACAGCAAGAGCAGTCCTATCCATCAGTCTCTTCAGTTGTTTCTTCCTTTACAAAGGTCCTCTTGATTACGACGCAGCTCCAGTCTTGTTCACACTTGATCAAGCCATTCTCCCAAAGTTCAGGGACTTCAGCTCTCCTAGTTATACCCCTCAATGGCTTTGAAGTCTTTGCGCTTCAGGGGGCACTGACCCCTGTTCAAACCAGCTCTGGGTGCCTCCCTGCCAGTGACACCTCTCTTCCTTTGATTAGCGGGGGTCTGGATTCTCAATCAATCGGCAGGAGATGAGCCAATTGTTTTATAGCAGCAACCCAGGCCACTTCACCTCTAAGGGCTTCTCCTCCCCCTACACTCCAGCTGCAGGTCAGCCTGTTGCCGTCTCACCTCATCCCCTGGGTCAAGACATTCCCCAGATCCTATCTCTTTGAAATCCAAGACAGTCAATTCACAGCCAGGCAGAGACACACAGAAATGTTAGAGCACAAAACTCAGCCACTTCTAAAAGAGTGGCTTCTGAAAACACAATGCAACTACCACCTATATAAAAAGATGTGTTATTACATTGTGAGTTCAGACATACTAAACTTCATCTTAAGCCTTTGGGAGGACAGGCTGGAAAACATATTACACAGCCCTCCTCCCATATGTGATATGGGCAAGATGGCCTTTCAACAGTGAAAAATGAAATGTAGATTATTTCACTGTCAGGACATGACACACACCTTAGTACATGTCCTACCTTTCACATGCACTACACCCTGTCCGGGGGGACCCTAGATCTACAATAGGTGTGTCTTAGGTGCACAGAAAGGGAAGGGTAAGGTCTGCCAAGTGAGTGCACTTGACAGAACAACATGGCAGTTTCATAAACTGCGCCCAGGCCCTGCAATGGCAGGCCTGAGTTCCCTTTTTAAGGCTACTTGTGTGAGTGGCACAAATAGTGCTGGAGGCCTACTAATAGCATTTGCATTACCAGCCCTGGCACACATAATGCACTTTACTAGGGACTTCATTTAGTAAGGCAAACATACCAATCACGGACAACCAATTACCATTACTTTATACAGGGAACACTTACACTTTACACTAGTTAGCAGGGGCAAAGTGTCCAAAGTATCTAAGTTGGCAACACTATGTCAGAAAAAGGTCTAGGGGGAAAGCAAAACGTTAAGGGACTTTAGCCAAACAGAGATAAGTCCTACAGTTCTACTATGGTTTTAAAGCTATTAGCAACTTTCATTTTTTATTTTTTTAAATATTTGTATTTAATTACCTGGTGCAATCAAAAATCCATACATTTTATAATTGATTCAGTTTAAAAGTCCTTCTAGAAATATTTAAACAGTATAGAATTAAACAAAATATATGCTAAAATCAGACTTTCAGTATTACAGGGAAATTCATGTATATACACAGCATTACTACATAAATATCATGTTCAGGGGGAAGAAGATAAAAGACCTCCAGCCTTCAGACCTCCTAAAAGCAACTGGCCTCTTGAGTTGATTACCATCCAAAATATAATTAGCGTGGGCCAGTTTATAGGCGGGAATCCCTCCAACTCTTGAGGGGGGCCCAGATGTTCAGCCCCAACTTCCTCATCCTCCTGACTCTCCGGGTACATAGGGAGGATTCGATGTTATGAATCTCCAGGAGTATAGCTAGCCACATCTGGAAGGAGGGTGCTGTAGTATCCTTCCATCCTGCCGCTAGCAATATCCAGAGAACCTCTACACATATAAAAACAAAAGCTTTCTCTTCCTTATTAAGACCGAAGTTACAATCAGTTCCTATTATCATTAGGGTAGGGGATAGGTTGATCTTAACACCTAGCAGCCCCTCCCAGAACTTCTTAAACTCAGTGAAAATTCTGCTAAGCTTTTCACAATGATAAAACCACCAGATTAGCAGGCCCTTCGCGACAACTTGGACATTTATCGTCGTCCCTTTTACCCCAATCAAATAGCTTGGCTGGTGTACAATATAAATTAAACAGAGTTTTGTAGTGTTTTGTAGTGTTGCCAGCCAATTGCAGGGCTTTATCTGAGTCGACATCTGAATCCCCTAATTTCATCATCCAGGAGGCCTCAACCTTATCCAGGTTATCTTGTATTGTTGACATTAGTGACCTGTATGCAACTTTCAAATAGAAGAGCTTCATGCATAAAGAGACTACTACACATCTATGTTGGCAATCTACAAATCTAAAACTTCCCCACAGTAATATGCACACATATTATCTGAAACCATTTTGCCATCTCACTTTTAACTACTTCAAACAAATGCAAAAAAATAAAGAGTAAAAATCTGCACCAGAGAATACATTTCGATTAAGCATCACAAATAAGACTGGTTCTGATGTACTTCTTGATGGTACATTCAGAATATGAATACTTCCTCTTGACACAAAAGTAACTAGGATTTGTAGATCCAATGTTTCTTACCAGCACTGTAACATGGTCAGGTACTCAAATATTTTTCGTGAATTCAGTACTTGTTCCATACTGTATTCATCTTGGAACTGGGAATAGCTGCAAAAAATATAAATTGTAATAGTAAGCAGTGCAAAAATATAAACTAGAGGAGGGTATAGGACCTATCAATGTCTGAGCATGCAGGTGAAGCAGATAAGCATTACCACCACAATAAATACATTTATGTAGGATGTAGTGCATGGCATTTATCAGGATCAGTTGGGAATGGTTCCACATTTCATGAGTGCAAATAAGAAATGAGAAATAATACTATAGAACATTAATGCCAACAGTGTGGATGAAGAAGAATTAATCAGAAGCACAGATGAACAGTGGTAAATATGGAGTTGTGGCTACTGTGTACCTTTACGCTTACTCCACTATCTTTGTAGAGAACCAGGTATAACCCTGTGTGTATCCCTTCATGGCACTCTATATTGTAACAGCTGTGTCTAGATGAGTTGGTACAACTGAATTTGTGGCAATGGGGATGTACCTCACACGTGTACAGCTAACGCTGTGCTCCATAAACACTTATTCGAGCTGGACTGGGTATTTTCAAATTTATCTATGATACATTTGATTACATTTTTAATATTCAAGTTTGGCTGCAGTTTAAAGTAACTAAACAGTTATATAAATAAGCATTAAAACTACCATTTAAAATATAAAACACAGAACAAACCTTCAAAGTTGCAGTACACACACTGAATAGAAATTTAGCTTGTAGGCTCTCGGAATGGAGGACAGTGTGACCCATTCCAATTTAATGCTCAGGTTGTCCCATAAGGAATATGCTACTTACCAGTATGCATCTGTTCTTGGCATAGAGGGCTGCAGAGTGGTACATTTATGAATAGATCGCCATCTGGTGTTGGGCTCGGATGATTGCACTTTGTTTTTCTTCTGGAGAAGTCTTTGTCGTCATAGGTGACTCCTCCTCTCGGTGTTAGTGCGCATGGGCATCGGCTCCATCCTTAGATTGTTTTGCCATAGTAGGGTTAGATGGAGTAGTGTAGTGTAGTACATAAAGATATGCCCATGTAAATGTATCTAAATAAGATAATGTTGGGACAGACACAGGTTTCCGGGGAGGCAGGGAGGGCATGTACCACTCTGCAGCCCTCTATGCCAAGAACAGATGCATACTGGTAAGTAGCATATTCCGTTCGAGGCATATGGGCTGCAGATGGTACATTTATGAATAGATTGTACAGCAGTTACCTCCCTAGCGGTGGTCACCAGTGTCTGTCGCAACTGTCTGAAATAGAGTTTTTAATACAGCTTGGCCCACTCTGGCTTGTTGTGCAGCCTGTACATCAACACAGTAGTGCTTTGTGAATGTATGTGGTGTAGACCAAGTTGCTGCTCTACATATGTCATCTAGGGGAATGTTCCCTAAGAATGCCATAGATGCTCCTAGTTTTCTTGTGGAATGAGCTCTAGGAGGAACAGTTAATGTTCTCTTTGCTTTAATGTAACATATTTGTATACATCTTACAATCCATCTTGCGATGCCTGCTTTAGAGATAGGATTGCCCTTATGTGTTGGGGAAAATGCTACAAATAGTTGTTTAGTTTTCCTGAAGTCTTGTGTTCTTTCTATGTAGTATGAAATGGCTCTTTTAACATCTAGTGTATGTAGAGCCCTTTCTGCCACCGTCTGTGGCTTTGGAAAGAAGACTGGTAATTCCACTGGCTGATTGATGTGGAATGCTGAAATTACTTTAGGCAAGAACTTTGGGTTTGTTCTAAGAACCACTTTATTCTGGTGTATCTGTAGGAATGGTTCTTGTATTGTTAATGCCTGTAACTCGCTTACTCTTCTGAGTGAGGTAATGGCTATAAGGAATGCCACCTTCCATGTAAGGAATTGTATTTCGCACCTATGCATAGGTTCGAAGGGTGGCCCCATTAGTCTGGTGAGTACTACGTTGAGGTTCCAGACTGGGGAAGGTGGTAATCTTGGTGGAATGACTCTTTTAAGACCTTCCATGAATGCTTTTATCGCTGGTACTCTGAACAGTGATATGCGCTGCCTGTTTTGTAGGTATGCTGCTATAGCTGCTAGATGTACTCTGATAGATGTGTACGCTAGATTACATTGCTGTAAGTGTAACAAGTAGCAAATAATCTCCCTTGTTGATACGTCTAGAGGGTTGATATTGTTATTAGTGCAGTGTATAGCAAACCTCTTCCACTTAGCTGCATAGCATGCTCTGGTGGTTGGACGTCTCGCTTGTTTAATTATTTCCATGCAATTTGGGGGGAGATCTAAGTACCCAAATTCTAGGATTTCAGGAGCCAGATCGCTAAGTTCAATTGAGTTGGATCTGGGTGCATTATCTCTCCATGGTTCTGTGTAAGGTGCATGGGTAGAATTCGTAGCTTTTGATGTGGCACTTGTGAGAGTTGCAGGAGCGTGGTGAACCACGGCTGTCTTGCCCACGTGGGTGCTACTAGTATCATGGTCATTGAATGTTGTTGCAGTTTCCTGACCACTAATGGGATTAGTGGGAGAGGGGGAAAAACGTATGCAAATTTGTTGGACCAATTTATCCATAACGCATTGCCCTGCGACAGGTGATGTGGGTACCTGGACGCGAAGCTTTGGCATTTTGCGTTCTGATGAGTGGCAAATAGGTCTATCTCTGGTTGTCCCCATCTTTTGAAGAATGGCTGCAGTATTTGTTGGTGCAGTTCCCATTCGTGTATTTGTTCCGACTGTCTGCTTAAGATGTCTGCTATCTGGTTTTGAACTCCTGGTAGGTGTTCGGCTAACAGATAGATGTTTTGAGGAATGGCCCATCTCCAAATCTCCTGTGCTAGTCTGGATAATTGGAGAGAGTGCGTCCCCCCCTGTTTTTGAATATAATACATTGCTGTCATGTTGTCTGTTCTGATCAGGACTGCTTTGTGGATAACATGTATCTGAAAGGCTTTCAATGCTAGAAACACTGCCAGTAGTTCTAGATAGTTGATGTGCAGTGTTTTTTCCTGCACACTCCACCTTCCTTGTACTGTGTATTTGTCCATATGTGCTCCCCATCCGGTGAGCGATGCGTCTGCTGTTATTGTCACCTGTGGAATTGGCTCTAGGAACGACCGCCCCTTGGTAATGTTTGTTCTGTTCCACCACTTCAGAGAGCGGTGTGTGCGGTCGTCTACCAACACCAGATCCGTAATCTGTCCTTGAGCCTGATTCCACTGTGTCGCTAAGCATTCTTGTAGCGGACGCATTTGTAGTTTTGCATATGGTATTAGCAGTATGCAGGATGACATCATGCCTAGTAGCTGCATGAACACTCTTGCTGTTAGTGAGTGTTGTGGCTGAAATCTCTGAATGATTGTAAGCATTGCTTGGACTCTTATTGGGTTGGGGTACACCTTGGCTTTTTCTGTGTCTATGGTAGCCCCCAGATATTGTTGAACTTTGTTTGGTTGTAGGTGTGACTTTGTGTAGTTCACCGTGAACCCTAGCTGGTGTAGTAGCTGAATTGTCTTTTGTGTGTGTTGCAGACACTCCTCTTGCGACCTGGCTTTTATTAGCCAGTCGTCCAAGTATGGGAAGACATGAATTTGTTGTCTTCTTAGGTGAGCTGCTACCACTGCCAGGCATTTTGTGAACACCCTTGGTGCCGTCGTGACACCAAATGGGAGGACTTTGAACTGATAATGTTGTCCTTCTACCACAAACCTGAGGTATTTCCTGTGGGCTTTGTGAATAGGGATATGAAAGTAAGCGTCTTTTAGATCCAGTGTAGAAAGAAAGTCCCCTTTCTTCAGTAAAGGAAGTACTTGTTGGAGCGTGACCATGTGGAAATGTTCCGAATTTATGTATGCGTTGAGAGGTCTTAGGTCCAGTATTGGCCTTAGAGACCCGTCCTTTTTGGGGATTAGGAAGTATAGGGAGTATACTCCTGTTCCCTGTTGGTGCTGTGGAACCTTCTCTATGGCATGCTTTTCTAGCAGTGATATTGCTTCCTGTTTTAACAGTGTCAGGTGATCTTGTTTCATTGGACGCTGTTTGGGGGGGATGTTTGGTGGGGTAGCTGTGAGTTCTAGGCAATAACCATGTTGGATAATTTGTCTTACCCACTTGTCTGATGTGATGTTTTCCCAGACAGGTAGGAACTGTGATAGGCGTCCCCCTACCGGTGTTATATGGTCTGGGGGAAGCTCTATGAAGTCACTGTTTTGGGGTTGGAGAGTTGCGGTTGTTGTTGTTTCCGCGACCTCTACCCTTGTTGTTGTTACCCCTGTATCCACCTCTAGAATTACCTCTGGGTGATGTAGGTGTAAAAGAGGTTTGCTGTTGGTTTGTACCTGTACTTTTGGATCCTCCTCTATAGGTGGATCTACGAAAGGAACCTCTTTGTGTCGGCTGCTGCAATGCTCCCATTGATTTAGCCGTTTCTGTATCCTTTTTCATTTTTTCTAGGGCCTCATCTGTCCCTGTGCCAAAAAGTGTTTTCCCATCAAAAGGTTGATTAAGTAACGAGGTTTGTACCTCTTGTTTGAATCCTGACACTCTGAGCCATGCATGTCTCCTTAGCATGATGCTTGTATTTGTCGACCTTGCCGCAGTTTCTGCCGCGTCTAGGGCGCACTTTATTGAAGTGTTAGTAATTAACTTCCCTTCTTGTATAAGTTGATCAGCTCTCTTTTGATGTTCTTTAGGGAGATGTTTGATGAGTGTTTCTAACTCATCATAATGCGCTCTGTCATACCTTGCAAGTAGTGCTTGCGTATTAGCTATGCGCCAACTGTTTGCCGCTTGAGATGCTACTCTCTTGCCAGAGGCATCTATTAGTTTAGACTCCTTGTCAGGAGGTGGCGCTTCTCCCGTAGATAAAGAGTTTGCTCTCTTGCGAGCGTTTGTGACCACTAGTGAGTCTAGAGGAATTTGTCCCTTAATGTATATTGGGTCTTTTGGAGCTGCCCTATATTTTTTATCAATTCTTGGGTTCAATACCCTAGCCCTCACTGGGTCTTTGAATATCTCTGATGTATGACTGAGAAGGCCTTTTAGCATTGGTAGTGTTCCTGATGTTCTTTGTGCAGTAGGTAGTGTCTCTAATAAGAAGTCCTGTACTAGAGGTTCTGTATGTAGGTCTACCTTATGAAATGTTGCTGCTCTAGTAATGAGTTGTGCAAACCCAGTATTGTCATCAGGAGGTGAAGGTTTTGAGGGATATGACTCAAGGTCGGTATCATTACCTGATCCCACATTATACTCCTCCCATGGGTCTGCTTCCTCTGGGATTGTGTCCTCATCATCCCCAGGGTGTCCCCCCTCCCCTGTGTCACTTTCTCCATCTGTTGTAGGTGTAGATGGACGTGTGGGAGGAATATCTGGCCTATTGTGAGGAATAGGCGAAGATGGTGTGTGAGGTTTGGGAGAAGGGGGAGGAGTTGTATTCGTCCCCATTGTTCTCTTCTTTGGATGAGCCTTGTCGTCCAAATGTTCATGTTTCCTCTTTTTAGGTAGCTCTGTGACTACTTTGCCAGTCTTTGGGTCAATAAACAAAGTCTTTTGTTTAGGATCCGTTCCGTGTTCCTGTGTCGGTACCGCAGTTTTCGGTTCCGAAAGGTGTCTTTTCTTTGAAATGTCCATTTGTATTTTCGGTGCCGAAGTTTTGTTCGGATCCGACTTCTTCGGTATCGAAGATGTCCCCGGTGTCGAGGGTGTTTTCGGCGCCGAAGCGTGCTTCGGTGTCGACATGGACTGCTTCGACTTCGAGCTTTCCTTGACCTGGTGCTTCGATGTCGATGTGGTTGGTTTATCGGAACCGGAACCACTATGATGGGGGACCGAGTGTTTCGGTTTCTGTTTCGTTGCCGGGCTCGAAGGCGGGGCGTTGGAAACTTTTTTCGGTTGTCTGACCGGGCTCGAGGGCGGGGTCGACACCGTGCGGGGTCTGTTTTTCGGTAAAGGGACGTCGTCACTCACGGTTTGTTGGACGTCGATTTCCTCGACGTCGGACTCGTCCGCTTCTGACCCCGCCTCGTCGGCCTCTTCTTCCTCCTCTTCTGGTTGCTGGTCCTCGAACAGCTCCGGGATTGCTTGTGACTGCATTCTCGATACCTCGTGTCTTCGGGCTCGACGGTTTCTAATCGTCGACTTTGACGAGAACGCTGCACAGGCCTCACAGTCCCTGGATTCGTGTTCAGGGGACAAGCAGAGGTTGCACACTTCGTGTAGGTCCTTGTGTGGGAACTTAGCACCACACGTTGGACATTTTTTGAATGGAGTCCTTTCCATGGACCCCGGGCTGGACTACGTCGAGTTTCTCGTAGTCGTCGTCCTTCGAATCGCGTCGGTATGGAGTGAAGTCGCGTTCGATAACGATACCGTCGATTTGGAAAGGAATATGCGCCGGTTATAACCTTCTTTGTTGAAGTCGGTCCGGAGCGCTTCGATCCTCATCCGAACCCGATGGCGGAAAAAAACAATCTAAGGATGGAGCCGATGCCCATGCGCACTAACACCGAGAGGAGGAGTCACCTATGACGACAAAGACTTCTCCAGAAGAAAAACAAAGTGCAATCATCCGAGCCCAACACCAGATGGCGATCTATTCATAAATGTACCATCTGCAGCCCATATGCCTCGAACAGGAAGGCTTATTGACATGATACTTCGAAGGGGCATTCTCCCCTTCCTAGAGATTATGGGTTGGAAATCTAAAGATTAAGATTTCAAAATGGCACGCGCATAACCTTTTTCAAAAATTAAATGGTGGATTTTGCTATATGATCTCAAACCCTTAAATGGGACAACAATTACACTCCTTTAAGAGCTGCAAGATGGCATTTGAGGTTCGAGAGACTGAGTACTTTTGTAACTTCGAGCTACGTCAATAGGTCTTGCACCTGGACATCAAAGTAGCAGCATTTATGCCCATGGTCTTAAACAATCACAAAAAATTAACAAGCAGCAACAAAGGTGACACATGGAAATAAATGACAAATTTGAATGAGATCCTGGTCTGGTACAAAAATTGCTTGTACCTGGAGAATATAATCACTAGTTCTCCACCACTAGCGGCAATTGTAAGGACTAAGAATGTGAGGGCCTGGCAGATTACTCCGTGACAAACAAGCAGGATATCCTGTCTGCCTAACACCACTGTGTTATATCCTACGGCGCTAGTAAAAATGTACATGGGATATCGGTCACTTTTAAAATGGAGTACCCATCCGTCAAACTCTAATTCAGGCCATTAGTGTTTGAAAAAGGAATACAGAAGAGCACAATGGAACTGCATGACATCATACAAAAGAGGACCTCCATATAAATTCGATCCTAGAGTAAACTAGTTCTAAGTAGTATAGGGTAAAAATTAAGTAGATAATAAAGTGAACAAGCTATTTTGCTAGGATAATTATATACAAGAAAGTTAACTTTTCAGATCCCAGCCCACAAGCTGAAATAAAGGATTTCAAGGCATCTTGCTTGGTCTCATGAGCCCTTAGGTGAACAGGTTTGACCCTTGCTCTCATGGAGTGAAATTTTTAGAATGTTACTCCTCTCACAGAGTACCTTGTTACACATTTCCACATTCATTTAATCACTGACAAAACCAGACTTTCACACTCAGAGCAGTTGAGCACCAGAGTTCTTGGGGATATGCAGACACCAGATTTTGCTGAAGTCTGAAGTGGAGGCACATTGCTTCCAGTAATCCTCTGTGTTATTGCTAAACCTTTCCACCTTAAGGAGGGTGCATTCTTTAATAGGTCCTGATGAAGACCCTGCTTTGCAAGTTGTTTGCTTGCTATTGGGTTGAATACTTATGACCTTCGACTGTGTGAAAAGAATTTTGATTGTGCATGGAGGACAGATGATGGGACCGATATCAATGTTCTCTTTTAATTGTGCGTTGCAGCCAAGATCTCCATGTTTTGTTGTTTAAATGATTTCATCACTTCACTCACAACTCATGTGCACTGCGCCATATCACTTTCTCGTTTCCTTTGTGGAGCACCTTAATTGCAAAATATTTTTTTTCTTTATGTATGAAATACATTATTTCTGATTGAGTCTTGATAGGGCTGAAAGTGAATTATCTATAATGATTTGTCATATTGAGAGGACTTACCTAGCCTCCCACTAGTTATGAACTGTTACATGAATAGATCCATAGGAACCGATGTGTTCTGTACTATAGACCTTTTTCTAGGCTCAAAAAAATATACTGTCTTTTTTCCATTTTACCATGACACAACACCGTCTCCTGGTCCAGCAACTCGACCACAATTCATTGGAAAGCATAAACGGCCCTTGCAGACACATCCTGATTTCAAGAGTCTCATACACGCATACTCCTGTCAGTGTTATCCTCATCATCTCTGTACTTACCTTTGTACAGTTTTGCTCACATAAACAATTTTCCCTGACTTGACTTGATTCATTAATTTCCATGTAACACATCTACTCTGTTCAACAAGGACCTGGGCATCATTCCTTTAGGAAAGTCAAAATGTGAAATACCCATGCTTTCAAGAGATGTTCTTACAGCCCATAGCATTTGCCTAAGTGGTTTGCTTCTTCCAACCCACCACAGTGATCAGGGGCAATTGTAATTGGCTCTTGATCACCCGATTGACTCGCTCTACTGACTCATTTATCCTATGGCGGTAGAGGGAAGTGAAACATACTCGATTTATCAGGACTCCAAATATTTCCTCATCTCATCTGACACCAGTAGAGTGCCCCCGTCAGTAACGAATTCATCTTGCCAAAATCATCTGGCGGAAACTATAGCTCACTATGTATGTGGGCGTTTTCCACAAACTTCACCTCAGACACTAGGACATGTAGTCAACCGTAACTAAAGCAAAATCAGGACCATTTAATGGATATTTAACAATAGTGACTCCTACCTACCATTACTGCAACTTCGCCTCCCTCAAAGTCTATATTTTCTTCCTGCTGCTCTTTTACCAATAATACACGCTTCTTTGCCACCTCCACATCATCTTCCCCTTATTCTAGATATGCTACCCCTATTCCCTTTCACTTCGCTCAATAACTTACAAGCTTGGGCAAAATGTCCCTTTTGCTACACTTTAAGCAGATCTGTGCCCATGAAGGACGCTGCTTCCAGCTGAAAACGAAGTCTCTTAATATTTCCCTTAACCATCTTCCTTCCTAATCACTCCAGTTGATTCTGTCTTTTAAACTTAAGTTAATTTTGGCCAGCTCTCTATTGTTTACGTTATGAATGGCCTTAATTCCTTTGCATCTTCACCCTCACCCAGAAATGGGCATCTCCTTTATATGCATTTCCGAATGGTTAATATTGCTCTCTGTATTTAAAGTTGCTTCTAAGTTAGGGTCCTTTGTAGGCAGTAACTTCCCATGGGTCGTTTTATTATTTGTTTTCTCTATTAGCTGGTGCCTTATGTTATCTTTCAAGTCTTGGTAATTGCATACAGCTGCCAGTACTGCAAGGATACCTCAGCATTATTTACAGGTTCACCTGGCTGCTGCACGCTCTACAAGAATGAGTTCCTTTCTAGCACCAAATCTCTCCACTGATTAAACCTCTTCTCAAAAGTTTTCAGTGTAGTAACATATTAGTCAATCATATCAAGTGTGTCACATTTTCACCAGTGAACATTTGCACCTCCTGAACTGTTAAATGTTTCAAAATGATCCTGTATTCATGGCCTAAGTTATACATTAACAATGTTTTTTTTCCTTCTTGGCAGTAAAATCATCTCCATCTACAGCATCAAGATAAGCTTAAATGGCTTATTTCCACTGCTGCCAGTTTAGAGGTGGAGTGCCTGGGACTACCAAAAAGGTGCAGGTGGAGATACACCTTCCATAACTCTACTACTGTCTAGAAGGTAAAGAACATATCACACTGTACTTCCTCGTTTCTGAAACCATCAACACATCTTTAGTCTTTATATGGGATGCTTTGGTAAGTACTGTTCCCACCACATACCCTCACCAAGCGATTGGAATTCCCTGCATGTAGTGGGTAAGTAGTTTCAGCTGTATATGCCTGAATGTTTCTTACCGACAAGTTGCACGACTGCTTTGTCACTCTTCCACTTTTATAAATATTGTTTTCCCCTTCTGCGGGTGCCAACACAGATGCCAGCCTCATAGTTTAATGCAGTGTGTCTTAAAGTTGTTGTAGAGCATGGCGCTCCTTGTATTGTTTGCTGAAGCAATTTCCCCTTATATAGCTGCTACGCGGAATTGTGTTACATCAAGCAAAGACTACCACTGAAGAAACAGAAACTAGAAAAAGCAAGGATGCCTGAGGTCCCAGAAACCTATCATGCTTCCATGGAGAGGTTAGGACAGAAGGTTAACAGCGGGTGAGACGATCAGTGTTGTGCTGCCAGTCCAGCACCCTACTAAGCACTTTGTCTCTCACCCTAGCAAATGCAGGGTGCCAGTCTCGCCTAGGGTGTGAGCAATGAACCAACTAGGGCTAGCCCGACTGGTGCTTGTACACTTCTGGAAAATAGAAAGAGGCTTGAGGTGCACACACCTACTCAAAATTGCGGCCTTTTTAGGCCTAGCAAGAGCAGGTGAAATCTGGAACTTTTAAACATTGTGTAGTTTCTGCTCAGAGTGTCAAAACTGATTGCTCCTCCACTTCCTTCCTTGCTTATGTGGTGTAATGGTCAACAAAAGGAATTATCCCTGCCTTTTAGATGGTGCACGGCTTCTCTTCACGTCTCGAGCTTACATTTGCGGAGACTGCGTATAAAAAAATATACTGGAAACACAGAGGGCTTAAAAATAAAGAATATGCATTACATATGAAGTCCACTGGGCTGGAACTTGCTCAAACATGTGAAAGCACCATACTACCATTGAGAATTCCTCATTTCACGGTGTTTTGTCTAGAGCCACTATCAATCAATCATGACATGAAAATAGAAACAACTCTTACAAACTACAGAGAGTAAATGAGACAGACTTGGTAATACTAAGAAAACAGAGATCTGTGTAGATTAACCCAGGATGAGGCAACAGGAAAATGTGGGTGCAGGGAATAATCCGAGCCAGATGATGGACAATATGGCCATAGAATCATAGGGCTCTGCTGAGAGGCTCCTCTTCAATTCAGAGTGGCGTACAACCTAGGCCCTAGCTTTAACAAGAAACAGACTAGTAAGAGAAGAGGGAAGCCATGACTGATCAAGGAGGGAGTTTATCCAGGCTTGTTAAATTGATGATGGAGATAACCTAAAGATCTTCCAGCTGCTAGGGTGCAATAGGCGCGCCAGAGGTAAAAGGCAGCCTTCTTTGCTTTTAATGAATACCAGAATTGTAACAGAAGCTCATTTGAACAAAAGAGACAGCATTATGGATCATGGCAGCACCCTTCCCTGCTGATTGCGCAGCCTACGACATTTTCAGTCATTTTGATTCTAAAGTGTGACGGAGACAGCGGAATGTCAAACACCATGAGATCCACAGCCAATGAAAAGACCTGTTGGAAAAACATGGCAGGTGCTCTTAAACCGAAGTGATAAGGAGAAAATAATGGAAACATTTCAAGAACTCTTCAAAGTCACAACGAATACGAGTGCAGTAACTGCAAAAGAGATGATAACTGAGTTGTTCCTTGCGAAAATGTAAATGACAGAGTCTCTCTGAAAGGCAGTGAGTTGAGCAGAGCCACAATGTCCTTGATGAAGAGAGGGCTGAATAATTTCAGCCACAGCGCTAGGTTGTTAGCTCAGGGTTCGAAATTATGAATTATGAATTAGGAGTTTACTGCCTCATTAAATACCAGGTATGGAAGTCCAGACCACCACAATCTTATGTTCATTTTGAATCGCCAAATGTCTAATAGGTGATAATTACCACGCCTGATAAACCAGATTTTATTAGGTGCTATAGGTATCGCCACACATTCCTAGAGTTTCTGAAAATCTTTGTTCAAGTGCCCAATATAAAAGCCTTTGGCTTCCAGAAAAAGGTAGGAGTGGACAACCTGATGTTCAACATTGAATCATTTGAAAATAAAGAGGTTGTAGCTGAGCTTTCAAGCAGCAGGAGTGGGAACAGAATCTTTCGGCTGCCACTAAAAAGGGCAGTGGCCTCCACAGGATGTAGGCACAATCATAATGTCCTTATCGAGTGGCCATGAATGCAAAAACAATGCCCGAGAGTGGAGGCCACAAAGTAAGTCCCGTCATGCAAAGTAACACAATTGTGAGATTTCGAACAATGAATTTGGAATCATTTAAAAGCAAAGACGGCTGGTGTTGCACATCCAGGAAACAGTTACTGAGGGCCCACCAGGATGTGGAAGTGCTCTTATTCACCAGCATGGAAGCAGTTCAAAATGTCGAGGGTTTGGGCAGAGACGGCCTGGAGCATTAGTATAGTACCTGATGTGTGCAAATTTCTGTGTCCATATGATTCAATGCTGGGTTAGGTACTAAGTTTAGAGGTAGCTTGTTGAGTGGCAGTGAATGATGTGATAATACGTATAGCTGCAGCTCCCTCTTGTTCCCTATCAGATACGCATCCATGCTCCCATGCGCCATAGGATAAGAGGATGCAGGGCCAGCAATTATCTGGAGGACTTCATGTACTTTGTATATTTTATAGATCTAAGGGGTGATTTGTGAAAAAGCAAAGTGAGTAATAGGGACAGGTGCTGCACGTTGTGAGCTTACTATAGCGAAGATAGCTATAATTTACATTATTTAACATTGTTGTAACTTGTTACATTCAAATGAAAATAACAAAAAGCTGAGGATTTTCCTTGTTAGAAAGCCAGATTTAACAGCCCCCAAAACGCAGGCATCTCAAGAAATATTGAGGTTTGCATGCAAACTCTAAAGACAATTAGTCGATAAAAATGATCATATTAAACAAAGCTGGTACTCACGGATTGTTAGTGGAATGCTTGTGATTCTTCCATGCAATTTTAGCAAAATGTTCTAGCTTTGTACCTAAAGTGAATGTAAAGGAAAGAACCAGTGAACAATGTGGGAGACTAAATACACATGCACTCTGACAGTTTCTTTTTTTATATATATATTTTTATTAGGTTTTTATCCCATTTTATGCAAGGAGAGCAGAGCAGAAAACAGCAGCTACTACATGAGAAGATAACATAATAAAATGCAGAAACAAGAAAATACATATAGATACGACAAAAGAAAACAAGCATTTACAATGCAATGGTCTCGGCATTGTTAAAGTTAGAACTATTGGCATTGCTCATGACATTATTTTTATTTATGTTTTGGTTTTTAAAACATAAATAATTGGCATTTTGTCATTTACAATGCCAATCGCTCGCAAATGCATGACCTATTGCATTTACACCAACACAGAGCCACACACACAAAGCCAGCCACACACACATACAAAGCCACCCACACAGTCATTCACATAGAGCCACCCACACACACAGAGCCACCCTCACATAGAGCCACCTAGTGCAGTGCCTGTTCTCTGTGGGTGTCACTCCCATAGCATTGGTGCACTGCCTGTTCTCTGTGGGTGTCACTCTCACAGCATTGGTGCAGTGCCTGTTCTCTATGGGTGTCATTCCTATAGCACTGGTGCAGTGCCTGTCCCCTATGGGTGTCACTATCATAGCATTGGTGCAGTGCCTGTTCTCTATGGGTGTCATTCCCATTGCACTGGTGCAGTGCCTGTTCTCTGTGGGTGGCACTCCCATAGCCTTGGTGCACTGCCTGTTCTTTCCCATTGCACTGGTGCAGTGCCTGTTCCCTATGGGTGTCACTATCATAGCATTGGTGCAGTGCCTGTTCTCTATGGGTGTCATTCCTATAGCATTGGTGTAGTGACTGTTCCCTATGGGTGTCACTATCATAGCATTGGTGCAGTGCCTGTTCTCTATGGGTGTCATTCCCATTGCACTGGTGCAGTGCCTGTTCCCTATGGGTGTCACTCTCACAGCATTGGTGCAGTGCCTGTTCTCTATGGGTGTCATTCCTATAGCATTGGTGCAGTGCCTGTTCCCTATGTGTGTCACTATCATAGCATTGGTGCAGTGCATGTTCTCTATGGGTGTCATTCCCTTGCACTGTTCTCTGTGGGTGTCACTCTCACAGCATTGGTGCAGTGCCTGTTCTCTATGGGTGTCATTCATATAGCACTGTTGCAGTGCCTGTTCCCTATGGGTGTCACTATCATAGCATTGGTGCAGTGCCTGTTCCCTATGGGTGTCACTATCATAGCATTGGTGCAGTGCCTGTTTTATATGGGTGTCACTCCCATTGCACTGGTGCAGTGCCTGTTCTCTGTGGGCATACTCATACTGATCACCCTGCATACTCAGTCTGCTCACCCTGCATACTCAGTCTGCTCACCCTGCATACTCCTACTGATAACCCTGCATACTCACACTCTGCATACTCACACTCTGATCACCCTGCATACTCACACTCTGCTCACCCTGCCTACTCCTACTGATCACCCTGCATACTCAGTCTGCTCACCCTGCATACTCAGTCTGCTCACCCTGCATACTCAGTCTGCTCACCCTGCATACTCAGTCTGCTCACCCTGCATACTCACACTCTGCTCACCCTGCATACTCACACTCTGCTCACCCTGCATACTCACACTCTGCTCAACCTGCATACTCACACTCTGATCACCCTGCATACTCACACTGATCACCCTGCATACTCACACTGATCACCCTGCATACTCATACTGATCGCCCTGCATACTCATACTGATCACCCTGCATACTCATACTGATCACCCTGCATACTCAGTCTGCTCACCCTGCATACTCAGTCTGATCACCCTGCATACTCAGTCTGATCACCCTGCATACTCAGTATGCTCACCCTGCATACTCAGTCTGCTCACCTTGCATACTCACACTCTGCTCACCTTGCATACTCACACTCTGCTCACCCTGCATACTCACACTCTGCTCACCCTGTATACTCACACTCTGCTCACCCTGCATACTCCTACTGATCACCCTGCATACTCAGTCTGCTCACCCTGCATACTCATACTGATCACCCTGCATACTCATACTGATCACCCTGCATACTCATACTGATCACCCTGCATACTCATACTGATCACCCTGCATACACAGTCTGCTCACCCTGCATACTCCTACTGATCACCCTGCACACTCACACTCATACTAATCACCTGCATACTCATACGGATCAACCTGCATACACAGTCTGCTCACCCTGCATACTCCTACTGATCACCCTGCACACTCACACTCATACTAATCACCTGCATACTCATACGGATCAACCTGCATACTCAGTCTGCTCACCCTGCATACTCAGTCTGCTCACCCTGCATACTCATACTGATCACCCTGCATGCTCATACTGATCACCCTGCATACTCATACTGATCACCCTGCATACTCATACTGATCACCCTGCATACTCACACTCTGCTCACCCTGCATACTCACACTCTGCTCACCCTGCATACTCACACTCTGCTCACCCTGCATACTCACACTCTGCATACTCACAGTCTGCTCACCCTGCATACTCAGTCTGCTCACCTGCATACTCTCTGTCTGTGTTCCTCCTATTTATTTATTTATTTATTTGTTTGCATAGGAGGCGAGGGCTTTTGGTGGTTACCTTCAAGCTATGCCAGTACAGTGTCTCTTTCACACTTCTATGCATTCCACAGTCGCGTCATATGTTCTTTGTGACCTGTCCTAACCAAAACGCAGCGCCCAGAGTTGGTCCACAGAGATCGATCATAATAGGGGCGCTGAAAAGCGGAGATTATTACACAGGCCCCTTATCTGTGCAATATTTTAGGTATTGAAATACAGCAACGAGGCGGGGAGAATTCATTGATGTCTCGATCGAAAGTACAGCCTGACAATGAAATGGAGAAGACACACCCGGTCAACTTGCGCACACACATCCACACGGAATGCGCACAGGGCGGGGCTCAGAGTGGTAAGGTCTGCCAAAGGGGCCTAGATATGCTTCCACCCATCCCCCCCCCCCAAAATAGAGTCCTAAAAAATGCGTGATACACGCATTGGTAATTTGGCCTTGAATAAATGTTCAGAAGTAAGACTCCCACGATATGTATTTCAGAATGTGAAAAGCGCAGACAGTGTCTGCATGTATTCAGTGGAAAGAGGTGAAAGTTGCGCCGGAAAGAGTGATGATTTTAATATCTTCATATTTTAAGAGGAGGACACAGCAAACATCGGGGCACACGCGCCCGGCATCTGGCTTCCATTAACACGGACCCACAAGCTTTAGCAGGGAGCCAGCATGCGCGCACACACATGTGAAAAAAAAATAGTAAATGCATAGATGTGAATGGCCGCCAAACATCTGGCTTCAATTACCTCGGCCCATGACCGCTGGTAATTGATGAAATATACACTTCTCAGGCTCGTCTCCGCACGGAAAATGCAGGAAGAGGAGCAGCTCAAAATCCTATGGCCTATTGCGTGCTGGCTTGTAAAAACACAGCCATGCGCCGGCCAATTGCCAAGCAGCTGCCATACATTCCGAGGAAAATTCACGCGCTTCTCTGGAATGTCCAGGGCACCTCGCCGCACTCGCCTCAAGAGGACTCTGAAGCCACACCCACTTCGTGGAGTGTAGGCCGAGCCCTAAAAAGGAATGATCAAACATTTTCCCCTTATATCCAGTCCGTAACCAGAGCCCAGATCTTCATTCCAGTAGACCTTTTTTTTCGGCCCTTAGTCCTATATATAGCCACTTCCAAATTATACATAGCTAAAAGGCGAGCGCGCCATGTCTCAAAAGAAGGGGGAACAGGACTAATCCAATTATACGTGATGCAAGCGCGCACTAACGCCATACAAATGAACAAAAAACTTTTCCTAGATTCGGAAAGTGTATCTGAAGTTACACCTATCAATACCAATTTCCCCGTTATAATGACCGAAGTCCCCAATAATACACCCAAAAATTGTTCAATACAAGAAAATAAATCAATTTCGGACACAGAAAAAAAAACATATGCAATGTATCAGCTGCAGGTTCAAGTTCAAGTTCAGAAATTTGTATAGCGCACTACTCACCCATAGGGTCTCAAGGCCCTTGTGGGAGGGGGTGCATTATTTATCGAATAGCCAGGTTTTAAGTTCCTTTCTGAAGGAAATGTGGTTCTGTGTGAGGCGGAGGTGAGTGGGGAGAGAGTTCCAGGTCTTGGCTGCCAGGTAGGAGAAGGATCTTCCTCCCATGGTGGATCTGTGGATGCGCGGAACTGCGGCAAGCGCTTGGCTGGAGGATCTTAGTTGGCGGGTGGGTGTGTAGAAGGACAGTCGTGTGTTGAGGCATTCGGGTCCTAGTTTGTAGAGGGCCTTGTGAGCGTGGGTGAGGAGACGGAACGTTACTCTCTTGTTGACGGGTAGCCAGTGGAGGTCTCTAAGGTGGCCGGTAATGTGAGCTTGGCGAGGGATGTCCAATATGAGTCTGGCCGATGCATTTTGGATGCGTTGGAGTTTTTTCTGTAATTTGGCTGTGGTTCCGGCGTAGAGGGTGTTTCCATAGTCCAGTCGGCTAGTGACCAGTGCGTGGGTGACCGTCTTTCTTGTTTCGGTGGGGATCCAACGGAAGATTTTTTTGAGCATACGGAGTACGTTGAAGCAAGAGGATGAGACGGCGTTAACTTGTCTGGTCATCGAGAGGGAGGAGTCTAGGATGAAGCCCAGGTTGCGTGCGTGGTCTGTGGGTATGGGTGCTGTGCCCAGAGCCGATGGCCACCAAGAGTCGTCCCAGGCAGAGGGTGAAGATCCAAGGATGAGAACTTCCGTTTTGTCTGAGTTAAGTTTTAGGCGGCTGTTTTTCATCCATTCGGCTACTTCTTTCATGCCTTCCTGAAGATTGGTTTTGGCGGTGTTAGGGTCTGTGGTGAGGGAAAGGATCAACTGGGTGTCGTCAGCGTAGGAGATGATGTTGAGGTTGTGTTGTCGCGCGATGGATGCGAGGGGACTCATGTAAACGTTGAAGAGGGTGGGACTGAGTGATGATCCTTGTGGGACTCCGCAGATGACTTCGGTGGCCTCTGATTTGAACTGCTACACGTGGTTCCAACCGTCGTCCCCATTTGGATATCTTGCCAGGCGTATAATAAAGATCATATAAAGCCATATAATGTTGTGAACGCAACCTTCCTGTCATCAAAATTCTATTTGCTAAGCTGATTGATTCTTCCATGTTAATTATATTCCTAGCTAACTTAATTGACCATTTACTTTGATATACCTCTAAATCATCCGAAAATGAAAGAATAAGGAGTTTATAGTATTGTCCTATCGGTGTCTTCCTAAACATGCTATCAATGAGGGGAATTCTCCTCAATTGGGATGCCACCTGGGGACCTAAAGCATTGATATAACTGCGAATCTGTAAATATTTAAAAAAAATCACTTTTTAATAGGCTAAATTTATTCTGCAGCTCAGCAAAAGAAACAAGGCGTCCGTCAAGCAGAACATCACCCAGGTACTGGATTCCATTCATACGCCATCTATTCATTACAGAGTCACGAAAAATTGGCGGGAGGATATCTGGTGCTGCAAGAGGTGTATAAGCAGTGATTTTTTAAATACCAAGCTGTCGCTTAATTAGTCTCCATGCCACATAGGCTGATTTCAGTATCTTACATTTTCTTTTTTTAAATAACTGGGTTCTATCACTTTAAGTAAGCAGCCTCGACATTCCTCCCCAAGTGCAAATTCATAAATGGAAGGAGAATGGCTCGATAAGATTCATGCCCTATCACCAATCACCAATGGATTGATGAACTGCAGGATGGACGCCAAATAATAAAACAGAAAATGCGGTATACCCAAACCTCCCCGATCTTTAGGCATTATCATGTTTTTATATGCCCGTCTCTGACGCTTGTAGCCCGATAAAAATCTTGCTGACATCCTTTATAGCTGCTTAAAGCAGCTGGGAGGGAACTCAAGCGGTATAGCACGAAACATATATAAAAACTTGGGTAGTACCGACATTTTTAAGACGTTGCCACAACCATAGAGAGATAAATGGAAATGGTCTATTCTCTCCAGCATTGAGTTTACTTTTTTCAGAACCGTGTTTATATTTAAATCAGGAATAGTAGAAAGTGGTAATGCAATTTTAATGCCTAAGTATGTGACTTCTGTCACAATTCTAATACGAGCTGGGGGGTTCCTGGCCAACAAAAAATATTTGAGTCTTAGAAATGTTCAATTTGTACCCTGAAAAGGATCCAAACTGGGTTGCTAAGTCCTCTATTGTTGGCATTGCCCTCTGAATATCTGTGGTTACTACAACTATATCATCCGCGTAAGCGAAAGCCCTGTAGTTCATGCGAGAAACTTGAACTGGCTTAATATTCTCAGCATAATTTAGCTTATTTAAAAATACATCAATATATAGGGCAAATAGTAACGGGGTACACGGACAACCTTGCCGTGTTCCACGAGAAATAGAAAAGGAAGCGGATTCCTGGCCGGCCAACTTAACAGAGGCTGTTGGAAAGACATAAAGAGCCTTTAAAGCAGAAATCATCTGTGGGCCAAAACCCTTCTGATAAAGCAAATCCCACAGATACGGCCAGGCTCCCCTGTCGAATGCCTTTTCGGCATTCAACAGGGTAATTCCCATTGCCGTCTCAGTAACGGAGCCTAGTCCACATGAGCGATAAGTCGGCAGACATGATCATTGGTATTGCGATTTGGGATAAATCCATGTTGGAATTGAGAGACGATAGATGGAATTATACCTGAAATCCAAGAGGCTAAAATCTTTGAATAAATCTTCCTATCAGCATTGATTAAAGATATAGGTCTATAAGAGGCGGACAAGGAAGGTGATTTATCTTTTTTCAGAAAGGCCATAATCGTTGAGTGATGCCAAGATTCAGGTGCAATGCCCTTCTGTGCTTCTAGAAAAGTTAAAATCAAATCTTCCTTCAAAAGATGCCGAAACATCCTGAAGAATTCTAACGGGATGCAATCCGGGCCCACCGCCTTTCCTAATGCAAGAGAAAGAATAGCAGCCTCCGTTTCTTCCCATGTTATATCTTTCTCTAAATCTGCAACCTGGTGTAACGTTAATTTAGATATATCAATACTACCACTAAAGTCCAGAAGGCAATCTGAAGAATAGGTTATTACCTCATCCTTATATAATTTACTGTAGTATTGTCGAAAAACCTCCACGATTTCTTCGGATTTTTCATGACTTTGTCCTACCTCGTCCTGAATACTATCTATGCAGTTGACCGCCTCCTTTTGTCGAATCTTTCTGGCTAATTTGCAGCCCGCATTTTCTCCCACCTCATAAAGTTGCGAGCGATGAACTGCTATCTGTGCCACTAGTTTTCTAGCACAATTCTCATTAAGCCTTGATTTTTGAATGGCCAGATCCAACATTATTTGTTCCGTATCTTGAGAAGACCTAATGGCTGTCATAAGTCTAGATTCAAGTTCCTGTAGTTTCTTAAACTACACTACTAATTGCTCACGGGATTTCCTTTGATTATTAATTGAATAAGACGGCGTCTCCTCGCGTACCCCAGACTTAAAAGCGTCCCAAACCATATGTGCAGAAGCTCAAAACATTCGGTGATCCACCTCCCCATATGTTCAATATAAAGTGGATCAGCTAATAGTTTGCGTTCAAAAGTCCACGGACGGCTAGAAGGACTGCCTCTTAGTTCTAATTCTAACTCTAACATAATAGGATTATGATCCGAAATTATTTTAGGAAAGATGTCAAACCTAGAATTCTTGAGCAATCTGGAGGTAATGAAAAAATAATCCAAACGCACAAATTTCTGATGGGGAGCTGAAAAAAAAGTATAGCCAGGAGCACCCATACCTTTGACCTCACCTACATCGGACAAACCAAATTCTTTAACTAACCCTCTCATAGCTTTGTACACTTTCTTTTTTTTACCTGGATACAAGAGATCACTAGCTATATCAAAGTACCCCTCGAGATGAATATTAAAATCTCCACATAGTATTAATGGAGCGGGTGCTAAGGTGATTTAACATTTCTGGGTCGTCTAGATTAGGACCGTAGATAGCACAAATAGTCCATGACAGGCCTTCAATAAGAATTTCACTTATCACCCAGCGACCATAAGAATCAGCTTTTACCTGTTTGCAGCTCCCTCTTCCCCGTCTTTTCAAAATTGGCACACCTCTTGTGGTAGTGCCTTGTCGGGTACAGCGCACAATTTCCAAGCCTAGATCATTAAGCCAATGCCTGTTGCTCCAACTTTACACGTTCATAGATTGGAAAATTTGGTCCGCTATCCCTCTTTTCTTTTTATCGTTCAACCCACAAATGTTCCAAGAACAAACCCTTAGTTTAGCCATTATCATGCACCGGATAATTTCCTGACAGTAGTTTTTAATATGTGAAACCTTCTCTTAAAACCAAAGCACAAATCTCAACAAATACAATGCAAATATATTCAATTACCAAATTACAGCTATTGCATACATTTAAAGAGCCTGCTCTACTCTTGCTTGCCCCACTCGCTGCCCACCCAGATCCCCACCCTTACCCCACCCTCACCCCACCCTCACCCACCCTAGCTCCCACCCAAAAAAGGCAAAGGGACTGAATAGTCCATCTTAATGATGGAAGGAGAGGCAGGATGCGTCTCGCCGATCGCACCTAACCCTTTGACGGCAAGAAAAGACACAAGGTGAAAAACTCACACAACGAAAGAAATCTACACAGAAAAAGGATCTATAACTATGATGGCATTAACATTTCCCTAGATAGAGGCCAAGAACTCCTTGGCACTACTCTCCGACATCAAAAAAACTGCGTTTTCTCCTTGTGTATTATCTTGAGTTTGGCGGGATTAAGAAGGTATGCCTGTGCACCTTTGGCCTGAAACAAGGGTATGAGCTGACGAATTTGCCATCTCTGCTGCACAGTAGCCTGACAATAGTCAGGCCGGACAAAATATTCAATCCCCTTTCGCTTGCGGTCAGACCTGGCTAAATCATATAATGCTTCACGTGAAAGAAAATTATTCAAACATATTAGTATAGCTCTTGGCTTGACATTTGTAGTCCCTCTAGTGTTCTTCTGTTGGAAAGGGAATCGGTGAGCCCTCTGCAGTTCTATTTCCCACTGCCACTGGGTCAGCTCGGGGAAGGCTTCTGTAAACAGTTCCGTAACGAATTGGCGGATATTGCTACCCCCACTTCCTTCCGGAATACCTAAAACTCGCAAATTGTTTCTCCTAGATCTGTTCTCTAAATCGATCAGTTTCCAGTTAATATCTTCACGTAGGGCCACTAAGGAGGAGATCTGGGTTTTATGATGTACCATTTCATCTTCAATTGCAGAGATTCTTCGTTCTGCCTCCCCTACCCTAGACACCATTTCATTACAAGTCTTGACAACTCATCAGACCGTGTTTTGGAGCCTGCGAACCGCTCCTTGCGTTCGCAGGTTCTCCGCCTTCGTCTCTTCACGATGCTGTAACATTGCTTGATAAATAGTATTTAATGTAATTTCAGGCTTATGGTATCCCTCTGCCAAATCCTTAGCAGGTACGCCAGAATGGCCCAATATCGGAGATCCTTGATTCACATCTCCATCTCGTCTCTGGGAGGAAGAATAGGCCTACCACTGTCCGCTGTAATTTTACGCACAGTACTCTTCTCTGCGCCTCATTCTTCCCTCCTTGACGGTGTGATATCATCATCCTCTAGCTGCAATGAACTCGTTAAGCTAGTCAAGCTTCTATCATCCCTCCAATCCCCCTCCAAGCTCTCAGTCTCCAAAGCGTTAGAAAGATCTGACATGGCGTAGAAATTACCGGCAGAGTCAATAGAGTCCGCATCGCCAGCTACTTCAAATAAGTCGTTAGGACCTACAGCTGTACCCCCCTTTTTAGTTGTAATTGAGCCTCCAGCGCCTCCCAGGTATTCTTCTGGATTTGTCTGCCCTCCAGAAGCAGGTATCAAATTAGCAGATTGATGAACTGTAATCCCCCATGATTTAACATTTATTTTGATAATACTGATGCTGGGGGGATCACTAATGCCTTTTCCGGAGCCAGAGGTATTGGCAACTCATCTCCAGACTGTACAGATGATGTTGCACATTCCGATTCAGTTACAGGGGCCTTATCATTCATACCAACAGTCACATCCACATTAGTACTCTGGAGGGTATTTATAACATCTAGAGACTGCTGCCTACCTTTAGGTTGAGTCTTTTTTTTAAACATTCCCGGAATTTTAGGAGTTCCTCCAGCTCCTCCGGTCTTATTCAATTTTCCTGAAGCAGATTGGGGAGACGATGGTGGCTTTTGTAGCTGAATTGTAGGCTGAGGTGCAATACCATTTCCGTTAGCAGTAACAGAGTCGCTAACATCAAGACCCATACTGCTATCATGTATCTCCGGCATATCGGGTGCTCCCCCTGTGGCGGCGGCCGCCGCCCGCGTCTTCGGTCCCAGCCAGTCCGTTTCTTCACGATAGTCCGCTGGAGACCAGGCGCCGCCTCCACGCTGTGCGGGCCGGGAACAGGCCACCGCAGTCTGCTGATGGTGCCTGCAGAACGCTCGGACGTAGAGCCTGGAAAATGCCAAACACTGCGGGGGATCTGGCGGTATAATCGACACCAGTCAAGGAGCATTGCCGGCACCACCGGCAGTCAGGAATCCCTCGAAGCACTTGAAACACGCCGTCAGGTAAGGGAGGTGCGAGTAACGGCGAGAAGCATCCCGAGCCACTCACACAGACGCACAGGCATCCGCCATCTTGCCCTTCCCCGTTCCACTCTGACAGTTTCTAACACTACTGTTTAAGTGCACATCCAACTACCATATACAAAATTACAATTTCTACAGATTCCAATGTCATTCAATATTTACACATAGTCAAAACACACCCAATTTATCACATATAGAGAACATATCAAATTCCACTTATATATTTCCAAAGCACATATACTAAAATCAGGTCTTAAAATGTGTTATGTGGCAACAATCATCAGCACCACACCTATGCCACCTCATTCATTCACTCCTACAATTATGCACTACTGCAGACTGAATTAACCCACTACCAACCAAGTCATTTATCTGACTTGGCTAAACAATATACCAAGATATCATTACAGAAAGAACCATTACTCATATCCTTATTTCTACTTAATGTCCATTGCATATTCGACACAACTACATTTATCACAGACCACTTTGGTTCCCATTCCCCCATGACACGTTTTCCTCACATGGCTCCCAGCAGCCTAAGAGGCAGAAGAGGTGGCCTCTTTATCAAGAAGTTTCCTACAACTTTACCTGCCCCATTATCAAACATCCCTGCCTCAACATTTTAGCACCACTACATTACAACTACTGCCCCCATAAAACATTCATGTCATCACCATCTACTGCCCCCAGGAGCTACTGGCTCCTTCTTTGAAGACCTGGACACCAGTATAGAGTTACTTTCTCCAAACTACCCCCTGACCGTTTTGGGGGATTTCAATCTGGACTTGAGTAATATTCTTTCTTTGGGTCATACCTCTCAGACACCCCACCCCTGAACACAAAACCAGTACCTACTCACAAACCTCTTTACTTAATTTCCAGGTCTAAAACCAGAGCCTACATAACTCTCACCATTCCCCTTCCTTCTCTGACCATGCTATCATTTAATTTCAGTCCTTTTTTATTCCTTTTTCAAAATAGTAAAACTACAAAAGACCACAAAACAATAAAAACAATACATCATGTGAAAGCCAGAGGTTTCCTCTGACTCACAGCACCAGATAAAAAGCAAGCAACATAGAAGCACATGTGAGCATCAGAGAACATCTGTAAGTATAGCAATTCCAGTCTCACCTGTTTAAAATCCCTCCCAGTCAATAAACTATATAATAAAGCCAACCTTAATTATTTATAAAATGTGCACAAGCATAATAAAGTGCAAAATCACATTAACAGGGAACATGGTTCAGGTATTTTGTGGAGTCTTCAGGAACGATTACAAATAATGAAACAGATTAAACCTAAAGCAGGATAATAAAACCAGTGACGGTTTGACATATTTAACAATATGTAAGGCTCAATCGAGGGTATAGTTCTAATAAGTACATATAGTCTAACATTCACTTTTACTAAGGCATGCAAGTCTCTTTCATCCTTTTCCCAGCACAAAAACACAATTTTTGTCCTAGCTCTGTCCACCTTAGAAATAGACTCAGGATGGTCATAAATGACTGACTGACTCACATTTTTAAAACAAGATTCAACTTAGCTTAGCAAAGGTATTCTTGAGGCATGATCAAGGATCTACAATCTTTAATCATAAGACAGCGGAGACCACTTTCAGATTTCGACAAGACTGAGAGTCATAAAATGTTAAACGGTAATGCACAAATAAAAGCACGGCTGGAGGAAAGTTTCATCAGAGTCAATGACAGGAAAGTAACTGGAGGACCAAGGGGAAACCGAGGAGAAGAAAAACAATAAAGGTGATGTAACGAGATCTGGTGCAAACTGATTGTAGGAGAGTAGGGTCTGCTTTCCTATGGTCACCCCAATTTTTGCTTTTTGCTTCACTGGTTTTCGACTTAATGTGGCTGTGGGCCTGCTAATCAGACCCACAGCCTGCTGTTCTCTCTCTAAATTCACAACCATGTACTTTAGGTACATCACCAATTGGGGTTGGATCCCCTTATGAGCCCCTGTCCAGTGTACTATAGGTACCCAGGGCATAGGTGCACCCAAGGCCTACCAGGGGCTGCAGCATATCTTTTGCCACCCCTGGCTGGCCAGCCAAACTGACACAACTGGCTGATCACTCAGCTGGGGTAAGGTCGTGTAATCACCCCTTGCTTAGATATGCACCTATAAGTCACTCCTATGGCAGGCCTTAACAATCCTGAAGGCAGAGTGCTGGGTTTTATGTGAGATGGTGCTCTAGCATGAGCTGAGCCTGTCTGCAGCTTTCGGAACCATGTCCTTATAGCTGTTCCAGGGTTTTGCCATACCATATACTCTTAAGTGCATTATAATCCTCGCGGTTATTGCTAACTTTGGTTTGGCTTTATCAAAACATGATTCAGAAATTATTTATCAAAACATGTCGTGTAAGGTGTCATACACTTTGGAATACTACCCCCTCGCCAGTTCTGGCGACGGGGGTAGCATTCCACTCTTCTAGAGGGAGAAGACACGTTAATTTACTTAAACGCGGTTAAAACTAACCAGAGCCTCAGCATCACAAAATGGATGCTGCTGCCACAGACACAAGTTTGGCCTCCTGCTGCTGACCGAAACTTGGCAGGGGAGGCCTGGACAAAAGGTTTCCTGTCACAGGGAGGTGCTAACACACCCCAGACAGGAGATAGTGGATTGAGGCAGGGAGGGATGAGTGAAACTAGACACTGCCTGGGGCACACAAGGTGTCCCATGCATAGCCCAGTTCAAACCGGTGCTGGGGCACTCCAGCCCCAGCTCTGGCCCGAAACTGGACAAAGGGAAAGGGGTGTAACCACCCCCTTCCTGGGTCCCACCCATAGGAGGGACTTAGCAGGTAATCCAGCCCCTTGATTTGGAATAAAGGTAGGAGCTGTGTCTATAGACTTTAGATAATCCTGACTGAAACTTTGCTACATAACTCTGGCCCCTTCGACATCCTACTCGACGTAGAAGACTGAAGAATCTCCCTTGTGGTCAAGGAGTGACCACCCTGTGCAAGCAGGTACCATCAAGCGCCCAACGGTTTGCTTTGTTGGAGCTCCCGCCGGAGCTCGAGCGACAGAGATCGACAAGAACCGGATTCCCAGACATCCAACAGCCTGATCCACAGCCACAGCAAAGCTGAGACCCGTGGAGGCGACGTGAGACGTGGGACCGGCCATCTTGGAAAGCCTGCGAAGTGTTTCCCGTGCAGCTCCCGAGGCACCCTCGAAGCTGTGCATTGGGGCCTGAGAAGCCCCAGCCCCGAGCAGCTTTTGCACCGAAGATTACCTCTCCACACTCACCGAGTGCTGCGTGGGGCCCTTTTGCATTTTCCTGCTCGACGCGTCTGTCCGGTCACTTGCCTGTTGGCTAGTGGCCTCTGTGACGACGAACCTTCGAATTTACACCGCTGGTCTGGTTGCTCCAGACTGGCCCTTGCTCCCCTGAAAAGGAGCAGCCCATCAGATCTTGCTGATCTGATCCAGAAGCCATCTTCGATTCCTACGTGGGTTGCATTTGCCAAGGCCTGTTGACTCCAATCCGGAAGCCGACACCGCCGACAGCGAGAGCCTTCGTGGGACAGTCCGTGTCCGACTCCTGGTCATCGTCGATGCCCCCGGGTCTACGTGGCAGCGGAGACAAGCTTCACGACAACCACCTGATTGCGCCTGACATCGCCTGGTTCCTTCCTGGTTCCATCCTGGTCACTGGCTAGTGACCCAGACTCTGTCCCATCTGCTTTCAGGTACTCTACATCTTCGATCCACCCTTGGATCCAAAATGACTCTTCTCTCCTGGCCACCTGCAGCATCTTTACCTCCAGGCTCCATAGAACTCCACGAAGAAACCCGACGCACTTTGAAACCTATGCACCCGCTTCCTGAGGGTGAGGTAACGCGAGTACCTCGGTGCTCCTGTAGTGGTTTACACCTCTAGTGTCCTAGTTTTAAGTGGCTAAGTTCTAGTCCAGTCGGAAGACTCCTGAATCTGCAACTTTGTAACTTTTACGCGCCATTGACTTTGCATTGGTGCACGCGTGTGCTTTAGACACTGCACCCGCATCCTGTGGGCCGCTCCCGTCCTAACTTCAGTTAGTCCAGTGTAGCCCCAGCGATTCTCAAGGCCCTAGGCCTTACCATTGTTCGTGACGTGGTTCTTATACCACTATTTTAGTATATGGTTTTAGGGGCCACCAGGGCCTATCCATATGTTATGTTATGTTATGTTATGTTATGTTATACTGGGATTTTATATAGCGCACGGCTACTCAAAGAGTGTCCCGGCGCTTTGTTTTGCAAGCTATCTACAACACAACAAATAAAAACAGAAAGGAAACCGTCAGAGCTCAGAGAGAAAAACTAAGAGGTGAAAAGCCACGTTTTGAGCCCCTTCCTAAAGGCCAACACGTTTGGAATACTGCAAGGGGCCATTGGCAACTTATTCCACAATTGGGGTGCCAGTAGTCTAAAAGAACGGCCACCAATGCGTGCCCTCTTCACACGAGGCACTACCACAAGAAACAGAGATTCAGACCTCAGTGACCTGACTGGATGGTAGAAGGACAATCTTTTTTGAAGATATTTCGCACCGGAGGCGTGCAGGGCTTTGTGCGCCAGAGTCAGAATCTTAAAAATTATCCGTTTCCGGACAGGCAGCCAGTGCAGTGCCTCCAAGAGACCCGAGGCTCTAGCACGGCGAGATAGTCCAAAAATGGCCCGGGCTGCAGAATTCTGGACCACCTGTAACCGTTGAAGCAGATATTCCGGCAGGCCGAGATAGAGAGCGTTAGCAAAATCAATTCTCGAGCCGACTATCGCCTGCACGGTGATCTTCCTGTGTTCCTGAGATAACAGAGGGAGGAACTTACGCAACATCCGGAGCAAACCAAAGCAGGTGCCCGTGAGACCGATTACCTGTGAGCGCAGAGTGAGGCCGTTATCAATCTTATTTGTGCAACTTTTGTATGTTATATGTTTAACGCTTGTGCTTCTGTCCTCATAAAGAGTACAGGGGATTATTCTAGTAATAAATACATATATTTTATAATATATAATTTGTGTGGTGTCCTTTCATTTGGTATTAAAAGGATTGCATATGGTAAAACAGCTGGCTTCAGATGCCCTCTTGAATTAAGCCTAAGAATGCTTAGGTCCATGCTACCCCTAGGATAGCTTGTCTATAAGGTTGACTTACAACCACTCATCATAAGGGTTGTTTGGACTGGTACAAGGTGCTCACTAGAATAGTGAACATCATACACCAGGCCAACTTCTCACACTGATGAACAAGGAAGAGAAAGTTGTAAAACCGCTGTTGCCAGAACTCATTCTCTCCCTCACCCAAGAACCCTACATCACCAGGCACAACTTGCAAAAATGGATGAAAGCCGCTGGAACCTGAGTGAAGAACAGCTGCCACACACTCAATTCAGAGAAAACAGAAGTCCTCCTCCTCAGCTCCACGCCCTCAGCATGGGACGACACCTGGTGGCCCCAACCCTCGGAAACCTAACTACCCCGACAGACCATGCATGCAACCTCGGCATCATACTGGACTCATCGCTCACAATGGATCGGCAGATCAATGTAGTCTCCTCCGCATGATTCAACATCCTACACATACTACATAAAACATTCAAATGGATACCTGCCGACTCCAGGAAAACGGTCACTCACGCCATCATCACTAGCAGATTGGACAACGGCAACGCCCTCTACACCGGAATCAACAAGAAACTCCTCTGCCAACCCCAGACTGTTCAGAACGCCACAGCCAGACTAATTATGGATATCCCAAGGCACAACCACATCACCCAACACCTAAGCGGCCTCCACTGGCTCCCCGTCGAAAGAAGGATAACTTTCAAGCTGCTCATGCAGGCATACAAGGCCCTACACAAAATCAGACCTCAATACCCCAACAACCGTCTCTCCTTCCACAAAACCTAAGATCAGCCGGCCTCTTCCTGGCCTCCGTCCTACGCTTCTAAAGGAACAGAGCGGGTAGCAGGTCCTTCTTCCACCTTGCAGCCAAGACATGGAACGAGCTTCCCCTCCGGCAACGCCCGACACTGGACCAATTCAAGAAAGACCTCAAGACCTGGCTCTTCGAATTACCCCAATGGAGCCCCCACCCCACCCCTCAACCCCTCTGTCCCCCCTCCCCCACCCCCCACAGGCGCCTGGAGACCCTAATGGGTGAGTAGCACACTTTATAAACACTGATTGATTGATTGATTTATTGAGATACACACTCTGTAGTCTTTATAGAGCTCTACCTATTGTGATCTGGAAGTGTCAGCAAGGACATGACTCTGGGGCAGTGTGCAGACAGCAAAACTCTGTTAGTGCCTCTGCAGCATGACTTCAGTTTGCACTGCCCCGTTTTCTATTTTATCTATGTATGAAGTTTCCTAGGTCGTTTCTGCAGAGCTATTCTCAGAAACTCGGCAATGTACCAGAAGAGGGAATAAAAACACACCCATCTCTTTCTGTATGCCAGCAATGTTGTCATCTTGCAGGGATCAATAAAAGCACGGCGTTCCCACTTAAAAATAATGGTGATAAAAGTAGGCTTTGTGGAAAGCACCTGTGGCGAATTTGTGATTGAAGGGGAGAGAGGACAGAGAGTGGAAGATACTTTTACTATTTAGTGGCTTGTATGCGGAAAAGCTGGGTTGCCATTTGCAAGAGGCCAAAAAGTTCCTCGGCTTTGATGCAGGTATCAGAAGTCACTGTGAAATTCAATGCTAACTTTGATTTATTATTAAAGCAGTCATTGAACTATCCCAAATAAAAGCTATACCATCTAGATTTTATGGTGCTGACTTTTGGGTGTGTCCAAGTTACTGAGCTTGCTTTAGCAGAAAATACTTTTATCTGAAACTTGATGAAGGTTGATGCAGGCATGTTCTTAATGCCGGTAAAAGTTAGAGTAGAGGCTGACTACTAAGAGAAGAGTTCAGCTTTGGATGACAACTTGATATACACAATGAAATTAGGTATTAACTTCCTGATTTTTTGTTACACTCCAGATTTGACCAAGAGTTGACTTTAACCATCTTAGAAAGACATGCTCAACCATGTGTATGGCTGAAATATGGAAGTCTATATAACTCATAACGAAAGATACAATGTCAGCAGCTGAAAATGAGCCACTAAACTTAAAGTATGTACTTAGCAGGGCTTACCTTGATGTCCATCACTTATCCTGTGTGGAAAATGGCATGCAATTGAAAAGATCTTACCTAAAAAGATTATTCTATTGAGACTAGGAAGCGTGGATCACCCTGTGGGCCAAAGGAGGTTAAGTTGACTGGAACCAATGAAAGATAACTTTGCTACCTAAACTGTTTTCCAATTACCAACACTCTTGTTCATTATTTATGTCTATAACCTATCTATGATGCTGTGAGGCACTGGCGGTTGAAGCCAGGTGACACAGATGTAGCTGAAGCTGTATTTAGTTACATGATAATACATGTGCAATTAGCAGATCTGGAACACACTGGGGAGCATGATTGATCAGGTGTAAGTTTATTCAGAAGTTCTATGCTTGTACAACTATGGAGAAAGGACAATACTGAAACGTAGAATTTAGAAGTAATATTTGTAGTGTTGCCTAACTTGAGAACACAGCAGTGTTCAGTGTAAAGTGGGCATTGCACCTGGCTCATCTCTAAGAGATAAAGCAGACACTGTGAAAGGTCAGGCTCACAATAAAGGCAACCAAGTGCCTTTGTGAGCTTATTCAGTGTGTTTCATCTGAGACATTATGTGGGTAGTCAAAAGATAGAATCTCTCAAGGGCAAAATCCAATCAATCAGACTGGGAGACTCTAAACTATACAGACTAATGTGTATGCATTCTTGGAACTCAGTTGGTACCATCCTAGCTCCTACCACACTATGGTTCTCAGCGCTGGAATCCAAGAAGCCATCCAAGAAATTAACAGACTTCAAATTACCAGCAGGCCTTTGTGGTGGTGACCACAACTCTGCACAATGCATTAGTCATCAAGGCACAGGACGTCCATGTGAAAAAAAGCTTTTCCAACTCAGTGAAAGTTAAAAAAAGCCCACTGGCTTTTAGTACTAAACAGCTGTTACCCAAGGAACAAAACTGAACATCAATTAAGAAGTAATGATTTTGGCACTAAAGTGGTTCCGCACATATTTGTTTGACTGTTGACGATCAGGGAAGGTGAGAACTCCAAATTCCTCTGGTGCTGCATTTTCTTGCAGGGCCTGGATATTTCGACTGAGCACCAGACAATAACTTCTAACAGAAATGCAGAAACAGTTTATTTGGTCGAACCAATCAAACAAACTAGGAACTCCGAATGGCGAGTATGCTCTTGTTCTGTGTGCAATATGGGAAGTGGGAGATGAGCTGAAATTTTTGACCATTTTTGCTACTGGGCCATTCAAATCAGTTCTGAAGTTATGTTATTACTTTTACTCAATGGCTCAGTTTGAGGGGACCCTAAACTGAATGAGCCATCCAAGTAGCTACCTAGGCACATCATTTGTTAAGCACCTTAAACTCAACTGCCCACCAGGCAGTCACAATGGGCAGCCACACCTCACCCATGGTATCCAAATACCAACCCACAGTAGCATTTAATTGTTTTTTAGATGTATTAGCATTCACTCAAAGGTGATCTCTACAGGCCTCCCTGTGCAGGTTAAGTCCATAATAGGGATCACCTTTGGAGCATTTGTCATTAGGATACCCTTCGGCCATTGCAAATGTCTTTCTAGTATAAAACAGATAATGCTACCCATTTGCTGAAGGCTGCACGGAAGACTCATGTGTGGTTTAAACTCTGACTGCCTTCCCTCTTGCTCCTGGCTTGCTTGCATTTTAGCTTTAGCTTGAAAACTGCACAGGAGTCCAGAGGAACTGACACAGAGTACTAGAAAACAAAAAACGGGTTCCCAAAACACCAATAACTTGAAAGCACAAGTGAGAGAGATAGGGAGACTTCTGGTGGCATACACTCTGTGCATACGTTTGTTTTTGATTTTTGCCTCACACTGTAGCAACCCCGACAAGTTGCCCTTCCCAGGTGCCCACTGATTTGCACCCTTGTTGTGTTATGGGCACACGCCCATCCCTAGCCAAATCGGCCTGTGTATTAAAGAACCTCCCAGAGCCAATCTTGGGTTCTCTTGACCCAGGTCCTCCAAAGGGAAGCACCAAGTTGGCCTGCATGCCAAATAATTGGAGACCTCTCAAAGTTTACCCTTCTACTTGAGAGCTTACTCATTGATTGCCTATGTGGAAGAGACTTCCGCCCCCACTTCTATTCTACTTGGACGGGAGCAGTTAACCTACAGTTGCTTGGAGCCCCAGGTCGCAATATAATAATTTTTTAGACATTGGAAAACCTAATTCAGCACTTGGACAGCAGCATATTTTCAGTTTCCATAAGTTCTCAACAGTAGGGGTGGGTGAAAAATGTGGCTTAACTGGTGGAGTTAGCACAGTTATGCCCACTCAGTGTTCCGCTTGGAGTGTGGCGTTCTGGAAAAACTCAGCTAACTGCTTCATGGCAGAGTTTTTCTCATACGTGGATGGCAACGTTAAGTGAGAATCTGTGTCCCCTTTTGTCATTTTCGGGTGTTAGAATGCCCCCTGGCAAGATTTCTCAATGCAGATGGTCGCGGCATGTCGCGATCTTTTGTAGTGAGAAAGCTGCAGCTCGAGTAGAATACCTACTCAAGCTACAGAAAGAAGCAGTACCCTCTGACACATCGCGTGGTGCCATTCGCAATGATTTGGCAGCACAGAACAATCTCCTGGCACTAAAACTCAGCACGACCAGCGCAACAGTCCAAATTAAGCCCCCTCGCGCAACACTGCAGAGAGTTTTTATCTAACGCTGTGGAATTCCATAGAATCAAACTCTGAGTTCCCCCCACCCCTGTTCACTAGAAAATCAATCAATCAGGATTTATAAAGCATGGCTAATCACCCGATAAGGCATCCAGGCCATTGCAGGTCCCAAAGGCTTATTTGAACAGCCAGCTCTTGACGGCCATTTGGAATTCTGGAAGTGAGATCATGGTCCGGAGGTGCGTAGGATGGCTGTTCCAGGTCTCTGCTGCAATGTGAGAGAAGGAGTGTCCTCCACTTCTGCTTGGTAGATGCGGGGAGTTTGGGCAAATGAAAAGGAGGTGGAGCATAGTCTTCTTGACAGTTGGTGGAAGTTCAGGTGGTGGATAATATATGGGGGTCCTTGGTTGTGTACAGCATTGAGGGTATGGGTCAGCAGTTTGACTCAGCATCTCTTCTGTAAGGGGAGCCAGTGGAGTTGCCTGATGTGGGGTGTAATGTGGGTTCATCGGAGAAGGCTGAGGAGGAGTCTGGCTGCGGCGTTCTGTATGGTCTGTATGGGTGTGTTGTGTTTCCTACGTAGAGGTCGTGGCGATAGTCCAGTTGGCTGGTGATGAGGTCCTGTGTCATAGTGCGTCTCGTGTCTATTGGTAGCCACCTGAAGATCTTATGTAGCATGAACAGTGAGGAAGCATGTGGATGAGAAGTGGTTTATTTGTGATTTCATGGTGAGCTTGTCAATGATCATTTTGAGGTTTCTGGCATGGTCAGAGGTAGTGGGTGCAGGTCCATTGTCTGATGGCCATGAGGAGTCGTTCCATGTGTTGCTATGAGCACTGAGGCACTTGATTACAATATATTATAATTTTGTTTTCCTGAAATTTAAGAAGCACCATTTGTATACATTGTTGTTGAAAGAAGTCTGGTGTTTGCAAATGAACTATTGCATACAGTGTTTTAAAGACTACCGATTTGGTGGGAGGATTAGGATTCACTGCTTTCTGTTTAAATCATGAACATCGCCGTATTCACAATAATTTACAAATCACAAAAGGTATATAGTTTGTGCCCAACTTTGCAAATGCATTTCCTTGTATTTTGTTGTGTCATTCAACCTCTAATAGTCCTTGTTTGGTAATAATATTCACATTTCATTTACTTATATATTTGTATCATTAATAATGAGTTTTCTTTTTGTACAAAAAGAACAATTCTGGCGGGATAGTCAATCCCCATTTTATTTGCAATAGTTTTATTACACTGTACGTAGACTGAACCTTCACAACTTCTCCTTTGAGCTACTCTTCGCTACTCTTCGCTACTCTTCGCTACTCAATCAAACTGCTCCGAAGAGTCAAAGGAGGCCAAACGCCTGCGACAGCAGAGTAACATCTGTCCTGGTAGTAGACACGCCCTGCACTCACACCCTTGACCTTGCTAAGCTGTTCCTGCAACTGCAAAAATGAGAAAAAAGCCTTACAGCAGGCCACGACAAAGGTCCTCCATCTTCACTGATAGGAACCTTTTGCCTTGCCTGCTTCACAACAATCTGAGGGAACTTGAAAGAAACCTTTGGACTCCTTCGTATTGCATCAGTCGGAATCTGATTACATGGTGTGTCCTTGAATTACCCTGCACTGCTGTTGGGAAAATCATCACTGAGGGCCTAATCCCAAAAGGGCCCGCCACCAGTGTGGAGGCCCCGCAGTCGTTGGGGAGTTTCCGCTCTCGGGGTTGAATCCCATGATTGCGAGACCTCTGCCACGAGTGAAATGGACCTTTGTGAATGAGACCCTTAGGGTGAGGAGATGATGTGAGCTAATGGGCAGAGCTGCTGACTTTGGAGATGGGGAACCAGGTTCAAGTTTCGGAGTCAGCTCAGCATCCTGTGATTCAGGGCAAATCACTTAATCTCCCCGTGCCTAAAAATAAATGAATGTGCCCTTGTGTAATGTAACTGGTGCTCATGTAAAGCACTCTAACACCTTCTGGTCGAGTTTGGTGCTATATAAAACTGTACAAAAAATATTTTTTTAAAAGGATGATCTCACAAAATCAAGCTCCTCTGCTAAAATCTACACTTGATTGATAAGTCACCAAGAGCAAATCCCAGAAATATTTGTCCAGTTGGTGCAAAGCTGTATCTGGAATAGAATTCCAGTAAACAATAACTATATTCTCTTTTTATTTCATAAACTCCTTTTCATTTTCGAGATCATGTGCATTAAACGTACCGTATTTTTCCATGTGCTCCTTCCCTGCATTTCCAAACAACTGAGGTGCTATGGGAGCACCAGCAATTCCATACTTGTTCATCATTACTTCCAGATGTTTATCCATCGGATTGGTACGGTCTGTAAACTAGAAGAAACAAAAAAATTATTTTAGCAACCACATAAAAGAAACGGATCACTGCATTTTAAAAGTGCACACAAACGCAACTTATCTTGCAATGTCACGGGTGGGTCAAAGAAAATAATTTTCCCTAGCTCTCTCTTGGAAATTTATAATCTATTTGGAACTACAAGTGGATCATTATTTAAAAATATAAGAACCTGGTATTGAATGTTGAGAGATGGACCACCAATCAGAATGCTTCCTGGCAGTGCCTAATTTGAGCAGGTGCTTTCCGGTGCTCAGCACTGGCACTTAATGGTCAACACCATACTAAGAACAGTCTACCACATTGTGGCGCTGCTCATCTAATTTAGAGATGAGATGAACAACAGTTGTTTAGGAACACAATATGCATTGAAATTGCTAATATCTGCCTCCCCAGCCATTCCTTTAGCTTTCGGGACCTGGAATATTCTGAAGTGTCGAATTTACATGCAAGACAGATGGTTACTAGTTGTTTTGGCAGCAATGACAAGGGCGATGGGTGGTGCACGGTGCAGTGGTCTCCTGGTCAGAGTCCTGGCATTTCATATTTTACAAATGAAGAACTGCTTCCTGATAATAGCAATCAGCATATGCCGCCTCAGAAATCCTTCCTTCGTGGTCAGGCTTCTGATCACAGTTTTATGCTGATGTCAAAATGTGCTAGGTCACCCCACCACTGGCAAAAATGCTCAAACCAGAACCCTTGCTTCTTCTCTATTCACTCCTTTTCAGCCCCTCACTTTCTATTCTCTGCCATCTCTCTTCAGTCTCTTTCTTTTTATCCCCCTAGTCTCCTTGCATACGCCCCCTCCAGCCCTGCCGCCAAAATAGTGACAGAGGTTCCAGCTGCAGCTCTGGAAGTTAAACAAGCATTGGCAAAGCCATTATTCTCAGCTAAAAGGCCTTTTACAATTGTTGTGTTTTTCACTACTCTGTACAGCATCATGGCTGCTCCGCAGCATGGCTGGAAAAAAACCAAACGTCATGATGTCATCTTGTAGGCGCACCTGAGGGTAGGCGTCATCCTACCCAAGGACGCCTATTTTTTTTTTTATATTTCGAAAACAAAATGGATCAGTAAATTAAATAAGAAACATGAAATGTCTATTTGGCAGTATAGGGCGAGCACGTGTTTTTGTTTTTTGTTTATTAATGGATTAACAGGATAAGGTGAAGCAACACAGTAGCCACGACGAGAAGCAAACGGCAGGCTGACAGGGAGAAATAGCAAGAGGGAAAGAACACAAGCAAAAGTGAACAAAAGGTGTAGGGCAGAAGCACACAGAAAAGAGAGAGGAACACAAGTGAGGGTGGGGGGACGACAGCAAATTAGGAGAGACAGCAAGCAGGAGAGGAAAGCAAATGAGGAAGACAGATGGAAAACCTATACAATCTCATGCAATGCTTAAACAAAAAGAAAAAGTAGTTCCCTAAATGTGAGCAGAGAAAGCATCGAAAGAAGGCAGCCAATCAAAGAGATGGTAAAGCGGCTATGCTCCACTGCAAGTACAATTACAAGTTTGACAAAAACGCCATCAAAGGGCGTGGCCAAGATGGGAGCGGAGTAGGATGCTTTTCACCATCATTACATATACTTAAAGCGGACTTAGACCCTGGAAGATCTGGGAAAACGTCGGGCCAGATAACAAGAACGTCACACTGACCTGTGGCAGTTGCATAGCTAGGCAGTCCCCTTGCACTGGAGAGACGACAGAGCTGTAGCCGATTTGCGGCCTAGAGAACCAGAGGGCACGGCCTACGCCTGGAGGCAACCACTTGGCCCGAGGTGGTGGTGGAGGGTCACTGGACACAACTGTCCGGGGCCGCAGAGAGCACGATCATCGCTCCTAAGGAGGTCTGCAGGGACTCCGCAAAGGAGTCTGGTGCGACCCGGGGCCCATCCACGGCCCTCGCGTTAGGAGCTCTCTCTAAGCCTGAGAGCGCGGGCTCCGGCCTCCCTGGGTCGTGCGGCAGTGCAACTGAGAAGAAGCAGATTGAGATGGCGCTTACCTAGGGTGACCAGGCGTCCCGGATTTGCCCGGACAGTCCCAGTTTTTCTACAGCTATCCCAGCAGATTTCAGGAAATTCGGCTCATGTCCCGGTTTTGTGAGAGGGTCGGCTGAAAAGGGTGGGAGGTATCTTTTTATGTTTCACAAAGCAGGGAGAGTTAGCAGCTGTTATAGGAAAGCAATTTAATTAACAGGCATGCAACTGGCTTTAAAAATGGTATTATCTGCCTTTTCTTTAATTTCTGCTAAGGAGCGCTGTCTTTCTGTACGCTGTGTTGAAGTAAAATTGTAGTCCTTCTATTTTTGGGAATTATCCCTTTTTTTGCTTTAAAATTCTGGTCACCATACGCTTACCGGTGTCTGTTGAGCCTGCCCCGAGGCGGATTTGGAGCCTAGGGGAGCCCAGGAATTTGCCTGGCAGCTGGGCCTTTGCTTGGATCTGTATCCTTTGGTTTGCTTGGTCCCGATCCTTCCCACAACAATTATTTTCCTCCACAACGAGGGTGGCCATCCTATTTTCACGAACCTTTCAGGGAATAGTGGGTCTGAAAATAGCAGAGATTAAGGGCCGTCTCTTGGGATATCAAATACACATGGGTTCTCAATCCTTAATTCTGGGTTCCATACATGCCCCAAACAAGAGGCAGGAGCAGTTTATCCATGAGGCAGTTGGGGACTTGATGGCGACCTCGGACAGTTGGGTGGTCTTGGGAGGTAATTTAAACTTAGTCTTCCATATTGACCTAGACCGATCTACCCACCAGCGGTGGCTGCTAGCACTGGGGGGCGGGGTGCGATACATGGTGTTGAGGGACCTATGGAGAGACCACCACCCAGACTCGAGAGATTACACATTCTACTCTAATACCCATAGAAAGTACGCTAGACTGGACTACTTCCTAGATTCTAGGAAGGTTCAGGAGGCGTTGATTTTGGTACAGATTGAACCTCGGACCCGGTCAGACCATTCCACGGTAGTACTAGATCTGGGGCTTCCACCCCAGAGCCGGACATCCAGAACTTGCAGGCTCAGGCAGACTATGCTGCACTGCCATGAAACAGTTGAAAAAGTGGAGAAAGCAATAAGGGATTACCTAGCAATAAATGACATTCCAGAATCCCCCCCTGTAGGTCAAGTTTTTCAACATAATGAGTTTTGTATTCAGGTTAGGAAATCACGTGTTAGTCCAATTTCTATGAAGGTGACTTAGGAAACATGGATGAGAAATGAAGGTTGTTTGCCAAGGATTGATTACACCATATGCCCCTTCTTTTAGATTTGACTGGGTGGAAGGTGACAAGATGGAGAATAGCCTGTACTGTGAGGACAATGCCCAAGCAAGATGGTGGCTCAGCTGTCATACACAGAGACTGCAGCAAGCTAGTATCTCTTTATTAAAAAGACAAACAGGTTCCACCACTGCCACAGAACAACAGTCACGTCATTGTCCTTGGTATCCCCATAACAGTCATGAGGAGTCCACCAACTGGAATGAGCCGCTCTCATTTCCACCACTCTAATAATTTCAAGCAGCAATGGCTAAAAGGGGACCGAGATTGATCCTGTCCCGCATCTCCATTGGAGCACCGTTCCTCAAAGTCTCAGCTTCATGCAGAATGATTAAATAGAAAGGGATTATCTTTTTTGATAAGGTGCTCAAGTCATGGCAAACTCATGTCATGTTTAAGAGAATAGCCCTGACACAGCTATATATTATATTTTAAGAAGCAGAGCAAAAAGTAGTAATAGTAATAACAAAGTACTACAGATCTTTTTTTTTCACTGACAGATCAAGATGTGTGTTTATTTTTAAACGTTCCGTTCTTTCAAAAAAATTCAAATCTTCCTTTTTTACTTTTTGGGTGGCTAGGGATGCTTGTTTCCTTTCTGGGAAGGACATGGCTTTTGTAGTTCGGACTGGACTGTTCCCATGGGGCACAGGGTCAGCGCTGACTTGCATATCGCCATTGTCTAACCCAGGGTGGTGTGGAGTGGAAAAACGATGGATTTGGGCCCAGATCTTTGGACTGGGGTGAATGTGTGACATTGATCCACATTCTGTCCATCATTGTTGTGTTTGCAGTTACCGCTCTAAGTGTACTGGGGATGCTCAGACGTGAGTCCCAGGCACTCCACACCACTGGAATCAAGCTAGCCGGGCTGAAGAGAGGTGTTACCTCGAAACCGGGCCGGTCCTCGGATGCTTGTTTCCGTTCTGGGAAGGACATGGCTTTTGTAGTTCGGACTGGACTGTTCCCATAGGGCACAGGGTCAGCGCTGACTTGCATATCGCCATTGTCTAACCCAGGGTGGTGTGGAGTGGAAAAACGATAGATTTGGGCCCAGATCTTTGGACTGGGGTGAATGTGTGACATTGATCCACATTCTGTCCATCATTGTTGCGTTTGCAGTTACCGCTCTAAGTGTACTGGGGATGCTCAGACGTGAGTCCCAGGCACTCCACACCACTGGAATCAAGCTAGCCGGGCTGAAGAGAGGTGTTACCTCGAAACCGGGCCGGTCCTCGGATGCTTGTTTCCGTTCTGGGAAGGACATGGCTTTTGTAGTTCGGACTGGACTGTTCCCATGGGGCACAGGGTCAGCGCTGACTTGCATATCGCCATTGTCTAACCCAGGGTGGTGTGGAGTGGAAAAACGATGGATTTGGGCCCAGATCTTTGGACTGGGGTGAATGTGTGACATTGATCCACATTCTGTCCATCATTGTTGTGTTTGCAGTTACCGCTCTAGGGATAGGTGATGGCCATGGTGGTGCTACTTTACATACAAGCAACCCATAGTAATTTCAACATATACTTACTTTAACACCTAAAGAGCCTCTGTCCATCTTCTCAAAGCCAAGAGCCAAAGCACAGTCAACCAACCCTTAAAATAAAGAAAATGGCTTTAGTGCAAATAGAATTGGACATTAATTCCTGCTAAAAAACAAATGTTATCAATCCCATCCCAGAGATGCTCAGGTCTCCTTCCATACAAAATATATATTTATGCCAGCCACTATATGTAGCAAAACTTTACCTGAGGAGCTAATGCTTAAAAGCGCAACACATTTCTGAATCTGAGTACAAAGTGTGGTTGCTACTAATTACTATTCTTTGTACACATAACAACTATAATAAAATATTATATTAACCCCTTCCACGCTGATGACGAGCTGGGCTCGTCATGAGGTAGCCTCCTGCTACGCTGATGACGAGCCCAGCTCGTCACGTAACATGCGCTTTTAAAAATCTCCGCGTACGAGCGGAATTCCGCCCGCACGCATGCGGTTAAGTATTCTAATGTTACTATAAGGACAGCTGATAGGTGGCTCAGTATTCTTTGCAATTGTATAAACTGTACCAAATTGATTTCATGCCTCAGTAGACCGCAAAATGAAGTGGGCAAAGGAGCACCGCAGCAGAGCAGCTAGTATTTCTTCTGGAAACCGGTTTATTGTTACAAACAGGGTGACAGAGGACCTGTCACAGCTCTTCTTCACCCTCATTGTTTGAGAGTGCAGCAGGCATCAGCTAGCCAAAAACGAGCTCATTGCTCTCTATACAGGGCAGAGGAGCACCTGTCATGGAAATGGGGCACCTTAGCATAGGAAATGGAATAGGAGGACCAGACCAGTGGACTACTTCCCTGATGCCTCTAAACATGCTTTGCTTGTTTTAAGGTTCAAGAGATTTATTTTTCCTAGTTGAGAAAGGGTTCGGCGATCCAGCACCTGGTAATTCTCTAATGTTTATGAATAGTAAGGATGATCCCTTAATGGGGAAGTGTCTTTTCTCCTGGTGATTCATGTTTTGTTTTATGATTACAAAACCTTATCTTTCTGCATACTGTTGATCAATTGGAGAATTACTACAGACATTCTTCAAATTGTATGTGTGAGTTTCTTTCTTCTGTCACCTCACTGATTATGCTCACAAGGAAGAAACTGTTTGGGTGCTCTCTTGCAATAAGTAAATGGTCTAGCAGTGGGGGCTACAATGATTTATTTCAGACACAAGGTCAGACTGATTTCCAGAAAGTTAGTCCTCTATTAATAGTAGACAAGATAACATTTTGAAATGCATTCCCAATTGTTTAGAGGCCAGGCTTAATCATTTTCATCACATTTGTAGTACTTAATTTCTTCATCCTTTGTGTAAGAAGTGTCTTAAGATGTGCACCAATTGCAAGCTAGAGGCTTATGCTTTACTATGATAATGAGACCCAACTCAGCAGAAACACACCCGAGGTTGCTCATTACACACTTACATATTTGGCCTTTCAGGTTGGACAGACCCTTGTATATGTCATCTATTTGCATCTGGGTGGTTCGCTATAGTAAACGCGGAGCAGGTCTTCACTCAATGCAATATACTGAGGGAAGAAAGCTTCAATATATTAATCCTATGTGATTGGTAAGTGATGCCATTTCTTTTGTCTAACTTTCTTCATTCCTTTTCAGTTCTGGTGTTAGCTAAGAAATGTGTTTCTCAAAATACATCTTAAAAACAATACTTACGTATTTACAGACTTAAATATATGGGCAGTCTGTCAGCCCTATTCATCCATTGATCTGTTACAGTGTTATTCACATTTGCTTCCATCCACCACAGCATACAGAATTGGACACCGAGTTGCCCACTGCAGCCATTTATGAGTGAGTGGCAGCATTTTGCCCAGTTAGTTTCATTCAGCACTTTCAAAGGCAAACATCAAGACGCAAAAGGGTCCATACTGCCCACTGCTACAGTGCATCCCACACTGGTTCTTAAATGATGTGGTGTTGCGGCGGCGCATGCAGTCGTAAGAAAACATTGTCATTTTATTTTTTTTAAATCATACTCTGTTGTGTTCTAGGCCTTGGGAGTTGTGAAGGGTGGAAATCCTTTGCAAGCATTAAGTCAACATTTTATTTGCTGGGAACCAAGTACCCGAAGGTAGCACTTGATTCTTTCAGGATAGCAAAGCAGAGTAGTCCAAGGCCTACTCAGTGGAGGAGGCTTGGGCTAGAAACTCTAGCTTGCTGATAAGCAACAACACTCAATAAATTATTGTTCAGGCAGTGCTTTTTCCTTTACAAATGTGCACAATCAGGTAGAAAATAATTATCTTGGATACAGCCTCATATCAGGTACCTCCCCACCCTCATATTGGGTCCTTAATGCTTTAATGAAAAAACCCTCCACCTTTACTAGATGGAACATCACAATACAAGTGGATGTCATTATCAATAAGGCAGGTCCACTGGATTAGCCAGGATGTTACCACATCAGCAAATTCCACCACTAATGTCAATGGGGTAATACTAACACATTAAAATTCATATTAATGTCCAATACAGCAATGCTAATCACCAAAATCGTCACTAAAGCACTGATTTAAATAACGTGTCCAGAGTTTACTTTACTCTCGTTAGACTGCTACTGCAGTCCTATCGCCAACCAATAGGGGTCCTTATAATCCCAAAACCTATGTGCTGAAGCATAGGCTCAGGAAGAGTTTCGAAATAATGAAAAGTCTCTCCCGGGGTCAATATTATAAGGTCATAACATACGCCCCTCCAAAAATTGCAGGCAATCACACTACGTGGGGTCACGGATATCCTTCTTAGCACATCCGATACCATAAAGGTACTGGGGGGAGACTTTAATGACGTGATGTTCCCACCCCTAGATAAAACGGGAGAAAGATCGAAAGATCAGGCCCAGACCCCCCTTTGTAATATGATTAGAGCGCTAGGGCTGACGGATATATGGCGATGGCTACACCCGGAAGACAGGACATACTCCTTCTTCTCTGGGGCGCATAAGGTCTATTCCAGACTAGACTATATCTTTATGGCTCGACTTATGGTGTCAAGAGAAGACATAGCAGACTATAAAGCCAGGGGGATATCGGACCACTCGCCGCTCCTAGTGACAGTGGGGCGAAAGACACAACAGAGACAGGGGCAGTGGAGATTAGCGGCCTGGGACCTGCAAGACCCGACTGTACTGAAGGGCCTGAGGGCAGATGTCAAGGTGTACATAGCTGAGAATTTGGGCTCAGTCTCGTCGAAGGTGGTCTTCTGGGAGGCCTTTAAGGCGGTCATGAGAGATAGAGCCCAGAATAGACTGGCAGAGAGGCATCGGGACACCCAGAGAGAGCTGGGGATGATGGAGACCCAGAACTGGCACTGGAAAGGGATTGTCAGGATAGCAGAGACTTGACAACGTTTCAGAAACTGACTGATGTGCAAAGACATTACAGAGACGTGGTGACGAGAGAGGCCAAAACACAGGCAATGGCAACGTTACATCGCCTGTACGATGTGGGGGACTAGTCAGGCAAATTGCTGGCCTGGCTAAGTAGGAAAGAGAGGGACGCGCGGTGGATTGATCAAGTTAGAGACGACCGTGGAAACCTCGCAGTGACAGATGGCCAGATTGCGGAGGCGTTTGCTACTCATTACCGACAATTCTATGCAGGAAGAGAGCTGGGAATGCAAGAGGAGGCTATGTCCTATATGGAGCACATAGAGCTCCCGGGACTGGCAGACGCAGACATACATGATTTAGAAACCCCACTTACACTCGACGAAATTAAGAAGGCCATAGCTAAGTTACGTGCGGGGAAAGTCCCAGGCCCGAATGGGTTTCCGGCAGAGTTTTTCAAAAAAACTAAGGACCTCCTGGCTCACCACCTACTTGGGCTGTTTGAGGACGCGGCCCAAACAGGAAAACTCCATCCAGACCTGCGCATGGCCACGATTATCCCAATAGTCAAAGAGGGCAAGCCGCCGGAGGATTGCTCCTCTTATCGGCCCATATCTCTTTTAAACATCAAAGTCAAACTATTGGCAACTGTACTAGCACTTAGACTGCGAAGGGTGATCCCGGACTTGGTCCATCTGGACCAGACGGGGTTCCTGCCGGGTAGGGCCACCAGATTTAATCTATCAAGGACTCATAACTGGCTGCAGGAGGTGGGTACACGGCGGGACCCCCACTGGTTCCTTTCGCTTGACGCGGAGAAAGCGTTTGACGCTGTGCACTGGCCATTCCTGGAAGGTGTTCTGGTCCGCTTCGGTTTTGGCCCGCAATTCAGGCAGTGGGTACGACTTTTATACACTGACCCCAGGGCGAGGGTCAAAGTAAATGGGGTTCTGTCACAGGATTTCCCAGTACAGCGGGGAACAAGACAGGGGTGCCCTTTGTCCCCATTGCTTTTCACGCTGACAATAGAAGTGCTGGCAGCAGTGGTTCGACAACACCCGGAGATCAGAGGTTTCAAGGTAGGCCCCCGAGAGGTGGCAGATGAAAAAATATCATTATAAGCGGACGATGTCCTACTATATGTTACACATCTGGAGACAACGATACCGGTGCTCTTCTCAGAGCTAGAACGCTATGGAGCGCACTCGGGATATAAGATTGATTGGCATAAATCGGTCATATATGACCCTAGTGGCAGGGAACAGTGGACGAACCGCCCGGGCAGGCTACAGACGACAGTGGAGGGGTTCGTATACCTTGGAGTGTTTGTCATAATGGACAGGAAACGCTCGTGCGATAGAAATGTCAGGCGGGTAGTGCGCAACTTTGTAGCAGACGCGACCAGATGGAGGCTACTGCCCCTGACGCTTGTGGGTCGCGCGGCCATGTTCAAAATGGTGACGCTACCTAAACTCCTATATGCATTCCAAAACGAATACTACCCTCTCCCAAGACGGGTGTTCCTAGATATAAATTCAGAAGTCCGCTCCTTTTTGTGGTTAGGTAAACAGCCTAGAGTAGCATTGTCGACCCTGCAGAGACACCAATATAGCGAAGGGATTTCTCTCCCCAATGTTGAGGCTTACTACTGGGCAGAGCACCTGATAACGATCAACGATTGGGTCCATGCCTCGGCCACTCACCCCACATATGCCCTGGAAAAGAGTGCTATGGGTAACCGTCCATATACCTACTATTTATATGGGGGTCAATGGAAGGGTCGGCTATTGCCGGCCACTAGACTGGCGCTGATAATTTGGAATAGGGCGACCAGGGCCATAGGGTGGGAGCAAAAGCTTACTAGACAAACGCCACTATGGCATTGTACCTGGCTGAGGGAACTGAATAAACTGAAAGGATTCAAGAAATGGGACGATATAGGTATATCAACGATAGGGGACGTGACTGTAGGAGGCGTCTTAAAATCATTCCAGGCTATGAGGACAGAATTTGGACTGCTCCCCACGCAATACTTAAAGTATGCTCAGTTGCGTCATGCCTGGCGGGCAGAGGGGATAACAGAGGGTACCCTTCCCAAATATGCACCCCTAGAGGGTAGGCTACTACAAGAACACATACCTGAAAGGGCAGTATCACTCACATACAGGACTATTATGAATAACATGCCGGATGGTCTGGACACCCTTAGAGCAAAATGGGAGGGAGATGTAGGAGAGATGGACTTGGTAGATTGGGACACGGTGCTCATGCATCCGAGGGAGGTGGCCATTAAGTCCCGGCTGAGACTCATACAATTTAATGTACTGCATAGAACTTACTTTGATAGGGTGCGACTATACAAAATGGGGAAGATAGGAGATACGAACTGCCTCAGATGCTGACTGGAAGAGGGAGGTTTTTTCCATATAATCTGGTCCTGCCCAAAGATCCAAACATACTGGGAGGGGATACTGGAAGAATTGGCAGCGGTACTGGAATCCCCTTTGCACATGGACCCCAGGCTAGTCCTACTAGGCATAACTAATGATATAGATTTGGCGCGCCCACTACTGATATTCCTGGTCCTGGCCTTGGTGGTGGCTAAGAGAGATGTTGCAAAATACTGGGGGGCGAGCACGACGCCACAGATTGAGGAATGGAGGAGAGGTTTGGACCTCTATATGACGGCAGGAAGGGTCACATATAAGGCGAGAGGCTGCCCCAAGAAATTTGGAAGAGTCTGGAATAAATGGAGAAAATACCATGGCCTTGATGGGGGACTGTAAGAGGGCTATTAGGGCTAGGGCTCTTTTAGGGTATAGAAAGATCAGGAGGAAACAAGACATGATGGAGATAGAAGCATTGAGCTGGATTGACAAACGGATTGCATTATTTTTACTAGACATATGGCGAAGGGGGTGGAGGGTTGGAAGACAGGGGATGTTAATTGATGATGACGTAATTGTAATATTGTTCCTGGAAAAAATGCAAATAAAAAAAATATTATAAGGTCATAGGAGACATAGGGTGCCTTCCTTCTTCAAGGGCTGCTGCAATCCCTGCAGCCTCCAAACACATTTAAAAAGGCAATGGTGTTTTTAAAGGCAGAGGGGGGACCCCACTCCTGCACTGCCTAGCTGGCTCCCCTGCCTGCGACACACTCCAGCAGGTTTCTTTTCCGCCCGTGCAGCACCTGGGCATCACTGCTGACTGGTGCAACCACCCCCCTCCCAGCACAAGGAAGCTGGAAGGGCACCAATCTGCCCGAGACCCTTCCTGTTTCTGGCTTTGGTCCCAGAGCGATGGGGTCTGAAGCCGAGAGTGAGCCTTGGAAGGGCACCCCACGCACGTCCACTTCCTGAGAAAATAACAGCTGATGGTAACCGAGACCCTGTGGCTTGAGGGAAATTGAAGATATTGGTGTGAAGGGCTAAGAGGTTTGTTCTCTACCTGGTCGTCAAAGGGGACCAGCTCATATCTCAGACCTGTAGGGCCAATTTCAACAATCATGGACTCATTTCTCTCCTGATTCAGCATCAAACAAGGTGCCCGAGGGGTGCAACAGGGGTGTGCGCCCGGGGCACTATGGTAATATGGAAGGGGCAACAGACGCTTGTGAAGTCTATTCGGTATTACTGATAGCACTGGCACACATGTAGCGCTAGCTCGAAGTAGAAATGGCATACCCTTATCTGCATGGGAGTGTGGGTCCAAGCAAATGAGGAAATAACTTTGCCTTAATGCCCGCGCCTTATTCCAGATGCCAGCGAAGAGAAAAAAACATGTTGGAGGAGGGCACTGATCTTTTTTTTTTTTTTTAAATGTTTTTATTAAACAGTTTTTACAACATTTATTCCCTTCCCACCCTCCCCCGCACAGGACATTTCAATTAAGAGCGTAAGTCAAATACACAGGTATATGTCAAGAACAAGCCTATGATCAGTCTAGTTACATATGGTTACCTATACGTATAGGGCAGGATTTTTGGCCGTTATAAAACTCAGCATTTACAAATTGCTTACATTTTGGCTAATCCGTGAACTAAAGAGAAGACAGTACCACAAGATATATCATACCAACTTAATAAAAATAATAAGACCAATCTAACCAAATATGCAAAGCCTTACCTGGAAATTTAACCAGGTTGGCCTAACAGGTAAAGGAGCATTGATGACCCAGCAAGCCCAAGATTGAGGTGGAGAAGCGTGGCTCAGTGGTTAGAGGCGGCAGACCCGGAAGCTGAGATCGGCCGTGGACCAGGGTTCGATTCCCCGCCTCGGCGGGTCTCGGGCTCAAAATTCCACGGACTCGACAATTCTCGCTCCGGTGCCTACTCGACTCACGGGGTCACACTCTGCGACTCTGGGCAATAGCTTGCTTAATCTCCACTACGGCCCCTCGCGGCGGGATGCCTGGCTTTCACCTTGTGGATACCCTGCCGGGGTATCTCACAGGGGAATACCAGGACGGGTTCCCTAAGCAAGCGCCTTGAGACCCCTGGGTGATTCGTGCGCTATATAAATCGAAATACATTTACATTTACATTTACATTTACATTTCCTGCTCAGTCTAAACTCTAACCATCCTATTTTTCCATTCTACGATCGGGCTCCATATCTGTAAGCCTAATGACCTACCCTTCTTCCCCTTTCTCGCATATATAGCCTTTTCCATATTATGTATATGCAACAACCTTGCCAACCATTGTTGCATGGTTGGTGGTAGTTTATCCCGCCAAAGGTAGCTATACATAGGCGTAGCACCGCCATGGCCACAAATACAAAGTATACAAATTGTGGTTGCAAAGTGCCAGTCTCTTCTCCTAAAAGGATTATATCCGCTGTTAATTTTACCTTAAAGTTCAAAGATCTGTCAAAAAAAAAACTTCCATGTCTTTTAGGAGGGGGAGAAGATTCGGGCACTCAGCAAACATATGTTTTATGTCTCCTTCCGTGCTATCACATCTCGGACAAGTAATCCCCTGTGTGCATCCCCACTGGGCAATTCTGGCTGGCGTATAGTAAAGTCTGTATAGAGTCTTATAGTGTTGGGCTTGTAGAGCCGACGAGCACAGAGCCTCCTGACCTAGTTGCAGTGATTTTCCATACACGCCCTTGGGAATCCCTAATGTGTCCATCCATTTGGTTTCAAATTTAACTAAATCATCCCCTCTATGCACAATAAGCTCAGCATACAGCCTCCTGATTGTACAGCACTTCCCCTCTTCTATTACTCGCAATAGGAGGAGGGCACTGATCAGTGGGTTCCCTTAAGGCAGCCCTATGTGGGGGGTAAGTGGGAAAGGGGGCCCATGGGCACCCCAGTCACCCCCTGCAGGCAGCTGTAGTCACTCATTGCACCAGTCTACAAAGGAAATCTGTCACTTAATTAAAGGGCGAGATTCTGCTGTCTACATTATGAAACAAGGATCAGCTTGCAAACAGCTGCTCTGTCTTTCACTGAATGTGCTGCTCTCATGGCAGCGCCACATTGGGTGGCTGCCATGGGGGCAGTACATTGATGGTAGCAGTCCCAGTTTGCGGATGGGGCACCTGCTTAAAGATGCACCATATTGGAGAAAGGCACAGTGTGCCCATTAAATAATGTGTGGCCAGCTCGCTCCACTAGGAGCATTTTTTTCCAGACCTCCTGTCCTCTAAAGGGAACTTTAAGCAGGGAACTTGGTTTTATGACACCCTTCACTAAACCGGTCTTCTACTTGCACTCCAGAGGCTCTCTTCTACTTGTGTGGTCTCTTCCCAAGCCCCTACAAAGCCTGCAAGCAATACATTGCTAATATGGGTGTGTGCCAGAGTCCCTTGAGAAGGGCCGGGCAGCGTGTTGGCGATCTAGGGTAAAGGGTAGTAGCAGCCATGAGCCAAGGTTTCTTTGCAGAGACCAGCAGCAGAATGCAGTGCAATCTGTCTAGAAACGTCTGGGTGGAATAAAATGACACCTAGGTGTTCGTTTGTGTTTTGGGTGAAGGTACATAAAGTAGGTAAGAACTGTTCTATACTGCAGGGCAGTCATGAAAGTGTAGTATTAAAGGCAGTAGCATGCACAGGATTTAAAGCTCCATATGCACCCAGCATATCAAACTCTTTACCTAGAGAGCTACGATGTAACCCCTCCTATCGCTTCAAATATGACCTGAAACAAATACTTTTACACCTAAGCATTCTGAACATTGTTAATTATCTCTCTTTATAGTACTCTGTGCTCTGTTATAGTCAGTTGTTATTTTGTTTCTGCTGTTTTGTAGGTGTTTCTTTCCCTTGATCTTACTCTGCTCTTATTGCCATTACGTTTAATCCATGCTCATTGCCTAACGATTTTCTTTGTTTATTATTGTTTGTTTCTATTGATCTAGTATGTCTTGCATCTTCCGGTAAGCTACCTGATTATACGGTGTTCTTCGATCATGTAAAGAGCTCTGATACCCTTGGGTCTAGCTAGCACTATATAAAACCTATAACTAAATAAATAAATATATAAGCAATACACCCTCCCAGCCACACTGCTCCTGCCCCATGCCCACAAGTGTGTCAGCAGCAGTTTTAAGGCCAGTCAACATAAGTTCGAGAGGAGCTATCCGGGGTCTCCCAGCGGGTCCATTCCCTCAACTGTTGCTCAGGTGGTATATGGGGGTCAGCGCCAATGTCCCGGAAGAGATCTATCTTATTACTGGAAGTCTGTTGGAGTCAAAATCTATCTTTGCAGGGACATCAGGTGGCTTCTCCTAACAGATGGGCATACTTTCACTGCCTTCAGTCCCAAGTTCAGTGTCTTCTCATCGCTCCCTTGTGTAGGGTTTTATAAGAGGGGGTGGAAAGTCCAAGAAGCAAGGCACCCCTGGCTAATCCTAGGGTGCCAATTCATCATTACAACCTTTTTCCAACCTCCCTGCACAGCATTCTAGGTCAATCTAATATACGACTTCAAGTTGCCTTCGCAAAGAGCTTCCTTGAGAGCCACAGCTCCGCCCCTAGCTAAAACCACTGTCTGATCTCTTGTCACCAAAACTTCAAAAGAGAGTCCCTAGGTCTGATGTGAAGGTCTGGTACTCCATCTTTGTTTCTGTGGGCCTGGGCTTTCCAAGCCCAGGTGCAGTGTAACAAGTTAATTAACAGATGCAAATCTCCTCCCACCCCTTCCTTTCCCATGAACTTGGTCAAGCACTGTTAATAGGTCTATTGTGTGCAGAGGCTTTTGATCCTCTTGCTGGACAGTAGACTAATTAGCTTGGCCCTGGAGGGTGGTCAAAGGCCTGGAACTATGATTATGAGCTGAGCCAGGAAAGTAGGAAAATTCTTAAAGTGACAACGGTTGGTCTAGATATGATGTTAGGGACTGGTAATCTACACTCAGGATGCATGTGTACCACTACATTGGTACCTTGCTGGACCCTTTAGGCCTAAATAGAGCAAAACTCTACGATAGAGAAATTTTTGCCAATAATGTGCAACACAAAGTGGGTACCACAGACTTTCATTAGGCACTGCAAAACTACACTATGAATACCTACTAACATTATAAGGCCTATTCTATGTCAGTATCAATTTCTGAAGAGACCAAATCGATTTTCTAATCCTCTTTGATTTGTCTTTTAGTTTTGCCCGAATTCACCCTTACTCTACCTGCCCGTTTGTGCTTGTGGTTTCACCTGCATAGATGGCATTTGAGCTCCTCAATCTTGAGAGCTACACTGTGGCTGGGCACAAGGGAATTTGCAAGGAGAAGGGGCTTCCTGCCAAAAGGAGCACCAGGAAGGCAGCACCCCCAAAAATTCTGAGGACATGCATAAAGGCCCCCCAGTTGTCAGTCACAACAGAGGACCAGAATGAGAATAGTAATGTAGAGGAGCCAGAGTAGGGGGTGGATACTAGCCCTGAGATGCAGTATTCAGCAGAGCAGGATGACTGGACTCCTGAGTTGGAACTCCATGCCAGAGTATGTGTTCTCGAGGCCTGTCCCCGGAAGAGCTGGCAGATAGCAAGGCAGAGAGGAAGTTTAGACTGCAAATAACCCACTTTAAAGTGGAACAAAAAAGACTATCCTCCCATGAAGGAAAGCCTTGTTAGAAAATATGACCTCACCGCTGAAAAGCACAGGAAGTTTAGGGACAGCCAGAAGCGGACTCATCAGTCCTGGGTTGATTGTGTGGGTTCCTTTTGACAGGCACTGTATGGTGGGGTCAAGGGCAGTGAAGTGGAGTATTACCAAGGGCTGTATAACTTAATTGCAAGACAGCACATGCTCAGTCTTTGTATTTACAGATCTGCTCCAATACCTTATTGATAGTAAGCGCTCTGACCCTCAGGGACTTTGCTAAACAAGGTGTACGACTGGCTCAGCACCAGTGTCCACAAGAAGGTACCTGGTGGGGATCGCCATAAGGGTGGGCGGGGTCCCCACCAAAAGAAGGAGGGGGAGACACACATGAAAACAAGGAGTTTTATAAATAAACCCTAAACTAGTTGCAAAAGTCAGGACACCCAATCCCACCTGAACAGAAGAAGGTGTGGTTCCTTGTGAGGAAGTACTCAGGGCAGGCACCCTCCAAGTGCCAGGAGTGCCAACAGGTTGGGCACTACAAGGGGGATGCCAAGAGTCCAAAGCGGGTACCGACTTCCACTGGTGGGCAGAGAACAGGCCTGGCCAGTGTGGCGCTTAGGGAGGAGATTGCCCCAGATAGTATGTATGGGGAATAGTGCAGAGGTTATCCATGTGCCCTTTGGTGATGAAGAGATGGTTCTAAGAACTCACATCCCTAGTAATACTACGAAATACAGGCAGAGGATCCCCAACAATGGGCAGAGAGTGTAGGCTCTGGAGATAACATGACAACTGTCACATGTCATCTGGTGACCTCAGAGCAGGTAGTCCTTTATGCATTCCACCAGGTTATTGTGGCTGACAATCATAAGAGTCACTATTCAGTGAAACGGATTCCCTTTGAGTGGGGAGGAAAGGTGGTCTCATGTTCCTTGACAGTAGCTGTGAGTCCATCCATGCCTGTGGATTACCTGCTAGAGTACATCATCTGGAAGGAAGAGGAGTTCAGGTCACACCTGGAAATGTTAGGGTTGCCTAGCTGGGTGTGCCTGACCACACAGTCCATGGCCCGACAGAGAAGTCAGGGGTACCTGGATCCAGGAAGAATGGCCCTGGTACCTGCCAGAAAGCAGAAGGAAGGGGGTTCCTCTAGGGAGGCGTTCTGAAAGACACAGATGTAGTGTCCTACTCTTGAGGGCCTAATGCAGCAGGCCGGGATCCAGAAATCTGGCCACACCTCTGGTGATCACCTGATCTATTGGGAGAATGGTCCCATGTATAGTTAGCCTAAGGTTTCTGCACCTGGTGCAACTCATGTATTGGTGATCCCCTAGTGCTACAGGGCCTTCCTACTGGAGCTAGCTCATTATGTTCCCCATGAAAGTCATCTGGGGCAGGACAAGACCTTTGAGAGGCATGTCACTTTCTTTAATTGGCCCCAGATGGGGATGGCTTCAGATTCATTCTGCAGGTCATCCCCTATCTTCCAGGCCAGTGGCAAGCTAGGTGGGAAGTGCAAGGCTCCCCTGCAGCCATCCCCTATCATTGGCATTCCCTCTGAATGGGTGGGAATCAACATTGTTGAGCCTCTGGACACCAAGACAGCTCTTGGCAACAAGCTCATCCTGATCTTGGTGGACGATACCACCCGGTACTCAGAAGCTAAACCTCTGAGGGCTGAGACTGTGCCCGTGGTGGCCGGGGCACTGAGGGGGAGATTTACCCATGTGGTGGTCCCCAAGTAATAGTAGTATAGGACCGTGGTAACTACTTCATGTCTGTGTACAAGAGGTCTTTGTGGAAGGAGTGTGGGGTAACCTACAAGTTCTTCACACTTTACCATCACCAAACTAATGGGGTTATTAAGATGTTCAAAAGACCGCAAAGGGCATGCTCATGGGCATGTCATGCAGAAGTTAGATGTCCTCTTTTCATGCCTGTTGTTCTTCATACAGTGAGGTACCACTGAAGAGGATTGTATTCAGCCCTATTGAGCTTCTGTATAGGCACCCTGTTCCAGGACCACTCTGTCTGGTTAAGGAGGGTTGGAAGCAAGCTCCCAGGAAAGTCCTCCAGCTACATGCTGGAAATCCAAATCTAGATCAAGTGCTTCCAGGAGAAGTCCAAGAAAATATAGAACGATTCAGAAAAGGGGGTGGTGATGAACAGAGTGTCTGAATTAAGCAGACCACTCTTACCCAGTCCAAAGATCAGGGCTTGATCCATCACCGTTATTTATCTCACTGCCCCATCCCAGCTCAGAACCTGGCTATATGCAAATTAGTCTGTCCCTGGCCCAGTGCATCATGGGAACAGGGCAGACCAAACTACCAAGCCAATTCTCCACCAGAAAGGAGACAAGCTACCGGGGACCGGTTTCTGGCATTTCAGCCTCTTCGGCCCGGCTTGCTTGAATCCTGATGGAGCAGTGAGAAAGGGACTCATGTCTGAGTATACCCTGCCACACCTATAGTGGCCAAAAACGATTCAGAAAAGGGGGTGGTGATGAACAGAGTGTCTGAATTAAGCAGACCACTCTTACCCAGTCCAAAGATCAGGGCTTGATCCATCACCGTTATTTATCTCACTGCCCCATCCCAGCTCAGAACCTGGCTATATGCAAATTAGTCTGTCCCTGGCCCAGTGCATCATGGGAACAGGGCAGACCAAACTACCGAGCCAATTCTTCACCAGAAAGGAGACAAGATACCGGGGACCGGTTTCTGGCATCTCAGCCTCTTCGGCCCGGCTTGCTTGAATCCTGATGGAGCAGTGAGAAAGGGACTCATGTCTGAGTATACCCTGCCACACCTATAGTGGCCAAAAACGATTCAGAAAAGGGGGTGGTGATGAACAGAGTGTCTGAATTAAGCAGACCACTCTTACCCAGTCCAAAGATCAGGGCTTGATCCATCACCGTTATTTATCTCACTGCCCCATCCCAGCTCAGAACCTGGCTATATGCAAATTAGTCTGTCCCTGGCCCAGTGCATCATGGGAACAGGGCAGACCAAACTACCAAGCCAATTCTTCACCAGAAAGGAGACAAGCTACCGGGGACCGGTTTCTGGCATTTCAGCCTCTTCGGCCCGGCTTGCTTGAATCCTGATGGAGCAGTGAGAAAGGGACTCATGTCTGAGTATACCCTGCCACACCTATAGTGGCCAAAAACGATTCAGAAAAGGGGGTGGTGATGAACAGAGTGTCTGAATTAAGCAGACCACTCTTACCCAGTCCAAAGATCAGGGCTTGATCCATCACCGTTATTTATCTCACTGCCCCATCCCAGCTCAGAACCTGGCTATATGCAAATTAGTCTGTCCCTGGGCCAGTGCATCATGGGAACAGGGCAGACCAAACTACCAAGCCAATTCTTCACCAGAAAGGAGACAAGCTACCGGGGACCGGTTTCTGGCATTTCAGCCTCTTCGGCCCGGCTTGCTTGAATCCTGATGGAGCAGTGAGAAAGGGACTCATGTCTGAGTATACCCTGCCACACCTATAAAACCGGTCCCCGGAAGCTTGTTTCCTTCCCAGTATAAGAATTGGCTTGGTAGTTTGGTTTGCCCTGTTCCCATCATGCACTGGGACAGGAACAGACTAATTTGCATATAGCCAAGTTCTGAGCTGGGATGGTGCAGTGAGCTAAAAAACGGTGATGGATCAAGCCCTGATCTTTGGACTGGGTAAGAGTGGTCTGCTTAATTCAGGCACTCTGTTCATCACCACCCCCTTTTCTGAATCGTTTTGTCCACCATAAGCGTGGAAGGGTATACTCAGATGTGAGTCCCTTGCTCATTGCACCATCAGGATTCAAGCAAGCCGGGCCGACGATGCCTGAAATGGCAGAAACCGGTCCCCGGAAGCTTGTTTCCTTCCCAGTATAAGAATTGGCTTGGTAGTTTGGTTTGCCCTGTTCCCATCATGCACTGGGACAGGAACAGACTAAGTTGCATATAGCCAAGTTCTGAGCTGGGATGGTGCAGTGAGCTAAAAAACGGTGATGGATCAAGCCCTGATCTTTGGACTGGGTAAGAGTGGTCTGCTTAATTCAGGCACTCTGTTCATCACCACCCCCTTTTCTGAATCGTTTTGTCCACCATAAGCGTGGAAGGGTATACTCAGATGTGAGTCCCTTGCTCATTGCACCATCAGGATTCAAGCAAGCCGGGCCGACGACGCCTGAAATGGCAGAAACCGGTCCCCGGAAGCTTGTTTCCTTCCCAGTATAAGAATTGGCTTGGTAGTTTGGTTTGCCCTGTTCCCATCATGCACTGGGACAGGAACAGACTAAGTTGCATATAGCCAAGTTCTGAGCTGGGATGGTGCAGTGAGCTAAAAAACGGTGATGGATCAAGCCCTGATCTTTGGACTGGGTAAGAGTGGTCTGCTTAATTCAGGCACTCTGTTCATCACCACCCCCTTTTCTGAATCGTTTTGTCCACCATAAGCGTGGAAGGGTATACTCAGATGTGAGTCCCTTGCTCATTGCACCATAAGGATTCAAGCAAGCCGGGCCGACGACGCCTGAAATGGCAGAAACCGGTCCCCGGAAGCTTGTTTCCTTCCCAGTATAAGAATTGGCTTGGTAGTTTGGTTTGCCCTGTTCCCATCATGCACTGGGACAGGAACAGACTAATTTGCATATAGCCAAGTTCTGAGCTGGGATGGTGCAGTGAGCTAAAAAACGGTGATGGATCAAGCCCTGATCTTTGGACTGGGTAAGAGTGGTCTGCTTAATTCAGGCACTCTGTTCATCACCACCCCCTTTTCTGAATCGTTTTGTCCACCATAAGCGTGGAAGGGTATACTCAGATGTGAGTCCCTTGCTCATTGCACCATCAGGATTCAAGCAAGCCGGGCCGACGACGCCTGAAATGGCAGAAACCGGTCCCCGGAAGCTTGTTTCCTTCCCAGTATAAGAATTGGCTTGGTAGTTTGGTTTGCCCTGTTCCCATCATGCACTGGGACAGGAACAGACTAATTTGCATATAGCCAAGTTCTGAGCTGGGATGGTGCAGTGAGCTAAAAAACGGTGATGGATCAAGCCCTGATCTTTGGACTGGGTAAGAGTGGTCTGCTTAATTCAGGCACTCTGTTCATCACCACCCCCTTTTCTGAATCGTTTTGTCCACCATAAGCGTGGAAGGGTATACTCAGATGTGAGTCCCTTGCTCATTGCACCATCAGGATTCAAGCAAGCCGGGCCGACGACGCCTGAAATGGCAGAAACCGGTCCCCGGAAGCTTGTTTCCTTCCCAGTATTTGCATATAGCCAAGTTCTGAGCTGGGATGGTGCAGTGAGCTAAAAAACGGTGATGGATCAAGCCCTGATCTTTGGACTGGGTAAGAGTGGTCTGCTTAATTCAGGCACTCTTTTCATCACCACCCCCTTTTCTGAATCGAAGAAAATATAGAAGCCAGACAGGAGGTCATGACATGGTGGTACAACTGGAAGGCCACTCTGGTCGAGTTTATGCCTGGCCTCAAAGTGTGATGGAGCCTGTGGAGCCCACCCAGGTCCCTACAAGACTGCTGGTCTGGTGTCTATGAGGTGAAGGAATGAAAGTGTGAGATCTCCTACCCAGTGGACTTCAAGACTCCCATTAACCCTTAATGGGATTTGCATTTCAATTGCCTCAAACCTTGAGATGTCCGAAGTAACCACACTCCAGGTCATGGACAGAAGAGTGAAGGAGGAGAGTGAACTTCTCTTGAACTCCTTTCATCCAAGGAGCAGGAGGGGGTCAGTGGAGGGTATCAGCCTCTTCCCTACCCTGACCCTAGTCTAACAGAGGGACTGCTGCCAGTTCCAGAAGCAGTTTGCCACTCTTTTCTCCTTTAGTGCAGGACTCACTAGATGGTGTATCCATGATATTGATACCGGAGATAGTATGTCTGGGAAGAGTAAAATCTACAGGCTATCTGATAAGGTTAGAGTCAGCATAAATGAGGACGTCTCAAAAATGCTGGAGCTAGATTTATTGAGCCTTCACACAACCCTTGCTCCAACCCAGTGGTGTTGGTTCCCAAAGTTGCTCTTTCAGGTACCACCCTAGAACTTAGGTTCTGCATGGTCTATCTGGGGCTCAAAGCTATAACCAAGACTGGCTCACACCCCATCCCCAGAGCCGATGAGCTCACAAATCGAATGGGGGCTGGCAAGTTCCTCAGCATGTTTGGTATAATGTCTGGGTACTGGCAGATTGCCTTGACTGATGGGGCCAAAGAGAGGTCTGCATTCTATACCCCAGAAAGACACTTACAGTTTCGGTGAATGCCCCTCGGTTTAAAGAATGCCCCTGCCACCTTCCAGAGGTTGGTCAACCAGGTCCTGGCTGGATTGTATAACTTTAGTGGCACCTATCTAGATGATATTGCGGTGTTCAGTTCTATTAGAAAGGACCACTTCTACCAACTCAGGAAAATGTTCAGGTTCTGCTGAGAGCAGGCCTGACTATCAAGGGCAGTAACTGCCAGATTGGGCAGGGTTCAGTGGTCTACTTGGGACGCCAAGAGGGAGGAGGCAAGGTGCAGCTTTTCCAAGCCAAGATCCAAACCATTCTGGCTTGGGAACTTCCTCAAGACCCAGACAGAGGCGACCACCTTCCTGGGCCTCACAGACACAGGAGATTTGTCAGAGGGTATGGCACCATTGCTGCTCCCTTAACAGAGTGGACTGTTATGAAACAACCCAGACAGGTGATCGGGACAAAGGCGTGCCGAACACTTTTGACACCCTGAAGAAAGCCATGTGCACAGCACCCATGCTCAAGGTCCCCGACTTCTCCAGAGAATAAATTGTGCAGAGCTGTGCTCTTGCAGCAAAATGCTGAGGGCCTGGATCAACCCCTAGCCTTCATCAGTGAGAGACTACTTTCCAAGGAACCAAGATGAACTGCAATAGAAAGGGAAGCCTCTGGAGTGATCTGGGAATTGAAGAAGGTGAGACCATACATGTTTGGTGCGCACTTCTGGGTTTAGACAGTCCACAGACACCTTAGGTGGCTAATGCGGATGAGGAGTGAGAATCCCAAACTGTTGAGGTGGTCCACCTCCAGGGTATGGACTTTATGGTGGAACACCATCCTAGAACAGACTATGCCAATGCTGATGGTTATGCCAGAAATTTCCGCCCTAGGTATGAGAACTCCCAGCTGGCTGGGTAGTTCTCCCCACTTCCAGCGAGGGTGTGGAAGGACATGCTTTAGATCTGGCATCCTTAGCATGGTTTTCCCAATAACTTTTTGCCTTCAATCCTCCTGTTTTGCCGACTTCATTTTTGCTGGCTTTAGGAGTCTACACACTTTACCACTGCTACCCAGTGCTAAAGTACATGTGCTCTCTCCTTAAAACATGGTAAAATTGGCTTAAATCCAATTGGCTTATTTAGTTTACTTGCAAGTCCCTAGTAAAGTGATGTTACCTGTGCCCAAGGCCTATATATGAAATGCTACTATGCTACATTTTGTTCATCAATTGTACTTTTTACATATGTCATCCCGAGTGGGACGGGTATGCCCAGACATGGGTCCCGTGCTCTCCATGCCAATGGAGTCAAGCTATCCTGGCTGACGAGGGGTGAAACCCCGAAACCGGTCCTAGGATGCTTGTTTCCAGTCCAGGGAGGAACTGGCTTGGCAGTTCGGACTGGACTGTTCCCATGAGGCACAGGGTCAAGGCTGATTTGCATATGGCCAGGTCTAAACTGGGGTGGCATGGTGAGCAAATGAATGATGGATTTAACTCCTTCGCTGCGGGGCTAATTCCCCCGCGGTTCTGGGGGGAGGAGGGCGTGCGCGGGGCCGCAGTTTGAGTGACGAGCTCAGCTCGTCATACTGTACGGTGGCGCTGTGCTCAAGACGAGCTCAGCTCGTCATGACCACACCCGTTTCTTAGAACACTCAGCACAGCAGGGGAATTATCCCTGCGTGGGAGCACCGTGGCGGTCATGATGAGCTCAGCTCGTCATGAGCACAGCGCCACCGTGCCTCATGACGAGCTGAGCTCGTCATGAAGACGCAAGTTGTTAACCCAGATCTCTTGACTGGGGGTGAATGTCTGATTTGTTCTGCATTCCGTCCATCAATTGTGTCTCTTTTGCTTTCTCATCCACTTAATTAGCCCTTTACAATTTTCAGGAATGCCATTGCAGCCTGTGTGAGCAGTTTAAACAGCCTTGTCACCATGGCAAAGTAAACCTATTTCCAGACCCAAACTTTCCTCTAGGAAAACAACTTCTTGGAATCACTCTGGACTTTTCACATGCTCGTGCGTGTGTTTTTAAAAAAAAAAGTTTTTTTCTATTGGTCTATGCATGCGAAGACAGCACGCAATTAGGCGAAGGCGGGTGCATGTCCCACCTTTGCCAGGAAATGTATCTGCCCATGGCCTACGGCTTGCGGTTACAAGCACGTCACCATCTGTATTTTAATTAGCGTGTTTGCAGCGCTCACTCGCCCCCGCTTCTCTCGCGAGCATTGCCCCTGCCAGTGGCTGACTGTCATGGGCTCTGCCCCGGGTAGCCATTGTTTAAGACATACTGTTGACCAAAGCTTGAATGTCTGCAGGAACCAGCGTGTGTCTTTAGACTGCTTGAATGTCGGCAGTAACCAACGCGGGTCTTTAGACTGCTCCAACATACACGCCTCTCAAGCTGGCCTGCGTGGGAATATAATTGCAGCACGGAGGCCTCACTGTACCCTGTCCAATGCACGTACTGAGCTTCAAGCCCTGCTCAGAAAGGGGTGACATGTGCCCCCATCTCACTGTACTCGTTCACTGCACATGAGCATGAACGCACGATCAACTACCCCAGCGCCCACCAGTTCACTGCACGCCTCAGGGATACACTGGGTACGACTGCATCCCACGCCACAACTTCTCCAAAGACCACACTTCCAGTGAGTGCCACATCTCCCAGCGCACCCCTATATTGTGTCCCACAGTACTCTTTACCACAGCACTACGCTGCACGCCCAACTGCAGCGCTGCACGCCATAACCTCCAGCAAGATAGAGATGCCCGGAGCGGTGAAGACGGACCCCGCGGCCCTGATAGCCTTGCAGCACCTGCTGCCCTCCCCCACACCCAACCTAGAGATCTGGCAAACCAAGGTAAGAGGTTACGGGGTTTCACGGGATGAGGAGGGGGCACGGGCTGCGGTGTCTGACGTCCGTCTACGCGTGGGCAGCTCCGTAGCTCTCACCAGCTCCCAGACTGCGGTAGTTCTACAGACTTCACCAGGTCTGAAGTTACTTCCCACGAAGCTCGAGCTCCCAGCCTCCCGTACACTGGCCCACTCGAGCTCTGGTCTGTAGTTGCACCGCGGCCTGCACTACCCCCTGCCCGCCCCCCAAAAAACTGGCTTGCACGACAGCCGAGCCAGTGGTCCCCCTCCGCAGGTAATAACCGCCTCCATCATACACACTGGTTTGTAGAAACGTCATACCCCTAGTTGCCCCAACCTGCACTGACACTAGGACACACACCGGCCTGCATGCGCTTCATACCCTGCAGATGCTCCGTGATCTGTTGTTCGGCACGAACTCCACGTCCTGCCTGCAGTTAGTTTCATAGGCTGTACAGAGTACTTAGCTTGCACCAGATCTCAGCCGGTCCTAGCTCCCCACCCTTCATTGGCTCCTTAGCCTGCACCAGATCCCAGCTTGCCCTAGCTCCCCACCCTTTATTGGCTCCTTAGCTTGCAGTAGATCCCATCCTGCCCGAGCTCCCCACCCTTGGTTAGCTCTCCTCTCTGCACTAGTTCCATGCCCTGTAAAAACTGCTCACCCAGAGGAGATTCTCTGCCTGTACTTATTGCCCCCAAGCGTGCTCTGAACCTCCCGGCTGGACTGCAAGCACTGCAGGCATTGCATCTGACTGCAGCTGGCACTAGATCCCACGCGGCACTAGATCCCCGGGTGCATTGTATACCTTGTCAGGTCTACATTACCAGTCATCCCCGGATCACCTGGTGCAACGCTTGTACTGCATCCCGTGCTGCTCTAGACACTCGGGATCTACATGCGTGTATGTGGGCCGGCCAGGCTGCACAAGATCTCACTATCCATTGGATCCGTAGCCTCTTGCGGCCCCACTAGGCTTTCACCATGCGCTGGATTATTTCCGCTGCATATTATTTGCAGTCTGCATGGGATTCTCACATTCACTTGATCCCCAGCCAGCAGTGGATCCCAATCTCGCACCAGTCCCTTACAACATACATCAAATGCCCAGACTGGACTAGATCTCTGGTTTGCACTTACATCCGTGGCCGACTCGGACTTCACAGAGTCTACTAGATCCAGATCGAGTCTGCCTCAGAAGCAAGGCCTTTACTCCTTCCCCTATCTACCTTTACTTCTTCCCCTATCTGCAATCTCTCCAAATCCTGCTCTAGAATAGATTTCAATCCTGCCCTAAGATCCTGGCGGGCATCAGATCCATAATGTGCCTAGTGGGTGATAATGTGCTGCATGGCTAAACATTTACAAGGTGCCAAAGGCTAGATCTATTGGCTATGCCAATGCTTGTTAATATATAGAAGTCACCCCTATATGTCCTGGGCAGTCCAGAGAGCAGGATGCAGTATACTGAACAAGTTGGAAATGTACTTTTAAGTTTTACATGCCTGGTAGTGAACATTTGTTACAGAACACCTGATTCTGGGAGTACTTTTTACTTGGGGAATTATTAATATGAGGGATAAGAAATGTTTCTTTCCTGAAGAAGGTGGGGATATATTACGTTGGACCCACTGAAACACGTTGATGCCTTGTGTTGGAATACATCACGTATTAATGACAAATGCAACACTCTAAGATTGATATCTAACAGGGATTTACTGTTTTTAGTTGTGTGCATTTAGACGTTATTTATCTGTCGGTTTGACTATTGTGATGTCTTCGTGATTTGAAATCATTTTTCTTGTTGATTTTTTGTCCCACTTGCTACTGTGGTTTTTAACTGTATTGATCATTGTGATTATATGTTTTTAAATTTTAATGAAATATTTGAACAGAAAATCTGTTTTGGGAATGTATGAGTTTTAATTGGGTAACATATGTAAAGAATTATTTGAATAAACTGTAAGAATTGGTAAAAAATAAATTAGCTATACATCTTTGCACTGATTTGGTCCCTTAGTTCATGTAACTTGGTATTTTGGGGGTGGTCCACCCTGGTTGAATGAGCACTTTTGGGGGTGTATGTGATTTAAGAGTGTTGGTGTCTTAAGATTTTCTCCCAAGGGAATCGTTTGTTGACTTTAGCATTAACAGCCCATCACAGCGTGTTTCTAAGTAATGAGATGCTTACTACACTAATTACTCAACTGCAACAAGCAATCAAGTCCTTATTATAGTGACATTGACTGGTCTTCTTCCATTTCTGATTAATTCTGGTGTGTCAGAGGCTTAAAGAACCCAGGCTATTATCTCCATTGTTTTCAGTTTCATTGAGTAGACCTGTTTATTATATGCATTCCTCAAATTCGCAATTCAAAACAGCTGTTACTGAAGTTTAGCTCAGACACTGGTCTATATTTATTTTGTTAGTTCTTTCAGCTTATGGAAGGGTGTGTGAATATTGTATTACATTAAATAATAACACTTTACATCCCAGTAACTACTTTAAAACGTCATCTAGTTTAGGTGCTTACACAAAGGCTCCTTCTTAACATGGTATTTATCCATGTTATACAGTAAATGTTTTGCTTTGTGACCGTGCCCATCTCCGGTGTGATGCTATAATTGGATCACAATTTGTGGCAGTTTTCATTCACTCATCCAGCTATGAGCCGATTATCCAACCTTTCAGACGTGCATGCACATTGTTATCCACTCACATTCACTCACTCACTCATCCATCCATTCATCCATGTGAGCACTCATCCCTCTAACTGGAGACTCAGTCTCACATTCACCCACTTACCTAGTCACACAACATCAACAAGTAGAAAGGAAGCACTGCCACTTTGAAAATGGCCATGCCTATTGACTTTGTTGATGCTTATTAAATAATGTGTGGATTGGACTTTGCACATCATTCTCTGTCTACTAACTAGAACACCACAGTTCATGTCTGTGGATTAATTAGCACTGACTAGTTATTCCTAAAGAGCAGGTATCCGAAAGGCCAATTCTATAAAATAAATATGAAACACAGTGAATGTGAATGTGACTTACCTCCTGAAATGAGCTGCCTGGACATAAACAAGGCAGTGGATCCAGTAGAGCAGTTGTTGTTGACATTAACAATAGGGATCCCAGTTGTTCCTAGGCTGTGGTACACCGCACGCTGGCCACATGTTGAGTCACCTACATACAGAGAGAAAAAACATCATTTTAAAAAGTGGGACAGCAGTTTAAGTTCTAGATCTATAACTGCATTATGACTTTAAGGCTCTCATCCACACTCCAGGATCAACAGATGTGATGGCTGACTATTGATCAATCAATCTGGCAATCATTCAGCATCCTTTCAACCCCTACAACCTTCCCACAGCTCACAGTTCTTACCCCCACCATTACAAACACAACACACCACATTTTTGCTGAACTGGCAAATCTGAACTCGCTCTACCTACAGGGGGTCACAACAACTGACTAGTTACCTTTCCCCTGCATCCTTATGTTCCTTCTGTGAAAATGGCCAACTATGTACTACTTTCTAATTCCTCCCCGTATCCATGGTGTATTTACTCAAATCCCCCACAGATTTTAATACCTTTCACCAGCAGATTACCTGCCAGACTGCAAATCTTAACGCCGATATACCAAGTCCATCACTTTTGAAGAAAGTAGAGTTCCCATCAAATACTTTTCGTCCTTAATTATCGGAAGTGCATGATTAAATGGTATTGAGGGAGATACATTGCTGTTTTTGCTGTAAGTGTGATTTATTCTTGTACTACTCCTTCTTATACTGTTCCACGAAAAAAGGTAGGACTACGTATTAAGAAAAACAGAACATCAGAATGTAGGGACTGAATCCATCTACACCATCAGAGACTGTCGGCTCAATTTCCAGCTATCTCACAGTGCCTCACCCGAACCCCTGACCTTCCTGGTGTGGCAGGTGATTTTGGCAACATCGAACATGATACTGTGCTCCACAAGGGATTTGTGGAAACAGAACTTATTTCTTTCGTTGTTTACTTATGCATGCCATGGTAACTACACAAGAATGATACAACTAAAGTTATCAATACATTTATTGAAACAATCCTAAAAAGAATGAGCTGTGATTATTAGCCAGATAAAACAAAGCAATGTGACCAGCATTGTGAACATGGTGAAAAGAATAAACAGTCCAACTATGGCAGTCTGATTTGTATATATTTCTACCTCTCACTACTTCACTACTTTGAGAGCATAGTTGGTGCACCTTCTGCCCAATCTCTTAGGTTAGCATGAGCCCCCATACCTGGATAACTTGGCCAGGGAAATAAGCCTAAAGCGGAATTGGCAATCCTTTGCTACAGAATAAAAGATCAGTGTCAGCAGAGCTGAATGTGGAACACAGTGTTTGTTCCAGGACAATTGTGATTGAAGTGCTCCTATGAGCTCGGAAGGCCTGTGTGAAGTTTATATAATAAAAGCCCCTGTGTTAGAGGTACAGCTTTGATGCAATGATCCGTCTAGATGTTAGCAGCTGTCTCCCAACAGGCAATGGAATCACTAGGATATCTTGTTCTGTGTTCCTAACCTTGAACAGTGTGTACTGATTACAAAACGAGAAAGGCTTCCTAAAACAAACATGTACAACGTCTTCTCAGCATAATATTGTTCAAGCAAACATGTAAAAATAAAGTTGCTAAAACATATTCTGCTAAAACATGTCAAATTTAAAACTAAAATGAAGAACCACAGTGGGCCCAAGAAGGCCTCACAACATGTTTTCTAACATTTGAATATCATAGGTCAATCTGATCTCCAGACTTCCTGTACCATAAGAGTAAATCACAGCAAAATATTTAAGAATAGGGCCCACTGGTATGACTTTCTCTGGCTCAAAACCCACTCTTTGGCTCAAATACCAACCTCGGACAGAGAATGCTCGCCTTTAATTAAGATCTTCACACCAAAGCTCTCCACTTCGAAACTCTTTCTACTTCTTTATCTCCTCATTATAAACACCTATTTTAGATCTTCAAAAACACAACAACTATTCCACGATCTGTCAACATTCAGTTAGCTATCGAGTTAACCTTTGAAAAAGTGCACACATTTCAACAGTAGCGGCCGGTGTCAGAGAAAAGTGGTGCAGCAGCAGCCTGGGGGCAGCGCAGGATGGTGGGCAGCGCATGGGGGGGGGAGGTGGATAATAGATAATAACAATACAGAAAAATAACTAACCTGTCGCCTCACCATTCTTATGGCTCCAATGCAGCACAGGCTGAGGCTCCCAGACTCTTTATGGCCAATAAAGATGTTGCCCTCATGCTGAGGGCAGCGTGAAGTGCTGGGATTGACCTGAGTGCCTTGGATTTGGTCGCCCAGAGACACTGGGAGCCTGTGCTTGCTATCTCCAACCCAGCAACTCAGCTCGGGTTGGAGACATCTGGGTGCGCATGTCGGTTTGGCTGTCCTAAGACAGCCGGCCCAAACAGACATGCACAATTGTAGCAGTGCCAACCACTTTTCCTCCATGAGTCATGACGATAGATGGCCACACCCCCAAGATGGCTCCATGAAGAAAAAGAAAATGATAATAAACCAGTTTTATTATCATTTTTTTTTCCAGGTTTGCATCTGCTGGCAAGGGGGTGACGTTCTTCTGCCAAAACGGAGGAGCCGCCCCTGCAATTCCCCAAAACCTCCCACTGCCATCTCTATTCATCGTACATCTTTCCACCATAAACTGCACTCACACAGATTACTATTGCTGTGTCTGAGGCTTCTGGGGAAATCTTCTAGCTTATCCTAAGGTTTATGCCAGACCACTGTGCTTCTCCACATTTGTACTTGACAGTTTTCACAATTTTTTCCATGAAGAAATCCATCTTCTATTCTGTAGATTACCACCAGTTCTTCCCCTTAATAGAAATAATGTATTTTACATGGCTTCCACTAGAAGAATTAGCATGAATAACCGGATTGAAATCAGGTTATTTATTGTTGCGAGGTAAGAACAGTGAGAAATAAAAGTTGTATCCTACTGTTGTGATATCACCAGGGGAAGTGCTCCTCCTCTGTGTTCTGCCACCTCACCCGGGTCTCCAATAACCCAAGAGAGGCAGAGCAATAGCAGTAGGCGGGCTCATCCATCTACTCTGGGTCTTCATAGCAGCAAGGATGGCAGGAGACCAAGGCATAGCCTGCAGCAACTACTACACTTACCTGTCATCACAAGAACCTCGCACAAAGCCACTGTTAGCATGTGCTAGCTCGATCTGTTGCAAATGTGAGAGCAAAGAACATAGTTTTGGGCAGGGGAGGGGGTGGGCCGACACAGTGGAAAGTAAAATCAATGTGAAAATCAAATCTCAAACAAACTGCCTCGATAAGTTAAAATATTAGTCATAATTGGGCTGGCTATTTTCCTTTTATGACCACTGAGACTGGATTTGTGTGTGCCTAATCCATGTACAGGGGCCTAAGGAGAGACATGCTTTAACTCAGACCCAGTTTGCAATTATGCTACAGAGCCCTTTCTAGATCCCATATGTTGACAGTTTTCCTGGAAGGAAAGCTATTGCTATTCTTTTAAAGGGAGTACTAACAATAGCCAGGAAGAGTGAAGTGTAGTCAGCTCATTAAATAAATGGGGAACATATGGAAACAATGTATCCAACTGCCTGAAACAATTTCTCAGAGAGTGTTAGATGACTAGGCTGGAATCCCTGTGAATTGTGGGAGCAGGGATGAGTGGTAGACAGTTGGATTGCACGGGACAGAAGAGCTCAACTTCTTCAGGGATATCCTGTCTAATTTTGTTTTTTACATCCCAAAGCACTTTAACCACATAGCTGCTTCGAACATTCCGTGCCAGTGCGGAACGTTCGAAGAAACGGGCGGGGCTGCGTCTGCCAACGGTTGTTCGCAGCACCAGCCAGGTATGGCCGACGGGAGCACGGAACGGGTTAAGGGGGTTCGGGTGACAATAGGCATATGAACTGCATTACTATAGAGGGAAGGTGGGAAAGGCAGACCTAGGCAACTTTCTAAAAATTGTTTTTGGGTCACCCAACAATAGTATGCTGGCTTCTAGTCAAACTAGAAGAAGTAGAGACATTTCTCAGAGATGATTTTGCAAGCCATACATTATATTAGTAAGCCAAACGACTGTGAAAGACAAAGGAGCGTGATAAATGAGACTGGCAATTTTAGAAGTTGGACCTCTCAGAGAACGTAAAGCGATATTTTGTGTGTTAAAAGGATGTATCCCAGAAAGAATCTAGCAGGTGATACCTGCTGCATATCATGTGGGAAAACATTTTCAAGTGCATAGTTTGTAGTCGAGTTATAATTCCCAATTATCGAATGATTTGGTTTTATACATTAGTGATTCATTCATGATGACTGTATTGTTTTAACTTGCCACCTAACATTTTCGTGATTCTCTCTCCATACAACTGTATTTCTGCTACTACATAGTGTTAATTCTTATTGTTATTTTTAAATACTGTCGCACTTTTATGGATACATTGTCTATCCGAATAAAGTTTGTGAACTGAACTGAGTTATAATTCTGATTCAGGAGTAAACAGCAGTTTGCACCTGAATCAAAATTTGCACAGGAAGGGGAATAAGACCCGAAATCAGAGAAGTTTGGTAACTGTCAGTAGATTTTCAGACCACAAGCAGAATCAAATTCCCATAATAACTTATTTATCGTTCATAAGGAACCAGGTACTTATGCAAGCCCATTTATAATGTGAATTTATTATGCCTCCTCAATAGCATAAGGATAAGTTATCTAAAGAGGATACTAAGCAATATATGATAAATGTACAGAGAATATTGCAAGATTTAACAGCAGTTTTTGAATTGGTACATTTATGATGGAATTAAGTTCCGCGGGCCAGACAGACACAGTCACACATCAGATTATTCTTGGTCAAGAACTGATCCTCTCTTGCAGGTGTCAGATTGAGGTGAGGTGTTCAGCAGATCACTCAGGATTATTTTGAACAGATATTGCATTTGGAGTAACACACTGAAATAGATAGCTAGAGAGGAGGTAACACAATATATAATGCTGTAGGGCAGTGGTTCCCAAACTTTTGACTCCTAAGGACCCCCATTGAGTCACCACTGGAAGCCGGGGACCCCCAAGCAATTTGTAGGATTTTAATTTCAAACATTAAACCAGTATTTTAAAAAAAATTAACACACGTGTGCACACAAAACACATACTCAAATTACTAATGATTTTAGGGGCACATTTACAAGCAAGCCCCTATCACCATGGGAACATCACTTTTTGAGACGTTCCCGTGACGATAGGGGATTCCCCTTATTTACAAGTCAACGTTAAGCCACGTAACGTGGCTTAACAGTGCCTTAACAAATAAGACCCCCTTTCACCCAATGCTTAGCGTGAAAAGGGTGGGCAGTGGGTGTTGCGGTGGGCGTTTCCCCTGCAACACCCATTGGTTTTGACGCTGCCCCCTATTTACAAGGACAGCGTCAATGGGAGGCAGCGCCAAAAATAAGGCCAGGGAAAACCTGGTCTTAACTTGGCAAAACAAGGTGAAATGCTTCATTTCTCCTCGTTTTTGCGAAACGCCTTGGATTATTTATGTTCAGGAAGGTGACCCTTCCTGCACATCAACAATCTTTAAAAAAAAAAGAAGTTTTGTAACTTCCATGTGTGCTGCTTTAAGGGGGGACCTTCCTGTTCATAAACTATCTTCCCCTGTTAAATGTAGCGCCAGCGCAGGGGAAACGCAGGGATGCACCATATTCTTGTACATATGGTGCAGCCCTGCGTTTCTGAAGTGGCGGAGTGTGTTGTTAAGCCAAGGAGGCTAACGACACTCTCTGCCACTTCTGTTATATTTTATATTGAAAGAATTTGCAAGAAAACGAGAAAGGTTAATGGGAAGGTTGGTGCTGCATCTCGGTGACTAACTTTTCAATGGTTGGTTTTATTTCGCAGTACGAGGCTCCTTCTCCTGCCAGGGCCGGACTGGAAAACCCAAAGCAGCCTTTGCAAATGATTTCAGACCAGTCCCCATAGGGTGCATACCAAGTGCAGTGAGTGAGCCTGACCACTACAAAGGGCCTTTGGGAGGCTCTCCCCCTAAGAAATGTAGGAAACAATGGTGCAGTCTACAACACATCATATCATTATATATTGAATTGTATAAGCCTTTAAAGAATAGTAAATAAAGACCTGACTATGCACCAGAATAAGAACATCTTTCTAGGGGTTCTTCAATGATTCCCCCACTATCACCCTCCAACAGTGCTTCTCATCTCTCCATAGCCCCTCTGACACATGTATTTAATTTCTTATAGCATCTCTAATACCAGTGTAGGATGTCAGAGCAATATACATCACACACATATAGAGACAGTGAATCATACGTGTAAATCAGTGTATAGAAAATGTTACTTAAGGCACAGGGGACTACAAGGTGTAGAACTTACATGTCATTCGTACTGGTAGGAATTTTGAAAGAGTGCTTGGTCTGGAGAAGCACAAATTCAGGATTCAGAAAATAACACAATGGTTAGCATTGACTTTAACAATAGAAATGTATTTCCACCCAAATAGACCTTTTTAGCAGCATCAGTATAATGAAAGACCGGGAAAAAACATAAAGTCACAAACTTGTACCTTGAAGTTTGCAAGCAGCTGTTTGATGACAGTTTGTAGGTCACTGTGCTAGATTACGATTGTCACTGATGAACTGCACTTTAACAAAAGAACCTCTCTGACAAAAGCAGTAAACCACTGACCTATGCATAAAAAATACTGTTTTTTAAAATACATGGTGCAAGTTCTTTGCAGTAGGCATATTAACCCTCTGTGCTACATTAGATAAGTCAAAGCTGCTACTGAACAAAACTGTCATCTCTCTCCAGCAGGGACATTAATCACAGACGTTATCTTGACACTTTTATTGTTCTTTGAAAACTGCTAATTAAACAAGATACTTTGCAGTGCTTTTAAAACTGCTGCCTGTGGACCCCCTGGGAATGTGTCAGGGACCCCTGGGGGTCCGCGGACCACAGTTTGGGAAACACTGCTGTAGGGTATAAAGAGGTTTCAGCAGAAAGGGGACATGGCAAAGGGGATATCTACTTTAGAAGAAACACATTAAATGGTTAACAGAAGATATGCCATAAGAAGGCAGAAATAATGGTTAAAATGGTAAAAACAATTGGTACACTGAAAGATGGGGATGTACCAGGCTCTTGGTGACCTGCAAACATTTGCATATTTCACAAACCTGGGAGAAACAATAGTTTGTGTACAGAGAGTATTGCAAGATTTAACAGCAGTTTTTGACTTGGTACATTTTTGAGGGAATTAAGTTCCGCGGGCCAGACAGACATCAGGCTCTTCTTGGTCAAGAATTCCTTAAAAACTATAAAATGTATGCAACAATATGAGCTTAGAAGATTTCTAGAGTTATTTATTAGGTCACTGGTAAACAAGAAATTAATTCACTGAATGAAAAAAGGGTTTTCAAGCAGAGAATTAACTTTCTCACTAGAAAAGTGGGAGGTTTTTGTAAAACCATATAAAACAACTAAGACCACTTTAATAGCGAATGGGAGCAGTCAGAAACAGTGTCTGTTCAAATGGTTACTGCTAAGCCCCTTATGTTATACCATAAACAAGAGCATCTGGTTGTAAAGCTACAGATGAGTACAGATGTAAAAAGACTTATATCAGATAGATGGTAGCTTTCCTTACATTTTATAATTTTCTTGTCTACCGTCAAAAGCTTGAGTGTTAATCTACGATAGTTATGATGCTAAAAAATAAAAATGAAAATTGGTTTGGTTATTCAGCTATTAAACATAAAATCCAAATATTGCTTATAAACTAACCTACAGAGACTAGGAGACATTCTCCTAGTGTCTGCAGTCTCGTACAGAAATTAGAAGTTCCATTAAAGAGCTAGTTAAGCCAATTCTATAATTGGCACAATGGAGAGCTGAGTTAACAGAATTAGCATATATCTTACATTTTGACAAGAAAAATTAACTATAACGGAATCGGATTAGTAACCTTCAAATATCACTTATAGGCAGAATAAATTACATCAAATTTGCTGTTCTTTCCCAATATGGTTTCTTAAGTAGTCAACTATGACAGACTTGTCAAGTTAATAATTTAAGAAGCTGAAATCAAAAATAATAAAATTCCTATGGATGCACAAACCTGATAGGACTGCCTAGTTTATGGGACTGAGTATTTTATGTTTATAAAGGACAAACTGAAAAGGAGATGGAACATTCCAACGTCTTAGCCATCTTATGTTACAGCTAACTTTTGGAAGATACAACATCACTGACTTAGACATTTAAATGGTAAAACTAACACTGACTGAAGTGCCATAGAGGAAATTAGAATATAAAGTCAGGTAGCTAAGGATGCTCAGTTCTTTCATACAATTGCAATATAGTATCATATATCAATACTGAAACACACTCAGTTACAATCATGTTTTGGTATATATATCTTGAAAAAGAATTGCCATGCAAGGAGACGTCACTAAGATGATAACACGACCTTCATCCTTCATTTAATGTGGGCAACAGACACGATGCATTCAACCCCACCATCAGTTTCGCCAAACATGTTTCGGGCATTGAGCCCTTGTTCACTGGCTGCAGCGCAAAGTTCCGACAGCTGTGTGGACTTTCATATCCTGCCCCGCCCAGATGGGACTTCTCCATGCCCGATGGCATTCTGGGGTATGTAGTCCTACTGATACCTAAATAAGTGCTGTGCGAGGCTTCGTGCTCAAAATAAAATTCCAAGTGGGTTCCAAGGTGAGGAAATGGACCAGTGCCTGCTGAGTAGAGCACCCCACAAAAGTTCGGCAATTTATCAGCTCCTCCAGGCGCCCCAATGTCAGGCACCACGGGTCCACGAAGTGTGTGGCAGGGCGTCTCCGCGGCGTGACACGCCGCAGTTCCATATCTTGAAAAAGAATTGCCATGCAAGGAGACGTCACTAAGATGATAACACGACCTTCATTTAATGTGGGCAACAGACACGATGCATTCAACCCCACCATCAGTTTCGCCAAACATGTTTCGGGCATTGAGCCCTTGTTCACTGGCTGCAGCGCAAAGTTCCGACAGCTGTGTGGACTTTCATATCCTGCCCCGCCCAGATGGGACTTCTCCATGCCCGATGGCATTCTGGGGTATGTAGTCCTACTGATACCTAAATAAGTGCTGTGCGAGGCTTCGTGCTCAAAATAAAATCCCAAGTGGGTTCCAAGGTGAGGAAATGGACCAGTGTCTGCTGAGTAGAGCAGCCCACAAAAGTTCGGCAATTCATCAGCTCCTCCAGGCGCCCCAATGTCAGGCACCACGGGTCCACGAAGTGTGTGGCAGGGCGACTCCGCGGCGTGGCACGCCGCAGTTCCATATCTTGAAAAAGAATTGCTATGCAAGGAGACGTCACTAAGATGATAACACGACCTTCATTTAATGTGGGCAACAGACACGATGCATTCAACCCCACCATCAGTTTTGGCAAAAATGTTTCGGGCATTGAGCCCTTGTTCACTGGCTGCAGCGCAAAGTTCCGACAGCTGTGTGGACTTTCATATCCTGCCCCGCCCAGATGGGACTTCTCCATGCCCGATGGCATTGTGAGGTATGTAGTCCTACTGATACCTAAATAAGTGCTGTGCGAGGCTTCGTGTTCAAAATAAAATCCCAAGTGGGTTCCAAGGTGAGGAAATGGACCAGTGTCTGCTGAGTAGAGCACCCCACAAAAGTTCGGCAATTTATCAGCTCCTCCAGGCGCCCCAATGTCAGGCACCACTGGTCCACGAAGTGTGTGGCAGGGCGTCTCCGCGGCTTGGCACGCCGCAGTTCCACATCTTGAAAAAGAATTGCCATGCAAGGAGACGTCACTAAGATGATAACACGACCTTCATTTAATGTGGGCAACAGACACGATGCATTCAACCCCATCATCAGTTTCGCCAAACATGTTTCGGGCATTGAGCCCTTGTTCACTGGCTGCAGCACAAAGTTCCGACAGCTGTGTGGACTTTCATATCCTGCCCCGCCCAGATGGGACTTCTCCATGCCCGATGGCATTCTGGGGTATGTAGTCCTACTGATACCTAAATAAGTGCTGTGCGAGGCTTCGTGCTCAAAATAAAATCCCAAGTGGGTTCCAAGGTGAGGAAATGGACCAGTGTCTGCTGAGTAGAGCACCCCACAAAAGTTGGGCAATTTATCAGCTCCTCCAGGCGCCCCAATGTCAGGCACCACGGGTCCACGAAGTGTGTGGCAGGGCGTCTCCGCGGCGTGGCACGCCGCAGTTCCATATCTTGAAAAAGAATTGCCATGCAAGGAGACGTCACTAAGATGATAACACGACCTTCATTTAATGTGGGCAACAGACACGATGCATTCAACCCCACCATCAGTTTCGCCAAACATGTTTCGGGCATGGAGCCCTTGTTCACTGGCTGCAGCGCAAAATTCCGACAGCTGTGTGGACTTTCATATCCTGCCCCGCCCAGATGGGACTTCTCCATGCCCGATGGCATTCTGGGGTATGTAGTCCTACTGATACCTAAATAAGTGCTGTGCGAGGCTTCGTGCTCAAAATAAAATCCCAAGTGGGTTCCAAGGTGAGGAAATGGACCAGTGTCTGCTGAGTAGAGCACCCCACAAAAGTTCGGCAATTTATCAGCTCCTCCAGGCGCCCCAATGTCAGGCACCACGGGTCCACGAAGTGTGTGGCAGGGCGTCTCCGCGGCGTGGCACGCCGCAGTTCCATATCTTGAAAAAGAATTGCCATGCAAGGAGACGTCACTAAGATGATAACACAACCTTCATTTAATGTGGGCAACAGACACGATGCATTCAACCCCACCATCAGTTTCGCCAAACATGTTTCGAGCATTGAGCCCTTGTTCACTGGCTGCAGCGCAAAGTTCCGACAGCTGTGTGGACTTTCATATCCTGCCCCGCCCAGATGGGACTTCTCCATTCCCTATGGCATTCTGGGGTATGTAGTCCTACTGATACCTAAATAAGTGCTGTGCGAGGCTTCGTGCTCAAAATAAAATCCCAAGTGGGTTCCAAGGTGAGGAAATGGACCAGTGTCTGCTGAGTAGAGCACCCCACAAAAGTTCGGCAATTTATCAGCTCCTCCAGGCGCCCCAATGTCAGGCACCACGGGTCCACGAAGTGTGTGGCAGGGCGTCTCCGCGGCGTGGCACGCCGCAGTTCCATATCTTGAAAAAGAATTGCCATGCAAGGAGACGTCACTAAGATGATAACACGACCTTCATTTAATGTGGGCAACAGACACGATGCATTCAACCCCACCAACAGTTTCGCCAAACATGTTTCGGGCATTGAGCCCTTGTTCACTGGCTGCAGCGCAAAGTTCCGACAGCTGTGTGGACTTTCATATCCTGCCCCGCCCAGATGGGACTTCTCCATGCCCGATGGCATTCTGGGGTATGTAGTCCTACTAATACCTAAATAAGTGCTGTGCGAGGCTTCGTGCTCAAAATAAAATCCCAAGTGGGTTCCAAGGTGAGGAAATGGACCAGGGCCTGCTGAGTAGAGCAGCCGACAAAAGTTCGGCAATTCATCAGCTCCTCCAGGCGCCCCAATGTCAGGCACCACGGGTCCACGAAGTGTGTGGCAGGGCGTCTCCGCGGCGTGGCATGCCGAAGTTCCATATCTTGAAAAAGAATTGCCATGCAAGGAGACGTCACTAAGATGATAACACGACCTTCATTTAATGTGGGCAACAGACACGATGCATTCAACCCCACCATCAGTTTCGCCAAACATGTTTCGGGCATTGAGCCCTTGTTCACTGGCTGCAGCGCAAAGTTCCGACAGCTGTGTGGACTTTCATATCCTGCCCCGCCCAGATGGGACTTCTCCATGCCCGATGGCATTCTGGGGTATGTAGTCCTACTGATACCTAAATAAGTGCTGTGCGAGGCTTCGTGCTCAAAATAAAATCCCAAGTGGGTTCCAAGGTGAGGAAATGGACCAGTGTCTGCTGAGTAGAGCACCCCACAAAAGTTCGGCAATTGATCAGCTCCTCCAGGCGCCCCAATGTCAGGCACCACGGGTCTACGAAGTGTGTGGCAGGGCGTCTCCGCGGCGTGGCATGCCGCAGTTCCATATCTTGAAAAAGAATTGCCATGCAAGGAGACGTCACTAAGATGATAACACGACCTTCATTTAATGTGGGCAACAGACACGATGCATTCAACCCCACCATCAGTTTCGCCAAACATGTTTCGGGCATTGAGCCCTTGTTCACTGGCTGCAGCGCAAAGTTCCGACAGCTGTGTGGACTTTCATATCCTGCCCCGCCCAGATGGGACTTCTCCATGCCCGATGGCATTCTGGGGTATGTAGTCCTACTGATACCTAAATAAGTGCTGTGCGAGGCTTCGTGCTCAAAATAAAATCCCAAGTGGGTTCCAAGGTGAGGAAATGGACCAGTGTCTGCTGAGTAGAGCACCCCACAAAAGTTCGGCAATTGATCAGCTCCTCCAGGCGCCCCAATGTCAGGCACCACGGGTCCACGAAGTGTGTGGCAGGGCGTCTCCGCGGCGTGGCACGCCGCAGTTCCATATCTTGAAAAAGAATTGCCATGCAAGGAGACGTCACTAAGATGATAACACCACCTTCATTTAATGTGGGCAACAGACACGATGCATTCAACCCCACCATCAGTTTCGCCAAACATGTTTCGGGCATTGAGCCCTTGTTCACTGGCTGCAGCGCAAAGTTCCGACAGCTGTGTGGACTTTCATATCCTGCCCCGCCCAGATGGGACTTCTCCATGCCCGATGGCATTCTGGGGTATGTAGTCCTACTGATACCTAAATAAGTGCTGTGCGAGGCTCCGTGCTCAAAATAAAATCCCAAGTGGGTTCCAAGGTGAGGAAATGGACCAGTGTCTGCTGAGTAGAGTACCTCACAAAAGTTCGGCAATTTATCAGCTCCTCCAGGCGCCCCAATGTCAGGCACCACGGGTCCACGAAGTGTGTGGCAGGGCGTCTCCGCGGCGTGGCACGCCGCAGTTCCATATCTTGAAAAAGAATTGCCATGCAAGGAGACGTCACTAAGATGATAACACGACCTTCATTTAATGTGGGCAACAGACACGATGCATTCAACCCCACCATCAGTTTCGCCAAACATGTTTCGGGCATTGCGCCCTTGTTCACTGGCTGCAGCGCAAATTTCCGACAGCTGTGTGGACTTTCATATCCTGCCCCGCCCAGATGGGACTTCTCCATGCCCGATGGCATTCTGGGGTATGTAGTCCTACTGATACCTAAATAAGTGCTGTGCGAGGCTTCGTGCTCAAAATAAAATCCCAAGTGGGTTCCAAGGTGAGGAAATGGGCCAGTGTCTGCTGAGTAGAGCACCCCACAAAAGTTCGGCAATTTATCAGCTCCTCCAGGCGCCCCAATGTCAGGCACCACGGGTCCACGAAGTGTGTGGCAGGGCGTCTCCGCGGCGTGGCATGCCGCAGTTCCATATCTTGAAAAAGAATTGCCATGCAAGGAGACGTCACTAAGATGATAACACGACCTTCATTTAATGTGGGCAACAGACACGATGCATTCAACCCCACCATCAGTTTCGCCAAACATGTTTCGGGCATTGAGCCCTTGTTCACTGGCTGCAGCGCAAAGTTCCGACAGCTGTGTGGACTTTCATATCCTGCCCCGCCCAGATGGGACTTCTCCATGCCCGATGGCATTCTGGGGAAGTAGTCCTACTGATACCTAAATAAGTGCTGTGCGAGGCTTCGTGCTCAAAATAAAATCCCAAGTGGGTTCCAAGGTGAGGAAATGGACCAGTGTCTGCTGAGTAGAGCACCCCACAAAAGTTCGGCAATTTATCAGCTCCTCCAGGCGCCCCAATGTCAGGCACCACGGGTCCACGAAGTGTGTGGCAGGGCGTCTCCGCGGCGTGGCATGCCGCAGTTCCATATCTTTAAAAAGAATTGCCATGCAAGGAGACGTCACTAAGATGATAACACGACCTTCATTTAATGTGGGCAACAGACACGATGCATTCAACCCCACCATCAGTTTCGCCAAACATGTTTCGGGCATTGAGCCCTTGTTCACTGGCTGCAGCGCAAAGTTCGGACAGCTGTGTGGACTTTCATATCCTGCCCCGCCCAGATGGGACTTCTCCATGCCCGATGGCATTCTGGGGTATGTAGTCCTACTGATACCTAAATAAGTGCTGTGCGAGGCTTCGTGCTCAAACGTCTCCTTGCATGGCAATTCTTTATCAAGATATATATATATATATATTACTTGTTATGTATAACAACAACAGTGCATTCAAGCAGTTATTTTACCATTCACCAAAATGTTTGTCATTTATTTGCAAACAGTAACCAATCTGGATTACCAGTAATATTTATTCAAGCATGCAGTAGAAATTAATGTGTGTTTTCTTTGGATGCAACCAATGTATATAGTCACTGTAAATAGATGCACTATGCCTTTAAATTTTCTGCTATCTGACATCAGGCACAACCATGTGATTCACGTGTGGGAGGTGTGGCCCAATGGGTGGGCTTTCACCATGCAGATAAAAGAACTTTCCAATGTTTGAAATGTGGTGTGTGAACAAGAGTACGTCAGTACTCGAAACGTTACATTTTGGAAGGCACTTGGAATAAATAACATCTTGCCTGGACTACGTGGGGTCTGTCTCTTCTCTCGCAGCTGCTGTCACCGCTGCATGTGGAGGTTTGAAGGATTTTCACAATATTACGCGGAAGCTGGCTGTCTCCGCTGGTGGTACCCCCTCCTCGACAAGTGATTCTCTGCTTAAACAACCAAACGTGGACGCGAATTCCTTGAGGAGTAAAGCGGCGGAGAATTCCCTGACAAAGATATTTACGGAGTGCACAAGTGTTTTTCACCGAGAGAGGCTAGTTTGCTGACTGGTCATCGCGCTGACGAACTGGGCGTGCACCGTTTTCATTCATCAACGTCAGGTGAGGAGGCAGCGTTGTGTCCAAAGGCGGCGTGTAAACGCGAAGTGCACGAAGCAGTGGCCCTTATTCCATTAAATTTATCTGCCGTGCGCATAAAACTTCCATTACCACACTACCGGACTGCTCTGCTCGCAGCCATGGCGGCTAGCTCGGAAACGGAGCGGGAGGCGGCAGCCGCCGCTTTGTTTGCGAAAGTGCCACGAGGATTAGGCAGCAGCAGTAAGCCAGCACCAACTAGCGCCGCTACTACAGCCAATCAAGATGTTACAAAAATGTTGAAATTACTGGAAAAAAAGTCTCGTGCAGAGATTACAAAGTGGTGGGAGCACAAATCTCTGTCCAAGTATGAAGAAGTGGGGCGAGTGCCAAGAGGCTTACGCATTATGCTGGCACCAAGTTTTTTGGACCCTAACCCCAACATGTTAAGAGAATGGGGGGAACTCAATTTGGTAGCATCAATGAACATAGTAAAGCTCCTAATAAAATACGCAGTTATTGACCGTGCTGTGCTCCTGGATGAAATAGCACAGATTAACAAGGATTTGGATGCTTTCATGGATGTTGCTTCACAGGCAATGATTGCTAAAGGACTTAAAGATATCAGTGAGCGATTGAACAAACATGAAGACAAAATTAAGGTGCGCAAAATAAACAAGTTTGCAAGAGATCTCAACGATTATGAGACTGGACAAATTTACACATTTGCACGCAAGTACGATCAAGCCAAAAAGCAGCGGCAAATACAAAAATCAGGCTCACAGCCACAAACACTGCAGACCCAACAAGTTTCAGCTACAACATTGAATATGCAAGAAACAATATCCACAGATACCGCTTCACTTGCCAGCTCATCCAGCGCCTGCGGGTCCCTGTCAAGTTAGGCGGAGGACAACTCTTCACACGCCATACTCGATCTAGGAGAGGAGATGGATTTTTTGGTCGAGGCCCAGCTGCAAGCTCAAGGCCCGCGGACGCGGTCACACAATGCAGCAAAAGGAAAAACGCAAGGCGGAGGGCAAGACGCAAGCGCGCCAAAAGAGTCGCAACCACCAAAAAAGAAATGGTACAGAAAGAAAAACAACAACTAGTGATTGATGCTAGTACAATTGTCAACCTATCGGATGTGACACTTACCGCAGCTGAAGAACAAATTCTGAAATTGGGTCTGAACTTTTGTCCTGAGAGCTCATTTGATTACACCAGCACCAGGGCTGAAGTTTATCTTTACATCAGAAAGTTGAAACTACGCAAATTTCATGCAATCAAAACCAAGTCAGATGATCTACACAGGAGGGCTGAAAAAAATACCAGCCCTTCCTTAGTTCCAGCCCATGATGCAAGAACCCTCATCACGTTATGCAACCTCAACAGTGCTAGTGCGGCACCTAATACGGAGATGGATGTTGCTGACACCCAAACAGAATTACGTGAAATTGATGTTCCCCAAAAGGGAGCTGGTGAAAGTCCTTTTAAACCTAAGAGCAAATTTGTCCCCGTCATGCCCAAAGATGCGGTGGATATCTATCACGAATGCATCATTGAGGATTTAAAAAAACTCAACAGACAAATTCATTCCAACAAAGACATGTCCAGTTTCCAAACCAAGGAATACAACAACTTAATGGCTAAATTGTCCAAAAATCAAGAAATCATTGTGAGTCCCTCTGATAAAGGAGGTAATATTGTTTTGTGGCAAAAAGAACAATACATTACAGAAGCAAAGCGCTAATTGGACAATGCTGATTGTTATACACGGAGCAATGGTATCCAATATAAACATGCAAAGGACAGCATCAAAAAATTGCTTTTGTCCTACAAAAGAGAAAATCTGATCTCTTCTACAGAATGTGCATTTTTATTAATTGAACATCCAGTGATACCACATATGTATCTAATCCCCAAGGTGCACAAAATGCAGAATCCAACACCTGGGAGGCCCATTATTTCCGCCATCAAGAGTATGGGCGAAAACATTTCACGATATATTGATTTTTATTTAAAAGAGCATGTCCAATCCTTACCCAGTTATATCAAAGATACAGGTGATTTCCTATCCAAAGTAGAGGCCATAGTATGGCAAAAGAACTGGTGCATCATCACTCTGGACATTGAGTCCTTATACACCTGCATCGAACACAAGAAAGGTATTGAAGGTATAAGACATTTTTTGGGGCGCAAATCTTGTATGTACTACAGCCACAACAAAATGATTTGTAACTTGGTACAATGGTGTCTGGACAACAATTATTTTTTGTTTGGAAAGGAAATTTGGAAACAGATACGTGGTGTGGCTAAGGGGTCCTGCTTCTCCCCCAGCTACGCGTGTTTGCACGTCGGGCTGTGGGAGGAGCAGGAATTACCAGGCATTTATGGATTTGAACGTGTCAAACATTGGATGCGCTTTATTGATGATATTTTTTGTGTATGGGAGGGGGACATCGCAAGTGCTAAAAATTTTGTGAATGCACTTAATGTGAATCAATTTAATTTGTTCTTCACCTCTAACATCAGCGAAACTTCGGCTGATTTTCTTGATGTCTCTATCAACATCATGGGCAACAAGATCATCACTTCCCTACATAGAAAGTCCACTGCTGGCAACAGTATTCTACATGCCAGCAGTGGCCATCCCAAGCATGTCATCATGAGCATTCCGCTGGGCGAATTACTGCGCCTTAAGCGAATATGTAACACTCAGGAAAAGTTTGAGGAGGGGGCAACGGCAATGCTTGAGAGATTAGAGGCCAGGGGCTACAGTAAAACCTGTCTAGCCACAGCATTGCAAAAGAGCAAAGAAAGATCTAGGGACTCTTTATTTGTGCCCAAACCCCCTGCAAACAATAGCACACCCAATGTTACTAGACTGATAACCACGTATAGCAGACAGCATCGTAAGATAAAATCCATAATCAACAAACACTGGGCAATTGTAAAAATGGATGGAGTCTTACGTGATAGGACCCCAGACAAACCGGTGGTCACATTCAGGCGAGCATACAGCATGCGTAGCAAGCTAGTACAATCCAGCCCTGAATTGCCGAAGATCACCAATTGGTTTGGAGGTAAAGGCTTTCACAAATGCGCCTCATGTCGAGCGTGCAAGTTCGGTCAGAATACCACTCATTACCGCACTCCTTTTTCTGAATCTTTAATTCACGGCAATTACAACTGCCGTACGGAGTTTGCGGTGTACGTCCTAACTTGCACCTGCGGCCTGCGCTATGTAGGCAGCACCGGCGCACAGGTTCATGTCCGAATACTGCAGCACCTTCGTGCTATAGTCAATCACGATGGGGCTTATCCGGTAGCACGCCACTTCAACAGCAGGCACAACAGGGATCTGTCATGCCTTAAATATTTTGTCATTGATGCTGTTGCTCCATTGAGACGTGGTGGTGATCGTGAAAAACTATTACGCCGTTTAGAAACGCAGTATATCATCAAACTCGACAGCAAACAACCCAATGGGTTGAATGCGACAGAGGACATGCACAATTTTCTGTAAGAGCATCAAATTCTTTGTATATATTCTGCACAAACTATATGTTTTACAGCAAACTGAAGTTCCAACAATAGACTTTCCAATACGACACACTGCAATCTTTGTAATATGTACATACACATTTTTCTTGACAGCAAATACCTGTTGTAGGTAAAGCTGTAGTCCCGTCTCTTAACCCAGAGCTGGCTGTCCAGGTTTCTGAGCAGGGCAGTCTTTTAACTATATTTGGAAAATGTTTTTTTTTGTGGTGATTTTCTTTGTCACTGTAAATTTGTCACAGCACTTTTCTCTCACAAACATAATTGTCTTGTAAATAGTTCTGCAATAATATTTTGAATATACAAAATGCATAATTGTATACATTTTTTTAATACAATGACAGAGGACTAAAACTTGAGAATGTGTTTTTTACACTAAGGTGCTACTCTTTTGGTGACACCTATACACATATGTACTTATAAAAATCAGTTCTTTCACGTAAAAGTTGTGCCTGGCCATTTAGCAACTGAGTTTGATATGACTATGATTTGCATCTTTACAATATTTTTTACGCTTGTCTTTTGGTCTATGGTCCAGATTGGGTGTTCTGGCAATACGAGGTATGTTATGCATTTACGCATATGATAAATATTTCTTACTTGTTATGTATAACAACAACAGTGCATTCAAGCAGTTATTTTACCATTCACCAAAATGTTTGTAATTTATTTGCAAACAGTAACCAATCTGGATTACCAGTAATATTTATTCAAGCATGCAGTAGAAATTAATGTGTGTTTTCTTTGGATGCAACCAATGTATATAGTCACTGTAAATAGATGCACTATGCCTTTAAATTTTCTGCTATCTGACATCAGGCACAACCATGTGATTCACGTGTGGGAGGTGTGGCCCAATGGGTGGGCTTTCACCATGCAGATAAAAGAACTTTCCAATGTTTGAAATGTGGTGTGTGAACAAGAGTACGTCAGTACTCGAAACGTTACATTTTGGAAGGCACTTGGAATAAATAACATCTTGCCTGGACTACGTGGGGTCTGTCTCTTCTCTCGCCGCTGCTGTCACCGCTGCATGTGGAGGTTTGAAGGATTTTCACAATATATATATATATATATATATATATATATATATACATATGTATGTATGTATGTATATATATATATATATATATATATATATATATACATATATATATATATATTTATTTATTTATTTATTAAGGAAGAGATAATGCTGTATAATCATTGGTACACAATGCTCATAATCTATTATTTGATGGAAATTTTATTTACTGCAAAGAAGGTCAGTGTGGCACTGCACTTCTTACAATGGCAGGTTCAGTTTTAAAGGAATATTGGAAAACATTTTTGGAATGAAGTTATAAGTTAATCTATTTCATCCCTTTCTGTGGGCGAGCAAAGCTTTTTACTAGTCTGGTGCAGTCCAGCAAAGTGAAGAAACTTCAAAGGTGGGTGCAGTATACCAACATTGGCTGATTTCCTGGGGTCATTATGAAAGCTGACCCTCTACCCCCATGGTGTTTTTCTACTCCACCATGTTCCAGAAATTACTTTTTAAAAGCTTTTGTGAACTTTGACCTTCCTATCCCCCACACAGAGAGCATACAAGTTTTGTTTTAAATGTGACTATGCCAGCCTACTGTAATCCCAACAAGCGCTCTTTGGCCAGAAATGTACTCTCACCTACACTTTTATGACATAGTAAAAAAGTAACAGCGAGAGTCAAGTACTATAAATGCTAGCATTCATATGTATGCATGAACAGACAAGTGGGACATAAGGAAAGAGTAAGTAAGTCATACCATATACGTAGCCCACACAGGCCTGTTCCACCTCAGAGTATGAAATTCCAGCATCTGCTAAAGCCTTCCGACCTGTAGACAAAAGTAAAATGTAAGGAAACCTGAAAACCACATAAATGTTAGGCAATGAGAGGAATGTGAAGCCCAGAAAATTAAACAGAATATTTAGACAAGTTTTTAACATTTTGTATCTCAATTTCAAAATGTGGTCTTACGTTCAACTTATTTATTCTTTTTCAATAAACATGTAATACCCACCTTAGCAAAAAAGGTAAAGACCACAATGGAAGTAGTACAGACAAACTAGGTTGTTTGAAGCAGTGTCTTTATTCAACGCCTGCAGACGGATAAAATACATGTTCCTCAGGCAGGCCAGTAGCTCCAGCAGCCATCTCCATCAAGCCACAACCATCGATCCCTCACACTCTAACCTACCGACACCCCCACATCATACATAAAAATAGAAAAAAGTGAAACAAAGGTACAAAAAGAGGAGCAGAAGAGTTAGGGAAACAAAAAAGATCTCAAAGCTTCACTGATTACAAACTGGCAGAAATTAGGAGCTGATTATTTGTTCCAGATCCCTCACCATGAGCGCCAAAATTGACTGTTTTGAAAAAGCACCCACACCATATCATCTCTCCTTCCAAATCTGAATTGTCATTAATCCTATCACCATATTAACACCTGAAGTCTTCACCTTGTCTTTTACACCAGGACCTTTCCTCTAGCACTTTCCCATATCCCTGGCTTCCTCAACACATCCCTTTACTTATTTATCACAAGCACAAAGCATGTTCTTTTTTAATCCATCCTTTCACTGTCCACGCCTCCTGATGCTAAAGATACTCATCAGAGTTTGTCCCTCTAGATACTGAGGATACTCATCAGAGTTTAGTCCTTCAACAACACAACCTTTTGTTTGTTACGCTAAGATTTCAGATTTACTTTTAACGTATATTGATGGTGTAAACCCAAAATTTACAATCTCATCCATTTCTATCACCTTCCATGCCTTCGCTGCTTACAGTTGACCTTAAACTCGATGATAGTCTTGCAATAAACCTTCCATCCAACGTTGGCACCCCATCAACCACTGGGGAAAAAAAGGTTGTAGAATAGAATTCACAGTTCTTTGTGCGCTAAACTTCTACAGTGAAGGTGAGTGTGGACCATGAGTTCACTAGCATATTGTAAACTCTTAAACTACCCAACCACATTAAGTGTGTAAGGGATTTCATCCTCACCACTGCAGTGCCTTTGCACCATATTTCAAACCCTTCTCCGAAGCATGGATACCATTGTGGGCGATTAGTGTGCTATACAAATCAACATAAAACACAAAATAACATAAATTAAATCATGGCCATTAATTTTGCTCTTCATCACATTGCTGTACATTTCGGTTCATTCAGTCTACAGCATGGGTTAAGGTAAATGTGGGACAGGGCACAATTTATGGAAGAGTGCGAGGAAGGGAATATGCCAACAATGTGGTGATCCCACAGTAGGCTCGGAATCCTGAAGTGAAGAAGTGCACATGGTGGTAGTCTTGACAATGAGTGCTACAGATGCAAAGAAAAGGGTCGTAGTGAAGGGAAATGCTATTTCCATGGAATTTTGACACATTCCTCATACTGGGATTTCGGCACCTTACATTCTAGTCTTGAACTGGATTCCAGGAAAGCTGAAGGCATTACTGAATGTTCTGATTACCCATTCTAATCATAAGAGGATCACTAAATAACTAACCAAAGATACGTCTCACATGGCTGGTAAACCATATACAGTGGGCACTTACTTGCCCCAAGTTGTACCCACCTCTGATATTTGGTTTAAAATGTGTTTTTCTGGCATTGCACTTCAGCTTTGCAAGAATTATACCGCCAGACTCTTTTCAGCTTCCTCATAGCCATTAGCATTGTCAAGTACAGGTGAAGGTAAGTACCAAGTATTTTGTTTTTCCTAACCCACGTAAGGTCAAAGAAACGCGTATTCCTATTGGCAGGAAGAATGCCCCCCCAATCACTTTTAAGTATGTTAAGAATGGTCATCTGCAGTTTTTCCACTGAATGAAGGTTCCCCAAGTCTCAAAAGAAAACCGACTGTGGGATCACAGAACTGCTAGCAGGTTAAACAACACTGGATAACCTCAGGCCACACAAGTAAGTGGGTGCAACAAAAGAAAACAATCTTTCTAGTAATTTGCTGCCATGGACTTTCATCAATGATCATTACAATGAGGCACACGCACACAGTAACTTTGATAGTACGTGATGATACACTAAGAGCAGGAATACACCACTGAAAGGGCTGAAGGGAGTAAGTGAAATGAAAAAAAGGCTGTCAGATTGAAAGGCTAAGCGCCCACATATTAGCCTGTTCAATACTAAATCTTTGGTCATAAGTTAGCATAAGGAGCAACCTCAGCAAAAGGGTCCTTGCACATCCAAGCAGAAGATACGTCAGGTTTACATTTCTCTTCCTCAGTGTGGCAACAAGTGAATGCACTAACTTTGAGCAAATTCAGCTGTATATTCTACTGGTAATGGACATCCTGACATTATGATGGCTGCTGCTCGCCCTACTGCCATTGGCTTCAGCATTTTGCACACAAGCAGTCACCTCCTAACAAATTCTTTTGTGACAAGTGAATGTTCACATGTGTCCTCTGTAATGGGCACCACACACAGTCCCAGACGATATGGTGCAGTGTTTCATCTGAGCACTAAATAGTCCTCGGTACAACCGCCTTTGAATTTGAGGCACCCATCTTTTGCTCTCTGCTTTTGACCCTCTTTCAAAGATCCTTCTTACTAAATATTGACATCTAATGCTACCTCTTAGGAGTGCACCTGTGCCATAGATCCTCCTGAGTTACTATACAGGGGCTGCTCCACACAGCTTTTTCTTCTCCAGGAGCAAGTGCTCAATTATCTTCTATAATGCTTTCCAAGTGCCCCTCGGCTCAGTTACTGGGGTGGCGGCACTGTGTTTTGTTTGTGTCAGACCAGACAGGGTCATGTCCTGCAACATGTCAGGGTCTACAGCAAGGTGGTCGCAGCAAAGACAACACTCACTGCACTCTCGGGACAGACAATCATGTGTCTGTTCATTCTTAAAGTACACCCCAAGCGACATTCTGCTGGTATCATTTATAAAGCTCTGTTGAAATAAGTCACACAATTACAAATGACTTATTAGCATTCAGGTTGTTCTGTGGTACAAAGAGTAACCTGAACTTTTTACCGTGGTGAAAAAGACATAGCACGGACTAGTGCACAGTAATTTATATGCTAAACAAAAAGAACTGCACAACAGTTAAAATATGCAGGTTGCAGAAGAAATCCCCTAATTCAGACTTTGGCTAACATATAAAGGTAAGCACATTTCTAAAATTGAGGACTACAGAGCTCCAATACAAAAGTGCAGTCCAGATATAGAGTGTCATTCAATGGGCACATGGCCAGGGGAAGTGGATAGTGTGCAGGACGCAAACAAGGCGCAGTTTGAAATTGTGAAGGTAAACATTGAGCCGAGATCTAAAGAGTCAATGTGCTCCCTTCTTTTCAGTCTTGTGTTTGTTTTTATGTGTGGCGTTAGGCAAGACCTTTTGATTTTAATACACATATATTAGAGGGGCTTTCAGCCACCCCTTTTCATCAATGGGATTGTTATTGTGCCAATCACATTTTCCTTACACCCACTACAGCATACAGAATGTGGCAGTCGGTCTGCTCACTGCAGCCACTGTCTAACTTCACTATGATTGATAGCATCCAGCACTTTTACAAGGTACACATCCACGGATAAAGGGATTGCTGAGCCACCACAGCCATTTTTGCCCTGACCCTCAGGGTGATAAAAAATCTTAACTCTGCAGCAGTCCCACCCTTCACTGCCTTTGATGTAACTTCAGAGAAACTCGCTATAGTTCTTTCACAGTCTCATCATGCCAGAACTGAAGCATAATTTTCAATATTATATACTACGAAGCCATAGTCATTGCTTATTTATCTTAAGCAACTAACAAACATTGACAAAGCCAATAGTCTTGACTTGTAGGTGTAATTGTACTTGTATTATACATCTGGATACAATGATCGAAGCAGCGAAATATCAGTCAGGGGGCATAGTATGCTAAGCACAGATTTTTAGTTTACATGTTTTAAGCCCTGCCCTTAATTACATTTGCCACGCACCTTTCTTAAGACCCCCCCCCACCCCCCAGTTTTTTCATCCCTCTTAAAGCCATGTGTACAACCACAATCTGAACAGGCAGGAGCTTCTTTAACATTTATTGAAGATACTAGGGTTGGGAGTGTTGGGATTGCAGTGCAGGCACCTCCCTCTAGGTGAAGCCACTGCCATCTTCACTGCCACTGCCCTCGGCAGTCACACGTGCCATACATGTACGGTCTGGAGCTTCGGAGCTGTCATTTTCCGCCCTATCCGTAGCCTCGAGCTAGCGCAACCTGTTATGTTTTTCTATGTTGTTTACCCCTTTGAAGATAATTTTGCAGATTCAAACATTTCTCAGTGCGCGTCATCCAGTTTTCATGATGCATAAATTCGCAAATGCATCAGGGCTAAATTAGGAGTCGCCCCCTGCTCTACAGGTCCACTTGCTTTTTTGCACATACACGCGTTTTGGAAGTAATGTTTTGGCTGCAGACGGTTTAGCAATGTTTTATGCATCAGGTACACTTTGTTGAGGTATGGCCTTGGCAAGTAGCGTGTTTATCTATCCTCCATTCAGCTTGCACCCGGATGGCCTTACAGCTCTTTGCCTATTAATGAAACTAATTGTTCTTTTCCATGTTCCTTCTTTATTTCTTTTGGATTCATTTGTGTATGTTTTCTACATAATAGTGCCAATTTTCCATTACAGTTCTACCAGGTACACTCATATAATGTTTCCTAGAAAATAGTATTTCAAGATAACCTTCTCCATTCTATTGGTTACATTCGCGTATAGTTTGAGGCTAATTATCTTTTAGTTTCCAAGCTTCCATTATATGTAGCAGCCAAAGGAACTCCAGTGTCCTCTTTGCACTTCTGATCGAACACATCCTGGCGTGTTTTGCAGCCCTTAACAGTTTGCTCAGTTTCTTTGCTATGATATTCCATACATACGTCCTTCTTTCCAGCCAATGGAATCTCAGTGGTGCTCTGTGCGTGTCTCACTGGATACTACTTTGCCGAAGATGCATCCAATGAAGGCTTCTGAGATCATCATACCATTCGGAGCAAACACCTTCCATTACCGTGCGGACACAGCTGCTTTGTGGCCAAGAGCAGAGAGAAGAGAAGCTCTGAGCAGGATATCCTGAGACATCTACTGCTCTCACTATGCAGACAAAAGGTATGCTGGACTTGAGCAAACACATTGTTTGGTAAATACTTCTTACTCTTGGAAGAATGTATATTCAGCAATTATGTTCTGGTAGTAGTAAGTTAGGATGACATAGATAATGCTAGATGTCTTTGCTCAATACTTACGAACAGTCCTCCTTTTTACGGCAGGCGGTATGACCATGATTATTCTCCATCATGATGTATATATTCAGTTCAGTTCAACTTTATTCGGATACAATCGTAACCATAAAAGCACAAAACTATAAATACATCACAATAATTAATAGAAAGATAAACATTTCATATACAAATATCCAAAGTGGCTAGTGCAAGGACGACCATCATATTAATATGTACAATTAATTAAAACAGTTTGCAGATTGTATATATGATCAAGGAACCATCATAGACCTACGCGCCCTTATTGCACTTTTGAGAAAAGTGCCAGTGCGGAAAATCAATTCAACATTGTCTAAGTCTAGTATACAACGATATGCTGCCTCCAAGGTAGTTGGTCTTCTCTTATTAAAATATGGATAAAATAACTGTTTAGAGTATTTAAGATAGTATTTACAGAAGAATATAAAGTGCGTAGTGGTTTGCTCACTCCTCCCGTCACAAGGGCACAAATTTTGATTAAAATTTGGGCTATAGCCCAGTGGGAAACAGAGTGCAAATCGGATTGTGCCTGCTCTTAGTCGTAACAAAAGGCTCCTTTCCCAGTGGCTCATCAGTAAAGTCAAATATATGCGAAGCGGATAGCAATGCTGTTCTATAGCCATATCATTTTGCACAAATGTTTTCCTGGATTCCACCACTTCCCGCTCGTTGTTATATAGGGAGTACAGAGCGTTCTGCAGTTCCTTTTTAGGATCTGATTCTGATGAAATGGGATCCAGGAAGACACTTTATTTGTTTATGCTAAGCAAACTGGCGAGGACACCGCTTAGCCATGGGATTTCTAAGCCTTTATCGCAAAGTAAACAATCCTTAATAATCTGCTGTGTCAAAAGTGCCGCTTCATTCTTCCACACTGATACCCACATGAGTGCCGGTCGCGCCCGAATAAAATCAGTTATGAAATTGATATTGAGCTCCTTGTGACATATATATTGGGGGGTTGAGATTGGGGTGCTCAGTAGTTTCCTGAAGAACCTGTTTTCTTCTTGCTGGATTGCTGAGCAATTGACAGTTCCCCAAATCTCGGCGCCATATGTGGCCACCGGGGTGCATTGAAGTTTGTATATTTCCTGTACTGCTAAAAGAGCACCCGTGATCTTAGGGCGGGGTAAACTTAAGATTGAGTTGGTGGCCTTTGAGAACTTGCTCCTGGCGTGAGCTAAATGCTCACTCCAGGAGCCGTTCGTAGCAAAGGCCAACCCTAAGTAGACAAATGATCTAACCAAAGTCAGTTTTTGACCATCTATTGTAATCGAACCTATTTCGCGCTTCCCTGGGCCACTGCTCATCAGGAAAGATTTTTTCAAATTTACCCGAAGGTCTAGCTCTTTCATATAATTAATAAAATTTTGAACAAGAAGACGCAAATAATTTGGAGTGCGGCCTATGAGAACCGCGTCATCTGCGTAAAGAAGTACGGGAATGGGCTCTTTATTAACATATGGAACATCTTGAGTAGCCATTTTCAGAGAGGTATTCAGACCATTGATGTATATGATAAAAAGCAGGGGGGGCAACACGCATCCTTGTCCGACACCCCTGCCGATATCAATGGTCCCCGAAACCTCTCCTCCCATCCCAATCCTTACTTGAGCCTGGAGGTCTCTGTGTAGGTATGCTAAAAAATTAACCAATGTTTCATCCAACCCACCTGCCAAAAGGATAGCCCACAGCTATTAACTACTCACTAGATCAAAAGCTGTGGACAAATCCATAAAAGCCATATAGATAGGGGTCCTGCTTGCAATGGTATATTTCCCGACAATTAAGTTTAAATTGAGGCATTGTTCGATAGTTCCCACCCTACCCCTGAACCCCAGCTGGCATGGGTTCAAAATAGCATATTCTTCTGTCCATCCCACAATTTTGTTATACAGGACTCTTCCTAAAATTTTAAGGGGGGAGATGGGTCTGTAATTGCACAGAAGAGATCTATCTCCCTTCTTAAAAACCGGGACTATGATACTTCTAGCCCAGGTAAAGTAAAGTAAAGTCCACATTTGTAAAGCGCACAATCACCCGTAAGGTCTCTAGGCGCTGGGGGGCCGTCGGGAAGATTAAGCGAGCTATTGCATAGGTCTCGGGTATTTTTGTCAGAGTTAAATTATTAAAAACATTCAGAAGCAAAGGGGCCCAGAAAGCCGGATTCCACTTAATTAAATCGATGGGGAACCCGTCTGGGCCCGGCACCTTGTTGCCTGGACTCTGGTTAATGGCTCCCACAACTTCTGAAATACTTATTTCTATGGATACCGGGCTGCCTGGGGTGAAAGTTACCTCACATGGGGGTGGAGGGGTATAGATACCCGAAAAATGTTCGACCCATGCATCACTAGCGATATTACAGCTAATAGGTGTCGAGGACTCGCCCATAGAACGGACCTCCCTGACTGCCGCCCAAAAAATGTTGCCCTTTTTCTGGCTAGCAGCCTCAGAGAATTTATCCCAACGTTCAATCAGGAGATCCTTCTTCCTGTCATTAATTACCTTAGTATAATTAGTTCTGGCCAGTTTAACTTCTGTTATACACCTCGGAATGACTGAAAGAACCCTACGTAAATCCCGGTTTGCTTTTGAGCATTCATGGTTGAACCATCTGGGGTTAGGTTCCACTTCGGGACAGGGTTTGGAGAGGAGGATTTTAATCGTCTGACAGATCTTCCCAAAATCCCCAACTATCTGTGCTGGTGGTAGTTCTAATGAAAGATAGAAACAATAAGAGACATTTTGTCACCTGCCAATTTCCTGAAAATTTCAGAGTTATCGACCCCCCTCCAACACAATCTTAGATTATCGGTTGAAACTATTAGGTTTGTGGCCCCACATTCAGTCTTAAAAGTCGGCCTATGGGCAGTGTGTATTGATACCCTAATGGGATTATGATCTCCGAAGTCAGAGGGTACGACCTCAGCAGATGCCAGCTGTTTTTCTATCAGAAGGCATACAAAAATGAAATCTATAATAGAACTGCGACCACTTCCCCTATAGGTTGGATGATTATTCATAGTTGACCCAGTGACCAGGTCCATAACATTTTTATTTTTTTTAATTTTATTTAAACTTCTAAAGCGCACAGCTACCCGCAGTGGGTTTCCCAGCGCTCAGGGATAGACTAAAGAAGAAAGACTGGCGAGCTGATTTTTTTACGAAGCTATACGTTACTGCTGGAAGAGTCAAGTTTTAAGTCCCTTGCGGAAATGAAAAAGATTGGTTTCTGTCTTTAAAGAGACAGGAAGAGTATTCCAGAATTTTGGGCCTAAATGACAAAAAGGAACGGCCTCCCACTTTAGCCAGTCTAAATCTGGGGATGGAAAAGTCACCATGAAGTGCTGATCTTAAAGTTCGACTGGGCTTATAAGCCTGGATAAACTTCTGAAGGTATTTAGGAGCTGAGCCGTGTTTGATTTTAAAAACGTGACACAAAGCTTTGAATTTAATTCTGTTAGGAATTTCTAACCAATGCAGGTCACGAAGTGCTGCAGAAGCAGAAGATCTTCTAGGGACATTGCAGAGAAGGCGGGCAGCAGCGTTCTGTACAACCTGAAGTCTTTTTATGGTTGTTTGGTCGGATCCCAGATATAGGACATTGCCATAGTCCAGGTGGGAAACAACCAGCGCCTGGACTACCGTTCTTCGCGTGGCAAGGGGCAACATCCACAGGATCTTCTGTAGCCATCTTAAGGTGGCGAAACAGATGGATGCCACCTTTACCGCCTGCTGTCTCATTGTGAGTTTCTCATCAATGAGAAACCCGAGGTTGGACAAATTATGGGATCTTATGAACCGGTTCAGTTCTCTACCTCTGCTTATCGATTGACTATAATAGGCCAATCCTTTTTCAGAATGTATATCGAGAATTTTGGCATTAAAATCCCCCCCAGTAAAATACCCAAGAGATACCCATTGTTGGACTGGTTATCCAAATCTGAGATAAAATCGAAGAGCTTTATAAAACTCTTATTTGCAACTGACTGAAAATCATTGTTATAAAAATGTATCAAATGGAAACAAATCCATCTTTTGTACAGTACTACTTGATAATCTAAACTGTCGGATGGGATTACCTTAAAACTTCCACCAGCAGCCACGTTAATCCCCATAAACAGTCCTCCCGATGGTCTCCCCATCCTAGGTACTTGGGATAGCACACTGAAACAATGAAACCCCTCGATGTATAATTATTCTGTGGCCCAGGTTTCCTGGAACATGACAATGTCATATTCCCTAATCATATTTATCCAGTATATGTTGTCAAGTTTTGTGCGTAGACATGCCACATTCCAGCTCAATACACTCAGTCTAGCATCATTGCCCCTTTTTGGTGAGTTTGACCTCTCTATGGGGCGGTTAGATCTAATTGGGATATTTATGATTGGCCTATCATTCACTTCTATGTTAGATGCCATGTCTAATGGTCAATCTTGTGTATCCAGGCTGGACAGGGCGTGATAACCATTGGATAGGGGCATGACTGTTTCAATGCTTCTATTTGGAAATAGGGATGGCTTGTAGAAATAGCCCAGAGGGAGAGTACTGATATTGGTCGGGGGGTTAAACAATTCATCTGTGATGGATAGAAGGCGACGGACCAATTGGGGCTTTCTAAAATTTAAAACAATACAGTCCCCTTCTATAGATTTTTTTGATGGTCCAACCCACCCTACTCTCCTGGCCATGAATATTTCTTCCATCCTATACGGATCAAACTTTTTACGTTTATGAAGCCAGTCTACCGACTTGTTTTGCAGATCAGACCAGGACTCTTTCTGTCCCTCCCTAAGCGCAGGGACGCCAGTTAGGACAAGCACATATGGGGCAGAGGCTGGTGGGAGGTGTATTACATCCGAGTTAAAGTTGGAACCGGGCTTACTAGGATCTATATTCACAGTGTTGGTGTCATTATCTGGCCTTATGCCCTGCTTAGGCGGACTGCTCAGATTGTTGCCCCCCTAGTAAGTACCCATACCATCCTTCCTTATCGTCAGCCCGCTGCTTCTATTAATATGACCATCGCTTTTTGCTGGGGGAGCTCCCCTAATCCTACATAGTTTACTAAGGGCAGCTTGGGGGGGCGCCATGGAATCAACTGTGCTTTGAGATTGCGAGTCACCATTACAATTAGTTTGACCATTCATTTGACCATTTGGTGCTGGTTGCAAAGCAATTTCCCCGCCCCCACCCCTGATTGTATTCGCTACCGAGGTATTTTTCTTAAACATTTTCTCCCATAAGACATCAACTTTCTTAACAAAAATCTCCAGTCCATCATCCAGTCTGGAATCAAATCCTTCCATCAAAGTATCTAAAATTTCAATGCCCATATCGGTTGTATTAGGGCCATTACCCAAAGGATCTTCAGTCTGGGTGGAGATAGAGTTGGTCATCCGGGCTTCAATTATTCCGATGCCACTGCTACCATCTCTACTGCAAAGGATGCCTGTGTTGGTGTCTATCATGTTTTGTAAGAAGGAGGGGAATGGCCCAACTATCCAAGGGACAGGGTACCAACAATTGTCAAGAAAATAAAAATAATCCCTTGGATTCACCTAATGATCGCACCACTCTTATACTCATTCACTCACAATCACCTCTGTAGTCTTCAGAACCCAAAATAAAAAAAAAAAATATATATATATATATATATATATATATATATATATATATATATATATATATATATATAATGGTTATCAATACAAGCACCCCCTAAGTATAAACAGACCTGAAATTGCCATTTATCAAGATGTGTAAATTTTATTTATAATTCGATATCAATAAAAGCATTAAAAACAATGAATACGATAATACATGACACGTAAAAATGCATACAATCATAAAACAGAAAAGAGACTAAAAAAGGTGTTGTTCAGCGTAACACATCCGGTGTGTCAATTCATAGGAATCCTTTCATAAAGGTCATAGTCCTAATATTCCATCCTGACAAATTGTTACATGAATTTGACTTGAAAAAAGTTGCGTCGACGCGTTTCAGTGTTTTGCTCTATATGCACCACCTTTGTCAAGACTAATCTTTACGTAATGTCTCTTTCTCAATCAATAGATCGATTAAAATAGATCATGAAGCTTGTATAGTGCCGGTTGCCGGTTGCTATGTAATTGTCTTATCTTAAGCCTGCCAACTTCTGTATATGACTTAGCACGAACACACCCAAGAATCAGGCACACTTATGTAAAACTTTTACTATGGACAGAACAGGAGCCACCCAATCCTCCACCCGATCGAGTCTGCAGGATCCTCCGTAACTGGGGAGCTTGTGTATAGAAGAAGCGACCACCAGATAAAATGGTGCGAAATCATCTAGAAAAACGCTTGAAAATAACAAGTCTCAAATACAAGAGACACCTGGAGATTAACCTCAGATTGTCAAAATTCAGCGGCCCTGAGCCTTATACATCAAATAAAGGAACGTATCTACCGATTCCTACAACAGCATAAGTGTGCCTGATTCTTGGGTGTGTTCGTGCTAAGTCATATACAGACGTTGGCAGGCCTAAGATAAGACAATTACATAGCGACCGGCTACCGGCACTATACAAGCTTCATGATCTATTTTAATCGATTTATTGATTGAGAAAGAGACATTACGTAAAGATTAGTCTTGACAAAGGTGGTGCATATAGAGCAAAACACCGAAACGCATCGACACAACTTTTTTCAAGTCAAATTCATGGAACAATTTGTCAGGATGGAATATTAGGACTCTGACCTTTATGAAAGGATTCCTATGAATTGACACACCGGATGTGTTACGCTGAACAACACAGTTTTTTTAGTCTCTTTTCTTTTTTATGATTGTATGCATTTTTATGTGTCATGTGTTATCGTATTCATTGTTTTTAATGCTTTTATTGATATTGAATTATAAATAAAATTTACACATCTTGATAAATGGCAATTTCAGGTATTTTTATACTTAGGGGGTGCTTGTATTGATAACCATTATATATATATATTTTTTTTTGGTTCTGAAGACTACAGAGGTGATTGTGAGTGAATGAGTATAAGAGTGGTGCGATCATTAGGTGAATCCAAGGGATTATTTTTATTTTCTTGTCTATCATTTTTTGCCTGGGCTTTAACTGATTTGGTTTTAATGCGTTTTTCTTTCCTCCAAGTGCTGTAGCAACCAATGTCCGCCCTCTGGCTGTCTTGCTCAAAGTCCCTCGTGTATTGTTAGCAGGGGCGCTTAGGTCCTGGTTAATAGAAGAGGATGGTGGCGGTATATTTGTAACTACTATATCAGGGCTTAGAGGAACAGAGGAAGATCTTAGACAACCCGAAGAAATTAAGTCCAAAGTACCCCCAGGTGACAAACGTGGTTGGAGCGGGACAAGGTCTAAAGTCTAAAGACAATTGTCTCTCGGTTGCCTGTATCTCGTATATAATCACTGATTCCGCCCTTGTAAAAAAGTCATCTAATGTTCCAACTACCCCCTTCCGTTTACCCATTTTTAACAGTGGTGTCGGTTGGTTGCTTAATAGCGATCAGTAGGACGATATTCTAACAGTAGTGTGTTTGTCAGCGAAACTTTGTAAGTTTAACACGTTACCTGGCTTCCGAGAGTCCGTGTACCTTATTGCAGGCGCCAAATGGGGTGGCCCAGTCCGGTCCCTTTCGGCCCATGACATCCCGCCCTTTGCCCGGGCTTAGCCCAGCGCCGGCCTGCATGTGTCCCACGTCGCGGGAGGCCGGATGTGGTTATATACCCCTGGTGATAAGGGGGAGGGGCTGCCGCTCCTGCTCACGGCTCCGCTGCTTGCTGGGACTCGCTGGGACTCCGAGTCCCGGTGCCTGCCCCCACTGCCGGTACTTGCTGGTCTCCTGTAGACGTGCACACCCGCACAAAGCGTCTCAATTCCCAGCTATGTACAAGGTAGAGAGGGCTGTTACGTTTTTGGTCTCGGACCGGCTGTGCCGCGGGTTTCAGCGCCGCAGTCCTCAGGGTATATATTCATTTAGTTTATAATCTAAAAATAAATATAATTTAGAAAGAGTAACAGATCTAGCTGTGTTTTATTTTGTGTACAAAGCCAATTATTGCGCCACAAAGCAACCCTAAACTGTCACATATACACATGACAGTTGGCAGGCACCCCATCTGTCCGCCATATTCCATTGCACCAGGGGTATCTGGTAAATGCGAGGGGTTAATGGGAGAAGCCAGGATGTGGGAGCATCCTTCTCCACCAATCCCACACTGGATGTAGTTTTTGATGTGTCGCCATCTGCACTACCCGTGTTCTCCAAGCTGCCAACATTTGCACTGATGGAGTTACTAATGCCTGCTCTATCTGCGGAAACCAGAGTTAATACTCTTGCCCCTTCATGGCCTCGACTCTCTAAAGTTGCCATGGTCTGCCCCATCTGGAGCCTCATTAATATTCCACACAGAAGCATTCCACACATCACAGCACCCGAGCTGCTGCAGCAATGTCTATGGGCAGCACCATTTTCACTATCCAGGCCCGCTGTCTGCTGCATGCACAAGCATGCACTCCAGTCGGAGATATTTGAAGTATAATTGATCTGCTGAATTTAATGGAGGGATTGATGACCCTCTGCTCTAGCTGATGCTGCAACTATCCTGTGTCCCCACTGCTGGAGCCATAACTGGCCAGCAGAACTATACGGAGCCATCCCAGATTACCTGCAACTTCTGGATCTGTAAACGACCATCTCCACTGTCGAGAGCTTCACTATCCGGGGTTGTAGCTGGCTGACTGCACGCTCTGAAACTGCCACAGGGCAGTCTCTGGATGTCCACCCGGAGCCTCTGCGGACCAGCTTCATGCACAATTCCAACAAGAAGTGATAACAGACACCGTCCTGCTTGGTGAGATAATAGGGTCTCATCCCATGGCCTCCGAAGGAAGCGGGGGAAGACCTCACTGCCTCCAGATTGGCCAGTGGGCACTAGTACTCGACCGAGGAGGTAGCAACACCCAGAGTTCATGGGTGTCTGATGTATGTCCCTCACTGAAGGAGCTTGGGATAGCAGTGATAACTCTCTGGTTAACACTATCCACAGCTGGGATGGTCAGACATTGGAGATACAGTGGTCAGTCCTTTTCTTCGGGTCAGTGGGTGGATGGGGAGAGTGAGCAGTTTTAAGTTTCATTCCAACCTTTCCACAGGCTGTCCCAAGACCCTGGACACAGCTGATTGCAGAGATGCTCGTAGTTAACCCATAGTGTAACGGTGCAAACAAGGTGTGCCTAGCAATCACGTGGGGCCCACACACGCCGCGACGAGCCTATCTGGACAAATCTACTGGTGCATGTTTATGAAATATCTGTAGGAGCTGAGTCCGGTCTCTTCATCCGGTGGTCCCGTCTTCAGGGTCTTTCGCCTGCCTCGACTCGTGAGCTGAACGTTGCTGCAGTTTTAAAAGACAAACGCCACGGGATGCGCTCTCCGCTCTGCTGGACGCACACAATATGAAAATATGTGTTTCTGCTGCCTGTGTCCAAAACGGAGCTGAAATTACTTTGTGTATCACAGTCACACTTAATATCGGTAATCAGAGAGCACACACAGTAGGAAGGCAGTTGTCTTTGTTTTGTAGTCCATGTAAATGGAGCGGAGGTTAGAGGAGGATCAGGCTGGGTATGGGATATACCCGCTCCGAGGAGTCGTCACTCAGAGCCTGGTCTAGAATACAGCCAGAGGCCAGCCCAGCCACCACCTTGCTCCCTACTCACATTCGCACAGACAAGTGACAGTCACACAACAACAAACAAAAGCCACTGTGGAACCGGGCCAGGGCCTAGGCCCTTGCACATTCCTTAGGCTCCTTGTGCAATTGCTTTTGATTCTGGCCCAGGCCTGGTTGCGACGCCCCCCGTGCCAGGCCCAGACAGTGCCACCACCACCCATAAATCAGATCTGGCCACAGGCCACGGCGGCCAGGGCCAGGAACAAATTATGTACAAATAGCACTCACCTGCCTGCGGGCAGCAGACACTGGCAAAGCAATTAAATTACGGGGTGCTGCCCTCTTTCCCTGATGCCTCGACCTCGCCTCAGAGACTGAGTAACGTGCACTATTTCCTAATGCGCATGAGCATCACTAGTAGACCCCACCGTAAAAAAAAGTGGCACGTAGACGGCGCAGAGGCGGTGACATCTGCGCGCTGCGCGCGTCCACAACATCATCATGGTCAGCGGTCAGGTGACAGGCCAGGTGGTGTAGGTATTTCATAAATTATGATGAGTAAGACGGAAATTGAACTGAAATCGGCGAACACGCGTCGGAGCCCCAGCATGACTCATCAAGCAGCATGAGAAAATTGTTCGCTGTGCTCACACCATGCCTCAGTCAGACAGGCGGCTGATTGTGCTTAATGTGAGCACTATGTTCTGTTGTTGGGGCCGATTTTGATCGACCTTGACTCACGGTCGGTCCAAATCGGCCAAAACAACAGAACCGGCCCCCACCCCCATCCAGCCTACCGGGGGATTGCCCGGTACCTGGCATGACCAGTCTGGCCCTGCTTCCAGTCCCAGACGTGGGCTCACTGTGCCACTGGATTCAAGCTAACCTGGCTGATGAGGGGTGTTAACCCGAAACCGGTCATAGGATGCTTGTTTCCTGTCCAGGGAGGAAATGGTTTGGCAGTTGGTTCTAGACTGTTCCCATAAGGCACAGTGTCAAGACTGATTTGCATATGGCTGTGTCTGAACTGGGGTGGCGAAGTGAGCTAAAGAACGATGATGGATTCAACCCAGATCTGTGACTGGGGGTGAGTGTTTGAAAAGTTTCAGCACTCCGTCCATCATCTCCTTGTGTTTGCAATGTGCAGTATTTGACAGCTCCCACTGCAATGTTTTGTAAAAACCACTGAGAAATAAAATGAGCATTTGACAAAATAAAACCCGTTACATAGAAGTTGACTACTCAGTCTATCAAACTAGGCGGGTACATTGCATTTGAACTACGACCAGCTCATTCATAAAATGTTAAACAGTCTGTCCAAATGGAACAGAATTTCCTTAAGTATTCAGGGACGGTGAATTGTGATTAAAATGACAATCATCCCTAAATTCTTATGTTTCTCTCATGCACTGCCAGTTTTGATACCGAATTAATTGTTTCAGAATATAGAACTGTCCTAGTTGCGGTATGTTTGGAGCCATAACAGAGTACATTATGCTTTCACCCAGCTACATGCCCATTTTAAAGGGGGCCTGAGCTCTACCATCTTTGAAATTGTATTAATGGGCATCCTTTTCAGCACGATTGTCCAAAGTTATGGGAATTGATTAATGTCCCTTGGCCTTTAAGGCCCTTCTATTGAGGTTTGCTATGCAATACTGGATTCTTCAATCAATCCTAATTATAAAACAAAAACAAAAAACTGATTTACAATGCATTCCATACATGAACATATCTGGGATCTTATGTCAAAGAAATTATTAATCTCAAATCTCACGATTTAAACAACACTTTGGCACAATCCTCAATCATCTCTTTTCTCACATGACACTTTAGTGAAACAATGGTTTTGCACTAAAGTGCAAATTATGGGTCAGTCATTTGCTGGTAACCTACTGTTTAATCCCAATTTTCAAACCCCTACTTCTGTGTCTTAAGTATTTACACATTTGGTAATTTGTATCACATGAAATTAAAAATGCCGAGCTCTCTGTCTCACCCAATCCGCTTCTTGATTTATTTTCATCTACTCAACTTTTATGTTGCTATATATGCTACTTCTATGGAACTTTCAATGAATTTTGTTCGACTGTATGAATTTTAAGGTGTGAGTACCCTCTCTGTCTTTTTTTTATTTTATTTTTTTGGGACTGAAAACAAAAAGGCTGGCAACCCAACTCCAGACTTAATGGCCTGGTCAATGCTAGCCTCCAATGCAGCTGTTCCAAGATTGGATCTACTCTCCTCCTTCTAGTTATCTTTTACCAGCCCCCAACAATGTGCTATCACATGGCTATCAGTGAGCCTAAGGTGCGCTATACAACTTCAATAACATGAACATGACTTGCTCAGGGCAATCCATCCGTGTATACTTTCAGTAGTTCTACATTTTGCTTCAAAATTCACTATAATGTATGATTGAAAACAGTGCATGTGGTACAGGTCTGCCAAGTGTATGTATGAAAAAAGACAATGATACAAGTCATTTTGGGCATCCAGGCTTTCTGAAAGTCATTACCTGCTTCTTTTGCCATTTCAGGGTAGTCAAAGTCATCGCGCCTCCCAGGTTTTTCAAACTACACAAAAAAACACATAGCAAGACTTTAATTATTTGCAATGATATATCGACCAATTGGCAGAAATTCAAATTCCAAAGTCACTATTTCTTTGACTGTAACATTTAACTTAAGGGCCCTTTTCAAATTCATGGATGTTTTGAACACCCAGTTGACCATTACATTGCATAAATAGCAGATTTTAAGGAGAACCATGTTTTCTAGGTGCTGGTCACGGCTCGTGGATTGTGACAAGAAAGATCATGTTCATATTTTTAACACATATTCTGGCTATATTTTACAATCTCACTATAAGCACAGGCTTTCAAGGATTCTCTCCTAAATTAAAACTGTAAACCAATATTTTAAGAGCATTGCTTGTTTGCAGGCTAAAGAATTAATGTAATCAGCAACCGCAAGAAATCCCTTTGCTCCTATTAGTTTTCTGACAGTCACTGTGGGACACCAAGTGTGATTACTGGGTAAGAAAACCGGAAACAGAAAAAACAAATTGCTTGCAACTTCAAGAAATTTCTGACCCTATTTTCAACATCTACCGTCCGTGCGTCAATCTTCATAAAAAGATTGAGACGGACCTTTGATCGTAATAGAACTCCAGAAAAATTAATGCTACAGCAGTCAAAAATCGCTATCCCCTACTATGGCTAAACATATTAGTTAACCAAGTTCATGAGAATACAAAGTACACAAAGTTGAACATGGGACTAGGAGGTTATAACTTAATCCTTAGACAAACAGTAGATACATGGATGATAGCTTTTGTCACTCGCTTTTGGGATTATAAGAACATGGGATGCCCATCACCTTGTGCAAAATGCCAGCTGGTTTACAACTTTAATATCTGCAAAGCTACAGAACAGTTTCCTGTAGGCTATATGTATGACACCCTTGTTTTCTTTTTCCAGTATTGACCACATTTAGTCGGTTTCAGAAGTGTTTAAGTGGCCAAATCTTCATCCTTTATGTACCAGAGCCACAAAGTGAGGATTTAATCAGGTAAGAGTGGGTTTTTTGTATTACATAGTTACTGAATAGCATGTGGATATGGACCTGGACAGACTGAAGCAGTTCAAGAATGGTCTTTGCTAAGTGACATAAGGCTACAGAGTTCTAGGATTTTAAAACCTTTCGACCTAAATAGCCTTTCAGGAGGTGAAGACTCGCTTTTCCATGGGGCTTATGTTATAGAAGCTGACTAACTAGATTATTCTATCTGAGTGGTCTGCACCAGCCTTACAGCCCTAATAAAGGGGCAGCCATAGCACATTGTTCCAGGAACATACATACAACTCAGCAGAAAAAGCATCACATTTGAGAATACACTTCTCTTTATTCTATCAAGGACACCTTTGTAATCGGGCACCATTATACTGACAGCACAAAATCATAGCAATTAACAATCCTCAAAACCTAGGATCTCTCAAGATAACATCAGCCAATGTAAATCTAGATAGGTTTATTTCTTCCCCTGCTTCACCACGGTTATAACTTGTAGGCCATGTTCCCTCTACAAGAAACTAACAAGACATGTGCAGCTTTTATCAAGTGGTTTCTATGACAAATCATTAGGATTCACTCTTCCCAGAGGTGTATATTATCGAGATGGTTTACTGATTGCAGGCCCTTGGCCCATACCAGACCACTCTCCATTGTCTAGCTTTGCCGGATCCTGATTTATTGTTGTTGTGACCTCACCCTGAAAGAACTTAGGAAGAAGGGGGTGTTAGCTGTATCCAGGATCAAACATCTCAGCCCACAATGATGTACAGTTCTGTCCAAACATCCAGCAGGCAGGAAAAGACCATGGGCCTAAAACTGCAGACATTTTCTACATACTCGGAGCACTTGGAGGACTGCCAGGAAGAAGGGAGTTGGATTTAGAATACTGGGAGGCATCAGAGAGGGCTCCTTCCTGTGCGGGGGAGGGATGCATCTGCGTCCTTGGGCTGCTGCAAGGGTCCAGTCGGACCATGCTGTGAAGATGCCCACATCCTCTGCAACAACAAAGTGAGGTCTAGTGTCTCAAGGACTGGAATCAAGGAGCTCCGGGACCTGAAAATATTAAGCCCCGAAACACTTGTTTTTGAGTTTGTGGAATTCCACCAGTTATTGCTGAGGGTGAAATTAGCCCACTTGTAATCAGGGCCTAAGGGTTGTGTTGAACCTGTACAGGATTATCTTATATAGCTTTGTCTGGCACCACCGCTCCCACTGCCCCCCTGAGTGTGAAATACATTTATAATGGTTTTAATTGGACTTCCCCAGATCTAAAGCAGTCAGAGTCTGTTCGAACATCAATAATATAGTGATTTTGATAAAAACAAACCCATGTAAAAGATAGCAATTAGTAATATAGTATGCACAAGACATGGATGGCAACACCACTGCTTATGGAAGTGTTATTATGTAGCTTGGTAGCTAGACAATAAAGTTTCCTTTAGCGAAGGTGTCATGTTGCTCTCAAAGTGCCTGCTTGAAAGCATACATGCATCATCACAGTTGATGAAAGTTGAGTAGGAACTGTGCCACGTCAATGGATCTGAAAAACATAATTGCTTTTGCTTCTCATACTTTGAGGGACGCGGAGAAGCAATACAATACCATCAAGACAAAGGCCCTGGCATGCTCATGGGGGTAGAAAAGTTTAAAACGTATGTTTAGGAAACTCATTCTATACTTTGCACTGATCAGAAATCACTCATGTATAAATTGGGGACAACAGGTCTGTCAACGCTGTGGCTACAGTAAGAAGACTTTTGCTAAATTGCATGAGTACACATTTGAGGTTAGATTTGGGTCTGTAAGAGTAAATATAAGTGGATAATGTTTGTCCACATTACCCCTACTGGATAATGTATGAGAACAGATTACTTATGATAAATGCTTAATGGGTGGTGGGAACAGTGCTAAAGTTTCCGAAGGAACTGTCAATGATGGTGAATGAATGGATGCTTTGAAGAGTTGAAGAGTTAGAAGTTCTTAGTTGAGGCCTGGAAGTATGTTGTGGAGGTATGGTATGGTCTGATCTGATCGAATAAGTTGAAGGGATAATTACATAGTTTTGTTCAGATTTATTCTGAATTGTTAATTTAACCTGGAAATCTGCTGGGGGCAAGATAATTTTTTCCACCTACTTATTGGAGAATTAATTTGATTGAATTTGATTAAGTGAGCACCCAGAGCACCCAGTGCATATACAGGTTCTGATGCAACTAAAAAACTGTAAGGTAGACATTTTGATGACCATTCAAATTGAGGATTTTTTAGCCTATTGTAAAAAGTGCTTGCTATATAGTAAGCGTTGGTGTACCTCCAATATCTCTTTCTGTCCGGTAGAGTTGCCTGAGAACCCTTAAGAAAAGGTAGCAGTTGATTTGTCTAGAGTCTTCCTTTCCCTTCCTTTGAAGAACGTTACATGTTTGTATCAATTGATTGTTTCTCATGCTGGGTTTACTGAAATTTTATTAGGGCCACTACCTTTGATGTAGTGATTGACTTCCAAAGCAATATGTTTGTTTTTGAGGGCACACCCATAGAGATGGTGTCAGATAACGGTGTTCAGCTTATTTCTGAAAAGATGGAGTTGTTTTTAAGAAAGAATGAGATTCAACATTATATAGTTCCTCTTCACAGCCCACAAACCACAGGACTAGTGGAAAGGGTCAACACAGTGCTACAAGATGGGGTACAAATAGCTTTAGCTAACAATCTGGATGTGATGCATTTTTTAAAAGGAATCTTTGAGTTTCTAATAACAGTCCTTATTCCACCATAGGTGTCGGCACTTTTGTCTTGGTCAGGGGAGGCACTTCAAAGAACAAAAGTACATCTTCATGGATGGATGCCCATATGGATGCCCGTGTGTCTACTCAGGCTGATGTATATGATTTGTCAAAGGAAGAGCGAGTGCAAGTCAGGATAGTGTTTGTTTACCTGATGGAATGAATATAGATGATACTTGTTCTGTTTTCAGTTAGGGATTCATATGAAGCAATGCATACTAATGTATCTGATGAGTTAATCAATTGTAGTAGTGCCTCTTCTTTTACCACTGATGATGAAGTTGCTCAGGACGAAGGGGTTACTCACAGTGGGAGTGTTTCTCAAGGTTCAATGTTTTTAAAAGGTTTCTGAATATATTCAGTGCCCCTTGGAAAGGTGCAGAAGGTCTTCTTTCTTGGTTTAAATCAATTTTTCAATATTTGTTTTAATTGTATTAGAAGGGGAAGATGTGTAATGCCCTTGTTTATCCTTGTTTATTTACAAGTATTGTTCCTCGCATTGCTTCATAATTTTGTTGTTCTTTGATGACCTACTTTGTGCATATATTGTTTCTCACACTGCATTAAGAGCTCGTTTTTCAATGTCCAGAGTGAGTGTTGGGATTTCCGCCAATCCAGGGACACCACAAATGTGGGAGCTGCAATTGTTGCTCAACTACAGATGAGGGAATTGTTTTTCAATATAGAACAATTTCATGGAGACACGAAAAATTTACCAACTGTAAGTCACGGTATGTTATCTATGGAATAACATGTCCATGCGACCTACTATATGTAGGTAAAACTAATCAGGAAATTAGAACTCGAATTCAACAACATCGATCAAGAATCAAAAGGAAGGTACCCAATGCTCCCTTAGTTCAACATTGGCAGCTAAAAAATCACACTGAAACTGATTTACGTTGGACTGTCATCACTAAGGTGGAGAATGACAAGAGAGGCGGAGACTTGGATGCAAAACTATCCCGCTATGAAGCAATGATGATTGTTAGATTCAATTCTGCGATGGAAGGATTGAACGAACTTTCTGAAATGTATAAATTGTAATTATGACGACGAAAAACAAAAAATCTAAAGAATTCATTTTAAGGACAACATTTCCAAAACTAGCCTATGCACAGCGAAAAAATCCAAAGTCACAATGATTTCGTAACGAGGCAAAGATAACAACTAAAAAGAAATAGCTAAAACTACTGATTAACATGAGCGCCACCACCTTCCAACATGGCGCGGGCGCTTGAATCACATCAACATTGGTTTCCTGAGTAACGCTTCCCGGAACTAAAATATATTGCCAGAGCGCATGCGCACCTAATCGGACGACGGTCAGTGTGCACACAGATCCCAAGGAGCCGGCGTGTAAATTCAAAACAAGAAGAATAAGGTAAACTTGAAGTTAATAAACCCGGCCGCATGATTACTAAACGAGGACACAGACGCGCAATATAGTACAGAGCAAAAAACAAAGGCGCAATGTTTTATCGTTACAGGTCTTCAAGTCGGCTCCCAGTCATGGCGTCTCCTTTAAAAGGTAAACACACGCCGATCACTCGAGTTGCCTTACAAAAAAGTGTTTCGAATAAATAACAAACACGCAATAATTTTGGTTGCCCCTACAGGGACCTTGCCAAGATATCTATTACATTAAAGAATTGGGAAGCCCCTAAAGAAATGCAAATAGGTAAGAGAACACACTCAAACCTGGCAATAGTAAATAGAGCCTTAAGGAAAGATAAATAAATTAACAACATATATCATTCACTTACAGGGTGGTACATTGAAACCAAGTGATAGCGGTGAGTGATTCAAAACAAGTCAGGCTTAATAATTTGTGACATGATATACGGTTGGTAGTGGAACTAAAGGAGTGTCTTTTGATGTCATTCAGGTTGTCCAGCGTCGTCTCTCATATATATTTCACAATTAATGGTGACACACAAATGAGGTAAGCTGCTTATGGTGGTTGTTGAGCTACATGGTGGTTTCTGATATGGTAGCGAACCCAGTCCTAATTAAGGTTTCCCTTCTTTATCTTACAGTTTGGTCCTGATGAGAACTCGAGAATAAATAGAGTTCGAAACGCGTAGACCGGATGTTTATTATGCCATAAGATTAGGATTTAATATGATTCTGTATAAATGAACTAAAAAACATATGAATTATATATCTATGGTAGCATTGTAATCACAGTGCATGATTTTTCCAAAAACTTTGTTGATCCATTGTAAATATTGTGGTGTCTATTGGAGTGTATGAAAGTGTATGAAAGCGGTTCACACACAAGTTGTTGTATGAATGAGAGAAAGGGAGTGTTTTAAGATATGAAAATGTTTTCAAAAAAATATATTTTGTATGTTATGTATTATATTTGAAATTGAACAAATGTTTTTCGCAAAAAGATGAACAAATAATCCTATGAAGTAAAAAAGAAAATAAAAAATCTAGATTGATTCAAGGAAACGAGACCCCCTCGCTTTATGTTTTAATCGAAAGTGAGGCAACCAAGTTGTTGGTTAAATAGTGTTGGCAGCATTGGCATGTTGGTGATTATATTACAGAGTGAGTCACAGCATTCCTGGTTCTGAGTTCCTTAGCTGTTGACAGTTGGGAGCTCGCAACCTGGTGTGCTATTGGGCTCATAGCTACTCTGATTAAAACTATTGTAATCACCTACAATTCAGCCTCCAGTGTAGTCATCGAGCTACATCTCGTCTTAATAGGAGGAATGTATCCCCTACCCCTTGCTACAATTAACCAGGGAGCAAAAAATCATAAAAATGTGATAGACCTGCAGGTCTAGTAACTTGAATAATCTACTCAACCTAACTGTAATGTACTTGACCCATGAACTAGTCTCAAATTGTGTGATCCTAGGTAAATATTTTGTCTTATGGAGCTGCCTTTTTCTTCATTATCACATAAGAGAGCACCTTCAAATATGGAAGGTCACAATTTCTGATGTACACAAAAAAACTCTGTATTTATTAGACTAAATGTTTGCTCCATGTATAATAAGAATCAAGGCCACACGTAGGGTACACATGATACCTGGCTTGACTTTTAGTTCACTAATAGTATTGTTCTCTGGGCAGGAGCAGGAATATTTCCCAGTTTAAAAACTCCCTTTTCATAAATATATTACTAAAGCATTATGTGGTAGTGCACTATCATTTACAGAGAGCACATTGTCCATTGCAATGGCCCCAAAACATTCCCACTAACATGTAATTTTACTGCTAAAACTATATAGTTCATGAAAAATGTTTGGAAATTAGGTTAACAAAAATATTTAAAATATGCACATCACCAAGTAAAATGTTCTGATTTGTTTTGATTCTATAAAAATCTTTTTTTCATCATAGAATTACACAAATCTGTCTTCATAACTAGTGAAATATATTTGAAATGTTTGAATAATTCACTATTCACTATTTGTGTTAGAAAAAAAGCCTGAAATCTTACAGCCCTTCATTTAACATGCATTGCACTGCACTATTGTGGCATGGTTCACTTTACAAAATCCTTCAACTTCAGTCACAGAACGAAAAGTAAATGTAGAAAGACAAAACTGTTATTAGCCCTCTGTCTCTGAAAGCCAAGCAAAGGTGACATGATAAGATTTAAATGCATCTTTATTGCTCATTAACGTTATGACCAAGCAGAACGGGCATGTAGGCCCTAAAAATAGCTCATCCTGATTAAATATGGCTTGCCATAGCAAGTGGATTTTTGGAACCCTGAATTAACTGCTGTCTAACTAACCCTATGACGATAAACCCAAGTAAAAGCAGGATACCAGATGACTCCTTTAGCATTCATCATGAGTGTGGTGTTCTAAACCAGAAAAATATTTTCATGTATCTTGCTAGAACAATGTATTACAGAAGTTCAAGTTTTGATGGTTTTCTCAGACCAAGAATAGATCCACCCTAGAACTTGAAGGATCAATGATGGTGACTAAACTCTGTCCCAAACAAATTCACCAAGATGAGTACATTCTGTGTTTGGATAGAACTATATGGAAGAACATGTTACAAGGTCATACAACTCTCTTCTCTCCCCCTTTTGTTGTTTTGTGAATAAAATGTCAATATCTTGCAGTGAGTGTGTGATTCATTCTCACAAATAACTGAATACAACATAAATAAAAGAATTGCTTCACTGAGATATTTACGGAATAGAAAACTATTGTAGTGCTGTTTTTATCCAAGCGATGTGTTAAGTGACAATGAAGGAAGTCACAATTGAGATGGAGTGGAGTGAAAAGCAGGAAATTAGAGGACACAGTAATGGCCTATTTATCACAGAATCAGTCAGTACATCAGTGTTTTTCATCCAACTAATAACTATTTTCATGTTTACCCTCATACTTACAAATAATGTTGGAAACTGTTATTTCACTAAACAGGAAAACAATGATGCCACACCAGTCCTTTTACAAACACGGGAGGAAACGCCAATGGAACAATTGGTTTAGGGGTTTTAATACATACCTTAAGGCCAGTGACCGATCCAGACCCACAAAGAAAAGGTGTACATTGGTCATGTTTAGGTATTGGGGGACAAAGCATTTTGAACACTTACCCATTTCTGCATTACTGTAAGAAGAAGAGTATGAGGGGCATGCTGAAGCTGTGAAGGGACTGAAAAGCGCTTCACAGCACAAAAGAGTGTCGTTATCAGAAGGCTGTTTTAAGGGATTAGTCTGTGGTGGACATACCAGAGTTGTACACAGCAGCACTCAAACTACTGGCAGTATTGTGTGAAATAAATGACTAATGCAAGATCAACAGGTAGTAAGAGTTTTCAATATCTAATAGGCACTACTGACTAACAAAAACCCTTCCATTCTAAAGATTGTTGAGATTGACAACACAATTTCAAACCGAAGAGAAATGCAATGAACTGACCAAAATATCAATAGATTCTGTTTGTGGGATCCACAATGAGACGGTATTAACAGGAAGGGGTTGTTTTACACTCCTAAAAATTAATGTACTCTGTACGGGAAAAATGACAAATATAAAACAGAAAGTGGTAGTGAATGAGCGGAAATGCTGGTGGGCACAAGGAACGCAAGGATCCCATTGAAGGAATAATGATAGATGAAATTGTTTGATGATTCAGGGGAGAAGACTTATCCCAGAGAATAACAGTGTCTACAGATATAGAGAATGCATTAATGTGGATGCACATACAGGATAATATGGAGCAAACTAAATAGGTTTCAACACTTTTTGAAGAACGGATTGAATTTAAATGAAAGAATGTCCATGAAAAGGTAAATGTGTTGCACAAGAAACAGGATATTTCAGGCTGGTTAATTAGTAATGCAGAAGGGACAGGATATTTTATGCTGGATTCATTAGTGGTATGAAGAGTGTACATGTACGAAAGGAGTGATGGTGATTAAAGAAAATGGAGTCATGTGTGCAAGGAATGAGGAGTCATCGTTAGCCAAGCACACAAGTGTTTCAAGACAAGAATGGAGAACAGTTGGATTTTGAAAATGTCATCAGATTGAGAGAGAGTGTCTAACCAATTACTGCACTGTTAGACATGGCCCTTCTCAGGAGATTTCCCTAAAACATGTAGCTTTTTTTTCCCTCTTGCTTTTTTGCCTACTCGTTTTTTGTGGCCGCAGGACTCTGGGCACATTTCCACTGTAATGCAGTGTGAAAGTGTGTGCACCCTTCCTACACATGGTAGGAAATGGGGTGTACTTGATTGGTTTAGGTGCTTTACCTAGGAGTGCCTTGTAAAACGGTACACCACATATCCAGGGTGGGTACTGCGCTGGCTAGTAGTAGGACACAGTACTGATTGTGCCACCCACCAGAATAGCCTGTCAAATATGTAGCAGGCCTGCCATTACACGCCTGTAGGTGCGCATTGCGCTTGTGTTCTGCTTGGCATTTCTCACTTATTATCAAACCCTGAGTAGGCCTTCCACTACCACTAAAGCACCCCTGGGGTAAGCCCGGAGGGGTGGAGCAGGTGGTAGGTGAAAGGCAGGCCAGGTACACATGGGTGTTTCATGCCCAAGTAAGTGAAGAACCCCCATATGGGCTTTTCCCTACCTAGGTGGTAGGCTCTTCTCAGGGGACACCACAGAGGTGTTGCTGATTCTCTGTTTGTTACCTTAGGGTTCTTGGCACTATCCCACTGTAAATGCAGTGTGAAAGTGTGTGTGCCCTTCCTACACATGTTAGGAAGTGCTGTTTATATGGTGTTCTAAACGGTAAAACACCTTTACTACACAATTTTCTTTCCGCATACCTTCACTCCGCATACCATCACAACGAAAGTACCATTACTCCGCAATACTTTTATAACGCATGCCATTACATCTTATAGGCTTTTATCACGCATGCTTTTACAACGAAATTCGTTGTAAAAGCATGAATGGTAAAAGTATATGTTTTTAATATTTAAGTTTAAGGTAAGTATATGGTTTTAGTTTGGGGGTGTTGGGATATAGGTTTTAGGGGTTCAGGGGTATTTTAAGGGTGGGTTTGGGTTATGGGTTGCACGGTGTATTTTTAGAGTATGGTACTTTTAGATTATAGGGTTGGTTTTGAGGTGCTTGGGTATTTTTAGGGTTAAGGGGGTAGGTTTAGGTTTTGGGGTGTAGGGTTTTTTATTAGGGTTCAGGGTCGGTTTTGGGTTATGGGGTACAGGGGTATTTTTAGGGTTCAGGGCTAGGTTTTGCAGTACAGGGGTATTTTTAGGGTTCAGGACTAGGTTTGGGTTTTGGGGTACAGGGGTATTTTTAGGGTTCGGGCTAGGTTTGGGATTTGGGGTACAGGGGTATTTTTAGGGTTCAGGGCTAGGTTTGGGTTTTGGGGTACAGGGGTATTTTTAGGGTTCAGGGCTAGGTTTGGGTTTAGGAGTACAGGGGTATTTTTAGGGTTCAGGGCTAGGTTTGGGTTTTGGGGTACATGGGTATTTTTAGGGTTCAGGGCTAGGTTTGGGTTTTGGGGTACAGGGGTATTTTTAGGGTTCAGGGCTAGGTTTGGGTTTTGGGGTACAGGGATATTTTAGGGTTCAGGGCTAGGTTTGGGTTTTGGGGTACAGGGGTATTTTTAGGGTTCAGGGCTAGGTTTGGGTTTTGGGGTACAGGGGTATTTTAGGGTTCAGGGATAGGTTTGGCTTTTGGGGTACAGGGGTATTTTTAGGGTTCAGGGGGTAGGTTTGGCTTTTGGGGTACAGGGGTATTTTTAGGGTTCAGGGCTAGGTTTGGGTTTTGGGGTACAGGGTTCATTTAAGGGTTCAGGGATAGGTATGGGTTTTGGGGAACAGGGGTATTTTTGGGGTGCTGGGGTACTGTAAGGGACCAGGGTGGGATTCGTTTTTAGGATGAGAAGGGTAATTAAAAAAAAATATATGTATATATATATATATATATATATATATATATATATATATATATATATATATATATATATAATATATATTTGTAAAAAATATATATAAATAATAAATATATATACATAAGCATTAATATGTATATATATGTATATTGTTTCAAAAACTTTTATTTCGGTCACTAGGACCATAAAAAGTGAACAAAGTGATAAAACAGCATACATTATGAATCAATAGATGCAAGATTAAAAGACACTCCACAGATAAAGCAGATTCTAATTTTGAATCCTGTACAGAGAATTTGCATAACAGTTTGAAGGGGAGAAAAGGAGGCAAAGGATTAAACCAGCGGCGATGGATTATATCAGTTGATGTGTTACAATCGGCAAGTATCTAGAGAAATAGCAGCCATGTTTATAAAAATAACTTAAAAGAAAATGTACACTATTTACAATAAAATCCAGTTCATCAAAGGTAAATCTATATACAAAGTGATGTAGGACTAAAAACCAGTATCTTGAGCGGCACTCTAGAAATCAGATATACAAATGTTCTACTGATACACATTTTATGTTTTTTCCCTTTTGGATAAAAGCCCATCTCCTTCGCCAAATTGTGTTTAGATATCGTGAAACGGCAAACACAATGGGTTTAGATGTGTCATATTTTAAGACGCGAAAAGCCTTCCTAGAGTGGTCAGAGCCCAAATTGCGGCAGAGCTGTACAAGCCAGTACCGTCTCGCCTGTTGGTAACCAGGGCAAAATAATAAAATATGCATTTCTGTTTCATCTTGTGTAATGCATACAGGGCAACCCCCCTCTTTCTGCCCAGCCCATTTGTTGGTGACCGCACGTACTGGCAAGGTGCTATATCTAAACTGTAGATACAATTTTTTTGCCACCTGAAGCAGGATATCGTCCAAAAAGATTTCTAGCTCATAGTTGTCCTTTACTGTAAGAAAATGTGTCGTAAGGGAACCCAGTTTAGGATTTGTCTGCATGGCTTCGAGCTTTAGGGTACGATAGGTCTTAGGTAGTAAAGCTCGGGGGACTAAAGTACTAGTTGTGCCTGGAGTGCTCCACAAAGAAGGTTGGCCAAGCATTTCGCACTCGTGTTTCACGTGAGCAAACCAGGGGACCCTTTTCAACAAACCCGGATAGGATAAAAGCTCTTTGGTCTCTACCGGATATGCTGCTAATTCAGGAGTAGCCTAAAGTCTTCGCCAGAAAGTTAGTGGTTTTAGGGCAATCTCATCTTCAATTGGCGAAATACCCAGATCTAGTCGTAGGGGAATTAACGGGGTACCCATTGGTAGACCCGTTGTTTGTCTTAAAAATCTGTTCTCAACTACAGCTAGGGTAGAAGACGAAAAATGCCCCCATAGTTCTGCCCCATAGAGAGTGGCTCCACGCGCTTGAGCCCTGTACCTAGCGCAGGACCAATGGGTTTAAAGGGTGATTCCCTAGCTAATTTGGCTATACTCCCGGCAATCTGTGATAGCTTAAGCTTGGCCTTGGCTATTTGGGGCGCCCACTGCATAACTTCTGAAAGGGTTACGCCAAGGTATTCGAAAACAGACACCCTTTCCAGACATAAACCATTCAGTTGTGGGTTAGGACGTGTTGACTTAGGAGGGTTGACGATCATGAATTTGTTTTTTGTAGTATTAATCGTCAAGCCCCTTGTGCTACAAAATGAGGCAAAGCTATCCAGCAACATCTGGATGCCCATCGATGTTTTTGACAAAAGGAGGGTATCGTCAGCAAACATCAATGCTGCCACCTTGGTGTTTGCTAACTTTGGGGCATCATTATTTGGTAACTCAGCCAGAAGTGGAATTAATGCGTTGACAAAGAGGCAAAACAGGGTCGGTGCGAGCACACAGCCCTGTCTTACACCTCTGCCAACTGGGAACCTGCTAGTTAAACCTCCTGCCCTTCCACATCTAACTTTGGCATAGTTGTTATCATGCAACTTGATCAGGATGTCGAGTAAATATGGAGGGATCCCCATATCTCTTAAAAACCCCCACAGTTTGGGTCTAGGAACAAGATCAAAGGCAGTTTTCAGGTCCACAAATATCAAGTAGAGGATGCCACCCTCCATTGATACGGTCTTCCACGTGATTAGTTGAAATCTAAACACTTGGTCGAGTGTGGAGGTATTTTTCCTGAATCCTGCTTGATAGGGGCTGATGATGTCATTTTCTTCCAACCAACCCTGGATTCGGTCCAATAATACCAGAGCAAACAGTTTTTGTGTGACGTCGATCAAACTGATCGGTCTGTAGTTTGCTGGGTATAATGGAGAACCCTTTTCAAAGATTGGAACAATTTCTGCCCCAGCCCAGGTATTAGGGATGGGCATACCGTTCATGATGGCATTGAACAGAACTAAAATATTAGGGCCCCAAATTGAGGGTTCGTCCCGGAATTGTCTCCAGGGAGTTTGTCCAACCCTGGTGCCTTTCCGGCTGGTAATCTTTCTATTGCTGAAGTGACCTCTTGAAGCGTGATCTCTTCGTAACTAGCATTTACCTGTGTGCTCAGTGGTGTCAAATGAGCTTCTGCACATGCATTACCCAAGAAGAATGTACCCCTGGGGTCTATTTGGAGATCCTTTTCAGGATCATTTGAGTACAGAGCTGAGAAGTGCTCGGTCCAAACTTCAGCAGGGAGATTAGTTTCACAAGCAGGGGTACCCTCCTTAGACCCCATCCTAATGATTGACCAGAATGTTTTCATATCCCGAGTCAATAGGGCGGATGTAATATTTAGCCATTTGTTTTCTTCCCAGGCTAATTTTGCACTTAAAACAACTTCTTTATAGTCAGCCCGTCTACTGTTACCAGTGACTTTTCGTCCCCTTTGATAGCCTCCAGCAGCGTCTGTCTTGGCTTTACGGCATTTATCATTATACCAATAGTACAGTCGATCATTGGTTCTCTTTGTTCGGCTAATCGGATTTAAAATATCAGCTAAGTTATCAATAAGCTAATTGTGAAGTGATGCAACCGAATGTAGATGGAGAGGGTTAGTTCCATCAGCCCCAAGCATAGTTAATTCCTGCAGTAATTCCAGAGCTCTAACAGTTTCTCCGGGGAATGTTTCATTACCCCCCATTTTAACCTTCTCCTGTCGTTGGTCAGAGTTAATCTATCATCTATTGGGGTCCCAGTGGGGGGAGCTATACCAGAATCTGGAATCCCAAAGGATATAGACAGGGTGTTGTGGTCACTATCCGTCCGTGTAATAACCTCAAAGTCCTTCACCCGGTGCCAGGACTTACACTCAACCAGAATGCAATCTATTTGGGAGGCCTGGCCGATTCTATTAAATGCCGGCCTACTCTGTCTATCTGGAGTGCGGCCGTTGCAGGCCCTCAGCGAGTGGGTTAGTGCAATGGCGTTAATTTGTAGGATCAAAGGTGACCAGGCTTTTGGTGGATTCGTTTGGGGGTCTGGTATAGCCCACTGCAAGTCCTCCTCATTAGTGATGGCCTCAGCTGTACCTATGAGGGGTTCAAAGTGGCAGTTTAAATCTCCACCAACTATCAAGACTGAGCTAGATGGCACCCTCGGGATGAGGAGGTTTAGTTCCGTTAAGGTTTTAGATTCCTGGACAAATTGTACAGGGCGGGAATAGATGTTAATGATTGCTAGTTTCAGTTTAGATGGATAGGTGAGGAGTACTGTTTGGATATATGGGGAGTAGGTATTCAGGGAAGCGGGGTAACAGCTCACATGGGAAGCTATCCACGCAGACAATCCACCAGACGGTGTGTGTTTGTGCGTATATATAATATATATATATATGGGAAGTACTTTTACTAAGTTTATAACTTCACCACACATGCTTTTGCGTTGTAAAGGCATGCGTGGTAAAGTTATATGCGGGGTAAAAGATTGCGGAGGGATGGTATTGCGGAGTAATTGCACCTGCGTTGTTATAAATGCAGAGTCATGGTATGCGGGGAAAAAAGTTTTGCAGAATAACGTCACATATTCATTCTAGACATGTGTCTCATGCCTGCCATTGCAGGCCTGTGTATGTGCCATTGCACTTATGCACAGGTTGGATTTTCAAAATCACTGGCCCATCCTGAGGGTACCTTTCACTACCACAAGAGCACCCCTAGGGTAAGCCTAAAAGGGGGGGGCGCCCTTGGCATGTGAAAGCCACGGCAGGTACTCACGGTTGTTCCCTGCCCAAGTAGTGAAGAATACCCATGTTTGTTTCACTACTTGAGGTTTGCTCTTCCCATAGGTTAACATGGGGGAATGGTTGAAATTACTTCAAGCTGCAATGGTGGCTTACACTGGAGCAGCCTCATAATGTTTCCTATCATTGGATTCCCAATGACAAACTCTCTCCTGCGGTAAAGAAGGATTTTTAATTACAAGCTTAGAAATGCCACTTCTAGAAAGTGGGTATTTCTCTGCTCTAGAACTCTTTGTGTGCCTTTTAGTTCAACTCCAACCCACACTCAAGGCTAGGGGAGCCCATCTGCACATTCCCGAGACACAGCTTTAAACATTGGGCATGCAACTGCAACGATAGACCCCTGCCATTTAAAGATCTCGCTGGACAGATTGGAGGAAGAGGTTTTGACACTTGGCCTCTGGGAGCCAGATCATGGCCTCACTAAAGATTAAGATCAGCATTCCATAGCCCCATAGCAGACAGGCCTGAAATTTAGGGATGGCATCTGTGGTTTAAAGGGAAACCCTCTGTACCACCCCTCTGTACCACCCCCAACTTCAAAGGCACACTACCGTTTAACTAATGGTGCCCTACTGGGTAGAGATACACCTGTGGGGAGGTGGGAATGGAGAACCTGGAATTGCGTAGTGCACACTGCCAGACCAATGTTCAGTGCACAAGGAGGATTACTACCATTGGAATGGACCATGCACACTTCCTGAATAGTGGTTGGCCTGGGCTGACTACCTGCTGCTGTTTGGCACACTAAAGTGTGCTCTCCAAGGGCTTGTTGGCTTGCCCCCCTGTCCTCTTGTGGAGATCTCAGGGACAACAAAGACCTCCTGCGAGGGGCGCCCACTTTCTACCTGTGACATTTGCAGGGCAGTGCCCTCTTAAGTGCCCACATCATCTCCTGGATCCCAACTGCAGCGCGACATGAGCATGGAACTAATAATAGTGCCTGGAATCCAGATAGCCTAGTGCGAAGCCCCAAAAGTATTGCATGCATCTAAGGAATGGGGCCCATGAATTGTAGTGACCGCAACACGCATAAGCATCTTGCTGGTGGTGAGCGCTTCACCGGTTGCGGCATCCAGGATGGCCTACTTCGTCGATCGTACAACATCTCTCTCGTGTGACACGCCTACTGCATGCTCATTGTGTGCAGTGTCCGATTTACAGGTTGCGACCCTCAGAGGTGAATGCGTAACCGTAGTAGTGCCTCATTCTACCTCGTGTTGCATTGCTAAACTTGCTCCTGTGTGTGTGATTAAATTTACCTGGTGTAATCAGTATTAATGCGCACCAGGCATTGTGCCTCATTTCCAGGGAGGTACTGACTTTGCAACTCTTTGTTGTGTGAGACTGGAATTGTCTGGTGCGACTTGAATCATCGCGCACCAGACATTGTGCCCAGACTGACTGGTTGCTACTCTGATCACTGTCTGCCTCTTTCCTCTGACAGAATCGCCTGCTTCATTCCCCATTCATTGATTGTTCCTTTTGGGCCCTCAGTGCGATGGACCAACTGCCCTCTCCTCCCCCAGCCCCGGACGACATTGTGCTGCCAGACAGTATTGCCCAGATCAGGCCTGCGTAGTGAGAGTGATGGACTGGGCTGAAGGAACACTTCTGAGAGTGATCAGAAGCGGGTCAAGAGACTGCATGATCCCCCCCAGCCCCATTGCTTTGCAAAATTGGGCTGATGCTGGAAGGCACATTGTGGAACCCTTTTGAGTGACCGACTATTGAACTCAGCCTGCTTCTACTTCACATACTGTAGGTGAACCTCGCAAGTGGTGGCCAAACACCCATTTGACGACTGCCTCCTAATTAGTTCTGCTACCTACTCATCACCTTCTTCCCGGGGACTCTGTGCTTTGCAGAACTGGACTGGTGCTGGAAGACATATTGTGGGACCCTTTTGAGTGACTATCACGCCTGCTTCTACTCTACATTCTGTGGGTGAACTTTCAGAGTGGTGGCATTCCCCCCCCCATTTGATGCCTGCCTCCTAATTAGTCCTGCTACCTACCCCCCAACTTCTTCCCGGGGACTCTGACTAAGTGTGACTTCGGCCACGATCTGCCTAGCATCCAGTGGGGGTTGGGCTGGTTATCTCAACCCCTGAGCGTAGGCAAGCCGGGGTGAGCTGGAGGGAGGCTTGGGCCAGGGGGTCTGCAGTGTGCTATCCATTTACCTGCCGGATATCATTTTTCACAGCATTATGGTGCTGTGTGTGTATGTGTACAAGTGTGTTCCATATGAAACTCCCTTGTATTAGCTACACCGCGTATCGGTGAAGAGTGTGAGTGTGACTTTGTGTGTGTGCCTGCAGATTGGCCAGGATAGATTCCACTGAACGGAGGTGATACCTTGGTAACAGAATGCTATGTTTGACATTGGTTTTACCCATGCGGCCTCTGCCCACAGTGCTGCTTAAAAATGTTGTAATTCTTTGTATGTACATATTTTTAATATCGTTGTGATCTGGGGTGCACCCTACCAATAGTGTGGTATTGAATTATAATGATTACCAGGGTGGGCCTAGGTTTGACAACGCTTTGCACCGCATAAGGGTGCTGGAGGGTAAAGTAGGATCTTTCCCAAGTGTGCATACTACTGATGTCATTTTTACACAGTTGGGCTTAGTACTGCTAGTAATATTTCCAAGTGCGATTTATGCCCAGAAATACATGATGTTCATGTTGTGTTAATTATTGTGTGTGTTGAATATAAACTTTATTTATGTATACCAAGTGTGAAGTCTCTTTTGTGACACGCAATGTATTTATTGTGCGGGAGTGGTGTGTCAATGCTTTACACATTGTCCCTGTGATAAGCCTGACTGCTCAGTGCCAAGCTACCCAAGGGTGAGTGCAGATTATACAGTCAGTGTAATCACGCGGCCCTGATGGGAGTGGTAGGTTCTGCCTGGGTAGGGTATCGCCTCGGCCATCCAGAAAGTACCAGTTCCAAAATGCACAAACTAGTGAATGTGACTATGTCTGATAAAAAATTGACTGGCATGATTGAAAAAAATGCAAAAGATTGGCTGATGTTTATGGCCGTTAATGGCTTTCCCCCAATGTGGTGGTACTGAATAAAAAAAAGAGCTGCATGTTTGAATCAATTCCTGGGGATTGATCAGTACCATATGTATGGTTGGGCACGGTCTCCTGAAAATTGATAGCCATGATTAGGGATTGGGTTTAAAGCTGCCTATCACAAGGTGCTACTGGCTAAGGGAGTCGGTCATCTCATAGCCTGCGTTATCCAGAATTGTGGCTACCAATTCCAAAGGATAGCATTCAGGTTGGAATAAGCAGCAGTTGTGGTTCAGCATTTGGTGCATGGATTTTTCAAGGGAAAATATGATATTAGCATTTCATACATTTTGGTGTTTGTGGAGAGCGGGAAGGAACATATTTATAGATTGGATAGTGCATTGGAAGTGGATTCACAAAAGGGGTTAAAGATGCACAAAGATAAATGTGACATCTGTGACTCTAAGGTTGAATATTTGGGGCACGGAACTGGAGTAAAAATAATTAAAGACAAGGTTCACTAAAGGCCATGCAGGAAGCGCCCAAGCCTTCCAATCAAGATCATGTACTAACATTACCGGGGCTGTGCAAATTTGCAGTAAAGTTGACCTCAAGTTTTGCTTCTCTTGCAGAGCCTCTCCGCATCTGCTTAAAACGGAAGAAAATGCAACTGGGCTAAAAACAAAAAGAGTAAGTTATCAAAATTCAGAAGAGACACCAGCCTAAAGTCATTTGGAGCATGAGTGCTCATACAATAACTGTTATGCCTGTGACCATAGCGTAGGGGATGGTCTGACTCAAACAGAGAATAATGGAAAAAACACTATGGCCTTAGTCGTGCCTACATTGGGACTGCAGAAAAGGTAGTACCAGGTGTTGTCAAGAAATGCTAGCCTGCATGTGGGTCCAAATCACACCCTCTACCACTATGCCTGATGATTATGCCACTGATATTTGTATTAGAACAAATGTATACTCATCCAAGTACACAGAAAAGTTAGCCAGACTGATGTTTCAAACTGCTAGCGGACAGTTTTATAGAGGAGTATATTGCAGGATCTATAAAGCAAAAGGCAGACTTATTGTTGAAGTTATCTTTTTTCATGAATATGATGAGACAAAGGAGCAAGATTTGAATTTTGACCCGTAGTGCTTTGTGTTTAGGGTGGATTTAGAGAATAGGATGAAATATGTTTGCAGAGACAAATGTAGTGGATTCTCCAGAATGGTCTATAAAAAGTGGAATTTTAATCAGGAGATCAGGATGAACACACTGGTTCCCTGTTGACACACTGGTTCCCCATTCAATAAGCTGAAAATTGCTCATTGAAAGTTACGTAGCTCATTTGGAGATGACACGTACCCATAAAATGCTTAGAAAGAGGACAAGAGTTGGTGGCCTTCAAAGGACATGAAAGTAGAATGTAAGCTTCTGAAATGTATGAATTGTAAGGGCGTCAGATAAGGATTTGTTTTGCAGCAAGGTGCCAATAGTATCCACAGAATTAGCGGATGAACCCTGGACAGACAAAGGCATAGATATCCTATATTTCTTCCATGAACTTCAACAAGATTATTGTTTGACCTTAGTGCTGACTATTTCTCAAGACAGATAAAAGATAGATTTGAAAGGGACCCAGACAATTGGAAAATAGGTGAATTACCCCAAACAGCCCATGTATCAGTGGTCCTAGTAACAGGCCTGTATAGTGCCTATATCAGTCAGCCTAATAAGGGACATCAGTGGCTCCATACATGAGCATAGTAACATGGGTCAGTGGTCCCACACAGGGCATGCATCAATGAACCTAGCAACATATGTCAGTATCCAACAAATGATAGGGACATGAGCATGCTATATAATCATTTTGAATCCCTTTTGTAAAAAAGTGAGTAGTTAGTTGAGAGGGATGGAAGCCCCATTCAGGCAACACCCACAATCCTGGTCAGGATGATCCACGAAAATCACTAATTTAACTTGTGCTTAATTCTCTGGTAGCTTGGCACAAAACAGTGAGGCTTAATTTAGAGGCAATGTTAAGGTAATTATGCAGTACACAAACACTAATCAAGTAAAAACATAATACAAGAAAAATCCACAAACCAATTTTAGATACGTAGAGTCAGCCTTAATACATAAAATGATTCCACGATGACAGAAATCCAATCAGTAGAACTGCAGAAACTGATTTTTGAAGTCAACAGTGAAAAAAGAGCCAAGAAGCAGAAAGGTTATCTAGTTGAGTTGGACCGGGACAAAGTCACAAGTTCAGCCCAACCACGATGGAAGACGGGTCGGGTTAAGGACAGAGATCGCCCACTGGGTGTTGTACATTTGTGACCTTGGTTTTGAGATGGGAAGTACTGCACTGGACTGCACCATGCTGCGTCAGTTCCGGTTAATCCGCCAGTCAGGTACTGCAAGGCACTGCAATGAGAGATTCTGCGTCAAGTTGCATTGCAGTGAGTTTGTTCCAGTGAAAGCTTCGGTTGTGCTGGAAGAAGTACATTCTGACTCAAGCCATGAGTCCAGGATCTAAAGGACACCTCTGGGGGGTCAGGACTCACTCCAGCAGAGGCCGGCAACAAGTCGAGGCAGGCTCAGTTGGTGCTGGTCAGCGAGATAGCTGCAGGGCCAGTCTCTGAAAGCTCTTTTTGTCATTGTAGCTGAAACAAAATGCCAGTCCACTGACCCTTACAGTCACTCTGGGTACCTGGGATCAAGGCAAACAAGTCCAATATTCGTTCTTGGGACAGCAAAGCAACATTTCAAGCAGCAGGGCAGAAGGGTAGCCCAGTTTCTGAATCTTCCACAGGTACAGTAGTTTTATGATTTGGGGTCTGAGAGTGCCCCAGTGCCATTTTCTGTGGGGAGGGAGGCACCCCTAACCCTATCCCAAATTAGTCATTTCCATTACCTCGGTCCTTAATGTGTTTGGCTCCTAACTGTCTGGTGTGACAAAAGTAAGGGCAAGCCTGGTGTCAGCTTCCTTTGTGTGCATGCTGCAGGCAAAGCCCTTTGAAATGTAATCAGTGCTGGGTACAACTTCTCCCCCAGTGATGACCCATTCTGTCCACACCCAAGACCCCTTGTCCGCAAGGAATCAACAACCCATCAGAGGAGAGACAGCCACAGTAATGTGACCCTAGCTACTGGCAGAAAGGCACAGTTGGTTTGGGATAAAAAAAAAGCCAACTTTTTAAAAGTGCTATTTTCAGATTTGTGACATAAAATTAAAGAGGATTTTAAACAGTCTAAGATGTATTTCTCGATCTGCTTCAAATTAGAAATTAGCATTTCATTAAATGTAATAAGGTAATTCAGTGTTCGCCTTTGGGAGACATAGCCTTACAACATTGAAGAAACAAGTTTAGGGTTTTTTCACTGCCAGGGCAGGTAAAACTTAAAAACACATGTCCTACTTTTTAAATACCATGCACACTGCCCCTAGGAGCTTTTAAGGTCTACATTAGGGGTGACTTATTATTAAAAAGTAAGATTTGGGCCTGGCAAAATACATATTTTGCCAGGTCGAAATTGCACTCCCAAACTGCCCTACAGGCTGGTGTGGCAGTCCAGAGTAATGTTTTAAAGTTTTACTTTAGTGGATGGCACAATGAGTTCCGCAGGCCCACTGGTTGCATTTACTGTACAGCCCTCGGGTAGATGTAGTACCATCTACTAGGGTATTTCAAGTAAATTAAATGTGGCAAGTAGATATGGGCCAATTTTACCATGTTTAAGGGAGATATCACAGGCACTGGTTAGCTGTGGTAAAGTGCACTCACTCCTAAACCCAACAAATACAACAGGACAGGTTCAGGGAAAAAGTGTAGATGACTACCTCCCAAGGGTGTCATGTCAAACACATTTGAATTGATGAACTGAATGGCACCCTGTACTAAGTGCAAGCAATGGCACTTGCTCATTTGTGGGTGCTCCTGGTGGCTAAACCTTGCACAGTCATATCTATGAAAAGGGATCTCACTAGACCACCCCGCCTGGATTACATCTTGTCATCTGATATAATGCTGGCTGCATTATTTAAATTTGCTCACTGTTTAATGACTAACAAAATAAAGGTGCAAATACTATTTCCAAATAGGACAAAAGCTAGACAACCTAGTTTCAACCTCAACAGAAGAAAATATATTTATATAAACAAAGCCAGCCTGTGACTGTGCACTATACCAATCAATGTGTTTATTCTCATCTCATCATGTTTCCCGGGCTGCCAGACTGCCACATCCCTTATTCAAGTGAGTCTCTGAACTTAATAAGTGCAACCTTGTTTAAATAAGGGAGCTGTAAAATCCACAATTGATGGTAAGACACACACACATGGATCTCTGTATTTAAGTATCTGAAACTACAATGAGAGACAAACATTATACCTATGCAAAAAAATCACATGCACAAACAGGCTGAAACAAATGTAAGCAGTCACTCAACGCACATGTAAGTGCATGCAAGAATGCAAAAATCGACAACTAATTGGCTCAATGTACCTGAAGGATTACCTCTCCAGTGGAAAGAACATTCAAACAGTTCACAGATGTGTTATGTTATAATCTGTATAGCACACTGATCATTTGAGATGGTCCAGGCGCTTGAGCAGTTGAGTAGGTGTGTGGTCCCCAAGGTGGTTATACAAAGAGTCAGATCCTCAGTGTCTTGCAGAACTCAAGAAGTGAGGAGAAGGCTATGATGTGTTGAGGAAGGTCATTCTATGTCTTGGGTGCCATGTATTAGAATGAGTGACCTCCAGTTTTGTTTTTGCAGATGTGGGGAGTGCGTGCGAGTGAGAGTTAGGTAGAGCACAGGAGTCTGGTGGTTTGGGGAAAGTGTATGCTACTGTTCAGGTTCTCTCGTCCTGTGTTGCATATGGCTTTATATGTTGCGTGAGAAGCTCTACTTGGCTACGGTTGTGAATGGGAAGCCAGTGAAGTGACCTAAGGTGTAGTGTAATGGTGGTGCAGCAAGGGAGTTCCAGTACGGGTTTTGCAGCGGTGTGCTGGATGGTCTGGTGTCTCTGTAGAAGTTGTTTGGAAATTCCGGCATAAAGAATGTCGATAGTCCAACCTGCTGTTGATGAGTGCTTGACTGACAGTCTGTCTGGTGTTCTGAGGCAACCATTTGAAGATCTTTTGCAGCACATGTAGAATGTGGAAGCAGGAGGTGCACACTGCATTGATTTGAGCAGCCATCCTGAGCTTGTCATCTAGTATGATTTCTAGATTTCTTGGTGGTGTTTGTCCTAGCTTGGACTGCCACCAGTTAGAGTCCCTTGTTGAGGATTTGCTGCAGAATGTGTGTACTACCACTTTGTCGAAGCTGAGCTCCAGTCAGTTGATTCGCATACAGTCTGCTACCATGGTCATGCAGTTGGTGAAGTTGTTTCTGCTGGTGGCTGTATTGTCTGTCAGTTGGGTTGTCATAGGTCTAGGAGATGATAGTGATATCTTGTGATCAGATGATTTGGTGAACGGATCCTTGTATGCCAATCTTGTGGAGTCTTCTGATGAATGTGTTGTGGGAGACAGTGACGAAGACCGCGATGAGGGTCTCGATGAGGGTTGCTGCACTTCCTTGGTCTAGGTTGTCTATTGTTGAATACAGAGTGAGTGTTGTCTAGAAGATGGTGAAGTTTAAAGTGAGTTCTGAGTTGCCTGTTAATGGCCTTCTCAATCACTTTGGCTGTATAGTGGAGCAGGAAGACGGGTCAGACGTTTCTCAGTTCATTTGGGCAGGCTTCCTGAGAAGGGTGTGGATTTCTGCAAGTTTCTAATTATCCAGGAAAGTGGCGGATGTGATAGAGGTGTTGATGATGTGGATCAGGGTGGTGCGGATTGGTGATGTTCACGGGTTGTAGATGTGGTGGCATGCTTCTGTTTCGGCCCCTTAGTGGATGTTCTGCATAATTGCCACTGTGTAGTTTCTGGTGAGGTTAGATCTTTGGCCGGTGGCCATCCTGGTTGGTGATGGGTAGGTTAGCGATGAGAACTCTGGGGTTGGGTCGGGTGTGAAGTTGCTGTAGATTTTTGCGATTTTGCTGTGGAATAAGTTGGATATGTTCTCACTGTTGTTGGGAGGAAGCGAAGTTGGCAGTGGTTGAGGGAGAGGTGAAATTCTTGATGATTGAGAAGATCTCCTTGCAGCCGTTGGAGGTTCCTTCGATGCTGTCCACTAGTATTTTTTTCTTGGCTTCTCTTATTTGCTGGTGATAGTGTCCGAGTGGAGCCTTGTAGGTAGTTCTGTCGGGGGTGTCATGGCTGGCTCTCCATTTCTTTTCCAGCTGTTTACAGTGTTGTTTGGTTTCTCTAACGTCTTCTGTGTACCAGCTGGCCTACTTATTTGAACTACTATGCTTGTTAGATTTAATGGGTGTGAGGAAGTCTGCGCAGTTCTTGATCCAGTTGTTGATCTCCTTGTTGAGGTTGATCCATGCTGTGTGAGCTGAGCAAATCTGCTTCTGTGATTTTACCTAGGATGTGGCTTGGAATGCTGAACCTTAGTGGGGTGTTGACTTGAGGTGTGCTGATTTGGGAGTGTTTAGTCCATGTGAGCATTATGGTGGAGTTGTATTTGATGCTATTGCTTGTGGTGAAGACGTGGTCCAGTGTGTGTCCTGCAGTGTGTTTTGGTTCTCAGATGAGCTGGGTAAGTCCAATGTTGCTCAAGGAGTGCTGTGGAGCATAGATAGTTTCGGTCTTCCGGGTAAAAGTTTAGGTTACTGAGGAGAATGTAGGCTTTGGAATTGATGGGGAGAAGAGCAACAAAGTTGGTCATAGAGTTGGTAAAGGTGGCTCATGTTCCAGGTGGTTGGTAGGTGAGGGTTCTGTTGTGACCTTCATCACTGCACCACTCTAAATCACCTTTACTTGTTTTTAAATTGGAGTACATAAATCATTGCTATTGATGGTTAGGAGCTTACCAGGGAGCCTCTACTGGTCGTTGGAACTTAATATTAGCAAAAAATAAAAGATAATTACATAATATGGCTTTTGTGTGAGGCCGGTGCCAGGTTTTACTCTGGCTGCAAGGCCTCACATGGAATAAAGGAACCAATAATGCATCCTTCCAACTAAAGTTGAACCCTCCCACTCCACTCCATTGTCCTCGTCATCTATGTGCCCTAAGAAAATAACCCGAGGAAAAAACTTTAAGCTCGCAAGTTACCTCTACACTTAAATAATCTCAGTCAGACTTAACGACTTTGCAGACTATACCATGTGAACATAGGACCTTCTCTTTGAGTTCTAATCCATGTTAAACATGGCACTTCGTGACCTCCGCGCTACTATCAGATTTTCTAAAATCACTGGTTTCAACACTAAGATTTTTCAGAGGCCCAGTGATTTTAGTGAATGGACGCCACAGGCCAACACCTCTCTCTGAAAAACGTTCTCGTTCTGTTTATCATCTGCCAGTTTTATGGGAAGATCAACATCTTGGACACAGTCAGATATCAAAGGGCGTGGTCAACGTCGTGACTTTTATAAACAATTACTGTTATTACATTAAAACAGAAAACGCTCCTCCTCATGTCCTTCAAAGCTAGGTGGGTCACAAAAGTTTGTTATAAAATTGGGCTGTGGTTCTAAAAAGATTTGAAAGCACAATTCTATATCGTTTGGACATGATGCCCAAGTAATCGTTACAAGTAATAAGCTGTGTCAATGCTGCAAATGATAGCGATTGTGACGGGAATGTTGGATACCTCTCACACAGTTAATAGGGAAGGCAGAAATATAAGACTATATCCAGGGATGACATTCCCCCCAGATCCTTAAATTGATCCAATGTCATAACCTCGCCCGTTTTGTGGAGAGTACTGATAATTTTTTATAAAGTTAATGGCTTCTGCACATTTCGTTCTTATGTAACTTCCAGCCATGGATTTGATTGTTAACTAAGGGTTACTCCAGAGGGGTAAACCACACATTGACCTACCACTGCAGCCTGTTTATGCCAAGCACAAATCATGCATGCCACCATATTGAATTGTGCACATGAGTACAGGAGGACCTTAGCCAACACTGTAGACCAAGAAAACAGTACCACAATGTCCTTCTCAATTTTATGCGAGGGGATCAGTGAAATCAGTTACACACATACTTGGGCTGTGACATCCAGTAGTAGTTTTCTAAGCTCGGGACGGAGAACCCACCACTAGAGTAGGGAAGTGCCCTTATATTCAAACAGTGGCGTGGGGTTGCTTCCTGATACATATATAAATCCTACAAGAATCGAGAAAATGTATTTGAAAAACGATTTTAGTAGCATGATGGCTATATTTCCAAACCGATGCAATAATCTTGGTAAGAAAACTATTTTTGTAATCACTAGCATGCCAGCCAGAGATAGTAGGGGAGCCCTTCACTGCAATACCTTTTCTACCTTTTTGGATACTAGTACTAAGTACCATCAACAAGATACAGGTTCCTCACACTACCCTAATGGAAAGTAATTTTGTCATCTGCGCACAATAGTATCAAATAATTAGAGTAGTCAATCCAAAGCCCTCTATGTGTATAGTAAACACTATCTAGGGGTCCCACCGCAATTGCAAACAAGAGGGGAGACATGGGGCATATGGTTTCGTAGTTAACTGGAAAGGCAAGAACATTTCACTGTTTATTCTTCTGCTGGATACATTAGCATAAAGTAAAGCGATTCACCCCACCAGCCCCCTCCTCCATGCTTTCTGTAGTTTTAGTAATACGACTCCGGAAGATATCTAAGGGTTTACATGTTGCAGTTGTTGGGTGCCCTGGTAAGAAACCCAATTGCACAGGGAGCACCAGGCATCACATATAGGGTTGTAGAAAAGTTGCAATATTTGGGCCAATATTTAGGTGTCAACATTTAATAACGAAGCGACCTACTCGAGGCCCGTTGTCAATCATTTGTTTGCGTAGCACTTTTCACCCTAAGTGGGATGGGTATGCCCAGGCGTGGGTCCCTTGCTCACTGTGCCTCTGGATTCAAGCTAGTCTGGCTGATGAAGGGTAATACCCAGAAACCGGTCCCAGGATGCTGGTTTCTGGTCCAGGGAGGACCTGGCTTGGCAGTTCGGTCTGCACTGTTCCCATGAGGCACAGAGTCAAGATTGATTTGCATATGGGTGGGTCAAAACTAGGGTGGCATGGTGAGCAAAAGAATGATGGATTTAACTCAGATCTCTTGACTGGGGTGAATGTTGGATTTATTCAGCATTCCGTCCAACATTTGTTTGCATAGCACTTTTCACCCTAAGTGGGATAGGTATGCCCAGATGTGGGTCCCTTGCACATTGTGCCACTGGATTCAAGCTAGCCTGGCTGATGAAGGGTAATATCCAGAAACCGATCCCAGGATGCTTGTTTCCGGTCCAGGGAGGACCTGGCTTAGCAGTTCGGTCTGCACTGTTCCCATGAAACACAGGGTCAAGACTGATTTGCATATGGCTGGGTCTAAACTAGGGTGGAATGGTGGTGAGCAAAAGAACGATGGCTTTAACCCATATCTCTTGACTGGGGGGTGAATGTATGATTTATTTAGCATTCTGTCCATCATTTGTTTGCATAGCACGTTGTCAAAGGGAGAGCTCCACTTTCACAGGTTTTCACAGGCTTTTTCATATACAGATTGTTATTATGAGACTAATGCTTCTGCACACTTCTTCAGCAATGCACACCGTGGCTTTTCCACTGGGTATGGATTTTCCAACTATTCTTAATCTCTTCTTTCATAAGCCACAAACCACGCCTGATTATCTCTAGAGCTATAATCATCTACAGCATTCTTCAATATATTGGCCTTGGCTTTGTGAAGGCCAATATAATAATGAGTAAACACATCCAAATCTTGGATGTGGCTGTAACAGAAATTCCATCTGCATGAACCATTTCAAAGAATATCCCTCAAAACCCAGTTAGAATGCAATAGCCTGGCCAATTTGTGACTGGGAAGTTCTCCCTCCCCATACTGTTCTGCCGTTGCATACTTGCCATGTACTTCATATCCCACTTAGCTCCTTAATTCTACTAATGTTTTATGAATGTGCTCTCACGAGTTTTAGTGTATTCCCCTTCCCGAGCCTTAAGTTCTCTCTAGTGCCCCAAATTGAGATAAAGTGACTTTAATATACCTGGTTGTTTAGAGTTGTAAATCCCCCTTATACAGAAGGCCTCCCACAAAGATGAGCTTCTGGAATCTTCAGTGCCTTGCCTTGGTTCTTCCTTAAAGATAGGATCTAATAGAATATTGGAGGGGAATAGCCAAGGCGGTCTGCAAAATCAATAGCAACACTAATGTCACGGAGGAATGGTCTGACAGTCACGGCAAAATATCAACTGCAGGGGCACATGCTTCTTTTGTTACTAGCTAGTAAACAACGAGGTCATCCTAAACAATGAGTAATATTTAGTTGTTGGATATTTAAGCTGACAGACATCAACAAGCATTGTGATAATGATTCATTATAATATTCTGGAGAGCGAGCATGGGTGAAGGGGGAGCTTGTTAGATTTGGTAGATCTGTACAGATGTGCATCCAAAATTACATTTAAATCTCCACCCCACAATATAGTGGGAAATTACTATGTCAAAGAATGTAGAAGAGTTTGTATTGGGCCCATAGGAGTTAATCATCGCTACATGCTCTTTATTTATGGAACCCTGAAGTATAATATCTACATCGGATCGCAGAAAACCGAAGGGCACACTATGCCTATTTATACCTGCAATCCCTCTAGAGTGGGAATTATACAAAGTGAAATATCTATGGGGACCCCAACTTCTGGCAAACAACTGATCTTATATGCTTGCAAGGAGAGTTTCTTGTAGGTAGGCTACATCTATGGCTTGCCGACTAAGATATGCAAGGATGTATCTACTTATCCTAGGGTTGTGGAGATCACTAACAATCTTTCATTGCAGACGAGAGCCTGCAATGCTTTCCCCTACAGCATCAAACTGGAGCACACAAGGGCAATTTAAGGATCTCATTAATGTATCAGTTCAGTCAGCAGAAAGCAAACATTCCCCCCTTAATAACGTCATCCCACACCAAATCCCTCTTCAGTGAAGCTTACCATCTGAATACATTCCCACCAAACTTTAACAGTTGATAAAAACTTAAAGGCAACTAGAAGCACATCATGCCTGCAGAGCTCAAAAGCTGCTATTGGTGAAATAGCATTCGCCTAACCACCATTCCAGCTACTAGAAGTTCAATTATTGTGGAATACTATAGCAAAATAGAAATATCTTTGTCAGTGCTATTTATGGACCTAACTAAGCACCTCAATCCGCAAGTCTGTCGATTTACACATAGCAACCCTCGTAGTACTTCCACCAAGGAGGAAAAATAAAAAGGAAATCCCCACCCAGCCACTCTCCAAGTGCCTTCTACTGCAAAATTGCAAACCTTCATAATGCAACTCTAACAAACAAAGGTTCAAAGGTATTTAAACAGTTAGTCTTAGCTGGATAACAGTATCAGTGATTTTCATCCAAGTGCATTGGAAGGAACACCAGTCCTAGTTATCAGTCCCTGGGAAGAAGGCATCAAGGTCTCCGATTTGAGATATTTCAAGGCACGTTGAGGGTCAATGAAGAAGAAGCTTTTTGTCACTGTTTTCCCAATTTGGTGGGGTAAAAAGAGTAGTGCATTTTTAAAGTTATGCTTTGGAGCAGTTTTATTTTCACCAGTAGAAAGGCCTTATGCATCTCCTGGACAGCTATTGAAAAATCTGGCTACAGTTAAAAGCTGGATTCCTCAGGCCCAGGCCTTTCTAGTCTCTAGTCAATCAGAGCACCAGATCTCAGTCCCAATCATTCAGAATTCTTGCTAAGATGGGCTTGGCCAGCTCCTCCAAGGGTGGGGAAGACGCCAAAGAGCAAGTGGCACTCACCACAATAAATATCAGGGAGAATGCACCCTCAACAAAAAGGTCTTTGAATAGCTTTTCAAAAACTGTGTCAATTAGCCCTGTGTTGGTGGAATCAGAAACGCTCAAAATGCAAAGATTGTTTAGTCTTGAACTTGCCTCTAAATCTTCATTCTTGGCTTACAATACTTCCAGAATCTTTTCCACCTGTTGTTGCCTTCATCCCCATCTCCTGACTGCCATATTCAATATCCAAAATGTATCTCGCAGGTATGTCAAGGCATTCTGTAAACTTATCAAGCCGTTCTTTCATTTTATCAACCCTGGTTGTGAGAGTGTCTTTTTTGCCATCAATTTGTCTTGTTTTTTTATGTCCAACAGGATGCCTTCAAATCTATATCCTGTACATCAGTGCTTGCACTATCAGAATAGACTAGGGTTTGCTAAAATTTTTTGTGCTGATTTTGTAGAGCAGCATGCACCAAATGAAAAATTGTTGTTGTCCAGATTAAGTTATTCCTTTTGCTTTCCAGTATAGTGGTACCAACATTGCCTAGTCTGCCGGCATGCCAATTCAGCGGCCACCTTGCCTATTCAGGCGGCGGACCGTGGAATGTTCCTTAGACTGCACCTTGTCTCAGGCCCCTTATACAGCGAAGGCAGAGATTGGAACTGGCACTGCAAACGATAGAGTGGGAGAGAAGGGGGAGCGATGCGTCACCAAGGCCTCTCGTAGCCCATAGCGATCTTGCCCAAGAGGCGAAGGGCACAAACATCACCCAAAGAAAGCTTGAGGATGAGGGGAGCAATATCCTTGTATGTGTCATTGTCCATAGCATCCAAATGTAAACTCATAGTCTATGTTGTGTTCCATAGGCGCCAACCATGGCACCCGCACCTCTCAGCCCCCACTTCCAGGCACCACCACTCAAAGTGACCTAGAGCGAGCCGTTCAGCCAGGGACCCCATGCCATCTCACCTCAATGCAGGTACAAACATTAACCCCTCAAGCGACCACTCTCTGGAGTCCTGGCCCACTTCAGGTTGCAATCTACTGCAGCACTCATGGCATCTAGAGTCACCGGGCCAGGATGCAAACAGGCAAAGTGGGTTTGCCGTACCTCCAGGATAGAGAAGAGGATCATTTATGGTAAATGGGGTCCCGAACAGATGCAGGTTACAGCTCCAGGGCTTTTCTAAATGGGTTCCATGATTTGCAGATGAGGAAGCAGAGTAGTATTAAAGTTCAGTCATCATAGCATTCCCCAGTACGGGTAAGTTTCCAAAACAAAAACTCTACCATCAAAATTAAGGCACAGTCCAACAGCAGCCCAATTGTACTTCTGCCAAGCAGCTGCGTGACACATATTATGACAGTATGCATTCTAGGTGCAACAATGATGCCTTCTGCATGGGGCCCTGCTGCTGCCATAGGGTACACTTCATTTATAGTTGAGAAACTTCCCCTTCATACATTAATGTTCTTGTAGAATTTTACAGATTTTTTTGTAGCAGTCCCACTGATAAGGTGTCACCTTACTGGTCATTCAAAGGTAGACATGTGACATTTCTTATAATATGTTCTAAACAAAACTAACATATGAAGCATTGTTACATCCTGAAACATAAATTAAAATAAAGTACGTTTATTTGATGCACTAAAACACTAGTAATGAACGAAATATATAATAACCAGCAGTTATTTAATAAAAAGGATTCTAGATTGGACTTCGCTTTGCTTTGTTTTCATTGTCTTGCAGCAGTGCCCTACAGAATGATAAATTGTCAGTGGAAATGTCTGACTTTTGCCCTAGTTTATGAGTTGAGTCACCAATGTCTAGAGGCAGCAATGTTACAGGGAACAAAAGACTTTCCAACAGCAGGCCGGCGACCAATCCCGGCATTGTTATACGCCGATGATGCGGTGATCCTCGCTCGAACTCCGATTCAGCTACAAAGAGCTTTAAACAACTATTGCTCTTTCATGACTAATCTTAACCTTAAAGTTAACATAAAGAAAACCTTTGTGATGCATGCTGGCAGTAAGGGGAAAAGGGTGAAAACAATCTTTGTGGACAATTTACCGCTTGAAACAACAAAAACCTATCCATATCTTGGTATCATCATCGACGAGGAGTTCAAATGGAAAGACGCAATCAATTCCCGCAAGCTATCGCTTATACGAACAGTGCGGGCTCTAAAAGCCTTCTCTCTGCGCCTAGGGAAAAAACCCCTGGTAGAAGTGTTAAAGATTTATAATGCAAAATGCATTAGCACGGCCATATTCGGAGCAGGAGTTTGGGGAATTGCAAATGCTGAACAAATTCAAAGAATTGAAAACACCTTCCTCAAATTTCTACTAGCAGTTCCAAAGAGCACGACCACCTTCGGATGCCACCTAGAACTTGGAGTGGAACATATCTCCGACCTTATCAAGATCCAACCCATAATGCTATGGCGTAGAATTTGGGCTACGGACGAATGCACACTCACTAGAGCAATCATTGAGGACTGCATGAACCTAGAGCACATGGAAAAGATAAAGTGGTTACACTATGTAAAAACCTTCCTTGCAGATATTGGCCTCCTGAGGTTCTTCAATGACCCACAGTCAGTAACAGACATAGCTAAAAAAGAGCTAAAAAAGATATGTCTGTCTCACTTAACCCAACTAAGGCTGATGACAGAAATAGGCAAACCATCAGTACAACACTGCCTCATCATACAAACTGTTCCATCTATACAACCATATCTGCAGCAAGACCTGACTCAATTTGAAAAGTTATTGCTCACCCGTTTCAGGTTCAATCTTTTCCATATCATGGTTTCATTTCCCACCCAGAACAACTGGACACATAATAAAACAGCGTGCCCTTGCGACTTTAACTCTCCTCAGTCCACAATCCACGTTCTTTTCTTTTGTACTTTTTATTCGCCATTCCGTAAGAGATGGATATTACCAATTTTAAAAGTAATGAAGGTCAGAAGATGTCGTCCAGCATTTCTGGCACTGCAGTTCTTGGAGAATCCCCTAGTCTCAAAATCTGTGGCACACTATCTTAGAATGTGCCTTAAACACCGTATGAATCTGTGAGTAATCTGAGAACTTGTCTTAATACGGACTCCAGCAAATGTACTGAACAGAATAAGAGACCTTATTTTTAACATATCATGAATTTTTAATGCTCTTGTTTATTTTTAATGGTGTTTTACCGTGTAAATTTGTACTTTTGTGGCTTTCATATTGAAAACCGAATAAAGATATTTTTGAATTTTTTTTTGAGTTGAGTCACCCAAAAATCGGATGGTTGGATTGGAAAAATACCAAAGGCTAAAGGTTATATCACATATTTGGAATTGGGGTACTAATAAAGGTATGGCTAAGTAAAATCTCGAAAACGTATTGGCAAAATTAAAAGGTCTGAGTTTAATGAGCGAATGTTTACAGAGTTACTGCAACAGAAAGAGACCACGGGTGAGGCCAGCCAGAGCAGACAGAGGACTATAGCTGTAAAGCAGTTCATCATACAGATCAATACATGACTTGGCATGGTGGTGGAAGGATACATTCAAACTGCCAATAAATAGCATTATGTGAGAGATAGGTTGAGCAAATACATGAAGAACAAAAGGGCCATATGTATGAAACTTTGGTTTTGCGTTTCTCAAATAGCAATCTTTTGCGAATCGCTATTTGAGAATCGTAAAACGCTATGAATGTAGGATTTGCAAATAATTTTGTGAATCCTACATATTCCCTAAATGCAAATTGCAAATTGCGATTCGCAATTAAGGAATACCTCCCCATTCATTCCTATGGGCCTAGAAGCCCATAGGAATGAATGGGAAGACATTCTCAATTTGCGATTCTCAATTAGAGAATCCCAAATTGAGAATGCAATTTCAAGGGTGCCAGGGTGTCAAAAGGACACCCTGTTGCACCCCTGAAATGAGCATGGGTGCACATGTGGTGCACATACATGCCTTAAGGGCATGTGTGTGTGCCACATGCCACTTTGAAAAATGCAAAAATGTGAATTTTTGAAAGAAATCGCTAATTACATTCAACCTGTAGTAGGTGGTAATTCGCGATTCCTTATGCCATATTCGTACAACTTGGGTGCCTCATACATTCCATTTAAGGAATCGCAATTTGTGATTCCTTAAATGCATTTGCAAAATAACGAATCACAAATTTTGCGATTCCTTATTTTGCGAAGCAGTTTTTCTTTAATACATACCAAGTTCTGCAAATTTCAGCTTTTGCGATCGCAATTTTGAATGATACATATGGCCCAAAGTCTCAAGCAAATGGCTAAATGACACTGGACGAAGAATGCAACAGGCCAGATTTCCACTGCACTGTCAAAGCCCAGACCTAAAAAAGATAATGAGGTTTCCCAATAGGATACCTTTAATATTCTCATTGTCCCAGGTGGCGGCCCTCATGATATGGGTTCAGCGTTATTTCTTTCTCACCTGGGGACAGGTAAGGAGGACACACGTCTGTAATGGGTAACAGGGGAAAGTCCATTTTTATGTAACATTAGCATATTTGTGCACTTTCAAAGTTAAGTGTTAATGAATGTATTATAAAAAAAAGCCAAGTAAAAGTAATTAATTACTATCAATTAAAGCAGTGGAGTAGTGTGGCTCACTGGTTAGAGGCGGCAGACCCGGGAGCAGAAGTCGGCCCGGGACCAGGGTTCAATTGCCGACGCGGCAGGGTCGTGGACTTGGGTCAGCGGACTCGATAATTCTCGCTTCGGTGCTTACTCTAATCAGGGGTTCCACTCGGCAACTCTGGGCATTAGCTTGCCTAATCTCCACAATGGCCCCATCAATTCCGGGGATGCCTGGCTCCACCTTGGGGACTCCAAGCAGGGACCATCCTGGCTCCACCTTGGGGACTCCAAGCAGGGACCATCCCACAGGAAGAGCCAGGACGGGTTCCCCAGAGTTATACAGCGCCAGGAAACCTACGGACGGGTAGCAGTGCGCTTTACAAGCTCAAATACATTTACATTTACATTTACATCAACTGAATGGCAAAGTCTTTTTGGTGGCTCAGCCGGCCACACTACCGATGGATGAAGTGATGACATAAAGGGAAGGCCGACCTTCCCCTCAACTCTCATCATTGTGAATGGCTCTTTGGTCCCAACATCCTGACCAAATAGTCTTCCTTCCACCATAGCTGGAAACTTACCACACTGGGGCAGGAGATAGGAAACAGAAACCAACACAGTATGACAACAGGTCAGGTGACAAAGAATGAACAAAAGGAAAACGGATTAGGGAAACAAAATAAGAATGGTAAGAAGAGGTGAGTTAATTCCAAGATGACAGGGAACAAAAAATTGTGAGACTGTCACTACAGCAATATCGAAAATGAAGCTTCTGACACTCATCCATGTAGGTTTTTGTACCAGAGCAAAACCCACTAATTCATCATCACCCCAACAATTACAATAATCACTTTCATCATTTGTATTTGGTAGGTACCTGGCCACAAGACCCATACCTACCCTGTCCCAATTGTATATGACTTTTAGTTGCATAAAGATGTATGCATCAACAATTCTTCTCAATGTGTGTCTATGTTACTCTTCAACTTTTCTAGGTTTTATGCCCATGCGTACTTAGTAGAGAATATAATTGTGCGCGTAATCCCAAAAATGTAACCAAGGCGAGACTGTGCTTTATTATGCTTGTCGGCAGAGTTTGTCATGGGATTCAGTTTTCGATAGTCGTCTTTCAAATGACCGCAAGGGCCCTGTGCCTGACCCGTTGCCTAAAAATCAAGGGCAGCAGTGGTCTCTCTGTTCAAGGCTGCCAGAAGGAGTGGGGGGGGGGGGGAGGATGTCAAATGATGAAGTGTTAAGTCAGTGGATAGCACAGGCATGCAGCCGACTCCAGAACTTTCAGCTAAAAAATCTGCTCATTAAAAGGTTCATTAACAGCAAATGCAGAACACAGACATTGATGAAGAAAGAGTTACCACAATGGCAAATCAGAATGCAAGCACGGAGGCCTCATGCTGCCATCCTCACCACTACAAAAGTGCTAAATACAATGCCAATGAAGAATGAAGGTGCACAAGCCTCACACTGGCAGAAGTGCCCCTGTGATAGTGTCCCACAGCAACAGTACATACAGAGCGAAGCACATGCTCCTCGGGGTGCTCAATCTAAAAATTACGGCGGATATGTGTTGTTGCAGGTCTCTGGTCTCAGCATGTGGGGTCAACCAACGTCCTCACGCCAAAATACTGGCAATACTGGGCTTGGGCATGCAGGATCACGCAAGCACAATTACAGACAGGGCAAACCATTTCCTTCTCCTATTTAGTATTTTCCATACCATTTAAAAGAAGACTTTCAAGAATTCGGCCTTAGGTCCTCGTCTTACTCTACACAGTTGTGTACAGCTCCTTGATAAAAGTTAGTTGATCAAGGTGAAGTCAAAACGCTCAGTATATATTCTATTATAGCAAAGGCACCACAAACCCATAGTCTGGTCAAATTAAACTTAGCCACATAACTTACAGGGGAATCCTAATAAAGAGCAAGTGTATCAAATCTCCACGGCTATGAGCCACAGATGAACCGCCACTTTCAGAATTTGCATTGGCTTGCAGATAGCTCTCTAGATAATGAGGTGCTTCCACTGGGTTCTCTCCCTTTAGAAGAATTTAACAGAGGATGTGGGGTTGGGACGGTAGCCCATCTTTCTGTGTAAGGTTGCAGCCTTGGCCATGTCATTGGCCACTTCATTGTTCAAGTGTTAGCCCTTGTTAGGCCTCAGTATGACCTGCCTGAACTGGCCTAGTCCAGGCGCAGTGAGCAACAAAAGATCCTTCTTGCTCCTTACTCCTGGATCTCGATTCGAATCAGACAGGTGTACTTGGTTTAACAAACAATATTGAGGGAGGGGGAATCAGTAGAGCAGACACGGATCAAGCATTCTAGAATATATCATAATTTAGTGGCTACATTCAACTGGGTCAACCCCACTCAGTAGTACCCTACCCCTCATGTAACCATGCACGGTCATGCACACTATATACATTATGGGTGAACTAGGAGACCAAGTCGTGACATACTACATAGATTTTGTGGGAAAGCCAGTAGACACTCAAATTAGTAGAATTGTGTCATGGTCTATTACTGGTAGTGGTAGCCAGCTTAAAATGAGTATTATTGGGTGTACACCTTTTAAGCAAAAGGGACTAGGCCTTATGTTACATCTGGCTTATGTCTTTCATTTCCCTTGCTTAGACTTCCCTTTTGCTTAGCTAGTGTCAGTGGTAGAATGCCTGATGACATCATAGAATGTTTGGTGCCTGGCTTGTGTGTGGAATGGCAGTTGATGGCAGGCAGGCTGAGCGACAGGAGAACTGCTCCTGGTGGGGTTACAATTATGATGACAGCTGTGCCCTGTCTCTGACAAAGAGTAAACTTAGTTAATTGCCTGCTCTCACGCTGGTTGTCGAGTCCTAGTGCACAAACAGCTGCTGTGAAGCCTTTTATTTAACTTCTGTGAAAATAGGATTTAAGGAGAACTACATACAGCCCAAGTCATTTACTGCATGCAGCCCAAGTTATTTATTCACTCACTGAGCCTGTTACAATTTAGGAGAAGTAGCGCACACTTGATATGTGAGGATATGCTTTAAAAAACGGAACGAGGGAAGAAAATTCTAACACGAAGGAGAAATACCTACCATATTTCTGATCTACGTCAAAGAGACGGAACAAAAGGAGGAAACCTATCAGATTATTTGGTTGTTTGCTGCCACCTACTGGATATTATTTTGTAAGCACCACGTAGTTTTTAAAGTCACACGATCATCTATTTACCTGCAGGGAACCGGTGTGAGCATAATAATTGTAAATTTAAAGCTATTACATTGTACAAACATAGCATGAACATCTGTGTGGGGGCGGAAGGATTATTCAAAATGAATCTGTACTTATGCGGTGAGCGTTTTTATTTGTTTTACATTGGCACGTTTTTCTTTCTAAAGATTTGCTCACCTCTGACAATTTCTCGCATGCTGGCCGTTGAACTGATGCTTTCCATTTTAAAACTCTGCACGAGCTGCCTGCTGCGCGCACACACGGAGAGCGTACAGCCTCACCTATGTCATTGTCATCGGTACATTGATGCTTCTCCAGAGGCTATGACGTCTTCTCTATGAAGAGGCGGTTGTGGAACGACGTTGAGCTCCTGGAGCCCCCCCCCCCCTCCGGCGTTGTGTTGCTTACGTGCAGCCTTGTTAGAGATCGGGTGCACAATGACCCAGGGATATTAGATTCAAAGCCTGTCTAGTTTACTTTACAGCGACGCGCACGCTTCTTCTGAGTTTGGAAAATTATTGGGAATAGTTAAAAGCTTTCGGAGGACTGTGAGGACTTTGCCAGATATGGCCTTTGATGATGAGCTCGGGTGAGAGATCGCACTGTTGGAATTTCAACATTCAGACGATAGGGACTACTTTTGTTGTTTTAATTTCTTATTTTTAAAACTGTGTAATATGCTTTACTATTTATATTGACCAACTTTTCCATCCTATTGTTTATTACATAATTCACAATTTTGGGGATGTGTATGCTACTTTTATGTATTTCTACTTGTTACTGATGTATGGTATTGTTATTCCTTGATGATTTAGGTATCTTAATCTGTTTTGGAATTAAGCAATGTGTTGAGTTAGTTTACTTTGAATGGATTGAGCTACTCACGTGCTCAACTTATGTTGAGGTGCTCAACTTTATTTAACTCTGATGATTAATTGCAGTAGTATTAAATACTACTAGGCGTGTTTGAGGTTTAATTGTAGATCAGTTGTTCCTGTGTTTGGACTTATCGGTACTCATGTTTGAGGCGCTCCATATTGGATGTGTACTTTTGGGGGAGCCACTTCGGTGCTTATTTTTGAGGCGCTCCATTCTTTTCAAGTTTAATGTTGTTAAGAGCCGTAGGTTGCTCAATTTTGTTAATATGAACCACGCAAGTGCTCTAATGTTTTAGAGGAGTTCATATTGTATTTATTATTGGATGTGGAAGTTGTGGGAGCTGTGTGCTCTAATTCTTTTTGGACCTGTGTGTCCCAGTTCTTGATTAGAGGAATGTAGAGGTTATAGGAGCAGTGTTCTCCAACTCAATTTAAGAAGTTTAGGGACCTGTGTGTCCAGGTTGTGGATTATAGGAACATGTAGTGATATGCCAATGTGGGGCAGCAAGGTTTAATTTAATTTTCCCCAGGGAGGGGGATGGGGTCGTTATATTGGAGAATGCATTTGTTGTTATATTTGAGATCGCAATTGTCATTATATTGTTATAATTGAGAATCCATTTGTCGTATATTTGAGAATGCAATGCAATGTGTTTCTTTCATATTGCATTGTGATTATTGATGTGTATGTTTATTTTATTAACTTCAGTTTGTTGTTTTTCTAAGGAAGGGGGATAAGTTACATCTGGCTTATGTCTTTCATTTCCCTTGCTTAGACTTCCCTGTTGCTTAGCTAGTGTAAGTGGTAGAATGCCTGATGACATTGATGGAGCGAGATACAGAAGATTTTGTGTGTACCTCATTCAGATCAATCACCCCCATAACAAAGTAATATATTAATTTTGATTGCTGTGTATTAATAAAAACACACATTACATGTGGGAAATGCTTTGCACTAACAGGTTTGAATAACATATTAACCCCTTCCATGCTCATGACGGAACGGTTCCGTCATCAGCGTCGGTGCTCCGGTGCTGATGACGGAACATTTCCGTCATGAGCCAATACGCTTTTAAACCCTTCAGCACTGCAGCGAAATTCACGCAGCACTGAAGGGGTTAATTGGTGATGTAAAACGCATGTTTAATCTAGTTTCTGCATTTAAGTGGTGTAACAATGCATGTCTGTGTTGTAATGTGCATTGTGCATTTCCATGTTGCTTTTCTGCTTTATTTTTAATGGCTTGCAGTGAGTGTGATGCTTTTCTGCTAGGTAACAGTTTTAAAGGGTAAATATTAGCATTGGTGGTTGTGGGGACAGAAAACTCATATATTCTGTGTATTTACATTTTCTTTTTCTGTTTATCGTAGTTTTGGTGGGTTGCCAATTCCAAAATGGCTTCGCTTTCCCCGGTTCTGCGCAGTAGAAAGGCTTACATCATTTTGCTGAGAGAAAGCTCGTCTATGCTCTGTCTTCACTGAAAACATTTTGCAACCTCAGCTAACTATGATTCGAGGCCACTTGATATGAATGCTGGTGAAGTGGCTGCGGGCCAAAGTGATCACCACGAGAACAGTTGAATGTCTGCCAAGGACAAAAGCATAGTGCCTTTCAAAAATGACAACATGGAAACAGCCGACTCACTGAAAAAGAACATTTAAAAAGGCCTGATGAGGAAAACAGGAACTGTTGAACGTGTATCTACCAGTTTGCAAACAAAGATGTACACGGACATCCTGGGAGTTAAGAAATGCATGGACAGTCGAATTTGTATCTGTCAGCTTTTTAATCAGCAAGTTATTCATGGACATCCTGAAAATTAACAAATACATTGTCGATTAACGAACATCCCGAAAGCTAATAATTGCAATGTCATGACCAATCAGAGAAAGGAAAACGACAAGGCTTGAAACATTTGAGGGTAGAGGGCCAGCAAATACAGTATAAATATCAGAGCAAAATTGGGTTTTAATGTCATTGGAGCTGATTGCAGAGGGAGATGTTCTTTGCACTGCAGCTGTTTGCAGAGATGCTGGGAGCCTGAAACTATGCCAGACTGCTCACTGATAAACCCCTGTAGGTTGGAGATTTGTTGCGGGACACTAAGCCTGGGTGAGAGACTGCATCCGAGGAGGCTTGGGTTAGTAAGTATAGTTGGGGTTTTAGAGATGCTGGGTAGGCAGGTTTTAGTGTAGAAATCTTTAGAATTAAATGCATGTTTTAAGTATGGTTTCTCTGATCTTTTCATGCAGAATTTCACTTTCAGTTGCATTGACCAAGGTTTGATGTTTTATTTAGAGAATAATGCAATTAATGTGAACCTGAATTTTCTCTCCATGATTTTTATTAAACAGTTTTATTTGATTTATTGCCTGAATAAATAGCAATGCTCACTGAGAATTAATAATGACAGAATAAATACTAATTTTCTTTTATGCAAATAAATTACATAAAATCTTTTAAATGATTTCAGGTGTTTGTGATTCTTTAGAGTCAATTAATTATGCAAATCAATGTATTGCTGTAGTGAGGTTAAGCTGGTCTTGACAATCACCATCAACTTGCTCAACTAATTGGTCCATCGACCTAATTGGTGGGGTACATTGATGCATAGATTAGTTTAGTAGGATTATTGATGAAAACAAATGTTGGTGTTAAAAATCTGTGCTTAGAGGTATCCTGTCATAGGAAAGAATACACTCAACCCATGTTGTGTATATATATATATATGCAAGGGTCTGGGGTAAAGTGTGTGTGTGAGACTAGGTGTGTTGTACTTCGGTGTTATGGGCCCCACCGGAGTGACCTGGACCCTGGGTTGGTGATATTTCTGGGTGAGCTCTGCATCAACATCATAGAATGTTTGGTGCCTGGCTTGTGTGTGGAATGGCAGTTGATGGCAGGCAGGCTGAGCGACAGGAGAACTGCTCCTGGTGAGGTTACAATTACATCTACATATCTCTTTATTATTAACTTAACCTGGAACTAAGCTTCAATAAATCAAACCTATTTTTATATACTGGATTCAAGGACTTTAATGGTTACACCTCTTTTGGTGAGCAGCAAAAAAACTAATGTAGAGTGCTTACAAATTTGTTACATGGCCTTCTGAGCAAGGAAATGTAGATCTGGTAAAATTATTAAATAAACCAAGGACTCCTAGGTTTGCAGCTATAAATACTTCACCCATATTTACAAAGATGATAGCTAACCATCCCCATCCAGTACTCCACTGAGACTTTCCTTGTAGTAAAGTCACAATTGAAGAGAGCAGACAGCCCCAGAACCTAAAAGGTCAAAAGGCCTATCAATTTGCAAACAATGTGTCACATTAAAAACTCATAACAGATTACAGGTGGCTCAACACAGAGCAGTAGAGGGGAGACTCGGGAGTCACGTTAGAAACTATTGTTATAGCAAGAGTGGTAGATGTCTCTTGAGCCTCTCAGAAGGCATGGCAGAAGAAATGTGCAAGCAATATTCAAACCATACTTTTATACTGAAAGATGAGGACAGTGCCTGCAAGTAACAGTAAACCTTGACACCACGTTAGGTGCCTGTGCCAGGAGTAGGCAGGAAACAGGCAGACAAGCAAAGCAAGCTAGACTATGCCTTCCGGGAAATGAATGGCTAGGGCTCATACCTTTTCCACAGGGGACTTGTGCCAAGGTTGAACCAGAATAAGCACTAGTGGCACTGCCTCATCATTAGGATAATGTAGTTTTTGAACCACAAAAACTGTTCAAAACAAGACTGCTGACAGACTTCTAAAAAACATATTTTCTCCTTGATCTAAATGACGAATATGTAATGATGTCTTTTCATAGAGAGGTGCACTTTACATGTGTCTCACGAACACTGATAATCCAGAGAAGCCTCTGTGGCATTTCCCAGGCTCCTTTGTTGTGCTAGCCTCTCAAACTGCCTCTACTGATGTATTGGGCCAGAAGAAAATATGTTATGTTTGTACCAAGTCAGGTAGCAGCTAAGAGAATTAACATAAAAATAAATGCCTTTCCATTCATTTACCCAATCTGACGGATCTTGGATAGACCGTCGCTGGACTGTGGTGGGTGTATAAAAAGTGTATTCGTGCTGTGTACACACCTGAAACTCTGTGAGCTGGCTAGGGGATTTTACACAAACAAGCTCAGCAGCAGAGCATACAAGGACAGCTTCAGTAGATCATCAGGCTTTGTCCTAGCTTTGAGAAACTGGGCACCCTGCAGCTCCACATTTACGAAGCACCAGGAAGGTCTTTGTGGACAGAGATCTTCCTTTTGCTAGAAAAAGTCTCACGCTTATATACTCAATCACAGGCATGTGGGCAGTAGCTCGTTGCCAATCTGCTCAACTTACTCCAAATATTCAAAAATCTAAAAGTTAGGTGTGGATAGTGTTAGACCTGGCCCTTTCTGCAGGGTTATCCTCCAACATGTTGCCTTCCTCTGCCTGTTGTCCTGATCTTCTTTTTGTTGGCTTTAAAACTCTGGGACTTTTACCACTGCTAATCACTGGTAAAGTGCATATGCTCTCTCCTCAGCCAACACCTTTAAAATGATTTGACTATCGTTTAATGGGTCTCTTTGTTGAACCCTTAAAAAAGGCTGCAACAGGCAAGTTAATAGACCCGAGCTTGTTGCAAAGGACCAGTGTATAGACTGGGAGTCACAGGAAAATCTTTGTTAAAGGCTCTCATCTGTCAGGCAAGGAACTCAATGATTCATGCAATATGGCTCGATTTGGGCTTAGATTTTGGCCAAATCGGGTTTTTATGTAGCGCCAAACAAAACTCTCCTCTCTGATGCTGCAGGATATTATCTAATGCTCTGACAAATTATTGCAACTTATTGTTGACATAGCCAAAAATATCCAACTGAGAACAGATATTTTTCAAGATTTATGGCTACATACCTTAATAAGGCAAAAGGAGACATTTGAGATGAGGTAAGGCTGGGGTAGGTAGTCCCTCACAAGGAAGAGCTCGGTTGACAATTTTGTTAGCCATTTGGGCAAGGCTGAGGGCTTTCCATATCTGTAGCATGTCGCAGACAAACGATTTTGGAATACAATTCTCCAATTCCGTATAGGAATCGATCCTAGTTGGAGAATTCATGGTTTTAAGAAAAGAATCCTGGAGAATAACAGCTACTGCTTTTGTGATCTAAACATTAAGTATACCTTAATAAGTCTTCTTTTAGATGATTTTCTGTTTTAAGTGAGAAGAAAAGGATTTGCCGTTCAATTTTGAGGAAGTATGTAAGTAGAACACGTAACAACGCACAGGTCACTTTATTTTCAATGAAGTGTTTAGACAGATCGATCTCGAGGTACTTTCTTTTTTTACTAAAGAGGTTCTTTTAATAATCTCCTGCATTTTTATTTTTGTAACACCATAGAATTTTGTTGGCTTTGAACAACTGACTCCGGGCCATTTTAGAACATTACAATTATTGATTTGTGTAAAAAAGATAGGTGGTTTAATGAATTATGTTACCCTATACACATAGTCTCAAATTGTATGATATATGTAAGGGGATTTCAATCGGTCTAATGTGCTTTTTAAATGGAACATAGTATAATTTTTAAACTATGTATATGTAGAAATTATGGTTTGTTTAAAATTTTAATTTCTATAAGAAATAATATTTTTTATTTTCAGAATATTCCTACATGCAGACTTATATTGTTGGACTCTACTGAATACATACCTGGACAAAAATATGGTATCTGCTAGATGAATGAATGCAGATACCAATATGGTTTTCTTTTGTCGCTTTGGAAACTCAAAATAGGAAAATGTCAAAATTGTATTGCAGTTATGATCAGAGGTCACTATTGTACAAAAGCAGGTGTCCTATTACTTCTGATGTACTCAGTAAACACTTGTTTGCCTTGTCGGTCTGTTATTAAGACCTACACAGAAAGGCATGTTGCCCATGTTCCAAATATTATGTGTATTTCACAGATGCACGCCTCACCAGCAAGCTAGACTATGGAAATGCATTCTACATCACGACAAGGTACTTTACATCAATATCTGTACCCAACTCACGAAGAGGCACCACATCATCCAGAACACGGCAGCCAGTCCCATGCAACTTCCTTCATGCACCCATATCACCTCTTACCACAGAGGCATCCAGTGGCTTCCCACCGACAAGTGCGCTCTGGTCAAATTACTCACGCACATTCAAGGTACTAGACAACTTAGGCCCCAACTACCTAAACAATCGAATCAACTTTCACACACCCACCAGACACCTCAGCTCTACTAGTCTCATGCTTGCAATAGTCCCACGCTACTATACAGAGAGCTGCGCCTTCTCTTACCTGGCTCTTAAACCCTGGAACGAACCCCCCTCACCCCACCGCCACATTAGGACTGCTTACTAGTACTAAACTGAAAAAGTGTATCTTAAGATAATGCTTCAGTCTGGACACCAAACCCTGCTCTTTTTTAGAGCCAGGGTACCCTCACGTGTGAGATGGGTACTTTACAAATACAAATAACATCATATTTAAATATACAAATGAGTGAAATCCCAAGTTTTGAAAATACAGCTAATGAATTTAATCCTAAAACTTCCTAAACCTCATATTTTCACAACGGTCTTGAAATATTAATAACACTTCTTGTGTTTTTTTTTTTTTTTTAGAGAGTTTTATATAGCGCGAACTAGACCCAAAGGTATTGGGTATCAGAGCGCTTTAAATGAGCACAAATTTTGTTACAGATGGACACATTCATTTTTGTTAGGCACAGGGAGATTAAGTGATTTGCCCCGAATCATAGGATGTTGAGCGTTGATGCCGAGACTCAAACCCGGTTCCCCAACTTCGAGGTCGACCGCTCTAGCCACAAGGCTACATCCTCTGTTAGCGGTGCATTTGTTTGAAACCTTTTGACAAGTAACTTGAAAAGCCAAATATAGGTGGATGAGTAGGACTAACAATGCTTGATAGGCCTCTTGATCTGGTGCACCCCACAGTGAACAAAGGGACGCCTTTAGTCACTCATCATGAAGAGGAGGTCTTGTACTAGAATACTGTCTCCAGAATATCATCTGTCATAAATATTGTCCCAAATATTCTTTACAAACATATTGCCACATTGGGGTTAAGAATAGAAAACATGCACTCATTAGGATAATATTTTTGTAAACGATATTTTTGTATCCGATATAGTGAGACAACTTCAGCCCATCTCTCTTCCTGCATTTTCTTGTGGTGTGGGAGAGACTGGGTTCACGTGACATCATTGTCCAGCATCCAGCAAGAGGATTCAATATCAAGGCGGACCTGGGGGACTTCCTCAACGGTGAACTCTTTGTAGCCTGATGGCGGTGGCTGGGCTGCACCAACACCCACCTACCCAGGCTCCCTAATATTTTGACAGCGGTGGGAATAAGATAATCTAGGCTTCTTTTTCCTGTTAAATATGTTATTCTCTGCATTGTACAGTAGTAGATGGGTACAGGGATGGCTGAGGGGGGACTGACTGAGCTAACTGTATTCAGTGCTTTATGCTTTCAAGAAGTTGGGGGGAATGTAAGTGTGACTTGTCAACTTTCTATCAAGCGTAATTTTGACAAAGAGATTGTACTTCGACTTTAAAACTAAAACAAAAATCGCCAAGAATGCAAAAAGTGAGCGCAAAGCTTTGTGTAAAGATTTAGTACGATACAAAACCAGCTATACCAAATTTAGTAAATGTCATTCAGCAATTCACTATTGTATGCAGTAACCGGTCTGTGCTGTGCGAGTTTCAATTCTTTGGCTAAACGAGTTAACAAGGGAGATATAGTACACAAGTGCTACCTCTGTTGTTGTGTTTGGTTTTATTATTTTCAGGATACGGTGCCCCAGGCCGGTATGGTACATCATGTGGCTCCCTGAAGACTGGGTGTCTGGTGACTGGGTGGCAGGCATTCTGTGCCTGCCACAGAGGAGGGTGGAGTAAATAGGAACTTGTTTAAGTGCTTTATTCTGTGATGTGCTTACAGCAAATATCTTTGTGCAATTTACAAGTGGTGTCCATGACTAATGGCTTTTCATTTGTTTCAATTCAATTCAAGCAACGTCCTGTTGAGCCTCCTTCAAATGTGTCTGTCTTTCATTTCTTGCTAAGGTCCCCGAACCTATGGTTCCCACAGTTTAATTATGACTGAAGGCAACATCATTGCATGAAGTGAGCACACCATTACTGGGGCTATCTTCCTTTCTCTTTTAAAGATGTTCCCTACTTTTTTGGTCAAAGGTAAAACATGTGTAAGTGATATACTGCATGTCTGTGTATGTCATCTTATATACACTAATGATGTTGATACATGGCCGTGAAAACCTTCACATTTCAGCAATGACAAAATGCCCCACGTGAAGAGTAGATAATTAGCATAACCATGTTTCTCACTTGTTGTTTACCACTAGTAAATTTTGTTTTCCCCGCTGTAAAGACAGGGGCATCAAAAAAGCACATCTAAGTTTGAAAAAGAGCTACTTGTCATCTTTTACATTTGCTCCAAAATAACACATGAAAGCGCTCTATGAGAACAGCTAAGCAGTAAACCAGTGAAAGCACTCTCATAATATTCCACGAGGGCAGCCCTGCTAATTGCCACGCATCAAGGGTTAAACGAAGGCACTTTAGTGCTTCTTCGCACATCTATTTATTGAAATGCATTAGTCATGCAACCAAATCTTCAGTATGCCTTTTCTGCTAGAGGATTTCAGGGCGGTGTATATTTATTACTGGCGCAAACAAAGCCAGCGTCGATGAGAGGTGTAGTTCCCATGAATACACCAATAACTTGTTGAGCTCGTGTGGCTGCCTTTTTAGCAGGCTTCTTCGTCTCTTTCATGCCTAGTGATAGAGAAATCTTCTTCCAAGCAGGCTGAATGTCAACATGTACTGTAACCCATGAAACCGCAGGGCAGCACCCATGCACTAGAAATGCGTGGAAAGTCTCATGAGGGTATTTGCTCTCTGAGTCTACCTAAAAACTATGGAAATTATGGTCACTGTCACCAGGAAGACAAAGCATTCGAGACTAACTATCCCAGAGACCCTCACCCTCACAGTGCAGATTATTAAGACGCATTCAGGCGTTCTGCACCACAATACAGCACTGCTTTGATTATAGAGCTATAGTGGATTGAATAGCAACTGTTGCTAAAAATCTGCATAAAAATAAAAAGACAGGTTTGGCCAACATTATTCTTGATCTGAACCAGCTATGTTCTTTCTCGACGCAATGTTTTTGGTTGTGTTTTTTTGTTTTGGTATCGAAGTAAAAAATTAGCAAATGTTCCTATCTCACAACCATTCTTTATTTACAAATTCGTTTTATTATAGTGCCAAATTAGTTATGTTTTTGGACTAAAGGAGCCTAAATAAGCAGCTCAAATTAGTAACACTGTCCAACAAGCATTGGCATAGACAATAGGTCTCGCCTTTGGGACCTTATAAGTGAATAGCCAGAGTTATTGGCCTTGCCAATGTCTGTAAGCTATGCAGCATGTTGAAAATTTGCCAAGTAGGAACTCCGCTGCCTAGGCAGGAACGGCTCAAAGCGGGGGTGATTCAGGCTATGAAGGGTGCATTCCAGGCTCCACAGCAGAGCTTTGTCTAGTAAGGGTTGTGCTTTTAAACACAACAAAACTCCTGGCTAGGCCAACATTGAACCTCACCAATGTCAAAAGAGAGTAGGTTCCTAGCTAGGAATAGTTTCTGCCAGTGAGCTGCAGCAGTGTAACTTCTGCAAAAACCTAGCCACACAAATTAAGCACAGTCACTAAGAAGGATCCCCTCACGCTGCTCAAAATGAGCACATTGGTGGCTAATGTTCTATTTTAGCAGCCGACTATTTTTCAGGAAGAATTTTTTTCAACTGCCCAGGACAGGTACTTTTGAGGTACCAAAAGAAGTGGTGCTCCGAGCTACCAAGTAATATTCCTAACTGCCCAATGCCCACAGGCAAAAACCCAGGTGGCCATGAGATAGGGTGACCGAAACTATGAGTCATTCCAACAACATAGAAGTAGGACTACAATTTGTACGACCCAGGATTGAAGAATGACTTAACTGATGGCATTGATCAATATTGAAAGCACAGATATTGTGGCACTAAAGGAAATTAAATCCTAAGTTGAAACATAGTATTATCTGTGTTAAGTAAATTGAAGTCTGTTTGGGACTGCTACGTAATTCTACTCTAAAACACATTGGGACGTGTCTCCCTCTTTGTCCCGTCGACCTTCTCTAACAAGCATTTGCAATGCAATAGGTCTCGCAGCATTAAAGTTTGAGTTACTGGCATTGTAAATGACAATGCTTTGCATTAATTTTTTTTAAATTTGCAATTGGTATATAAACATTGTTTGTGAGTGGTTAGCTGTTGCTAACAGACACCCTCACAGACCTAGAGCACTGCACGGCTCATATAATTGAATATGCACTGAAATCGGAAGGCTGCAATGCTCATTGAATGCATAGGGCTCCGTGTCCATGCACACCTGATGTGCAGCCAAGGCCTACCTTACAGAGGGCCCTACAGAAATTAATCAGTGATGCCACAGGCCATGGTGCCAAGTAACCCGAGAGCAAACAATGTGTCACGTGAGTGGATGCCTATCATCAGCTGTGGCCCAGCACCACACTGGCACGAAATACAGCACGCAGGCCTAGAATTCGGCATGGCCTCTTTTGAGAATCACTATGCATAAGAGGTACCTATGATTAAAGTCACAGGAAAGCAGCTTTGGCATGGCGGGGGAAAAGCCCTATGAAGCTATGATTACTAGCGTCCTCTTCTCGACCAATTTAATATTTATTAAAATTAGAAATCATTTTTACAGAACCATCATGTTTTTTGGCAAGACCTCAGGACACACCCATTTAACTTCATAACCCATCGATCTTTCACTTATTAAAACACACCATTTGTCAACAGCGAGAGATCTATAAATAAACTACTGGAATTGCTCTTAGGAAATCCAACAAGACTCTTCAAACATTTGGAGTTCGCAGCAATCTAAGGGTCTCTCATTTAATTTAGACGTAGTGAAACTGCTGGGTTCATACGATAGAGACTGAGCTGCCCCTGCATCAGAAACCCCTCAGCTGATGGTCGTCAGCCTCCAGGCAACCAGGTCATAGTGGCGTTTGCCCACCTTGTTTAGGGCGACGATACCACCCCATAGTGTAGCAAGCATGTCAGGGGCCCTTGTGCAAATAAGGAAATGGCCCACCTGGCTGCATGATGGAATGATAAATAGGGCTCTCTGTTTTATGTTATTTATTTTTGGGACATTTCTGTCTGTATTATCCATATTTATTTTTGGGCAACTTTATCGATATTTATCGATATATTTATCCATATTTATTATGGGCTGAAACTGGTATATTTCTACATTTATTTAACAAATAAATATGCAGTCATGCTTAAATGCCTGCCAGTGTTCAGTGATATGAACACCTGCAGAAGATAAATCAATGCACTTATATGAAAATATGCACATTTCAGTATCAGCCTTGTGTATATCTACTGCTCTTTAAGTCTCTTCACTAAAATTCTTTTCTTTTTTACTAGCCTTACCTATCAACCCACACAGTTATTTACCTGGCAGTCATGCAAAGGGTATTTAGAATCACTCAAAAAGCACCCAATTTCCAAAAAAATAAATACAGACAAGAAAATAAAATACATCTAACGTAACCTAGCTACTGTAATCCCTTACAAAGAAGTGACCTTGATTTGAAAAAAGCAAACAATTATGCGAATGCCTATTTCTATGCAAAATTTTGCAGCAACATTTAAATGACACTGTAGTCACTCACGTGATTTAATACATTTTGCACTACACTTGTTACTCAAAATTCCCCAAAATCCAACCTTATGCCACTTTGCACCCTTCATGATAAAAATGTACTGCAAATATACAGAAATAACAGAAGTGGGCGTTGTTTGTGATGTTATTTTTTTGCATTGCACAATTTGTTTGTTTTTTCAGTCTGTGCAAAATGTGCCAAGATTTCCATGACAGGTTCCATTCACCATTGTTCATTTATCCCCACATGTTATGATTTTAAAATGATTAAGATTTGTGCTTTAATTTACATTTTTATTAAGATTTGTGCTTTAATTTACCTTTTTATTACAAAACCGATACATGTGTTCGGGTGCGCACGTGTGTTAGGAACCACAGGTTCTGCTTGGAAACATTCTGCCCCCATAAGGCAAATAAAAAGCCCTTCTCCGCCTGTTTTCTAGCCTGGCAGGTACCCAGAGGTACACAAAGGCTTTCCTTGGTTGGTGTCATACAGAATCTCAGATTCACCCCTCTAGTAACCCTGTACAAGCATGTGTACAAAAGCCATAACTTTTGTTCTGGACGTGCAGTGTTAACTGATGCCTATAAACACCGGTGAAATGAAATGAAATACCAGCATTTGTAAAGTGCACAGTTACCTCCGGAGAGGTGTCCCGGCGCCGGGGGGCATCGGGAAGATAAAGCTATTACCCAGTCACATGGTGTTGAGCTGACCTGCCGCCAGTGCCAGGGATTGAACCGTGAACCGCGTGGTCCGGAGTCAGGCACCCTGGCCGCTGCGCCACAACTCTAAATAAGTGGTAAATAAGAGTGATTATCAGGGACACTGCCCAGTAACCACTCTCACCGTCAAGGCCCAGAGAAAAGGCTTCCCATCAATGGGTCCCATGGAGCATTGAGGTATCTTCTAAAGAATGCCAGGGCCTTGGGAAGAAGTGTGCACACATTTGGAAAATTTCTGGATAATTACACAAAACTGCCTACATTTACGTGAAATTGACTTTACTGTACCTTTCATAACAATTTAACACAAGAACGAAACGGACCCTAAGTCAGGACTGAAAATGGGCACGCTTGATTTTAAACATGGACCACGAATGAGGACTGAATTCTCGGGGCATTTGCTCTGTCAGCGTAAAACTTTTGACAGAAGCCAGAGGGACCAAGAACGGCACTGGGTTATAAGCGCACTCGATTTTATTAAAAACCGAGATCCACGAGTGAGAACTGGATTTAGAGGCACTTACTTGGAGTTAAATCTCCTCGGAAGAGCAAGCATTTCTGCAAAACGCCGTGTGCTGCAACGAAGTCCCGTAGGGATGACTCCTACGTAAATGCGTGTTTATTTTGGTCACGTGACCCGGAAGTTTCATGAAATTTATTACACAAACTTAACCAATTTTAAAAGTATTTACTACAAAGGTGGTATAATGGTCGATGAGCTTTGACATGTTGAATGTGGAAAGTGTTACTTTTCAAGGGGAAACTCATTACAGCAAAAAAAAACGGAAGTCAGGCACTTTTGCCTGAGACGGGGGCGGGGCCTGCAATCCGGCAGGAAGTCCCGCCCGCCGCCGCCGCCGAGGAAGAAGTGGAGCCGGCCGACGGATGGCCTCTCCGCAGCCCGGGGCTCCCAGGTGCTGGAGGGAGCCCCGGAAGTGAAGTCCTGCCCCCTGGTACCAGCGCTGCCGTAGATGAGACACTGAACACGCCGAAAGAGCCCGGTAAGTGGTGGGGGTGGAGGTGGAGGGGTGGGGGGGGTGGGGGTAGGACGCGCGTGTGTCTGTTCGAATGTGTCTGTGCGTGTGTGTGTGCGCGTGGGTTTGCGTGTGTGTATGCAGTGTGTGTGTGCCTGTGTATGGCTGTGTATGTGCGCATGCGTGAGTGTAGAGTGTTTGCGCAAGGGAATGAGGCAGGAGAGGGGCACGGCGCCGAGCGCGCTCACGAGGTCAAAACTGAGCAGATCTGCGCTCGTGCACCCTCTCCTGTCCACATTCCTAAAAACGGGTAGCAATAGTTGTCGAAGCACACTGCAATCAATGCTTACGCATTGAATGCAGGTCGTGCTTCGACCTAAAAACGTATTTTCTACTAAATGTAAAACATTTTTTTAAATGACAGACCAGATGTTGAAAAAACTGTAGTTAGGATCAAATTGAGGGCACTTGGTCACCCTACCATGAAGGGGGGAGGGGGATTTCTAGCCTCCAAAATTGCGCACACCCTTGCCAGAAATGCCTCAGTGTTCACGGGCAGGCAAGTAGGGTTCCTTCCAGTCACACTCGTGAATAATGTGGCTTCGCTTTACTCCACGGCAACTTCAACTGGAAACTGGGGAGGAAGCACAAGTTTTTGGTTCCGGATTTGATTACAAAACCATGAACTGCACACAAGGCATTTCATTTAAACAAGTTCTTCCTAATGCATGTTTTAATAAGGAGTAAATGTGACCTACATTTCACGTGTTGCCTCGGAGAGCGCACACACGGCAGTTCATCAAATGCGCACTTTTAAAATCCAGAATTGCTAATTGCATTCTGACAGGAAGACTTCTGGCAAGATAGCACGCCAAACAAACTGGCAGAAATTAAATGAGTTCCATGGAAAATAATACTCTACCAAAGGCAAAGGTGCATACAAAAAGTAAAGATTGCGAGTAAAATACTATAGCCTAAGTAGTGCTGTGATCTCAAAAATTCCTGGAGCTTCCTACCCCACTTGACATCTTACGAGTAAACAAAGATATTCTTATATGGAGCACTTTCACTCAAACATGGGTTCTTGGTTATAAGAAAAACAGAGGGCTCATCACCATGTGAAAGAATCTTCAAGGAAGAACAGATTAAAGAACAACCAGGTTCTTCACGTTTTGTAAAGAAGGGAATATTACAAATGCTGCGCAAGGAGGTAGGCAGTGTGTTCTTGATCGCAACAGTGCCACTTTTGACTTAAAACCGGGGACAAGCATTGGTTAAAATATTTCAATGTTCCAAACAAAAAAGGATCGTACTCGAACATATAATCTTTTAGTTCCCCCTAGAAAAACAGCTGAAATCGCAAGAAAGGCTTGAAGTATCAGACAAAGAACCTTGAATTACACTGGTTCTTTTCGTGCTCAATGCAGAGTTTGGTGATACAGACACACAATTTACAAAGCCTATGAAGAGCATCGGGAGTGAGAATCTGGACCGTTTAGAGACGTCTTAATTTACATTTTATCAAAACCAGTGCAAGACAATGCCGCAATCCACGCAAAGTGAATGTAGCCATGACGCCGAGATCGTGTGCCCCTCCCGCACTGAAACATCTCAAATGAATGCTCTGAAATAACTCTGCCTGGAACTAATCAGATGATTTTGCTGCAGGGGCTGCTAATTGGCGGTTGAGACAGCTTGGATTGAAAGCAAATGAAACAAGAAATAAATGCACTGTATGGACTTCAGTTCGTTGATTGATTGGCCTGATCGTGGTTTGGATACTATTTCGCCAGAATGTTACAAATATCCCCTTTCTCTCGGGATGCTGCATATGTACCCACTATACAAACCTTTCAGCAATCCTATGACAGAGAAACATTGTGAAAGCTAGGAGTGCAGTGTAGGAGAAGCTTTGCTGATGGGCGGTAGCGTGAATGATGGGAGAGCCTTCAATGAGTGCGAGTGTTGCACAGATAGACAGGTGGGCAGTTTAGTGGGAGTGTGGTAAATAAATAAATAATACCCTATTTTTGAATGTATAAATGAATAACAGATAGCTCAATAAATAAGAGTCAAGATTCGAGGTAGTAGGAGTTTCGCAGGTTTATTACAGCATAAAGGACAGGAACAGGACAACCTGCATAGGAATAGGATGGCAGGGCCCAGCAGCTGCCGGGGCTGGATCTGGGATGAGCGCGCTAGCATTTAATAACAATACACAAGCATATATAGTAAAACAGTTGCATTACAGTACATATGATAGGCGGAGCAGTGGGTGGAGCAAAGGGTGTGACGCGTAGCAGTCGCGAAAGATAAGGGTGAAAGTGGGTGTAACAGGGCGTATACATAGACATGTGATGCAAACGTAACAGAATATGTCATGAATGGGGCGGAAACATGGAGGGGGCTACCTAAGGAGCCGGGACCTCTAACCTGGTGGTGCGCGCAAGCTGGCAATGACGTATCACTAGGAGAAGCTGGGGGCTATGAACTCTGTGCTAGGAGCAGAGACTGAAGTCTGGAGAGTCAGGGCGACATGTACCTAAGCAGTATCTAGTATCTGATGTTTAGAGAACATGTTGATATAAACTAGAAGTCAGGAGGGGAAAGGCTAACTTGATTCTAAGACTGGACCATGCATTATTCTACATGTAGTGCGTGATGAAGAATACGAAATGACCATTAAATACAGTATTTCTCTTACATGGAGCCGGAAAGGCTAGACAATGACGGAAACTATTGATGCAGTTCAGTAGCTTAGGAATGCAGAGAAGGAGGACTGAACTGATAACTGAAACTATAACATACTCTTGGCAGACTCAGAGGCAGAGCCAGGCTGAACCGGGCACTGCGAGGCAGGAAGTAAGTGAAGGGTCGAGGATACAGGTGGGGGCTGTATCGCTCCTCAGCGAGGCTTCAGGAGACAGGAGCTGAATCTGGTGTCCAGGCCCTTTTGAGGCCTAGAAACGGGGACTTTATAATGGAATAACGTGCACACTGAGAGACGTGGCAACGTAGCTTTACATAGGCCTGATATTCGTAGTATTCACGAGGACTGGAAACTGACATACTAGAGGTGGACACAACTATAATTGCGTCTTGAATCGAACATAGGGAATACATATGCATATTAATCATGCACACATAACATATGATGGATGACACGTAGGGACACAGAACATGGCAAAATTTACTTTTCCACATTCCCTCCTTGTCACTACGTTTCCATCAGGAAACATCAATATTCATGATACCATCTATCATTTCATACAGTATCATTTGCTCGTCTCGAATTATCCTGGAACGGGATTTAGAACGGGGCTTGGGATTAGGAATACAAGAGGTAGCACAAATGCCGCAAATCGCAGGGCCACATTGTATACAGAGACAGCAGCTGAATATGATCGCTACTGCAATACCTAGGAAGGACAATATTTTCCATCCCCATGCGGAAATTATATTCCAGAACCAACCGGACCATATCCAGGTGCCTGGATCTTGGTGTATCAGATGGGCAATTTTATGGAGTCTGGTTATAGCTGAATAAACAGACGGCGCGTTATTTGGAATGAAAATGCAGCAACTAGATCCGATGACTCTACAGGCCCCGCCCCTATCGGCCAGTATGACGTCAAGGACGAGACGATTCTGTAAAACGACAAATCTCATAGCAGATTGCTCTTCGGTTAAGTTACCTAGAGCAGAGGCAGTCTCATTTACTACAGCTTCGAGGGTTCTTGTTAACCTACGGATCAGTTTACTATTCTGGATAGGTCCTATAAAGAAGAAGAAACCTCTATTGAAATCTGTATATTGTTCTAGAGCAGTTTCAGTATAATCGACAATTGGGGACTCCCTTCTATGTCTAATGTGTACTAGATGTGTGTTTCTGTGATAATCAGATGGGGCTAGGAAAACTGGTGGCAGTAGGAAGGCAATGTAACAGGTTCCCTCCCAATCGAGGGGCAGACGAACATATGCAGTTTGACCACAAATAAAATAAGAATGACGTGAAGCTTTGAAAATAGATTTCCCACTGTCACTATACTTGACAATAGTAGTACAATCACTATGTCCTACATGTACAGAACCATAATTTCGGACACATAATTCGCCTTTGACTGGTAATACTGAAATAGCAGGTAAGTCTGGGGTAGTAGCAGACTGAACATTCAGGACCATGAAATTCGAAGAATAGTTACCTAAATTATACACTTCATTTTCTAGATCTAAACCTGTTCTGTGGGGGAGACCTTGCTTGTCTGGGAAACATGTACTGTTAAGAAAAGACATATCTGTTGAGGATGACGTTAAAGTGGACCATGCTCCACACGAACCATTATGTGAAAATGGATAAGGAAAAAGTGGCAGAACTCCCTTCGGTGTCTGGAAAGGGGGGAGTCGACCACACACCCAACAATTAGTGGCATTGCTGGTCTGGTGTGAGTAATGTAACATGCGGATAAAGGAATTATTTCGCATAGCGAGGCGGTAAGAGAGTTCATGGGGAGGTAGATCACTAAACATGTGCTCTACAGTAGCATTAGAAGACATATTTACATGAGGAACTGGAAGATACAGGTAAAATGCATAACTGGTGCAGGAAATCATAATGCTGAGAAATAATATGAAACTTAGAAAAACGATACATCGGATTGAGTTTTGACTGACTCTCTCACTATGGGGGTCTATTTTATACATGTCAGAAACAGTCTAACCGTTTCACCTAGGGGAGGACTTAGACAATCAAACTGACTGACTTATTTTACTAGACCGGAGTTTTAACTTATACTCCTGTTGCGGAGTTTTCTCTAACAGGGGGGGTGTAGTAACATTGTCTTTTGCGGGACAGTCCTTAAAAATGGTGCTTTGGCAATCCTTCAAATCCTGGGAAATGTTCTTTAAGACGGGTTTCAGTCCATAAAACTTTTTTATATGAGAAAGGTGCACCCAGCCTTTGCGACCTTCCAACTTCACGTCTGTACGGGTGGTGAGGAGGACCTGTCGGGGCTCCTTCCAGCGAGGCTCCAGCGGACTTGATCTGTCAAAATTCCTCACCAACACCATGGATCCTGGAACGATTTCATGCGGTGCCACCTCGGTATTGTCTGGAAATGCGGCGGCAACCTGTGAACGACATGAGTTGAGGGCAGACATCAAGGAAGCTAGGTAATCTGTCAGCATATTACTTGAAACATCGGTAATACTTCGGGGTCTAGGAGTACCCCACATATTTGGGGGGCGGCCGAATACGACCTCATACGGGGACAGACCTGATCTGGAATGTGCGACCATGCGCATATAAAATAAAGCGACTGGCAGAGCTACTAGTCAGTCCACACCTTTTTCTTTGCATACTTTGGCGATACGGATTTTCAGAGTCTGATTATGTCTCTCTACGAGACCGGCTGCTTCAGGATGGCGTACACAATGAAACTTCCACTGGTACCCTAACAACAGGGAAACGTGCTTCATGAGTTCAGATGAGAATGGCTGACCGTTATCAGAATATACGACTCTAGGGAGTCCATAACGGGGGAAGAACTCACGAACCAACTGCTTGGCAGTGGTCGCGGCTGTGTAATCTGGGACTGGATATGCTTCTGTCCACCTGGACAAAGCGCATACAACTACAAGGACATACTTGAAACCTCGACATCGCTCCATCTGAATATAATCCATCTGGAGGACTTCAAAGGGTGGTCAGGGGGCTGGAATCCACCTTGTTCCACCGGGACACTTTTACCTGGATTAAACTGACAACATATCATACAGGTACGGACTTTCTGCTTGGCTGCAGCTCGTAAATGCTTGTTGAACCAAATGTTCTGGATACTGTCTAACATAGCTTTTTCTCCTAAATGTGCTGGACTATGTGCGGTATTAATAATGACTTGAACCATAGAGTCGGGGAGAAACCATGTGGCTCTACCCTTCGTTAACCATCCTTGATCTGTCTGGACCCCTCCTTGTTCGGACCATTTCTTAATTTCTTCGGGAGTAGCATGTAACTGTATGTCTATGACATCTTGAGTAGGGTCCTTAACTGTCATACATGTAGTCGGATCTGGAGTATGTGTCTGATTAACTGGAATGTCTAGAGTCTGTGCTGTAAGCTTGGCTGTGCGATCTGCTAGATCATTACCTTGGGAAATAATGTCAGTAACTTTCGTATGTGCTTTGCATTTCATGATAGCGATAGATGTCGGTAAGTGTATGGCATCTAACAGAGCTTGAATAAGGAGACCATGCTGAATCTTGGTTCCATGAGAAGTCATGAAACCTCTCTCCTGCCAGAGCACTCCGAAGTCGTGTACGACTCCAAATGCGTAACGTGAATCCGTGTAGACATTAACTTTCAAGTTCTTGGCGTGTATGCAGGCTTGTGTCAGAGCAACTAGCTCTGCTGCTTGAGCGGACAGGGTGTCAATACGGTGTGTTTCAATAACTTCAGTGTCAGTAGTCACTGCATACGCGGCGACTAGTTCTCCTGTACTAGTTCTCATGCATGAACCATCCACATAAAGTGTCAGGTCGGGATCTGGTAACGGAGTATCTGTCAGATCTTGTCTTGGCTTTGTCGTAATGTTAACTACTTCCACACAGTCATGTGTGGCTGGATTTGAATTAACTGATGGTAACAGTGTAGCAGGATTAAGGATGTTGCAGCGTCTGATTTCTATGTGTGGCTGGAATAATGTCAATTCATAACCTGTTAAACGTGCAATTGTCAAGTGCTGAGTTTGTGTTCGGTTCAAAAGAACTTCCACAGAGTGTGGAACCTGTACTGTCAGGAAATGTCCTAAGACTATGGAATCACTTTGCCTGATAGCTAGTGCTGTGGCTGCAACTGACTTGAGGCACACAGGCAGAGCCTGGGCTACAGGATCTAGTGTGCTCGAAAAATAAGCACATGGCTTGTATTGTCCTGCTTGATCTTGTGTGAGAACAGATAATGCTGTACCTTCGCGTTCAGTAACGAAAAGTGTAAAAGGCTTACTGTAGTTCGGTGTCGCTAGAACTGGAGCTTGGCATAAAGCTTTCTTTAACTCATTGAATCTAAGTGTATGTTCAGATGTCCAAGGGAGAACAGTCGATACGGCTGCCTCCTGTGTCGTTAACTGTATCAGTGGTTTGGCTAGAAATGCATACTGAGGAATCCATTGTCTGCAATAAGAAGTAAGGCCAATAAAAGCACGTACCTCCTTCTGGGTCTTGGGCTGAGGAAGACTCGCTATTAACTGGATACGGTCTGGTGTCAACTGCCTACCCCTCTTGGACAGTAAGTGTCCTAAGTATACCACTTGCTGGACACAGAATTGAAGCTTAGAAGGGGACACCTTGTGCCCCATCTCGGCTAGGAAATACAAGACTGTAAGGGATGCTTGCTCGCAAGCACGTTCAGAACGGGCTGTGATCAGTAGATCATCGACATACTGGAGCAGGGCAGTGTCAGTTGGCATGTGAATGTTGTCTAGTTGTCTCTTGAGTGCTTGACTGTAAATACTAGGACTTTCTGTGAAACCTTGAGGAGCTCGTGTGAATTTATAGCTCCTTCCATTTAAACAAAATCCGAAAAGGAACTGGCTGTCTGGATGAATGGGAACACTAAAAAACGCGTTCTTGAGGTCGATTACAGTAAAGAACGTGGCTTCGGAATCAATGGCTGTTAATAGGGAAGAGATGTCTGGGACAACTGGGTACTGAGGAATAATACACTTATTAAGTTCTCGTAGGTCAATCACTAATCGATATACTGGGGGTGCATTTGGATCAGTACGTTTCATGACTGGAATGATCGGAGAATTACATACATTGGAGTCAGTTTCCACAACCACTCCTTGAGCAATGAGCTCGTCAATAATTTTGGATAAGGCTGCTACAGCCTCAGGTGGCAATCTGTACTGTCTGATTCGTGGTAACACTACACCTGGCTTGAGAGTCACACGATAGGGTGTGATTTGCATGTAACCTACATCAGTTGGACCTTGCGCCCATAAGTGCTGTGGAACATTAGACAGTCTTGAATCAAAATCTCGTAATACATAGTGACCCTTAAAGTCACGTAGGAACAATCGTATTCCCTCTGGGGAACAGCATATAACTGCACCTAACTCTTTCAGTGTCTTAATGCCTAATAGATTTTCTGGACATGACTTAGTAAGCAACAGATCAGTAGTGCGGGACAATGGACCTACTTCTAGAGAAACTGGCTTTGAGATCTCATTTACGATAGGCTTTCCTGAAAATCCAAGGGAAACATTTCTTGAGCCTGAGAGCGGAGCCCCTGGAACTTCGGCGTGACTAATTGTGGTCCTACTTGCCCCTGTATCAATCAAAAACTTTCTGTCTTTCCCTAATACTTGACTATGAACATAGGGACCTTCTTGATCTACAGGTATCTCGATGAGAGGCAAGCCTACCTCCCTCTCTAGGCTGTTTCATGAATACTGTTGGTACTCTGGATACTCAGACTGTGCATACTGGTACATCTGCTGTGTGACATGCTGTGTTGCAGCGATAGGCTGCGGTGCTGTAACTGTCTGTGGTGCATTCTGTAACTGAGGAGTCTGTGAAACTTGTTCTTGTCTAGGCGGACGTGGTCTTTCTTTAGTCTTACCAGTAGCTATGTTGTGTTTCAGAACCGCACACTCGTTTATAAAATGACCTGGCTGTTTACAATAATTGCAATTCCCTTTAACGGGAGCTGCAGGATGACTGGCTTGATTCGGACCCCTCTTCTGACTGTCTTGAGGAACAGATTGTGCAACTAGTACTTTCATTTTCGTGTCTTTCATACGTTTTCTTTCATGTTCTTGCTCTTCTCTGATTCTATTCTGGTGGTATTGGAGCATCTGCAACATCTGGGACGGGGTATTAGCTTGCCAGGTACTTTCGACTTTCAGAACTCGATTTTTAATTTGTGGGCTTGAATTCTCGACTAATTTAGTAACAAAAAGGTGAGGGTATGACTCACTACTTGTCTTGAGGCCACTGTTGATGCTAAAACATTTCTCGAATCTAGAATAAAAATCACTAATATCTTCGTCTTGTTTCTGTTTACAGGCTGAGATTGCATCCCAGTCTTCCTTTTTAGTTGTTAATAATCTGGGTAAAACTTGAATCAATAATTCAGGTAATTCTTTACATTTATCTCCGAGACCGGTACCTGGTACTCGTATCTTATCTTCAGCTTCTAGGACTGCCCAATCGATCTTTTTCTCTCCCACCTCCCAGTCTTTTTCCTTGAGCTTTTCATACACCCCTGCGGGCAACAGAACCTTTAACATTTTAATTATATCTGGATACGTGTATTCTCCCATACGGAGCATGTCTTTTAATTCTCTATGGAACCCTGCTGGATCTTTATCTGACAGGGAATTAATTTCTTCATCTCCAGAAGTTCCATCTTTGTGATCGGAGTGTATACAAACACTCGCTGCATTTCGCCACCCGTTCCTCTAACTGGGTGGACTTCTCGTAACGGATTCTGTCTGTCTATGTAAAATGGTTTACTTTCTGGGGGTGAGACATGAACAAAATGCGGGTTCAGAAACGTTCTATATTTGTGGCGCTGTTCTAGAATGACACTAATTAAATCGGTACCTAGACCTCTCCATCTATACTGGAGTAACTCGTTCAGGATATCATGTAACGGACCTGGATCAGAATGTTGACCCTCATACAGAGTAATGAGGTGCTGAATCATATACATACCCACCAGTCGTTGCTCGGCTGGGGGCATTTTCAGAAACATTTGTGCCACTATTTCGTCTGGAAAAGTGGTAGAATCAGTAATCCATCGGACTGCTGATCGGGCTAGTTCTTGTTCATGCATAGTACTTAACTCACTGTAACCGATTCGTGATTTCAGAATGTGATCGGTAGCTTGAAATACTTGTTCTAGAGAACCTTGGTCTGGTACTGAATGATGGAACGTAGACTTGTGTTCTAGGCGTAAATGGCGATCTGGAAATCTAGGTTGTCCTACATACGCTATTCTGGCGGAATTCTCGTCGTCTAACTCTTCAGTATCAGAGTTACTTTCTTTCTCGTTTACTTGTGCTGCTTTACGTTGTTCGTGTAACTTTATTATTCCTTTACGGATTTTCTTGTACATACTCTCCATAGCACCGATAGTCTTGTGCTTACCCTCGGCTATACTATTACTCCACTTCATCAGGGCTTTCATTTCGGCCTGATTTTTGGACGGGTAATCTTGTTCTCTTATTAGACAATTAATCAGAAACTTTAATATCATGAGCCGGGTCTCAGCTTTCCTTTGGGACATGACATCACTAATACTTTCTGGATCTTCCCCTGTACGGATGAAACGATATATTCTGTCTAGATCTTCCTTCATATCTGGTAGGGTGACTAGATACTCGGCCACATTTCTTACGCGTAATGAATATAAAACCATATCATCTTCGCCTGGGACTGGGTCATAGCAGCATTCGGCAAGGGATTTTCTTATTTCTGCAACAGACAGTCTGGGCGTACGTTGTGACGCTTGCATATGTAATTCGGCTGCCGTTGAACGCTTATGTGGCGGCGGGGTTTGAGGAGGACCTCCTCCTGCGGCCCCTAGACTAGAATCATCAACTGATGCTTTTCGTCCTGGCAGGGTGGGAAATTGGAATACGGGCTGGACTTGTATGGCGGGCTGGACCGGGGGGACCGTAGCAGGTGCTGCAAAGGGTGCCCCGGTGTCTGGAGGAACGGGAAGTGCCTGATTTACAGGGACTGGTGGAGCGGGAACAGGATTTGCATATTCTGGGACTGTGTCGTCCAAATAGGACGAGATGAAAATATCAGCTGCGGTCTGTTTGTGACGTAACTTGATCGGAACTAGTGGTGGCGGAAAATTACTGGATGCCTCCGGGGTCGCTTTTGGCAAGCCCTCGGCAAGAAGAGGATACATACCCTTAATGAGGGCATTCCTCTGTCTGTCTGACTGTTCGGCTTTGACATGTTCACCTATCTCGATTAGTTCTTTTTCTTGTGCTCGTTCCGAGGATTCTCTACTTAATTCTGACTTTCTGATTTCTTTTTCGGTTCTTTTATGAGCTTCTTTACGCCATAGATCGATGGCATCTTTCTGTGATTGTCTGGCTTTCTTTTTCCATAATGCCTCTTCTACTCGCATGATGCACTCGGCATCCCATGTACCCGATACGGGCCATCTATACTTTTCTTCTAACTGTTTTGTATACTCTACCCATAAATCTAGATACAGTATGGCGCTTATGCCATGCTTCTGATACATAAAATGACCTGGACTGTCCCTAGGCGGGACAGGAACTGCTTCCTCTAACAAACCCTTTCTAGTTTTTAACTGACGTAACTTTGAAAACAGCGGCATGACTGAACTATAATCTGGACACAATACAATACACAATGAACACGATACTTATTCCCCATTCATACCACGACATTAAAATACATGAAAAACATTATGAATAACAGTTCGAACAGAATACTACCTGGAATACGGAACACAGAATATATGACTTTATATGAATTTTCTCGAGAACAGAACTGACTAGAACAGAAACTAGATGCACTGCTGAAACAGTACGAAACTTACCGGTCTCATAAAGAGACACGTCAGGACCCGTATCCACCGAAGTGGACACTTCGTTTGTGTGTCTGGGTACCACCAACCCACGGACCAGAGTCAATTAGATTGACCCTGTCTAGATACTACCCCAGTAATGGCACTCACCGGGCAGCAAGAACGGAAGGCCCCGGACTGGACTGGACTGCTTCGACGACGGACAACGAACTTCGGACTTAAGTTACGGGTGGACCTCCGGATACCTCGGACCTTGGACTCTTGGCTTGGGCTCTGGTCGGGACTCGCCGCATTCCTCCACCGCCTCGTCTGGATGCTGGACCGCCTCCTCCGTCTCCTCCGTGGGCCTGAGGGATACTTGAAGCAGAAATATCTGCACGTGCACGGTATGGTTCCGTCACGGCTGCAGAGGGTCAGGGGGACATGTACCTTAGCAGTATCTAGTATCTGATGTTTAGAGAACATGTTGATATAAACTAGAAGTCAGGAGGGGAAAGGCTAACTTGATTCTAAGACTGGACCATGCATTATTCTACATGTAGTGCGTGATGAAGAATACGAAATGACCATTAAATACAGTATTTCTCTTACATGGAGCCGGAAAGGCTAGACAATGACGGAAACTATTGATGCAGTTCAGTAGCTTAGGAATGCAGAGAAGGAGGACTGAACTGATAACTGAAACTATAACATACTCTTGGCAGACTCAGAGGCAGAGCCAGGCTGAACCGGGCACTGCGAGGCAGGAAGTAAGTGAAGGGTCGAGGATACAGGTGGGGGCTGTATCGCTCCTCAGCGAGGCTTCAGGAGACAGGAGCTGAATCTGGTGTCCAGGCCCTTTTGAGGCCTAGAAACGGGGACTTTATAATGGAATAACGTGCACACTGAGAGACGTGGCAACGTAGCTTTACATAGGCCTGATATTCGTAGTATTCACGAGGACTGGAAACTGACATACTAGAGGTGGACACAACTATAATTGCGTCTTGAATCGAACATAGGGAATACATATGCATATTAATCATGCACACATAACATATGATGGATGACACGTAGGGACACAGAACATGGCAAAATTTACTTTTCCACATTAGACAGACTGCACTAGAAAGAGGCCCCAGATGTGGTCCAAGCATTTGAGACTACAAGAATATATCTAAGAGCTTGTGAAAATTAAAAGAAGAAATGTCACATGTGCGGGTCCTGATTTATCAAATAATGGGTATGTTTGAAAAAGATTTTGGTTGGGGGATGAGTGGTGTAGGGTACTTTGTGAGGTACTGTAAGTTGTGTGTTGAGGAACTGGACTTGTGGGTGGTGATTTGAGTGTACATTTTAGTGAATGTTCAGTTTCTCTCCTTTCTGTACCAACTGAAGCGTGTGGCACGCAAGTGTGCTGTGTATCTTAGCTTCTCGGGTCAGGAAGAGTCTTCCAACAGGAGACACAGAGGGGATGGGCTGAGCTAGCAAGAATCTTGTGGAGTTTGCATGAGAACTGCAAAAGATATTACTGTGCCTGTAAGGAGTTTTTACAGAAACATGAGGTATATGTCAGTACGTGCGAACCTAAAGAGACTTATGAAGATAAGGTCGTATTAATGGTGCGGTTAATTTATGTGGTACTGTCCATGAGGATGTTTGGACTGCTTTTTAGCTATATGGGATCCTGAGCAGATTACTGTACCTCCAGTGCTTCAATAGACTGATTTGTTCAAATGATCAATCCCTTGGGTGAAACTATTTACTCAGGCAGGGATTGAATGAAAACATAAACCCCTTATGGGCCCTCTTGTTGACATTTGCTGCTGCTCATCTTACTCTGTCGAATCCTAGGACACGTTCCCACAAAGCACACTCATAACTGTGGTGAGCATGCAATGAATGAGGTTTAAGGAAGGAATATATTTTGTTTCCTTTCTAACAAGTGAAATGTTTTGCTTATAAAACGTTTTGTTTCCTGTGATTCACAAATGTCAACTGTCCTGATGATGCACAAACACAACACGCTTCTGCTTGCTATTTTTATGTTTGGCTTTACGAATGTTGAGCATGCTGAAGTATAGTGCAGTTCGGCTTGTGATGCAAGAAATCCAATTGCCCCCTTTGTGACTGGTTGAGCTGCAAGCTTCAAGAATGGAGGTATGTGTTTGTTATATTCTCCACTGGTTGAAAATATTCAGTCTTTATAGAAATTTACTGCATGAACCAGTAAATTTCCAGACTATAACAACGTTCAGGGAATTACTTAAGGATACTTTTTTTTTACCGAGATTGGGGTCAGTGGGCACTAAAAAAGCATAGAAATAAAAAACAAAACCTCCGAGGACTCAGCCGAAGTCCCGAGTCTGAGGTGAATCAGAACAGCTCGTCCGACTCAGAGGTAAGGGGGCACAGAGCGCACGTAGTTTGTACTAATTCGCACTCCGCAAATTGCATGTAGCACAGTACAAAAACTGTGCTTAATCACGCAGCGTAGCAGCTAAATCAACAACACCCACAGATGCTTTGATAAAGCAATTTTACATGCTAAAAATCACATAACCAATTCACAATAGTGAACTTTTTGAATTAAAATATTAGGCAATGAGAGAGGTGATGATTTTGGGGTCCCCCCTAACCTAGGGGGAGGACCAAGCAGATGCCTTGAACACAAAGTGCATAAACAAAAAGCACATCTTGTTGAACAATTTGGTGGTGGTCCCATCCTCTTAGGACCACCCCAAGCACAATTATTGGCAAAAAAACAATCCCAACCAAAGGCCCTGCAAAGCATTATGTGACGAGATTAGCGGTGGGCAGTGAATATTATAGTATCCAATTTCAAAATAATTCTACAAAGAGCTGCAGTTCAACTAGTCGTTACTAGATGTCCCTCACGAGTCAAATGCAAAAGCATTGAAATTATTCTTACATCAAGCTGCAGTTCCATTAGTCGTTACTAGATGTCCCTCAAGAGTCAAATGCAAAAGCATTGAAACCCTTTCATGAAGCTTTTGCATTTAAAGATAGAGATACTTATTTTATCATAACTGGCATCATGCAAGATTCCATTTGTAATTATTGCACAGTGCAGACAAGTACACAGTGCCATAATCTACGCACTACGCAGTTTGTGTGCTATGCGTAGTTCAAAGTATACTATGTGCAGCTACGCGTAGTGCTACTCCGCAAACTACACCCAGAGTTAAACTGCATGATCTCAGTTTAAGGGGAGGGGTTGGGGTCAGGGGGTTACGAGTCTTGCAGCATGTGCGCCTGCTGCAACGGTGTACTGCGCATGGAGTGCCGGCTTGAAAGTGTGTGCGCGTGCGCTGCGTGCTAGTTGCAGACGGGTGCTGCGTGTAGAGGGGTAGCCACCGTGTTACCCTGCTGCAGGCTGTTAGGAATGGGTGCCGTATGCAGGCGGTGTCAGTGCGTTACGCAGGCATGATTTAGCTGTGTGGAGACTGCATTGGTAGCCGCAAGGGATGTGTAAGCACGCCGCCATGCGCGCACGCGTACACATCTCTTGTCCATACGTGTGGACAACATGCGTGCGCACGTGCACATCTCTTGTCCATGCGTGTGCACATTTTGTCCACCCTTATGTGTGCACATGGAATCCGAATTTATTCCAAAAGGCTCTTGCATGGCGAGGTCAGCGCATGCGGGCTGCTACCGCCAGGCGAGACCTAAAAAGAGTTTACGCTTGCATGTAATATGAGCAGCCACAGAGAAGAAAAGCGAGACAGAAAGTTACGAACTAGAGCGGAATTGCTGGGGAGAAAGAGACAATGTGGGGACAGTAGGTGGGAGATGGCAGCGAGGGAGAGACAAACAGAAGAGAGAGAGAGAGAGAGGATAAAAGATTCCATGGAAAGAAAAAGGGGAAGGGACAGAAAGGAGAATAGTAAAATTCGAGGAAAGACAAAGCAACCCAGAGAATATCGAGGTGGAGAGATAAAGGGGGAGAGTATGGTGAGCTAGAAGTATGAAGAAGGAACAAAAGAGAAAAAAGACAAATGGTGAGGGGAAAGAAAAAGAAATACATAATCAGGACAGAGAAGGGCGCAATGTGATAAGTGGGGAAGAAAAGAAGGAGAGAGATGCAAATATAAGAGGGAGGAAAAGAAGAGATCTAAAGAAGCAGAGAGATGGAGAATGGAAGGAAAGAAATAAAGGAAGGAAAGAAAGAAAGAAATGAAGGAAGGAAGGAAAGAAATGTGAGGAAAACACTACAGTGAAAAAGACTGATAAGTGAAAACATGTAGTGAGTGCAGTGGATGACGGAGAAAGGGAGAGAGAGTGTTTGAAGAAAGGAAAGTGGGAAACAAAAGGAGGAGATGAGTACATAAAGCATGAAGAAAAGCTGGAAAGATGGGGTCTGTAAGTACAGGAAGAGGGCTGGTATGGCCACACATACGATTTAGTCAATTTATTTTTACAGAGACTTATCTAGCCCAGAGATGTCACATTGGTCACTTAGGTACGTTGTCCAAGCGCTCTTGTGGTCCTGCAATCTGGAACCTTGTTTGAAGCCGAGGTTGGGGGGCAATCTTACAGTTCCTAGTGGAGGTGCTCAATCTGGGGTGATGAAAGGGATACCTGTCGATAATTCTTCATCCAAGGATAGTATGTGAGGATGTGTGCCACTGCCAATGATGCACTCTCCTCCGGTTTTGGCACTTCAATCAAAAGAGGTCGTTTTTTTCAGTTCTAATTCAAATCCTAGGCCTGCCCACATCTAGAGACAAAACAAGGCTCCTTTACTTCCTTAACTTGTTGTTGTAAACATGTGGAACCTAAGGTACTCTGAGCAATTGAAAGTTCCATGGGGAATGCTGTACATTTGCAAATGTCAGGGCCCATCATGATGGGCAGTCATTTGCTGAGGGTGTGCATGTTTATTTTGGACAGGATGTGTCATTCACATTACTGGTCCAAAATCATTAACTAGGTCAGTGCTAGAATTTACAGCTGGAAGTACATTTTAGTATCGAAACTGCCAAAAGCGGAAAGCATGTTAAAAACAATGTAAGTTAATGACCTGCAATAAACACTTAAGAAACATTACAATCGTATCCAAATTGCCACCTAAAAACCGGATAAAGGTGGTAATTTCTGATATATATATCATTACCTGAGATCCTCACTCAATGCGTCACACGTTATGCATTTAAGTGACAAACATTGGTACCCTGAAAACATGTAAACGTCACACGTTAGCAAAGGGAAAACCTGGTAACTATGCGTGGATGAAAAGGTACCTTTGTCATTCCAACTCCCACGACAAACACCCTCTTGCCTCTTGCCAGAGCCATGGCTGCGTTAGACGTACACGGGCTCGGTGAAGAAAAAGTATAAGATCAGCTGGTGCAGGGCAAGCACAGATCGGGATAGAAGCAAAGTTCAGTACTCCCCCCCTCAGGGATGCAGCTCATGCTCCTCTCGCTCCACCCAATAGGCGGGGACCTGTCAAAAGAGAAAAAGAAACAGAAGGAGGACAACACTGAGGGTGAGCGAGCGCTCTAATTGAAAACAATGCGGCCATCGTAAAACGTCGGCACGTGTAATTCCAGAACTATAACGCCAAGTAAGCTCCAATCGATAAACCGTAATTTCTAAGTTTTCTTTTTTCTTTTCGATTTGAGTTTTGAACATAATAACATTAAACATTTATTATTTGCCGATTTTTAAAATAAATGCACATATTTCGGTCAGTATGCTGAATAATTCACAATAGTTGTTGTGTTAAACCTACTTTCAAACCCTGTATTTTAATGGCATTGTTATCAGCATGTGCCACTGAGTATTCAAGATAATTATCAATTTGTTGTGTACTCTACCCGAATAAACGATCGCCCCTCCCCCTACCTCCTAGTGACATTGTACTAAACTGTCAGTCATAGCTGCCAACGTTTCAGATTGCTACGTGTGACATTTTCATGGTTTGAGTGTACTTATGAGCAATATTCAAGATCAAATGTGTGACACTTAATGTGACACTTTCTCGTGAGCAAGATCAAGCAATGAAGGCAATAGAAATAGATACACTAAAAAAAATTACACTAATTTGAGCAAAACTTCAAGAAGATCTTGAAACTGTTGCAAAGCAGCTGAAATGGAAGGACACTAACCTAGTGCCCTGTGATTAAAAACATTAAATACAGTTCTGTTATATGCTAGTACACTTTCTTTGCAGCAGGCTTATTAACCATTTGCACTACTTTAAGGGGAGTCAAAACTGAGAGTGGACAAATTTGGTCTCTTTCCAGTAGGCACATTAATCAATAGAGTTATCTGTGACATTTTTATTGTTGCCTGAAAACTGACAGACACATAAGTAACTCAGCAGCAGGTGCTTTTAAACACATACGTTCCAAGCACAGCACCCCACCCCAGCTCAGCCCCAGGTGGGGCTGAACCCCAAGTAACAAAAGGATTTCTGTGACAAAAGCAGTAATCCACTGAGGTATCCACATTATATGCATGGAACACGTTTTTTTCAACAGGCACATTAACCCTCTGCGCTACTTTATGGAGCATGCCCCTAGACAAATTCAGGAATATTTATCATGAGAATTTTCTTTCACTTCCCAGCTCACTCTGTCAGGGGCTGCAGACTTTACTTGTTATTTAATTCTCCACGGTTTATTAACATAAACCTTCTGTTACCAGAATTCTCGAGCTGGAACTGTCGGTGATCTGCGTTGCGGATCGGTGTTACAATAATAGGTGAGTGTTAGCTTGCACACGCTCTTCCGGTTTTCTATTTTTTTTTAAATTCTTTTTTATTATTTTCATTATCAGCGTAAACGAAAATTTCCGGTGAATTACAGTCATATTATACCACATTATTACATATTCCCATATCAGTAGTACAAACTCTATGTTCAGATTCTCATTTAGATCTTCAGAGTCTACAATCAGTCCCTTCAAATAGAACATGTTACTATCTTTAATGTTCTTCCTCCGAACTGTCCTCATTATGTTCTGGCGGTGGTTCACAAATGTCTCCCCTGAACTTATTCCACGCTCCCCACACCTTGCTCCATTTCTGGGGGCAGCCCCGATTAATAAACACTGTCTTCTCAGTCACCATAGCCATGTCCATATCCCTGCACCATGCAGCCAAAGATGGCACCTTTGCGGTCCCCCACTTTTGCGTTATATTGCGTTTAGCAACCATTATCCCCAGCGTGGCCCAGTTCTGCGCCGGATGAGAAACGTCATTCAGCTTCCACATAATTAATAAGAACCTCTTTGGTTCTGGTATCAACGACACCCCTTCAGCCTGCGATACTGTTCTCATTATTTTCTTTCAGTAGTCGGCGATCTTCGGACAGTGCCATATGGTATGGTAAAAGGTACCTTCCTCCCCACAACTTCTGAGGCAATATGGATGTGATGTTTTTCCCATCTTGCATAGGGTATGTCTAGTGAAGTAGGTGCAATGTAGGATTTTAAGCTGCACTAGTCTGAGTCGCGAGGGTATGCTCACCTCTCGAGGCGAGGCCAGCGACTCCTGCCATTCTGTGTCATCAAGGTCGCCCAAGTCACGGGTCCATTTGTCCCCGAGTGGTGCCGTGGGGTCCGGGAGGTTATTAACTAACTTTTGGTAAGTGAATAATGTAGCCCGCTTTTGCATGCAGTCCGTCAGTATCCTGTCCTTCACGGGGGTAGCCTCAGGTACCTCGGTGCCGTGTGGTATGGCCGTGGTCAGTACGTGCTTGATCTGCATGTAGTGAAATATTTCAGAGGGAGCCAGTTCGTATTGTTGCTGAAGATGTTCGAATGTGAATACTTCCCCCCTAGACCACTTGTCTCCCACCGTGGATATGCCTATGGTGTCCCATTGCTCAAATCCCTTGCTATTCCTGAGTCGTCCCAACCGCTTAGTGTCCCAGAGAGGAGTAAGTTGGGTTAGAACCCCCCGCCAGCCCATTTTTGCCTGCGCCGCGTGCCATATGGTGACAGTGTGTTTTGTGGGCCCTATTAGCGCAGAGGTGTGTCCCTTATTGTAAAGTGCAGAGAGTATATTTCTGGGTCCCAATAGAAACCTGTCCGTTCTGTATGCAGGGTCTGCCTGCAGGGTATGTATCCACTAGTTGATTACTTTTAATTGCGCCGCCCAGTAATACAGTTGTATATTTGGGAGTGTTATCCCGCCATAACCCCATGTAGGCTTCTCAGGTTCAGTGCCGTATGTCTGCCCGGCATAAACCCTGACTGGTCCGGGTGTATTAGGGTCGTAAGATGCGGTGTTAGTCTAATCGCCAATAATTTAGTGAGGATTTTTCCCTCCGCATTGATCAGCGATATCGGGCGATACGAGGTACATTCTGCAGCAGGCTATTCCGGTTTAGGAATCGCCACTATGGTAGCTAATCGCTGTTCAAGCGGTAGTTCACCTACCTCCAGGCTGTCAGAGTACATGCGCAGTAGGTGTGGGAAAATAGTTCCCGCCATCTTCTTGTATAGCTCAATAGGCATACCATTAGGACCTAGCGCTTTGCCAGATTGCAACGACTGGATCGCGACTTGTAGTTCTTCCACCGTAAGGTCCGCCTCAAGCGCGAAGTCCGCCTCTGGGGTGAGCCTAGGCATTGTTATGTCTTTAATATAAGTCAACACATCCTCCATTGTCATCGTGGATGATGAGGTATATACTCTGAAAATGCTGTGCAAGTGTGCGTACTATAGTCTGTTTTTCCGTCGTCATCTATCCTTCCTCCGTCTGAATCTGTGCTATCCCCGTATTACCCCGCTCACTCTTGTCGAGCCATGCCAGAAGCTTTCCTGCCTTGTCTCCGGTTTCATATATTTTATGTTTGGTGGCCGTGAGCCTCGACTTGGTCGCCTCTCAAAGGTATTCTCTGTACTGTTGCTGCCTAATGCCCAGCGTCTGGGATGGAGGTGGTGTGGGGTTAGTAGAGTGGTGTGTCTCAGCCTCGTGCAATTCTAGCTCAATGTCATGTAGTTCCCGCTGCTTCTTCCGCTTGTGCAGTGCTATAGAAACTATGACCTGCCCTCTAATGATAGCTTTATAGGCCTCCCACAAGGTAGTAGGCGAGCTGACCGACATATTGTTTTCTTTGAAGTGGTGTTTTGTTGCCATAACAACCGCTTTTTTGATCTTTGGGACCTGCAAATAGCCGGGGTAAATGGGGTAAATACACCTCCGAGTCTTGTGGTGATATGAATAAGTCAATAGAACCGGGGAGTGGTCGGAGATGCCCCTAGGTCTGATTTCTATACAATCAATGTTCCTAAGAATATCCGCTGAGGCCAGGAAGTGTTCTATTCTAGATAGGCTGTTATGTACCCCTGAGTGGAAGGTGTAGTGCCATGTCATAGGGTGGTGCTGTCTCCACACATCAGTAAGCCCAAGTGCCTCCAGAAAACTCAGGGTATCTGTCCAGATTACCATCTATAGTCGCATTGAAGTCCCCTCCTATCAGGAGTTCCCCTTCCGGCAGGTCAAGTAAGAATTCGCTAAGGGCTGGGAGCGCTATCGCATGTAGTGCAAGAGGAATGTATACAGATAATATATTGACAGACCGTCCCTCCCACTGACCCAGTATGGCCGCAAATCTGCCTTGATCGCCTGTTTATGTTTTATGCACTATTAACAAGGATTGTTTTTTCACCAGGATGCCAACTCCTCTGGAACCCGAAGAGAACTCTGAGTACACTATCATTTTATACCCCCACCTGTCCATCACTTTACATGCGGTACCAGTGAGGTGCGTTTCTTGCAGCAGGGCTACCGTCGGGGCACAGCGCTTCAAACTTTGTAGAACCAAACCCCTCTTTATTTTGTTTCTCAGGCCGTGCACATTCCACGTGAGCAAGGACAGGGGGGTCACTTGGGTCTTGGGGTATGACTCCGAGTCGGGATCAGCTGGGGTTTGTGTTGCCATGTCTAGTAAAATGCCTGGGAGCAAATACGGAGTTATTGACGCACTATATACATCGGCCAATGTGTGAGAATACTATAAGCCTGAAATCGCCGCTAAGAACAAAAACCAATAACGCACAACACCATATAAACTGTCTCATCCACCAACCCCCCTCCCTACCTCCCTGCCAGACGGACTCAAAACTACCTGCCTCCCCAACTTTGCAGAGTGCTCAGTCCCAAACCCCGAAAAAGTACTTGCATGTGGGAGGTGAGAGGTCCAAGGACGGTCGTAGTCCTTCCCCACCCCGAAGACAGCTTTTGCATAGATTATGGTTCAGATCTTTGTGCAGGTAAGTCCATCTCTGCATCCCCGCACATCATCCAGTCGCAGAGTCCAACGTTCTCGCTCAGTCTCACAAATCAGTTTCACTCTGGTGCAGGTGTTCTTCCTCTTGCTCCTGGCTACGGTCCCCCGGGGTCCCCGTCCATCTCACTTCGTCGCTGGTTTCTCTCCGACCGTTTGTTTTCCCTTCTGCCACCACACACAGACACGCTGGGAATAACATCAAGTATGGCAGTTCCCTGGCTCTCAATTCTTTCTTGACCTCCATGAAACTCCTGCAGCGCTTAGAGACCGCCGCTGTATAGTCTGGGAAGAATTACACAACTGAATTCTGGATATGTAGTGGCAGAGGCACCCTTGCTGTTTGCAATATAGCGTCTCTATCCCTGAAATTGAAGATGCGAGCCAGTACAGGTCTAGGGGGGCCCCAAGTTTGGGCTTACCCCCCGGCACCCTGTGGGCCCCCTTAACTGAGAAAAAGGTTGATAGTCCCCTGGGTTGGAGTCTCGACTTTATGAGGTCCTCTACAAACAAGTCCATGGCTTGGCTCCCTTCGCTTTCAGGATTTCCCGTAATTCTGACATTGTTGCGCCGGGAACGCCCTTCTTGGTCGTCCAGCTTTACTGCCATGAGTTTGTTCTCTGCCTCCAGGCGATTTACCGTTTGTATCAGAGCCGTATTATCTTTCGTCAGAGATTTCGTCACTTGCTTCCGTGACCCTGGGCATCATTTTTTGAAAGTCCGCTCGTAGGAAGGAGACATCCGCTGGTATCGATCCCACCGTCAATTGTACACTGGTGAGGGCGGCCATTATGTCTATCAATGTTACCTTGTGTGTACATTCCTCTCCGGGGTACTTGTCCGCAGGGCCCTTACGTTCAAGTAGCGGAGGGAAGTCCTTTCCGTAGGTGAATTTGTCCAGTTTGGTCTGGGCGGTCGTGGATGGGCCCCTGCCCCTCACACTCGCACGGATGACTCAGCGCTATCTGGCCGCCGCCTGCCGCGAGACCGCCTGCCCCTCGCGGCCTGTCGGTTTTCCCACTGCGCCACTGGATGCTGGTATAAGGTCTGTAATTGGTGATGTAGGGCCAGGGGGGTCTGCCACGCAGCACCCCTGTATCTTGCACTTCAAGGACCTCCCTTCCCATTTTGCGGGGCGCGTTAGGTGGTGTCGCAGCTCCGGGGGTCCCTGAGATCGGGCCCCAAGGGGAGGAGGGGCGGCGCACACTACCCCGGCTCACCAGCGGGCTAAAGTAGGGACAAGCCTCCGCCGGCGGCACAGCCTCCTCTGCCCCCTTGCTGTGGTGTCCCGCGATGATCTCGCGCCTCAGTCCAACCGGCGGGCTCACCTTCAAAACGACTCCCCGGCTGCAGCAGAGCCGCCAGGCCGCTCCAGTCTCCGCTCCGTACCTGCACTACCGCACAACGGATTAGCACCAGAGTTGGGTCCCCAGACTCCTCCTGCACTCCGACATCAGTGTTAGTCTTTAGGGTACAATCTGTGACCGGATTATGTGGCGGATTAACGGGGGAGTCTACCGTGCCCTCGGAGCTCCCCTAAGCAGCAGCCATCTTGCTCGGCTGCAAGCCACGCCCCCCCCCCGTTTTTCTATTTTTAAACTTCAGATTCGTAATTCTCCTATTCCGTTTCCAGAAGCACTTAGAGGAAAACGCATCTTTAACTACTCCCTAATACACGCATGAGCGACCCGGTGAGCACATTTATCCTCGATTGTTATTACCTTCACGCTCTTATAAGCATTATTGTTTAAGCCATTTCTTTTCCTCATAGAGCTTATCGATCCTGCACAGTCACGTGATTCTTTTTGATTAAATCTTCCTATTTGGTCAAGGTGAGCTCTTTAATGTACAGTCTATCTGCCATTTTCTTTCCATCACTTTTTCAACGCACATATCACAGTCGTTTTTATGAGACTCATGGGCACTTCTTCACACCAGGGCTTTATATCTGGCGGTCTTTTATACCTCTTTATCTAGTGCACCAGTTTCTGTTCTGAGCTTGTTTGCACATCAGATTTGGTTACTAAATTATAGTTACAATTTCATTGTTGGCGAGTGACATCCCTACTTTCAATATTCACATAAATAGCATTGTTTGTATCTGTTCTTTTTCAGATGCCCCTGAGGAAGGGACCCCAGAGTCCCGAAATGCATAGGGCTTAATACAAGATTTTGTTATCAGTGGGAAGATACGCAATCACCTTCAAAAGGATTATGTATTCATGTTCTTGAAAAGTTTGTGTTGTTTCAAAACCGCTATTCGCATTATAACTGTGTATTGTTAATGATGAACAATAAGCATTTAATTGATTGTCTTATGCTTGGAAATATACACATATCAATGAATTAGACATTATCTGACGTTTTTGTTTATTTTGTCTTTATATTGATAACACACATTCTATTTGTATGTATTAATATAGAATCAATCATTCACCAGGAACAGTGCTCTCCACAACCAGGTTCATTTCCTGTTTAAGATGGGAACACTTTGCATCAGTATTCAACTGGATCATTGCTACTCTTTTCTCCCACATCCCTGTTTATGGGTAGGGTGTAATTTGCTTAGGGGATGTTTTAGCATAGTTGGAGCTAACCACAAATAGAAGACTCCAATTACACGTTTGGGTGTGATTTGAAAGTTGTTGGTAGATGATCCTGGATCTAAGGTTAATCCGACAAAAGGGTGTTGCATGCGATTTAATGCTACAAACAAGGTGGGCAGGAATGCTTGAATTAACCTCAGCCCATCTGGAATAAACAATTGACTGAAATGCAGCCCCCAGTGACTGCCAATGACTGACACTTTTTGCAAGCACTACATTCATCACCTTTTTAATTCTTCTCACTATTAGTCCCTAAATGTGATGGATACGCCCGGATGTGGGTCCTGTACTCAGCGAGTCACAGGACTCAGGCTACCCCTCACTGCCAAGGCCTAAGTAGGGCAAAACCAGTCTTGCGTTGTTGGTGTTACTGTTCTGAGGGGACCTGGCTTGGCAGTTCCTGCTTGACTGTTCTTATTTGAGCAGGAACAAGGCTGTTCTGCATATAGTTGGCCTCTGCCTGGTGTGACATGGTGGGAGAAAAACGGTTGACAGGAACGCAGCCACCAGTGACTGCCAATTGCTGAGATATTTGCAAGCATTCTCATCATTACTTTTGTGACTTTCTCCTGAAAGGTTCAATGACCTGGCTCAGTGAGGGTGGCTGTTGGGCAGGTGAAAAACACTGCAGTTTGGTCAGTTTCTGGGGTGACTAAAGGTGCATTCTAATGGGATAGGTTTATTGTTATATCTGGTAGGGACACACACTTGTTTTCAAGCTGGCGTCTTGGTCAACGGTAGGTGAATGAGTTGACTTCTAAGAGCAACATTTGTTTGGGTCATGTAATGTGGCGCCATATTTTGATTGGTTGTGTGATTTCGTGCTCTGTGCTTTTCACTCCGATGCATTGCCAGGTTAGGATCTGCGTCAACATCTACAGGACGATAATTGCTTAGGTGAGTAGATCTTCCATGCTCAGCCTTCTTAAATGATGCATCCAGCAACTGGAGTAAAGCGGCATCGTGCCACAGAGTAGGCATGCCCTTTCACTCCTGACCTTAAAGCAGTTCCTTCATAGATCACTTAAACAGCCATTGCTAAGATAACTCAGGTTACCCACAGGGCAAATGTTTAAAGTGAACTTTCCCGTCCTTCCTTCCAGTCCTCACCCACTCCTCGATCTGATCTCAGATAAGGCACCTTTTCTTTACATTGCACAATGCTACAACTAGGTTTATGCTATATAATTTCTTAAATATACTTTCATACAGGTTTCCTGGGTGGAAAGCTGTTGCCTGGGTGAATCGTGTTAACTATTGTACTAACTAGATGATTGAGAGTTTCGAAACACTGGTGAAGTACATTTTGTTGGGGTGACTTAGTTGACTCAAATTCATGTACTAGAGACCTTTAACAAAGAACAGAGAAGCAATTTGCTAAAAATAGATACGTAAACCCCTCACAAAAAAGTTAAAGCCGCAAAGCTGTAGACATCAGAGGATACAGACCGACAATAGTATGGGTACATTAGTTGTAAGGCAGAAAATGCTTATGAGGAAGAATGAAAACAGTGCAAGAGGATAGTCCAGCAACATGGAGGGAGAGGTCAGATGAGAGAGAAAGTGGAGTGAGAGAGGTTGGGAGAGAGATTTAAGAGGAAACAAACCTTTTCTTTGAAGCTTATGCTGACTGGCGAATGAAGTTCAGTCGCAGTTCAGTTAGAACAGCACTGTTTTTAGCTTTTTTCTCAATAGAGCAAAGGTCTGTACATTTCCAGTCCATGGGAGAGAGTTCAATAAGAGAAGTGCTGCTCCAGGAAAGGTTTCAAAATCTGTTTTACGATTTTTATTTTTTTCCACAAACTCAGGTTATTAATGCTCATTAAGTTCTAGTTGGAACCAGAAAATGTTAATGAGGATCTTGGATACTGGGGGTAGCTCTCGACCAATTACTTCAGTGATCTTGCAGACCAATTTGAAAATGTTCTTGCTTCAAGGTGGAGCCAGTGGAGATCCACTACAACAGGGACAATATTTTTTATATTTTCTCATGTCAGAGAGAAGCCTTTCCTATCCGTCGAGGACAGCTTTGATTGGGATTAGAGAGGCTTCTGGAAGCCCACTAAAATGGATTCCCCGAGTCAATACTGGCTGACATTTCACTCTGTACAACAAGCCAGAATCCATTTTGAGGAAGAAATGGTCTGAGCTTCTTCACAGCCTGCAACAAAGTCCTCTTTTTAATTGGTACATGATCTATGTGAGCAGACCTGTAGTCAAGGCACATGCCTCGTGATTTCACTTTGTTTGGGAAGGGGTGAATCCATTGTAACTCAGCCCTTCAACCTCGTCTTTCTTGAATTTTGTGTTTTAGGGTTACTGCATCAAGATAAATTATGCTTTCCCTGGATTAACGTGGAGGAGATTAGAAGGCATCCAATGTGTAGGTTCAAAAGACATTTTCCAGTGTTATTATGTCATGTACTCCGGAGACATTTCATCTTTAAATAGCTGATTGTCATCAGCACATTGGTGGATGCCCGTGCCTGCATCCTCTTTCACGATTCAAAGAGGCTCCATATACAAATGACCAACAAAAGTTCCAACACCCACTCCTGGGAAACACAACACGTGACGGGGGAAGATCTTAGCTAAAGCCCGCTAGCCCTACTAGTTGCTTACAATTCTTCAGGAAGGATGAGAAGCATTTCAGATCATCACTCCTAATGCACCTGCATACTCCCAGAGTCTGAGGGGGCCTATGATGATCATGTAGGTGGCAGCCCGCCAACAAATCCAGAAAGACGAGGAAGCAAGCGCACCATTGTCTAACGAATATTGAATGTCATCTAACATTTTGAGAGTTGCTCCCTGTGTATGCTGCAGGCCCTATTAAATCCAGGTAGGTATGTAATACCTTCTTTTGTTGGATGGCCACACACTTCTTGATCACCTTGCCCAGGTAAGGCAGATTTGTTACAGTGTAATCAACCAATATACTAGAGTCCACTGCGATGTCTGGTTGTCGGAGACAATGAACCAGTAGTTAACTGAACTTACGTTTCGAAGATTGAAAATGGTAGTTTCCAGTTGCCTCTATGGTCAAACATTATATTTATGGAGGACTCATGTTTGATATTAAAATCCCAGCGGATTATGAAAAGAGCAAGTAAAAAGATGCCAAATAATATTTTCAGTGTCTAAAGTAGGTGCAGACATATTTTTGTATATGTTTAACAGTATTTAACAAGATCATCATCACTTTTCTCACACATTGTGCAGCTTAATTCTTTTTTCAGCAGGTGAAATTAAGATAACTTCTGCATGTGAGCAGTTTGAAATGTTTCTACCAAAATAAGCAACCAAGACTGTCAAGACAGTTTTCTATGTTTGAATAACACATGCTTTCAGACAAAACTATAAATTCACAATTCAAACGTCTAATAAATGTGAAGTTTTTGTTTATTTTTGATGCTGACATTTTCAATAACTACTATATAGATCCTTCGATTCATTGTTCTTTAACTGATAAAAAAGTGACTTAGAAAGGAAGGAAAAAACAGAAGACTGAAGCGATGTATGAACGAGACAGCATGTCATGGCTAATATTTGAATTAGAGGAAGTAGTAACTTTTCCTAACTGTTCTTTTCCTTTCTGATTAGTGTTGTCTCTTTCCACTCTGACACATTTCTGCTCCTCCATTATAAAACGGCTTTCAAAAAATATAAAAAATTAAGGTTAGTTTCAATGAAAAGAAGAATCTTGTCTGGCCATGGGTGGCAACAGGCTGTCTGGAAATACAGGTCTTTCATCTGTTTAAACCCAAATATCATCCACATTTTGTTTGTCACAACCTGCTCTGACCCATTCTTACTATTCTACTTCTGGCACTCCTTCCTGTAATCTCCTAACTTACTCCCAAGTATCAACAGCAGACAACAGACTGCAATCCGCAACATCTGAACTTTTATTGACGTATTCTCCATAATGCCCGCCCCCTAATATACATCAGTAAAAAAATTGTCGTCCAGATATTTTCATTTTTAGGTCAAGCCTGAGTCAGCGCACATGCGCTGCTGTGGCAAGCTGCTCTGGCAAGCTGCTGTAGTGCAGTATGGAAGAGAAGCCCCTCCCACTCTCCGCCCATATTTGTCATTAACTTGTGCTGTTTTCCTTTGTAAATGCAGGCTTTTGATTGGTTAATAGGCTTGTTAGTCCGGCCTTAGTACCGCCTTGTCTTCATTTGTAACCTCTCATGGCTACTGGTCCCTTTACAAGGTACGTGTCATTTAGTCTTGTAAGCACTATTTTCTCTAATCATCTTCCCCTATTCCATCCACGGCATCACAGCATGCAGCTCACTTTTATATTATTACTAATATATTTATTTAAATGACAGCGCTGTCCACTTTTACTGTACCAGCTGAGCTTATTTAATTTACAGCGCAGAGCGCTTAAGAAACCGGCCTGCGAGGAAGTGAAATTGATTTTATTTACGTTTCTTGCCTGGTCTTCATTGATATTAAAGTCTAAACTCATGAAATCTGGGGGTGATGACAGGCAGCTTGTCTACCGAAGTCAAAGGGGCCACTCCTTGCGTGTACGCATAAGCTGCTTTACAGACAAGCATTGGCATAGCCAATAGGTCTCGCTTTTGGGACCTTATAAGTATTTAGCTATGCAGCACAAAATCCTTGGTGCAACAAAATCACCTGTTGCATGGCTAAACACTTATAAGGTACAAGGTTTAGCCATGCAACAGCTGATGTTGTTGCACCAAGGATATTGTGCTGCGAAACTAAATACTTATAAGGTCCTAAAGGCGAGACATATTGGCTATGCCAATGCTTGTTTAGTAGGGTCGTTCAGTTGTCCATAATGTCTTTTTGGTATATGTAGAGCAAGAAAAATGCTTATAACACTTTTTCATTATAACTTTGAACATGCTCCACAGCAGCCATGCTGCTCTTCAACACAGCTTAAAAACATTGGCAAATGCAATAGCTTTCATAAAACACCTATAAGGTCCCAAAGGCGAGACCTATTGGCTATGCCAATGCTTGTTTAACCCACTGTCATCTTTGTGCATGCCTTGCCCGTTTCGAGTTTCTTTTTAACAAAGCTTCTGAATGTTTTCGCTTTTTTTTTTAGTACACGTTGGGCTTGCCAAAAACATCACATTTTTAGCCCAGCGATACTGTTTGCGTCTCAGAAAAGGAGCCAGTGGTCATGCCATCGCTGTAAAGGTGTTAGCCAATGAAAGAACGCTTGCGGTTCAAACCTCGTTTTCTAACCCAATCAACCTGTCATAGTTGAGCTAATGCGCTGTCTTTGAGGGTAGAAACAAACTTTTTAAAAAATAACAAGAACATGTGCTGCAGGGGATAGGAGTGCTGAGAGCAATCGCTGCAGGACTTATTGGCCTTATATGGAGCGGTAAATAAGAAAAATACATTTATATTTGAACCAATTCCTGTCTTTTCTAAAGCGAACCAACCCGGTAGCAAATAGCATCTGCGAGACTCTCCAAAATATTGAAGAAGACATTTTTTTTTTTAAAGAGCTGCGAGGGGTGTGGATGAGCAGGTTGAGGGAACTGGAGGCAGGGAGGAATAGGGAGTGGGCCGGGCGGAGTTACAGGTGAGCTCTAGGCTGAAGGCAGAGGAATAACCATTATCTAAAAAAAAAAAGCCAGTGTGGGCAGAAAAAAATAGTGGTGCGGGGAAAGAAGGAGCAGTATGGAGTGTGTGTGAGGGAATATTGGAGGGCAGAAGCAGCAGACAAGAAAGAGATCATGTGGGGAAAGGAGGAAGCAGCATAGAGCGCACAAGAGGCAGTGCTTGAGAGGGCAGGAGCATAAGGAGGGAGAGAGCGACCACGGAGGTGGAGCAGGCTCGGGTCACGGAAATAGTGGTGCGGGGAAAGAAGGAGCAGCATGGAGTGTGTCTGAGAGAATATTGGAGGGCAGAAGCAGCAGACAAGAAAGAGGTCATATGGGGAAAGGAGGAAGCAGCATAAAGCGCACAAGGGGCAGTGCTTGAGAGGGCAGCAGCATAAGGAGGGAGAGAGCAACCACGGAGGCGGAGCAGGCTCGGGTCGCGGACGCGGAAGGTGAAGCAGAATCTTCCGGGGCAGCGCAGGATGAGGTAGAAGCAGAGACAGACATGGGAGCTGGCGGACCGGCACTAAGGAGGCCAGGGAAACCAGTAACAATAGTTTTTTAACTAAAAGGTATGGGTTAAATGCTGTTTGCGAGGAAGCTGAGTGCTGAAAGCAAAAGAAACAAGTTTAAAAAAAAAAACACTGGGAGGGGGGAGGAGAAACACGAGAGACGGCCTGCGGCCGTCAAAGTGAAAGTACGGCCGGCATTGCTGTGGGGAGGGGGGAGGAGAAATGCTGGGGCCTTTGAAGTGAAGCTTCACTTGTGTGTGAGAGGTGTGGGAGGAGTGCGGCTCGGCTGAGCCAGAGCGCACGCTGGGGGAAGCTTGTGGGGCGGAGCTGCTGGGGAACAAATGGCAGATGGCTGGCGATTTGATGCTGTGCACGCACATTTTAGGTCAATGCGCTTGCGCATTGACCTAAAAGCGCACGGGCACAGCACAAAATCGCCAGCTAGTTAAACCTCTGTTTAAGCCCCTTTATATCTCGCTCCCGCTCAATGCGCATGCGCATTGAGATAGGTCGCTCGACCTTAAAAACAGAGAGGGACTCTCTGGGGTTCAAAAGAATACTGTAGCCTCCCTGATACATGGCAGAGGGCTCTTGGACTATTTATGAGGACTTTGTTGCTGTATGTGAGCAGAGAAACAGTTTCTACATCTGTGACGCCAATTGCTGGTTTTAGATGCTTTGGGCACTGTGCCACTTCAATTCAGTGCCACAGTGCAAGTGCTCCCTATTATAAATTGTTGTAATATATTAGTGACTCTATGATTGGGTCATTTGATTTTATTTGTCATACCCTAGTACAGTGCACCATGTGTGCCCAGGGCCTGTAGATCAAATGCTGCTAATGGGCCTGCAAAGCGATACAAAAGGGGATGATGGACGGAGCGTTTGAACAAATCAAACACTCACCCCAGTCAACTGATCTGGGTTTAATCCATCACCATTCTTTAGTTCACTCAGCCACCCCAGTTCAGACATGGCTATATACAAATCAGTCTGACCCTGTGCCTTATGGGAACAGTCCAGACCGAACTGCCAAGCCATGTCTTCCCTGGACCGGAAACAAGCATCCTGGAACCGGTTTCGGATCCATAATCCTCATCAGCCAGGCTATCTTGAATCCAGTGGCCAAGTGAACAAGGGACTCACGTCTGAGCATACCCTGCCACACTTAGGGCGAACAAAGCGATACAAAAGGGGATGATGGACGGAGCGTTTGAACAAATCAAACACTCACCCCCAGTCAACTGATCTGGGTTTAATCCATCACCATTCTTTAGTTCACTCAGCCACCCCAGTTCAGACATGGCTATATGCAAATCAGTCTGACCCTGTGCCTTATGGGAACAGTCCAGCCCGAACTGCCAAGCCATGTCTTCCCTGGACCGGAAACAAGCATCCTGGGACCGGTTTCGGATTCATAATCCTAATCAGCCAGGCTATCTTGAATCCAGTGGCCAAGTGAACAAGGGACTCACGTCTGAGCATACCCTGCCACACTTAGGGCTAACAAAGCGATACAAAAGGGCCTGCGGCACTGATTGTGCCAAACACAGAAGCAGCTTGTAAAGTTTGTCTCAGGCCTGCCATTGCAGAGCCTGTGTGCATTCTAGTACTGCCATGTCGACTTGGTAAGTGCACCCACTCACCAGTCCTAAACCTTTCTTTTTCTACATGTTAGCCACCCCTGAGGTAGGCCCCAGGACAGGGTGCATTGTATGTGAAAGGTAGATCATGCTCTTATGTGTGTAGCATGTCCTGATAGTGAATTACAGCAAATTTAGTTTTTCACTATTGCAAGGCTACCTGTCCCCATAGGCCAGAATGGGCAGTTTGATTATAACATCTTATAATCTTAACTGACCCAGGGAACATGGTAGAAAAACGAATTTAGTATGCCTGAACTCAGAATGATAAAATACATCTTTTAGTAAAGTTGGGTTTAACATTCTGTGTTTGAAAATACCACTTTTAGAAAGTAGGTATTTTCTTGCCTAACCATCCAAGCCTGCCTCTGCTAGGTTGTATATTCCATGTCTGGTTTATGAGTGACAGGGGCTGGGGTGGCTCCAGGAGACAGGGTGAGTCAGCACAAGGTTGAATAGACCTATCTGCATTGGGAGTGGTGGGAGGAGTAGCACCAGGGCCTCAATAGGGCTGTGCCTGCCTTCCACAATGCTGGCTCCACCTCCTGTGGTGCGTCTGATGACCCTGGCCCACACTGAAAAAGGATGAAGTTGTGCACTGGCAGAATGCACCCAGAACTGGTTTGGACTAGGTACAGACACTCCCTGCCTTCAAAGACAAAGGATTTGTGTGTATAAAAAGGGGGACCCAGACCCCAGAACTTTAGATCACTTCTGGACATCAAGACAGACCTTTTGCCAAGGAGAAGTAGCAGAGAATCTGCAGGAGTTTTTTACTACCCCTGTGCCAGTGTGCAATTGCTTGGTTTGGCCTGCAGTGGGTTTTTTATTGCCAAGGAAATGAGAAAGACGTTTATTTTCAACTTTCATCAAGAAGAATCTTCAAGGGCTTGAACTGTGCTTGCCTCCTGCTGAAGTTTCAGGGATACAAGACTTCACCACCAGCTTCTCCCTGAATTTCCTTGCTGGGAATTTTGTCTGCAGAGGCCTGCATGTTGTTGGGAGCTGGAACCGAGACTCAAGGAGAAGAAGCGTGTTGCATCTGCAGCTGTTGCCATCGCATCATCGGAGAAGCGCGTCACCACCACTAGGGTAGCCGTCGCATTACGGGAGAAGCGTGTCTCCGTCGCAGCTGTTTGTCGTCGCATTCCCGGAGAAGCGTCTCGCCACGGCAAGGGTCGCCGCTGCATCACCGGAGAAGCATGTCGCAGGGCCTGTTGCGGCTCCAAAGTTACAGAGTTCGCCTTCAGGCGTGCACGCATTGTCTTCACATCGTCGCATCGCATCAAGGCGCCATCTTGTCACATCACAACCGAGATGTACCACGAGATCGTCGCATCACCTCCTCTCCGGTAAGGAACAGACGCATCGCCTACTTTGCACAAGCACTGAGGAACAGACGCATCACCTCCCCCGAAGCAAGGAACCGATGCATCGTTCTCCCTGCAAACCTTTTGTTTATTCTGGGAGGCGCATCCAAAGGTACTTTGTGAGAAACGTGTTGCATTTACCATCTAAAGTGAACTGAGTTATTTCTTCCATCTTAAAGTCATTTTCTTAATACTTATTGTGGATTTTTGTTGTTTGGGTCTTGCGTTAAGTCTATATAAGTCTATATAAAAAATACTTATTTTTTTATAAAACCTGTGTTGTGTCCATCTGTATTGTTTTCACTGGGACAGGGACATCTTTTTGTAGAACGTGTATGTTCTGTGGGTAGTGGCTTCAGAAATGTCATAGGTTTTAGCACCCTATCAATAACTTTTCAACCAAATTCACACAGATCCTTCTCTACATATGCATAAGTCAAAACATTTACACATCTTTTGATCAAGTAGAACAATCTTTTAAAGTGTCCACACACAAATTATGATGTCGGTGGAAGGTCACTTAGCAGGACTGATATTTTGAGTTCATTGAAGATTGTCAAATGTGTGACAGTCAGAACTAGTTTTCCACACACGTACAAGTTATTTTTCTATGTCTTTAAAGCCACATTCTTCTTCTGTCTCAGTAAATGGTACAGTAAGGTAAACTTGTATAGCGTGCAGCTGCCCCAGTGAAGGGGCGTCCCACCGCTAATAGCAGTGTCAGTAGAGAGCAAGGGGCTAGACCGTAGGAAACAGGAGAGTTTTGATGGCCCTACGGAAGGGTAATAGGCAGTCTAAGCGGCGAATCTGGACTGGGAGAGAGTTCCACAATTTCGCAGCAAGACAGCGAAAGGACCGCCCCCACGCTCTAAGGCGTTTCACCAGGGGGACCTTAGCCAGAAATTGCTCAGAGGAGCATAGCTGGCATGCAGGTACATAGGGGACCAACACATTGGACAAAATCTCAGGAGATGAGAGTTTTAGAATTTTGAAGGCCAGACAGAGTGCCTTGAATTCGATCCTCTTAGGAACGGGTAGCCAATGAAGGCGCCGTGAAGCACTCGACATAGAACAGGATCTGGGAAGTGTCCTTTTAGACACTTCCCAGATTCATCAGTTAAAGCTCCAAGCTTTGTTCCAATTTTTCTCATAGTTTCATCACCCATAAGAACATGTGCCTTGATAAGAACACTGGGCCTCTCAGTGAAGTTTCTTGTACAAAATATGAATCAGGATTAAGTGTCTTTTCTCGCCTGTTTCATAACGTATCCATAACTCTGACAATCCTTGATTTATGATAATTGCAAGAAATCTAAGTATACAACAATAACATCTGTGTCATTTGACAGTACAGTAACTCAATTGGAACCGTATCAAACAGCCCACTTAACATGTGGCACAATACGAATGTCAGCTTCCTCCATTATGCTGTTAAGTTCTTGAACAATATGGTCTGTATCTTTTGAATATCTCTGTAAGCACCAACTCCTCATTGATAATCATTCCACTTGCAATAATTGGAAATTCAGTATTCACTGAAGCATCAGCAATGTTTTAGCGAGTTAACATCTCCAAGTTCATCTTGTTTTATGTTGATGACCAGGAGTGTTGAATTCTTGATCCAAATAAAGTTAATTGTACCACTTGTGGACATTCGTCTGACTCGCTCACATTCTTTGGCAGATAGTTCAAGATAACTGTCAAAGACAATATGCAGTTCTTACAAGGTGCACATTGACTTTGATATCTGTAGAACAGTCTGAACTACCTCTCTGAAGTTTTGCATGGATGAAATCTTGACCATTCGCAATTGTGACATATAGTCCACAACAACAGCAGTTTTCAATGAGGACACATTTTTCAATTGAAATTCTTGTGGTGAAAGATTTTATTAGCTATTGTACGAGTTTGTGCTTCACTGGTTTGGTTGCAGCATCTCCATCAAATAATGTGTTTGTTGGAAGAAGATCATGTGACAGAGTGTCCTTGATAAATTCACCCCTTTCTTTTGGTACATCCATCTCTCTATGTCTATGTGCTTGCAACAGTTGTTTTTTTTTAGCCTGTTTTGTAGTAGCTGGGTGGACGAAACTCTTACTGTGGCAATTGAAGCATGGAAGTTTAGCTTTAGTGATTTTGTCAAACAGCCTTTTCTCTTTCAATACAAATCTCTCCTGCTTCAGTTCTGCTTATAGTTTCAAACCATGTTCCAGGACATCTAATAGACATGTCTTTATATTGTTATCCACATATTGTTAGGTCAGAGAGTTGTGTAGACGCACAGGCTCAGTCATTTCAAAGGGATTTCTTTGCTGCTGTGTGAAATGAGAAGGCTGTCAACATGTTTATTAAAATGACCCCCTCTCTTTCCCACAAGTTCGTGGTGAATAACTCTTTCACGATGGCCCATTAATTTTGAATTTGTCATCTTTTGGAAAACATTGCAAATAGAAAGGACTTCATGGTATACTAGCTTCCATTGAGTAACATATTCACTTTGACGTGTATGACCAAGTATTTCCTTGGAGCTTATTTGTGATCTCTGGATCGTCTGTTCCAGTTTTCTAACTGAAGCCACAGCATTGAAGCTTCCCTCTCTGTCTTTCACCACAAAATGTCTTTAGATGAATTTCGTTTAACCCCTTGAGTGCTCATGATGAAGTCAGCTCGTCATGGGCCACGGTGCTTGGGTGCTCATGACGAGCTGAGCTTGTCATGACAGTTGGAACGCTCGCACTCTGGCCAATTCCCCTGCTGTGCTGAGCGTTCCATGGAAACGGGTGTGGTCATGACGAGCTCAGCTCGTCATGAGCACACAAGCACTGTGGCACATGACGAGGTGACCTTGTCATGAGCACCGGGGCGCTGTGCGTGCCCCCCGCCCCCAGGCACTGCAGGGGAATTTGCCCCGCAGCCAAGGGGTTAAATGTATGGTTTTTCCACCTCTAGCCGCTTCACTCTTTCCAAATATCAGGACCCATATCTCAGGTAGTTTATGCAATCAACTTCGCAAAACACAGTAATCAGTGACTCTACATTCTTCACGTGCAGCTCCCAATCACCTTCCTGATCAGCATGTACCACGTTTTTCACTAGAGCTATCATGTGAAAAACATTTCACCAGTACTTATAAAGTTCAGATTTTTCTTCACATTCTTTGACAAACTTTACAAACTTGGTTGTTAGGTTTTCTGATTTTGAACTCAGTTTATTGAACATTGCCTGGCTTTGCATTATGTCTTTTGATTGAACTGCGCCCTGTGTCTTGTTCACTTCTGAGATAAGGTATGCAAAACAAAATTTGTCATTCTTGTTCCTGAAAGCATTCCAGAGCAATGTTTCTATAGCCTCAGATATGATGAGCATACCTTGTTAATGAACTAACATGATGTGTTCCACTCAATACTGAAAATCAATTGTAGTGATTTTGCACATGTTGTCAAGGCAGTTGGGTTATAAGTTTGTAACTTTGTTTGTTTATGCCTACAGCTGACATAGCTTGTTTTCCAGCAGCCTCTTCATTGGTGCAGTCTTGACAAAGCGCCACAGCAGTATTATGTGAGCTGGATGGTCCAAAGAAGAGGTGTCTTCAAAATCAAAATTATCAAGAGCTGCAATTTCTAAATCCATTCCTGGTAAAGTGACTTGAAAGTGGTGTGCTGTCGGATTCACAAGATTTTACAGCATGAGTTGCTAACGAGTTTCTGCTCCATACTATGTCATTATAACTTGTTGATACACCAATCCTATTCTTTGATGTGATTAGCTCTCTACTTTTGCACTTGTCATGGATTGTGTGGGCAGTCATCATGTGTAGCTGAGTTTTCTGTTTGCTGTGATGCAATTCTGAAAACATGATTCGGAAAAGACAGTGCCTGTGCACAGCATAAGCTTGTCGGTTCATAGGATTGTCTTCCACTTCACTATCTTCAAAGCCATCATCAGTGTTGTTGACTTCTGTTCCAAACTTAAGAACTTTAGTTTGTAACAGTTTTGCTTTGCTGATATTAAATATTGATGTAAGACAACGTCAGGCATTCTTGTTGACTATCATGATTTGCGGAGGTCTGGGGCACCACAATATCTGTCATTAAGTCCAAAATCTAAATCTTTCAGGACATTTCTACAAATGGTTCCTGCTAATTTTACTGCATCCTGTGATCTTATTTTGGCAGCAAGAACTTCAGGAGTCATGTCAGCTGAGAACGGATGTATGACGTTACAACGCATGCTTTTACCACGCATGCTGTTACAACGCAAGTATTACAACGCAAACCTTTACAACGCATTACACTTGGGGGTGCTGGATAGTGAATAGTTCAATTTACTATTCCAACTCCAGTCCCCGTGGACACTAGGGAAGGTGTTGGATAGTAAATTAAAACTATTCCCTATCCTAGAACGCTCCCCAGTGTAATGCGTTGTAAAGGTTTTCGTTGTAATACTTGCGTTGTAACAGCATTGCGTGGTAAAAGTTTCGTTGTAAAGGGTGGTTCCTGCTGAGAACACCCTAAGTAGCTCATTCTTTTTGTTAGATTGACAAAAATTAATTCTGTCATTGTACATTCTCACAAGTAAAATATTAATTTCATTACCATGAATCAATACAGTTTCATCAATGTTGACCATTATATCTCTAATCTCACTGAGTGTGGACCCGTAGCCAACACTCAGGAGTGGCTTTAAACATTCATTTGCTTTTGCAAAGAGTGCAAACTTAACTGAAAGCTGGTGGTTATGTTGCTGCTGGGATTAGTACATTAATATTTTCAAATGTATGCGCATATGCAGTTCAGGGGGGCATACAAATCCACGGCAAATACATTCACCTCACTGTTTAGATCAGATACATGGCTGAAAACTTCCTCTGGGAAGAAACTAGCTGCAGATAAAAACATGAACATGTTTGCCCTTTGAGACTGACATACTAGGTACCTTGTTCTTACATCAATCCCTTTGGCCCATGTGCTGGCTAAACCATAGATAAGTGGAAAAAAGTGTTGGGTCCCTGTTTAGTGACTAGTGGATTCGATTCACTAGGGTTATCATGTGTAGCTGAGTTTTCTGTTTGCTGTGATGCAATTCTGAAAGCATGATTCGGAAAAGACAGTGCCTGTGCACAGCATAAGCTTGTCGGTTCATAGGATTGTCTTCCACTTCACTATCTTCAAAGCCATCATCAGTGTTGTTGACTTCTGTTCCAAACTTAAGAACTTTAGTTTGTAACAGTTTTGCTTTGCTGATATTAAATATTGATGTAAGACAACTTCAGGAGTCATGTCAGCTGAGAACGGATGTATGACGTTACAACGCATGCTTTTACCACGCATGCTGTTACAACGCAAGTATTACAACGCAAACCTTTACAACGCATTACACTTGGGGGTGCTGGATAGTGAATAGTTCAATTTACTATTCCAACTCCAGTCCCCGTGGACACTAGGGAAGGTGTTGGATAGTAAATTAAAACTATTCCCTATCCTAGAACGCTCCCCAGTGTAATGCGTTGTAAAGGTTTTACATACCTAGAGGTATGGCTTGCAATAAAGTCAAACTTATTTACCAAACTGAAATGGAAACATTTTGAAGGCAAAGTGGACACTTGAACTAAAAACTCAATAATGATCTGTGTGTAAATGTATCAAACAAACCAAATTTTATAAAAAAGATCTCTGAATTTATTTGTACCTCCCAACTGGGTTACAATCTAAAATCAAATCGATAGTATCAATAAACAAATTAAAACAACCACAATCGGTGGTGATGCAATGAATATTTTAAACCGTCAAAGTTAAAAACAGTCGACGCGGCGTTTCGGTGCTTAGTGATACTGGACACCTTCTTCAGGACATAAAAACATATGACTTCATATCTGTAAATATGACAGGACTTTGTATGGAAAACGTTTCAATTGTTTCCTTGGTGAGTTTAAAATTTCACTGGAATTTCAGATTTCCACTAGTCTCTAGTTACAGAGCTAGATGTGTGTGTGTGTGTGTGTGTGTGTGTGTGTGTGTGTGTGTGTGTGTGTGTGTGTGTGTGTGTGTGTGTGTGTGTGTGTGTGTGTGTGTGTGTGTGTGTGTGTGTGTGTGTGTGTGTGTGTGTGTGTGTGTGTGTGTGTGTGTGTGTGTGTGTGTGTGTGTGTGTGTGTGTGTGTGTGTGTGTGTGTGTGTGTGTGTGTGTGTGTGTGTGTGTGTGTGTGTGTGTGTGTGTGTGTGTGTGTGTGTGTGTGTGTGTGTGTGTGTGTGTGTGTGTGTGTGTGTGTGTGTGTGTGTGTGTGTGTGTGTGTGTGTGTGTGTGTGTGTGTGTGTGTGTGTGTGTGTGTGTGTGTGTGTGTGTGTGTGTGTGTGTGTGTGTATCGTTCCCTCTGTGTTATATATATATATATATATATATATATATATATAACCTACTGGCGGTCGCCAGTAGGTATATATAGTTAGGATTTTTTCTCTATGGGATTTTTGAAAATTCTATGTCTAATAACTTTGGCGTTTGTGGACGGATATTTAGAAACCTAGCTTATGCTAAAATAAGACTGTGTTTACACTATGCCTCCATCTACAACTGCCGTAATAAAAAATGTGAAAATTACTATTATTGTTTCCCTGCTCTAAAAAAAGAAGTATGAGCTTCACACTAATAAACTGAGAGCATTCCCAGAGACTTTGTTCTTGACCAAGGACTTCCCAGCTAATATTGTACAATGTATCGATTTACCCAGGGTCGTGGCTGGACCGATGAAATTGCCAGTGCTGCTTTGGGTTCAAGGTTCTCCCCTGTATTTGCATGCTTGAATTAACTTTGAGAACGACTAAACTCAATGTACTACTACTGTGAGAGAATCCTTGAGTGCATTCTGTAGTAAAATGTTTCTTCTTGCTTGTTTCTCATTGGTGCAAATGCTGAGAACAGTGCAGTTGTGTAGAATTGTATGAAAGCCATTGTCTAAAGTCCTATAAAAGGATGTGCTTCTCACTGTACCTCGGAAACTTTATTCCCCACCTTTAGAAGGTGAATCTATGCTGGACCTCATACAGATCTTTATTAAATTATTTGTATTAATGATTTGTATACCTTGCTGCTAAACCTTATGATGGCATATTACCTGCATATTTCCAATCTTTTCTTATATAAACGTACTAAACTCTACCTAGTGTCAGTCATTCTTATTGAAAATGGTCCAATATTGACTTGGTTGTAATGTATTAGAGACGGGTCCAATCAGGGAGCACCAAAGTCTTTCTCAGGACTACACCGCTGGCGCACCAATATACGTGATCATTTCACACAGATACGTGCTGACAGATCTGATGCCAGAGGTGATGGTTCTGATTTGATCCAACCAGTAGCTAACAAAACCAATTGGTCATAGAACAGACTACTGCACCTTCATGGTTCAAGCGGGTTTTCCCTGAGATTCAATTGACCCAATTGTCGCAACCCGATTCTGGTTCCAGGAGATGAGATGGCACAAGGAGGACGATGTGAGTCACAATAGGAATTTGCATGCAAACATGAATTAACCCCAAAGCAGTGCGTGGTGGGAGTTGTAGTGGGCGCATTGTGGCGGAATGCAGTGGATGCATTTTGAGAATAATTATGTGGCTTTAGCTGTTGGATTTAGGGGAGCGATTGTCATTGTGTTTTTGATTATATTCTTTGGGTTTTGAAGTTGACAAATGTATGAGTTGATATAGAACTGATATAAGAGCTAAAGAGAGGTACCTCAAGTTACAGTTTTGAATTGCTGAATGTGTCTTCTAGGTGAAGTGTACTGTGAGGCACTATAATTTACACCAAGACCAGGATGTAACTTTTTCTATCATGTAGACTTACTAATTGAACTATGTGGCTGTTCATTCCTTGGTGCATAGGAGTGAGCTCAATGAGCCTGGTGACCTCCGCTGATCAAAAGTCTACCATGGTGTGAAAGAAGGTAGTATTAATACTCCTGGTCAGGGAAACTGCTCTCCCCTCACGCAGCTCAGTCGTTGAGCCTCTGTCCAGAGCATCTTTCTGGTTCCAGGTAGGTGCTCGAGGCCCTCCTTCACTGCAAGCTCCTGCCTGCACCTCATCCCTGGTGGTCCAGTGCGAGAACCTTGCTCTTCTGCTGGTCCCTTCTGTCAGCCTTTTCTCTGTCTGCTCTCTTTTCTACTTCTCTTTCTGTGTCTTCTGGCTAATTTGCTGTTTCTATCTATTTGCCTATTTTTACACTTTTCACTGCTTTTTGCCTTTTTTACACCTTTTACTGCTTTCCTCTGTTTTCCTTTCCCTGTTTGCCTCCATTTCTGCCATTTTTACTGTTGCTGCTGCCCCCGCCGCCCCCGCCGCCCCCGCCACCCCTCCCACCTGCTCTCCCTCTCCGACCCCTACCTAATAGCAGCCGCTGCGCAACAGGGTGAGCAAGACCTCTGACCTCCTGGTTAAGGAAACTACTCTCCCCTCGCGCAGCTCAGTTGTTGAGCCTCTGCCCCCAGGCTCCCACCTGCACCTCATCCCTGGTGGTCCATTGGGAGAGCCTTGCTCTCCTGCTGGTCCGCTCTACCAGCCTTTTCTCTGTATGCTCTCTTTTCTACTTTTCTGCCTGTGTCTTCTGCCTAATTTGCTTTTTCTATCTTTTTGCCTTTCTTTTACTCTTTTCACTGCTTTTTGCCTTTTATATGCTTTTTACTGCTGTCCTCTGTTTTCTTTTCACTGTTTGTCTCTGTTTCTGCCTTTTTTCTCGCTGCTGCTGCCCCCGTGGGCCCTTCCCTGTGTTCCCGCTTCTGTCTCCCAGCTGATGTCCCTTTCCTAACTCCTACTTAATGGAGTTCGCTGCGCGGCCATGCGCAACAAGCGCACCGCTGGCATGCTAAAGACAAGCCCGTCCGCGACCGGACCTCGACCAGCACCAGGGACCCTGTGACCTCCGCTGCTATGACTACAGCACTGTCCATGCTTTCAACCCTGGGCGCAACAACAACTGCCAGCTTTCGACACCAAGCAACTCCCAAGGCGCGTTCTCCTGCTAACACTGCAACCGGATCTTCGCTCACCTACGGACCCAGACAGATACCGCCAACCCACCAGATGACAATGCACCCAAACCCCTGAGTTGCATCCTCCTCAACATATGCTCCGTGCACAGACATGCATTAGAAATCTGGGACCTACTTAACACCCTCTCGCCGACGTCACCTTCCTCACAGAGACCTGGTCCAACACCAGCTCTGCTCTCGACATTGCAACCGCCATCCCTGACGGGTGCAAGATCCTGAGGAAAGACAGTCCCAACCACCAGGGAGGAGGCCTTGCCATCGTCCAAAAAAGCTACCTCAAACTAACTACCTCCATCTTGAACAACGCCTGACCCCCATGGAACACATCCACTTCTGGATCCAGCCCTATCCCAGAACAACTCTACATTGAACTCTCGCCTACAGACCTGCCAGACCCCTCTCCCCATTCACTAACACCATCGAAGACCACATCGCGCCCCTTGCCCTCGCCTCCACGGACTACGTACTGCACAGAGACCTGAATTTCCACCTTGACAACCTCAGCGACCCCAGCACCACCGCCCACTTAGAAAACCCCGCCAACATCTGACTGAAGCAACTCATCACTACCCCCACCCACATGGCAGGACACACCTTCGACCCCATCTTCGCCGGATGAATCAACATTTGCTTCAGTCACACCACACATCCGCTCTGTACGAACCACCACTGCTTCCACTTCTCCTTCCCCAAACCCACAGCACACAGGCCAACGCCACGCCTCCCACGCATCTCACCTCCTTCCTCAGCCACACTCCCCTCCCACCAGGACTGATGCCAACTCTGCAGCCAATGACCTCCACCAATGGATCGCCGACTGCGCCAACACGCTCGCCCCCTTCCGGAACTCTAACAGATGACACAACACGAAAGCCACCTGGTTCACTGCAGATCTCCAAGAATCCAAGCGGTCGTGCCGATGACTGGAGAAAGCATGGAGGAACAGCAAAACCCCGGAAGCACGCACCGCCAACTGGGCCGCCATGACAGCACACCACCAACTCATCAGATCTACGAAGGGAAACTTTATTCAGGACAGAATCCTCTCCAACTCTCACAACTCCAAGGAACACTTCACCATCATACAAGAATTCACCAGAACCCACAGTGAAACCTCCGACATCCTTCCCTCCCAGGACCTTTGCAACAAACAATGCTCCTTCTTCCGCCACAAGATCATGACACTCTAAAACAACTTTGTCAACCAAGACAAAGACACCGGGCTCTTTATGGTCTAGGTCCCATCTATTTTTAAAAGAGATTCGCCTTTTATACACCAGGGAGACATCTGCACTCTTCTGCTCAGCTGTTGATGCAGACCCCGAAGTTTAAGAGTCAGCGTCTTGGTGGAAACTCCTTTCTGCGCAGATTCTTGGCAAAACAAACTTAACTTAAACTGCTACTTACTTACTCCTTCCCACGTATTAGGCTTAGGTCAGGTACACCGGGGTAGGCGTAGTTAGAAGCACCAGTTGAGTACGATTAGTCAATGTATATATGTATGTATCTATTTTATCAATTTTAAAGTATCATATGGCTAAGAAACCATATCCATGCTTTTACAGTATTATTTCATAATCCTGCTTTTACTATATGCACTTTACTTTGCTACAAGTATTGCAATTGTAGCAATTCATTTCTCTTGTATGAGGAAAGAGACTGCTCAATAAATAACACCTTTTATTGAAAACGCCCGTCTCTCTTTTTCTCTGCAATCTGGTGAAACTAAGTAAGCACTTATTGACTTAGTGAAATAACTGCCTTTTGTTTTCACACGACTCTAGAGATATACTCTTATTCAGGGAGAGCAAAGTTGTCATGTTTTATGGTTGTCAGAAACTAAATCCCTTCTTGTCTATCCAGGGAGGTTAAACTCCTCCTCGCTTATTCGAGAAAGTTTCTAGTGAACTCTGAGCTAGCTGGCAAAAAACGTAAGTCTAATATAGTCAGTAGAAGACCTAGTTAACCTCTGTCCTACGTCTACACTACTGAAGATATTATTCCAATGCGCAGAGCCTATTGGGACTATAGGAACTACACTACATGGCGCCCAAACGTTTGGTAAGGTGATAAATCTAACGCAAGACATTAGAGTAACTCAGTCGTGCTTTTTCACACAGACCCTTTCTCCCGTAAATACTCCAAAGACGTCTGGAGTGGGTCAAAGGTTAAAAAATCCGCCGGAACTTAGTAGGAAGAGATTTCTATGTATAGTTTTTGGTTTATTCAACGTTGAAGGATACAGTGTTCCAAAATATTGTGCACCTAATCTTTGTTTCCTTGAAACTTGATCTGCAAACAAAACCTTCCTGTCAGTAAAATGACAGAAAGTGAAGAAGAAAGGAAGACAGCTAGAATAGCAGCTCGTCTCCTAGAGGATGACAATAGTCTCCTACAGACAGACCCGGATGCAATACTCATCCCGGTCAACATAAGAAAAACTATATCTCTTAAACTTATAGAAAATGGAATAACATCGAGAGGTGGTACAGTCATATTCGTAATTGAGGCACATGAATATCGGCAGACAGAGGTATTCTATTCATGGATAAACTTTCCAGCAGCAAACGCTGTCACACGTGAGTTCCACTATTACAAAATAGAGGAACCTCCGGATGACTACACTCCTTTCGAGGAGGTGGAAATCCCATTAAAATACCAAGAGCACCTGCTCTGGTTTAAAGGCGCCCTAAAACATAATAATCACATTACCAGGCTCGGTCCACTAGGTAGACCAGGAGCAACGTGGCCGGTTCTAGCCAGCTACACACCACATCCAGACATCGAAAAAATGTCAATACCAGAACTTTTAGCACAGCTAAAACAACTGATTAAAATACATAGACAATTAGTCCAATATGTAATGCGGACTTCAACAGTTCAACCAGCTATTAACATTCCACAGCTGACCTCTCATCAGGGGAACACAAATAAAATTACACCACAGAACATACAGTCATGTCTGGGTGAAGTACCCATAAAACGGGAACAAATTCCATTCTGGTTAGCACAAAAAAATCACTCAGATAGAGGCAGTATTTCCGGATACTACCCCTGTTGAGAAACACAGAATTCTGACTATCTGTCTTCCAATGGGGATCGCACCACATGTGGAGGACTGTGACACTTGGGGCACAGTCTTTGCTTCCATTTACACAAAAACACATGGTGTTCCGTCCATGGCGGTAATACCCGATAAGCTAAGACAAATTCAAAATGAATACGGTCCAGAACATGCTTTAACTCTGGGTATGAAATTACTGAAAGACTTCAAGCAGGTCTCAGCTTTATTATTATCTAACATTAAAGGAGAAGCAGCATCTGTGGCGATCCACCAGAAACTGAAAGAAACAGATATAGCAGAACAACCATTTGAACTTGCCAGAATCATAGAAAAATCCCATGAAGAACTAGGAAGAGATAGTTTGGTGGGAAACCAGTAAAACCCCAACTAACTGAAAATCCTGAAAAGATATTTATTAAAATAATCTAAACACTCCAAAAAAGAGCTGGGATGGAAATAAACAATCCACTCCCAAAGAAAAAAGATTCCAGTCCAGAGGAAGGCCTCCTCAGCGGAGAGAAAGATCTCCGGACCAAGGACACAAGTCTCCCCAGAGGGAGCCCTCTGAGAAAAGATATAACCTTAGAAATAGGGATAATCTAAAGAAACCTGATAGATATCAAGATATTGATACACGTCCCTCTCGATCTTTTCAGACTTCCTCGCAGAAATCGGAAAGAAGAGGACGGTCAGAACACAGGGAAGAGCACGCCAAGTCCAAAGACAAGGAACCTGCTCATCAAAGTAAAAAATTACAATTTCCAAAAAAGAAGGTAGCCAGTATTAAAGTAATCAAACATGCCGAGGATCCTGAGGACACAGCTGAAACACGGAGAGTGGCTCAGACAATGCTAGACAGCGCAGCAGAAGTGAGCATAGCTCGCAAGATCCTGATTAATCATCTGGAGACAGTGGACACGAATGAATACATTCATGTGGAAACTGCAGATACCAGAGTTAGCAAACCTCATAAAATATATGAAATAACATTACGTATAGAGGGAGATAAGACTAGGAAAATAAGGGGTCTATTTTGGGATAACCTCTCCAAAGGCTATGACATCCTTTTAGCTGAAAAAGACTGGCCACCGGAGTTTGTCAGGGAGTGCCCTCATGGCGAAGAAATGATTATGCCTGCCTTCTCAAATCATATTCCAATTCATAAAAAATATACACTTGCAAGAAAGTGGGCAGTAGCCCAAGCTCCTGCATTATATAAAAACCATGTTGGGTGGGATGAGGACTCTCCTCCTCACAAAATCCAGTTAAAAAATCTACCAACTGCACAGAGGCAGTACCCAATTAAGCAAGAAGCTAAAAAACAGATCAGGGAGATCTTAGATCAATTTGAATACCAGGGGGTGATTGAAACTTGCACCTCACAAATGAACAATCCTTTGTTTCCTGTCTCCAAGCCAGACGAGTCATATCGTCTAGTTTTGGACTACAGACACCTAAACTCATGTTGCAAAACTTTTGCAGTACAAAACTCACACAGTGCAGCACTGATGAATAACATCGTGCGCAAAAAATACAAAACAACATTAGACATCTCTAATGGATTCTTTTATCAAAACATAGCACCTGAAAGCAGGTATTTGACCGCTTTCTCAATAATAGGCTCGCAGAAAAAATTCTGTCGACTCCCACAGGGGTTCAAGAACAGCCCAGGACTATTCTCAGCAAGAGTGACAGAGTTACTACAAATGTATGATGATGAGGCATTATTTTATGTCGATGACATCTATCTAACAGATGATGACTTGGATACTCACTTGAAAAGAGTGAACACCATAATACTTGGGTTCGCAGCAGAGGGTTACAAATTCAACTTTAAAAAGTCACGAATTGCCCATCTAACTGTCCTGTTTTTAGGATATGAATTATCAAGTGAAGGCAAAAGCCTGGCAGACAATTTCTTAGAGAAATGTGCTGTAATCCAAGCACCAAGAACGCTGAAAAACTTACAATCAATTCTAGGTTTCCTGAATTTCGGAAGAACTTACATTCTAAATTATGCAGAGAGGGTTAAACCTCTCTATGAACTAATAAAACCAGATTTTAAAATAATCAATTGGACTCAAAAACACACAGAAATTGTTTGATCATTGCAAACAGACATGTTAGCTAAAACAAAATTGCAAACACGCGATAACACACGCAACCTTGTGATCCGAGTCATCCCAGGAAGATGCGGATTCCCATACCTAACCTCTAATGAGGGAGAAACGGTACCAATAGCATACAAATCACATTTGTACACAAAAGCTGAAATGAAATTTAGCTAAATTGAAAAAATTCTAACCGCGGTTCAGACTGCGGTAGCAAAGGAAAGAGCCCTAGCACAAGGTAAACGAATAATCATCGTTACACCAGTACCAGCTCTAGAAGCGGTAACAAAGGCAAGCATTCCAAATGCTAAAGCACTACATCCGAGATGGATACAATGGGTTAATTCTCTTGCTGCAACAGACGTGGTCTACGAATTTGATCCTAATTTAAAAACACAAGAATTTCTCCAATATGAATTTGAATGTCCTCTGCCGACCGAAATCTTGCCTCTTGAACACTACGGCTGTATAATATATACGGACGGATCAGCACAGCCCGCAGTTGGGGGTAAACAAGCTTACAGTGCTGCGTGCGCGATTGTTAAAGGTCGTTGGCACGAAGGAAAATTTAGACCACTGGTCACTAAAACACAATCTCTAGGAGATTGTACAGCTCAGCGAGCTGAACTACTAGCATTTAAGATGGCGCTTGAAAATACTGATCGCGAATTCCCCACACTCATAGTGTGCGATTCATATTATTGCGTTCAGTCTTATAATGAATACTTGCAGAATTGGGTTCTAAATGGTTTCAAAGATGCAAAGGGTGGCACAATCAAGCATAAAACGCTTTGGGAACAAGTAGTTCTTTTACAAAAGGAACTACAAAAGACTCACGTGATACATACACTGAGTCATCAACGTGATGGCGTTCACGTTGCAGGGAATTCATTGGCTGATGAGGCCGCGAAGGCAGCTGTGCAAACGGCTTCAGTAGCTGCCATCACCCGGTCAAAAACAAAAATAGACAGCGAGATATTGCAAGCTGTCAGCGATAAAAACACTCCCGAAAGGCTTTCCAGTAAAGTACTCATACATAACTGGTGCGAATAACGTTCCATTTGCTCGAATCCCTGGAGTGGGGGATAGGGCAATTCCAAACATGGAACATAGGTTAGGACTAATTATAGCGGCACACGAAGGGCTAGCTTCTGCACACGCTGGTGTTTCGGCCACAGTATCATTATTAAAACAGAGATACTGGTGGCCACACATGAGAAGACAAACTAGGAACTATGTTCTAGAATGCGAAATATGCCAAAGAATGAAGGTATCAACAGTGAAATGACCAGCACAGACGCCCCTGCTAATCTCAGATAAACCATTAGCGTGTGTTTACCTGGACCACTGCGGTCCCTTACAAAGGGATGGCAACTATAAATATATCATGGTCGCAGTGGACTCCTGCACGAGATTCATTTGGATGTGGCCCCAGCGCTCGGCTGACGCCAGAACTGTTATAAAAGATTTGCGAGTCTTTATCGGCACATACGCAATTGGCATGCTACACTCTGACCAGGGTCCTGCTTTTAGCTCTCGAGCTTATAAGGAGGCCATGACCAGCATGGGCATTGCATTGCGGTATTCTTGTCCCTTCCATCCTGAGGGAAACGGGATCGTGGAAAGAAAAAAACAAGACATAAAGCAATCTATAACGGCAAAGGTATTAGGTTCGGGGGTTGGGTGGGTCAAACATTTAATAAGTGTCCAACGTAGTCTTAACAATCTGCCAAGAAATTCTCTAAAAGGTTTCAGTCCGTACGAACTATTGTTCGGGACGAGAATGCATATCCAGGATCTCGATAGTCAAACTTCAGTGGTAGAAGGAAAATGCTTTGATATCAAAGATCGTTTGGCTATTTTACAGGACTTAAATGAAACAAGAAAAGACCTGAGCAACATAAAGTTGAAACAACAGCCAACAGCCACTGAAGAGAAACCGCCTGTCCCAGCAAGGCCTGTCTGGATTCCAAAGATTGGGGATCTGGTCAGAGAGAAAATTGCGGTGAAGAAGGAATTTGGGCCTTCTTACAGAAAAGCAGTACCTGTCTTAGCTATCAACGGAACAAGATCAGTTGTACTACCGCCCCTTGCTGGTAAAAAGGAGAACCGAGTTGTATCCATCGACCTGGTTAAACCACAATCATGTGGCCAATAATAAGTAGTAGGCCAAGTGGACTCCCAAGAAATAGCAGAACACCAAAGTTTGCTACAAATCAAGAGGTTCAAACTGAGAGACTAATCACATTTGATAAACCTACAGTGATTCAACAAGGACTATGTAACAATGCCATGGAACTTACACCTCTTAAAACCCAAATTGCAACAATTCGTCAAGAAACACCTGTCTACAACGATGTAGCCACAGACTATGCTAATGAAACAAAGAAAAATGCAGAAGCAATTCCAACAATTGACAGATCTGCATCAGGCTACTTCATCAATTTCGATGACTTTTCTGAGGATCCGAGCGAACCTGAGGAACAGCCAACAACAACAAAAACTTTTAAAGACAAAGCTAAAGAACTCTTTCATCAACTACAAGAAACCTATCTGATTTCTCCATGGATTGAATTTTGGGTGGTGCTAGGTGTATTTTTTCTCCTGCTTTGGCTCATCATGGTACTATGCTTGGGACATTTCATTGAGGGAAAATATATTACATTGGACACAGCAAGTCAGAATATCAACTTGGTCCTGAAGCCACACAAGTCTTCACACATCGAGAAAAGAGAACTTTCTTCAGTAAACTGCACAGCCAATACAATACCCGGTGGGGTAGCATGGGACAAAACAGATTACGAAATATATGGCCCGGCCGAGCTCTTGAAGTATCCTCATCAATTTAACGTTTCATTAAGTGACTTTGTAAAACCGAGCACATTCTCTGATGATTGGGACTTTGAAAGTATTAATGATATGATGTCAGACTTAGTTATGTCAGCAAAATTTACAGAACATGATTATTTACAGGGTTCATCAAATTATGAACAGATGTATTGCTACAACCACTATGCTAACCATTATTTGCATAAATCTGCTCAACCTAGAAATGTTTTAAATTATAATCTTTGGGAACATTGTGCAACTCCACCAAAAGGTAGTTCAAAAACATTTTATGAGGAATTCCCATACTTCTCAGGGTTTAACACAAGTGAAGCAGAACCATTTTATTTCAAACTGTTAAATAAAACAGGAATGAAAACCATGCTGACAAATACAAAATTAATCTATTCAGAATAATTTTTTGAAAAAATGAATACATTTGGTTTTGATTTTTGGAACAAAAACATTGAAACGAAAACCATCTGGGGTACCAGAGATTGGCAGGTCCAAGGTATAGAATCATTATTCAGAGCCTGCATGATCCCAGAACAAATTATATTTTTGAATGACACAATTCAACAAACATCCTGTTTTGGCCTAGCCAAAATTAAAGACTTAAACAAACCGTCTATTCCGAAGCCAACACCTGACAGTAATAGCACTACAGATGTTGAGATAGACGTATCCCATATTTTAAACCAAAACAGAACACATCCTGATTGGAAAAAATGGTTGATCTGGCCCACAGACACAAATAACTGTCAAAATAGATTCCTGAACAAAATACAGGGGTTCAAATTGACCAGCCAGACCCTAGATACTCCCAGAGACAACATCCAGGGATAGTAACAACATACAGTGTAGGAAAACTCTACCTCGAATGGCTACAGACATCCACACTGGCAGAAATTAAGCAACACTTGACTTTACTTAAAGAAGGTGCTGACTTGTGTGATTTCATAATGGGACCGCGCAAACAGCGTCAAAAACGTTTCATAGCGGCCTCTATATATGCAGCTTATAACGAAGCTTGGAAAGAAACTCAAACTGAAACAGCAGAGAAAATACGGGAAATTGACCGTATTCATTTGGAAAAATCACTTTCTGTTGTGGACAACGGGTTAGTGACTCTGTCTTCCAGAATATATTCACTGGACAGTATTGTATCATCTGCAATCGATATAATAGAGCAGGACTTACTAATGTTACAACATGGTCAGTCCCAATTGCGTTCTATTGTACAGCTTGGCTGGTGCTACAAAATCTGCGTTCAGGCTACGTGCCTTGGCGTTTAATCAACACAACGTCATTATTCTCTATCTTTAACCTTACTGATACACAAATCAGCTTGGCACAAAAAGGAGCAGGATATACAATTCTGAGCATTGAAAAACTTGAGAGATTACCATTGACAATGTCAGAACGACCTGTCATTGAATGGATAATACACGGAATCATAACTATCCCGATAACAACTTTCCAATTTCGATAATACCAAAAGTATATACAGGCAGGCCAGTATGAAAGGTTGGGTAAAGGATACATTAAGTCATCATGGAAATTACCTTACACACACACATGTTATAGTGAAAAAGGACAGAATGTATTTCTTAGTGGTAATAATTGTGAAAAATCACTAAGTGGTATACTTCTGTGTCAGGGTATAAATTTGCATGGGGCCTGTGAGGGGTCTTCAAATAACCTTTCATGTCACCAGCATGGCACACCTGCAACTCGAATAGAGCTATTCTTTAGACGGCTTTCTAACAGGAGCTACATTCTAATTGTGGACCACAGATGTTGTGGCTTGGTGCCAGGAAAAGCTTATCTCGTAAGCGTTTCGTCTATGGTCACTTGTTGTATGCAAGTATTGTATCCGAACGACACCCCAGACAGGGAGGGAAGAATTTGGCCCAGTTTGAAAATCTCTTCTTGAGGAAGAGGTGTGGCGCCGCGGTCAGGGCGACTGACGCTGGAATCTGGGGACCACGGTTCGATCCCCGGCTCCGGCGGCAGGTTAGCCCAGCACCATGTGACTCTGGGCAATAGCTCGCTTAATCTTCCCGACGGCCCCCAGCGCCTAGAGACCCTTACGGGTGATTGTGCGCTTTACAAATGTGGACTTTACTTTCTTCTATTCAAATTGATACTTTAAGAAGAATAAAGTCTTTTCTTCTACAGACGCCTGTGCCCTTGACATCATCGAAAGAAACGTATGATCTCCAAGTTGCAAGGACAACGACAGAGATACATGCATTATTATCAACAAATTGCCCCCTACACTTCGCAGAAATGCTAAACCAAATCTTAAACATTTCTGATATGAATGGTATCCCAAGTGTATTTAAGACACTTTTTTCGGGACTGTTGACACCCTTCAAAGCAGTCCTGGGCATTTTTCCTAATTTTGTCCATTCGATCTTTGGCGGCCTTCCACTCCTGTTGGGACTCGTAGCAGGCATTTTATTTTTGATACTCCTGCTTCGCTATGGCAAGCAATGTCACAGACAAGACTCCTGCAACAATGGAAGAAACGATCCTAGCTATACGCTATCGGGACCGCATAACTAAAGTCCTTGGATTAGCCCAGCTAAGAGATCTAAATATGACCTGGTTTCTTTCATTCAGACCCATCTGGCAGAATTGTATCTTACCTGTGTTAAGATGTATGCTGTGCAGAGAAGAATGCGTGTTAGACATCTGTCTCACACTACAATCAGAAGTACCATTGGATAAAGATACTTTGCTAGGTCCAGTAACGGCTCATGCATCGTGTTGTCCCCAGCGGTTACCTATCCTGATGACGGCATTCGTGGAAACTTCACCACTGCGATTAAAGGGTAGTGAAGTACAAGATGAGAGCAGCATCAACCAGGTACGACCTTCTGTAAGCAATGCTGATCAAAACATCATTGAAAGCAATCATGCTCAAGACTGCATGGTAGCGACATTCCCCAACTTGGTCGAACTTTCACCTGAGGCGGTAAACTGCTTTTTTGAAAGTCTGTCTGAAATGATGTTTTCCCCCGAACAAAAAGAATAACTTTTAAGCAAACGAGCACTCAGCGTTCCCTGAACTCTGAATTTGGCCTTCAGCTTTGAAAAACAAAAGCTACTGGAAATATTTGGAACTGTTTTTTCTTCCCCTGAAAAACGAAATTATTTTCTTTCCGATTCCAAAATATATATTTTTTTTTGGCACTCATCCTCTGCTTAAAGTAGAACTCTTCTTAGAGAACAGAGCTTCTAATTTTAGGAACTCTAGAGACAAAAACATTACCTCAGCCTCTAGCATATTTACAAATAACTGTATTTATATGTGATGAAGTGGTCTTGAACCTTCTTTTCTGTATTAAGAGCCATTTCATGTGTAATTTCGCAAAATCATTCCGCTGATATATGCATCCTATTTTATGAATGATTACTCTGCTTGAAATACTGTACCTATACTCATTTTTCGTGTATTTCGCATATGCCATTTCAAATGCAAAAAATGTATTTTGGGGTGGATCGGTATACACATGCACTATTAGATATGTTTACTATTGCTTAGTTTAGTAATTATGGACATGAATTCGTGGAGTGGGTGTAGTGTGTTTGTCTAGGTACCTGAATCAATATTCATATTCTTTGCCCTGGTCCGGTTATAAATCAATAATATCCCTACAACGGCATAGAAACCCTTTTCATAATTCAGTCATAGCGCATGCTGTCACATTAAGCAAGCGCTATTCCTCCAGCCCCCTAGAAAGCACACCGAGTTCTTAAACAAATCCAAGCCTCCAGCAACCTGGGAAATCCCCGCTGCTATTGTTTTGATTTCGTCCGAGAACTCCTGTAAAGCACTGCAAGAACGACCAGTTCTTAGTGACATCTTTATTGACGTCTTATGTCCATCCTTACGTCAAACCCAGCACCTCTCAGGTATAAATATACCAACGTTGCCTTAAGCAAACACACAGTTTTAATCCTGGAGCAGAGCAGCTATCCACTTCTGAAGAGCCCAGCTGATGCGAGAGCCCACGGACGCTGCCCCTCCCTTTTGATGCGTTGAGAAAGACGCTGTCTTTTCTCTTGCCGAGAAATCCAGCCTCCGGCGTTTCCAGCTTACCCTTGCGGGTGACTGGGATACCGAGTCCTAAGAGAGAGATACCAGCCCTCCTGCCTTCTAATACCCAGGTACTGAACTGACTAAACCCTTACAGAGAATTCTTGAGTCAGATTCTTGGCAAAACAAACTTAACTTAAACTGCTACTTACTTACTCCTTCCCACGTATTAGGCTTAGGTCAGGTACACCGGGGTAGGCGTAGTTAGAAGCACCAGTTGAGTACGATTAGTCAATGTATATATGTATGTATCTATTTTATCCATTTTAAAGTATCATATGGCTAAGAAACCATATCCATGCTTTTACAGTATTATTTCATAATCCTGCTTTTACTATATGCACTTTACTTTACTACAAGTATTTCAATTGTAGCAATTCATTTCTCTTGTATGAGGAAAGAGACTGCTCAATAAATAACACCTTTTATTGAAAACGCCCGTCTCTCTTTTTCTCTGCACTTCATAGAATCCAACAACATCCTTGACCCATTTCAATCCAGATTCCACAGCAACCAACAGCACCGAGACTGCCCTCCTAGCCGCCACAGATGACATCCGTGCATTCCTCGATTGAGGCCACACCTCAGCCCTCATCCTACTAACCTCTCAGAAGCCTTCGACACTGTCTCCCACCTGACACTGGCTGTCAGACTCTATGATGCCGGCATTTAGGGAACTGCCTTGGACTGGATCCGCTCCTTCCTCTAGGGAAGAACTCAAAGAATAAGAATCCCACCTTTCCTCGCCGAACCCACAGAGATGAGATGCAGAGTACCCCAAGGATCCTCCATCATCCCCACGCTCTTCAATATCAACATGGCCCCATCGTCAGAAAGCATGGACCCAGCATAGTATCCTACGCCGATGACACCCTGCTCATCCTCTCCCTCACCAAGGAACCAGACATCACCACGCACTATTGCCAGGAAGGAATGCAGGACGTTGCATCCTGGATGAGCAGCTGCTGACTGAAGCTCATTTCAGAGAAAATGGAAGTCCCCATCCTCAGATCCACCCCGACCCTGTAGGATTGATAAGCGTGGCTCAAATCCACCTGAGCGACTTACCTCACTCATCTATCATTCTCATATAATAAGCCAGCCAGGCAGTGGAGAAGAATTAGAAATATATGTATTAGGACATAATATTCATCTGCAGATGGGCCCCGTCAGGTCTACACCCCAGGGAGTGCACCGAGAGGACTGACTCATCCTATCATGACAATACATTATAACATAACATGGCAGGGTAAAGACACGCCCAGCCTGGAAAATTACAGAACTAGCAAAAATGGTGAACAATGAACTCATACATGCGGCATCTGCACCTGCGAAGGCAACACTGTTATCACCCCTCAAGGTCACAGAGCCGAGGCTCTGCTTCTCCAGGGCATGGAAACATTTCTGCAAAACTAACTCAAGGCAAGAAATGTTGAAACATGGATTTTCTGCTCATAAGGGAGGGGGGAAAACTGTACCAAGAGACATTGGAGCTGCAGAGCAAATGTCAGCATCAGAAGTCTGTCTGCCATAGACAAGCCTCTCTCTCTTTAGAAGTTGAAGCTTGCATATCACAAAAATAGCTCAGTGGGTTGCAGCACATGAATTTTAAGCTGTAACTGCATATTGGTTAGACACATCATGCTAACTCATAAGCGTAATATATACAGTGGGCGGGGCATCGAAAACTGAAACCTATCAGGATGACACCTGGTGCCCCCCCGCCCTCGCAAACTCTCCCACCCCCACGGACCATGCTCGCAACCTCGGTATCATACTCAATTCCTCTCTCACCATGGACCGACAGATCAATGCCGCATCCACCACATGTTTCAACACCTCTGCATAATCCACAAAACCTTTAAATGATCCGCCGGAATCCAGGAAGACCGTCAGCTATGTGTTCATCAACAGCAGACTGGACTACGGAAACACCCTCTATGCCAGAATCAACAAATCTCTCCTTCACAAACTCCATACCATCCAGAAAGCTGCAGCCAGACACGTCCTCAGCATCCCACAACACAACCACATAACCCAGCACCTCCAAGACCGCAACTGGCTCCATGTCAAAAAAAGAGTGACCGTCAGGCTGCTCACACACGCCTACAAAGCCCTCAACAACATCGGGCCCCAATACCTCAACCAAAGAATCTCTATCCACGCCCCCAAGAGAAACATCCACTGCTGACCTAGCCTTGGCTGAAATCCCCCACATCCACAGAGCCAGAACGGGAGGCAGATCTTTCTCCTACATCACGGCCAAGACCTGGAACGAACTCCCCCTCAGCATCAGATGGAGCCCTACTCTGCAAACCTTCAGTAAATACCTTAAGGCCTGGCTCTTCGGTTGACCTCGGAGCTGTCCAAAACCTCCCTCCTGCAGCACTTTGAGACCCTCACAGGTGAGTAGAGCGCTCTACAAACCCCTGATTGATTGATTGATTTCTATGGTAGAAACGTTTGCTTAGTTGGAGCAGGCAAATAAAGAATTATGGTAAGAAGTGGTTCAGGAAGCCTGACCGTATTCAAGCATTGCATCATCAGGGTGTGGCACAGGAATTGGCTGGCAAACGCCGTAGCTGCACTGTGTTAGGCTGACCTTTGACAGAGACGTGCTGGTATTGGTGGACAGATCATGAACCCAGCAGGGTAGAGAGTGTGGAAGGTTGCAATGGGTAATGATTTGAGAATTCACAAAAATGGGAAATCCCTTGTCGAAAAAAGAGACGGATGTAAATAAAGAACAGACGTTTCCTACGGAAGGCACACCAGCTAGGAAAATGGTGGCCAAGAAAGGGTTACACACGTGCATATGGCTGAGCAAATAACATGAATACACATCCAAAGATGGGGAATTATGATTCCCATTGAACAGGATTTTCCATATTCATAGAATAGAAAATGTGATGAGGAGAATGTATGACTTAAAACCTCCTTCAAGACCCAGAGAATTTAAAGCGTAAATCTTTGATAGCAAATAGTGAATGAGAAGAAAAGAAAAACATGAGAATTAAAAATCCTCAATAGAGATCAGGCATAGAGAAGCCTGAAAGATGAGGAAATATAGGTAAAATGGAGGGGGGAAGTCTACCCCTTGATAGAAAGCAAAGAGACCGAAAAGGCGAAATCTAAAAAGAAGACATAAGCAGAGTAAGAAGGAGGATGCCTTCATAGACAAGCTCCTCAGCATGAGATATGATGCAGCACCCACTGCACCAAGTGCCAAAGCCCTGACAGTAACCGATTCTGGGACAGTCTCAAAAGCTCGTGCACCTCCAAGCTATACAGAGACCGCTGTCTCTTCCCCTGTCTGGATCCCCGTGTCTATAGCAACAAGTGCACCGTCTTTGTCGGGTACAAAAAGTGCTTCCCCAGTCGAGTGCTCTTTCAAGTCAACCTATCCCAACTGTACCTCAGGACCCTGCAATGAGACCCGGAGTAGTGGCACCAGGACCCTTGCAAAGAGAGATTTTGACAAGTACTGTGGCAAAAGGTCAGACAACCATTTCAGCCTTACCAGTAAATCTGCCAAGCTTAGGGCAGACCCCACAGCAAATTAACGCTGTCCAGCTAAAAAATGAATTCACAGAAATCATTAAAGGAAATGTGGGAATGGATTTCCTAGGACATTACTATGAGAGCGAGCTGCTCTACATGAACAAGGAAGCAGCAAGAGTGGAAGGATGTGCATATGAGAATAGAAAAGCTGATGGACGAGCGTGGAATTGACATAATACAGAGAAAGAAGTTGGAGAACAATGTTAGGATGACAGTAGGTGAGAATGAGCTAAAAGAGAACTAAAGACTCGTAAGGGAATTTATTGAGAACATTAAGGAATGGAGCAAGACTGAGAGCTGGGGTCGAGGAAAGAGGAGTTAAGGTAAAAAAAAAAGGTTGCTAAGGAAGTTGGGGAGGGAGCCACGGGAGGGATTGTGAAGGCGTATTCCTTAAGAGAAGTACAGAGAGGAGCATACTTACATCTTCTGTGGTCAAGTGTAGATATTTGACAGTTCATAATCTCCCTTCCCTAACTTGAAAACAAAACTGCTAAGTGGTATAAACAGATGGAACATATTGTGCTCATTTCAAAGTTCCTGTGGGAAGACTTGGACGTATTATTTGAGGTGGCAGTCCAAAAGGAGTGGTGAGCAGAATGTAAGAGAGCAGTTGATTGGCCAACACAAGAGTGGCAGGGACAAATTCACTTATGCCCATAGTCAAAACTAAATATGATAAAAACATTTAAAGACAAATGTTCCCCAGATAGAAATGAATTGGCACAAGATTTTCCAAACTTCTCAAGTGCCTTAAGAGTCTGTGCACGCTTATTTGGAGAGGTTAATATAAGTGTACAGGGAACATAGCGAAATGAACAATCCACTTGGAGCAACATGGGAAGGTTTCTTGCCTCATTTCTGCAGGGACTGAAAATCAGTAACCAGATTATCCAAGGTGTCTTATGTTGGCAGAGTAAACCAATTCATGAGAACCAGCTTACACAAATTATTGTAGTAACATTCTGGGAGCCAAGCAAAAGGGGCTTAAAGAAAGGTACATGATAGCCGCTAGTTAGCACAGAGTGGAGGGACAAAAGGGACTTAAAGTTCCTCTTCAATGTTCTGAAGTGAACCCCAATGGCAGGATGACAATGCAAGGAGTTTCCATGACATATGAAGGGAATACCCTGGGAGTAGGGAGAGGTTGAGGTAATGTACTAGGAACTATGATAAGTGCACTAAAGAAGGTTACTGCTTGCCACATTTGTAACAGAGTCGGTCACTGGAAGCAGGCATGTCAATATAATTACGACCACGTTGTTATTGATACCCAAGATGCAAATCTTACGGTGCAGAAAGAGATTCCCTAAATACATAGATCCCCTATATCAGCCTTGTAGGTCCCAAAGTTTGCCATGCCACAGAATTCCCTAAACCCAATCCTGACCTTACAAAAGGCAAACAAAGAGTGAAGGATAGTTCAGGGTCTCTAAAAAATTAACCAAATTGTCATTCAATGGTATCTTGCGGTATTAAATCCTGCTGTGAACTTCTTCCAAATTTCCCCAGAGGCCGAGTGGTTTACAGTCATTGTCCTCTGTGAAGCCTTATTCATGGTTCTATTACACGAAGAAGTAGCGCCTTCCCCAGCCTGGGTACATGTAAATGATCATGCCACTCACAGAGCTCACTATTATGCGTCTTTTCATTCAAAGTGCAGCCATTAACTGAAAGTACTACGTCCTGAAATTTCTTAACCCAATCACTTACGTCACTATTCTACAGAGTCCATCAGGGACCTGAGTGGTCCCGCTATCTCGAATACACACAACACTACATCTCCCCCCTTGTTAAATAAAAAGTACCAAAGACAATACACATATACCTCATAACTCTTGAATGAGTCATCGAGCTTCTTGAATCAATCTTCCAGATCTCGTTGCTTCAGGAAATAAAGGAGAGGCATCTGTGGCAGGCAGGGATGACACAGACACAGGTGCAGTCTTTGGGCTCTCCTGGCCCCCAGATGGAAGGGTCTCATCTGAATGTCTATAGTTAATGAACCTCGAGGCAGGTGTTTGAAATAAGAAGAATCTTTTGTGACGGTTTTCCAGGACAATGAGCAGTCACCAGGTGTCCTTTATTAGTGACAAACCTCAGTGGGTCAGCATCAAAAGGAGCATCTGACTTGCGTTTCCATTTCTGCATGACAAAGACTTGGTCTCCTCTTTTGAACACAGTACTCCGAGCAGAGCGACGTCTATCCACATAGGTATTCATTTTCCGTTTGTGGGAGGAATCAGTAGTGCAAAGTTTATTAAAGTCAGAAGATCTTTCAGAGGTCCAATGTGGCAATTTGGTTCCCATGGATCTCCCAAATATTAAGGTTGCAGGGCTTTCCCCTGTAGTAGAATGGGGAGTTGACCTGTATACAGTAAGAATAGAGTGAAGAACTGATTTGATTTCACGCTTTTCCAGTGCGGCATGCTGAACGGTCTTCTTGCGTGTGCTCATAAATCGCTCTACAATGCCATTCGCCTGAGGGCTAGACAGGTGAGCTTTTCTGATGAGTGACATTTAGGAGAGTGGGAAAATCTTTAAATTCTCGACTATTAAATGGCGGGCTATTGTTGGATTTCAAAATTGAAGGAATACCCAATGTTGGTAAAATACTTTCCAATCTTACAATGACTCTCATGAGTAGTTGATGACAGATCTTCCACAACGGGAAAACTGGATTATTCATTGACAATTACTAGTAGGTGATGTTCATTGTCAAGGAGTCCAAAGAAATCAATTACAATCTTCTCCCATGCATGCTTTTTAAGACCAGACATGCTTAACAGTTGCAAGTTTGTTTTGGATGACAAACGATTGCACAAATGACATGCCCTTAATTCGCTTTCAACTCTTTCATCAAGATGAGGGAACCACACCCAGCCCCGTAGTGCTCGTTTAGTAGCAACAACTCCATGATGTCCATCATGTGCCAGTTCAATTACTTGTTGTCTCAGACTCTCAGGTATGACAATTCTCGACCCTCGTAAGATAATGCCTTCTGAGGTAACTGAAAGTTCTTCCTGCACATTTTTGAATTTCAGGTATTCAAGGTCATTATGAAGAGGTCAAGTATGTTTTCGTGGTGATTGGTGTGTAAAAATTACTGAGTATTAGCAAATCTCTATCGGTGCTCATGGCAACAATGATTTGTTCCACTGATTAGGCAGCAGAGGTACTGGATTTCATGATGAAGTTAACATAAGCATCAGCCACTTTAGTAGTAGTGCCATGGCACGGTATTGGTACGCGTGAGAAGTAGTCAGCAGGGTTTTTATCTTTTCCTGGACAATGCACAATCATATAATCATACTCCAGTAATTGCAACCCCCACCTCTGAATGCTAGAAGGCATTTTGGCTTTAGGATTGCCGAAGATGGTGAATAAAGCTTTGTGGTCAGTGACAACCGTGAAGTGCTTTCCATGCAGGAACATATGAAAATGCTCACAAGCCCACACCACATCGAGGCCTTCTTTTTTTAGATTGTGAATAAGCACGTTCCGTCTGTGACAAATTCCTCTTAGCATAAGCCACAATGTATCTTTGTGCATTAGGATGTCCATTGTGCTGTACAAGTATGGCACCTAACCACATTTGGCTGGCATCACCAACAATCTACATTTGTACTTTTGGGTCAAATTATGCCATTTTAATGGCATTTTTATTTGCATGTTTGATGTTCTTCAGATTCCTTCACGGGTCTTTTGATCTACCGACCACCCGGATCGTCAGGTCAATTTACCTCAAACTTAGCAGACTTAGCTAGCTGCTAACTTAGCAATTACATCGGCTAACTTCACCGTCTTGGGTGACCTAAACCTTCATTTAGATGATCAACTTGACTCCGCAGCCAACAGCCTTCGGCTGAGCCTTCGAGCAATTGACCTGATTCAAAAGGGGTTCCTCTCGACACACGTTAAAGGTCACCTCTTGGACCACGTGTTCAGTAATCTTGATGCCCTAAAAACTGAACCCCCTATTCCTCTACCCTGGACGGATCACCACTTGTTACCCATTAACTGGGTCACTGGGAGCTCCCCCCCTGTACAAGAACCTAAAAGACACCTGGGTAGGAAGTGGTCAAAACTTCCCTCCATTAAGTGGGAATCCATGCTTGCGGCATGCGAGTTTCCGAGGTCCTCTAACCCCGATATAGCTAGTGCCAAGTTTGATAATTGGATTGACAACTCTCTTGATTTAGCTCTTCCGAAGGAAGCTCTTCACTGTATAAAAAGGCAAAAAGTAGCTCCCTGGTACACCCCCCGACTGAGGGATATGAAATTATCATGCCGCAAATTAGAAAGGATCTGGAGACAAGATCGGACACAGGGAAAAAAGGCAGATTATAGAGCCGCCATCAGACTCTATAAAACTGAAATTAAAGCAACTCAAGCCCAGTTTTATGAATCAAAAATTACTTTAGCCGCCAATGCCCCTAAGGAAATCTTTCGGATAGCGAAGTCTTTGATCACCTCCCCCCCGGAGCAAATACCACTAGATGGGGCACTTGCTCGCTGCAATAACCTAGCAACCGTCTTTTATCAAAAAATTCAGACCATTTACTCCTCTTTTATTTCTGATCTGACCACCCTTGAAGCCGAGATAGTAGCAAGCCCCAATACACCCCCTTCCTGTATTTTAGAAAAATTTCCCCTTATAGACCCAGTCTTGCTCGACAAAATAATCTCTAAAGTCACCTCAGGCTCCCCCAAGGACCCTGCACGGCCACAAGTCCATACCTCGGCTATTGAGTTAATTCGCCCAGCCATTTTGGACGTTTTAAATTCCTCTATCATCTCAAGCACCGTCCCAAAGTCCTGGAAATGTGCAATGGTTAGGGCCTTACTAAAAAAACCTCATTTAGATCAGAATAATTTAGCTAATTTTCGTCCCATCTCTCTGTTGCCATGGATGAGTAAGCTGCTGGAGAAGCACATTAAGAACATCCTAGTGGAACATCTTAAATCCAATGATTTGTTATGTGCCTCTCAAACTGGATTCCGTCCTCAACATGGGACAGAGACAGCTCTATTAGCAGTGACTGAGGAGGCCAGAACAGTTTTGGACCAGGGAGGAAAAGCGGCCATCATATTACTTGATCTCAGCGCCGCGTTCGACACGGTTAACCATGCCATCTTATTACACCGTCTTAGTGGCATGGGAGCGTCGGGCTCGGCACTGTTATGGCTCACCTCCTTCCTAGAGGAACGCTTCTTCCAAGTTTTTGAAGGGGAAGCTACCTCCGCCAAACAGCCACTCAGCTGTGGGGTGCCTCAGGGCTCTGCCCTGAGCCCCACACTTTTTAATGTCTATATGAGGCCCCTTGCACAGATTGTCCATCCATTTGGCGTCCGTATTGTCACCTATGCAGACGACACTCAGCTTGTGGTATCTTTGAGCAATGCTGAGGGGTCGTCTAGCACTCTGAGCCCATGCCTTGAGGCTGTCGCCAGATGGATGGAACTTTCCTGTCTCAGATTAAACGGGGAAAAGACGGAAGTCATGTTTCTGGGTAATCCCTCACCTACCATCCTGACCCCCATCTGGCCTTCCTGTCTAGTTCCCCCTCCTCCCCCCAAACCCCAGATAAAGAGCCTGGGAGTTTGGCTAGACAGTTCACTTGACTTCACTGTCCAGGCTTCTAAGACTTCTGCCACGTGCTTCGGACTTATGAGAATGCTCCGGAAGGTTCTCCCTCTATTACCGTTCCAGGCGAGGAGAGTCATGGTCCAGGCCCTGATTCTCTCACGCCTGGATTACGGCAATGCACTTTACCTTGGAGACCCCTTGCTACAATTACCAAACTCCAGGTTACTCAAAATTGTGCGGCCAGACTACTTTTTCAGTTTCCTCGCTGGCAGTCGGCCAAACCTGCCCTGAAGAAGTTGCATTGGCTCCCGGTAGCGTCCAGGATACAATTTAAATCTATGTGCCTGGTTCAGAAGGCTCTTCGTAAGTCAGGTCCATCCATCATGCTCCCTTTGGTCACTCCATACTTCCCTTCTAGAGCTCTCCGCTCCAGTGGCCACCACCACAAAAGTAAAAAAATCCCGCTGGGGTGGTCGCTCTTTTTCGCACAATGCTGCAAGATTGTGGAACGCTCTTCCGTTGGTCTTGAGAGAAAATAACAACCTGACAGCTTTTAGAAAGCTATTAAAAACGCATTTGTTTACAAGACCTTAGCGCCCTGCCCTGCCGCCTTAATGGTTCTAGTTAAAGCGCTGCGAGGCCTCAGGGTAGTTACGCACTATATAAGTTTAATTTTCATTCATTTCATTCTTGAAGCTTTTTTCACATTCAAGTGACCATTGAAATGGAACATTTTGTTTCATTAAGTCTCTCAATTGGGCACTTTTAGTGGCAAAGTCACTTATATCTTGAACAGTAACTGGCCGTTCCGAGGAATGATTGCAGTATAGTTATATCTTGTGGTGGAGAAGTAGATGGCAAAGCCTATACTTTATTTGGATCTGGAGTCATTCCGCCATCAGAAAAGATATGACCAAAGAATTTGAGTTTTGTTTTATTAAACTCACACTTTGCTGCATTTAAACTGAGACCTACATCAGCAAGCATGCAAAACACTTGACTTCAGGTTAGGTCGCCCCCACGCCAATGCCACCTGCTCTCCCTGGTCTCCGCTGCCTCCTGCCGCTCATTTTTTCCCGCCGCTGCTCCCTGCGGCTCCGCCCCCGGACCACCCTGCATCCCCATTCGCCGCCCCGCTCCCGCCACCCAGCTGCTCCTCCCTCCCGTCAGCGCTCTTAAGGAGGCCTCGCAGCAGCGCAGGGAGCGACCTCTGACCCTGACTTCAGGTTAGGTCGCCCCCACGCAGCTGCTGCCTGCTCTCCCTCGTCTCCGCTGCCTCCTGCCGCTCGTTTTTTCCCGCCGCTGCTCCCTGCGGCCCCGCCCCCCGGACTCCCCTGCATTCCCATTCGCTGCCCCGCTCCCACCACCCAGCTGCTCCTCCCTCCCGTCAGCACTCCTATGCAGACCACGCGCTGGACCGCACCCAGTGCCAGGACCCCTGGCCCCCGATGATGCCAGCCCTCGCGACGAACTTACGCCGCCGCCACCCTCAACGCAGTCAACGCCGGCCGGAACCCCGCCTGCTACCGTGCCTACCCGAAACGCACCCACAGGCCCTTCACCTGCCAAGCTTGCAAATTCACCTGCCTCCGGACCTACACCGCACCCACAAGGCCAGGCACCAGCAACAATCACCTCAAGTGCATCCTGCTCAAAACCCGCTCCGTCCACAGACACGCCGTCGAACTCTGGAACCTCCTCGACACAACATCACCAGATGTCGCCTTCCTCACAGAAACCTGGATGAACGCCTCCTCAGCCCCCGAAATCGCCATAGCCATCCCGGAGAGCTACAAGATCACCCGGAGGGACCGCATCAACCAAACCGGAGAAGGCATCGCCATCGTCCACAAAAACACCACCCGAATCACGACCAACTCTGACGACACCCTCACTGCCGCCGAGCACCTCCACTTTCAGATACACACCGACCCCAAGACCACCCTCAGAGGCACTCTCGTCTACAGACCCCCGGGACCACGCACACAATTCAGCGAAGCCATCGCAGACTTCATCAGCCAGCACGTCCTTACCTCCTTAGACTACATCCTCCTAGGAGACCTCAACTTCCACCTGGAGAACAACAATGACAGCAACACCGTCGCCCTCCTGGACAACCTCGCCAACCTCGGACTCAAGCAGCTGGTGAACACCCCCACCCACTACGCCAGTCACATGCTAGACCCCATCTTCTCCTCCAGCAAGCACATCTCCTTCAGCCACTGCACCGGACTACACTGGACAGATCACAGCTGCGTCCACTTCAACTTCAGGAGAACCACGACCCACCACCACCCGCAACAGGTTCCCCGCAGAAGCTGGAGCAAGATCTCCGCCGACCAACTCACCACCTCCCTCAGTTAGAACCCTCCCACCAACACGAGGGACCCCAACGAAGCAGCCCGCAACCTCACACAGTGGCTCACTAACTGCGCAGATGACCTTGCGCCTCTGAAGAACCCTCCCAGCAGACCCGGCAGCAAGAAAACCTCATGGTTCACCAACGACCTCAAAAACTCCAAGAAAACCTGCCGCACCCTCGAGAAAGCCTGGCGCCACGACCAGACAACGGAGAACATGACAGCCCTCAAGAACGCCACCCGCAAACACCACCAGCTGATCCGCACCACCAAAAGGACAACATTCAAAGAACGTCTGGACCACAACACTCACAACAGCAAGGAACTCTTCAACATCGTCAAAGAGCTCTCCAACCCCAGCGCCTGCAACTACGACATCACACCCTCGCAAGACCTCTGCGACTCACTCGCCTCGTTCTTTCACCGCAAGATCGCCGACATACACAACAGCTTCGGCGCACAGATGATGCACCCAACCACCGAACCAGCACCCCCCACCACCACCCTCCGCAATTGGACCCCGGTCAGCACCGAAGACACCACACACACGATGAACACCATCCACTCCGGCTCCCCCACCGACCCCTGTCCACACCACATCTTCAACAAAGCAGACTCCATCATCACACCCCAACTCTGGGACATCATTAACAGCTCCTTCACATCTGCCACCTTCACGGAGAGCTGGAAACATGCCGAGCTCAGCGTCCTCTTGAAGAAACCCACCGCGTACCCCACGGACCTTAAGAACTTCCGCCCCATCTCACTCCTCCCTTTTCCTGCCAAAGTAATCGAGAAGACCGTCAACAAACAACTCTCCGCCTTCCTTGAGACAAATGGATCCCTCGACCCCTCGCAGTCCGGTTTCCGAGCAAACCACAGCACCGAGACCGCCCTCATCGCGGCTACTGATGACATCAGGTCCCTGCTCGACAACGGGGAAACAGCGGCACTCATCCTCCTGGACCTCTCAGCATCCTTCGACACCGTATGTCACCGCACCCTGATACAACGCCTCAGCAACACCGGAATCCAAGGAACGGCCTTAGAGTGGATCATCTCGTTCCTCGCCGGAAGAACCCAGAGATCCCCCCGTTCCGTTCCGCGGCCACCGAAGTCATCTGCGGCGTTCCGCAAGGATCCTCGCTCAGCCCCACCCTCTTCAACGTCTACATGAGCCCCCTCGCAGCCATCGCACGTCAACACAACCTAAACATCATCTCCTACGCTGACGATACCCAGATGATCCTCTCCCTCACCAACGACCCCACCACCGCCAGAGCCAGCCTCCAGGAAGGAATGAAAGACTTCGCGGAATGGATGAAGCTCAGCCGTCTGAAACTGAACTCAGACAAGACGGAAGTCCTCATCCTGGGACCTTCTCCCTCTGCCTGGGATGACTCCTGGTGGCCCCTGCCCTGGGCACCACCCCCAAGCCAACAGACCATGCTCGCAACCTGGGCTTCATCCTTGACTCCTCCCTCACGATGTCCAAGCAAGTCAACGCCGTCTCATCATCCTGCTTTAACACCCTGCGCATGCTCCGTAAGATCTTCCAGTGGATCCCCACAGAAACCAGGAAGACGGTCACCCAGGCCCTCGTCACCAGCAGACTGGACTACGGGAACACCCTCTACGCCGGAACCACAGCCAAACTCCAGAAAAGACTCCAGCGCGTACAGAACGCTTCTGCACGACTCATCCTGGATATCCCCCGTCACAGCCACATCTCTGCCCATCTGAAAGACCTGCACTGGCTCCCCATCAACAAGAGGATCACGTTCAGACTCCTCACCCACGCACACAAGGCTCTCCACGACATGGGCCCCAAGTACCTCAACAGCCGCCTCGCATTCTACACACCCACTCGCCAGCTCCGATCCGTCAGCCTCGCCCTCGCCACCGTCCCACGTATTTGCAGATCCACCGCCGGAGGAAGATCCTTCTCATACCTGGCAGCCAAGACATGGAACTCCTTCCCCGCCCACCTACGGCTGACCCAGGATCATCTCTCCTTCAGGAAACAACTCAAGACCTGGCTGTACGAGCAGTAGCAACTCCCCCTCCCCCCAGCGCCTTGAGACCCTAGCGGGTGAGTAGCGCGCTCTACAAAATTCATGATTGATTGATTGACTTGTGTAAGAGCTTTTTTTTTTTTTTAAATCTGTTTATTGGCATTTGGATTGACATGTCATACAATCAAACATATAATATCCAATGTAGCAAGTAATAACACAGTTCATTTTACAGACAACCTTTTCAAAACACACAAAAGTGCGAGCAAGGCAGGGAAAAAAAAGTACAATAGCATCGGATTATCCGTTCTCAGGTTATTAGAGAGTGGCAACATATTGATTGACGAAGATTGCGTAAAAACATTAGGTAGGGCGCTAACTTATACAAAGGATACATATAGTGTTCAGAGACCATGTATTCATCTCTACAATCAGGAGCCCTGGATCATCACATTGGGGCGTCATTACTATACCAACTGTATCAAGTGGATGTTCCCACAATTCAGAACATCCAGCCGGGAATCCCCTGTCCACCTAACCTCCCATAGATAGTTCAGGGAGTCTCTAGAACTTTTCTCTTATGGTTCGGGATGGGGAGATTGCGCTCTCAACCTAGCCCACTTCAGGAAGGGCTCCCAAATATCTCTAGGCATGGAAGCCACAGGCATCAGCTCCCAGAAGGTACCCAACTATGTGTGTCCATAACTCACATCCTCAAGCCATGCCTTAAAGGTGGGTGCACTGCCTGCCTGCCCCATTTAACAGCAACCTGTCTGCGAGCATATAAAAGCAGAAGGGCATGGAGTTTTCTTCTCCGTGGCACTGTGTCCTTAACCAACCCCAACAGTCCTCTGTGCGGCATAGTGTCGTCATGTCTATCAATAATGTGATTAATGGCATCGAAGACGTTCGACCAGAACTCGGCAAGCTCCGGACAGTCCCAAGCCATATGAAGGAACCCAGCCTGCTCAAACCCACACCTCCAGGATTTAGCATTTTCCCTCAGTCCCATTCGGTGCAGACTAACAGGCTTTCTGTAATATCTGTGTAAAAATTTAAAATGAATGAGGCGAAGTTTATAATTCGGGAGAGGTCCAGGAGCTGTTTGCAGCAAAAAGACCATTTTTCCTCATCCAGTGGGGGGTCTAATTCAGCATTCCACAGTGCCAGGGATCTCGGCATTACAATTGGGGCCTGGTCCTGCATGGTCATATTTAATCTAGTCACCAACTTCTTCGGTGTCGCTCGCGCTAGTAGCGTCTGCGAGGCCTGGAGTGTTGGGGGGGCCTCAGGGAAGCCATCTCCAAAAGCCTGACACGCCGAACGGAGTTTGTGGTAAGTAAATTTCTCCATAAAGGAGGCCTCATTCCCATCTGCCCCAGTGGGGGGGGGCCGGAACGTACCATCTGGGTACAAATCCGCAAATGTCAGTAATTGGGTACCATCATGTTCAGGGACTTTACCTCCCAACTCCAAGCATGGTAACATTGGATTGTGACAAAGTTGGATTGCAGGTGCGTACAAAAGCTGCAGGTGTGCTCGTTGCTGCAGGGCTCTCCAGGCCCATCTCAGCGTGTGGGTAGTATCTACATCCGCACCTGGACATGGCGCCTTTTTGAAAAGTGCCACTGATAATGGCAGTGGAGCCACAGCGTCCATCTCCACCGCAACATGTGGTTGGTAGGGGTTTTGGTATATCCAGAAATGCAAGAATTGGGCTTGGGCGCATAGCGCGTATAGGTGCATATCCGGGGCCCCCAGTCCTCCCTGGCGCAGCGGCAAAGTCAGGAGATCATATGAGACGCGCGCCTGGCTGCCCGCCCAAATGAGAGAGAGCAAGTGGGACCTGAGACATTTGAAAAATTGTTGTGTAAGCGGGATCGGTATGTTCGCAAAAAGATATAAGAATTTTGGCAATATAATAATTTTCGACAGCGCCACCTTACCAGCAACGGACAGTGGGAGCTTGGACCATATCGCTACCTTTCCCTCAAGCCATTAATGGCCCTCCCAAAGTTCATAGACCAGATGTCCTGCAGGTTGCGATACACCCAAACGCCTAAATATTTGACTTCGTCTGCTGCCCCCCGTAGTGGGAATTCCGAATGAACCTCGGGTGTGCCATCTGTAAGTGGGAAAATAACGGATTTCATCCAGTTTATGGAGATGCCTGAGAGGCCCCCGAATTTAATAAATTCTCGTAGCACTGGATCAAGGTTCTCAGAGGGATTTACGATATACAGCGTTACATCGTCCGCGTACATTGACATCAGTAAACTGCGCAAGCTAAATCCTATCCTTCTGGCGGTGTGGTGCTGACGAACGCGGGCAGCAAGGGGCTCCATAGCAATAGCAAACAGGAGAGGTGACAAAGGACACCCCTGCCTAGTGCCGCGCGTTATAAAATGCATCGGAAGTCAAGCCGTTAATCCGCACTCTGGCCAGTGGGGCAGTGTATAGTAATTTTATGCACATTATGAATAGGGTACTAAATCCCATCCGCAATAGAATGCGGAAAAAATAAGGCCATTCAAGGGAATCGAATGCCTTTGTGGCATCCAGAAAAATCGCAGCAGCTTTTACCGAGGGGTGCAAATAATGTAAGATTGAAAATAGTGTCCTGAGATTGTGGGACGTCGAGCGACCAGTTATGAACCCAGATTGGTCACGCAGCGCCACCATTGGCAGGAGGGGCTTGAGGCGGTTTGCCAGCAATTTCACATAGATTTTAACGTCCACGTTAATGAGTGACAAAGGACGATACGAGTCTAGTTCAGCTTCGTCTTTACCTGGTTTGAGCAAGGCCATAATCAGCGCCTCTCTCATAGATGCTGGGAGGACTTCTGTTTCGAGGGCCTCCTCGTATACCGCATGGAGATGTGGAGCCAGTTCGTCAGTGTAAGTCTTATAAAATGCTGTCGTGAGACCATCAGGTCCCGGGGCTTTATTGAGGAGAAGACTTTTAATGACTACCTTGATGTCCTCGACTGTGAAAGAGAGGTCCATGGGCCTTATTTATGAAGGCCTTGCGCCGCCGGTGCGCCACTTTTAACATGGGAAAAAATGACGCACCGGTGGCGCAAGGCCTTCATAAATAAGGCCCCATGTATTTACAATGTGAGTCGTTGAACCATACGAGTGCAACGGAGTCAAGAAAGGTCTGCATTCCCTCCGTACATTCTGTATGTGTAGCAGTGTAAAGGTTAGAATAGAATGTGCGGAATGCACCAAGTACCTTTACCTGACCGACCACTGGTGCTCCCTCTGGGGTATTGATTGTGTGTATGTATAGGGAGGAATTTAGCTTTCGGACCATAGTGGCTAGTGTGCGCCCTGGCCTATCCCCTTCACCATAGAGTCTGGCTTCAGCATATTTGCCCAAGAACTTCAGTTCACGTTGTGCCTCCTCAGCAAAGTCCAAGAGTTTAGTTTTCAACTCTGCCGCCGCATGGGGGCTGCTATCTGTGCAGAATTGCTGCTCAAGTTCTCTAATTTGCCTCTCTATGTCTGTCAGGGTGCTTCTAATCGCATTCAACACCCCAGCTTGTCTTGATATACATTTGCCCCTGACCACAACCTTGAAGGCCTCCCACAAAGATGCGATCGTAGTCACCGAACCAGTGTTTAATTCAAAATAATCTGTGATATCAGACGGATGCCTTCCTTGAACGTTTCGTCTAACAAGGCATGTTGCGGTAGTCTCCAGTTGAATGCCCTGGGTGGTGTATCTGGGAGGGCAAGGGTCAATAAACTAGGGGCATGATCGGAGAGAGAGCGAGCAAGGTGTTTTACCTCAACAGTCCAACTAGCTACTTCAGGGGATACAAGCCAAAAGCCAAGCCTGGACCAGGCAGCATGGTAACTGGAAATACACGTCCCCCCCCGTAAATCCGGGTGTCGTATCCTCCATATGTCCAGCAGCTGCCCTTCATTCATTAGGTCATGAAGGGCCTGAGTTGCAGCAGGATGCAATGGCCTAGGCGCCCCCCTCCTGTCCAGCGTGTCTTGTAGTACCACGTTGAATTCTCCACCCCAAATAACAGTAGAGCAGTCAATAGAAGCTATCTTAGCCCAAATCTCACGGAAAAAATCCAGGGAGTCTACATTTGGACCGTACAGTGCTACCATAATAACAGGTTTCCCACCCAGCAAACCCCGAAGTATAACAAATCTGCCTCCGGGGTCTAGTTCAGTTCCACACTCCCTCCAGTCAAGGCCTCTACGGATGAGTATGGCTACCCCACGTGCGTAATTAGAGTATATTGCAGAATGAACCCCTGTCCATCTAGTATGTTTCAAGCGTGATGATGGCGTGGCATTTAAGTGGGTTTCTTGTAAAAAACATACGTCTATGTGATGCCGTGCCAAATAAGCATGAATCAGGCATACCTTCCGGCAATCATTCATACCATGCATGTTCCAAGTGAGGATCCTACATAAATTAGAGTCAGCCCCTAACTGCGCGCCAAGGCTGTAGCATGGTAGCGTACCACCTTAATATGGATACCACCTCCATATACCTGTGTAGTCATATGAATCCCTGCCAGCTCGAACATAAAAATAGTCCCAACTACCCGATCCTCCCCCCATCCCGCCTCAACCCCGCCAATTAGGTTGTGACAAATCCCCCCCCCCCCCGATCCACTTAAACAGTGGGAACAACTGAACAGTGGGGACAATCCCTCGGAGGCGTGGGAGCACACGCATACACCCCCGTTCGCACAGGGTGGCTGAGGCCATTGCAAACCTCGACATCAAAGCCACATAGCAACCAGAGTACACCAAAAATACAGTGAAAAGGAATAATATCAGAAAAACATGTGATGGACCAATTTTTAGAGCACTTCGGTTAGTGGCAACACCAGAGCATGTAGTACAAATTGTCAAGCATCAACTGAGAGACTCGGAAACAGTACCCAAAGCATACAGGCATCAGAGCACATATGATATACAGTGGGGTCAATCATTGTCACTTAGGTTGCCTTCAGCTTCGCTCGCTGTCGCCCCCTTGTTCTTTCCCTTAGGGCCACATATGTGCTTAGCAAATTTAAGGGCAGATTTTGTGTCTGTGAAAAAATGCGCAGTACAATCTTGAGAGACCTTCAGTTTGGCAGGATATAATAGTGCATATGGAATCTCAGCTTCCAGCAAGAGACGCTTGGCCGGTAGAAACTCTCGCCGTGCCGCCTTCACCGTCGGTGTAAAATCGGGGTGAAAGGAGATGATATTACCTTTGTGCGAGATACGGCCCTTTTCTCTTGCCAGTTTTAACACCATTTACTGTCCTGGTAATTTAGGAGTTTAGCCAGTATTGGTCGAGGCGGGCCACCCACCGGTGGTTTTTGGCCCAGGGCACGGTGAGCTCGCTCCACCACAAACACTGAGGACAGGTGAGGATCGAAAAGTTCATGCAGGAGTTCTGTTACAAACACCTCCATCTTCGTGATGGCTGTCGTCTCCGGAACGCCTGTAATTCGGATGTTACTACGCCGGGACCGCGCCTCTAAATCGTCAGACTTTGCACATATAGCAGCCAGTACTTTCTCCATACCGATGTCGCAGCCGCTGCAACATTATGTAGGGCTCCGCGGGGCGCGGGAGGGGCCTCACAGAACCCAGCCCCCACAACCGCCCGGGACCAGGCCCTGCTCGTGTGCAGTTGAATGCAGTCAGGCCCAGGTGCTCACTACAGTAAATGGATGCAAGGTCTTGAATCTTATGTACCCCTTTCCAATGACCAGGTCGACAGCACAAAGCACTCCCTGCAGAGCGTGGGCAATGGCACTCGCCCGTCAGGGCCCTCCAGCAGCCCCGCGTTGGACCCTCAATAGGATTCTCCTTTCAATGTGGGCCATGCATGAATCACATTCGCACCAGGATCTGGCAAGACAAATAACAGTGCCAGGTTCCACAGCGGGAGGGGGCGCAGCGCCACGCAAGGGCACACTTTATCCTGGTTCCCCAAGCCGCCAACAGGGCTGCAGCCTCAGGCACCCCTCACCTCTGGCCGGCACTCCCTCCACGCAGCAGCCGGCGCCGGGGCCCTCACCCCTCTCGCCCCGACTGGCAGATCCACACAGTGGGCCACAAACCTCCACTATCTCCCGGGGCACACAGGGCAGCAAATGGCAGATGGTCCGGCAGAATCTCGGCAGCAGCAAGGAGGGCAGTGGGGGTGAGGTAGCGGCTAAGCAGGAGTAACGGGGTTCGCTCGCTCTGTGATCACAGTCTGCTCCAAGTAATAGGATCACGCTAGGGTCTCACGGCACCGGCCGCCCCATAACCCGCCAACAAAATGGCGCCGTGGGCGAGCAGAGGCCTCCCACTCACCGCAGCCCCAAGCAGGCTCCTCGAGAGTATCCCGTGTTATCTCAGCACCGGAGGGCCGCCGCATCCCCGCTGGGGTCCTGCCAACCTGAGGATGGTCCGTGTATCGACCACCACGAAGCCTCACCACATCCACAGCAGTGCCCCGCAGCCTCGGTCTCAATTTCGAGCGGCGTCCAGGAATCGTTGCATCAGTCCCGGCCACAGCAGTGCGTCGCCCCCGGCTATCGCCGCGTACTGTGCCAGGGCAGCGCTGACAGCCCCGCAACACACCAAACCCGGTCCGCAGGCGCCGCCTGGGGTCCGGTGCACAAATCCGCCAAGTTGTGGTCTCGAAGTCTCAGCTTGATCAGGATAATTATAGGATTATTGGCTAAGCCGGCGGAGCCCGCTTAGATAGCGGCCATTTCGCTGCCTGGCTAGCCACGTCCCCCAACTTGTGTAAGAGCTTTATCATGTTCCTTTCATGTGTCCCCAAAATTCAATATGTCATTACTGTAATTGAAAGCATTTGTGACAATGCGACAAATGACATCCTGAAAGAGTTCTGCAACTAATGACACTCCGAAACAAAGTCTTTTATATCTAAATAAACCAACATGAGTGGAAAAGGTAGTGATGTACCTGCAATTTTCTTCCAGTTTGAGTTGGTGATACCCTTTTGGCTCCATACAGCTGCGTTATCATGGAAGCAATTGGTGGACCTGGATGTCGCTCCCTTTTAATTGCCTTGTTAGCTTGGCACATATCAACGAAGATATGTACCGCTCCTCCACTATCCTTCTTTGGCAAGACCACTATGGGTGGTACCCATAGCACCAGATCAGTGGATCACTCAATGATGTTATGCTTTAATAGTGTCTCAAGTTCTTTCTCAACAGTCTCATGTAATTGAAACGCAATTTGGTGATATCACTGAGCAACAGGACGGAACTCATCATTTATGTGAAGTTGCACTTTCATTGTCTCACGTCTTCCTAGTCCATGGAACAATGTCGATGAGTGAACCAAGTCTTTCTACAAACTCATCCATTGTTTCAAAAGCTTTCAGTCTTTCTTGACCGCACACGTCCCTTTCATAGTCGACATTTGGCATTGGATTGAACTTGGTGTTCAACATCTCTTTGATTTGGCGATGCAATGATTCCTCGCTGTGTGGTATTTTCTTTATCACTTCTTTTACTACTTCACCTGCCAAAATTATTTAGATATTTAATGATCTTGTTGTCATTTACTTCTTACGGTATATCAATGATGCACTGGAAGAAGCCTTGATGTCTCGGATTAAAGCAGCGGAGCTATCCAAATCTTACAACTTGGAGTTTGCCAAAATCAACCCCTCCTCTAAGATTCATCATGGTTCTAGAGAGAAATCACAAACAATCGGACACAACCAGACCTCAAGCCCGCCTCAACAATATCCCCCTGACTTCCGCCCCTTAAATTCCTAAAACAGCATACAAACAAATGCATGCTCATTAACTGCATGTCTGCAACCAAGCATGCATAAGAATTAGCAGAAGCCATCTTGAACCATGACATTGACATTGCATTCATCACAGAAACATTGCTTAATGAATCCTCACAGTCAATCATGGACACACTGGTCCCACCAGGTTTTTCAATCATCAACAAAGACAGGTAGGACCGCAACGGGGGAGGCATCACCATTATTCACAAGAACAACATTAATGTAGGGGTAACAGACACCTTCAACAACAACTCATTTGAATATCTCAGTACCACAATAAGGATGAAAGACAAGACTAATAAGATCTGTCACCTACTATACCACCCACAGGGTAATGTACTCTCCTTTGGTGAACATCTTGCAGATCTGATAATGCACTGCTCATTTTCATGCGGCAAAAACATCATCCTAGGTGACCTCAAACTTCACTGGAATGAGGAAAGCAATACTCTAATCTAATCCTTGATTTACCTCTTTCTCTGTAAGGACCTCCACAAGCACTGCAAAGGTTAAACCCACAACAAAGGCTCGAATCTGGATGCTATCATAGCTCAGGAAGAAACACAATCTATTGACAACATTCTCCCTATAAACTGGTCGGACCATCACCTCATTCTGTTTCATATCAACAAAGTCTTTCACCCCCCAATTAGACCACAACACACTCTTTGACAGGAGAGAAACATAAGACAAATTATCCTAGAGGACCTAGAAGTCAGAATTGGATCACTTCTTTCCCCCTCATCAGACAACCTCTCAACAACCAAACTCACCACCCACTACAACTCAACAATGTCCTCTAAACTGGACCCAAAGAACCACTCTAAAATTGATAGGAGAGAGAAATACACACTCGAACTCCTCGTTCAATAAAGAGTTAAACACTTAAAGAATATAGCTCAGAGTGGCTGAAAGACTCCTGGAGAACTAGTCCATCCATTAGCTTACCTTTATCAACTCAGGATGGAATGCTAAAATTACAAAAAACACACCACGAAAGAAAAACCCACCTTCTTCCGCAACGCTATAGACAAGGCCAAAAATCACCCCAAAGAACTCGTCAATATTATCAAACAATAAACCTACAAGCCACCATAAAAAAACCCTTAGCCCTCCAAAGAACGTTGTGACAATTTCGTCAACTTCTTCAATGATAAAATCATGAAGATTGAATGCTCCTGTGAAGATCACAACCAGTCTGTCTAGTTCCTATAGAAAATATACAGGATCTGCACATTTAGACAACATACACTGCAGGATTGGTGTCAGAAGAACTCTGATCACCTCCCCCGGGTATGTTGGCCTTCTTGTACCAACTAGCTCACAGTGCCACTAGAATCTCCTCTTACCAAGGAGAGAATCGTTCTTGGCAACCATCGAACATGACAAACCTGATCCCTCAGGACCGTGGAAACAATATACTACTTTTCACTCAGTCACTTGTGCTTATTTAGTCTGTCTCAGTGAATACACAGAATAAACAGGCTGGGAGTTTTGAAAAAGAATTTATTGAACAGTTGTTATTCTGGTGTAGAATAGAGGAGCTGCAACAACCGTTAGGCAGTATAAGATATAAATGATTAGTAGTACGATAAAGGTAAATGGATGGTATAGCTCTACCATCTTACTATAGTCATGAATACATATGAATAAGAATATAAAACACATGATAAAAGATGCGTACTCCTACGATGCTTCCCTAACTAGAGGTAGGTAAGTCTACCTAGCATGTATGTAGGTGTTATGCCAAGAATCCCTCTAGGATTTAGTCAACCCCATTACCCCATTACCTGAAGTGAGAGACTATGGGACCCCGTCCAGGTCTCAGGTTGGACACCCCGCGAGGGATGTTAGACCACTGCTAGTCTCTGGGCAGTGTGTTGGCTGGGAAGTTTCGGTCTCCTCTAACTGTCTTAAGAAGATGTGATGTATATATACCCATAGGTCTCCCCAGGGGTCCTACCTTGCTGTATTACTGTGTCAGCCTAAGGAGGACGTTGAGCCCGAACTTTGTATATAGATTTTATACAGGAGCTGGTAGTCCTGCTGTGCTTCCAAGAATCGTCCTGCATAATGTATGAGACTTCGAACTAGGGAAAACCCACGTTCTGACTGCAGGGTAATATCTAGGTAAAAGGTCAGTCCCTGTAAACCGTGACAAGTGTAATGTAGGGAGAGAATATAGGTGGCTGGTAATGAGATTACCGGGGCCTATGTTATGATACCTATATGGACTATAACAAGTCAGCCAATGAGAACCTTCCTCCCAAAAAGACAGATAACAATCACCTCTCTCTCTCCATTGCCTCCCTATCAACAATCTCTCCATAGGATGAAAATTGGGGTATTCGAACCCAAGGGCCCCTCAAAACTACTAGAAACTGGAAGATATTTAACACAATCTCAGAGGTTTATATTTCAGCTCTGCTGGCCCCGTCCAAACTGCCCTTCCACCTGGTGGACCCCTCTCAGCATCTTTGGCGAAAAAACTCAATCACAACTTATCTCTCATCTGGACTAAGATTCTAAACAGCTCCCTGATCCCTCTGTGATGTTAGACTGTCTAAAGCTTGGTCAAGCCACGTCACAGCTTAAAAAACACAGGAGCAGACCCAAACAACCTCAATAACTTCAGACCTGTCTCCAGTCTCCCCTTCCTAGGCAACACTCTCAAAAGATGTGTCCTCTCACAATAGACACGTAGAAAACATCAATCTCCTGAACCCACGACAATCAGGACTTAGAAATGTCCAACCTCAGAGAAAATACACTATAAGAGACCCTGTGGGAGATGAGGTTGGGAATGTGGGCAAAAACATCCACGTTCTTGTTTTCAATAAAAGCTAACATTTTCCGTGCACAAAGCTTCAAACTCCCATTTTTGATAAACTGAGAACTAGAATAGATGACCCCTGGGCCGGTTTCATCGCTTATGTTCTTTGTATCTGATTACTTGTTATTATGCAAGTTGTTGCCGCCCTAGGCTTCCTTTCAGGGGACTAACAGCCTGATTCATCATTCTCCCGTTTTGCGAGCCCCTAATAGCGATTCATAACGAATCGCTATTAAGGACTTGCAAAACGGGATTCATGTAGGAATTGCAATAAATATTGCGATTCCTACATGTTCCTTATTTGCGATTAGCTAATTGCTAATCGCTAATAAGGAATAACTCCCCATGCATTCCTATGGGCCTACGGGCCCATAGGAATGCATGGGGAGTGATTCCTTATTTGCGATTAGCAATTAAATAATCGCAAATAAGGATGCGATTTCAAGGGTGCAGGGGTGTCCAAAGGACACCCTGTAGCACCCCTGAAATGTAATCTACATTGGTGTTGCGCACACACATGTCCAAAGGACATGTGTGTGTGTAACATGCAACTTAGAAAAATGCATTTAAATGCATTTTTCTAAGTTTTTGCTATTTACCGAGAGGTCTGACCTCTCGGTAAATAGCGGCCCAAAATTGCAATTTCGCAATTTTAAAATGCTTCATGAATTGCATTTAAGGAATCTCAAATAGAGATTCCTTAAATTCGATTCTTCGCAAATGTGCGAATTCTTAAATAACGAATTTTGCATTTGGGATGATGAATCCCAAATGCAAAAATTGCACTCGCAAAAGGCAAGATTCTGAGAATCTTGCCCTTTGCGAGTGCAATTTAGCTTGATGAATCAGGCGGATAGTGTTCTTCCTGCGCAAAACATTATTATCAATTCATACAGCAAGCATTCCATTCAGGGTAACCGTCCTTTCACTGTAAACGTGTTTTAAGTTCAAAATGTTCTGTGAAAGCATGGGATTCCGAATTAGGACTAAAAGAAAGAAATACCCTTGTGGTGCTCGGTATATGTTTATGGTATTGTGGTATGCTTAAGTACAGGCATCAGAGATTTAACCTAAGAAACAATAACCTACCAGGTAATCTACGAGCAATGAAAAAAAAAAGCAATGGAGATGTACGTCTGAAAAACTGATCTGTATGCTGAACAAAAGACCCTCTTGCTGACATAGACCACTACTGCAGCAACGACCTGCACCTGTGAATAGGGGGTGTGAGAGCCAAGCCCAGCAGGGCCAAGGCTCTGGTGTGCACAAAGAGATTGACTAGGGGTACAGCCATCAACATACGTGGCAGTTCGCCCGCCTGTAGTTATTATCAGTATCAGTATTTTTTATTAAGCCTGGTGTGGTATTATGTTGTGCTGTGTTGAAAGGTTTTTGCATAACCTACATGTACCAAACTTGCTTCTTTTATCTCCTTTACTTGTTGCCTCAAGGTAAAGGTTTACTGCGTGTAAACAAACAGCACTAAATGCCGCTGGAGGGTGCTTCGATATAGGCTTTGCAAGCGAAAAGTCATGTCTTCGTGTTTTTGTGCTTGAAACCGTATGCCTCTCACATTCTCAGTTTCACGCTGTCTTTGTGTTGATTGTGGCATAGAATGAAAAGAGTATCCCAACTGGAGTCTTTTATGGGACTAGGGGGGATATTCACAAGGGCTCATCTCCAAATTATCCCCACCTTAAAGCATCAAAAGTGGAGATAGGTTTAACACCCCATTCACAAGCTGGGGCAAACTGCAGACATCGCCTGTATTCCCGCGATAACTGCCCCAAAATTTACCTCCACGGTAGACACCACCAACTAACCCTAATGAGATGCAGAGTAGGCATTCCCTTGCAAAAACACACGAAGAAACCAAAACACCACTTTCACAACAACTGCCAGATCTGCAAAGCACCACATAAACATGCGATAAGCTGCGATAGCACCAGGGAATTAACACCTGCCTTTTGCTTGTGTTAAGCAGGATGACTACCTGCAGCATAAAAGGGAGCCCAGCCAAGAGCACACCTGAAGACCCACAGATGCCACAGAGACAATGACCATGCAATAGTAGGATGTGAGGAGAGGCATGGAGCAGGCATGTGCGAGAGCGGCAAGTGACTAAGGAATGTGAACCTACCCAATGCCAGGTGTGGTGTGGAGGTGCCGGACAGGCCACAGAGTGCAATTCACGGAAATGGCCATGTGGTGATCAACTGCTGATGCATGGAGTGTCGTAGCCACTGGACGCTACCATGTCCCCACAGGCTGAGGGGGAGAACACGGAAATATTGCATGTTATGTCTCCCCCTGCATGCACGTGCGTAGTGGGTTGGACTTGCGTACGCCAGTCCTGCGCAGGGGTGTGAATAATAAAAAGCCTGCGCACTGGTCGTGGTTCTCATTCGGAATGGACAATGCGTCTGCCAGGGCGGCGCCTCTCAGCCCACCACGAGTCCTGGGCCGAGCGCGGCGGGGCCTGCTGCACCCTACGCCGCTGGTCCCCAGACCTGTCATGCCTGCCCCAGCGCACCAACGAGGTTCCGCTCACCTGCCTAAACCAGTGTGTGTCCAAGAGGGCCCACCACGTGCTGGTGCAACTCCAAGCACCAGTTCCGTGACCTCTGCAGTCTGCAGTCTTCACAGCCCCCCACGATGCTGGCCCACATTACTCCTTTTCATTGAAATACTCCACCGGCATCCTCTCCGGCCCAGTAGGCCCCACATGTGGAACTGTGTCCTGAGTCCTGAATGTCAGTGTCCCCAAATCCGTGGCAGCGGCCACAGCACCAGACTCCCTTCAGTGAGGCATAATTCCATATGACAGGCCTGCGACACGTGGTGCCTCTAACCCTGTTCAACGCAAGCCGGCCACACATGGTGCCACTAACCCTGTTCAACGCAATCCGGCGACACGTGGATGAGAGCTCAGGCCTACCCTGTGGACCAGTAGGTCCCACATCCAGCACTTAGTCGCAAATCATGAATGGCAGAGTCCACACCAGTGAATGCACGGAGAGGAGTAAGAGGAAGATGTGGCTCAGTCCGGACGAAAGCCTGATCAGAGTCACGGAGGTGATCGAACACTATCAACAACTGACCTGGTGCCATCTACCCTGTTTACCGCAAGTCTGGGTCCCATGGTGCCACTGAACCTGACCTACTCAGACCATTGGGGCCCTCCAACCCAAGCCGACAACACTCGGTGAATGCCCCGTGCTGGCCGCTGCCTCAGGCCTACACTGCGGTACAGTAGGTCACACATGTGGAACTGTGTCTTTGGTAAGATGTGGAGGCGTCCACACGATTGGACAGTCCTTATCGCAGGCAGCATCTTCTAACACACTGGTGCCACTACCTCTGTGCGCAATGAGTCATGGGCACTATCTGGTTGGACCTTGGTGGGGTCTGAGTCCATGGCCTGGTGGTTTCCTGCATCTTCTTCTGGCTTGTCCGGACTTGGTGTCCGACATGTGTGTGTTCCATTCATCTCCACCATAGTGACTGTTTCAGCATGGTCCTGCACTCCGCATCATGCCCTGGGGGTACACCTTCCACTGTCCACCGAGACACTCCTCGACAATCCCCTTTGTCATCTACGGAAACATGCTCTGCACTCGTGACCCTTCCCCAGTGCCCCGCAAGTCAGCGACCCGTGGCGGTGGGCCCGTGCAGGATGCTGTGCATCCAGGGCCACTAACTCTGTGCCTCACAAGTCATGGGGCCTTTATGGTTAAATTGTTGTGTCCTTTACGATGTACACTGTTGTGGAGTTCTGACTGCACCAGGCAGCCCTTGCCGGCTGGTGTGCACACACCCCTCACACATCCAACACAGGTGTCACTCAGTATGTGTGCCTGTTAATAAATGTGGCAGTGCGCACGTGCCCGTAGCCATTCACACCATCTGAGCAAGTGTGTCCGTGTGGTCATTGTGTCAGCATGATGGGCACGAGCCCTTCAACATCACGGTGTGCTGTCTTCAGTGGACGTTACCATGTCACCTCAGCGTTAGCAGTGACCCTGGACATGTAGCTGCGCATATACCCCCTGCATGCACAAGCGGCATGTGCTGTCCGGCGTACGTCAGTTCATGGCAGGGGTGTGCTGATTCGGCAAGGGGAGCAAGGCGTGGCTCGGACCTGGCCTTGGGCAGGAAGTGTGGTAAGTGTGTCTCTGTGTTGGGGTGTAGTAGCCCCCAGGGCCACAGTAGTGCATGTTCAAATGTAGCATGCACCAGGGGGCAGGCACGCAAGTACGGGGACATGTAGGAGCGCAAGACCGCTAGGGGTCTTGGCACATGCATGCCAAGTGTCATGTGTATCACTCCTGCAGATGCATGAGTCAGTCGCCTGGCCTCATTGTCAACGCAATCACAGCCAGCCATGGGCTGTACACCTGTGTCCGCCCTCTCCGGACCATTGGCCTACACTCATGTGGCCGCACACCTTCAAAGGCCAGCATCACGGTGTTGTTGGCATGCCGCTGGACATGCGTGGACAGGCATTACAATGGTGTGCCTTAGGAGTGCACGTGATGCAACAGCGCAGCGCACACAAGTGTGGGGGCTTGTGAGAAGGAGAAGCAGCTGTGTGGCAATGTAAAACACAGTGAAGTCGCTCATGTGCCATGTGCTGGCCATATCATCCATGATTCCCAGGGTTGCAGACGTCCCACCACACCCACGACAAGTCTCTGTACATCTCCTGTTTGCATGCAGATGGTGAAGTTACTGTAGGGATGAAAGGTCTTTTGTCTGAACTATCAGGCGGTAGCACATCTTCAGCTCCGAGCAGGAACTTGCATGTGGCCAGCACCCCCTGACAGATACGATAGCATTTGCTTGCGACTCCCACACTACACACTGCCCGACGTGAGACCAAAGTATACACATCCCACACGCAGAAGTCCTTGGTCATAGTTTGCGTGCGGGAAATGGCCTTCACACATACTCCCACCCCAGGCTTGCACCCCTTGCACACAGACACTGCTTATTGCACCAAGCTGGGCCCTTACATCCACAAGTCTGGCGCAGGGCAAGCCAGTGCCACTTCAAGCAGAACCACTGACGCAAAGGCAGACCATCCCGGACACATGCTCGACTCCAGTTATGTGGACCTGTACCGTGCACGCCTGCTGCATGTACTGGAGGCACTGCCATTGGTAGTGCTGTGGATCAGTTACCGGCTGAGCTTCCGTCTTGCAGACGCCACCTGCGTTCAGCCCGTGTTGCATTGTCGCTTGTGCATATTCGAGTGGTCCATGGATGTCTTCTTCTCCAACGTACTGGTAGATGACCTGGATTTCGACGTGTGTATGCGCCCCCTGTTGGCCCACGACCAGGAGTGTCACTGTGATGCCGGTTTATGGCATGCATGGATGTTTGTCATGCAGGCTGGAAACTGGGCCTGGGAAATTGCACAAGTCGTCGTATGCAGTGAGCACATTGAGCCACTACCGATTGGGCTTTGGTGCACATTGGGTCGAGTGGTTGGAGTCAGCACATCTGTAAGGGGCAGCTGATGGATTATGTCGACAACATGTCAGATGTGTTGGACGACGATCGCTCATTGAAGCTGTTGGCCTACGCTGCTGCACTCGCATTCCTGGACGAGTGACAAGGTACCTGCAGCCACAACTGGATGTGACCCATTGCATGTGTCCCGACGCCTGGTTGCAGGTTGGGAATCTGGTCAGATGTCCCAAGACGACAGTGGACATGGCTGCATTGGCCTGGACTCATGATCCTGGCACGGACAACCAACGCGGGTTGTTACTACCTTATGTTGGTGATGGACTCCCCCGAGGTGGACATGGGCACTTTCCTATGTTCCTCTTTAAGGCATGCTGCTGCATTATTCTGCATATTGTGGCACTTCTCTTGGCCATACGGACAGGCACTTGTTGATAAAGTTTCCGCACTTTCACTTGTCTCCAACTGTGTTGTTTCTTGATTTGTATGCCAATGTGTGTGTCACGGACTCTCTGGCTCCCTGCCATTCGTGCATTGCTACTCCACCAGGAATGTGGGTTTGTGCTTGTGCATTCTCATGTCTCTGTTTCGTTCTTTGCCAGATGCGTACGGCCGTATACCAGCCACAGGTGGGTGCACATGTGTGTTTTTTTGACCAAATGTTGGTGTTTGTACCACATTGTGTTCGATGTTGGGGTGCTCTGCTTCCTATGTGTGTGTGCTGCATTGTGTGTGAGATGTCCCTTCAGTTCTGAATTGGCTCACCCTTCTCCCTTTCCGGCAGTGTGCTTTTCACTTCTGTGTGTGTCGCAGGCCTGGAGGTGCTTATCCCTGCTTTCCTCATCGCAAATGGGCTCATCACACATTTTTTGGTGTTGTGGTTTGTGTTTTTATCTCAGTCGAGGTGGTTGTATCGCGTTCATTGGCGGCGGTTTCGGCAGACCATCGCATGGTACCACCTTGTTGTGAATTCACGTTGACACAGGTTATTTTCCCGCGATAGGCTATGATGTGTAAAGTTGTGTTAGCATTTTTTGGTGATGTTTAGCACATGTTCTTGTGAAAATGCCCCTTGGAGTCATGGTGCAACATGAAAGTGAATTAAAGGCTTAGCCAGGGATTCCCGCATAGAAAATATTGGTGCCCTTTCATTTCCCCTTCCGATATGTGGAGTTCTGCTGCCTGCCTTTTTCCATTTTTCTCAGTAAGCACTCCAAAGTCTGTCACAAGTTCAGATTAGGTTTCGTGTTGTTCCCAGTCACATGACTTTGGGAAACACAAGCCCTCTAGTACCTCAGCTACAGCTGGGCACAACAGCAATACAAAACACAATTCCAGGCACAAACTTGTGTGGAGAGCAGGACAGTGGGGGGCGACCGCTCCTATAAAAAAATGCCTTTAGCTGTATCGCACAAGTAGGTTCCGGTACAGCGCTTTCGCCATCTGGCTGGAATCCCAATATGTCATGAAAAACATAAAGCGCTGCATGCTGATAAAACAAAAGAAAGTTTGTTTACACACAAACCCACGCTTTTGTTTGGAAAATGTAAATGGCGCCCTAAACATGAGCGCAGCATTTATGAAGCAGGCGCCGCGCTGATAAACGAGCCAAGACAAACCAAACAAGCAGGAGTGAGGAGGCACCTGCAGCCTGAGGAGAGGGAGCAAGCATTCTCATACGTAGTTAAAATACAAATAAAAGTTCCTGAGCCTAAAGTAAAATAGCACAAGTGGAAGAGGACAAGTCCTGGGGGCGGTCCATGGCAGACAACAATTGAGAAAAAAGGCGGGACAAGCAGGAAGCATTTACCAATTGGAAGCAAAACTGTTGAATCACACTGACAAAAGCTAGTCAGAAGCTGGAGGTGGGCTGTGAAAACAGCATATCAATTGACAGCGCATGCGCTTCCTAGACTTGACCTAAAAATAAGCAATATGAATTCTGACAACTGCAATTACCCGGCTTATCCTTCAAGGCTGTGTTCTCTTGCTTACTCTGTTTAATACCTACATGGAGCCCCTCACTGTCATTTTCAACTAAGCAAATATCGCCTTCTACCTATGCGCAGATGACACTCCTCATTAGAAAACATACGCTGGCTAAATACCACCCTCAAAGAAGTACAACAATGCCTATCCCGAAACAACCTAGAACTCAACCAAGACATGACAGAAATTCTTCTCATTTCAAAGACAGAGCAGTACCCTCCCGATTCAAGAATAGATAAACTCCATACACCCTCTTAACTGCAATATAACCCTAGCTGAATCCATTAAATTGCTAGGAATCACTCTGGACCCCAAACTGATTATGAAAGATCATATCAGGAAACAGTGTGAAACATGCCTTCTACAAACTGAAACTTCTCAACAAAATTAAACCCTACCTGCTGATGAATGACCATAAATTGGTCACGCGAGCACTGGTGCTATACAGATAGACCACAAGAACATCACCCTCACAGGCAAGGCAAAAGCACATCTTGTACTCCTTAGATCCACTCTCAATACGGCAGCCAGATGGTCACTGGAATCAAAAAAATACGACCACATCTCCTCTGCCCTGAAAGATCTGCACTGGCTACCAATTGAAGCTCGCTGTGGATTCAGAACTGCTTGTCTAACTCACAAAGCCCTCCACACTAGGGAAACCAGTTAACCTTGCTTCCAAACTCAAAAAGGTAGGCCAGACAAAAAAAACTAAGAAGCTCAAACACCCTGCTACTCATTCCACCTAAAGCCCACAAACTAAAAACTTTGACCCGCTAGTTTTTGAGCATTGCCCCTAAATTCTGGAACTCCATTCCAGTATATTTCAGGACAAATCCCTCTTTCTTAAGCTTCAAGATGCAGCTACAGGATCTCCTCATCAAGCAACTTATCAACTAGCAGGGCATCCACTGCTCACAAGTCTTATTCCCTTCCACTGTTCCTTCGTGCTCACATTTTGTCTTGCTTTATTTCAGTTGTACTGGTTATATGTCATTTCTGCTGTATTTACGTGCACATACTTTGCTTGTTTCAATTCAGCTGTATTCATTATATGTGTTCACTGTTATAAACATGTACCTTTGTAAAGCGCTCTGATACCCTTGGGTTTGCCAGCATTATATAAAACTCCAAAAATAAATAAATAAATAAAAATCAAAGGATTCGATCCAGGCAATCGATCTGTCACCAATATTCATCTTTTTTGGCAGTATCCAAGGGAACGGTGGTTTTAGGAATGCTGCAGAATCATAACCTGTGGAACTTTTCACAGTCAAAAGCGGAGCCCACTCCTGCAGCGTCTGCTGCCCACTTGGACCTGTACCATCGTCAAGAACTAACAATTTAAAGCATTTAGGTCATCGAGCCCGCTCTCTGGTTGTGAGGTGCTGTCTTCTCCTTTGGCGGTGAGTAGTGGCTTTGCCAGCATTATATAAAACTCCAAAAATAAATAAATAAATAAAAATCAAAGGATTCGATCCAGGCAATCGATCTGTCACCAATATTCATCTTTTTTGGCAGTATCCAAGGGAACGGTGGTTTTAGGAATGCTGCAGAATCATAACCTGTGGAACTTTTCACAGTCAAAAGCGGAGCCCACTCCTGCAGCGTCTGCTGCCCACTTGGACCTGTACCATCGTCAAGAACTAACAATTTAAAGCATTTAGGTCATCGAGCCCGCTCTCTGGTTGTGAGGTGCTGTCTTCTCCTTTGGCGGTGAGTAGTGGCTTTGTATCTTCACTACTTTCAACTCTTTGCATTGCACCTGGTTTCTACTGCCATTAACGTTTCTTTGTGTCAGAAATGTATCCGCTTTTAGTAATTCCTTGTACTTGACTATCACTGCCTTTAGCGCTTCTCTGTACCTGGTTCTCACTGCCTTTGGTTTTGTCATACTGTGTGAATGACGGCTCTTTATTAGACTGTGGTACAGTATCTTTTCTCGACTTTACCGCCAAATTTCTAGCCGATGACAAACTTTCTGTAAGGCCTGTACTTTCTTTACAGGCCTTGCACTGGCTGGAGTGGCTCTTTGACTCATCGTGTGCCAACCATTGCTTCTTTACTTTGACTGAGCCACAAATGGAATACATAAGCTGTTTGGTGGACCATGGCAATCTCTCAGGAGAGCCCTCTCGGTTCTTCGGGTTACGTGATCCCCTATCTTGTCGCAAGTTGTAGCGTCGTCCCAGCCCGAGTACATGTAAATGAATCTGCCACACACGGAGCTCGGTATTACAAATCTTTATTATTCAGAGTGTATGTACTACATCATAAAGGGTCTTAACCACACTCAATCAGTTACTTTATTAATCTACAGAGTCCATCAGGAACCAGAGGGGTCCCGCTATCTCTAACACACACAAGACTACAGAAGAGAGACAGTTTCTCTTTGCGTTTCTCTCCCAACAGAAGACTCTTGTGTGCTGTTGCACTCCCCAAGGGTATACTAAGAGTCCCTCATACATCAATCAGATACTCAAAAAGAACCTGGAATCTTTGCAGCAACAATGCAGTTCGACCCTGATTCAATACATCAATGATCTTTTGATTGCAATGATGGCCAAGGAAGCTTGTAAACGAGACACAATTTCTCTGCTCAACCACCTGGTTGAGAATGGTCATAAGGATTCACCCAAGAAATTACAGCACTGTCAGAAGGAAGTCATGTATATAGGGCACCAGATAGAAAAGGGAGTGATGTGAATGTCCTATGAACTCATTGAGACAGTCCTTAAAATGAAACGTCCCACCACCCAAGAAGAAAGGCAAATGTTCTTGGGCATGGTTGGCTACTGTGGACAGTAGATCCTAAACTTTTCTTTTGTGGCAAAGCCTTTACTGAGTTAGACGCACACTGATGTCAGTGACCCTGTGCCAGAGGATGAAGAAATCATGTAAGCCATCCAGGAGCTCAAATATTTACTTTGCAGCGCACCCGCGCTGGAAATGCCAGACTACACTAAAGAATTTGTACTCTTTTGTCATGAAAGAGATGGGTATTGATTGTCTGTTTTAAAATAAGCCCATGGGGAGACTAGGCGTCCCATCGAATACGTCTCAATTACTCTTGATCTGGTAGCAGTTGCGTTACCTGGTTGTCTCAAAGTGGTTGCAGCGGTGAGCCTTAGCATTCAGCAAACTTTGGGGATAGTGACTGGGTATTCATTGATTGTTATGGTTCCCCACTTGATTGAGATTCTCATCACCCACATGCAACATTTGACAAACAGCAGCTTAAACTGCTATGAGAGAATCATACTGGCAGTCGAAAATATTGCATCAGAAGGTGTAATGCACTAAACCCTGCTTCTCTATTGCCAACCCCAGTGGGCTATTTTGACCATGACTGTGTGAGTGTCACCCAGTTTTGCACACAACCGAGATCCAACACACTGCATGTACCCTTTTCTGCATCTGACCAGTCCCTTTTTGTTGATAGGTCCTGTTTGAGCGACTGGCACAACATTTTTAGAATTGCCTAGGCAAGGCACACACTAAGTGGGGTGGTGGAAGCATCCTAACAGTGCCATGTAACTTCTGCACACCTAGCTGAATTAGTTGCCCTTACTAGAACCTTTTGAACCTTGGAAGGTTCACTAGTTAACATTTACTCTGACATCCAGTATGAATCCAGTGTGCACAATGTTGGGCAGCTGTGGTTTCAGCGAGGTTTAATTACCTCTGCTGGTTCTCCAATCTGAAATAAGAAGTATGTCTCCAATTTGATCGATCCTTTACAGTTGCCAAAGAAAATTGCAGCAGTGAAGTGTGCCGCACATAAGAGTTGCAGTGATTTTGTCACCAGAGGCAGTCTTTACGCAGATGAAATTGCCCGATATTGGGCTGTTGAGTCCAGCACCTTTCACATAGACAAGCCATGTAATAGAGAGGGAGAGATGATTTCCAAAATGCTACTGAATACTGTACATGCCTTCAATGAGCTAAGTATTTTCCTTGCGGCAGGATGGAAGGATAGCCTGACACCTACCTTCCAGTTGTGGTTATCTAGACTCCTGGGAATTCATAACATCGAATTCTGTCTGTATACTCGGAGAGGTAGGAGGGTGAGGAAGCTGGGACTAAACATCTGGTCCTCCCTTAAGGACTGGAGGGAGTCTTCTCTCTAGCTTGCTCTATTGTATATATATATGCATTATCCCCATGATTTAAGTACATAAAGCCAGTTATTCTTATAATATGTATTTTTGCTGATTTTACATTGCTTAAATGTGTGCATAATTGATTGTTTAAGCATATGAATTCCTATTGTATTGATTTGTGTATTGAATTGTACCAGGTATGAATACAAATATATATTTTTAAAAAAAGGAAATTGTAGTAGTGAAGTGTGTCGCACATAAGAGTGGCAGTGATTTGGCCACCAGATGAAATCTTTACGCAGATGAAATTGCCCAATATTGTGCTGTTGAGTCCAGCACCTTTCACATAGACAAGCCATGTAATAGAGAGGGGGAGATGATTTCCAAAATGCTACTGAATAATGTACATACCTTCAATGAGCTAAGAGAATTGCAACATACCGACGTAGAGAAGAGTAAATGGGAGGAGATTGTTTGCGTAGAAGAAGCAGGAACATTTGGGTGTCCATTGATAGGGACCCAGTTCTCCCAGAATCTATATTACCTTCTAATGTATGGCGCATGCATGGCCCCAAGCATGTGGGTAGAGACAGAATGGTGTCTACTTTTAAGAAGTATTGTAATAATCTTCACTTTTGATCAATAGTCGAATGTTTGTGTCAACGGTGTGCTAATTGTCAGAAACAAAATGTGGACAATGGGGTTGCAGTGACCATGAGCCACATTGGAAAATATAATGGTCCCTTCAACTGTCTCCAACTTGATTTTGTGGAGATGCCTCTATGTGATCAATTGAGGAATATCTTCATCAATGTATATTAGTTCCCACGATGGGTAGAGGCATATCCCACCCAGAGATGTGACAGTAGCAAAACTAATGCTGTGGGAGTTGATACAGCAATTCGGGATTCAAGTTCATCTTGAATCAGATCACGGAACTCACTTTAGAAGTGAGGTGATGCAGTTCTTGTGTATAGTGCTAGGGATCGACCAGAAATTCCATTGTAGCTAGAGACCCTAAGCTTTAGGCATTGTGAAGAGATCGAACAGGGTAATCAAAGCTAAATTGGCCAAGGCCTGTGCCTCCATGTCACTTAAATTACCTGATACACTTCCCTTAGTGCTGGTGAGTATTCGAAGTACCACTTGTAAGCAAACAGAATTATCACCTCATGAGGTGTTGATGGGGAGAGCCATGCACATTCCTTCTGTTCCTCCAGCTGCTCTCATGAATATCACAGATGACCTGGTTCTTGAGTACTGCTAGGGTAAGCTTATGTGGTGCATTCTATCGCCCATCAGGTTGATGCTGCTACTCCAGCATCTGAGACTCCCCAGGACATGGCTTTAATCCCAGAGACTGGGTTCCCATTAAGAAACACGTTCACGAGTTCTGTTTGGAGGAGCGCTGGAAAGGCCCTTATCAGGTGATTCTGACAAGTGTTGGAGCCTGCTGAACTGGATACATGATTCCCGGACCAAAAGGGTAAGATATGAAGAGGAAGAAGCGAAGTCAACATCCACTAACTCCTAAAGCCGCATATTTTAATTTACCCATTCTTACTCATTTTCATGTCGTTTTTCTAATCTCTTACCAGCAAAATTCTATTAAACTGTTTTATTCTGATTAGGAAAAACCACTAGAAGATGCTGAATTGTGAATGACACAAAAATGTATTTGTTGGCTACTAAACATGTTATTCAATCTTGCAAGACCTTTAAGTCAAGGGATCAGAGTGAGTATATGATGACATATTTTACTCCTGTAACTAACATGAGCACTACTAACCAAAGCATGCATGAGGTAGCCTGTTGAATTAGTAGAGATGAAAGGGTATTTGTAGATTAATTGAATGACAGGATGAGAATGGACAAAGAAAAAGGGTAAAGGAAAACAGGTGCAGAATGCATCACTTGGAAAGGCAAAGAGACTTTGAAGAAACCACCCCCAAGATGGAGCATTGAGATTGCTAAGAAAGGATCCCTAAGTAAAATTAGAAGGTAAGATGGAAATGAGATGCTCTAGAAGGTGGGATGGAGCACATATGAGCATAATTTAGCTACGGGCAGAACCTTTTCCGAATTAGAGGTATTAAAGGCATCTATTATGTATGTGGTAAATCAGCTTATTTCCAGTTACCACATAACTGGGAAGGTAGTTGTTATGCAGCCCTAGGATCTATCGTAATAATGAACTAGATTTACCGCCATATTAAGTGAAGTAAGCGTAGTTTTAAGGAAATCCTTAGTGACATATTTGGATCACTTGTACCTCCAATAGGAATTGTATTTAATGACGTTAAGATTAGAAGGCTATCAACCTTACTAGATCCGCTTGCTACTTACACAGAAGGAGCCTTACTCGTCATAAATAAATTGTTGCTTGCTATGAGAGCTATGATTATGCAAAATTGCCTGTGATGCTCAGCTGGATTTTCTGCAGGGGTGAAATGTAAGGAATCAATGCTAGGTCCCAGCTTCCCTCAACCACCTCTTTCACCCAACAAAGTCAAAGCAAAAGAGGGAAGGTGGTGAAAAAAGGGGAGACAAAACAAGGAAAGGAAGAAGGGGTAGAATCCACTGTATCGTCCGTAGGGTATCACCAATGCGCCTAATGGAAAAGATACAAAGGTAAGTACCGTCTTTTATACTAGCAGCTTGCTGTATGTATAAATGTATCAACTACCGTGATATTATACCTGCTGAATGCAGTGCTATTTATTCGCAGAGAACATTCGCAAATAGAAAGTAGGACACACAAAGTATCTAGAAAATAAATATAAACTTATTATATATATATGGACTGCTGGAGTTTAACCAAAACAAGGATGACATATGAAGCATACCAACCTAATCAGGAATCGCTGTTGGTGATCAAAAGACCCTTAGGATTTCTTTATCTATTTCACCTGAACATGGGAAAAACCAAAAAAATCATTTCCCTTATGAGCAGAAAAGTAAGGATAAAAACATACAGCAAGTGCAGGGTCAAACTATGAAAATAATGTGAACTTGAGGTGTTTCTGATACTGTCTCTTTCTTTATATTTCTTTTAGCAAGAAGAGACTTGACGCAACTAGGAGAGAACTGGAAATTCCTCAACAAACAAGGAGCAGAGCCATTAGATAAGTATGAGAGTGCAGTGGAAAAAGAAAAGCAAATTCCCAAAGCGACAAAACAACAATTCTTTAGAAGTCTTTCTCCTCCTATTTTACAGAAACAGACTGTTGGGAAACGAGAAGTTAAGCGGCACAGCGAAGAAAGCACCAAAGGAAACAATGTTGCCAGTCTGCAAAAGAGCTTCGAGAATACTTGGAGCCCCGGAAGAGTATCCAACAACCCGGAACTAGAAAGTAACTGAAGGAGACTGAAGAAGAAGGGGGGCTTGGGGGGGGGATGCCGACCGCAGGGAGGTCCCCCCCCCGGGCGTTTTGGGAGGGCTGCCTGGGGGGGGGGAGGGGTTGAAGCCCAGAACATTCTAGATTGTTTTGGCTATTTTTTGGTAGCCTTTGGTAGCATGGTTATTTAGGTCCCTGACTCCGCCTCCCAGCCACCATTTTAGGTTTGGTGACCTGGTGGCTGGGAGGTTAGATAGTTAAAAGTTTTTTCTTTGTATTAATATTGTGGCATTTAGTGTAATTTTGTCTTCAGCTTAGCGTTTTATCCTTCGCTTTATTATGGAAGACTTTCGTGACCTCGAGGCAATACGCCTGGAAGACTTGAGGGTAGATTAAACGAAAAGGAGGGGGAGACTATCCTACAAAGCGGCAGCAGTCAAAGCAATAAGGAGATAGAATTGTGTAATGAAACAGAAGCCCTAGTCTCTACATCGGGATTCAAAGAGTGGTTGACCGCAGATACTGACATTGAAAAATATAGATTAAAGAGAGACAACTATTCATTATTTGTGTCCACATGCCTAACGGCTACAATCGTCTCCCAAAACATTAATAAACTAAGACATAGCACGGACAAACAGCTTATGAGTGACCTGTTAAGCATAACAAAGGAGGGTGGTAAAAGGGACTACTGCGAAACGGATGAAACCCCCCCTCAATCAGATTTAGCAGGAGCAAAAGCCCAGGGAGGGCAGTCCTTAAAATTACAAGGGACACAGGTCATATCCACCTATAGCCTACGAAACAGAAATTTCCTGAAGCAAGAGCAGTACCCTAAAGGCATATCTCCAAGGGAGATAAAAAAAAAAGAAGCACAGAAAACAGGCAAGGGAGAACACCAAGACAGCTCTTGAAGGTGGGTTGTCCACTCTCAAGGGGAAAATTGCTTCCTCGTTTCAAACCAAAACTAAGATAAAAGTGACACCTTCACTAAGATCCTACTTCAAAATACAACAGCAACAGGGATCTCAGGCCTATAAGCAGGCTCAACCTCTTACACACGGCCTTTCACTTTTGAGTGTGGAAGAAGATAGTCTCTCCCCCAAAACAGTAAAACCACCATCTCTTTTGGAGAGTCCACAGACATTGCTGGAATCTGAAAAAGTGGCCCCAGACAGTACAAAAAAGGGAACAAAAGTAAGAACAAAAGCAAGGGCGAGACAAAGTGTTTGGAGGACATCTGGAAGGTTAACAAAAGAACCAAGCTGGAAGAAGTAATTAAGCCCCAAGAAGTACTTATGGCGGAGGGGGGAGAAAAAGAAAACACCGTAGAAATAACGCAGGAGACCACAGATCATGAGGAAAGATCACAAGGGGGACAAAAAGAATCTCAGAAAAATCAAACAGAGGAGCTTCTAGAAAAAATATGGACAGAAATGAAGGAAAAATTCTCTATCTCTGAGCCCAAACAAGATAAAATTCAGGAAGCCTGTGAAAAGTTGGACAATAAATTAAACGCTTTGGGCGACAGAGTGACGGTGATAGAAAGTGAAGTGGCCGCCCTGGACAAAAGGGTGGAAAAGAATCGGAAAGAAATAAATTCCCTGCGACAAGAAAGTAAAACAATGAATGAAAAGATGGAGTCACTGGAAAATCAAGCAAGAAAGAACAATATCAGGATTTTGAATGTTCCGGAAAATCAAGAGGGATCAGACCTGAAGAAATTTGTGGTAGCACTACTGGCAGAATATTTCCCTTGGGCAGACGAGGCACTACTACAAGAAGATATACAGAGAGCACACAGAGACCCATTTGGGAAAAACAAAGAGAGAAAAACTCCGCGGAAGATACTCGTTAATTTCAAAACTTATCTGCTAAAAGATAAAATTTTGGGAGAGGCTCTGAAAAAAGGCAACTTTAATAAAGATAACTGGACCTTCAGAATAAGATCTGATATGTCGAAGGCCTCCCAAACCAGACAATGGGAGCTAGGAAACTTGATGTCAGAGCTTCAACAGCTAGGTGCCACGGTACAAATGAAATTTCCACCATCTCTCAGGATAATGTGGCGGAATAAAATGAGAAACATGAAAGATCCAGAAGAGGTTAGAACATTCATTGAATCTATGCGAGATCAGAGAAGATCAGAAGAACCACTGAGCTAATGAGAAATCCTTTGAAAATCCTTTGAATGCATAATATTGGCTAAAAATGAAAAGTACAATGGTGTATGGCTACAAAAAATGTTTCTTATGCACTAGTCAAGAATCACGGGGTAGGGAGACACAACGGGTTATGAAGATAACCGAAGGAAAAGAAGATGGAGGCTTCCCCGGGGAGGGTAATACACAAATAGAAAAAATAAAATACAAAAACATCACAAAAAAGAAAAAGGGTGGGGCGCAAACTAGGGGAAAAAAAATAAATCCTCATACGCTGGAGCAGAAGAAGAAATAAAACGGAGTTACACTTCTCAAACAATGACATAAATTACAGGCAGAAGTGGAAAAATGGGGAGCATAAGTAGAGACATCAGAATACTCTCTTGGAATGTAAATGGACTGAGGACGAAGAGTAGGAGGAACAAAATCTTAGAATACATTAAAACATCAGAAAGCGAAATAATAATACTGCAAGAAACATCTCCTGAAAGAAGAATGGGCTCAAATAACAAAGACCCTAGGCTGGATAGATACATATGTCTGTACTACACAACAATGCAACATCAAAGGAATTGCAATAATCATAAAAAAAATCCTTAAAAGCTGTCATAGACTCAGTAGAAGTGGATAATAAGGGAAGATGGGCGATCGTTAAAATAAAGATCGAAAATAACCCGCTTACGATTGCAGGATATTACGGCCCAAATCTAGATGATGCAAACCCCGTACGAAAACTTTATTCACAGCTATTATTAGCCACCTCATCTATAATTCTGGGAGGCGATTTTAATTTAGTAATGGATCCCAGATTAGATAGGTCACCGCCCGGAAGACAGGCAAATCTGCCAAAAATGAGAGAGTGGATTGGCTTCTACAAAAGAGATCTTGAGTTGATTGATATCTGGAGAGATAAAGGAGAAATCAAGCAACCTTTCACTCTACACAATAAAAAATTGGGACATAGGTCGAGGATCGATTATTTTCTTATCGATCGAGAATTATCTGAAAGTGTAAAAAGTGTAGCACATCTTCCAGCTCATATATCAGACCACTCGGCTGTGCAACTAATCTTACAGGTCAAAACAACAGGAGCAATAAGAAGATTCACAGTGGAAAGGGCAATATTACAAGATCAACAAATGATAAAGGAATTACAAAAAGAGACATCAAACTTTTTTGAACTCAACAAAACGAGCACCACAAAACAGATACCTTGGGACGCATATAAAGCCGTGATAAGGGGGAAGTTACTGAGTCTAGGGGTCTATAAAAACAAGAAACTAAAGCGAGAAATTACAGACCAGGAAACTAATATTAATACTCTAGATACTTTAATATTAAGGGAACAAAAAACGAGTAGAAAAGAAGAACTACTGCAAGAAAGACAGCACAAGAGAGAAAAACTAGAAGACATCCTGGAATAAAGAGTGCGGAAAAAATGGGAGTCAAGCAAGTTAGCAAAGCATGAATATGGGGAGGGATGTGGAAAGTGGTTGGCGTGGAAACTTAAAACAGACCTAGCCAGAAATAAAGTAAGGAGTATACACCAGGAAGGCCAAATAGTCCAAAGTACGGACGAAGACACAACTAAGCAAGAATTTAGAAATTTTTTTGAAGGACTGTACACGGAAGATACTAACCCGCAAGAAACACTGATTAACTCCTATCTTGAAGATGTTCCATCCTCAGCATTAACGGAAGAAGACAAGAGAGAATTAAATAAGGAGATTCTAACAAGTGAAGTAGAGGAGGCCATTAAGAGTCTGAAGAAAGGAAAGGCAGCAGGACCTGACGCTTTACCAAACGAGTTTTATATGGAACTAAGAGATACCTTGCTCCCACACATCACGGACCTGGCAAACCTGATTCTTAAGCAAGAAAGCAGTATACCAGATTCCTGGAACGACGCGATAATCACCATAATTTTAAAACCTGGAAAGGACCCTGCCAGATGCGAATCCTATCGTCCAATATCGCTGTTAAATTCGGACTATAAAATCTTCACTAAAATCATGGCAGCACGGTTAGGAAAAATATTGCCGCAACTTATAAACTCGGATCAAAAAGGCTTCATCAAGGGGAGGCAATTGCATGAAGTCACACAAGAGCTTCTGACCGCAATAGACATAGCCACGCAAAAGAAAGCCCCTCTTACCATACTTACTGTCGATGCCGCAAAGGCATTCGACAGAGTGAACTGGGCCTTTCTAGAGAAAGTCATGATTATAAACAACATTGGTCAGCCTTTCATGCATGTTGTAAAACAAATATATAAGACACCAAGATCCAAAATTTTTATCAACGGCAGCCTCACGGATGATGTGAAGATAGGCAGAGGAACGAGGCAGGGGTGCCCCCTTTCGCCTCTGCTCTTTAATTTATACATTGAACCGCTTGCAAATAATTTAAGGAAAGCTAAAGAAATCACTCCATTTAAGTATCAAACATTGGAGAAGAAGATTGCACTATATGCGGACGATCTAATGATTTTCACGGACAATTACCCCAAAGCTAAGGACATGATTGAAGAAACCATTAGTGCGTTTGGGAAGGTCTCGGGCTATTTGGTAAACCACACAAAAACGGAAATAATGACCTGGAACACCCAGTTTAAAAGCCCAAACATTAAGAAAGAAATAAGATATCTAGGAATCTTAGTGAATCATGATCTAAATAAAATCCCGCAACGCAACATAAACAAGGTAGCAGGAGAGGTGAGAAAACTGCTTAAGGTATGGTCCACCTTACCACTAAGCTTGATAGGAAGATCCAACATTATCAAGATGTCAATTGTACCAAAATACACATTTCTGTTTAACGCCAATCCCCTGGAATTCGGAAAATCATTGTTGAAAAAAACCACAAAGTGAAATTACAAGTTTCATTTGGGCCTCGACAGGCACAAGGATCTCATTGAAAAAACTTTGAAGGGGGAAGCAAGATGGAGGACTTGCTAGCCCAGATCTGGTGGAGTATCATAGGGCGTTTCACTTCAAAAACATCTGAGTGCTACTAAAAAGTCACCAAAACTATCCAAGACATCTACAAGTAACAACAGAGTCAGTTGACCATTTCTTATTTAAATTTGGACACCCCAAGTACTTTAAAAAAATTAAATTGAAGATCTTAAGGGAGGCAGCAAAAATGTGGACACAAATTAGAGGAATTTTAAACATCCCGTATTATAGCAAAATGGCCCCTATTTGGTCTTCGCCAGGTACTCCAGAATGCCTAAAAGACACACTGGCAACTCCTTTAAAACTTGCAAACATCAACTACTGGGGACAGTTACTGAACGGTTCAACGTTGAAAACATGGTCAGAACTTCAAAAGATGACTAAGAGTTCAATTTCCAAATTTAAATACTATCAAATCTTAAGTTGGTCTAAAACGATACCAACATATAGCAAAGAAAATGAAAAACTAGAAAAAGAAATGGTAAGGGTCACACCGATATTAAAAGAAGTGGCAAAGTGGTACTGGGCGTTAATAACTGCTGGAGATAGAAACATAAATATCGAAGGTCAAATCTGGGGGAAAGACCTATTGACAGCAGACTTGGATTTAATTTGGGAAAAGTCAGTGGGGAAATGTTGGTTGACTCTTAAATCTACGGCACCCAAAATAAATCATCTATATACCATACATCGAGCATATTGGACGCCAAAAAAGCTGTCCAAATTTAAAAATGCAGGAACAAAGAAATGCCCAAAGTGTGGGGAAGAAAAGGCAGACGATATCCACATGTTTAGAAACTGCCCCATACTAAAGGAATTTTGGAATGAAGTTGGTAAGACCTTGAGCATAATCATGAACAAAGAAATAACTGTAAGTACTACTCTTACTCTTTTTGGGATCGAAGGTACAGTTGATGGAGGGGGTTTAAACAAATGTCAAGAAAACTTACTCTTTGTGCTAATTGTACTTGCAAGAAGGGAGATTTGCATTAAATGGGTTGGATCCTCCCCACCAACACATGGAGAGTAGATGAACTCGGCTGTAAGAACAAATAAATTAGATAGAAAGGGAAATAACTGTAAGAGATTTAAGTACTGGGAAAGCTTTGAAAACCATCTAAATCCCAACACAGAGTAGAAACATCAGTCCTATGATTAATGCGAAACAACTTCTGGTGAACAAGTATGGTACTTGTTGAGTAGCCATAATGGCTAGCTCCCCCCCCGTTTCGAAACCGAAGTTTAAAGTATGTGACGGTTTAAGGGTACTCCTCTAAAAAATAATCGGGAAGATGATAAACTCCCCAGACAAGAGAGACCAAGGGGCAGAAACGGAAAAGAACAATAAAAACTAGAGGTAGACACCTGAAACTCCGAACACATAAAACTTCGCAATACGAGGACAAAAAAAAAAGAAATGTAAGGAATCAATGCTAGGTCCCAGCTTCCCTCAACCACCTCTTTCACCCAACAAAGTCAAAGCAAAAGAGGGAAGGTGGTGAAAAAAGGGGAGACAAAACAAGGAAAGGAAGAAGGGGTAGAATCCACTGTATCGTCCGTAGGGTATCACCAATGCGCCTAATGGAAAAGATACAAAGGTAAGTACCGTCTTTTATACTAGCAGCTTGCTGTATGTATAAATGTATCAACTACCGTGATATTATACCTGCTGAATGCAGTGCTATTTATTCGCAGAGAACATTCGCAAATAGAAAGTAGGACATACAAAGTATCTAGAAAATAAATATAAGCTTATTATATATATATGGACTGCTGGAGTTTAACTAAAACAAGGATGACATATGAAGCATACCAACCTAATCAGGAATCGCTGTTGGTGATCAAAAGACCCTTAGGATTTCTTTATCTATTTCACCTGAACATGGGAAAAACCAAAAAACTAATTTCCCTTATGAGCAGAAAAGTAAGGATAAAAACATACAGCAAGTGCAGGGTCAAACTATGAAAATAATGTGAACTTGAGGTGTTTCTGATACTGTCTCTTTCTTTATATTTCTTTTAGCAAGAAGAGACTTGACGCAACTAGGAGAGAACTGGAAATTCCTCAACAAACAAGGAGCAGAGCCATTAGATAAGTAGGAGAGTGCAGTGGAAAAAGAAAAGCAAATTCCCAAAGCGACAAAACAACGATTCTTTAGAAGTCTTTCTCCTCCTATTTTACAGAAACAGACTGTTGGGAAACGAGAAGTTAAGCGGCACAGCGAAGAAAGCACCAAAGGAAACAATGTTGCCAGTCTGCAAAAGAGCTTCGAGAATACTTGGAGCCCCGGAAGAGTATCCAACACCCGGAACTAGAAACTAACTGAAGGAGACTGAAGAAGAAGGGGGGCTTGGGGGGGGGGGGTTGCCGACCGCAGGGAGGTCCCCCCCCCTGGGCGTTTTGGGAGGGCTGCCTGGGGGGGGAGGGGTTGAAGCCCAGAACATTCTAGATTGTTTTGGGCTATTTTTTGGTAGCCTTTGGTAGCATGGTTATTTAGGTCCCTGACTCCGCCTCCCAGCCACCATTTTAGGTTTGGTGACCTGGTGGCTGGGAGGTTAGATAGTTAAAAGTTTTTTCTTTGTATTAATATTGTGGCATTTAGTGTAATTTTGTCTTCAGATTAGCGTTTTATCCTTCGCTTTATTATGGAAGACTTTCGTGTCCTCGAGGCAATGCGCCTGTTATTGGAGGCTGGACGACTTGATTTGTTGGTCGGCGGGGGGCCGGCGCATCCCCAGCGTCAGGCTTCTGCCGGTGTAGCGGCGGTGGTTGCAGCGTGCTCTTCCCCGAAAAGACGTCGGGCGGGTGAGGTGAGTGAGAGGGGCCGGTCTCGCACTAGGAAGCCGGTCCCTCCTGAGTCAGAGCGCGCTGTCGCGGGGGGTGGGGAGGCTTTGGTGCTGCCCGGCGTTCCTCTGTGTGTTTCTGCGGCAGTGGGGGGGCCGGCTGAAGTGCCGGTTGAGGAGCAGGCGGGGTTAGCGTCTCGCGCGCAGGCGAGGCATGTGGAAGCGCTTCTGTCGAAGCCTGTGGCCAAACAGGGGGGGCGGAGAGGGAGCAAGAAGGCCGGTTTCAGGCGTTATAAACCGTGGTGCGCGGAGAGGTTCTCTGCAGCTGGGTGATGGACAGGGTGGAGGTCGAGGGTTTTTGCAGCCAGCTGAGCCTTTATTGAATCCTGTGAGGCAATTGGTAGCTGAAACACAGCTCATGGGAGCGAGCGGCACTGTCATTCAAGGGGCAGGTGGGGCAGGGGGGCATGGAGAGTTTGATTTTCAAGGAGGTCAAGTGTATTTCGATAATGATGCCAGGATTGCGCTTTATGATGAGCAAGGTAATGTGGGTAGTCCTTTGTTGTTCTCTACCCCTGCTTCCCAGGCAGTTGCATTATCTGTGGTGGGGAGTTCTAGGGGCGAAGGGGAGTGGGCTCAAATGGGTGAAGGGGGTTTTACTCCTGGAGTTATTCTGGATACTGAGGGCACGTCATTTGGGGCTGGTGGGTCATTAATAGCAACCCAGAGTACTTTGCGGGGTGTTCATGGTGGTGCACATCAATTGGTTCCTGATGTTTTTCCCTCTCATGGCAGCGTTGTGGGCCAGTTTGGTGGTTTTCAAGATTTAGAATTGCACACTAGTGGGGGTGGGGATGGTGAATTTTTGGATACAAGGGCTGCCAGCAAGTCATGTTTTTCTCTTCAAGGTGAGGGTAGGGTAGGGATGGGAGGGCCAGTGACTACTAGATCTGTGGGAGATTGGCAGAATTTGAATGAGGTTGCTTTTGATGATGTGATGCCTGGTCCACTTCCTCAATATGGTAGGGGTTTGGGGCAGGCAGTTAGTTTTTCATTACATGGGTCTTCTAGGGCTGTTCCTCATTGGTCGGAGGGTACAGGTGGCCCGCATTTGGAAGCACATCACTCTGGTTTCGACAGTTTTGGTCATGGGCCTGCGGGCCATGTTGGCGCACACAGGGAGGTAGAGAAACAGGCAATGCCGGAGGGTTTATTGCATAGAGGTGATTCTGCGGCAGTTTCCGATACTAGATTGGATTGGAGTGATGAGGAGGATGTGGTAGGTGCTTCTCCTGTGAGGGAGGTGCCACTGAGAAATTTTGGTAAGGGTTTGTCACTTGATAGGTTGCAGGGGAGGTCAGTGAGTACTGTGGTATTCCAGCGGCCAGAGCTTGGGGCAGGTGTTGTTGTTAGGGAACCCAGCACACTAGTCCAAACTTTTTCTTTACAGGAGAGGGATAGGTATGGCGGTCCAGACTCGGTAGGGCGTGGCCCATCCCAGCTTCGCCGAGGTGAAGTGAGGAGAGCGCCTAGCGCGGCCCTTTCTGTTCCACCGAGGGAGCCCGTCACGGTCAGCACATGTAGGTCTAGCGCGATCTCGCTGGCCCCTCCGAATAGCAGGTCTAGGTGGTCTACCTTACCATCGGCTATGGAGCTCCAGAGTCAACGCACGGGGAGGTACAGGCGAGTACAGTCTGCTCCACCACCTGGAGGATCTTCTCATCACCTTAAGAGTAATGTTGTTGATAAAGGGTTGGGTAAGACCCGGAGTGTTGCTTTCCCTCCTGATATGGAGGCAGTGGTTTTGGATTATGATGAAGATACTCCTGAAGAAGGTGAATTGCGTGAGGTGGATGGGGGGGAGCCCTCTAATGTATCTCGTAGTGTTTTTCAGGCCAGTTCAGGAGAGTCGAGAGCGCGGCCCGCCACTCAGGGTTTCTCGAGGGCGACATACACTTGATGTTTCAGCAACACGAATGGAATCTGTACGAGATGTTTCTTTGTTACCAGGTGAGAATCCAGTGACACAGGCCAAACCTACGATGGTGTCTGTAGGGACGGAGGTGGTGGGGGTTCCTGGGGTTGGTGAAGGGAGGTTGTTTAAAGGGAGGTATGTGAGGGACACTGCTATGGGCACGGATGAAGGTCTTGGGTCTGCAGGGGGAAAGGTAGAAAGTAGTACGAATACTGAGGCTGCTGGAGGAGTTAAGGAGCCCCTTGACAGTAATGAGTTGAGGATTAAAAAATTGCCCTACATGGGTGTTACCAAACCTTTGGGCGCTCATTTAATGTTGTCCACAAAGGAGCGCATTTGGAAGGGTGAGTATATGGAAATACTGAAACTCCTTCATCGTGAGGTACGAACTAAAGAGGGTTCTAAAGAGGAAGAATATGAGCTTGCAAAGCGTCCAAGAGTTCCTTTGACTATTGAAAACTGGACTGCAGCATTTCTTATATATGCAAGTGTTTACTGTGAAAAGTTTCCAGAGCGCAGCGTATCTATTTTTAAATACATGGATGTCATTCGGAAGACACAAATAGCTGGAGGGGGATATGCTTGGACCCAGTATGATGAGGAGTTTAGGGCTAGGATGGCATGGGATTCGGAGGCAAAATGGGGGGAGCTGGATACAGATTTGGGGCAGCATACGATGGGGGCTGCCTCAGGGGGTAAGACGATTTTTACAGCCAGCGGTCTACCCTTGATTTATCGGCCCTTTCAAGGCAAGCCCACCCGTGGTGGGGTGGGGAGCACGTCCAATACACAGTCTGGTACTGGCACCTGCTGGGAATTTAATAAGGTGACGTGTAGTAGAAAATATTGCAGATATAGGCATGAATGTTCCGGCTGTGGTAAGCGACACCCCTTGGTTAAATGTTGGGATCACAAGCCAGCAGGTGGCCAGCAAGGGCAGCAGTCAGGTGCGGGAGGTTCTGGGACGTCCCGACAGTTTCAAGGGGGTCGGGGTGGTAGAGGTGCACAGGGTACTGGGCCCAAGGGCTCATACGCCAGTTAAGCTGGCGCAGTTACAGCTTGCCCTTCAGGAGTTTGAGGATGTAGGTGTCAAACAGACATTGCTGGAGGGTTTCAATTTGGTTTTCATTTGGGCTATTCGGGACCAAGGCAGAGACGTTGGGCTGACAATTTGAAGTCAGCGTCTGAACATAGTGCAGTGGTGCAAGAAAAATTGAATAAGGAGGTACATGAAGGAAGGATGGCAGGCCCTTTTCATGACTGGCCGATCCGTAACTTGATTATTTCACCTATTGGAGTGGTCCCCAAGAAAGAGCTGGGGCAATTCAGACTTATTCAACATTTGTCATGGCCGGAGGAGTCATCTGTAAATGATTTTATTGATACGGATGCTGCTTCGGTTTCATATTCCTCAGTTGACGTGGCCATGTCACTTGTTGTGACCGCGGGCGCAGCTGCTGAGATGGCTAAGTGTGACATTAAGTCTGCTATCCGGCTGCTTCCAGTCCATCCAGATGATTGGAGTCTTCTGGGTATCCATTTTGATGGGAAATGGTACGTGGACAAAGCATTGCCGATGGGTTGCTCTATATCCTGTGCCCTTTTTGAATGTTTAACACTTTTTTACAGTGGCATTTTACACACCAGTCTGGTCATTCACTGGTAACGCACTATTTAGATGATTTCTTCTTTGTTGGATCTTCGGGCTCCACGGAGTGCCAGACAGCTCTGGACACTTTTCAAGGGCTCATGGATGATTTGGGGGTCCCCTTGGCTCCTGAGAAAACAATGGGCCCTGCCACTACCTTGTCATTTCTGGGGATTGAAATCGATTCAGTAGCAATGGAAGCTCGCTTACCAGATGACAAAAAAGTGAAGATGTTGGAGTTGTTGGGTGTTATGTTGACAAAACGGAAGGTGTTTGTGAAAGAAATTCAAGTGCTACTGGGACACCTCAATTTTGCGTGCAGAGTGGTAAGAGCAGGGAGGACTTTTTGTCGCAGATTAGGCAGGGCTTTGGCAGGTCAGCATTTGCCTCACCATCGTGTACGATTGTCAGCGGGTGTCAAAGAAGATTTGCGTATGTGGGAATTTTTTCTCACTTCCTTTAATGGTGTGCCTTTGGTGAGAGAGGTTGATTTCCAATGGGATGTGCAAATGTTTTCTGATGCTGCAGGCAGTGAGGGTTTTGGACTGTACTGGAATGGTAAATGGTGTGCGGAACATTGGCCTGAGGATTGGTTGAATGGTGGTTGACCGTTTAGACGTTTTGTGGGGGTTTGACAGGGGTGAAGGGTCAGGCAGGTGATTGGTTTATGGTGGGCCTGGTATTCATAATGTTATTGGGTTTGTTGATGACGTAAGTTTATAATGATGATGTATGTTTTATAATGATGACGACATGTTTTATAATGATGACGTTATGTTTATATGATGATGTAATGTTTTATAATGTTGTTGTAATGTTTTAATTGATGTATTGTATGGGTGGGGGAGGGGTCATAAAATTTTAGGGGAGGGGGTGGGGGGCGGGGTTTAGGTTTATTTATTTATTTAGTGAGGATTAGTTTTGGAAGGCTTTGCCAAGGTTTATTATTTGTGATGTGCACCTGTTCCTAATAAAGCGGCCTTTTTCACACTCAAGCTTTTTGGTCTGCTTTAACCCCCCCACACCTCGCCCTCCCTCCCAAGGGGTGATTGGGGGGGGCTGCCGACCGCAGGTAGGTCCCCCTGCCCCTGGGCGTTTTGGGAGGGCTGCGTGGGGGGGAGGGGTTGAATCCCAGAACATTCTAGATTGTTTTGGGCTATTTTTTGGTAGCCTTTGGTAGCATGGTTATTTAGGTCCCTGACTCCGCCTCCCAGCCACCATTTTAGGTTTGGTGACCTGGTGGCTGGGAGGTTAGATAGTTAAAAGTGTTTCCCCCTCCCTCCCTCCCTCCCAATTAATTTTTCTTTAGTGCACATTTTTTTTTCTTTTTTGCCGTCTCTTTATATCGTTGTCCCCCTCTTCCTTTTGTATACAATTCTTCCTTTTTCCCTTTTTTCTCTTTATCTGTTTGGCCTTTTTTCTTTGGAGCAGGTGTGCAGGGGATTTAATTTTTTGTAATTGTCGCTTGGAACAGGTGCGGTGCGAGGTCTAGTTGTTTCAGGGCTGTTTGTGTCAGTTTTTGTGATTAATGGTCAGGTTGGTTTATCGTCAGGGAACAATGAGTTGGTCATTGGTTGACCGTTTAGACGTTTTGTGGGGGTTTGACAGGGGTGAAGGGTCAGGCAGGTGATTGGTTTATGGTGGGCCTGGTATTCATAATGTTATTGGGTTTGTTGATGATGTAAGTTTATAATGATGACGTATATTTTATAATGATGACGACATGTTTTATAATGATGACGTTATGTTTATATGATGATGTAATGTTTTATAATGTTGTTGTAATGTTTTAATTGATGTATTGTATGGGTGGGGGGTGGGCCATACAATTTTAGGGGAGGGGGTGGGGGGCGGGGTTTAGGTTTATTTATTTATTTAGTGAGGATTAGTTTTGGAAGGCTCTGCCAAGGTTTATTATTTGTGATGTGCACCTGTTCCTAATAAAGCGGCCTTTTTCACACTCAAGCTTTTTGGCCTGCTTTAACCCCCCCCACCTCGCCCTCCCTCCCAAAGCCGGAATGTTTCATCACCACGATGAGGGATCAAGGAGATGGCAGGTAAGTGATCCGAAGCGCAAAAATGTACAAAGGCATGTGGGGGCATGGGATGCGAAGTACGTTTCCCTTGAGGACTCCTCCCTTTATACTACTCCGACGCTGCCTTCTCCAGCTGACATTAGTTGGCGAGCGGGGCTCTCCTTGGAGGTCGAAGGCGGAATTACGAGCGCTGTTACTGGCAGAGCTGACCGAAAAGCCCGACATTGCCTAGCACTGGACTTGCTCCTTGCAAAGAAGAGCGGAGTTTGCAAAGTCATTTATGCTTGGGAATGCTGCTCTTACAAATCGTGCATGGATAAGCAGCTTGACAGCTACATTACTAACATTACAAACATAACGCATGAACTAACTGAGCTGGAAGATTCAGGGGCATGGGAAGGAATAGGTTCCGTGTTGGAGTCTGTTGGGAGCGGTGTTGCTAATATAGGGGAATGGCTTGGTAGGGTTAGTGGAGGCACTTTAAAACTGCGTCTAGCTGCTCTTTTGGTTGTAGCAATTAGCATTGTACATGCACTTATTTTCCTAACTTTTTGCAAACAATGTCATCTAGCATTAAAATGGACTACAGGCTCAAGAAGCTGTCAGTAACGAGAGGAAGAAAAGGAAAGAGACTTGTTATAAAAGTTGAAGAGATGCAAAGTGATCTCCAGGATGCACTGATGGATCTGGGATAATCTAAGAAGAACACAAAGTTGAGGAACGATATAATGTATTAAAGTGATTTTTTTCTTTTTTTTTTTAAAGTGTTTTTATTGCAGGCATTATATATATCCAATGTTACAACATTACTCTCTCCCCTATCTAGTGTGTGTATTGCATTAGCCATCTGCTTCAATCTTTACACAGCCCTATTGCCCACATCCCGGAGGTCGGGCGGCGTATATCGGAACAAAGAAGAGGCTGTTCAATATTAGATCAAAACATCCATCTAGTAGGAGCACCTCGAGTCTGCTTTTCTCCTTTTTTATTCTTTTCCTCTTTTCGTAAAACAACCCCTCAAACCCAAGGCCCTCCTCCCCCCACAAATCCCAATCAAATAAGCAGCTAAAAGGAACAATCGAATTTACTCAACGCACACTTATATCTCCTGTAGTTCCTCCCCGATCATAATCCTGCAGATCGTTCATCTGACAATCACTCCTGTCAATATCTACCTCTCTCCCTGTCAGGTGACACTATACTGTGTCATGCCAGGGAGTCCCTCAGTAGTCTGATGGTGTTATGTGTTATGGACTAGGGGTGCACCCTACAGTGTTCACTAGGGGTCCCGGTGTGCTCAGCGCTGTCTCCTATTATCCCTAGTGTGGTCTATTCTCCCTCCCCCCACCCACAGTCCCACCACTTCGCAGAATATCGCATTCTATGTCTGGTGTTATGAAACAGGAGCAGCAGACGTTATGGAGTGTAGTGTGTCCTGGGCTTGCAGTTCGGGCTCCCTGTCATCGTCTAGCTCCTCCTCCTCATCCTGTACTTCGAGATCCCTCAGGGCCTGTACCATTACCTCCCATGCTGACGCTGCGTTTAATGCTCTGTCATCTCGCCGTCTGCATGCCATCTGAAATCTAAGGGTGCTTTCACAGGTGGCCCATTTCAGGAATTCACTCATCCAGCGTTTATACGATGGACCAGCCCTTGCCTTCCAATGTCGAGTAATCTCTCGCTTGGCCAATATAAGGCCCATGTCAATGAATTTACTGGTATTCCTGTGCTTGGGGGCATGTGGGAACCAGTGCAGAACCCCGACAGCCATATCAAATTGTATTTGTCTCCCTGTCGTCTCGTTCAAAACATCTCCTATTGCCCTCCAATAATCTCCCAGCCTCGGGCAAGTCCAAAGCATGTGATCTAATTCTACTGCCTCCCTAAAACATCGTGGGCACGCTGCTTCCTGTACTCCAAGATATTTCCGGACTTGCCCCGGGGTCAAGTACGCCCTATGCAATATGAAAAATTGCACTAGCTGGAAGCGGGCGTTTCTAGTACTCTTATGGGCACGTCTCACTATCTGTGCCCAGGCTGTCTCCGGGATCTATTTACCTATGTCCTCTTCCCACTTAGTTTTCAACACAGTCAACGGGGGCAAGTTTTCACTCAGCATTCTGCCATACAGGCATGTGACTGCCTTATGAGTGCCCGCTGCCATCATGGTATACTGACAGGCCAATGATGTCGTAGGTTCCATCAGTCCCTCCCGCCAGTGTGCTTGTATCGCCCTGGTAATCGCGGCATGTAACAAGAAGTCCCCCCTAGGCAGATCAAATCTTTCCTGGAGCACTTGGTAGGGCAGCAGGGTCCCGTCCTCATAGAGATCTCCCACAACTTGTAGTCCCGCCTCCTCCCACGTCCGCAGTCGGGACCAGTCCCCTCCGTGCGGCAACGCCGTCAGCATGCCCAGTGGAATTTCGGGTGCATACGGGTGTTGCACTCCTGCTAGGCGTTGAGATCTGTTCCAGCAAAGTCGGAAGGTTCGCTCCTCAATGGTTAGATCACATAAGTGTAGCTTCTGCTGCAGTGTTATATAAGCCAAGATGTGCCGCGGTGTACCTCTCTCTCTCTCTCCAGTTCTGGGCCTCTGAAAACTCTCGCCACCTCCTGAGTAAACTGCTGCAATTGTGCTGCCAGATAGTAAAGTTCGAAATTCGGGACTGCAAGTCCTCCCACGTCTTTTGGTCTAATGAGCGTGTTCTGGGCAACCCTGCATCTCCCCGCCCCCCAGAGAAAGGAGGAGACCTGCGATTTCAGCGCCTTAAAAATGGAGCAAGGTATCCACACAGGTAGCGTGCGGAAATAATATAAAAGTCTAGGTAGGGCCACCATTTTTAACAGGGAAATACGGCCCATCAATGATAGAGGTAGAGTCGCCCAAAAGGCCATGTTGCCCCTCAATGCTCGCATACATCGACCCACATTGCCTTCCAGCATGTCTGCCGGAATATGATATATATGTACACCGAGGTATTTGAAGCAGGTGGGTTCCCATTTGATCAGCCGGTGACCTTCCGGTCTGGGCTCTCCACGTCGGACAGGAAACATGCACGTTTTGGACCAGTTGACTTTTAGGCCCGAGATCTCCCCGAATCTATGCAGCAATTTTTCTGCTCCGGTCAGAGCCACCTCCGCATTTTCCAGGAACAACAATAAGTCATCTGCATATAAGGATATCAAGTGTCTCCCTTCCCTGTCAACTAACCCTTTGTAATGCCTTCCCGTTCTGATCTCACAAGCTAAGGGTTCCATTGCAAGGGCAAACAAGAGGGGGGACAGTGAGCACCCCTGTCTAGTCCCACGCATCACCGGGTACTGAGGCGATATCAGCCTCCCCACCCGTACCCTTGCCGTCGCAGAGGTATATAAGACTCTCGTCCATTTTATATATTCCTCACCCAATCCGAACCGTCGCAAAACCTTGTACAGGTAATCCCACTCCAGGCTATCAAAAGCCTTTTCTATGTCTACGGAGAGGATCAGGGGTACTTGTGCCTCAGAGTCGTCGACGGTCATGAGGCGTATGAGTCTTCGAATATTCAAAGTGGTGTTACGCTTGGGTATAAACCCCGACTGGTCGTCATGGACCAACGAGGTCATGTACGGTAGCAATCGGGCCGCTAATATGCTGCTAAGGATCTTATAGTCCGTGGTTAGCATGGACAATGGCCTATAGGAGGACTTGTCGCTACCTACTCTCCCTGGTTTCAAGAGCGGTATCACCAGTGCCTCCCTCATCCATTGGGGTAAACAGCCCACCTCCTTGGCCTCTTTGTATACCCCCAGGAGCCTTGGTGCTAATAGGTCTACATATTTACTATAAAATTCCACCGGCAACCCGTCCAGTCCCGGAGTTTTGTTACGTGCGATGTGTTTTATAGCCCCTCGAATCTCCGCTAGGTCTATATCCTTACCTAGACCTTCTTTGTGGTCGGGATCTAGTTGCGGTAGATCCAGCTCAGCCATGAAGGCATCCAATGCTGGGTTTCCCTCCGCTATCTTACTTTTGTAGAGCTCTTCATATTACCTTGTGAAACCCTGTAATATTTCAGTCTGTGTGTACATCATAGCTCCCTCATCATCCTCCAGAGCCAAAAAAGTGAATGTCGTCTCTCGGGGTTGGCCAGCCATGCCAGCAGTGTGCCCGCCTTGTCCCCCTCCGCATGCGTTCTGTCCGAGTAAGCCTTGAAGTCAAAGCAGCGGAGTCGCTCTACCTCCACTGCAACTGCCTCGCGAGCTGCAGTGAGTTTCCCTTGGAGCTCAGGGTGTCCCGGCCTCGCTATTTCAATTTTTCGGAGGTTTCCCTCCGCTGCCTCAAGATCCCCCAGGAGAACTTTGCGTACCCCCACCTGCTTCCCAATACAGAGCCCCCTGGTGACAACCTTGAAGGCGTCCCATTCTGCTGCCCTAGTCGTGGCAGTACCAACATTTATTTCGAAATACTGCCTAATCCCGTCTTCAAGCATCGCTTGAAACAGCGGGTCATCCATGGTGTCGGGTCGTAATTTCCACGTGGGAACACACGGAATCTCGGGCATCCAGTTTAGGGTGATCAGTAGGGGGTTATGGTCTGAAATTGTCCTGGCAAGATATTCAGTCCGCACCACTAATGGCATTATCAAAGGGGAACACAGCACCGCGTCCAATCGGACATGTAGCTCGTGCACTCTTGAGAAGTATGAGTAATCCCGGTCAGCTGGGTGTCGTGATCGCCATGCATCCACCAGATTCCATTGTGCCTGCCATTCCAACCTGCCCTTAGCCAACCTATGAACCGGGGAGTCACTGAGCGGAGGGTGGGACCTGTCTAACGATACATCCGTTACTGAATTAAAATCCCCACCAACCACAATTGGTCCCGCTAGTAGATGTGCCAGTGTCCCCGAAAGTTTCCCCAAGAATACCATCTGTTCCGTGTTGGGTGCATATATGCTGCATAGGGTGACGTCCTGGCCCCGTAGCCTGCCCGCCACAGCCACAAATCTACCCTCAGGGTCGATCACTTGTCTGGTCATCTGGAAGGGAACTCCGGCTCTGATCCAGATCAACGTCCCTCTAGCGTATGCGGAATAAGCAGTACTAAACACTTGACCTCGCCATCTGCGTTGCAGAGCAAGCCCTTCTGCCGCCGTTAAGTGTTTTTCCTGGAGAAAAGCAATTTGGACCCCTCTACGAATTAAATAAGAGTGAACTTTATGCCTTCTCACCATCGTTTGGAGCCCCCTCACATTCCAGGTCACACATTTCAAGTTATCAAAGTCAACCATAATCCCATGCCTCCACAGTACTAATCAGACTGACTGTCGGTCTAGCTTCAGTGGTGTAACCTCCCCAACAATTCCCCTTGTACCCCGCCCCACCCCCCCTCCCAACAACGAACTTAAACATCCATTTCAAAGGAAACTCCCCAAACGTCACCCTCCCTTTCCTCCCCAGAACAGGACCCAATAGCAACCCACCAGCCCCCGTCCAAACTCCCTCCATTCAACTTATTTCCAGTCTATCAATCAATCAATCACAGCATTTATATAGCGCACTACTCACCTAGAGGGTCTCAAGGCGCTAGGGGAGGGGGGGTCCGCTACTGCTCGAACAGCCAGGTCTTGAGTTGCTTCCTGAAGGCGAGGTGGTCCTGGGTCAGGCGGAGGTGGGTCGGTAGGGAGTTCCATGTCTTGGCGGCGAGGTAGGAGAAGGACCGTCCCCCTGTGGTGGCTCTTCGGATGCAGTGGACGGCGGCGAGGGCGTGGCCGGTCGATCGAAGCTGGCGTTTGGGAGCGTAGAAGTTGAGGCGGCTGTTGAGGTATCCTGGGCCTTGGTTGTGTAGGGCTTTGTGTGCGTGGGTGAGTCTATCCTACAGTCGTCGCTGCAGTAGCCTTAAGGGCTGTTAGGGGTAGGCTCTCGACCAACGGGCGGCTGCGCCAACTGTAACCCGCCCCTCTAGGATCCCTGAGAAATGATATGCGGTTATCGCGTTCTCGACCACAGGTCACCTTACACTGCCCCCACCAGAGTTAGACAATCAATGTTATGGGGTAGATTTGAATTCTCACGTGTCAGGCATCCAGCACTTCGTCTGCTGAGTTCGGTGTCACCTTCGGGCCCTCGGCGCCCTGTGTCTCTGATATGTCCGCCTCTGACCCCGTGTTATTCCCCTCTGAGTCCGTGCCTCGCTTCGATAGTGGCGGGCTGGCACCCGACAGTTCTACCACTGCTTGCAGCGCTGCCTTTCGTTCTTCCACTGTTTGTGAGGCCGACGGTGTTCGGGTGCCCCGTCCCTTCCCGCGGAGTCTTTGTGATTTCCGCACCTGCGTCGCTCTCATCAACTCCTTTTCCTGTTGACGCGTGCCGTCGCTTCCTGCTTTATAAGTTTCTATCCACGTCCAGGCGTCCTCCGGGGTAAGGAAGAAATGAGCCTTGCCATCTAATTCGACTCGCAGTCTGGCCGGGAAAAGCAGAGAGTACTTTATATCCTCATCTCTGAGCACACGTTTCACCGACAGGAAGGAGGACCTCAATCGCTGTGTTTCGTAGTTGTAGTCCGGGAATATGGTGACCCTACTATTGTCGATGTGGTATGGGCGATCCGTTCGAGCTTTCTGCAGCAGCAAGTCCCTGTCTTTATAGTGGAGTAGTCGTGCTATGACCGGTCTAGGCGGCAGGCCCGGTTTGGGAGGCCTGGCAGGACCCCGGTGTGCTCGCTCAAGCGTGAAGAAAGGGGACAGGCCCTCTGGGGCCACAGTCGTCTTGAGCCAGGAGTCCAGGTAGCCTATCATATCACTCCCTTCAATTTTTTCTGGAAGGCTGATCAAGCGGATATTATTGCGTCAACTCCTGTTTTCGGCGTCCTCGGCCCTCTTCTCCAACGTTTGTATCCGGGCAATGGCATCATCCATCTTCCCCTTCAGGACTGAGTGTTCGGGGGTCAGTTCCTGCAGCGCTGCTTCGTTCTGTTTGACTCTATCCGCCAACTTGGCATGGTCTGCTCGGAGTAGTCCAAGCCCGGACGCCACCTACGCAATGTCCTGTTGCAGGGCATCTTTTGTGGCTGTTATGGCGTCAAGGATACGGTCCTGCAACTGCTGGAGGTCCGCTGGTCCCGCCACAACAGGATCTTGCGTCTCCGCTGTCGAGGTGCCCTCCGTCTTCCCCTTGAGTTTCCCCATGTTGCGGACCGCCTCACAAGTCTCGTGGACCCCTTGTGGCACACCCGTATTCCCAATTCCGAGCCTGTCGAGGGGGAGGGGCGGTCCAATCGTCCGCGACAGCCACTCTCCGGTTGTCTCAGAAGTCCGTCGTCTGTGCTGGCCCAGTGGCTTGTTGTATCTCGGGGCTGCGGGCTCTTGCAAGCCTCTCGGATCTAACTGTTGTCCTGGGCTCAGTGGGCTAGCGGTTTTAACCCCTTCCTGTGTTCAGAGGGCCTTAGCAATGTTGCGTTGGGTCGGCCACCAAACCGTGCCCTTCCCCTGCTCTTGGTGATATGGCCAGGCGCTGTGCAGGGAAGCCCACTTGCATATCAGATTACACAAGAATGGCACAGTGGGGGAGCGCCCAGCCTTTCCACTCTCACTCCTGCCGATCCGGGTCCCCCAATACGCCCTTCTCGGCCCTCCTGCGCTCCGGCCGTGGGTATTTCGTGTCCCCTAGGAGCCTAGATGTGTCTCAGGGGGCCCGGGATTCCCTCACCAAGTTGCGCTGTGTGACCGAGATCTCAGCCGGTCCCCATACAATAGGGGAGCTTTAGCTGGCTGCGCCCCGGTCCTCCGCACCGCCGAGCACCCTACTATCTCGTCAGGTCCTGGTCCAGGTCAGGCACTCTCCAGGCTGCAACGGTGGCGCCCTTTCTGTTCCGCAGCCGGCGCTCCTCCCCATCCAGCGCTAGCAGTCTCTGCGCTATGCCACTGCCCCTTTCTCCGCATTCAGGTCCTGCGGCAGCGCGCTCCCTTGAGACCGATCGGTACCTTGTGTCTGCCCGCCCAGGGCACTGCTCCGTCCTTGCCAGCTATTGTCGGGCTTCGATTCCCGGCCCTCCGCAGGCCTCGCCTCCTCTCACTCCGGCCCCTCGTCCGCCGCCAGCTGCCGGCACCTTCGCATATCCTCAGGCTTGGCACCGGGTGGGACGCTGTATTCGCTCGCACCCCGGCTCCGCTCGTCCTTGCTCAGCTTGCGACGATTAGCGCCCCTCCTCATAGGCCTCTACGGAGCTCCACTTGCCCGCACAGGACCCCTCCTCCGAGGCCCGATCACCTCTCAGACGCCATTTTGGGTTCCTCCGGCCGAAGATCTTTCAGTTCTCACCCCGTCGCCACTGCGAGTTACGGAGTATTTTCTGCAGTGTCCGATTGTGTCGTCTCAGTCCCGTTCCTTATGGCACTATTGCGAGCCTAGTTTCGTGTGGGCTGCCGCTCTATAAACAGGATAAGAGCGGGACCGGGCGTGGAGCTCCGAGCTCACGCCGCCATTCCCCTCGGCAGTCAAGCCACGCCCCCATAATGTATTAAAGTGATAGAGCGATGATTCGGAAATCATTGCCGGTGGGGTTGTGAGACCTGATTTTCTTTAACTCCATTAGAAACCTAGCTCATGCTAACACAAGGCTGTGTTTACACTGTCCTCCATCTTGAACCACTGACGTAATTCACCACGTGAGATTATTATTGTTGATTCCCTTCTCTATTTAAAGAATTTCGAGCTTCACACTAATAAACTGAGTGCATTACCAGAGACTTCTCACACACTATTCTTTTTTTTTTTTTTACAAATTCTTTTTATTGTTGCATCAGGCGAAACATAAGTACTAGGAACAAGACATCGCGGGGGAGCGTCAACATTCCGCTCTACCCGCCCTTACGCAACTTTTGAAATAGTCAGTTACATTGCATTCATCTTGACGAACTTATTCTTCATTTTCACCCCGAACTCCCCCCCCCCATCAACTATAAGTAAAGGCAGTAACTGAGAGACCTCTCCTCGAAGCCCCCCTTCCCGTCCTCCCCCCCCCCCCCCCCAGCAGCATGAACCCTTCTCAACCACTCCCCCCCCCCCGACCCTCATGGCTCTCTCGATCCTCTAAGTTGTGTGGCATTGAGTATAAGCCATCCCCATGGCCCGTAACCTCCAAGGGTACAAATACTGGAATCAGCAACATACGCACCATCCCTGTGATTCATCCTACCACCCGCCCACTCCCCCCACCGGTCCCACCCTCCTACTCCAATCCATGGTAGTGCCTCCACTTGGCCCATATTTTTCTAAATTTTCGGGGGCACCCTCTAGCTTTATATGTAACTCGTTCAGCTGCCATATACATATCCAGACCTCTTCTCCATTCCTCGAGATTTGGTTTCCCAGGCGCCCCCCACATTCTTGCAATGTCTCTTTTTGCGACCACCAGGGCCAGCAGCAGAAAAATGAGTAAGTATCGCGTGATATCCACCTCCGTGGACATTCCCAAGAGCGCCAGTTTGGGGTCCTTAGGTATCTCTACCTCCAGTACCGCACTCAGTTCATTGAAAACCTCGTCCCAATATTCCTGTATCACTGTGCAACCCCAGATGATGTGGAAGAAGTCGCCTGTTTGGTGCTGGCATCGTAGACAGGTGGTGTTGTGAACCCTCCCCATCCGAAAAAGCCTCTCTCTGTCAAAGTATGCCCGATGAAGGACCTTAAACTGAATGAGGCGAAGCCTCGATTTTATGGCCACTTCTCGGGGGTGCATGAGTATGAGTTCCCAGTCCAGGTCCTCCAGCGTGCCCACATCTGCCTCCCATCTCTCCCTGAGGGCCTGTAGATCACCCAACATGTTATTTGTCAGTGTTTTGTAGGTCATGGATACCGCCCCCCTCTGTACCTGTTCTTGCAGTAGGCGGCCCTCAAGTGGTGCAAACTGGGGAATGTCGGTGAGAGATATGTTTTGAGCCCCCCATGCATGCCGCAGCTGTATGTATTTGTAGTATTGGGTTTTCTGGAGTCCAAATTCCTGCTGCAGTGCCTGGAAGGTTTTAAGTTCCCCCTGTGCTATGACATCCCCAACTGTGGAGATGCCAATGTCGTCCCACCTTTGAAACCCACGCAGCTTGTTCAGTTCAGTCAGCCACCTACATGACCATAGGGGTGTTTGGCGGGTGAGCCTTTCATGCCAGCCCATTCTAACCGACGCTCTGCGCCACGCCGTCAGGGTAATCTTAGTCGCAGGGAGAAGCTGGCGGCCCCCCCTCCCCCCATACAAGAAGTGGAGCATCGTCTTATTGCCCCATTTAGATCTCTCCAGTGCATAGGTGGGGTGGTCAGCCGGGGCGTGTATCCAATCGTTGATCGGGGTGAGGTGTTCCGCCCAGTAATAGGCCTCCAAATTAGGCAAGGAGAGACCCCCACTATATTGGTGGCGCTGCAAAGTCGTGAGTGCCACCCGGGACTGCTTCCCCAGCCACAGGAAAGAGCGGAGATCGGCATGGATTTTCTGCAATGTCAGAGCCGGAAGGGGATAATACTCATTTTGCAGGGCGTATAAAAACTTAGGGAGTAGGATCATTTTGTACAGAGCAGCCCTGCCCAAAATGGTGAGCGGGAGCGGCCTCCACCTATCCATCTCCGCCTTTGCTGCCACCAAAACTCTGTCGACATTGTCCGTGTAGGAGCGCTGCTTATCTCGGGTGATAAAGACCCCCAAGTACCGGAAGCCTGCCGTGGTGTGGATGAGCTGTGCAGGCAGTTCCCCCCCTCGCGGGGCACCTTGTGGGTCGTAGAGGACCGACTTATACCAGTTTATAGCATGGCCGGCTACCGCCCCAAAGTCGCCTAGTTCCCTGAATAAGGCCGGTATCGTCTTAGCCGGGTCGGTCACGTACAGCAGCACATCATCGGCGTATAGGGAGATCTTCTCCTGGTCAGTGGCCGATTCCCCCCAGTGGAAGCCAGTCACATCTCGGTTTAGCCGGATACGGATCGCAAGGATCTCAATCGTGAGGGTAAAAAGGAGTGGGGACAGCGGACACCCCTGTCGCGTCCCTCGCTCTATCGCGAACTCTCTCGACATTCGCCCATTTATTCGCACTCTAGCCCTAGGTTTCGAGTACAGAAGTTTCACCCAGCGCCGGAACTTGGGCCCAAACCCAAACCTTTCAAGGGTTCCCATTAGGAAAGGCCAGTGGACCGCATCGAACGCTTTCTCTGCGTCCAAGGAGAGGAACCAATGTGGCTCACTCCTGTCGCAGACTTCTTGGAGCCAGTTGTGGGTGCGTCGCAGGTTGAGTTTGGTGGCCCTGTCCGGCAGGAACCCGGACTGGTCTGGGTGGACCAGGCCCGATATTACCTGTCGTAAGCGCCGTGCAAGAATCGTGGCCAGGATTTTAGTCTCAGTATTTAGCAGCGAGATTGGGCGATAGGAGGAACAGTCTCCACGGGGCTTGCCTTCCTTGTGAATCGGGATTATGGTAGCTAGGGCCAGGTCCGGCGGGAGGTCTCCGGAGGCGAACGCACCCGCATATAGCGATTTCACGTGACGCGAAAGGAGGTCCCCCGTTCGTTTGAAGAACTCTGCCGGGAAACCATTTGGTCCCGGAGCCTTCCCCGGTTTCAGGGCAGCCATCGCCTCTGCAATTTCACCTAGGGACAGGTCGGCTTCCAAAGCCTCACTATCCTCAGGGGTCAACTGCGGAACTTCCACGCTGTCCAGGAACGACTGCACCACCTCGCTGTCCCCTAGGTCCCTCGCCCTGTAGAAGTCTTCGAAATAGGTCGCAAAGGCCTCTGCTATAGTGCCGTCAGTGGATGCCCGCGCCTTACTAGGGAGCTCAACCCAATCCACCCACCTGGCAGCTCGCTCGCGCCTGCTCAGCCATGCCATGAGTTTACCAGATTTGTCGCCGACATCGTACAAGCGATGTAGGGTAGCCAGCGCCTGTGTACGTGCCTCGTCTGTGCTTAGCTCTCTATAGAGCCTTTGAGTGTCTAGCAGTATCCTGAGGTCTGCCTCCTCCTTCGTTCTGTGATATTCAGCCTCTCGGGTCAAGATGTTTGCCTCCTCCCTCGCTATGGCTTCCGTGCGTTTCCTTCTGGCCTCCCCCACCCTGGATTGGAAGCGGTCCCTCAACACCGTTTTCATGGCTTCCCATAATGTCACCCCGGACTGGACCGATCCCTCGTTTTCCGCCATAAAAACTCTGATATCCGCTCTTATGCCCCCTAGAATTTCAGGTGTCTGTAAATCCCATGGCGACATATGCCAGTGTGCCTGACCTCTTCCCCTTCCCCGACCTATATGTACGAACAGCGGGGAATGATCCGAAATACCCCTCGCCCTATAGTCTGCCTCGTCTCCCGCCGAAAGTTCCTGTCTCGATGTGAAGATGTAATCCAGCCTAGAGAAGACCTTATGGGCCCCAGAGTAAAAAGAATAAGCTACGTGGGTAGGATGTAGCCACCGCCAAACGTCGGTGAGACCGATCGTGTCCATTCTGCGCGCCAAAGCCGTCTCCGCAGCCACTGTGTGAGGGTTCCCAGATCTATCGCGCTTCGTGCACATCACGTCATTGAAATCCCCCCCCACAATCTGTATCGTGTCCGCCGTGTCTAGTAGAATGGTCGTGATCTCCTGCATTGTTCGTGTTTGTAATTTGGGTGGAGCATACACCGACAGCAGAGTGTACCTGCGCCTCCTCCATGTCCCCTGCACCCCGGTAAACGAGCCCTGTGGGTCCAACCATGTACGTGTGACTGTGAAAGGTGCTGTTTTCCTAACTAGGATTGCCGTGCCCCGTGAGTCCATGGTGTATCCCGCGTGTGCCAGAACTATGTACTGCCCGCGCGCTAAAAAAGCACATCGGTTCCCCCTCAAATGTGTTTCCTGAAGGAAAATGATGTCAGGTGCCACTCGCTTAATATATGCAGTAACCAGGCTCCTCTTAATTTTGGAACCCAGTCCGTTCACGTTCCAGGTTAGCGCCTTAACCCCAGCGCCTTCACAGTGTGGTGTAGCTAGTGTATTCGCCATTGTTTCACCTGAGGACTATCTAGTACCGGGCCCCGGGGCCGGGATGGTAGCAAGGGTACACTTTCCTGAACTTGCTGCTGCATGCATATCTGTCTCCCTCCCTTCCCAACGTCCCAACACCCCAACGTGAGGTAAACTGTAACCAAACCCCTTCCCGCACCCCCCACCCCACCTCCCTCCCCTTCCAGTTGCATCCCCATCCGGGTCTCAACTGTCCGTGGGAGAAGGCCTGTCGCCCTCCCACAAATCCCACCCTCAATCAACAGTAACCAGTGTTAAGAACACAGAGAACAGTAGTAGTGGGGGTGTGCCAACTTGCTTGCTCCGCATCGCCGAGCCGCCATCTTTTCCCATTCCCAGTACACCACAGTTCACGAATGTGAGTCTTGTGTGTCCACTTGACCCTCACGGCCTGTAGAGTCTTGTTCCAGTTGCTGGATTTCCTTAGCCAGAGGGTGTAGCGAGTCACTCCTTGTGTCTTCCTCCTCCTCCCCGGATGCTCGGCCTTCCGATTCCTCCGCATCTTCTTCTTCTGAGCGGATTCCATTTCTCAGGCCACCCATTCTCGAGCCCGCCACTGAATCGGTAGCTGGTGACGCCGATCTGCCCCGTCTCCCGTTCTGGAAGTTCCTCGTCCTGTATGGGGTCCCCTGCGTCTTGTTCTGGGTCCTCCTCAGTCTTCGACGCTGTGGCTTCGGCCTCTCCCACACCGGTCGGTCCCGTAGTTCCCGGTCGAGCGCCGCCCGGCTCGCCGCCTCTCTACTGGTCAGGATAGGGCGCTCTTCAAGCCACTGCCACGCGTCGTCCGGGTGTGGGAAGAAGATGGCTTTGCCCTGATAGATGACCTTGAGCTTGGCCGGGAAGAGGAGCATATACTGAATGCTGAGGGATCTCAGTTTTGCTTTCACGGTGTCGAAGGAGCGGCGCTGTTTCGAGACCTCCTGGCTGTAGTCCGGGAAAATCATGATGGTGGTATTTTCGAAGCGGATCTCGCCCATAGCCCTGGCTTCTCGTAAGATCAGATCCCGATCTGCAAAGTTTAGGAATCGCGCTATGACCGGTCGTGGTCTCGCGCCCTCCGGTGGCTTGGCCAGTAGCGCCCTGTGCGCCCTCTCTATGATAAAGCACGAGGAGAATCGTGCCGTCGGGAAGGTTTTTTTGAGCCAGTCCAGGAGGAAGGTGGTCATGCTCCTTTCCTCAATCCCTTCTCTAAAGCCCACAAAGCGTAGGTTGTTCCGCCTTGACCTATTTTCAGCTTCGTCCACCTTCCATAGGAGTTGGCGGTGGGAGGCCTGGAGCTCCGCCATGTCCTTCTTAAGTTCAGAGACCGACTTCTCATTGTCCGTCAACCTCGACTCAGCCACCGTGACCCTGTCCGTCAAGTTTCGAAAGTCCTGGCGCAGCAGTGTCACCTCGGACCCTACCTCCCCTATCTTGGTTTCCAGGGCCGCTCGTGAGGCTTGGATGTCCGTTCTCGACGCCTGTATGGCCTCCAATAGCATGTTCGTGTCAGTGCGTGCGCCAGAGTGAGTGGGTTGTGGGTCTACCGTAGGTCGCGGTGCTGCGAAAGTGTCCATCGGGCCCTTGCTCGCAGTTTTGGGTATTGTCTCCCTCTTGCCCATACCTGCGTCTTCTGGGGGCCGGACGCCGCTGGGCCAGGTCCCCGTTCCGCTGTGCCACCCCTGTGGTCGGACGTGTGTCTGAGGCAGAGGCAGAGCCACAGGGCGCCCCAACCGGTCAGTTTCCGTGGGCAGCCTCCCTAGAGACCCTGTGACCATGCACACATCCCGTCCCGGGTGCAGAAGCCGGGCAGTGGTCCCCTTATCGCGCCGCTGGAGGAGCCTTCTCTCCCCCTAGCCCAGGTCTCAGGGCCTAGGCACCGGCAGCAGGGCGCTGTGGTTGGGTGGGCCGAGGGGTCGGTCAGCCGCGTCATTTTCCCCCAGGGGGTGCCGGTTTCAGGACTTCGGTGCCCGATCCACTCACTCCCAGTGGGCCCCCGAGTTCCTGTGTGGCGCTATCGCCTGTCCCTTCGGCGTGGCTTAATGTGCGGCCTCCACGCTGGTGCGGCACCTCCGGTGCACACCCTCTCCCCCGATGCCAGGCCAATCTAGGCTCACCTCCGGGATGCGGGGCCCACTGTCTCTCCTCACTGGGGCTGGGGTGAACACCGAAGGGGGCCTCGCCGCCTCCACTCTCTAGTCATGGGAAGCCAGGGGGTTACTCCTCAGCTCGGGCCTCGTGTGCAGCCCCCCCCGGGAGTCTCACCACCTCTGTGTTGAAGGCTCAAGAGGTGCAGTGTTGGCAGCAAGGGGGTCGCGGTGTCATCCAGACATTCCCGAACCGGGATGGGCCACAGGGCCTCCGGGGCAGCACAAGCAGGCCTTCTCCCTCCAGGCCGGCCTCAGTGGTCTTCCGCGGCTTGATAGCCGTCCCGCCTTCGTCTTTCAGCGCGCGGCCGCCATATTGGTAAAGGCGGGCGCCGCTACTGTGGTCGATCCCCGGGTCTGGTGCCAGGCGAAGGCGGATCTCTCACCTCCGTATCAGGCTCGCCGCCGCTTTGTCTCCGCACCCGGTCTCAGCTGCTGCACGGCGATGGGATCAATGCGGGGATCTCTCCTTAGTCAGCACATTATCGCCCTGGCGGCCGCCATCTTGGGTAGGTGGACTGCTGTCCCCTCTGTCCCGCTCCCGTTGTCCGGCGGAGACGGCGCGTGACCTTCCGCCCGGCTGGTGTCCACCCCGTCAAGCCTCCAGCAGCCCGCGAGAAGAGTCCGCCGGACCGCCGGCTCTCGGCGCACGCCGCTCCCTCCAGGCGCCTAGGCCACCATCTCGGTCTCCGGGGGGCAGAGGAGTCCGCTCTATACACCGGAGCCAGACGAGGCAGACTCCGTTTCAGGACCACCGCAGCTCGTATCAGGTAGGCGGGGTCCAGTTCCGTACTGTTGGATGGCTTTTCTGGGTCTTGGGGGATATTATACGCCGGATAATGTGCAGGCTCGGCCGGAGCTCTATGCAGGCACGTCTAGTCGGCCATGTTGCTGGCCACGCCCCCTCTCACACACTATTCTTAACCTAGGATTTCCTAGCTATCCCAGGGTGAGAGGATGTAGCCCAGCAGCTAGGGCTGTTGACCTCGAAGCTGGGTTCGAGTCTCGTCCGGGACACAAATCATCCTGTGATTCTGGGCAAATCACTTAATCTCCCCCTGCCTACCAAAATGAATGTGTCCATCTGTAATGCAACTGGTACTCAGGTAAAGTGCTCTGATACCTTCGGGTCAAGTTTGCACTATATAATACTCCCCCCTCCCCCCCAAAAAAAGTTTTACATTGTATTTATTTGCATGCTTGAATAAATTGTGAGACCGACTAAACTCAATGTTCTACTACTGTGAGAGAATCCTTGAGTGTGTTCTGTAGTGAAATGTTTCTTCTTGCTTGTTCCTCATTTGTGCAAAATCTGAGAAGTGTGTGGAATTGTATGAAAGCCATTGTCTTAAGTCCACCAAAAGGACTTGCTTCTCACTGTACCCCTGAACCTCTAGAAGGCGAATCTCTACCACAGCTCTTATAGATCTTTATTAAGTGCTTTATATTAATGATATGTATGCCTTGTTACTAAACCTTATGACTGCATATTTCTTGTATTTTGCTAGTTAATCTCTTATATAAACTTGCTAAACTTTACCTAGTGTCTGTTGGCGCGCCAATATACATGATCATTTCACATGGGGTTCTGCGCGGACATAAGCACAACTTAAGCAAGAGAACAAAAAATATGCAACAATAGAAGGGCAAACAACAAGAAACCAAGGTTACAAAGTGAAAAAGGCCGAGAGAGAGAGAAAGCTGCAGAGAAAAAGAAAACGAAAATAACAAGTAGGCATGATCAAAAGTGTATAAAAATGCACAGCTTAGAAAGAAACAAAGACTAAGAGGAAAGGAGAAACGTTGAAAAGAGAGACAGTGCTAGAAAAAAGAAAAGGATCCCAATATGAGACCTCATCCTTAGAGAAGATAGGTGTTTACTACATAAGGAATAGATTTCCCCAACTGTATTTAAAAGAAATATTATCTACCCATGTCGGTTTTCAGACAATTGTTCGAACCTCGCCCTACCGGTACCTCTTTCTGTTTCTACTGCTCTTGCTTTCCATTTTGCTTCCCGATTCGTGGCATCCTCTTTCAGAATGTGTCATTATCTCTCCTTTTGTGTAGCTGTCAGTCAATTTCTCACCCACTAGATTCCCCCTTCCATCTCCCCCCCCTTGCATCACCCTCATTCTATCTGTATCTCTGCTCTCCTCTTCTCCTTCCCCTATCACTGAATCTCTCTGTCTTTTTCGTCCCTTATCTTCTATGGGTGGTTATACTGCCAATAGTTTTTAGGTCGAGCATCGAGAGACCTATTGTTGCCCGTATTTGGGAATGTAGACACGAGAGGGGCACAAGCGCAGATTTCACCTCGTGGGCGCGCACGGCGCCGTGCCCCTCTCGTGCCTCATATTCCCATGCGCAAACACACTCACACATCCACACTCATGCATGCGCACAGCCACACGCATACACAGGCACACACACACTGCATACACACGCACACACACACTGCATACACACATGCACCCCCATGCTTTCACTTTTGCGACGCCACATGAGCCTCTCGCAGGCACCTTCACTGCCGCCGACCTCCCCCCCACAGTGCTTGGTATCTGGAGCAGAGACACCCGCAGACAGATGGCTTTTGTGAGTGTTGACGGAAGTTGCTGGAAGTAACTTTGAGCTGCGGAGTGAGACACGTGTGGGAGTACCTCCCCTGAAATAGCTTCACCGTCCCCGAGGAGCGCCCAGGGTCAGAACAGCTGTGGCACTGGAGAGCACCGTCCAAACTCCAGGGACAGACCCTCCGAGCGAAGGAAGTTAGCACCCATCTTGAGGACAGACAAAGGGAGCACGCATCTGGAGCCGGGGCAATCCGGGCCGCTGAGCATGCGGGGACAAAGGGAGCACTCACAGTGTTGTACATCAAACTTGAATGGCACCTGCACCTACTGGACTCTACCACCCGCTGAAAGCACGACATCCCCGCTCCACCCCCCCCCCGCAGCAGCAGCCTGGCAACACACAAGCACACAACTCCCCGCTCCCCCTTCCAGCACTGCTGCGTCCCTGGACTCAGATAACACCCCCTGGGGGGCGAATTGCATACGAGTTCCTAAAAGTGAATCTTATTGTTAGCGATGTGCCGCACAGTAACTCACGTACGCTCCGCTATCACGGCTGAGACCTCGTCTTCGAGCCCGGCAGGCGGCAGGCAGAGATGCGAGCAGAGGCCGGGAGCGCATGGGACAGCATCGCCCCTCCACCCTCTGGTCCCGCCGGCTGTCACGCGCTCCCTGCGTACACCCCCCTCATCCAGAGTTACGTGCCTGCCTGTGGTGTCTTCTAAGTGTGCATTCAGTTGAGGGTGCGGGCCGGGAAAACTGGCCGTGTCCGTGCCGTACACAGTTAATTGATTTTAAATGACATCTGACCCTAAGGACAGCTCTGTTTTCAGTGACCCGAAGCTGACATCCAGCAAATGTGTTATTGGATGCAAGGTCGCTGGACAGGCGGACCTGTCCTACAGATTTAAGAGAGCAGAACCAATGCGAAGCACGCGTGGAGGAAGTGGCCTTCCTTAAGGAGAGGTGTGGCGTAGCGGCCAGAGCAGCTGGCTTACTCTGGAGCACGGTCCGATCCCCAGCGGCAGCTCAGCACCATGTGACTCTGGGCAATAGCTCATGTAATTTTCCTGACTGCCCCCACCGCCTTAGCATAAGGGGTGATATCTCCGCGCATTACAAATATGAATTATTCCTTGCAGATGTATAAAATGATATTTCTTTATTCTAAAAGGTATAACATATTCACCCACTCTGACTGGCATCCTGGCTGATCTCTCTACAGCTGCCGAACACAACAGAGGTCACACATCACAGTCACTACATCACCTACTCAGCACCGAAAGTTACAGCTGCTTGTTTAGAAACATGTTGCAAGCAGACGCATAATGGGCGAGAAATGCTCTCCCGATCTGAAATGCTTTTTCTTAACACTGCACATCTAAACGACTCTTTCCAAAGACGCTCTTCAGGCTGTATTTTTGGTAATGTTTGTTAACTGATAAATAGTTCCAGAAATTCAACAGCATGTAACGCTACAGCATCACTCAGCGCCACAGAATCACTCAGCACCACTGAATGCAACAGCACCCCTCAACACCACAGCACCCCTCAACACCACAGCACCCCTCAACACCACAGCACCCCTCAACGCCACAGCACCACTCAACGCCACAGCACCACTCAACGCCACAGCACCACTCAACGCCACAGCATCCCTCAACGCCACAGCATCCCTCAACGCCACAGCATCACTCAACGCCACAGCATCACTCAGCGCACAGCATCCCTCAATGCCACGGCATCACTCAACGCCACGGCATCACTCAATGCCACGGCACCACTCAACGCCACGGCACCACTCAACGCCACGGCACCACTCAACGCCACGCACCACTCAACGCCATGGCACCACTCAACGCCACGGCACCACTCAACGCCACGGCACCACAACACCACAGCCCCACTCAACGCCACGGCACCACTCAACGCCACGGCACCACTCAACGCCACGGCACCACTCAACGCCACAGCACCACTCAACGCCACAGCGCCACTCAACGCCACAGCACCACTCAACGCCACAGCATCACTCAACGCCACAGCATCACTCAGCACCACTGAAGGCCACAGCATCACTCAGCACCACTGAAGGCCACAGCATCACTCAGCACCACTGAAGGCCACAGCATCACTCAGCACCACTGATGGCCACAGCATCACTCAGCACCACTGAACGCCACAGCACCACTTAGCACCACTGAACGCCACAGCATCACTCTGTGCAACCATTCAAGAAATTCAACAGCATGTAACGCTACAGCATCACTCAGCGCCACAGAATCACTCAGCACCACTGAATGCAACAGCACCCCTCAACACCACAGCACCCCTCAACACCACAGCACCCCTCAACGCCACAGCACCCCTCAACGCCACAGCACCACTCAACGCCACAGCACCACTCAACGCCACAGCACCACTCAACGCCACAGCATCCCTCAACGCCACAGCATCCCTCAACGCCACAGCATCACTCAGCGCACGGCATCCCTCAATGCCACGGCATCACTCAACGGCACAGCATTACTCAACGTCACAGCATTACTCAACGCCACGGCATCACTCAATGCCACGGCACCACTCAACGCCACGGCACCACTCAACGCCACGGCACCACTCAACGCCACGGCACCACTCAACGCCACGGCACCACTCAACGCCACGCACCACTCAACGCCACGGCACCACAACGCCACAGCACCACTCAACGCCACGGCACCACTCAACGCCACGGCACCACTCAACGCCACGGCACCACTCAACGCCACGGCACCACTCAACGCCACAGCGCCACTCAACGCCACAGCATCACTCAGCACCACTGAAGGCCACAGCATCACTCAGCACCACTGAAGGCCACAGCATCACTCAGCACCACTGATGGCCACAGCATCACTCAGCACCACTGAACGCCACAGCACCACTTAGCACCACTGAACGCCAAAGCATCACTCTGTGCAACCATTCAACAACAACTGGTTCTAAAATGTTCTCTCAATGTTTCAAGCTTTATTACAAATGTCACAAAAAGATGTTAATATTTCACTTCTGTTCTTGGATTTTCATCACAATAAAATACACTGAACATAATCTTCCCAAAAGTTATTTACAAAACTTTAAGCTATTGCCATTATAAATTACAATAACTTTTATTTAAGTATTAATTATTCATAGCGGCCAAGGTTTCAGATATCCATGTGTGACATTTTCATAATTTTGGTCTATTTAGGAGTGACATTTCAACAACTATGAGTGACACTTTCTCACGATCAAAATCAAGCAATAAAGACGAGGGACACATAACAAATATCAGAAATTACACGAATTTGAGCAATGATAAGGCCAAAGAAGATTTTAAAACTGCTGCAAAGCACCAGTAATCAAATGGAAGTAACATGTACTTGTGTGGCGAGGTCAGGAGGTCAAAGACAGGCATCAGTCTTGCTGCAATTTTACTCAGCAAGCGCCGGGCGGGCGACAGCAGCACTTACTGGGGCCTCGTTTGTCGGAAAAGGTACCAGAATGTTCAAATTAACAGTTTAGTAGGCATGTGTAAATAGAGAAGCAGTACCAGAGTTGCTCGTGCTACAGAGGGCCCCCAAAATTGATCTGCTCAACTGACTTAACCGACCAGTACAGAGTCCCACCAAACTGTTGCTTTTGTTTTGCAGTTAAGTCGTTATTTTACAACTCCATGCGGCATTCGAGCTGTCATTTGCGCCTCCACCTACCCGATCAAATAGAAGGCAAGTAAATGCCAGAAAGGAATACAACACAGATATCTGCTTAAGGCCGACACTGTGGCAATGTAGTCATGAGTGTATACTGGGGCTGTGCTCGCTTTGCAAGTGGCAGTCACTTCTTTTTCTCCCCCCTTTTGTGTTTCTTACGGCTGGACGGGATGGTGTGTGACCCCGCAGAACAGCTGTTTATAAAGTAATTGCAGCTAGCTGTGACAGGTGCATAAGGATAATATACAATGGGTAAGGGGCAAGGCAGCACTGCAGTGAAGCAAGTCGGGTTAAGTAACGCCACCCTGTGGGCAAAAGTCCCCCTCAACTAAAAATCGTGACCTATAGTCTAGATGATTTAAGTAGATAGCTGCTCGCTGATGTAAGGAAGGGTAATTATTTCAGTTTACCTGATAGCGGTGGGCAGCAAGTTGTGTGAGTGAGTCGGCGCCAGTCCAGTCTGCAGGAAGCACTGTCTCTCTGAGCGCGGGGGGTCCGGCGGGCGATTGAGCGCCCGATCATGATGCCTCTTATGTTGATGCGACGTGGCCATGATGTTCATGCTGACCAGGTTGAGTGAAAGATTAGAGTCACCGCAGGTGGTCGTCGATGATGTGCCGTCCCGCCGGAGCCGGTCCAAGACCAACGCCGGGTTCATTTATATACTATAATAAATTATTGCCTCTGGCTGCGCAGGCGGTAGCGCACTCTGACTCTCTCAGACTCACTTAGAGGAACCTGCGACCGCAGGTCACACTCCCCCACAGTGCCACAGCCTGAAACGCAGCATTGGGGCAACGACTCTGACGGCAGGCCCCGCCCAGGGGTCTAGTATTGTCCAGTCAGAGTCAGTGACTCAGTGTGTGTGACAGCGGGCTGGAATTTCATTGCAGGGTGGCAGCAGGGCAGAGATTGTAACATTGTAGCAGAGCAAGCTGCGTGCACCACGATCTTAAACTGTTTCTGAACCTGTTGGCAGCCGCAAGTGAAGTCTGCTACGGCCTGGGCACATGGCACACAGATGTCAGAGGCACAGGCATGCGCGCTATCTCCAGGCTGGCCGTAGGCAGCCAGTTTCAGCGCTGCCAGCAGAGTGCCGATCAGTGGCATAATGCGTGACAATGCATTTCAGTGCAGTGATGGGGGACCACCACACTGAAATGTGTTAGCATCACGCCTGATGCGTGACACTTGGTAGGCCTGATTATTAAAAAAAATAAAAGCCATTGTTATTTGTAATGTTAATACATCTAAGTCATGTAAATACAACACATATTGCATTACAAATGCTATAGGTATCACGTTTGCAAAAGTTAAAACTATTGGCATTGTAAATGAAAAAGCTATTAATTTCGCAATTTTCAAAACCAACACATAAATAAAAATTTTGTCATTTACAATACCAATAGCTCAAACTTTCGTAATGCGAGACCTATTGCATTGCAAATGCTTGTTTTATTTTTGTTTACTTTGCCTGGTATCCCCAGTCAGTCCACTCAGATGCTGTCTGTCTTACTTGGGGAAGTTCTTTTGGGGGCGACCCCCCCAAGATGGCTTTCCCACACCCAACGTTAGCATCAATAATCACTAAAATCTCTTTCTCTACATGAGGACGTCAGTCAGCAGTGTACTCCTTTCATCCCTTATGGGCTGCTAGTCCTCACTGGTGTTCTTTCACAGCTAGCAGTCCTCCGAGGTTTGTTAATAAATACAAAAATAATCTATATTTCCATGGGTCATCTTCAATGGCTGCCCCATTTTTAACTGACACCACTCGTCAATGGCGCCCCCACGCTGGATGCAACACCCCAGCAGGTGTCCTTTCTCTGTTTCTCGGGCCGTGGTCGGAGGAGGGTGTGGTCTGGTGGTTTCTATTGCATGCGTCAGACCTCGCGGCCTGCTCTCACTCCCCGGGGAGATGAGGTCAGTGTCCTCGAGAAGCTGCCGCTGTAGCTCAGTTCTACAGTTCTGGAAGGTCTCCCTCCAGTCTTCAGTGGCCGCACTGAAGGCCCTGGGTGAGAGGTTTCAAGCTACGTCTTTCTGGGCGGGGGGAGCAGGGTGAATGACCTACTGTTTGCAAGAGTTGTCTGCTGGGCACTGTAATCCACCATAAACTAAAACATTTCTTCACCTTTGGACTTTTGCTGCTGTTTGCATTTTCACGGTTCATTGATGTGTTCTAAGGGCAAACAGAGATATGTGTGTTTGTGTTGAAGAATTCAGTTATCTGCTTTGTGGGTGAAGAGGCCTCGGTCTGGCTGTAAATACGGTTTGCATCTCTACTGCTCTGTTGAGTCAGATATTTGCACTATGTGGTGAGAGCCTGCATAGAAATCCTCCCTTTTGCATAACCCAGGCTGCGTAGCGACAGCCTGCATTGCCTCAGTCCGCCCTATGCATGTTCTGTGTGTGAGTGAGGCTCGCACTCGTGAGTAAGGGAAACGTGCACTCAGCTCACAGGGTGAGTGAAACGTGTACTACTGCTGACTGCCCTGTATGTTTTCTGAAGTTTCTAATGCTGTTGTTACAGACGTGCTTCTGTCTGTGCCTATAGTACCATCATGGCAACGCCCCCACCCCCTCTCTTAGCATGCAACCTGCAAATAAATACACATCACACAAGTTTTAACTTGGGAAAAACTGCTGCAGGTTTATTCTCGCCACCTGCCACCCTGATGAGCCAAGCAGCACTGTGGCAAACCAACTGTGTACTGCCCTTCTGGTGAACCCCTTCTTCGATCACATGACCATTAGATCCCTTATACTCATGCCCCTTTCAGGGCGGAGCGTAGCTAGGCAAGCCCCCGGTTGCTCAGGCCCACAACCGCCCGAAGGACTAACGGTGCGCTGACACAGGTTCCAGGAACCTCCCAGGAGGCTCCTGGGGTTAGGCTCTGGCACCCCCTATGGTGCCACGCAGAGGTACCCTTCTGTACCCATATGCATCCAGATCGCCCTGTAAGTCCGCCACAGCTCTGGAGACGGCCACCGTCGCTGCCAGAGCCCCCCAACAAAACAGCTATCGTCTTACCCGCGACTTCTCCTGTCTAGAGCCTCCTGCCACTCTAGATGAAAGTGAACCATCCCTACTGATGATAGAAGGGCCCCATCTATATCACAATAGTCCTTTACGTTAGCCTGGATCAGCTAGTGTCTGATAAAACCAAAGGCCCTTTTGGCCTGTGAACTTGTGCAAAGAACTAATCACCCTCATTCAGGAAAGCTCCACTGCATCACATGACTCAGCCCTGTGCCAACTCTGGGCGGGACGATTTACTCCCAGATGGCGGGCGGGGTGGGTGTGGCTGTTTCGCTGTAGTACACCTTCAGTGGCACCATACCTGGCATTTTTTGTATGAGCTTAGTGTGCCGCCAGCTGGTATATCGAAGCTTCTGTCATTGCATCCAGCTATATGCTGCACAAGCACACTATACCTGCAATACGTCACTACCATTGGCTTAGACAATGCTTGTTTAGTTGTATAAGGTAATTTAAGCCCTAATTTAAGCTTTGTTGCATAGCGTATTGAGAATGCTTCGGAACACTCTTAGTGTGCTGACCATTAAATAAAATGGCTCAATTCACTTGAAAGCAAGTTGAACCGCAAAATCAACTGAAACCTAGTACCGCCCCATGAAGCAGCTAAATGTGTGTAAAACCAAGCCGTAGCCAAACAAAACCTCTAAAAGCAGTTTACCCGGGAGTCGTGGAGACCACCGGAGGCCCTCCACGCCCTCCGTACTTCCACAACAGCCAGACAGGTCACCCGCGCACCTGCCAGGTGCCAAAACCAGAAAGCAGCAGCCGTTTTAAAAATGGAGTGGCGGTGCACAATCCTCGCATAGGAGACAAAAATGGCTTGTGCCGGCATCTGCCCCACACTGGGCAATCTATTTTATTTAACCATGGTGCTTTAAGTGAACTGCCTTCTTCCAATGAACTGGAAAATCATGGAGGAAGCTGCATCTATTCTTAACCTGGCAATTCTCACCGGCACCATGCAGCTCGGTACCTGTAAACTGCGTGCCCCACGATGCATCAGTCAACAACCCTGGTGCTCCAAGGCCCAAACTGGTGAAACCCGGCACACAACCAGAGCACCGTGCCTGCACAGTTAGCCTGTAGCGAAGACGCCCAGGTCTATAATGCGTTTCTCGTAAATTACCTCCCATTCCACCATTGTACAAAACTACTGTTTTATCGCCGTGCTATATGTCTATTGGCCACCTATCCAAGCACCCAAACGTAACTAATAAATTGAGCCTCAACCTTGAAAAGTAACAAACACTGGCCCTGAAACAAGGCAGACAATGCTTGAGCAACTCAGCAGCCTCCCTCTCCAAAATTACCTGTGGGTTATATGCTCACACAACTGGGCAGCTAATAGCTAAATGGGCCGAAATACTGATTACCTTTATGTGCTCATACCTACTCTTTGTCCGTAAGGAGAACCGGGTCTATTTCATGGAGCATAATTCCAGTGCATCTGTGAGTGACATCCACACTGTGCCTGACATTTTCTAGCACTCCACCTATGACAAGCCCATCCCTTGGCTTAGTCACTGCTTCTTTGTTACCCACACAACTATCAACCGCGCTACTCCTATGAGAGCGACAACTCAGACTGCTCGAGATACCAAAAGTGATTTGCCCCGCTTATCAGGATGCTTGAGCCTACCGCCAGACGCGAAGAACGATTCTGGAGCAGGGACTAGTTGTCTCCAATGCACATTGAACAACAAACAACTGCTGTACTCATCTTTAACCACACAACAAAACACACAAATAGCGCCTCCATGTAGCAGCGACCACCAAGGCCGGCGTCCGATGCCCAGATCCAGAAACCACCAGCTCAAACCCAAGCTCTGCGAAAAATACCAGCGAGGCAAACACAGACCCCACCATCTCTCTGATGGCCACAGCGGGCAGCAACGTGCGACCGCGCGTACGCGCTTGACACTGGACAACACCCATAATAAATTTATCACAAGTTACGCAACAGCGTCCCCATGTAAAGCACCGCTCTCCTTTGCTGCCGGCCCAAATTAAACGCTGCGACATTGCCAGCGAGGCTAACTTAGAGCTTTATCCCTCCGACGGCGAAAAGTGGGCAGCACACCTCTGAGTAAATGATCTCGTTATTACCGCACTTCCGCGCCAAGGCGCTTTGCGCCTTTTGTGGGCGTTGAAGGGTTCGCACCATGCCTGACATTTGCTCACATCATTGATAATTACACTTCAGAATGACAGCCTTGAAGCACTAGGGTTTGAACACATGACAATCAAAGTAGGAGTCAGAGACCTTAACTCGTATGCACTGCTAGCTTTAGAAACACGACTACCACGAAGGAAGGTGCTTCCTTCCTATTATGTAATTAACAAAATGGGCTCCCTCCATCGTATGCTGAAACTGCACTTTGAAGTTCAGTGCACTAAGGAGGGGGCAGTCCTGCAATCCAGTTGGCTGATTCACCCAGCCACTTCCCCTAGCTTCAGCGGGGCCTGCAGTTGCAAGAATACGACGCGTCCCAGGGGCAGTGTGACCAGAGGCATGTGTCACCGTCGCCAAAGGTCCAGGCTCAACGCTGCAAGCTATCGCCTGGCCCCCCTCCACACCCGTTTGGACCGCACGGCATGGTAAGGGAGGCCTGCGAACGTGTGCAAATATCCCTCAATGGCGACGTGCCCAGCCACGTTGCTGATCTTGCCTCAACTCATGTAAAATTTGCGCACTGAATGTGTATGAAAACTACCGGTGTGCGTGCTCCTTGGGGATGAGTGGGCATGACCTATCCACGGCGCTGCTGGTGAGGTCGGACCCATGTGGTCGCCCAGCTGGAACGCCCCAACGACCATCAATCAGGACGCAGCGCATCAGTGTAGACTCGCGGTCCCGGGCTCTGTCCATGTGGGACCTCATCCAACCGGAGAGAAGTGAGCCCCCCACGTGAACCAGTTACATGGAACACTTCAGAAGCCTGACTTAACCATCCTTTACTACCTCAAATCCGTAGGCCACCTTGTCTCCCTGCGCCCTGTGTGTGTTACCTTGCAATCACGTTTCCTACTTGGTAGATCTGTGCTTAACACTATTAGGCTTACAGAAGTGCGTGAGAGGCGATGTTCCTTTGCTGAAAACCCAGACAGCATGGCGTGAGAATCGAAAGCAAGCACGCTTATTCACGGCGGTGCGGGGGACGGCAGCTTTTGCTGTACCCCTTTTTATCGTTCCGGGTCGACGGATGCCCGCACTCTGTGGCCCCCCCTTACACTTTGCTCAACACCGCCACTGTTTCCATCGCTCAGAGTGCCACATATGTGATTCCACTTGCCTTGGGGAAACGACAGTTTTACATTTACCCCACAATCCCCTATCACATTTGTAGACTGGGCAGGTTGCTCAGGTCTGGATTGAGGAAGAGGATCAGGACCTACTACAGTGACAGGTTGCAAACCAGGCAGGAGAAGGACACCAGGTCTTGCGGGTAATGAGGGTTTTATTGGTATGACACGTTTGGTATTCAGTATTAATGTTCTCCGTGTCCTAAAAGTAAGTCTCTCCCTGGCGAATTGGCTGGGATCCGTCTTTGCAGCTCGGGTGTCTTCTCCCTGGTCTTCGGGTCTTCCTCACTTGGAATGAAGGGATGATCACGGAAGCAGCACACCGCTCCGGAGCCCATGCAAAGGAAGCCAACAGAAGGACGCCGTTAGTTCAATGACCTCAGGGAGGGGTTGCACTTGTGGGGCCGTGTGAGGTGAGGAGGGGAGTTTGCACCCGTGAATCTAACGTGCAATATGCTTCCTGCAGTGACTTGGTGAAGGGGTAGACACGAGGTGAGGGTTAAACGCGGGGTAAAGGACACAAAAGGAGGGGGGGAAGACGCGGGAGACAAACGCGGGTCTATGTACACTTTTCACACACTCTTCCGGCCCGCCCACACTGCCATACGCTGCCGTACCTGGGTCAGCCACGCTCCTCCCCTGGCAGAGTGGCACGGCGGCTCGAGGGGTCGTTGGCCTCCCGGCACTCCGTATCTCTCGTCTTCTCCTCCGGGATGTTCTTCGGGGTTTTCTTTCCGTTCTCGGTACTCTCCTCCTCCACTCCTTTCAAAACGCTCTCCTACTCCGCTCCTCGCCTGTTCTTCCTCCTCCGGGGTGATGTCACACTCCCTGTATCCTGCTTCCGGGTGTTTATCCAGTCCGGTGGTTGCTACGTATGTAGGGGGAGTGGTCTCCTCCTCCTCTGAGAACGCCCACTTAAAGGCGCCGGGTCTTTCCTCTTGATCTTCAAGTCCTGTCTCCCAGGGGTCCGTCTGCAAAGAAGGAGGCACAACAGGGTCATTGCCGGGAGTCCACCACTCCTCGTTAGCGCTCCGCATCGCCTCGTTACAACATTATTATTAGTCCAGCATATCCACATCCTAGTAACTAGTTCTATCATCTAACTGGCATTTCGTTTTCCTAGCAGGACACCAGCTTGAAGGTGCCCAGCATGCTCGACCAGCAACCTGGGAATCTGGGTGCGTTGCATGAACACCACATGGGATTCAGGGTGCTTGCATGAGCACCAATAGTGTACAAGACATGTACCTAGTTCTTGCCTTGCAGGGGACTACTGTTTTAGTGTTATAAATACATCACTTAATCTGCAGAACTGCAGTACAGCCAATCATGATTGCCCCGCGAATACATCAGTGAGGTTGAACTCAGCAGGCAATTGGCATGTCCTGAAATGCTAGCCAAGGTGCCGCAAGGGTGCAGTTGGCCCACCTTAAAACACTAACCCTTCAGCACACAAGGGGTCGAAACGTAGACTTCGCCAACCTGACACACCATAGAATCTAAAGCAATGAATATTTTCTTACCTATGTGTGATGTATTTGGGAACATTAATACTACCTTGATTGTAAAGGCGTATTTGATTTTACTGTGATGTTTTAATGTCACACCACCTTTACCCAGTCCCTCACAAACCCTTTTCACTTCCTTTCCCCATTTCACTGAGAGCACTATTCGAATGTAATGAATCTACAATTACATTGAATGATTGATCATCAATTATAATATGATGAATTCCTTGTTTGAGATTTCAATGAATGAATTCTTGTGGATAATAAATGCAATTTGACTAAGAATATTGCATCAGTTATATTCCATTGAATTATATGTGGTGTTTTTTGGTACAAAGTAAATACTTGTGTATACATAAGATTGTCAACTCGGACCACTTTCCCTTTTGTACTTTTCTAAGGTCCCAGGTCCTTGAGTTTACAGGGCAACCCCTTTATAACTGACAGGAAATACTGGACACAAGCTCTGGGCATGTATACATCTCAGGGTGGCAGGCCGCAACCCGCTGACTAGCCCAAGATCACCGGTTGTTGAGACACATGAGATTTGATCCCGGCTTTCTCGAGGCCAAGTCCACAGCTCCTAGCCCAAGTCCATAGCTCCTAGCCCATACGCCAAAAATGGCAACCAAGGGAGAGGAGGCACGCCGCGGCCCCCTTCGTGCGGGGAGACTCCTTGTCACAGAGGCTCCATGCACTCGACGCACTGGTGGAGACAGGGCAAGCTGTGACGACACAGAGCCCACGGGGCACACCCATCAAAAGCACTGTAGGAAGGGGAGCTAAATATGCCACATGAGGGTCAAGGACCTCCTCACTAGGCCACCGTGCCACCTCGGTTGCCCCAGGAGCACCTCCCGGCGCATGCAGCCGTCCACCGCACACAGAGTTGGGCTGAATCAGGGGCCCAATGTCCCCCCACTCCCCCAAAGGCCACACCCACCAATTAAAGCCTCTCCCTCGGCACCTGTGCCATGGATGGCATCAGGTCCGCAAACGTGGGGCTGAAGAGGGGCGGCCCCCCACTGCAGGGCCCCCAGGCGACGGGGCCCCGGTGCCTGGGTCAAGCGAGCCCGCAGTGCACTCGGAACAAGCCAAGAGAAGCTCAAAGGAGTTGGGGGCATAACATGGCAATCAGGTATGCAAACTATGGTGCAGACCGACTTCTATCCTGCTGTTTCTGTCATTGCCTCTCACTGTGTGCATACAACAAATCCGCACTCCTGGTTTGTCAGCTATGATGTAACAATAGCTGAAAGCGAGCCAGTGTCATCCAAATCCTTCACCTATTATTACTGCGGCTCTCCGTAAGGCCCTGGCAAGACGGGAGTCCACAACCAGTGCAGCATCGGCACCTAGACCCCCGCATTTGCAATACTCCTTCCCGCCGCGCCCGAAGGATCCCCTGGGGGTGGGAAAGCCTAAACCCAGAGGCTCCAGATAACGAAGTGACAATTTACACACCTGTCGAACTGCGCTGCCTCACCGGGACACTTACTCACCTCACTGAGTGCAGAGGGCCACACCCCCAGGGCAAAACTGCGCTGGCTCTCTGCATGTAGCCGATGCCGACCCCCTTGTGCGGTCTATCCCCTAGGAACCCGCTCCCTGTTCTGACACCACCACCACTCCAGCGTACCGAAACCAGAAAGGGTGGGGGGGGCGGCGCAGTGGAGAAGGCAAGAGGAGCACCGCGCAGCGACAACAGCCCCCTTCCGAGCTCCGCCTGCTGTCCCTTTAAACGTGCAACCTCACGGCTGCCATCGTAACCCCCGGGGAGGGGGTGTTGGGCTGGGGTTACGCTGTACGCCGTCCCCCCCCACCAACACAATAGGAATGACCAGGCCGCTCTGCGTGGCCACCACTCGAGATCTGACCGTGAGGAGGGGGGTGCACATGCAAAACCCACACCTCCAAGTGTGAAACAACCCCGGAGCTCCACATGCCGATGGACCAGCACACTGCCCCCGTGCGTGGGCACCGCACCAACGCGGCACACCCAAGAGGGGGATGGGAGGGCGCGCGACCCCTAGGATCATCATTGGAGACCTTCCAGCCGGCGTTGGCAACTTGACTAGAACCCCACCTCGCCCCTGACTCCCCGCACACTGGCCCCCGCAGCTCCATGAGGCGACATGCGGGGGCACTGCACCGCGTTCGGAGCACGACTCGACCCACATGGCGCTGGGTTACGGAGGTGAGACCTTCCCACCAAACCATTCATTCGGTGTCAACGGGCATTTTGGTAGCCCTCTACCCGGTCGCATTCACTGAAGCGGCGCCTGCCCCTATGGCTTGGGGACACTATGCATGGGTAGCGCACTGGCCTGGCCCGACCACCTCTCACTGAAAACTGGTGCCCCCAAGCTAGGGAGGGTGTCGCTACCAAATGTATTTATTTTTTATTTATTTAGCGATTTGTAAAGCGCCTGGTGACCCGAAGGCATCCCCGCGCTATATTGAATGTATTGTCCAGAGGAGAGGAGAAAAGAAGGAAGGGACTTTATTTTGGGAACAAGAGCGTTTTCAGTTTTTTTCTGAAGATCAGATAACTGGGTTCCAGTCTAAGGGTACGGGGGAGGGAGTTCCATCCGGCAGATGCCTTCACTGAGAAGCGTCGGCCTCCCGTCCGTGTCTTCCTGTATTTGGGGATGTTGGCCAGACGCTCATTCTCAGACCGAAGGGATCTGGGGGCCTTATAAGGAGTCACCAGGTCATTAAGGATCGTAGGACCAACTCCATTCATCAATTTGTGTGCAGTGCACATGGCTTTGAATTCCACCCTTTGGCGCACTGGCAGCCAATGCAGGGCCTTAATAGCAGGTTTGGCTGATACTCTGGAGGGAAGGTTCATAAGTAGTCGGGCCGCCGCATTCTGTGTGCGTTGAAGTTTAGCCAAGGTGGCCTCTGGAGCTCCCAGGTATACCATGTTACTGTAGTCCAACCGTGCCAATATTAAACCTTGGACTAGGAGTTTTCTAGATGCGGGCGGGAGTAGGGGAAGAATCCTCCGGGTAGTCCGCATAAGCCCGAAACAGGTACCTGCTGTTTTGGAGGCTTGCGTTTTCATCGTAAGCTCGGGTTCCAGCCAGACTCCTAAGGTCTTAATTTCTTGTTTCGGGGTAGGAATTTCCCCAAACACGTCTGGCCAGACCGATGGGGGGATAGTCGCCCATTGCTTTCCCATGAGCATGACTTCGGTCTTTGACCCGTTTAATTTAAGTGATGATTCACACATCCAACTGTGTATTTCCGTGAGGCAGTTTGCCAGATTGTCCGGGTGGTCGTCCAGTTGGGATAGAGAGACAACTAGCTGTGTATCATCTGCATAACTTACTATTTTAATCCCGAAGGGGGTCACCACATCCTCAAGAGGGGCCATATAAGCATTAAAAAGCGTGGGGCTTAGAGACGACCCCTGTGGGACCCCGCTCATGAGGGGGAGGGTGGTCGAATGGTGATTGCCATCCCATACCTGGAACGAGCGTCCGGTGAGAAAGGACTCTATCCACCTGATCGCCGCCCCTGTGAGCCCTGCTACCGCCAACCGATGGAGAAGGACATGGTGGTTAACTGTGTCGAAGGCGGCACTAAGATCCAGGAGGATCACTGCCACTGACCCTCCTGAATGCCTCCCTTAAAGCCTGCATGCTCTTGCTGCCGTCGGGAGCTGTTTGCCCCCCCGCAAGGAGTAACCGGGAGCGGGCCGCCCGGTGAAGGCAGGCTCGCAAGGTTACCCGCCCTCTCAACACCACACCCGACCCCGGGCCGCAACTACCATATAAGCCTATCTAAAGTTAAGCCCGGGGCAGGGACCCCCGCGAGCGTGATCCCGCTGGGGAAGGGCACACTCACCAGCAAACAGCGAGCGCCTCTGCGGCGAGTAGGATGGCAAGCAACAACTGCGAGGCAGACAGACAGCGTGTCCAGCCCCAAGGCGTCCGCGGCCCGTCCGATGCATCAAGAGGTAGAACACATGGTGAGGGGCTCTTATGTACCCCTCACCCTGCCTGGCGCACCGGACATGACGCAGCACGCCCACAACCCCAGAGGAGACTCCTCCCTTGGCCAACCCCCCTGGTGGAAGGTGGGGGGGGGAGGTTAAAGGGGGGGGAAGCCCAATGCTACTACAGGGCCGCCCTCCTGAGTTGCCCCCTCCGGTGTCCTTTGGCAGCCGCATTCTGTGCATGGGGGAGGTGGATGCTGCTGATGTGGGTGTCTGTTTTCTGTGAAGGAAGCTTGCACTGCTACTACCATAGTGTGTTTATTTCACAAGCAGGCATCCGCAAAAAACAATAGATCTGGATGTAATAAGCTAAATAATGCAAATATAATTCGTTCATGTCTTTTATGAATGTTATAACTCATTAAAGCCAGACATATAAAATTTTCTCCCGCTTGTATTTAATGTTAAACCCCCTCCCAACCCCACCAAGGGGCTTGCAACTGCGAGCCACTCTTTAGTTTTTTTAGAGCTACCACTAATTTCTGACATTGGCCAGGTTAGAAAAGTAAAGTATAGAAAAAAGAAGACGAAGAGAAAAAAAAGCTGCGCTGATGCGTAAGGACACATGGGCTGTATTCATACAAATGAAATCATACACAATGAGCCGTTATGCACCAGCAGCCATTTTTTTGGGTGCGGGGTGGGGGTAAAACTAAATCCTATCAATCTTGCCAATGCTTGTTACTTTTGTCTTAAATCATAACTTGTTTTATTTCAAAATATTTTTTAAATATTGTAATCAATATTTTTACTTTTACCTTTGACCTCTTCCATCAGCCTTTCTTCTAGTCCTAACTAGTGACTTTCTCATGCTGTTGCTATGGGTCGAATGTCAATGTCACCACTTTCAGCATCATCAGCTCCTACCGAGGGATACTCTGCAACATTTAGAGGGAATTGGAGTCATGTTGGCACAATATAACTAATGTGTGCCCAACATGGCTCTAGGATGGAAGAACACATAGTGGTGCACAAACAACTAACAACCATGCAAAAGAGTCCAAATCAAAATGTAGAATGTTCCTTATCTTCTTTATTTTGCTTGTACGATAATCATATAAGTCGAAACGCTACAGCCAAAAACAGAGCCCACGCGTTTTGTTCACCACCGTGAACTTCTTCAGGGCATTCATATTATGTATAACCAACATGTCATAATGCAAATCTCGTGAATATATGTTCCACCATGAAAGGATTTCCATGTGTATGTGGGGTCCCTGTTCTGTTTCAAACCCTGGATCCTTTACATTTCAGGCCAGGCTGCTCCCGTAGTTGTCACCGCAGTCCTTGTCCCAAATGATACACAAGCCACAACTCACACCACGTAGATCCAAAGAGGAAAGACAGGCGGATCGATCCAGATTTCACCCTGCAGCTGGAAAGCAGGTCCACAAAGGTGCTGCTTTTACAGGACTTGTGTACAAGAATACTGAAGCTGAACCTTGAGGGCCCAAGCATCAGGCATCATGCCAGTGGTCTGTTAATTATTTCTGCTGCAGGTGTAGACATGAAAAATCTTATGCACCACCTTCTGGAGCTCTTCCACTAGCCCCGGGGCCTGCTGTGCGCAGGCGTGGAATGATCAGCTTATTAGCTTCTAAGTACCTCTGACTGACAGAGGCTTTGAGCTTTCCACCATTACTAAGACCATATCTGTTACTTTATAGAAGCAGTGCTTAGTTTGTAATAGAAAGAGTGCCAGTGCCCAAAGCTCCGCGTAGAAATCTGCGACAGGGGCTTTTAAACATCTGCACACCGAATACTCAGGCTGCCTAGGCTTGAATCAATCTCATAGTGTACCATTCACTACCAGACACCTCCCCACCCCCACTTTAGCTCTCCTGCAAGTTCTTGCTTTCTCCTTTTGCAAAGATTTTTCCATCTTTCTCTTACTATTTTCTTCTTTGTAGTTGTCCCCCTCTTACTCGCGGCCAATGTCAAATGAGGAAAAATGAGTGTCCCCAAAAAATGGGTGGTGGCCCCACCACCAAATTAAACACTGTATAGAAGTGAGTAAGCGACAAGCACAAAATAAACTGCATGATTTGCTGTTGGAAAATCTACAGAGAACTGGAAAAGGGATCTGCTCTGACTCAGTCACCTGTTGCACAGGGCTGAACAGCCATGTCGTGTATGGCTTCCCTACCAAGCCTTCAGAGTGTACAGGAGTTTCAAACTGCGACCTTTCACTGCTCGCACATCACAGCTCTGAAAAAAAGAGAATTCTATTTTCCAAGTTAAATTAACCATGTTTTAGCTAGCTGAAGATGGAAACAGTACACCAAAGTATTTTCAAGAGAAGTAAGATACATTGTATTTGGTATCTCTGTACAAACTGTTCAAAATGTTCAAGAGCATATGTAAATATTTACATTTGCTTTTTCAGGCTGCAAACAAGTTGCCAAAACTTGAATTATATTTATTGTACTGTGTTTAAGCACATTACAGTATTAGGAGCTAGACAAGCGTTTTTATTTTTTTTACGAAAATGCCACTACTGTAGTGCATGGTTATTTTCAGTATTCTAAAATATACACTGTATTTTAGACTATAAAGGTTGTGTAGTTGAATGATTTGTGAGCTGTGAGAGCATCTACGGTCGTCTCAGCCAGGCTTCATGCCTTTACTCTCCCGTGAAATGCGGAAGTCGTTTCTCGGAAAAAGCAGCCATTCCTTCGATGCGGTCCTTCGTAGGAATAACCTGTGTTTTGAGGAATAAAAAAAACGGTGTGGTTATTTGGTGGGGGAAATCAAAATGTAACTTACAAATCATTAATTGCATGTAAGCATGACAAAAAAAGACAATTCTTATAATACTGCAGCTTGTGAGAAGGTCCACAAAGTGCCAGAAATCAGTTAATTATTTACATTTTTTCAAAGATTTCTGCTGCGGCTGTTCATATGAAATAACTGTTATGCACTGGTGCTGTTCTACTGGCCACCAAGTCCTGATCCAGAGCAGTGGCGGTTCCTCCGCTAAGGCAGAGGAGCGTTGCCTCAGTGCTGCAAGAAAGAACAAATAAAATGATACTAACCAGAGGTTATTATCATTGCATTTGTTCCTGCTCAGCAGTTTTACGGGGCAGGAGGGGCTGCTCTGCTCTCAGGGCAGGGGAGGAGCAATCTGCATACTCCAAGGCCAGTCATGCGCACTTCGAATGTTCTCCATCCAGGTTGCATTACTGCCTGCAAGGAGAACATGCCCAGGCCCCCTGGCTGAATGACGATCCATGGCTCAGACCAATCACAGTGCTGCATTGCAGCACTGTGATTGGATTTGGGGAGGGAACCTGGCTGCTTCCTGTTCCGGCCACGGAAAGACTGAGACAAAATGGGAGAGAGCGGCAAGAGGTACGTTTTTTTTCTTTTCTTGGCTCAATTTGCAAAATATATTTAGCGAGAGTGTGCAGGGGACAGCTCATGACACTGTGGGGGAGGCTGAGGCAAAACCAAAAGATTTTAAAGAGGTGTAAGCACCAAGTGGAGGAAGGTGCTGATTTCAGTACAAGAGCGGTTCTTTTGAGTGGAAGGCAGGACTCCGCGTGAATCAGAGGGAGCGCTGGAATCCCATTGATTGAGATAGAGGTAGCTGGCTGGAGAGTGTGCCTACTGGGGTCAAGGCCCATGGGCATGTGAGGAGCAGGAGAGACGGGGCAGACAGAAGGGAGGACATTAATTGTCTGGTGCAGATCACACAGTGCGACTAGAGTTTAGGTGGCAGGTCAAACCCTGCGGTGTTGGTAGCTGGCTTAGAGTGCAGCAATGAGGATGAGGGGGATGAAGACAGGGGACTGGAAGATGCCTTTATGCCAAGGAGGGGTGCATGGCAGTCAGCTCGGGGGAAGCCCCCTTTGAAGGTGTATGATAAGTCAGGACAGGAAGGTGCAGGGAAGGGAGTGGTAGTGGGAGCGAGGGCCGGTGTTCCCCGAGTCAGGACACAGTCTGTTAGTAGTTTTAGACTACAGGTTATTCCCCGGCCAGCATTTATGGAGTCACGAGCGGTGTAAGTTAGTTAGCATGAGTTGGCGGAGTCACAGGTTTTTCAGAATAGGGGTTATACTAGCACACCAGGCCTGTGTCCTTTTCCGCAGGACAATAATTAAGCTGGGGGTTTGCAGACTCAGGGGAGCCTACTGTGACTTGTTGACTCTGAGGGGGAGAGAAGGCTTGGCCTCGTGCAAGCAGCTAGACAGCGACATTGGACGACAAGATCACCACCTCCAAGAAGGACTGTTGTGACCTCGGTAATGCAATGCAAAATGCGGAAGGGTTTAGTGCAACCGGCACTAGAAGCCAGCTGACCGGTGAATGGGATGAGTCGTCCTACATCATTGGAGAGGTTGAAAGGGCAGGATCCATGATGCATTGGTGCAGCATGATATGTAGTGGGCGAATGAAGATGCTCAGCGAGTGGTTGAAAAACACGCTGTAAATTTTGATGGCGATGAAGAGAGTTTGGAGGACGGGGAAGTGCGGGATGAGGATGAGAGTCCGATTGTGGAGTCGAGATGGTGACAAAAAAGCTCGGGCAGGGGTTGCCACTAATCAATCTGGCTGTAGTTTCTCACAGGATACAGGCTCTCTACCCTTTCGAGACGGACGTGGTTGAACCCCGCGGCAGGAAATGATGGCGAGGCCGCGGGCCCCCGAGCAGGCACTGACCTTTGTGCCATGTAAGGTAACAAGGGGCGGGGCGAACACCACCAACATGGAATCTGTTTGGGTGGAGGCAAGGAAGCCTCATTTGAGCTGGTAGCCCTGCCGACGGAAAAGTGTTTATGTAAGGGATACTGGTGTTGGTACCGAAGAGCATAACCTAAAACGGCAGTGGCACTGGTGCCGAGACAAGGGGAACACAAACAGGAGGTCCTGGGGGCAACAGGAAAAACTGGATCGGACAAGGCACAGCCTGGATCTGGAGCTACAGTTTCAGGGAAGATTGCAAATATGGAGGGTGGGTGTGAACACCGGGAAAAGAAGACAGAGTTGGCAGGGAAAACAGACAAGCTGGAGAGCAAAGAGTTGGAAATCAAAAAGCTGCCTCATAAGGTGATGTCTAAACCATTAGGGGCTCACCTCATGCTGGACACTAAGGAAAGGATATGGAAGGAGGAGTGCGTTGGGATGATCAAAATCTTACATAGGGAACTAAGGGCCAAGGAGGGTGCTGGAACCAAAGAATGATCCTCTATAGGCAGGGCACGTAGGTTTTATGATGACATTTATTCGAAGATAATAGTCCCTATTATAGGCTGCAGATGTCATGTAAATGCTATTTCAATGTCTAACCAGGAGCAGCCTCCTGCTGCTCAGCCTGCTCTCTCTAACTGAGCTCTCAGGCATACATAAACATACCATGGTATAACACACAGAGGTTGAGCAGCAGGTATCATGGCAACTAGGGAGAGAATGCATTACACAATTACAGGATATAACAGAGGATTCAAAGGAGGAGGAATTGGAGCTGTACAAGTGGCCAAAGGTGCCAGTGACCATAAAGAATTGGACGACAGCATTTCTGATTTATGCTAGTGTGTACTGTGAGAAGTACCTGGGGAGGTCGATCACACTATTTAAGTATATGGAATTCATCCAAATAAATTACAAAGGTTGTACGTGGGTGCAATATGGTAAATAATTTTGGGCCTGTATGGCCATGTACCCAGAGGCACAATGAGGTGAGCTTGAAACTGACTTATGGAAGCACACTATGGGGCCCACAAAATTTGGTAAAATGCTTTTTACGGCAAGCAGTTTGCTGATAGTCAATAAGCCCTTTCAAGTGTTGCTCCACCCACGGAGGGGTGGGAGGTGTACGGAAAAGGACAAGGCTGGGATTTCAACAAAGGTCTCTGCACTGGAGAATATTGTAAATTCTGGCATGAATGTTCCAAGTGCATTTGAAAGACACACCTTGGTCAATTGCTTCAGGGATGGAGTTGAAGCAGGCTACTAGGCAGGAGATGGGAAACAGGGAACCATAGGGGCAAAACATCGAAGTCAGGCAAAGGGTTTACAGGACAGGGAAGGGTGGACATGCATCTGCTGGCAAAGGCTCATAACGCTATTAAGTTGGACAGGTTAGAATTTTACCTTTCCCAAGACGAATGGAAGGATAACGCCAGGCTATTGCTACAAGGATTTATTTGGGGGGTTCAGGCTGGGTTAAGAGGATCCGAGGGTGCACCGCTGGGTGGCTAACTTGAAATCAGCCAGCGCGCACAGACAAGTGGTGCAGGACAAGCTGGTCAAAGAGATTCAGAAATGCAGGATGGCAGGCCCCTTTGACAATTGGCCAATGGACGACCAAAGTGGTACCCAAAAAGAAACCAGGTCAGTTCTTGTTAATACAACACCTCCATGACCGTATGCCAATCAGTTAATAATTTTATACCAGAAAAGCAAGTTTCAGTGTCCTATTCCTCAGCTGATGAGTCCTTATTCTTGGCGGAAAGAGTGGGACAGGGCTAATGGCTGAGAGCGGCATTAAGTCAGCTTCCTGTTTGCTTCTGGTACATCCTGCCAACGTTCAGCTTTTGGGAATTCAGTTTGAAGGAAAATGGTATGTGGATACTGTGCTCCCGATGGGCTGTTTCATTTCGTGTGCTCTCTTTGAGTGCTTCCTCACATTCTTACAATGGCTCTTCACGTGGCATACAGGGATGAGCATATTACGCATTACTTGGATGACTTCTTTTTTGTGGGGAACCCCAGTTCCCAGACTGCCAGCGTTTGCTGGTAGCTTTCCAGGAGCTCCTGGGGGACCTTTGGGTGATGCTGGCACCAGAAAAGACAGTGGGACCCAGTACGGTGCAGTCCTTTCTTGGCATTGTTATTGATTCAGGGGCTGTGAATGCCAGAGGGCCAGAGGATAAAAAGCCAGAGGATATAAAAACTGACCATGCAGCAGCTGTTAGATGCAATGCTTGCAAAAGCCACGGTGTTGGTGAAAGAGATGCAGGTGCTCATTAGGCATTCAAATTTTTTATGCTGGGTGGTGAAAGCAGGGAGGGCTTTTTGTAGGAGGTTGGGATTGTCACTGTTGGGACTGCCTTTACCACATCATCATGTGAGGCTGTCAGCTGGTGTCAAAGAGGACCGTAGGATATTGCAAGTCTTTGTCCAATTCTTCAATGGGAGTCCATTGACTGCCTTGACGGAAGTAGTCTGATATGCACAGATATTTTCAGGTGCAGCAGGAAGGTTTAACTTTGGGCTGTATTGGCAGGGTCAATGGTGCACAGAGTAATGGCCATTGGAATGGAAGTGGGGTGACTGCAGCATTAGTGTTTGGGAATTATTTCTCTTGGTGGTAGCAGTGACATTACGGGGAGACCAGTTGTCAAATGAGAAATGTTTCTTTAAGATTGATAATATGTGGTACAAGTGGTCAGGTCAACAGGCCGTCTGCTAGGGATGCACACGTTTTGAAGTTGATGAGGGTCTTTGAGTGGAGATGCCTGAAACTGGACATTGTTTGTTGGGTCAGACATTTGCTAGGTGTGAACAACGACATTGCTGATGGTTTGTCTCTTTCACAGAGGGAAAGATTCCATGGGCAGGTCACGGAGGAGAACACAATCGGGACCCAGATGTGTCAGGACCTTCGGACAAAAGAAGACAGGCGATGCTTACGTTTGTAGTGCTCATCCATAGGCTTGGTCGGAATTCTTAGCAGATGGGCCTCAGAAAAGGAAGGAGGGGGGCTTGGACGGATGATTTGGTGTAATTTATCATGTCACTTGTAGAAAAAGGCCATTTCTGGGATACCGTTTCAGAGAAATTAAAGGGTCTATTCTTTATGGGGACACTTTGGTGGGGTTATGTCCCTATGGCCAGTGAGCTAGGGACATGCATTCTAGAAAGTTGGGTTAGGGAAGCTGGACGTTTTGGTCCAAAGAGGAGGACGTTGACTCTGGGTATATTGTGTGAGGTGATTAGGTTTCTGTCAAGGAGAGGGGGAGACTGTGTTATTTTCAGCATTGATGACCTGGAGGTTCTTCGGTGCGCCGTGGGTATCTGAGCTTTTAGGGTGTAGGGGGAGTCTGGGGTGCTCTGGGAGGAAGTTTTGCGTTGTGAGGAAGGCCTACAGGTATGGCTTTACAGGACCAAGATGGATCAGAGAGGGCAGGAGGATACTGCGCCGGGTTTACCATGTGAACACACTTTGCCTGGTCCGCTGGGGTCAGTTCTTAGGTTTCAGAATGTTCCGGGGGTGGGGGGGGGGGGCAGTCTTTCAACTTGGGTAAGCCAGTGACAATGTTCCAGCTTTTAGCAATACTGTGCAAGGTGCTGGTAATCCTGGGCCTGGATGGTCAAGGTTTTGGGACACATTCTTTCCACATAGGCATGGCAACAGAGGTGGGTAGGTGGGGTTAGAGTCAGGAAAGGATTATGGGTCTGGGAAGGTGGTCTTCAAACGTTTTTCAGTGCTATGTTAGAGCGGGAAGGGGGTATTTTGAGTAATTCTGCTGGTTGTCAACTCTTGCTTATGTTTTTGCAGGTTCAGTTCCCGGTCCAGAAGTCGTCTGTTTGAATATCTGGATGGTGGGCCATTCTCTCATAAAGTGGGCCGAGAGACATGTGATGAACAGCAGTCATGGTGCAAATTTGGGCTTTGATGCAGACATGTATTCTGGTAGCTGGTATGGGAAATGGGGCATGTGGCGGAGGAAGCTTTCTTCCATGTCTGAATTGGCTGTTAATAGGAGGCAAGTGTCCTGATAGCTTGTTGGTACACTTAGGAGAAAACAATTTGGTAGTGGAGAAAGGTTTGGCATTGATAAAGTCAAAGAAGTAGAACGTAAAGGAGATTTGGAGGCAGTGGGCTGGATGCCATGTGTTATGGACACAGTTTGTGCCCTGGAGGGTCTGGCGTGGGGCCCTAAGGCTGACAGTAACAGACAGGGCCTGGCAATAGCTCAACACAGAGATGCACTAATTTTGTAAGGATGCTGGTTTGGCTGGAGTGGAGCATTCGGATCAGCATTATGATAACCGGGAATATTCCGAGGGGATGGAGTACGGTTGTCTTTCATGGGCAGGGAGTTGTACTTGTTGCAGTTGAAGTTAGTCAAGCATCCCAAGGTGGACAGGGGGAGGGGGGCAGAAAAAGTTGCAGCGGGGGCCCTCCCCCCTTTTCCTGGGTGGCGGGTTGCAAGAAGTTGCCATGGTTTACCAAAGTTTATTGCTGTTAAGAGCTGTAATGCAGGCTGACAGGGAAAGGGTAGCAAGTTCACACCAGGAGGAGCCAGGAAATTAAAGGTTATGTAAGATGTTTAGTTAGTTAGAGGTTAATAGTTGTAGGAAAAAGGGAGGGGAGTTTAAAGGTCTCAGTTGCAGTTAGTTGATCAGCTCTGGAACAAGTACACAGTTACAGAATTAAGTTATGTGGGGTATATTTAGGAATGGGGTTAGCTTAACATAGGTGAACAACTTTGAACAATTTTGTATAGTGAGGTTTGTAGTTTTGTAAGGCAGAGGCCCAGGTAGTTTTTGTGATTGTGCACCTATTCCAATAAATGGGCCTTTTTCAACAAACCTGGTGTCAGTGGTAGGTGCTGCTCCCCCTCTTCCCCAGCCGCTCTCTCTCACAGAGCCACAACCAAGGTACACCATCTCTGACTTTTATAGAATAGAGAGGGGCTTCCATTGGTGGTGGTGGTGGTATGGGGGAGGTGAATGCACAGATATGGTGTAGAGATGTAGGAGGATACGAGAATTAGCTTTTTTGATCATGCCTTTAAGGCTGCTTCAGCTGTCTAGGCAGAACTGCTTTCTTAAAAAAAAGAAAATCAAACATAATATCCATACAGAGAGGGGGTTTTGCTGAGTGGGCTTCACACATTGGTCTGTTAAATGGTCATTCACATTTTACTACCACCCACCTCAGCACACAACAAGGGACAGTGGCTCAGCCCACTTTAACCATTGTCTCCCATCTCTTTAAATGAATGCACAAACCCTCTGCACATTGTTCTCAAAACCTAAAAATCGTTAATTTCTCTTCCCTGACAAATCTGGTTCAATCTGTATTTTCTTACATGATTTATTTTACATACTAAGTTTAAACACAGTTTTTGTATGTTGTCTGCACTTCGGGTACCCAAATAAAATGGCAATTTAGCAATTGGATGGGATAAATAATAAAAAATATCCAAATACAAATTCACCGAAAAAACAAAGGGTAAAGCGAAGCGGAGGTTAGCTTTGGTTACAACACTTAAATGTAGGTTTTTAAAAACCTCAGATATACATTGAAAAAACTAAATTAAAATAGAGTTATCGTTACAAAGTTGAAACAAAAAAAACACTGAAATTCTCAACCTATGGTTAGGATCACAATTAGTAACTCACAACAACCATCCAAACCATAACTCACACCACCAAATGCAATGTTTATGTCCTCCTAAAATGTATGCCTATTAATAATAATAATAACTAAAAGCGCCATGTAATTAAATAAAAACACATACTCAAACCAACAAATGATAGTACTGGATACTGGTCTTTTCAATGTGAATTCTTTTAGCTATGTTGTCTAGCAGCACAACTGCTGTTTACCATGGCTGAAAGACCCTGAAAGCCCAGAATCCCAGGATGTTGAGCCAACGCCGAGTCTCTTTGCCTCCCATATAGAGTGTATTGCCCTGCCCCTCGTAACACATAAAAGCGCTATGACATGACCTGTGCTGGCAGTTTCATAGTGCTTTTTTCAGTGACTTTCAGCGCTGCTGAACAGCAGATGTGCTGCTAGAAAACATGGCTAAAAACATTCACATTGACAAGGCCAATAGCTCTGGCATTGCCGAAATCTACTGGCTCAGCCAATGCTTGTTTGGTGTTGAGGTGACTTGATGAACAAATGTGTAAGTGATAGTGAAAACAGTTGAGGAACAGTGTAAGGAGACATGTAGTTGGTCAATGCGCTATGAGAAGGCCAAACAAGAAGAGGGCTTGACGCCTGCATGCCATCAAAGAAATTGTGAGTGACGCTGAATTATACCAGTGGTATGAGATGGGCACCCTGTAAGCCCACAGATAGAACACAGCATGTCTGTTCGGGACAGCGCATGCGCTGTTTAGCCGTGCAGCGCATGTGCTGCCTAGCCGAGACCTAAAAACAATAGATTTCACCCATGTGAAACCTACTGGCTTTGCCAATGCTTGTTGTCTTTAGAAATGGGGAGATTAAGCGGTTTATCCATAATCACAAATTGTGGAACTAAGTCTGAGGCTAGGGAGATGGTAAAGAACCCTTTCTGGAGAGGATGTGGCATAAGGCCCAGAGCTGCCACTATGGAGCTGGTACACCAGGTTTGAGTTTTGACGTCAGCTTAACATCCTTGATTTTGGGCAAATCACTTAATCTTGTCATGTCTACAAAAATTAATGTGACCTTGTGTAAAGTAACTGGTGCTAATGTAAAGCACTCCAATACCTTCGGGTGATTTGGGTGCTATATAATACTGCACACAAAAAAGTAACTCCCGCTAATGTAAAGCGCTTCAATACCTTCCAGTGGTGTTGAAGTTATATAAAACTGCACAAAGAATAGTAATTGGTGCTTATGTAAAACACTCCAATACCTTTGAGTGGTGTTGGCGCTACATAAAACTGCACAAAAAGAATGTGAAAACGGAGTCAGTGGAGGAGGGGATCTGTGCAATGGAGTTCAAGGGGACAGGCAGCATCGGGAGGAAGGTGAATGGGCAACCAACAGCAAATGCGGGCAGCCATGGGGAAATTAAGTGCTCTGGCCGTAATCACAAAATGTGGAACTGAGGCCGAGGATAGGTAGACTATGTGGCATCCTCTTGGGAGAGGATGCACCTTAAGGGCAGTAGCTACCGACTATGGAGCTGGGAAAACTAGTCTAGTCTGGGTTTTGGTTTCTGCTTAACACCCATGGCTCTGGGCAAATCACTTAATCTTCATGTGTCTACAAAATTTAATGTGTCCTTGTGTAAAGTAACTAGTGTTTATGTAAAAGCTCCAATACCTTCGGGTGGTGTTGGTGCTATATAAAACTGCATACAAGATACAAATGTGAAAAGCAGAGTTAGGGGAGGAGGGGATCTGGGGGAAGAGGAGATCTGTGCAACTGGAGTTTAGTGTTGGCAAGCAGCAACGGGTGGGAGGAGGATGGGCAACCAACAGCAAATGCTGGCTGCCACCGGGAGATCAAGTGATTCAGCCTTAATAACAAAATGTGGAACCAGGCTGAGGCTGGGGAGGCGATGTGCAATATTATGGAGAGAGGAGGTGGCATAAAGGCCAGAGCTGTAGGCTATGGAGCTGGGAAACTAGGTTTGAGTTTCAGCGTTGGCGTAACATCCTTGATTCTGGGCAAATCACTAAATCACCATGTGCCTAAAAAAAATGAATGTGTCCTTGTGTAAAGAAGCGTGTGCTAATGTAATGCGCTCCAATACCTTCGGTTGCTGCAGTATCCAAACACACTTAATCACAAAGAAAAAAGTAGTACCATAAAAAGAGGAGGACATGTTCAAAGCGAGCACCTGGTCGAAGCTCCACTGAGAAGAAAACATACAAAAAAGACGAACACAACTGGAAATAGCATACTTCAACCAACAGCAAGCAAGGAAAACAGAGTGGCAAGCATACAAACAAATGTAAAGTAAATGTGGGCTGTAAGCCCTTTTTAAGATTCTTTTTTAAAATACAAAAGACTTTGCCAGCTCAGCGCAACCACTGTACAGGTGAAACCTAAAAAGGGGGGTTCTCAACTGATTTACCTTGTTAATTCCTATGGCAAACTTCAATCACAGATACAGAAAACAACAGCTGAACAGAATATCATATCTGGCAAAAAGTCAGAACTGATTTTGGAAAAGGGGGGTGGTGATGGACAGAGTTTCTGAATGATGCAGAATACTCTTACCAAGTCAAGAGATCATGGTTTTAATCCATCACCGTTATTTAGCTCAATGCACCATCCCAGCTCAGAACTTGGCTATATGCAAATTAGTCTGTTCCTGTCCCAGTGCATGCTGGGAACAGGGCAAACCAAACTACCAAGCCAATTCTTACACTGGGAAGGAAACAAGCTTCCGGGGACCGGTTTCTGGCATCGCAGCCTTCTTCGGCCCGGCTTGCTTGAATCCTGATGGTGCAATGAGCAAGGGACTCACGTCTGAGCATACCCTCCCACACATAGTGTGGATAAAACCGATTTTGGAAAAGGGGGGTGGTGATGGACAGAGTTTCTGAATGATGCAGAATACTCTTACCAAGTCAAGAGATCATGGTTTTAATCCATCACCGTTATTTAGCTCAATGCACCATCCCAGCTCAGAACTTGGCTATATGCAAATTAGTCTGTTCCTGTCCCAGTGCATGCTGGGAACAGGGCAAACCAAACTACCAAGCCAATTCTTACACTGGGAAGGAAACAAGCTTCCGGGGACCGGTTTCTGGCATCACAGCCTTCTTCGGCCCGGCTTGCTTGAATCCTGATGGTGCAATGAGCAAGGGACTCACGTCTGAGCAACCCCCTTTTTCCAAAATCGATTTTATCCACACTATGTGTGGGAGGGTATACTCAGACGTGAGTCCCTTGCTCATTGCACCATCAGGATTCAAGCAAGCCGGGCCGACGAAGGCTGTGATGCCAGAAACCGGTCCCCGGAAGCTTGTCTCCTTCCCAGTATAAGAATTGGCTTGGTAGTTTAGTTTGCCCTGTTCCCATCATGCACTGGGACAGGAACAGACTAATTTGCATATAGCCAGGTTCTGAGCTGGGATGGTGCAATGAGCTAAAAAACAGGTGATGGATTAAAACCATGATCTCTTGACTTGGTAAGAGTATTCTGCATCAATCAGAAACTCTGTCCATCACCACCCCCTTTTTCCAAAATCGATTTTATCCACACTATGTGTGGGAGGGTATACTCAGACGTGAGTCCCTTGCTCATTGCACCATCAGGATTCAAGCAAGCCGGGCCGACGAAGGCTGTGATGCCAGAAACCGGTCCCCGGAAGCTTGTCTCCTTCCCAGTATAAGAATTGGCTTGGTAGTTTAGTTTGCCCTGTTCCCATCATGCACTGGGACAGGAACAGACTAATTTGCATATAGCCAGGTTCTGAGCTGCGATGGTGCAATGAGCTAAAAAACAGGTGATGGATTAAAACCATGATCTCTTGACTTGGTAAGAGTATTCTGCATCAATCAGAAACTCTGTCCATCACCACCCCCTTTTTCCAAAATCGATTTTATCCACACTATGTGTGGGAGGGTATACTCAGACGTGAGTCCCTTGCTCATTGCACCATCAGGATTCAAGCAAGCCGGGCCGACGAAGGCTGTGATGCCAGAAACCGGTCCCCGGAAGCTTGTCTCCTTCCCAGTATAAGAATTGGCTTGCTAGTTTAGTTTGCCCTGTTCCCATCATGCACTGGGACAGGAACAGACTAATTTGCATATAGCCAGGTTCTGAGCTGGGATGGTGCAATGAGCTAAAAAACAGGTGATGGATTAAAACCATGATCTCTTGACTTGGTAAGAGTATTCTGCATCAATCAGAAACTCTGTCCATCACCACCCCCTTTTTCCAAAATCAAAAAGTCAGAACTGTACTCAGAAAGTGTGCGTTTTGTAATTTTGTGTGAAATTCGCCCTTTTAAAAAAAAAAATTTGCATTTAAAGAGGTGATCTGGTGGTCACGAAGGGGACTATTAACACCTTCGGTGCCCATAACCGCTCCCGGCCGTCATGAGTCACAGTAGACGTGTGCTCATGACGGCTGTGAGCCGTCAGAACGTTGCCGCTCCACCCACGTGCGGTTAATTCCCTGCCTGTGGGCAGAGTTCTGATGGCTCTCCGCCGTCATGAGCACACGCCCACCATGATTTATGATGGCTGTGAGCCGTCATAAGTACCTGAGCGCCGTGCCACGCCCAACCCCGCCCCCCTCGCACCACGGCGAAATTCGTGCTGCAGCGAAGGGGTTAAGCTCTGATTGGCTGAAGGTTGTAGTCAATCCTGATTGGCTGGCCAAAACATGACAAATATGTAGAAGCAGCCATTAGAGGACTCTAAGACATTGTTCCTGTGTCCTGAAACTGAATGAATAAAACATATAAGAGGACAAGGTGAGCATACCCTAACCCCCAGGGGCATGTGGTTGATCCCTGATGGAGCTCCCATGTTGTGACGGCCATTACATGACTCAGGGTCACCATCCTCACTGGAATGCATTCAAGTGAATAGCAGGTTTCGAGGGTCACAGATTCAGCAAAAAGGAGTGTTGGGTCCAGAGCCTAGCAATGAGTCCGAGTCCTATGTGTGTTCTGGCCGAAGGCTATGACTGAGATGTTATGTTTGGTGTCATTTAACATGTCATAAGTGATGTAATATGTGAGGTCATAAACAGTGCATGATGGAGGAGCAAGTTCTATTTAGTACACTAAACTAGAAATGTCGTATTTCAGTGTTTTTTGTTGCACGTTAGGTTGTGCCTCATTCCAACACCTAACTATAATGTCACTTTAACCGCTGGGATTTTCCATTTTAAACATTATTTGTGTGTGTGTATCTATAAGATTAATAACGCCCAGCACTACAGTTGAACTGGATAGATGGTTGACAGACAGTAAGGTCAGATCCTAGATAGTAGCTAAAATCTCCCTTACCTCAGAATCGCACAATATTATTGACTCAATTTTGCCAAAATAAAGACATAAATAGCAATCCATCATCCATAAATATTTCTGTTCCACAAGCAGAGGGATCTGTGTGTTGGCTGCAAATATCTAGAAAGACAGATGCCGCTATTCATTTACCTATGGCAGTGAATGCACAAGGCGCTAAATGAAGCGGGAGATGGAACATAGACCTAGCACTTGAGAGATCCAATGGACTTAATGCCTAGGTTACTTGGATACAGTTCTCAAGGAATGATTGGGCCACCTCTAGGGAAGCTCCTGAAATCCCATTCAGCATTCAAGGAACATCAGAGCTGTAGGTTAACTTTCATCTAGGGAGTCCCCCGTATGTTTGCAAGGTGGTTGCCTGGTCTGTGCATACGAGTAAATATTAGTGGACATGATTATACAACAGCACAGATGTAAACACATCAGTTGCATAGACTCAGACTGGCAACAGCATTCATGGACAAATATTCAGCTGCCTTCCATCTAGTGGAGTGCAGATGTCAGGTTGCACCTGCAAAAAAGGCTACCATGAGCATGAAATGCCTCATAGGTTTAGGATTACATACCTGTGCATAACACATTCCTTCGATAGACATTCCTGATGCAATGTCAACCTACAAAAAACGATGAAGTGATGATTAGAAATTATACAATTTCGATATGATGTAAAAACAAAAGCCTTAGAAAGATGTTCGCATTAGTTCCCATTACATTTACATTCTGGACTTATGAAACATAACTTACAACAGCTCGTATGCAAAAGAAAAACCACCACCAGACAATTATTCTTTTAAATGCATTTTTCAGTTGTCGTCGGCATACATGACTACCTTTAGCACCTTTCGGCATAAAGGTAGCCATGTATGCCGACGACACCCAACTGGTTGTTTCCCTAAACCAGTCAGCCCAGTGTCAGGAAAACCTATCCGCGTGCCTCATTAACATCTCTAACTGGATGAGCGAATCTCTCCTCAAACTTAATGGGGAGAAATCCGAGATCCTATTGTTAGGCAATCCATCCAAACTCCCCACCAATCTTGTGTGGCCACCCTGCATGGGAACAACCCCCACCCCAAAAAAAGAAATAAAGAACCTAGGTGTCTGGCTCGACCAGGACCTCAACTTCCACACACAAGCCAGGAAAACCGCTGGAACCTGCTTCGGCCTCCTGCGCACTGCACGCAAAATCCTCCCCCTCAGACCCCCTCAATCCAGGAAACTCCTCATTCAGGGCCTCATTATGTCGAGGCTGGACTACGGAAACGCTCTATATCTTGGCGCTCCGAAATCGGTCATCAACAAACTCCAACATGTCCAGAACGCAGCAGCCAGGCTGCTTACAGGCACAAAACACCGATGCTCTGCAAAGCCCGCCCTTAACTCCCTACACTGGCTTCCAATCTCTGAAAGAATCACTTTTAAAACCCTCTGCATCACTCACAAAATCCTTCAAAACAAGGGACCCCCTATCTTGAGACCCCTGGTCAAACCACACAAAGCCAACAGGAAGCTAGGATCTGACCACCTCTCCCTGGCAAGCGTCCCCAGACTCAAAAGAGCACGATCAGGGGGACGTCTCTTTTCATATAATGCCCCTAGGCTGTGGAACTCCCTACCCCTCAACATCCAGAGGGAAACCAATCTACTAGCTTTCCGCAAACTATTGAAAACTTGGCTGTTTCCCTAGGTCACTCCGATCACAGACACAATCTGACGAGTCCAGCGCTGGGACGCCCACGGGTAGCTACGCGCTTTAGAAATCCACTTCCAATTCAAGTTCATAGTTCAAGATTTTTTTTTAAATAGTGTCAGTTTTTTATATATATTTGTTTCATATAGTAGAAATATATAGTTGTACTCTGCATTTCTTGATGCTAGGGTGGAAATTAACAGCAGTTACGGGTCTGTATCCTGTGCCTGACAGCAGCAGCGGCTCCTCCAAGCAGTAGTTAAAGGAAAACTAAAATGATAATAACAAAGGAAGTGTGTCCTTTTACTTCCAGTTGAATGCTAGGCTCAATTTTGCAGACCCCACACACTGTAAAAACCATTTGCCACTCACACTTAGCTTTTGCCTTAGGGGGAAGTGGGGGAATCCTTGGATATTACCACCAAGTGTGTAATAAGTCTCCTATGGCATCACACCCCCTGCAGCATCTGGGATTTGCATTAGGAAACATCCAGTAAGGACAGAGGGGGAGGTGTAATGCCGCCGATATCATAATTTGCATGGGAGTTCCCTGCCTGCTATGGATCTGAAAGTCCCTGGCCCTGCCAACTCTCTTCACTCTAATCGAAGGCCTGCCTACTCTGTATCCATTCCCATTCCCTGTTGTGTCGTCAATGTTGCAATGTCTAATGTGCAACTAATTCCCAATAAAAACTTTAAATGCTGCCTGGGTACCTATTAGTTCAAGGAAGAGTATCTCAAAAGCCATCTTCTCTTTAGTAGCTGCCTGTCAGATGCATGGATAAGGGATTCAGTGTCTGATTTATGCATGTCGTAGGCATTCCTTATAGGGAGGCATAATTCAGCTTTGGATTGTTCAAAACGTTTAGGATAGGTAAACCAATACATGCCAGACATTATTCCACCCCCCCTCCACCATTGCGGGACTGTCCCACTTAGCAGGGGTAAGTTCCCTTGATTACCCATTAATGTGGATGGGGGTAGGAGACCACCGATGACCACGCTGTCCCAGATCAGTATGGTGGTAATAACTGGTGTACTCAGATAGGCACTGGGAGGCCCGTGCTTCTAATTGGCCCATAATTAAGTTCCTTAAGGGCCTATGTATTATTGCATGGTCCATATGGATACAATTCTTCCAGATTCTGCCTTGGACCATTCCACAGCTATTCTCAATTGGGCCATAGCGTAACAATGGGGAATACTAAGCAGGATAATCCCACCATTGTCTCTTGCATGAATGAAAACATTCTGGGAGAGCCTAGGGTTCTTATCCCTCCACACAAGCTGGGAGACAAGCTTTATAATACTATTCAGATAACGTCAATCTGCCCAAACCAGGAGGGCCTAAAACAAATATAAAAGCTTCAGGAGGACATTTATTTTGATAGTGCTAATCATTCCAAGCCAGGAAATCATAAATAATCTCCAGGCCTCTAGGTCTCATTTAATGGCGGCTATTAGAAAGGGGTGGTTGGTGTCTACAAGAGCTGTGCAAGATTGAGTGATATTGTCCTCTAGGAATTTAATGTTTTACTTGTCGCATCAGAATGGAAGCAACTGTTCTAATTCTTTAGCTTCATCTTCTGGAAGGGTTAGATTTACAGCCTCAGACTTCTCATAGTCAATCTTGTAGCGTGAGACTTCTTCAAAAGATTTAAGAAGATCAGTCACTACCAAGAGAAGAGTGTGGATTCCAGTGCAAGAAGATCATCATCAGAATAAAGAGTAATTTCGTGTTTTTTGAGGTGCACCTCTTTAAAGAACACAACATAATGATGAAGTAACAGTCCACTTTCGCTCTTGGAAATCAGCTACCACTCGAACCAACACTTTGACTGCGTCTGTCTTTGACCCTGTGCAGTGCTAAGCTGCCTTTTGGCTAGGTTTGTGCTGTATGAATACCAAATACTTACACACACACACACACATGCATGCTATGTGTCAAACTGAAGGGAAATGTTCTTGGAGGAAAACTGTTTTGCAATACAGAAAAGTGTTTCTGACATGAATGAAGAGGGATTTCTTAGCAACCTGTGTAGCAAAGCTGGATGAAAACAAATGGGCCTTAAAAGGGGACTTTATACATATTTGGGAATATCAAAATCTGTAGACAGCTCCACAGAGTTACCAGAACCCACAGGAGCAATCACTTGAAGTGCAGAACAAGAAAGGAAACCCAATGTCCCACTTCTTGTCATTTACAATCCAGAAAAAGAGTACCAACACAATCATTCAATTAATCAATCAGTTCTTGTATAGCACAGCTGATCACCCATGAGGGTATCCAGACGCTGTGCTGCAGGAGTTTATTCGAAGAGCCAGGTCTTGAGTCCTTTCCTGAAGTATGTCAATGATGGTGCGGTTTGGAGGTGAAGAGGAGAGCGTTTCAGGATTTGGCGGTGAGGTGGGAGAAGAAACATCCTGACGGATGCGGGATATCTGGGTGAGGTGGACGGAGCAGACATTTCTGGGTGGTTGGTGTAAGTTCACTCGGTGGTTCATGTATGCAGGTCCTTGGTCATCGAGCGCTTTGTAGGCATGAGCTTGAATTGGCATCTCTTCTTGATTGGGAGCCAGTGGAGGGGTCTCAGGTGTTGGGTGATATGGGTCCTTTTGGGCAGGTTGAGGATCAGTCAGGCTGCTGTTCTGGATCATCTGGAGTCTTCTTATGAGTTTGCTGTTGGTTCCTGCATAGTGTGTGTTGCCGTAGTCGAGCCGGCTGATGAGGGCCTGTGTCACTGTTTTCCTGGTGTTGATGAGTATCAATTTGAAAATTCTATGGAGTATGTGGAGTCTGATGTAGCAGGTTGAGGAGAGGGAAATGTCCTGTTTCATGGAGAGTCCGCTGTCAAGGATGATGCCACGGTTGCAGGCATGTGCTTTTGGAGTGGGTGCAGGGCTGAGCTCTGATGGCCACCTGGAGTCATTTCAGAGAGTGGTGTGTCTGCCGAAGATCACACTTCAGTCTTGTCCATGTTGAGCTTCATGTAGATGTCTTTCATCCAGGCTGGGCGCTCCTTATGCAGTTGTGGAAGTTGGCTTTCATTGCAGTGGGGTAAGCTGAGAGGATGAGTTGGGTGTTGTCAGCATAGGAGATGATGTTGATGTTGTGTGTTATCAGTGAAAAATGTTTTAGTGTGGGCATTAATGGAAACAGCTTAAGAAGTACATGAGTGAATGAATCACCACAGCTTCAAGAAACAAAGAATATAGCTTGAAGGGTCAATATTTTTCAGGGCCCACACACAGCATCTGAGATTTGAAGATTGTATAAGGCAAAATGTAATTTCAAGACAGACGGAAAGAAAAATATAAGGGCAAGTGACTGTTCAATATATTTAAAGACGGCTAGGAACAGAAAAGGCATCTTCGTGATTAACTGTCTTCAGTATTAAAAGTCTACCACTCCCCCTCACAGGCTGCAGGATTCTGAACTGACATTTTATACCTTACTGTCTGAGGCACTTCTCCAACATGATTGACCCCATCCAAGACTTACAGGCATTCTCCTAACATGCCCTAGTCAAGACCAGCCCTATTATTCTAATCTTCAGATATACAGGGCTTCTTGAAGACTGATGCCACCAGATGCATGATTCAAATTGCTCAATCCCAATCAACAATCTAGAAGCTTTCGACCAACATGTGACTATTTGTGACTCTGCAGCCTTCCAGAGCCACTGATATGACATGTGACTGACAGACATAGCATAGCCAGCCTTGCAGAGGAATGCTAGATGGAATGTGACGGTCTCCACCCTAACCCTGTCCTCTCCGGAACCTCTGCCTGGCAAGCGATTGACCTCCTTTAGACTTTGAAGTCCCCAAAGGCTTTGGCCTGATACATGAACGACTTTGGCATAAGACCATAGTTTCCTATGAGACTCATTGCTCCTCAGCCACACAGGTCCTAACTTGGCACAGACAGGACATAACCGTAACTACACCCATGTAAAGCAACCTTCTAGAAGCCTCAAGTGTGCATTCAAGTGACACTAGATTTTAGAGGTGCTAACCAGAAGTGCGACTGTCTGGCTAGCGATCTGAGTGGTCTTTCAGCGGTATCACCCACAGATGTGATCTGCTCTGCCCCATCCGTTTGGAGACATCACATAGATATTTGATTGATTCTGCTTCTCAGAGGAGGTAAGTCGCGTTACTTGTAGTCTTCATGACAGCCAGAAATGCCTCCTATTGGTTCTCTTTCTCCGCCACATTTCAAGACACACTCCACTAAATTCTATCCTTAGCTGTCCTATTGAAAAGTTGGATATCAGGATGTTTACAAACCTCATACAAACATGAGATAATATTATGTAAATTGATGCATTTATTAGGCTCCAGCGAATAGGAATTACAATATGTATTCTTTAGTACTTTTCCATCATAATGGGTAAGGGGATAGTCTCCCTCAACATTACAACATTAAACATGCCAAACTTCAATTTCTCCCAGTGAATCGCAGGCTTCAAGAAAAACAGAAATAAGACATCTTGCAGTATAAAGCGGTACATATTTTTTCAGAGACCATTATTGCGCTACTACGCATCTAATTATCAGAGAAGATTGCACAATTCTTGTAGCCTAAACAGGGTACACATTATTTATTTTCAATTAAATGAAATGATTACCCATGGGTGCTGATGCAGAAAGATTTCACTTCCAGAAGACATTCCTTAGTCTCCAAACAAGGTTCTACACTATTGAACAACCATCTTCTTCTCCATCGCTCTATGTAAGCCACTTGAGATTCGATCCAGTTAGCCAATAAGTGATCCTTGCTTCACAAAGACTAGCCCAACTATGTGGCTTGACGCTTAGGAGTCAATATTCTAATTTCTTCACAGGCTAAATATATTATCGCTTAACTTTTATTGCTCAATCCAATGAAATGTCCACCATGAAACACTTAGACCATCTTCTATATCTTTCGTAAATCCTTTTTCAGCCCGGTAAGCGCCTAAAGCAGATTATAATCTGGGTATAAATTGTGCATACAGGAGCTTTAGCAGGACAATTTTTGACCCGATAAAACCTGAAACAGGGGATAGCATGCACCACTAGCACATCATTCCACATTCCAAGGTGTATTTATCATGATAATACACAAATTGCAAAGCCATAAACAGAGACCCCCACGCATGCCATTGGTATTTATCAGGTGTGTTATTTGCACCCAGGATTGTGCCACCATAGTATAGGCCTTATTATGCTAAGAGTTAGCTAAGGATGTATCTGCTTGTCACTCATAGTTAAGATCGGGTGAAGTAAGAAAGAACTGTTATCCGAGGTGTGCAATTATCAGTTGCATACTAGGTCACTTGTTTTACTAATATCAGACATAACTAATTACCTCAAAGCCCTTGTTCATGGAAAGTTTTGCCATTTTCACTGCCACTGGAGCCTTTTGAAAAAAAGGAGAAACAGGCATAAATATAAATAAACAATTCAATGGACTTAAAAAAATGTTGCTGGGTAACACAAATAGTTTGAGAAACTCCAACATTCTGTCGAATGCAATGCTGGCTGCGGCTAGAATTCAATATACACTTCCCCAATAAACATTAAGATGCTGAATTAAATTTAGCCCGATGGAGTAAGTACCATCCCCATGGCGGAGTACTCCATCCGCTGTGCTCAGAGATAACGCGCTACCTTTGCGGCTATCTCTTGTATTTCCTGCAGCCGCTGTTTCAGCGGTCCCTGGGAATGCACTGAAAGTTTGATGGGCCACTCAGTCAAGGTCTACACACTGAAGGTCCACCCCACTCTAAATAATGCGGTGGAACTTTAGGTTGGCGGAAAGGGTACTCCGTCATCATTAGGAAGTACCCCCTTCTGCCAACATATAATTCAGCCCCTACGTCTTGTGTGTACCTATGCAACTATGCACAAGACTGAGTGTACATGTCTGTGGATTTGCCCTGATAGTGAGCTGGGCCTTACACTCTCCTTCCACCTGGGGTACCCCAGCATCAGAGCCCCTCTGCCACTAAATGCCCCCTTGAGGTGGCTTCATCCCTCTTACTCTGCTGTTCATTAAACAGGGGCGGCAGCCTCACTTGTTGCAGCAGTACCAACGCTAATGTTCCTATCAAGAACAGTGTTCTGTCCTCTCTTACGTATATTTGGCTTCAGGGCTCCACATTCTCCAGCTCACGGATATTAATCCTGGAAGAGCTCACTCAGAAGTACACATTATACATGATTTAAATCATATGCTCAGTGGCACCAAACATCTGTAAACATCGTTAAACCTGCAAAGTTCGTTGTTTCTTAGTACATAATAGAAAGTCAACATATGTAAATGCAGATAAAGATAAACGTCCATCAATGTGCTTCCATACTGTCACGCAGTGGTATACATTTCTGACGCTTGCAAGGAAGACTGCCTCCTACATATCTGATTTGTTTTCTAAACGCGGTGACGTATCCATGAATTTATTCACTATGGATACACCAACATTAGGACATTTTCCTCTCTATCGTTTGTTTTTTTATGGCATTTCGGGTCTGCTAAAGCTTTCTTGTTACAATAGAACATTATTTCTACCCTGTCAAAGCTTGCGTGTTACAGGAGAACAATGCTTTTCGTTCTGTAGGAGCTGTCGGGTTATAGCTAGGGTGACCAGGCGTCCCCGTTTTGCCAGGACGGTCCCTGTTTTTAACCAGCTGTCCCAGCAAATTTCAGGAAATTTAGCTCATGTCCCCGTTTTTGAAGATGGTCGACTGAAAATGGTGGGAGGTGTTTTTTATGTTTTACAAAGCTGGGATACTGAGCAGTTCTCTGCTGAGGGGCAGTCTCATCGCTTGAAGTAAAATTGTAGTCCTTCTATTTTTGTGAAATGTCCGAGTTTTTGGCTTTAAAATTCTGGTCACCCTAGTTATAGCATAAACATGTACGTGATTCAAGCGAATGAATAAAACATGCATTGAAACCACCTTAAAACATCAATATACTCCCGATATTAAAATTACAAAAAACAAGTATAAACTTTAGTAAATTTATCAGAAAGTAGCCGAATGTTTCTAAACATGAGAACTCTAAGGGACAATGACAACTTAGGTTCACCCTGTGGTAACGTTCTAGTGTTCCGCAGCAGGAACAGGAAGGGAAGAGCACAGGAAGCGGAAGGCGGCCATATTGTGGTGGCGCCGACCGCTGCAGCCAGTCGCATTCTCCCGGCGCTCCGGGAATAAAGACTCATAAATCACCCCAACGTGTGTGCATTCTTTAATTTTACAATGGCGACGAGTTACGGGATGTAGTCCCAGAACACACGCGACAGCACCACTAGCTCACGCATTCCGCGTGAGTGCAGAATATTCTACCGGAGCGTGGCAGAGGAGCAGAAATTGGCGCGCAAGAGGCAGACAAACCCCTGAGGCCACCGCAGCACTCCAACCACGTCCAGGGCAGCTGAGAGAGCCCCTACTCCATACTACCCGGACCTAAGTGCACCGAGGGTGCTGCAAAGCAGCTGGAGACCGCCCACTCCATAGAGGCACCCAGAACCCGGACCAGCAGACCATTGGGGTCCCTGCAGAGTGACCAGGCACCCTGGCAGACAAGCAGGTACGGGCGGAAGCATCAGGATCCTCGCACCCAGGTACAGGAGGCGGCTCGCTGACTACCCCACGAGGAGAGAACAAGGGGAAGGGAGTGACGAGGAGCATAGAGAAGAAGACGAGGGGGAACAGGACGCTCCAGGGAGTCCAACTAGGCGGGCAGGTACTGCGGCAGGAAACAGAAGAAACGCGCCAGCGATGGCAGCCCAGAGCACGTCCCTCACTCAACTTGTACCATTCTTGACGAAATGCGGCGAACCAGAAAGAAAGTGGGAAGACTGGAAAAGGTACTTTCTTAACTATCTGGAGGCGCTAGAAGAGGAAGGTGACACCCCGTTTTCCAGCAAAAGAAAGAAAAAAATCTTGCTCCACATTTAGGCCCAGAAGGGCTCAGGGTGTATGACACCATAGTCAAGAGTGAGAGAGATGCCGGTGACGCCGAGGTATTCGATCACGCCATCGCGGACTTAGATGCACACTACAGACCGGTGGTGTGTGTCGCCATAGACAGATTCAATTTTTTCCAAAGGAAGCAAAAAGGCGGCGAAACGGTGGACGAATACGTGGTGGCGTTAAGGAAATTGGCTCTCACGTGCAAATTTGGCGGGCTGCAGGATGAATTCATCAGGGACCAAATCATTATGCACACTTCAAGCTCCCACATTCAAGAGAAGTTGTGGGTGAATGGCGATGCCCCACTCAAAGAAATATGGGCAATGGTCAAGAAAGCGGAGTTATCAAAAATGTGCGCTCAGGCAGCGAAGAAGGAGGCCCAAGAGTTGCAGGCTGTGTGCAAGATAATGGCGCCAAATAGAAGTGAACGTTCGAGACAGAACGAGACGCGGAGAATCCAAGGAGGCGGAAGGTATGACAACTCCACCAAACATCAGACGGAAAGCAGGTCCAATAAAGGAGGAAAACCCCAGTGTTACAGGTGTGGTAGCTATGCCCATCTGGGCAACGACAAGGCATGCCCCGCTTTTAGAGCCAAATGCTCTTACTGCAATATTTTCGGACACTACGAAAAGGTGTGTCGCAGGAAACCCAAGAATGCCACGGTACGATTAGTAGACCAGGAACAGAAGGAGGAAGCTAGCGACCGGGACGACACGGCGGAAGAAGAGGAGTTCCTGTACATCGATGTCCAAATACTAGAAATGGATGGTTCGGACTCCGACAGACCCCGACTCGACATGCACATTGGGGGCATGCCACTAGAAATGATAGCAGACAGTGGAGCGCCCATTTCCATCATTCAAAGGCGAGTTTGGGAGGACAACTTTGCGTCACGAATCAAAGAAACTCTTCAGCCCATGGATGTGAGGCCAGTCACGTACACGGGGCAAAAGATTCCCATGTTGGGGTACTGTCCTCTCATGTTTGAATTCAGAGGCAGGCATGCAAATTGCAAGCTGTATGTCGCGGAGAAAGGCCCATCGGTGCTGAGTTGGAAAGACCAAGGGGCGTTAGGAATCCAGCTCAACCCGGGAGGCATTGAAAAGATCTTGCTCATGGACATGGAGGTAAAAGAAGATGTGGCGTTGTGGCAGTCGGCGTATCCCAAAGTATTCAACGGCCAGATCGGGGAACTAGGGAAATACACACACCTCAAAGTTGAAGGAAGGTGCCGTGCCTGTGGTGCACAAAGTGAGAAATATCCCGTTCCGAAGCAGGGAGGCTGTACAAAGTGAACTGGACAGACTGGAAAGGGAAGGCGTTATCAAAGCCATTGAGAGCGCAGAGTGGCTTTCGCCCCCTAGTCGTAGCCCAAAAACCCAACGGCAAGGTACGTCTCTGTGTGGACCTCAGAGAGTTAAACAAAAACATCATCATAGACAAGTTCCCCTTGCCACGCATTAATGAGATGTTGACGATGACAAAAGACGTCAAATGGTTCTCCACGGTCGACCTGTCATCGGCCTATCACCAAGTGAAGCTTCACCCATCATGCAGTCACCTTACGTCATTTATCACTCCATTTGGGTGCTACGAATTTGTGCGGATGCCCTTCGGCCTGGCCTCGGCCGCAGCAGTTTTCCAAAAGATCATGCACAAACTGTTGAAAGACTTTAAGGATGTCCTTTTCTTTCAGGACGACATCCTAATAATGGGGAAATCCAAGCATGACCACAATACGAAGCTCCACAAAGTACTACAGAGACTGCAAGACAACGGACTGACCGCGGAATGGTCCAAATGCAAGTTGGGAGTCCAGTCCGTCACATACCTTGGCCACGAGGTGAGTGGACAAGGCATCACTCCCAAGAAGACGAACATGAAGGCCATCCTGGAGGCACCCACTCCGGAAAGAAAAGAAGACGTTCGGTCATTCCTCGGAATGGCCGAGTATTACAGCAAGTTTATTCCTCATTTTGCAACGAAAACGCACTTCATTCGTCAACTACTCAAAGAAAAGAACAGATTCCAGTGGGGAAAGGAGGAACAGATGGAGTTCGAAACCCTCAAACAGGAGATGAGCAAGGCCATTCCCCTCAAGGGATTCGATCCGCATGCTGAATCCATTCTAACCACAGACGCCAGTGACCGAGGCCTAGGGGCAGTACTGATGCAGAAGGAGAAGTCAGGGGAGCTGTCGACTATCTGTTTCGCTTCCCGCTCGTTGGCCCCCAACGAAGAGAAGTTCAGCGTGGTGGAGAAGGAAATGCTGGCCGTAGTTTGGGCGATGGAGAAGTTTAGACAATATTTGTGGGGAGCCAAATTCCTAGTGAAGACGGACCACAAGCCGTTAGTCCAGGTCCTCACATCAAGCGGTCATGATCACGCAACGCCCCGAATCGCCAAGATGACCCTCAGGTTATTGGATTTCGTCTACGAAGTGGAACATATACCAGGTCCACAAAACAAAGTGGCGGACTTCCTGAGTAGGGCAGCGGCCATGGATGAAGCAGGGAGTGAAAGGAAGCAGAACTGGGAAGGATATGTAGTGGCCACCATCCAGGACGCAGAAGACGTCATAAGTGTCCAGGACTGGGAAAAGGCCTACAAAGAAGACACGGATCTGGAGGCCGTTAAAGGGTATGTAGTACATGGATGGCCAGAAAAGAGACACCTGAAGGAAGAATTGAAGAGGTACTGGGAGGTCAGAGATGAACTGTCATTGGCAGAGAACCCGGTTTTCCTACTCCGAGGCGACAAAGTGGTCCCGCCACAGAACATCCTGGATCGCCTGATGTCTTTACTCCATGAGGGGCACCAAGGGATCACGAAAACGAAAGCTTCGGCCCGGACGGCGTACTGGTGGCCGGCCATAAATGCACAGGTGGAACGGCATGTGCGCACGTGCGAGTCATGTGCGAAAGCTGACAAGACTCAGAGTATGCTAAGACCGCCTTTAGGAAAGTTCCCTATCCCGGATGGCCCGTGGGAAATGATATCTGTGGACATAATGGGTCCGGTCCTAGACAAAGAAGGGACTCAGAAGTACGCAGTAGTGGTCATTGACAAATACTCTAAATGGCCGGAGTTGGAAATTGTAGAACATGCAGACACCGAAGCAGTGATTCGCTTCTTACGTGCCACGTTCGTTAGAGAGGGCATTCCAAAGGTCATCACTTGCGACAACGGCCCCCAATTCACGTCAGCCAAGTGGACTGCTTTTACCGACAGAAACGGCATCGAAGTGAAGCACACGCCTATTTATCATCCAGCGGGCAACGGCCAAGTAGAGCGTTTCAACCGTGTGATAATGGGCACCATACAAGCAGCCATTGAGGATGGACTGGACTGGGAGAAGGAGTTGGAGAAGATGATTTGGGCCTACAGAATCACACCTGGGAGCACAGGCTACAGCCCCTTCAAGGTTTTACGAGGCAGAGAAGCGTTCACGAAGGACAACACAGCGTGGAGGAAATTGGTGGTACAGAGCAAGTGGTCGCCAGCCGTAGTCAGAAAGAATCTGGAGAGAGCACAAGCAATCTACACTGCACAATACAACAAGAGACGTAACACCAGAGATGCTGAACTAGCCAAGGGTGATTGGGTTAGAGTGAAGCAAGCAATCATGAAGAAGAAGGGAGAAAGCAAGTTTTCACCACCCCTCAAGGTAGTGGAACCCTTTGCCCGGTCGGCCCTCCTGAGCGACGGAAAGGTTTGGTCCATGGACAGAATGGCGAAGTGCAGCAAAATACTGAAGTGGGAAGAGGACGTAGAGGAAGGAGCGGAGCAAGTATTCGAGGATGGAGGAAGTGAAGATCGAGAAAGGCAAGGAGAAAAGATCTATGGTGCGGAGAATCCGGCGGCAAGTGGTGAAAGGGAAGTGAGAGAGACTACGGAGGGAGGAAGTAGAAGCAAGGATGGAAGTAATGCAGTTGTGAAGGACAGAGAAGAAGGGGCGAAAGAGAAGACGGAGAGCAAGGCGACAGGAAAAGAGAGAGACAATGAGAGAGTAGAGACCCGAGCAGGAAGAAGAGTAAAGGTACCAGAGAGATTCAAGGACTATGAAGTGGACTGGAAGTAAGACTTTTGTATACAGTTTGTTGTTGTTTAAAGGGGGGAGATATGTGGTAACGTTCTAGTGTTCCGCAGCAGGAACAGGAAGGGGAGAGCACAGGAAGCGGAAGGCGGCCATATTGTGTTGGCGCCGACCGCTGCAGCCAGTCGAATTCTCCCGGCGCTCCGGGAATAAAGACTCATAAATCACCCCAACGTGTGTGCATTCTTTAATTTTACACACCCGTGTTAAGGGTGGGACTAAAATTGCTACACAGCGCAGAGAACTCTGCATAATACACCTATTTGGCACCAGACCTGGGGTGTGTTACATAAGCGATGCAATACAATAAAGCCCCTATTTGATAAAGCAATGGCAAATTACTTTCTCCACCATCATGCGCGGCCCATAATCGACTGGATGAAGGGCAGAAACAATGCAGGCACGGAGGCAAACGTTTTTATGTGATGCTACAACTCATAAATGTGAAAAACTGCCGATTTTGTATGGAACAATTCAAAGCTAAAAAGTGATGTTTATGAGTGAGAGAAGTTAGAATTAGGAAAGTTGTTATCAATGTGTCCATGTGATCTTTTGGGCTTATGTCACTGCCAAGTTACACAATTGCTTGGTATTTAGCCATGTGATGAAGTCTGAACACTGCTTCCGCCCATGAGCACTCTTCTCTTCCTCGCTTTTTAGAAGTAACAACTCTTTGATCTTCTAACCTTCTGCTCCAAATCACGGACATGAAAAAAACAAGCTTTAGTAATTGCATTGGTTTCGCCTATGGGATTCTTAATAAGAGGTATGGGAGCAGTGTATGAGTGCAGGGAGAATTGTATTAATGCTCTCTGTGCAGGGTGAGTGGTGCATGAATGAAGGTTAGTAAGTGTGGGAGTGCACGGTGAAAGTGCCTTAATGCACGGTGAGTGATATGTGTTCAGTACAGAATAAAAGACTTGTGTCAGTGTACATTGTTCACCTAACTATAACGTTACTTTAACCTCTGGTTTATTCAATGAAAAAATAAATGAATAAAAAAGCAGTTTCTCGAAACAACAGTTTTCATTCATCAAGTGAAGAGGAGCAAGAGGAAGAAAGAGAGATGGGGAAAGCAGCTGACAGCGACTGAACAGGAGAAGTGGACACGGTCCTTACCTTCTCTGGACAGGAAGGAAAAGAGAGAGTCCTTTTCCTTCCTGTCCATCCTTCCCGTCCCCGAACGGCCGAGCCTCACGCCGAGGACTCCCTGTTTCTGCCGTCCTGGGACGCATTTTTAAAATAAGAAAGAGTAGGGGAGCAGATTCTAATAAATTGAAATGATGATGTACACATACATCGAGTTCAGACTTCTAAAACGACAAGGATGACGCTCAGTCTGTATACTGATGTGAAGAGGGGGAAAAGAAGTATGTACCGCTGCGATTGTTATGCTAGCCCGTTGTCAAATTTAATTTAATAAAATAAATAAAAATGTGTTTAAAAGCTTTTGATGTAAGACCCTTTGAAAGGATGCAGTGTAGGTGTAATTTTGGTCAAGGGAACATAGTGTACGCTGTAGTGCTACTTTTATTGCACAACGTTGCTGGAGGGTTGGGTTTCTTTTCAATGGGCCATCCGCCTTTCGAAACATCTTTACCCTACCTTTGCAAAGTTAAAAAAAAAAAAAAAAACATCTTCCGTAAGTATACTTTACTTTTTCCCTAAGCACTTCTTATTTATGCTGTTCACCATTTTGTGGCCTGGCTTTATCCTATGCATCTCGAAGTAACAAAGCACGATCGGAAGTGTCTTTTCTAGATCCATTAGATGATTAGAGCAACAAAGGCGCAGAAGAAAAAATCTAATTTACTTGCTGACAAAGTAAAAAAAATAATTATCTTTAACGCTGCACTTTGGCCGCTGTTGGAGCTCTGAACACTGAAGCCCAAGTCCTTCTCTGATGCCATTTTATGTTCCAAAGGTTGAAGATAGCATCCAACTTGGCAGACAACATTTGCAACAAATACAAAACAGGATGAACGGAAATATCCTTGTGGCCCCTTTAAAGTAAAGACTCAGGCACGGGGAAGCAATGCAATGAAGTTCAACTGGAACAGAAATACCTTATTTTGTCAAGAACTAAACTGTCACAAATAGAAAATGCTGCAATTCAATAAAAACCAAATCCAAGTGGGTATATCCAATTGCATATGCTAAAACACTATGTACATACAGTGATAGAAAGACGGCCCATTGCACATCACACAAAGCGTTGATCAGAATTGAATGTAGTGATTCATTAATTAATTAATTCATTTAGTGCACTTTAAGTAAGCCATTAAGAAACAAAGAGATAAGATACTGACCTGAGGAACAATCTCCTCCGCTAAGGCCATTGCCTTATGGTAAGCGGCGTCCCCAGACTCCTTCTGTGCTACTGCGTGGTTAACAAGCCCAAGGGAGAGTGCCTGGTCGCCAGTCACCTGTCTTCCGGTAAAAATTAGCTCTTTGGCAAGACCCAGTCCTATGAGACGTGGTAAACGCTGACTGCCCCCTGCAGACAAACAACACACACCAGATAGTACCTGATAACGCCTATGATGTCATTTCAATTCTATCAACTCTTGGGGAGAGATGTACAATTTGACTAGACCAGGATGGAATCCTGCACCAGTCTCGGACTAAAATCTACAAATAAATAACTAGGTGACAGTAAATTACCTGCACCAGGGAGAAGTCCTCTTGTCGTCTCAATGAGGCCTATTTTTGCTGACGATGCTATTTGGAAACAAAAAGTGCCCATAATAAGCATAGCAAAGTTTCTGCTTTTTTAACACAATTTTCCAGAAACCAATTGAGTGTACACGTCCTATGAGATGACTAAGTGGTTTACTCAATAGTAACATTGACCAGACATATACATGGTAATATTACAGTAACAGGTCAGAAAAACAGCGTATGCGATACCGTACAAAGTTGTGATTGCAGTTTGTTCACATACATGTCAAGAATTACAAAATACAAATCCTGAGTGTGATCACATACACTGTCTGACTCAATATAAAACAATTGAACTTAAACAATTTTTCAAGAACTTGAAAATATGCATTTCATGTATTGCTTTAAATGTTTCATGAGGGGTTTTGCTGGTTTGAGGAGGAAATACAGTTCCATATGAACCCACCAGAGGAAACATGAGCTAGGCATGTTTGATTTCTAGTTAAAGGAAGCACCAGAAAGATTCTGAGGTATAAAATAAACAAATTCCATGACAAATAATCAATATTTGAAGCAAGTATTTCGGGGCATTGGTGTAAAAAGCTTAGTGAATGATAAAACCATTCTAAAGATACTTAATTGTCAAGAGGACAGAGTTGAGGTGCTTGAAGTATAATATTTTACAATAGAAACGTCAGACTACAAAATATCATACCACCACATCAGGAGGTGGTACAGCTTTAATAACCCCTCAATCGATATTGCTTACCATCACATCCTGCCAATTTTGTCAATGCTCTTAGGCAGTGGTGATACATTTTGTGCCTTCTACTTTTACCCTTCAAAATTATCCTCCTCTGTAATTTTCCTGCGTCAGAACCTCCTTGTTGCCTTATCTATTGATGACTTGATCACACGCTATGTATTCAAAGCAATGTAAACTATAATATTGTGTCATGAATGCGTGGATTAAACTTGAATCATTTAAAAGCTAATTTGGAGCTAGCGACACTCAAGCTAGTCTCAGGTGCGGCATACTCTTGATTTACTCTTTGCTCCAGAGTGCTTGGCATCATTTGAACAACCTACTATGCTTGTGCTTGTTGCAGTGGCGGCTGGCAACATTAATTAATGGTGAGCACTCTCAATAAATGCTGCCGGGCACTCCAGACAGAGGCTCCTCTCCCCATGCCGATCCTGGGGGTTGTGCATGGAGCAGGAAGGAAAGGGAGGGACTTTATTCCTTATTTAACGCGAACCCAATCAATCCTGGAGCTCCAGTCCTCTTCGGTTCTGCCACCGGTGCAGAAAGTGTTCTGATAAGCTGGAGATCAGGTGCCACATGTGTAGGTCTTGCTAGCCAGTGGGTGGGGTTGACTCCTGCAGACTCTCTAACAATTAAGGAAAAAGTTCCCACGGGCAAACCCTCCCACTTTTGCAGCACATCCTGTTTGACTTAATGCAACCTGTCCCACAGTGCCCTATTCTAAGTGAATTCCAATATAATAGAATCCTTTTGATTTTGGAAGTGGCTGGTGTCCAAGCCAGGGGAATGCCTAGGGAAAAGTTCAATTCCCTTAATCACAACAAACTGGTTCGAAGACCAGCTCCCTCTCCAATTGAGCTGGTACCATGCTGGCTGCATTGAATCCTCGGATCAAGGGTTTTTCTTCCCCAAGTTTTACTTTAGACTTAATTACCCATGGGTAGGTCACCGCATCTTTCCTGTCAAGATAATGCCATTCCTGAACTAAGAGGAGTCACATGGAGTCCCCTACACTAGTAGATCCCTCCTCAAAACCTTTCTGTTTACTGAGGCTTACAATTAGTCCTGATCCTCACTTTTTTTTCTCCGTTCCCTCAGCACAAGCGCCAAGAAACCTTCAGGTGTTAGTTGCGCTATATTAAATTTTTTTAACATAACATAACATAACACATGTTATGTTATGTTATATGTGGTTTTGTAGCGCGCTCAAATACTCAGGAGTGTCCTGGCGCGAACTCATGCAGAGAAGCATAAGAAGTGTGAATTATAGCGTCATAGTAAAAAGATGAGTTTTTAGTGATTTTTAAAAAAGATTAAGGTCCTGGATGGCACGAATCTGCGCAGGAAGAGCATTCCATGCACTGGCTGCTTTCACGAAGACGGATTGTCTGCCTAGACGTGCCTGGTGAAATCGTGGCCTAACCAGCCGGCACTGGTTAACCGACCGGAGGGGGCGGTTAGGTACATACAGAGAGAAGAGTCTCCTCAGATAGAGAGGTCCTTAACCGTGAATGGCTCTGAATGAAAGAACCAGGGTCTTAAACAGGACCCGTTGGACCACTGGCAGCCAATGCAGACTACGCAGATGCTGCCTTACACTAGACCTCTGCGAGATGTTAAAAAGAAGTCTGGCTACAGCATTCTGGATAATCTGAAGGCACGTGGTCAAGTAGGCGTGGATGCCAATAAACAGGGCGTTGGCTTCACACTCAGGTTTTCGACCTAAAGTCCTTAGCCATTGTTTCTACTCTGGAAGCAGTTTTCATACTTCATTAGGAGAAACACACTAAAAGGGAGCAACTACTGTCAGGCTTATGCCAATTAGCCTACTTGAGCAGTAGGAAGGCAAAGTCTTAACTTTCTAAAAAGTATGTTTACTGAATATTTAACAAAAATCTACCTTCACCATTTAATTTGATTTTTAAAAAATAACTATTAACAATAGTGGTTGAACCATTTCTGTAGCTTATCCCAAACCAAAATTGAAAATAGAATTTTATTTGAACTTTAGTTTTTCTCATAGCATCAGCTGTAGACTTTTACAGTGAAAATTGTGTTTGGGGGCTTGTCACTTTAAGAACATGCCACGTTCTTGCACCTACTTTGTGGGCTAAAAGGCCTACTAAGGGACTACTTACTTAACATTAAAAAAATAGGATACCTGCCTGTTAAAAGGGCTATGCTGAGAGGTCTGTCTGCAGGATTAAAAGCTGCAGCCATCAGGCCACATGTAGACCTGAAACCAGGTTTTTCCCTCGTCAGCATAGTGGATGGTACAATAGTTGCTGCAGTGACATTTAACTTTTCTTGCCATTGGTGAATTTTCCTGCACCAATTACTATTGCCTTACAGTAAAGTTAAATAGTTAACAAAAAATGGAAATGAGCACACAAAAAGGGGGTTGCTCACAAAAGGGATCAATCAATTCTATACATTATGTCACCTTGTAAAGCACCATTATTTGGTCTTTCACAACAATATATATTTTAAGGCTTTCTCCCTTTTTGTGTGCGCCTCTACTGCACACCGGAAAAAGCATGTGATACATCATAACTGATGCTCATGCACGTTTCCCAAATTAAGACAACCAGAATAGTAGGCAGGCCTTCCTCCTGCCTATGAGAGCAACATCCTCTCAAATTGAGATGAACTGATGAATATCTGACCTCTTACAAAATCTAAAGGCAGGGAACATAAAAGGCATAGCTCCTATTGCAGAGGTATGAAGGCCTTTGGACAGGCAGTGTCATTTATCACACCAAATACAGTGAAACAAAAAATAATTAACCAGCTCCTGAGATCAACGTGTGCCATTATAATAAAAGTGACAAGTAACGGAGCCTAACACATTAATAGAAAAGGCCTAAGAACGAACATTAAAATATAGGCACTATGTTCTTCTCAGGCTCTGTGTCCTATTTTGGAAATTATCCTGTTTTACGCTCTGCCAATCAAGGTTAAGGGCTGCTTGTTCTGCCAAAGAAAGGCTTAGCAGCTTCCATTATTTGTGTTTTACTGACATGGTTTAAGAATGTTTTCTTTTCTGTGGTTCTCTTCACCACCAAGGGATTTAGAAAGCTGACATGGCCACTCGGGTATCTGGATGCTAGAGGGTTACTCTTTTTTGCCGGGAATATATACATTATCCTTCCAGTTCAATGGCTGTTGGGAGGTTTTTACATGTTGCTCTGAAAGAAAAACGCTATTTGCTTTTTAAATTAATGTTTTTATACATTATGGTAAATTGGATGCCATATATTGTGTGTGGCTGCATGTGTGTGTGTGTGTGAGAATATATATATACCAGTCAAGTTTATTTTATTTGCTTGGTTACTTGAAACCATTGCAATAAAATACAATAGACAATAAAACCAAGGGCATATAACAATATAAAAGAATATGACTACATGTGTCCGGTATCTACAGCAGATTTGAATAGATTTGAGAATCACCGCCATCAGATAAAGTGTGAGCAGAATTCCAGTCAATTTAACCACACACACACATAATATTTGGTTTATTGGATATATTTGTTACAAATTTTCATTAAATTTTGATTGTATATTGGGTAAAATGTGGAGTAACATTTACCAATGTTGGGGCAAATATGTCCATTGATTTATCTCTGCTAGAATGGTATTGGGTGTGCATATCAGTGTACTTATGCATAGGAACCATTAGAGTTCCCCGGAGCTAACGAGTGGGCAAAGACCAATTGACAAGGAATAGCTCTCGAACAAAAACACGAGCACTCACCATGGTTATAATGTTTACATACGAACCTAGAATATAGTACAATAGAAAAGTTCTAAAAATTAGAAAATAGATGCTAAACATCAAGTCTGGTGAGAAATAGATAGTAACAATGCTGATGATGAAACAGAACAAGTGTATTTGTCTCCTCTACAGTGTGACGGCGAGAGGCACGTCCCAACAGAGTTCCGGGTTCAGAAAAATTTATATGAACTCGTGTAAGTACACTTGACTACACATTGGGCATTATGATAGATTGTTTGTTGATTAGAATGTGAGAGTGTGGTGCTCTCCAGGAAAAAGGACACACGGTCACATGATAGGGTAAGTGTGGGCATTTTTTCGGATGGCTGCTTTTAAATGTGTGTTTGAAATAGGGAGATGGTACACGCATGGTTGAAACTGTTGAGAAATAAAAGGATACACAGAGAGGGGAAACTTGGTTACTACTATGTTCCCTGTACTATGTGTGCTCTATTTAAAACGTTCTCTTTTCTAGGAAGTGGTTCCCTCACAGAAATTCTGGAGAGACCCCAGTGTAAGAAAAACTTACCTACAGACCAAAAGGTAATACTAACCCAAATTGGGTAAGGATTATAACAAAGGTACCAACACCCTGATGAAAGCCAGTGCCACCCATGTGGGGGCCTTGAGTTGGCAGAAACATGTTGGTATTTGCAGTGGGGATATAGGGACCGTCACTTTCCCTTTATACTCCTTTCTTTGCGGTTTTAATCCTTCCAGGGGCCCACAGCCAGAATAAAAATACATATGCTGGCCCTTAGGTTGTTTTAATTAAACAATACTGCATTATATTGGTCTCGCTACAGAGGGGATAGAAATCCTCCCACTCTGGCCTCCTTTTTTGTTTGTGTAATACGTCACGTTAGTTTTCGTGTTGTATGTGTTCTATTACATTTTCTTACTTCCTCTAATCTCATCACTTTTCTTCATCTCCCAAAAAAACTTGCGCTCCATCCAGTGTGTTGGTCTGCACCTGGATGTATGATGCGGCCCAATGATGAAGCATGGCACTGCAAAGTGTGTGAGGGCAGTATTAAGACATGTGTTGTCTTCCCCTAAGTTGTTATATGGTCAGATAAACATTGTACTGATGTGGGCCTTGATGTAATGTTACATGGATCTTCGTTTTGTCTTAGAACTAGGATTAATTTTTTGTCCTGTGTAATAGCACTTCTCTGTTGTGTGAGTTGAAAAAGAAAAGGTTTAACCTCACACACACACAATGTTTGGTTTATTGTATAAATTTGTTACACATTTTCATTAAATTTTGACTGTATATTGGGTAAAATGTGGAGTAACATTTACCAATGTTGGGGCAAATATGTCCATTGATTTATCTCTGCTAGAATGGTTTAATGCATTTTGCCAAAATATCGACACACTGTGTATTCCAAAAGACATAATTCTTCTATGTTGTTTGAAGTATACGGTTGCCATGACAACCAGCCAGTTATAACCTGTCAGCTTTGAAAGAATATAGTTGATGTAACTGTGAGACCAGATGTAGTGAGCAAGGCGGTGAGCTCTGTCGAAACGCGTCTGGGCTGTTGAAACGGAATAAAGAAATCTTACTATGGAATATATTCACAGAGTAAGCGCCTTCTTTGGATTGAAAGTTATGACTGGTTTTGGATATTTGGGATTCACCTTCCTGGGAATCCCTACGCTGACCCTCCTCGCTTCGGTGCTCTGTGTTACCAGGAAATCGAGTGGTATTGCTTTCACAGAGAGAGAAACACAGTGCCCCCTGAAGCCGTTAATCTGGACCAAAATGTACTGACACCGTGCACGGAGCAGCTCAGCCTGACCTCAGTGATTGCTGGAGGGTAATCAGAGTCTCAGGTAAGAGGGTGAGTGTACTGCTTGACAGCGTGCAGGTCCCGCAGTGGTTTATGGGAGAGGTAGTCCCGTAGTGAAGCTAACACGGGCAGTGAATAGCAAAGCGAAATCAAGAATTCCGATAATGGCAGAGGAATGGATTAAGGAGTGGGAAGAGGCAGCTTTGGGCATTTTCAGCACAGCTGATACAACCTCATCCGCCACATCTAAATCTGCAGGCCAGAATGCTGAGCCTACACAGAGTGATGTCAAGAAACTGACACAGGAACTAGAAAAACTCAGCAAAAGTGAAGTCCCTAAGTGGTGGGAGTGTAAATCATCAGAACGATATCTGAATGTGGGGCGGGTGCCAAGAGGACTCAGGATCCTGGTGGCACCAACGTATGAAAACCAAGACCCGGCAATGTTACAAGAGTGGGCAGATAACAGCGCGCAGTTCTACCAGAACATGTTGAATATGCTGATCAAATATGCGCCAAGTGACAGGGAAAAAATCTTAGAATGAATATCGGAAATTTACAAAGAACTAGAGTCACGTGAATATCAGGAAGAAATCCAAAAAACCATGAAGAAATACAAATATGGTTAACAAAATATGAGGAAGGCATAAAAGAAAGGAAAGCGATAAAATTCCAGAGAGATAGAATAGAAATGATTATTTAAATGGAAGAATCTATACATTTTCAAGGAAATTTGGAAATATAAGGTGCCAACAGCTCTCAGCAACTGCAGGTAACCCAAACAAAAATGTGGAACAGAGCGAATCCGAATGGAGTTCGGAGATAGAATCGGATTTAGAGAGCAATGCAAGTAGAAACCCAATGCGCAAGGCACCAACACCAGTGCAGGAGTTTTTTTTTTAACGCATGTAGCGGATGATGATCCTGCGCCCACGGCCACCTCGCCAGGAATAGGTAAAGGGCAAACAACAAAACCAAAAACAAAAAACAGACGCAGAAAGGACAGACGCTGGGGAAACCACAGAACCAAAACAAACAAAAACACAATACAGACTAAACAAACGCAGATAAAGCAAAACATTGACATTGACAACACAGTGATTAATTTAACCAACATGGAGCTTAACACTAGAGAAAAGGAAAGGTTATCTCTTGGACTCACGTACTGTACAGAAACTAACTTTGACTATGAACAAACGAGAATCGACCTCTTCCAATTTGTGCGAAAGTTAAAACTACAAAAATACTTTATCAATACAAACAAAAAGGCTGCAGAAACACCGGCTGACACTGCTCAAAGCGGCTCTCTGATGACAGCAGACATTGGTTTACTCAGAGACCTCACAAGTTTGGATCAAGAAGAAACACTCAGTCAAATATCGCCCAGTGAGGCAGCTGCCAGATCTGAGTTCAACATTTATCAATCAGTGCGCACACCTTTTAAGCCTAAATCAATCTTCATACCAGTGTTACCTAAAGATGGTCTTGATTTATTTGCGGACAATGTAATTAAAGACCTAAAAACTTTGTCACTACAAAGTAATAGGGAATTAAACACTAGAAATCACAAACAGAGACTAGAATACAACAACTTGATCACGAAAATCCAAGCCGGACCGGACATCGTTGTGAGATGGTCAGACAAGGGAGGGAACATAGTCTTGTGGCCACTGACTATGTATAATGACGAAGCTCTGTCGCAATTGCAGGACCAAGAATGTTACAATAGGACCCGTCTAACAAACATTGTGGGGATAAAGGAAAGATATCACAATGAACTGTACCGATGGAGAGGAACAGGGCTCATCAGTAAACCTGAATTTGACTTCCTGAAGAATGATTACCCCATAACCCCCCAGTTATACCTTATACAAAAGGTGCACAAAAACGCAGAACAGTCCCCGGGGAGACCCGTCATCTCTGCCATAGGGAGTCTTTTTGAGAATACAAGCATTTTGTATTCAAAAGCAATGTGTATTCAGGAGCGCAGCGGACGAGCGCAGCGGGCGCGACGAATGCGCGCCGAAGTCGCGCATAAGTCAAGCCCGTCTGCGCCCGTCCGCGGCAGACCGGGGCCTGGGGTCAGAATCCCTGGTCAAAATTACAAATACTCCTCCCTAGAGCTATTACAACTCAGACCCTCAGATAATGCGGTACCCGCCCCACCTGCTTACGCCTTAAAGCGTGCCGCCACCTATGGTATTTTGAACCCCGAGTTCATCACCGACAAAGCCACCAGGCCTAGTCCCTTTTTCTCTCCCTCACCCTCTCTTGACTTAGAGACCACTCTCAAATGCTTTTACTTAAACATTAGGTCCATGGTTAAACACCATATGGACATTTTCCTCCTGCTTCAAGCCAAGCAACCTGATATCCTACTCCTCACAGAGACTTGGCTTAATGCAGACTCTTTGCCCGACATTTTAGCAGCAGTTCCCTCTAATGATTACATTCTGCATGCTGACAGACCTGCTGACAAAAGGGGCGGAGGGGTTGCTGCGATCATTCACAACTCCCATAAAGTCTCTCTTTTACCGCCCCTCGACCTCATAGGATCAGATAACCTGATTTTTAAAATGGACACCAATAGTGGATCTCTTCTTATGATCCTCATCTACCGTCCCCCTCAAAACATGCCCACTTTCGCGGCATCTTTAGCAGAACAGCTTGCCCCTCTAATAATCTCTCACAAAAAAATCGTGCTGCTGGGCGATTTCAACCTTTGGCTGGATTCGGATGAGTTAAGACACTCAGGCAGCAGCGCTGAAAGAGACTCTTTTAGACATGAATCTTACCCAACAGATACATCTCCCAACCCATGAAAAAGGGCATAGCCTTGATCAAATCTGGTCTCAGAACATCTTCCTGGCTATCAATTCCATCACGCCCTGCATCTGGTCGGATCACTTTTTGATCAACTTTACCATGATTACCGGAAAAAGTAGGAGGCCCCCTTCTCAGAAAGGAGGAAAAACCAGAATATGGAAGAATGTCGACATTCCCGCTTTTATTGACACCTTAACTACTTCCCTTCCCCCATTAGACCAGGATATCGAAGAGATCGAAGAAGCCTTTTCTAGGTGGCTACTTCAGGCAGCTGACGCACACGCCCCCTGTACCAACTTTCCCCGCTCTCGCCCCAATGACGCTCACAGGTGGTTTCCACCCCTTTTGAAAACTTTGAAACTTGAAGTCCGTCAAATGGAGCGAAAGTGGCGAATAGCGTACTCAGAACAAGATAGAGCCAACTATCACAAGGCCCGAAAGGACTATCAAAAACGTATCCATAAACATAAAACAGACTATTTCTCGAAAAAAATCCTTAATGCCCACAATAAATCAAGAGAACTGTTTAACATCGTGGAAAACCTTAGCGGCAGCGATAGAACTTCTCTCCCGGTGGTCCCCACTCAGGAGCTCTGCAACTCGTTAAACTCCTTTTTCTTTGACAAAATCTGCACCATTAAACAAAGTATCCCCACCACTCAGTCCCCCCTCCTTCTGGCTGACACCTCTCACAATTCTGCGACCTTGGAATTTTTTCCCCCTATTGATAGTCCCATCTTATCTAAACTCCTTGCCAAGGTTAAATCAGGTTCCCCTGATGACATTTGCCCCCCTCACATTCTGAAAGAAGTGGGAACCAGCATTCCTGCGGGCATACTTTCAATGCTGAATGGATCGCTCGCACAAGGTAAAGTTCCAGACAATTTTAAAAAGGCCCTCTTTATTCCCCTGATAAAAAAAGCAGGAGCCAATCCGCTAGATCCGCTTAACTACAGGCCCATATCCTTGCTGCCTTACTGCGCCAAACTACTGGAGGCTCATGTTTGTGACAGCATTTCCAAATTTTTGGAAGAATCAGAATTTCCCGCACCTAACCAGGCGGGCTTCCGCCCTTGTCATTCCACTGAAGCAGTCATTCTTTCGGTGCAGAATACTTTGAGGCGGAATGTGGATGAGGGGACCCACTAGGCTCTGGTGTTACTGGACCTCTCAGCTGCGTTCGACACGGTCGACTATACCATCTTGGTCGACCGTTTCGAGCAGGCAGGTCTCAGGGGCCCTGCGCTGAGTTGGATCCGCTCGTTCATCACTGGCCGTACTCAATCTGTCAGACTGGGTTCCTTCACTGCCCCCACTATACCTACCATCTGTGGAGTACCTCAGGGCTCCTCTTTGTCACCTTTGCTTTTTAACTTGTATCTACGCCCCCTTCTGTACTCTCTTAGGAAAGCGAAAGTTACCATCTTCAATTACGCAGATGATTTGCAGCTCATCTTCCCTTTAAACACCAAGGACTCAGTGGCAGAATTCCAAAACACCATGTCCCACATCCTGAGTTGGATGAACTGCAATCATCTGAAGCTTAACCCAGGCAAGATCGAACTGGTCTTGCCTGGACAGAGTGCACTTAGTTGGAACCCCAGCTTTTGGCCTTCTAGCATGGGAGCCCCTCCATCCAAGTCATCCTCGGTTAAGAGCCTGGGAATCTTTATCAGTGAGGACCTCTCCCTAAAAAAACAGGTAGGAGCAGTTGTGTCATCTAGCTTTTTCCAGCTGAAGAAAATTAAGAAAATTGCCTGCTTCTTCTCTCCGGCTGCCCTCACACAGATCGTCATCTCCCTGGTCCTGTCCAGATTAGATTTTTCCAACAGTCTCTATTTTGGGCTTCAAACTGGAGAGCTAAAGCGCCTCCAGTTGATTCAGAATCAGGCAGCCAGGCTTCTCTTGAATCTCTCTAAGAGGCAGTCTGTTAGACTCGGCCTGAAACAGCTACACTGGCTGCCTGTTGAACAGCGTGTAGCTTTCAAAGCCGGGTGCATTCTATTCAAGTCTCTGCACGACTCTGGCCCTCTATTCATTAGAGATTTATTCAAGAGATACAACCCTTCCCGCAATCTCCGGTCCACCCACAAATCCCTTCTGACTGTTCCGTCCTACAAGAGGAAACGCCTCGGTGGCAGCTGTTTTGACCATCTCGCAGCTGTCTTCTGGAACTCTCTCCCCCTTCAACTAAAACTGAGTGACAATATCCTCAGTTTTAGACACTCTCTGAAAACTTGGCTCTTCTCTAAGGCGCACTGCTGAGCTGCCTCATTTCTACTGTGACCGACGCGCTACGTTCCTTCCTACAGCGCCATGAGGCCCCCGGGCGTACGAGCGCTTAACAAATCCATATTAACATTAACATTAACATTTTCATTGACTATTTTTTGCAACCATATGTTCGTGAATTGCCTGCTTTTATCAAAGACACTAGTAACTTCTTAACGAAAATATATGACTGTGATTGGAGTGAAAATTATGTATTCATGACCCCTGATGTGCAATCATTGTACACGAGTATCAGACACACTGACGGTCTGAGGGCAGAGAAGAAGTGCGGTGAGAGAAATAGGAAAGATCTCATATTTCCAGCAGGGAGCATTTCTACACACACGAAGGACAAAGGATCAAACAACACCCCAAGACTGATTACAGGCTACAATATGTATCACGCCAACCTACGTAAAATACTGAATAGGCACTGGCCGTTAGTACGGAATGACCCGTGTTTAGGCCCCACATGTGATAAATCTCCATCAGTCACATTCAGGAAAGCTAAATCGATGAGAAACGAGCTAGTGTGCAATGCGCCCACAAACATCAAAGGGACCATGTGGCTACAAGCTCAAAGAGGGTTCAGGTAGTGCGTTAAATGCAAGGCCTGCAAACATGGAGTCAATACCAACTCAGTCAGGCTTCCATTTAGGCACACACCATATACCATCAGAGGAAGCTACACCTGCAAGACAGAGTTTTCTGTCTACGTACTTGAATGCACATGTGGCAAGAGGTACGTAGGCAGCACCATACATCAGGCACATGTCAGAATATTACCGCACCTGAGGGCTATCATAAATGACGAACCAGGCATACCCTGTGGCAAGGCACATGAACTCGCATCACGCAGGAAACACACAGGAATTGATAGCGTACCCAAGAACATCAGGGGAGGCAATCGGCAACTGGCATTGAGAAGACTAGAGTCAAGATATATAATTATGCTAGACTCGAAGATCCCCAACGGGTTAAATGCAGATGAGGCTCTTAATGTGCATCTCTAGTCCTCATTTGCTTGGCCCGCTAACCTTTAACCATTCCGAAAACATCTAGATCTCACCCACTCTAATTTTAATTGATTTTAATTGACACAATGCACATAACACACAATTCTTTCATACAACACATTTGACACTTAATAAAGCACAACAGATGTGATTCACCGCGGTCACTGTCACCACAAGTTCACTAGCGAGCAACAATCACCAATTAACACGAGCTGGAGGTTAGTACACACAAACCTGCCTCAAAACCCACTTGGGTAGGATGTAACGACCAGCTGTGGTATTAGCAGCAAGGGCAATCCGTCATGTAAAGTCTTGTAAGATGCACTATAGATAAGGATAGCACCGGCTTGATTTAAACTTTAATATGCTGTCATGGGAGAGCAAGACATAAGAGGAATGTTCATGATGGAATACGAACGGCTACTGTTGATTATGTGTAGGTGCATGCATGTCATACACAACAGAAAACAGGTGGAGTAAGGCACAACACGAGCGTATCCTCTGAATTATTGTTTTCAGTACAGGTTGTTAAAGGCTGTACGCAAATATGAGCACACCGCTGAAAGGGGTGCTAGCTAGTGACATCACCTAGAATGTTCTTAATAAGTGAATGAGCTGACTCACGAAAATGTTTGGTTTATTGTATATATTTGTTACAAATTTTCATTAAATTTTGACTGTATATTGGCTAAAACGTGGAGTAACATTTACCAATGCTGGGGCAAATATGGCCATTGATTTATCTCTGCTAGAATGGTTTAATGCATCTTGCCAAAATATCGACACACGGTGTATTCCAAAAGAGATAACTCTTCTATGTTGTTTGAAGTAGGACGATACAGTTGCCATGACAACCAGCCAGTTGTAACCTGTCAGTTTTTAAAGTATATAGTTGATGTAACTGTGAGACCAGATGTAGTGAGCAAGGCGGTGAACTCCGTCGAAACGTGTCTGGGCTGTTGAAACGGAATAAAGAAATCTTACTTTGGAATATATTCACGGAGTCAGCGCCTTCTTTGGATTGAAAGTTTGGACTGGTTTTGGAGATATATGTGTGTGTGTGTATATATATATATATATATATATATATATATATACACACACACACATATATCTATATATATATATATATCTATATCTATATCTATATCTATATATATATATATATATATTCGCTCCCAAAAACACCAGCTTGCTGCACTCGAGAGCGGGTGCTTGCTGAGCGGGGGTGTGCCCGCTTAAAAATCACTGCTCCCAGGTTTCGTCAGATCCTCCTCGTCTGATAAAGAAACAGCACTCGCAGGGGGGGTTTACCAACCAAGTTTATTGGAACCCCTAGCACAACAAGACGCGTTTCGGCAATTAGCCTTCGTCAATTGTAACACAGAACGCGCCGCGGTCTCATAGTTATATACACATAGTTTCAACCGCGTATGCACTCCATAGACATAGAAAGGAGACAATCCCTATTTTTACATCGCCATCTTGTAACATGCAAATGACAATTGATACAAGAGCTGTGAATACATTCCTATTCGCTTGATCTCTAACAATATACCACATTGACAAACTGGGTATAGTTGCAATGAGTAAACACATATGACCTTTTGGCCTATGTACGTGCACTCTCGCCCTAAATGGGCTAAATGTATACTTTGTATTCATTCGCATACATTGTCATGAACATGCAATCTCGTCCTGAATGGGCCAAGTCTCTACTTCGTATTCATTAGCATACATGGTTATTCGAAACAACGTGTCAAGTCCCAGATATTCATTTATACTGAATTCATTTGACCAATACGAGAATTAATACCAACATCTGATTTTATCTTATTTTATCATACACATTCCACTATGTCCTTATCCCAGCTACAACTCAAATGCACCGCTAATTCCTCATTGCTGTTAAGACCTGTAGGGCTCTTACTCTGTAGGTCTATTATGTAGCGTGATTCTAAACGCCTAAGTTTTAGTAGGCGATCACCACCTCTCGGATGTGCGGGCACACTGTCTAGACAAAAATAGGCCAATATATACCTACTGTGGCCATGAACTTTGTTAAAGTGTCTAGCGACTGGGTAAGCTTTGTCTATGTTGTTAATGGCCCGCATATGCTCTAATATGCACAACTTCACTGGATTGATAGTGCTGCTGATATATCTCAGCCCGCACGGGCATACCAGACAGTATATTGCGTAGGGTGTGGTGCAAGTGAGAAATTTGTTGATTTTTTTGGGTTATTTAAGACCTGGTATCTTATATACCAGAGTCCGTTTGCTGATTTTACAGGCCTTACATCGGCCACAGGGATAAAAGCCATTCAAAGGTTTCATTTTCGGTGTGCTGGATTTTGTAGCATGATGGCTGTGAACCAAGTGGTCTTTAAGTGCCCTGGCTTTTCTGAAGGTGACTAGGGGATTAGGGGGCAGGTCATCCTTGATGATGTGATCAGTGAGCAGGATACTCCAATTTTTTCGTAGTATCCTTTTCAATTCGCCTGCATTATCAGAAAAGGTCGTAATCAGCCTAAAAGTCCCCTTATCCACGTTGGTTTTAACCTTGGTCTTTAGTAGGTCACTTCTTGATAGATTGTTAACTCTAGTTAAGGCGTGTGTCAGTACCCCCTCACTATAGCCTCTTACTTTAAAGCGATCCATACTCTGTTTAGCTGCCTTCTGAAATTCCAAGTCACTAGAATTGTTTCTTTTCAGTCTCAACAATTCACCATATGGAATGCGGTTTATGAGTTTTTTAGGATGGTTGCTCGTAGCGTACAAGATAGAGTTTCCTGCCGTGGACTTACGGAACAGTTTAGTGTGTAGCTGTCCCTCCTCTATGTACACAGTAAGGTCCAAATAATTAACACTGGAGATACTAATCTCCCCACTGAATCTCAAATTGACATGGTTATCATTTAATACATCCACATATGATGTTGCTTGTTCTATAGATCCCTCAAATATAATAAAGAGATCATCAATATAGCGATGCCATGCCTTAATTCTGTTGTTCCACATTCGATTTGTATCGGCCCAGGCCACCTGCTCCTCCCACCAGCCAACGAAAAGATTTGCGTAGGTAGGGGCGGAGCAGCATCCCATGGCCACGCCCAACAGTTGCCTAAACAGTTGACCGCTGAACAGAAATTTTTTATTGTTAAGGCTAAATGTTAAGAATTCCGTTAACATTTTGTTGTGTTCATAGAACCTCAATTTCCGGGTGTCTAGAAAACTCTGTACAGCTTTTAAACCATAAACATGTGCTATGCTGGTGTAGAGACTAGCAATATCTAGTACGATCATGCAATATCCTTCTTGCCACTCAATCTTGTTGATACAATTCAAAAAATGTGTAGTGTCTTTTAGATATGATTTTAATGTAATCACATGTGGAAATAAGAAGGAATCAATATACATCGAAAGATGCTCTGTCAGACTTCCTTGTGAGGCCACAATAGGTCTTCCCGGAGGATTCACTTTGTCCTTGTGTACCTTCGGGAGGTAATAAAACGTGGGGGTGGTGGGATTCAGACATCTAAGAAATAGATATTCATCTGTATTCAACATGTCTTATTTGTACCATTTAGAGATCATATTATGAAAGTCTGTAATACTCTGCTGGTAATTATGATCTGTAATCTTCATGAAACATGTTGCATCATTCAGTTGACGACAAGCTTCAGTTTCGTACTGGATTTTGGTTAACAGAACAATGTTCCCCCCTTTGTCTGAGGCTTTACAGATCAGGGAAGAGTCGTCACACAGTTTATTTAATGCAGTTTGTTGAGATTTGGAAAAATGTCTAGGTTTATCCTGATGTTAAATATTATGCCTTAATCGTACAAGGTCTTTAATTATTGCATCCGAAAAAGTATCTATGGCATCAATTGATGTGGGGGGTATAAATCCAGAGGCAGGTTTAAACACACTCATACCACCTTTCTGTTGAATATCCATCTCTCCCAACAATTAGGTGTTTCTGAGATCAGTTTCATTCCCTTCATTTACTCCTATTCTAAGTTCTTCCATAGTTCCGATACCACCCAGATCTTTACAGGAAAAAACATCTGCTTCTTTATTGCTTGATTCTTCTGTTGTTCATCTCAAAGGGGCAGGTTTAAGTTTGAAAAATTTATGCAGCTTCAATTTGCGAGTAAACTTGAATAAGTCTATTCTAGTCTGTGCAAATTCTAGATTTTTTTGGGGACAGAAGGAAAGACCCAATTTTAATATAGATTCCTCTTCCTTGGTTAGTACTTTAGGCGTCAAATTAATGATGGTCAAATTGTCTTCTTCCTCTAATTCCTTTTGTTGAAGGTCTTCTTGCTGCGAGTTACGGGAGGTGAGCCTTGAGCTTTTCCGGCCCCCTCCTTGTCTTCCTCTTCCCGCTCTTCTTTTGATGTTCCGTGGTTTACGGGACCGGACTCCATTTTGTTTTACGTTGTTTGAGACGCCATTTTGTGCTGCCCTCACATAGGCTGTGGTAGTAAACGAACGAACAAAGTTGCATGGGCCTCGTTGTTCATGTACATATTAACGTGGGCCTTTTCGACTTGCGAGTGAACTACAAGATGCTGACCCCTTCACCTGTAACTGACCCTTCTACAAAACTAGTTTCGTTAGCCAATAGTAATCTGGAAATCCAATCATTGTTCAGGATATCGTTAGCCTTCAGTTTCTTACACATATCTTATCCTACACTGTATCTGAATTGCTCTTTTCTTTATGTCTTTTCATTACATGGGTAGTGCTTTCAATTATGGGTTTGTCCGGCTCTTGGTAATCGAATTTGGGACAGTCCTAATAATTAACTTGTGGGTTGGTACAATGTAAAGTTAGCTTTTCGGAATGTGATAATGTGTAGAAATGTGTTTCTATTGGTCAGAATTTGCCGCAATGGGTGTGCATTCGTAAAGGGTTGAAACTGAGAATAAAAGAAGATGTCTTGCTCTACCAAAATTGAGCAGGTTCCTGAGTTGTACACCGTGTTGTTTTGCTTGGTTCACTGTTACTAGCTGCAGCTAATAAATTTGATCTCTGACGCCACCTAGAAGTATTCCGTGTCTCTGTTTGCCAGGACAGGAGAACTCGAAGACATCGGGCGTGTCCCTGACGACGCCGGTTCTGAAAAAGACCCGGATCTTCAGTTGGCGCCCAACGCGGGGCGACATCAAGCGGTACCGGTCCAAGCCTGAGGATCGTGAGGAACCACGTGAGGAAATTCTGGAGGAAGGCCGCCACTTCATCGACCCCTGCATGTCGACGTGGACCGAAGGTGTTTTCTGCGAGGCTTCCCGCTTTCCGACGGCTACGAAGGACTGCTGCCCTGACTGTCACCCTGTCTTGGACCCTCGATAGATGCTTTGTAGAGCGAGACGATAGACGGTCTTCTGGTGGCGTGACAGATACCTTGGTTAAGTATAAGTGGGTCGCTCCCACGAATTTGTTTGGTTCTTGGTATTGGTTTGATTCGGTCACTGCAGTAACCGAAACCGAGGGGCTCGTATATTTGCGAGAGTATCGGTAGTTGATAACCCCTCGAAGTTGGAAGCTAGATTAGTGAGCTATAAGATGCCTGGTCTTAGCAAACTTAGAAAATGGTTTCGTTGTGGTTGCAACAAGGATTCCCGACTAGAGGACTCGTGTCCGATACCTCCGGTTGGAACTCCGACTTATGAGCTCTATTCTAAACACGGAGTGGGTCCTATTACTTATAATGAAGTGTGGGTCCGCTATACTAGGAAGGATGGTGTCTTACGATTGCCCCAACATGGCAGCTTTGAATTAAATATTTTAGACAATCTGGAAGTTGCGCTATTTAAGAAGAAAGCCCGGCCGGCAATGTTTGACTCTTTCCGCCTCTGGCGAAAGGAAGCCAAACAGAGAGAAATTAAGCAAGCGAAAAGAGATAGGAAAGATAAGAATATGTCAGTACTACAAGCTGCTAGGCAGTTGAAAGCAGACGAGGAAGATCGAGTGAGTGAAGTGTCAGATAGACAGCGTTGCATGGCCATAGATAAATGTTATCCGGCCTTGCCGTCTCCTCCTCCGAAAGTGACGGAAGACCTTGAAAAAGATCCTTTGAGGTCTCATTTGTTGAGATTACCACCTCCTTATGTGCAGGGTGCTACTGCGCCTCCATTACCCCCGGTTGTTCCAGCCTTTGTTGTTCAACCTCCTGCTGTTGTTCAGCCACCCGGTACTCCACAGATGGTTTTACCTCCTCCTGTGCAACCCGCTCTAGGGTCGCCAGCTTCGCTACCAGCTTTGCCTCAAACTCCTTTGCCTTCTACTTCTACATCTGAGACTCCTACTGTTCTTATTCCTACGCCTTCTTTGCCTCAAAATACTTATTCTCCTGTTCTTATGTCTGCTTCTTCTCCTTCTGTTAGAAAACGAATGACAGAGACTGTTTCTAATTTGTTGTCTCCATTGTTTGGGTCACTAAATATGACCCCTGTTTCAGAACGTAAGCAGAGTCGTAGTCAGCTTCCTAGTTCCGAGGAACGGGCTGTGTTGGATTTGTTGGCTCGTAGATGGATTATAAATGCCTCAAGGTATAGTTTGCCAGCGGTTATGGATGTTTTCTTTCAGTGGGAACCGCCTAAGCAAAGGTATGTTTTTGATGTGATGTGTACTTTTCTGCGTCAGGAATGGGAAGATAATGAGTTGGGTCCGATTCCGCAGGATGTGCTCGAAGTTCAGTCCGATTTTGCTAAAGGGATGATAGTGGAATCTGATGTTACAGATGCTGTAGAGACGATACTTGCTTTTAGATCCAGACTTCCGCCTCAGCCATTGTATGAACCTGATCCTTCTGTTAGGAGGAAAGTGAAGCAGTATCCTATAAGAGAAGTTCCCCCTGTCTGGAGAGAGGCAGTCCAGGCTGATGCCGCTCATAACATTGATGCTGTACCGCCCCATTTTCAACGGGTGTGGGTACATGTTCCTTGGAAACGAGCAGAGGTCTTGGCTCTTAAGCAGACCTTACCTGACCCTCGTAAGAATCCTGCTGGTTACGACAAGGAGTTGTCCCAGACAGTTGAAGCGTGTATCATGAATTTGGCTGATATAGATATGTTGATGGGTAATGTAGTTCCGCAGCCTTTGTGGGCGAAGATTCGTCATGAGAATCATGCGGCAGAATTAGGTGATACATGGGCTAATATTGTTGCCGCAGATGGTAGACAGGTTGGAGGTGCCAAACCTGAGCCTTTAGTTGCAGAACTACCTGGTAGGAATATTATTTTAATTAAAACTATGATGCCTGCTTTACGAGTGAATTGGGACAAGTTAGCAGCATGCAAACAGAAGAAAGACGAGAGTGTGTCTGATTTCTTCACTAGGTTTGAAGAGACGTTTATTGATCATAGTGGTCAGGACATGAGTACGGAAGGTGGGCAAAGATTATTTGTGGACAAATTTGTCTTCAATTTGCTTCCCGAATTATCGAATAAATTGAAGGACTCATAGTTCGTGGGCTGTTTCTTCGTCGGCCCAGATATTGGCTACTGCCCAATAATATGAGAATAGGGATAAAGATGAGAAGGATAAAGCAGAGAAGAAAACTAAAGATTTAAAGACGAAAGTTCTTTTGCAGCAAGCTTATCCGCCTCAGTTTCAGCAACCTCCACAGTTTCAGAGATTGCTACAAAAACCTGAGCCCTATGTGCAGCGATTCTTTCCTGGCCCTAATCAGTGTGCTTATTGTAGAGAGGAAGGTCATTTTAAGAATAGTTGCCCGACTTTGTTACAGCATGTGAATGGTGTGTCTGGTCAGAGAGGTCGTGGTGGTTTTCAGCAAGCTCCTAGAGGTAGAGGACGTGGTGTGATTCCACAGAATGAGCGTTCTTCTTCTCTTCAGAATTCTGCGAATTATTTTGACAGACAGAATGTTCCGAGTGGTCAGTATGCACAGTATTATGTTGAGGATTACTGTGTTGAAGGTGAGTGTGTTGGTTATAATGATAGCTAGGACAGCCATGGGCAAAGTAAGGGAGTAGTGTCAGTTCCAGTAGATCAGAGTGGACCGTATGTTGAAGTGATTACATCAGGTGTGGTAGAACCTTTTCTTTTGGATACTGGTGCGACAAAGAGTTCCATTATGCATTCTAAACTCTCTGGCGCACCTTTGTCTGGCTTGACCAATGTTTCCGTAGGATTTTCAGGCGCCCCAGTTCGTAATCCGGTTTCTAGTCCTTTGTCCCTTTCCATTCGCCCTTGTGAATTGGAAGCGCCACTTATTCTAACGACTGGTTGTGGTGAGAATCTGTTGGGTTTGGACTTGCTGAAAAGATTGTATGCGACATTGCATTGTTCTCCTTCGGGAGTACAGCTTACCCTTGGTAAGAAAGTGATTTCTCCTATGTATTTGTCTAAGGATTGCTTGCCACTGGAATTGCGTTCGCTTCCTGATACGCTTTTGGCTACGGGTCCAAATGATGTTGGCCTTTTGCAGATTCGACCGTATGTTGTTACGCTCAAGTCAAATGCTAGATTGCCTCGTATTCCACAATATAAGATCTCGAGCGATGGTGAGAGAGCTCTTCTAGCGATTGTCTATGATCTGGTTGAGAAGGGTGTGGTTGAGGAAACGAGAGGAAACGTGTGTAATAGCCCGGTTTTGCCTGTCCTTAAGCATACTGATGCATCTAAGCCACCTGTGTATAGGTTTGTGATCGACCTTCGAGAGGTCAACAAGATTGTGGTGCCACAGTTTCCTGTTGTCCCTGATATCACTGCTTTGTTGACTCTGATTCCTGCTTCGGCAGCTTGGTTTTCTGTCATTGACCTAAAGAATGCTTTCTTTAGTATTCCTATTGCTGAGGAGAGAAGAGATATTTTTGGATTCTCTCTAGGAGGACGAAGCTTCAGGTTTAAGAGAGCTCCCCAAGGTTATTGTGAAAGTCCCTCAATCTATAGTCAAGCGTTGAAAACTCAGCTTGATGGTTTTGTGTTGCCTGTTGGTGCGACTCTTATTCAGTACGTCGATGATTTGTTGATTAGTGCTGATGACGAGAAGACTTGTAAAGAGGCTACTCTTTCGTTGTTACAGTATTTGTCTGAACTTCATCATAAAGTGTCGCCTTCGAAGTTACAGTATTGCCGACAAGAAGTAACCTACTTAGGTCATCTCTTGTCGAAGAAGGGAAGGCGATTGACCCCAGAACAAATTCAAGCGATTGCGCAAATGAGTGTACCATCCACACAGAGAGAAGTTCGTACTTTTTTGGGGTATCACGTCGTATTGTAGACAGTGGATCCCCAATTTTTCCCTGTTGGCGAAACCTCTGTTAGCATTGACTGTGAAAGATACTCCGTATCCTCTCCCTTGGTCTGATGAGTGTCAGAAAAGTTTTTCTGAATTACGTGATGCATTGTGTTCGGCTCCTGTGTTAGGTACTCCAGACTATAGCAAGCCTTTCATGTTGTATGTGCACGAGAGAGAAGGTTGTGCGTTGTCAGTGTTGACGCAGTGTTTTGGAGACAAGCAGCGTCCATGTGCATATTTTTCAGCGACGTTAGACCCAGTTGCTAAAGCATTACCGAGTTGTCTGAGAGCTCCAGGGCAGCTGCGGTTTCTATCCGACAGTCTGCTGGTTTGGTATTGGATAATACATTGATTGTGATGGTTCTGCATGCAGTGGATACTTTATTAAACAGGACTAAGACACAGCACCTTACTAGTGCACGTCTTTCAGGTTACGAGTTGACACTGTTGGCTAGTCATGTTCACATTAAAAGATGTAATGTGTTGAATCCAGCTACGTTGTTGCCGATCTCTACAGAGACAGATGCTCAAGAACAGCATGATTGTTTTCTTCGTACAGAAGAAGAAACAAAAGCTAGAGTTGATTTGAAGGATACTCCTCTTACGGATGTTGATGGTACGCTGTGGGTTGATGGTTCGTGTTTCAAGCTTCCGAATGGTGAAACGACTGCAGCGTATGCTATCACAACTTTACATACAGTTGTTGAGACAGCACGCATACCACAGAATTCTGCACAAGCAGCAGAGTTGATTGCATTGACACGAGCGTGTGTGTTGTCCGAAGGAAAATGAGTGAATGTTTATACGGATAGCCAGTATGCGTTTGGTGTTGCTCACAGTTTTGGGCGTTTGTGGAGAGAACGAGGGTTCCTTACTTCCCATGGTACTAACATTAAGCATGGGCAGTTAGTGAATGAACTTTTGGAATCTCTCACTCTCCCAAAGCAGATTGCAATTGTGAAGTGTAGTGCGCATAAGAAAGTTGTGGATGATGTTGGTCGAGGGAATGCGTTTGCGGATGAAGTTGCGAAGGAAACGGCGAAAGACATGATGAGCCGTATGTATGTTGCAGGCCCTGCTAATTGGGTTATGGCTGGTGGAATGTGTGAAGACACAATAGAAAGTGTGAAGATGATTCAGGCTGAAGCTACAGAGAAAGAAGTGAGTACGTGGAGAGAAAGTACAGGTATGTTGTATTCTACAGGTTGTTGGATTGAGTTGTCGGAGCATCAGCGATGGTTGTTGCCAGATGCGTATGTGCTCCCAGTGGTTACGATGGCTCATGGAATGGCCCATATCAGTTCGAAGGGAATATGTAAGTCGTTGGCTCCAGTTTGGCGGAATGCTGGAATTCCGAAATGTGCAGAGAATGTGGTGAAGCATTGCATGATTTGTCTAAAGTATAATCCTGGTAAGGGAACTCCAACTCCAGCTGGTCATTTTGCTCCTCCGACGTATCCGTTTGAGGTGATACAGCTAGACTATATTCACATGGAGAGATGCAACAATCTGAAATACGTTCTTGTGGTTGTTTGCGCCTTTTCTAGATGGATAGAGGCTTACCCCCTAAAGGATAATACTGCCTTGTCTACAGCCAAGGTTTTGTTGAGAGAGTACTTCCTTAGGTAAGGATCGCCGAGAATTGTATGGTCGGATAATGGGAGTGAATTTGTGGGCCAAATCATGAAGAAAGTGTGTGCTGGTTTGGGAATAAATCCGAAGTTCCATGCAGCGAATCACCCCCAGTCTGCTGGACTTGTTGAATGTTATAATGGTACCTTGAAGCTGAAATTAGCTAAGGTACAAGCGAGCACTGGTCTTACGTGGCCGGATGCCTTGCCGTTGGCTCTTTTGTCAACAAGGATGACTGTGCATTCTCGAGTGGGACTTAGTCCGTATGAAATTGTGTTTGGTCATCCAGCAAATGTTTGGGGTGTGCCTCGTCCGAAAGAATGCAGCAGTATTGAGTACCCTATGTTGGTGGATTACTTACATGACTTGACTACTAAATTACGTGTTCTCCACCAACAGGTCTATGATAGTTTGCCGACAGCTACTACAGATCCCGGACACTCCATCGAACCTGGTCACTATATTTTGATCAAGAATTTTCAGCACACCAAGAACTTGGAACCGAGATGGACTGGTCCTTATTTGGTGTTGTTGGTTACTAGAACCGCTGTTAGAGTAGCAGGCAAAAAGAACTGGGTGCATGCCACCCACTGTAAAAAAGTTCCTTTGCCTTTACCGTATGATCAGTGGGTGAGGGATGGTATAGCTGATTCCGAATGTGAACGAGTCCCTAGATTTGTTCCATTTAGGGATGCTCATTTGACATGGACTCGGTCAGAACACGAGGATGATGATGTTCTGCAAGCTGCTGTGCCTCCTCATCTGAAGATTGGCACCACCAATCCGGAACTTTTGTTTCAAGACCAGACTGTGCCTGATAAAGAGTGCTACGAGTTCAGACCAAGAAAGCTTGTACATATGGACAAATAAACGTGAAGCTGGAATTTCTTTTAAAAATAGCGAATTTACACCTTGTCAGATCAAGAAACTTTTTTGCTTTTTCCTTTTTCGAGTCACCATCCGGACTCCGCTGCAGGGTCACGGTAGGAAGTTCTTAAGGAGTGAACCGCGCAGTGACACAAGGTCCGTGGTCCAGGGTTGTTAGTACGATCTTGGCGCACACTTAAGTGAAGAAGGTAACGACCTTGAGCAGCAAGTTAGAGGATGGAGTTTTTTTAGTCTGACCAGAGTATTAGGAAAGTGGATTCTAAGGTCCGAATATGTATATTGGTTCGTAGCAAATGTTTTTTAATAATGTGTTTTCTAATGCTTTTGAATATTGCGTTAGCTTGTGTGGGTTTGATTTTCTATGTCACACAACAGCCGCTTACATCTACCTCCCAACCTACCCTTTCTTTTCCTACTGTTTCTCCACATGAGTTTCATACGTTGCCTGAACATGAACAGACACGAAGATCAGAATTTGTGAACAATTCGTTTATACAAATGTTGCATCAGCATCAGCTAGTCATAAATACTACGAATTGTTGGGTGTGTGGTCTTATGCTACATACGATAGATAAGGGAATGCCATATTTGGCTTTGCCTTTTTCACCTAATGGGTCAGTTTGGGCACTCCAATCGATGTTTATCTATGCGAATGAAGCCTCTCCAGTGCGTTCTGTTAAAGATAACGTGAGTAAGAATGCTTTGATACGGGGAATAGTCGATATGATTAGAGATATCGACCCATATAATGGTATTCCCAAAGATGAGGTACAAGCATATGTTAGTTGGAATAAGACGACATATAGTGTTAGTTTGACTGAGAAAGAGAGACAGAAAAGGTCTCCTCCGATTTGGATTGTACCCCATCGTGGTCATCTTTGTTTACAAGGCAATGGTCAGAATCCGAGAGCTCAGCTTGGTAAGAGTGTGTGTGTTCACACATACGTTTATACGTCCCAGAAATCTCCTCCGTTCGTGCCAGCCAAAGGCACGTATTTTGTCTGTTATGACAGAGCATATACATGGTTGCCGTCTGATTTTTCGGGCACATGTTATGTAGCGTTTTTGCTTCCCCCTACATACACAGCTGCTTTTGACTACCATAAGACAAGGTATGCTCGAGGTGTTATTGATGTGGAAGACACTGCTGCACAAGAAGTTGGAGACTTCTTTAAGGGTTTCCTGCCCTTTTGGGGTCCCATGGCCAGTAGTAGGAATATTCGTCAGCTTACGAGAGTGGTTGAGGGCACTATAAATGAGACCGCAGGTGCCCTTAGTAACAAGCGGATCGCCTTATGACATTACAGAACCGCTTTGTTCTAGATATTATACTGGCAGATAGAGGTGGGGATATGCAAATTGATTGGATCTAGTTGTTGCGTTTTCATACCAGATAATGCCCCGACGGTGTACCAAGCTATCCAGAGGTTGCATAAGTCTGCTGAGTCTATACATGTGGACGAAGGTAACTGGTCGTTGATGGGATGGTTTTGGGAATTGCTGTCCAAATGGGGATGGAAGATTCTAACGTTCCTTGGTATGGTTTTAGCGATCCTTTCTCGTGTTGCTTATGCATCCAGTGTGGTCCTGCCATTTGTGGCCTTTGTGCTACGATTTGTGTGAGAAGACCCGTTTCGAGAGAAGCGAGAGAGAATAAGATGATGTTACAGCAACACCTTGATGATCTGATGAGAATACATATAGACCTGGATTCAGATTGACATGAGTTTAGGTTATTGCCTACGTAATGGCAAAAGGAGGGTCTGAGGTTCCGTGGTTTACGGGACCGGACTCCATTTTGTTTTACGTTGTTTGAGACGCCATTTTGTGTTGTCCTCACATAGGCCGTGGTATTAAACGAACGAACAAAGTTTCATGGGCCTCGTTGTTCATGTACATATTAACGTGGGCCTTTTCGACTTGCGAGTGAACTACAAGATGCTGACCCCTTCACCTGTAACTGACCCTTCTACGAAACTAGTTTTGTTAGCCGATAGTAATCTGGAAATCCAATCATTGTTCAGGATATCGTTAGCCTTTAGTTTCTTACACATATCTTATCCTACACTGTATCTGAATTGCTCTTTTCTTTATGTCTTTTCATTACATGGGTAGTGCTTTCAATTATGGGTTTGTCCGGCTTTTGGTAATCGAATTTGGGACAGTCCTAATAATTAACTTGTGGGTTGGTACAATGTAAAGTGAGCTTTTCGGAATGTGATAATGTATAGAAATTTGTTTCTATTGGTCAGAATTTTCCGCAATGGGTGTGCATTCGTAATGGGTTGAAACTGTGCATAAAAGAAGATGTCTTGCTCTACCAAAATTGAGCAGGTTCCTGAGTTGTACACAGTGTTGTATTGCTTGGTTCACTGTTACTAGCTGCAGCTAATAAATTTGATCTCTGACGCCACCTAGAAGTATTCCGTGTCTCTGTTTGCCAGGACAGGAGGACTCTAAGACATCAGGCGTGTCCCTGACGCCGCCGGTTCTGAAAAAGACCCGGTTCTTCACTTTCTGGTGGCTTGCCTCTGCCACCCTCCAGTTGTTGCTTCCTCATGAGTTTGCACTCCTCGTGAAAAGGAGAGGGGTCCTCCTGTCCTTCTTCTATTCTATTGAAAACCCAGACCTCTTATTATTGGACGCCTGGAAAACATTGCAAGTTAAACATAATCTTACCATCACCAACAACATTTTATTATGTTGAGTATAGTTTAGATTTCGTTCTTTCAAAAAGTATTTGCATGCTGAAATACCAATTACGTTCTCTATATTGGTATATAAGGATACCACATCCATTGTGATTAATGTGTATGTATCTTGCCACGGGGTTCCTTGTAAGTGTCTTAAAAGATCACTAGCATCTTTAATGTAAGAGTTCAAGTTCAAGACAAAGGGCGAAGAAATCTACATTTAGAGTAGCAGGAGGAGTTTCCCTTGCACCTGAGTTGGCCTGGTCCGCATTTGGAGTGGTGGGAGGAGTTACACCTGCAGCCGAATAGGGCTGTGCATCCTTCTACAATGCTGTCTCCAACCCCTGTGGTTTGTCTGGGGCCAGGGCTTACAATGTGAAAGGAGGTTGTTGTGCACTTCTACAATGTGTCTGAAGTGTCCCCAGAACACAGACTTTGGCACTATAAGAACAAGGGCTGTGACCCCATGAAAGAAAGGAAGACACTGCATATACTGCATCTGGCCAGAGGACTGCCAGGAGGAACCGCCATTGGACTGGACTGCTAGAAGTGCAGCCCTGCTGCCTGTTGGGCTATGGGAAGGACTACCACTTTGCCTAGAGAACCCTTGTGCTGGCCTACCTGTGTGCACCCTGCTGGTGTACCCCAGTGAGCTCCCAGGAGGGCTGCTTAGGCCCCTGGTCCAGGCCAGTAGAGCACTGGGTAGAGCTTCTTGTTCCCTTTACTGTCTTCAGGGTGGAGACAGACTGAGCACTATATTTTCGCTGTTCGGAGCGCGCTGAGTGAGCACTGTAAATTCTCTCGCCACGCCCCTGTAGCAAGGAAAGGGCACTTTGTGTAGCCATGCAGCGCATGCACAGCATTGCCTCAGTGCGGTGGTTGAGCCACGGGAGGGGAGAGCTACAGCTGCAGAAGCACTCTACCACATCCCTCTCTTGTCCGGCCATAGTTATTGGTTTTGGTGCAGCCGGGGCTTGGCTATGTGACCAACTGCACAAGGAGAGCAGGGATTCCTGGCCCGGGAAGTCCTCTGGGTTGCCCTACAATGCCCATGTCACAGAGGGGCAGGGTCAACGAGAGCAGAGCCGACGGAGGCTTTGCTCTGTGTTCTGCCTGCTACTGCCCCCTTCACGAAACATAGTAGCTGCACCGCGTGGTTGCGGGCAGCTGCTGGTCAACGAGCCAGGGCGGAAGGCCCTGGCCCATGGGAGACTTTTGCTCTGTGCCTTCTTGGCCCAGAAGGGTGCCAGACTTGAATGCTACAAGTGAGACGCCTGCATTTTTGTGCTCAGCAGCTGCTCTGCGGCATAGCGGGCAGCTGCCTTACGTGTGGGACGGGGCGGCAAGGCCACCCTTGAACGCTGCATTCCTCCCTCACCGTGATAAACACATGCCTTGGTGGGCCTTCTCCTGTTTGGGTGATTTATCCAAGGGGATTACTCGACAGTGGCCCTGCATCATGGAGCAGGGAACCATCCATGAATTACCAGGTAGCATATAGTAGGAGCACCGGTGCCGCTCATTGGGTGGATTAGGGTATATTCTGTGGCACCTTGGGCCCGGATATGACAATATATGTTGTCTTGTCTAACAGTAACAGGTTACTGCTTATTATGTCAGGAAGTGGCCTATAAGTTCAATGATGGTGAGTATGCATAAGGTTTTTATGCTATTTTGTAACATGTGCGCCCTATGAGCAAGGCTTCAGTGCATCCATGTGTTATGACAATGGCCAGACTGGCCAAGTGATTTATGCGATTGTGGTCTAATGTGATTCATGTGCAATACAAAGGATATTTGTATATAGCCTTGTGTGGAGTCTCTTTTTGTGGTGTGCCTAGTGTGTCACTGGTGTGGGAGTGTGTTGCAAAAATGCTTTATACATTACAACTGGAATATGCCTGACTGCTTTGCCAAGCTACCAAGGGGTTATTTTGGGTGTGTGACTCCCTTGCCCGGACTAGAGTGGTGGGTTCTGCCTGGCTTAGCTGCATACCCTAGCCAACCAGAAACCCTATTTCTAACTCTACCATATCCCTAAGGTACACAAATATGCCAGCCACCTCCCCGGATCACTGCACAATATCTCCTAAGGCTAGCCTTCTGGAAAATGTGTCTGTCTATGTTGATTATTATTTATTTCCTTTTGTTAAAGACTTAAGTTCATACATCAGAAACACTAAGGACTTTTTATGTAAGATTGAGCACATTAGGTGGAACGTGGATTTCCTCATGATCACACTTGATATCACAAGTCTGTACACAAGTATTATACATAAGGACGGAGTAAAGGCAGTGGAGTAGTTTTTTCGAAGCAGAGCACTTAAGCACTTTGAACACAACCATACGGTTGTACAGTTCATGGAGTATTGTTTAAACCAGAATATATTCCTATTTGGAGGTCAGTATTACAGGCAAAAACAAGGGATGCTATGGGCACCTTCTTTGCCCCCAGCTATCTGAATGTATTTGTCGGCTGGTGGGAGAAGCAGGTGGCGTGGGGAGATGAGCACCATCTTTTGTATAGCAACTGGTTCTATGGATCTGCTAAATAGATGACCTTTTCATTGTTGGGAAAGGAACGGGACACTCAGTGGAGGAATATACAGCCCTCTTGAATCAAAACTCAATTCGTTTGCATTTTACCAGCTATATAAGTCAGAATGAGGTACATTTCTTTTACACCTAACAGCATATGTTACACCCATTCACATACTGATACATACACTCTGACACCCACACTTACACCAATAGATATACTCTCACACCTGCACATACTTACATACACTCTCATACCCACACATTCATACATACAGACACTCTCACACCCACTCTTACACCTATAGAGATACTCTTACATCCATTCACATACTCATACACTCATGATCACTGACATATACATACAGATACACCCATTTACATACTCATACAGACACTCTCTCACCCACAGTTACACTTGTTCAGACACTCACACACATACTTACATCCATACAGACACTGACACCCACACTTACACCCATACAGACACTCACAAATTCACTCATACATACACTCAGAAGCCCTGGGACTCACCATAGATATACTGACACAACCAGGACACACTCGTACATATACTGAGACACCAAACCGCACACTAATGCATTTGCTGAGTCACTCAGACACTCTGTCGTACATGCCCCTAAACACCCCAAGACACACACATACTTCTAATATTGTGTTTCGTCATCCCCATGTACCGTGGTATTCCACAAAGGGTATACTATGGCCCAATATATAACTATATTTTTGTCCCTTATCACTTAAAAACAACTGAACAAATTCAGATCAGATAACAACAAGCATTGGCATTGCCAATAGGTCTCACCTTTGGGACCTTTTAAGTGTTTAGCCATGCAGTACATACATACACAGGAGGAAGGACACTGAAAAAAAACATGCAACTATGCTAAGAAAAAAACATACTTGGACATCTCTACTCACAAAGACCAAGAGACCTGCAGCCTAGAACACTAACTTACCACCTAATAAGCAGGGACTTTGTGTGCTCGTAGCTCGCCGCATGCTCAAAACTAACAACAAGCACTGCTAGTGTGCTCCAAAGGCTTCAATTATAGCATGGAGTCAAACAGTTCTTGAGATTACGAACAGACTCCTGCTTCACCATAATCAGAGGCCTGGCAATCATCCGTAAAGCATCTATGGACAACACAATCACGTGTGCAGACCCATTTGAAGTACTTGCAGCAATGTGATGCTGAAGGCACAGCAGCCTGTCCTGCAGTGCAGCCCAGGAGGAAGCCACGCTGAGGGCAGTCCCATGGATGACTTGAAGGAAAGGATAACCTTAGTAGCCTTAGTAGCCACAAGCACCAGGATAACGAGTGGAGTCGGAGATATTGTGCGGCAGGCCAACCCATCCCCCTGAGGGCCAGGCATTCACTGGAAGCAGAGTTGAGTCAGGGTGGGGCTTCAGACGACAATAACTGGATGCTTTGAACCCTACCACAATGCCCTGCTACCTTTCAAAGACGGTGTAGGGATGGAGAGCGAGCTGAGGCTAAACAAAAAGTAGTGCGCCCAATGTGCATAAGTGGCTAAAAGTGCACTGATCCATGTAACTGGGTCGGTCGCGGGGGCGGAAACAAACAACAAAATGGCGGCACAAAGACAACAAAAGGATCATTCTAAAGAACCTTTTATAAGTGATGGGTGTGGCCAAACACCACAGATGGAATACACCATGCCTCGCAGAGCAGCGCATGCGTGCTACCTAGGCTTGACCTAGAAAGGACCTTTTCCACGCCATATTCTAGATTCCGGTCAAATTACATGTAAATCTGTTCAGCCATTTTGTCACTATGTCTGTTTAATTACTTTATAGAACATCCATTGGTGGGAAAACGTGTTTTGAAACCCATTTTTTCTTTGCAACCCCTTAACTAATTACCACATAACTTTGCATCATCAGCCAACGTAGAAAAAGGAATAGAACGTTTTGTGGCAGGAGATTCATCAAACAGTGACAAAGTTATTATCAATCACATATCAGGGAAATTCCTAACTTGGATTCCTAACTGTAACTACAGAATGGCTAAATCTGTAAAAAAAGAAGTAAATAATAAATAAAAAATAAATATATATATATTGATTTTTTTTCCAGAGGTAGCCACTCTGTAGAATGTGTGTGTATAGATATATAGATATTTAGTCAGGCAAGAGTTTCCTTTGTATAATAGTACAAAAAATAACATTTAAAAACAAAAAAACAAACACAAAACACCAGGTGTATTTTACAGAGATAAATATAACTTGCACCCCTGTCATGCCCTGGTTATGAACTCACATATTACATCACTCATAACATGTTATATGACATCATGGATTAAATCATTGATGACATCTCAAAATATATCATTGAGGCATCACGGATCACAAGCTGCCATTAATTATGGTAACATTTATGTGGTGCACACTTTAGCTATCTGTGAATTTTCAAGTGTAAGCATGACTTCATTAAACCTAAGTATAGACTCAGTGTAAGAAGAGTCAGTTGCAGTAATACCTTACAAATAGGTTGGGCCTTAATTCAAAAGTCTCTCACTAGAAATATGTAATGAAAAACTAAAGGTTCTCTATACAGTTAATTATTTTCTGTGAACGTGTGTGTAAGCTGACATAAATGAGTTGTCATGTTGTGCCATAGATCGTTCCAATAAAAACTGAAATTTTTTAAAGTGGAAATACTCATTTCCAAACGTTCAGAGGTAAAACTTTAATACTCTATCCAGTTATAGAAAAATAATTGCATGTTTCTGGGCTCTAGAGAAATTTGGCGGGATAAGAAATTTACAAATTTGCACTGACTGCAAGTCACCTGTCTTTATACTTAGTAGGGAGCATGTGAGGCGGTACACGCCCCACAATGTTTGCTTGGTATTAAGGATGTTTCAGTATCATTTTGACATTCACCACATTTCGGGTAGTATGAACCACAAATCAGATTATTTATTGAGATTTCTTCTTTAGGGTGAGGGGGACATTGAAGACAACAATGAGTATGAGAGTTGTTTTATTGTGCCTGTAGCTGTTGAGTGATCCTGTGCAATATCTGAGAATAAGAGGCTTGCTGCTGATAACAATGCGGTGTTACAAGGAATCCATTTTGTGCAAGATGGTTGGCCGAAGAACAGAAATTTCAAGCTGGAATGCAACCATATGTAAAAGTTGCAGATGAGCTAACTGTGGGGGATGGGTTACAGATGCGAGATGACAAGATGGATCCTCTAGAAGATTTGAGACCTATTATTCTCAATATTGTTCAGGAAGGATATGTGGGATTCAGAGAGAGCGGTCTGGGTGAATGAAATACCAAAAAGCAGAACAAGGAAAGTTCTCAATGTAATTTTTTTTTCTGTTCATAGTATTGTACAGACATGCCATCTTATAAGGTTCAGGCACCCATGTTCAACGTAGTTGAATCCATATGTTTTTCATCTTGTCATAGTTTTTCCGAAGCTCCTTAGTTCTAAGTTTAGTTTACCTGTGCCGGGTAAGGACTGTCTGGTGAGGCCTTCCTTGGCTTCATCCTAGACCTGGAAAGCTACATGTGTCATATGGAGGATAGACTAGCCTTAGGCCCACAGCCGACAGGTGGAACTTCTGAGCTTGGCCACACTTGGTGTCGAGAGGGACTGGGACATGAATCTCAGATGCATTTCTGACTTGACCATTTTAAAACCCATACTACATTGGCTCAGAATTTGGCACCTCCACACACTGAAACCTATAGGAGCAGCCTTAAAGAGCTACTAATGACAAATAAGGCATTACACTTTGGCTCAGGCATGTATAAACCTGACTTTACAAGACTGGCATCAGCAACCTGTGGGTTAAACCGGAGACTTACAGATCTATCAATATGGAGTTTAAAATCTGCCTTTTGGAAAGAACATGTGTATTCAACCCATATAGATTCTCTCATAGGCAGTTTAACTATCCAGTATGTAGAGTACAAACTTTTTCCATGTTTCTTTATCATTTCTAGACAGAATTACGCCTTCATTTGGCAAGTCACTTTGTATTAAATTCATGCTGGGTAAACTTCCATTAAATGCTTTCACAGTCAAATGGAAACAAGGTAACTCTCTCATGTCCCACATGTGGGTACCGTCAGGAATCAGTGGAACATTTCTTATTTTTTCGCCCACAATATGGCTACACATGCCATGAATGGCTAAAACCGATTTGCCTGAAACTTGAAATCAATTATTATCTTTCGGCTTTAAGAGTGCTAAAATCAGATACCACAGAGCATATAGTTTTCTCGGTAAGCAAATTTCCACACTCTGCTTGCATAGAAGGCTCAAGGTTTTATCACGTGTGTCCTAGTGGTGATTTACTATATATTGAAATCAATTTATGAATTTAAATACCAACTAAACTTCTATTTTGTATTTACTTTACAACCAATGTGTGATTACTAAAGATTTTTTGAATGTTGCTATGATTGGATTGATGTTGTTTTATGGTCTCCGTTTCCGAAATAAACAAATGTAATTTTATTGGATTTTTGAATTGTGACAGTTGAAGTGGATGCTTGTTCTGGTGGGCACAGGGAGGCCCATTTGCACTTAATTCGTCTCTTACATGCTTGAGGACATCATAGTTATGCTCCTGTGTTTGACACAACATATATATATATATATATATATATATATATACATACACACACATATGTGAAGCCTGAAACGCGTCATGGCGGCCGAAAAAAGCACGAAATAAACAACGCTGCACTAAACAAGTGGAGTCCGATCCGTTATTTCTTTAACTAAGTAAGATGAAAGGAAGTATTGAATATATATATATATATATATATATATATATATATATATATATATATATATATATATATATATATATATATATATAAAAAATCAACCACTACTTAATATATGGCCTACCATGCTTGCTGAATGTGGCTGCATATACAATGCTACACCTCCGACTTAAAGATCATGTATGCCCTGATGACACAGCTTGTCATTTAAAAGATGAAGGGATAATGGAGAGAAAAGAAGCAATTCTGTCTTGGAGGGAGCTGCTTGAGGAAGCGCATGGCATTCTACAATGGACTCTAACCCAAAGTTGAGATCATTCTTGGCTTGGCAGTGACTCATAGAAGTGGTACAGTGTACTGCCAATCAACATCCCTGAAAGAGAACTTAATACTGGAAAATTGACCTACATGCACAGGTGTGGGGGGTCTCCTGGGAGCTCTGCAGTCTCCAAGAGCCTTAGGGTACCATAGAAATGGTAGAATGACCTTATCTAGGGTAAGAATACACCACCAGCAAAAGAGACCACAGTGATTCCTTTACCGCAGTACCTTAGGGTCCCCGTGGCTATGGAAATCTCTGGCAATGCAAGCTGGGGAAATCTTTATAGTTGGGGAGAATGTGCACTAACACCAGCCCCGAGCTGCCAGGCCGCACCATCACCCCACTGCCATCCTTTGTCTTCTCAGCCAAGCCATGTAAAAACAGGATGGCAAATGACGTAACCACATTGCAGCATAGTGGGGGGGGGGGGGGGGGGGCGGGCGCAGCAGGAGACGGAAACACTGTCATATGATTGACACATAACCGCCTCTAGCCCTCTCTTTTAATTAGTGACTGAGAGACTAGCAGCAATAGACGAAGGCTCATTCCTCCTTTTGCCACAGTTTAAATATGTCTCTGTTGGCTGGCTTCAGGCAGTATTTCCGATTTCTTTGCTGCAAAGTCCATATATTCAATAACATTAAGCTGGTATTTGTGGTACCGTTATTTTCAGTTCAGCTGATGGTTTGGTTTTTAAATGTCAAACCATTACTCAATATTTTCAAACAGCAAGATGTTGTAATTCTGTATAACTGCACCAACATGTATTCCACAGTTGTTAGCTTAAAAAGTCCCCTTGAAATGATCTGTGCATACTTGCATCATGCTGTTGAAGCCAAAAGAACAAGAAAAACAAATGTAATAATTCAGCAAAAATGCATTTGGGAACTTGGTTGTGTTGTATTCATTCATACCTGCTGTCCTGAGATCACATGCTAAAGCCAGCTCCAAACCTCCTCCCAGTGCATGGCCATCAAGAGCAGCAATTGTAGGCATGGGCAGTGCAGCTAATAAATAAACACACACACAAAAATAACATTTTAATTAAACCTTAACAATGAAAAGATCCTGCCAAGCAACATTCGAGCCTAGTTCATTAACTTTCACTTGCAATCGGCTTTGAGACTGATAAGCAATGAGAAAAAAACGTTGCAAGGAGTCATCAGAATATTCTATTTGCAGGGCTGACTCTACTTGTCTATTAGAGCATGGATGTGACTTAGGAAGCTCAAGGACTGTTGGCCAAATAGGATCAATCAAACATGGTCTGTTCTGATGCTGCTTTGAGACTGAAGGAGCAGCCAAGATCCGGCCATGAAAAAGCCCAAGACCCTATTCTAGCCACAACTCTCCGCCCGTGTCCACATATGGCAGAGTCGAGCATGCACTGCTGACTCAGAGCAGCTCACTTTTACATGTAGCTAGTTTACCTAGTTCTGGCTTTGAAGAACAAGACGCATGTGACAAACGTTGGCAAAGCCAATAGGTCTTGCCTTTTAACCCGTTCGTTGTGTGCGTCTGCCAACGACCGTCGCACGTCTGTTGGCCAACACAGCCCCACCCATGCACGGACACGTCCGCATCACAGCGGATTCTACGCCGCGCTTAAGGGGTTAAGCGCGGAGGCCCATAGGAATGAAGGGGAAATTTGCGATTAGCAATTTGCTAATCGCAAATTAGGAATATTTTCAAGGGTGCAGGGGTGTCTCAAGAACACCCTGCTGCACCCCTGAAAATGACATGTGGGGGCATATGGCGCACATGCATGCCCTAAGGGCATGCATGAGCGTCATATGGCACCTTTGGTTTTTTTTTAAATAGCTTTTTTTAAAGAATTCGCAACTTACCACCAACTAGAAGTTGGTGGTAATATGCGAATCCTTATGGGCATTTTTGGAATATTTTTTCTTTGATACATTGCATTTAAGGAATCGCAAGATTTGCGATTCCTTAAGTGCAATCGCAAAATAAGGAATAGCAAATTTTGCGATTCCTTATTTTGCCACAAAAATGTTACATACATATCATTTAGCAATTTAGCATTCGCAAAGGCCGAAAGTCGGCGAATTTCGGCCTTTGCGAATGCTAATTAGCTTGATACATATGGCCCTTAGTGATCCAAGTTGGATTGGTGAAATAAAAAAAAAAGGTGCCCCTTTTTTTTTTTAACAAAAGGGAGCTGGAAGGAAGCAAGAAGGAGAGCATGGGTGGAAGCAACATGGAGGCTACCAGTGGTGGGGGGGGGGGGGTAGGGGGGGAGATCTCAGAGGACGGGGTAGGAAGTAACATGGAGGACTGTGGGAGAAGTGCACAACGCAGGCAAGAGAGAGCAACATGGAGCAAAGGGGAACAGAAGCACATGGTCAAGAGAGCACAATGTGGAACAGGGAGAAACCCAGGGGCCCAAAAGCAATGCAGGGGAGAAGCACAGAAGCGCAAGCACAACACGACAGGGCATGAGTGAGAAGCTCACAGGTGAGATCAACATGGAAGGCGATGGAGGGGCAAAGAGAAGTACATAAGGGAAATACTTGGCTACAACATGCACTCTCATGGAGTGCTTAATTAAAAAGAAAAAAAGGAGTGTCTGAAAAGTAAGCAGTGGAAGAACATAAGTTATGAGGATATGCTCCAGGGGAGGGAGAAACACATAAAAGCACAAACAACCAGTCTTCAAAGCAAGATTGACTGGATGTGTAGGTTGCTTTATTAACAGAATGCAATGTAATCCGATTAACACTACATTTTCTTAATCCCACTGCAAAGCAATTAAAATGTACAAGGCAATCAAATAAGAATTTTATGTAACTGTGAATCTGCTCAGCGAGCACTCGCCCTAGGGTTCACAGCAACATCAGACCATAAAGTTCCTTCTCAACGTTCACATATTGATTTCCATGACTGAGGCCAACATGTTGATAGATATAGACAATATGTTATGGGTCTTAATCTTTGATATGAATTCGCTTTATTGGCTAATCAGATGCATAGTTTCAGGCGAGAACAAGTTACTCAAGAGTAAGTACACGTAAACATAGGCCTCAACTTTCCATGAAAACAACATTCAAGTAATGAATTTAGAATGCTTGTTAAAAAATGAAGAGCTTTTATAGGAACTGAGAGCCGTGATTAGTGAAAAGGGGGTGGTGGTTTTGGCAGGGAGGTTAGTGTGGTGGTGATGAGGTGGTGGTAAGGCTGGTGAGGGTGGTAGTAGGTTGGTGAAGGGTGTTGATGGTTAGGGTGGTGGTGGTGGTATTTAAGGTGGTGGTAGTTTTAGGGGTGGTAGTTCTGGTTGTGGTCAGGCTAGTAGTAGGGTGTGGCCATGGTGAGGATGGTGGTGGTTAGGGTTGTTGTGGTAGTTAAGGTGGTGATGGCGGCTGTGATTAGAGTGGTGGTACGGGCATTTGTTGGCTGGGTTGGGGTGATGTTGGTGATGAGGTTAAGGGGTGTGGTTATGGTGGTGATAGGGATGTTTGGTGTCGGTGGACAGGGTGGTGGTTAATAGGGTGGCGGTGGTAGTACAGTGGTGGTGGTAAGGAAGATGGTGGTAGAGTGGTGGTGGTAGGATGCTGGTGGTGAAGAAGGGGAGAGGAAGTGTTGCTGAGGGTGGTGGTGATGGAGGCAGAAAGGTGGTAAAGGGGTGGTGGTGAAGGTAGTGGTAGTGGTTATGGTAGGTTGGTGGTTAGGGTAGGGTGTTGGTGGTTATGGTGGTGGTGGTAGGGCGATGATGGTGGGGTAGGATATTAGTAGGCTGGTTATGGTGGTGATAATCAGTGAGGTGGTTAGTTGTGGTGGTTATTTTGGTGGTATTTAGGGTGGTTGTTAGGGTCAGGAGATGGTTGTGGTTAGGATGGTGGTAATTAGGGTTAGGTGGCAGTGGTTAGGACGGTGTTGGGGGTTGGAGTGGTTGTGATTAGGGTTACATGATTGTTAGGACTGGTGGATAGGGTGGTTGTTGCTAGGGTTGGTAGCAGTGGGTAGGATAGGATGGTGATGGATAATAAGGTGGTGGTGGTTAGGCTGATGGTAGTGGTGGCTCTGGTGTTGTAGTTAGGGTGGTGGTCTGAGTCGGTGTGGTTAGGGTGGGGATGCGGAGGTGTTTAGAGTGATGGGAGGGGGAGTGGTTAGGGTTGTGTGGAGTTGATGGTTAGAGAGGTAGACGTTCGGTGGTTGTTTGGGTGGTGGTTAGGGCGGGGTGATGGTGTTAGTGTGGTTTTAGTTGGGGCAGGTGGTGGTGGTTAGAGTATGGTAGTCGTGGTTAGGGAAGGGTGGTGGTAGTGGTGATGTGGTCCAACGCCTGACAAATGAAGTGAATGCTTCCTCTCTCTCTCTCTGGCTCTTCTATTAGAAGTGGAGTGAGCACTCCTTTCCTTCTCAAGACTCCAGCCATCCGCACAGTAACCATTTATTGCGTTAGCGCCATTTTAGATTTTAACCTACCAAACAGTACATCTGTCTGGTTGCGAAATACTTTTTAAGGACATTCTGAAAGCTGACTTTGGAATGCATTCAGCCTATTATTTACCATTGGCTTTGTGTTTTGTCACTCACATGTGCTTGCTTTCTAGCCATTGCTTTGCTTTTAGAACTTTGAGCATTTTTTTGTCCTTCCGATGGAGCATAGCCTTTTTACCAACTCTCTAATTGGTTCAGTCCATTCTTCCACAACTGCTCGCTTTTCTGGAAATCTTTTGAACTTTTATGCAGCTCTCCATGAGTGCATTTGTTTTTCAGTTGGGTCCGTTATATGCTTCTCCGCTCCTTGTACTCTGTTGTATAAAGCTTTGTGTGCTTCTGTGCACTCCCATGTCCACATTAATGTTTCACCCAAGAGATTCCATCCCCCTCTCCCATATTGCTCTCTCAATTCCATGTGCTTCTCTGCTGCCTCCGAGTTGTTTATTGTAGCGAATAGTAATGCACTAAAGTGCTTGTGCTCTCTCTTTAAAACATAGTAGATTGGGCGTATACCCAATCAGCATATTTAATTTACTTTTAAGACCCTAGTAAAGTGGCACATAATTGTACCCAGTGCCTGTAAATTAAACGTTACTAGAGGATCTGCAGCAGTGATTGTGCCACCAACTTAAGTAGCCCTTTAAACATATCTCAGGGCTGCCGGCTGCCGGCTGCCACTGCAGAGCCTGTGTGTGCAGTTTAATCTGCCATTTCCTGGAAAAATAAACCTTTTGTCAGGCCCAATCCTTACTTTTCAATACATATCTTAGACAACAAACTAGGTCAAGAAAACTCAGAGGGCAGTGTGCAATGTATTTAAAAAAGTAGGACATGCACATTTTTAAGTTTTATATGTACTAGTAGTAAAAAGCACATTTGTTTTTCACTAGAAAAGGCCTATCTCTCCCATAGGATAGCATTGGAGTTGCCTTATTACATTTTATAAGTGTAATTTCCAAATAGGAAGAGATGACTGGTTCATGTTTGGGGTCTCTGGAATCCTAATTTAAAATCCAAATTTATGGCGAAGTCAGATTTAAATTACAATTCTTGAAATGTAGTTCGTCTGGAGGCAAGGCATCTGTGCACTTCAAAGGCATACCTGTAGAAGTTTCTCCTCACTTAAAAGTATAAAAGTGTATAAAAGAAGGACTTCTGAGACTTCCACTTGAGTACATTTCTGGACCTGTGGATACGCTGCCAGGAAGAAGGACTGCTGTGCGGCTGAAGAACTGCCACTCTGCTGGACTGCACTCTGCCGGACTCTGCCGGACTCCTGGTTTGCTGTGCTGACCTGCTGCCTTCCTGTCTGGGTGAGAAGGACTGGACCTGCTGAACACAGAACGACTCCAAGGGCTGGCGTCCTGATCTGAAGCCTCGGAGAAATAACAGGCTTCCAACAACTTTGAATCTGCACCTGGACTCTGCTATCTATGAGACTACCCTTCCAAGTGGGGCCACCCCAGTCCCTGACCCTTGGGAGTGGGGTTGAGGTGCTTTGCCATCCTCTGTGGTTCCAGTAGAACCAACACATCTACTCTGTTGCATGACACAACCCTAAGCAGAACAGATGCATCTCCGCTGCTGCATGAATTGGACCCATCATGAAGACCTGAATCGCCTTGCGACTTACAATGCTTTCAGAACTACCATTGCGAAACGTAGCCTCAGTGCCAGCCCTCGCATCCTTCACCGTTGGCTGTATCAACAACAATGCCGCACCAAGCATCGCAGCCTCACAGCTCTTCAGAACAGGCGTATTGCCCCCACTGCGAGCTGCATCCTCAACACCGGACTTCGCATTGTAAGCCCCAGCAACGGGATCCTCAGCGACAACTGAGGCCCTCGCATCGCAGCCTCACTGCATCTCAGAACTGAGACATTGCTTTGGTTTCACAACGTATCTTCAACGCGGATCCTCACAATGCTCAGCAAACCAATATTTAAAGTTCTTTGTTCAATAAGCCTCATTGGACTTTTGGCATTTTTATCTTGTGTTTGAATAAATTAAGCTCTATTTTTCCTAACATAGTGTGGGGTATTTTTGTATGGTGTTTTCACTATTTTACTGTGTGAAATGTTTCACAAATACTTTTCTCATTGCCTATGAGTTAAGCCTGTCTGCACTGCCAAGCTACCAGGGGGTTGAGCGCAGGTTAATTTGGGGCTTGCTTGTGCTTTACGCTGACTAGGACTGTGGTCGCTGCTTGACCAGGGCTTAGACCCCAGTTAAACAGTAAACCAATTTCTTTTTTAAGTAATATTTATTGAATAACAAACAGGGATCAGGACATAGTTATCATAAGGGATGAAGAAAACATTGCAAAGTGTACAATAAATGGAATCGATAATACATAATATAGATAAAAGAGAGTAACAAGTGCAGCCTTATGTAACAACAAAAAGATAGATAACATTAGGATACCTGGCAAATAATTTATCTGTCTAAATAATTTTGGGTTGATAAAAGAAAAGAAGAAAAAAAGAGGAGTGGGAAGAAGGGGACGATACAAGAAAGAAAGGAAAGGAAAGGAAAGGAGAAGAGAACTCATAGGAAAAATGAATGTAAAGAAGAGTGTGTAGATAGAAAAGTAGTAAAGGGTAACCAAAGTAAATCAGATTTAATTCTTTGAGGTACAAATGAAGATGAAAGAGTAGAAATTCTACGTTTGTCACAAATAAGATTCCACCATATTAATATACATATCTTAGAATTATCTTTCCAAAAAGTAAGAATAACGTTAAATGCAAGTGCAAGAAAAAGATCAAATAACTTCAGCTTAAGCAGAGTATCATGTGAATGAGGGCGGATAGATAGTTGAAAAAACGTGGAGCATTTAGTCCAAATGGATCCCCAAGATTTTAGAACATTAGGACAATGGTAAATCAAATGAGATAATATACCATTGATGGAAAGGAATGACCAGCAAAAAGGGAGGAAGATGCGTTAATTTTGTGAGTAAATATTGCGGTTAGCAGCTCTAGAGGTGGAATAAACGTTCTGCCAAAGTTTATCACATTTTTGAGAAGAAAGAGTGATGGAGAGGTCTAGTTCCCAAGCTAGTTCAATATTGGATTTTGGTCTGTCAGAGATAGAAGTATGTACAAGTTTGTAGATAAGGGTCGCTTTAGGATTGGAATCGAAAGAGATGTTGTGAAGAGGAGTTGAGGGAATAAATACAGTGTCAATAGTAGGTAAACATTAAGATTAAAGAAATGATTGAAGTGCCTGTGACAGTTGAGAGTATTGAGCGAAAGAGGAAGGTACGTCATAGTAATCTTGTAGCGCATCAAAAGGCAAGACTGAATTATGAGATACAAGTTGGTGTGCGTATATAATATTCTTCTCTCTCCAGTGTTTGAAATAAAATGATTTTTGGCGAAACTTGATACATTTGTTGTACCAAATAGATGAGGTGAGAAAGGCTTGGTGAAAGTTAGATCCATCTAAAAACAATGAACTTAGCACATATTTGGAATATTTCAAAGTAGGGTATTTAGATATGAAAGTACAATTGGACATAAAACAGATGTCATAAAAAGAAAAGTCATGTAAAAAAGAACGTTCAAACTTAATCCAACTAGGTGTCGGATCATCATGGTATTGTCTGTCTAATGCAAATACTTGTCTAATTAGAAAAGCAGTATGGTATAGCTTAAAATTGAGAAATCGTACACCCCTTCATTCTTTGGTTTAATTAATTTAGTTAAAGCAATACGAGCAGGTTTATTGTTCCAGAGAAATTTAGTACAAATTTGATTAAAATAGTAATTGTGATCTTTAAAGGGTAACATAGATAACAGAAATAGAATAAGCGGTACAATCATCATTTTAATAGTATCAAACCTGCCCCACCAGGACAAGTGTAGGGTGGACCATGAGGAGAGAAAGTTTTGAATCTTAAGTTTTAAAGCAGTAAATTTATGGGTTTGAGTTTGGGGAATGGTAGAGGACACCATTTAAAATTGGTGTCAGAAAACATGAATTGGTAACATAAAGGGTTTAAGGGTAAAACTGCAGTTTTAGAGAAATTTAATTTGTATCCAAATACTTTAGAATATAAGTCAATCTCCTGTAAAAAAGGAGGTAAGGAAGTTGAGGGATTTGAAAGGTACATTAAGATGTCATCTGCATAAGCAGATCATTTAATTTCATGGGAGTTATGGAGAAAGCCAGTTATAAGCGGGTTATGGCGAATGCGCTCAAGAAAAGGTTTTAGACATAAAAGAAGCAAAAGAGGAGAAAGGGAACATCCTTGCAGTGTACCTCTATTTAAGTCAAAGTAGGGAGATAAAAGACCATTGACAAACACACATGCACAAGGATTAGAGTATTTAATTTGATAAGTGAAATACATTTGGGGCCGAAACCAAACAATTGGAGAGTTTTGAACATGAATTACCAATTTATACGGTGAAAAGCTTTTTCAGCATCAAGAAATAATGCAGCTAGGGGATCAGAGTAGTTCCTCCCCAGCATGATAATGTTGGAGGGCATCCTAGCATTATCAGAGGAGAGTCTACCTTTAATAGAACCAGATTGATCAGGTTTAATAATATGGCGAATAACCCCTTCGAATCTGGAAGCGAGAATTTTTGCAAAGATTTTGCAATCGTAGTTGATTAAGGAGATTGGGCGATAATTTTGACAAAGGGAAAGATCCTTATCGGGTTTGGGGAGAATTACTATAAGAGCTTCGAGAAAGTAGCCTTCAGGGTTGGAATGTAATATAAAGTAGGAAAAGAGCTCAAACAAATGCGGCACAGAAATAGATGAAAAGGAAGAAATAAGTTCAATAGAAAAGCCGTCAGGACCAGGGGCCTTAGCTCTTTTTAAAGATTTAAAGTAAACCAATTTCTACTATCAGGTAATTCTACAATTACTATGGTGCCCTGACCCTGGCTGTAGAAGGGGGAGGATAGTAAGGGAAGAGGCAGGCAATGGGCACTAGGGTATGTGGGATATTGGTAGTGGTATTTACGTTTAAATGAGCTTCACATCATAGGGCAATTTGGTTTCTGGCAAGACAATGGTTCCAAAGATTACTTACTTATGCCTACTACCCTGGGGTATAGGCTATCAACCCGGACTACCACCCATCTCTGTCCTGGGTTTTTCTGTCAATCTAACTCTAGCTGTAACCCATCACCTCCAGTCAGCCATGAGGCCTCAACGCCAGGTGTTTTTTGGCCTTCCTTTTTTCCATTTCCCTTGAGGGTTCCAGGTGAGGGCTTGCTTGGTGGTGGTTGATGCGGCTTTACAGATGGTGTGACCTATCAAGCCTCTGCCTTTTTTCATAATTTTTTCATGAGTAGGGACTGGAAAGTCTGCTGCCATAGGTCATTGTTACTGATAGTGCTTGGCCGGTGGATTTGGGGGTTTTCCTCAGACAGAAGTTGATCAAAGTCCAGACTTTGTTTATGGTGGTCACTCTTGTCCTCCAAGTTTCTCTTCCATACAAAAGTACTGATTTTACGTAAGTGTTGAAAACCTGATCTCGGTTTGCATCATTAGATCCTTGGAGCTCCAGATCTTCTTTAGCTGAATGAAGGTAACCCTTGCTTTGCCGATTCTTGCCTTGACGTCCGATTCTGTGCCGTCCTTTTTGTCTATGACACTGCCCAGGTAGATGAAGGCCTCCACCTCTTCCAGTGAATCACCTGCAAGAGTGACTGCAGTTGTGTTGGCAATTTTAGCCTTCAGGATCTTGTTTTTTTGCCCTGTGGATGCTGTTGTGCTGCGACGTTGTCAATCTTCTCTTGCATCTGCAGATGGGTGTGGGAGAATAGGGCCAGGACGTCTGCAAATTCCATGTCATCGACCTGCATCCAAGGTGACCACTGGACCCCATCTCGTTTCCTTGCTGGGGAAGTCTTCTTAATCCAGTCGATGGCCAGCAGGAAGAGAACAGACAAGAGCAAACAACGTTGGCGGACTCCGATCCTCACTTCGAAGGCTTCTGTGAGATGTCCTCCATGGACTATCTTGCGGGTCATTCTTACGTAAGAGTAAATGAGGATTCTTATGAGTTTATCTGGCACACCAAAATGGTGGTGGAGTTTCCAAATAGTCTCTCTGTCCATGCTGTCAAACCTTCTCATGGGGAGAGGATGAAGGATAACGGCCAGAGCAAAAGACTTTGGACCTGGGGATCCAGGTTCGAATCGCAGCCTCAGCTCATCATCCAGCGATTCTGGGCTAATCACTTAATCTTCCTGTGCCTATGAACAGCGCCTGGATTCCCTCATGGGTGATAAGCTGTGCTCTACAAATCCAAGTATTTATTATTTAGTTATTTATATTCAATGAAGTTGACATGTGGGGTGTAGTGTAGTTCCTATAATCCCAATAAGCTCTGCGCATTGGAATAATATATCCTATAGATTTGAAGTAGGACTTAAGTCAATAGGTCTCTATCGAATATACTAAACTTAATAGTGAGTGCCAGCTAGCTCAGAGGTCACTAGAAACTTTCTCGAATTCACAAGAAGGGATTCGTTTCTGACAACTGCATAAACTTGACAACTTTGTTTCCCAAAAATAAGAATATATCTCTCAGAGTCGTGGAAACAATAGATAAGTATTTCTAAGAGTCAATCGTGCATGCTTCGTTTCTACAGAGTTGCAGAGGAATAGTGAGACGGGCGTTTTCAATAAAAGGTTTATTGAACAGTCTTCTTTCTCATGCAAGAGAGGTGAACTGCTACAATCGTTATGCAGAATGCAAAGTATAATGCGTACAGCGTAAACAGTAATATGAAATAATACTGTAAGAGCATTGTATGGTTTCTAAGTCATATAAAAATACATACATATAAACATAGACTAAAATACTCAACTAGTGCTTCTAAAATACGTCTACCACAGTGTAACAAACCTAAGTCTAGGACGAGGGAGGAAGTAGGTGTTTGTCTTTTAGCATAGGTTTAGTTTTTGCCAAGAATTTACCAAAGGTTTCTCTAGGTTCTAATCAGCTCCATACCTTAGAATGAAGGAGGTCTGGTACCTCTGTCTCGGGACTCGATTTCCTAACACCCCGCAAGGGGAGCTGGAAAAACTGGAGCTGGATTCTCAGCAGAGAAGGGCAGCTTCCTGATCAGTGCGTCAGCTGGAGAGTTGGCTTCCTTTGGCACTTGCTGTAGCAAGCTGCGTCGGGCAAGTAGGTCTTTGAACTGCTCTGAACCACCGTATCTTGCTATAGCAAGTAAAGGTATATTTATACCTTGAAGGTGTTTAGGAATGGCATAGTTTGACGTAAAGTCGGGCATATGAATGTCATTAATGAACCCCTAAGGAATTGATGTTCATTGTAAAACTAACAGTTCTTGGAGAAATCAATATTCAAGCAAGGGGAAGTCCCTAACGGCTTAAACTGTTTTTTGCAAGAAATCGTTGTGATGTTTGGTGAACGGATGGAAGTAGCCATTCCTGTATTTGGGTAGCATGGACTATGCCTAAATAAGGGCTTAATTTAAAATGCCTATATAAGGGCAACAAGAATTGTACCTATATAAGGGCATGAATCTGGAAAATTCAATCGGAGCCTAACACGCCACACAACAGGGGGTAGGAGTTCCATTCCATCGACTGCTCAATGATGATGTGGAGTGGTGCAATCTGGTCTGTACAAGATCTATCTTTGTGAAGCCAGCTTGCTGGTCGCATAACTGACTGTCAACTTGTTCCTTCATTCTGTTCAGGATGACTCTGTTGAACACTTTGCCTGGGGTTCATATAAAAGTTTTCCTTCTGTAGTTTGTGCAGTTACTCAGGTCAACTTTCTTGGGGATTTTGATTAGATATCCCTGCTTCCAATCAAATGGCACCTTTTCCTCCTCTCAGATCCTTCTAAACATGGGTAGAGCATGTCTTCTGATGGTTCAATGTCTGCCTTCAGTGCATCTGCAGGAATGTTGTCAGGTCCTACTGCTGTCCCATTTTTTGGATGCTTGATGGCTTGCCTTATTTTTCCTTGGTTGTTATGCTGAATTTGAATGGCAAGTCCTTGTCAGCTGGCTGTATGTCTGGTGAAGACTGTGGCATCGGCAGGTTCAGCAGTTCTTCACAGTGCTCCACGCAGCTTCATTGTTGGCCTTCGTTAACAATGATTGTCTTCCCATCTTTGTCTTGAACAGGTCTTTCTGGCTTGCTGTATCTGCTGGAGAGTTTCCTTGTTTTGTCAGAGTTCTTTCAAGTTATCATGGCTTGCTGCTTCCTGGGCTTCTGTGGCAAAACCATCAATAAATCGTCACTGGTCTGCTCTTAAGTTTCTCTTTGGTAGCTTGTTGGCTGGAGATTTTTCTTTTTCTACTCTTGTTCTGCTGGTGTTGACTGCAGCTTTCTTTTCCCATTGTGCCATAGATACCAACACAGTATATGATCTATTTACATGATTTACAATGGTGCTGTACAAGCCAGGATAATGGATACGCAGAGTGCAGTGGCACTTTACCTAGTGGAACCACCTCCTGTTTAGAAGATTGAACTCTTCAAACAGGCTTTCCACAAATCAATGGAATCAATGTGAACATAGCTAGAATAATACTGCACAGGGATGCTTCATATTGCATTCAGTTGGACTGAACCTCTTCTATTAATGCTTCTTCGTGCTCCTTCTCTTTCCTGCAACACTCAATAGTGGCCAAAATTACGCATGTTCAGGCACTTTATGAGACACCTAAATACATTAATAACTACTGTGAAAATTCAGTTTGTACAATGAAAACTGTGTGCCACAAACATGGTCAATGTGGGTTCTGTCATATGTGGAAACTAACATTATGGCACTTCATATAAACTAATGGCTAGCTACAGTGGCTCAGTCCTATGACCCTTGACATCAGCCTGTGCACTGCGATTGGCTCCGTACAACAGCAAGAGGTTGCCTGCCACCACAGCAGGACTGACTTTTTTTTGTTGAGCATCAATGATCACGTCTCACAGACTGAATGAATGAATGAAATCTTTATTGTTTCAGTTAATAAAAACCATACAATATCTAAAGAATTTATATTCTCTTTTCCTTAAAATTTTGCAAACGTTTTCAACAGATTATAAAAAAGAGATTTCATACAAAAATATACAGTGTTAATGACTTTTTGGAAAAAACAAAAACAATTCCTTTTACAACCTTTCTAATCTAAAAAAACGATATATCTAACCCAATATATATTTACCAAAAATCAGGGCTTCCATTGCTACTTGTTTTAGTCCCACAATTATAGTCAATGATGCTTTCCCTACTAACAGTTCATATTAATGTTTGCCAAACACTACCCCATCAATGGCATGGTGATTGTGTTATCCTTTTTCATTATTATCTGTTTATATTGTATCAAACATTTCATAATCTTACAATTTAGACGGGGATCTGTTGCGTCCAAACCCTTGATTATTGCGGTTCTACAAGACCTAATGCCCCTCTCAATAAATATCTTTTTCAAAAGCCACACCCGGGTCTGCTTTAAGCCAGGGCATATACAAATAAGATACATAAGGTCTTGCTTCTCGGTGCCACATAGTGTACATAATGTTGGGCCATTGTATCTCCAGACTGGCATTTTCAGTAGTACTCTGGAATACCTGTTTGGAAAACCTTTAAAACTGGCATATTTAGCATCATTTTTTACAGCATTAGATGTTTCATGAACTCTTCACTTGCATTGGAAGACTAGTTAAATTCATGTCCTGATATATAATTTAAACATGGATTTAGTTCTCGTAGCTTTGGGTTTTGTATGACCATGTATTCATTGGGACACATCACATTACATTATTATTGTTTTCTCCAGTGCATCCAGTTTAGTTTTATCTGGTACATATGTCATTTACAGACAATTTCATAATTTCTGTTTTGAAAAAATATTTCTCCTGGCCACTGTTGCAGACCCCAAATTATTGAAATAAATATCTGTCATCCGGGGTTCATGGTATGGCTTAGTCAATGTATGTTTGAAAGATGTGTTGTAAAGTTCACTGTTTAGCCCTAAATTAGCTAGAACTGTTTATTTTGATGAAATACCCCTCAGTTTTCCCGGGATTCAGTGCCTCATTAGCCATTCCGGCTTTGTATGCGACGCAGACGGAATCCTATCTTCAGAAAAATGGCTGCCTGTGCACTTGTTGAGAATGGAACACTGGCAGAGGGGACAAAACCCCAATTGTTATTTTTTATTTTAAATATGGAGTAGACTCCTTGATGGGCAGAAACTCTTGTGACCTGAGAACAAGTCTTCACCAAAGAAGAGATGATATGCACCACACTGGTCTCTTTTAAGGTGAGGCATTGGCAGCCTTGACTCTGGAGGCCTGCACTCTGTGTCAGCAAATGCCTGAAGGGGTCATTTGTTTTCTTTCCTAACTGCTGCCAACAAAGAAGGAGGAGAATGGTCACTTCTGTGGCGTAATGCAAAATGATGGATCACTTGCAGAATGCAGAGTCTCCCATATCTCAAAGATATTCATTCATATTCATTGGCTGTTGGCTGAATGTGGACCCCATGAAGGGTTGCTGCCAAGACCACATGGGCCTCCATTAGGCACCTGATTTGCTCCAAGCCATCTGGTTAAGAACACATCACTTTGCGATAAAACAGTGTTTGTTGGATAGGATTTAAGAGGACTCCAAAAAACGTAACCTGTAAGGTATCATTCCCCCATTCAGATCCACAACCAACAAGATCCATGCTGAAATGTGTCTACTTTGCACTTTAATCCAGTTCTCCTCATTCTGGGAGACTGGTCAATTCCCTAGAATTTGCTTGTGCCTTCCCCCATACACCTACTTGGTCTGCATTTCAAAATAATGAAGTCAGAAGTGTGATCTTGCGCAAACAAATCTACTAATCCAGTGTACTCCAGGTCAGAAAATTCAGGTCGTTTTTAACCTGTGAAGTTGGGAAATTGAGCTTACACTGTGTTGATTGGCCTGCCCTGGTGTCTGTACTGACAAGTAATGTTATTACACTGAGGTTATTTTCAGTTTAATCTACCTTCTGATTGACATAAACTGCTTTTCAATTCTTCTCTTGTACCTCTAACTGTCAACAACCAGTAAACCTTGCGGCCCAGGTGGTACTTATACATCCTACTGCATTCAGTAACCCTAGCCAGTGTGCATATTCACATCCAGTCAGGAGGCTTACTTGCTAACAAAACTCTTTACAAGTAAACTTTTTATAAATCTCTGTCACACTAATGTATAACTGTTTGTGCACTTTACTTCATTTAGGTGCACAGAACGTAATAGGTGGCTGGGTATTGGAGATTTGGTTCACAGAATGAGGATTTGTAGACATTAGCAAATAAAACATTGTGCCAACAAACACCGGTCAGTGCGACTCATTCTCAAGTCATTACTTTAAGAAGCAGTCATTCAAAAAGTTGTGCTTCCATAGAGAAGCAAAGCGTGGCCCCAGTGAAGTCTGTAAGCAATGAATTTCTACACGTACACTTGGTGCCAATAAAGGCTGGCAAACGTGTGTCAATTGGAGGGGGGATAAAGGAAAAGAGAGCCACCAAACCTTCTGTAGGAGCTTACAAGTGTTAGAGTACCATTGAAAATCTACTTTGTTTGGTTTCAACTACAACTCCACAGAATTTTTAAGAACCCTACAAAAGTCAGAAATCTACTTAAATTGATTTCTAGCTTTTTAAATATAGCTTGAGAATTGTTCTCCTGGAGAGCAGTAAAAGTGTTGCCTGGAGCACCCTTACTTAGATAGCTCAAAGTAGTTCGTTTAAATGATTTCACCTTCCCTTTAGGGAGGCAGTGACACTGGATATATCTAGGCACCCAGTGGCTAATTTGTCAACTAAATAATATATATGAGTGCAGGGTCCCAATGTATTTCTTAGGTGCATGGTGCTGTTGAATAGTAAGGCTATTCTTGATCCCATGTCTTGCCTCTTCTTACACCACCCTCTACTTTATGCCCCTTTACCATTCCTGCCTTCTCTCTGCGATACTGTTTTTCTATATTTCGCTTCTTACAACTTTCTCCCTTTTCTGCCTTTCTTTCTCTTGCTGTAGGTCAAGGTCTCTTGGTGAAAAAAGAGCTCCATCCTCAAACATGAGCTTGGGTGCTCACCACCTGTAACCACTAGTACAATTTAAGCACTATGCGTAACCGGGTCGTGTGTAGGACTGTAGCAGCTGTCTGTACATATGCAGATGTCAACATGCATGCTTTCTTTTTGTCAACAAAATGGACTGGGGGGGGGGGGGTTGGTAGAGTCAAGATGGCAAATAGGATGGACAAGGAGTGAAGGAGCTCCATGCCTGTAACCTGGCCGACAACATCCTGTAAACTTCACACTACCAGAGGAGGAACCCGTAGCCACTGCGGACCTCTGGAATTCCAGCTTGCCACAATCCATGAGTCTGGCACCTTTTGGCTTACTTGTTCCTTTTGAGTAGTCTTACACCACCAGAACCCGAGGCACTGCTTCTTTTGTCTCTGGGATGGCAGTGCGACACATTCAGATATTTGGGGATATGTATATACCACTCTGAGTAAGAGTTGGTACATGGGAGCCTGGAGAAGGTGTTGATCAGCACGTGCAACTCCTTGACATTCTAGCGATCACTGACCCTCTCTTCCATGGGCAGAGTGATGATAGCTAAAATGCTAGTATCGCTGAGGCTATTGTAGCATTGCTTCAACAAGAGGAGAGGTAGGGAGAGCTAAGCAACACTCTTATTCCCCGGTGATAATCAGTAAACAAGAAAAGAATGTCAAATGGTTATACCAGGCCACAATCAGGAGCAGCTAAGAAAGGGGTTGACGGCCTCACTCAGGACGTTAAAGAAAGCCCTCACTCACCACCTGGTGATGACATGTTTCATCATTGGGCCCCACCAAAGAGACAGAGTGCCTCTTTGGTGTGCCAGATTTACTGCGGAGCAGGATAGTGAGATTCAGACGTGTTGTGCAAAGTAAATTTAACTAATGAGTGGTGAGGGTTTAAAAAGTCAGTAGTGTATCAGAAATAATTTTATTCTTTGATCACTAAGAACAGGTTTATTAAAATGTATGTGTTGGGAAAAGAGTCCACAATTAATTAAGTGGTAGTTTCCTTACAAATCAGTCGACATGTTTCAGCCATGAAACGGTGTAATGTTACCAGGCATTCTTCAGGACATATTGGTGTATTAAACCCTGGCGGTATGGACGCGCTAAGGCCCACCCTTACCTAGGGACGTGAAAGTGAAAATAACAAAAAAGAGTGAAAAAGTGCAAAACAATTAAGAAGAAAGATTTGCTTCCTAATTACACTACTGACTTTTTAAACCCTCACCACTCATTAGTTAAATTTAATTTGCACAACACGTCTGAATCTCACTATCCTGCTCCGCAGTAAATCTGGCGTTTTAGCACACCAAAGAGGCACTCGGTCTCTTTGGTGGGGCCCAATGATGAAACATGTCATCACCAGGTGGTGAGTGAGGGCTTTCTTTAACGTCCTGAGTGAGGCCGTCAACCCCTTTCTTAGCTGCTCCTGATTGTGGCCTGGTATAACCATTTGACACTCTTTTCTTGTTTACTGGCTATTGTAGAATTGTCAGCGCTACCTGGCCAGTCCCAAAATCCTTCTTTCAAGACCTGAATTCTACCCACACCAAACTGATAAGGAAATCAGGCTGGAGGAGTCAGTGCTGAACAATATGTATGCTTCGCTTGAATGAGGGGGACTGGGAGCCCCCACCTTCAAGGTCTATTATACCGTGCCCCAATTGCAGTGGCTGATCTGGTGTCTATGTGGACCCCAACCCCTAGTGGGGTTGGGGTCTTAAGTTCTTCAGAATTTAAGGGGCTATCAAATAGTGGATGGGCTCCTAGACCTCGGCAGACCCCAACCTGCATTGGCCACATGGCCACGACGGCAAAGTACTGCTGGCGGACATAAATCCAACCTAAACATGATCATGCACCATACTCACTGGCTCTCTCTTTGTGGGAACACACTGATCTTCACACCTTAAAATAACACCATAATGTTGGCCCACAGACTGAAGCGGGTCTAGACACATTGGAAGAATTGTACATGCACACAACTCTACTGATGTCCCAGGAACTTATAGAACAATACAATATAGACGGGGGACAATTTCTCTGACACATTATGAGGATCAGAGGCTCACCCTCCCTTGCCTGCTATAATAACACATGGGATGACAGACAAGCAATCATAAAATACCCTCAGTTCAACTGATGCCAGACATATATCTCGCCCTTGCACATACACCGAATGTTCCTCAGGATTGACCTCATATGCCCCCACTGTCTGTGCCTTGCGACATACTTTTACCTCATGGCGGTGTGGACCTGCCCTGTCACAGCAGGATTTTGGGCATCAACACTATATGTATTGGCTGTAATCACTAACCCATGGCTCTCGACAGTGCATATTAGCAGTGCCTGCGTAAACATTCAAGCACAAATATGTGGTCAAATTTATCAACCTAGCTCTTACGTGTCAAAAAGTGCATAGTGCTGGCTCAACAATCAGTAGGGCCCCCCCCTCCCCCCAACATACTCCTGTGGTTGCAGAACCTACTCAGATGGGCAACTGTGGAGGTCATGGCCTGGTACACATTGCCTAATCTCAGAGAGAAGACCCCACACAGCGATGCATGGGATACATACCTGGAAACGCTAGCTGCAAAAACAGACAGGCCTCCATGAACGCCCACACCATACTCACCTTCGTCACTGCAGCACAAAAAACTAGGGTAAGAGGCAAACTCATTCCATCCCCTTCTCCATTCCCCACCCCTCTGAAGAACCGGGTTTTCAAGTACCCAGCGGCGTCAGGGACACGCCCGAAGTCCTCTAGGTTCCCTTGCCTTGGTATACAGAGACACGGAAACTTCTAGGTGGCGTCAGAGATCAAATTTATTAGCTGCAGCCAGTAGCAGAAATCCCAGTAATACAACATGGTGTACAACTCAAGAAACTGCTCAATTTTACTAAGGTGAGACATCCCTATTTATACACAAAAGGTACATTTAAAATGCACGCCCCTGCACCAAAATTCAACCAATAGAAAATACATGACATCACACAGCATCATACAGTATAGCTCATTTTACAGTGTCCCAACCCACAAGTTAATATTTAGGCATATCTAAATAATAATCTGGAGGGCCCGCACAAACCCTTAATTGAAAGCGTAACCCATGAAATGAAGGAATAGTAGAGAAAAGTAGTTTCAGATAATGTGCAAGATAACGGATACGTAAAGAAACTTAAAAGTTAACAAATGTCTTGGATGATGATTGGAAAAGTAAATAACGATCTTGCAGGGAAATTGGCTTGGCAGGGTCAATTCCTAGGTGAAATTAACTCGAATGCAGGAAGGAATCCTTGGTTAACGTATATATATATGATTCACAAAAGGTCAGACTGCTGTGCTCACAGACTAACTTCTGAGGCCTACATAAAAAGTAACACCAGATGGCAGTCACGACACATGGCAAAAACCCATGTTTCAGAAAAGAAAGTTTTAAGGAAAGAAACCATTTAGATATTGTTTAAGATAAGATATGCGCAAGGAAATTAAAGGTTAACGAGGTCCTGAACAGTGATTGAAAAACTCAGACAACGATCAGCTAGTGAAACTGGTTTTGCAAAAGGTCAGTTTCAGGTGAAAAGGGTTACTCTCTCTGCAGTTCATTCAGAGTCAGAGAAACCCAAATTAATATATGCACGAACTCAGAAGGCAAGGCCACTTGTTTTGGGCCTACTTCACTGGCCTACGTGAGGGCAAAACTAAAATGCAGTCAGGTTTGAGAATTACAGAACCACACCTCCCCAGACTCACACCACTGATATTGACCGCATCATCCTACCCTGCATGCTACTGATATGCACTGAACCACGACGTAACTGCTACTTGACACCAGAGAGCGGGATACCCCCGCTCACAGGGACATTAAAGCAACTCCAAGGACACGTTGTTCTCATGGTTTCAGCCTCCCCAGCCCAACCTTGGTCGATTCATTAGATTACTAGTACCAAACTTCTTTTGCACAGTATGCACAGCCTCCTTTGTAGAAAAGTCAGCCCATAACGCCCCGGATGCCCAGGTTGCTGGCGCAGTGCGACTCTTCGTTTCCATCTTGAATAGTTACCAAATAAAGAGACGGGCACTGAAAGTAGGAAAACAAGAACAGAGTTTATTACTCATGAGGAGAGCCTGTCCTTTGGGACACTCACATAGTGTCTTCGGGAGGTGCTCTAACAAGTTCTCTGAGGTTTCGCCTTTTATACACAGGTTCGTGACACACAGGCATCCTATATTACAATCAATACATTGTATAGTATGAAGGTATTTCAACACGTGGCTACAGTATGGGCCCTTATCCTCCATGCAAGAGGAGGGGCTGTCACGCAGCTGAGTGTTCTGCTGATTCCATTGGAATGTGTGTGTCTGATCGAGTCTCAGGGGGTGGGGTGGCCATGATCAATAGTAGCTTCTTCCAAGAGAGACGAGTGCATAAAGTAGTGGGCAATAAACTGTATCCTCAGGCTAAGGGATGACCAGTGGTCCGTGCAAACATTCAGGCTCAGAGGAAGAGGTCATCAAAGGAGAGATATCCATGAAAGGGAGGGTCAGTGTGGACAATCGAGTGCTGTGGAAGGGTTGATCACAAGAGGGGTATTCAAGGGCGGGAAGGAGGTGTTGGTCAGGCGCGGGGTGCGATTCTTTAGGGACAGAGTCATGCGGGAGGGGAGGGCTCATGACTTGGGCATGAGAGAGCGGGGGCAGTCAGGGTGCACGGGGGATGCTTGCAGGGTCAGGGAAGTGCGCTTGATGAGTGATTGTGGACAGGGAGACCATGGTACCTAAAATGGCTGTCGTGTACGTGTGTGCATGGGTCTATGCTAGTGAGACAACACAGTCAGAGTTTTAGCGATATTCGTTCTGTTTACACCAAGGGGCACTGAGAACACAAATGAACGCCGCTTATGTACATACATATTGCTAATTTTAACACCTTGTCATGCAACATGAACCAATACATCTTCCTTACTTATAATGCAGAGTGAACGAGCTTGTGTGGCCTCACATAATGCATTAATCATGCTATATTATCATGGGATTTTTTAAAGAAGTACTGTGAATTTTAAATGTTCCATCACTGTTGTACCATGAGCATTCCATAATTTAATAAAAACCAAAAATGACTTACAAAAAATTCAGCAGCTTCAACATTTTAATTTAACATGTGTTGTTGAGAGGACATTTCTGTATCATAGCTTTATATTTGACTGGTAATACAGCAAATATATCCATATCTCTTCCCAGAACTTGTGATAGAGCACACCCACAAAGCCTAAGGGCCAGATGTAGGAGGCCATTTACCGACCGGTAAATGGGTATTTCGGATGTAGGGGCATCATTTTACAGATTCAGTAAATTTACCGAATCGGTAAATTTACCGATTCTGTAAAATACCGAATCGGTATTTTTACCGATTCAGTAACGGCCAGATGTAGGTGGGACTCTTCAGAGTCCCTAAAGCCTTACAGATTCGGTATTTTACCACCCAATCCAAAAGGGTGGTAAAATACCGAATCCAGGTGTGCATGCACATGTGTGCATGCACACCTAGCCATGTGACAGACAGACATGCCCTTAGGGCATGTCTGTGTGCCACATGGCACACATGCCCGTCTTTGGGGTGCTAGAGGGTGTCAAAGTGACACCCCCTGCACCCTTGTTGAAATCGGTATTTACCGAATCGGTATTGCCCATTGATTCCTATGGGCTTCAAGGCCCATAGGAATCAATGGGCATTACCGAATCGGTGTTTACAGAATCAGTAAATACCGAATCTTAACGATTCGGTATTTACCGATTCTGAAATACCTACATCCCCCCACCTCTATTTTACCACTTCTTAAATACCGAATCGGTAAAATTCGGTATTTAAGAAGTGGTAAAATAGTATTACGTACATCTGGCCCTTAATTACATCTATACCCTGATGGGGCACATCTGATATTTAACCCTCATTTCCCTACTTATAGTGAGTGTCAAATATTATTGCATCAAAAACTAATCCCCTGGAGGCATCTATTAAATTTGTACAGGTCCAGGAATCGGGGCTCCAAGCGTGTCAGTTAGGGTCTCTGAAGGGGCAGCTGAGCAACTACTATCACAGGAAGACTCACAGGTTACTAAAAACATGGGCTACAAAAGTAACAGTAAAGGGATCCAGGTCAATGGCACAAGTCAAAGCATGGAAGTCAGATACTGTAGCAGCCCAGGACACCCCCCCCCATAGCTACAAAGTAGCACAGTCTTCTTGAAAGCAGAGTCAGAGAGGCTGAAGAATTACCATGAGCTATTGCAGAGAAAAGTGATGTGCTCATTACCCCCTTCCCCATATCAGATGGCCGTCATTTGTCCTAGACAAGGAGAACTTCCCAAAAGCTTCTTGTGCTTTTTAAGTTTAGTTTACAAAGAATTGAAATAGCTTAGATAAGAAAGCTCAGATAAAACAGCATTGTGTATTGAGGGCTGAATTATAGAAACCGGAATATGATGTGGCAGTGGGGCGAGAACATGTAATTTGGTCAGTGCAAAGGAACTTGTGGTACACTGTGTTTTTTTTTGTTACATATTTGCATTACATCTCTTTAGATTCGTGGCACAGAGATAAAGGGATAAGTTAGCCAGAACCACACAATTGCTGTGGTCTAGTCTGAAGCTGGAATTAAAACACGATTCCAGGGTCCATTAGTCACCAAACAAAGTTTCCACCAGAAATGAATTCTGTGAAACTACAGGATACTTATTTGATATGCAGGTAAATTTAAAAGTGTCTGATAGGTGAGTTAGGATTGTAAACTGCGTTGCCTTAAACGCGGTCCATGGGAATGTGAGCAGCGAAAAGGCTAGACAAATAGAGGGCACAAAGGACATGCAATGTAAACTTATGTCACAGAACGCCAAGGGAGGGCTTTAACAAGCAACAAATCTATCACTCTGCCTAGCGCTTCTGTAAATAAGGGTCACTCCGCAAAGCAGCCACTTTCATCAAGTGTCCCTTGACAATACTCAGCTGTAATGGTAAAAAAATGTCACTCAAAATGTGGACTTCTCAAGTATGTTCCTTGAACGTTCTACATAATACGGATGAGGAAGTAGTGCCTATTTTCTGACTTTTTCTTTCCCAGTCAATTTGTGGATGTATTTAACCTTTTCTGTGCGACCGCGATTCCCCCTCCGGTGCTGGGCCCTAATAGAAACGGGCGTGGTCATGACGGAACGGTTCCGTCATGAGCACAGCTCAACCGTAGCTCATGACGGAACCGTTCCGTCATGAGCATGGAAAGGGTTAAATGCTTGCTTGGCTAATAGAACCTTCTGGACTCCCTTTTTCAGCTGTGAAGTTCCTATAACTTCAAAGGGAATCCAACAATCAAGTGAACGTCCGGTCTGTTGCAGTAAAAGAGTCAAGTACACCACTGTAACAAACCTACGATTACCTGGCGTTTTAGCAAATTCCCACTCAGGAGTAATAGCATTGGTGGGAACTCATGGCAGTCATAATCACAAGGAGTTTTGGAGAGTGCAGATTTAGCTGTATTGTTTACAGGCTTGATGTATGATGAGATACAACCAGAGTGAATTAGCAAAAATATAGCCATCAATTTGGATCACTACTGTTTGTCACTGTGTTGATGTAGCAACTGTTGACTTAGTAATGCAGAGCTTTTATCGCATAAGACATATTTTCTGCCCCCTATTATGTGCACTGTAAGGTAACAGGAAGTTTATTCAGATTAAAAACTATGAAGCTATTCAAACATGGGCAGTCATTGGACTTTTGAATAAAATATCCTTTGAATATAAATAGGTATGGATAGCTTGACGGCCATCTTCTCAAAGTTTGTGAACCAATATGAATTTGTTGTGAAAATAATGGCCAAAGCCCATCACCTTTGTTTTTGCAGATTAAGATCTTAATAGCTTATCTTTCAGTCTGTCTTAATTGGAGGTGGGCGGAAAGCGCAGAGTTACATAAAAATTCTGTGGAGGTCCACCCACCAAGCGCAGTGTGGGAAACATGCACTAAACAAGCCCTTGGCAGATCACATCAAGCAACTGCATAGTTACACTCCACTCAGTAATTAGCCCCAGTACTGGGGGAAATCATTTCAGCAAATTATCTTCATTTTTTTACTGGAAGATGGGGGGAGGGGGGCTCACCGGCATCTGCGATGCACTCTTCTCCAAAAAGCTATTACACGGGCACTGAAATCCCTATCTGGCAGCTCGAAGACTCTCTGGGCTCTGTAACCTTGTTGGACAGCTTTGTCTCCCTCCCGCCGCCGCATTTGCCATCTTACCGCGGCCGCTGTGTGGAGGGGGACATCGGACTGCATATCCCGGCTTCCCCTGCTGGGACTGACGTCACCATCATCGCGCCAGGCGGCGCATAAAACAGGCGTAGCCCCGGTGGAGCGGGCGACGCTATTACACGGGCACTGAAATCCCTATCTGGCAGCTCGAAGACTCTCTGGGCTCTGTAACCTTGTTGGACGGCTTTGTCTTCCTCCCGCCGCCGCATTTGCCATCTTACTGCGGCCGCTGTGTGGAGGGGGACATCGGACTGCATATCCCGGCTTCCCCTGCTGGGACAGACGTCACCACCATCGCACCAGGCGGCGCATAAAACAGGCGTAGCCCCCGCTTCGCGGGACGCCAGGCGAAGCCCGGGCAAAGGGCGGGCCCTCTGTAGCCCTCAGGAGCCAGAGGAGGCCGGGCAGGGCCTATACTCTGACATACCGGCCAGGACAGAACGTGCCACATTATAGTAAGCTTACACCTATCACTGTGTGATCATAGGCTTCCTAGAAATACTGTCTGTGCTCCTATTTCTTCTGATATCACTCTTATGCTCAAGTGTGCTTAAAATTGTCCCCGACTAATCTTGCCACGCACTATGACCTCGAGCCTTATTAAAGGAACATTTACATCGGTATGAGGAGCAAATAGAGGAACATTAGACAACTATGTTATTAGGACCACTTCGGACATCGAAAGGGAAAGTATACTTGCAGAGCGACGGGCTGAGCGACGTCGCTCAGTTGAACTTATTAAAAACAAACGCTCTTCTCTGGGCCGGTTACAGCTAGCCACCTCACCACACACGAGTCGTCATACTGATAATGAGGACCTTGACATATCAAGTAACGACAGCATCCCAATGCTCTTGCGAGATACAACTTCTTTACCCGATATGACTAATGAACTGCATAGAAATGTTTCACCTTCCCTTTGTAACTCGATACCAGAGGTAGAAGTCCTAGCTGAGACGCCCTCACCAGTGGTAGAGGTTATTAAAAAAAAATCTAAAAATTCAAAGCAACCTCGAGTACAAGGTTCACCACCAAGAAAAAGGAGAAAGAGGGGGAGCGAATTACAGAGAAGTAAGACTAGCCACATCGACTTTGGTAAATCTTCCAAAGGCCCCTCATCAAACACAGCCACAACATCAGGCTTAGTTACTTTACCACATTGTCCGATAAAAGAAACATCTAGTACCGATTTAATGGGAAGCATGGAACAACTAATTAGATCCTTTACATTGCCGTTAATAGAGAGATTGAAAGGAATAGAGCATCGGCTGGGGACTCTAGAGCAGGCAATAGGTAAAAACACAGGGCTAATCAAGGATCTAGCGAAGCCTGTACTGGCGCCCCCAGCCACTGTATCATCTCCTAATCTTTCTGCCCAAAATGAAGCAAAAATCAATAAGTTAATAAATTAAAAATCCCTAAGGCCAGTATCTTCTAAACTAACACAGCAATCTGTACAAAACACTGATAGAGAGGCTCAGATGGGAGAGAAATTATTCCACCCAGGAAATGCACAAAATAAAAAAGGCGGTAAAAGTCCAGTCAGGGTAATAAAGCCTAAGGGGCGCCAAGTAGAATTGCCACCGGAAGCGGTTCCGTTGGGGGTGGTCCTTACGGGAGTTCCAACACTAGAGGATGGTAAGAGGGAAGGCTACTCCCAGCTAAAAAATAAAGCTATGCATTGGCTTAGCCAGAATCGACCACTTCCCCCAAACATAAATGGTGAGATTTTACACGTCCGGCGTCTTCCCTGGTTGGGAAACAGAACAAAGGATAAAAAGGGGGAAATAATTGTTATTAAATTTTAGAGATCACAGAGCCATTAGTTATATCTTAAATTGGTTCCCAGAAAATTGTAACAACTCCATTACAGCTTGTGAATTGACCTATTTTTATCCCAGATCTTTATCGGCTCCCACAGCCAATCCCGAGGCTCCAATTCACTATCAGGCCAATCGTCCTATACCCCTCAAAAATCGATACGTGGCTCTTTCGGGTCTGGAGGGAGTGGACTGACTTCACTATAAGAGCACAGCGAAGGACACTGTCGACAGACCGTTAGACGTGTCTTTTAAAAATATCGAGTCAAATTCTATTTACAATGCCCTCGAGCCCCAGTTAAAACACATACAGACCCAGGTTATAGCTACTGATTGGTTGGCTAAATCCACTGGGCCTAATCAATCCCTTTCTGTTTCTGCCCCTGAACAGGACCCAAATTCTATACCGGTCATTATAAACAACACTGGGACTGAGGGATGTAAAGAGAGGGGAATTAAGCCTTGTATTTCGGCTTTATTCTGGAATATAGCAGGGCAACGTTCCAAGGTAACAAATGATGAGTGGAAGGCCTTTACTTCTAATTTTGATATTATAGCGCTCCAGGAGACATGGTTACTTGACGCAATACATATAGAAGGGTTTAAAACCTACTTCGCTTCAGCTCAACCATCGACTTCGGGTAGAGCGAAAGGAGGTTTAACCATCTACGTCTCTAACCTCCTGAAAGCAATGGAAGTAGTCCCTATAAAACTGGAGTCTAATTTTCAGATTCTTGGCCTAACTTTAAACAACAGGGACAATTTCCTTATAGTGAACTATTACAACAATCTCCCGGATAAAGAGGCAGTGAATTTGGTATCTTTGATCCATTCTATCTTATTATCAAAAACAAGGAAGTCTACCAAAGAGGAAGTAATAATTTGGGGGTGGAGGGGGGGGGGGCTTAAATTTGGGACCCTGCCCAGCGGGTAATTACAACATCTGCGGCATCCTCAATGAGAGGGATAATCCCATCTCACACTTTAGACATTCTATCTTTGATAGTCACCTAAATGAAACCTGTTTGAGTTAGCTTTGGTCCAAGCAAATAATCTGGAAAATGAGGAGTCACCATTGGCCCCTACATTTCATGGGCGAGGTTATCAAACAACAATAGATTACATTCTGGTTTCAAATGGGGAGAGGATCAAAGAATCAGTATTCACTAGGTATATAATTGTGCTAAGTGACCACTACCCACTCAGCATCTCTTTCCCACTGTCCTATAACCCAAAAAGTAATCTTGGTTCTATTTTAGTTCAAAATAATATGGAACTGAATAGGTTAAACCGATACGCGCTGAAATGGGGGAAAGTAGATCCCATCGAAATAACAAAGATAGTGACAGCAAGGGCCCTCCCTTCCATCATGAAATGTCTTGCCCTAGACACGTCAGAAACAGAAGTTATTTCTAACTTTGGCCCGATTATTAATGCCATAAACTAAGCCCTGTGGATAGAAATTAAACATAAATCAAAGCAGAGGAAGGGATGGTTTAATCACGAATGCACGACCGCTTATTTGAATCTAAAATCTGCATTAAGGAAAGTGGTTAGGATCACACTCGAGATAAGAACTCTCAGGAAAATATATAACACTAGTCTAAAGAGCAGGAAAAAAGAGTTAAAGACTTATCTCTGGCCCCAACTCCATGAAATCTGTGCTCACAAAAAACTCTGCCGCTTTCTGGCAAGTGGTCAAGTCTCCTTTTCTAGTTGATAACACCGACCACCCAAAACTAGATGTAGCAATAGAGGAAAAGGATTGGGTTCATCATTTTTCCAAGATCCTTGCGGTCACTTTAGAGGATGCTCCTCTTATGACCCTAACTCCCAGAATTCCAAACCCAGTGATAGGTCTGAAAGTCCCTTCCCCATTGACCTCCAGTTTTCATTGAAGCAAGTAGATCTGGCCCTGTGTGCAAGTAAAAGTGGGAAGGCACCGGGCCCAGACGGTGTTCCCATTGATCTTTTTAAAGCACAGATGGACCTCTGGACTCCTCTTTTAACTAGAGTACTGAATGCAACATGCAATATAGGCCTACTGGATTCATGGTCCAAATCCATACTAGTCCCGATTTTAAAAAAAAGGGGACCAGGGGTCGGTAACCTGCTATCGCCCAATCTCTCTTTTAGACTCCCTTGGAAAGGTGGCGGGTCGACTTATTCTAGAGCAATTGCAAGACTGGACGGACGATGGCAGGATTATCTCAGATCTCCAGTATGGGTTTCGTCAAGGGTTGGGGACCATCGAGCAGGCTTTAAATCTGTCACTTCTGATAGATAAGTATGTGAATATTAAAAGAGGTGATCTGGACATGGTCTATGTGGACCTATCGTCTGCTTTCGACTGTGTCTCCCATTTCAAACTTTGGACATTACTGGGGGACATGGGAGCACCATCGAATTTGGTTACGTTTTTGAGGGAACTCTACTCTAATGTCACAGCAAGGGTTCGCTATGGGGTGGGGGGGGAGTTGACGGGGGAATTTGCAGTAGAAAAAGGGGTTAGGCAAGGTTGTGTCCTGGCCCCCTTGCTCTTTACTTTATATACTAATGGCCTGGAAAGAGAGATGATCAAGGGGTGCCAGGACCTTCCAATGGTGAATAATCAGCCAATACCCGCGTTGCTCTACGCAGACGACACCGTCATACTAGCTCGTAACCCCCTCAAGTTCCAAAAGAGTTTGAACAGATACTCCACATTTATGGCAGGCCTTGACCTAAAAATTAACATTAGTAAAACTTTTGTTATGAGGGCAGGTACTGGCCACAAATGTAAAATGAGGGATATCTATTTAAACGAGCAAAAACTAGCGATAACACAAAATTATCCGTATCTGGGCATAACGATAGATCACAAACTATCCTGGAAACCGGCAGTAGAAACCAGAAAACTTCTTTTTATAAGAACTACTACAGCCCTTGTAAATTTTTCCAGGAAGTTGGGTAAGAGAGCCCCCCTTGAACATATTACGATTTATAATGCTAAATGCTTATCTGTGGCCTTGTATGGGGCAGGGCTTTGGGGTTTTGTGGCCGCAGACGGTATACAGAGAGTGGAAAATTATTTTCCGAGGTATCTTCTTGCGGTTCCTAGGAGTACGGGTACCTTTGTCTGTCACATAGAGTTGGGACTCCCATATGTAACGGACTTAGCGAAAGTTGAACCCCTTTTATTATGGCGCAGAATTTGGACATCGGATAAAGCAACACTTACACAGGCCTTTCTTTCCGATTGCTTAGCCTTGAATAATGCTCACAATTCTAGGTGGTTGTGTTATATCAAAAGGTTTCTCCATGATTTGGGTTGGGAGAGATACTATTACGATCCCTCCCTTATTTGCGAAGTACCAAGGAAGGCACTAAAAGTGAAATGTCTTGCTCATCTTGAGGAACTGAGACTAACGAACGAGGTCATGAAACCAACTGTTGTTCATAGCCTGCTAATACAGACGGCAGCTCCTATTCAACCGTACCTTACACTTAACACAAGTTATGAGAGCTACCTTTTGGTAAGGTTCAGGATGAATTTCTTTCATCGTTTGGTTACATTCCCCACTCGAAACAACTGGAATAAAGATCTCCCGTTCTGTCCTTGTGATGACTCCTCTTTGCAATCCACCTTGCACACCATTCTCTTTTGTAAATTTTATAATGACTTTAGGAAAAAGTGGCTAGTCCCATTGCTACGGCAAACTGGCTATAGACAATGTCGTTCAGCATTACTCTTTTTGCAGCTATTGGAGGGAGAGAAGATAGTTTACCTAATAGCTAACTTTCTGAAATGTATTGTCCGTCATCAAACGAATTTAGACTAAACATTGCATAAAAGCTAGCGTTGATTTATATTAATACAATTATTGATCAATTTTATCCAGTTTCTCCTATATTTCTGTAAACAGTTTTAATCAAGTGATAATAAGATGTAATAGGAAAAGTTTTTATTCTGATTTTTAAAATGTTTTCTATCAATCATTGAGCTAATACCTGTGAGGTTGGTCTGATATTTTAACCTGTAAATATTTTGACTTTTACCAAAATGTATATTTATGTAATTGTCTATTATATGCTTTTATGATTTATAACTTAAATAGAAATAAAGCTCAAATTGAATTAAATTGAACTTATGTCACAGACGACAAGGGAGGGCTTTAACAAGCAACAAATCTATCATTCTGCCTAGCGCTTCTGTAAATAAGGGTCACTCCGCAAAGCAGCCACTTTCATCAAGCGTCCCTTGACAATACTCAGATGTAATGGTAAAAAAATGTCACTCAAAATGTGGACTTCTCAAGTATGTTCCTTGAACGTTCTACATAATGCGGATGAGGAAGTAACCCCTATTTTCTGACTTTTTCTTTCCCAGTCAATTTGTGGATGTATTTAACTGCTTGCTTGGCTAATAGAACCTTCTGGACTCCCTTTTTCAGCTGTTAAGTACCTATAACTTCAAAGGGAATCCAACAATCTGTAAGTGAACGTCAGGTCTGTTGCAGTAAAAGAGTCAAGTACACCACTGTAACAAACCTACGATTACCTGGCGTTTTAACAAATTCCCACTCAGGAGTAATAGCATTGGTGGGAATTCACGGCAGTCATAATCACAAGGAGTTTTGGAGAGTGCAGATTTAGCTGTATTGTTTACAGGCTTGATGTATGATGAGATACAACCACAGTGAATTAGCAAAAATATAGACATCAATTTGGATCACTACTGTTTGTCACTGTGTTGATGTAGCAACTGTTGACTTAGTAATGCAGAGCTTTTATCGCATAAGACATATTTTCTGCCCCCTTTTATGTGCACTGTAAGGTAACAGGAAGTTTATTCAGATTAAAAACTATGAAGCTATTCAAACATGGGTAGTCATTGGACTTTTGAATAAAATATCCTTTGAATATAAATAGGTATGGATAGCTTGACTGCCATCTTCTCAAAGTCTGTGAACCAATATGAATTGGTTGTGAAAATAATGGCCCAAGCCCATCACCTTTGTTTTTGCAGATTAAGATCTTAATAGCTTATCCTTCAGTCTGTCTTCATTAGAGTTGGGCGGAAAGCGCAGAGTTACATAAAAATTCTGTGGAGGTCCGCCCACCAAGGGCAGTGTGGGAAACATGCACTAAACAAGCCCTTGAAAGATCACATCAAGCAACTGCACAGTTTCACTCCACTCAGTAATTAGCCCCAGTACTGGAGGAAATCATTTCAGCAAATGATCTTCATTTTTTACTGGAAGATAGGGGGGGGGGCTCACCAGCATCTGCGATGCTCTCCTCCAAAAACTGTGGGTTCATCCTTTTAACTGAATTATGTCCCTACTCTTTATCTGCCCCTGTTCTATGGCACAATTCCTTGGGTGGGGGGTCCCTTTTCGTGCTGCCTCCCTCCGATGAGGGTGTTAACCCCAGTTAGTTGCCAGACTTGCTGCTATGGACCATAGCTAGAATGAGATGGTTTAATGAGGGCAAGAGCAAACACCTGTCAACGTCATCTGTCAAGACCGGAATGTCAGCCTGCCATGCAAGTCGTGTCTTGTCAAGTGTTGTTGGTGTGGGGGTCGTCAGGGTCTGATTTATTTGTCTGATCTTGTGGAGGCCAAGGTCGCCCATCAGCAGGCGGCCCTCCAGGGGGTGAAATTCCGGGATTGCCTGAAGTGTGCGAATCAGGGGAGTGAGTGCATGTTGAAATTGAAGGAATTTGTAGAATTGTGTTTTGTGGAGGTCAAAGTCGGTCTGCAGTTGCTGGAAGGATTTCAGTGTGGGGCCCCGTAACACATCGCCGAGGGTCGAGATCCCCATGAGGTCCCACCCATCGAACCCCCTCAGAGCGCCCACCGGACAGAGATACGTACCCTGCCAAAGTGGGGTTTTCTGGGTGAATTTCCCATACAAGCCCATCTGTCAGACTTTAGCCCGCCACAGCTGTATCACAACTTTGTCGGCAGGTGACATGAAATCTAGGCATGTCGCACTGTATAGAAGATGGAGGGGAGTCCGCTCCATCGCCGCGTGCTCTATCGCGTATGCCGGATCTGTGAGGGAGCTATACCACCATTCATTCTTCATGAGTATATTGGACGCCACATAATATAAGTAAATGTCCACTGCTGCGATCCCCCCCACAGTATGTGGATTACGCACAGGTGCAGAGAGCGACCCTAACTGCGTTGTCGTTCCAAAGGAATTTGTTTTGTATGGTGTCGACTTGTGCGAACCAGGAGCACGGAATAGGGTATGGGAAGTTTTGAAGGCAATACAAGATCCGGGGTAGTGGCACCATCTTAAAGATGGCAGAGCGCACATATAAAGACAGGGGAAGAGATGACCATATTGCTTCGCCGCTAAGACTGGTTAGCAATGGGGTTATATTGTGCGCCCAGGAGACTTTGAGGCACAGGGACACGAAAATGCTGAGATATTTAAAACCATCCATTGCCCGGGAGAGTTGTGAGGTCCACGTATCGCGACCCTGGTGACCGCACACCAGAAACAGTACGGATTTGGCGGGATTTGTGTGCTAGCCTGTAGTTTCTCCAAATACCTTGAGGATTTCTAATATGCGGGCCCAGAGTACCAGGGATCTGTTATAAAAAAAGAGGACATTGTCCGCGTATAACGCAATGCAGTCCGATCTCGACCAGTCGAAACCCCGGAGCACCGGGTCGTTTCTAACCCATTCTGCTAAGGGCTCGACCGCAAGGGCAAACAATAACAGGGACAGGGGGCAGCCCTGTCGAATACCTCTGTGGATAGGCAAGGGGTCGGAGCGGCGCCCGTGATGCGCACGGACGCGGGAGCACAGCCCAAAGTTGATCGCTTCGAGCAATTGGAAGAGATACACGCAGCTCAGCGAGCCGAATGCTTTGTCAATATTGGCCAAGAGCATGGCGGCCGGCCGACCGAGTGCTGGGGCCGTTGCATAGCGTTATGTACTCTACGGATATTGTGGCGAGTGGCTCTATTTTACCTCCTTTTTAACCTTACCAAAGGGACCCCCGATAAACTCGTCACGAGCACCCTTTAGATGGTTATAGATCACGGAACCACTCACTTGTCAGCTCCTCACACCGCATGAATCATCACAGCTGTTTTACAATAAAGATCTCCAACAAGGAGCCCTCTCGCAGGGCCCAGGGGGCATTGCAGCACTGGCCCCACAAGGAGCAAAACGTCTGATGATTAAGCATGAAACCTACATGATATGTGAGGGCATCACTTCCTAATAAGGAAGACAGCCTCACATTTTTCTATTTCCAACCTCTTTCTTTAATCTTTTCAAGACATGAACAAGTACCCAGTTTGGTTGATACACATGTTAAACCTTTCTAAGGAGCATGGGTACTGGACCTTGATTACGCTCATTGTCCCTCTCTTATTTTGATAAATGCCAGTAAACTCCACGATGTGGCGGAGGGTGGAGTTTTTTTCGAACTCCATGCTCCAAGCAGAGCACGGAGTGGCAAAACTCTGCAAACTCAGCCAGCGGAGTGGAGTTTCCCAGTCACCCCTAGTTTTCATCAGATCAATCTAATATTTTAGAGGGAATAGTATGCGATTCAGTAAGATTCCACTGTCAAAATGCTTCACCAAAGGACAACAGCCATTAAGGATTAATGCGGAAATGTTTATCTTTTTGAATGTGTTTTTAAACTCAATTAAGAAGGTTCCTAGTTTCGTACACCTTTGTAGACTACGTAATAAGTGGTCTGTTCAAAAAAGTCAAAGTGTGCGACAAAGGCGGCCAAATTGTTTTGCTTTATCCACAGTGATCAGAACTTTCACAGCATGACAAGTACATAGTGTCTCGATCAGCAATTAATGAGGATTTTTACTTTTAATTGGATGCGCACAACTCCATGTCTGTTGAGACAAGGCCAAGTGATGTGGAGGCAAAACATGTTAGCAAAACAAAAAAAACAACAAGCTGAAGGATGAACTAATATAATTCCAAGCGTATGAGAATGGACTTCTTTTTTCACCCTGTAAGAGATCGTTTTGACAGCCACAGTATCTTGAAATTATGTTTTACAATGTGAACAGGAAAATATTTTTTTATGGATAGCCTCACTGATGTTACACAGGCTATATGCAGTTGGTCACAATTTCCAAAATGAGGACTGTATTGATGGCCAAGCTGTACATAGCTGTAACTACAGGCTAAGAAGTGGTCATTGTCCTTGGACTTCGATCTGATGTACAATCTCCCTTGCAGGATCGCACTATCTGGGAAAAACTTGGAAAAAAATGATAAAGCCACTTTACAACCAGAGATTAGTTTTTTTAGTGAGGTTAGAAAAGAAAGATTTTATCCAAACACCCATGCTTTAAAGGACCTTTTCTACAATTAACTTAAATACCCTTGCCCTGGTCCTCTAATCGCTGCTCGATTTACATGACGTATGATTAGCTCAATTTTCAATAGAGGGATATGCATCAGACTGGGTCTGTATTTGCTTCCTAGCTTTTTAGAATCCTTATGCACCACAATGCTGGAACTTTTCATTATGAGGCATCCAGGACCGACGCAGCAAGATCTTCAACCCCCTTCCTTGAACATCTTGAGCAGAACCAAAGGAGTGTATAAAATCAGCACCTTGAAAATCATTGGAGGACTAATAGCACAAGCATTGTTACTTTACACAACTACAAACAGAAGGGTATTTGATAGCTTAAAATTGTAGGGTGTACCAGGGGAGGCAGAAGATAGATTGACGTTGTCATAATTACTAGACTGTAATGATATGCACAGTCTTAAATGTAGTTTCCAGCTTTATTGCGAGAATTAATCCAATACAGGTGAGCGCCAGGGAGCAGCCACTATTCAGCCCTACTCCTCTGCAACCGCTCCTCAGTTCTAAAGATGCAACATCAGCATTCTACATAACATCATAACATTCCTACCTCGAGGCAAAAGCCTTAAAGGTAAAGACAAATAAGGCGACATAACACATCCCCCTCTCTTCAAACAAGAGAAAAGGAAAACCACAAAATAACAAAAAAAACAAAATATTGAAATGGTAAACGAATGACAATAAATAAAAGATTAATATATATATATATATGTATATATATATATATATATATATTTATACGTGATAATCAACTCATGACATAGTCCTTGAGCCAAAAGGGTAAAGTAGTAGTTCTTTTACCATTACCACTCTCAACTAAACTGGATTCACTAGAATTACCACTGGCATTGTTGAATCACCATTGATACCACTACTACAATGACCAGCAACTCTTCCCCCCCTCCTCACAAAAAGATTGACCCACAGTAAGTGAATCACGTGCAACTCCATTCGTGTTCCCCTCAGTACCAGCAAATTGTGCTTGTAGACAACTGTTCTCAAAATGGTCTTCCATCCAATCATACATGTTTTGATTATCTGTCATTTCTCCCTCAACTTCATCAGATTTATTGCGACTAATAGCAATACTCTTCATATTCCATACTTTTCCATCACTTAATCTAACAGCATTTCTCAAAACCTCAATTACCTGTTTCTGTGGTTCAAAGCGACTTTCACCTTTTGGTACCTTAAAAGGTTTCTTGAATCGTACCCAATCACCTACTTTAATTTCCACACTTTTCGTACCATAGCGTTTATCATAAAACTCTTTACTTTTAGAGTGGAGTAACTCCAAGTCATTCTTTACCTCAGTTGGAGACCACTGCTTAATTTTACCTTCCATTAACCAACCAGGATTGATTTTGCTCCTTGGTAACCTCCCCCTCATCATAACAAAATGGAGATAATCCTGTGCCTGTTTGTGATGTAATCCAGTAAGACCAAACAGCCTTTTGTACTTGAACTTTCCAATCCAATTTCTTATTAACCGCTGCTTGAATAACTCCCTTGATCACCCTATTGAACCTCTCAACAGGGCCGTTCCCACTAGGATTGTATAACGCGGTTGTCTTATGTTTAACACCACACTTCTGAAAATAATTACCAGCCATGTGTGACATAAACTGCACTCCATTGTCCGTAAGGACACAAACAGGTAAACCCTCCATAATAAAAATCTTGTCCAAAAATGTTAACACACTACATGTGTCTGCTTTGTCCACAAATCTTACAATAGGCCATTTTGTAAACAAATCAATAGCCACCAACCCAAATTCTTTCATTTCACCAATAGGTCCAATGATATCCACTGCAATAGTTTCCCACGGAAGTTCTGGAATAAGCCCATCACTCATGCAAGGTTTCAAGGTCTCAAGGGTTTTATCCGCAGAACTACAAACTTCACAGTTCCTAACAAATAACTCTGTGTCCTTATCCACACCTGGCCACCAGAACATACTTTTCACCATAATTTTGCTTCTCCCTATACCAAAATGTCCCTCGTGACACAGCTCTAAAACCTTCTTCCTTAAAGGAATTGGAGGAATAACCCTTTCGCCTCTGAAAAGTATATTTTTTTCTAAAGACAATTCCATCCTAACCTCCCAATATGCTCTAAAATTACCTTCCATAAAACATTGTCTTGGCCAACCTTTACAAATATACTCATTAACTTCTTTGAGTTCCAAATCCTTGTCCTGTTCCTCCAACCACTCTTTATTACTGATAGCTGGGACACCTGAATCATGAATCAAAGCAATATTAACATTACCCCAGGGGTCATCCACACACTCCTCAAGTGGGGATGGCAACCTAGATAAGCAATCTGCAATTACATTGTCTCTTCCTGGCAAATAAACCATCTCATAAATAAATTCTTTCATTCGCATAGACAATCTTGCCATTCTAGCTGAAGCTCCAGAAATGCCGTCAGATGACAAAATCTTCACTAATGGACGATGATCTGTCCTAATAGTCACCGGTTTGCCCCACACAAAGGCTCTAAAATGTTCCAGTGCCCATGCGCATGCCAACGCCTCCCTTTCAATAATGGGGTACCTGACTTCAGTCGGGGAAAGTGCTCTAGATGCAAAAAGAATAATTACTTCTTTTCCCTTAGAATCTCTCTGGGATAATACTGCACCTATACCCTTATCGTTCGCATCTGTTGTTAATAAACATTCAACATTAGGATCAAAACTTGCTAAAGCATCAACACTCTGTAAATCCACTTTAATCTTATCAAATTCATCCTGGCACTCTTTTGTCCAAACAAATTTCATATTCTTCTTAAGCAAACTCCGAATATTAAATACTTTTGACGCAACATTTTTCACAAACTTTGCGCAATATTCTGCCATACCCAGAAACGCTCTTACCTCCTTAGTACTCGGTGCCCCTGAATTCACAATGTTTTCAATCAATGCCGGTTTTGGTTTCACTCCTTCCTCACTTATGATGTGCCCTAAATAAGATACACTTCTTTTGCAGAACTTACACTTTGATAACTCTACTGTAAGTCCTGCCTTATCTAGAACACTCAAAACTTGTCTTAACTTAGAGTCATGTTCCACTTAGTCCTTAGCTGCCACCAAAATGTCATCTTGAAAAAATGCAATCATATCCATGTTCCCCAATAACCTATACATCAATCTCTGAAATACCGCCGCAGCCGACGCTAACCCAAATGGCATTCGTCTAAATTGATAACACCCGAAGGGTGTGATAAAGGCTGTTAAATACCTAGACTCGCTTTCTAATTCTACTTGATGGTAAGCAGCAGATAAGTCTATGGTTGAAAACCATGTTGCACCTTTAAATGAGGACACCATCTCGTTGATCTTATGTAAAGGAAATTTTTCTATAACAATGTTGTTATTAAGATGGCGTAAGTCTATGCATAAACGGATCTTTCCGTTGGATTTCCGTGCAACGACAATAGGACCGATCCACTCAGAGGCTTCCACTTCCTCAATGATCCCTTTACTTAACAGTCCTTGTAACTCTCCTTTCACCTCATCTCTAATTAACATTGGGATGGGTCTAACTTTGTGTACTTTTGGTTGTGCATTGGCTTTGAGTTGTATTTTGTGTTCAAAGCCCCTTAACTTTCCCAACACTGTACCAAACACTCCCGGAAATTCTTTGTTCAAAACATCACTCAATTTGCTCTCGTCATCCATAACTAACACCTTTTCTTCACTATTGGGATCCAAAATAATACTTAAATTTTTCTGATCCCATCACCCCAAAACTGATGGTCCCACTTTAGACACGTATAACTTTCCCCTTGTGCTCCTTCCTTTAAATAAAAATGTGAGCCATCTGTAACCCAGCATCTCAATTCTCTTCCCTGTATACCCTACTGGACAAATATCTGATACTCTTAATTGATCCCCAATTTTTCCTAAAAAATATTTCTTCCAAACCTCCTCATTTACAATAGTGTAAGGAGATCCCGAATCTGCATATACTTCCACCACCACACCACCAAAAGATACCTTTCATAAAGGTTTCCCTTCTAAAGCCTCATCTGATATGTTGATGACATAATTACCTCTCACATTCTTTACCCATTCCAAACTTTCATCATCCTCTTCAACAACTACTTCTTCTTCATCCCAAACATATTTTACATTGCTACGTTTGCGGCACATTTTTGAAAAGTGCCCAACCATCCCACAAATTCCACATTTCTTATTAATAGCAGGGCAGGTCCTACTAAAAGCTAAGTGTTCTTTGCTATCACAACGATAACATCTTCTTTCTTCTCCTCTAGTATCTTTCTTCTGAAATCTTGCTGGTTGACTATTCCATCTTCCCTGTGAACTCTGTTGATACCTTGTTTGGGCCCTGTTTTGTGGTAGAATTTTGCAAATTGCGCCCGAGGTTTTTTCATGTTCAGTTTCTTTAACCACATTAGAACATCTTCCCTACCTTTCTCATAATGGCTAACACATCCTCTAATGGCGCATCGCCATTCACCCATAGTCTATCCTGTAACGTCGTATTATTATTATGCATTACTAGTTGGTCCCGTATCAATTCATCATGAAGAGCTCCGAATTTACAATCAATCGCTAATTTCTTCAAGTCATCAATCCACTCATCAACCGTCTCTGTTTTACTCTGCTTCCTTTGAAAGAATTTGTGCCTAGTCACTCCCATGCACACCTTAGGTGCGAAATATTTATCCATGTTACTAATGCAGTTTCCAAAAATGTTCAGATTAACATCTTCCACTTTACTCATGCGAGAATGAGTTTTTAGACCAATTGCTCCTAAAGAATGTAATAAAATTATTTTCTTTTGTTCCGGTTTCATTTTCTTTTCCTCATCAACTGCCTCTATGTAATTTATAAAATAGTCTTTCCACTCGATCCATTTTATTTCTGGTTGGGTACCAGTAGCCAGGAATGGTTGAGTAGCACTTATACTGAAATTCTATTGTGTCATTCTCCCCTCTGTATTCTCTGTATAATTGTCTTCAACAATATTTCCACTCGAGTCTCCTCTCTCCATAAACCTCTCCTCTCTTTTTTTTTTTTTTTAAACCGTCTCTTCCTCTGTATAAAATTCATTACTCCCCGACAAGCTCACCTGTATTTCCTTTGTTTTCTCTTCGTTTTCTCTTACAAATTAGCCACAAAACATATTCCTTCACAGTGTACAGACCCTAGCGTCTCGGCTGTGTACACTCTCGCGTCTCTGCTTCAAATTAATATTTCCACTTAACTAAAATGGCCGCCGCGCAAGGTTACGTTGCGTGACCCTGCGCCACAGCGTCATATCCACCGCGATCCAGAAGAGCTTCAACAGTCAGCTTGCTGCCTCGCGCACTTCCCGCATGGAATCTCACCGGCTGTTCATAAGATGCAGCACTAGAGATTCAGCAGGCACCGTGCGTAAATCAATTTAAAACTCTTTTAACAAGAGGTACGTTGCTCTAATCGCTTCCGCTTACCGCCGATTCACTGTTGCCATCAGATTCTGTGATTCCGCTGTTATTACTGTCAAACGATCCTCCACAACAGTAATTCTTTTGTCGGCTTCCTCAATTAATCGTTCTAATGCTTTTTGGGTCCTTCTCCATGTTCCATCGTCGCCAATTGTAATGATATGCACAGTCTTAAATGTAGTTTCCAGCTTTATTGCGAGAATTAATCCAATACAGGTGAGCGCCAGGGAGCAGCCACTATTCAGCCCTACTCCTCTGCAACCGCCCCTCAGTTCTAAAGATCAGCATTCTACATAACATCATAACATTCCTACCTCGAGGCAAAAGCCTTAAAGGTAAAGACAAATAAGGCGACATAACATAGACCTAGACCTGAAATCATAAATTGGTATTTTAGTTCAACGGTTGCAACCATCTTACTAAATGTTGTTTAATGTTGTTTAAAGTGAAAATGCTTGTATGAAGAAAAATTGCTCAGAAGTAAACACAGTTAGGGTCTAATACATAAAAGTAAATTCAGTCATAAAAGTTAGTTTATGACAAAATCAAACTTACTTACACCTTTGAAGAATTCACAAATGGGATTTTTGCCTGGCATAAGCCCATTTAAATGCATCGAGATCTCAGCCATTAGTGCAGACAACTCCACACCTATAACTCTCACTTTTTGGGTGTGAATATGGGTGTATTAAGCATTCCATGTGTTGGCGAACTTTGTAAGTTTGGGAACACCCACAAACAACTATCTGTGGGCATTCACATTTCCCTTTTTCAGAATGAAAAGGGTTGGATTTTTACTCCAGCACAGTGCTAGCATATATCAATGTTCAAGGTTGGAAATAAATCACCCCCAGATGGTGTGGGGATTAGGTGGAAATTAAAATATCTGTTTGCACACAAGATCCTATTTGCCTGCTTCAGATTTCTCCACTAAGGAGAGCTCTGCACAGCAGAAATTCGATCCCAATTGAAATATCACATGAACTTTCTAGGAATCCACCTGAAATCATGCATCTGGTGCACCATTCCATGTATATTGCCTGGAATATTTCTACATTTCCAAAAGTAGTAAATCTACACTCGGACATAGGTGTACATTTTCGAGTGCCGAGTTGCTACTTCCTTGAAGAGTGGGCCCTCTGTCTTCAGTCCATTCCTTTTTGGAAAATTCCTATGATAAGTGATGGGGTAAACCTAGATAGTACACCTCATAATGCAAGTGGAATTCAGCAAGTTTACAATAATATTGCTAAAAATTTCCATACTGTGAGTTTATGACACGCAATCCGTTAAAAAAAAAGTAATCTGTGGCAGCGTTAAAGATTTTGCCAGACAATAAAAAAACTTGATGAAATATTAAAAGACGCACTCTGGTGTCAAAAAGAAGCTGTTGATGAATGCCACAGCATCGGATGTATGCTATAAATCCTGGTAGTGTCAACCACCTGTGATAAATTGTGAGTAATGTTACTAATTCCATTCGAATTTCCCTTGTAACATAATGCTGCAAGGAAACTGAACGCAATATCTCTAAGAGAAGTGTGTATCTATAAATGTATCTATTTTAACGAAATGCATTTCCAGTCTATGTTAGAATGAGTTTTATTAATGCCATCAGGGTCTTTGAACAAATAAAGAGCCCTGGATCTGTTGGGATTGCAAATGTGGTATAACTTATGGGTTTCCAACATAAGTCCTTGAGGGCAGATGCACAATAGATTTGCAGGCTAACACCTGCATATTAAAAAGAGTTCCATAAATATAATACAAAGTAGATGAATTATATGTGATGTTCCTGAGTCTGAAGTGGACATGGCCCTTCAAGACTTTTAGAAGACAACACTGCAATAGTTGTTGGAATCAAACTTCCGTTTTTTCTTTCTCGTACTGAACATAGCTGTGTCATAAAAATACATTTTTATATAATTCATAAAAGGGATCCAAAAATTAATTTAAAAAAATCATAGACTGTTGACACTGCATGACTCTTGAGGCATACTCTTTGCTAAGAGCACCTTCTCGCTGTATAAAAGATCATCAACAATGACAAACTGCTCTATACTGGCTTTGTTATTCATAATTCAGTAATTGGGCGCCTATGGATTGATAAATGGAATCAGTGTCTTAGCCCAACAAGTGCAACAGAATATTGACCCTAATCTGAAGACATTCAGGAGGAGCTTCGCGCGCAACCAAGATGGCCGCGTGAGCTTAGGGCTCCCGAGACCCTCGCAACCTCCCGCATCTATCCTGTCTTATATCCTGTTCTTCATCGATGTTCTCGTGAAGACGAACCACGCGTGAGGCAAAATCTGCATTCTGATTTTTAATCGGACCCCGGGAGCCGGAGTTACGGTGCCTTCAAGATTGCGGACTATGCCTCCGTGATGCCCGGCTGTGGAGTGCCCATGCTACCCGAGCTGTAATTGAACAACATCGGCCTAAGGGGATTGGTACGACCAGTCCGATTGGTTTCACTTTCGGTTTTGACTTCGAAGTGACCTGTGACTGGGAACGAGCCTACCCCTGTGCCCACAGACAACTGTCTGGTCACCCACGAATGCGATTCTGACTGTTTTGGCCGGATTTGGAGAACTTTCGACTTGTGCCCTCTGGCTGGGGCTGTTTTTGCCCGAGGTGGCCAGGGGTCGCCATTTTCCTGCCTTATTTCATCGAATCACGCTGGCCCATTTACCCTAATGGCGGGTAAGCCAGAGGGCGACAGGCTGAAACCTAAGAACACTCGGCGGGGTGGCTCTACTCAATCTAACAGTATGGATCGCTATACCCAGGTTAAGGGTTCTCCCGGTGGAGCTGGCACGAGGGAACCACCTGCTTCGGCGACCGAACCGACTTTGCAAGATGTCCTGGCCGCAATTGATGGCATCAAGTCCTCAAGAGGACACCAAATTGAGGCTCTCGCACATAAACTTGACACTGTGGCGATTGATGTCAATCTGATCCGTGCAGATCTGGGCAAAACTAATGAGAAAGGTAAATCTTTGGACATTAAGACATCCAGTCTGATGGGTGATGTCACTGATCTGCAGACAGATGTCCGTCGCTTGAAGACCAACAGCGATCTCATTATACGTCGTTTCGAGGATTATGAAGGGAGGGCTCGCCGGAACAATGTCCGTATCATAGGGGTCCCGGAAAAAGCGGAGGATCCGGCAGCTGACCTCTTTGTTGAGGACTTAATTGTTCGCCATCTTGCACCTAAGGGACTGAGTAAGTTCTTTACGATCGAACATGCCCACAGAGTTCCGGGTGGCCAACCGAAGCTGGGAGCCCCGCCGCGGCCTATAATAGCCAAAATCCTCAATTTTCGAGACAGGGGCGCTATCCTGCAGGCCTCACGGATGAATGGCCCTACAAAGTTTGAAAACACCACTGTCAGCTTCTACCCGGACTTCACCCAATCGGTCCAGAGGCAAAGACTTGGCTTCATGGGTGTGAAGAGAAGATTGCGAGACATGGGCCTCAAATATGCCACGCTTTTTCCGGCCAAGTTAAGAATTGAACATGCGGAGCGGACATATTTTTTCGATCGTCCAGAGGTGGTGGCTGACTGGCTTGACACTCTATCGAATCAGCCTCCATCGGAGAAACAGTCTGGTGGAGCGGAGGGAGGACCGACAGAACAGGAATAAGTTCCGGCAGATGGTATCCTGAGGTCTCTTGCTGGCCTCCAACTGTGGTTGGATAATCCTGACAATTGACTTGATATACATTTTGGGGGTTGCGGGGTCAGTAGCGGGTCTATTTCCTCCTCAGTGTTTCTTCTTGTAGCTTAGTTAGATGGGGGGACGACAGGCACACTGTAAGTTTGGGTGGTTTTCTAGTATTATGCAGGGGTGCAGGGTGGGGGGTGTTGTAACGGGATGTTGCCGGGGGGTTTTGTTGGGGACTGTGTGTGTTTCTTTGCAAGGCAATGTATTCATGTCTAGTTTGAACGAGGTGCTGTATTCTACCCAGGGTTGGATCCTCTTTCTTTTTCGGGATGGGGGTAGAGGGCTGAAATTGATGAGTTGGAATGTAAATGGTCTGGGGGATCGGATAAAACGTAGTGTAGTGTTGCAGCTGTTGAAGCGTCTCTCCCCAGATGTAGTCCTCCTTCAGGAGACGCACTTGATTGGCAATACTTGTCGTGCTATGAACAGGAGGGGGTACCGTTTGGCTGCACATGCTGGGTTCTCCTCTGGCTCCAGAGGGGTGGGTATCCTGATCAAGACTTCTCTCCCACTTGAAATTGACTCCACAGTCCTCGACGAAAGAGGGCGCTATGTTGCTCTTACGGGTAGGTGGGAGGGCCGGACCATTTCCCTGGTTTCTGTGTATATTCCACCTGGCCTGCAGTCGACCACTTTCGCAGACTTGGGGCAGGTTATCCTAGCTCTCCCCGAGGGATCATTGCTCTTAGGTGGTGATTTTAAGGCGGTGGTTTCTGGTATGGTAGATCGGCACCCACCCAGGGATCTGAGAGGTGCACAAAACTGGTTATCTGATTTCCTAGATACCCTGGGTCTGGTTGATTGTTGGAGAATGTTGCACCCAGCACAGCAGCAGTATACTTTCCATTCTGGTGCACACGGTAGCCTTTCCAGGATTGACTATGTATTGGTACCGGTGGCGCAGGCCCTCTCCGTCACCGAGGTTAAACATTTGGCCCGTGGTATTTCGATCACTCTCCTTTGTGGTTGCGGATGGAGCTGGGCTCTGAGGCCGAGGGCCGGGTGGCCCCGATCAACCCCTGGTACCTCCGAAACCCCAAAACTCGTATGGCCTTGGTAAAATCTCTTGACCAGTATTTCCTGGAGAACGAGGGCTCGGTTTCCTCGGCTGTATCTCTTTGGGAGGCTTTAAAGACCGTCCTTAGGGGTCAGGCCCTGTCATTAATAGTGGGTGTTAAGAAACAGAGAGATGAGGATGTGGTTAAGATTGAGACGGAGATAGCGGGCTTGGAGCTTGATCTGGAGCGGGGGGTCACCCGTACTGCGACGCATGTATTACGACTAAAGCAACTCGAATACAGGGCTTTGGTCACTGACGCAGCTAAGGCCATGAGTAGAGAGCAGCAGGGACGCCTATATGATGTGGGGGATAAGGCCGGTAAATTAATTGCGTGGTTGGATAAGAAGGATAGAGCTAGTCGGGTGGTGCCTGTGATTGAGACGGCTAGTGGTACTCGGGTTTCTGACCCTACAGAGATCGTTCAGCACTTCGCGGATCATTTCCAGGCGGTGTACTCCTCTGTATCGAATAGACCGGAGGAGGACTCACATCTCTTGTTACGGGATATTTCCTTGCCGCGTCTCTCTGACATTGATAGGGAACAAATGGACGCTGCAATAACAGCTGATGAGGTGGCTCTAACGATTCGTTCCCTGCGTTCGGGGAAAGCGATGGGTCCCAACGGCCTACCTATTGATCTCTACAAGTTGAAACCTGATAGAATTGCTCCCTATCTGCGAGATATGTTTTTGGAGTCTCGGGAGTGTGGCTCTCTCCCCCGTGATCAGCGTTTAGCGACCATAGTGGTGATTCACAAGGAGGGGAAGCCCAGAGACAAGTGTGCATCGTACCGTCCCATTTCCCTTCTGAACGCCGAACCTAAGATTCTGGCAAAGGTCCTGGCGAATAGATTGATCACTGTTATTGGTGAGCTGATACATCCGGATCAATCCGGTTTCATCCCGCATAGGAACACCGCCCTAAATCTCAGGTGTCTGCATGGTGTTCTCGCGAGAGCATCGACGTTGCGTGAGCCGGCCCATCTTGGCGTCATTGGATGTCACGATGGCCTTCGATACCGTGGAATGGTCATACTTATGGGCCGCGTTGGCTAAGTTTGGGTTCAGACCAGGTTTTATTGGTTGGGTTAGGTTGCTCTACGAGGACCCCCTCGCGCAAATTGTTGTTAATGGCCGTGTCTCGGCTCCGTTTGATCTCAAGAGGGGGACTCGTCAGGGTTGTACTTTGTCGCCACTCCTGTTCGCCCTGGCCCTCGAGCCCCTCGCCGCGTGGATCCGATGGGAGCCCTCGATGAAGGGTATTCGGTGGTCCTCTGAATTTGAAGATCGTATCTCGCTTTATGCGGACAATATTTTATTGTATCTGACTTCGCCACGAAAATCTTTGATAGTATTATGTGATGTCTTGAACTTATTTGGTAGGAACTCAGGCCTCATTATTAATTGGCCGAAATCCTATTCATACGTCCTTTCGGGTGACGCCCCTCTTCTCCCACGTAACTGTCCCATCCGGATTGCGCAAACAGGGTTTAAATACCTCGGTATTTATATTTCATTGGACCCTGCAGTTCCTTACGACCAGAATCTCCTTCAGCCTTTGTCAAGATTGAAGCAAGATGTTGCGGGTTGGCGTAAGCTTCCACTTTCACCGCTCAGTCGTGCTGCCCTCTTTAAAATGATGTCTTTACCTCGTTTTGTCTATGCTCTTCAGAACACTTTCTATATTGTTCCTGCTAGCTATTTTCGAGCAATTGAAGGTCTTCAAAGGAAATTGATATGGGATGGTAGACCTCGTATTTCGCTTGCTAAGCTGACGCTTCCGTGGTACGATGGGGGTATTGCTCTCCCGGATATAAAACGATACTATTGGGCGTCCCAATTGGGAGCTATTAATCATAGCATGTATGGTCCCGACTTGAACCCCGCCTTTGCCATGGATAGGTGGCTTCTGCCCGGTGGCAACTACTATAGGGCGCAATATTCTAAATCGTGGTCAAGACTTTGTCGGGACCTACGAGGATAGCAGTACGCCTGTGGCAGGACGCGACTAGCGCGACAGATGGACGGATCATTTCACTCGGGCGACCCCGCTTTTTGGTTCTGATAAACTTGGCAAACTGTGGAATACCAAGGGGTTCAATAAATGGGACCTCATTGGTATTAGTAAGGTGGGAGACCTCTGGGTTAAGGGTCAGGTTAAATCGTTTGAGTTGTTGCAAGAGGAGTTTGAACTAAGTAGCTCTGAATACTTCTGTTATATCCAGGTTCGGCATGCTTTGCGGTCGGTTTTCCCGGTTGGGGAGGTAATTCCGGAGTCGTCTCCACTCGAGGACAGATTGTTGGATGGCTATGTGCTGGATAGCACCATCTCCCTAGTCTATAAAAAACTAATCAATGATAGATCGGACCGCCTATTGCATCTTCGAGATTTGTGGACCCGTGACGGCCTTGAACTGGATGAGGAGGACTGGCAATCTGTGATCTCCTCTCCTAGGGAGGTCGCAATCCCAGCTCGACTCCGGTTGGTTCAACTTAAGATTCTACATAGAATTTATGTCACGGGCCCTCGTTTGGTCCACATGGGTTTTTCTGAGGATGGTCTGTGTAAGCGAGGAGGTGGGCAGGTGGGGACATTCCTCCATATTATCTGGGAATGTCGTGAGATCGCGACCTACTGGAGCGAGGTACATGATGTAATGAATGAGGTGACGGGAATCGCCCTCTTACCGGAGGCTAGACGCTGTTTACTGAATGTTTGAGAACCTAAGGATCACAGTGTAGCTCAGACACAGTGGGTGACCCTGTGGGCCATGATTGCTAAGAGAGCTATTGCTCAATTGTGGGGGTCCCCGAGGCCACCTACGGTTGTGGCATGGAAGGAAAACATGGACTGGTGCATGTTCAGGGAAAAGATAGTGTACCTGGCCCGGGGCCGACCCCGGAAGTGGTGTAGAGTGTGGGGACCCTGGAATGGTTACCGTGGAAATATATGTACACCACCTGTAGTGGATATCCCGGATGTCCCACTTTCCCCCTAAACCTGCATTCCACTACTGTACTATATATGCTTTAACTCTGCCCTGTCCCTCTCCCCCCCCCCCCTTCCCCCTCTCCTACATTGATTGCTGATTTCGTTGTATTGCTTTTCCTTCCCTATCTTGGACTCGGTACTGTATGTAATATATTTCTTTGCCTTGCTGTTTATATAAATTTTTCAATAAAAAGAAATATAAAAAAAAAATAATCTGAAGACATTAATAAACTCCTTATATGTGTGCCTTCCGATAATGTTTTTGCCCCCTCTTTTTATTAATATGTATATCCTTCCTGGAGCTCTACCAAGATAGATGGTTTCACATACCTGATTAGGAAGATTCATTATTGCAAAGTTGCACATCTATAACCTTACTAAGAGCACTTACACCTCTAGCTGAAGATACTTCAAGAGTAATTTTTAAATAAATGACACCAAAACAAAAAGGTGCAGATATTTAAAAAAAATCGCTGAGCAAATGTACATGATCTGTTGAGGAGGTCGAAAAATAAACAACCATGAGGTATAACAATTTGATTTAAATAGGTCTTAGAAATATTGTATTAGTGTCTAACCTAGTTAAATTGCCTGTTTGAAGGATCATACGGATTTAACACGATAAGAATTGGATATGCGTCTTCCCACTGGTGAGGTCTTAAAATGTAAAAATTATATCACTACAAACTTATGGTGTACCAATTCATCTGTGCTTCTTGTTTAAGTGACCCACATGGCTAATGGAAAACACTGCCAGTGGTCATTGTTCCCCACATTGGTTCCCACCATTCAAGTGATCCATAATCAAACAATATGGATGAAAGAGCAAACATACTTATTTCCTTCTCTGGTGTATATGTATGAGATGTGTTTATCGTAAAAAGTTAGGCAAAGGCAGAGGAGCACTATTCAAAGGTCAAAAACAAACAAAGTCAACGAGTAAAAGGAGAGTTAGGTGATTATTGTAGTGTTACTGCCTTGTAGTGTCTTGTGGTTTAAAGAGGTGCTTCTTCAAGTCTTACTCATATTGAAGCAGCATTGGGTTGTTCCGGATTGATACAGGTATGTTGTTCCAGATCCTGGATAAATGGAAAAGGCCTGATACCTTGTTTTTTTGTTTTTTTCCCCTTTTTTACACTTCTTTGTCTCCAGTCTCCTAGTGTTCTGGCCATGGGTGTGGAGATGGTGAGGAGGGCCGGACTGGGAACCGAAACTGGCCCTGGCAAACTGCGCGGCCCTCCCCCGGGGGGGTTAAGGGGGTGGGGCCGAACTCTTTGCAAGGGTCAGTTACGGCTGATTTTGTTACAGAGGGCCGATATTACAGGCCCCGGTAACAAAAACGGCCTATCTGGGACCCAAAACCAGCCCCCACCCTTGCGGCCCACCGGGGAATCACCGGGTGCCCGCCACGCCAGTCCGGCACTGATGGTGAGCTTGTCCTCCAGATCAGCAGGAGTGCCATAATGGCTTAATTTTTTACTATACTCTCATTTATTTACTTGGACATAAAAACAAAGGGCGATCAAGGGTATGCAATTCAAATAAAGGTTCTGTTGTTTTACTTTTCAAAAATGACAGGGATTATGGTCTAAAGGGCTTGGGATGTCTGGCACCCAAGGAAAGAATTGAGTGCTATGTAATTCTGGACTTTAATTCATTAATCAAATTTGTTTGAGTCACAATGAATAACAAGTTACATCGCTTAAAAAAATTCCTTATGATGGGTAGCAAAAGAGTTCACAATTTTTCAGACTATTTTAATAATGTAATGAGTTGGTGTAAAATGTGTTAAGGAAAGGAGATTTACTCACAGTAAAACTAAATGTTTTTCTGTTAATAATCTTTAGTTCATAATCTTTAGTTCAGCAAGATGGCTAAGTGAGTTAAGCGCTTGTGCGATTTGCAGGTCTTGAGTTTGAAACCTTACAAAGCCTATGCAGACATTCATCCTACCAGCATAAATAATCTGGGTATCATTAAATTGAATAGCAGCAACTCTGCAATTTACAGCTCTTAGAAATTAAAAAACTGCACAAACAAAGCAAATTATTGTTACTGTATTTGTGCCTTGTGGCTAGCATAGCCTTCACGTAAAGTAGGTTTGAACTTGAAAGGACCCTTCAAAAATAAAAACAACTCACCAAGTTAAGCAGCAGCACTATGAGGAGGAAAAGCACATAGGAAACGTTGTTATAAATCAAACTGAGGGTATCTAGATGAGGATTTGCATTCAAAATCACCATTTGTGCCCTGCACAGTTAGAGTTCCAGTACTTACCAATCTCATTCATCAATTTTCTGAGCCTCTGAACAAAATGTCCAACTTCTTCATTGCTCATCCGTGCCCGTTCTTTTAAATCAGCACCTAATACAAGAAAAAACATTTTTCTTTTACAAAATGTATAGAAAATGATGATTTATTTGTGATTTATTTTATCTCCCCTCTCTGCCTTGACACATGTAGTTCTCCTCCTTATTTATCAGAGAAGGAAAAACAAAGAGACCAATTCGGAAAGGCACGTGTTGTTCATAAAGTAGTAATCCTGCAGTACCCTTTTACGTACCCTTACAGGCTTTTGCGAATTGGCTCGAAACTGCGAATAAATTGGGAATACTTGGAGAATATTCATATACAATTAGTACAAGCAGAAAGGACGGTGCCCTGTTTACACTTTTACTATCTGAGAGTTGGAAGTTTCAGTGCATTTTCACAGAGGCATGCAAGAGTATGATTTAAAAAAGTGTACTCCAGGCAGTAGTTCAACTTGCCATACACTTAATCAGCCCCAAGTTTATAGGTTGGAGCTTTCAACCCCAGAGAATAGCTGGTAGCTACTGGAAAGAGACATACGAAGTAGGAGCCCCTCAATCATAAGCCCTGGAAGTAGAGTGCTGGTGTTGTGAGTTCCCTGTAGGGCAATCTGTAGTTTTTCCCCTATGGGAACTTAACTGCACTCGTAGTAGGCCGCTTTTGCTTTCCGCATGTTATGGAGTAACACGCTTGTTTTGGTGCCACACTGTTTTTTTTAAATAGGCTACACGTTTCGTTATTAAGCTTTTCTGCTGGGATTCAGTCTGAAAAATTTTGTGCAAGGCCAAACAACATTGTGCCCTGTTTTTGACAATAACATCTAGATATATCAGAGAAATCCAGCCGCTGTTTTTAAAACAGATAATTCTTATCATATAAGCCGAGACATGTCGTTGTATAAAGAGAGAGGAGCGAGGCTTGCAGAGAAAAGGTCCTTAGATGAAAGAGCTGCAAGCCTGAGATGTAGACCAACTGATTATGACCGTAAGGCACTAATCCCAGAGATCTCCAACATATCACTGTGCTCGCAAAGTGAGAAAGGGCTTAGGCAGATCTGTCATTCGCTATTACCGGCCTTTCATTGTGTACAGTATATTAATTATGCTAATTGCATTGTTCACTTGTATACGTTCATGAAAGAACACAATAGCTGAAATAAATATTGTGAGCTTTCTTCTGGTCTCATTTCTGTTTATTGGGGAAGCGTATGGGTGCGAGAAAGGTTTTCGCGACTCCGGAGAGGATTCAGAATGTTGTGTTCTGGGGTGCCAACTTACTGGTCACTCTGGAAGGTAAGGAGGGCAGGTAAAGCACCATCACTTAGTCTGGATTTGGACCCATAGGTACTGAGGTGATATGGTGACTAACAGCCTGATTCATGAAAAAGACAATCTGCGATTCTCAAATAGCGATTTACAGCGAATCGCTATTTGAAAAGCGCAGATCGGCATTCATCATAGTTAGCGAGAAAATAAAGCGATTCGCACACGGCCGCAAAAAGCGTTAGCGACTTACTAAAATCGCTAGAAAATCGCAATTACCCTAAAAATCCGTGTCGATTTAGCGATAGCGCAAATAGCGGTAAATGCGATTTCGCAAGTAACGAGATCGCAAAAACGGGAAGTCGCATTTCGAGCACAGTGATGACATCACAACCAGGAAGCAGGCAGTTCCCACCCCCATTCAGAACTGTGAGGCTGATCACGAGGCTGCAGCTGAACAGAGCTCCTTCCAGGACACCTCCAAACTTGTAAATCCAACCCATTTGTGACTGCAGCAATGCCAGAGGAGCCAGCACCAGGGCCCAGTGACACCGGGCGCAAGAGGAAGCTCAAGTTCTCTGAGCAGGAGTTGGAGCACCTGATTGAGGGAGTGGTTGATAACCACTCCAAACTATTTGGGAAGGACTCCAGGAGGGTGCCGGAGGTGGAGTGACGTCGAATCTGGCTTGGGATAGCTGCTAATGTGAACGCTGTGGGCGTGACACACAGGTCACTGGATGAGCTTAAGAAGAGGTGGTACAGGAGGAGCTACGCGCGGATCCAAGATGGACGCGTGAGCAGAGGGCTCCCGAGACCCCTTCCGCCACCCTCGTCTATCCTGACATTAATCCTGAATTGGTCGACGGGTATTTCTTGCTGATGCCCTGCTGATATTAAAAGCATTTTTCGGAATTTGATTTGGCTGCCGGGAACTGGACTTGCTGCTCCCTGCAATTTGAGGCCTACGGTGACGACCATCCGGGGGCTTGAGTTCCCGAGGTGCCCAGGTGGCAATCGAACAACAACGGCTGGAGTGACGCCTCCGCTGCCCCTGTGTGTACTTTCGGTTTCGATTTTGGTCATCGTGGGTGCCGACTCATTGTTGACGGATGCTGCTGCCCTGGTTTCGTCGCTGACTCTACCCTGGCTGTTGTTTTTTGACCTCCCGACTTGCTGTGCTTGCCGTGGTGTGATTCATTTTGACCAGTTTTCGGAGAACCCTTTGGTGGTCACTGTTCGTCATGACGGGCAGGTCGGACGCTGAGAGACGCAACACCAGAGGCCCGAATCGAGGGGGAGCCGCTCAGTCCCAGACTATTGAACGCTTCACTCGCCCTAAGGTATACCCGGGTGGTCCGGGCAAGACCCTTGGAGAAGCTGGCGACGGTTCTCCTGTGACTGAGGAGCCGACTCTGACGGACGTCATGGGCGCCATTGCCAGTGTCCAGACTTCTAAGGGTCAACAATATGAAACGCTTGCCACCAAATTGGACACGTTTGCGATTGAGATCAACCTCATCAGGACGGACCTGGGGAAAACTAATGAACGGGTCAAATCCCTGGACGTTAAAACAGCAAGCCTGATTACGGATGTTTCGGATCTTTAGACCGAGGTCCGCGATCTTCGCTTGGCCAGAGAATCGTTTGCCCGTCGGCAGGATGATTTTGAGAGCCGAGCCAGACGGAATAACGTTCGCATTATAGGTGTCCCGGAGACATCTACGGAAGTGCCAACGGATCTCTTGGTGGAAGACCTTATTCAGAACTATTTGACTCCTAAGGGCCTTAGTAAATTTTTTGCGGTGGAGCGTGCTCATGGGATTCCAGGTGGGAAGCCCAAGCTTGGGGCCGCCCCGAGGCCTATCATAGCCAGGATTTTTAACTTCCGTGACCGTGACGCTATCCTGCAGGCCTCCCGCACCCATGGTCCTGTCCAGTTTGAAAACGTATCGGTCAGTTTCTATCCAGACTTCACTCAAGAGGTGCAGAAGCAACGTATGGTCTTTACGGGGTGAAACATCGCCTCAGGGACATGGAACTGAAGTACGCCATGCTATTTCCGGCTCGCTTGAGGATTGTGTATAATGAACGTACTTTTTTCTTCGATCGCCCTGGGATAGCCAGTGACTGGCTGGACACTTTGCCGGCACAGCATGCCGATCCGGAGAGTTCGAAAGGTGCCGAAGGCGGCCCGGAAGAGCAGGAGTAGTGAGTCGGTGCCGATGAGCCATTATGGGACGCTTTGCAGTGGCTCTGTGATAGTGATGTTTTATACGTTGTAGATACCCAGGGGTGGGGGGATTCGGGACTCTTGCTCCTCAGGGGACGTTTCTTCTCTCTCTTCTTGTAGGTTAGTTTAATAGGGCGACAGGCACACTGCAAGTTGGGGTGGCTTTTTAGTCTACCGCAGGGGTGCAGGGTGGGGGGTTGTGTGTTGAGGGTTTATTGGTGGGTGGTGGGGGGTCTTTTCTTGTTTGTTTGTTTCGAGGCTCTGGTCTGATCGCTATTTTATCCTTTTTGTGCTTGCTTTGTGGCGGGGGGACTGTTGGGTTTTGTCTGGGATGGGGGGTAGGGGGCTGAGGGTGCTGAGCTGGAATGTTAATGGACTCGGAGATAGGTTAAAACGGGGGATTGTTTTGCAGTACTTAAAGCGGCACTCCCCTGATATTGTTCTACTGCAGGAAACACATCTGGTAGGAAACACATGCCGAGCGCTGAATAGGAGGGGCTACCGTTTGGTGGCCCACTCCGGATTTACCACTGGTTCGAGGGGGGCGGGTATCTTGGTTAGGAACTCCCTCCCCCTAGAAGTAGATGACGAGGTTCTGGATGATAGGGGACGGTATGCTGCAATCGTGGGTCGATGGGAGGGGAAGACGATCTCCATTTTGTCTGTGTATGTCCCCCCTGGTCTACAGTCTACCACGTTTTCCGATTGGGGGGGGGGGTGGTCCTGGGGCTCCCCGATGGCATACTGGTGGTGGGTGGAGATTTTAATTCGGTTGTTAGCGGAGAAGAGGATCGCAGTCCTCGTAGGACCCTCCCCGCATCGCAATTATGGTTGGGCAGTTTCATTGATACACTGGGTTTAGCAGATTGTTGGAGACGACTTCACCCTGGACAGCTCCAGTACACCTTTCATTCGGGGGCCCATGGTAGTCTCTCGAGACTTGATTACATTCTTATACCAGCGGCGCAGATGGTCTCCGTGAGAGAAATTAGGCATTTGGCTAAGGGGATTTCAGATCACTCCCCACTGTGGCTCACTATTGATGTGCGGCTAGAGTCCGGAGGTCGTGTCGCTCCTATTAATCCTTGGCATCTTCGTAACCCCACCATTAGTAGGGAAGTGGTTAAATGTGTAGATTACTTCTTCGCTGAGAATGAAGGATCAGTATCCTCTCCTGTGACCCTCTGGGAGGCGTGTAAAACCGTGATTCGAGGCCAGACTCTCTCTTTGATTGCCAGCGAAAGGGGGCGAAAAAATGCTGAAGTGGTGGGACTTGAAAACGATATCTCTAAGTTGGAGGAACGGATGGAATCTGTAATTACGCCTGATAGTCTGCACTCCTTGGCGCTTAAACAGTTTGAATATAGGGCTCTGGTGACTGATGCAGCTAGGACGATGCATCGTGAGCAACAAGGACGTATGTATGATGTGGGTGATAAGGCAGGGAAATTGCTAGCTTGGCTTGATAGACGGGACAGAGTGAATCGTGTGGTGCCTGTTATTGAGCGTATGGATGGTGTGCGGGTGGTGGACCCGGTCGAGATCGTTGAGGTCTTTGCCCAGCATTTTCGGACGGTGTACTCGCCGGTCTCGGACAGATCTGAGGAGGACTCGCATCTGTTGCTCCACAATATCACGCTGCCCAGTCTGTCGGATTCGGATAGGGAGCTTATGGAGGCGGATTTTTCTACCGATGAAATAGCGCTCGCTATCCGTGCACTTCGCAGTGATAAGGCTTCGGGCCCGAACGGTTTGCCAGTCGAGCTGTATAAGTTGTGTCCCGACAAAATGGCGCCGTACCTTCGTCGTACGTTTTTGGCGTCACGTGATCTCGGGCTTCTTCCCCGAGATCAGAGACTGGCGTCCATTGTGGTCATCCATAAGGACGGAAAACCCCGGGAACACTGTTCGTCTTATCGGCCGATCTCGCTTTTGAATGTAGAGCCTAAGGTCCTTGCAAAAATTTTGGCAAACCACGTGATCACGGTGATTGGCGATCTGGTGCACCCTGATCAGTCTGGGTTTATCCCCCACCGTAATACTGCACTCAATCTTCGACGCCTCCATGGTGTCTTGGCGAGGGCGGAGTCTCTTGCTGAGCCAGCCATTTTGCTTTCCCTTGACGCCTCGATGGCCTTCGACACGGTGGAATGGCCTTATTTGTGGGCTGCCCTCGCTAAATTTGGTTTTGATCCTAAGTTTATTGGATGGGTAAAACTTTTATATGAACAACCGCTCGCACAGGTGGTGGTTAACGGACGGGCCTCGGATCCTTTTGTTCTCGGGCGTGGCACACGACAGGGCTGCCCTTTGTCGCCCCTCCTTTTTGCGCTTGCTCTTGAACCCCTTGCCGCGTGGCTCCGCTGGGAGCCCTCGCTCAAGGGTTTACGGTGGTCGCCTGCCTTCGAAGATCGGGTGTCGCTTTATGCCGATGATATACTATTATACCTTACCTCTCCCCGTAAGTCGTTGGGTGTCCTGTTTGATGTCCTGAGCTCTTTCGGGAAGAATTCGGGTTTAGTTATCAACTGAACTAAATCCTGCATTTACCCACTTGCGGGTGGTCAGCCTTCTCTGCCCCGCTTTTGCCCTATACCGGTTTCCAGCGCTGGTTTCAAATACTTGGGGATCTACATTTCTATGGACCCCAAGGTCCGATTTGAGCGGAATCTGTTGCCTCCGCTTGCTAGACTTCGATTGGATGTAGTGGCGTGGTGTAGACTGCCTCTTTCCCCCCTGAGGAGGGCGGCCTTGTTTAAAATGATGTCTCTTCCCCGATTCTTATATGCCATTCAGAATACGCTAGATCTGGTTCCAGCTAGTTACTTCTGTGAAATCGAGGGCCTCCAGCGGAAATTGGTCTGGGGCGGGCGGCCACGCATAGCGCTGGTGAAATTGACTGGTATGACGGTGGTATAGCATTGCCTGACATCAAACGCTATTATTGGGCGTCCCAGTTGAGTGCTATCAACCACGCCATGTATGGTCCTGTTCCTAATCCCGCTTACGATATGGATAGGTGGCAGCTGCCGGGGGGTGATTATAATAGAGCGCTCTATTCCAAGTTCGACAGGAGGTGTTTGACGGGCCCCACTGCGGTGGCGATACGTGTCTGGGATAGTGCAACATCGGCTACGGGCTGGACTGGTAAACTTACCAAGGCGACTCCTTTATATGCTTCTGAGAGATTGGGTGGATTGTGGTCTTCAAAGGGATTCAACAGATGGGACCTTATCGGTATTAGCAAAGTGGGGGATCTTTGGGCCACCAATAGAGTCAAAACTTTTGACGAGCTGAAACAGGAATACAAGCTGAGTGACAGGGAGCACTTCCAATACCTTCAGCTCCGCCACGCGCTGGACTCGGTCTTCCCCGCCGGTACCTCGATCCCTGAGTCATCTCCCTTGGAGGATAGAGTGCTGGATGGGCATGTCCCTGACAGCACCATTTCCCTCATATATAAAAAACTTATTAATACCCGTTCGGACCTTCTTATACGGCTGCGTGAGGTGTGGACTGATGACGGGCTGTAATTGGATGATGAGGACTGGCAGGCTGCAATATCCTCCCCTAAGGAAGTCGCTATTCCGGCGCGTCTCCGACTGGTGCAGCTAAAGATTCTTCATCGCATCTATGTCACGGGTCCACGTTTGATGCATATGGGCTATTCTGTGGATGGGTTGTGTCGGCGTGGCTGTGGCTTGCTTGCTACCTTCCTTCATATTATATGGGAATGCCCGGCGGTAGTGGTTTTCTGGAATCGTGTACATGTGGTGATGAGAGAAGTGACGGGCGTCGGGCTACTTCCGGAGGCCCGACGCTGCTTGCTGAATGTCTGGGAACCGAATGACTGCACCGTTGCTCAGGTCCAATGGGTCACTCTGGGCAACATCATTACAAAAAGGGACATTGCTCAACTCTGGGGCTCTAATAGGGCACCACTGGTCTCGGCCTGGGAGGAGAACATGGATTGGTGCATGTTTCGGGAAAAAATCGTGTACGTCTCCCGAGGCAGGCCCAGGAAGTGGGTTAGGATCTGGGGTCAATGGAACTCCCATCGCGGAGGGATTTGTGACCCTCCCCTTGCTGAACCACCTGATACTATGGGATCTCCTTGAATTTGACGTTCCAGCACTTTGCCTAGTATTGTTCGCTCCTGGTCCCCGCTCCCCACCTCCGTGATTTCCTGATGCTTGCTTTTATTGTCTCCCCCATGCCGCACGTAGCAGCACTCATACTGATACTTTTGCCTCGACTTTTTCTTGTGGGTTTTCTTTTTGTTGTTTGTATGTATAAAAATATAAAACCTATTATTTATCCTCCTTTGCCAAATGCTCCTAACTACATCCTGCTTCTATGCTGCCGGACCCTCGGGTTATCGGCAGTGAGCTCTGTACTGATTTTTCTTGTTGATTTGCATTACTGACCGGCCTCGATGGTTGTAGGTCTGTATCTGTCTTCATTTTCAAACAATAAAGGTTTTTCAAAAAAAAAAAAAAAAGGAGGTTGTACGACCTCCGAGGTCGTGCCAAGGAGAGGGTGGCAGAGAGGCTGGGCGAGACCCAGGCTACTGGGTGCGGAGATCATACAGTCCCTCCCAACACCCCCATGGAGGACCGCGTGGAGGACACTCTGGAGCCAGAGGCGTGCATAGGGGTCCTCAATCTGGACTCATCCCGACCCAGCCAAGACAGCCAAGGTAAGTGGCATGCGACTGCGACCCTGTCCCCTAACAATGGCCATGGCCCTATAGCCTCCCATAATCGTCCCAAGTTATGCAAACCATGCACATTAGGTCATGCCCAAAAGCATTGTGGGACATGTAGTCTGCCCACAATGTACAAGAACCCCAATGCAGCCTCACATGTCCCAAAGTACACAATGCCAAAGCCAGGCAGGGAATGTCATCCAGCATGCATGTAGCAACTGCACGTGTGACAGATACATGCAATTAATGTACGTCCAATTCCCCTCACAGGTGGCGCTGACAACAGCAGCGACAGGCTGCTTATTGTTGAGGCACGAGAGGATGCCGAGGAGGTGCCAACACCGACACTTCCTGCACCATCAGGCGCAGCACCTATCCCCGCAGCCAGGGCAACACCAACTGCGCCAGCACCATCAGGCGCAGCACCTATCCCCGCAGCCAGGGCAAGACCAACTGCGTCAGCACCATCTGGCACAGCACCTATCCCCGCAGCCAGGGCAAGACCAACTATAATCGAGAATGCCACCTCTCAGCTCTCACGACGGTCCCTGGCGCAGCTGCAGCAGTTGATCCAATGCATTGAGGATGTTGGACGAGTGTTGGAGCAGGTCACCACTGCCGTGCTGGCACTCCATCCTACTGGGCCAGGCAATGGGGGCGGGGGGGGACGACACCAGTGAGGGCACCTCCAGTGTCAGCAGCCTGTCTGCCTCACTGGTTGGCGTGTTACGCCGCAGCACCAGGCCCACTGCAGGGACACGTGCCGTCCCAGAGGAAGAGCCAGAGAGGCGTTTGGGCGCTGCGCGCCGGAGGCGCAATTGAGTTTCATGTACATTGGCTGGGACATGCTGCTGATACAAGCATGTCCAGTGTTTAGTTAGGAGCAGTATGGCGCAATACTGCTAGCATTTGATGAATGGAGACATAACATTATTATCGTGCATTTAACAATAATATTTATTCCTGCATCATACATCTGCCTCCTGTCATTATTTCCATTGGCATGCAAATGTGATTTGTTGGGTGAGGGGAGTGGGTGCATTAGAAACTGTTCATTGTGATGTGGTTGCGGCGTCTGTGTCCTTCAGCTGGGTTCTCCCCGCGTGCATGACGCACATGTGCAGGTGGCCGGTCGTCCCCTTCCGACTCACTGCCAGAGATCTCTACAGGTATCCGGCGCTTGGTAGCAATGTTGTGTAGTATTGCACACACAGCCACAATGCGGCAGCACACATCAGGACTGTAGTACTTGGCCCCACCAGTCTTGTGCAGTATGCGGAATCTGCTTTTCAGTAGCCCAAATGTCCGCTCAATGCAATTCCTTGTGCGTATGTGTGCTACATTGTAACGCCGTTGCTGTGGTGTTGCAGGGTTGAGGTATGGGGTGAGGAGGTATTCACGGAGGGCGTAGCCACTGTCACCTTCATGAGAGGAGCAGAGGGTGAGTGCCTGTGCAGCGCAGATACTACATCACAGTGTGATATTGTGGGGCAAGTGTACTTACCAAGCAGGTGTCCTTCACCAAAGTCTCCCCTGGCCAGTCGTGTGTGGAGGCCGCTGTGCCGGAATATGAATGAGTCATGTGTACTCCCCGGGTACTGTGCCACAATGTCCGTGATGTATGTCTTAGCATTGCAGACCATCTGGATGTTGAGGGAGTGGTAAGACTTGCGATTGCGGTACATGTACTCAGTTGCAGCTGGTGGGCAGATGTGGATGTGAGTACAGTCAATGCATCCTATCACATGTGGGAACTGCGCAACATTGTAGAATTGCTGCTTGGTCACATCCAAATCCTGTTGGCTGGTGGGAAATTTGATGTGCTGGTGTAGCTGGGTCAGCATTGCGTCAAGGAAACTCCGTAGGCAGCGGGACATGGTGGGCTGGGATATCCCCCCAGCAGCCGCAACTATCCCCTGGAAGCTCCGGGAGGCCAGGAGGTGCAGGCTACACAATACCTGGACATGTGTAGGCACGGCATTGGTCCGCCTTGTTGGGTGCTGCATCAGGGGGTCAAGGTCCTGTATTAGCTTGATAATCATTGCCCCATTCAGGCGGTACTTAGCATAGATTTGCTCTCTGGTTTGGCCCAGCAGGGTGACCCGCTGGCGGAATATCCTCTCCTGGATTCTGCGTCTCCTCCGTGCTGCTCGCTGTAGCCTTCGCCGCCTGACCACCATGTACAGTCCTGGCATTGTGAGACTCCTAATGCTGCTGCTGCATCTCCTTATATGTGTTTGGTCAGGCCTGCACCTGTTACTGATTGGGCAACGTTTTTTTGAAAAAAAAATTCCATGGCTTTGATGGTTACCACCTGCTTTGGGTTGTCCTTAATTTGCGCCTCGCAAACAGCGATTTTGTTTTTTTTCCGCTATTTGCGACTTTTCATGAATACCGATAGCGATTGTATAGCGAATTCGCTATTCTATTCCGATTCGCAAATGCTCTCCTGCCGGGAATCTGCGAATCTTTTAGCGAATTCGCTATTCAGTGATGAATGCCGATTTTGTGAATTGCGCTCGCAATAGCTTTTTCGCAGCTGTTGCGAGCGCAATTTCGCTTCATGAATCAGGCTGTAAGTCCTTACATTCTGATGTTCTGTGATCCCAGGCATAGTTCGATTTCTAAGCAGAATTCCTGCCACATTCAGGTGGGCCAGCAACCCTAAAATAAACAGGCTGGTGTTCAGAGGGTGAATAAGCAATAAAGATGCCTTTGAATTTTGTTTTTATCTTGTCACATTTGCTATGTGTTCAAAGACAGAGGTCAGACATCAGGCTTTGTCTTCCGACAGTTTGCTGCTGATTCTATTAGCATGAAGCAACATTTTTTTTGTAATTCGGAAGTATAATAGAAACATAGGGCCATATGTAGGTAAAACGTTTTTTGCGATTCTCAAACTGTGATTTTTAGGGAATCGCAATTAGAGAATCGCAAAACGCAATGTAGGTAGGATTTGCAATATATTTTGCGAATCCTACATATTCCTTATTTGCTAATCCCAAATTGAGATTCACAAATAAGGAATACCTTCCCATTCATTCCTATGGGCTAGAAGGCCCATAGGAATGAATGGGAAGACATTCTCAATTTGCGATTCCCAATTAGAGAATCGCAAATTGAAAATAAAATTTCAAGGTTGCAAGGTGTCATTAGGACACCATGTTGCACCCCTGAAATAAGTATGTGTGCACGTGTGGCACATATACATGTGCTAAGGGCATGTATGGCACTATGAAAAATGCAAAAAAGTGCATTTTTCAAGGAAATCGCAAATTAACACCAACCTGAAGTTGGTGGTAATTTGCGATTCCATAAGCCAAAATCGCACAACTTGGGTGCTTCCTACATTGCATTTAAGGATTCACAATTTGGGATTCCTTAAATGCATTTGCAAAATAGAGAAGCGTACATTTTTTGATTCCTTATTTTTGCGAGTGGGTTTTTGTCTGCTACATAGCACACTGCCCAAATTGCGATCGCAAACGCTGAAATTCTGCGAATTTCTGCGTTTGCGATCGCAATTTGGCTTCCTACATATATCCCATAGTTCCTGATAGGTTTATAACAAATCAAGGTACTTTAATTGGTGATGTGCAAATTAAAAATATTTGCTGAAACCGGAGTCCCACATAATATCTTTTGTGCACTATATTGTTTTATTAGTAAAATTACATGTCAGTGCAAATTCTGTTGCCATTTCAAAGGAAATGAGCAGTCTGTAAATGACAGTGTGGTATCACATCTTTCTTTACTAATATATTTGTGCTTTAAAGTACCCCACTGGCTACATATCACACCCTTCCCACTCTCTTGCTGTATTGGTGAAGTTCATTTGCCATGCTTGTTGTTTGCATGGCACTTGGATTTTTCACAATCCCTTGACTTCATTGATGCAACATCGATGGCAGCATCCCCACTCTGAACATTGTTTCAGCACCACTACCCTCAATAGGGTGTTAAGCTTTATAGGGGAACATGCAAGGAGGAATGATCTACTTTGGGTCTTTTTCTCAACGTGGTTCCTCGCAGGCTGCTGTTACTCTATTGAAGAGCCTTTAAAAAGGCAGCAACCAGTGCACACCCCTTCTGCTGAGAGGACAGTCACCACCTCATCCAGCAGGCATCACCGGAACCTACTGACCCAGAGTTTATCAACCTGTCTACAGCAGATGTCCAAATACATTGGCAATGCGCTCAGCCCATTTTGGGAGATCCAGAAGATTGGGAAAAAGGAAAGAGCTATGAAAACCCAGGGCCGAGCACTATTTAATCAGGTGGATTGGCCATCATCCCATGGCTCAGCAGAAGAACTCTTGGCCCAGTTTCCACTGTTTCAGTGATTTTCAATAATGTGCCAAAGTTACTTGGGTACAGGTTTGCTCCTTCTTCCCAGATTTTCTGCGTGTTTCACTCCAGACCGTAGTGTGTTGGTGGTACTTCGGGTATCCTGGAGCAGGAGGCTCCACAGGAAGCAATCGATGTAAAGAATGGTACAACCATCAAGCGTGATCACTGCTCTCATGCGTTCCCCTCACTACACTGGGTTTTGTAGTTGCATTTGCCCACTGAACCCATGATTTTGAGCAAATCTCTACCTCAAAGACAAGGGACCTTATTCAGAGGTCCACACTAACTTCACAATTGAGTGCAAATTGTATACACACATCATTTGAAATCACAAATTATGTACAGATTGTGCCCTGTCTGGAATTTTCTGCATGCACCATACCCTCCTGGTAAGATTCGTAGGAAATTGTCCACGTAAAACTGTGCATTACAAGGAATACCGGTTATAAACAGTCCCTGCACATTTTTACCTCATCACTCAAGGTAACCAACAGTACACTGCATGCTTGGAGTATTGATCTCGATATGTTCACAGCGCTTAGAATGAGGCCATAGGCGTTAGTGCCAACTCCAGACTTGCTGTGGGTGCAGAGGATATTCACCTCTCACTGGAGTAGTTATCCTGTGAGCCAAGAGATCCTTTCATGCACTGTTCCTCCTCTCAACCTCCCCAAGCCCTACATTACCATCTTTTCCAGAGTACATTTGGTGGATGGGTTTCGGACTATATCAATACATTGTGTACAAAGAAGTAAGCTCAGTTAAGATATCCACTACAGCGTGCATAGTTGTATTTATTTGTCTAACCTCGTTTTACCCCACTATGTAAAGTAAAAAATGGTTTACGTTTTAATAAGACGAGTAGTTATTTGCAGGAACTGTGTTTATAGTATTACCCAGCAGTGTTGTTCATTTTACAGACCACCTACTCGATGTTCAGCTCATGAGCCCCCTCGCTTTCAGGGTAACTTGCAGCTAGCTGGTGAGGACAGTGCTTAATTTGTGCTGTTGCACTTTTTATGACAGTCATCCACGTGGTGGCGCTGTCTGCCCATTTCAGCAGAGCACGTTAGTTCAGCAATTCAAAATACACTAAAAATGATTAATAGCAGCGCGTCCATCTCCTTGGTACTGGCAACTTGTACCACTGGAAGCGGCAGTGGGTGGTGCAAGCTGCAGTCCCATCCTAAGCGATACCCTGAGCCCTGGCAAGTCTTATTTTTGTTTGAAATTAAACACATACCCCACTCAAGAACCCAATTTGTTGGAACCCTATTCCCAAACTCCCATGAAGGCATGTTTGTTCAACACATCTACTTCCAAACCCTGATCTTAGGACACACGGTCCTCTCTGGATCTGTAAATTCTAGAGTAAACTGCACCCCAGGAGTCCTGTGTCACATGCGAGGTTGATACATTTATACAACCTGAAAAAAGAAATGGAGCAAGACAAGCTAAAAATCTGGGGTTTTCTGTCGCACTCTCGTGGGCCTAAACATCTCTTTCAGAAAATCCCAAAACGTGCTGTTGAAAACCTTTCTTTTACACAAATTCTAAACCTCTGTCTCATGGGTGTGGCCGTCCATAGACAGGCAATTTTTTTACTGCGCAGAAGTGTCCAAAAGTAATGTGCCATTTACTGCATTGTATAGAACAGCATTAGCTCGAGTTCCTACTAAATAAATACTTAAATAAATAAAACACGTTTTGCTCACCTGAACAGAAGACCCCTTTAATTTCACTTTTTACAATCAGCACTCTGACGCTGGGGTCATGTCGCAGGCTCTCCACAGCTTCAAACAACTACGACAAAAGATATTTGATTTAAATCATGTGCACCCCAAAGTGGCCAAATGCAAATACTCTAGGTTAGTCCCCCAATGTCAGGTTCACCCAATATATTATTTTACAGGTATATTTGCGGAAACAGAAATTGCACTGGGTCTGGTGGCTCAGTGGACTAAAGCAGCCGCTGGAGGGGCCTTGGTTCGACCTCATGGTCACAGGTTCAAATCCCGGCGGGTCCACTCGTCCTTTCATCCAACTGAGGTCGATACAATGAGTACCATTGAGTTGGGTAGTAATAAACATCTGCTATTCAGCGCCAGGACACCTACGGGTAATCGCACGCTTTACAAATACACCTGTTATGTTTACATTATAAATGAATAGGGTTGTTTGAATAAGGGTACATTAAAGGAGGGGTCGCGGTGTGCGCATTTATTTGGTGCAATGTGTGAGGAGGCCAAGCTCATACACTTCAATGTTTCTTGACGCTAGCAGCAGGGTAAATAGTAGAAAAGCAGAAGACAATTATTAAGAGATTAAGGACTACATGTATCAGACTGTTTTCCAGTCGCAAAAGGGCCGATTAGCAGAAAATCGTAATTAGGTAATCGCTATTCCTAATATTGATACATCTGACCCTAACAGAGTACTCAGATTGTTTTCTAAAGTTGATGTGAAAGGCTGTGGTATTCTGACACCTAAGCACACTATTCCAGAGTCAAGGTGCAAGAATGGAGTAGCACATCCCTGGAAATGTTTTTTCAATCATGGGGTACAATAAGGAGGGTGGAGTAGTAGATGAGCAGATTCAGCATTAAGGCGCGTGTTTGGAGGCTCCAGTAAGAATGGATCAATGAGTATGCGACTGAAGAGATGAAAAGGTGAGAGTGAGGAAGAATGAATATATGTGTGAGGTGGGCGGATTGGCAGGTAGATACAAATGTAAATAATGGATTATTGGAAGACGGTGAGGAAGGATGTGCCATAAATAAGACTGAGAAAAAGTATCAGTAAATGATGAAAGTATGAGGATGGATTAATTTTAGTTGAAGATGGGTGGGAGGATTTGTGTGCATCCATCAGTCCTCACACTCCCATTTACGAAGGAATGGGTGAAAGTGCAGATAGATGATACATTGGAAGGTGAAAGTAAGTTACAATAAATAAATGAATCAATGAATGGGATGGATGAGGACGGAACACAAGGATGGATGGGTGAACAACTCTATCTCCATTACCTACTAGAACGTATGTCGAGCCTACAGCCACAAATGTGCAACCATAAAATTAGTATATTTCAGTCGATTAAAAAGCGACACCTAATAGTCAAAGAGATACAAAGGCACAATCATTTATGTGTTAAAAGGTAATTCTTTCTTAGTACTGGTTTTACAAGGGTCCAGCATAAATGTGTTAGCGTTCAGAATTGTTAGACAACATTAAAAAACAAGAAATTGTCTTGGTTTATTTTATCAATATTCTTTGTATTTTACTTAACCCAGGTGGGTGCCCAAGAAAATGCTGTTGGCAAAGTTCAATTGGGCTCCTCAAGAAGCATCTTCTCAGGAAGACGCAGGAATGGACTACCACTAAAAGAGAAGACGCATACTAGTCACCTTGACCACTACGAAGATGAGGTTTTCTCAAACTAGTGAGTAAGTGACCCTAAGGGGTCAGCAGTATGCATGATGTGGAATCCTGTCTGGACCAGAAGAACCAACTATAGCATAACTCGTTTTGTGATGTTATAATGGAGATTGCAAAGGACACTGTCCTGGACACCCTATGTAAACACTTTAATCCCCTTTCTCTTGAACCTAGTGTTTAATTCACTTCAATGATTCAAATGTTCAACTCTTTTTCTAAAATACAATGACCGCATGCCAAATTACACATGTTGAAGAAGGGAAACATCATTTACCAAACAGTCTGAACCACGCAGTGCCTTTACAACGCAGGCACTACAACGAGTGCAACTTTACCACATGCTTCTTTAGCCACAAGTCATTATGACAACTTGCTTTAGGAAACGCAGTGTCGGATTTAAAGTCCAACCCCTTCCCTACTGATACAGAGACTGGAGTTCAAAGAGTAAATTATACTATTCCAAAGTCCAGCGCTGCCCTAAAGCAAGTCGTTGTAACGACTTGTGTGCTACAGGAACACATGGTAACAACACACTTGTTGTTCAGACTGCATTGTTAAGGCACACGTGGTTCTGTCATACAACAGTTTAAGAACATCAGCAGGACATTTGTGCTTTTGTTATGAAGACTAGTAAATACAGATCACGTGCATGGCACAGTAGAGTAACAATTAATGTAACACTTACCTCGTTAACAAATACTTTCCCTAGTGCATTTTTGGCAGATGCTCGGTGCATTAGAAGTTCGGCTATTCCTGCAAAGAAACAAAGTAAAAAGGTAAATGCCCGGCTCACCATCAGATAAGACTGTACATCATTCATTACAAAACTATGTATTGTCCATCACAGACGGGAGCCTTGGGCCTGTTCCTTCAACAGAGATCTCCTGGACAGATGAGGCGGTCTGGTCAGGCCATTCACAGGATGGCCGTCTTGTGCCTTTCCCTTAACTGTAGGAACAGTTTGATTTTAATTCAAGCAGCATGGTACCTTTATTAAAATTACATTTGTACCTAAAATCAAACAGTCACTGAAAACTACTTTCTGCAAATTAGCACTTACACCATAGCCATCTCTAGACATTTTCAGGTAACCTCACTCCACGAGGAGACAAAACGCTATTCATCGAATCCAATGCAGTTTACAGTGGAACCTTCTGATACTTCACACACGCTTCATCTGGAATGCAATACACTGCCTGTAAGACATCTGCCTTTTCTTCATATTCACACCCGATCTTTTGTCTTTTTCTGTACTTTACTTTTGCAGTTATTTTTAAATTTTCTTTAACACTGTGCACTTTACCCCAGTAACCAGCAGTAAAGTGCACTCCTTCTTTAAACATTGTTAAACTGGTACACCCCTGATTGACATATTTAACTTTTCTATATGTCCCTAGTATAAGGAGTAGGGAATAGTCCCAGGGCCTAGAAGTTAAATGCCACCGGTGGGCCGCAGCACCTATTGTGTCATCCATAGGTTTGGCGTGCAAAACATAGCTTCAGGCCTACCATGCGTAACCGGACTACAGCAGCCTAAAAACCGGCTTTCAAACCTGTCAAAATTACCCTTCTTGGCAGACAGCGTTGCCTACATTCAGATATGAGCAAGCTGCAACAACAACAAGGTGATAGGTGGAATGCTTGAATTAATCTCTGCCACTGGCAATTGCTAGGAACCGCATCCCAGTCCATCGGTTCTCATGCACTATGCTACTCTAGACAAAAGCCCGCCTTATGCATTCAGTACCAACCCTGCCCCTCATGGGAACAGCCTGTTCACAACTACCAGGCGAGGCCCCTTTTACAAGGGACCACACACAACGCCAGACAAATTTGAGCTGGACTGTTCTTATTGGAACACAGTCAAGGCTGATTTGCATGTGGCTGGGTTTATTCTGAGGTGGCATTGAGGGCAAAAAAGAATAGACTGGAATGCCAACCAAAGTAATTACCAGTGGCTCAGATTAATTTAAGCATACCACTCATCACTTTTTGTTAACTTCAGTGCGATGCCCTAAGTGCTACGGGTATACAACATGTTTCCCCTGTTGACTTTAATACTGGAACCAAGCTGGACTCAGCTGTAAAGCTGATTTTCATATCACTGGGTCTAATCTGAGGTGGCATTTTGTGCCAGAAAGTGATGGACTGGAATGAGGCTACAGTAATTAGTAGTGGTCGAGATTAATTCAAACATCCCGCCATTACTTTTTTCTTTGTTTAAATGTTAATAAGTCAGCCCTATGTACACAAGATAGGCTGCCTGATACTTAAAAGTGGGACATGTGCAAAATTGATGTTGGCATGTTTCTCAAGTGACTAGCCCCCAAAAGCTATTTTCACTGGCAGGGTTGTGGCTAAATCCAAGAAAATTTAAAATACAGATTATAAACTTTAATCTGTAACTTTGACAGGAAATGGCTAAAATTATCAATTTAGGACTTTTGCTTCATATTTATTAAAATTCCAATACGTAAGTGAAGTAGGATTTTTAATAAATACGTAGAAAAAGTAACTGTGAGAAAGGTTTCTCTATCTGAAACTCCAGCAGGTTAATTTGCATTAGCCTGCCAGCAGCTCCCCAGCAAGTGATTGACCTTACATAGGAGTGAAAAGTACCCCAGTGTAGAACAATGGCTTAGGCCTGGCGACAGAATTAACTGGATGTGGAGCATGTTTATTTATTGAAGTTTTGTATAGCGCCAGCTAGACCCGAGGGTATCAGAGCGCTTCTCAATATGCACAGCTGTGAACAGGCGGCAAACAAGAACATGAAAACAATAAGAGAAATAAAAGTCTGCAGATTGTCCACTTGCGAGCAACGCGGGGCATAGATCGAGAGCACCCGGTTTCGGGAGAGGAGGGTATCTGGACTGCCCCCAGATAGAAGTGAGAATGTCATTAAGCCAGAGAACGTTCTAGGAAGAGGGCTTTGAGTAATGTCTTGGTAGGAGGTGGTCATTCTGATATGGGGGGGATGGCGTTCCAGATCTTGGGAGCATTTCCCGAAAAGGAATTGTTTGTGGTTTGTGTTTCCGTGATTTGAGTGGGGTAAGAAGAAGAGTGTTGGAGCTTCTGAGTTTCCTGGTCTGGCCGGCCCTCTTGAGTTTCGCGGCCAGGTATACTGGTTTGCCTGTGTGCAGGGCTTTGTGCGTGAGGCACGCTGTACGGAAGCTGGCTCGCTGGATGGGAAGCCATTTCAGTTCCTTGAGTGCCGGGGAGATGTGCTCGTTTTTCTTCGTTCCTGTGACCATTCTTGCTGCGGCGTTGAGGGTTGTGGAGAGAGGACCTAGGTGTGATGTTGCTGATCCGGTCAGTGCTGCGATGCCGTAGTCAATTCTGGAGAGCACCAGTGCCTGAGTGGCCTGTTTAAGATCTCTCGGGGGCAGGAAGGGTTTTATTTCTCTATAAGCCCAGGAAAGACAGTTGGGGTGACTCCAGGAACTTCCTTAACTAGAAAGGGAAAGAGGCGAGGCCTGCCAATCATAGTTTAGTGTAAGTAGAGAGCTAAAGAGGGGAAAACCCTTGTCCTCAAGGTCCACGCTAGCCAGGCTGGCTCCTAACCCAGCGAGAGGGAAGCTACCCCAGAACTGGCTTATGGTGAACACAGGGGAGGATATTGCTAATTTCTTTGGCCACCAGAAACAACAGCTCTGTACGAGGGAGAACAAGTTTCCCCATCTTGGTACTGTGGAAATCTTAGTAGTCGGGCAAACAGGAACTACTGGAAAAGAGGTAAGGGTTACCCCAGCGAACATTTACTTCATTGGTTAGGGAGGAGCCAGGAGACAACTTCACCCATTTGCTGGTGCCAACCATTAACATCGCATTCTGAGGAACCCTCCTCAGAACACTTTCTGTACCGGCTGAATAACAGAAGAGAACTGGACAATGCTATCTGTGACCTCGGAGAAGCCTTGGAGAACCTGTTCCCTCTTGTGACCAGAACAAAGGAGTGGACTGCAAGGGTCCGTGGGCTAGCTACGGTGTGGCTACAGGCACACAAGAAGCTGCAAGAAGCCTTTTTCCTGAAGTGGCCAGTACCAACTGGACAGCACTGGATCTTGCTGGTCAACTCTGTTGGGGAGAGTCGTGGCCCCCAAGTGCTGTCTTAGGTCCTGAGAGTTTCAGAAGTGACCCAAAAGAGTCGTTCCAGAAACTCCGAAAAGTTGGAATTCAGAAAATGTTGGGATTTCAAGGACCTCTAAAGCTGACCAACCAAGGAATGGATCTTGTGGTAAAGATGTTCAATTTCGTTGCTGTAAAGGGGGGACAGGAAGAGGCTGTAAACGCCGTTTAGGTAACGCTGGTTTCATTTTCATGTACAGCTTTTTATGACGGAACGTCAGTCTTTCTTTGGCAAATTCTGCTGGATCCGTGATGACTCTGCTTGTGCTCGTCCTTTAGTGACAGTTTTTTCCCTGTCCGGGCCCTCTGGTATCGGCAGGTGATAGTAGCCTCTCTCGTGGTAACCGTAAAGGGAAACACAAAACAATAGGGCCGTTTTAGTTCTTGTCCTTGCACCGTTTTTATCCCATGGGGAACCAGGGTAGTGAAGGGACACCGCTGACTCGTGCTTGGCTATAACGGCTTTGTGAGCGATTCGTGGGGAAGTCGTGTAAGGAGAGGGAGGAAGACAAGGGAAACGGGATACCGGGAACTTAACAGGAGAGTGTACCCAGTCCTATCACGGCACCACACTCTTCCTCCACACCCAGCTCGAAAGCTTCTCCCGTACCCGTCTCAGCCACACGCCTCCCTCGGGAGTGTTAGGTTATAATGAAGGGGTTCTGCCCACATCACCCTCCCATACCGGAGCAGGGGTCATCAAAAAGATGAGAAAGTAGAAAAAGACGGTATAAAGGGATACATTTCACATTTAATGTTAGGAATCAAGAAAAATTTAAATTACCTTGTTCTATACAACTTAATGTAACCACATCTAATTAAACAAAATTTATATGGACATATAAACGTATCACAAGAACAAATGGCACACAGAATTAATCCATGGAAACACAAATCACAAGATATACATATATACAATAGTTATATACAACATATACAATATATAAACAACGGCGTACCCTAAGAGAGGTAATAGAAACCTTTCTCAAAATATATATACACACACTCCCACTTATGAGTGATATAGATCTGAAAGGAAGTCCTAAATGGCGCCTGAGAAAAGAATTCTCTCACAAAACTACCTAAATAAGGCACAAGGAGTTGAAACAAGTACAAATATGATAGGGGGACTCCTTCAACACAGAAGTGTCGACGCAGTCGCGGTCGCGTTTCGCCAGTAGACTCTTTATGGCTTCATCAGGACAGGAGTACTTGCAGAAAACCTATCAATAAACACGCCACTCCCACCAAGGGAGGACAACAAGGGAAGAAATCCTCTCAAAATAATGCCTGGGGCCCTCTCGGGCACTCACTGGCGTGCAGGGTCCACTTGTCCAAATAAATGGGGAGATAACACGTGTGGAATGCGTTAAATGGCTCAGGGAAGCAGGGCGGCGAAATTACGCTCCTACAGCTCCTTACAATGGAGTCGCACTAGCTCAAAAAGCGGCATCAACAATCCACAGGCAAACAACTCACAGGTTCGGGAGTGTGGCACGGCGCAGCATGGATCCGTTGGCCTCCTGGCTCGTCTGCTTCTCCTCCTGGCTCGTCTGCTTCTCCTCCTAGTAAACTTCGTCCTTTTTCCGCGTCCTCTCCCGGTCTCTGTGTCTCCTCTCCTCCGGTGATGTCACACGCCTACTGTGGGGCTTCTGCATTTTTCACCAATGCTGTGAAGCTGACGTCACGGTGGGTTGGGTCTCCCTCGGAATCATGCGTCAGGTTAAAGGCGCCGCTTGCATTTCCTTCCGACAAGGTTTGCCAAGGGTCCTGTTCATCCTGAAGGGAAGGAGGTGAGGAATCGTAATCAGTGAGCTGCCACCATTCCACTTCTTGTTTTTCCCCTTGGTTGAGGTATTCCGCGTTACAGTTGCACTTTCCTCTGAAAAGATTCAGGGAGCTTAACTAGAGGATTTTGGGCTCCATAAAAAGAAGACAAAGTCAAAAGGTATTTTTACTTAAACATTTAAAAATTCATATCTCTGGCTCTCCTTGTTGGATTTTTGTCATTTTGGCGTTATTTTGTTTGTTAAATTTACTCAATTTTTCTAATTGGGATTTTTCATTGTTATAACGGATTTAGTACTTAATAAATACTTTACACAGTGCCTTAAATTAAGCCGCGTTGTTCTGTGACATAGCTAACAGGGGGTGGAGCTCAGGTTAATTTTATTACTTCGGGCATTGACCAGGACAAGTTAGTGTCATTATTCCTTGAGGTGGGTGACTGTCCACCCAAAATAATAAACCCATTTCTTATATTGCCATTCTGCAACAGGTCAATACATGTGACCAGCTGGATTACTAAGAAACTCTGACTCGACAAATAATCCAAAGGAAGATCAATACTTGGTGCCAACAATCCCTTGAGGGCTCCCAAATTATTAACGATAGAAGCAAACAAGTTAATTTTACAACCAACAAATAGACCTAAAAATGCACTTCAGGTTTTACTTCTGTATATCATTCAAGCTTCCACAAACACGGCATTGACTTCTCCCAAGATTATGCAACAAAACAGCCAACTTCTTCCTATCAAAAATTGATTACTAGAAACGGCACCACAAGATCAACAATACCACCCTTTGCACTACCTCCATTGTTTATTATTATGGAATTTGTAAAGCGTATGGCTACCCAAGGCTTCCCAGAGCTACCAAGAGGAGCATACAGTTGATGGGGAACAACCAGGTTTTTAGTTTTTCTCTGAAACACCGTTAATGTTTGACCCGTCTTAGTTCTGCAGACATTGAGTTCCAGAGTTTTGGGACCGGGTGTGAGAAGGATCTTCCCCCATCATAATTTTTTTTATCTTTGGGATGTTCATCAGGAAATCGGATGATGACATGAGGAGCCTGTTGGGGTCGTATGGGGTGACGAAGGATTGTATCATGGCTGGGTCTCTCCCCTGCATGGCTTTGTGGGTGAGGCAAAGGGCCTTGAATTTAACCCTGTATTGAATGGGTAGCCAGTGCAGCTTTTTCAGCGAGGGTCTCACGGATTCGTGTCTGGGGATCTTCAGAAGGGTTCTAGCTGCAGCGTTTTGGACCACGTGCAGCCTGCCTGTCACATATTTAGGAGAGCCCAGGAACAGGGAGGTTGCAGTAGTCCAGCCACGAGACCACCAGGGCCTAGACCACTGTCTTTCTAGCTTTTTCTGGGATTAGATCCATGATTTTACGGATCATGTGTAGCATACCGTAACAGGTTACCAATCATTTTTTGGCTTGTGTTTCCATGGAGAGATGTTGGTCTAGCCAGATCCCCAGGGCCATTGTCCAGGAACATCAACTCTGTTTTGTCGCTATTCAATTTTAGGCTACAGTTAGTTATCCATTTTTTTCCAAGAATGGTACAAGCTACAGATGGTTCGAGTTCAACTCTTCTGACACAGAGACCACCAGCTGAGTGTCATCAGCGTAAGAGACAACCGACAAGCCATATTTCTGTACAATGTATGCTAGAGGGTTCAGATACATGTTGAACAGGGTCAGACTTAGTGACAAACTCTGAGGTACTATGTAGGTAGCCATGAAGATATCTGAGAGGATGCCGGATTCCTAAAACTGGAATGATCTATCCCTGAGGAAAAAGGCCACCCATTGATTGTTTTTTTCCTTAAAACCCTATGTCTTGAGTCTATGAATTAGGATCTTGTGGTCCACGGAATCAAAAGCAGGGTTTTGGTCCAAGAGCAGAATAGTGGCGGCTCTGCCTTGGTTGAGTATAATTTTTAGTTTCTCGTGATCACTAGCAGGGCCGACTCAGTACTGTGTTCCGGACGAAACCCCATCTGCGGCTGGTGCAGGTTGTCATTTTCCTCCTGGAACTGGGAGATGGTGCTATTAACATGTTATTAACGTTCACCTCAAGAACAACAATATACTCTACCAGTCACACTTCTAAGCTCTTACGCAAATGACATAGAGATCAAACACCCTCTGCATGGTAAAAAGTAGGAGTGACCCAGCATCTTTAGATACTACATAGGCCTTACAAGTTTGTTCATGCACAATCACCCACAGATCACAGCAAAGGCTGATTTGTATGCAAACACGGCCTAGTTCCTGACCATTCAAAATCACATCCATCATCTGGGTTAAAATCTTCAAAAATATCAATGGATCAGAAAAATGCCTGCCAAAAGCGAACACCCAGCGCAAGTCACAGACCTGAAACCCTGCTGTTAAACATTTGGAGTTGCTCCCTCCGCAGATTGCTTTAACGTTTATGTTCTGCTTCACTTAGAATTGCCTGCAATGTTCGACATGTTTGACAATGCCGCCACAGCAAAATGTAAATATAGTGGTGGCCTAATGACTCACAATAGTTAGGGACATTCTTTAAAATGCAAATACACCTGCTGCATGCAAGTGACTGCAGCATCCTAACAGTGCACCTCTTGGACTGCGCATTGATTTGCAATAAGATAGCTGTATATGAGGGCACCCACATCTGGAATTACACTGCTACAACTCAGCAGCAAGTAACAGAGCCCTTTCAGCACGAGCCCCCAATCAGAATCTACACAAGAGGAGATACTCCATCTTGAAAGTGGAGGAGTGTGGCTCAATAGAGCGGCAGACCCCGATGCAGAGTTCTGGCCAGGGACCAGGGTTAGATTCCCGCCTCGGCGGGGTCTCGGGCTCAATTTCCTCGGACCTGTTAATTCTCGCCTCGGTGCCTATTCTAATCACGGGACCCACGCTGCAACTCTGGGCAATAGCTTGCTCAGCCTCCACACCGGCCCCCACAGCGCTAAGGATGCCTGGCTTCACCCTGGGTGTGCCCAGGAGTGGACACTTCACAGGGAAAGCCAGGAGGAGTTCCACAGCGGTATGAGCATCAGCGCCAGGAAGCCGTATAGGCGACACCGCAAGGTGACCGTCTGGTGACAGTGCGCTCTATAAGTACCATGACATTTACATTTACATTTGAAATCACACTGGCGTGAGCCACAAATTAAGTCACACAGCCTTATGCAAATCTGAGGGGACAATACACTGATATCACACTACCCTAATCTGCTCATGCTAACTACGTATATCAAAACAAACAATACTTAATCAGTCAGCCATTAAAGAGCAAATGATGTGCAAAGAAAATATAGAAATAGCAGCACAAGGTTCTTTGAGAGCAAACGGTGTAGAGCCAGCACAGTTGAGCATAACACCCTCTGGGTATGGACCGAGTATTCTGAAATCCAATTGCTATGACCCAGTGATAAAATAAACAGAAGAGATTATCTATATAGAAGCATAATAATAATAAAGTATTCCTTATATAGTGCTTCCGACTGGACGTTTTGCTATTACATAACAGTGTACAGAGAGGCTCAACTACAGCTCAACACAAAAGAATGTATCAAAGGAGCCATGTTGTGTACTGAAGACAAACCTCTCTTTACCCGGCCCTGCTGCACCAACAGCAGGCATTCAACAATGCTGCTTAGTTTGAGGATATCAACTGGGGTTTTGTGATATCATTCACAGGGTAGCCTTCTTAATTTGCCAAAGAAGGACATAAAGTTGTAATCTGTTTCAAATATCAGACCTCCGGCTTAACCAAAGATTTCAAGTCCTGGACCGGTCCACCTGTACTTGGTCGTTACAACATAAATTCAGAACACCATACACCATCACTGGTACATAAAATAAGCTACAAAGCATGGGTCACTTTTAATAAGAATAATACCCCTCTGACCTAGCAATGATGTGGCACATGTTGTAAACGAATCCTACAACGAATTATGTTCTTTAGCTAACAGCACGTTGAATACTTGAGTAATGGTAGGTGAGTGAAAAGTTAATGAATGACCTCTCGATTCTACCAACTTTTTGAGGTTAAAAAAAATAATAACTCTGGAAGGTTCCTGGTTTTTGTTGAATTTAAAAAACAGGTCTACGCAAGAGTGATTTAGGAGGAACAGAAGAGAAAATAATTGGAAGGGTTGTTAAACCACCAAGGAGCGGCAGCAAACCGATCCATTGGAGGAATATATGAAGTACACCTAGGATCGAATGAAGAGGGGTTTGGCTAAAATAGGAGAGGGCAAGAAGGCCCTGATTCTGGCCCTAGCCTCAACCTGGCCCAAACAAGTTGACCGTGCAAAGAATCAGACTTACAAACTTCAGGCCAACAAAAACTTTGGCAGCAAGCGCCTAAGGGCCATATGTACGACCCACCAATTTGTGAGTCGCAAATTGCATTGCATTTGCGACACGCAAATTGGGCTGCAAAACAGTGTCTTTCACACTGTTTGCAATTCCTAATGGGGTCGCAAATTGCATGCCTCGTGCATATTAATGAGGTTGTCACAATTTGCGACCCCATTGGGAATGGCTGGCACTCCCAGGGATGGTGGCCTCCTGGGGTCAGCAGACAACCATGTCTGGGACTGCTTTTGAAATAAGGCAGTTTTTTTTAATGCAGCCCTTTTTCCTTAAAGGAAAACGGGTTGTATTTAAAAAATAAAATTTAACTTTTCAGTTTCATTTTTTAAGGGCAGGCAGTGGTCCCTGGGACCTGGGGACCCCTTCCCGTTCGCAAGTGGTTTACCACCCTGCGACTGTTATACATTGCTTCAAGAGTCGCTATTAGGAAGGGACACCCTTGGAATGCCCCTTCCTAATAGCGAGTCGCTAATCCTATTTTGCGAGTTGCAAATTGATTTGCCACTCGCAAAATAGGATTAGTACATGGGCCACACATTTTTGGGTGGCTGCAAACAGGTCGAAAACCCATTTGGGCACGCTAAAATGTTAGTACATCTGGTCCTAAGATACTAAGCTATCTTACAAACTTAACTAAATGAACCCAAAAATGTTTGCAACTTAGGGCTATCAAGGACCCTCCAGCATCTGTTTATTGCAACAGATATCCAAATTCCAAAGTAAATGTTTCGTTTGCCTGCTGAGAAGTGTTGGTACTGGCGCACACAACTAGGAACACCAAGCTGAGCAGTATTGATACATAAAAGCTCTGACAAAAAGTGTTGAACTGCCAGTGAAGGTAATGGTAGGAATGCTGAGAGATGCTGGTTGCAAAACGTGTGGCATTCTTTCTGAGAAGTGTGGAGTCTGTCCAATACAAGTATGACAGTCCTGCTTAAAAGTACTGCTATTGTTACTTGAAATGGATGTTCTCACTGCAGACAAATATTGTTCATGTCCTTGAAAATTAGAGCAACCCTGCGAAGTAGTGTTATTTTTATAACATTAATGGGCAATCGTGTTGGGAGGTATTGTAACTGTTAGCCAAACCTATGTAGGCCTCTTAAGAAATTACATTTTGTCATGTAATCAGTCATTTGATACCAAAAAGCACTTCAGAATTGTAAGCCCACACACTTCGCACCATGATTGTGAATTTCTAAAATATTTTTATTTTTTATTTTGAGCACTAGTGGAAGGCCTTTGCCTTCTGTAGTGACCTTCTAGTCTAATCAGCAGCATGGTTTTCAAAGAAGGGTAGGTAGTTGCTGTAGGAAATAGGGTATTAGTTGTGTGGCCTGCACACATAATAGGTCCGCAATTGTCCTTACAGGGAGGGAATCAAGCAACTCAATCAGGGTAGTGAGGCAGAGCAGTCCAAGGCTTACTCAGGGGAGGTGATGTGGGCTAGTAATCACTGTTCACTGGCATGCAATAATAACACTCAATAAATTATTGTTCAGTAAGCGCCTTTTCCTTAGAAAAAAGAAAAAGTACATTTATTACACATCCACCACTAAATACTTCACAGTAATTTGCAAATATATTCATTGGTGGACGTAAAATAAAATAAATGATGCTGCATCATAACCTCTGACCTGCTGAAGGGGTCATATACACATTTAATGCAAGTCTATAGGCTTGGTCAAGGATTCAAGAGTAGCAAACCACATGTTTAAGACAACATTTAATACTATGTGTCTGTGTATTTTAACAAGCACTGGCGTTGCCAATAGGTTTCGCATTTGGAAAGTTGGAGCTATTGGTTTTGTAAATGACATTTTATATTTATATATCGTTATTGGCATTCTCAATAACAATATATAAATATAAAATGTCATTTACAAAACCAATAGCTCCAACTTTCCAAATGCGAAACCTATTGGCAACGCCAGTGCTTGTTTTTTATACGTGCACAGGCAGCGCTGCACGAACAGCTCTTAGGATTGCCTTGCCTGTGACTATGAATTGGCTGTGCATGCAGGGGCAAGCCTGAGCTGAACCCTAGTATCACATAGTTCAACACTAATCTAGCCACAATACATACTAGTTGTTAAACCGTATTCCACTGCAGTTCTTTTTACATCTGATCCGACTCATGATACATAATTTTTTTTGGGCCAGGACAAACAACTTTAAACACAGAAAGAACACTTAGGGTGCTGCAGTGGCAAACTGTGTGTGTGGATAATATGGTAGTAGTAACCTGAATCTCTGGCATGGACATCCTCTATCCTTGGCAGTTGATTTTTGCATCCTTCACGCTGTGCCGGTGTGTGTGCACTTTCGAAAGTGAATTACAGTGACAAGCAACCACTCGTGATAAGATAACACCAGCAAGAATTTTGCCAGGCCTCATTGATGGATGCCAGATGTCGCTCTATAGCTGCCTTCTGCTCGTGGGAGTTAATGTAAACGTAAATGTTCAATCCTTGTAAATACAGCCCGATTAAATCATAGGACAGTTCATCACATGTGTTGATGCTAATTCATCAGGGGGGGAATTTTCTGGGAAGTAAAACAAATGAAATACGTGTCTGAATCCAAGAAGACAGATTGCGAGCAAGACAAAAATATTCAACTGTAGCAAAATGCAAAGTCTGGGGTGAAGAAAACAAAACTACAGCAGTAAAAGACTCTAGGAGAAGGTGCAGAGTAGGACGCCCCGTGATGCGCCAAGCGTGTGGGTGAAAATACTAGATTTAAAAAATACCCGAGTGAATTCACATGTTCAGAGGCATTTATGCACGGAAAACAGGAGAAAAAGTAATGGGCTTAGGACACACGAACGTGAGGGTTAAGAACTTGAATGGATCTGTGACACTAATCAGTGAGTGAGCTCTCGAAACAAAGAGAAGGAATTTTGCTGAAAAAAGCAAACGTGTCTTTAGATGTGTGACACGGACAAAAAAAACAAGTAACAAACGGGCCAGTGAGGGGATGCGAGAGAGAAGGCAGGCGCTGGAGAGGGAGGGGGTGGGCTGCCCATATGGAGAGGGAGGGGGGTGGGCTGCCTGCTGGGCTGGGCTGCCTCTGATCATCTAATGCGAGTCACGGAAGGCAGGCGCTGGAGAGGGAGGGGGTGGGCAACTCGAACGACCATATGGCTGGGAGAAGCTGTGTGAGGGAGGCTGGGCTGGCTGGGCTCGTTCACGAGAGGCTTGTGGTCACGTGATTCTCGTGGTGACTCACATGCACTGTGAAGAAACTGCAGTGGTTTGACTAGTCGATCAAGCACTTGAATTTTCGCCTATTACATTCGCAAGCGAATGATAATAGGCGAAACCTAAAAAACTTTTCCAACCATAAAAATGGAATCATAAAAGCAGCCCCTAGAGGGCATCACATTTTGATTATATTACATGCAACCATAGACATTAGCCCCTAGAGGATGCTGCCTATACATCTATCTTTTTATACACCGCCAGGCTGCTATCATTGTATCCATAGAGTAAATCTCTAGAGGGCACAGCAATTCCAGCTGTAGAGCGGAAGCTCCAGCCTTAGGTGTGTTTGAAGCATTGTAAAATCCTGGAAGAATCCTGGATTCACGACACCCATGGACAAAGGGTCAGTGCTTTAAAAACACTGTTTAGGGGGAGCTGCTGCACTTCTACAGCCCCCGCTCCATGCTTTCTGAAGCTTGTTGGTTGTGTCCCTGCCATCCTGGAGGCCACCACAAGTCGAAAAACATATCTAAATTGAAGAGCCCTGCAAAGCATTATGGCAAGCTCCTCCGGGAGCAGTGAATATTAGAACAGCCGCTCTTCCGAGCCACAAAGCTTTCATTTTGTGTTGTCTGCCTGTTTTTAGGGGGTGACCGGTCCCACCCAGGCACCCCCATGCCTGGTCTGCTTGTGCCTAGTTCTGATGGATTAACCCACATTGGCATGAAGAGAAAACTAGTCGCTCTAGAAGCATACAGTAAACAGAACCTGCTGAAAATTAAGTTAGCAAAGACCAAGGTGTTGGTCTTTGGGAAAAGGGTGCAATACTTTAAGTGGTTTCTGCATACTCAGAAGGTAGAGATAGTGGATACTTACAAATATCTTGGCCTGTCTTTGAACAGGAATTCGAAATGGGACACTCACATGGGTTGTATTAAGCAGAGGTCATTGCTTCAAGCCAGTTGCCTGATCAGGTTCAAATGGAAATATGGAGGTCTGGCCAGCGGCAGATGCTACTTAACGGGGGTGGCAGGGTGAGCGGAGGTCACTTTTTTTTAATCACTAATCTGCAGGCCGGCTGCCACCTCTCAGTCCTCTTTGACTCTTTGGTCGACTCCAGAACTTCAGGAGCAGGAAGCAAGAAGCGCACAGGCTCCCAGACACCCCTAACCAATCACAATGCTGCGTGACAGCAGCATTGTGATTGGCCTGAGAGCGGTGGTTCAGCGCTCAGACAGAGTCTGGGAGCCTGTGCATGTTCTCCACCCAGGCTGTGCAATACAGCTGGGTGGAGAACATGCTAAATGTGCATGACTGTTTGGCAGGCCCAAACATAATGGGCGTCCAAACTGTCATCTGCGTTTAAGAGAGTGTTCACCACTCCTCCCCTTCTCCTGTGACCGCCCAGCACCACCCCTCCCTGCCCCAAACCAGCTGAGCCACAACAGAAAAATGAAATAATAACATTGTGTTATCATTTTATTTTTCCTTTTTGAACTACTCACAGAGCATTGGGGCGATGCTTCTCCACCTTGGTGTAGGTGCCGCCACTGGGTCTGGCCCTTACCCCATTGATGAAGGAAAACAAAGGTTAAATTCCTCCTTAGGGGTTGTATGGTGCCGAGGTACTTGCCCTTGACCTGTCCTGTGACTGAAATCACTTGGAAGAGGTGGTTCTTAGAAGGCTCTGGACGCTGCCGCCTGGCACCATGGTACAGGGTATAAGGAGGGAATTGTATCGGACCTCCTGGAATCTGTTGGCGTATTCCAGGGCTTAAAAAAATTTCAATAAGCTCTCTGTGGACAGCGAAACCTCAAAGGTCTTCAAACTGTGTTGGGCTGAGATCCAAACCAGTGAAAAAAGGTGAGCTAGGGAAATAAGGAAAAGGTTAATGGTTCTCAAAAATAAGAATTCCAAGTGGGGCTAAATTGTAGCTTGGTCCCCTTTACCCAGCAAATACGCATTGAAACATTTTGCGGGAGAGGTTGCTAGATCTCTTGACCTGGCATACCTGAGGTATAACTTGTCCATCAGCTTCTCTTTAAAGACTCTCAGACTCAAAACGGGTTTCTCTTTCTTGGCTCAGTTTACAGACCCCAGATTGAGGAAAGAAATTCCAATGGTGAAAGTGGGATGCAACCCAATTTACTCATCCTGACTCCAGTAGAATATGATTTGGGATGGTAATGGTCTTTGTCCGTGCCCTCTGAATGTAAAATATTCCTCAATGCATGTTCTTATGGACTGTATTTTTTATATAGGGACAGGCTGGCATGGAAAATAAAGCAGACAGAATACAAGAAGGAGATTTATAGCGCTAAAGCATCGTATTGTTCCAACAAGATTACCGATGCCCCAAATAGCTCCCGCAGTATTTTCAATATTTTAAATAGCATTATCAGCCCTGACTGTGTCAAGAATGAGATCCCCCCCTCCCAGGAACTGTGTGAGAACCTAGCTGGATTCTTCCAGGATAAAATCAATAAGATCATTGAAGACCTGGGGATGGGTCAGCAACAATCCAGAGCCAGTCTAGACTCCTCGGTACTGACTGAGTGTGATAGGCCTTTGAAGCAGGACCTAGTCATCCCTCCCTCCCATTATTACAATCTTGGAGTGGCCTGCGTACAGGGAGGAGTTTAGTCCCTTGTAGAATTTCCGCAGCTGACTGCAGATGAGTTTAGGAGTGTGGCTTCGGTTATTGCATCTGGGTCTCCACTTGATCCGCTCCCATTGAAAATCTGGAAGGAGTTTGAGGATGAGCTTTTTCCCACGCTTCGGCTTGTTTGCAATCAGTAGCTCTCCACTGGAGTGGTTCCTTCGCAGTGGAAGAGGGCGGTGGTGACCCCGTTACTGAAAAAGCCCAACCTTGATCCCAAGTGCTCGAAGAACTTTAGACCCATCTCGCTCCTACCTTTCCCAGCAAAAATCATTGAGCGGGTGGTGGCAGGCACTCTTTCCAGACATCTTGAGCAATACAAGCTCTTGGATGAAGTGCAGTTTGGCATCCGGCCAGCCCATGGTACCGAGACGACCTTGGTGATCGTGCTGGATGAGCTTCGTTGGCGAGCAGACAGGGGTCAGGCAGGTGTGTTGATATTGCTTGACCTGTCTGCCGCCTTCGATACGGTGAACCATGCCATCCTGTTGGACAGGATGAGAGAGAGGGGGGTTTCTGGCAGGGCTCTGGAGTGGTTTGAGTCCTTCCTCAAGAACAGGGAACAAGTGGTGGCCCTCCCTCCCTTCCAATCCACCTTCTCTGCTACCCTGCACGGCGTTCCCCAAGGCTCAGCAGTCAGCCCGGTGCTGTTTAATATCTATATGAGGCCCTTAGTTGCTCTCATTCAGAAACATAATATCGAAATTGTCAACTATGCCGACGATACGCAGTTGATTCTTTCCCTGGAGGGAGATAATTCGACCTCCTAGGAGGAATTTCATAACTGTCTGCGAGATGCGGCGGGGGGGTTGAAAGCAAAATCACTGCAATTTAATGCAGAGAAAACAGAAGTGCTTTACTGCCCTAGGCCTATGGTGCAAACTTCTTTACCCTGTAACCCTGTAACTTCTGGCCTGGGGATTTCTCCTCAGAGGTACAGCCAGTGAAGGTAGTGCGCAACTTAGCTGTCATGTTCAATACGGAGCTTTCTCTGGAGGCGCAGGTATCGAAACTTGTAGCTGGCTGTCTAGCTGTCATCAGACTTCTAAGAAAATTCTTCCCCTACTTCCGCCCCCAGCCCGGGTTGAGGTGGTACGTTGCACTGTGCTCAGCAGGCTAGATTATTGTAACTCCCTGCTGCTGGACTCTCCAGGCTTTCTTATGGATAGATTTCAGAGAGTCCAGTCTGCGATGGCTAATCTAGCCCTGGGGTGGGCAACGAGAGCCTCCTCCTCTACGGCTTTGGCCCAGTTACACTGGCTCCCGGTGAGACAGAGGGTACAATTTAAGTCTCTCTGTCTGACCTTTGAAGCCCTGCATGATCTTGGTCCTGTGGGCCTACAAAGGAAATTTAGATGGTATGTTCCAGCCCGCAGCCTACGCTCCTCCTCTGCCAGGTTGGTGATAATACCTCGGTTTAAGAAAATCAAAGCAGGAGGAAGAGCGTTTGGCGTAGCCGCGGCGAAACTGTGGAATGCTCTCCCGGCTGAGCTCACACACATTTCCGTTCTCCTTCTGTTCAGGAGGAGATTGAAAACATTTCTCTTCCCTAAACTCTAATCTGCTACCACCCTCCTTCTTACTGCTGTCTTGAGTCTGCTAGCGCCAGGATGCCTTTTAGGTGACAGACGCGCTTTATAAATGAAATAAATAAAATAAAATAAATAAATAAATAAATAAATATTGCCATTCACATCAAGTTGGTTTTTAAGGCCCTTTTTAAAAAAATACAAAACATTGCAAAGATTGGAGGTGAGAGCTGCGGTCAGAAATAAGCTAGTTTGATGTGGCAGTAGAAATTGCTTGTTTTATGCTTACTGCTATAGAGTCTCAAGAATGGGTTTTATTAGGGCATAATGTTGGAGGAAGGGGCCAACGGGTTTTAAGTCTATCTTATACTGTATAGGTGTTTTTATGATTTTTAGAATGTTTTATGGATAATTGTCCTAAGAATCTTCATTCTACCTACCTACTTCGCAATAATTTGCAAATATATACATTAAATACCATAAATGACACTGAATCATCACCTCAGACACCCTGAAGGGGTCATACAAACATTTAATGTAAGTCTATAGGCTTTACCATGAGTTCAAGAGTAGCAAATCACATGTTAAAGACATCATTTTGGATGTGAATGCATTCATCAGTAATAATAATCATTTGGAAATGCACTTATACATGTGAATAAAGCATATGCACCTTGTTCAATAATCATTGTCAACATTGTCGCCCACGTGAGAGTATTTTTTCTAAAATTTCCAAACATGGAAATGTAATGATAAAAGCAGCCCCTAGAGGGCATCAGATTTTGATTACATTACATGCAACCTGTTGGATCCGGCCCTTTTTGGCAGGTTCACCCCGAAACTTTTTGCTTTTTCCCCAGCCTGTTTCTGTAACCTGGTATTGGTGATTTTAGGTCTCTGCGCCCTTTTTCACTGTGGTCCAGTGTAAAGTGTGTAAAGTGTGTGCACTCTCTGTGTGTGTGGTGAGAGTGACCTGCCCTCCCTAAGGAATGCATGGGGAAAATGTGTGACCATGGTAGTTCCTGATGTGTGGGAAGTGCAGGGTCGAGTTTGGTATGTGCGAACTCGTGAGAGTGAATGCTGCGCAATGATGTGCGGCATGAATGTGTCTAGTGTGGAAGTGCCACTTCTAGAAGTTGGCATGTTAGTGTAATTTGTGTCTGGCGTGTGATTGGCTGGAGCTGGCTGGTGAGCCTGGCTCCAGGAGTCAGGATGGGTCTGCCCAGTGGTGAATGAAGCGATTAGTATGCTGATGTGAGGGAGGGGTACACCTGGGACCTGAATAGGGCTGGGTTTTCCCTCCACAATGCTGGCTCCACCCCCTGTGGTGCGTCTGATGTCCCTAGCCTGGCCAGTGAAAGGGAGTTCCCCATAACCAGTTGTAGCTGGTTCTCACATTGCCTACACCCTGATAGACAAAGGGATTTTTGTGTATAAAAAGGGTGCTGTGACACTCTGAAAATGTTCTTGTTTTTAACCTGAATCTGCCAGGAGCGTGCTGCTGCTGGGGCCCAGGGGAAGGCTTGCCTCCCTGGGCCCTGCCCAGTCCCTGGATACTGGAGGACTCTGCCTTAGTCCTGGGACCCATTGCCTTCATTCTGGATTTTACCAAGGCTTGTTACAGCCTTCCTGCGCCTTATTTATGGGCTTGGGCGAAGAGAGAGCCTGGGGGCTGGGCAGCGTGGCGCTGTAGCCCCGGGCTGAGGGAATCCCCCTCTACTCGTGGGCTCGTTGCGGGTGTCACCCCGCTTCTGTAATTATTTATATTCCCCGGCAGGGGGGATCCCCCTTTTGGTTGCTGTGCTCCCAAGCCGGTGCCCACCCGGCATTTGCCCAGGATTGCTGATCATATCGAGTACCCACCTCGATTTATTGTTTATTTCAAAGGAGCCGGTGCCCACCCGGCATTTGCCCCAGTTGTTGTGCGCTTCTCGAGGGAGCCTACCCCTCATCTTGCCCAAGCGCCGCTGGTGATTGTGAGACAAGGGCCGCCGCGCTGCCCGCGGTGACCCGGAAGTTCTGCATGCCCAAACCGGAAGTCCCGCCCCCGCAGCCCGAGAAGAGAAGCATGGCGGCTCGGCAGGGGTCGGAGGGAGCCCTGCCGCGTGGAGGAGTTGCTCCTGGTGAAGCGCGGTACAGCTGGTCCCTGCGAGGCCCTGTCAGGAGCGAGAGAGCCCCGCCCGCTGCCGCACCGCCGAGAGAAGCATCACTGCCTCAGGAGGAGGTGCTTCCGCGCTGAGGGCCGGTAGAAGGAGAGGGATCGCCAGACCCGGTGAGTGTCGCGGGGGGGGGCTCTGTTTTGTGTACTGGGTGGCCCCACCTGACAGAGGGCCGCCCCAGCAAGGAGGACAGAGGGCCAGTGAGGGTCCGGTGGCAGTCAGAGTGGCCCCCATCTAGCAGCGGGCCGCTCCAACGTGTGCGGGCAGAAGTTCTCGAGCCCCGGTGGCTCCCACCAGGGGCAATCAGTCTTGGAGAGCCAGAGGGGCCCGTGACCCCATGTTCCGTGCCCCAGTGTGGGGGCAAGTTGCTTCTAGAGCCAGTGCGCTCCAATGTCCGGGGCCAGATTGGATTAATTAAGGAGCCCCATTGTTTCCCTGAGAGGTGCCAGAGAGGGCACCGTGCTTTTTCCTGAGCGGCCCCAGATGGCAGCGGGCCGCTCCCACGTTTTGGCGCAGTTGGCTCAGAGGGCCAGTGCTTTGGCTATGAGGGGCACACAATGAGTTTAGGAGCCAGAGTGCCCCTGGGGGCATGTTTTATTTCCAGAGCCTTGAGGGCTCCTACGGTTGGTCGCAGTTTCGCTCCTGAGGGGCTAGTGAGAGCCCCAGTCTCAGTTTTGAGTCTACAGCTGCCCAGCAAGTAGTGGGCAGCTGCACCGTTTAGGCGCCAATGGAGAAAGAGTCCCTGAGATGGACAGAAATGGCACAGAGGTGCCAGGCCTTCTACAGCTGCACAGCACTTAGTGCCAGCTGCAGCGTTTAGGCCCCTGTGGTTGTTCCCAGCTGCCCAGCAATTAGTGGGAAGCTGCAACGTTTAGGTTTGCGCCGGTGGCGCACCCCTGACTGGCGCTGCATTGGCAGCGCGCCCTGACATTCTGTACATAGGGCATTTGAGCCCCTTCTTGAGATGGCCAGTTGGCCAGGGGGCTGGTATGTGGGTAGGGCGCAAGGCCCTAAGGTGATTTCTGCGCAATGTGATTTTACTATGTTTATAATGGTAATTGCCTAATGTGATTTTTGCGCAATGTGATGTTACTATGATTATGAGGTTATTTTACCTATGTAGGTTTATGTTAGTGAGAGTTTACTTCACTGTGAGTTACGCCCCTAAATGTGATTTATTCTTAGGAGGCAGAGTCTAATGTGTTTAGACTAGTGAGAGATTGCCTACTGTAGTTATACGGTTTAGGCCTAAATGTGATTGCTGCGTAATGTGCTTTGCCTTTATGCTTGTGTTATACTTCTAAAGGTGCTCATGCTTAGAAGTTTGCTTTGCCTAGTATGTTATACTCGAGAGGTTATGTGTCCATGCGTGATCTATGCCTATGGTTATTAGTATTGCGTAGTGTGTACTTACCTGTTACCAGTGGTTACTGGTTGTGATCTATAATTATGATTTGGTGTGACAGTTATTCTAAGTACTAGTTATACTAAGTGCTGATTCTGATAGTGGCCCATGTGGCCCTGTCCTGGTGTAAAAAATCCCTTGTGAATATTGCTCGTGCCAGTTGGCACCATGTATATTGTGTGATTACTATCTGATGTGTTTTGACAATACAAAAGTTATTTTTACATAACCTTGTGTGGAGTTCCTTTTGTGGTGTGCCTAGGATGTTGTTGCTGTTGTGTGCGTGCGCAAATGCTTTACACATTGCTTCCGGGATAAGCCTGTCTGCTCGTGCCAAGTTACCAAGGGGGTGAGCAGGGGTTATCTTGGCGTGTGACTCCCTTGCCCTGACTAGAATGGTGGTTTCTGCCTGGCTTTGGCGCAAGCCTTAGCTAACCAGAAATCCCAGTTCTAACATTGTTGGTCAGCGGTGAGGATTAGGACTTGTGTTTGCGCAGTGCCACAGCGACAGCTGGCTACATTACAAAACTCTGCATTTTTTAGATAGTCACATGTTTGGGATTATTTTTTGTGATTTTGTTTTTCCTCAAGAGTGTCATTTTCAAATGGTGTTCCTGCGCTTTTATGTTTAGTGGCAGATGAGAGAAAATGACAGGGCGGGACGCCAGTAGAGGGGGAGGTTCCCATAGATAAGGAATCCCTTGCTGGGTCCAGTGCCCAATCCCTGTTCCTGTCCCTGTGTGGGTAGATGGAAGAGAGGGAGTGTGGAGGAGAAATGGCGAGCTAAGGGAGGATGGTTATCTCCTGAGTATAGTGTGTGTCTGGATTCCCCAGTATGGTAGGGTCCAGTGGTGGCAGCTAAAATGTGTCCAGTGCGTGAAGTCCCATTCCCAGTTCCCAGTGTATGGTGCCTGGTGCGCAGTAAGAGGGGTACAGGTTGAGAGTCAGAGGCAGTGAGGAACTGTCTCACCAGTCTGGAGGTACAGTGTGTGAATGAGTGGTGTGTTGAACTGGAGGAGTTGGTGTGAGTTTTTTTTTGGTAATAAAAGGAGCTTGCATGGGAGGTGTACCTCTGGTGGTGTGCAGGAAGTCCTGCAGAGGCACTGGACGAGAAGGTGGACGTCTGGCGGTGTGCTAGATGTCTTGCAGAGGCATTGGGGAGTGATTCTAAAAGTAGTGGCTTGTGTATCTGATGATCCTGTGTAGGGGAAGAGGTTCATGTGTAGCCCAGCTAGGTCCCAGTAGGATGGTAGGGGTGTAGGGGCTCACGTCCTGTCTCAGTGGAGGAGGAGTGAGTGTGGGACGGTGTGTCCCACGTTGGCCCGAAACCCTGTCTCAGGGCCTGGAGGGTTTCCTAAGGGAGCACCAGGTCAGGGTCCTAAGCTGTACTTACAGGTCATTTGAGGAGGATCTTCCTGTGTCTAGAGGACGGGGAGTAACCAGAACTCCGGTGGTCCTGGTGTTAGGAAGTACCGCTCCTAAGTGGAGGGTGCAGAATTCCTGGTTGAGGAGTGAGAGGGGGAAAGAGTCCCCAGTGGAAGAACCAGTGGGTCAGGGGCCAGCCAGGAGGGCTGGGCCACCAGTGAGTGACCATGGTGATGCCACTTCTGTCCTGGGGGATCTCTGCGCTCTGTCAGGTGGACGGAGGTCACGAGGTTAGAGCCAGGCAGACTGTCACACGACACAGTAGTTATGTGTCACCCTCAAGGGGGGGGGCATGCGTGCTCCCCGTGAAGTCCTGATTCGCTGGGCATTTGACCGTCTAGAGTGCTTGACCATTTGTGGGGCCTCAGGAGGTCGTTCCCCGAGGAGGGAGGAGGCCAGGTTCAGGTTCAGCCTGACCTGGAGGGAAGGGCATCTGTAATCAGTGTCCTGACCGGTTTTGGCTTCCAGGGGTACCGCTCCAATGTGGGAGGGTGCAGAACTCTGGAAGGGGGTGCAGAGGGACGGTGTCCTTGCCTCTGACCCCGGTGCAACCTGAGGGTTTAGACCCTAGGTTGGGAGATTAGGAAACTTCCAGGTCAAGAAGGAATCTCTGCCAAAGTAGATCAGCTGAAGAGACTGAGGGGGCTGCCCTTGCTGTGTGATCTGGGGCTCACCTGCAGTTTGTTGTTTCCACTAAGGTAGAGGAAAGGGGACTTTGCTGTGTGCTGTGTCCCCCCCACCTGCTTGAAGAGGGACTGTGCTGTGTGCTTTGTACCTCCAAAGTGAAATCGTTTCCAGATCCCAGGTGGTAGACCAGTTGATGGAGAGAGGTCCTGAACTGGTGGGAGAGTTGTGTTCTGGTGGGTGCTTCCCTGGGAGGGTGCGGAACCCCAGAAGTAGAGGTAGGGTGGGGCATTCTTGCCCGTGACCTCTGGTCAGCCTGAGGGTATGGTCCCTAGGTTGAAGGATCAGTGGTAGATGTAGCTATTTATGTATTTATTTATTTTTTGCATTTGTATGGCGCTCAGCTACCCAACAAGTGTTTCCCAACAAGGGTTTCCCAACAAGGGTCTCCCTCTCAGGCTACCCTGAGAGGGAGAGTGGAGACTGGCTATTGTGTGCCAGGGGTTACTGCCCCCCACTCTGTGAAGTGATCAGGACCTGTGACATCTGGATGGCCTAGGGCCTGGTCCTGGCCGTGGACGACTAGAGAGTGCCAGTGGGGTATCCTAGTTGGGCCAGAGAGCTCTTGTTGAGAGAAATCCATGTGGGTTCAGAGTGGCGTAGAACCGGAAAGTGTCCCTGCCGTGCGGGCCCGTGTCCGTGTTTTGTCACCCAAAGCAGGAAGCCCATCAAGGAAATGATTGGTCTACCCTGCGTTTTGGCTGGAAGGGGGTTGTGGTGGACCCGGCCCTTTTTGGCAGGTTCACCCCGAAACTTTTTGCTTTTTTTCTAGCCTGTTTCTGTAACCTGGTATTGGTGATTTTAGGTCTCTGCGCCCTTTTTCACTGTGGTCCAGTGTAAAGTGTGTGCGCTCTCTGTGTGTGTGGTGAGAGTGACCTGCCCTCCCTTAGGAATGCATGGGGAATATGTGTGGCCATGGTAGTTCCTGATGTGTGGGGAGTGCAGGGTCGAGTTTGTTATGTGCGAACTCGTGAGAGTGAATGCTGCGCAATGATGTATGCGGCATGAATGTGTCTAGTGTGGAAGTGCCACTTCTAGAAGTTGGCATGTTAGTATAATTTGTGTCTGGCGTGTGATTGGCTGGAGCTGGCTGGTGAGCCTGGCTTCAGGAGTCAGGATGGGTCTGCCCAGTGGTGAATGGAGCAATTAGCATGCTGATGTGACGGAGTGGTACACCTGGGACCTGAATAGGGATGGGGTTTCCCTCCACAATGCTGGCTCCACCCCCTGTGGTGCGTCTGATATCCCTAGCCTGGCCAGTGAAAGGGAGTTCCCCATAACCAGTCGTAGCTGGTTCTCACATTGCCTACACCCTGATAGACAAAGGGATTTTTGTGTATAAAAAGGGTGCTGTGACACTCTGAAAATGTTCTTGTTTTTAACTGGAATCTGCCAGGGGCGTGCTGCTGCTGGGGCCTAGGGGAAGGCTTGCCTCCCTGGGCCCTGCCCAGCCCCTGGATACTGGAGGACTCTGCCTTAGTCCTGGGACCTATTGCCTCCATTCTGGATTTTACCAAGGCTTGTTACAGCCTTCCTGCGCTTTATTTATGGGCTTGGGCGAAGAGAGAGCCTGGGGGCTGAGCAGCGTGGCGCTGTAGCCCCAGGCTGAGGGAATCCCCCTCTCCTCGTGGGCTCGTTGCGGGTGTCACCCCGCTTCTGTAATTATTTATATTCCCCGGCGGGGGGATCCCCCTTTCGGTTGCTGTGCTCCCAAGCCGGTGCCCACCCAGCATTTGCCCAGGATTGCTGATCATATCGAGTACCCACCTTGATTTATTTTTTTATTTCAAAGGAGCCGGTGCCCATCCGGCATTTGCCCCAGTTGTTGTGCGCTTCTCGAGGGAGCCTACCCCTCATCTTGCCGAAGCGCCGCTGGTGATTGCGAGAAAATGGCCGCCGCGCTGCCCGCGGTGACCCGGAAGTGCTGCAGGCCCAAACCGGAAGTCCCGCCCCCGCAGCCCGAGAAGAGAAGCATGGCGGCTCGGAGGGAGCCCTGCCGCGTGGAGCAGTTGCTCCTGGTGAAGCGCGGTACAGCTGGTCCCTGCGAGGCCCTCTCAGGAGCGAGAGAGCCCCGCCCGCTGCCGCACCGCTGAGAGAAGCACCACTGCCTCAGGAGGAGGTGCTTCCGCGCTGAAGGCCGATGGAAGGAGAGTGATCGCCAGACCCGGTGAGTGTCATGGGGGGGGGCTCTGTTTTGTGTACTGGGCGGCCCCACCTGACAGAGGGCCGCCCCTGCAAGGAGGACAGAGGGCCAGTGAGGGCCCGGTGGCAGTCAGAGCAGCCCCATCTAGCAGCGGGCCGCTCCAACGTGTGCGGGCAGAAGTTCTCGAGCCCCGGTGGCTCCCACCAGGGGCAATCAGTCTTGGAGAGCCAGAGGGGCCCGTGACCCCATGTTCCGTGCCCCAGTGTGGGGGCAAGTTGTTTCTAGAGCCAGTGCGCTCCAACGTCCGGGGCCAGATTGGATTAATTAAGGAGCCAGTGTGCTCCTGGGGCCCCATTGTTTCCCTGAGAGATGCCAGAGAGGGCACCGTGCTTTTTCCTGAGCGGCCCAGATGGCAGCGGGCCACTCCCATGTTTTGGCGCAGTTGGCTCAGAGGGCCAGTGTTTTGTCTATGAGGGGCACACAATGAGTTTAGGAGCCAGAGTGCCCCTGGGGGCATGTTTTATTTCCAGAGCCTTGAGGGCTCCAACAGTTGGGCGCAGTTTAGCTCCTGAGGGGCTAGTGAGAGCCCCAGTCTCAGTTTTGAGTTTACAGCTGCCCAGCAAGTAGTGGGCAGCTGCACCGTTTAGGCGCCAATGGAGAAAGAGTCCCTGAGAGGGACAGAAATGGCACAGAGGTGCCAGGCCTTCTACAGCTGCGCAGCACTTAGTGCCAGCTGCAGCGTTTAGGCCCCTGTGGTTGTTCCCAGCTGCCCAGCAATTAGTGGGCAGCTGCAACATTTAGGTTTGCGCCGGTGGCGCACCCCTGACTGGCGCTGCATTGGCAGCGCGCCCTGACATTCTGGACATAGGGCATTTGAGCCCCTTCTTGAGATGGCCAGTTGGCCAGGGGGCTGGTATGTGGGTAGGGCGCAAGGCCCTAAGGTGATTTCTGCGCAATGTGATTTTACTATGTTTATAATGGTAATTGCCTTATGTGATTTTTGCGCAATGTGATGTTACTATGATTATGAGGTTATTTTACCTATGTAGGTTTATGTTAGTGAGAGTTTACTTCACTGTGAGTTACGCCCCTAAATGTGATTTATTCTTAGGAGGCAGAGTCTAATGTGTTTAGACTAGTGAGAGATTGCCTACTGTAGTTATACTGTTTAGGCCTAAATGTGATTGCTGCGTAATGTGCTTTGCCTTTATGCTTGTGTTATACTTCTAAAGGTGCTCATGCTTAGAAGTTTGCTTTGCCTAGTATGTTATACTAGAGAGGTTATGTGTCCATGCGTGATCTATGCCTATGGTTATTAGCATTGGGTAGTGTGTACCTACCTGTTACCAGTGGTTACTGGTTGTGATTTATAATTGTGATTTGGTGCGACAGATATTCTAAGTGCTAGTTCTACTAAGTGCTGATTTTGACAGTGGCCCACGTGGCCCAGTCCTGGTGTAAATAATCCCTTGTGAATATTGCCCGTGCCAGTTGGCACTATGTATATTGTGTGATTACTATCTGATGTGTTTTGACAATACAAAAGTTATTTTTACATAACCTTGTGTGGAGTTCCTTTTGTGGTGTGCCTAGGATGTTGTTGCTGTTGTGTGCGTGCGCAAATGCTTTACACATTGCCTCCGGGATAAGCCTGTCTGCTCGTGCCAAGCTACCAAGGGGGTGAGCAGGGGTTATCTTGGCGTGTGACTCCCTTGCCCTGACTAGAATGGTGGTTTCTGCCTGACTTTGGCGCAAGCCTTAGCCAACCAGAAATCCCAGTTCTAACACAACCATAGACTTAGCCTCTAGAGGATGCTTCAATACATCTATCTCTTCTATACACCTTCAGGCCACAATCACTGCAACCATGAAGTAAACCTCTAGAGGCCACAGCAATCCCATCAGTAGATAAGAAGCTCTAGCCATTGAAGTGCTTTGAAACATTAGGAAAATCCTCGATTTTTGTACTCCATAGAGGTAGGGTCAGTACATTATAAACACTCTTTAGAGGGGAGCTGCCGCACACTTACAGTGTCCCCCATGCTTCCTGCAGTTTGTTGGTGGTGTCCCTGCCCTCCCAGGGCCACAGTGAGTGTAAAAACATATCTAAATTGAAGAGCCCTGCAGGGCATTTTGGGGCGCTCCTCTGGGAGCAGTGAATATTATAACACCAAAAGTTTTCATTTTGTGTTTTCCTGTTGCCTGCATGTATTTGGAGTGCATGGGCCCGCCCGGGCACTCTCAGGCCTCCTCACAGTGGGGCATCTGAGAGAGCCCATCCCTCACTGCCCCGCCAGCTCCCACACGGCCTCCACCTCCATGTGCGGCTAAGGGAGGCGGCAGCTTGTCTCTCCCTGTCCAGTGCGGCCTTCTGCAGTGCCTGCTGGGGGCGTGGGGAATGGGGGCGCGGCCACCACATTTTGAGGGGGACACGACGGCACTTCCCCATACACCCTTTACTTGGAAGGGCTGGGGATTGGGTCCCGGCCCCTACCTTTCGTAGAAAAGATCCAGGTGATGGGGTCTCCAGGTCAATAGAGAGTCTGTGGAGGAGGCCCCAGGCGTGCCCCCTCCATGCAAAAAATGAATTACATTCTGTGCCGACTCCCAGGCACTGACCCAAACCCAGTGATAGATTAAGAAAAGGTGGCATGGCCTTATGCGCTTTGCCCCCTGAAAAGGTAATAGGCTACCAAACTTAAAATGTCATAACATGGGCTTCATTAGGCCTATTTTGATGATATTGGCTCATTTTACTCCTGGTGGTGAGCTCTAGCCACCACAGGCAGTTACAGTAGACCTCCTCACCTCCAAAGTGGTGCAGTCCTCAGGGAGCTTGTTCTCCTTGTGCCATCCTTCCTCCTTGTCTTGGTTTCTGGGTGCAGAAGTTTAGAGCTTTCCCTCCCAACTGGTCCTCATGGGGTGTGAGGTGGCCAGCCTCTCTGGACCATGGGAGACTCACTGGTCAGAGACATTGGTCCTTTCAGAGCTTCAGGGGGTTTTTACTTCCAGTTCTGGATGGCGGACTCAAGGTCCAGCAGTGAATCGCAGAGAAATCACTAGGCAAGAGAGAGTGCCCTTGCGCATGAGTTTTTAAAGGGGAGTGGAGGGTTCCAGAAGCCAGGAACCCCTGGCCAATCTTAAGGTGCCACGTCACCGCTCCGCCCCTGTCCCAACCCTGCTGCACAGCATGCTGGTACAGTTCAACATGGCATCACCCAGGAGTCACTAATCACATCTCCTCTGGGGGCCTCACCTCTGCCCCTCGCTGACATCCCTTCCAGGGCCTGTCTAACTGGATTTTTAAAAGGGAGACCTCCTCTTGTGTTGGTTCCAGATGTCTGGGCTCCCTTCTTTGTTCATTGGGCTTAGCAGGCCCATACCAGGCACAACATGCCAGATGATTGAAGGATGCAGACCATTCTGCCCCAACACTTTCCTCCCTAGGAGCCTGATGAAGCACTGTTAATTGCTCCCTTTGTTGCCGCTTCTGGAGAGAAAAGTAATTAACCTGGCACAACAGGGTGACAAAAGGCCTGGGCTCGGATTCTGAGCTGAGCCAGAGAAATAGGACCATTCTGGATGACCCATAAATGGCACAGATATCTTTTTGGAGCTTGAAGAATGGATTTTCCAACACAGGTTACACCTCAATTCGATATGTCACTGGTTTCTGTAGGTCAAAGGGAAGCAAAACTGCACTCAAGGCAGTTTTCATCCTATGTATATAATAAAGTGTTACTACAGACAAAACAGTAAATCACTCTCCCTTTTAGTGTACACTAACATTATAAAGCCTACCCCAGATCAGAATCTAGTCCTGCAGAATCCCCACTGCGCCAGGCTACCTGTGCGCAGTTACCAGGCTGCGAACAACTGTAGTCTCACATTCGTAGCCCGCACACACGTGGACATGCTTGTACATTTGTGTTCACATGTAACCAGTCAAGAGGCTATTACCCTTGTTGCATCATAGGAGCCTTATCTTAAAAGGCAGACACTGCGGGAAATATGCCCAGTCCTTTTACCATGTGATTACCGTGGGTGAGACTCACCCACAGTAAAATGTCCAAAATTGGGTGATCCAAAAGTAAAAAAATCCAGGCGTACCGACTGGGCAGAACCCAAACTCAACAGCTGCCTAATGGACACTACCGTGAGGAAAGACACAACCTTTACACATAGTAGAGAAGTGGAATTCTTCATACTGTTGGCACACCGGCCACCTTTGCCATTTTAATATCACTGCAAGGTACCCAACCAGCCATGGGTAAGGGCCATGGACACAGCAAGAGAGACAGAGTGCCTAGTGGAGTTTACCATGGAATTCAACCATAGCCTACAGCAATATTTTAGGAATTACTGGAGTGATTAACAAGCTACTGCTCCTGTGATTGGAAACATAGATAAAATCAGTGTTCACAAACCTGGCCAAAGAAGAGGCGGGTGAAGCACTGAAAGATAAAGCCAGGCGCAAGCCTAATGTTTGACTCGGGCTCCCCACGAGGCCAAAACCAGCCAAGCTTTCATGGGGGGGGGGGGTGCTCATGGTTTACTGGTTTAAAACTGACCATGTAACATGGGAACCAGATTTGAAACCCAACTTGGGCTCCGTATCTTGTAAATTTGTCATTAAAAAACAAAAGTGTAAAATAGTTTGAATCTGTTGTAATATATATATATATATATATATATATATAAAAAATTCACGCCATGTGAAAATGGCAAAACCACATGTTGATTCTGACTGTCACCCACCACTAACCTTCTCTTCCAAGAATAGTGAACAAACCATTAACCTTTGATGTCAGAAAGAGATACCCACCTAGAGACGGAATTGCCCAGCATGAAACTGGACAACCTGGGATCAATCCCAGCTTCACCAAATGGTGTAATCCTAGGCAATAAGTTTGTCACCAAGCCTCCTTTTTTTGCTCATCGTCGCATATCAGAGCACCTTAATATACATAAGCTGAGGATGTGGGCTTTACAAAAACCTATTTATTGTTTTATAATAAACTGTAACGTTGTTCTGGGTATAATAAGAATCTCGACCACATATAGGGTACACATGGCAACTGACTTGCCCCCTATCTCAGGAATAGCACGGTCATCATTGCTGGAGCAGAAATGTTTCTCAGTTTCTGCTTAACAACTACCAGTTCTCAATGCACTGATACAATCTGATCACGTGGTAAAGAAATATGTTTTTTTTATTTTATTTTAAAGACACCTTGCTAAATCCTAACATGATGTTTGTTGCATGATTTACACGCCAAACATGTGTAGGGCTCGGCTCGTGCAGGTGCTCTTAGAGCCAGATCCGACCCTTGGCTCGGCTCTCCCTATTCATGTGTTGGCTCGCCTAAAGGCCTTCTGCGAACCCGCTCAACACTCCCCTACACCTACCCCCACTGCCTGAACTGTTAGCATAAATCTTTACAATGTCACCAAAATGTATACTTGAAAAAATAAAAACAATCTGGGAAGGAAGGTGATTGCCACATCCCCCAACCACCCTTTTAAGTTGTCATTACGCGGGGGCGGGGTCCCCTCAAAACATGTATTTCTGCCTACGGGCTTCACCCCAACTATGCACCTGTCGGCAGTCTAAACGTGAGAATCGCAGGCGTCTGAACTTACACTTCCATAAGGCCCTCTTTGATATGTACGCATGGCTGCTATACATGTTTAAAGCACTGCATTTTGAAATCACCTGTAAGGCGAGGAGATAAAGTGTCCCTAACCCGCCCTTTCTTGGTAGTTCAAAACGACACTTATGTGTGAGAGCCACGTTATCCGGAAATCACGAATAATTAAACCAATGTCATAATCTTCACTTTCTTCCAATTCTTTCTTTTAGCCAACAGAGCTGTGCATGCTGGGACTTGAAGTTCTGCTTTCTCGGCGTGCAGGGTGATGCCTAGTTAAGTACCAGAATTGAACAAGGCGAGCCTCGTGACACAGACCTCAGGTTCGCCTACTTGAATTCTACAGGAAACTACACCTGGAATCAGTGCTTTCCCTGCCATTTCAAAGTTGCTCCACTACTTGTAAGTTTCCACTTCCCCCGCCTCTTTCTGGCTGCGTCTGCTGGCAGTGGCGAGGGAGCTGCCAAGCGGTTCCGTGTTGCAGCATCAGACACATCTGGCTTCTGGTCAAGCACGGTTATTGCTATATTATAGAACGCCTGTTTACGGTTAACGTAACATTTCAAGGCCTTGCATGCACAGCCTTGTCTGATTAAAGAGGCAGCGTTGGTTGACGCGTTTCACGTGGCATAAAGCCACTTGTAGCTGTCTGAAAGTCTCTATGACTCAAAGTGTCGCCGCCGCTCCAGTTCAGGTCACTCACCCGCGTGCTCCCCCGTCAGGTGCCGGACTTTGATCTCTCTGCCCCCGGCGCTGGACGAGTGTCGCCGCTGCCCCCCGGCGGTGCTGAATCCAGAGCCTTCAAGGGGGGCGCTGGACTGCCTGCGCCTGCAGAGTCCGGGCAGGATGCCCGCCGCATGCAAAGCCCGGGCCCCTGCTGCTACAGTTCCTGGCACCACGGGCTGCAGCGTCACTGCAGACGCCGATCTGAGACCCCTGGTCAGCAGCAGCAACATTGAACCCGCAGACATGTTCTTCCGTTCTTTCTTCCTTCTTTCTGCCAAACTTAGAGACTGTGTTCGAGCGCCCCCTCGCGGCTGTAATGTATGATCTTCCCGCGGGTCTTTCTCCAGTCTTTCGGGCATACAGGCAACATGCCCAAGGGGACATTGCAAGTGGCGGGCACCAGGGATATCTAAAGGATTGTTGGGGCCTTGGGCCGAACATATTTTGGGGCCCTTTTTGGGAACAGCTTTGAATTTATAATGCACTTTCAGCTCTTTCATGATCTTTTTGGCCAGGTCACTCACTGACAGTGTACAGGCACACTTGTGCAAATTCTAAATGTATTTACGGGTAGTATTTAGGGATCGTTATGTTTTCAATATTGCAACACAGCAGCAGCACACTATTATTGCACAGAGAATGTCTGTTACTTATGAATATGCACGGTCCTCTTCTGATCTAAGTGAAACTTTTCTAAGGATGTTGCAAGACACTTTAACACAATATTTCTCTGCAAAATATCTGTCATAGAAAACGGTATTTGAAACAATCTGTTTACGAATTATTCAAGGTCATCAGGGCCAGACTCTCTTAAAGGGGCTCCCCGAAAGGCTGAGGCCCTCGGCCAGAGCCCCTTTTGCCCATGCCTTAAAACGTATTTGCGACAATGTACATATTTGCAAATTACTGTGAAGTATTTAGGAATGTATGTGTAATAAACCTTTTATGGAATTAAGGGCTTTACTGCCATGTGCCCGCCGGTAAAGCCCCTAATTTCATAAAACGTCCCATTGAAATGCATAGATTATACTATAGCCCTAAAAACGTCAGTCTTTCTCTTGAACCGTAGAAGGAACCTATGCACAATGGTTTACCTACCGGTTGTGGCACTCGTTACATTTTCTAATTATACAGCCTTTTATCCTTTCGATGTACAAGCTTCCCAACGCCAGCTTAATAATAACTAAAGGTAGTTAGTAAATAGGCATACAAATAGGAAGGTTGAGGCCATCTCGAAAAAAGTTTTTACTTCCGTTTCTACTGGAATTGTGAGCATTCCATGCCTATATATTAGTTGCTATTCTTCAATGGAAAGGCACAGGGGGCATGAAACCCAATCCTGCCTGAGGTTCGCATCAGTCCCCCCTTCGAAGCCTTCAAGAAGAGCCTAGAGTAGCTACTGCCTCAAGTTCACCTTCAAGATCTACTTTGTGGTCCTACGGATGTTTTCCTCTCTGGGCTGCACTTGCAACCTGCGAAGACCCGGAAGCTGGGAGCCCTCAGGTGTTCAGTGTTGTAGAGCCTTCTGCCTCCCTGTTCTGTGTCCTTGACGTTCCACTCCTGCCAGCCAGACAGGCGTCTGTGGAGATTTATCTGTGCCGGTCAGTGACTGCATGATATTCGTCTTGTTGTGAGTAGACCTATCTCTGCTCTCTGTTGTATCTTTATGTTTTACTTTAATGCACTCTAGCACCCTCAGGTCTGGTATGGTAGATGAAAAACTGCAAAAATCGATCGAAATACATCTATTATGCAAGTTATGTGTGTGTCTTCGCCAATTACAATCACAAAGCTTGTGCGTCACATCAACCCATCTGCTTTTTGTACAATGTACATTGCCCCCATCCCCTCGAGTTTCTCTTATAAGCCCAAGGCCAGCACTGGTATATGGGAAGTTTGCTAGTTTTGATTCCACCTCATGCCCCTTCTTCCACCACCCTATCATTCCTGACTCTTTATCTCAATCTTGTAGTTTCTTTCTTAGTCCAGTTTTCTTCTTTGATCAATGTGTTAATATATTTCTATTCTTTCTAACTTTTCCGCCTTTCTCTCTCTCTTTCTCTGTAGATGAAAGTCTCATTAATTATGAAAAATAAAGACCCGGTTCCCACATATGAACGCCAGCGCCCAGCACTTGCAACCCCGGCACAAATTAAGCACAGCTTTCTTCATATTATATTCTTCTGCTATACTCCATGCTCAGTAAGCAAAGCAGGTATTTCCTGCTTCATGACCAACAAAAAGGAAAACCCTGTACTATCCACCCAAGGTCTGCAAAGCGACTATATATGTAATCCAATGGTCTCACACCACCAGGTGCAGAATTCCGCCCAAATCTCACTTCAACCTTCCTTTCCTGTGGGCAGAAACTATTTTGTTCAATCTGATTGACGCGCAATCAATAAAGTTGGTAAAAACGCCCTCAGGTCAACGAATGCTAAGGCAATCCATGTTTTCCTCATAATGATAGATTTGCCACAGAATGCATTATCTGATTCAGAATCTGCAGATTTCAACAAAAAAAATGTTTCTAGCTCAAATGGATCAAAAGTTACTAAATGCACAGCAGCGTGTGTTGCTGCTCAATGGAAGTCCCTTAGCAAAGGGTGACTGGCCACCTTTCTGTTGCTTATTTCTGCATTTGAGTATCAAAGTGGTACTATGGAGGTGAAAACTTTTCCCCAAATAGTGTTAACGAACGTGTAAAAATCTCAAATAATGGGGTAATACTAACAAATGTGCTGCATTATGCTGCATAGTTTGCCATTTCTTCCAGCATAATTTAGTGAACCAAGCCACAAGATTTGGCCCTTCTCTGCTGAATAATTCTAGTGGCCTTGGATATAGGGCATTCAGTGGAGCAATATTCAGGGATAGAGAAGACAACAAACAGAAACCAGGATCCATTGGATTCCATTGTCTGGTGAACTTTGTGAAATCCAGTGTATTCAATTTGTTCCAGTTTCAGCCTCTCCCCAGTCATGCTCCTAAGATAGGTATCTGGCCAGTTACTCTGTCGCAAGCCTTTGCCCCATGATGCTGTGCATTATTTTGAGGGTACAGCCTTCTAAAGCTTCATGTTCACACAGTGCTTTGATGAGGGCCATGGACAGGGGATGCAAAGCTTTGGTATGGGTGTGTCTGGAAGCAGATGTGTGTGCTCAGCTTTGATCTGTGGTTGAAATAGAAACATGGAAGTGTAGTTACTCGCTTCCCCGGGGTCCCTTTTTGTTACTGAGAACTGACATTAGTCTTCCATAAAGAATATTGCAAATCTGCAAAGGACTATTGCTACTTGCCCATTACAAGTATTGCACCCCATGCTGAGAAGTGTTGAGTTTCATCCATTATACATGTTGAACTCCTGCTTAGAAATATTGGTACTCTTCCATTAAAAGTGTTGCATCCTTGATCAGAATCTCGAATGTACACAAGAAAGAAATCCGCAGGATCAGAGTGACCAATAATATGGTCCACCTCTTGGCATTCCCAACACTGAGAAGCAAATATGAACAGATTTTTAGATCACTCAAGCAAGGGAAATGGTAGTAGGTAAGGAACTGTAGGGAAAGGGAGACCTGAAAAGAGAAAATAAACGAAGGTTAACACAAGAAGACTTCCTACTCTCATGAAATCCTAACGAAAGGAATTAACTAGTTCAGTGATTCCATTACTTGCCTTTTGAACCACGAGGTACCCTTTTGTACTTTAATTAGAAACCATTATTCCATAAAAGTGTTTGTAATGGATTATTGACCATCCATCCTCAGTAAATTACAAAATAAAAGAAGAAAATATGTAGACACAATCTCCCAATTTCTAGTGCCTTTTTACCCATCAACACCCATGGTGTATTAACGCTGTATCTGTTATGCAAAATATCACCTCCTGGATATGTCCTCTGGAAAACAAAAGAATTGGCCAAGAATTCTAGAAACACACGTGTTCCTAGAACGAAGTCCTGAATCCACATAAATGCCACAAAAATAACCACTGAAGACTCCCTATCTGTAAATCGGATTACTCCCCAGCAGACGAGCACTGAGACGAGATCAAAATGCAGCAAAAACAGGATGCAAGCTTCTGAGTTACTGTGCAATGCCGCCCTACTCTGCTGGGATTCTGATTTCTCCCTCAGTCGAAGGAGCCCCTTGTTCATTAAGCGGCTTGAAGTCCACAGCTACAAACAAACAGCCCCCAGGCAGCCGATGCGAGTCCTCTGAAGTTCAAAACCAACGAGTTATGCACGCGGGATGGTCCTCTGTCCTCACATATATATGTCCTATGCTCCTTTAACCCAATTCATTCCTTTTCAGGCTTCATGGGATTGTTGTTGTTTCTTCTATAGAAGCCTCGTATATCCTGCTATGAAGGCGTTAATGGAGCTAAATCCTGACACTTTCTGATAAATGTCAGTAGCCTCCGATTTTATATATTGCACCACTCCTGGAAAGTGCCAGTACTCTCCCATTAAAAGTATTGCACCCCAATGAGAAGTGCTGATACTCTCCTGTTCAAATTGAAAGCACTCCGTTCCGGACAGTTCCCACCCATTTAAAGCATTGCTTCTAATTACTGGTGGGCGGCTGCTGCTGCCGTTGTTGGGCCTCTAGGCTCTCTCTCAGATATGTCTCTTGGGTGAGAGAGGCACAGCACAGACCACTGACCAAGGTTTGGGTGGAAAAGGCCGCTTTTATTGAAACGGGTGCACTTCACACATTTGTCTTTGCATTTTGCCTTACAAAACGAATGCCTTACTATACAAAACGTTACCTACATGTTTCTTCACCTCCACCCCTAAATATTCCTCCTCACATAACCTAACGCAGTAACTATCCACATCCCTACTGTAACTGAAACTCAAGAATTGTGACCTTTAACCTCTTCTACTGATTATCAATGCACCTACTAACTAATCTATAACTAAACCAACTTCCTATATTGTAATCTTTCATTTCCTGCCCTATTCAGATGTGAGTTTGTTCACAGCCTACTTTTCAGCCTGATTCACCGATGGCAACAACAATAGACTTATCTAAACCCATGCAAACGTCTCGGCCAACAGCCAGTCAGGAAAAGGCCTATCCCCAACACTTTTCCTGTGATCCCCCTCCCTCCAATGAGGATTTCTTCTTCTCTCTCTCTTTGAATTTTTTTTTAATAACTTTATGTTCCAGGCCTTAGCCAAAACCTCCCTCAACTGCAGCAGATCCATCCCGTACTGGGAAAGATGCACACCATCCCCACGAAAATAGGCAACATTATCATATCTGAGGACTGCATGCTCAATACCACCAAAATCTTGCTTTCTACAAAAATACTTCATTGCCCTATCAATCTTGCGCCCTGCTTTGCCAAGTATGGGCAGCCTACTAGGGCCATACCAAAGTCTCCTGGCATTAATCTCTTTCAAATTTTTATTCATGGTTCTCAACAGTGCCAAACCTTTTTCCACCACCAAATCATTCTCCACCAGATGAATCAACAGCACATCCAGACACCGCTTACCCTTAAGCATCTTGTTCAAACATATCAACAAACCTTTCCAGGGCATACTCCCGTGCCACGCCAATGAATTGGAATTAACCAGGAATCAAAACACAAATTTACCTTGTGTCCCCTCTTAGCTACTTGTCTCTGTCCACTTTAAAAAAAAGTGAGCCACGATCCAAATGGCAAGGTCCTCGCATCCTGGACCCAGAACCAAACCTGTAACAAAACAAAAACAGTAAACCAAGTAAGATCATGAAACCCAGATCTCAACATCCATCATCGTCTGTTCTCACATACCTCCTGTAACAATTAGAAGACCACTGCCCCAACTGCATAATGTTCTCCTGGAACCAACCCCTCCTACCCGCCACTGTTGCCACCCCAATTAGAAAATAATGAGTGCTATACTCACCCACCGGTTCCCCTAACAGTACTAAAGCCTTCCGCAAAGGTGAGAGCAGCTGGAATGCCTACACACCCAGACCTTCCCAGTGTCTGAATATCCCTCCACTACTGCAGTCCTCCAGGGCCCACAACCTGTCCCTTCAGGGCATTGTTATATATATATATGTATATATATATATATATATATATATATATATATCAGTCTGCTCCGAGGAAGGGTCCTTCCGGGATCCTGCTCCCTTGATCAGGTGGCGCGTTTTTCGGCAAACCCAAATGCCGAATCGATTAATTCTAATCCACAATTTGCTTGGAAGCATAACGCGCACTCAGTAGTATAGATGCTTAAGTATTTATTTCTCAGAAAAAGTTTTCTGAGAAATAAATACTTAAGCATCTATACTACTGAGTGCGCGTTATGCTTCCAAGCAAACTGTGGATTAGAATATAAATATATATATAGCCTCAGAACACTCCGCCCCCGGATACCACAAGACCAAAGAGAGGAATTTGGGAGGAAAAAACAAAACCAAAACCAACAACCAAAAGCCGTAGGAGAAAAAACAGGAGATGGGGCAAAACAGGTGCAAAGGCAGGACAAACCAAAATACAGAAGAAACAGACGCCGATGAATGACACAACAAAAGACAACACAGTAATTAATTTAACCAATATGGAGCTTTCACAAGAAGAACTTGACATTTTATCTCTGGGATTGACTTTCTGTAGCAACACAAACTTTGACTACACACAGACCCGAATTGATTTGTTTTTATATGTGCGGAAACTAAAACTGCAAAAGTATTTTTCCAACTCAAGCCAAAATGATGCCGAAATACAAACTAACACTGTGTCTGAACCTATGCTCAATGTGGAACACATGGAACTGTTACAAATTCTTATAGGATTGGAACAATCCAGTGAAATCACCAATGAGGAAATCACACCCAGTGGTGCGGCCGGGAGTGCAGATATTGACATTTGGCAGTCTGTTAAAACAGGTTTCAAACCCAAATCCATTTTCCTCCCAACTATGCCCAAAGATGGACTTGACCTCTTTGCTGAGTACGTAATAAGGGATCTCAAGGAACTTTCTGTAGTGAGTACTAAGCAAAACCATCAAGACAACCTAGACCACAATAGAAAATACAACGCTCTGATGCAAAAGATCAAATCAAGATCAGATATAGTGGTAAGGTGGTCGGACAAAGGGGGAAATATTGTCCTTTGGCCCTTGGAAATGTACAACAATGAGGCTCTTAGCCAACTTAAAGACAGAGAATGTTATTCGAGAATCAGCCCAACTCACCTAATCGGAATCCAAGAGAAATACCACGTGGAACTATACAAATGGAAAGGGAAAGGATTGCTAAACAAAAAGGAGTTTGAGTTCCTGAAGAACGACTATCCTGTGACTGCTCAAATGTACCGTATCCCCAAAATTCACAAAAACGCCAAAAAACCACCAGGAAGGCCGATCATATCGGCAATGGGGAGTTTATTTGAAAACACTAGCATTTACATTGATCACTTTCTGCAACCTGAAGTCCGCAAGCTACCAGCGTACATTAAAGACACGGGAGATTTTTTAACCAAAGTGTATGATGTCAAATGGAAAGAAGATTATCTATTTCTAACCCTGGATGTCCAATCGTTGTACACGAGCATCAGACACAAAGATGGACTCAATGCCATGAAACATTTTTTGGGGAAAAGACCAATAACACTATTTGAACACACCAAAATGCTTCTGGAGATGACGGAATGGTGCTTGACCAATAACACGTTCATCTTCGATAGACTGTTCTACCAACAAGTCCAAGGATCAGCCATGGGTACTTGCTTCTCTCCCAGCTATGCGAACCTCCACATGGGCTGGTGGGAGGAGCAAGTACTCATGAAAGGGTATCAAGAAACCATGTCGAAAAATGTTATTATCTATAAACGTTTTATAGATGACATATTCATTTTGTGGGAGGGCAGTGTGGAAAGTGCTGTTTTGTTTACTCAAAAACTAAATGAAAACGCTTTAAATTTGAAGTTTACTTGCAACACTAGCAGGGAAAACATCCAATTCCTAGATGTAGAACTCTTCATTCAGAATGATAAAATCCAATCACGCACATACCGCAAACCAACTGCTGGTAACTCCATCCTCCATGCCAACAGCTTCCACCCGACACCACTTAAGCAGTCGATCCCCTACGCTGAATGCCTTAGGATGACACGAAACTGTAGCACCGCTGATGGACTTACTGATGCCAAACGTAATCTCTTCACAAGACTCAAACGAAGGGGTTACTCTGAAACAACATGCAACAAAGCTGAAACTAAGTGTAGCACTAAAAACAGACATGATCTACTGTTTCCCCAGACATCGGAAACACCCGCACAACAAAGACAACCTCCAAGATTAATCACAGGGTATAATCGACATCATGCGAACCTTCGCAAAATCTTGAGAAGGCACTGGCCCTTAATAAGTAATGACACCACCATAGGTAATCTAATGGGCAATCGCCCATTGGTGTCATTTAGGAAGGCTAAATCCATGCGGGCAGAACTAGTATGCAATGCCCCGGCAGTTAAAAAGAAGAAAAACTGGCTGCAATCACAAACCGGTTTCAAAAAATGCAGTAAATGCAAGGCATGCACGCACGGTGTAAACACAACCAGTGTGGTGACACCGTTCAGAAAAAACCCACTTACTATTAGAGATCAGTTTTCCTGCAAAACCGAATTCGCAGTGTATGTTCATACATGCGAATGTGGGAAACGGTATGTAGGATCCACCATCCATCAAGCACACGTCAGGATACTACAGCACTTGCGTGCTATAAATAACAAAGACCAAACCTACCCAGTAGCGCGCCATATCCATGAAGCACATGGTGGAGATTCGTCTGGTCTAACATACTTTGTTATTGACAACATTCCCAAAAATGTGAGAGGCGGGAACCGCAAATTGGCCTTACGCCGATTGGAATCAAGATATATAATCCTCTTGAATTCCAAGATCCCGTCAGGGCTGAATGCTGATGAAGCCCTTACTGTCCATATTTAGTAGCCTCCTTTTCTTCCCCCAGTACCCGTGAAGTACGTTTCACCATCGTTCAACTTCACTACACTCACTAGACTGCGGTCGAGCACAAGTAAACACATATCGAGCACTGAGGCATACAATCGCAATAACGAATCTCCGAGGCACACTCTGTCATCCCGCGCTTACCTGAGCTAAACCATCAGGGTAGGTACATACCCGTAACCGTAGTTTCCCACCGGCATTATGCCGCAATTAGAAACCGCGCCTCAGACCGACACAACTCTCGAGCATACTGTCTCCGCGCATTAGGAAGCAAACCAGAGTTGTCGGCATGGTTGCTAAGGTTATACGCACAACAATAGCCCTTAGCCAATCAGGGACCCACACGTCTCCCAGTTTACTGAAGCCGACGTATCAGAATCCATTAAAGTTTAACGAGGGCGGACATGGGAGGGCGTAATGTGGATGACACAATTAGGACGGAGATTTGTTTACATGAACCTGTAGAAATAGCCTCAGTGTACGATCAGTATTTTCACTCGTCCAAGGGCAAAACTGACAATGTAAGATGTGATATTATTTTAGACATGACGTAATGTTTAAATATCGCACAAGTGGTTAAACTGTATGAATACACTACGGCCATGCAGTTAATGTGCCTATTGTAGATAACTGTGACGTCACTAGCCAGGATGTAATTGAATCACCTTAGCAACAAGCAATGCTAATTATGTGTGTGACGTCTGTGCTCCAAACGCTGTATGTATATATAAGTGCACTGTGAGATGGTCAGATGTTAGTGAGCAAGGCGGGAGTGAGCCGCCGAAACGCGTCTGAGCAGAAGCTGTAACTGAGAATAAAACGCTTGAATATTGATACACGGAGTCAGCGCCTTCTTTTGATGGAAAATTTGGTATGGTGAAAATATATATATATATATATAAGAACTGGATGTATAACAATATACATCGGCTCTACAACATAGTGTGAGTGTGTTTTTGAACTGAGACAATTGGTTGGTTAGAGAATGATTACTCATTGATGGACTAATTTAGGTTTCCATCATTTATGTAAATAATTGTTGCTGTATCCATTCCACTGCATTGTTTTGGTTTTTGCTTGGTCTTTCTTGCCCAGATGCAGGCGGATTATTAGGGCAAACCCCCGATTTTGGTAAAAATGTCCATCACCACTTTACAAGCGAAATTCAAATGACCCAGCAGCACCTGCAGCTATTTCACTTGTTCTTCACCATCATGGTATCCAGCAACAACTGCATTGTCAATTTTTTGTCTACTGGAAGACGTGCCTCCATAGCCACTGCATCAGTTTAAAGCCCCAGAAATATCATGATGGAACTGAGACCCACTGGTTTATCTGGAGCCAACAGGACCTCAATGTCCCCAATAAACTCTTGAATACTTACCAGCAGCCGCTGACGGTCCACCGACCCAGGTTGGCTGACAAACATTTTTTTTTCCGAGTAATGTGTCACATCTGCATGCCCCATGGGCCAGGTAAATAGCCACTGCAAGAAGGATAGAAGGAACTAAACCTCTCAAATAAGGCCCACAACATTGAGCATCCCATACGCAATGCCATGTCCACATACCACTGTCCATTAAACTGAATTCCTAGAAGATGGAAGTCCTCCGGATAAACTGATAAGAGATGAAAAGCCGACCTAATGTAACACGTCACCATTTTTAGTTCCATGTCCCACTCTCTCCACCATTGCCAGTCTGACAGTAATGCCAGTTCCCTTAAGATAAAATCATTCACCAAACCCCCCTCAGGCCAGGACAAATGCTTGATTAATCAAAATTATCCCTTCTTAGGGACAACCCCTAAGGGTGATACAGTCAAATTGTCCATGGGCCAAGTGTTATAAAGCCCTGCCATCCTGCCCTCCAGTACTCCCTTCAGTAGTTTCTCATGCACCACTTATAGATGTTGTCGAACTGATTTCAGCTTTTTCGCCCACCTTCTCACCGGTGGGCTATTGTATCCTTGCCTGATCCCCCAACGAAACCCCTCTCACTGTACTCTGATACCTTCCCCTTGACTATAAAACTGCAACCAGTATGCCAGTCTGTCCAAGCTAAGCGGCATCTGAGCCCTTTCCAACAAATCCCAGGGCCCCCGATCGCTCCTGTGAGGGCTGCCGAGCCGAGTGTATCCACTGTTGCTGCCACTGCCCAGTGTGTCCCCCATGAGCTCCTCCCACGGCACCACCACAGTATATTAGTGCTTCACTCTCTGCACACCTGAGCACCGATGTCTGAACTTACAATACTCTCTGATGCATAATCCTTTGTTAAAATCCCAATATGCCCCTGACGTGCTCCCTTGACTTTTTGTAGACGTCCCCACCCCTCCTCCCCTGCGGCGGCCCTGCAAGGGCTGATATACTAAGAGTAAACTGCTAGCAGTAAAAATGTTTTTTTCCGTACTTGCAAGGTCCATAGTGTGCTGCCACAAATCAGAATCAATCTCCCCCCACTTAGGGAGCACGCACCTTCCAAGCCCTAAACTAATTATAGTAATGTGCCATAATTTATCCTGGTCTTTTTTATTACATCCATATATTTTAGAAGAGCAACACTCCACTCTGGTAACAATATGCTAGCATAGATCAAACATGCCCGTCCAATTTTCAATAGTCAGTGGCAAACTGGGCTTCTTAGATCATTGGTATTCCTCCTCCGTGAACACCTCTTTTGCCTAGTGCTGCCTGTGCAAAAATGTGTAATTTGTATATCTTCACCTTCTTCGCTAGTATCAAATGAACCCCCAAATGCTTTGTCATGCCCATGTAGGGCAGCTTTTTAATCTTCAATTCCTTGCTCTCCTTGTCTCCCGTTTTCTCAACCTGCCCTCCCTTTAACATGTCAATGTCAGCCCCTCCGACATTGTCCCCAGAGCCACCTGTCTGATCCTTTGCCCCTTCCCAACACTGATCCTGGATGGTCGCTAGATACTAATGACTTACAAAGACCAACTACCTGTTCGGCTCCGACATGCGATGAGCCCACCTAAGTCTGGTCTTTTATGCCCACCTCTGTATCTTTTACATACAGGCCCTCCTTACACAACTTCAGCAGAAGCGCCAAAATATTCCATCTGGGATGATTTGTTGTGCTATAACAAGAGATCATAACATAAAATGTTCTCCAGCTCCACCAATGCATCCACACCTTGTGAAACCATATTAAGGGTGTGCTCCCCGTCATTCCTAGCTTGCCTGGCGTCAAGATCAGTGCTCGCTCCATAGCCTGACACCTAGCTAGCTCACCACCTCTTCTCTGCAATTGCATACTGCTTGACACCATATGCTTCCTGACAGCACCCGGAAAAAGATTAGGCATAGACAGGTTACCGGATCAATCCCCCAATAGATTACGGCTGTCATCACCTCTGTTCTACGGCAACAGGCGTCTCATTGTCCACAATCTCTCTGCCCTCAAACCTTTTTCGTCATAATCCAAAACCGTATGGTCCAAAATTACTAAAACAGCCCAACTAGTCGTCAGGACTGATTTTAAAAATGTGCATTGTAAAACGCTTCATGCAATAAGTGTCCATGTGCATCGGCATAAAGTGCACTAGTTTACAGTTCTATGCTGCCGCTCTCGTAGATCTGGGACATATAACTTGCATGTGCGCATTCAAAGACGAAGCCCTTCATAGCTTGGCCTCCATCATGCTTCCAAGCAAACTGTGGATTAGAATATATATATATATATATATATATATATTCACTGAAAAAACCATAGGTTTGACAACAGTTATAGTTAGCTGGAAATTTTACTGATATAAAACCAATGAAATTCCACGTTATAGTTAGTTTGACTCACTATAACTTGCGCGTGTAATGCACTGCTGATGACGTCACATATTACATCACTCATGACATCACTGATGACACCATCCAGTGAATGTGTGTCTTTCTGAAAAATATATATATGTTATATATGTATATATTATTGAATATCTTAGTGAATACATATATTAGTGAGTAATGCTTAAATATTTAAATATATGTATTAGTGTTTCACTTTGTGTATAAGTGGCTGCATGGGTTGATGAGTAGGTACATGTGTATGTATATAGGTTATTAGATGTTTTTCTTAGTATCAGTATAAGTGTTTGCATGGTTTGGTGGGGGTATTACTTAGTACATAGATGCAAGAATGACTGAGTCTCTGTTTGTATGTGTTTTGAAGACAGCATATGTGCAAGACTGTATGGGTGGATTAGTGTGCATATGTCTGTGTTAGTGAGTGAATGACTGTCTTATTAGTGTCTTTATCAGTAACTACATATGATTTAATGTAGTATATGTGAATATTGATGTATATAAGTAACTATATGTGAGAGTGAGGGATTATAAGAGTTCCTCTTTAAATTAGTATGTGTTTCTATAAGTGATTTTTTAAGAGAGTAAGTATGTGTAAGTTTCCTTGAAGTAAAGTGGTAGTGTGTGTATAGCTGTTTATGTAAATAAATGGATGTTCAATAGTTTATTTGCATGTGTGAGTATGTGTGTGAATAACTTTTGGATGACTGTCGGTGTGTAACAGGATGTGTAGGTGTATCACTACATATGATTAGTGAATATATGTATGAGTGACTATATAGAACTGTTGGTGAATTAGTGCATGTGTATATAGATGGTGGAATTATTGAATTGGTTGTTGTAACTGGTATGGGTATCTCCATTTTTTTCAAAATTTTAGTTTCTATTTTTGAATGTGTTTCAAGGGTTAGATTACAGTGAAAGGAGGTCTGTCACTGTGTCACAAGGATGGTGTCATCAGTGATGTCATGAGTGATGTAATATGTGACGTCATCAGCAGTGCATTACACGCGCAAGTTATAGTGAGTCCAACTAACTATAACGTGGAATTTCATTGGTTTTATATCAGTAAAATTTCCAGCTAACTATAACTGTTGTCAAACCTATGTTTTTTTCAGTGAATTTCATAGGTTTTGTAAATGCTACTTCCTAACTATAACGTGTGTAAAACCTATGGTTTTTTCAGTGAATTTCATTGGTTTTTAAAATGCTAATTCAGAAATATCTCGTGTATACAACCTATACTTTTGTCAATAAAGTTCTGGCAATATTTTTTTCGGAAACAAGCCGTTTTCTTCACTGTTCAAGTTGCATAGAGACTCCTTGTAAAGCGATACAGAATTAGAAAGTCTGTACCTTGCCTTTTTTTCAACGCATTAAAATTTGTCTGTAAATAAAAATAGCCTTTCTAAACTTTCGTGCACGACCCGGTGTGCGCACTCTCGGCAACAGTTCTCAATAAAATGGATAGCGCATTTCCAGGCTTTCGTGCGCGACCGACTGCGCGCACCCGCCTATATATTTCGTGAAAACTTTGCAATCTGAACTTATTGAATTTCTTCATAGACCCATCAAAGAACTTATAATACGTCAAAGAGACTAAACCTAGGCTTCTTTTTTAATATTATGAAAATTTTCATTAAATGGAGCCGAATGTCTTTTTAAACTTTCGTGTGTGACCGAATGTACACACCTTGGTTTTAAAAAAAAAAAATATAAAAGGTTTTATACTTTAACAATTGTATGCTTGATTCGAGCTCAGAAGATATATTAAATCCGGATATGTTTGGATTTACTCCTTTTCACGTTTTGAAACTTCGCTGAATAAGACCGCTACTTCCAAATGGCGTACGTGACCAGATACTATCACCGCGTACACGTCCTGAGACGCCCATGTGAAGTCATGTGACTTGAAAACAACACTTCCAATTGGTTCTTAGTAGTTTCTATTCTGCAATTTACACGGAGAACTCCACCCACTTCTCTCACTATCTTTTCTACTCTCAAAAGAGAACAACGTTCAACACCCTTCGGAAGACTTTGCTGAAATGGCTGCCGCCCCGCATTCATCTTCCGAATCTGAAGAAAATGAGCGACTACCTTTAAAAAGAAAAAAGGAATCTTTTATTTGGCAATTTTTCACTTATCCTGAAGAACAAAAGAAAGTAAATGCGCCAAAAGTTACCTGCACGATATGCAATTCGGTTCTCTCAAGAGGAAATCCAAGAAAAAAATATTCCTTTTCCATACATACCATGGTGCGGCATGTCAAACAAGTGCACCCTGTGGAATTTGCAAAGGCATCGACAAGAGCCCTGGCCATGCTATTACCATCAGAGGTGGCCAGCACATCTTCTGGTGGACGACCTGTATCTCCATCGAGTGCTGTGATGGACTTGAGACCATATCTTGCAAAGGTGCACATGAAATGCAACGAGTGTGGAGAAATTCTTCTGTATGGAGAGCAGAGCCTCATTCTTACTAAACTAAAAATTGAGAGTCATAAATGCCCCGAGAAAAGATACATTTCTTCATTTCATTTTCATCCTGTGTCACACTTGAAAATGGTGTTGCAAGTTTAAAAAATCAAAAACAACATACCAGTTGTTTAAAAAAAAAAAAAAAAAAAAAAAGTTCTTTTCAGAACTAACTCATTGTACCAAAAACAGCTCCAGGAGCATATTATAAAGCGGGTTTATCTCCGCTGTTTTGCCTTTCGTTCGTGCGCGACCGTGTGCGCGCACCCGCCTATATATTTCGGGAAAACTTCGCGATTGCAACTTATTAAATTTCTTCATAGACCCATCAAAGAACTTATACTACGTCAAAGACAGTAAACCTAGGCTTCTTTTTTATTATTATGAAAATTTTCATTAAATGGAGCCGAATGTCTTTTTAAACTTTCGTGTGTGACCGAATGTACACACCTTGGTATTTTAAAAAAATATATAAAAGGTTTTATACTTTAACAATTGGATGCTTGATTCGAGCTCAGAAGATATATTAAATCCGGATATATTTGGATTTACTCCTTTTCACGTTTTGAAACTTCGCTGAATTAGACCGCTACTTCCAAATGGCGTACGTGACCAGATACTATCACCGCGTACACGTCCTGAGACGCGCATGTGAAGTCATGTGACTTCAAAACAACACTTCCAATTGGTTCTTAGTAGTTTCTATTCTGCAATTTACACGAAGCACTCCACCCACTTCTCTTACATCTCTACCCTGTTATCTGCAATTGTGAACATCAAAAGGAGCTGCGCTACGCCCCTGTAAGAGGCCTCACTCCCACTGCTGCAACGGCTTGGCAGTCCTCCAGATGCACAGGAACAGCCCCACCGATCCATTGAAGTTCTGTGTCGGTCTCAATACCACTTACGAAATGAAAATAAGCACTGAAGAATATTTATGCTGTAGCAGGAGGAGTACTACATGCTTGCAGAATGCATTCTATTACCTATAAAAAAGTGAAACACCCACGCTACAATCATATAGAATACTTCCTCTAAAGAAGCCTGTGAATAACTTTAGAACATCAGGTTAACCTTTTTTTACTCTCTCATCATTGTTAAAGATAAGTATTTACAATACTATATTAAACAATGCCATGGTTTTTCCTTTTTAATTTTAAAAATCTTGCAATCTTTCACAAACCCAATACTCATGGCTTCTTTTTCGTGACAAAAATCTTGCAATATTACATACCTACATAGAATAACAGAAAAAACATAAAACTACAAAGGCCAAACAGTCTACTAAACGCGGATTTGTAACCTATGGGGCAGATTTATGTTAACTACTTCATAACCAGATATGCACCAGTTAATGTGCACCACAGTATGCTAGTGCTCCGTTACCCATGGTGTGCCACATTTGAAATGTGGCGCACCATGGTACAAAAACACCATACATGCGTAACACATCTGTGCTCAAAAACTAATACATTGCTAGAGTTGCATCGCAACTGTGATGCAGCTCCAGCAAGGCTCACCAATGCACTATATTCACAATGCTGCGTCAATACCTACGCCTGCTTCAAGCACATGCACAGTTTTGAAACAGCATGGGCCTGAAAGTCACTGAGTGAAATATCATACATTACAGTCAGCCACTTTCAAGACGCATTCCTTCAGAGGAACACTTACCGGTTATTAGAGGTAGATCGTCCGACTCCACCGGAGGAGACCCCTAATAAAAAAGACATATATATAAAATGCGGACTAGCCGCTGTATCGTGCTAGCAAACTTTAACGTAAAAATCGTTAGAAAAAACAAAAGGAATCGAGCAAAATCAGTAGGCCACTGATAGGATCTCTTTTTCACCTCGCTAAAATAGAAACATTAGGAACAACCCCTCATGAGAAATATGAAACTAGTGAGAGAAACCGAGCTCGACGCCATGATGGCTGCAAGATAGCTCGGCTCCGCCGCCCACCCCGCCCAAAATAACGACAAACCCTATACAAATGTTATAAATAAATACAACACACCAGCAAAGTAACACGGTAAAACGTTTTATTAAATAACTATTTACATGGCAGCCTGCTGCAACATGAAAACAACACTTCCAATTGGTTCTTACTAGTTTCTATTCTGGAATTTACACGCAGCACTCCACCCACTTCTCTCACTATCTTTTCTACTCTCAAGAGAGAACAACGTCCTACATTTTTCGGAAGACTTTGGTGAAATGGCTACCGTATCTCATTCATCTTCTGAATCTGAACAAAATGATCGACTACCTTTAAGAAGAAAAAAAGAATCTTTCATCTGGCAATTTTTCACTTATCCTGAAGATCAAAAGAAAGTAAATGCACCAAAAGTAACCTGCACGATATGTGACTCGTTTCTCTCAAGAGGAAATCCAACAAAAAAATATTCCTTTTCCATACATACCATGGTGCGGCATGTCAAACAAGTGCACCCTGTGCAATTTGCAGAGGCATCGACAAAAGCCCTGGCCACGCTATTACCATTAGAGGTGGCCAGCACATTTTTTGATCGACGACCTGTATCTCCATCGAGTGCAGAGATGGACTTGAGATATTTAACTATATATGGTCTATAACCTATGGTTTTTTCAGTGAATTTGCTCCGCCGCCCACCCAGCCCAAAATAACGAGAAACCCTATGCAAATATTATAAATATATACAACACACCAACAAAGTAACAGGGTAAAACGTTTCATTAAATAACTATTTACATGGCAGCCTGCTGCAACATCGATCCAAATGCATGGTTTTTTCAGTGAAATTCCTCCGCCGCCTACCCCGCCCAAAATAACGAGAAACCCTATGCAAATATTATAAATATATACAACACACCAACAAAGTAACAGGGTAAAACGTTTAATTAAATAACTATTTACATGGCAGCCTGCTGCAACATCTCCGCCAGGAGACGGCGTGGGGTGCACTGGAAGGGAGAGGCGGCACGAACGAGCCTCCCCCACCTCCCCAGGTGGAGGTTTCTCAGCTACACCCCAGCGCTTCACTGATCTCCTTGTCCTCAGTCAAGCATCAATAGTAAGATTTTCATAGGTGAGTGTAGGTTCATAGTTTGCCATCCACAGACTAAAAGCCTGGAGTGGCAGTGAAAAAACCATAACTAGGTAAGAAGGAACGCAGAGGCTGTAGGAAGGACTCTGGATATGCTTGGTCTCTGAGATGCTTCGATGTCACAGCCTTCCACAAATGTCATAAGTCCTGGATGTTGGGTGCCATAGTTGAGGGTTTGACCTAAAGACACGTCCTGCGGTGCCCTGGTCCAACCATCACATATACCTGCGCCAGGAGACGGCGTGGGGTGCACTGGAAGGGAGAGGCGGCACGAACGAGCCTCCCCCACCTCCCCAGGTGGAGGTTTCTCAGCTACACCCCTAAAGACACGTCCTGCGGTGCCCTGATCCAACCATCACATATACCTGCGCCAGGAGATGGCGTGGGGTGCACTGGAAGGGAGAGGCGGCGCGAACGAGCCTCCCCCACCTCCCCAGGTGGAGGTTTCTCAGCTGCACCCCAGCACTTCACTCGACATAGGCGGCCGGCTCCCGGGGTCCGGCGGAACTTTTAGCCTTTTGGTGACTCTTCCATTCTGGACCTTGTCCCACAATCCGTTTGACCTGAAGACACGTCCTGCGGTGCCCTGGTCCAACCATCACATATACCTGCGCCAGGAGACGGCGTGGGGTGCACTGGAAGGGAGAGGCGGCGCGAACGAGCCTCCTCCACCTCCCCAGCTGGAGGTTTCTCAGCTACACCCCAGCGCTTCACTCGACAAGCTGAGTTGCGCCCGCTCCTGCGGCACAGTGCCTCGCTCGGCCAGCTGAATTACGCCTGCTCTTGCTATACAGCGTCTCACCCGCCATCCGGCTGAATTGCACCCACTCTTGCGGTACAGCGACAGGCGGCTGCCACGGAGCTCAGGAAATGGCGGTCGGCTCCACAGACTTGGGCCTGGCCTGCAAGGATGGCTCTGGACAACCCTGGAACTCGGACGCTTGACTGCTACGGCATGGGCCCCATTCCCAAAAGCGTCCCATCAGCCTTGAAGATTCTACAAGAGTCACCGGGGCCCCGACTCCCGCAGAGTTCCGGTGGGGAGCTTCTGCCATGATTGCTCGCAGAATGGCCACGACGTAGCCACGGGGTGCTCTCATGCTGACGCCAGCTTCAGTCTGAAACTTCCAGAAACACTGTAGACTACCAATTCAATCAGTTCCGGTGGAGCCCCAACGACGTATCGCGTTGTTGCATAATGCGTCATATGACACGCCGCGTTAGCGCACCCGGAAGTGCTCCGGTGCGCGAGGCGCAGCTTCCCGGAAGCAATCCGGGGCGCGGAGCGCGTAACGTAAGCATAACAGGTCATGTGACTTGTTAATAAAACTTTTCATTGGTTTAGAAATATTTTTTGTCCCAAATGATGAAAACCCCTCCTTGTTTCCTCTTGGCTCCTGCCCCCTCCCCAAGTCTTGCTCGGCCAGCTGAGTTTCGCCCACTCGTGCAGCCTACGACATGGATACGCCGGGGCGTTATGGATCAGTATGAGCAAATATACACTTGGGGATTCACAAGCAACAACAAGCCTTTGTATTTGGGGCTCTAAATCAACAACAGTGAGAGAACAGAACCGAACTAAGCACTCAGGGGCTACGTTTAAACGTAACATCATCTCCCCAGAGGTACATCACCTTACACACACATGCACTCTGATCTCCTTGGCCTCAGTCAAGCATCAATAGTATGATTTTCATAGGTGAGTCTAGGTTCATGGATTTCCATCCACAGACTAAAAGCCTGGAGTGAGAGTGAAAAAACCATAACTAAGTAAGAAGGAAGGCAGAAACAGAATCTTCCTCTGCAACATCCGGCTCTGCATCGCTACTTACTTATAAATGCAGAAAAAACTCAATTAACACAAGGGCTCTTTTCAGAGCCACCTTATGTCAAAGCACTCAAACTTCTGATTTATCTCCATTTTCACACTCTTCTCAATTAGTGTGCGCGCCCGAGTGCGCGCACCCCGCAACTTTTTTCAAAAAAAATATATATATTTTCGCCTTTAAGGACCTTACTGCACACCCTGAGAAAACCTACGCAGCAAAACAATCTCTACCTTCTCCCCTTTCCATGTTCCAACGCTTTCAAATGAACAATATATTTACTCCCAGTGACAAAATGGCGGTCAACACTTCCTGATTTCCTTCGAATCGAACGTTAACACACGTCACGCAGCAAAAAAAAATTCCGCTCGCGCGCAGCCGCTTGAGTGCGCGCACCCGTGCGCGCTTACAGATATATAATTGACTTTAACTTTAATTTTCTCAGCAACTACTGAACGGATTTACACCATTCCAAAAAAAGCGTAATCTGCGAGCCGGACTCTACAGTTTTGCCAAATTTCTTATAAACCCATTCAGCCGTTCGACCTGTAGCCGTGTCTAAACGTCCTATGGAAAATAACATGGAGAAAACACGTTTTGGGACCCCCCTTTTATCTCAGCCCCCGCTTCACCAATCCCCCCCAAACTTTCCGGGAAGGAGCGCAGCGGACCGAGCCATCTTCTTTGAGAAATTCGCAAAGATTCATCCACCAGGGCCAAAGTTAATCCAAATAGAATGTTGAGGATTTCCTATGGAAACTAGGTCCTAACTATAACTACCTACTGGCGACCGCCAGTAGGTAATATATATATATATATATATATATATATATATATATATATATATATATATATATATATATATAAGAACTGGATGTATAACAATATACATCGGATCTACAACATAGTGTGAGTGTGTTTTTGAACTAAGACAATTGGTTGGTTAGAGAATGATTACTCATTGATGAACTAATTTAGGTTTCCATCATTTCATCATTTATGTAAATAATTGTTGCTGTATCCATTCCACTGCATTGTTTTGGTTTTTGCTTGGTCTTTCTTGCACAGATGCAGGCGGATTATTAGGGCAAACCCCCGATTTTGGTAAAAATGTCCATCACCACTTTACAAGCGAAATTCAAATGACCCAGCAGCACCTGCAGCTATTTCACTTGTTCTTCACCATCATGGTATCCAGCAACAACTGCATTGTCAATTTTTTGTCTACTGGAAGACGTGCCTCCATAGCCACTGCATCAGTTTAAAGCCCCAGAAATATCATGATGGAACTGAGACCCACTGGTTTATCTGGAGCCAACAGGACCTCAATGTCCCCAATAAACTCTTGAATACTTACCAGCAGCCGCTGACGGTCCACCGACCCAGGTTGGCTGACAAACATTTTTTTTTCCGAGTAATGTGTCACATCTGCATGCCCCATGGGCCAGGTAAATAGCCACTGCAAGAAGGATAGAAGGAACTAAACCTCTCAAATAAGGCCCACAACATTGAGCATCCCATACACAATGCCATGTCCACATACCACTGTCCATTAAACTGAATTCCTAGAAGATGGAAGTCCTCCGGATAAACTGATAAGAGATGAAAAGCCGACCTAATGTAACACGTCACCATTTTTAGTTCCATGTCCCATTCTCTCCACCATTGCCAGTCTGACAGTAATGCCAGTTCCCTTAAGATAAAATCATTCACCAAACCCCCCTCAGGCCAGGACAAATGCTTGATTAATCAAAATTATCCCTTCTTAGGGACCACCCCTAAGGGTGATACAGTCAAATTGTCCATGGGCAAAGTGTTATAAAGCCCTGCCATCCTGCCCTCCAGTACTCCCTTCAGTAGTTTCTCATGCACCACTTATAGATGTTGTCGAACTGATTTCAGATTTTTCGCCCACCTTCTCACCGGTGGGCTATTGTATCCTTGCCTGATCCCCCAACGAAACCCCTCTCACTGTACTCTGATACCTTCCCCTTGACTATAAAACTGCAACCAGTATGCCAGTCTGTCCAAGCTAAGCGGCATCTGAGCCCTTTCCAACAAATCCCTGGGCCCCCGATCGCTCCTGTGAGGGCTGCCGAGCCGAGTGTATCCACTGTTGCTGCCACTGCCCAGTGTGTCCCCCATGAGCTCCTCCCACGGCACCACCACAGTATATTAGTGCTTCACTCTCTGCACACCTGAGCACCGATGTCTGAACTTACAATACTCTCTGATGCATAATCCTTTGTTAAAATCCCAATATGCCCCTGACGTGCTCCCTTGACTTTTTGTAGACGTCCCCACCCCTCATCCCCTGCGGCGGCCCTGCAAGGGCTGATATACTAAGAGTAAACTGCTAGCAGTAAAAATGTTTTTTTCCGTACTTGCAAGGTCCATAGTGTGCTGCCACAAATCAGAATCAATCTCCCCCCACTTAGGGAGCACGCACCTTCCAAGCCCTAAACTAATTATAGTAATGTGCCATAATTTATCCTGGTCTTTTTTATTACATCCATATATTTTAGAAGAGCAACACTCCACTCTGGGAACAATATGCTAGCATAGATCAAACATGTCCGTCCAATTTTCAATAGTCAGTGGCAAACTGGGCTTCTTAGATCATTGGTATTCCTCTTCCGTGAACACCTCTTTTGCCTGGTGCTGCCTGTGCAAAAATTTGTAATTTGTATATCTTCACCTTCTTCGCTAGTATCAAATGAACCCCCAAATGCTTTGTCATGCCCATGTAGGGCAGCTTTTTAATCTTCAATTCCTTGCTCTCCTTGTCTCCCGTTTTCTCAACCTGCCCTCCCTTTAACATGTCAATGTCAGCCCCTCCGACATTGTCCCCAGAGCCACCTGTCTGATCCTTTGCCCCTTCCCAACTCTGATCCTGGATGGTCGCTAGATACTAATGACTTACAAAGACCAACTACCTGTTCGGCTCTGACATGCGATGAGCCCACCTAAGTCTGGTCTTTTATGCCCACCTCTGTATCTTTTACATACAGGCCCTCCTTACACAACTTCAGCAGAAGCGCCAAAATATTCCATCTGGGATGATTTGTTGTGCTATAACAAGAGATCATAACATAAAATGTTCTCCAGCTCCACCAATGCATCCACACCTTGTGAAACCATATTAAGGGTGTGCTCCCCGTCATTCCTAGCTTGCCTGGCGTCAAGATCAGTGCTCGCTCCATAGCCTGACACCTAGCTAGCTCACCACCTCTTCTCTGCAATTGCATACTGCTTGACACCATATGCTTCCTGACAGCACCCGGAAAAAGATTAGGCATAGACAGGTTACCGGATCAATCCCCCAATAGATTACGGCTGTCATCACCTCTGTTCTACGGCAACAGGCGCCTCATTGTCCACAATCTCTCCGCTCTCAAACCTTCTTTGTCATAATCCAAAACCGTATGACCCCCGGCCTCCATCATTCACTGCCCAACTGGACCCAGATGGGTCCTGCCACTAGTATCTTGCCATGAATGTATAAAGCTAAATAGGATCCAAAATGTCGTTCCGGGCTGCTGAAGACCCTTCTGACCGTTCTGCTGAGGTAGGCCGTCCCGACCCGTACCTCCGCTCGCAGTGAGTCGCCCTTAGCCTTTCCTCCTTCTGTACCGGTGAGGTCTAATCAGACCTTCTGCCAGTGAACACCCTGTCCTAAGAGACCATCTGGCTGGCGCCCACATACTCTGCCTTCACATCCCCTCAGGGCTTCCAGGTCACACTGTGTCCTCTGTCCTCCCAAGTCCATTGCTGCGCTGGACCCAGCTTCCTGGTCCCTATGGGCAAAAAGTTGACCCTGACTCAGGCAACAAACACCACCTACCTTGCCTCGCATTTCCAGATGCCTGCAGGCTGTCTGTCTCCTTGCTCACCTTGTCCTGTGCAGTGTCCTGGAAAGCCTCCTTGAGGTATGGCACCCACCTCAATGTTTGCTCCCGAGTAACTGGCTCTGCCCCCCTCCCCTTCTCCTTCCGGGAGTAGGTCCTTCTGGGTCGACTCCCTGCTCTAACTGGCAATCTACCGGCCGCAACTCTTGTTCATCCCCCAGTTCGACTGCTTCTATCCCATCCAGAGGTACGGCCTCTACCCCTGACTGGGGCTCAAGCGGGGCCAGTAGCTGCCTCTACCCCCACTCTCTGGTAGTTGCCCCCTCAAATGGCCTGTACCCTTGCAGCCCTCTCCGCTCCTTCCCCACCCAAATATCCTCTCTCATTGTTTCAAAGGCCTGGGGGGGCTCTGTCCAACCATCTCTTCTTGTCCAAGGGCGCCTCCATAAGCCATGTGGGCCACCCAATCCCAGCCCCCTGGACACCATGCTGATCTCCCTGCCCTGCTACTTCTCTGGTTGAGCTCCCAGAGTAGCGTGTTAAGCTCTGCCAAACCCCTGCTGACCCCATCCACTCCTCGCACTGACAGAGGATGCGGGCCCGAAGTCAGTGGTTAATTTGTAATAGAATAAGTGCTGGGGTTCTCGTCAGGAGAAAGTGTCACAAGCCCATTGCTCCTATTAATGCCGCCTGTTACAGTACCAACTAGTAACTATGAAACCCTACAAGCGTGGAGATAATGTGGTGTAACAGCCAGAGCTGCCGACTTTGGAGCTGGGGAATCTGGTTCGAGTCTCAGCATAGGCTCATCGTCCTGTAATTCTGGGCAAATCACTAAATCTCTCGTGCCTATCAAAAATGAATGTGTCCTTAACTGGTGGTCATGAAAAGTGCTCCAATACTTTTAATCGAGTTTGTGCTATAAGCGCCCGTGTTGGCGATTAAGTGCTGGTGCCGAGAACCGGTAACCACCAGCTCAATTTAAGCACTGGTTAAGCCTCAACCCTGAACTAAAGGTCCACTACTCAAGTGCAGCTTCTACTTGAATTTGCGACTAGGATCTGCATGGTGTAAATCCCATCCCACTGTAACACTGGATATCTACCAAAAGCTCACAAGCTACTCCTTAGAGAAGCTTGCACTAGTCTCTAGTCTTTGTTGCTTTGGCTGCGTCTCTGCCTTGCGAGCATCACTGAAGGCGTGGAGGTAAACTTGCACAATGAATTAAGTCAAGTGAAACATCCCCAAAAATACTTAGTGAAAGAGGCCATGCAGAAACAGATGGCATAGCCCACCACCCAACAGGTCCATGTGACATCAGGAACTAATGACCACCACTGCACTGCTGCATGCAGAAATAACCACGAGGCTTGGTGATGACGGTAGTATAGAAATAAACTTTCAACTGCCGCATCACCACCATTTTTTTTTTCCAATGCACATCACGGAGAAGTAAAGTTAAGAGATGAAACGCAGGGAAAACCAGCATTTTTCTATGAATCAATGACAGAGGTAAAGCCCTGCCCTTTCAGCCTCCTCCTGGCCGGGGCATTGTAGTTGAGCACGGTGCCCAGCGCAGGAGGCATGATTGCTCAGGGCAGGCCTCCGACTCAGTTCCCTTCACACTTCATAGCATGTCAGTCTGTTTATTAGCAAGCAGCATTGGTTTGGCTACTTACAGTTACTGGTGGGCGGCACTGCTGTTATCAATAGGCCTGCTGCTGCCTGCCCTTGATGTTGAGCTGAAGTGCTGGTGACTCGTTGGGTGCCTGTGTGCCAGGGCGTGGCATTTTGGAAAAAATCTACGCATGCTGCTGCAAAGCCCCTACCCTGCAGAACCAAATCCAGCCCAATCAATGTCACGCCCACCGACAACACTGAACTAAGAGCTTAAGGTAAGTTTGCATCATGGATATCCATGGTTGGAATCTTTCTTTTATTGGCTCCCACAGCAATAACAATCTTCATGGAGACTCCGGAGAGGAACAACACTGTCTGGGGTGAGTCAGTGACGTAATTATATTTACCTTGCACGTCCTAGGGCATTGTGGCAGATGCGTACTGTAGACATATAAATAAGTGATAAATAAGTGCTGGTGCTAAGCACCAGAAAGCACCGGCACAAATTAAGCACTGCCCAAAGTAACTAGGCCCATGCCTCCCTGCTGTGTCTCCACTAGTGCTGGCCACCGTACTGTGCAGCCTTTACACACTGCCGCTCCCTTCATGCAGGCTGAGCGAAGCTGCCTTCTGCTGCGCTCCTCTACTGGCTGACTTTGCGGGAACTACTATCACCGGGCACACCTGGGGCACTGATGAAGATACCACTCCTACCTCTGCAACCCCTAACCCACCCACCCTTGACTTTGGGGCCACTCGCTGCACCCGGGAGCGGCCCCATGCTGCTCCCCAAAACCCTATTGTGGTGGTGCTCTACGTGGAGTCAGCGACCTTTCAAGACTTTTGCAGCCAGAGACCCGATTCTGATAACAGAGAGGTTGGTGGCAAGAAGGCTAATGGGGCATTTGCACTCATAGCAGAGCTATAATTAACGAATTCAAATCATCTTGGTACAATACCGCAGCGGAGGTACACAGTACCTCACGAAAACAAGTGGCTTTGGCACTCGTCATGTCCAGGTTGGATTACTGTAATGCCCTCTACCTGGACATTAATAAGACTGTCCTTAAGAAACAGCAGCTTGTTCAGAATGCTGGAGCCAAACTGATTCTTGACATCCCAAAGTTTCAGTCGGTCTCTGAGGGGATTCGGAAACTTCACTGGCTTCCTGCGAACAAGCGAATTACCTGCAAGGCTCTTTGGTTGGTTCACAATGCCCTGGACAACAGGGGTCATAAACAACTTAGGAATCGATTTCAGTGTTACACTCCACCAGACAGCTGCGATCTGCAGGCAAATATCTTTTAATTACTCCTATGTATAGGAAATCCAGATGGGGAGATAGAGTTTTTCGGTGGCTGCATCCAAGTTGTGGAACTTACTTCCCCTTTCGATTTCCACTCTTCAATCTGGTATTGAAGTTCCAGCTGTGGGCTGCTTTTTGGCAACCGGGGGGTGGGGGTTGGTGGGGGCAATTCAGGCTGTGTCTGGTGTGTTCAGATGTTACCAGCGTCCCAGTGGGGCCCTGAGTGGCCTTTCTGGAGGCAGAAGAGCGTCCATTACCTCCTTTTTGGGTTTCGCCTGCCGAAGGCTGCGCTCTGCGCAGCTTTTCGGCGCAGGCGAAATCGTTTGTTTACGATAAGGACTTCGGGAACGTCCCCCGGCTCCCATTGGCTAGCTCCATAAATGGAGGCTAGCCATTGGGTGCCGGATCTGTCCGTCAAGGCCGGACCAGATTCGGGGGCGTTCCCGAGAATATTTCTCTTTTGGCCACGTCATGCGGCGGTGGGCGGGGCTTTTTTTTTTGGCTCGTCGAGGTTGTTTGGGCCATTTGGCGGCCGACCGCCGGCCGAGAAAGTCCAGGTGAGTGGTTCCTTTAAAGCCCCCCCCCCTGGCCGTTCCTTTCCCGCCCGTCCCCCCTCCCGCTGGCCGTTCCTTTCCCGGGCTTAGGCAGTGAGGCTCATAATGGTGCGCAGCGCTGCGGCAGGGGGCCCCTGCGAGTATGTTTGAGATGGTGCGGGCAGGGCCCCGGTGGGCCCCCCCTGGGAGGCTGGCTGGAGTGGGACAGGGACTGGAGGAGCTAGTAAATGGTGCGCCTGCGGCCGCCGGCCGGGGCCACCCACCCTGAGACAGTCAGTCTAATCAGTGAAGTGACAGTCAGTCACAGTGTTCGAAAATAAATGATTTCATGCCATGGTGCGTGCGGGGCCCCGGTCGGGCCGGGCTCGAGTCAGGGTCTACTTCTTCGATGGCCTGGGGGGCCGGCCGGGGCCCGAGAAGCAAGTCCGAAATGGTGGAGGGGCCCCCGCCGGCGTCACCCTGTGAACTGGTGAGTGTGTGTCGGACTGTCTGGACTGGAGTCACTCTGGTTAGAAAGTGAAAGAATGAAAGGCCTGTCCCGCGGCAGGCTTATACTAAGATAACTGTTATCATTCTTAATCTAACTAAGCCCGCCCGCCTGATTCTATGAAATGGCGGCGGGCCGTGGGACAGGCCTTTCATGCTTTCACTTTCTGTTCCGCACTTCCGCGTATGCGCGTGGGGGCGTGGGCACTAGGGGCTGGGTGCTGCTGAGTGGTGGTGACACGCACAAACATCATGCGCCAGCCAGCCGGGCCAATAAGCAGCAGCACTCAGGTGCGTGTGGGGCGGCCGGCATGTGCGTGGCATCAGGGGCGCCCGGCGGCGCGCATAGCCATAATTTATGTTAACATAACAACAGAAGACAAGACAACGAACTCGAACAACTTTTGCCTAATAATCCTTCTAACTAAGACAAAACAAAGAAAGCAGCAGCCCAGGCAGCCCGCCCACGCTCAGCCTGTCCCGCTGTCCGATTTCCGAATCAATTCCAATCCGAACTCGAAGTTCAAGTAAGTAGTTTGTTTTGCTGTTGCAGCTTGTTGTGCCCCGGTCCCGGCTTCAAGGAGGTGCATGGACCAGGCGAGGCCTTGGTTTAGAACATTGTTTTTCATAGCGGCCAGGACGGTTTCAGATTGCTATGTGTGTGACATTTTCATAATTTCAATGCAATTATCTGTGACATTTCAATGACTATGAGTGTGACACTTTCGCTCGAGCAAAATCAAGCAAGGAAGCAGAGGGAAAAATATAGATAATCAGAAATTATGGCTGTTTGAGCAACGAGAAACTCTAAGAAGATCTTGGAGGGGCACTAACCAGAGACAGACTGATGATGAATGACTGCAATTCTTAGTAACATGGCAGGCATTCGCTGCAGCTGCTCAGTATATTATCTCATCAATCTGATCATTCAACCATGTGCTAGCCTAAAAACAAACTTTATAGCATTGCAAGTGCACCTAGGAGATTGTACCCTCACTCAGTCTCAGGCTCTTCTTTGCAAGCCTGGTGAGCCGGGCCGGCGCTGCGCCAACACAGCTGCTTAGGTTTCAGATTGCTTATGTGTGACAATACTTTAGCTCAGTGTGCTTGTTTGTGATATTTCATTCTCTTTGAGTGAGACTATAGAAACCAGTAGTTATGCTTTGTGCCAATCTGCACACTTATTGCACCCCCACCGCAGCGAATTGCAGAGGGCGTGAACTACTGATGCAGGCCAGGCTAGGACTAGGACTAGAATCTGCTGGGGCCTGCCCCCGCGGCAATTAACCCCTTGGCACCCTGAAATAAGTGTCATAGTAGAGTAGGAATTAAGTAGTCCCAAATAGAAAGTTCATCTACAAGAATTTACACTTTACAAACAGTTCTCTGCAACAGGAGTGCTCACCTAACAGTATCTCTGATAGCAGATTATGTTGCTATCGTACGTTAACTAACAGTAACACAAATAAAGAAACACATGCCTTATGGGTGGGCAAAATAACGAAAAAGGAATAGGGTTAGCGAACATTCAGCATTTTGTGTGAAAGGCAGTTAGTTGTCTCTGGTCTCCGGTAACAACTGACTGAGAGGTTACCTTTCCTACAAACCTTCAAGCAGGAAATGGCTCGAGGCCGGGGCTTACATCAAGAACTCAGCTCCAATGAGGTATTTTCGACTTGAAACCGTCTTCCCACTGGATAAAAAATAATGCACAAATTCATAAACACTTAAAAGAATAAAATGATATGAATTACTCGGAAATTGTGCGGGATCACCCTTGCATAATAAAATTTCCCCACCAGGCCTACTTACAGTACTCTTCTTTATAAAAGCAAATTCCTTACAGGATATGCCTAAAGAAATGGTCTTGTTAGACAACAGCCAGTTCTGCAAACATCGTGTTAACAATTCATTTGTTCGTGTAAGTGGCAGCGCACGATCAGCTGCCGCTTACTGAGCCTGAAATTCAGAATCCCCAGGGCTGCTGGGCATGGTTGCAGGCCCGAGGGTGCAGGTGGGCTGTAACAAGTGTGTGCCCTGGTGCCTCCTTCCACAGTGGAGACATTAAGCAACAGGCTTCTTGCGCTATGCCTTAAAACAGTTCTGTAAAGGAATGGGTTATTTGGAGCTGGTGGACAAAGCCTGGGGACAATGGTGAATGCATGATACACTCACGTATCCTTGATTGTAAATAGGTCACACCACCCAAAGCTTCCTGCATTTCCACACCCTTGTATTCTCTGTGTAATCACTGATTTTCCTGCAAGAAAATGGTGCCAGTCAAGGTATTCTTCCATTCTTTATGGATCGAGTTTCTGTGTCTTTGCCTATAAGTCTCATTCCTGTTCAGGTTTGGATGGAAAAGCAATTGTTGGCTAAGTATTTTTCAGTGCGTGGTAGATGACAATAACGGGGTGGCTGGCCGTTGCTTTTTCCTCAGAAACCGTGGATTAGCAATGTATATGATTTTTCTGTGAAGAGAGGTAGGGAGAACGTAGCAATACACTCTTAGTCCCCAAATATATTGTTCAAACAGCAAGAAGTGAGATGTGGGCTGCCCTGCCTCTGGGTGGGTGTGTGTGTGTGGGGCTCTGGGTGGGTGTGTGTGTGTGTGGCTCTGGGTGGGTGTGTGGGGGGGGGCTCTGGGTGGGTGGGTGTGTGTGGGGGGGCTCTGGGTGGGTGTGTGTGTGTGGGGGGGCTCTGGGTGGGTGTGTGTGTGGGGGGCTCTGGGTGGGTGTGTCAGGGGTGTGGAAATTTTTTAATAATCTACTTGTCCATGGGACAAAATCCAACATAAACCTACATGTCCTGTAAGACAATCAACTTGTCCCACATATTCCCAAATCAACGTGGGATGGCACAGAGCCATTAATGGATTTTTGTTTTAATAAAACTGACCAGTGATTTATCAATGATTGCAAAAATGTTGGAAGGATCTTGAATAGTTGACTTTAGGTATGGTATTTTGGATATACTGGTCCAAAAATAAGCTGCAACATATTTGCACATCGGTCCATGTTGGTTGTATGTGGAAATACCTACTGCAGAAACATCATGCTGCCAAATATTGAGAACCAAAATATAGAGTCTGGCGTTAAGAATAGTAAATCTTTACTTACCAATTACTTTCTCAAAATTTTGGCCCTCAATATTTTGTATATAATATTCTGGTAGCACGATATTCTGAAGTCAAAATTAAGGTAAAGTACCTCAGGGTTGTAGTAAAAAAGAAATAGATGGGAAATTCTTTGCAGTTGAGGAGGTGCTGTCTGTCATGAGACATCTGGCCTGTTTCTAGCCTAATTGGTTCTTCCCCCTTCATCTTGCCCAAACTGACATACCCACTGCACATACACACAACCCAACTACAATGACACACCCTCCCGGGACAAACAAACACACCCACTGCACACTCAAACACAGACACATAGCTAAGCTATAGATGCATAGACTCATACATCACTTAATGGACAAACGCACAAAGACATGCAGGACCACACCCCTAGAGACTTACCCCAGCGCAGACATAAACACACCCACTATAGATAGACGCAAGCGCTCTCTATAAACAAGCTGTACCTGACAGGAACAGTTTGCATCACATGTGCCGAATTTGGCACTGACTGACTAGAAATACTGCCCGCACATATACCACGGATTTCCAAAAAGGCTGGAAGAAGCCACTCATTTTTTCTTCTAAGGTAGGACGTTCTACAAATGCATAAAAAATACAAATGTATGTTGCAGGAGGGGAAGAGTTCGTAGGAAGTTTAGGATTAGGTGGCAATGATGTCCAGCATAGGTCCATGAGGGCAGGTCAGAATAGAATCCATGGCTAGACTTTCAAAATGACCACTTACTATTTAAATTCGTTCTAATGAGATTAAGTTAGTATCTGTTTATTTTATGTGATAATCCTGAAAATCTAGTATGCGTTTGGCTGTCCTTGGCACACGTTGCACACACCCAGTCTCTTTGGCTGTTTAAGGCTCTTGTTTGCCAATGCTTGCTTCAACTTCGGTTCACAAATAGCACAGCTTTTCAGTTTGTTAGGCTCAGAGTGCAGATGTGCACTTGTAAAAGATACACCTACATTTTCTTGTGAATTCATATTTTCTGAGGTGTGAGAAGAGGGTGTTTCAGTGTTGGAATCCCCTGGGAAGTTTGTGCACACGCACAAAATAATGCATTTGGGAGTTTTCACAAATCTTGCCACAGCCTATTCGCATCATGGACATGGGCAAATACTTGCTCATATCAAATTTAGGACAAAATCGGTGGAAGTGGAAAGAAAACACCACCTAATTTGGTGGGATTGTAGGGAAAGGTCTCAATGCTTGCTTTGTAGTTCCTTTCCCAGAGAGCATGGAGAAAAATGGGGACAGTATTACTGTTGGGCAAAGTACGTGTTGACTAAAAAAGTATGTTGTTTTCACTCTAATGCGTAATATATCATTAAATGTTTCAATCAATAACTCCCTCGTAGAGTGCAGCTATGTGTTTTGTTTGTGCTTAGAAATGGCAGGAGTGCAAGATGAAGCACTATATTAAAGATTACTGCTTCTTTTTAAAAAGGTATTCTTCCAGACCATTGAGGATCCATACTATTCAGATTTGAAAAGAATATCCTGCCCGGACCCTTATGATGGCAAAGTATTTTTGAGATGTTGTAGATATTGTAGATTATATTAATTCCTAATATTAGGCATTGGTTCCTCAGACAGACAGCCTCACGTTCTTTACTTGTTTTGTTTTCAAAACATGGCCTGTAGGCTAGCTCGTCTATTTCAGGTGTTTCGCTGCAGTTCGCATTTCTCAAAAGGGTTACTTTCTGATATGCATTTCTTTACATGTCTTTGTTATTTATTTACTTACAATAAAATGTCACTTGAGGTGGCCAACATTTGGCAGCAGAATGTCACTCATTTTAAGTACACTGCAACCACGGAAATGTCACCCATAAGCAATGAAAAATCGGCAGCTACAAGTATCACATCACACAAAAGGCCTTCAAAATGCTGGGCTAAGTGTGTAGCTAAAAGAGCCAAAGCTAAAAGAGTCAAAAGCATAACTCTTACATTTTACACATAAGACAACGTTAAATTAAAATACCCTGAAATGCCTAAGCACAGTGACAACTTGTCAGCGCCTCTCCCAAACAAAAGCTAACCTTTCAGACGCTGAATAACAAGGTATGTGCCCTCCGAGCAGCAAATCAGGGTCTCTTGGTCCGGAACCTGATGCACCATCCAACTCCACTGCTCTCTTTATCACAGCTGACTACTCCAACCCCTGCAGAGCCGCCATAGTCAGGAGAATCTGAGCCAAATGGGACCCCACACGCCAGATGAGACAGTCCTTTCCGGTGCTACCCATGCAGGAATGCTTCCTGGCGCACCAGCAAATGAGGCTTGTAAATGCAAACTCGCTATCCTGCATGAGCAATCTCCAACACACTTTCGATTTCTTTCAACAGCCGCACCACTGGAGCAAGTGAAAACGGACAACAAAAAAGACAGAAGAAAGGAGTTACCATGCCTCAGCAGATTTTATATTGCGTTCTTATTCTCATCTAAAGAACGAAAAAAATAACTTTACTTTGGAGTTACTTCGTGTGTTGTTGTGGCAATTAGTGAGGGAAAAAAATATATACCGGCAGAGTCTACGCCCGCTCTCAAAGACCCCCTCCTTGCTCATCCCGGTTTCATTCTCTTTATGCTGCTTCTATCCCCTACTTCATAAGCTTGCGGAGCAAAAGTGTCCAGTTTTCAGCACTAGCCACACAGGCATTAGCTGCTGGTAAAACACAAAAACGTGTTTTTAAAATCCTAGCCTGCAAGGAAAATATATTGTGCATTCATTCTGTATTCGGCATGCCATGCCATCACGAATACGATGGCATTGTAAACTAAGCGAGAGAGACTTGTAGAGCTCTCATAGGCAGACAATTATTTTTGTGCCCACAAGAGCTATGCATGCGTGCAGAAGCCACAACCAGTAACGAAGAGAAGTTGCATCTGAGAAAACACTACCGGCCTCTCACCGAGCCGATAGCTGTAGGGGCGTGGCCAAGTAGGGACGTCTCCATTTCCTTTGATTTACTGTCTAGTTGTCCGTGGGACAAAATAGACATTAAATCTTCTTGCCCCTGGCAGAAATCAACTTGTCTCGGGCGTCGGGCGATATGAATTCCCCTCCCCTGGGTGTGTGTGTGGGGGGGGGCTCTGGGTGTGTGTGTGTGTCTCTGGGTGTGTGTGTGTCTCTGGGTGTGTGTGTGGCTCGGGGTGTGTGTGTGTGTGTGGTAGTAATTGCTGTCTGCTGAGCTCGTCCGTAGGGTACAATAGGTCTCACATTGCGAGAGATTAAGCTAATGGCAATGTAAATGACAAAACCAACACATAAATACAAAGTTTGTCATTTACAATGCCAATAGCTCTAACTTTTCCAAAGGCGAAACCATTGCATTGTAAATGCTTGTTTATCAATAGGTCGAGATGTCACTCCCTTTCTCTTGCTTGGCCGGCCAATTAATGTGTGCATACTGAGCGGGGGTAGGAGAAGAAGTGGCCTCACTTGTTTTCAGGTGTTTATAAAACCTCGCCAAGCAGTGTTTTGCGGAAATGCAATATGCAAATGTGGGCCACTTTTTTATGCGTGCCCGGGCTGATTTCTAATCCCAATCCAAGCCTGCACACAGGCACTGATTAGTGCTGCTGATGGGAGAACAAAAGGTGCGGAAGCACACAAGTCTCCTGGCTCAATCAGTGATGCTAGAAAGGAACACAGTGAGACAGTGACAGAGTGCAGAGGCAGACTCTCACACTCCAGCAGCAACCCTCAATAGTTGTGCTTTTTATTCAAGCTGAGCAGTAGTCATCGGCCTTCTGTCTTGATAGTCTTGACCCAAGCAATCTCATCACAGTAACACTCTAGATCTATGAAAAGTCTGAAGTCAGGCTAATTCTCTACATGCCAAGCAGTATACTGCCTTTTTATTTATTTTATTTATCGAGTTTTATAGGGTGCGAACTTGACCCAAAGGTATCAGAGCACTGTACATATGGAAAGAAACCACAAACCCATTGTAGTACATGAGATCGATTAGACGGTGCATTGCATGTCGCATAGTAAATCATATACACCACGGAGAAAAACCGGATAAACGAAATGTTCATAGACTTCAAAACAACACCTCTGTTGACAGCGATGTGGCAAAACTAATATGCTCTTCAGAAAATATCAATTGTGCTCTTCTTGACCTATTTTTTTAAGTTGTGGGTCGCTGGGTTGAACTGAATCTTCAATGGTAGTGAGTTCTGTATTCGCGGCACAGATTCTGAGAAAGTACAGGTGTAGTTCTTTTTTATGTGTGGAATCTTGAGAGTTTCAGCAAGAAGGAATAAGCACTCCTTAGTGAGTGGCTGCCTCTTGAGAGCGACTTGAGAGAGGGTGTGATGTGAGTGAAACGACTTATGCCTGTTAGCAATCTGGCTGCAGCATTAAGGGTAGCCTTGCATAGTGGTAGGCTTGATTTGGGATACCCATTAATGGTGCGCTTCCATAATCCGGTTTGAAAAGGAATCAAGGCTTGCACTATAATAATAATAATTTCTATTTATAAAGCACAAACTTATCACCCCTTAAGGTTTCAAGGCACTGGGGGGCGTCAGGAAATTAAGTGAGCCATTGCCCAGTGTCATATGATGCTGAGCTGCTACCGGCGCCGTGGAGCAAACCATAAGCTGCTCTGGCTGCTGCCCCACACTTCTACCACTGCATTTTTTAAATTTGGAGGTAGGATGAAAGGTCCGGCCTTCTAAAGTATGCTCAGTAGAAAAAATGCATTGCCCATGGATGAGTTGATGTGTGCCTGCATGTTAAGGTTCTTATCAAGGGTAACTCAAAGAGGTTCCCTCCTGTTACGTCCAGTAAGTCCCACACATTCAATGTGATTGGTTTACAATTGAGGGCATCAAGGTGTGAGATCCAATCTTGAAGTAGAAGGGTATTGTGTGTTGGGGATCAGAGTAGGAATTCGTTTTTTTAATGGTTAAGTTTAAGGTCGTTACATGTCAGCCAGGATTGGGTTTTCACGTGTGCACCATTAAGTCTAGTGATATGTTCTAGGGAGGTGATCCTCTAGTATATATATTTTTTCAACTTGTTTTTATTTAGTAATCACACACCACAGGATTGCATAGAATGGCACGCAGAGGAACAGCACATAGGTGAGGACCATATAACCCTAGACAGCCAACAGCATACATTACAGTGAGCCATTGTCATAGGCCACAGCGTACCGCCTCTTGCAATCTCGAGGTACTCCAATCATATGCAATAAAATGACAACTAGTACAGTGTATATGCAAAATAGCGAGAGAATACAGTGCCAGGACAGAATAATAAGCAAATAATGGACAATTTCAATGAGTAAATCTCCCAAGCAACAATGCAATATCTAGCACCAGTGGCAGGAGTGAATGTTCATTCATCCATGGCAGTTGGGCGGGCTATGGGTTGGCAGAAATGGGGACCCATTCAGAAAAACATTGAATTCCCATAACATTTTTTTGTAAAGATCAAATATTCTCATTTGGTCATCCAAAATGGGATGGTCTGTCTTTTGATCATCAAGACCTTTCCATAGCCCACTCTGAGTTGGGTCACCCCCACAATCACTTTCTTGACCATGAACTTAAAGTTTTCACATATAACTGCAAAAAGGGGCCCCTTTTTGCAGTTATATGTGAAAACTGCTTCCTTTGCACTGTTCTTGTTTTTAGCTAGGGAAAGGGCAATATTCATTAAAGTTGTTCTTTTGACTCTTTACCCTATTTTAAGTCACCGCATATTTTTGTTTTGCACTGCACATGCTTCCATCAAAACTTTAAGCTTCTGTTAGCTCTTATATAGACCCCCAGTTTTTCTTGTTGTCACAATTCAGAGCCTAACCCATCAAAGCAGCCGCGCCCCCACCGAGGCACAGCCACTGCAGCAGCTGTGGGGGTAAACCTATTTATTTTCAAGTATAGTTGGGTGTAACAGAATACATAAGGTATGACAGGTTAGCTTGTGTGAAGATCTCTGTCAGTGGGTCCGTTTTTTGGTTGAAAAGCATGGGGGATATGGTGGATCCTTGTGGAACTCCCATTTTCACTGGGGATGCATTAGATAAAGAGTTACCCAACTTGACACGTTGCTGGCTGTTTTGAAGCAACAAAGTGATCCAATTGAGAATGGTGCTAGATAGACCAATCTCTGTTTCAACGCCTCTAAAAGGCAGTCGTGATTATCTGCGCTAAAGATGATGACAGGTAAAGAATGATGAGAAGGCAGAGAAGGCAGGAGTCGTTAAAATCAAGGGTACTGAGCACGTTATCCATGAAGTTAAGAATGGCCGATTCAGTTTTGTGACCTGGTCTGAAGCCAGATTGGAGCCTGACTAGGAGGTTAAATTGTTCAATGTGTTGGCATAGTTGGTTGTGAATGCATTTTTCCAACCGTTTCGCAAGGAAGGGGATGTTCTTCGTTGGGGAAAGTTATTTAGGTCTATCGGATCCGCACTTGACCCATCCTAAGGCAGTCTGGAATGGTTCCTTGGGTAATGGTGCATTCACGGATTTTGTCCAAATTGTTGCAACACGATGATTGGCATGTTTTAAGATTGTGGTGGGGATTGGGTCATTAAAGTGTGTTGTTGGTTTCATAGCTTCTATGATCTTGCTGATCTCCTCTTCACTGAAGGTTCTGAATTTGTTCCAGGTCCCCTCATTTTTGGTAGTAGCGGGGTGTTTTTTAGTTTGATTGGGGGTGATTGTTGTAGGTTTGTGTGGCAAATAGTGTGTGTGAAATTCTGGAATCATTTCAAAGTGTAATGAAAACAATTTTTCTGTTTTTACTCATTTATCATCAGAGAAGGTCCACATCTTAACAGTTCTCAACAGGGATGCTATTGGCTACAGTGGGATTTTTGGTTCCAGATGGCTGTTCTTATAATATCAAATAGTATCCCCGGCCAGTTATTGGCTTTGTCTTGTTGGAATCTAAATAAAGTTGTTTTGGCATTCCATAGGGTCCTACTTTTATAGGTAGTTCTTTGCTCCCTAAGGTGGTTCAAATTTAAGGTGTAGGTTAATTTCTCCACAGTCTTTCAGTTTGTCTGAGTCTTCTCCATTCTTCGATTAAGTTCCTTTACAAAAGGTAATCCAAATCACATACAGAGGCAGATGGGCTCCAGGCAACTGGCCACTCAAAATTGTATTTGGCCCCAAGATTTTGAAAAGAGCTAATCATATAAAAGAACGTTTCCTTCTACTAGCTACCTGGGAACTTTTTACAATTGTTTTGTTCATTAGGTACTGTTTGTGCTCAGGCTCGACAGATAATGTGTCTGAATCCTTTCTCCATGAGGAGGAAAGGACACAGGACACTTGGTGTGCAATCAGTGCTTCTTCTTTATTTAATGTGTGCAGCTTCATTATGCCCTTGGCCACATTCATTGTTCAAGTATAACTCTTTTCAGGCCAACAATTGACTTGCTGGGCCTAGCTTGGTCAGAGGAGGTAAACACAAAAGCATCTTCTGGTTCCCTCAAGTGGAGGTAATTTCCAAGCAGACACTTGCACTTAACTTTACAATGGTTTCTACATGGGAAAAGAAAGATAAAGAAGCAGTGCAAGGGGGAGTGAAAGGGAAGACCACTGCTCTGGCTACCATCAAACCTTATGGACCACGTTACAACCCTATGGAGCACAAAAGAACATATACGGGCAGGTTCAAGACTGGGGTTATCCGCTATTCATGTACCGAGTTCTACTTGTGGAGACCACATACAATCAGGTAAAATCTGGCCCAAGGATTACACATGTTGCAGAATTACACAGGTACGGCTGGTAGGTGGTCTCCTCTCTGCTCTCTGGGGTGCAGAGGAAAAAAGCCTCTATCCCATATCTACTAATCGGCTGCTACTAACTGTTCTTAACCTTTTTCAAATGCTCTCACATCACATCATAGTACGCCTGGTTGCTTTACAGTGGTACAAATATGCCATCGGAAGGTAAACTGATTTCACATGGTAGGAACATTGGGGGCATTAGTCCATCTGTCTTTGACGCAATGTGAGTTCAAGGGGAAACTTGGGGGAGATAAACGGAGAACCTTGTGCGGTAAAGAGAAAAGACAAAAAAAGGGGGGGGAGCGGAGACAAAGTCAGGGAAGTAGGATCATGAAGGATTTTCGGGGCACATCAGCGAGAGGCTGTAAGGTGAGGTTTACAGTGCCCACAGAGATTATTCGAGGAGGAGTGTCGTCAGGTGCGGCAGAAAGGGCAGTGTGTTCTGGCGCGACCTTACCACTGCTGCTAAGGCGAGAGGGGGGTGCGGGGGATCATATTACATAAGCTTTATTGCGGCAGTGGCGCTGTCAGTACCACAGGGTCACATTGAGAGGCGCTGGGGGTAGCGCGCATATGTGCTTGTTTAAACTGGTGGGATAGCATGGCCCACTCTAAGGATATGGGGTGTTTGCGTTGGCCTTTTGCTTCCTTCTCCCTTAGGGCTTCCTCCTCTGCTGCCGCCCATTTCTGCATCGCTCCCACCCATGCTTCCAGCGGGGGTCCTGTGGTTGCTCGCCATTGCATGGCGATGTTCCTCTTGGCTAGGAGCAGGGACAAAGCCGCATAGCAGACCTGTACTTTGTGTGACTTCGGCCTACGGAATATTCCCAATGCTACCGCTTCCCATGAGTGTAGCTCTGTGAGTCCCGTGAACGTGCGGATAGAGTCGAGTATGGCAGACCAGTATGGCTGCAGGTCTGGGCAGCTCCAGAACATGTGTTGGAAGTGTGCGTCTGGGGAGTGACATCTGGGGCAGAGGAACTGGGTATCGGGGTAGAACCGTTAGAGATGCGCCGGTGTCTGATACGCTCTGTGCAAAATGTAGTGCTGTATATTTTTGAACATCGCGTTTCTGGACACTTTCTTAGGAAATTCCAGCGCTCTGTCCCATTCCTTGTCGTGCAACTCTCGGCCGAACTCGTCCTTCCAGGTGGCTCTCAGATACTCTGAGAGCCACCTGGGAGGACGAGTGGATGGCAGTGGTCTGTGAGCAAGTTCTCTTATTGACTTATACAGCCATGTGACAAGGTGTCGGCCAATGCCCATGTACAGTATAGTGTGGACGACTGGGTGTATTGCAGGCTCGCCGATTGTAAGATCACTGTGTGGGCGGAAACAGTCTACAAGTTGTCGGTGTGTCGAAAACTGTCCCGGCGGAAAGTCGTACTCCTCCATGAGCTGTTCATATGGGCGAAGTTGCCCCTCCGTGAACAACCCCTCCGCTTCCGTTATCTCGGACTCTGTCCATGCATGGAGCATGGCGCGTGTGAAATAAGTGTCCCCCTTTGGCCAGCCGACCAGCGGTAGACGCGGGGAATAGCATGGAGCCTGCGCCGCGATACGATGGATCCATTGCATACACCGGCGGGCCACCGATACCTGCAATGGGTTCATCCGGTGAGGTTTGGTGCCAGGGAGCAGTAGGCGACGAAGTACGGGGACGGGGACAGGGCCCCGTGTTGTGCAAGTCTTCCCGTTATGCCTGCCCGCTGTCCAATACGACAGTCATTTAAGGTGTGCTGCTAGGAAATACGACTCGAAGGCAGGGGCGCCCAGACCCCCTGGGTGGTGGGCAGCTGCACTTTGTTGAGGGCTATACGGTGGCGGCCATTCCCCCACATGAGTGCACGAAGGAGCATATCTAATTTGTGGAAGAAGCTTCCAGGTGAGATTACTGGCAGATTTGTGAAGTACTACAATAGTCGGGGAACGATGATCATTTTGGCTATAGCCACCCGACCGATTGGTGCCAGCGGGAGGTTTTTCCAGAAGCCCACCGATGACCTAATGCCGGCTAGCACCTTGCAGTGATTGCCCTCGTAGATGTAAGCAGGAGAATGGTAGAGGCGGACACCGAGATAGCGGGGAGCGACCGTGTTCCAGGGCAGACTCTGCGCGCCGATTCGTATCTCCCGTGGTTCGAGGGACTGGTGTAGGGGGTAAACTGTGAATTTGTCCCAGTTCACCTGGTGGCCAGACGCCTCCGCAAATCCAGACAAGACTGTCCATATGGGGGTCAAGTCCTCAGTGATATCTCGGATATACAGAAGGAGGTCATCCACGTACAGTGGATAATGTCCGCTATGGGGATGCCCCAGGCGGTTCCCTCCCAGCGTAGGCGTATCACCAGGGGTTCCACTGCCAGGGCAAAGATCAGGGGTGATAGGGAGCAGCCCTGTCTGGTACCTCTTTCAACCCGCAGGGGAGACGAAATGTACCGACCAAGTCTGACCCGAGACGTGAGATCAGTGTAGAGCACCCGTGTGTATCGTAGCTGGGTTGGACCTATTCCCGTCCGTCGCAGGACATCAAATAGGTATTGCCAAGTCACAGTGTCAAAGGCCTTTTCAAGGTCGAGGATGATACAGGCCGCGCGGCGAAAGGCATCTCCCACCTGATCCTGGACATGGAACAACGTCTAATGTTCTGGGACGTGTTCCTGCCGGGGACAAATCCGTTTTGGTCCGGGTGAACCAAGGGGTGCAATGTTTGTTCGTATCCAGTGGCCAGTATTCTTCTCAAGACCTTGCAGTCAGCGGATAGGAGTGTAATGGGGCGGTAGGAGGACAATTGTTGTGGGTCTCGATGCGGTTTAAGAAAGGTCACAATGACTGATTCCCGAAGTAACCCCGGGAGTTCTCTCCTTTCAAATGCGTCTGCAAACATCGTGGCCAGACGGGGGACTAGGAGGGCAGAGAAGGTACTATAGTATTCGAGGGTCAGCCCATCTAGGTCAGGTGCCATGTTTCGCGCCAACGCGTGTATCACACAGGAGACCTCAGTTTCTGATATTTTAGTATCCAAAGAGGCCCTAGTTGCATCTGTAATATGTGGGAGTGGTAGCGCGTCAAGGAAACTGTTTATCGCTTCCTGCCGAGAATTTGTCGGGGTGCTGTAAACCGCGGTGTAATGCTGCCGTAACGCATTTAAAATGTCCAATTGGGAGCGCACCAGGATGCCTGCGGGAGTTAAGTACTCGGTAATGGGTGTGGTGTCAGTGTCTTGTTTTGCCAACCACGCCAGAAGCATGCCCGTTTTGTCCCGTTCCTTGTGTACCCGGGCGGCATAAGAGCGAAAGTTATATTTGCGCAAGTTAGCTAGGGCGGTAGAGTATTGCGTTTTGGCCTCTGCTACCTGGGCCACCGTTGCGGCCTCGGCATTCTCCCTCTTGGAAAGTGTCGCCAGCGTGCGTTCCGTGTCAACGAGTGTTCGCTCTAGTGTGCGACGTGCCCCTACTACCTGTTTGATGCATGTCCCCCAGGTCACTACTTTAAAAGCATCCCATTCCACTAGTCTGGAGGCGGTGGATCCTGCGTTGCAAGCGAAATAATCTTGGATACTCTGTGCATGATCGTATCGGAATATCTGGTCAGTGAGACAATCAACGTGGGAGGCGCCAGGTGGACACTGGTGGGTGAGGGGGCCTCCATTGAACACGCAATATGTGTGCATCGTGGTCTGAGACTACCCGGCCTAGATAATCAGTGTGTTGGACCTTAGGTATTAGTGACGGGGTGCATAATAATCTGTCTTACTGGGTCCGCAAGTTGCGGGGGATGGAATGAAACAAGTACAGCCTCCGTTTCTGATATTTTAGTATCCAAAGAGGCCCTAGTTGCATCTGTAATATGTGGGAGTGGTAGCGCGTCAAGGAAACTGTTTATCGCTTCCTGCCGAGAATTTTTCGGGGTGCTGTAAACCGCGGTGTAATGCTGCCGTATCGCATTTAAAATGTCCAATTGGGAGCGCACCAGGATGCCTGCGGGAGTTAAGATCTCGGTAATGGGTGTGGTGTCAGTGTCTTGTTTTGCCAACCACGCCAGAAGCATGCCCGTTTTGTCCCGTTCCTTGTGTACCCGGGCGGCATAAGAGCGAAAGTTATATTTGCGCAAGTTAGCTAGGGCGGTAGAGTATTGCGTTTTGGCCTCTGCTACCTGGGCCACCGTTGCGGCCTCGGCATCCTCCCTCTTGGAAAGTGTCGCCAGCGTGCGTTCCGTGTCAACGAGTGTTCGCTCTAGTGTGCGACGTGCCCCTACTACCTGTTTGATGCATGTCCCCCGGGTCACTACTTTAAAAGCATCCCATTCCTCTAGTCTGGAGGCGGTGGATCCTGCGTTGCAAGCGAAATAATCTTGGATACTCTGTGCATGATCGTGTCGGAATATCTGGTCAGTGAGGCAATCCCGTGGGAGGCGCCAGGTGGGCACTGGTGGGTGAGGGGGCCTCCATTGAACACGCAATATGTGTGCATCGTGGTCTGAGACTACCCGGCCTAGATAATCAGTGTGTTGGACCTTAGGTATTAGTGACGGGGTGCATAAGAATCTGTCTTACTGGGTCCGCAAGTTGCGGGGGATGGAACGAAACAAGTACAGCCTCGTGTAGGGATGGTGAGCTCTGGACGCGTCTACTAACGCCCAGTGACTGACCCAGCGGCAGAATCGTTCTGACCGTGCAAGGGCAGGAGAGTGTGGTGGTGGTGGGTGGGATCTGTCGAGTGTTACATCGAGTTCACAATTGTAGTCGCCCCCTAAGATCCATGGGAGAGATGTAAACTGGGCCAACATGCCTGTGAGGGAGTCCCAGAATCTGTCCTGTTCAACATTTGGCGCGTATATGCTGCCTAGCAAAACTGGTTGTCCGTCCAGTGTTCCTTCTAATAGGGCGTACCTACCCTCCTTATCTACCACTCTGTGCGTTTCCTGAAAGGGAGTGCCTGGGCGGACCCAAATCAGTACGCCTCGTGCAAACGCTGAGTATGATGTGGCGCATATGGTGCCCCGCCAACGGGACCGCAGTTTGTCTGTCTCTGGCGCTGTGAGATGCGTTTCTTGCAGGAACGCAATGTGTGCATGCTGGTGTTTGATGTAAGCATAAGTTGCGTATCTCTTGCGCAGTGTGTGGAGACCTCGTGTGTTCAGGGTGAGAATACTGACATCTGCGTACTGCATTGGGAAGCTGGATAAATCCTACCTGCGCCTTGGTGCGCAATCTTGATGGTTGAGGTCATGGGTGCCGAGAGCGATTTGGTCGCGCTGTCCTCATAGAGAGCCCTCGTAAACCCCCCTCCAGATGTGCTAGCTGCCCAGATGCCCAGATGCTCATGTCTCCTGTGGGGTATAAGGGGCGGAATAACAGGGTGAGTAGAACGTGTAACTGGGTGGGAGAACTATCCCAATACCTGGGGCGCATCAGCGAACCCGATACGTCCAAACCAACGCTCATAAAACCAGAGAGTGAACAGTCAATTCGTAGGGGTGGCAGGTCGCGTCTGCGAGGTGTGATCCCGTCGGGCCATTGGAAGGAGAAATGTTCGTCGTTGAAGAGTGTAGTGCGTCAAGTGCGCCGTGACGCATAATGCGGGCAACTCCCTGTTGGGAGTACCCGCTGATAGGTGCCCTTTGGTGTGGCATGCTTCCGGACGACATCTTGCAGTACCTTCAGTGTAGGGCATCAGCAATTTGTGGAGTGCCCGGGGGTAGTGTAATAGAGTCAGCTTTGGGATGGGCCTCGTTGCTGCCTTCTTCGCTACCCAAGGAGACGAGGTGGGGGATCCCCTCGATGTCCTCCTTAGAAGGGGGCCCCCTAGATCCGCAACAGCCTGAAGGGCCTTGCGATGCTCCTGCATGAGCTGCTCCAGGTCCGGGGAGTTGACCTCATGTCGCCTCGTGGGCTCCCTCTGTTGTCCTTGTGTTTACGTCTGCTGCGGGGTACGTCTCCTGTTGCGCGGTGCCCTTTGACTGCGTCTTTGCGGCATGGTCGTAGCTGGTTCCTGTGTGCAGTGGCCGTCCGCCCATTCGCAGGCCTCTGCTGCAGTGGGGAAGAAGTGCGTGGTACCAGCATGAATGACTTTCAGGCGGGCTGGAAACAACAGAGAGTACTATATGTCATTCGCCCGCAAGCGTTGCTTCACCTCCAGAAAGGACGCCCTGAGCTTTTGCACCGCTTTGGCGTAATCAGGAAAGATCATCACATGCTGGTTTTCAACTTGCAGTGGACCCGCACGTCTGGCGGCTTGTAGCACCGTGTCGCGGTCTTGAAAATGAAGGAATTTTGCGAGCAATGGGCGAGGTGCGTTGCCGGGTGGCGGTTTACCGGCTGAGACTCGATGGGCTCGCTCTATAGAGCAAAAAGCTGTGCGGTCTTTAGTTGGGGTGAAGGATTTAACCCAGGCCTCCACGTATTTAATGGGGTGTACCCCCTCAACGCCCTCCGGAAGACCCAGCACGCGTATGTTGCAGCGCCGAGAGCGTCCTTCCAAATCATCCATACGTTCCTCCATGGTCGCCAGACGATCCAGGGCTGTTCGAAGTGTTTGCTGCTGCGTCTTCAGGGTGGGCAGTATATCAGCGAGGGATCTCTCTCCCTCCCTCACCTTATCGGCTAGTTTCTGCTGGTCATCGCGAATAAGGTTTATGTCTGTAGTGAGAGTGCCCAGACACTCTTCCATTGAGGCGCTGGAAAGTTCGATGGCCGCCAGGACCCGGTCCAGTTTGTCAAAGATTGTTGGGTCCGGCTGGGTCGTGGGTGTTTTAGAGAGGGTGCTGGTTCGGGTTGATTTTTTGATGCCGTTTCCGGGACCGACGTCTGTTGAGTGGCCCTTGGCTTCCCCATGCTACTGGCCGCAGGTGTCTTTCCCTCTTTCTGCAGGGTCGACCGTGGGGGCGAGGCCGAGGTATCACGCCCCTGGGGGTCAATCGTCCTGCTCGTTGCCTTTTTGTTATAGGGGGCGTGGTGCGCCCGTAGGTCGCCAGCACCCCAGCGGGGCCTGTTCCACCGCACCGCCAGCCGCGCTACTTAGGAGGTGCCCGTATTTCACCGTTGTTCCCCGTCCAGGCTGCCACTCAACACCCCACGTGGGGGGGCCCACCAAGGAGTATAGTAGCGCTCAATCCGGCAATCTCTGGGGGAGTCAGCACATAGAACCACTCGGTCGCGGCCCGGTGGTACTTGTCCTGAGTGTGGAGAACTTGGGCGCCCACTCACTGAGTCAAGGAGGGAGGTGGCTGCCCGGTGTCGGCCTATTCACTGGGCCTCGGCCGCCATATTAAAGTCAGGCAATGGTGGGCTGTGGTCTGGCCTCCCAGACGGTGTGGCTGAACAAGGGGGGTCCGGAAGGGCAGCGGGGAGGTCAGTGTTGGGCGTCGCTCACCCTCTGCATCGGCGTACCTCTGGTCCCTGGGGAGATCCGGCTGCTGTGCGCGGGCTTCGTCACTCCGCGGGCGCCATTGTGGAGTCAGGCGCGCAAATCGTGCTGCTTGTAGGGCCGCTGGAGATGAGCTCTCATGGTACCTGCCCCCGGTCCGCCGTCCCTAGACTGCAGGAGATGATTACGGTCCCTGCCGAGGGGGAAGAGCCTCGCGGTGGTGCCGCCGCTGCAGGGCCGCCGCCGACAGCCTCCGACCCCCCTCGGTCCTCTGCCGGCGTAGGACAGGGCTGCAGTTCGTGGTGTCAGAGGATGAGGGGCCAACAGCAGGCCCAGTCCTGGCACCAAGCACCTATCGGACACGCCTGCAACCGAAGATCGTCTGGCCAGGCTTTGCTCCGCAGGTCAGTCTGGGCCAGGGACAAGTGGCCGCCATTTTGAGTCCGGGCCCGAGGCCAGATGTCGTCGGCCCTATCCGCGCGGGTACTGCAAAGTGCCACTGTTTGCGGGCATCCACTGGTGCTGCTGTGATTCCGCTGTCCGGGAGGGTGTTTTTCCCCCCTGGTCGACGAGATGTAATGACCTTCTGGGCCGCCCGGCTGTGGAGCCTCAGCAGACCGCGGCCGCCATCGTGGCTTGCTAAGCCACGCCCCCGGCTGCTACTAACTGTTAGCAGTGTCAAGGGTCAAGGGGATTGTAATAACCTATAATAATAATAATAACCTATATTAAAAGGAGCACCAGTTTGAGGTGCAGGCCTATCGCCAAGCAGAGTCTATTTGTTTATTGCTCAACTGACAAATCATGTAGAGCGCCCGTCAAGGGATTCAAGACATGCATTTTCTACACTAGAATATATACTGGATCACTCAAAATAGAAAATAAGGAGAAGGCTGTCAAACAACCCTATTCCTGCTCCAGCACTAAATCCGACATACGAGTGACTGCTCCTGCCAGGGAGAATGTCTGTCATTTGAAGAGGTGAACATCTGAGAAAGTCTATGAGAATTATCATGTGATAATGTGGCCATGTGATCTATGGTAAAGTCTAATCCTTGCATTGAAATAGATGAGTAAAGGAAATGTGGGTTACTCCCCTTTCTCTGCTATATCAATGGTGTGAACTTTACAGTTCCAGTCACCTTGGTTGTGAATTATGACCTGCTCCTACCCAGGCTGGCCTGCCGGGTGAATGTTTCATTGCCCAACTGGACTTCAAGGAAGTATGACATTCTGGCTGGTTTCATATATTGTACCGAGATGGCCAGAGTTCCTTCATTTAGTCTCTTCACTCCTACGGGAGGTGTTGGCTTGCCTCTGACGGGAGCCCAAGTAACCATCTCGAGTGGAGGTGAAAACATTCTTTGGTGATTTCTTGTGTCAATCCAGGATCTTTGGAATTCCTTAAACATGGGGAACCACTACTCTCAGATTTAAGATCTGTCAGCCAGAGTGCCAATTCTACCTATCCATTGCTACAAATAGGTAAGCGAGCAAAACCCCTTCTTCACACTTCAAGTCAGAACAAAGGAAAGGCCAAGATCCCAAGTCCTCATTTTCTCTTTCCTTGGCTGTCTACGTGAAAGGCCATAGTCATAGAAAGTTTCTAGTGACCTCTGAGCTAGCTGGCAAATCTTAAGTCTAATATAGTCAGTAGAGACCTAGTCGACCTCAGTCCTACGTCTACACTGCTGTTTATATTATTCCAATGCGCAGAGCCTATTGGGAATATAGGAACTACACTACATGGCGCCCAACGTTTGGTAAGGCGATAAATCTAACGCAAGACGTTAGAGTAACTCAGTCGTGCTTTTTCACACAGACCCCTTTTCCCGTAAATACTCCAAAAGACGTCTGGAGTGGGTAAAAGGTTCAAATCAGCCGGAACTTAGTAGGAAGAGATTCCTGTGTATAGTTTTTGATTTAGTCAACGTTGAAGGATACAGTGTTCCAAAATATTGTGCACCTAATCTTTGTTCCCTTGAAACCTGATCTGCAACCAAAAAACTTTCTGTCAGTAAAATGCCTGACGGAGACAAAGAAAGAGATGCTACAGCATCTCAACTGTTGTTGGATGACACAACTATCCAACAGAATGACCCGAATGTTATACTCATTCCGGTCAACGTAAGAAGAACTATAACTATTAAACTTATAGAAAATGGACTGACATCGCGAGGTGGTACAGTCATATTCGTGGTAGAGGCCCATGAATATCGGCAGACAGAGGTATTCTATTCATGGATACACTTTCCAGCAGCAAATGCTGTGACACACGACTTCCACTATTGCAAAATAGAGGAACCTCCGGATGAATACACTCCTTTCGAGGAGGTTGAAATCCCATTAAATTACCAAGAGCACCTGCTCTGGTTTAAAGGCGCCCTAAAACATAATAATCACATCACCAGGCTCGGTCCACTAGGTAGACCAGGAGCAACGTGGCCTGGTCTAGCCAGCTACTCACCACATCCAGACATCGAAAAAATGTCAGACCGGGAACTTTTAGCCCAGCTAAAAATACGAATTAAAATACATAGACAATTAGTCCAATATGTAATGCGGACTTCAACAGTCCAACCAGCAATTAACATTCCACAGCTGACCCCTCATCAGGGGAACACAAACAAAATTACACCACAGAGCATACAATCATGTCTTGGTAAAACACCCGCAAAACGGGAACAAATTCCATTCTGGTTAGCACAAAAAATCCCTCAAATAGAGGCAGTATTTCCTGATACTACACCTACTGAGAAACACAGAATTCTGACTGTCTGTCTTCCAATGGGGATCGCACCACATGTGGAGGACTGTGACACTTGGGGCACAGTCTTTGCTTCCATCTACACAAAAACACATGGTGTTCCGTCCATGGCGGTTATACCAGATGTACTAAGGCAGATTCAAAATGAATACGGTCCAGAACCTGCTTTAACTCTGGGTATGAAATTACTGAAAGACTTCAAGCAGGTCTCGGCTATATTATTAGCCAACATAAAAGGAGAAGCAGCATCTGTGGCGATCCGCCAGAAATTGAAAGAAACAGATATAGCAGAACAGCCATTTGAACTTGCCAGAATCATAGAAAAATCCTATGAAGAACTAGGAAGAGATAGTTTGGGTGGGAAACCAGTAAAACCCCAACTGAAAATCCTGAAAAAACATTTATTAAAAATAATCTAAACACTCCAAAAAAGAGCTGGGATGGAAATAAACAATCTACTCCCAAAGAAAAAAGATTCCAGTCCAGAGGAAGGTCTCAATGAAGAGAAAGATCTCCTGACCGAGGGAACAAGTCTCCCCAGAGGGAGCCCTCTGAGAAAAGATACAACCTTAGAGATAGGGATAAAATAAGAAAGCCTGATAGATATCAAGATATTGATACACGTCCCTCACGATCTTTTCAGACTTCCTCGCAGAAATCGGAAAGAAGAGGACGGTCAGAACACAGGGAAGAGCACGTCAAGTCCAAAGTCAAGGAACCTGCTCATCAAAGTAAAAAATTACAATTTCTAAAAAAGAAGGTAGCCAGTATTAAAATAATTAAACATGCCGAGAATACTGAGGACATAGCTGAAAAACAGAGAGTGGGCCCAGACAATGTTAGACAGCGCAGCAGAAGTGACCATAGCTCGCAAGATCCTGATGAATCTTCTAGAGACAGTGGACACGAATGAATACATTCAGGAGGAAACTGCAGATACCAGAGTTAGCAAACCTCATAAAATATACGAAATAAAATTACGTATAGAGGGAGATAAGACTAGGAAAGTAAGAGGTATTTTGTGGGATAATCTTTCAAAAGGCTATGACATCCTTTTAGCTGAGAAAGACTGGCCACCAGAGTTTGTCAGGGAGTGCCCTCATGGCAAAGAAATGATTATGCCTGCCTTCTCAAATCATATTCCAATTCATAGAAAATATACATATGCAAGAAAATGGGCAGTGGCCCAAGCTCCTGCATTATACAAAAATCATGTAGGATGGGATGAGGACTCTCCTCCTCATAAAATCCAGTTAAAATGTCAACCCACTGCACAAAGGCAGTACCCAATGAAGCAAGAAGCTAAAAAACAAGTCAGGGAGATCTTAGATCAACTTGAATACCAGGGGGTGATTGAAACATGCACCTCACAAATGAACAATCCTTTGTTTCCTGTCTCCAAGCCAGACGATTCATATCGTCTAGTTTTGGACTACAGACACCTTAACTCATGTTGCAAAACATTTGCAGTACAAAATTCACACAGTACAGCACTAATGAATAACATTGTGCGCAAAAAATACAAAACAACATTAGACATCTCTAATGGATTCTTTTGTCAAAACATTGCACCTGAAAGCAGGTATTTGACCGCTTTCTCAATAATGGGGTCACAGTAAATTTCTGTCGACTCCCACAGGGATTCAAGAATAGCCCAGGATTATTCTCAGCAAGGGTAACAGAGTTACTACAAATATATGATGATGAGGCATTATCTTATGTCGATGACATCTATCTCACAGATGATGACCTGGAGACTCACTTGAAAAGAGTAAACACCATAATACTTGGGTTTGCAGCTGAGGGTTACAAATTCAACTTTAAAAAGTCACGAATTTCCCATCTAACAGTCCTGTTTTTAGGATATGAATTATCAAGTGAAGGCAAGAGCCTAGCAGACAACTTCTTAGAGAAGTGCACTGTACTCCAAGCACCAAAAACGCTGAAGAACTTACAATCAATACTAGGTTTCCTGAATTTCGGAAGAACATACATTCTAAATTATGCAGAGAGGGTCAAACCTCTCTATGAATTAATAAAACCTGATTTCAAACCAATCTATTGGACTCAGAAACACACAGAAATTTTAAGATCATTGCAAACAGACATGTTAGCTAAAACAAAATTGCAAACTCGCGAAAACATACGCAACCTTGTAAACCGAGTCATCCCAGGAAGATGCGGATTCACGTACCTGACCTCTAATGAGGGAAAAACGGTACCAATAGCTTACAAATCACACTTGTACACAAAAGCTGAAAAGACATTCAGTCTTACGGAAAATATTGTAAATGCGGTTCAAACAGCTGTAGCAAAAGAAAGAGCCCAAGCCCAAGGCAGACAGATAACTGTTTTAACAGCAGAATCAGCCTTTGAGGCATTAACAAGCCCACGCAATTTGACTGCTGTGGCATTAGATCCAAAATGGATACAATGGGAAAATTCTCTTGCTGCAGACAAAGTGAAATACTATTTTGACCCGAAAATGAAAAAATGAAAGATCTAACATATGAAGAAGAATATGCTCTGCCAATCGAAATTTTGCCTCTCGAACAGTACACATGTGTAATCTACATGGATAGATTTGCACAACACTACGATGTAGAGAGGAAATACTACAACGCAGCGTGCGCGTTTGTTAAAGGTCGCTGGCGCTTTGGTAAATTCAGACCAATATTCACCAAAACTGAATCGTTCAGAAACTGTTCAGCTCAGCGAGCTGAAATCAGGTCTTTAAAGATCACGCTGGAAAATGCCGATCGTGAATTCCCGACACTAATAGTGTGCGATTCGCATTACTGCGGCAAGTCCTACATAATGAATTGACGAACTGGGTTCAAAACGATTACAAAGATGACACAGGTGCCACAATAAAGCATAAAAAGCTTTGGGAACAGGTAGTTCTTTTGCAGAAAGAACTACAAAAGGCTCACGTGATACATACACTGAGTCATCAGCGTGATGGCGTTCACGTTGCAGGGAATTCATTGGCTAACACAGCCACAGCGGAAGCAGCTCAAACGGCTTCCGTAGCCACAAAAAAGCGTTTAGAAAAATACATAGAAGGGGAAACCATGCTGGCGGTAAAAAACGTCTTCAAAAGGCGACTGTGCAGCCCTACCTGTGAACTATCCACTCAATTATACATACATAATCGATGCAAACTCCGTTACTTTTGCTCGAATCCCTGGAGTGGGGGATAGAGTAATTCCAAACACGAACAGGAGAATCTTTTTAATAGCAGACGCACACATGGGATTGGGTCTAAGGCATCAAGAGATCTTGAAATCTCTGAAAGAATTACAATCAGAATACTGGTGGCCGGGGATGAGCCTGCATAATTACAAATTTGCAATGAGCTGTCCAAACTGCAACAGAGATCGCAGTGGTGAACCGACCGGAGTATTGCCAGGACCCTTCTTTTAGAGAGCATAAGGCTATCTGTACGCAAAAATGCATTACCATTTATGTTTAAGACCAGAATCACTTAAAATGTAGACATCAACACTCGGCTGACGCCAGAACTGTTATAAAAGATTTGCGAGTACGTATCGGCACATACGCAATTGCCATGCTACATTCTGACCAGGGTCCTGCTTTTAGCTCTCGAGCTTACAAGGAGGCCATGACCAGCATGGGCATTGAATTGCGGTACTCTTGTCCCTTCCATCCTGAGGGAAATGCGGTAGTGGAAAGAAAAAATCGGGACATGAAGCAATCTATAACGGCGAGGGTATTAGGTTCGGGTGATGGGTGGGTCCAACATTTAACAAGTGTCCAACGTAGTCTTAATAATCTGCCAAGAAATTCTCTAAAAGGTTTCAGTCCGTACGAACTATTGTTCGGGACTAGAATGCATATTCAGGACCTTGATAGTCAGACTTCAGTGGTAGAAGAAAAATGCTTTGATATCAAAGATCGTTTGGCTATTTTACAGGACTTAAATGAAACAAGAAAATACCTGAGCAACGTAAAGCTAAAACAGCAGCCAACAGCCACTGAAGAGAAACCACCTGTCCCAGCAAGGCCTGTCTGGATTCCAAAGATTGGGGATCTGGTCAGAGAGAAGATCGCGGTGAAGAAGGAATTTGGGCCTTCTTACAGAAAAGCAGTACCTGTCTTAGCTGTCAGCAGAACAAGATCAGTTGTACTACCGCCCCTTGCTGGTAAAAAGGAGAACCAAGTTGTATCCATCGACCTGGTAAAACCACAATCATGTGGCCAATAATAAGTAGTAGGCCCAGTGGACTCCCAAGAAATAGCAGAATACCAAAATTCGCTACAATACAAGAGGTTCAAACTGAGAGACTAATCACATTTGAAAAACCTGCAGTAAATAAAAAAGGACTATGCAACAAAGCCATGGAACTTATGCCTCTTGAAACCCAAATTGCAACAGTACGTCAAGAAACACCTGTCTACAACGATGTAGCCTCAGACTATGCTAATGAAACAAAAAATGCAAAAGCAACTGAAAATCCGGAAGCAATTCCAACAATTGACAGAACTGAATCTGGCTACTTCATCAATTTCGATAGCTTTTCTGAAGATCCAAGCGAACCTGAAGAAACGCCAACAACAAAAACTTTCAAAGACAAAGTAACTGAACTCATTCATCAACTCAAAGAAACCTACCTGATTTCTCCATGGATTGAATTTTGGATTGTGTTAGGTGTACTTTTCCTCCTGCTTTGGCTCATCATGGTACTTTGTTTGGGAAAATTCATTGAAGGAAAATACAGTACAATGGACACAGCAAGTCAGAACATTAACTTGGTCCTAAAGCCTCACAAGTCATCTCACATCGAGAAAAGAGAACTATCATCAGCGAATGTCACAGCCAATCCAATACCCGGTGGGGTAGCACGGGACAAAACGGATTATGAAATCTATGGCCCGGTTGAGCTCTTGAAATATCCACATCAGTTCAAGGTTTCATTAAGTGACTTTGTAAAACGAGTACATTCTCTGATGATTGGGACTTTGAAAGTATTAATGATATGATGTCAGATTTAGTAATGTCAGCGAAATTTACAGAACATGATTACTTACAGGGTTCATCAAATTATGAAGAAATGTATTGTTATAATCACTTTGCACATTACTATTTGCATAAATCTGCTCAACCTAGAAATGTTTTTAATTATAATCAATGGGAACATTGTGCAACTCCGCCTCAAAGCAGTTCGAAAACATTTTACGAGAAATTCCCATACTTCTCAGGGTTTAACACAAGTGATGCAAAAACGTTTTATTTCAAACTATTAAATAAGACAGGGGTGAAAACAATGCTGACAAATACTAAATGTATCTATTCGGAAACATTTTATGAAAAATTGAATACGTTTGGTTTTGATTTCTGGAAAAAGAACATTGAAACAAAAACCATCTGGGGTACAAAAGATTGGCAGGTACAAGGTTTAGAAGCATTATTTAGAGCATGCATGATCCCAGAACAAATAATATTCTTGAATGATACCATTCAACAGACTACTTGTCTTGGCCTAGCCAAGATAAAAGATTTAAACAAACCGTCTATTCCAAAGCCAACACCTGACAGTAATAGCACTACAGATGTTGAGATAGACGTATCCCATATTTTTAACCAAAACAGAACACATCCTGATTGGAAAAATGGTTGATCTGGCCCACAGACACAAATAACTGTCAAGATAGATTCCTGAACAAAATACAGGGGTTAAAAATGACCAGGCCAGACCCTAGATACTCCCAGAGACAACATCCAGGGATAGTTACAACATACAGTGTAGGCAAACTATGCCTTGAGTGGCTACAAAAATCCACACTGGCTGAAATCAAGCAACACTTGACTTTACTTAAAGACGGTGCTGACTTGCGTGATTTCATAATGGGACCACGCAAACAGCGTCAAAAACGTTTCATAGCGGCCGGTATATACGCTGCATACAACGAAGCTTGGAAAGTAATGCAAATTGAAACAGCAGAAAAAATACGAGAAATTGATCGTATTAATTTGGAAAAATCACTTTCTGTTGTGGACAATGGGTTAATGACTCTGTCCTCCAGAATATATTCACTGGACAGTATTGTATCATCTGCTATTGATATAATAGAGCAGGACTTACTAATGTTACAACACGGTCAGTCCCAATTACGTTCTATTGTACAGCTTGGCTGGACGTTGCAAAATCTGTGTTCAGGCTACGTACCATGGCGTTTAATCAACACAGTCTTTATTCACTATCTTTAACCTTACTGATAAACAAATCAGTTTGGCACAAAAAGGAGCAGACTATACGATTCTGAGCATTGAAAAACTTGAGAGATTACCATTGACAATGTCAGAAAGACCTGTCATTGAATGGATAATACACGGAATAATTACAATTCCGATAACAACTTTCCAATTTTAAATACTGCCAAGAGTATATACCAGCGGGCCAGTATGAAAGGTTGGGTAAAGGGTACATCAAGTCATCATGGAAATTACCTTATACACACACATGTTACAGTGAAAAGAAACAGAATGTATTTCTTAGTGGTAAAAATTGTAAACGATCACTAAGCGGTATACTTCTGTGTCAAGGTATTAACCTGCATGGGGCCTGTGAAGGGACTTCAAATAACCTTTTATGTCACCTGCATGGCACTCCTACAACACAGATAGAGCCATTTTTTAGACGGCTTTCTAACGGGAGCTATATTCTAATAGTGGACCACAGCTGTTGTGGCATGGTGCCAGGGAAAGCCTATCTCATCAGCGTGAGTTCCATGGTCACTTGCTGTATGCAAGTATTGTATCCAAACAGCACTCCAGATACGGAGGCAACAATTTGGCCTTCTTTGAATATCTCTTCTATTCGAATTGATACTTTAAGCAGAATAAAGTCTGTTCTTTTACAGACAACTGTGCCCTTAACGTCATCAAAAGAAACGTATGATCTGCAAGTTGCAAGGACAACGGCAGAGATACATAGCCTTTTATCAACAAATTGCCCAGTGCATTTCGCAGAAATGCTATGCCAAATCCTAAATATGTCAGATACCAGTGGCATCCCACATGTATTTAAGACAATTTTTTCGGGACTGTTAACACCCTTTGAAACAGTTCTGGGCATTTTTCCTAATTTTGTCCATTCTGTCTTTGGCGGCCTACCACTTCTTTTGGGACTCGTAGCAGGAATTTTGTTTTTGATCCTTCTGCTCCGATATGGCAATCCAAGTCACAGACAAGATTCCAGCAATGATGGAAGAAACGATCCTAGCTATACGCTATCGGGACCGCATAACTAAAGTCCTCGGATTAGCCCGGCTAAGAGATCTGAATATGACCTGGTTTCTTTCATTCAGACCCATCTGGCAGAATTGCATCTTACCTGTGCTTCGATGTATGCTATGCGGAGAAGAATGCGTGTACCATTGGATACAGATACTTTGCTAAGTCCTGTAACGCTCATGCATCGTGTTGTCCCCAGCGGCTACCCATTCTGATGATGGCATTCGTTGAGACTTCAGCACTACGAATATGTGGCAGTGAAGTGCGAGATGAGAGAAGCATCACCCAGGTACGACCTTCTGTGAGCATTGATGATCTTGACATCGATGATAGCAATCATGCTCACGACTGTACTGTTGCGGCATTTTCAAACTTGGTCGAACTTTCACCTGAAGCCGTAGACCAATTTTTTGAGAGTCTGTCTGAAATGATGTTCTCCCCTGAACAGAAAGAATAACTTTTAAGCAACGAGCACACAGCGTTCCCTGAACTCTGAATTCGGCCTTCAGCTTTGATAAACAAAAGCTACTGAAAACATTTGGAACTATTTTTTCCCCTGAAAGCGAAATTATTTTTTCTTGACCTTCGAAAATATTTACCTTTTTCCTGGCACATGTACTCTGCTTAAAGTAGAACTATTCTTAGAGAACAGAGCTTCAATTTTGGAAACTCTAGAGACAATATATTACCTCAACCTCTAGCACATGTACAAGCATTTGTATTATTATGTGATGGAATGGTCTCGACCTTTTCTTCTGTATTAAGAGCCATTTCAAGTGTAATTTTCGCAATCCATTCAGCTGATAAATATATGCAATCCTTTTTTCTGAATGATAACACTGCTTACAGTACCAATAATCATTTTCGTGTATTTACCATATACCATTTCAAATGCAAAGTATGTATTTTGGGGTGGGTTGGAAAAACACATGCACTTTTACATGTTTACTATTGCTTAGTTTTAGTAATGATGGACATTGGATCGTGGAGTGGGTATTGTGTTTCTATCTAGGAACCTAATTCGATATTTCTATTTTATGCCCATGTACGGTTATAATCAATAATATCCTTATAAAGGCATAGGAATCGTATCCATATTTAGTCGTAGTTGAGTACGTTAGTCAATATATATATATGTATGTATATATATATTTTATCTATTTTAAAGTATCATATGGCTAAGAAACCATATCAATGCTTTTACAGTATTATTTCATAATACTCCTTTTACTGTACGCACTTTACTTTACTATGAGTATTGCAATTGTGGCAATTCATTTCTCTTGCATGAGAAAGAAAACTGCTCAATAAATAACACCTTTTATTGAAAACGCCCGTCTCTCTTTTCTCTGCACTCTGGTGAAACTAAGTATGCACACTTGATTGAGTGAAATAGCTGTCTATTGTTTTCACACAACTCTAGAGATACACTCTTATTCTGAGGGAGCAAAGTTGTCATGTTTTATGGTTGTCAGAAGCTAATCCCTTCTTGTCTATCCAGGGAGGTTAAACTCCTCCTCGTTTATTCGACCTCAGTCCTACGTCTACACTGCTGTTTATATTATTCCAATGTGCAGAGCCTATTGGGAATATAGGAACTACACTACACCTGGAGTGGTAAATGGCTTTTGTCATTTTACAGCTTGGCAAGGACAGCACTGTGCTAGTCCTATGCTTAAAGACTTTGCTGTAGAAATCGCAAAAGACTTTGTCCTTTTCTATCTCGGCGTGGTTGGCACTGTGCTAATCCTATGATTGAAGACTTTGATGGAAAAGCAGACATTTGAGGTGAGCAGATCTAGAGTGTCGCTGGTGTTGAGAGTGCTATATACAGGAGCTACTTTCTGCCTAAACTTGAGAACTTCCCAGAGTTCTCTGCTTCTTTTTTGCATAATTTATTCGTCACTCTATGCCTGAAAGGGTATTTTTGTGACTTATTCTGGGTGCTCCCTTATGTCTGGACAAAACTATACCTCTCTGAAGAGCCCTAATTCGAGAGAAACACTGTGTCAGGGGTTGCTTTTACTCATTTCGGGTTGGCTTGGTTGGTATTTTACCAATTCAAGCCGTAATACTGTGCCTGGAGGGATAAATGGCTTTTGTCATTTTACAGCTCGGCAAGGACAGTACTGTGCTAGTCCTATGCTTAAAGACTTTGTTGTAGAAATGGCAAAAGACTTTGTAGTTTTCTATCTTGGCATGGATGGCACTGTGCTAATCCTATGCTTAAAGACTTTGCTAGCAAAGCAGACATTTGAGGTGAGCAGATCTAGAGTGTCAATGGTGTTGAGAGTGCTCTATACAGGAGCTACTTTCCACCTAAAGTTGAGAACTATCCAGAGTTCTCTGCTTCTTTTTTGCATAATTTATTTATCACTCTATGCCTAAAAGGGTATTTTTTTAATATATATATATTTTTGAGTGGGGGTCGAAGCGAGTAATGGGGGACTTGCTGGGCACTAATAAATCACTTTGATTGGCACTAAGAACTTTGGGTCTGCTTATCGTCATTCCTGTTCAAGTGAAGCAGCTGTTGGTGGCGAATTCTACATATATATATATATATATATATATATATATATATATATATATATATATATATATATATATATATATCCAACAAACAGGTAAGCCCCAAAGACGAAGTAAAGCCACAAGAAGTTTAATCAGGCACTGAAAATTTACATCCATTTCACAGCTTGCCAGCAGAAAACACGCAACTGCAGTCTTCGAAGGTTAATGTCAGCCTGACGAGTTTCAGGATTTCCTCAATCCTTTCATCAAAGGCAAAGTTCAAAGCAGATTAGAGGACAGTTTTTCAAAGCACACATTAGTAGATATTTCAAACATCTGCCTCTGTGGGCGTGCCATTTCACAAGGCCTTCTGGTCATAGCAGTGCGCCAAAAATCTTCCCCTCGTGGGGCTGCCTCTAATGCCTTAAAATTAGAACTGAAATAAAGTTCCAAGTGAACAGCATCTTTGGTGGTATTTCTTTCCACTTGGAACTTTAATACAGGTTTAATTTGTAAGACTTGGGAAGCTACCCCACTTGGGGAGGACTTTCAGCGCACTGCATTGTCCAGAAGGCCTTGCGTAACGCCACACCCACTGTGGCAGGTGTTGGGAATATCTATGTAGGTGTGCGAAGAAAAGCTGCTTCTTACTCTTCTCAACTATGCCTCTGAAGAAAGGATGAGACGATCCTGAAACGCGTCAGGCAGACGTTCATTTTGAAAGACTGCAATTGTGTGTGTATCTGCTGGCAAGCGGTGAAATGGATACAAATTTCGAAATTGCCTATTAAACTTCGTGTGGCTTTACTTCAACCTTGTGGGCTGACCTGTTTTGTTGGATGTATTGACGGCTGTTGCCCAGCCGTGAAGTATTGTCCACTGCTTGGAGGTGGGTCCGTGTAGGCTGACAGAATTTGCATGCAACCACGGAACGAAGACAAACAGCGCCAGGACAGGATGGTGCTGGTTTGTGGCACTGTTACGCTGCTTGAAAGCGAGGCAGACAGCACCTTTGGTGGTATTTCTTTCCACTTGGAACTTTAATACAGGTTTAATTTGTAAGACTTGGGAAGCTACCCCACTTGGGGAGGACTTTCAGCGCATTGCATTGTCCAGAAGGCCTTGCATAACGCCACGCCCACTGTGGCAGGTGTTGGGAATATCTATTTAGGTGCGCGAAGAAAAGCTGCTTCTTACTCTTCTCAACTATGCCTCTGAAGAAAGGATGAGACGATCCTGAAACGCGTCAGGCCGATGATCATTTTGAAAGACTACAATTGTTTGTGTATCTGCTGGCAAGCGGTGAAATGTGCATTGTGTAATTAATTACTTGTTGTGTGCTCGCTCACTCCCCGGTCCACCGCAGCTACCAGTGCTGTTTGTTGTGGAGGGAGGCAAGCAGCACCACTTCCTGGTTGCTCCATTGGAGGCGGCCATACTTGGTGGGTTGACGCGCTAGTCTCCCACTCCGCCCTGATTACTAAAGGGCCGGCCAGAAGCGCGCTCGAAATTGACTTACAAATTTATCGCGCTAGCGCTTGGTAGCAAGTAGGACTGCTACAAGCGTGTTCTTGTAGTCCTGCTAATAATTGTTTTTAGACCGTTTTTAAAAACATTGTGCATTGTGTAATTAATTACTTGTTGTGTGCTCGCTCACTCCCCGGTCCACCGCAGCTACCAGTGCTGTTTGTTGTGGAGGGAGGCAAGCAGCACCACTTCCTGGTTGCTCCATTGGAGGCGGCCATACTTGGTGGGTTGACGCGCTAGTCTCCCACTCCGCCTAACCTACTTAGCCCCTCGCTCACCCGCGCAGCGGTAGCGCCGGAGACGTGCCGGAGAGGCGCCAGAGAGAAGCCAGTCTGCGCCAGTCCGCGTCCAGACGCTTCCTGCTACCTGTGGTAAGATCTGCTTATCATGGCTGTACCCACGCTGGTCTATGACTGTTTCACACTCCATGCCCTACGTCACGCTACTAGTTCGGCATGTGATCACATGTTCCTTCCTACTCTCTCTGATTTTATTTGTAAAAACTGTAATTGGAGTCCCTCAATCTGCGTCAATCGACGTCCACTCTCTGTTCAGGAGTGGAGAATGTTCCTACTAAATTGTAGGTCTTTTAATAAACACCACACCGAATTGCGCCTACTGATTGAAGAGCTTAATCCCCATGCCCTCTTCCTAACAGAAACATGGCTTCAGGCAGACAACGACCCGGCCGTTGTCGGGGCTATTCCACCAGGATTCACTCTTAAGAGATTGGACCGCCAAACTGGGAGAGGTGGTGGACTGGCTATTGTTTATCGGGACAGTTACAAGTGCCGAATCACCCCCACCACATCATCGACCTGCGAAAGTTTTCAATTTTCGCTAGAACTCTCCCCCACTATCACCTTTTCCGGCATTCTGATCTAGCGCCCTCAATAATTTTATTACTAAGATTACTGAGCTAGCTGCCAGTGTCATTTTATCTTCACCTAATTTTACCCTGTTGGGGGATCTCAACTTGCACCTCGATGATCCTCTCGATACTGCTGCTAACTCGCTTTGTGCTAATCTTCAAGCGTTGGACCTCTATCAAAAGGGATTTCATGTAACGCATAACAGAGGTCATCTTCTCGACACTGTCTTTAGTAATATTAACGACATTACAGTGGAGCCCCCCATCCCTTTACCTTGGACGGATCATTTTGTGATACCTTTCATTTGGCGCACAAACACCCTCCCCTCTGCCCACTGTCTCGCCAAACACCAAGCTAGGAAATGGTCCTCTCTTTCCCTCCCTGCATGGGAAGCTGCTGTGGCTAGAGACCCCCCTGGGAAGGTGATGCACGCCAATATAGCAGCCAACAATTTTGACGGCTGGATCACCTCCTCACTTGATATGGTTCTTCCTGTTCAAAACAATAATCTTACAAAAAAAACAAAAGCTGCTCCATGGTACACACCCGCACTTAAGATCATGAAATTAGCCTGTCGTAAGCAGGAGAGAGCTTGGAGACAGGACTACTCCCAAACCAGGAAGGATGAATATAGAGCCAATATTAGGCTCTATAAACAGGAGATAAAACTAGCACAAACCTCCTTTTACGACAGCAGAATTCAAGCAGCCGCCAATGCCCCTAGGGAAATTTTTAAAATTGTGAAATCCCTCATTTCCCCTCCTGCCGAATGCCCCGATACTGAGGGTGCTCAAAACCGCTGCAACGATTTGGCTAACTTTTTTTCTCAAAAGATTTTAACAATATACTCCTCATTTGGGGATGCCAATAATGAGCTGGAACCCTGCACCCCCCCAACCTCCGATGCCTTAGCTTCTTGTAGGCTAGACACAATTCCACTCTTGGATGCTCCGGCACTAGATAAACTGACTGCTAAAGTCACCTCTGGATCTCCCAACGATCCAGCACCCCCACAAACTCTCAAATTGGCTATGGATATGATCCGCCCCATCATATTGGATGTTCTTAACATCTCCATCTCCTCCAAATCCGTTCCCCCGCCATGGAAGTGCGCAATGGTAAGAGCGCTGCTGAAAAAGCCCAATCTTGACCAAAGTAACCTTGCAAACTATCGTCCCATTTCCCTGCTCCCCTGGTTGAGCAAACTGCTTGAGAGGCACGTAAATAACACCTTAACGAACTATCTGGAGTCAAACAGTCTCCTGCGTGCCTCTCAGACAGGGTTTCGTCCGCTACATGGGACAGAAACTGCTCTTCTAGCGGTCACGGAAGAAGCAAGAGCTGTGCTGGATCAGGGTGGGAAAGTCGCCATTATCCTATTGGACCTGAGTGCCGCGTTCGACACGGTTAACCATGTCACCTTGTTGCAACGACTGACGGACATGGGCGTGTCGGCCGCGGCCCTGGAATGGCTGACGTCCTTCTTGACCGACCGGTTTTTCCAGGTCTTTGAGGGTGAGGCAGTGTCTCCTAAACATCCACTCAGGTGTGGGGTCCCTCAGGGCTCCTCCCTGAGCCCCACCCTGTTTAATGCCTACATGGAGCCCCTAGACAGGATAGTCCAACCCTTCGGTGTGCGTATTGTCACCTACGCGGACGATACCCAACTGGTGGTCTCTTTAGACCACGCGGAGGGTTCGTCCCACACCTTAGGTCCCTGTCTGGAGGCGGTCGCCAGATGGATGCAATCCTCCTGTTTAAAACTTAATGGGGAGAAGACGGACGTCATCCTGTTGGGGAATTCTTCCCCCTCCGCTTTTGCATCCATCTGGCCACCATGTCTGGGTGAGCCCCCCACTCCCAAGCCCCAGATAAAAAGCCTGGGGATCTGGTTCGACTCAGCCTTGAACTTTTCGGTACAAGCCACTAAGATTGCAGCCACCTGTTTTGGGTTGATGAGGATGTTGCGGAAGGTGCTCCCTCTGCTCCCTTTTCAGGCCAGGAGGATCCTGGTCCAGGCCCTGATATTATCGCGCCTGGACTATGGGAACGCTCTTTTTATGGGAGCCCCTTCCTTTGCTATTCAAAAGCTCCAAGTCACCCAAAACAGTGCGGCCCGCCTTCTCTACAATCTTCCTCGCTGGCAGTCAGCTAGTAATGCCTTAAGAGAACTCCATTGGCTCCCTATTGCAGCGAGAGTACAGTTCAAGGCTATGTGTATTCTACACAAGGCCTTCCATCACACTGGCCCCGCAATTCTACAGACCTTGGTTACCCCCTATGTCCCTTTGCGTTCCCTCCGCTCTGGCTCCCTCCAGCTGGCCACCTCCGTCAGAGTCAAGAAGGCTCGATGGGGTGGCCGCTCCTTTTCACACACCGCGGCCAGGCTCTGGAACGCCCTCCCCTTATCCCTCCGGGAAACCACTAACCATCTTTCCTTCAGGAAAACCCTTAAAACACACTTGTATGCGAAAGTACGCTGATCTGCCCTGAGCCCGCGCTAATAAAGTGTCAGTCATGAGCGCTACGAGGCCTCCGGGTAGATAGCGCTACACAAGTGTAATTTAATAATAATAATAATAATAATAAAATGGATGCAAATTTCGAATATGCCTATTAAACTTTGTGTGGCTTTACTTCAACCTTGTGGACTGACTTGTTTTGTTGTATATATATATATATATTTCACACTGCTTGGCTCACTTCCCCCTCGTTAGGCGCTCTTTCTCTTGGTCGCGTTGCTCCTGCAGTAGAGCCCACCGCTGTAAATTCTCAACAAGTTTCCCCGGTCCCGGGGATGGGCGGAGTCGCAGACACAAACGGTGACCACTCGCTTTCAATTCAGTTTTAGTGTTTATTTACACAATGGCATCGGGGGGTCAAACAAAAAACAACCAACGCGTTTCGACAGCGTCCGCTGTCTTGATCACGGTCAGTTTCGTGAATGAGGCTCACAGTTTAAAAGGACAAACCAATGTTTGGGTTACACCTCCATATTTTCTTGTACCCGCCCCCATATGCTAAGCATTCTGGGACCAGTAGTTTTTTAATACATTCTGATTTTTATAAACAAAAACATTAATTATTTCTGCAATTTCTACTGAATTACAAAGTTTATGAAAAGACTTATGTCATAATTGGGTACAATTTCGAAGGTTTATATATGTCCCCAATATTATGTCTAGGGTGAGTTCTGATTGAATTCCGCCCTCCAGTGGGCTATTCACCAATGTGCCTGTAATTGTTAGTTATTAAATTTTACATCCATACTGCCCTCCAGTGGGCTTAGTTGACAGGCATTTATGTGACAATGATTTCCTTTATGTGAGCTATTTACAAGGTGGAAAAAAGTGAGGTAGTGAAAATTAAAAGGGACAATTAATTAAAATGAATAATTGGTAAACAGGATGCTATTGGAAGGTTCAGTAGTTCATAGTTACGGTTTTCATTCTTTTAACAGTCTTTTTACAGTCTTTTACAGGTGTATATATAGTTCTTCTGACTGGTTAAGCCCAAAAGGTGTCATGGTTCTGAAGCTCAGAATATGTTTCGACTCTTTTTGTCGAAGAGATTTTTCATGGTGACCACCCCTTGCTGATAGGTTCATAGTCTCAATGCCCCAAAAGCGGAGTTGTTTCCAGTCCCCATTGTGGCTCAGCTCCATATGCTTGGCAACTGCATTTGCCCTGTCCTTGTTAACAGTGGCCCGAACATGCTCCAATATACTTTTTTTAACTCGCAGATTGTACTGCCAATGTATCTGAGTTTACATGGACACTCGATCATGTATATTGTATATTTGCTGTTGCATGTGATGCATCGTTTGATTTTCCAAGTTTTGTTATTTGGCATGATTATTTCAGTCGTCGGTTTTGCAATTTCACAGCACTTGCAGTTGTAGCATTTGACAAAGCCCTTCGTCTGTAGCCATTGCTTCTTTTTTGAGCCTGATTGAAAATGACTGTGGACCAACTGATCCTGAATGTTTCTGGCCCTCCTGTATGTTATTATAGGGTGGGTTCCCATTCTTTTGCCTATTACCGGGTCCAGTTGTAGTAATTTCCAATTTCTTTTCAGAATTTGATTTACTTGCTTGGTTTCACTACTGTAGTCCGTAATAAATCTGATTGGTTCATCCTCAGTAGGAATATGATTTTCTTTCGGCAACATACAGTCCGCCCTTGAGATTTGGTTAGCTCTTTCCCAGCATTTTTTTATGGATTGCTGATTGTATTGTCTTTTGTGAAAACGTTGTATAGCCATTTTACTCTGTTTTTGCCATTCTTGTTCCTCACTACATATCCTTCTTAGGCGTAAGAATTCCCCGTAGGGGATACTCGATATGAGTGATTGCTGATGGAAGCTGGTGGCCTCTAATGTAGCGTTGGTTGCAGTGTTTTTTCGGTGAAGGGTCGTTTCAATCCGGTTGTTCCTGATATAAATTTCTGTGTCCAGGAAAATGGCTTTGACCTCACTGATGTTGAAGGTGAATTTTATGCCCGGGGTGCTGCTGTTTAGTATTTGGAAATATTGTAGGAATTTTTCCTCACCACCATTCCACACTATAAACAGATCGTCTATAAATCTTTTCCAGACGATAATATGCTGCGTGAATGTTTGAAGGCTCTCGTTCCATGCCATCATTTCCTCCCACCATCCCATTGCGGTACAGGCATAATTCGGGCTAAAGGAAAAGCCCATGGTAGCTCCATTTTTTTGCTTATACAGCATATCTCCGAACATGAAAGTGTTGTTGCATAGCAAGTAGTGAATCATTTCAAGTAACATGCAATTATGATGTTGATAATGAATATTCCGTTCATTGAGGACATGTTTGCATGCATTGAGACCCATATCATTATCAATGTTCGTATACAATGCGATTATATCCATTGTGATCATGATAAAACCCGGTTGCCACTCAAATTGTTCCAGGTTGCACAGGAAATCGGTAGTATCCTTTATGTAAGATTTTAGACCCTTTACATGAGGACTTAGGAAAAAGTCAATGAAATTCGACAAAAGTTCCAATAAAGAGCCATTGGCCGACACAATTGGCCTCCCTGGTGGTTTAGTGGCATTTTTATGGATCTTAGGTAAGAAATAAACAGTAGCTGTTTTGGGAAAGTCAACTGTTAAATATTTTTTCTCGTCCAAATCCAAAAGTTCATCCTTTTCCCATTGGTTTATTTTCCTGTCCAATTCTCTCTTTATCTTGTCAATGGGATTGCTGTTCAATTTCTCGTAATATTGTGGATTATTCAGTTGGTCCATTGCTTCCATAGTGTATAATTTACGGTCCCATAGGACTATGTTCCCGCCCTTGTCCGCTGTTTTGATTTCAAAGGTTTCATTGTTGCGTAATAAGGCGAGAGCATCCCTTTCATCTTTGGATAAATTGTCTCTGGTCTTATTTTTGAGATTTATTTTGTATAGGTCGTGGATGACTGCCTCCTGAAACATGTCTACTTTATTTCCAGGTGTTAACTGGGGATAGAACTTGGATTTAGCTTTTAGTCCACTAGTTCCTGCTCCCAATTGCGGTAGTGCTGTCTCCAAATTGATTTCATGGCCCTCTTGAGCATTTAAATTCAGTAATGTCAAATAAGCCTCGGACTCCTTAGCCAACAGGGTGGATGTAGGTTTGGGTTGATTTTTTAGTATTTTAGGTCTGTTTTTTCTTTCAGCAAAGAATTTCGCAAGCTTAATTTTTCGGATATAGAGATAAAGGTCAATTCGTGTTTGCGCTAGATCTATGCGCGCTGTTGGGCAAAAGTTAATTCCCTTCTTGAGTAATGATGTTTCTGCTTCGGAGATTTCCTTTCCAGAAAGATTAATTATTTGTAGTTCCTCATTTACTTCCCCCTCTTTTGTTTCATTAGCCTTGTCTCTGTGCCAATTTTTTCGCTTGTAACCGTTTCGCCTTATGCCCCTCCTTGTGTGGGCTTTGTGAATCCTGATTGCCACGATCTCCCCCTTCCTCTTGCTCGACCACGTGCATTTCTTTGCGCCCCGCGGTTTTGTTCCCATTTCTGTTGTGATAGGACCAGGCGCATATCCCCTAAAAAAACCTTTTGTCGAGGATCTAGGTTGGCATCATCCTCACTTAAATCTGCTGATGTCAAAGATGCCATACTTGACGATGAACTGGCTGTATTTGTTTTGGGGGCTCTGAAGGGGTCATATTTCCGGGCGAACGTAAATATGCGTCCTTGCGCATAATCATTGGCATCCCTCTCAAATTTTGTTTGCTTTCTGATTCTAACTTCCTCCTCGTGTTTTTCTATTTGTTTGTTTAAATCCTCTTTGAATTTTGTCATTTCGGTATTCAATTTGAGACCATCTAGTTCTTTTTCCAGTGTTCGCAACTGATCCTTTATTTTATCAAGAGTTATGTCGATATGTTTTACCAATATCTTTAATAATCCCAAGGAAGAGTTAATTGTGTATTCACCCCACTCCTGAAGCAATTCATTCGAGACATCCTGCTGGTTTGGCATTATTAAAATTCGTAAGCCACGAGGCACTCTCTCCACTTCCAAATATTTTTGTAAGGAGATTAATTCCCATGATTTGTTAATCTCTTCAAGGACAAATTACGCCTCTGGGAAAAATTAAACAAAAAAGAGATTAACAAATCATGGGAATTAATCTCCTTACAAAAATATTTGGAAGTGGAGAGAGTGCCTCGTGGCTTACGAATTTTAATAATGCCAAACCAGCAGGATGTCTCGAATGAATTGCTTCAGGAGTGGGGCGAATACACAATTAACTCTTCCTTGGGATTATTAAAGATATTGGTAAAACATATCGACATAACTCTTGATAAAATAAAGGATCAGTTGCGAACACTGGAAAAAGAACTAGATGGTCTCAAATTGAATACCGAAATGACAAAATTCAAAGAGGATTTAAACAAACAAATAGAAAAACACGAGGAGGAAGTTAGAATCAGAAAGCAAACAAAATTTGAGAGGGATGCCAATGATTATGCGCAAGGACGCATATTTACGTTCGCCCGGAAATATGACCCCTTCAGAGCCCCCAAAACAAATACAGCCAGTTCATCGTCAAGTATGGCATCTTTGACATCAGCAGATTTAAGTGAGGATGATGCCAACCTAGATCCTCGACAAAAGGTTTTTTTAGGGGATATGCGCCTGGTCCTATCACAACAGACATGGGAACAAAACCGCGGGGTGCAAAGAAATGCACGTGGTCGAGCAAGAGGAAGGGGGAGATCGTGGCAATCAGGATTCACAAAGCCCACACAAGGAGGGGCACAAGGCGAAACGGTTACAAGCGAAAAAATTGGCACAGAGACAAGGCTAATGAAACAAAAGAGGGGGAAGTAAATGAGGAACTACAAATAATTAATCTTTCTGGAAAGGAAATCTCCGAAGCAGAAACATCATTACTCAAGAAGGGAATTAACTTTTGCCCAACAGCGCGCATAGATCTAGCGCAAACACGAATTGACCTTTATCTCTATATCCGAAAAATTAAGCTTGCGAAATTCTTTGCTGAAAGAAAAAACAGACCTAAAATACTAAAAAATCAACCCAAACCTACATCCACCCTGTTGGCTAAGGAGTCCGAGGCTTATTTGACATTACTGAATTTAAATGCTCAAGAGGGCCATGAAATCAATTTGGAGACAGCACTACCGCAATTGGGAGCAGGAACTAGTGGACTAAAAGCTAAATCCAAGTTCTATCCCCAGTTAACACCTGGAAATAAAGTAGACATGTTTCAGGAGGCAGTCATCCACGACCTATACAAAATAAATCTCAAAAATAAGACCAGAGACAATTTATCCAAAGATGAAAGGGATGCTCTCGCCTTATTACGCAACAATGAAACCTTTGAAATCAAAACAGCGGACAAGGGCGGGAACATAGTCCTATGGGACCGTAAATTATACACTATGGAAGCAATGGACCAACTGAATAATCCACAATATTACGAGAAATTGAACAGCAATCCCATTGACAAGATAAAGAGAGAATTGGACAGGAAAATAAACCAATGGGAAAAGGATGAACTTTTGGATTCGGACGAGAAAAAATATTTAACAGTTGACTTTCCCAAAACAGCTACTGTTTATTTCTTACCTAAGATCCATAAAAATGCCACTAAACCACCAGGGAGGCCAATTGTGTCGGCCAATGGCTCTTTATTGGAACCTTTGTCGAATTTCATTGACTTTTTCCTAAGTCCTCATGTAAAGGGTCTAAAATCTTACATAAAGGATACTACCGATTTCCTGTGCAACCTGGAACAAATTGAGTGGCAACCGGGTTTTATCATGATCACAATGGATATAATCGCATTGTATACGAACATTGATAATGATATGGGTCTCAATGCATGCAAACATGTCCTCAATGAACGGAATATTCATTATCAACATCATAATTGCATGTTACTTGAAATGATTCACTACTTGCTATGCAACAACACTTTCATGTTCGGAGATATGCTGTATAAGCAAAAAAATGGAGCTGCCATGGGCTTTTCCTTTAGCCCGAATTATGCCTGTACCGCAATGGGATGGTGGGAGGAAATGATGGCATGGAACGAGAGCCTTCAAACATTCACGCAGCATATTATCGTCTGGAAAAGATTTATAGACGATCTGTTTATAGTGTGGAATGGTGGTGAGGAAAAATTCCTACAATATTTCCAAATACTAAACAGCAGCACCCCGGGCATAAAATTCACCTTCAACATCAGTGAGGTCAAAGCCATTTTCCTGGACACAGAAATTTATATCAGGAACAACCGGATTGAAACGACCCTTCACCGAAAAAACACTGCAACCAACGCTACATTAGAGGCCACCAGCTTCCATCAGCAATCACTCATATCGAGTATCCCCTACGGGGAATTCTTACGCCTAAGAAGGATATGTAGTGAGGAACAAGAATGGCAAAAACAGAGTAAAATGGCTATACAACGTTTTCACAAAAGACAATACAATCAGCAATCCATAAAAAAATGCTGGGAAAGAGCTAACCAAATCTCAAGGGCGGACTGTCTGTTGCCGAAAGAAAATCATATTCCTACTGAGGATGAACCAATCAGATTTATTACGGACTACAGTAGTGAAACCAAGCAAGTAAATCAAATTCTGAAAAGAAATTGGAAATTACTACAACTGGACCCGGTAATAGGCAAAAGAATGGGAACCCACCCTACAATAACATACAGGAGGGCCAGAAACATTCAGGATCAGTTGGTCCACAGTCATTTTCAATCAGGCTCAAATAAGAAGCAATGGCTACAGACGAAGGGCTTTGTCAAATGCTACAACTGCAAGTGCTGTGAAATTGCAAAACCGACGACTGAAATAATCATGCCAAATAACAAAACTTGGAAAATCAAACAATGCATCACATGCAACAGCAAATATACAATATACATGATCGAGTGTCCATGTAAACTCAGATACATTGGCAGTACAATCTGCGAGTTAAAAAAACGTATATTGGAGCATGTTCGGGCCACTGTTAACAAGGACAGGGCAAATGCAGTTGCCAAGCATATGGAGCTGAGCCACAATGGGGACTGGAAACAACTCCGCTTTTGGGGCATTGAGACTATGAACCTATCAGCAAGGGGTGGTCACCATGAAAAATCTCTTCGACAAAAAGAGTCGAAACATATTCTGAGCTTCAGAACCATGACACCTTTTGGGCTTAACCAGTCAGAAGAACTATATATACACCTGTAAAAAGACTGTAAAAAGACTGTTAAAAGAATGAAAACCGTAACTATGAACTACTGAACCTTCCAATAGCATCCTGTTTACCAATTATTCATTTTAATTAATTGTCCCTTTTAATTTTCACTACCTCACTTTTTTCCACCTTGTAAATAGCTCACATAAAGGAAATCATTGTCACATAAATGCCTGTCAACTAAGCCCACTGGAGGGCAGTATGGATGTAAAATTTAATAACTAACAATTACAGGCACATTGGTGAATAGCCCACTGGAGGGCGGAATTCAATCAGAACTCACCCTAGACATAATATTGGGGACATATATAAACCTTCGAAATTGTACCCAATTATGACATAAGTCTTTTCATAAACTTTGTAATTCAGTAGAAATTGCAGAAATAATTAATGTTTTTGTTTATAAAAATCAGAATGTATTAAAAAACTACTGGTCCCAGAATGCTTAGCATATGGGGGCGGGTACAAGAAAATATGGAGGTGTAACCCAAACATTGGTTTGTCCTTTTAAACTGTGAGCCTCATTCACGAAACTGACCGTGATCAAGACAGCGGACGCTGTCGAAACGCGTTGGTTGTTTTTTGTTTGACCCCCCGATGCCATTGTGTAAATAAACACTAAAACTGAATTGAAAGCGAGTGGTCACCGTTTGTGTCTGCGACTCCGCCCATCCCCGGGACCGGGGAAACTTGTTGAGAATATATATATATATATATATATATATATATATATATATATATATATATATATATATACACACACACACACACACACACACACACACTCACTGGAAAAAACAAAGGTTACAGGGACTTTAAATTTAGGCTCAAATTTTAATCGTACAAAACCAGGGAAATTCAGCAGTTATAGTTGCCTGGTCCAACTCTAACTTATGCCCCCCACAATGCACTGCTCATGACATGATTAGTGACATCACTGATGACATCTCAAATGACATCATCTAGTGAGTGTAAGTATTTTTTAAGAGTTTATGATTGTTAAACATATATACTAAACTACTACAAAAGTTAAATTACTATACTAGGTGCACTACTTCTTACATATAATATGTGAGTGGCTATGTGACTGTACGTTTTCTTGTGTTTATTGGCGTGCGAGTTTCTGTATGGGTGTATAACGGGGTGTGTGAATAGCTGTGTGGGTGAGTGAGTTGCTGTGCGAGTGGCTGCATTGGTGAGTAAGTAGGTGTGTAAGTGGCTATATGGGTGAGTGAGTGGCTGTTTGAGTGGGTGTTTGGGTAAGTTAGTTGGTGTGTGAGTGGCTCTATTGGAGAGTGAGTGTCTTTGTGAATAGCTGTATGGTGAGTGAGCAGATGTGTAAGTGCTTGTGTGGACTGGTGAATAGGTAGTAAGTGGGTGTGTGAGTAGGTGCGCAAGTGAGTGTGTAGGTAAATAAGTGGGTGTGTGAATAGCTGTATGGGTGAGTGTTGCAATGTGACTGGCTGTACGGGTGAGTGACTGGTTCTATGAGTGGCTGTATGGGTGAGTGAATGGTTATATGAGTGGCTGTAAGAGTGAGTGAGTGTGTGTGAATGGCTCTATGGAGGAGTGAGTAGGAGTGAGTGAGTACTGTATGGGTCTGTGAATGGGTACGTGATTGGTTGTGTGGGTGTGTGAGTGGGCATACAAGAGTTTGCATAGGGTATGAGTGGGTGTGTGTGAGTGGTTTTGGGGATGATGTAATCCGTGATGTTGTTTGAGATGTCATCAGTGATGTCACTGACCATGACATGAGTGATTTAGTATGTCAGGTCATAAGCAGTGCATTACGGGGTGTAAATTATAGTTAGATCAAGTAACTATAACTGCAGAATTTTACTGGTTCAAGCAACTGTAACTGCTGAATTTCACTGGCTTTGTACGAGTGAAATCTGAGCCTAACTATAATGTCCCTATAACCTATGGGGTTTTCAGTGAATCACTCAGTTTTTTTAATTCTATTTCCTAACTGTAATGTCCCTGTAACCTTTGTTTTTTGAGTGAATGTCTATGTTTTTTTTACCAGTAGTTGCGTGATAAAGAAAGGGGGCAGGCCATCTGACCAGCTTTCAAGAATCCACTGCGTTACACTTACTGGAGATAACAGGAGGGCTTTTTGGCCCCCAAGGACACTCAGCATCCAAGGGCACCTAATCCCTCAACCAGCAGTGTGTCAGGAGGTGCATTTGCAGAGTGGTTTAGAACGGGGCGTGGTCTTCAAATACCTCGCAGCAATCCCACTGTGTGGGACTTACTGGAGGTAATTGGAGGGCTTGTTGCTCCCCAAGGACTTTCAGCCCCCAAAGGGGCTTCATCCCCTAACCACCAGAGCACCAGGAGGCGTGCTTGCAGAGTGATGGAGAAAGGGGGCGTGGCCTCTGAAGACCTGTCAACAATCCTTCTATGTGGGACTTACTGGAGGTAACAGGAGGGCTTGTTAACTCCCAAGGAGCCTCAGTAGACCCCATCCCCTAAACAGTAGGGCTCCAGGAGGCACATTTGTAGAGTGGCAGAGAAAGGGGGTGTGGTCTCTGAAGACCTTCCAGCAATCCCACTGTTTGGGACTTAATGAAGGTAACAGGAAGGCTTGCTGGCCCCCAAGGACCCTCAGTATCCAAGGGGACTTCCTCCCCAGCCAGTAGTGCACCTGGAGGCGCATTTGCAGAGTAGTGGAGAAAGAGGATGGACCCCCAGTGACTTATCATTTATTTATTAGTGGTGGTGGGCAGCGTGGCCCCCATTCCTTGGGCCGATTTTGGCCTAAGGGGCCCGCTTTCTGTGGCATTGCCTTTTTATTATTTTTTTTAAAGTAAAATTAGGGGGGTTGGGGTGACCCTACCGGTCCTATTTCAGCCCCGGGGAACTCATCCCCCGGGACCCAGCCTTCTTATTTTATTTTATTTTATTTTTTTAAATAATGGGAGGGGCTACACGTCCCGACTCCTGGGCCGATGACAGCCCCGGGGACCCCTTCTCCCAGGGTCTGGCCTTTTTCTTTCCTTTTTTAAAATAAGCAGAGGGTGGTCTTGTGGCCCCCCTCCTGGGCCGATTTTAGCCCCGGGCACCCCAGCCTCAGGGACCCAGCCTCTCTTCTAGGTGCCCTGCCCCAACCCAGGCCACTCAGTTGCTTTCGTTGGGGGTCATGGTGGGAGCCTCAAGGACACAATGGCCACAGATGGCTCCCGGTCTTCTGCGGGAGCCAGCATTGCTTTCACAGAGATGGAGCTGCTAAAAATGCAGCTCCCTCTCTGTGTCCCGGGGTGGGCACCCCGGTACAAAGCAGGAGCCGACACTGGATGGTAGTGGGGCCCAGGGCCATGCAAGGCTCATGGAGGGGGGCTGCACGGTTTCCCTTCTCTTAGTTTTTTGCCCAGAGTTGGTGGGGGTACCCGGGTGGCAGGAGGTCAGCGAGACCCCCCTACATTTATTCAACTTAAAGTCCTGGGAAGGTCTGGGGGAGTCCAAGAGGCCCCCATTTAAAAACAAAGGGGCCCCGGGGACGTAGAGGTCCCATGGGCAGTGGGGGAGACCATACGGGCTGGACTGTTCCTGTCACGACTGCCGGGCCGGGATCTTGGGACTACAAACATGACCGCCAGCGGTGAACGCACATGCGTAAGAATGGGTCAGGCAAGCTAAAACCCAGCCTTCCTCATGCAACAGCGCTTCGCGTTCCAGCTCTTGGACTCGATTCCGCTTACCTAGTTTACTTCCGGGTCGTCCCGTCACTCACTACTTCGTCGGCATTGGTGTGGCAGTCGTCCATTACCGGTGGTCGTCTCTTCCGTTCTCCCTTGTGTTTCTTTCCTGGTTCCTGCAACGGAAAAGCAGAAAAAGACTACAACTTAAGTTATTGTGGTTATGGTAACAGCGCGTTGCGCTGCCCTTTTATGTTTCCTGTTTTTGTGCCTAAAAAGACTACAACTAAGATACCGTGGTTACGGTAACAGCGCATTGCGCTGCCTTTTTATGTTTCCTATTTACCTGGCTATACCTTCATTTACCTGATCCTGTACTCTGGGCGTGGTGGGCATCCGCTCCATACCCTTACAGGGGGCATCTAAGAGGGAAAAGAGAGGTTATCAATACCTGAAGTCAAGGTTCCTTTGTTAGTTATCAAACCTATGTTGACAGTTTGGAAAGGATTACTACTAGCTACATCTGGTTCATGGGTGGGCCCAGTTTAACACTTACCTGTTATAGTTATTCCTTCTCCCATATTTCTATATTAATTAATATATATTTCATTGTTTCTTCCAGCATCAGACACATGTTGTACACAAGGGGGCAGATTTACTAATTCTGGCGCATCTCTGCTAATCATCAGGGATGTGCCAGAAGAGTTGCGATGCATCTGCGCACCCGTGCGCCACCACTGATGTGCCGCATTTACAATGCGGTGCACCGTGGCGCACGAATGGGCAGATGCATGTTGCATCTCCCGTCGGAAAGGCTGTGCATTGCCGGAGTTGTGTCGCAAGAGCGACGCAGCTCCAGCAAGGCTCGGGGCTGCCCTATCCCTAACATGCTGCGTCAATCCTTACACCTGCTTCTGTCATGTATTCCTATAGGTTCTGAATCGATCCCCCTATTCCTGACCCTATTCTAGTTAAACAAACCAACAAGTTAACTAGCAGTCAGCCCATGAGGCAGAAAACCCCCATGATGCAGATACCGTTATCTGACGCAGTCACACTACGGCACAGGAACGTGTTATCTGATTAGGTCATAACGCTTGCGATCTAATTAGACAAGCGATATTCCTCCAGCCCCTGATAAGGCATACGGAGTTCTCATAACAAATCAAACCTATGACAACCTGGGCAAAACCCTGCGGCCATTGTTTTGATTTCACCGAGAACTTCAGTAAAAGAATGTGCTAACGAGCAAGTCGTATGACATCCTTATTGACGTATCTATGTCCATCCTTACGTCAATCTCGGCACCTTAAAGGTATAAATATTACCGATCTTGCCCTATGCAAACACACGCGTGGTGACGAGACGGAGCAGCCATACTTGCCGAAGCCAAGAGCAGAGCAGACCCCGCTGGCAGCAGCCCCGCCTTCCTGACGCGCTGAGAGAAGCTGCTTTCTCCTGCCGAGAATCCAGCACCGGCGTTTCCGGGTAGCCCTCGCAGGCAGCCTGGAATATCGAGACCAGAGAGAGAGATACCATTCCTCATTCATCCTAACTTCCAGGTACAGAACTGAATAACCCCTCACAGAGAATTCTTTAGTTATTCACTTGGCAAAAACAAACTTAACTTAAACTGTAACTTTCTATTCCCGCCCACGTATTAGGCTTAGGTCAGGTACACGGGGTAGGCGTATCTAGAAACACCAGTTGAGCACGTTTAGTCAAATGTATATGTGTATGTAATATATTTTATTCATTTTAAAACATCTTATGGCTTAGAAACCATATCAATGTTTTTACAGTATTATTTTATACTATTGCTTTTAATGTATGCACTTTACTTAACTATAAGTATTGCAATAATATCGATCCATTTCTCTTGTATGAGAAAAGAGACTGATCAATAAATAACACCTTTTTATTGAACACGCCCGTCTCTTCCTTTTCTCTACATTCTGATGAGACTAAGAATGCACGTACTGACTGAGTAAAATAAATTGCCTTTTGTTCACACGACTCTCGAGATATACTCTTGATTAGGGGAGAGCAAAGTTGTCATGTTCTATGGTTGTCAGAAACTAAATCCCTTCTTGTCTAATCAGGGAAGTTAAGTCCTCCTTGAACATTCGAGAACGTTTCTAGTGAACTCTGAGCTAAGCTGGCAAACCCAAAACTTTAAGTCTAGTATCGACAGTAGTAGACCTAGTTAACGTCTGGCCTAGGCCTTTACTGCTGTAGGTATTATTCCAATGCGCAGAGCCTATTGGGATGATAGGAACTACACTACATGGCGCCCAACGCGTTTGGAAAGGGCGATAAAACTAACGTAAGACATTTAGAGTAACTCAGTCGTGCTTTCTCACTCAGACCCCTTTTCCCAAATACTCCAAAGACGTCTGGAGTGGGTGAAAGGTTATATCCGCCAGACCTCGCAGGAGGGAACTCCTATGTATGGTTCTTGGTATAGTCAACGTTGAAGGATACACTGTTCCAAAATATTGTGCATCTAATCTTTGTTTCCATAAGAGACCTGATCTGCAAACAAAAGAAATAACCTTCAGGACAGTAAAATGTCAGACAATGAAGAAGAAAGAGAGGCAGTTAGATTAGCAGCTGAACTCGCAGCGGCTGATGCTGCAGCACTAGATGCGGACGGGGATATAATACTCATCCCGGTCATCAAAAGGAGATCTATAACCCTGAAACTTATAGAAAATGGACTGACACCTAGAGGTGGCACAGTCATATTTGTAATTGAGGCACACGAATATCGGCAGACAGAGGTATACTATTCATGGATACATTTTCCAGCAGCAAATGCTGTAACAAAGTACTTCCACTATTACAAAATAGAGGAAACTCCTAATGAGTACACTCCTTTCGAGGAGGTGGAAGTACCACTCAAATTTCAAGAGCATTTGCTCTTATTTGATGGCGCCCTAAAACATAACAATCACATCACCAGGCTCGGTCCTTTAGGTAGACCAGGAGCAACGTGGCCGGTCCTAGCCGGATACACACCACATCCAGACATCAATGGGATGTCTGCAGCAGAGCTGTTAACACAGCTAAAACAATTAATAAAAATTCATAGACAATTAGTTCAGTATGTGATGCGGACATCAACAATTCAGCCAGCGATTAAACTTCCACAGCTGACCCCTCACCAGGGGAACACAAATAAAATTACACCACAGAACATCCAATCCTGCCTAGGTAAAGTACCGGCTAAACGGGAACAAATACCATTCTGGTTGGCACAGAAAATTACCCAAATAGAGGCGGTGTTTCCTGACACCACCCCGCTAGAAAAGCACAGGATTCTGACTATCTGCCTTCCAATGGGAATCGCACCACACATTGAGGACTGTGACACTTGGGGTACAGTCTTTGCTTCCATCTACACAAAAACGCACGGTGTTCCATCCATTTCGGTAATACCAGATGTGCTAAAACAAATTCAAGATGAATATGGACCTGAACCCGCTTTAACTCTTGGTATGAAATTACTAAAAGACTTCAAGCAGGTCTCGGCTATATTATTAGCCAACATAAAGGGAGAAGCAGCAAACGTGGCGATCCGCCAGAGGTTAAAAGAGACAGATATAGCAGACCAACCAGCTGAAATTGCCAGAATCATAGAAAAATCCTATGAGGAACTAGGTAGAGATAGTTTAGGTGGAATACCAGTAAAACCACAACTGACTGAAAGTCCAGAAAAAATATTTTTTAATAACAATTCACCAAAAAAGAACTGGGATGGAAACAAACAATCCAATCGTAAAGAAAAGAAATTCCAGTACAGAGGAAGGTCTCCTAGGCGAAGAGAGAAATCTCCGAACCAAAGACACAGGTCACCTCAGAGTGACCCCTCTGGGAAAAGATATAACCTTAGAAATAGGGATAATATTAAAAAACCTGATAGATATCAAGACATTGATACACGTCCCTCTCAATCTTTTCAGACTTCCTTGCAGAAATCGGAAAGAAGAGGACGATCAGAACAAAGAGAAGAGCACACCAAGTCCAAAGACAAGGAACCTGCTCAACTAAAAAAGAAATTACAATTTCCAAAAAAGAAGGTAGCCAGTATCAAGGTAGTTAACAATGCCGAGAATACTGAGGACACAACTGAAAAACGGAGAGTGGGCTCAGACAATGCTAGACAGCGCAGCAGAAGTGAGCATAGCTCGCAAAGTCCTTATGAATCATCTGGAGACAGTGGACACGAATGAATATCTTCAAGTGGAAACTGCTGACACCAGAGTTAGCAAACCTCACAAAATATACGAAATAACATTGCGTATAGAGGGAGATAAGACTAGGAAAATAAGGGGACTTTTTTGGGATAATCTCTCCAAGGGCTATGACATCCTTCTAGCTGAAAAAGACTGGCCACCAGAGTTTGTAAGGGAGTGCCCTCATGGCGAAGAGGTAATTATGCCTGCCTTCTCGAATCATATCCCGATTCATAAAAAATACACACTTGCCAGAAAATGGGCAGTGGCTTTAGCTCCTGCCTTATATAAAAATCATGAAGGATGGGATGAGGACTCTCCTCCTCACAAAATCCAGTTAAAATCACAACCAACTGCACAAAGGCAGTACCCCATTAAGCAAGAAGCTAAATAACAGGTAAATGAAATACTAGATCAGCTAGAATACCAGGGGGTGATTGAAACTTGCACCTCACAAATGAACAACCCTTTGTTTCCGGTCTCCAAACCAGACAATTCATATCGTCTAGTTTTGGATTACCGACACCTTAACACATGTTGCAAAACTTTTGCAGTGCAAAACTCACACAGTGCTGCACTAATGAATAACATAGTGCGCAAAAAATACAAAACAACATTAGACATCTCTAATGGATTCTTTTGTCAAAACATAGCACCAGAGAGCAGATATTTAACTGCATTCTCAATAAATGGCACTCAAAAACAATTCTGTCGGTTAGCCCAGGGGTACAAGAACAGCCCGGGGGTATTCTCAGCGAGAGTAACAGAATTACTACAACTATATGATGATGAAGCATTATCTTATGTCGATGACATTTACTTAACAGATGATGACTTGGAGACTCACTTGAAGAGAGTGAACACCATAATACTTGGGTTCGCAGCAGAGGGTTACAAATTCAATTTTAAAAAATCCAGAATTGCCCATCTGACAGTCCTATTCTTAGGATATGAGTTATCAAGTGAAGGCAAAAGCCTGGCTGACAATTTCCTAGAGAAATGTGCCGTAATCCAAGCACCTAGAACACTAAAAAACCTACAGTCGATTCTAGGCTTCCTAAATTTCGGAAGAACATACATTGCAAATTACGCAGAAAGGGTCAAACCCCTTTATGATCTGATAAAACCAGATTTTAAAAGATCCAATTGGACTCAAATACACACAGAAATTTTGAGATCCCTACAAACAGACATGCTAATTAAAACAAAATTAGAAACACGTGATAACACACGCAATCTTGTGATTCGAGTCATCCCAGGAAGATGCGGATTCACATACCTGACCTCTAATGAGGGAGAAAAGGTACCAATTGCATTCAAATCACACTTGTACACAGAAGCTGAACAGAAATTCAGCAACAAAGAAAAAATTGTTCATGCAGTTCAAACCGCAATAGCTAGAGAAAAAGATCAAGCTGACGGTAGACATATCACAGTCAGAACAGCAGAATCAGCCTTCGAGGCACTAACAACACCGTGTAATTTACCAACAACAACATTAAATCCAGAATGGATACAATGGGTGAATTCAATCACAACGGACAAAGTATACTACTACTTTGATCCAGAACTAGAAGAATTAAAAAATCTAGAATATGAAGAAACATATCCTCTGCCAATCGACATTCTGCCTTTATGACATTACGCCTGTGTAATCTATACAGACGGACATGCTCAACCCCCCGTTTGGGGAGAACAGGCATACAACCCCACATGTGAGATTACAAAAGAAGTGTGGCGCGGAGGTAAACTAAAACCTCTATTAACAAAAACACACTCAGTAGAAACTAATTCTGAACAACAAACAGAAATAATAGCATTGAAAATGGCGCTAGATAATGCGGATAGCGAATTCCCGACACTTATAGTGTCAGATTCATATTACTGCGTCAAATCATATAACAAGGATTTGCAGACATGGATTCAAAACGGTTACAAAGATGACACAGATGCACCAATAAAGCAGAAACTGCTCTGGGAACAAATAGCTCTTTTACAAAAAGAACTACCAAAGACTCACGTGACACACTCACTGAGTCATCAGCGTGATGGCGTTCACGTTGCAGGGAATTCATTGGCTGAGACAGCCACAGCGGCAGCCACTAAATCGGCTCCCGTAGATCGAAAAAAGCGTACATTAAAATACATCGACGGTGAAACAGTGCTGGCAGTGAAAACGTCATCAAAAGGCGACTGCTCAGCGTTACCGATCAACTATCCACTCAATTATACATACATAATCGATGCAAACTCCGTCCCTTTTGCTCGAATCCCTGGAGTGGGGGATAGAGTGATTCCAAACATGGACAGGAGAAACTTGTTAATCGCAGACGCACATATGGGCGAGGGTCTCAGACACCTCAAACTAAAAGATTCTCTGGAAGAATTACAATCACGGTACTGGTGGCCAGGCATGAGTCTGCGTCACACCATGTTTGTAAAAAACTGCCCAAACTGCAACAGAGATCGCAGTGGGGAGAGAAACAGTTTAATACCTCGTCGGTTTACTCCAGGAAAAATCAGGAGTAAAAAGGAAGGGTTGCGATTAACTTATACAGGCTAGTTCCACTTATAATGTAGATCACCAGCACTCGGCTGACGTCCGGACTGTTATACAAAGATTTGCGAGTCTAAATGGCATATACGCTAAGAGCATGCTACGTTTGACCATTGTTTTCACTCTAGCCCTCCAGCCTGAGGGGAAACATGACCAAATGAGCATAGCCCAGCGGGAATCTTCTCACTTCCTTCCTGAGGGTACGGGATGGTGTAAAGAAAAAACCAAGGCATAAAGCAATCTATAACGGAAAGGATATTAGGTACGGGAGCTGGGTGGGTCAAACATCTAATAAGTGTCCAACGTAGTCTAAATAACTTGCCAAGAAATTCTCTGAAGGGATTCAGTCCGTACGAATTATTATTCGGAACTAGGATGATTATCTCTGACCTTGACAGTCAGACTTCAGTGGTGAAAGAAAAAAGCTTTGATATCAAAGACCGTTTGGCTATTTTGCAGGACTTAAACAAAACAAGAAAAGACCTGAGCAACATAAAGTTGAAACAACAGCCAACAACCACTGAAGAACCACCACCTGTCCCAGCAAGACCTGTCTGGATTCCTAAAGTCGGGGATCTAGTCAGGGAGAAGATCGCGGTGAAGAAGGAATTTGGGCCTTCTTACAGAAAAGCAGTTCCTGTCTTGTCTGTCAACGGGACAAGATCAGTTGTACTACCGCCACTTGCTGGTAAAAAGGAGAACCGAGTTGTATCCATCGACCTGGTAAAACCACAACATGTGGCCGATAACAAACAGTAGGCCAAGTGGACTCCCAATAAGTAGCAGAACACCAAGGTTTGCTACCAGTACAGAGGTCCTAACGAAGAGGCTCATCACATTCGAAACGCCTACAGAAGAACAACAAGGACTATGCAACAATGCAATAGAACTCAGACCTCTGAAAACCCAAATAAAAACATTTAGCAGAGACACACCAATCTATAATGAAGTACCAAGTGAAAATGCAAGAAACAGTAATCCTGAAGCAATTGGAACAATTGACAGAACAGCATCTGGATACTTCATAAACTTCGATGATTCCTCTGAAGGCTTCAGTGAATCAAAGACACAGCCATCATCAAAAACCTTTAAAGATAAAGCTAAGGAACTTTTGAAACAACTGAAAGAAACATATCTGATTTCTCCATGGATTGAATTTTGGGTGGGTTTTGGTGCATTTATCCTCATACTTTGGCTCATCATGATACTAACATTGGGACGCTTTATTGAGGGAAAATATGCAAAAATGGACACAGCAAGTCAGAAAATCAACTTGATCCTCAAACCACACACATCTTCACACGTCGAGAAAAGAGAACTTTCCTCAGCCAACTTCACAGCCAATCCGATACCTGGTGGGGTAGCCTGGGACAACACTGACTATGAAATTTATGGTCCGGTCGAGATCCTGAAATATCCACACCAAATTAAGATCTCCTTGAGAGACTTTGTAAAACCAAACTCATTTGCTGATGATTGGGACTTCGAAAGCATTAATAATATGATGTCTGATTTAGTAATGTCTGCTAAATTTACCAAACATGATTATTTGCAGGGTTCTTCAAATTATGATAGTATGTACTGTTATAACCACTATGGTAACCATTTTTTACATAGATCTGCACAACCTAGAAATGTTTTAAACTATAATCAATGGGAACATTGTGCAACACCTCCAAAAGGGAGCTCAAGAACCGTTTACGACAAATACTCATATTTTTCAGGTTTTAACACAAGTAATGCTGAAGCATTTTATTTTAAATTATCAAATAAGACAGGGACCAAGACCATGATAACCAACACAAAATTGTTATATTCAGACTCATTCTTTGGAAAAATGAATACCTTTGGATTTGATTATTGGGACAAAAATGTTGAATTGAAAAGTGTTTGGGGTACAAAAGATTGGCAAGTACAGGGTATAGAAGCTTTGTTTAGAGCCTGCATGATCCCAGAACAAATGATATTTTTAAATGACACTGTTCAACAGACCACCTGTCTTGGCTTAGCCAAAATCAAAGATTTAAATAAACCGTCTATTCCAAAGCCAACAATGTTTAGCAATAACTCTGACACAGATGAAGAGATAGACGTAAACCATATATTAAACCAAAACAGAACACATCCTGATTGGAAACAGTGGTTGATCTGGCCCACAGATACTAATAACTGTCAAGACAGATTCCTGAACAAAACGCAGGGGTTCAAAATGACCAGGCCAGACCCTAGATATCCTCAAAGACATCACCCAGGGATAATAACCACCTACAGTGTGGGCAAATTATGCCTTCAATGGCTACAAACTTCCACACTGGCAGAAATTAAGCAACACCTAACTTTACTTACTGATGGTGCTGACTTGCGTGATTTCACTATGGGACCACGCAAACAGCGTCAAAAGCGTTTCATAGCAGCCTCTGTATATGCAGCATACAATGAGGCCTGGAAGGTTACTCAAATTGAAACAGCAGAGAGAATACGGGAAATTGACCGTATTAATTTGGAAAAATCACTTTCTGTAGTGGACAATGGGTTAATGACTCTGTCCTCCAGAATTTTTTCTTTGGACAGCATTGTGTCTTCAGCAATCGATATATTATCGCAAGACTTACTGTTATTACAACACGGTCAGTCACAATTGCGTTCTATTGTACAGCTTGGCTGGACGTTACAAAATCTGCGTTCAGGCTATGTGCCTTGGCGTCTAATCAACACAACGTCATTATTCCAAATCTTTAACCTTACTGATAGACAAATCAGTATGGCACAAAAGGGTGCTGATTATACAATCTTGAGCATTGAAAAACTCGAAAGATTACCAGTGACAATGTCAGAACGACCTGTCAGTGAATGGATAATACATGGGATAATAAATATTCCAATCTCAACCTTCAGGTTTCAATACTGCCAAAAATATATACAGGCTGGCATGTACGAGAAATTGGGAAAGGGGTACCTTAAAACAACATGGAACCTGCCCTATTCACATGCATGTGTCAGTAATAAAGGACAGAAAGTGTTTCTTAGTGGCAACAATTGTGCGATGTCACTAAGTGGCACACTTCTGTGTAACGGAATTAGTTTGCATGGAGCCTGTGAAGGGAATTCATACAACCTTTCATGTCACCAGCAAGGCGCACCTGCAACAGAAATAGAACCATTCTTTCAAAGACTCTATAATGGGAGTTACATTCTAATTGTAGACCGCAGATGTTGTAGTCTTATGCCCGGGACTCCTTATCTAGTAACTACTACTGCGAAGGTCAAGTGCTGTGGACGCTCGTTGTTCCCCAGCTCCTTTCCAGACAGGGAGGCAAGGGCATGGCCCGATTTGAAAATTACTTCTATTCGAATAGATACTTTAAGCAGAATGAAAACAGTGCTTCTTCAGACGCCTACCAGGCTCTCGTCATCAAAAGAGAGGTATGATCTACAAGTCGCAAGGACGACTGCAGAGATACATACATTATTATCAACTAATTCCCCCGTACATTTCGCGGAAATCCTGAATGAAATCTTAAATATTTCTGATACCAATGGGGTCTCAAAGGTATTTAAGACAGTATTTTCAATGGCATTAACACCATTCAAAGCCATACTGGGTATTTTTCCAGATTTCGTCCATTCGATTTTTGGCGGACTTCCCCTGATCCTGGGACTAATTGCAGGAATCCTATTCTTAGTCCTTATTTTTCGTTATGGCAACCCATGTCACAGACAAAACTCTGGCGACAAGAGAAGAAACAATCCTAGCCATTGGATACCGGGACCGGATATCAAAAATCCTGGGACTCTCCCGGCTTAGAGACCTGAACATGACTTGGTTTCTATCATTTCGACCAATGTGGCAAAGATGTGTTTTACCTGTATTAAGGTGTCTGCTATGCGGAGAAGAATGCGTGTTAGACACATGTCTGACGCTACAATCGGATGCGCCGTTGGATGCAGAAACATTGTTGAGCCCGATCAAGGTTCATGCTTTGTGCTGCCCTCAAAGGCTACCAATCCTGATGACGGCATTCGTGGAAGCTTCACCACTGCGATTGATGGGTAGTGAAGTTCAAGATGAAAGCAGCATCGAACAGGTACGACCTTCTGTCAGCAATGCGAATCAGAATGTCAATGGAGACAATCATGCACAAGAATGCATGATTACACCTATTTCCGAGTTAGTGGAACTTTCCCAGGAAGCTGTTGACAGTTTTTTCGAAAGCCTAAATGATATGATGTTCTCACCCGAACAGAAATAGAGACTTTTGAGCAAGCTCGCACACGGCGTTCCCTGAATTCGGCCTTCAACTTTAAATAATAAAGTCACATGAACTATTTTTCACTCCAGTTCACGGACAGCAACTCTTTCAGAAGCCCCAATTCATTTTTTCGGTTTTTCAGGACACTTATCTTCTGCTTAAAGTAAGAAACTATTCCTAAAGAACTAAGATTTCTATTTTTAGATACTTTATAGACTTTAGCTGCCCGCTGGTATGTTCACAAATATTTTATTCTGTGATGGAATGGTCTCGAAACTTTTTTCTGTATTTAAGAAACCATTTCATGTGTAATTCTCATATACCAAATAAGCAATAATGTATACAAATGCGTGATTACTTTAGCATTATTCCATAGCTTGAGTGCATACAATATATATGTCTGCAAATTTCCCGTATATTTGAAGAATTTCAAAATGCATTTATGTATTTTGGGGTGGTAAGGTATACACACTACTCTATAGTATGTTGTACTATGTTATACTATGCCTAGATTAGTAAATATGTCCATAGTTAGCGTGGAGTGGGTGTCATGTATTCCTATAGGTTCTGAATCGATCCCCTTATTCCTGACCCTATTCTAGTTAAACAAACCAACAAGTTAACTAGCAGTCAGCCCATGAGGCAGAAAACCCCCATGATGCAGATACCGTTATCTGACGCAGTCACACTACGGCACAGGAACGTGTTATCTGATTAGGTCATAACGCTTGCGATCTAATTAGACAAGTGATATTCCTCCAGCCCCTGATAAGGCATACGGAGTTCTCATAACAAATCAAACCTATGACAACCTGGGCAAAACCCTGCGGCCATTGTTTTGATTTCACCGAGAACTTCAGTAAAAGAATGTGCTAACGAGCAAGTCGTATGACATCCTTATTGACGTATCTATGTCCATCCTTACGTCAATCTCGGCACCTTAAAGGTATAAATATTACCGATCTTGCCCTATGCAAACACACGCGTGGTGACGAGACGGAGAAGCCATACTTGCCGAAGCCAAGAGCAGAGCAGACCCCGCTGGCAGCAGCCCCGCCTTCCTGACGCGCTGAGAGAAGCTGCTTTCTCCTGCCGAGAATCCAGCACCGGCGTTTCCGGGTAGCCCTCGCAGGAAGCCTGGAATATCGAGACCAGAGAGAGAGATACCATTCCTCATTCATCCTAACTTCCAGGTACAGAACTGAATAACCCCTCACAGAGAATTCTTTAGTTATTCACTTGGCAAAAACAAACTTAACTTAAACTGTAACTTTCTATTCCCGCCCACGTATTAGGCTTAGGTCAGGTACACGGGGTAGGCGTATCTAGAAACACCAGTTGAGCACGTTTAGTCAAATGTATATGTGTATGTAATATATTTTATTCATTTTAAAACATCTTATGGCTTAGAAACCATATCAATGTTTTTACAGTATTATTTTATACTATTGCTTTTAATGTATGCACTTTACTTAACTATAAGTATTGCAATAATATCGATCCATTTCTCTTGTATGAGAAAAGAGACTGATCAATAAATAACACCTTTTTATTGAACACGCCCGTCTCTTCCTTTTCTCTACATTCTGATGAGACTAAGAATGCACGTACTGACTGAGTAAAATAAATTGCCTTTTGTTCACACGACTCTCGAGATATACTCTTGATTAGGGGAGAGCAAAGTTGTCATGTTCTATGGTTGTCAGAAACTAAATCCCTTCTTGTCTAATCAGGGAAGTTAAGTCCTCCTTGAACATTCGAGAAAGTTTCTAGTGAATTCTGAGCTAAGCTGGCAAACCCAAAACTTTAAGTCTAGTATCGACAGTAGTAGACCTAGTTAACGTCTGGCCTAGGCCTTTACTGCTGTAGGTATTATTCCAATGCGCAGAGCCTATTGGGATGATAGGAACTACACTACACTTCAAGCAGGCGTAGGGTTTTGACGCAGCATGGCCTTAAAAGTGACTGAGTGAAATCTTGTAGATTTCACTCAGCCACTTTTAGGAGGTGTTTCTGCTCCGGAACGCACCCCGCACCGGAACTCCTACATGTGGCGCAGGGCTTTACAACGTGACGCATCTCCCAGATGGATCACGTTGTAAATACCCCGCAGCATGGCGCTGGCTTTGCGCCACCGCTGCGTCACAAAAGTGACGCAACGGCGGCGTAAAACTGATGCAAGGGACTTGTAAATCTGCCCCTATGATTCTTACCTGTCTGTCCAGTTAAGGAAGAAGGGAATAACAAGGTAGAAGAAAGAAAATAACAAAATACATACGAGAATAATGTGTTATTCTATCCCTTAATGTGTTTATTAATTTCCTTCTGTCTCCAGCCTTTTATTTTAGACTGACGAAATCCTGTGGCTACTGGGTGGCAACGAGGGACCTCTTCCCCTTCTTTCCTTGTTTTGTTTACCTCCTTTGTTGCCTAGACGTTGTCAGGCGCAATCGGTGATAGGGAGAAGTTGGGGACCTTGCTCCAAGTTCCGTGACGTTCCTGTGGAAACTCAGGTGAGATTCTTACAGTTCCCATGGGGAGCAGAGGCAAGACTGATTAACACATGACTAGGTCCAAACTGGAATGGCAAGCAAAAAATGAGATTAATTTAGGCCCAGATCTGTATACTGGGGGTGAATTTTGATATTGTTCAGCATTTTGTGGATCAATCGTTCTTTTTGCATTTGTCACACCAAGCGGAGGGGTATGCTCGCCATCCCAATGGAGTTAAGCTAGCCTGGCTAATGATTGGCGATACCCCAAAACCGTCCCCAGGATGCTTGTTTCTGGTCCAGGGATGACCTGGCCAGGCAGTGCAGGCTAGATTATTCCCTGGGGAGGAGGCTCAAGACTGATTTGCATATGGCTGGGTCCAAACTGGAATGGTGAGCAAAAAAACGGTGGATTTAGGCCCAGATCTCCATACTGGGGGTGAAATTTGACATTGTTCATCATTCCGCCCATCTTTTGTTCTTTTTGCATTTGTTACCCTCGAGTGGGACGGATATGCCCAGACATGGGTTCCATGCTCGCCATGCCACTGGAGTCAAGCTAGCCTGGCTGATGAGGAGTGATCCCAAGATGCTTGTTTCCGGTCAATGGAGGACCTGGCCTGGAAGTTTGGGCTGGACTGCCTCTATGTGGAGCAGGCTCAATACTGATTTGCATATGGGTGGGTCCATACTGGAATGGCATGGTGAGCAAAAAATTTGATTGATTTTGACCTGGATTGCCGTACTGAGGGTGAACGTTTGAGATTGTTCAGCATTCCGCCGGTCAATTGTCCTTTTTGCATTTGCTGTCTTGGAGACTCCCTCTGATGACCCAGATCGTTAGGATCTGCTGCCACGGTGGTGACCTAGACCTTCTTCAAAGCTGCTCACCAAGGACATGCAGTGGTACCATTTCTTGCAGTCTGGCGGCGCTCCTCACATTGCTGCTCTGGACTGTGGGTAACAGTGCACCTAGGTCTCCGGCCCTCCTAAACGGCACCACCTTGGACCATACTCACATGCCCAATACTATGCTCCCATGGACGCAGCACCTGTCAGTTGACCTTGCAACATCCTTGGATGTGGCTCTTAGCATGCCAACAGTTCTGAACATCCCTACCAATTACCATGCAGAGGGATCGGGCAGAAACATAATATGGCCCACAACTAGTTTGGGCCCAGACGCTGCACCTGGATGCCAGTGAGGCAGGAGTAGCTGCATGTTAAATATTGCTTCCCTGCTACAATATACAGGGGCAGTCCAGCTACTCCATGGGCCTCCTGCAACCCCAGTCAGCTCCTTTATTGCTGCCCAGCGACCATTCTACTCCACCCCACTGAAACTGTGGGATCTCTGAACTATGGGCCTGCAAGGTTTTCCTGCACCTCTGGCTCTTGGACATATCACTGGTGATAGTGCACCTGCTCCGTAAGCAACCAGCCACCACACCGGAGACCCTCCCTCATTTCAGTGCCTCTGCAGGGGTCTTTCTCTGAACTGAGCAACTGCGGAACTCTATCAGTCTCTCTTCACCACTCCGCTTGCAGAGGGATGGAGAAATATGAAGGCCACTGCCAATGCTATAGACAATCTGAGTCGGTGGTCCCCTGGCTACACTCTCTGGCGAGAGACCCCAACCTTCTATCCTAGCACTCCTGCATCATATGACTATGTCTGCCCAGCATTGCCAGCTCACAAAGAGAAACATTCAGTACTCCCCTTGTTCCACTACCAAGAGCCCTTCCCACTCGCCCACCAAAAATGATGAAGGGCAAAGCTCGGATAGAGACCTCAGTGGCAGATTTGTGAAGCAGACCCTGCAGGGAGAGGGGAACGGCTGCAGCAGTGACCCCCTGTGAAATGCCAAAGAGAAGAGGCCTCTGCACTCCCCATAACCCAAGGCTGCATAGAGCTTTTTTATCAGGTAAAATGGCTCTGATATAGCCTCCCTAAATCTGACTTCAAATCTTGCCCTCAAGAACCACGTAGAGACATCGCAGAACATCTGCCAGTTCATCTGACGCCAAGATGGAGCCCATGAGATGCTCTGGCACAGAGTGTAGGCACTGTAAGAGCAGAAGGCGGATCTACAGTTAAAGCGAGACATGGACTGGACAGGACAAGACAAAACAGAGGTATTGATCTTCAGAAACAAAAGCCCCCCCATGGGACGCATCCTGGTGGCCCTCAGAACTCTGATCTACACCTACCCCCCAACAATCTAACCATGATGATGCAGGTCAACTCCATATCCTCCTCCTCCTTTTTCATTCTCCACATGCTTCATAGGATATTAAAATTGCTACCCCAAAGCTCAAGACACAGCGTCACCCAGGCCCTCATCTCCAGCTCAAAGGACTAGTTATGTTATGTTATGTTAATTGGGTTCTTCTATAGCGCAACGGCTACTCCCGTAGGAGTGTCCCGGCGCTTTGGCGAAGAGGACCTTTATTGGAAAGGAAACATAACTGCAAATAAAGAACATCACAATTCACTAGTAAAAAGCCAGGTTTTTAATGCCTTTCTAAAAGACATCAGACTGGAGGCCTGTCTAAGAGCAAGAGGAAGTTCATTCCAAGCGCGCGGGGCCAGGTAATGGAAAGAGCGCCCCCCTTGTCTGGTTCGTTTGATCGATGGAACGACCATTTTAGACAAGGAGGCAGATCGCAGAGCTCTGCTCGGTTTGTAAAGAGCAAGACGCTTTCTAATGTACCTAGGACCCAAATCATGAAGGGCCTTGTAGGTTAGCGTCAGACTTTTAAAGAGAACCCTCTTGGCTATAGGGAGCCAGTGCAATTCCCTCAGCAAATTAGAGGCACTAGCACGTCTAGGGAGTCCATAGATAGCCCTGGCAGCTGAATTTTGGACAACCTGGAGTCTCCTTACGAGATATTTAGGGAGACCTAAATAGAGGGCGTTTGCATAGTCCAGACGCGACCCGACAAGTGCTTGGACAATAACCCTTCGATGGTTCACAGAAATCAAAGGGAGAAATTTCCTGAGCATCCGCAGGATTCCAAAACATTTCCCCGAAAGACAGGCTATTTGAGGTCCGAAAGTCAACTCATTGTCAACAACGATACCAAGGTTTTTCGCCTTGGTACTGGCATTAGCAGGAGGAAACAAATCCTGAGGCCACCAACTTTTCCAGTCTGGCTCAAAGACGCACCCAAAAAAAAGCAGCTCCGATTTATCGGAGTTGCATTTCAGGCCGTGTCTTTTGAACCAATCGAAAACTGCTTCTAAGCAGCCTCTGATACGGATCCCATCAAACACCTCGTTCCTGTTGTAAGTAAACAAGAGCTGGGTGTCCTCAGCGTAAGACACGATCTGAGCGCCAAACGACTCCGCAACCTCTGCAAGGGGGGCCATAAAGATGTTAAAAAGCAGGGGACTAAGAATGGACCCCTGAGGGACCCCCACTTCCAGGGTTGCCATAGCTGCGGAGTGAGGTGGCGCCCAGATCGTTTGTCGACGGCTGGCTAGGAATGATTTAAGCCAGTTCCACACCGTCCCCCTAAGTCCACAATCCCAGAGTCGAGTTAGGAGGGTATCATGGGGAACGGTGTCGAACGCCGCCGACAAGTCTAACATAACCAGCATGGCCTTCCCTCCAGAATCTAAGACCTCTCTAATGGCGGTGGTGACTTCAAGTAACGCGGTCTCTGTGCTGTAATTCGCACGGAACCCAGATTGCGTAATGTGCAATAAGTTGTTATTCTCGATGAAGTCAGAGATAGATCGGTGCACATGTCTTTCCGCCACCTTCGCCAGAGCGGGAAGGAGAGAAATAGGCCTATAGTTGGCATGTATGATGGGATCTAGATTTGGTTTTTTTATTAGTGGAAGAATGAGAGCACTCTTCCAAGCCTGAGGGACTATGCCAGAGGACAGTGAGGAATTAAGAATGGAATTAAGTGAGCCTATTTAACACCGGGGCTATTTTATTGAGGCAGGAGACCGGGCAAGGATCTAGAGGGGAGCCTGATTTCAAACCAGTCAGATGGTCTAATGAGGCAGTAAGACTTAGCTGCGGAAATTCCCAAAGGGTGGGTTTTACAAAAGGGAGGACATCAAAATCCGCAACCTGAGGCTGTTTGGAATAAGTAGCAAGAGCAGTTTGAATAGATGTTATTTTGTCAACAAAGTAATGTGCCAGTTCATTCAGCCACGGTTCTGAGTGAGACTGAGCAGAGATGCCTAGGGATGGCGAAGTAAAATCCTTAACAATTTTAAAAATTTCCTTTCAGGAATTATCAGATTCATCTATCCGACGTTCAAAATAGGATTTTTTCCCACTCCAAATCATCTTGTGATAGGATCTAATTAAGTTTTTAAACTTTTCTTTCTCAAGAGGATTATAGTCTTTCCTCCAGGTTCTTTCTGCTCTCTTGCAGTTTTGACGAGCTTCTCTAAGCTGAGATGTAAACCAAGGAGCGGAAAAACGTTTATTTCCAGGTTTAGAGGCTTTCTCAGGCACGAGGTCCGCCAATATGGTTGTGAGCCATTCCGTGTAACGAGCTAGGTCAATTTCCACGTTACCTGATAAAGTGCAAGGCGAACGTGCCAAGGCCTGAACTACCATCTCATTCGTTAACAAGTGAAAAGGCCTGGAAAAACGTTTAGCAAAGGAAGTGGGATTAGATCTAACGGAAGAGACACTTGATAGGCTAAAAGTGATTAAGAAATGATCCGACCATAATACCGGTTGAGGAACAAGTACGTTAATCGGAACGGTGGAAAAAACTTGGTCCAAAATATGGCCCTTATTGTGTGTAGGATCATGGATAAAAGGTATAAGTCCTAATGTTGCTGTGACCTCCAAAAGTTTCATTGTGTCAGAGTTTGTAGCCTCATCCATGTGTATGTTTAAGTCGCCTAAAAGTAGGCAATGTTCAGATTTAAGGCATGGAACTGAGAGTGCTACCTGTAGATCATCCAAAAAAGAGCCTAATGGACCAGGGGTGCGATATGCCAGAATACCGGTGCATGCTTGATGGGGAGACAAATGGAGAGTGAAACCGAGTGCCTCGGTGTCCTGGATATTATTTACCGGGAAGGTAGTGCAGTGCAGCTGGTTGTTAACTATTATAGCTACACCGCCCCCACGCCCAGATGTTCTATCCCTCCTAATGATGGAATAATTAGGTGGGATGGCGTTGGCTAGGTCAGGGGCCGAGGTGTCACTCAGCCATGTCTCAGTGAGAAAAAGACAGGATATATCGGAATTGTCGAGCAAATTCCATATATCTAGCGCATGGCAACCTAAAGAACGAGTATTAAGAAGTAGGCAGGTGGTAGTAACTAACGGATGAGTCAATATTGGTTTACTATGTATAGGAGCACGCCAGCCACAGACCTCACAGCCTTTTTTAAGGACACGACGGGCCGGAAAAACAGAATGGCAGCGACCTACCGGAGGGCGGAGATTGGACAAAGTCTCTGATGAATAAAAGTAACACATTACTAAAACTAATAAAAGAAAGATAACAGCCAAAAGAATGAGCCAGCCAGCCGTCCTGCCCCGTCCGCTGCCGGAACGCTGACGGGCGCAGACGGGCACGACTCAGGCGCAGAGAAGGCGCCACCGTGCGCGTCCCCGCTGCGCGTTGAACCAAGTGGAGCTTTAAGTAGGCCGGCGGAAGTGAAGAGAACCAGGCGCCACGACCCGCACCAATATGGCGGCGTCAGGCTTCACTAGTTACACCAATATGGCGCTCCCTCACCACCCCAGAACCGGGCCCGCAAAACAGCGGTGCTAAGGTAAGTTTTTAACGTGCAAGTGAGGGGCCAGGAGAAGCGCTAAGGCACACAAAGTAGTAGCAATTTAAAATTACAAATGCGAAAGGAAAAAAATTACAGCGCTATGTAAGCAGTCTTAAAATCACCGCGTTAGCGCAGAATTGCGCAGTCCTTAAGCGCAGAATACACAGCCTACCCTTAAGGCACCTATTGCCAGGAGGATTCGCCGAGCAAGTTCCGCCTTAAGTAGGCCGGCGGAAGTGAAGAGAACCAGGCGCCACGACCCGCACCAATATGGCGGCGTCAGGCTTCACTAGTTACACCAATATGGCGCTCCCTCACCACCCCAGAACCGGGCCCGCAAAACAGCGGTGCTAAGGTAAGTTTTTAACGTGCAAGTGAGGGGCCAGGAGAAGCGCTAAGGCACACAAAGTAGTAGCAATTTAAAATTACAAATACGAAAGGAAAAAAATTACAGCGCTATGTAAGCAGTCTTAAAATCACCGCGTTAGCGCAGAATCGCGCAGTCCTTAAGCGCAGAATACACAGCATACCCTTAAGGCACCTATTGCCAGGAGGATTCGCCGAGCAAGTTCCGCCTTAAGTAGGCCGGCGGAAGTGAAGAGAACCAGGCGCCACGACCCGCACCAATATGGCGGCGTCAGGCTTCACTAGTTACACCAATATGGCGCTCCCTCACCACCCCAGAACCGGGCCCGCAAAACAGCGGTGCTAAGGTAAGTTTTTAACGTGCAAGTGAGGGGCCAGGAGAAGCGCTAAGGCACACAAAGTAGTAGCAATTTAAAATTACAAATACGAAAGGAAAAAAATTACAGCGCTATGTAAGCAGTCTTAAAATCACCGCGTTAGCGCAGAATCGCGCAGTCCTTAAGCGCAGAATACACAGCCTACCCTTAAGGCACCTATTGCCTTAAGGGTAATGCTCTCTACGCAGGGATCGCAGCTCACCTCCTCCGATGACTACAGACTCGTCCTACATCTCCCTAGATGAACCCACATCACCCCCTGCCTCAGGGAACTCCACTGGCTCCCTGTAAATAAAAGATGCCTGTTCAAGCTCCTGAGTCCCGCATACAAATCCCTATACAACTGTGGACCCACCTACTTGAACCACTACCTGAACTTCCATCAGCCCACCAGACACCTCCACTCTGTTTCCCTTCTGCTAACCCTTACCCCCACATCCAAAGTGGCAGATGTCTCTCCTTTTCCTACTTAGCAGCAAAAACATGGAACAAACTACCCTTTCATCTCTGGACCGCTCCATCTCTTCCAGAGTTCCGAAAGTGCTTGAAGGCAAGGCTATTTGGATGATCAATCTAGACTCTGCCAGCACCTGCATACCCTCAGGGTGACTAGAAACTCTCTACAAATCTACAGATTGATTAATTGAAGCAGGAAGACCTAGAAAATAGGAATAGATGCAACAACCTCCAGATTTTCAGAGTTTCTCTAGCCGCAGAGGAGGACAACATCATGTATTTCACTAGGAATTTCCAGCAGCCAATTAGGGGTGATTCCGAAGCTTGCCCTCTGGCACTGGACCATGCTCATTGAACCTCGACTGCGGTGTACAGAACAAACGGGATCCCAGATATCCTGACGAGGGTACACTTTTATTTACAGAGAAGAAGCCTATAGTTGGGAGTCAGGGTTGCCCTACTATGCAAGGCCTATATCGGTTCCTGGCCTTTATCACAAGAGACCCTGAGTGCATCAACCTGACACTCACCCTCCAAAGGAGTACATCGCCTCTGACACTCATTAATATCTAAGCCCTCAACGTAGCACAAAACATCATCCTTAGAAGGGTACTGAGGGAGCAGCCGGGTAGATCACAAGGAGATTTCGTAGCAGAGGGGACTTCAACAGGATCTGGGACCCCAATATGGATAGGAGCAAAAACAACTACCAGGGGATGGGAGTGATGTCAGCCTTACTTAAAAAAGAAATCTCCGAGCTGGGATTGGTGGATGCCTGAGGCTACATACACCCGGATCTGAAAGACTTCTCAAACTACTCCCATGTCCACTCCCGTATTGATTACCTTTTTTATCACCCACGCTCTTCTACACACAATGGTTGCTGTCTCTATTTCGAATATCTCCCAAGATCTCCCCCAGATAGCTTCCTATCTGACCAAACACATAGGGCCCTCACCTTGCGAGAGGGATCACACTTGGGTGTGATTCTCCCATGGCGGCGCCTCCCCCTTATATCCTCAGCGACCTGGTGGACAGGCATACTACATCCGAAGCAATTGCAGAATATTTCCAACTCAGGTCATGGTTTTGGGTAAAAATTCCCAATTATGGGGGCCCCAGCACTGACCGGAGACTCTCGGTAGCCTTCTGGATTTTCCATCCAAGGTAAAGAACCTCTGCTTTTGGCTGGATGAGAGGCAAACCATGAAACCATACATAGCCAAAGTGGCTTCTACCTGTTTTGCTGTATAGAGGTGGGTAAAAAAGATCATCGAGATAATACCACACTCTGCCCAAAAAAAAGTGAGTCAAGCTCTGATCTTGTCGAGAACTGAGTACGGAAACATCTTCTATTCAGGGGCTATACGTTGTTTATAATGCTGCGGCCAGGCTGCTGTTTTGCCTCCTAAAACATGCATCAGTGTCTAGTCTCCTTAGAGAGTTTCACTGATTGTCTGTGGATAAAAGAACACAGTTCAAAGTCTAGTGCTATATGCACAAGGCTAGATTTGGCACAACTCCACGCTACATCCAAGATCTGGTGGCGTCTTATCGGCCCACACCTATGCTCTGGTCATCAAACCAGTCCCTCTGTAAAGTGCCTAGAATTCATCTAGTGCGCATGGGAATTGTTGTGAAGTTTCTCCTCCCTACGTTTTTTGCTAGTGATTGAAGACCTGGTTGTTTTAATTAGGGGCTGATTTCACCTTACCTGAGTCTAGCACTGGTAAACCTCCTGAGATAGCTGAGCACTTTATACAACACAATAATAATAATATTACAAAACACCCTCCCTGACACCCCTCCCCACACACTCTAGGCCACAGTTAAAACCTCTGTACATAGGATGATTTCCACTGTGGCAATCGCCAGGAAGAAAGAATCATTACTCCATAGACAATTGGCTATCTCAAGGAGCCAAATCCGCATGCCTAGCACAAACCAAGGGAGTGCTCCCTGCCGGCCCTTAAACAGAGGTACTATGGCAAGGGTGACGAGGTAGGCATGTTAATGGCACAGAAACTCCGCCAGCAAAGATCAAATCCCATACAGCCTGCATCCGCACTAGCCCAGTGCCTTGGACTATCTCAGAAAAAGATAAACAGCATTTCAAAACCTTTACCAGGAGCTCTACATATAGGCGTCCCAGCAATTCAACCTTACCACTGAAGTGTGAGTCGCTGCCCATCACAAAAGTCACAGAGAACCTCTAGAACAACCCATTTGAGGCTACTAAATTGCACCTATCCCTGAAGGCTATGCCACTGCATAAGTCCCCGGAACCTGGTGGTCTTCCGTTATCCTTTAATAAAGCTTCCTCTCACTCTTACAAGATTACCTACTCGCTCTTTTCAACTCTCTTATCTCACCATCCTCACAATGTGCGAGGTAGAGATACGGTTATTCCCAAGCCTGGCACACCCCCAAAGCACCCTGCACCATTAAGTCCAATAGCCCTCTTGAAAACAGTTGCCAAAGTTTACAATATATGCTGGTTTAAGATTAGACCCTTGTAACGGCGTAACCCCATCACAAGTCCAGGGGTATGTACAGGACTCACCTCCTAAATTGTCCACTATCTCTTCTCCTTCTTTACACTTCCCACAGAACGTCGACATTGACTTGGAAGAACAGGAGATGGTACAATACAGTGGCCCTTTAATTCTGACTGGAACTACGAGTGGGAGGAGTCACGGCCTGACGTGGAGGCGTCATATACGGAGAGCGAGAAAGCAACGGTGTGCTTGTTCACCAGGAGGGAGAGAGGTGTCGACCTGAGCGAGGATAACGGGAGAAGCAGAGCGGAGGAGAGAGCGGAAGTACTCGACGACGAAGAGGAGACGGGAGACGACGAACAGAAGACGGAGAGGGAGAAGCCGGGAGGCCACCGTGTGGAATTTTAGTTTCGTGTACTGAACATCATCTACGCCATCTTGCAGACTCACGTATGAGCATACACGACAGCCATTTTAGGTACCATGGTCTCCCTGTTCACGATCCCCCGTCAGCACACTTCCCTGAACCTTGCAAGCCTTCCCCGCGCACCCTGGCTACCCCCGCACTCACATGCACAAGTCATGAACCCTCCCCTCCCATGACTCTGTCTCAGGGAATCACACCCCGCGCCTGACCAACACCTCCTTTCCGTCCATGAATACCCCTCCTTTGATGACCCCTTCCTCTGAGCCCGACTGCCTGTACGAACCGCTGGTCATCCTTTAGCCCGAGGATATAGTTTATTGCCCACTACTGTATGCACTCGCTTTTCCTGAAAGGAGCCACTATTGATCATGACCTCCCCACCCCCTGAGATTCGATCAGGCGCACACATTCCAAAGGAATCGGCAGAACACTCAGCTGCGTGATAGCCCCCTCCCAATCATATGAGGGGAAAGGGCCTCTACTGTTGTCATGTGTTGGAAGGGGCCGGAACTGGGGGGTGCCGGGGATGTCGTTCTCATACTTCACAATGTCCTTGTTGTAATAAAGAACGTTCACATGTCTTAAACCAGTGTATAAAAGAGCAGGTCTCAAAGAGGCTGAGAGAGCACCTCGAGACGATACCTTGTTGTCCGATCTGATGTGTTCTACTCCGTCGGAATAAAACTTGTTTCCTGTCTTCCTGTCCCCAGCGCCTGCCTCTTTATTGAATAACTTCGTATGGTATTAGAGGCGTTTTTACGCCGGGCAAATTTAACTTAGGAAACATCTACTGAAATCGCCTGACCATTTTGAATTGATCTTTATCAATTGGCGTCCCAAACGCGGGGCCCATCAGCGACACGTGGATCCAGTGGGAGAGGTCCCGACGACAGAGTGAACGACTGCAACGATCGGGAGAGCTCCTGTCCAATAGACCCTCGTCTGACAGCCGATCATCTGAACTTCACTGATTCCGAGCAGACATCTCCCGAGTGATCGACGGTCCTGACTGGGAACCACCAGGAGTGCCGCGATAGCAACAGAGAGTAGAGGACGATCGGGCGCTGGAAGCGGAAGACGAGAAACTGTCGATGCGGTCCGGGTAAGGTCGTGACACACGACAAATTGCGAAATTGATTGATTGATAGTTTGAAAATACTAGTATTACTTATTGATTGTCTCCGAGAGATTCTCTATTTGCAAACAAGCACAGAATCGCCATACTCTGTTTAGTCTTTGCAGATAGTGAAGGATAGGTAACGCGGACTTTTGTCCCCCATTGTAATCTGCCGTGCCTATTTTTCTCCCCATTGATTGATTGTTTGAATCGAGCATTGAATTGTTCGAAGTTGGTTCTCTTAAGGATCTTCTCTGCCTGCAAACGGGGAAGAATAGGAATATTCTCTCTCCCTGTGCAGATAGTGAAGGGTAGGTAACGCAAACCTTTAACACGTTGTGCCTATTTCGTTCCTCATTGATTGATTGTTTGTCCAAACATTGACTGTTTGGAATTGGTTCTTTCTGGAGGTATTCTCTATTTGCAAACAGCGTAGAATAGAATATTCTGTCCAGTCTTTGCAAGTAGTGAAAAGATAGGTAGTGCAGGCTTTTGCCCCCCATTGTAATCCGTCATGCCTATCTTCTCCCCATTGGTTAATAGTTGGGTCAACCCGGACCGCTTATTAGAGATGAACCATCCAGCTCCACTGGAAGGCACCCCTAATAAGGACATGTTTACTAAGCAAGGACTAGTCGCCATAGCTTATAGTAAGTTATGGCATAAATATACAAAGAAGGATCCTGAAAGTCAGTGGCCACTGATAGGTTCTTTTGATGAAAATAAAATAAAAACACTAGAAGCAGCTGTAAAAATAAATAAGGCAACGCCCACTATGCTCGATAGTATTGGCATGTGGCGCAAAGAAGCAGAACAGCGAAGGAAAAGAGAAGAAGCAAAAATAGCGAAAGAATTACGAAAAACAGCCCATCTGGCCGCAAAAGAACTAGATGAAGAAATAAGAAGAAGAGAGGAAGTTAAACAAACACAAGAATCAGGACTGGCAGGCCAATGCCCTGTCAGGACCACCCCTACGCTCTACCCGGAGATGCCCTCCAAACAGCGGGCAAATGACGAGTTACTGCTCGGTCCTCCAATTATCTACATGCCCCCTCCTTATGCTCCCTGCCAACCTATAGCACAATACTCACCAGTTCAAAGTGCAGGCGTGGGTGACTCTAGCGCTAGTGCCCCGGCTCTTACGGCCTTCGCACCAGCCGCATTGGTAACAACACCAGATGAACTCGAGACTGGCAAACAGCTAACAGCCAGACCAAATAGGTTGAGCAAAGATGAGCGGGATGGAATCGACCAGATAGCAAAGACCCTGGTAGAACGGAAGGAGAGCGAAGAATATACGATGAATATGCATAATTCACATGCCGGTAGTCATAGACGGCATTTCATTTTACGGTTCAGCTACCACACCCTGAACGCATATGAGGATAGGTACCAGAATAAGGGCCCTGCAAAACTGACGACTCTATATAGAAGGGTCGATGTTGGAGATGGGACTGAGAGCGATGTGACGGACCTCTTCATGCAACAAACGCTTGAGGTTTTCCGCCACCTCGCGGAACAGAAACCAGAGGTCAAGATCACAGTCCCTGAGACGATTGAGCCCTCATTAGAAGCAGCCAACACTATGATGCCTATCAGAGAAGCCGCCCCCTACTGGGTTCCCCCAAGAGGTCAGGGAACAAACGATGATATCAACCACGCAGATGCAAAAGGGAGGGTTGTGTACAACTGGGTTTACCAACCATGGGATCGGCAAGATATTTTAACTTTTAGGCAAACCCTGCCCGATTTAAGAAAGAACCCTACAGCATTTTATACCGAACTAGGCACAGCCTTGGGCTCAACCATAATGACTCTATCGGACATTGATTTGTTTTTCGGGTTGTGTCTACCGGCTGATGTGTGGAAGCAAATCCGGAAAGCCGACCACACAGATCTGTTCGGACACACCTGGAAACAACTCGATGAACTAGATAGGCAACGAGAGCCCGGAAAGAAACCTGTAAAAGACATACTGGAACTCCCCGACAAAATAGTGCAGAAGCTAAAGACGTTGATCCCAGAAAAGAAGGTAGACTGGTCGGTAGTCACGGCTTGCCGCCAGAAACCTCAGGAGGACGTATCAGAATACTTCTCCCGATTTGAGACGGTTTTCTCCGACTACAGTGGCCAAGACATGACCACCGCAACCGGACAACACCTATTCGTGCAAAACTACGTAAAAGGGCTATCGCAAGAGGTCTCCCAAAAGTTACAGATGAGTGAGAGTAGTTGGGGAGCCTCCAAACCTGCAGCTATCCTTCAGATGGCTCAGTATTACGAACACCAAAAGAATGAGAACGAGAGGGCGAATGAGAAAAAGAAAAAGGACTTAAAGGAACGAGTGATGATTGCTCAATTACAAGAAGTGACTACAGGAAGGGAACGGTATAGGGGAAACTACCAGTCGAATGCCCCTAGGAATTCGCCCCCTAGAGGCCGCAACCCCACACCTGGTGCTCCACGAACCGACCTCGATGAGAACCAGTGTGCATTTTGTAAAGAATTTGGACATTGGAAGTCCCAATGCCCGGCCCTTCGGGAAATGATTAAAAATAAAGAGACAAGGGACATGACAAATGGCCCAAAAACTGGAGGGCAGGGGCGAGGGCAGACCTACGACACCACCAATGACCGACCTCGCAGACCAAACGCATTTGACCGCCCCCGACAGAATCAGTGCCAACAGTCCGACTGTAACAATGCTCACGACTCTGCATAGGACTGCCAGGGGCAAGGGAGGGATCCAGTCGAGCTCTGTGTTGACCAGCAAGGTCCTTACGTCACTGCTAAGGTCCTGGGTACAAAGTCTCCATTTTTGGTAGACACTGGAGCGACACGTAGTGTATTATCAAAACGACTGATTCCAAGGGCACCCTTGTCTGGCTCACACATTACCTCGATAGGTTTCGATGGAACGCCCTCCACTAATCCCCTGTCTGTACCTATCTCCTTTGACCTAGGAAACAATCCCACTGACACCACGTTTCTGCTCTCCTCCAACTCCCCTGACGCCATTATGGGTATTGATTTACTGAAACATTTCCGAGCTACTATTAGGTGTTCCCCAGATGGAGTCCGAGTCATCCTGTACGACAACCCGAGCATGTCCAGACCCTACCCCGCACGACATATGTACGCCATAACAGATGCTGACCTATCCTTGCTCGATACCCTACCCCTGTACCTATGGGCCAGAAACGACTCGGATGTAGGACGAATGATGATCGATCCTGTACACATAACTGTTCGACCAGATGCAATACTCCCGAAACTCCCACAGTACCGGATATCGCCCGAAGGCGAGAAGGCATTGGTAGCGATTATTCAGTCCTTGGTAGATGCAGGAGTGGTAGAGGAAGTGGTTAGTAATGTCTGCAATAGCCCTATCCTACCCATTGTTAAGAAGCAAGGTGAGGGAGATGAGAAAGCGTACCGCTTCATCATCGACCTGCGAGAAGTCAACAAAGTGGTGGTGCCACAGTACCCCGTAGTCTCAGACATCGCCACCATTCTGACTCTCATCCTGTCCACTGCCACCACCTTCACTGTTATTGATCTTAAAAATGCATTTTTCTTTATCCCCATCCACCCAGACAGCCGTTATCTCTTCGGCTTCACTTTAAAAAACCGTTCATACCGATTTTGTAGAGCTCCCCAGGGCTACACTGAAAGTCCCAGCATTTACAGCCAGGCCCTCAAAAGACAGCTGGATGCCGTCCAGCTACCAGATGGAGTAGTGTTGATCCAATATGTCGATGATATCCTTTTGGCGGCCGACACCACTCCACTTGCAATCACAGCCACTATCCAACTCTTGCACTTTCTTGCGGAGAATGGCCACAAAGTTTCCAAAAAGAAACTGCAGTTCTGCCAGCCCCAAGAGACATACCTAGCCCATCTCCTGTCCAAAGAAGGGAGGAAACTTACGCCCGACCGAATCCAAACCATCCTAGACACCCCCATTCCAAAAACACAGAAGCAAGTCCGTTCATTAGTGGGCCTTACTTCTTTCTGCCGACAATGGTTACCAAATTTCAGTCTCATTATAAAACCCCTACTTTCCCTGTTGGCCAAAGATGCTCCGTTCCCACTCCCTTGGACCCCCGAATGCCAAGCATCCTTTAAGGAGTTGCGGGATGCCCTTTGCTCGGCACCCGTTCTAGGAACACCAGATTACTCCAAGCCCTTCTCCCTCTTCACTCACGAAAGGGAGGGATGCGCATTGTCTGTTCTAACTCAGCCCATCGGCGCCAAACAACGCCCTTGTGCCTACTTCTCTGCCACTCTTGATCCAGTCGCCAGAGCCTTACCTGCCTGCCTTCGAGCAGTAGCCGCTGCTGCTGTCTCTATCCGCCAGAGTGAGGGAATCGTGCTTTCGAACTCTCTCGCGGTATTAGTGCCCCATGCAGTTGACACCCTTTTGAACCAGACCAAGACTCAACACCTGACTAGTGCACGACTGACAGGGTACGAATTGACTCTACTTGCACCCCACATCACCCTGAAGAGATGCACGACATTGAATCCTGCTACACTGTTACCCCTGCCCGAAAATGACCCCGATGTGCCCCCTATACACGACTGTGTGACCCTCACGGACGAACAGACTAGGAGTAGAATTGACCTCCGAGACATTGCTTTTACAGATCCTGATGGAGAACTATGGGTAGATGGCTCCTGTATCAAACTCCCAGACGGCACCACTTCTGCTGCCTATGCGGTGACGACAGCTCGAACAGTAGTTGAAACAGCTCGCATCACACAACGATCCGCACAGGCAGCAGAACTAATTGCCCTCACACGAGCATGTATCATAGCAGCAGGAACCACGGCAAACATTTACACGGACAGCCAGTACGCCTTCGGGGTGGTGCATCATTTTGGGCTCCTGTGGAGGGAAAGGGGATTCCTGACGTCCCACGGTACGCCCATCCTTCACGGAGATTTAGTCTCCACCCTGATTGAAGCAGTTCTTCTCCCCAAACAATTAGCAGTGATCAAATGCCAGGCACACAAGAAGGTGACAGATTTAGTTGGACAGGGAAACGCACTAGCCGACATCACTGCCCGAACCACAGCTGAGAATAGGACAACGACACGCATGTATGTGACCAGGTCACAAGCAGAAAAATGGACCGACGCTAGGGAAACGATCAGGGACATCCAATCGGCCAGCACACCTCTCGAACTGACTGAATGGGCACGGGTGGGTCTAAGGGACGATGAAGGCTGCTGGCGGACAAAGGACACGAACAAATGGTTGCTGCCTGATGCATATTTGATCCCCATACTGACAATGGCACACTCCCCTGCACACATAGGCTCTGCCCCCATGATTGAACTCATTTCCAAAGTCTGGCACAATAACAAGATCCCCGACTCGGCCAAACGCCTAGTCCAGCAGTGCCTTATCTGCCTACAACACAACCCCGGGAAAGGAACTGTGGTACCCCGGGGAGGGTTTGGGATCCCCGACCACCCCTTTGAGGTCCTCCAGATGGATTACATCCAATTAGAGAGGTGCCAAGGCTTGAAGTACGTATTAGTCATTGTATGTGCCTTCAGCAAATGGGTGGAAGCCTATCCGACCCGTGATAACACTGCCATGACTACTGCCAAAGTACTACTGAAAGAGTTTTTCCCTCGCTACGGCCTTTGTCGAATTTTATGGAGCGACAATGGCCCCCACTTCATAGCTGAAGTTATCCAACTAATCCTGAAGGGGTTGGGGGTAAAACAGAGGTTCCATGCAGTCTTCCACCCCCAATCCGCTGGCCTGGTTGAACGACACAACGCTACACTGAAACTGAAACTGTCAAAAATAGTGGCCACCACAGGACTTAAGTGGCCAGATGCCCTTCCACTGGCATTACTATCGATGCGCTCCACTCCCACTAAGCACCACTTGACCCCCTACGAAGTGCTGTTTGGGCGGCCTATGAACCTCTGGACTGCCCCCAAACCGACCTCCATTCACGACGTCCCCGACGTCCTGCTGTCAGATTATTTGTACAAATTAACTAAAACGTTGTCTGTCATTCATCAACAGGTGCAGCAGGCCATCCCCGATGCTTCCAGGGGTCCCGGTCACGATATCCAACCGGGGGACTACATCCTAGTCCGGAACTTTCAACGAGCGAAGAGTCTGGAACCCCGGTGGACGGGCCCCTGGCAAGTACTGATCACCACTCGGACGGCTCTTCGAGTGGAGGGGAAGAAGAACTGGCTGCACGCACACCACTGCAAAAAGGTTTCCTCGACCCTGGCCACGACAGACAACGTCAGCACCCAAGAAGAGCTCCTGAACAAAGACCGACCATCACTGAACTGCTATCCTGATACCGAGGCACTTGAACTTGCAAAACACTCTGATCCCACTGTGCCTTCCCGAGAAGGGTATTTCCTGCGTCGAAAGGAGGGAGCTTCGGCTAAGTAGGCCACTGACTAAGTTAAAAATCTCAGAACGGTGACCCAAAGCAACCAAGGGTTCCCCGGAGAGAAGCTAAACAAAGTCTGTGGTTCTGCCCACTACCGAGCACCTTGAAGATGAAGATGATGGAAATGCCAGATAAGAAGATGATGGAAGCGCCAGATAAGAAGACGTCGGAAGCAACAGGAAATACCCGCTACAGGAACCCAAAGACTGATAATTTGCACAAATCAAAGACAATCGCTTTCTTCATTGTCTTCCTCTTTTGCCTCCTCCTCATGACTTCCTTCTGGATCTTGGAGGAAAGCACACCCGCTCACCAGATGTTGCCAACCACTGTCCAGCCAACCACCATGAAAGAGCACCACCTGATCACCCTTTCACCTCAGCTCCGAGAAAGGCGTAAGGAGTTCTGGAACAATTCCTTCGTACAACTGTTGCACCAGCACAACCTTGCTGCAAATGCCACGAACTGCTGGATCTGTGGGTTGCTCCCACATGCTACCGGACACTCCATCCCCTTCATCCCTTCTCAGTTCACGGCTCCTGCCTCGCCTGGTTGATCCTCATGCAGGAAAGCCACAAGGACAACGCCGCTTCTGGTCAAACAGTGTCACACTTCTACTATGGGTTCTGGCTGAACAAAACAGGAAAGATGTCTGCTCCCTTTTGTCCTGCAATTTCAGGTTCAACCTTCCTTACGAACATCCCTGCCAAAGAAAGGGTCGAAATGCAAGTGCTCCACAATCCAGCCAGACCCACCTTCTCCCACCTGCGGAAACAAACGGCTGCCACCCTGACCGTGGCCCTGTCTGTCATCAATGTCACAGGACTCGTATGCCTCAAAGGACAAGGAACGCAGCTGGTGGGTCACAGTTCTTGTCGCATCACCAAAACATTGGTCTCAGCTGACCCCTCCTTTGTTGCTTCCCCGAATATGTACTTTGTTTGTGGCACCAAAGCTTACACTTGGCTCCCAAAAGGCTGGAGGGGTACGTGCTACATCGCCTTCATTCTTCCTCCCACGTATGTGGCTTCAGCCTACCACCACCGGCAAAAGCGCGCCGGAGATGTTGAACAAGCCGACTCCACCGGAGCACAGTTCCTGGATGCAGCAAAGGGACTTGTTCCTCTGTGGGGACCAATGGCAAATAGCCGCGCTATCCGACACCTGACTCAGGCAGTAGAAACAACCATTAACATCACCGCTGGCATCCTTGCTAACAACACGGCTGAGCTTCAGGCAGTCCGCCTGGTGGCTCTTCAAAACCGTCTTGTTCTAGATGTGGTTCTGGCTGACCGTGGAGGTGCATGCCGCATCATCGGCTCCAGCTGTTGCACCTACGTGCCAGATAACTCACCTTCAGTCTACAAAGCAATCGAACACCTCCACAGACTGTCCTCGGAGGTTCACCAGGAGCAGGAAGGATGGTCGCTTGGAGGCTGGTTCTGGGACACTTTGAAGAACTGGGGATGGAGATTGTTCACATTTTTATTGATACCAATCATGATACTATGTGGGTGTTGCTTGGGTATTCAATGTTGACCACCTTTATGTGCACTCATTTCCAACTGTATGTGCCCAAAGACTTTGAACTTTAAAACTGAGCACATGAGTCCCCTATACGAGATAGAGGTGCATGGTCTCATGGGGATCGATCCGAACTGACAAGCTGGCGAGACATGTTAAAGGGAGGACTGTGGAATTTTAGTTTCGTGTACTGAACATCATCTACGCCATCTTGCAGACTCACGTATGAGCATACACGACAGCCATTTTAGGTACCATGGTCTCCCTGTTCACGATCGCCCGTCAGCACACTTCCCTGAACCTTGCAAGCCTTCCCCGCGCACCCTGGCTACCCCCGCACTCACATGCACAAGTCATGAACCCTCCCCTCCCATGACTCTGTCTCAGGGAATCACACCCCGCGCCTGACCAACACCTCCTTTCCGTCCATGAATACCCCTCCTTTGATGACCCCTTCCTCTGAGCCCGACTGCCTGTACGAACCGCTGGTCATCCTTTAGCCCGAGGATATAGTTTATTGCCCACTACTGTATGCACTCGCTTTTCCTGAAAGGAGCCACTATTGATTATGACCTCCCCACCCCCTGAGATTCGATCAGGCGCACACATTCCAAAGGAATCGGCAGAACACTCAGCTGCGTGATAGCCCCCTCCCAATCATATGAGGGGAAAGGGCCTCTACTGTTGTCATGTGTTGGAAGGGGCCGGAACTGGGGGGTGCCGGGGATGTCGTTCTCATACTTCACAATGTCCTTGTTGTAATAAAGAACGTTCACATGTCTTAAACCAGTGTATAAAAGAGCAGGTCTCAAAGAGGCTGAGAGAGCACCTCGAGACGATACCTTGTTGTCCGATCTGATGTGTTCTACTCCGTCGGAATAAAACTTGTTTCCTGTCTTCCTGTCTCCAGCGCCTGCCTCTTTATTGAATAACTTCGTATGGTATTAGAGGCGTTTTTACGCCGGGCAAATTTAACTTAGGAAACATCTACTGAAATTGCCTGACCATTTTGAATTGATCTTTATCAACCGACACCACGAGCCGCCCAGCCATACACCCGGGGGAGGTGTATGGCTCACCCAGGTACGAAACAAAATCAAGGGCTGGGTCACTAGTAGGAGTGTCTTTACCGCTTAACTTGGGCGTCCACCAACCCCCGGTTCCCTGTACCCGACCCTGAGCACATTTCCCTCACTGCGACGTTGTAGATAGTTGTGTGGCACGGTTTGGAACTCCCTCACTCCTTTTCCCCTGAGAGTGCTAGAAAAAGAGAACAGTTGACTCACCACCTCTTGTCTCACTCTGTTTGTACCGAGCGGCACGACGGAATCCGACAAGACGACAACCCGACGGGATCCAGAGAGAAACCGTCTCCCCGAAACTACAGGGCGTGGGTCCAGAAGACCTGAGAGAAGCCGCTCACCTCGTCGAACTACACAACCCAAGAAGAAGAGTTCTGACCTATTGTATTATAAAATAAAACCCATAAAGACTAAAACCCGAGTATTACCTTTTCATCCTGCGCCCGTCACAACCCTCCTGCTCCACGGCCTGGTCACCCCAACCAGATCAGCTTTGTGTGACACCGAAAAGGGTGTCACCAATATCAGATAAATGGCACACCTGGTAGATAAAAGGCACACATTGAATATTCCAGTTATGATCCTTAAGCTCGACACTCAGAAGGCACTCAATCAGGGGAGCTGGGCCTTTCTAGAGTCTGTCCTAGAGAAAATCCGCATGGCCTCAGGATGAGGGACAAAATCATGTGCCTTACTCAACGGCACACTGACACGGGTCATCGCACTCTCAAGGGGCACCAGACAGGGATGTCCTCGCTCGCTCCCCCTATTCGCCCTGGCTGTGGAGCCGCTCACTGTTAAAATCTGACAATCCCCAGATTAACGGTGCTACCTTTGTGGGTAGGTCACAAAAGAGCGGTCTCTTCCCTCTATAGCCAACACCTCATAATCGTTACCTGCATTAGTGGTGACCTTAGCAGACTTGGAACTCGGACATTCAAATGAACATAAAAAAGTCACATATACTTAACCTGAAAATTCCCCTCTAGGACACTCCCTCCTTGCAGACGCCTGCCCCCACACCATTTTGTATTTGGGTCTCAGCATCTTCCCGGGCTGAAGCTACATGACCTGAGTCCCGCCGGCAGGTCCTCCGGGAGCTTAGAAGATAGAGAAACCCTCTATATTTCATGGCTCAGTGGCATCCACGAGATGTATATCTTATAGGGACTTCTATAATTTTCCGACTGCCTCCCGCGTCCGCCTCCATCATCGACATTTTATCACTTCAAGCCAGAATCCTCTCTTTCACATGGGGAGGCTAGAAGACCCGCGGCTGCGCGCGGCACACTCACTGTGCCCCTCAAGATGGCGCCCCTCTTAGTGCTGCATTAGGTACATCCCCGCGCACCATTTGCTGGGACACCTTCTCACGGGAGTCCCACCCTATGTCCGGAGCCTCTGCGGCATCTTTTCCAGCGCGCAGTGGGTTGGGGCCAGGTATTATGTTGAGCAACTTAAATGGCCTGGGAAGATTATGAGTAAACCGAGTTCTGGCATTAAAATGGCAGCCAGTGCAGCCGCTCTTATAACCAAACAGCCTTTGCCATGTGACAACACAAGTTATTTATGGCCTTTAGCAAAGATAGTACTTAAGCGAATTTGCCTACACCACACCAGTGAAGTGTAAGGTAATATCAGGCTGGGGTCCGGAGAGGGGGCAATCTATCTCCTATAACAATAGGAATCCTTGGCTGGTGTCCCAGCTGGCACAAGGTCAGTCGAAAGGGAGAGCTCCGCATCCCTCCCGGCCCTTATACCTTTAGATGGCTCTTCTGAGTTGTGAGATGGGGGATGGTAACAGAGAACATCAGTGACGCCATAACCAATTATTCATGTCTAATAAGACCATTAATAATGTGGGCGGCATGGTGGTACGAGATTGGGGGCAAGCCACTGGGAGTATATAAATATGACTTTAAAAGGAAACATCATGGGTATACACCGCTTTTGACGGCACCACTGGGCAAGAGCAGGTGTAATGTAGTAAGACTAGAGATATATATCCCATCGGGTTGGCGACTCCTACTTGAAGGGTTCCTGATATGAATGGTGGTGTCTCCAATGTACACAACCTCCCTGAAGGATGAGCAGGGCTTATGCTGCTGTTGAGAGCATTAATTGATTGAAGGATGCCGTTTGCCCTGTAGTGAATCAGCCACTTTAGTGGTCTGATGCCCTGTGATGACCCTCGATCACCACCATTGTGTACTGATTTTAGTGTGCTATGTTACCTTAGCCTTAATGTAGGATGGTCTTGCATATGCCTGTTTCTCTTCTGTTCTATACTCTTGCTGTTTTTCAGTAGACTAATCTTGCCAAACAATAGAAGGTATGGGATGTCGAGGTGCAGTGTTGTTGGTGATGGTGCACACATGTGCTCCATAGTGGATACTGAGGGATTAAGTGCATAGTGTTATTTGAGTTAGGTGAATTATGACTTTAGCCTATTGGCTTTGACGTGGTCTAATATCATTCTGTTTTCCAAGTAGTAGAGGCCTATGCTTGAGCAACTCCATATTCTAAACTGCAGCCATCTTCTGAGCCTCTTTAGGTGAGAGGTTATATTTTAGATTCCATGTGTTGTTCCACCAGCAGTGAACCAGAGAGGACCGGTTCTTATCAGAGGAATGTGCTCACTCGATACCGGAGTCATAGCAAAACGCTTGGCCAGCTGCTTGTTGTGCTCTCTTGGTACGAGGTGGTACAGCAATCCAGTGAGAACTGTAGGCGGAGTTTGCTAGAAACTTCGATGGAGAGCTGCATTCTATATTAGAGAAAGGGGGTCCGAGAGAAGGTGAGATGCTCGTCTGGTGGTTTTGGTGGTCTGATGATACATCACGGTGCAGACGTGCAGTCGTGCTTGTGGAACAGAGAGTCCGGACCCAACCTGAAGTACTGGGTTTTTCAGAACCGGTACTGAACCGGTAACCCAGCGGTGCCAGGGACAACACCCAAAGACTTCGGGTTCTTCCTGTTTCAGACTACAGAAACACAGAGTCTTCTAGGTGAAGTCAAAGATCGAGTTTATTGGCTGCAACCAAGTAACAGGTATCCTAGAAGTACAACACGGTGTATATTCTCAGGAGACTGCTCAATCTTACAAAGCCAGCCTTCTCTTTTTATACAAAATATTATGCTTCAGGCAAACATTCCTATTTTTACAGTTGACCATTCACATATTTTCACTACAAAGAAAAAGCAGAGTCATGATGACAATCCCACATTTCAGTTTGTTCAGCCCACAATCAATTACCCGGCAAGGCCCAGTATTTTCATCAGATATCGACGGACCCCCAATAAAAACGGGCACCTCCTCCTTGTAAAGCAAGTCATAAAGAAGGAAACAGGGACAGGTGTGTGCAAGATTAGGCGTGGTTTGTGTGCGAGGAAAGGTTTATGGCATGTTGTGCCTTGATGCTATCTCGACCGGCCACTGGGAGAGGAACTGCCCAAACAGGTTCTGCCCTGGGCAGTGGAATCAGCTTGCCCAGGTCGCAGAGAAGTCAGCAAAGGTGTACGTGTCCTTCAGAATCATGTTTGGCCTTAATCATTGGCCTATGTGAGGGCAACTCACAAAATGGCTGCCGTACACAAAATGGAACCCAAGGGTTCAGGACGAAAATGACGATTTCAGGGTGAAATCATCACTCGAATATGACGAAAATGCTTGTACATAGTATACTGGCCATTTTCGGTCTGCTGATATCAAAATCGTCATGATATGACGATGTTTATAACACGGGTCCAGAATTTTCAGTACCACAGACCCTCCTTTTGCCCTTACATAGGCAATAACCTATACTCATGCTAATCTGAGTCCAGGTCTATATTCGTAAAGTCATTGAGATGTTGCTGTAGCATCATCCTATTACTTAGCTCGTCCCTCGATACAGGCTTCCTTACACATGATGTAGCACAGAGGCCACATATAGCAGGAGCACACTGTACGCACAGACAGAACAGGAAAAGGACTGCTAAGACCATCCCAATGACCATCAGAATTTTCCATCCCCAGCCGGATACCAGTTCCCAGAACCATCCCATTAATGACCAATCTCCTTTGTCTACATGAATAGATTCGGAAATCTTATGCAGTTTGGAGATGGCCTGGTACACTGTTGGAGCGTTATCTGGAATGAAAACACAGCAACTCGATTGGATCACCCTACATACCCCACCTCGGTCTGCAAGTATGACGTCTAACGCAACCCTGTTCTGAAGGGTCATAAGACGATCCGACTAGAGCTCAGCAGTCAAGTTACTAAGGGCACCAGCAGTTTCAACCACGGTGGATTCAACCACCCTTGTCAATTGCCTTATGTTCCTGCTGTTAACCATGGATCCCCAGAACGGCAGAAAACCCCTCATGAAGTCTCCAAATTCTTGATCCGCAGTATCCTCTTCACTGAAGACACCTCTAACTATCCTTGTCTTATGGTAATCTGCCGCCGCTGTGTAGGTGGGAGGCAACAGGAACGAAACAAAGCATGTGCCCGAAAAGTCAGGGGGCAACCATGTGTAGGCTCTATCATGGCAGATGAAATAGGTACCCTTAGCTGCTAAGAACGGAGGGGAAGTCTGAGACGCAAAGACATATGTCTCAGTGCAGACACTCTTTCCTAACTGAGCTCTGGGATTCTTGCCAATACCTTGCAGACATAAGTGACCCTGATGGGGTACAATCCAAATCGGGGAAGATCTCTTAGCTTGCTGTTTCTCACTCAGAGTAACTCCATATCCGGTCACGTTCCATCCTATATATACTAGTGTCTCATCTCTCGGGATAGTCTCATAGTAGATATCTTCTTTAATCATGTCTACTATACCCTTCACTGGAGCACTATTCTTAGGATTATCTTCCACTGAACGTAGGGGGTAGGTCTCAAGTGCGTAGATGAACATTGTTCGGTATGCCCACATGGAACCATTGTGGCTGAAAGGCAGGACCAGATAAGGGATACCTTTATCCGTTGTGTGAGGCATAAGACCACACACCCAACAGTTAGTTGTGTTCATTACTAGTTGGTGTTGGTGCAAAAGCTGAACAAAGGAGTTATTAATAAACTCTAATCTCCTAGCGGATTCATGTTCAGAAAAAGGGTGGAAAGAATGCGAGGAAACAGTAGGAGGAGGTATGGGCGATGTAGTGGGTGCAAATGTCACTCGAAAAGAGAATAGAACATATCCTACTAAAAACATCATAACGCTGAACAACATGAAAATACATAATATCAAAAAACTTTTCTTGGTCATCATTCTGCAAATTGTAGTCTTAAAGTTCATTTGTTTGGCAGGTCTCTCCACCTCGAAAAACTCCATCCTCTCTAAAATGCTGCTCGCGATGGTAGGGTGTTCTATGCTAAGGAATGCTTCTGTCAGTCCAGGGCAACACCCTTAGACCAACCAGAACTGTCGACCTAACGTCTTCAGCTGCACCCCAAAGACTTTGGGCAACCGCGACCCTACAGCTGAACCCGGATGGTGGTTCGAAAAACAAAAATAAAAAAGTTTCTCAGATGAGAGAGCTGCACTTTCAAAAATGTTAGTAAAGAAAAGGAGAATTTATTTGTCCATAGTTCTAGGCCTCAGATTATAGCGTTGTTTCCCAGATACTGTCTGGTCTTGAAACAGGAGTTCAGGCTCCGTAGTGTCCAATCGATTTGATGGTGGCACAGCTTCTTGCAAGAGATTGTCACTTTCTTTTTCAATAATTGTTCCTTTCACACGTGCATCACTGAAAGGCAGAAATCGCGGCACAGTTTCAGTCTCTGAGTCAGCGACACCCTCCTGGACCCACCGGTCGTACGGTAGAGGCAAAGGAACCCTCTTGCAATGTACACCGTGGATCCAGTTTTTCTTCCCCTCCGCTCGAACAGCTGATCTTGTTGAGAGAAGAACTAGATGAGGGCCGGTCCACCGGGGCTGGTCATTCTTTGTTCGCTGGAAATTCTTGACCAGCACCCAGGATCCAGGGTCGATCAGATGTCCTGGAGCTTCAGAGACCTGAGGCAGAGTATCGTGAACCTGTTGGTGTAAAACACGCAATTTAGCCGTCAATTCGTACAAATAGTCAAGCAGTACAGGGTGTTCGATCTCACTGAATTTTTTCGGCCTTGGCACTCCCCATATGTTTGCCGGACGGCCGAACACTATTTCGTACGGACTAAGTCCCACTCGCGAGTGCACAGTCATTCTGGTTGATAGGAGTGCTAAAGGCAGAGCGTCAGGCCATTTAAGACCAGAGCTCGCTTGAATTTTGGCCAATTTTAGCTTTAACGTGCCATTGTAACATTCTACTAGTCCAGCTGATTGGGGGTGATTTGCAGCGTGGAATTTCTGTTGGATGCTTAGCCCTTCACATACTTTCTTCATCACTCGACCCACAAATTCACTCCCATTGTCACTCCAGACCATTCTCGGCATTCCAAACCTAGGGAAGAACTCTTTGGCAAGGGCTTTAGCTGTGGACAAGGCAGTGTTGTCCTTTAAGGGATATGCTTCTATCCATCTTGAAAAGGCACAAACAACAACAAGTACGTATTTCAGATTGTTGCACCTTTCCATGTGGATGAAATCTAGCTGCAAAACCTCGAACGGATACGTTGGAGGCGCAAAATGACCAGCTGGAGTTGGGGTTCCCCTACCAGGATTGTATTTCAGACACACCATACAATTTTTGACCACATTCTCTGCACACTTGGGAATTCCAGCATTTTGCCATACTGGAGCCAACAACTTACAGATCCCTTTCACACTGATGTGAGCCATTCCATGAGCCATTGTAACAACTGCAAGCACATACGCATCGGGCAACAGCCATCTCTGATGCTCTGACAATTCGACCCAACAACCATTCACATCCAATTTCCCCTTACTCTCTCTCCATGTACTCAACTCTTTCTCTGTAGCTTCAGCTTGAATAGACTTTACACTCTCTATCGTGTCTTCACACATTCCTACGTCACCAATCCATCTTGCAGGGCCTGCAACATACATTCGACTCATCACATCCCTCGCTGTTTCTTTTGCGACTGCGTCAGCAAATGCATTTCCACGACCAACATCATCAGTCACTTTCTTGTGTGCACTGCATTTTACAATCGCAACTTGCAATGACAAAGTAAGTGATTCAAGGAGCTCATTCACCAATTGACCATGCTGAATCTTAGTTCCATGCGAAGTCAGGAACCCACGTTCTTTCCACAATCATCCAAAACTGTGAGCCACACCAAATGCATACTGGCTGTCGGTATATATGGTCACTCTCATTCCTTTCGACAACATACACGCTCTCGTAAGTGCAACCAATTCTGCTGCTTGAGCTGAATTATGTGGGATACGTGCAGCTTCAACAATCGTATGCAAAGTCGTAACAGCATAGGCCGCAGTCGTATCACCATTCGGAAGCTTGAAGCATGAACCATCCACCCATAAGGTACCATCACACTTTGAAAGAAGAGTGTCCTGAAGGTCTATTCTCCCTTTTGTTTCTTCTTCTGTTCTGAGAAAACAATCATGCTGTTCAGAAGTATCTAACTCTGTTTCAATCGGCAACAACGTGGCTGGGTTAAGCGTGTTGCATCTTTTTATGTGCACATGACTCGCTAACAGTGTCAACTCATAACCTGACAACCGAGCACTAGTTAAGTGCTGTGTCTTGGTTCTGTTTAACAACGTGTCCACTGCATGTGGAACCATCACAATCAATGTATTACTCATCACTAAACCAGCAGACTGCCGAATAGAAACAGCTGCTGCTGCTGTGGCTCTTAAGCAACTCGGCAACGCTTTAGCTACCGGATCGAAGGTTGATGAAAAATACGCGCATGGACGCTGCCTGTTCCCAAACAACTGTGTCAACACTGACAATGCACAACCTTCTTTCTCATGGACATACAATGTAAAGGGCTTACTGTAGTCGGGGGTACCCAACACAGGAGCCGAACATAATGCATTGCGCAATTCGGAAAAACTTTTCTGACACTCTTCAGACCACGGGAGGGGATTCGGTGTATCTTTACAAGTTAATGCCACCAAAGGTTTGGCCAGCAAAGAAAAATTTGGTATCCATTGTCTGCAATATGATGTAATACCCAAGAAAGCACACACTTCTCTCTGTGTCTTTGGCACACTCAGTTTTGCAATTGCCTGAATTCTTTCTGGGGTCAGTTTCCTTCCCTCCTTCTATAAGAGATGACCTAAGTAGGTCACTTCTTGTCGACAATATTGTAATTTCGAAAGGGACACTTTGTGATGTAACTCTGACAAGTGATGCAACAACGACAACGTGGCTTCTTTACAAATTTCCTCAGTATCTGCAGCAACAAGCAGATCATCAACGTACTAAATAAGGGTAGCGCCATCAGGTAAAACAATTGTGTCAAGCTGTGCTTTTAAAGCTTGACTATATATCGATGGACTTTCACAGTAGCCCTGGGGAGCGCGTTTGAAGCGGAAGCTTCAACCTCCTAAACTGAAGCCGAAAATATCCCTCCTCTCTTCGGCAATCGGGATGCTGAAGAAAGCATTCTTCAAGTCAATCACCGAGAACCAAGTCGCAGAAGCTGGAATCGTAGTTAATAGGGCAGTGATATCAGGAACAACTGGAAATTGTGGCACAACGATTTTATTCACCTCTCTAAGATCAATCACAAATCTGTAAACAGGTGGCTGAGAAGGATCGGTACGCTTCAAAACAGGCAAAACAGGACTATTGCAAACGTTGCCTCTTGTCTCTTCAATTACATCCTTTTCAATCAAGTCATAAATGATCGCTAGCAACGCTTTCTCACCTTCACTAGAAATCTTATATTGGGGAATTCGTGGCATTTTAACATTGGCTTTCAATGTCACAACATATGGCGGTATTTCCAAAAGACCTACATCATTAGGACCAGTAGCTCAAAGAACATCAGGAAGAGACGACAATTCTGTCAGAAGTTTATCCTTCGACAAATACATTGGGGAGACTACTTTCTTACCTAGTGTAAGTTTCACTCCTGAAGGAGAACAATACAAAGTCGCATGCAACCTTTTCAACAGATCCAATCCCAACAAATTTTCACCACAACCTGTTGTCAGAATAAGGGGTGCTTCTAATTCACAAGGTCCAACAGAAAGGGACATAGGACTAGAAATCGGGTTTCTAACCGGGGCGCCAGAAAAACCTACTGAAACATTCATTTCGCCAGACAAAGGTGCGCCAGGGAGTTTAGAGTGCATAATGGAACTCTTTGTAGCACCAGTATCCAACAGAAAAGGTTCTGACACACCTGATGTAATCACCTCAACATAAGGTCCATTCTGATCTACTGGAACTGAAACAACTCCCTCTCTTTGTCTATGGCTGTCCTAGCAATCATTACCTTCCATATTCTCATCTTCTGCATAGTAGTCATCAGCATGGTACTGAGCTGTCCTATTAGACGCGTTATTCTGCTGATCAAACCTATTCATTGAATTTTGAGGTGGAAATGAGCGCGCGCTCTGGGGAAAATTTCCACGTCCTCTACCTCTAGGCGCATGTGGAACACCTCGACCTCTTGCACCAGAAGCACCATTCATGCGCTGTAACAAAATAGGACAACTATACTTAAAATGACCCTCTTCTTTACAATATGAACACTGATTAGGGCCTACAGGAACACGCTGTTGGGGATACTCGAACCTTTGCGAGTTCCTCTGAAACTGTTGAGGTTGCTGATAGTTACTCTGACCACCACGTGGCGGATACGCTTGTTGTAGAAGAACCTTCGTTTTTAATTCTTTCGTTTTCTTGTCTGCTCTGTCTTTCTCATCTTTATCTCTATTTTCGTAATACTGGGCAGTAGCCAATATCTGTGCTGAAGAGGAAACGGCCCACAAACTTTCGGAATCTTTCAATTTCTTACACAATTCGGGAAGCAAATTATGTACAAACTTGTCAACGAACAACCGTTGACCACCTTCTGTACTCATATCTTGACCACTGTGGTCGACAAACGTCTCTTCAAACCTAGTGAAGAAATCAGACACTGTTTCATCTTTCTTCTGCTTACACGCAGACAACTTGTCCCAATTCACTCGCATCGCAGGCATTAAAGTCTTCATGTAAGTAATGATCCTACCAGGGAGATCTGCTACTAAAGGCTCGGGTTTAGCGCCACCAACTTGTCAGTCATTTGCAGCACTAATATTAACCCATGTATCACCTAACTCCTGATCATGATCCGCATGACGAATCTTTTCCCATAAAGGCTGTGGAACAACATTTCCAAACAACATGTCTATATCCGCTAAATTCATAATGCAAGAGCTTGCCATCTGTGTCAATTCCTTGTAATACCCTGCAGGATTTTTACGGGGATCAGGCAAAGTCTGCTTAAGGGCCAATACTTCAGCGCGCTTCCATGGAACATGTACCCAAACACGCTGAAAATGTGCTGGTACCGCAGCGATGTGATTAACGGCATCCGCTGCAACGGCATCCTTCCATACCGGAGGAACTTCTCTCATTGGATACTGTCGCGCCTTCCTTCTAACAGAGGAATTATGCTCAAACAATGACCGGGAAACACCCTCACTCCTAAACGATAATAAGGTCGCAACTGCTTTTTCAACATCAGAACCCACAATTGTGCCTTTTGCAAAATCGTACCGTACACGACACAGCTCAGGTGGATGACATTCTAAATCATTTTCCTCCAATTCCTCACAAAGAAAAGCGCACATTTTCTCGAAAACGTATCTCTGTTTCGGTTCTTCCCACTGATGGAAGACATCCATAACAGAATCTAGCTCATACCTTGTAGGCTCAGTAACCCATTTATGTGCCAAATAATTCAATGTTTCCCGCTGTCTAGAGTCGGGCAGTTGACTACGCAACTGTTTGCTTGTTGAAACAGGGGTCATACTAGATGCCCCAAATAGAGGATATAGGAGACTAGCGACAGTGTCAGTCATTCTCTGTCGAACGGAAGGAGAAGTCGACGAGAGAACAGGAGAAAAAACAGTGTGAGGCAGGGTAGATGCAGATGCAGACGCAGAGGCAGTATCAGGAAGAATACCAGAAAGGGTAGTCGATGTAGTAGGCAAGATCGTAGGAAGTACAGATAGAGCAGGTAGCAAAGTCGGCGGCCCTTGAGGAGGCTGTGCCATAGGAGTAGGAGCCAACTGAAGGGCAGCTGGCGGCTGTGGAAGAATCGGAGGCACAACAACCGGAGGTTGCACAACTAAAGGCTGCGGAGGTAGCACTCTGCGCATAAGGGGGTGGCGAACTCAATAAATGCGACATTAGGGGATCTTTTTCTAGTTCTTTTGCTGCATCCTGCTGAAGAGGCGGCAAAACTGGATAGCATTTATCGATCGCCATTTTACGTTGCCTGTGCAACTGTTCACTCGCTTGTTCTTCCTCATCATCTTTATATTGCATAGCAGCTTGCATTATCGAAATACCCTTTTCTCTTTTATTCTTTTTAGCTAATTTAATTTCTTTCTGTTTGGCTTCCTTTCGCCATAGGCGGAAAGAGTCAAACATCGGCGGCCGGGCTTTCTTCTTGAAAAGTCTAACCTCTAGATTATCTAATATCCCTGTGTCAAAACTACCATATTGGGGCCATTTTAAAACACCATCTTTTCTGGTGTATTTAATCCATACTTCATTATATGTGATGGGGCCTACGCCGTGTTTCACGTAAAGCTCATAGGTTGGAGTTCCAATCGGAGGAACCGGACACAAGTCCTCCAATAGGGAATCCCTATTACAACCAAGACAAAACAAATTTCCAAGTCTGCTAAGACCAGGCATCTTCGCTCACTAGTCTAGCTTCAAACTTCAAGGGATTATCGAATACGATATTCTCGTGAATACACGAGTCCCTCGGCTTTGGTACTTGCAAGTTCCAAATCAAAGATCCAAAGGGGACACTCAAACTAAGAACCAACTAAGGACTGGGAGACGCTCCACTTATACTTAACTGAGGTATCGATAACTGCACCAGAAGACTCGTCTATCGTTTCGCTCTACCAATCATCAAGGGTCCAAAACAGGGCGATAGTCAGGGCAGCAGTCCTTCGTAGCCGTTGGGAAGCGGGGAACCTCGCAGCAAAGACTTTCGGACCACGTCGACATGCAGGGGTCGATGAAGTGGCGGCCTTCCTCCAGAATTTTCACACGAAGCTCCTCACGAACCTCTGGCTTGGACCGGTACCGCTGAAATCACCCTACGTTGGGCGCCAACTGAAGTACTTGGTTTTTCAGAACCGGTACTGAACCGGTAACCCAGCAGTGCGAGGGACAACACCCAAAGACTTCGGGTTCTTTCTGTTTCAGACTACAGAAACACAGAGTCTTCTAGGTGAAGTCAAAGTGGAATCAGCTTGCCCAGGTCGCAGAGAAGTCAGCAAAGGTGTACGTGTCCTTCAGAATCATGTTTGGCCTTAATCATTGGCCTATGTGAGGGCAACTCACAAAATGGCTGCCGTACACAAAATGGAACCCAAGGGTTCAGGACGAAAATGACGATTTCAGGGTGAAATCGTCACTCGAATATGACGAAAATGCTTGTACTTAGTATACTGGCCATTTTCGGTCTGCTGATATGAAAATCGTCATGATATGACGATGTTTATAACACGGGTCCAGAATTTTCAGTACCACAAACCAGAGAGGGAAAGAGAGACGGTCCCTTCTTCAGATGAAAAGATGCCTAAGATTATGGTGAGGTGTTCCATGTATACTTATTGTATCTAACTATGTCTTTTATTCTCAGGCTCTATGTATATGTATGTGTTGATGATCGCTACTAATCTTTACTGTGATGTTTAGTTATTTCTTTCTTTTGTCATCCTATTATCATGTAATAAAGAACCCTTGAAGCATATAATTTGTCTTTATTCCTTGTGAAGGAAGGTAAGGCCCCTTTTTTACCAAGTACTTACATAGGGATGGGCGATTCCCCTCTAATGGGTAATTGTTGATACAGAAGGGAAATTGGCTCCTAGCAGGGATGTCTAAATTTGAATTATTATATGCAATACATTGCTAGGAGGAGCATGCGCTGTGTACCCTCTCGGATGGGGAGGTGTGATTTGCTGCGTACCCTCTCGGATGGGGAGGTGTTGTGACTTGTTGTTATTTGCGAGCCCCTTGGCAATGGTCTTATATGTTGTCAGTGTTTATTCCTTTCTTGGGTAAGTATTGTGAAATGTGGTGTCTTTCTGGATCCTGAGAAAGGATGTGGTAAGTAATGGCCTGGTGACTGACAGAAGCACCAAAACATACAGAAAGGTAGGTCATTACATGCCCCTATTATTGTAGAGGTTCATACTAGGGAGGTTCAGAGAAACAGGTGACCTCGGATTATAGGAAAGCAGCAGGGCAATTCGTATCCAGCCCAAGGACTACAATTGGGCAGAGCCAGTTCACAACGTGTCTGGAGCACCTTGCGGGAAGAGATTGGTAGAACAGCTTGGGTCCGTCAATCCACATTCCGGGTATGTGCACAGCCATAACTTTACTTGCCATAACTTTACTGGCTGTAGGAGGCACCTCACCCCTCCAGGTAATAGGATCAATTAATGGATGAGGCATGTAGGTCAGAACTATTTAAGATGCTTTTACACCTGTAGTTGTCCGGGCACAGGCATAATAATACGGTTGAACAAAGCAAGGGATTTACTTGGTGATGCACAACAGACAATTATCCACTGGAACTGGATTACAGCGCAATATAGGTTCAAGAGATTTGCATCAGTAAACTATGAGAGGTGCAAACTCAGTGGCCAGTCAACGTAAATGTACTCTCAGCAAATCCAGTCAAATAACAGTGCATGTCACAGTATGCTTCATTTAAGTTAGAGCTCCCTGCCCCATGACTAGCACAGCCAGGTGGTGTAGGAAAGGTTGCCCTAGAAGAGTGGCATGGTTAGCAGGGTTTTGGGAACACAGGTAAGAGAACAACGACTGACAAAGTAGTTAAGCAATTCACATTTGGATAATTTAGGAGAGGGCAGGCAAGATTTGTAATTTTTTTATTTATTTATTGTGTTTTATAGAGCGCGAACTTGACCCGTGAGGGTATCAGAGTGCTTTACATGGTATACAGTGCTACAAATAAGAAAAGTTTAAAGTGCAGAAATAAACAAGATCAACATGTAAGGTTACAATCACGAAGAAAGTTTGTAATCGCGCAGGACTCTTAAGTTCTCGGTGTAAGGAGTTGGTGATCTGGGAAAGCGGTAGTCTTGGATTAGTCAGGCAATGCAGTGGTTGCGAGTATGCCTTAGACGAGGAATATACCCATGAGAAAGGTTTTGGCCTCGTCTTTGAAACGTGCTAGAGAAGGGATTCTTCTGATGGCAGGTGGGAGAGAGTTCCAAATTCTTGGTGCTGCTCCGGTGAACACCCTGTTGTAGGTTCTATTTTTCTGAAAGGAGGCGGGTTAGAGTAGGAGGTTTCTAGCGGACCGGGAGTTCCTGTTTCGTCCAGATATCACTAGTTTCTGAGCCAGATAGGCGGGGGAGTTTGTGTATAAGGCCTTGTGTGTAATGCATGCACGCTTCAGCTGAATTCTGGCCTCTAGAGAGAGCCAGTTCAGTGCTTTCATGTGTGGCGAGATGTGGTCAAACTTCCTGGTGCCTGTAAGTAGCCTGGCGGCCGCGTTGAGGCAGGCTTTTAAAGGCGCTAGGGAGATCTTGGGCAGTCCAGTGAGGGGGGAACAGCCATATTCCAGTCTGGAGATGACTAGTACTTAAAATGCCATTTTTAGGTCAGGAGCATCGATGAAAGGTTTCAGCTTCCAGAGGTAGCTCTTTACCCAACGTTTTCTCCAGTGCTAAGCATTCCCACTTGCCAGCACCTCGGCAATATCTGTTCAGAATTTTGGTGCCTGGCCAACTACGCTAGGGTTGGTGCATCTGCTAGTACACCTTGGGCCTCACAGGTTATGATTTATGTTTCTCTGCAGACCCATAGGTTTGCCAGCTGTGGGAGGCACCACACCCTTCCAGGTAACAGGAACAGTTAAAGTATGGGGCGGGAAAGTCCAAGTGAAGCAATTATTCTGTTACACTCTGTTAAGCATATTGTTTTTTGACCGCCAAAGAGTAATTAGGAGGCTATGCTGCCTGAAGGAATCTGTTTAGATTTATGTATTTAACACTGGGATTGGGGCTCAAAACTGCTTCTGCTGCACTCATAGGAAGAAAAGAGAATGTAAAGAATGAGCTGTCAATGGGTTGGGCACACTCAGCAGTCATGAAAGCAAAAATGAAGTCATTTCTTGTAACCCCAAAGGGTGACGGAAGCGACGATTGTAATATGGCCAAAGCATATCTAGGCACTTTACATGGCATTGCACATAAAACAATTATTCACTGAAACCGGATTTGACACATTATTAATTTGTTCAGTATAGTTTTAGCTATAGAACTGTCTTCGCAAATGTATGGCCCACTTCAATAGAAAATGTGCCCTCTGTGAATGAGAGAGCATATCACAGGAGGCTTCCGTTAAGCGAATGATCACCCGCCTCTTCATCATTAAAGCTAGGTGGGTTGCGTAGTTTGTCATTATAAGTATGTTCAGAGCACTAATGCTGACAATTATTATATCACCATATGCAGCAGAAAATAGTAATTTTCCTTGTTGGTGTGCTGGTGTTGCAGATGGAACCTCTGAACCCAGGGCCTGGGCTATGTGGTTAAAAAAGGGAATAGCTAACCCCCATCAGAAAGGCACAATTTTGCTCAGGGCACCTTAGAGTATATAACATGGTACTGTGTTTAATGAAGAGAACAGTAGTCCCAACTGGCCCCTGGGTGTCCGCCAGGTAGCGTAGAAAGTCAGTAAGTGGATAGATAACTATATGGGTTGACCACGGGCGATAACTTATTAACACATACTTATGACCTTACATTTCTGAGCACTGCAAGCTAAATAAAATCGAGGGAAGATACATGGGGTTATCCAGCAATTGAGGGGCACTGCAAGACATGGGGGTCCCTTATTCTGTTTGACGACTTAATAACACTCAGTGATAGCTTGAAGCCAGGTCCGGGGAGGCCTTCAACCATTTCCACAGTAAAGTAATTGGAAACATGCCTAAGTTCACCAAGCGAGGGGTTTGGGTTACACAGGGCGTGGCCTCAATAATGCAAACACCAAAAGGTACTACGATAGGTACGGGGTACACTGGCCAGAGGTGGATAGGGACTTATTCCACCTAGAAGGCTGGTAAATGCAGATTGCAGGAGGTTAGCGAGCCTGCCATGGCGGGGGGCACAGGATATTAAGGCTGCCACATCCAGGGCGTTGGTGGAGTTACAGGGTCATCCGGAGGCTGATTGGTACATAGCAGTACCCTCTTCAGGAGCACAACAGGGGTGCCCTATGCCAAACTCTAGAAGTCTTTAAGGCACGACCCTCGATGAAAACGTCAGAGCCCAATTAGTCCTTTGGGTGTTTGTAAGCTTGAGGAACCTGGGGATTGCCTTGCTACTCTCCACTCCTAAAAAGGCATAAGTAAAGTCATGGACTGGTGTTCCACGGTAATTAAGGGGGAAATCCCCCAGAAAAGGGTAGCACCAATTGGGTTGGCCAAGGTGTTGTTTGGCTCATCAGGCGGGCGGCAGTTTAGGTTACTCATCGCTGCCTGCCTTGGATCACCTGTAAGTTAACCTACCACGTTGGCATAATTCATGCATGAAAATAAACCTGTAGCAACTGTTTCTCCAAAAACTGTTGTGGGCTGATAATTTATTGCAGCGCATCCAATTAACGCTAAGTGGGGGTGCTGATATAGGCACTATGTATCTCATCAAAACTCCTCATGCTATGAGGAATAAACTCAGGTTGGCTTGCCCAAATCTGGTGGATTATTACAGCACTGCAAATTTGTTATATTTATTGGAGTAAGTCGTCGGGAGCAGCGAGAAATCTTGGTTCCACATGGACCCAGTGGTGAAATCCCGGCCTTTGTGGGACATAGCATGGCTTTCACATCACCTCCGCTCCCAAAAGAGCCCATACATTGCCACATCCACCAAGACAGTGCTCAACATCTGGGATCAAATAGCTGTGAAGAGGCGTCTTATCACTTTCCCCTCATGCAACACTTGGATTGCTCAATCAATCAATCAATTAAAGTACTTGTAGAGCACGCTACTTACCCGTGAGGGTCCCAAGGCACTGAAGGGAGGGGGGGGTGCTGCTACAGCTCGAAAAGCCAGGTCTTGAGGAGTCTTCTGAAGGTGAGTAGATCTTGGTTCTGCCGTATGTGGGTAGAGAGGGTGTTCCAGGTCTTGGCGGCAAGGTAGGAGACGGATCTGCCGCTGGAGGTCGTTCGTTGGATGCGGGGGACAGCGGCGAGCGCGAGGCTGGCGGAGCGGAGCTGGCGGGTGGGGGTGTGGAAGCTGAGTCTGCTGTTCAGGTAGGCTGGTCCTGTGTTGTAGAGTTCTTTGTGTGCGTGGGTGAGGAGTTTGAAGGTGATCCTCTTGTCGACGGGGAGCCGGTGTAGGTTTCTCAGGTGGGGGTGATGTGGCTGCAGCGGGGGATGTTGACGATCAGTTGGGTGGAGGCGTTTTGGATGCGTTGTAGTCGTCGTAGGTGTTTGGCTGGGATTCCTGCATAAAGTGCGTTGCGGTAGTCCAGTCTGCTGCTGACGAGGACCTGTGGCACCGTTCTTCTTGTTTCGGTCGGGATCCACTTGTAGATCCTGCAGAGGGTGTTGTAGCAGGAGGAGGAGACAGCGTTGACCTCCTTAGACATGGAGAGGGAGGAGTCGAGGATTAATCCTAGATTGCGTACGTGGTCGGTGGGTGTTGGTGCTGTTCCCAGTGTGGTCGGCCACCAGGAGTCATCCCAGGCTGAGGGGATGAATCCGAGGATGAGGATCTCCGTCTTGTCCAAGTTCAGCTTCAGACGGCGGCTTCTCATCCAGTCGGCGACGGCCTTCATTCCTTCGTGGAGGTTGGTTCTGTCTAACCCTGGGCGCAGCACTACGCTACGCTCGCGTAGTTTGCGAAGTTTGCGCAACTTCGCACTACGCGAGCTGCACGTAGCACAATGCCAACACGCGTAGTGCAGCAGTCATTTTTTGATTGTTAGCGGTCCTCAACGTCATGTTCGCGACCGCGAGCAAGCAAAATGACATCCCGGCGAGATTTTCAACGCAGGGAGGTCAGGTTTCTCATTGCGAGTGGTCGCGCATGCTCGCGACCGCTCGCAATGAGAAACTACCAGTCCGCGTTGAGAAAGCTGCGGCTTGAGTAAAAATCTACTCGAGTGGCAGAAAACTACAGCTTGCACTGTGCAAGATGCCGATTTCAACGATTGCACAGTGCCGGATGCTTGTCGGCACTGTGCAATCATTGAAAACGCATCTTGCACAGTGCGGACATGCTACTACGCAGCTCGCGTAGTGCTACATGAAGTTCGCGTAGGGCGAAGTGCACTTCGCGTAGCGCTACTTCGCGAACTACGCCCAGGGTTAGTTTTGGCAGTGAGTGGGTCCTTGATGAGGGAGAGGATGAGCTGGGTGTCGTCTGCTTAGGAGATGATGTTGTGGTCATGATGGCGGGCCACTAGTGCGAGGGGGGCTATGTAGACGCTGAACAGCGTCGGGCTGAGGGATGAGGCCTGGGGGACACCGCAAATGATGTCGGTAGCTTTGGCTCGGAAGGGTGGGAGGCGGACGCACTGGGTTCCGCCGGTGAGGAAGGACGTGGTCCAGTCTAGGGCCTTCTCTTGGATTCCGGCTTCTAGGAGGTGTGTCTTTAGAGTGCGATGGCAGACCGTGTCGAAGGCGGCTGACAGGTCCAGGAAGATGAGGGCTGATGTTTCGCCATTGTCTAGTTGGCGCCTGATGTCGTCTGTGGGGGCAAGGAGGGCTGTCTCGGTGCTGTGGTTACATCTGAACCCGGACTGGGACGGGTCCAAGATGTTGTTGTCTTCCAGGTGGCGGGTCAGTTGCATGTTGACGATTTTCTCGATGACTTTAGCTGGGAATGGGAGCAGGTAGGTGGGCCGAAAGTTCTTGAGCTCCTTGGGGTCTGATTTGGGCTTCTTCAGAACCCTCACGTCACGCCAGCCCTTTGCCCAACCTCATTCCCTGAATGGAAGCGGGGCAAATGGAGGACACTTAGCGACCTTTTCACGGGGGCCACCTTTAATCATTCGAGCAGGGCAAAGTTGCCTCCCATCTATAGGAATCCTCCCACCTCCAATACCTTCAAATGTGCTACTGAGCCCTACACCCCTTCAATTCCGTAGCGGATACTTGGAGCCCCACGCTGTTTGGGAAAATATTCCCCTACAAGACTGCAAACTCATGCTAGGAAACTGCACCAGGAGCCCCTTTAACAACCAAACAGTTGGAGGTACTATGAAGGGACTTTCCTAAAACCCATAAGAGCATCTCACACAGAGAAAACACATATAAGATTAAGTAGCAATGGTACCTGAGACCTCTCAGACTCAATAAGGTGTTCCCCACAGCCATCACCCTGTGCTGACGCTGTGACCAGGCGGAGAAAGACATCTTGCACATCTGGTGGTCCTCCATAGTGATCCAAACGTTCTGGAAAGAGAACTTATCAATGGAGGCCCACATCAAAAACTCTGCAAAAAGTGCTCTTTTCTCTCTAAAACACCTCAAGAAATTGAAACCTTTTCTTTCCCACAATGACCTCCAAGACAGTAGTCCAATCCCTAGTTCTCTCTAAAATCGACTACGGGAATGCCATCCTAACAGGGACTCCAAAAGCTCACCTAACCCCACTAAGGGCAGTGCTGAACATGGTCGCTCGACTCATATCTGGAGTAAAACGATTTGAACACATCACTCCAGCTCTCAACTGGCTACCCATGGAAGGGAGGTGTATTTACAAGCTGGCCTGCATCACACACAAAACCCTTCACTCTCCGGCCCCCAACTACCTGAACAACAAACTGGTAAGAGCACGTCAATCCAGAACACTGAGCAGCTCCAACTCACTCCTTCTTATTCCTCCGAAACTGAAAAAGAAAACCACCCAATACCGATTGTTTTCTGGCAATGTTCCCAGGATGTGGAACGCTCTCCCTAGAGTCCTCAGATGCAACCCCTCCTTCTCCTGTTTCAAAAGGGACCTGAAACTCCATCTCCTTAACAAATACTTTCCTGACCAATGTCAACTAACCTAGACTTCAATATCCGAGTTGACTCCTCTCTCTCTTGAAATTCAATGATAGTTGATGACCGGATAGTGTTAACCACCTTTTTTGTTCTCTCCCCCTCCGATGCACTGTTTACTTATTTTTCAGTCTATATTCTTTTATCTCTGGTTTGCTTCCTTACTGCCTGTCCACTATGTAATGCAATTTCCTTCTGGTGTTTACAGTGTGTATGTAGAGCGATCTAATACCTACAGGTCAAGCTAGCGCTATATAAAACTTTTAAATAAAATAAATCTTGGGCCACATCAGGGACATGCTAGGCCATCTCATTCTGACAGATCCTTCAGATCTACAGCCAACTCAGCTGGAGGGCAGGACAAGCTCCGATTGGAAGACCCCTAGATATAGGACAGTGGCGGAGCTCTCTATTGCAGAAAGAGGCCCCTGGACTGCACTGTGGTCAATAGACTCTGCCCTCACAAGGAACCAAATCCGCCACTCGCTGATGATCCAAGAAAAAGAAATGCACGGCTTTGGCGCCCTCTCATCGACTGCATGACTTGATAAGAATTATTATGATTCTCCCCACCCCACTTACCCGCCTTTCAGCTCTTTGATTATTATTAGAGCATCAGGCCGCCTGTACCCCCACCCTTGGTGGCACAGTTTCAGCATACGAGTATGTCATTGCTCCACCCTGATCCCACTTGCTGTGATGCCTCCCCACCCCCACACATGCCCAGGGACTGTCTTTTTCTTTTTTTTTTTGGAACAAATAGGTGGTGAAGGTGTGGGCAGGGACTTTTCCCTTCTTCCTCCTTAGTTTGTTCTAGATCTTCATATTTTGCTTTGGGGAAAGGTAAAAACTTAACACTGTGAATTAGAAGCTGTTGTTGCAAGGTATATCTTGCATCGCAGCTGTTGTTGCAAGGTATATCTTGCATCGCTCACTCCATGCTTATTTGTCTAATTATGTAAAGTGCCGGGAAGAGTCTAGCATCATCACCAGGCACACATTTGTTGTTAACTTACGCTACTAGTAAAACTATTGTGGGCCTCATTTATGAAGCCTTGCGTCAGTTTTGCGCTTCCGATGCACCACTTTTTGCGACGCATCGGCGGCGTAAAACATGCCTCCTGTTGCGCACTATTTACAAAGTGACTCATCTAAGCCGATGCGTCACTTTGTAAACCCCTGTCCTACATTATACCTGCATCAGGTATAATGTCTGTAGGGGGGGTGTTTCTCCACAATAAGCCTCGTACAAGTGGCGCAGTGAAATCTATGAGATTTCACTGCGTCACTTCTAGGACGCAGTTGCGTCAAAATCTTGCACCTGCCACAGAGCAAGCGTAAGACTTACGCAGGCCCTTTCACATGGCACATTGCTGGAGTTGCGTCACTTTTGTGACACACTCCAGCAATGCGTCACTTTTGCGCTTACAGATACGTCAGAAATACTGACGTATCTATAACTCCTTGCGACATGATGCGTCAAACATTAAATATGACGCATCAGGTATGTCGCAAGGAGTGCGCACTGAGAAGTGACGCATCACTGCTTTCACGCAGCGATGCGTCATTTCTCATAAATGAGGCCCGTGTCTTCTGCGAAATCCAATAATCAGCTCAGAGTAAAATAAATAAAAAATGACAAAAGCCATTTGGTGGAAAAAGAGGGCCCCCTTTGATCTTTCATTTGCATACTTGACTGTGGGACTTACTTACTGTGAATCGACTCGTGGGCAATCTCAGAGGGGAACATCTGGGCTTCGAGGGAATTTGGGGTCTTCTGGTAGAGTTTTTCTCATGGGCCAATCAAGTACAGTTAGGCCGCCAAGATACAGGGCCTGGTAGCTCTTGAGATAGGGTGAACAGATAATAGTATACTCAATGCTTTGAAATAGGTCTTGAAAGGGGGAAATCGTGTCTATCTGTGCATGATGCCACTTGCAACTACTTCTACATAAGACTAACATATTTGCCAGATGGGAATTGGCGGGTGAGGGAGAAGAGGGAAAAAGGCTAATGGTGCCATTGTTCTCTTTATTCCTTTGATTTCATTCTCCAACTCACAAGAATGTTTCAATTCACAATATTATATCCATGAATACTGTCACATTATATAAACTGTAAACACACTATGCCAATGTGAATGTCAATACAATCGTGCTTTATAAAACAAGAAGACAGATTCTCTATATCATCCTAAAACTAACATTCAGAGATGTAATCACAAATTGAAGAATTCAACTGGCATAGTGCAATAGTTTAGTTTAGAGCGGAGTATTAAAAGAATTGAAGACCTGTAGAGTTACACCCCACAGTTTCACAGGCCCATTTGTATTTTTTAATGGAAGGAGGTCGGATACCTAACTCTCATGAGTAGGATGGCCTAGAACAAGGGTTTGTGTGATAAGAGTATACAAGGTGAGTAGAGGGAAGAAGACATTGAAAAACAGAAAGATAACAAAGTAAAGTATAATTCAGGGAAAGCGGTGTGTCTAACTAGGGTAGCAATACGTGGCATGATTGTATTTAAAGTCTCATCTATGCAACACATTTACAAGACCCTTGAGAACTGGATGTGTGGAATTGAGTCACAGTTACCAACTGCAAATCACAAGTAATTGATGGTGGGGTAGAGAAACCTGCCATGCACCTTGAGGATCAGAGTGGGTCTAGCAGGAGAATACCTGTGAGGTCTAAGTATCTGCATGAATAGGTGTGTTCATAAAGGATTTACTAGGAGGCCTTAGACACAGTACCACACTTATTATATTATTGGGATCTTATTTTATGTGGTGCAGCGATCATGGGATGAAGACCTCCTAATTCCCAAATAGTGAATACATTCACATATACAATTGTGGCTAGATGATCAGCACATACGTTATTTCCAGACACAAATTAATTCACTTAAATCATTCTTCTCAATTGCATTTAAATACAAGAGATTTCATGGAGTCATGTATTACATTCTTTTGATAATCCTTTATTCTTTTTATTCTTCACGGTGTAGCCAACGCGTTTCGTCTCTTAACGGGACTTCTTCAGGACTCATTCACGTAATACTTTCTTACAATGGTGTATTGTCGCTGATATTTAAGGACATAGAACTCTGCTTAGTTAGTAGATGACTAGCAAGTCCAGAGCTTCCAAATAAATTATTTCATATTTCAGGCCATTATTGGCCACCGCATTAGTCGTGCGCAGTAAAGACGACTGTTCACCCCCTCGAATGGTCTCTGGATGAGGTATCAAAAAATTGAGAATAATGATTTAAGTAAATTAATTTGTGTCTGGAAATAACGTGTGAGCTGATCATCTTGCCGCAGGCAGGCCCGGACTGGCCGTTGCGGGAACCGGGCAATCCCCCGGTGTGCCACAAGGGTGGGGGCCGTTTTGGGGGCCCTGGGGGCCGGTTTTGTTACAGGGCTGTATATGCAGCATAGCTGCAAAATCGTCCCTGCAACAAAATCGGCCGAAAACCGTCCCCGGTTTTGGTTCCCAGTTCGGACCTGGCCGCAGGTGTGTACATAAGATGGCCACCAAGACTTAAACATCGGATGTAATAAGTGTGCATATTCACTTAAATAGCTGTGCACATTCAGAACCTTATTCACAAAGGGCCTCTGCACTCTCCACCTCAAATGCAGAGACTCCCCTACGACTGCGGGGCCCTTGCCACGAGTGTGGAGGCCCTTTGTGAATCAGGTCCTCAGTTTTTAAGGTTTTTCTCTTTTATTAATTGTAGAATGTGTTGCCCCTTGAAGGAAGCATACCTTTGGTGTTTGTTGAAAATTGAGGTTTGAGGGATCCTCATACAGTCTAGTAGGTGGAATGTAGAGGATATGGTTGGAAAATATCATATGAATGGGCGCCGTTGGCGGACTCGAAAGTTACAACACTTGCTGTCTCCCGTTGCTTCTGTATACATCCATCTTCCGGAACGTTTCTCACCTGTAACTGGAGGTCAGAAACTTTCTCAGTTACATTTTTTAATAGAACTGTTGCCACTACTGAAAATACTGACTTCTTTCTATTGCAAACCAGCATTTAAACATTTTTTTAGGAACATTAGACTATGTTTTTATTTTTCAAATCAGCAATAACCATTGCAACAAGATACCACTAGCCTTAGACCTGCTTCGACATTCAATCCTTCATATTCACTGGTACACTCTAGCGTTTTAACGTTTGAGAACCTTATTCTGAAGAACCCCAACATCTTAAAAGAAACACACCTCCTTGTGTCATTCAACATAAGCTTGCAGGAAAAACAGTCACTTTATAATCTTGAAGAGAACGAAAGTATACCACATTGTAGAGAATGTTAATCAAGATACTAATAAGAAGAATATGTTGTCAATGGAACAATCACAATCACTTGCAACATTTGGTAAAGAACCCCCTGCTAGAGAATTGGGCAGTTATCCTTGAAGTCACCACAAGGGCAAAAGATGGTTTCTAGAACCAACAAAACGTTTTTTGTACCTCTATAATGATTGCATTTTTTACCAAAATTTCATAAATATATTAACAATCCTCCTGGCAGAACTGTTCTACATGGTTGTGGTTCAATCTTGGAAACTCTTGGTTGTTACATTAATCTCATCATTAGGGATTATGTATCATAGATAAAAAACATATGAGAGGTAGGTTCCAGGTGATCACTGTTATAGAAGACTGTTGGAAATTATCATATTTTGTGTGGTATGACCACAGATTTTTGCCTTCGATATCTGAACATGATTTTGTTGGTCATAAGGCTCTGCGAACTTTACTTCTTCTAACCAGTGATAAAGTGTGTGTGCCCTCCCTTTTAAACATGATGAAATTGGATATACCTCATTTGAACCTTTAATTTACTTATAGATCTTTAGTATACAGCACACCATGTACATAGGGCCTGAAAAGTAAATGCTACAAGTGGGCTGCAGCATTAATTGTGCTTGCCACTACAGGTAACACTGCAAGTCTGAGAGATGCCGTTGCAGCCTAAGTGAGCACATTAAAATTGCCATTTTGATTTGGCAAAATACACCTTTTAGCAGGCCTAAACTTTCCTTTTTAATACTTATGTCATCCCGAATGTAGGTCCTAAATATCCATAGGGCAGAGTGCATGGTATTTAAAAACTAGTACAGGATTATTTAAAGTTTTACCTGTTCTGGTTGGGAACAACCTCATAATTCACGTTTCACTGTAGCTAGTCTGCCTCTCCCACAGGAATCAATGGGTTACAATATGACGACTTATAATGCTTTATTTCAGTGTGGGTGCACTGTGGAAAATGATATAAGGACTTAGTTTAATAGTCATTTAATATCCAACTTAATGGCAAACTTGGATTTTTCATTACTATTTTGAAAATGTCACTTTCAGAAAGCTGTCATTTTTCTGTCTAACCCAACTGTGCCATTCTGCCGGTGTCACCTGACTGGTGAATGGCTCCCCTGTGTGAGGATGCGTATTGCCCCAGATAGTGAACAAAAGGCTTGCGTGTGGAGTGTTGGTTTTTGTTCTTGAGTCAGATGGCTTGGGTGGGAGGGCGAGGGCTGCTATGCCTGCCCCTTCCTGAGCTCCAATGGGTGCCTGCCCTTTTACTGGCAGATGTAGCTTCCACCTAGGCGTGCCTCTCCTTGTTGTCCTATTCAGATTGGCTTCAAATCCAGTGGTTTTGAGTGACTATAAGGGAGAGTTTGTCCATTTTCCTAGGCACAACCCTGGGTTGGTACACAGAGCTGTGGCACCAGTAGAACAAGTGATCTGCCATGTTGGGTTTAGGTAGAGCAGGGCATTGTGGGATAGTTTACAGTACAATACACAGGAAGTGCTGCGAAGGTTGGTAGGATAACCCTTGGGAACTTATCACACCACTGGTTAGGGAGTGGCCAGCAGTGTCCCCAACCCCCAGGATGGCACTGGGCCTAAACATGGCACACCCAGTACTCCTCTCAGAACACTCCTGACTCTGTGAAGATCAGAAGAAGGACCACCCTGCTGTCTGAATCCTGAAGGAAGACTTGGCCTCCTTTCATTAAAATTCAGAACACCAGAGTGACTACAAGGGACCTCATGTTTGAGCATTAGGGACACAACCAGATTCCAGAGGCCTTTTCCTGTAACTGCCCAGCTGACTGGTTCCACCTTTACCTTCCCTAGAGCCTGCTTCTGGCCGGGGTTGGAATGAATCCTAACCCATAGGCAGTGTTTCCATAGTCATGGACGCTTGGCTGGTTTTAGAGTGTACTCTTTCGGTTCAAAATGCAAAATCTTGGACTTGGAACATTTATGCTAACTTTTACTCAAAGAACTGGCAGGAGAGCAGGACTACTGTCAAGCTAAAGCTGTCAAAATGCCAGTTAGATTAAACTTGCTTGGTTGTTCTACTGAAGGAGATACTACTTCAACAAATGTTTCAAAGCCTGTACTTGGAGTACTTCATTCGGACAGAAGCTGAGCAGCAACTCATCGACATTGAGACCTTCCTTGACACAGACTTTGCACTTCAAGTGCTACAAACTTTCCAGCCTTCCTTCACGACAGCATTGGGACTCCACTCTTCAGCAGCTGCTGTCATCAAACCCTGCATCATATCCAGGTTACCTCTCAGACAAGTTCCAAGAGTAAACATGGAGCAAGTTATAGTTACTTCAAGAAACTAGAACTGGTAAATTTCAGTGTTTTTTTTGTTTAAAATTGAACTTTTTACTGATTTTTTGACTGAATTATAACATCACTTTATTCTTTGTTTTTTCTGTGAATTTATTAAGTTTTTCTAATGTCAAGCAAATACTATAACCATACCCAACTATAATGTCTCTTTAACCTTAGGTTTTTCATTGAATTTCTTGGGGTTTCTAAGGTAAAGTAATGTTTTGTTACCATACATAACTAAGTCTACCCTGTGACGTGCACAGCCAAGACTCTGTTACTGGCCAGTCCCCATGGTCTGGCAGCACCCCAAGGAGCTGCGGTATTACTGAAAAGCTACATGGGGGGGGGGGGTGCGCTGGACATCAAGTTAGTACCACGGTACCCCAACGCCACAAAGAAAATATTCTTTCACCTGTGGGGGTGTCCCTTTGGGACCCCTCAACAATGGCCAGGGGGTCCGTTTTTCCCTACCCTGCCCACTTATTCCATATATTTGTTGGTTTTAGACAACACTTTTCCGACCAGCCAAACAGATCACTTGTTTTTACCTAGCAGTACCACAGTAGTAGAGCAGCCTGAAATATCTATACATTTTTAACCTTAATTTCTCCAAAACTACAGAACATATTCTAGTGTCTGGCAAATTAGAAATGATGGAACCCTTTGACTCCTGAGTGGAATGCAATGGAGACTGGTTTAGAAAGTTGAGTTCGCCATTACAAGCAGATGAATAAAGACATGTAATACTAAGCCTAGTGTGTGGCATAGCAATTGGCGGTATCCAGGCTGGTGAGTACGCTACAACTGGCGATGAGTTAGGGAATATGTAACCTGAAGATCAACAGTGCTCTCCCAGAGAGGTTGCTGTGGTCCAAGCAGACTGCTAGTTTGAGCCACGTGTGTTGCAGTAGAAGTATGGAACTGACATTTGACGCATGTGGAGCCAAAGTGCAACTCCAGCTGCTATAAAGAAGTTGAAAACAACAAAAGCACTGCAAAGAAATCTTCATATCGGTGTCCGAGACCCTGTTGCCCAAAACATACATACAGGTACCTCTCTGTTATGCAATATATAGTCGCACTTAATACGGAGTGATACTGCTAAAGGTGGATGCAACCAGGTTTTGAAAGTGCAGCAAGTAGCAACAGCGAATTATCAGATAACGCTGCGATCAAAAGCATTGCAAGGCAGAGATAAACAAGGTATCAGGCAGTACAAAGAGACGCCTAAAAATAAAGAAAGTGAAATACAAGAAACAGTCATCTGATTACCAGAACTGAATAAGAAAGTCCTACCACAGAGTTGGGCAGAGTAGCCCCAGAAGAAGTTCCTAGGATTGTGCTTATAGAGCTTTTTATATCTCAAGTGGCACGCCATCAAAGGTGCTGGGTGCCGGCTTAGAACAACTCCAGAGGTCTCCAGGAAAGTGAAGGTCTCTCATGGAGAGCAAGAAGGAGATCCCAGTTCCATCAAATGGCCAAGTTGACCCAAGGCGAGAACCTATTGGCCAGCAGATATGTCAGAGAGGGCTCCACCCTCAATATAAGCCACTCTCAGAAATGGCTAAAATACTGTTGCTTTCCTTTAACCTCCACTACCGTTTGATACCACCAAAACACTGAATATTGGCAACAGATGGACTCCTTGGATAGAGACATTTGATGATTTTGTTGACGCACTTGAAGAGACTAATGACAAAAAGATTATCAAGTATCTCAAAGTTCTTGCTGGTGGTGGTGTAAAAGAAGTCATAAAGAAAATGCTGCAAACTTATGAAGAAGTCACAAATCGGCAGATTAAAGAAGTATTGAATCTCAAGTTTAATTCAATGCCCAATGTTGATTATGTAAGAATACATTTTCAACCAAGAACGCCAGAAAGTTGGTGAAATCATTGATGTTTTTGTGGAGAGACTCAACACACTGATCAGACTGTTTAATTAATTTAATGATGAAGAAGCTGTGCATCACAGAGTTACTGACAGCTGCTTGTCAGATTCATTCAGAAGACAAATGCGAAGAGAAACTATTAGTTTGGAACGAGTGTTAATGGCTGCCGGAGCTGAAGAGCATGCTGATAGGCAAGCTGCTGAGATGGAGGCCGGAGGTTTCCGGAATGAATCCTTCATGAGTGTGAAAAGTAAGTAAAAACAAAAGACTGAAGGACACAAAGCGATGTCTACACGTAAAAAGTAGTTGTGTTTTAGATGTGTATTTTGGTGTACACACGTAGGTAAATGTCCCGCTCTTCAACTGATATTTTATGGCTGTGGAAAGGAGAAACATTTTGCTATGGCTTGCGAAGTAAAGGAAAAAGTAAGTGTGTCACAGCGCAAAGACAAAATGACCACCAGAACATTCTAGAAGCATCAACATTGTTAGACCTAGCATATCTTGGCGTGATTACCCCTGACTTTTTTGCCTCTGCTTCCTTTGCAATTTAGATGTTTTGGGTACTTTGCCACTGCTGATCAGTGTCAAAGTACAAGTGTTCCCTATGTAAAATGTAATGGTAATTGGTTAGCCATGATTGGTATGTTTGCCTTACTAGTAAAATCCCGAGTGATGTGCACTGTGTGTACCAGGGCTAGTAATGCAAGGGCGCGCGGAACTCAGGCCTGCAGTGTAGGGCCTGCGCGCAGTTTCCTAAGTTAGCATGTTGTCCTGACAAGTGCAACGACTTGTCAGGCCTGACTTTCCCTTTTACATACACATTGGGCATCCCTGTGGTAGGTCCTGGGTACCTCTTGTAGGTAAAAGGCAGGATATATACTAAGGTGTGTGTTATGTCCTGACAATGAAAAACACTCCATTTCGTTTTTTCACTGCAGAAAGGCCATGCTGTCCATAGGACAGAATGGGGGAGTCTGGGTGTTGTGTTTGTTAGCCTAGTTTCCTGTAAGTTTATAATGGAGAGGTGAAGTTTAGTATGTATGAACTCACAGTGTCATAACACATCTTTCTGTGAAGGTGGTTTTGTCACTGTATGTTCAGAAACCACTCTTTTAGAAAGTGGCATGAGTTTTGTGCTTTAGGCATTTCTGTGTGTATCTGCTGGAATGTGGATTGTCTGTCTGGATCTGGAAGATGAGAGGAGCTGTGAGAGGTCTTAACCCAGGGTGGGGTGAAGATGGCACCAGGCTGCCCTGCATCTGGAGAGTAGGGGGAGGAGAAGCCAGGGAGGTGAAAAGGCCTGGGCTGGTGATATAAACCAATTGACCCATCTCCTGCTGAGTGATTAAGGATCCAGACCCCAAGTATCAAAGGGAGTAAGGGGACATTGGGAGTGAGACACCCAGATCTGATTTATGGAGGGGGCAGGTACCTCTGAGCACAAACCTCAAATACATTAAGGGGTATAACTATGAGAGCTGAAACCCCTGAACATTGGAATGAAACAGAAATGGATTGAGACTGAAAAGGTTGGACCCATTTCTTTGGTTAAGAGGAACCTCTGCTAAAGAAGGAGCAACTGAAGAGACTGCTGTGGAAAGACCAATGCTTCCTTTGTGATATGGGGCTGGTCTGCAGTTTGCTGTTCTCACCAAGGGAGAGGCTGTTGGGACTGTGCTTGGAGGTGCTGGGTCCCCCGGCTTGAAGAAGACTGTGCTTTGTGCTGTGTCTTGTTACCCCGAGGGCCTGAGGTGAGCTGGCTCCCTGTTTGGAAACACATAAACATTAAAAATTCCGGAGAAGTCCCAAGCAATGCGGTGTGCACGTGCTTCTGCAGCTTGAGACCCTCAGAAGTTGTGTCTTGTAATCGTGGGCACGCAGGAGTAAGCTGAGTCTCGGACGCACAGGGTGCGTGTCGTGGTGCAGGCCAAGGCATTGGTGAGGAGTGCCTGGTCGTTTTGTGCAGAGGGAGACGAGGTGAGACTCGGATGTGCAAGGTGCGTGTTATGGTGCAGGCTAGGGCACTGGTGAGGAGCGCCTGGTCATCGTGTGCACCGAGTGAAGAAGTGAGATGCGCAGAGTGCGTGTTGTGGTGCAGCCAAGGCGTTGGTGAAGATTGCCTGGTCGTGGTGTGCACCGAGTGAAGAAGTGAGCCTCGGAAGTGCAGAGTGCGTGTCGTGGTGCAGCCAGGGCATTAGTGAAGGGCGCCTGGACATCATGTGCACCAGGAGAAGAGGAGAGACTTGGACAGACAGGGTGGGTGTCGAGGTGCAAGCACAGGCGTTGGTGAAGAGTGCTGGGTCATCGTGAGCACCAGAGAAGATGCGAGTCTCGGATGCGCAGAGTGCGTGTCGAGGTGCAACCTAAGGTGCTGGTGAGGAGTTCCTGGATAGTGTGTGCACCAAATTCGAAGTAAGTCTCCACAGTGCTGAGGGCGGGTCTCGGTATTCACTGAGACCGCTGGAAGGAGGGCCAGGTCATTAGGCCCTCAGAGTGAAACAGTAGCAGCCCGGACCAGCAACCCCTGAGGAGCTGAGCCGCCGGGCCAAGCTCACAGTACCCATTGACGGAGTTCTGAAGGTGGAGAGGAGAGTGGGGTTGCGCCCCCCCAGGTAACGTGGATCACTACCTGGGGTGGGGTGCAGGCCCAGAGGGACACTCTCTCGGCCTCTCGCTTCTGTCAGCTGCGCAAGCCTGTTGCTTCGGCTCGGATCGGGCTGACCCAAGAAGGGGCAGTACTGGGGCAGGAGTGAGAAGCAGTACTTTTGTGTCATCATTGATCCATATAGGGGGCACTGTTAAAGGATCACTTAAATTGTTGTATTACACTTTGCATTATTGCTGCTAACGAACTATCGAACTGTCGTATGACGCTTGACCTCATTTGTGCCTGACGAACTACATGCTTGGTGCGTTACGCACTGCGTTATTTTTCCCTTGCAGAGTACATGATTGTAACATTATTTCTTCATCGCACAGTATCTGATTATTACGTGGCACCGTACATTATTTCTTCCTTGCACAGTACATGATTGTGGCGAGATGCATTGCTTTGTTTCTTCCTGGTACAGGGCATGTTGGTAGTGATACACATTGCATTATTCCTTCTATTGCAAAGTACATGACTGTGGCGCTACGTATGGCATTGTTTCTCTGTTGCACCGTATAAGAGAATATCGTCACGCATTGCAGTATTTCTCTTCTTTTGCAACGTGTGTGATTCTAGCAATAAGACTTGCCTAACTTTTTGGAAACAGTTAGAAGTGAGCTTAACTGTTGGTTAGAAGCGATGGTTGGGATTAGAACCTACCAACTCACTGGAAGGAATACTACCCATTCTTATATGTTGATTTTGTATTGTGTGGTCATATATTACGACTTCTTATATAAAGGTTATACTCATTTTATAAAAACTTGTGTGGAATCTATTTGTGATGACATCATTGGGTTGCTGTGAGTGTGGTTGCAAGGATTGTGCACTCGTGCCTTGGAGATAAGCCTGGCTGCTCCTGCCAAGCTACCAAGGCTATCTCAGACGGTGTCCTTACTTAGCCTAACATTGAAACGAGGGGTCAGGGACTCTCGCCTCCAGCATTTGGTGACAGTGGTGAGGGATAAGGACCCCCACTTCCAACGTTTGGCAGCAGAACAGTGGGATTCGATCTGAATATAAATTAAATGTGTATGTGCATATTACTCACAGTAATTGGTGTTGATCATAAATTGATTGCAGGCCACGAAGCAATAACATATTGTTTTTGATTTGGTGGTTCTATTGTTGAGTAACCTTTATTCTACACATTATGTCTCAGGGGGAGAGCCAGATAGCCGGTTAGGCTGAGGCTGCAGAATTAGAGTTTCACATTGAGGCACTGTCTACCTACAAGGTTGATCAGTTGAGGAAATTCTGCAGAGCTTTAGGATGTCTCATGAAGAGTAGTGCCAAGAAGAAAAAGCTGCAGGTGGCCTTGAGGGCCTGGGGGGTAGAAAAGATTGGGGAATCCATGCAAGTCATACATTCCTGGACTCCCCCCGTGTCTAGTTTTCAGAAATCTCAGGGTTCGGTAGGTATTCCTTGATGGCAGCAGTGCCTGGGACCAATACCACAGGTGACCCCCTTGCAAAATGAGCTTGTTTTGTAATGAATTATTTTAATGTTTCCACAAAACCTTTTGGGCCCTCCCCTGTCGCAGGCACTTTGCCCATCCACACAAGTGAGATACTTTTTTATCGGGAGCCCTGGGGGAATGCTGGGCAGTAAGGAATTTGTATTGGCAAGGTGATTCCCCAGCTTTCCCACAAAGAAATGTGAGGACCTGGGGGAAGATGGCGGCCGGCTGAAGACGCTGGTCGTGAGCTCCGTTAAAGCCTCCAGGTGAGACGCTGCATATATGTTTCCCATTTACCAAATCTTTAACACAAAAAAACACAACTGAATCAAGTGCGTCTCTGAGCTCTATATGGGCTCGTAGACCTCCAGAACAGACGGAAGATAAACTAAACAATAGTCTGTACAGAGCCTATTAACGTCACCCGCCACCCGTTACCCGCTTCCTAGGTACCTGCGTTTCGAGGAGTGCAGCTGAAGGCGGAGAGACGCGTGTGTGTGAGAGCTCATAGCTCTCTCGAAGGGTTTCCTGAAGGGTCGAGTGCGAGCGATACCAAAAAGAACTACATGACAGGCTGGACTGCAACTTTGGAGCGGCAGAACCCGGTCCTGGTTCAGGCAGCCCCGGCAGCCCCGGCAGCCGATCCCTCAAGCGGTCTGTGGGAGAGGGCTCAGGAAGCGGCCAGGGAGGGTAGGAGGAAACTCCTAAAGATCCATTTCTTCTTCCGGGGCAAGAGCGGAGGAGGCAGCGGCAGTGAACTCAATCACACTGCTCCAGTAAACTGCTACACAGACTACATAGAGGAGACAGGAGCCGGAACAGAGCATAGAGTGGGAGCAATACGAGGGGGCAAACAAGTACTTTCTTGTGTGGGGCACAGGAAGAGTTGGACGAGTTGGACACCTATCATTTCTGAAATTCTCAGCCAAAGGTCTGTGTCTGGTGAGAGGTGTGATAAAAGATATTGTGATAGTGACAGCAAAACAAAGGTAAAAAGGTTAACAAAACCCTGCTGGATGAATGAAAAGAAAAATGGAAGTTTCTGTTCTACTAAAGTAGTAGAAGTAGTAGAAAAAGAAGGGTGCAGTTGCACCGACACACGGTGTAACACGGAATTCGAAAAAGCTGAAGTAGCTGAGCTAGAAAATCAAGAAAAAACAGACCTACTAGTAAAAAGCACTGAAAATATCCACAATAATTACACGGTTCTAACACTGGGAGAAAGTAAAAGTAAAAGTAATAAAAACAAAAAAGAAAAAGACCCCTCCAACTTCAATTACTTCACAAGATCTAAATCAAGGAAGGAACAAGGAGTTGGATCTTTTCTCCCTGTGCGAGAGGGACCAGAAGAGGGGGTAAGAAAATCAGCATATTGCCTCAGGAATCAAAGCTTAAGCAAACAGAGTCTACTACAGCCGATAAAGAAAAAGTGCATGACCCCTAGAAGCACAAAAAAATCTGTGAAAAACCCCCCACGTTTGGAGGAACTTTTGCAATCTCTGAAACAAACCAGAACAAAATACAAGAAGCAGTAGAAAGTTTGGACCAGAAAATAAATGATTTAGGAGTCAGAGTCACAGCAATAGAGAGCGAGTTGGGCTCCCTAAGCAAAAGAGTGGACATAACACAAAGAGAGATAAGACAATTAAAGGATAACGATAAAATGGTCAAGGAGAAACTAGAGTCTTTGGAGAACCAAGGAAGAAGAAATAATATCCGCGTTTTGAATGTCCCCGAGAACTTAGAGGGAACAGATATCAAGGCCTATGTAATATCTTTACTAGAAGAATTCCTTCCCTGGACAAAAGACTGTGATTTAGCGGAAGACATCCAACGAGTCCATAGAGACCCTTTCAGGAAGAGTAAAGAAAAGAAAACCCCGAGGAAAATCTTGGTAAATTTTAGAACATATTCTTTGAAAGAAAAAATATTGAGTGAGGGTCTAAAAACTGGGATTTTCAACAAAATGAATTGGTCATTCCGCATCAGATCAGATATTTGTAAAACCACGCAAGACAGGCAATGGGAGCTGGGGCAATATATGCAGGAGTTAAAAACTCTCGGAGCAAGTGTACAACTAAAATTCCCCGCCTCCCTTAGAATAATGTGGCGAAACAAAATGCACAACCTAAGGGATCCAAAAGAGGTAGAAAACCTCATTCAGTTAATAAAAGACCAAATCGAAAATGACAAACTAAATAAGCAATAAGCTAGCAAAACTAGCAAAACAAGAGCTGAAGGAACAAAACTTGATATACTATAAACAAGAATGAATCAACTAAAAAGTTCCCAGAGACAAAGAATACTGAAAACAGAACATACATTGGGAAAAGCATACATTTAAACTAAAAGAAGAAACTACCTGGAGAAACGGAGCACGAAACCGGGTGAAATAACACCTGAAAAAAGAAAAAAGGAGGCTTCCCCGGGGAGGGAACCCAAAGTAACTCACAAAATGCAAGACTGTAAATACACACGGGTGGGGAGCAAAATAGGGAAAAACAAAAAAAATCCTCAAAATTGGAATATAAAAAGACTGGCAAGGGAGTTAAGGACTGCCTCAAAAGAAACAACAAGTTAAAATGGCAAAGGAGAGATCAATAAAAATTCTAACTTGGAATGTTAACGGGCTTAGAACTCCTTCAAGGAGAAGAAGAATCATGGAATACCTGAAAGAAATAGAAAGTGAAATTATTATCCTTCAAGAAACTCATTTAACAAATGTAGAATGGTTTCAATTAGCAAAAAACCTAAACTGGATTGGAGCAAGCGTACATACAACTCAAGAGTGCAACACAAAGGGGGTAGTAATTATCATAAAGAAATCTCTCAACGCTAAAATAGAAGTCGACAAAGTGGACTGCAAAGGCAGATGGGCAATCGCCATTTCAGAATTGAAGAGCACACTCTCACAATTGTGGGATACTATGGGCCCAATAGAGACGATGCTGAGCCGCTCAAAAAACTATACTCTGAACTTTTAACATATCCAGCCCCAATTATTATGGGAGGAGATTTCAATCTCATAGAAGATCCTAAAATAGACAGAATACCACCAACAAGACAATGGAACTTACCGAAGTTGAGGGAATGGCTAGGGATCTACAAAAAAGATTTATTGTTAGAAGACATGTGGAAATCCAAAGGTATAAAAAACTATCCATATACCTTCCACAACAAAAAATTAGGACACAAATCAAGAATAGACTTCTTTCTATTGAACAAAAATCTGCGAGATGAGGTTAAAAATATTGAACACTTACCTGCACACCTATCGGACCACTCGGCAGTCCAGCTAAGTATAACACTACCGCAACCTCATATGCCCAGCAGGTGGACTGTGGATCGCACAACCCTTAGGGACGACCGATGTGTGGAGGAACTTATAACAACTACCCGACAATATTTTCAAGAAAATGTAGTTAGTACATCAAAAAGAATGATATGGGATGCTTACAAAGCGGTAATAAGAGGAAAACTGCTCAGCCTGGGTGCTTATAAACACAAAACAAAAAAACAGGATATTAAAAAGATGGAAATAGAAATTAAAGACGATGAATTACACTTAGAATGTGATATACCGCAAGAACAAAAGGAAAAATTGGAAGAAAGGCTTCGTAACTCAAAAGAGAATCTGACAATCTATCTAGAGAATATAGTCAAAGAGAAATGGGAGAACAGCAAATTAGCAAATCATGAGTATGGTGAAGGATGTGGAAAGCTTTTAGCCTGGAAAATGAAAACAGATCAGTCCAGAAACAATATACTAGATATCTACAACCAAGATCAATCAACCATCTTCTCAGATGATGTCTTAATAAGGAAGGAATTCTCTAATTTTTTTACTTCCATATATAAGGAAGACACAAACCCAACGGATGAAGAAATTAAGAATTATCTTGAAAAGATCCAACTCCCGAGTCTAACAGAGGAAGAAGCGAAATTTGTGAATTCCGAAATAACACCGGAAGAAGTAAGGAACGCTATAGGTCATCTAAAGAGAGGAAAAGCTGCAGGTCCAGATGCGTTACCTAATGAATTTTATATCGCATTAAAAGAAACACTAATTGAACACCTAACTGAAGTGATGAATAAGATATACCTGGAACATGAAATGATCCCAGACTCATGGAACGATGCGACGATAAGCATACTACTAAAACCAGGCAAAAATCCAAAGAATTGCGCATCATACAGACCAATATCGCTCCTTAACTGCGATTATAAGCTTTTTATGACTATAATAGCGAAAAGGGTATCTAAAGTTATGGCCAAACTAATTGATACGGACCAAAAGGGCTTTATAAAGGGCAGACAGATTCAGGAAATCACACATGAATTAATAGCAACAATCGATATAGCTGTATATGAAAAGCTCCCTCTCACAATCATTACATATGACGCTGCTAAAGCCTTCGACCGCGTTAATTGGGCTTTTCTAAATAAAATCATAGAGAAAAGTAAGCTTGGAATTAACTTTATCCATATGGTAAGTGAAGTATATTCGAGACCAAGAGCGAAGGTAGCAGTTAACGGTAATCTAACAGAGAATATCGAGATCCAGAGAGGCACACGACGAGGATGTCCCTTGTCCCCACTGCTTTTTAATTTATATATTGAACCCTTGGCATGCTCTATCAGAAATCAAACTAATATCACACCTTTTAGTTACTCAAATTGGACAAGGAAAGTAGCGCTATACGCAGATGACCTAATGGTGTTCACGGACAATTATAATTTTTCTAATTTAGCGATTGATGAGGAAATGAACAAATTCGGCAAAGTTTCAGGGTATCTGTTAAATTTTGACAAAACGGAGGTAATGAGTTGGAACTCACAATTAAATTCACCTCTCTTGAAGGATAAAGTGAAATACTTAGGAATTACCATAACACAAGACCTTGGAAAACTAGCAGAAATAAATCTAAACCTAGTCACGAACGAAATGAGAAAGCTCCTTAAAATCTGGTCAGGCCTGCCACTAAGCTTTTTAGGCAAATCTAATATAATCAAAATGTCAATAATTCCAAAATTCACTTATCTATTTAATAACATTCCACTAGAATTTAAAAAGGAAGCCCTGAAAAAAATACAAGGAGAAATATCTAGCTTTATTTGGTCATCAAAGAGTACAAGAATCTCATGGAATAAACTTAGGAGAAAGAAGGAACAAGGGGGTATAGCAAGCCCGGATATATACGAATATTACAGATCCTTCCAATTTAAAAACGTCAGAGTTCTATTAAAGGCACATCAAGCATATCCAATATACTTGCAACACCTAACAAATGGTGAAGATTATTTCCTCTTCAAGTTTGGTCATCCAAAATTCTTTAAAAAAGTTAAACTAAAGGTTTTGAATAATGCCGTTAAGATTTGGAATCAAATAAGATCTGTCACAAAGATTCCATACTACAGCAGTATGGCTCCAATATGGGACTCCCCAGGCACCCCGGACTGCTTAAAGGACTCTTTATCAAACCCACTTAGACAAGCTGGAATTGAAAAATGGGGACAACTTCTGTCTGGAAACTCTTTAATCTCATGGGATCATTTGCAAACAATTACAGATCAGAAAATCTCAAAGTTTAAATACTATCAACTGAGCAGCTGGGCAAGTACTATTCCGAAGGGAGCCTCAGATCCGGAGAACCTAGAATCAGAGATGATGAATGAAACGGCATTAAAAAAAGAAGTATCAAAATGGTATTGGGCACTAATTGAATTGGAAAAAGAAGATCTTACAATTATTGAAAAAATATGGAAGAAAGACTTACACAATGAACACTCAGACCTTTATCAAATCTGGAAAAAGTCAATAGAAAAATGTTGGTTATGTGTAAAGGCCGCCCCATTAAAAAGGAACCACCTTTTCTCTATACATAGAGCGTACTGGACTCCCAAGAAATTATCAAAATTTAAAGGATCCACAGTAAAATCATGCAGCAAGTGCGGAGAGGAAAGAGTGGATGACGTGCATATGTTTGGTGGGTGCCCTTCGCTAACACAGTACTGGCAAGAAATTGGTAAGACCCTAACTGCAATACTGGCAACACCGATAACTGTAAGTAGTATTTTAATTATTTTTGGGATACACTGTACCACTCACCCAAATCAGATAAAGTTTGATAAGCATCAAGAAAACTTACTGTTTGTTATGATCCTTTTAGCACGTAGAGAGATATGTATTAATTGGACAAAACCAGTGCCACCAACACATGAAAGCTGGTTAAATGCTGCAATAAGAACTAGTAGTTTAGATAGAAAAGGGAAACAAACTAAAAAGATGAAATATTGGGAGATCCTGGAAAATTACATCGCTTCCAGATAATAATTTATAATCTCTCCTGGTTAGAGGTTCCTTTGCCTCTTTGTCTTTTCTTTTTCTTTTCTTTTTTTTCTGATTCCAATGATTAAGCGGACAATAATTCCTGGCATGACTTGAAGTCTGTCAAACATCCGAAGGGTCAGAGATCTCCCGATACGAAGGAATTATTGAGTAAAATGGAGGTGTGCGGAGAAAATCGGATTAGATCAAGAAAGAGACATACCCCTTGTACCCCTCGATAGAAGATCAGGGGCAGTCTTTGTGAATCATCTTGTTCGGATACTGTTGGTCTCCCAAACGCCTTTCTATTTGCATAACCCGCAATATGAGGATAAAAAAAAAAAAAAAAAGAAATGTGAGGACATTTGATTTTTTGTTCAGCAAAATTTGAGGTTTGAAGTGTTTCTGGGTAAAGAAAGTCACACCTCCCTGTTTTTGCCAGAGAGTCTAGTTTTCAGAAATGTCTGGGTTGGATAAGTTTCCCTAGATGGCTGTGGGGCCCAAAATTAAAAACGCAGGTTAGTCCATTTGATAACCAGGTGGTTTTGTGATCTTTAATTATGACCTCTTCACAGTATGTTTTAGACCATTTCCTGTTGGGGGCACAAGGCCTACCCATACATGTCTATGAGGAGACTAAGTGAAATGCTGGGTGGGTGGAGGTTTGCGGTTCTCCACAGATTCCAGAACTTTCCATCAAAGAAATGTGAGGAAAATGCGCTGAGCTGTGTGTGGGGAGAGCTTGCCGTTACCCTGCCAGGAGTCCACGGAGGTCCTGCTGCTGTCCTGTCTCCCTCCCGCCGCCGCAACTACCAACGCGGCTGCCGAACGGAGGGAGACTACGTTTCCCAGGTGCCCCAGGTCCAGGAAAGTGAAGGCGGAGCGCCCGGAGGCGCGTTGAAAAGTCACCGGCTGTGTCGGTGGAGCGGGGGCTGAGCTGTGTGTGGGGAGAGCTTGCCGTTACCCTGCCAGGAGTCCACAGAGGTCCTGCTGCTGTCCTGTCTCCCTCCCGCCGCCGCAACTACCAACGCGGCTGCCGAGCGGAGGGAGACTACGTTTCCCAGGTGCCCCAGGTCCAGGAAAGTGAAGGCGGAGCGCCCGGAGGCGCGTTGAAAAGTCACCGGCTGTGTCGGTGGAGCGGGGGCTGAGCTGTGTGTGGGGAGAGCTTGCCGTTACCCTGCCAGGAGTCCACAGAGGTCCTGCTGCTGTCCTGCCTCCCTCTCGCCGCCGCAACTACCAACGCGGCTGCCGAGCGGAGGGAGACTACGTTTCCCAGGCGCCCCAGGTCCAGGAAAGTGAAGGCGGAGCGCCCGGAGGCGCGTTGAAAAGTCACCGGCTGTGTCGGTGGAGCGGGGGCTGAGCTGTGTGTGGGGAGAGCTTGCCGTTACCCTGCCAGGAGTCCACAGAGGTCCTGCTGCTGTCCTGTCTCCCTCCCGCCGCCGCAACTACCAACGCGGCTGCCGAGCGGAGGGAGACTACGTTTCCCAGGTGCCCCAGGTCCAGGAAAGTGAAGGCGGAGCGCCCGGAGGCGCGTTGAAAAGTCACCGGCTGTGTCGGTGGAGCGGGGGCTGAGCTGTGTGTGGGGAGAGCTTGCCGTTACCCTGCCAGGAGTCCACAGAGGTCCTGCTGCTGTCCTGTCTCCCTCCCGCCGCCGCAACTACCAACGCGGCTGCCGAGCGGAGGGAGACTACGTTTCCCAGGTGCCCCAGGTCCAGGAAAGTGAAAGCGGAGCGCCCGGAGGCGCGTTGAAAAGTCACCGGCTGTGTCGGTGGAGCGGGGGCTGAGCTGTGTGTGGGGAGAGCTTGCCGTTACCCTGCCAGGAGTCCACAGAGGTCCTGCTGCTGTCCTGTCTCCCTCCCGCCGCCGCAACTACCAACGCGGCTGCCGAGCGGAGGGAGACTACGTTTCCCAGGTGCCCCAGGTCCAGGAAAGTGAAGGCGGAGCGCCCGGAGGCGCGTTGAAAAGTCACTGGCTGTGTCGGTGGAGCGGGGGCTGAGCTGTGTGTGGGGAGAGCTTGCCGTTACCCTGCCAGGAGTCCACAGAGGTCCTGCTGCTGTCCTGTCTCCCTCCCGCCGCCGCAACTACCAACGCGGCTGCCGAGCGGAGGGAGACTACGTTTCCCAGGTGCCCCAGGTCCAGGAAAGTGAAGGCGGAGCGCCCGGAGGCGCGTTGAAAAGTCACCGGCTGTGTCCGCGTCGCGGGAGCGCGCGGGGCAGCGCCGGGCTAAGCCCGGGCAAAGGGCGGGCCCTCTACGGCCCTCATCGGACCGAGGTGGACGGGGACGGGCCACCCCCCTTGTTTATTCCGGTTCTATACTAGAGGTAATCTACTGACTCGTAATCTCCTTAACGATGCCTAATGTCCATACAGTTTTACAAAAAGGGAGGGTTAACCCAATAAAGTCACTGGGACCTGGGTATCTAGCGTAAGAGAAAGGGGTCCCAGTAAGGTAGGCGTTTAAGTAGAGACAATTTGAATAAAGCAAATGAAAAGTAAATGCATCTATAATGTTTAATTCACATTATAGGAAAAAAGGTAATCAATTACATAAATTACAGTTGTATTGGTGCCCCTGGGGGTAAGGGGGACGTGCAGTCGTGAGGGTAGTGTAGGAAGGGATAGTGATAATAAAAACACGTATTATTCAAACATTCATATGAGTTCAATGTCAAACAGACAATAGAAAGATCATAAATCAACATAAAAATTCACAATACACATGCCCCAATGTCCATACTATGCAAGAATTATGGGTTGGAGGAGGCTGTGTTTCAAGGTGAGGAAGTCGACGTTTCGACCCAAGGGACGCAGGAATCGGTAAAGTCCTTGCAAGTGGGTCTTCATCAGGACGAGAGAGGGGTAGTGGGGCAGACAACCTGAGTATATCAGTGTTCGTGGATAAACATTTGGTAAAATTGATAGTGAATATTCAATCTTGGGAAGTAAAGTCCGATATCCCAAAAGGGGTATGGCGAAACGATCCGGATGCTCAACACGGGGAGGACCACTCTGCGTATCGATTTATGTAGAGTATATCCTTTACCCCCGGTGCAAGAAAGGAAAACGTCCGTTTTAATCGGGATCCGTATCCGGTCTACTGCGACTCATTGAAGGTCAAGCGTCTCTCTCGGCTGCCTCGAGGACCATACAGGGGATATGCTCGACAACACCCCCTTCACAACAACTAGTCACCTGTTTCCCCTGTTCAGAGACATGGCTAAAAATGCTTCTCGAAAATCCCCGGTTGGGTCCCCTAGGGTTGACTTAACTGCACTTCCATCATGTACACTTTCTTGGTTGGATGATTTGAACAGCCTGTGTAAGGCAAAGTACGTCTCTGCAGACCCCTCCCCCACGTTAAAAAGCAGCAGCTTATCATCATCATCATTATGTCCAAGGGAGCTGATATCCTTTTCGGAAAACAACAAAATTAATACCCTTAGTACAATACCTCCCAGGGCTATATCTGCTAAAAGGAAGTACGATGGGGACAAAGAATATGGGAGTTATTCTAAGTCACAAACACTTGATAAACCATGTCCAAGTCCTATACCACCTGTAATTAATTCGGCCTTTATCTCGCCACCTGTTGATAACTTGGACGACTCATCAACATTCTCCCATCACACCCTTTTGCCTATGATTGAACATCTCATCGAATCCTTAATACACCCCTTAATCGACAAAATCACTGCATTCGGGGAGAGGCTGACGGGGCTGGAGAACTCCATCAAATCCCTCCAGAAATCCTCAACTCATACTGCAACAACTTATTGCCCGCCGACAACTGCCTCTTCAAACCTACCTAAATTGACTTTACCTCACGAAGCGGTGCTTATTCAAGTACCTACCCCCATTTCCTTGCTGCCTATCACTCCCAAAGCCCCCTTGAAACCGACAACAACGCGTCACATTCCATCTAAACATGTGCGCACCACCCATATACACCTACCTCCAGAAGCAGCCCCTTTTGTAACTGTCCTCTCGGGAGTCCCTGAACTAATACAAGGTAAAACCGAGAGACAACATGAGCTTATGAACAAAGTCAAGTTCTGGCTATCTAAAAACAGACCTCTGCCCTATCACTTTGACGGTCGAATAATAAGCGTCCGGAGGGTGGGCTGGCTTGGACCCCTCAAAAAAGACATCTTGGGCGATCTGATCCTGATACGTTTTAGGAGCAGACACATTGTGCCATACATGCAGACATGGCTACCTCAAAAGGGCGATGGCCTTATTTCTACCTGGAACTTACATGACTTTTACCCCAACACGTTTTACATGCTTTCCCCTAGACCACTGGGAATTGACAACTACACAGTGGGTAGAGGAACCTATTTAAGTAATGGCAATAGTTTTTCAGTGGCTGTTAATTGTCCCAAATTGTCATACAACAGTTCCATGTATCGTAACTACCAAATCTTTTAGAACACTGTTACTTTCAATGTTGCCCAAAGGTTCTAGAAAACATGTTATTACCAAAGCTTGTTATAAATAACGTAAGGGCTAAAGTCCTTTTTAATTTTTTTAATTGTGTAATTTAAAATCAATATGTGGTTTATTTAAAATGCAGTGTATTTTTCTCTCTGTATGCTTTTATGATTTTAAAGTTAAAATCGAATAAAGCCTATTTTGATTTGATTTGATTTAGACACATTTTGAGGTTTGCAAGAGATTCTGGGTAACAGAACCTGGTAAGAGCAACACAAGTGACCCCACCCTGGATTGCCCTCAGTATCTAGTTTCCAAACGTGTGCAGGTTTGCTAGGTTTCCCTAGGTGCTGGCTGAGCTAGGGCCCAACAGCTAGGCACATTGAAAAATAAAGCATGATTAACACTTAACAAAGGACTTACTCTTAACTAATTGTAGTTATGCCCCATGGATCTCGTGGGGGAGCCTTCTACGAGAGCGTCCTCTCCAGCCTGGCTAACCGCCAATGACTACGTCACACACGGAGTGTGGGTAGGCCTAGAGCCCACAACAGGAAACGGCCCAAAACACAACGTGGACATATGTCATTTTTCCACTGAAAACTGACCGTTTTTTGCAATGTGCCTAGCTGTGGATTTTGGGCCCTAGCTCCAATGACTCCTAGGGGAACCTAGCAAACCTGTGCATTTTTAGAAGAAACTAGATACCCATGGGATTCCAGGATGGGGTGACTTGTGTGGGTCTCACCAGGTTCTGTTCCCCATAATCCCTTGCAAACCTCAAACTTTGTAAAACAATTTTTTAAAAGAACAAAATGTGATGTGTCCACGTTGCGTTTTGGGCCATTTCCTGTCAAGGGAACCGAGCTTACCCACACAAATGAGATAAAAATTTTATTGGGAGTCTTGGGGGAATGCTGGGTGGGTGTAGGTTTGTGGCTTCCCACAGAATCCATAAATGTCCATGCCAGAAATGTGAGGAAAATGTGTTCTTTTAAAAAAATTTTTTTTTTTACAAAGTTTGAGGTTTGCAAGGGATTCTGGGGAACAGAACACTCCGAGTGTAATGTGACAATTGGCTTTCTAGTGTGACTCCATTAAACAGCCTCTTAAAGGTTGCCCTCTGCTCTCAGGAGGCCTGGATTCAACAAGCTTTGAAATATTCCTACAGTGTAAAAGGAGTTTCCATAATGTATATAGAAAACTCTAAAGAAGTAATGTGCTACCGTGCAACCAAATGGCCCTGTGGTGTGAGCAGAGGGAGCTTTTAAAACAGTAGTAGGCCAATGCCAGGCTCGTTCGTACCTAAATTAGGTACACCTAGAGGAATAATTGACCCGAGGGAATGTCTGTTTTAAATGGCACAATATAGAATGAAATATTGAAATAAGGTCTACCTGTGTGAAATAAGACATACGGGCAGGACATTTGTAGGTCTGTGCAGATGTTGAACTTAAAGATATGCTTTAGTGTTTCACTGTGACGTTATTCAGCTTGGCAAAAAATGGCAAGCATCTAAAACCTTGTGGACACGTCAAAGAGCATTCAGGATAATTATAAGGCTACTGATAGGAGCATGAAAGACAGCAATGGACCCGAGCACAGCCGTGGCTTGATAATGCTTTATGCCAGTGGTATCACAGCACAGCCTCTTTCACCCCTTCTCGAATGCCTCATCTTTATGTACACTGCAGCAGCTGTGACCTTAAACGGCTAATGGGGAAGCAAAGTAGAACCGTGTTGCCAGTGATCTTTGTCATTTATTCATGTTAAAGACACCAGACTTGAAGTTCTAATAAAAGTGCACTTGCCCTATCTATGCAGCGTGCCCGCGAACAGAATATACATTTAAAAAATCCACGATGCTGCTCTGCAGCAGATCGAATTTGGCGCCATCGGAACAGGCATTGTGGTCATTAAGGTAGATCATATGGTGGCCATGGAGAAAACGTGGAAGTGGGCAGTGGGGACTGGTTATGATTTTAAGTCGTGTTGTAGGGTGTTATGTTCCATGAGCTTTCCTGGGGAGTGCTGAAGCATGGTGGTTCTACTGTAGTCTGTTACCAGGCAATGTCAGGCCTACACAGGCTATAATAAATTAAACCTATTGAGTGCAGTGCTGCGAAGGGTGAATAATGTCTGTGGGAGTGCAGGTTGAGCAGTGTGCCTGTGTGAGTCCAGGGTGAGTGATGTGGATGGGTGAATGCAGGCTTAGTGATGTGTCAGGGAAGGGTGAGCAATGGGTCTATGAGTGCAGGGTGAGTAGTGTGCCTATGTGAATGCAGGGAGAGTGATGTATCTGTGCAAGTGCAAAGAGACTTGTCTGGTGACTCACAGAGATGTGTTTGCCAAGCCACCTCTTTCTCAAATTTGCTTGAGAATGCACCATTTGCCCACTCTTTTTTCAAAATTTTCTCGGGGAACCCCTTGTAGGTGGTTCAGGGTCGCTCGCTACGCTCGTTCGTCACAGTAGAGTAATTACGCCTCACCACTTTCAAATGTCACCAGCCACCACTGCCTATCATCTATCTTTAAATGGCTGGTGGAGGCAGAGCTCAAGTGCAATGAAGAAAAGTTAGAGATCCTGCTATTTGGTAAATTTTCCCTCAATTTCAGAGAGCAGCTCTGGCCTCCTGAGTACCCTTTACCAACTTCAACAGGAAAGCGAGCAAAAAAATTGGGGGTCTGGTTCGATGAAGATCTTTCCTTCTCAATACATATTAAGAAGCTGAACGGGTGTTGCTTCTGCATGCTTAAAACTTTTAGAAGATCTTTCCCTCTCCTGCAACAGGCGGCGAGGGAAACGGTCACCTGTGCGTTAATCGTGTCTCGGCTGGATTATGCCAATGCTTTTTATGCTGGTGTTCCGGGCTACCTGCTGAAGAAGCTACCGGTGGTTCAAAATACCGCTGCCAGACTCTTATTGGGTCTGTCGGCCAGGGACAGTGTGCATCAACAGTTGCGCGCTCTTCATTGGCTCCCCATGGCGGATAGAGTGAAATTTAAACATTTGATTTTGGCCCACTGTGCGCTTCACGGGGGTGGACCTCTTTACTTAGAGGTTCTTCTCCTTTTATGTTTCTGCAGGTTCCTTGCGTTCTTCTCCCTTATGTTACACCCAGGTCCCACGCTTTAAGCGTCAGAGGATAGGGGGGGCAGCTCTTTTTCAGTGAAAGCGGCGGTTGCATGGAATGCTCTTCCTCCTGCCCTGCGCATCGTTCAGGATCCAGTTGTTTTCAAGAAGAAATTGAAAACGTATTTATTCACCTGAAGCCCAGTGCATCACCCTGTTTGGTTTCGCGCCACAACACTCATGAGTAGCCGCGCGCGCTATACATTTTTATAACATTACTACAAGCGTTGGAGGGCGCTGGATTGAGGATTAATATGATTTTCTATTCTAACTCCAGCCCACGTAACAGTAGGGAAGGTGTTGGAGTAGAAAATCACAATATTCCTTAACCAAGAGCGCCATCCAGCGCAAGTTGTAGTAATGACTTGCGTTGTAATGGCTGCGTGGTGAAGGTCGTGCGGTGTAAACACCGCGTTGTAAACGATGTTTCTCTATCTGACCAGGTGAGTGCGCCTTGTGCCACTAATGGTGTATGTGTGGTCTGTTTGCCCATGTGCTACTATTGAGGACTTTTCGCTATTACGAGTTCAGGGCATTAAGCTGCTTGGTTATATGTACTATTTCAACGAACGTGCAGCGTTTTGTGGTATTCTACTTTAAGGCTGCTTCACTTTGGCGTGTTTTATTTCTAGATTGCTCCATTATGGATTGGCTTATGGTGAAATGGCACTATGTGCATTATCATGGGACACTAATCTTGAGTTTAGGTTATCTTTGAGTATTGAGTGACCGTGGGGTCCTTTCTCAATGTATGGATAGTTACGCTACTACGAGGATATATATGTGTTGTTGGGGATTCTGATTTGGGCGATGGAAACTGTTTGTTGGCCCATGCTATGGGTAAAGGGTAACAGTGTACTGAAATTACTGAATTGAGATTATTTTTCACATTAGGATATTGTCCGTTACACTGGCCACCCGAAATATGGGATGCTCAGTGATATATTACAATTCCTAACTGCTTTACAGTTGACGTGGAGGTAAGATGACCTTTAGAGATCCTTTGTGTGTGAAATGTGAAAGGGTCATGAAATACTCTTCTTTTTTAATTAATTAATTTATAAGTATACTTATGTCTCTTTGGAATGCATTGCATGGGTCTGTGTTCCTCTATTGTCCTTTTATAAAGTTGATGGTTGGACTCAGGGATTATTTGACGTGAGAAGCGCGCAATGACAATATATGTCCTCCCCTTATTAGGACTTGGGCCACTACCACGAATTTATGAGTTTGGATTGTTGAGCAAGACTATCTAATGCACACTATATTTATTGTTTGAGGTAAGATGCTGTTCTGAGAGTTACTTTGACATTTGTTTTTTTAGGTAGCACAATTGAGCCCTTACCTATGACATGGGTGCTATTATATTTTCTTATGCCCCATCCAACCCCTAGCTAATATTCTACTGTCTTTTCCACTTGATCTTAGGATTCTCTTTAACTTATATGACCCTGGAGTACATTGGCTCAAGCATACAGGCAGATCGGGCCTAGATTAAAATAGTCAAGGTGAGATCCATAGGTTGGATTGTGATTTCTCCCCCCTCCACATGCGCCCCCCCCCCTCCTTTTCTGACTTCTCTCTTTTTTGGACTTACTTTTTTTTACTTACTTTTCTTTCTCTTTTTACTCCCCTTTTGACTTCCTTTTAACTGGGATGGTTACAAAAATGTTTGTGCATACTTATATATTAATATGCACGTTAAGAACTAGTACAAAGGTTGTGTGCCATTTTGGGTCAACAAAGTGTTATTCCTGGATATATGTTTTTCCAATCTCAAATTTGCTCTTCCTTTTCCCTTTCTTATTACTCTCTGTCTCTTTCTTTCTATGTTATATTTTTCTTTCTATGTTATTTTTCTCCTTTGTGTGCCTCTTTGAGTCATATGTATACTGTCCCATAGCTAGATTTACACTGCACTTTATTTATGGACCTTTTATGTAGGTGTGATTTTAACCAAGTGTTTGTGTCAAGTTGAAATTACTGTGTCACAGTCTTGTTCTGTATTTTATGATGTTTATACACGTACAGTGCGAAGTCTTCACTGTTTATATATATATTTTTTGATCAAATATATTTTATTGACAGTTGCATTCAAGTAAAACAATACAGCAAACAGATAGACATAGCCCTAGTGCAATGCCGCCCCAAAGTCCACTGCAATTATCAGGAAGCCGTTCTCCGGAGCAAAGGGCCTTGAGTTCGCGCAAGAGGGCATGAGTCCCGCACGGTGATCAACTGTCTTTCAAAACCCCCCTTACCCTGCCTCCCAATAGACCTCCCTAACCCCAACTACCCTGTTCTTAGAACTGGCCCCTCCCCTCCCTCCCCTTTCTGTCCGGTGTGTATAGCTATGTATGTGTGTGGCGTACAAGTGTGTCCCCCACTAATTCTTCACGTCCCATGTCCTGGCGGCTTATGGAATTCGTCGACTAGTCTAAGGACTTTAAGATACTTTGGGCAGGTGAGCTCTCGGAATTCTCGGGACAGTAGGGAGATCAAGGGTGCCCATGTTTCCCTAAAGATGTCAGAGGTCTGTGTGAGGGATGCCTGTATCCGCTCCATACCCAATGTATACCACAGTCTATGGAGCCAACCTGTGTGAGTGGGTTTCCTAGGGGTACCCCAAAGTGAGAGAATATGTTGCGACGCTGCCCCTATCGCCAGTCCCATTTGGCGACCTCGAATGGATTTGAGTGGAAAGGTGAGCTTGTTGGGCAGGCCTAGGATCGCATATGCAGGGAAGCGGGGGATCTCTGTTTCGAAGCATTCGTCCACATCCCGAAGGACCTCCACCCAGTATTCCAGCACCATCGGGCATTCCCATAGCAGGTGGAGCATGGTCCCTATGTGTCCACAGCCCCTCCAACACAGGGGGTCTCGGCGAGGGTTGCTTTTGTGTAGGCGCTCTGGCGTCAAGTGCCAGTAATAAGCCACCTTAACCGCCGCCTCCCGGCTGGCTACATTACGGGCCGTATGATGTGCCCGGCAATAGACGTCTTGCCATTCCTTGTGTGAAAGCTCACGTCCCAATTCCCTCTCCCATCGCTGCTGTCCCGCGGATTTAGTTGTTGGTTGGGGAGGGGTTAATATCTTGTACAGTTCTGTGATCGCCCTTTTATCCGAGGTTTTGGCAAGAAGCCATTTCTCATAGGGTTTGAGAGAGCGGCCCACGTGCGGTACGACGTCTTTACTGGTGAGCCAATGCCTCAACTGGAAATATTGAAAGTTTTGCGGTTTATTGATTGAGTACCCATCCTGTATGTCTTTCAGTGTCATAAAGCCTTGTGTATCGAATAGGTGACCTGCGGAACTGCACTTGGTCAGTTTCCACTGCGGGAAGGAGCCAAGGACCATTCCCGGAGGAAATGCCGGATTTTCAAATAGCGGCGTCATTGGAGAGGGGAAGGACATGAGGTCTTTTGTCACCGCTACCGCATCCCAGACTTGTAGAAGCGTTTTGGTGATGGGTGATTTTTTAATGTATGCTGGTCTGTCCGTTCGAGCTAAAAATGGAATCTTCCAGAGCGGCATCCCAGCCATGGCCCTGTCTTGGAATAGCCAGCGCTTCTCCGACATCGGCCTAGACCACTCCAGAAGATATCGCATCTGCGTAGCCTGAAAGTACCGCCGTAGGTCGGGGACCCCCAACCCTCCCTCTGTGGGAACGCGTGTGAGCAGGTCACGCCGCATCATAGGGCGTTTTCTTGCCCATACATATTGCTGTATGGTGTCTTGCAGTTTCTTGATCATGCCTATCGGGGGGTGATTGGGATGGTTTGAAACAAATACAGTACCTTTGGCAGCAGGGACATTTTGACCGCAGCTACCCGACCTAGCCACGAGAGCGGTTGTTGTTTCCAACGCCGGATATCTTCTTGGATGTTTTTAAGCAGTTTAGTGTAGTTTAGCTCCACTGTTTGAGCCGTATTAGGTGTTAGTTCGATCCCCAAATATGGAAGTGCAGTTCGTATGGTCAGCCCACCCAGGTTTAACGAGCCCCTGTTGGCCCGGTGGGCATTGCACCCCAGGGGGAGAACGACCGATTTGCTAATATTCATTTTAAAGCCCGACACCTCCCCGAATCGTTCCATCTCTTTCAGGAACGCTGGTATCGAGACCCTGGGGTCGTCTACAGCTACCAAGATATCGTCTGCGTATAAGCTTATCATGTGTTCCTTCGTCCCCGAAAGTAATACCCGTGATGGCCCGATTGTCCCTCACGCGCTGGGCGAAAGGTTCTATATAGAGGGCAAACAGTAGAGGCGAGAGCGGGCAGCCCTGCCTCGTGCCGCGGCATATGGCGAATGGTTTGGAGCTTGCTCCGTTTACTTTAACTGTTGCCTGAGGGGAGGTGTAGCAACTTGCTACCCATGCCCTGAACCTTTCGCCCATTCCAAATCTCCCCAGCGTCCGGTCGAGATGGATCCAGTCAACCCGGTCGAACGCTTTTTCAGCGTCGACTGAGAGAAGGGCCGCGTCCGAGGCATTAAAATACGCTTTATCGATCACGTGCAACAAGCATTTGGTGTTGTCTGCGCTTTGACGGGTGGGGACAAAGCCCGCCTGGTCCGGCTCTATTATGCCGGGAAGACATGGGCCCAGTCTCGTAGCTAGGATCCCAGTGAAAAGTTTCAGGTCTATGTTTAGGAGGGAGATCGGCCGGTATGCCGCGCAATTGGTCTTGTCCTTGCCTGGCTTTGGTAGAACAATAATGGCTGCCTCCAGCATCTCTGGAGGGATCGATCCCGGCCCCTGGAAGGAGTTGAACAGCTTTGTTAGTACCGGGGCCAGTAGGGGGCAGAAGGACTTATAGAAGCCCGCCGAGAATCCATCTGGGCCGGGCGCCTTGAGCGGCTTGAGACGTGCAATAGCGGAGATCACCTTGTCTAAGCGTATGGGAGCATCTAACGCTAGGGCGTTTGCCTCGTGTAGGGCCGCCACGTTAGCTCCCTCCAAGTATGCTGCTCCCGCGTCCGCAGCCACGGTGGGGTCAGCTGCGTAAAGTGTAGCATAGAACGTCTTAAATGCTTCGGCTATATGGTCGTCTTCCCGGAGCTCTCGGCCTCCTTCCTCGCATATGAGCGGGATTTTGGCCCGGGCAGTTTTCGCTTTGAGCTTATTGGCGAGTAAACGACCCGTCCTGTCTCCCCCCACATAATACGTATGTTTAAGGCGCAGTGCAGCGTATTCCGCCCGGTCAAGATCCAGGCTCGCCAGCTGTGCCCTGGCCGCTTTTAGCTTGCGCCAGTTCTAGGGGCCCCAGTTCGACTATGCGCTTGTTCTAATTCTAGCACCTGTGCCGATAACTCCTGGCGGCGTTCCTTCCGTTCCTTGTTTTCTGCTGCCGAAATTGCAATCAGCTCCCCCCTAAAAACCACTTTGAGTGCCCCCCAGACCACTGTTTGTGCCACCTCCCCTGTGTCATTCTGGGTTAGGTAGTCCTTGATGCTCTGGCTAATCTGCTTGGTGACTCCCTTGCGGGAGAGTAAAGTTTTGCGGAGGCGCCAACCGCCCCTGTGCGTTCGTTGTCGTGGTACCCGCATGCGCAGTACCACTGCATCGTGGTCCGATAGGGCCGCTGGGGCAACTTCTATATCCCGCGTCATGGGGGCCAAGTCAGTGGAGCTGAGGAAATGGTCAATTATAGCATATGTGTGGTGCACTTGAGAGTAGAAGGTATACCCTGGGACTCTGTGGTGAGCCTCCCTCCAGGTGTCCAGGATCCCCCGGTCGGTGAGCCAACGCTTCCCTTCAGTGGATAGCGCCCCCGAATCGCCAAACCTGCGACCTGACCTGTCCCTTTCGTTATACATGACCAAATTGATGTCCCCGCCAATCAGTATGTGCCGTGAACTAGTGCTTAGAACTTCTGAGATTGCCCCAGTAAGAAACGCCTCCAGTTTTGTGTTAGGAGCATAGATGGACCCCACTGTGAGTGATAAGTCCCCAATGTGTATCATGTGGGCTAGGAGCCTGCCCGTAATCTCCGCTACTTTGTCCCCACCCTGCCTTTGAAGTGTTTAGCAAAGAGTAGGGCCACTTCTGCTTTTTTCTCCATGGTGGAGGAGTAGAGCTGAGTTGGAAACGCCCTGGACCTCATGCGATGCCAGTCTTTAGCCAATAGATGTGTCTCCTGAAGGAGGCACACCGCCGCCCCAGAGTGTTCTAGATATGAGAGTACCGCTCTCCTCTTGATTGGGTTGTTTAGCCCTTTAACATTGAGGGTGAGAATCTGGAGAGCCTCTTCAGCCATGAGAGTGTGTGTAATCATCTGCGCTCTGCCAGCGTTCTCGTGGAGGAACACCCTCCCCACCTGGTCTCTGTGACTGAGCTAACGGGACACACCCGGACAGAACCCCGGAACTCTCCCCCATCCCACAACCTCCCTCCCCTACCCCCCCTAGTCCAAACCTGAAACCCCAACTGGTAAACATTGTCCCAGGCCTTTATAATGTCTGTCCAGGCCTGTGGTGAACGAGTATACGTGTGGGTGTGTGGCAGTGGCGGCTCAAGACCCCCCCGTCCCGCCCCCCGACCGTTTCGCCACAACTTAGCTGATTATGACCACCGCTGTAGTCTCTCAGGAGTCGGTGCCAGTGTCCTTGAAGACCTCTTGAATCGCTGCGGCCTGTTCTTGTGCCATTGTCTCTGGATTCGGCTTGAGGCTTTTCTTAGGGGGCCGGCCTCGTCTCACCTTTTGCCAGCCGTCGCCAGTTGCCCATGGGGATCTGGATGAGGCCCCGGACGACTGACCTTCGTCGTTGTCGTCCGGCTGATTCTCCTCGTGCTGAATGCCCAGCAGGGCGCAAGTGTCACGTAAGGATCGCAGCTGGTGTAGGGCCCCGTTCCACTTGAAGATCAGTCGAAACGGGTGCCCCCAGGAGTAGGGGACCCCCTCGTTGCGAAGAAAGGCGGTGGCTATCTTAAACGACCTCCGCTTTTGTAGGGTGATTGCCGATAGATCTTGGAATAGTTCCACTGCGTGGCCTTGGAAGCGAAGAGGTTGTTTGAGACGTGCCGCCTTCAGTATGCGTTCCTTAAGAGGGTAGTCTGGTAGGAAAGCCAAGATGTCTGGCGGGGGACCTTGAGCTCGGCAAGCTGGGCCCACCCGGTGGGCTCTATCAATACAGATCTCAAAGTCTACGTCTTCGTCGAGCACCGTTCGGAATTGGGTCTGTAGGTATCCTGCCATGTCGTCCCCCTCTGCCTTGGATGGCACATTTCGGACCCGGATGTTGTTGCGCCTTGAGCGGTTTTCCAGGTCTTCTGTGTGAGATTGAAGGTCCGTTTGTTGCTCGTTGAGCCTAACTATTTCTTGCCGCAAGAGCTCTATCTCTTCGCTTCTGGCTTGTCCCGTGAGCTCGTTCGCGGCCACCCTCTTCCCGAGGTCGTCGACATCTCGTCGGAGTTCTCTATATTCCCCTGCCATTTCTTGCCGGAAGGTTTGGATGTCCTCCTTAAGAGAGGTGAAGAGGGCTTCCATGAACGCCTTGGTCGCCGGGGCCTCCCCTTCTGCGTGGTCCTTACCCTTAGGAGGGGGCGCTTGAGCTGGCTTGTCAGGGCTTTTGTCGACCTTAGAAGTCCCTTTGGTCAGCATCTCAGATATGGTGCGGTTCCCCTTGCGGTTGGAGGACGCCATCCCTCTCACCCTCTGCCGGTCTGGGTCCCCAGTCGAGTCGCTTTCCTTGACGGGACCTTAGTCAGTCCGCGATGGACGGGTAATGGGGGAAGAGGGTGTTGTGCGTCAGGATGGCGTTGCGACTCCGCGATGGCCGTGTGCCGCTAGGCCCAGGATCCTGAAATGTGCTGTCTCGAGGCGTCTTGCTGCGGCTCGCTCCGCTGTGCCCCGGAGGCCACGACTCTCCGATGCGGCCCCTTGTTTCCGACCAACACCGGAGGCCCGAGTTATGTCCCCCAAGCCGCTACTCCTGCGGCCGGGTCTCTCCGCTCCTCGTGATCCGCCGCAGATCGCCGGGCCCTTCCCGGGTCAGCCCCCGGGCACGTCAAACTATTGTGGACACTCACCGGGGTCCCAGGCACTGCCCCCCGAGCCCTCTCTTGTTTGCTGTAGTGTCGGCGGCTCCTTTCGTCCTCTTCTCCTGGCACGTGGACCCGGTGGGTAATGTGGGTGCATGGACAGCGCGTGTGCCGACGAGGCCGCTCGCTTCATCGCGGTCAGTGGCCCAGGGCTCCCTTCAAGGCTCTTTGAGCACCCCCTGACCTCTCCTATCCACCTAGGGGTTGCCTCTCTCTCGCCTCTTTGCCGGTGTGTCCACCGCTCTCATTTGCTGCCTTGTAATGCTAGGCCTCGTGGCGCCTTTGTGCGAGCTGAGGCTACGTTATCTTGGGCCTTGCAGTGTATCTCAGTGTTGTTGGGCTCTGGGGACTTGAGAGTCCGCTCCTCAGAGCCGCTCCCTCCGATCCGCTGTGCCGCCCCCCTCACTCGGCAGAGCAGCTTGTGTCCGCCGCACTTCCAGCGATTAGGCCCAAGCCGGGGCCTTGCGTGAATTTGAGCGCCGGCCCTACGGGCGCCTCGCGTCGTGGGCTGCTCCCTCGGGGCCCGTTGTCAACTTCTGTCAGGCGCCACTCCGAGACCGCCGCTCCCGTTGTGGGAACCTCTGGTGCAGTAGCGCAGACTCTAGGACGCAGCACGAGGCTCTTACGCTCCTTTCCTTCCTGGAGCCGGGATCTCGGTTTTCGCGCCTCTGGTCCGCTTCGGCTGGCGCCGTTGTTCCGCGGCACGCCTCTCTGCTTCCGAGTCTCGCTGGGGGCCCTGGCTGCCCAGCCAGTTTCCGCCGCACCTCCGGCGATTAGGCCCAAGCCGGGGCCTTGCGTGAATTAGGGCGCCGGCCCTGTGGGCGCCTCGCGTCGTGGGCCGCTCCCTCTGGGCCCGCTGTCCACTTCGGGCAGGCGCCGCTCCCGGACTGCTGTGCCCGCTGTGGGAACCTCCGGTGCAATAGCGCAGACTCCAGGGCGCAGCGCGAGGCCCGTACGCTCCTTTCCTTGCTGGAGCCGGGATCGCGGTATTCGCGCCTCTGGTCCGCTATGGCTGGCGCCCTCACTCCGCGGCACTCCTCTCCGCCTCCGAGTCTCGCTGGGGGCCCTGACTGCCCAGCCAGTGTCCCGCTTGCTTTCTGCCTTCAATGGCGGGGCTCAGTAGGGAGTAGGTCCGCCTGTAAGCCCGGTCGGGGGATCGGGAACGGGGAGCCTCCTCAGGACACGTCTTACCGAGCGGCCATCTTGGCCACGCCCCCCACTGTTTATATTTTTATCTTGTAATTTATGATGTTCTTTATACACTTTTGTATATACTTTTTATACACATGCTCTGTGTAGCTTAAATGTCTTGTGCCGTTCAGTTAATGTTATTGATTTTGTCTGTATCATTCACATATATATATTGTGTATGTATTTTTAGTGTTCTTGTTTTATGTCAAGTGTGACTTACGTGTTGTTTTGTGTATATGTTCTTTCAGCCCTGATGAAGTTCCAGCTGTGGAACGAAATGCGTTGGCTGATGTCCAATTTTTAACTTCAACAACAATAAAGATACTTTTACACAAATATACACTGTAGGATTGGTGTCAGACAAACTCTGATCACCACCACCGGGTATGCAGGCCTTCTTGTACCAACTAGCTCACAGTGCCACTAGAATCTCCTCTTACCAGGGAGAGAATAGTTCTTGGCAACCATCGAACATGACGACACTGATCCCTCAGGACTGTGGAAACAATATACTACCTTTCTCTCAGGCACTTGTGCTTACTTAGTTTGTCTCAGAGAGATACACTGAATAAAACAAGGAGGGCGTTTTCAATAATCATTTATTGAACAGTTGTTATTCTGGTGTAAAATAGATGTGCTGCAACAACCGTTAGTATAGGATATAAATGATTAACAGTACTATGAAAGTAAAAGGATGGTATAGTTCTACTATCTTACTAAAATCATAAATACATTCGAGTATATAAAACACATGATAAAAGGTGCGTACTCCTACGATTCCTCCGTAACAAGATGTACCTCGCATGGGTGTAGGTTTTAAGCCAAAAAATCCTTTATGATCTAGTCAAACCCATTACCTCAAGTGAGACTGTGGGACCCTGTCCTGGTGTCCAGCCGGACAGCCTGCGAGGGATGTTAGACCACTGCGAGCTGGAGTGTCTGCATGCAGGAACCTCAGCGTCTCTGATTAGTGTGTCAGCCGGAAAGTCTCGGTCTCCTCTAACTATCTTAGCAAGATGTGCTGTATATATACCCCTAGGTCTCCCCAGGGGTCATACCTTGCTGAGTTACTCTCTCGGTGTAAGGATAACGTTGGGTATGAACTTTAAACATAGATTTTATACAGGAGATGGAAGTCCAGCTGAGCTTCCAAGAACCTATATGCATAATGTATGAGATTTCGAACTAGGGAAAACAAGTGTCCTGAACGCATTGTAATATCTAGGTAAAAGCTCAGTCCCTGTAACCCATGACAAGTGTAATGTAGGGAGAGAATATAGGTGAAGGGTAACGAGTTTACAGAAACCTACATTATAGTAACTATATGGAATATAACCCCCACTCCTTTTCCGAATGGACGACATAGTTTAAAAATCTTCAAGTACTACTAAGTGTTCTAGATATGTGTACACAAACTTGCTATTGTGTTAAAAACATTTGTTTAAAAACGTGTCCCTAAAAAATCTAAAATGTTTTGTTAAAAAAATAAAAAGGGCAAGTATTAGAAGTTGACAGATAGGCTACTGCTCTAATATGTCCGTAGGTATAGTCCGAACTACTAGAAGCAATTTGAAAGCCACACATGCGTGAAAGGAATGTCAATTTTGATATATAGTTTTAATTTTCTGGTTTGTTTTACAAAAAGCCTAATTTCTTCCCAGAACAAGACGGGCCAAATGAGTCAAATGCTTGTGTGTCCTGGCTGGTAAATGCAACATTCTCATAGCTTCCTTCCGCAGTTGGCAGTCCCTGTAACACCTCGCAGATTATGTCTATTGAGCACAGATGATTTTTCCGTACTGTCCTCCGCCGGTGCGCCATCCAAGGCCTAGGTGTCAGAGGAGGAGCTGGTGTCTGTACCAACAGGTGCTGATGTTACCTGTGGTGGCTCTAAGAATGCTGACGTTGTTAGGCCTGGCATCATTGGCGTGAGTCTCCCTTCCATTTTTGACAGATTGCCTCCTCTGTTTTCATATGTTTTTGCTGGTTATATGCTTTGGGTACTGTGCCACTGCTATTCAGTGCCATCGTGCAAGTGCTCCCTATGTTAAATTGATGTACTAATTGGTGATTCCATGATTGGGTTATTTGATTTACCTGTCAGCCCCTAGTACAGTGCACCAAGTGTGCCCAGGGCTTGTAAATTAAATGCTGCTGGTGGGCTTGCAGCTCTGGTTGTGCCACCCACAGAAGCAGCTCATAAAGTGTGTCTCAGGCCTGCCATTGCAAGGCTTGTGTGCAGTCTACTACTGCCATGTCAACTTGGCAAGTGCACCCACTTGCCAGTCCCTCAACCTTCCCTTTGCTTCATATTAGACACCCCTATGGAAAGCCCAAGGGCAGGGTGCATTGTAAGTATAAGGTAGGACATGCTCTGGTGTGCAGCATGTCCTAATAGTGAATTACAGCGATTTTCGTTTTTTACTATTGAAGGCTACCTGTTCTCCGTAGGCTAGAATGGACAGTTAGATTATTACATTCTTATAATCCTAACTGACTCAGGGAACATGGTAGATATCCGAATTTAGTATGCCTGAACTCAGAATAATAAAATACATATTTTAGTAAAGTTGGTTTTAATATTCTGTGTTTGAAAATACCACTTTTAGAAAGTAGGTATTTTCTTGCCTAACTGTCCAGGCCTGCCTCTGCTAGGTTGTATATTCCTTGTCTGGGTTTGTGAGTGACAGGGATGGGAGATTCCAGGAGACAGGCTGGAGCAGCCCAGTGGTGAATAGAGAGATCTGCATCTAAATGGGAGGGAGGAGTTGCACCTGGGACCTGAATAGGGCTGGGCCTTCCCTCTACATTGCTGGCTCCACCTCCTGTGGCTTGCATGATGTTTCTGCCCTGCACTGAGAAAGGAGAGAAGGAATCATGTCAAAAAAGTGCTCCAGAGCTGTATCTTCCCTCCCCTGTGCTGGCTCCAAGTCCTGTGGGGCGGCTGATGTCTCTGCTCTGCACAGTGAAAGGAAGAAGAGAGTATTGTAAACAAAGTGCTCAGGAACTGGTTTGGACTAGGCAGAACCCTCTCTGCCTTCATAGAACAAAGGATTTTGGGGTAGAAATATTGGGACCCTGATCCCAAGAAATTAGATCACTTCTGGAACAAGAAACCTTTTGATAAGGAGAACCAAGGAAGCTGCCGGAGTTTGACTGCCCCTCTGCCAGTGTGCTGTTTGCTGGGTTGGCCTGCAGTGGTTGCTTCATTGCCAAGGAAAGTAGAAGGAACTTTATAAGGACTTTCATCATCTACAGAATATTCTCCACGGGCTTGAACTGTGCTTGCCTCCTGCTGAAGTCTCAGGGACAAAAGACTTCATCTCCAGCTCCCCTCTGAATTTCCTTGCTGGGAATTCTCAACTCCAGACAATTGTGTGTCGCTGGGAGCTGGAAGCGCGACGCATCGAGAAGAAGTGTGTCGCCGCCGCAGCTGAAATCGTCGCAGCGCCAGAGAAGCGAACCTTCGCCGCATCTCCCTGGAAGCGTGTTCATCGAAGCTGCCTGCTGTCGCATCACCGTAGAAGCGTGACGCCAACGTGGGAGTCGCCATCGCATTACCAGAGAAGCGTGTCGCAGGGCCTGTCGGGGCTCCAAAGTACAGAGTCGTCGCAAGGCTGCCAGGGCGTCTACGCCTTTCATCGCATCGCCGCATCAAGGGCGCCATCTTCTCGCATCGCAACCGGATCATCGCATCAAGGGGTCATCTTGCGCACCGCAACGGGCCCGCAGGCTGAGAATCTACGCATCACCTCAGCACCAGTAAGGATCACGACGCTTCCCCTACTCTGTACAAGCATTGAGGCACGACGCATTATCTCCCCCGGATCACGGAACCAACGCATTTCCCCTTTTGCAAGCCTTTTGTTTACTTTGCGTTACGCATCCATGTACTTTGTTAGAACATTGTCGCATTTATCAACAACTTGAACTTAGCAACTTTTATCATCTTTAAAGCAATCTTAAGTGTAGTATTGTGGATTTTTTGTCGTTTGTGGTCTTGTGTTTAAGTCTATATGAAGAATACTTATCTTTATAAAACCTGTGTTGTGTCCATCTGTAGTGTTTTCACTGTATTACTGTGTATATTCACAAATGCTTAACACACTACCTCTGAGATAAGCCTGTCTGCTCATGCCAAGCTACCAAGGGGGTGAGCAGGGGTTATTAAGGTGTGTAACCTCCTTATCCTGACTTAGAAGTAAGGGTCCCTATTTGGACAAAGGTGAATAACATTGCTAACTAGAGGGCCCCAGCTCTAACAGACGTCAACATGGGAATACACTAGGGACACTGCAAAACATGGGCCGTTATCGGGTCGAGTAAAGCGTCAACGTCCAGTGGTGCACATAATGGGAGTGTTAGACAGAGATCCAACATGCATTCTTCTCTGCAAAACAGGCATCGGAGGCTAGGTAAGATGCAATCCACCCAGACTGGTCTAAATGACAAGAACCAAAAAGCACTTAGTTCCCTTAGGCGAGGTGTGCCTAGAAATTGTACCATGCTACCACAGTATTTTTTCACCAGGAGTACAGTTTCCATCTCCTTGGTGACTGGGACGTCCATTGCATAGCAGAAACACGACAATCAGGATATCGGCTATTAGAAACAGGATCAGCGGCAGTCCTTCAAAAATGCTCCCCAATATAGAGTGTATAAAGTTTGGAATAACTCCGAAGACCATCTGGAAGATGCTTAACAATCCAGAACCCATGTTCTTTAATAGGTGGACAATGCCTGTCATATCAGACATGTTAAAGATACAATTTATCATTTCTGTGAAATGAAAAGGGCAGTTTGTACATATAAGTGCCTGTATCTCTGCTGAAGACCTTGCTACTTGGAGATCAGAAGTCTCTCGAGCGGAGGTTAAGGGCCCGGATTTCTGTGTAAGCATGGCTTTCATTCTGCTCAAAGTATCAAACCGTATTAGTAAAATATTTAATGAAGGCAATTGCGGAATCTTCCTGACTTTATGTGTTGGAGGAAACAATACTTGCATACAGCAAGCAACCCTGGAACTTACAGTCACCAGATATGCGATGCCCGGAAGCATCCCACAACAACCTTCATCGATCAGCATCAAGTAACTCCTATTCAAAAGTAGTTTAAATACTGGAGTGATCATGGCAGCTGGGGCACCCTTTGAGTGACAGGACAAGTTTGCTACTGAACCATAACAGGATCCATGAAGCATTATATCCTGGTATATAAGTAATCCACTTAAGGTATTCTCGCAGTTAGTACCTTAAGAAACACTTCTTTTACCCGACTCCGGCATCAAAATCTGTACAGTAATTTCCAGGATTTCTTGATAGATTCCTTACTCATTTCTTCATATCTGCCTGCCTGCATTTGTCTAATCAATAATGGAATTGAAAAGTTGTGACTGGGCGAGTGATGTTGCTATGGATTATCCATTCTGTGGACGGTGATTCTGCCTCTGTAAATGTTAATCTGTCCAGTTTTCAATGCGCAGCATTGTATATTTTGCACCCCTCTGTGCCATTTCTATCTGTTTTTCTGTCAGATTGTACGAAGAAAACAGAGACGTTCTTTTCATAAAACGTCATGGCACATAGCCTGCGCGCTAAGATTGCAGTGTCCAGCTTAACAACCTAATAGAACGCAATTGCGATTGCCCGTGTTGTAATATGGAGAAATCTTGTTCTAGTACATCGATAGCAGAAGATACAATGTTGCCCAGTGAATACATCCTGGATGTTAAAGGTGTTAACCCATTATCGACCGCTGATAGAGCTTGCTATAGATTTAGACAATTCATTTCTCGTAATCTTTCCACTGCCTCTTGTTGAGAGATTTTCAATATTTCATTATAGACAGCATATAGAAAATGTTTTTGTCGTTGTTTCCAAGGACCTATTAAAAAATCCTGCAGGTCCACATCCCCTGTAAGAAAGGATAAGTGTTGTTTCACTTATATGAGTATTGAGGTTTGTAGCCAATCTAGGCATAACTTCCCTACACTGTACAATGTCACTAACCCTGGGAGTTGTCTTTGAACATAACGTGGATCTGGCCTAATAATACTAAATCCTTTAGTTTTACCCAAGAATCTTTTTTGACAGTTATTGGTGTCTATGGGCCAAACCAACCATTCTTTCCAATCGGGGTCTGATCGATTGCTTTGCAAGATGTCATCTATTGTAACCACTTTTTGTGATACATTCACCTCAGTGTGGGATGGTGTATTCAGATTTTTATTCCTGGCTAACTGTAACATTGTGCTTAGTTCTTGTACTCATGTTATTCTTATACAACTGTAATGTAAATATTTTGCATAGATATGTTAACTTTTGAGAAGCACCATGGTAATGGAATCCTGAGTGCTTGAGAAGAGTCAGTTGCATGTGACTCTTCAATGATTTAATTACCTAATTCTACACTGGCGGCGAGGTACTGGGACTAAACCAGCGTTTCCAGATGAAGCAAGCGTAGTCTCAACATCGCGTTTAAATAAATAAAATAAAAAATTTCAAATTTCTTCTACTTCATGGAGAACTGCTACTTTTGTCAGTCAACTTTTCACGTGAGTGTTTAAACTTACATATGAGAATTTGAGCATCCGCCACATGGATATTCTTCCCGTAATGTTTTGGGATATGTTTGTAGGAAAATAACTGTTGAAACTGTGCCTGTTAACACTTCAACATACTCTGTTTGGGAAATAACACCAAACCTTAACAATTGCACACTGTTTGGAAAATAACAAGGAGCTTTAACGATCTTACTCGGAACCTTGGAATCTGCCATTAAATATTCCGCTTTCTTTCGCCTCCTACTCTCCAGTTCGACAGTCTCCAAGACGCTGCAGTTCAATGTACGTCTTCAAGACTCTCTTCACGTTACGCTGTATGTGACGCGCGTAACGTGGTGGCCATTTTGAAGGACTCCGATTTCTCTACAGTTTTGTTAGCGGTCTAGTCTATGCAACTCATTTCATTTACAGAGCGTCGCTGAGACCGGAACTTCTGGGAATCGTTAGCGGTATTAGCTTATGTATATTGGTTGTTTTTTCTGTTGTTGATTATGCTCATTTTAGAGAAAAAAAAAACATTATCGTGAAACTTTACTGTTAACAAACACTTGTGGGTACTTTTCCTCATGATTCCGGATATGGATTTTTTTTGGACAAAACAATTGTCTTAAGTTTTGATATGTACAGTACTTACTCATACATATTCTCATTTTCAACTGTTGCATCCTTATTCAGGGAAGAATTTCCTTAGTGTTATTATAACATTTTGATTAATTTCATTACCTAATCATGCAGAATGCTGCTACACTACCTTTCTTTTTATCATCACCTGGTGATCCACCCATCAGGTGGCAAAAAATGGAAGGTGGTTTTCGAAAGGTATGCAAAGGTATGTGGGACTAATCTTAGTGCGGAAACAAGAACTGCACTCCATCTACATTGCCTTAGGTCCGAAGGACAGGAAGTCTTTGACCATCTTCCAGACATTGATGATTCTAGTCTAAATGAATATGAGATATGCATTTTAAAGTTAGATAGACATTACTTGCCGAAGGTAAGCATGATCCTAGGGAGGAATCATTTTGGCTGTAGAAATCAAAATGATGGTGAGATGGTGGAGAATTATATTACAGCCTTAAGAAAATTAGGGTCCTCTTAAGTTTGGTGCTTTACTAGAAGAGAGAATTAGGGACCAATTCATGTTAGGTTGTAACGTACAAAAAGTTAGGGATGCTATTTGGCAAAAGGATGACCCTTTGTTGGAAGAGGTGATTACTATTGCCAAACAAACTGAGCATTCACAGAAGTGTGTGGAAATCATCACAAAAACATGAAAGGAAGGGGGAAATTGTACACAAAGTAAAGACGTCTTCAAAGGAAACATTGTTAAAAAAGGTTTTAAAACTAATACAGACACTAATGGCTCTCGCACTTTTCAGGAATCCAATTTCCAACCTAAATGCTTTCGATGCAGGAATCTTGGTCACTTGGCAAATTACAAGAAGTGTCCTACGCTGAAAGCTACATGCAACAATTGTAAAAAGGTTGGTAATTTCACTGCCGCTTGCCGAGCAAAGAAAACCAAAGCAAAAGTAAATTTAGTTTCTCAAAGTACTTACTCGGAGGGCGATTCTGATTCAGATTTTGACTTTGGGCAAATAGTTTCACAAATTTCTGATAATAGTAAAAAAAGGTCCTTTTGATGAGGTGATGGTTGAAGGTAAAGGCACTCGTGTGCCCTTTGATTATGGAGCAAAAATTACCATTGTTTCAAGACACTTTATTCTCATTGTTTAACAGATAAAGTCAAAGTTTTAAGAGTGGACATCAAGCCTTTACTTATGGTGGTGAACCAATTAAACTTTTAGGTTACTTTCAAGGGTTGATTGAATACAAAGCAAAGTTAATCTCTGGGAAGGTCTATATTTCTCACAAAGGTGATAGCATATGGAGTTGATTTCACCAGAAGGATCTTGGTGTTATGTTGGATCCAAATAGCAATCCTCACATTTTATTGAAAGAGAATTTTCATGTGAATAAAATTGATACTGATGATGGTGATGCTATGTATACTTCTAATGGCAAGACATAATTTCCCAGTGTGTTTAGTAACAAACTGGGTTGTCTTTGCGATTATGTACATAAAATCAAGTTAGTGTCCGGGGCAGTACCTGCCTCAAGTAAGGTTTGTGGTGTTCCCTTTTCTGTGAGGGAGGAGATGAAAAACCAGTTAGAAAAATTACTCTTAAGGTATATTTGAAGAGGTTGCAGGGACACATTGGTTGGTGCCAGTTGTCGCAGCACACAAATCGTATGGTAATCTGCATTTATGCATAGACTTGAGAGCTCTTAATAAACAGGTAATTGTGGATAGGTTTCCGCTTCCTAAAATTTCTGATATGCTCATGTTGTTAAAGGATGCCAAGGTGTTTTCAACAGTGGATCTTAAATCTGCTTATCACCAGATTAAATTGGATCATGACTCTAAAGATTACACTGCCTTTATTACTCCTTTCGGGACCTTCAGATTCGTCAGATTGCAGTTTGGATTAGTATCGGCAGAGTCGGTGTTTCAAAGAGCTGTAGAGAAAGTGTTGCGAGGTCAACTTGGCGTTAAAATTTATCAAGATGATGTATTCATCTTTGGGAGAGATGCTAAGGAACATGATTTAAGGTTAAGACAAGTGTTAGAGAGGTTTAGCCAACATAACCTCGCTGTCAGGTTAGATAAATGTAAGTTCAGGAGATCTTCCATTGACTATCTTGGGCACACTATTTCTGGGAAGGGTGTGGAACCGAACCATGAGTTAATTGAAGCTATACAAAACTTGGACCCGCCCACAAATAAAAGAGAATTAATGAAATTTCTTGGTATGACTGAATACTACAGTAAATTTGTCAAAGGGTTTGCCGAGAAAAGTGTTAACATGCGGACTTTGTTGTGCAAAGGGGTTGACTTCAAATGGTCAGAACTGTGCGAAGATGAATTCAATAATTTAAAAGATTCTGTTAAAAAGACCCCCAAACTGAGGAGTTTTGACCCCTCGTTGAATTCTGCGTTAATCAATGATGCCAGTATGAAGGGCCTTGGAGCTGTTTTACAATAGGAAAAGGGTGACACGGTCAATGTGATCTTGTTTCTCTCTAGAAGTTTAAAGGGGGCAGAGCGGAGGTATTTTGTAATTGAGAGAGAAGCTCTGGCGGTTCAATGGGCCACATAAAAACTTAAAAATTTGCTTTGGGGCAAAAATTTTTGCGTAAGAACAGATCAGAAACCGTTGTGTGAAGTCTTTAACAACAAGCATTTGCAATGCAATAGGTCTCGCATTATTTAAGTTTGAGCTATTATTATTGTAAATGGCAATGTTTTTTGCTTTATGCTATAGTTTTCTTATGTACATAAAAAGCTACATATAAAGTATTTGTTGTTAAAATTATTTATGCAGTATTTAAATTTGTTTGCATAAAAGATTACAAGAATATCTTAGCAAAAAAGTTAAACTTTTTAATGGTAATTGACTAAATGTCCATTTGTACATTTTAATTTCAAATAGGTAAGTGTAAACATCACAAATATATTGTGCAAACAGTGCAAAATATTTTAGCCATAAATATTTTTGTTTTACGAGGTAGTTTGTAAGAAAATGATTGTAAAAGGCAAACACTGTAATTAAAATGTAACATATAACAGTACAGTTATGGCTAGTAAACATACATTAGTAGTATAGTATAATTGTAAACAAGATGTAAATAAGACTACAGAAATTAGCATGAATTATCACTTTAATATCAACTTTACAAACATTTTGAAAACACGATCACAGCTGGTAATCATGCATTGGCTTGTTATTACAAGCATTTCATTTTAATAAATATTTCTGATTCCCAAAAACAAATATGACAGTCTCTCAAAATAATGGCTTTTCAGTTTTAGTTGTATCTTTGATCTCCATGTCATCAAGTACTCATGAATATTACTGCCCCATGGACAGAGTCTGGCTTTACATGTCTACATATCAACATCCAATTCCATGAACACCCATCGCATGCCAGGGATGACCATCACCGCTGGTGAAGAGAAGCACAATTGGGTCAAGAATGCCCACAATACGTTGTGGTCCCATTATACCAGGGATGGGCTCAATAATGCCAAAGATGCCAACATCATGCCAAGCATTGCTAGACTAAAAGTGGGAATAATTCTAACAGGGACACCACCAATAAATTAAGAAGGAACACCATTACGCTAAGGCAAGCATTACCGCCTTCGGGTAAAGTCCGCGCTATATAAAAATGCATAAATACATGAATAAAGAAATACCGCCTTCGGGTAAAGTCCGCGCTATATAAAAATGCATAAATACATAAATAAATAAATACCGCCTTCGGGTAAAGTCTGCGCTATATAAAAATGCATAATTAAATAAATAAATACATACCGCAAAACATCCTCGTTACTCTGCCGGCCTGCGACCAGGAAGTCAGGCAGGCCGGCGCGACACCCGGAAACAGGAAGTAGGAGGGCGGGAGCCTACCCCGCCTCCCACGGAAGAGCCGCGATTGGAGCCGTGTTGGGAGCAGGGAGCACCGGAGCAGGCAGGAGCCTACCCTGCGCCCCGGTGCCGAAGGAGGGAAGAAGAGTCCTGCTGCCGGGCCTTGCAGCTGAGGAGAGGAAGCCGGTGAGTGCGTTGCTGAGCGGCGGGCGGGCGGAGGGAGAGGAGCATGTAGGCGCGGGGGGGGGCGGCCTGTGTATGTGTGTGTATGTGTGTGCGTGCGTGTGTGTATGTGTCTTGGAGTGCGTGTGTGTGACTGTGGGGGAGGGGGTGTGTGTGTGTGAGCGAGTGTCTGTCTGCAACGTGTGTGTGTGTGTGTGTGTGTGTGTGTGTGTGTGTGTCTGTGTCTGTGTGCGTGCATGCATGCGCGGTAGGCTGGGAGGGCGGCGCATGCGCAGTAGGCTGGGAGGGCGGCGCAGGACGGAACGTGCGCGTTCGCGCAGCCAAATCCGACTGCTAAAAATCGTGCCAGTTTTGTGTCCCTCATTCCCCGGCATCAGCCGACTATAAGTCTCCGTCCCTGTTCCAGGGCGAGACCTAAAAAGGGTGTTGATGCAATATCGAGCAGAATATCCAAATGGGTTGCTGCTCTTCAAGCTTATGATTTTAATGTTGAGTATTTACCCAGGGCACGCAATTGCATTGCTGATACTCTCTCAAGACTTGTACACTCCAATGAGGACAATGTGAACTATGAAGACCAAGAGATGAATGAATAGGTGTGTAACATTGAACATGATGGAATAAAAGAAGACAAGTGACGTGAGGAGTGCAAGTCTGATGAAGATCTTAAAGAACTGTGTGCTTTAATCAAAAAAGGTTGGATTAAAAAGGTTCATGGTAACTTAGAGAAATTTTGGAATGTTAGGCATGAGTTGTCTGAAGCGGATGGTCTAATCTTCAGAGGTTCAAGGTTAATTCCTCCTTTGGTGTTTCGTGGTGAATGATGGCTCACCAAGGGCACCAGGGAATGTCTAAAACCAAAGAAAGACTGAGACTTAATTACTGGTGGCCAGGAATGGATCTCCAAGTTGAGCGATCAGTTAGGGATTGTATACTATGTACCTTAAGTGAAAAATGTCTCAAACCTAGGGTTCAACCCATGGTCATCAGAGAGCGTCCTAAAGGTCTGTGGCAAGAACTAGCTCTGGACATTTTGGGTCCTGTTTCAGGTAATGGTTGTGAGACTTATGGTTTTGTTATAGACATGTACTCCAGGTGGCCTGAAGAACAAGTTACTTACCTTCGGTAACGCTTTTTCTGGTGGATACAGTATCTGCCTGTGGATTCCTCACCTTGTGAATATTCCCCTGCGTCAGCAACGTTCGGAAAATTCTTTTGCAGCACGCCGGCATGGACGACGTCATAGGAGCACGGCATCGCGCGACTCCTACTGACGTCACTGACTCCTTATTAGGCCTATGTAGGCGTGATTACATCAGTTCCGCCCTTTTTTCCGTGCCTTCGAGGTACCCGGACGGACCAATGACAATAGATATATACATATACAATGTACATAGTACAAAATATTAAAGATAACACACACAGTGTGAAGATAAAGCAAGAAAACACAATATATAAAAACAAATATATATATATATATATATATATGTGTTATATATATATATATATATATAGATAGAAGTGCAGGGCTTTTATCGCATGAGGAGTTCAGATACCTCAAAAAAGAACATCCGGTAATTCCCTCCTTCTACTTACTTCCCAAAGTTCATAAGGACATTGTTACACCCCCGGGACGCCCAATTATCTCGGCAATAGACAGTTCCTTGGAACATGTTTCCAAGTACATTGATTTCTTTCTTCAGCACCATGTCAGGAACCTGGGTTCATTCGTCCAAGATTCCTTTGATTTCCTTGACAAAATTGCTGATTTTGCATGGGATGACGATATGGTGCTCATGACTCTGGATGTCTCATCCCTCTATACTTCTATCAGACATGTGGACGGTCTCAAGGCCTTGGACCATTACCTGAACAAAGATTTGCCTCATCCAACAGCACATAACAAGATGTTGATCGAAATGACCAAAATGTGCTTGGAACAGAATTTCTTTCTTTTCAATGGCGTGATTTATCATCAGATAAGGGGTGTGGCTATGGGGGCCTGCTTCTCACCCAGCTACACGTGTTTACACGTCGGGCTGTGGGAGGAGCAGGTCCTTGCCACCCAGCACCATGAATTGGTGTGCAACAACATTGCCTTCTATCTTCGGTACATTGATGATATTTTTATTATTTGGAGAGGCAATCAGGATAGTGCCAGGGCCTTTGTGAACTTGATCAATGTGAACAATGTTAATCTCAACTTTACTGCTAATCTAAGTTCTGAAATGATTTGTTTTTTGGATGTGGAGATATTCGTGAGAGATTCTGCCCTGAAAACCCGGCTTTATCGAAAGAGCTGGTCATCCACTCGATAGTCTTATGTTCTATCAAGATAAAAGCTCACCGCCCTCTTGGGGTCCAGACGGTGAAGTCGCTCCTCCTCCTTGGAAGGGTGAGGGGGAGGATAGAAGGTAGGAAGGGTAATGAACTTTCCTAAATGGAATGGAGTTACCACCTTAGGCAGAAAAGCAGTCCTGGTCCTAAGAACCATTCGTTCAGCATGAATGGTCAAGAATGGGGGCTTTGAACTAAGAGCTTGAAGCTCACTTACCCTCCTTGCCGAGGTAACTGCAACTACGAAAACCGTCTTAAAAGACAACAACCTCAAGATTCAAGTCCCATTGAGGCACAATAAAGGGAGAAGAAGGAAATTTATTTGTAAGACCCTTCAGAAACCTTAGAACCACAGGAGATTTAAATAAAGACGGCTGATCTGGCAGGCAGATAAAAGCCGACAAGGCTGAAAGATAATCCTTGACCGTAGCCACAGCAAACCCTTGCTGAGCCAAAGTAAGTGCAAACTGAAGAATATCAGACAACTGAGCCCTCAAAGGATCAACAGACTTCTCCCCACACCAAGTAACAAATTTAGACCATCTATAAGAATAGATAGATTTGGTGGAATCACGCCTGGCCGCTCTTCTAGTGGCAATCGAAGATCCCATTACTCTTGCTACCTAGTCTGCCGTGTCCATACAACTTTGAATGACCTGCCGAGCAGCAGCTTGCGTAACAGACATCACCTAGTTGAAATTTTTTCTGTCCTCTTCAGGAAGCCTAGGTGACAACTGCTTCACTTAATCCATCAAAGCATGGATATACCGTCCTAGCAAACAAGTGGCATTTGTTGATTTTAAGGCCATACTGCAAGCTGAAAATACTTTTTTTGCAGTCTGGTCCAGCTTCTTTGATTCCTTGTCCCCAGGCACTTGTGGAAAAGAGCCTACAGATCTATCAGTGTTACATGTAAAGGGGTCCCAGACGCAAAAAATTAGTTACAACGAAGAAAAATAACCAAGAATTTTTAAATAATGTAGAACTCTTGTGTTTAGAGGAATGTTATTTATTCACATCCTCCTCATAAATTGATTATGCATACATTTGTTTACAATTTTCAACATTTTGAAATGCCCAAAGATAGGCGTGGGTGAAAGGAGTAGGGGGAGGGGGGAGGTAAGTGCTAGGTGAGGTTCAAGGTAGTGACAAATTTTTTAGACTGATGTCACATGTGGTCACAGCGATACATTTAGCAAGTTGACAGCACATGGGCATGTTAATATCGCCATAATACATTTCTGTACATATACCATCCTATCCCAATGATTAACACACAGTCAAAAATGTTCTATTGAGCTTGGGTAGGATACGTAAAAGAGAGTAAGTCGACTTTTCGACCGTTGGTGGTGTAGGTTCACTTGCACCTTACTGTGGGGTCTTCATCAGGACTGGAAAGGTGGTGAGCAGGGGGGTGGAGGGGCCGGGGTAGGGCACCTATAATTAAAAAACAGGGGGTGAGCTGATGAACAGACACCTAGAGCCAAAAACGATTGTGAAAGGGATCAAGTATTTACCAGAAATGCCACTGTAAATATTGTGGCAACGTGTAGAAGAAAAGTCAAATGGGCCCATGGGCTCCAGTCATCAGAGCGAGCAACAACCTGGTGAAATGAGGTAAATTGAAAGAATGGGCTTCCATAGAGAAGTCCCACACACAAATATTTGCCATTTGATTTAAAATGTGCAAAAAAAACACAAATTCAGTGATACCCAGCAGGGTTAAAATATCCTATTTTATCATAATACAGAGGAACATACAGAAGAGTTTATAAAACAATCAACATACGGATTTCAACAGAAAGAGTACCCTCTGTTTTACTGGATCAGAGTATTGAAATCACCAAATTAAACAATCCCTCTTTCGCGACTTTTACTGGAGAAAAATAATTACAGAATGTGAAAACAACCCGTCTAGGGAAGGCCAACCAAGTTGTTTGATAAACGTAAACGAGCAGTCTTAATGCGTGATAAGTTGAAAAAAATCTGTCTCCATGCATGATATACATAACACCCTAAAGAATGTCTCAGAATACGGAATGTGCCAGCTAGCAAATCCTAGTTACTACTAAGCTTGTCCTAGAAAAACTCGATGCGCTGCGAACAATAACAAGGCAGGTCTCAGTATTAAGTGTGTGCCAAACCAAAACACCAGAAAACTGAAATCATACATGTGGAATTAAACAAATGCCCTGTTGCAAAGAATGCCCCGTTTGTCCATATCTCACTGGCAAATAAATACCTGGGGGTCTGCGTGTTGTAAAGGCCACCCGGGTTGGACTGAAAAAACTTTATTTTTCTTCAAAATGCAGGCTCTAAGGCTAACCCGTCTTGTGCATTGATCTAAGCATGGGAGAGAGGAGGTGGCTTAAGTATCCCAATGGACCGAACTAAGAGGTTCAATGAAACTAATAAAGCTGGCGGAAACACTCACCGCGGACGTGGAGGTTGGCAGCTGCTCACATCTTCGCAATGGCGAGAGAGTGAGCGGAGTACACGGATGGTTATTTCTAGAAAAAAGCCGCTGTACATCACCAGCACGTGTAGTGGCAGCAGCTAGATGCCTACACGATCGCATACCGGTGTGAACCGGCAGGTAGTCATAAGCACTATAAAAAGACTCGCTAATGCGGAGTACAGAATAATGGTATTGATTAAAAAACACCAAAAATAGTTGTTTTTTATTATTACAACAATAGAAACGGGGCCAAAGCAATACCGTAATAGTAAAGGCCAAGGGTGTAGCAAATAGAACCAGGAAAAAAACAGTGCGGTATGCGGCGTGATACTCAATATTCGTACAATTAGTAGGAACGGAGCTCAACAGGTAGGTAATGAATAAGAAGGAATGTGAAACGCTTGCAGACTGTGACAATTGCATGGGAAAAATGAAGTAAAGAGGTGTGCGCTGTGTGTCACAAAGTCATGTGGATGGGGTTGTCATTGATGTGACAAGTTATAACTGAATGGGCATTTGGAAACGTTTGTGTATCATAGCAAGTGTCATGGAGGACCGATGCGTGACATGTTAATGCTAGGACTAATATAAAACAAAATGCATGGCAAAATTAACAACATTCGATTGAGTTGAATTTAAAAAAAGAAAAGACACCAAATCAAGCATAAATACATGTTCATCTGCAGTTGACCTGTAAGGGCGAAACAGAAAGAAAGACAGGAAAACGCAAACATACCTCTTAATCAGATAACAGCTTAGTTGAGGCACGCTAGTTGAGCATAACTAGCATCTTGTTCATTTAAACCATTCAAGATCGTATCAAAGCGCGTATCTCTCAGAGCAGGCAGCTTGCACCACCAAACTCTCCGGTAAGGGATGAGAAAGAAGTCAGGATCACCAGGAGCCACTCTGTAACGCCTAGCCACGGCCTTAGACACTGCAGGAGCCCTTAGAGACCTACTCCATACTACCAGTATTGGATCCGTTAGGGCGTCAGTGAAGGGAAGAATGGGTTCAACCACTGATGATGGTGAATGAAGTACTTCAGTATATATTTGACTTTTTTATTCAGCGGTAGGCAAAGTCAAAATCAACAAGTCTGCTGCCTTCTTAATCACAACATGATAAGGCGCCACATCTTTAGAAGGAGCACCTGACACTGAGGCCAAATCCCACTCAGGGGACAGCTCTAACCCACTTGCCTCTTGCAAGTCATCAAAATAATCCTCCTTCGTCGGATCCGGTATCGACTCAGAAGGCTCCGGAGCTTCGAGGCAGATCTCGAGGTCTATCCGATGTCAGTGAAGCCGCATACACGTCGATGACTTCGGCGGTGCCGAGATATGCCAAGGAGGAGTAGGCGTCGGCATAAAAGGAAGGAAAGGCGCCGGAGCATAGGCTTGAGGCACACCCAAATTATAAGCCAATGGACCCATGGGACCAGCCGGTGCTCCAGAGGGGTACATGGCTCTCGCATAAACACCATACATGGCATTTAAAAAAATGCGAGGGGTCCTGTCCAGGACCTGGAAAGAGAGGATACAAACCCACCGGCTGCTCCTGAGGAGGCTGCACCGGAGTCGTCACCTCTTGTTCCTCTTTGTCCTCGGGTTGGCCAATTGGAGTCGTCGAGCCCTGACGATCAGGAACCTCTTCCTCCTCACGCACTGGAGATTGCGATGGAACTGGAGACGGATTCAACTCCGAAGCCGGTAAATTTTCCGGAGATTCAAAAGGCAAGGCCTCACCTTCAGGATCCCGATCCGGTGAGGGAGTCACCATGCCCCTTCGATGCCTTCTTCCAGATGACTTAGCTTTTGAGTCCGAATCCTTCCCTGAATGATGCCTGGAACTATGTCTCCTCTTCTTATGTTTCTTCTTCGAAGACCTGGAAACATGCCCAGACGTCGACTTCGAAGCCGACCTCGAATGAGACCTCGACCTGGACTTCGAGCACCTCGACTTCGACCTCGAACTCTTCCTGGCCTCCCTACCTTTCAATTTGGCAACAAGCAGTTTGGCCTCACGTTCTCAAAGAGCCTTCGGGTTCATCTTTAAACAGGATCGACAAATCTGGACGTCGTGATCCGAACTCGGGCACCAGATGCAGTCACTATGCGGATCCGTGATGGACATCATCTTCCCGCATGCATTACAGGGCTTAAAACCGGTCTTCTTTGACGACATCTTTAGAAAAGACAGCTACACCAAAAAAGATACAGTAGAAATCCAACAGTAACAAAGTTAGCACGAATCACAACAGAAGATGCCCGAAACCGTTAGCGTCGACGACGCGGAAAAAAGGGAACTGATGTCATCATGCCAACGTAGGCCGAATAAGGAGTCAGTGACGTCAGTCGGAGTCGCGAGCGATGCCGTGCTCCTATGACGTCGTCCACGCCGGCGTGCTGCAAAAGAATTTTCCAAACGTTGCTGACGCAGGGGGATATTCACAAGGTGAGGAATACACTGGCAGATGTATCCACCAGAAATCAAATTAACTAAAAGCATTGACAGAAAACGTGTTATTTCTTTTCTTAAAGAGATTTTTACGAGTGAAGGTCTTCCTGGGTTTTTATTGACCGATAATGGGGTGCAGTTTGTTTTAGGTGAAATGGAGGAATTTTTGCAACACTGTTCCATCAGTCACAAACGCTGTTCACTTTATCATCCGGAAACCAATGGTATGGTGGAATGCTTTATTCGGGTTCTTAAAGTAACAATTTCTATGTAAAAACAAAATTGACAGGACTGGAAAGAAGAAGTGAACAAAAGGTTGACTTATATAGGATCACCCCTCATGCAACTACTGGATGTACACCTTTTGATTTACTGAAAAGGAGGCATCCTAATACACTTGTAGCACCTTTTTTGGCCAATGATGTTGAGTCTAAGAGAAAGAATGTGTCTTCACAAGATCTGTGGAGGTCCAAAGAAGCAAAAAAGGTGATTTCACGGAAACAAGGTTTTGATGCTATGAAAGCTGTTAAAACCACTGTTGTTAATGTGGGAGATCTGGTTATGATCAGGGCTCCAATGGGGCGCAAGGCTTCAGGTTTGTTTCAAAGACCTCACAAAGTTGTCAAAGTGTTAACCAATGCTATTAAGACTGAAGATTCTCATATCTGGAATCTCAATAGGGTAGTTGTCATAAAAAACAATTCTTTGTTGGATAATAGCTCAGTGATTAATCCAGCAAATGATGCCTCCTACTCTCGCAAACATTCTACCAATCTTCAGAAGGAGAGAAGTGTGAGGATTAGAATAAAACCTTCTAGGTTGAAGAACTTTGTCATGAACAATTAATGCTGTTGCTTTCATCATTTTTCCCTACTGCATTTTTAGGGATGCCAAGCTTAGAAAATCTTTTAGGTTCAGAAACTTTGTTTATAACATTTTTATGTTTTAGTTTTGTTTTATGTAGAGAGAAGATGTGTAACATTGTGCTTCTTTATTGTACAACTGTAATGTATATATCTTGCATAGCTTTGCTACCTTTTGAGTAGCACCATGGTAATGGACTCCTGGGTGCTTGAGAAGAGCCAGTTGCATCTGACTCCAGCTGCTTGATGGATGGGACTTTTCATTCTCTGGATTAAACCTACTTCTTTTACATTGCCCTCTTCAATTATTTAATTACTTAATTTTACCCTAACCCAAGACAAGTTGTTTGTTGCACTGTTTCATTCAAGAATATTATTTGTTGAGGAATAAGACCGGCTCTAAATAGTGCCTCTGTTCCCTGGACCAGCCAGTCTCTAGTACCCCAGACAGATTTTTGGTTTATGGTGTCTTTCCATAAGTTGAAACTTTGTTCAGATAACTGGGCAATAAAAGCAGCAGAATAGATCAGTTTGGTGTTTGTCAACATATTTTTCTGTGCTGGTGTAGGTGCAACTTTATAGTAATAGGAGGCTGGGTTTGATGTATTAAACCCTGAAACATATGGAAATGTTTGTACAATTGTTTTTGAACTCATTTCTGCGGTGTCGGGGATTGTTCCCATTGCCGATATGTGAAAACATTCCCAGGGTTAGCAGATTTATGCAGAAAGTAATGACTATAATGTTGATAGCAATACGTTTTCTGAAAGAAATTCTGATGTGTCTTCCAACATTTCATTATTAGAAAAAGCTGCAGATTTCTGAAAATCAGTTTCATAATCCCAATCATCGCAAAATTTACTCGAGGTAATGATATCACTCAATGATATTATAAATAAATGTGGTATTTTTAAAAGTTCAGTCAGACCAAATATATCTTCTGGCAGTCACGGCAGCTGTGGGCGATGCTTGACGAGGGCAACACGTCAGGATTATTCTTACTTGACCTCGGCGCGGTCTTCAACATGGTCTCCCACAAAATTCTTCTCCAACGTCTCGAGGAGATCGGGGTCAAGGACACGACTATCAATCAATCAATCAATCAATCATGCCATTTGTATAGCGCACTACTCACCCGGGAGGGTCTCAAGGCGCTTGGGGGCAGGGGTATGCTACTGCTCGAACAGCCAGGTCTTGAGTTGTTTCCTGAAGGCGAGATGGTCCTGGGTCAGCCGAAGGTGGATGGGGAGGGAGTTCCAAGTCTTGGCAGCCAGGTAAGAGAAGGATCTTCCTCCGGCGGTGGCTCTTCGGATGCGTGGTACGGCTGCGAGGGCGAGGCTGGTGGACCGTAGCTGGCGGGTGGGCGTGTAGCAGGTCAGGCGGTCGTTGAGGTACTTGGTGCCCAGGTCGTGGAGAGACTTGTGTGCGTGGGTGAGGAGCCGGAACGTGATCCTCTTGTCGACGGGGAGCCAGTGCAGGTTCCTCAGGTGGCTGGAGATGTGGCTGCGTCGGGGGACATTCAGGATGAGTCGGGCGGAGGCGCTCTGGATGCGCTGGAGTCTTTTCTGTAGCTTGGCTGTGGTTCCGGCGTAGAGGGCATTTCCGTAGTCCAGTCGGCTGGTGACGAGTGCCTGGGTGACAGTCTTCCTGGTCTCGGTCGGGATCCAGCGGAAGATCTTGCGAAGCATACGCAGGGTGTTGAAGCACGATGAGGAGACGGCGTTGACTTGTCTGATCATCGAGAGGGAGGGGTCCAGGATGAAGCCCAGGTTGCATGCGTGGTCGGTTGGCTTGGGTGCGGTGCCCAGGGCTGGGGGCCACCAGGAGTCGTCCCAGGCGGAGGGCGAAGATCCCAGGATGAGGACTATGGCCTGGTTTGCCTCCTTTTTATCACAACGTTCGTTCCAGGTTCACGCCCCCCCCCCCCCACTACCGGTCTAGGAACTACCCTCTCAGCTGTGGTATCCCGCAATGCTACGCTTTGAGCCCCACGTTGTTTAACGTGTATGTCCGCCCTCTGGCCCTCCTCGCTAAAGATCGAGACATTAAAATGGTATCTTACGCGGACGATACCCAGCTGGTATTTACCTTCTCGAGCAACCCTGCTCTGGATCAAGTGAAATTGTGTGCCGATGTACTTACCATCGCAGACTGGATGACAAACAGCTACCTACAGCTTAAGTCGGCAAAAACTGAGTTACTCTTGGTCGGTCGAGACACATACAAATGGGACTACCAATGGTGGCCTGCGACCCTGAGAATCCCTATTAATCTGAAAAACACAGTTAAAGACCTAGGGATCCTAATTGATTCCGCACTCTCTTTTGAGCCCCATGCAAAAAAAGTGTCTGGCACCTGTTTTGGTCTTCTACGTGGCTTAAAGCACATTCTAGGATTTTTGACGCTGCCACCCGCCAACTGATAGTTCAATCAGTCGTCCAGTCACGCCTGGACTATTGCAACGGTCTTCTGCTTAGCGTAAACAAAACAGTAATTGCAAGACTCCAAAGGGTACAGAATGCAGCTGCACGTAGTTTGTTTGCCCTCCCTAGGAAATGTCATACTACAAACCTCCTTTGTCATTTACACTGGTTGCCAATTAAACAGAGAGTTCAGTTTAAAACTCTCTGTACCACGCACAAGATCGTACATGGCCTGGGCCCCCAGATCCTGCAGGGCCTCTGCACTCCTTATACGCCTCTGCGCACTTTACGCTCCACTGATCATCATCTGTTGTGCATCCCACGTGTTCGCCGAGGCAGAGCCGGGGTCCCTCTTTTATATATCTGGCCCCAGCACTATGGAACTCCATGCCACTGGCCGCCCATTGCACCCTTGATCACTTGGCCTTCAGGAAACTGATCAAAAGATGGCTGTTTACTTCCATCTAGCTTCCTTTCCTCCACTACTGGTCCACTAGCACTGGGACGCCCTGTTGCTGGGGCAGCCATGCGCTTTACAAATCCCCCTAACATAACATATCAAAATCAACCTTGTACCATACAATACCATCAGGTATAGGAACTGCTGTAATGTTCAAGGACGACAGGTCTCTTCTACACACGATGGGATGATAGGTGCGGTTTGACAATCACATTCACTTTTTCTGCTGCAGAGCTTTCTCGAAGATATGTTCCATTAATAAGCATACTAAAAACAATTACTAGGTCTATCCAGAAAAGAAAGAAAAGTATTCCTGTAGATTCCTGGTGTTCCACCCAAGGTGATACCAGGTAAGTCTTTTTAAGAAAGATCAGGAAATCTTTAAATCGCTGAGTTTTTTAGGCTGGCGATGTTTAAGGTTCGTTTGGATCCAATGAAAAGGTGTCAATGAAATGACCAGATACAGTTCGATCAATTTTTGGTAGTTCCGCAGGTTTTGTGGAAACTGTAGCTTGCTCTTGTTGGGGCATGTTGATGTAGATATCCGTGTTTGGTCGAATTGAAACTTGTCTTTCAGTTGAGTTCTCATTTTGAACTTCAGTATCAAGAGGAACGAGTTCCATTCCATTGCTGCTTAGTCCTTCATTTCGTGCAGGTTATCCTTCAAACGTGATGAGTCTTTCTGTTTGAACTTCTTGAATAGTTGTGAGTGGAGGGTGTCTGTTACTTCAGAGTCAACGTGGCCTACTACTCAGTGTCGACCACATAGTGTGGCTTGATTAGGTCAATTGAGATACATCGTTTCTCCTTTTTACCGTCAAGAAGTGGCAGAAGTACTTTTCTTGTTCCTTCTACTGCCAGGACAGTTTGATGGCCCAAATCCAATTTTGTCTGCAATTTTTTCTCTGAACAGATCCCCGACTTTAGGGATCCAGACAGGTCTTGCCCTGACACTTTTTACTTCCCCAGTGGCGTTCTTTTTTGTATTGGCATTACTCTGTTGTGCCCTGGTTTCGTTCAGGTCCTGTAAAACAGCCAACCATTTATGGATGTCAAAAGGTTTTTTATCCACCACTGTGCCTTCACAGTCAAGATCAGGTACCCACATTCTCGTCCCAAATAGGACCTCATAAGGAGTGATATCCCCTTGAGAGCTTCTTGGCTGATTATTTAATGCCCTATGTACTCCATACCGTTATTTTACCCAATTGCCACACAAGCCTAATACTCTAGTTGTTAAAGATTGCGTTAAGTCCCGGTTTTTCTTCTCCACAACCCAATTACCCTTGGGATGGTACGGAGAGGAGTACTGCAATGCTACACCCAGACTTACCATAGCTTTCTTGTAAGCCCTAGAGCTAAACACGGACCACGGTCAGAATGAAGTGTGCTGATTGCGTATGTCCCTATAAAGACTTGCAAATCTTTTATAACAGTTCAATTGTCAGCCAAGCGCTGGGGCCACGCCCATAGGAACCTAGAGCAGGAATCCACTGCAACCATAATACACTTGTAAGCCTCATCAGATTGTAAGGGGCCGTGGTTAGAAATGGAGGTCTCTAGTTGGCAATGGCTGGTGCCAATGTCCAAATAGGGACCCTTCTTCCTAAGTCAGGGCCAGGGGGGCTACCCTCTTTGACAACCCCTGCTCAACCCTGTGGTAACCTAGCACGAGCAGTCAGAGCTATCTCAGAGGCAGTGTGTGAAGCATTTATGACCATGCATAATAAGGCAGTAATGACACCACAAAAGGACACAACTCAGGTAGGTATAGAAAAATAATATCTTTATCTAAGGTTTAACTCAAGACTCTCAAAACGTTTTAACAAATTACAATAGGGACTCAAAAAAGCAATAACGGTTTTAACAAACTACAATGCACGTAAACCAATCGGGACTCAAAAAGGCAATAACGTATTCACCTTAACGTGACACTGACTGAGTTCAAGGCTGGGGCCTATGTGACCCGGTGTGCACCAGATACCTGGCGTTGAAAGGGACATAGCATGCATTTTCTTGAAGAAGCGAATACGGTGACAGGCGGTATCCCAGGAACCACAAGTCTTGGCTGCAGGGGCCCGCAGCGTGCACCCACAATGATTTGGGCACTCGGGGACAGGCCGGCTCTCAGCTGCAGCAGCACATGGCTGCGACGGCCTGGGCTGGTGGTGGCAATGACTCGTCTTGCAGCTCCATGGTGGGCTCACAGCGGCAGCAGCTTTCTTCGCTGCGGCGGCCCATGCAATGATAGCAACAATCCTTGACACTGGTCAACAAGATGCTGGCACTCAGTGGCAGCAGCTCTATCTTAGCTGCTGGGGCCCACAGGTCAAATCCAAATGATGCAAAGCTGGCAAAAGTGAGGGCACTCAGCGGCAGCAGCTCTCTCTTAGCTACGGCAGTCCATTGGACGGCTCACGATGAGGCAAAGTAGACAAAGGTGTGGGTACTCAGCTACAGCAGCTCTCTCTTAGCTGCGGCAGCCCGCAAGAGGACTCACAATGATGCAAAGTTGACAAAGATGATGGCACTCGGCGGCAGCAGCTCTCTCTTCGCTGCGGTGGCCGGCAGGAGAAATGGTGATCTCGACCACGCTGGCACAATGGTGGGCACGCAACAGCTACAGCTCTCTCTTAGCTGCAGTGGCCCACGCAGATTCAGCGAAGGTTCTGAAGGTTCAAATTCAGGCAGGCTCTCAGCAGCATCAGCTCTCTCTTAGCTGCAGCGGCCCACACAGATTCAGCAAGGGTTTCGAAGGTTCAAATTCAGGCAGGCTCTCAGCGGTGGCAGCTCACTCTTAGCTGTAGCGGCCCACACAGATTCAGCTAGGATTTTCAGTCCGCACTCCTCACAGTAGAAGTAGAGGCTCCGGATCATTCGACGGAGGCCTCGCCTGCAAGCAGAACTCCTTGCACAGGAATTCCGACGGCTGACTGGGTGAAGTCTAATGTCCCTGAGACTTCAGCAGGAGGCGCTCTCAATTCAGGCCCTCGGGTAGTTTCTTCCGCAAGCTTGGTGAAAGTTTCAAAGTCCTTTTCTCTGTTCACTTGGACAGAGTTTCGTCTTGGCATCCAGAAGGAACACACTTGGACAAAGTTCCAGAGCAGCATTTTATACCTAAAAAGTCTTTGTTCTTTAAAGTCACAAATCACTCGATCCAGTCAGAACTAGCTCGTTGGGGTCAGGGAGTACTCGGTTTACGAGGCAACATCCTGCCCTTTTAGAATGAGAGAGTCTGCTATCATATGCCCCATGGGAGGTGGAGCCATCATTCACCTTGCCAGGCACGGCCTTGCTCAGATCAGAGTCACCCCTCCCCATGCTCTGAATACCGAGCTCTCTCTCCAGCTAGGTCTTACCCAGCTGGTCCTGCTGCTCCAAAACCAGACGGCCAATGCACATACTAGCAAAGCCTACAGCAAAGCTTAGGCAAGAAAATACCGCGTTTTCAGAAGAGGCATTTTCGAACATGAGATATATAAATGGCCCTTACTAAAAGGTGTATCTCAATGTCCTGAGCATAAATATAGAAAACTCGAAGTTCCATTCAGGTTCCTGGGGTCAGACAGAATTATAGAAGGTAATCCTCACCCTGCCCATTCTAACCTATGAGAACGGGTAGCTTCTCAATAGAAACAGTGAAATGGAGGGTAACTCGCTTTTAGAACATGCTACACAGAACAATGAAATGGAGAATAACCTGCTACTAGAACATGCTTCCCAGAACAGTGAAATGGAGGGTAACTCGCTATTAGAACATGCTACACAGAACTAGGTATTAAAGCTATCCTTATCCATACAGTCATCCTTACACAGGGAGCATTTGCGCTGTGGCACTGATTAGCAGTGGCACGGTGCCCAGAGCATCTAAATCCAGCCAATATAAAAGATAGGAAGAGAATAGAGGGAGGGAGACCCGCGGCAATGATGCCAGGTCTAATAGCCGCAATGGTCCAGATAAACACACACAAGTGGTTTGTCTGATATTGGTATTGGTGTCTGCACTGGATGTGTTACTGTGGAGCCTTTCATCTGCTGACCGATGCCGCATTTCAAGATGTAGTCTTTAGTCTGCCTTCTTAGTCCTGCCCACCAGGGGCAATAGATAACAGAGAAGCAGTAGCAGAAACTCCTGCGCGTGCAGAAAATATACCTTCATGTGCTGCTAGAATGAATCCGAACCTTCAATCCATATTTGTTATTACTCTATTCCCCACTCCAGGAATCTGAGCAAATGGAATATTGTTTGCATCTAACTTATAGGAGTACTTGAGTGGAAACCTTTTCTGTACTCCTGAGTTATTGTGTGTGGAAATAATCGCAACCATTATCGCACTGTCTATTCTCATTTTTGAACGAGTGATTGCAGCATACAGCCACCTTCGCGGCCTCGTCAGCCAATGAATTCCCTTTAAAGTGAACGGCATCACATTGATGACTGAGTGCGTGAATCCCGTGAGCCTGTTAGTTCGTTTTTTAACTCCACTAGCTGTTCTCATAGCCTTTTATGTTTAATTGTGCCACCTTTTGCATCTTTAAACCCATTCTGTCCCCAGTGATGTAAATCTTCATTGTATGACTGTACACAGTAAAAAGAATTGCACACGATGTGTGGGGAATTCTCGATCCGTATTTACCAGTGCCAGTATTAGTGCTTTTAGTTCTGCCAGCTGCGTCGTGCAGTCTCAGAGAGACTGTTTTTGTGCAATTCGGATGAAACTTTCCATCCTTTAACAATAGCACATGCGGTGCTGTATTGCTGTTTACTTCTTATGGGCAGTTGCGCAGAACCATCAGGTAAATAATGTATTCATATTTATCTAGAGGCATTATTTCATTTAGTAGAGTATATTCTTGTTCGTATTGCAGAAAAGGCTTGCGTTTTTAAATTTGGGTCGTACCTGTATTCTACATCTGTTGCAGTGAGAGAATTAGCCCATTGTATCCATCTTGGATGTAAGGCTTTAGCGTTGGGAACGCTTGCCTTTGTTCCAGCCTCTAAAGCTGGAATTGGGGTCAAGACTATTATACGTTTCCCTTGAGAGAGGGCTCTCTCTCTAACTACAGCAGACTACTGCTGTTAGAATTTTTTCTGTAGATGCGAAACGCATCTCAGCATTTGTGTACAAGTGAGATTTATATTCTATTGGTACTGTTTCAACTTCATTATATGTTAGATAGGTGTACCCTGATTTACCCACAACTATTTGGATCACCAAGTTGCGTACGTTTACGCATGTCTGTAAGTGTTTGGAAGCTATCATGTCAGCTTGTAAGGAACGAAGTGTATCTGTGTGTTCCTGTATCCATTGTCTAACTGAAAAGTCAGGTTTTATTAAATCGTAGAAAGGTTTTACGCTTTCTGCGTAATCCAAAATGTATGTTCTGCCAAAATTCAAGAATCCGAAGCTTGATTGTAAGTTTTCTAACGATTTTGGAGGTTGGAGCAGGGCACACTTTTCTAAAAAGTTAGCTGCCAGGCTTTTTCCTTCACTTGAAAGCTCATTTGCTAGAAAAAGGACGTTAAGGTGTGCAAGTTTCGATTTTTTAAAGTTGAATTTCTAACTCTCAGAGGCGAATCCCCAAATTATGGTATTTACTCTGTTCAAGATTTTCTTCAGGTCATCGTCCATTAGATAAATATCATCCACATAGGACAATGCCTCTTCATCCAGGTTCTGAAGTAATTCAGTTACTCTGGCTGAAAACAACCCCGGGCTGTTATTATACCCCTGGGGGAGTCAGCTAAATTGCAGCTGGGATCCTAGCCCTGAGAATGCTGTCAAATATCTGCTCTCAGGTGCTATATTGTGGCAAAAGAATCCATTTGAGATATCTATTGTTGTTTTGTACTTTTTCCGCACAATGTTATTCATTAATGAGACACTGTGTGCATTTTGAACTGCAAACGTCTTAGTGCAAGTGTTTAAATGTCTGTAATCTAAAACTATACAATATGAATTGTCTGGTTTTTATACTGGAAACAAAGAGTTATTCATTGGAGAGGTGCTAGTTTCAGTCACCCCTTAATATTCAAGTGATCTAAGATCTCCCTGACCTGTTTTATAGCTTCTTGCTATATAGGATACAGTCTTTGTGCAGTTGGAGTGTTTATTAGTGGAATAATATGGTGGGTTGAATCCTCATCCCATCCAACATGGTTTCTGTATAATGCTCGAACTTGGGCTACCGCCCACTCCCGCGCATTTGTATATTTTTAAATGTTTGGGAACGTGGTCAGAAAATGCTGGTAAAATTACTGTTTCTCCCCTTGGGCAATCCATGACGAATGCTGGCGGCCAATCTTGTTCAGCTAACAAAATGTCATAGCCAAACATCAGGTTCCCAAAAGAGACCTCTAACTGTCCTACATTTGTCCCCCTCTATTTGGAGCGATATTTCATACAATTTATGTGGGACACTTACCCTAGTTTCAGGTGTTTCCACCGTGATGAAATCATTTCAAGTCCGCTTTCACCAGAAATCCCATAAGGTTCTGGAGAGCTATTGTTACTTCTGCCGCACTGTTCGGCATCGTCAGAGCCCATTCCCAGTTCAATAATCGAGCCCTCAAAATTCTGGGCATGTCTGATCTTTAGACCTGCAACCTTCTTTTTGAACTGTGGTTTTGGTTTGGCTCGATCTTCTTTTTTGGAAGTATAGTCTTGAGTGTGATGCTTTTCTCTGGACTTTGTACGGTCTTCTTGTCTGTCAGACTGCCCTTCCCTCTCGGACTTTTTCAATGAACGCCCAAAGGAACGAGAGGAACGTGTATCAGTATCCGGATACCTGTCAGATTCCCTAATGTTATCCCTATTCCTGTGGAGGAGATATACCTCTGGACTGAGATCTGTTTTCTTTAATATTTACTTTTTTGTTATTGTCCCACTCCTTTTTAGAAGAATTAGGTGCCTGTTTGAAAGTCTTCTTCTCAGGACTACCCATGAGTTGTGGTTTTAATGCTTTTCCACCCTAACTGTCCCTGCATAATTCTGCATACGCATTTTCAATTATGTTGGGTAGTTTGTGCTTGTGTTGTAAAGGACTGAACTCCCTTAGGCTTGGGCGGATAGCCACTGATGCTACCTCTCCTTTAATATTTGCTAATATTATGGAGCATACCTGGGTATAGTTACCTAGTAACTTCAACAGAGCAGGCTCTGCTCCATTCTCATTTTGTATTTGTCTTAATACGTCTGGTACTACTGCTAATGACGGGATACCATGTGTTCTGGTATATATGGCAGCGAAAACTGTACCCCACAAGGTACAATACTCTAGTTGTGGTGTGATCCCCATGGGTAGGCCGATTGCTAGCATTCTGTGTTTTTAATACGGGCTAGTATTTGGTAATACTGCTTCTAGCTGTTTTATTTTCTAAGCTATTCAGAATGGCATTTGTTCATCTTTTGCGGGCATCTTACCCACTGCTGCATGTAATGTTTGTGGTGTATTTTGAACTTGAGCTGTAATTGTTGATACCATTGCTTTCTGCACAGTCAATGTCCTCATGACTTATTGCGTCACGTTTCTATAAAGGTTTATTAGTTCTTTGTGAAATATGAGTAAGTCTGGTTCTGGCATTGTTTCAATGTCAGGATGTGGTGTATAGGTTGCTAATATTGGCCATGTCGCTCCTTCTCTTCCAAGCGGACCGGATTTACTCTTCTTCTTATATGGGATAGGGCACCTTTAAACCAGTGTTCCTGGTACGTAAGTGGAACCTTAATGTCCTCAAATGGACAATATTCCACTGGTGCATCACCTTCTGTGCAGGTGTGAAATGTTTTTGTTCTTTTATCTACTGCTGGGAATGTAACCCACAAATAAAATACCTCTGTTCTGTATGATTCATGTGCCTCTATCACAAAAGCTACTATGCTACCCCTAGATGTTGAACCATGCACAAGCAATTTCAGGGTGACTGTATTTCTAAAATTTGCTGCAATCTGTATTGCGTGTGCATCTTCCTCATCTTCTGAGAGGGGCAGTGCTTGCTGTAGTGGATCTATTTACTCATCAGTCATTGTGTCTAGAACACAAAATAACTTCAAGGAAAATAAGATCAGTTGTTTTGCACAATTTTATAGAAACTTTGTGCCCTTTAAGCTTGATTAACCAACAGCCAATAGGGATTACTGAGAATAGCATGACTGAACTACTCAGATTCTACTGTTAAATAAGTACCCAACCAACGTTGGCGGAGCCATGCCGTGAAGTTCCTATAGAAAATATACAGGATGTGGCCGTTTACACATACACGGTAGGATTGGTGTCAGGCGAACTCTGATCACCCCCACTAGGTATGCTGGCCTTCTTGTACCAACTAGCTCACAGTGCCACTAGAATCTCCTCTTACCAGGCAGAGAATAGTTCTTGGCAACCATCGAACATGACAACCCCGATCCCTCAGGACCGTGGAAACAATGTACTACCTTTCGCTCAGTCACTCGTGCTTACTTAGTTTGTCTCAGAGAGATACACCGAATAAAACAAGCTGGGAGTTTTCAATAATCATTTATTGAACAGTTGTTATGCTGGTGTAGAATTGATGTGCTGCCACCACGGTTCGACAGTATAGTAGATAAATGATTAACAGTACTATGAAAGTAAAAGGATGGTATAGTTCTACTATCCTACTAAAATCATAAATACATTTGAGTATATATATATATATATATATATATATATATATATATATATATATATATATATATATATATATATATATATATATATATATATATATATATAATATAGGAATAGGGGAGTCCGCCAGGGTTGCGTCCTTGCCCCCACTCTATTTTCTTTATATGTTAATGGAGTGGTGGAACATCTTCTCAAACATCCGGCTGATGCACCTACCCTGGCTGGCAGGAAAATCCCTACTCTCCTCTTCGCAGACGACACCCTCCTGATCTCAAAAACACCTGCAGGCCTGCAACGTCTACTCACCAGCTTTAAAGACTTTTGCGACGTGAGGGGTCTCTCTATTAACGTCAGCAAAACCAAGTTTCTGGTAATGAATTCCCGGAAGAAATCTGTCACTCCACCTTTCCTGGATTCTGTTCCACTTGAAAGAGTAAAGGAATTCGACTACCTGGGCATCCGTCTCAGTGACTCAATGAGCTGGCAACCACACCAACAAAAGGCATCGTTGGCCCATAGGAAGGTGGTAGGGGCACTCATGAAAGAACAACGGGCCTCTATCCTCAAACCTATTGGTCCTGTTTTGGACATTTACAGGGCAAGGGGGGTGAGCGCAGCCCTTTACGGATCAGAACTATGGGGTTTCCAGAACACTGACATCTTAACAAGAGTGGAAAATAAATTCCACAGAGACCTCATGGGACTACCGCAGAGTACTCCTGCCCCCCCAATCCTACTTGATGCAGGTACTCGCTCGATAGGTGATCAGGCAAGGTTGCGTCCCCTTCTCCTTTGGGCAGGCATCTGGAGGGTACCCGAATTATCTAGTTATGCCGACGGGCTAAAAGAACTGCTCCTGACACCAGGCTGGACCAAAATCCGTTGGCTTAAAGAAATCAAGCGTCTTCTCATTGCACTAGGTCTCAAGGATGCATGGGATAGCAGATCAGCTCCGCCCAAACAGACACTCAAGTCATTGTATTGGTCAGGGGTGACGAATGCCAGGAATTGCAATCCCCTCCTTTGCAGAACCACTGTTGAATTTCTTTTGCTGAAGGACGTCCCTTGTTACGAATCTTACCTGGACCAGATTAGCAAACCATGGGACAGGGCACTTTACATCAAATTTAGGTTGGGCTTGTTGCCAGTGGGTAAATTGATTGCCAGTTGGAGGTCATCATTGCATTTATCCTTATTTTGCCCGTTTTGCACTAGCAGGCCAGAATCTGTGCCCCACCTTCTATTTGAGTGTCCAGCCTATATTGCCCCGCGTCGCTCCTGGCTAAAGCCTTTGTGTTGGAGTCTTGGAACTAGATCCCATCTTGAGGCTCTTTGTATTCTAAGATCTGACCCCCGCCCTTTGTTTGCTTTCTGTTTAGCCAAATTCTTAGCATGGGCTTGGCGGATCAGGTCCCTTAAACTAAAAACTGTACATAATTAGCAAATTGCACATTCTGTTTACTGCCCTCAGTAGACCCATGCAAATGATATAAAGTATGAATTTTGAATTGTTTTTATATGTACCCATCTTCTTAAATTTTACTTGTCTGTAATGCTTTTTAAGATATGTGCAAAGTATCGAAATAAAGCTTGTTTCAAATCAAATCATATATATATATATATATAAAAAACACATGATAAAGGTGCATACTCCTACTATGCCTCCCTAATTAGATGTACCTAAATGTACCTAGCATGGGTGTAGGTGTTAAGCCAAAAATTCCTCTAGGATCTATTCACCCCCATTACTTCAAGTGAGACTGTGGGACCCTGTCCTGGTCTCGAGCTGGACACCCCGTGAGGGATGTTAGACCACTGCGAGCTCGAGCGTCTGCATGCAGGAACCTCAGCATCTCTGGTCAGTGTGTCGGCCGGAGAGTCTCGGTCTCCTCTAACTATCTTAGCAAGATGTGATGTATATATACCCATGAGTCTCCCCTGGGGTCTTACCTTGCTGGGTTACTGCCGGCCTAAGGATGACACTGGGCATGAACTTTATACATAGATTTTATACAGGAGACGGCAGTCCTGCTGTGCTTCCAAGAACCCTCGTGCATAAAGTACGAGATTTCGAACAAGGGAAAACCCGCGTTCTGAATGCAGTGTAATATCTAGGTAAAAGGTCAGTCCTTGTAAACCGTGACAAGTGTAATGGAGGGAGAGAATATAGGTGAAGGGGAGAGAATATAGGTGAAGGCTAATGAGTTTACTCGTTACCCTATTATTGAACCTATACGGAACATAACACAGAAAATCCTTGCTGCACAAGGGACAAAACAAATCAAACTTTAGACAACTTGGCTTGTGGTGTAACAGTTTTACAGATGCAGCACTAGCCCACAAATGCGTCCCAACAGCAGACTTATAAAGATTTTGTAAAGGGATACCTTACTGCCAAGATGATATCAATGACCTTGCAAGGAAGGTCAAATGAGCTCAACTGCAGCCAATCTCCATGCATGGATATGCTAATTTACGAAGTCACAGCACATTATCCTGCTGCTGCGACACAAGATTCTTCCAAAATTGCAGCCGTCAGCAGAAAGATGATCATGCCCAGTAGGTCTGTGCACCAAATTTTTCTGACCCCATTCAGAGCCACTAGGATGTCTTGGGCCCAGGCATTTCAGATCTTCTTCAGAACTTGGGGAGATGTAGCGGTAGCCATGATAGGCAGAATGAGTCTTTGGAAGATGGCCTTCTTGGGAACTCCCACGAATATAAATGCTGACATTGTACATTATCAGCTTGGGCAAAAAGATTGAGTCCGGGTTCTCCCAATTGATGAAAGTTGCCCTGCACCATCTCTGGGTGTAACTGTCATTTGGAGTCAGCTAAGCGTGTGCGTTTGTCCACCTTGATGCTTAAAGTTTCCACCAGGGGCTTCAACATTAGAGAAACTCCCTGGTGGCTCAGCCACCTGCTCTCTGCTCCAGGGAAAAGCAATAAAACTGTACCATATACAGAATGGCTCAGAAGAAAGGGAAAGTCTGCGGAACTAGGTGGGACTTTGAAAGATGGCATTAGATGAAAAATAATATGAACTTTGTGTGAAAAACTGAACTACAACTACCAAGACGCTATGGGGTAATGGCGCTGTTACATGCAAGCAGTGCGTTCCTACCCACATTGACTGATAAAAGGCTCTGCTGAGCTGCCCCCAAGCTGATGAGCTTTGGAACGCCTGCACACTATGAGTAGGATTATGCCTAAGAAAATTGGCACCATGTCCAGCAACCTGTAAATAGTCTCTACTGGTGTTGGAGGAATTCCGAAACACTGATGTCTAGAGATATGATTTGGAAAGACGGCATTAGCTGAAAAATATTATGAACTTTTTTGAAAAACTGAACTACAGCTACCAAGACACTATAGGTTATCACCTCATGAAAACTTTTCAAATCAACCTTTAGTTTTGTTTTCATTTAGATTGTCCGTTGAGGCTCCTTTATCAAACTTTGAGACTGTATGCCGTATGATTTCAGCATCAAACCCACAAGCAAAGTTTGACGGGGTTAGCTTCATGCAAGTCCTCTCTGGCAGCCAATGTACAAGTTGAAGATAAAGACTGGTAATCTCGGTTTGCAGCATGATGTTGCGACTGAGCCCAGCGCTTGGTAATATCAAGTGGGTTAATGCGTCTCTCGTTTTCTTCTTTTTTTTTTCCATCCAGGTGCAAGACAAATGCAGGATGTTCATTGCGGTGAGGGGGAAGAAAGGATCAAGGTAGCTGGCAAGATAGCGTCCTGACAGCTGGGAAACAGGTAAGGGGCAGGTGAAGAGGCTAAGCGCAGGGGAGGAGTGTGGACGGTTTTTAAATAAGACAAATTATATAAGAACGTTCATAAAGGTCTTATTCTAATAGTTTGTAACAAGGAACATGTGCAGATAATTAACTTGATGAGGCTGCCTACTAGAAGGTGCTTTAGAATGTTCAGAAATGTTGCATTCTAATTGCTATTAGCAAGGAACAGGTGCAGGTGATTAATTTGATGAGGCTGTCTTGTAGAAGATGTTTTAGTATGTTCACAAAGGTCACATTCTAATTGCTTACAGCATTGAACAGGTGCACAGGATTAATTTGATGAGGGCTGTCTTTTGGAAGGTTCAACTTGAGGTCATCTATGCCGGTTGCTTGATAATTATTCTGGTGGATTTTCTGGATGTTTCTGTGGAGCCTGAAACATGATCTTGCATAAGCATGGTAAAACATTTGTAAAAGCTATTAAGCATTTTCAACAAACCAAAGACCACCAGCTGCAGCTAACTATTCAGAAGTGTTGGGAAAAATGATAAGTCATGCCGGTATACTGTTATAGTTAAAAAGTAAAGTAAAGTCCACATTTGTAAAGCGCACAATCACCCGTAAGGGTCTCTAGGCGCTGGGGGGGCCTTCGGGAAGATTAAGCGAGCTATTGCCCAGAGTCACATGGTGCTGGGCTAACCTGCCGCCGGAGCCGGGGATCGAACTGTGGTCCCCAGATTCCAGCGTCAGTCGCCCTGGCCGCGGCGCCGTTAAGAGAGATGAGCAGTGGCAGAAATCCTGATTATAGTGCCTGTGGGCCGGCAGGATGGGGATATAAAAATAAGCGTCCCGCAAGTCTAACACCACCATCCAGTCTCCGGGTTCTGCAGCAGACAGGACCTGCGCTAGTGTGAGCATCTTGAATTTGTCCTTCGGAAGGAAGGCATTGCGCAGGAACAAATATAAAATAGGACGAAGAGAGTCCTCCTTCAGCGCCAGGCAGCACTGGGATTAACACCCAGCTCCTACTCCCAATGCTGTAACTGTGTTGTTGTGTAATTGTAAATATTGTTTTGTCTTTGTATGGTCCGTTCATTGTTCAAAGTGTTTCCATAATAATTCATTAATGAACATATTTGAAAAGAAAAATTTTAATTGAATATAACAGAAATAAAATATTGACTAATCAAAAAAAAATTCCCAATCACTACGAGTGTCTCGTGTGATTGTTTGAATTAATATATTGAATGATATCAGTATTGGCATCTTAGTGGTGTTGGATTATATATTGGCTTAGCCTTACTGATTAAGGGCCAGAACACTTTTATCAATTATAAGTAATCCTCTCTATGGGCCCTTTCGCCAAAGGGACTTGCTCTTCCTGCTGCAAGATGGACAGATGGTGCTCTATCAGCACCCTGATGGTAGTGGAATGTGCAGTGGGGTGGAAAGAAATGGCAGGGTGTAGTCTCGATGTACAATTTGGAGAAAATACTTGTCTCAGGTGATGGTTTGGCACCCTTGGAGGAAACAGCACATCCTGCCTCGGACAGAATGGGTGGGTCCTGGAAAGAACTCAATAAGTGTTTTTTTGGCTGTGGATACTGGAGGAGGAGGGGACTGAGTTGCTTGTTGCCCTTGGGTGTTCTCTTTATAAACAGGGGTCTCTGTCTCGAAAGGGCTGGGAGACCTGTTGGGCTAACGGCACGGTCCGACATTGGCGGTATTGGTAACCCTTACAGTAGCCTCAAAAAAGGCAAACTTGCTGCTGGACTGTCTTGGTAGGGCAGACAGCCCAAGGAACCTGCGGTGGACCTACTTTCTCTAAAAAGTTCCAGGACAGATTACACTTCCGCGCCATCAAATGGCATGGCAATCAGTGATGTATGGCCATTCCGATAGAAGCTCAAAGATCTCATCCAGGTGTGGTGGTAAAGTGCCATACTGGTAAACATAGCCAGACCTAAGCAGCCGGTCATGTACAAGCTTGAGCAAATTACAAATTTAGCTGTGTCATCTCCATCCTGGATAGCCTGTGCCAGGGACACCCATAGGTAGTGCGGAACTGTTGGTAAGACTTGAGCCATGGTGTCCAATCAGGTATAGGGCTAGCGGCTCAAGAGGGAGCTAGCGTTGACTGACCACAGGCCAAGACTCAAGGAGGAAACATATGAGCTTGCCAAATGTCTCTATTCTGTTATACTCCCAATCAGGCAAAGTAGTGGAATTAACCTTACGGGTGCATGTTTGCACCATCAAACTCTCTGGCATGGAACATTGAGTAAGGTAGTCACGATTGCACCATCAAACTCTCTGGAGGGGAATGCTGAGTAAGGAAGTCCGGATTGGCTGGCGAAGGTCGCTGACAATGAGTGACCTGCCTACTGACTAGCAGTCCCAAACATGGTTTTGCCCAGCTATCCAAAAGGGTATCCGTGAGGGCTTAGTTGAACGGCAATACAAGTTGTTTGTGCCTGGCTAGACTGGAGCATCTCTGTCAGAACATCTGCCTTCATCTCCATAGAAGGGAGCTATAGGTCCAATACTTCTGCCACCCTGCACATAATGACAATGGAGGAGGCACCTACTTCAGTGAAAGGGCATGAAGGAGTGACAAGGCCAGTGTCTAGAGAGCTATCCAGGCCACTGGCACCTTGTAGTTCTTCATACCAATTTTCCTCATATCGGGACCAAATCATCCCCTCATCAAATTTGTCAGTATCCAAGTCAGTGCAAAAAAGAATGCGCATAATCTGGGCCCGACCGCGTGGTAAGGATCGAGTATCAGAATGGTTGCTGCGCTCCAGTTGGATTAGCGGTTCAAAAGTGGGTGGTGATGGACAGAGCATCTGAATCAATCAAACACTCACACCCAGTCAAAAGATCTGGGTTTAATCCATCACCGTTCTTTAGCCCACTCTGCCACCCCAGTTCAGACATGGCTATATGCAAATCAGTCTGACCCTGTGCCTCATGAGAACAGTCCAACCCGAACTGCCAAGCCATGCCTTCCCTGGACCGAAAACAAGCTTCCGAGGACCGGTTTCTGGCATTCTAGCCGTCTTCAGCCCGGCTTGCTTGAACCCAGTGGCAAAGTGAGCAAGGGACTCACGTCTGAGCATACCCTGCCACACTTATGGCAGCCAAAAGCGGTACAAAAGGGGGTGGTGATGGACGGAGCATCTGAATCAATCAAACACTCACACCCAGTCAAAAGATCTGGGTTTAATCCATCACCGTTCTTTAGCCCACTCTGCCACCCCAGTTCAGACATGCTATATGCAAATCAGTCTGACCCTGTGCCTCATGGGAACAGTCCAGCCCGAACTGCCAAGCCATGTCTTGCCTGGACCAGAAACAAGCTTCTGAGGACCAGTTTCTGGCATTCCAGCCGTCTTCAGCCCGGCTTGCTTGAATCCAGTGGCAGAGTGAGCAAGGGACTCACGTCTGATCTGATTGATCTGCCACGGGAACTGGACCTTCATTACGACTTCTCCAGTCACGGTGTGGAATCTTTTGATGTTTGGCGATCTACAACTTTGCATCATGGGCTCGTATGGCCTTTGGATTCATCTGGGTGCCGTTGTTACACATCCATTGTGCTCAGATTCCAGGAACCATAGTTATACTTCCTGACGGTCTGCCACAGACATCTGTTTGCAACAGTCCCTACACGGCTTGAAAGCTGCTGTATTGAGGGTTACACTTTCAGGAGCTGATATCAGCGTGCAAGGGTGGCGCATAAATGTGGATCCACTTTTCCTTTCCGGAGCAGGTGACATTGGCGCTGAGATGCAAGACACCACAAACCCACGCACAGGAGTACTGATGTAAAGTGTACGGATGCAGCCTGATACCTGGAGAAAATACACATGGTGAAGAATCTGAGGTTAGAAGTATCCACCAGAAAGGAGGCCATTATACAATTGGAAATGCAAAGCATATAGGTCTGACTTTAATGTGCTACTACAAGCATGTACCAACAGATTAAAGTGAGACCATTCAGTTTTACCCGCGCTACATTGAAAGTTATTATCTAGGTTGTGGAAACAAACAAACCAAATTAATGCATTTATAAAATTGTCATTAATTATCCTATTTACAAGGGTGGAAGAGTGCCCTTTCTTTCCTCCTTGGTACTCATCCTTTTTGTTCATATTCCATATTCTCATTTTGTCCCTTACTCTAATCCATTTCTCAATTTTCAATCTTCTGATGCTTCTCTTGTTTGATCTCCCATCCATTCTCTCCATCCTCAACCTTCTGCACCATGATACATTTTTAGGTCTCGGCAACGAGAACTATTGTCGCCGAGTAAGCTCGCAAGGGAGTACAGAGCGGTGCACGAGCCGACCAGGGTCTGTGGACGCGCACACACAAAGGCAGGCAGGCAGGCACACACCAGACACACACAGACAGACACACGCACGCACACACACACACACACACACACACCCTCCCTCTCTGCCCACTCCCTCTCTGCCGCCCCCCTCTACCCCCACTCACCGGGCTCTTTCCCTCTGCAGCGGGTCAGTCACAGCAGCAGGCAGGCTCGGTGTCTTCTCCGGCGAGCTTCAGCTGATGTGCACGCTCACGCTGCGTCTCCTGCGCGCCCACCACGCTGTTTCGCGCCCGTTGATCCTCAGCTTGTGATTACTACTCCTTCTAACCCGGATTCTAAATTACTATTTCTTGGTTCTCTAACTCCACTCTGTTGATTCGTAACAAACTGATATTCAGCACATTTCACAGTCTCGCTTTTGCTTCTCATAAATACAATAAGATTATTTTAAGCAATGTCTACCCTTCTTTTGGTTCTGTGCCTATTATGCTTCGGACTATAGAGTTTTAGAAAGTGTGGTGGAAGATTCCATGATATCAGTGGTGTGCACAGTGCAGAGTGAGTGTGCAGAGTGCAGAGGAGTGAGTGCAGAGTAGTGAGTGCAGAGTAGTGAGTGCAGAGTAGTGAGTGCAGAGTAGTGAGTGCAGAGTGAGTGGGCAGAGAGAGTGTGCAGAGTGTGCAGAGTGAGTGTGCAGAGTAGTGAGTGCACAGAGTAGTGAGTGCGCAGAGTAGTGAGTGCGCAGAGTAGTGAGTGCGCAGAGTAGTGAGTGCGCAGAGTAGTGAGTGCGCAGAGTAGTGAGTGCGCAGAGTAGTGAGTGCGCAGAGTAGTGAGTGCGCAGAGTAGTGAGTGCGCAGAGTAGTGAGTGCGCAGAGTAGTGAGTGCGCAGAGTAGTGAGTGCGCAGAGTAGTGAGTGCGCAGAGTAGTGAGCGCAGAGTAGTGAGCGCAGAGTAGTGAGCGCAGAGTAGTGAGTGCAGAGTAGTGAGTGCAGAGTAGTGAGTAGTGAGTGCAGAGTAGTGAGTGCGCAGAGTAGTGAGTGCGCAGATAGTGAGTGCGCAGAGTAGTGAGTGCAGAGTAGTGAGTGCAGAGTAGTGAGTGCAGAGTAGTGAGTGCAGAGTAGTGAGTGCAGAGTAGTGAGTGCAGAGTAGTGAGTAGTGAGTGCAGAGTAGTGAGTAGTGAGTGCAGAGTAGTGAGTAGTGAGTGCAGAGTAGTGAGTAGTGAGTAGTGAGTGCAGAGTAGTGAGTGCAGAGTAGTGAGTGCAGAGTAGTGAGTGCAGAGTAGTGAGTGCAGAGTAGTGAGTGCAGAGTAGTGAGTAGTGAGTGCAGAGTAGTGAGTGCAGAGTAGTGAGTGCAGAGTAGTGAGTAGTGAGTGCAGAGTAGTGAGTGCAGAGTAGTGAGTAGTGAGTGCAGAGTAGTGAGTGCAGAGTAGTGAGTGCAGAGTAGTGAGTGCAGAGTGCAGAGTAGTGAGTGCAGAATGCAGAGTAGTGAGTGCAGAATGCAGAGTAGTGAGTGCAGAATGCAGAGTAGTGAGTGCAGAGTAGTGAGTGCAGAGTAATGAGTGCAGAGTAATGAGTGCAGAGTAGTGAGTGCAGAGTAGTGAGTGCAGAGTAGTGAGTGCAGAGTAGTGAGTGCAGAGTAGTGAGTGCAGAGTAGTGAGTAGTGAGTGCAGAGTAGTGAGTAGTGAGTGCAGAGTAGTGAGTGCAGAGTGCAGAGTAGTGAGTAGTGAGTGCAGATTAGTGAGTAGTGAGTGCAGATTAGTGAGTAGTGAGTGCAGAGTAGTGAGTGCAGAGTAGTGAGTGCAGAGTAGTGAGTGCAGAGTAGTGAGTGCAGAGTAGTGAGTGCAGAGTAGTGAGTGCAGAGTAGTGAGTGCAGAGTAGTGAGTGCAGAGTAGTGAGTGCAGAGTAGTGAGTGCAGAGTAGTGAGTGCAGAGTAGTGAGTGCAGAGTAGTGAGTGCAGAGTAGTGAGTGCAGAGTAGTGAGTGCGCAGAGTAGTGAGTGCGCAGAGTAGTGAGTGCGCAGAGTAGTGAGTGCAGAGTAGTGAGTGCAGAGTAGTGAGTGCAGAGTAGTGAGTGCAGAGTAGTGAGTGCAGAGTGCAGAGTAGTGAGTGCAGAGTAGTGAGTGCAGAGTAGTGAGTGCAGAGTAGTGAGTAGTGAGTGCAGAGTAGTGAGTGCAGAGTAGTGAGTAGTGAGTAGTGAGTGCAGAGTAGTGAGTAGTGAGTGCAGAGTAGTGAGTAGTGAGTGCAGAGTAGTGAGTAGTGAGTGCAGAGTGCAGAGTAGTGAGTGCAGAGTGCAGAGTAGTGAGTGCAGAGTAGTGAGTGCAGAGTAGTGAGTGCAGAGTAGTGAGTGCAGAGTAGTGAGTGCAGAGTAGTGAGTGCAGAGTGCAGAGTAGTGAGCGCAGAGTGCAGAGTAGTGAGTGCAGAGTAGTGAGTGCAGAGTAGTGAGTAGTGAGCGCAGAGTAGTGAGCGCAGAGTAGTGAGCGCAGAGTAGTGAGCGCAGAGTAGTGAGCGCAGAGTAGTGAGCGCAGAGTAGTGAGCGCAGAGTAGTGAGCGCAGAGTAGTGAGCGCAGAGTAGTGAGCGCAGAGTAGTGAGCGCAGAGTAGTGAGCGCAGAGTAGTGAGCGGTGAGTAGTGAGCGGTGAGTAGTGAGTGGTGAGTAGTGAGTGCAGAGTAGTGAGTGCAGAGTAGTGAGTGCAGAGTAGTGAGTGCAGAGTAGTGAGTTCAGAGTAGTGAGTGCAGAGTAGTGAGTGCAGAGTAGTGAGTAGTGAGTGCAGAGTAGTGAGTAGTGAGTGCAGAGTAGTGAGTGCAGAGTAGTGAGTGCAGAGTAGTGAGTGCAGAGTAGTGAGTGCAGAGTAGTGAGTGCAGAGTAGTGAGTAGTGAGTGCAGAGTAGTGAGTGCAGAGTAGTGAGTGCAGAGTAGTGAGTAGTGAGTGCAGAGTAGTGAGTGCAGAGTAGTGAGTAGTGAGTGCAGAGTAGTGAGTAGTGAGTGCAGAGTAGTGAGTGCAGAGTAGTGAGTGCAGAGTAGTGAGTGCAGAGTGCAGAGTAGTGAGTGCAGAATGCAGAGTAGTGAGTGCAGAGTAGTGAGTGCAGAGTAGTGAGTGCAGAGTAGTGAGTGCAGAGTAGTGAGTGCAGAGTAATGAGTGCAGAGTAGTGAGTGCAGAGTAGTGAGTGCAGAGTAGTGAGTGCAGAGTAGTGAGTGCAGAGTAGTGAGTAGTGAGTGCAGAGTAGTGAGTAGTGAGTGCAGAGTAGTGAGTGCAGAGTGCAGAGTAGTGAGTAGTGAGTGCAGATTAGTAAGTAGTGAGTGCAGATTAGTAAGTAGTGAGTGCAGAGTAGTGAATGCAGAGTAGTGAGTAGTGAGTGCAGAGTAGTGAGTGGTGAGTAGTGAGTGCAGAGTAGTGGGTGCAGAGTAGTGTGCGCAGAGTAGTGAGTGCGCAGAGTAGTGAGTGCGCAGAGTAGTGAGTGCAGAGTAGTGAGTGCAGAGTAGTGAGTGCAGAGTAGTGAGTGCAGAGTAGTGAGTGCAGAGTGCAGAGTAGTGAGTGCAGAGTAGTGAGTGCAGAGTAGTGAGTGCAGAGTAGTGAGTAGTGAGTGCAGAGTAGTGAGTGCAGAGTAGTGAGTAGTGAGTAGTGAGTAGTGAGTGCAGAGTAGTGAGTAGTGAGTGCAGAGTAGTGAGTAGTGAGTGCAGAGTAGTGAGTAGTGAGTGCAGAGTGCAGAGTAGTGAGTGCAGAGTGCAGAGTAGTGAGTGCAGAGTAGTGAGTGCAGAGTAGTGAGTGCAGAGTAGTGAGTGCAGAGTAGTGAGTGCAGAGTGCAGAGTAGTGAGCGCAGAGTGCAGAGTAGTGAGTGCAGAGTGCAGAGTAGTGAGCGCAGAGTAGTGAGCGCAGAGTAGTGAGCGCAGAGTAGTGAGCGCAGAGTAGTGAGCGCAGAGTAGTGAGCGCAGAGTAGTGAGCGCAGAGTAGTGAGCGCAGAGTAGTGAGCGCAGAGTAGTGAGCGCAGAGTAGTGAGCGCAGAGTAGTGAGTGCTGAGTGGTGAGTAGTGAGTGGTGAGTAGTGAGTGCAGAGTAGTGAGTGCAGAGTAGTGAGTGCAGAGTAGTGAGTGCAGAGTAGTGAGTGCGCAGAGTAGTGAGTGCGCAGAGTAGTGAGTGCGCAGAGTAGTGAGTGCAGAGTAGTGAGTGCAGAGTAGTGAGTGCAGAGTAGTGAGTGCAGAGTAGTGAGTGCAGAGTAGTGAGTGCAGAGTGCAGAGTAGTGAGTGCAGAGTAGTGAGTGTAGAGTGCAGAGTAGTGAGTGTAGAGTGCAGAGTAGTGAGTGTAGAGTGCAGAGTAGTGAGTGCAGAGTAGTGAGTGCAGAGTAGTGAGTGCAGAGTAGTGAGTGCAGAGTAGTGAGTGCAGAGTAGTGAGTGCAGAGTAGTGAGTGCAGAGTAGTGAGTGCAGAGTAGTGAGTAGTGAGTGCAGAGTAGTGAGTAGTGAGTGCAGAGTAGTGAGTGCGCAGAGTAGTGAGTGCAGAGTAGTGAGTGCAGAGTAGTAAGTGCAGAGTAGTAAGTGCAGAGTAGTAAGTGCAGAGTAGTAAGTGCAGAGTAGTAAGTGCAGAGTAGTGAGTGCAGAGTAGTGAGTGCAGAGTAGTGAGTGCAGAGTGCAGAGTAGTGAGTGCAGAGTAGTGAGTGCAGAGTGCAGAGTAGTGAGTGCAGAGTGCAGAGTAGTGAGTGCAGAGTGCAGAGTAGTGAGTGCAGAGTAGTGAGTGCAGAGTAGTGAGTGCAGAGTAGTGAGTGCAGAGTAGTGAGTGCGCAGAGTTGTGAGTGCAGAGTAGTGAGTGCAGAGTAGTGAGTGCAGAGTAGTGAGTGCAGAGTAGTGAGTAGTGAGTGCAGAGTAGTGAGTAGTGAGTGCAGAGTAGTGAGTAGTGAGTGCAGAGTGCAGAGTAGTGAGTGCAGAGTAGTGAGTGTGCAGAGTTGTGAGTGCAGAGTAGTGAGTGCAGAGTAGTGAGTGCAGAGTGCAGAGTAGTGAGTGCAGAGTGCAGAGTAGTGAGTGCAGAGTGCAGAGTAGTGAGTGCAGAGTAGTGAGTGCAGAGTAGTGAGTGCAGAGTAGTGAGTGCAAAGTAGTGAGTGCAGAGTAGTGAGTGCAAAGTAGTGAGTGCAGAGTAGTGAGTGCAGAGTAGTGAGCGCAGAGTAGTGAGCGCAGAGTAGTGAGCGCAGAGTAGTGAGCGCAGAGTAGTGAGCGCAGAGTAGTGAGTGCAGAGTAGTGAGTGCAGAGTGCAGAGTAGTGAGTGCAGAGTAGTGAGTGCAGAGTAGTGAGTGCAGAGTAGTGAGTGCAAAGTAGTGAGTGCAGAGTAGTGAGCGCAGAGTAGTGAGCGCAGAGTAGTGAGCGCAGAGTAGTGAGCGCAGAGTAGTGAGCGCAGAGTAGTGAGCGCAGAGTAGTGATTGCAGAGTAGTGAGTAGTGAGTGCAGAGTAGTGAGTGCAGAGTAGTGAGTGCAGAGTAGTGAGTGCAGAGTAGTGAGTGCAGAGTAGTGAGTGCAGAGTGCAGAGTAGTGAGTGCAGAGTAGTGAGTGCAGAGTAGTGAGTGCAGAGTAGTGAGCGCAGAGTAGTGAGCGCAGAGTAGTGAGCGCAGAGTAGTGAGCGCAGAGTAGTGAGCGCAGAGTAGTGAGCGCAGAGTAGTGAGCGCAGAGTAGTGAGCGCAGAGTAGTGAGTAGTGAGTGCAGAGTAGTGAGTGCGCAGAGTAGTGAGTGCAGAGTGCAGAGTAGTGAGTGCAGAGTAGTGAGTGTAGAGTGCAGAGTAGTGAGTGCAGAGTAGTGAGTGCAGAGTAGTGAGTAGTGAGTGCAGAGTAGTGAGTAGTGAGTGCAGAGTAGTGAGTAGTGAGTGCAGAGTAGTGAGTAGTGAGTGCAGAGTAGTGAGTGCAGAGTGCAGAGTAGTGAGTGCAGAGTAGTGAGTGCAGAGTAGTGAGTGTAGAGTGCAGAGTAGTGAGTGCAGAGTAGTGAGTGCAGAGTAGTGAGTGCAGAGTAGTGAGTGCAGAGTAGTGAGTGCAGAGTAGTGAGTGCAGAGTAGTGAGTGCAGAGTGCAGAGTAGTGAGTGCAGAGTAGTGAGTGTAGAGTGCAGAGTAGTGAGTGTAGAGTGCAGAGTAGTGAGTGTAGAGTGCAGAGTAGTGAGTGCAGAGTAGTGAGTGCAGAGTAGTGAGTGCAGAGTAGTGAGTGCAGAGTAGTGAGTAGTGAGTGCAGAGTAGTGAGTAGTGAGTGCAGAGTAGTGAGTGCGCAGAGTAGTGAGTGCAGAGTAGTGAGTGCAGAGTAGTAAGTGCAGAGTAGTAAGTGCAGAGTAGTAAGTGCAGAGTAGTAAGTGCAGAGTAGTAAGTGCAGAGTAGTAAGTGCAGAGTAGTGAGTGCAGAGTAGTGAGTGCAGAGTAGTGAGTGTAGAGTGCAGAGTAGTGAGTGCAGAGTAGTGAGTGCAGAGTAGTGAGTGCAGAGTAGTGAGTGCAGAGTAGTGAGTGCAGAGTAGTGAGTGCAGAGTAGTGAGTGCAGAGTGCAGAGTAGTGAGTGCAGAGTAGTGAGTGCAGAGTGCAGAGTAGTGAGTGCAGAGTGCAGAGTAGTGAGTGCAGAGTGCAGAGTAGTGAGTGCAGAGTGCAGAGTAGTGAGTGCAGAGTAGTGAGTGCAGAGTAGTGAGTGCGCAGAGTTGTGAGTGCAGAGTAGTGAGTGCAGAGTAGTGAGTGCAGAGTAGTAAGTGCAGAGTAGTGAGTAGTGAGTGCAGAGTAGTGAGTAGTGAGTGCAGAGTAGTGAGTAGTGAGTGCAGAGTGCAGAGTAGTGAGTGCAGAGTGCAGAGTAGTGAGTGCAGAGTAGTGAGTGCGCAGAGTTGTGAGTGCAGAGTAGTGAGTGCAGAGTAGTGAGTGCAGAGTAGTGAGTGCAGAGTGCAGAGTAGTGAGTGCAGAGTGCAGAGTAGTGAGTGCAGAGTGCAGAGTAGTGAGTGCAGAGTAGTGAGTGCAGAGTAGTGAGTGCAGAGTAGTGAGTGCAGAGTAGTGAGTGCAGAGTAGTGAGTGCAGAGTAGTGAGTGCAGAGTAGTGAGCGCAGAGTAGTGAGCGCAGAGTAGTGAGCGCAGAGTAGTGAGCGCAGAGTAGTGAGCGCAGAGTAGTGAGCGCAGAGTAGTGAGCGCAGAGTAGTGAGCGCAGAGTAGTGAGCGCAGAGTAGTGAGCGCAGAGTAGTGAGCGCAGAGTAGTGAGCGCAGAGTAGTGAGCGCAGAGTAGTGATTGCAGAGTAGTGAGTAGTGAGTGCAGAGTAGTGAGTGCAGAGTAGTGAGTGCAGAGTGCAGAGTAGTGAGTGCAGAGTGCAGAGTAGTGAGTGCAGAGTAGTGAGTGTAGAGTAGTGAGTGCAGAGTAGTGAGTGCAGAGTAGTGAGTGCAGAGTAGTGAGCGCAGAGTAGTGAGCGCAGAGTAGTGAGCGCAGAGTAGTGAGCGCAGAGTAGTGAGCGCAGAGTAGTGAGCGCAGAGTAGTGAGTGCAGAGTAGTGAGTGCAGAGTAGTGAGTGCGCAGAGTAGTGAGTGCGCAGAGTAGTGAGTGCAGAGTGCAGAGTAGTGAGTGCAGAGTAGTGAGTGTAGAGTGCAGAGTAGTGAGTGCAGAGTAGTGAGTGCTGAGTAGTGAGTGCAGAGTAGTGAGTAGTGAGTGCAGAGTAGTGAGTAGTGAGTGCAGAGTAGTGAGTAGTGAGTGCAGAGTAGTGAGTAGTGAGTGCAGAGTAGTGAGTGCAGAGTAGTGAGTGCAGAGTAGTGAGTGCAGAGTAGTGAGTGCAGAGTAGTGAGTGTAGAGTGCAGAGTAGTGAGTGCAGAGTAGTGAGTGCAGAGTAGTGAGTGCAGAGTGCAGAGTAGTGAGTGCAGAGTGCAGAGTAGTGAGTGCAGAGTAGTGAGTGCGCAGAGTTGTGAGTGCAGAGTAGTGAGTGCAGAGTAGTGAGTGCAGAGTAGTGAGTGCAGAGTAGTGAGTGCAGAGTAGTGAGTGCAGAGTAGTGAGTGCAGAGTAGTGAGTGCAGAGTAGTGAGTGCAGAGTAGTGAGTGCAGAGTGCAGAGTAGTGAGTGCAGAGTAGTGAGTGCAGAGTAGTGAGTGCAGAGTAGTGAGTGCAGAGTGCAGAGTAGTGAGTGCAGAGTAGTGAGTGCAGAGTAGTGAGTGCAGAGTGCAGAGTAGTGAGTGCAGAGTGCAGAGTAGTGAGTGCAGAGTGCAGAGTAGTGAGTGCAGAGTGCAGAGTAGTGAGTGCAGAGTGCAGAGTAGTGAGTGCAGAGTAGTGAGTGCAGAGTAGTGAGTGCAGAGTAGTGAGTGCAGAGTAGTGAGTGCAGAGTAGTGAGTGCAGAGTAGTGAGTGCAGAGTAGTGAGTGCAGAGTAGTGAGTGCAGAGTAGTGAGTGCAGAGTGCAGAGTAGTGAGTGCAGAGTAGTGAGTGCAGAGTGGTGAGTGCAGAGTGGTGAGTGCAGAGTGGTGAGTGCAGAGTAGTGAGTGCAGAGTGCAGAGTAGTGAGTGCAGAGTGGTGAGTGCAGAGTAGTGAGTGCAGAGTGGTGAGTGCAGAGTAGTGAGTGCAGAGTGGTGAGTGCAGAGTAGTGAGTGCAGAGTGCAGAGTAGTGAGTGCAGAGTGCAGTGCAGGTATGTGCAGTGCAGTGCAGGTGAGTGCAGTGCAGTGCAGGTGAGTGCAGTGCAGTGCAGGTGAGTGCAGTGCAGTGCAGGTGAGTGCAGTGCAGGTGAGTGCAGTGCAGGTGAGTGCAGTGCAGGTGAGTGCAGTGCAGGTGAGTGCAGTGCAGGTGAGTGCAGTGCAGTGCAGGTGAGTGCAGTGCAGTGCAGGTGAGTGCAGTGCAGTGCAGGTGAGTGCAGTGCAGGTGAGTGCAGGTGAGTGCAGTGCAGGTGAGTGCAGTGGAGTGCAGGTGAGTGCAGTGGAGTGCAGGTGAGTGCAGGTGAGTGCAGTGGAGTGCAGTGGAGTGCAGTGGAGTGCAGTGGAGTGCAGTGGAGTGCAGTGGAGTGCAGTGCAGGTCAGAGCAGTGCAGTGCAGGTCAGAGCAGTGCAGTGCAGGTGAGTGCAGTGCAGGTGAGTGCAGTGCAGTGCAGGTGAGTGCAGTGCAGTGCAGTGCAGGTGAGTGCAGTGCAGTGCAGTGCAGGTGAGTGCAGTGCAGGTGAGTGCAGTGCAGATGAGTGCAGGTGAGTGCAGTGCAGTGCAGGTGAGTGCAGTTGAGTGCAGTGCAGGTGAGTGCAGTTGAGTGCAGTGCAGGTGAGTGCAGTTGAGTGCAGTGCAGTGGAGTGCAGTGGAGTGGAGTGCAGTGCAGTGCAGGTGAGTGCAGTGTAGGTGAGTGCAGTGCAGGTGAGTGCAGTGCAGGTGAGTGCAGTGCAGGTGAGTGCAGTGCAGGTGAGTGCAGTGCAGGTGAGTGCAGTGCAGGTGAGTGCAGTGCAGGTGAGTGCAGTGCAGGTGAGTGCAGGTGAGTGCAGTGCAGTGCAGGTGAGTGCAGTGCAGTGCAGGTGAGTGCAGTGCAGGTGAGTGCAGTGCAGGTGAGTGCAGTGCAGGTGAGTGCAGTGCAGGTGAGTGCAGTGCAGGTGAGTGCAGTGCAGGTGAGTGCAGTGCAGGTGAGTGCAGTGCAGTGCAGGTGAGTGCACTGCAGGTGAGTGCAGTGCAGGTGAGTGTAGTGCAGTGCAGGTGAGTAGTGCAGTGCAGGTGAGTGCAGTGCAGTGCAGTGCAGGTGAGTGCAGGTGTGTGCAGTGCAGGTGAGTGCAGTGCTGTGCAGGTGAGTGCAGTGCAGTGCAGGTGAGTGTAGTGCAGTGCAGGTGAGTACAGGTGAGTGGAGTGCAGTGCAGGTGAGTGCAGTACAGGTGAGTGGAGTGCAGTGCAGGTGAGTGCAGTGCAGGTGAGTGCAGTGCAGGTGAGTGCAGTGCAGGTGAGTGCAGTGCAGGTGAGTGCAGTGCAGGTGAGTGCAGTGCAGGTGAGTGCAGTGCTTGCAGTGCAGGTGAGTGCAGTGCGTGCAGTGCAGGTGAGTGCAGTGCAGTGCAGGTGAGTGCAGTGCAGGTGAGTGCAGTACAGGTGAGTGCAGTGCAGTGCAGGTGAGTGCAGTGCAGTGCAGGTGAGTGCAGTGCAGTGCAGGTGAGTGCAGTGCAGGTGAGTGCAGTGCAGGTGAGTGCAGGTGAGTGCAGTGCAGGTGAGTGCAGTGCAGGTGAGTGCAGTGCAGTGCAGGTGAGTGCAGTGCAGTGCAGGTGAGTGCAGTGCAGGTGAGTGCAGTGCAGGTGAGTGCAGTGCAGTGCAGGTGAGTGCATTGCAGTGCAGGTGAGTGCAGTGCAGGTGAGTGCAGGTGAGTGCAGTGCAGGCGAGTGCAGTGCAGGTGAGTGCAGTGCAGGCGAGTGCAGTGCAGGCGAGTGCAGTGCAGGCGAGTGCAGTGCAGGTGAGTGCAGTGCAGGTGAGTGCAGTGCAGGTGAGTGCAGTGCAGTGCAGGTGAGTGCAGTGCAGGTGAGTGCAGTGCAGTGCAGGTGAGTGCAGTGCAGGTGAGTGCAGTGCAGTGCAGGTGAGTGCAGTTGAGTGCAGTGCAGTGCAGGTGAGTGCAGTGCAGTACAGGTGAGTGCAGTTGAGTGCAGTGCAGTGCAGGTGAGTGCAGTTGAGTGCAGTGCAGTGCAGGTGAGTGCAGTTGAGTGCAGTGCAGGTGAGTGCAGGTGAGTGCAGTGCAGGTGAGTGCAGGTGAGTGCAGTGCAGTGCTGGTGAGTGCAGTTGAGTGCAGTGCAGGTGAGTGCAGTTGAGTGCAGAGTGGTGTGTATTGACAATGTAAATGACAATGCCATTTATTTATGATTTAAAGAAAAAAAAATGTCATGAGCAATGCCAATAGCTCTACCTTTAATGATGCCGAGACCATTGCATTGTAAATGCTTGTTTTTAAATGTTTTCCTTAAGACCAATAGGTTTGGCTCCACCCCAGGTCCAATGCCAAGGTATTGCTTAGCTTAGTACATTGCAAAACATGTTGCTGTTCTGATCACTATATGTACACAATGCCAACCTCTAAAGGAAGAATGGCACTTCCAACTTGGCTTGTGTGGTGTAAATACATTTTCAGTTATATGGGGGCTCTTTTTTACACTGAAAGGCAAATTGGTGATATTTACTGCATTGTATGTGGTGTTTCTATAGCACAAATCTAGCCAAGTGGCACCAGAGTACTGTACAGGGTCGAAGGCATGCACAAAGGTATACAGTGATATGAGCGGTAGCTTTTTTTCCTGGATGAGTAATGTGTTGTAATGACAAACAGGTTTATTGAAAATTATCGCTGCTTGTGAACCGATGCCCCCCAGAAACAGAATGTTCGGTTCTAACATCACTACTCTAATTCCAAGATTATAAAGCTCAAGCTCCCATGAACTAATCAATCAACTCCAATTAAAGTTTTGTGATCCTAACATTTTTTTTGTCTCTTTCACCCACAGACTCAGTCCAATACTGTACCATAACTCCTAGCAGATTCCTAACCATAGAAATTCACTCTGCCATCCTCATTATTCCCTCTCAGAGTATCTTGGAGCCCACATCCACTGATCTTTAAACAGCTACTGACCTATTCCAACAATCGTCCGATAACAAACCTTCATCACACAAACTATAATCATAGTGCGCACAGTCCAACTTACTCTTCAACAGCTTGTTCTCCATTTGCTTCCATCTCGAGTCACAACACTATCAAATTAAAATCCCGTAATAGAAATCTGCTAAAGCTCGAAGGCTCTCTACTACTTTTTGGATTCGAAATTCTGACTCAACCTCCAACCACAAACATTGTTGCTTAATCCTCATCTTTGCATCATAGTAAATATTTTACTTTAGTTGTTTCTCACATGCAATGAAACACCATTTACGCTACTCCCATGTGGTAGATAATATCGGGGTGTTTGAGGTTTGCCCTTAAACAATTGAAATTGACTCACTCCTATTCAGTAATGAGGCCGATTCATCTAAATGTATAACCTCACTCTAACCAACTGAAACCACTGCAGAATATCACACATTGTATCTGAGACATTCCTTCAACACCCAATTGAAGTTTCCACATGCGGATTATATCGTGGATTAGTATAGCTATTGAGTTAACACTACACGTCTCACAAATTCCCCCTCCTGTGCTTTAACTGCAAACCATTATATACACCTTCAGTTTTGAAAAAAACATTCCCTATCAAACCCATCCTTCTGTTTGTAGATCTTGCCTGAGCCAACGCATGCGCTGCTCTACGAGACATTTAGTAAGTGGGTTTTTAAAAGTGCTACCCCATGTTTTTGCTGGCCTAGCGCTTGCAGTCATGAGGGCAGCCGCCGGCTTTTACCGTCCGAGGCGCCATCTGGACCGCGATCAGTATCAGTTCTGTTGCTGATCACTTTCACTTTCGGGCGCACACAACTCCCATTCCCAGCTGCACATCTTGTTTTCTTTGCAAACATCCCTCAGTGGTTTTGTATGAGAATTTCACGTTCGCGTGTGCGCCCATACACAGAAATCCCGTTCCCGGCCACACGTCTTCTTTTCTTTGCAAACATTCCTCTGAGGTTTTTGTATGAGAAAAACAGGTTTTTAGGGCCCCAAGGAGTCATTTTGCTCTCTTTCCCAATCAGGAGATATACAACCTGTCAGAAAAATTCTAAAAATTCCCAAAGGCTTTTTCTTTTGAACAGTTTGTGCGTGTTTGTAAGATAATGCGAGGAAAGAAATCACTTTTCATTATATAAGTGCTACTAAACCAAACCTACAGATTAGACATCCCTGACTATGAGAGAGAGGGGGCGGGGGTGATGAGTAACTGAAAAACGTGTAACAGTTCCAAACGTTTGCCATTTTGTAATGTTTCAGACAGTAACAGCACACGGGACCCTTTAAAATAAGGAGTCTCCGAACTGTTTTGCTGATTCATTTTTTTGCTGCATCACGCGTGGTACTTCACGAGTTTCCACACTTCGCGGACGTGATTGCTCCGGGCGAGGCATGCCCAAACCATACGCGATGAAAAGGCTGCTAACCCTAGACAGTACAAGGTGGGACCCTGAGTGACAAGGAAGTAGGCCAAGTCACCAGCCTTGACCCTTGACTTAGATTCGCTGGTTAGCATGTGGAACCTCGCCTCAGGTCACTGGAGTCATGATCTTGTACTTGTGCTTTAAATATCTTCTTGCCTGCTTAACATTGGTCGAAAACCTCTATTCTGAAATCCCTGTTCTTGAAGGTTCTGGCTGTTCTTCTCAATAATGCAATTATTTCATTTATGGCGCATGTACCAATATCTTTCTTTGTTATTACAGATCTCTTTATCGGGGCTAAAAAAACTGATGACAATTTGGAAAACTGGATTTTGTTGATGGCATGGTTCAGCTATGTATTTACTAATAAGATTGAATTTACCAGGAGCCAGAACCAAGAAGTGGATTTTTTCTATCACATGTCCTCCTCACTGATACACAAGACCAGCCCTTTTATTGTACCTCATTGTCACTCAGTGGAACAATGTGACGGCTTTGGTTTTGTGATATCGATCACAAATACTGGAGTCTGGAAGAGCTATTCTTCCATCACTGCTCGAAGGGTGTGGGTAGGTGTCGCCTGCGAGGAGAACAATGCTCCGACTGGCCTTGAGTGTATAACATGGGTATCTCTACCTTTTTTACCGTAGTATAACAGTATACAATATCTGCCAAGGGACTTTGCCTTTGCCTTAAATAAGTAGTTTTGGATCTTCAACAGTAAACTTGCTGATCCAAAAAGAATGACCACATTCTCCTGAGATTCATGGTAGATCCTTGTGTAAAGAACAACATGCTTACAGAGTGTTTTTGTTTGTCTAAATCTGCTAAGATGACCTGCACGTCAATGCAAGTGAAGATTATTCCTTAGCTACATGGTGTAAAATGCTTCCTAGCCTGGCTAGGTATGTCGGGTTTGTAGCAGACCATTCCCGGAGAGGATGATTTTAGAGACCAGAAAGGAAGAGGCAGTTTAAAGCTAAGGAGCACACTTACGCTTCAGGAGGTCTCATAGAAAAGTCAAGTGTAAAGTGCTTGTGGTAGGAAAGAAGCTCGGGCTCTGCTTTTCTTGAGAGTGCAGAATTCATTTGGTGCTTTGTAAGGGCTTCAAGGGGGACGCATGATATATACAACATCTCTCTGTACGGGTTGCAGTAATAAGGTATGCTGCCTGGATGAGGGTGCAGACCTGCATCCCCAGGACTGAACTCGTCTTGTGGCTTGGCCAACAGGTGTCATTGTTCACTGAAGTCTAGGTAAGCAACATATAGATTCCCAGTCCCCTCTAAGAGCAGCCTCTTTACTCTTTCCTCTACCTCTCCCTCTCTACCCCTCTACCTCTCTCCCTTCCTCCACCCTCTCTCTACCGCTTTTCCTCTATCTCTCGTCTTCTCGCTTTACCTCTTCATCTACCTCTCCCTCTCTACCCCTCTAGATCTCTCTACCTCTCTCTCTACCCATCTCTCTCCCTCTACACACCTCTCTCCCTCTACACACCTCTCTCCCTCTACACACCTCTCTCCCTCTACACACCACCCTCTCTCTCTACACACCTCTCTCTCTACACACCTCTCTCTCTACACACCTCTCTCTCTACACACCTCTCTCTCTCTACAAACATATTCTGGTTATCGGGTGTGGCTCTATCCAGTAATCATGCGAAGTGTGTGTAGGATGTGCCACTCTTAGCCTAGTGGTCCAGCTTAAAAATATATCAGATTAGCCCATTTTGGCAGTGCGAGTGGACCACAGGGGTGAGCCATAACACTATATCTATACAGCTTGACCCATAAAGTGACTAATGACTACTGGATTGCATTTACTGATGCAGGCCTTTGCGGAACTTGGGAATGCTTCTTACAGAAACTAGAATATATTGTTTATTAAGTGCATAGCACTCTACATACACTGATGTAGTAACTGCATTCTGGAATTAACAGCAAAACAAAACATTTGGGCCAATAGCCATCTATTTATTGGAAACAGCAAACAGCACATTACAAGAAGTATTGCAACAATCCACATTTTAAAACCTAATTAGGCAGCAGCAATATGGGTTTAAGGAACAGATGATAATGTTGTAAAGTAAACAAGATGCAGTTTAGCAAACTAGTGTTTACAATAGCTACAAAACTATGAAAAATGTAAGCAGACTGAGCAAATAAGCAAAAAAATGGCACATTGAAAACATACACTTTCCTAAGAGAGAACTTGTCGCGGTTATATACATTATACAATGAATAATACAAGTAATGACCCCTTCAATGTGTCAGTTAAATACAGAAAAATGTTCTATTTAAACTTTACCAGCATGCTCATGTTTGAATGTTTGAATGCCTGCACACTGACTGAACAGCCATTTTGGTATATTAGAATTTATTAGCAATATAAAATGGCACGTAGATTGGTGGATATGTTTAGATATCTAGAATTGAATTCACGTAGAACGCACAACAAAGACATCCAAACAGCCAATTAGATAATGCAGTGCAGTGGACTCCATGTTAGATCATCATAGAGAAAAAGGACTAGCAAACAAAGGATTAATTTGCTCTTGCCCAAGATCTAGTCATAAATGTTCCTAATTAAAAGAAAACCAAAATATTTGGCACAGTTGCAGTATCAACCTTTGACACGTTACACCCAAACCCTGATTTCTACAAATCATCTAAACCTCATACCCATGGAAGCCAAATTATTACAGCCGTTACTACATGGTACATTTTCTACAATGATGAAAGCAGACAAAAGTTTTCCAAAAACAGAAAGGGCTCCCTGACCACGATTGTACAATAGGCAAACCCAGTTATTTCAAATACTCCGCAGTGAGAGTATTAAGTGAATTGCTAATCTAAAAACAAACAGATATGCCGCAGGTAAACCACTAAAAATATAAAAGATTTGCATTTAAATAAAAAGTTTAAAACAGATGCAATGTTTATGGAAGAAAGGTTTTTTTTAAACCTTGGTGCCTCAATGCTGTTTTGACACAGCACAAACGGTGGACTATGCAAAGAAAAGATCAGCGGTATGCAGCCTTTATTCTACTTTAGTCACCAGAAGAAAGCATCTGCTAGAAACTGGCCTACAGGTTTCTAAATTAGCATTACCATGTTTAGCCTATCATTTTTGAGTCCAAAGTGCAGGAGTTCACTCTCTGGGAATGAGACATGAGAGTAACAAAATGCGCCATTATGTTTAGACAAACACCACAGGATACATAATTCAAACCCAGGCAGAGTACTGAAAACCCTGAAGGTCCATTTGGCAGCACGGACTACACTTCATGAATTGCTGATAAATGGACACAATCTAAGTCTATGCCAATAATACCAAAATTGGCTACATTACATTGTTTTCATCTGGTTTCCTTTAAATGAGAAAAACTTGAATTAACATTACAATATTGTTATCGTAAATACATATATTGTGAGTTTTTCACACACACAACATATACAAAAAAGTATTACTAACTAAACATTTTATTTTTCTTGTAACAGAGAGCTTTACACTGCTATCACCCATCTTAACCAGATAACCTCCTAGTATATTATTTGTAGGTATCAGATTTGGGCCGTGTGAAACAATTAATAAATAACAGACTTTAACAATAAATAATCATATAAACAATATAATAAAGAAAACAGTGGACTCAAACAAATATAACTAGAAGAAGGTTCATAACACCAGATATATATAATTTTTTGTAACAAAAAGGAATATTCTGCAAGAAGACAGACTTGATGAATTATATTCCATATATACAAACAAATTAAATTTGAAGACCGGGAGCACAAGACTTGCCTTAGGGAGTTGTCAAAGCAATAAGTGTGTTTGCTGCAAAGACGCTCCAGATAAAACTAACATTTTCATGAATCGTTACAAATCCAGAACCTTTATTATATATGGATTTATTAACTGCAACGCTTCCTACCGTACGTATTACATTATCTGCATTTGCAGCATAGAATATGCTAGATCTACCAAAGTTCTAATAAAAGAATGTTGGTGCAATCAAAATTGGAGAAACTAAACAGGTCATTGTGTTAGTGCTCCAAGTCCATCAAACTTGAAGAATGTGCAGGGTTTGGACATCTAACATGTATCCCCGAATTAATTACAAAAGAGGCAATAAGGCACAGAAAAACAAAGACCAGAGGTCAGGAACCATGAACGGTTTTGTGACTGGTCTTAACACAGATATGTTCTATACCATGCTGTGAATTAATCTGTTATATATACCTATTTTTACTATACCATTTTTCATATTACTACTTTTCCTATTAAATGAGCCCGTAATTTTCTACAAATAGATCTAACTTGAGAAAATCACTTGTAAATCTTCATTTGTAAGGCTTTATTTATATGCTAAATCTGGGCAGTATTAAAATTGGGAGTAAAGACTGAAGAAACAATTCATTAGCAAAACTTATATTTTTGAGAGCAGAACTTACGCAGGATTTTCGGAACAACATAAAATATGTAGTCACTTAAAAGATGGTTCCTCATTTAAGGTTTGTTTCATGGCGGGTCTCTGAGGGGATTCCTTACAAAGTCTCGCTCACAATTCAAATAGCCACATTGAGGTAAAATGGGACATTACGATACAGCTAACTGCATAAGTTGGTTGCCTTTGTTTCTGCTTTATCTCTACTACCCTCTCATATAAAGCCGGGAGGCATAAAAAGTAAGAAGTGTATAACTTTTGAAAATCTAAAAACTCTTCAGAGGGTAGCCTTTAATCTGCCACCTCTTTGGAGAGGAAAACATTACACCCTGCAAAAAGAATATAGCTTTCCTGCAGAGCAATCTTATAAATTCTAACGATTGAAAAATTGTTTCTCCAAGAAACTTGACAAATCATTATAGCCACCTGTGATATCCATTGTACACGATTACCTAACAAAATGGGGTTTACAGATCTCGGACATATATAATCTGATAATTAGTGAGCTTTGCTCCAAACTGACAAAAAAAATACCTACAGGACTACTGGGCGAGGAAAAGCCAAAAGGACTTTGACAACGAAGAATGGTCAGATCTCTTAACAACACATAAGTACCTCCATGAAGCACTTCTGAAATGTAGCAATTTTAAGATCCTGCATGACTAACACTGCCCCTCCCTCCTTTAAATTATATCAGGCAAAACTCTCTTCCACCTCACACTGCTTGCAATGCACACAAGAGGGAGGTGACTCTATAAACATTTTACCTGCACTTCTATCACTGCCTTCTGGGGTGAGGTATGCCATACTTTAAAAGCAGGTTGAAAGTGTCTACTTACTGCCATCTATTTGTTTAGCAATTTTACATAATTTTGACAAGGTAGAGGACTATCCACTCATGGTAACATACAACATCCTCCTTGGCATCAGCTAACATTTGTATTATGAGAAGATGGAAATCAAAAACCTTCACAATTATAGCCAACAGGACTGAAGCAATGGGCACACTTGCTTAATTTCAATAAATGATTTATGAACTCAATGAGCAGCTATCAGACTTTGAATCCAAACAGAACCTCTTCCTCACCAACTTGACAGGACCGTAGCAGATATGATAGTGTTATGGTGCTGCAACATCAGAAATCAAGACTACTCAATGGAAGACATATATACAGATTAAACATCATACATATTTTAGATCTTTACTTTTAAGAAGAACATTCTATAGTTTCACAGTGAACGTGTCCACAGAACAAACTAAAAGATGAGTAGAGGGAATGAACATGTGATACACCCCTGCCTTTTTAAAGTTAAACACAAGTTTGCCAGTATTACCTGCACCTATTTGCTTCCACCCTACTATAGGGATATCCAGTTTTTTATTGATACAAATTTAGTTGATATTGTAAAATAAGAATATTGCAGACTGTTTTTATTTGAATATGCTCAGTTATAGAGCTGTATGCTAAAAACCCAGGAAAAATATATTTTTTTAAAAGACTAACATTTAGAATGAAATAAATATTAGGTTTATTTGCTTGAAAGATAATATGCTCTTAGAACTCAACTTTAAGGGTTTAAAAATAAATATTTGAAAGAAGGCGAGTAGCATTAAGATAATGGACATTGGTGTATTGTTTTATCATGTGCTTTTATGTACTGTACAGAAGTACCCAAGGCACTAAACACTAGTCGAGCATAATGGAAGACAATGCATTACATTGCTGATTTAGTTGGTTACATGTAGTGTTACTACTGTGCAGCAAGAAAGTACTCTACTGTTACAAATCAAAATACTACAATCCTTTCTTTCCATTAGTAGCAAAGCTCTGGACCTTGGTGGCTTATTCCGATTCATTGCTTAGAGCAAAGATGGAAATCCACTTCTCCATATTCATTTTAAAACATTTCCCTACCACTACAAAGTAGCCTGTTGATCTAGCATAAAGACACATTAAGAGAAGTAGTTCTTGGTCCACCACATTCCAACTCTAAACCAAAAGCAACACTGGATTTTCGACAGCATTTATATGTGTAACATCAAACTCTTATTTTTATTCATAAACCGCCTCATGCTCTACACTCACACACCTAACTATTAAATGCATAATTAATAAATCCTTAGTCACCATGGATTCAGAATGTCACAGCCCACTACACCTACATCTTTTTTAGCAAGTATTCAACCTTACAGGTCTCCCAGTCCCATACTTTAAATTACCTCTCACAGAAGAAGGATTCTATGGTTACCCAACTGAGACAACCCACAGGTACAAGGTTCAATCTAGCCTCATATTGATTCCAAAAGCACCTTGAGATAGTATTCTATTCAGGTGGCAGTCACTCATAGTAATGTTCAGAGATGGTAGAGCACTGGTAAAGCACAACCCAAATCATGGGCAGACATATTACTAGTCCAATACAGCCTTCCAAACTACAAACTGAAACAAACACCAAAAATCGATAGCACCTATTGGTGCAAGTCCAACCGACAAAATTAATCCAACAGCATTTCACTCAATTTTCTAGTAAATCTGAAAATTTACAGCAAGGATTAGGGAAATTCATGAACCCAAACATTGTAAGAGAGGTTTGTCTCTTAAAAATGAAAAGCAATGGTACTTGGAATTTGACGGCCCTCTGATAATCAAGACCAAAACTAATCTTGGGTAACTGCTAACCCAGACACATTAGAACATCTCAGTGTGGAACTCTTGGTATAAAACCACAAAACTGAAAGTTTCTGATGCAATGTAGAATACCCTTGCACTGTTTTTCTCCCAACCCACATCACCACCCAAAATTATACTCCCAATTATATTTTGTGCACACTTCAATAATGAAAGTGTTCTATTGCAAAAAAAGAGAAAATTCCAAACTAAACTCAGATCGGTGGGCATATGCAAGTAACAATAAATATATTAAGATACTGGCCCCACCAAATACATCATGAAAGCATTCATTAGAACAGAAGCGGCTCCAGCCCAGCTGGAATTGGAAATATTATCTCTAATGAGAAAAGGCAGCAATCATCAAATCCATTCGGTAGTCAACTGCAGCCCTATATGAAAAACATGTTTCACAAAAAGTAACCACAGAAATAAAGCATACAGAAATGAATTCACTACTCATCAATAAAGCGTAAGATGTGTAGGAGAAACTGAAAGCAACCCTGCAGCTAAAAAGACAAAATAACCTTGGCACAGACACCAACGTTAGTGCAATATTTCGAAGATAGATGTGCAATAGTAATGTAATGTAGACTACACAAACGTCTTACAGAAGCAGGATGACTCGATACACATTTGAGGCATTATATTTAATAGAGTAATACCATCCTCCTGAACCAAATTCAATCACAACACCATTGTGTCATGTTACCATGGGGTAGTCTAAACCTGGTGTATCACACAATACATGGAACAGAGAATGGTAGAGTGTCATTAAATTAAACTGATAAAGGTGTTTTCCTACACTTGTATGGGCCAATTGCTTTTTTAGTGTTCCCTTTCATGGAAACATCAACAAATATTCTGTTATTCAATCTGCCCGTGTTAGTCAGGAAGTACCAGCATTTATAAAGTAAAGAAACTTGGAGGTATATTTCATAAAATAGCCAAGCCAATTGAGTGGCAAAAATGTGCACCATCTAATCACTATACTATGGATAAGCCTCTATCTTGAAGTAACCCCTGCTGTCATCACATAGGCATCTTGAGCAACATATGATACATACAAAAGAGTACAAAAACCAACCCAACATAATAAGCCTCAATATTAACAAACATGTACACAACAAACCTATACTAAGGACGCAGACTACTTTCCATTGGATCAAATGACTAATCCTTGCAGTCTGCTAAAAGCCTGTAGCAGAAGGGCAATGGCCATCTATAGCCACAACTGATTCTCTACAGCCCAGTCTGATGTCTGTGATGAAGTCAATCTCAATCAAAATGCATATCAAGCTAATATGGAGTTTGGTTAGTGCAACTGAAACTCCACAATCTAAGACACCATAAGAGTAACGAAATGTTAAGGAAACAACTGAAACATTCCTTTACAAAATAGGCACTTGACAAATTTAGGCACATGTGCATGGGAGCACACTGAGTCTGATGCCTGTAGTACACTAGCATTGTAACTTTTAGATGATGCATTTGTCACCTTTCTTAGAGAGACTTATGAATACTTCAAAATAAAAACCTGTATGGTCTCTTTCACTAGTTCACTATGGAGGCCTATAAAACTGTACTTAAAGGGAAAGCCATAGTATATGTAAGAGGCAGCGAACAGTAGAGTGAGTACCCATGGTTGCACTAGAGAAGCAGATCTAGAGCAGAAAGTTTCCACCTCTAATGCACTAAAATTGCTTCACTGAACTGAGGCAGGCAAACTAGAGGTTAAGAACAAGGACCAGATGAGTTGAGTGACCCGGAGTCATTTACTAAGCAGGTGATAAGTCAGGCAAGCTTCTCCACTGCCGCGCCAGCAGAGGTGGCCTTGAGGACTGTCCTAAGGTACAAGACTCCGCCGGATCCATGTAAATGGCACCTCTGCTTTTACAAAATACTACTAAGATCTCTAGATGGTGCAACCATATCTCCTTGTGAAGACCCTGGTCCTTTATCAGAGGAACTGTCATTCTCTTAACAAGGACCTGCACCGCACCATCATCTGGGTCACTCTGATATTAAGACGACCGCCTGAACATTGTTCAGAAAACCAATATATATCGTTTATCAATCCAGAAGCCAAGATCTTGGCAACAATTCTAGAAAATAGGCTAGTAAAGATGATCTTATCTCTAGACCATTCACTACAAAACAGCTTCAGAGTGGTACATAATATGCGCCACTACCTAAGAACTGTAGAAGAAATGTGTGAACTCTGTCTGGGCCAGAGTTCACACATTTGCTGGTCTCAGTCGAAATAACCAACTTTGGCACCAGATTCATACCCTAAATCCAAGTTTTACGTAATTGCCCTTAGGCTCAGGTCTCGAAAAATGGTGCGTCCTCCAGGTTATTCCTGATTGAAACGTGCACTAGACAGGGTTGTACTTGCTTCCCTATGCTATTTCCCATACCTATTAATTGAGCCACTGTCTCTCTGGATACAGAGGATACAGAAGGATGGCCTTCTGCAGGAATTCCAGTGAGTGGGAGGAACTGAGAAGAGGCTTGCTATATGTGGGCAATATGCTTATTTCCAACTGCTACCCGCGATGGACAGGTCTGGAATTGCTGAACATGTTGGACATGTATGGCAAGGCCTCTGTCCAAGTAGTAAACAGAGATGAGTCAATAGTAGTCCATGCATCTGGAGAGGAAAGTACAAGGGATTTGCAGTCCCAAATAATTGTGCAGATGTACAATTACAAATACCTCAGGATTTATATTACCATAGACTATAAAATATGCTTCGATCTTAATATTACTCTGCTACTCAAAGTATGGATGGAGACATAAGGGAATAGGACAGACTTACCCTATCTAGACAGAGTACCTCATGTAAAATTATTGCACAGCCAAGGTTTATTTATCTGTTTCAGAACTATCAACACAAAATTCCAAGGAGTGGAATGGATCAAAAGGGAAGCCAAACAGGCAAGTGGCTTACCTGTGGCTAGGCTCCTGGCTGTGAAGGTCCACTAGTTTAAAACCCTGTTATCTTCTTGGCATCTCTGCACCTGTCAATGTCTGGAAGGGAAGTCACAGTCTGAGGGCCTATTAAGGGAGTTCCAATTCCACAAATCCCAATTCTTCAGGTGCTTGCAATACAGTACAACGTTTGTGGTGCTCCCAGAGTTCAAAGCCACTGAAGCGAAGATGGCGACTGCCCAACGTCTCCTTCCTCAGAACTGAGAGGGTATATCTTCTCAAATTGACAGTTTTTTTGTAGTGAAACATAAGGCTAATTTGTAGATATATGCTCTTGTAGGAGGGTGACTTGCAAATACACAAAGCAGCAATATGAATGCAGAAAGTGACTGGGTGAATTGAATCAAAAGCAGGAAACACCAGTCAGGAGGATATATAGTTGGGCATTCACGGAGATCTGAATACCAAGAATACAAGAGTACCTAAGATACCATTGTGATCAGCACTGCCATCAGGGATTGCACCTGGAATCATCTACGAATAGTGTCAAAAGTATAAGCGATAGTTATTTATGTATAGACAGGAGTCTGCTGGGAGAACATGGATGCCAAGAAGAAATAGAACAAACACCAATAGTGTTGATCTTTATAATGGCTTACAGTTTCTTGCAGAAGCATGGTTAGGCTGACTTTTATTGAAAAGGGACTAGACAAAGCAGCATAACCAAGGTGGTGTCCCTGTTACAATGAATATTTTTTTTTCTTCTAACTACTTTTTCCAATTTCACTAAATTTGATTTCTTCATAACAATGTTTTCAAAACGGACTCAACAGGGCTGCCCACCCCCCCCCCTCCTATTTTATTTGCTCTTTGTGTCAAGCCATTGGCTGTAAACATTAGTAAGGAAGAAATTCATCTACCCACTGTAGGTACGCCCAAATAAAAGCTATTTGCTGATGATATTATTCTGATATTATCCTGTATCTAAAACCAGATGAGATAAATATACAAAAAGCATTCAACTGGATTAAAGCATTTACTCATGTAGGGGATATAAGATTAATGAAAGTAAAACAGAGATGCTTCTATTTAATGTTTCAGTAGGGATCATCTGGATAGCTTACAGCAACAAGCTGGCTCACAGCGACCTAATCGATATTTGGAAATATTTGTGGCCAAAAGCTATGATCAGCTATTTCAATTAAACTGTACGATGATGCAAAAATAAATAAAAAGCACAAACACTACTGGAAAGATGGTTGTTCTTCTGTTAACTTTGACGAAGATGCCGATCTTACCACTATTTATTTTTCATGATGTACCTAAAAGAGTTAATAGCTCTTATTGTCAGGAACTGGACTCTCTCGTGAGAAGCTTTGTACTGAAGTAGAAAGCCCATAGGGTGAAGTATTCAAATTTGCAACTCGATAAGGCCCAAGGAGGTCCAGCGCTCCCCAAACTGCAAATATATTACAAGGCAGAACTGCTGGATATTTAAGTACAACTGATTGATGGCAAAGAGGTTCTCGAAACTTTTTTATTGAAGATGGTCCCGGAATCAAGACGCAAAATTGCCTAAGAAAACGCAATACAAGTCTATTCAGAAGATGTGCTGCAAGATGGATCAACTTTTTTAGAATAGTCTGATGGCAGTTGGTTATAGTTATCTCAGAATGTAGGAGTATAACTTTTTCGGGCTAAACCAATCTAGGGCAGTGATAGGAGGGTGGAACATTAAAGGAATCAAAGAGCTGAGTGGATTTGTCGTAAGGGGTAATTATATTAAATGGGAAAAGATCTTACTGCGATATGAGGGGCAGTGTAGTCCGCTTTATCTGAGTTTTGGACAGTTCATTCACTTTTTAAATACTACTGCACAATTAACAATTTTAGATCATCTAGCCTGGCAAGCTTTAATCAGGAGTAAGTTTATAGGCATTGGTAATTGGTTGAGGCTGCTCTGCAATCACCCGGCCCAGGATCTGACTGCTGATTTCAAGGGAAATTATTTTGACAAAAAGCAATGTAGGTTGTAAAAGAAGATTGGCAGTTAATAGCAGAACGGGGGCATAAATCCTGAAGAGCAGCAAACTATAAAAGGGTGTTATTTCTGTCCCACTGGATGGCATATTATACACCCCAAGCCCGGCACAAAATGTTTCCCTCAGTCCCTGAACAGTGCTTTCATTGTGATCAGGAATGGGGGGGTGGGGTGGGATTAGCTTCATACGTTCTATGCGAGCCCGAAACTGGCTAAATTATGGGAAGAGTTAATCAAAGCTATAAACAGAAGTTTGCAGTCTAGGGTTGAAATATAGGCAAGTGTAGTGCTATTTGGGACTTTTAAAGGAACCCGTAAGTTAAGTAAATACAGACAGTACTTTACCTCAATCGATTTTACAAACGTTTGCTCCTTAATATTGTAAAATTGGAGACATGGTTGGTTCCAACACTCCAGAGGTGGTGGGCAAAATTGTTTAGGACTAAGCAGTTTGAAGAAGCATATGCAAAGAGAGCGGGAGTGTTAGGAGGTATACAGCTATTTGGCAGCATTTTGGAACACTTTGAACTTGGCTGTGGCGTAAAATCTACAAGTTTATTGTGCTGTGTGTAAAGGGTTAGAGGGTTCAATGGACCATATTATTCATGAGTACACCAGCACCTGTATTCTATCTTTTTTTTCTACGAATTAAAGTACAGTTTAATTAATGATTTGCTACATCAAGGTGGCAGCATCAACCAATAGTTACAGTTGCACACTTTTCTGGACCTAGGTTTTTCGAAACATATGCACCAGCACGTTCTTGTATTACTTTAGGTACAAGTTTGTTGTTCCATTGTTATTTGTTCCATTGTTAACTATAGTATTGTGTAAGAACAAAGCACAAGCACTTTCTGGATTTAAAACACGTTTATGAATATTTATTCCATTCAATGGTACGAATTTTGCCAATTTCAACAGGTTGATTATACCCGTTGAATAAAAAATGTATTAAAAAATGTTTTCGAAATATTTTTTCAAAATACTAATCAAATTGACGCCAGTCTCATTCCCTTTTTGGCACATATGCCAATGAGTGTATGACTGGTGTTTCCTGCTTTTGATTTATTTAACCTGGTAACTTTCTGTAATGATTTCTCTTGGTCACTTGTTATATTCTTTAACCCATTTTCTAGGGACCTCTTCTTACAGCCTGCTAAGATTTCTAGTTACAAGCCAAGGTGATCTAACTATCGCTGGTGTATGTGTAATGTGCAAACTGAATCTTTGCCATAATGTAATGTCAATGTACCTAGCATACAGGGCACAGTGAAGCATGACATTGTATTAACAATATTACTTATAATTACAAACCTTTTATGGGTACATACACTATCTTTCAATGAAGTTGCTACAACATGTATAAACAGACATTAACACTATCCAGAGTGTGCCTTGAACATTGTAAAGGTTTATTACATCATGTGGCTTGTAAATTTAATTCCTTTTCAATTGTAGAATGGGGACTGCTGAAGTGGCAGACAATCCAAATGATGACACGATCCTATAGCAGACACTAGGGGGTCGATTCCGATCCGGTAAAATCCCCGTCCGTACGATTCGTATCCGGAGCCGTTTCCGTACGACTCGTACGGACGCCGTACGACCGGACGATTCCGATCCCGATCGGCCGACCTGGACGCGATTCGTACGGTACACGTCGATTCGTACGGAGAAGCGCACGATCACCTACACACCGTACGGCGCGTACCCCCCATGATCGCAGGGGTACGCGCCGTACCCCTGTGATCATGCGGGGTACGTGCCGTACACCCAGCGTACATGGGGTACGTGCCGTACACCCACCGTACATGGGGTACGGTGCGTACCCCATGTACGCTGGGTGTACGGCACGTACCCCGCATGATCACAGGGGTACGGCGCGTACCCCTGCGATCATGGGGGGTACGTGCCGTACTCGGGGGGGGGGGGGGGGGGCGTTCCGTACCTGTTTCGGCGCGAACTGTGTGTTTACGACTGTTTTCAGCTCCCGTAGGAAAAGGGTCGTACGGTGCGTACCCGATACGAATCGTACTTGCTGGGTCGTAAAAACCAGCCGCGAACCGTAGTGATGTCGCGTACAGCGGGTTCCGAGTGCGATTCGTACGGAGATTTGAGTCGTACGGAGTCCTGTACGACTCGTACGGAGTTCGGCACCTAGTACGGATCGTACTTCATCGTACGTACGGGACGTCTACGGGTACGATTCGTACGGGGAAAAAACGCGCCGTACGACGATTCGGAGCGCATTTTACCGGATCGGAATCGACCCCTAGGAGTTGAAACATCGACACCCATTGTTTTAGACATATTATAATTAGGGCAAAAAGTTTTCCATTTCTACAGATAAATACAGACAGAAAACAGTCTGTTTCCTCTCTGTATTTATTTTTAAAAGTGGAAAAATACAGAAAATCATGTTACTTTTGCATGTCTCGCCATGGTGTCCTTCATGAATTCCATTCCAACAGCTGAGCAGACAGACAGCATGGGAGCTAAAAACAGGATGAGATTTCCTTAATCACAGGCATATGTTAACTTATATTTGTATATAATGTTAATATTTATCTGTGGTTGCAGGGATTTGTTATATTTGGCTGCTTTATTTGCTAAAATGAGACTGGTATTGATGTATGAGTGTATGTTTATCAATTCAATAAATGTGGAAACATACCATTTTACGACTCCATTTATTCTCAAACCACAAAATAAATAAGGATAAATACAACCTGAATGGTCAGAACATAAATCTGGAAAATACAGATGGAAATTTGTTTTTTTTTTAAATACCATACAACCAGGCCTAATTATAATGTTTTACTCTCAGACATATGTACTGTTATAAAAGTGTCAAAGGAACAATAACACAATAAGATATGTTTTCATTATTATATATTGCTTGCTAATCATACACTGGTCACTGCACATTTGCATACACTTGGTGTGTTTTTCATTGTATGCTCCATTTGTCTCCATTTCTATTTATTGCTACTTTTCCTCTTTTTTTTTTTAAATATGGTCAATAAATCAGTATTATTCTTCACCGGCTCCTTTCTTACTTGAAGTTTCCATTTTATTTGATTGTCTTACAGATGTTTATCATGTTAAACAAACTGTCAATATAAATATATTATTCCTTTGGAAACACTAATTTTTTACATGCATAATCAAATCTCATATTGACAACTTCCAGTTAACATATATTTATCCACAGGTACTATACAGTGATATCATGCCCAAAGACCAGGGACTCTTCAACAGATCATCGATCCATAAGCACTTGAGGAGGTACACCACTCAAGACAACAGTCAATGCAGTTGTGACATTTCCATAAGGAAAAGCCACAAATATTTGGACAAAGAATTCTATTCTATTTCAGGGAATTGTCCTCCAAGAATGGTCATTGGCAAAATTGCATGCTGTAGGAACTTGAAAAAAGGAGCCAATGTTGGGACCAATTTCGGATTTTGGCTGTGGTCCCCTTCCTTTTTTTGCCATCGCTCTCAGGAATTTGCTCAGTACCATTTTGTCAGGTACAGGTCTAAGACAAGCATCCTGACCTAATAAAGGTCTATGAAAACCTGGAGACTGTAGGGTAGGGAAAACACATCTACTTTACAGACAAGGAGCCAGTGTTGGGATTCATGTCGGATATCATCAGTGGACTCCTTCCTCCAAGTGTTATGCCTTTCCTTCCTGAAATGTGACCAGTACCATTTAATTAGGTATAGGTCAAGGACAACCAACTTGAACTAATAGGTTTTGTCAAAACCTGGAGCAGTCAGGTTGTAAAAACACAATTCCGTTGACGAAAAGGAGCCAGTGTTGACAGTAAGATCCTTGATTCAGCTCTCACTCACTTCCTCCTCCTTTTGTCAAGCAACTGCCGCTCTCTCTAAAGCCACCAAGAATTCTCCTCTCTTCACTCTACTCTTTGTTTCCCTAGTTAGCAAAGTACATGCACCCACAAGAGAGATCCTGCAAAGAGACAGTTCTAAAAAAAATCAGACCCAAGCATATGCCAAGCATTGTTCTAAAATTGTAAACCTAGTAGCATACTGGTAGGGATCTCTACTCATATTAGACACTCTAAAGATGAAATACATACATTTTAGACTAAGATATTGGGATTGATGCAATTTGAGATATGGATTTCAGTTTTTTTGGCATTCTGTTTTGCAACTTGGGGGCTGGCTTGGGTCCTGCTCCTGGGGAAATGGATGGTGTTTCACTCTTGGTTGGAACAAAGAGAGATTCCAAAAAAAAAACTGAACCAGTTCTACTGTAGCTTGTGGCTTTTGTGTGTTCTGGTCTCTAACAGTAGTGAGATCACAGGTATCTAGTGACAATTTTTGATCAGATGATATGTGTCAGTGGTATTGGTTCTCATCAATGGCGGCTTGGTTTATGTGACTTTGTCCTCCGCTTGGGCAAAGTTTGAGCCATAAGGCAGAGATATGGGAAGTTCTATGGATGGCATAATCTGTGTAGACTCCTGGGATTCGGTCACCTTAAATCCAGGATGGTTGGCTCCTTAACTGTATGAAATTGGGCAAACCTCTAGTAAATATTATACATTCGTCTTCTGCAACCATTGCCGTCACCTCCTGAAGACAGAAGGGAGGCAATTAAGCAAAGTCTTTTTTGACCCTGTAGAACTAAATAGGTGACCTTCTCCTTACTATACCATACTATACAAGATGTCCAAGTCATTGGCTTGATAATGGTTTACAATTTCACTAGTAATAGTCAGGGGAAGAAGGTGACAGCTACACCACGCTTAAACATATATTTATCCTGCAACTGGTGAAAAACAGTGGCAGTTACTTAATATAGACACTCTTGGAAAAAATTCCCATCCCAAAGAATTTAATTATTCATCACCTTTAAAGGGATGAGGCAGCAGGCTTGTGTGTACAGAGAACTAGCGCCGACTCTCAACACTTGGAAAAAGGTGTTTCATAGGACAATCTTGCAACCATAACTCTCAAAATCCCATTCTTGATGTTTAAGGCAACAGACACCTCACAATACTAAAAATTATGCTAAAGGCATTATAATTAGCTCCCGAAAGTACAAAGTGAAACTCTTACAAGAATGAATTTACCAGAACAAACCGTAATAGCTGAGTGTTACCCTGGTATAGCTCCTCTCATGCAACTAAGATAACATCTCTGTTTACAACAGTGCAGCATTATTAGAAAGCTCCCAAAGTTGAACAACATCGCTATGTGCTCTCATAACAAAGGACTGTGTCTTGATGAAGCACATTCATGTATCATGAACCAAAAAAGCGCAGAAGCTGCTGAAACAAAGAAATGATCTCAATCATACAAAGTAACATCTTCATATGAGAAAATAACTCTGTGGTGGAAATCTGCAAAGAGGGTGCATATAAGATCGATGAAGTAAGATTATTAGAAAGGCCACACTAGCAAATATAATATCGGACTACTCAGCAGAAAACATCAGTTTCAACTTATGGCAATCAAATGTTACTATGGTGCAGCAGGTAAGTATTATTATTGAAACCATTTTCAGACATTTCTAAATTCTTAGTGAACTCCTTGTGACATTTAGGAACTGACACACCAACTACTTTAAAATCCATTATTTACTATTCAAGTTGGATTACCAGCCAGGTAGTACCATCCTATTTTATTCACTGTGCTTATAAGCCAAAGAAAACTTACCTACACCAGAGATGGGTCTTTTTCATCCATGCAAAAAACACACAAGGGATGTTCTGCATTCTGGATCATTCCAAACTATACAACATTTGCATTATATTTTGATGTTGGAAATCTGAGGGAATTGGGCATCCTTTCTCTGTAAAATCGATTTGCTTCCCATTTCTTTGGCATTGTTCATTATGTTCTATTTTTGTTCTATACTTCCAGTGAACACAATCTGTAACTGATATGGCGACTGTGAAAGTTGAAATGAGCACAGACTAGACCATGAGACAATGGGAAATAATAACCATAATACAGGATTCAGATAATTCGAAAATACTTTACAGTGGTCCATGAAGAGGTTAGGCTATGCTGAAAAAGTTTAGTAAACTTCCTTGAAGATGTCCAGCTGTGTTGATTACATTTTCATATTGGAAAGCGGTTTCTTTCTAAGATCTTAGAAGTGCTGTACCATACGTGCAAAACTCAAAAAGCAAAAGTGGGCACTAGCTAACAATAAGAAACGTTTTTCCTGTGTCAGAGGTTTTATTCACTTGTGCAACTTTCCCTCTGTATCAATATTGACGTTCACATAGTGATCATTTCACATAAAACATTCCAACTATAACGTCGTAAATTGTAACACTGACAATCCCTCAGATAATTACTTGTGCACAATTATTTTTCATGTTGCAACTTTTTACTGGAAGGTCTTCCATGGCGTGTAATATGTTTTTCTAAACTGTCCAAAATAGACATTACTATACGTTGAACATCGGCATCAGTATGCGGATTTTCCACGATTCGATAGAGGTGTTGCAACCCTTCTTCTTCAATTAACATACTGCAATATCTGGTCGCTGAAAGGAAGGGACAAGAGGCTGATTATAATTTGCATCACTAACAGTCACATATGTCTCCAGTAATGAAATATGCAGAAAGTAAAAGAAAGCTATCCTTGTGTGGAACTCTGTACCTTTTTCAAATTATTTTAGCATATGATATGTGGCTTATTGTCAACTATTGAAAGTACAGTAACCCCCAAAAAATAATAAAACCACTCATTAACTAGAGCATTGCTTTGTCTTGCCGAAAAACCCCTTTCTAACTGACATTAGTAAACAGAAATGCTCAACTACTGTAGTAAGGATCAGTTTTTATATCCGTTTCCTACAAGGTCTTGGTAACAGTGCTGGGCCAGGATCTTCAGTGGTGTTAGGAGCAATGTTCCCTCTAATTTTTATCCTCTGTGGGCGGCAGTTTAGAGTCTATGTGCGCTGCAGGGAAGGCTATGTGCGCCAGGAACCAGATTGCATGTGCGGATGCAGCGTGAAATATCACTCCAAATCTTTGCTTAAAAAAGTGGAAAAACTGTGCATTTCCACACATACAGCACCACGTTAAGGGTCTTAAGGCACGTTTGCAATTTGGATACACACGCCATGACATAAATTGGTTACACAGGCAAGTACACTTTGGGTTTAGAAAAGCACAAGACTCCAATGGTGGTACCATCATAAGATTTTACTGCTGTAGGTGTAATGTTACTTGTTGTATCATATATCTGAATGCAGAGACAGAAAGAAGCAGCAAAACACCAGCCAGGCGGCACTAGCTAAGCAAAGATTTCAAACGTATGTGTTACCTAAAAGAAATGCAGTAAGTCTAAAAGCTTGACGTGTAAAGCATGATGGTGCTCAGACCTCTCCAGGCGGCCCGCTCTGTCAGGGGACACAGGAGCAAAATTATTGGCCATGCCAGAGAATTATTTCTAAGCAGCCCCGGACGGCCTATGTGAGTCTCCTGGGCAAGGGAGAGTGCACTGCTGTATCATGCAGTCAGGAGACAGCAGTGAGAGGGCCGGTAGTCACAAGTGGAGAGTCAAGGTGCCGAGGGGATGAAAAAGAACTACAGAATGAACACAGTAGGTATAACCACCAGTCACTGTCAGTCACAGTATTAATAGTCACAATCAAATTGATTTAATTTTGGGAAAGAGTGCGATATTCTTTCATTAGAAGTTCCCGGCCGCCTCCTGAGGAACATCTTAAGCAAAGCTGTAAGCCATACACAGGGTATGGTAGTACGCCCGACTTATTATCGGTGATGTAAACTTTAGAACACAAGTTTGTGAATTACCTGGTGTGTACTCTAGCACCAAATGGTAACATTTCACCAAATACATTCGCCTTTGACAGAATTACTGATTAACGCGATCCACAGCAGGAACTGAGCTACAATTATGAACTAAATGGTGGGCAAATTAAAAGAAATGTTTTCTTATTGCTTGCTTCTTGGCTGCAGGCACAGAGAGAGTGTGGAATTGGTGTCATAGCGTACACTCGGGGCCAAAATAGCAATGTACTATGTTCGTGCTTACTGTACTTCACAGTTTTGTTAGCGTTGGTGAGTAAGACTATGCAGGATGTCTTACCCAAAAAGGCATTGCTGCTGCTTGGGCGGGCGGGCCCCCAAAAAATAGAACGCAAGGGGCCCTGTAAGAAGCAAAAACTGCTTTGAGTCAGAGTGAGAAACTCCTGAGGAGAACTGCCTGTGGCTCTCATGTGCTCTGACATCTTTAAATTGCAGCTATAGACTTTTTCCCTTCCTCCCCGGCTGAAGCACTAAAACAAGCTGCTCTCAGCAACTGGTGAAAAGCCGCAGTCAGGTAACTCACCTTAGGGAAAAATTAGACATTAGTTGGTATTCAAAGAGTCTGCAAAGGTGGACCTGATACTAAACAGGACTGAAAACAAAATTGAATGTATTCATTTGTAACGTGCCATTTCTGTATATGTTACTTTATATGTGTACCTTAAGTGTTAGTCGCTCATAGATCACCCCCAGAACACTTTTAAACCAGTTTTCTTTTTCATATTTGTTCTTTGTAGTACGTACAGATAAAATGTAAAAATTCCACCTTTACTTGATTTAACTTATTGTTGTACTGTCAGCAACATCAAAGTATCTGCACTGTGTTAATTTGATTTCAGCAAGATGTGCTTAGCCGTATTAAGGCGCAATAAAGTACAGAGGCATGGGAGGTATCAGATGTATTAGGATGATTTCTTTATTTTTATATCTTGTGGGCACACAAATCATACCTGCATCTTAACTTTCCATTTCATGGGTTTTAAAGCAGTTTCAAGATATTGTAGATCTTATTTTTCGAGAGGGTGTAATTTCCATTATTTATCTCTTTCCATGCACTTCATCGCTTGGTTTCATTCTCGAGAAAATGCCACACTAACTGTCAAACATCTGGCACTTGTGTCACTCTTAAGTAGACAGAAAGTTTGGAAATGTGAAATATAATATCTAAAAAAAAGAAATTAGCAGCTAATAGAGAATGTGTTCTTTTCGATGGTTTTTGGTTGTGGCCTCTGCTGGAGGTGAGATTTAAAGCTCTTGCAGCCCATACCTTCACCACTTGCAATTCCACCTTATATGTCTTTGCGGTTATCTTACAGAGCACATTTACCTTCACTCACATCCCCACTAACGGAATGCCATGCAATTTCCTGTGTTTTATAGTGGCTTTAAGATTTCTTAGAGTTTCTCGTTGCTTAAATGGGTGCAATGTCTGAAATTGTTATGTTTCCCTTGTCTTCACTGCTTGATTTTACTCGCGAGAAAGTGTCACTCCTAGCCATTGAATGCAGCTCTGCAAGTGCCATGCATTGCACGTTATACTAACGCATTTAAAGAAACGTTTCTGCATTACCGCAATGCCTGAGATTGTTGCACAATGAATGGCACTTGGCTGGGCTGTCACAACATAAGCACTGTTCCCTCTAGGCCGCGCGCGCGCGCGCGCGCACCTTCCCTGACGTCAGCGCGCACCACCTAGCGTGGAGCGCGCACACAGGCCGTCGCAAGAGATTCGCGCCGCCCGCCGCTTTTAAAAAGCGAGTGGCGCGAACATGACATGCGGCACTTTTCCAGTGGTGGCGGCGGTGCGGGCGTGAGGAGTTGCAGGTAAGGAGCGGGAGGCGGGAGGCGGGAGGCAGGAGGCAGGAGGCGGGAGGCGGGAGGCGGGAGGCGGGGGGAACTGGTGGTTATTGTGGGGATTATGGCAGTGTGGGAGCAGGAGAATTGGCTTGTCAGGGGTTTGAGTATTCTCCAGACTGCCGATAGAAAGCCTTCTTAAAAAGCCTTGTCAGAAGATTAAAAGCTTTTCAAGTTACTGTCCTCGGAAATTTGGCTGACGGAAATGACTCGAGAGCCTTGTTTTAGTGCGTGCCCCTACTGCGAGTCCTACTGTGCTTGTTTAATAAGGAAAACTAGCCATCCAGAGAGGTGTATGTTCGCCATGCTTGAGTGTCTAGCAGCAGGGGCGCGGGCGCTCTGGTGTTTTCCTTTTCTAATTCTCGCTCCACAATGCCGGTGATTGCTTTCGCCGAGAGATGCATGGGGGTTTGGAGACATTTAATTACGGGTCAGCACAAAATCTTTAGGTTCTGTTTTGCCTTCTGCCACGCCGCTTGAATTAAAAATCATTGTCTGCAAATTGGTCGGTGCGTTCATGAAAACAAGGCGCTTGGAAGACACGCCGTGTACACTTAGAATACATAATTGACTGGACTATTATTATGACCACGAATGTACCTTGGAAGAAATGATAACATACTGCAGACAAGGAAAACTTGTTTTTTTTCGGTATTCACTGACTATTATTGGCAATTGTACGCAAGCTACATATGGTAAGTTGACCGCTTTGCCGCTTAGGTGACCGAAATATTTCTGTCTAGACTAGCCCTATCTTTCACTGTTTAAGTATTGCTGTTAATCGGAGCCCGTGAGGGGGCTCTGATTGTCAGCAGTATTTAAACAAAAGGCCACAGCAGACACAAAAAACGCGTGTCACACAGGACAGGAAGGCACAAAAAACGAGTGAGGCACAGGACAGGAAGGCCCAAAAAACGAGTGAGGCATAGGACAGGAAGGCCCAAACAAGCATTTGCAATGCAATAGGTCTCGCAGTAGCAAAGTTTAAAGTTGTTGGTATTGTAAATGGCATTGCTTTTTATCTATTTTGTTTTAAAATCAATAAATATATACAACGTTAATTATAATGTTAGTATGTGGTAGTGGGGCAATTGTGTTATAGGAAATACAGTCCATGCATGTGGGATAAGACGCTATCAACAACTGCCACTCCCTATAGCCATGGATTAATATGATGTTTTGCCAAGTGTGTTTTCTGTTGCAGAACCCATACCATGATTGCCAACTGATGCTGAAAATAGTTCCCCAACAAAAAATGCTGACGACCAGCTTTCAGAATTAAATCAGTTGGATTTGTGAATCGCACAGGCGCTGCATACTGTGTTCTGTAGCTCCTTATATAAGTGGCACATGCTGCTTTCGAGAGCAAAGAGCGTGTGCTCTGACCCGACCCCCCACCCACGAAAGCCTGAGGAGCTTGCCGGGGTCACCTTAGTTGATGAAACAACTAGGACTTCATCGCCAATCACGCCACTGTGTTTGCACACAGCAGCGACACCTAGCAGCCCAGGACCCTCATCGGCAGCACAGAGACAGCTGACATGGTTAGGTGTTTCTGCTTTTATACATCATCCTACCAACGGAGGGCAGTGACAACAGTCAGTAGTTCTGCTAAACCAGCCAAAGTGGGGTAGTGGTGTCCAACCCAGCAGGACTAACAGCAGTTTTACAACCACAGCAATACCTATGCACCCACACTACCACCACAGCGCACAAAAATACTGACCGCACCAACAGAGGGAATGGGTGTGTTGTATACTGGTACACACCCACCACAGAGCACACAAAACAAACAAAATGGCAGCGCCTGCCAGAAGAAAGGCCGCTCTGCATACCAGCAGACTACCACCACATTAGCAGAACTAGGAAAGAGTCTCAGCACAAAGATGCAGGGTATCATGGGTAACCAAAAAGTGTTTATTGTATCTGCTCATAGCATTTCAACAATAAAATGTGTACCAGCAACCAGTTACATAAGAAGTTTTCTTTATATGACCTCAGAACAGGATGTAGATTCTATGGATGGTGGCATACGTGCTCACAGTGATGAACTGACCGGACACGAATCGATACGACCGCCCACAATAAACACACAACGCTATGCCGCAAAAAGGTCTGCACGTGGGTGCCACTGTCAGCTGCTGCCTAGTTAAAGCTGCCAGACTGCACACCGCACACTTCAAAGCAGATCACACGCACCACCTACGCACAATCCAGGCGTCCAGAGACCACTCATCGCTGAAGTGAGCTGCATGCAGGCTGTTTGAGGACACAGTTCATGTGAAACGAAAATGTATCGGAGGGATGCACATTTTCAGGTGTGTGTGTGGGCGGCTGTATTTCCATTTCAATCACTGCCCTAAACACGTGCCTTTCCTTCCAAAAACCGATTCGGTATGGGTATGGTTTTTTTAAAGCCATTGAGCGGTTTACTATATACCAAAAACACATTTATAGGTAGCAAACCGTGCAATTTACAAAATCATAGAGTTTGCGAACAGTAAATGTGTTATGCACCAAAGCCATCAAGTATTCAAAAGAACAACAAATTAGCTACATGTGGACAGACACCCCTTTGCAGGAAGCAGTGAAGGCAGGTCTTATGTTATAAAGAATGCGCGTGCAAAGAGTGCGCTGCCAAATGGGAATTAAGCCATGTGCTACAGGAAAAAATGCACTCTACTACCACACTGCATCTCCTCTCATATCTGAGCTGCGTACCAATATACACACACAACTCATTTTAGATGATCCCTAGCTCAGCAAGACAAAGAGCTTTGTGCGACACCGCAGAAACAGCTTCCCACCCTCTGTTTCGGCTCTGGGATTGATGTGGGGTGGCGTAACATGGGCACGCAGTAAGACAGGGAGGCATTGTGAGCGGTGTCAGGGAACTCTTAACCTTGCTCCTGGTCCCCGGGCACAGCAAGACAAAGGCGTCCACGGCCACAGAGCTGCATTCTGCACCAGGGGCGGCACGGTCAAAAAGAGTCGATGGGTCGCTGCTTGTGTACACAACAATATTCTGGCATGGCAGGGTCCAAATCAAAAGTGACGTCATCTCCCGACCACCGCCCAGACCTCGCAAAGAGTTGGGACATTATGGACAGAGAATTCACCACACGGCCACTGTGACAGAAGAAAACGTGCACGATGCTGGTAGAGAGCACACGCGTCATCTGTGCACATGACATGCTAGAGAGAATACAATCAAAACAGTGCACACCATTTGTTGTTACAGCGCACCCATCTCCGGTGCAATTCCGCGCTGCCCAGAGATCTAACGTCTCCGATATACTGTCTGCGATGTAACCGGCGTCCAATGATCGCACACGTCAAAGGTCACGCTGCCATAAATAACACATTTCTACACTACCCACCCTCAACCGGCTGAGGAAAATACACATCTCCAAGGCACTGCAATTCAGGCAGGCGGGACACGCATTGACATTGCAGGGCCTACGACGTCCCACATAATGTGCATCACTGACGCGCACAGCGAGGGGTCATAAACGACACACATTACTGATGCACCAACACCCAGGCTGCTAGAGAGAACATACAGACACTTGCAGTAACTGACAGAAAATGTGCACACATCAGAAGGCTTCACAAACAACACTGACACAAAACGCAGGTCGATATTCAGAGCCTACATCCACAATGTATGTGCACGATACACATCAGTGCAAACAGTCAATGGTAATACATATCAGAAGCGCGCGCCGCTATGCTGGCAGACAGATTACATCACAGCTGATGCACGGCTCGTGCTGCCAAAAGAAACATACATCCTCACTGCTGTGCACGTGCTGCTTGCAAGAGCGTATGTCATTGCCCTACACAACATGCTGCTGGTATTCTCATCTAACATAAATAAACCCATGCTGCCCGAGAGAACGTACTCACCACCTCGCTATATATATATAACATACATCGCACATAGAAAGGCTAATGTCCAATCACACTCCTGGAGTCAAAAACTGCACAGAACAAGGGAAAGTGAAAGAGCATCCGCGCGTTGTAGGCACGGCGTGAGCGTGCACATCGGTGTGACCTGCAGCTCATGACCGTGGCAGCGCCTGACTAAGTGTTGCTCGGCTGGTGCTGCCCAGGGAGGAGACCGCCAAAGCGCCTAAAGCAAAAAAAAACCACAACATAGTCTCTACGTGCAATACATTTGTTTACCCAGCATGTGCGAATAGCACTTCAGTAGTCTTGATGCCTCGTGACCGCCATTGCAGACGGACCCGGAAGCTCTTGGCCGGCCGGCCAATCCGCTCGCGGCCGACCGGAAGTCCCGCCTCCCCAGGTCCGCGAGCTGCCGGCGCATGGAGCGCCCTGCCGTCCGGTGTAGCCCGGGTCCCCAGGAGGGGGCCGGGGAGAAGGAGATGTGTGGCGCCTGTTGCGGGGCTCCTCTGACCTGAGGGAGCCCCGATTTAGATGGAGACGCGCCGTGAGGAGCCCCGCCGGAAGAGCGCAGTTGGTGAGTGGGGCCCAGGGCTGATGTAAAGTGCGTGCGTGCCTGTTTGTATGCGTGGGGGGGGGAGTGTGTGCGCGAGGGAACGTGTGTGCACATGCGTGACTGTGTGTGATTGAGAGAGAATGCGAGGTAGGGGATAGTGTGCCTGTATGTGTGCCTGTATGGGTGCTGTATGCCTGCGTGTGCATGCGCGCGCCTGTGTGTGTGTGTGTGCGTGCATGCAGAGAGGTGGGGACTGCCTGTGTGTGAGCAAGGGCTTTGCGCATGCGCAGCGGCTTTGCGCATGCGCAGCTACCAGACGCTCGCTCCCGAGGTCAAATCCGACGCTCGTAACACTTTGGTGTCCACTCTCCTGAAAACGGATCACATTAGTTGTCGAGCTGACAGCATTCATGCTTCGCATGAATGCTAACGTCAGCTCGACCTAAAAACGAGTGAGGCATAGGACAGGAAGGCACAAAAAACGAGTGATGCACAGGTCAGAAAGGCACAAAAAACGAGTGAGGCACAGGACAGAAAGGCACAAAAAACGAGTGAGGCACAGGACAGAAAGGCACAAAAAACGAGTGATGCACAGGTCAGAAAGGCACAAAAAACGAGTGAGACACAGGACAGAAAGGCACAAAAAACGAGTGGGGCATAGGCCAGAAGGGCAGAAAAAATGAGTGAGGCACAGGGCATAAAGGCACAAAAAACGAGTGGGGCAGAAGGGCACCAAAAACGAGTTGGACACAGGACAGAAAGGCACAACAAGCATTGGAAATGCAATAGGTCTCGCATTAGAAAAGTTGGGGCTATTGGTCTTGTAAATGACAAATATTTTATTTATGTGTTGGTTTTTAAAATAGCTAAATGGATAGCTTTGCCATTTACAATGCCAATAGTTATAACTTTCGCGAATGTGACACCTATAGCATTTGGAATGCAACATGTTTTCTATTTACGTGACTTAGATGGCAGCTCTGGTCGTTAGGCCACATCTCTAGAGAGCACGAAAGTGCAGCAGGGGAGAGAAACAGAGAGGGAGTAGAGAGTGCAGCAAGGAAGAGAAGCATGGAGAGGGAGCCCAAGAGTGAAACAAGGGTGAGATGCACGGACAGGGAGCCTGAGAGTGCAGCAGGGGACAGAAGCATGGAGAGGGAGACAGAGTGTATCAGGGGCGAGAAGTACGGACAGGGAGCCCAAGAGAGAAGCAGGAGAGGGAGTCTGAGATTATAGAAAGGGAGAGAGTTGAGCATAGAAAGGGAGAAGATGAGTTTGGGAGAGAGGCATGAGAGGTGGAAGGCAGAGCAATGGAGATAGACCAGGGAAAGGAGTAACCATGGGGGAGATGAAGATGAGAGCAACAGGGAAAAACTAGTGGTGTTGACTAATGCCGAAATGGTATAAATGATGCTGTGTTAGTGCTCATTGACAATCGTGTGTACCTTGAGGAGAGATGGGAGAGGGGAGGGGAAAGAAGGGAGAGGGAGGAAAGAGGGGAGAAAGGTAGGAGAGTGTGGTGAGAGAGGAGAGAGGGTAGAGGAGAGAGTGGTGGGAGATGGTAGAGGGGAGGGGAGAGGGGGGAGAGAGAGAGGAGAGAGAGGAGACAGGAGAGAGTAGAGTTGTGAGAGGGGAGAGTGGTGAGAGGGAGGGTAGAGTGGGGATAGAGGGGGAGGGGAAAGTGATGGGAGAGTGAAGAGTGAGGGGAAAAAGAGAAGGGAGGGGAGAGTGATGGTGAGAGGGGAGAGTGGTGAGAGTGCATACTGGTGAGGTGGGATGCGAGAAGATAGTTGTTATAGGGGAGAGTGGCGAGGGGAGAGTAACAAGACGGAGGGCATTGGTGTGGGGAGGGGGGAGGAGAAATGAGACACGGCCGCAGCGCGGGGCCGAGCGGCGAGAGTGCCATTTGGCGCCGCAGACACGCGCGGTTTGGTTCCTGGCGCACATAGCCATGGTTGCAGCGCACAGAGACCCTCCACTGCCGCACACAGAGGAAAAAAATTAGAGGGAACATTGATCACAGCATGTTAATTAAAGCAGTGTTGAGCTGCGTCTTGCGCCGTCTCGAATAAGTGGTTGCACTGTCGTGTCGCAATATGTTTGAAAGGAGCAATCCGGGTTCAAGGAGGCTCAATGGAGAATAGCCTGATGTAGCCGCTGCTTAGAGCGTATTAAGAAAGTAAGTGAGTCTGTAGGGAGACTGGCACATTCAAACAAGCATAGGCCAAACCAATACCTTATAAGTATTTGGGTCGCCTTTGGGACCTTATAAGTATTTAGCCATGAAGCACGTACATTATACTGGGAGCTGCAACATCTACTGGACTTAAATTATTTGATACATTTCACCTTCGGACGGATGGTACTGAAACTCTAACTGCATGTGAGGAGGTAAAGATAACTAATTTTGTAATATGCTGTGAAGTGTACATCTTGCTCACACAGCACCCAGGTACATATGCAGGCCTTTGACGTGGGGTCATGTGCAGTAACGGACGCTGTAGAAATAAAGGCATATAATTTTTTTTAAACTATATTATCTGAGACGGTGAAAGGAGCGGCCAGGCACGGGACATAAACGACACAGCTGCAAAAAAGACCTACAGGCACTGAGAGGGGACATTGGAGGAAGAATGGATGAAGAGAATGGAGGAGGTGAGAGTAGGAAAGAAAATAACAGAAGGGAGAGAGGCAGTGGTGAAGGAAGGAGGGGTAAGAATGGAATGACTGAGTGAAAGGAGGAGGGGAAAGGACAGGGGACACATGATGAATGGAAGAGAGCGAAAGTTGGGGATGGGGTGGGGCGAGACAAAGTAGGGAGAGGAAGATAGGGAGAAAGTGAAGGTGCAGGATGGTGCAAAGATGGGTGCGTCAGACAGTGAAGTGAAAAGAAGACACGTGGAATAGCGGAGAATGGGAGGAGAGAGGAGGCAGTAAATGGCAAAGGAAAGACGAATCGGGGACTGTGAGGAGGTGTGAGAATTGTGTGGGAGTAGAAGGGGCGAGCCAAAAGAGGAATGTAAATGCTGCCCTGCTTAGACTGGTCAGTGAATTTAAATAATATTTGCTGTTGGTAAAGAGCGCGCGTTCTTCGGTGTGCGTTATAAATGTGCATCTCACTTGCACAGTGAAGGAGACGTTTCAAACACGCAGGAACTTTTACACTGACATTAACATACAAGTGCGTGAAAGAAACCCGCAGAAGACCTGAACTTCGGGGTTTGTAGAGTCTACGGTTTACAATGCACATGGAAATGGGCGTATGCATCTGTGCGCCATGAAGAAAGCTAGCGCTGTGGGAACGACGCGCAGACACTGCAATGCGCCTCATTCAGGGGACAAATCTACATTTTATTAAATAAAACATGTGTGTTCCGTTTCAGCGAAGACTTGGCGGTGGTCTCCGCATGCAGGGCCCCAGTGCGCCCCTTCAGACCCTTTCTCAACTTAGAGACATTTTTCTGCACATTTAAATACATTCGGTTGAGCCACATTGCGACCAGATCTGTACATAAATTTCACATGCAAAACATTATCTAAAAAAACAAACTTTTCAACATATTGAAATAGGAAAAAAAAAATCCTTGAGTGATGCAAGAATTTTCGCTTTTACCTGTGCACTGTACATACGCCAATATTGTTCTTGGATGTAAAGTACCGCGAGCGAGTTGGGTTTTGTGCACTTACCCGAAGGGAAACCCAATTTTTCCAAGCGTCACACGCATCAGTCGGACAAGGGAAACAAGTGAAAAGTAAGTATTCCTGTAAATCACAGTGCCCATTATGCGCTGCAATTAATAGGAATACTTTCACCAATTCCCACAATCAGCCTGCAGCCTCTCGCCATTGAGAAAAGACATGCATCAAATCCAAAAGTATGACGTGTGCTTTACACGTCATGCTTTTGGACTTGCTGCATTTTTAATGGATCCCGGCTGCGGGCTGATTGTGGGCCTTTGTGAAAGGATTTCAGTTAATTGCAGTAGTGCTATGCGCTGCAATCTACATAAATAGTTTCATAATGGCTCTATTAGAAAAGAAATGAAGCAAGTCGGAGAGCATGACCTGGAAAGCACACGTCATGCTTTTGGACTTGATGCATGTCTTTTATGAACAGAGAGAGGCTGAGGGCTGATTGTGGGAATTTGTGAAAGTATTCCTGTTAATTGCAGCGCATAATGGGCGCTGTGATTAACAGATTTTCTTTCACCAAGGCCTCAGGCAACAGGGAAATTGCCGTTGTTTACCGCTAGTGCTTTACAAGCGGGCGGCAGCCAGAACGTGTGCGCGCTTCACAGGAGACACGGCGCGCTCGGTGCCTTATAGGTGCACTGGCGCGCAGCTTGCTGGGAACACTGGTTAGAAGTTATTTTGCTCAACTTTTTTTATAGATTGTGTCACACTGGTCAAGATACTGAACATAGGTACTAATAAAACTGAGCATGCGTGACCTGTAGTTAAATCAGATTAGAGAAAGTATTAAGCAATATTTCAGGAAGAAATGGGGGCTAGAAGTAGTGGTAAAAAAAAGTAAACAAGCATTAGAAATGCAATCGGGCTCGGATTTATTTGAGTTTGAGCTAATGGCATTGTAAATGCCAATGTATTGTTGCTATGTGTTATGGAGTGTGTTCATGTGGTGTGTACTGCCAGTGATCTCCTTGTGAGTGTGCGAATATTGCACCACTTGCCTGTGATGTCCTTCTTGTGAGTGTGAGAAGCTTGCACCTCTGCTGCCTGTGGTCTCCTTGTGAGTGTAAGAAGCTTGCACTGCTGCTGCCTGTGATGTCGTTCTTGTGAGTGGGAGAAGATTGCACCTCAGCTGCCTGTGGTCTCCTTGTGAGTGTATGCACTGTCATCGCTAGCCTGTAGATATGCACTGTCATTGCTAGCCTGTAGATATGCACTGTCATCGCTAGCCTGTAGATATGCACTGTCATCGCTAGCCTGTAGATATGCATTGGCTTCACTAGCCTGTAGATATGCACCGTCATCGCTAGCCTGTAGATATGCACTGTCATCGCTAACCTGTAGATATGCATTTGCTTCACTAGCCTGTAGTTATGCACGGTCATCGCTAGCCTGTAGATATGAGCTGTCATCGCTAGCCTGTAGATATGCTCTGTCATCGCTAGCCTGTAGATATGCACTGTCATCGCTAGCCTGTAGATATGCACTGTCATCGCTAGCCTGTAGATATGCATTGGCTTCACTAGCCTGTAGGTATGCACTGTCATCGCTGTCATCGCTAGCCTGTAGATATGCATTGCAGTGCACTACCACTCTGCACTGCCACTCTGCACTACGCATTGCCACTCTGCACTGCCACTCTGCACTGCCACTCTGCACTACGCACTACCATTACGCACTACCACTCTGCACTACGCACTACCACTCTGCACTGCCACTCTGCACTACGCACTGCCACTCTGCACTGCCACTCTGCACTACGCACTGCCACTCTGCACTGCCACTCTGCACTACGCACTGCCACTCTGCACTGCCACTCTGCACTACGCACTGCCACTCTGCACTCTGCACTGCCACTCTGCACTGCCACTCTGCACTGCCACTCTGCACTACGCCTCTGCACTACGCCTCTGCACTACACACTACGCCTCTGCACTACGCACTACGCCTCTGCACTATGCACCACGCCTCTGCACTACGCACCACGCCTCTGGCACTATGCACTACGCACTATGCCTCTGCACTACGCCTCTGCACTACGCACTACGCCTCTGCACTACGCACTACGCACTACGCCTCTGCACTACCACTCCTTACTACGCCTCTGCACTACGCACTACCACTCTGCACTACGCACTACGCCTCTGCACTACGCACTACGCCTCTGCACTATGCACTACGCCTCTGCACTACGCACTAGACACTACGCCCCTGCACTACGCACTAGACACTACGCCTCTGCACTACGCACTAGACACTACGCACAAGACACTACGCCTCTGCACTACGCCTCTGCACTACGCACTACGCCTCTGCACTACGCACTACGCCTCTGCACTACGCACTACGCCTCTGCACTACGCACTACGCCTCTGCACTACGCACTCAGCACTACGCCTCTGCACTACGCCTCTGCACTACGCACCACGCCTCTGCACTACGCACTACACCTCTGCACTACGCACTATGCCTCTGCACTACGCCTCTGCACTACGCACTACGCCTCTGCACTACGCACTATGCACTACGCCTCTGCACTACGCACTACGCCTCTGCACTACGCACTACGCCTCTGCACTACGCCTCTGCACTATGCACTGGCCTCTGCACTACGCCTCTGCACTACGCCTCTGCACTACGCCTCTGCACTACGCACTACGCCTCTGCACTACGCACTACGCCTCTGCACTACGCACTACGCCTCTGCACTACGCACTACGCCTCTGCACTACGCACTAGACACTACGCCTCTGCACTACGCACTAGACACTACGCCTCTGCACTATGCACTAGACACTACGCCTCTGCACTACGCACTAGACACTACGCCTCTGCACTACGCACTAGACACTACGCCTCTGCACTATGCACTAGACACGCCTCTGCACTACGCCTCTGCACTATGCCTCTGCACTACGCCTCTGCACTACGCCTCTGCACTACGCCTCTGCACTACGCACTACGCCTCTGCACTACGCACTACGCCTCTGCACTACGCACTACGCCTCTGCACTACGCACTACGCCTCTGCACTACGCACTACGCCTCTGCACTATGCACTACGCCTCTGCACTACGCACTAGACACTACGCCTCTGCACTACGCACTAGACACTACGCACTAGACACTACGCCTCTGCACTACGCCTCTGCACTACCACTCCTTACTACGCACTACCACTCTGCACTACGCACTACGCCTCTGCACTACGCACTACGCCTCTGCACTACGCACTACGCCTCTGCACTACGCACTAGACACTACGCCCCTGCACTACGCACTAGACACTACGCCTCTGCACTACGCACTAGACACTACGCACTAGACACTATGCCTCTGCACTACGCCTCTGCACTACGCCTCTGCACTACGCCTCTGCACTACGCACTACGCCTCTGCACTACGCACTACGCCTCTGCACTACGCACTACGCCTCTGCACTACGCACTACGCCTCTGCACTACGCACTATGCCTCTGCACTACGCACTATGCCTCTGCACTACGCCTCTGCACTACGCACTACGCCTCTGCACTACGCACTATGCACTACGCCTCTGCACTACGCACTACGCCTCTGCACTACGCCTCTGCACTACGCCTCTGCACTATGCCTCTACACTACGCACTACGCCTCTGCACTACGCACTACGCCTCTGCACTACGCACTACGCCTCTGCACTACGCACTACGCCTCTGCACTACGCACTACGCCTCTGCACTACGCACTAGACACTACGCCTCTGCACTACGCACTAGACACTACGCCTCTGCACTACGCACTAGACACTACGCCTCTGCACTAGACACGCCTCTGCACTACGCCTCTGCACTATGCCTCTGCACTACGCCTCTGCACTACGCCTCTGCACTACGCCTCTGCACTACGCACTACGCCTCTGCACTACGCACTACGCCTCTGCACTACGCACTAGACACTACGCCTCTGCACTACGCACTAGACACTACGCACTAGACACTACGCCTCTGCACTACGCCTCTGCACTACCACTCCTTACTACGCCTCTGCACTACGCACTACCACTCTGCACTACGCACTACGCCTCTGCACTACGCACTACGCCTCTGCACTATGCACTACGCCTCTGCACTACGCACTAGACACTACGCCCCTGCACTACGCACTAGACACTACGCCTCTGCACTACGCACTAGACACTACGCACTAGACACTACGCCTCTGCACTACGCCTCTGCACTACGCCTCTGCACTACGCACTACGCCTCTGCACTACGCACTACGCCTCTGCACTACGCACTACGCCTCTGCACTACGCACTACGCCTCTGCACTACGCACTACGCACTACGCCTCTGCACTACGCACTCAGCACTACGCCTCTGCACTACGCCTCTGCACTACGCACCACGCCTCTGCACTACGCACTACACCTCTGCACTACGCACTATGCCTCTGCACTACGCCTCTGCACTACGCACTACGCCTCTGCACTACGCACTATGCACTACGCCTCTGCACTACGCCTCTGCACTACGCCTCTGCACTACGCCTCTGCACTATGCACTGGCCTCTGCACTACGCCTCTGCACTACGCCTCTGCACTATGCCTCTACACTACGCACTACGCCTCTGCACTACGCACTACGCCTCTGCACTACGCACTACGCCTCTGCACTACGCACTACGCCTCTGCACTACGCACTAGACACTACGCCTCTGCACTACGCACTAGACACTACGCCTCTGCACTACGCACTAGACACTACGCCTCTGCACTACGCACTAGACACTACACCTCTGCACTACGCACTAGACACTACGCCTCTGCACTATGCACTAGACACGCCTCTGCACTACGCCTCTGCACTATGCCTCTGCACTACGCACTACGCCTCTGCACTACGCACTACGCCTCTGCACTACGCACCACGCCTCTGCACTACGCCTCTGCACTACGCACTACACCTCTGCACTACGCACTACGCCTCTGCACTACGCACTACGCCTCTGCACTACGCCTCTGCACTACGCACTACACCTCTGCACTACGCCCTACGCCCTACGCCTCTGCACTACGCCCTATGCCTCTGCACTACGCACCACGCCTCTGCACTACGCACCACGCCTCTGCACTACGCACTATGCCTCTGCACTACGCACTACGCCTCTGCACTACGCACTACGCCTCTGCACTACGCCTCTGCACTACGCCTCTGCACTCTGCACTACGCCTCTGCACTCTGCACTACGCACTACGCCTCTGCACTACCCACCACGCCTCTGCACTACGCACTACGCCTCTGCACTACGCACTACGCCTCTGCACTACGCACTACGCCTCTGCACTACGCCCCTGCACTACGCACTACGCCCTACGCCTCTGCACTACGCACTACGCCTCTGCACTCTGCACTACGCACTACGCCTCTGCACTACGCCTCTGCACTACGCACTACTCCTCTGCACTACGCCTCTGCACTACGCACTACGCCTCTGCACTCTGCACTACGTACTACGCCTCTGCACTACGCACTACGCCTCTGCACTACGCACTATGCCTCTGCACTACGCCTCTGCACTCTGCCTCTGCACTACGCACCACGCCTCTGCACTACGCACTACGCCTCTGCACTACGCACTACGCCTCTGCACTACGCACTACGCCTCTGCACTACGCACTACGCCTCTGCACTACGCACTACGCCTCTGCACTACGCCTCTGCACTACGCACCACGCCTCTGCACTACGCACCTGCACTACGCACTACGCCTCTGCACTATGCACCTGCACTACGCACCACGCCTCTGCACTACGCACTACGCCTCTGCACTACGCACTACGCCTCTGCACTACGCACTACGCCTCTGCACTACGCACTACGCCTCTGCACTACGCACTACGCCTCTGCACTACGCACTACGCCTCTGCACTACGCCTCTGCACTACGCACCTGCACTACGCACTACGCCTCTGCACTACGCACCTGCACTACGCACTACGCCTCTGCACTACGCACCTGCACTACGCACCTGCACTACGCCTCTGCACTACGCACTACGCCTCTGCACTACGCCTCTGCACTATGCACTACGCCTCTGCACTACGCACGCCTCTGCACTCTGCACTCCGCACTACGCCTCCGCACTACGCCTCTGCACTACGCACTACGCACTCTGCACTACGCACTCTGCACTACGCACTCTGCACTACGCACTCTGCACTACGCACTCTGCACTACGCCTCTGCACCACGCCTCTGCACTACGCACTACGCCTCTGCACTACGCCTCTGCACTACGCCTCTGCACTACGCACTACGCCTCTGTACTACGCACTACGCCTCTGCACTACGCCTCTGCACTACGCACTACGCCCTACGCCTCTGCACTCTGCACTACGCCTCTGCACTACGCACTACTCTGCACTACGCCTCTGCACTACGCACTACGCACTCTGCACTACGCACTCTGCACTACGCACTCTGCACCACGCCTCTGCACCACGCCTCTGCACCACGCCTCTGCACCACGCCTCTGCACCACGCCTCTGCACCACGCCTCTGCACCACGCCTCTGCACTACGCCTCTGCACTATGCACTACGCCTCTGTACTACGCACTACGCCTCTGCACTACGCACTACGCCTCTGCACTACGCCTCTGCACTACGCCTCTGCACTACGCCTCTGCACTACGCACTACGCCCTACGCCTCTGCACTCTGCACTACGCCTCTGCACTACGCACTACTCCTCTGCACTACACCTCTGCACTACGCCTCTGTACTACGCACTATGCCTCTGCACTACGCACTACGCCTCTGCACTACGCCTCTGCACTACGCACTACGCCCTACGCCTCTGCACTCTGCACTACGCCTCTGCACTACGCACTACGCCTCTGCACTCTGCACTACGCCTCTGCACTACGTACTACGCCTCTGCACTACGCACTACGCCTCTGCACTACGCACTACGCCTCTGCACTACGCACTACGCCTCTGCACTACGCACCTGCACTACGCACCTGCACTACGCACCTGCACTACGCACTACGCCTCTGCACTATGCACCTGCACTACGCACCTGCACTACGCCTCTGCACTACGCACTACGCCTCTGCACTATGCACTACGCCTCTGCACTACGCACGCCTCTGCACTCTGCACTACGCACTACGCCTCTGCACTACGCACTACGCCTCTGCACTACGCTTCTGCACCACGCCTCTGCACTACGCCTCTGCACTATGCCTCTGCACTACGCCTCTGCACTACGCACTACGCCTCTGTACTACGCCTCTGCACTACGCCTCTGCACTACGCCTCTGCACTACGCCTCTGCACTACGCCTCTGCACTACGCCTCTGCACTACGCACTACGCCTCTGCACTACGCACTACGCCTCTGCACTACGCACTACGCCTCTGCACTACACACTACGCCTCTGCACTACACACTACGCCTCTGCACTACACACTACGCCTCTGCACTACGCACTACGCCTCTGCACTACGCCTCTGCACTACGCACTACGCCTCTGCACTACGCACTACGCCTCTGCACTACGCACTACGCCTCTGCACTACGCACTACGCACTACGCCTCTGCACTACACACTACGCCTCTGCACTACACACTACGCCTCTGCACTACGCACTACGCCTCTGCACTACGCCTCTGCACTACGCACCAGATCTGATGCATGTGATTCTCTACATTGCTGCCCTGCTGTTCATGCGCGCGCCCAGAGCTGAAGGGAAAAAAACAGCAGTGCACACGCTCCCACCACCATCTGCCTTCAAATTACCGGCACCTCGGACAGCTGGTAATTGAGGATTTATGTATTCTTCTGCGCGTTTCCGAACACTTTATGCAGCGCTCTTACCATCTGGATTGCATTACACGGCCACTCTGACACGCGTAAATTACTTATAGCCTATCACGTCAACGCTACTAAATACACAGCACAGCGAAGACGAATCACTAGGCAGATGCCATAAAACACTAAGGAATGTGCCAGCCTGGACCCCTTTCTGCATTGAACACATAAGAGCTCGCAAGCTCCGCCTCCCACTTCGTGGAGGCGTAGGCCCGAGCCCTAAAAACTGGGAAAGACTTCGGAGGAGGGCCTTTCTGGTAGAACGTGTCCGTGTCCTAAATCAACAGCTGAGGTATAACAGCAAAGCATATGGGAGGGAGTTAGGGAAAATTAGGAGATTTGGCTCCATGATCCTAAAACTACACATCAAATAAAGACTGGTCAACATACACATCAAATAAAGGCAGGTCAACGCAGAAACCAAGGCCTCTTACTACATGATGACCATCTGCAATGCTTCCAAAATATCTATAAGGGAAATTAAGCACTGAGTGAATATAAGCTCAATCTCTCCACCTCATCCTCTCCACATAGATACACAGCCATCAAGAGTATCAAGGATAAGCCTGATTAGATCCCACCTACAAATTGACAAACCCAGTTGCAGACATCCCTACGCCATTCCCAGTACCCTGACAGCTAGATCTGCTGCCATCCATCACCCTCACTACTATGGATCTATCCAAGCTACTACACACCTATTCCTTTTATTATACAGTGATGTTACCTCAGCTTTGTAGTAAAGGAAATATCTGGGGAACCTCTAACCCATCTACTAAACATGGTCAAATCATTCCTCATCCAAGGCATTTTCCAGATGACCTTAATACTGGACATATCCAACCACTCATGCGAAAACTTAAATAGGACTTTGAAGATCTTGCAAACCACCGCCAGTGATGCACCTGGCAATCCTGGAAAGGATTACTGCGAAACAAAAATAAAACTCCATTATTCAGTTACCAAAGAAAAAACATTAGAGCCTCCTTTAGGATTAGTAGTCCAGAGTTTGGCCACATTACAGCATTAGAAAGAGCAACAATCCAGAAGATCAACAATGCATTTAAGATCTCTGTGAAAGAGTGATCTCGCTGCACAATGATCAAACTCTCGACAGTCTTTGACACTACTAACCACAGAATCCTACTGGAAAATGTTGTGTTTGGAATTGGCTTTGATGGCACCATTCTACCATAGCTTGAATGCCATGTTATAAGAGACCAGCTGGTCCAGATGAACACATCACGGTCAGAGACGATCTCCATAACCAGCAGCAGTACCCAAGGCACCATCCGCCCATCTATAATTTTCACCTTGTAAATGTGACCCTGGGGTGTATCTGCCCATATACCATGTCACTACATACCCATATGAAGATAAGAGATAACATAGCTATATCTCAGTGTCTCCTGAGACAAAGACATGATTAACTAAAAGACTTATGTGAGTGGGGGCAGCAGGAGAGCCGAAGTCACTGCACCACACCAACCACTGTGGACTTGGCCGGCCCCTGTCCAGGAACGACTCCTGGGATTTCCTTGGCTACCACAGTCTATCCAGTGGACTCATTAAGTTATGGTTTGTTTCGGTTTATGGCTGAGGTTTATGTTGGTTTTCTACTCACTTGCTTAGATGCACATGGGGGACCACCTTGCGCTGCCTGACTTTTCCCTCAGCGCTCCAGGCACCACAGTTCACCTCCTCGCCATCATACATGGGGCTGGTTTACACCTTTGACCTTCTGTTGTCCCTACCCACCATGAACTAAAAGTCATTACACTGAACGTGAAGGGGCTCAAAAGCCCAGTCAAATGCAAGGTGATTCTGTGCTATCTAGAGCATACGAGTGGGGATATCTGCCTACTACAGGAAACTCCCTTAAGCCCTGGTGTGAAGTTGCATCACTTCCCACACCAATACGTCTCCTCCAACCCTACAAAGACGGGGCAGGTGGGTTGCCATAGTCTTCTACTGTCCTTTACGGGGACAGCAGGGGGGCAAGGTTGCAGAATTGAGAGGGTGACTGCTTGCATACCTTGCTTCCATTTATGCTCCCAATAAGAACCAGGAGCAATTCATAACACGGGCTATAACTGACATTAAGGCACCCCCAGACTGGCTGTCCCGATAGGAGGGAACCTCAATCTTGTGATGAACAATGACCTTGATAAGTCGGGACAACGCTATATCCAATCCAGAGCACTCTCACGGGAGAACGAATGGCAGTGGGAGTTCGAACTGTGCAAACTATGGCGTCTGGCCCACCTACGCACTACAGATTAGAATTTTCACTCACATGCCCATGAGATGTATGTTCATCTTGAATTATCTCCCGGGCACCCAGGGAGTGCACACACCGATTGAGGGGTGGAGAGTGAACCCAGTGGTCACGGTCTGATCAAGCCCCATTGATCCTTATGCATCAGGTGGCCCCGGAAACCACTGGGGGTTGCGGAAAACCATACAGCACAGATACAACAGTATGCTACATCACTCGGACGATTACGGACTTCGTAGCCGTTAACGACACAAGTGGCATTCCATTGGCTATCCTATGGGAGAGGCTGAAGGTGGTGGTCTGCGGAGAGCTTATTGCTATCTCCATAGATGACAATCAGCTGCATAAGAAGAGCGGGGGAACTAGGGGGGAGGGTGAGAGAATTGGAAGCCATGCATAACAAGCATTGGCATAGCCAATAGGTCTTGCCTTTGGGAAGTGTTTAGCCATGCAGCATATTATCACCCACTGGGCAGATTTCTGTAATGGAACTAGTACTTATGTAAAGTGCTTTGATACCTTCATTCATGCTACATAATGCAAAAAATAAAAAGGAATGAAAGGAGAAGTGCTTGCAGATTTCTGAGGTGGGGCAGCGAAAAGATACACTTTAGAGTTACACTGTGCCTACCTGCTGTAGGTGTTTGGTTTTTCTCCACAACAGTTAGGATAAAATGCTGATTGCTAACGTTCTTCTGTTTTATTTAACCAGAAGCATGATCATCCGGTCAACAAATGGTTAAGCATCACAATGTAGCTATTTTATTTTTTTTTTGTTTGTTGTTTTCTCTCTGTCTGGGACACTTTTTCTCTCAATGTGTTATGTTAGTCTACTGCAGCCTACCTTAAATAAAAGCGCCGGGACACTCTTTTTGAGTAGCCGTGCTCTCTATAAAAACCATCATAACATAACATAACATAACATAACATTTACTGAAACCCCTCGAGGATTGTTTCCTTCCTCCCCAAGACATGAGTCTAAGATTAAGGAGCTTTAACTACCGTAGCAGCCGCTTGTTGCCTTCCAGGGTAGGCTTGTTGGCCAAGGCCTGCTCATTAGATGCTGCTGATGATACCGCTGAAAAGTAAGATGTCGCCGTAATTGATTTAGTTTCTGTTCCTTTGTGTTTTAGAGAAAATGAAATTGCACTCTTGTGGAGGTGGGGTGGAGGGGACGCGCCGTCTAATGAAAGCGGAAAAGTCTGGAAATGAAACCTGACCCAAAACAGATGACAGCCAGCACGCCACTGCTGCTGGCTCCTATTATATAATGCCAGTACCAAATCAGTACCAAATCAGAAAGCGAGCACAGTATAGATGACATGTAGATTGAAGGCAGTAATGCCTCGTGAAAGTGTGGCCATTTTTCCATGTCGCAGCACGACAGATATTCTCTAGAGTAACTCCAGCGAACAACGCTGTAGACGCTGCCACAGTTATTGTGGAGTGGGCCTTGACGTTCCTTACCAATGGCTTGTTAGACTTGTCATGACAGAAATGGATTGTAGAAGCTATCCATGTAGCAATTGTGGCTTTTGTGACTGCTGTTCCCAATGTAGCTTGTCCGTAAGCCACATACAGTTGATCAGATTTTGTAAAGGTTTTTGTTCTTTGTAGATAGAATTTTAAACATCTCTTGCTGTCAAGAGAATGTAAGGTTCTTTCCGCTCATGTAGTCGGCTTTGGAAAGAAAGTTCGTAACTTCATCGGTTCATTGAGGTGGAACTGTGACGGTACTTTAGGTACGAATGTAGGGTTAGTCCGGAGGGCGACATAATCCTTAGAGAAATGCAAAAATGTTTACTTTATAGTGAACGCCTGAATTTCACTTACTCTTCTAGCAGATGTTTGAGCTAGAAGCAAAGCAACTTTCCATGTCAGAAACTTGAGTTCGGCCTTGTGAATGGGTTCCAATGGGTGTTTCATTAACTGCGTGGGGACCGTGTTAAGTTCCCACTCCGGTAGAGGGGGCCTCACCGGAGGAAAAGCTCAGAAAAGACATTTCATGAATTGTTTGATTAATGAGGATGAACATAACAAAGGAAGCTTAGCATCTTTCCTAAATCTAAAGAGAGCGGCTAAATGGACTTGAACTGATGAAAAGATGAATCCACACCTAGCCAGATGTAGCAGATAAGGAGGAATTTGTTCTGCAGGAGCTTCTATCTGGAGAACCTTGTTACATTCACACCAACAGCCAAAAATCTCTTCCATTTAAGACGATAAGTCTTAATTGTTCTCTGAGCTCGTGATTTAGTTAGGATGAGGGATGTCAAGGTCCTTGAATTCTAGGAAGTCAGGAGCCATGCCTGTAAATTTAGAGACTGAGGGTCTGGGAGAAGCACCTGCCCCTTGTTCCTTGACCGCATTGTGGGTTTTGGAAGAAGACGGATCGGCCGGTGCTGGGATAGCAACAGAAGTTCTTGGAACCAGTACGTACGTGGCCACTGGGGGGCCATCAGGATGAGACGGCAGCCCTCCGACTTCATCTTAGTATTAGAGGGATTGGGGGAAAATTGTAAGCACAAATTCCTGACCATCGCATGGACAGGGCATTCCCCCTTGACCCCTGTTGTGGATATCTGCTGGCGTAATACTGGCATTTCTTGTTTTGCTTCGCTGCATACAAATCCAATGACGGTTTGCCCCAAGCCTGGAACACTCTGCTCGCCTGAGCGTGCTCTAGCTCCCACTCGTGACAGTCTGATAGGGACCTGTTGAGCGTGTCCTTCAGGGTATTGTGGAGACCTCTGACATGCTCCGCTTTGAGGGTTATGTTGTGGAGTGTAACCCATTCCCACAACTCTGGAGCCTCTCTTGACAAAGTTGCCGATCTTGTCCCTCCTTGCTTGTTCACGTAAAACATGCTGGTGGTATTGTCGGTTCGAACTAGTACCGATGAGCCCGCAATCCTTGGAAGGAAAGCTTGTAAGGATAGGAAGATTGCTCGTAATTCCAGGCTGTTGATATGTTGTCTGTACTTTTGAGACCACTTGACTTGTATTTGTAAATCTTGGAGATGACCTCCCCATCGTTCCATGGATCCATCTGTGGTCAGAATGAACTCTGGGACATCCTGCTTGAACGTGAGTCCTTCTGCCAGAATGGTTATCTGTGACCACCAATGGAGAGCATCCACCATGCGTGGTGTGACTTTGATGATGTCGCTGAAGTAACCTATAGCTTGCTGCCACTGAAGGTGCAGTTCCCCCTGTAAAGGTCTCATTCTGAGTCGTGCCAAGGGGATAAGATTTATGGCCGAAGAGCACTTTCCCAGGAGTGAGTCTAACAGAAACTGACTTTCTTTTTGAGACACGAAGTGCTAGCTTCTGAAGACGAAGCGGTCTTTCTTGAGATAAGAATGCCTTGCACTGGACCGTGTCCAGACGAGCTTCAAGGAAACCATTAATAGAAATGGGGTAGCCCAATAGGTCCAGGACCTGGGAATTAAGCAGTACTAAAAAACAATGGTCCGATGGAATAATATTTTCCAAATATCACAATTAGTTCACATTTTATAGTTTACATGATAGAATAATCTCTCAATACAACCAACAAACAAAACTAGTGGCGATTTCATTTATTTTCTACCACTTATAGACAATATAAATGTCATGAATAATACAAAAAGGGTCAAAAATGGTTGCCCCAAACGGAGCGTGCAAAGAAGAGAAAGGTTGAGTGGATTTAGTGATGGAGCAAAAGGGGGAAAATTACACAGAGTGTGACATAAAAACAACTCAATAATTCAAAACAAAGGATCAATAATCATCCTCATATTGAGACCTGTCCATAACCTAATTCAGCAATGTACTTCCGAATTTTTCAAAAGACCGTTATGATTATTAAATCATATGCACGTAAAAAAGGAGTCATATGGGTACAGGTCAATAATCTGTATTAGGCGTCGACGTTTCGACTCGACTATTGGCCAAACGGTGAGTTAAGCCTGGGCCGGGCGAGTCTTCATCAGGACTAGCTGGGCAACCATGTATCTTTGGGATGACCCTATGAAATAAACAAGATTCGTCTAAATTGGCTGTTGTTAATGGATAAACCAATACAAAAGAATTACAGGGATCCTTGGCTTACCCTGACGTTGATAGGTGATTCTATGTCGATATTTTTGTTTTAGATTCAATTAATGAAAGAACGTCCTCCTGAAAGAATATGTAAATTTTCTGTTGAGGACTTGCATTGAAATTCATCATAGAAGTTAGAGGATATTCACTAAAGAGTTATTACCTTCGTGTTTGTATGCCCTCAGGAGGAATCAAAATTGTCCGTCATTACTGTCTTCCCACTCCATTATTCTGTTTCAACATTTCACTAAAAATAATAACAACAAGTCCAAACTTAGTGTCATGGACAGGACTCGACATTATTTGCAATTAATATTGAGGACTCGGCAGTGACCCGAGTAATCTTACAACGTTTAAGGGACCAGTACTCAATGGTAATTCAATGGTAATTAGTTCTGCCCCAGGACACAACAGAATTGGTCTTCTTCTCCCAGTGAGTTTTTTCAAGGAAGGCTTTTTTCACAAGGAAAAGCTGGACACGCCAAAAAAAAAAAAAAAAAAAAGGGGGGGGGGAATGGAACTCCGTCAGGATCGTTAATTGTAAATGGAAACACACCAAGTTTCCAAAGCGTGATTACAGCGTGAATGGAACGCTTACCTGACTAGGTCTAAGTCGGTTCCTGCTTAACGTCTTCACGATCGTACCACCAGCGACAAGGCTTTCACTAAATTCCGACGGTTCGTACGATAGTAAACATAAATGATTCCCCGTGAGGTGGATTTCACCGCCATTTTGAAGTGGTGAATCATCATAGGGCGAATTGAATTTCACCGCCATATTGGAATAGTAAAAGTTGTACCGCTTGACCTCTGTTAACTCATAATCTGTGTACAGAGTATGTCAAGGGGAAAGACTGATTGCGGGGTCGATATCTAGCCAATTAATGTCGTAATGAGAAAAGTATATATTTCGAAGGGAGCAACTAATTCCAAGATTGATCTATGGCCAATTATTGTTGTTGTACATATCTGGGAAGTGGTGAGAGCAATATGGACACTTAATGAAAATTATTGGGCATATAGATGGTACCTGTTTAGGAGGAAGAAATTCCTATAAAACTTAATAGTCAAAATGTTCCTCTACATGTTGATAAAGTATAGGTAGTTCAGGCATGAGAGGCATCGTCCAATCCTCTATGTACTACCTTCTAACACAATACACAACACAATTACAAAAACACAATTACACAAAATTTACAAAAATTACAAAAATTACACAATTAAATATGATTGCAGCACAAGCATGATTCGATAATATCAGCCACACTCGATGGAGTGTGTACAATGTATTACATGGAAATTGGAAATCGTTACGGAGGACCACATTACGTAGACAATAGGTCTACGGATGCCATCCGTTTACTCAATCCTCAATAACTCATCAAAGTAGTCTTCTTTTTTCATGCAGTTGCGCCGCAACCTCAGGAATTGCCCAAATGGTAAATTATCCCTGAGGTTGCGGGGATGATGACTCGTGTATCTGAGGAAAGTATTTCTCTCACTGCACGAAAAAAGAAGACTACTTTGATGAGTCTTCTCTACTACTTAGTAGATTGCTGGAACGGGGGTACCCAATACGACTCTTAAAAAAGGCACGAAAACGTGCGTGGTATAACCATCGGGAATACCTACTTGAGACACAGCCAAAAGAACCTAAGGTGGAACGCCTAGTATGTGTGACAACATTCAATACTAAGAGTAGTGTAATAAAAAAACTGATAAATCGCCATTGGCATTTAGTCCAAGAGGAACTAGGGGGAATGCCACCTCCGCTACATGCATTCAGGAAGGGCAAAAATATTCGAGATTTTTTGGTGCAATCACTTTTGAGGTCACCACAGCAAACTGGTCAGACAACGTTGTGGGGTCTTGCACCGGTGTTGGGACACACCAAATGTGGGGGTTGCAAGGCCTGTGGATTGACGTCAGAATGTACAAGTTTCACACACAATGGGGTAACTCATACTCTAAAGAGCCGTAGTAACTGCAATACGGCAGGGGTCATTTACTCTATCAAGTGTCCGTGTGGGTTTCTATATGTTGGACAGACTGTCCAAAAGGTCAAATGCCGAATTCTCCAACACACCAGCAGAATACGCTGTAAAACACAGGGGGCCCCCCTAGTAGACCACTTCACCAGGTTCAACCATGATCCAAATAGCCTCCAATGGTGGGTGATTGAAAAGGTGATGGTCAACCCAAGAGGAGGTGATGTAAGTGCTGTCCTTAACAAGAGAGAGTGCAAATGGATATATCTTTTGGACACTGTTAAATCTGGACTCAATGAGATGGAGGAAATTAGTAGGCAAGTGTCCCTCTTGACTGTATAATCAGTATTCTTAGATCTGTTGATATACAGTATGTTGAATTATTGAGGATTGAGTAAACGGATGGCATCCGTAGACATATTGTCTACGTAATGTGGTCCTCCGTAACGATTTCCATGTAATACATTGTACACACTCCATCGAGTGTGGCTGATATTATCGAATCATGCTTGTGCTGCAATCATATTTAATTGTGTAATTTTTGTAATTTTTGTAAATTTTGAAAATTTTGTGTAATTGTGTTTTTGTAATTGTGTTGTGTATTGTGTTAGAAGGTAGTACATAGAGGATTGGACGATGCCTCTCATGCCTGAACTACCTATACTTTATCAACATGTAGAGGAACATTTTGACTATTAAGTTTTATAGGAATTTCTTCCTCCTAAACAGGTACCATCTATATGCCCAATAATTTTCATTAAGTGTCCATATTGCTCTCACCACTTCCCAGATATGTACAACAACAATAATTGGCCATAGATCAATCTTGGAATTAGTTGCTCCCTTCGAAATATATACTTTTCTCATTACGACATTAATTGGCTAGATATCGACCCCGCAATCAAGTCTTTCCCCTTGACATACTCTGTACACAGATTATGAGTTAACAGAGGTCAAGCGGTACAACTTTTACTATTCCAATAAGGCGGTGAAATTCAATTCGCCCTATGATGATTCACCACTTCAAAATGGCGGTGAAATCCACCTCACGGGGAATCATTTATGTTTACTATCGTACAAACCATCGGAATTTAGTGAAAGCCTTGTCGCTGGTGGTACGATCGTGAAGACGTTAAGCAGGAACCGACTTAGACCTAGTCAGGTAAGCGTTCCATTCACGCTGTAATCACGCTTTGGAAACTTGGTGTGTTTCCATTTACAATTAACGATCCTGACGGAGTTCCATTCCCCCCCCCTTTTTTTTTTGCGTGTCCAGCTTTTCCTTGTGAAAAAGCCTTCCTTGAAAAAACTCACTGGGAGAAGAAGACCAATTCTGTTGTGTCCTGGGGCAGAACTAATTACCATCGAGTACTGGTCCCTTAAACGTGGTAAGATTCCTCGGGTCACTGCCGAGTCCTCAATATTAATTGCAAATAATGTCGAGTCCTGTCCATGACACTAAGTTTGGACTTGTTGTTATTATTTTTAGTGAAATGTTGAAACAGAATAATGGAGTGGGAAGACAGTAATGACGGACAATTTTGATTCCTCCTGAGGGCATACAAACACGAAGGTAATAACTCTTTAGTGAATATCCTCTAACTTCTATGATGAATTTCAATGCAGGTCCTCAACAGAATATTTACATATTCTTTCAGGAGGACGTTCTTTCATTAATTGAATCTAAAACGAAAATATCGACATTAGAATCACCTATCAACGTCAGGGTATGCCAAGGATCCCTGTAATTCTTTTGTATTATTATATCCATTAACAACAGCCAATTTAGACGAATCTTGTTTATTTCATAGGGTCATCCCAAAGATACATGGTTGCCCAGCTAGTCCTGATGAAGACTCGCCCGGCCCAGGCTTAACTCACCGTTTGGCCAATAGTCGAGTCGAAACGTCGACGCCTAATACAGATTATTGACCTTTACCCATATGACTCCTTTTTTACGTGCATATGATTTAATAATCATAACGGTCTTTTGAAAAATTCGGAAGTACATTGCTGAATTAGGTTATGGACAGGTCTCAATATGAGGATGATTATTGATCCTTTGTTTTGAATTGAGTTGTTTTTATGTCACACTTTCATTTCATTTCATTTCAAAAAGCTTTATTCGATTTTCGAAAAATCATAAAAGCATACAAATAAATTTATACAAACAATTTAAAAGAGTGTTCATATTGACAAAATTTCAAAAATGAGTTTTTTCCAGGAATCATAAAAACAAGGAAATACAATTTTTACATAGCGAACTGTAAGATGTTGACAAAATTTCAGAAATGAGATTTTTCCAGGAATCATAAAAACATGGAAATACAATTTTTACATAAGGAAATGTAAGATGTTGACAAATTACAGGATTTCAAAGATAAATGAAACAGTGCTCCAAGAATTAGAGTCTATTTCAATGCTAGAACGCATGACATCATTTTACCCTAATCACAAAAGCGGCCCATGGCAATTAGCTCATGGTGTTTCTGAGTTTCATCACGGCCATTAAAAAACGAGAGACAACAAAGATAACATTCACATCTTCTAGGTGCAGTAATTTGGAAAAAGCAGCTTTACATGTTCTTATTTCCCAGCGTTTAAGTAAGGGTAAGAGGAATAATTTCCTCGGGGTAATATACAATTTACAGAAGAACATGATGTGTATGTTACTCTGTATAGAGTGGTCATCACATGGGCATATTAACTTCGATGAGGCCCAGTCATTCTGTTTTGGCAGCGTGACCAAACGAAAGAAAATCCCTAGACGCAGCCTGGTTAAAAGCATGCGAGCATAGGTTGCATTTTCAGTCCCTAGATACAATTGCAGGCCTTCAGTTGGGGTAATTTGCTGATAGGTCAGAATGTTATCATTTTGTTTCTTAGTGTCCCATCTTACACTCTCTAAGTTGATCACTAGTAGTTTTTTAAGGGCAGATCTAGTCAGGGTTTGTATAGACTCTGGGTCGTCATAAAATTCCGGATGTCCAATGTTGCAAAACATCGTTTGGACATATCGCAACCATTTGACTCTCGAAACCCCATCCAAGGCCATACAGTCTTTAATGAGGTTTCTATTCAGATTGCAATATTCTGTGGTCCAGATTTTGTGCCAGAGGAGACAGGGTGCCATTTTTATGATATCACTTAGGTATTTAACCCAGAGTTCGATGTGGGTCATGAATGTCGACATAGTTTTTGGAACACCTAATAGGTAACAAATAAAGGTGTTCTCACATGTTTGCATAGAGAGGACATTCTCGACACCCCAAATACCAGCGCCATATGTGGCCGTAGATATGCATTTTGCCTGGTAAATCTGTAACATTTCTCTGGTTGGTTTACCCCCAATTTTGACAGCAAAAGTTCTTAAGGCGCCTATAGCACGGACAAAGGCAAGTTTCCTGGCTGACACTGCGTTTTTCCACCTTCCCCACCTGTCAAACACGATACCCAGGTAGCAAAAGGAATCTGTAATTGCAATCTTCTGCTGATCTAGGTATATAGAACATGCTGGTCTATTTTTCTTTTGAGAGCAGGGCATGGAGAAGGTTTTGGATATGTTCACCTTTAAATTTCTTTTACCCATGAATGATGAAAATTCATTTACAGCCTTCTGCAGACCTACTTTAGTTCTAGACATGATGGCCGCATCATCGGCGTATAAAAGGATGGGTATGGGCCTTCCATTGACAATCGGGAAATCGCTTGACAAAGTTGTTAAAGTGTCTGCGATAGAATTTATGTACAATGTAAAAAGCAAGGGAGCAAGTATGCAACCCTGCCTGACCCCTCTGTTTATGGCGAATTTCTTTGAGCATTGCCCCTGGGTCCCAAACCTTACTCTGGCCCCTGCCTCTCTATATAATTCTTTAATGAATGTGAGAATGGTATGGTCCACCCCAATGTCTTCCAGTGTCGACCACAGCAACGCGTGATCCACGCAGTCAAATGCGGAGCTGAGGTCGACAAAGGTGACAAAAAGGTGCCCGTCTTTGGCCTGCGTGTATTTGGAGACCAGTAGGGACAAGTTTAAACATTGCTCCAATGTCCCCAGACCCCTTCGGAACCCATATTGGCAGTCCGAGATAACCCTCTTCTCCTCTTCCCAGTGTTGGATTCTCTTAAGGACTATCCTTCCAGCTATTTTCATAAGACCGTCCAATAAAGATATTGGACGGTAACAAGCCGGGTCGTCCCTATTCCCCTTTTTAAAAATGGGGACTACGATCGCATCCGACCAGGTGGGAATAAAGCCACACTTATTTCCCATGTTTAATACATTGGTTAACAAGGGGACCCAAAAATCTGGTTCTGATTTATAAACATCCACAGGTGTTAAATCCGGGCCTGGGGCTTTGCCTAGTGGGCTTTCTCTAAGAGCATCTTCCACTTCTGATATAGTAAATACTAATTCAATGGGATAAGGTGATACTGGGGAGGAGGTGGGTTTGCAGTCCTGGGTTGTACTGTCTGTGAGGGAAATCTCCTTTGGCGGTTTCAGGGGATTCACCTGTGTCTTATTTGAATAGAGATTACCATAATGTTCTTCCCAGAGCTCAGCCGTTATTGCCACCTCTACGGAGTTATCCCTATCTTTTAAATTGTACACAGATCTAATGACTTTCCAGAAGGCATTACTATCCTTAGACCTAGCTGCCTCCCCTAAAGATTCCCATGCCTCTTGCTTCAGAATCTCCTTCCGCTGATTAATTGCCAGCTTATAGTCGCGTCTCGCTTGGCGAATTTGTACCCTATCTTTCGGTTCAGCAGACAAGGCTTTCTTTAGATTTTTCAGCATAGAGGTACATCCAGAATCAAACCACCCTCGAGTCTGAGTCCCATTGGATTTACAATTTCTGGTCAAAGCATTTTTTATGTGGCGTTGAATATTAGAGAAAGCAGCCATGATGCTCTCTGCATCAGTATCTTCCTGCAAGCAAGCAAGTATGTCCATAGGGCAGGAAGATATAAGATTTTGGAGGAAGAATGCTGGATCCATTTTCTCCCACTTGATTACATACCCATTAGTTTTAGTTAGGGCAATCTCAATTTGGTATGGGGACCCACTGGATTTCTTTTCCTTGGCGTACATCAAATTTACCCCAAAGCTAATTGGATAGTGGTCAGACAAAGGGTCTTCCCCTGTTTCCCAAAAAGTTACAAAATCAGGATTGGTAGGTGATATGAGGGCAAAGTCAATTGTGGATCCACAACCTCTGCCATTAAACGTTGGGACGAAGGGGACCGGGGGGGAACATACCTGGTTAATAAAACTGAGATCAAAGGTAAAAATAACATTATTAAAAAGGGACCCCACAGTGGAATGGGAGAAGTGCAAGGGACCGTCTTCCCCTACATCTGATAGGCCGCACAAACCTAACCCAGATGACGGGCAGACGGTACAATTAAAGTCGCCCACCCACAATATTATGTGTTCCCCGGAAGCTTGATCTCTCATTTTATGAATGTGGAGGGTCATAATGTTCAAAGTGGATTCCACTTCATTGAGCGGCAAGTTGTTGTAGAAATTCACAAGAATCACCTTTTGCGAATTACCCCATATAAGTGATAAGATTTGAAAGTATCGGTTAGATATAAATATACAAAGTTTGACATCCCCCATGTTTGAGATATATGTACACAGCCCCCCCTTATTGCGCCCCTGAGCTGAGGGCGCCGCTGGCGAATGAAGGGTTCGGTAACCTAGCATGTGTAGTTCCTCCATGAGCCATGTCTCTTGAAGGCATATAATGCCATGATTCTGCACAGTTTCTAACCAAGGTTTGTGGGTGATCTTACTTGCTAGGCCCGCCACATTCCAGGAAAGGAGAGAATGCAAAGGTTTTCCAGATTCCAGAGAGTGTGGCTTTTGTCCTGTATTCCCCCTTATACCTTTCAAATCTTTTAAGTGCATGGGGTCTGCCTGCCGGATAACCTCTACAGGGGGAACGTGCAGTTTAGACGATTTTAAGTCTGCCCCTGTGTCACTAGAAATGTGATGTGGGGGGTTTGGGTTTCCGCTCAGAATGGTCTCCGCTAGGGGATTTAGAGCATTTGTTTGAAGAACAGCGGCCCTGGTTCCCAGTCAATCCACCTGGTCGAGACAGTCAAACCTGTTCCTAGTAGGCGCTCCTTCCCACCAGTTATTAATTGGTTGCCAGCCGTCCCCATATCCTTTCCCTCTGCGGTTGTGGACTACTGACCATGCACTAAACGGGTCAATGATCTGTTTTGGGGGATAAAAGAAGGTTAGGGGTCTGGTGACAATGGAATGATCAATTTCCTGGTTTTCCCATCTTGTGATATGTTGAGCTGTGTGGGGGTCTGCAAATGAAACCACTATGCAGTCCCCCGGGATGGACTTGTTAGTACGGCCCACCCATGGGACTCTCCTGACCATTAGAACCCCTGTCCTACCAGGATTAGGGGGCTGCCTATTTGTGTTGAGCCAATGGATCACCTTATTTTTTAGGGACCATTGGGTCTCCACGGAAAGCGGTTCAAGTGGTGGTACACCCGCCAATATGGCGACATAAGGGCCCGCTTCAGGAGGGAGGTCAATGTATCCCCCCCGGAAATTCTGGCGACCATAATGCTGGTTTGCTATAAGGTCAGTAGGGGGGATGATGGTCTTATTAGGCTTAAAGACCGCATTAGTGATGGATTTAGATGAGGTCTGATTTTCGGGGCATTTTAGCAATGGTTTTGGGTGCCTTGGTATTAAAGGAGGGGGAACATTTAACTTTGACCGTGGTTTGGGTATTGGGTTTGATTTTGGTGGAGGTAAAGGTAGGGGTAGGGGCAAGACCGGGGGTATTATTTGCGGGGGAAGGGAGCTCGATTTTGGTGAAGGGACCGGATGAATTCCATCATCATCAACGTGGTTAATACCCTCAGTAATGTCAGGATAAGTTGACTCCAGGTGTTTTAGGCTGAGGGTAGCCAGGGAGACTAAGGTCTTGTCCATGTCAAGTAAATTATTCTCGATGCGCGAGAGTCTCAGTTCTAGAGGTGATAGTAGCTGCTTTAATGTTGCCCAGACTTTTTTAAGAAAATCCTCGTCATCATCCCCCCTACCAGTTCCCTTTCCGATATTAGTTTGTACTCCCTCTATTAGGCTTTCGCTATGGGTATCGGAAAGGCCATTGGTGTGGTCAGGGAGCACATTTGGTTCAATGTGCACCTCGGCCTCGCCAATCGTGTTGTTATCCTGATTGGACGCTTGTGTGGTGTCCCCCACTGTTAGTAGTGTTCGTCTTTTATTGAAAAACTGGAGCCTTGCGATTTTAGCTTTTCTACGGGCATAGGCAGTTCTTTTGCGAACATAGGCAGATCTTGTGCTATTTTTCTTTTTTGGAAAAGGACCGGCTGGATGTTTAAGGTTTTCAACATGGTCAAAACAGTTGGCAAGGTTAAAGGTGGCCGGGAAATTAGTCACCGTTTCTGCTCCAGGCCCAGTGCGAGTGCCAATAGGCGCTATTCCCTCAGGAGTTTCAGGGGATGTAATGACCGGGATGGGTGTTGGCTCTATCTGGAAGTGATTAGAAGGGGGGACTGGGTGAATGTCAGCTTGGATTAATAGTGGGCGAGGGCCAGGCGGATGTTGTGGGGATACAGCCGACGCGATATTCCCTAGGGAAGATTTTTTAGAATTGGCGAAGGTCTGTGAAAGCCGGCGTGCAGCATCAAGCTCAAGTGACACCCTGGTCTGCAATTTGGAGATTTCTGTGTCGATTGCTAGATTGGTCTTTACCAGGAAATCATCCAATGTCCCGCTGGGCTTACTAAGCCCCATAGCAGTCTTACTACGACTCCCCCGAGTATTCATAATGTATTTATGTATCAATCCCAACAATGTACTTACTTAAAAGGAATGGAAAAGGAAAAGGGACGAGTCAGGGCGCACAGGCCAGGGGGGATGGGCCAGTCCAGTCCTCGGCCGTCCTCGAACGGCCTCAAACGGCCCAGTCTTTGCCCTGTCTTCGCCCGGGCTGCGTCCCGCGCTGCGGGAGTGGTATGGCGTTATGTAGTTGGTGATTGGGGCGGGGGGCGGGCCGGCGGGGAGAGCGGACCGGAAGCTCTTCCTTGGTCTCGCAGGGACTTCTGGGAAACGAAGTCCCTGCACGCTCGCAGCCCCGCCGGTACCTCGCGCCCCTTACCGCCTTGCCGCCTGGGACCTTGCCTGTACTCCCACGACGCTGCAGACAGAGTCCCTCCAACAAAGCGGCATCCGCGAAGCGGGTGCGGCGAGGAGTGAGCTGCAAGTGAAGCAGGGAGCCTCGTGAAGCAGGGAGCCTCGTGTGCAAATTCAAAGTGCGCTGGAACCTCCGTTTAAAAGTAAGTGAACCACAGAGAAGGGGTTGCAGGGACGCTTTTAAAATCCTTTGGTGGGCGGGGGGCGGGCCGGCGGGGAGAGCGGACCGGAAGCTCTTCCTTGGTCTCGCAGGGACTTCTGGGAAACGAAGTCCCTGCACGCTCGCAGCCCCGCCGGTACCTCGCGCCCCTTACCGCCTTGCCGCCTGGGACCTTGCCTGTACTCCCACGACGCTGCAGACAGAGTCCCTCCAACAAAGCGGCACCCGCGAAGCGGGTGCGGCGAGGAGTGAGCTGCAAGTGAAGCAGGGAGCCTCGTGAAGCAGGGAGCCTCGTGTGCAAATTCAAAGTGCGCTGGAACCTCCGTTTAAAAGTAAGTGAACCACAGAGAAGGGGTTGCAGGGACGCTTTTAAAATCCTTTGGTGGGCGGGGGGCGGGCCGGCGGGGAGAGCGGACCGGAAGCTCTTCCTTGGTCTCGCAGGGACTTCTGGGAAACGAAGTCCCTGCACGCTCGCAGCCCCGCCGGTACCTCGCGCCCCTTACCGCCTTGCCGCCTGGGACCTTGCCTGTACTCCCACGACGCTGCAGACAGAGTCCCTCCAACAAAGCGGCACCCGCGAAGCGGGTGCGGCGAGGAGTGAGCTGCAAGTGAAGCAGGGAGCCTCGTGAAGCAGGGAGCCTCGTGTGCAAATTCAAAGTGCGCTGGAACCTCCGTTTAAAAGTAAGTGAACCACACTGTGTAATTTTCCCCCTTTTTCTCCATCACTAAATCCACTCAACCTTTCTCTTCTTTGCACGCTCCGTTTGGGGCAACCATTTTTGACCCTTTTTGTATTATTCATGACATTTATATTGTCTATAAGTGGTAGAAAATAAATGAAATCACCACTAGTTTGGTTTGTTGGTTGTTGTATTGAGAGAATATTCTATCATGTAAACTATAAAATGTGAACTAATTGTGATATTTGGAAAATATTATTCCATCGGACCATTGTTTTTTAGTAGAGCTCCAAGGAAAGGCAGGACTTGCATCTGACGCAACTGGAATTTGCTTTTGTTCACAGTTAGCCCCAGAGGTGTGAAGAGATGGCGACACGTTGAAATGGCAGTCTTTACCGTTTGCTCCGTAGGACCTTTGATTAACCAATCGTCCAGATACGGGAATATCTGGATTCGCCAGGATCGTAACGTTGCTGCTACAGGGGCGAGGCACTTTGTGAAGATCCTTAGAGACGATTTTAGTCCAAACTGGAGCACTTTGAATTGATAATGGGCGCCAGCCACAGTGAAGCGGAGATACTTGCGATGTTTGGGATGGATTGGGATGTGGGAGTAAGCGTCTTCGATGTCAAGAGAAGCCATAAAATCTCCCTTGTTCAGGCAACTTAGAATCTCTGAGAGGGTGACCATGGGAAATCCTTGTTTTTTGAGGAATCTGTTCAGGTTGCGAAGGTCGAGGATCGGTCGCCATTCCCCTGATTTATTTTTGATTAGGTAAAAACGAGAATAGAAACCTGTAAGTTTCTGATGTACTGGGACCTTCTCTATAGCATTTTAAGGAGCATTGTACAAGCTTCTTTGAACAATAAGTGAAGACGAGGGGGAGGAGGTCCCCTGGGCAGAGTGGTAGGTGGCTTGGTGACAAATTCTAGGGTGTGTCCATTTTTCACTAGGTCTAGAACCCATTGGTCGGAGGTAATTTCTCGCCACTTGTCCACAAATGATGAAATGTTTGTGCCCACGAGGAGGGGAGGAGGTGTGATTGGCGCCCTGCTGAGATCACTGTTTTCTGCTAGAGTCTCGCCCTTGGATCGTTTTCGACCTCCCAGGAGAGAAACCAGCCGCATTGGATTGGCGGTACGATGATTGGTCATTTTGTCTATATTGGGGCCGATATTGCCTGTTCTGTTGTGTTTGGTAACCTCCTCTAGAGGAATAACCACGCCCCTTAGCGCCTCTGAATGTTCCATGCTTGATTTGCAAGGAACCCAATATCGGTCTTGATTGCTTGGAGGGCTTCGTCCATGTGTTTGCCAAACAACGATTCCCCGTCGTAGGCCAGGTCTAATATCTTTGTTTGGACTTCTGGTCGGAAGGTGGTGGCTTTAAGCAAAACCTGGCACCTGAGAACTACAGCCCCAGCCAACTGTCTGAAATTTGTATTGACAATGTCCAGAGCGCAATCGATCGTCTCAGATGCTGAGCGCTCCCCTTCTAGTAAAATCTTTCGTGCTTCCTATCTTTTCTCCTCTGGAATAAGGTCAATCATACCAGCCATATCCGACCACATTTGGCGATCGTAACGCCCTATGATCGCTAATGAATTAGCTGCCCTGATGGAAGCGGCGGCCATGGTTGAAAACTTTTTCCAAATCAGGTCAAGACGACGTCCTTCTTTGTCTGGCGGTGTAGTAATAGGCGTTGTAGGGTTCTTAGAACTTTGCTGGGCAGCGTGGGAAATGTCAGAATCCGGCCTGGGGTGTCCGATGAGGCAGGGTGGACTATTGTCCATAGCACGAGACTTTTTATCTATCCGTGGAAGCACCTCAGGCACAGACGCAGGGTTTTTCATAGTCTTGATACCCTTGTTACATATATAATCTATTATAGGAACGGCTTTGGTAACTTTTCTGGACTCCTTAAAATCGTGAAGGAAACATTCAGTTTGTTCCACCGTTACTGGAAGTTGAAACCTAGTAGCAGCCCACTGCATGAGGTTATGAAACCCACCTATATCTTCTGGTGGTGAGTCAGATGGCAGAGGAGTTGGAAGCGAAGGCATAGGGATAAAGTATGAATCCCATGGAACCAAATGAGGATTTTCTGGCAATTCACCTTCTTCAACTTCCTTATCAGAGGAAGTGTCCTGATCTTCAGGAGGTTGAGAAGGTTGGCGTTCCTGAGGAGGCTCTGTAATTGGAGACATTGGTACCGGAGCCTCAGGTGGAGGTAAAGGATCTGGAACCGCCACAGGCTGAGGTGGTGAAATAACCGGCTGCAGGGGAAACCGCTGCTTATAATCAGCCAGCATGGCTTGCAAGTCCTGGATAAGGTTAGGAGGCAGATGGCTGGTATCCGAGCGCTGAGAGTGCCTCTAGTATACTGTGTGATGAGGAACGACATTGTCCTCTTGGTAGTAGTGCTCATTGTAGTCTTCTTCATCTTCCTCTTGACATTTGATATGCAGTTCAGAAGGATGACGAGCTATCCCAAAAGGCCCTTCATCGTTATAATCATCATCCTCCTCTTGGGCATATGTGTCCAGGAGGTCAGATGGAGTAAGAGGGAAAATATTGGAACACTCATGCCTTTGAAACGATTTAAGTTGACAACTTTTTGATGAAATTGGCGTCGAATAAGCTGGGACCTCCACTAAAGCCTCAGTTGGAGCAGGAACAACCATTGTCGATGGTATGGTCGTTGACTGGATCATCTTAGATGGAATTGTCGTCGATGGACTCTTTGCGATCGTCGTGGACGGAAACATCGTCGACGGGCTCGACGTCTATGGGATCATCGTCGACAGGCTCGACATGTATGGGATCATCGTCGATGGGCTCGACGTGGACGGGACCATCGTCGAAGGGACCATCGTCGAAGGGACCATCGTCGAAGGGACCATCGTCGACGGGACCATCGTCGACGGGCTTGGATCTTCGTCGATGGGATACTTGCATCTTTGTCTACGACACTTTAGTCGACGGTGGAAGCTTCGTCGACGGTACCTTTGTCGATGAGTGTTTAGATGACGACTTTGTCGATGAGGCCTTCGTCGACAATTCTTCGACGACGGTCTTCTTAGTCATTATAGAAATCCTTGTCGACAGTATAGGAAAAGTAATAGGAGTAGTAGATATCATCGCCATCGATGAAGGAGCTGAAGACGTGACAGAAATCATCGACGATATAGGTAAAGCCATAGATTTTGAGAAGCTTTATTCACTGTTTTGGAAGATTCCTTCTTAGAGTCCTTGAGAGCTGTAGTCTGTGGAGACTGCATAGGCCCAGAGGAAGAAGAGGGAGACATCTGAAAAGGGCCAGAAGTAGAGTGGGAGGATTTAAGATGTATTCTCCCCTCACTTGAAGAACTGTCCTGTGATCTAGCTCTCTTGCTGGAAGTTGAGGCTGTGTCATCATCTTCGGCCGAAGAAGAGTTAAGCCACAACAGGACTCTTGCCTCCCTTGGAGTTTTGGAAGGGAAGGTACGGCAAATTGTACAATCTTTTGCCTCATGTTTAGGGTAGAGGCAGTAGATGCAGTCCTTATGTTGATCATCAACATGGACTCTCTTCTTGTTGCAGGTTCTGCACGGCTTGAACAAGGCCTTCTTGTCAGACATAGTGAAGAATAAACTGAGTGGCACTCAGGGAGGCTCCCTTCCACACGACGTGCGGTGAAAATCTGAGAACTGGCTCTGCAGAGAGTGTTCTAGAGGGTGCTGATAGCTGATTGGTTGGGACAAAAACTTTGATCCTTTTAGCATAATGATGTAGATAGGCTACTAGGATCTAGGCCTCAGGCCTTTTCTCTAAGGCCTACTACTATAATTTACCTTTGGCACTGCTTTTTTATTTACCGTGCGACTCCCGCCTCGGCGAAGGGGAATAATTCAGACATGTGAATCTCTGAAAGATACCCAAATACTGGATAACAGATGTTTATTGCCAACCAAATGAATATTAATTAGTCCGTCGGCCTCTAGTAGGATGAAAGGCTGAGCAGACGCGCTGGGTTCGAACCTGCGGTTGTTAGGTCAAACATAAGATTAATAGGATGCTTGCCTTAAAGTTAAGATTGCATTATATAATGCCAGTACCAAATCAGAAAGCAAGCACAGTAGAAAACATCAGGAGCCAAATTGAAAGGTGGCGAAAGTGAGTTATCCCAGTGTGCAAGTGAAGGTGGGGCTGGAGTATGCTGCATCTTGGTGCAGAGTAACATATGTTTATTGCCAACCAAATGGATGTTAATTAGTCAGTCGGCCTCTAGCACGATGAAAGGTTGGACAGACGCGCTGGGATTCGAACCTGCGGTTGTGAGGTCAAACATAAGATTAATAGGGTGCTTGCCTTAAAGTTAAGATTACATTATATAATGCCAGTACCAACTCAGAAAGCGAGCACAGTAGAAAACATCGGGAGCTGTGTGTGTAAGCAGAGGCCTCGCTACCTCTGCCGCCAGTGTCAAAACACGATTCTGCTGTCTTCATCCTTCTACAGTTCAACAGCAATTAGCCTAGCATGACAGTGAATGCACAAGTTTCTCAATGCAAACAGAGCATTGGCAGGGCTGTGTGTGTACATGTGGCATGTGAAGGGAGGGTTGGTTAAAAAGAATGTCACAAGAGAGAAGCTGGGTGAGTTAGCACAGCAGCGCGGCGAACGAGCCAATTAAAAACAGATGATGACATGACCCCGAACAGATGGCACCCCTGCTCATAACCGCAAGCTGTAGGCAGATACATTTCCTGGGAAAGGTGGTACATGCACCGGCCTTTGTCCAATTGGGGGCTGTCTTTTTAGTAGGACGCACGCAAAGCCCAATAGAAAAAAAATATATGCACACGAGCGTGTGAAAAGTCCAGAGTGATTCCAAGAGGTCATTTTCCTAGAGCAACGCATGCGTGCTGCGCTAGGCTCTAACTAAAAAGGACTGGGGCCCCGAGGATATGCGAATAGCTGGAGACGCGAGGGAACAGATTGGCAGTCTAGACCTGGATACGGCAGAATATGTGTTGCTGAGCCTGCAGCACTCCTCCTACGTAGGGAGCATAAATGCAACAGCCTCCTAGCCAACAAGCTACGAGCGAAGTGTCAGGATGAGAAGGTGGGTGCCATTCTTCAGTTGGATGGCAGCAAAGTGACAGAGGAATTGGACATTGAAGTCACCTATAGGGACTATTATAAGTCCCTCTACGAAGCACAAGACCTGCAGTCTGCGACTCATGGCCTATCTGCAAGAGGCACACACATCCGACTAACATCCCAACAGGCTGCTTCCCTGGATCAGCCCATTCTCATAGAGGAAGGCATAACCACCATCGCAAGACAGGAGTTCCTTAAACCCCAGTCCCCCCGATGGCTTTCCAGCCCTTTTCTATAAAACGTTTTGTCAGGTACTCTCTTCTATCCTCACTAGACTCTTTAATTTGCTGGTGGATACAGGCAACCTCTCGCGCTCCATACTGGAGGCAACCATTACAATTCTACCCAGACCAAGGAAGGATAGATGCCAGTGTGGTTCATATCCGCCCATTTCACATATAAACTTGGATGCCAAGCTTTTCACCAGCAAGGCTAGGACCCCTTCTGCTGGGCATAGTTAGGGTTTATCCCTCACCCCCAATGGGGCAACACAAAGCGAATCCTCCACCTAGTTTAGGACGCTCCCGCGCCGCACGGCCACCCGCTGCTGCGAGTGCCTCCCCGCCCACCTCTCTGCTCGGCCGGCTGCCGCGCTCTCCTCGTGGTCGCCTCCCGCCTTTGCCTCTGTGCGTCTGTTTGGGTGTTTATTTATTGTAAGTTGCATTTATTTTTCCTTTCTGTATTTTGTTGTTGCTTTTCTCCTTAGTTTTCTGTATTTTGTTCCTGGTTCCCCTCTTTGACTGTTTTCCCCCGTCTCCCCGCTCCCCGCTTCCCGCCACCGCCGCCAAACCCCGCCCCTTTTTACATTCTGTACCCTCCCCGCTCCCGCCTCCCAGCTGCTCCGCCCTCCCTCGCACTTCGCCATATATGGCGACCGTGCGCACGCGCAGCGTTGACGCGCAGCGGGCGCGCCGATTGTGCGCCGAAGGCGCGCCAAAGGTAAGCCCGTCTGCGCCCGTCCGCGCCTGGACCGCGCCCAGTGCCAGGACCCCTGGCCCCCACCGACGGAAGCCGACCCGACGAACCTACAACGCCGCCTAACTCATCGCACTCAACACCGGCGGCATCCCGGGTTGCCACCGAGCCACCCCGAAGCACACCCACGGACCCTTCAGCTGCCACGCCTGCAAGTTCTCCTGCGTCCGGACCTGCCCTGCACCAGCACCCGCCAGGCCGAACACCAGCAGCAACCACCTCAAGTGCATCCTGATCAACACCCGCTCCGTCCACAGACACGCCATCGAACTCTGGAACCTCCTCGACACCACAGCCCCTGACATCGCCTTCCTCACGGAGACCTGGTTGAACGCCTCCTCAGCGCCCGACATCGCCATCGCCATCCCAGAGGGCTACAAGATCACCCGGAGGGACCGCACCGCCAACCAGACGGGAGGAGGCATCGCCATCATCCACAGGGACACCATCCGCATCACGACCAACACCGACGACACCCTAACCACCGCCGAACACCTGCACTTCCAGATCCACACCGACCCGAAGACCACCCTCAGAGGCATTCTGATCTACCGACCCCCGGGACCACGCACACGATTCAGCGAGGACATCGCCGACTTCATCAGCCCGCATGCCCTCCCCTCCGCTGACTACATCCTCCTGGGGGACCTCAACTTCCACCTGGAGAACACCATCACCCTGCTCGACAACCTCGCCAACCTCGGACTCAAACAGCTGGTGTCCACCCCCACCCACCTCGCCGGACACACACTCGACGCCGTCTTCTCATCCAGCAAAGACATCGCCTTCAGCCACGCAACAGGACTCCACTGGACGGACCACAGCTGTGTCCACTTCACCTTCAAACGAACGACGATCCACCACCACCAGCAACAGGTTGCCCGAAGAAGCTGGAACAAGATCACAGCCGACCAGCTCACCGCCTCCCTGAGCCAGCACCCTCCTGCCGGCTCAACGAACCCCAGCCAGGCCGCCGACAACCTCACGAAGTGGATCAGCAACTGCGCGGACGAACTCGCCCCTCTGAGGACCCCGCCCAGCAGACCTGGCAGCAGAAAAACCCCATGGTTCACCGACGAACTCAAGAACTCCAAGAAGAACTGCCGAGCCCTCGAGAAAGTATGGAGAAGGGAACCAACAATGAACAACATGTCCACCCTCAAGCTCGCCACCCGGAAACACCACCAACTGATCCGCGCCACCAAGAAAACTGCATACAAGGACCGTCTGGACAACAACGCACACAACTGCAAGGAACTCTTCAACATCGTGAAAGAGCTCTCCAACCCCAACGCCGGAAACAACGACATCACCCCATCGCAAGACCTCTGCAACTCCCTCGCCTCCTACTTCCACAACAAGATCGCGGACATACACAACAGCTTCAGCATCCAACCAACGCACGTCAAAACCGCAGCAACGCCACCCACCACCACCCTCCGCGCCTGGACCCCGATCAGCACCGAAGACACCATCCGCACGATGAACTCCATCCACTCCGGATCTCCAACCGACCCCTGCCCTCACCACGTCTTCAACAAGGCCGACGCTGTCATCGCACCCCACCTGCGGGACATTATCAACACCTCCTTCGACACCGCCACCTTCCCTGAGAGCTGGAAGCACGCCGAACTCAGCGCTCTACTCAAGAAACCTACAGCGGACCCCACCGAACTCAAGAACTACCGTCCCATCTCGCTCCTCCCGTTCCCGGCCAAAGTCATCGAAAAGACCGTCAACAAACAGCTGGCCGCCTTCCTCGAGACGAATGGATCCCTCGACCCCTCACAGTCTGGCTTCCGAGCCAACCACAGCACCGAGACCGCCCTCATCGCCGCCACCGATGACATCCGCACCCTGATGGACAACGGAGAAACAGCGGCCCTCATCCTCCTGGACCTCTCCGCGGCATTCGACACTGTCTGCCACCGCACCCTAGTACAGCGCCTTGGCAACATCGGAATCCAGGAGAAGGCACTGGAATGGATCACCTCCTTCCTCGACGGAAGAACACAGAGAGTCCGCCTACCACCGTACAAGTCAGAGGCCACCGAAGTCATCTGCGGCGTCCCTCAAGGATCCTCGTTGAGTCCCACCCTCTTCAACGTCTACATGAGCCCCCTCGCGGCCATCGCACGCCAACACAACCTCAACATAATCTCCTACGCCGACGACACCCAACTGATCCTCTCCCTGACCAACGACCCCGCCGCCGCCAGAGCCAACCTGCACGAAGGGATGAGAGATGTAGCTGAATGGATGACGACCAGCCGCCTGAAACTGAACTCCGACAAGACGGAGGTCCTCATCCTGGGCTCCTCGCCCTCCGCCTGGGACGACTCCTGGTGGACGCCCGCCCTGGGCACCGCACCCAAACCGACGGACCACGCACGCAACCTGGGCTTCATCCTGGACTCCTCCCTCTCCATGACCAGACAAGTCAACGCTGTCTCCTCGTCATGCTTCAACATCCTGCGCATGCTACGGAAGATCTTCTGGTGGATCCCCACCGAGACCAGGAAGACTGTCACCCAGGCCCTCGTCACCAGCCGACTGGACTACGGCAACGCCCTCTACGCCGGAACCACTGCCAAGCTCCAGAAGAGACTCCAGCAGATCCAGAACGCCTCAGCCAGACTCATCCTCGACATCCCACGAAACAGCCACATCTCCGGGCACCTGAGAGACCTGCACTGGCTCCCCGTCAACAAAAGAATCACCTTCCGCCTCCTCACCCACGCACACAAAGCCCTACACGACCAAGGCCCGAGCTACCTCAACAACCGAATCAACTTCTACGCTCCCAAGCGCCACCTCAGATCAACCAGCCACGCCCTCGCCGCCGTCCCCCGCATCCGAAGAGCGACAACAGGAGGAAGGTCCTTCTCCTACCTGGCCGCCAAGACCTGGAACTCCCTCCCGACCGACCTACGCCTGACCCAGGACCACCTCTCCTTCAGGAAGAGGCTTAAGACCTGGCTGTTCGAGCAGTAAAGGCAACCCCCCCTCCTAGCGCCTTGAGACCCTACGGGTGAGTAGTGCGCTCTATAAATGTATTGATTGATTGATTGATTGAGTGGACAATGCCAATAAACTGTGGATACTTTTAGCTTTTGACGCTCAAAAAGCGTTCAACTATGTGCATTGGTCCTACCTAGAAGGAACACTGACCCATTCTGCAGTTGGAGACCGATTTTGCGATGGACCCTTAGCAGCTATGGGGCACCTAGGACAGCGTTCTCGGTGAATGGAGTGCTTTTAGCCCCCTTCCCCACTGTAAGAGGTACGAGGCAGGGCTGCCTGGTTTCGCCCCCGTTGTTTGCTCTTTATTTGGAGCCCCTGGCACACAGGGTTAGGGATGATCCGAGAATTACCAGGACGAGGTTTGGAGGTGAGGAACACACTATTAGCCTTTACACGTATGGTGTTATTGTGGTGACTGAGGACCCATTGCAGGGCCTACCGGCTTTCTTGACTGAACTTGAGCAGGGCAGGGAGGCGTCAGGCTTTCACATCAACCTCCTGGTTACTAATGCTGTATTGGACTAGCAGGTTTCTCACTATCCATTTACATAAGCAGACTCTTTGGTGACATACTTTGGAATATAAATAGGCCCCCCCATAAATGAGACAGTGGCTATCAACTGCTTGGCCCTACTCCGACATGTCTGGACGGACCTTGCACAATAGAAACACTACTGTCTTTCCTGGCTTGGAGAGTGAAGGCTCTGATAAGGACTCTCTTATGGACGGCTTTATTCCTGTTTCAGGCTCTCCCACTAACACCCCCGGTGGGCATGTTACCATCATTCCAGGCGGAAATCCATCAATTTGTTTGGGGTGGACAAGGCCTCGTATGAACCACAACCAGCTTCACTGCCTGGTCCATAAATGGGGTTTGGGTGTAAATAAGGTTTTGCACTACTACCAATCCGTGCAAAATCGGTTCCTCCTGGAATGGAGCCAAAAGAAGTCCGAGAAGTAATCAGTCCAGGGGCGGCTGACAGGAAAGGGGGGCAAGGGGAGGTAGACTATTTTGTAAGAAATAGTTAAAATTATCTGCAGTCGCGTTCCAGCCGCTGTCTCTCCTCCATCGCAGGAAGCACCCGGGCTCCAGTAAGCCAATCATAATGCTGCAATGCAGCATTGTGATTGGTCTGAGCACTGTAGTACAGCGCTCAGATGGGGTCAGGGAGCCTGTACATGTTCCTGCAAAGTGTGCAAGACCCATTTGACTGGCCCAAGAGGCCGGCAAAACAGTCATCCGCACTTAGGGAGTGAAAACCACTCCTGCCCCGTCACTTGCTCTGGCAAGCCCTGCCACTAGGAATGGAAAAATAAAAATGATAATTATCAGTTATCATTTTATTTTCCTCTGCACTGCTCTCAAAGCAGTGGGGCAATGCTCCTCCGCCTTAGCGAAGGAGCCACCATTTGAAGCAATGACGTTTTATAGATAGGTCAGTAGCAGGAGACCATCTCTAGAAAATCACTTGGCTTCGGAACAGCCAACGAGCCTTGGGTCTTATTTCATCCCTTGCAACTAGCGCAACACTCTTAAGGTGTGGGACCGGGTCACTACTTGGTGGCCTTTGCCCTTATTTCCATCACCAGTGAAACCAATTCTGGGGAACATGGAGTTTACTCCTGGCCTCCACCCCTCTGCCTTTAAAGCAAGGCAGGCAGCAGGCTGTAGATTGATTGGTGGCTCCCCCACAGCGTCGCCCCACTGCTTTTATCAGTGGGACGCAGAAACCAAAAATGATAACTTTGTGTTATTTTCATTTTAGTTCTGCCTCCTGCAGCTTTGCGGGTAGGTGAGTGGGCGGGCTGCTCTGCTCTTTAAGCAGGGCAGGGGCAGAGAGTTTGCCCACTTAAGTGCGCAATGACTGTTTGGTCAACCCTCTCTTGCCGCCTAAACCAGAATGCTCAAAACCAATCACAATGCTGCTGCAGCATTGTGATCTGTTAGGGGAGCCTGAGAGCTCACCAATTACAACGCTGCACTGCAGCGTTGTCATTGGAAAGTGCGGCCAGATTTCTGTTCCTCAATGTGCTCGAGGAGAGCAGGAGCAGAGATGTCGACCTGGGATCTGGGTTCATGTTTAAGTGATCTGCCCAGAATCTCAGGATGTTGCGCCAAAGCTGAGACCCGAAACGGATCCCCCAGCTACCGAGTCAGCAGTTCTGCCACCTGTGCCACATCCTCTCCTATACCATAGAAGACTTATGCCACAAAACAACCTGGCATTAGGTGACTCTGCTCCACAAAGTAAAACATTCTTACACAAAACAGACTTCTAAATAGTTGGCAAAGCCTTAGATTTATCCCATCTCGATGATAGTAGCCATATCTTGGTTGGCATCTCGGAGAGCCCCTTGAGACTAATGGAGACTATGCTACTCACTGCTGGAAGTCTCCTCAAAGAACAATTTACTCCAACTTTCATAGAACTGGCTCCTAAAATCAAGCTTCCATCACATTAAAGACATCGTACATCACTTACAGAGCTATAATCTTACTAAAGTTAGGTGCCAGGGTTGAAGAACTCTCGAGGATCAGAACACACCATCCTCATAAGAAAGCCATGCTTACAAGAACTGTAAAGAGAAGAAAAAGATGCCTAGATCTACGCTTCTGTATCAAGTGCCGGGAGCAATATCCTGTCCAGATTCTGCTTTGTTTCAGGAAAGAGCTTCCTCTTCTAGCAGCATCTTATGGCAACATGCTGAAGGGTACAAAACAACCTCAGATTGCACTAACCCATCACTATCTATCAAATTCAAGCCTCCTCCATGGTGCAAATACCACATGAACTCTTGTGGATAAGGGTCAATACTTCTCTTTTCTCTTTCCTTTAGCGGCTATCCAAATATTAACTTTCTACCACCTTTAAATTCCTCCCTCTTCACTAATTGTAATAGTCCCCCATTTATGTTCATTGCTACTCTGCTTTCTTTTTTTTTTTTTTTTTAATTTATTTATTAAGGTTTTTTCATAATACGAAATAACAGAAAAAACAATTCATTTATCATTGCACTTTTGTTTTACATCGTATTACGATTGTTGTAGGACATACATCTGATCTAGGTCAGTGATTCAACATGTCATCAACATTCAACCAATATAGTCCCTTCACGGTGGGGTGCATCATACGGGGGTAGCCCCTGTGTTGCGCCGTTCATACTTGTTGCCATTGTAGTTGCGGGTGCGCTTGCTAACGTTGGACTTGTGTGACCCCACTTGTAGTGTATACCTGCTTATGCCGTGCGCAATGTGTCTGTGCTTGAGTAGTGTGTTCGTGTCCCCAATAAGTGAACCGTAACTTCGTAACTTCATAACGTCTGGTGCATAACCGTACACCAATAACTGTGTGTGCTCAGATTAGACAGGGGTTGGCAGGAGGCTTGCATTGGTCGATGGAACGTATTCTGTGATACGGGTGATGACGTTGTTTCCATGTGATGTGGTCATCCCGTGATCCACTACCTAGTGCGCTGGGAGAGGGTCCGTACGCGAACCAGGTCTGAGCGAGCAGTTTCGCCTATAAGCAGGACGCGTCGATACATTGCATGCGCTGGTGTGGATCTAGGTACATTCCTACGTCCTTGAAGTGTCCGCGGTGGGCCCTATAGCGGACGCATGTGCTGTCTGGGGTTGGGGACTTGCCGGCTCGGACTCAGGGGTGGTTACATGGGTGAAGGTATGAAGTAGTTGTGCCGACTCGAGAGAGATGGGATGTTTGTGGGTACCCTTCGCATCTTCATCTCGTAAAACCTCTTCCTCCGCCCTTCCCCATTTTTTCAAAGCCCCTATCCAGGCTGCCACCGGGGGGGCTGCCGGGGCTCGCCAGTACATGGCTATTCCCCTTTTCGCTAAGAGGATGGCAAGGGATAGGAAGCGATGCTGTGTTATGTGAGTTTTCCGTCTACGGAGCACTCCAAGGGCGCACGCCTCCCAGGTGAAGAAGGTTGTGATGCTGGTTGTGGTTCTGAGTGTCTGGTGGACCTGGCCCCAGTATTCCTGAAGTGTAGGGCAGTCCCAAAACATGTGTTTGAAGTCTGCGCTCGATAGTTGACAAAGGGGGCAGGTAAAATCTGTATCTGGATAGAACTTGTGGAGCCCGTGAGGGGTAAGGTAGGCCCGATGAAGGGTGTTAAATTGGATATTACGGAAGCGAGCATTCCTCCTGGATACTTTTTTAGGAAACTCAAGGGCTATTTCCCACTCTTTATCATGTAGTGCCCGTCCTATTTCCTCTTCCCATTTCTGACATAGCGGTTGTAGGGAGGGGAGAATAAGTGTTCGTACTGCTTTGTACAGCCACGTATCCAGGAGGCGCCCTATCCCCATATGTAAAATTGTGTGAATAACCGGGTGAGTCGGTGGTTCCCCTGCTGATGGGTCCCAGTATCTACGGCTAATGTTGACCAGTTGACTGTGTAGTAAGAATTGTCCTGGAGGAAGCCCGTATTGTTCCGATAAGTGGGCGTACGTTTTAATTTGGCCATTCTCAAATAAGGCTTCCATCTCCGTGATCGCCAGGTCAGTCCAAATTTGGAGTGTGTTGGCACTGTAGTACCCGTTGTCCTTGGGGAAACCCACCAATGGGAACAAGGGTGAGTATGGGGGCCGGCCTCGGGACATACGATGGATACGCAGCATACAAGTGCAAGCTATTGACAGCTGCAGAGGCCGCGTGCGTATGGGTCTCGTACCTGGGAGTAGCAGCTGGCGGATGACTGGCAGTGGCGTGCGGCCTTCCGCGGTGACGGTCTCCCCCGTGTGCCGCTCTGCCGTCCAGTATGACAGTCACTGGAACTGTGCTGCGAGGAAGTATGCCTCAAAGGAGGGTGCTCCCAGCCCCCCCTCCGTCGTAGGGATGTATAATGTAGTCAGGGCCACCCGGTGTCGTCCCGCCCTCCCCCCATATCAGCTCAGCAAGCAAGGAGTCTAGCTCCTTAAAAAATGGCTGTGGTGGTATAACTGGGATGTTAGCAAAGTAATATAACATGCGTGGGACCATAAACATTTTGGCCAGTGCCACTCGGCCTATAGGGGCTAGAGGCAGCGATTTCCAGAACCCCACCGCAGAACGGAGACCCGCCAAGGCCCTACGGCGATTCCCATCGTACATATCCGTCAGGGAGTGGTACAGGTGCACTCCCAGATATCTGGGCGCCTCGGCATTCCATGCAAGTGATTGCATCCCTATCTGTATCTCGAATGGGGCTATGTGTGGGCTGAGTGGATACAAGGTGGATTTTTCCCAATTGACCTTCAGGCCAGAAGCCTCCGCGAAGTCATGTAGTGCTTGCCATATGGGTGTCAGGTCTTGGGTAACGTCACGGACATATATCATGTTGTCCGCATAAAGGGACACACAGTGTGTCATGCCTGCCAGTGGAATGCCCACTCCTCCCCCTCCTGGCGTAAACGTATTGCCTGGGGCTCCACCGCTAGGGCAAACAGGAGAGGGGATAATGGGCATCCCTGCCTTGTTCCCCGCTCCACAGCAAATGGTGGGGAAATATATTCATGCCCATCATAACCCTCGATGTGAGATTGGTGTATAAAAGGTTTGTATAGGCTACTAATGTGGGGCCTATGTCTACCCTGCCGAGGACCGCAAACAAGTAGGACCATAGTAATGTGTTGAAGGCCTTTTCAAGGTCCAACATGAGGCAGGCAGCCCGTGGGAATTGCATCTGTGTTTCGTCCTGTATATGGAACAGCCTTCGTAAGTTTTGTGAGGTTGTGCGCCTTGGGATGAACCCACATTGATCTGGGTGGACTAATGGTGCCAAAATTTGAGTGTATCGTTCCGCTAAGATTTTCCCTAATACCTTGCAGTCCGTATTGAGGAGGGTTATTGGGCGATATATTTAGAGGGCAGGGTGGGATCTCTGTGTGGTTTGGGGAAGGTGACTATGATTGAGTCTCGGAGGGAGCCGGGGAGTATTCCTCTGTCTAGTGCAACATTATACATTACTGCCATATGGGGGGCAATTGGGTTGCATACGCGCTGTAATATTCTACTGGGAAGCCGTTCATTCCTGGGGCTTTATTACACGCAAGCGCTCTAATTGTGTGGGTAACGTCCGTAGGCTTAATCCGTGTCTCTAATTGCTTTTTATCTTCCGGCGAGATTTGGGGAACTGGTAATGGGTCTAGGAAATTGGCTCTTGTTTGGTGACAGTCCCATGCTGGGGCCTTGTAGATGCCGGAGTAGTAGCCATAGAAGACATTTAGGATGTCCACTTGTGAGTGGCGGAGAACCCCTGTGCTATCCATCACCGCTGTAATCGGCTTGAGCTCCGTGTCTTGTTTGGCCAACCATGCCAGAAGCGCGCCTCCCCTATTACCTGTTAATTTTCTGTGGTCATCGCGCAGCAAATTGAGGTCCGAGGCCAGTTCACCAAACTTATTCTCCATGGTTATACGTGAATGTTCAATTGCTGCGAGGACTTGGTCTAATTTGGCTGACGTGCCATCCGTGCCCGGAGGTTCTTTTGTTGAGTGTGCAGGCATCTGGTTGAAGATAGTTTGCGGGTCGCCATCGGGGTAGTCGTTGCCACAGTCGCTCTCTGTCGTCCCATGACTTTCCACTGCTCCCGAATAGTACGTATGCGCCTCGGCTGCCTCCGTCTGTTTCCTGGCACGGCCTGTGAGCTGGTGCAGCACACAAAATATATTGGCGTCTTCCCCTCTGGATTTCGTCCAGGTGTGAGAGTTGTGTGGAATATCCGCCCCTCCAGGTCGGGTCAGCGATGTTAGGGAATCCGTTCCTCCGTCGTCTAGGCACCCCAGTTGTCGATGCTGTATGGCGCCACGGGAGACCCCCAGTGGTGATGTCCCCATTTCACGCGAAGGGCATGTGTCCCGTCGCTCTGCGCAACACACTCCTTGCCCTTCGGTCCTCCTGGTTTCGTGGTAGGGCCGCAGAGGGGGGGGGTTCTTCCTCGACTCTTCCTTAGATGATAGTGTATGTCCTCCCGGGGGTGTGGGTCGCTTCAGTCTCTGGGTAGATGGGACCTTCTGGGCGGACTATCCCCTCACTTTGTGGTGGCTCCCCCGCGTCTCCATGACGGACGCCGGCCTGGGGGGGTGGGGGGTGATGTTGTCCCCTCTTCTCGTTAGGGCACAATAGGAGGTTCCTCAGGGCTGGGCTGCCGCAGTGACCAGGCGCCGATAGAAGTGGCGAGGTCGGGTCTCCGTTAGGGGGCTCTGGCCCTGTACACACGGCCTATCACCCTCAAGCCGCAAGGCGGCGGGCTTCCCCAGCCGCTTCTCCCGTCACTGTCCCCGCACACCGTGAGCGTGGCCTCCTGTCAGCAAGCCCCTCTCTCCCAACGGTGATGGTGGAGGCCGAGACCTACCGGCGTGGGGGGTCACCTTGTGAGCTGCACCCCATGGGCTGTCCGCTGCTAGTAGAAGGGGCGACCCAACGACACCCACCGTGCAGGTCACAGCGCCAGGGGCCACACAGACTAGCGGTCCCACCGCGGCAGTGTCTCAGTGCATAAGCGCCGTGTGCAGATCGCGGGTCTTCTTACGCCCGCCGGGCTCGGCCGTCAGTCTACAGTGGGCGCCGCCATTTTCTCCAACGTGGTGGTGCAGAGGCGTTTGCAGCCCGTAAAGGTGTCTGTGTGATGGGCTCTTTCCCCAGATGGCAGCCACGCTGGAGGCCGTTTCCCGGGGGCCGTCCGCCGACAGCCGGATGGCACTCACCGCATAGGACGCCCGGCCGAGGCCACACAGGTCAGTGGTTGTGCGGCGTTGGGGTCTCCGGTCTCGGGTCCACGCACAGGTCCCAGGCCTCTTCACTCCCTCTGGGTCCGGCCGCTAGCGGGTGGTGGGCGTCGTCATGAGCGCAGGAAGCCTCAGAGGCGCCCGGTAGCATCCGCGTCTCGTGCAGGGGCTCCCGAAGCGGGCCGTCCCCTCCCGATGGCAGCGGAGGGGGTCAGAGGCTCACACCCGTAGAAGGTGCGGTGTAGGCCGCTCTACGAGAGAATGTCTGCCAAACTTGGGATGGGCACCCGCCTGGCACCCCCCACTTGGGTCGTCCAACCGGGGACCGCGGAACTCAGCAGCCCCTCACTATGTGCGTCCCAGGACTCGGGGGGGGGGGGGGCGGTCGCAGAACTCCGGGTCTCCTCGCTCTCGCCGGGTCCGCCCTTCACTGTGCGGTGGGCGCCGCCATTTTGATCGTAGGGCTCGGAGGCGCCTGACCGCAGCTACCTCCAGCAAGGGCGTCAGTAGCCGCGTTTTAGGCCTCACACGGCCCGCCGATTATGTCCTGCGGTTCCTGTGCTCCGGTCTCAGCAGACCCCGGGCATTATGTCGGGTTTATGGGCAGTTGGCACGGGCGGCCATGCGGAGCTCTAGGGGATTGTGTCCGCTATCTTGGCCCGCTCAGCCATGCCCCATTGCTACTCTGCTTTATAGTTGTAACCACACTTTATAAATTCCTACATAAATATACACAGAACAAGTTACTTACTTACCTTTAGAAACATTCTCTCAGAGATAAGACAGAACTCATGGATTCCTTACATTTCTCTTTGCAAGAATCAAAACAGACCTAGACATTGGTGGAGACACCCCAAGCCACTTGGTGCCATTTATGTCAGGTCTCAAACTGCATGAATTCACAGGAAGTGATGTTGCAGCCACATAACAACCACTATTTATAATAACAAGAGCAACCCATACGTCCTTGTGAGCTGGGTAAGTACATGAGTACAAAAACAATGTTCACAAGGAACTCATTTTCAAAAATAAATAACAATTTTGGCAGATTAAATAATTGCAATGCTAAATCGCACAATATATGTGATAGATGACCCTTCTATGGGTTTATGAGTCAATCAGACAGTTCATAAAGATATTTCTAGACAAGCTCACAGAAACTTTTCAATTAGTTATACCTAACTTTAACCGATGTAGGCACATTTATTTCACACAAAAGAGTAATATAGCAAACACAATTTACTGATTTTTCTAATATTTTACACATAAAAACAGATTTTGTGACCCAAAGTGTAGTGACCATAACCATATTTACAGTGAACATTAAGTGACATATTCAGACATAAAACGGTTATCAGTAGGTTTCCAAAAAGGACAAAATATGAATGTCAAAATAAAATTTTCAAGCTGTCTCTTTTCGTAATTTCGTCGACGCCGTTTCGACCCTCTCTAGATACCGGGTCTCATCAGGACAGTGTATCTGGGGACTAAACAAGGAACAATATATAACTATAGACGTGTGTAGGGTTGAAAAGAACGGAGCTTGTCATAAGTGGAGCTGATCTTACCGAAAATGTAAGTGCAGATGTGGTGGCGTATCCAACCTGCAATTATGGAAGCACTGATTTAATCTAGTGGATTGGTACAGATAATATATGTCCATTGTGCTCCCCCTGTGCTTAGTGGAAGAATATGAAAATAATGCAGACTCACGGTTTTTAGTCTTGCATCATGAGAGCGATAACGACGGGTGGGGCAATATGCTTCAAGCGTTGATTAACGCTTAATTTTCTCAACCACCTATAACGAGTGGAAAAGTTGGCAGAAATCCCGGATAAAAGCCGTAAACAGACAATTCCCTTGAAATTTTGGGAATACTTACTGAATCGCGGTACGAGTCCAGAGCATTAGCTTATCCTGGTCTGCTCGGCTGCGACGTTCGCTAGTCTCGAGTCGACCGGAAAGCAGGAAATGCCAGCTATTATTGCTAAGCACCAAAAACTACCGCAAAGACAGCCGCCATCTTATAGGGGTCTTTACACGGTCATATGTATTAAGTTATAACAAGGTACTTCATTAATCAAGTGCTTAGGGCCATGTTAATGGTACTCTATTTGAACAAGAAAGTATGACACAGACTTGTATTTACGGGCCAACTTGTTCATGTAATAAAAAGAAACACAATGGATGCAAGTTATTTTGAAATTCCACATTGAATGAATTACTACACTTTCTATATTTTATGAAATTCATGCATATTCAAAATGAGTAAATCAAAGGGTCCCAATGTATTTACACAATCATTTCCGAAGGGATAGTGGTGTAAATAATATATACAATAGGGGTCTATCTGGATGAAGAGCCTCATTCTCTCAGGAGATTAAATGGACATAATGTCAAATTATGACGTTTGTTACATATAGTTTACATGTGTATTAATCAGAATGACAGATATATAGAGAATATGTATATGCAGAGTTAAATTAGACAGAGCCCTGTCTATTTCAATGTACTAAATGGACATGTTCAGTGTAGGCTTATAAACTTGCGCCATTCCTCCAGACTGTTCAGACCCTTACGGATTGAGCCATACTTATCTATCCACTTACATTCAAGAAATTGAAGAATAAGTGACATGTCGACACCTCTAGGGGGCATTTTTGGTTTTTCAATGACTTGCCATTTGATATCGTTGGCAGAATGGCCTTTTTCTTTATAATGCTCTACTAATGGTGCATTATCAACCTCACATCGAATACGGCTTCTGTGTTGACTGATGCGCGATTTCACTGGTTGGGTAGTTTGACCTATATATATTAGGTTGCATGGGCACCACACACAATAGAGGACATTAGGTGTGGAGCAATTGGTGAAATCACGTAATTTGATTTTTACGTCACCATGTGTGAATTCTTTCGTTTCCAAGGGGAGGTCACAGGCCACACAGTTTGTACACTTATAGTGACCTGTAATGGGAGGCAAGAACCAAAGATCCTGAATGGTTCTTTTTTCTGAGTTCTTACTTGTATCAGAGTGCACCAGATTGTCCTTAATGTTCTTGCCCTTTTTGAAGGCAAACATCGGTGTTTCAAGACATGTGTTAAGTGTGCTCAGTGTGGGCCAATGTTTTTTAAAGCTTTTCTGTACTTGAGTACTCATGGGACAAAAGGTGGTAACGCACACACTTTTCTTCATGTTTTCCTTTTTTGTTTGATTAAGGAGACATTCTCGTGGGCTACACCAGGCTCTTTTCATAGATGTTCTTACTAGCCTTTTTGGATATCCACATTCCTGGAGTCTGGAACTAAGTATGTTAGCCTCTCTAAAAAAATCTTCCTTTTCGGTGCAATTACGCCTTAGTCTCAGAAATTGACCATACGGCAAACCATCTTTTAAAGCCCTAGGATGGAAGCTATTATATTGCAGTAAGGTATTCCTATCTGTTGGTTTACGATATAAGGTAACATTAAGATGATTATTTCGACATCTAAACTTCAAATCTAGGAATGGTACCATTTCCTTATCCTTTTGAAATGTAAATGTTAATGCTGATTGACAAGTGTGCAAGTACATTATAAAGTCATTTAGGCGTTCATCTGTTCCACTCCAGATGAAGAAAATGTCATCTATATATCGCCTCCAACTCCTTATGTTCATCTTGAAGGGGTTGTTGTCATTGATGTATTTATCTTCCAGGTCTGCTACATAGAGATTAGCCAGGTTGGGGGCAATATTTGCCCCCATCGATGTCCCAAAACATTGTTGGTAATAAACAGAATTGAATCTAAAATAATTCTTCATGAGGGCGATCTCTAGTAAGTCTGTAATGAATTCAGTGGGAACCCTCACTGGAGAGGGTCGTTTATCCAGGGTTGTTTTGATGACATCAATGCTTTCATGCTGTGGAATATTCGTATATAACAAAATCAATATCCATGGTAACTAAGCATTCCTCCATTGGATTATATTCCATTCCTTCTACCAAGTTGATCATGTGAGTACTGTCTCTGACATGTGGGTAGAGTGGGAACATATTCTTTGATGAAGCTATTGATGTAGTGGCCCAGTGGTTCCATGACTGAACCACATCCTGACAGTATAGGTCTTACAGGTGGGTTTTCAATGTTTTATGGACCTTTGGTAAGGTATACAAGACTGGTGTTCTCGGACATACTTTGTTCAAATAATCAAACTCTTGTTTAGTTAGGAAGCCATCATTCATACCATTTATTGTGATGGATCGTATTAGTAGTTGGATCTCCTGGAGGGGGTCTTTTGATAATTTTTTATAATGAACATTGTTGTTAATTTGCCTCAATATTTCTGCTTCATATTTAGATCTTTCTTGTATCACAATACCCCCACCTTTGTCTGCTGGTTTGAAGATAATATCCTTGTTGTTTCTTAAAATATTTAGCGCCTCCCTTTCGGGTTTTGTGATGTTATAGGGGGTGAATTTTCTCTGCTCCTTGAGTTTCATTACATCTTCTATTACGCATCTTTCAAATGCTATAATTTCCGAGGGCATCATAGCATTTGTCGGTATGAAGGTAGACTTTGGTAGCAAGGTTGTTCCAGAACTAGGTATGATTTCTTCTTTATTCTCAAAGAATATTCTCAATCTTAAAGTTCTAAAACAAATTGTAATTCAGTTTGTAATTTAAAGAAATCAGTTCTTTCTGTCAAAACAAAGGATAATCCCTTACTGAGGAGTGAGAGTTCATGGCTATTCAGAATATGCGTAGATCAATTAAATACTGGTATAGTACCTGATGTATCATCGTTGTTATCTCTCGGTCTGTTATCCAATGAGTTAGCCTCATTCACCTCCATTCTTGTAATGTCCACAACTCTTCTTGCTTCCATATTGGCCATTAGCTCTCTGGTCCCCATGTGTAATATTGGCGGCGCGTTTGTCTTTCTCCTGCAAACTGGTGCCAGACTCACCTCGGGTTCCGATTGGAGCCCCTCCCCCTCGGGCCTGTCCTAAAAAAGGTTGCTGCTGTTGTCTTTGTTGTCCACTGGTACCTTCACCTCCTTCGTCTGAAGATCCCGATTCTACTGAAGAGTCAGAGAATCCAACGAGGTTATTATTCTTGTATCTTCCCCAGGTAACACTCTTCTTGAATTGCTGGGGCTGGGTATAGAAGTCGTCTTGGAGGTACGGAAAGGCTTTTTCTTGGCTATAAGCGTTAATGTCCTGCTGGACCTTATCTGCCTTTTTCCTTAGCTCAAAAATATTAAATTCTTATATGGTCTTATTGAGTTTATCTAGTGCTAGCTTTGATTCTTCAAGGTTGTCACATCCAAAGAGTTCTTTCTCCAAGTTTTCTATTTCTAGTAGTTCTTGTTTACTATGTTCTAGGGCAGTTTCTAAACCCAAAACCATCCAATGGCGAGAGCATGTAACTGAAATATGTGAGAACCCACCTTTGAATTTCTCTGAAGATGCCCGGGACGTTTCTCACTATCAGACCTTGTGGAATGATCTTAGCTCGTAGATAATCAGTTAGCATCCAGGCGTGTAACTCAGTACGGACGGGTTTCTTTTTTTCTCTCTCTAATTTGTCTAGTAATAGAGCCCTAGGGTTAGAACTTGCTTGCTGTGTAGTAGTTAAAAAAAAGTGAGGAGCCAGCTGCGATTTGAGCAATGTATTCTTCTGTATACAGTGGGGCCTCTCTATTTGACATGCTCAAGGATTAAATTCACTTGTACACTAGACTTAATACTCTAGTTCAATGTTCTCAATACAGTAAACAACAACAACAAGGAATACAGCAAAAAAACAACCCAAGCAATGGGTGTGAGCACTATATAGAACAACGCTCTTGCAGGAAACCTGCACAATCAATATTTATAATAACAAGAGCAGCCCATACCTGTTGATCTCCAGTCCTTGTGAGCTGGGTAAGTACATGAGTACAAAAACAATGTTCACAAGGAACTCTTTTTCAAAAATCAATAACAATTTTGGCAAATTAAATAATTGCAATGCTAAATTGCACAAATAATGTGATAGATAACCCTTCTATGGGTCTATGTGTCAATCAGACAGATCATAAAGATATTTCTAGACAAGCTCACAGAAACTTTTCAATTAGTTATACCTAACTTCAACCGAAGTAGGCACATTTATTTTACACAAAAGAGTAATATAGCAAACACAATTTACTGATTTTTCTAATATTTTTTCAAATAAAAACTGATTTCGTGACCCCAAGTGTAGTGACCATAACCAAATTTACAGTGAACATTAAGTGACATATTCAGACATAAAACGGTTATCAGTAGGTTTCCAAAAAGGACATAATATGAATGTCAAAACAAAATTTTCAAGCTGTCTCTTTTCGTAATTTAGTCGACGGCGTTTCGGCCCTCTCTAGATACCGGGTCTCATCAGGACAGTGTATCTGGGGACTAAACAAGGAACAATATATAACTATAGACGTGTGTAGGGTTGATAAGAACGGAGCTTGTCATAAGTGGAGCTGATCTTACCAATAATGCAAGTGCAGATGCGGTGGCGTATCCAACCTGCAATTATGGAAGCACTGATTTAATCTAGTGGATTGGTACAGATAATATATGTCCATTGTGCTCACCCTGTGCTTAGTGGAAGGATATGAAAATAATGCAGACACACGGTTTTTAGTCTTGCATCATGAGAGCGATAACGACGGGTGGGGCAATATGCTTCGAGCATTGATTAACGCTTAATTTTCTCAACCACCTATAACGAGTGGAAAAGTTGGCAGATATCCCGGATAAAAGCCGTAAACAGACAATTCCCTTGAATTATTTGGGAATACATACTGAATCGCGGTACGAGTCCAGAGCATTAGCTTCTCCTGGTCTGCTCGGCTGCGACGTTCGCTAGTCTTGAGTCGACCGGAAAGCAGGAAAGTCCAGCTATTATTGCTAAGCAACAAAAACTACCGCAAAGACGGCCGCCATCTTATAGGGGTCTTTACACGGTCATATGTATTAAGTTATAACAAGGTACTTCATTAATCAAGTGCTTAGGGCCATGTTAATGGTACTCTATTTGAACAAGAAAGTATGACACGGACTTGTATTTACGGGCCAACTTGTTCATGTAATAAAAAGAAACACAATGGATGCAAGTTATTTTGAAATTCCACATTGAATGAATTACTCTTGGATAAACGTACACATCATAATTACAACCATTCATAGATCACAATACATAAAAACAAAATAATTATACAATAATTTAACATATTCAAGTCATATTCATGAAATATTCAGAGTAATACACTTTCTATATTTTATGAAATTCATGCATATTCAAAATGAGTAAAACAAAGGGTCCCAATGTATTTACACAATCCTTTCCGAAGGGATAGTGGTGTAAATATTATATACAATAAGGGGTCTATCTGGATGAAGAGCCTCATACTCTCGGGAGATTAGATGGACATAATGTCAAATTATGACGTTTGTTACATATAGTCTACATGTTTATTAATCAGAATGACCGATATATAGAGAATATGTATATGTAGAATTAAATTAGACAGAGCCTACACTGAACATGTCCATTTAGCACATTGAAATAGACAGGGCTCTGTCTAATTTAACTGTACATATACATATTCTCCATATATATCTGTCATTCTGATTAATATACATGATTAATGAAGTACCTTGATATAACTTAATACATATGACCGTGTAAAGTCCACTATAGGATGGCGGCTGTCTTAGCGGTAGTTCGTAAGTACTGCGATTCAGTAAGTATTCCCAAATAATTCAAGGGAATTGTCGGTTTACGTCTTTTATCCGGGATATCTGCCAACTTTTCCACTCGTTATAGGTGGTTGAGAAAATTAAGCGTTAATTAACGCTCGAAGCATATTGCCCCACCCGTCGTTATCGCTCTCATGATGCAAGACTAAAAACCGTGAGTCTGCATTATTTTCATATCCTTCCACTAAGCACAGGGTGAGCACAATGGACATAAATTATCTGTACCAATCCACTAGATTAAATCAGTGCTTCCATAATTGCAGGTTGGATATGCCACCGCATCTGCACTTACATTATTGGTAAGATAAGCTCCACTTATGACAAGCTCCGTTCTTTTCAACCCTACACACGTCTATAGTTATATATTGTTCCTTGTTTAGTCCCCAGATACACTGTCCTGATGAGACCCGGTATCTAGAGAGGGTCGAAACGCCGTCGACGAAATTAAGAAAAGAGACAGCTTGAAAATTGTATTTTGACATTCATATTTTGTCCTTTTTGGAACCCTACTGATAACCGTTTTATGTGTGAATATGTCACTTAATGTTCACTGTAAATATGGTTATGGTTACTACATTTGGGGTCACGAAATCAGTTTTTATGTGAAAAAATATTAGAAAAATCAGTAAATTGTGTTTGCTATATTACTCTTTTGTGTAAAATAAATGTGCCTACTTCGGTTGAAGTTAGGTATAACTACTTGAAAAGTTTCTGTGAGCTTGTCTAGAAATATCTTTATGAACTGTCTGATTGACTCATAGACCCATAGAAGAGTCATCTATCACATTTTTTGTGCAATTTAGCATTGTAATTACTTAATTTGCCAAAATTGTTATTGATTTTTGAAAATGATTTCCTTGCGAACATTGTTTTTGTACACATAACTCCTGGCAAAGCCAATATGATCTTGCCTTTGGGATCTATTGGCTTTGGCAATTGTTTTTAGCAATGCTGTACAGCATCAGAATGCTGTGCAACTTAGTTATAAAAAATAAATCAACAAAAAAAAAACTAGCAGAGGAGCGTATGGGGAGAGGAAAAGCACCATACGAGGGAGAAAGCACCACAGGAGTCAGGGGGTACAATCGAGAAAAATGTGAGAGGGGATCATAGGACAGATGCACATGACTGCAAAATCGAGGAACACAGGCCAGAGGGAGAACACACATGTGAGATCAACAGGGATTATAGGGGGGGTGGGCATTTGGGGTTACAAGAGTTTCAGCTATTGGCATTGTAAATAATGCCTTTTATTTATGTTTTTAAAACAAAGCAAAAAATAAAAGGCATTATTATTTGCAATGTCAATAGCTCAAACTTGCATAAAATACGAGACCTATTGCATTGCAAATACTTATTTCATACGCTGTCGGCTATCGGAGTTCCAACTGTTTTGCCGGTGTGTATCCTGAGCCGGCGTTTTACAATGATGTTAGGCCGGCTAGCTGTTGCAGTCATTTTTTGAAAAGTTTTGAATTTCTTTCTTACTTACTTTTCAATAATTTTGGCTGTGTTTATTGCTTTTTATTTAATTTACTAGCTTTAGTGGTGCTTTCCAAGATTTGTGAATCCCTGTCCACGACAGGTGACCTTATGTTGTAATTCTCTGCTTACAATATTTTAGGTAGCCTTATCAATGTGTCTACCCCTGAGACTACCAGTTTGGGTTTACTAGGTGATCTACTTAATCATCCTTCATTTTACTAATCTCCGTAGGTGTAACTGGTCTTTCTTGGCCAAGAAATATATATTTCTTCGTTTCACCAACTTTGGTGCTTCTTTAGCTGAAGCTTTCTGGAGAGCCTGGCAGTATTTTTATTCTTCTCTTTTATGTTTTCTTTTTACACTTTTGGTGATTTAAGTCTTTCTTTTCTTATATTTTTATTGGTTGCTTTCTCTTAAATCTCTTATTGATAACTGGTCCTGATGACGACCCTGGTCAAGTTTACCATAGCACATAACAAAATAAATAAGCAAACCTGAAGGTGCCTCACGTGCGTCTTAAAAGCCGTTGCAGGAAAGCATGCTGTGTCTGCAGGAGAACAAAATAATGAAAGAAAATAGAGCTCACAGACTAAATAAACATATAGTGTAACCAGACAAGTTAAAAGTCCAGTCCTCATGGGAGGTTAAAAATATAGACAAAGCATTACTAAAGAGGGCCTAACAAGCCTCTTAACGAATCAGGAGCAACCATTTAGAAAGGACAGTAAAAGGAGCCAATTGAAAAGATGGGCAGAGAGTGGGCGAAGCTTCAAGTCCATACCTGAATACAGCATGCCTCTTAGAGCAGCTCATACACTGCCCAGGCTCGACCTAACAATCCAGCTTTAAGTGCCAGGCCAGGTTCTCATTGAACCAGAATACAAGAAACGCAGGACCGGTTTCGCTCTTCTTATAGCTCATCAGCTGGGTATTTCTTGGCTCCTCTGGTACAGTGTACATGAGACCCACATCTGGGTATACCTGTCCCACTTTGGGCGACACACTCAAGTATACAAAAAGTGATGGATGGAGTCCCTGAATTAATCACAGCCACTGGTAATTACTCGCGCTGCATCCCAGTCCATTGTTATTTTGCACACAATGCTGCCTCAGTATGGAGGTGAGAGGTATGCGTGCACGCTGCAGTACACAGGCTACTATCTCAACAGTTTGGGTGGACTGCACCCCGCCAAGGTAGCTCATCAGGTTAAGATACCTGCTTTGGAGACCAGTGTGCTCATTGCACAGTATAGGCTGCAATCCTAGACAGGAGTTGCCTTTTTACACAAGCACTTCTACTCTTTTCTGAGGGCACGCTGGCCGCAGAAATTGCCAGTTAATGAATGTTTCCATCTCTCCCATCCAAAAAGGTCAATGTGTGTCAAATGGCCAAAGGTTGTTTTTGTTTTCCCCACAATGCTCTCTGCTGGAATATTCAAAGGTTACTGGAGTGGGAGAAGTGAGGCAGGGGTGACTGGGTGACAATCTTTAACTGCCCACAAAAGACTGCAGCCAAGAGAGACATCCTGTGCTTGACTAAGCCTCTCTTCCCTGTGTGTACTGAGACATCCATCCTGTGACTGTCCCAGAAGAGACCCCCAGGTAACCGACAGGACAAACAGAGTCAACACTGTGACTACCACCTACAAGAGACTCCCACCACTGGGGAGACATCCAGCCTGTGCTGTCCAAGAAGAGACCTCGCAGCAAGAGAGGAGACAGACTAAGTCCAAGATGTGACTGCCACCTAAGAGAGGCTTCCACCATTGGAGACGGCTGGAAGACATCCAACCTGGGACTGTCCCGGAAGAGAGCCCTGGCCAACAGACAGAACAAACAGAGTCCACACTGTGCCTACAAGAGACTGCCGCTACTAGAGAAGGCAGAGTAATTTCCAGTCTGTGATTGTCCCAGAAGAGACCCCTCCGCAAAAGAGAAGACAGACTGAGTTCAGACTGTGACTGCTGCCTACGAGAGGCTTCCACCACTAGAAAAGGCAGAGGAATTTCCAGTCTGTGATTGTAAGAGACCTCTCAGCAAGAGAGTGGACAGACGGAGTCCAAAGTGTGATTGCCTCTTACGAGACACCCCCGCCATTAGAGAAGACACATGAACTTCCAGTCTAACTGTGCCAGAAGAGACCGCTCAGCAAAAGAGCGGACAGGCGGAGTCACGACCATGACTGCCGCCTACAAGAGACTGCAGGCATTACAGAACACCTTCCAGTTTGTGACAGCAAAAAAATCAGACCCCTTGTGGGAACAAGAGTATCGTGCCCGCTAATACTCTGTTCCTAGATATTACAGCTGGTGTCCATACTCCTCTGCTAACCTTAACTCAAACCCAGAGCAACCAGTTCGCTAGAATTAATTCTATGGAAAATGTAAATACTTTAATTTTGAAAACAAAATTGTACTATTTAGAATCTGAAGTACAAAACACCATATAAAAGCTAATAAAACAGCAGTAGGAAATATGCATGCAAAGAGCTCCTTCAGACTGAAAATAATCTATTATGGTCCATTCACTCAGCACTCAAACTAACAGGTCTCTCCGATCTCACGTAGCCAGTATAATTGTCAAACTCAGTGGCGCTTGTTTTATTCATAATGACATCACAAAAAGCTGAGCCTTTCTGGTGGAATCTTGAGCCTGGTTGGCAGAATCAGGTCTCTGAAGCAGGCGCACAGCCCACCGACCTAGCCAACAAGTTATATGTTTGCTGTAAAGTGTAAGCTATAGCGTGCGTATAGTACCCCAGAAAATAGCATGCAACTGTACACTCTCATCAAAGACCAGAGGCAGGGGTGCTTCTGTCACACTGGACTCCAACTCACCAGGGAGACCTCCTGGCAACTCTGAAAGTGAGCACAAGAAGTTTTTTTTTTTTATTTGGCGGTTCAAGGGTGGGAAAAAGCTGAAGCAGTGGATGTCTGCATACCTGTAACCCAAGACAGGTAAAAGAGGGCCGGGCACTGTGCCAGAATCCAACCTTCATGCGTACAAGATGGCGCCACAAAGCAGTTGGACGCGTTCACTCGGGATGAGGGAGGGGTTGTGGGAGGGATGAGGGGGTTGTGAGAGACACTTGGAGGCGTGTTTTAAATTTGCATATTGTGAAGCGTTTTTTAATTAAAGAAAAAGAAAAACAAACTCTCTGTACTGGCAAACTACTCATCTCCTGCCTCGCTCCACTAGTTTAAATTAAACAACAACAGAAACAAGCATTGGCCGCACGTGCGCCTCGCGCTTAAAGTAAAAAAAACAAGCCCTGAAGTTGTGTGTGTGCGCCCACGCGCGCTAGAAGCAGGGGGGAGGAGGGGGCCTGCGCGATTTACTTGCGGGAGCGATAATTGCTACCATATGGCAGCGTTCGCTCCCACAAGTAAATCGCCTCATGTGCGCAAGTTGCCATTGAAGGCAATGGGACGCGTGCACGAGTTTGGCTGAAAAGCCATGGCGATTAGAAAAGGTATTTTTGCCTATGCAGCGCATGTGCGCTGCGTAGGAGAGCCCTAAAAAAAGGCAGAACCCTAAATGTGAGCAGTGGAAGGAAACAGAGGGAATGCTCCAGGCAGGCGAGAGTTAAACACAAGATGAACAAGGAAATACTTCGAATAGGAAGCCAAGAAATGAGAGTGACAATAAAGCTAACCAGTATTAAGCAATGGGCAGGGTGTAAGCCGCTGTAAGGTTTTGTTCAGCTCTTCAACTCTTCCAAGAGTAAAGTTTTGACATTCAGAAAGAAAGGGGTCAGAGCCAGGCAACATTTTAATTGGTTCTTGAGAAGTGCCAAGATGGGAGCAGCACATTTTATTCTTATCTGGCTAGGATCATTTCAAGCAATTGCCTAACTAAAGATCATATTAACCGTTGTAAAAGTACAGCATTGTCCCAGCCCTCCGCTATCCATAGATTGCATAGGTGCTGTGGGAAAAGGCATTTTGTACAAGATAAAAAACCCGCCTACAAGGGTTATGCCTGTGAAGGGATAGATGTCCTCGACTGGACCTTCTTTGAGATAGTATAGGGACGCATATGGTGTCCAATTTGAACTCTCTACCTTCCCCGTCCGCTCTTCAACTTGAATTTGGGTTACCCTCTACAGCCGTGTCGTTATGGCTGCTGTTCTGAGGTGGGGGAACAGTTTGATGGGAAGTGAAATGGGTTCTATTAGAGTTGCATCAAAGCACAACATTTTCCATAGTATGGAAGAAAGAAGTGCACTTTATTCTTATTACAAGAAAGAATTAGAAATGTGACATATTGTCCAGAGTGGTGATTTACCGTTCCCAAAACCTTTTTTTATAAAAGTCTGATAAAAAAAAATCATTGTACATAGTGAGTAGGAAAAGGAATATTCTTCTCAGTTCACAGCACGCAAGGACTAAGATCATAATTGACAGTAGCATCAATACAAATCCCCAACCCTAGCTCCTTGGAATCTCCCACATGGTGTATGGAGAATCATCTTTTCATTAAGGTTAAATTTGCTCCCATTACGAGTTATCACATGTATATGGGAAGGCATTCTGAAGAATGGGAAATGTTGCGGTCTCTTCCTTAACCATTTTCAATACTTAAATCATGTCATTTTTGTATGTCCATACCTTCATTCTGCACGTCGCCACTTTTAGAGACTGATCTTTATCAAATAGAACATAACTTCAGCAGTTGAGGCTCGCCAACATTTATTCGCTCCCCCAACTGAAATGGCTTGTACAAAATTGTTCAATCTTTTAAATGATCTTTTAAATGTGTTTTCATTTTCTATGCACATGTGCAATTGCTCTTCGCACGTTATTCTGATTTGAACAAAATCGCAGACTTTATTATGCAGTTGTATGTTTCATTAGCGTTGCATAAGCTGTAACCAATTCTGGGCTGTACAGTACATATACCTGTATTATTGCACTTTATTATTGGAGTAGGCTGAACTGCATATTCCTTCCTGGCAGTAATATATCCTTAAAGCATTGTATCTGTCTCAATCAGACTGTTTTGCGTATTGGCACTTATAGGTCTTCAGCACTTTATTATAGAATGTACTGAATTTTGTATTGGTTCTCCGTATTTGCACATCGTAAGAGTGAGTACTTTACTATAGAGTACATTGCGTTATGCTTGCTATTCATTCAGATTTGCTTTTCTGATGGATATGTACATGTAATTTAGGAACCTACTACTGATTAGATGAAACTGTATATTTCAATGATGTAGTCATATATGATTTTTATGACTGTGCCTTTGCTGGGAATGTTTTTATTATGTTGTAATGATAATAGTTTTAAGGACGTACTTCCTATGTGGATCTCTGTTGAGTTTCAAAACATAAGTAATAAATAATTAAACTGGTAAGCTCAGTATAAGTTTTTTGCAACCAGACAGGTAGCGCTGTCTGCGAGGCTCGACCTAAAACATGCCATGGTACCAGAGATGTTATTTATACACATCACTTTCAGAACCAAGAAAGAAAAAAACTATAATTCCTATCCTTACGATAAGTGTGGAAAAAAAGAATCTGCCGGAGATCATATTTACAATGGAAAGAACATTACCAAAGGAAAGAAAAAAGTTACTCTCCTGCCACCTAGTATTTGAAGTATTGCAATTTATTTTCTAACATGGTTAGGTCGCGCTGGTGTTAGCAGCGCATAGCGCTGCTCCAGCGAAAGACCTATTGTTGTGGGTTTGCCAGGAATGGCTGACAGGGGGTGGTTACGCGCATTACCTCACAGATTTCACCTCGAGGACGCGCTTCAGCTGGCGGGCTTGCATCACGTGTTCAGACTCTCCTGTGCGCTGCAGCTCTGGTGTTGTTAACGCGCCTAATGACTTCCGTGTATCGTTACATTTTTTGGGGGGCAAGTGACACGCGCACAGGAAACTGAACTGCAACTGATTTACATTAAATGTAAAAACACATATTGGACCCACACAGAAGAACAAGGCTTCATATGAAAATAAGTATTTATATTATAAACAGTCATAGCTAAATTGCCAAAAACGTGATACAATAGTGAAAGGTGAAGCAGCATAGTGTTAACTTGATTTTAATGAGCAAAAAGCGCTAAAAGACATCGGTGCAGCAGGTGACAAGCAATATTATTTTTTGGGGGGGGCAAGCGGCACGCGCACAGGAAACTGAACTGCGCCGTGCACATCTCCTGTTCAACATCCACCGCAAGTCAGCTTCTCGCAATCGCGCACACTCACACACACACACACACACTCACACACTCACACACACACACACACACTCACTCACTCACTCACCTGCTTCCGATATCCGCTCCTCATCGCTGCTGTTGGGGACAGTCATTTCTGGAGCGCCGGGTCCTCGGCTACCGATGGGTGGGCGGGGGATACGCGGCCAGGGACAGGACTACTTCCAGCCTGCTAACTTTCTGCTGCGGGAGCGGCGCTGTGGTGCACGGGCGGAGCAGTACGGCGGCTGCGCAGGGTTCTTAGCCCCTGCCCTTCGGCCGCCTCCGGGGCTCCGCCCTGCTAGCACGCCATTGGCTGAGCGCCCCTCAGCGCTGGTTAGACTTTACAAGCGTCTCCCTCAGACAGTGCATTTACTTCGAGTGGTGCAGGAACTAGTCATCAGAGCTCAGCTTGTAGTCACTCCCGTGAGGCAGTTACAGTCCTGCTTTAAACTGTGCTGCTGAGCTTGCCTTCAGCAAGGATCTCACAAGTAGCAGCTTTGGCCTGCAGATTTGTCTCTCGCGTATAGCAAAACGTCTAATTTTAGCCGATTTCACCGCAGCATAATTCTACCAAGGCATAAGGGATGCAAAGTGATACCACTTTACATTTGTCCTCTTGATAATATAATAAATGACACAAAACAGTTGTGTAACTTGGTACAAAATTCCACGATTTCTATGTAAACTCTGCTCCAACTATGTTATTGTTAATGGTCAAAATGAACAGCGATTTAAAGTAGCCAAATGTATATTTTCTGCACTATTTATATATCGATTACGACCAGTGGCGTAGCAGGGTGCGAAGGGACGTACTGCAATCAAGGATTAAAGCGTCCTGATGTCTAGTTGGAGTGAAATACAGCAACAATCTGTCTTCACTAGACCACTCGCGCTTCTAGCCCCTTTATTACGGTAGTTTATGTTACAGTATATTTTTTATTTCATCTAATTTTTCCACCGTGCCTCATTCTTCTGGTCTCTCTACTCTGAGAGTTCTCGCTCTTGGATATGCAAGTTATTCAAATAATATTGCACCATTTAATTTATTTCTGTACATAACGTTTGCGACTTCGCTTTAGAAATCATGTAAACAAAACTAAATATCAAACGCCCAACTAGTTAACTCATAAGGGGTCACAAAAACAGCTTAGAATGGCTGGAGTGCTTTGCTTAGTCAGCAGTAGTTAGCCGTAAGTGATGTGATGCGAAGGTGGGACCCTAGAGCGATCCTTCTTGTTCAGTGTCTGCATTTGTTTAGTTGGTGAAGACCACTGTATTCTTGCACCTTTACTATAATCCTCCCCTTGCTGTGCCAGTAGCTTTTCTTGATAGAGTAGCCTAGATTTCCCGCGGGAGTCCTGCCAATAATCAGAAGGAACTGTTGGGTAGGGATATGTAAATAGGCTGGCCCAAGGCCTTTGGTGAGGTTACTCGAACACTTAAGGGAGGGCGGAATAGATATCAGTATGTCGGCACTCCTAACATGATGCATGGTGTTGACCTGCAAAACATGTGGCGTTCCCCTCTAGGGCTTGTTGCTGGACCGGTGCAGTGTTTGATGCGTCTTTGGGGAGCGAACCTAGGAAAAAAGGCTTTTTATTTATGTTTTAATCCTGTCATCTATCACGCCGTGGCATTTTGAAGCGGTTCCCATTGCTTTTATTGTGCCTGATTAATTGTTTCATAATAAAGGTGGTGACTCAGCGTGGGATGTTTGTAGCTAGAGCACTGTTCCCGGTAATTGGTGCCAGACTAGTCGTGGCAAGACTCGTGCATTCCCACACGGTAGTGAGCATGTGCGCAAGGCTCTACCTCCCTGTGGCTTGAGGCAGGACGTACAGCATTGCCTGCTGGAGGCTCGTGGTACAGCCTGTCCATCAATCAGCACCACCACACCATCACTCAGCGCCACCACAGCACCACTCAGCGCCACCACAGCACCACTCGGCACCACCACACCATCACTCGGCACCACCACACCATCACTCAGCACCACCACACCATCACTCAGCACCACCACAGCATCACTCAGCACCACCACAGCATCACTCAGCACCACCACAGCATCACTCAGCACCACCACAGCATCACTCAGCACCACCACAGCATCACTCAGCACCACCACACCATCACTCAGCACCACCACAGCACCACTCAGCACCACCACAGCACCACTCAGCACCACCACAGCACCACTCAGCACCACCACAGCACCACCACTCAGCACCACCACATTATCACTCAGCACCACCACATCACTCAGCATCACTCAGCACCACCACAGCATCACTCAGCACCACCACAGCATCACTCAGCACCACCACAGCACCACTCAGCACCACCACAGCACCACTCAGCACCACCCCAGCACCACTCAGCGCCACCCCAGCACCACTCAGCGCCACCCCAGCATCACTCAGCGCCACCCCAGCATCACTCAGCGCCACCCCAGCATCACTCAGCGCCACCCCAGCATCACTCAGCGCCACCCCAGCATCACTCAGCGCCACCCCAGCATCACTCAGCGCCACCCCAGCATCACTCAGCGCCACTCCAGCATCACTCAGCGCCACCCCAGCATCACTCAGCGCCACCCCAGCATCACTCAGCGCCACCCCAGCATCACTCAGCGCCACCCCAGCATCACTCAGCGCCACCCCAGCATCACTCAGCGCCACCCCAGCATCACTCAGCGCCACCCCAGCATCACTCAGCGCCACCCCAGCATCACTCAGCGCCACCCCAGCATCACTCAGCGCCACCCCAGCATCACTCAGCGCCACCCCAGCATCACTCAGCGCCACCCCAGCATCACTCAGCACCACCACAGCACCACTCAGCACCACCACAGCACCACCAGAGCACCACTCAGCACCACCACATTATCACTCAGCACCACCACATTATCACTCAGCACCACTCAATACCACCACAGCACCACCACAGCACCACTCAGCACCACCACACCATCACTCAGCGCCACCACACCATCACTCAGCGCCACCACACCATCACTCAGCGCCACCCCAGCACCACTCAGCGCCACCCCAGCACCACTCAGCGCCACCCCAGCACCACTCAGCGCCACCCCAGCACCACTCAGCGCCACCCCAGCACCACTCAGCGCCACCCCAGCACCACTCAGCGCCACCCCAGCACCACTCAGCGCCACCCCAGCATCACTCAGCGCCACCCCAGCATCACTCAGCGCCACCCCAGCATCACTCAGCGCCACCCCAGCATCACTCAGCGCCACCCCAGCATCACTCAGCGCCACCCCAGCATCACTCAGCGCCAGTCACTCAGCGCCACCCCAGCATCACTCAGCACCACCACCGCATCACTCAGCACCACCACCGCATCACTCAGCACCACCACCGCATCACTCAGCACCACCACCGCATCACTCAGCACCACCACCGCATCACTCAGCACCACCACCGCATCACTCAGCACCACCACCGCATCACTCAGCACCACCACCGCATCACTCAGCGCCACCACCGCATCACTCAGCACCACCACCGCATCACTCAGCGCCACCACCGCATCACTCAGCGCCACCACCGCATCACTCAGCGCCACCACCGCATCACTCAGCGCCACCACCGCATCACTCAGCGCCACCACCGCATCACTCAGCGCCACCACCGCATCACTCAGCGCCACCACCGCATCACTCAGCGCCACCACCGCATCACTCAGCGCCACCACAGCATCACTCAGCGCCACCACAGCATCACTCAGCGCCACCACAGCATCACTCAGCGCCACCACAGCATCACTCAGCGCCACCACAGCATCACTCAGCGCCACCACAGCATCACTCAGCGCCACCACAGCATCACTCAGCGCCACCACAGCATCACTCAGCGCCACCACAGCATCACTCAGCGCCACCACAGCATCACTCAGCGCCACCCCAGCACCACTCAGCGCCACCACAGCATCACTCAGCGCCACCACAGCATCACTCAGCGCCACCACAGCATCACTCAGCGCCACCACAGCATCACTCAGCGCCACCCCAGCATCACTCAGCGCCACCCCAGCATCACTCAGCGCCACCCCAGCACCACTCAGCACCACCACAGCATCACTCAGCACCACCCCAGCATCACTACAGCACCACCCAGCACCACCACAGCACCACCCAGCACCACCACAGCACCACTCAGCACAACCACAGCACCACTCAGCACCACCACAGCATCACTCAGCACCACCACAGCATCACTCAGCACCACCACAGCATCACTCAGCACCACCACAGCATCACTCAGCACCACCACAGCATCACTCAGCACCACCACAGCATCACTCAGCACCACCACAGCATCACTCAGCACCACCACAGCATCACTCAGCACCACCCCAGCACCACTCAGCACCACCACAGCATCACTCAGCACCACCACAGCATCACTCAGCACCACCACAGCATCACTCAGCACCACCACAGCACCACTCAGCACCACTCAGCACCACTCAGCACCACCACAGCACCACTCAGCACCACCACAGCATCACTCAGCACCACCACAGCATCACTCAGCACCACCACAGCATCACTCAGCACCACCACAGCATCAGTCAGCACCACCACAGCATCAGTCAGCACCACCACAGCATCACTCAGCACCACCACAGCATCACTCAGCACCACCACAGCATCACTCAGCACCACCACAGCATCACTCAGCGCCACCACAACATCCCTCCGCATCATCACAGCATCAATCTGTGCAACCATTCAACAACAACTTTTTCAAATATGTTCTCTCAATGTTTCAAGCTTTATTACAAATGTCACAAAACGATGTTAATATTTCACTTCTGTTCTTGGATTTTCATCACAATAAAATACACTGAACATAATCTTCACAAAAGCTATTTACAAAAGTTTAAGCTATTGCCATTATACATTACAATCACTTTTATTTAAGTATTAATTATTTTAAAAAATTAAAAGCCATTGTTATTTGCAATATCAATACATCTAAGTCACGTAAATACAAAACATGTTGCATTACAAATGCTATAGGTGTCACATTTGCGAAAGTAAAACTATTGGCATTGTAAATGACAAAGCTATTAATTTAGCTATTTTCAAAACCAACACATAAATAAAAAAAATAATTTACAAGACCAATAGCTCAAAGTTTCCTAATGCGAGACCTATTGCATTGCAAATGCTTGTTTTTCTTCGGCTTTTGGTTTTCGACTCAGCCATTCTTACGTTCCACCCTGAAACGAGACTTTTTTCATAATTATCTGACTAGGTAGTGGAGTATGCCTATCTTACAATCTCTGCTGTCTGTTTTTCATCTGCTTTGTTACTGCTTCTCCACCCTTCCCAAAGAAAAAGAAGGGTCATATATAAAATGCAAGAAGCTGCCAACCGATTGTCATAACCAAGTAACATTCTCATTTTGAGCATGTATTTTGCGTATACAGGAGCTGCACACACATTGCTAAAGTTTGAGAAAGTTTTGCTCTCCCAGCAGATAAATATGACGGCTGCACAATAAAATAAAACATCTGTTCAGCCACCCGGACGCCCGAAGGCCCCCGCCTCGTCTGCTCTGGAGCCCCCTTCCCTGACCATGTCCCTGCACTGCTGTGTCTTTTATGCGAGTCGCTCATCCTGTCTGCCATCTAGGTGTTCTACCGTGCTCTTGCAACCGGCCATTCAGGATCGTGTTTGTTACAGTACTGACGTCTGTGCTATACCCTAGTAGATGCCAACAGAGCACTGACTCGATGAGCACTCTTGGAAAGCGGCATTCAGCACAAAGACGGCGAATGATGCTAATATACCCAACAGTTGCATTATCTCTTTCCACTGGTAGGATTAGCTCATGTAGCAAAGCTTGAAAACTGGTCGATTCTCCAGTCCATGGTGATTCCTAATGCCCTCCAGCAGTCAGCAGCTCAACTGGTATAATTTCCACTTTTTTCGGAATGATTGAACGCCAAAGCTGCTCGGCCAGCTTTATTTCTTTCTGTGCTTGATTGAACCTGCAGAACGGGTGCTCACTGATGTGAATCTGTTGACAGGAAAGGAAAAAGTCCCGAAAACAAAGGAGGCAAAAAACAAAATGTGTCTTGGTAATCACACAATCCTTTCTAATGAAATAGTGGAAGAGACCTTCGGTTTCTGGCTGTTAATGAGGATGTGCCAAGGCCTTCTCAGAAAAGGTGCCTGTACACACAGTGGGCAGGGCAGAGTAGGCAGCCTCACAGATCAGAGGTTTACAGCTGTCTGAAATAGTTACCTACCATTACCTGTTGGAAGAGGGTGACTATATTTGTGGAGAAGTGGTTGGTGGTCCAAGACAGGATGGCACAGGTAATAGTGGCTTCCTTTTTCAACTATCCAGTGCTTTCTTCTAGGGAAACTGGACTAAGGCAAAAATGGACTTTGAGCACATGATCTCAACAACATTAAAAAGCTGGGGACTACCAAGAGTATAATGAGGAAGAATTGAAATCAGGTTCTCCACATTCCGGGCAGAGAGCATTTCTTTTATTCGAAAACCGCAGTTTTTTGCTGGGCTTTCCCTCAAAACTGAACCGCAAGGCATACATACCTTTAGGGCACACCTTTTTTCAAAACTAAAAGGGTTAAAAAAGGGCAAAACTAGTCCTGATACTAGTAAATACTGCATAGAAATGAAATGTTTAAGTGCAACAGAACCAGGCATTGATTCCTGGTAGAAAGATGTGGAAGACTGGCCAGAAACATAGGCATCTATTTTAAGAAAATAGGTAGACATTATAGACTATATGAAGACCTTGCAAACCTTAAACTATACAAGCCTCTGGATAATATGCCCATAGATGTTGCATTAATTATCCAATTTAGCTCAGACATCCCTCAACGATAATGTGTAATTAAGAATACATTACATCACATACATCAGTGCCGATTAGTGTTGATGATGAACATCACAAGAAAGTCAAGACCACAGTGGGCTCGGCGGCGTGGCTAGCTGAGCTGCGGAATGGCCGCCTCTTAAGTGAGCTCCGCCGGCCGGGACGAGATCCTGAATTAATCCTGCTCATGACATTGCTGTGGCGGTGTAACTGGGGCGCCCTAAATTGGGGAGGCACCGGTGTATGTGGCGATCGCGGTTTCATCGCGACAAGATCTTCGCTGCTGCTGATTTGGCTGCGGGACAGAGGGGGCGGTGAGAGCGAGACGCCGACAGCAGAAGGAGGATTGACCGAGCGCCCGTGGCTTTGTAGGCCCAACCCACCAAACGGCGTGAGGACCGTACTTAAGGTGGCAGGTTAATATTGGAGGGGCTGAGGTATGCGCTGGCCCTGAGCGCCTATGAGCGGGTCCCTTGATGCTGGGATAAGCATGGTGGTGATGTGCCAAGACTTGTAGCACGGAGCGGGCAGCGCCATTTTGGAGAGAGCTACTGGCAACAGAGGCGGCCAGCGACCTGAGAGAGAGTCAGCGCTGGAGCAACCATGGCGTGGGGGGAGTGAAGGTTCGTCTCCCTGGGAGCTGATCCTTTCCTAAAAGCGAGCTGCTGCCATTGCTGCTGACGGAGCGGCGAGGTGTACTTTACGGCGGCCGGGAGGGAGGTAGCGTACTCCTGTATTGCAGCATCAACGGCACACGTCGGACACCCCGGGTCCTGGCGGCGTGAGGCTGGGAGGAGAAGCTACGGCGGCTGATGGTGGCGCCGTGGGATTCCTTGAGCCGGGCACAGAAGTGCATTTGGATCGTGACGTGGACGGCTTCGCTAACTGAAGCGGCCCGCCATTTTGCTAGCCGGATCTCTGGCGCGTTATAGGAGAGGAGCCCGACTTTGCCTTCATATATCGTAGATCCGCTGACAAGGTTTGCGGTCCGCCCATTTGACAACTGCTGGTGCTAGATTGCCAATGGCCCCGCTACTTGCAGGAGCTACATGGCCCCATGGACTCTGGGTAAGAGTGGTGTGAGGGGTAGACGTTTTGAAAAGCGTGGAGGCAGCACCAATCGTAAAGTAAATCGCAAGAGGCCAAAATTGTGAAAAAATAGATTTTTCTTTTTATTTTCGTTTTTTCAAAGTGCAAGCTGTCCTGGTGTCTTGGCGGGAAGCTCTAGAAGCCGAAATGATTATGAACTGATGCTAGCCTGTGCTGCAATGCTGCATTGCATGGAATATTTCACAATCTCGTCGTGAGTGCATGAGCTAGGTGGTTGTGGGGCACCTCCCCCTGTGCTGCAGCATAACATCTGCTCTGGTGTGCGTATTTGATGCGGGGGTGAGACTCTGAACTGCTCCTCCGGGCTGCCTGCAACACACTTGGTTTGGTTTGAGTGCAACGTAGATGATATCAGGATAAAGCTGAAAAGCGACCAGCCTAGTGGCAGCTGACATCACTTGCGATATAGTGCTTGTGTTGCTTAACAAAGACAACATGGGCAAAACCGATGCCAAGCAGCCCAAGATCACTTTTGAAAATAAGCGCTCCAACAGGCATGCTGAGCAGGATCCAGATGCGCAGGGGGCTGCGGGTCAGGACGGGAAATCGGATGACCATGGAGAAGACCTCAAGTCGTTAATGCTAGAGATGTGCTCCAGCCTGCGTAATATCGATACGAAATTAGACATTTTGACCTCACAATTAGACTCTGTTAAATGCCAGGTCACCACACATGAAACTAGGCTGGATTGCGTGGAATATAGGCACACTGAAATTCACATGTTCCAAACTGAAACAAAAGAGCAACTACTGCAAATGGATAAACTGCTGAGTATTATAAGGGCAAAGAATGATGATTTGGAGGCGCGGTCGCGGAGGAACAACCTCCGCCTTACTGGCATTCCGGAGACAACCGCTATCTCTAAAATGGAAGTGTTTGTGACAGACCACCTTCATGAGTTGTTCGACCCTCATCTGTCTCCGGTGTTTGTGGTCAAGCGAACGCACAGAGCACTGGGCCCGAAGCCACCTGTGGGAGGGACACCACGACCAATACTGGCCAAGTTGTTAAATTACCAGGACAGAGACTCTTTTTGCGCCTGGCAAGGGAAAAATGACAAATCACTCAAAGGAAATAACATCTCCTTCTATCTGGATTTCACCCCAGTGGTGCAGGCGGCACGTAGGGAGTTTCTCCCAGCAAAACGCCTTCTTATGCAAGCGAAGATCCCTTATACCCAGCAAAACTTAAAGTCTCGTATGATAGAACTGCACATTTTTTCACCGATGCTAAGTCCGCACTAAAATTTGCCAAACGTGTGCGGTAACAAGCAAAAAGCGGCTAGAGTTGGGGGGGACCACAGTGATAACCGGCTAAGTGATAATGATTGATATGTACCAAATGCATTTTATTGTCTAAGCTCTGATATGTTACAGGTGCTCTATGCTCTTTTGTCCATTGTCAGACATAATGGTCCACATACAGTTAGATGTGTTAGAGCTTTTAATGCTGTGTATTGCTCCCCTTCCCTACTGAACACATATAAACATAGGAACTCTCAGCCACACGCTATACCACTACTGGCGTGTCTGCGTTACTCCCGGCCACCCTGGTTAACGGGGAAGTATGCCGGCCTCACCACGGCCTCTCGGGGAGAATCCCTATGCTTGCTTTGTTAACTTCCACGGTTGGAATTGGGTGGGTTATGACACAACCTGATTGGGGGGTTGGACTGGGTGGGGGGTGGGGAAGGGAGTTTGATTTTTCTGTTTTGTACCAGTCTGCATATGTTATATACACTAAGAGGCTACACTGGAGCGTTCATTGTCGCTGGAGGTTGGGGATGAGCACAATCACTGCGCGGCTGTTCTAGAAGCACACACGGTCACCTTTAATATTCTTACATGGAAAGTCAAGGGACTGAATGATGGCAGAAAAGCTAGACTGGTCCACGCTTACTTAGCGAGGCATAACATTGACATATGCTTCCTGCAGGAGACACACCTTAACGTGCAACCATCACAAAGACTACGGCACACTAGATGGGCAGACAAACACTCTGCTGTTTATTCAAATTATGCTAGGGGTTTGGTCGCAAGGGTATAGACTGGAAAGGGGAAACTGCTTATGTTGATCTTGAGGGGAGATGTATCATCTTGGGTGGGCGCTTGGGGGGTAGATCTGTGGTATTGGCAGCTGTGTATGGCCCGAATGTTGATTCACCTGATTTCTTTCGCGATATTTGGTCACGGATAGTCTCCAAAGGCTGCCAGACAATAATTTGGGGAGGGGATTTTAATGCAGTGCTAAGTGATGATTTGGATAGACACAGTGCATCACGACCTCTACACCCACATGCTAGTTTGGCCTTACAAGATCTTATGTCTGAGGGTGCCTTGTTGGACATCTGGAGGGTCAGGCACCCCGGACTGAAGGAGGGGACATGCATTTCTGGTCACCACGCCGCTTGGTCCCGCTTCGATTTTTGGTTGGTGTCATCAGATGTGGCCGCATGGACACTTGAAGTCTCCCACCTGGCACGATCACTATCTGACCATGCCCCATGCCTACTTAAATTATTGGCGGATTTGCCACCACGGGCCTTCACCTGGAGGCTGCCCCCCCCATGCCCTACTAGACGAGGCCTTTAAGGAAGAGATCAGGACAGTTATCACCGATTACTTTGCTCTTAATTCTGGTTCGGTAACAACCGAAGCCTCATTGTGGGAAGCATTTAAGGTAGTAATTAGAGGGAAATGCATAGCAAGACAGGCGGGCGTGCTCAAAACCATCAGTTACAATAGCGACAATTGAGGGTCAGATTAAGGAACTTGAAGGCTGATTTTATTCTGACGCCAGCCCTGAAACGGCAGCGAAGCTGAAGGAGAAGCTTTTAGAATTTGCAGAGGAGGCGCAAAGGGAACTTAAATTCCTGGGGAAATACGCTGAAGCAAGGCGTTATGGCGAGGGGGACAGGCCGGGACGCACGCTTGCAGGGATGGTTCGTAAATCTAAATCCGCTTCATTTATACATGAGATTAAAAGGGTCGGAGAAGATACAGTTAAAGGCTAGACAGGGGTTTTAAAGGAGTTGTACGCATGTTATTCTAACTTGTATACAGCCACCCAAGCGACACACTCAGATGGCTTACAGGAGTTTTTAGATTCCATAGCATTGGTATGGTTCAATGATACAAACAGACGGTACATGGACCTCCCTATCACTGTAGAAGATGTCGCGCAGGTGATAAAGAGTTTGCCGCTGAACAAAGCCCCAGGGCCGGATGGTCTGACGACCGCGTTTTACAAAACATATGTAGAAGAACTGGCTCCAAGATTATTTTTATTAGTATATGATGAGGCATTGGAGACAGATTCTTTCGCCGTCCATGCGAGCAGCGATGATTATGACCCTGCTTAAGCCGGAAAAGGAGGAAACAGAAATAGACTCTTATCGGCCATTGTCCTTCATAAACGTAGATGTTAAAATGTATGCCAAATTGCTGGCGAACCACCTTCAGCCACTGTTCCCAATGGAAGCCCTCCCAGATCAATCGGGATTTATATCAGGGCGATCAACGTCGCATAACCTTAGAACGCTGTTTTCAGTGATACATTATCTCCACCAGAGTGTACATGCTGCAGCCATTTTTTTTTTAGACGCCACTAAAGCATTTGACTCACTTGAATGGCCATACTTATTTACTATATTGGCGCGTATGGGTGTGAGCCCTCTGTTCATTACTCGTATTAAACTGCTATATACTAATCCACTAGCCCGGGTGCGAGTCAATTGCCTGGTTTCAGAGACGTTTCCTATATCACGGGGCACGAGACAGGGCTGCCCGCTATCACCTTTATTGTTTGCGATCACCATGGAGCCCCTAGCCGCCAGGATACGTCAGCATCATACTGCAAGAGGCATAGGGTTTAGTACTCGCCGCCTCTTGATATCTCTTTATGCAGATGATGTGACCTTGTACATCATAATTCCAGCGGAAACTTTTGATCCGGTCCTCCATGAATTTATCAAATTTGGTGGCCTAGCAGGCATTTCTATTAATTGGGCAAAATCTGTAGTTTTCCCACTGACAGATGGCACCCAGGTAGTGTCATCTGAATACCCGCTACAGTGGTAGGCGGAGGGCGTTAAATATCTGGGAGTTTGGCTGAGCCGTAATTTGCAGGACATCTGGAACTTAAACTTTGAGCGAGCATACACCTGGTTAGAGAGTAAACTTGATATCTGGTCTAAATTGCCCCTATCAATCGCGGGCAGAGTGGCTCTATCTAAAATGATTATTTTTACAAAATGTTTGTATTTGTTCACTAATGTGCCAATTCCCCATACGCAACATTTTTTCAGGAATATTCCCTCTCAGATGTGGACCCTAGTGTGGGCGGGTGATCAGGCAGGAGTATCATGGGATGTCCTAACGCTACCATTACGACAAGGGGGCCTAGGAGCTCCGGACATGCAGTTATATGCGCTATGTGCGCAGGCCCAGTTTTTGCATTTTTGGGTACACCAGACACCATACCAACCCCATGTCGCAGTTGAAATCGACGCGGTTGCACCGATCCCGGTGTGGCGCTATATCAAAAAGCGCCGCACCCCAGGGAAGATGTGGATACGGTGGGCTCTTTGAGATGGGCGTGGCGAGAACTTCAAAAGACAGCTAAACTCCCAGTACTATATACGCCTTCCATACCTCTGCAGCACAAACCGATGCTGTCTTATCTGGTAGAAGGTGTCAGTAAGGCAATATCACCCCCCCTGTACCGAGGGAAGATGAACAAGAGGTGCCCTTCACAGAGAGGTTTCTGTATCACAAGTTAAAAGCTGCATGCCGTACACTTTGGGAGGGGTTTCAAGAGGAGCCCCCGACATTGCACGCTTTGGATAATATTTTAACGCAGACCTCGCCACGCAAACTGGTGACGCGCCTATATACCAATATGCAAAACAATGCCCCGATACTTCAGCCAAAATCATTGCAATTGTGGAATAGTGAATTAGGCCCTCCCATGACAGACGAACAATGTGATTTTTGTTGCAGGCAGTTGATGGAACTCTCCCTGAACTATAGATTGCGCCTTATCCATTTTAAATTTTTACACAGATTTTACAGGACACCTATTAGTCTCTACCGCATGCGTTTAAGGGAAGATGAGAGATGCTGGCGCTGCGGGTTTGAACCAGCATCCTTCTTGCACATGGCATGGGATTGCCCAAGATTAACCACATATTGGTTAGATATATTTGATGCGGTAAATCAGATCATTGAACGAACAGATGTTCCCTCGCCACTCTTGGGCTTACTGGGCTTTGTGCAAGACACTATACCCAAAAGACGCAAACTACATGCTCTCCTATTGTTATATGCGCGGAGGCAGGTCGCTATTCGCTGGGGTAGAAAGAGGGTGCCTAAGTTCAAGGAATGGTCGGCGGATGTTACATATGGCCACACGCAGCTGGGAGTATATTGGGACCTTATGCCACCAACTTCGAGGCCAAAAAACATATGGGAACCTTTTTTAGTGGGCACGCACCAGGGAAAACACTACAGCACCTGACACTGAAACGGTGGTTGCATGACATGCCTGTAGATTCAATTGGCCTGGCTTGCAGATGGGAATTGGGGTTGATCTGTTGCCCGCTGGATGTTTGAAAAAACCTGATACGCATCTGCAGTAAGTTGGTCTCCAACGTTTCAAGTCACTTAAATCACTGAACATGGGATGATAAATGCTCCAAATTTGTTGTATATGACTTTGAATCGCCCAACCTGTACATAGGTACTGTTAAATGGAATCTCTTACAGATGTGGCCACACTGTGCAGCTATTGGATATATGTTTTTTGTTTTTATATGAACACGCTGACTGGTAACTGTTTTTCGGGACCTTGTTCTTGATGTCTATGTTATTGTTTTTTCTGTAAAAAAATCAATAAACACAATTTAACAAAATAAAAAAAGACCGCAGTGGGCTCTCCTAGCACAGACATATCCGACACTTCCACAATACGCGCAGTTTGTCTTTAGCTCATGTGTCCAGATTGAACTGATAGTATATTACTGTTTTGCTTGAACACTGAATATAGATCATGTTTTCGCCAATAATTGAGAAGAATACGCTTTCAACTGCAGAAACAAAGATTTATTTTACAACAATGAACAAGGCCAAAGTTGTCAGCTTGTCTTCACCCAGTCCTAACTGAATTCCATTTGACCATAGATCAACATTCTAGGGAAGGCTCCAAAGACATAAGAAGGGAAGGAGGACAGGATTGGGAACCGTGTGAGGACAGGCTACAGATGAAAGAGTAAATCTAAACAAAGACTTGAAATATGTGCATCAAAAATATCCCTCACGGGCCTGTTCCTTTGTATTTATTCTCGGGAAGCAGTGACTTAGCGCTGTCTAGGATCCCATTACTGAACATTGCCACTCAATCCGATTGGTCGAACTGTGGATCAATTCCAATTAATACGGACGTCTCCATTACGGCCTTTGAATTTCGTTGGGACTAATTCATGTACATGGCACACCACTCATTGGTTCCCTACCAATCCACTGGGGGCCCATGCGAATTTTAACTAGGTTCCCCCCACACTCCCCCGTCCTGAGGAAGACCTGTAGCTGAGGAAATAAACTACCCTCATCGCGTCAGGGTCGAAACATCAACGAAAATCCCTCCCATATTCTGGGGCCTGCACCCTCTTGTCTCCCCCCCCCCCCCCCCCCCACCCCCCCACACACCCTGCGAGTCTGGAAAAACTTACAGTTGATATAATCACTGAAATGATAAAGTAGTAACTATGCTTTTGTTGAAATGATGTCAGGGGCTGGCCTCTCATGGCTAAGGATTGTCTACCTTGGCATGCTAAATAATTTGAAAAAACCTGTTTAGAATCTGTTCCTTCTACCTTTCTTTTGCCTCACCGCACGAGCACATTCCTTTGTACGCTTTTTCCAAAATCACCACTTGCGAGTAACCTAATAACATTTATGTATTGTTATAACCAAGAATAAACTGCCACTGGTTCTTTTGGCTTGAAACTCAACCTGTGGGTACTGCCTAATGTTTTTACATGCATTAGGCTTGTGTTTTCTCTTATTTCATTGCAGGTCATAACCGCATAGGATAACTGAACATAATGTTTGCATTTGTTGATGCTTTAAAAATAATTGTCTAGGACCATTTGTTTCCTGTACTGATTGCTACCCAGGTCCTATTGACTATTTGGGTCACCCCATTCCTATTAATGTTTGTTCCATCCAAGAGAGGCAGGGAACTTCCTTAAATGCATAACACCACTGTACCCTTATGAATGGAGACCAGTCAACCACAGTCTCTGAGCCTTAGAGGAAGGTTTTGATCTCTCTTGTAAGTGTGACTGCACATCATCCATGCTGGACTTTAAGTATGGAAAGCCTGTCCAAATGTACCATGTTTGGCCATTTTCTATCACCACAACATATTTCACTCATGCTATTCTCAAAAAGCATGAAAAGAAACTGCCTTTATTCCCCTTGCAGATACTGCCTCTATATCTGAGCCCAATACACCATTTCTGCTTTTTGACTCTATGCACCAAATCTTTTCTTGGTGTGAAAAGACATCAACTACCTCCTCACTTTCAATGCAAACAAATGTTCTGCCACAAAGCAAGATGGATGGAAGTTTAGTTCTTGGCTGCTTACTAAAGCGAAACAAAAGAAGCCACCCAAGTGATACTGTTTGGGGCAATGTGGTAAGATTACAACATATCATGGAAGACCTTTTACTATGGAAAATCTGTCATACAAGCCCTCTGAATGCACTCCTTGATCATATGAGACTCACTTTTCGCTAAACTTTTTGCTCTCGGACAATGAATAGGAGTCTTTTGGTGGCAGGTAAATAAGAAGTTTGGCTCAAAAAATGATCCAATATTAAGTCTTTCTTAACTATTGCTATGAAGGTGGAACATTCATTAGCCTGCATGGATGAACTGAATAGGAATGACTGGGCTAAAACCTCAATTATTAAGTTAGGACGTTATCTGAAAGAACTTGAGCAAAAAGGACACTGTTAAAGGTGCAGTGTTTAGGCCATATGACCAGTTAGCAATAAAGTTTAGCTGTGGGAGTGTTTTTAGAAACAAATGTTACAACAGAAGTCGTTAAAAAAAAAAAAGAACACACAGTTTGAAATGTTAGTGATCCAGGTGCATGGCTATCCTAAAGAAACAGGCATCAAAGAATAGTCCAGGGCTCATGCCCCCAGAGACGTCAATCCCCAATGATGTCCGTTATAGTGCATACTCATTGAATTTGGGGAACCTATAGATATATGTTCTTTAAGATCATGACAGTCATAGGATTCCAAAATTGTTCAAATCCATGACTATTCACACAACTCCAGTAGCTTCTTGATTTCTTTCAGACTTTATTCTTAACCATCAACATATTTCTTTTTTCAGTCTTCAGAAACATGATCTGTAAGATTATTTCAAACGCATGTTCAGGTTCACCTGCTTCCTCAGGGCTCTCAAAATATATTTCTTGGTACTAATTTGTGTTATTATTTTAATGGTTAGCATTAACCTCTTGAGCTTTGCTTTCTGGCTGGTCAATCCTTTCACTCGCCTTTCTGTATAGCACTTTTTAGCAAGCATATGATCCTTCTGACACATTCTAATTAAGGGTTTCATTTTCAGTGTCAAAGACTTCAGCAGCCTGCAACCTTTACTCATTCTGGTAGATCGGAGCATGGCTTCCTTTAATCTCTGGTGAGGTGTTCAATCAACCATTTCTGGGAAAAGTTGATTTGAATGACCCTGATGTAATTCCAGGGGTTACGGTGTCACGACCATCGACCTTTGATGTTACTCTGAAGCAGACAAATTTCAGGGGGCAGACAGCAAAATGAAAGGTGTAGGTTTCTATGAATGGGGAAAGTGTTCCTTGAATACCTCACCAAAACGCTTTGGATATCAAACTGGACCCAAATGCTGTTCCCTCAGTCAGGCTAAGAAGTAACTATGGGCCTGATTTAGATCACGGCGGATGGATTATTCGAGGCAGGTGTGTCAATGGGTAAAATTATGACAACTGGTGAAGAAAGTCTCCATAGTGGCTGTTATCCAAAGCTATAATGTCAAAAAACAATTCCCTTTGGGCGTATACCACACATCTGAATCCACACATTCAGTCAAAAACCCAAATATTAAAGTCCCAACCCTGATAGTATCCACAGTACCATATGAAAGCACCAATAACATGTTATCCAAAGCTGGCACCACAGTTAAAGTCACTACCTAAGGTGAGGTGCAGAGAAGAACGACAAACCACACCAGTATACTATCAATCAATGTAAGCACCAGGTTTCTCACAGAGAGGCATGCACGGATTCAGAAGGGTGCAGGTAAATACAGAGGCTTAGAACAGCCTTCAGCAGCAACGTGGATTTGTAGGCCGAGGTATCTAGGGTATACACTGTGCTCACAGTAGTGAAGTCTTTGCCAGGGAAATATGACGGATCCTCTAAGCGCGGACAACAGCAATAATCAGGGGCGGTGTCAACAATCATCCCTTCTAGAGCAACGGTCATCCTCCTCACTTAGTGTTGTGTTCCTCAATGCATAAGTGGAAAAATACTAAAGTTGTAGAAAGTAAGATTTGTTTCAAAGCAATGAAGATTATCAAAAGTGTCAACATAAGTACATCCATTCCTAACTGAATATTATTTGATCACTGATCAACATTCTAGGGAAGGTTCCAAAGACATACCGAGACTTGGGGGGAGTAAACATAAACACAGACATAAAAGATGCATAGAATGTAAAGTTAAGCCAATGTAATTGAGGATAGGCTAAAAGTAGCATAATGAAAATGTTCTCCCTTCTGAAGTTAAAAATCAAATTCTTTGTGCACAAGATGTTGGAAAAGACAAGTACTTACAATTTTTGCTGCACACGTGCTGTAAGGCCCAGACTGCCCAAAGTTGGACACCAGGAGTACTGAAGCAGCCAAGTAGTGGGAAAAACGGATTGAAGGACCTAAAATAAAGGCAATATTGTATACATTTGTATTTTTGCAGACAAGACTCCAGTTATGGTATGTGTAACTGCATACTTAATATAATCATCACACATCAAAGTGCTACTAATGTTACTTAACTGCAGTTTTTCATCACTGCGCTTACCAATTACCTTATAGCTGGCTGGCAAGGCTTTTTAGGGTTTAGATAGTAATTATTAAATCGTACCCTTGCACAATAACTGCATAAAACCGAAATTTGTAAAGGAAATTACACGTTAAGATATTATTTTAAAGCAACCAAAGCCCAGAAACATCACAGCTAGTTATACATTTTTACTTTAGTGGGCAGGTAAAAAGAAATTAAGATTATAAAGAATATGCTGACAACGTTCAGAATTAATCCTAAAATCACATTATGATATTTACGTTGTGTGGTAATAAGCATGAACACAGATCCTAAATTTTCTTAATTTACTGAACTGTTCTAATCCGGCTATTTCAAATGAAATTATTAAACAATTACTCAAATTAGTGTAAAATAAGGAAATATTTTACCTTCTAAGTATCATTTGAATAATCAACTTGATTTTTCTAATGCAGCTACTTCGACAAAGTAGTTGAGCGCCAAAAACAATATCATAATGGACAGGCCAATTCCAAGAAAAGCCCTCTTAACACAAACAAAGCTCAGTCAGTAACAAATTTCAATTATGTGTCCCAGAAGGCAACAGGGAAACAAGTCGCACTGAATACAAGAACCTTTTCAATCCAGAAAAGCGGAACAGTGGAAGATTAGTATTGCGTAATGTTCCCTAGTTGGTCTTGCGGTGCCACACTGGCCTCAAAGGGGGCAAAAAATGACATGCTTGAAGGCAAGGCAAAAGGAATGCTAAAGTACAGAGGCACACACAATTAAACCAGAAGGACTGGATATCTAAATATGAATTGTGCACATCAAAAAACAATCATCTATGACTTCTTTTTAGCTCTGACGAACTCATGGTATATAAGGTAAATCATTATTCAAAATAGGATGAGGAAAAAAGGCTGAAACTAGTTGCGGTACTAGCAAACACTGCATAGCAATGAAATGTTCAAGTGCAATAGAACCAGGCATTGATTCCTGGTAGAAAGATTAGTTAGAGTGGACAGAAACATAGGCATCTATATTAAGTAAATCGGTAGAGATTATAGGCTATAGGAGGAGCTTGCAAACCTTAAAATATCTATACAGGGCTCTGGATCATGTGCTGCCTTTAGATTTTGCATTAGTATGCAATTTAGCCAGACCTATCCCTCAGCGCTAAGAAATGCGTTACTTACCTGTAACTGCAGTTATCCAGTATTAGTGTCTTTCATAGATTCACATGCCTGAATCATTCCCCGTCGTCGAGACGGGAGCCTCCGGTATATAAAAAGTAATGTCCTAAAGACATACATAGAAAAGAATAGGCCCAAAGGTCTCACCTTAGTAGCCTATCCACGTCCTTTTGTAGGAAGGACCAAACAGAGCAGGCCCCAAGGGTCCCACCTTGGTGGCCTATCTGTGTCCTTTTGTAAAAAAGGACCAAATAAAGTACAACAGCCAATCAGCTACCACCTCCTTCTAGAACCTTCCTGCCAGAAGCCCAAGTCTCTCAGATTTTCGTACGCACCAAGCTAGTTAGGCGTAAACTCATTAGAGAGAAAGGTGAGCCCTGCCAGGGGAGGCGGGAGGGTGCATGTGAATTTATGAAAGACACTAATACTGGATAACTGCAGTTACAGGTAAGTAACGCATTTCTTATCCAGTATTTGGGTGTCTTTCATAGATTCACATGCCTGAATCAGAGTAGCGAGCAATACATTATGCACATTCTGTATGAAGAGCAGGTATGAACATGTAGATAAAACATATCACATGACTACAAATCACCAAATGCAATGGCATATAAATACAGTAAGAGAATGTGCATACCCGTAAAGGATGGAGGGATGTAGTAGGGCTCACCTCACTGGAATAGATGGCGAAGCACTGCTCGGCCCACTGCTGCATCCTTCATCAGCTCAGTATCCAGGCAGTAGTGCCTGGTGAAGGTGTGCGGGGACTTCCATGTCGCCGCTCTGCAGATGTCCAATATCGGCACTCCAGCGAACAGCGCCGCAGACGTGGACATGGCTCTAGTCGAATGAGCTTTGACTCGTGAGTCTAAAGGCCGTCCGGCCTTGTCGTGACAAAAGGTGATCGCAGAAGAGATCCATCTGGAGATGCTCTGCTTTGTCAGGGGCATGCCTAGTCTTGGTCTACTAAAGGCAATGAAGAGCTGGGATGACTTTCGAAAGTGTCGTGTCTTATCGATGTAGAATTTAAGGCATCTCTTTAGATCCAGAGAATGTAGAGTTTTTTCAGTTGGCGTTGTAGGATTCGGAAAGAACGATCTAAGCACCACCGGTTCATTAAGATGGAAGTCCGAAGGGACTTTTGGAATGAAGCGAGGGTTAGTCCTCAGAATGACTCTGTCCTCTCTGAATTGAAGAAAAGGATCCTGGATGGATAGAGCCTGCAATTCACTGACCCTTCTGGCAGAGGTTAGTGCCAGGAGGAGGGCCGTTTTCCATGAGAGGAACTTGATCTCAGCCTTATGGATGGGTTCGAAGGGATGCTTCATTAGTTGATGAAGAACCACATTGAGGTGCCACGATGGAGGAATAGGCCGTGGTCGTGGAAAGGACCTGAATAGACCTTTTAGGAATTGTTTGATGAGTCTGTCCGACCACAAAGATGGGCCTGTAGCCTTTCTTGTGAACCTTGAAATCGCCGCTAGATGCACTTTGATGGAGGTATGCGCAAGGCCAGACTGCGCAAGGTGTAACAGGTATGGTAGCAGCTGCTGTGGAGTGGCCTGGAAGGGGTGCAAGCCTTGATCCACACACCAGGAACAGAATCGCTTCCATTTTAGTGAGTAGGTTTTGTTAGTGCTGACAGCTCTAGCTTTCGCAAGGACATCTCTGCAATCCTGCGGGATGTTTAGATGGCTGAATTCTCGGTATTCAGGAGCCAGGCTGATAACTTCAGAGAGCTCAGGTTCGGGTGGAGAACCTGCCCTTGAGACATCGTGATCAGGGCCGGAAACTGCTGCAGGCGAAGAGGGGGCCGGGCAGAGAGGCGATGAAGCTCTGTGAACCAGTGCTGCCTCGGCCAGGACGGAGCAATGAGGATCAGAGTGCAGGGTTCCGATTTCATCTTCCTGAGAACCCTGGGAATCAGTGGGAATGGCGGAAAGGCGTACGCAAAGACGTTGCGCCATGCGATGGAAAATGCATTCCCGAGGGTTCCTGAGTGGTGATGCCTGCTTGCGAAGCTTGGGCATTTGGCGTTCTCTCTGGTGGCAAAGAGGTCTATGTTCGGGGTGCCCCACTTCTGGAAGATATGGTCCAGCACCTCCCTGTCCAGTTCCCATTCGTGGGAAGGAGACTTCTCCCTGCTCAGTGCGTCCGCCAAGACGTTGTCCTTGCCCGGGACGTACTCCGCTTTCAACACTATGCCATGTGTCAGAAGCCAGTTCCAGATTCTCTGCGATTCTCGAGATAACGAGATGGAACGCGTCCCCCCCTGTTTGTTCAGGTAGTGCATCGTCGTGGTGTTGTCCGTCCTGACGAGCACTGGGGAGTGACGAATGCGTGGAAGAAACGCCTGTAGAGCCAGGAAAACCGCCCGTAACTCCAACAGATTGATATGGAGCTTGGTTTCCTGTGTTGTCCATTTGCCGTTGATCTGGAGGTCCTGGAGGACAGCTCCCCAGCCTTCCAGGGACGCATCCGTAGTTATTACGTGTGGCTCCGCTGGGAGCAGGAACGGCAGACCCTTTGAGAGGTGGTGGAGAGATGTCCACCATTGCAAATGATTGATAATGGGTCGAGTGACTCGTATGCGGTCCTCGAAAGAACCTGTGGCTTGAGTCCATTGCTTTGTCAGTGCCTCCTGGAGTGGGCGCATTTTTAGGCGGCAGTGTGGAACGAGCAGGATGCATGAGGACATCATGCCTAGGAGAGACTTGAACGTGCGGACCGGAAGAGTCTTCCGCGAAGCCACTGCCTTGGCCAAGGAGATGAGCTTGATTTTTCTCTCCTGAGAGGGGAAAGCCTTGACACGGTCCGTGTCCAGAGTCGCTCCAAGGAATGTGATGACCTTGGTGGGTTCCAGAGTTGACTTGGCAGTGTTGAGGGTTAGTCCTAGGCGGTGGAAAATATCCAGACAGGCGCTGGAGGACGAGGCTGCGGCGGCTGCCGTCGGTGCCTTCACCAGCCAGTCGTCCAGGTATGGAAACACCTGGTGGCCTTGTTGACTAAGAAATGCCGCTACTGGTGAGAGGCATTTGGTAAAGATCCTCGGGCCGATTTGAGGCCAAATGGAAGGACCCGAAATTGGTAGTGCTGTCCTGCCACCGCAAACCTGAGGAACTTCCTGTGCCCTTTGAGAATAGGGATATGATAGTAGGCGTCCTGGAGGTCTAAGGACGTCATGTAGTCCCCTTTGTCCAGCAGCCCAAGGATTTCTTGCAGAGTCACCATACGAAACGATTGTTTCTTTAGGAACACGTTGAGTGCCCTGAGATCCAGGATTGGGCGCCATTTCTTTCCTTTTTGGTGGATTAGGAAGAAGTGAGAGTAGAAACCCTGATTCTTGTGGGCCCGTGGAACTCTCTCTATCGCTCCCTTCTGCAGCATGGAAGCTATTTCCTGAAGAAGCAATCGTAGGTGCCTGTGTTATCGCTGGCACGGTGGCGTAGTTGGGGGGATAGAGGTAAATTCTAGGGAATGTCCAAATCGAATGAGTTGGAGTACCCACCGATCCGTTGTTATAGTTTGCCAATTGCGGTGGAAGTATTTCAGTTTCCCTCCAAGTTTTAAAGAATGTAGTGGTGGAGGGGCTAGCGAGGGAGACAAGTCATTGTCTATTGCCAGCAGGTCGTTTTTGGCCTCTTCCTCGGTAATTGGACTTGCCGTAGGAAGACTGTCGGCCTTGTTGAGGTTGTCGCTGCTGAAACTGCGGCTTGGACTGTGAATATGTGTACGAAGACCTATTCTGATAGGAACCTTTGTATGCAGGTTGACCTCTTCCCCGGTTGCCACGAAAGGACTGGGTCCGGAATTGTAAAGTACCCAGAGCCTTGGCAGTATCCGTATCCTTTTTTATGGTGGTAAGGGCTGCGTCAATCTGTTCCCCAAACAGATGCTGGCCATCGTAAGGCATATCTAATATCCTGGTTTGCACCTCCTGGCGGAAAGTGGTGGCCTTGAGCCAGCCCTGTCGCCTCAGGACTGCAGCTCCTGCCAATTGCCGGAAACCAGTCATGGCGGCATCAATGGCACAATCGATGAGCTCTGAGGCTGAGGTCTGTCCTTCCAATAGAAGTGAATGTGCCTCCTCTCTGACATCCTCCGGCAGATCTGCTAGATAGGGTGCAATGTCCGCCCAGAGTTGGCGATTGTAACGTCCCAGGAGGGCTATCGAATTAGCCACTTTGACCGTCATGGCTGAAGTGGTAGTAAAGCGTTTGCCAACGGCATCCAGTTTCCTGCCCTCCTTATCAGGTGGCGTTGATAGAGGCGAGGATGGATTGCGAGAGTTCTTCTGCGCCGCTTGAGTCACCACGGAATCTGGCTTGGGGTGACCTGTCAGGCATGCCGGTGCCGTGGAGGTGGCCTTGTATTTCTTATCAAGCCTGGGCACCACCACCTGTATAGAGGCAGGCGCTTGCATGATTTGTTTGCCCTGCTTCCAAATGTAGTCAATTATGGGGATTGATCTTGAAGTCTTCCTAGTGGGCTCCTTGAAGTCATAAAGGAAGCGTTCCGTTTCCTGAGTTTCCATGGACATATGGAACCTCTTAGCCGCCCGCTCAATGATGTTGTGGAATCCACCGATGTCTGCAGGTGGAGACTCAGAGTTCTGCGGATCCGGAGAGGCTGGAGAATGTGCCACATAATCTTGATCTGCATCCGGGTCCGACTGGTCGTCATCGACTTCACCTTCCTCCTGTTCCCTCTCCTCATCGTCAGATGAGGGAGCGTCCTGAATCGGAACCTGTGTCTTCTCAATGACCAGTGGAGTTGGTCTATGGCGAGATGAAGGAGCTGGCGCCTGTGCAGCTGGAGGTGCTGACGCAGAATGTTTCTCCGGGAACCTTTCCTTATAATCCTGTATGAGGAATTGTAGGTCCGAGACAATGGATGCGGGGAGACACACCATAGGAGTAACCTGTGCCTGGGGCGGAGGCTGGTCCTGTTGTTGTGGAAGGTCTTCCTCCTCTTCAGGTTCCTCGTCCGTGGTTTGGCATTTCAGGACTAGGTCCGATGGACTAGTAGCCTGCGTAAAGGAGTCCTCGTCCGACTCTTGACCTTGTAGTATACAGGCCGGAGGAAGTTGTTGTATCCTACCGGGCGAGATCTGGTGCGGCGTAATAGGCCGTTTAGTAATTTTCACAGTGACATGGCTCACTTGCGGTGGAAAAGCATCCATGGCGTGGGAGAGGAGTGCAGACTCCTTCCAGGGTCCTGTCGACGTCGAAAGCGACGGTGCCATGGTAGATATGCTCGTCGACGGTAATTTAGTCGTCGTCGACGGTGGCTGCGACGACGATGTCTTCTTCGACGTCATTTTCGTCGACGGTAAAGTCCCCACCGTCGACGGTGTACTCGTCGTCGACGGCTTTCCCACCGTCGACGGGATGATCCTCGTCGACGAGGTAGACTTCGTCGACGGCGTTGTCCTCGTCGATGGTGTCGTCGTCGTCTTCGACGACGGTCTCGTTGTCGACGACGAGATCTTCGTCGTCCATGGAGTGACCGGGATGGTCGACGGCGTAGGTCTACTCGCCGACGATGAAGGCGTAGTCCTCGTCGACGAGGAGGAAGCCGATGAGGCCGTCGTCGTCGACGTCGAGACGGTTTTCTGTGCTGAATGCACCATCGACGCCGTCGTCGTCGTCGCCGGGACCAGTGGCTGTTTCCCTGGGACAGGCAGGTCCTTGCCAGACAGATGGCTTGCCCTCCGAGGACTTTTTAGAAGTCTTCATAGGAGGGGTGTCTGTGGGGCTAGGGGAAGAAACCCTTGGCCTCTTCAAGGAAAATTGCGACACTCCAGACACACTCTCACCTTCGGATACCAAGTCATCAGTCTTGGTCTTGAGCCTGTTGAGCCACAACAGAAGTCGACCTTCTCGGTCCTTGAGGGTCTTGTTGGAGAAGGTCCGACATGTTTTGCAGTCCTTTGCCTGGTGGTGAGGGTAAAGGCAATATAAACATTTATCATGTTTATCGTCAATGTGAAGTCTTTTCTTGCTGCAGGAGGAACAAGCCCGGAAAAGACCTTTCTTCTGACTATCAGACATAACTTTAGAGACTAATAAAAGTTGTTTTTTGAAGAAAAAGAGAAATTCCTGAGGAGAACTCAGGTGGAGACTCCCTAGCACAACGTGCGGTAGAAAATCTGAGAGACTTGGGCTTCTGGCAGGAAGGTTCTAGAAGGAGGTGGTAGCTGATTGGCTGTTGTACTTTATTTGGTCCTTTTTTACAAAAGGACACAGATAGGCCACCAAGGTGGGACCCTTGGGGCCTGCTCTGTTTGGTCCTTCCTACAAAAGGACGTGGATAGGCTACTAAGGTGAGACCTTTGGGCCTATTCTTTTCTATGTATGTCTTTAGGACATTACTTTTTATATACCGGAGACTCCCGTCTCGACGACGGGGAATGATTCAGGCATGTGAATCTATGAAAGACACCCAAATACTGGATAATGTGCATTTAAGAATGCATCACATACATCAGTGTTGATTACTGTCAATTACGAACATCACAATGAAAATACAGCATAAGGAGTAGATCTCTAGCCCTTCCACGGAGCTGTATCTGCTTACAGGGGGGGTTACTACTAAGAGATCTGGCCCTAAGATGATATGAGACTTAACAGCCAGAGCGGTCGACTTTGGAACTGGGAAACAAGGTTCAAATCTCAGCAACTGCTCAATATCCTTTGATTCTGGGAATATCAGGTAATTTCCTCTGCCTAAAAAAAGAAAACCAGCATTTGCAAAGCAATAGGTCTCGCATTAGGAAAGTTTGAGCTATTGGTATTGTAAATGACAATTTTTGTATTTATGTGTTGGTTTTGAAAATAGCTAAATTAATAGCTTTGTCATTTACAATTACAATAGTTTTAAACTTTCGCAAATGTGACACCTATAGCATTTGTAATGCAATATGTGTTGCATTTACGTGACTTAGATATATTGATAACAATGGCATTTATTTTTTATACTTAAATAAAAGTTCTTGTAATTTATAATGGCAATAGCTTAAACGTTTGTGAAGATTATGTTCAGTGTATTTTATTATGACAAAAATCCAAGAACAGAAGTGAAATATTAACATCTTTTTGTGACATTTGTAATAAAGCTTGAAACATTGAGAGAACATATTTGAACCAGTTGTTGTTAAATGGTTGCACAGATTGATGATGTGGTGGCGCAGAGTGATGTTGTGGTGGCGACGAGTGATGCTGTGGCGTTCAGTGATGCTGTGGTAGCGCACAGTGATGTTGTGGTGCCCCTGAGTGATGCTGTGGAGATGCGATAGATAGAGGGAGGGAGATCAATAGAGGGAGGGCGATCGATAGAGGGAGGGAGGGCAATAGAGAGGGGTGGAGAGAGAGGGGTGGAGAGAGAGGGGTGGAGAGAGAGGGGTGGAGAGAGATGGGTGGAGAGAGACGGGTGGAGAGAGACGGGTGGAGAGAGACGGGTGGAGAGAGACGGGTGGAGAGAGACGGGTGGAGAGAGACGGGTGGAGAGAGACGGGTGGAGAGAGAGGGGGTGGAGAGAGAGGGGGTGGAGAGAGAGGGGGTGGAGAGAGAGGGGGTGGAGAGAGAGGGGGTGGAGAGAGAGGGGGTGGAGAGAGAGGGGGTGGAGAGAGAGGGGGTGGAGAGGGAGGGGGTGGAGAGGGAGGGGGTGGAGAGAGAGGGGGTGGAGAGAGAGGGGGTGGAGAGAGAGGGGGTGGAGAGAGAGGGGGTGGAGAGAGAGGGGGTGTAGAGAGAGGGGTGTAGAGAGAAAGAGGGGTGTAGAGAGAAAGAGGGGTGTAGAGAGAAAGAGGGGTGTAGAGAGAGAGAGGGGTGTAGAGAGAGAGAGGGGTGTAGAGAGAGAGAGGGGTGTAGAGAGAGAGAGGGGTGTAGAGAGAGAGAGGGGTGTAAAGAGAGGGGTGTAAAGAGAGGGGTGTAGAGAGAGTTAAGGAGGTCCTAGAGAGAGGAGAGTAGAGAGAGAGGAGTGTAAAGAGAGAGAGGGGAGTAGAGAGAGAGGGGAGTAGAGAGAGAGGGGTGTAGAGAGAGGGGTGTAGAGAGAGGGGGGTGTAGAGAGAGAGGGGTGTGTAGAGAGAGAGGGGTGTGTAGAGAGAGGTGTAGAGAGAGAGGTGTAGAGAGAGGGGGTGTAGAGAGAGTTAAGGAGGTCCTAGAGAGAGGAGTGTGGAGAGAGAGAGAGGAGTGGAGAGAGAGAGGAGTGGAGAGAGAGAGGAGAGTAGAGAGAGAGGGGTGTAGTGTGGTAAATAAATAAATAATACCCTATTTTTGACTAGACTTATAGCATAACAGATAGCTCAATAAAATAAGAGTCAAGATTCGAGGTAGTAGGAGTTTCTGCAGGTTTATTACAGCATAAGGACAGGATCAGGACAACCTGCAAGGGAATAGGACAATAAGGCCCGGCAGCTGCCGGGGCTGGGTCTGGGATGAGCGCGCTAACTTTCAATAACAAAACACAGGCATATATACATAGCGCAAACACATAGCATTACATTGCAGTAGGCGTAACAGTAGGTGGAGCAGAAGGCGTGACGCGTAGCAGTCGCGAGAGATAACAGTAAAAGTGGGTGTAACTGGGAGTATACATAGACATGTGATGCAAACGTAACAGAATATGTCATGAATGGGCGGAAACATTGGAGGGGGCTACCTAAGGAGCCGGGACCTCTAACCTAATGGTGCGCGAAAACTGGCAATGACGTGTTACTAGGAGAAGCTGGGGGCTATGAACTCTGTGCTAGGAGCAGAGACTAGAGTCTGAAGGGTCGGAGCGACATGTACCTAAACCCTATCTGGTATCTGATGTTTAGGGAACATGTTGATATAAACTAGAAGTCATGAGGGGAAAAGCTAACTTGATTCTAAGACTGGACCATGCATTATTCTACATGTAGTGCGTGATGAAGAATACTAAATGACCATTAAATACAGTATTTCTCTAACATGGAGACGAGAAGGCTAGACAATGACGGAAACTATTGATGCAGTTCAGTAGCTTAGGAATGCAGAAGAGGAGGACTGAACTGATAACTGGAACTATAACATACTTTTGGCAGACTCAGAGGCAGAGCCAAGCTGCACCGGGCACTGCGAGGCAGGAAGTAAGTGAAGGGTCGAGGATACAGGTGGGGGCTGTATCGCTCCTCAGCGAGGCTTTCAGGAGACAGGAGCTGAATCCAGAGTCCGGGCCCTTTTGAGGCCTGGAAACGGGGACTTTATAATGGAATAACGTGCACACTGGGAAACGTGGCAACATTACTTTACATAGGCCTGATATTCGTAGTATTCACGAGGACTGGAAACTAACATACTAGAGGTGGACACAACTGTAATTGCGTCATTAATCGGACATGGGGAATAACATATGCATATTGGTCATGCACACATAACATATGATGGATGAAGCGTAGGGACACAGAACATGGCAAAATTTACTTTTCCACATTCCCTCCTTGTCACTACGTTTCCATCAGGAAACATCAATTTTCATGATACCATCTATCACTTCATACAGTATCATTTGCTCGTCTCGAATTGTCTTGGAACGGGATTTAGAACGGGGCTTGGGACTAGGAATACAAGAGGTAGCACACATGCTGCAAATCGCAGGGCCACATTGTATACAGAGGCAGCAGCTAAATATGATCGCTACTGCAATACCTAGAAAGGACAGGACTTTCCATCCCCATGCGGAAATTATATTCCAGAACCAACCGGACCATGTCCAGGTGCCTGGATCTTGATGTAACAGATGGGCAATTTTATGGAGTCTGGTTATAGCTGAATAAACAGACGGCGCGTTATTTGGAATGAAAATGCAGCAACTAGATCCGATGACTCTACAGGCCCCGCCCCTATCGGCCAGTATGACGTCAAGGACGAGACGATTTTGTAAAACAACAAATCTCATAGCAGATTGTTCTTCGGTTAGGTTACCTAGAGCAGAGGCAGTCTCATCTACTACTGCTTCAAGAGTTCTTGTTAGCCTACGGATTAGCTTACTGTTTACAACTGTGCCTAAATAAGGGAACACACCTTTATCAATATCAATGAATTGCTCTGCAGCAGTTTCAGTATAATCGACAATCGGGAGGTTTCTCTTGTGTCTGGTATGCACTAGGAAGGAATTCCTATGATAGTCAGGTGGGGCTAGGAAAACAGGTGGCAGTAGGAAGGCAATGTAACAGGTTCTCTCCCAATCGAGGGGCAGACGGACATATGCAGTTTGACCACAAATAAAATAAGAATGACGTGAAGCTTTGAAAATAGATTTCCCACTGTCACTATATTGGACAACAGTAGTACATTCACTATGACCTATGTGTACAGAACCATAACTACGGACACATAATTCGCCTTTGACTGGTAGTACTGAAATAGCAGGTAAGTCTGGAGTAGTATCAGACTGAACATTCAGGACCATGAAATTCGACGAATAATTACCTAAATTATATACTTCATTTTCTAGATCTAAACCTGTTCTGTGGGGGAGACCATGCTCGTCTGGAAAACATGTACTGTTAAGAAAAGACATATCTGTTGAGGATGACGTTAACGTGGACCATGCTCCACACGAACCATTATGTGAGAATGGATAAGGAAAAAGTGGCAGAACTCCCTTCGGTGTCTGAAAAGGGGGGAGTCGACCACACACCCAACAATTAGTAGCATTGCTGGTCTGGTGTGAATAATGTAACATACGGATGAATGTGTTATTGCGCATAGCGAGGCGGTAAGAATATTCGTGAGGAGGCAGATCACTAAACGTGTGCTCTACTGTAGCATTAGTAGACATATTTACATGAGGAACTGGAAAACACAGGAAAAGTGCGTAGCTGGTGCAGGAAATCATTATGCTGAGAAATAATATGAAACTCAGAAAAACGATACATTTGATTGAACTTTGACTGACTCTCTCACTATGGGGGTCTATTTTATACATGTCAGAAACAGTCTAACCGTTTCACCTAGGGGAGGACTTATACAATCAAACTGACTGACTTATTTTACTAGACCTGAGCTTCAACTTATACTCCTGTTGCGGAGTTTTCTCTAACAAGGGAGGGGTTGTAATAATGTCTTGTGCGGGACAGTCCTTTAAAACAATATTCTGGCAATCCTTCGAATCCTGGAAATCCTTGGAAATGTTCTTGGAGACTGATTTCAATCCTTTGAAAAGTTTTACATGAGAAAGGTGGACCCACCCCTTCCTGCCTTCCAACTTGACGGCAGTTCGGGTGGTCAAGAGGACCTGGCGTGGCTCCTTCCAACGTGGTTCCAGCGGACTTGATCTGTCAAAATTTCTGATCATCACAAGGGAGCCTGGAACGATCTCGTGCGGTGCCACCTCGGTATTGTCTGGAAATGCGGCGGCAACCTGTGAACGACATGAGTTGAGGGCAGACATCAAGGAAGCTAGGTAATCTGTCAGCATATTACATGAAACATCGGTAATACTTCGGGGTCTAGGAGTACCCCACATGTTAGGGGGGCGGCCGAATACGACCTCATACGGGGACAGACCTGATCTGGAATGTGCGACCATGCGCATATAAAACAAAGCGACTGGCAGAGCTATTAACCAGTCCACACCTTTGTCCTTACAGACTTTTGCAATGCGGATTTTCAGAGTCTGATTATGTCTCTCAACGAGACCGGCTGCTTCAGGATGGCGTACACAATGAAACTTCCACTGGTACCCTAACAAAAGGGAAACGTGCTTCATTAACTCTGAGGAGAATGGCTGACCGTTATCAGAATATACGACTCTAGGGAGTCCGTATCTAGGGAAAAATTCACGAACCAACTGCTTGGCAGTGGTCGCGGCTGTGTAATCTGGGACTGGATATGCTTCTGTCCACCTGGACAAAGCGCATACAACTACAAGGACATACTTGAAACCTCGACATCGCTCCATTTGAATATAATCCATCTGGAGGACCTCAAAAGGGTGGTCAGGGGGCTGGAAACCACCTTGTTCCACCGGGACACTTTTACCTGGATTAAACTGACAACATATCATACAGGTACGGACTTTCTGCTTGGCTGCAGCTCGTAAATGCTTATTGAACCAAATGTTCTGGATACTGTCTAACATAGCTTTTTCTCCTAAATGGGCTGGACTATGTGCGGTATTGATAATGACTTGAACCATAGAATCGGGGAGAAACCATGTGGCTCTACCCTTCGTTAACCATCCTTGATCTGTCTGAACCCCTCCTTGTTCAGACCATTTCTTGATTTCATCGGGAGTAGCATGTAACTGTATATCTATGACATCTTGTGTAGGGTCCTTAACTGTCATGCATGTAATCGGATCTGGAGTATGTGTCAGATTAACTGGAATGTCTGGAGTCTGTGCTGTAAGCTTGGCTGTGCGGTCTGCTAGATCGTTACCTTGGGAAATAATATCAGTAACTTTCGTATGTGCTTTGCATTTCATGATAGCAATAGATGTCGGTAAATGTATGGCATCTAACAGGGCTTGAATAAGGAGACCATGCTGAATCTTGGTTCCATGAGAAGTCATGAAACCTCTCTCCTGCCAGAGCACTCCGAAGTCGTGTACGACTCCGAATGCGTAACGTGAATCTGTGTAAACATTAACTTTCAGGTTCTTGGCATGTATACAGGCTTGTGTCAGAGCGACTAGCTCTGCTGCTTGAGCGGACAGGGTGTCAATACGGTGTGTCTTGATAACTTCAGTGTCAGTAGTCACTGCATACGCGGCGACTAGTTCTCCTGTACTAGTTCTCATACATGAACCATCCACATAAAGTGTCAGGTCGGGATCTGGTAACGGAATGTCTGTCAGGTCTTGTCTTGGCTTTGTCGTAATGTTAACTACTTCCACACAGTCATGTGGGTCTGGATTTGAATTAACTGATGGTAACAGAGTAGCAGGATTCAAAACGTTGCAGCGTCTAATTTCTATGTGAGGCTGGAACAGTGTCAATTCATAACCTGTTAAACGTGCAATTGTCAAGTGCTGAGTTTGTGTTCGGTTTAAAAGAACTTCTACTGAATGTGGGACTTGTACTGTCAAGGAATGTCCTAAAACTATGGAATCACTTTGTCTGATAGCTAGTGCTGTGGCTGCAACTGACTTGAGGCACGCAGGCAACGCCTGGGCGACTGGATCTAATGTGCTCGAAAAATAAGCACAGGGCTTGTATTGTCCTGCTTGATCTTGTGTGAGAACAGATAATGCTGTACCTTCCCGTTCAGTAACGAAAAGTGTAAAAGGCTTACTGTAGTTCGGTGTGGCTAGAACTTGACTGTAAATACTAGGGCTTTCCGTGAAACCTTGAGGAGCGCGTGTAAACATATAGCTCCTTCCATTTAAACAAAATCCGAAAAGAAACTGGCTGTCTGGATGAATTGGAACACTAAAAAATGCATTCTTGAGGTCTATGACAGTGAAAAACATGGCTTCGGAATCAATGGCTGTTAACAGGGAAGAGATGTCTGGAACAACTGGGTACTGAGGAATAATACATTTATTAAGCTCTCGTAAATCAATCACTAATCGATATACTGGGGGTGCATTCGGATCAGTACGTTTCATGACTGGAATGATCGGAGAATTGCATACATTGGAGTCAGTTTCTACAACTACTCCTTGAGCCATGAGCTCGTCAATAATTTTGGATAAGGCTGCTACAGCCTCAGGTGGCAATCTGTACTGTCTGATTCGGGGTAACACTACACCTGGTTTGAGAGTCACACGATGGGGTGTGATTTGCATGTAACCTACATCGGTTGGACCTTGCGCCCATAAATGCTGCGGAACTTTAGACAATCTTGAATCAAAATCTCGTAATACATAGTGACCCTTAAAGTCACGGAGGAATAGACGTATTCCCTCTGGGGAACAGCAAATAACTGCACCTAACTCTTTCAGTGTCTTAATGCCTAATAGATTTTCTGGACATGACTTAGTAAGTAACAGATCAGTAGTACGGGACAATGGACCTACTTCTAGAGTAACTGGCTTAGATATTTCATTAACTATTGGTTTTCCTGAAAATCCAAGGGAAACATTTCTTGAGCCTGAGAGCGGAGCCCCTGGAACTTCGGCATGACTAATTGTGGTCCTACTTGCCCCTGTATCGATCAGAAACTTTCTATCTTTCCCTAATACTTGACTGTGAACATAGGGACCTTCTTGATCTACAGGTATCTCGATGAGAGGCAAGCCTACCTCCCTCTCTAGGCTGTTTCATGAATATGACTGGTACTCTGGATACTCAGACTGTGCATACTGGTACATCTGTGATGTGACATGCTGTGTTGCAGCAATGGGCTGCGGTACTGTAACTGTCTGTTGTGTATTCTGTAGCTGAGGAATCTGTGAAACTTGTTCTTGTCTCGGCGGACGTGGTCTTTCTTTAGTCTTACCAGTAGCTATGTTGTGTTTCAGAACTGCACACTCGTTTATAAAATGACCTGGCTGTTTACAATAATTGCAGTTCCCTTTAACGGGAGCTGCAGGATGACTGGCTTGATTCGGACCCTTCTTCTGACTGTCTTGAGGAACAGATTGTGCAACTAGCACTTTCATTTTCGTGTCTTTCATACGTTTTCTCTCGTGTTCTTGCTCTTCTCTGATTCTATTCTGGTGGTACTGGAGCATCTGGAGCATCTGGGACGGAGTATTTGCTTGCCAGGTGCTTTCGACTTTCAAAACTCGATTTTTAATTTGCGGACTTGAATTCTCGACTAATTTAGTAACGAAAAGATGAGGGTATGACTCACTACTTGTCTTGAGACCACTGTTGATACTGAAACATTTTTCAAATCTAGAATAAAAATCACTAATGTCTTCATCTTGTTTCTGTTTACAGGCTGAGATTGCATCCCAGTCTTCTTTCCTAGTTGTCAATAATCTGGGTAAAACTTGAATCAATAATTCTGGTAAATCTTTACATTTATCTCCAAGACCGGTACCTGGTACTCGTGCCTTGTCTTCAGCTTCTAGAGCTGCCCAATCGATCTTTTTCTCTCCCACCTCCCATTCTTTTTCCTTTAACTTTTCATACACCCCTGCGGGTAACAGGACCTTTAACATTTTAATGATATCTGGGTAAGTGTATTCTCCCATACGGAGCATGTCTTTTAATTCTCTATGGAACCCTGCTGGATCTTTGTCATGACAGGGAATTAATTTCTTCATTTCAAGAAGTTCCATCTTTGATATTGGAGTGTATACAAACACTCGTTGCATTACGCCACCCGCCCCTTGGACTGGGTGGACTTCTCGTAACGGATTCTGTCTGTCTATGTAGAATGATTTACTTTCTGGGGGTGAGACATGAACAAAATGCGGGTTCAGAAACGTTCTATATTTGTGACGCTGTTCTAGAATGACACTAATTAAATCGGTACCTAGACCTCTCCATCTATACTGGAGTAACTCGTTCAGGATATCATGTAACGGACCTGGATCAGAATGTTGACCCTCGTACAGAGTAATGAGGTACTGGATCATATACATACCCACCAGTCGTTGCTCGGCTGGGGGCAGTTTCAGAAACATTTGTGCCACTATTTCGTCTGGAAAAGTGGTAGAATCAGTAATCCATCGGACTGCTGATCGGGCCAGTTCTTGTTCATGCATAGTACTTAGTTCGCTGTAACCGACTCGTGATTTCAGGATGTGATCGGTAGCTTGAAATACTTGTTCTAGAGAACCTTGTTCTGGTGCTAGATGTTGAAAAATAGACTTGGGTTCTAGACGTAAGTGGCGATCTGGAAATCTGGATTTTCCTACATACGCTATTCTGGCGGGATTCTCGTTCTCTTCCTCTTCAGGATCAGAGATACTTTCTTTCTCGCTTACTTGTGCTGCTTTACGCTGGTCGTGTAACCTTATTATTTCTTTACGAATTTTCTTGTACATACTCTCCATGGCACTGACGGTCTTGTGCTTACCCTCGGCTATATTATCACTCCACCTTGTCAGGATTCTCATTTCGGCGGGATCTTTAGACGGGTAATCTTGTTCTCTTATTAAACAATTGATCAGGAACTTTAATATCATGAGCTGAATCTCGGCTTTCCTTTGAGACATAATCTCGCCAATACTTTCTGGATCATCCCCTGTATGGATGAAACGATATATTCTGTCTAGATCTTCTTTCATATTCGGCAAGGTGACTAGATACTCGGTCACTCTCCTTACACGTAAGGAATATAAAACCATAGTATATTCGCCTGGAACTGGATCATAGACACATTCGTTAAGGGCTTGCCTGATTTCTGTGACAGACTTATTACTTTTAGGAGTACGCTGTGATGCTTGAGCATGTAATTCGAGTGCTGATAAACGCTTGTGTGGCGGCGGGGTTTGAGGAGTAGCTCCTCCTACGGCCCCTATACTAGGGTCGTCTACTGAGGCTCTACGTCCTGGCAGAGTGGGAAATGGAACTGTAGGCTGGACCGGGGGTACCGTAACAGGTACTCCGGTGTCTGGAGAAGCGGGAAGTGCCTGATTTACAGGGACTGGCGGAGCGCGGACAGGATTTGCATATTCGGGGACTGTGTCGTCCAGATAGGACGAAATAAAAATATCAGCTGCGGTCGGTTTGTGACGTAGCTTGGTCGGAATTAATGGCGGCGGGAAATTACTGGGTGCCTCTGGGGTCGCTTTTGGCACACCTTCGGCAAGAAGAGGATACATACCCTTAATGAGGGCATGCCTCTGTCTGTCTGACTGTTCGGCTTTGACTTGTTCACCTATCTCGATTAATTCTCTTTCTTGAGCTCGTTCTTGGGATTCTCTACTTAACTCTGACTTTCTGACTTCCTTTTCCGTTCTTCTATGAGCTTCCTTGCGCCATAACTCGATGGCATCTTTCTGTGACTGTCTGGCTTTCTTTTTCCATAATGCTTCTTCTACTCGCATGATACATTCGGCATCCCATGTACCCGATACGGGCCATCTATACTTTTCTTCTAACTGTTTGGTATACTCTACCCATAAATCTAGATACATTATGGCGCTTATGCCATGTTTCTGATACATAAAATGACCTGGACTGTCCCTAGGCGGGACAGGAACTGCTTCCTCTAACAGACCCTTTCTAGTTTTTAACTGACGTAACTTGGAAAAGAGCGGCATTCTAAACTTGAATCGGAACACAATACAATACACGAAAAACAATAACAATTGGGAAAACAATTCAGGCATACCACGACATTGGAAATACATTAAACAATATCATAACATAACAGTTCGAACAGAATACTACCTGAAAATACTGAAAACAGAAACAGAACAGAATTCTCGAGAACGGAACAGACTAGAGTTACTGGATGCACTGCTGTGACAGTACGGAACATACCGGTCCCATAAAGGAACGCATCAAGACCCGTATCCACCTAGGTGAACACTTCGTTTGTGGGCTTGGGTACCACCAACCCACAGACCAGGAGTCAATTTAGATTGGTCCTGTCTAGATACTACCCCAGCAATGGTACTCACCGGGCAGCACGGAACAGAAGGCCTCAAACGGGACTGGACTACGACGGGCTTCGGACTTCGGACTTCAGTTACGGGTGGGCCTCCGGGTACCTCGGACCTTGGACTCTCGGCTTGGGCTCTGGTCGGGACTCGCCGCGTTCCTCCACCGTCTCGTTTGGATGCTGGACCGCCTCCTCCGTCCCCTCCGTGGGCCTGAGGGATACTTGGAGCAGAAATATCTGCCAGTGCACGGTATGGTTCCGTCACGACTGCAGAGGGTCAGGGGGTCGGCGTGGCTTCACCGACGCGTGGGGAAAGGGCAAGTCCCTGTTCGGGCGCCATTATGTGGTAAATAAATAAATAATACCCTATTTTTGACTAGACTTATAGCATAACAGATAGCTCAATAAAATAAGAGTCAAGATTCGAGGTAGTAGGAGTTTCTGCAGGTTTATTACAGCATAAGGACAGGATCAGGACAACCTGCATGGGAATAGGACAATAAGGCCCGGCAGCTGCCGGGGCTGGGTCTGGGATGAGCGCGCTAACTTTCAATAACAAAACACAGGCATATATACATAGCGCAAACACATAGCATTACATTGCAGTAGGCGTAACAGTAGGTGGAGCAGAAGGCGTGACGCGTAGCAGTCGCGAGAGATAACAGTAAAAGTGGGTGTAACTGGGAGTATACATAGACATGTGATGCAAACGTAACAGAATATGTCATGAATGGGCGGAAACATTGGAGGGGGCTACCTAAGGAGCCGGGACCTCTAACCTAATGGTGCGCGAAAACTGGCAATGACGTGTTACTAGGAGAAGCTGGGGGCTATGAACTCTGTGCTAGGAGCAGAGACTAGAGTCTGAAGGGTCGGAGCGACATGTACCTAAACCCTATCTGGTATCTGATGTTTAGGGAACATGTTGATATAAACTAGAAGTCATGAGGGGAAAAGCTAACTTGATTCTAAGACTGGACCATGCATTATTCTACATGTAGTGCGTGATGAAGAATACTAAATGACCATTAAATACAGTATTTCTCTAACATGGAGACGAGAAGGCTAGACAATGACGGAAACTATTGATGCAGTTCAGTAGCTTAGGAATGCAGAAGAGGAGGACTGAACTGATAACTGGAACTATAACATACTTTTGGCAGACTCAGAGGCAGAGCCAAGCTGCACCGGGCACTGCGAGGCAGGAAGTAAGTGAAGGGTCGAGGATACAGGTGGGGGCTGTATCGCTCCTCAGCGAGGCTTTCAGGAGACAGGAGCTGAATCCAGAGTCCGGGCCCTTTTGAGGCCTGGAAACGGGGACTTTATAATGGAATAACGTGCACACTGGGAAACGTGGCAACATTACTTTACATAGGCCTGATATTCGTAGTATTCACGAGGACTGGAAACTAACATACTAGAGGTGGACACAACTGTAATTGCGTCATTAATCGGACATGGGGAATAACATATGCATATTGGTCATGCACACATAACATATGATGGATGAAGCGTAGGGACACAGAACATGGCAAAATTTACTTTTCCACAGTAGAGAGAGGGGGGTGTAGAGAGAGGGGGGTGTAGAGAGAGGGGGGTGTAGAGAGAGAGGGGTGTAGTGAGAGTTAAGGAGGTCCTAGAGAGAGGAGTGTAGAGAGAGAGGGGTGTAGAGAGAGTTAAGGAGGTCCTAGAGAGAGGGGTGTAGCGAGAGAGGGGTGCTTCCTTGATTATGTTCATACAGTCTGGAGGCAAGTTAAGATATCCGAATTCTAAGACTTCAGGAGCCAGATCGCTAGGTTCATCTGATTGGGATCTGGATGCCTGATTTCTCCATGGTTCTGAGTTGAATAGCTGTGGCGATAGTCGCAGTCTTTGATGGGGAACTACCGAGAGTTCTAGGAGCGTCGTGTACCATGGCTGTCTTGCCCATGTGGGAGCAACCAGGATCATTGTGAGCGACTGTTGCCTTAGTTTGCGTGCCACTAATGGAATCAGTGGGGGTGGCGGAAAAGCGTACACAAATCTGCCTGACCAGTTCATCCATATCGCATTGCCTTGTGACAACGGGTGTTGTCACAAGGCATTTTGAGTTTTCTTTTGAGGCAAAGAGATCTATTTCTGGATGTACTCACTTTTGGAAGAATGGTTGGAGAACTTGAGGGTGAATCTCCCATTTCTGTATTTGTTGGCTGTGTCTGCTTAGTAGATCTGCTATTTGATTGTCTTTCCCTGGTAGGTGTTCTGCGAAGAGAAAGATGTTTTTTGGAATTGCCCACCTCCATATGCTCTGTGCTAGGTGAGACAGCTGTGGGGAGTGTGTCCCACCTTGTTTCTGGATGTAGTACATGGCTGTCATGTTGTCCGTCCGGAATAACACAGCCTTGTTGTAAAAGTATTTCTGGAAGGCTTTCATTGCTAGAAATACTGCTAGCAATTCTAAGTGGTTTATATGAAGGGTCTTTTGCTTGACTGTCCAGAGCCCTTGGACTGTGTATTGAAGTAGGTGAGCTCCCTAACCTATCAGTGATGCGTCCGCTCTCAATACTACTTGTGGAACTGGCTCTTGGAACAGTCGCCCCTTGGAAAGGTTTTGTGGATTGCACCACTACAGAGAGTTGTAAGTGCGACTGTCGACCAACACTAGGTCTTTCAGTTGTCCTTAAGCTTGGTTCCACTGTTGTGCTAGGCATTCTAGCAATGGACGCATTTGAAGTCGGGTATGAGGGACAATGAATATGCAGGAGGCCATCATGCCTATAAGCTGCATGAACACTCGAGCTGGCAAGGAGTGTTGTGGTCGAAATTTTTGAATGAGGGTCTGTATGCTGGCTATCTTGGCTGGATTCGGATATGCCTTTGCCACCAAGGTATTTAATGTTGCTCCCAGATATTGTTGTATGTGGGAGGGTTGCAGATGTGATTTTGGGTAACTTATAGAAAATCCTAGACTGTGCAGCAACTGGATTGTCTGAGACGTATGGTTTGCACACTGTGGGTATGATTTGGCTTTTATGAGCCAATCGTCTAGGTATGGAAACACGTGGATGTGTTGCCTTCTGAGGTGTGCTGCTACTACTGCTAGGCATTTTGTGAAAACCCTTGGAGCTGTAGTTACCCCGAAGGGGAGAACTTTGAATTGGTAATGGTGACCTTCTATTGTGAACCTCAGATATTTCCTGTGAGCTGGATGTATAGGTATGTGAAAGTATGCATCTTTTAGGTCTAATGTAGCAAGGAAGTCGCCTTGCTGGAGTAACGGGAGTACCTGTTGTAGAGTGACCATATGGAAATGCTCGGAGAGTATGTATTGGTTCAGGGGTCTGAGGTCCAGTATCGGTCTGAGCGATCCGTCTTTTTTGGGGATTAGGAAGTAAAGAGAGTATACTCCTGTTCCCTGGTGTTGAAAAGGGATGTACGTCGTTACAACGCATGCTTTTACAACGCATGCTTATACGATGCAAGTTTTACAATGCAAGTCGTTACAACGACTTGCGTTGGGGGGTGCTGGATAGTGAATAGTTTAATTTACTATTCCAACTCCAGTCCCCGAGGATAGTAGGGAAGGTGTTGGATAGTACATTAAAACTATTCCCCATCCTAGAGCGCCCCCCAGCGCAAGTCGTTGTAAAAGTTGCGTTGTAATGGTTGCGTCGTAAAGGTACTTTGTTGTAAAAGTTGCATTGTAAACGCTGTTCCCAGTTGAAAAGGGACTGGTTCTATGGCTCCTTTTTAGGTCTCGACTAGTAACGCGCGAAGCGCGTTGTCGCCAGAGAACTATAGCTGTCGTCTCAGCCGACAACGAGCTGGAATGTGGCTACAAGACCTGGCCGCGCGCGCAGCATTCCCTATGGCGGCGTCGGATTCCGACGCATGCCTTTGGATCGGGTCGCGAGCGTGAGCTTCTACAGTAGACAGCTCACGTGACGTCGCGCGGCCGAATCCGAAGGCGTGCGTCGGAATCGGCTCTCGCAGTCCCGCCCCTTCTCGCCGGACCGGCACTCGCCCTGCACGTCTTGTTCTTGGTATATGGGCAAAAACATGAGTAATTTATTGTATATGCATGCTGTATAAAAAGTCTGCAAAAGCCTTCAGTGTGCATCATAGTGGCTGGTTTAACATGAGATATTCCTATCCCGCATTTGTCCGAGACAAGCCTGAAATAAATTCTCATCCTGGCTCAAATGAAACTGTACATTATGTCTGGCTTCTCCCAAGCCCTATAAACATGTCAGCGGTGCAATTAAAACAATGTTATCCTGCAGGAAGCCGCTTCGTATAGGCCATTTCTCATCAGCTCACCGCCCACAGTTAACAAACAATCCCTTTTATTGTTTGCGTTAATGCAGACATCCCTCTGGCTCGAGTTCCCAGCAGTGATCACGTATGCCGCTTTCATTGTTGGCCTCGGGGAAGCCAGGCTGTGCAGTCCAGGTCCCCAGGGCTCTGTGAAATGTGTTTTACACGTGGACTGCATCCAGTAATAAATTGACACAGTAATGTGATCGTTCTTTAAATGTGGTAGCTGATGCTTATTTGACTCATGGTGAATGTTGCATGTTTCAGCAGCCCCTGTTGCTTGGATGCTTCAAGAACGGCCTTTCTTTCCCCAGCTACTTTTGGAGAAATAGTGTATGGATATAAAATCCGAACTCTTAGCTGCTGTCTATTGTTACCTTGGTCAGTGGTACTCTTGCCATATGAACAGTCTGCCAGATTTTGTTGGAATGTGATAATGATTTGGTATTAATTGTTCCTTTGACTCGAATGTGTATGTAATGCAATTGAGATTTATAGAGCAACTAATGCTCAAAAGAGCTTCTAGGAGCTATGCCATCCAAGGTAGATGAGAATAAAAGCCTCTTCCTTCATTGCGGTCCATACATTTATTCCCCAGAGGTAATTAACACTTACCTACGGATTGTGTACTCACTTTACATTATTTTAAATAAACTGGGGTTGCATTTATGTGCATGTATTTGACCATTCTAATTCCCTCAAATGTAGCCTGGAAGCAACAGAGTGCTTTATTAAGTAATGGGGAAGGGAATGTTTCAGGTTTTCACTCATAGTTGGACGGCTAGAGCTCCGTTCATGATGCCTCCTAAGAAGGGCAGGTTGAGATGATGAATCATATTGAAGGCAGATGAGCTACTTCTGGCGCCTTTTCGAAAATACAGGCAAGACGAAGCAAGTTTAATCTGTGATAAATATAAAAAATGCACAGTTTGAGATTGTTAATATTGTTGTATTTTCCTTTTTGCACCTCTAGATTCCTATGTGCTGGCTTTTTGTGGCACTGCTTCCCGAGGGGGTGATGGTATTTGTTGCCACTACCTCGTATGACCATTTAGCAGACGTTGAAGATACAAGCCACTGTAATTCTGCTAGGGTTAGAGTGGGGTGATATAGTCTAACTTCTGTAGGTGTTTGAGGATTGAGGTGTTTTTCAGTGGAGCTAGGTTGCTGGACAGGATTGCAGACGAGCAGTCATCTGCTACATCCTCCGATTGGCAAAGGATTAAGACTTGCGCAGAGGTTCTAAGGGCCGACTACGGCAGTGTTTTTTTATTATTTTTAGGTCTCGTGGCATTTACCGCGCGAAGCGCGGTCTCGCCAGAGACCTATAGTCACCAGCTCAGCTGGTACAGGTAGGCTTTTTATTTATTTATTTGTTTTCACTTTTATATAGCGCAAACTTTACCCGCACGTATCGGAGCGCTTTAAATCAGCATGCTTATAACAAGCAAGACTAGCACTCTATATTACTGCCAACTTTGCTTCGCATAAGCAACAGCTAACCATTCACAAACAATGTTTATATACCAATTGCAAGTTTTAAAAAAAATTAATGCAAAGCATTGTCATTTACAATGCCAGTAACTCAAACTTTAATGCTGCGAGACCTATTGCATTGTAAATGCTTGTTCTATCATGGATGTGACCTCTTGGTTTAACAGTATGATGTGCTCTCTGTAGGAATTGTGTTAGTTTGCCTCCGACTGGTGTTAAGTGGTCTGGAGGGAGCGTGAACAAGTCACTGTTTGGTGGCAGCGGAGGCTCTGGTGTTGTTGCCGCCCCGTCCTCTGCCCTTGTTATTATTGCCTCTATAACCTCCTCTGTTGGAGCCTTTATTAAAAGTGCTCTGGGTATTACTTTTGAATGTAGAGGAAGTTTGGGATGTGTTGCCTCTCCATGAGCCCCTGAAGGAGGAGCGACGAAAGGAACTTCTGGATTGCTGAAACTGAAGTGCGCCCATAGACTAAGCAGTGTCAGTATCTTTTTTCTAAAATTGTATCTACTGCAGGGCCGAACAAGAAATCTTGGTTAACTGGTTGGTTGAGGATGGTTGATTGTACTTCATTTTTGAAGCCGGAAATACGCAGCCACGCATGCCGGCGTAGTAAGACGCTCGTGTTGATGGACCTAGATGCTGTGTCAGCTGCGCCAAGTGCACGTTTAATGGAAGCGTTTGTTATAAATTTGCCTTCCTGTATTAGGTCATTAGCTTTAGCTTTAAACTGTTCTGGTAGGTGTTGTAGTAAACGCCCCAGTTGGTCATAATGTGCTCTATCGTACCGTGCTAATAGAGCTTGTGTGTTTGCAATCCTCCAGGTATTTGCTGCCTGGGAGGCTACTCTTTTGCCTGAGGCTTATAACATCTTTGACTCCTTGTCAGGAGGGGGAGCATCTCCTGGGGTTAGTGAATTAGCTCGCTTTCGAACGTTTGATACGACTAGTGAGTCAAATGGCAACTGTGACCTAATATAAGTAGGGTCTGCAGGGGCAGATTTGTACTTTTTCACAATTCTGGGATTGAGGACACGCGCTCTGGCTAGGTCTTTAAATATGTCAGGCGCGTGTTTTAGTACACCTTTCAACATAGGAAGTGTACTTACACTTTTTTCTGAGGTAGGAAAAGTATCAAAAAGGATGTCCTCTTCTATTGGATCAGTGTGCATGTCTACGCCATGATATTTAGCTGCCCTATCCACTAGTTGGTTAAAAACAATGGTGTCGGCAGTAGGCGACGGCTTTGTATGATATGTAGAGGTGTAAGGGATGGGTTGTGGCTCGTATGTATCATAAGGATCATTCTGGTCATCCCATGTGTTATCCTGTACATCCTGATCCTCAGGTTCTACAAAATCATCTTGAGGATCTTCCCCCATGTTTTCTGTCTCATCATAACCTGAAGGTGTAGGAGAGTAAGGCACAATAGGCATGTTAGGAAAGAAAGGAGGAGGAGTGAAAGGCCTTGAAGGAGACGTTCCAAAGTCTTTTTTCTTTGTAGGAACAGGGGAAGAAGTGTTATTGTCTAACGGTCTTTTTTTTCTCTTGTAAACTGTTGCGTGTCCAGTTTCAGGGTCGATATGCTGTTTAGATTGTTCTGCACTCACTGGATCAGGATGGAAAAGTTCTTCCTCAACTGTCCGTGGTTTTGGCGCCAATGTTTTTGGCTTAGTCACTTCTTTGTGGTGAGTCTTTGGCTTGGGGGGCCTTCGGCTGTGGAGCTTTTTTCGGCTCGACCGCTGTTTTTGGGTCGGTGACCTTTTTTGGTTCGACGACTCTCTTTGGTTTGACGTCCTTTGTTGGCTGTATTGCCTTTTTTGGTTTGCAGACCTTTTTCGGATCGACCTTTTTTTCGGATCGTCCTTTATTGGATCGACCGTTTTTTTCGGATCAATGACTTTTTTCGGTTCCCCGTGTTTTTTGGGCTCGACGACCCCTTTCGGCTCGAGGTTTTTTGTAGACTCGACGACCTTCGGGTCGATAGTCTTTTTAGTGCGATCTGGTTTTTGTGGATCGACACTTTTTCGGCTTGACGGCCTGTTTCGGGTCAACTGTCTTTTTGGGGTCGACAACCTTCTTGGTTTCGACTCCCTTTTTGGTATCGACGAGCTTCTTCGGCTCGACAACCAATTTAGGTTGTACGGCCTTTTTGGGAATAGTATTGCTCGTCCCAGGGGTATCAGAAGGCTTGAGTTTGGTCTTCGGAGCAGAGCCAGAAGGTGGGGCCTCTGAAGGAGCATGTCGATCTCGGCTAAGGCCTTGTCTTGGGGTGGAAGCGGGGTTGGGGGCTTGGTACTCACAGTTTGCCCCGGTGTGATCTGGTCATCGTGTCCGACTTGTCCTCTACAGTGACAATTTCTAGATCGGAGTCAGCCGCTTCTGGGAGGTCATGTTCTTCTTCGAAAATGTTCTCCTGTTCCGGTGCCTGCCGCTGCATCTCTTGTCTAGCGGCTCTTCGGTTCCGGATACTTTTCTTCGACCGGAACTGAGCACAAGCTGGACAGTTTTCCTCGTTGTGCTCGGGTGATAGGCACTTGTTGCATACTGTATGTTTATTTTGGAGTGACATTGTGGGCACTTTTTAAACAGGGTCCTTTCCATCGGCAGCAGGCCCACGTGTTGTCAAAAAGGCCCAACAGCCCGCGTCGACGACCGGATCGAGATGGAAAGTAATTTCGAGTGGAGGGGTACCGAACGAGAACAATACCGTCGAGGTAGAAGGCCTTTTCGCATTAGAAAGTTGAAACGTTTCGGTTCCGAAGTTGGAGTTGAGGAATAGCATCCGAACCCAATGGCAGAAAAAAACAATCTGACGATGGAGAGGATGCCCATGCGCACTGTAGTCCAGGGGAGGAGTCACCTATCTCGTGATACTTCGAAGACTCTTCCAGGACAAGGTGCAATCATCCAGACCCAACATTAGGCGGGCGATCTATGCAAAGATATGAATTCAGCAGCCCACATGCCTCAAACACATTTTAACATTCATGCCCATCCTCTATCTGATGCCATTATTCCATTCAGAAAGCTGTGTCCTATCCCTTGTTAGATTGCCTCCACACATTTTCCACTCTTAGAGCAGAGGCAGGAACAGTATTGTCCAACCTAGTGATGAGGCACATATAGTAGGCTAGGGTCCTGTGGCTAACTCTTGCATCCATATGCTAGGGCTCTTCATGAAAACTCTCTCATTCCACCCCAACACCAATTCGGTATCTACAGTTGCAGCTTTTGTTCTCCGCACAGTTGACACCGTCAGCCACCTGTACCAAGATTTATCTGCTTATTTATTGACCATCCTAAAGTGGAAGCATACGTTTGTGTTCAGGATGGACAATAACTTTGATCATGTTGCGGAGGCATTCAGAGCTCTACTGGCTATAGAGGAGAGCACCCATTCCATATGCCTGCATATCCTCCCACAGGATTTTCTAAATACGTGAAAGGTTAGACCTTTCCCAGATTCTGCAGTCATACCTCCTAGCCCCCATTTTGCATTCAAAAAAGGTGTCTACTGATTAATCCATGTATCATAAGAGCCGTTGTAGAAGACTTTCCTTTTGACACATGGCTTCCTAAGCACTGGAACTACCTGTTCCTCGACTAGGGCCTTAACAACATTTACTTCTTCAATTCTTTTTGAAGTGTAGTGTAGCTGCCTGTTGGTAACCGTGCCACTAGGCTCTTTAGGTTGCCATGCACTTTAGAAATAAAATAATAATGTATTCACAAGCGACCTGTACATTTGTTTTGTAGTAAAAAGGATAGCTGAACCCTCAAGACACTTACACAGACCGTAATATTTCCTAATTCCCATAAATAGCCCATCATCTACACTTATATGGAGAAAGAACTGGCCAGCCTGTCCCTATTACACAACCATGTGCTATCTTGGGTCTCCCTATGCTATATGGACAGCATGTAGAGCTTTTAATCAAAGATGCTTATTCTTTTAGGGCCAAGTTCCTAATGGCCCAGCGTTAGAGGTGCTACAGAACACTTTGAAGCTTTGGGTGAAGGCAATTATCCCTCTTTTTTCAATGGGTGTTGGCATAAAGAGTTATCTATCTGTATGGAGGAGCAGTCTAATGGCACTCTTTCTAAAGAAAAGTACAAAAGCGATGTAAAATACATTTCAAATGATTGCCCTGCTGGAAATAAACTGAAAGGTTTTTACCAAATTCTTGTTTTGCACATTTGATTAATTGGCTGTCAGGATGGGATATCGTGCATTGGACTTCGGTGGACTTCAGAGAAGATTAAAAAAAACATGCTGTTGGATTGCTGCTTTATTGATTTCAGTAATGTATCTGGTAAGCTTTATTATTAATGGCTCAAAACTTTAGGTGAAGTCAAACTGCCTTGGCATGGGTGACTTGGGTTAAGCAAAAGCCATGTCAGGTATACAAGGATGTTTGGCACCTATAATAAGTTGCAGCAATGTTTTATTTTGGCTCTTAGAACCGACAGGTCTTCCTCCAAACATTTGGCATTCTCCTCTCTTGGCTGCTGAAATGAGTTATTGTTTGCATTAGGACTGTGTAAGTGGTAAATCACTTGAGCTCTCACCTTTAAACATAGTAAAATTGGTTTACACCAAATGCTCACATTCAATTTACTTAGAACCTTGCTAAGTGGTACTAAATTTACCCTGGGCCCCTGTAGATTAAATGCTACAGGTGGGCTTGCAGCACTTATTGTGCCACCCACTTAAGTAGTCCTCTAAAACATGTCTCAGGCCTGCCACTGCAGCCTGTGTGCAGTTTTAAACTGACAATTCAACGTAGTAAAATAAATCTTCAGCCAGGACTAAACCTCAGTTTAATACAAAAAAAATCACCCCTAATGAAGGCAGACCCTAAACAGCTCACAAGGCACAGTGCACTGCATTTCAAAACCTGGACATGTACGGATACGTTTTATATGTCATGGCAGTGAAAAACAAACTATTTGTTTTTGTTGGAAAACGAGGCAGCATCTGTGAGGCCTGCACAAATAACATGACTACATCTGTCCTTCACTGGGAACCAAACATCCAATTGTAGCGCCTGACTATCAGAGGATAGCTTTGCAGAGCAGTCTGAATCTTACTCAAGGGAGTAAGTGTGGGCTAGTAATCGCCATTTGCAGGTGAGCAAAAATAACACTCAATTGATTGTCTAGTCTGTACTTTGCTTTATAAAAGTAAGAGTGCATTAATTAAACACACACACTACTCAATACTATGCACCAATTTACAAATATACATAAGCTGTTGGAATTACTTTGTGACATTGCATAACATCTCCACTCCTCCCGCAGTGGGGGGTGAGGTCTAGTAACACCACTCACATGTATGCACATCCTCTTGCCGCCAATGCAGTTAGTTGATCATAACCTGGAGCGAGGGCCCTGTGCACTGGCACCACCCAGGTGGCAAACCCACCCCCTTATCTCAACAAGCATTTCAAATAGGTAACCCTGCCTTGGTGACACATAACCCGGACTGAGCATGTCCTACACGCCTCTACATCTTAAGGGCTCACAATCTGGGTTCTACACCTAAGCGCAGCAGCAAGAATACATGTTTAAGAATCACTTTAGAGTGACAGTACTCATCACATTTGTGGACCATTACAATGCATTGCAATTACAGCCCCTAAAGGCATCACAGATGAAATCACAGGATTACGCAGATCGAGACAGACACCCTAGCAGGAATGTCTGACAACATAACCTCACTTTGCTTAGGACATCACCTTACACAGGTACTTCACATTACACATGTGACTTTCAGTCCTCTAAAAGAAATAACGATAGTAAATGCATTTCTGGTGCAATTACAGCTCTTCACCTCCAGGGGATGCCCTTCTCCAGACATCCCCAACTCAGCCTTTCACTCCTTGATGCACTTCTCCATACACCTACAGCTGTAGAACGAAGGTTCAAGCCCAAGAGGTGCTAAAATGCTAGCTGAGCCCTTGAGTGGTCATTCTTTTTCAGTCCCTATGAGACTTAAGGAGGGACTTCCATTTTTCGTGCTTGGGGAAACTGCGTTCTCCTGTAGCTCCACTGCACCTTGGCACACATGTAGTGGTGACCCAACACTCCGGGAGCCACCACAAGCAGAAAAACGCTGGGTTCCCCTTTCAGCCGGTCCAGGCCTGCAAGGCATTATGGGGGCTCCCGCATATTTGATGACCGGCTCTCCCGCTATGCCGGGGAGAGCCGCGCTAGCGGTCCTCTGCCGCGTTCTTGGGCCTCAGTGGGGGGCCTGGTCCCACCTGGACCCCCAGGTGAGTGTAAGCGGCTCAAGGAGCCCAAACCCGGCCACTCTGCCGCTTTTCCTAACATTTGAGGCATTCTACGAGTTTCCAGCTATCTGACTGGTAATTGCTTCCCTCATCAGGATTGCATATTGGGCACAGACTGTGAACAGTAGGGACGTATAGTTTCTTACCTGTCGGTGTAGTTTTGCAGCTTGAAGACTTTCAAGCTGCCCCACTTACATTTCACAAGTCTGCCTCCAGCACACTCACAAAGGAACTTAACACCAGTCTTTTGTTACCCTAGACCTCTGGGAGCGTGGGCAGGGGAAGAAAGGAAAGTTACAGAAGTAGATGTGGGGTTGACTATATGTTTCCTTCACCAGGTATAAATAGTGGACTTCTTGAGATACTCATTAGCACACTCCTGGAACTGTGGACATTACAGAAGGAAGACTGCCTCATTCCCCAGAGCACTGCCTTATTGCTTGAGGCCTGTCTAGTTCCTCAGAGGATTATCCGGTTGCTTGAGGCCTGCCCTGCTCTCTGACAAGGAAGACCAGAGACCTTCCCCTAGGGCAACGTGCGTAACTCCAAGGATCAGTTGGCCGACTTCCTGTTCAGACCTACAGGGACACAACAAGCTCCAAAGGCCTCCCTGCAACTGACTAGCTGACCTGCTGCAAATGGCCCTGCCTCAGCCCTGCTGGAGTGGGCTTCTGATAGCCAACAGGTACCTCCATAAAGACTAGTAGTATATCGCTATAGGGGTAATTGAACAAGTGAGACAGTAAGATAGTTTAGGTGCAGTTTTCAATGATAAATGAAGCTGGAAGCCAAAGATAGATAAACCAAACTCACACTGTATGACAGTGAGTGGGGGTAGTCACACATTATTTTAATTCACATTGGGCTGTTTCTGGTGAATCTCAAAAAACAATTGGAGGAGACAAAGAATTATTTAGTTTTAAATACAATATGGGTTGAGCTTTAAGTGTTAGTTGCACTCAATGACTCCCTCAATGGTATGCAAGTAATTATTTGAAGCCCCATATCTTGCAAACCTTCCTATCTTTACGTACTTATCTATTTTCCCCCTCAAAAAAAGAAATGTACAGACGCTGAACATGGTAAGAGCTTTAATGAGTCTTACTTGTCGACTTCTTGGGTTGGAGAAGGAGGACCCAAAACATTTCCTTTATAGCTGTGTATCTTTTGAGGGCCTGCGTAAAGTTTAACTAAATATATTTTTTTAAACCAAACATGATTTGCAGAAAATAGAGTACACTATTATTGTTCTCCTGTTCAACTAAAGCTATGTGCAGTAAACTTGCTAAATGCATGGCTTGCACGTTTCAAAGTTTGTCTTTGATGGGGTGGAATTTTTTTTTATTTTGTATTACAAGCACTACCATTTCTTATATGACAAAACAGTTATTGATTTAATAACATTTCACCTCCTCTACCACATTGTAGTTCCAATGCAAAGGCTACCATTTCATATTGTCTCTAGTTATGAAAGAGACACCTGGGAGATTGTTTCATCTAATAGGTACAAGTATGTGAAACAGTGTCACAATCCAGGGGTCAGAGGGAGTACTGGGCAAAGCGAGTGAAGTGGTGTCTTGAGTAATGAATGGGTGCATGGTGCAGCAAAGATTGGTCCTGGAATTTTGGGGATGAATTAAACAGTGAGTGGAGGACAGACCAAACTGGCACACATGGGGTACAGATGTGATGGCACAAAATGGACTGATCATAGTTGTGAGGTAAATGTACATAAAATGGAGGGTTGACAGTGAACAGTGGATGAATGATGAAAGGATGGATGTGGATAGTCAATAGACAGTCAATGGTGAAAGACTAATTAATGGCTGGTGTACTACTAAGCTGACCAATACAATTAAGGAGACAATCCAACTTATTTAACCCCCACTACAATCCCATCTCCAGTCTTAAAAACTCTGACTTCAATATAAACAAAACACAAACTTTTTTGATGATAAGTGAAGGGACCACAAATGGCCTATTGCCATATTCTGGAGTGTATCCCCAAGAGGGAAATTAATTTTAGAAATTGAGCAGCTCTTTGCCCAAAAGAAGTAAATCGATGCACAATGAGACTTCTGCAAGGAAATCAACTTCACTACATTTAAATCTAGCATCCCTTAAGTCAATAGGTCTTCCCCTGGTAGATGGTGCAATAATTAATTTCTTCCTAAGCGTAGCGGCTACTTGCTCACAATAGAAATGTAAGTTAAAAAACATTGTATATGATTGTACTATAACAACTTTTTTTTACTTTAATGCACCCTACAAGAAAATATGACTTTCATTGGTGCAAATGACACCACATTGTTTATATTTTTAACCGTTGTCTTACATTTTTATAAGTAAAAGGCATAAATCGTATTGACAACTGTATTTAATTATTGCCATGCATGTAACATCGAATTTCTGTACTGTATGCACTTGCACTTTTATGGTCGCAATGACCGAAATAAAGTTTATATGATGATGATAATGCACTATTGGCTTTCAACACAAAGCTGCCTCAAAGTCGGAACTAAAGAAGTGTGAGCCCAAAGAGGTTATACATGTAGGCATCTCTTTCTTACCCACTGCTATTCCCACAAACCCTATGCCTAATAGCGAGAATCATGTAGAAACACTGCCTTGGGAAGCTGCTATCAACCACCAACCAAAAATCTATTGCCCTATAAATTATTATTAAAAGAGCTATATGCCTGCAAAAATGAAATACTGTATGAAGGTCTGTGGAGCCTTTGAGACGGAAATGGTATTTTACATAGCTCTGGATATTTTACGTTTTATTAAAATATGAAGATTTAAGCAGGTTGGGTTTGAGCAAGATTGCAGTCGATGGGTCTTATTAAGTGCTTCTAGGCTGGCTTTTAATTTCGGGCAGCAGTGCAATGTCAATCAATCAGCGTTTTTATATGGTACCGAAAATCCAAGGTTGAACGAAGTACTAATGGAAGGTACAATTCAGAATCACTCAGCGGTTAGGGCTTAGCACTAGGGTGAACTTTCAACTTGAGAACAGATGCTACAGCCCTGGTGGTCCTCCGCCCTCGGGCCACCTTGCAATGAAATAAAGAATTACACTCACGAGGAACGCCCAACAATCTCAGAATTTTTTTTTTGCAAATATTTGGAATCTTTTCAATAACAAGTCCATAGGCAGAAAATTGTTATTCCAAAATAAATGTTCTTCTTCTTTGATTCAACAAAATCACAGTTCTTTTCAACAAGTTCTTGTTCAACAAGTCCTTTTCTTCTTTTACTTTAAAGGTCACAGTTCATTTCCACATATATTTTAGACCAGTACATTCACAAATTCAAATCAGCCGACGCGTTTTGTCCTATGCGGACATTATCAGGTCGCCAGTATTTGATATCTAATACTGTGTTCTTAATCCACTGTAACATTACTTTCAGTATTTCTATGATGCCAATAGGTTCATTCTAAGTTTGGTTTACAGACATCTGTAGACCTTCATTTTTATGTTCTCTACTTTCGAAATTAAAAATTGTAGAGCCAAATACCTCGTGATAATAATCTCTATGTGACAAGATTCTAATATTTATTAAACTTAGTCCCAAGTCCATGTTCTACTTTTCACTTCTGAGGTCGCTTTTTATCTCCATTCTTATTCGTATTATTATTATAGTACTTCCTTCTCCTCCGGCCTGGCCCGATAAATCCTGGTCACCACTGTTACAACAGGTTGCGGCTTAAATCAAAAGGCCTGTCGCCAAATATGTGAGAACAACTAAAGCTTATGCGTACGATACATTATTCCACTGTGGATTTCTATGCACATGTTGATATTAAAGAATTGTTATGTTATGTGGTGGTAAAAGCAATTTTCAACTGGAGATTTATAAAGGTACAGATATTTATTTTCGGAAGTTCAATGAAAATTCTGACACATTATACATTGTTGAAGAATGTATAATCTATGGGTGACTTAATCTATGGGTGGCGCAAACTGTTCAAATCACAAAAATATTGTAAGTGCTGTTGTAATGTGTACAACAGTCTGCTAATTTCAGGAATATGTGTGAGATTTGTTTGCAAGCATGCCTTAACAGTGGCTAAACAACAGATCTGAAGCTGTTGACTAAAAATTCCATGTCAGATTAAGTATTTAAGTATATCACTTTAAATTAAGTAAATCGCCAAACATGCTTTTGAATGGTATTTAAGGTAATTTCAACAGAAACATTGTGTTTCTTATGTACCAGACTACCAGTTAAAAAGATCATATTCTCTACTAGACGTGGTGCTGTCACAGATATGCTTTATGTCCTGCATGTTGCAAAAGGTTAGAGAGGTGGTAGAAAATTGGGTCTGGATGTAACTAAGTAATACAATTCAGTATGAAAAGTGTATAGCAAACTATCACATTCATCGGATGATGTCATCATTGATGTCATCAATGGTGTCATATCAGTGATTTAGGTATAATTAGCTCACTGAACCTTTACTGGCAAATTTCAGTGCTGTTTTGGTTCTGAAGTATTGTAACTTATTTCAACTTAACCTTTGTTTTTTCCAGTGCAAGCACGCTATATAGCTAATTCTATGCTTTAAGACCTTGCTGGAAAAAAAATGGTAAAAGGCTTCATCACTTTCTAGCTCAGCATGGGTGGCTCTATGCTAATCCCTATGCTTAAAAACTCTACTAGAACAACAGATATCTGAGGTGAGAAGATCTAGAGTGTTGGTGGTGCTGTAGGGGTTCCAATAGGGAACTGCTCTCCACTTAAACCTTGGGAAATACCCAGTGTTTCCTGCTTCCTTTTTTGCATATATATGTTTGTTTGTTCATTTATTTTCCGGGATCCCCACACACAGAGTGGACTAGTCTACATGTATGACTTTGGTGAGAATCCCACGATGCAGAACAAATATTTTTTTACGGAGCCTTTCTTTTGAGTCTATGTAAAAACCACAATTATTCAATATTTTGCATACAATGCCACTGATGACATACTTTGGATTGCTTTGTGGGTTGCTGGGAAAGAAACTAAGGGTGGATTCTTGAAACTGCATGCTGCATGGATATATCTGCTTGGAGAATTGCATCAATAATGAAGCCATTAGAGATTCAGTTTAAGAAATTAGGCACCTAAAAACCTATAGAATCAGCAACAACCATTTAGGGATTAATTCTTGCTACTGAGGGGCAGTTATTCACCAGACAGTAGTATAACTAGGAATAATATCCATTTATATTGACACATTTTGAAAGGAATAGGAACATCCTACTATGTGATGGTCGTAGTATGTTGAAATTAAATGTTTACCAAATGGAATTTAGCCAACTCTGAGAAAAATTGTTATTGTTGCAATCTCATCCCTTTATAGACATACTGTTATTGTGAGACTTGTCTCCATATTCTAAAAAACACCCTCTGACCACACTCTATAACCACTAGCAAGGTTGTGGGAAAAGTATGTGCAGGACTTTACTTTTCCTATATTAGCAAAACCAGGGAAAGTCGGGCAGAGTGGAGGTTTTATTAATCCCAAGCGTTTCTAAATTAAGATGTTGTGATAATCTCAACGTTCTTCAACACCAGATTAAATTAGGTTCTCCAGCTACTAACTCAGTCCCACAACACTGTTTTTTTATGGTTTGTCAAAATTCAGATCACATAAAAAGAACCACAATGTAACAGCACTCCCCAATCCTAGTGGCTTTTGTTAGATCTCAAAAGCTTTTTTCAAAAGCTTTTTAACCAGTTAGACTATATGTATATCAAATTCCTATTGAGGAAATGGAAATATAACCCCATATTCCAAAAATGTTTACTTGGTAATTTTGTAGCTCCCAAAACAGGGTCTACAAGAGCGAGTCTTCTAGAGATGGTTATACCTATGATGTCCCTTCTTGTCCATAATATTCTCGCATCAATCAAACCTCTGGAGCACTGGCTAAAAGAAAAATCGATATTTAAGCTCCTGTTATTAAATGTGCATGAGAACATGATCGCCTTTTAGGTATTTGATATTATCTATTTCATGCAAGACCTGCTTAAAGATCTACCTGCAACGGTTTTTGATCAACCAGTATAAATCAGCGGGACTGAATACACTTTGTGCCTAAGCAAACTGCACCAATCTAACCCCACCCACGGGCTTACTTTTTCTTCTATTCTCTATAACTGAATATTTAGCTGTTTCCAGAATATTTTCTTTAAACTAGAAAAGTGGGTAAACTGGTACTAACTTGGTTTGGTAGGCTCCCTACCAGAAAGGTGATTTTCATTCCAGATTGTTTGTTTTACAGAGCAGTCAAATCCAAACACCGGCAAGCAATCTTGAAGGTTGAGAGTAAGCTTTAGCTATATATATGCAAAGAGCAAAAACAGGCAGTTTTTGTAGTCCACAAGAAAGGAGATTTAGTTGTACCAGATGGAGTAAGAGGTTTATTTTTTTAGAAATACCTCTAGTCTTCAACTGGAAAAATCATTTAGCAGAAAATCTGGGAAATTATCCAAAAATGAATTATACCTATGAAAGCAAGGTAGTGCACACAAATGATGTACTGCCAGCAATGCAAAATTATATTAAATATATGCAGATTCTCTGGTGAATAAAAAGTTATGTGTAATTACGTGGGAAAGGGGGCATGTCAAGACAAATAAAAACTATTACTGCAAGGAATAAACCGTAATTTTATTTCAGGTTTATAGTAAACCCTAGCATTTAAGTTATAAAAAACACATAGAAATCAGAAATGGAAATTCCAGCTTTCAAATCTGAGCAGGAACAGCTTGATCATTAATCTGCATAAAACTGCTCATAGAAGATTTGCCCCAAATGGTAATGCAAGCCTACTATGCTTGGTATTATGTTTTCTAGCACCATATATGTTAGCCGCAGACATCAAAAGTATTGTGACACACTGTAGCCCATTCCATGGAGCTGTCTTAGTATGACCTGGTATACACATTTTTTGAAGATGTTTCTCTCACCTGTGCTAATGGTTTATGTGTTATTTTATGATCCCAATAGTTAACGTTCCTTAGATGACATATTGGTGGTACTCATCACAAACCTGTTTCAAGCCACTTGTATAACTGCTTACTCGTGGAAGAACCCTACTACATTCTCTTGATGTATAATGGGAATAATATGTAATGTATTACAGAGAAGATAAATGACTATTAAGGACGTTCAGTTAACAAAATAATTACACTTTGTTCATCTGCCAATTGCTATGATTGTCGCCTACCGATATAGTAATATACCTAACTTGCCGGTCATTATGGGTGGCTCAGATTAAAAGGGCACCAACATATAGCAGGTGAATGACAGATGACATGTAGGATTGTATTTGTATGTGCTTGATTAACTAGAGTAAAAAAAATAATCAAAACTGGAAAATGCTACAGAAAGTTCACTAACTGGGCGAACAGCTAATATCAGGATTTTTACCTTGGAACTTGAGCTGTCAAAAACGATAGTGATAATAGATCGTAAGAAGTTACCTGTATGCTACCATTTCACACTCTGGAGTAGGCCAACTCAAAATTGTAGAGTGCTGGAAAAGAAGATGGTGATATTTAAGTTAAAATACACAAACTCCTAGAAAAAGCAAGAACAAACAAAACTTTCTATAACTAAAAAGGTAAGCCATTACCCTACCAATTGTTGAAGAAGGTCATCCCTCAGAGCGGCAGTAAGCGTCCAGGACTCTTCTCCCCTGGATATTAAATGAGCAATGATTCCTGCTGCAAAGTAACTGACTTCCACTTCAGCACTATGTAATAATCTACTTATGTGGTCTATAAACTCCTTCCACATTAGCTCAGAATGAAGCTCTTTCACTTCAGCAATGTTGTTCTGAAAAGAAATAAGTAATTTACTTGTAATCCTGGTACTCCATCATTAGCCTCCTTGCTGAATACATCAATACGGAGTACCTCTGCATCAGTGTGACATTCTGCAACACATTTTCAAAAGATAATTATCTTCTGCAAAGTAGTTTAATAACTATAAAAACAAAATAATGGCCATCTTTTTTGCAAGACATATCCTTTCATTTTTACAATAACAATTAAGTGATCCTGAAAATATGAGCATTTTCTCTTGCATGGATGGGGGGTGACTACCCCTCCAAGTACGAATAACATAATTTCTTTCTTAAGAAAGTGCCCGGGAGCCCAGCACTGCCCTACAGACATAATTCAAAAGAGAAAACACACAAGATGATGGACGGAATGTTGCACAATGGCAAAACATTCACCCCCAGTGACAGATCTGGGGTTAATCCATCGTTATTTTGCTCACCAAGCCACCCCAGTTTCGACATGGCCATATGCAAATCAGTCTTGACCCTGTCCCTCATGGGAACAGAACATCCCGAACTGCCAAGCCATGTCTTTCCTGGACCGGAATCAAGCATCCTAGGACTGGTTTCTGGCTATCGGGCGTTCTTCAGCCAGGATAGCTTGACTCCAGTGGCTTAGTGAGCAAGGGACCCACGTCTGGGCATACCCTTCCCGCATAGGGTGAACAGCAAAGCACACAAGATGATGGACGGAATGTTGCACAATGGCACAACATTCACCCCAGTCACAGATCTGGGTTTAATCCATCGTTAATTTGCTCACCAAGCCACCCCAGTTTCGACATGGCCATATGCAAATCAGTCTTGACCCTGTCCCTCATGGGAACAGAACAGCGAAGCCGTGTCTTTCCTGGACCGGAATCAAGCATCCTAGGACTGGTTTCTGGCTATCAGCAGTCTTCAGCCAGGATAGCTTGACTCCAGTGGCTTAGTGAGCAAGGGACCCACATCTGGGCATACCCTTCCCACATAGGGTGAACAGCAAAACACACAAGATGATGGACGGAATGTTGCACAATGGCAAAACATTCACCCCCAGTCACAGATCTGGGTTTAATCCATCATTATTTTGCTCACCAAGCCACCCCAGTTCAGACATGGCCATATGCAAATCAGTCTTGTTCTGCATTCTGTCCATCAACTGTTGTTTTTGCATTTGTCACCTCGAGTGGGACGGGTATGCTCAGACGCGAGTCCCATGCTCTCCACGCCACTGGAGTCAAGCTATCGTGGCTGATGACGGCTGGTAGCCAGAAACTGGTCCTAGGATGCTTGATTACGGTCCAGGGAAGACATGGTTTGGCAGTTCGGGCTGGACTATTCCCACGAGGCACAGGGTCAAGGCTGATTTGCATATGGCCATGTTTGAACTGGTGTGGCTTGGTGAGCAAAAAAACGATGGATTTAGGCCCAGATCTCTTTACTGGGGTGAATGTATGACATTGTTCTGCATTCTGTCCATCAACTGTTTTTGCATTTGTCACCCAGAGTGGGACGGGTATGCTCAGAAGTGAGTCCCGTGCTCTCCACGCCACTGGAGTCAAGCTATCCTGGCTGATGACGGCTGGTAGCCAGAAACCGGTCCTAGGATGCTTGATTCCGGTCCAGGGAAGACATGGCTTGGCAGTTCGGGTAGGACTGTTCCCATGAGGCACAGGGTCAAGACTGATTTGCATATGGCCATGTCTGAACTGTGGTGGCTTGCTGAGCAAAAAAACGATAGATTTAGGCCCAGATCTCTGTACTGGGGTGAATGTATGACATTGTTCTGCATTCTGTCCATCAACTGTTGTTTTTGCATTATTCAAAAGAGAGGCAGCACTGAAAAGGAAAGAGTCTCCTTTTTACAATGGTGCCCCTCGCCAAATAACTTCTGCTAGTGGATAGCGTTTGGGCCTGTAAAAGCCAAAGAGCAATCCTTCCATGAGGCACCAGTGACTGCTTTGTTTGGGGTGGCAATACATCTGGCACAAGGAACAACCCAAGACGATGAAATAGTATTTGAAGCATTTCCCTTCCACGTGAGGCTTGATTGGCGCTGGATTACCTTAATCGCCTCCTATTGGAAAGGGAATAGTGCCAATAACATCAGAGAAAATGAAAGCTGTTGTTTTTTCTCAACTGTGGTCTGTGCCTGGGGGCCTGACGGGGTAGACACCATTAGCAATTGGAGTCCCTTCCTATTTCGTAGGAGGCTCTTTTGAATGTATTCTTACACAGGAATAGTGGCAAAGTTCCTCAAAGTTCTAATTTTTTTAAAGAACAAATTATCAAGCTTCAACAAATGCATTTAAAAAAAAGCCAAAAGCAACATATAGCGATGAAAAAACAAATTCAATGACAGTATGGCACTAACACGTTCACTCTTAACATGCCAACCAACACGGATTGTCGGTTGGAAAGAACATGATGCATATTGCACACCCACAACTGTGCAAAAACATGGGCTGCAAATATTAGCAGGTGCACCTTCTGCAGCAGATCATTATTAGTGCATCCAAGAACAGGGAATCACATACAATTTGCAAAGAATGATACTTATTACTGGATGCACAATGTAGCTAAATTTTCTCCCTCGTTTGCGGATATATTTTCCTACCACAAACCGTAGGCTACAACTCCTCTGCAGGGAAAAATTTGACCCTCAATTGTAATCCTGTTTTGAAAGCACATGAGTTAGTCCCTGCAACAGTTTCTGCAATGATGATTATGTTTTTGTATGCAGATATTTATTAAATATTTTATTTATTTGTTATTACCAGTGACTTTTGGCTGTTTTGACTTTGTCTTTTATTCACAGTTTTTATCTCATTCTCACCTGCAGTGCATTCTCACTTTCCGCTCACATCACTCACACACTATCATTCACAGTATATACACATTTCTGAGTACCTCTGCACCCTACAGTATTTGCTGTTTCCTTTTTACAGAAGAAAAGAGATGCGGCATGTCAAGGTTTTATTACTTCCAGGGCCTTTAGTCAAATAATAGGAGTGGCCTCCCAAGGTGCTTGAGAAATAGAGACTAAATCGGAGGATGAGAATTATGGATCAGAGCCTGGAAGTAATATTTCCATTGCTGGAGTTTCATCAGATGGAAACTTCAAGTGAATCCGAAAGGTATGGCCATGCTGCACAGAAAGGCAGTCAATATCTAATGTCCATTATAATTCAACCTACACCACGGACACCATGGCCTAAGCACAATACAGAGTGCCTAAGGGTTCCACGCAGAGCACAGCAAGTGTTCATTTGTCAACACCTGTAATGATTTCAATCTGTAATTTCACCTTTCACAAATGCCATTTATGTAGACAATTACTATGAAAGAACACAGCTCTTCAGTGAGCTGTACAACATTGGCACTTTGGTGTTTGCGACGATTTGAAAGAACCGCAAAGGATTGCCCCACAAGCTGGATTGTAAAAAACACAAAAAAGGTCAGTGCCGTGTTTGCAACAAACTAATAGCAATGAACAGATGGGAAGGGCATGCGCTCACAACAATTCATGATGACAGCACTTCTCCTGCCCGAGTTTGGGGTAAATTGTCAGAAGAGAATAAACCCAACTTAATACCAGATTATAGCAAGAGCGGAGTTGATAAAAGTGACCACTGCTACAGCCATACGATGCAACTCATCAAACTCTCATTTGGTAAAAGAAGTTGGCTAGGCATCTGATCCATTTTGCAGCATACAATGCATTTGTTGCATGTTGTCCCGTTCTCAGAATACCACTGGAAGATAGATGTCTTCTGCAACTTTCAACTGGCTATTATGTACAGTCTCTCTGCTGTAGGTGGAGTAGCCCACATTTCATGTAGTGTGGCGATGGTACAGGACTGAATGGACAACACTTTTGTAAAAGCAATTCAGCAACAGATAGGAAAAGCCAATTTCGAAAATGCAGAGCTTGTATTTTTAGGAAAGTGCCCATTTTTTACATGGTCACCCCGTGTTTTGCCTGCCATTTGATCTGATTTTTACTGGCAACCAGGTCCCCAGTGCCAGATCTCTTTTCCAAAATTGTACAATTGTTTCCCCAATTGGCAAAACTTATAGAACTCCCTGCAAGTCCCTAGTAAACTGTACCCCTGCTGCCTAAGTCGAGAAGGCTAAAGAGGGACCTAAAGGGCTGCAGCACGAAGGGACCCCTCACCAAACGCATACAAACTACCACTGCAGGCTGCGTGTCTTGGTGCCGACAAAAGTGAAAACACAACAAGGCAAACATCCCTGTGTGCCATGCCCATAGACACTGCATGCAATATAGATATGTCACCCCTTGTGACCCCCTCCCCAAGGGAGAGGGCATTTGTTCTCGGGAGTTCAGGAACAAAGTCTGCTTAGGCAGAGGGTGTTTACAACCCCTCCAACAGGATGACCTACAGATTAGCACGTCAATGCAAGGAGCTTTAAAAAAACACCACCGTTGGTATTCAAAAGGATGCCATCCCCGCCTCACTGCCTCCCCCCCTACCCCCGACCACGGCCCATATGGCGCCTGGACAAGGCAGAAATATTAGTAGTCAAAGGCGGGTTCACCCTCAGGCTAGTTCCTAAGGTGGGCTACCTGAAGTGAACATGAAATTTCAGAGTCTGCCATCTTGGTGATGGAAATCTTAGGAACTCTGGGACAGGGATACGTCCATTTCCCATAAGAAGTGGTCATTTAGAGGCAGTAATGACCCCAGGGGAAGGTAGCCCATTGGCTACTACCCTACTGTTTCATAAAGCACCTAAATGCAGTATTTAGGGGAGCACCTGGCACCAGTAAATCATATCCTGCCAACCTGAAAGAAGATGGATGTGAAGAGTCGCAAGAAGCAAGAACAGAAGACCAGCAACTGTCTTGGCACCAACCCTGCCGGCCTGCCTGCTGTCTTTGACTTTTGTCCTGCAGCTAATCATCTCCAAAGACTGGGAGACCAGCCAGCACTTCCCCCCCAGAATCAGGAACTCTTGTGTAGCAGCAGAGCTGCTTCCCTGCATCCTGCAGACACCCCAATAGGCTTGTGAGGACTCCGGGCTGCAAAAACCTGATATCCATTTAAATCAGCATTGTGTTCCTCTGCAAAAGAAGTAACAACTCCAAGGCAAAATGGAATACTCACATGTTGATGAGAACTATCTCAAAACCATGGTCTTGGGTGATGTCTTATCTCCTTATTGAAGTTTTTGACTCCCTCCCAGCCTTAACAGTTACTGGACTCCTGTAGCAGCTGCTACTATGGAAGCTTACACGCCAGACCCATAGGCATCAGTACTTCTTGATCATGACTGGCTTCTCCGATAGTCTCGATGGAAATTCATAGACAATGACAATGTAATCTTGCATTGATCTTGCCCTACCCCAAGCTCAGCATCTTCCATGATATCCTAGTCATTCCCAATATGGCGCTGCATAAACATTGACGGTTGGCTACTTCACTAGCCACAGGCCAAGCTGTGTGTACTTCACCACTGGTGACCACCTACCCTGCGGGCCCTCCATGAATGGCAGCTTGAACTTCACTTCATAGACTATCATGAGCTTATAACATACAAACTCAATGATAAATTACACACTTTCAAGGCAGTGTTGGGTCCCTTCCTCAAGAGTGATACTGCACCCTCAATCTGAACATAACCGGTGACATCCCTCGTTTTTCACTCCCACCCCTGAGGCATCGAAACACTGAGTTTAGCAGACTACCTCCACAGCTGAGATATTAAGCGTCGCTTCTCTTACCTGACTGACATATTGACTTCTCCCTTGTATGACAACCCCTAGCAACCTGCCTACCCCCATCCTTCATTATAGCTCGGATTTTTTTGTGCACTGACTTCGAGAACTACAAGACCCTAGAAACCTGTAGTTCTCTGTGATTGGCTCAATAACACTGACGCACACAACGCTCTCCCACGCCCTTGACACAGAAGCAGGCGGTTACTTAATAAAGGGACTGGACTCGTGCGGCAGTCTATTTCCTTCCGCAGCACAATCCATGTCCAGGCTGCCTTTAATGCAAGGTACGTTTGGCAACAATTTGCCAACTTCATTTTTTACATTGGGGAACAACACGAGTGGGTTTCTCCATGCTATGGACATCACCTACTCATGACGGTTTGTGTCCACGGCGATTGTTTACTGTTAAGGAATCCATGCTGAGGGTGCTAATATGCACGCTCAGCTAGGATTTGGGAGTTCATCTGGACTAATCCCTATGGGCGAGCGCTGAATATAGTGTTGCACTCGACTGACCGTGTGTCACTTTCAGTTACTGGCAGTGCATTTGTACAATCCACTTGGTGGGCTCTGCCTGCCTGTACCTGGTGGCGATTACCCTTATAATTGTGGGTGGTCCTCTTTCTCTTAGTTGTTATTTATGTTAACAATAGTGCATGGGTACGGCTCTTTGTCTGACCTGCACTGTTTTATTTCCTACCAAAAACCTAATGATGGTGAGGGTTTAACATCACAGCTTGTGGATGGTCCTTCGCCTTTTTGTCCTTTTTCTTGACAACACCAAATGGATATGGTTTCTACAGACCGCTGAATAGACTTGGCCCATTAATACTGTGAAGGGCTTCCCAAGTCCAAATACATGATATATACACAAATATTCTCTAGGGGTTGTTGTGTTTGTGTCAACTGTGTTCTTGATTTTGTACTTTCTGTCCTCTGACATACTTATTTCCTGTGACAGCTGATACACAAGTCCTTTGATCACTGTGCGACGTTAGGCCACTTTGTGTTTGTGCCAAGGTTAAGTTGGAGATGTGTACCTGACATTTGCTTGTAAGCACATATTCTACGTTTGTCATAGCCACTTCTGAAAAACGAAATTTTTAATGCTACGTGAGTTTGCTGGTCAGTGTTAACTGCTGCAAATCTTAAAAAGTGAATGAGTACTGTGCTTAAGTGTTAGTAATTCATGCCGACTTATGTTATACCAATATATTTATTTATTTCAGATACATCAACCCGTGGATCCCAGATTAAGTGGAGCCACTTCACCAATGTTTTTTTATTTAGCAGAGCCTTAATTTTTTCGCATTGTTGCAGAAGCTTCTATTAGATCCTGAAGAAGGCAGCCACACATTGAGTGAGGGTATCCAGTTGAAACATGTTGACCTATTTTTCCACACAATGACAAGTTGGATTCCCTCCTGTTGAGGCTTAATTTTACTCCTGGCACAGAGGCGCCCCAATAAAGTTGTTTGCGCACCTTGGAGCTATATTTAGATCACAATTTTCTTGCTCTGCACCCTTCGCCACTCCCAGCTGATCCACGATATTTAGAATAACTCTCTATCAAAACATCCCTGGGCTCCTCCTTCTCAGTGAAGGGGTTATTGCCTGCTTTGAGACTAGATTTTCATTGCAAGGAGGTTACCCTATGATGAAACATGCCACCTACAGGTGAGTGAGGGAAAACTATCCTTTAAAAGGACTACTTTTATAGTACTCATTCCTTTCTGTATCAGACACAGGGGTTGCTTTGTGTGTTATTGTTTACTGAATAGGGGAATCGACCCCTGTGGGTCTTTAAAAACTTCCTCTAGCCTTTATAGTGTTGTGATTGAACCCCTAGTACCCCCAAGTACCTCTGTGCCCTGCCACCCGCTCTTCTTCTCCCAAAATACTTTCTTCTCATATTTTCTACATAAAGGTATTGCAGACTTGTTCCACTGTTCGTTCCTGGAGAGTGATGGGACCCTTTAAGGCTGCTGTTCTGGCGGTTTTGCCCTTCCCAATGCCTAGATGCTAATGTGTTGTATTACCTATTGGAATTTCAGCATTGTTTTGGCAGTTCTGTATTGTGTTGCTCCCCAAGTGTATTCTCTTGCACTGCTAATGAGAAATAAAGTAAGGTTGCAAAAAAAAAAAATTGTTATTTCCATCCTGGGATAGTGGTCTACTCAGAGTTTTTTGGAACAGAAACCCTATCACCAATTTTTTTTCTGCCAAAGGAAGGACTGGGTGTTTGTCTTGAGAGAGAGCAAACGAGAGAGAGCGAGAGAGCGAGAGAGCGAAAGAGAGAGAGAGAGAGAAAGAGAGAGAGAGTGAGCGAAAGAGAGAGAGAGCGAGAGAGAGAAAGAGAGAGAGAAAGAGAGAGAGAGCGAGAGAGAGAAAGAGAGAGAGAGAGAGAAAGAGAAAGCGAGAGAGAGAGAAAGAGAGCGAGAGCGAGAGCGAGAGCGATTTGATTTAAAAATTTATAAAGCGCAACGAATGCCCGAAGGCGTCTTGGCACGAGAGCGAAAGAGAGAGCGAAAGAGAGAGCGAAAGAGAGAGCGAAAGAGAGAGCGAAAGAGAGAGAGAGCGAAAGAGAGAGAGAGCGAAAGAGAGAGAGAGCGAAAGAGAGAGAGAGCGAAAGAGAGAGAGAGCGAAAGAGAGAGAGAGCGAAAGAGAGAGAGAGCGAAAGAGAGAGAGAGCGAAAGAGAGCGAGAGCGAGAGCGAGAGAGAGAGAGAGAGAGAGAGAGAGAGAGAGAGAGATTGATATGGATTGATTCTTGGTGAAGTAGTATCATTGAGGGATTATTCCTGCCACAGGTTGCAGAGTTGGCTCGCTGAATACTTGCAGCTTCAGTAGGAGTTGAAAGAACTGGCTGAGCGTTAGGTGATGTAAACTACTACCAAGCCAGTCCTAAGTGACACTTTCTTAGCATGTCAACAGGAGAGATCAGAGGACTGGAATGCTCATTCATTAAATACTTCTCTGGTGAGACAAAGAGGTCTCTTCGGCACAGGCATGAAAGACCCGACACTTGATGGTGAAACAAAGCATGACAAACAACTCGACATCATAGGATTTGAGTGATATTTCACAGATCTTGACAGAAAGGGCTAATGAATCAATGGAGAGCTCCTCGATGCCGAATAGTGCAATATCCAATAACTCAGTATTGTTTAGTATGGCAGCCATGTGTCATGAAATTGGAGACACAATGCATTCAAGTAGACCTTATCTCTGGAAGGCTGCACTTTGCAGTATATTAGATAAGACCTGCTATCTCGACAAACAGTAGGATACAATCTGAACATGCTCAAAGGTACCCTTCCACAACAATTCATTAGGGTATCAAAGGTCTCCCTAATCCACAGATTGACTGTGGCTTGCTTTATCATGTCCCTCATCTAGAATAATAGTACATCTGGAAATACTCAATCTTCCTGTGAGAGCTCTTGACAGTGGTAAGAATTAAGTGTGGATAAAATACAAATATCTAAGAAAAGAAACTCATCAGGTGTCCCTAGGCAGATTAGAAATGAGTACAAAATGTATTAAGTGGATGTGGGGAGCTGCGTCACAATGTTGGTGTACATGTTTTTGCCTCATGGGTCAGATGGCCTACATCAGGACCAGAAAGATCTCTATGAATTTTATATGGCTTAAGCTGAGATTGAGAATTTGTAGTAATAATGACTCAGCATGCAAACAATCATGCATACAATTTGGTCCTTTAAAAAATCTAAGGATTCAAACTTACTTTTGGTAGAGACAGTGGGCATTAGCAAGTATACTGCTAATATGGCCACCCTGCCCTGCCAAAGTCGCTCAAGGCGACACTTGAGGTCCACTACATTGTTGGCAATTTATGACCTAAAACAACCCTTTAGATTGTTATCCCACTGGTCACAGGGGGGTTTAAACAGCTGAGAGAACTGAAAGGGGTAAATCCACTTTTCAATCTTGCACCAGAATCCGATGCATAGTCGTTCAATATTTTTCGCACCAGGGCTTCATCCTTCCTGCTCACAGTATTGCAAAATGTGCCCAGAGTCTCACAACCAAGAAGAGTTTCTCTTCTAAACTGCCTACATCTCAAGAGGAGAGGATTCATTATTTTACCAGTGCAATACCAACATTCAGCAGGCTTAGAAGGAGTGACTCCTTTAGGAGTTGGGGGTGAAACTGTACAATCAAGCTCACTCCAGTTCATTTACTTCTTGCATTACAGAACCTATACCTGTTAAATATGGTTGACAAAGTTGTACAAGTCAATTTTACACGTATGACAATAGTGTGTAAAAAGATTAGGGGAGAGGATTTGTAAACACTTCCCCACAATGCTGTTTTTGCAGTGAATTGAGTACATGCTCCAAATGTTACTGACATACAAATAAGCACATTAGACCAATGTATCAAACTAAATACAAACACAGCTGCACGCTCAATACACACGAATAGGTATTCATGTCTTACCAGGAGGCCGAGTATTTTCTGTTGTATAGAGGACTCTGATGGAAAAGCCTATAAGAGTAAAACACATTATTAGTTTTTTGGTGAAAAAGTGCCATCTAAAATGGAGCAGCAAATAAAACAGAATGTGGAAAAGTACCTCTAGAACTTTCATAAAGAGCTCCAAGCCTTGGTTTTCAATAAAGTGTCTGCAGGTAGTTGGAGATTCATCTGTAAGGTTCCAAAGTGCACTTAGAGTGAATTTTAATGTTGTATCAACTAAATTCTGATTTGTCTTCTGTTTCACTATTTGAAGAAGTTGCTGGAAAGTAATAAAAAGGACAATAAAGACATAGTTGGGAATAGGTCAAAGCAACAGTAACTTAGCTCATATGCTCATTATAGTTACCAATCTGCTAAGCTTTACAGTACTGTTAGAAGACTAGATACCTGGTTCAAACGCACAAACTAGTGAATCAACACATGCCCCAGTTTAACCCTCGACTGTCTCACCCATTCCGTACCCTCTATATATTTGTCTCAATTAAATAGTTATAAAAGGTAATATCAAATTAGGAGACATGAACCAAGTCAAACCAAGTAATGTAAGTGGATGACACATAAAAGGAAAGCAATTTGATAACAAATGATTTAAAGTGTTGTGACAATATGCAACGAGCAACAGATCGAGATCATTTGTGAATTCCGATCCTACTATAATTAGAACAATGCATCACCATGTCTTTCATGATTGTTTAGCTTCATAAGGAAAAGTAATGTGAATAGCCCTGAGTGGGTTTATGATCTAAAGGAACCCAAAGGGTCCCAAGGGGGAACACACTACCATATCATGAATAACTCAGTGCCAAAGTCCACAGGAGTAACTTCTTTACATCATAATATGCAATGTATGCTGCTGCTGTTCCTTACTATGATTTGTGGCTATGACGAAAAACATTTCTTTCTTTAACCATTTATTTTTGTCTTAAATACAGTTGGGGTCTGGATTCTTGTTTCAGCCCTTTCTTCGCACTAGAGAGGAGCAGGAATATATTCCTGTGCCTGTTTTGGGGAAAGGAACATCCTCCAACACAAGCTTCTGAAGTAAGGGGTTCACTTCCTTTCAAAACAAATCCTGATGATGTTGGAAAGACTTATTTGGCGATATAAAAAGGTGGAGAAGACTTGAACTGGAGTTCATATCTATTCCAAAACATATTCAAGCCCATGTATCTCGTAATATTCTGCCTATCTTACAGAAGATTTGAGATACTTCCTCCTTCATGCCCCCCTCTCCTCCTAAAATACCCTTTCTCCCACTAGAGTGATCAATGGAGTGAAGGGAATTAACACCTCATTGCTTTGGAGGTAGGTTTTCCTGTGGCAGCCAAAGTCTGCTGGCCACCTTTGCCTTTCAAAGGTCTTCTATACTTCTATACTTATAAGGCTGACTTAGTTGCAGTTGATGTTGTGGGTGCCACCGTTCGTTGGATTTTAGGAATAACTCCGGTCACATGGCTAACTGCGTTTCCTTCATTCTTTTTCTTCCCAAGACCTACTTAGGCCTCTAAGGTGTTCATGTCAGACTTCATCCGGGACATCTTGACATCTGGGTGTGATTCGAATATTGAATTGCCAGTGAATGAGAGGTTGAAGGTTCTCTGTTGAGTTTTCTGTTTAAACCCCGTAAACATTGAACACGAATTGAGCCTAAGACAACTACTATGGCACTATCCAGGAGAAGATAAGTCTGAGGAATCTGCTGTAGTTGTAATAACCTAGCTGGACATAAGCAGTCCAACCTGGAGAATCTCTTGAAATGTTGCCTTTCCTTTCTCTGCAGTTTTTCTATAAATCTTTAGAAAGAGATCCAGAGAGATCTGCCTTAGTGGCGGAGTACGGTTGTGGCACTTGCTGCTTTCATTCATGTGGCTCCTGTACCACACACTTTCCTCCCAACTGAATCCATCTGCTTTTTTGCCTTGTGTTGAGAAACAGCAGAAAAAGCAACAATGAGATGTGAAGAAAAAGAGCATCCTTATAAGGTGCTTTGCCGCTCCCCCTTAATATCCTGTTATGGGTTGACCATGTTTCCTAAAGGTCATATGAAAACTTGACCTCTTACTGTGGCATCTAGGGTGCTTTGGAGGCGAACAAGACCTGGGAGCTCTATTGCATTATCCCTTTCATGTTAATTCTCCACACGTGCTGTTTTTGGCAATAGGGGAGTTAACCTGCAGGACCACTGGTGACTTCAGCCGATGTGGTGACACCAAAGACAGCGGAGTAGCAGGTGGTGGTGATGAGAAACGATAAGAGACTGACCTCCTTGGAGAATGAGTAAGCGACAAACTTAACAGGCGTGACCTCTCTGGTGGGAGAGAGTACACTCTAGAGTACTCTGAATCAGAAGACCATGGCACTCTTCTCCTTTTGAGGTGACAGAGCAAATCCATGGAAGATCACCTTGCTTCAGATGCAGTTTGTTTAAACATCGGTTGAGAGGGTCTCTTAGGTTTAGGATCCAGAAGATAGAAACAATATCGAAGGAGGTTTCAACATTGACTTACTGTGTCTTCTCGGTGATGAGGACTTTGACATCACAGTTGTCCCATATCTAGTCAGCAAGCATGCCGCCACAGTACCAGTTTTCAATATCAAACGGGAACATGGTCAGATCTCCTTTCTTCTGCGCTCCTTAGATCTAGCTCTTAGGTAAGTCCCTTGAGCTTGCAGAGGTAGATGGTAGAAGTTCTCATCCCTCGGAATGTCCTGAATCCGCTTGCAGCCTCACCGGCAGGCCGTGCAGTCTGATCTTCCACATGCCCTTATGCGTTCTCATGAACATCTTCTGTAAAAGTGTCCGCAGTCTTGAGTGTGGTGATCCTGTGGTGGACATGTAATACAGAGATCAAGGGGTCCTTTTTCTTGTCTCAGGGCACTTCAGAATGCATTCCCTTATTGTGAATGGAAAATCAAAAGATTTCAGTCAGAGAACACATGAAAAACAAAGGATGTTGAGTAATGTAGCTTAAACTAGATTTCAAATTATTGTTAAGTAAAAAAAAACTAAAAAAGCCCATGCTCAGTGCTCTATGATCCTGTAGTTAGCAGTCAGAAAAAACTGACATGGCATGATGGGATACAGAAGGCAGGGCAAGGCTACACAATAGACTCAGGGCCAGATGCTGGGTTTTGCTTGTGCAGCCTACTTATTAGCTTTCTCCTGCATTCCCTTTATCGTTTCTTTCTGAAAAAAGGTTTTGGCGTGATAATTTCTAGTTACTGAGTGTGGTGACTATTTTCCTATCACTGGATATCTTTAACGAAAAATATTAATTAAATCGGTCATCTCTAGCCTTTTTTTGGACGGGAAATAATAATTTTGAATGCATAAGTACACATTTTGTATCTACCAAGAGGGTCTGTCCATCCATCCATCCACCGCAGTAAGTGCTGGGACAAAACCTAAGTGTTTGTGTACACATCTGATGGGCTATTCATTTCGTATCCTACGCAAAGAGTGGTGAGAAAAACATATACTGATATGTAACACCATCTCTCCTGCCACTTTTGCTTACCATAATCTAGTTTCTTTTACTGTGCCTTCCATTACCCCATAGACCTACTATATTGCATTTTTAATGTGTAGCAATCTGTGCCATATAATGGTTGGATAACTGAGGAAACAAGGCAGAGATGTGCCACATGACAGTGTTGGCACAACATCAAGTCTTCGGTCCAAAGCCTTCATTTAACAAATTAGGGACTTCTGGAAATGAGGTTTCTCTGTTTTTTGCTTTCACCAATTTAATTTCACCAATTCATACAAAGGATTTGCAAAGGAAAGGCAATTAGTGGAAATGTGCTGTAATGGAGCTATCTGGCAACCCGAACACACAAGTGGGCAGAGGTTTGAAAAAAGATGGAAGTGGCCTGCTAGCCTGAATATTTGTAAAGGATGTCACAATTATTTCTCTAGTTTGGAGATTTTGCCCCAAAATAATGAAATGGGTATTTGCAAAACATTAGAAATAAAATGCTTTCACCGGAAAGATTGGATTACCTCCAGGGGTACCTCACACATTTCTGGACAATGACTGGAAAATCAACTTGGGTATCTGGAGATAAGACAGAATAACTACACTATTTGTCTTTCGTCACCAGTGAAAAGGTCTGAAATACAGAGTTTAAGAAGCGTGCAGAATCTGAAAAGGTACTTTTGCCAATCTCATAGCAGTTAGACATTTGAAGGACAAATAGAAAGTTTCATTTAACAGATCACAGATAAAAAAATATTTTATTACATAGGAGACAAAATATCTAAAGAATAAAAAAGGGGTAAAAAAATTCAATTAAAAAGTTGCAGGGATTTAATCAGAAGTAAAAATTCAAGACAAATTCAAAAATAAAATCTGAAAAATATAGACTTATACATGGTATAGAAAAGATTAACAGCAAGCAGAAGCAGTGTTGGAGAGAAGCATTTGAGTGAGCAAAGCCAGTGGCTTCTGAGTTTAAGCTTTCAAGATCTCTTTATGTAGATATGGACTTTTTCCCTTTCTTTTGAGAAATGGTAGACCTGTAAAATGTCAAGGACCTACTGAAACTAACCAAACAGCCTTCAAATATTAGGTGTCAATATCGATTGCAGAATGCAGCCACGGAGTTGGGAACATGGAAGCCAAAAGATATATTTCATATGAAGTTAGTGTGACAGATTCTATTTCTCCCAAAAATGTATTTGTGAGAGGAGTACTCAGAGTGCCATCTTCATCCCTGGAAGATTTTTGATCATTTACAAGACTTTTGTCACTAATCCTCCTTGCTGCAAATATGATTTTTACAGGTTTCATTCCTCTCCCTCTAAACTTGGAGATTTGTTTATAACAGCAGAGAAACGTCACAATTTCACAAGGAACGCAGGATTCAACATTGCTGTCCCCAAACATTTAAAGCTTAGAAACAGTTGCAGTGCACACCATTTTGTAGTTTACACCATCACAATTATTTGAAAGCAGAAGCATACTCTCAGTATTATGATGCAAGTTGCTAACTAGCCTCCGAAGCAAATACCCTGATCACAGCCTATGTGCAAATGGCCTAAATTGGTTGCCAAACCAAAGTTGCCTTACCTTGCTTATGCATCCATACCCACCCTAACTGGAGACACTTTGAAAGATATGAAACTTTTCCATAAGTGGATGAAATCATTAAGTGATGAATTCGCTCCACTGGAACAATTTAACAAGAAGCGTAAAGCCAAAACCCACCAAGACCCCTGGTACACGCCCACTCTTACCCAACTACATTTCCAGAACTACATCTCCAGTGTAAACAACTGGAAAGAAAGTGGAGAAGAGCATATGACCCAGTAGATCAGAACTCTTAAATTAATCAGAAAACAATACCACATACACACTAAATTAGCTAACAAAAAGTACTACTCAAACAAAATTTTGGAGGTGGACCACGATCAGAAAACCATTTTCTCAATCATAAAGTCCTTCACACACCCAAAAACATTGAGTAGAGAAAGCCCCCATCACAGACCTAATGCGACCAGATATGGGGGTTCTTTGAAGGAAAAATCTATAATATACAAAAGGAATTTACTATAATCCCCAAGCAGAATCTGGACTTGGAGCCTGACCCTGCCCACGTTGGTCCTTCATTCAAGGCCTTTGGAATATCTTCACTTGAACAGACACATGAAGCAATAACTGTCTGCAAATAGGGCTCCCCACTTGATGCCTGCCCACCTATGTTTTTTCACCTAATCATAGACATCGTCTACCCTGTGATCATCCAGAAAGTCAACTTCCTGTTAACCACAGGCAAAGTCCCAGATGAATGGAAATTGGCCATAGTTCAACCTCTGAAAAAAACAGAATATTTAACTCGCTCAAACCTCTGACCAATATCCTTACTACTCATATTGGGTAAAATCACAGAAAGACCAACAGAGAATTATCCAACTTCCTCGAAACCAATAAGTTCCTACATCCCAGTCAATCAGATTTCCGCCCTAAGCACTCTACTGAATCCGCGCTATTGGAAATAGTTGACATCTTAAAATCTACTTTAGATAAAGGCAGGAAGGCGGTTTTAATTTCACTTGATCTGTCAGCTGCCTTTGACCTCATTTCACATGACATCTTCCTCACACGGTTAAAGAATAGTGGCATTTCAAAAACAGCACTGGCATGGATCAGATCCTTCCTTACTAACCGTAGGCATGTAGTGGCCTTCGGAACGTTTCTTTCCTCCGAACGTCCCATTACATCTGGCGTCCCACAGGGCTCCTCCCTCAGCCCCTTGTTATTTAACATATACATGGCCCCTCTAGTCTCCTTGATTTCCTCTTTTGATATCGAAGTAACATCATACACTGATGACACACAGTTGATCTTAACTGTGGACAAAGATTCCAACAAGGCAGAAACTTAATTTTAAATTATGCCCAACAGAGGTCATCCAGTGGATGAAGCTTAATCACCTTAGGTGTAATACAGATAAAATGGAGATCTTCCGGATAGGAAAGGACAATCCCTTCGAGCCTAGTGTATGGTGGCTGGAAGACGCACCAGCACCCCCAAATACATTGAAGTGGCAAAAATTCGTACTACACTCTCCTTCCGACCACATGCCCTGGCGGTGGCAGGGACATGCTTCAACATCATTAAAACGCGTACAAAATTATTTGACTTTATTCCACTTCCTGCGCTGAAGACTGTTGTGGTGGCACATATCCTGTCACATTAGACTACTGTGACAGCCTACTCGCAGGAGCAAATAAACAAGTACTCAAGAGATTACAAGTGGTACAGCATGCAGCTGCTTGTCTAGTGCTAAAACTACCAAGTAGGTCTTCCGCCTCAGCTGCCTTAAAAATCCTTCATTGGCTACCCTTTCATAAGAGAATCCTATTAAAGCTTTTTAATCACTTTCAGAGCATTCAGGAATCCATACCCTACATATCTTTCGGCCAGATTCACCCCCTACACCACTGCCAGGATACTTAGATCCTCATCTGCAAACTTTCTTAAGCCCCCCTGCTTTTGGTGCAAAACCAAAGGAGACAAAACTATAGATGCATTAGAAACCAAAGCCTGGAATCTTATGCCCATGCACTTAAGGCTGATCAAAACAGAAACATAGTTCATAAAGGCCTTAAAGACCTGGATATGTGGCTCCTCAGAAGAACTTTGCTCATCGCTCATAAGGGGCCGTTCTTGTCCACCTCTTCCCCCGCATAGCGCCAGGATGCTCCTTTCGGAGTGACAGTAGCGCTCTATAAAGCCTATTCAAATTCAAAAATAGATTGGATATTGTGACTATGCAGTAAATTATAAAGTGCTTTTAGATCAGTTTGTGAATGAATTAATCAGATGTACTAAAAACTATAGATTTGGGGATTTTGTTCACCCTCTGTAACCCTCTGCATTAATATTCTAATAAGGAGCCTGATGTCCAAGTTACTTACCTTCTGTAATGATGTATCTGTAAGAGACATGGGTTAGTTATAGATTCCTTACCTTAGAATTACCTTAGAATTACCCCCAGGCGTCAGACGGGATCCATAGATTTTTCTTTAGCAGTACTCCAGTGCATCAGTAGGTGGTGTCGCATCCGATGTCGGAGTCGTGGTCGCCGGAATGACATTGCAGTGTCTGCCTGCGCGCTGTCAGTTCTGGCACGACTTTCCAAGGCAGAAGAGCAGAGCCATGCAAGATACTGACCATAGATGCAAATAACTGGCCCTGGAAGGGAGTCCATATCTCTAGAAGTCAGTTTGCCGAACGGGGAGGATGGGTGCTGCGGCAAGGAATCTATCAATAACATGTGTCTCTTGCAGATACATCGTTACTGAAGCAAACTAACTTGTTCATCTGAAAGAGACTGTAGTTATAGGCCCAAGAATCTGGCCGTAGCCCTAGAATCCTTAAAGCAATGGAGGGCCGAGTGCGCCTTTTCACCGAAAAGGCGACGGCCATCAAAGGTGATGTCCAGTAAGGTGGATTGGACATCCCCAGAGAAACCAGGCGTAGCACCTCAGGGCTACTGATGTGGAAACCGTTATGCCCAGTGAGTCTGCAGTATCCATCCCACATCTGATGAATTTGCCTGCGTCTCTACCCTCTGCCACTGCGTGTGTGAGAATGGCCCGGGCCTCCGCTGGGCACTGTGGCAGCACTTGTGCAACCGTATCCCATTATCTATGGGTATAACGGCCCCAGAGACATGCGGTATTCACTGACCGCAGCGCTAAGCTGGTGGAAGAAAACATCTTCCGAAGATGGTCCAGCTTCTTGGATTTCCTATCTGGGGGAGCAGTAGGAAATGCGCCCTTGGAGGAAGAGGCTTGGACTACCAAGCTCTCGGGGGTTAGTGTTGGGAGAGGAAAAGTGGGTCGCCCAAGGGCTGTGCGGTGGCGTTCGGCAATCATCCTGTCCGTAGGAGCCCATGTGCTGGGCTCGGACCAAGTGCCCAGAAGGATGTCCGTAAGGGCTTCATTAAAAGGAAGGGACTCCGAAGAGGCTGCCTCCGGTTGAAGCATCTCTGTCAGGATGTTAGTCCTGACTTCCACCGTAGGAAGCTCCAGGCCCAAGGACCCAGCAGCCCTACGCAACACCACTGCACATGATGCTCCCTCTTCCGTAGCCACGGTAGGGGGAGAAAGCATGCCATGGTCTGGGGAGATATCCAGACCACTGGTGTCACCCAGGTCCTCTCGCCAGTCAGGCTCATCAAGTTGGTCAGCTAAAGGGTCCACAGACCCCTCCCAGTCATCATCACCCTCCTCTGGTTGCCAGTCAGGCCTGAAAGGAACACCAGGGATGAACAGAGGCACAAAAGTGCCCTCCGGCGCTGGTGTCAATAGACGTCGGTCCGGCGCCATGTCCAAGTTGGGGTGAGGCTGGGGTCAGTGCCGATCGGGGGCACGACCAGTGGGAGGGGCATAGTTGTTGGGATCGGCACTGGGGAAGGTATCGTTAGGTTGACCGGCATCGATCCAGGTCCAGGTCTGGATCCTCGGCGGGCCTCCCGGTGCCGAAGCCACCAGCATCAAGTCCCAGGGCCCTCAGCCACGTCCATGGGGCCTGAAGGTGCACCAGTTGAGTTGGGCTGCCCAAAGATACCATGAAGCGCTTTGTAGAAAGCTCGGAGCTGGGCAGGGGATGCTCAGGCACCGGGATTAGGGGGTTGGGGGAGCTCAGAGCAGTCCCTGGAGCAGGCTCCAAAGACGGAGATGGAGAACGACGACGCTCTGGGTCACGTCGGCCGACCAACAGGGAGAAGGCGAAGAGTGACTCTGCTTCTTTGCCTTCTTGTGCTTCGACTTACCCGAAGATCTCGAAGACTTGGATGTCGAATTATGGTGGTGGCTCCCCGACAGGTCCAGAGACCTTCCTCTCGACCAGGACCTCGAGTGGCGCGGAGCTAACTGCCAGGCCTCCAACAACTTTCGGGACCGCTCCTGCAAAGAAATTGGATTTGTGCCTGACAGTCAGAGAACGACTTCGGGTCGTGGTTGCGCTCCATGCACCAGAGGCACTTGAGGTGGGGGGTCAGTGACCAACATCAGGCGGTTACAGGCCTTGCACGGCTTCAACCCAGTCCATAGATGGAACATCCCTCATACACCAGGAGTCGCTAAGACTCAAAATAATTTGACAAAAGTCGAGAAAAAGTTAGTAAAAAATTGACTGAGGCGTAGCTCTCTCCGGATCTGCGCAATGCTGGCGCGGAAAAAGAAAGAACTGACGTCAGTGCGCAGGGGTAGCGTCTAAGTAGACACCGCAACGTCATTCCAGTGACCACAACGCCAACGACGGACGTGGAGTAGACTGACGCCACTTCCGACGTCCAGGGGGTACTGTTAAAGAGAAATCCCCGGATCCAGTCTGAGCAATGGGGGTAATTCTAAAGTAAGGAATCTATAACTACAGTCTCTTTCAGATACAGTTATTTTCTCTAAAAACTACTGTTCATTATTTTCTTATAACATTCTGACATCTCTAATGTGAACATTCTGTTACTACTCAGTTGTATATTTTACAAGTAAGGGACAGCACCGCAGTGCCATCACTTTGTGCGCCTTTGCTGGCTCTTCACTCACCTCACTAGTTGTAAGAAAGCCATGTCAATCACAAAGGCTAACTCAAAGCAGGCAGGCTTGAATTGCAGTAATGTCTGTCCGTCCTAGATGCTGCCTGTCTGACTTCATTCAAGAGGTTAATGGGCCACATCCCTGTGGACGGTGTAATTTGCCTTTGATAACCCAGGGTCTCTCATAATATGACTCTGAGCCAAGTACAAACCCATGAGCCACAGACTGTCAGTGGTAGCGATGACACGCAGCTACAGACTTCTCAAGGAGGAAGTTTGGGGTTGCATCACGCTCCAAACTCAACACTCATCAAGTAGCACAGTAACTTATTGTCTAACCCAATACTTACCTTTTTAGAAGAGAAAGTACTTTAAACACTAAAAAAAGAGAGATACTACAATATACACGCACTAATGCACTAACCTGGGGCCATTGTACACAGAATGTAAAGGTCCCTCTTCTCAACCGCTTAATTCTATGTAAAGAGTGTGTGAAGGTTTCAGGCACAGGTGCCATGCTACCTCTCCGGTGTTTAGGGTTTGCGCACTTCGTTTTACAGTTAGTAGTGCCAATGTCAATCTTACCAATGCAAGCCTTAGCACTCTGCTGGTCGCAGCTGGGCCTGCAGCACAAGTCTGCTCTCTCCTCCAGGAGAACCAAGAGCTTGCAGCATCCCAGCTCGTCTTGGACACATCAGCTGCAGGGCTTCTACCATTGAACTGTCTCTTATCAGCATATGGCATCATACCCAGTCCTTGATGGTCACTGGCCCTCTTGCGGGATGGTTAGTAGGGCGGTGTCAGCGATCACTGAGCAGACGTTGGAGCTTCAATGGTGGCAGGGTGGCTTTGGCTCCACCCTCTAAGAGGACACTGTGTCTTGGATGTCCACAATCGGAGTGGTACAGTCCACTTGGGCACACTTCAGCAGTGCCATGGTCCTGCCGCTTCAGAAACACAGAGTGCAGTCTGCTTTGGGCACACTTCAGTACGGTGATGCAGCAAAGGCCATTGCAGGCAGGAAATGACGATGCTCCAAATCAGAAGCAGGTCTGTCACCCTCTCTGAAATCTCTTCTGCGAGGACGGACATACAGCTCAGAGGACACCTGCTTTTTGCTTGCCCTGGCAGTCAACACCTCCTGCAGCGTTGGCTCACTTCATCCTTCTTCACAGGCAGGTCAGCTTACATGCTCTTCAGAACAGGGAGACAGGTCTTCCATCCTGGCAGCACTCCATGTGATGTCCCCTCACCGATGGAAGGTCGACTATCAGGCAGACACCAGCTCTTGTTGCACAATAGCCCTCAGGCTTAGTAGAGGAAGCATATTCTCGGTCTGCACTTTCAGAACCGGTTTGAGCCAGTTCTCCTTTCAGGAGTGCTTTCAAAGCGGTCTTCCACACTAAGCTTTCGTGTAGATTGATGCTTCTCGTGGCATGTCCTCTCCATGTGGGAGCACCCACACATGAGGCATTCTGATGAGAGCATTCTGCACCAGGATATCAATAGCCTCACTTATCAGTGATCAGGAAGAGATACAAACATTATGGCGTCTCCTAAAGGACTCTGAACAACATTTCCACCTTTCACCCTCAACATCTTTCAAACGGCAGGGCTCAGGAAAACCCAATAACAGCTCCTGCAGCAAAAAGACCTAATTGAATTTCTAAACGGAAGTCTTCCTCCCACCAGCTTCAGGAATGTCAGCAATACATTTTTACTGCCTGGTAAAAAAAAAAGTTCACCTCCATCTTGTGCTATTTAACAAAATGGACCAAAATGGAATCAGGAGGCCGCTTTTACTCTGATTCACTCATATATGATGTATGCACAATGCAGGTCTCACACAGATATACACATAATCAAGCAAGGGGAAGTTAGTGCCAGGATGGGATTAGCATGTAGCAGTTGAGCTTCACCCAAGTGGGCCAGTAGGCCTCCACTCCCATGACAGAAAGGTCTGGTGACAACTACAGATTCACGAAACAAAGCACAAGCAGCCACCAACACGCTACATACTAAACACATGACAGGGACAGTAATCCACTGTCTAGCCAATGAGGCTACGCTTTTTGCACCAGTCCAGGACCTCTTTCGTGTCAGGCCTAGTCCTTTGTGAACATGCAGGACTAGCATGGGGCTGGGGCAAAAACCATGATACCAAGTGCTCTGTAGGCCATTTTGAGCAAGGAACCAGGATTGTACACCATTTGTGGAGACATTCCGGATTCAAAGAAATGCATGCAGATGCCGATGGGCTTTGATTAATGCAGCTGCCAAGTCTCCCGACACTTCCAAAAGTCTTCTGATAATGATTAATAGTCTATGAGGTTCAGACTATTGTTGCTTGGCCACCCCTCTGCCTCACTTGAGAGAGGCAAAAACAACAGTTGATGGACAGAATGCAGAACAATGTCATACATACACCCAAGTACAGAGATCTGGGCCTAAATCCATTGTTTTTATGCTCACCATGCCATTCCAGTTTGAACCCAGCCATATGCAAATCAGTCTTGACCCTGTGCCCCATGGGAACAGTCCAGCCCGAACTGCCAAGCCAGGTCCTCCCTGGACTGGAAACATGCATCATAGGACCGGTTTTGGGCCTCCAGCCCTCATAAGCCAGGATAAGTTGATTCCAGTGGCATGGAGAGCAAGGGACTCACGTCTGAGCATACCCGTCACACTCGGGTGATAATTGCAAAAACAACAGGTGATGGACAGAATGCAGAACAATGTCATACATTCACCCCAGTACAGAGATCTGGGCCTAAATCCATCATTTTTTTGCTCACCAAGCCACCCCTGTTCAGACATGGCAATATGTAAATCAGCCTTGACCCTGTGCCTCATGAGAACAGTCCAGCCCGAACTGCCAAGCAATGTCTTCCCTGGACCGGAATCAAGCATCCTAGGACCGGTTTCTGGCTACCAGCCATCATCAGCCAGGTTAGCTTGACTCCAGTGGCGTGGCGAGCACGGGACTCACGTCTGAGCATACCCGTCCCACTCAGGGTGACAAATGCAATTCCAGTTGTAACCCAGCCATATGCAAATCAGTCTTCACCCTGTGCCCCATGGGAACAGTCCAGCACGAACTGCCAAGCCCGGTCCTCCCCATGAGGCACAGGGTCAGACTGATTTGCATATGGCCATGTCTGAACTGGGGTGGTGGAGTGAGCTTAAGAATGATGATGGGTTAAACCCAGATCAGTTGACCTGGGGTGAGTGTTTGATTTGCTACAACGCTCCGCCCATCATCCCCTTTGGTATCACTTGATTAGCACTAAGTTGGCAGGGTATGCCCAGACATGGGTCCCTTGCTCACTTTGCCACTGGATTCAAGATAGCCTGGCTGATGAGTGTTATGAACCCGAAACCGGTCAAAGGATGGTGGTTTCTGGTCCAGGAAAGACATGGCTTGGCAGTTCAGGCTGGGCTGTTCCCATGAGGCACAGGGTCAGACTGATTTGCATATGGCCATGTCTGAACTGGGGTGGTGGAGTGAGCTAAAGAATGATGATGGATTAAACCCGGATCAGTTGACTGGGGGTGAGTGTTTGATTTGCTAAAACGCTCCATCCATCATCCCCTTTGGTATCACCTGAGAGAGGCCACAAGCATGACCGTAGAGGGAGCAGAGAGCAGCACTGAATTGAGTTTGGTTTTCTTGCATTCTGTGATTTATAGTCTCAAAAGGACTCAGAATGACAAACTCTAACTGGGTCACTTATTCATGACTGACGAAGAACAAATATTTACCACATAATAATGTATACTGCAAGTGTACATCAAAAACCACACATCAAGTCACCTCGGGAGGTCTATGACCTCATAATGGCACTTTCCCTATTGCCCCATGTTTCAATATGGAAATACATCTGCTTGGCGACTTGCTATAGCCTCATAATATACAGACACAAGGGTATATATTATCCCACTTATTGCATGTTCATACTATTATTAGAATTCTTCAATGGTAAAGAAAAAAAACCAGAATGTTGTTCTGTAAATCCGAGTAGGGCATACACTAGAGCAACAGTGCTGAAGAGGAAAGTTTAAACATGAAATGCAGCCCATTTATAGCTTGGTGTGAAGAAAGGTACTCAAGTTATGAGACTGAATGGTCCCAGCTGTCCTTATCAGACATCTAATTCTAAATTTCCCTGAAAGTGAGATTAAAAAATGCAGCATGAGTTTGAAAGAATACCGTGCATAGATAATGTACTCACCTTGACAATAAAAAGTTCAGCACCAAGTTGAGCAGTTTGCTCAGTTAACAGCTGAAAGCAAAAACAAAATGTAAAATAAGAATTGGAAAATTCAACAAATGTAATACAACTTAGAAATGATACACATCAGAATGTACCTTTGCAGCCAGGATGGAAATGATTGCTACCGCCATTCTTTGCATAGTTTGATCTTCATGATTACACAACCACTGCATAACAAGTTTGGCAGCTTCAAACCTGGAAAATAGGATTTGAAGATGAAAACGTCAAATGATCTGGAATAAGAAAAGATTACCTATGGCAGAAATATCAGTACCCCAAGCTGTTATACTGGACACAACTGGGAAAAGCATGAATCTAGTCAAGGACAGAAACTTAAATGTGGGGGTGAGAGCTGACAATGCACAATGCACCAGACCCAAGTCCAATTCCTCTTCCCTGATTTGGCTCTAGCTCTGGCAGTACATCCCTGTGTGCCTAAATTAAATTAGAACAAATCAGTCAAAGGAAAGGACTAGTAGGAGGTATTAAAAGCTTAGGAAAGGCCAAGAATTGAACAAATTGTTTGAAAGAACTATCTTGGCAAAATGCAAACCAACAGAAAGCCCAAACCGAATTAGAAAAATAATAAACAAATAACACCATAACAACAAAAACTCAATAAAGGAAACCGGAGATAAGAATGTAATTTTTTTAAAGTTGAAATAGCATCAGAAAGCACACTTCGTCAATGATGGTCAATGGTCTTTGTAGACCGGGACCAAAGGCACAATTTGAGACGGACCGCAATGGAGCATAGGAGGGATGAACTAAGCATGTTCGCCCTGGTAACAGATTTCACCTTCAGACTTAGTCCTTCACTACCCTATCCACCACAGGAGCACACTTTTAAATCTCAAAGAACCTCAAGGAAAGTACTGAGAGACTCGGGGGGTGTCAGGCAGAGTCCAACAAGAGGACGCGGTCTAGGTCCAGTTGCCACTGGTCAGCTGGGTACTTCCAGAAAAAGGCCCCTTGCAGCTTGTTGTTTGCCTGATGACACACAGGAGGTAAGCTAACTGATCCTTGGAGTCCACTTCTTTGGCATACGTACAAGAGGGAGCAGGTCCAATCGTTCAGGGATCCTCTCAAGTCACAGACAGCAGGTTCAGTCTTCTTCTAATCTTCTGCAGGTCCAGGGAGTGTTCTAAAATGGATGCCTCTAGGTGCCACATTTATGCCTTGCACTAGCTACTTGGTGGGAATGACTCGTGGGCACACCATAATCAAAGGAGTAACATTTCCTGGGGCAACCCTACCGACCGTGAGCATTTTCAAGATGGTGAAAGTCTTTGGCCACCCTAAACGTGGGCACTGAGGGGTGCAGTTGTGTCAGGAATATACTTTGGTAATCCTAGTGTCCTCCCACATCAAACACTAAAATCTAGTTTAAGGCAGCCACTGTACCCACAAAACACCCAGAGACAGAAGTCTACTAAGACAAAAGCAGAGTCATTCAGCAACCACACAGTTAAACCACGATAATTGTCTTAGCTTCCTTTTCTCTGCCCCAAGTGTTATATGTGAACCCAGCAGGCCTGTCAAGTGTATTCTCTGGAGTTCTGAGGAACAATCTCTGCCCATTCAAGTCAGCCTATTTTTCGCCCGTTGGGAGACATTTCACATCTATTCACTGACTGGGAGAAGCTGGAGAGTCAATGCAAATTAGCCTTCAGAACATCAGGAAGAGAAAAGGCCACTTCGTAAAAGTTACTTTTCCATGATTTTTATTAAAAATTCAACTTTGCATTGGATTTTTAATAACTTTTAAAAATAGTTATCTAAATATTTTCCTAGCTGGCCCCATTCCAGAGATAAAGTATTATTTTAATCTGTGATGCGATTTTCTACATGAGACAGTTATGTCTGCCACAGTGAAAATAGTTTCTAGGTACTAGTCACTGTAAAGACGTATTACTATTACATTTCCACATGTCCTAGTTTCAAATACCATTCACCCTAACTTGTGGGTTGCAAGTCCTACATTGGTGTGACTTGTTATTATCTGAAAGGAAGGGTTTGGCCTGTCAAAAAAGGGTTTATTCTGGCAGATCGAGTTTCAGTTTATACACTGCTCCAGTCAGGCTAAAATAGTAGGCCTAAAGCCATGCTTGCACTGCCACTATAGTAGATGGCACAATAGGTGCTGCAGCCCACTAACGACAACTCACAGGTGCTGGGTACTGTACTGTACAATATACTAGGGACTTAAAGGTGAATTAATTATGGCAATTAGGGCCAAAGGCCAATTTGACCATGATTAAAAGGGGGAGCACAGAAACTTTACTACTGGTTAGTAGTGGTAAAGAACAGTGTTCTAAATCCAGCAAAAATACATACAGAATCCAGCAAAAGGCAAAATAGGTGAGATGACTGACAGCTAAGATTCAATTTAAAAGATCCTTTTAAATATTCCAGAGGTTAGGTTAGGTTAGGGTAGGGTAAGGTAAGGTAGGGCAGTGTCATCTTAAGGATTTTGTAGGCCTCTGGAAAGAAATATTTTGTGAGCCACTGTTCAGAACAGCTTTGAATTCTGTTGCCAGGCTTTCTGCTAGTTGAAGCCCATATTATGACAAAACAAGCTTTGATTTCTATTACCCATTTTCTGCAAATTTAAGCCTGCATGACAAAAAACATGCAGAGTCACACAACAAATGCTGAAATCTATCTTTCCATGACCCCCCAAAATCTTTAAGATGACAGTTGGCAAATACAGACATAGTCTGAGGTAGAGACAGGAAGAGAGGAGTTGAAATTTTGCAAAAGAAAGAGGTGAAATAGAGAAACTTCACTTTCTCAGGGGGCCCATTGGAGGGTGGGCCCAGGACAACTGCCCACTTTACCCTACCCTAGAGAAGTTTTAAGGCAAGGGCAAAGGTTAGATTTATAATTGGGGTAATATGAGAGATGAGGTGGAGTCAGTCAGGCAAGACTGGTGAACATTTGCGGAATCCCCCATAAATTCAACATAATTCTGATCACAATAAACTAATCTGGATCCCAAAGCCTTGTGAGCAGTTTGTGAGACCTGCAGAACCTTGAGAAGAGTTTCTCAATTGGCCTGGAGGCGGGTCATAGCTAGCTCTCGGCTACCAAAGCCAGAGAGGGGCGCCAGGGGAAGCATGGCTTGCTCTGGTGAAGGACGGGTCCAGCTGAGCCTTCCTATGGCACAATGTGTGGCATCTGCGCTTGAAGAAGTTCCCGGGAAGGTGCTCTCAGTGTTCTTCACAGCGCGGTTGGCTTCCGGCCTGGCAATGCCACTTTGAGACTAAATAAAGTAGGGGGCCATGCATGGTGAAGCTTTTTGAGTTTCAAAAACCTTTATTACTCGCTTGTATATTACAGCATAATAGAATCTTTTAGCAATCAGCTAATTACCAAGTTACATGAACTAGATTTGTCTAAAAAATAAACCCATAGTGTATAATTCACACAGAATCCGAACAATATCGCCCGCCCAGCCCTTTAAACATACATAGTTTCAGCAATACAGACCTCCAGAAATATGGAGAAGTGCAGGGCATGGTAGCACGCAACTCCGAAGACCAAGGGTTATGATTTCACTTGTAGGTTAGCCCGTACTTACAGTTCTTGAGTGATAGGGTTAGCATAGCGTTCCTATGCAAAAATAGGCCCTTTACCCATCCGACCCAGTTCTTTCACCGCTCCACGTCTGTCAACCATCAGGGCTCCGGAGCTTTGACATCATTCTGGGAGGATCCCTTCCCCCGTCTGGGCCCCACCCACCTCCTCCCCCTGTTCCGTGTCCATGTCCACCCATTGTGCTAAGAGGTATGCAGTCAGAGGACCTCATATGTGCTACGGCCGCGATTTCAGGGGTAAAAACTCAGCAAAGCAATTCAAATCCCCCTGCCAGTTGGTCAAGTCTTGTATCCAGTCTTTAAACTTAGGGGCACGGCCCCTTCCCCCACCTAAAGGCGACTCAGCGCTTCGCAAGTAGAAGGCCCATCGCGAGGTACTTTTTGTGAACTGTAACTACATCTTGGGTGCTACGCAGGAAGGCCACCAATGGGGTTGGCCGCACTTGCACTCCTATCATGTGCCACATACCTTCAAACACCTGAGACCAGTATTCCAGCACTTGTGGACCTTGCCATGCCAAATGAAGAAAATCCGCCCCCTCCCCTCCACATCTTGCACATCTGTCATCTTCCCGCAGGCGGAATTTATGAAGTTTGACAGGAGTATAGTATAGCCGGTGTAGGAATTTAAAGTGAATGAGTCGCAGCCGGCTACTAGGTGTAACTGTTTCTGTCTGCACGCAACTAAATTCCCATTGCTCGTCCATCAGGGGCACCTCCAGATCCCTATCCCACTCCATCCGGGCAAGCGGGACATGGAAAGGCGGCACGTTCAGTATGTGTTTGTACAGCAGGGACGTGATGTGTTTGGGAGGTCCGGCGGCAATAGTGCGTGTAGAAAAAGAAAACACATTACCTCTGGCTCCTTCATAGCACTTTTTAAAATTCGTTTTAGCCACAATGCAGAGCAGCTGCGCTGCTGTACAGCATGTCTACAAAACATTGCCAGTAGTTCTCATTAGCAAAACCTATTGACTTTGCCAATGCTTGTTCTCCCTGGTTTTCCGTGCACCGAGAATGGACTTGAGCGCCAGCTCTGAGCTGTCCTCTAGGATGGGTTAGTGTGATGTCACTACTCGCTTGTAATAAGAAATGACAAGCAAGTAGCAATATAATGTTCTCACAATAAAAACATTCTGAGATGAGAATGCGAATGTAATACGTTAAACATTAGGAGCTTAGAAAAACCAGTGTCTCTCATGCATTCTATACATATGCATACATCTTTTAAAACAAGTGCTACAGAAAGATGCGTTGTACTAGCACGCACAGTTGAGCCTATTGGTACGCTCTCTGCAACATCTAAATTCAAGCCTTGGTTTTTCGACAGACACAGCGCCCAAATACGCCTCAAGGTGACAGTGCTGCACTGTACAAATGCTGTTGATTGATCGAGTGCTCATTTAGGGGTAGAAAGTCGAACTTCTTTCCCTATCCAGTGCCTATCCTCCGAATCAAGCACTGGACAAGGACCTCCCAGACCCATGGTGGACAATCTTAGTTTGAAGAAGTCGAAGATCCCTTTCAGTGGAGCGATGAAATGGGGTTAGGGCCTCGAGGGCAGAGGGCATGGTCTAAAGGGGCACATAGATTCACTTGAGTCTGAAGTAACAGTCTCAATCTATAAAGCAACACATTAAACCATAGCTCAGGAGGTTAATGTGCCGACTGTAGGAAAATATTCACCCTTTTGCGATAGATTCCAGTCCCTACAGTCTTTCGACCAAAAGAGTAAATAAAATGAGTAACATTAAAATCAAGCATCCTTAACACCTGTTGTTACAGCGATTAGACACTAGAGACAGGTTAAGGAGCTATAATAAAGACAGTCCTCTGGTGCTGTATTTTGTCCTGTGTCCACCAGTCCTTGTAGGCAGACCCTTCAGTGCAACTGGAGACTGGCCACCTGAAGGTCTGCCTGGCGCGCTCCCCCTAGCCTCGCATTAGTATTTATTCTACATATTGAATGAAATGTTATTAGCGGTCTACTGGCATAGCAATATTTATGTGGAAAGCCTTAACATGGTCCAAGAGGAAGGACCACCGGGTAAATGAGCTCCCAGCATTCATCCATCATGCCGCGTCTGGTGAGGGTGCATGCGCTGCAGTGACAGCTAATCAATCCCTGGCCCCGCATTGAGCCAGGTAAGCAGCACTGTGCAGGGGATCAACCACGGGCACCTTCTCCTGGCACTTGCGCGCACGTGGGCCTGCAGCTCGTGACACCACAGGCGCAGAACTCCCCCTCTACAGGCGAACCATTCCTCAGAGAATCACTTAGGGCCAACTAGAAACTAAGAAATGTAAAGGTATCAGGCTATTTATGAAACATGACAATTGCCTGGTTTTATGTGGTAATTATTTTGGTGACCCCTGTTCGGAACAACTTTTAACTTTATGACCCATTTTGGTAAATAAGGCCCCTGACGCCAAAAAAGAATGAATTATCTGTTCAAGGTTAAATCAGAGAACAGAAGTAAGATGGGAAAAAAGTTCCCCTTCCCACCCTGCCCCTAGGAAAGTGAAGGCCCGGCCAAACTTGGATCAGGCCAACTTGAAGCCCACCTCATTATGACAATGAAAAAACTGAAAACGTTAAGATTTGCCGAGGGTCACATCGTTTGATCTAGTGAGGAAGGCAGGGTTTAGAATCAATGAATTACGTCATATTATGAGAGTGATTCATGCCCAGGTCCCCGTACCTAGCAAACACCACATGCAACAGAAGTCTACAAAAGAGAGCATCACTTCTAGAAGTCATTTGTGTCTCATAGATACCACGAGAAACTGCACATCGTTGCAAATATTGAAAATTGTGGACGAGAAACCTTTTTAAGGATACCAGGAGCGGCGTAGTCAACTTTGTGCATAAAAAGGTTCACTTGACATTTGAACAACAACCGTAACAAGCAAAAGCACGGTGCGATGTGTGTAACCCGACCCACGAGGAATGCAGCCGCTACCCTGCGGGCGGCTCCTCGCTCCATAGAGCAAAACGCTGTGGGAGTGAACATTAAAAAAAAAAAAAAAAGAAGGTGGGACATGCACCCGCCTTTAGCCATTTGTGTGCTTTCATTACTGAAAGACACACGCAAAAGCCGATCCTATGTGTGGGAGGAGTCAGACCCACATGGAGTAGTTGTGCGTGCTTTCAAGAAGCCTCGCAGAGCAGTGCATGCGCGCTGGCTCAGGTTCGACCTAAAAAAGCAAGGTTTATGAACATTCAGCGTATGTTCATATTCCCTGCGAGACTGAAAGTTGTTTTTTACTCCAATATGGTGTTTTTTGATATGCAGCAAAACGTTTGGGACTGGGTAAGCAGGAAAAATCTGGCAGCTGATCATAGGCAGGAACGGACTCAGTTCATAACTGGGATCTTTCTAGGTTTTATAATTTGGAGTGCTGACACATGAAAGGAACACACAGCTTAAATGTTAAATTCGAAAGGACAGGGTGAGTAATCAGTTTCAGACTCTTTCAGATTACATACGAAAGCCTTAATGACAATGTCCATCTCTGGATGGTTTGGCTTTGGGATAAGATTGATTGACTTTGTCATTTATAGGTCATACCAGAACCAATGGTGCCACCCTGTTTACAGGGTGGGCTGCTCCCCACGCAGCACAGCACCAACTGCGTGTCGTTTCCCCCGAGACCCGCTGCTGCCAGTTCGAGGCCTGCCGCTCTCTGCGATCGTTTTGCCGTCTTTTGCAGTGCCCTGCCTGGTACTGTTACTATCTGTACTTCGCCCCTGTTCTGTTCTTCTGCATTTTTGTTGCACTGTTTTTCTCCTGATTTTCCCTAATTGTGCCCTTCCTGGTATTGTTATCTATCGCCACTGTTCTGTTTTTCTGTATTTTGTTGCACTGTTTTTCTCCTGATCCTCCTTGATTGTGCCCTCTTTTTGCCTTCTGTATCCCGCTTCCACCTGTCTAACGCCGCTGCGTCCCCGCCCCCGCTCACCAATTCGCCGCCCGCTCCTGCCTCCCAGCTGCTCCTCCCTCCCACCTCCCTTATTTGGTGACCGAAGGAGCGCCTAAGGCAAGCCCGTCTGCGCCCTTCCGCGCCTGGAGCGTGCCCATCGCCATGTCCCTGGCCCCCGCGAACGCCACGACGCCCGTCACAGCTACAATGCCAGCACCCTCCACGCACTCAACACCGGACCATCACACACCTATTTCCTGGCTGCCCCGAAGCGCACCCAAGGACCCTTCACCTGCCCGAACTGCAGCTTCACCAACATCTGTCAATCCACCCACTGTGAAAGAACGCTATCACCTCAGATGTATTCTACTCAACACCGGCTCTGCCCGCAAACACGCCATTGAACTCTGGGACCTACTTGACTCAACCTTCCCAGACGCTGCCTTCCTGACGGAGACCTGGATAAATCCCTCCTCGGTACCAGACATCGCCATGGCCATCCCTGATGGCTATAAGATCACCCGCAGGGACCACACCACGGAACAGAAGTAGGAATCGCCATCGGCCAGAGGAACACTATCAGAGTCTTGACCAGCACCAACAACACCCTCAGTTCTGCCAAACACCTGCAGATCCACACCGATCCCAACACCACCCTCAGAGGAACCCTCGTCTACATACCTCCCGGACCCTGGCCACAGTTCAGCGACTACATTGCCAACTTTATCCGTACACACACCCTCGCCTCCACAGACTACATCCTCCTCGGGGACCTGAACTTCCACCTAGAGAACAACACCACCACCAACCCCACCACCCTGATTGACAACCTCGCCAACCTCAGACTCAGACAGATCGTCATAACACCCACCCACTCTGCCAGCCACACGCTTGACCCCATCTTCTCCGCAAGCTCACACATCTCCTTCAGCCACATCAACGAACTCCATTGGACCGTCCATCGCTGCATTTCCTTCACCTTCCGGAAACCCACCACGCACCACCGCACTCAACAGTTCCCTTGCCGCTGCTGGAGCTAAGTCACCGAAGACCAGCTAACTGCCACCCTCACCCGGAGCCCACCTGCCGACCCAGACAATGCCGCCCGCAACCTCAGACAGTGGATCGACTACTGCGCTAACACTATCGTCCCGATCAAGAAACCCTCCAACAGACACACCAGCAAGAAAGTCAGCTGGTTCACCGAGGACTTCCAGGCCTTCAAGCAAACCTGCCGTAAACTAGAGAAGAAATGGCACAGTGAACAAACACCGGACAGTTACGCAGCCCACAAAAAAGTCACCCGCAGACACCATCACCTTATCAGATCTGCCAAAAGGGCCTCCTTCAAAGACCGCCTAGACAACAACCCACAAAACAGCAAAGAGCTCTTCAGCATCGTGAAGGAACTCTCCAACCCTAGGTCCAAAACCAACGACATCCCACCTTCGCAAGACCTGTGCGACCTTCTTCCATTGCAAGATCACAGACATGCACGACAGCTTCGACGTCATGAACGCTCCGACAGCCACCGAGACCTCTGACCCCATTGCCACCATCCACACCGATCCACTGCTCTCTAGGACCAACATAAACGACAACGACATCATCAAAATCATGAACACCATCCACTCTGGCTCTCCGTCAGACCCATGCCCACACCACATCTTCAACAAAGCCAGTACCACCATCGCACCTCATCTCCACAAAGCCATCAACATCTCCTTCGAGATAGCAACCTTCCCGGAGAGCTGGAAGCAGGCCAAGATAAACGCCTTACTCAAAATCCCAAGGCTGACCCCAAGGACCTCAAAAACTTCCGACCCATCTCCCTGCTCCCGGTGAAGGTCATCGAGAAGACCATCAACGGACAACTGACCGACTACCTCGAGGAGAACAGCATCCTGGACCGGTCCGGGTTCCGCAGCAACCGCACCACCAAAAATGCCCTCATCACCGCCACTGACGACATCAGGGCCCTGCTGGACAACGGCGAAACAGCGGCCCTCATCCTCCTGGACCCGTCAGCCGCCTTTGACACTGTCTGCCACCGCACCCTACGGACACGCCTCCACGACGCTGGGATCCGAGACAAGGCTCTGGTATGGACCACCTCCTTCCTCTCAGGCAGAACCCAAAGCGTCCGCCTCACACCTTTCCGCTCCAAGGCCACGAGATCATCTGTGGCGTACTCCAAGGCTCATCCCCCAGCCCGACATTGTTCAACATCAACATGGCACCGCTCGCCCACGTCGCCTGACTGCAAGACCTCAACATCATCTCCTACGCCGACTACACCCACCTGATCCTCTCCCTCACCATGGACCCCCTCACCGCCAAAACCAACCTCTACGGAGGAATGAAAGCCGTCGCCGAATGGATGAAGAACAGCCGGCTGAAGCTAACCTCGGACAAGACAGAAGTCCTCATCCTCAGCTCAACCCCCTCGGCCTGGGACAACTCCTGGTGGCCAACCGCACTGGGAACAGCACCAACACCCACCGACCACGCACGCAACATGGGGTTCATCTTCGACTCTACTCTTTCCATGACAAAATAGGTCAACACTGTCTCGTCGTCCAGCTTCAACACCCTCCGCATGCTTCGCAAGATCTTCGGGTGGATCTCCACCAAAACAAGAAGAGCAGTCACCCAGGCCCTCGTCAGCAGCAGGCTGATTTGCATATGGCCATGTCTGAACTGGGGTGGTGTGGAGTGCTAAAAAACGATGGATTCAGGCCCAGATCTCTGTACTGGGGTGAATGTATGACATTGTTCTGCATTCTGTCAATCAACTGCTGTTTTTGCATTTGTCACCCCGAGTGGGATGGGTATGCTCAGACGTGAGTCCCATGCTCTCCACACCACTGGAGTCAAGCTATCCTGGCTGAAGACGGCTGATAGCCAGAAACCGGTCCTAGGATGCTTGATTCCGGTCCAGGAAAGACATGGCTTGGCAGTTCGGGCTGGACTGTTCCCAGGAGGCACAGGGTCAAGGCAGATTTGCATATGGCCATGTCTGAACTGGGGTGGTGTGGAGTGCAACAAAAACGATGGATTCAGGCCCAGATCTCTGTACTGGGGTGAATGTATGACATTGTTCTGCATTCTGTCTATCAACTGTTGTTTTTGCATTTGTCACCCCGAGTGGGATGGGTATGCTCAGACGTGAGTCCCATGCTCTTCACACCACTGGAGTCAAGCTATCCTGGCTGAAGACGGCTGATAGCCAGAAACCGGTCCTAGGATGCTTGATTCCAGTCCAGGAAAGGCATGGCTTGGCAGTTCGGGCTGGACTGTTTCCATGAGGCACAGGGTCAAGGCTGATTTGCATATGCCAAGTCTGAACTGGGGAGGTGTGGAGTGCAAAAAAAAACGATGGATTTAGGCCAAGATCTCTGTACTTGGTTGAATGTATGAAATTGTTCTGCATTCTGTTCATCAACTGTTGTTTCAGCAGCAGGTTGGACTACAGAAACACCCTCTATGCAGGAGCCTCGGCCAAACTCCTGAAACGACTACAACGCATACAGAACGCCTGATCCTCGACATCCCCCGCCACATCACACTCCACATAAGAGACCTGCACTGGCTTCCCGTCAACAAGAGGATAACCTTCAAGCTCCTCACCCACGCACACAAGGCACTCCACAACACCAGACCAGCATACCTCAACAGACGACTCACCTTCTACACCCCTAACCGCCAGCTCCGCCGCCCTCGCCACCGTCCCCCACATCAGAAGAGCGACCTCCGGCGGCAGATCGTTCTCCCACCTCACCGCCAAGACCTGGAACACCCTCCCCCACCCTTCTACGGCAGACCCAGGACCTGCTAACCTTCAGAAGACTACTCAAGACCTGGCTATTCGAGCAGGAGCAGCATCCTCCCCCACCCAGCACCTTGAGACCCTCACGTGTGAGTAGCGCGCTTTACAAATGTTCTGATTGATTCATCATAGCACAACTGCGCTGTTAACTTTGACCCTATCAACGAATCTGAAGTAATAGGGCCTAATGCCCTTTCTGCTCTTCACTTGCATGTGGGTTTGAATTTATATGAATACCACTACCTCGTGATTACTAAAGAATGTAGAATTGTGCAATATAATATTCTCTCATCACAATTAGTTGTCACTGGTCTCTTATAATTTTGACAGTCGTTATGCTTATACACGTCACTTGAGACTTTGATTCCTGGTATAAAAGACTTGATTTATTTTTATTTTGCATGCCTACCCACACTATATGCATGCATTTGGTCACATTGTACGCATGCGATAAAAGTACACTTTGAGATAGTGGTGGAGGCAATTATGTTGCCTCTAACTGTATATCTTTTCATCAAACCCAATATATCTATACTGTTATTTTCTCTAATATTGGAGCCCTCATGAAGCCGAAATGCATGTTGGCTACTGTAACATTAAGCTCTGTGGATATACCAAAATAAATGACTTGTGGAGTCCAAGATTTACATTTTGACGTGTGGAGTCCAGAATTTAAAGGAAAACAACAATGGAAGAGTGAAGGATTATGATTGCAAATTATGCTTATGTACCGACTTGTATGCGCAAACTGGTTCATACAAAATGTACAGGACCCTGTAAGGGGTTCCGAATTTTGGATGTGGGGTTAACATTCTTCCCGTATGAGCACCATTCGGATTACTTTGTATTTTGTTATATTGTGTTGACTGTCAGGTGAGAGCAGAGTGATAATCCATTTGTTTACCCCTCTTGTTGATTTTAGGGATAGAGTTACGCTGACTTCAAGGCTCCAGCTAGGATAGGGTTAGAGTATGAGGTGGTGTAAAAGAAGATGTTCTGGTTTGGGTTGGATTAATGTGTGGTGTCCGCTTTGGAGCAAGGCTCTGTCAGGGTTGTGGTAAGGGATAGAGGAATAACATAAGCTTAGTGAACTTAAGATTTTAAGTAATGGCATTATAAGATTGTACAGGAGAAACCGGGCATGGGCACAGGGCTATTTCTCCCACCCCCCCACCCCCCCGCCACCCCCTCCCCCTTTCTAAAAGTGCCAGACGTGTGGTGCATGTGGAAAAATCTTAGGGTTATGGAGGATTCAAGTGTTGGGGGTTAGTGAAATTGTGCATAGAATCTAATTAACCTTTAGGATAAAACTCACCTTTAACTTCTACATTTTGTATTTTCCACAGACAATACTGTTAAACACTTTGTTTTACCTCCATTTCTTTAAACCTACATCATGGTATTCGGTTCTTTAACATGCAATCCTCAAAAGCAGAGATCAAATCAATAAAGATAACTTTTACAGCATACGTGCATAATACTGAGAAGTACATTTTGCACATAGATTATATATGCAGGTAAGGGACTGGACTCAAGAAATGCAAGCAAGTAGAGTCTTCACTCTTAGATCCATTTGTGGTTCGTTTCATTTTTTGTCATCCCAATTCATCATCTTTATTCGTAAGATGGCACCATTGAATGCCTTCTCCTAAAATATTACATAATCTTTTATTATGTGTACATCTTTTCTTAGATTAATACAGCCCTTATGGCAGAGGCTGGCTGAGTCAAAGCCTTAGTAAATGAAACACGATTACTCCATTGGATGACCTGTAGATCCTTTATACGTTGCCAAGGTTAAATTGAATCCATTTTCAATGTTTATTCTTTGGAAGAGTGCATGCAAGTCTCGCTCCATTTGACTGAAGCGTCACTACCTCATTTTTAAAAAACCTTGAACATGCTAAGCTGCATTTACACTTGCAACTCAATTACATTTTAAAATTATCTACAGATGTGCCATTTTCACTTTCTACAAATCAGTAACTTGTTTAATACAGGAGAGCATAAATCATTTAAATGCTCTACATCATGCTATTTGTGACTATATGAAAAAAAATACGTTTGGAATTTCCATGTGCACATTAGCAGTATCATACACCAATACCCATATGGTTTATACTTGTTTAAAAAAATGTAGGCGCTAAACACAAAAACAAATCAAGAGTTTGCATAAAAAGCTTTAAAAAAAGAAGAATGCAGCCCTTTACATTTGTACTCAATTAAATACCTACCTGTTAAAAGGAACATCTTGCAGTATCCGGTCGCTGCACAGTGACAAAAGGCAGTTTTTCTGAAGCTGTACGATGAAAATAAAGAAAAAATGTTGTGTTAGACAACTACAGTATGAAAAGGGAAGTCCTATAGTATAGCGTGTCAATATTTTCCTTCAAGACAAACACACTGCTATTCTTCATACAGCAGTTGTAATGATTAAAGGCAATGTTTAGAAGAAGTAAACCTCTTATGCACACACCAATGAACAAGTTGCTTACCTTCGGTAACAATATATCTGTAAGAGACATAGGTTAGTTATGGATTCCTCACCTTAGAATTACCCCCAGGCGTCAGTCTGGATCCGGAGAATTTTTTCATCAGAGATGATGTCGCGGTATCTACTTGGAACCAGCCTACAAAGAGCTGATCACCCACCCGGAATTGTTTTGTGTGATCCAGATAGAATGAAAGCGCATGTTTAGGATCCAGAAAGTGGAGCCTCTCCCCCTCTTTAGAAGGATGCAGGGGGGAAAGAAGGTGGGCAAAGTGGTGGTCTGTCCTATGTGGAAAGAGGTAATCACTTTGGGAAGGAAAGAAGGCCTAGTGCGAAGGACAACTTTGTCCGATGAACAACCAGTAAAGGAGGCTTAGAAGAAAGGGCTTGAAACTCACTCACCCTGCGAGCATAGATGATGGCAACTAGAAAAGCAGTTTTAAGAGTTAGAAGCCTGAGAGGACAGTTATGTAACAGCTCAAAGGGAGCGCACATAAGATAGGTGAGAACCAGGTTCAAGTCCCACTAGGGCATCACGAAAGGGGTTGGAGGAAACAAGTGAGTAATGCCCTGAAAGAAGCAACTTACAATAGGGGGCTTGAAAAGAGGAGGCTGGTCAGGCAGCCGAAATAAAGGCCGAAATGTAGCCTTTTAGAGTGCCCAGAGCAGAGCCCTGCTGGGCCAAAGAAAGAATGAAGAGGAGAACCTCTGAAAGGGGTGCAGAAAGGGGATCCACAGCCTTTGCTGTGCATCATGCCATCATCTTGTTCTATCTACAGGCGTATACAGTCTTAGTGGAGGGACGCCTGGTTGGCAAGATAACATTGCAGGAGGAAGGTCGAAAGCTGTCAACTGTCGCCGCTCAATCTCCAAGCAAGGAGGTGAAGGCTGGGCAGGTTCGGGGGAAGGACCGTCCCCTGCTGCTGCGACAGAAGATCCTCCCGAAGAAGCAGTCTGATCCGAGGATCGATGGCCATGAGTAATAGCTCAGGATACCAGCCACAGAATGACTAGGGCCCGGTCACGCTTGATCTTCAGTACTCTGAGCAGAAGTAACAGGATAGGAAGGCTTTTAATCAGTATAAGAACCGGGTGCACAGCCCGTATATACGCACATCAGTCTAGAATTGCTGACTATTCAGGTGCAAGACGGCGAGTGGAAAAACCTTGAACCACTCAATTGAGTAGAAAGAAAACTACCCCTACACGAACAGAATAGATTGCCGTTGCACTCAAGACAGTGTATACAATGTTAAGTAACACAATTCAACCAAGCACATGACAAAATGACAGAATTATCAAAACAAAAGAACTCTCAATGAGTAGATCTTGGAGTCTTTAATGTTGTAAACAGCCAGCCGACACGTTTTTCATCGCATTCGCGATTCCTCAGGGCTAAATGGCTGTAATCCAGTCAGAAGGTCGCTCAGCTGGTGATATTTCCAACCCAGCCGGGCCCTTGACCACAGATACTCAGATCGAGTATCCGATGTGAGAACAATTTTATTAAATGTGCATCAGTAAGTATCCGCTTGACGATCAAAATTGTAAGGGTTTCTTTATAGGTGGCCCACGGCGAGTAGGGTAATGCTCTATTGGTATACGGTATACTTTATTGCCGTGGTAGCTATCGGTGTGTCTTACGCTTCAAGCTCAATCAAGCGGAGAAGCGGCGTGTAATGCGTCCGGATCCGACGGCCGTGTTCCTGTTTTAGCCCTGAGGAATCGCGAATGCGATGAAACACGTGTCGGCTGGCTGTTTACAACATTAAAGACTCCAAGATCTACTCATTGAGAGTTCTTTTGTTTTGATAATTCTGTCATTTTGTCATGTGCTTGGTTGAATTGTGTTACTTAACATTGTATACACTGTCTTGAGTGCAACGGCAATCTATTCTCTCTGAGCAGAAGTGGTATAGGCGGAAAGGCGTACAGAAGACCGCAACTCCACTCACGACAAAAAGCGTCGCCTAGCGAGTGCCGCCATGGAAATGCCAACGCGCAGAACTGCCGACATTGCTCATTCTCTTCAGTGGCGAATAGATCTAACCAAGGCTCGCCCCACTGCTGAAAGAGTCCTTGCACCACCTCCGTGTGAAGACGCCATTCATGATCCATCATGCACCTGCGGCTGAGTTCTCCGCCCTGGCGTTCAGAGAACCTGCCAGGTGAAGAACCATCAGAGATATGCCCTGATGTTGCAGCCATGTCCAAAGGCGGAGAGCCTCTTGAAATAGGGTCCACCACCCAACCCTGCCCGTTTGTTGCAGTATCACATGGCGGTGGTGTTGGCCGTGAACACTTGCACTACTCTTCCCCGGACAGAGGGAAGGAATGCTTTTAGTGCAAGATGAATCGCCCGAAGCTCCAGAATGTTAATGTGGAGTCCGGACTCCGCCGAAGAACAGAGGCCTCTGATTTCCGCCTCTCCCATGTGGACAGCTCAGCAGTGATGTATCCGTCACCACTGTGAACTCTAGTTGGGGAAGGGAGAGGATCTGCGGTTGACCCAATCCTGGTCCGTTAGCCACCACTGCAATTGGCGTGCAGTGCCCTCCAAGAGTTGGACACAATCGGAAAGATTCCACTGATGCTGTGCCCACTGGAACTTCAGGTCCCACTGCAGAGCCCGCATATGCCACCTGGCATAGTCCACCAGCAGGATGCAGGAGGCCATGAGGCCCAGTAACCTCAGGGTTATTCTGACTGAAACCCGTGATAGAGGCTGAAAGATCAGAATCATAGCTGGAATATCCCGGACTCGCTGCTCGGGAGAAGAAGCCCAAAACTGCCCTGTATCCAGAACCGCTCCGATGAAAAGGCGCTTTTGAGAGGGAATTAGGTGTGTGTGGCGTGGTATCAATAAGGGGCCTGAGACTCGATCTAGGAAGGTAGGGTTTTATTTTGGTTAGGGTCTTTTTGTAACGGGTACTCAGTCTGTCTCTCTGAAATCCGGCGGGATCCGTCTTGCAACCGTGGCACCCTCAGGCTCTTCAGGCTCTTAGCGTAGTAGTCTTCCCAGTTGTTGGACTCAGGCACTGGGTGGTCGTCTAGCCTTCTCCTCGGGTGGGTCCCGCAGCAATGAAAGATCAAGAGAGAGCCCGTCAGGGTCGTTGTCCTATGTCTGCTAACCCAAAGGGTACCCGGGGTAGTGAGGGGGACACCAGTGAGACTGTGCTGTATAATCCGGTACCAGTGCAAGGCTCATGGGTGGGGGAATTCGTGAAGGGCTATTCACACTAGGAGGTTAAGGGTAACTATGGACATATATTACAAATAGAGCTGGACTATGGAGTTGAGGTTCCCCGTCTCCCGACCAACCCCGCAAACCGCCGCTGTACCTGCTGCAGCCATACTCCTCCCACGGGAGTGTGGCACGGCGCTCCGCGAAACCGTTGGCCTCCTGGCTTACTTTCCTCGTCCTCTCGGCTCGCCTTTTCCCGTAGTTCTCAGACCGCTCCTCTGCTCTGCCAAACACAGTCGCCTTCCTCCACCTGGGTGTCGTAGCACACCAAACACCGTGTTTCCGGCCCTTTACCCAATCCGGGGCTGGCTACGTCATCCAGGGGCGGGGCTTCTTGCTCTGGGAATCTCCAGTTAAAGGGATAGTTCTCCTGTGTCTCCGTGTCCGGCCCCCTTCGGTGTTCCACTCGCTCTGGTAACGGTGTAAAGAGGGAGGGGAATCAACGTTAGCCTTCCACCAGTCATTAAAGGGGGACTCTTCGTTGATACGGACGGGCACTTTGTTACACTGTGACTTCGGCACCTTGATGGTGAACCCCCGCGAATGCAGGCAGTCGGCCATAGTCTGGAGGTGGGAGACGAGCCCGCCTTCAACAAGCAGTTGTCGAGATTGGGGAAGACTGGACCCCTGATCTGCACAGATTAGCTGCAACCACCGCCATCACTTTCGCAAACACCATAGGGGTGCTGGTAAGGACAAAGGGGAGCACGGTAAACTGAAAGTGCTTGTGGCCTACAGTGAACCGCAGGTAAAGCCGGTGGGCCGGCAGGATGGGAATGTGAAAATAAGCGTCCTGCAAATCCAACACTACCATCCAGTCTCCAGTGTCGAGAGCAGACAGGACCTGAGCCAAGGTCAACATCTTGAACTTCTCCTTCCGGAGGAAGCGGTTGAAGTTCCCGAGATCCAAGATTGGGCACCAGAAAGTAGTGGGATTAACAACCACAACCTAGTTCTAGGCCAGGAGCGCGCTCAATGGCTCCCTTGATCAAGAGAGCCGTAACTTCCTGTTGGAGAAGGGCCAGGTGATCCCCCGACATGTGATGGAATTGAGATGACATGGATGGAGGGGTAGTCTCGAAGGGGAGGGAGTAGCCCCTTCGGACTATCTGCAAAACCCACCTATCCGACGTGATGTTGAGCCAGTGGGGGAGGTGATGGCAAAACCTGCCGCCCACTGGCAATTGATGGGCCTGAAAGGTTAGACTAGGACGCTTGGAGGCCGCTGCAGAGGGGGTGCTGGTGGACTGGCCCATCCGCTGGCCCCCCGATCCACGGCGGTGGGATACAAGTCCCTGGCCAGGCAGAGGCTGGACAGCTTGCGCAGGCCTGTGGTTCTGGGCGCAATGTGGCAGGGAACCCCCTCCGTAGCCACGAAAGGGGCGAAAAGCAGACTGCACTGGGCAGGAGGTGGAAGCGAGGCCTAAGGATCTGGCTGTAGCCCTAGAATCCTTAAAGTGCTTTAGCGCGTCGTCTGCCTTGGTGCCAAAAAGGCAATGGCCATCAAAGGGCATGTCCAAATATGTTGCTTGGACATCACCTGAAAAACCAGTGAACCTCAACCAGGCGTAGCGTCTCAGTGCTACTGACATGGAAATCATCCTGCCTAGTGAGTCGGCGTTGTCCAGCCTACACAGGATGGCAAACTTCGCTGCATCTCTCCCTTTATCAACAGCACGGGAGAGCACGGCCCGACCCGCCTCCAGACACTGTGGCAGCACCTGCGCAACCGTGTCCCACACAGAGTGGGAGTAACGGCCCAAGAGACATGCGGTGTTCACCGACCGCAATCCTAAGTTGAAGGAAGAAAACATCTTCTTCCCAAGGTGGGGCAGCTGCTTGGATTCCCTATCAGGAAGTGCATTAGGGAATGCGCCCTTGAACGTTGAGCTTGGACCAATAACATCTATGGGGTGGGGTGTTGGGAGAGGAAAAGGGGGGTCACCGATGGTCTGGCGGTGGCGTCGGGCCATCATCCTATTCACAGGAGTCCTTCTGTTGGGTTTGGACCAAGAGCCCAAAAGGACGTCCGTGGGGGCCTCATTAAACGGCTGCAGGGGCTCCGAAGAGGCCGCTGCCGGCTAAAGCACTTCAGTCAGGAGGTTAGTCCTGACTGCCACCGTAGGAAGTTCGAGGTTTAGGGCCTTGGCCGCCCTACGCACCACCACTGGGTAAGATACAACCCTCCATCGTAGCCACGGTAAGGGGAGAAAGCATGCCAAGGTCTGGGGACGTATCCGGACCACTGCCCTCCCCCAACTCCTCTCTCCAGTCCGGTTCTTCCAACTGGTCTGCTAGAGGGTCCACAGACCCCTCCCAGTCCTACTCACCCTCTTCTGGTAGCCACTCAGGGCGATAGGGAACACCAGGAGTGAACAATGGCACAAAAGTACCGGTTGGCGACGTTCCAGACGTCGGTCGACATCAGTCCTGCTCCGTGTCTACAACGAGGGGGAGGCCGGGGTCGACGTTGGCTGGGGACACAACTGGTGTCTGAGGCGGTGGAGGTGTTGTCACTGGATTCGGTGCCAGAGCAGGTGTCACGCAGTCGCCCGCGCCGATCCAGGACCAGGCCTGGATCTTTGGTGGCCCTGCAGCGCCGGAGCCGAAGCTGCTGGCATCGAAGGCTTAGAGTCCCCAACACAGTCTGTGGGGCCCGAGGGCGCACCGGCTGAGTTGGGCTGCCAGAAGATGGAATGCAAGGCTTCATAGAAGTTTCAAAGCTGGACAAGGCTCACTCCTTCTACCGGAAAGGGAGGGAAGGCCGGAGTCGACCCAAAAGGTTTCGCGGGTGGAGCCGGATGACTACCTTCTACTTCCCACGTAGGCCGACAGATGGGGATAACGCAAAGAGCGGCGGTGCTTTTTCACATTCTTTTTGTGCTTCGACATACCCGAAGATGAAGACTTGGATGAAGAATGGTGGTGACGACTCCGCAACTAGTCCCATGAACTCCCTCTTGACCGGGACCTCGAACGGCGCGGAGCTGACTGCAGGACCCAGAGAAGCGTTTGGAACCGCTCCCGCAAAGACTTTGGGTTCATGGCCTGGCAGTCAGGACACGACTTCGGGTCGTGGTCGCGCTCCAAGCACCAAAGGCACACATGGTGCAAGTCCGTAACAGTTTGTGACAAGAGTCACAAGCGTTGACGCCGGTTCAAGGACGGGACTTCCCTGTGTGCACCAGGAGTCGAAGGACTCGAAAAAACGTCTACAAAAGTTGCAAAAAGAGAGTCAAAAAGTGACTCGAGGTACCTCTCTGGATCAGCGCTGGCTGGAGTGGAAAAAGAAAGAACGAATGTCAGCACGCGAGGGCGGCGTCTGAGTAAATACTGAGACGTCATCCCGGCGACCACGACGAACACTGAGTCGATCAACGCCACCTATCGATGGTACTGGGGTACTGCAGACGAAAAAAATTCTACAGATCCAGTCTGATGCCTGGGGGTACTTCTAAGGTGAGGAATCCATAACTAATTGTCTCTTTCAGACATATTTTGTTTAAGTTTTATATTTCCTTTGAGCTTGTAGGCAGTGTCAGACACATCACTAGTGTAACTTTGGCCTTAATAATCCCCCTGCAAAATTCCACCCAAACCCACTAAGTTTATTTTTCAATTAACCACCTACCCTAAATAAAGAAAAATTATTTAACCTGCAAATTTCCTACTCCTAGTATTAGCAACCCAACAACGTCACTTGAATTTCAATTAAAGATGATGTATTACCCACATCAGGAGGGTGGTGGAGGGAGGGGCAACAGGTGTTTTATATGAGTTACAGCCAAAACTAGCTCCAACCAAATTTATTTCCAACTAGGTGTTCTCAATTTCACCGTTTTATAGGAGAAAAATGCAAATCTAATAACTCACTTAACTGCATTTAGTGGGTAATTTGTCAACTGTTTAGAGCGTCAAAACTGAAATATACTGTTTGTGGGTAGATGGGGATACAGTGGAAGAGAACACATTAGTGATGATACATTCCAGCTATTTGTCCCTCCCACAGATTGTCAGTCTGCAAGGTACTGGAGTTGAAGGCACTCTCCAGCTCACATCAGAAACCCTAGATTTGTTTTTTTTTAAGTCAAATGTCCTTAATGCTGCAGAGTTCAGCAACAATGTCATTTGATGCCTTGTTGCAGAAAATCCCAGTGTTGTAGGATGGTCCATTCATGTGGACACACTTTGCATTTGAAACAATCTCACACTAGGCCTTTACAAAGCCATGTAAACTTGCAATGTCACCCAAAAATCCTTGCTGGATTCGCAACTATACAAGACAGAAGGAGTCGTTTGTCGATTGCGTGCAAAGTTTGAGTCTGTAAGAATTTTTTGTGAACCTCACAACAGACTTCCCACAAAAAAGCACATGCTTTACTTTCTCTATAGGAAATAATTAAGAATATTACATTTGAGCTTTCCATGTAACTTCCTACACACTACACTGTAGGGTTTACTGATCATAGCCTTCAATGATTAGTTCATATAACACAGTGGGGAGAGGTGGGATGTATTTGGGTGAAATTCCCAGCTAAGCAAATTCCAGGTGTCTTGTACACATTTTCTAATACCTATACAGCTTATTAGATAAACGTGTCCTAGTAAAAAAACACAGCAACTCAATACGTAACACATGAAATTTGCTTTACTGAGAATGGATTTATAAAATGCAAAAAAGTTAAGCATTTACATAGTGCAGAAGACACTCAGTAAAATGGCTTGTCTGCATTTCATTGTCAAATTGCATTGCTGAGTATCACAATTTTGATAGAAGGTGGGTTAAATATCCTCATTTGAAGCCTTGCTATTCAGAATTGATGTAACAAACCTGTTTCACCACACTCCACCAGCTCTGGTTGTAAGGTGTAGAGTAGGTTCATAGGAGAGTTCTGTGTGCTGAGCAAATTCGGAATGATGAACCAGCGACTTTTGGATGAGGAGTGCTGAAGGCCTTAGTCATGCTGCACTTTTCTCTACCAGGCAACCCTTTAAAAACAAAGCTGAGTGCATATAACATGGAAACCAGCTTGAACAAAGACCCGTTTCACCTTCAAGGCCAGCCAACACTGAGGCCCTAATGCAATTTCATGGCTAAATTCAGATCACTGTCCTGACAGGAGTTTATATAGAGATCAGAATTATGATCTGTGTGACAAATATCACACCCTCAAAGTTTCCCTGATAAAGTTCAGCAGGTTTGACTTGCCAGAATTTACTGGGGTATAACAAGCATTTACAATGCAATGGTCTCGGCTTTATTAAAGTTAGCGCTATTGGCATTGCAAATGGCATTTTTTTCATTTTTTGTTTTTTTTAAACATAATTAAATGGTATTGTCATTTACAATGGCAATAGGTGAGCATTAGAGGGTAGTAGAGAGTATTAGCGGACACAGAGCCACACACACACACACACAGTCACACAGTCACACAGTCACACAGTCACACAGTCACACACACACAGTCACACACAGACAGAGCCACACACACAGGCAGAGCCACACACACAGACAGAGCCACACACACGCAGACAGAGCCACACACACACACAGACAGAGCCACACACACACACACACAGACAGAGCCACACACACACACACAGACAGAGCCACACACACACACACAGACAGAGCCACACAGACACACACAGAGCCACACACAAAGAGCCACACACAGACAGAGCCACACACAGACAGAGCCACACACAGACAGAGCCACACACACACACAGAGCCACACACACACAGAGCCACACACACAGACAGATCCACACACACACACACACACAGACAGATCCACACACACACACACACACACAGACAGAGCCACACACACACACACAGACAGAGAGCCACACATACACACAGAGAGCCACACACGCACAGAGCCACACACACACAGAGCCACACACAAACAGAGCCACACAAACAGAGCCACACACAAACAGAGCCACACATACACACAGAGCCACACATACACACAGAGCCACACACAGAGAGCCACACACACACACAGAGCCACACACAGAGAGCCACACACACACACACCCACAGCCACACACACACACAGCCACACACACACAGAGCCACACACACACAGAGCCACACACACACACAGAGCCACACACACACACACACACACACAGAGTCACACACACACACAGAGCCACACACACACACAGAGCCACACACACACACACAGAGTCACACACACACACACAGAGCCACACACACACACACAGAGCCACACACACACACACACACACAGAGCCACACACACACACAATTGAGAGATTAAGGAGTGCTTACTTACTGGGAATCAGCAAATAACAGTGCTTTCGCAAAGGTTTCAAAGAGAATCATCAAAAACTATGCCTTGTTGAGACGCTGCCTCATCCGCTGCAAGCCGATCGCCTGCACGCCCTCTCCCGTCTCCAGAGCTTCCAGTTCCTTAGTAACGGAGGGGGTTCACCACCCACTTGCTGAGTAACAGGTTGCTCCAGCCATTTGATGACAGTGGCTGCAGTTAGACTACCCCAAGCCATCCCCCAGAGCTGAAGCAAAGAGCCCCCGCCGTCCCCCAAGGAAGGTCAAACCATAGAAGCTCAGGCTTTATGGTAATTAATAGGGAGAAATTGAAGATTTGGAACAAGGTAGCAAGGAGGGAGGAGGTCGATGCCAAGAACTTCCGAGAGGGTCATTCTCAAAAGAATAGACCTAGGAAAAGCTCTTGATACCAGTGCCTCCATGTTGATCCTAATCATATAGTAATTAAGCACAGCCGTACTTTTGCAATTAAAGGGAGCAGCCAGGTTAGGAGCAAAAGCGGCAGCCTTATCTGTGCTCCGTGTTACAGCTGCTCAAAGAAAATCGAAAATAAGCCTCAAAACGGTTGCCACTTTCATAAGAATACTCGCTTGCATCAAACGCAATGGCAGAGATGGTATGTCTTACTTTTGAGTGGTTATTTAGGACTTTAAACCCCATTGGAACTCTACTGAAACGTTCCAATCACCTCAGCTTTTGACGACCAAAAAAGCAACGTAACGCTGTAACAAATCCTGACCAACAACAGTATACAAAAACCTTTAGCATATTAACACCATAAGACACCAAACAATATCTAGGCTAGCAAAGGATGCCTCCTTGACGCAGATGTCAGGATGTTTTTAGGCAAAGCTCTAATACACAACCAAGGTAACAAATGAAAGGGGCGGGGAGATAGAAGTAGCAATCATGTTGTACAATCCTGAATTAATCAAAATTAGCAATATAAATAAATTTGTATAAAGTAATCTAATTTTATTTTCTTCAAGATGCATGAGAAGGACATGTAGGTGTTCCATGTGACGGCACAGTGCTGACGATTAGTGACCTAAGAGTAAAGGTGCACAGCTGAATGTAAGAAGCAAACAGAATATTGACTGTTTAGAGAGTTTATTTTGGATGTACTGATTATAGTGTTTAGAGTTCACAGATTGAACGTTAAATATCCAGCCAACAAATTACGCCAACGTTTCGAACTCAGTTGTTACTTGCAAGCAGGGTCTTTATCAGTACAATAGGATAGTATTACCCTCAAGGCTCATAATTACTGCAGTCAGAAAAATGATAATGTAAATCAATAGGTATCCGTTGGCGGTGCAAAGAAATCCTACCAATCCAATACCTGTATCAGCGCCATCGCATTAGCACAAGTGGTAGATTTAATTCTAAGCACTTCCAGAAATAATTTGAAAATGTAATGCAACACCATCAGAGCACAGTACACAATTCACAGAGTTACTGAATTACACCACATTTAATAAATGCACTCACTCCAGGAGCACAGCAAATCCATTGTGTTACTAAAAAGTTTCGAAATATTTTACTGCAAGTGCTGATAGATTTGGGGGTGCACATTTAAAAATGCCATTGCGTGATGTTTTCAAAACAAAAAGATCTGCAGTTATCTAAACTGGTCTTACCCCTTTGCCACCTGTTTCAGGTATGTCTTTAGCTAATCACAGCACAACGCAATGCCATTGGGCAATGAAAGCACTCCATTCCCATTGGTTGGAAGGAAGGCCACCAGTCTCACAGCAGGTTGTGACTAGAAAAACAAGTTTGCAGCTCAAAACATGGGCCTCTTGTGTTAATAATTTATGAGCAGGACGGAGACACAGCCTTGCAATGCCCGGGCGCGTCCTTTCTTGCCGACCAAGACCCAGGTCAGAAAGCACTGGCCAGATACCGCTCCTTCCCTTTTGGAGCCTGGGTCCTACTTCTTCCCAGACCTTCCGTCTCAAGTACCTGAGGATCCAGATCTCCAATCGGGTAGAACTTGACATCCTTAAACATGTCCTCGGGGACCGTCAGCTCCTCCATGGCCTCGGCCCGCAGTTCCGTCCCCCTACCCCTGCATCAGCAGATGCTTCTTCCAGTACCCAAACACCCAGGCCCAGCGTGTTCTTTCTGCGCCACAGACTGAAGAGCCCCGCCCCCTGGAGCCACCGAACCACCAGAGCCAGTTCGCGCCTTGGCCTGTATCATTGTGCAGGCTTCCGAGGGGGAAACGGGCCATACAGCACACCTAAAGACTCACTCGGTACTGCTTTTGCTATGTAGGCACTGTATTTAACAGCGCCAAATAGCTACATATATTGCAAGTCATTTGTGGAAATTATTCATTTTGTGAATGCGTGTCTACTTTTGCGGTACAATAAATAACCCTTCTTAATGGTACGGACGGGAGGAAGATCCCCTAGACAGGAAGAGGAACAAGCGTGAACGGGCACTCTCCCGAACTTCCGGTGTCGGGATGTGCACGCTCACGTCCCGCTTATGCGCCCACGGAGTGGATGGCCGGCCCAGAGGAGCGGTGGCAGCAGAAGTCAGGAGGAGTGGCGGCTGAGGCCGCTGATGCGGTAAGTGGGGCTTGGGGGGCTTTGCACGTGTGTGTGTGTGTGTGTGTGTGTCTGTCTGTCTGCGCGTCTGTCTCTGTGTGTGTGCGTACCTTCGTAAGCGCGTCCACAGACCCTGGTAGGCTCGTGCAACGCTCTGTCTCCGTTGAGAGCGAACTCGGCGACAATAGGTCTCGATGCCGAGACCTAAAAATGTCTGGTCACACTCTCAACCCTAAAACACAGTATGTTGCCATCACTGCTCTGTGTAAGGAAGGGACTGAAGAGATCTGTCAACTATGAGGGCACCCTTGATGCACTCCTCCAGGTTACAAGGGAGGCCCTGGATAGTCAGAGGTAGGCCGAGGCCCCTGATCAGATGCTAGATTAGCATGGTGCCAGGTCTACAATAAAACACAGAATATTAGATACGTTTGGTGTTGGGCACTTAAGGCAGGGGAACAGGTCGTATGCCATATAAGGGGACATTCCCATCCCAACACCACATAAATGCATTTTTGCAACTAAAATTATTTCCATGCTCCTCCATCGAGGGAGATATTGCAGTTGACTGTACCTTTGAATCTAAAATGGATTTGTTTCACTGAAATAGGATGTTTGCTCCTACAAGTGTTTTTACGCTTCTGCTGTTAATGTTGCGGTAATGTTAAATGTTACTTTGAATCTGAAATAGATTTTTTACACTTACATGTCATTTTCAACCTAAACGTGATTTTATACCTAAATGTGTTTTTCTTGTAAATCTGTCTACTACTCCTAAAAGTGTTGCTACACTTCTGCTGATGCTGCACACCTGAATATGATTTTGCACATAAATTTGACTTGCACTTCGTCAGAAATTGCTCCATTAATTTACAATGTTTAAGTCAGATCTTAGTGAATCAATGGAAGATCCACATAATGGTTTACATCCCAAAGAGAACCAGAAAAATGTTCTTTGTGGTAAATAAGTCCCAAATCATCATGCCTGTTTCAACCTTTTCAGATCTGGTGGTCCGATTTGATGACACCTGCACCAGGAAGCCACTAGGATCTATTATGACCGCAAATATTGTGTGGAGTGTGGGGGCACCTTCTCTTTAAGTTTGCATTAAAACTAGCCCTCAAACCTCTTAAAAAGTTGGTGGAGATTTATAAAGCGAAATGTCTATCAATTCAAACGTATGTTTCTGGCCAAGGAGGAATTAAGGAGTACCTTACCATTTAAAGAATCCAGATAGGGTTTCTCAGAAAACTCTTGGCAGTCTCCACAGTATTGAAACTTATATGTGACATGCAATATTAGGACTTGATTACATTTCAAATTATATTAAGCTCTGCAAGCTCCTTTTTTGGCTGTCTATTCAGACTAAGCCAGAAACCACTTTTAATTATAAAATATTGTCATACTGTATGAAACTAGACAAGACAATGAAAATCATATGGCTATTTAACATAAAAAAACATTAGTTACTGTTTGGCTATTCCATAATTATTATAAATCCTTCTTGCAAATAAACATTAAAGACCCGTTTTCTGGCCTGGTATGGAAGTAATAGGAACCGCACCAAAAGTGTCAAACGCACCACATCGGGACGGGAGGAAGATCCCCTAGACAGGAAGAGAAACAAGCCGTGAGCGTGCACTCTCCCGAACTTCCGGTGTCGGGATGTGCACGCTCACGTCCCTCTTATGCGCCCAGGGAGTGGATGGCCGGCCCAGAGGAGCGGTGGCAGCAGAAGTCAGGAGGAGTGGCGGCTGAGGCCGCTGATGCGGTAAGTGGGGCTTGGGGGGCTTGGCACGTGTGTGTGTGTGTGTGTCTGCACGTGTGTGTGTCTGCACGTGTGTGTGTCTGCGTGTGTGTGTGTGTGTGTGTGTGTGTGTGTGTGTCTGTTTGCGCGTCTGTCTCTGTGTGTGTGCATGCCTTCGTAAGCGCGTCCACAGACCCTGGTAGGCTCGTGCACCGCTCTGTCTCCGTTGAGAGCGAACTCGGCTACAATAGGTCTCGATGCCGAGACCTAAAAAACGATCCTGCGAGGAATGCTTCATTTTCCATCTGAAAACTCAGAGTAGGAGTTATTTACCAAAGCTGGTAAGTACCTCACCCTGGAGTAATGGTATTTACCAGGTATGATAAATACCTACTCCTCCAGACTAGTAGCAAGGGCCAAGGAGGTTTTGTTCATGGGCACGATTTGAAATGAAAGCATAGAGTCCATCTTTGTTTTTCCTACTTTAAATAGTGAAGGAAATTTGAAGTGACCTACATTTCTTTAGAAAAATCGCTATTCCTGTAGAATAAACATTGAAGCTTTGAGTATTAATCCACTGAGAGGAAGAACAAGCATTTTAGCAAGGAAAATGCTATGAAATCTGAATACTTTGCAAGTTGCATAGCCTCTGTTTTTTCTAAAAGGCTGGGTCGTAAATCCATCGATGTCCTGTTGGATATCTATAAAGCTAACTGTGTTTTCATTGCCGATTATGGCAGCGAAATGTGGGGCCATACCAACCTTTCATGTAATGAAGAATATGTTTTTAAGGAGACTCCTATGCCTTCCTCAATGCTCCCCTTCATTTATTATTTAGGAGTAGCTTGGGCTAAGCTTTTTGTCTAATACCTTGTAGTTGCAGTCTTTGTTATTGTGGCTGTATGTCTGGTTTAGATTAGAAAAGAGGCTTTATCATTTGATTTTGAAGGAATGTTTGTCCTTTAATTAAGCCTATAGAATTGCAAGGGTAAATTATGCCAAAACATGTTTCGACAGATTGGGACAGCCAGCCCAGAAACCATTGTTAGTAGCGAAGTTGCCTTGAACAAGGCGGCCTTTATGGCCTTGAAATCAAGAGAGCGAGAGACTGGATTGAAATGAATAGGTCCTGAGGAACAGCCTATGCTCTGTTGAAAACCTCCCCGACTTTACAGCCTTATTTATCATTTGGTAGGCCCGATCATTGTTTTTATTGATCCGCTTCAAAACTCAATATAATTCATTATCAGTTAGTTGTACCTAAGGGGATTACTTCTAATCCTATTTCTGTACTATGTAGATGTGATTGCATTTTGACAGACATTATGCACTTCATGATGTTTTCCTCATTTTATAAAAGCTTGCAGGAGTCTTTCATTTTTCCCTTTTTTGCAGGTAACCATTTTAAACAAGTGTGACTGGCTTGGTTTTATTTGAAGCTATTGTCTGATGCACATACTTCTTTTTATCTGGTTTGTTTTTTATCAGTTGCAGTCAGACTGAAAACAATACATCAATCACATTGTAAATATTTCTTTAGAGTGGATGTCGTTAATGGCTTTAGTTTGTTGAAATCGAATAAACATTTTTTAACATAGCTGATTTTAGAGTATCGTGAGACAGGTTAGATTGACCCAACTGATTAGGTATTGTGACAAAAGTAATCCTGCAGGTCCAAACATTTGGTGTATGTGCTTGGCTGAAAAGCCAAGAAGGAAAAGCTACCATCTGTGGGATTCCAGCTGAATGCCTCCAAGTCAGAATTTCCCCTTAACCATAATGACAGAGCAGTACCGTGGAGCCTCTGCAGGCTTCAGATAGCCTGCCTCAAGGCCAGCACATAGAGCTGCTTGCTTGGTGACAGGAGTGCAGACAAAAGAGGGCAGCCTCAATCACCCTAAGTCCACCACATGTTCGTAGGGCACCAGGTGCTAAATCATTAGTAGGCAACCTAATTCTGGGTCAGGATTTCCTAAATAGCAGAGGAGCTACCTATCTAGCGCCTTGAGACCCCACGGGTGAGTAGTGCGCTCTATAAATGTCTTGATTGATTGATTGATCTGTGATCTGTTCAAAGTGATTCTCTGACCAAAGCTTTAGTCTCCATCTGTGGTTGCCTGCCCCATGTATCCCTCTGCAGGTGAAGGGAAGGTGTACGGTTCCAAGGGAGGCTGCCTCCACTACGTGTTATCTCCCCCTGCCCAGCACAACCAGGGTCAGGAATCAGGTGCATATACCCTTGGCCTGAACAGGAAGCAGCAGAGTTGCCACAAGGTAGGGAAGTAAGCCGGTCAGTGGCTCACGGAAGGTCCTTCTGAGCAATGAACTCCATGGCAAATCTGGATAGCGGTTTCCCGGATTGCCAGGTAGGGAATGACCATTTGGTTGCCGACCCGGCATCTGACCATCTGGTAGGTGGCTGGCTGACTGGTTGGGCAGAGTGCCGGACGCTTGGCCAGCCAGCGTTGCTAACTCAGATGTGTCTCTCCTCCCGGGGTCCAGCACAAACACTACATGTTCCCAGGCACTCTTGAAGGCATGTGCAAGGTGCTCATTCCCTTCTTGAGCAGGGATGAAAGCTCTGACCGGCCTCAAGCAGATTACCATTGGGCAGCCTGCAGCATCACAGAGGGCTAGGGATAGGGTCTTGTGGGCAACTGGAGGATTCCACCGGTTACAGCAGGGTGAAAAACTCTGACTGGGTCCCCATACAGAGTTGTGTCAGACCTGGCATCTTAGGCTGCAGACACGGACATCAGTATTCCAAATGAGCAAGGACATCCTGGCGCAGGCCCTGCATGTGCTTTTCATGCTCCGTTGGTGTCTTTGGCCCACGTCTTCAGGCTCAGGAAGATTTCCCTCAAACAGGGTGAGAAGCTCTGGCATTGGCTTGCGCTTAAAGCTCCTGCAGGTCACAGCCGCTGGGTTCAGCTCCATTTGCCAGACTGCAGTGTGGCAAAGTACTCCTGTTGGAATTCCACAGGTCCCAGGCCATTGCTACGGTGTGGTGAAAAGCTCTGACCAGGCCCCAGCTTACAAAGTTTAAACACATCCACAAGTTAAAGCTTGTCAGGTTTGAAATTATCTTTTTGTGTAAAAGGGCACCAGTGATAGTTCATTCTCAAGGTAGATCAAGCCAATATGCAAGTATGGGTGTGCCAACTCAGACCTGCCCATGAATCGCATGCTTTTCTTTTTTTCTTTTCCATAAAATGTCACCAGACAAGCAGAGGCAATTAACATCCCTAGTTTTAATTAAACGGCAGCAGCAAAATGATGACCACTTTCAATAAAACAGATTTGAAAGAACGTCATGTTGACCTCAACTGCCCAGCTATTCATTCATATAGAATATCATGTTAAATACAGACTGTAGCAATGATTATTGCCGATTTGTCAGTACATGGGTTCTCAAAGTGCATTGAAGTGTAGCAAAAAAAGGATTATGATATATATGTTTTAATGAAAATGTTATCCATAAAGTCACTATCAAAAAGTGTTTTAATGTTCAAAGTTGATCCTTATATTTCAGGTGGACACAGCAAATAGACTAACTATTCATTTTGTCCACTATAAGGTGCAGTGCATGTGAACATCACCTAATGAACGAAAATACCTCCACGTATTCACTGTAACCCTGCACTCAGAGTGTGGAAGAAATGGATCATTAAAAAGAAGAGGACTAAGTTGTCCATTACCTGTTGGTGATTTGGAAACTGTTCCATAGCCGCAAGGAGTAAATGGGTTACATCAGCCAACAATTTGACAGGCATCCCTGCTGCCAGATCCTGCTTGGTTAGGTTAAACACACACGCACTTGCTGCCAGCTGCACTGGTAAATTCGAGGGGTGATTTCGCATGCCAATAACCACAAGCTGAAATACAGGCATAAATGCAATAACAGTTTGCTTTTAGTCAAAGTCAGAAATACATGAACGTAAACAATTTAACTTTGTATTTAACAAACAATTATCATGAGAAATGTTTTGTTTCTCCAGAACCTCATGTTTTCCTTTTCTTGAAATAAATTCGAATTCCTGAATTCATGATGTTCTTGTGTCACTTCATGTATATTGCATGTGTTTGCATGAAAAGACATAAAAGGCGAAAACACTAAAAGATAAATAAAACACTATTGATAAATAAAAACCCATTTAGCTCTTCTATGATTTTATAATAATTGTGATATGTTAGAGCTGTATTCTAGAGCAAATTCTAAGGGCAACTGTTGAGTTGTTTCCACTCCCAAACAGGGGATAGACTCCACAGGAATGAGAGAGGAAGGATGGCAAGGCAGCATGAGACGAAGCCAAGAAGATGCAAGAAGCCTTGGGAGCCTAGTGAAGGCAAATGTAATGGTAAAGATGCCTTGAAAGCATAGTAAATGCAAATGCATGTGGGGTATCCCGTGTCGTACCCAAGCATGAGTCTTCCATTGGTAATCTTGAGAGTGATCTAGGCGCCATTGGGTACAATGCAGCAAGTAGAAACTGATGATGCATGACGTAGCATCTGATAAAGGCGGCGTTAATATCCACTCAGCTAGCTTCATTGCCTGCATAAGTCACAAAAAGGTGGCCTGAGAAAGCAGATCCCTTGATTGGTAAAGTGGAAATGCAAAGTTGGCTTGATGTCCAGACTGCTTAAGAACGCCTCAACTGAAGAGGCAAGGTTGGGGTCTGGAGAAAGATCTCGGATCTGATACAACTCTGCTGGACTTCATTATGGAAGAAGGGAGAGTTTGGGAAGCCACTAGGCGGCATATCAGGAATGGGAGAGCTGATGCAGAGCTTAGCCATATGCATATTTTTAAGGTACTCTACTGTGGCAGATACACTTAACTACGAAATGTTCCCACTAAATGCATGAGATGCAGACAGCGCAGTAAGGAAATGGAAGGCAGCACTGCTCCCAATGTACAAGCTGGGTCCTTGGAGCAAATGGTTTTTATGAGCAAAGAGGGAGTGAATAATATTTTCTGGGGGACCTAGGACTACAAGTCTCAAGACCTGAATCCCAACTGCCGGCTCTCAGCTAGGTTGTAGTGTATGGTGCTGGGAACTGTATCACTCAGGTCTCTGGACATTAGCAGCTTTTGTTCTGCAGCTTTTTTTTTACCAATGTTCTGTATGTACTTTTACAGGGCACAATCAAGGAGCAGGGTGATGTACCTTGGCCAGAAAGAAAGCCATAGCCTACAATAATGCTGCTGGTGTTGCCAGTCTCTAGGAGACACCCTCCCACTAGTTCCTTCTCTTCCCAGATTTCCCAACACTACCTCCTAGTTCATGTGGGAGGACAATCTTTACCTATCTAGGAAGTTGCCATCAACACCACACACAGTCACAGTTATAAGCAGGTGGACTGGTGGCACTGGGACAGGATTCTGAGAAACCATGACTGCCCTAGAAAAAGTGATGCCAGCTCTTGGTCGTTTAAGAAATGTCACCAGTGTCAGGGCGACTACCCCAAAGGACTGCAACTGAGTCCTAACCAGAGGAAAGCTGAACAATGGCAAGTGCCTCAATTTACTAAAATATAGGTGCCTTAGGCTGGTCGTGGGGTGGAGGGATCAGATGTTATAACTGAAAACTGGGGGGCGTGAGTCCTTCCTCCAGAGCTTTATGCGATGAGCCACTCCTGAGGAGTAGCAGAACTTTCCATCTCAACTGCCACCTGTACAGCACAAAAACTGAGCTTAGTTGTGGGAGGCTGGGAGATGTAGAGAAGGGGTCACAAGCTACTAATAATTTGGCACAAGACACTATACCGAACAACAAAGTTTACTTGACTCTTGGCAGGATAAAAATTAACAAGGACATGCAGAACAACCGAGCTTTTGGGAGGAAGAGCAGCTTCGAGGACCTAACATTTGCATTCTGAAACTTTATTCCATTGGGAGAATTTAAATTCATGCCTGGCGGGAACTATGGCAGTATTCTACCTCAGAGTGTGAAGGAAGAATAGAGAGAAGGCTCTAACACAATAAAATTAATTGTGCAGACAAACAACTAATAAAGGAATGAGAGAAAAGATTTAAAGAAAATGTGTTTTTTATATTTCATTAAATTAAATATTCCATTAGCCTACTGGTGCAATATTTCCGCAGTGGGTGTGAAGAACTGAGCATCAACATTGTAATATAATTCAAGCTGAACTGGTGATAATGGTCTTGGTAATTACCCAAGAATCATATCACTATAGAGCTTTTGAACCCAATGGTGAAAGTATTTTGGAAATGTAACTTGATTTGATATTATTCAGTGCCCTGAATTCCAAGTTTTAGGCCCTCCACCTAATGATCGTGAAGATTGATGAGACAGGCTTACCTAATCACTATGAATCTGCAATAGACTGCACATAAGAGAAACTGGACTCGCCTCCATAGGTTTCCAGTCACCACAATGAAATGATATTTGGTCCTCTGACCTACGCCCGGGGAGGAAGCCTGTATGTATGTTTTAGTACAAAGGCTCGCAAAATCACACCCTGAAGGAGAGAGATGGGCGGTGTTTAGTTTTGGTGACTGATACTGTCCCAAGCATGTAGGTGTCTGATGGATGCTACCTGGTGATGAGACTTGAAATATATCAGGCGCGGTTCGTCCATTGGGGCATAGCACCATCGCCCGCAGCTCCCTCGGCGTTTCTGAACTTAAGTAAACGGAATCAGTTTACTTAAGTTCAAAGACGCCGAGGGAGAACTGACAATCATGTCAGTCAGCATGACGTCAGACTGCCCTGAGGGGAGGGGGGGTGGAGGGGGCGGTCTGCCATCATGTTGACTGACATGATTGTCAGATGGTGACCAGGGGCAACAGGCAGCAGCACAAGTGCGCATGAGTGGGGACGGAGGGTGAACTTTTTAGCCCGTGCCCAGTCATGCTCACTTGTGTTTGCACTGGCTTGCGCATGCCCATTAGGAGCCCCTCGGTCTCCTAATGGGCATGCGGTGGGCGAAGAGTAACCTGTGCCCCAAGCCAATCCCGGCGCTGCAGCAGAGCCAGGATTGGCTGAGAGGGGTGGTCAATTCACTCGGTTGGTGAAGGCGCCAAGGGGAGCGGAGGTGGTGCGGACCGGCAACCCCCTTCCCCTCGTGACCCCCCCCCCCCTCCTGTGTTTTGAGTTATGTATTTTCCACGTTATGATTTTATGGGTCATACTTTGCTGCACAGGCATTTCCCAGTGCCGAGAGAGGTCAGCGTTTACAGGGTTCAATTACACGAGGTCCTTCTCTCAACTTAGTGGTACAACTCTCCCTGAAGCGGATTTCATCTGTTCCAATCTGAATACAAATAATATTGTGATACGATGTATATGAAAGTCCCCCAGACCTCCTCTGGCTCAAGACGCTAGTTTGTAGGTGGCCATAAGAGGTGCTAAGAGCACAGCAGCCCGAGGCTCTAAAGCAGACGTGGCTATTGATCTGCTTCCTGGTGAACCCAAGGTTAAAATATATTAGTGATCGGTGTTTAGTTTTGGTGACTGATACTGTCCCAAGCCTGTAGGTGTCTGATGGATGCTACCTGGTGATGAGACTTGAAATATATTTTTAGGATCCTTATGACGCAGGAGGAAACACATTAGCATACATATGATGACAGAGAACCCATTGTTTATTGATACATCGGACCAATCAATGCAACAACAGAGGTAAAAGCAGAAGTAATGGGGGAAGAGGGCCATCTTTTACTAGATTGTTCTGATCAAAAGGCACTCATCAAATCCAGGGCGGTACTGGACTAGTATAAAGCAGGCATGTCTCGGAGTACCCAGATTGTACCTCTTCACTGAACTGCCCTGTTGTTCACACGTGCGCAAGGATTCAGCTGTAGGCAGCGGAATGGGGAGTCATTTTGTGTGTGCTGTGAATTACTTAACCTATAAAACATAAGACAGGTCAACCTTGGGTCACACTGGTTACCTCATTCACAAATGACGAGGCGTATGCGAGACGAGTTTAGAATTTTCCTAAATTATTCAGGTAACTATGTGTTGCACAAACTAGACTGGCGTATCTTTCATATGCCTTCTAATAGCAATCACCAGCAGGGGTATTTTTAAGGAAATATGAAACTGTGGCTTATCTCTGGCTGTTACTGCTGGCCATTTGGCAGTATGAAATACTCTTGAGTATGCACTGCCCCTGAGGCTGCAGGAGGTGTGACTGGGCAGAACAGACAGCTTCTGAGGCACATTGACCTTAAGGCGCTGAGCACCGCTCGAAGGCCAATGAATGATTGTTTCAGACGCTATCCCGCATATTCATCAGAGGCAAAGGAGAAACCAGGCCACTGATTTGTGAGACGAGTCTTTGCACATGGGAGCTGTGACGTGGACGATGGACCTTCGCTGCCAAATGTTACAATAGGGCATAAAGACATTTACTGTTTAATTATGTTAATTATGGCGATATGCTTTTATAAGATGCATTGTTATCTCAAACTCCGTTATAAAGTTCTCTGGTTATACTGAATGAGTAGCTACCTACATCATTATCATAAGAAATCTCTTTATTGATGGCATAACTACACTTTCACAATTGCTTTATCACTTCTGCTTTCACAAATTTGCTTGAAAATGCACCATTAGCCCATTCTTTTCTCGAAATTTTCCAGGGGGGTGAACCCTCTCCCCGAACATCCCTTATGGCAGTAGGGCTCACCTGCTACACTCGCTCGCAACTGGCCACTCATCCTGAACATTTGCGCCTCACCAATTTCAAATGTCACCAGCCACCACTGGCTTAATTCCTCAGTAAAATTGTAGCTTTGGGTCTGTGCACCCAAATAAAGAGATGTGCTTAGCTCAACTGAGCAACGGAGTCTCCAGAACAAAAGACTGTTTCATCCTCAAAGGGACCTGCACTCCCAGTCATTTCACACACATACCCTGAACCATGACAACAGAGTCAGGCTGGAATAAGATGTTCATACTACAGAAAAAAAACTAATTTTGACGAGGTACTTTTGCTTTTACCTGGGGTTACTCGCATCACTTACAAATGCAGGTAGTCATCACTCGCTCCATGTAAGGGTACCTTGGCGAGGGATGTCTTGCTATCTAACTAGCAGAAAACAAGAATGTACTGCACCCAGTGGTCAAAAGCCTGTCTGTACTTTCTCACTTCTTCCAGATGAATTCAGAATCTATAAAGATCAATGTACCCTATTTTGCATTCACACCCAGCAGTTCCCAGGGATCTCATGTTAATGAAGGCAAGAAAAGTGCAGACATCCACCACATTATTATTCCAATAAAGAGACAGAGGTTATATTGGAAAGCTGCTGTTGGCACCATGTGCATAGTGTAACACTGGGGAGTAGGAACAAACAAGCTGTCTGAGCCCACGAAAGAGCATGAAGGAAAAGACATCATACAAATATCAAAAAAGGCTCACATGAACACAGACTGCAAAAGAAGCACAGTACAAGTCACACTACTTGCTGGTACAGAGGGACATTTTGAGGGTGTGCATAAGTGCAACAATGGGGACCTGGCATTTAGAATGAACATGCAAATGCAGTAACGTTTCACAGTGCAAATCTCCAGATTACTGCCATTAGAGAGAGTTCGCGGTTCAGCCAGTTGGTGACAGGATACAGATCTGTCAAGAACGGAACAAAACCAGTACTTGAGCGTAATACAAGTTCTCCAGGAAGAAAGCTTTTATGTTCAGCAAATAAAGGAAAAGTTGGTGAAGTTTCCAATTCTTCTCAGAAAGGAGAATTGTTTCCTGCATATCTTCAAGATTTATGTTCCAAGCACAGCAAAGGAGTGACAAACATTTGATTTACGTAGCTAAAAGCCTATTCAGAGATAGGTTTTCATGGAGTTGTAAAACAGTGTTACAACACTGAGGGTTAGACACACTAAGAAATGTTCGACTAGTTTCACGAGAAAGTCATACCCCAAGGTGACCTGGACCCAAATGGTCTAAGACGGTAATGGCGGTTATAGATCTACTTAGAGACAGAGGGGTTCAGCCTCCATTCATGTGGCGGAACAACGCACTGGTAATGATAACACTTCACATAGCAGATGACTGGGAAGGAATGACTTTATGATTGCAAAAGATAATAAATAGATAGATACATACAGACAGATACAGACAAATAGATAGATACAGATAGAAAGACACAGACAAGAAATTCCAGCACTGATCCATTTGTTAAGAACTTTCTTACAGTGATATGGATAACTGAGGGGCAGTCCCTTCTTTAGCCAGAAATATACAAACAGATATTCATGGCCCTGTCAAGGTATGTGGGCTGCATCCAGCACTAAGTCTCCTTTGACCTTCTTTGAGGCCAGTGGCAGAGCTTTGCAGAGGAAATAATTGCTCACATGAAACCAGAAAAAAAGATCATTTTAGGGGGATGATTATTGCTCCTACAGAAAGAGCAAATTATATTAATTAGGACATCTGGTCAAACACTCAGTGCCAAACAGATTAGGTGATCTGGATATCGATTCCCAAATTATTTACAAAGGGATTTTGCTCCACACTAATTCATCAATAAGATGCAGAAAAACTCTAAAGAGTTAAACAACTATAGCAAATATAGATTCCTGTGGAGAAAAAGAGGACCATACATCAAGTGTTATCTGACCTTTAACATTTCAGGGTTTGCTTTGTCCATGACATGTGTTAGACTGAAAAGATGGAACAGCGCTTCTCTCACAAAAAACGACCGTTCACTGTAGCGCCTCAACGCTTCTGCAATTTGAGTTTGATTTGCTTCACCAGACACCTTTAGGAACAAAAATATATGGAATTAGTTACATTTTTAAAAGCTCAATATTTCCATTGGCATTTGTGATAGTAAATTCACTGTGATACATTCTTGTGAACTTCACATTAAATATTTTCAAATCACAAAATCTGAAACAATTATGTTTTAATACAACCTCTCAGACTACTTAGCTATGGCAATGGACCCGTTGTCAGAGAAACGAAGAACTTAGCTGCGGGAGTGCCCCACCTCAGACTATGTTGTATCACATTTCTCCGGGCTATTGGAGCTGTCTGCCTAGGCTTTGGATTCACAGAAGAAGAAAAATGTACAGGGGTCTCGCCAACCTTTCTGTGAGCGTAGTATGCACAGATGGACAGTACGGAGACTAAGTCAAACTTCCCTGACACTCAGTAGGGTACACTCTGATATGTAAGAATTCTTACGTTGGTCTGGGGAGTAAAGACCATTACGATGATATATTTTTACTAGGATTTAGGGTACACTAACAGACTATAAAAGATGCAAGTCTACTCTAGCGAAAATAAGCCAAATATAAGCAAGGGCAAGTATTATGTGAGCAAACATTACCAAACATTTCATTAAAAACCTGCATTTAATTTTCAGCCAATCGCCTAGAAAAGTCAAATTTAAAATACATAATACATTTCCTTAAATCAGAAATGGTGAGCGCACCTGCTGAGTAACATATGTTCAGGGTTCATGAGTAGGGCACTCCGCTAAGAGGCACAGTGCTCACTGGAGATAAACGCGTCCTCCTCAAGCAACTAAAACCTTGCGGGGCTTTATACTCTGCTTGTAGAAAGCTGAGAATTGTCTTTATGTCCATCGCTAGAACTGAGCCCACTACAACCTTGTCTTTATGGCTACTTCCTTTGAGCCAGTGCATTGCATCTATTTATACATCACAGCCTTGCAGAGGTAAATGTAAATGTAAAGGTAAAAAATATATATATGTTGTCACATTATCCTTGTTCATCTTCAATAAATCATTAACACTATCTCATAAGTAGAAAAAACATTTTAACTGTCCTGATGCAGCTAAATAAAACAAGCATTGGCAAAACCAATAGGCCCCGCCATTGAAATGCATTTGTTGACTTTTTTGATTTGCCAAATCTTCTTGTCCTTGCTGAAGATCACTGGCTGTAGGAAAGTGTCCTTTTTGGGTCTCGCTGGCAATGCATCCGCAAGCGGATGCATGTGTCCAGCTGGAGACGTATAGCGATCAGTCTGGGGGGAAGGAGGACAAGAGGGTGTACGAGCTTGTACACGTCCTGCGCCACGCCGTGCACTTCCCTCCCATACTCCCAGCCTAACGTGCATGCATGCACACAGACACACACACGCACTTACACAGACACGCAGACACGCAGGCACCCAGACAGGCAACCCCCTCCCCCCCCACAGTCACACACGCATACACACAGACTCCAATACACATACACACACGCACGCTCACACACATACACAGCCCACATACAAAGACCCTCCCCCCGCCGCCGCCATCGCACACACACACTGCATACACACACGCTCACACACAGGTGCCAAGCCCCACTTACCGCCTCAACCGCCTCTCCTTACTTCTGCTGCCATCCACTCTGTGGGCACGGGCTTCTCGCAAAGTCGGAAGTCCCGCCCCACGACTGCCGTGAGCGTGCACATCCCAAGACCGGAAGTTCGGGAGAGTGCACGCTCACGGCTTGTTTTTCATCTTGTGAATATTATTTTTTCCCCTCCTCCTTTTCAGGACAGCTTTAATTTGACGCGGTGAGCTTTTGGTAACGAGGTAGGGAGGCCGGCCGGCCGGGCCGCCCCGGCCGGATTCATTAATCAATGAAAAGTCCATTAATTTACTGAATCCATCTCTGCTGCAAGTCCATTAATTTACGGAGTTGCCTTAGGATTGTGATAGACCTGTGACGAACGGCTTGCCTACAGAGCCTCGTAGCAGGTGCATTAGCCATATGAGCTGTCTTTGAGGCTCTTGTTTACTGCGCGCACCATAATAGACGCTTTACCAAACGGAAGAGGCAATTGATGTGACGTGTTGGGGCCGCTTGGCCGAGGCACCTTTTGAGCACGGGGGACTGTGGAGCTGTGATCTTTAGCTCTGGAGAAACAATCCCTTTTCACTTTTCTTTAATGCATAAAAAAGCAGCGCTGCAGTCGATTCGCCTAAGATACATTGTCTGCTTCATGTTGCTGCCAGCCCACACAGGCAGCGCATCCTTCAGCTTCTCTGCGTTTCCACGGCCTTCTAGATTCAAAGGCGCCCACTCTTTATCGCTGCGAGATTTGTGAGATGCTGTGGTCCCGAGGAAAGGGGTTAAATCCGCCAAGCTTTTACTGGGAGCAAACTGCACGTGTCGCTGCTTTATTCCGACTGACGCCATGCCAGACTGACCTCCCCTCCCCTCTGACATTCCTTCGTCCTGTATTTCCCTTCTCCCCTTCCGCCTCCTTTCTGCCATCCTCGGGTGCTTGGAATGACCAGGCCAGTAAGATAGTTCAGTGGGTTCAGAACCTTCGTCTGACAGCTGTATGTATGCCTTTCAGAGGTCGATTATACAACTGCAATCTATAGTGCAACAAAGTGTCAAGCCCTGTGATAGTGCGCCATTTACAAGTACTGCCTCGTCATGACGTTATCTTAATGATATACTTGAATGCATTCAACCATTGACAGGCATTGACATGAACACCACACTATCACGCAAGGAAACACACTGGATTAAGAGATCCGTTGCGCTTCTGGGATGCCATCTAAGTCATGTAAATACAAAACATATTGCATTACAAATGCTATAGGTATCACATTTGCGAAAGTTATAACTATTGGCATTGTAAATGACAAAGCTATTAATTTAGCTATTTAAAAAAAAAACAAATAAAAACTTTGCCATTTACAATACCAATAGCTCAAACTTTCCTAATGCGAGACCCATTGCATTGCAAATGCTTGTTTTGCATTGTTAACCCCCACTTTTTGCATGATATCTGATGCAAACTGACTTGATGCGCCCCTGGTCCCTGCCAATCAGGCTCCCAGGGACTGTGATCTTTCGCAAGACTGTACCTTTTTAGCAACATTTGGCACATCTCTGGCCACAGGTAAACCCCTTAAAAAAAGGTACCATGGGTACCAAGGGCACTGTGACCAGGGAAGGACTCGAAGGGCTGCAGCAACTGTTGTGCCACCTAAGGACTGCAGCACATATTGTGCCACCCTTAAGGCTCTGTACCTGAAACCCACACCCTTCCATTGCAGGCTGCGTATTTTAGCGCAGAGAAAAGTGAAGAGTCGACATGGCACACGTCCCTGTATGCCATGCCTGCAACCCACTGCCTAAGGCCTAGGTAAGTCACCCCTCTAGCAGGGTGCACAAGTGGCGTGAGCCCAATGCCCCTACAGTGTGCAAGTCCAGTCTTAGACATTGTAAGTGTAGTAAAGCCATAAAGAGTATATGGTCTGAGAGTTGGCCATTACGAACTCCAGAGCTCCATAATGGCTTTAATACAAACTGGTAAGTTTGGTAGCAAACATCTCAGCACATAAAACCCACACTGATGCCAGTGTGGGATTTAATGTAAAATGCATTCATGGATCATCTTAGAGATGCCCGCTAAAAATTGACCAGCCCTGGTGTGGTTCCTGAATGGCTGCCCACCATTTGCCACCACCAGACAGGTTTCTGGACCCCTGGGTAGAGAGCCTCTGCTGCCTGGGTCCAGAAACAAAGCCTATCCTGGGCAGAGGGGTCATGCCTCCTCCCCCAGGAAGGGTTGTGTCCACGTAGAGGAAGCTTCAAAGGCCTTCTGCCTTTGTAAGCGGTCTCTGCATTTTGCAGCCCCCAGAATCTAGCTCCCATTGGTTCGGACACCCACTTGGGGCAGGAGAATATACAGGAAAACCAAGTGAGAAAGAGTGGTGTGCCCGCCTTTGCCAACCCCATCCCTTAGGTGGGGGAGGCGAGGTGAAGCACACAGCTTAGTCCCCTCCATCTTGAAGATGAGGGGACCCAGCCAATTAGAGAGAGGCTCATACCCCCTCCCACTGGAGGGGGGCACAATAGTGGGTGTACTCACCCCAAGGAAGAGACCTATTGGTCCAGACCTGCACACCCCAGTAGATTATTGCAACCTACGTAGAAGGACGGAAGTCATCGCACAACAGAGGAGACTGTAGAAAAGAAATGACTTGGCCCCAGCCCTACTGGCCCATCTGCAGTTTTCAGAGAGCCTGCGCCAAAAGTAGACTTGACCTGCAGCCAGCGACCTCCAGAACTCCTGGGATGACCGACTGCCTTCAACAAAGACATGGATCTCCTGTGAGCAGCAGCTCTGTTCAAAGGAAACTCCCAAGACAGATTCTGAGCCTGCTGAGGATGAAGACACTCAACACCAGGAACAACCACTGTCCCAGTCATCTACAGACGGAGTCCAAGTGGCCCACCAGTCCCAGCGAGGTCCCCAGCACTCCAGAGTCAGTCCACCATGGTTTGACCCCTCGTAGGAACACCCGAAGTCACCTGCAGCCTCTGCACGGACCCCCCGCCTCCAACCGCGAGTGGCCCAGCAAGGTGAAATCTGACCTCAAAAGACAACTGCATCCTGCTGCCCTGCATCCTGGAGTAGCGGACGAGGTGGCACTCACGTCCCTGAGCCCCCCAACTTACCTGCCCAGCTGTTGGTTCCTCCCAGAGACTTCCTGGAGTAAGACTGCAGCCAAAATCCAAAACCGGGAACCTCAATAGGATTGCTTTGGGCTCCTGACACCTCCCCAGCACCCTGCACCCGTCTGCCAATGCACCGCTAGTGGTGTGGGCTTGGTACTAATCTGGGATCCCCTTTGCCCTGACCGTAACCCTGGGAGCTTGGCCCCCCAAAACTGAGTGGCCTGCTCGTGAGCAACCCTCATCCGAAGCCCCCCCTAGCCCTATTGGCTAGCATCGGGCCCCTGCACTCTGCATCCGGCAGCACTAGTGTCGCTGGTGGTGCAATTTGAGTGCCTAACTGGACCATGGGGAACCTTGGCCCTAACCCCAAAATCTCCTGCTCGTAAGCCGTTTACTTACCTGAGAACCATTAATCCTCTCTTTCCCATACAAACCCATGATACGAATTTTGTTACTAAACATGTGTTGACCTGCTATTTTGTATGAAAAGAAAGTAACCAAGCTTCAACTTAAGAATTGTCGTACTTCTCGGTAAGTGTCAACCTCCAGTGGATATCTCAGCATATCACCTAACATACTGAAAGTAACTGAAAAGTAATCCTAGAGTAATCAAAAGTAATTTTATTGTATTTTAAACTGTTTCAAAAGTAACACAAATCTGTAATCTATTCCAATACAATCCACTTCCGTGTACATCTTTCATTTTGAAAGTATTTCTTACTTGCCTGTGCCAAGTCCTGCTTGGTTCTACAAAATATAAGTATACCATTTTATATTATCTAATTGGTCTGGATTCTGTCTCTTGAGTGTGCGCCTTCAGCCTTGATTCAGTGAATACTATAAATACTTAACACATTCTCCTAATAAGCCTAACTGCTCGACCGCACTACTATAAATAGAGCAGTTAGTGATTATCTAATTTAGCCTCCGGTATACCTCTGGGGACTCCCTGGACTCTGTGCACACTTTGGTATAGTATATACAGAGCCAGCTTCCTACAGCGATTACATTTTCGGTGGATAGCATTGTCCATTAAAAAGGTCTGACAAAAGATCGGAACGATAACATTGTGGTAAACAAATGGATTTATAGAACTGAAACAATGTCAATTTCCAAAGTATCAATAATATATAAAACATAACGCCGCAAAATACAAGGAAGTTTGACGTATATCTGTAATAATGGTGACAGCATAGCAGCTGTTTCTAGTATTCAAGAATTCATTACCATCCCCCTTGACGTTCATTGTGTTGCGCAGCCACGTTTTTTCAGCGCCGTCTAAAGCAATGAAATAAGAACATGTTTTACAGCCCCGTTTACAATGGCACTCGCAGCAAGTCGGCTGAACTTGTTTTGATGTAAAAGCCATCAACACAACAGAGCAAAACAAGGCTATCCATTTAAAAAGGAAGCCGCCCGCAGAACAGTCGTTGCACTTACAGATACTGCAGCTATAAAGCTGGCATTTAAATAATTTGTGCAGGAATTTCCTGACCTTTTGCCAAGTTCCCCTGAAACTAGGAGGCAGCTTTGGTGAGCAAGGCATGGAGGAGATGCAAATAAGTCGTGGATGTGCGGTAGAGAAACAGTCTTTAATATGCATGAACACAATCACTGATTAAATAACTGTAATAAATAATGGCATTACAAAAACAAGCACATGCGCACAATATGACATAACAAAAAAAAAAAATACAAAAGGTTATTCACCTTGCCTTCAAGCTCCTACGAAGAACCCATCAAAAGGGAAACTTCGACAAGGCAAGCAGGAATCAAAGAAAACAAGCATTTACAATGCAATGGTCTCGGCATTGTTAAAGTTAGAGCCATTGGCATTGCTCATGACATTATTTTTATTTATGTTTTTGTTTTGAAAACATAAATAAATGACTTTGTCATTTACAATGGCAATAGCTTAATCGCTCGCAAATGCGAGACCTATTGCATTTGCACCCACACAGAGCCGCCCACACAAAGCCACCCACACACATACAGAGCCGCCCACACAAAGCCACCCACACACACATACAGAGCCACCCACACAGTCATTCACATAGAGCCACCCACACAGAGCCACCTACACACAGACAGAGCCACCCACGCACACACAGACAGAGCCACCCACGCACACACAGACCCAGACAGAGCCACCCACGCACACACAGACCCAGACAGCCACCCACGCACACATAGACAGACAGAGCCACCCACGCACACACAGACAGAGCCACCCACGCGCACACAGACAGAGCCACCCACGCGCACACAGACAGAGCCACCCACGCGCACACAGACAGAGCCACCCACGCGCACACAGACAGACAGAGACTGTGCATATCGCAGCAGGGGGAGCTGTGGCGGCCTGACGATATCGCGCCTGCGCCCGTCATTTCTACGGTACAACAAAGGAAAGGCAATGAAAGCCGGCAGAAAGCTGTGCGACACTGTCAACAACAGCGGCTCTGCAGATTATCCCAAATGTTCCGACACAGATGCGTGCGCGCGAGCACTGTCTCTTTAATAGGGAAGTTCCTCGCTGTACAGTGTCGGGGACTGCTTCGCAGTGCGACGGTAGCCTCGACCTAAAAAGGAGTGGGACCGCTATTGTCAAAGCGGCCCACGCTGACAACGTAAGTTAAGGAAGGAGCGCAGCCGCTATAGTTAAAGTAGAACGCGCTAGCAAAGTAAAGAAAGAAAGGAGTGCAGCCACTATAGTTAAAACGGACAGCGCTGCCCAAAAATGTAAATATCAATTAAAAGGTGCAGGCTGTAAATATGATACATCCTCCAATACTAAGAAAATATAAAAGCTGGCGCCATGCTGGCGCCATGCTGTATTACAGGAAAACCTGTCGTAGGTGGAATAGGAGAAATCATTCAAGAAAATAGTGTTCACAGACTAAATAAAACATACCGAGCAATAACACAAATAAAAGTTCCAGTCCTCAGGGGAGGTTACAAACATAGACAAGGCGGTACTAGAGTGGGACTAACTACTAAACCTAGGCATGATTAAAAAAACAACCATTTAGAAAGGAGAGTAACAGGAGCCAATTGAAAAGATGGGCTGAAAATGGGAGGAGCTTCAAGTCCATACCTGAATACAGCATGCCTCGCAAAGCAGTGCATGCACTGCCCAGGCTTGACCTAAAAAGACTGCTATATGATTTGATGATAAATGCATCCTTAAGGACCATGCAAAAATAACTGAGCTGTTGTCATTGTTATTCACCATGCATGTAGTGTACAATCGCCCATTAGCATGGCACCACAACGCTTTTCGTGGTCCGAGATAACTTCCAAATGGGCCAGAGATATCCATAGGAGGCTCAATAGGTTTCTGGAAATGGGACGTCAGTAGGGTAAGGAATGTGCTTCTTTTAGGGGAATGTGGCAAACTTCGACCCCTATTAGAAGTTGCCCAGTCATCCACTTTTGACTCAAAAGGTTATAATAGTGGTGTAGTGTTACAGCACAGCAGTATTCCTGGATCCTGTAATACTGCATGGAATTCTCAGCACATGACTGCTAAAAGCAAGGCTTGCATTATGGGTTACATGTGGAAATCAGTGCCGTAACATTGATTTTGTAATGTTAGTCCAAATGTACATGACTGTATGACGTATTACCTCAGTTTCTCTATTATAGCACAGAGTTGGAATTTGCAAGAAAGACAATAACGTTTAGAGTGAAAGAGGAGAGATAAAGGAAGGGAGAACAAAAATTGAGATTCAGGATGAAAGATGAGATCGTATGAAAGCTTAGCTTTAATGTGCTATGCAAAATCCAGTTTTTCTGCATGTCTTAAAACTAAGTAATCCAAGTAACCAAAGTTAACTCTCTGTATGCACTATACATTTTTGGATGGCCAAGGTGGAGGAAAGAGTGAACAGGCAAATGAGCTGCTGGGTTTCAAGTGTGGAGTTCCCAGCTTCTTGCTGACAGTCAGTGTGATCCTGAGCAAATTACTTAACCTATTTATATTAGGTTTAATCAATCGTGCAAAGTGCTTAGAATTTTCCAATTTCACATTTGAATAGCTCTAGCCTGAGATTCAGGCTTTATGCTGTTAGACGTCCTTAACAAAAGAGATAACTGTTATCTGATAGCAAAGCCTTTAAGCTAATTCTGCTGTCTGAAGAATGAGCTTTTAAGTTTGGTGTCAACTGAGAGTAGTGCGGCTAAGACCTGGCCCAGTAAGTGTACCTGGTCCCTGTTAGATATGCTATCTCTTGCCAAAGCTTTTATGTTCAGTTTCACCTGAGGGATAGTTCTGTCTAAAGCAAACCCGTGTACAATTTGTGTAACTTGTGAGACAGCGCTGCTGTCTAAAGCCAAGTTATGTGTCTCATGTGGGACGCTGTAGCCTGCCCTAAGGGCCTTCGTGAAACATGAGCTATAACTCTCCTCTCTAAAACCTAACGGCTATATGTCTATATGGTTCCATGTAACCCAGGACACAATATCACAGCTGAGATTTTCCCTCTACTAATCAGGGTATTTAACCTTTTATAATTAAATTAATGCTATTAAAGCAAACGAGGCTACAGAACTGAGGATGTAATTGATGTTCAAGTAACAGCCCACAACTGGAACACAGTGCCTCGTATGAGCTGGAGTGGTGTAGGTAAAACCTGGCTAACCTGAGAGATAGCTGTGCAGTCTAAATCATGTCCGTTAGAGCGTTGCCATTGGACTTGAAGGCTCTCTGTTGTGAAGCCAGATAACTAAGCTGTGTGTCTAGTGGGAAGGATCGTGTGTCCAAAGCATGTGTGTTATGTATCTAGTGCACTATGTCTGACGCGTGTTGCCTGCAGGTGTGACTCGCCATTTGCTGTTTGTTTATGAAGGTGTAACCGTACTGCGAACATAACTTTATTGAAATTAAATTTCTCACGCACCTGGTATTCACCACGAAACTGTATAGTGTGACGTGTGCCTTTCTTCTCTGCTGGCTATGGTAAAAAAAAAATTAAAGTTAAGTGCGCGCGCACTCGAAAACGAAACCTAGCGTGGGGGCGGGACTTCCGTCTTGTGCGCGAAGCCCGCGCCCACGGAGTTCCTGGTCCGAGGAGCAGTGGTTACGCGGGGCTCCCATGCCTGAGGGAGAGCCCCGCGGAGGCGACAGAACCCCGGATTGGCGGTAAGTGGGCCTTGGGGGGGCGTGTGTGTGGCGTGTGTGTGGCGTGTGTGTGGCGTGTGTGTGTGTGTGTGTGTGTGTGTGTGTGTGTGAGAGAGACACAGCGGCGGGGGTGTCTCTGTATGTGTGCGTGTATGTGCGCTCCTGTGTGTGTGTCTCTGTGTGCGACGGTGGGGGGGGGAAGGGAGTGTCTCTGTGTGCGTGCGTGTATGTGCGCTTGTGTGTGTGTGTGTGCGCATGCGTGCAGGGGGAGGTGTGCCTGTGTATGTTTGCGCTTCCCAGGAGACAGCCACGGCGAGCGCGGCGCTTGCCAGTTTCAAATCGCCTCCAAGGCGATGCGCGCGGCCAGGATTGTATCCTGGGAAGCAGACACGGCAACAATAGGTTCTCGGCGAGAACACGCTTCCGCGCGCTTAGCCGAGACCTAAAAAGTAGTGACCAGACACGAACACAAAAGCACAAAGTAGAGAGATACCAGTAGTTAGGCACTGCTCTGTGCGGGGAAACAAATGACAACAAGCATTTGCAATGCAATAGGTCTCACATTTGTGAGAGTTAGAGCTATTGGTGTTGTAAATGATAATGCCTTTTACCCATGTGCTTTTGCTTGGAATGTTGTTGAAGTATATGGTGTGGAGTGGAATTATGTGTGTTGGATTGAAATTGTTAGTTGTGGAATTGTTTGGGGTGGTTTTGTGTGTTGTGTTGTGTGCATAGTGGAATTTTGTGGCATGATGAATAGTTAGGGGTGAGAGGTGCAGAGAATTTATAGACCAGAAGACCGAAAGAGATAGGTAATTTGTACACAGAGTGGTGAATGAACTCCAGTTAAAGGAGCGGAAAGAGTGTGTGTGAAAGAGAGGAAGAGGAGGGAGTGGCTATATACATAAACGACACCGTAAGAAGATGAGGAAAGCGTGGGATCGAAGGCGAAGACACTGAAAAGGCACAGGGAAGATATTGTGCTTGAAGACCATAAGTGAACCATATGAGAGAGGCAGGAAGAGTGCGTGAGAGAGAGAGTGGTGAGAGATAGCATGACAGAGAGGGAGAGATAGAGGATTGGAAGCGGCACCCACGCGGTGGAGGTGAAAGGTGGACTAGTGCACAGCCTGAGAAGGGGAAACATCCTTTACAACGCAACTTTTACCACGCAATGCTTTTACATCGCAACTTTTACAACGCAAACCATTACAACGCATTGCGCTGGGGGGCGATCTAGGATAGGGAATAGATTTAATTTACTATCCAACACCTTCCCTACTATCCACGGGGACTGGAGTTGGAATAGTAAATTAAACTATTCACTATCCAGCACTCCAAAGCGCTATGCGTTGTAAAGGCATGCGTTGTAAAACTTGCGATGTAAAAGCATGTGTGGTGAAAGCATGCGTTATGTCATACATCACCTAAGAAGGTATAGGAAGGCGGCATGTGTGAACAGGCAGTATAGAAAGGAGATAGGGAGTAAGGGAGGGATGAGGGGGGCATTGGGATTGCTGGATGAGAGGGGGTAGAGGCATTGTGAGGGAGAGGGAGTGATGAGAAGGGCAGTGGGTGTGTTGTAGAGAGATGATAGGGTTGATGGTAGTGCAAGGGAGAGATGGGTTGTATTGGAATGATTTGTAGTGGAATTGTGTGTTATGGAATTGTGTGATGTGGAGTTCTGTAGTGGAAATATATTGCATGGTGTGCTGTAGAATTGTGTGGATAGTAATTACATAGTATTAAGTGTAATTGAATGATGTATTGTTAGATTGTGAGTCATAAAGTTAATTATATAGGATTTATTGTGTGTTGTGTATTGGGAAGTTGAATTATGTGATGTGCTATGAAATTTTGTCGTATGATGTGGGAATATGTGGTGTGTATTGGAGGTATGTGGTGTGAATATTGGCTGAAATATTTTTTGTAATGTAGGCTTTACCCTACATTGTGTATTTTACATGTCTGAAGTTTGTTGTGTTTTCTGCACATAGGAATTTGTGCTGGAGGATGTACAGCGAGTACAAATCTAACGCTAGGTACTACTGGCTCTCTTTTGTGCCATTGGGCAAAGCTGAACAGCATGCAGAACATAAATAATTATTGAGAGGATAAAGAAGACTTCAAGTGGGATTCTTCCACTTCCATAAATGTATACTAGAATGGTTAAATGTGTTTCCAAAGACTGGCATAGATGTTCACCAGATCAGATTTACAAATGCAGGAGTGTGCAGTGCTCACCCAGTCCTATTGCCCTAATTATGTCATACTGCCAATTAAAATTAGGTTCCTGACTTTGTCTGTTTTTCTTGTAGGCAGTCATTTAAAGGTTAAACAGCCCAGTGGGTGACGAAAAGATGTAGTGTGATAGATTTTCAAATAAGAATGCCAGCATCACAGTACTAATGAGCTAGCATTAAAACTCCTTAAACATATGAGCACGCTAAAGAGATATTTACTAGAACAATGCGGGCAGTGAAATGCGAAGTGTCTGAAGAGACACTGAGAAATAAAAACAATGGGCTGCTACCCCTCTTTCTGAGCTAAACCTTGGCCTAAAGGTTGGGGTGAATTAAGTGGAGAGCCTGAAATGGGTCCTGCGTTGAATAAGTGCAGCACATGCTGTGGGTGCTGTCCCATGAGGGCCGCCAGTGACACACAGCCACATATAATACTGCACACATGGAATGAAAACGAATAGTGGAGGGATAGAGAAGGTAACCACAGAAACACATTCTAGTGATCCCAATTATGTCACATTGCCAATTTGCTCAATTGTGATATTCTAAAATAAAATTAAGTTCCTGTCTCTTTTTTTGTAGGCAGTTAGTCAAAGGTTAAACAGCCCAGAAGGTGACAGGAAAATATATAGCCTGTTCGCTTTTTTTCCATCCGCGTTTTATAGAGAGCGAACTAGACCTGAAGGTATCAATGCACCACTTGCGTTACAGAACACATTCATTTTTGTTGGACCTTGAGAGATTAAATGATTTGCCCAGAATTACAGGATGTTGAGCATGATTGCAGAGACTCGAACCCAGTTCCCCATCTTCGAGGTCAACTGTTCTGGCCATTAGGCCACATGCTCTCCCCTCTCTTGAGAGCACCAGGCTAATCTAAATAATCAACTATAAACTGTAAAACTTGACAAACAACTATGTTCAGGTGTAGCGAACAACCAACTGTAAAGCACTTCAACGTGTCGTAAGTAGTAAGCGCTACAGAAATGCAATGATGATAGACGGGTCGCAATTAGTTAACTAAAATAGGCAGGGTACGCTCTTCTCGAAAATGTAATTGGCTTTGGCGGCCAGATGCACAATTCTGCAGCCTATTTTAATACTATAGTATGAACTTAGATTTGAATGGCAGGACGCACAGCACTACTAAGAAGTAGAGAAGGGAACTTAAGAACGCAATGAAACAACATGGATTATGTGATGTGGACATTTTGACACGGAACAGACTTTGAAGTTATTGTGTATGGACTCATAAACTTAAAGAAGCACACATAGTCTGGCTAGGCAGGCGAATTGCATCTTGAGCACGAGGGGGGCAGCCACAAGGAAACTTGATCCGGGACCTTGCACAAACGTCAGGTTATAAAGATGGGTGGTGGATGATTTAGACCAAAGAGTATTTTGGATGTGAAAAGCCAGGGACATAAGATAAGGATGCTCTTCGGATCAGTAACAGAACTTAAAACCCCATTCCTGAAGGGTAAATATAAAGACCTTCAAACCTAGAAAATGAAAGCATGGAATTGTTGGGTAACGTGCTACAAAATAACCGAAGCTAAAAATGCAATTGGTCATAACCACTGATCCGAATTCTAAAGGCGCATGCACCACTATCTAGCGTACGAGAAACAACAAAACATCTCCCAGAACTGCCATGATAAAAAACAAATGCGATAACGTGCTGCAAAATGCCAGACTGTACCTAATAGCAGGAACGATAGGACCCACTGGAAGACGGCAGCGGTCTGGAGCCTGCGGGACAGGGGGCTGTTCAAGAGGGCAAACTCGATCATCATACCGCTGGGCTCCTGTGAGGGGAGACTCCAGCTGGGGAGCACAGCTTGTGGTGCCCTTTCTTCTTCCGTGGCCAGCACCCCTCGCTGCTCCTTCGAGGAAGCACTTCCACGCAGGAGATGTACCGAAGCAGTCACACTTTCCACCCACTGCCCTTGCCATTCCGTGCGCGCCCCGAATTTCACAATTCACGCGCTGCCGGCTGGTGTAGCAACGCCCGAGGGTGTGTCTGAGAGCAAAACCGAGATTATCTTTGTTCCCTGTTTAAGGGATTCTCAGGAATACTAAAAGTTTTGACAGAATTACTTCCCCGCACAAAAAAATATTTGCAATGCTATATGTCTTGCATTTAAATGCGAGACATATACAAACGGGCGCACTGTCCCGGCTGCACTTTGAAAGGGAAAGTGGGCATGCGTGCTCAATATATGTAAGGCGTGTCCCTAGGAGAAGCTCACTAAAGGAACAAGCAAAGAAAGGACAGCAATTACATAAGCTAAAGATGTGGCTTCCTTTCTGAGACCGAGTGCAGGAGAAGCCCGTAACCCTTTTTGGGTTTAGTGTCACTATTTCCAACTCGACTTTTAGCGCTATATAAATCTTATTCTATTCTATATAAATCTTATTCTATTCTGCCCGAGAAGGGAATTAAAAAACAAAGGGCCTACACCGACTAATGAAGGAGAGAGTGTCTCGCCCCCAGTAAAACATCCAGTCCAGGTGGGCGGGGCTAAAACTGGACAGGGTGGTAACCAGGAGGGACTAAAAAGCCTCACTTACAATATGAAGCCAGCGTTTAGCATGGAGGATGACGCAAGCCAATAGAAACAGGGGTCAGAGCCTACACTCCACTTCTAAATGTGAACTATACCTCAACAGCCGCCTCAACTTCTACGCTCCCAAACGCCAGCTTCGATCGACCAGCCACGCCCTCGCCGCCATCCCCCGCATCCGAAGAGCCACCACAGGAGGAAGGTCCTTCTCCTACCTGGCCGCCAAGACTTGGAACTCCCTTCCGACCCACCTCCGCCTGACCCAAGACCACCTCGCCTTCAGGAAGCAGCTCAAGACCTGGCTGTTCGAGCAGTAGCGGACCCCCTCCCCCCAGCGCCTTGAGACCCTCCGGGTGAGTAGTGCGCTATACAAATGATTGATTGATTGATTGATTGAACTGATCACAAGAAGCCTCGCAGAGCGAGCAACGCGCATGTGCTGCAGCGCAGGTTTGCGAGACCTAAAAAGGAGGGACAAAGAGGAAAGATCAACCACTAGAAAGCAAGCCTTTTTAAAAGACAATCAAACTCACAAATAATAAGCAATAGGTGGCCTGAAAGCCCACAAAGTGTATACAATATGTCTCAAAGGGACAGTGCAAGCGCTGCCTAGCCTCAATCTAAAAAGGGAACCTCAGACCAACTCTTCAGTTCACTTTCTGGACCTGCGGAGGGACTCTCAGAGGACTTCTGGGTCTAGCACAACAAGTTGTCCACGGTTGGAGCTTTTATCTTTTAGATGTTATTTTTTACCATAAAACTTAAAATATCCATAACTCTGGTTCTGCTGATTGGATTTTTGTTGTTTTGGTGTAAAATACTTTATCACATTTACTCTATTTTTTTTAATTGGTGTGGGATTTTTGTGTTGAGTTTCCAATTTATTACGGTGTGTGTGCTAACACTTTACACATTGCCTCCAAGTTAAGCTGGACAGCTTTTTGGGCCAAGCTGCAAAGGGTTAAGCACAGGGTTAATTTAGTGCCTTTTGTGGTTCACCCTTACAGGGATTGTGGATGTTGCTTGAACAGATATCACCTCCCCCACCCCATTCAACCAACAACCCAATTTCTCACATTCACTATGTCCGCTTCTGAATTAGGAGACCAATAGTTTAGTGCAGAAAGAAAACTAATTACACCTACAGAGGAAGATTATTTCATTATGTTAGTGGAAACCAAGCTGGATATATCATGTTGGTACCTTCAACTGGGCAACTGGCCTAAGACATTGTTTCTGTGATGTACCTTAGCAAAGTGCCTAGCAAGTGAACCAAATGTTACGTGGTAGGTCCATGCCATACACAACACTGAAGCTTATGACAGCACCAAAAAAGGCACCCTAATAATGTTGCAATCTGTGAAGAAATTAGGTAGTCCAAATCAGCCACCAGCTTGCACCCTCAAAACTCAAAAATTGCCAAAATTCAAATTTTCAAAGGGATAATTTGGAAGGAGAAAACACAACCACTTAGCATTTCAAGCAACCGGTTTGGTTTTTTCGAATGGCCAAACACTGAAATGACATTTAGCAAACTGAAAAATTCCCCACAGATTAAAGGCCCGATTTGCATCTTGGCAGGTAGCTTACTCCATCACAACAGTGATGGATATCCTGTCCGCCGAAATATAAATCTCATAAATTATAATGGAATTTATATTTCGGTGGACGGGATATCTGTCACCGTTGGGACGGTATAACCCCAACCGCCAAGATCTAAATCAGGCCCCAAATCTCTATAAGCATGTATGAGGCAGAAATATTTTGACCTTTGACATGCAGATGCGATGATGAGCAATTCCTGACTAAAATTCAAATGCTCAAATGGATGATGAGAACAATTAAGACCTCATGAAGATCTTGTGAAATACAACCATCTTGAAATCACAGATCCCATGTGAGACCCACAAATATCCAAAAATAATAAAGTCATCTTCTTCTTCAACTTCCACAGGCATGCGTGAAAGGCAGCCTACATGAACATTTTTACCACCTGGGACTTGCTTAATCTCAAACATAAATTCTTGTAAATTGGGCTCCAATCTTGTTAACCTTGCTGACAAATTGCTATTTTTGCCATTTGCAAAAAGGTGCACAAGGGGTTTTTGATCGGTCTGAAGAATAAACTTACGAACCCAAACGTACATTTTAAATTGGTCATCCTCATCGCCAATATGTAGATGGGTAAAATAGCACTGGAGCGGTAAGAATTTCAATGGATTTATTGAAGCCAAAACCCCACGCTGCTCGCAGGCATTCAGTCAGGAATCCGCCGCAGCAGGAACAGCCGTGGAACTGAACCGTAGCCTAGGAACCACTGAGGGAACTTTGAATTAATACATTCAAGGCCAAGACCGTGTGTCCTCAACAACCAACATAAAAGAAGTGTACAAATGAAAGAAATGTATATACTAGAAATGTACTCACTACACTATCTCCACGGAGAGCAGTGTTCCACGCAGTTGCCCGCTTTGTGACAAGCCACAGGAAATGCACATGCACCTGTCCTATTCTTTGCAACTTACAATGACTCCTCATCGATGCAAGAGCCCAATTTAATACCAAATGCATGACTCATAAATTCCTTCACAACTCCACTCTCTCCTACCTGGCCCGAAAACTGCAAGCCTTTGGAGCTAAAAGAAGATCAAGAAGCGCGGAGTACCTCCTGCTCACACCTCCAACTATCAGGCAAGAATGCCGCACAAAACTGACATTCTCCAGTAGTGCAACAAAGCTTTGGAACTTCCTCCCACCACCGCTTTGTGAGCTTACATTCAAAAGAGACCTCAAAATCCTTTTATTTGAGACACACTTTGGTTAAAATGGGTACTGCTGCAGCATCTCCTATGTTGACTTGCTCGGTCTTCCCTGGTAGGATAGGTTTGCTCTGTTTGCTCTCTTGGTTACAAGTTACTGATTTACTATGCTAGTAAGCTAACTATTTCTTGGAATTTCCCTGCTGGTATGAACTGTTCTCTGTTTTCCTGGTGCTATTAAGTTGTTTTATGATGTTTGCTTATTAGAACTTACTATCAGCTCTCTTTTAAAAACACTTTAATACCTTTGGGCCAAGTCTGTGCTATATAATTTTTTTTATAAATAAATAAATAAAAATAAACTTAGCCACATCATCACTGCAGACTAATCGATTACACAGCCAAGCAGGGGCAGCACCTCCATTGGGGCGGAAGGGCGTCACCCCACTGCTTTCTCACAGTGCGAGAAACAGAAACATAAAATGGTAAAACTACCATTTTTTGTTTCTGCTTCTTGCACTACGAGAAAGCAGAAGTGCCTGGTTGGGGGCTGGCGGGTGGGCGGTCCTGGCAGAGGGTAAATGTGGCTTGCCCACTGTTGTGGGCCCTGAATGTTTGGTCGGCCCCCTGGGGCAGAAGAAACCAGTCCTGCGCACTCCCCCCTTTCCTCCCTACAGGCTATGGCCTCCCTACAGGCAACCGGCTGGGCGGCGTCCGCACCAATCGCAACGCGCCCATTGCAGCGTTGTGATTGGCTTAGGTGAGGGAGGCTGCCTGTGGAAAACAGAAATGAGGCGGCGGCACATGACCCAGGGGAAGGTACTTTTTTTGTAATGTGAATTACCATTCAGTCCTCCCCAACACTTACCACCTCGTTGTAGCCGTTGGTAAAGGCCTGTTCTGAACTCCACAGAATGGGGGATTCAATGCAGAATTCTGCCAAGTAAATTTAAGTTCACACAATTATTCCCTGGTGCTTAATTAGAATAGAAAGAAATATGTGCAAAAATACTGAGCCGTAGCAGAACATTTGTCCACCTGGAATCTCCAGGCAGATTCCCTCGCCCCTTGTAAGTGGATTCATATTTGGGAAACCATCAGCAACTGAAGCTGATCAGTGGTGATCTGCCTACAACTCTTTAGCCGGGTATTACATTTTACCATGGAGGTATCATCTGCTATTTTAAGGCCAAGTAAATGTTAGATATAATTCCCTCAAAAGGTTGAGCAGCTTCTCGCCAATGAAAAACCATGTAAAGTCAATACTTGGACAACAGTCAAATGGAAAAGGTAGTTGTATGACAGTAAGCGGACTCATAATCACTGCACTTCAAACAATCTCTGTACAAGATGTATATACATACACACACACACACACACACATACTCTTTCTTACTATAACATTTAATAGGAGCTGGAAACACCTCACTTCTAGAACTCCAACCTAATTGCGCTAATGACACTTTTGTTCATATAATTGTCTTACATACAAGTACTGACCTATGTAAGAGATAGATCGGTCTCCACTATTACAATGGAGTTTTCTGGGGATAAGAAGGGAAAGTGGTAAAACGGTGACCTGAACTTCCACACGTCAGTCCATAAAGATGACATACAAGTGGGATTACACATAGCAAGACATAAATGAGAATGCTTCGACAACCAAGAACTAATTTGGTCACTGTACTTTGAACCCATGATCAAAACAATTTATAAGTAAAGGTATACCAAAAACTGAAAAACGCATTTTTTCAAGACACAACGGTCATCTGAGAATGTTAAAAAAAGGGTTTTCAAACCTTCACATTTCCATCTCCGGAAAGTAATTCAGAGTACCCAGCCTCCGTTGCGAGCAGTCCCACAAAGTGCATTCTGGGTCTCTGGTCAATGAACGCTTCAACAGCTTTGTCAGTAACATGTTTTCTACCAGAAATGTCCAATGACATCAGGTTACACAGGATGTCTTTTTGTTCAAGCAGGCGAAAGGCTATGTCGGATGTAAATTGTTTATCATCTGAAATATCAAGGTGAGTCAAATATTTGAGTTCTCGGATAACATCCAAAATTTGTGTGGTTGTCATTTTCAAGCACTTCAAGTGGTGAATGGTTAAAGATTTAAGTCGGTCCTTACAAGTCAGCAGGGCAGAGATATCAGTTACAGATGTGTTTGATATATCCAGACTTTCAAGCTTCGGCAGAGAAGCAACTTCCGCCAAGTCTTCATTGTAGAAGAGAACATTGGTAACGCTCAGTGCACGTAGGCCAGACAACTGGCTGAAGCATCTTTCATAAGGATCTTCCAAGGAAAGCGTTAAAGAGTTCAGCACTAGACATTGAAGGTTTTCCTGGATCCATTTACTACTACTGAGTCCTGTTATAATGTCTGTGATCGTAATGTCTGCATTAACACCTGTAGCATCCAACTCCACAAGCTTGTGATGACAAAATGCCTTTTTAAAGGCCACAGCAGAGATCTTTGCTTTGCGGATACATGCTCGCTTCAGGCGCATCTGGTTACCACGAAAAATTCCTACTGTTACCTCATTTAGCTGTCCTGTAAAAAAAAAATATCATTTTGTTAGATCAGTAATGAATGCTACAGCACAAACATTTTGAAACCTGCAAAAAATGTATTTGGACAATTTCCAACTCTCCACAACAGTTCTGTCTTTCGGACTACTCTAGATTGTACTGTGAAAATGTATTTCATAATATTTACAAAACATTTCAGGAGTTATGTTTTTTACGCAATACATAGTCTATAGTTGTTAGGGGGTATATAAACAGCTAGGTGTGTAACTTTTGCAGTTAATGTATCCGCATTTTGCTGTAACTTAGGTTATAAACTATGTTGGGTGCTTTGCCAAGGAAAATAAATAGTGTATTTAAGTAAATGCTGTTTTAAATCCACTATGTAAATTAAGACTACACTACACTAATGTTTGTTCCCATGCTAAACTACACCCATAATTGATTTATCTAGGTGTAGACTACACAGTCGTTACTAGTAGTAACCCTTTTTCATTTCTCATCAGTATCTTCAACCTGTTCATTTTCCTTAAAAGTACTGAACAAAATGTAATTTTATGCAAACCCCTTACTTCTGACTAGCATCCGTTCGCAGTACCTGCATTTACTTTGCCCCGAACACGGCAGCAAATCTCAGTCGCATAGCATTACTTTTCTGATCAAGGCACATGTTTAGTATGCTTGCAATTCCATTTGCAGAACATGAACAAGCAACAAAAAGAAAATAAGCACTGGCAAAGTGAGTTGGTCTCGTTTATGTAAGATCTATTGGCTTTGGCAAAGTTGTATAGCCATATTGTACAGCAGAGCTGGCTTCCGTGCAGCATGGCTAATAACTGAATGAAATAGAACTAAAACACCACTTTGGGAGAAGACTTCAAATTTCTGTGAAAAATAGAGAAAATTGAACAGACAGAAAAGATCAGTCTTTCATGTACTCTACTTCATGTGATACAAACAAATATGGCTAAAAATCCAGGTTGCAGACCTCAAGCCATAACTGTGCACTGGTTCAATTGTCAACGCCTCTTCACTAAACAGAATTTCCTCTTAAATCCTTACTACACCACAAACAAGAAAATAAAAGAAATTGAAGGTTCGGAGTCATGGTGTTTCTGTAAGCTTTAGCTGCCATTGTATGAAATTGAAAGGAAGGGCGTATGTCTTTTTAGGTCTGGCATCAGCTAAGACTTTTTGATTTTACTAAAATTATAAGTACAATATGTTTACCTAAAGCAGCTTTCAGCTCTCTTCATCCGTTGGGTCTGTTATTGTGTCATTCTCATTTTGCTTTCACAAAGCACAGCAGACAGCATGGGGTAGTGGCTCAGCCTACTTCAGCAAGTGGGCAACTTTACTTTCAGTGCAGGCATTTTGCTCTTTCACACAGAGAGCATTCACACACGGGTAACTCCATTCACAGCCAATATTTGTTTTTATTTTATTATTACGTTAGTGTTTGCATTGAGTCTGGAGCCCATTGTGATAGTAGCACACTTTCAGCCTAGCTCTTCATTTTGTATTTGATGTGAGCATATTCCAGCTTTATCACTTCCTGTATCCTGCTATTACTGTGGTAAATTCCTTTTGCTGTGGCCTTTGTTTACCCGACTGCTGTTATTTCACAGCATAACAGACTGCGTTCATTTTAAATGGTTGTTTATAACAAATAAGTAGTTCCCTTCAATGCCAAGCACTACTATGGAAATGTTTGCTTTTTGAGCACAAAAAATATTTTTGCCTTCAGCCAATTGGATTTTTTTTTAGTTTGATGAAGGCTCTGCAGCTTCCACAAAAATATGTTTTTCAAAAAAAGAACAAAACAACTGCCAAAGCCAAAAGGTTAGCACCTAACAACAGACCTACTGACTGCCAATGCATAACACATGTTAAATGTATGGTGGTATTGCTTCTTCTTCACACTCTACAAGATTAGGGTTCACGAGCTAAGCATCATGTCTAGCCCATCATTTCAGATTTAAAGTTGCAATGGATTCAATAAATATGTAAATTCTGTTTTCTAGAAGAATTCTAGGACCATACTGCAGGATGCCCTAGTGGTTAGATTGTGATAAAGGACCTTGCTTCTGTTCCTCAACAAGATCTGATCCATAATATAGCCTTAAAGTGGTTCAATAAAAAAATAAAGAAATGTCTGGAAACCAATCATAGGGCAAAACAAACAAGCATTTACAATGCAATGGTTTTGCCTTTGTTAAAGTTTGAGCTATTGGCATTGCTCTTGACAATATTTTTATTTATGTTTTTTTTAACATAAATAAATGGCATTGTCATTTACAATGCCACTAGCTTGATCTCTCGCAAATGACACACACAAACACCCACAGAGAGCCCCCCCAATACACACTCAGAGGCCTCCCCACACACACACCCACACAGAGCCCCCCACACACACACCCACACAGAGCCCCCCCCACACCCCCACAGAGCCTCCCTACACACTGCGAGCCCCCCCACACACTGCGAGCCCCCCCACACACTGCGAGCCCCCCCACACACTGCAAGCCCCCCCACACACTGCAAGCCCCCCCACACACTGCAAGCCCCCCAACACACTGCAAGACTGTCAATGACTCGAACTAGAACTAGTAAAAGAAGAGTCAGCACAAGCGCAGATTGATGCGTGTCGACTGAGAGTCTCCACGGATGGGTGGTGGTCGAAAGAAAGCGTCCACAATGTAAGTGTTCAAAGTTTATCATGTAGAAACAGCAGCCAAGCGAAATTGTCGTGCTTATAACCCTCAGTGGGTTTGAAATCGGATAAGTGCATTAGAATGAGGAAACACGTAAATTTGACTAAAATGCGTGCACCGGTATAGCACGCCATTACATGGCGGTGAAACCCAAAACAAACCGCTAATTAGACTGCATAATACGCCACGTTCGTCAACTGACATGGAAGCAATGAACGAAAGGGCAATGGCGATTGGAACAAGCGGGAGGGGGCGGGAAAGGGGGGTGGAGAGACGCAGAAGTGCCGGCAATGCCGGACGAGATTCGGGGGCGTTCAGCGAGGTGAGCACTCGCTAGGGCAGAAAAGCGCTATGAAGCGCTCTGGGTGTCTATTTTTTGGGATTTATCCGGAAGTTTGACTAGCTTTTTGACTGTAATGAAAAGATCCTTACTAGTTCATTGCTTCCATGTCAGTTGACGAACGCTGAACCAAGCGTCAATATGAAAGAATATCCTCTAATAATCTTGGTAAATGGTACTTACAATGGATTAGAGACGGATTTCATTACATCATGCCACTCCCAGAATTCTCTGGAGTCAATGACTCGAACAAGAACTAGTAAAAGAAGAGTCAGCACAAGCGCAGATTGATGCGTGTCGACTGAGAGTCTCCACGGATGGGTGGTGGTCGAAAGAAAGCGTCCACAATGTAAGTGTTCAAAGTTTATCATGTAGAAACAGCAGCCAAGCGAAATTGTCGTGCTTATAACCCTCAGTGGGTTTGAAATCGGATAAGTGCATTCGAATGAGGAAACACGTAAATTTGACTAAAATGCGTGCACCGGTATATGTTATGTTATGTTATGTTACGTTGTTTTTATATAGCGTACGGCTACTCGAACTGGAGTGTCCCGACGCTTTTTTTCCACCAACGGCTGATAAAAAGGTAACACAACACAGTAAAAACAGTAAACCACACAAAAAATAAAAGAACCATTTAATAAAGAAACAGACTAAGAGTTAAAAAGCCACGTCTTCAGGCTCCTCCTGAACTGAAGCAGATTGGGAACGCTACGTAAAGAAAGCGGAAGCGAATTCCACGCCTGGGGAGCTCGACAGCTGAAGGATCTCCCTCCAGCACGAGCCTTCCTTACCCGTGGCACCACAGCTTTAAAAAGGGATTCCGAGCGGAGAGAGCGAACTGGGTGATAAAAGTTCAACCTCCGCTGCAGGTATCCCGCCCCTGATCCATGCAGAGCTTTATGCATCAGGGTCAGGGACTTAAACAGAATCCGCTTCCTAATAGGGAGCCAATGAAGCTTCTGCAGCAGCCCCGAGGCACGGGCTCGCCTACCAAGACAGAAGATTGCCCGGGCAGCAGAGTTCTGCACCACCTGGAGGCGCTGGACCAGGTAATCGGGAAGGCCAAGAAAGAGAGCGTTGACATAGTCCAGCCTCGAACCGATCAAAGCCTGAATGGTAATCCTCCTGTGCTCTTCCGATAGTAAAGGCAAAAATTTGCGGAGCATCTTTAGGATTCCGAAACAGGTACCGGCCAGGCCAATAATGTGGGTTCGTAATGCCAACTGGTTGTCTAACTTGACGCCCAAATTTTTAGCAACCTGGGAGGACTGAGCAGGAGGATTCATGTCGGACGGCCACCAAAGCTGCCAATCCGGCTCGACGACGCAACCAAAAAATAAAATCTCAGACTTGCCCGAGTTGGCCCTCAGACTGTTCCGTTGGAACCAGTCGAAGACCAGCGCCAGGCAGTCCCGGATTCTCTCTCCATCAAACTCATGATTACATGGCGGTGAAACCCAAAACAAACCGCTAATTAGACTGCATAATACGCCACGTTCGTCAACTGACATGGAAGCAATGAACGAAAGCGCAATGGCGATTGGAACAAGCGGGAGGGGGCGGGAAAGGGGGGTGGAGAGACGCAGAAGTGCCGGCAATGCCGGACGAGATTCGGGGGCGTTCCCGGCTTTCGGCTGACGTCGCGTGACGTCGGCAAAAGCCAAAGAATCTCGGGAACGCCCCCGAATCTGGTCCGGCATTGACGGACAGGCCCCTCGTCCAATGGCTAGGCTCCATTTATGGAGCCAGCCAATGAATGACGAGGGCCGACCCAAAGCCACACTACAGTTCTCATCAGGTTTTCGCCTGCGCGAAAAAGATGCGCAGAGCGCATCTTTTCGCCAGGCAAAACCTAAAAATGTTAGTGAACAATGGAAGGGGGGGGGGGTAAAGAGGAGGGAGAGTGTGAAACTGGCTTACTGAAAACATATCAGATTTGAGGGAACCAAGAATCCTGGATGCTAAGGTGGGCCTTTCGTGTTTATTCCGTGGCAAACTGATGTATTATGTAAGATTGTCTTTAGGCCATATTCACATAGGGCTGAAGTTCCAACCAAGCTCTTTTGCAAGTCATCTGCAAAGGAAATATTGTGCGTGTTGTACTCTCAGTAGAACTTGCCCTTGCAAGGAGATCCAAAGGAGCAAGTTGCAGATAAACACATTCAGAGCCTCACCTGAGAGTATATGAGGTTCTCATCTGTTCAAATCTTTATGTAAAACGTGCTGGTAATTGTTTCCATCTGAAATTGAACGAATCACCACAGAGATCATGAAGCAAGGCAGGGTTCCAGGCAAAATAGCTTCAATACCAATCCTTTGGCCCAACAGAAGGACTACCTCGCACACCACAGATCCAGAAAAAAACCAATTGAACCGATCACAATCATATCTTTTAGAATAGTCTCTAAGAGATGGAAACAGGATATAGTGCTTTCTGTGCTACATCTAGGGTCTTGGTCAATAAAGACTGTTGGTGTGCTGCATCAGAATATGTTGTTGCTAAATCCCATGGCGGTGGATTTGAGGTTTTCAGATTAGACCAAAACAGATCACCAGGAACAGAACAGCAGGTAATCAGGGACTGCTCTGGGGAATTGGGGCTGGTCTTGCTGGGTTTGGTGAATGTTCGGACCGCCATTCCTGGCTTGAAAGAATCCACTGATCCTCAAGAGGGCCATCACTAATGCATGCCTGGTGCATTGTAGGGTTGAAGCATCACAATGCAAGACCTGAGCACACCATCATGGGTAGAAGCCTAAATAACCAGCAACCAGAGAGCAGAACAATATCAGGCATGTGGTTCACTCAAGTGGGGCTTTTGATTGCATTGCTAAGAGGGAAGCAAAGGTGCAGTGTACCCTTATTTACCAATGTACACTTTACCACCACTTCGTGAGGTCTATTCCAGGTCCATCTAGAGCACAATTAGCAGAACTTACATTTGTCGTGCAACAACAGATTGAATAGAAAGAATATAGAAAGAAATGATCCCAGCAACTATCGTCCAATCTCATAACTAACCTATCAGATAAATATAATTGAGAAATACATTAGCAAAGAAATTGTTGGCTACCTGGAAAATCACAACATTCTGGAGACTGGACAAATGGGCTTCAGGCCAGCTCATGGCACAAAATCAGCACTTGTTCTGGCATAAGATGAGCGGAGGATAATGGTGGACAGAGCTCAAACAGCAGTTCTGTGTTTTGCACAAATAATCACCAGACACTAATCTTTAGACTGAAGGAAATAGGAGTAGAACGGACATTACTGTATTGGATTGAATCCTACCGGAAAAACAGATCCCAAGCATTTTCACTCTCGCCCTTTCACTCGAAATGTAAAAGAATAGATCATGGGGTACCACAGGGATCTGCGTTGAACTATATACTCCTCAATATATATCTATGACCGCTACTAATCTTTATTAAATCTTCTGGGCTCTCGTTTGTAAACTATGCAGACGATCGCAGCCAAATCTGGCCTAGATGAAGATAATCACACTCCAGCAGAAGGGCTACGCAGATGTCTTAATGAGATGGTAAGATAAATGAAACAGAACTCCTTCAAATTCAATGGAGGACAAACTGAATTTTTTGGTTGTTCTCCCTCCTAAGAGCTGCACTGTCTCCCGAAGGATTTTTGGCCTTGGACTAGCACTGACAACCTTAAAGTAGCCCAGGTAGTGCACAATCTAGGAATATACATAGATGAGAAATTAACTATGGAAACACACATCAACAAAACGGCAGGTACTTGTTTCGGTCTTCTGTGGAACCTCAGGAAGATTGTTCCACTATTGACCCAACAAGCAAGAAAGCTAGAAGTCCAGAGTATAATTCTAAATTGAATTGTCTACTATAATGCACTTAGGGACTCTAAAGTACCTGACAAAAAGGCCATACACAGCACAAACAATTGTGGCAAAGCTTGCACTAAACAAATCCAGATATGATTAATCTTTTTGCACCTTAGGAGAGCTACATTGGCTTCCAGTCAGAGAGGATAATTTTTAAAAATCGATGGATGTGGTCTACAAGGCTCTAAACAGGACAGGCCCACTATCTCTACATAGACCTTTAGACGATATAGTCCTCAGAGGACTCTACGATCTGCCTCTGCCAATTTAGTCTGTGTACCGACATTCAGGAGAGTTAGGTTGGGAGGAAGAACTTTCCAGGTAAAGGATGCTCAACTGTGGATTATGCTTCCCGCTCCCCTTCAAGCTAGGTCGATCCTTTCCGGATTTCGGAAGGGCTTGAAAAAGTGTGTCTTTCCAAAATAGTTGGTGGGGCTATAGCTAGTTTACTCTGAGTATATTGATGCAGAAGAGAGACAACTGCACTGTTGGAACTGCAAGGGTTGATAGCGCCAAGATACCAGTCAGGTGAACTTTGCGCTTTAACAAATTTCTGTTACTTACTTACTTACTTATAATAGGATAAGCTTGGCTTCCAGAGCCATGCATGCGTGGCCGTATAGGAGACGAATCTGTGTGTGCATCCTTAAGCAGATACCCATCAGAAGGTGAGCAGCATGCATATTTGCTCCAGGACACATCCACGGTCAACTGAAACCTAGGTAGAAGGGTTATCAATCTACTCTGAGAACCACATTTCAACATTTTACATTTACAATTTATAGTTAATAATATTGCAGAATTACTCTGAAATGCCATTGTCTGTAGAAGTCGGTCAGCCACTTCCTGTGGAAAGATCGTTGGCTCTTGGAAGCAAAACGTGCCATCTGGTCTTTCCGAGCAAAACTGTTCTAGGTTTGCACTCAAAAATTGTAGGCAGATGTCAAGCAAAGACCTTGGTGATGACTCCTCCTGTTGAGAAACAAAATACAATGGAGCCAATTAAAAGGAGGGTCAAATTAGGTTTCAAATGGAATTTAGCTGCTCTATAATTGATATGGTTAAACAAACAAAAATAAGAATAGTATCACAAATATAAGTAAAAAGGTACAAAAAAGTCAAATGCATCTTTAAGAAAACGGCAATGCCTTCATGTTACACAAGTCCTATAGGTGTCTGTCGGTATAGCATGTACATTTGACATGAACAGGTTTCTCATTAGCTCAATTAAATAAGTTGGGTATTGTATCCGAAGGCTTTATCATTGTAAATATTCTTTTCACTGTTGACAGCCTTAATTGCTGCCTATATGCACATAATAATAATACATTAGTGTGCACAAACTGCCATATTATTGATATTTTACCATATAAACAGAAACAAGTAGTACAATAAACCAGTAAGGTATGGATGTAATTTAATGCCATTACACGGTCTGAAATAAACATTTTCGATTACTAAACTGATTAGATGTAACTGTGGTTTAAGCCGTAGTACTCTATGTACAGATTTTTTTACAGGAGACTACGGAAGATCTGAAAATACCATGGGACCAGTTACCAACATTAAAAATAGAAGTCCTGAAAAAGAGACTTGAGTTTTAAAATTATTACAAAACAAAGATTGCTCCCTTACAGCTCTACCCAGTACCACAGAGTCCAACTTAATCTTTGTAATCCACTCAGCCACTTGGCCACAAAAGGCAAAAAATGAGAAGGGCGGCCGGGGACAAGGTAAACAAGCATTGGCACAGCCAACAGGTCTCGCCTTTCAGACCTTATAAGTGTTTAGCCAGTGCGATTGGTCTTGACAATGTCTTTAAGCTATGTTGTAGAGCATAGTGGCTGCTGTGCAGCATGTTGAAAAGTTATAATAGTAACTTTTATAAGCATTTTTGGTCCCGTATATATAACCAAGACAACATTATGTTCAACTGAACGACACTATTAAAAAAATAATTAACTTAAAAATATCTTCAAGTTTTTTTTGTCCTTACAATGCTGGCAACTTCCTCCTTCCTGTTCTAATGCTGGTTTGTTATAGTTGTTTTTGTTTTTGGGGGGTGGGGACATAAACAACGAGGAGCTGGAGGTTGTGAAAAGGTACCTGAATTACAACACTAGCAGCAGATGGAAACTAGGGCAGAATCAACAGATGCCAGATTCTGAAGGAAGACCGAGGTGGTGCTGAGTGATTGTGAGGTGGTGGTGTGGTGGTGCAGAGGTGATGCTGAGTGATACTGCTGTGATACCTAGGTGGTGCCGAGTTATGCTGTGTGCTGCGTTAAGCTGAGATGGTGCTTGGTGGTGCTGAGCTGGTGCTCAAGAGGTGCTGAGTGATGAGGAGGTTGTGCTGCTGCATTGGTGCTGAACTGCTGCTGAGGTATGGCTGTGGTGGTGATGGTGCAATAATGTGATGGTGGTGCTGTACTGATGCAAGGATGGAGCTGTGCTGGTGCTGAGGTGAGGCTGTACTAGTGTTGGTCCACTAATGAGGAGGTGGTACTGTGCTGGTGCTAAGGTGGTGCTGCACTGGTTCTAAGGTGGTGCACTGATATGGAGGTGTTCATGTGTTGAGATAATGCTGTGGTGGTGCTGTGCTGATACTGAAGGTCGGAGTAGAGCGATGAGGAGGCGGTGCAGAGATATGCGGAGGTGGTGGTGCTGTGCTGGTGCTCAGATTGTGCTGAGTGATGTTGAATTGGTACTGCGATGGTGATGGTGCATTGATGAGGAGGTGATACTGTGCTGATGCTGAGATAGTACTGTGCTGATGCGGAGGTGGTGGTCTGGTGCTGAGTTGGTGCAGTGGTGATGTGCTGATGCGGAGGTGGTGCTTTTCCGTCTTTCTCTTCCTCCCTCTTTCCTTCGGTCGCTCTCTGGAAAAGTCTGAAAAGGAGAATAAAGTGCCAGTGCCCCCCACCAGCTCAAATTAACCAATGGCAGCATTTAATAGTGGCCAGTGCTTGAAGCTGCACCAGTGGACAGTGTAAAAAGCATCTACTAGTGACCAGCGCAAAGAGTTGCACTAGTGGACAGTGCAACAAAAGGGCATTAGTGAGCAGTGTAAAATGTAATCAGCGTGAGGAACTGACAAATTAATTGGTACTGGTGGGCAAACTTAAGCGTACATGTCCAGGGTTCTAAATAAGGCAAGTGTAGGCATATTAGGCATACCCCCAATCCTTCATAGCACCTAGCTGTGATTCTTTTACTGTTGGCACTACAGAAGAACACCAGATTATTCACAGGGTCCGGCCAGGCATCAGCCCGCCTCTCCAGAAGCCATAGCTGACTGCTGAGGACCAGGGCCTTGACGATCAGGAGAGTTTAAAGAGCTCGAAACGAATGGGGAGCTTCTCAGCTTCTGTTTATAGAGCACGAAGGAGAGAGGGTGAGCCATGGGCAGGACTCGGAGATGAGATACAGCTACGAGCCCTGTGTACCCCGGAACCCCAGGCCCTCTCAGCAGGCAGACACAAGAGCTGCCAACACCTTGCAGGGACAGCTTCTACAGATGACTAACCCTGGGGGTGGGGGTAAGAGGGCGTCCCCTGCTTTATGTGCCCTCTCGGAGAACCCAGAGTGGGAAACGTCATTCACAGTGAGAAGAATTCTTTAAGCTGAACTATGTTTTTTTATATTTACAAAATGAAAAAAAAAAACTATAGCTTCAATACCTCCAAATTTCACTAATGCAAGACCTATTGCATTGCAAATGATTGTTTATACCTGGGCAATGTGTAGTCACAGTGCGACTTGCCATAGCAGCTGCATTGAAATGTATTTTTCGTTGCCGGATTTAACCAAGGCAGAAAGGTTTTCACTGGTCGTTCCCTGGAGTCTAGGATGGGATGAGTGCCTGCATTTACGTGTGATCTCTAAAGAAGGTGCAGAAGAGGACCTCTTCAGTTGAATTTTGGAGAACATTTACTATGGCACCTGCATTCAGGAACTCAGATCATCTATTTTGTTGTTATTTTTTTATTTTAAATATAACACGGCAGGAACCCAGCAAATCCAGAAAAAACCGCTCCTTTTTAGAAATTGTGGCAAGCAGTGCCTTATTTGTGCTGGTGTTTACCGCAAATTATGTTTATTGCAAGATTAAAGCGAATGGGAGAAGGTAGGTATGAACAAGTATCTGCAACAGTTTGTTTAAGAGACAGGAAGGGTAAGGTGGTTGGAGAAAGAGGTGTGGCACTCAAAGTGCTTGACTACCGACCCATCCCTGTTTCACCAGTCCACTGTTGCCACTGGGTAGTACCTAATTGTGTCCCGGCTATTTGCCTTTAACTTTTCCCAAGCTTTTCCTCCATTGATAGAGACCTTCTATAGTATATGCCGCACCTCAGTCCCCTCGACCCACCTTGCACCGGTGTGGGCGCGCTGGGGAAGGGGGTAGAAGGAGCAGGGAGTGCTCAGTAACTCCCAACTCTCTCCTCCCCCATCCACCGGTGAGGTGCCTGCACACCCACCCCAGTCAGAAGAGGGCCGAGGGATGCTCCTCACCACAGCCAAGTTATGTTGGCAACCCAAGCCTGTGATAACCCTTCTGCTTTGTTTAACCACTTGGTCCAAACCTGGCTGTGTGTACCGCTTCCCCCAAGAGGCTATGGTACTTGCTATAGAGTTTGCCATCTACTCAGCATTTATAAGGTGACCAGCTACCAGTAATGGACAATGCAACTGCTGTGCCGATCCAAAATTCTGTACAGTCTGATCTCCTACGTCACTGTTAAATCATCAACGTACAGCAGGTTCATGTTTTGTGTTCCAACTTGAATGTGCTCCCTGGACCGCATGTATAACCTGCTGATCTGCACTCCATATGCAGGATGTACACTTAAAGAGCCATCGGAACCACTGCCTTTGCCAGTGGTTATTAGCTATCTACCATAATCACTTGAAAGAATATTTTTTTGTAAATTATTTACTTGGGAAATGCCGTACTTATGCACTTGTCAGTGGTACTCAACCTTTGAGGGCTTTGAAAGGGGTAGTGGCTTTATAGTGTCCCAATCACTCCATTGTGTTCACTCAATGTGCAACATATGTGGCATTTTCTTGCTATAGCTCCCCCTTCAGCATACCCTTTTTTTCACTTTCTCCTGAATGTTATTTATTTTTATATTTCCTTTCCTATTTCCTTCACTCCATGAAATACGCTACACACCAACTTACATGTTATGTGCCTTCCCATTCTCTATATTATTTTAACTTTGTATACCTCCGTCCAATACATTTGCACGAAAAACACCATTGCAACTGAAATGCATTACCATTGCATCCCATAGAGAAAGGTATACAAAGTTCAAATAACATAGTGACATTTGAGGCTGCAGATTACAAAGTTTAGACCATACGCTAGTACTGCAGCCATTAGCAATACAAAATATGACCTAGAGATTCTGCAAGCAGCGTAGGAGATAAAAGAATAATTAAATCATGTTTATTATAACTATGAACAACAAATATTAACCCCATCGCTGGGACGGTAATTCCCCCACGACGCGGAGTCGGAGGGGTGAGCACGGGGCCGCAGAATTGATTGTAGGTTAACCTACAATCAATCCGGTCTCCACTGCTTGTCATACCTAGCTCCCACCTTAATTACCAGCCTCCTTTTGTTTGTAATCCCAAATTAGGGCACCGCGAGTTCCGACCGTGCACTGCGCAATCCAACCTGTTCCGCGCACAACCGCAATCCGGGCCCCACACGACCATCATCCCGGCCCCACACGACCATCATCCCGGCCCCACACGACCATCATCCCGGCCCCACACGACCATCATCCCGGCCCCACACGACCATCACCCCGGCCCCACACGACCATCACCCCGGCCCCACACGACCATCATCCCGGCCCCACACGACCATCATCCCGGCCCCACACGACCATCATCCCGGCCCCAAACAACCTTAAATCTCTGAGAAAGTTTTACAGCTGACCGATGCAGCGCTATAACCTCTCATGCGCAGCAGGCGGCACGGGACACATCTGCAAATCCTAAACTAAGCACCGTCAGTTCTAACAAGCATTTGCAATGCAATAGGTCTCGCATTAGGAAAGTTTGAGCTATTGGTATTGTAAATGGCAAAGTTTTTATTTATGTTTCTTTTTTTTAAATAGCTAAATTAATAGCTTCGTCATTTACAATGCCAATAGTTATAACTTTCGCAAATGTGATACCTATAGCATTTGTAATGCAATATGTTTTGTATTTACAAACCGCGAGAGGACAAAAAAAAAGCTCCGGACCACCGCCTCCTCCCAGGCCTTCAAAAGGGACCTCAAAGTTCTCCTCCTCCAGAGACACCTCCAAAAGTAATTCACGTCCTCTTGCTATTTGTGAGGAAGACTTCCCACTACTGATAATTTCTACTTTCCATGACCATGGAAGTGCCTTCCCAGTGTATGCCTGTGATTGGAGGGTCTGCCTTTTTGCAGTATTTTCCATGTACTGGTGTTCGGTGCCCTTTTGTAACATGCACACACCACTCTGCCCTTGTAACACACGGCTGCTACCTCTCACATGTCTTTACCTTTGATACTTGCACAAGTGCCACCTTGCCCATGTAACGCTTGTTCCTGAGCCTGAGTGTCTAGCACTTATTGCAGGACTATACCTCTAATTATACTCTGTTTTCTCTTATAACTGCACACTTGTCACTTTCATTTCCTCTTGTGCACTTTTGACTACCTCATGTATTTTGGTTGCTCACAATTTTTACTCAAGTATTTTGTTTGCTCACGATTGTCACTATTACCTTTACTACCTCATGTATTTTGGTTGCTCACAATTTTTCCTCTTGTGCACTTTTGACTACCTCATGTATTTTGGTTGCTCACAATTTTTACTCAAGTATTTTGTTTGCTCACGATTGTCACTATTACCTTTACTACCTCATGTATTTTGGTTGCTCACAATTTTTACTCAAGTATTTTGTTTGCTCACCATTGTCACTATTACCTTTACTACCTCATGTATTTTTGGTTGCTCATAGTTTTTACTACCTCATGTATTTTGTTTGCTCACAATTGTCACTATTACCTTATGTAAGTAACGTATGTTTTTGCAACCTGTTCTTTTGTAATGTTTCTCATTATGTTTCATTTCTGTTCCTAATGTGAAGCGCTCTGACGCCTTCGGGTAAAGTCCGCGCTATATAAAAATGCATAAATACATAAATACCGCCATCGGGTAAAGTCCGCGCTATATAAAAATGCATAAATACATAAATACCGCCTTCGGGTAAAGTCCGCGCTATATAAAAATGCATAAATAACTAAATAAATAAATACCGCAAATCACCGCCGTCACTCTGCCGGCCTGCGACCAGGAAGTCAGGCAGGCCGGCACGACAACAGGAAACAGGAAGTAGGAGGGCGGGAGCCTACCCCGCCTCCCACGGAAGAGCCGCGATTAGAGCCGTGTTTGGAGCACCGGAGCAGGCAGGAGCCTACCCTGCGCCCCGGTGCCGAAAGAGGGAAGAAGAGTCCTGCTGCCGGGCCCTGCAGCTGAGGAGAGCCGCTGCACGAAGGAAGCCGGTGAGTGGGTTGCTGAGGAGGGGGGGGGGGATGTGAGTGCGCGCACGGGGGGGGGGCCGCGGGCTGTGTAAGTGTGTGTGTGCGCGCGTGTGTGCGTGTGTGTATGTATGTGTCTTGGAGTGCGTGTGTGTGACTGTGGGGGAGGGGGTGTGTGTGTGAGCGAGTGTCTGCGCGCGCATGTGTACGGCGCGGGACGCGACGTGCGCGTTCACGCACACGAATCCAGGAGACAAAAAGCTCGTACACCCTCTTGTCCTCCTTCCCCCCAGACTGATCGCTATTGGTCTCCAGCTGGACAAATGCATCCTTGCAGGATGCATTGCCAGCGAGACCCAAAAAGGGATAGATGCCACTAATACTTACACTTCAAAAAAGTGTGCCTTCACCAAAGAATCCCAAGTGATGTTTTAAACCGTAAACTGTATTAAAAAAAATTGTGTGGAAATATACATACTTTAACCCCATGGAAACAATTAACACCATGCTGAATGCCACCATGCGCATGCCCCAATTGTGCTTAGACAGACCAAACGTAAACTAAAGACGGCCAAAATAAAAATAAATAGACTTACGGCGCTCGCAAACTTTCACATCTTTCACAATGAAATCGGCAGCATAGCCACATACTTAATCACAATTGAGCCAGCAGAATGTCCTCCAAACCTACTGGTCGTTTATAAACCCACTCGCGTAGGTGAAACCAATCCATTTAAACACCCCCTGCAGTTTAACAAAACGTGATTGTTATCTGTAAAAGCTAATCCTGAATAAACATTCAAGATTGCGTGAACAACCACTACACAATCCTCACGATTTTGGCAATGTGAAAGTCGCTCCCGAGGCTCCGTGTCCCCATTAGTCTCCAAAATGGCATTTTTCGCTATTTTGAAAAGTACCAGTGATTGGTACAGGGAAGGAGGGAGCAGGCAGAAAGAGGAATTTAGACGATATGGTATATGGGCTGGAGCTGCACTTTGATGCTGTTCGAGCCAGCAGTCTGCTAGCTTCGGGTTGTACAAAAGTCAACAAGTTAATGGGGAAAATGCAAGGCTCTTCTGAGCAGCTACGGAAGAGTAACAAATAACGAGACCTATTGCATTTTTAATGCTTGTTACACTTGTTAACACAGTCTGGGGATGAGGTGCACCTCATCATACCAGTGCAACCCCCCAAATATTGCAATAAGCAACTGAAAGATAACCAATCAACCTTTGCAAAGGGCTTTCCGCTCGGCAGAAACACGTTTCTGCGTGTTTAGTAACTTTTGAACCGTTTGAGCTAGAAACAAGAAATGGTTTCTATTAAATCTGCAGGTTATGTGGCAAAGATATAATTATGCGGAAATGGCTGCAGCAGCACAATCACTTAATTTAAGTGGCTCTGGTAATAGGTCATCCATATATAAAGGTAAAAATATGTTGCTTATGTCAAGGTTTTGTTTTAGAAAGCATTTAGCATGAAATTACAGAGAATTCTACGCTCCAGAGTTTCATGTTTGATAACAGGCCTTATGAGCGTTCTATGTTCATGTGCATTTTTTTGAGTGAGCAGGATAATATACACGAAGGCGCCCTGTTACTATTTTAACTATAAACCAAAACTAGCACCACTATTGCCACACTACTTATACCATGGATCAAGAATGATCGCTCGAATTACTGAACTGAACAGTAACTCTCGGGAGATATTTTTATCCGCAATAAATCCAACAATTTTTATTAATTTTGCATCAACAATTTCATATAAATGAACAATTTTTCTTGTTTGAATACGAACAACACATATTAAGCTCCACGTCAAATGTAAAAAAACAATTATTTACACACAAAAAGACAATTTTAAACAAGCTACAAGCTTTCATTCAAACACTCATACATAACAGCACATTGATATACACACAAATACGAATTACAATTATACAGCAATATTTACAAATTCCTGAATTAGAGAAAATAGCATTGGAAAGAGCAAATGAGAAATTTTTAAATGCTTGATAAATCAATGGAATCTTCCTAATGCTGGGTAGAGGGGGTCTACGCGTTTCGATAACCCCTTGTTGTGGGGAAATCTCATCAGGACCAAGTGCCTGTGAATGGAGAACAAGAATGAATCAACCAAGGGGAAGAAAAACCATGTCTCTGACACTTCAGTGGGGGGCGGGGAGACTAATCCTACCTCTTAGGTGCTCGGGCGTTCTCTTGCTTGGAGAAACTGAAAACAAAAATAGAGCCTCTTTAGTCTCTAGTTGGCGGGCTATTAAACTCTCTTCATACTCACACTCATACGTGAATACTCACATAATATTACGCTTGCCGCGATTTAGTCGAAATCCAAGTTTATTCGGATTGGTGGAAGTGGAGATCTAAAAGATTAGAGGGGTATGTCAGAGCACGGTAGCACTTGAGCTCGTTATTACCGTTGCTGAGGAAGGAGGAGGGACGACTTACTTGTGTTCAGCGTGTGCGTCGGTCGGGTTGTGGTTCCCGGGGCTGACGGAGAATCTTCTCGTTTCAGTGTTCTGAAACAGAGGGAAAGCTTGGGTCAGATCTCTGCCTGTTGGGCTCGTGGTTTCGATCTCTAACCGCGCCTGACGTTTAGAATTTACCTGAATGATTCTCATGTGCTGAATTCATCAGGGGGTCCACGCTCTTCGGTCTCTAGCAGCTAATGCAGGGGCCAGTTCCATCCAGTCGGTAGTGCTACTCTCGTGTCTCTTGGTTTAACTTACTTCCTGGTTCCGAGGATTGTGGGGATTGTAGTTTGATTATCAGTCGTCATGGAGACGGGGTTGTGTTTTGGTCTAGGGTGGAGTTGAATCAAGCCAATGTGCAGCCGACCTCGTAGTCTACAGCGGAGGCAGCGGACCGCATTGGACTATGTACATATTCATTGGGTTGTCAAAAGAGTGGGGTATTTACAAGCGATAAATCTCGGAAAGTTCATTCAGACCGCTTGTCGCGGTATTAAATTTGACAATTAACATGGCTTCGTTGCGAGCTAGCTTTTCTTCGATATCACCTCCCCTATAGTCTTTTTCAATTTTTAAAATCACCGTCCATTTTAGGTCCTCTAGCGTATGCTCGTGGTTTGTCCAGTGATTAACTAGAGGAGCAGTTGTAACATTCTTTTTTATTCGTGATTTGTGCTGGGTGATTCGACATCTCACCTCCTGGCTTGTTTTGCCGATGTACAACATGTCGCAGGGGCATCTTATGCCATAAATGACATATCTTGACTTACAATTTGTAAATTTTTCGTGTTTCCAGAATTGCTGCTTATGTTGAAACAAGCTCCCTTCTTCGGTACTAGAACAACAGATGCAGGATCCGCATTTATGGTGTCCTTGGATTGGTGGTAATCCTAGCATCGTGCCAATTGTCGGTATAGTCTTCTTTATTGCTGCGCGCACCAAATGGTTGGCAATGCTTTGGTCTTTCTTGAAGGCAAACAATGGCTTCTCTTTCAATGTCTCATCGATATTCTCAACCAAATGCCAATTTTGTAGGATGGTTTTTTTGAACATGTTGGAATTAGGGCAGAATGTGGAGACACATACTATCCTATTGAGTGTTGGTTTTTCTTTTTTCACTAGGAGTGTATCACGAGGAATCCACCACACTCTCTTCATTGTTCTTCTTAGTAATTTTCTGGGATAGCCTCTTGAAGCTAGATTGTCTGTCAAATTAGTGGCGTGGAACATATATTCATCCTTAAAATGGCAGTTTCTTTTGATCCGCAAATATTGTCCAAATGGGAGGTTTTCTTTTAGATTCCGCGGGTGATTGCTTTTAAAATGTAAAGCCTTGTTTCTGTCTGTCTGTTTTTTATATAATGTGGTCACCAAGCCTCCGTCTGTTGGATATACCTCTACGTCGAGGAACGGCATTTTAATTTTTGAGAAGCTCATGCTGAATTTAATTTCCTCCGTTCTTGAATTGAGCCACTCATGAAATTTTTTAAGATCTTCTTCGGTCCCTTTCCATGTCATAAAGACGTCGTCGATATATATCCACTCCAGCTGGTGATTTGTTCTACGAATGGGTTTGACTGGTACACAAATCTCTCTTCGTATAAAGCCATAAATAATACGGCCAATTCTGGGGCGAAGGGACACCCCATGGCTACTCCGCTTGTCTGGTAAAAAAATTCCCCATTGAAGTTAAAATAGTTCTTTTTTAACGCCAATGTCGCTAGCTGAATGATAAAGTCCGTTGGTACTCTAATGGGTCTGGGTCTTTTGTCCAAGAAAAACTGTATTGCGTCCAGACCGTCACTCTGAGGGATCTGGGTGTACAATGAAGAAACATCCATTGTTACTAAGAAGTCTTCATTTTGTTCGAAGGGAATGGTGGGGAGTTTGTTAATAAAATCAGTTGTGTCACGGAGAAATGATTTTACTTCGGACATAAAAGGTTTCAAAAAGAAGTCCACAAACTTGGACACCGGTTCAAATAATGACTCACAACCGGAGACAATTGGTCTTCTGGGGGGGGCGTTTATGTCCTTATGGATTTTTGGTAAGACATAAAATAACGGTATTCGTGGATTATTGCATTTGAGATATTCAAACTCTTTCTTACCGATAATTCCCTCAATCAAGCCTTTTTCCAGAATTGGGTTCAGTTGTTGTTGCAATTCTGCAGTGGGGTCTTTCGCTATTTTCCTATAGCACCTTGGGTTGTTGAGTTGACTCATCACTTCTACTATGTATTTTTCAGTGTCCCATACTACAATTGAACCTCCCTTGTCCGCTTGTTTAATTGTAACTGTTGTATCCTTTTTGAGATTCTCTAAAGCACTTTTTTCTGCTTGTGTGATGTTAAATTTTGTCCAATTACGTTTTTCTTCCATTTTTGTTATGGCCGATAGGATTATTTTTTCAAAGGTAATGATTTCTTTTGCAACTTTATTTCCTGATGGACAAAATGTTGACTTTTTCCTCAATCCTGTGACCTCCAATGGTGGGTTGTACGTTGTTAGTGCAAAGAAAGATTTTAATTTAATTTTTCGACAAAATTCAAGTGCTTCCATTTTGAGTTTCACGAAATTGGTGTGTCGCATGGGGACAAAGGAGAGACCTTTTTCCAAAATACTAGTTTCTGATGAAGTCAGAACTTTGTTTGACAAATTGAAGATCGGGGAGACTACCAGTTCTTGTAGAACTGGTAGTCTCCCCGATCTTCAATTTATTTATAGTTATTGGATGTGAGGCTTGTCCTTATTGCCAGTGAGCCCAGACCCTGTCTTGGTACTGTTACTATTTTAAAGCACTAGATCAGAACATCTCATATGCTCCTAGCTGCCCTTGTAACATACCACTTTGCAATGAAAGTCATCTGCAAAGCATTTGCGTTTCACGCGTGTGCTTAGATTAGAGTGAACCAAGGTCATCCTACACCATTACCACTAAACAACTACATAACACATAGACATCAGGCGCTTTTTCGATGCACTACAGCAAAACGGAGCACCTAGATCTTTATATTTGATGGGACTGGGGGTAAAATACATGCCGCTATCATAACAAAAGTATATTCAAACTTGTTCATCTGTAAACGTACATCTAATTGAAGGCACACACGACATACGTTATAGTAAAGAAGCAGGTAAAGCAACATCGCAAACTGCCTTCTTTTATAAGCTTCATATAGTGCTATTGCGTTTAGTTTTAAACCCTGAAGATTCGAATATTAATTTTGAATACTTGTAAATACTTTCGATAGTGTCTTGTTACACAGAAGCAACTCTATCAGCTATAATACCTTTTCCATTTTTATATACAAGCTGAAAAGACTATTGAGAAATGTCACACTAGTAAAATGCTAGATCTCACGTAAGAAACATAATAAAGGTGTTCAAGACAAAACATAGGAACTTCAAAGATTTGCACCTCAACTGTAAACCAAGTTAGGGAAAATAACGGATGTCTTTGGTTTGCCTTACTGTGCGCGTACAGAGGCAGGCAATCAAACTAAAAGAATGTAAGCATGGCCAATTTTTGGGGTTTCAGCTACGGCACCTAACCATATTAGGACAAACATACATGCGTAACATATGTCCAGACTAGGGCATCCATGCCAAGTCTCACTGCACAAGCTGAAGAAATGGAGCACTCAAAGCTTCATAGAAAGCAGGACATCCCACCCACCCACTCGCCCAAATCCACCTTTTTGTGTACTCACATGGAGTTTTTCGCCGCACCGGACTGAAAACCGTTCCTCCTGCTGTGCTTTGCTTGAGTGGGCAAGGTCTGTCCGAGCTTGAAGTTTCTGTGTCAATTTTTAGTCTCCAAATACGTGAAACAGAAACCGAAAGTAGCTCGGTTGTAGTTGCCGCAATTTGTTCCGAGTCTGTCACTCACTCGTGATGGGCGAACCCACCCTTAATTGCTGTTGTAGGGCACTCCCCAGCAACAGAAGTACTATTTCCTGGTGCAAGGGTTGTTTCCGTGCAAAACACCAAACTGTTGCCAGTCCCGGCTCGGGCCAGCTATGTGCGCCGCGAGTAGGAAGAGGAGGCGGCGCGGGGGAGGAGTTTGAAAGATGACCCGGTACAGGCGGGACGCGCAGGCCTCTTCTGTTATTGCCTCACGTATGGCCTTTAAAACAGCATTTCCGTTGCTAGGACACGCTAGGACACCAAATGCAACACGCAAAATGGTGTTGGGCTGTCCACAGTCCCTACGGACACTTGCATGCTGTTTGCTATGGACACATGGCAAGAGCAGCCATGTTTGTCCATGCAGACGCGTGCATACAAGCCCTCAGGTAAATTGATTCCAAAAGGTGCTCTCCATGGCGAGAGCAGTGCATGCGCTTCTTTCGCAAGGCGAGACATAAAAAGCACCTAGCATGATGCTAGTTCCACCTTCAGGATTCTACCCCATTAGTTAAAGATGTTCAGGATTCCAAAAAGATTTTTTTGATCCCTTTGCATTATCCTACGACAAGACACGTAATGCCAATTTGCCCAAACTGGGCCAGACGATGGTAAGATGGCATTACCGTGGGGGACACGCACACTTGTCTACCACTACCTTCCCTAGCTATGCCAATGGAGGGGAAAATGTAGTAAAAAACAACAGAATTGGTAACAAGGTCTCTAAAACAGATGCTCTGTTAAGCCACATCTAAAAAAACTAAATTTTCAGTGCCAAGAGGACTAAAATGTTGTATTGCTGCCTGCTTTGCCAGATGTCCCACAACATTCTTACTATCTCTACGGTTATCCTCCTGCGGGACACGAGCCACATGAGAAACAAAGGGACGAGGGGTTATTTTTGGGAGGGTCTGTGACACATTTCCCACTGTCTTGAATGTTTAGCTGATCCCTTACCATGGTTAGGTTTCTCATGCAGACAACTGCTACCTGTCCCTTTCTGGTCCTTCAGTGGTCCCTTAGCAATAGTATATCACACCATATAGGATATAACCATTAATAAATCTTGCAACACTAGTGTGAGCAATAGAGATCAGCTGAACCTCATCTTTGCACACTTAATAGTATCCCTCTGGTGCCTCCCCTGTCCCAGCTGAAGTATTCTGTCATTTTTTGTTTTCCATTAGACTCTAGGTGCATTGACATGGGGGGGGGCGTTAAATGTGGAAGATATGGAGTGACAGACCAGGATATGGAATGCTTTTAATGTACACAGCTTTCATATTGTTTTGTAAAAGTAGTTTTCACATTTTCAGAGGGGAATTTAGAAATAGATAATCAAAAAGCACACGTTCTAAAGAGGCTCCAGGTAGGCTCTGGTTGTGATGGGCCCCTATGGAATTGAAGGGGCTGAAGAACTGAATATGTTACAGAATGAAGCGTTATAGGCTCGCCGTAGCCTGAAAGAACGATAAGTAGGAGATGAAATTGCACAGCAATAGGGTTTAGGCACATCACTTCCTCTGCCCCTATGCACCAGTTCATGTCAGTGCACCAGGCAGTAAACTTCATAACATTACTTCACAGCCGCCTTATGAAGAGACCAAGTCCCTGCCTGCCACTGAGAGATTGAGATTGCAGGGTCTGCTTGCAATTTAGGTGTATCTTCCTCTTCACTCATCTGCAGCGATTGCTGGACGGACTTTTTTCCTTGTGATTATGGCAGAGCTTAAGTAACTGAGAAGCAGTGGGGTCTATTTATTTCTTCGTTTCTTTGAAGTGCACTTGTACACATGGGCTGGCTTGGTTTGTCAAATTACCCATGAAGTGCTGGAAGGACATACCCAAGATCACAGGCCAATATTCAACCAGTGGCCTCCTGAAACAAACATAATTGTGGGAGAGCTGTTAAAAGAATACATTGTCCTCTGAAGCACTCTTCCTGCGATTATAAAAAAAACTCAACGCTGCTCTCCCCAAGACAAACACAAATGAAAAACCACTAAAACTCAGAGACATGCAGATTTTTCCCATGTGGGCAGTGCATGGCCGCAGACCAAAAAATAAACATTTCAAAACATGCACTAACCTGAGCACCCTGACAATGGCAGGTGAATAAGAAAGGCGGCGGCTCTTTTACAGACACCTGAGACCAAGATAATTATTCATCTACTGCATAATATTTAGAGGCCAACAAAACAAGCATTTACAATGCAACGGTTTCGCCTTTGTTCGAGTATCCTCCTTGCTGAGAGCTATCTGAAGCCTAACATCAAGATGCCAAAACAAAGGAGGAAAACAAAGGCCCACAGCTTTGTTCATCCCATGTATGAGAGAGTTAAGAACACACTGTATAAACGTAAGATGTATCTATCTGCATGAGTAATTGCACTAAAGACGATTTAAATGGCACTTTTTTTCTACTCAATTTCTTTTACAGTGCTAATCATCCTAAATTTAGGTTGTTACAGCACTTTACATCGAACACAATATGCAGAGGCAATAACTCACAAAAGTGAGTAAAACAATGCACTGAAAATGTTCCATGAGACAATGAGGGTTATAAGATGCAGTAGTCGCAAATCGTCCATGCAGGTGGGCATGACAGGTTAAGAACGAATAGCCTGGAGAAACACAAACTCGGGATTTTAAAAGTAACTCTGTGGTTTGGGTTTACATTTACTAATAAGACTTTATTAGAACCCAAAGGAATCATTTTTAGCAAAGCATAGACTAATAAAACAAGAACTACAACACCACAGCTTTCCAAGGTCCATATATAGTTCACCTTTCTCAAGCAGAACAATCTACATGAAACCCTGACGCTCTCATGCTCACAACACGTGAATGCACAACACTGCACCATAGGCATACATTTGGAAAACACAGCCTACTTAACAGCACTTCCATCACCATACCAACATTCATCTTAGAACTTTTCAGGAAAAGTTGCTTTAAACATTCTAGCCCTTTACAAGAGCAACTAAGCACAACAGCTATATGCTTGGCTAGCAATGTATATTTACCAACTAAACTGCACATGCAGATCGACCACAACAGTCCATGAAAAATAACTGTAGATCTACAAATATACTAATATTTCATTCATATTTTCAACATGAACTATTAGTAAACAAGGCGTATAACAATGAAACTATATAAATACTGATCACATTACTTTTATCGCTGCAATGTATTTTTTATAATACTTGTATATTGTTTGCTGCGTATTCCTTATGTTCAGCACCCTAAGGTAGCTGTTGTACTTCTGGTCAAGAAAGAAGAAAACAATTGGGACAACCCTGCCCACACCATGCCCCAGAATAGTTTCCTTATTTAATGGCCTGTTATGCTCCTTACAGACACTGTCAATCTTGTTCCTTGTATGGGAAGGTATAAGGGGCCTTTCTAAGAAACTGATGCGATAACGCTGCCTGCACTGAAATTAATCAGTACCCTTTGTGGATGTGCAGCCTCACACCCTCTGGGGTCTTGCTCCTTCTCCTGTCTTAGGATGACTAAGTAAACCCTAACCAGGTCACTGGGGTACGAGTGGTGAGTAATACCGAATGCATAGCTGCCAAAGTTTCAGATTCCTCTGTGTGAAAGTTTCATAATTTAAGTGTAATTATGAGTGGCATTCAACGACAATGAGTGGCATTCAACGACTATGAGTGACACTTTCTTGCAAGCAAATATCGAGCAATGAAGACGAAGGAAATATATAAATATCAGAAATAACACCCATTTGAGCAACGAGAAACTCCACGAAAATTTTTACATTTCTGCAAAGCAACAGAAATGAAAGGGTGCTAACCTAGTGCCCTTGTAAGCTGATAGTACTGTTAAATAAATGTGTAGGCAATAACAACTAAACAGATCTGGAGATGAACAGGGCAGTGGCAGGATCGCTCAAGGGAAAGGGGGGCGGTGCAGATGTAGTCTGGTGGGGGCTCCTTCTCGAAGGTAAACAGAATGCGATATTGAGGGGTGCAGCCACCCCCTAGGTAGGATGAATGTATGGATCGCCTTTTCTACGGGCTCACCAGGAAACAGCTCAAGAAAGCCCTCTGCCCAGGGGCACAACCGCCATAGCTGCCCGTTACCCCAGTGACAACACTGACCCCCTAAACCAGGGGGTGCCTCCCACAAGGGCCCTCTGGCACTACACCCTGCGGCAGAAGCCGCGCACCCCCAGGCAGTACCCCGCAGCCGTTACCTGCTCCGCCGCCCGCCGGTGACACCTCCCTCCTCCCGCCGCTGCTCCCTGACAGCCGCTCTGCCTAGACGTGGCTCTTGGTTGGCGAGCGCTGTGTCCTTTCTCCTCCCCTGGAAACAACACCCCAGAACTAACCTTCACAGTCCGTGCATGGGGCAGTGTAGGGAAGGTGTGCTCCGGAACTATTAGCTAGCAAGAGTGTTTCTTACCGGAGCCCATAGAGCGTAGGACCAAACTTCCGGGTCCAGCAAGACATGGGGAGCAGGCCAAACAGAGCGAGATGACAGACATGGAAACAAACAGAGGACGCGAGTTTTAACCGAGCGACCCGCACTAACATGGCCGCCATCTTTCCACAATATACGTTATATTGTACTTTATCCTATCATCATCTAAAACTCATACAGAACCTTACAATGTTAATTTTCTTCCTAATAAATCTACCAAGAAGCAACACTAATACTTTTTGCTGTTGTGAAATTCATTATAAGTACACGTATTTAAACCTATTAAACAATATCCCGGAAAGGTTCGTAAAACATAATTTCGCCACTATGTAGAAATGTTGACTTATTTAACTAGAGCCATAGATATAACAAGTCAGGTCCCGGGCCGCGCTGTGATTGGCTGCCGGCCCGGGACACCCCCGTGACGTCAGCCAATCACAGCGCGGCCCGGGAATGACGTCACGGGGGTGTCCCGGGCCGGCAGCCAATCGCAGCGCGGCCCGGGACAAAGGGGCGGGGCTTAAAAAAAGCACCAGAAACGCCCCCGAATCGCGTTTTCGTGAGAAAGCGCGATTGACAGCCTCTGCCTCCCAATGGCTAGCCTCCATTTATGGAGCTAGCCAATTGGAAACAGAGGCTGTCCTAACCTCACTATTAAAAACAACAGATTTCGATCTGGGAGGGGCTTCGCCCCTCGCCAGGTTACGAAACCTAAAAACTGAAGGGAAGTTAATAACAAAAATGAGGCTGCCACACGTTGCCATGCAATGGCGAGCCTACCGCGAGGGTTATCTGGTCACCTTCAATTTGATGAATGTTGTATTTTATTACACTAATACTAGTGAGGTGAAAACTCTACCCAGAAAGAGGTAACGCATGTACAAATGTCAAAATAGTCCATTAATACTGCGCAAAAAAAAGTGCCACATAATGCACCGCTTCAGAACCTGCCTGGTTACCCCCTACTGATGCGTTTTATCACCAGTTTATTCTTAACCCTCACTACCTACCTTTGTCTTCATAGCACTTAGATGCTAAGGACAAGCGCCCATTCTCATCCAGTGTTTCTAATGCCTCCCGTGCCCCTGCACTATACATGTACAAAATCTACACATTACACAGTTTTGCCACCCAACTGCATCACTCATCTATCACCAGCTTCCAGGCCCTGATCGCCAAGCGCTTGGAAACCCCGTCTTTAAGCGCTACACAAATACCTTGAAAACGAACACAGGGCTGCTTGTATGCAAGCAGAACTGGATAGTCGCAAAGGGTACGTTTTCTTGAGCCAATGCCTTTAAACTCTAATAAAAAAATAAAGTACACGGTACACGAAATAAACTCAACGTTTAAAAAAGAATAAATGAACTCAGCACTGTTCTCCTAGTAAAACAGCAGATTGGTCAGGGTGAGGCACCTGGATTCAGCCCAACCGGTGCCCACATGGATCAGTGCAAGTTTTTTGTGTGTTTTATGGTTTGTTGGAAACTAATGTTTTTGTTTTTGAGCTTGTAAAGCGTCCATAGGTCTCCTGGCGCTGTATAACTCTGGGGAACCCGTCCTGGCTTTCCCTGTGGGATGGTCCCTTGCTGGGAGTCCCCAAGGTGGAGCCAGGCATCCCCGGAATTGGTGGGGCCGTTGTGGAGATTAGGCAAGCTAATGCCCAAAGTTGCCGAGTGGAACCCCTGATTAGAGTAAGCACCGAAGGTAGAATTATCGAGTCCGCTGACCAAGGTCCACGAACCTGCCGCATCGGGAATTGAACCCTGGTCCCGGGCAGACTTCTGTTCTCGGGCCTGCCGCCTCTAACCAGCGAGCTACACTACTCCACAGGCACTCTCATAGGCACAAAACGACGATCTAAGGGTGTCTTTCTGTGGAGTCAGGTCTGGCTCGGTCACTCCGACTTCCAGGGCTCCTTGTATTCTCCGTTCACACTGTAGGCACGCCGCCACCCCCCTCTGTGGACGTCTTATAAAAAGAGGACGTGGGACCCACCGGTGTACTCAGGCAGCGCCTGACCCGCTCCTGGGGGGCAGCAGGAAGAAGGTGCTAGGGTCCTTGCTGCCCGAATCCTCAGCGCCGAGCCGCAGCCGGCTCCAGAGCTGGAATGATGGCGCTGGGATCACACACTCACCTGCGCTGCTGTCTCCTAGCAGCGGCCAGCCAGGCCCTGAGCAGGTACACAGCAGGCAGCGAGAGCCAGGCGCAGCGAGAAGGTGCAGCCGCCCGGAAGGAGTCACAACGGGGAGTGGAAAGCCAGCCAGTCGAGCAGCTCGGTGCGTTAATACACCGACCGCGGTGATCTGCATCAGACTTGAAGGTCACCGGTCCCAGCCAGCAGGATGGGGTTACCTCAGAGACCGGGCACATGCCACATTATCAGAGCGCACAGCCTTGAGTGGGGGTGGGGTAGGTGGCGGGCTGCTCTTTGGGTGAACCACAACCAGTTGTGTTCTGTGCTGGAACAGAGTTAGTCAGTCGCTGACCTGATAATTTACAGGGACATAGTTATCCGTGTAGCAGGTGTAGCGATGTCGGGCAGACTGTAGAAAGGGCCAAGGCCACCGTAAAAAGGAACCTGTTGCAGGAAGTGGAGTGAGGCGCTGCTTCTAACATCCGGCCACACATTTCTCCGGCCTCTGTATGCCCGCATCCCACCCTGGAGCACCCAAGTGACATGCAGGGATGGCACGTAGGGGTGGTATGGTGCCTCTTGAAATGTTTTTTTCCTGTTTTATATTCTACAAATATGCCTCCAGTATTTTTTTTATATAATAGCGTTATTGTAAATATAATCATACTAATCAGAGGAGCTCTGGCAACCAAGTGCCCCCAACCCCCTCCCAAAAAAGAACCATTTGTGGAAAAATAGATGCCCATGATGCCTTCACGTGGTATTCTCCTTTGAATCGCTAAACTTGACCCTTTAACGTAAAAGAAATATGGAAGCACAAACCTCTAGCACAGCAAGGGTGGGGGAGGTCAAATTGACATGGTATTCATCTAACGATGTGTCCACTATATGTTCAGGTGAAGTGCTATACACGAGTTAAATGAAAAAACAACGAGTGCAGAAAAAGTCTACATCTTTAAAATCCATTCTTTAAAATCCAAGAAGCCAGCACCTGGCTCTGAGCCAAGAAAAAGTGGAAAACAAGCAGATTTAAAGAGAACAAGCATGGTCCACTTTCACTTTCGTGCGTCGCAAAAGGTTTCTTGTCTTTATGGGGCCATGTGTTTGAAACACATGGCCCCATAGAGATAAGAAACCTTTTACTCCAAAAGGAAAGCAGGCGAGCCCGTCCAAGTGGGCCATCTCAAAAAGAGAAAAGTATACATCATACAAACCTCTTTTCCAATGGCTTGGCACCGTTAAGCATAAACGGTGACGCCAGCCAATGGAGAAGAGGGGCGGGGCTTAAAGCCCTTTACTGACGCTCCTTAAAATCATAAAACCTCGCCGAGTGAGCTGCGCATGAGCGCAGCCACGCTAGGCCAGACCTTAAAAAAAAAAAAAAGGAGGGGGTGGCTGTGCCGATTGAAGTCTGCAACCGGCAGAAAGCAATACTTTATAAAAGAGTTCTGAAGAGGATATGGCATAATGGCTGGAACGCAGTTAGAACAAGTGAAATACTTGTACAGTCGCGCACTGTTCGCACGGTGATAAACACCTAAACTAATATTTCAAAGAAATTCACCACAAATTTTAGATTTGTAATCTTTAGTTCATGTGATTCTCTATATATCATGACAATCAAAACAAATATATTTGAACTTTCGTTGCTGATCAATCACAAATCATTGCTTAATATAATGATCATAGTACATTTTATATGTTTTATGCCAGTTATAAGAATCAACATAAATTCATCACATTTGTATTTCATGCCCAATGCATTTCGGTACCAATCTGGTACCTTCTTCAGGGTACAATCTGAGAAAAAAAAAAAGAAAAGATATATTTTAGGTGTTATGTTATGTTATTTATTCTTTTGTATAGCGCAACGGTGACTCAAAAAGAGTATCCCGGCGCTTTAGGTAAGGAGAACTACTTCACCATAACATAACACAGTAAAAGGAGAAAAAAACAAGACAGACACAGTAAAAAGGCTACTGAGAGGCCTACTGGGTGAACAACCAGGTTTTAAGACCTCTCCTAAAAGCAAGGAGACTGGAAGCCCCCCGAAGTGAGAGCGGAAGCGAGTTCCACATCTGTGGAGCCAGCAAGCCGAAGGAACGGCCGCCCAGGCGCGCTCTCTTCACACGTGGAACAACCGCCAGGAATAAAGATTCAGACCTCAAAGAGCGAGCCGGATGGTAAAAGGCAAGTCTCTTTTGGAGGTACTTTGCTCCCACCGCGTGGAGAGCCTTATAGGCCAAAGTCATTGCCTTAAAGGCGATCCGTTTGCGGATGGGTAGCCAGTGCAGCGTCAGCAATAGACCCGAAGCGCTAGCTCGTCTATTAAGACCAAAAATGGCCCTGGCCGCCGCATTCTGCACGACTTGGAGCCGCTGCAACAAGTACTCTGGTAGGCCCAGGTACAGAATGTTGGCATAATCTAACCTGGAGCCTATCAGAGCCTGCACGGTCAGCTTCCTGTGTTCCTCCGACAACAAAGGTAAAAACCTCCGCAGCATCTTTAGTAGGCCGAAACAGGTACCAGTCACCCCGAGGATCTGGGCCTTCATCGTCAGCCCCTTGTCCATCTTAACCCCCAAGTTCTTAGCCATGAGGGAAGAACAAGACGGGGGAAACATATCGATGGGCCACCAGGCCTGCCAGCTAGGCTCCGTGTCGCACCCGAAGAAGAGTACCTCGGACTTATCGGAATTGCACTTGAGGCTGTTCAGTTGGAACCATTTAAAAACAGCCCCAAGGCAATCCCGGATACTCTCCCCATCAAAGTCTCCCCCTCTCTTGCAGGAGAAGAGGAGCTGGGTGTCGTCGGCGTAGGATACGATCCGGGCACCAAACGACTCCGCCAACGCCGCCAAGGGGGTCATGAAGATGTTAAAAAGGGTCGGGCTCAATATAGAGCCCTGAGGGACCCCGACTCCCAAAGGCGGCATCACGGCGGTGTCAGGAGATGTCCAGACCGTTTGCCGGCGGCCAGCTAGAAAGGAGGATAACCAGCTGAGCACCGTCCCCCGAAGGCCGATCTCATAGAGTCTTGCGAGAAGGCCATCATGGGGGACGGTGTCAAAAGCCGCCGACAAGTCCAACAACACCAGCATGACTTTGCCCCCGGTATCCAACACCCCTTTGATGGTTTCAGAAACCTCAAGGAGCGCGGTCTCGGTGCTGAGATTTGAACGGAAGCCAGACTGGGTAGCAGGCAGGATCTCGTGAGTCTCCAAAAAGTTGGAGAGCACTGCCTGAACGTGCTTCTCCAGAATTTTTACGAGAGCCGGCAGCAAAGAAATAGGCCTGTAATTGGCTGGGGCCTTCGGATCAAGACCCGGCTTTTTAAGCAGCGGGATGACCATTGCCTGCTTCCAGGCCGGCGGAACCACTCCCTGACTCAACGAGAGATTCAGAAGAGGGTTCGCCAGTGGATTGATCACTTCCGCTATCTTACCCAGAAGTTTGGCAGGGCAAGGGTCCAGTGGCGACCCAGATTTCAAATTGCCTATAAGCACTAGGGAGGCAGGGGCTGACAAAGAAGGAAACACAGCCAACGTAGCGCCATGCGAGGCCAGAGGGAGCATGTCAACCTCAGATTTAAACGGCCTAGCAGGTGCTCCAGATGGAAAAGAGTCCTGTATGAGTTTTATCTTGCTTGTAAAAAAAACAAGCAAGATCCGCCGCCCAGGATCCTGAGGGCACCTCTTCAGATGTAATCGACCGAGGGGAGATGAATTCTCTCACTATAGTGAAAATCTCCTTGCAGGAGTTGGAGGCCGCTTCAATCCTCCCTGCAAGGTAGGCTTTTTTTCCAAGGCGAATGTCCCGGTGGTAGGCCTTAACCACCGCCTTGTAGGTCAACCTGTCCACACTATCATAGTGTGCCCGCCAGGCCCTATCGGCTACCCTACACTGCTGCCGCGTAGCCCACAGTGCAGGGGTAAACCAGGGGGCCGAGACCCGCTTCGATGTCAGGCGGGGGGGCAGCACCGGGGCAAGATCGTTAAGCCTATCGGAAAGCCATGCTTGCAGGGACTCCAGATCTCTCTCCAGATCACCAGAGAGAGGACAGGGATGATCCAAAGCGGCCTGAGCCAACATCTCCGGGGTCACTCTATTAAACGCTCTAAACACTCGTCCCCGCTGCTGTGGCACGGAGATGGACGACCTGGCAGTGCCTCTGATCGCAAATTTGGCAAGCTGGTGATCAGACCACAGAACCGGTAGGATCTCTTTCACCACAAGAGCGGATGTAGAGAAGACCTGGTCGAGAGTGTGCCCCTTGACATGGGTCGGCCCCTGCAGATAAGGGATAAGGCCCAGCGGAGTCGTAGCCTCAGATAGCTTAATAGCAGCCGGGTCAGACGGATCATCCATCCGAAAGTTGAAGTCCCCAGCTACTATGCAGTGTTCTGCTCTCATGGCCAGTCCCAGCAAAACCGAATCAAGATCATCAAAAAACGTTCCAGGCGGGCCGGGAGGACGATAAATTAATAATCCCTTTACTGATTGGTGCGGCGCTAGAGTGATCGAAAAAGCGAGGGACTCAGAGCCGCGAATGTCCTCCGCAGGCAGGATGGTGCACACCGTGCCCTTCTTCACCACCAGTGCCACCCCTCCTCCCCTTCCCTTGGCTCTATCCTTCCTGAAGATGTTATAATCAGGCGGGATTGCCATAGCCACATCAGGGTTAGAGGAATCTCCCCACCACGTCTCAGTCAACATTAGACAGAGTGGCTTCTCTGTATCGAGAAGCTCAAAGATGTCCATGGTGGTCTGTGTTATTGTGTGCATAATGAATGTATCAACTGCTGGTGCCAGCTGTTTCCAATAGACATACCTGTGTGAAGAAATATATCGCTCTAAGATCTAGGAAAACAAAGAATCAAGGGATTGCTAAATGTAATGTCACGTTAGAAAGCACGAAGAAATCTCAATTGTCATGATCATATGTGTATATTGAGATATATATTGCTGCCGGCTTACCAAAGTGTCCGCAGTGTAAGCAGCTGTAAAAAATGAAATGCATGCCTTAATCAGTACCGAAATCTATCATAAACCGAAGGGAGTACAGTGAGATGTCTCACTAAGGAAACACGACATACTTGTTTAAATGTGCACAAAACTTTCACTCTGTTTGGAAAAAATGCCAAAATCACCATACAGTATATTTATCAACAAACTCGCTGACAGTAACAGATTGCCAAATAAGCCACATACCTTACGTGGTCTGTGTTCGCAGAAAACCTAAAGTGCACAAAAATCCAAAAACAACTATGTAAATAGCTGGCTCAAAAAGTACACGTTGTAATAATCCTAAATGGCCCGATACTGAGGACCCAATCATACCTGTTTTGAGTAGAGAATATTCCGCGTATGAATCACCGCGTTCGCGTAAACAAACTTGAACAAGCCGCCATTAGCCGGAACGTAATATACGTGACTTACGTAAACGATAGACAACGGACTAAGCATACAAAAAACCTTTGAGCTTACGATCATTCTGTGTCCAACATCTTAAATGTGTAGAAAATTACGAACTGAATGGCAAAAAAATGTGAATGACAATAAAAATGCATTGTAATCATTATTTACATGATGTACCACTGTTTAGTGATAGAATGAGATCCATGCAGAAAAGCCGAATCGAGTACGATGACCCGGTCATGTTTAAGCTACCGTAAGAGGGTGATAACACCTAGGGAATTGCCAATTTAAATATTCCCTATCCTGGAAAGTGGACAGACCACTGAATCACTGATGAAACTGCTTCGGAAAACTTAACAAAAGGGGAAGACGATGTAGCAAAGACTTGCTATTAAAATCCCTATGAAACGCTGCTGGCATGTATGTAGTGTACGGGGTAATGCAACATGTAATGTTATTGCCTGCATGTCAATCATGTGTAACAGATGTAAATCACTGTAGAAGATATTTCTGATTAAAGTGTAACAACAATAAGCATCATAAACAAAGTTGATCATAGACAAAGCATCATTACATTTTGTGTATTTGACATGTTAGTGTACACAATGTGAGACTGTACATTATAAACCTGGTAGTTTATGAAATGCTAATTGACACTCTTATTTCTGAAACCTGATGGGAGTATCTAACTAATGTACCTGCCTACAAGTAACACGATAAATCAAACCTATCATTGAGGCCCATATGTACCATGGTATTTAACATTTTTATCCAGTATGTTTCACGTTGTAACAACTTTTGGTGATTATCAATCCCTGCTTGGATATTGACCTTTTCAATAATTAAGAATCGTAACTGTGAGATGGTGTGTTTAGTTTCATTCCAATGGGTTGCTAGAGGTGATGACATTGCTTGGTTGCGAATCCTGCTCTTATGTTCAGAAATTCTGATTTTGATCTTGCGTTCCGTTTTGCCCACATACATCTTGCCACAAGGACATTTTATTCCATAGACAACGTTCTGTGTGTTACAATCGCTTGTATGTTGTAGTTTGATCTGTTTTCCTGTGGATGGATAAGCAAATGCATCCCTGGGCATAACGTTGTTACAATGTATACAATTCTGGCATCGCATAGTTCCCTTGTATGTAATTGTTGTGGGTTTAGCGTTGGTTCGTTTTCAAAAGTTGCCTGAAATTCTTCCCTCTGGTGTAGGCGTGTACAGGGAGATCTTTAAATAGATTGTTGAAGTCTGGTTCCGTTGATAAAAGTTCCCATCTCCTATTTATTATTTGTTTAATAGCTTGGGACTGCGTAGTATATTTTGAAACAAATACCAATTTGGCGTCAGTCTCCCTGGGTTTTGTTTGCAACAGATCTTGTCGATTGAGATTATTCACTCTGTTCAAACTCGCTTGAAGTTCTTCCTGAGGATATCCTCTGGCTTTATACTTTTGCAAATGTTCATCCATTTTTTGCTGACAGGTTTGAGATTCTGAACAGATGCGTTTAATTAGGATCAATTGAGAAAATGGCAAATTCTTGATAAGACTTCTTGGATGAAAACTTGTGTAAGCCAATGCATTATTTCGGTCTGTGGGTTTTGAGTACAGTTCAGTTTGTAAGCCTGTTGGTGTTTTCAGTATCCTTACGTCCAAGAAATCAATGGATTTGGCATCGATTTTGTACGTGAATTGTATTCTTGGATTCACCATGTTTAACTCCCCGATCATTTGTTCTAGGTTACTTGTTGAATCCTGCCAAATGAGAAAAATGTAATTGATGAATCGACAATACATTTTTACTTTTGTCCACCAATGTGTGTTCATCAGGTGTTCTGACTCAAACTGAGCCATAAAAATGTTAGCATAGGTGGGTGCCCCAGAAAAACCCATGGATGTTCCAGTTAATTGGGCATAGTAGTTATCATTCCAAGTAAAGTAATTGCAATAGTAGAATCTTGTTAGTAGATAAGTCGTCCATTTGCAACAATGCCCACTCCACTGACTCTAATCCAGCTGAATGTGGAATTGACGTGTATAGGGCCACCACGTCGATGGTACACATAATCCAGTTTGGCTGAAAATCCTCCTGGGTGACTGCCAGTTTCTTGAGGAAATCAGTGGTGTCCTTTATATATGAAATCCACCCTTGCACAAACTTCTGGAGAAAGTAATCAAGAAATCGTCCGAGGGGGTCAAAAATTGACCCACACCCCGATACGATAGGTCTAACTTATTACCCTTATGTAATGGCTGGAACAGCACTTTGATGGTAGGGAACCCGGTTCGAGCCAGGTCTGATAGTTTCCGAGGGCGTGGAGGTACAAAAGTCAACAACAAAAAGTTAAGAGGGGAAAATGCAAGACTTCTGTGCAGCTGCGGTAAAGAAACAAAAAATAAAAATAAGAGGGGGTGGGGTGCCGATTGACCTACAAAGCATTTCCCTTGAGGGAGCGAGCAGGGGCACCATCTGTTTGCAAGTTAACTGCAAACAGATGTCACAAAAGCTCGCTCCCACAAGGGAATCACCAAATGTGCTCGCGTTGCCATGAAAGCAATGCAAAGCGTGCATGTTTTTGGGGCGAAAAAGCTAATCGATTTCAAGAGGTCTCCTCCTATGCATGCGCACTGCGTAGGCGAGACCTAAAAACAATAGGTGGACATGAACCAGGGAACCTTGTACTACACTTAGGTTAGGTACACTGGGGTAGAACTAGTTAGAGAACGCATCGTATGAGTACTCACATTTTGGCCTGTGTTATTTAAGTATACGAATGTGTGTCATAGCTAAAAGACAATGCTACTGCAGTATTATTTCTTTCTACTGCTTACGCTGTACATTATATATCTCGCATACCGTCTTATGATTGTAACAGCGCATATCTCTTACATGAGAAATAAGACTGTTCAATAAATACTTTTTATTGACACGCCCATCCACTCTTTCTGTGTAACTCTGCATAAACTAAGTATGCACGATTAGCTGAGTGAAACTGTTATCTATTGTTTCCACGAGTCTGAGAGTGTTCCGATTCTAAACTTGCAGGGAAACAAAGTTGTCATGTTTATGCGGTTGCCCGAAACTACTCCCTTGTTGTTTTACAAAGAGTTTCTAGTGGCCTCCGTGTTAGCTGGCACACAAAGTAATTAAGTTTAATATACTCGATGGGGGCATACAGACAGACCTCAGTCCTATTCCAAAACTATAGTGTATATTATTCCAATGCGCAGAGCCTATTAGGGAAATAGGAACTACACTACACCGCAAAGAGGGCTCGTTCTCCAGGTAGATGGTAGGTGGTGTGGAATTTAATAGGATGGGAAACTTTGTAAGTTCCACTCCAAGGAATTCAAAGGTGGAGTATTCTGCCTTACTTAAAGTGGAGAGTTGAATTCCTATTTTGTGAATTATGGCTAGTCTCCCCCCCCTTATCTTTTAGATCTGTCCTGCCTAATGATGGTGTAACCGGGTGGGGTTAGAAGGTCAAGTATAGGGGTGGCATGGCCATTAAGCCAGGATTCAGTGAGGAAAGCAATATCAATTTCTTCTCTGATAATAGATTCAGTGATATCAGTAGCGCGCTTTACTGCTGATCTACAGTTGAGCATGCAAGAGAGGGCAAGTCTTATCCTTAGAGGAAGGAAGAGTTTGAATGGTGGTGAGTTGAGCTGGTGGTCTGGGTTCAGTTATTGTAGAGGGTAATCTATTTGTGCTGACAATTACTGGGATAGTGGAGGGGGTTGGGGCGATTTAGACGGGTGTTTCGTAATGTAGGGTTCACAGAGATCAGTGGCTTCAAGATATGAAAGGGAGCGCTGGGCACGTTAGGGTCTATGGGCCAGATGAGGTAAAGGAGTGAAGGGCCAGGTGATATAATGAGAGACTGAGGTGGGCACACCAGTGAGTAGGGGTATTTTAGCACTCTCTCGGGTGTGATGTATGGGTAGATTGGTCAGTGGAGAGATGTCATGTCTTAGGTGAGCTGCGTTATTAGCCAGGGAGTCAAGTTTCTGTTCCAAGCAGGACAAGATCTGAGCGAAAGTGTTTTTGACATGATCATTAATGCACGAGGGAGGATGTCAGTCAAGTCCTTGGAGACGCTTAGTAGCCATGCTTTAATATGTGCAAGTTCCTTATCATAGGGACTAGGCTTGTGGTTATCCCTTATGGTTTAGGGTGTTGGGGAGTTCCTGTGGCTGCACTGTTTCTTCTAGCTAACCTTAATGATAACATTCACGTATTAAAAAATAAAAAGGAGGAATGGTGAGAAAATCATGTTGGGTCTGCCAATTGTATTTCCTGTTATTTTATTCCACATAACCTTGAAAAAAAGGTGACAACTAAAAGAAAGAGGTTAAAAAGAACATAAACAACAACACAATTAGTGAGTGCCTATCAATATACTAAAATAAAGGGAGAGAACTCATTTATTTAGATATTTGGAGATTTTGAGAGTAATCTCATTAAAACAGAAGTCAAACACTTCGTATTACGTAATGTAAATCAATAGTCAACCCTACTTAAAAAAAATTGATAAATGCATGTTTTGTACGAGATGTTTTTAATGGTAACACATTGTCAAGTACACTCTATAAAGAGCAAATACCTAGCAAGCTAAAATTCTAAGCTATACCAACATAATGCAGCTATGTCGCATGTACAACAGCATCCCCTTTACAAAAAATTAACTGAGATGCATTATGGTATATTCTCTTTATTGATTTCAATGAATGAATTCATACTCAAGGTATGACTGAAATAGCGTAAACCCTTCAACACTACAAAAATTGTATTAATACTATAGCCAAAACGCACATAAGCAAGAGCTCCTCCAAATATTCAGTTATCTGAAGAGAAAATAGTGTTCATGTCTTGGTTTTATTTTCTTGACATGTCAAGAAAATAAAACCAAGACATGAACACTAGACTAGTGATGACAATAATCCACTATACTCATGTCAAGAAAATAAAACCAAGACATGAACACTAGACTAGTGATGACAATAATCCACTATACTCTCGCTAAAGATATGAGAATATAGTAACGTATGATCTGGGGTTGCTAAGTGTTCGGGGTTACCAAATAGAGGGAAAACAGTTTAAACATGCGATATAAATCTAAGTGCAACTGTGAAAAAATCTGGACCTAACGATATGTATTATGATATGTTTTCTAGAAAATATTAAGCTGTGAACGAGTCCTTGAAGAAGGTGCAGAATAGAAAAAAAGCACCGAAACGCCGCGTCGACAAAGTCGTTTTTGTAACAATTTTTTGTTTTATGAATATGATTATGTAATGTTTATGTTTAAGTACCAAATTAGTGAAGTTTTAAATGTTTTTTAATTATTCCTTGAATAACCTTTTTTTAAACGTGTGAATAAAATTGTGTATATGATTTGTACATACTACTACCTAAGATTACTTATTCTAATAAATGTATGAAAATGTTTTAACTAACAAGTATGCCTCATGGTTTTAATGAAATCTTTATGGTCCATACATATTGAGTTGTAAATTTGGTAATCAGCGTAACACTGCAACCCATTCCTTTATTGCAAATCATCCCCCAGTTGGGATCTTAAGCATTATTTACTCCCAGGAGAAGGAACCCTCTTTTTGTTAGATTGTTGACCCAATCCTTTTCCTGCCAGAAAGGGTAACTCCCTATACACATTGTTGAGCCAGTGCACAATTTGCCTTACTCCTCCATTTTTACAGATCTAGTTTTTGTTAGCCTTAGGACTCTGTACTTTTTACCACTACTAACCAGTACTTGAGTCCTTGTGCTCTCCTTCAAACTGGTAAAATTGGCTTACCCCCAAATGGCATATTTAAGTTATTTCTAAGTCCCTAGTATGGTGGTACTGCATGTACCCAGGGCCTGTAAATTTAAATGGAACTACTGGTGGACCTACAGCACTTATTGTGTGACCAGCTTTAGTAGCCTTTAAACACATTCCAGGCTGCCATTGCAGCTGGTGTGTGGCACTTTTAAACTGCCTTTACAACCTGGAAAAATAAAAAGAAAGGTCTAGGTCTGGTAAAAGGTTTAAAACATATGTCACCCCTAGGGTAGGTCCTACATAGCCCATATGGTAAAGGTGCACGGTCTTTAAAACGGGGACATGTACTTTCAGGTTTTACAAGTCCTGGTAGTGAAAAACTTCTAAATAGGTAATTCACTACTGTGTGGCCTCCCTCTTCCATAGGATAACATGTTGTTCCCTTATTATATGTAATAAGTAGTAACTTTCAATTGGGGCTAGGAGGAATGTCAAGTTTGGTATCTATGGAATTGTAATCCAAAACCATCTTTAATGGTAAACAAAGATTTTAAGTCACAATTCTGAAAATGCTACTTGTAGAAAGTTGGCCTTTTCTTATCCTTACCATTTGGTGCCTGTATCCTGGGTCACATGACTAGGTGTAGCTGGCCTTCGTGTATTGCTCCCACACAGTGAGACAAAGGGCAAAAGGTATTTGCAGGACAGGCCATCTGCCTTGATGAGGGGCACCTGTTACACCTGCACATCACAAAGGTTCTGCGTGAGCACACTCACAAAAAGCTTGACATTAGACTTATGGGACTCCAGACAAGCTGGTGCTAGAGCAGGGAGGGAGAAAATTCCAAGCACCACTTGGGGTGGAAACCTCTGGAACCTTCTCCTACTTCAAAGCTAGCACCTGGTATAAATATTGGATCCTCAGACCCAACTCTTCAGTACACCTCTGGAACTGTGAAAGACTCAGAAGGGCTGCTGTCCTGCTCTGCAAGAAAGAATGCTACCCTGTTGCCCGACTAAAAGGACTGGACCTGTATCTTGATACCAGGACCACCAGAGTTACTACAAGGGCTTGTTTGCAGGCCTCCTGATCAGAGCCTGAGGGACAGAAAAGGTTACAACCACCTTGGACCCAGCACTTTGACTCCATCGTTTGCGAGCCTTAGCTCCCTTAAGTGGTGCCACCCCAACCCTGGCCCTGGTTTTGGGCCTGCCCGCTGTAGTACTGTAAGCAGAACAGATGCAGAGCAATGCATCTCCTCGCAGTCGCATCTGAACCACTGAGGTGAAAAGCATCCCGAGCGTCAGGCCTCGCATCGCAGCCCAGAGTGTCCTCTAAACCACCGCTGCATGATGCACCCTAGACATAGCTGTTCGTATTGGAAGCCCTTCGTTAACTGAATCCTCGTGGCAATGCAGGACTATGCATCACCCACCTCAGCTTCCTCGGAACTGCCAATGTATGATGCATCCACAATGCAGGATCTCACAATGTTCCGTAAACTAGGATTTAAGGCGCTTTGCTCAGCGGTCCTAATTTGTTCCTTATTTTCAGGACAAACCACATTGCAGTCGGCCTGAACTTGTGACTTTGTCCCGGTCCAGCGCAACCAGAAAACCACAGTTGGCTCTAAGCACTATTTTCACTTAAATCTTCAAAATTGCAAATCTCCTATTCTACTGATTGGATTGTTGCTGGTTTGGTCGCAAGTACTTTATTAAATGTTACTAAATGTTTCTAAGTTGGTGTGGAATAGGTCTTGTGTGTTCACTTTCTTACTGTCTGAAGCACTGCTTACATATTTTACACATTGCCTCTAAATTAAGCTGGACAATTTTAGGGCCAAGCTACCAGAGAGTCAAGCATAGGTCAATATGGGGTTTGCTTGTGTTTCACCCTGACAGAGATTGTGGCTGCTGCTCGAGTAGAGGGGTTTCACTCTACCCTCCCCAACCAGTAACCACATTTTCCACAGACACTACACAGAACTAGTCCAAAAGCTCATGGGACAGACTGTTTTCTGTAACTTCTCTATTCCTATTATTTCTCAAGAGCTCTAACACATGCAAAAATATAAACAGCGCTGGCCAATATCGTGCTGCAGCCATGCCATCTGACACCTATGTAGTAATAAATTGGCCCCAATACTTTCTTTGCAGTAGAAACCATTTGAAACATGATCCTAGATATAGCTTAAGAGATATACTGGCTTTTCACTCATGTCCCTTGTTCAATACCTTTTTATTTTGGTTGTGAAACTTGCATAGGGTTGTCCACCACATTAAAGAGGAAAATGATTCTGGTGAAAGGACCAGAAGCATTTGTTTTTAAATAAAAAAACGTCAGGATGCAAAGGAACAGCTTCCAGAGTTTCTTTTATGTTTAGCTATGACTCACAACACCCTTATGTCAGATTAAATAAAAGTGATGGCACAATTAGTCCTTAGAGGTGGCGGAGGGGGCTGGTGGGGGAGGAAGGTGGCAGAGAGGCACAATGCTTTCTCTCCAGAACTGATCTGTGTGGGACAGGTGCTGTTGGAAAGCTGGAAAGGAGACAACGCAGCACCTCTCAGAAGTGGATCTCTACTTGGGGAATCACACTGGGGCAGCAAAGAACCCGCTAGACCACCAGGGAAGGCACTTGTGGGAGCAGCATCCACTCTGAAAATTAGCAAGTGCCGGACCCACTCAAATATCTAAAAACAGTCTGTCTGGCCCACCCAAGGGGTGTCTCACCCTCCCCCCGAGTGGCTCAAAAATCCCAGCATAAGAGGAGGGATATTTTAAAATTTCAATATGTGATGGGAATGGCAAAGTCGAGGGTGGGGTGGGGGGTCTTCCTTGCTCAATGACAAGTGCTTTCCCCTCAAAAAGTAATTATGTCCCTCTGTGGGAAGTCTATTACTGCCACATTTAGTTTAAAATAAAATAAAAAAAAGAAAGGGAGGTTAGCCATCGCAGAGTGAATGTGTCCCACACTGGCATTGCACCGTGCCCCTCACCAGAACAGACTTTGCAATCTTTTTGCTTTTAGGTAGATGGGAGGGCGGAATAAATTCCTATCATCCTGCATTCCCACACTTCAACCAATAAAAAGGTACCCACCTTGTGTGGCTTCGCTCAGTGGTGGCTGCTCTGCTATGGCAGAGGAGCAAAGCCATACGGTTTTCTCGCAGTGCGAGAAGCAAAAACATAAGATGGCGGATGTGGCTGCTTTGGTTACGGAGCAACAGGGCAGGGGAGGAGTGGTTTGCCCACTCCTGAGTGCGCAATGACTGTTTGGTTGGCCCTCTCGGGCTGCCCAAAGCAGCCATGCGCACTGCCCTGTTCTCCATGCAGTCTGCAAATGCCAACCCCTCCAGCCACACAGTGCTCAGACCAAACCAAATGCATTAGAGTGTTGTGATTGGCTTAGGGTGGGCGCCTGGCTGCCTGCTTCCTGTTCCGACCTGGAGTCAGACACAGACGAGCAGGAAAGAAGACGAGGCAGCAAGGCAAGTTTTTTTTTTGTTTTTTTTTAAATGCACCACACGGTCGCAGCCCTCCCCCGCGTGCCTGCCCCCTCCCCACTACCCGCAAGCCATGCCAGCCGCCCCTGGCTGTGCCTCTGGTCCACGTCAGATACTAGCCAAACTAGGTAACATGCAAAAACCACATTAGCGTTATCTAGTCACAGTTGTGTTATGCCCTGGCAAGGGTGCAACTATATCCTAGGTGACATACCACAGTTCGGAAACTCGCACTGTATTGGCACGTTCTCAAGAGAAGAAATGATCACTCCCCAACCCTCTAATTGCTGTCAGGAATTGACAAGAAGCGCCTGCCGAAATGTAGAGACTTCAAGTCCCAGAAGGCTTAGCGGGGAAGGAGCGGATAAAATGAACTGACGCGCGCTTCCGCGCATGCGTAATTTTGTATTCTAGAATGCTTCCGGGAGTTTGCAAGAAGAGGGACGAAGACGCAGTGGGACGAAGACGCCGAGAGACGGCGTGTCAGAAGACCGTGGTTTGGGGCGAGGATTCCCCCCCAAGCAGGAGCGGTAACTCTTGAGTTTTGAACTACGATTAAGGTAGGGTGAGAAGAGTTGGGACTCTGCTTTTTCTTATGAGTCAACAGCTTTAATTTGACGTTGCACTGCAATCGGAACAGGGAGCGTTCGTGAAGCAACGGACAGTTCCTTAAGATCCATTCCCAAGGAAGGGGGATTCGCTGAGTACTCCGGACAGAGGAAGGCCGCGCTTTCATAGTTTTTAGTGCACGACATTGATCTGATTGGCGTGTTGATACCCCCGTGAGGAGGAGCGCTGATAGGGCTTGTTAATTTCCTTTAGTGATTGGGACAGCGTGTTGATAACCCCGTGAGGAGGAGCGCTGATAGGGCTTGGTATTATTTCCTTATTTTGTTTGGGACATCGTGTGATTACACAGTGAGGAGGAGCACGAAAATAACATAGGATAATTGTAGTGAATTAACTACGTGACGGCTTGCGAATTCTTGAAGTGAATTGGGGTATCTGGTTTCTGACAATTGAAGAGGCTGGATAGTTCCTCTAACTGAGGAAGGGTTCGAAATAGAACTTATTTTGTTTACCATATTTAAAGGACTGCATTGAAGGTATATATGGTTTAGTGAGATCTAAAGGAGAGTAGGAATTAGACTTGTATGGAGTGTGTTAATGGTGTCTGCTTGTGTATTTCAGATCCTTTGTCCCTGCAGTCCCCTCCCGTCCTTTATCCCCTGCCTGATCTGACTAGAACTCAGTGTCTTTCATTCTGAGTTCAGAACGATCTGGAAGGGGAACCCTTATAGCATCTACCTGATCCTGAGGAGCTTGAGGAACCTGACAATTGCCACACAACAGGAGATCCAAAATCCATGCTGTTGGGGCAGCTCATCTGTTCTTTGCTGCAGGACTCGCAAACCCACAGTGGTTTCAAGCACCAAGGATTTTCCCGAGCAATGGTACACTCATGGACTCCGGATTGTTACTGCTTCATTCTGGCATGTATGAGAATGTATTGATCTCGAGGCCATAACACTAATGTCAGCACCACCTTGGATTAACGAGAGCTATAGAGAAGGAGGAAACTTCATTGCATCCAAAATTCTAGTGGCCGGTGACATCCCTTGGCAACTGGTCACTGTGTGGGCCACCCTTTCTGTCATCTGGGGAACACCACTACTGAAGGAGCAGCATGCCTCAGAACTCAGTTACTTCCCCACGATGGGAGCTGGTTCAGAGCTCCTAGGGAGGTGGCAATTCTGGTGTACGTCTAGCCCTCAAGGCTATTTTTAAAAACAAACACTTTCTTGCAGAGTTTAGTTTTTCTACTCTATGGATAAAACAAACATTTGCCATTATTTTGGTCATTTTCCTAGATCCTTCCAAACTGTGGGAATCTTAAAAATCTGCAACATTTGGCGTAAAAAGGAAGCAAACCTGGCTCAATAGCTGTAAGACATTGGGTTAATGGTTGACTGCAACAAACACAATCCTTGTCAGAGTGGACTACAAAAGTCACTAAATTAAATTAACCCTATGGTAGTTTGGCACAAAGGCCGTACGGCTTAACTTAGAGGAAATGTGTTTAGTATTTTTGTAGTACACCAATAGCAATAAAGTGAAAGCACAACACAAGAAAAATCCCAAACCTATTTAGAAAAACAGCGTAATTAAAAAAAAAAAAAATGATACCAGAATGACAAAAAAATTCAAACAGGCGAACCACGGAATGTTCAATTTAAACGTTTTTAGAGAAGGGGGCGTGGCCGAGCCAAGCAGCAAGATAGCCGCTTGGTAGAGTGGATCTGCCGGCCAAGCAAACTACCCGGCAATTATCCTGATGAAAACTGCCTTGTCCTGGCTCCCAAGGACGAGGCACACATGCAGGGAACGGAGCGGCACGCAGCGGTGGAATTTGTGCTCTGATAGACGGCGGTTTCTTGCTGCAACAGCTGCTGAAAATTGGTGGCCTGGTACCAGCGGTTTGCACGCAGAGATCCTAGGCCGGTACGGAGCTCCCTTTCCGGAAGGACGACCGCCGTGTTCGGGTGGCAGCTTTTTGCCAGCCCGGATTGTGGAATCAAAGCGGAGCGGAACACCCACAAAAGGAGGCAAGCGGAGCAGCAGAGGGGTGCCCCAGGGACTGGACTTGCTGGGAAAACCCTGCCGCATTAACGTGGCATGAGGGGCGGACCCGCCGCTACATCGGGGCCCATTCGCTAAAGACAACTAAAGGGATTGCAGTGGCCCGCGGCAGTGGCGGGCACCACCTGTGGCGGGGAGGGCCTGTGAGGCAGTCTGTTCCCGACAGCGAACGATGGCGGAGCTGCCCTGCGGCGCTGGGTCGGGGTGACTGCTGACCCAGTGCCCCGTACATCACGCTTGACCTGGGCAATAATCACGCAACATTAAGGCTGCGCAGAGGCCTAGAATGAGAGATGGTGTGGAGTGCCCAGGACTGATCCTGCCGAATTAAGGTACTGTGCTGCGTCCATAAGGGAGCTGCTGCAAGGACTGACGGGGGCCCCTCTGCAATTAAAGATGCCTGCTACAGATGCAATATAACTGGGCACTGTGTGCATGACCTACCTCGGTACAATGATTGGTGCGCTCGCATTAGAATCTGAAGCCTGCATCCCACACCAGCAACTATAGTGGTTGGGCTCAGTGGGGATTGACTGACGAAGGGCAAGTGCATCTCAATTCATGTCATTAAAGGAGATAGCGGATTGATCCGCCCCACGAACTGACCCTGGCAGATTCGGCCGTTATTGTCCAGTGACACTGTGTACTCTACCGTTACGCCAGATAAAAGACTACGCATCTGGCTGTGGTGGCTGCTGTGACGCGACCACGGTGCGGCTGACGGAAGGAAGCGGCGCGGATCCCTACGGCTGCCCTGATTGAGGCCAAGCGACGATCCAGAGTGGGCCTGCAAAATTCGACTAGTGGGATGCACTGATCGTGCCGGTCGAGGGCATTGAAGAGGGAAAGGCTAAACAGCACTGACGTGGCCGACGGGTGTTGTCCTGCGTAAGATGCTGAAGGGAGGCGGCATAGCATCTCTGGAGTGAAGTTCGGAGGGCACCATCTTCCTTTGCCCGTGACATAGGCTTGGTGGCTGCGTTGTGGCGGCACCTTCCTCTTTCGAATCACAGCAGAAAGTCCAACTGGGATTGTGAGTAGACACTGGGGAGCAGCATTGAGTCGGGTAGCATAGTCGCTGCTCCTAGTTCGAACCCACTCAAACACGACTGGAGATTTCGCTTACCCTGAATAGTAGTACCATAGCTCAGAGCTACAATGGGGAAGGCAGAGAACAGACAGGCACAAATAACTTGAAAAATGCACCACTAGGCGGTTGGACAGTGAGTTGATGTCACAGACAATTGTCCCAGAAACGCAGCTGGAACCAGAGTAGGAGGATGACATAAAGACCATGTTGCGGGACGTGAAGGCCTGCCTGAAGGAAATAGACTCCAAGATAGATTCCCTTGCTGCGCGAATGGACCAAGTGTCGTGCGAATGGACCAAGTGTCGCACATAGTGGATAGCACGAAGCTAGACTGGACACACTAGAAACTAGGGTCTCCGACAATGATGATCGCCAGGTGGAAACGCAGAACACCTTCTCCGCATGGACAAAGTACTGGAGGTCATTAAGGCGCGCAACTAAGACCCGCTCCAGGAGGAACAATGTACGCATTACTGGTGTTCCTGAGTCCACAAATATACCAAACATGGAGAAATACGTCGACGGTCTACTGCAGGACCTTTTGGACCCGACCTGTCGAGACAGAAACTGGCTCGGTTTGGGAGGGGGGGGTTAGAGTTACAATATCAGACCAATACCAACTCACAGTCTCCTGACTTCCCCCAGGCGGTCCGAACAGCGCACCGCGAGTTCCTCCCGGCAAAGAAATTGCTACAGAAAACTAGCACCAAATACGCAATGCTGCATCCCACCTAACTCTGTGTACATACTGGCGGCAAAGCTTTGTTCTTCACAGAGGCAAATGCTACACTGAAATTCGCAGAACAACACGCACGTCAACAGGGCGATAAAATCTGTGAACTCATCGCAAAGCCAGCTAAGTGACAATGACTAGTGCATATACCACTCAATTCAGTCCCATCTGTGACTTTGTCTTATGTTTGGCTAAATATACAATTGGGACTAACCGTTATAATTTTCCATGTTCTTGATTTTGATCACAAAAGTGTTTTTAGGTAGTCCTCATGATGCTCGGCCACACTGTTGCATTGTGACAGGGCAGTATGCCGGCAACCTCACGCCCCTTCTGGGATGATTCCCTTTAGCTTCACTTCTTGTGGACTTCTGTTTATTGTGGGGTGGTTAGTTTTGGATACTCAACCTGATTTGGGGGGTTGGAGTGGGTGGTCGGTGGGCTGGGTATGTTAATGTTTGTTCTTGTTTTTTGCAGGGCATACCACATTCTTTACTGGATATTTCACGAATATGGAACACTTGTCACTGTCCAAATTTCGCCATCATGCAGCAGGAGGGACACTACAGTGAGTTTCTGAAGGTACAACTCACCAATTGGGATTCTGTTCGCTATAGAGACAAATTTTCTTTCAAGCTAAAGGTCTAAAATTGAGTTGCTTCACTTGGATCGCAGATGGCCTAAATGACCACAGAAAGTCACGGCTGGTGAAATCATATCTCACGAGACATGCTGCTGGGGTGCGCCTCCTACAAGACACCCATATTTGGGGGGGTACTACTTGCGATAGATTGAAATCTAATAAATGGAGCGAGGTATATACATCCGGCTACTCCAACTATTCCAGAGGGGTGGCAACGTTAATTAGACGGGGCCTTCCCTGCCAGACAACCAAGGTAGTCAGTGACCCTGAAGGGCGTTATCTACTATTACTGGGGACATTATTTCAAAAAAGTGTTCTCATTGCAAACATCTATGTGCCCAATGTGGATGATCCCACTTTTTTTCCAGCAGGTATGGCACCACATACAATCCATGGGAGATGCCGCATTAATCTGGGGCGGCGACTTCAACACTGTACTGTCGCTTGAGGAGGACAGGGTCGGCACGTCACGCACATAACCCACAGGCAGCCGCAGTTTTAAAGGGACTGATTGCGGACTATAGGTTAGTCGACACCATCCTGGTGTTCCATCCTAACACTAGGGAGGGCACATGTATTACGCAGCAACAGCAAGCTTGGTCACGATTGGATTCCTGGATTACATCTCAAGACCTGCATTCCTGGGTGACATAGGTGGCCCATTATGCCTGCGCCTTATTGGACCACTCACCAGTCACGCAGCACTGTCTGGTACCCCGTGTGATCACTATTGGCTCCGAGATCAATCCATTGATCCTTAGCCGCGCAGTGGTTCGCGTGTAGATAAGTTAGATTTGCTAGATAAAAAGTGGACTCAGGTCTAGTCTTCTGAGAAGCCGGAACAGGAATCTCCACTACAGAGATTTAAACAGCTTAGTGGCGTCTAGGAGCGCCGGCACGAAACCAGATTGGACCGGCCTGACGATCAATGGTAAAATGGCTGAAGCCTAGCGGCCAGCAGTTTGGCGAAAATCTTGGCGTCTAGATTGATTAATGAGTGGGCGATATGAATCACATTGTTGGGGATCCTAGTCCGGTTTTAGAAGAGTAATTATGATAGCCTCACGCATTGATCCATGAAGGATTTAAGGCTTAAAAAACCTTCAGCAAATAGGAGGATGAAGGCAAAATGTTTAAGAGAAATATCACGCCATGGATGTCAGGTCTAACGGGGTGTGGCTGAGCACGCGATGGTGGCGGACGTGCCTGGGTAGAGCTCCGTAAGAAGCTCCCCTACCACAGGCCATTTCTCCGCCAAAATCATCCGTTTTGGCCTGAAAACATCAGCGAGGGGGCCCGAAGCACCCTTCCCTCGGCTGCTGAAGTTTGGGGCTGACTGCTCCTCCCGGACCTCCTCGGCAGAGAGAGAGAGAACCTGAATGCCCCGCCTGCAGGCACTTCCGGCCGGCGCAAGTAATCACCCAGGGTCGGGCGGAGGTGTGTCTGAGTTAGACCATCCCATCGGATTGCGGAGCACAGGTACCCGAACATCGACAGATCTACTAGCTCCACAGGGGAGTTGGCGCATGAGCTGTGAAGCGGGGAGGATGAAGTGACAACCGCCAGCTGTCCTAACTAGTGAGTTGAGGGCGCTGGCTACTGCCACAGCCACGTGTGCAGTTGACGGAGAGGGCCGCTCCTCTTGGATCGCACCCCCCCTGAACTGGATCACCAGACATTTACCCGCCAACCAACTTAGAGCTCGACAAATCTGAAAAATTGTACTAGTCCTGCAGGTCTAGCAACTTGGAAAATCCCCTCGACCCAACTGCAACCTACTTGACCCCCGTCTCTGAAAACGGAGCAAAAGTGACAAGTTAACAAGATTTAATGGCATCTTTATTGCTCAGTCCTTTTGTGAGCAATAAAAGTGCCTTTAAATCTTGTTATCTTGTCACTTTTGCTCCGTTTTCACAGACCGAGGACAAAAGTTAGTTTGTCTTCCTACTCGCCGGAAAGGGCGAGTAGGACCTAAAAATAGCTCGTCCTTATCCATTCTCCCTCGCAAATGCGAGCGGGCGGATTTGTCGAGCCCTGCAACTACACCGCTAGCCCCTACTTGCGCTTGGGAAAAAGCGCGATCGGTTCAGACCTGGTGCCCCTCCCAGCCGAGACCGGTCCTCTTGTGAGCGTACCTACTGTGTGCCCGCAGGGAGTGGACGACCTATGCTCCTTCACAGTTGAACCGCGTCACCCTTGAGGCAAACCATTCTTTACAGGTTGCCTAGAGAGATTCATCAGACCATACTATTGACTGGACGCTACGGTGCCTCCCATGTCTGGGGGTCCCAAGACAAGAGCTGGAACTGGCGGCCTGCAGGTGAAGGGGAAAATGGCGAAGCAGGCCGAGCTGGACCAAACAGCCTCCAAACTGGACACGATGCTGACAGCAATGGAAAGGCTGGAGGAGTCGATGCAGCTGACCCACACCTCTTTAGAGACTAAAATTGACAGTGTGGCCATAGATCTGACACACCTTCGAGCTGATCACAAAAAAACTCTGAACGGACGACAACCCTAGAAACCACGTTGACAGATTTGTCTCCAAAGATCACTCAGATGGACAAACACGTTCAAGATCTTCTTAATAGCGTGGAATTCCTAGAAGACCGCGCAGAGGATGCGTAAGGGCGGGCGAGAAGGAACAACATCCGCATTGTGGGTCTGCCATAGAGATGGGAACCCAGAGAAGCACCGGAACACGTGGAGCGTTGGCTCATGGACATACTGCCGGAAGGTACCCTCTCACAACACTTTGTTGTGGAGCGAGCCCACCGCGTGCTGACCAGAACTCCCCCTGAATGCTCGAACCCAAGACCCATGCTCATTCGCGTCTTGAACTACCGGGATCGCAACGCCATTCTACGCGAGGCTAGGAAGCTGTCCGACATCAGGGTTGAAAATGCAAAAATCATGTTCTTTCCAGAATACACGGTATTAGTGCAACGCCAACGCCACTCTCTTCTGGCAGTGAAGCAACGACTCCGCCGCCTGGCTCTCAAATACTCCTTACTATTCCCGGCCCGCATGCGGGTGGTGGCTCAGGACAAGACACACTTTTTTAATACCCCTGAGGCAGTCGAGACTTGGCTCGACTCGGGCATTGACAAAGAACCTAGTGTGATGCCCCTGAAGATGCGCCGTGACTGGGGAGCTTGTCGGCGCAGGAGACCCTAGCCGACAAATTTGACGCGCGCGGAGACGGAAGTGGGCGCTACTCCTGAACTTATGCAAAAAGAACAGCAGGAGGCCCTCCGCATGGTGGCGGAGATCAGTGGCTCGCGGACAGCGGACTCTGCCCCGGGGGCTAGCCCTGAAGGCCTTGTGAGTGATGAGTACCGTTATGGATTGCCGGATTCCCAAGTATCAGTGGATCTCCCAGATGTTACACCACAAACTGCTGACACAGCCAACTGAACATGCCCCAGTGCAATCGACCTGCTATTTGGTTGCAAAGGGTATCTGCAACTGACGTGCTGCTGGGTTCAAGAGACGCTGAAGTGTAACTAGAAGGACCGATCTAGCGCTCAGGCGACGCTTGACTCTGATTACTGTGGGTCCGTGTGCCGAACCCAGCATTTGAGACATGTCATGCCGGTGAGCTGCGGGACTACATCAGGGGGGCGGACGTGCCCTCCAGAGGTGAGTGGCTGACTGCACCCTGCCCAGCGCTGCTGCCGACCACTTGGTTCCTGAACTGCTTGGAATGGATACATTCTGCACCGGGAACTCTTGCTGACGATGGGCTACATAACAATGGCTGCCTGTGGTGGGGGGACAACACCCTCACCCCGATTGCATGAACCCTTTGTACAACTAGAGCTAAGAACACAGTGACCCCCCCCCTTGAACTTACGGACTATTAGTGCTCACTAGAGCGTTTGGACGACAGCATGTTCCGCTGTTGACCTTTTGGAATTATGGTTATGTTTCCCATGTTTATGAGAGTGGTGGTTTTTTCCTTTTCCCCTGATGTGTGCTTGCGGGGCTGCGGACTAATGCGAACGTTTTGCTGTGATTTAAGTGGGTGTCTGATCTACTGCGCTGCTGGGCTGGGTGCTGTGGGTGGGTGGTTGGGATGGGACACGGGGAAGCGGAGAATGAAATGAAATGAAAATTGCACTTATATAGCGCATAACTACCTGGAGGCCTCGGAGATGCAATGACTACGGTTACATTTTGTACCTGGAGCGTGCGTGGTATGCACACCCCTTCACGCCATTACCAGGTTTACTCATATCTTAAACGACACCAGGTTCAAGTAGCGTTATTGCAAGAGACCCACCGACTGGCCCGGAGGTACTCACACTACGTCGCAGGTGGAGGGGGCAACTGTATGCCATGGGCTTCTCAGCATATGCGCGTGGAACTTTGGTATGGATTCGCCCTGGGGTCCCCTTTGCACTCACTCACAGTAGAATAGATGCTGAGGGCAGATATGTGATACTTCAGGGTAGGCTGGATGGACAACAGGTAGTCATAGCTTCTATCTATGCTCCTAACACTGATCAAGGGAGTTTCCTTTCGCGATTATCGACAGTGATGGCGCCGTGGCCGGGCGTGCCACTTTTGCTTGGAGGCGACTATAACTGTGTTCTGGATGTTACACTAGATCGATCGCTCCCGCCCTTGGCTAGTGCGCCGGTGGTTGGAGCATCGAAAGCGTTTGTAGACTGGGCGACACAGTGGGATCTCCATGATGCCTGGCACAGTCGCAATCCCAACACGAGAACCTATTCATACTATTCGGGTGCCTATGCGCTACATGTTAGACTAGACAGATTCATGTTGTCGAGCGATTTACTACCCCATGTCAGACACCTGCTATCTGGGTCGCACTCACTCAGACCACAACCCTCACACCCTTGACTTTCCCTGGGAGCGCCCGCACCCGCCGATCCCCACGTGGCGACTTCAGCCGGATGCCTTATAGGATGCCCCACACAGAGAGGCGCTCTCGATTCGCATTTTACAGTATTTTGAGGATAATAATGACACTGCATCCACCCCACCGGTTGAGTGGGACGCGTTTAAGGTGGTCACGCGAGGTCATTGCCTAGGCATGCAGGCGGGAATGCGACGCCAGGTGGAAAGGGACTTGACGAGAGTAGAATCCTCCTTACTGACCGGCGAACAGGAGGCAGCTGGGGGGAGACGATACGAGGTTGGTAATGGCTCGTGAACAACACACTCAACTTCTAGATAGATTGAAGAACTTAAATTATGCTGCACACTCGGCGCACACGCATCACATTGGAGATAAGCCAGTTAAGCTGTTAACTTGGCTGATACGGCGAGACACCCAAACAGCGCCAGTACTGTCCGTCCGCACCACTCAGGACACCATTGTCTACACACAGAGGGCTATATGCGAGGCTTTCACGAGTCATTACGAGAGCCTATACCGCTCCCGTTTGCGAGTCACTGTGGATGATATCTCAGGGTATTTGTCGGAGTTACCCCTACCAACGATTATCAATGCGCAGTGAGAAGAATTGGGCGCGCCACTTGTGGTGGAAGAGCTTTGGAACGTTATATTTTCCCTCTCCAATGGTAAAACCCCAGGTCCGGATGGATTACCTGCGGAGTTCTATAAGGCCTACTCTGCCATCCTCATCCCCGAACTTTTACGGATGTATGGGGCGGCCATTGAAGATGCTGCTCTCCCGCCAACCCTGAACGAGGCAAATGTGTTATATCGCTTTTGAAGCCTGGCAGGGATGTGCTCAACATGGGATCATACAGACCTCTTGCTCTCCTTAACACGGATTACAAGATCCTGGCGTCTGAGCTGGCTCAGAGGTTGGCGCCTCTGGTCCCTGCGCTGGTACATGCCGACCAGAACGGCTTTGTGCCTACCCGCAGCACGTCTTACAACATCAGACGACTATTTTGTGTACAAAGCCTGGCCGTATCCCGATGTAGTTCTCGATCTTGAGAAAGCGTTTGATTCTGTGGAATGGTGCTACCTTATGCAGGTGCTGGAGAAGTTTGGTTTGGGTGCCGCCTACCTTCAGATGGTGGAACTCCTCTACCTGGACCCTGTGGTGCGTGTACGAACAGGCAGGCTTTTCTCCGGTCCGTGTTCGCAGAGGCACTAGACAAGGGTGCCCCCTTTCCCCCTTGATTTTTGCGCTTATGATGGAACCTTTAGCGACGCAGCTGCGTGCTTCCGGTGCAGATTGGGGCATCCCGTTGGCTGACGGAGTGCACTCAGTATCACTGTATGCAGATGACCTACTGTTCTACATTAGAGACCTGAGCTGCTTCCCATGCGCGCTCACTGCCATATTTAGCAGTTTCGGTGACGTGTCGGGACTCCGCGTTAATTGGGCGAAGTCAGGCGTATATTCTTTCGCTGCAGACATGTCGGAGTGCGATATTGTAGTAATGGGCGAGCGGCTCCTCTGGTATCCAACAGTTTTTCGTTATTTGGGGATTCAGATTTATCGTGAGCCCGCTAACCTATTGGAGGGTAACCTCACGAGAACAATTTCATCACTTGCGGCGCAGGTGTCCTTCTGGAACTCCCTTCCGTTGAATGTCCCAAGTCGTATTATGCTTGCAAGGATTGTTGCACTGCCTAGGTTGCTGTACTTTTACGCAAATCTTCCGGTGTATGTACCAACCCGAATTTTCCGGGAGTTGGAAACCCTGACCAGGCGATTGATCTGGAACGCGGGGCGTCCCAGAGTTGCGTTGAAGACGCTCTATGCTGCAACGGAGAGTGGGGGGCTATCTGTTCCTAATCACGAGCTTTACTACCTGGCTGCGCAGTTGCAGTGGGTCACTTATTGGTTGAGTGGGAAGAACTTGAGTGATACTGCCTTGGACGACACAGTCATGACGGTCGCACAGATACACACGCTGTTTCACCCTTTAACTAAGGTCCGCTGCCCTGATCAATTGCACCTTGCGGTAGCGAGAAAGTGCTATGTGAGGAGTCTGAAACTTACACACTCTACCAAACCACGCCTGTTGCTGAGGAAGCAGCAGAACTTACTCACTTGGAAGACATTGACTTTTGCTATTTTGCTATTTTAACCGGCGCTCCGCTGAATTTAGCGCAGAGGCGCGCTTTTAACCTACAAACTTTTCATCTTGTCCTAAACTCCTTTCCGGATCCTGAGCACTACAGGACGCTTACCTGCTCGCTCCTCCTGAGAGCACCGGCGGCCGGCTGGGTGCTGATCGCTTCGGCGGGCTCTCAGTGGCCGGGGGCGCCATCTTGGGCTGGGTTGCTCAGGCGAGGCACCTCATCGCCACACCCCCCGAGTTCCGCCCCTATATAAACGGTCCATCATGTGTCAGCGCAGCGGACGAGCGCAGCGGGCGCGACGAAGGCGCGCCGGAGTTGCGCCTGAGTTAAGCCCGTCTGCGCCCGTCTGCGCCCGTCCGCGGCCGACCGGGACCCGGGCCCACTCCCCCTGGCCAATTTCTCAGGTATTCATCTTTGAAATTACAAACCCTGCGTTCCCATACACCCCTTGCACCTTGCCTCTATTCCTTGCCCCTGCACACATTGTCACGTATCCAACAGTTAGGTCTTTCCTCCCTCCCTTTTCCGGCGGACAATGCTCAGTCTATCTTGCCATCGAAGCCTGAGCGTCGGTCTGCATCTACAACAATTCACAATCTGTGTTGTTACTATCTTAACACCCGGTCCCCGATTAAAAACCAGGTCGACATTTTTCTATTCTTGAAGGAGGTAAAACCTGACATCCTTTTACGATCTGAAACCTGGTTAACCCCTCACTCCCTCCCCGACATTCTTGCTGCACTCCCCTCAGAATATTATATTTTGACAGCCAACCGCATATCCGGGAAGGCGGGAGGTGGCGTAGCAGCTTACATCCTTAAGTCCCTTCACTTCAGGGAATTACCCTCTCTGACCCTCCCGGACACGGAGAATCTGGTGATCAAGTTGGACACTGAAAGTGGGGCCTTTATCCTGGTCTTGATATACCGCCCCCCCCAATATATGGCCAACTATCCATCTCTTTTGGCAGAGCAGCTGGCCTCACATGTAGTCAGCTACTCTAAAACCATTCTAATTGGGGACTTAAACTATTGGTTCAATAGCATAGATACAGACACTCAAGCTGCAGAATTAAGAGACCTGTTCACAGATCTCAATTTAACCCAGCATATCTACTCACCTACCCACCAAAAAGGTCATAGCCTTGACCAAATTTGGACACACAACCTATCACTACTTAACCCTGTTATCAGTCCATGTGTTTGGTCAGACCACTTTGTCATTCAGTTCACGTTAGAAATACGAGGGAATGTTAAGGCCAGATCATTCATGGGCAAAGAATTCCGTAAATGGAAATCTATGGATCTTCCTGGATTCATTGATGTATTAAGTAGATCCATACCTTTGCCACATGACGACCTGGACTATGGCGAAAAACTATTGTCAAACTGGCTACGCCACGCAGCTGACCTTTTTGCCCCCCTGGTACAGGTCTCTAGTATTAGAGGGAACGATGCCCATAAATGGTTCACCCAAGAACTGAGAACTCAAATTAGGGGTACGACAAAAGGAACGGAAGTGGAGAGTAAACTACTCCCCACAAGACAGAGAAGTGTACTGCGCTGCTAGGAAGGAGTTTCAAAAAATCTTGCACCAACACAAAACTAACTACTTTTCTCAGAAAATTTTAACCTCATCCAATAAAACTAAAGATATATTTAACATAGTTAAGGAGCTTTGTGACGATGATAGGACAGCCCCTTCAATAGTCCCCACTCAGAAGTTGTGTGACTCTCTGAATGAATATTTCAGAGAGAAAATTGTCATGATAAAACGCAACATTGCGAGCTCCCCTACATCATCTCCCTTGGATGATATTTTTAATAACCCTGTCACGTTAGATGTCTTCCCGGCTATAGACTCTAAAACTTTTTCCGCACTCCTGGCACGTGTCAAGTCTGGTTCACCCGACGACATTTGTCCACCCTACATCTTTACAGAAATAGGGCAAACTATACCTCAAGGGATCCTTCCATTGCTAAATGATTCACTGGATCAGGGAAGGGTACCTGTAGGTTTTAAACAGGCTCTACTTATTCCCTTGATCAAAAAACCTGGCCTGGACCCCCACGATCCATCAAATTACCGTCCAATATCCTTGTTACCATTTCTTTCAAAAATCCTGGAGGCACATGCTTCTAGCTGTCTCTCTAGCTTTGTTGAATCCACAGGATATTTGGAACCTAATCAAGCCGGGTTTCGACCAGGCCATTCTACCGAGATGGTGACACTGGCGGTCCAGGATGTACTTAGATGCAATGCGGACAAGGATATTCATCAAGCACTAGTACTTCTGGACCTGTCGGCCGCGTTCGACACGGTCGACCACACCATCTTGGTCGACCGTGTCGAGCAGGCGGGCCTCAGAGGCTCGGCCTTGGGATGGCTGAAATCATTTATTTCGGACCGCACCCAGGCAGTGAGACTGGGAACCTTTACAGCCCCTAAAATTAAAAATGAATGCGGAGTCCCTCAGGGATCGTCCTTGTCCCCACTTTTATTTAATTTGTATCTACGGCCCTTGTTGTATTCGCTGAGAAAGTTTAAAGCTTTAATTTTTAACTACGCTGACGACTTGCAACTGATTTTCCGCCTGGATTCCCCTGGCGCTGCCACCGAATTTCAGGAGGCCATGGTTCACATCCAGAGATGGATGAGTCTTAATCATCTAAAACTAAACCCAGGCAAGACTGAATTGATTTTGCCTGGGAAGAGTGAACTTCACTGGGGGCCACATTTTTGGCCTCCAGAGATGGGAAATCCCCCGGCCAAGTCTCATACAGTGAAAAGCCTACGGGTCACTTTTAATGAAGATCTCTCTCTTAAAAGTCAGGTAGGGACGGTGGTATCCTCAAGCTTTTTCCAACTTCGTAAGATCAGGAAAATTGCCCACCTGTTAACTTACTCTGCTCTGATCCAAGTTGTGATCGCTCTCGTGCTGTCCCGACTGGACTACTCCAATAGCTTGTATTTGGGTCTTCCAGTCGGGCAGCTCAAGAGACTACAGCTGGTTCAGAACCAAGCGGCCAGGCTGATCTGCAAGTTACCCAAGTGGCAGTCCATCAGGCCGGGTCTTGCTAGTCTCCACTGGTTGCCAGTAGCGCAGAGAGCAACCTTTAAAGCTGGCTGCATTATCTTTAGGGCTCTACAAGGTAAGGGCCCCGGATTTATTAGCGGCCTGCTTGTTAGGTATACCCCCTCATGGGCTCTTCGCTCGGGTCACAAGAGCTTGTTAGTTGTGCCTCGCATTAGGAAACAACGTTAGGGAGGCAGCTCTTTTCACTTTCTAGCTGCCTCCCTGTGGAACTCTCTGCCACTGACACTGAGACTCCATGAAGACATTCTGGCTTTTTAGACAAGCCTTTAAAACTTGGCTTTTTAGGCAAGCTTATCCATAGTTAAATTCTGTCTTTTCTTTTGCTGTGTTATGTTTCTGCAAATCTTCCTATAGCGCCATGAAGCCTACGGGCGTACGTGCGCTTAATAAATTTTATTTAACATAACATAACATAACCATATGCCCCCAATCTACCACTGCTGGGGACGCCTTGGGAAGGAGGCTCACTTACGGAGCCTACACTAGGCAGTTGGACGGCCGTTGATTTAGATAGCCTGGGCGACTTGTTTACAGAGGGCACACTACTTTCTTTTGCGACCCTGGCGGCCAATACAGGACTACCTGCTGGACAATTCCTGACACACGCGACAGTCCTCCATACATTGACACGTGCCTGGGGAGCCCTAACAGAAGAGCCACCTACGCATCTGCTCATTCAGTTCCTGCATGTGATGGGAAACGGCTCTCACATTGTACATTGGCTCGCCCAAGCATTACACATACACACACAATTCTCATCACAACGGCTGTGAGACAAATGGGCAGTCGATAGAGATCAGGACTGGACTGATAGAGAATGGGCGCAGGTGCTAGCTGGGGCGCAGAATGTTCTGCGTAATGCTCGTTTCAAGATCATACAGTATTATGTTGTGCACCGTGCGTATGTATCGCCGGATAAACTCAATCGCTACTTTGGGCTGGACTCATCGGCATGCCCCAGATGCGGACTTGTAGACGCAAAGCTCCTGCACGTACTCTGGGCATGCCCTTCCCTGCACACTTACTGGACTTCAGTGTCAGCTACTTTGGCAAAAGCGACAGGAGGTAGCCTGCCACACACATGGGAAGTGTGCCTATTGGGCTTGTTTAAGAGGACGAAACAGACGAAGGTTCAGGCGAGGTTTTGAGACCTGGGGCTGATAACTGCAAAACGCCTCATTACCAAGCGCTGGAAGAATGGTGCACCCCCCCAGGCGATACACTGGCGTAACTCGTTTGACAATTGGGCAAGGGCGGAAACTGTAGCATTACATCGAGAGGAGACGGCGGGGCTCCGCATGTATCCCATAGCGCAAGACTGGGATGGTACCCTGGCTAATTACCACCAGGTGTGCCTGCAGAGAGGAATTATTTAGACACTCATGCCATGTTCCGCATAGTACCGGTCGAGTTTCCCTCCCCCAACCTCCTCCTCACCCCCTCCTCTTTCCCCCCCTCTCCCGCTGCATATCAGGCTAGTCGCGCTGACTGGCCCCCACTACGGACATAGCACCATACATACCTGCCCCATGAGCACCACACGTACACACACACTCATTGTTTATCACCACCCAGCCTCTTGTTCCGGAACTCTCAGGTTGTTCTTTAAATGTTTTCGTTTTGTATTAAAGATCTGGATATATATTGCATTACTGATGTACTCAATTTCCTTTGAACTGTTACCATAGCATAGCCCGTGCTCCAAACTGAACAATTCACTGGTGTGTTGCGAGGAAACAGTTGTTGTTTTTTCTTTTATTCTGCGAACTGCCACTTTTGCTCTATATTCTCTCATTGACATAACTGTAACCGATTATGGTGACATGCTGTTCCAAATACTTTGCTTTTATTTCGCTCCTTACAATCGAGTTCATTCATGTGTATGTAAAATTGAAGTGACATGTAACAAACTTTCTGTACTACGGCATGGTTAATTATCCATATGTGCAATGCTGCAAAATGACAAAAAATGCAATAAATATATTTAAAAAAAAACAAATGGATGTCAGGTCTAACAATATAGTTTGTACAAAACAAGTTATGCAAGCTTTTCTAAAATTCAAAAGAGTTGACAATGATGGAGATAGGGGCTAAGTTCTACATATGCTACAATCTTTCTTGATTCTTTCAAACCTTGCATCAAAACAATCCTCAAGGAGTTTAGGGTCTGCAAGTGCATAAAAAAATAATTTTAAACTTTGTGATGTTGCCTTCTTCTTTCTGATAATTAGTTTTAAAATGACATGTGGAAAGGACCCCTGTCCTATCATGTATACTTTTTCCAAAAAAAGATAAAATACTTGCTGTAATTGAATGGAAAAAGGCTAGATACTTAAACACAAGGGAGTGTTCCATTTCTTAGGCCCGTTAACCCCTTCGACGCTCATGACGAGCTCAGCTCGTCATGATTTACGCCTGTTGTACGCTCATGACGAGCTGAGCTCGTCATGAACCGCGGGTTTTCGCAAAAGTCAGCGCACAGCGGGAAAACCTGCAGCGCGCATGGGGTTAAATTCTAAAGGAACTTACCTTTCTTCATTCCACCATTGCTTCAAACTTGTAAACCAACATAATAAGACCACAGACCCCATCAGTAGGTGCAATATGATTTCAGGTGGTTCTTTACAATGTTCATCATATATAAATTTAAAGATGAGCAACTTCGTTATACCATTGTTCGCATTTTGCACACAAGTTGGAGACACAAGTTGTTGCTTTTCCAGTTCAAACCAATGCAGGTAGCATTTCACTAAACTGACTAATTCAGTGACCTGGTAAGTGTACTTTTATCCAGAAACTGGATGTCCTGGGACTGACATCACAACAACCATTTTACTACGAATTACATCAATTTTGTTAAGTAAAAGGTGTCTGAACACTAGTCAATTCAGCATTTTGAAACAGTTTATATTGTTGACTTTGCAGCTATACCTCGATGTAGTCACAGAGAGCCACATCTTCTGGTCCCCACAGCACACATCCAGTTTGAGACACTGTGCCCAGAGCAATGTGCCTTTTTTTAGGTCGAGCCTGGGCAGCGCATGCGCTGCTGTGCAAAGCATGCTGTATTGAGGTAGGGACTTGAAGCTCGGCTAACTCTCCTCCCACATTTTTCATTGACTTGTGTCATTGTCCACTGTAAACTGTGGCTGTTCATTGGTCAAAAGGCTCAGTAGTCCCTCCTTAGTACCGCCTTATCTCATTTTGTAACCCCCCATGGAGACACCCCCCGTTACGTGTGTAGTTGCTCAGTAGGCTTAAATTACAGCCCCCGAGGACTATTTTCTCAAATAGCTTTGTCCTGCCTGCTATTGCAGGCAGGACACGCTCTCACTTAACGCTTTTTTTTATAGCACAGATTTGCAACGCAATAGTTTTCGCATTTGCAAGAGTTTAAGCTAATGGCATTGTAAATGACAATGCTTTTTATTTATCCATTTAAAAAACAACACAAATAAAAGGCATTATTATTTACAATGCCAATAGCTCAAACTCTCAAATGCGAGACCAATTGCATTGCAAATGCTTGTTTGGTCATGGACCACGTTGTAGTCTGGTGGATTTCCATAATCTGTGACATGTCGTGCCTTTTATATTCTGTGGCAAGTTACTAGCTCACAAAGTAGTATCTCTATCATGTCACATTAAATATATTTCTCAATGTGAACTGAACCATGCCTTCAGCTTGTAATTATTCTTATTTTCATCCTGTAACACATGCAGTGGGCATGTTGCTTAGAACAAGTAACCACTGTCAATGCAGTCCAGCAATCAAAAGCGCATATTACATTTTGGTTATCATTCGAAATAATACAAACAGCTGTATTTCCTTGAATCAAATACAACAGTCAGCATAATAAACATGAAGCGATTAGGTTTTCAAAGTATAAAACCTTTTTAGGTCGAGCCTGAGCCTGAGCCAGCTGCAAGACTTTTGTACTTGAGTACGGAGGAGAAGCCAAGCCCCGTCCCTGACCATATTTTTCATTGGCTTGCCTCTTTGTCCTTCGTAAATGATGGCTACATATTCCTTAGTAGGCTTGCTAGTCCCTCCTTAGTACTGCCTTGTCTTCAATTGTAACCGCCAATGGCGACTGGCCTCTTTACTGCGGCTGTTACACGGTATGTGTTTTTAGGTCTCGCCTGTCGATGCGCATGCGCATCGAGCTTGCGAGACTATTGGGGCTTAAACAGTCTTTAACCAACTTGCAAGGAATCGTGGCGATTCCTTGCAGTGCCCGTGAAATTCAAGCTCAATGCGCATTGACATTAAAAGCGCGTGCACATGCCCCCAGCCGCCTGCCTTGCATGTCTTTTCCCTCAGCCGCACTCCTCCCACACCCCGCTCCGCCCCCTCCCCTGTCTGCCGTGTCGCATTTCTTCAGGGCACTTTCTCCACGGCCGCCAGGCCACATCAAAGGCTTCCCCAGCACTGCCCCACCCATCAATCACCATCCCACTGCCACCCCCCTCCCTCTCCATATGGTGCGCTCTGCCTCAGGCCTCTGAGCCGTCCCTACGCTCCTCACCCACCCCCATCCTTCACACCCTTTGTCATTACTTCGGCCCAAGCCTGAGCCATCCCTACGCTCCCCGCCCACCCCCCTCCTTCACACCCTTCGGCACCACTCCGGCCCCGATCCTGAGCCGTCACTTATTCACGGCCGCAGGCCATGACTCGCATGTACTTCCCCGGCTCTGCTCCCCGCCCAGCCTCCTCTCTATCCCTCACTCTCCTTGTTTTGTTCTCATTCTCGCAAGCTTTTACCAAGTCTCAAGGCCGCACTTTCAAGGCCTGTCTCTTTCACGGCCAATGCTTGTTTACTTTGTCTCCCCCTAACCCCAACACTTCGAGGTCGCTGTTATTTTTATTTTTTATTTAATTAGTCGATTCCCGTGATTTGTGTATTTAAATTAGTAGTTTAGGAGATTAACGTTGAGCCAACGCCTAGGCTCGAACTCTGGTCTCCAAGTCTCTGGTCGGTGAAACTGTTTCAGCACAACAACAGCCACGTCACAACCCACCATTTGGAGCAATGCGCTCCCGCCATGCCCCCCACAGCAGTGCCAAGAGCTTGTTAATTCTTAACTAACTGCGCAAATTGCTCTGTACCACAAACTGCTACCCCCACGCCTCAACTCTCCACGTCTGCACTTCTACTCTTCCCTACTCTCTAACACTACACCCTCTCACGCAGGCTCTCCATACTTTCACTCGCTTTCCCTGCTCCTTCACCTGTCGGACTCCTCTTCGTCCTCTCACATTTATACCTGTTTAGTCCCATCTTTCCGGCTTTCCCTTCCCATCTCCTCCCTCTGCCTCATCTCCCTGACTTGTCATTCGACGACCCCCTCACACACAGCCCAAGCCTTCCATCCATCGTACTCGCTTGCTTCCTCCCACCTTCCTCACCCTTTAACAATGTCCTACCCTCCAAGGTATCTCCCACATGCTTTACCTCTTACACTCCCCCTAACACACATGCTCTCCCCTCTTCAATCGGCTCTTCTCTCCCTGTTACTTCTTCCCTTCCAACACCTTCTCCTCCCTTACCCACTCCTTCTCTCGGCCCCATGCTCCCTTCACACTCTGCCCCCCCCATCTCTCTCTTTTTTTCTGCCTACGCTGCCTTTACTGCCCCGTCCTCGCCTTTACGAATTTACGCTGTTTACCGTGTGTCTCTTCTTTTACAACTTATTTGAGTGTTTTTTGTGTCTACACTCCAGGCTTTTGGGGTTCTGTTAACCCAGGTGCGTAACACAGGCACCTGGAGAGGGCCATAATTTGAGCCGGTGGTTACCGGTACGCACATGGGGAAATGCCATTAAAATATAACAGTTACTCCACTGTATGGTCTTAAATGTAAGGTTAGGTGGCTATGGGGGAGAGGAGTCACAAGTGCAGTGAAATAAACTTTCACTTTTAGCTTTCGTGTGGCCGCGCTTGCTAAAGCCTCCTGCCCTACCCCTTCCTTATCCCCTCTCCTTTGTGCCTCTTCCAAGAGCAAGCTGAAACGGGAGGAGATGGACTTGTTTTCGAGGTGCAAATGGGTTTTATTTAAAGGCGGTTCTGTACACTGACTGTCCAGTTGTGCAGTGGGAGAGGTGACATTGTGTACACCGTTGCATCAGCCTTGAAAGTGTGCAGTGTTGAGTGTGCATGTGTTTGTTGCATCCACCACCACCACATCCACCACCACCACATCCACCATCACCACCACATCCACCATCACCACCACATCCACCATCACCACCACATCCACCATCACCACCACATCCACCATCACCACCACATCCACCACCGCATCCACCACATCCACCACCGCATCCACCACATCCACCACCACATCCACCGCATCCACCACCACCACATCCACCGCATCCACCACCACATCCACCATCACCTCCACCACCACATCCACCATCACCTCCACCACCACATCCACCATCACCTCCACCACCACATCCACCATCACCTCCACCACCACATCCACCATCACCTCCACCACCTCCACCATCACCTCCACCACCACATCCACCACCACATCCACCATCACCTCCACTGCCACATCCACCGCCACATCCACCACCACATCCACCACACCCACCACCACTACATCCACCACCACCACCACCCCATCCACCACCGCCACCACCACCGCATCCACCGCATCCACCATCACCGCATCCACCATCACCACATCCACCGCATCCACCACCACCGCATCCACCACCACATCCACCTCCACATCCACCATCACCTCCACATCCACCATGACATCCACCGCCACATTCACCACCACCGCATCCACCACCACCGCATCCACCACCACCGCATCCACCACCGCATCCACCACCGCATCCACCACCACCGCATCCACCACCACCGCATCCACCACCACCTCCACCGCCACATCCACCACATCCACCACCGCATCCACCACCACATCCACCAGACCCACCACCACATCCACCACCACATCCACCACCACCACATCCACCACCACCACCACATCCACCGCATCCACCACCACCGCATCCACCACCGCATCCACCACCGCATCCACCACCGCATCCACCACATCCACCACCACCACCACCCCATCCACCACCACCACCGCATCCACCACTACCGCATCCACCACTACCGCATCCACCACTACCGCATCCACCACCACATCCACCATCACCACCACATCCACCACCACATCCACCACCACCACATCCACCACCACCACATCCACCACCACCACATCCACCACCACCACATCCACCACCACCACATCCACCACCACCACATCCACCACCACCACATCCACCACCACCACATCCACCACCACATCCACCACACCCACCACCACCACATCCACTACACCCACCACCACTACATCCACCACCACCACCCCATCCACCACCACCACCCCATCCACCACCGCATCCACCACATCCACCGCATCCACCACACCACATCCACCGCATCCACCACCACCACATCCACCGCATCCACCACCACCACATCCACCATCACCACCACATCCACCTCCACATCCACCATCACCTCCACATCCACCATCACCTCCACATCCACCATGACATCCAACGCCACCACCACATCCACCACCACATGCACCACCGCATCCACCACCACATCCACCACCACCACATCCACCACATGCACCACCGCATCCACCACCACCACATCCACCACCGCATCCACCACCGCATCCACCACCGCATCCACCACCACCGCATCCACCACCACCGCATCCACCACCACCGCATCCACCACCACCGCATCCACCACCACCGCATCCACCACCACCACATCCACCACCACATCCACCACCACATCCACCATCACCTCGACATCCACCATGACATCCACCGCCACATCCACCACATGCACCACCACCGCATCCACCACATGCACCACCACTGCATCCACCACCACATCCACCACACCTACCACATCCACCACCACACCCACCACCATGTCCACCACCACATCCACCGCATCCATCACATCCACCACCACCGCATCCACCACCACATCCACCACCACATCCACCACCACATCCACCACCACATCCACCACCACATCCACCACCACCACCGCATCCACCACCACCGCATCCACCAACACCGCATCCACCGCATCCACCATCACCACCACATCCACCTCCACATCCACCTCCACATCCATCACCTCCACATCCACCATGACATCCACCGCCACATCCACCACCACATCCACCACCACCACATGCACCACCGCATCCACCACCACCACATCCACCACATGCACCACCGCATCCACCACCACATCCACCACCACCACATGCACCACCACCACCACATGCACCACCACCACATGCACCACCGCATCCACCACCGCATCCACCACCGCATCCACCACCACCGCATCCACCACCACCACATCCACCACCACCACATCCACCACCACCACATCATCCACATCATCCACCACATCCTCCAACACATCCCCCACCACTTTCACCACCACCGCATCCACCACCACCACCGCATCCACCACATCCACCACATCCACCACCACATCCACCACCACATCCACTATCACTTCGACATCCACCATGACATCCACCGCCACATCCACCACATGCACCACCACCGCATCCACCACATGCACCACCACTGCATCCACCACCACATCCACCACACCCACCACCACACCCACCACACCCACCACCACATCCACCGCATCCACCACCACATCCACCACCGCATCCACCACCGCATCCACCACCACCTCCACCACCAGATCCACCACCACCACCGCATCCACCACCACCCCATCCACCACATCCGCCACCTCATCCACCACCGCATCCACCACCACCACATCCACCACCATCATTTCCACCACCACATCCACCACATCCACCATCACCACATCCACCATCACCACATCCACCATCACCACATCCACCACATCCACCACCACCACATCCACCCCCACATCCACCACCAACACCACCGCATCCCCCCCCATCACCACCACATCCACCATCACCATCACCACCACATCCACCACCACCATATCCCCCAGATCCACCACCACCACATCTATGTGTGTGTGTGTGTGTGTGTGTGTATGTCGCTCTGTGTGTGTGGAGGTGCAAATGCAAGGTTCTTGGATTTTCGTCACAATAAAATACACTGAACATAATCTTCACAAAAGATATTTACAAACGTTTAAGCTATTGCCATTATAAATTACAATACATTTTATTTAAGTAATAATTATTCACAAAATTAAAAGCCATTGTTATTTGTAATATCAATACATCTAAGTCACGTAAATCCAACACACATTGCATTACAAATGCTATAGGTGTCACATTTGCGAAAGTTAAAACTATTGACATTGTAACTGACAAAGCTATTAATTTTGCTATTTTCAAAACCAACACATAAATAAAAAAAGTCAAACTTTCCTAATGCGAGACCTATTGCATTTCCAATGCTTGTTAAGTCTCTGGACACACTCTTCTTTAACGAGTTTCTCTACGTGCGCTGCTTCAGCTGGTTGTACATTTGGAGTATCACTACTAAAGCTCTCATTACGCGGAGCCTGATACTTCTAACAGTGGTGGCAACAGGAGTTAACTAGAACATGTAAGGAGTATAATAAATTGTGCTGTACTCATGCCCGTGCTGTTAATAAGCAACGTCTCCGGGGTGTAATAACGGGAAAGAACGTGTTAAAAACGGTAGGATAAATTCACCTTCCGTCTTTAATTAAAAAATAACTCATAATTCATCAACTGAGCCCACGTGTGCCAGCCAAACGCATTGTCCGCATAATTTCCGAATTTTCTCTTGCAGTCTGATATACTTTTGCTTTTCCTGCAGATATATTTTTCACTTTTTCGACCAGCACTTTCCAGCTCACACAAGGCGGCGCAGGGGTCTAGCACTGGTGAAAAAAACGAAATGTTCGTATATCCTTTTTCCTTGAATGTGCTACAGAGAATGAAGTCTAATTAATCCATTTACCGTTTATTGGCAGAGAAACGGGCCAGTTAATCCTGCTCATCACTGCGCAGGCTGAATGGGCTCAGCTCTCCGTGACTGTCACCCGGACTGATAAACCCACGTGCATGGTTGTCCAGAGGTTCAACAAAGTATGATACTATAATGAAGAATGGAAACATTACTCATGCTAAAACCTAAGCTGCTCAAGTTGCCAAGCCCACAAGGTGAAAGGCCTGAGCCTTCTTTTTCTATAAGAAAATTCTATAAAACCGTACTATATTAGAAGCTCCAGCGCGGCAATGTCTGATCCACTTTTCCTGTAACTGAAAAGCACCATGCTGCTTTGTATTAGGCGTAACAAGGGGGTAGCAGTATCATGTTTTCAATACGTCCTTGTCTTTAACATTCTGTTAGCATGGGTGCCACCATTCTATTAACTCTTACTAAGGGAATAGGATACTGCCTTCCGATAGCCTGAATCACAAAGGGCCAAATCTACCTTTACAGCCAAAAACGACTCAGTTCATGCAGATAGGTATCCACATAAAGATACTTGGCAGGTGGATATGGTGTTTTGCCACTGTGTAATTGTACGCCACGAAAGCAGCAAATCCTGCACAATGGGTGGGAGTGGGCAGATTAAGGTATGGATTGCCTTTGGAAGAGTTTGTGAACACCCTCAAACTTTGTTTGTGGTCATTGGGAATCTCAGCATGGAAGGGGAACCGAACAAACCAAACTTCACAGAAGTTCAGGGTAAGGATTTTCCCTTCGGAGAAAAAAAAGTTTACCCTTTGGAGAAGAAACTAAAATAAACAAGCATTTGCAATGCAATAGGTCTCGCATTTATGCGAGTTTAAGCTATTGTTATGTTATGTTAAATGAGTATTTGTAAAGCGTGCAACTGCTCAATAGAGTGTCTGGGCACTGAAGGCGTGGTGACGACGTTGGCCATGTGCTATTGAAACCAGGTTGAATATTATGGCTGGAATATCCAGGTTTTCAGTGATTTCCTAAACGCAAGAAGGTCCTGCGTTAGTCTTTGTTCCAGTGGCAGAATGTTCCACAGTGGAGCCGCTTGTAACTTAAAAGAGTGTCCCCCTATCCGCGCTCAGTGATATTTGGGAGTGTGTGCCAACTGAAGCGTTGAAGACCTTAGTGTACGGAAAGAGCAGTAGAACTGGACTGTCTTCCTGATGTACACAGCACCTATGCCGTGGAGAGCCTTGAAAGCCAGGACCATTACCATAAAATGGATCCTCTTATGACCTGGGAGCCAATGTAGGGATTTCAACTGAGAAGACATCCGTGCCCTTGGGCCAAGCATGAGTATTGCTCTGGCTGCTGTGTTCTGGGCCACCTGCAGCCTTGCAAGTAGATTCTCTGGCAGCCCTAGGTACAGTAAATTTACGTAGTCCAGCCTGGAGACTATCCGTGCTTGGACTACTGTTTTCCTATGTGTAATAGGCAAGAGGGGCAGAAACTGCTTTAGAATTTTCAGCATGCCGAAACAGGATCCAACAACTGTCTGAATCTGTGCCTGCATGGAAAGTTTCTCATCCAGCTTCACTCCTAAGTTTTTCACTGTCTTTATAGAAGTTGTGGGAGGAGACATGTCTACTGGCCACCAGTTCTGCCACAAGTTCCAGGGGGGTGGCCGAAGAAGATGATCTCCGTCTTTTCAGGATTACATTTAAGTTTATTAGACTGGAGCCTGGAGAACACTTCTGATAAACAAGAGTTAATCATATCTCCTTTAAAATCCACTTCTTTATCGCAGGTGAAGAGCAGCTGCGTATCATCCGCATACAATACAATTTTAGCTCCATGACACTAGGCCAGAGTCGCTAAGGGGGCCATATATATATATATATATATATATTAAAGAGTGGGACTCAAAATTGAGCCCTTAGGATCTCCCACCTCCAAAAGGGGGTATAGGGGCAGCAAAAGGCAGGCAAAGGGCATTGCAAATAACAATCAATCAATCATTTGTAAAGCAACGCGCTATATTTATGTTTCAAAACCCAAAACATAACTAAAAAGCATTGTCATTTACAATGCCAATAGCTCAAACTTGGGTAAATGCGAGATCTGTTGCATTGCAAATGCATCTAAAGACAGCTTTAAAAGTGTGTTGCAGAACATCTTTGATTTTCATTGTTATTTAATGGCTATAGCTTGTTTAGGCCAAAAGCCTAAAGAGTGTCTCCCATTTAAGTGCAAGGATAGTGAGGTGCCCATACCCGGCAATTATTGGGCATTTGTGTTCCTAAAAGTGTTACCACATCCCTGTTGCTTTTGGACCTCCATGAGATTTGTGATCCTCAAATGTTCCAACTCTCCAGCTGATGTTGCACATTTGTAACTCAATGTGTTTTTGCTCCTAAATGTAATGCCAAAATGCTGCTTACTTTGCCAAGGATGAATTTACTTCTAAATGTGATTTATGTTCTTAAATGTTTTCCAAACTCATTCCGATGTTTCATCAAGGGTGTTCCCCCCCCCCCCCCCCCATATCATTGGTCTGTCAAACAAATGTAATGCAACAGGGATCCACACATTTTATCTTACTACCTCCTTTTCTCGCTCACTGTACTTGGAGACCTTTCACCTAAATGGGATAACACATTCCTATGACTTGCATCAAGAGTAATTTTTGCACCAAGATGTGATAGGTACGTTTTTTTCTTCTTCTTTGCTCCCAAAGGCATGCTGATAATTTACCAAATACACAAACGTTGATTAGATGAATGCTTGCAATAAGGGTAACCACTGGCAATTTCACTGGGTAGCATGCTAACCCATTGTTCTTTTGCCTACCATGCCACCACAGTTTGTACCTAGCCATATGCAAATAAGTCTTGAGCCTGATCCAATAGGTTTGAAGAGCGGTCTATAGCCAAGTGAAAAAGTGCTGAAAATACATAACAAACTTCATAAAGAAACCACCTAGGATGTGGGATAATATCATCCAACAATATAGAGACTCACCACCCAGATAGTAAGTCAACTGTTTAATTTATTATTCATAAGTCATATAAATATTATATCTTTTTATAACATTTTCTTTTCTTATTCGTATATTTCGTATTTCTTATAAGACTGATTTACAATTCATGTACATACTTTTAAAATCACAAAACAAACAACCAATTCGCATTAGACATGGCAGATGATGGAGGCAATGCCGCTTTTCAAATCAATTACTTTTTCCCTATGTATAGCAAGTGCATTATCATTATATAGGGGTCCCCTTTTTCCTAAACTGCCTGATCCAATAGGACCTTTCCAGTGTGAACTGCCAGGCCTTGTCCTCGCTGACCTGGAACACAAGTAAACCAAGACCAGTTTTGCCCTGATTGGGGCACCTTAGTCGGTTTGGTTCCAGTAACACTTTGAGCACAGGACCCACATCTAGGCATACCCTTGGCCAACTATCATGTTACATCAAACACACAAGAGGTGATGAGAGGAATGCTTGCAGAAAACCTAACCACTGGCAATCGCTCGGGATTCCCACTGGAGCAGATTCAAGACTGATTTGCATATGCCCGAGTCCAAACTGAGGTGGCATTTTGTGTAAAATAACAATGGACTGGGATGCGACCAGCAAGTAATTACCAATGGCTGAGATTAATTCAAGCATTCCATCCATCACTTTTTGTATACTTCAGTGTGACACCCTATGAGGAATAGGTATGCCCAAACGTGGGTCCTGTGCATATGCGCCACTTGTACAAGGCTATACCTGGCTGACAAGACCTCATAAGGGTGATATCAGGCCCAGGCTGCTTATGTTCTGGTTCTGGAAGAACCTGGCCTGGAGGTTCAGTCTAACCTATGCCCATTGGAGCAGGGTCAAGACTGATTTACATATGCTGGGGTCCAAACTGAGGTGGCATTGTGTGCAAAATAACGATGGACTGGGATGCGTTCCTGAGTAATTACCAGTAACTGAGATGAATTCAAGTATTCAATCCATCACTTTTTTGTATACTTCAGGATAATATACCAAAGACAAGTCTGCCTTTTCAACCAAATGTGCATCGACACTGATGCACAACTTTAACACCCAAACTGGTATCTTACTACCACAATGTGTACTGACTGATCTATTTCTCCCTGAATCCTCCGTCTCCCCATTACCACCCCAAATCCCCCCTGTCTCCCACCCTGCAAGCTGCTGCTATTTCACACTTTTGTGTGATCTTATTATGGTCACCAAACCTAAAACAAATGAGGCTTCGTATCTTAGCAGAGTTGAAGGATGCATGCAACAGGACCTCAGATCCCATTTTCCCTAGCCTATCCAACACCACAAGCTGCTACCACAAATACAAAGCCTTAATGTACAGTCTGGAAACCGATGGTGAAACATTTTCTAGAAAAAGGACATAGTGCAGAAGATTTTAAGTGGAGAATCCTAGAGAGAATACATACCCCTGATACTAAAGGCGGTACTGCGATTCGGAAAAAAAGAGAAGTCTTTTGGATTTTTATTTTTAACTCCTTCAGCCAGGGATTGAACAGCGAAATCCCATGGGAACATGCCATTCACTAATAAAATTGCCATTCATTAATAATATTGCCACTGAGAAAGTTTAGTTCGCCCGCCGAAAATGAAGCCCTTTACCAATTGCATGATGTAATGTGCATATAACATCAACCCACACAAAGAAAGGTGCAATTATGTAGACAGAATGGACATTTACTATATAAATAAATATATATGTCTTTCTGACGGATGTACAAGCCTTGCACCACTAGATAAAAATTTAATTTTACCTTTTAGCCGTTTAAGAATGTAGATTAAAATAATAAACTGATAATTCCTCCTTTTGTTTCTAGCTCCGCATCCTATAGATTTGGATGTTACGAGAATCCTAACAACACAAGGAAGATAGTCCTTTTTCTATCTTCAGTTTCGAGCCTCGCACCTCTTAGTAATGGATGCCATGGAATTCTCGAAAGAACTGAAAGAATAGTCCTATCTCTACGAAGGTCCCACCCCAAAAAAGAAAGTCCTATTTCTACTCTCAGTAAAATAAACATTTCTCCAGCTGAAATTTATTTGAACCGGAATGATTAATATAAAAACGCGGCCCTCGTAGACATATACCCATTTATCATCTCTCCCGGTCGAGACGCGAGCCTGCGCGTTACATCAAGGGAATCAGCAGCCCTGCAGCCCTGCCGTCTATCCTCGGGTAAGTCAAATCAGACCTGCCTTGCTCCTCAATTAAAACACAGCAAAAAAATTAAAATACACCTTTTTTAAAAATTCACCTCTTATTATTTTTTCAAGGCAGGGAGATCTTTTTAATAAATAGTAACTGATGTAAACCCTATTCAAGATTCGCCCACCTCCCCGACCGAGACGCGAGTCTGTGCATTTCCTCGAGGGAGTTAAGGAGCCCTGCCGTCTATCGTCGGGTAAGTCCGATTAGACCGACCTTGCTCCCCACAATTAGAACATTGCATGGCATAAACATATGCTCGTCTTAAACCTACCTCCCATGTTTCTTTAGGCAGGGAGATCTTTTAATACATTATACTTGACTCAACCCACATTCGAGATCCATCATTCCTCGCGCTCGAGACGCAAATCAGTACATCACTTCGAGAGAATCAAGGAGCCCTGCCGTCTAAGTTCGGGTAAGCTAGGTTAAACTTACCTCGCTCCCCGAAGTATATCACCACAATGACATATATGTATGCCCTTCCTAAATCTACCTCTTCAATTGTCTTTTTAGGCAGGGAGATCTTTTAATATATTGCATTTCATCCCAAGTCCAGCAAGGAACTTGAAGTTAAAAAATTTTTATTGGGGTAAGATTAACTAATTTTCCGTTGTCTACAAATAGTTTAAAGAAGAACTAGAAATAGTCTACTAGACAGATGTCAGTCTTTATGTAAATTCAGCGGTTCTGCCTTGCATATATTCTTAGTAGTAATCACGCTATTTGAATTAAACAGTCGTGTATCCTGAACAAAATGTCTCCTTTATTGAGATAACAACTAGATGTATAATAGAAAACAGTTGTCTGAAAACATTGAAACTATTTGATATGAGATTACCTCTAATACAATAACACTAAAAGTGAAACTATCGGAACGTAAGAATTTGCTCTACCTTCTAATTTTAAAAAGGAGACGATTGATTCTCCAAGGCTTCTAAGGAAAGATGTATCCATCATAAAAAATCAAATAATTGATTACAATTTTAAAATCTTTTCATTTCAAAGCTTTATCATAGCCTGCCTCAACGTTTTAAAGAGACTGTAACACGAAACCTCAGATCACAGTGTACTATCTCCATTTCACTACTACTTGTAAGTATAAATTCGATATATTTCATATCTAATAGCTATCCTCTGTCTTTCGATTACAATGACTAGAGCACCCAATAAATCATGGTAAATGATAGAACCAGGTTTGTTGATGCTCAACAACTACCTCCCATTAGATATAGGCCTATTTATTAGTTTATTTTCAATCTACCCTTGTAAATGGAGAATAGAGAAGTTCCCATACAATGAATAATAAATAACCCACTCAAGGGAACAGAATAAGTAAGGAAATGAACAAAGACTAATAGTTCTATTAAATATATGATGTTATCTAGAAAAATAGAAGGGTTCACATAATGGCTGAATTATTGATGATAAGTAGACTTATTCTTAATATGTCAAGTTATCTGCTATAAATAATTGTATTTTTGTATGACTTTTTTCTACTCTTTTAGAAATTCACGTGGCAACTCCAGAAGAAGGCGCTGGTCGCCGAAACGCGCGTAGAGAAATATTAGGCCACTCATTTTTTAATTATCTTGAAATTGTTTACATTTGTTCCCCCTTGTTTTAATTTAACCGTTTCCATATTATGTACAAATTACTGTATAAATCACTCTATGTACAATGCATTATTTATGTAATTTTACTTTGTAACATTTTTTGACTAATATACATTCAAACCTGTCTTATGTTACTGCTCATTGTGTTTTTAAATTTGAGAATAAAATTCTGCTTTTACAATAATTGACAGCCTGTGTCCCTCTACATCAATCGTTGTCCTTTACACTTTAGGTTGCCTAGGTTGTTTTTTGTCAAATGAGATTCTTTCCCTGACCTAGGAACTATATTATTATCTATGTCTTCAGGGGGTCCTTGTTAAATATACGTTGTTTCTTCCCACAGCTTGTCTGTGCAGGGCTATCACTCAGAGGGATTGATATTCATTTCTTATTCTTATTGTTCATTTCCTTATTCTTTCTATCCCTTACTTGCACTCCCTCTGCCACGCTATCAATATGGCCCTTCAAAAAACGTTCGGCTTTACTGATGCAGAATTTGAATTACTAGTAGGGACATCATCTTCATTTGTTAACACCACTGGAGACTCAAATCGGAATAATGATGATATGAAAAATCTACTAGAATTAAAGAAAAAACTAAAAAGGATTGAAGCCCACGGTGAATTTATGTTAGCCTACCTACGGCTTGGCATTATCCCGATGGGTCTGAGAGTAAGAAACATCCCTGGCCTTTTTGTCCATCATAAGCCTTCCTAGACAAATGGAGTAGGATCGCCAGTAGATGTTCTAGGGATCTAATGATGTTAATCGTCGAAACATCAAAAGAAATAGCAGCAGAGGTTAGGTCTGAAATCGAAGACTTGGAAGATAAAATCAGGAAGATGGGTAATGTAGAAGAGTCTATAAAAAAGATAGAAGACTGTAATAAAGAATTAGAATCTTTTTCCAGCTACCTAGAAAAAAGAAAAAATGATAAATTACTAAAAGATAAACGGTACGCTACAATTGAAAATACATACCCTTATTTGAAACCTGATTTCTATAAGCAAAATCATTACACAACAGAAACTGGTGAACATCCTCAACAACAACGTGTAAATACATTCTCAGAAACCTCTGACTCTGAGAACGAAACTATTTCTGATTATTACGAACCAGATCCAAACTATAACCAAAACCAAAATAGAGGTATCAAAAGACAGCCTTTTTTAGGGAATCGAGGGAGAGGCCGGGGCCGTCCCAGAGTGCATTTTCAAAGTCAGCCGAGAGGGAATTATCAACCCCAACACCACCACCAGCAGGAACAGTCGCAATTCATTCGCGAAACAAGGAACAGACAGTATTGGAAACCAGGGATGTGATTCCAATCTTTAATTTGACAAACATAAGACTAGATGAACATAGCACTAAACTACTATCGAAAGGCCCATCTTACGTCCCACATTCCACACTTAATCTTTTTGAGTTATACAGTGATATTATCTCTTTTTTTCGCAAAATTCGACTAAAAAAGTTTTTTGCTTCAAACGAAACCATGGAAGAAGTAAATTCTATTATTAAACCACTCTGCCTACCATCTACCTTCAGTCCCTCCCTCGAACAACTAGGACCCGAAGTTGCAACGTTTGAGTTAGTGGTTTTAAAGAAACTAGATCAAGCCTTAAAATTCATCCCTAAACCGATTTATAATCTAGGAAGAGAAGAACATGAGGCCCTAATATCTTTCTCAACCAATAAAGATCTCACAATTAAAGGATGTGATAAGGGAGGAGGTATCGTTATTTTAGACACATCTCAATATGAAAACAACATGCTTCAGATGCTAAACGATCCTACCTTCTACGCCCCTGTTAGAACTCATTCAACACTAAATTTATCCAAAAGAATTATGTCTCTTACTAAATCTGCTCTAGAGAATGGATTTATTACCACAAAAGAATTTGACTTTTTAAACCACAACCAAGGGAAAATAGCATGTGTATACGGTCTCCCTAAGATACACAAAAATGTTCTAGACCCTCCCTATCGTCCTATTGTCTCCACCATAGGTACAGCGACTGAACCATTATCCAAATTTGTAGACAACTATTTACAACCATACATACCAAAAATTGAATCCTACATAAGAGACACAGGAGATATGATACAGAAAACTGAAGGACTAAGTTTTAATTCAAACAATGACTTATTAGTAACTATGGATGTTGAGTCCTTATATAGCAACATCCCCTTAGCTGAAGCAATGAAGACGACCAGTTGGTTCATTGATCTTCACAATATCCCCTGCCCCAAAACTTTCTTGTTGGCCTGCCTAGAAATAGTCCTAACAGAAAATATATTTGAATTTGGAACTAATATCTATCGCCAAATCAAAGGGGTAAGCATGGGGGCTTCGGTAGCCCCTTCAATAGCCAACATCTTCATGGCCGCATTCGAAAAAGAATTTATTCAGAACGAAGTGGCCCCCTTTTTCGAATCCATCTCCCATTGGTCCAGATATATTGATGACATCTTTTTTATCTGGACCGATGGGAGAGAGACCTTAGATGAATTCATTCTATGGATCAATGCGGCAAATCCCAACCTGAACTTTACTTCTCACATCTGTAAGGAAAAAGTGGAGTTCTTAGACATCGAAATAATAAACGATGCTGGAACCCTAAAAACTGACCTACATGTGAAACCCACAGCCAGAAATACGTTGCTTCACTACCAGAGTTTCCATCCGGCTACACAGAAAGACAGTATCCCATTTTCTCAGTTCTTACGGGTCAGACGTAACTGCACGAATCTGGTGGACTTTGACCGACAAGCTCTAATAATGAGATCAAAATTTATAGAAAGAGGGTATCCTCATCGATTAGTGAGACACTAAAAAAAAAAAATACATTTACAATGCAATGGTCTCTGCATTATTAAAGGTAGAGCTATTGCCATTGCTCATGACAATTTTTTTCATTTTTTTTTTAAAAACATAAATAAATGGTATTGTCATTTACAATGGCAATAGGTGAGTATTAGAGAGTAGTAGAGCGTATTCGCGGACACAGAGCCACAAACACACACACACAGACAGAGCCGCGCGCACACACACACACACACACAGACAGAGCCGCGCGCGCACACACACAGACAGAGCAGCGCACACACACAGACAGAGCCACGCACACACACAGACAGAGCCACGCACACACACAGACAGAGCCACGCACACACACAGAGCCACGCGCACACACACACACAGAGCAGTTTGTGTGTGTGTGCGTGGTTCTGTGTCCGGGAATACTCTCTACTACTGTCTAATGCTCACCTATTGCCATTATAAATGACAATACCATTTATTTATGTTTTAAAGAAAAAGAAAATGAAAAAAAATGTCATGAGCAATGCCAATAGCTCTACCTTTAATAATGCCGAGACCATTGCATTGTAAATTCTTGTTTTTAATATCATGAAGACCCTAAAAATTCTCCATAGACTGGGGATGTTCATACTGATATCATGCCTACTAGCATCGCTCACTATGACATACATTTTTTCCACCCCCGACACAAATCAATTTCCCTAACATTATTCAAACATTCTTCAGCGAACAAAACCACACAGTATACGGTCAGCATAAATCAAAGTAGTCCGAACCATAACTTGGATCAAAGCTTCTCATTTATGGAGACAGATCGAAAAGATATATATTTAACCAGATCCTTGGTAAATTGATAATCATTGTAACAATGAATGATTTGATACTTGAAAAAAAACCTTTCTTTTTTTCCCCAAGTCACAGGAGGTTATCAAGTAAGGAGCGCAGGAAAGGGTAAAAACACAGCGGACAGAGGGAGAAGGGTTTAGTGTGGGGAAATAATTGCTCAGTTAGAGGGCATTTGTATTACTTGAGCGACCGTTTTCAAATGGAGTGCTCAGGTAAAGAAATGTCTACATTGAAAGCTCTGGGCAGACATTATCGGCAACTTGTACAGTGTCCCGACGGGAGCAAATAATAATAGGTAAGAGTTAGCTTGAAATCTAGAGGTCTTCTATTTCTACTGATATTTTGACTGCAACCCTTCGATGTCCACTTCCCTACTGGTAAATAATAAACAACAATTAGAAGCTGGGACTTCTATTTAATTTATTTTTTAATCCGTTTAATAAAATGCTCCATATGTATACAGAGATAAATGGTACTGGTAACCAATCTACATATATAAACTGAACCATTTGAACTATTTTGACTAAACACTTGATGTCGCTGGCCGTCCAGGGGCTGTAGCCCATGTGATTAAATGCCGCAGGAAGTTCTATTTACAGATAAGCACTCGTCGTTTCACAATATGCACCAAGGCGTTTTTGCTTTCGGTTACATAATAGGAGGTAGAACATGAGACAGGCTTTCCACCCCCACCCTGCCTCGTAGTGACGTCAGTTCGATCACTCGAGGGGAGAGGACTTAACCCCCAAACAAGAAAGATGGGGCACTAATACGGGGTACACAAAGGTCGATCAACGTGCATAAGAATGTGTTAGTGTCAGCGGTCTTGCTTAAGGGGTTATAGGTGTTTTTAAGTCGGGTGCAATGTTTACGACGAGTACCAACCACTCACGTTCACATATTGCACTGTTCGTACAAGAGACCGTATTTAGACCCCCCATCCCATCTCCTGCCAGCCGTGAAGTGCTGTATTACACGGGCACCCCGTGTGCACCCTCATCTCCCCCAGTTCACTCTGCTCGTCGTCGGCACTTACCATGGACTCTGCGCCGCAGCCCCCTGGGCCCGTCGCCCCACTGCCGCTGCGTAGGTGACAACGAGCGCCGCCCGGTCCGGTGTGCGGACAGCTCCCCCGTGTACCCAGGAAGCGGTGCACCGGCGAGTGACCTAGCAACAGGCGTCAGCGCATCGCAGCCTCGCGGGGAGAGGCGGAGCGCCGCGCGCGTCTCCCCGTCACGCGCAGCCAGGAAGGAACGAAGCCACAGTGCACCCGCCGCCCTTCCCGGAAGACCGGGGGATTCCCGGGAACCACTAAGGTAAACACAGGCGAGACACTGACAAACAGCTGCTCCACCGGACCTGGAAGTGATTCCTCCTCGCTCCCGGCGCAGCACCGCCCTCGCCGAGCTCTTAAAGAGGCACAGGCCAGGCACAACTGCAGCGGCGGCGGTGTACTCGGGTGCCTGGCTCAGAAGCGGGGGTTGCTGCATCCTGGCCAGAGGTTGTCACCGGTATTTATTGTGGAGGTAGTGAACAAAATAGGACAAATAAAAGCTTGTACAAAATGGGCAAATCTCAAGACTTTGTCAAACGCAGGGACAAATCACCAAAAGACCGCATTATTTGCCTTTAAAATATCAACTGAAAAAGGCAAAAGTCACTTAAGCGATTTTAAAGCAGTCTAACCGCTTCACAACGTTAAGTAAATACAGAGGATGGAAAACAAAATTCTCGTTCAAGTGCCCTGCTGCTGACCTTTACATCAGTGCTCTCAAAACTTTTTAGGTCCACAGCCCAATTTTTCAGAATGACACACTTTTGCGACCTCTAGCTTAAGGGGCATGATGATGGTGATTTTTTTTTTATGTAACTAGAGATTTGTGCTGAAAGGGTGGGCCCATTATTTCTAGACACACTGGTGGTTCTTTTTAGCACCATAAAAGTGAAAATGGGAGAAATGTTGTTAGTACACAGTTAATTAGACAATAACTCTCTGGTACATAATAATCCACGGACAACTATATAAGGTTACTCGATTTATTACAAAGCCAACAAGCATTTGCAATGCAATAGATCTCGCATTTATGCGAGTTTGAGCTACTGACATTGCAAATGAAAATGCCTTTTATTTATGCTTTATTTTTTAAAACATTAATAAAAGGCTTTGTCATTTACAATGCCAATAGCTCAAACTCACGTAAATGCGAGAGCTATTGCATTGCAAAGGCTTGTTCCTAGGATTACGCTGGGATGTCCCTACTCTGGCCCCAACATGCTCCCTCTCCTCCATTGTTGGAAGGTTCTCATGTCAAAGACAAAAGGTCCTTGTGGTGGCCCATATGAAGGGGCTTAAAAGTTGCCTCCCACTGTCACTACAGAGCTTGCCTTGTATAGCAGGATAGGGGAAAGTAAAAAAAATAATAGGAATAAGGGGCAATATAATGTTATGTCACGCAGTGTCCTTGTATAGCGTGCATAAGCACTAAATCCGCCTCGGGCGCTAAGTGACAAAACGTGGAGGAAATGAAGAAAGGAGCAAGATAACTTGTTACCACGTCTTACTGCATGCAGATGTCACAGTATACTCCAGTGACGTAACACAAAATGATGGGGCCCCAGCAGAATGTGATGAGGGGCCCTCAACTCTTACAGATCTCACGAGGGATATGACAAAAACATACCATGGGATGGGGGTGACTGCGCGGGGGACCCTGATCTGGGTCAGACCTGGGGTTCCATTCGCACTAACACACAGCAACATCGACACCGAGGGACGCTATGTCTTCATACAGGGCAGACTAGACGGGCAGCAAATTGTCATAGCCTCCATATACGCACCCAATGTGGAACAGGGGAAATTCTTCATGCGCTTGTCGGCAGTAATTGCGCCCTGGCCAGACGTACCCTTGATGGTGGGTGGGGATTACAACTGCGTACTAGATGTCTCCCTTGACCGCTCGTCCCCCCCAGCAGCAATCGCCCCAGCGCAAGCGACATCCAAGGCCCTGACCGATTGGGCGACGCAATGGAACTTGCACGATGCCTGGCGAGTCAGGAATCCCACCGCCCGGGTGTATTCCTATTACTCGGGAGCCCATTCTCTGCATGTTAGGTTGGACCGATACCTGCTGTCTCGCGACCTGCTTTCCTCCGTGACTGACGCTGACTATCTGGGACGGACACACTCGGACCATAACCCGCACACATTGGTCTATGGATGGCGGCGCCCACGTCCGCCAGTACCCACATGGCGCTTGCAGCCGGACCTCCTACTCGACCCGCCATTCCGGGAGGAGATGTCCAGGAGAATCTTACAATATTTTGAAGACAACACCGACTCGGCCTCCTCCCCGAGAATTGAGTGGGACGCCTTCAAGGCAGTCACCCGGGGAGGCTGCCTTAACGTGCAGGCGGACCTACGAAGTCAGGTGGAGAGGGATCTGATAAGGGCGGAGGAGGCGCTACTGGATAAAGAACGGGAGGCGACGGGAGACGATGATTCCCAGCTGATCTCGGCCAGGGCGGATCACGCTACGTTGATGGAGCGCCTAAAGAACATTAACTTTGCGGCCCACTCCGCACGCACTCACAACGCGGGAGACAAACCTGGCAGACTGCTGTCATGGCTGATACGGCAGGACACGCGGTCTGCGCCGGTCCTGTCGATCCGTACGACACAAGGCGTCGAGGTCTACACCCAGACACAGATCCACGAGGCGTTCACGTCACATTACAAGTCCCTGTATAGCACACGGCTGCGGGCCACCGTGGTGGAGATCGAGGACTATCTAGCGACTCTACGGCTCCCGACAGCTACTGCTGCCCACCAAGCGGAGCTAGGTGCTGCAATTACCGGTGAGGAATTACGGGACGTGATTTTCTCCCTTTCCAATAGCAAAGCGCCGGGCCCTGACGGGCTCCCGGCGGAGTTCTATAAAGCCTACTCACTGGTGGTGATACCTGAACTGTTGAGCATGTATAAGGCGGCATTGGAAGATGCTGAGCTCCCGGCGTCCCTAAACGAAGCCAACGTGGTCTCTCTGCTGAAACCAGGTAGGGAGGCGACTGACCTTGGCTCGTACCGACCATTGGCACTCCTCAACACCGATTACAAAATATTGGCCGCGACACTCGCCCGGAGACTTGCACCGTTGGTCCCCACGCTGGTGCACGCTGATCAAAATGGCTTTGTGCCCACCCGGAGCACGTCCTACAACCTACGCCGGTTTTTTAAGATCCAACGGTATGCGACCCCTACCTGGCCGCGTTCAGGGTGCATCGTGCTCGATCTGGAAAAAGCATTTGACTCGGTGGAATGGCCGTATCTCCTCCGAGTCCTCGAGAAATACGAACTAGGCGACGCCTATATCCAGATGGTGGGGCTCCTCTATCAGGCGCCCGAAGTGCGTGTCCGGACTGGGCGGTTGTTTTCCGACAGGATCCGCATTGGGCGGGGTACCAGACAGGGCTGCCCCCTCTCCCCTATGATATTCGCCCTGGCGATGGAGCCATTAGCGGAGCTGCTCCGCGCCTCCGGCGCCGCATGGGGCATCCCACTAGCGGACGGCATGCACTCGGTGTCTCTCTATGCCGATGATCTCCTACTGTATGTCAGAGATCTCACATGCATACCTGAGGCGATCGCGGGCATCTTCCGCACCTTCGGAGATATGTCGGGGCTCCATGTTAACTGGGCCAAATCGGGGACCTTCGCATTCAGTAGCGAGATGCCGCAATGTGAAGTGCGCATGATGGGGGAGACGCTCCGATGGCACCCGACGGTATTCAGGTACCTCGGGATCTTGATATATCGAGACCCCGTGGATCTCCTGGAGGGTAACCTGGTGAGGGCTATATCCTCGCTCACGGCCCAGGTCACGTTCTGGAACTCCCTCCCGCTGAATGTGCCGGCCAGAGTGGCACTGACCAAAATGATAATGCTCCCCCGGCTCCTCTATTATTATGCCAACCTGCCAGTGTATGTGCCAGCGCGCATATTCAGAGAGCTGGAAACCCTCACCAGGCGCCTTATTTGGAACAAAGGGAGACCCCGGGTAGCGTTAAAGACTCTATATGCAGCCACGGACGCTGGAGGCTTGGCCGTCCCCAACCAAGAGCTGTATTACTTGGCGGCCCAGCTACAATGGGTCGCTTACTGGCTGAGCGGCAAGAACCTGATAGACACGGCCACGACTGATACCACTCTGTCCCCCGTGCAGGTGCTCACACTCTTCCACCCCCTAACGCAGGAGCGACACCCCGCCCAAGTCCATGTGGCGATCGCGAAGCGGTGCTTTGTGCGGGCCCTCAAACTTACCAAAGGTACAGTGCCCTACGCCCCGAACCTACCTCTACTGGGAACTCCCTTGGGCACTAGCATACTGTCCTCGACTGCGCTACGCTGCTGGACGGCGGCAGACCTGGACGACCTGAGCGGCCTATATAGCGACGGAATGCTGCTGCCCTTCGGGACCCTGTCCACAGACACCGGGCTACCAGTGGGTCAATTCCTGGCACACGCCAGACTCCTACATGAACTGACGAAGGCATGGGGTGACATGGACCTGGAACCGCCCACTCATCTTCTCATCCAGTACCTACACGTGATGGGCGATGGGTCTCATATAGTGCACTGGCTAGCGCAGGCACTGCACACCCTCACTCAATTCTCCTCCCAAAGGCTGAGGGGGAAGTGGGCGACCGACCGGGGCTCCGACTGGACGGACAAACAATGGACCGCAATATTAGCGGGCGCTAGAAATGTTCCCTGCAACGCGCGATTTAAAACCATCCAATATTATATCATTCATCGAGCATATTTGTCTCCTGACAAACTGAATCGCTATTTCGGACTCACTTCATCGGCATGTCCCAGATGCGGCCTCCTAGACTCAGATTTCCTGCACGCACTCTGGAACTGCGCCCACCTCGCCTTGTACTGGTCAGCGGTCACTGACACGCTGACGGCGGCCTCGGGCGAAACTCTCCCCAAGACGTGGGAAGTATGCCTGCTGGGGCTTTACAGGAGAACCAAGCAAACCAAGCTGCGGGCGCGCTTTTGGGACTTAGGCCTCATTACGGCTAAACGCCTCATTACGAGACGGTGGAAAAACGCCAACCCACCGCGCCCTGCAGACTGGCGCCGCTCTTTTAGCAACTGGGCCAGTGCGGAGAGCGTGTCCCTACACAGAGAGGAGACCGCTGGCCTACGGACATACCCGATCGCCCGAGACTGGGACGCTGCCCGGATCGCGTACCACAGGGCATGCGCCCGGGCCGGTATAGAATGCCAACCTGACACGGACTAGAAGGGGCCCTGTCGCTTGCTGTCCATATAGAACATGGACTTTGCCCCCCCCCCTCCGCTGCCGCGTCCTCCCCCCCCCCCCACTGGTGCCCCCCCCCCCCCCTTCCCCCCCTGCCGCCAGCCCCGCCTACCGAGATCTTCCACAACGAACGATGTCCCCTGCCGCTCCCCGCCGCTCCCCTTCCCCCCCCCCCTCCGCTGCCCCCTCCCTCCCCTCCCCGCCCCCGCCCGGCGACCGCGGCGACACCACATCCTCGATCACCCACGCCCCTGCGCAGCCCACACAGGGTACACCACACACAGCCAGGATTCAAGACACACTACCACATGCATGTACACTAGTCCAGCAGTTGTTGAAATGTTTCTCCCTCCCCCTCCTCTTTTAATTCCCAGTTATACCTTTTGGTTGACGCAGAGACTGTTGATTTTGTACACGCGCTGATGCTCGACCCCCCCCCTCCCTGTTTCCGTATCATACAATGGCACCTGGGTGTTTTCATGTACAGGCAGCGGAAGCCCAGCGATCCATGTAACGGCGGGGGATACAATCCTGCTCCAGCTCGCTACTGTACTGAACAGGGAACATAACTTAATGCAATGACTGTTGGATTTCTTTCAGCACCCTGGTCCTAGCGCAGTGCCATGAGCCACAAGCGCTGCGGCACGAGACATTTACTAGCACCGCTACTTGTGAACTAATGCATTACCACTAGCTACTGTTTATTTTCACTCGCATTCAATTGGCATGTCATTATGTACTGATAGCCGAGTACCGCTTGTAGTAGTGGTTTATTGTTATGACACTATGTGACTGCTGTTTATCTTATCTGTGAAACTAAATAAAGTTTGGGACCGTTGGTCTTAAAAAAAAAAAAAAAAAAAATGGGATGGGGGTGACTGTAGGGGAAGCACAACTGCCAACCGGTTCTTCTCAGAAACACTAGAATTTAAAGCATATATTTCAAGTACTTCCAGTGTCTGAAGCTGCACTGGAACTGTCAATGTGTGCATAGTTCACCCCTCCAACAATTAAACACCCTTCGGCAGAGCATTCTTGGAAAGTAATAGCAGAAGAGATTCAAACTCCCAACGGTCTACACATTTCCACTCCTAACATAGCGCCTAGAGGGCCGCTTGCTCTCTGTCTCTGCATCTGCTAAATCCATCTCATGCTCTGTGGGTGTCCAGGGCATTTTGTTCTCCAAAAATATTTACATCTGCTCTGCTGCATTCTGGGGTCTGACTTCGGATCTCTGATCGAAGGGGGTGCCGGATCCTGTCACACAGTCACCCTAAAAAGGACACACTCCTTAGATGAACACAAACACCAACCCCCAACACCAGTGCTTAATTTGTAAAATATTAAGTCCAGGTGCTCAATTTATTTTAGGAGGCCACACCCATTTCTCCCGGCTCCACCCACCTCCTCCACTGGCACCACCCACCTACTCTATTGGCTTCACTCAACTGGCACTGCTGAAAGCCAGATGTAATACCCAATCTGAATTTCAGCAAAAGAGATTTCCTCAGGTATTTTGATAGGAGGTAACCACCCCTCCCCTGCCTCCCAGACATTTTTGGGAAAAATGAAAGCAAAAGAACAATAAAAACACAATTTTGGAATAAATTGGCGAAAATTATTATTGCCACTAATGCAAATTTTGCAAAGTAACAGAGTGGTTAGAGTTGACTTTACAATTAACAATCTATTTCTACTTAAACAAAGTCAAAGAGTGGGAAAAAAACATAACTTTCAGACCTGTACCATGCTGTTTGCATCTAGCTATTTGATGGCAGTTCACAGCGCTAGATCATGATTGTAACTAATGAACTACACTGTAACAAAAGGATTTCTGACAAAAGCACATTCCTCTGAGCATTGCACATGAAATACTATTCTGTAATCTGCACATTCTTTGCAGCAGGCATATTAACCTCTGCGCCTGCTCTGCGCTACCTTAGATGAGTCGAAACTACTAGTAGACAATACTCCATCTCTCTCCAGCAGCCAGCTGAGACTGGATAAGTCTGCCATAAAAGTGGAACAAGCAAAATCTGTAATTTTTGTTCGCCACAGAATAAAATCCAGTTTAATTTGCTGAAGAAAACCAAAACCCAAGGAATCCAAATTAGAGTATGTCCTTCAAGTAAAAAGCTAGACGGGTTTTCAGAAATTTCAGAAAATGGCGCTCTGCCTGGAGTATACGCTGGACAGTATGTGGAGATGAGTTCTTGAGTGTGGCGCGTAAAGAGCGAACGGATTAACCCAAAAACCGTTCTAAGACAATCAGAGATTACCCAAACTGTAACACAGCAATGCTCTCGCAGCCACAAAAACAGTGTAAAATTGTTTGAACAACGACAATAAGTAGCAATACAAATGAAAGAAAGCAGCAGATCTTTCTGTTCAGGTTCTTTTTCAATGAAGTTTTAATTGGATCCAAGCTCAGCCGACACGTGTTTCATCGCGTTAAAGTGGAGTCAACACGACTCTTCAGGGCTGATGAAAATAAATAAAACATATGTATAGTACATTTCAGTAGGTCACAATTTGTACATGGTTTCATGACATGTACGTGCATGAAAGTGATAGTGACGGATTGTTACGTGCCTTCGTGGTCGTTTTCGTGATAAATAAACCATGCACAACCACAAGCACATCCTGGTAACGGTGGTGAATTGTGAATAGTGTCAAAATTATACTCAGCCAGATGGCGTTTCCGTGTATTATTGGATAGAATACACAAACTCTTATAAGGTCGCATCAATTGATATCTCATGCTCACTAGAAATCCGCATTTGTGGGGTGTCAGGGTGTATGAGTGTTCAAACGCTCTAAGCAATAGGCATGCCAGTGAATATCTCATGCTGTGAGTTGGTGATATGTATCTAAAGAAAATGGCAGTTAATGCATACCTAGTGGATAGCTTCAGGCATCCACGGTTAGATGCGTGATATTCAGCGCGGTAGATGGCGTGTCTACGTTTAGAATGAAGAAAAATATACACATGAATATGTATATATATTACACGGGAGAAAAAATATAGGTGCGGGCAATTCGTGCTTTTCACAGGGTGCACAAAAAGTGGAGATTGCAAAGGCTCACCCTGATAAGATATTGGCGAGTCTGCCAATATAACTAATCGATCAAAAACCTGGTTCCGGGTTCAGGAGTATGTATGACACAGGTAAATACGAAGTAAGCACACAAATTGTTGCACGTCTGAATTCGAGGAAGACTGCATAAAAAAGAAAGAAAAACGGGCTGTTTTTCAACTAGGGCACAAACACCTTACCAGATCATGGAAGAGTAAGCAAAAAATAAAACGTGTAAGAGAAGAACCGACGTGGTACATACCTATGCACGAGTGCGTGAATAGCCGTACCGGGAGGGGACCCGACTGTTGGAGTTGCGAGTTTCAATTATAAGTATAGGTTTCTTCACGGGTAGCTTCAGACTAACTATTGAAAAAATAACATAAAAGGACTTTAGCTTAGGGTCGTCTCCGTGTACAGAAACCTTAAGAATCAAAGGGAAACGCAGGTATGCAGAGTGTTACATCTTTACCTGACAGTCGGTGTCCCTCCTCCGTTGGTTCCCGGTCGCCGTGTTCCAAGGACGGACACGTGACCGGAAGTCGGAGGGCTTGAAATAGTCTTCGCAAGTAGTTGCCTAGACTGCAATGATCGTATCTCGTGTCCCAACGAGACCGCCATCTTGGGAGTGTTAATGACGGTAGTTTAGAGCCTCAAAAGCCAACAAAAAAGGGCGCACAGAATAATGTAATAACCGAGAAAAGTTTGTAGAAGTGGGGGTGTACTTAATTTATCATTCTGGGCAAAAGATGTAACATAATAGTAGAAGCGCAAACCAGAAACTATAGTAGTATAGCCATTACTTACGCAACGATGCTAGCGTGAAGATCATAACGATGATCCCGCGTGTCATTGATGACTAAGTGAGAGTAAGTGGCAAAAGGCACTAGTAACCAAGTATATTTTATTGAGTCGTGTCACCGTTCTCGATACTCGTCACTCATAAATCGGTCAAATTTAAAAAAGGAAATTAAACTCAGTGTTTAAGTCCATTCAAGGATCTCAAACACGAGAGCTTGCCCCTTAATAATCCATAAGCGCCTAACGTAAATGAGTCATTACATGAAGTGATAAAAAATAACTGTAAAAAGATAGAAAAAAAGGGGGAACAATATTTATAACCCAAAAGGTGGTCGTGACAAAATGGTGACCTATGGCTTGAGCACCCTTGAATGACAGACACACAATCCATGCTGTGACTCGTGACATTACAATTCATGGGTGAAATCACGTCATTATGTCTGTCAGGTAGTCAGGTACAAATATAAGGGTTGATGAGGCTTCAGTTAAGAATTGCTTCATAGATGCCAAAATTACAAACATTCACAACGTAATTATAGAACACAAGAAAAGAGAAAACAGCAGTTCAAACCAAAGTAAGTTCATGTGGACATATTTACAATGAAATCGTTCATGCAGTGCCCATTGAGTCAGACGATTCCATCTCCTTACTACTGTTAAGTTTTCATATAACAAAAGTTGTCAGTCAAAGGCAACAATCTGTACATACAGTGGGAAGATTAGTTCCCTAGGAAGAACTGAAGCTCCGGGTCATAGTTAAGCCCGTGTTCCACGCATTGCAAACGCATGATCCACGTGGCCTCCCTACGCCTCAAAGTCAGTTCTCTGTTCCCACCCCTAATATTTGGGGGGATGACGTCAATCCCAAAGAAACGTACCTTTACTTCATCCTCCAATGGTTGGCAAGCTGCCACATGCAGCGCAACCGGGTATTTGGGATCCCTTTTCTGGATAGCCCTTATGTGTTCCGCTAGCCTCTCCTTAAGGGGTCTGATAGTGCTGCCCACGTATATCAAGCCACACTGGCATTCAATAATATATACAACGTACCTGGTTATGCAAGTGATATTGTGTCTGATTGTATATGTAAAACCATCATGGCCTTTGAATGTCTTGGTACCATGTTTACACCACACACATAACGAGCAGAAACCACATTTGTAAAAACCCAGACTACGTGTAGTGAGCCAGTTTGTGGCCAGAGTGTTGTGTGGAACGGTAGGGCTGAGTTTATTCTTCAGTGTGCACCCTTTCTTGTACGTAATGGCTGGTCTGTCTGGTAGCCATTCTCTTAATGTCGTGTCTTCCATTAACATTTTCCAATGTCTATTAAAACTCCTGGAGATTGTTTGATGTAATGCATTAAACTCAGTAATGAGTCTAATTTTTTGGGGAGAGGAATCATTATTGGTACGTTTCTTTAAACAATCTGGTCTCGAGGCACGGCGAACCCTTGTCTCTGCAGAATCCAGAGTCCGGAGGGGATAGCCTCTATTTAAAAATCTGTTTTTCATGTTAGTTAGACAATCGTCAAATTCTCTAGGCTCGCTACAATTGCGTTTAGCTCTTAAGTACTCACCATAAGGTATGGCCTGTATCTGGTGTGTAGGATGGGAGCTGCAGGCATGGAGAATTGAGTTACAGGAAGTGGGTTTCCTATAGAGTCTGCTGTGGAGTTTACTGTCTTTAATGTAAAATTCCAAATCTAAGAATTCCATCTTTTCTTTGCTGAATTGCATAGTAAAATGTATACCCCAAGTGTTTTCATTGAGATAACTAAAGAAAGAGTTCAAAGAGTCTATTGTACCAGACCAAAGAAGAAAGCAATCATCAATGTAGCGTCCCCAAAATAAAATGGAGTCGATATGTTCAGCACCTTTAGGGCCCCAAATGAGATCAGATTCAAGGGCCCCCATGAATAAATTTGCAAAGGAGGGAGAAAATTTCGAACCCATAGCTACCCCCTTTGTCTGTCTAAACCATTTACGGTCAAAGATAAAGTCGTTATTGTCAAGAATGATTTCCATCATCCGTAGTAACATCTTCGTGTGAGCCCACAGCGAAGCTGGACGGTTGGAGAGAATTCTCTCAATTGCCTGCATCCCTAGTTCAGGATTGATGCTGGTGTACAAAGACACCACATCCATTGTAACTATTATAGTTTCAGGTTGCCAGTCAATATCCGACATCATTTCTAAGATATGTTTCGAGTCCTGGATATAGGATGGTAAGTTTTTTACTAACGGACCTATAAAAAGGTCCACGTATTCCGCTAGTCTCTCTGTGGGACCCCCAATGCCGGAGACAATAGGTCTACCAGGCGGGAACGCTAAGTTTTTGTGTATTTTCGGAAGGGTATATAGCCAAGGATAGGTTGGTCTAAAGACTTTCAGATACAAGTATTCGTCATCGTCCAAGAGGCCAGATTGTTTCCATTCAAGCAACAGTTGATTGATAAGAATAGTCAGAGGACCCATAGGGTTCTGAGAAAGTGGTTCATAGCAAGAGGTGTCACTAAGTTGCGTATAAATCTCCTTATTGTAATCCGCCAGATTCATCACAACAACATTGCCCCCCTTGTCCGCCTCCCTAATAATAATGTCCGAATTGTCACTAAGGATAGAGAGTGCAAGACGTTCGCCTTTTGTTAAGTTATCCTTATATTTGAATTTGTCGTTTAAGCTCTTCATATTCAGTTTATCAATGTCTTCCAAAACACGTTTATGAAAATTGTCTATGACATTACCCCCAGATAGAGTAGGGGTCCACCTGGATTTGTTTTTTAGGCCACTGGTCTGACCGTAGTCTGTTTCGATATCTAGTTCTTCTAAAAGCCTCTCCATGTCATATGGACTATCTTCTCTGTCTGTTAATGTAAGAAGCAGATGGGTTGCTTGAATATCTTTAATAGTCAACATTTCTTTGTCACATACAGTAGGAGAAGGTCTAGAATCACCAGTAGCCTTAGATTTACAAGAAAAATACTTTTTCAATTTCAGTTTTCGTATGAACTTGAAAATGTCAATTTTGCTCTGACAGACATCACCAGTACTATATGGATTGAAGTTTAAACCTTTACCAAGTAAAGAGATCATGTCAGGTGTCAAAGGAAAGGATGAAAGGTTGATTACTTGAAAAGTGTCATCAGGGTCAACTAGTTCCTCTGTGTGCCTGATCTGAGTTTTCTTCGATATTCCTCGTTTGAGGCTGCGCCTACCCCTGTGGGTTTTGGGTCTGCGGCGCCCCTGGTGAGTGTTGACCTGTTGCCCTTCCTGATGCGTTCCATCTCTAAAAAAAAGGGCATATTAATGAGATTGGGGTTCTCTGTTCTTTCATTCTCTGATTCTACCAATCCTACAGAATTAACCCCACAAATGCGGATTTCTAGTGAGCATGAGATATCAATTGATGCGACCTTATAAGAGTTTGTGTATTCTATCCAATAATACACGGAAACGCCATCTGGCTGAGTATAATTTTGACACTATTCACAATTCACCACCGTTACCAGGATGTGCTTGTGGTTGTGCATGGTTTATTTATCACGAAAACGACCACGAAGGCACGTAACAATCCGTCACTATCACTTTCATGCACGTACATGTCATGAAACCATGTACAAATTGTGACCTACTGAAATGTACTATACATATGTTTTATTTATTTTCATCAGCCCTGAAGAGTCGTGTTGACTCCACTTTAACGCGATGAAACACGTGTCGGCTGAGCTTGGATCCAATTAAAACTTCATTGAAAAAGAACCTGAACAGAAAGATCTGCTGCTTTCTTTCATTTGTATTGCTACTTATTGTCGTTGTTCAAACAATTTTACACTGTTTTTGTGGCTGCGAGAGCATTGCTGTGTTATGTCCTTCAAGTACATCCCAGTCACGCTCCCTGGTGACCTCCTATAGCCGGTTAACGTCTAACTACGGAGATGCTTGCGCCCCTTACAGGTCACAGGTTCAACTCATAGAAAGATAGGTTAGTTTGTTAATGTGTGCACAGAAGAGACCTCAGTTTTACCCGTGGGGCATGGGTTGCGGTTGTGGTTTTTAGTAAGCTAGTTTAGAAAGCTCCCCCCACCTTCTGTACAGTTCAGATTTGTGTATAATTTGCAGTTTTCAGATTTGGATCCCGGCAAGGGCAAGTCACCCTTTACATTTGCAAAGATCAATAAAACGAAAACCTCACAGATGGGAAATTCCATTTAACATTAATAGCAGCCAATAACAACTCAGTTTGTGGTGCACACTGTATAGGCTGTGCTCAGTAGTATTATGGAGTACATTGTTGTAGGGAAAGGCAAACATCACATATATGGGGCACTCACCATTTTACCATGGCAACCTTTGAGCTCTGCGCTCTGAGTTTCTGGTGCTTCAAGGGTTGCCTGCTGTGTATAGGTTGCTGTCAGACATTCTCGAAAGTGCTTCAGTTTTTATGCTAGGTAATTGTATGTTGTTTAGTGTCACTGGTTTACTCATTGCTCATTCGCCCGCCTGCCTCCACCCTTCTTCTTGCCAGGGCCTGGCATGCTCTGGCTTTCCACGGGAGTGAGAGGAATGCGGCTTGAGGTACTGGAAGATCTGCCCAGATCTGACACAGAGGAGGGTGAGTGAGCGTGGGAGGGCATGGACTGTACGCATGTGCACTCCAGTTATGCATTTCTATGCCACAACTCAGCTGAGGCCTGTGGGTGAAATGAATTCCACATACTAGAGGGCCTCACAGAGGCCTTCCACGTCCCGCCCATGACACAGAAGAGATACCGGCGACAGGCTCACCGGACTGAGAGAAGATCTTAGGTTTGGTGCGGGTGAGAGCAGAAACTGTAGCACCGAAGGATGCCTAAGACCGCAAAAGCAAGCCCGACAAAGGTTAAGATATTTAGCACACTTGGCAGATGCCCCCAAAACATGATTGTGACTCATGAACCCCCACCCTGGCATAGCTGATGAGATTAAGATCCAGGCAGAGTCTAGTACTGACCTCACCCTGCGCTCAAATGTTAGACTGCCACCACTGCATGTAATGCCGCTACTTTTGCATTAAAACAAGCACTAGAATGAAATTCGGGTTTGCACTTTTCCAAGCATGCACGCACCTAAACCATTATAATCAAGACATACTTGCTTCGGTAGCGTATTTTAAACAACAAAACTGAAATAATTACTTACTGCCTTTGTTTAGTTTTATTTATAGGCCTCCTGCTTGCTCCCTTCGATGACTAGCGCTGCAGCTAAGCAATACGGTGGGGCGTGCAAAAAGTGGAGACCCTGATCTACATTTGTCCAGACAACTTTGGCGGAAGCACGTGATGATTCAACGCTAAGAAGGGAGGGCGGGGCTGACGTCACCAAGCCCAGGCAGTTTATGGCGGTGTGTGTGCCGTCCGTGTGCCTCATTAGAAGGCGGAAGGCCCCCGCATCCAAATGTAAATATTTTAAATATTTTACAGCACGGCATGCTCACTCAAGCACCACTGACCGAATCCGGGCAGGTATGGAATTACTCCCAACCGTGGCATGCAATATCACCTATTCACTGGAGAGACCGTTATAGTGTATAGACCCGGCCCTAAGAACTAAGGGCCGGTGCTAGGCACCGGAAATCACCAGCACAAATTAAGCACTGCCCAACACTATTCCAGGTGCGACGTAGATGAAGTACAAGAAGGATGAGGAGAGAGAGAAGAGGAAGAAGATGGCTACCACAGAACGGTTTGGCAACCGGAAAAATGTGCTCATGGCCACGTGTAGCCAACAATTAAAAAAATTTGAAAAATAAAATAAAACACAAGTTTAAAACAAAGCAGGCGCCTCTGTAAGAAGTCACTGTGAAATAAAAAAAAGTGATCGGGGAATTCAAGGACTGTTGAAATAAAAAATAACAAATATAAGAAAAGCTGCAGCAGAAAGTGAGAAATTGAACCCAGAAATCGAAGAGGTCCGTGGTTAAAAATCTGAATACAAAATAGTAATGTGTCTTTCCAAACTAGGCTCAGCCTTTTATCAGAAGAGGGAAGGGGCAGCTTCTATGCAAAGGGTGGATAAGGTGAATGAAACAAAGTGCTGCTGCTGAAAGTGAAAGCATGCCATGCGTGTTGTGCCTGCCTGCAGTGGGAAAAACTCATTATGACAGCCCTCAAGCAAACGATCCAGTCCGAGTGGGCGGGTCTAAAGGAGACCGGGCGGTCACCAAAAAGCCTCACTTTCAATCGGAGGCCAGTGTTTACCATAAAGATGACGCGCGCCAATCGAAAGCCTGGGAGGAGCATCCACTCCACTTCCGAATTCAACTCGATGACAATAGAAAATAACTGGACTTTAAGACACCTCAACAGGAGGGCATAGAAATACAAAGGAATTAGTATGAAGCCAAAGCTACGCATCCAATTTAAATGGTGCAGCATGAACAAAACTATTAATTCAAGGAGTAGGATATGGAGAATCAGAAAGCATGAGTCTAAATTTACCAGCATTGAGGGTTGATGAGTGAAGAGCATTAAATCTATCTCTACTCTATCGCTAAGATGACATCCCTACATAAGCATTTTCAGTGAAAAGGAAAGGTGTTAGTACATGAAGCCTTTCTAAGAAGCCTCTCCACCATCGAAATGTGTCAAGTAGCATAAAGACACTATCGTAAAGGAAAGAGCTCGTTCTGAGATGCTGTATCCAAAGGCAAGAAAGAAGTGGGCACTTTCCAACAATCAGTTATCTACTGGTAGCTTTCTCATAATGCACAGCATGCACGTAGTCCACAATGAGTACAGTCATGCAAGTACTTTTCTACTATGTTCTCCATGTAGCTTCTTTGCAACAATTTGCCCTTGGTTCTCATGACTTCTCCCATGCAAATTTGTCTCCATCCTGATAACCTCCAAACTATTTAACTGTAACTTCTCTCCTTGCCTAGCTACTAAAATAATCACATTACTTTTTCCTAATGAATGCTTCTCCACCTGGAATGCCAACCTGACAAAGAACAGATTCTACAGTGCACATGAAATTCAAACTATTAATTCTAAAGCAAGACTAATATTTTGCCTCTTTGGGTCCAAATTCTTAAACATACAAATTAGTTTTGTTATTTGACCAGATGAACATATAGGAGCCCTGACGACGTTCCCTCTGGCAAGAATTGCGAATGAAACGCGTTGGCTGTGTGCCAGTTTTAAAAAAGATGTATTGAATAAAAAGAAGTAACACTGGAACAAATCCCTGACGCTTGTGTATTGACTTCGCTACGAGTGCAACTTCCATATCCTTTCGTGCATAAGAAATTATTTCTTTAAACATTACAGATTGGCATAACTTTATTGCACTTTAACTAACACTGCTGAAGATTGCAGGAATCTGTTAGCATGAGCTGAAAGCCATTTTGTACTTGCCAGCCATTTTAATTAGCCATGTGCTTTCTCCTTTCCAGAGCCTTGCACATGCTCAGAAAGGCGTAGCTATTAGAATGCACCTGCTCCTATTAAAGAACTGTCAGGCTATTCTTACTGATGTGCTCAGTTTATTCTCTCCTCCCACTTTGTTGAGCAAGCAAATTTTGTATAGCCATATTAGTCATTTTGCATGCTGGTATGTGCCAGGAACCCTCCCTTGGTTTTATGCTGACTAATGTAACCTATGCATATATAAGGCCCTTGTTCTCTGTACTCCTTAGAATGCTTCCTACAGTGGCCTGAGGGTACTGTGTGACGCAATATCCCTCATCTGAGGTGAATAAATGCATTATTTTTATATTACAGCTTCTGTGCCAATCTCTTCTTTGTTGGTTAAAAGAACCAGGTGTATCAGTGAACCCCCTTGGGGGGTTTATATTTCTTCAAATGGCGCCCGAAACGTGGACCTCATCAGAGAAGCGGCTATCCAAGGGAGTGGTCTTGACAGGAGACAGGAATCTACTGAGGAGGACAGGAGAAAACTCTACTAAGGAGGTACCCTGCGCACGGAGATTCTCTGTCTTTGCAGCCCAGTATATTTCTGGTCTTCCTGATTTTGTTCCTCCAAATGTTTACCGCTCCTTACTGAGAACCTTTTGGCGTGAGTATTCTAAAATGACCGTTAGGTCACTCAGATCTTGGCAGTGAGAGGTTGGAGATTTGTGCTTGGTAAGGACGTTTGTTGAAACGCTTTTTGGTTTTGGAACTGTATGGAAATTGGACAATATTTGGAATTTGGATATATATGAATTGCAATTTATATAGCCAGGTAATGAGGAGACATTTCTCTACTTTTTATAAAACTTGAAAGGCACACATTGAGATAAGTACTACTTTGCATATAATATTGCATATGCTGCAATATTTTTGGCATTCCTGTTCTTAGCACACATCGTAGAATGTGTTGCTTTCTTGGAGGTACCATAATGGAACTAGAATGGAATCAGCCGGCTCCCCTAGAGGGGATACTTAAATAGTTTGAAGTATAAAAACGTTTTTCTTCCTTGGTGACTACGTACGCCATCACTCATGACATGGTCAGTGACATCACTGATGACATCTCAAATGACATCACTGATGACATCATCGATGACATCATCCAAGTGAAAATCTAATGCACCTCCTTACACCCTAATATAACCATTGCTACACCCTCTCTAAAATAGAGACTTATCATTTTTGAAACCATGACACATCAATACCAGTTACTACATACTCTCCCACTGATTCCTAAATCTACAGACACATCCACTCATTTACCTATACAGTCACTCATGCATGCAGTCACTCATTAATACAGCACTATCATATATACTGATACAGCTATACAGACACTCACTCAGTGTCACTCAGCCATAGAGGTACTCAAACACCTACTCAGTCACACAAAGAATCGATCACGCTGCCATTTACTCACCTATAGCGGACGGGGAGTAAATGGCAGTGGACTGCCGCCAGACCCTCACAGCCACCCCAGCCTCCAACACCGCCAACGTCAGCACCAGCGACACCCTAAAATGCATCCTCCTCAACGTACGCTCCGTACACAAACAAACCATGGAAATCTGGAACCTACTCGACTCTCTCTCGCCTGACATCGCTTTCTTCACAGAGACCTGGACCAACGCATCCTCAACCCCCGACATCAGCACCGCCATCCCAGATGAGGAAAGACCGCCCCAACCACCCAGGAGAGGACCTCACCATCGCCCACAAGAGCACCCTCCGCCTCACCACCTCCAGCGAAACCTTCCCCTGAACACCTGCACTTCCAGATCCACACCACCCCCAAAGCTACACTCGAGGAACCCTCGTCTAAAGATCCCCAGGCCCCTGAACACCCTTCGCCACCACTATCACCGACTTCATCGCACCCCACGCCATCGCCTCAAACTACATACTCATTGGAGACCTGAACTTCCACCTCGACAACCCCAGCAACCCCAACTCCACTATATATATCCAGTGAGCAGCCTGTGTGCGCCTGCAGTTCAAGGGCAGGAGCGGCGCTTGAAAGCAGTAAATCAAGGTTTCAGCTGTTCGAGACTGTTCGATCCACTGCCCACTGGGGTGTTAATTTTGGAACATTTGGTGACGCACACAGGCTGCTCACTGGAGTATTATTTTCTCGGCCCTACATTGACCAGCAGGCTGTGCGTGAGCTCAGCCCCGCCCACTGAGGAGAAAGTCACTTGATAAGGTGCCGGCAGGTGAGGCTTTTGTGCGCTGAACTTTCCCATGATTAAGTGCTTGAAGCAGCACGAAACGCGTCGGGAAGATGAAAATGGAGGGTCCCTGGCTCACCGCTGCAAACTGTTGCTTTCATCAATAAATGCCTAATACTTACCTCCTGCTGTGTGGTCTCCTACCTGGGACAAACTCTATGTTGGAATTTTGAGCGGCCTGCCCAGCCGCGTAGGAGACCCCGCCGCGCCAGCGGATCTGTGCAGGAGTCAATCGGCGCCTGCAGTTCAAGGGCAGGAGCGGCGCTTGAAAGCAGTAAATCAAGGTTTCAGCTGTTCGAGACTGTTCGATCCCCTGCCCACTGGAGTGTTAATTTTGGAACATTTGGTGACGCACACAGGCTGCTCACTGGAGTATTATTTTCTCGACCCTACATTGACCAGCAGGCTGTGCGTGAGCTCAGCCCCGCCCACTGAGGAGAGAGTCACTTGATAAGGTGCCGGCAGGTGAGGCTTTTGTGCGCTGAACTTTCCCATGATTAAGTGCTTGAAGCAGCACGAAACGCGTCGGGAAGATGAAAATGGAGGGTCCGCTGCAAACTGTTGCTTTCATCAATAAATGCCTAATACTTACCTCCTGCTGTGTGGTCTCCTACCTGGGATAAACTCTATGTTGGAATATATATATATATATATATATATATATATATATATATATATATATATATATATATATATATATATATCCACAAATAATTGGAATGGAGCACTCATGGGATATCTTGCAATATGTATTCACAGCAGATGCATTTCAGCACATTGCCTTTTTCAGTGCCAGTAATTTCATCAACACTCATACACAATGTTTTAAAAGTACCAGGCATCCCTCCCATTGGTTAAGGAAGTGACCAATGAGCATAGATTAGCAGCCGCCTCATCACTTATTGTTTTTATTTGGCCGCCATATTGAGGTGGCAGTTCGAACAAAAGATCTGTTTTTATTTCTCAATAGGTGTAAAACACGATGTTTAATATACCAATGTATCTCCAAATGGGCATAAGTGTAAAGTTCTTATTGGTCTTGTACTTGGCCATTCGGTTCCAGTCCCATTCCTTGAAAGGTGTGTCACTCCATGCGAATATCCCTCGTCAAACCGCAGCACTGAGAGTCTATTTGTTGGTGTCGGTCTATGATCCAACATCCATCAACATGTATTCTTCATGCCCTACTAGGTTGACAGGAAGTACTCAGCAGCGGCTGTTCCGGAAGACTGTAACACTTCATCAAAGTTCATTTCCACCAACTGCTGCCAAACTCCTGGGACGGGTGTTACCAAGAAGTGAGGGTGGACTCAGTGAATAATATCCAAAACCAAACAGAATGGCGCACTCGTTGGATATATTGCAATCTTTATTCACAGCAGACGCCTTTTGGCACATTTCCTTTGACAATGACGTTAATTTCAAAACTCATAGACCGGCATCAACGGATAGACTCTCAATTCTGTGATATATATATATGGGGCACAAGTCCTAAAAAAAGATGTGAGGGTACTAACCAATTTAGGCAGTATGCACATCATGTCAAGTGCCATCACAGTGCATGAAGTCACAATGCATGACATCGCACTTATCATCACAGGAACTGACCTCACTGGAAGTGACATCACAAGAAGTGACATCAGATATTAATACCTCACACTGTCTATCAGGTATATCATGAGTATATTTAAGTGCTGTTGGAAATTGAGTTTCTGATTGGCTAGGGTATGCATTTAAGCCAGGCAGAATCCACCACTCTAGTCAGGACTGGGGATTTACACACTGAAGATAACCCCTGCTCACCCCTTGGTAGCTTGGCAGAGCAGTCAGACGTATCCCAGTGGCAATGTGTAAAGCGTTTGCACAACACACACAGCAGTGACACACTAGGCACACCACAAAAGAAACTCCACAAAAAGTTATATAAAAATATTCTTTGTATTATCCAAACAAAAAAACATTAGATCACAATCACATACATTATTGTGCTACTAGGCACTTCTCATGACATTGCAGGGACTTGCATACATCACCTGGCCAATCGGACCACTGTCATAAACATACCATCAGCGCGCTACAGTAAATACTTGTAGAGTACACTCATTATAGTAGGATCATTGCTGGCAAAAGAACACCACAAATATATTCACATCATGGCAAAAGCTGCGCAGTAAAATACATGAATCATAAGCAGGCCTGCAAAATGAGGATCGCAAAAACAACAGTTGATGACAGAATGCAGACCAATGTCATACATTCACCCCAGTACAGAGATCTGGGCCTAAATCCATCGTTTTTTTGCTCACCAAGCCACCCCAGTTCAGACATATGCAAATCAGCCTTGACCCTGTGCCTCATGAGAACAGTCCAGCCCGAACTGCCAAGCCATGTCTTCCCTGGACCGGAATCAAGCATCCTATGACCGGTTTCTGGCTATCAGCCATCATCAGCCAGGATAGCTTGACTCCAGTGGCGTTAAGAGCACTGGACTCACGTCTGAGCATACCCGTCCCATTCGGGGAGACAAATGCAAAAACAACAGTTGATGGACAGAATGCCGAACAATGTCATACATTCACCCCAGTACAGAGATCTGGGCCTAAATCCATTGTTTTTTTGCTCACCAAGCCACCCCAGTTCAGACATGGCCATATGCAAATCAGCCTTGACCCTGTGCCTCATGGGAACAGTCCGCCCGAACTGCCAAGCCATGTCTTCCCGGGACCGGAATCAAGTATCCTAGGACCGGTTTCTGGCTATCAGCTGTCATCAGCCAGGATAGCTTCACTCCAGTGGCGTGGAGTGCACGGGACTCACGTTTGAGGATACCCGTCCCACTCGGGGTGACAAATGCCGAAACAACAGTTGATGCACAGAATGCAGAACAATGTCATACATTCACCCCAGTACAGAGATCTGGGCCTAAATCTATTGTTTTTTTGCTCACCAAGCCTACCCAGTTCAGACATGGCCATACGCAAATCAGCCTTGACCCTGTGCCTCATGGGAACAGTCCAGCCCGAACTGCCAAGCCATGTCTTTCGTGTACCGGAATCAAGCATCCTAGGCCGGGTTTCTGGCTATCAGCCGTCATCAGCCAGGATAGCTTGACTCCAGTGGCGTGGAGAGCACGGGACTCACGTCTGAGCATACATGTCCCACTCGGGGGTGACAAATGCAAAAACAACAGTTGATGGACACAATGCAGAACAATGTCATACATTTACCCCAGTACAGAGAACTGGGTCTAAATCCATTGTTTTTATGCTCACCAAGCCACCCTAGTTCAGACATGGCCATATGCAAATCAGCCTTTACCCTGTGCCTCATGGGAACAGTCCAGCACGAACTTCCAAGCCATGTCTTACCTGCACCGGATTCAAGCATCCTAGGACCGGTTTCTCGCTATCAGCCGTCGTCAGCCAGGATAGCTTGACTCTAGTGGCGTACAGAGCACGGGACTCACGTTTGAGCATAACCGTCCCACTCGGGGTGACAAATGCAAAAATAACAGTTGATGTACATAATGCAGAACAATGTCATACATTCACCCCAGTACAGAGATCTGGGCCTAAATCCATCGTTTGTTTTGCTCACCAAGCCACCCCAGTTCCGACATGGCCATATGCAAATAAGCCTTGACCCTGTGCCTCTTGGGAACAGTCCAGTCCAAACTGCCAAGCCATGTCTTCCCTGGACCGGAATCAAGCATCCTAGGAATCAAGCATCCTAGGACCGGTTTCTGGCTATCAGCCTTCGTCAGCCAGGATAGCTTGACTCCAGTGGCGTAGAGAGCACGGGACTCACGTCTGAGCATAACCGTCCCACTCGGGGTGACAAATGCAAAAACAACAGTTGATCGACAGAATGCAGAACAATGTCATACATTCACCCCAGTACTGAGATCTGGGCCTAAATCCATTGTTTGTTTTGCTCACCAAGCCACCCCAGTTCCGACATGGCCATATGCAAATCAGCCTTGACCCTGTGCCTCATGGGAACAGTCCAGTCCAAACTGCCAAGCCATGTCTTCCCTGGACCGGAATCAAGCATCCTAGGAATCAAGCATCCTAGGACCGGTTTCTGGCTATCAGCCTTCGTCAGCCAGGGTAGCTTGACTCCAGTGGCGTAGAGAGCACGGGACTCACGTCTGAGCATAACCGTCCCACTCGGGGTGACAAATGCAAAAACAACAGTTGATCGACAGAATGCAGAACAATGTCATACATTCACCCCAGTACTGAGATCTGGGCCTAAATCCATTGTTTGTTTTGCTCACCAAGCCACCCCAGTTCCGACATGGCCATATGCAAATCAGCCTTGACCCTGTGCCTCATGGGAACAGTCCAGTCCAAACTGCCAAGCCATGTCTTCCCTGGACCGGAATCAAGCATCCTAGGACCGGTTTCTGGCTATCAGCCGTCGTCAGCCAGGATAGCTTGACTCCAGTGGCGTAGAGAGCACGGGACTCACGTCTGAACATAACCGTCCCACTCGGAGTGACAAATGCAAAAATAACAGTTGATGTACATAATGCAGAACAATGTCATATATTCACCCCAGTACAGAGATCTGGGCCTAAATCCATCGTTTGTTTTGCTCACCAAGCCACCCCAGTTCCAACATGGCCATATGCAAATCAGCCTTGACCCTGTGCCTCATGGGAACAGTCCAGTCCAAACTGCCAAGCCATGTCTTCCCTGGACCGGAATCAAGCATCCTAGGAATCAAGCATCCTAGGACCGGTTTCTGGCTATCAGCCTTCGTCAGCCAGGATAGCTTGACTCCAGTGGCGTGGAGAGCACGGGACTTACGTCTGAGCATACCCGTCCCACACTCGGGGTGACAAATGCAAAAACAACAGTTGATGGACAGAACGCAGAACAATGTCATACATTCACGCCAGTTCAGAGATCTGGGCCTAAATCCATCGTTTGTTTTGCTCACCAAGCCACCCCAGTTCCGACATGGCCATATGCAAATCAGCCTTGACCCTGTGCCTCATGGGAACAGTCCAGTCCAAACTGCCAAGCCATGTCTTCCCTGGACCGGAATCAAGCATCCTAGGAATCAAGCATCATAGGACCGGTTTCTGGCTATCAGCCTTCGTCAGCCAGGATAGCTTGACTCCAGTGGCGTAGAGAGCACGGGACTCACGTCTGAGCATAACCGTCCCACTCGGGGTGACAAATGCAAAAACAACAGTTGATCGACAGAATGCAGAACAATGTCATACATTCACCCCAGTACAGAGATCTGGGCCTAAATCCATCGTTTGTTTTGCTCACCAAGCCACCCCAGTTCCGACATGGCCTTATGCAAATCAGCCTTGACCCTGTGCCTCATGGAAACATTCCAGTCCAAACTGCCAAGCCATGTCTTCCCTGGACTGGAATCAAGCATCCTAGGACTGGTTTCTGGCTATCAGCCATCGTCAGCCAGGATAGCTTGACTCCAGTGGCGTAGAGAGCACGGGACTCAAGTCTGAGCATACCCGTCCCACTCGGGGTAACAAATGCAAAAACAACAGTTGATGGACAGAATGCAGAACAATGTCATACATTCACCCCAGTAGAGAGATCTGGGCCTAAATCCATCGTTTTTTTGCTCACCAAGCCACCCCAGTTCAGACATGGCCATATGCAAATCAGCCTTGACCCTGTGCCTCATGGGAACAGTCCAGATCGAACTGCAAAGCCATGTCTTCTCTGGACCGGAAACAAGCATCCTAGGACCGGTTTCTGGCTATCAGCCAGGATAGCTTGACTCCAGTGGCGTGGAGAGCACGGGACTTACGTCTGAGCATACCCGTCCCACACTCGGGGTGACAAATGCAAAAACAACAGTTGATGGACAGAACGCAGAACAATGTCATACATTCACGCCAGTACAGATATCTGGGCCTAAATCCATCGTTTGTTTGCACACCAAGCCACTCCAGTTCAGACATGGCCATGTGCAAATCAGCCTTGACCCTGTGCCTCATGGGAACAGTCTAGCCCGAACTGCCAAGCCATGTCTTCCCTGGACCGGAATCACGCATCCTAGGACCGGTTTCTGGCTATCAGCCGTCATCAGCCAGGATAGCTTGACTCCAGTGGCGTGGAGTGCACGGGACTCACGTCTGAGCATACCCGTCCCACTCGGGGTGACAAATGCAACAAGCATTTGCAATGCAATAGGGCTCGCATTTGCGAGATTTGGAGCTATTGGGATTTTAAATTACAATGCCTTTTATTTATGTGTTGGTTTTTAAACAAATAAATAAAAGGAATTGTCATTTGCAATACCAATAGCTTAAACTCTTAAAAATGTGAGACCTATTGCATTGCAAAGGCTTGTTTCTTTTGTAAAGGAATGTCGAGCCGTGGCCCTGGGGCAGAACAGGACGCTTAATTTACAGTGGCAGAAAGTGTAGGGTGATTATTCCTCCTGTGGCCAAGAGGTATGTATTTCTAGACCAGCAGGGCAAAGAGATAAAAAAAATGCAGGAAAGGCATGAGTATTGTTTTAGAAAAGTACCGGCGTAGATAACATTCCAAGAAAAAGACACATGTTTGTTTCAGTAGCTTTTCAGCACGTTCAGGAGGCGCTGGAAGGCGTGTATCTCCTTTTAAGCGCATCTCGCCCTCGCAATAGGCGGGCACTCCCGTGCTCTTCATACTTTCACTCCTTTGCGCATCCATCTCAGCCCTACGTTAAACATGACTTGGGCTGGTTCGTTTTTAGTGCCTTTGATGTTCAGGGGGTTGTAAGACGGGGTCAGGTCACACCACACACAGAACATGTAGCACTTAGGTGGAATCACTGCCCCGCCTGTCACAAGGCACACTTCCGGCTAGATCTGGTTCCCAGAGAGATATGTACATCGTTTGTTAATTGGTTCCCTAAAGCTCCGCTCAAAACACCACCCTCAAAACAAATCGCCATTTGGAAAGGGTGAAAAACGTTTTTTGCGAATCACTGGAGAGAAATTGGCAGAAAAAGTTATAATATTGAAGGCAAGCTTATATATAAGTCAACTTTGAGAATGTTTCACATATCAATATTCAAAGCGCAGTGTGAATATTTCACTCCACAGGTCTCTGCCGCCTCCAATACTTCGCCTGAGGTCTCAAGTTTGGCAACTCTTTCCTGTCACTAAAGGTGATGGAAAACCACTGCTTCACTTTCATTTTACATAAAAAGTTTCCAGTGTAAGACTCTGTTGACTCAAAATGCGATGCTGGCCCTACTTTAATGACTTTTAATGATATATTTATAGCACAGCCAGTCGATGAGTTCACAATCAAAATATGTATTCGGTTTATACAAACAAACCTTAATAGATACAAACAAATAGCATAACATTTCATGTAGGAAATACACTTTTTCATAACTGCACTACTCCAGAAAAAATTAGACAGATAAAAACAAACCTTTGCTTCAGATAACAACAACTAATGGGTTAAATAAATACGATTTGGACCCCATTGGATTCCCGCCCTCCCACTCATATTTTAAGATTAGCATCAGCATCGATTATTACATGGTCAGCGGAAATTTGAGTAATTCAATAAAAACTGCTATAGTGCCTAGAGCTGGAAACAAGCGCTACAACTTCCTTTATTGAAGAGCCCAGCGCAGACTCCCCCATACTGAGCAGTTTTAGGCCAAGTTCTCTTCTTTTCACCCGCGCTTTAGCTTATAATGTTTACAGCTAAAGCGCGAGTGCTGTGATTGTAACAAAAGTAAGCAAATTAAAAAAAATGTCGGGCACACCTTTTTTTCAATTTGCGGACTTTTGTTACACTCGCCGCACTCGCGCTTTACCTGTAAACATCATAAGCTAAAGCACTGGTGCCGTGATTACCTTAAAGTAACGAAATAAACAACACGTTTTTTTTCTCCATTTCTTTGTTTTTGAAGTAATCTCGGCACCCGTGTTTTAGCTTAAGCTGATTAAAGCTCACTACGTTGTCATGCCATATTAATCGTGATGTGACATATTAATCATTTGTGAGGAGATATCCATCTGTATAATTGCATTGCAATTCGGAACTCTGAAAACCACATTATAGCCAGTACTGCGGTCCGCATTGTGTGTAGTTTACAATTTAAACAACATTACACTTTACAGTACAGTTGCGCTGATACAGTTAGAACGATGTGTTATAGTACTGTAGTGTTACCTCAATAAGGACCCTGCTGACCTATGGTGTATTCCTGAATGTATTGCATGAAGACAAGTTGTGATCCTGATCACAGTTTGTACGAGAATTGGGAAAGGATCAAACATGAGGGTGCTCCCATGGCCGCTTCCCTGGATGGGCAATCATACAGAGCAGCACCAGGCAGAGCAGCACATAGCCCCGTGATGGATACATGTCTCAGAGCAGGGCAAGAGCAGCACATCCTCCCAGTGCGTCTGTGCCGCTGCCAAGCAGACTCTACACCGGCCGCTCCAGTGTAGGCCACAAAGAGCGCATGCACAAGGCCCAGCCTGAGGGGGTGGGAGATGGATTTAGCTAGCATACACAAATGACAACGTACAGCCTGATTCACGGTTGCAGCAATCTTGTACTGTTCAAATGTATGTATATAATCTACAAGCATCACTAAACACAGTGAACTATTTTTTATGAAATAGAAATATCAATGTTGATGAGCATGCTTTATTTTTTCAACAAAGATACAGATGTATTTTACCCTATTAATTACAGAGATGATGCAATATGCAAAACAGGGCATGCTTGTGAAAACTGCAATATTGATTAGTCTGTAAAATTAATATTTCTTAATTAAATACTTATTTTTGCCTAAGCTTTAACTATTGAAATTTAGGTTGACCAACGGAAAGCCAGTCCCCTTCCACCATGAACTAAGTTTCCATGTTTGCAGCAGTGACTGTGAGACCATGGACAAGTGATTCATTAGACGCCATGGAGGAGAACAACGCAAATGATTCTACATTTCTCACTAAGAAGGAAATAAAAGTATTCCTGCTGCACAACGAGCGTGTGTGCACACCAGGAAGGAGGGCAGGGGCTACCAAGATGGTGCGAGAGGGAGGAGGAACGTGAAGACAATCATGGGGCAAGGAGCTGGGAGGGGGGCTGGGCACAAAGGAAGGAGAAATGCGAGTCACGGCCGGCCTGGGCAGAAATGCTTGCCTGCGGCCCTGAATAAGTGACGGCGGGGGGGCGGGGCAGCGGAAGCCTTTGATCGTAGGGATGTGGCAGCGAAGCCTTTGATGTGCCAAATGCTGCTGGCAGGGGGAAGGATCGTGCAAGCTCGTCCACGAGGAGCTTGTCACGTGATTCTATTTCTCGTGAACTGTTGGGAATCCAGCTTGAAGAGAGCCAATCAGCTGCCTGAATAGAGCCTTTGGGGAAAGAAGCAGATCAGCGACATAAGGGCTCACCCATGTTTTCTATTTCTGCTAAATAGAAAAGGGGCGAGCCCTAAAAACAACAGTTGATGGATAGAATGCAGTACAATGTCATACATTCACCCCAGTACAGAGATCTGGGCCTAAATCCATCGTTTTTTTGCTCACCAAGCCACCCCAGTTCAGGCATGGCCATATGCAAATGAGGCTTGACCCTGTGCCTCATGGGAACAGTCCAGCCCGAACTGCCAAGCCATGTCTTCCCTGGACCGGAATCAAGCATTCTAGGACCTGTTTCTGGCTATCAGCCGCCATCAGCCAGGATAGCTTGACTCCAGTGGCGTGGAGAGCACAGGACTCACATCTGAGCATACCTGTCCCACTCGGGGTGACAAATGTAAAAATAACAGTTGATGGACAGAATGCAGAACAATGTCATACATTCACCCCAGTACTGCGATCTAGGCCTGAGGATCAGCAGCAAGTAATCTGTAACCACATTTTAGGCCACCATCACATACGTCACAGTGCCACCAGGCACATATCCCACAAAAATTGCATAGGTCCCTGTGCCCCTATTATGTACAATGCGGTAATTGGGAACCCCTGTTCCTTCCACGTAGGTCCCTGGGCCCCCTGCCCACCTACAACAGGGAATACAGTAATTCCTACAGACACTCAAGTGCCCTTAAATGGCAGCCCCTCGGGACAGAGACAAGCAGGGAGTGCGATGTAAATCCACTCGGTAAGTCAGCCCTGGCTCCTCTTAAGTATTCCCAGCTAAGGGCAGCTGCAAACACGCTCTGGCTGGCCGGGTGTCCGTGCTGAGGAAAAAAGGAAACGAGATTCGCCCCCACGGCAGCTGCCCGCGATCATGCTACACTGATGCCTGCCAAATGTGGGGGAGGGTGGGGATTCCGCAGCAGCCTCGTCTGGCTGGGAGAACAATGTGAAGTGGATCACTCACCCGGCAACCCCTCACTGCAAAGGCTCTTCTCTGGCTAGCTGCTGCAGCGGGACACAGAGCGAAGTCTCAGTCGACTTCCCTTTTCTCCGCTCGGCTTTGCTACTGTGGTGTGGCCCCGCTCATAGTGACGCTGGTGTTGCTAGGCAACGCAGAGGACTCCCCGGTCCGGGAATCCTCTCTCTCTCTCTGTGCCATTGGGCAGCCTGGGGACACATAGCAGAACCCCGGCTGCACAGAAACCCTTCAAAATGCTTGGATAAAAGTGGGAAAGTGCTCCCCTTGCTTGAGCTCTCTCCTCTCCAGGTTCAACCACCGCTCTGGGGGAAATGCATCCCAATGTACGCTGCATGGCAATGCCCAGTGTACTGTACTCGCTGCAGGGTGGGCTGAGCCCACTCCTTGGACTCGGGCACTGCTGATTTCCAAGCGCTCACCACGCGCTAATGCCTCTCAAGCACAAGGGCGTAAACAGAGTGAAAGCGCCTTCCATGCGCTTCTGGGGTATAGGACACCTTGCTTAGGGCAACAGCAAAGGTTAGGCGCTCCCCAAACACTTGTAAGGGATAAATCCAGCGCCCTTCATGAGCTGGATGAGGGGGATGCACCACCTAGTCCCCTGAGAAGACTGGGGCAGAGGACAGGGTCCAGTTAGGCCAGCAGACAGGGTCACCCCGCAGAGTGGCAGTCCTTTCAGCCACCCAGCAGGCAGCAGATCAGTCCCTAACTGCGGTTGCTCCTGGCCACAGCACTCCTCTTCCTTCAGTACGGTTCCAAGCACGAGCCAGTTCAAGAAGTTCAGCAGACATGGGGTCACATCACCAATACTTATAGTCCATATGTCTTTGTTCTGCCCCCTAGCACACGTCTCTGAGCGCAGTCCAAACCAGTTCTGGGGCCACCTTAGCATATCATTACAAGTGCACCACCACCTCCATTTTTAGGTTTCGACCTGGCGAGGGGCACGCAGTGCCCCTCCCAGATCGAAAACATTTGTTTTCAGTAGGGATGTTTGGACCGCCTCTGTTTCCAATTGGCTAACTCCATAAATGGAGACTAGCCATTGGGAGGCAGAGGCTGTCAATCGCGCTTTCTCTTGAAAACGCGATTCGGGGGCGTTTCTGGTGCTTTTTTTAAGCCCCGCCCCTTTGTCCAGGGCCGCGCTGTCATTGGCTGCCGGCCCGGGACACCCCCGTGACGTCATTTCCCGGGCCGCGCTGTGATTGGCTGCCGGCCCGGGACACCCCCGTGACGTCAGCCAATCACAGCACGGCCCGGGACCTGACTTGTTTTAACAGTCACTAACCCTAAATTAAGAACCGCTGCGCTTACGCATTAAATGGATATCCCGCCCCCTTTAAGAAGCTCTATAGATGTAAGGGAGATTTGAGACACACTTCAGCCAACTGCTGCCGTTTTCTTACTGGAGTCTACTTTTAGACATTTTGAGTCTTTCTTCCATTTAAAACATTATCAAATGGCATCACAGAGAAGAGGATTGGAAAAAATAACACGATGAAAGCAACATTTTATCACGAGTAAAAAATGGCAATGGATTGATTTAAGAAAAATAATACCTCGAGTGACATTTACTTTGGGGGTGGGGGGGAGATAGCGCTATACGATGTGGCCCTTTCCGAACCCGGCACGCGCGAATCTATTCAATGAAGTTGGTATAAGGTGACTCTCTCACTCTCCTTGCGGTATTAATTGGTAGAAAGTTATCACCACTTCTGGTGAATTCCAGTCTTTACCGTGTGTCAAAGGCGAGTAAACAGTGTGCTGAACATAGAATATTACGGAACACGCTGCCCTAATTTCGTTTTTAATTTGCAGGTATATACATTCTCGCTTGTTCTGCATTGAAAATCAAATTTGTGAATGCAGGACTTCAAGCCAATCACGGCGAACGGGGCTGGTGACTCTAACCAATCAGTGGAAGGCATGGTTTTAACCAGTGACGCAACAATCATGTAGACTAATTCGAAGGATAAACAGAGTTTCATGTGCGAAGAAAGTTGCCCCGGGGTGCAGCTTGTGCATCTTCCTTGGAGCTTCCTGCAGCGGCGCCTCCTCTCCCTCGCCTGCTCCAGGGTCGGGACTCAGGTCGGAAGGGGGCGAGTCCCCTGCCTGGGGCTCCATGGCCGCTGCTCTGAGCACGGACCCCCGTCGGCCGGTGACCCTGCTGCCGCCTGAGGGCACGGACGGGCTGCCCCGCGCCTTCCTGCAGAGCCTGCGGACCCTCTTCGATATCCTGGACGACGGGTGGCGGGGCGCGGTGCACATCGCGGAGATCGAGTCCCGCTGGCAGGGGGCGGACGCGCTGGAGCTGCCCCGCGGGGTGCTGGAATGCCTGCGCCGGGCGGCGCCCCCCCAGCGGCCTGCTCACCTTCGAGCGCTTTGTGCACGGGCTTCGAAGCTCGCTCTCCAGGGCAGAGCTGGGTCAAGTCCGCGCTTCCAACGCCGGGGGCGGCGATGAGAATAGAGGGAGGCCGGTCCTGCTGCGGGTCAAACAGGGCAAGGAGAAGCAGTGGGGGGTCATCCAGCAGCTGTCCGAGGAGCCCAAGGGGGGCGTGAAGAAGCCCCCTCCGCTGGGGGTGCGCTACATGAACGGAGGCTCAGACGTCCTGCACCGGGTGGTAGACAAGCCTCCTAGCCCGCAGGAGGTGGGGCCCCTGCAGCATCGACCCCTCCCGGAGCGAAAGGGCCCGCAGTGGAACCAGAACGGAGCCACAGGTAATTACAGAGACCCTTGCATGAGCCTCAAGCACAGTGTTGTTTTCACCGCCCCTCCACACATCATTCTTATATTTATAACCCATGTAGTAACAATGTACATTTTGACCCCTGCACACAAATTCACACAGGTCTACTGTTTCATTCTTGTTTTAGGAGGATGTTACGGCTTTACAATGTGTCAGTCTTCACTTTAAAACTAGTGCATGTTTCAGTGGTCCCTCTGTGCAGTGCATGTAGAGAAGACCACCCATACCGGGAGCTCTTGGCTGCCCCCCTGTGTCAAGTGGACAGTCCCCTTCTCAAAACTTGGAATTCAAGATAGTGCTAGGAGGACAGTTTCCCCCTGTTGGGTATACAAATACTCTAGTCTAGATCTTTTAGTAGCGCATAACTGACAGTAAGGGTACCTAAGCGCTCCATAGAAAGAAAGGCTAAACTCCATCATACCAATACAATGTGTGCCCAACAGAGCCAAATACACAGGCCCAAGGAGCCCATTAAAGAGAAAAGTAAGGTTTAGCACTGGGCTAGCCAGTATTAAAATATTTTCCTGTACTTCACAGCATATGACTACCAAAGAATGCCACTTTGGGCTATCCTTCTCAATCCAGATAACTGATTAATCCACCACTCAAATTACTTTCGGGGTTGCGTGCTACTCGCCGAAAAAGCGATTCGACGCCTCGTCAGGGGCAGTAAGCGCTATACAAATGCAATTGCAATACAATACAATACCAATAATTTTTAACACTCTGGGGGTAGAGGGGGCACGTTATTACAAGGGGCACATGTCGGAGAGGGCGAAGATCAGGGACTTCTTCCAGACCCATGCCCCCCACAATCCCTAACCAAACGGTACACCCAGCCCTAGGGCGGCCTAGGCAAGAGCCCAGCAATTCACAAGCAGGCACACTTTCGGAATAAGAAAGCATCTCTCCCTCGCACCCACATCAAATACTAGTCCAATAGGGGCGTTTGGGGATGGGTGCATGGTGACATTAACCTAGCAAGACTGCCCTGGCCCATGCCGGTTACAACAGGTTGTACTTCTCTATAGAAAGGGGTCGAACAGACCAGCACACCCTTTTCTGCGCTGAAGTGGACAGGGAGGGGTGCCACCTATTATTGCTGTTCTTTGAGCCAACATAATTTACAATTCCGGGACATGTGGCACCACCACGCATACAAGGTGAAAAGCGGAACCACGAAATGCACAGTGCTTTCAAATATGAAGGCAAGACTGCAAGAGATTTATATCGGGGGCAGGGGCTCTTGGAAACGTTAAGCCTACGGGGGGGGGGGAGGGGGGTAGATGAGACTTCCGTCCAGCCATGGCCACACCTGATGCATTACCAATTGGACGGCGCCATGGTGAAACCTCTCCCCTCACATCCAGTGTCTGGGCTTGAAACGACGTACTTTTACACTAGTATTACAGGTGCGAGAAATGAGACGATGTTGTGGGCTGGCCATGGAGCATACTACCCCTTGTCTAGTGAGTAAGTAAGAAGACGTGAACAAAATGCTGCCTTAATACACTATGCAATCCTGTGCCACTATGGATCTTCTAGTATTGTCTGAGCAGTTAAGAGTGGCACATCGCAGTGTCGGGTGTCCGAGAGATGGTTTGAGCTGTTGACCCATGGGGCACGATTTGTGGAGTGAACACTCCTCGTCCCCGTAGTAATGAGCAATCCAGGAGTAAGGTTAGTGTTTGAGAAAGCAATGCTTGCAACGTCCTGCTGGGGCGCAGAGTGGGTGCTAGTTGAATACCGCCCATATATATATATATATATATCTACCATAAGGGCAGGTGGTGTGCCCCTTTAAACCTGCAGGAAGTCTGGTTAGAGAACACCTCAATCTGCCACACTGACTACTACGTAGAAGGGCTCCAGCCACAAACGAGTCTCATCCTGGGCGCCCCTTTAACACCACATTTCCACCTAGAGAGTACCTTTTTAAGCCCCCCTCTAACTTTTCCAAAGGCGAAACCGTTGCATTGTAAATGCTTGTTTGTGTAAGCCTTGGCACCAGACACACCACATGGGGGCGGAGCCAACATTGTAGAAGGCAAGCACAGCCCTATTCAGGCGCAGGTGCCACACAGTTAAAGCACATGTCCTACCTTTTACCTACACCGCACTCTGCCCATAGGGCTAGCTAGGGCCTACCTTAGTGGTGACTGACATGTAGTAAAAAGGGAGTCGCAGACGTGGTAACCCCTTTACGTGCGACGTCACAGCGGCAGTAAACTGCGCGTGCAGGCCCTGCACTGGCAGAGGCCTGAGCAGTGGCGGCTGGTGACTTTTCAAAGTGGTAGAGCGTAAAAGTTAGGGCCGAGTTTGACTAATGAAGGAAGTCCAGCTAACTCACGGGAGGTTGAGGGGCTTGTCCTTGACGAACCAGGCCTATGTTTGTAAGCAGTCATTTATAATAATTTCATGTTTACATGGTGATGACTGCTACAGCATTGCAGCTCGGTGGATTAATGTTGCTATGAATCACACTTATTACTGTCACCTAACTCTGTGATAGGCTCAGTCAGCTCACCGGAACTTTGAGTGTGATCAGGAGATGGCAAGGAGCTCTCTGCAGCAGATTCATTAACCCACCAAGCAAACTGTAGTGCCACAATAGGTGCTAATATCGAGAGATGGCATTAGAGTTTGACGAAATCAAAAGATATTAGATCAGAAGTTTGGGCCCTCGTATTGTTCACATTTTTGTTTAAAACTTACACCTTTTCTTCTGTGTGTCTCCTAAAATATGATTTTTGTCCAGACCATTTCAACAGGAAAGTACGGTCTTGATCATCAGTACATCTTTCAAAAGTTGGCTTCTATCATTTAGTGTTGCCATATCACTGATTGTTTATTCTTCCTGGACTTTTATGTTACAAACCATTACTATCTGGTACGTCAGACCATTTAATTCATTGAAAGAAGTACAACTCCCAGAATTCTTTAGGTTGTCAAGTGAAAGCCGGAATCTGGAAACATGGTGTCCTCAGGACACAGAGCTTTCTGGCAACTTTGTGGACGTTCTCACCCTCTCTATTTTCTACAAAAACCACATTCAAAGTTTCTGTGAAACACAAATTATAGTCATTAAAAGTAACAGATAAACTCAAATTGAGACTGTGTTTGATCTTGCAGCATGACCTTGCTACGCGGGGTCAAACTGCTTTAAGCTTTTTCTGAAAATGTTTATCTGGAATAACTAAATTGCACTCAGAAGAACCAGCTTCAAAGCACTAGAGATTGCTCTGCAATAGATAACACCTGTGTCTTTGGAAGAGCCTTTTACTAATAAATGTTTTAATATAAAAAAAATTTTATTGACATGCAGGACGACCTGTGCGACACTGGACGACCCATTCTCAAAGCTATTTACTGATGAGAAACCGTACGACAAAAGTGGCACCCTTTAAGCCTGTCATTTTCCCACAAAAGGAAACTTTGCAGACAAATAGGTTTTGGTGCTGTGTAATTGTACAGCTCAACTGCATTCAGTTACACAGTACAAACACTATCTCAAGGGGCACGAGCATGAGGATCAAGGCAGTCGTTCCTTTGGGAATTTATTAAGCTTGCAAACCTGTGTTTGTGACATTCATCTACTCATTTGCGAACCTGTTCTACGCTGGAAATATTCTGATATTTACTCCTGCAAATGGCTGGAGTTCCACACTACCTTCCTGCTTACCTGAACCCCCCTCTGCTGCCCTTCCTTGGGTCTCCTCCGCCGGACCAACCAGCTGCCGCAGAGCCGCCCTGTGAACCCCTTCCCGCCACAGACCTCCGCCGACCCCGCCCCCCCCTGCCCATTTGACGCCCCGCTCCCACCACCCGGCTGACCCGCCCTCCAGGCTCCTCTCTTATGACGTCCCCAGAGCGACCACGCAGCGGAAGCGCGCAGCGGGAGCACCGAATGAGCGCCGAAGGTGCGCCAAAGGTAAGCCCGTCTGCGCCTGGACCGCGCCCAGTGCCAGGACCCCTGGGCCCCGCAGCCACCAGCCCACCCGCCGAACCTACCTCGCTACCGAACTCATCGCACTCAACGACGGCCGAAGCCCGGGTTGCTACCGAGCCACCCCAAGACGCACCCACGGACCCTTCTGCTGCCACTCCTGCAAGTTCACCAGCATCCGGACCTGCACCACGCCGGCACCGACCAAGACGGACAACAGCAGCAGCCACCTGAAGTGCATCCTGCTCAACACCCGCTCCGTCCACAGACACGCCGTCGAGCTCTGGAACCTGCTCGACACCACAGCCCCAGACGTCGCCTTCATCACGGAAACCTGGATGAACGCCTCCTCAGCGCCCGACATCGCCATCGCCATCCCAGACGGATACAAGATCATCCGGAGGGACCGCATCAACCAGACTGGAGGAGGCATCGCCATCATCCACAGGAACACCATCCGCATCACGACCAACACCGACGACACCCTCAAACCCGCCGAGCACCTGCACTTCCAGATCCACATCAACCCCAAGACCACCCTCAGAGGCACCCTCATCTACAGACCCCCGGGACCACGCACACAATTCAGCGAGGACATCGCCGACTTCGTCAGCCCACACGCCCTCCCCTCCGCTGACTACATCCTCCTCGGGGACCTCAACTTCCACCTGGAGAACAACAACGACCGCAACACCACCACCCTGCTGGACAACCTCGCAAACCTCGGACTCAAGCAACTGGTGACCACCCCCACCCACTACGCCGGACACACACTCGACCCCGTCTTCTCATCCAGCAAGGACATCGCCTTCAGCCACGCCACCGGACTCCACTGGATGGACCACAGCTGCGTCCACTTCAGCTTCACAAGGACCACGACCCACCACCACCAGCAACAGGTTGCACGCAGAAGCTGGAACAAGATCACAGCCAACCAACTCGTGACTTCCCTGAGCAAGAACCCACCCACCAGCGCAACAAACCCCAGCCGAGCGGCCACCAACCGCACGAAGTGGATCAGCGACTGCGCAGACGACCTCGCCCCTCTGAAGACCCCGCCCAGCAGACCCGGCAGCAAGAAAGCCCCATGGTTTACCGACGAACTCAAGAGCTCCACGAAGAACTGCAGAACCCTCGAGAAAGACTGGCGCAGAAACCCAACACCGGACAACATGACTGCCCTCAAGCTCGCCACCGAAAACACCACCAACTGATCCGCGCCACCAAGAAAATTACATTCAAGGAACGACTGCACAACAACGCACACAACAGCAAGGAGCTTTTCAACATCGTCAAAGAGCTCTCCAACCCCAACGCTGGAATCAACGACATCACCCCTTCGCAAGACCTCTGCAACTCCCTCGCCGCCTACTTCCACAACAAGATCGCGGACATACACAACAGCTTCTGCTCTCAACCAACGCACGCCACGACCGAACCACCGCCCCCCCACCACCACCCTCCACGCCTGGACCCCGATCAGCACCGAAGACACCGTCCGCACGATGAACTCCATCCACTCCGGATCTCCGACCGACCCCTGCCCCCACCACGTCTTCAACAAGGCCGACGCTGTCATCGCACCCCACCTGCGGGACATCATCAACACCTCCTTCGACACCGCTACCTTCCCGGAGAGCTGGAAGCACGCCAAACTCAGCGCTCTACTAAAGAAGGCATCAGCCGACCCCACTGACCTCAAGAACTACCGCCCCATCTCGCTGCTCCCGTTCCCTGCAAAAGTCATCGAGAAGACCGTCAACAAACAGCTGGCCGCCTTCCTCGAGACGAACGGATCCCTCGACCTCTCGCAGTCTGGCTTCCGGGCCAACCACAGCACCGAGACCGCCCTGATCGCAGCAACCGATGACATCCGAGCCCTGCTCGACAACGGAGAAACAGCGGCCCTCATCCTCCTGGACCTCTCCGCGGCTTTCGACACTGTCTGCCACCGCACCCTAGCACAGCGCCTCAGCAACGTCGGAATCCAGGAGAAGGCACTGGAGTGGATCATCTCCTTCCTCGCCGGAAGGACACAGAGAGTCCGCCTCCCCTTTCAGATCAGAAGCCACCGAAGTCATCTGCGGCGTTCCCCAAGGCTCCTCGCTCAGCCCAACCCTCTTCAACGTCTACATGAGCCCCCTCGCAGCCATCGCACACCAGCACAACCTCAACATCATCTCCTATGCCGACGACACCCAGCTGATCCTCTCCCTCACCAACGACCCCGCCACCGCCAGAGCCAACCTACACGAAGGGATGAAAGAGGTAGCCGAATGGATGAAGGACAGCCGCCTGAAACTGAACTCGGACAAGACGGAAGTCCTCATCCTGGGGTCCTCCCCCTCCGCCTGGGACGACTCCTGGTGGCCCCCAGCCTTAGGCAGCGCACCCAAACCATCAGACCACGCATGCAACGTGGGCTTCATCCTGGACTCCTCCCTCTCCATGACCAGACAAGTCAACGCCGTCTCCTCGTCGTGCTTCAACATCCTGCGCATGCTACGGAAGATCTTCCGGTGGATCCCCACCGAGACCAGGAAGACGGTCACCCAGGCCCTCGTCATCAGCCGTCTGGACTACGGCAACTCCCTCTACGCCGGAACCACCGCCAAACTCCAGAAGAGACTCCAGCGGATCCAGAACGCCTCAGCACGACTCATCCTGGACATCCACCACCGCAACCACATCTCCAGACACCTGAGAGACCTGCACTGGCTCCCGGTCAACAAGAGAATCACCTTCCGCCTCCTCACCCACGCACACAAAGCCCTACACAACCAAGGTCCAGGTTACCTCAACAACCGCCTCAACTTCTACGCCCCCAAACGCCAGCTTCGATCGACCGGCCACGCCCTCACCGCCGTCCCCCGCATTCGAAGAGCCACCACAGGGGGAAGGTCCTTCTCCTACCTCGCCGCCAAGACTTGGAACTCCCTCCCGACACACCTCCGCCTGACCCAGGACCACCTCGTCTTCAGGAAGCAGCTCAAGACCTGGCTGTTCGAGCAGTAGCGGACCCCCCCACTTCCCCCAGCGCCTTGAGACCCTCCGGGTGAGTAGCGCGCTCTATAAATGCTGTGATTGATACCACAATCATTTGAAATCTGCTGGCTGTAACCCCCTGGGAGACTGTTGGTTCTGGCTGTAGTTCATACCGGACACTATTCTCTTGCACTGATTCCACCTGCTGGTCAGGGTAATTCTCCGCGTTGGCTCCATCCCCTACTGGCCTCTATTAAGCCAAAACAAAGACGAGAAAGATAACCCAACCCATGTCCCTGAGGTTAACACCTCATGTCTCGTCTCCATGCTCACTACAGCCAGGGTGCCCAGGACGGCACACACTGACCCTGAGAGCCCTTATGTAATGTCCTGGCCACCAGCACGGCTACACATGAAAACTGCACAAACACACAAATAGCTCCTTCCAGAGCGGTCACGGCTGGTGGATCATGGCAGTCGCAGGCAGGGGACTCACGGGTAGGTGTCACGGGGAGGGGTTTATAATAAAACTTTTTTTAAACTTAACCTTACCGGGTCCTGGGTACCGCGCCATCTCAGCTCCTGGCAGTGCCAGGGTCCCAACAGGAAGCAGCCACAGGCAGCCTCCCTCTCCTCCCCATAGCCAATCATAATGCTGCAATGGCAGTGTTGTAATTGGTGACGCGCAGCAGAGAGCGCCCTAGCCGGGCCATTTTCTCTATGTAGGATGCATGCAGCAGCCTACATAGAGAACAAGCATTTGCAATGCAATAGGTCTCGCATTAGGAACGTTTGAGCTATTGGTATTGTAAATGGCAAAGTTTTTATTTATGTTTTTTTTTTAAATACCTAAATTAATAGCTTTGTCATTTACAATGCCAATAGTTATAACTTTCGCAAATGTGATACCTATAGCATTTGTAATGCAATATGTTTTGTATTTACATGACTTAGATGTATTGATATTACAAATAACAATGGCGTTTAATTTTTTTAAATAACTAATACTTAAATAAAAGTTATTGTAATTTATAATGGCAATAGCTTAAACTTTTCTAAAGAACTTTTGTGAAATTATGTTCAGTGTATCAGAGAGCGCAATAATACGTCGCGCCGCCGGCCTGCGACCAGGAAGTCAGGCAGGCCGGGCGGGACAACCGGAAACAGGAAGTAGGAGGGCGGGAGCCTACCCCGCCTCCCACGGAAGAGCCGCGATTGTTTGGAGCACCAGAGCAGGCAGGAGCCTACCCTGCGCCCCGGTGCTGAAGAAGGGAGGAAGAGTTCTGCTGCCGGTGAGAGCCGCTGCACCAAGGAAGCCGGTGAGTGGGGTTGTTGCTGGGCTGCGAGGGCGGGGGGCATGTGTGTGTGCGCGCGTGTGCGGCGGCGGGCTGGGTGTGAGCGTGCGTGCGTGTGTGTGTGTGTATGTGTCTTGGAGTCTGTGTGTATGCGTGTGTGTGTGTGACTGTGGGGGGGTTGCCTGTGTGGGTGCCTGCGTGTCTGTGTAAGTGCGTGTGCGCCGTGTGTGTGTCTGTGTGCATGCATGCGCGCGCGAGAGGCTGACTTGCAGTGAAAGTCGGACAGGGGATGTGCACGGCGCCGGCCTGGGCGTGCGCGCCCACGAGTTCAAATCCGCGAGGGAAAGCGCGTGCACCTCCCCTGTCCCATTTACAAAGTATACTAAAGTATACTAGAGGTCCCTTCGCTATGCTCGACCTAAAAATGTGACAAGAACATTCTATCCATCTTGAAACAAAATCTGTCAAACTACATTTTGAGCCAGTGATTAGTTAAACAAAAAATTGTTGGTTTAGTGACAAATATCTCTCGATGTCGCTTTAAAGGTTTAATTAATCAACGTAACTGCTTCAGTTACAAAAAAACAACTTATGTAACTGATAGTATATACAACTCACGAGTCACCCTCTCCTTCCTTTTAATGGAGAGGTGAGCTGGCCGAGGGGGGTTTATCACGTATCTCATCTTTCTTGTTCAAGGGTACCTAGCGACCAGAGACTATCGTGACACTAACCCATGCCCACTGGGCATTCTGCAGACCAGCAGATATTTCAATACAAACATATCAAGTGTGTATAGGCTAAATATACATTCACGTCGCACCTTTCATGAGCCCCAACACTCAAAATTCAAACCAACGAAAACTAAACATTCAAACTTTCTAGACCTTTTTACTTTAGTTATCGTGCTGTATGGACGACCGTTTAAAAACAAACGCTGCAAAGTATTAGAAACATACTATTTTTTTTAAAACACATTACCCAGCCCAAAGAATGTATATTTCATTTCCAATTTTGAAAAAAACCTATTTGTTCACCTGTATCATGTGTCTGTTCTGATAAACGGTTACAGACAAAAAATGACGAGAAACAACGGTTATTTCATGTGCAGAAGTCACGTTTTTAATGGAAATAAGTGAGCGGCAGAGGAAGTGAAAGGCATTTAAATGTAAAAAAAAATAATCTGAAAACGGCCCCACGAATGACAAACCTAGAAGATTTCATTTCTCCATCAACCCAATTCACTTAACACAAAAGTATTGTGCATCTAGTTCGTAGCAGCATATGCATTCAAAACTACTTTATTTCCTGCACTGACTCATACATTTGGGGTTGGGGGCGGCGTATGTGTCACAGGTTGGGTTCGATTTCTTTCTTTGCGGGTGCAAGGCAGAGTGACACACCGCAACGTGAGAGGCTTGACGAAACATTTCTGTACACTGAGGCCGACGTTAGCATGACTGACTTCAAAGGATTAAATATTTTATGTCCTTATTTATACATGACTAACAGCTGAAAATGGGCATAGCCACAAAACCAACGACTTCAACATTCATAAGTTGGAAAACACGTATATACGACTGCTTCAAGCTTTCTTCAGTTTCCTTTGTTAGTGGGCACTAAAGCAGGCAGGGAAATAACCCCCGGACCGGTCAGTAAAGCAGGTGGGCACAAAGATGCCTACATTTACCTATCTGATACAGAAATGACAAGAGTGGTATGAAAGGGCTGATGACAAAGAACATACGCGCGCTCTGGAGGTATTGGAGTGACAAAGGCCCTGATGAAAGCTACTCGGAAGGAGACGAAATATAAAAGAGAAGTCAAAACGAAACCTAAGAGCCGCGCGCGTGAGCTTCTACCGTAGACAGCTCACGTCGCGCGGCTCTTAGGTTTCGTTTTCCAAAGCGCATGCCAGAGTCGCGCTCGCACACATGCGCGCTCACGAGGTCAAATCCGCGAGGGAAAGCGCGTGCACCTCCCCTGTCCCATTTACAAAGTATACTAAAGTATACTAGAGGTCCCTTCGCTACGCTCGACCTAAAAAGGGAGAGTGCGCATGACTGAGTTGGTCAGCCCTGGGGCCAATCAAACAGTCAGTCCACACAACGTGGGCAAGCCACTCCCCCTGCGCTCGAGAAGGACCGCCCATCCGCCCACCCCAACCAGGCACTCCAGGCACTTCTGATTTCTCGCACTGCGCAACTGCCCAACTTCTTGGCAGAGTAGAAATAGTGGTTGGACGAATGCACCTGCTTGCACCCCGACTTATATTATGGGACAACTGGGATATCAGACCCGACGATAGTGTCTGTCTTGAGAATATGCCAATGCTTGTTCATAATGGACCTCAATCTGTGTGAGTCCATGGAATATGGCGTTATTAATCGGAATTTGCCACCGTCTACACTTGGTCCACCCCTTTTGTTAAAAAGCGTCCGTTGTCCCATTGATAACTTTTAGAAAAGCTAGATCATTACGAGACCACTTGGTACACAGCCATCTTGATCCAATGGTGAAACAACCTGGGACGCTAAAGGATGCGAAAGGATTCTTCCCATGTGGGAGATGCAAGGCTTGCGCCTCCAGTAAACGCACTTTGTCATATGAAGTAAAAGGCTGTAAGGGAGGAAGGAAGATTAATAAGTTTATGTCATGTCACACCAGCCATGCAGTGTACAGCCTTAGCTGTCCATGTAATTTGAAATACATAGGCAGCACCATTAACCCTGTGAAACTCAGAATCCTCGAGCATATGCGAGCGATCATGAACAAGGATTTTCCCTATCCGGTCGCTCTTTATTTTGCTATTAAACACAACAGCGATAGGAGTTAAATATTTCTGTTTAGATCATGTTCCTGAAAATATAAGGGGAGGAAATAAATTACAGAAACTGAGGAGACTGGAGTCACGCTATATAGTGGACCTAGAGACCCAGGCGCCAGGAGGGCTTAATATCGGGGAAGAAATGGCGGCACATCTTGGTTGAATTATGTTTATACTGAGACAAAAGAATCTTCGACTGTGAAAGTATTATTCAACTTGATTTGCCCTCCAGGTACGATTCAGTGTACACCTTTGTGAACTTTTTATTCTGTGTTTTATTTAGTAATTTTCTTTCTTGAGAGAGCTCTAAAGGTGATAATCATGTGTGTAACTTTGGGAAAAGAAGGATGTTTGAAGTGAGAACCTGCATAGCACAGTGGGGCGGACTCTGCAAACATATCTCCCCAGGATTTGACTATTATATGAGGACCCAGCAGCCATTGGGCTGCAATTGCCGACCCACGGCTTAATTGAACTAACATGCACTATGTGGTGCGGTAGATTCATTAAAAGTACGGCAGTACAGAACACGCCGTACCTTTTTACTAACGTTACCTGTAATTTATAGGGGTAGACGTTGTCCTCGTATATGCTGTCAACAGGGGTAGATAGGCGGAGAACACGCACCATAAGATTTAAATTTTAGGACGTGGTATAATTATGGCAAGAGGGAGGCAACCTTGATCTGGTGGTTGCCTGTGTCGATACACGGCAGGATTAAAGCAAAAACTGTACATGAATTTGAAACAGGATGAAAATGCTTATGTTTGCGCCAAAAAACATATTCAAAGATGGCGCCCATTGACAAATGTATAGCATAGTCCCTTGTCTGTTGTTACCACGCCTTACAGGTTCTTTAAAAATGGTGCCGCGCAATACGTTCCCTTATGACACCGAGGAAGGGACGCTTTCCGAAACGCGTCTGTCTTGCAATAAAGTTTGTTGAAAAGCTGTAAGAACCCGTGAGTGCTGCTGTTTTCTTCCACCTAGATGGGATTGTGAGAAAAACTGTGGAGCAGTGATATATATATATATATATATATATATATATATATATATATATATATATATATATATATATTCACATATATCCAACAAGAAGGACGCACACTCAGGAAGTAAACCAGGTACGTATACCTAACGTGTATGTGCTTAATGTCAAAATTTGTTACATGCAGTATGTAATATAAACAAATGATAAGCGCATGTGTACCTAGTAAAGTAATTAGCCATCTGGAAAGGGACAATGTTTGATTAATATCATGCACTGCCGCCATTACACCTTGTATTATTTCTGTGTCAGGCGAGAATACGACAGTCTCATTAATGGACACAACTGATGCGTCCTAACCACTTTGGTGTACACAAAAGGCAACAACAATCTTGAGGTCTGTACATGCCTATTGCTGCTGGTCACAGTATTTAACCACTGCACTTATCATTTGTTTATATTACATACTACATGTAACAAACTTTGACATTAAGCACATACACGTTCGGTATACAATACATACCGTACCTACTTTGCCCATTTTCAAATGGCCGCCGCAGTTATACTAATTGTAACGTCATGTAAAGTCCGTCATTACTGTTGCGTAATTGTCTAAGTAATGCCTCCTCACTTACATGCTCTCTGTGTGAACAAAACAGCTTGTCGAAACACGTTGCTGATTAAACCGTACCTGGTTTACTTCCTGAGTGTGCGTCCTTCTTGTTGGATATATGTGGATTATTAATTTTGCCGGGAGGCTTCACCAGGGTGACACACCACCTGTTTACGGGCCTGAACTCTGTTTTTTGGTTTTATATCTATATATTACCTACTGGCGGTCGCCAGTTGGTAGTTATAGTTAGGACCTATTTTACATAGGAAATCCGCAACATTCTATTTGGAGTAACTTTGGCGCCGGTTGACGAATCTTTGTGAAATTGTTAAAACTGGTGGGGCGCTGTAACGCCAGGGTAATTTCTAGCCTATTCTTAGACTAATAGTGACTATAATCTACTAGTATTTCAGTCTTAGTAACATTTTCGTTCTTTAATAGGGCTTAACTATGCGCTTTGACAGGGTCTAGTGCCTTTTTCCCGTTAGTCAGGCCTGCAGGCCCGAAAACCATAGAGCAGCCATCTTGGATGGCTGCCTCATCCATTTTAGATAGCTGCCTCGTCTGTCCGAGGCGCTTGCAGAGCAAAGGTAATGTTTAGAATTCAACTTATTATTCGCTAGTGAGGAACCGGTCAAGACCGGCCCTTATCGAAAGAATGTATTTTGCTCTTTGGTGGAAGACGCAACATGCAGGTGGCCACTGCGGAAGGCGTGAGAAGCCGGAGACTGGTACAGGAATTCGGTGGGAGTCGGCCTAAGACTGGAAATTTCCGTAGAGAAAGGGAGAGATATATTATCAAAGAGCAAGTAGCAGACAGGGAGAGAGCAACGTGTGGAGCAGACAGATGAAGTTGGTCCAAGAGCTGGTGATCAATTGCTAGCTTATAACGAAGAGGAGGAAGAGATCAAGAATCCTGTAAGGTCAACATGCAGGAGTGGTAGAGACAGAGACTGAGTTCAGAAGAGGGTTCGAGTTTCGGAACCAAGGCAGCGTAGACGAGGCTTAGCGGTGCAGACGTGTATTCATGAGCCATAGTGGGAGAGCAGAGTCCCGAGCGAGTGAAGACCCGAGAGGGAGAGAGGGATCAGCTCCGCTGCTGAGATTCAAAGACGCACGTATAAGGTGAGTCGTTCTGAGTTAGTGTAGACTACATATAACCATTCATTTTCCTCCCTTTTTAGGTTGTAGATGGTGACTAATTTCAACTATGTCTAAATCGCTAATGCTATTATGTTTGATGGTAGAATAAAGATATAATGTCCAATACATATATTTGAGTGTTGTTTCCATGACAGGACTAACCTTTCTTTTTAACCAGGTGCTGATATACTAGAAGGTTGAGGGAGACCCTTCTAGCAGGTAACTGAGAAATGGAGGACTGGGTATTTTATGACAGGAGAGAACTCCCAAATGAGATAATCAGATAACTCTTCTAAATTAGGAATAGTACATATCGCCGGTGCACCTTAGGTTTACCGCCGATCCCTATAGAACACCCCACTGGGAGACAACAGGTTTACCAGCGGGAAGCGTAGGTGATATTGATCCTAAGAGTTAGGGACTAAGTCGACGGATGTAAAACAATGAATAATAATTAAATAAGTCGAAAGACAGAATAAAGATAATTAAATAAGTCGAAAGACAGAATAATGAATTAAATAAGTCGAAAGACAGAATAATTAATTAAATAAGTCGAAAGACAGAGAAGATAATTAAATAATAAGAAATAAATAAGTATAAGACAAGAGTCAAACAAGATGAGGTAAACATAGGATAAAACGTGAGAGTAGTTTTAATTGTACAGGCTTGTAAATAGCTAATAATCACCTTCTCAGGCAAGTCCTCCAAATATCTTGTAAATAGTGACCTGAGAAGAGTGTGTTTGCGTGACGACTGGGTTAGCCACGGTTGGTGGGCTACCTGTTATAAAAATCCGAGCGTTACAGGCGCTCTGGTCTGCTCATATCCTGAAAGTCTCGGGGTGATTCGTCAAGCGGGGGGCGAGAAAAAAGGGGGGCCCCAAAACGTGTTTTCCCAATGCAAATTCCCATAGGTACTTTTAGTCGCAGCTACAGCCGAACTGCTGAACGGAATTACACCAAATTTAGCAGAAAGGTAGACCTTGGTTCATAGTTGTGCCTTTTGCTTAAATGGTGTAAATCCGTTCAGTAGTTCCTGAGAAAATCACAATTAAAATCACATATATATCTATGGCCGCTCAGGATCAGCGCACCCTGCCGAGCACGAGTTGTATACTAATTGGCTGTCAACACTCCAAACCAGGAAATGTTGGCAGCCATCTTGTGCCTCAGTAGAACCAAGGCAAAGAAACCTAAGAAATAAATTTGAAAAACGCGAAACACAGGGTAGAAACACCCTGACCCCCTAGGCCTGCTCAGGGGGTGCCCCAAGGACCCCCAGGACCAAAGAAAGAATTTTTTTCAAAGACAATCGGCGATATTCGCGCACCCAGCGCGAATTTCGGACGAAATTTTAAAAAAAATGATGTGCGGGTATCCACGCTTCCCTGTTAATTAGCCCCGGGGGCATGATCAAAAAAAGTGTGTGGGGGGGCCCAATCCCCCCACACTGCCCCAGGGACCGCCTCCCCCGGGGCTTTATCATAATATAGGCGGGGGGCTCACACCCCCCGGGGCTTCTTTAAATTAGGTGGGGGGCTCTCAGGCACCCTCAGCTCCGGGGACCGCCACCCCCAGGGCTACTTTAAATTAGGTGTGTGGGGGCTCTCAGGCCATCCCAGACCCGGGGACCGCCACCCCCAGGGCTTCTTAAAATTAGGTGGGGGGCTCTCAGGACCCTCCAACCCCGGGGACCACCACCCATGGGCTTTATTTTTTTAACTACCCTGTGTGGGGGGCTCTACCCCCCACACGCCCCGGGTACCGCCACCTCCCCGGGGCACTAAAGATTCAAATTAGAGGGTCCGTGACAGACCCCCCAGCCCCGGGGACCACCTCCCCAGGGCTTTGTAAACTATGGGAGGCGCCCCCCCTCCTGGAGCCTTGTCGTGGCCCTGGGGACCACCACCCCCAGGGCCGGCTCCTGCAGTGTCCCGGGGTGCCCACCCCCGGAACACTGTACTTTTCAATGACAGGGCGGGAGCCTCGCGGCTCCCATCCTGTCATTGCAAACTGCTTTGCTTCATTAAAGCGAGAGCAGGTTTCCCTGCTCTCGCTTCAATGAAGCAAAGCAGATTGCTTTTCCATATGGGGAGCAGCATGTTAGCTGCTCCCCATGTGGAAAAGCAATGCTGGCTCCCACAGGAGGCGGAGAGCTCACTGGGACCGTGGGGGGATTGGGGAACCCCCCACAGTCCTCAACAAGAGGCCAGGCCCCCGGGGATGGGGTCCCCGGAGCCAGGAGTGGCCCGGGGCCCCCCTCCCCCCAAAAAGAAAAAAAACAAGGCAGAGCCCCGGTGGATGGGGTCCCCGGGGCTAAAAAAAAGCCTCAGTAGGGGGGCCACGCAGCCCCCCTCCTTGGAAAATAATATCAAAGTTAAGTGGCCATGCCCTCCCCAAAAGTAGAAATAATAATAAAAAAATAGAAAGGCTGGCCCCGGGGGATGGGGTCCCCGGGACAGATTAAGGCCTCGGGAGGGGGGCCACGTGGCCCCCTTCCACATTTTTTAAATGTAAAATAAAAAATTAGGGGGCAGGCCCTGGTGGATAGGGTCCCTAGGGCCAAAAAAAAAGAAAAAAAAGGGGGGCTACAAAGCACCCCTTCTTAAAAAAAAAAGTCCGGCATTGCCCTGGAAGCCACGCCCCCTCCTTTCATCACTCCGCAAACGCATCCCCTGGCGCGTTTGCAGAGGGGGAACAAATTCCCCTTGTATACTGGGGGTCCCAGGGGGCCAACCAGCCCACCAGGAACCTCCAGGATGCGCCAGGGGGCTGCGTTGCAGAGAGGTGTTCTGAGGCCATGCCCGTTTTTACACCTCTATGCAATGCAGCTATGTGGCGCTTAATGGAGGTAGCTGGTGGGCTAGTTGCACCCCAGGGGCCCTCAGTATTCAAAGGGAGTTAATCCCCCAACTTAAAACGCGCTACGGGGCACGTTTACACAGTGGTGAAGGGGCGGGGCCTGAGTTCACATGTGTGCAAACACACCCTGTGGTGCGGTTTAAGTTGGGGAATTAATTCCTTGTCAATCCTGAGGGTCCCTGGGGGCCAACTAGCCTAGAAACAGAAGGGGGGCAACAAAGCACCCCTTCTTAAAAAAAAAAAGTCTGGCATTGCGCCGGAGGCCACGCCCCCTCCTTTCATCACTCTGCAAATGCAACCCCGGCGTTTGCAGAGGGGGAACGAATTCCCCTTGAATACTGAGGGTCCCTGGGGGCCAACTAGCCCACCTGGTACCTCCAGTAAGCGCCACCAGGGCCGGCTCTAGGCTCACGGAGGCCCTGAGCAGGGAGTGTAGGTAGGGGGCCCGAGGCCGCCAAATCCCTGCCAGGGGCCACCACGCAAATATGTATCTAAGGATATATATTGGCGTGGCGGCCCCTGGGGTTTGGCGGCCCTGTGCAGGTGCACAGCTTGCACATGCTTTAGGCCGGCCCTGGCGCCACGGAGCTGCGTTGCAGAATATTGTAAAAAAGGAGCGTGGCCTCTGAACACCTCTCTGCAACGCAGCCCCCTGGCGCATACTGGAGGTACCTGGTGGGCTAGTTGGCCCCAAGGGACCCTCAGGATTGAGGAGGGATTAATTCTCCAACTTAAAATGCGCCACAGGGTGTGTTTGCAGACATGTCACCTTAGGCCACGCCCCCTTCCTTCACCACTGTGCAAACGCACCCGTGGCGCGTTGTACGTTGGGGAATTAATTCTCTTTCAATACTGAGGGCCAAATAGCCCAATAGGTATCTCCAGTATGCGCCTGGGAGCTGCGTTGCAGACAGGTGTTCAGAGGCCACGCCCCTTTTTACACCTCTCTGCAACGCAGTTCTGTGGTGCTTATTGGAGGTACCTAGTGGGGTAGTTAGACCCTTGGGACCCTTAGGATTCAAGGGGACTTAATCTCTCAACTTAGAATGGCCCCTTGGTGCGTTTACACAGTGGTGAAGGAAGAGGACGGGGCCTGAAGTGACGTATGCAAACACGCCCTGTTGCGCGTTTTAAGTTGGGGAAAAATTCCCCTTCAATCATGAGGCCTCCGGGGGGCCAACTAGCCCACCCTGTGCTTCCAGTAAGCACCACTGCGCTGCATTGCAGAGAGGTGGTCTAGGCCATGCCCCTTTTTACACGTCTCTGCAACGCAGCTATATGGCGCTTACTGGAGGTACCTGGTGGGCTAGTTGGTCCCTAGGGACCCTCAGGATTGAAGGGGAATTATTTCCCCAACTTAAAACGCGCCACAGGGCGTGTTTGCACAGTGGTGAAGGGAGGGGATGGTGTAGGTAAGCGGCTCTAAATATACTGGACCGAAGTAAAATCAGCCGAACTACGAATTCTGATTTAGTCACCTGTCATCAGGAGAGACCTCAGGGTTGCATCTTTGAGCCCAGTACTGATCCTGAAAAGTAATTCTAACCGTACTTACCAGTAACTTGAATTTCCTTCCATAGGCTAACATTGACTGGTTTCACTTGGAAATTCTTGTAAGTGTGGAGTTTTGGAACTTTATAATATTCCTCTAAAATCAGCTGAACTACAAATTCTGATTTACTCACCTGTTATCAGGAGATAACCCAGTGATGCATCTTTAAGCCCAGCACTGACCCTGAAAAGTAATTCTAACTGTACTTACCAGTAACTTGAATTTCCTTCCATAGGAATCCATTGTCTGGTTTTCACCAGAAAAGTTTCTAAGTGTCGATTTTCACAAACTACAAATATTCCTTAAAAATCGCCTGTATGACTTAAACGCATTCTTTCAACTGTTTACAGGAGATACACCAGTGCTGAATCCAGGATCCACCACTGAGTAAGAAAAAGTAACGATAACACTACTTACCTGCTAAGTGAATTTCCTCCCTCAGGATAACATTGGTTATTCTATGTGAAAAAGTTTCCAAGTGTCAACTTTTAAAATTCAATAATATTCCTTAAAAATCACTACTGTAACCAAAAAGCTTTTACTCAACTGTTTACTGGAGATGTCCCAGGACTGAATCTAGGATCCAGTCCTGTGGTTAGAAAAGTAATCCATAAATTTAACTTATTGCATTTAACTTGAAATGTCCATTGAGCACTATGTTGCATTGTGTTTGAAATTGTGTTGCCCATTGCAACAACTGTAACTACTGTACTTAAAAGTCTATTGCCTGGGGCGTGGCCAAGATGGCGGAGTGAAGAGTCGCTTCCTCCGTGAGCTCCTCCGTCCTCACCCCATATGGGCCGTTTCTCGCCGCTTCTCTCCCCCCCCAGACCTACCTACGGGGGCGCGGGACTCCAGAAACGCACCCAAGCTGCCTCAAGGAGCCGAATCTGCTGGAATCGAGCCGGGAGGCGCAGGGGGGGACCGCACAGGCAGCGGCGACGCGACCCCGGCGCGGGCTGCCGCGCCTCACCGAAGAAGAGCGGAGGCGATCCCCGCCGACATCGAGGGGACCACAGCGGTCCTGTAGCACCAGGCCGGAGGCGGCCTTACGACATGTGTCCCAGAATCAGCAGAGCGTCGGAACCCCAAGAAGACCGCAGCGGCCCCGTGGGCCCGCGCCGGGGACGGCGGAGGCGAGTTTACCAGAGGGGCCGGGACGCGCCGGTGAGTGCTGACGTCGCTGTACGGCTTAACTTGCAACCCAACGCGATCCCCCGTGCAGAGCCCCGGCCCCGACGTTGCCCAGCGGACCCCTCACACCACCTGGAGACTCCCAGGCTCCGCCCAGAACCCCTGCAGCCTGTGTCGGACCCCGAACTACCCGAGGCCGGGGACTGGGCCTACCAGTGGAGACAGTGGGACTGCGGCCTCCTAGTGTGGGCCTGAGTAGCGGCCTGGGACACCCTGCGCCCGAGACAGCTTTGCCGCAACGAAAAGTGGTACTCAGGAAGCCTGGGCCTGACGGTCAGGTCACGAAGAGCGGCCACCTCATAGACGCTGCAGAGCACCCCTCATACCTGTCGGTTCTGCGGCCACACGAGGGGTGAATCCCGAGCTCGCGCACCGAGACAGGCCCCCGGGTATAGCACACCCGAGATTGAGAGGTTGTGGGCGCGCGCCTAGGGCACCAAAGACAGCGCCGCGCCCACGCACTTCGGACACAGCAGTCCACAGGCCGGGAGACCACACAACCTGCCACCTAGTTTCCTTCCTTACTTCGCCAAGCGGGAGTGCCGACGACCCCTCCACGGGGGGAGATGCCAGATCATACTTGGGAAGCCACTAAGCCCTAACCCGCGTACTAGTCACAAGATGGCGGGCCAACGGGGAAAAAAGGGGGAACGCACTCTCCCCGAAATACTGACCAAGATTCAACCCAAAGGGGACAAAGGACAGCTATCGCCGGATGTATCCAAATTGCACCAGGAGGGCCGGGACGGAGACATGCCTATCACTAAATCATTCTTGGAATCCCTCTTCAACTCACTTCGCGAAGACTTCCACACATTGAAACACGAGGTGGCAGGGGAAGTCCAGGAGATTAGGAGAGACGTTGATGGCCTGGGCGAGCGCGAGGCCGCCATAGAAGAATCCGGCAATGCCAGGGATGAAGAGATGGAAATGCTACAACAGTAGGTGGTGCTTTTAAAAGAACAGCAAGTTGATCTCCAAGCCCACGCAGAGGACTTGGAAAATCGGTCCCGGTGGAACAACATCGGGGTCTGGGGTGTCCCACTCAAAGAAGAGGGCAAAGACATCACGGGGTTCCTACAGGAGCTATTCCGGACCGTTTTGGGTGAGCCTGCAGACTTCTCCATTAGAATCGACAGGGCGCAAGGAGTGGGCCCGCAGCGGCGGGCGGCGGCGCCACCTCCTGATATCTTGGCATTCCTCCCAAACTACCCCCTCAAGGAGCGTATCCTCAATGAAGCACGGCGACAACAAACCCTGCATTTCCTAGGCCACCGGGTGGCTCTATACCAGGATCTGTCAGCCATCACGCTCCAGAAACGGAAAGCCTTCAAGCCAGCAACTGACTTTCTACGAAGCAAAGAGGTTCCATATGCTTGGGGCCACCCCTTTCGCTTGATCTTCCGATGGAACGGCACTCTGCATCAGCTATGCTCCCTTCAGGATACATGCTCTCTATTGGGCATCAACCAGCCTGAAGATAGCACTCCGTCAATACCGCCTGGACGATCAGCCCGGGATGGATGGCAGCAGATCGTTCGATGACGTCCTGCGAGATCCGGTACCCGTCCCGATGCACAGACTATCAAAACTGAAATGGACAACGCCATCCAAGAGGTGGCCAAAGACACGGCCTCACCGAGCTGATTCGCCTCCGGGGGAGAGAACTTCAGCATCTGTCATTTTGCAGGTTCCTTTCGGGGACACGGGGGGCGAAGTGGCCAGACGCCCGCACAGGTAACACACCACAGACCTGCACAGTAAGGGAGCAGGCCTGGGACTTTGACTGGAACTATGATTTCACACAGTTGGGGTAATTGGGGGGGGGGGGGCGGGGAAGGTGGGTCTTTGGGGTGGGGGGACCAGTTGGGTTGGGTTGGGGGGGAGGGGGGAGTTGGGGGGGAGATGGCGGGAGGGTAGTTGGGACGCAGTTGGGGGGGAGGCGAAGCTTGGGTTTGGGGCCAGGGGGGGGGAGAGGGGCGGGGGGTCCTCCTTGTCCACCGATATTTGAGTTTCTTTTTCTTCCACGTGTCGGGCTCAGTGCTGTGCAGTCCCGGCTAATTACTTAGGATGACTCGCCCATTGAATATTCTCTCCCTTAATGTGAGGGGACTTAACAACCCGATCAAACGCAGGGTGATACTTTCCCTTTTGGAGCACTCTGCAGCGGACATCTGCCTCCTACAGGAGACGCATTTGATGCCGAAAGATCACCATCGTCTTAAGTCTCGAGCCTTCCCCTTGCAGTTCTTCTCGTCCGCATCTAAGAAGGTGGAGGGAGTGGCGATTCTAGTGTCCAGATCCTTTGGGGGGCAGGTTCTGCAGAGGGAGGCGGAGATCAAAGGCAGGTTGCTGATACACAGCATTCTACTTGTGGGGCAGGCAATTTTAGTGGGCACCATATAAGTACCCAATGAGGGTCAGGAAAAATTCCTACACACAGCATTAGAGACGGCCACGGCTAACACACAACCACACTTACTGCTAGGAGGCGATCTCAATTTAGTATTCCACAACACGGCGGACTGTTCCGGCCAACGTTATGGGCAGGTGGGAGCACTCTCCAGGGCGGGCCACACTCACCTCTCGGACCTGGGCCTTGTTGACCTGTGGAGGCACTTCCACCCACAAGCCACGGCATACACCCACTACTCGGCAGCCCACAAATCCTACGCGAGACTCGATTATTTTCTGTGCTCCTCACAGTTGGTGCTCCGAGCGAAAGACGTAGACATCCTCCCGACCTCCCTGTCGGACCATTCCCCGGTAATGGCCTCATTACTCTTTCCATACGCGCCTGGTCCGCAGCGACACTGGCGCTTTCGAGACGCCTTGCTTCAGAACCCTGCCATAGTAGAGCGGATTAAAGCCGCCATCACCCAGTTTCTCACCCACAACGCCAACACGGATACTACTAAGGCTACACAGTGGGCCGCACTCAAGGCGGTCCTACGGGGAGAATTCATCTCTATAGCCGCAGCCAACAACAGAGAACGCGCTCAGAAGAGGGCGGAGATAGCCCAACGTGTAGCGGAGCTGGAGCAGATGCACCAACGCACGGGGGCGGCCCGGGCGTGGTGCCAACTATGCACGGAGATGAAAATGTTGGCGGCCCTGGACCAGGATGTGGCGGAATATGCTGCCCTACGCCTCCGGCATTCGTATTATACTGGGGGTGATCGCTACGGGAAACTCTTGGCGAGTAAGCTGAGAGAGCAACGCCACAGACAGGGCATACGAACCATCCGGTCCAGTCAGGAAGACCTCGTCACCGACAATGTCCACATTGCCGCGGCTTTTGGGGACTTTTACGAAACCTTGTACACAGCGGACTCGCTTGACTTACAGGCGGGCCGCGCATACCTGGGAGGTGCACCCCTCCCGTCTTTGAACGAGGCACAAGCAGAGTTCCTTGATTGGCCTATTGGCCTGGAGGAGGTCATCTCGGCGATATCTCGCCTCAAACTGGGGAAATCACATGGCCCAGACGGCTACTCAGCGGCCTTTTATAAAACCCTTTGTCATCAGTTGGCCCCACTGCTACGGGACCTTTTTAATGCCTTCGACCAGCCCGGCGCAATTCCCGCGGACCTGCTGGTAGCAGCAATAACGGTTATACTTAAACCCGGACAGACCCCACCCGGTGTAGCTCCTATAGGCCGCTTTCACTTTTAAACATAGACCTTAAGCTCTACACGGCATTCTCGCGAACAGGCTGGCACCATATATTCAGCAGCTGGTGGAACCTGACCAAGCAGGTTTCATTCCCCAACGGCAGACCAGCGATAATACTAAACGGGTCCTCCACCTCATCGAGGCCGGGTCGCGGACGAGGCCAGACTGTATGCTGCTTACCATCGACGCCGAAAAAGCATTCAACAGGGTGCACTGGTCCTATCTGGAACTGGTGTTGCAACACTTCAGTGTGGGAGAGACCCTCTGCAACCGCATACTGAATTGCTATCACCAGCCTAACGCCACAGTCCGGGTCAATGGGCACACCTCCCCGCGCTTTCCGACCAGCAGGGGCACCAGGCAAGGGTGCCCTCTCTCAGCGATCCTTTGTGCTCTATACATGGAGCCATTAGCGCAGCGGGTCAGGCAACATAACCTCATCAAAGGCATCCCCTTTGGCGGCGACGTGCATAAGAATAGTTTATATGCGGAATATATTCTGCTCCCCCTTACGGAGCCGATGCAATCCCTCCGAGCGCTTTTTATTGAACTTCACACTTTTGCGCTGGCCTCGGGGTTTAAAATGAACGTGGAGAAATGAGAGGCCCTGAACATCTCCCTGTCGCCAGGGATACTCACCGAGGCACAAGGCGAATTTGATATGCAATGGTCCGATACCACTATCCCCTACTCAGGAGTCCTGCTGGCCCCAACCGTTCGGGCCACTGCGGAAGCAAATTACGCCAGGCTCCACTCGTGCCTTAGCGAGGAACTCAGGAGATGGAGGCGTCATTCGCTTTCCTAGCTGTGGCGGATAGCAGCCACTAAGATGACCCTGCTATCGCAAATCCTCTACGTGTTTCAGACTCTCCCTTTGCGCCCCCCAACAGGTTGGCTTCAACGGACTCAGTCCGACCTGGCACGCATTATCTGGAATGGTCGCCGTCCATGCTTCAAACATGCGATTGCAATACTCCCTCCCGCTCACAGCGGGGTTGGGGTGCCTGACCTCTCTTTATACTATCAGGCGACACAACATCGCACCTTGGTGGAGTGGCACCAGCTGGAATCGGGCAAGAACTGGCTTTTTCAAGATCAGGCTGTGGCGGGCAGGCCCCTTCAGGGGGTTCCCTTCCTACCGCGGTGCCACCGCCCCCCCCAATCTCTACGCATCACAGATCACGAGCACCGTTCTAGATGTGTGGGACCGAGTTGCGGTCCGTCACGAACTTACTTCGTTCCCTCCCCGATTACTCCGCTTTTCGATAATCCCGACTTTTCCCCGGGATTGGACCACAAGGCGTTTGCGATCTGGAGACTTTCGCCCTGCAGAGCTCTGGGGCACCTGTTCGATCTAAACAGCATCCTCCCCTTTCAGAAGGTGAAGGAGGACTATGGCATACCAGAGTCCGACCGCCTACCCAATCTGCAGGTCCGACACTGGGCCTTACAGCCGGTGATCAGACCGGGTGCACAGCGCCTCCTCACCCCGTATGAAAAGTGGTTGGTAACACGCACCTCAGATAAGAAACTGATCTCCGACTTGTACCGACACCTCCTCCTCACAAACATATACACATACAATGCGGGAAGGGCCAGATGGGAGCGGGACCTGGGGAGACAACTCACGCACAAAGAATGGGGAGGCATATACCATAGAGCCAAGCACTCGGCCTAGCACACAGGCCTCACCGAAACCCTGACCAAAGTGGCCACCTACTGGTACCATACACCGGAACGCCTTCATCACTGGGATCCTCGCATTAGTGATCGATGCTGGAGGGGGTGTGGGGAGCTTGGCACGTTAGAGCACCTACTGTGGAGTTGTGACCGTCTGCAACACTACAGGAGTTCAATCCTAGATGAAATAGACTCACATTTGGATACCCAACTTCCCAGATTCCCCGCTTATGTTCTGCTTGGACTCCCTAATGCATTGATGTACCCCTTGAAGTCCAGGAGAGGGAGGCTCATAGCGATTGCACTGGGGGCAGCCATTCAGAACATATTGGCACATTGGAGGGCCACTCAACCTCCCCCGCACACAGGTTGGCTCCACAGGCTGTGGATGATACTGGGGATGGAGAAGTTGTCATTGGCAAAGGCGGGGAAGGGAGATGAGTTTGCAGCACTTTGGCGGCCATTTTTAACTCTGCTCACAGGGGAATTTAGGGAATTGAGCTGCCCCCGCTACTTGCGCTTGCTGCGCCCAGCAGACACGCCGATCGAGGAACAAAAGGCCCAGCCGCGCAGATGCAAGATGCAAGGCTGATGATCGGCTTCCAGCCTTCCAAGGGGGGCGTGGTGATTCCCTTTTACCTTTTCCTTTGCTTTGTGGACAAGGAGGGAGGGTGGGGGGGGTTTGGACTTGGTTTCCCCGTTGCAGAGACTCTACGTGTATGGCATTGTCAGTATCTTCGTTACCGCACACTTTGGTTTGGGTCTTATAAGCAGAGATCAGCACTGTTCCATCTGAAGGGGAAATGTGGTATGTTTGTTTTTTCCTGTTTAAAAACTCAATAAAAGATTTAAACCAAAAAAGTCTATTGCCTATTTGCAAAGTGTTTAAACTAGAGTAATTCATTCCGAGAAAGTATATTTTGTAATGTAATGTATAATGTAATTATAATGTCATTTAAAAAATAAAATATCTAAAAATAAATAGTTTAAAACAACACTAAGCGACTCACCTAAAACTACCTTAAATCCATCCACCTATCGGCCGTGGAACAAACTCAATTTGGAACACTTGGAAACATAACTAACATCCATTATAAATCTGGAAACCATAAATTCTGTTCAGAATCTATATGAGTGGCTACAGGAAGCTTTTGACATCCTGATACCACTCAAAACCACACACCAGAACAAAAGAAAAAAGGCGCCTTGGAGAAAAATAGAAATAAAAGACATAAAACAACAAATTAGAAAGCTGCAACGTACCTGGCTCAAAACAAACGCCAAACAAGACAAACTTCACCTACAGAAAATTAACAGATTATACAAGTTGGCTATCAAAAATGCTAAGAAAAGGTACTATTCAGACAGAATTCAAAACGCTAAATGTGCAAACAAAGAATTCTATCAAATACTCAATGAATTTCGAAAACCAAATTGCCTAGAAGGAACTCATCCTGTTACTTAAGATTTCACAGACAAACTGGCAAATCATTACACGGACAAAACAGACACGTTAGACTCATACTTAAAACAGAAACAAAGCACCAGCACTAACCCTTGTACAAAACAACTATCAAAAAATCTTCTAATCAAGCCTCTCTGTTCCTTCCAACACATCTCACACGATGAATTTATGGACCTGGTCAAAGCAAGCAGGCCTGCCGGCAGCCCTTCTGGCCTCTGTCCGCCACAAACTTTCAAGATAATTCTTTTAACAACCTCTGCTGCCATTCCAGTAAGAAGAATCATCAACTATTCCTTAACTACTGGAATATTTCCAGAAGAACTCAAAAAGTCAGACATACGCCCTTTACTGAAGAAAACAAACTTGGACCCGCTGAACCCTGACAACTCCAGACCCATTACAAATAGACCTTTCCTGGGCAAACTGATAGAAAGAGCAGCGATCGCTCAGATGTCACAATTCATTGAAGAGAATGACATACTTTCAGATTTCCAAACAGGATTCCATCCGGGAAGAGGCACTGAATCTGCCCTCCTTGCCATCTGGGATAACCTAAAGAATACAGCTGACCGCAACGGGGTTGCTGCGCTACTCCTCTTGGACCTCTCAGCTGCCTTTGACACGGTTGACCATGACACTCTGAAACAAAACTTTATGAAGCCGGCATAGAGGGAACTGCTCTAGACTGGATCGCGTCCTACCTTCGAAACAGAACTAATGTCATCCATACCCCACCTTTCCCGTCCAAACCGTACTCCACAAAAGCAGGGGTCCCTCAAGGTTCTATAATCTCGCCCATGCTTTTCAACATCTACATGAAGTCTTTACCAGTACTGATCAATAAATTTCACCTCACGTGCTACAACTATGCAGATGACGCGCAAATACTCCTTGAACTGGAATGCCCCAAACACATTGGAAAATCACCAATTTTCAGCTGTCTCAGTGGATGACTTGGAGCCATCTCAAATTGAATGCTTCAAAAACTGAAATACTCACGTGTGGCGATTGGAAAAATTACAACCCGCTTGCCGCATGGCCTGATAAACTGGGATCACTGCCTAAAGTATCAAAGGATGTAAGAAACCTTGGAATGACCATGGACTCCAAGCTGTCGATGAATGCCCAAGTGGATAAACTAGCAAGATCAAGCATTGCTACTATAAAAACGCTGCGACAAATTTTCTCTCATTTGGGATTTCCACACAAGGTCCAAGCTACCATCTCCCTTGTTCTATCCAAACTCGATTATGCCAATAGCCTCTACCACGGATCACCTTTAACGACCATGAAAAGACTACAACGGATTCAGAACTCGGCTGCCAGACTACTCTTGCATATCAAACCGCGAGACCACATCTCCCCTGCCTTGAAAGCCTTGCATTGGTTAAGGGATGCCAGAAGATCCACGTTCAAGCTGCTTTGTATTACCCACAAAGCAATACATGGAATAGGACCACTCTTCATCGGGAATAAAATCATCAAACACATTCAACAAAGGAACCTCCGCTCTAAAGGAGCATCTCGCCTCAAAATCCCTCCATACAAGAAAAAAACCATGGGTGGCACATCCTTCTCTGTTCAAGCAGCCAAACTATGGAACTCTTTACCCCCAACATAAGATCCACCGACAACCACCTTATCTTCAGAAAACTACTCAAGATTTGGCTCTTCCCCACCACCATACGGAAACAGAAATTTACAGCATATCCCTCTGTATATAAGCATTTGTTTTCACTATAGATATGTACCTATCTTTGTGTATTACTTTATAAAACATGTAAAATAATTATGTTGTTAAGAGAAAAGATAATAATAATAATAATAATAATATTAATCAATAATTAAAAATCATCTTTGGTCTACATGTACATACTTCCATTGTGCATCTATGTACCTTCCATGTACTTCGATCTGTGTGTCTGTTACTTTTCTCCTGAAAAAGCATATCCAATGCACTACCCAATTTCTCATCCTGTGCCTCTATCAATATATTTAATCTAAATATACTTACTTCCATTATGTACCTATATACTTCCAATGTACGTATGGATCTATATATTTAACACTTTCTTCTAATTTAGCATTTCCAATGCACTAGCCTATTTCTCAGCCTATACGTCTCTCAATATATCTTCTAGCCCAACCTTCTGACTCATCTCAAACTTCTTTCTACTACTACTTCCAATGCACTACCTTATCTCTCATTCTAGTCATCTATCAATCAGTGATGTCACTGACCATGTCATGAATGATGTAATATGTGACATCATCAGCAGTGGATTGCGGGCATGCGAGTTATAGTTAGTACAACTAACTATAACGAAGGAATTTCACTGGTTTTGTACGAGTGAAATGTCCAGTTAACTATAACACCCCTAAAACCTATGGTTTTTTCATTGAATATATATATATATATATATATATGTACTCTCTTGGTTGCCCAGTGTTGAGGATGCACTCCACTTCAGGTAAGTAAATACTTTATTAAGCAAACCAGGCGGCTTCTCATCCCAACTGTAATGTCCTTCAGCCTGACGCATTTTTGAAGCATTTCCGCTTCTTCATCAAAGGCTAGCATCTGCAAACATTTGTAATGGGAACCACGTTGTTCTCTGCATACTCCTATTTTATTGGCCGCTGGTGTGCCTCACAATGATGTCTTTATCCACAAGGTACGCTGGGACACGTAGTTCATAATTATGCAAATGTGTACCCTCCGGTGGGTTTGTCTGCCAATGCACAGTACAGGACACATTTCAACCCTTCAGTGGGTCTTCTGAATGAGACTTCGCCTGTTTAATTTAAAACACCATCCATGCCTGCAAGTCAAGAGGAATTATTCCACTTGTGCAGATCCGTTTCCATTCCTCGGGCGGTGAGATCAACTCCACGGCCTGGAACCGCCGTGCTTACATGTACTCTCCTGGTTGCCCAGTTTTGAGGACGCACTCCACTTCAGGTAAGTAAACATACTTTATTGAGCAAACCAAGCGGCAGAATGCATATAGGTCTGTCCTAAATTGGGCCATCAAGTCTCAGTGATTAGTCAGCGTCATCACGCTAAATGTTCATTTCTTGGCTCAGTGTCCACTTTTTTAACATATGTTGGCCGCTGGTAAGTACGTACTTGTACTCACAACCCTTATGGTCTCCTCATTGTGGGGCTCAGGGCCCTTTTGATTTCAGTATAACCCATGAGTTATGATGGTCAATTGTCATTCTTATATTCGCAGTCAGGTCTCTTTTCGTGTCTTCTTCCCTGTATCTTGATTACTTTTTTCGCTCTCTCCATGGAATTATTTATTGATTGTATTCTTATTGATGAGTTTTTTGATTTTTCAGGATGCGCTTTGTAGGTGTATGTACAGTTCTTCATCCCCGTTAAGCCCCATTGGGTACTTGGATTTAAATCTGTTAATCAGCCTTGATTCCATACATCTAAGCTTCAAAGTCCTATTTCCTCCTCTTTCATTGGTGGGTATAGTTGCTAGGCCACTATACATCATGTCCTGCCAAGTCTTTCTCTCATGTGTTGTCATATGTTTAGCTATGGCATATGTCAAATCCTTGTTTTGGATGGCCCGTATGTGTTCAAGGATACGTTTGTTTACTGGAAAAATTGTGCTGTAAATGTAGTGTTTGCCAGAATGGCATTCCAGTATGTACACCACATGAGTGGTTTTGCATGTTATGGTGTCTTTGATGTCGAATATTTTGCCTTGTGGGTCCTTGATCATCTTCATATTTTTCCCGATTTTGCAGTCTGTACATTGGCTACGTTTCGTGAAGCCTTTTTGCATGCCCTGTAGCCATGTGCTTTGTTGTTTGATTTCAAAGTGGCTTCTGACTAATTTGTAAGATAATGATGGCGCCTTTCTATAAGTTATTTGAGGATGATTGCCCAATTCTTTTTCAATGTCTGGATCTTTACTTAAGATATTCCAATACTTCTTGAGGGTTTTGCAAATTTTGAAGCTCTCTTTGCTGTACGTTAACACCATTCTTATTGGTGCTTTTTGTTGTTTCTCCCTGTTTGTATCTTGTTTAGTTATCAATGTCTCAGCTCTAGTCAGGCTTCTTGCTTTTAACTCTCCTCGTTTGACATCATTATATTGGTAACCGCTCTGCAAAAAACGTTTCTTGGTCTCTTTGAATTTCTGATTCATCTCTTGCGTGTTTGAACAATTTCTTTTCATTCGAATAAATTCCCCTTAGGGTATGTTTTTCTTGAGTGTTTCTGGATGGGAGCTCTTTCCGTGTAGTACGCTGTTTATTGCCGTGCTCTTGCTATGAACAGTTGTTTCTATTTGGTCTTCTTTTACATATACTTTTGTATCCAGAAATACAATTTCACTCGCACTTATGGTATGTGTGAATTGCAGTCCAACATCATTGTTGTTTGATACATCAAAAAACTCTTGGAACTCCTTTTCAGTCCCATTCTAGATTAGAAAGAGGTCATCTATGAAACGTAGCCAAAGTACCACTTTGGTTAGTGATGGTCATTTTCCTCTCTCCAAGCTATGGTTTTTCCCACCAACCCATTACTAGGTTGGCGTAGCTTGGAGAGAACGAAACTCCCATAGCAGTACCACAACATTGGGAGCAGAAGTTCTTATTGAATAGAAATATATTGTTCCTTAAGCAAAGTTCTATCATTTCTATGACCATCTGACAGTGTTGACATTGTTCTATTGGCTTTTGTTTTAGAAAGTATTTGATCGATTATAAGCCTATATCATGGTTGATAGACGTATAGAGAGACACTGCGTTACCTGCAGATAGTCCTTATTCCATCCTGTATTCATAAGTATTCTTAGGAAATCCCCAGTATCATTTATATAAGATGTAAGCCTGGGTACTAATGGGGCTAGAAAATAATCCAGATAAGTGGAAATTTTTTCATAGAGTGACCCACAGCTGGAGATAATGGGTCTCCCTGGTGGTTTGATTAGCGTTTTGTGCACCTTCGGAAGGAAATAAATGGTTGGTATAATAGGATCATCGTTCTTTAGACATTGCACTTCCTGGTCACTGAATAAGCCCTTCTCCTGCCAGTTATTTAGCTTCATATTGAGATCCATGATCATGTCATTGATGGGATTTTTCTTGAGCTTTTCATAGTTATTAGTGTCATTAAGTTGACGCAGAACTTCCATGACATAATCCCCTTTGTCCATAATAACTATGTTCCCTCCTTTGTCGGCGGGTTTTATCTCTATTGAGCTATTGTTCATGAGTGACTCTAATGCCAGCCGTTCTTCCTTGCTCAAATTTTCTTAATTTGCTCCATCCTTGACATTACTCATCTTTTCCAGTTCCGTGGCTACTAAATCATAGAAAGTGTCTATCTTATTGCCAGGATAGAGTATGGGGCAGAATTTGGATTTATTTTTAAATTTGGTAGTCAGATGTTGATCTGTTCTGATTCTCATTTCTTGGAGGATTTTTGTCTCTGGGATGTTTCCTCATTTGTTTCATTTGCTAGGCCATACGCGGTCCTTAGATTTGAAATTTCCGCAATCGTGAGCTCTTGTGTCTGTTCTTCAATAGGATTGTTGATCATTTCATTTTGCGATATGCTTTGTCTCTCTTGTCTGTTGAAGAATTTTGCCAACTTGAGTTTTCGTACATATTTGCACAGATCTATTTTGGTTTCTACTATGCCAAAGTGCTTTTCAGGACAAAATGTCAGTCCTTTATTAAGTAGGCTTTCCTCAGCTCTTGTCAACACATGTTTGGAGAGGTTGATGTTTAGGTATGGAACTGTTGACTCTACATCATCTATATCTTTGTCACCCGATTGCGCAGGTGATATCCTTTTGTTTTTTCGCGTCGTTTGATTTTGTTGTCTGACAGAGTCAACAGTTCCATACCTAATCATCAACCTCTCCAAACTAGTACATCTGTACGGTCGTGTCAGTCATCTTATGTTCAGTTGACAGTTTAAATAAAGTTCAAAAGAAATATATTTTTAAGCATGTACAGTCGTGCTATTTTGTACAGCTTAATTTAATACTGCATAGAGATACAGGAATAAATGTATAGTACATTGGCCATCAAGTCATCATGTGTGTGGGGCTAAGGTATAAGAGGTTGCTTAGAGCCAATATGTTTTATATATACAGACAGATTAAACAAGCAGTAAAATCATGGCTGCCTTCTTTAAGTCTTGAAAGAGAGACAACCTCAAAGGAGACACTAAATCGCACTGTATCAATTCTCATGAAGTTTTTTTTTTCAGTGGCAGCAGGGGTTAAAGGGCTTGATAACGCCATTAAAACAAGCTAGTAGAAAAGCAGACTATAAATTACGTACGAATGATTACCATGTTGCAGTTTTTCATTTGTAACGTATTCATAGTTATAATCAGTTTTCAGTTGTTCTGTTACGAAGAATATATTTGTGTTTGTCTAAGCGCAGTATCATATTGATTAAATGACCTATTTTCAAGATGGCCGCTATGCTTGCAAAATGCTGAGAGGTCACAGGTTTTCACTTCCGGTTTGTCGGCATTCACGGCTGCATGTCCTTGGTTGTACAATCTGTTACTCTCGTTGCGTGAATCGTCTGAGGGGAGATGGCTGGGCTGGTAGATTTCCAGAACGAGGAGGAGGTGCAGGAATATTTGACCAATGTGGGCACGGAGTATAGCTACCAGTGCTACAAGGAGAAAGATCCAAATGGTGAGGCACTGGCTTGCCTGTTAATGGGAGGTGCAGGGGGTTTGGGGAGCCGAACTATCTTGGGGACTAAAATCGGATCCGTCTGGGCTACGGATTGATTTGTCGGATGGAGGAGAAGTGGTACACCTGTGTAATGGGGAGAAACTTTTTGAGTGTCAAGTTTTTTGTTTGTTTACGAACTGTCATTATTTTGTTAAAAAACTGGGCTTTTGACGGCACGTGTACTCCTGATTTGCAAGGAGGAGCGGCAGACGGGTCAAAGACCTGAAACGTTTGCTGAGGAAGACAATGTAGACGCTTGTTTTTGTACGGGAGGGAAAGTTTTGTATTCTCAGAGCGATTACGTTTCCTATGTACACTGCATCAGCGGCAGCAAGCGCTATATAAATGCAAACCTTTTCCCTCTTTTATCCCTCTACTATCCTTCTCAATCCAAATAACTGACTAACATATCCATATGTTATACATTAAACCTAGAACTATTGGCTTTTCAATGCTTGTTAATTTTTTCTCCCTTCACGTCCATTTTATGCAGCTGATTGATATATAATGTACTCAGATCATAATAACATTTGAATTTACATCAGTGAAGCAATGATGGCTGAAACACTTCACGAACAGTAAATAGGAGTAATGTGAGTCCTCTGTATATTATGCACGCACAGAGTTAGGAATGCTGTAAGATTGCAAACTTTTTTAAATTGTACTATTTTTCTAGTACATAATGAACACACATGTGCTTCAGTACACTTTCCCACCTGCCTAAATTACATTCATTAGGGTGTAAGTTAAGCATTGAAAATATTATGGCAAACACTTTCTGAAATGTTTGTTGATTCCCAAAGAATCATGTCTTTGAATGTGCAAACCAAATGAATATTGCATGTCCATAACTGCTCACCTGTAGACTGCTTTAGCAATCTGCTGCAGACAACTTAACACACCGTACTCCACAGAGCAAGCTTTCGTTCTTATATGTGCTCATGATTGGATCACTTTCTTGTCTAGCCTAGTTGGTTTCTGTTTATTGGATGGCTTTCTTTCCTATTTTTGTGTATGTCCCGTTCAGTTAGTATTTCTTCTTTACCTTTGATTTTGATCAGATAAAGTGTATTCTTCTATTGCTGATGTTGTTGAGCAACTTTTTTTTCCACACTCACTTCTTATTTAGTACTCCATGGTAATGCATGTTCTGCTTCTTCTGCTTGAGAGCACTTTTGAGCTGTTTCTCTCTTCCCTTTGCCCCGTCTCTTTCCTGCCTCTCATTACTCATCTGCGACTTGCCTCATGTTGGACATGGTGGTACCCTGGAAATTTGTCCACAGTGACAAACCTCCTCACCCCATCCCTCCCTACCCCCACCCCTCCCTCACACTCCGTTCTATTATTCTTCTGTGGCATGTCAGGTATCAGATGGGTGACCTGTAGATTCCCTTCGTGTAGTTTGTGCAAATTATCTTGTAAAGGAAAACATCTTTAAAGAGGCTTAGGGCTTGCCTATTATTTAACATTTCTTACCATGGTTTGGCTCCCACGTCATTCTTATTTCCCATTGGTCATTGCCTCCGGCTTCCTCCTTTATCTTTGTCTATGTCCCTGCCCTGGGAGCATGGAACAAGTATAGCTTCCCGTCTGCAGACTGTGTCCTTCCTTTGGCCCCAGTCTCCTTCCTTTGGCCCCAGTCTCCTGCAGGTACTCTTTTGTTATTTTTCGACATGCACTCTTATTGAGAGCATATCTGCTGTCCCTCTTCTTCATCCTGGCCCTCGGTTGTGTTCCCCCAGTCTCTGCTCCTCTCCCATTCACTGTTCTTTGTCACCCCATCTGCTCTACTCCAATTTGCCGTACTATTACACAATTCCCCCCTGCCCTCCGATGTGTTACCCACCCTCGTGTTGCATGACCCACCGCCCCTCCAGCCCATCCGTGCTGTTTTTTTCCATGTTGCACAGCAGTGCAGGCTGCTGTGCAACATAGCATAAAGGGAAAAAAGTACTATGATGCGGACAATGCTGGCTGTATCATGGTGCTTTTTAAAAAACTTAAAGCAATGTTGCATAAAAGCCTGCACTGCAAAACAAGCATTGGAAATGCAATAGGTCTCGCAGCATTAGAGTTAGTGCTTTTAGAATTGTTTATGGGTTTTTTGTTGTAAATCTTTAGCATTTTTATTTCTTGTAGCCAATGCTAAAGAATTACAAATCAAAAAAGCATTGGCATAGCCAATAGGTCTCGTATTAGGAAAGTTTGAGCTATTGGTCTTGTAAATGACAATTTTTTTATTTATGTGTTGTTTTTGAAAATTTCTAAATTAATAGTTTTGTCATTTACAATGCCAATAGTTATAACTTTCGCAAATGTGACACCTATAGCATTTGTAATGCAACAGGTTTTGTATTTATGTGACTTAGATGTATTGATATTACAAATATCAATGGCTTTTAATTTTTTTAAATAATTAATACTTACATAAAAGTGATTGTAATTTATAATGGCAATAGCTTAAACTTTTGTAACTAACTTTTGTGAAGATTATGTTCAGTGTATTTTATTGTGACGAAAATCCAAGAACAGAAGTGAAATATTAACATCTTTTTGTGATATTTGTAATAAAGCTTGAAACATTGAGAGAACATATTTGAACCAGTGATGCTGTGGTTGCGCTGAGTGATGCTGTTGTTGCGCTGAGTGATGCTGTGGTTGCGCTGAGTGATGCTGTAGTTGGGCTGAGTGATGCTGTAGTTGGGCTGAGTGATGCTGTAGTTGGGCTGAGTGATGCTGTGGTTGCACTGAGTGATGCTGTGGTTGCGCTGAGTGATGCTGTGGTTGCGCTGAGTGGTGCTGAGTGGTGCTGAGTGGTGCTGTGGTGGTGCCGAGTGGTGCTGTGGTGGTGCTGTGGTGATGCTGAGTGAGGCTGTGGTGGTGCTGAGTGGTGCTGTGGTGGTGCTGAGTGGTGCTGTGGTGGTGCTGTGGTGGTGCTGTGGTGGTGCTGAGTGATGCTGTGGTGGTGCTGAGTGGTGCTGTGGTGGTGCTGAGTGATGCTGTGGTAGTGCTGAGTGATGCTGTGGTGGTGCAGAGTGGTGCTGTGAGTAGGTACTTCTGCCCTGGCAAGTGAAGACAGAGAACGTTACCTCTTGTGTGAGAGTGAACCTCAGTACCATGTGAGTGAAACTGATGCTATGAGTTCCCTGCATGCATGAGAAACGTGCACTCTCGGCTGCCCTGGCTGCCTCCTGCGTGTAATGATTGTACAGTGCACTGCTGCGTCTGTGGACTTGAGATAGGGTTTAATTAGAGGTATGTGAGCTGTGTGTATATGGTCTTCTTGGACCCCAAGGACCGATGGAGGCACAAAGTGAAATGTTATTACATTTTCTAGGAAATATCAAAATACCCCTCAAACACTGTTGCACATGAACTATGATATGAGCTCATGTCAGTGCCAACATAGACATGCTGGATGATTGGAAGGAAGGTTGCGGGAGGGGGGTTGGATGGGGTGACAAATATTGAAGCCAGCTACATTCTGTTCTGTCACTGCCTATTTCGTTTTGTTTGTTTATTTCGTGTATGTAATGTGTGTGTGTGTGTGTGTGTGTGTGTGTATCACCTATTTACATTGCCCTGTGATTATTTATTTTTCCTTGTGCATTTCGTGTCTTTATCTTTCATTTTGTGTTTCTCATCTGTTTGCACTGATTTGTGGCTGTCCGTATTTGAGTCTGTGTTTTGTGCCTATATGAATCTCGGTGTGAGAGAGAGGGTGGGGAGGCAACGAGAGAGAGAGTGCGTGCGTGTGTCTATGTGTGTGTGTGTTTGCATGTCTCTCTTTCGGTACCCCGGAAAGATGCAAACAGTAATTGGCTGCCTTTGAAACGGAGCCTGGTTGTGGAGTGGAGGGAGGGGGTGACAGCTGGAGGTGCGAACCAGCTGTAATACGGGAGAGCTGAGGGGGAGGTGAGGGGCGTGAAAGGAGCTAGGCAGAGCATGGCGAAATGGAGAGACTACAAGATTGTTTAGCGAGGGAAAGAAAAACGCCCGAGGGGATTGGGTGGGTGTTCTGAATTCGGTTTTCATTTGAGAAACTCGGATCACTGCATGTGGTTTTAGTGTTGTGACCTGGATAAGAAGTGTGTGGGGTGGGGGCGCTCGAGCGCGGACTGTTACATAAAAAATGCTGTGGGTCTTTAATATAGCACACATCACAATCTGAATTGCCTACTAGTACTTGAGCAATGGCCGGTGCTATTTCTCCACATTACGTCACTTTTTATATTATCTTAAGAGTTAAAAGTAAGAGTCCACGCTTCAGGAAACAGGACCTGCTGCCTGTAGGTTATACATTTCTCTGAAGAAAGCGCTCAACACCATCGACATATACATACAGATTGCAACTCCACTCTTCAGACGCCTGCCGGACGCACTCGCGCACTTTATGAACACCGGTACGGTTGGAGAGTCCCCGCCACAATCTGGTAGGACAGTTGGTATGGAGGCCCTGGCGACTGACCCTACCACTCCCACCCAGTAATGGCCCCCCAAGCATGCCCTGAGGTGTGAAGATGGTCTTTGAAGGCCGTTTACAGTCTTCCACATGGTTTTCTGGTGTGAGAGCTGGCGACAACTGTTTTGGGGTGCCATAAACTCGCCCGTGAGGTGTGAGCTCCCCCTCCCTGTGGCTTTCTTTCATGGAAAGCGGACTCGCAGAATCCCTCGCCCCGTTCAAAAATATTTCTGCAATTTTTTTGGTTCTGGCTGGTGGGGCCACAGCCATAAATGAAAGATGAAGGGAGAGACTGCGGCATGGAGCGCAAGGCAGAGGGGGGCTGTAGAGGGGAGAGAGCACGCAAGGGGGGGGGGGGGGCATACAGTCAAAGAGAGAGAGACCGGCAGCAGACTCAGGAGAGAGCACGCGCACGGGAGGGGTAGAGGAGAGAGACAGTCAAAGAGAAAGAGAAGCTGAGACAGGCAGTCACAGAGAGAGGCAAGCCAGGCAGTGGTTAGTGAGAGAGGCAGAGACAGGTAGTGGAGTGAGATAGAAGCATAAAGAGAGGAGCGAGGCCAAGTAGAAAAGACAGGCAGACAGAAGGTCAATGGAAGAAAAAGAGAGACAGGTAGTCAAAGAAAGAAAGCGAGAGACATTCAGCTCAAGAAAAAAAATGTATCTGGGAGACAAAGAGGGGATTAGTGGAAGGGATGCGATGCGGGGAGACGACATTAGCATTAGTGGGCTGCAAGCACGCGCACACATCAAGATTAGGCGGGAGGGGGTTCGAATCCCGGGGATGTAATGAAGTCTTGTCTGAGGCGGAAGGTGACGTGGATGGAGGGGCTCGGAGGTGGGAGATGTAGGAGACGTGCGTTTTGGGTAGTGCGCAGTTTGGTAATGCCTCCATTGCGTAGTATAAAAACAAGTATGCAACGGATGGTAACTTGAGAGCCATGTGAAGGTTTTGAAGCATTGCAGTGGCAAGCTGGCTACTGAACTTCGAAAGTATTACAAGGAAGGACGCAGCCAGGCCCGGGGCTGTTCACGTGGGTGCAGAGGGAGGGGGTGGGCTGCCTGCTGGCGGGAGGGGGTTCGAATCCCGGGGATGTAATGAAGTCTTGTCTGAGGCGGAAGGTGACGTGGATGGAGGGGCTCGGAGGTGGGAGATGTAGGAGACGTGCGTTTTGGGTAGTGCGCAGTTTGGTAATGCCTCCATTGCGTAGTATAAAAACAAGTATGCAACGGATGGTAACTTGAGAGCCATGTGAAGGTTTTGAAGCATTGCAGTGGCAAGCTGGCTACTGAACTTCGAAAGTATTACAAGGAAGGACGCAGCCAGGCCCGGGGCTGTTCACGTGGGTGCAGAGGGAGGGGGTGGGCTGCCTGCTGGCGGGAGGGGGTTCGAATCCCGGGGATGTAATGAAGTCTTGTCTGAGGCGGAAGGTGACGTGGATGGAGGGGCTCGGAGGTGGGAGATGTAGGAGACGTGCGTTTTGGGTAGTGCGCAGTTTGGTAATGCCTCCATTGCGTAGTATAAAAACAAGTATGCAACGGATGGTAACTTGAGAGCCATGTGAAGGTTTTGAAGCATTGCAGTGGCAAGCTGGCTACTGAACTTCGAAAGTATTACAAGGAAGGACGCAGCCAGGCCCGGGGCTGTTCACGTGGGTGCAGAGGGAGGGGGTGGGCTGCCTGCTGGCGGGAGGGGGTTCGAATCCCGGGGATGTAATGAAGTCTTGTCTGAGGCGGAAGGTGACGTGGATGGAGGGGCTCGGAGGTGGGAGATGTAGGAGACGTGCGTTTTGGGTAGTGCGCAGTTTGGTAATGCCTCCATTGCGTAGTATAAAAACAAGTATGCAACGGATGGTAACTTGAGAGCCATGTGAAGGTTTTGAAGCATTGCAGTGGCAAGCTGGCTACTGAACTTCGAAAGTATTACAAGGAAGGACGCAGCCAGGCCCGGGGCTGTTCACGTGGGTGCAGAGGGAGGGGGTGGGCTGCCTGCTGGCGGGAGGGGGTTTTGGCAAGCTGGCTACTGAACTTCGAAAGTATTACAAGGAAGGACGCAGCCAGGCCCGGGGCTGTTCACGTGGGTGCAGAGGGAGGGGGTGGGCTGCCTGCTGGCGGGAGGGGGTTCGAATCCCGGGGATGTAATGAAGTCTTGTCTGAGGCGGAAGGTGACGTGGATGGAGGGGCTTGGAGGTGGGAGATGTAGGAGACGTGCGTTTTGGGTAGTGCGCAGTTTGGTAATGCCTCCATTGCGTAGTATAAAAACAAGTATGCAACGGATGGTAACTTGAGAGCCATGTGAAGGTTTTGAAGCATTGCAGTGGCAAGCTGGCTACTGAACTTCGAAAGTATTACAAGGAAGGACGCAGCCAGGCCCGGGGCTGTTCACGTGGGTGCAGAGGGAGGGGGTGGGCTGCCTGCTGGCGGGAGGGGGTTCGAATCCCGGGGATGTAATGAAGTCTTGTCTGAGGCGGAAGGTGACGTGGATGGAGGGGCTCGGAGGTGGGAGATGTAGGAGACGTGCGTTTTGGGTAGTGCGCAGTTTGGTAATGCCTCCATTGCGTAGTATAAAAACAAGTATGCAACGGATGGTAACTTGAGAGCCATGTGAAGGTTTTGAAGCATTGCAGTGGCAAGCTGGCTACTGAACTTCGAAAGTATTACAAGGAAGGACGCAGCCAGGCCCGGGGCTGTTCACGTGGGTGCAGAGGGAGGGGGTGGGCTGCCTGCTGGCGGGAGGGGGTTTTGGCAAGCTGGCTACTGAACTTCGAAAGTATTACAAGGAAGGACGCAGCCAGGCCCGGGGCTGTTCACGTGGGTGCAGAGGGAGGGGGTGGGCTGCCTGCTGGCGGGAGGGGGTTCGAATCCCGGGGATGTAATGAAGTCTTGTCTGAGGCGGAAGGTGACGTGGATGGAGGGGCTCGGAGGTGGGAGATGTAGGAGACGTGCGTTTTGGGTAGTGCGCAGTTTGGTAATGCCTCCATTGCGTAGTATAAAAACAAGTATGCAACGGATGGTAACTTGAGAGCCATGTGAAGGTTTTGAAGCATTGCAGTGGCAAGCTGGCTACTGAACTTCGAAAGTATTACAAGGAAGGACGCAGCCAGGCCCGGGGCTGTTCACGTGGGTGCAGAGGGAGGGGGTGGGCTGCCTGCTGGCGGGAGGGGGTTCGAATCCCGGGGATGTAATGAAGTCTTGTCTGAGGCGGAAGGTGACGTGGATGGAGGGGCTCGGAGGTGGGAGATGTAGGAGACGTGCGTTTTGGGTAGTGCGCAGTTTGGTAATGCCTCCATTGCGTAGTATAAAAACAAGTATGCAACGGATGGTAACTTGAGAGCCATGTGAAGGTTTTGAAGCATTGCAGTGGCAAGCTGGCTACTGAACTTCGAAAGTATTACAAGGAAGGACGCAGCCAGGCCCGGGGCTGTTCACGTGGGTGCAGAGGGAGGGGGTGGGCTGCCTGCTGGCGGGAGGGGGTTTTGGCAAGCTGGCTACTGAACTTCGAAAGTATTACAAGGAAGGACGCAGCCAGGCCCAGGGCTGTTCACGTGGGTGCAGAGGGAGGGGGTGGGCTGCCTGCTGGCGGGAGGGGGTTCGAATCCCGGGGATGTAATGAAGTCTTGTCTGAGGCGGAAGGTGACGTGGATGGAGGGGCTCGGAGGTGGGAGATGTAGGAGACGTGCGTTTTGGGTAGTGCGCAGTTTGGTAATGCCTCCATTGCGTAGTATAAAAACAAGTATGCAACGGATGGTAACTTGAGAGCCATGTGAAGGTTTTGAAGCATTGCAGTGGCAAGCTGGCTACTGAACTTCGAAAGTATTACAAGGAAGGACGCAGCCAGGCCCGGGGCTGTTCACGTGGGTGCAGAGGGAGGGGGTGGGCTGCCTGCTGGCGGGAGGGGGTTTTGGCAAGCTGGCTACTGAACTTCGAAAGTATTACAAGGAAGGACGCAGCCAGGCCCGGGGCTGTTCACGTGGGTGCAGAGGGAGGGGGTGGGCTGCCTGCTGGCGGGAGGGGGTTCGAATCCCGGGGATGTAATGAAGTCTTGTCTGAGGCGGAAGGTGACGTGGATGGAGGGGCTCGGAGGTGGGAGATGTAGGAGACGTGCGTTTTGGGTAGTGCGCAGTTTGGTAATGCCTCCATTGCGTAGTATAAAAACAAGTATGCAACGGATGGTAACTTGAGAGCCATGTGAAGGTTTTGAAGCATTGCAGTGGCAAGCTGGCTACTGAACTTCGAAAGTATTACAAGGAAGGACGCAGCCAGGCCCGGGGCTGTTCACGTGGGTGCAGAGGGAGGGGGTGGGCTGCCTGCTGGCGGGAGGGGGTTCGAATCCCGGGGATGTAATGAAGTCTTGTCTGAGGCGGAAGGTGACGTGGATGGAGGGGCTCGGAGGTGGGAGATGTAGGAGACGTGCGTTTTGGGTAGTGCGCAGTTTGGTAATGCCTCCATTGCGTAGTATAAAAACAAGTATGCAACGGATGGTAACTTGAGAGCCATGTGAAGGTTTTGAAGCATTGCAGTGGCAAGCTGGCTACTGAACTTCGAAAGTATTACAAGGAAGGACGCAGCCAGGCCCGGGGCTGTTCACGTGGGTGCAGAGGGAGGGGGTGGGCTGCCTGCTGGGAGAAGCTGGGCTGCCTTGAAGGGACAGGGGCAAGTGTGAAGTCACAAAACAAGTGAAAGCGGGATGTAAGTAGGGGGGAGGAGAAGTCTGGGCAGGCAGGATGACTCAGGGGAGGGGGCGGAGCGGGGCAGAGCGGCATGTGGGTGTGAACAAGCCGGGCCTTTGAAGTGAAGCTAAGCTTCACTTCAAAGGTGTCGGAGGAATGCGGGCGGCTGTGCACGCGCTTTTAAGCTCAATGCACATGCGCATTGAGCTTAAAAGTCACGGGCACTGCAAGGAATCGCCACGATTCCTTGCAAGTTAGATAAAGTGTGGATGAGCCCCTATAGTCTCGCTTGCTCGATGCGCATGCGCATCGACAGGCGAGACCTAAAAATGGTAAGAGGCGAAGGCTTTTGGCTTTGCCAATACTTGTTTAAAATCATCCGGCACTGGCAAACCCACAGTGTTGCTTGCAGAGCATTGGCAAAGAGAGAAGTGATGGCTGCCAATGCATGTTTTCCTCCGCCAGGACAGAGCTTTGCAGACCAGACTTGCAATTCTAGCCTAAATTAATACTTTCCCTCAATTGATCAAAACTTTGTCTGTTTTTTACAGGCTGGCAACATGGCGATGACTTAAACATGAAATATTTAGGGCACAGTCTAATGCCTTAGCATCACCAGATATAAATAAGGCAATTTGTGTAGAAAAGCAAACGGCACAGGTTTTAATCCCTTGAAGCCTGTAATGTTGTAAAACAATGCGTTCCAGGTCTGTGAAACCTGTGCCTAATGAAAAGAAACACCAGTAGGAGGAGGGTACATTCTTATGTGATTCTTGATTATATGGCATTGTGAGACTTGAGCAGAACAAAAGTCGGTTGACATGGAAGCCTTCTGTTTACTACTCCAAATGAACATGGATAAATCCAATGTTTGTGTAATATGGTAAACAGGAGAGTTCCTGTATATATTTGTTAATTACTTAGCTTATTTCTCTTCAGGTTGCCATCGACTGGCTGAGTATTTTGAAGGAATAAAGAAGAACTTTAACTCAGCAGCCAACGTTTTGAAGGCCAACTGTGAACAGAATCAGCACGGTGAAAGCTGTTACAAACTTGGAGCGTATTATATAACTGGGAAAGGTAGGTACACACAGTCCTTTCGGGGAGTGCAGGCAAGACATTGTTATGAGCCTGGCATTGTGCATATTAAGGGAAATGTACTTGATCAGTATTTATGAATTTATTTGTGGAGCCTCCTACAGTGCACACTATACTACCTTAAGGCCACATCACATGGTTTTATGCATGGTTACAGATTCACAGGAGATGCAATAGTGCAAAGCAGGGAGGGTTATAGCAAGTTGACTCGGATAATAGTAGGGGTTTTGTTTTACTTGTTCAGTTTATCTGCTGAGATGTGGTGTATGTATTAAGGAAATATGTTGGATGGTAGGGGAAGCAGAGGGTGTGCATAATGTCTGTTAGTGTGAGTCTGGCCTCACTTGCACTCTGTCTATTGGAGGCATAATTCAGCCAGATCAGGGGTCTCCAACCTTTTCTGTAATAAGAGCTACTTCTGCTCAATGAAAATCCTCCTCAGCTATAATATTAATAATGTAATAGTGACCACCCAATCCAAGATTGTCAGCGATGATCACATCATTGCTTTGGGCAGAGTTTCCAGCAGGAATGTAAACAAGGTTTTGGCAATTTGAAATTACTGTACATGGGTAATGCATAAAAGCAAAAGATGCAATACACTTGGCACCAAGGTAATATTATGAGTGATAAATCTCTTCAACTCATATAATAGCTTTAAATATGTTTTGAAAATCCAACCATTTTTCCAGGAAACATCAGCTTATGAGTTTTGAAAATATACAGATTTTCATCTTGAATAAATGTTTAATTTTTGCGTACATATTATAATTCAACCAAGCAAACCTTTTATATAAGTAGGCTGGTCTGCACACAGGAGAGCTACTCACAGATAGCTGGCGAACTACTAGTAGCTCCAAGCTACTCTTTGGAGACACCTGAACCTGATACTTTCTGAATGATTTATTTTTTATCGTGAGGTAACGGGTTTTTAGGAACCCGCTGGTGTCAGGGGATAACACCCGAAGACCTCTGAGTTCCCTTGTTCCGGACCACAGAAACACGTAGTCTTCTAGTCGCAGTCAAAGATCAAGTTTTATTGGTAGCTACCAAGTAACACGTGTCCCAGAAGTACACCACACAGAGAGTAGGTTCTTGGGAGACTGTTCGTTTTTACAGAACCAGCCGTCTCCTTATATATCAAATATATGGCTTCAAGCAAGAATTCTTGAGTTTATGGTATGGCAACACACATATTTCTACAACAATACAAAGAGCGAAGTCATGTAAGCAAGCCCATATTTTAGATGTCCAGTTTGCTGATAGATTACCCAGTTGGATCGGGAACTCCCATCAGATATAGATGAACCACCAATAAAGGAAGGTACAACCCAGCCATAAAAGGGCCATAAACAAGATACGGGGACAGGTGCGTGTTTGAAGGAAACATGGGCTGTATGTAGTGAATGGTTCGTGGAATGTTATGCGTAGATGCTATCGTATTCGGCCACTGGGCGAGGAGCTGCCTAAACAGGTTTGGCCGAAGACAGTGGAGTCAGTTGGGACAGGTCAGGGGAAAGTCACGAAAGGTGGACGTGTCTATTTGGATCAAGCTCGACCTTTAATTGACTTATCATGAGGGCAAGATGCAAGATGGATGCCGTTCACAAAATGGAGTTTAAGGGATGGGACGGAAACTGTGATTTAGGGGTGTTGGCAACCCTCGATTGTAACGCAAATACATAGGAATGATGGCTTAATCATTATCGGTTCGTAGACACCAAAATCGTCTCGGTACGTTGAGGTTTCGTGACACGGGTATTGGACCTCGATATCGGGAATAACCACAGGGTCCGGATTTTGGGAACCACAGACCCTCCTTTTGCCCTCATATAAGGCAATAACTCATGCTAATCTGAGTCCAAATCGGTATGAAGAAATTCGTGGAGATGTTGCTGGAGCATCATTCTGCTACTCAGCTCGTCCTGTGACACAGGCTTCCGTACACACGAGGTAGCACAGAGGCCACATAGTGCAGGAGCACACTGTATACACAAGCAAAACATGAACAGAAGTGCCAAGATCATCCCGATGAAAATCAAAGTTTTCCATCCCCAGGCAGTGATCAGTTCCCAGAACCACCCCAGCAGGGACCAATCCCCTTTCTCAATGTGAAGGGAACCAGATATTTCGTGTAGTTTGGAGATGGCCTGGTATACTGTTGGTGCGTTATCAGGGATGAAAATGCAGCAACTGGATTGGATGACTCTACACACACCACCACGATCGGCGAGTATAATGTCTAAGGCAATTCGGTTCTGAAGGGTCATAAGTCGATCCGACTGAAGCTCTGTTGTCAAATTGCCAAGTGCTCCGGCCGTTGTGGTCACGGCGGATTCAACTATCCTCGCTAACTGGCGAATATTCCTGCTGTTCACCATAGGCCCCCAAAATGGCAGAAAACCCTTTGCGAAGTCAGCGAATTCCTGACCCGCAGTGTCGTCTTTACTCACGACACCTCTAGCTGTCCTTGTCCGGTGGTAATCTGCTCGGGCCGTGTAGGTAGGAGGCAGCAGAAATTAAATAAAACATATACCTGAGAAATCAGGGGGCAACCACGTGTAGGCTTGGTCGTGGCAAACGAAATACGTGCCTTTAGCTGCCAAGAGTATCGGGGAAGTTCGGGAAGCAAATACATATGTTTCCGTGCAAATGCTCTTTCCTAACTGTGCTGTGGGGTTCCTACCAATACCCTGTAAGCATAAGTGACCTCGGTGGGGAACTATACAAACTGGGCGAGATTTCTGTGCTGCCTGGCTCTTGACCAGGTAAACCCCATGTTTGGTCACGTTCCAACGGGTGTAGGGACTCAGTTCATCTTTGGGGATTGTCAGATAGGTGTCGATATCCCTACTCATGTTCCTTATCCCTGCAATTAGTGCCTTGTTACTGGAGTCGCTCGCAGCGGAACGGGTCGGGTATGGTTCTAGGGCGAATAGGAACATGGTCTGGAAAGCCCACAGAGAACCATAGTAGCTAAATGGCAAAACGAAGTATGGGATACCCTTATCGGTTGTGTGTGGCATAAGTCCGCATATCCAACAGTTTGACGTGTTCATTATGGACTGGTGTTGGTGTAGAAGCTGGGTGAAAGAGTTGTTTACAAATTCGAGTCTTCGGGCAGACTCGTGTTCCGGTAAAGGGTGAAAGTAGTGTGGAGAAATAGTGGGAGGAGGTGGTGTCTGGGTGTCATTCGAAAAGGTAACTTTAAATACGAACAAGGTATAACCAATAAAAAACACAAGTATGCTACATAACATTAAAACACATAATATCAGGAATCTTCTTCTGGACAGTATCGTGCATAACTGTTTTTCGAAGTTCGTGAGTCTGACAGGTCTCTCTACCCTTGGAAACTCCATCCTCTAGTTGCTGCCCGCGGTGGTTGATTGATTCTCCCAGGGAGCGCGCTCTGCTCAGTCCGGGGTAACTCCCGTGGACCAATCAGAACCGTGGACCTAGAACTTCCCAGTTGCACTCCCCAGACTTCAACCGCGACCCTAGCAGCAGAACCGGATGGCGGTTCGAAAAATCAAAAATGAGCTAGTTCCCTTGGGACGAGAGAGCTGAAAATTCAAAAATAGTTCTTAGGGGAGAAAAGGAAATTACATTAGATCAAGCTTTTATTAGTTCTTTTGTCTAGACCGCAGGTTGTATCGTCGTTTCCCAGGTACGGTGTGATCTTCAAACAGCGTTTCAGGTTCAGTAGTGTCCAATTGCATGGATGGTGACACAAGTCCTTGCAAAATATGATCACTCTTCTTTTCGGTGCTAGTTTCTTTCAAACGGGCATCGCTGAAAGGGATGAAGCGAGGTACGGATTCTGTCTCAGAGTCAGCAAGTCCTTTGTTGACCCACCGGTCGTATGGAAGGGGTAGAGGGACCCGTTTGCAGTGGGTCCCATGTACCCAGTTCTTCTTGCCTTCATCCCGAACAGCAGATCTTGTTGAAAGGAGTACCAGGTGCGGTCCGGTCCACCTCGGTTGTCCGTTGTTGGTGCGCTGAAAATTCCGCAACAAAACCCACGAACCGGGTTCGATGAGGTGACCTGGATCGTCAGAGGCTGGTGGAGAAGAACTGTGAACCTGTTGGTGTAAAACACGCAATTTAGTTGTCAATTCGCACAAATAGTCAAGCAGTACGGGGTGCTCTATCTCGCTCAGTTTCTTGGGTCTTGGCACGCCCCAGACGTTGGCTGGGCGGCCAAACACGATTTCATGGGGGCTAAGTCCTAACCTGGAGTGGACAGTCGTCCTGGTTGACAAAAGTGCTAGAGGCAAGGCATCAGGCCATTTAAGACCTGTACTGGCTTGGATTTTGGCTAGTTTGAGTTTTAGAGTGCCATTGTAGCATTCTACTAATCCAGCCGATTGGGGGTGATTCGCAGAGTGGAATTTTTGGTGTATGCCTAGACACTCACACACTCTCTTCATCACGCATCCTACGAATTCACTTCCGTTATCACTCCAGACAATTCTAGGCATACCGAATCTAGGGAAGAACTCTTTGACAAGGGCTTTGGCAGTCGATAAGGCGGTGTTGTCCTTAAGGGGGTATGCTTCCACCCACCTTGAAAAGGCGCAAACAACAACGAGAACGTATTTCAGGTTGTTGCACCTCTCCATGTGGATGAAATCTAGCTGCAAAACCTCGAACGGGTACGTTGGAGGCGCAAAATGACCAGCTGGAGTTGGCGTTCCCCTACCGGGATTGTACTTCAAACATACCATACACTTTCTGACCACGTTTTCTGCGTACTTTGGGATATTGCTATTCTGCCATACTGGGGCCAATAGTTTACATATTCCTCTCGAATTAATGTGTGCCATTCCGTGAGCCATCGTTACCACTGCAAGTACGTATGCATTAGGTAGTAACCATCGCTGGTGTTCCGATAGTTCGACCCAACAACCATTCGCATCCAATCTACCTGTGCTTTCTCTCCATTCATTCATCTCGTTCTCAGTGGCCTCGGCTTGTATTGATTTTACGCTTTCAATGGTGTCCTCACACATTCCTACATCAGCAGTCCATCTAGCGGGACCCATGACATACATCCGATTCATTGTGTTCCTTGCAGTTCCTTTCGCAACCTCATCTGCAAATGCATTTCCGCGGCCAGCATCATCCTGAATCTTTCTGTGTGCACTACATTTTATAATGGCGACTTGTAGGGGCAAGGTGAGTGACTCAAGGAGCTCATTAACTAGCTGGCCATGTTGTATCTTTGCACCATGGGACGTAAGGAACCCACGTTCACGCCATAATCTCCCAAAACTGTGAGCCACACCAAAGGCATATTGGCTGTCAGTGTACACATTCACTCGCTTTCCTTTCGCCAGCACACATGCTCTAGTAAGCGCTATCAACTCTGCAGCTTGTGCAGAACTGTGGGGAATGCGTGCAGTCTCTACAATGGTGTGTAACGTCGTTACGGCATATGCTGTAGTCGTATCACCATTCGGCAACTTGAAACATGAACCATCAACCCATAGAGTATCATTGCATTCGGGAAGGGGAGTGTCCTGTAAGTCTACTCTCCCTTTTGTCTCTTCCTCTGTCCTGAAACAGCAGTCATGCTTGTCAATCTTGTCTGTCTCTGTCGGGATGGGTAATAACGTAGCGGGATTGAGTGTATCACACCTCTTTATATGGATGTGACTTGCTAGCAGGGTAAGTTCGTAACTGGATAGTCGAGCGCTAGTAAGGTGTTGTGTCTTTGTCCTATTTAGTAAAATGTCTACTGCATGCGGAACCATAACGATCAGAGTGTTATTCATGACTAATCCAGCAGACTGTCGAATGCAGACAGCTGCTGCGGCTGTTGCTCTTAGACAACTTGGCAGTGCCTTAGCCACTGGATCCAGAGTTGCCGAAAAATACGCGCATGGGCGCTGTTTGTCCCCAAAGAGTTGCATTAAGACTGATAATGCACAACCTTCTTTTTCGTGGACATACAATGTAAAAGGCTTACTGTAGTTGGGGTTTCCCAACACAGGAGCCGAACACAATGCATCGCGCAACTCGCGGAAACTCGTCTGACAATCTTCAGACCAAGGCATAGGTTTAGGCGTGTCTTTGCGGAGTAGTGACAGTAAGGGTTTGGCTAGTAGTGAGAAATTCGGTATCCATTGTCTACAGTACGATGTAATGCCCAAAAAAGCTCGGACACCTCTCAGTGTCCTTGGGGCACTTAGTTCTGTGATTGCCTGTATTCTTTCTGGTGTCAGTCTCCTTCCCTCCTTCGATAAGATGTGACCTAGGTAGGTTACTTCTTGTCGACAAAATTGCAGTTTTGAAAGGGAGACTTTGTGCTTCATGTCACATAGGTGACGTAATAGCGACAACGTAGCTTCCTTGCAAATCTCTTCAGTGTCTGCAGCGATCAGTAGATCGTCTACGTACTGAATCAATGTTGACCCATCTGGCAGTACAATTGTGTCTAGTTGTGTTTTCAGAGCCTGACTGAATATTGATGGACTTTCGCAGTAGCCTTGAGGAGCGCATTTGAAGCGGAAGCTTCGTCCTCCTAAATTGAAGCCGAAAAGGTCTCTACTCTCTTCGGCGATCGGGATGCTGAAGAAAGCGTTCTTCAGGTCAATCACTGAGAACCAAGCTGCTGAAGCTGGAACCATTGTCAATAAAGCAGTAATGTCGGGGACGACTGGAAACTGCGGTATAACTACCTTGTTTACTTCTCGGAGGTCAATCACAAACCTATACACAGGGGGCTGTGAAGGATCAGTACGTTTCAAGACCGGTAAAACTGGACTGTTACAAATGTTTCCTGTTGTTTCCTCGATAACATCTTTATCGACCAAATCATAAACGATCGTTAACAATGCCTGTTTGCAGTCGTTAGAAATTTTGTATTGGGGAATACGTGGCAATCTGACGTTTGCTTTCAAAGTTATGACATACGGTGCTATCTCTAAACGACCTACATCGTTGGAACCATTAGCCCATAGTATATCTGGAAGTGATGACAATTCGGTTGGGATACCTTCTTTTGACAAGTACATTGGAGAAATGACTTTTCTCCCTAAAGTAAGCTGTACTCCCGAGGGAGAACAGTACAAAGTCGCGTACAACCTCTTTAGCAAATCCAATCCTAACAAATTTTCACCGCAACCTGTTGTAAGAATGAGGGGTGCTTCTAATTCACAGGGGCCAACAGAAACGGAAACAGGACTAGAGATCGGGTTTCTAACAGGGGCGCCAGAGAAGCCTACTGAGACATTCATTTCGCCAGACAAAGGTGCGCCAGGAAGTTTTGAGTGCATAATAGAACTTTTTGTAGAACCAGTATCCAGCAGAAATGGCTCTGACACTCCTGAGGTAATTACCTCGACATAAGGTCCATCCTGATCTACTGGAACTGAAACAACTCCCTCTCTTTGTCCATGGCTGTCCTAGCGATCGTTACCCTCATTGTCGTGTTCGGTGTAATAGTCGTCAGCATAGTACTGAGCTGACTTGGACGATAAATTACCCTGTTGATCAAAGCTATTCATTGATTTCTGAGGTGGAAAAGAAGTTATATTCTGAGTGAAATTTCCACGGCCTCTACCTCTAGAGGCATGCTGAACACCTCTTTCCCTTACACCTTGTGCACCGTTTAAACGTCGGGCAAGAGCCGGACAATTATTCCTAAAATGGCCCTCTTCTTTGCAATACGCACATTGATTCGGGCCATACGTAGGACGCTGATGGGAAAGCTCGTTTCCTTGCGCGTCTCTAGAGTACTGCAGATTCTGTTGATAATTAGGCTGGCTAGCCATACGAGGCTGATAGGCCTGTTGGAGAAGAACTTTAGTTTTCAAATCTTTCGTCTTTTTGTCTGCCTTGTCTAACTCGTCTTTACGCCTATTTTCATAGTACTGGGCTGTTGCTAGAATCTGCGCTGACGTAGAGACAGCCCAAGCACTTTCTGAGTCTTTTAGTTTAGCACACAATTCAGGAAGCAAATTGTGTACAAACTTGTCTACATATGTATACAGCCTGACACCTGAATGGCTGCCAGGTCTCTAAGGTGCACAACTAGAAAGAGAATGAACTCTTACTCCATTTTAAACATTGTCATTTATAAATTGACTTGTATTATATCTGTTTTTCATTGACATATTTAACATAATCAAGTTTCAATTCATCAAAATGTCAAACAAATGAATAAATGCACAACGTCACCTCTGGCCCAGCACTGGATAGAATCAAGGCACTCAATAGCACAATTAAGATTCCAGATAGTTGAGCAAGTTCCGCAAAGACTGGGTTTTGATAATGCAAAGATCCTTCTCCAGAGGGAAGCCTACTGGATACGGAAATTACAGACCCTGGTCCCACTAGGACTGAATGACAAGATGGAGATGATATGCTTTCTATAGGTAGACATAAAGGTGGACAGTTCTGAGACACTTGGACTTCAGACCCGCGACACAGTAAAATTTGATTTAATAGCGTAACTAGTCAAAGACGCACTCATTATTAAACATATGAATTATGTTATAACATCACATGCTAGATAGACTGGAGCACGTACACATAAGATTGTAAATAGACAGGTAACCGAATGGCATTATGATAATTGTTTAGATTGTGGAACTAGTAGAACTGTTTATAGTGAACTTGATTGCAACTGGACAATATTGCTATAAGGTGTGTAGTATGTAATAGGTATGCTGATATTTTACATTTCTTTTCTTTCTTTCTTCCTCTTCTCTTTTCATTAAGTTTAAAACCTAAGAACTAATAACTTAAATAATTAATATGGCACCAATAATATTCCTAACATGTTTCAAAATGGCCGCTATATTACTAGCGCAAATCAACTAGCGTAGTCTAAGTGTAGTCCTATCACCATATCGGTAGCGAGTTGGGAGTAAAAATAGAAAATGGACCAAATGCGCGGTCTATGATCCCAGCAAACCAACGTAGCAAGCAAACCAACGTAGAACCCAGCAAAATAGACAGAGATCGAAACACTCGGTAAGATGCTTATGCAAATGGTAGCATACTAAATAAATAGACTATACATGGTGTGTGATATTCACCACAAATTGTTACTAATAGAATGTCAAACATAATTATTTCAGTTAAGAGTTTGACACAGCCACCGCGGAACCGAAGCGCCAACGTATAGGACCGCAGGTAATGATTCAATTTGCTGATAGAGCACGCCAGAGTTGATATCAGTTAAAAGGGTTCGGATACTAAATCCACACGTTTGAACTTTTAAATAGGTTGCTGGAGTCAGCAGGGTTAACGAGTGAAGAAAGCTTCATCGCATTTCTTCTAAAGGTAAACATTGGTCTCTTTTTATTCAATAAGCTGAATATTGTAGAATCGAAATCATTTTGAGTAATAGTGGTCCCTTTCTCTCGTTTTTTAGTACAGTTTAAACTATTTGGGTTGCAGAAGCGAGACCGACGCTACACGCATAGGCTCGCAGGTACCATTTATTTTGAAAATGTCTTTAACCTCAACAAGCTGCATACCATAAGTGCTTGGCATAATTATCATTTTTTCATTCCTTCTTGTTACCAGATACAATATTAAAGACCTTATGACTTCAGCAGGTATGCTAAGGCAACTCAAGCGTTTGAATAAAACGTATATGTGATTCAAAGCAACAATTTCATAAATATGACTTTTTATGTTTAACAATTAAATTTAATGGATTCTCGCTGAAAGCGTTAAAGTACGCAAGTCAACAAATTGTTTTCAAACTCCTTATAATTCTTCAAATAGTCGAATCTCATTTAATGAGAGATAAACTAAAATGTACTAAATAACACTAGCTAGCAGTAGTAGCTGAAAAACTTGTAAGCACCGAGAGTAACAAGTTTCCTTTTTCTCTTTTCTCTTGTGTTTGTCTTTTTCCTCTACTTTTCTTCATTTAGACTCCCGACGAAGGGGCCGTAAGGTCCCGAAATGCATTGGGTCATTGTATCTCATGTCATGAATTTGTTATGATCATTTAATTTCATGTTTGGTAGTACATTTATTAATTTGTTTGACATTTTGATGAATTGAAACTTGATTATGTTAAATATGTCAATGAAAAACAGATATAATACAAGTCAATTTATAAATGACAATGTTTAAAATGGAGTAAGAGTTCATTCTCTTTCTAGTTGTGCACCTTAGAGACCTGGCAGCCATTCAGGTGTCAGGCTGTATACATATGTTTGTTTAGGTGTAGCAGGCACCAATCGAAGGTAGCACACGTATCGAATAAACGATATTAAATTTGGATTACGGAGTGCAGCACCCACACACATCCATAGTTTCAAACTTGTCTACAAACAGTCTTTGGCCACCCTCGGTAGCCATATCCTGACCACTATGGTCAGTGAAGGTTTCCTCAAATCTCGTGAAGAAGTCAGACACATTCTCGTCTTTCTTCTGCTTGCACGCGGATAGCTTGTCCCAGTTTACACGTACTTCAGGCATAATTGTCTTCATGTATGCGATAATTCTACCAGGAAGTTCAGCTATTAACGGCTCAGGCTTGAAACCACCGATTTGTCTAGCATCTGTAGTCGCAATGTTTGCCCATGAGTCACCTAATTCTTGGTCATGATCTGTATGACGTATCTTACTCCATAAAGGATGTGGAACAATGTTCCCAAACAACATGTCTATATCCGCTAAATTCATTATACATGAGCTTGCAGTTTGGGACAACTCCTTATAATACCCAGTCGGGTTTTTACGGGGATCGGGTAGTGTCTGCTTGAGTGCTAGAACTTCGGATCTTTTCCAGGGGACATGTACCCATACACGCTGGAAATGAGGCAGAACCGGTGGAACTGCGTTTGCATCACCTTCCCTCCAAACCGGAGGAACCTCTCTCATAGGGTACTGTCTCGCTCTTTTCCTACTATACGTACCACTGTCAGAGGATGACCCAGAATTACCACCTGTACTTCGATGTGATAATAATATCTCTACTGCTCTTTCAACGTCGGGACCAACTATCATACCCTCCCCAAATTTAAATCGTAACCTACACAACTCCTGCAGGTTGCTCTTCTGACCATTATCTTCCAAATCCTCACACAGGAAAACACACATCTGCTCAAAGACGTATCTTTGCGTTGGTTCATCCCATTGACGGAAAACGTTCATGACAGACTCTACATTATATCTCGCTGTATCCATAGCCCAATTTCGTGCTAACTTATTCAATGTTTCCCTTTCCTGATAATCAGGCATTTGGCTTCGTAATTGTCTTCGTTCCGTGTTAGGGGTCGTTTTAGGCGACCGAAAAAGTGGTGAAGGAAAGTTAGTAACAATGCTGGCCATTTTATGCCAGACGAAAGGTGAAAGTGGAGGAATAGCTGGTAGTAGAACAGAGTCACGCAAAGCAGAAACAGAAATGTTCGTAGAACGAGTATCAGAGAGACTAGAAGGTGCGCTAGGCGAAATTTTAGAAGGAACGGTAGGAGAAATAGATGTGATCGGTGAGCCTTGAGGAGGCTGTGCCAAAGAAACAGGAGCCAGCTGAAGAGTAGCTGGTGAGTGCGGTAAAGGAGCCTGTATTACAGCTACCAAAGGTGCAACGAAAGGTTGCGGAGGTGCTGTGGCATTTTGTGCATAGGGTGGCGGAGAATTTAATAGGTGGGACATCAATGGATCTTTCTCGGATCCTTCCTGTTGACCTTTTCCTCTATTTGGCAGCATTGGGTAACATTTATCTATCGCTAGTTTCTTGCTCCTAAGCATCTGTTCGCTCTCCTGCTCTTCCTCGTTATCTCTGTATGCAACGGCAGCTTGCACCATTGACATACCTCTTTTATTCTTTTTTGCTAGTCTTATTTCTTTCTGTTTGGCTTCCTTGCGCCATAAGCGGAAAGAGTCAAACATTGCCGGCCGGGCTTTCTTCTTGAACAATTTGACCTCTAAGTTATCTAATATTTCTTGTTCGAAACTACCATATTGGGGCCATTTTAAAACACCATCCTTGCGGGTGTATTTTATCCATACCTCGTTATATGTGATAGGACCTACGCCGTGCTTCACATAGAGTTCATACATTGGAGTTCCAATTGGAGGAACCGGACAAGAATCTTCCAACTGGGAGTCCTTACTACAACCAAGACAAAACAAGTTTCCAAGTTTCCAAGTTTGCTAAAACCAGGCATCTTCGCTCACTGGTCTAGCTTCAAACTTCAAAGGATTATCTGTTACGATATTTCTCGTGAATACACGAGTCCTTCGGCTTTGGGGCTTGCAAGTTCCAAATCAAGTCGTATCTCAAGGATACCAAAAACTAAGAACAAACTAAGGACTAGGAGACGCTCCACTTATACTTAACTGAAGTATTTGAAGATCGATGACGTCGCTAGAAGACTCGTCTATCGTTTCGCTCTACCAAGGATCACTGGGTCCAAAACAAGGCGATAGTCAGGGCAGCAGTCCTTCGTAGCCATCGGGACGCGGGGAACCTCGCAGCAAAGACCTTCGGAACCACGTCGACATACAGGGGTCGCTGAAGTGGCTGGCCGTCCTCCGGAATTTTCACACGAAGCTCCTCACGAACATCTGGCTTGGACCGTCACCGCTTGATATCGCCCCACGTTGGGCGCCAACTGAGGTAACGGGTTTTTAGGAACCCGCTGGTGTCAGGGGATAACACCCGAAGACCTCTGAGTTCCCTTGTTCCGGACCACAGAAACACGTAGTCTTCTAGTCGCAGTCAAAGATCAAGTTTTATTGGTAGCTACCAAGTAACACATGTCCCAGAAGTACACCACACAGAGAGTAGGTTCTTGGGAGACTGTTCGTTTTTACAGAACCAGCCGTCTCCTTATATATCAAATATATGGCTTCAAGCAAGAATTCTTGAGTTTATGGTATGGCAACACACATATTTCTATAACAATACAAAGAGCGAAGTCATGTAAGCAAGCCCATATTTTAGATGTCCAGTTTGCTGATAGATTACCCAGTTGGATCGGGAACTCCCATCAGATATAGATGAACCACCAATCAAGGAAGGTACAACCCAGCCATAAAAGGGCCATAAACAAGATACGGGGACAGGTGCGTGTTTGAAGGAAACATGGGCTGTATGTAGTGAATGGTTCGTGGAATGTTATGCGTAGATGCTATCGTATTCGGCCACTGGGCGAGGAGCTGCCTAAACAGGTTTGGCCGAAGACAGTGGAGTCAGTTGGGACAGGTCAGGGGAAAGTCACGAAAGGTGGACGTGTCTATTTGGATCAAGCTCGACCTTTAATTGACTTATCATGAGGGCAAGATGCAAGATGGATGCCGTTCACAAAATGGAGTTTAAGGGATGGGACGGAAACTGTGATTTAGGGGTGTTGGCAACCCTCGATTGTAACGCAAATACATAGGAATGATGTCCTAATCATTATCGGTTCGTAGACACCAAAATCGTCTCGGTACGTTGAGGTTTCGTGACACGGGTATTGGACCTCGATATCGGGAATAACCACAGGGTCCGGATTTTGGGAACCACAATCGATCACTGTGTGCTTGTCTGGCTGTGCTTCCACGTGTGATTTCAGGCCATTTTGCTGTGGCCCTTGCATGTCCAAAATCTGCCCCAATAGTTCTATCATAAATTTCTATTGATGAATGGTCTACCATTTTCTCTGTGGATCCTTGCTGGTGAATGTTGTTGGACCAGCTTTTGCAGATTATCCAGTCCTTCTCTCCAAAATGTCATAATAATCGTACATCAGACCTTGAACTTTGCATGGGACTATGAGGAGTGGGACATGCAAAATTTTGAATTTTCTTGCTATGTTCATGATGGCATTCATGCCCCTTGGTACAGAAGCTTGTCCTGGCAAGACTCAAGGCTCTGGCTTTCCATTTCTTGTGATCCTTGACCTATTTTGGGAAGAACAATAATATTCTGAGGATAATCTTCAGGCATTCCAGTCACCGTTTTAGAAATGGAAACATCAACTTTGCTTTTTCCTAAAGGATTTGGATTTTACAGATGCAGCTTACTTGAGATGTAGAGTTATACAGATCTACATCCCTCCTGATGGGCGTAGATACTACGTGGGACGCTACATTGTGAACACTTTGTTATTCTTTCTCTCTCGTGCAGTAGATGGAGATGACACCTGGAGGCACCATGATCTGCTGGGCTCTGGGGCTGATGACATCCCGTATTCAGGTTGTTGTGCCTAATCTCAGCATGTGCCACACCTGGATGTAGTCACATCAGCACCATGCACAGTGGTGCTGGAGCAGTGGTTGTCAGCAAAGACTTTACAGATACGATGTTCCTTTTATCTCCCTAACCAGAGGTGTCCATAGAGTTAAAGTCTTCTTTGTCTGGCTTGACAACCTTTCTGGGTTTATTGATGAGTCAAAACATCTGGTCAGTGAAAGCCCTTTTGTGGAAGACACGGTTTTATGTGATGTACCATGAGGTTACTACCTCTGCCTCATTAGTTACCTAAATAATACCGACTAGTTTTGGAAATGTACAAATTTATATTCGACAAGAAGATCTCCTTGACTTTTTTTCTCCCGGGTGGCCTGAAGAACAGCAAGGTGGATTTTCTATTGGGAGTTCACACAAATCAAATCATTAGGTACTCTTTCACAAGTGGCGGCATCTAAGAATGGGTGGCACAATATATGTGCCATAACTTTCTGAATGAATAAAAAAAATAGACGCCTCAAAGGTACACTTTAAAGCTAGATATACCTCGCAGTAATAGGATCAGTTGGATCTGCCACTACAGAAATCACACAGGATTGCAAGGAACAGCTAGCCAGTACATTATCAACTCTAGTGATAGCACATCAGCATCAGAAAACGTGCACAGGGCAGTGCATGCACAGGAAGAATGAACGTTTACTTTTTCAATGTCTTTCCATTGCTTATAGGGGGCATCACATACAGCTCAGTGAAGGAGTTCACCTCCCAGCTTTATACAAAATGAAGAAATGTTTTTGCAGACTATCTTGGTCTGGAGGTGATAACGTGAGGTGCCAGGGTCATCAGAATAAACTATCCTCAATAACTCAACCTATTCTATTGCCTCTTTGTCAGAAGATATATGTTCATCTTGTTCATGTACAGCCTCTTTATTATGACGGTACCTCTCCTCTTCTCCGGGTACTTAATGGTGGAACTACTTTTTTTATTGATGCAATTCAAAGCTTGTGGAGACAAGCAGATGTACTGAGAGGTGAACTGGTCATCTACATTGGACGTAGAGTGTGAACGAGAGAAGCCTTGCAAGTGCTTTCTCCTTAACTGGGCCTTGCACTCCAGAGGCAGAGAACTCATTATTACGCAATACAGATTTAAAAACCTGCCATGGAGGTTCTTCCCTTATAGAAATCGTTGTCCTAACAATAGCCAATGACTGCCCTTTGTTTTACATCTTTGTTCCACCAGAAATCTGCCGCTTTGTGTCAGCCAGCAGTGGAGATGGTGTAATTTAGCAGTTCTTAAACGTTTGACATCCGAGGACCCCAACTGAATCACTAGTGGAAGCCAGGGGCCCCTGCCTAAACAATTTTTAGAACCTAAAAAAAGTACACCAAACTACAGGAACAAGTATACATCAAGCAAATACACTAATTATGATTTGTTTTCTTTCATTTACAATCAAAAATCTAAATTATAATGTTAATTGAAAGTTTGGAGCTATTCAGAATTTGGGTTTGTTTAAAAAAGGCAAAGCTACATACTATGCGCCACCATATAGCTTTAATTTGCCTTTAATGCAGCCTCTTTTTGTCAGAGCATGCTAGTGCTTCTATTGAGGACACTAATCATCCTTACTACTTGTGCTGCTCCCACGAATGAATCTACGATCTTAATAAACTTAACTCTTAGCCTTCAGTTTCAAATTCCTTAAATTTACAGAGCATTTTTAAATGTTCAATTTGTTATATATATACACACTCCATTAATCCCCCCAAAATGACATTTTCCATAGATTTACTCACCACCATCCACTAACAGTGCCCCAAACCTCTTCCTAGCCCCTCTCTCAAATTCCTTGAATTTTTGGTGATATGCCAACTTGATCAGCCGTGTCTCTGAGATGGGCATTACACACAAGGCCAAAGAATTACTGGCCTCTTTCCTGGCAAATAGCTCCCAGCTTGTGAGCCTCGGAAAGTGCAACTCCCCCTCTTTCACACTCCCATGTGGGGTGCCACAGGAATCTTCCCTCAGTCCGACACTATTATATATATATTTGTCGGACCTGGCCAAAACCATCAAAACCCATGGGATGGGGCTAACCACCTATGCCAATGACACACAACTGGTGCTAGCTATTAACAACAATGGAGGAGAAATAGCGGCCAGTTTTCAAGCAGGTATGATCGCCATGAGCTCCTGGATGGCCAAAAACTGCTTAAAATTAAACTCTGATAAGACGGAGGTCATGATCTTCGGCAACCTAAACCCCACATGGTCCCCTACATGGTGGCCTACTGAACTACCCCCCCCCCCCCCACCTCCTGTACAGACAGTAAGAAATCTTGGTGTCCTCTTCGATGATAAACTCTCCTTTGCAGCCCACAAAAATGCCATCACCTCCGCTGCTTTCTACACACTAAGAATAATAAAAAAACTGCTACCATTCCTTCCCCCCAACACAGGAAAAACCTTGATAAGCTCCCTGGTAATGTCTAAAGTAGACTACTGTAACGGATTACTCCTGAACGCACAGAAAAAGGTCATCTGCAAACTACAGCTGATACAAAACGCCACCGCCAGGATCATTACAGGCACCCCTAAACATAAACCCATTTCTGCAGTGGTGAAAAAGCTACACTGGCTCACAATTCCCAATCGCATTAAATTCAAGGCACTATGCATAGCCTACAAAGCGATCCATAACACAGGTCCCATCTATCTAAGGAGAGCACTGTCCACTCATACACCCCGTAGAAATCTACGATTCTCTTCTGCCAATCTCCTGACGATAGCCCCTACATACAAGGGCTCCTGGGGAGACAAAAGATTCACAGTAGCCACGGCAAGACTATGGAATTCGCTTCCCCCACAAATCAAAGCATGCCCAACGTTGCTCTCTTTCAGGAAGCTACTAAAGACCTGGTTATTCACTCAATAAACTGCACTCCACCTTACTACCTCTACGTCCTCCGCGCCGAGACACCCACGGGTATTTGTGGCGCTCTTCAAATTGCTTAAAATAAATAAAATAAATGTCTTAAAAAATATTGTGTATGAGTGTTTTACATCACTCACGTATATCATGCAAAGACAATGATTCGTACAAGTGTGTAAATCAATGTGTAGGCAATAAGGGCTACACTGTGTAGGAGTTTCATATCGTCATACTGGCAAGCATTAAATGTTAAGAGTGCTTGGCCTGCAGTAACACAGTCAGAATTGAAAATGTAATGCAGTGGTTGTGGTTGCTTGCCATAGTAAAAATGTTTAACACACAAAGGCACCCTTTTTAGCAATGCCGGAATAAAAAAGTATTGAAGGATTAAGAAAGCAAGTTTCTATACCAATGCCTTGATGTTTGTGTTAAGACGTTTGATGCTGGTTACTGTGCTATTAAAGAGGGATTGTACCAATACCTTATTATGTCAGCCTGACAAAAACAGGCCATGCAATAAACAATACATAATCAAGCAAACATTAAGCATTTGATAATATTTAAAAAATGATTAAATGCAAATAGAAATGTAAAAGAAGTGGCACTGCTAGAAGAGTCGGCTCCTTATTAAAAGACAGCCATTAATAAAGTGCTGGTGCATGGCTATGCAGCCATCTAGAAAAGTGCTAATATTTATGATAAGTGCTTTGACGGCAACCCAGCCGAATAACATATAGTTAATTACAAAAAAGCTACAATTAAAAGTTGTATATAAATCATCCAAAAACGAATGTTTAGGGACTCCTTGCTACTAGCATGCAAGTGCTTCTGGTTGCAGAGGTCAGGGCAAGTTTTGAATCACAAAGTGCTCCCAGAATACATAAATCACCATTTCCTGGTGCAAACAGACAACAACTACATAACAAACTTTATACAGTGTGATTACACAAACTGGTAGTGATGGATTTTTGTCAAGAACCCTGTATTTCACAGTTGACATGGTCTAGTGATCTTGCCGCTCCCCAAGCCATATATATATATATATATATATATATATATATATATATATATATATATATATATATACATATATATATATATATATATACATATATACACACACACACACAGGTTATGGGGACATTATAGTTAAGCTCAGATTCCACTCTTACAAAACCCGTGCTATTCAGCAGTTATCGTTAGCTGAGCTAACTATAACCTACACCGGGGGTGTGACCTAGCCGTTGACCAAGATGGCCGCACGGCTGAAGCTGTGGCGCTCTGTTTCACAAAAACTACAAAATCCTGTAAAATCTATCGATGGAGATGGTGTGCTAGAGCCGCCCGACACCGCGGCGACACTACCGAACTCTGCGAGGGCGGGTGAGGGCGTGTGGAGGTCCAGCCGGTCTCGGAGGCCCTGTGGCGACAAGGGCCGCGAGCGAGCCTGAGACAGGAGCTAGGGTGCTCCTCTGGGCTCCAGCTCGCTTTAAAGTGGCGCTGCTCGAGGTGCGGGGAGACGCCCCCCCCTGTGAATCGCTGCAATAGACGGCGGAGACCATTGATGCTGTGCCTTAGGCGGATCGACTGGCCGGGCTATGGTGTAGGCGTCATGGCGAGTGGGCCCGGGCAGACTGGACCCCCATTCATCTATCCTCCTGGGCGTAGCGCCACCTCCGTGAGTACCTGCACCAGCCTTGTTTTTTACAGGCCAACACCCTGTTTCACCCCCTCTAAGTTGCTGCTGAATCCCGCAAGGGTGGGCGAAGACACGTGAAGACCCAGCCGTTCTCGGAGGCCCTGCGGCGACAAGAGCCACAGGTGAGCCTGAGACTGGAATAGCAGAGCTCCGCTGGCCCCCTTGTTCACTGTAAATGCTGCTGCTGGAGGCGTGAGGAGACTCAACAAATAACGGTGGCTGTACACTGGGTGAGGCAGCCGGGCCGAGTTGCGGTGTGTACGGCCTAATGAGCCAGCCAGACCCATACTTCATCTTTCCTCCTATTGTAATCTTGGGGCATTCATTTATCCTGGTGCAAAGCACTCTGGACTCCGGAGGGAGAGGCCCTGGCATTGAAGGTGTAATCTGGCGGCATATGCTGGCTGAAATTCGAACTTTTGCATAAGGAGCTGGGTCTGAATGGGACCACTTACAAAAAAATAAATATTGGAAGCTCTCACTGCATAGCTAAAACCCGCGGAGGCAGGGGCTGAGAACAGTACAGATTTTCACCCTCTCAGTTTTCATGTTGTACCTGCAATTACTGATTACTCCTCTCTACTAGAGGTGTGCGACCCTGCGGTCTTGTAGGTGGCCCCTCGCCGCTTACTGAACAACTAAATCTCGCTCATTGCAGACCGGTGTGAATGCAGCTCGATACTCTTTCACTCTCCTGGTAGCCCCCTACACACCCGTGCAGGGGTATCACCGAGCTTACCTCCCCCCCCGTGGCAACAGTTATCCATATACCTACCTTCGGTTGGTTCGACGATCCTGCCTCATATCCCTGCTGCACCGTGGAGCTGAAGTCCGACCAGAACGCTCAGCCACCCGCCATGGAGGGCGCGGCGGCTATAATGGCAGAACTCTGTGCTGGGTTTAATGCGATTGACTCCAGATTTGACTCCCTTACCTCCTGGCTGGATAGGATGGGGGAATGTATTGATGGGCATGGCACCCAGCTCGACGAAGTGGAGCAACGTATTTCTGTACACAAGGACCCTGCTAAAGACCCTACAAGCCGGTTGGAGATAATGGAGCGGCTGCTGAAGTGCATCGCCAGTAAAAATGAAGGTTTGGAAGCTCGGTCACAAAGAAACAACATTCGTATTTTGGGCCTTGCAGAATCTACCAACACTGGGCGCCCGAGCTATTTGTCGAATCGCTTCTGGTCAGTGTTTTTGGAGCGGATAAACTGTCCAAAACTCTCATTGTGGAAAGAACGCATGGATCCCTAGGTCCTCGCCCTCCTGCTGGGGCACCTCCGCAACTGATAATCACCTGTTTGCTCAACTACAGGGACTGGGACACAATCATCTGCTTGGCCCGAGAAAATGCCCCGGTGCAATATCAAGGCTCCATACTCTTTCTATCCAGATCATATGGCCGCAGTCCAAGAAGCCCGTCGTAAATTCGCAGATGCTAAATAGCAGCTCCGCACACTTGGTCTAAAATATGCCATGCTATACCCTGCACGGTTGCGGGTCCTGGTGGGCGACAAGCCTTGTTTCTTCGATACATCAGCTGATACCCTAGCTTTCTGCAAACAACAACAGAACAACACCCGTAGGAGACCTTCTTGCTCTCTGGCCGCTCCACCCCTGATCAACAGATGGCTGCGAGCACTGAACTTTTCTCTTCAGGGTGATGCATATACGAACTATCTCACCACACTAGACCTATGTTCACCCGACCTTCAATCAATCAATCAATCATAACATTTGTATAGCGCGCTACTCACCCGGAAGGGTCTCAAGGCGCTAGGGGGAGGGGGTCCGCTACTGCTCGAACAGCCAGGTCTTGAGTTGTCTCCTGAAGGCGAGATGGTCCTGGGTCAGCCGAAGGTGGATGGGGAGGGAGTTCCATGTCTTGGCCGTCAGGTAGGAGAAGGATCTGCCTCTGGCGGTTGCTCTTCGGATGCGTGGTACGGCGGCGAGGGCGAGGCTAGTAGACCGTAGCTGGCGGGTGGGCGTATAGAGGTCAGGCGGTCGTTGAGGTACTTGGGGCCCAGGTCGTGGAGAGACTTGTGGGTGAGGAGCCTGAACGTGATCCTCTTGTTGACGGGGAGCCAGTGCAGGTCTCTCAGGTGGCCGGAGATGTGGCTGCGTCGGTTGATGTCCAGGATGAGTCGGGTGGAGGCGTCCTGGATGCGTTGGAGTCTTTTCTGTAGCTTGGCTGTGGTTCCGGCGTAGAGGGTGTTTCCGTAGTCCAATCGGCTGGTGACGAGGGCCTGCGTGACCGTCTTCCTGGTTTCGGTTGGGATCCATCGGAAGATCTTGCGAAGCATGCGTAGGGTGTGAAAGCATGATGAGGAGACGGCGTTGACTTGTCTGGTCATCGAGAGGGAGGAGTCAAGGATGAAGCCCAGGTTGCGTGCGTGGTCTGTTGGCTTGGGAGCGATGCCCAGGACTGGGGGCCACCAGGAGTCGTCCCAGGCGGAGGGCGATGGTCCCAGGATGAGGACTTCCGTCTTGTCTGAGTTCAGTTTCAGGCGGCTGTTCTTCATCCACTCGGCGACGTCTTTCATCCCTTCGTGCAGGCTGGTTCTGGCGGTGTCGGGGTCTCTGGTGAGGGAGAGGATCAGCTGGGTGTCGTCGGCGTAGGAGATGATGTTGAGGTTGTGTTGGCGTGCGATGGCGGCAAGAGGTCTCATGTAGACGTTGAAGAGGGTGGGGCTGATTGACGATCCTTGCGGAACGCCGTAGATGACTTCGGTGGCCTCGGATTGAAATGGGGGGAGGCGGACTCTGTGTTCTTCCGGCGAGGTATGAGACGATCCACTCTAGTGCCTTCTCTTGGATGCCGATGTTGCTGAGGCGCTGTATTAGGGTGCGGTGGCAGACCGTGTCGAACGCTGCGGAGAGGTCCAGGAGGATGAGTGTCGCTGTTTCCCCGTTGTCGAGCAGGGTTCGGATGTCGTCGGTTGCTGCGATGAGGGCGGTCTCGGTGCTGTGGTTGGCTCTGAAACCGGACTGCGAGGAGTTGAGGGATCCGTTCGTCTCGAGGAAGGCGGCAAGCTGTCTGTTGACGATCTTCTCGATGACTTTGGCAGGAAAAGGAAGGAGCGAGATAGGGCGGAAGTTTTTGAGGTCGGTGGGGTCCGCTGTTGGTTTCTTCAGTAGGGCGCTGAGCTCGGCATGCTTCCAGCTCTCCGGGAAGGTGGCGGTGTCGAGGGAGGTGTTGATGACGTCTCGGAGTTGGGGTGCGATGGTGGAGTTGGCCTTGTTGAAGACGTGGTGGGGGCAGGGGTCAGTCGGAGATCCGGAGTGGATGGTGTTCATCGTGCGGGCTGTGTCTTCGGTGGTCACCGTGGTCCAGGTGCGGAGGGTGGCGGTGGGGGGCGTTGGTTCGACGGTTGGGTGCGTGGGTGGTGCGCCGAAACTGTTGTGGATGTCGGCAATCTTGCGGTGGAAGAACGAGGCGAGAGAGTCGCAGAGATCCTGTGAGGGAGTGATGTTGTTGTTGCCGGTGCTGGGGTTGGAGAACTCCTTGACGATGGTGAAGAGTTCCTTGCTGTCGTGGGCGTTGTTGTCCAGTTGTTCCTTCAGTGATTTCTTCTTGGTGGTGCGGATGAGCTGGTGGTGCTTGCGGGTGGCGTGTTTGAGGGCGGTCATGTTGTCAGTGGTCTGGTCGAGGAGCCAGGCTTTCTCGAGGGTGCGGCAGGTCTTCTTGGAGTCCTTGAGTTCGTCGGTGAACCAGGGGGCCTTCTTGCTTCTGGGTCTGCTGGGAGGGTTCTTCAGTGGTGCGAGTTCGTCGGCGCAGGCGGTCAGCCACTGGGTGAAGTTGAGGGCTGCTTCGTTGGGGTCCGTTGTGCTGGTGGGTGGGTTCTGGCTGAGGGAGGTGGTGAGCTGGTCGGCGGTGATCTTGCTCCAGCTTCTGTGAGGAACCTGTTGCGGGTGGTGGTGGGTTGTGGTTTTTCTGAAGCTGAAGTGGACGCAGCTGTGGTCGGTCCAGTGGAGTCTGTTGGAGTGGCTGAAGGTGATGTGCTTGCTGGATGAGAAGACGGGATCAAGCGTGTGGCCGGCGTAGTGGGTGGGGGTGTTGACCAGTTGCTTGAGTCCGAGGTTGTCCAGCAGGGCGGCGGTGTTGCGGTCCTTGTTGTTCTCCAGGTGGAAGTTGAGGTCCCCTAGGAGGATGTAGTCGGCGGAGGGGAGGGCGTGTGGGCTGATGAAGTCCGTGATGTCTTCGCTGAATTGTTTGCGTGGTCCCGGGGGTCTGTAGATAAAGGTGCCTCTGAGGGTCGTCTTTGGGTCGGTGTGAATCTGGAAGTGGAGGTGCTCGGCGGCGGCGAAGGTGTCGTTGGAGTCGGTCGTGATGCGGATGGTGTTCTTGTGGACGATGGCGATGCCTCCTCCGGTCTGGTTGACGCGGTCCCTCCTGATGATCTTGTACCCGTCCGGGATGGCGATGGCGATGTCGGGGGCCGAGGAAGCGTTCATCCAGGTTTCCGTGAGGAAGGCGACGTCTGGTGATGTTGTGTCGAGCAGGTTCCAGAGTTCCACGGCGTGTCTGTGGACGGAGCGGGTGTTGAGCAGGATGCACTTGAGGTTGCTGCTGGTGTTAGGCTTGGCGGGGACCTTCAGCTGCCTCTCTAGGACGGCCTCACAGCGATGTCATCTCCTAATACTATTAATGTTTTTGTGATCCTCGTTTACAAGTTACATAACTTCGTGAATAGGTGCCAGACATCCGAGGTGTTGCCCGTCCCCACCGGATGATTCCGAATGGTTTGATTGTGGGACTTTTTCTTTTTGGTTTGAGATGTTGGGTATTCGCTGGATCCTTATGTTCCTGTGTGGGAGGAGGGTGGGAAATATATTTTGGGGTTTTCTTCTTTGTATATTTTTCTTTTAGGTTCCTTTCACCCTTTCTAATTCTTTTGTATTGTCTTTTTCCCTCACCATATGCAGCACACCCTTACATTACAGTGGATGTACGCTCGTCTACATTCTTCCCTATGGCGCTGAATTCTGACACGACTATGGAGGCTAAGTTGCTTACCTGGAATGTACGGAGACTTAACAATCACAGGAAATGCAAGTTCATCCTAACCTACCTCCGAAGGCACAACATCAAGATGGCGTTTTTACAAGAAACACACCTCCCCCTGCAAAATTCCCCACCTTTCGCTTCCTCCTGGTGGCTCCATAGATATTTCTCATGCTGCAGCACTTATTCTCGGGAGTCTGTCTCCTTATTCATCACACTCTCCCCTTCATGCACAAGCTCACAGTATCTGACATGCAAGGGCGATACCTCCTACTAGAAAGGCAGCTCCCTGCGTGCAGGTGCAATCGTTTCATCTGTTTCCCTGCCAGCTTCCTCTTGCTGGAAGCAGATTTATGTTTGCTCTCACTTGGTGGGAGCTGTCCGCTCCCGCCATGCGAAACTAACCTGCTATGTCCTGGGGTGGACTCCCGGGACATAGCAGGAGTTGGTCCTGGAGGGGTGGCGGTCCCACAGGCCATAATTGACTCTGGGCTGCATATGGCCCTGGCAGTGGGCCAAGCGGCCCAATGCCATGTTAAAATTTGGGATTTGGCTCTGGGGAGGTTGTGATCCCCGGAGCCGGTGATCCAAGTGGACCCCCTCCATATTTTTTAATTTAGCTCCAGGGAGGTGGTGGTTCCAGGGGTTTCAACCAGCCCCAGGAGGGGGGACCGCGCTGCCCCCTCTCTGGGCCAATTTCAGACCAGATCCCCATCCTGCGGGGCCCAGCCATGTCTCCCTGGGTGCCCTGGACCCATCCAGGGTACCCAGTGTGTATGTTGGGGACCCCGAGGGGGGCCTCTAGGCCCCTGCGGTCCCAGCCGGGTCCCTGCCTCCTGCAGGAGCCGGCATTTCCCCCACACATAGGGAGATGCTACAAATGCAGCTCCCAATGTGCAGGAGCAATTGTTTCATCTGTTTGCCTGCATGACAGCGGGCAGGGAAACAGATGAAAGCTCTGCTTCCAGCAAGCGGGAGGTGTTTTACTGCTCCCACTTGCTGAAAGTAGAGTTCGGTTTGCTCTCGTTTCGCGGGAGCGGTCGGCTCCTGCCAAGCGAAAACAAACTGATATGTCCCCGGGGGTGGGCCCCATGGCTCAAATGAGCCCATGAAAGGGTGGGTCCACATGGCCCCCTCCAATAAATGAACCAAGCCCAGTGGAGGTGGTGGTCCCCGAAGCTTAGAGAGTTTTGGGAGGGGGGGGGTGGAGGGGGAGGTGGAGGTCCCTGTGCGCTGCCCCTCTTTTTAATTTTTTTAATATAAGTATGCCTGCATTTCACCGGAACCTGGCCCACCCAGGGGCTATAGTGTAAACTGGGTTGGGAGACAGTTTTTTCTTCCAATTTTACAGAGAATTGTTCGATCCATCTGCTATTTTTTGGCAAGATTGCAAAAAATAAAGTGTTTTTAACCATCAACGGGTTCCCTGTGGGACCCCATCACCACACCTAGGGGGCCAGGGTATTCTTACCCTGCCCCCTTTAATTTATTTTGAATGTTTTTTTTGTGGGACTCGGCTGAAGCAGAGTCCCAAGATGGCTGCCAACACTTCCTGGTTGAAGTGTTGGCAACCAATCAGATTTCAGCAAGGGATTGTGAGATCTGCGTCGGATCGGTGCCCCTACATATACAAATTTGATTTTTGTTTAATATCTCTAAAACTACTGAACGGATTGACACCAAATCACAAAAGCACACTTTCCGGACCAAGAGCTAGCTTTTTGCCAAATGTGTCAATTTTGGTGTAATTTTGTTCAGCTGTTTGGGGTGCAGTCATGGTCAAAATCTCTTTGGGCATTAACATGGGGCACATGTGTTTTGGGATCCTACTTTTTTCTCGGCCCCCCATTTGACGGATCACCCCGAAACTTTCTACATAGCCGCTGGAGTGCGCCTCAAATGTTTTGGGAAAATGTTATGGATTCATAGATATAGACAAATCTAAAAACTTGGAACTCTTTTCTGATGGAAACATGGTCCTACCTATAAGTACCCACTGGCGGCTTCCAGTTGGATCAAAGCATCTCTACAGTGTCATATACCATGAGCAATTACAGATTCTATTCCCCCTCCCAAACTCGCATCAGCAGGTGGATGAATTACTTCCTCCTTTTTTACAGGCACTAGTGTATAGTTTCACCGGCAGGGTGCCTAATCTAAACACCCAATCTTTGTTTCCTATCCCCTGCAAAATGGTTTCGTACTTCTTGAAATCTGTTGGATTTATACTTTATCAACTTTACATGGAACCGTTTTATTCAGACTTTGGCTTTTGTCTTTCTCGTCTTTATTTGTGTTATTTTCTGCAGCAAGCATTTTTAATAACTGGTTAAAAAAATATTAAACTATCACCTAGATCCTCTACCATCTCTGCCCTCCCCTACCCCCAGAGTACTGGAAATCTAATCATTGCAGTGGTCATTTATACTTTCTTTAATCATTTTTTTGTGAATTTGACATAGAATTAGACTTTTCAGAGCTAGGTAAAGCCAGATATGGTTTTAAAGTGAGAATGGGTTTAAGGATCTGGAGCTGGGCTACCTTTTTCACTTTCATATTGTTGAGGATGTAGAGCCAAAACTTCTCCTTTACCATCTGGCCTCTTGCTGCGGTCATCCTTTCTGGTTTGAAACGGCATTCTGAGCAGCCAATGGCTACCATATAATTTGTACCAGGGTAGTTTGACTAGCTTGGCTTGCTCCCAGTTTCCCCAAAAAATATCCAAGTAAATCCTGAACTCTGATTTTGTCTATGTTCTTACCCATTATTGGAAGGCCGTAAATCTGCATGCTGCTCAACAGACTTTTGGCCCAGCTCATGCCTCAAAGCATCCATTGGGGTCTCCGGACCAAGGAGAGAAGTTGACATAAAAAATGGTACTCGGCCCTTGCCAAACCCTTGGTGTTTTTATAGCCCCAAAGCTCTGCTCCATAGAGTTCTGCTGCGAGGGCTTGCACTTGATATACCTCAGAGGCGGGGGCCAATTAACCAGCTGCCCTGGTATTTGTCAAAAGTGAGGACTCCACTGGTGACTGATTGCAATTTATGCAAGTAATGAAAGGATTTCTATGACAAAATCATGAATCCACCTGTTTGTTTGCTTTGCTGCAGGCACATTTACCCTCTTTGTTTTGTGATGAGTTAAAACTTCCACACTCAGACCTCTCCAGCAAGTATATCAATCACCACAGTTTTCGACACGGTGTCTCATGACACCCTGATCAGCCGTCTGGAGGGGATAGGAGTGGATGGAATGGCCCTATCATGGCTAAAAAGTTTCATTTCCAATCGCTACCAAAATGTTCGCCTGGGCTCCCATTATTCCATCTTCAGGGAGCTCACTAAGGGGGTTCCACAGGGCTCATGCCTAAGCCCCACATTATTTAATGTGTATGTGGCCCCCCTGGCGAATATTGTTAGGGAACATGGGTTCACACCTGTATCTTACGCTGATGACACCCAGCTATTATTCCCATTCCAAAATATGACCCCTGCAGTCAAAAATTATTTTGCTGCTGGAATGAGAGCGATAGCTGGATGGATGACCTCCAATTGCCTACAATGTAATGTGGGTAAGACGGAGGTCATGCTCTTTGGAAATGCCCCACTCCTTTGGTCACCTGAGTGGTGGCCTCCGGAACTGGGTACAGCTCCATGTCCAAAGGAAAGCGTAAAAAATCTGGGTGTCAAACTTGACCAGTCATTGGTGCTTAAAGACCATGCCATACAGGCCACAGGTACTTGTATGAGAGTGATTGGCCTACTCAGAAGGGTTTTCCCATACTTAGCAGATCATCACCGGAAAACACTAGTGCAGACACTAGTGATCAGCAGATTAGATTACTGCAATGGGCTATTGATATCTGCTAACGAGGAACAGATGAGGAGGCTTCAAGTAGCTCAAAATACAGCTGCTAGGCTAATTCTCAATGCCCCTGCCAGAACGCCCTCTCGCCCCCTACTAAACAAGCTACATTGGCTGCCCATTCGTTTGAGAGTACAGTTCAAGATATGTTGTACTATCCATAAATGCCTGTATGGAACTGGTCCTAGATATCTGACTGAAATCTTCAAACCTTACCAACCTGGAAGAACCCTACGATCAGAAAATCAAGCTCTGCTCCAGATCCCTGGGATCAAAAGAGAAAGACAGGGAGGTCGAGCCCTTTCATACAAGGGCCCTACTCTCTGGAATTCACTACCTATCACTCTTAGACTAAACCCCAACCTTTCTGCATTTAGGAAATGTCTGAAGACATATTTATTCTCTACTCAGTAATCCTAGCATTTCCATACAGATACTCGGTTTTGGCTCTACCATCGGAAAAACAAAGCGCGGAGATATCTCCTTGGAGATCGAATTCCTGCGCTATAGAAGAACCGAAAATAAAATAAATGAAAATAAGTTGACATTTGTATTATCCCCTGAAAGGTGCAGGTCACACAAAGAACTCTACAGCATTTGCCTTCATCCTCGTATGATCTTTTAAAGTGAAGTACCCCAGAGCTTGGGTCCCATTGCGGTGACATCGGTTCACAGCACTGGCTCAATCTATTAACATTATTGCGTTTTCCAATCTAGATAGTTGCGGACAGCGGCCACCCTGAGTAGGAGTCACGGACCCCAGGGGTCGGACGGACCACAGGTTAAGAATCACTTGTGTAATCTATTTGATCCTCGTACCCTGGCTTATACTTCTTCTGACACCGCTAGAGAGTGATGCACAACCATTAAAATCCTGTGAAACACAGACTTATTTGGTCAGTGGGGATTGTGATGCACTGAGCAGGGCCTCTCCCACAACAAGATTGATATCGACCAGCTCCCTATACAGAACCATTCACGGCCCTGGCAGTAGGTGTTACTCGTGCTGCTAATAAGTGCAATTTAAATTTCAATCTGAGAACTGCATTTTTTTCTGGTCGGACGGCTTAGTTGGTTAATGCCTTCATTTCAGATGTCCAAGTGTGTGTAACCAGAGGGTCACAGATTTTATTCTTGCTTGGGGAAGCCGAAAGTCTAAAATTCTTTTAATGCAAGCAATTCTACCTTTTCAAGTGCAAATGAAGTTCCAGCTTGTGAAGAAAGCACAGTGAATATGTAAGACATTAGTTCAAAAATGTATGAGACAATATAAGATGGACTCCGCACATTATGCATAGGCCGCTGAAGAATATTTATATTCTAAGTGCTTACAAAAGTAATGTTATGTTTTAGTAATAAGCAGACTGTATCTAGCGTAAATCATTTTTATAGGTTTCCATAAAAAGAGCACACTCCAGATTCTATTAGTTAAAGCTAATACTGGCTCCTAAGAAACCTTTAGATTTGCAGATAAACCAACTGAACACATTTGCATTTCTTTCAGGTAGCTGGCACACTGGAGACCGTGATTGTTTCTGTTTTTTTAATCTACCTCTCAGTAGAGAAGCGTCTGGTTTGTCTGCTTGGAGTCTGCAGACTTGTGCGGCACAGAGGGATAGTTGATGGAGCGCAACTTGTGAGGCCCAAGGGGATAGTCTATAGAGTGCATCTCCCAGTTTATACCCCCCCCCCCCCATTTTTAGGTCAGGCGTTAGCCAAGACCCTTTGAATTTAATTATAGAGACTTTCAACCAGCCCTCTGCATCTCTTGATTTCTGGTGTCATTCTCATTTTTCTTGTGTCTACTACAGCATTGGAAAATGGTAAACCCACTTCAGCCATTGACTAACTTCACTGTGAGTGGCGACATTGTGCTCTTTCATAAGGAGCACACACAATGTAGCTCCCTTTTGTGTCAGAGACTACTTTGGCAGTGTGTTCTTTGAGAGTACCCAAAAATATATTTTGTCATTTTATATTGGCAAGGACCCGACTGCTTCCTCAACAGTATTTTATAACCAGCATTTGCTATGCAATAGGTCTGGCATTTGTTAAAGTTAGAATTATTGCCTTTGAAAATAAGTGTTTTTTACTTTAGTTTTTTTATTTGCGGTGGAGTTTTTATATGTGCACAGCACTGTTGCCAATGGTACAAAAAAGCAAAAGTAAAAAACATTGTAATTTTCAATGCCAGCTGCTCTAACTTTAACAAATACACCTCAGTTCAGACCCAGCTCTATGCCAATCAGTCTTGACCCTGTGCCTCATGGGAACAGTCCTGCCCGAACTGTCAGGCAATGCCTTCCCTGAACCGGAAACAAGCATCCTGGGACTGGTTTCTGGGTAACACCCTTCATCAGCCAGGCTAGCTTGAATCCAGTGGCAAAGTGAGCAAGGGACCCACGTCTGGGCATACCCTGCCAACTTTGGGCAAACAAAGCAAACACAAGGAGATGTTGAACGGAGCTCCGAAACCTTTCAGACACTCAACCCCAGTAACAGATCTGGGTTGAATCCATTATCAATCTTTAGCTCACTTTGCCACCTCAGTTTAGTCCCAGCTATATGCCAATCAGTCTTGACCCAGTGCCTCATGGGAACAGTCCAGCCTGCATTGCCAAGCCAGGTCTTCCCTGAACCGTAAACAAGCATCCTGGGACTGAGTAAAGAAAGCACTGTCAGCCTTGCTTAGGACCAAGCATGTGTCCTGCCTGAATCGCTGCAAGAAAGTATGGCTCTGAGGCTGTAATTAAAACCTAGGGAGTAACAACACATGTAACGGGGGTGTCCTCATGGGAGGTTACAAGAAGGGAAAAGGCGGTACTAAGGAGGGACTACTAATTCTATTGACCAATGAAAAGCCACCATTTACAAAGGACAGGGACAGGAAACAATTAAAAAGATGGGTGTAAAGTGGGCAGAGCTTTATGCCAATATCCTGAATACAGCATGTCTTGAAGAGACAGTGCAAGTGCTGCCTAGGCGAGACCCATGAACCATTGCTAAAAAACAAGCGTTGACAAAAGATGGAAGCGAAAACGAGACCAAGTAGCTTTTCCGGTACTTGTTTTAATATAGATTCTGACTTTCATGCACGAACCTCCCCCCCCCCCCTGCGGCTTGTACTTGTTATGAACATGACCATTTTGAAGTTTATTTAGCGATGTTAACTAAATTGCACTATGTTAATTCAGCCCTGGTTGGCTTTGCAATGATATTATAGCACAGCAAAATCTGCTTAAAAAACAATTACACAATTGCTTTAAATGAAATAAAATTGATGGATCTGTCCCCACTTGTTAATATTATTTTTATTTACGAATAATAAATTGTGATAAATTAATTGTTGTTCTGTGATCCATAACATTATCAGAAAAGCATTGGACAAAGAGCACGTTTGTACTGCTTCATACATTGTTAAACTACTGACATGAGGTTTCTTATGTGATAACCTTTTAACTACAGTTTAATCTGTGAATTATGCTGTTCCTTCTAAGCATGTACCAGTTGTTAAATTTGTAATGCCGCCCTCTATTGTATTTTAACAGCAGTATATCTGTTACTTCTACCATATTGTGATGCCTATTTTGATACATGTAAAGTGATGTGTGCGTTTTGTGCTCCATTTCTTTTCCTACTGGCATATGGGATAATAATGAATTCTGTTCATTCGTTTGTTGTTTTTCATAGTGTCAACTTGCAGCTTAAGCAGAGTTGAATTTACGTTGAAAATTATGGAAATTATCTTTGCAAATGTTTTAGTTGCATACAGAGTCTGTTTTATAACTTCAGCCAACTGTGTATCCCACAACTATCCTGTGCTTTTTTCATTCTTACAGGTGGATTAGCTACAGATCTGAAAGCAGCATATGATTGCTTTTTAAAGTCCTGCAAGAAAGGCGGAAAGAAATCAATCGAGGCATGCCACAATGTTGGCCTGTTGGCACACGATGGAAGGGTATTTGATGGAAAGCCTGAGCCAGCTATTGCCAGAGACTACTATACCATGGCCTGCAATGGCAATTTTTCACCAAGCTGCTTCAATCTCAGTGCACTGTACATCCAAGGCGCTCCAGGGCTACCAAAAGACATGGCCCAGGCTCTGAATTACTCCGTTAAGGCTTGTGATTTGGGACATATGTGGGCTTGTGCAAACGCCAGCCGAATGTACAAACTCGGAGACGGCATAGATAAGAATGACGCCAAAGCAGAAGCATTGAAAAACAAAGCAAGAGACCTGCACAAAGAACAGGAAGCAACCAAAGAAATCACGTTTGGAGAGTAACACAAAAGAGACTTGTAATTTATGCACTTAATGCCAGTTCTGAAATGGAGCCCAGGGACGTTTGTAAATGACCGAACTCTTAAGAACTGCATCTCCCGAGGTTTTTACAATGATTATTTTGTGTCTTGAGGAATCTGGGATCCTGTAGCTAATTACAAAGGGAATGTACCGTTTCAGATTTAGGACCAGTTTGAGATGCACCGAGTGAATTTTCACTTTCTTTGGCATATTCGGCTCTTCCCAGGACTGTATTTGGCCAGTTGATGAGAAAGGATTGTCAATTTTATTGGCACTTAATATTTCATTGATATTCACACAACTGAACTCCTGATATTAATGTGATTTATAATTTTAAGTGATTTTTAAAAATGTAATTTAATGTAAAACGAAATCACAAATGTCTACATTATGAAAACGTACAGGACAAACACATTTTGTCACAGCAATAAAAACATGACACAAACCATCTCGATTAAACTTTTTTAAGGAGAATAAAATAAGATCTCCAATGTTATTCTTCCAAACAGGCCACTGAAATAATGTAAGGGGAAGGAGAAAGAGTGTCTCCAGGATCCATAATCCTTTTTCACAGTTGATCTTTTTCAGATTCTTGTCAAACAGTGTATCTTGCCTCTGAATGGAAGATTAACATCAGACAGGTGACACTTGAGAAAAGCGGAGTCTATTTCCCTCCATATGAAGACAATGTGGGGAAACATAGCACATTACTCTGAGCAGCCCTTCCCCCATCCATCCCGCTTTTAGATATGGCTGCTTTGGGTTGAGCGTACCAAAGGTCTTCCCCTTATGCTTCATCCCTGGAAGGTGCATGCGAGTTTCGAGGACTTTGGAGACCATCTCTTTGTTTAGTGCTTGAGGTTCTTTTCTCCTCCTCAACATTCATTGGCGTAGAATGGGTACATGTGTACTTTTCTGTCAGGAAAAAGAGGGCACGCTTCCTGGCTGCTGCTCTAGTGGCCATTTCTCTGTGCTTGAAATTTGTCAGGTTCACCAGCAGCGTTCCTGGCCCTGTTCAATTAACCATTGGGGCCCTTGATGGAAGCCTCTTGAGCCTGAGCACCATAATATGACGAGGAGTAAGTCCCGAGCACCCCATCCTGCAGGAAGGAGTGCAATTCAATGAAGGCTTGTACCCTCTGTGGTCGGAGGTGCCAAGTAATCCTCACAAATTAGCTGCTAATCACATTCTCAAGAATTCCTACTTTCAGGCTGTGCTCTTTTGTTGATGTGAGTTACATCGCCCTCAGTTGTCACCATGCGGCTCTTCATTTTCCCAGTTGCTTACTCCAGATTTTCACCTCTTTGTGGAAATTAGACTTCTGAAGATCCTGCAGCACTCCCATCATGATAGCCTGTCCTCTTGAGAAGCATACTGTACCTGAGGTCCCTTTGTGATGTTTTGTTCTTATGCCTTGAACCTTCGACCTTCGTGCCAAAAAGTCCAGTTCCTTGATAGTAGAGTTTTTGTCACCTTTAGTCCCATCTCACAGGGTCTTTCCCACTCCTTCCATGCAGGGCTCACCCGCACCACCCTGGCAGGTCACTCTCCTGTGCTTCAGCAGCTGTCCTCCTCCTGCTCCAAGGCGGATAAGCTGAGGGAGTTAAAAGCTTTCCTCTCATTTGTGCTTGTCGCTGCTCACAGAATCACTTTATAATGCAAAGCTGCCATGCTGGGCTTTCTCTTAGATACAGGCCAGCAGGGTCTCTGCTGGGCCTGCTAGTTCCATCTCGGACCCCTGAGAGTTTGGGCATGGTGTCCAGATCAGCTGCCTCTTTCACTACCTTGGACACTTCAGCATAATGACCGCTCACACGCCCAGAACTTCAGTGAAGCCACCAACATGGAGCTGCATTGAATCCCCCAAGACTCGTGGTCATTGGACCCCATCTGTACCGCTTCCTTGTGTTGATTTAGAATATGCTTCTGTGAGTGTTTTCCCAATGTCCAATAGATAAGACAGACATCTGTCTGAAGTCCCATCAAGCATTTCCATTTCTATGCCAAAGAAATGGTAATATGGCTTGAAACAGTGAGTCTACCCTGCAAACCCCCCTCGCCGGCATCTTGACTATAGACTCATGACGCAAAAAAGACAGCTTTTCACAGTAATACCTCAATCGTTAAATCACTAGATGTATACGTTGTGCATCAGTTGACTTTAACAGCGCTTCCAGTGTGTGTTGTAGGCAGTATTTCGTAAAGTATTTTGCTCAATTCTTTCACGGCCCTCTCCTTAGCAGCTGGATGAAAAGTATATCTCGGGTAAGAGAATAATAGTGCAGAAGTATAACTTGCTCACCCATTTAAGCTATTTGCAGACTGTCAAGTACACATTTCTTGTCAGTCATTCAAAAGTGTTAAGGGCAGCAGCGGGGAACGGAGAACGAGTCGACATTACCTGGACAGTTAATTGTGTTTTGTTTGTTATAAGTTTGGTCGAGTATCAATATATGCCATGTATAACTTGATGTGAACCAGTTGAGATATGCTTTTCGTACTTTTAGCAGAAAATGCATGTAAATAACAGCAAAACTGGTTCATTTGTTTTCAGGAACACTCAGAAATGACAGTTTTGATTGCTGGTCAGACTTTAGTAAAGGAGTGCATCAAGCAAGGAACAGTGAACATGGTAATAGTCATCTACTGTGCTCTCATACCAGGAGAAGACCAGTTTCTGCAGCTAGTCGAGCCAGGTTGTAGTCCTTGGGAGATTGTTACTGCTTCTGCATCCCAGCTCCCCAGCTTTCAGTTTGGAAGGTGTGATACTTTTCAGTGGGTGGCCTTCACCACCATGGTAATATGCCAGAACTTCCACCCGATGGTAATCAAAGAATGTTATGTTCAGACCTCAGGATCCATCATCCTAACAAGATCTGCAATTGCATCCCCTATAACATGATCTGGAGTCATCGTTGCTTTTTTTTGCAAAGCAGGAAAAGGTGTGTAGCGTGTTCTGTCCCAGCTCGAGTACTTGAAATATTCGGCTAGTGCCTGTTGGCAGTGCAAGCCTCCTGTTTAAGGGGTAGCTTCACAGTTGGTGCAAGCCCCTGCTTTTGGTCTCTTATCTAGCTCAACCTCTATTTAGCTCTTAAAATAGAGATTTTTAACTTTGTCTTGTTTTCTTGTACCTTTACTTCAAGAGGGTTAAAATGATATTTTAGCTGAATTGGGACGCACCTCCTGCATCAGCATTGTTGGAATGCATGTGACCAGTGGATTACGTGGAATTTATAAGGTGGGGGAGGGCGGTGTCTCTAAAAAGGAACGTCTCAATCACGTTCATTTTCCTCCACTTGTTTCTGCAGTCTCTCACTCTGTTAGACTTAGGCCCTTTTTCGCTCCACAGTTTTCTGAAATCCTGTGCCTGCATCTTATATGAGTTTTCCCTTTCCTCATCAGCACTGTCTTTTTGTTCTCTCATGGACACAATTATTCACCTGCAAGCATTGCTTTTTAGGTCTAGCTCTCGAGACCTATTGTCGCCTCTCAAGGGAGACAGACCGGTGCACGAGCCGACCGGGGGGGGGGGGGGAAAGAGAGAGAGAGAGACCCCCCCCCCACCCCCACAAGCCCCACTTGCCGCCACTGCTGACTCTGGGCCATTCACACTAGGCGGAGCACTCAGCAGCCACCCTGCATAGCAGAGTATAGGGAAAATATTGTGCCAATTCATAGCTCTGTGAGATATTCATTGTAGTTAATTCCTCATCACTGCTACCGCCACAATCTTCTTGTGAATAACTGCATTGTGTCGCAAAGTCTTTCGTGTAAGAGCATGTGTGATGTGTTGTGTGCTTTGACTGATGGTGTTCATACACGTCACAAACATTGGCACCGCTAATCTGCCTTTAATGTGGTAAAAACATGCATACCGTGTTAGGCGACGCAATTGTGTTCATACGAGTTACCACGTTAAAGTCGGACCTGTTAACTTTGCCATGATGATTGCAATTGAGACCATATATGCTGCTGCGTGTGATTTAAGGACACTTCCATAATAGAAAAAACACCAATATCAGATTTTTTTATCTACTTCAATTTTTGGATGTCTTTAAAGATAGAGGTTATATAGTGGAGCTGGATGTAAATCCTAATCCTGTGCACTAAACAGAACTGAGCTGTTGAACGCTCTCTCAATGCATTGTAATCACTATTTTTGATGCAGAGCGATGTGGTAGTGGCCTGATGTGCTGATTTCTTGGAGCTAATTACTAACCATGTGCTCTTGCGATTGTCTTTTCGCTTACTATGTGGTTAAACGTTTACTTTGGCTATGCTTCATCATGCAGCTGCAAGAAGTGCTATGCAAAACTCCTTATGGGGGTCTCACTGGTTAGTCGCTTTTTTAGGAACAGGTGCACGATCGAAGTTTTGTTTCCTATTACCATTCTCATAAGGGCAAATAAGCATTCATGTTCCAAATTTGAAGTGATAACACTTCAAGTTCAAGTTCAGTAGTATGACGTTTCGTACTTTATAATCGGTGCCACTCGAATGATGCCATTTTGTGGTAGAGTATAATTCAGCATAATTAAGGATTTGATGCATAATCCATCGTCTGCTGCATAATCTGCAAATTTCAACAACAAATTGTTTCTAGCGGATCAGAGGTAGCTAAAAATATAGCAACTTGTAATGCTGCTCACTGGAAGGCCGTTCGCAAAGATTGACTGATCACCTTTTTGTTGGCTATCGCTGCATTGCTCTGTCAAACAGGTAGTAATGAGGTGAAAGATTTGTCCACAACATTGGTGTTTGAAAAATAAAAGTTTACCAGGTAATGCTCTGACACAATTTTCCTCATATCGTCCCATAACTTGGTCCTAATCTACTACGCAATTCCAGTGGCCTCGTTTTTATTATGCTGGATTTTTTTTGTCTCTTGCCACGCAGAATCTGGCACCGAGTAGATTAGGCCCCACGCATAATATTGCAACTATTGACTGTTATGCCCAAACATTGTTTTGTTCACATATTCCCCTGTATGCCATCTTGTCAAACGAGGAGTTGCTGTTTTAATCTCCTAAGTGCATTGAGTTGGCGGCTTGGAATCTCTCCGTTGCCCAAAGGTCCTGAAAATAAGTTACTTGCATTCCCTTCAGTGACTCCAGGGAAACACTGATTTTCTTAATTGAGAGGTATACAGCAGGCGCGTTTTCTGGGCTTGCTCTTGAGTGGGTGAACACTGACTTTGCTCTGGCATCTCGCATTTGCTTAGGTAGAGCACACATTCTTTATTTTTTTTGTATTTCTTTTTTTACTGTTCAAACGTTTACACTTGTTAAACTTGTTCTTTGCCTTTGTATTCTGGAAAATAGATAGTATGAAATTCACGTTGACTCATTCGCTTGTGTGCACAATTTTCAGCCCCTGCACAGTACCTATGGAGTAAACTATGGAGTTGTGCAGATTTTGCGCTTTCACAAGTGAGCTCGCATTACAAATCAGTTTTGCTGGGAAGCTTTTGTGAATTTGTGCATTCTGGTACATACAAAGTGTAATCTCGATTATGTTCATTATATTTACCCCCAGGCCCTCCGCCCTTTTTTCTGCACTTTTTGAGGGTGTTTCAAACTCATTATTGGGCTGTGATGTGTATATAGTTCTTGAGAGCCCAAAAAGGCTGACTTAAAGTTCCGAGAAGGGACCTGGCTGAACAAAGGACTCAAGAAAGAGAAGGCATTAGGCACTGTCCTGCCAAGAAATACCGATACAGTGGACAGAGCAAGTATGTGGTATAATGCTGCACATTTTGTGGTGGTATTACTTCATTACTTTCTTTTTTATACATTTACATTTACCTCAGTAGTACCAGTTTAACACACAAATACAGCGATAAGCAACAGTAAAGTGACCAGTCAACATTTTCAAGAGACCTTCCACTCTGAAGCAAGACGTGTCGTTGCATTTTTAGTAATGTTTGGGCTCGAATCGTCTTTTTTATTAGCCCATCAGCTGTTGCATATTAAACAGATCTTACCTGGTAAATCCATTATTATGTATAAAACAAGGCGGCTGCAGAATCGCATAATTCCAGTGCCTGTTAATATGGTTCTATGTTGCCATCTTTGGGTTCTAGTGGCGATTTCAAATCGCTTTGCCTTCAATATTAGACCATATTACATGGTTGCACATTATGTATGCGTCTGTGTGTATTTACCAATTTAAGCACTGTCTAAAGGTGTCCTACCAGCAGGGAAGCTTTGTGTGGGAGAGGGGTAGGGATGGTTGAGTCAGAAATCATTCTACATAGGGTGAGGCCCATTGCAGACCAGAGAGTTCATGGAAGTGCATGTTTGCCTTTTTTAGGTCTCGCTGAACCAACGCGCATGCGTTGTTATGCGATAGTATAGTAGGCAAAATAAACTCTTGAAACCGGCGAGGATTGTCCCCAATGCATGTGAGGTACTCAAGCGCGACGCTTCCCCAGCGTTTGCTTGGCCTCACTTCTCAATCACACCCCATATGGCGATCTGTTCACTCGGTCTTGCGCCCATTACCTGCGTCCCTATGTAAACTGACTGGCTTACTTACGCGTGTTCACCCGCCTGGCCCAACAGCTGTATGGCGGTATTACGTGCACATAGCTTAGACATCAGGCCTTACAATGCTTCGCATCTGAAAGTGCCCCCACAACCAACCCATTTTGCTGGTTGTAGTCTTACTATTCACACCTGTACGCGGGGCTTTAAGTGGGATGAAAAAACTGGGGGGGGGGGGTCGTCACTCAAGGGAGCGTGGCTAATGTAATTGGTGGCGTGGCTTACAAACTTAAACTAAAAATCTGTGCTTAGCATAGTGTGCCGCCTGACTTATATTTTGCTGTTTCGGTCACTGCATCCAGATATATGATACAATAAGTAGAATCATACCTACAACAAGCCAGGACCATTGCCTTTGTCAATCGCTGTTAGTTACATGAGGTAAATAAGCAGCAACTATGGCTTGTTTTGAGGGGGTAGGGGTCTTTTTAATTTTTTTAACAGGACTGCCGGCTGCTACATAGTGCCTACGGGCCTCTCACCTCCCTTTTTGCGATACCGCACACTGTCTCTTTTATTTTTAGTTTACTCATGACTGGGGTTACACAGTGCTACATAGCTACTTCACAGCGCTTTGTCAAGATGGTGGCCGCCTTTCTTTCGTTTGTCGCTGTTGGCACACAATGCAATGCTCTCAAAAGGATGTGAAAACCAGAACTGGGGGCAGCTGTGTTGATAAGCTATCTCTGCTCAAGGGTCGGCTTGACATGCTCTCTCCAACCATGAGTGTCTGCATGAATTGCACGATCCTCTCTCCCACCGTACTTCCCTGCACCTCCCTCATGTTGCTGCTCCCAGTCTTAGAAGCCTCTCGTGTTTTCGCTCTTTTTTTGGGGGGTGCCAGGGGGGGGGTAGGAGGTTGGTAGAGTCATTTTTTTAACAGAAGTACCGGCTGCTTTGAAGTGCCTACGAGCCACTCGTGTCCCTTTTTGCACTACTGCAAACGGTGTCTTTTATTTTTAGTGTACTGGCGGGGGTCTACATAGCTCCCTGCAGCTCCTTCACAACGCTTTCTCAAGATGGAAAATCACTAAAAAGCTAGGATCAAGGCAGAGTCAGGCTAAGTGTGAGGAGGGTTCCAACACAACATTTGTCATGTACTATTACCCAGAAAAGCAAGATAAAATTAGAACCAAGAGTGATGCGCTATGAAGCACCGTTTAGAAGAGAGAGAATTATAAGTGTCAATAATTTTATGCTATTTTTCACGAGCATTTGTTGACAGGATAGGAGCACGGAACTTCTCCCTTCTGCCATTCTAATAAACAAAAATAGTACAAATCCATGCTTCAAAGCTCCGTACAAAGGTGAGTTACCACCTCGGTCTGTGTTCCAGACCCTTTTATTTGATGACCTATTTGCCTTGTAGAAGTTGAAGTCTGTGTGCTCCCATTGAAGCAATTGCACTGAGGTGCCTTTTTCCAGCAAACTGTAACAGAAAATGCCAGAAGTAACAGGTTCATAACTTCTGTTGTGTATCTAATTTTAAGTTGGTGAAGAGGGATCCACCTGGAAATGTAATTCTTAGGCCCAGGAAAAGCAAACATTTATGCTGGCATATGGATTCACAATAGTAAGTCATGTTTCAAATTACTTCGTTTAGAGAGGTCCGGCACACTGGTGCGGGAGGAGCAGCCGAGAGACGATTGGATGCTGACGATAGACATGATATAAGTAGCCTTTCTTCTGAACTTTTATTTTTGTGGCTTGGGCTCTGACAAGGCAAGAGGGAGAGAAGTATGGTTGTTGTAGAAGTGACCTGTACAAGTCACAATGGTTTGATTTTCTCCTTTACCTGCACTTCTTTATTTGTTAATTAGCGATGTTAAATTTAATTCGCTCCTGCCATTGCTGCTCCATCGCTTGTGTTAGTTCCCTTCCTCCCAGCTGTTTCTGTTTGCTTTTTTCACACCCACTGCCACACCATCCCATCCCCTGTCCTGCATTCCTCCCTTGACCCTCGCGTTCCTAGTTGTATACACGTATTTACGATTTATGTATGATGTTTTCCTATATATGAGGATAGAAAGAGAGGTAAAGCTGTCTCTAGGCCAGATCTTAAAAACAGTGTCAATTGTTCTGCTTGTCAAGAACCCGGATAATGGGCAACAATAAAGCAGATTCGAGATAACCTCTTCCACTAAGTAACTTCGAGTAAATTACAGCCACCACATTATCACTCAGCACCACCCCAGCATCACTCAGCACCACCACAGCATTACTCAGCACCACTCAGCGCCACCCCAGCATCACTCAGCACCACCACATTATCACTCAGCACCACCACATTATCCCTCAGCACCACCACATTATCACTCGGCACCACCACATTATCACTCAGCACCACCACAGTATCACTCAGCACCACCACAGTATCACTCAGCACCACCACAGTATCACTCAGCACCACCACATTATCACTCAGCACCACCACATTATCACTCTGCACCACCACAGCACCACCACCACAGCACCACTCAGCACCACCACAGCATCACTCAGCTCCACCACTCAGCTCCACCACTCAGCTCCACCACTCAGCTCCACCACTCAGCACCACCACTCAGCACCACCACATTACCACCCAGCACCACCACAGCACCACCACAGCACCACCACAGCACCACTCAGCGCCACCCCAGCATCACTCAGCGCAACCCCAGCATTACTCAGCACCACCACAGCATCACACAGCACCACCACAGCATCACTCAGCGCAACCCCAGCATTACTCAGCACCACCACAGCATCACTCAGCACCACCACATTATCACTCAGCACCACCACATTATCACTCAGCACCACCACATTATCACTCAGCACCACCACAGTATCACTCAGCACCGCCACATTATCACTCTGTACCACCACATTATCACTCTGCACCACCACAGCACCACTCTGCAGCACCACAGCATCACTCAGCACCACCACAGCACCACTCAGCACCACCACAGCACCACTCAGCACCACTCAGCACCACTCAGCACCACCACAGCACCACTCAGCACCACCACAGCACCACTCAGCACCACCATAGCATCACTCAGCACCACCACAGCATCACTCAGCACCACCACAGCATCACTCAGCACCACCACTCAGCACCACCACAGCACCACTCAGCACCACCACAGCAACACTCAGCACCACCCCAGCATCACTCAGCATAACCCCAGCATCACTCAGCACCACCACAGCATCACACAGCACCACCACAGCATCACACAGCGCAACCCCAGCATCCCTCAGCACCACCACAGCATCACTCAGCACCACCACAGCATCACTCAGCGCCACCACATCACTCAGCGCAACCCCAGCATCACTCAGCGCCACCACATCACTCGGCGCAACCCCAGCATCACTCAGCGCAACCCCAGCATCACTCAGCGCAACCCCAGCATCACTCAGCACCACCACAGCATCACTCAGCACCACCACAGCATCACTCAGCACCACCACAGCATCACTCAGCACCACCACAGCATCACTCAGCACCACCCCAGCATCACTCAGCACCACCACAGCATCACTCAGCACCACCACAGCATCACTCAGCACCACCACAGCATCACTCAGCGCCACCCCAGCATCACTCAGGATCACTCAGCGCCACCCCAGCATCACTCAGCGCCACCCCAGCATCACTCAGCGCCACCCCAGCATCACTCAGGATCACTCAGCGCCACCCCAGCATCACTCAGCGCCACCCCAGCATCACTCAGCGCCACCCCAGCATCACTCAGCGCCACCCCAGCATCACTCAGCGCCACCCCAGCATCACTCAGCGCCACCCCAGCATCACTCAGCGCCACCCCAGCATCACTCAGCGCCACCCCAGCATCACTCCGCGCCACCCCAGCATCACTCCGCGCCACCCCAGCATAACTCCGCGCCACCCCAGCATAACTCCGCGCCACCCCAGCATCACTCAGCGCCACCCCAGCATCACTCAGCGCCACCCCAGCATCACTCAGCGCCACCCCAGCATCACTCAGCGCCACCACAACATCACTCAGCGCAACCCCAGCATCACTCAACGCAACCCCTGCATCACTCAGCGCCACTACAGCATCACTCAGCGCCTCCACAACATCACTCAGCGCCTCCACAACATCACTCAGCACCACCACAGCATCACTCCGTGCAACCATTCAACAACTGGTTCAAATATGTTCTCTCAATGTTTCAAGCTTTATTACAAATGTCACAAAAAGATGTTAATACTTCACTTCTGTTCTTGGATTTTCCTTACAATAAAATACACTGAACATAATCTTCACAAAAGTTATTTACAAAAGTTTAAGCAATTGCCATTATAAATTACAATCACTTTTATTTAAGTATTAATTATTTAAAAAATTAAAAGCCATTGTTATTTGTAATATCAATACATCTAAGTCACGTAAATACAAAACATGTTGCATTACAAATGCTATAGGTGTCACATTTGCCAAAGTTATAACTATTGGCATTGTAAATGACAAAGCAATTAATTTAGCTATTTTCAAAACCAACACATAAATAAAAAAATTGTCATTTACAAGACCAATAGCTCAAACTTTCATAATGCGAGACCTATTGCATTGGAAATGCTTGTTCTCTTTGACGCTATCAGTATTTCAGCAGCGGTACAACTCCTTCACACACTTTTACATAGAATCACAAATACAATTGACACACCTGCCCATCGATGTGCAGGTAGGTCACGGACTGGATATACATGCAGTCTTAATGACTCACTGACAAGCCTTGTGAGACACTTGGTCGCCTTCAGCTCCAGAGGTCTCTATCATGCTCCGTCATAAATACCCAGCCACATTTTGAACTTTCGCAGACATCCATAGTTCACAGTATGCACTATGCAGGAGTCATAAGTGGAAAAAACACTTCAGGCTCTAAGGTTATGCACGAGGACTTGGAATATGTGAAATGAAAACGTGGACTGAATCACTGCCATTGATTTGCCAAAGAGAGTGAAAAGACAGCTGTGAAGTGGAAGGAGAAAATGTGTGAGATATGCAGACAGGGAAAAAGGGGTGCAACTGTCTAACAGTCAGGGCTCGAGTCGGGGTACCACGCGGGTGGACGGCGTCCCCCCACTTATTTTACTGGGAGCTCGATAACTGGAGCAAATGGAGCTACACATTCACTCTTTGGCCTCTCTGGGGCGCGATCCTAGCTCATTCAGAACGCTGCTCATGCGCTGGCTTCCCTGATGCAATCGCCTCTAAAGGGCGAGCGAGGGGAGGCAATGAGTCTAATGGTGTAAGCCACCTTTTGTGACTTCCTGTCGTGACATCAGCGTCCCCCCACTTCTTTTTTTAGGACTTGTGCCCTGCTAACAGTTTAAGAGACTGTACAGGGATGTGGTATGAAGGGGAGTTATTAGGACTCTCGAAGAACACTAATGTTTAATTCACAGCTTCATATTTTGAGAACAGAAACAACTTCAATCCTAATTACTCACAACAAGATCGTTGTGAATCATGGATTTGCTGCAACTGAGAAACAGTGGCAAAGCCAATAGGTCTGACTTGTTTTAGACTATTTTCGTCGTTGTGTTGTATGTCTGGATGTAAGAGTGGCACCAAAATACTGGTCAGGCTGAATGCAATGTGAAGCACAGAATCACTGGCGACCCTCGCGCAGCAGCGCCTGCAGGTCGCGCTGCGCGTGTTGACGGCAGGGCCTGTTTCAGGTGAGGTGCTTCCACCTAAATCACACAACAGCCTCTGTACTGAAACTTCAGATACTGCAGTGTCTGCTGCTTGCGTTGTTCTGTTTTTAACTCGCCCATTTGATTATCCAAGGGGTGTTAATGTTAGCCCATTAGCAGGAGATGATTGCATCTGCATTTGAAATGTTCTAGTTGCCCTCCTACCTCCTGGGCTGTTAACCCTTGATTCCCTGCACGAAAAGAGAGAGCAAGCCAGGAACTTCTTTTTATTTTGCATTTCAGACTTCACAGTTGGCGGAGACGCGCGAGCGCGTTTACCAAGATGGCCGCCGCCACCGGAGCTCCGTGATTCCCGGAGCTTTTAGCCCTAATTAACGACGATTTACCGTCCAGAACCCAGCGAAAATACCGGCGCTTGCCTCCTGAAGCCTCCACCTACCTGTGAGTTCGTTTCTGAGCTGTTTAAACGACGGATGTATTTTTCCTCTCCTCACAGACTTCTGCTTCATGCTTCTCATCGAGGTAATGCCGAGAATGTGAGCCTGGGGGCGGAGAGTCATTTAAGAAAGAGGCTGGCTTGGGCCTAGCTCCGCCTACAGTTCTGTTTAGCTGCTGCACCTGGGTTTTTTCAGTGTTATTTGACGCAATTGTCCATATTTACAATACTTTTCCTCATATTTTGAGGTTATTTGTTTCAATCTATTTTTCTTCATATTCAGACATATTTTTTCACCTCAAAATGGATTCAAAAAATCCTTCAGCTAATAAAAGGAAGCAGCAGGTTTCTCCTCCTCCCACAAAATCTAAAGTGGTGGAATCCTCAGAACCTTCTATGTCTTTGATTTTGGAGGAAATTAAAGCCTTGCGTTTGAATACTGACTCCATTGCTTCAGAGGTTAAAAATGTTCGTAAAGATATGGCTTCTATGTCCATGAAGGTGTCAGACAATACCATTAAAATCCAAGATAATAAGAATAAATTGGAGGCTTTTACGCCTTTAATGACTAGAATTATGCCAATGCATACTCAGCTGTTGGACTTAGAAAATCGCAATAGGCAATACAATTTGCGCATCTTTAATTTGCCTGAAGAAATTGAAGGGACCAATTGTCGCCTTTATCTTGAATCTCTTCTGCCTGGTCTCCTGAATATCAAGTTTGCAGAAAAATTTGAAATTGATAAAGCTCATAGAGTTCCGTCACATCGTAATCCTCGTCATTCAAAGCCAAGGCAGATGATATTTAAGGTCCTGCGCCATCATCACCTGGTCCTTATTCGGAAAGCTGTTCGTGAAATACCATCTTTGGTGGTGAATGGAACCAAAATCTTCATCCATCAGGATTTTGCTAAAGAAACTGTGGCTATTCATAAAGAATTTTCATCTCTTCGTCCGCAACTGAGGAGCCTTGGTTTCAAATATGGACTATTTGATCCTTCTATAATGCGAGTCTGGAAAGACAATGTCTCTAAATCTTTTCAACGTCCTGAAGATCTTCGTCTTTTCCTTGAACAGCAGGCTCCTCCATCAATGGATACACAAGACCCTAATTCTTGACTTCATCTCGCTGGCTTCTTGTGATAGGTCTATTACTAAATTTCTTCATGGGCTCCAACGGTAACTGGCCATGCTTGAGGAACGGGTGTGCGTTTCCTTGTCTTTATTTATGTGGCATGTTTGTACCTTACTCTCTCTTTTTTGTTTCTCCCTTTCCTATCTTTCAATCAGAGTTACTCTATTAACCTGTCTTATCCTACCTTCTTCTTGTTCCTATTCCTGTCTTTTTCTTCTCTTTTATCCTAATGGCTAACATTCATAATATAAAAATTGTTTCTCTTAATGTGAAAGGTTTACGACATCCAGTGAAACGTTTAAAATTTTTTAGATTATTTAGGTAATTCTAAGGCTGACATCTGTTTTGTCCAAGAGACTCATGTTGATGATAAAGTTTTAAGTTATATGAACAAAAAGTGGGTGGACTCTATTGTTTCTTCACCTGCTGCAGGTAAAAAGAATGGGGTCGCTATTTTCTTTGCCAAAAGGTTGCATTGTCAGGTCTTGCATAAAATCTCAGACTCTGATGGAAGATATATTATAGCTAAAGTTAAAATTCATGATTCTATTTTCTTTTTGATGAATGTTTATGGTCCTACGTCAGAGGATCCTGTTTTTTGGACAACTGTTACGTCAGAAGTTTTAAAGTTGGGAAATGCTCCATTGATTTTTGGTGGTGATTTAAATATTTTTGTAGACCCTTTGTTGGATAGATTATCTACGTCTCGATTTCGACCGTCCAAGACTTTTCATGCCTTTAAGACTTTTCTTCAAACTACTAAATTAGCTGACATTTGGCGATTACACTATCCAACTGGTAAAGAGTTCTCTTTTTTCTCCAACCCACACAACTCCCATTCCAGAATAGATTATTTTTTCCTTTCCCCTTCCCTTATTCAATTTGCAAATGATCCTATCATTGGTACCATCGACATTTCAGATCATGCTATGATTTCTTTTGTATTAAATGTATCATCTTCGTTTTCTAAGCAGTCAAGATGGCGTATGAATTCTGACATTGTCCTTAACGATACTCATAAGCCTAAGTTACTCCAGGCTATTCAGGAATATTTTACTTTTAATTCAGAAGGGTCTACCTCCATTACCACTCGATGGGATGCATTTAAAGCTTATATTAGGGGTACCACTATCTCTATTATGGCTCATGAAAATAAGAAGTTTAATTCACATATTAAATCTCTAGAAAAACAAATAGCTCATTTTGAGCGTTTATTTATTTCGTCTAGTGATCCCCAATATAAAGTAAAATTACAAAAGCTGCGGTATGAATTCAATGCTATTCTCAGTACTAGAGCTGGGATACAACTCTCTAAATCCAATGCCAAATTTTGTTTTAATACCAACAGGTCTGGTAGACTTTTGGCTAATTATCTACGTATTAAACGAGATAAAACTCAGATTACCTCCATCAAATGTCCTCAAGGTAAAATTGCTTTTTCTCATAATGAGATTGTTAATGAGTTTTTGAATTTTTATTCTACTTTATATAATAAGCCTGATTATTGTGATGTTTCTTTAATTGATTCCTTTTTACAACATTCTGATTTACCTCACATTTCTGCCTCTGATAAAATTAAATTAGATTTACCCATTACTAATGAGGAAATTCTCTCAGCCATTAAATTGCTTCCAAAGAAAAAATCCCCTGGTCCTGATGGTATCCCTGCAGAATTTTATAAAGAGTTCCAACATCATCTTTTACCTTTTTTGAACCAGATTTTTTCTCATTTTTCCTCATCAGGTACTATTTCAGGTTCTTTTTCTGAAGCCTTAATTGTTGTACTTCCCAAACCTGATAAAGACCCTACCCTTGTTGCTAATTACCGTCCCATCTCCTTAATCAATCAAGATTGTAAACTATATGCTAAAATTATCGCTTCCAGGTTAGCCCCTATCCTTCATTCAATTATTCACCCTGATCAATCTGGTTTTATGAAAAATCGATATTCTGCTAATAATACGAGAACGTTATTACATGTTATTGAGCAAAGTTCCTCTATCCTTAACCCTGCTGGTGTTATGGCATTAGATGCTGAAAAAGCTTTTGATAAAATCCATTGGCAATTTTTATTTAAAACTTTGTTATCCTTTAATTTTGGGCCTTCCTTTATTCGTATGATTTCTGCTTTATACTATGCTCCCACAGCTCGACTATTTATTAATGGCCAGATTTCTAACCAATTTTCTCTTTTCAGAGGAACTCGACAGGGTTGTCCCCTCTCCCCTCTTTTGTTTTTACTTGGTATAGAACCATTTCTTAATTACATTCGAAAATGCGAAAACATTCAAGGGATTACTGTTTGTGATATTACTGTAAAAACTCTAGCGTATGCTGATGATGTGTTATTATTTATTAGTAATCCTGTTTCCTCTGTTCCTTTTCTGCTTGATATTATTTCTAAATACTCTATTGTGTCAGGTTATAAATTAAATGTTACTAAAACGGAATTTTTTCCACTCAATATGTTGTGTACTCCTGATATGCTACCCTCACCAGACATAGTTTGGCAAAAGAGCAAATTGAAATACCTTGGTATATTATTTTCATCATCCCTTCATGCTACCCTAAAATTAAATTCTGATTTAATTCTCGAATATATTAAACAAAAAACTTCCAAATGGTCCTCCCTTCATCTTTCCTGGTGGGGGAGAATGGAATCTATTAAAATGACTATTGCACCTAAAATATTTTATTCTCTTGCAATGATCCCAACTCAATTCCCACTCAAATTTTATAAAGATGTTGACAAACTTTTATCAAAATTTTTATGGAATAATAAGCCTCCCCGTATTGCTTATAAAAATTTAAAAATTCCCAAATGTAATATTGGTTTTGCCCTACCTGATTTTCTTCTATATCATAAGGCATTTATCCTTAAACAGAGTTCGTTATGGTTTAATATAGCTCCTAAGATTAATCCCCCTATTTTGTATCATATTGAGACTTCCCTTGTTAAACCTTTTCCTTTATTATCCCTATTAACCATGTCTCCCGTATCTAAAATTGTACACTCTTCTTCCATAATTAAGTCATCAAGATTAATTTTTAACGATTTGGACTCCAATTTTGAATCCCCTTTACTTTCAACGGTACATTTGTCCTTATGGCATAGTGCCTTGTTAAAATTAAATAGGAATATTTCCTTTTGGTCTTCATGGATTGCAAAAGGTATTTTTTATCTTGGAGATGTTTTCATGGATGATGCGTTTATTCCATTTATTCAACTCCAATCAAAATTTAATCTGCCTTTAACTGATTTGTCTAAATATCAATTTCTTTGTAACTCTATTTTAGATTCTTTCCCAAATGGCATTCCTTCTAAATCGACAGCTGATTTTATGCTATATGTTAACACTGTGTCTTTATCCCCTAAAGCGGTGTCTGTATTTTATAAGAAACTCACTGTAGCCTTAGGTTCCAATATTGATACAATTTCCACCTTTTGGAACAATGAGTTATCTTTATCTCTGCCAAATGATTCCTGGTCATTAATATGGACTCTTTCTATTTCTGGTTGTTTACCAGTGTCAATTTATCAAACTAATGCTTATATTTTATTTAATTCCTTATGGACACCACTGCGTTTATTTAAAGCTCATTTATTACCATCTAATGTATGTTGGCATTGCAATTTGCATCCTGGTTCCTTACGTCATATGTTATTTGACTGTCCGCTTATTTTGAAATTTTGGTCTGAAGTATGGACTGTTATACAGAAAATTCTACCTATTTCTGATTTACCCTCTTATACTTTAATCATATGCAAATCTGTTGTGTTGAGTGTACCCCTTGATGATAATGAAGCTAAATTATTTAATTTTGTGGTATCGGCTGCATTAAAATCCATCACTTTTTGTTGGAAGGATGTTACTTCCCTTTCAGTCCATGCTTGGTGGTCTTGGATTATCTTTACAAGAAGAGGTGCTCAATTGTCACTACAAGGTGTTCATCATAATTCTTCTACTTTTCAATCTTTCTGGTCTCCTATAGATTCATATGTACAGTTATAACTATTGTTGTTCTTTCCTTAATACTGTATCGTATTGGTAACTCTACTTGTGTAAGTATTTATACTATGAAATGTATATTCCCCTTCCCTGCTCCCTTCCCCTCCTTATTTTTCTCCTTAGAATGTCAAATTTTTTCTTGCGATGTAATTTATTAATGACTGTATTTTTTATGATTAGTCTTTTTCGCTTCTTTGTACTTTAATGAATTCCTTCTTCACTTTTTTGTATGTACTTATGTGCTTCATCATTCTTAAAATTTCAATAAAGTCTTACTGAACAAAAAAAAGACTTCACAGTTGGCACTATGATATATAATCAGGGCCACTGGAATCGACCGTTTCTGCAGCTGTAGCATTTCTACACAATAGATTATACTCATTTGCCACCTAATGCACCATCCACTGCATAACTTGAAGATTTTGCAACAAAAAATGTGTTTGCTAGTTCAAACTGATGAAAAGTGCTACATATAATTCTGTGCAGTGGCAGATCATTTGCAAAGTTTAATCTGTCACCTTTCAGTTGCTGGGTGCATGTTTGGGTGTTAAACTGGTATTGGTGCAACTACTAAGTGTCTGGGCAAGGCTGCACTACCTAGTATAGCTAGCATGGTGCACTAGGCTGCAGCATGCTAGGCATACAGCTAGTAGTCTCTTCCACAAAAATTGTCATTTTTATGTATCTCACACTGTCCTCTCTTCGCACTGCTACTCTCTTGGGCTCTTTTTTTTTATTTGCCCTTTCCTAATTGCATGACCCTCTCCCTTTCTCTTCTAAAACCTCTACTTCCCTTTCTCTATCCTACTTCTCGTCCTCTCTCGCACTTTGTATTTGCACACCCATTTCTGTATTTCCTCGAATTACCTGCTCTCTATCCTCTTTTCCCTCAGTCTTGCAAGACACACTATTCTTCCCCACAGTTATCTTTCTTTTTTGATCTCATGCACACATTACTCTCATTTTCATTTGACATCTCTCCTAGTTTCTCTCCCTTCTCACACCCTTCTTTCAAAGACCCTTGTTTCTGTCCCACACACTCTTTTTACAATCCCATTTTCATTTACTTCTCTCAATCAAATCGGATTCGTAGAGTGTGGTTAGTCACCCGCTAGAGTATCCAGGCACTAGGTTATTGCTGAGATCAGTCCAAGCCGAGTTTCGAGTTTCTTTCTGAATTCCGGCAGGGAGGATGATGTACGGTGGTGAAGAGGAAGGAGAAGGATGGGCCGCCATTGTAGGTTTGGTGGGTGAGGGCGAGGGATGCGGAATGTATGTGTCTGTAGGGTTGGTGGAAGTTCAGTCGCTGGTTGATGTATGCCGGTCCTTGGTTTTGGAGAGCCGAGTAGGCATGTCAGCATTTTGAATTGGCATCTTTTCTGGATGAGGAGCCAGTCGAGGTTCCTGAGGTGAGGCATGATGTGATCCATTTGGGGAGGGTGAGGATGAGCCTAGCAGCTGAGTTCTGTATCATCTGGAGTCTCTTCAGGAGTTGGGTGGTAATTCCTGCATAGAGCGTGTTGCTATAGTCCAGCCGGCTGTTGACTAGGGCTAGGGCTTGAGTGTCTGTTTACCTGGTGCTGACGGAGAGCCATCTTATGATGAATGGCATCTCTCACAGACACAAGCACACATTCTGTTCCCTTTTTCAAATCCTTTTTCCTCGCAAACCCCTTCCTCCCTCACGTTGCGACATCTCTTGTTCCTGTCATTCTCTTTCTGAGGTCCTGTTTTTCACAAGCACTTTCACTTTTTCACTCTTTCTTACACAAACACGCTCAAGAATGGATGTGGTTTTTGTGGTCCCTATAACTGCTTTGGATATTGAAAGATCATTTGTGGAAATTATGCTGGTCAAAACAAAACTGTATCCCCTCATTTGGCAAAAACGACTTATGTGCCCTGCTGTTAAAGTCTGAAGAGAAAACCATATGCATGACTGTGGTTTTAAAAGAAACATGGCGCCTGGAAACATGGATATTTAGTTATGAAATTGGAGCAAAATGAAAGTTCAGGTTAATTTACAAATTGCTTTAGTGTGTGTTGATTGTTTGGTTTTTCACATATTGAGATGCAGCTTTTACCCTGTAGGTCAGTATTTGGAGCAGGCCTAAGTAACTACACTTTTTTTTTTTTTTTTTAAAGACTTTAGCGTAGCTTTATTAAAACCTCAGCCACAAACGTTCAGAGTCAACTGACTCAATTCCCATCAACATTCTCGAATACAGAAGGTTCACAAAGAATCATGAGACGTGTAATTTAAAGAAACTGTGGAAATAATAAGAGAAGCACAGTAACTACACTCTTGACAAAAAGATTTGAGTGTCAGCACATCAGACTCCAACCCCAGCATCTGTGCAGCACCTGTTGAGTACCCGTTCACGCACCGAATTATGTAGGCGCCACCGCTTGGGAGAAGTGTGGCTCAGTGGTAAGAGCGGCAGACCCTGATGCAGAGGTCTGGCCCGGGACCAGGGTTCAATTCCCGCCTCGGCGGCTCTTGGACTCAATTTCCCCGGACCTGATAATTCTCGCCTCGGTGCCTAGTCTAATCATGGGTCCCACTCTGTGACTCTGGGCAATAGCTTGCTTAATCTCCACAACGGCCCCAGCAGCGTCTGGATGCCTGGCTTCACCTTGAGGGTGCCCAGGAGTGGACACTTCACAGGAAAGCCAGGATGGGTTCCACAGCGGTATGAATACTAAATACTATACATAGGTAATTACGGTTCTTAAACCACATCCCTTTTACAGAATCTTCCTTTTTCATCCCACCTAACGGCTCACTTGCTAAATTGACAACAATAAACGAAAGAGGGACCCTGAGAAAATTGAATGAGTGGGGAAGACATCAGGGAAATAACAAGACTAAAACACACAAAAACTCCCCTCACATATATGTCGAACATTGGCAATAAGCCCATTAATTAAAGGCTCCCACCGACCAAGAATATTTTTATAGAAGAATTTTTAGTTCATTTATTTATCAAGATACATAAATCTTCATATTTGTCTATGCATTTTTCTTCATTTTCATATATAATGCACAAGACATCACAAACATTCATTAAAACAAGACACAAGCCCAGCACAATGATATTGTAGGGTACCTGTGAGTAAATATACATGTAACCACCCCAACCACCACATAAGGAAAAAAAACAACAATAACTAACAATAAGCTGAACAAAACAAATTATGACCAAATACAGTGCATGACAAAAACAGACAAGAAAAAGAAGCGCTGACGCGCATTTTGGAGATCCTATTTTTTTCAACAAGCTCCTTCAAGTTGGTACCGGGCTTTGACAGTAAAACATTGGCCTGTGGAAGAAAAACATGAAATTAATATTTCGAATAAGGTAATGTTGTCATTAAAAAGGGAGCAACTAACCATTCCAAGAATTCAGATAAAAAGGAAAAAAGTTTTAAGGCAAGAAATATTAACCACCACCATATAGGTGTATATACTGTCTGTCTGTATATACTGACTGTCGGGAAATGTACTAAAATTGTTTGAATCTTTTCTTCAGAATAGAACGCAAAGATTCTTGGTCAATCAATCACTCTCACCATCATGCCCTAACTCAATTGGAGTCCCTCAAGGTTCTACATTATCTCCATCACTGTTTAACCTCTACATCGAACCTCTCACAGAAATCCTTCGAAATTCCAAAATATCCTATCATATGTATGCGGATGATACGCAGATTTACATCAAGATCTCGTCCAGAGAGGACATCATGAGAATGAATAATGCCCTAAAAACATCATTACAATGGCTAACTGATAATCATCTGCAACTAAATGCGCAAAAAAACAGAATTCTTACTAATCACACCATCGAAGAAACCCACAGAAGTAAAAGAATGGACCAACTTGATCACAGCATTAAACTGCACCCCCACCCTAGTTGGATCAGCGAAATCATTAGGAATCATTCTTGATGAGAACCTAAACATGAAAGCCAACATTAAATCAATGACAAAAAGCGCACGCTATCATCTGAACTACATCAGAAAAATGAAACCATTCATATCTAAGGCGGATCTCAAATTGGCGGTACAATCACTAGTTATCGCAAGGATTGAATACGGATGCACAACGCTAGCAGGTCTTCCAAAAATTTCAACAGCACCTCTAAAGGCATGTCTCAACGCAGCGACAAGACTGATCACCGGATCGAGAAAGTTTGACCACATATCACCACACCTGAAGTCATTAAACTGGCTACCTTACGAAGCCAGAATCCAGTTAAAAATGGCATGCATAACCCACATAGCACTACACCACAATACACCAAGTTACCTTGCCCAGAAAATCAAAATATCTGGAGGAAACAGACCAGCCAGGAGTGCTAAGCAGCTAGTGTTGAGACCAGCCATCTTCAGAAAGAAAAAAACGTACGATAGAGCCTTCTCAGGAGCAGCCCCGAGGATCTGGAACTCACTTCCTCCAAACATTAGAAAAATTACGGACACAACATCCTTTAAGAGGGAAACTAAACTCTACTCAATGAGTAAGTTCCTTCCATAAGGCTTGACTCAAGAAACTAGAATACATCAACAAGGACTGAAAGATACACATGAAAAGAGACTCTTGGGAGATATTATTTCTATTCGAAAATTATATTTAGCTAGATGCTAATCTTTATCGAACACACTATATGTATTTACTGTATATCCTTTAATGTATATTATCAGTCTAGGGCTGCTATATATATATATTTTGCTATATATCCTTTAATGTATAATATCAATGTAACTACCTCAAAACATCTACCTTGAAATTGTACCTACCTACAAGGTGAGAAATCTTCCTGAAAAATACTTGTCGTTAACCATCTCATGTAATGTGAAGCGCTCTGATACCTAAGGGTCTTGTTCGCGCTATAGAAAACTCTTAAAAATAAAAAAATACAAAAAAATATACCGTGACAAGATAAAGAGGGAAAGAAGTGAAGAAATTAGAAAAAAATATTGGAAAAACATTTTTTTTCCATTTTTTTTTCCAACGATGCCTGCCCGTCAATGCTCAGAATTATGTAGGTGCCACCGCTTCGTAATTACTGTTCTTGGACTACATCCCTTTTACAGACTCTTCCTTTATCATCCCACCTAAAGGCTCACTTGTTATATTGTGCTGGCTTGATTTATTTTCGTCGCTTCCTTGCTACGGATCAAGTACATGTTCACCAGAACGCACCCGAGCCGTACATGCGTGTTTGTTAGAGATCGATATATACCCATAATTACAGCTGACATTTCAAAACATAAGCTAAGTTCAACGTTATGTAAATTGTCAAAAAATAAACCAAATGCTTGACTGTGGAACAGGCGCGCCACCATGTGGCAAGTTCCAATATTGCGCTAAAGTTTTCAACATTTTATGAGGCCGATTCACACAAGACTGTATATTAGATCATGTTGAATCTTCACCGGCTGGATCTAACCATATTATCTTCAACTTGCACTGGACACGCTCTGGAAATGTCTGAAACCGCCTGGTTGATGCATTTGAGCAAATCTTTGTGGCTTTAAAGAGGTGAGCACCTACGAAGTGTATCCAAGACGCTTGACATATGTAACTAATAGATATGATATAGAATCTCATGTTTGACAGGTGCATCAATAGTTTTGACAAAGAATTACGTAAAATCAGTTGACAGCAAGGTATTTATTCACAAATTTTGTAGATATTATCTTGCGCCTTAAACAATACAACGCTTGACTAAGTACATTTATAAGTCTCACCGGGATTGCTTGTTATTTTTGTCCTTTCCCTATAAGTTATCACGTTGCCCTCCGGACCCAAGATACCATTTAATTCTGACCAGTGTCACTAAGGGGTCTTCAGGTAAATTGCGTAGCAGCCTTGACGTGTAACAGCTAGTCAGTTACATTTTATTTTTTCAGTCAGAAAACGCCAAATGCATAGGGTCCAGGTTCAATATCCGTTTTTATTTGCTTTGCATGGGCTCAGCACTGTCAGGTCCTTGCCCACATAAACAATTAGGAGGAGACAGGATGCTATTTGGAACAGATGTGGAACAGAGCAGAAGTTGTCAATCAGTCGAAGCTAGTTGTTTTCTCACACTCCTTTGCCCCCCGTCGCTATTCATAGCAATCTGTGGGCCCTTGGAGCAATTGGCAAGCCTCAAGTCTGAAGGGGACAGCTCTCTGTTACCCCAGACTAACTCCTGTAACCCACGAGTACCATCCTTTTCTCCTCACCTGGGGTACCTACCTGTTCCCCTACATCTTGACGTATAAAGTCTGCTAGCAATCAGTTATCACTTATAGGTGCCTTGGTCACTCGCCCACGCATGCCACATGTGATGCATGGTAGGCCTTGAGGTACCAGTACATAGAATGCTGCTTATGATTGCAGGCAAACCTGTTAGACTTCTCCCTTCCATCTTCACCCACCCCACATGTGGGGCCTACAGGACTTTGGGTCCTAATAGGGAGCAGGCCAGTTAGGAGTGAAGGGAACTTTGTAGACCTCATTACACAGCCCCACACATCTCACATGTAATGTCTGCTGGGATTCAGGTCGTTGGCTGGGCCAGAGGAGAGAACAACACCGGGACGTAGCGAGGTCGTATAACAAGGTAAGTGTTTTTTTATTTAATTTTTAAAAATGTATTTTATGTATATAACGCCCTAAATCACCGACATGCATTACATTACCGTTTTAAAGTTGAGCATTTTAATTTAAAATGATAATGTAATGCATGTTGGCATGAATTTAGTTTATATACGTTTTCCCCAATTCGCCCCCCCCCCCTCCATAGCTGGCAGCTGCTACTTATACTTTTAAGTTTTACATGTCCTAGTAGTAAAACTATCAAAGTGATTTTTCACTACAAGAAGGTCTATATCTCCCATAACATTGGAATTATCTTATAACATTTCACAAGTGTAATTTCCAAATGGGAAGGATAAAACCCTCCAGCCTGGTTTAGCTGGAATCCCAATTTAAAAGCACAACTTATGGTGAAGCCCAACTTTAAATAATATTTACGAAAATGACACTTTTAGAAAGTTGGCATTTTTTTTACTTTAGCCATTTGGTGCCTACTGCCTGTCTCTGACCACATGTCTGGGGTGGGTGATAGTTGGGCTTTGTGTATTCCCGTAGACAGCCACACACAATGGGAGCTTAGATGTGACTTGATGGGCCATCCTGACTGGGTGGGAGGGAGGATGTGGATCCAGCCTCACTTACATCTGAATAGTCCAATTCCTGTCCACACACAAAGATCTGCATACCCCCTGTAGTGAGTCTGAAGCCAGGATAGGAAAGGCAGGACCTCTGTGCACTTCAAAGGCCTGTCTTTGAAGACTCCCCAACTTCAAAGGCCAAACTGGGTATAAGTACTGGACCTCTGACTCCACCACTTCAGTACACTTCTGGACCTGTAAAGACTGCCAGAAAGAAGGACTGCTTGTTGCTGAAATTATGCCACTTCTGTACTTCTGTTTTGCAGAACTCTTGTCTTGCTGTGCTGACTTGCTGCATTTCTGCTCTCTTGCCTGGGTGAGAGGACTGGACCAGCATCACTTGAATCCAGAGTGACTTCAAGAACTAGCTTGCTGACCTCCTGTTCTGACGTCTGAAGGACATACAAAACTTCCAACCAATCTTCTTCTACACCTGGTCACTGCAATCTGCAAGTTTGGTGCCAAGTGGTGCCATTTCAGTCCTGGACCCATGGAACTAGGTCTAAGGTGTTTCTTCAGTGAAACTGATGCGTCTTCTGCTGAGCGACTCGTCCCCTAGCAGAACCGACACATCTCCTCAGCTGAGCAGCACATCTTCAAGCGGAACTGATGCATTGCCTCTGTTGCGTGGATAGGAACTGTCGCAAAAGACATGCATCGCTGCTGTATCCTGCATCTGGGACCAATGAATTGCCTTCGGAACCGACCATGCGCAATGCTTTTTCTGGCGCTCAACCCTCAAATCACTCTTCAGCGGCCACTTTGACGACTACAACAAACCTACACATTGCAGCTTCAGCGCTCATTAGAGCAGAAACAATGTCTCAGCTGTGCCTCGCATCCTTGGCCCTGGCCTTTGTATCGTAAGCCCCATTGAAAGAATCCTTGATGTCGACGCATCAGGACTTCACACCTCAGCCTCATCATATCTTGGATCTGATGCTTTGCCTCTGCAGCGCAATGCATCTTCGACGCAGACTCCTGCATGCTCTGCAACTCTGATTAAGGTTCAGCAGGCCTAACTGGGTCCATGTAGTCGACTTGTGCTCCATTGTGGTCGGCTTGAACTTTTGACTTTGCCCTGGTCCAGCGCAACCAGATAACCCACATTAGCTCTTCATGTTTTTTGTGCTATTTCTTATTTTAATCTTTAAAAAATCAATTTCTCAAGTTCTACGGAGTACATTTATATAATTTGGTCTTGTTTTATTTATTACATGCAAGTCTGTTTTTCTAACCTAGTGTGGAATCTTTTCATGTGGTGTTTTCACTGCTTTACTGTTTCAAGCATTGCACAAATAGTTTATGCATTGCATCCACGTTGAGCCTGACTGCTCAGTGCCTGGCTACCAGAGGATGAGCACAGGTCAATTTAGGGTGCACTTGTACCTTAACCTGAGTAGGATTGTGGTTACTGCTTGACCAGGGTTTATACCCCAGTCAACCAGGAACCCAATTTCTAAAAATTCCCAAAGAGATAAGAAACCTCCCTTGAGTTGAACCACTTACAATTTTATAGTCGGATGTAACGTGACATTAAAACAAAATATAAATGACACAGGTGTGTACATGTGAGTATCCATGTAGTAAGACCATTTTTAATTATTATATTCAATCACTCTTTATTTCGACAATAAATTGTCATAAAAGAACACTACATTAAAACAGTATAATAATACAATGAAATAAAATCTTTAGGAACAAGACAGTAATAAAACCATTTCATAGCAATGTGTATTTCCAATGAAACAGATGACCCGGCTACCCTGTTGTTTCTGCTACCAGCCCCAGTAGAATTCTGTTATGTACATTCTATGTCCTAGTTTACAGATTAGCCACAAGTGCCCTTCTGGTGTTCCACATTGCTGCTATAAACTTTGTAACAGCAAAGACCACAACCGGAGAGAGATCAGTCTTTAAGATTCTAAACACCTGGAGGCAGTGGCTTATCCCCAAGTTTTTACATATTGGGATGATCCACCTCCGTCTCGAATTTAGATAAGCAGGACAAAAGAAGACAATATGTACCTCATTTTCTAAAGCTGCAGTACACCCTGGGCAGTTCTTCGGCGATGGTGTGCGCCAATCAGACGTAAAAGATCTGATGGGTAGCGAACCAGCTGGACCAATTGTTTTCGTGAAATGCCAGCGCAAGTATTTTCTAGGTCCAACCACATTGAAGCAAGTCCAAGGTGCTCGAGTTCCTTCCTGAAATATTTTAGCCAGGGAAGCCGGCCCGCATTAGGCAAGCCCAATACTTCCATTAACTCTTGCCTATATTCAGACAATTCTGGAGTGACCCAGAGTCTCCTCCAGAAAGTTAGAGGTCTAAGGGCCAGCTCCTCCTCAATAGGTCTGATGCCAAGGTCCAGTCTTAGCGGCACTAGTGGAGTGCTCACGGGCAGAGCTGTCAACTGCCTCAAGAATCTATTCTCAGCAACAGTAATTGCTGAGCTAGTCTTGTGGCCCCACAACTCAGCCCCGTAGGGCACTGCTGCGCGAGCCCGCAGTTTGTAAATTTCTAGTGGGGGACCAATTGGTTTGTACGAAGATTTATTCAAGAGTTTCAATATGCCCCCGGCTATCTGGGTCATTTTAAGATGCTGTTTCAATTGATATTCGACGCAGGTGAATGATTCATTGAGGGTGAGCCCGAGGTAGTCAAAGGTATGGAGCCTTTCTAATCTGACACCATCTATCATGGGGTTTGAGCGTGTTATTGTAGGGGGGTTAAAGATCATGTATTTGGTTTTTAAGATGTTAATTTCCAAACCCCGTTCTTTACGAAAAGAAACAAACCCGTCTAAGACATGCTGGAGGCCCATGGGAGTTTTAGATAGAAGCAGCGTATCATCTGCAAACATGATCGCTGCAATCAGAGACCCTGCAAGCTTTGGGGCATCACTATCATGTACAGCATCCAGATGTGCGATTACCCCATTGACATAGAGGCAGAACAGGGTGGGTGCCAAAACGCACCCCTGCCTTACCCCCCTGCCAACGGGGAATCGAGCTGTCAGGGAACCGTTGCTACCACACCTGACCTGTGCATAATTCTGGGCATGAAGTCGTATTAACATATTCAGGAGTGGGGGAGGAATACCAAGCTCCTGAAGTATAGCCCATAACTTCTGGCGTGGGACCAGATCGAAAGCCGCGCGTAGGTCTACAAAGATAGTGTATAATGACCCACCCCCAATCTTGACAGTTTTCCAATAGAGCATGTAAAGGCGGAAATTCTGGTCCGTAGTGGAATTTTTTTTCCTGAACCCTGCCAGGTAGGGGCTTAAAATGGAATACTCCTCAATCCAGTCTAAAAGACGATTTAGGATCAGGCTTGCAAAGAGTTTTTGGGGCACGTCAATGAGGCTGATTGGCCTATAATTGGCAGGGAGCGGGGGTGAGCCCTTCTTGAAGATAGGGACAATCTCTGCCCCCTGCCAAGTACTGGGTACCTCCATACCTCTCCATATAGCATTGAAAATGGCCATCAGATAAGGGGCCCATACCACCGGGTCATGCTTTAGAAGGTCGCCCGGTATTTTATCCAGGCCCGGAGCTTTACTTAAAGGAAGGTTGAGGATAGCTGTCTCCACCTCTCCCCGTGTGAACTCATACTCAGTTGTTCCTCTCTGGTTATTAAGAGCTAGACTTATCTGATTCGGTACGCCCTCAGGGGCGTCCGCCCAATAGAGAGTGCAAAAATGCTCTTCCCACACCTCGGCAGCTATGTTAGGGACCACAGCCTCAACTTGCTCTACAGACCCAGTATTTACAATTTGCCAGAATTTCCGGGCGTCTCTTCCAGCCAGACTTGATGTTAAATTGACCCAATGATCCGCCTCCCATTCTGCTTTGGCGTGGTGTATTAATTTCCTGTATGCAGCCCTTTTTTCTTTAATCAGAGCATTATTATGACTAACTTTCAATGCATTAGTGAGCTCTAATTTGGTCCTTCTGCATGCTGGGTTAAACCAGGTAAGTTTTTTGCCTGTTTTTTTCCCATTTCCCACAGGGTTCAGGATCTCAGCTACACTTTTAGTCAGTTTCTGATGGACTACACCAAGTTTGGCAAATACTGAATCAGAAGCAAAGTCCGGGGACAAGGCAATCACAGCTTCCAGTGCTGTAGTTACTTCTACGTATATACCGGCCACTATATCAGGGCGGGTTACAGCCCTGTCTCATCTGATTCTTCGCCTGTTACTAGACAAGAGGGCCCGGTTGTCTGATCCTCTCCCTCCCTTGGGACTGTCTTTAGGGCGACCCGGGCAGAACAAATCTAAAATCAAGGGATCATGATCACTTTCGGTCCTGGCTACCACCTTGAAGTCAATGACCTTATTCCATGCACAGGTTTCGACGAATATATAATCCAGTCGAGCCTCTTGGCCGAGCCGGCGCGGCCATTGCATGCCCTTATTGAGTGGTTTAGTGTCATGGCTAACATTTGTACTGCAAGTGGTGCCCATGACTTAGGCGTAGGACCCACCACAGGGGGGATTTGCCAATGGTCATCCTCTTCAAGAATAGCACCATCCATCAGATCGTTCAACGGCTCGAAGTGGGAATTAAAATCACCACCTATCACTAGGGTGGCCCGCTGGGGGATCCTAGTTAGGAACGAGGAAAGTTCCTCAATGGTTTTAGACTCCGCTGTAGGGCTGACGGGTCTGGAGTAAACGTTCACCAAGACAAGTCTGGAGGCGTCGGACCAGGTCAATAATATACTTTGTACATCCTCCGATGTTGTCTCCATAATCCTGGCACTACACCCCAGATGAGTTTTCACCCCGATTGTCAGCCCCCCGAAGGCCTTCCCCTACCCCCCCACTTTGCGGGTATAGAGAAGGATGCAAAACCGCTCCTGAGTTGCTCCCCTCTTGCCCAAGTTTCTTGGAAGAAACACGTATCGCTTGAGTCAATGAAAGTACCCCAATCTGGACAAGCCAGTTTGTTATGTAGCCCTGCAATGTTCCATGACAGGATTTTAAGCGATGTTTTACCAGCAGTAGCCTGGGTAAACGACATAGTGTGGTCCCTCTCCCCATTTAACAAAAGCACTGAGTTCGAAGTACCGTCCCCCCTATCAGGTGATACAGACATGAGCCCACACAGTTCCACCTGCGGGTCCCCCAAACCAGTATTCAACCCATTCCTTTCTACACGGGTGGACTGTAAATATTTGTGACTTAATGAGCCATCCCGTCCTCCCCGTCTTTTTCCCCAATCAAGTCAGACAACCTGGTCCAGAGAACTGAACCTGTTGCCGTGAAAATAGTTGGGGTACGTGGGTGTAGTGTAGTGGTTGTACCTGTGCCCTCCCATAAAGCTCCTAGCGCCCACCCTAGTCCACCCTTCTTCACACCAACTTGGGACTGGGTAGCTAGGAGGTGGGTAAAAGAAGGACAATGGACGAGTCTGGATTGAGGTACCGGCAGTGTCTTCCACCCAGTTGCAGATGCGTGTGACTATACCAGGGTGCCTAAAATTAACCAGGACACAATCTCCCTTTATATGTTTGGTTGATGGACCCCCCCATGGTACTCTTCTAACCATAACAATTTCGGCTGAATGATATGGTGGGGCCGGTCTGTAAATATTCAACCAACTAACCACCTTGTTTTTTAAAGATGAGAATGATTCTGGGGTAGAGCTGCTGAGCTCAGGGATGCCAGTTAGTACAATTACTAAGGGGGCCGCTTCCGGGGGCAAGTTAACTACCTTACTCCTCCTTACACGGCCCCCATCTGCTATGGGGCGCACGGGTTCCATGCGACCCGGGGCAGTGGTTCTGGGGGGTTTACCGCTAGGCACGCCTAATGGTGCCAGTGCTGTCACAGGATTATTTACTAGGGGCGGATTTGTAGTGGGCACGGGCACGACCGCTGGAAGAGCCACTCCCAACCAAGATCCTGGCCCTGCTGTACAATTGGAACTAGTTTAAGATGGTTCGTCAGCTCCCCAGTGGCCAGTTCAATAGTTGAAAGTCTACGCTCAATAGAATTTAATCTGTCCACTAGAGGATTGAGCAAAGATTGGAGGGTAGGGCACAACACAGGGATCAGATTGTCTGTCCCTGACTGCGCCCCATCCCCAAATATATATGCAGTGGGTAGGGATAACACAGGGTCCTGGTGGCATACATTGGTATCAACAGTAGTTATGTGGGTTACCTCTGTACTTTCGGCCTGTGCCAACAGCTGGTTTACTTCAGGAACCTTATCAAGTTTGGCCTTTTTCCCACCCCTTGCCTGTGCACCGTGTTTCCTTTTGGGCACAGCCCCTTCCCTCACACCCTGCGACTGTCTACATGTGAGAGACAACCCGCCCTCTGGAATCCCTGTGTTGGTGATAGCCACAGAAGGTGGTATTATTGTCACTTCAGGAGTGGTTGGTAAAGGAGCCCTAGCAGCTCCAGGACTATTTCCAAGATCTTGTAGAACATCCCTAATAGTCTGATCGATGCTATCCAATAGGACTGTGGAGGATCCCCCCTCCCTTTCTGGCGTTTTAGCACTCGCAATTAGCCCAAGAGAAGATCTCCTAAGGCTATCCATGCCTTGTGAAAGGCGACTCTCGACCACAGCAATTTCTTTGGAGAGAACAGAATCCGCTCCGATCAGAAAACTGTCCAGAGTACCTGCAATCATAGAAGTTAAAGCAATGGCCTTACTCCTTGTCTCACGACCCGCCATAGTTTGTAACCGAGTCACCCTTGATCCTGTGATGGGTATGAGTTCCTCTTTTAATCCAGGGCCAAGAGGGTAGGCCCGGTCCGGTCCTGCACGGTCTGAAACGGGCTAGAACGGGCCCGCCCGGCAACCCACCTGCGCGCGTCCCGCGTCGCGGAAGGTGATGTCGATTTTAACTGTCCTGGCAAGGGGCGTGGACACCGGGGGAAGAGGCACCAGCTGTGGGGAAGTGTGGCCTGCTGGTCCTTGCAGTCCCCCGGTGTTATGTACAACAAGCAAGCAGTCACCCGCACAGCACCCGTAGAACAGAGGCCAACAATCCCCAGTAAAGTTCAGGGCACACGTCCTTAAATGAGTCACAAATCACCTCCAGTTCGGTTTGTAGCAGCGGCCAGAAAGAAACGCTGTGAGCGGCACTTTTTTTAATTATTCACTAATGCTCAGTGTTGACTTCTTTCCTTCGCAAGCTTGTGTGTTTTGTCCCCCCTTCTCTCTAGGGGTTATCAGGAGTAGCGTGAATCTGGCTTAGGTGTCGTTAAATCACCCCCAGTTTATGGGGAGCTCAGCCCCAAGTCTTATCTCTGTGACTCCAGCAGCTCCCGGCAGGCATTTGAAAGAGCTTTTGCAAACCATCAGTGGGCCATGGAGTTCTTCTGCTCTGGTTGCAGGGCCAGGTTTGGCATAATGCCTGCCCAGATTTTCTCCTGCAGGTGGATGGCGTGGCTCTGTCATGACTGATTCAGTTGGATGCCTGACAATCGGGGATCCTGAAGAAGAAGCTGTCTCGACTGGACCATAGGTAGGTGCAGTCCCAATGGGGTCCCGGTTCAGTCAGCAGTTGTAGTGGACATCTGGGCTAACTGGATAGCTTGTGTAGCCCCCCGCTCCCACTGGGCCTTCAGCACATCAGAAGATGCAGCCTTGCTTGGCCCTCCAGCAATTTGGCGGATGTAGTCCCGCATGGGCCTTCAGCAATTCTGAAGATGAAGCCCCAGACAGGCCTCCAGCAATTTGGAAAATGGGTCTCTGCTGGCCATGCAATTACAGCCCTGACTGGGCTTTCGACAAACATAGGGTTACGGTTCCAGCAAGAAATTAAAGTGAGAGACTTCGATATTCCTTTGGCACAGTGGCTTCCTAGATAATTCTGTTTAATCTGCTTCTTCTGGGAGCCCCACAGCCACCGGTGACACCAGTAGACCATGTTCCTCCCTGGCAGTCTCTCCTCCAGCAGGGCCAGGCAGACTTCTTCCCTCTGTCAGGAGGCAGACAGGCCTCTAAGTACTTCAGGGCAGGTGCACAGATCCTCCAGTAAGAGATCCAGATTTCAGGTGGTGTCACCTCTCCTCTGGGAGGCTAGCTGTCGGGCAGATACCAACCCTGGTTGCACAGCTGCCATATGAGTACTGTTTGGAGCATTGAGGACTTTATAATGGAACAAAGTGGTGTGGTTTGGGCCCCATATTTATACACAACTTTCAAACAGAAGGTCCACCATCTCAAACTGTAGAACTGGTTTGGAATATGTAAGAAATTGGGTAATTAGTTGATTGTGGTGACAAACACAATCCTTGTCAAGATGAATCACAAGAGTCCCTAACTAAGCCTGTGCTTAACCCCCTGGTAGCTAAGCACAAATTAGTCAAGCTTAACTTGTAAAGGATTTGTTCAGTACTGAAACAGTTATTGAAAACACAACACAAAAAGAATCCCAAGCCAACTTAGAGATGTAGAGGATATTATAATAAATATAAATAAAATGATTCAAAACAACAAAAATCCAAACTGTAGAACTAGAGTTATGAGTTTTTAATGGTAAAAATAGTGCCAACTATGGATATCTTGTTATGCCGGACCGAGAGAAAGTCACAAGTTGAGGCCAACTGCAATTGAGTACAGGTTGGTTATAGGGCCAGGTGCGGCCTGCTGGGGGTTGTCCGTTTGTCCATGGTGCAGGACTGTGCGGTCTTGTAATTCTTGGCTCTGCATCGGGCCCATCAAACTGACAATCAGGTGCTGCATGGTGCTACGATCTGAGGTTCTGTGTCAGGTCTGATGAAGCTGCCTGTCAGGGGCAATGAGGTGAGGCATTTATGTCGTCCCGTGTCTGATCTAGTAAAGCCCATCAGAGGCTGACTAGTGCAGGGATGCAAGTCCCTGCCTCATTCTGTGCAGATCTGGTAAAGGCAAAAATCAGGAGTTGCGAGATTATGTGATACGAGCCCTTGTGTTGGTCTGCACCATGCTGCATTGGATCCGGTGAAACCTTCAGATGAGCAGGGAGGAGTACACCGATTCCAGTCAAGGGTCTAGAGCTCACTTCCACAAAGGCCAGCAGAAGGGACCAGGTCAGGTCCAGTTGGGTCTGGTTTTCTGTAAATTTGTTGTGTCCCTGTAGCTCAAACAGGAGGTCAACAACCTGACCCTTGGAGTCTCTTGGTGGTTCTGTGTTTCTGGTAAACAGGTCGTTTTCCTTCTTTAGGCAGCAGGGCAGTCCTTCTTCAACTTTTTAGGCCGAGGAGTATTCTGATTTCAGGTTCTGAGGGCACCTCTTTTAAACCCAGTGACAGCCTGTGGGTAGGGGCACCCGTTTGTCGTGTCCTAAAACTTGTTTGGTCAGTCCTGCCCTATTCCATTGGGTTGGCTCCAATCTGCGTAGTGGAAAAATGTAGGCAGGCATAGGTGTGAGCTGCATTTGTCAGTGACAGGATAAGCATCTTCTGATGTGGGGTAGGGGCTGGGTACAACCCGCAGGCTACTGATTGAAGCTCAGGAAGGGACTGGGTACAATCTCCAGGGGGCATCCTATTCAGGATAGGAATGCCCTTCACCCTACCCAGGTCCTTTGTGCAGTGTCTGAAAGAATTACCAGTCACACCAATGGAGAGCCATTAACCCTGTGTTAGTCTATGGAAGGTTAGCTTTGTTACAGTGAAAGATGACTTTGGAAGTTTTTCCCTGCCAGGGCATATAAAACGTGAGCACACATGTTGTGGTCCTGCTTTTTTAATACCATGCACCCTTATCTTTCAGCCTTTAGGACCTGCTTTAGAGGACCTTATAGTATTTAAATGGAAGGTCTAAACCCAGCAAAATGTTTGTTTAATAGTGCACTAAAGATTGCAATGGCAGCCTGAGACATGTTTTACTGTTCTCCATTAGTGGGTGGTACAATGAGCCCTGCAGTCTACTAATAGCATTTAATGTGCATGCCCTGGGTACATGCAGTACTATTTACTAGAGAATTATACGTACATTAAAGGTACTAATCAGCTGTAAACGATTTTACTAGGTTAGGTTAGGAAAGGATAGCACAAGCACTTTGCCTGTGGTTGGCAGGAGTAAAGTGTGCAGAGTGCTAAAACCAACAAAAATGGGTTCAGCAACAATAGGGTAGTGAAGGCAAAGCAAATTTCCAACAAACTAGGTTTTCTTTGAAGTGTATTTTCCACTCTTTTCTCCAGGCTCAGCCTTTGTGTAGAGTGATGCTACTCACAGCAAGGTCGCTCCACCCTGCAGCACCCACAAATGAGACAAAAGAATAATGAGGTTTCCACATCTGTCTGTCATCAGCCCAGCTGAGCCCAGTAATCAGAGAAAGATAAAGGGCAAGCTTCCTCACCTTTCACAACCGAGTCTGCAGTCCCACCCCTCACTCCTACCATCCAGCAAATAGCGGTGTTCAGGGACACTAACCATCAGCGCCTTGCTAACCAAAAGGTCTCATAGAATATCTAAAGGAGCCCTTTCTTTACTTTTCTCACTTCAGTGTCTAGGTCTCCTCCCTCCAGCTGGAGGAATGTAAGCAATATACTTCTTCTTGTACAAGAGTACATACCTCACCCTCCATCTTGTCAGAACTGGACTGATCCGGTCTCATCATGTCAGGCAGATGTAAATTAAGTAGGTTAGCAATCAAATTAGGTAATATTTTTGTATTGCAGTTATTCAGTGAAGGACCGGTAGGAGTCATACCTGTATGGAGGTTTCTCTGGTTTCAGTAATACTATTATCATTGCCTCTCTCATTGTAGTTGGAAGACTTCCCTGCTCTCTTGCTTCGTCATACATGTGAGAAGTTGGCCAGGCATATGCTGTCCACTATTCTAGTGGGCACCTTGCACTAGTCCAAACGACCCTTATTGATGGTAAAGTAAAGTAAAGTCCACATTTGTAAAGTAGGTTTAAAGACTATATAGAAAGCTATCCTAGTGGTAGCTGTGGAAAGCCTTGAACGAATGTAAAGCAGCTTGTTTTACCAGTCTATAATCTCATGAATGACCAAATGAAAGGAGAACCACACCAGGTATATATATAAAATATATGTATTCATTCTAAACACATCCCTCTAGTCTCTTTATGAGGTTAGAGGCAGAAGTACATTCAGCAAACTTAATTAGCACACAGTAAATTAGCACAATATACGTTGAGCCCTAGGGGCGTACCAAACCATATATTAAGCAAGTGGTATAAGAACCATGACTGACAATGTACAAGGCCTAGAGCCTTTAGAACTGCTTGGGCCACCAGGAACCACCCAAGGTAGTGACACAGGGGACCCACGGGAGACGCGTGCAGTGTCTAAACACAGCCGCGAATCACCATTAACTTCTACGGGGAAAGTCGCGGTTGGAATTTTAAATAAAAAGGACACTTGGAAGAGGATTTGGAGCAAACCCCTTTAGAACTAGGCAGTTTCTAGAGTCAATACCCACGGGAGCACCGGAGTACTCGAGTTACCTCACCCAGGGAAGCCGGGTGCATAGGTGTCTTTTGATGTTGGGTTTCGTTGTCGTTTTCAATGGTGATCAGCTGCAAAGTGCTGCTGGCGACCAAGTCGAAAGTGTCCGGGTGGATCCAAGGGTGGATCGGAGATCCAAAGAACCTGAAAGCAGAGGGCAAGAGTCTGGGTCACTTGCCGGTGACCAGGAAGGCGATGAGCCCGATGTTGGGTGATTTCAGGTGAAGAAGGTGAAGCTTGACTCTTCAGCCACGAGGAGCAGGAGGCGTCGACGATGACCAGGAGCTGGATTCGAGCTGTCCCACAAAGGATGTAGAGTGCTGCAGTGTCAGTATCCGAATTGGACCGAACAAGCCTTGGCAACAGCAACCCATGCAGAAAGCAAAGATTTGCTTCGGTGCATACTAGCAAGGTCTGAGGGACTCACCACTCGGTGGGGAGTAAGGGCCTGTCTGGAGCAAACAGGAAAGCCCAAGAAACAGAAGAGTTACCTTCGTGGGGACCCACCAGACGGCAGACCAGGGATCGCGAAGGAGCCTAGAGCGGAAATGCTAGAAGAGGGCCCACAGAACACCCCTAGAGTGTAGGCCCACAATCTTCGGTGGAAATGGTGCTCAGGGCTTGGACTACAAGTAGCCCAACGCACAACTTCGGGAAAGCTCGGGAGGTTGATGCACTTGCAAATGTGCCCGGTGTCCAGGAGTTCCGGTTCCGCGTCACTTGTGAGGGCTGCGGGTCTCAGCTTTGCTGGGATCTCGTGTCGGCCTCTGAGATGTCTGGAAGTCTGTGTCCTGAGTCACAAATCCGTCGGGATCCGGCGGGAGCCTTGGAAATGCAGACTGGCAAGATGCTTCTTTGGTGCCTGTTTGAACAGGGGAGTCACTTATTGACCCCAAGGGAGATTCTTCCATCTTCTAGTCGAGTAGCATGTCGAAGTTCCAGGATATATGTTGCAGAGTTTCGTTCTGGTGTAATCTGAAGTCTTAAGGAATGGGATCCCATACGTATACTAAGGTAGGGGGTTGAACATACTCTGGGGACCCACCTATGGGAGGGTCTGGGAAGAGGGGTGGTTACACCAATTCCCTTTGTCCAGTTTAGTGCCAGAGCAGAAGCTGAGTGCCCCTGCAACCGATTTGAACTGGGGTATGCACAGGGACACCAAGTGTGCCCCCAGCACTGTCTGAAAAGCATTCTATGAATGCACCCACCCAGCCCTAATGCACTAAAGCCTGTCTGGGAGGTGGTTAAACCTCCCTGTGACAGGAGACCTATTGTCCCGGCCTCCCCGGCCGGAGTTTTGTCCAGCAGTAGGAGGTCAGACTCGTGTTTGTGGCTGCTGCATCCATTTTGTGATGCTGGGGCTCTTTTAAACTATTACCAGTTAGGTCAGTGTGTACATGTCTTCTCCCTCTAGAAGGGTGAAATTCTAACCCCGCTGCCAGGACTAGCGGGGGTAGTATTCCAAAGTGTTTGACACCAAACACACCATTTTCCATGCAGCCCTTCCAAAGTTAGCATTTACCGCGAGGTTACAATGCACTTAAGAGTATGTGGTCTGGCTGCATCACAGAACAGCATCAGAGAATAGATTCCAAAAGCTGCAGAGGGGTCCTGCTCATGCATGGGCACCCTCTCATACAAAACCAAGCACTCCAACTTCAGTATTGATAAGGCCTGCCATAGGAGTGACTAATAGGTTTAAATGTGTCAGTGATTAAAGGTAGATACAGGTAACCTATATCTTAGTAAGGGGTGCATGCACCACCTTACCCAGGCTGCAGTAGCAGTCCTGTGGTGCCATTTTGGAAGGCTTCCCAGGGGTGGCATAATACATGCTTCAGCCCCTGGTAGGCCTCTGGGGTACCTATGCCCTTAGTACCTAAGGTACCATATACTAGGGACTCACAAGGGTAATCCAGTAACCAATCCGGAGTGTACCTTAAGTACATGCTATCAATTTTAGAGAGGAAGCAGCAAGGCTGGGGTCCTGGATAGGAGGGCCCTGGCCAGACTAAAGTCGAAAAACAGTGAAACACCAGCAAAAAGTTGGGGTAACCATAGTAAGCAGATCCTACTCTCCTACAAGACATAGCAAGGAGCTATGGCGTAAGGATGTCTATATAGTGTTTATTATATTCAGCTGAGAGGCATCAGACCCGGTGCTTTACCAGTTGGGAGCGCTCCTATCACTTTATAAATTTTGTCAGGCGTGAATGGTTGCATCAGCCATAACTTCTGTGCAACATCCTGCCAGATCAAGGCGTTATCCGCCAGGTAGTCAGCTATTTGTGATAAGCATTGTTAGTCCTAATGGTATATAAGTCTGTAAGGTATGTGGCAAAGGTATACAGTGTGTGTGCGTTGTTTTCATGGCTATTACCTTTTCGGTCATGAATCTATAGCACCAGTGTATGGTTGTATGTTAATTCAGGGATCTCCAGAGTCAGCAGCACTGGGAAATGGTCTGATAGCGTACGGGCCATATTCCTGACCTCTTTAAACCAAGCTCCCAAGTTAGGCATCACTAGCCAGGAGTCAAAATGTGACACTGCAGAATAGAATGTGCCCTCTTTTCTCGTCCGGTGCCTATGCCTCCAGTTATTGAGCAGGTTATGCGCCAATATTATGGACCACATTTGGTGTACAGTTGCGTTTTACCCTCCCACTGTTATTTTCGGTCTGTCTATATCCTTCGGCAGGGCACAAATATATCATCTCCGCCCTAAATCACTCTGCAGCACATCGTCCATCTTACAGCAAAGGTGGATGCAGTGTTTGGAGTAAGGTGGGTTTCCTGCAATAAGGCCATATTAATTTGATGTCTCTCTAGGTTGCCTACTACCTGATATATTTTACGAGGGTTAAGACCCCGAATGTTCAATGTGAGGCAGTTCAATGAGCTTGCCATGTGTTTGTCTTGTATATCAGGTGGATGCATAATGTTATGATGCCGAGTGTGCGGCTATGATTGTGTACTGTCCTGTACATGTCCTTTCAATGACTTACGCTCAAGTTCTGATATTGTCTATGCAGTATAACAACCAAAACAGATATCCCAAGCACCCCCACCCACTCCGGCAGACCAATTCAGGCCATACCCATTTGAACCCGAGAACCAACTTTCAAACCACTCAGTGTGTTGAACAGCACCGATAGGGTTCCAACAGTTATACCATGAACAGCATTACCCATGGAGGCTCCATGAGGGCAGGCGGTTACCCCAAATGAAAAGCATCAGGGGGCCAGATAAACAGTATTTGCATCCTAAATGCTCCTGGAGTATGAATGTATGGTGCAACCTCTGAGGACCATCATGCAGGTCTCATATGGTACACTGATACTTTCAGCATTAGGCGCATGCTGATGAATTTTTACAGCCACTCCTGGGCTCTACAGATCCTATATGGAGGTTGATGATAGTCACTCTGATTCATTGGGGGTGCTGTGGTGCTTGGTGAGCCCTTTTAGGTGGTTTTTCACTAAACCTAAAGCATGGCGCAGTGTGTTAGAAATATGTTGTTTTTCGTTCAGATTCACCTTTAGTCTCGCAGGGTACAGCATCGCATTGGCGTGGGATGTTTGCACAGAGTAGTTGCTTTTTCAGTAGAAGTAATTTCCATTTTGCTTCTTTGACAGCCACCATGAAGACTAGGAGGCAAGAGATGTCTTTTAACACATACAATATGCATCCTTTTTCAGGCGCCAACCTAAGGGCTGCCCCTGCTTCTAAAGTTGAGCTGGCATGCAATTATGGGACGAGCAAGGGCCCATGGGGAGAGGTCTAGCGATCATCCGTCTGTATACAATCAATCAATCAATTTATTTTATTATGATTTGGAATTCCGAAGAATTCCACATAACATTACAGTAAAACATTAATTCATAAAAAACAGTATTAAAAACCCAAGAGGTTACACCCTGTAATTATTCTACATTACACACAGTACATAATACATTTTTCATTAAACCCCTAACTTTAATTACGAATAAATGCTGTGATAAACAATTTTCCTAAAATGACCTCATCCCTAAAGGGACTAATCTCTTTTAATCATTAAGTACGTCACTCTGGGGGACTGACATCTTCTAATCATTATCTAGTAAGGAACAGTATTGGCTGACTCCCTAATTTAATGAAGCGATCTAATCTAATCTACAATTGTATTTGGGCAGCGCATGGTTAAGAAATTATGTATAGTTCATCCAATGTACGGTTAACGTTAATCTAAAATATTAATTAAAATCTTTTTTTTTTTTTTTTTTTTTTTTAAATCTTATTTTTGGGAGCTGAATTTTAAATGAAAATAGCGGCCGGTTTTTATAAAGTGCCATGTAAAGTGCCCATGCAATCTACATTGTGCTGACGTAATAAAACCTTAATCTTTATCCAGGGATTATACCTGATTCGACCCTTTTGGCTTTAGCCCAAGATTAATAAACTCAACTACATTTATACAATTGTTATCCAATATACAGGCAGCAGATTAACAAAAACAAAAGCAATTAAAACATTTCTTATGTCGAGAACAGAGAACAGTGTTAACAACAGATGATTTTGTAAAGTGCTACTGAAGGTGCAAGTATATTAAGATAAAGTGCTAGTGCATAGATGCCCTGATCATGGACAGAGCCCAGAATGATTATCTAGCATCAATATAACCAAAATAACTCGGAAGATGCACAAAACAGGATTGTTAAACACACTAATAAATAATTGTTACTTATCGTATGTTACAACGAGTTAAAAATGCTTCAGTGCTCAAAAGTGCTAAGACAAGGGAAGTTATACAAGGTACTACATAATCCACTAATCACCCTACTTATTGACTTCTAATATACATTTAAAAATTCTTTAAAAAGCAGAAAATCTTAAAAACATATCTGTTCTGACGGGGGGTGCAGAAGAAAGTTGCGTGCCTGTTCTGCTGTTGAAATATTATAATGTAAAAAACCATGCCTTAGAAATGGGCACACAATCAAAACATGATTGAAATCTTGGATACCACCATTGCATAAATCACAAAGTCTTTCATTTTTGGGGATACCCTCCCAAGCTCCTGTTACTATCCTCAACGGCAACAAATTCATTCTGAAGAGTAGAATCACTCTGCGTACACCATGTTTCAAGTTCCAAAGAACATACGGCTGAGGATTTTTAATAATTGAGCTCTCCGCTATGTAGTCCAGTCTGCCATTCCCTCTGCATATTTTCAGATCTCTTTCTCGTGAGATCACATATATGGATTTTTTAATTAATTGCTTTAATGCTATTTTGTTTAAAACTGCTGCCCCTGCTAAGTCTAAACCGAAAATGCTTAAAGCTTTTAAATAGTTTCTAAAAATTACACTTTTACATAATAAATTGCCAAAAATTTCCTTGTGCAATGCTAGCCTTAATAGATTTTCTTGACCATTTATCAAAGCGTTACACCACCTTAAAGACCCTGCCAATGACAAAACATACGTAGAGAGAAGGCCAAATTCGAGCCTAAGAGCCGCGATTAATGCAGCATGGCTCAGGTTACATATTTGACACCAAATTTTACCTTCCACTTTCTCAAACTTAGCCCACTCACATTCGTCAATTGTTTCACATGCGTAATTCAAGGTCGGCGAAATCTTTATTTTGTACACTGCAATAGTATGTGAAAAATGTCTTTTCCCGCATTGCTTATACAAGTGGTTAATTGCCGATGCTTGTGAAATAGCTTTACTTTTGCAGTGATCTAAATGTTTGTTAGCAGAGCACCTATTTGTAAAAAAAAATCCTAAATAAGGATAAAATGTCACTATTTCCATATTTTCATCCCCCAAAAACAATTTCAGATTTGATCTAACCTTACAGCCTTTCTGACTAAAAATCATCACCTTACTCTTAGAAGTATTTATTTAAAAAAAATATTCATTAGTGTACCTGACCAGCTCCGTCAGACGTCTTTGCAACCCAATTGGAGTTAGGTCCATGATGATTGCGTCGTCAGCATACAGCAAACAACTTAATTTTAGATCACCCACTTGTGGAGGGTCCCCTTTACTCTCCCCTACCCGGCTTGGAAGGTCATTTATGTAGATTGAGAAGAGTAAAGGGGCCAAGAGGCACCCCTGCTTCAACCCGTTGTGGGTGGTGATTTTCTTTGATAGGCCTTGGGTCCCCCCTAACAGAACTTGAGTCCAGGTAGAAGAGTGGAGAGCGATTATTACTCTAACCAAATTCCCTGGGATCCCCATCCTTATCAATTTCCTCCACAGCGTCCCCCGATCTACCCTATCAAACGCTGTGGAGAAGTCAATGAAAGCTGTATACAGCGGAAGCCTTCGACCCACAGGATATTTATCAATTAGGGTTTGCAGGACGGAGATGTTGTCTAAGGTGCCACTATTCTTCCGAAAACCTGACTGTTCAAGGGGAATTAGATTATTACCGAATACCCACTCTTGCAGGTGGACAAGGATGCTTTTTGCAAAAGGTTTTCCCGTTGCGTCCAAAAGGGAGATTTGTCTATAGCTTGCAGAAGAATTTTTAGGGCCTTTCTTATATAGAGGTACTATTATACTGCCCTTCCAGGAATTAGGGATATCCCCAAACTTATAACAATGGACGAACAGGGGATGTAACACCTTTGCCCAATCGCCACGGACCTTTTTTATTATGGCTACAGGGACATCATCCGGCCCCATTGCCCCGGAGTATCTCGCCCCCTTAATGTATCCCTCTAGTTCACTCATTATTGGTGCTTCTACCTCTTCTACCGAAAATGTGGACCTATTGAACCCCTCAACCCCAGCATCTATAGGATTGGGGGCGTACAATAGGGATATATAGGTAGACCATTCAGATTCAGAGATCAACATGGGCTGAGATTTTACTCTACTGTCACAGTATTTGGCAATCAATGCCCAGTACTTTCTAGTATCCCCCGAGAGTGCCACTTCCCGAAGGTTAACCCATTTTCCATCTTCAGAGGCCCTGCGATCTGCAGCTGTTTTCCTTTTCCGGACCTGTTTTAGTCTGTATATCTTTTTTTGTCTTGACGGCCATGGGGCTATAAATTGGGATCTGATCAACCCATTTATCTTATTATTAAGAGTTTTAATTTTATTAGGAAGTGTTACTTTGGGGGCGGCGCTATCACCTTTCATCTTTCTTCCCAACTTTCTGACAGCAGTCATGACTCTTTCATATCTCACGATCCGTCTGAATACTCTTTCCACTGTAAAGAGCAGTGAAAAGGCTTCTGAGCCAAAGATCGACAGAAGCAGTTTTTCAGTATAGTCCTCCATTTTGCTTTTTTTTTCTTCTGTAGCAGTTATTTTATTGCCATAAAATAAGTAGCAAAAATAACATTAAATATAGTGTCATGCAAGTACAGCATAAACCCATATTACGATACAGATGCTGTTTGATGGATTCTGATATGCCCTGTGTACAGAGGTTGGTATGCTTTGAGCATGCTTCCAAGTCCTTATTTATGGCCACTATTACATGTAGAAGTTTTTCCATGTTGAGCAATATCTCCCCATTGGTATTGCTATCCTCAACCTTCGAGATTCTCTGTACTGCCTCTTTCAGCTTGGTATCATACATCATTATCTTGTGTGTCCATTTTTCCATCAATGTAAACCAGATCATCTTGCATGGTGCACATTAGCGTCTTCAATCAACGCCCTCCTCCATCGAGTCCAATGCGGCGCCCTAGCACTCTTTGGGTTTTCTGCCCCAATGACTCTCAGCCCACGGCCAGGTTCAAACTATAGCTTCAGTTGTCTGACATGTGATTTCCCCATGTTTTGTGATCCAGGCGTGAGAGCTGACCCTTCCTGCAAAACCACAGATGCACAACACTTACCAATGAATGTCTTCTGGGGAGTTATGATGCAGCCATATCATATGGGGCCAGGTCAGCTCTTCCTCAGTATGTTGAGTTCACCTTGCTGTTCACTATGAAGATTGGTCACAGTAGCTTGTGATGAATGAGTTGCTATGAGGGAGTCGGGTTCTAGACTTTCCCTCTTGGCATGGGTGTGGATGAGGGTAACACAAGCAGCAAGATTAGCTGTAGGCGCAGCTCATCAGCAGTCTCTGTCTGTAGACGCATATAAGTATGGGGTCACCTTTACCAGGGGGACATGCAGGCCCTTTTAAAACTCTAGTGCAGCAAGTTATACTGGGACATTCATGCCCGCCATCTTGTATTGGAGGCCACGCATTCAATACCACAAGGGCTCCTTCAGTTGGGACTTACTGTGTATTTTGGAGTCTGGACCGCTACTGCTTGGAGACTATTTTCAGTGCTTCACCCAACAGTCTCTATCTGTTGTATAAAATCACTGGCTGTGTCTCTCATCCACCGCTGGGCAACTGCCGCAGCAATGCCAAATAAGCTGTGTGTCACTGTTTCATTCAGAGGCTGAAGGGGCCTCCAGCTGCCCTGCAACAATGTCCACTGTGCAGCGGGTCAGCAGTCTCACAAACGCTTTCCTCTGTGAGTGTTCATCACCAGCAGAGCCCTTCTGCTATCTTTCTACCAGGGCCCCTCTGAGCATTGGTCTCCCTTGATCACACGAGCCACTGACTTACCTCTAGAAAGTGTCAAATTTGAGTGTCGCTGGGCATGCAGATGGAAGACTCACCCGATGAGGTGGCTTGTGGCAGATTTTTTGCCCAGCTGCAAGAGCCTCACACCAGTGTGCTCATTTTGCAAATTACTCTCTGGTGCCACACACAGGAAAACAGTTCTGTGTGATCTTTTTAAATTGGGATGGGTCAGCAACACTGGGCACATTAGAATACGTTAGAGGACAATCCCTCTTCTAATCCCCTAAATGATCCTAGGCAAAACATGATCCTCCCCTACCTGGAGGAGAACCTCTGCCCCTCCAATTGTTCCTTCTCTTCCATCCTGTTGTCGCTTTTGTTTCCCTTTGCAGGGGCTCCCCACCCTCTTCACTTCACTTTCTACTGCATGTTCTGCAATTTCAAAGACCTTGGATGTAACATTCTCTTTCTTTCTTTCTTTTTAAAAGCCATGCAGAGATTGGCAACCAAGTACTCAAAGTGGCATGATGGCGTAATTTCTGGAATTTCGCATAACAAGAGTAATGCGAAATTCCCAAAATTGCGTGCATTACGTACACCAGCATAATTTAAACTTTGCCCAGGCCTAGTAATGCATCAATGTCACTACTTTTACATCCATTGATCTCTCACTTCACTGTGTGACCCTAAACACAACAATTGAATCACATCAGACTAGTTTGGTCTAGGCACTTCAAACAGATTTTGCAATTCTTCACAGCACACGTTAGGATTTTCTCGAATATTGAGTAAATGTTTCGTAATGTTCATTAAGTCAGAAGTGGTCCAAGGGACATGGGCGGTGACCCTACCTCCCGAGGTGGGTAGTCGCTCAACAGCACAAGGATATCAGTAGTGGGTGGGGCCTTCAATTTTTGCATCACTAGAATGAGGAGAGATTACTGCCCTCTCTCTCTGCATTTGGTTTCTAACCACTTGGTCAACTGATGTTCTTAAACTTTTGCTAGTTATGATAGGAAGGGGTCTCTATGGCCAGCTAAGACTGAATGCATTCCCGGACTAGAGCGCTCGACAGTAGTGGAGTCTCTGTCTTGCCTGGTTCTTTGTGCACTTCTGTTAGGTGCTCCACTGTCAGTCCTGTGCAGTGCAGCTCTCACTTGTGCATCACCTCCTTGTGTTTCCATTCACCGGTAACCTCACAGGTGCCACTCCATTTCCAGGTACTTCTACAGCTACAGACCGAGCCACACTGGCCAGCATGGCCAGCATGGGGAAAATATCCAGCAAATCCTCCTCCCTTGGGTCCTCGCTCTGCTTCTTATCTTGTAGTTAAGTGATCTGGCAGAATAAATAGGGAGGAGTCGGGCCGTAGGAGCACAATGCTTAGCTCTGTTGCTACGGTGGTGTAGTTGGCATTCATTTTTCTCCTGTGTCTGTTTCATACCACTGACTAGGAATCCATGCTTGCATTTGATGGTCTTCACATACCACTGTAAAACAGTGGAAATTGTGCAGCTCAGGGTTGTTTTTAGGAACTTTTAGCTTCTTTTGTATGTTTCAATCCTCTAGATCGGTGGTACCATATTCAGAAAAGTATTTCTTTCCATCCTTATTGAGTTTTATTCACTCTTTCTGAAATTAGCATGTGCAATTTACTGTAATGGCGGCATAGATTGTGGGAGGAGTTCCTTTTAGTGGGGGGCGGGAGGTGGTTCTGACCCATCACTGGTCCTTCATTCACACACAGTAAACAAGAAGGTGTCTGCTGACCTTGTGCCCGCAGCTCTTCCCATGGGGGCGGGGGGTGGTTCGGACCCATCACTGGTCCTTCATTCACACACAGTAAACAAGAAGGTGTCTGCTGACCTTGTGCCCGCAGCTCTTCCCATGGGGGCGGGGGGTGGTTCTGACCCATCACTGGTCCTTCATTCACACACAGTAAACAAGAAGGTGTCTGCTGACCTTGTGCCCGCAGCTCTTCCCATGGGGGCGGGGGGTGGTTCTGACCCATCACTGGTCCTTCATTCACACACAGTAAACAAGAAGGTGTCTGCTGACCTTGTGCCCGCAGCTCTTCCCATGGGGGCGGGGGGTGGTTCTGACCCATCACTGGTCCTTCATTCACACACAGTAAACAAGAAGGTGTCTGCTGACCTTGTGCCCGCAGCTCTTCCCATGGGAGCGTGGGGTGGTTCTGACCCATCACTGGTCCTTCATTCACACACAGTAAACAAGAAGGTGTCTGCTGACCTTGTGCCCGCAGCTCTTCCCATGGCGGCGGGGGGTGGTTCTGACCCATCACTGGTCCTTCATTCACACACAGTAAACAAGAAGGTGTCTGCTGACCTTGTGCCCGCAGCTCTTCCCATGGGAGCGTGGGGTGGTTCTGACCCATCACTGGTCCTTCATTCACACACAGTAAACAAGAAGGTGTCTGCTGACCTTGTGCCCGCAGCTCTTCCCATGGGAGCGTGGGGTGGTTCTGACCCATCACTGGTCCTTCATTCACACACAGTAAACAAGAAGGTGTCTGCTGACCTTGTGCCCGCAGCTCTTCCCATGGGGGCGGGGGGTGGTTCTGACCCATCACTGGTCCTTCATTCACACACAGTAAACAAGAAGGTGTCTGCTGACCTTGTGCCCGCAGCTCTTCCCATGGGAGCGTGGGGTGGTTCTGACCCATCACTGGTCCTTCATTCACACACAGTAAACAAGAAGGTGTCTGCTGACCTTGTGCCCGCAGCTCTTCCCATGGGAGCGTGGGGTGGTTCTGACCCATCACTGGTCCTTCATTCACACACAGTAAACAAGAAGGTGTCTGCTGACCTTGTGCCCGCAGCTCTTCCCATGGGAGCGTGGGGTGGTTCTGACCCACCACTGGTCCTTCATTCACACACAGTAAACAAGAAGGTGTCTGCTGACCTTGTGCCCGCAGCTCTTCCCATGGGGGCGGGGGGTGGTTCTGACCCATCACTGGTCCTTCATTCACACACAGTAAACAAGAAGGTGTCTGCTGACCTTGTGCCCGCAGCTCTTCCCATGGGAGCGTGGGGTGGTTCTGACCCATCACTGGTCCTTCATTCACACACAGTAAACAAGAAGGTGTCTGCTGACCTTGTGCCCGCAGCTCTTCCCATGGGAGCGTGGGGTGGTTCTGACCCATCACTGGTCCTTCATTCACACACAGTAAACAAGAAGGTGTCTGCTGACCTTGTGCCCGCAGCTCTTCCCATGGGGGCGGGGGGTGGTTCTGACCCATCACTGGTCCTTCATTCACACACAGTAAACAAGAAGGTGTCTGCTGACCTTGTGCCCGCAGCTCTTCCCATGGGAGCGTGGGGTGGTTCTGACCCATCACTGGTCCTTCATTCACACACAGTAAACAAGAAGGTGTCTGCTGACCTTGTGCCCGCAGCTCTTCCCATGGGGGCGGGGGGTGGTTCTGACCCATCACTGGTCCTTCATTCACACACAGTAAACAAGAAGGTGTCTGCTGACCTTGTGCCCGCAGCTCTTCCCATGGGGGCGGGGGGTGGTTCTGACCCATCACTGGTCCTTCATTCACACACAGTAAACAAGAAGGTGTCTGCTGACCTTGTGCCCGCAGCTCTTCCCATGGGGGCGGGGGGTGGTTCTGACCCATCACTGGTCCTTCATTCACACACACTAAACAAGAAGATGTCTGCTGACCTTGTGCCCGCAGCTCTTCCCATGGGAGCGTGGGGTGGTTCTGACCCATCACTGGTCCTTCATTCACACACAGTAAACAAGAAGGTGTCTGCTGACCTTGTGCCCGCAGCTCTTCCCATGGGAGCGTGGGGTGGTTCTGACCCATCACTGGTCCTTCATTCACACACAGTAAACAAGAAGGTGTCTGCTGACCTTGTGCCCGCAGCTCTTCCCATGGGGGCGGGGGGTGGTTCTGACCCATCACTGGTCCTTCATTCACACACAGTAAACAAGAAGGTGTCTGCTGACCTTGTGCCCGCAGCTCTTCCCATGGGAGCGTGGGGTGGTTCTGACCCATCACTGGTCCTTCATTCACACACAGTAAACAAGAAGGTGTCTGCTGACCTTGTGCCCGCAGCTCTTCCCATGGGAGCGTGGGGTGGTTCTGACCCATCACTGGTCCTTCATTCACACACAGTAAACAAGAAGGTGTCTGCTGACCTTGTGCCCGCAGCTCTTCCCATGGGAGCGTGGGGTGGTTCTGACCCATCACTGGTCCTTCATTCACACACAGTAAACAAGAAGGTGTCTGCTGACCTTGTGCCCGCAGCTCTTCCCATTGGGGCGGGGGGTGGTTCTGACCCATCACTGGTCCTTCATTCACACACAATAAACAAGAAGGTGTCTGCTGACCTTGTGCCTGCAGCTCTTCCCATGGGGGCGGGGGGTGGTTCTGACCCATCACTGGTCCTTCATTCACACACAGTAAACAAGAAGGTGTCTGCTGACCTTGTGCCCGCAGCTCTTCCCATGGGGGCGGGGGGTGGTTCTGACCCATCACTGGTCCTTCATTCACACACAGTAAACAAGAAGGTGTCTGCTGACCTTGTGCCCGCAGCTCTTCCCATGGGGGCGGGGGGTGGTTCTGACCCATCACTGGTCCTTCATTCACACACAGTAAACAAGAAGGTGTCTGCTGACCTTGTGCCCGCAGCTCTTCCCATGGGAGCGTGGGGTGGTTCTGACCCATCACTGGTCCTTCATTCACACACAGTAAACAAGAAGGTGTCTGCTGACCTTGTGCCCGCAGCTCTTCCCATGGGGGCGGGGGTGGTTCTGACCCATCACTGGTCCTTCATTCACACACAGTAAACAAGAAGGTGTCTGCTGACCTTGTGCCCGCAGCTCTTCCCATGGGGGCGGGGGGTGGTTCGGACCCATCACTGGTCCTTCATTCACACACAGTAAACAAGAAGGTGTCTGCTGACCTTGTGCCCGCAGCTCTTCCCATGGGAGCGTGGGGTGGTTCTGACCCATCACTGGTCCTTCATTCACACACAGTAAACAAGAAGGTGTCTGCTGACCTTGTGCCCGCAGCTCTTCCCATGGGGGCGGGGGGTGGTTCTGACCCATCACTGGTCCTTCATTCACACACAGTAAACAAGAAGGTGTCTGCTGACCTTGTGCCCGCAGCTCTTCCCATGGGAGCGTGGGTGGGAGGATACTGAAGGTAGGATAAGGCATCCCTCTGTTATTTTTTTAGGTGATGTCATGGAGAGGGAAGGAAAGGTATTGTATACTCACACCCAGAGATCCCCTTGCATTGGGCCGACTGGTTGTGTTCATGGGGGAGGGGGGAGGGGGGCAGGGGATCAGCGAAGAATCTTGGGTAACTGGGTCAGAGTGTCTCTTTCTCACACACATTCATCCTTCAAAGGTCTGTGCTTCGTAACCTGAAGTTTTGCCTGTATTCACTATTTCTGTACTATTCCTAGAGTCCCCTCCTTGCTCTAAACCATGGATTGAATGCGTGAAGTAGTGTGGCTCACTGGTTAGAGGCGGCAGACCCGAGAGCAGAGGACGGCCCGGGACCAGGGTTCGATTCCCGGCGCGGCAGGTCTCTGGACCAGGGTCAGCGGACTCGATAATTCTCTCGCCTCGGTGCCCACTCTGATCAGCGATCACACTCGGCAACTCTGGGCATTAGCTTGCCTCATCTTCACTAACGGCCCCACCAGACCGCCGGGGATGCCTGGTCTCACCCTGGAGATACCCATTAAGGGACCATCTCTCAGGGAAGCCAGGAAGGGTTTCGCAGCGGTCGAAGCGCCTTGGGACCCTACGGGTAAGTAGTGCGCTATATAAATGCCTATACATTTACATTTACAATGCATACAGTCTTTGTTTGCCACAGGACTCCTCCCATTCCTACCTACCTGGCCAGTCTAATTTTCTGTTGTCCCCAAGCCAGATGGCACCTTTAGTGCACATACAAAATGAAGCAACACGTGCAAAGCATGCAAGCACAGCTTGGTCAACATGGTTAAACTTCACCTAAATTTAGTTCAACATGTTTCCACTGGTCGAATCACTGGGTCCTACGCTGGGGCATTCTCCACCCCAGTTCCCCTGGAGACATCACTCCCTTACCTCTGGTGCCTGGAGCCATCGAGTCGCGTTAGGCCCCATGCCTGACTGTTTTTTCGAACGAAGATGTTTCCCAGCACACAATGCTGTAAGTTCAATGAAAGAAAACAGACACTCAGGATAGCACATCGAAGGCTAACACATGTTTACAGCAAAAATATCCAGCAAGAATTAAATAAGCAATGGCAAAATGCCAAATAAACAGACCAGAGCTTTACCCCTTAGTCAATTCTAAAATCCATACATTTTGGTGCTTTATTTATACAGTTTTTCTCCAATGCAAATGACTGGAAGCAGGAAAATGTGACGGGCGGAAACTGTAGAGCAGGCATCAAACTGTTCTGTAGAAAGAATGTGATAAGACCTTGGGTGATATTAACTGTTTTCTTTGGTATAATGCTGACTTCACTAACCTCTGCCATTCCCGCATTGTTGTGCCAACTTTAGAACGCTGCTACACGTACTAGGATGTTTGAGTTAAAATGTGCAATGTACAACACAGGATAACATAATGGCTGTGGATTCAAAAGATGTGCGCATCTGCTTCAGCGAACTTTAAGTAGGTATAAAAACAAAATCGCAATTAAAGTGATCACTATTGTCGGCATTGGTGGAGTGAGGTGGTGAGCATCTCGCTAGTAAAAGTTGTGACAGAGTTCTTTTTTGTGTTCTTGAGAAAGGGAAAGGAAACTACAGAAGTTTCAGTACTGGGCAGTGATTGCAGTAGTTCAGCTTACTTAGCCCCTTCGGCGCTCGTCATGAGCGTAACCTGCGCTACGCTGGTGGGCGGGGGTGTAGAACATGATCACCAAAGGTGCAGATGCACTTTACATGGGAACAATAAATGTGACACAAGGTTATACATAAAACTGGAGTTAGTGATCGACGAGGAGGAGGAGGAGGTGTGAGTGAGCCAAGCAGGTAGTCAGCTGAAAATTAGTGCAAAACATTTAGACAAGAAATTATACATACAACTTCAAAAAGTCTAAGTAATTTTCAAACATGCCAAGGGCACCACAGTTAGATCACAAAGAATATATGGACAATACAATTATTCTCCGCTCTTCCAAGCACTGAGCTAGCAGCAAAGGAATTTGATACCATGCATTGATTTTGAAAAAAGAATACATACATGTCTCTATAACCACTTCTTGTTTCTAATAAATGCTACTCACACCTGCATAGAATGGTAGTGAATGCATTGTCAGAACTGAAATGTTCTAAGTGAGTTTGTGGGTGAAACGAGCATGCAGTGAATAGAATTATGTGATTTCAATAGCCCCTGTGAATTCCGGTCTCCTTTGATTTTTTTTTTAACAACCCGGCTGCCTGCAGGAAGCTCTCCAACCCATTCTTTTTTGCTCACCAAGCCACCTCAGTTTGGACTCCACTATATGCAAATTAGTCTTGACCCTGCACCACATGGGAACACATGAGGGGCAGGAGGACCAAGACTGATATAGGGTTGGATTGCTTCCCCGAGCTATTGCCAGTGGTTAGACGTATTGCAAGCGGCCTCTCATCACCTTTTGTGTGTTCTATGTACCACTCTAAGTAGAAAGGGTATGCCCAGATGTGGGTCCTGTGCTCACTGTGTCACTGAAACTAAGCTGTACCCGGCTGATGAGTCCATAACGAGGGCAAAATTGGTTCTGGGCTACTTGTGTTCCGGTTCAGAGGGAACCTGGCTTGGCAGCTAAGTCCGGACTATTCCCATGACGAGCAGGCTCGACTGATTTGCATATGGCTGGGTCCAAACTGAGGTGAGCAAACAACCATGGTTTGGAGTGCTACTCTGAGCTATTGCCAGTGGTTAGACTTATTGCATGCAGCCTCTCATCAACGTTTGTGTGCTTGATGAAAAATAATCCCCTGCCCCCAAAAAGTAGCGTCATTACAAACCACCAGCACAAATTTAGCACTGTGTCTGTGCCCTTAACCCAACCTGAAGATCTCTTATAGAGTTGCTGTCTTCAGTTGTATCGGGCAGTGTCTCATGCTGCGCAGTCTCTTAGTGTCACATTGCAACTGATAAATGATAATTGTAATGTTGTACACAGAAAGTCCAGGAGCCAGGTATACAAAACAGGATAGCTTTATTCAGGCTTAAGTTCCAGGGTAAATTCAGGATAAGAAGATGAGCAGATGGAAATGTAAAACCCCACCAGGAGCAACCTCCCTGTCACTCAGCCTGCCTGCCTTCAACTGCCACTCTACACTCAAGCCAGGCACCCAACATTCCACGAGGTCACCAGGCATTCCAACACACATGCCAGCTGAGCAACAGGGAAGATACCAACAGAGTAATGAAAGGCACAAGTCACTTATAACAAGTAAGTATTACTTAGATCACTGTTAAACATTAGCACTCCTTCACCTCTTCACATCACAGTCAGTGCTTTAGATGAGCATGAGGCACAGTTGCCATGGCTATCTTTTTCTTGGTCCTTGGTCTCACCTATCCTCCCTTACATGATCTGTCTCTGGTAGGTAAACATAATCACAAGCTAAAATTTATGACGCTAGAGTTTGGCAGTAACATTATTCCCCTTATATCGTTGCCTTTTTAGTTAATCACTCTTAATTTAGATTGACTCCTTATGTTCACTATGGCACTGCTCACTCAACGCATTCATTTTATTTATTGTGATTTCTATATAGTGTAGACTTGGCCCGGAGGCATCAGAAAGCTTTACTATAGAGTTGAAACAGATCAGTGTCAAGTGGGGAATACAAAGAATTACCACAGGAGGAGGGAGCGTCAAGGTAACACCTTAGGAGGGTGAGCGCACATACCAATAACATACCATAGCAATGAAGGGCACGTGGTATCAACCGATGGGAGGGACGCTGTATCATGTGAGGTTCAACAATAGTTGATGCCTGGTGAGGCTGAGGTGCACCCAAACAGGACATGTGGCGGCAGGGGGAGTTGTCCTGAGTGTCGTTCACAGAGGAGAGCTTTGAGGTCTTTTTTGAAGGCGCTGTGACGTGGTCAAGCGGAGGCTCTGAAGGAGGGAGTTCTATGTAGGAAATGGCTGATTTTCAAGTTCTTCCAGGGTGAAAGTATATCACAGAGAAACTGAAGACACAGGCCCGTCTTGCAGCAAATGTATTCTTGTAATAGATTTTTCAGCATCCGAAAACAATATATTGCAGAACCAAATGGATGCCAAGCCATATCTTCACCTACAATGTCATGAATTTCATTCTTGTGCAATTAAGAAAGCATTTGTAATTGAAAATGAATATTTCTTTCTGATTGCATCTAGGTTTCCCAAGTTCAGTTGGTGACTAAGACTTGAGAAATACGAAATCCGTTGGAATACCCTGTCTACCAACCTCTAAATAGGCCTCTATGCCTTTCAATCTCCCATGTTTCCCTATGTCCGTTTGTCCCAGACTATGCCTGTGTCTTCTGTTTTCATTGTCCCCCTCCTTTTTGTAAACACCATTCTTGCTTTTTTCTAACTTTGCGTTCTTTCATTTTCACTTCCTTTTCTCCCCCTCTCGTCACCTTCTTTCCTCCTTGTGTTTCACTTTTCATCTTACCTCAATATTTCTTTTAATCTTCCATTTTGCTCTTTGTTTTTCTCTGGTTATCTCTCTTTTATTATCTTCCTTTTTAAAATGTCATCTTGCTGTTTGCTTCTTCCTTCAATTGCAATCGTTCTTTTAAAGCTGAGCCAGAACCCGCCAGCCAACACCACTGACACCAACGACGCAGCCAACAACCTCGCACAGTGGATCACCAACTGCGCCGACGACCTCGCACCACTGAAGATCCCCCCAAGCATGACCGGCAACAGGAAAACTCCATGGTTCACAGACGCCCTCAAAGAATCAAAGAAATCCTGCCGAACCCTTGAAAAAACCTGGCGCCACGAACAAACAACAGAAAACATGACTGCCCTCAAGATCGCCACCCGCGAACACCACCAGCTGATCTGCACCACCAAAAGGACATCCTTCAAAGAGCGACTAGAGAACAACACCCACAACAGCAAGGAACTCTTCAACATCGTCAAAGAGCTCTCCAACCCCTGCGCCAGCAACAACGACATCACACCGTCACAAGAACTCTGCAACTCCCGCGCCACGTTCTTCCACCGAAAGATCGCAGATATATACACAACAGCTTCGGACCCCAGACTCCGCCTCCAGCCACTGAACCAGCGACCCCCACCACCACCCTCAGCACCTGGATCCCCATCAGCACGGAAGACACCACCAACGTCATGAACTCCATCCACTCCGGCTCCCCCTCGGACCCATGCCCCCATCATATCTTCAACAAAGCCGACACCATCATAGCACCCCACCTCCGGAACGTCATAAACATCTCGTTCACGTCAGCCACCTTCTCCGAGAGCTGGAAGCGCGCAGAGATCAACGCCCTTCTGAAGAATACCGTATGCCATCGCACCCTAATAACCCGCCTCTTCAACACTGGGCCCTAGACTGGATCACCTTGTTCCTCTCCGACAGAACCCAGAGAGTTCGCCTCCCTCCCTTCCGCTCAGAAACCACCGAAATCAGACAAGACGGAGGTCCTCATCCTCGGACAATCCCCATCCACCTGGGACGACTCCAGGTGGCCATCAGCACTGGGCTCCGCACCGACACCCTCGGACCACGCACGCAACCTGGGATTCATCCTGGACTCCTCGCTCACGATGACCAAGCAAGTCAACGCAATCTCGTCATCATGTTTCAACACCCTGCGCATGCTCCGAAAGATCTTCCGGTGGATCCCCACCGAAAGCAGAAAGACGGTCACCCAGGCCCTCGTCACCAGCCAACTGGACTACGGAAACGCCCTATACGCCGGAACCACCGCCAAACTTCAGAAAAGACTACAATGCATACAGAACGCCTCCGCACGACTCATCCTCGACATCCCTCGCCACAGCCACATATCCGCCCACCTCAGAAACCTGCACTGGCTCCCCGTCAACAAGAGGATCACATTCAGGCTTCTCACCCGCGCACACAAAGCGCTCCACGACATGGGCCCCGAATACCTCAACAACCGCCTCTCGTTCTACACTTCCAGCCGCCAGCTCCGCTCCGCCAGCCTCGCCCTCGCCACCGTCCCACAGATTCGCAGAACCACCGCCGGAGGAAGATCGTTCTCCTACCTGGCAGCCAAAACATGGAAGTCCCTCCCCGCACACCTACGAACGACCCAGGACCATCTCACCTTCAGGAAACACCTGAAGACCCTCCCGCACCCTCCCCCCTTTCCAGTGCTTTGAGACCCTCATGGGTGAGTAGCTCGCTCTATAATGTTTTTGATTGATTGATTGATTGAAAGCCTTATTTTACTTTTCCTTGTTTCTGTACCCCTCACCTGATGCCTTAATTTTCCTGTCACTCTCCTTATTTCCTTTTTTTTTAATAAATTTTTTTTATTGAAAGTTCATGACAATATAATGTACTCTATACACAACAGTAGATATTAACACAGGAATATGAATATACAAACAGGAAGATAAATACACATAATAAGAGTAAAAGCTCAGCTGTTAAAACATAGGGCCATAAATACTATAAATATGTTAGTAATGTCAACATAGGTGTTAGAAGAACTATAGACCCCCATTTTTTAGCCGCCTCCATAATGCCACGGGCGCCCAGATCCTTAGTCCCATTTCCCTGGATTTCACTCCCTTTAGGGCATACAACTCTGACTCGATGTTATGGATCCCGAGCATCCTACACATCCACATTTGGAAGGTTGGGGCCTCAACATCCTTCCATGCAGCAGCAATTAATATTCTAAAAACAGCTGTTGATATAAAAACAAGTGCCTCGGACTCTGTACTTAGACCCAGTTTAGCATCACACCCGATTATTAAAAGTGTAGGGGATAGGTCTATTTTGACAGCTAGCAGCCCCTCTAAGAACTTTTCGATTTCCTTTTTAATAGGCCCTAATTTCCCACAACTACAAAACATATGTAGAGCATCAGCAGGCCCATTTCCACATCTAGGACAGTTGTTATCCGCTCTCTTTCCCCATTCATACAGTTTTGCCGGCGTATAGTATAAGTTGAAGAGAGTCTTAAAGTGCTGTGCTCTTAGATTTGAGGAGCGTAGGAACCTTTTATCCATTAGGATAGCTCTAGCCAAATCAATGTCAGGATCTCTCAATTTATCAACCCAGGCAGCCTCTGTCTTGAGCATGTCATCGGGAAGCGTTTCCAAGAATAGCCCGTACATTGACCTGATGCTGCAACCACCTCCCTTCATATAATCTAATAGTGTACAGTCTTTTGATATGTTTATGCTGGGTCTTTTTGATTTTATTGTGTTGGCCAACTGCATATATTTAAACTCTTGGCAGCCTTGAAGTGAGTATCGTGATTTCAGAAGTTCAAGGGGCCTCAAAACATCCTTTATCATCACTTGACCTAGTGTACTGATTCCCTGTCTTTCCCAATGTCTCCAAGGGCCATCTCTACTTAAGTGCGGGAATAGTCCTGATTTCCAGAGTAAAGTATGTTTATTAAACTTTGGAATGCTCTGATTCTTCTGTACAGAGGACCATAACCCCCAGATGTCTTCCAGTATTTTATAGCCTAATGCCTTATAAAAGCGTTTATCGTATTTCCTTAGCAATACCCCGTGTGCTTCACTCCCTAGAGCCAGCTGATAAATAGATGGAATATCTCCCTGACTGTGTGGCATATCATCAGGAAAAAAGAGTATAGCCATTTCTGTAAGAAGGCAAGACCAATTGTAGAACTTAAGATTAGGTATTCCTAACCCACCCTTTTCCTGGGGTAGAGACATGAATTTGATTGATCTCCTCACCTTGCCATATTGCCAGACAAAGTTCATAAAAATTGCCTCCATTTCCTAGATCAATGTGTCGTCTACTTTAAAGGGGATAGACCTACATTTATATAGGATCTTCGGGAACATTGTCATTTTAATAACATTGACCCTACCTATGATTGACAGATGGAGGGTATCAATTCTTCTTAAGTCCTGTTTCATCTTTTCCAGTAATGGCAAAAAATTGTCTTTGATGATTTCCCTTAGCTGGGCATTAATTGTTATTCCTAAGTATACTACTGAGTCTACGTATCTGTCATCAAGTTTGACTATATTTCTTGAACATAGTACCTGTGTTTTTGCCACATTAAGTCGATATCCAGATAGCCTCCCAAAGTCAGATGTGATACTAATTATTCCCCTCATGGCACTGTCGGGATCAGTAGTGGTTATGGCTAAGTCGTCCGCATATGCGAGAATTTTGGTGTGAAATCCATTAATGACAACTGGCTTTATATTAATGTTGTTCTTTATCAGAGTAATTAGGGGATCTATGTATAGTGCGAAAAGAATGGGTGAGCATGGACACCCTTGTCTCGTGCCTCTCGTAATATGGATCTGCCTGGAGCTTTCGCCCATAAGCTGGATGCTAGCAGTTGGATTAAAGTACATAGCCTTAATTGCCTGCAAGAATCTGGGACCAAATCCTCTATCTGCCATCACTTTCCAAAGAAAGCTCCACCTGACACGGTCGAACGCTTTTTCCGCGTCGAGGAGGATCATTGCAGCCCCCGCCCCCCCCACCAGCAGCATGGATGTCAAACAGGGTTATGGCTCTTCTAATATGGTCAGTAGTATCCCTGCCAGGGACAAAGCCATGCTGCCAGGGAGAGACGAGAGTCGCAATAATCCTCCCCAACCGTGTAGCCATTATTTTTGCATATAATTTGTTATCGCTATTTATTAACGATATGGGCCGGTAAGAGCCGGGACTTTCCTTGGGTTTCCCTTTTTTATGGAATACCACTATATTGGTTTTGGTCCAAGATTCTGGTATAACCCCAGTATTTATAACCCCATTGCATAAATCTAACAGAAGGGGTGCCGTTTCTTCATTCAGGTGTTTATAGACCTCCAGGGGTATGGCATCAGGCCCTGCTGCCTTACCTGCTGATAGATCTTTTAGTGCCTGAGAAAGCTCATCCATAGTGATATTCTGCTCCAATGATTCACTCTCGCTAGACGTGAGTTTAGTGCCTGTATCCTGCCAGTTTATACCCGGATCATCCATATCCATCTCTTCCTTATAGAGATCCTGATAAAACCTCCTAAAAACTTCAAGAATTTCAGTTGGTTTATTATAAATCTGATCACCTTCTTTAATTTCAGTGATAGTATTTTTTGATGTAGCTTGTCTTATCCGTAGCGCTAGAGCCCTACCTACATTCTCCCCTGTTTCATACATTCCGGCTCTACGGGTCTGATATTCTGCTGCAGCTTTTTTAGCCAATTGCCGTTGGATGTCTGCCTTCATGCTATTTAGCCTTTCTAAGCTCTGAGTACCCTGAATCCCATGGCAAACGTCTCTCCTGTGTTGTTCCTCTGCCTCCGCCAGTTTAGCCAAGAGACGCTCTCTGTCTTCCTTAGCTTCTTTCCACATCCGACCCGAAAAGCTAATTGTCTCTCCCCTCAGGCCAGCTTTGAAACTATCCCAGACCATGACACGGGATGCACTGTATCTATTCGCATCAAAGAAAGACTGGGACCAGTTCTTTATATGTGCTAAGTAATTACTATCCGCTAAAAGCTTTCTATCAAAAGTCCAGGGTCTGATTTTCTCCCTTTGTTTATTAACTATCATGGTGAGAACAAGGGGATTGTGATCCGATATTAACCTAGGAAGCATTGCAATTTCTACATTAGGGAGACAAGTTGCTGATATTAAAAAGTAGTCCAGTTTTGTATGTTTGTTAAATGGGTGTGAGAAGTATGTAAACCCGGGTTCATCTTTCTTTAGGCTACCCCACACATTCCTCAGCCCATAAGATTGAATTATAGAGGATACAGCCCTGAATACCCGGGGCTTACGACCGATATATGGGGTATCACCTGTGAAATCTGCTGAGATGTTGAGATCGCCGCACATTACTATAGGTGAAGGCCAGTTAGTAAGTTCCCTCTCTATGTGATCCATCACCCCCGGGTCGTCCAGGTTAGAGCCGTATACTGAACATAGAGTTATGCCTAGTTTCAATTCGCATATTGCCCATCTTCCCAGTACATCGGCCTTTGATTTTTTTACTCCTCCCAGACCTACCCGGCCCATAATAGCTACCCCCTTTACCGTTGATGTCTGTGAGGAACAGGACAGAATTTCATACCCCCTTAGATTTAGCCAGTGTTTCTTTTTCCAAGGTAGGTGGGTCTCTTGTAAATAAATAATGTCGGCCCTTATTAATTTTACATACTCCTCAAACCTTCCCCTCTTTTTCCAATTATTCAGACCGCCTATATTAAGGCTAATTACCCTAATCCTTGACATAGCCCTGTAGGGAACAAAGCCAGCACGCTAACCAATCGCATTTCCTCCTAAGCTTTTCATGAATATGCATATCCACTTTGAGCATCTCATTTATATTAAGAAACACATTTATTGCATGAACTTTCTTTTTCATTTTTGCTTTTTCCTTTCCCCACCCCCCCACTCCAAACCTTGTCCCCCCCTAATCCCCCTGACCCCAACCCGCTCCCCAGTGAAGCGCGCAGACTAAGTCTGTGCGTGTGATGGGTGGTAAGTGGACTGTGGCAGCGTCCCTACCGCTTTTAAACTTAAGCGCATTTGCGTGTAGCTCGCATGCTTTGCGGCGCGTGAGCGTTTTAATGCTTTTTTAACTCTGCACATTACTTTCTCCTCACCTGGCTGGGAAGCTGCTTGCACAGCGTGTTGTCAGCATGTTGTCTGTCCCTCCACACTTTGCTCGGCTGAGCTTCGTTAGGCGGACTACGGAGTGCTGGACTCGCCCCTCCCTCCCGCCTCGGTCTGACGCCGGTGATTAGCGCCGTTTGAGCAGAGGGCGTGGAGGGTCCGAGCCAGGCACTTCCGGTAAGGAACAGCAGCGCTCTAGTTGTTGGGACGCTGGGGGGGATATAAGGCACTGGACACAGGAGCCTTGTGTGGTAAGTGGACTGTGGCAGCGTCCCTACCGCTTCTAAACTTAAGCGCATTTGCGTGTAGCTCGCATGCTTTGCGGCGCGTGAGCGTTTTAATGCTTTTTTAACTCTGCACATTACTTTCTCCTCACCTGGCTGGGAAGCTGCTTGCACAGCGTGTTGTCAGCGTGTTGTCTGTCCCTCCACACTTTGCTCGGCTGAGCTTCGTTAGGCGGACTACGGAGTGCTGGACTCGCCCCTCCCTCCCGCCTCGGTCTGACGCCGGTGATTAGCGCCGTTTGAGCAGAGGGCGTGGAGGGTCCGAGCCAGGCACTTCCGGTAGGGAACAGCAGCGCTCTAGTTGTTGGGACGCTGGGGGGGATATAAGGCGGATGTGCTGTCGTCAGCGCCGCGGACGAGCGCAGCGGGCGCGACGAAGGCGCGCCGGAGTTGCGCCTGAGTTAAGCCCGTCTGCGCCCGTCCGCGGCCGATCGCGGCCCAGGGCCAGACCTCTTGCCTCTTCTTCCTGTCAAGTCTGCTGGAGTCGAGATGATTTACTTCTCCTCCGCAGAGAGCTGCGTGGGCTTTGCCCTCACAGCATTGAGGCAGGGAACACTGCGGGCTGCAGCCACTGTGATTACACCTTCAACACAGGTAAGGCACTAACTGTAGGCCAGCATACTTTGGTATGTGGTCTACTAAACGTACGCTCCCTACGAAAACACTCCCTCGACATTCATGACCTTCTTACTGGGAAACAATGGGATCTGTTTTTCCTTACGGAAACCTGGCTTGACCAAGACTCCATGCCAGAGATCATTGAGGCCATTCCAGAAGGTTACTGCCTGCAAAGGCTAGACCGAATACGGGGGAGAGGGGGCGGCATAGCCATTGTTGCTCGACAAGACTATCAATGTCAGCTAGATCGCACTGTGATTGACGACAGTGAGGCTGGCGCCTTTTCCATTTCTATTAATGGTTGTTTCACTTTGAAAGGCCTGTTAATCTATCGCCCTCCAGGCTCCACTGCAGCCTTCATTGAAAAGCTAGTGGAAGGCGTTACAGAAGCTGCTTTACGCTCAGACAAATACCTGATCCTGGGGGATCTCAACTTACATCTAGATACCCCCACGGACAGGGTGGCGAGTGAGCTATGCCATACGATGGCCAGCTTACAATTCGAACAGAAGGTATTGCAACCCACCCATAAGTTGGGCCACCTTCTAGACCCAGTTTTTGCTAACTGGAACCAAGTGGATGCCCAAGCCCCGATTCCCATTGCATGGTCTGACCATCTCCTCGTCCCCTTTACCATCGAAATACAGGGACCACGTCCCAATGACCGTCCCGCTGACAAACACCCTAGGCGTAGATGGACAGCGTTCTCCCAGGCCAAATTCAACCTGGCGCTCACCGAGAAAGGTCATCCTGGGGGTAATGGGGTTGATGAAATTAATTCCAATCTTGACCATCGCATTTTGGAAGCCCTGAATCAGGTGGCACCTTTGGGTATGGCGAAATTAGGGGGCCGAGTTCAACGATCGGCACCTTGGTACAATGAAGATCTGCGAACGGCCAAAGCAACATGTAAACGTGCCGAAAGGCAATGGAGGATAGCCTATTCCACGCAGGCCAAAACAGTTTACATAGATTGCAGACGTGCCTATCACACGCTGATTAGGAAGGCCAAATCATTGTACTACTGCAATAAGATAGAGGAAGCAAAGCAGTCCACCAAGGAGCTTTTCTCTATTTATAAATCTATTGCAATAGGAAAATCCGCCACAGTGCCTAAGAAACTCTGCACCACGGAGGGCTGCAATCGAATTGCTGAGTTCTTTGCAACTAAGGTCTCCAATATTTACAATTCCTTCCCCCAGAGGACAGACAATGGTCCTACCCCCTCGGAATTCCCAAGAATGAAAGGGGAACATCAGCTAACTACTTTTGTTACTCCTTCCACTACGGAGCTTCTCCGTATTTGTGGATCCATAAAATCCGGTTCCCCTAGAGATCCGACCACTCCCAGTCGGCTAAAGGATAGTCTGCCAGTACTGGAGCCCTATGTGCGTCAGCTACTGGACATCTCCTTTGAGTCTCAGGTGGTCCCGAAGGCCTGGAAACAGGCAGTGGTACTTCCTCTGCAAAAGAAGATCAACGTTAGCTTCGAAAAGCTGGATAACCTCCGTCCTATTTCCCTCCTTCCCTATATGGCGAAGGTGGCGGAAAAAATAGCCAACATACAGCTTATGCAGTTTGTGGGGATGGCGTCGCTTCTCCACGACTCGCAATTTGGCTTCCGCCCCCGTCATTCGACGGAGTCTGCTCTCCTCGTGGCAGTGGAAGCACTCAGACAGGGAGTAGACGAGGGCCAAACGATGGCATTGATCCTTCTTGACTTAAGCGCAGCATTCGACACTGTAGCACATTCCACCTTGCTACAGTGTCTGAATGGAGGAGGGGTGACAGGAGCTGCGCTTGGTTGGATCAAGTCCTTCCTTTCTGAGAGGTGCTTCCAAGTCAGATTGGGTGACTGCTACTCTAGGGAGATTGAGTTGGGCCAGGGCGTACCTCAGGGTTCGTCCCTGAGCCCAACTCTATTCAACATCTACGTCTCCCCCCTGGCGACTATCGTGGAGGGGCATGGTCTCCGCTTGGTGTCCTACGCCGATGACACGCAGTTGGTCATCTCCCTATCGCGCGCGCCCGGACTTGCGGCAGACATCTTCAGGAACTGCATGAAAGATCTTGCTGCCTGGATGTCTGCAAACTGTTTAAAGTTGAACGGGAGCAAGACCGAGGTGCTCGTGATGGGGGGTGCACCGTCTGCGTGGTCGTCGGCGTGGTGGCCACCTTGTCTGGGGGAAGTTCCTGCTCCCTGCCGTGAGGCAAGGAACCTTGGCGTGTGGCTGGACAAGGACCTTACTTTCGGTCCACAGGTCGGTCGGGTGGCAGGGATATGCTTCAGTGTTCTGAGAGCCCTTAGGAAAGTATTAGATCTGCTTCCCATCTCTGCTCGTCAGACACTGGTGCATGCCTTGGTCACCTCCCGACTTGATTATGGGAACCTGCTCTATTTGGGGGCCACAGGCAGGGTCATCGGCCGCCTGCAGGTTCTTCAAAATGCGGCAGCGCGGTTGGTCCTCAGACTCCCTAGGAGGTCATCCGCCAAACCAGCCTTACGGGCCCTCCACTGGCTCCCCATTGAGAGGAGAGTGGAGTTTAAGGCCCTTGCCACTTGTCATCGTATCTTGAGCGGCAAAGCACCTTTTCCGCTCCAGAGTCTAGTATCCCATTATGAGCCTGTACGCAGTCTTCGGTCCTCGCAGACCGGGCTGTTAAAAGTTCCAAGAATATTTAAAGCTCGTATGGGAGGTAGATCCTTTAGATACCTTGCTCCCAAATGCTGGAATAATCTTCCGCTGGAACTTCGGCTTGAACCCTCCGAAGTCCAGTTTAGGAAAAAACTTAAAACGCACCTTTTCAGCAAATAGCTTGTTTGGGAGGAGGGGGGACAGTCACTCCACTTGTCATAGCGCGGGGACACGCCAGTGGCGTAACCAGGCGCTTAATAAATGCCCATTAATAATAATAATAATAATAACCCAGCAGTGGACACTATGCGGACTACTTATTAGGCCTCATCCTCAACCTCATAAAAGGACCATGAACCACCTTATCGTGACACCCTTAACTCTATGAAACTTAAACTTAGGCTCAGACTTAGGCTCAGACTTAGACTCAGATTCGGAAGTCATGCCCTGCCCCCCGCTAAGCTATGTAAGTTATGTACCAAACTACCATTGTACCATACTATATTGAGTCCAGAAACTCCCGAGCTTTGATTTCCGAAGAAAAGTACATGGTCTTGCCTAAATGAATTACTTTTAACTGGGCAGGATTGATAAGATAGACCTGTACTCTTTTGTCCTGGAAAGGCTTGATTAATTGTCTTAGTCTCCAACGCCGTTCAACGGTGGAGTGACAAAAATCAGGCCTTACGAAGAAGGAGCCTCCCTCGAAGGTTCTTTTGGCATCTGGCCTCGCTTTCTCTGAGATGGACTGGCGCAGAAGAAAATTACCTATATAAATTAGAATAGCTCTGGGTTTGTCACCTTCTCTGGCATTCTGTCTCAGTTTGAACGGTGTCCTATGCGCCCTCTGAATTTCAGTGGTCCAATTCCACCCAGCGATATCTGGGAAAGCTTTCTCAAAAATTTTGACTATAAAGGCTTTAACATCCTGCCCTTCGATCCCTTCCGGAATCCCAAGGACCCTAAGATTATTCCTTCTTTGCCTATTTTCTAGGTCCTCCAGCTTCCACTGGACATCAATTGCTTGTGCTCCAAAACATTCCATTCTGCTCGTGGCGGCAGCAGCCTCTGCTTCAGTGGCAACTATCCTTTCTTCTAGATTTGAGACCCTATCTCCAACATTCACACAGGCTTTCGAGAGTTTCCTGACCACTACTTTCATCTTTCTCATTGCTGCTTGGGCCTTAAGGCTGTCTGCTCGGGTCTCTTCTCTATGTGCAGTTATTCCTTGATGGATTGATTCCATCATTGCCATCATTGACATCATTGACAGTTGCGTAGTCTCATGATGCTGTGCGTGATCCGTACCCTGGTTAGAGTTTCCTTGTAGGGATGTTGTTGGAGAGTGATCCCATGTTAATTCTGGTTGACCCCTTTGAGAAGGCATATTTTTGATAGTAGTTGATGGCATCCCTGCCTCACTGTCACTCTCTGTTTCTGGGTTGCTGCAGTCGATATCAGAGCTATGAAGCTCCTCATCCTCTGACCAGTCGGCCTCCTCTGTTACGGAGAAGAAACATTCACTGGGAGTCTTCTCCTTTTCCTTTTCGCCATGTATGAATCCAGAATGGTTAGCATTTGCATTTGCCGTTAATCGACCAGGTTCATCCGGGGCCATGGTAGACCTGATAGCCTCTTTCAATGCTTCACCTGTTGTTGAACCTCCTTGAGTGACTCCGCTGTTAGTTGATGGGGGTATGGAAATAAACTCTACCATCCCTTCTGTTGATGAGTTTAACATGTCCTTAGCTGATATAGGGGCTGTAAGCTCACTGTCCTCATTACCGGGCCCCTCGTCATCCCCCATAGTCACACCAGCTGGAGGAACCGGTTGTGCCATCAAACCCTGAGCGCCACTCAAGTCATTGCCCACGGCTCCAACCTCCTGACATGGCTGATGCGACTGCAGCTGCATTTGAGGCTGAGGCTGTTGAGGCTGTGAGGCTGGTTGTAGCACAAACTCGATCTCTGATTCGGGTTCAGGCTCTCCAACTTCTTCGGTAACCGGTAATGTCGCCACCGGTAATGTCGCCACTGGGGCCGCTAGGGCCGCTGCTGTAACCGGTTCCATTTCTTTCAGCTTTTTTTTCCTTTCATTGCGGTTCATCATATCTACCACACTTATAGTCGCGGTGGCTGTGGCTTGTCTAGTTCTAGCAGAGGGGGGGCGCATCTCTTTGGGGGTATTCTGTCCTGAGGACGGTTGTTGCTGCTTTGCCCGACCCCCAGGTTCCGCTTCTAATGTTGCTCCCTCAATCCCGGTGTTAATTACAGGCACAGTGCTCATAGAGATGTCTGTGATATTGCCTGCTATGCCGGCATTATCAGTCGCATTTTTCTTTTTTATAGCAGCTTACCTCCGGTGTTGGTTTTGGGGGCCATCGGTAAAGCAAGTGCCGAGAGTAGAGAGAATTGCTGTTTCGCCCTGATCAGTCCCCTATACACGCGAACCTCACAGCCTCTTGGTTCCGCTCTGCCTAAGCTGTAGCCGCGGCCGCTGCCGCCTCTGCCTCCGCTCCGCTCACCAGATCCCGGCCCTGTGGAGCTCCGCCTCCTGACTCCGCGAGCTCCGCTGGGCCTCACAACCAACCTGGATTCCCTCCATTGCGGTCGCTCACCCTGCACTCGGCTCGCACATCTCCCCGCTGCCTGCCTGTCCTGAGACCTGCTGCCTGCCTGCCCTGACACAGCGCATTGCGCAGTTTATAGCGCTTGGTATCGTTACTATTCCGTTTTCAAGTGCTGTATATGTTACATTGTGTGCGCTTGCTATCGTGCTATTTGGCATTTCATTAATTGCATACCTAGCATTGTAGTGCGGCTGATTGATTTTACATAAGAAGCGTGACTAAATACTTTCATTGGGAACCTTACACGAACTCGAACTCCGGCTCTGCCCCAGTTTCGATTTTGCTACAGAGCGGCCATCTTATTGTTTATTTACTTTTGCCCGTGTCTCCTCCCCGCTCCCCGCCTCCCAGCTGACCCTCCCACACACGGATAGTTTACTCTCGCCCCGTCCTCTCTTTCTCTGTGACCACCTGGATTCCCTCCATTGCGGTCGCTCACCCTGCACTCGGCTCGCACATCTCCCCGCTGCCTGCCTGTCCTGAGACCTGCTGCCTGCCTGCCCTGACACAGCGCATTGCGCAGTTTATAGCGCTTGGTATCGTTACTATTCCGTTTTCAAGTGCTGTATATGTTACATTGTGTGCGCTTGCTATTGTGCTATTTGGCATTTCATTAATTGCATACCTAGCATTGTAGTGCGGCTGATTGATTTTACATAAGAAGCGTGACTAAATACTTTCATTGGGAACCTTACACGAACTCGAACTCCGGCTCTGCCCCAGTTTCGATTTTGCTACAGAGCGGCCATCTTATTGTTTATTTACTTTTGCCCGTGTCTCCTCCCCGCTCCCCGCCTCCCAGCTGACCCTCCCATGCTCCGCCCCCTCCACTCTCCATTTATGCCAGATGAATCAACGCGCTGCGTCCTCGCGCTGCGGCCTCGCCGAAGGTGCGCCAAAGGTAAGCCCGTCTGCGCCCGTCCGCGCCTGGACCGCGCCCAGCGCCATACCCCCTGCCCTATGCCGCTCCCAACCCCCCAGAGTAACTTATGATGCCGCTACTCTCCTCGCCTTCAACGCAGGATGCACCCCACTATGCTGCGTAGCTACCCCAGGACGTACCCACGGCCCATTCTCCTGCCTCTCCTGTAAGTTCAACTGCTTCAGGACCCTCACCAAACACACTTCCCCCACACTCAGCTCCGATCCCAACGACTTGAAATGCATCCTACTGAACACCCGCTCGGTCCACAGACACGCAACCGAACTCTGGGACCTAATCGACACTGTGTCACCTGACATCGCCTTCCTCACTGAAACTTGGATGAACGCATCTTCTGCCCCCGACATCGCCATAGCCATACCGGACACTTACAAGATCATTCGAAAAGACCGCACCATTAAAAAAACTGGAGGAGGCATCGCCATCGTCCATAGAAACACCATCAAAATTACAACCAGCTCTGACGACAATCTTGCAACCGCCGAACACCTCCACTTTCAGATCCACACCGACCCCAGGACCACCCTTAGAGGAACCCTCATCTACAGGCCCCCAGGCACCCGTTCTCAATTCAGCGACGACATCACTGACTTCGTCAGCCCGCACGCCCTCGCCTCCGAGAACTACATTCTTCTAGGAGACCTCAACTACCACCTTGACAACATTCTCGACAACAACACCACCACCCTCCTGGACAACCTGTCCAATCTCGGACTCAAACAACTTGTTGACACCCCCACTCACACAGCCGGACACACGCTCGACCCTATCTTCACCTCCAGCAAGCACATCTCCTTCGATCACACTACAGCTCTCCACTGAACGGATCACAGCTGTGTTCACTTCAGCTACAAAACAACCCTGACCCACAACCGTCCACAACCCATTCCCCGAAGAAATTGGAACAAAATCACCACCGACCAACTCCTCGCATCCCGCAGCCATAACACTCCCACCCTAACAACGGACCCAGACCAAGCGGCCACAAACCTCAGGCAATGGATTACACACAGTGCGGACGAACTAGCACCCCTGAAAAAACACCAGTTGAAATCATTCAGCAAAAAGGCTCCCTGGTTCAATGATGACCTTAAAAAATCCAAGAAGACATGCCGCACCCTGGAGAAGAATTGGAGAAAAGAACCAACCTCAGACAACATGACCTCCCTCAAGACAGCCACCTGCAAACACCACCAATTGATTCGATCCGCCAAGAAATCAGCATTTAAGGACCGTCTCGACAACAATTCTCATAACAGCAAGGAACTCTTCAATATCGTCAAAGAATTCACCAACCCTCCCGCAGCATCCAACGACATCACTAACTCCCAAGACCTCTGCAATGCGCTATCCTCCTTCTTCTACAACAAAATTGCCGACATCCACAACAGCTTCAAGAACACTCCCAATGACCAACTTACCCCACCCCCTTCTGATCCCACCCCTCCAACTAACTACCTCAATTCCTGGAACCCAATCACCATTGAAGATACCATTCGCCTCATGAACTCAATCCACTCTGGCTCACCTTCTGACCCCTGCCCCCACTACATCTTCAACAAAGCTGACTCCATCATCGCTCCCCAACTCCGCGATGTCATCAACTGCTCCTTCAACTCAGCCACCTTTCCAGAAATATGGAAACACGCCGAACTCAACGCCCTTCTGAAAAAACCAACAGCAGACCCCTCAGAACTGAAAAACTACCGACCCATCTCCCTCCTCCCTTTCCCGGCCAAAGTCATCGAGAAAGCCGTCAACAGCCAACTCGCAGCATTCCTTGAATCCAACAACTCCCTGGATCCCTCACAGAACGGCTTTCGAGCCAAACACAGCACCGAGACCGCCCTCATTGCGGCGACCGACGACATCCGAGCACTCCTGGACAACGGTGAAACAGTGGCCCTCATTCTTCTCGACCTCTCCGCCGCCTTCGACACTGTCTGTCACAACACCCTCATACAACGCCTCAACAACATCGGCATACAAGGAAAAGCCTTGGACTGGATCATCTCGTTCCTAGCCGGGAGAACACAGAGAGTCCGACTCCCCCCTTTCTACTCAGAGCCCACCGAAGTCATCTGCGGCGTACCTCAAGGCTCCTCACTCAGTCCCACCCTCTTCAACGTCTACATGAGTCCCCTCGCCTCCATCGCACGTCGACACAACCTCAACATCATCTCCTACGCCGACGACACCCAGCTGATACTTTCCCTCACCAAAGACCCCAACACCGCCAAGGACAACCTTCACGAAGGTATGAAAGAAGTAGCCGAATGGATGAAACAGGGCCGCTTAAAACTCGACTCAGACAAAACTGAGGTGCTCATCCTTGGATCCTCCCCCTCAGCTTGGGACGACTCTTGGTGGCCTTCCGCTTTGGGATCAGCGCCCACACCCACTGACCATGCACGTAACCTTGGCTTCATTCTAGACTCCTCTCTCTCAATGTCCAGACAAGTCAACGCCGTATCGTCCTCCTGCTTCAACGTCCTTCGCATTCTCAAAAAGATCTTCTGCTGGATCCCCCTCGAAACAAGAAAGACTGTCACCCATGCATTGGTCACGAGTCGACTGGACTATGGCAACACTCTCTACGCCGGAATTACAACAAAACTGCAGAAAAAGCTCCAGCGCATCCAAAACGCATCAGCGAGACTCATATTAGACATCCCGCGCCAAGAGCACATCACCGGTCACTTAAAAAACCTCCACTGGCTTCCCGTCAACAAAAGAATTACTTTCCGCCTTCTTACCCAAGCACACAAGGCCCTTTATAATCTAGGACCAGAATGCCTCAACTCCCGACTGTCCTTCTACTATCCCACCCGCCAACTAAGATCATCCATTCAAGCCCTCGCCGCAGTCCCGCGCATCCGAAAAACCACCATGGGTGGCAGATCCTTCTCCTTCCTGGCTGCCAAGACCTGGAACTCACTCCCCACCCACCTACGCCTTACTCAGAATCACATCTCCTTCAGAAAAGAACTGAAAACCTGGCTATTCGATAAACAATGAACCCCTCCCTCTAGCGCCTTGAGACCCTCTGGGTGAGTAGTGCGCTATATAAATGCCTGAACTTGAACTTGAACCCGATCCTTAGGAGTAGTGAAGCAACAAACCTCCGCAGACCGGGGGGGGGGGGAGTACCCTGTGACGAGGATCGGCGAAGAACATCCAGGTGACTGAGCCGCCAAGCCGCTGTGTTGTGCTGTATCTAGGCGCCTTTTCCATGCGATCACTCCACGAACCCTCTCGGATCCCTCACTGACTGCACGGTAAGCTCATGACGTGTTTCGGGATACAAGATGTAGAACAAGTGTGTCGAGGTTACATCGAAACTGTGTCCACACTGCTGATGCTGCCGCTCAGCCGCTCCTCACGGCCGCCATCTTGCCATGTGATTCAGATTCCGCATAGGAAAGAATTATCAATCCACTCTCCTTATTTCCTATAGCATTATTTCCAATTTCTCTTAAATTTTCTCTCATATTCTATTCTTCTTTTCATCCCTTTCTTTTATATTCTTCGTTCTTTCTTTCCACGTATTTCAGCCTTTCCTTCTTGCCTGCTTGTTCTCCTTCCATCATTATTCCCATTTTCCTGACAATTTTCTTCTATCGTTCTTTCTTTTGCCCCAAACTTTCTGTTTATTTTTCTTTACTGCTTTCCACATTTCTGTCCTTCATTCAGTCCACCTTTGCTTCTTTCTTTCATTACTTACTGCATACTTTCCTGTTAGGTCTAATTAATGTACTTCTCTTTTTCCCACTTTCCTTTTCTCTTCTTTCTATCTTTGTTATTATAGTTTGCTATTTTGTTGTTTCATTCCCAGAACTGCTAAATTGGTCCACCTAAATTCATTTACAGTAGCGGCAGTTCTAAAAGGTCCTTCGCTTAAGATGCTGGCGTGAGCATGACGCTTTGCGGTCTGGAATAGATAAACATGGAATGACCTTGCATGTAAAAATGCTTGCATTCTTTGTTGAAATAAAAAGTCGTGAGGGATTGACGTCAGCCGAAGCGGATGCTTTTGTCCTGCTAGCAAGAAGACACCACAATTATATACCGCTAGATGGCAGTCTTAGCCAGTTGTTAGGCTCGCTGTAGGTAAATTCTGCTGTAGAATGCCTTGCAAAATGGAAAATGTCTATAAAATAGTTTTTCATTTATCATTGTTAAAGGCTGAACAAATTTCTGGTGAGTAAGAATATAACATGTAGCAAAACTTTGCGGAAAAAATCGAAATCTATAAAAATAACCAAACATACAGAGCTTTCTCCAAGATCAGCAAATCAATGGGCACACGTGGTCCGTACTTGTTTATATTCCTAGTTATGCTTCAGGCCTCTTTCTTTCTGCTCTTTGTCACGCTGACCTTCGGGGCTAGGTCCATGCTGTATAAGAACCGCAATGAAACAAAATACAGTACATTCAGTATTATCCTGAGACCTGAACATATGGGTATGACAGCCTGAAGAGTTGGAAATGTTTAATTATTTTTAGTGCACTAAATATCATCATCATCATCAAAGCTTTATTTCGATATAAATATATCTGAAAAGCATTTTACAGATTATATAAAAAAAAGCACCATTTATAATAATTGCACAAAGAAATCAGATTAAAAATCCTAAAAGACATCTCTCAAAGGATGCAAATTACTTTACAGAACAGTGGAATACCTATTCTAGGTTTAGGGCAATTCGTAAGTTACATTCCTGAGAAATTCATTTGACATAAACATTCCTAAATATGCTCAATTGTATAATACTATAGAGTTTACAATGTGCCTCTTTTTTCTCTCTACTATTGTCCATTTGTACATTTTCAATGTGTTTTGTCATCACCCCTTCATGCATTCCACAAGCAGTTTTCTTCTATCGTTATTTAATGCACTTTAGAATGAGTCCCTGCGTGGTTCCTGACATATAACATCTATCAGTAAGTAGGTGAGGGGGTTTTCAGCAGAAGGAGTGAGAATATGTCCACTTATATTATAATAATATTCTGCGGGGCAAAGTAAAACAAGCATTGTCAAAGCCCATAAATCTCGACTTTTGCCTACCCATGCAGGACTTTGCCACTACTTTTTCCCATGACAGAGGAGCAATGGAGTGTAAGATGGGGCACAATGTAGGACGATGGGGGAGGGGGAACGGGGAGTGGGGAGGGGGGTTAGGAACAAACAAATAAAAAGAAACAGCAAAAAAAGCCGCGGAGAGTTAGGAAAGCCGGAAGCAAGGATGAGATGGGAAGGGGGAAGGGCAAGAGGCAGAGGCAGAGGGAGCAACAAAGATCACACGGGGGAGGGTCAGGAATTTTCAAGGGAAGAAGCACACAAGGGGGAGAAAAAAAACCCACAAGCATTCCTATGAAGTACGGAAATGGGCAGCAATCAATTTGCCTCTGGCTTCTCCAAGGCCAGTAGTCAATCTCTGTGAGACCGGTTATACAGCGTCACATTCGGCGATTGTTCAGAGAGCTTTATTTTCACACTACAAGTTTGCCGACTCATTCAGGTGAAGGGCTCAGGCTCGCTCATTTATTTCATAATAATTGTCTCTGATTGTGTCATTTTGGGTCAAAGTCATAACACTGTTCACCCTGCTTTAGTTAGTTATGTAAGATATGATCTTCCTGTGATTTAAAGAAGGGCTCTGTGATTTCATCACACATAATATATTTTTTACACCAGACATTCTGTCTTGAACACAGGCTATCACACCGACACACCTACACCACACATGCAGGATTTAATATGCCTCAACTCCTCGCCAACTGACAACGAAGCAGCAGGCATGTGCCGAGGAACCTCCACGGGCTGTCAGTAAGAGCGTGGCTTAAAGGAAGATAACAACAGGAGGAGGCCTAAAAGAGATCAGACAGAAGGGACATGGCGAGTCTAAGCCAAGACCTGTCCCCTCAGCCCCTCACCCCTAAGGGGCTCTTATGTGGACTGGAAAGGCAAGGGCAGGTGGAGCTTTGGGCAGGAGCTCCGATCCAGTCTGCAGCACGTGACAGAACTGCCCACTCCCCTCCCCTCCAACAGGGTAACATGTCGGACAAGAAGCAGACCATTACTGGCCGCATGGCTATTTCCAGGTCCTTAATAATGGTGTGTGTTGCCATCCAAATGAACCTTTAAGAAAGGAAGATTGAGTATAAATATTTAGGGGCAGATTTACAAGGTCTGCCGCATCTCTGCAAATAAGCAGGGATGCGCCAGAGCACTTGCAACACGCAAGACCACCTGTGCGCCACCACCGATGCGCACGGATGGGCAGATGGGTGTCGCATCCCCTGGCCTAAAGGCGGTGCATTGCTGGAGTCGGGTCGCAAGCGTGATGCGGCTCCAGCAAGACTCGGGGGCGCCCTATGCCTAACATGCTGCGGCACTCCTTACTCCTGCTTCAAGCAGGTGCAGGGTTTTGACGCAGCATGGCCGTAAAAGTGACTCAGTGAAATCTTGTAGATTTTACTGTGTCACTTTTACGAGGCGTACCTGCGAGGGAACGCCCACCCTGCGCCGGAACGCCCACATGAAACCTGACACAGGTTTCATGTGGCGCAGGGCTTTACAACGTGACGCATCTCCCTAGATGCGTCACGTTGTATATACGGCGCAACATGGCACATGGCGCATGGTTTACGCCGCCGCTGCGTCACAGAAGTGATGCAACGGCGGCGTAAATGTGCCGCAAGGGACTTGTAAATCTGCCCCTTAAAGTTCCAAAATTCTGCCTTGCATGTTACATTCCGCTGTTTGCACTGGGTGCACAACTAACTGTTATTTTACCAAGATTGTAACTTAGCAAAAGTATTAACCTACTGAGTAACCTTATTTGTAATACTAATCATTGTCCTGACTTTATGTGCAATGCCCTTGAGCAGGGACATTTACCCTCCAAGCTGTTTTATTCGGGGTTAAACCTGTGGCCAGAGATGACACACTGAACCCAGACTCTGGCAGGTGCATTTAGCAACCATGATTTACAGCGCGTCAGAGCTACAGTGCAGCGTCAAGGGCTATTATCAAAATGAATCAATATGCAGTGACATACTACTAAAAGCTTACCTTCCTCAAGGTGGGATGGGGATCATTACCTCCTCATTAAATGTCCTCCTCGGCCCAGACCGAAGTTTATGAGACGGTTCCGACTCCGACAGAAAGTTATCCCAGGCCAAAAGATTGAAGGTCTCTGAAGCCTTCTTCTATTTCTATGCGCCCACCATTATACTCCTGCACTCCCCTCCCACTTCCTGTATATTTTCCCTTCCTTCCACAAAGAAGGTAAGCCACGCAGTTTTTCTGTGTTTTCTGATTGAGATTCCAAGATGCCTTCATTCCTAGATGTGAAGAGGTCTTTTTCAATTTATCTTGACCGAACTGAATTGGGTGAGTACAGCAAACTCCACCCACGCCTTGCAAACTCCAACTTAGCATTGACGACACCCTCCCACCCCCCCACCCCACCTAACAAAGACCATAATCCAGCAAGAACAATACAGTGAGTAACGGATGTTACCTGACTACTGCAAAAAATGAATAAAAACTCTGCAAGTTAGAAAACATAGTACTGCCATTGAGTGCTATTCCGTTTCATCCATGCTTAACAATGACCAAGCTGGTCATTCAGCTGTAACATTCAGCACCCCCACCCATGTTTACAGGGTATAGAGTCTACTATCAGGGCATAGAGTCAAAGAGATTCAACAAATCCCAGTCTTGCCAACAAACATGGTAATTTAAACAATACTTGCGATACGTTGGCTTTGTGACTGATGAAGAACAGAAACAAAGAATCAGGCACAGGATCGCAGACTAATGGAATCGTGAGGTGGGGGGCAAGGGCAGGGCTGAACCAGACATCTCAGTAAGTCAGTCCAAAGTAGCACAATGAGGGTCATGTTGATCCTCGTTACCTGCTGCGCCACTGTCCGCCTCATCTAGTCCCTCAGTTTCCTAACTGCGCCCGGCCGTCCTGGGAAGGTCCTTCAATGCTTTCTGGAGCGGTTTAGGGTTGAGGAAAATTCTGGAGCGGCCGTTCATATTAACCCTCAATCTGGTGGGGTAGAGCATAGCGCAGTCGATGTTTTGATTACGTAGGCGCTTTTTCAAAGGAGCTAATTGGCTTCTGGCCTCCTGCACCTTCTGGTGAAGTCCAGGAACAGGAAGGTCGCAGATCCCTCGAACTGCAGGGCACCTGTTGCTCTTTCTTGCTACAGGGCAGCATCCCTATTCCTATAATTTTGGCTCTTTGCAATTACTAGATGTGGCGGCGCCCCCAGGGGGGCCTTGGGCCAAGCGATAGGAGTATTCGCTCAACCACGAATATGTCTGAGGAGATTTCTCGACCTAGAAGTGTGACCAGCAGCTTTTCAATAAACACCTCCATATTGCCGATTGAAGTGGATTCCGGCAGCCCCGTGATGCGTACATTGCTCTTCCTGGATCTCGCCTCCATGTCTTCTGCCTTCTCCTGCAGCAAGGCTAGTGTTTTTGCAAACTGCTTTTGGGCTGTGCCAACCTCCGACTGTGCCTCCTCAACCTCAGTGACTCTTCTCTCAGTCATGTCGATTCATTCAGCGTGTTTGTCTAGGCGTTCTAACATTCTGTCCATCCGGTATGCTAGGGCCATCGATCTTACCGTCAATAGTAGAGAGACTTTTCTGCATTGCCTCAAGAATCTGTTTAAGATCCCCCGCTGCCTCCTCCGACATATCATCCCGTTCCGCTGTGGGAGGGGCCTCCTCTGTGTCCCTAGATCTCAATTTGTGCTGCTCAAACTGCAGCTTGGATTGGGTTTTGTCCACCTTGTCCATGCTGAATTACTGGGGTAGAGGGGATCCAACACCTCCTAGTCCAATTTCGCTCTAACACCAGTCACAAGGACAGGAAACAGCACAGTCTTCTCACTTCACGGACGGAGGCCCAACACACTCGTAGGAGACACTGGCCCACTGGGCACATCCGGCGCTCGCAAAGTGGGTGGCGTAATCAAGGAGATCCCCCCAGTGCAACAGAGTTGCAGTACCCACCACATCTTTGCTATGTAGAACGTTCAGGTAGGATATTCCAGACGAGCAGGGTGCAGAGGCCAATCCAGGCTGAAGACAGGGCCACGTGGGGCAGCAGTGTCGTAGCAAGCCCAGGCTCAATGAACTGTGTACCCAAGCACCTCCAGGAGGACACTCATGTTAGGCCACCTTGCCCGTATGTCAGGTTAATGGAGCCCCGCGACCCTCCACCGGAGTTCTCCGCACCCTAGCTCGGCCGCAGCGCTCCGCTGCGTGACAGCACAAGAGTCCCAAACAGGTGTTCAAGGCAGGCAGCAGGGCATCCAGTGATAGTGGCAGGCAAAGCCGGACATATCGCGCTACTCAGCCGCGCAACTCCTAGGTCAGCCACAGCTCCTCCCAGTACGGCCGGGCGGTGTCTTCAAGCTCGTGACCGGTGTCTCGGTCCACTCAGCGATCCACAGGGCCACAACGCCACTCCAGGCAGGCACGCTGCAATTGCGCACCAGTCTCCGGAAGCCGACCACAACCCCGTCAGCCGCCAGACAGTAGCAGCTACTCCGCATGCCAGCCGCGGCCCCGCCTAGACACGCACACAGGAGCAGTCAGTGCGGCGTCCGCCCTCAGCTCTCCAGTGGGCTCCCTTGGGCTCACAAGGATGGTCAGGGCATGATGGAGCCCCCGCAGGCACGCCAGGGTCGTGTATGCAATCAGAGGCACAACCTACCTCCGATCCGGCTGCTCTCAAAAGGGCCTAGGCGGGGGACCCCACCAGACAGGTCAGCCTGCGGGCCGCAAGGGTAGGCCTCAGCCGCCCCTGGTGTCACCAGCGCTCGGGTTTCAACAATAATGACGTCAGGCTATGGCGCTGCCTCGGGCTGCCTCCTACCGTCAATCAGAGCTCACAGTGAGGGCATGAATGCAGGATAATTGCCGGATTGTAGCAATGACTCGCGGAGCTCGCTCAAAGTGCGGCCATCTTAGGCTCCGGCAAGCTCCGTCCCCCCAGGAGGTTCAAGAGTTGGAGAAGAAGGGTGCCATAGAGATAGCATCGGAAACAACACCAGGGTTTATAAGCAATTTATTTCTAGTCAAGAAAAAGGACAAGGACATGAGGCCAGTCATAAACCTGAAAGATTTGAACGAGGGGTTGGAATACAACCATTTCAAGATGGAGGTTATCCATATGTTGAAGGACCTTTTAAGAAAGGGAGATTGGTTGACCCGCTTAGACCTAAAAGACGCATATTTGACTGTCCCTGTCTCCCACCATCAAAGGGATCTTTTGAAATTCTAATGGCAGGGAACAATGTGGAGATTCAAAAGCCTCCCCTTCGGTTGAACATCAGCTCCATGTTGCTTTACAAAGGTAATGAGACCAATAGCGGCATGGTGCAAACGATGGGGATTAGGCAGATCATCTACTTAGACGATATCCTGATTATGGCTCAAAGCAAATAGACAGGAGAACACCACATTGACAGTTCGTGTGATAGAGGACTTGGGGGTTGTAGTAAACAGAAAGAAGTCATGTTTGGAGCCGAGTCAGGAGACTGTTTTCTTGGGTTTTCAGATTTGAACTGTGTGTTGAAATTGCCAATGGAAAAGGTGAAGATAATTCGCAAGCAGATCAAGAGAATGTTAGCAAGCCAGCGGGTAACGTTGAGACAGAAAGCGAGAGTTCTGAGTCTCCTTTCAGCTGCCATTCAGGCAATCATCCCAGCTCCCTTGCATTATCAAGCTATCCAAAGACTAAAAACTATGTATTTGCACAAAGGGGTGAGATATTCTCAGAAAATTCAGTTGGACTTGGAGACAAGGGAGGAGTTAAGGTGGTGACTGGAGAATCTGGAGGCTTGGAATGGAAAGGCGATTTTCGGACCGAGCCCGGATGTGTTAATAGAATCAAATGCCAGTTTGCAAGGTTGGGGAGCAAGATGTGGCTCTCTGACAACTGCTGGGAGTTGGACAGATCAGGAGAAAGAAATGCTCAACAACTATTTGGAGTTGCTGGCAGGTTACTTTGTGATAAAGAGCTTTGTCAAAGAGGAGAACAGCCATTACAACGCGGGGATTACCCCGCACTACCATTACAATGCGGGGATTACAACGAAAGTCGTTACAACGACTTTCGCTGGAGGGCGCTGTTGGATAGGGAATAGTTTAATTTTCTATCCAACACCTTCAACGTGGGCTGGAGTTGGAATAGAAAATTAAACTATTCCACTATCCATGACTTTCGTTGTAATCCCCGTGTTGTAATGGCATGCGGGGTAAAAGCCCGCGTTGTAATGACATACAACCGTCACAGATCAGGCGAAAGGTTGTGTTCTCTTAAAGATGGGCAACATTTCTGCAGTGAGATATGTAAACAAGTTAGGGGCTCCACGTTCAAAGGCTCTAGAAGATTTGGCAAAGGAGTTTTGGCATTATTGCCTGAGCAGAAACATTATGAATCTAGCGTAATAACTTCCGGGAATAGACAATTCCATTGCAGACTGGAATTCAAGGTAGTTGGTGGATTTCAGCGATTGGAGGTTGAACAGGGAAACTTACAATTCTATGGACAGGAGATGGGATCCTCTGGCAGTGGATTTATTTGCAAACAGGTTGAATGCTCAGATTCAAGGGTTCTTAAGTTGGAGGCCGGAACCAGCAGCCGAAGCAGTAGATGCTTTTCTGCAGGTCTGGGGCAAGTTACAAAATTACACATTTCCCCGTTTGCCTTAATTCAAAGGGTGTTACTGAAAGTAGAGAGGCAGAGAGGTGAATTAGTGCTAGTGGCTCCTTTCTGGACTTCCCAGGTTTGGTTTCCCGACATTTTGGAAATTTCTTATTGCCGACCCGGTACGTCTCCCAAATGTCCTGGAATTGTTGACAAACCCATCAGGGGAGTAACAAGTGTTGGTTCTTCAAGGCCATTTAAGCTTGATGGCGTGGCTGATTTCGGGAGAGCCTGACATGTGTCAGGCTTATCATTGGTTGCTTTGAAACTCATTAAAGAGTCTTGGGCTTCAGGGACTTAAAAAACGTACAGGTTGGCCTGGAAAAGATGAGTTTGTTGGAGTTCTGCGAGGGGGGTGGATCCTGTTTAAGCACCTCTGGTGGAGGTAGTGAATTATTTGACAGGGTTTTCCCTTGAAGGAAAATCTTACAGTGCAGCTAACCTTGCTAGGTCTGCCATCTCAGCAGGTCATGATTTAATAGACAGTTTGCCCGTGGGTCAACATGATATGGTTAAGAGACTTTTGAGAAGTGTAAGAATAAAGGCTCCTCCGAGGGTGAAATATTTATCCCTAAGGGACGTTGACCTAGTCCTTAAAGAGCTGTTGACTTGGAGCGAAAATTAGTTTTTAGACTTGACGGAATGCTCTCTGAAGCTGGTTGTACTATTATGTTTGGTTTCTTTTAGAAGAGTTTCTGATTTTAGAGCTCTATAAATTTCAGGGCGTAGCTTTGTACCAGAGGGAGTGCTTCTACGTAACTAAGAGAACAAAAACCATGTCACAAACTATATTTTACTCTTTTTTGGACGAGTGTAGAAAGTTGTCCGTGGTGAGATGTTTACATGAGTATGAGAGAAGAACGGAATGTTTGAGATGCAGTGCCGGCTCCAGGTTGATAATTTCTTTCAGGACCCCGCATAAGGCGATGTCTGCACCTACCTTGGCTCGCTGGGTCAGAGAGGTCATGAGAAGAGTGGGGATATATTTATCTAGGTTTTGAGCTCACTCCGCTAGAAGGGCTATTGCTTCAAAGTCCCTACTTTTGGGTGGAGGTTTGCATGAGATCTTGGCTGCGGCCGACTGGTCATCAGATTCCGTATTTAAGAAATTCTATTTTAAAGCTGTGGCTTCTGCTGTAAGGAATATTATGGTAAGGCTTTAAACATGCATAATATTGGCCTCCGTGCCTTGCCATAAAATTCAGATTCTCCACAGCTAGGACGGGTAGAAAATCATGATTTTATTAAAGACATGGAGGCTGATATTATCCCTCCCTTTTAATTCCCACCCTTTAATAATTTGCTTGTGATTCTTTTCAGAAGGAGACTTCAAGAAGTAATTGGAAAAGAAGAAATGTAACTTTATTCATTCTTTTGGGCATTTATGAATTGGTTTATTAAACACTTTTTATTCACGGTTCGATGTGGCGGAATGTTCGCAGCAAAAAAGAAGGAAGATGGCTGCCACACGCAGGATGAAATAGACGTTAGAATGTTAGGTTTACTATTCTAAGGGGCATATTATCAAGGGGGTTTATCTCCGCTTTTTTGGCTTTAAAAGCCAAGAAAGTGGAGATAAAATTATCTCCCTATTACCTAGCTGTCGCTAACACCAGTTAGCGACAGCTAGTAGGAGATAGCGACCATCTTGGGCCCCACTTTGCATGTCAGAGAAATTTATCACTAATGACATGCAAAGTGGGCGTGCCAAGATGTTAGTGACTGGAAACAGTCGCTAAAATCGCTATCTCCTATTACCAACTTTTGGAGATATTTGCGCTAAGCGCGAATATCTCCAAAAGCTAACACCTGCCCTGAGCAGGTCTTAGCCATGTTATTCAATGGGAGGTGGATAACATGGCTAAGAGCATTTGCTCGGTAATGCCTGAATATCGCTGACTTTTCAGCGATATTTATGCATTGTGGCCGATTTGTATCGCATTTGCGATAAACCTTGGTAATACCAAGGTTTATCTGCGATAAAAATCGCCGCAGGTCGGCGATATTTTTTTGTCTCTAAACAAGCAATAGCGATAATTATCGCTATTGCTTGGTAATATGCCCCTAAGTTCTTTTTAATTGTTTTGTAGTTGCTGCTGTGAGATAGCAATTAAAGAGATTTATGCATAATATCAGCCTCTGTCTTTAATAAAATCATGATTTTCTACCCAACCTAGCTGTGGAAATTCTGAATTATTTCTATATTTTACAACTGAGCAGGCAGTCACAGGTGCAGTTATCTTTCAGGCACTGGGGTCATGATTTAAATGGTACAGCAGGTGCAGTGGCTCTTTGTGAAAAAGTTGTTAGAACTCCTCTAAACACTATATTTATTACTAAACAGACAGTCACAATTGCAGTTACCTTGCAGTTCAAAGGAGCTTGATATAAATGGTGCAGCAGGTGCAGTGGTGCCGGGGCCAAAAGTTGTCATATCTCCTCTAAACATCTAATATTGCCATATTTTACAACAAAACAGGCAGCCATAAGTGCAGTCACCTTGCAGTTAAAAAGGACTTGATTTGAATCGTGCAGTAGGTTCAGTAGCATTGGGACCAAAAGTTCTAGGTACCCCACTAAACCCAGATTATTGCTAAATTTTACTACTAATCAAGACAGTCACATATGCATTTATCTAGTCGGCAACAGGTTCATGATTTGAATGGTGCAGCAGGTGCAGTAGCACCAGGATCAAAAGCTCTCGGCACCCCACTAAACACCTAATAATGTAATATTGTATTCCTAAATAGGCAACTGCAAGTGCCGTTACCTTGCAACCAACAGGGCCATGATTTGAATGGTGCAGAAGGTGCAGTAGCACCGGGCCCAGACGTTGTCAGAACTCCTCTAAATACATACTATTGCTATATTTGACTACTAAACAGGCAGTCAGAATTGCAGTTACCTTGCATTTAAAAGGGACTTGATTTGAATGGTACAGTGGCACTGCGGTCAACTTTCTAGGGACCCCACTAAACCCAGAATATTGTAAGATTTTGCTACTGAACAACACAGTCACAAGTACATTTATCTTTAAGGCAATACGTTCATGATTTGAATGATTCAGCAGGTGAAGTAGCACCAGGACCAAAAGCTCTAGGCACACCACTAATCACCTAATATTGTTATATTTTACTACTAAATAGGCAGTCACAAGTAGATTTAACTTGCAGACAACAGGGTCATGATTTGATTGGTGCAGCAGGTGCAGTGGCACCGGGCCCAAGATTTGTCATGACCTCCTTGAAACACCTAATATTGCTATACTTTACTACTATACAAGCAGACACAATTGCAGTTATCTTGCAGTTAAAAGTAACCCTGGGTATAGTACTATGCTACGCTAACAGAGCATACGTAGTTTGTGCACGTAGCACAGTACAAAAACTAACAACTAAATCAACAACATCCTCAGATGCTTTGATAAAGCAATTTTACATGCTAAAAAGCATATAACCAATTCACAAATGTGAACTTTTTCCCAATAAAAACATAAGGCAATGAGAGAGGTGATGATTTGGGGTCCCCCCTAACCTAGGGGGAGGACCAAGCAGATGCCTTGAACACAAAGAGCATAAACAAAAAGCACATCTTGTTGAACTTCAGTGGTGGTCCCATCCTCTTAGGACCAACCCAAGCACAGTTATTGGCAAAAAAACAATCCCAACCAAAGGCCCTGCAAAGCATTATGGGACGAGATTAGCAGTGAGCAGTGAATATTATAGTATCCAATATCAAAATAATTCTACAAAGAGCTGCAGTTCAACTAGTCGCTACTAGATGTCCCTCACGAGTCAAATTGAAAAGCATTGAAATTATTCTTACATCAAGCTGCAGTTCCACTAGTCGTTACTAGATGTCCCTCACAAGTCAAATGCAAAACCATTGAAACCCTTTCATCAAGCATTTGCATTTCACTTATGAGGGACAACTAGTAACGACTAGATGAACTGCAGCTCTTTGTAGAATTACTTTGATATTGGATACTATAATATTCACTGCCCACAGCTAATCTCATCTCATTATTCTTTGGTTGGGATTGTTTTTTGCCAATAACTGTGCTTGGGGTGGTCCTAAGAGGATGGGACCACCACCGAATCGTTCAATAAGATGTGCTTTTTGTTTTCAAGGCATCTGCTTGTTTCTATCTCTAGATTAGGGAGGATCCCAAAATCATCACCTCTCTCACTGCTTGCTAATTTTTAAGTTTCACTTTTGTGAAAGTACTATATGCTCTTTAGCATATAAAGATAGAGATACTTATTTTATAATAACTGGCACTGTGCAAGATGCCATTTGCAATTATTTCACAGTGCAGACAAGTACACAGTGCCATCAGCTACGCTACGTTTACTACGTGTAGTTCAAAGTATACTACGTGCAGCTACATGTAGTGCTTCTACGCACTCTACGCCCAGGGTTAGTTCAAAGGGGCTTGATTTAAATGGTGCAGCAGGTGCAGTGGCACCGGGGCCAAAAGCTCTAGCGACCCCACTAAATGCAAAATATTATTAAACCTTACTACTTAACAGGCAATTACAAGTGCAGTTATCTAGCAGGCACTTGGGCCATGATTTCAGTAGTGCAGTAGGTGCAGTGGCACTGGTGCCAAAAGTTGTCAGAATTCCTCTAACCATCACATATTGCTATATTTAACTATTAAATAACCAGTCACAAGGCAGGCACTAGGGTCATGATTTTAATGGTGCAGGAGGTGCAGTGACACCGGGGCCCAAAGCTTTAGGAACCCCTCTAAACCCCAGATATTGCAATATTTTGCTACTAAAACAGGCAGTCACAAATGCAGTTGTATTGCAGGCACTAATGGCATAATTTGAACGATGCAACAGGTGTAGTAGCACTGGACCCAAAAGTTGTCGGAACTCCCCTAAACATATATAATATTGGTATTACATCAATCACTTCTATTATTTCCCTCTTTTATTTTATTTTTCAAAATGTTGCTATTACCTACCCATACTATACCACTAGTAACAGCACAATATAGTGCCTTTTTGTACATAAACAAATCATAACACTTTAACAGACTTTCCATAACTTATATTGTACAACTATTCAGCAAGAAACAGCTTATTATTAATCACATAGGCGAAACCTAATGCATTTACCAATAATTGTGGTAATTCCAGGCGCAGTGTTCTCACCCCATCACACTATGATACTGGTATTTAAGACCATAGTAGACAAACAAGGGAAAGACAAAAAAGAAAGGAAAAAGGAAGAAGGTGAAAACTTACAGAGTAGAAAAGCTTGTAGTGACAAGCGAGAAATTAACTTATGTCTAAACAACAAGTAAAATGGCAGAGATGCCTTGGTTGCACCAAAAAACTGTCAAAATACAAATGTAAACATAAAGCTAAACTATCTCAAAGTAGCGTAGCATATCTCAAAGTATATGTAGCGTCAGTCACCAGCAGGAGTCTTTTCTTGTGAAAAAGAGGCTGCATCTCTGCTCTTACATGGGGATCTGGACATTCAGTCTGTAGATCAAACGTTAATGAATAGCCCTCACCATTAGCTCTTTCAGCCAATCTTATTGAGTCAGAGCACAGTGAGTTTCCATTTTAGAAATCTGTAGAGTTTATCATTTGTCAGGATAGTAGGGAATCACTGTCTCCAAAAGAGAGGCCTGAGATGTTTGATACATGGTGGAGCAGTGCCAGCTCCCCAGATTTCCTAAAGATATTGCCTCAAGAGTTTGTCACGGCGGACTACATTCAAATCCAGTTGTGGTACAGGGTGGGGCAGGACCATGGTATGTGTACAATGTCACTTGCAGATTGGCCACAAATACAGCACAGGGAATTGGGGCTAAGCTTAGTGACATGCATGTGTGTCTGGGATCAAATCCAGAAATGCAGTATTTTGAATCAATAAACCTTCAGTCGTCTTCCATTAAACTTTTGTTGTGTAGCAAAAGTAAAGCGGGCAGTTCACTCCAGGACACAGTACACATGCCACAGAGACGGACTTGCTGGAATGGGGATGTAGGAATACTTCAGTGGGTTTGTCAAGTAGCTTGTTTAGCAGGGAACTATAGACACCAGAGACCACACTCCGGCCCTTGCAACATATGTTAGTACATTTCAAGACAGGGTACAAATGTAGTGCTCAGGGGAGTGGACCTAATCGACTCCTCAATCAATGTAAGATTTGCATGTATCTGCATTATTGTGCTGTGGAGAGGTGATATTCTTCTCATAAATCATGAAATGAATTGTTGTAGTCAACATTTAGCAAATCTTGTAGAGGGTTCATGCCCAAAGTAGGCCACTGTGTCCAAAGGAATGTATAGCCTTCAATAGGCAAGTGTGCATTGTTCGAGACATTTGCATTTAAGTGCAAGAATCTATAAGTATGCAACATATTTTAAGCAATTTGGACACACACATACTATATGCAATTGAGAATAATGTGGCTACCCACAGAGTCCACAGTTGGTACTTGGCAACTGCTGAATCCAGGTCGGCGTGCCCTCCTTAGTTGGATTTATTCCCAATCTAATTTTTAAAAATGTTTTTTTTTATTAAGGCCACAAAATGGGCATTAAGTATGGCTGGATACAGAAAAACTGAATTAATCACAGACCATGCATGAGTTTTTGCCGCTAAAGCAGTTTTATCCGCATTGAAGGAATTAACTTTGTTTTGTTTTTTAGGCTACATTTATAATTGGGCATTAGCAGTTCATTAAGACCAATCTGCAGGCCAATTTAATGTAAACAAACTGAGATATAGGATCGCCAGGTAGCAGTATAGGCAGATTGAGTTATTTCAAACCTGCAGTTGTTTGCTAAGGAAACAGGGTCAGATGAAAACATAGAGTACGTGCATTTGAGAAATGCCCCTTGTGACACCATCCACTGTCTATGGAGGCCAAACTCCAATCTTATTTCAGTTTGACCCTCTGACCTGGGGATCCCCAAAATTGCTTTATAAGCCTTGATTACTAATAGATCCAATAACTTCACGTCTTTCCCCCTTGAGACAGGGGAGCCATATGTAATAGTTGGCTGGAGCTTTCCTCTCATGAGTTTAAAGAGATGATCATATGATTGGCAACTCAGTGATTCATACAGACATTTAAAAGCATGGATTAAGGTTACAGTTTTTGCCCTACAATCTTTAAAATGATTCTTTAAAAAAACTCTATTATAAAATAAAATCCCTAAGTATATATAGGTTTTTACAACTTCAATTGGCCCACATCTGGCCCTCCATGAATTAGTTTTTAGTTATACTGGACCAATTTTCATGATTTTAGTTTTTTTAACATTCAGTTCCAGGCCATTCATTAATATATTCTTAGAAGCAAACCATGTGGCTGACCCTGGTTAGGCACCTCAGTTTCGCAGTTAATATATAAATCCTTGTTGTGTGCGAAACACGTCCGAAGCTTGCCACACGTATGCTCCACTGTTCAACAGATACCAGAAGTTTTGAAGAAAGGGCCGGTGCACCAAAGAGCGAAATTCCCAAAACTTCCAACATCTCCAACAATTGAGTTCTTTATTTTTTCAGTTCTTTAAAAAGCCTCAGCCAATGCGTTTCGTTCCAATGGAACTTTGTCAGGGCTCGGTGATCACTTAGGGTTCAATAAAAGAGGTCCCAGATTAGAATATACGAACGTTATCCTGGTCTCCTTCTTCTTGATGGTCTTTCTATACAAAGAATAGTATCATCTGCATATTGAAGATAGCTAATTTGCATCTCACCTAATCTTGGAGAATGAGCGTTAATGGAATCCAAATGCTGCAGGAGATCTGATAGAAATAAATTAAAAGGCAAGGAGCGAGGACGTAGCCATAATAGATTTTATTTTTTATGATAAAGTCCCACCGTCGCACAGCCTGACCTGGACTCAAGTATTGGGATAAAGATGAATTATAGCCTCTATCAAGTTCTGTGGAATGCCCCAGCCAACCATTTTTTTCCATAATAAATCGTGTGTAACTGAATCAAAGGCTGCCTTTAAATCTATAAAAGCGATATATAGATTTTGTTTTTTTTAAACTGCCTGCTCTGCTAATAAAGTAAGGGCCAACAGGTTGGTAATAGTAGACTGACCCTTGTGAAAACCTGTTTGAGTGGAATTATACCTTGCTGTGTTGCGCATTCTTCAAGGTCTATCAGCCCTCACCATCGTCCCCCGCATCCGAAGAGTGACCACCGGCGGCAGATCATTCTCCCACCTCGCAGCCAAGACATGGAACACTCACCCCATTCGCCTCCGACAAACTGAAGACCTTCTACCCTTCAGGAGACTCCTCAAGATCTGGCTCTTCAACAGTAGCAGCCCCCCCCCCCCTTGCGCCTTGAGACCCTCACGGGTATGTAGTGCGCTTTACAAATGCTATGATTGATTGAATATATATTCAAGTCACAAGCACTGTGGTAGGTTCAATGAGGTCAAAGTGAAACTCCCATTTCCATAGAATAAGACCTGCACCTCTAGTGACTGTGCACCCTGCACTATTGGTGCACATCTAGTGACAGTGCACCGGGTACGAATATAATCTACATGTCTGTCACAAGGCACCTTCATAGACACCAGGGCCTGCAGCTCAGATTAGAGCAGAGTGGCATTATGACTGTCCCAATAATTTAACATATCACTGCATAGTGCAGGACCTTGAACTAATATCCTAGTACTGAGACATTCTCACTTGTAGTGTCACTCTACGAAGATTTGTAGTGTAGCTTCATATGTCAGAAATAACATATCCGCCCCACGGGCCTCTGTCTTTGCATCATGCATGCTTCAGCACGGAGTCCTCTGGCAATGTTCCTGCGGGTCACAGGTTCAAATCTATGCCAGCGACTTTGCTAAGGAATATACGTATGTAACCTGTTTCCGTTTGTATAACCTAAACGTTACAGCCCCTCATCCTGGCAAAATAGAGTGTCAGGTTATTGCACCTGCTGCAACATATCTGTGTGTAACTGTTGGACCCGGCCTCGTGGCGTGGTTCTTCTCTGTCCCTCCACACCCTGTGAGCGTAGGCCTGTACCCCGAGTCCCCTTCGCAGCCTCCCCGTTAGTGTAGCCTGCACCCCGAGCCTGGTCGTCCAACTCCAGTTAAGCCTAGATCCCCCTAGAACCTCGACCAGGCCTGCCCTTTTCCGCTCCACGCCCGGCTCCGAGCGCCTAACCTTGCATGCCCCACAAGGCCCGGACGCTATCCTCCCTTCCCGACATCCCTGTCTCCCTGGGCCTAGCGTTACCCCGGCCCCGCGAACCCCAGACTCCAAAGGCACGCCAGTCCCGGCTGGGGGGTAAAGGGCTCCCCGAGTGAGATAAGCCAGGGAGTTTCGATGGCACCTCCGGCCTCCCCTGAGAGTCTGGTATCTGTCACACCTTTGGCCCTCCCCGGTGGGCCAGTTTCGATCACCCCTCTGGCCTCTCTGAGTGCTGGCTCCAGGCCTGCTGGGCGGCTGGGAATTCCCGGACGCATCTTCCAAAGAGATCAAAGAGCCAACCGCCGGACCTCGCCAACGACCAGCCCCCCGGGCAGGAGACCTCTGCCTGCGAGGGTCCGGAGATCAAAGAGCAAAAGGACTATAACTGGGCCCGCCCGACAACTAGCGGGCAGTTGTATCTTGGACCTGAAGCCCTGCTGATCCGATCGCGGCTGACCCTAAGAAGACTCATCCTGAACCTCTGAGCCCTGCTGATGTTGTCGCGGCTCAAGCTGAACTTGTAACCATCGGAGCCCTGCTGACGCTGTCGCGGTTCAAGCTGAACTGTAACCATCGGAGCCCTGCTGACGCTGTCGCGGCTCAAGCTGAACTTGTAACCATCGGAGCCCTGCTGACGCTGTCGCGGCTCAAGCTGAACTGGTAACCATCGGAGCCCTGCTGACGCTGTCGCGGCTCGACCTCTAAGACCACCCGAGCCCTGCTGACGCTGTCGCGGCTCCTCACGAACTTCTCCAGCTCGAGCCCTGCTGACCTCGTCGCGGCTCGGGGAGTACTCTGGTCCGGCTGGACCATCGAGACCACCATCACGACCGAGCCGACTCGACGGAGGTGAGGCAGCCAGTACGACCATCATCCCGTATCCCCCGGCTCGAGGATTGAGAGCTATGCGTAGGGTACGCCTCGTACTGACCCAGAGACTAAAAGACTGTCCCGCTTCCCCCTTCCTGAATCCTCCAAGACTTTGTGGTCCCTCGACCACTGTGTACATAAGAGTGCTTCCTTCGTTTATTGCTTATATAAAGAACTTGTTACTAGAATCCATCGGTGTGGTGTCTGTTCATAGTGTGGTGTGAGCTCAGTGTGTACGATCCTAGGCCCGAAGTCCTCCCCGGTGAGGAACTCACAATCAATGAGCACAACCTGGCCCTCTGAGATCGCCCCTTCTAACATTGGTGGCAGCGTCGCGATAAGAACCTACGTCTAGGGATCGTACGGCACTGACACACTACCCGAACGAAGAACAACCATGAGCATCACCAACGACGAAACCACCTTCCAGATGGAACTTCTGGGAGATTATACACACCGGCAGCTGAAGCAGTTTTGCATAAATCGCCAAATCCCGACAACGGGACTAGACACCAAAGAGGACTTTCAACAAGCTCTAACAGCCTGGATGGAGACCGGAGCCCAACCTCCAGCACCGACAGAAGCCGATGGAGGGGGAGCCCCCCGGATCGAAACCCACGCCCCAGAGCAAGAAAGAGCAGAGTCCCCGACGCGGACTCACAGCACAGAGAGAGGTCTGTCTCGAGAAGAGATGACCGACCGAGAACGCAACCGAAGCCACGAGCTAGAACTAGCCCGTTTGAAGATGGAGGTAGAACTCAAGCTGGCCGAGAAAAAGCTAGCCATCGAGCAGCTGCGGCTGCAAGGAGAACTGGAGGAGAAAAAACTCGAGCGAGAACATGACAGAAAGAAGCTCCAGCTGGAGCACGAGCGCAGCATATTGGAAATAGAACTAAAGGCCCGGAACGAAGACAACCGAACAGCAGCAACCCGAGAGTCCATTCCCCCGGTGGAACCCAAGGTCCACATCCCCAAGGAGGTGGTCAAAGAATATTACAAAAACGATGACATCCAGCAATGGTTCAAGGCCTACGAGGTCGCCATGACCTCCCACCGAGTTCCGCAGAAAGATTGGGGAGCCGGGCTGTGGGGTCGATTCCTGAGTGAGGGGAGAGACACCCTACTCGACCTACCGTCTGCCGAACAGACCTCCTACAACCACATGAAAGAGGCCCTCCTCACAAGGTACGGGCTCACCCCAGAAATGTACCGCCAACGCTTCCGAGAATGCAAGAGGATCCCCGGCACCACATGGGTAGAATATGTCAATTTCTACAGCCGGGCCCTGGAAGGGTGGATCAAGGGCAGCAAAGTATCCACCTTTGAGGGACTCATCGACCTCATTGCGTATGAACATTTGTCCCTGAATTGCTTTGTGGAACTCCGACAGCACCTCCTGGACAGCAAGTTGGCTGACCCCCGGAAACTGGCCGTCGAGGCCGATCGCTGGGTGAGCACCAGAGTATCCCGGGGGCCCGGGGGAGACTCTGGCCGAAATGAACAGGGATCTTCCCGCCAGAGGGGAGGGGGAAGTCAGAATAGACAGAGTGGATCCCAGGTCGGGTCCCCGCGCAGTCCCCCCAGAAACCAGCCTGGCACCTCGCCTCCCACAGCGCGCGCAGGGTTCCCACCAGCTAAGCCAGGGCCCCGGGTCAGCCAAGCCTGCTTCCATTGCCAGCAACCAGGGCACTATGCCAATGACCCCCGATGCCCTTTGTCCAAGAAGCCCGCCTCTACAGGGCCCCCAGTGCGCCACATCACCTCCGTAGCCCTAGAAGAGGAGGGGGAGGAAGAGTTCGAGGGAGCGGACCCCGCAGCGATGATGTTAGTCTCCCTGGGTGATAGGGAGATGGTCACAGGAGCCCCCCTACCCGACAACACAGAGAAATACCGACAGCAGGTGACTGTCAATGGCCACCACATAGGGGCGCTCCGAGACACTGGGGCCAGTATCACCGCCGTCAAACGGCACCTCGTCACCGAAGCCCAGATTGTTCCCCACATCTCCTGCAGGGTGATCGCAGCCGATAACTCCGTCCGCACCTGCCGGATAGCTCAAGTCCCGTTCGAATGGGGGGGCGTCTCCGGAGAGTTACGAGTGGCGGTCCGCTCAGACATGCCCGTGGACTGCCTGCTCGGCAAGGATCTAGAGACCTCCCCATGGCAGCGGGTTGAGAAAAGGACCCACTTGGAGATGGTGGACCTGCCCGAGTGGGCCTGTGTGAGCACCCGGTCGATGACCGCCCGAAGGACCGCCCCCGAAGGGGCGACCGTAGAGGCGGCACCGGCTACCCCCGAGGACCCCGAGGTCCTTGAATCCCCTGAGACCCCTGAGCTATTCCCCGGGGAGAGCTTCTCCCCCGACGCAGGTCCCCTCGGCCCTGGCGTCGAACCGACCCCGAGCCTGGACGACCTTCCTGAGCTGGCCCAGTGGCGCCAGGAAGGAGGACCGTCCCGAGAAGAATTCTGCCTAGAACAGACCTCCTGTCCATCCTTGGTTGGGCCGCGGCAGCAGGCCGCCGCCCAGGCCGCCGGTGACCAGTCCGGCTCCCACTTTGTCTATTGGGAAAATGGCCTCTTGTATAGCGAACAAAAGTCCGCCGAGCTAGGGTCAGCCCGAGTGCTGGTGGTACCCCTACGCTTCCGCGGCTTCCTCCTGAACTTGGCCCATGATGTGCCCCTGGCGGGACACTTGGGTCAAGACAAAACATATCACCGCCTAGTCACCCACTTTTACTGGCCGGGCATGCGCTCCGATGTGGAGGCCCACTGTAAGTCCTGCCCCACGTGTCAGTCCAGCGGAAAGAGCGGGGGGAAGCGCAAGGCTCCCCTCCAACCCTTCCCCATGGTCAGTCCCCCTTTGAAAGGGTGGGAATCGACATCGTGGGCCCCCTCGACCCCCGGACCTCCTTGGGGCACCGCTTTATCCTTGTCTTGGTGGACCATGCCACCCATACCCCGAAGCCATTCCCCTCCGAACGGTGACCGCCCCCGTAGTGGGGCGGGCCCTTATGGCCATCTTCTCCCGGGTGGGATTCCCCCGAGAAGTCGTCAGCGACCGAGGGACCAACTTCATCTCCAAATACATGAAGTCCCTGTGGCAACAATGTGGGGTGACGTACAAATTTACCACCCCATATCACCCCCAGGGTAACGGTCTGGTGGAGCGATTCAACCGGACCCTCAAGGGAATGATCATGGGTCTCGAAGAGCCCCTGAGGCGTAAGTGGGACGTCCTCCTTCCCTGTCTCCTTTTCGCATACGGCGAAGTCCCCCAGAAGTCCCTGTGGTTCAGCCCCTTCGAGCTCCTCTACGGGCACCCCGTCAGGGGACCCCTCACCCTGGTCAAGGAAGGGTGGGAGACGGCGGCCCCAGAGCCCCCTCCCGATGTCTTTCGATACATTCTGGCCCTCCGGAACCAGACGAGTAAGTTCAGGGAACTGGCCGAGGCCAACCTCGAGGCCAGTCAAGAAGAAATGAAACGGTGGTACGACCAGAATGCCACTCTGGTCGAGTTTCAGCCCGGACAACAGGTCTGGGTGATGGCCCCCATGGAGCCCTGTGCCCTGCAAGACAAGTGGACAGGGCCCTTCAAGGTGGTGGAGCGAAAGAGTCAGGTGACCTATCTCATCGATGTAGAGTCCCCCAGGAACCCCTTGCGGGTCCTTCACGTGAACCGCCTCAAGCCCCACTTCGCCCGGTCCGAGTTGAGCTTGCTCCTCGCCACGGACGATGGGGAAGAAGAAGAAACGGAGCCTCTCCCTGATCTCCTATGTGCGAAGGAAAATGATGGCTCCGTAGAGGGGGTGAGTCTCTCCTCCTCCCTCTCTCCCAAGCAGCGCGAGGACTGTCGCCAGTTGTTGGGACAGTTCTCGGACCTCTTCTCCCTCACCCCCGGCATCACCAACTGGTGCGTCCACGACGTGGACACCGGGGACAGCCCACCGGTACGGCACAGAGCCTACCGTGTCCCTGACAGAGTCCGGGCCTGTATCAAGGCCGAGGTATCAAAGATGCTAGCTCTCGGGGTGGTCGAAGCCTCTGACAGCCCATGGGCTAGCCCCGTGGTCCTGGTTCCGAAGGTAGCCGCCCCCGGTGCTGTCCCCGAACTGAGGTTCTGCGTTGACTACCGCGGGCTCAACACAGTCACCAGAACTGATGCACATCCCATCCCCCGAGCAGACAAGCTTATCGATCGCCTCGGGGCTGCTCGCTTCCTTAGCACGTTCGACCTGACCAGTGGATACTGGCAGATCGCCCTCACCGAGGGAGCCAAGGAAAGATCCGCGTTTTCCACCCCGGATGGTCACTACCATTTCCGGGTGATGCCCTTCGGGATGAAGAACGCCCCCGCCACCTTCCAGAGACTGGTGAACCAGGTACTGGCGGGGTTGGAGGAGTTCAGCGCTGCGTATCTGGACGATATCGCAGTGTACAGTTCCCACTGGCCCGAGCACCTCCAGCACCTCTGGGCGGTGCTGACGGCCCTGAGAAGGGCCGGTCTCACAATTAAGGCGAGCAAGTGCCAGATCGGACAAGGGTCCGTAGTCTACCTCGGGCACCAGGTCGGAAGCGGCCTCGTAGCCCCCCTCCAGCCCAAGATCGATGCCATCGTGGCCTGGGAGGCCCCCACGACCCAGACGGAAGTGCGGGCGTTTCTAGGGCTCACGGGGTACTACCGACGGTTCATCAAGGAGTACGGCAGCCTCGTAGCCCCCCTCACGGAGTTAACCTCCAAGAACCAGCCGAAGAAAGTCAGCTGGACCTCTGCCTGCCAAGAGGCGTTCGAAACTTTAAAAGACGCCATGTGCACTGCCCCCATCCTACAGGCCCCCGACTACTCACGAGAGTTTGTAGTCCAGACGGACGCGTCCGAACATGGCATCGGAGCAGTCCTGTCCCAGGTGAACGAGAACGGCCTAGACCAACCAGTGGCATTCATTAGCCGAAGGCTACTCCCTCGAGAACAAAGGTGGAGCACCATCGAGCGGGAGGCCTTCGCGGTGGTTTGGGCCCTGAAGAAGCGGAGGCCCTACCTGTTCGGTACTCACTTCCGGGTCCAGACCGACCACCGACCTCTCCGGTGGCTAATGCAGATGAGAGGGGAGAATCCCAAATTGCTGCGCTGGTCCATCTCCCTCCAGGGAATGGACTTCACTGTTGAGCACCGGCCTGGCTCTGACCACGCCAACGCAGACGGCCTGTCCCGATTCTTCCGCCTCAGCGAAGAGAACCCCCAAGAGGATGGGTAGTTATCCCCGCCTTCAGCTGGGGGGGACGCGTGTTGGACCCGGCCTCGTGGCGTGGTTCTTCTCTGTCCCTCCACACCCTGTGAGCGTAGGCCTGTACCCCGAGTCCCCTTCGCAGCCTCCCCGTTAGTGTAGCCTGCACCCCAAGCCTGGTCGTCCTACTCTAGTTAAGCCTAGATCCCCCTAGAACCTTGACCAGGCCTGCCCTTTTCCGCTCCACGCCCGGCTCCGAGCGCCTAACCTTGCATGCCCCACAAGGCCCGGACGCCATCTTCCCTTCCCGACATCCCTGTCTCCCTGGGCCTAGCGTGACCCCGGCCCCAGCGAACCCCAGACTCCAAAGGCACGCCAGTCCCGGCTGGGGGTAAAGGGCTCCCCGAGTGAGATAAGCCAGGGAGTTTCGATGGCACCTCCGGCCTCCCCTGAGAGTCTGGTATCTGTCACACCTTTGGCCCTCCCCTGTGGGCCAGTTTCGATCACCCCTCTGGCCTCTCTGAGTGCTGGCTCCAGGCCTGCTGGGCGTCTGGGAATTCCCGGACGCATCTTCCAAAGAGATCAAAGAGCCAACCGCCGGACCTCGCCAACGACCAGCCCCCCGGGCAGGAGACCTCTGCCTGCGAGGGTCCGGAGATCAAAGAGCAAAAGGACTATAACTGGGCCCGCCCGACAACTAGCGGGCAGTTGTATCTTGGACCTGAAGCCCTGCTGATCCGATCGCGGCTGACCCTAAGAAGACTCATCCTGAACCTCTGAGCCCTGCTGACGTTGTCGCGGCTCAAGCTGAACTTGTAACCATCGGAGCCCTGCTGATGCTGTCGCGGCTCAAGCTGAACTGTAACCATCGGAGCCCTGCTGACGCTGTCGCGGCTCAAGCTGAACTTGTAACCATCGGAGCCCTGCTGACGCTGTCGCGGCTCAAGCTGAACTGGTAACCATCGGAGCCCTGCTGACGCTGTCGCGGCTCGACCTCTAAGACCACCCGAGCCCTGCTGACGCTGTCGCGGCTCCTCACGAACTTCTCCAGCTCGAGCCCTGCTGACCTCGTTGCGGCTCGGGGAGTACTCTGGTCCGGCTGGACCATCGAGACCACCATCACGACCGAGCCGACTCGACGGAGGTGAGGCAGCCAGTACGACCATCATCCCGTATCCCCCGGCTCGAGGATTGAGAGCTGTGCGTAGGGTACGCCTCGTACTGACCCAGAGACTAAAAGACTGTCCCGCTTCCCCCTTCCTGAATCCTCCAAGACTTTGTGGTCCCTCGACCACTGTGTACATAAGAGTGCTTCCTTCGTTTATTGCTTATATAAAGAACTTGTTACTAGAATCCATCGGTGTGGTGTCTGTTCATAGTGTGGTGTGAGCTCAGTGTGTACGATCCTAGGCCCGAAGTCCTCCCCGGTGAGGACCTCACAATCAAGACTCGGCAAGTTCTGTGGGAGAGGTGGGTCTTGGGGTGTCTAGGTGAGCACAACCTGGCCCTCTGAGATCGCCCCTTCTAACAGTAACCAACAAGTCGCATTTCCAATGTGAGCAAGGTGGGTTCCTGTATCTGTTGCAGAGATGTGTCTATAATACGAATGAAAAAACAACAGTTGATGGACAGAATGCAGAACAATGTCATACATTCACCCCAGTACAGAGATCTGGGCCTAAATCCATCATTTTTTTGCTCACCACACCACCCCAGTTTGGACATGGCCATATGCAAATCAGCCTTGACCCTGTGCCTCATGAGAACAGTCCAGCCCGAACTGCAAAGACCATGTCTTCCCTGGACTGGAATCAAGCATCCCAGGACCAGTTTCTGGCTATCAGCCATCATCAGCCAGGGTAGCTTGACTCCAGTGGCGTGGAGAGCATGGGACTCACGTCTGAGCCGGTCCAGGGAAAACATGGTTTGGCAGTTTGGGCTGGACTATTCCCAGGAGGCACAGGGTCAAGACCTATTTGCATATGGCCATGTCTGAACTGGGGTGGCGTTGGTGAGCAAAATAACGATGGATTAAACCCAGATCTGTGACTGGGGGTGAATGTTTTGCCAATCTGCAACATTCCGTCCATCACCTTGTGTGTTTTGCTGTTCGCCCTATGTGGGTATGCTTAGACTTGGGTCCTGTGTTCACTACGCCACTGGAGTCAAGCAATACTGGCTGATGACGGCTGATAGCCAGAAAACGGTCCTAGGATGCTTGATTCCGGTCCAGGGAAGACATGGTTTGGCAGTTCGGGCTGGACTGTTCCCATGAGGCACAGGGTCAGACTGATTTGCATATGGCCATGTCTAAACAGGGGTGGCGTTGGTGAGCAAAATAATGATGGATTAAACCCAGATCTGTGACTGGGGGTGAATGTTTTGCCAATCTGCAACATTCCGTCCATCACCTTGTGTGTTTTTCTAATACAAATGTGTCAAGATGTGTTTTACTGCTTGTAATCCGCTGGCCACAAGATCTAATTCAAATAAGATATCTCAGTGGTTTAGCTTGCTGACAAACACAAGGTTGTGTCACCCACTCCTATTGCGACCTTGAATCACTGCTAGGTCGCCTTTGGCTTTTCATCCTTCTTTGGTATACAGAATTAGAACTAGTATTCCTCCAAAACTTCCTTGGACAGGATCAGACTCGCATTACAAGCAACACATTATCTGTCATGACGTTCTTCTCAGAATAACTCAGTCTTACTCTAACATAAGTCTAAACTTGTAACTTTCAAATTGTGATGGAAAATGTACCATTTGGCCCCATTATTTCCAAGATTTTTTTTCTAGAAATGGACGCAACCCAGATCACCCTTTGCGTATCTGGATTTGCTCTCTACGCTCACTCACGCAGAGTAGTTTGGGGTGAAATGTGCACCCCATCAGTTTCAGAGGTCACCAGTAAAGAGTCACTGGCTCTAAACGCCTCCTTTTGAAGAGAAGGGTGGAGGGTTGTGTGGGAGGGGAACATATGGAACACTCTGCTAAATTGTGCACCCATTATGGACATGTTTGATGGAGGCCCTCACTTGCACTAACTCATTAAAAAAACACGGACATTGATGCAATTTCTATATACTCAGAATCGCAGTTTTAGCATTTCTCAGTAAATTGCAAAGCTTGCATCAGGGTAGTCAGCGAGCTCCAAAAGAAAGCCAAGGTTATTAACAAACAACCTCTACGGAACGGGTCCAGCTCTCAGCCAAATTGATGTTATTCAATCTGCAAAAAACATCTGCGCGTCACATATTTTTATCTGCAATTAGCGGCCGCCCTGCTTTGAGCCTCTCGCCGCCATGGAAACAGAACTGTGGCTGAGGCCTACACCGATAGAATTCCGGGTCATTCATGGATCGAACGGTGGGCAGTACAATAAGTAATATTCTGCAAAGAAATGGCATCCTTTAAAGTACTTTTTACAGGATAATTATTGTTGAAATTTACTGAAGTTAACTATAGATGAGATCAGCCGCGGCCTGTCCTTACCGGCAGAGGGGCCCGCCACCACAACATTTTTTTGCAGACATGATGAATGCCTGTCAGGCTGAGACAGGCCCTCTTTATGTTAAGGTCTGACAGCCGGACGCTAGACATGTGCTAAATGCGCAGGCGCCTGGCTAACCCAGCTGAATTTTGCTAGACTGAAGATGTCACAGCGTCTGTGGGCATGACCTCTTCAGCCTGGCAAAGCGCTTGGAGAACCTCCCCCTCATGACAAGCGGAAGCATCCCTTGTGGCCTCAGACCTGAGCGCATCAGTTTGATTCCCTGAAGTGCCCATGGCTGAGTGTCTATCACTGACACCTGGTCACAGAGCGGGTTCAGCAAGTCTCACTGACCCCATTCCAGTCCTTGATGAGGTAAGGACTGCCGCAGGGGCATAGGAAGGGGGTGCAGTGGGCTGCCCCGGGTGTCATCACTGAGGGGGGTGACAAAATGGCAAAAATATGTGTTTTAAACACATACTTTTGCCATTTTCTCAAGTCTGGCGGTGATGAGAAGTTTTCAGCACCGAGTACCACCTGACCTTGCTACGCCACTGGACTGCCGCCTCTTCTCATTAGGGGGTACCAGTCCCATTCTTCCTGGAACCTCTGAGACTTCCCTCCCGAGAAAGTTTGGTGTGTTTCTGCGGCCACTCCTGTGTACTAGGCTAGTGATTATTTTAACCTGTTATAAATTTATTTCTAAACTGAAAGTAATATGCATTTACACAGACAACATTTTTTATTAACCATTTAGTATCAATATATTAAAGACATCAAATGTCAGAGAAACTTAGGCTGAGCTTGATAAAATATTCTGATAGGTATTCAAATAGGGTTCAATTACTGTACATCTTAATATGAATATGTAATCTGTCTCTAATTAGAAAGGTTATAATATTTTTTGTGTAATTTACAGCTTCCAAGATGTTTTCCAGTGACATGTCCCGTATGAGCCGCAATCAGAAGTACATCAGAATTTGCTTTACTGCCAGTACGTGTTTCTCTTTCCCCTTGCCCCCGGGGGTCCTTTAGTTCATTTGTGTAGCTTGGGTGAACTACTGTAGTATCTGGTAGGAGAGTGGGGGCATTTGCGCTTTTTCCATGATACTCCTCAGGAGGTGGATCAGGTGAGAACTATCACAATTATTCACATTCCGTTTAGGCATGTGGTTAACAAAGCCCGTTCCTCTACCATGAGGACCACTATTTTCACCTTGCACATATTGGACATAAGTGCCTTGTCCATTGACACTACCACCAGCATCGAAACCGAAACCCAGAAAACGAAGAAGCCAAACAGTGTCACTTCCTGTGCGCACCCAGCTGCACATTAAGTGACATCTCTGGTTTCCTGCCAAAACGGTCTTTAAAAGAAGAAGATAAGCAAAAGGACTAGTATCCATCATCTATCTGCACAGGAAGTGACACCACTGAATTCTCAACTTCCATCTGCACAGGAAATGACATCACTGCTCTCTCTTCCAGGACTCACTTAATGGCCGCTGCAGCATGGGCGAGCAGCGTATGTGAGCAGCAGGAGTGTCACTTGCACACCAAAGGCAAGCTGGTCTGCCCCCAGCTATGCCTGGACCGCACCCAGTGCCAGGAACCCATGTCCTCCCCCTTCCTGCCACTTCACATGCTGCTGCCTCTCCGCACCACACAACACAGAGAGAGAGTGTTCTCCTGCGCTTCCTACAAGTTTTCCAGGTCATTGAGAAAGCAAAAACCTCACTTAGAGGTGGCAACATTTCAGTGATCCTTCAAACCCTAGAGTGCAAATGGATTGAATAGTCTTGAGGAGTGGTGCAAAATCATTAGCTTGAACTGAGTTGTTTTCCTGATAAACAACATACTTAGGCAGGATACTCTGTTCTTTCTCATTGGTACCTTGAACCCATCATAACAGAGTTTGATATCTAGATTAAGGATACTTTTCTCAATAGAGCTCCTGGGTAACACATATTGTGATCATAACTCCACCTGTGTAAATGTGTAGCATACAGTAAGCACACATACAGCGTGCTTCTATGAGTTCTACAATGCTGTTTTTTTCAAATTATAGATTGAACATCACACTGTTTTATATTTGTATCATACGTGGGATCATTGGTCTGTAACCGACTGGTGCCCAAGATTGAATTGCATTGGTCCATATTACGTATATATGCCACGATTTTAAGTGCATCGAATTATGGTGGCATAATTGAATAAGGAAATGTGTAAAGATATCTCCTTTTTGAAGAAATAATCCACATTGCATTTACCCCACAATAGAGATTTGTTTATAATTATCAGTCAAATTATAACTAATTCATGCTATTGGCACTTTTTAACAGAGCTCCTTCCCACTTGTACATTACTGAGTAATTGGGGAACTCATCTACAAGAAGCACCTTTAATTCATTAGATGCTCTGTCAAGGGTGCTTCATGTAATACTCCTTCCCTTTACCATGGCACCAGCAAATTCTATGACCACTGCGGTTTTGACTGGAACATTGCAGGTTCCCTTACTAGTGGCGTACAAAATCCCCCTTTGTCTACACCATGGGTACTCACAAACTTTCTCTCGGGGGCCAAATTTACAGTGTGGTTTGTGGCCGAGGGCCGCACCAGTGGGGGCGTGGTCAGAGGGGAGGGGGCGGGGCTAAAACAAAAAGAAAACTTGTGACCATGAGGTTGCACACAGGTCCCTGCAGCAGATGCCTTCATCCACTGAGCCACCAGACCCAGCATACATACATCTCTCTCTCCCTCCTGCCCTCCCTCTCCATCTCTCTCTCTCCCTCCTGTCCTCCCTCTCCCTCCTGCCCTCCCTCTCCCTCCTGCCCTCCCTCCTGCCCTCTCTCTCCCTCCTGCCCTCTCTCTCCCTCCTGCCCTCTCTCTCCCTCCTGCCCTCCCTCTCCCTCCTGCCCTCCCTGTCCCTCCTGCCCTCTCTCTCCCTCCCTCTCCCTCCTCCCCTCCCTCTCCCTCCTGCCCTCCTGCCCTCCCTCTCCCGCCCTCCTGCTCTCTCTCTCCCTCTCCCTCTCTCTCTCCCTCCTGCCCTCCATCCTGCCCTCTCTCTCCCTCCTGCCCTCCCTCCTGCCCTATCTCTCCCTTCCTCTCCCTCCTGCCCTCCCTCTCCCTCCTGCCCTCCCTCTCCCTCTTGTCCTCTCTCTCCCTCCTGCCCTCTCTCGCCCTCTCTCTCCCTCCTGCCCTCCCTCTCCCTCCTGCCCTCCCTCCTGCCCTCTCTCTCCCTCCTGCCCTCCCTCTCACTCCTGCCCTCTCTCTCCCTCCTGCCCTCTCTCTCCCTCCTGCCCTCCCTCCTGTCCTCTCTCTCCCTCCTGCCCTCCCTCTCCCTCCTGCCCTCCCTCTCCCTCCTGCCTTCCCTCTCCCTCCTGCCCTCCCTCCTGCCCTCTCTCTCCCTCTTGCCCTCAATCCTGCCCTCTCTCTCCCTCCTGCCCTCCCTCTCCCGCCCTCCCTCCCTCCTGCCCTCTCTCTCCCTCTCTCTCTCCCTCCTGCCCTCCCTCCTGCCCTCTCTCTCCCTCTCCCTCTCTCTCCCTCTCCCTCCTGCCCTCTCTCTCCCTCCTGTCCTCCCTCTCTCTCTCCTGCCCTCCATCCTGCCCTCCCTCTCTCTCCCTCCTGCCCTCCCTCTCCCTCCTGCCCTCCCTGTCCCTCCTGCCCTCCCTCCTGCCCTCTCTCTCCCTCCTGCCCTTCCTCTCACTCCTGCCCTCTCTCTCCCTCCTGCCCTCCCTCTCCCTCTTGCCCTCCCTCTCCCTCCTGTCCTCTCTCTCCCTCTTGCCCTCCCTCTCCCTCCTGTCCTCTCTCTCCCTCCTGCCCTCCCTCTCACTCCTGCCCTCTCTCTCCCTCCTGCCCTCCCTCTCCCTCTTGCCCTCCCTCTCCCTCCTGTCCTCTCTCTCCCTCCTGCCCTCCCTCTCCCTCCTGCCCTCCCTCTCCCTCCTGCCCTCCCTCCTGCCCTCTCTCTCCCTCTTGCCCTCAATCCTGCCCTCTCTCTCCCTCCTGCCCTCCCTCTCCCGCCCTCCCTCCCTCCTGCCATCTCTCTCCCTCTCTCTCTCCCTCCTGCCCTCCCTCCTGCCCTCTCTCTCCCTCTCCCTCTCTCTCCCTCCTGTCCTCCCTCTCTCTCTCCTGCCCTCCATCCTGCCCTCCCTCTCTCTCCCTCCTGCCCTCCCTCTCCCTCCTGCCCTCCCTGTCCCTCCTGCCCTCCCTCTCCCTCCTGCCCTCCCTCCTGCCCTCTCTCTCCCTTCTGCCCTCCCTCTCACTCCTGCCCTCTCTCTCCCTCCTGCCCTCCCTCTCCCTCTTGCCCTCCCTCTCCCTCCTGTCCTCTCTCTCCCTCCTGCCCTCCCTCTCCCTCCTGCCCTCCCTCTCCCTCCTGCCCTCCCTCCTGCCCTCTCTCTCCCTCTTGCCCTCAATCCTGCCCTCTCTCTCCCTCCTGCCCTCCCTCTCCCGCCCTCCCTCCCTCCTGCCCTCTCTCTCCCTCTCTCTCTCCCTCCTGCCCTCCCTCCTGCCCTCTCTCTCCCTCTCCCTCTCTCTCCCTCTTCCTCCTGCCCTCTCTCTCCCTCCTGTCCTCCCTCTCTCTCCTGCCCTCCATCCTGCCCTCCCTCTCTCTCCCTCCTGCCCTCCCTCTCCCTCCTGCCCTCCCTGTCCCTCCTGCCCTCCCTGTCCCTCCTGCCCTCCATCTCCCTCCCGCCCTCCCTCTCTCCCTCCTGCCCTCCCTCTCCCGCCCTCCCTCCCTCCTGCCCTCTCTCTCTCCCTCTCTCTCCCTCCTGCCCTCCCTCCTGCCCTCTCTCTCCCTCTCCCTCCCTCCTGTCCTCCCTCTCTCTCTCCTGCCCTCCATCCTGCCCTCCCTCTCTCTCCCTCCTGCCCTCCCTCTCCCTCCTGCCCTCCCTGTCCCTCCTGCCCTCCCTGTCCCTCCTGCCCTCCTATCCCTCCTGCCCTCCAACTCCCTCCCTCCTGCCCTCCCTCTCTCCCTCCTGCCCTCCCTCTCCATCTCTCTTTCCATCCAGCTCTCCCTCTCCCTCCCCCTCTGTCATCTCACTGTGTGTGTCTGTCTGTGTCAGCCTTCAGCCCGGGCTGCTACAGCTTCCTCAGCGCACACACAGAAAGATCCCTATCTGGCAAGAAGTTTCTCAGACTAAAATTGCAGTTTGCGCACGCCCTTCTGATAATTACAGGAGTGTCCACACGACTGTGAGTGAATGGACACCGCATCAGGGTGATTAAGGGGGGTGGGGGGCAAAGAGACAGCCGTCCATCAGTCGCACCAAAGTACTTAGCAGGTCGTTAAAAGACCATTTACATATTATTGAGGCTTTGCTGTAGTGCCCCTGCATCTCCACTCTGACAAACATCTCGCCCGGCTCCACAGAGCAGAGGCGCTAAGGGGTGAAATACAACAAAGCCTCTGCTCTGTGGGGGCCGGGGGAGCGGTGATTATCAAGGTCTCCGAGCCCAGCACTGCTGCGGGGTGTTTGCCAACACTAATAAATTATTTTTTTAAGCACAGGTACGATTGTCTCGAAGGTCCGCGGGCCGCCAAGGAAGGCTTGCCGGGCCGCATCCGGCCCGCGGGCCGTACTATGAGTACCCCTGGTCTACACTATATAATGTTTTATTTTTTATTCACACGCCATAGAGCACGATCTTGAGTAGCCATGCAGGTTGCTTTAATTCTACTTACACAGTTCCGTATACCCGGAAAACCCATCCCATCATGGCCGCGTTTCTTCCCCCATGTTTTAGACTGTCTACAGTGGTACCGCTCAGTAATGCGGCCGTGGTTACTGAGCATGTGTCACAAGAGTGATGCACTCGCTACGTGCTCCTTCCTGAGAGTACTTATTTTAGATTGTATTCAGCGCATTTCATTCCTGTCCGAATCCAGATGGACAAACACATACGAGATTTAGGTAAGCCTCCCCATTCAGGATGCTACCTTATCATGGATCAATGATCATGCTACGCAGATCCACTGACAGAGTCCTGGAAGGTGCAACCATACACCATTAGGCTAAGAACTCCCGCTGTGTGACATTTCTAATTCCCACACTTGTATTGAAGTGTATATTAATGCGCTTCCCTGTCCAAATAGGATACTAGCCTCATTGGCCACAACCGGTATAATAATAAGACAATTGATTCCACAACACTTTCAGCCAATTCTGAGTGCCTAGCGTACGCCCACCTTTGTATTTTCTAAATTCACAACTCTTACCATTCCCTTCTTTCATTTTAATTGCATGTCGCGTTCCAGTCCCCAGAATCCCCTTCCTGAAGAGACCCCGTAACATGAGGGGATCGAAACGCCATCGACAGCAAAGGAAGGGGGAGCCCCCGAACGCTAGAAATAAATTCTAGAATAATGGATTAAAATCATATCTCTCAAAGGACCTCCCTTACTATTCCAATAACCAATTGCTTCTTTTTACTGTCACCGTAAACTATGGTCACTACACTGGGGAACATCAGTCACATTTTTTATCTTGTATATAATATGAATACACAGTAGAATACTTTTTCTCAGTATTGTTTTTGCAAATAAAAATATGCCCATCTTCGGCTGAAGTGGGCACAACAGAAATTCTGTTGTTTGTGGGCTTTTTCTATTCTGCGATTGACTCTTTAGTACAATCAATGAAATTATATCATTAGAATGTTACACTTATTCACTCTAACTGCATTTTCAATTTAGTTGCAAGAAATTAATACTCCTTGCGCATTTTCATTTTTTTGTTGTAATGAGTTCCTTGTGAACAAATGTTTTGGCTGATTAGCTATACCCAGTTCACAGCGACATATGGGTCCCTCTTGTTTTTGTTATAATTACTCACCAAACATGCCACAGCGATCTGAGATCTGCTGAATAACAACGCACTGGATCTACGTTTCCTTACAAAAACCTGGCTGAACCCTGCATTGTCACCACAGCCACCCCCTACAAGATCACCAGGCAAGACTGAGTTCCCGAGCCCAGAGACAGAATCACCGTCATTCACAAGAATATCATCAGCTGCACCTCCCCCACATCATCTTCTAACATGGAACACCTGTTGTTCAAGCTACACATCCCATTCCACTTCACCCTAAGCAGCGCTCTCATATAGAGACCACTGTGACCACGCACCAACTTCACAAAACCATCACAGACTTCATCGCAGCATTTGCCCTTAATGCTAGTAATTACATTCTACTCCGAGACCTGAACATCCACCTGAAAGACCATGCCATCCTCAACTCTAAAGCACTGGACTGCAGGGCTCCGGGGCTGCAGGGCTGCGGGGCTCTGGGGTTGCAGGGCCCCGGGGCTGCAGGGCTGCGGGGCTCTGGGGTTGCAGGGCCCGGGACACATGGAGCCCGTCCCGGGTACTATGCCACGCCGCGGGCCGGAGGAGGGAGCCCCGGACGCCTGGGAGGTGTTGCCCGGGAACACAGCCCATCTGGTCCCCGGCAGGGAACCGCCCGCCCGGGAGGGGTCCCAGAGTACCTTGTCCCTAGTAATCCGGAGGAAGGCTACCCCTCTTTCTGGGAACAAGTGCACACCGCACGGCTCAGGGGACCCTAGGCGCGAACGTGCCCGACCTCCTGGAGCCCTGGCTGGGAACCAGGAGGCGAATGGCACCTCATCAGGACTTCCAGGGAAGCCCGGCCATCTGGTCGCCCCATTGGGAAGCATTGGGTGCGACCAGATGGCCGAGTGGAAAGGTGCGACCAGATGGCCGGGACCAACATGACGCCAATCTGCCTGCCCGAGCCTCTGTGGGAGGGCTCCCGCCTGCCCTTCCAGGGCTCCGGGGCCGCAGGGCTCTGAGGCTCCAGGGCTCCGAGGCTCCAGGGCTCCAGGGCTCCGGGGCACCAGGGCTCCGGGGCTCCGGGGCTCCAGGGCTGCAGGGCTCCGGGGCTGCAGCGCTCCGGGACTCCAGGGTTCGGGGACTGCAGAGCTCCGGGGGCTCCGAGGCTCCAGGGCTCCAGGGCTCCAGGGCTGCAGGGCTCCAGGGCTGCAGGGCTCCCGGGCTGTAGGGCTCTCGGGCTGCAGGGCTCCGGGGCTGTAGGGCTGCAGGGCTCCCAGGCTGCAGAGCTCCGGGGCTGCAGGGCTCGGGGGCTGCACGGCTCGGGGTCTCCAGGGCTCGGGGACTGCCGGGCTCCGGGGCTGCAAGGCTGCGGGGCTCCGGGGTCGCAGGACCCAGGACCCATGGATCCTGTCCCGGGTACTTTGCCACGCCGCAGGCCGGAAGAGGGAGCCCCGGACACCTGGGAGGTGTTGCCCGGGAACACAGCCCATCTGGTCCCCGGCAGGGAACCACCCGCCCGGCAGGGTGTCCGGGCATACCCTTGTCACTAGTAATCCGGAGGAAAATTACCCCCTTTCTTGTAATCCGTGCACTCAAGGTGACAGAGGGGACCCAGGGCGCAAACGTGCCCGACCTCCTGGAGCCCTGCCTGGGATCCGGGAGGCGAACAGCACCTCATCGGGACTTCCAGGGAAGCCCGGCCATCTGGTCGCCCCATAGGAAAGCATTGGGCGCGACCAGATGGCGAGGCGTGAGGGGCGACCAGATGGCCGGGACCGAAATGACGCCAATCTGCCTGCCCCGAGCCTCCGCGGGAGGGCTCCCGCCTGCCCTTGCAGGGCTCCGGGCTGCAGGGCTCCGGGGATGCAGGGCTCCGGGGGCTGCAGGACTCCGGGGCTGCAGGGCTCCAGGGCTCCAGGGCTCGGGGACTGCAGGGCTCTGGGGCTCCAGGGCTGCAGGGCTCCAGGGCTCGGGGACTGGAGGGCTCCGGGGGCTGCAGGGCTCCGGGGACTGCGGGGCTCCGGGGACTGCAGGGCTCCGGGGGCTGCAGGGCTCCGGGGCTCCAGGGCTCGGGAGCTGCAGGGCTCCGGGGCTGCAGGGTTCCAGGGCACGGGTACTGCAGGGCTCCGGGGGCTGCAGGGCTCCGGGGACTGCGGGGCTCCGGGGACTGCAGGGCTCCGGGGGCTGCAGGGCTCCGGGGACTGCAGGGCTCCGGGGCTCCAGGGCTCGGGAGCTGCAGGGCTCCGGGGGCTGCAGGGCACCGGGGCTACAGGGCTGCAGGGCTCGGCGACTGCAGGGCTCCGGGGCTCCGGGTCTGCAGGGCTCTGGGGCTGCAGGTCTCCCCGGCTCCAACCGGCCTGGGGAGATCAGGGAGTCTGCCCAGGCATGAGGGACCCCTGTCCCGGGCACACGGACCCTCAGGACGCGCCCCCATTTTCCACATTTTGTTTCTCCAAAATTCTGCGTAGTGTGCGTAGTGGCGCTACGCAAACTATGCCCAGCCCTAGTTTTCATCCTTTAGTGCCCATGGAATCCAGTAACCCTCTAGCGGCTACTGCCGACCCTTCCAGTGTACAGATTGGTTCCAACACTATGAGACCTATACCTCTGGTAAGCACCAGTTCGGATCTGCGAACATGGGAACCTCTTGTGAGAGGACCGAGTGGTACGTCTCAAGGACCACGTACAAGTCAGGGAACACCTGAGAACCAGCATGTTTTAGATGTTGCAGACTTGTAGTTCTGGTTGAGGGAGCATAATAACAGCATAGGGAGCCAGAATATTAAGCTGAATACCATCAAGGCTGTAATGAAGGTGAAGCTAGTGGCTATGGTGAGAATGAAAGCGGAACAAGATGAGATCATCAGTTGGAGTCTAGCTCTAGATAGAATAGAGACCTATGAGCCAGATCATTTGTTGTTTATGGCTAAGGACATCACCTGAGGGCAGGATAAGCACATGAGTAGTTGTCGGATCTGGTTCAGAGGATCGTTAAGAAATATTTAGGCCTGGACGGAATTTAAATTATGCTGAAGTAATCGGAATAATTCTAGTAATTCTGTCCTACTCCTTGATGCAGAATTACTGAAAATAATGCAATTACATCCGTTCGCATAATTAAGAGTAATTAAGGGGAAACAATCCTATTCAAACACATAAAATGATGGCTGGAGTGCTGAAACTTTTCAACAACTCTCCCCAGTCACAAGTCTGGGTTTAATCCATCGCTCTTTTGCTCACTAGGCCCCCCCCAGTTTATACCCAGACATATGCAAACCATACTTGACCCTGTTCCTCATGGGAGCAGTCTCGCCTGAACTGCCAGGCCGGGTCCTCCCTGGACCCGGAACAAGCATCCTAGGAGTGGTTTTGGAGTTTCACCCCTCATGAAAAAGGCTAGCTGGAATCCAGTAGCTCAGCGAGCAACAATCCTATTGCAAGAGCACATTTAGCAAGTGTGAGTAACTGTTTATATTCTGTTGTATTTAGCGCTATTTTCTTAGCGCAAAATGCAGCTTTACATCCATTTTGGATTGCACGCAATTCCTGCACAAATGCATGACTATTCTTCACAGATTAGTCTTGTGTACATAACAAAGCGTCTCAAAAGGGGAACAGGCAAGAAGTCGAGGATTTGAGTCTGCGCAGACTCACCCTCAGACTGCTTCCCGCGCGTGGTGGAACTTTCAGGAAAGAAGCCACTGCATCAGGGACGGGGCTGAAGTCCCCAGAGACAGTCCATTACTGCAGTGCACTGTTGCTGCTTGTCGGTACCACCACAGTAGCACTGAGTTGACTGCAGGGGACTAAAGTGAACGTGGGAGTCACCAGCAGCCCAGGTAAGGCTCAGGCGGGCATTTTTCGAAAGTTTAAGGTAGAGCCGTGGTGAGGGAGCAGACTCCAGTCTCGCCAGCCAGGCAGCCGCGGTGCGTCCATTGGGGCGTAGGGGCGTAGCCCCACCAGCCACCATGGACACGCATCACGGCGTATATCTTCTAATTATAAAAGCCGCCGGCGAGAATTGCGCAGGGGGGGTGGCCTGCTGCAGCTTGAGTGACAGTCCACACTCAGGCTGCAGCAGACCCGACCGTAGTGCGCTGTGACAGTCCCGCTGGGGAACTTACAGTGCGCATGCTTGGGAAAGTGGGCAACTTTCTCAAGCATGCGCACTGTAAGTACCCCAGCGGGACCCAGGGGTGCTTGTTTGCTGCCACAGCCCGGGTTTCCAAAGGGCAACAGGGCGAGCAGCGAATGTGACCCCCTAGCCAATCCTGGCGCTGCATGCAGCGCCAGGATTGGCTGGTCCATCGCGCAGCATCCATCATTGGATGCCGCGCGTGGGGGTGGGATATCCTGATCCTGTCAAGGAAGGAAGATAATTGCGTGAAGGGCCTCTTAAAAAATATTTGTTTACGTGAGACTTTGTATGTATTACTATGCCAGTGAGGCTGAATCTATTAAATATGCAAGTGCTAGAGAGGAGAACGTCTGTTACCGGCAAGCCACTTATTCTGCACCGGAGCACAGTGGAATGCCAGGCAGCGGGTCCGAGCGCCAGTCAAAAGCGTGAAATAAATAACTACCTGCGCGCGGGCCCGCTCCGTTCCATGTTATCTCCTCATAGATGTAAGCGCCAGCTCTTCCGGCTCCCAAAATAGAAGCCACTGTCCCAACCCTGAGTCGGAAAAAAAAACAGAACACACACAGGTAATAATTAAAAAGAAATGTCTACCGACTCGGCCGGCTCTCCGGAAGGGGTAAGATGGCTTCACCTGCCCCCAAGGGCCCGCCAGTCCGGAGCAACGCGTGCAGGGGCGCTGGAATCCTCTGCTCAGGTTACGGGCGAGGAGGATAAATATAGCGCCTGCTCTGACCTCACTGGGCCATCGCGCGCAGCAGCATTCCGACAGTAGTGGGGTTTTGGAGCATAGACCAAGCAGTCCTCCAAATCACGGCTTCCAAGGCAAACAATTGAATCCCAGCGATAACAGAAAGACTGTGCAAAGGAAACTTCATGCAGAAATCCACAGCTCGCCTAATGACAAAATGAACACAGATCAGGTAAAGATACGGTGCAGTAATGGATACTGGCGTCATTATAATAGATGTGTTATATCGATTGTTTCGGCGACTGCTGTAGTGTGTTTTTATGGGAGAGTGTCATGCAAAAACCTAATTTAAAACCATGAAATCGAAACCGGGTCCGAGGACTTTATTAGTATATTGCCTGGTTTAATCAAACCAAAATGCATTTCCCCTTCCTAAATAATGCTCAGTTACTTATCAATCATCTTCACTACCCTTAGTCCACTCGCCACAGTCATTAGACCCCACCCTCCCTCCTATTAGCCCTTTAACGTCTATAACATATACATTATATTCACGGCTGGGGCTTGAGGGTCAAACAGGGGGGGGGGTCAGAGGGCAACAATCATGCCCCTTGATGTGTGGTGTTATCTTTCAACCACAGTTGTGCTTAGCTTAACGATCACTGGCCCCTGCTACTTCAGCCACAATGTGCAGCACTGCTTCTGCAAAGCAACAACAGGCAGAGTAAAGTTCCTTACCAGGAGTGACCCGGCATAACATTTACAAATTTAGGCTGCTGTGATTTGGGGGTTCACCATATGATTTGGCTCCACTGACCCTGCTGCTCTCCTGCTGCGGAACACAAGTATAAGATCTTGTGATAAAGCTTTGTGAGAAGTCAGATGCAGGTGTTAATCTGCACAGTCACTCACCATTTCAATCATCCACTCACCTCATTCATCCACCCAGTTACTGATTCATCAACCCATGTATCAACCCTTCCATTTATCCACTCAGGCATCTACTAAGCCACCCATCAGCCCATTCACCCATCCTTCGATCCACTAATCCACCTATCTGCTTATTCGCCTATCGAATCACTCACTCATGTACCCACTCATCCATCTACGCATAAACCCATTCACAAAACCAATATAATCACCCATCCACTGAAATGCACTTACTCGCTATTCCACCCATCAACCCCCCCGATCCGCCTCTCCCCCGCCGATGTGGAGTGTGTGCTAATGTCACACTGGAATAGGATGGGCGCAGACAGCCTGATAAGTGAATCAATACCAGCACGTATGAGTTTCACTTTGAGGAGCTCCGCATAAAAGAGCAAAGGGTCACTCAGTGCCACTGAATGGTTGTTATAATGTTAGCAGATTGGAGACTAGAGGTGTGCAGAAATATTTTGTGGTAACAGTTATGTGATGAAGTGGATTGGTAAGGAATACGGCAATACTGTGTGAATGGATTACACCTAATATTTGTTGTAGCTTTAAAAAAAAGATCTAAAGCTTGTGGAGAGCTGGCAGGGGTGGTGTCACCAGTGAGAAGTATGAGCTGCACCAGACCAGGAGTGCTAGGAGTGCAGAGTGACTAGGGACTGCTAGGGAGTGCAAGGGAGTGCAGAGTGCAAGGGAGTGCAGAGTGCTAGGGAGTGTGAGGGAGTGCAGAGTGACTAGGGAGAGCAGAGTGACTAGGGAGTGCAGAGTGACTAGGGAGTGCTAGGGAGTGCAGAGTGCTAGGGAGTGCAAAGTGCTAGGGAGTGCAGAGTGACTAGGGAGGGCTAGGGAGTGCAGAGTGCTAGGGAGTGCAGAGTGACTAGGGAGTGCTATGGAGTGCTAGGGACTGCAGAGTGACTGCAGAGATTAAGCTAATGACAATGCCATTTATTTATCTGTTTTCAAAACCAACACATAAATACAAATGTTGTCATTTACAATGCCAATAGCTCTAACTTTTCCAAAGGCGAAACCATTGCATTGTAAATGCTTGTTTCAAGCTGCTTACAATGGCTTGCTTGTTGAGAATGTTACATCAAAAAGTCTAACATATTTTGTAATTCAAAGTTGACAATGTGGTAGTGGTTCAATGACATTTGTTGCTGCAGCATGGACGGCAGGGTGGAAGAAAGGGCAAGGCATCTAGGGTTCCAAGGGGTTGAGATGAATAAGCAAGTTGCCGCTTATGTGTTGTGCTCATTCACCCTATTTATCCAAGACTCTTTATAAGACACGTTCATGTAAAGTGAGGTTTATTTAGGCATTAATGGTAATGTAACAAAACTGGTGCTCATGTAAAACGCTCTGATACCCGATGTCTCGGGTCTATTTCGCTATATAAAACAAAAAATAGAAAAATCAGTTGTTGGCCTATATATGGAGGTGCGTTGGCAGTCTGGCAGAGCTAGCCTATGTTTGTGGTCCCAGTAGTGAACAGGGCAGCAGGCGGCAGCGCTGAAGGTTAATGTGCCTGTTGCAAAGAACATGTACCTGATGCAGATCACAACATGCATATGATGTAAATAGGTCAGTGAGTCACTGCTTTTGTCAGAGAGATCGTTTTGTTACTTGCAGTTTGTAAGTTTTCAAATTTGCTTGAAAATGCACGATTTTTCTTCTCTTTTTTCAAAACCCCCTTATGGGTTTCGGGCTCGCTCGCTCGCTATGGTGCAGTATGCAAATCAGTTTACGCCTCACCACATTTGGCCCCTGAACAGTAACCTGTCTCCGAAAAAGTACCACCTTAAATACCACGGCAGGGCAAAGGGCTGATAATTGACTTGAAAAAATACATGATTCTTGCACAAAAAACACATTATTTCAGTTCAGTAAATATGCTGTGGTGTTGAAATGTACTGCCAATGGTCGGTGTTGTAATTAATCTTGTGTGGATATCTAGAGAAATGTCTTGGGATACTGGATGCACTTCAAAAGGCCCAGGGATACCATGGGGGTATCAAGGATTGCCTAACAGTCACAATGCGACTAAGTGAGGGATACGGTCTGGGGTGGATTTTGCAGTAAAGTGAGACGGTTTCTAAGTGATGTTTGTGTGTGTTTTAGTTTTGGCTAGTATTTTTCTTTACCTGTTAGCATTTTCTGTGTTTTTCCCTGCCACCCACCTAGGCCCAGTTTTAAAATAGATGTCCAAGGTCTCCAATGCAGTAACAGAAGCACTACATACCTTTTGGTAAATTGTCAACTAGGGTCCTCACTACATTTTGCATTTCAGATCACCTGTTCCACTTTGAGAACAGTTAGGAGAACAAAAACAGGAACATTCTCCTTGCATTTGATTTTAGAAGGTGTAGACAAATACAGAGGGCTACCTTGGGCTTGGGCAAAAGTACTGGCAGAAAGTGGATATTTTTCCAGATTTAAGATCCCGGGCTAAGCTTCTAAATGCTATCAAAATCACACAGAGGTCTGGTAGCCTGAAAATGAGGGTAGTGGTAAGTGCATATTTTTGGTATTGATACATTGGACAGGGCAACATTTCTCATTTCATGTGACTAACAAACACAAATATGTTAATACTTTATTATTTCCATTATTTACTGTAAACGTGGTAAAGGTAAGGCGTGGTTCCCAATGCTTTGTGAAGGCTGTTTCCCAACTGCTATGCAACTTCTTCTACTCTTAGAGCTGAGATTTCCATGAAAGTCTTATAGTCTGAATTCAGCAACTGAGCATAATAGGACCGAATGTATGAAGCTCTGTGGTTATACTGAATAAGCTGCTACCTATGTTATGCCATCTATTATTGTAATAACTGCACTTTCACAATTGCTTTATTAACCTTTCTGCTTTCTCAAATTTGCTTGAAAATGCACGATTTTTCTTCCTTTTTTTCAAAGTTTTCTTGGGGGGGGTTATCCCCACCAAACCCCCATTTGGGGTTCAGGCTCGCTCGCTACGCTCGCTCGCTACGGTGCAGTATGCAAATCACTTTGCGCCCCACCACTTTCAAATGCCACCCATCGCCCCTGCAGCCAGGGTGGGTACGTTTTTAGACCCGAGGTCTTTGATGGCGCGGGCCGATGGAGGTAACACGAGCAGGTCACAGTGTTGGTCCTGGGCAGAGGAGAATGTGCAGCAGTTGGGGAGAAATCGGGGACCCGGATCTGCTCACTCCCTCCTTTCAAAATAGCCAAATGTCTCATTAACCCTACAGTTTTCAGTCGATTAAAACACTACAGCTGCCTTCTGGCATGCTGTGCCCACTACTCCTAGGCCCCATTTTACAAAGTCATGTGCACCTAGAACTCTAAACAGCATACTCGGGCATTTTCCCTACATGGCACAGTTTAGTTTGGCAGACTCACCACCAAGAGCAGAGTCATACATACGGCATTCAGAGCAGTACATAACCCAGTGCCGAAACGCCTCTCAAATAAAATGCACGTGGCGCTGTGAATTAAACTGGTATCTCAGGCCCTGTGGGTTACACTGAGTGCACCACATGTTTAGTCTGGAGTACCATAAGTGCACCAGACACTGCCTTTGGTGTGTGCTGGGTTCAATAGGAGCTGCATGTGGGTTACACAGTGTGCACCACGAGGCGCAGTGAGTTAAAGCTGGTGCCTCGGGCCCTGTGGGTTACATTGGTGCACTTATGGTACACCACACTCGGCATGTGTGGTGCACTCAGACACTGCCTTTGGTGTACACGGGGTGCACACTGGGTGCAGTAGGTGCTGTATATGGTGTACACTGGAGGCCATATCTGAAGTGGTAGAATGCACAGCAATAGACCTTCCAAGTTTTGCGATGTTCAAGGAGTGCTTTCCTGAAAGGTGCTCCCTGCGTGAGCGTGAATGTATATGCAAAAGCTCGTGCCTGGCCAGGTTCCCTAACACAAGATGCACAGCTGCACGATACAATGAAGTTCAAACGTTATCATCCATGTTTTCATCCAATTTATTCCATATGTAATCAAAAGTAACCCGAATATCATTGGACATTTTCGTGGTTTCCTCTTTACCACATTTCCGCATGGTACCTAGGATGCTGCTCACACCAGGGTACACCAGTGATGCAGGTGACACAGGATGCAGCAGCGGGTGATGTGGGTTCTGGGTTCTAGGAGCTGCTCTACTTTAACATTTTTCGTTCAGAAATCGATCAGTGCTATTGTCTGTAAAATTCAAAACATGAACATAGGTTTGCATTCGGGCCCAGAGGGACCCAGTGAGTGAGCCTCAGTTGTGGCTTCCCTGGCCTACCTTAACTGGTGGCAGGGGTCCATTTCCACTGGGGTAACAAAAGTACTCAATTCAGGCCTAATACCTTGGTAATTTGGGGTAGTTGCATTTCTGGATTCAGATTTTAAAACAACGTGTGAGACGTGGAATTCTCTCAGGAATCCATTGGCCATAGCTCTGTTTCAAGAATACCTTGTAAATAGGACATTTAATACAGAGAACATTATCAGGATAGCCTCATTAGTGAATTATTATAGAGCAAACGTTTGCTTAACATAATTACATTTCCTTCAATAAAAGTATTTAGCATTATTAACTGTGCATTCCCTTCATTGTAAAATAACCCGCTTTGCATTCCTCTAAGCATGATTTACCAGAGGTTTGCAGAAAAATGAATATGCAGATGGTAGAGTTGGGCAAGTGATGTTAATAAATCAGCTGTGCAAAGGTTAAAGAGTTTAGGAACCAGCACACACCATTGCTTCAGGCCCCGGTTGGCTGCACTTGGGGGCCGATTATGATATTGGTTTTCCCACATACTCCGGGCCGGCGGAAGCCACCGCCGGCCCGGAGGATGTGGGAAAACCGCTGCAGACTGAAAAAAGACCCCCGCCATATTAGGATGGCTGGGGGATCTTTTTTCCGCCCGCAGCTTTTCCGCCGCGGTCGCCTTCCGACCGCGGCGGAAAAGCCATAACATGGCTGGCGGTGTCTATCAGACACCGCCAGCCATATTATGATGGTGTAGAATGTATGCTTTTCCGCGGCGGCTTTTCTGCCGTGAAAAAGCATACGGACCTTCACTTCGGGGGCCCGTAGCGGGCCCCCTGGGTGAAGGGGGTGTGGGGGGGTGCACATGGGGGGTACCTACGGTACCCCCCTGCATTTGCGTGAACAAAGCAGCAGGCACCGCACGGTGCCTGCCGCTTTGTGTACGCAAATGCAGTGCATGCATTTTTAACATTGCGGCGGGTGCAGCTTGAAGCTGCACCCGCCGCAATGTTAAAGATAGAGGATGTGACCGCCACCCTGGCGGTCACATCCTAATCTGCACAGAGGGAACGCCGCAGCCCATGCGGACGTTCCCTCCTACTCTGGGGTCGCGGACGGACTCAAGTCCGTCCGCGATCCTAATCGACCCCTTGGTACGACCCCATGTATGTGCCGACTTTGATTTTTTCAAAATTTCTGTACTTCGTGATATGACACCCTACTTTTAACTTCTTTCATAGTTTTTCGTGCATTCCACAGTATTTATGCTTTGAACAGTGGAATTCCATTCCACAATGCAGCTTTTTTCCCCCAGTAAGTTTCAGAACTAGTTTTTTCTTGTGCTTGTTCGGCTCACCAGGGATGATTTTCACCTCATCTGTGAATTGCATTTTTTGCTTCTTACCATGAATCCATTATTGTTCCTGGTTCCCATACTGTGACATGTTTGATCCTCACTTACTTCTCCAGGTGTGGTCTCTTTCGTGTAGGTTCCCTTCTAGGGAAGGTTTTGGTTTTCACTGTGACACAAGGCAATTTTGCATGACAGTCACGGTTGCATTGGGCAGTCAGTGTTTGCACTTATTTTTTCAACAAACGTGCACATTTTTAACTGCTTTCATACATGGTTGAGCTTCTGCAACAGTATGATTTTGTGGACATAGGGAATGTTGCAGAAGTGTGCATATGCACATATTTAAATGTATATAATTTGAATGGATTCTGCTTGAGGGAGAACATAACAATTGTTTTTTTCTCATAAGAACTGTACAGGTCCACAGGTGTGGATTTGGTTGTATATACGTGATTTTATTGAGATGGTGTGATGTGTTGTGTTGTGTTCAAAATTTTGTACAAAATAATAATGATACTCATTTTAAATAACGATTTACTTGTTAGAATAGGGATGAAATGCGTTTTCTTAATGCAAGGAGAAATTGCTGATAAAAAGCCAAAACTTTAAAGTTTTTAAATATTCGATATGTAGTGCCTCTTTTGGGTTCACCTGAATTAGGATAATGCCTTGATGTTGATCATTAATTGCAGATTTAATACTGAAGCGTTCCTGGTAATACAGTGCATCTCCTGGTAATTCTAAAACATTTCTCCAGAAAAATTAAATCCGACATTACCAATTGTTATGCTCCATAGTAACTGAACTGAATGCGATATGTAATGGTATTACCAATTCAATAAAGTCCACCGTATTTACCATCAAGTCTGTAATTGAGACAGTAGGCTTTAGGCCCTGAATTTGAATTAGGATTGTAACAACAGTGGGAACGGCCAAGCACGTAATAATTGCTGACAGACTTTCAAAAGTATTTAGGTTGGCATAATTGGGTAATAACAAGTGGAAACATTATTTCCACTGGTAAATGTGCAAGTTTAAGTTTTCTTCAACAGCAGAAAGCTTCCAGAAGCGTCTGTAAGAATTACTGGGTGACGCATGGTATTTTTGGGCTACTTCCCTGAGGCATCACTGCAGAATTACCAAATGTCTAACCTCAAAAGTGGGCTGCAGAATAAAAAAAAGTTGACCTTTCCAAATTAGTTGGAAGAGGTTTCTGTGACCTCAAATTACCTTGAAAATACACTATTTGTTCACTCTTTTTTTCAAAATTTTCTTGGTAGTGGGGGGATCCCCCCGAACCCTCCATAGGTTGTTTGGGCTTGCTCGCTATGCTCCCTTGCCACAGTGTGACAACTATTTTACGCCTCACCACTTTCAAATGTCACCAGCCGCCACGGAGAATCTTCACACTCTCCGAAAAGTACTTTTACTTGTTTACTACGCAAATCCTGTTAGATATTTTGGCACATTTTCAACTGCTTACCTAAACTATCAATGGGCAGGTCATTGCCATACACATTTTGAAATAAGCATGTGACTTGCCCTGATTAGGGGGAATATTCTGTTTCTACTCTCTGTTTAACATAAGCTTTACGTTACTACTATCTCTCAATTTAAGATCTCATGAAGAAGTAAACAACTGGAGCAGAGGGCTTGAAGAAACAGGAAACAAGCAGCACTGATGATTTCCTGAGGTGGAATTAGAAAGGACAACAATGGAAATTGCTGATGTACTCTTCTCAAATTAATAAGAGAACTTTTGCTTTTACTCTGTATTGTGACATGTAGTCAGTCCACAAACTCTTATAATCAAGCATCAAGGTTTTGTACTAATTCCACCGACAAAATGCACTTCTGAATTTTGTGTTCACAAATTTTGCACACTCGCTATATTTTGATGCAGAACTGAGCAATACTTCTCTGTTTTGTTAAACTAAGCACCCTACACTCCGATAAATAAAAGTTGTCTTCAGCCTAAACCACTACACAAATGTTTCTCTCTGCAAAAATAAGAGAGAATAAATTACAAGAGAGTATTTGCTGTTTGATTAATTAAAATCATTATGGTATATGTAGTTACAAAAGTTAAAAGCCCATATGGGAAAGTCACAATCCAGTCCAGAAAATCCTCTTCATCATAAACTTTTTATCTGAGGCGCCTCATATGGAAAGACCCAGCGGTACCAAGGATCATGGATTTTGTCATCTTGCACTTGGAAACGAGTGTGACTGTCACCCAAAACCCTACACACTCCTGGGAGGTCTTTGTTAAGGCCCTGATTTCAGCATTTCTAACTAAACTCCTCACAAAGCAAGCCCGCAGCCCGGGGGTGCTGAATGGTTCTCCCATCAGCTGTTAACAATGAAAATACAACTTAACAGAGAGATCAGACGGTCTCTAACATCGGCCCCACAGAGAAACAAAAATCAAAATTTACTGCAATGAGGCAAGCTTATAAAAAAGCGATCTGGGCAGCTACATAATTTCCCGATGGGCATCTGGATTAAATTGCTCCCAACGAGCAAACAAGAAAACTCCAAACCCTTTTGCGCTGAAATCAATACACTAATTAATGGAACCCATCAACATTATAATGCAGACATCACAGGGTCTGCTTATATATCCACAGTTTACGATCTAGTAGAACCAAACCAGCTTTCGCTATTACAAGTGGCAGAACAATAGTCTAAACCTCCTCACACCATCCAACCTCCTAAACCCTTCATCCTGAAGGTGCTTCATCAAACTTTGAGCTTAGGTCAGAGGAGGCCCCAGGGCCTATTGGCCTCCATAATGCGTTATTAACAAAAGATCCCTTCTTTTGGGCCCCGCATTCAACACTATTGTTTAATCATGCATATTTAACTAACTCCATTCCAGACTTCTGATGTGACAGTATATCCCACCCAATTTATCTGGGGGCACTCAAATCCTACAAACTGCAGACTAATTGCCTTAATTGACATAGAGGCAAAACTTTATGCCTCAAAATTCCTCTTAGATTTGGAGGCCTGGGTAAACCAGGCAATCATCATTCTTAAAACACAGACTGGTCGTCCGATCATGCATGAGCATCATGACTAATCTGCTGGCGGTCACCCTCCCTGCAGAAAAGGCCAAGTCAAATTCATCTTCAACTTTAGAGGGAGTGGCCCAACCATGCAAGGGCTGGGTGGCAACACAAACAGTGTAAAGTAATTTTCCCTTGGACTTATTATAACAAATAGTCATTCAAACTCATACAATACTTCATCCACTCTTTTGCCAAAATGAGGGATCTCCCCAGGTTACACATACAAACCCATTGCAAATGTGACTCTAAAATTGTGAAGACAATATTCAAATTTATTACGTAATTAATGAAAATTATTAAAAACACAATAATGAAAAACTCATTTCACAAAAACAATCATAAAAAGTTAAAATCATTTACAAGAAAGAGACAAAATCAAGTGATTCATTTAGAAATCATCATAAATCATTAATCCGTTAGAATCTTGAACACCACGTCAGGCTAATATTAGCGAAGGACAGCACATTAGTTCCTCGGATTTAATAATGACAATAGCGTCAACACGTTTCGGTGTGCTGCTCGTTGTGCACCACCTTTTTCAAGACAAACAACTCGATAGAAATTGTTCATAAAAGATGAATAGGGAATTGATAAAAACTGGTAGTTCTGTTAATCAAAAGAATTGTCAAGCTTTGTGGGGACAACACATTGATATGTACTTTTTATGTTTTTTAGATTATATTTGACTTTTAACATTGAGAACGGAAAAAAGAGAGACAACAACGTTTTTTGTCTTGAAAAAGGTGGTGCACAACGAGCAGCACACCGAAACGCGTTGACGCTATTGTCATCATTAAATCCGAGGAACTAATGTGCTGTCATTTGCTAATATTAGCCTGATATGGTGTTCAAGATTCTAACGGATTAATGACTTATGATGATTTCGAAATGAATCACTTGATTTTGTCTCTTTCTTGTAAATGATTTCAACTTTTTATGATTGGTTTTGTGAAATTAATTTGTCATTATTGTGTTTTTAATGACTTTCATTAATTACGTAATAAATTTGAATATTGTCTTGACAATTTTGGAGTCACATTTACAATGAGTTTGTATGTGTAACCTGGGGAGATCCCTCACTCTGGCACAAGTGTGGATGAAGTATTGTATGAGTTTGAATGACTATTTGTGATAAGAAGTCCAAGGGAAAATTACTTTACACTGTTTGTGTTGGCACCCAGTCCCTTGGATGGTTGGGCCATTCCCTCTAAAGTTGAAGATTACAGATTACGAGTACAGCTTGTTGAGCTCGGGAGCATTGAAGTGGTTAAGGATTGCTAACCGACTTTCAATAATCTGAGTCTGGTCTAGAGTTTATTCAAACCTACAGACAATATGGATTCCATTAAGACATATGGATTCAGTGAGGAACACTTCAATAAAATTATTAACATGAATACCAATAAAGGTAACAAAGTCACCATATTGTCAGGGAACAACGAAAAATGGGGAAAGATTTTAAACTTAAAGAAAAAACTGATCCGAACTGAAATGCACACGGAATTTGTAATTGAGTATGTTAAATCTGGTGTGGTCCAAATAGGTTTACAGGTAAAGAATGAGCCTGGCCTCCTTATTGAGACTAGGAAGTTCTTGGAGAACTGGTTCCATATTTCTAATCGGTGCAGTCGGGACTGGATCCTACTTTTTATTGAGACCGCCCAAGAAATTATCATTCTAGAGAGGGAAGAGACTGAAAAACTCGAAGCAGAATTGAAGAATAACACAGCCCTCGAGGAGGTAAAGAGGAAACTAGAGGAACTCAATATTGAAGTAGATGGCTATAGGTATTATCTGCAGAATAAAAATACAAAACAACTACAAAAAGATGTGAGCAAATATACAATTGAATTAAATTACCCTTTTTAAAATCAGGATTATAATCATAAACAGAGACAAGAGCCCAACTGGGATAGAACTCCCTCCCAGAGACCGACTTATAGGAGAGGTGGTCCCAAACGTACTACATTTTCGGAAAGTTCAGGCTCGAGTAGCGAAGAGGAAGGAGCAGGGAGACAGAATCGAAATATGTACCATCAGAAGTCTGACCACGCTGGGGGTCCTTCTACTTCCTCCTCGTGCCTTTTTTAGAACAACGCCCCAGAGGCACGAGGAGACAGAACAGGAACTATGGCAGGGGACAATATATGAGGAATCCTCAACAGGAGGAATACCTCAAAAATCAGGAACCAGCGATATTGGCGATGAACAAAATGTCAATAATTAACCTCTCAAGTAGGGCTTTAAGCGAAATAGAGATTGAGGTCCTTGAGAAAGGGTTTACCTTTGCACCAACACCACACATCAATAAATTTGATTTAGAGAAAGATTTAAAATCCTTCTTTTGGAAGATTCGGCTAAATCATTTCTTTCAGAATAAATAATATTCCCCAGAAGAGAGTGTCTCAGGGCTTAGACCCAAATCAACCTTCACCCCCAACTTGAACATGGTTAATAAGAATGTTAAGGCTTTTGAACATATAGTGGAAACCAAAATAAGGAACATCTGGGACAACCCTCCACCGAGTAACAGCAATATGAATAAACAGCAGAGAGATGCAATTTGTGTTCTCAAAAAGGACCTTCAGATTACCATAAAGCCTGCTGATAAGGGTGGAGGGGTTGTCATTTTTGACACACAAGATTACGAACAAAGAGTATCCAATCTCTTACATGTCCCAGAACATTATATAAAGGTGCCCATGAAAAATTGGATTAAATTGAAGGACAAGGTTTTGGACGTTGTCACGGTTGCCAAACAAAATGAACTCATTACTGAGAGTGAATATAGATTTTTGTTGCAGAATAGTGCCAAGATACCGTCAATATACGGACTCCCAAAAATTCATAAAAGTGAGGACAACCCATCCCTACGCTCTATTGTTAGTTGTATATGTTCCCCATTGGAACCTCTCAGTAAGTATATAGACTGTTTTATGAAACCAGTGATACAGAGCCACAATATTATATAAAAGACTCCACCCACATGATCAGGATAGTGGAGGGACTGAGTTTTAATGATAGGTCACAATTATTGGTGATATTGAGGCCCTTTACACCAACATCCCCCAGGATGACACGATTGCTGTGATTAGGCACATCCTGGAGGATGTTGGTGTAATGAGGGGAGCTACTGCAGAATTTATAACTGAATGCACGAGCTTGGTTTTAAAAGAGAACGTATCTCTGTTTAAAGAAGATTTATTTCTGCAACGCAAAGGGACCAGCGTGGGCGCAACCTGCGCCCCAAGTCTGGCCTGTGCATATGTGGGCCACTTTCAGTCCAGACATATATTTGATGAATCCGCCCCATTCTATGAAAATGTGTCTAACTGACACAGATTCCTAGGTGACATCTGCTTTATCTGGACAGGATCTGAGCAATTACTGATGGAATTTTTGAGCTGGATCAATTTAGGCGATGCCAACTTGAGACTCACAGAACAGCACAGTAACAGTACAGTGAGCTTTTTGGGCCTTAATATAAAACATGTAGAGGGGAAACTAGAAGTGGAGCTTTACTCAAAACCAACTGATAAAAATACTCTTCTCCACTATTCGAGTTATCACCCAAAGTCACAAAAAGATAACATACCATTTGGACAGTTCCTTCGTCTTCGAAGGAACTGTTCATCTCTCACTGATTTTTACAAACATTCTGATCTTCTTAAACAGAAATTAAGAGATAGGGGTTAATCCAAAAGACTAATCAATCACTCTTTCAAAAGAGCAGCATTCTATAATAGGGAGAGTATGTTGGACAACCCTCAAGGAAAGCAGAAACAGAATGCCACTAGTGACAGAATTGTTTTTAGCAGTCAATTCTCTAGTCTTAGCAATAAAATAAAGAATATCATTAATTCAAACTGGGCACTCCTCAACAATAATGAACCCACCACCATAGAGCGCCCGATCTTTGTGTTTAAACGCAACGAGAATTTAAAAATGAATCTGGTACATACATATCGGGAACCAGGTGGTGTTAGACAATTAAATTTAGAAGAAAATAAAGTGACAGGAAAATATAGGTAAGGAAATTGCAATAGCTGTGAGCAATGTATTGAAGGCAAGAGTCTCACTTTCAATAAACGGACTATTACAGCTAAAGATTTAAATAACTGTAGCAGTAAAAATGTAGTCTATTTATTGATATGCCCTTGCGGATTGGGTTACATGGGGAGACTTGCCGTGAGCTCAGGACTCGCTTAACGGAGCACAAAGCAGCAATCGGGAACAAGAAGGTAAACGCCCCCTTGTAGATCACTTCATGCAGCAAAGCCACACTTGTGAGAACATCAAGTGGTTTATTGTAGAAAGGATTAATGGTAGTAGACGTGGTGGAGACATCACAATTAAACGCAAACAGAGAGAACAATGGTTTATATCTATTTTCAACACTTTGAGAGAAGGGTTAAACTCAAAAGAAGATTGGGAATGGCTTATAAACTGAACCAATTCCCCGCAGCGTGATATGATCACCTTGGCCAATTGAGGCACTGGAAGAGATTGTAGGGTCTATCTTAGAGGGTCTCATACTGTTCTCGGGGCTGGACATTGTTATAGTGTTAGTCGTCCGGCAGCCTAATACAATTGACATGACAGCTTGGGAACATTGTGACGATCTTAGATTGTAAATAATCAGTTCACCCCTTGATATTGGACTTTGGGGGATCTGGCACGTGAGCCTTTATTGAGATGTGGGCAAACACTACGATCAGTGTTTTAAGGACTAGTTATATGAGTGCCATTTCTGGCGTCTTTTACATAAGGTTGCAGACTTATTATATAGGTTGCTAAATACGATATGCATAAAATATATAAAAGGGAAAAAGTATTTTTTGATATGCATATATATCTTATTACCATATTAGCAATAATCGGAGAAATGGAGTAACTCACATGCAACAACCCCCTCCTTCCTTTTTATAAAGAGGTTGGCGATAAAGTATAAACATAGAAGTAGTATTATTGTGTTTTTATCCAGGAGCCTAAATCGATATCGATTAATTTGAGAACCGCACACCATTGTGTAATTTAAAGGCATGAATGGTTAAATGTCCTGATGATGATCCCGGTATAGTTGAAAGGGATCGAAACGCCGTCGACATTTCACACTGGATGATTTGATTTTATTATTTACTAAATCACAACAGTGTATTCTCTGTAAATATTTGTCTGCAAAATCTGGAATATATGCAGACTGCCTACGCTTGCCTCACTTGTCTATATATGTCACAAATGTCTTTGTACAGTAGTAGGACACAGGCTGTGTCCCACTTTTGATATTGTATTGAATTTACTGACTATATCTACATTCTTGTTATTAAACCCTGTCCGGCTGGACAGACTATATGGATTTCAATTTTGATCTATATGATTCTCTATTATTTTGCGCTCGTTAGGGACCATTGTTCCTTGAAATAATGTCACATTAAGCAAGGCTACTTCCCCGGCCCCCTAGAAAGTACAACGAGTTCTCTAAACAAATCCAAACCTCCAGCAACCTGGGAAATCCCCCTTGCTTTTGTTTTGATTTCATCCTAGAACTCCTGTAAAGCACTGTAAGAACGGCCAGTTCTTAGTGACATCTTTATTGACGTCTTATGTCCAACCTTACGTCAAACCCGGCACCTTTCAGGTATAAATATACCAACATTGCCTTAAGCAAACACACGGTGGTGGATTTGGAGCAGAGCAGCTAACTACTTGCCCGAGAGCCCAGCTGATGCGAGAGCCCACGGACGCTGCCCCTCCTCTTTGACGCACTGAGAGAGACGCTGTCTTTACTCCTGCCGAGAAATCCAGCTCCGGTGCTTCCAGATACCTTCGCGGGTTACTGGTATATCGAATCCTGAGAGAGAGATACCAGACCTCCTGCTTTCTGATACCCAGGTACGGAGCTGACTAAAACCTTAGAGAGAATTCTTGACTCAGATTCTTGGCAAAACCAACTTAACTTAAACTGCTACTTACTTACTCCTTCCCACGTATTAGGCTTAGGTCAGGTACACCGGGGTAGGCATATTTAGAAGCACCAGTTGAGTACGTTAGTAAATGTATATAAGTATGTATATATTTTATCTATTTTAAAGTATCTCATGGCTAAGAAACCATATCAATGCTTTTACAGTATTATTTCTTAATCCTCCTTTTACTGTACGCACTTTACTTTACTATGAGTATTGCAATTGTGGCAATTCATTTCTCTTGTATGAGGAAGAAGACTGCTCAATAAATAACAACCTTTTATTGAAAACGCCCGTCTTTCTTTTGTCTGCACTCTGGTGAAACTAAGTATGCACACTTGACTGAGTGAAATAGCTGTCTATTGTTTTCACACGACTCTAGAGATACACTCTTATTCTGAGAGAGCAAAGTTGTCATGTTATATGGTTGTCAGAAGCTAATCCCTTCTTGTCCATCCAGGGAGGTTAAACTCCTCCTCGTTTATTCGAGAAAGTTTCTAGTGACCTCTGAGCTAGCTGGCAAAAAAACTTAAGTCTAATATAGTCAGTAGAGACCTAGTTGAACTCAGTCCTACGTCTACACTGCTGAATATATTATTCCAATGCGCAGAGCCTATTGGGACTGTAGGAACTACACTACATGGCGCCCAATGTTTGGTAAGGCGATAAATCTAACGCAAGACGTTAGAGTAACTCAGTCGTGCTTTTTCACACAGACCCTTTTTCCCGTAAATACTCCAAAAGACGTCTGGAGTGGGTAAAAGGTTAAAATCCACCGGAACTTAGTAGAAAGAGATTTCTATGTATAGTTTTTGGTATAGTCAACGTTGAAGGATACAGTGTACCAACATATTGTGCACCTAATCTTTGTTTCCTTGAAACCTGATCTGCAACCAAAAAAACCTTCTGTCAGTAAAATGCCTGACGGAGACGAAGAAAGAGATGCTACAGCGTCTAAACTGTTGTTGGAAGACACAACTCTCCAACAGAATGACCCGAATGCTATACTCGTTTCGGTCAACATAAGAAGAACTATAACTCTTAAACTTATAGAAAATGGACTAACACCAAGAGGTGGAATAGTCGTATTCGTGATAGAGGCCCATGAATATCGGCAGACAGAGGTATTCTATTCATGGATAAACTTTCCAGCAGCAAACGCTGTCACAAACGACTTCCACTATTACAAAATAGAGGAACCTCCAGATGAGTACACTCCTTTCGAGGAGGTGGAAATCCCATTAAAATACCAAGAGCACCTGCTCTGGTTTAAAGGCGCCCTAAAATATAATAATCACATCACCAGGCTCGGTCCACTAGGTAGACCAGGAGCAACGTGGCCGGTTTTAGCCAGCCACAGACCACATCCCGACATTGAAAAAATGTCAGTACCAGAACTTTTAGCACAGCTAAAACAACTGATTAAAATACATAGACAGTTAGTCCAATATGTAATGCGGACTGCAACAGTCCAACCAGCTATTAACATTCCGCAGCTGACCCCTCATCAGGGGAACACAAACAAAATTACACGACAGAATATACAATCATGTCTTGGTAAAACACCCGCAAAAAGGGAACAAATTCCATTCTGGTTAGCACAAAAAATCACTCAAATAGAGGCAGTATTTCCGGATACTACCCCTACTGAGAAACACAGAATTCTGACTATCTGTCTTCCAATGGGGATCGCTCCACATGTGGAGGCCTGTGACACTTGGGGCACAGTCTTTGCTTCCATTTACACAAAAACACATGGTGTTCCATCCATGGCGGAAATACCAGATGTACTAAGACAGATTCAAAATGAATACGGTCCAGAACCTGCTTTAACTCTGGGTATGAAATTACTGAAAGACTTCAAGCAGGTCTCAGCTATATTATTAGCCAAAATGAAAGGAGAAGCAGCATCTGTGGCGATCCGCCAGAAATTGAAAGAAACAGATATAGCAGACCAACCAATTGAACTTGCCAGAATCATAGAAAAATCCTATGAAGAACTTGGAGGAGATAGTTTGGGTGGGAAACCAGTAAAGCCCCAACTAACTGAAAATCCTGAAAAGATATTTATTAAAAATAATCTAAGAGCTGGGATGGAAATAAACAATCCACTCCCAAAGAAAAAGATTCCAGTCCAGAGGTAGGTCTCCTCGGCGGAAAGAAAGATCTCCGGACCAAGGACACAAGTCTCCCCAGAGGGAGCCCTCTGAGAAAAGATACAACCTTAGAAACAGGGATAATCTAAAGAAACCTGATAGATATCAAGATATCGATATACGTCCCTCTCGATCATTTCAGACTTCCTCGCAGAAATCGGAAAGAAGAGGACGGTCAGAACACAGGGAAGAGCACGTCAAGTCCAAAGACAAGGAACCTGCTCATCAAAGTAAAAAATTACAATTTCCAAGAAAGAAGGTAGCCAGTATTAAAATAATCAAACATGCCGAGGATACTGTGGACACAACTGAAAAACGGAGAGTGGGCCCAGACAATGCTAGACAGCGCAGCAGAAGTGACCATAGCTCGCAAGATCCTGATGAATCATCTGGAGACAGTGGACACGAATGAATACATTCAGGTGGAAACTGCAGATACCAGAGTTAGCCAACCTCATAAAATATACGAGATAACATTACGTATAGAGGGAGATAAGACTAGGAAAGTAAGGGGTCTATTTTGGGACAACCTTTCCAAAGGCTATGATATCCTTTTAGCTGAGAAAGACTGGCCACCAGAGTTTGTCAGGGAGTGCCCTCATGGCGAAGAAATGATTATGCCTGCCATCTCAAATCATATTCCAATACATAAAAAATATACATATGCAAGAAAATGGGTAGTAGCCCAAGCTCCTGCATTATATAAAAATCATGTAGGATGGGATGAGGACTCTCCTCCTCACAAAATCAAGTTAAAATGTCAACCAACTGCACAAAGGCCATGCCCAATTAAGCAAGAAGCTAAAAAGAAAGTCAGGGAGATCTTAGATCAACTTGAATATCAAGGGGTGATTGAAACATGCACCTCTCAAATGAACAATCCTTTGTTTCCTGTCTCCAAACCAGACGATTCATATCGTCTAGTTTTGGACTACAGACATCTTAACTCCTGCTGCAAGACAAAAACTCACACAGTGCAGCACTTATGAATAACATCGTGCGCAAAAAATACAAAACAACATTAGACATCTCTAATGGATTCTTTTGTCAAAACATTGCACCTGAAAGCAGGTATTTGCCCGCTTTCTCAATAATGGGGTCGCAGAAATTTCTGTCGACTCCCACAGGGATTCAAGAAATAGCCCAGGATTATTCTCAGCAAGGGTAACAGAGTTACTACAAATATATGATGATGAGGCATTATCTTATGTCGATGACATCTATCTCACAGATGACAACTTGGATACTCACTTGAAAAGAGTAAACACCATAATACTTGGGTTTGCAGCTGAGGGTTACAAATTCAACTTTAAAAAGTCACGAATTGCCCATCTAACTGTCCTGTTTTTAGGATATGAATTATCAAGTGAAGGCAAAAGCCTAGCAGACAATTTCTTAGAGAAATGCGCTGTACTCCAAGCACCAAAAACGCTGAAGAACTTACAATCAATACTAGGTTTCCTGAATTTCGGAAGAACTTACATTCTAAATTAAGCAGAGAGGGTTAAACCTCTCTATGAATGAATAAAACCAGATTTTAAACCAAACAATTGGACTCAAAAACACACAGAAATTTTGAGATCATTGCAAACAGACATGTTAGCTAAAACAAAATTACAAGCTCGCGATAACACACGCAACCTTGTAATCCGAGTCATCCCAGGAAGATGCGGATTCACGTACCTGACCTCTAATGAGGGAGAAAAGGTACCAATAGCTTACAAATCACACTTGTACACACAAGCTGAAAAAACATTCAGTATTACAGAAAACATTGTAAACGCGGTTCAAACTGCTGTAGCAAAAGAAAGAGCCCAAGCCGAAGGCAAAAGGATAACTGTTTTAACAGCAGAATCAGCCTTTGAGTCATTAACAAGCCCACGCAATTTAACTACCATGGCATTAAATCCAAAATGGATACAATGGGAAAATTCTCTTGCTACAGAAAAAGTGAAATACTATTTTGACCCGAACATGAAAAAACTGAAAGATCTAACGTATGAAAAAGAATATCCTCTGCCAATCGAAATTCTGCCCCTACAACAGTACGCCTGTGTAATATATACAGACGGATATGCAGAACCCTCAGTTTGGGGAAAACAAGCTTACAATGCTACATGCGAGGTTGTTAAATGCCGGTGGCACGAAGGTAAATTGAGACCACTGGTAACAATGTCTCAATCTGTAAAAGACAATTCATGTCAACAAACTGAATTAATAGCTTTAAAAATGGCGCTCGATATTGCCGATCGCGAATTCCCGACACTAATAGTGTGCGACTCGCATTCCTGCGTCAAGTCTTACAATAATGACTTGCAGAACTGGGTTCAAAACGGTTACAAAGATGATACAGGTGCCACAATCAAGCAAAAAATGCTTTGGGAAAAAATAGTTCTTTTACAGAAAGAACTACAAAAGACTCACGTGATACATACACTGAGTCATCAGCGTGATGGCGTTCACGTTGCAGGGAATTCATTGGCTAACACAGCCACAGCGGAAGCAACTAAACCGGCTTCCGTAGGCACCAAAAAGCATTCAGATAAATACATAGATGGGGAAACCATGCTGGCGGTAAAAACGTCTTTAAAAAGCAACTGCGCAGCAGTACCTGTGAACTATCCACTCAATTATACATACATAATAGATGCAAACTCCGTTCCGTTTGCTCGATTCCCTGGAGTGGGGGATAGAGTAATTCCAAACACGAACAGGAGAGTCTTGTTAATAGCAGACGCACACATGGGTGAAGGTCTAGGGCACCGAAAGATCAAGGAATCTCTGAAGGAATTACAATCAGAATACTGGTGGCCGGGGATGAGCCTGCAATATTACAAATTTGTAATGAGCTGTCAAAACTGCAACAGAGATCGCAGTGGCGAACCGGCCTGAGTAGTGCCAGGATCCCAATTAGAGAGCATAAGGCGATCTATACGCATGATCAAACAGGAAAAATGCGTCCCATTGTATATTATTTAAGACTAAATTCACTTAAAATGTGGCCCCAGCGCTCGGCTGACGCCAGAACTGTTATAAAAGATTTGCGAGTCTATATCGGCACATACGCAATTGGCATGCTACATTCTGACCAGGGTGCTGCTTTTAGCTCTCGAGCTTATAAGGAGGCCGTGACCAGCATGGGCATTGCATTGCGGTACTCTTGTCCCTTCCATCCTGAGGAAAATGGGATTGTGGAAAGAAAAAACCGAGACATAAAGCAATCTATAACGGCGAGGGTATTAGGTTCGGGTGATGGGTGGGTCCAACATTTAACAAGTGTCCAACGTAGTATTAATAATCTGCCAAGAAATTCTCTAAAAGGTTTCAGTCCGTACGAACTATTGTTCGGGACTAGAATGCATATTCAGGACTTAGATAGTCAGACTTCAGTGGTAGAAGAAAAATACTTTGATATCAAAGATCATTTGGCTATTTTACAGGACTTAAATGTAACAAGAAAAGACCTGGGCAACGTAAAGCTAAAACAGCAGCCAACAGCCACTGAAGATAAACCACCTGTCCCAGCAAGGCCTGTCTGGATTCCAAAAATTGGGGATCTGGTCAGAGAGAAGATCGCGGTGAAGAAGGAATTTGGGCCTTCTTTCAGAAAAGCAGTACCGGTCTTAGCTGTCAGGGGAACAAGATCAGTTGTACTACCGCCCCTTGCTGGTAAAAAGGAGAACCGAGTTGTATCAATCGACCTGGTAAAACCACAATCATGTGGCCAATAATAAGTAGTAGGCCCAGTGGACTCCCAAGATGTAGCAGAACACCTAAACTTGCTACAATACAAGAGGTTCAAACTGAGAGACTAATCACATTTGATAAACCTGCAGTGAATAAAAAAGGACTATGCAAAAATGCCATGGAACTTGTGCCTCTTGAAAAACAAATTGCAACAGTTCGTCAAGAAACGCCTGTCTACAACGATGTAGCCTCAGACTATGCTAATGAAGCAAATGAAAATCCAAAAGCGATTCCAACAATTGACAGAACTGCATCAGGCTACTTCATCAATTTCGATGACTTTTCTGAGGATCCAAGCGAGCCTGAAGAACAGCCAACAACAAAAACCTTTAAAGACAAAGTAACAGAACTATTTCATCAACTCAAAGAAACCTATCTGATTTCTCCATGGATTGAATTTTGGATTGTGTTAGGTATACTTTTCCTCCTGCTTTGGCTCATCATGGTTCTTTGTTTGGGAAAATTCATTGAGGGAAAATACAGTACAATGGACACAGCAAGTCAGAACATCAACTTGGTCCTAAAGCCACACAAGTCATCCCACATCGAGAAAAGAGAACTATCATCAGTGAATGTCACAGCCTATCCAATACCCGGTGGGGTAGCTTGGGACAAAACAGATTACGAAATCTATGGCCCGGTCGAGCTCTTGAAATATCCACACCAATTTAAGGTTTCATTAAGTGACTTTGTAAAACCGAGCACATTCTCTGATGATTGGGACTTGGAAAGTATTAATGATAAGATGTAAGATTTAGTAATATCAGCAAAATTTACAGAACATGATTATTTACAGGGTTCATCAAATTATGAAGAAATGTATTGCTACAACCACTTTGCACATCACTATTTGCATAAATCTGCTCAACCTAGAAATGTTTTTATTTATAATCAATGGGAACATTTTGCAATTCCACCAAAAGGTACTTCAAAAAAATTTTCGGGAAATTCCCGTACTTCTCAGGATTTAATATAAGTGATGCAGAAACGTTGTATTTCAAACTGTTAAATAAGACAGGGGTGAAAACAATGCTGGCAAACACTAAATTGATCTATTCGGAAACATTTTTTGAAAAATTAACTACATTTGGTTTTGATTTCTGGAAAAACAACATTGAAACAAAAACTATCTGGGGTACGAAAGATTGGCAGGTCCAAGGTTTAGAATCATTATTTAGAGCCTGCATGATCCCAGGACAAATTATATTCCTGAATGACACCATTCAACAGACAACCTGTCTTGGCCTAGCCAAAATTAAAGACTTAAACAAACCGTCTATTCCAAAGCCAACACCTGACAGTAATAGCACTACAGATGTTGAGATAGACGTATCCCATATTTTTAACCAAAACAGAACACATCCTGATTGGAAAAAATGGTTGATCTGGCCCACAGACACAAATCACTGTCAAGATAGATTCCTGAACAAAATACAGGGGTTCAAATTGACCAGGCCAGACACTAGATACTCCCAGAGACAACATCCAGGTATAGTTACAACATACAGTGTAGGAAAACTCTGCCTCGAATGGTTACAGACATCCACACTGGCAGAAATTAAGCAACACTTGACTTTACTTAAAGACGATGCTGACTTGCGTGATTTCATTATGGGACCACGCAAACAGCGTCAAAAACGTTTCATAGCGGCCGGTATATACGCAGCTTACAATGAAGCTTGGAAAGAAACGCAAATTGAAACAGCAGAAAAAATACGTGAAATTGACCGTATTAATTTGGAAAAATCACTTTCTGTTGTGGACAATGGGTTAATGACTCTAGCCTCCAGAATATATTCACTGGACAGTATTGTATCATCTGCTATTGATATAATAGAGCAGGACTTACTAATGTTACAACACGGTCAGTCCCAATTACGTTCTATTGTACAGCTTGGCTGGGCGTTGCAAAATCTGCGTTCAGGCTACGTGCCCTGGCGTTTAATCAACACAACGTCATTATTCTCTATCTTTAAACTTACTGATACACAAAGCAGTTTGGCACAAAAAGGGGCAGACTATACAATTCTGAGCATTGAAAAACTTGAGAGATTACCATTGACAATGTCAGAAAGACCTGTCATTGAATGGATAATACATGGAATAATAACAATTCCGATAAAAACTTTCCAATTTAAATAATGTCAAGAGTATATACCAGCGGGCCAGTATGAAAGGTTGGGTAAAGGGTACATTAAGTCATCATGGAAATTACCTTACACACACACATGTTATAGTGAAAAGAAACAGAATGTATTTCTTAGTGGGAAAAGTTGTAAACAATCACTAAGCGGTATACTTCTGTGTCAAAGTATTGACCTGCATGAGGCCTGTGAGGGAACTTCAAATAACCTTTCATGTCACCAGCACGGCACACCTGCAACACAAATAGAGCCATTCTTTAGACGACTTTCTAACGGGAGTTACATTCTAATAGTGGACCACAGCTGTTGTGGCATGGTGACAGGAAAAGCTTATCTTGTGAGCGTTAGTTCCATGGTCACTTGCTGTATGCAAGTATTGTATCCAAACAGCACTCCAGACATGGAGGTGAAAATTTGGCCTTTTTTGAATATCTCTTCTATTTGAATTGATACTTTAAGCAGAATGAAGTCTGTTCTTTTACAGACAACTGTGCCCTTGACGTCATCAAAAGAAACGTATGATCTGCAAGTTGCAAGGACAACGGCGGAGATACATACCCTTTTATCATCAAATTGCCCAGTGCATTTCGCAGAAATGCTAAGCCAAGTTCGAAATATGTCTGATACCAGTGGTATCCCACATATATTTAAGACATTTTTTTCGGGACTGTTAACACCCTTCGAAACAGTTCTGGGCATTTTTCCTAATTTTGTCCATTCTGTCTTTGGCGGCCTACCACTTCTGTTGGGACTCGTAGAGGCATTTTATTTTTACTACTACTGCTTCGATATGGCAAGCCAAGTCGCAGACAAGACTCCAGCAACGATGGAAGAAACGATCCTAGCAATACGCTATCGGGACCGCATAACTAAAGTCCTTGGATTAGCCCGGCTAAGAGATCTGAATATGACCTGGTTTCTTTCATTCAGACCCATCTGGCAGAATTGCATCTTACCTGTGCTTTGATGTATGCTATGCGGAGAAAAATGCGTGTTAGACGTCTGTCTTACACTACCATCAGCAGTACCATTGGATACAGATACTTTGCTAAGTCCTGTAACGGCTCATGCATCGTGTTGTCCCCAGCTTTGATGTATGCTATGCGGAGAAGAACGCGTGTTAGACGTCTGTCTTACACTACCATCAGCAGTACCATTGGATACAGATACTTTGCTAAGTCCTGTAACGGCTCATGCATCGTGTTGTCCCCAGCGGCTACCGATTCTGATGACGGCATTCGTTGAGACTTCACCACTAGGTTTAGGGGGTAGTGAAGTACGATATGAGAGCAACATCACCCAGGTACGACCTTCTGTGAGCATTGCTGATCCTGACATCGATGATAGCAATCATTCTCACGACTGCACAGTTGCGGCATTTTCGAACTTAATCGAACTTTCACCTGAAGCAGTAGGAACCTTTTTTGCGAGTCTGTCTGAAATGATGTTCTCCCCTGAACAAAAAGAATAACTTTTTAAGCAAACGAGCACACAGCGTTCCCTGAACTCTGAATTCGGCCTTCAGCTTTGATAAACAAAAGCTACAGAAAATATTTGGAACTATTTTTTCCCCTGAAGCGAAATTATTTCTTTTCCCCTTCCAAAATATTTACCTTTTTCCTGGCACTTGTACTCTGCTTAAAGTAGAACTATTCTTAGAGAACAGAGCTTCTATTTTTAGGAACTCTAGAGACAATATATTACCTCAGCCTCTAGCACATTTACAGCGACTGTATTATTGTGTGATGGAATGGTCTTGACCTTCTTTTCTGTATTAAGAGCCATTTCATGTGTAAATTTCGCAAATCGTTCAGCTAATCACATATATGCATCGTTTTAACTGAATGATTACACTGATTAAAAACGTACAGTACCAATATCATTTTCATGTACTTCGGATACACCATTTCAAATGCAAAAAATTTATTTTTGGGGTGGGTTGGAATACACATGCACCTTTAAATGTTTACTATTGCTTAGTTTTTAGTAATGATGGACATTAGATCGTGGAGTGGGTATTGTGTTTTTATCCAGGAGCCTAAATCGATATTCCTATTTTATGCCCTTGTCAGGTTATAATCAATAATATCCATACAACGCCATAATAATCATATCTATATTCAGTCGTAGCACAAGCTGTCACATTAAGCAAGGCTACTTCCCCGGCCCCCTAGAAAGCACAACGAGTTCTCTAAACCAATCCAAACCTCCAGCAACCTGGAAAATCCCCCTTGCTTTTGTTTTGATTTCATCCTAGAACTCCTGTAAAGCACTGTAAGAACAGCCAGTTCTTAGTGACATCTTTATTGACGTCTTATGTCCAACCTTACGTCAAACCCGGCACCTTTCAGGTATAAATATACCAACATTGCCTTAAGCAAACACACAGTGGTGGATTTGAAGCAGAGCAGCTAACTACTTGCCCGAGAGCCCAGCTGATGTGAGAGCCCACGGACGCTGCCCCTCCTCTTTGACGCACTGAGAGAGACGCTGTCTTTTCTCCTGCCGAGAAATCCAGCTCCGGTGCTTCCAGATACCTTTGCGGGTTACTGGGATATCGAATCCTGAGAGAGAGATACCAGACCTCCTGCTTTCTAATACCCAGGTACGGAGCTGACTAAAACCTTAGAGAGAATTCTTGACTCAGATTCTTGGCAAAACCAACTTAACTTAAACTGCTACTTACTTACTCCTTCCCACGTATTAGGCTTAGGTCAGGTACACCGGGGTAGGCGTATTCAGAAGCACCAGTTGAATACGTTAGTCAATGTATATAAGTATGTATATATTTTATCTATTTTAAAGTATCTTATGGCTAAGAAACCATATCAATGCTTTTACAGTATTATTTCTTAATCCTCCTTTTACTGTACGCACTTTACTTTACTATGAGTATTGCAATTGTGGCAATTCATTTCTCTTGTATGAGGAAGAAGACTGCTCAATAAATAACAACCTTTTATTGAAAACGCCCGCCTTTCTTTTCTTTGCACTGTGGTGAAACTAAGTATGCACACTGACTGAGTGAAATAGCTGTCTATTGTTTTCACACGACTCTAGAGATACACTCTTATTCTGAGAGAGCAAAGTTGTCATGTTATATGGTTGTCAGAAGCTAATCCCTTCTTGTCTATCCAGGGAGGTTAAACTCCTCCTCGTTTATTCGAAAAAGTTTCTAGTGACCTCTGAGCTAGCTGGCAAAAAAACTTAAGTCTTATATAGTCAGTAGAGACCTAGTTGAACTCAGTCCTACGTCTACACTGCTGAATAAATTATTCCAATGCGCAGAGCCTATTGGGACTATAGGAACTACACTACAGTATTGGGATATCACAGAGCTTCGAAAGGAACATATCGTATTAATTAAAATACCCCAGATTTCATTAAAGATAGCTCACTAAAGAAAGCGGAATAATTGCATGATGATTTGTTTTGCAGATGAGCACATACTAGTGTCAAGGGGCGGTTAAGTCGAAGTAGGTAAAATGACTTGAGGCTCTTTATGGATATTTATGGTATTGCAGTCGCGCTCAGATCCAACCTAATACTTGTGCGACGCTTGCGGAAGTGCAGAGCGGATGACCAGCACAGGTGTGGACCATTAGGCAGTACGGCACTATTTAAACGCTGGATTCCCATGGGAGCCCATCTCGCAACCTTTGGGAATGACACACTGCTGACTTTGCTGCCAGTAAAAGAGGTACTTTATTAGATTGCGAGCGATATAGTACAGAGGGGTCGATGCAGAGAATAGCTTGTTAAACTACTTGTTTCAATATCAGGCTTAACTTTTGCCCCGAGTATATTGAACTTAGTTTGGGTTTGTTTTATGTTTAGATCTTCCGTAACTGGGATCTTTCATGACTGAGGTTAGGGGGGACCCAGGGAGAGCCGTGCGCGAGCCGGTCTCTCCCTGGGTAGGTTCGCGCATGGACTGGCCACGGACAGGTGGCAATTAGGCAGCGCGAGGGACAGAGGCTATAAGTAGGGCCAGCGTAGGGCGGGAAAGGGTCGGACAGCGGGAGGCGGGTGACGGAGCTTGTTTTTGCGTCCGTGTGTGGGGTGTTTTGTTACCTTCTTGGCCTGGCGACTGATATGGCGGTGACGTCGGAGGTGCAGAGGGCCATACTGGTCTTGCGGGCGGCGGGCCGGGAGCACCTCCTGGTCCCTGGCGTTTCCAGTTTGGCAGGGGTGGGGCCTTAGCGCCCGGCCTGGAAGGCGTCCGGTGGTGTGTCAAAGGCTGTGTCTGCCTGCTTGTCTTCGCCGATGATTAACGAGGAAGCGTGGAACTGAATGACCATCTGCACTCCTGAATGACCATCTGCACTCCTGCCTCTCCTCATAATTATGAGGAGAGGCAGGAGTGCAGATGGTCATTCAGTTCCACACTTCCTCGTTAATCATCTACTGAACGAGAATTGTTTTTAAAAATAATCAAGGAATACACAGAATACACAGAGCTCACGACATTAAGGCATAAAGGAATCTTTGGGTCGTTTAAAACTCCGCATCTGATAGTGAGTAAAAACGAAGTCTACAGCTTCTTGGCTCCTTGATTTAAGATATTTTCAGCTCCACTGAAGAATGTTGCTGATATTGTCCCGAGGAAGACACAAAAGGGTGTGTCGAAACGCGTCGACAGGAATCAGCATCCTCAACAACTTCTGGGTATGATCATTATTTTGACAATAATTCCGTGTCCAATGTATATTCTTTGCAGTAATAGTTCATTTTAGAAAAATGAAATTTTTATTCTTCTTGTTTTAATCATGTGTATCAAAGAATATGTTCATATCAACTTTTATTAATGTAATTAAACTTTTTACTTTATCATATAATATCTTTCTTTGAGTCCCTCTCTCCTTATGGTGTGTCCTTTTTTCCTGTTTTTGTCAGACTTTGTCTTTTTGGCCTGGGCTTTTACCCTTGCACATGTTACTTGCAAGCATGGCAGGAATTTTTGAGATTTGGTGATGAGTTTCTTTTTCCAACAGGGGGGTTGTCTGAGGAGCAGTTTTTGTTGAGTTTTGTTTTACACTTGGTTGATAAAGGCCTTTCACACATCACTATCTCTGGTAAATTGGCGGGGATATCTTTTTATGGGCAGCTCCGGTGGGGAGGGATCCTGTGGATGGTGTTATGGTCAAAAATGTTTTGAAAGGTTTGGGTAGGATGCAGGCTGGTTCTAAGAGGCTGAGTCAGCCTGTCACTTTTGATTTACTTCAGCAAATGTTGTCCCACTTACCTTCTTGCTGTTGCGATGCTTCTGAGTGTGTCAAATTTAGGTTGTGTTTTGTGTGGTTATTTTTTGGGGCATTTCGGGCTTCAGAACTCTTGGGTTTGAGGAACATGTCAGGCCTGAATAGTAATGAGGTTTTTGTGGAAGGGGATAGATTGCGTCTTTGGCTACGAGTATCTAAAACGGATCAGTTGGGCAGGGGTAAATGGGTTTTCTTGGGGAGGAGTGTGTTGGATTCTTGTTGCCCAGTTCGGGAGTGGGAGTTTTTCATGGATTCCCCTGTTTTTAGGCCAGGTGTTCTCTTTTGCCATGCGGATGACAGCCCAATTTCTGTTTCCCAGTTATTGCCCGTTTTAAGGAAGGTGTTGTTGACTGTGGGGCAGAATCCTTTCCACTTTGGCACTCACTCTTTTAGGATTGGAGTGGCAACTGAAGCTGCCAGGTTGGGGTGGGACTGGTCTCAGATACGCAAAATTGGGAGACGGAGGTCGAGATGCTGCGAGAAATATGTTAGAAAGTAGTCTACCTTCGTCTTTTGCTAATATGTGTTTTTTCTCCTAGGTCCTTTGCACAGGATGGTCAGAGATAAACAAAGGGTATGGATTGTGGGACATTCCTTCGTGAAATGGGCCGCAGTCTCTGCAGAACGACAAATTTGTGGGAGGTCTCTGGGTCTCAGCAGTTTAACACATGGGGTCTTTTGGCATGGTAAAGGGGGAATGCGTTGGGGGGATTGTTTCCTTTTTTGTCTCTACTTTGTGAGGGAGAAGGGGGTCCGCCTGACTTGCTAGTAATTCACCTGGGTGAAAACGATCTGGTCTCCTTATCTGGTCTGACTTTGTTAAAATTGATGAAGATGGATTTGGAAGTCATCGCAGAAGCCTGGGCGAGCACCATGGTGATCTGGACGGAATTTGTCCCACGGCTATTATGGAATGGTGCACGGAATCACACAGCTATGGACAGAGCGAGGAGACAACTGAACCGATCTATGAGACTGTTTTGTAAGAATCTAAGTATTTTCAGTTTGGCACATCCTCATTTACAGGTTTCTGAACTGCACTTGTTTCGTGAGGATGGGGTTCACCTTTCCCAGTTGGGACAGTCCTTTTATTTATTAGAATTACGTGATTTGATTGCCAAAGTTTTGGATGTTCAATTGTGGTGCTCTCAGAATCAGTTTTAATTTGCTCTTTCGGGTGGGGCAGGAAAACTCTAAAGGTTTTCCTGGTTGGCGGGTTTTTAGTGGGGGGTGGGCAGCCTGCAGCGGGTTGGTCCATCCTCAAAGGGCAGTTAAAGGAAAGGAAGGGGTATCTATAAGAGTTAGTTGCTTCTGGGTTCGTAAGGGTTAACTTGGTGGGGGGTTTACTCTTGGTAAGGATGCTTAGTTAAACTGAAAGATTTTTGGATTAATAAATAAATACATGAGATATGTTGGTCAGATGTTTTGTTTCACGCCTGTGTTAATAAAGTGGCCATTTTTGCTTACTAAGAAGTCGTGGACAGTGATTTCTTGCGCGAGGGGGGACCCAGGGAGAGCCGTGCGTGAGCCGGTCTCTCCTTGGGTAGGTTCCCGCAGGGACTGGCCACGGACAGGTGGCAATTAGGCAGCGCGAGGGACAGAGGCTATAAGTAGGGCCAGCGTAGGGCGGGAAAGGGTCGGACAGCGGGAGGCGGGTGACGGAGCTTGTTTTTGCCCCACCCACCCTTCCCTCTTTTTCATTTTAGGCCTTTTTTATTTTCAGTGCTTTAGGTTCTGTTTATTTTTGTAGGTCTGCCATGCTAAGACAGGTTGGATTTTTCTTTTTGTAGGCGGGTTTTTAGTGGGGGGTGGGCAGCCTGGAGCGATTTGGTCCATCCTCAAATGGCAGTTAAAGGAAAGGAAGGGGTATCTGCAAGAGTTAGTTGCTTCTGGGTTCGTTAGGGTTAACTTGGTGGGGGGTTTACTCTTGGTAAGGATGCTTCGTTAAGCTGAAAGATATTTGGTTTAATAAATAAATAAATGAGACATGTTGGTCAGATGTTTTGTTTCACACCTGTCTTAATAAAGTGGCCTTTCTTGCTTACTAAGAAGTCGTGGACAGTGATTTCTTGCGCGTCTGGGGATTGCGGCAATTAACGCATCTTGACTGACTCGACATTAGAGCAGTTTATCAGATTACCAACAGCGCCATTGCCACTCTAAAGTAGGTATGGACATACACCTATGAGCGGTGAATTACGAAAAAATGATTGTCCCATAAATATTGAAATTGCTGATTAGGTTTGTTTGCATATCCAGATTGAATAGAGTGGAAAATTTTGAAAATATATGGCACTTAGGATCGCGGATTGAAGCAAGGTTCTACTGGGTCACATACGCAGGATTCTGACAGCCAGCCCAGAGTGCTTGATTAATATTATCTCAGGTACTCATTTATATATATATAACTATTGTAGAACACTCCATTGAATGAGCTAAGAGCTAGGTAGGTGAGATGGGCAGCTGTCCTTTTAAATATGAAATCGATGTTTTCTTCTCAGAAGAGCCAAGAAAGCTTATGACTCTCTGAAAAATAAGGCCTGAGTATGGTGAAACAGAAGTCCACAATCGGAAGACAGCATGACTATATTACATCACTAAGAAAGCGTTTTTTTACAACTCGAGCATATAACTATTACCATGCAAACCAGAAGTCATATTTAGAGATTGGTTCTCATAATAAGGCAGGGTGAGCAGTATACCCCCTTCCCCATCCGAAATAAAAATTAAGAATATGGTATTTTGACCTAGGGTGTTTACAAATAACTGGAGTACCCGATTGACAAAATATAAGGAAGCAGTCTACCCCCTGGAGTTTGGAAAATTGATAAGTTGAAGACCTTAGAATTTTTCCAATATATTTGCTCTCCATCAAGGAGATAACAGTAGTACGATTAGCAAACTGAAGAGTGAACGAGGGTGGAATGATGGTGTAGATAGATGTGAGAATTGGTGCCTAATAAGAATGTTTTTGGTTCTGAATGTCTATATTGATTGAAAATCATTGCGAATTTGGGTTTTAATTGGGGGCCTATACAAAAATCGATAGAAATTGTTCATAAAAGATGAATAGGGGATCGATGAAAACTGGTAGTTCTGTTAATCAAAAGAATTGTCAAGCTTTGTGGGGACAACACATTTATATGTTCTTTTTATGTTTTTTAGATTGTATTTGGCTTTTAACATTGAGAACAGAAAAAAGAAATACAACAACGTTTTTTGTCTTGAAAAAGGTGGTGCACAACGAGCAGCACACCGAAACGCGCCAACGCTATTGTCATTGTTAAATCCGAGGATTAAATGTGCTGTCATTCTCAAATATTAGCCTGACGTGGTGTTCAAGATTCTAACGGATAAATGATATATGATGATTTCGAAATGAATCACTTGATTTTGTCTCTTTCTTGTAAATGATTTTAACTTTTTATGATTGTTTTTGTGAAATGAATTTTTCATTATTGTGTTTTTAATTATTTACGTAATACATTTGAATATTGTCTTGACAATTTTGGAGACACATTTGCAATGGGTTTGTATGTGTAACCTGGGGAGATCCCTCACTCTGGCACAAGTGTGGATGAAGTATTGTATGAGTTTGAATGACTATTTGTGATAATAAGTCCAAGGGGAAATTACTTTACACTACAAGTCAAATTCATATCAGCTCTTCGCCTGCTTTATTGACCTGAAGTCAGGCTTCGATAAGGTACAGAGGGAATGGCTGTGGGCGGTGCCACTGAACCTATTGGATGTGATCATCAAGTTACATACCCACATTTGGGTACAAATCAAGGTAGGAGATGGTCGGAGACCACATGTAAGATCAGTTTAAACATAGGTCTGAAACAGCGATGCATCTTAGCACCCTGTCTATTTAACATATATACAGTGACCGTGGCAGCCATCTGGCCCAAGTGGTAAGCGCCCCCCCAAGGCTGGCCCAGGAACTACTAGGATGCCTCCAATACACAGAAGAGATCATCCTGCTCAACCAAACGCTGATAGATCTGCTGTGCTCAACTGACCAATTGAGTGTTTATATTCAAAACCTGATCCTGGAGCTCAATTACACTAAAACCAAAGTGGGTGGTTTTTTGGAGTTCTGCTGCCAAACTAAAGCCCACATTTTTATGGCGGGCAAACATATACGTCCTAAAATAGGTCATATGATGCAAATATCTTGGAGTCAATATGGACTCCCATTTAATATTCAAAGAACACCTTGTCACCAGAAGAGCCATGGCAAATAAATTCCTGTTTGCATTCAAAACTATACACACAAAGACACGCAAGGCATCATCCCACCTTCTACTTCAGCTCATTAACACAAAGTTCATACCATCGATCACCCATGGCTCTGAACTGCTGCATTGGGAAGAAGCAGCTACCCAAAACCTGTTACAGTTGAACCTTTTCAAAAAAGCTAATGGGGATACCATAGTTTGTCGGCAAGCCCAAGTCAGGCTAGAGCTTTACGTCATCCACCTCGACCCAGCAAGGAACGGGACCCTAGGAAAATGATGCTGGCGGCTGAGATCTGATCAACTCAACACAATGTGTCCTGCCTGTGTTGGCAGGAAATGAGAAAACAGCCCCTGGTTCTCTGCTTTACAACAGTCAATAAGAGCTTTAGAACTCGAGGATGCCTGGGGCATACCTATAGAATATGTTGCCTTCCAGTGGATCAGCAACAGAGCTGCCAAGCTCTGATCACACATTCTTGACATGGCAGAATCCGCACACAAATGTCACAGTCGGGCCGTTCTCCCTTCATGAACTGCCTGGGGCCCACATCTATACCTAACTGCCCATTTTTCCACCGCAATGAAATACGCCCTGTGGGGCATTTGGTGTTCATCAATCAGAGGACTTGGAAGCAGTAATGACTCACTTATGTGGATACAAATATGAAGCTTAGTGCATCTGCGTGTGTCCCCCTCCCTTCTAGTCCAAAGTGCTATGGCCAGCTTTGAGAGTCCTGCATGTTAGATCATGCTGCCCGGCAGTGACAGCTCTTCCAAATGGGTCCTCATCACATCTAGAAAGCTGGAAGAGCACTGATATCATTAGCCGAGTGGCGACAGGGTCTGGATTGGAGTTATTTTTTGATGTATTTTTTATTTTTACAGAGTTTTATATAGCGCGAACTAGACCCGAACTGAATCGGGTATCAGAGCGCTTTACATAGCACCACGTTACATGAGGACACGCATTCATTTTAGGTACGGGGAGATTAAGTGATTTGCCCAGAATCACAGGAGGTTTTTGGCGTCGTTACCGAGACTCGAACCCAGATCCGCGGTCCGAGGTCGAGCGCCCTAGCCGTTAGGCCAGCTCCTCTCCCCTGAGAGCAGCCCTGTTACTTGGAGCAGAACCTAGGGGGCTTGCATGAAGGCTGTGTGCTGTAACTGTTCAGGAGAGCCATCACTGCAGGGCGGCAGGACCTAATCTGAAGGGCCGTCAAAGCTAGACAAACAATTTCCATCTAAGTAAGACAGCTGACAGACACACAATAATAAACTTTTGTGGCTGTGACCGCATAGATGACACTGATGATCCGGTCAGGACTGCTTTTAAGAGGGAACCAAGTCCTTTGATGGAAATGCACCCAGTCAAAATAGTAATAATGAGTGTTGAGTGGGCGCTGCAATATGGAACATCGGATATGGTTGCGGCTCCAGAAAGTATAGGAGTGCAGAACCTCCCATGCATGTCGTTTCTAGGCAAACTCTGCCTGAGCTATGGTCTGAGATTGAGAGTTGTAGCCTTCTTAGTGATCAGTTTGAAGGCAATGAAGTCCAGTTTTGTATTCAAAGATCTCTAGGTTTAGGTTGCTTAAGGCCTGCTGAAGAACCGTTGGCCACAAGTTTTTGTGATTGGGCTGCGTCCTCATTTCCAACCACCTCAATGCAGCCAGTGAATCTTGTGGGGCTGCTCTAAGCTTCCAACAGTGTTTGATAAAGATGCCACTCCTGGCCTGGCTTTGATAGAACAGGCCAAATTCCAATCTCACCTGAGCTTGAGATATATATTGCAGAAGCCGCAACAGGGTCGATTGGAGCTGATTTAAATCTAAATAGTTCCAGGGATATTGACTCTACAGGGCAGTGTGATGTTTTATGCATTTGCATTTTTGGAGAGTACCTTAAATGTCTATCTTAAACGTACATTACTCAGTGATGGTTAATAGCGTTTTGCAGCTGATTAGACGCCCGGGGACTGACGCTTCGTCCATTAGAGAAAACTTGAAACCGAAGAGAGAGCTTATGCGAGGCGTCGTCCGTATACCGTCATTTTTCCAGCCGTGACTGCCTTGAAGCATTATATCGACTGCAGCCCGGATAACTGTTCTAAATATCAGACGGTTCCACAAACATTGTTTTGCTAAAATGGGAAGACGAAATGAAATAAAAAATAGGAAAAAGTGAAAACAAGTCAATTCCAGCCGGTAGAAAACACTGGAGCCAGCTGGTCTCGGCCTATTATTTCCTTTCTCGCTTTAATTAACTTTAGCCTGCGAATTCCACTTACTTGAGGAAATCAGCTGTTTGTTGAATTTAAAGAACCACCCTGTGTAACAAACCTGGGTCTCGGCGTCTGTATTACCAGCGACCACTATTTTTGAGAGTGGCCATTTCTTTGAATTGTCGTAGTCTCTGCCTGTGTCCCACAGTATACATGCCCTGATGAAGGTGCGGCCATAGATCGGGCCAAGCACTGAAACGCGCGTTGGCGTGTTGATATTCGATCCTGCTAATACCATCAACATTCTTCCCAGCGATGCACTGAGTTGATGTTGCAGGATATTTCCAGTGTATCTCTGTATGATTTTTTCTGTATGTGTAAATAAGGTATGAGTGTTTGTATGGGTGATGAAAGTGTAGAAAACTGTTAGGATGAGAATGGAAGAATGAATGGGATACATGGGGCGCGCCATGGAATTTTATGTGACTTAACCATCACAAATTTTGTATAAAATTATCATCTGATTGAGAAATATATATGAAAATAAAAGGATTTATTTTTGTATTCCGTGTTTGAACCTTCTTTGAATGGCCCCTTTTTGAAAGTGAGCTCAGAGTATTGTTCATTGATGTCTTAACAAAAATGTTTGGACTCCGAATGAGCCTTCAACCAAATATATAGGGCAGTGCCACGTCCTTGATTCTGTTGACAATAGTGGGAGACATTGTAAAATACTATGGTCAAACAAGGAGAGTTTGGAAGTTGTTGCGAGACCTTATTGAATTGAGCCTTTATTCTGAGAGCAGGTAAGATAATATGACCGAAAGAACTGAGAGGCAAGATTATAGAGCTGTGCCATAAGAGATATGTGAGAATTATAAAAGTAAGAGCGAAGGATGCTTTATTAGTCCCAACATGTGATCCTAGGTGTGTCAGAGTTTAAGTGTTTAAGTTTCGATAAGACCCCTGTAATATTGTGCCTTTTACTTAATTGTATATAGCTGTTCCTTTAAGGGTTGTGTTTATTGTTTAAGCAGCACCATAGCAATGGAATGTATATGTGTGGCCAGCAAGTCAGTTGCACCTGACTAGATCAAGCTGATGGATGGGAAATTTCCTTCTTCTGAATAAACTTATCGTTATTCATCATCCTGGAGATTATTCATGATTTTACACTGGTGACGAGGATGGGATCCGATAAGGAAAAAGCGATTCTTAAACCACGTATCAGCAAAGGCTGTCAATTATCGTTGTTCATTAATAAACAAAGCGTGCATCAGGACCGAGCGTCTGAAGCTTATTCAGAGGTAATTACTGTGTTTTATAAATAAACAAAGCGCTAGTTGCCTCTAGCCAACAGTCAATTGTTCTAACTGTCGCTTTTAAGTTGCTCGAGTGGACACATTGAAAGACAACATTGACATGTTGTCTCACCTGTTGCTATGTCACCCCATTTTTAGTGTAAAATCATGAATAATCTCCAGGATGATGAAAAAAGATAAGTTTATTCAGAAGAAGGAAATGTCCCATCCATCAGCTTGATCTAGGCAGGTGCAACTGACTTGCTGGCCACACATATACATTCCATTGCTATGGTGCTGCTTAAACAATAACTAAAACCCTTAAAGGAACAGCTATATACATTTAAGTAACAGGCACAATATTACAACCCCCTCCCCCCGTGCCCGTTAGAGTGCCCTCAAATGCCAATGTGCAGCTATGGATATAATGATGCAGGTAGTTTGGAGTAATGGTATTACCATATGTGTAGTTGCCCTAACTGAATTATTTTAAAACAGGCCTGAAGTTGATATTGTGTGTCAAGAGACACTGAAACCAATCTGAAGAGCAGCTATGTCATTCATAATTACAAGTGAATGGAGATGTTACAAGTCGTCTATGATGAAGAAATTACAGATGAGTTTATATACAGGGATTACAGACTCCGAAGTTTCATATGCATTTATTCTTCAAAGGGAGCTTTTTTTTTAATAGTTAGTTTCAAGTCATGTACTATCACAGTGGGCCTATTCACAAACTGCATGTTGTAGTGCATTTTGTAGTAACAGAATAGAACTACAAATGTTTGACAAAATGCTATTCACAAACCTATGTGTGCAGTTTTGGCATCCGCTGCCCCTATCTTGTTCTATATGGAGAGCTCTGTCCCGATTGTAGAGTCTCTGCACATGTAAGTATACATTTTAGTTCTAAATGGGGAATATTTACTACCAAGGGAGAGGGATTTAGTGAAAAGTAAAGTGGGGTTAGGGATGGCAGTAAGTTGTTTAGAAAGGGACGTGTACCTACCTACAAAATAGTAAGCCTATTGCTATTCACAGTCTGCCCTGCACTTTTGAGTAACTTTACATTCTTGTGTGAGTTTGTGAATACGCAAAAGTAGTAAAGTTACTCAAAAGTGTAAGAGTAATGTTACACATGTAAATTATTCACAAGGGTAACTTACTTTTGTGAATATGCTGGAGTATGTCTATTAGTTCTGATAAGGGGTAACAATTGCTGCATGTTGATAGCAGGACATGCTTGCCAACCCTGGATATTCATTGCAAATTATCTGGCGTGGTAGTCAGGGTGGTTCAAATAAAGTAAACAGGCAAAAGAGCATCTAGAAAAAACGTGTTGCTGGGTGTGGAAAGTTGTTATTTTGACAGATGAGCATTTGATGATAGATGAAAATGTTTGTTAATGAAACTGTTCAATTGGTGTACACATTTCCAAGCTTTGGACCTAATATTTAGTCCTTTTAGATCACACATAATGGTATTGCAATTCTGACTTTTCTTCAGGGCCACCTCAGATTTTCGCTTTTTTTTTTTACCCTGTTGTTTCTAGGCTTCGAACTCTCTTACCCATGCTAAGCAGGAGTAGAGTGACTCTGCTCCCCCTTTAAACATGGATAAATTGACCTATCCCTGATTGACATATTCTACTGCCTACAAGATCCTAGTACATGGTGTATAAAATGCCCCCAGGCCAGAAGTTAAATGCCGCCTGCAGCTTGAAGCAGCCATTGTGCTAGTCATAGAATGAGCCTGGAAAACATGCCTTCAGGCCAACCATGTGTAGCCTGACTGAAGCAGCCAAAAAAACATCTGTCAAAACTGAATTGACAAAATAATCCTTTTTGACAGGCTTTAAACTCAGATTTTAAATATTAATAAGTCAGCCTAAGTAAACTTTGTTCCCCACAGGTAGGGTGCCTGATATTTTAAAGTGAGCATGTGCGAAATTTAAGTTGACATATTCATTCCTCCAGTGACCAGTCACCAAAAGGTATTTTCACTGGGAAATGATGTCAAAAGTTTCAAATTACAGATTATGAACGTTAATCTGTACCTTTTGAGAGGAGATACCTACAAAAGTAATTCAAAAACTATTCTTAATATTTGTTAACAATCCAATTTAATGATAACATCAGATGTTTAATAAACATTTGGGAAAAGTAACTTTTAGAAAGTTACCTTTTACCTGCCTGAACCTCCAGTAGGCCAATTATATTACTACTGACAGCTGGCCGACCAGTTCTGAGCTTAATGAGGTGTGAAAATTACTTGGGTAGCAGAAACAATGACCTGTGTGGGGAGGCATTTGTCTTCCCCTTGCAGAAAGACACGTTAGGGTGGACCTAGGAACTTTATTAACTTGTGTAGGGTCTGCCTTTCACATGTAAATGTTAGGTGAGACCTAGGGAGGGATTCCTCAATCCAAGTTAGCTCCAATCGCAGTGATTTGGAAGCTACCGCCAGAACCACTTTGAGGGACCCCAAAGGAGAAGACTTTTCATTGCCCTGGGCACACTTCCAGGTTTGTAACAGGTTGTCCACTAGAGAGAAAAGGTTTCCCTATCTTGGATTTTAGGAGTAAGGTGCACTTTGTAATTGATTGATTGCAGTAGGTTGCCATTTTGTTCATTAAAATGTATATTTTTAACATTTGGTTTGGGATTTTTATTGTTTGGTGTTTTTACTGTATTAGTCTTTTGGTACTGTATACATTGCCCTAAATTAAGCCTTTCTGCTCTGTGACACAGCTACCAAGTGGTGCACCTTAGGTTAATTTTGTGACTTTTGGGGTTCACCTTGATGGGTTAATGTCCCTATTCCTTGAGGTGAACGGTCGCCTGACCCAAATATTAATCCATTTTCTGACAGTGGTCACCTCTACAGGCCACTTAATTTTCTGCTGTTTTAGAGGGGGACAAAGTAATTTCTATTCTGAAGGGTGCTATTCTAATTGTATTCTACAAGGTCTTCTGCCCAACCATTGCCTCTTATCTGTACGCCGCCCCTCTTCAATCTTTCCACACATGTGTTGAGAGATCACTTTATTGATTCAGTGCTCATACAGTCTAGGCTGCCATTTGAATGGGAAAGTCCTTGTTGTGTAATGCAGTGTCTTTCGTTTAAACACTGGAGGTGTATTACTGTAGACTTCTCCACTGCATTTGATAAAATTCAAAAGTGTATTCTGTGGTGAAAAATGCTTAAATACGCTTATGTTAATGTATCAGATATAGGAAGGTGAAGGAACCTTTCTCTATGCCATAAGGAACTTGGCAAGTCTCCACCTATTCTGGAATGTGGCGAATGTAGAACTCACCGCATTGCTAGCGCCAGGACACCTCCGGGTGACAGAGCGCTCTATAAATGTGATAAATAAATAAAATAAATAAAAAATTGCTGACTGTGGTAACTGTGTATGGTGGCCTCAATACTGTGACGAAAATATCTTGTCCCATATTTTGGGTGTAAAAATAACACCCCATCGGCGTTAATAATATACAATTTACACCCACATTTTGTAAATGTTATTAAGACTACAAGACAATGTATGCCATATGATATTTGTTATTTTTGTTATCAAGATTCTGACATACAGCAATTTTGGTATTGCTGGGATTTTGAGGTGACATGAATCTACCCTAACATACTAATAACAAAAAGTCGAAGGCAAATTCCCCCTCCTAGGTCAGTGACAACGAACACCAGTAAAGGAAGTCTGCAAATCCACCCGAAGATATTCCTTATTTATAAATCGAACCGTGAGCATTTGCATTTATTTTTGATTCCTAGTCATACATACATATGCCCAATACTAAATATACATTGTGACTTTATAATAAATCAGCTAGAGGGATGGCAGATTCATACTCATACTCATACCTTCTTTGGCTCTGGAGCAGTTGGTAGGTTACTTGTAGGATGATACTCAACATTTTAACATATTAATTAAGGGCAATGCCATGTTTACATTTCGGAGCAAGGTGAGAACAAATGATGCCCAGCCATGTTGTAGGCATCCTCTTTCTGTTTCAATGGTTTACTGATTTTCTCTGTTCCCAGGAACTCCCATATCCTACATAGTCACTCTCTAAAGTCATGACAAGAAGTGCTTTTGTTCCTTGAGGGTGACAGTTGGTGAACCCAAATAATAATACATGTTCTTACACTACCCATCCCTGAACCCTAAAACTCCTTACAAGCTCTACACAAATATTAGACTTTACAACGCCGATCTTTACCCTACTTGCCTTTACCCCATTATACCATGCAATGCAGCTGTAATATCTATCTATCTATCTATCTATCTATCTATCTATCTATCTATCTATCTATCTATCTATCTATCTATCTATCTATCTATCTATCTATCTATCTATCTATCTATCTATCTATCTATCTATCTATCTATCTATCTATCTATCTATCTATCTATCTATCTATCTATCTATCTATCTATCTATCTATCTATCTTTCTGTATATCTACTTTTAGTGGTTCACATTTTACCACTTCTAAGGATGCCCAACACTCATGCATTGTAGCATGGAACCTGGGAGCAGATCTGGTAAAAATGGTTCCCAAATCACCGCAGCACTGCCAAGATGAACATGCTCACTAATAGGACAGTGTAAGTGTGTAAGTCATCTCAATGACGTGTTTCAACTGAACAGCGCCTTGGTCATAACATGGCTGACAATGTAACATGTTGTAAAATACAAGAATCATACTCAACATATTGAACGGAACTTGTCCCAGAATCAACGCCATCTTGAATCAGGTTATACAATACAGAAGTGAAGGTGAAATATGTGAAACAGATCAGATGTTAGCAAGTCCATGCTCATTGCGGTCTTATTTATGGTCCTATCATTTCCAAGCATAAATATCATCTAATCCCAATTCAACCAAATCATGAGTGGCTATTCCACGATGGACATCCACACCACTTTTTTATTTATAATTAATTTCCCTGGTCCCTCAGGAATCCAATGAGGGCCCCATAAGGCTTCAGGGACACCTCCCTCAAGGGCAGGGGGTCATGGTACCCCTGCCCTGTACCTTATATGGTACTTTAAAGACATTTTTAGGACACTATCCCAAGTCCCAGAGTCTTATAATATCTGCAACAACATTTCTGTTCATGTTGCTGCCAGCCAATCAGAGTGCTCGCTCTAAAAAAACAGCCAAACTAAAGGCTTGAATTTTTAAATTTCAGTTCAACTGTCAATATATCTATACATTTTTAACCTTAATTTTTTTTAAAGTACTGAACTGATTTACACAAATTCCCCAAAAAGAAAACATTCTGGTTATGGAGCTGCTAAATTTGATGTCATTTCATTCAGCAGTACTGCTGTCTTAATGGAAAATGTATGGAAAAATTACGATTTAAAGCTTCCACTTTTTCTCGGCCCCTTGCTTAATGGATCACCCTGAAACTTTCCAGGAAGAAGCTGCAGTGAAGGGGGTCGTGGCCAGCAGAGCCAACATGGTGGACACACTCTAGCGAGGCTCTGCATCAATACCCTATAATCCATTTCCTATCCTAGTTGCCAGCTCATATGCGTATATGGCAGGCCCTGAGTCGACCCCGTAGTCCCTAGCCCTGGTGTCGGGGTGATCTCTGTGGCAATAGGAGCACGGAAACGAGAGGATTGCATGGGGAACCATCCGTGGCCTACGCCCTTGTGCTGGGAGGCTGGGCCCGATCCCCAGCGGTTGGTGCCGCAACTGTTGGAGTGCCTGGCAGCACTGCTGTCAGAGTGTCCTTCACCCGCTTTTTGCTTGCCAGCACGGGTGTCGATGTGGGCCTGTCGGTGCCTTTACTCAGGTGGCTGTGGCCGGGAGCATGGTTACCCTGATGTCTGGCGCTAATTGCGGCTCAGACCGGGGTGTGAGGTGGCCTGCCCCTGGTGTGTGCCCTCCTGTTGAGCATTGGGGCTCTGGAGAGCAGTATACAGCGCCGTGACCCAACAGTGTTATATTCCTGGGTTAGGCCCATGTAGCGAGGCAGCTTATTCCTTACATTGTCCTAGAAAATAACATTTCAGCTCTGAACTTTTGCACACATTGCTTGCACAACAAAGTTGTATTTGTTTCTCTGAAACTACTTTGTTTACACATCCAGCTTCGCACAACATTATCACGATGCCTTGAATTTCATGTACTAAGCCTCTCTACCCACTAGGTGCAAAAGTCATCCTATCTTCAGCCACTATGCGACGGCGCTATCCACATATCGATAACATAACTAATCTAGCACACACAACGCGTAGTCTGCTTTTTAAAATAAATAATAGGCTTCCCGATAGATTGGTAAAGAAGGCACGGCTGCTGTCACCAAAGGTCCCTGCATGCTGAAAAATCACCATGCACCCGTCTGACATTCCGTGAGGGGTGTCCAACTCGAGACCAAGACGGGGCCCTTCACTCTCTCCTACCAGGTAATGGGGTTGGATCGTCCCTTGGGGGTATTCTTGGCTCTACACCTACACACACTCTAGGTACACTTAGAGTAGGGTCTGAATCGTAGGGGTACGTTGGATTACCCGTTTGGATATATGCCTGCATATATTCATTACTTCAGCACCATGGTAGAAATGTATCCACTGTTTACTTTTTTGAGTTTGTAATCTCCTTTATTTGCTTCTGTCTCCTAATCATTGCAGCTCACGTATTTTATGCAAGAATAACGTTCAATAAATATAATTGAAAACGACCCACTGTGTATTCATGGTATATTTCTCTGAGAACAAGTGAGCACGAATGACTGAGCGAAAGATTCTGCAATGTTTCCACGATCCTGGGAGATTGTTGGAGATATGAGACCCCCCATGACGATCGCTGGTCTGGGTGGGACACCGGTGCTACTGCCCAGGGCGCATGTGGGCGACGTTGCAGACGCTGCACGACAATGTGACCGTCCCCAATGCCTGGGGCCTCACCGGACCTGGAGCAAGTGATAGCTTAGCGCCGCTAGGTGTTGGAACATGCAGCTGCGGTTGTAGAGCAGTTGCAGAACTTAACCACTGATACCAAGTGGCTTCACTCTTCTGGCGATGATAGTTCAACAGCAACATGGCCTTCTAAACTAGATTCGGTGCCTCCCAAGAGGTGACAACACAAACATCAGATGATATCATCTGACGCACTGTGGTCATGGTTAATGCTGGATTTCTCAAATTGTATGTCATATCCTCGGACCCTTAGAACTGCAGTCTGACTAATGTAATTCCTGTTACAAAAGCTCCATGCCTGCCCATGCAGCACCCCCCCAGGGCGGGTCACCACCAGCCTCTGATGCAGAATGACGGCGGAAGCTCACGCAGTAATGCTGGTAACGGTTATAGTCTAACCCTGGGCGTAGTTTGCGTAGTAGCACTACACGTAGCTGCCAGTAGTATACTTTGAACTACACGTAGTCTGCGTAGTGCGTAGCTGATGGCATTGTGTACTTGTCTGCACTGTGCAATAATTGCAAATGGCAACTTGCACAGTGCCAGTTATGATAAAATAAGTATCTCTATCTTTATGTTTTGAAAACCTTTATTGTGTTTTAGGAAAAAACATATACAGGAAAAAGACATTTTTTTTACAAAATGATCATGAGTCAAAGATCAAAGTTCAGAATTACATTGCGCCTAGATATAGATTATGTTGTCATAAAAAACCTATATAAGTGCCAATCCTTATTCCCCCGTGGCAGGGGTCATGTACAACAGAGAAACCATCAAGAATTTCAAGTAACTCATTCTTTCCATTTAGGCACTTGCCATGTGGCCAAAGCCTGTTCATCTCCCAAAAGTTCACGATCTGCAGCCACATAAGTGTTTAATGAGTTCTGCACGTTTTCGGATCAAAAGTCTTATGCAAATAGAACATAAGATTCCTTGCTTCCCAAAGGGATTCTTTCCCATAGTTAATACGTCTTCAGGCAATTGGATAGCGGGAAGTAGGCAATGTCCAGCTATACAAGATAGTCTCAAAAGTCAGAGTGGAAATGTTCGCAATGTGAAGCAAGATAGGCTGAAGCAATGTCTAGAAGTCTTGTGCATACTGACAACCCCAAAGCAAATGATACACCGTCTCTTCATTGGCACATGTTGGTCTTGGGCACTTTGCGGAGGGAGCAAGGCCTCTACGATGCTGAAATGTCTTTACCGGAAGGTATCCATGGGCACTAATCCAGGCGATGTCCTTGTGACTGCAACCAAGATCTCTGTGTCCCACCATACGCTTAAACCGCATGTGACTGCTTTTCCGAAAGGGACCCTATAATGACTGTTTTTTCTCTACAAAATAAGGCAAGAGACTTTACAAATGTCTCGGGTAAGATCAGTTAAGTCTATTGTGCACAGAAATGTCTGTAAGGCCACATAGTAAGGAGGAACAGTTTGAGCCAGTGGCCGCAAATTGGAACGGGTAAAAAGTCCAAACGTTCGCAACATAGAACCTTTAAAATAATGAGTAAAACAGCTAGCTGTGGTTGAAACATCTTCTGTTCTGGAAATAGTATGACTAAATAATTTAGAATACAAAAAAGTCTTGAGATCTTTAAGACCTTTCCCCACATTTCTCCAATGCTTACAAGTTTTTTCTCTACTTAATTTTTCCATTTTGGACCTCCATAAAAAGGTAAAAAGCACATTTGCACATTTCTGCAACACCTGTGGGGAGGGAGGAAAAATCATTGAAGTGTAAAGTAATAATGGAAATAATACAGCTTTAATAACTAATACTTTGCCTTCCAATGTGAGTTTAAGGGTAGACCACATAGATATTTTCTATACTATTTTGTCATGCAGTATTGCCCAGTTCTTTTGAATATGCCTTTGTGACGCAAAATAAAGGCTCAAAATCTTCGTAGGTTCAGTGGTGGTAGTCACAGGCAGATTTGCCAACCGGTCCCAGGGGCCAGCTGTTACACACACACTTTTTTCCATATTCAGTGCAAGACCTGAAACAGGTGAAAATAATGAAGTGTGCAAAAGAGCTCTGCGCGCTGATGCTGCAGTGGTGCATAGGACTGTAACATCGTCCATGTATGCTACTACTTTGCCGGTGAGGCTGAACCACCCGGTACAAGTGCCCCCCTAATTACCTTGTCATTTCGCAATTTACACAAGAACGGTTCCAAAGCGCACACAAAAGGTGCGGTAGACAAAGGGCAGCCTTGTCGTACCCCCTTATGTATCTGGAAGGCCTTGGTATGAAAACCATTGATAGTCACTTTGCTGCTTGCTTGTTTGTATAATATATGTAACATTTGCATGATATTGGGGGGGGTACCTGCAAATGGGACAACACTGCAAAAAGGAAATTATGTGAAACACTATTAATGCTTTGCAAAAATCCAAACTCAATATTCCCAAAGGGATGTTTCTGTCCAGATTGTAATGTAGAATATCTCAAATGATCATAAGACTGTCAACAATAGGGCGTCCCCTTATTGCACATGTTTGGTCTCGATGGATACTAGTACGCAATACAGAGTGGAACCTACGTGCTAACACTTTGGATAACAGCTTGTAATCCACGTTAAGCAAAGAAATCGGGTGCCAGTTCTGAAGAGATGTTTCACCCCTTTCTTATAAAGGAGGGTGATGAGTCCTGTGGAAAATCTGTGGTGAATGTATCATGCTCAAAACTATGTACAATCATGTCCATAAAATCTTTACAAAGCACACCCCAAAACTTTTTTATAAAACTCCCACGGTAACCCATCCAAACCAGGACTGGAACCCCAGGGTGCAGCTCCCAAAGCTGCAAGAAAGTCTTCTCCATCAAAAGGTTCCCCCAAAAACTTTATTTGTTCATCAATAAGACGTTCTGTAAGTGCTTCGCAGTATAACTATATGTCTTCTTTGGAAGGAGGAGCGCTTGGAGAGGCATACAACGCTGTATAGAATGTGTAGGCTATGTGTTTGCATTGTTCTACCCCAGTCACTCTAATACCTTTGTCATTTAAAAGCGTAGTGAGTAGTTTATGAGATGTTGCTGCTTTGCGAAAAAAGAAAGCAGTACACTTTTCATCTTCTTGATAATGTTTCACCCTGGAATGAAAAATGATAGTTTTGCTTTTCTTTGTAAGCCATGCATTCATTTCTGTCTCAAGTGATCTGACATCGTCTTTGACATCTTTCCCTGCATCACCCAATTGTTGCCATAAAATAGGTCTTTTTTGTAACATAAGAAAATGTTGCCACTCTAACTTGTGCAATACCCGTCCCTGTGTTTGGAAGAAAATCCGTGTTGGTGTTTAACTCAGCGCCACCATTGATAGGGTGTGGAGAAGGTACTTTTGCGAGCTGCCCATTTACCATCACATTTGGCGTATTTATCACAAATCTCTTCTTGTTCCAATAATGAACAATTAAGTTTCCATTTGCCTGGACTCCTTTGAGGTCTGGCAGGAACAGAGAGCGACGTGGACACCAAGTGATGATATGAAAAGGAAACAGGAGTGACGGTGCCAGGTTGTGCACACAGTAGCTTAGCTGCAAATATATAATCAATACGCGATTTGACTCCTCCATGGTCTGAAACCAATGTAAAGCCTGTCCCTGATGGAGAAATGTTCCTGTGGGTATCATATAGACATAGGTCATAAATTAGTGCTTTTAAAAGTTTTGAGGTTACATCCATAGTGTACTCAGTGTGTACCCCTTGCCTGTCTTTACCATGGGTGATGCAATTAAAGTCTCCAACTAACAGTAATGGTGTTGAACCTGTTAAAAAAGGCTTGATTAGTGAAAACAAATTCTCATGTTCTGTTTTTTTGGCTGGAGCATAAACTCCACATATCTTTAAAGGGATTCCAGCCATATGTACAGACAGCAGAACTGCTCTCCGTGGAGATAGAATTTTCTCTTCCATTATCTGCCAATGCCTATTTTGAAAAAGAACAACAACTCCGTCATTCTTATTGCCCCTGCCTGACCATGCAGAGGGTCCTTTTCGCCAAGGATTGGAAAAGAAAAATAGTTGGGTTTAAAACCAAGGTGACCTTCTTGTATTAAATGACATCAGCTTGGACATTTTTACAATAATGAAGGATCATATGTTGCCGTTTTTCCCACTCATACCTCTAACATTGCAAGTGGAAATTGTTAATGCCATGAGTATAGTAAGTAAAACAACAGCCATGTTATAATTATTGTGATTCAGGCACTACAACAGGAGGAGAACATGCAAACTGTGAATCTGTATCTTGGTCAATACCTTCAAATGAAACCTGTGAAAGCAAAGCCTCTAAGTTAGGCGAAGCCTCCAAATCAATAACCTGACTATCTTGCACTTCTGTAACCTGAGCAACATTGTTGATACCCTCCTCGGAGTCCGAGAGGTTAAGTAGGGGGTCAAACCTCCCCCATCTTGTTTGGTGGTCCAAGGAGGATGTGCGCCGCCTTGTATTTACTTTGTGAATTGGGCCCACTGCTTGTTTTAAACCATTATGTTTTTTTGAGTTATAAGTGGCCCACCCACTATGTTTCATGTCAGCCTCTGCACTAGAGACCACCACAGCTGAGGCTAAAGAGGCGGCTGTGTCTTCTGCTACTTTGCGCAAATCTCTGACTGCGCCAGCCACACTGGATTCATGACCTGCAGGAGGAATAATGGAGTTAGATATAATCATAGAATCATTGGAGGAAGGCTCAACATATAGGCACAGATTTGGAACATTAGCACACGGAGTAGATGAGTCACGTAGCTTTGCCCCCTCACGGCGTGCAAGTTTTTCCAGAATAACCTGCTTCATTTGCTCTGCCTCAAGTCTCTTTTTTTGCTTGTTGTAATTCTTTTTGGATTTTCTCAGGGTCAGGCTCTTCACCTTGGGAAGAAGGAACAGCTGCAATCTCACAGTCCTCCTCCCCCTCAGGCACACTACACTTGCGGATCTCCATACCTTCAAATACACCCAAAATGTCTGAATCAGTGACTTCAGCCTGTGCCGATGTTGATGGCTCAGCAGAGGATGGAGCAGGGGCAGAGGTACCGGGAGGCGTGGTATGGGAAGATTGCCCATGCGAACCAGCAGCTGACGGATTTGAAAACTTACTTTTGGGACATGCTTTAAAGAGATGATCAATGCTACCACACAGATTGCATTTTTTGGGGACACAATACTCCTGTGCCTTGTGATCCATACCGCCCCAGTTTCTACAAACCAAGCCTGAGCACTGTTCTTTTGCATGCCCAAATTGCTGACACAATCTGCAAAATAAGGGTTGACCAGAATAAACCAGGAAGCCCTTGCTAGCGCCTAGTACAAAAGTCTGTGGAGGATGAGCCAAGCCTCGCACTCCAGTAACATCTTCTTTAATAGTCACTACATATTTTCTTTTGCCATTCCAAATGCCACAGATATTCTTAATTTTCTGACCCCCTATGGTAGTAGCACAATATCTCTGCAAAAACACTTTAATGAGGCGAGGATCAGTGTAGGGATTATACATGTGCACCACAACCATATCTTCCTTGGGCGCAAACATAGGCGTAAACGTGAGTCCCTGCATAGTCCCACAATCACGACGTGCCTGTGCATTATGCAAAAAACCTTGGCAAATGGAATCACTTGCAATTGTAATGTCTAAAATTCCTCTATTTGAAAAGTCTTGCACACATTCTACGGCACGTTCTACAATATCACATTCCTTTTTTAATGACATCCTCAATAATAAAAAGCACATTTTTTCCCTTTCTATGCGCTTCTGCAACCTCAACTCGAACCGAGTTAGGGATAAAATCAAATGCCCTAGAGGCCTCCGACATCGTGGAAAAGGTTGTCATGTGTAGTAAAGGAATGTTGCAGAGTCCACTTGATATGTTAAGATCCTTTATTGCAGGTTCCTTCCAGGTTAGACAGATAAGTTAAGTTCTAAGGTAAACAGGAGAAACCCCACCTGGAGCTCGCTGTTGGTAGCTCAGCCTCAGATGACCAACTGCCACAATAGGTAATAGAAAGGTACAGTCAGCTAGAGAGACACTCTGGCATTCTATGATGTCATAAGTATAATAGTATTGTCTAGCCAGAGAGGAACAGTGAAGATAGTATTTACTACACATCCTCTCTCTTTATGGAGTAATAGCAGAACAAAGGAATAATCAACAATAATACCTAATATGCCTCAAACAGTAAGGAAGTACACAATTTAGAAGAAGCAAAATTATTAGTAGTGTACAACAAAAGATGACTTTAGCATAAGGTATTATTTGGAGAGAAGAGAACAAGGAATCAGCATTATGATATAATATGCCACATCCTCTTCCCTTAACAAAAGGGTAAGGTTTTGAAACAAAACCAAGATTATTTTGAACATTACCCTTGTAGAAGATATGTCGACACTAATTGTATGATAAAAATACAACTGAAAATCTCACCTAAATGAAGCCCTGGCCAGTAGCTACAAGCAGGTAGACTCAGACAAAACACCGTGTACAAACATTTTCTATCAATAATAGGAGACGTTGAACCTCTCTTGAAAAGGGTACGTTGCAGGACAGCATGGGCGTTGACTACCCAAAATTATTTAGCTTCCCCTAAATAGGGTACACCACAGAGTAGACAAAATATCTCTGGGAAAAGGGCATGGACTACCCATAACTACTTATGGAACATGGGACTACCCAAAAAAAAACATTTAACCTCCCCTGAAAAGGGTACACCGCAGAGTAAACAAAATATCTCTGGGAAAAGGGGCATGGACTATCCATTAATACTTATGGAACATACTACGGGCATGGAATACCCATCGACATCCCCAATCAACCAACCATGGGCATGGACTACCACAGACTCTAACGTCCCCAGACGAGGGTACAGCGCATAGTATGGACTATAACCCTGGGACAAGAGATGGGCATGGACTACCCGCAAACACCAACATACTCAGGTAAAGGTACAACCATGGGCATGGACTACCCACAAAAATCAACATCTCCAGACTAGGGTACTCGACAGGATAAAGACTAAAACCCTGGGACAAGAGACTATTTGCAAACATTCAACAAGGACTAGGGAAACACACACCTTGTGAACTGGTATGGGCTTGGACTACCCACTATGACATCACACCCACACTGATAAATGAAACGACACTAAGCCCTACATAGGATTCACTATAGGGTACATCATAACCCTAGAAAAATGATTTCGGTAGAGTTAAATACTGTCAATCTGATCCCAGATGTAAACGATAGGGCAAACACTGAAGAGACTACCAAGCACACAAAAGATCATGCTGAAAACAATATGCAAGCTAAACACTTTAAAACAAATTAGTAAACAATGCCAGCTCCGGTGTGCGACCTCTCACCCGGGATTCAAACGCACAGACCATAACCAACCAGGATATATATGAAGTCAACTTGCTGTGTCCCAGTAGAAGGCTTGCAGGTCGATGTAACGTTGAAAACGCTGTCCAGGCAGCCATCACAGCTCCAGGAGCAAAGTCTTTGCCAGTGCTTAGATAGGCAACTACACGTGAACTCAGTCAGGAGCATGGTGAAAAGCAGCAAGTAAGACCAGAAAGGCCGGACTAAGTACCTCAGCGAAAACGAAGACATGCTGTTAGTACTGGTCAAGTAATGCTCTAGTCCATAGTATAACGCTGGTGAGTAACTGGCAAAATCATGGAAGTTTGCGCGATGCGCGTTTATCACAGCCAACCTTCAAATTGATATGCTAATGTCAAGCACCGATGACGGCATGTTGCCTCACGCCGCGCTGAGTGGCTCACGGCACGTCTGTGCGAATGGAGACGTGAGACAATAGCACACAGAGGAGACGGAAGAACGACATTGTGGTACCATGGAAACTGCACAGAGAGTAGAGGTAAGAGCGCGCTGAGACACCTTTGAAAAGGACAGCTCGCGCGTGATTGAAAAGTCAAACTGCCAAACTGCTCCGCAAAACTCTCTGTGTCCACGGCAAAGTATACAATCGCACAAGAAGGCGACATCAACCCAGTTACCTCAAGGTCTCCTCTTGTCTTGTCTTGTTCCTCGCAAAGCACTCTGTCAAACACAGACCCAGGGGCGATACACCAGCGCAGAGCATGCGAGAACGAAGACACAGTTGGCTCTTGTTAACAAGTGTTACAAATCACACAGACAGTTCCTCTGATAAAGATTAGAAAAGTTCACCGCATTTGTCACTGAAGCGGTCAATAAATTACCTCACAAATGCACTTACATAGCGCAGGCTGTGTAGAAAATCCCTCGTTGCAAGTTGAAACGCACTGCCATCCTCTGTAACTTGCTAAAGTATAATTTGCCAGTTGCTGCCAATATTTGACGCTTCTCACCCTGGATGAAGGCCAGAAGAAATAGATACACAGTGTAGGCCTCAGGGAATAGTGTTGCTGGAGAAACTTTTCCCAGGCAGGAACAGCGAGAAAGAAGTCAAATAAGTATAAACGCCCAGGGTGCAGGTTTTTCATCTACCAGCAGACATCAAAGTAAAGACACAAACCCAGGGTACAGGCTGTCCAGGTGAAACAGGACACTGGTGGGGTCAGCTGGGCATTACCTTTTTATTTTCACTTCTCGTGTTCAAAATTCTTGATGTCTTAAGTTCCTTATCTTAAAGTTGCTTAAATCCTTAGTTTGTCTTTAACTACAGTTCACGCGTAGGTTCATCCTTTTCAAAAACGTCGCCAAATTGTAGTAAAGGAATGTTGCAGAGTCCACTTGATATGTTAAGATCCTTTATTGCAGGTTCCTTCCAGGTTAGACAGATAAGTTAAGTTCTAAGGTAAACAGGAGAAACCCCACCAGGAGCTCGCTGTTGGTAGCTCAGCCTCAGATGACCAACTGCCACAATAGGTAATAGAAAGGTACAGTCGGCTAGAGAGACACTCTGGCATTCTATGATGTCATAAGTATAATAGTATTGTCTAGCCAGAGAGGAACAGTGAAGATAGTATTTACTACACATCCTCTCTCTTTATGGAGTAATAGCAGAACAAAGGAATAATCAACAATAATACCTAATATGCCTCAAACAGTAAGGAAGTACACAATTTAGAAGAAGCAAAATTATTAGTAGTGTACAACAAAAGATGACTTTAGCATAAGGTATTATTTGGAGAGAAGAGAACAAGGAATCAGCATTATGATATAATATGCCACATCCTCTTCCCTTAACAAAAGGGTAAGGTTTTGAAACAAAACCAAGATTATTTTGAACATTACCCTTGTAGAAGATATGTCGACACTAATTGTATGATAAAAATACAACTGAAAATCTCACCTAAATGAAGCCCTGGCCAGTAGCTACAAGCAGGTAGACTCATACAAAACACCGTGTACAAACATTTTCTATCAATAATAGGAGACGTTGAACCTCTCTTGAAAAGGGTACGTTGCAGGACAGCATGGGCGTTGACTACCCAAAATTTTTTAGCTTCCCCTAAATAGGGTACACCACAGAGTAGACAAAATATCTCTGGGAAAAGGGCATGGACTACCCATAACTACTTATGGAACATGGGACTACCCAAAAAAAAACATTTTACCTCCCCTGAAAAGGGTACACCGCAGAGTAAACAAAATATCTCTGGGAAAAGGGGCATGGACTATCCATTAATACTTATGGAACATACTACGGGCATGGACTACCCATCGACATCCCCAATCAACCAACCATGGGCATGGACTACCACAGACTCTAACGTCCCCAGACGAGGGTACAGCGCATAGTATGGACTATAACCCTGGGACAAGAGATGGGCATGGACTACCCACAAACACCAACATACTCAGGTAAGGGTACAACCATGGGCATGGACTACCCACAAAAATCAACATCTCCAGACTAGGGTACTCGACAGGATAAAGACTAAAACCCTGGGACAAGAGACTATTCGCAAACATTCAACAAGGACTAGGGAAACACACACCTTGTGAACTGATATGGGCTTGGACTACCCACTATGACATCACACCCACACTGATAAATGAAACGACACTAAACCCTACATAGGATTCACTATAGGGTACATCATAACCCTAGAAAAATGATTTCGGTAGAGTTAAATACTGTCAATCTGATCCCAGATGTAAACGATAGGGCAAACACTGAAGAGACTATCAAGCACACAAAAGATCATGCTGAAAACAATATGCAAGCTAAACACTTTAAAATAAATTAGTAAACAATGCCAGCTCCGGTGTGCGACCTCTCACCCGGGATCCAAACGCACAGACCATATACCAAACAGGATATATATGAAGTCAACTTGCTGTGTCCCAGTAGAAGGCTTGCAGGTCGATGTAACGTTGAAAACGCTGTCCAGGCAGCCATCACAGCTCCAGGAGCAAAGTCTTTGCCAGTGCTTAGATAGGCAACTACACGTGAACTCAGTCAGGAGCATGGTGAAAAGCAGCAAGTAAGACCAGAAAGGCCGGACTAAGTACCTCAGCGAAAACGAAGACATGCTGTTAGTACTGGTCAAGTAATGCTCTAGTCCATAGTATAACGCTGGTGAGTAACTGGCAAAATCATGGAAGTTTGCGCGATGCGCGTTTATCACAGCCAACCTTCAAATTGATATGCTAATGTCAAGCCCCGATGACGGCATGTTGCCTCACGCCGCGCTGAGTGGCTCACGGCACGTCTGTGCGAATGGAGACGTGAGACAATAGCACACAGAGGAGACGGAAGAACGACATTGTGGTACCATGGAAACTGCACAGAGAGTAGAGGTAAGAGCGCGCTGAGACACCTTTGAAAAGGACAGCTCGCGCGTGATTGAAAAGTCAAACTGCCAAACTGCTCCGCAAAACTCTCTGTGTCCACGGCAAAGTATACAATCGCACAAGAAGGCGACAACAACCCAGTTACCTCAAGGTCTCCTCTTGTCTTGTCTTGTTCCTCGCAAAGCACTCTGTCAAACACAGACCCAGGGGCGATACACCAGCGCAGAGCATGCGAGAACGAAGACACAGTTGGCTCTTGTTAACAAGTGTTACAAATCACACAGACAGTTCCTCTGATAAAGATTAGAAAAGTTCACCGCATTTGTCACTGAAGCGGTCAATAAATTACCTCACAAATGCACTTACATAGCGCAGGCTGTGTAGAAAATCCCTCGTTGCAAGTTGAAACGCACTGCCATCCTCTGTAACTTGCTAAAGTATAATTTGCCAGTTGCTGCCAATATTTGACGCTTCTCACCCTGGATGAAGGCCAGAAGAAATAGATACACAGTGTAGGCCTCAGGGAATAGTGTTGCTGGAGAAACTTTTCCCAGGCAGGAACAGCGAGAAAGAAGTCAAATAAGTATAAACGCCCAGGGTGCAGGTTTTTCATCTACCAGCAGACATCAAAGTAAAGACACAAACCCAGGGTACAGGCTGTCCAGGTGAAACAGGACACTGGTGGGGTCAGCTGGGCATTACATTTTTGTTTTCACTTCTTGTGTTCAAAATTCTTGATGTCTTAAGTTCCTTATCTTAAAGTTGCTTAAATCCTTAGTTTGTCTTTAACTACAGTTCACGCGTAGGTTCATCCTTTTCAAAAACGTCGCCAAATTGTAGTAAAGGAATGTTGCAGAGTCCACTTGATATGTTAAGATCCTTTATTGCAGGTTCCTTCCAGGTTAGACAGATAAGTTAAGTTCTAAGGTAAACAGGAGAAACCCCACCAGGAGCTCGCTGTTGGTAGCTCAGCCTCAGATGACCAACTGCCACAATAGGTAATAGAAAGGTATAGTCAGCTAGAGAGACACTCTGGCATTCTATGATGTCATAAGTATAATAGTATTGTCTAGCCAGAGAGGAACAGTGAAGATAGTATTTACTACATCATGGCCCCTAGTTAAAGGTACAACTGCGTTAGTCAAAATGAAAATAGAGCCAAGTCTCGGCGTTATGTCTTAAGGAAGAGGCAGCTGCCACTTCAATTCTATAATGTAAGCAGCAGTCACAAGCAAAACGAGAAAAAAACGTCTCTGCCTTACCTCCATGGGTAGGGAAAAAAGTTCACACACTAAGGCACCTGCCAGGTGTCACAATGGAAGTCAGACACGCTCGCAAGGGCAGCCGCCTGTGTGCACCTCGTTCTGTAGCCCCCACCTGCTCTGGAGCAAGCACTGACAGGGGGGCTGGCCCCCCTGCCTCTTATGCAATGTATTCAGTACAGTACTACTGACCTGAGTGCTTAGAACCAAACCCAAAGTTCCAAGTGGAACTGGGATGTACATTATAAAATGCAGTATCATTAAAGGGGAAGGGAAGAAAAGGAAACCAATAAAATACAATTGTAACACATGCCTTCTTTTGCCTACATACCCACTCAATTTCACCCATCCGCATTAAGGATCTTACTTACATTCACGCAAACACTCACATTGACACAACCACTTCTATTGACCCAGCCAGTCATTCACATTTACCCAGCCAATCACCCACATTCCCCCAGCCAGTCACTCAAATGTACCTAGCCAGCTCCCTCTTTCGCTCACACATATTTACCCGCGGTCTTAACCCCATTCACTTACTTTTGGTTCATAAAACCCCACACAAACACACTGACACAAAGTTGCCCATCAATGCATAAGCACTTTCACGAATAACAAGCCAGATTTCTTGGTTTTTGCCAATGCTTGCTTTAAATCTACAGTAGCACTGTACCACTCTGTAGAGATCATAGAATAAGTAAAACAATCAGAGAATACCTTCCTGCAACACTATTTATCTGTGTTTGGCGAAGATAGAGGGTAGGGGATTTCGTTGTTTCGCAATATGACAGTAATATTAGAAATGCTATTTTCAAAATCCTATAATAATGATAATTTCATGATGGCAAAATCACTCATCATCAGTAAAATGCATCATATTTTCCAAGCACGTCTCCCGTTCTTTTTAAATTGCCCACGGGTTTCTAGGATCTAAGTCCACAAATTGATTTACAAATAAACTCATGGGAACCTGAGGGTTAATGGATTTGCTGTGAAGGCTGAAAATAAGTGAGATAAGCAGCTGTGTGGTTTTGAGCCATACTGTGTCTGATGTACATGATGTGATTGAGTTGTGGCAGGGCCGGCTCTAGGCTCACGGTGGCCCTGTGCAGGGAGCGTAGGTGGGGGCCCTGGGAACTTTGCCATTAACCAAGGCGTATCTCGCTGCTCGTATGTCACCCTTCAACTCAACAAGCACGGCTAGTGCATATAAAAGGCAGCCAGAAACAAACACTCACGCAAACAACCACACATTCGCGTGATCACGAACGCACAAATCCACACGCACTCACGCACAACAGGAACACACACACACACACGTTGAGGAGCACACAGACGCATGCATTCGTGAGTTCTCGGTTATGCACAGGCACACACTCAAATGTGCATACACACGCGTGTCGTGAACATGCATAATGCAGACAAACCATTCAGTATTGACTACGCTGCGCATCTGAGACATGTTGTTAACACTCACATAACTAGGCAGCTCAACTGGAAAGACAGGCGATTACATTATAAATATTTTGTGAGCAGTCTCGTCTCAGAGACAGAGTCAGACTCTCACCGTTCCAAATTTGAAGGGTCGGACTCGGGGAAGAGTCGAGATAGTGCCGGAGTCGGACAGGTGTTCTCTGTCTGATGATCGGGTGGCGACGTTAATTGTTCTTTATTCTCAATCTCACACGATGATGACGCACCTCTCACTCACGTCACGCACTCTCCCTGGCGGGAGCGTGACCACCGTGACGCGTCACTGAGCGGCTAAGAGCAGGAGGTGCACAGTTGCGCACTGCGCACAGTGCGCGGGGGCTGTCCCAGGGCCGTCACGTCATTGGTATAGTAGGGCTAAGATTGACGGCCCTGGGACCCAAACTGCTGGCTGGCTGAGCAAGTGAAACTGAAAACAACAACGCTCACGCTGCCATTGCCCGGAGGCCGTCAAATCCTGCCAGGGGGCCGCCAGACGGGCCTGCCTGTCAGTGTATCATATCAGTCTTTCTGTGGAGGTCTGGTGTCCTGCCCGCCCTTTAGAGCCGGGCTTGACTGTCAGTGTGTCCTGTCCGTCTTTCTGCGGAGGTCTGGTGTCCTGCCCGCCCTCTCCTCAGGGGCGGTTGCCGGTTGGTTCCTTGTTATCCTAAATATTTGCCATTGTGCACACTGTTTGTAGGACAATCTGAGCAGGTGTGCATGTGGGAAGAGGATCAGGCCAAACCCTTCCCTCGCAGCACCTGGGCGCAAGAGCGCATGCTTCGAGGCACTCTCTGCCCAGGAGGCGGCGAGCCCTCCGGCATCACAAGTTGGGACAAACTTTCTGTTTGTTTCATATTTCGAGGGTCATGGGCCTGTTGACTCCTCGAAGCTCTGCTTGTTGGGTGTAAACCTCCCCGGTGGCAGGTGTAACCATCGGCCGAGGAGCGCTGTGACGCGTCTCTGGGAGCACAACAAACCCGCCGACCTCTGGGCAGCCTGCGGCCTCGAGGGTATTTATACCCGACCCGTCGAGGCGCTGTTTATGGTCACAATACGCGCTGCGTGCGGAAAAGTATCCATCTGGTTGTTTGTGTACAACGCGGGGCTGTCCCTGGCACGAGAGGAGACATGCCGCATGCCCGAGTGCCAAGAAGCCAGGCAGTGCTTAATTTGTAAAATATGAAGTCCAGGTGCTCAAATGTTTGTCGGAGGCCACACCTACTTCTCCCAGGCTCCACCCACTTCCCCCACTAGCTCCACCCACTTGGTCTATTGGCTTCACCCACATCCTCAACTGGCACTGCTAAAAGTTAAATGTAATACCCAATCTGAATTTCAGCAAGGGAGCCTTCCTCATAAGCAAATGCAACAATAAATGTAATTTTACTGAAAGTAATGAACAATGAAGTAGTGATGTCTGAGTTTTTCAAAACTGTTTCTGAAGCTCACTTGGATTACACCATAAAGAAGAATGCATGGGGGCGTACTTGCCTGCAAACAATTAAATATCTTCAGATTTGTGAGTTTGAAAGTTGCCTCTAACGGGTGTTCTATCTTTAAAGAGTTGAGCAGGCTTGTCAGTCACACTGGGACTGGCACTTTGGAAATGCCTGATCTGCTAGTACAACACTGTGTTTAAAAGCAGGAGTGCATTTACTAAATCTATGGGCAACAATTTGTCTCTAGAGCAGTCTTTTAAAAAAGCAATAGTTATGATGGTAAAAGGATAGTGCAAAGCCAGAGTAAGCCCAGGCAGTGCTCTCCTCTAAGGTTCTTATGAAACGGTAGTACAAAATATACTGTTAGCACCTGTTTTTTTCACTCCCTACGATAGCCCACAAGTACCTTTTTTTCAAAATGATTTGCAAGGATTTGGATTTTGTGATCTGGCGAACATATAGGTTTCCACGTTCTAACAAACATGGGAATAAAGTCAAAGCTGTAGGTTGAGAAAAAACAATCTATCTATATATCTAGGAAGAGGGAGCTACTGCCATTCTTTATGGATATTCTGCCTCTGGGATGGTGTATACAAACTTCAGATTAAAAATCATTTTTTTTTTAAGTGACATACATAATCCGTGCCAGTTTGGACAAAAACATGTAGCCATAGTCAATATAATGACTTGCAGAAAAACGACCAGGCTGATGGGAGGGCCAAACCATTTCCATCAACATCACTTTCACATAAAAACTAAATGAGTCAGCAGCACTTGATTACTCCAAATGCTGTCATGCTGTGGTGTTCTGAGAATGACAAGCATGTAATAAAAGAGAGAGGGAAAGGCTTTGACGGAAAACGAAAAATATAAGGAAGCATCAAGATGGAGCATGTAGGAGACAGAAGGCTATTAAGAAAGAGAGGGAAAACAAGAAGCAATAAAGAGAGAGCGAAAACAGAGTCAGAGGGGCAGGGAAAGAGAGGGAGGGGCAGAAAAAGATAGTGAAAAAAGTGTGGGAGAGAGAAAGACAAAGAGAGGCCACTTAATTGCATTAATGGTATTTTCGTGCAGTGTATTTCTAGAAGAGGAAGTGCCTGATTAAGAACAGGAAATACCAGTACATTATGACATTGTAATAGTATTTAACCTATGGCTTCAAATCCTGTTAATAACAGGTATTACTTTAACATGAAAATATTAACTTGTTAAATTGCAGGATCACAAAAGGCTGTGACACCCGCCAGGCCTCAAGTTGTGCCCCTCTGGATGCTGTCATGTCTCTACCGCACACTTGTAATTCTTTAAATTATCTTCACAGATTGTACGACCTTCCTGTGGCTTCAGGAGTGAAGTTAAGTATGAAAAGAGACCTTACAAATAGGACAGGATGTGTTTTCACGCCGCTGCAAATGTCTTATGTTAAAAAAACGACTTCCTGCTCGTCTTGTAAAGATTACGTACTCTTCACCATCCCGCCGCAAATGTATTATATTTAACAGTAAGGGTTGGTTAGTGGCTATGTAGACAATTAAAATCATGGCAAAATGTGGCAATCTGAAAACAAATCTGGACACGCTGCCTACCGCACACAGAACTAAATAATCAAGATTCCAGCCCGGGGCAGGGCCTTTACCTTAACTGCTTCTCGGCCCTTAAATTAGGTTCAGACATATTACGGGAGCAAAAGTCTCAATCAAACCAACGTCTAGCCTATTTTTCCCTTGAAGCTGCGTAAGACCGTGTGTAGAACTTGCAAATGCAAATGCGGGCCGCTACTAGGCCAGGGCAGGCACTGCAGTAGTGAATCATGGAATCTTGTGGCGCCGCCACCACGCTCCAAAACATAAAAACAGCGCCGGTATGACATTGGCGTACTTACAGTTTACTCATGGTGGGGGTCATTGGGGCACTGCTTTATTAACTAGATATGATGTCTCTGCTCCTCAACGCCATCGGGCGGACAATGGGGGTCCTGGGGGGGCGGCCGACCAAAGGGAGGCCTGCCCCGCCCGGGGGAATTTGGGGGCCGGGGGAAGGGGGGGGGGGTGGAGCTGGCGCCGCCCGGGGACGGGTTTGGGTTTTCTAGTAGTTTTTGGGCTGGGGGGCGGGGCTTGGTTGGGCTCCTTTTGGGCTGGGGTGGTGCTATCCGTCCGACCACGCGGCAGAGACACCATTTTAAGTGTGGTGTCTCGGCCGCCGGGCGGGGGTGTCGGATGGACAATTTTTTCTATCACTTGGACACCTTCCTGCGCGGGAATCAGTTTACCAGACGACTTCCGAGTCACGTGTGCAGCTCCAGGGAGTGCGGACGGTCATTCGGAGGTGCACAGGTCCATGGGGGCGGAAGACAGAGCGAGCATCCCAGTCTGAAGAATGAGCTGCAGAGCATCTGGCTTAACAGGGTATTACAGCGCCTAGAGTCGAGAACACTTACATTCACTGCTCCTGCTGCAGCTCCCCAGGGTTCTGCGGACTATCAGCCGGATGGAGTCACCCATCTGCGCCTTGGGTTCACCCGGCGTTCGGCCAGCTTTGTCGACTGCAGCATCTGCAAGGAGGGGCCGCGGCAGGAGGTATGCTGGACACGTCGCTGGAGGTTGGTGGAGCTCGGGAGAGCAGCATGCGGCTCCACGCGGCCGAGCGGATGGGCCGGCTCTGCCTGGTGCGGGCGGTCGGGCTCCCACGTGGGACTAGGTGAGTCCCAGCTGCCCCTACCCGAAGGGTCCTTACGGCCGCCGGGGTTTGCTGTTTCGGGGCAGGGGAGTAAAGACTGCTGGACTTCTTGGCGGTGGGCCCCAAAATAATTTGATGATATTGTCAATCTGTTGTTATGTAACTTGCTTGCTTCCTTTATCTTCCATAACTGTTCACATGTACTTTAAAGAAGTATAGTCGTTCAGTATTCATTTGATGAACAGCAATTGATAGCAGAAACTGATACCTCACTCACGAGGAAGTAGATTATTTAGTTCTTCCCAAGACGGCTGCTATTTCGCAGCTTGTTCGTTCTGGTCACGTTTAGTTTCAGTCTCTCTTCTCTTGCTAATCCACGCTCTGTGCAAGTCCCTCCTAGCTAGTCTGTTTCTTTCACTGCCCGGGCCCGAGTGTAAGGGTGCGGGCCGGAATGGGCGTTACAGTACCTGTGACATTATCAGTTACGATGCGTATGTGGCCTGCGTAATCGCCAGTGGCGGAGGTTAATTCGGGTATTCCATTCCTCACTTTTTTGTGCTCTTCCTCATTACTACGCATGGCCAGTGACTTCACAGGCCCTCTCTGTTCACAATACTGGAAATTATCAAATTAAAACTCATACCAGCGTTACACTAGGGAAATTGGTTTTCAAGCGCGATGCACAGACCTGGGCTTCAGCAGGTATAAGGCAACTTCACTAGGTATGCTTTTAGTCTTCCTCATTTGATAGTGCAGGCCCATATTAAGCTATATTTTGGCCTGATAAATCAGCTCTGTACTGGAAGAACTTCAATGATAAGATGCTGGTACAGGAACAAACCACCTCGCCCAGTGTCAGCAAAGTTTATTTTATAAGGAGGTTACGTTGAATTTTAATTGCTGGTAAGAAGAGCCCTTAGAATAATTTGTCTGGCTGTACACAGACTGCATTTTGCACTTCGTAAGGGCAGTGTGTAAAACAGTGTTAATCTAGGGGAGAGCCTGTCAGGATACAGTAAAAATAACTTTGGAGGTTTTCGTTGCCGGAACCTGTAGCTATTAAATATACTTGCTTTTAAATACCATGCACTTTGCGCTATGGTCTACTACGGCTGTTAAAGATTACCTAAAGGGTGACTTGCCAGTATTTTTAAAGGAAGGATAATGCCTGGAAACAGGGTTATTTTGCCAGGTCGGAAAGCCATTTATACCGGCACACTCAGGCTGCATTGCCACCCTGGAGACATGTTTTAAACCTACTATTTTAGTGGGGGGCACAATGAGTGCTGCGGCCCACTAGTAGCTTTGATTTGCAGGCCCTAGTTACAGGTGGGTCTATATAGTAGGGATCTTCAAAGTGAATTAAATGTGCCAATTAGGTAAATACCAAGTTAACATTGTTTACATGGAAGGCACATGCATTTTACCACGGGCTAACAAAACAGTTTCAGTAAAGGACGGCAACAAAGAAGTTCGCTAAATGTTTTGCTTTCCCCGTAGACCATTTTCCTGACATAGAGTTGCCAATCTAGATGCTTGGGTACTTTGCCGCTGCTGATCAGTGTCAAAGTACAAGTGTTCCCTATGTAAAGTGTACATGGTAATTGGATGGCCAGGTTTGGTGTGTTTTGCCTTACTAGTAAAGCCCTTGTGATGTGCACGGTGGGTGCCAGGGCTAGTAATTCCAGGGTGCGGGGGGGAAGGGAACTCACGGCTGCAGTGTAGGAGCGGCGCACAGTTTGCTAAGTTAGCGTGGGTTCCTGACAAGTGCAACCACTGGTCGGCCCTGACTTTTCCCTTTTCCATACACATTGGGCACACCTAGGGTAGGTCCCGGGTAATCCCTGTGCGGGGTGGAGGGTAGGTAAAGGGAAGGACATGTGCTAAGGTGTGTGTAATGTATTGACAGTGAAGAACACTCCATTTGGTTTTCACTGCTGAAAGGCCATTCTGCCTATAGGATAGAATGGGGGAGGCCGGGTTGAGGCCTTGACACAGGGAGGGGTTGAGATGTCTCTTAGCTCTCTGACTGGAAGAAATCTTACCTCTGCAGCAGTACGCTGTTTTGACGTAACTTTTATTGGTGCAGTTATATATGGGAACACGCTAAGTGCTTTCCCTGAGCGTCAACAAAGACATATTCATTACATTTGGTAAGCACTGGCGATTGATGGAGTTGCTCAGAAACACTGTGCCTTGGGCTGATGCTGAGTCTCAAACCTGCTTCCTGTGCCCCGAAGTTAGTAGCTCTCTAGCCATTACGCCACAACCACTCGCACAAGGGCCGAAGCATTTTCAATAGTATATACAACGGAGCCATGGTGTTATGTATGCATGTAGTATATTTATCCTATCCAACTAACAACTTTTGACAAAGCCAATAGTCAGGGCTGGTTGTAGGTGTAAGGTTACTTGTATAATATAAGCGGAGGCAATGACAGACGCAGCAAAAGACCAGTTAAGCTGAGCACATATTGGTATTTATAAGGGGGAGCCAAGTGCAGTAGTAGATTGTCCAGAGTGTCTGGGAGGGCTATGACGTCTTGGAGGACTACATGTTGCTTGGGGCGGCCTGGGCGAAGGTCTGGGGGGGGGGGCTGGAGTTGTATGTAGGGACACGGGGGGCATTGATAGGGGAGTCGTTCGGGCCTCATTCGGGCTCTGATGCAGCTTTGTTGGTAACCTGGGGTTCTGAAAGGGGTGGAGTCTACCCGTCTCGCAGGGTCGGGTTTTTTTTTGCAGAGCGTACTGGATCCTTTTCTTGCCGTCATGGTGCACATGGGGCGTTTTCAGGTGCTGATTACATTTTGGGGGGTCGGCCTAGGTGCAGGTTTGGGAGGCTCGAGCGGACGGTGCGGGAGTATAGGCGGGAACGGGGGAAAGCGTCTCGGTTAGGCCGCGGGCATTTCAGGGGCATTTGGGGGTCGTGCGTGGGTGAGAGGTACGTTCTTTGTAGTGGGCTTTTTCCTGGCGGACAGGCTCTGGGGGGTGACGCACTGTGTGGAGGACTTCTCCCTGGGCGCCAGAGAGGATGCACGGTCCCATGTTGGTGTGGTCATTCTCCGTAGTGAGCTCGACTCCATGGTCTGGGAGCACGCCCGCCGGAGGACAGGGGGGTCGCAACGCGCGGGGGGGGGGCTGACGCGGAATGGTGACGCAGCCATGTCGGGGGCGGCGGGGTATGGGGGTGACGGGGGTGTTGGGGGCACTGCGGCAGGGGTTTTTTCCTGGCGGACGGGCTCCGGTGTGGGACGCACCATCCGGAGGGCTTCTCTCTGGTGGGACGGCCGGTTTCGGCGGACTGCCTGCAGGCGCTGGGTGGCTTCCCAGGCCTTGTGTTGACAGGGGGGGGCCCTGGGCGCCAGAGAGAGGGCACGGCCCGTTTCAGTGCGGTCATACTTCGTAGGAGCTCGATTCCGCGGCCTGGAAGCACGCCCCGGGGGTGACGTTGACTGAGGGCATGGCCCTATACATTTAGTGAGGGAGGGCATGGTCCTATGCATTGGTGACGGAGGGCATGGCCCTATGCATTGGTGACGGAGGGCATGGCCCTATACATGGGTGACAGAGGGCATGGCCCTATACGTTGGTGACGGAGGGCATGGCCCTATACGCTGGTGACGGAGGGCATGGCCCTATACATTGGTGACGGAGGGCATGGCCTTATGCATTGGTGAGGGAGGGCATGGCCCTATACGTGGTGCCGGAGGGTATGGCCCTATGCATTGGTGACGGAGGGCATGGCCCTATACATTGGTGACAGAGGGCATGGCCCTATACGTTGGTGACGGAGGGCATGGCCCTATACGCTGGTGACGGAGGGCATGGCCCTATACATTGGTGACGGAGGGCATGACCCTATGCATTGGTGACGGAGGGCACGGCCCTATACGTGGTGATGGAGGGCATGGCCCTATACGTGGTGACGGAGGGCATGGCCCTATACTTTGGGACGGGGGCATGGCCCTATGGTTGGGGGGGAGGACCTGCCGGCGGTACGGAGGCATTGACGTGACAGCACGATGTTGAGGGGGGTCCGCGGCACGCCATATGGTTAGGGGTGTGGTCCTTCCGGCTGGGTCATGCGGCGCGTCCCGGGTTTAAGCGATGGGGAGTCCTAGGGGGGGGGTCGAGGACCGTTAGCACGTCCCTGGAGTGGCGGTTCTTCCTAATATATGGGGGAAGAGTAGAAAATCTGTTTGGATTATTGGGGGGGGGTAGGTCAAGCACAATAAAGTATTTAGCCAGGTGGAGAGGCAAATTGACGTTATGCTAATTGTTACTGTTTGTGGATTGTGGGAATCAGTTAGGGGAGGGGGTGGGGGTGAGTCAGGAAATTACATATTTATGAGGTTTAGATTGTGCGGCGCAGGCCGAGGATGTTATTGTGTAGGATGCACCTGCTTCAAATAAAGCGGCCTTTTTCACACCTACATTGAGCCCGGGTCGGTGCTTTTGCTCCCCCTCCTCCCTTTCCCCAATGGGCCCCAATGGGAGTCCTGGGGGGGCGGCCGACCAAAGGGAGGCCTGCCCCGCCCGGGGGAATTTGGGGGCCGGGGAAAGGGGGGGTGGAGCTGGCGCCGCCCGGGGACGGGTTTGGGTTTTCAAGTAGTTTTTGGGCTGGGGGCGGGGCTTGGTTGGGCTCCTTTTGGGCTGGGGTGGTGCTATCCGTCCGACCACGCGGCAGAGACACCATTTTAAGTGTGGTGTCTCGGCCGCCGGGCGGGGGTGTCGGATGGACAATTTTTTCCCTCCCTACCGCCCTGGGCCTTGTTAATGGGAGGGGGGGGGCCCAAGGGCAAGTATTTCCCTTTTTTTCGGGGGAGTTTCTTTTTCGGGGGAGTTTTGGGGTGCCGGGGGGATTTTGGGCGATGTTTTGTTGGAGGCTGGTGCAAAGGGTTTTTTTTATGACTGGGTGGGGGGGTTTCGCATGTCGCTGGAGCAGGTGTGGGGTGCATTCTGCATGTAGGGGCGGTTCTTCCTAATATATGGGGGAAGAGTAGAAAATCTGTTTGGATTATCGGGGGGGTAGGTCAAGCACAATAAAGTATTTAGCCAGGTGGAGAGGCAAATTGACGTTATGCTAATTGTTACTGTTTGTGGATTGTGGGAATCAGTTAGGGGAGGGGGTGGGGGTGAGTCAGGAAATTACATATTTATGAGGTTTAGATTGTGCGGCACAGGCCGAGGATGTTATTGTGTAGGATGCACCTGCTTCCAATAAAGCGGCCTTTTTCACACCTACATTGAGCCCGGGTCGGTGCTTTTGCTCCCCCCCCTCCCTTTCCCCAATGGGCCCCAATGACTCGTGGGCGTGCTTCAGCCACGGGGGTGTGCTAGAGCTTCACGTGGCTCTCTGAAAAAAATCTGTACAGGCTGCCTGCTGCACACAGCCCTGCAGAACCTCAGTGATCCATCCGATCCGAGTCGTCGTGGCGGCCCCTGGGGTTTGGCGGCCCTGTGCAGGTGCACACTTTGCACATGCCTAGGGCCGGCCCTGGTTGTGGTAGGAGGCTAGGAGCCATGTTTCCCTGCAGGTGAAGAACGGTTTTCAGAATAATTTTGCGATTTGCTAGGGCTGTCAAGGCTTAGGCGACAATGTGGAAGTTTATATTTCATTTGAAAGAAATGCTGCGGCTAAAATAAAATATAGACAGGCACACACACACATACACAGTCGAAAGCACAATTAACCCCCTGATAAAACAAGGGAAATGTCTGTATCTCTTTTCTGGTACCAAATGTGAGTGTTTATGCTCACCTCAAGCTTTCTTTAAAAGTTTCCCAAAACGTTTTTTATGCTTATTGTGTGGGCCACTTATATAGGATACCCTGTAAATGGCGATTATAAATAAAATGATCAATGGAAGTATTGGTTTAATGATACAAAAGACCACTCTCATCTGACAGGTAAAACATCAAGGGCCCGATGTAGGTAATCCCAGATTACCGATTCTTAAATACCGAATCGTACCGATTCGGTATTTAAGAACTGGCAATCGGGATGTAGGTAATTTTACCGAATTAATTACCGAATCGGTATGATTCGGTAATTAATGAATCGGTATTTACCGATTCTGTAATTGCCATTGACTCCTATGGGCCTTGAGGCCCATAGGAATCAATGTCAATTACCGAATCGGTAAATACCGATTCAATAAATTTACCGAATTTACAAGGGAGACAGGGTGTCACTTTGACACCCTGTTGCACCCCTCAATTGTGCATGGGTGCACATGTTGCACATGTATGTCTGCAACATGGCACTGTTTAAAAAGCAAAAGAAATGCTTTTTAAAGGGTTTCCTTAATTTACCACCAACTTCCAGTTGGTAGTAAATTAAGAATTCTAAAACCCCTGTAGCACTGATTACAGATTCGGTAATTATACCAATTCTGTATTTTACCGATTCGGTAAAATTACCGAATCTGTATTTTAACATGCCCCTACATCTCATTTTCCAAATACCGGTCGGTAACGGCCGAAATTACCGAATTTCGGCTGTTACCGACAGGTATTTACCTACCTACATCTGGCCCCAAGACCGTCGCAACCAGTTTTTGGTAATCTTCCCTCAGGATGAGATTATGAATGACAAGGGTAAACCGGGAAACAGCATTTACAATGTGGTCATTACCACTCAATACCTTCAGATTGGAGCGAGATAAATAAGGATCACACACTCACTTAGGGTGAAATAGGAAAGCCCTCACACACCGACCTAGTCAGTGTCATGCTTCATCATCGGGCCCCACCAAAGAGGCCGAGTGCCTCTTTGGTGTGCTACAACGCCAGAAAGACTGCGGAGCTGGTTGTGTGAAGAAGGACGTGTTGTGAGGGTGAGTTAAATTAAAAGTGTCTAAACGAGTATCAAAAAAATATTTTATTAAATGATCCCTAAGACACGATTTAACAGGTATTATGTGTCTGAATTTGGTTGCCAAGGTTTAGGAATGGTAAAATTCAGAGAAATACAGTAAATTAGTTAGTCAGTCAACATGTTTCTGCCATTTTGGAGGCTTAAATTTACCAAGGCATTCATCAGGACTATACCCCGGCGGTATGGACTCTCTAATCGTCCACCCTAACCAAGGGACGTGAAAGTGAAAAAAAAGTGGGTGAAAAAGTGCATAAAAAAGGAGAGCAATTGCTCAATCCCAAAAAAACTCCAAATTCGGGAGTGTTTCTGCACTTTAAAATTTGGCGCTACTTGCACCATGGGTCTCGGGAGGGGGGTTGGAGCGAGTTTGGCACATCGCCCTCGTTGCTCACAGCCCGCTTAGACACCTAGGATCTCCCTCGTGACCGGACCCCGTCACGAGGGAGATCCTAGGTGTCTAAGCGGGCTGTGAGCAACGAGGGCGATGTGCCAAACTCGCTCCAACCCCCCTCCCGAGACCCATGGTGCAAGTAGCGCCAAATTTTAAAGTGCAGAAACACTCCCGAATTTGGAGTTTTTTTGGGATTGAGCAATTGCTCTCCTTTTTTATGCACTTTTTCACCCACCTTTTTTTCACTTTCACGTCCCTTGGTTAGGGTGGACGATTAGAGAGTCCATACCGCCGGTGTATAGTCCTGATGAATGCCTTGGTAAATTTAAGCCTCCAAAATGGCAGAAACATGTTGACTGACTAACTAATTTACTGTATTTCTCTGAATTTTACCATTCCTAAACCTTGGCAACCAAATTCAGACACATAATACCTGTTAAATCGTGTCTTAGGGATCATTTAATAAAATATTTTTTTGATACTCGTTTAGACACTTTTAATTTAACTCACCCTCACAACACGTCCTTCTTCACACAACCAGCTCCGCAGTCTTTCTGGCGTTGTAGCACACCAAAGAGGCACTCGGCCTCTTTGGTGGGGCCCGATGATGAAGCATGACACTGACTAGGTCGGTGTGTGAGGGCTTTCCTATTTCACCCTAAGTGACTGTGTGATCCTTATTTATCTCGCTCCAATCTAGTGGCATTTTTTAGACTGATTTGGCCTCTCTCTTTTTGTTTATCTACATTGAACCGGGGATTGAGAGAAGCCTTCTTGACTCTCCCTACCTCTCCCATTGTTGTTTTTGTTTCACTCAATACCTTCATCATTCATCCATTCTCACAAATATGCCTTTACACGCACATACCTTTACATCAGAAATTCTTACTACACTTATACCTCTACCACTCATGTCTTTACCACAAAGATGTAAGTATTTCTCAGGTAAGTGCATATATATATATATATATATATATATATATATATATATATATATATATATATTCAAATATATACATATATATACATACATGTACATATATATATGACTCTATGGCTGTGGAGAGGGGCTAGGAGTCATTCACGGACTAAAGTGGTCTGTGTAGAGAGCGGCAGCGAGTTTGGAGGAATGAGAACTGTTAATTATAAACCATGTCAATCATGCCAGTAAGTAATGAACCTTGATGCAGATTGACGGATTCACGAAATACGAAGTAATCTGACATGGCCACCACGGGCATTAGTCCTAAACCAACATGGTAGCAATCCTCCTTCGTTTGCCGTGATCTATCATCCAATGGGATTGACCATCAGGCTTCAAATGTTACCACATTTGCACCACTTTGTTTTAAAGTGAGTCTGGAAGAAGGCTCACACCGAAACGCGTCACTCATAATTAAAAGAATGACTTTTTTTTAAAAACCCGTTAGTGAATCGTATCTCCTTTTGGGAAGTAGCTGTGATTTATGTGTGGACCCTCCTCCACGCGCGAGTGCACCAGTTCTGGGTGCAGCAATAGCCTAAAGGGGGAATTGGTGTTTGATATATACATATACATATATATATATATATATATATATTCACTGAAAAAACCATAGGTTTCACACCAGTTATAGTTAGCTGGAAATTTTACTCGCATAAAACCATTGAAATTCCCACGTTATAGTTAGTTGGATTCACTATAACTTGCACGTCTGCAATGCACTGCTGATGACGTCACTACCTACTGGCGACCACGTTACATAGCCATGTTAAAAGTGACGCAAAAATAGTGCAAGGGCCTTAAAAATACGCTTTCATGTGTGTTAGGGCATTTTAAGTAACTTCCCCATGAATGTGGTTGAATAATTACTTTACTTGATGTGTTTAAAAACGTTTTTTGAAATCAATTAGGTTTCTTGATATGTACTGCTAGAGTTCTAGAGTTTCATAGGTTGCTTGGGGCATATTTACAAGGCCTTTGAGTCCCTTTGATGTTATTTTTCCCATTTTAATTTAAGACATTTCCCCGTGGTGCAAGGTCCTTGTAAATACGCCCCCATGTGTGCTTGGCAAATTTAGATTTCGATTGTTTGAGTTACATAGCCATGTTAAAAGTGATGGAAAAAAAGGTGCAAGGGCCTTAAAAAAACGCTTTCATGTGTGTTAGGGCATTTTAAGTCACTTCCCCATGAATGTAGGTATATAATTGTTTTACATGATAGGTTTAAAAACGTTTTTTGAAATCAATTAGGTTTCTTGATATGTACTGCTAGAGTTTCATAGGTTGGTTGGGGCATATTTACAAGGCCTTTGAGTCCCTTTGATGTTATTTTTCCCATTTTAATTTAAGACATTTCCCCGTGGTGCAAGGTCCTTGTAAATACGCCCCCATGTGTGCTTGGCTAATTTAAGTACTGATAGGGTGTGCTTCTACATAGGACCTGTGTTGTGTTTTCAAATTTAGACCAGAAAATCTTTTTTTTTTTTTTAAAACCACTTTTCACATTTATGAGAAGGTCATATTGGTGGCTGCTTCTTTAAATAAATATTGAACTGAGAGATATTAAATTGAGGCTTCTGTAAGTGTCAAGGGAGGTGAGTAATGTATATTGCTCTGTTGTATACAGTCCTCATCTTCTGCGTACTCTTGGATATGCTAGACTACATCTGCACAATGAGATAACTAAGCTGAGGAAATACAGGTGATGTGATTGTTAAATGTGCAAAAATATTTGCACGTTTTTCAATTATATCACCTGTGTTTCCTAACATTACGAATCACATTGTGTAGATGCGGTTTAAACGTGTTCAGGGAGATAGAGGAGGTCTGGCCTTTGTTCAAGAGTGCAGTGGACATGATTCACTTCATTGGGAGGCCTGCACATGTATTATCACCTCTGTACTCTTCAACAAGCCTAAATTTCATCTGCAACCCTGAGTAGGCCTCACCTCAAACAAACCTCTAGATAGTCCACACCTTATCGTCATCCTGAATCAATCATTTAAAATGTTAGGGGCAGATTTATGATGGCCGTGCTCCTCTTTTGTGCTGCTGTTGCGTCACTTTTATAATGCAGCAGTGATTTAAAAGATGTACCATGTTGCAAGATAGGCCTCACTTCATTGGTAGGCCTGCACATGTATTATCTCCTCTATATTCTTCAACAAGCCTAAATTTCATCTGCAACCCTGAGTAGGCCTTACCTCAAACTTTTGTGACGCAGCGGCGGAGCAAAAGATGCCCTATGTTGTGACATATTTACAACTTGATGCATCTAGGCAGATGTGTCACGCTGTAAAGTCCTGCGCCACATGAAACGTGCGTCAGGTTTCATGTGGGCGTTTTGTTGCAGGGTGGGCAGTCATTTGCATGAAAGCCCTGTAAAACTAACACAGTAAAATTAAGAAGATTTCACTGAGTCACCTTTATGGCATTGCTGAATCAAATCCTTATGCCTGTTTGAAACAGGCATAAGGAGTGATGCACCATGCAATGTGTGGCTTGCCCCTGTGCATTGCAGTAGATATGTCGCGTTTATGACGTGATTCCTGCAATGCGCCATTTTTGTGGAACAGTTGCGTGATGCATCTGTGCTGTTTTTGCTCAATGGTGCTCTGCATTGTAAATGCGGCACATCATGGGTGGCAGAGCAGTGGCGCACGTTAACTGGTGCATCCCTGGGGATGCGCCAGTTAACATAAATCTGCTCCTTTAAATTTAAGTATTAGCAGGGGACACAGTGTTGGTGAGGTTATCCAAGGTTAAGAAGAGATGAGTCCTGTTCACTGAAAACTTGGACATAGGCCTCACCTCCTCAGCATCGCTGGACATGGTTAAATAATATCTGCAAAATGTTACTCTTGTTAAACAATTTTACTATTATAGTGTCTGAGATTTGTCTCTTACTCTGCAACATCTCATTGCTGTTCTCTTTCTTTAAAGATAACGACAACATCAACCATGAGTGATAATGAGCAATCTGTTGATCTCGATCTTATCATTGAACTTGTCATTGAAACGTCAGTGGAAGTAGATCCCTTGGATGATTTATATCCTGTGGATGATGAAGTAGTTGATGAGGATGCTGATTTGTCAGAATTGTATGACATAGGGTGGGCAGCTGACCTGCTCGAGCCTATTAACCTATAAAGACTTTTAAAAATAAATTTAAGTTACTCGAAATGAAAAGTAACCATGTAAACCGTTTCATTTAAAATTAAATACAACTTCAAAAACAAATTGTGTGAAGTGTCTTTAATAAAATAGTAAAATATGCTAATAAAATTAGTTCAGATTCACATATAAAAGAGCACAGGTCAAATGTAGAAGCATTCCATTTCTTTGCTACTATTTGTGAGTTTTAAATTTCATAATGCACTAAAAATTATTGAATGTAGAATTGACAACTAGTATGTTAATTTTTTGACGACTGTTATTGATTTACTGTTTAGTAATAGTGGTTAATAACATTTTTATTATATTTTACCACAGATTCAACTGCAGATCATTTCGAAATTAGACAATGCCGTCTAAGGATAGAATCCGAAAGGCTACAAAACGTCAAAGATAGCAGATTACTAAATGTTTGCAGCAGTGCTCTACAATAAAATCTCGTCAAGTCACCAAGAAAGCTCCGGGTAAGAGAACGAAATCATTCCTTAGAAACATTTGTAGAAACAAAAGTATAACTACAGAACAAGTTTTAGTCCAGAAAAAGAGAGCCAATTTAAACGGAAAGGAAAGGCCAATCAAAAATGTTACTGGTAGAGCAGGAGATAACTCTGTGCATGGTAGTAGAAGGAAAAATCAGTTTAGGGACATTCGTAGACGAAGAAAGGTCAACAGAAAGTGTTTTTTTATAATAGAATAGAAATTATTGATCAGGCATTCGAAATTAAGCGAAAGTTATTTCTTTTGATAATCAATAGAATTAGGAAACTAAACAAGGCAATTTATGATTTCAAAACAAATAGTAGATGGAAGAGAACAGTTAATCGTAGTAATTTTTGTGAAGTTTTTTCAGGAGAATGGATGCATAGTTCAAGTTGTGAGGCATTTTTTAATGAGGAGAGTTATTTTCAGGATAATGATTTGGTGCATGCAGTTGACACCAGTGGTCGAGCATATGAGGTGAAAGATGGATGTGTGGTTGAAAAAGAAAAACTTGTAACAACAGAGGCAGAAGAGGTGTTAGGTAATGAGGTTTTAGGAAGACGTCCTAAGGGACCTGTGTACACCTGGAAGTGTAGTAGTATTTGCAGTGTGCAACAGGATTCCATCAATTTGCTTTGTGATTTTGTACGGACATTTAATAAGAAAAGTTTGAAACAGAACATGATGTTGTTGCAAGAATTAGATCCTTGCAGAGTGAGAGAAGTGACAGGTTTGCATGGTCATTCACTGGCTTGTCTTTCCAGGAGAGTATGCCAGAGTGTTTTTCATCATTTCAGGATGCTAGCAGTGCATCATAATAAAGTGAGGAAATTAGTTAGAATGTTGTATTATGCTAAGAGTCCAGCAAATATGCTTAAAGAATTATGCACTGCTCTTTTGCATGGTTCTGAAGTAGATGTGAAGAATATTTGTGAAGAAATTGAGTTTTGTTACTTTGTAAGTAAAGAGGAGAATGTTGAAATTGACCCAGAAGAAGAAGGTAATGTGGAAGATAGTGTACAGGTTTCCAGTACAGATAATTTTCAGAAGGAAATTGCCACGTTTCAGGTGAAATCAAGTGAGAGGCATAATTTCACTTGTGTGAGTTGTCGACGCACTTATTATAAGAATCAGACTAAGTTAGTGGATTTATATGCGAAAAGTGAAAGGGAAAATAATAGTGAATGGAAGGATTTTGCAACATACTTGATGGTAGAAAATTGTTTTGATTTGGGATTGGATCAACGTGTGTGTACTTATTGTTGTAACAAATTAAATCAAAACCGGATGCCTGCTAGAGCGGTTCATAATAATCTGGAATTGGTTGAGATTCCTTCTGAATTGAAGGATTTAAATACTTATGAATCTATTTTGATTCAAAGTATCCATCCTTTTCAGGCTATTGTAAGAATGGAGCCAAAGACAGGGAAATTGCCTCCATCAGATTTACAGAGAGGATTAAAGGGGAGAGTTGTTTATTTGCCTCTAGATTTGAAGAAAAACATTAATACAATTGGAGTAGAGAAAGTGGAAGAGGAACCTCTGGTTATCTTAGTTAATGTGGTTCCGACAAAGAGTAAGAAAATATGGCAAGATTTAGTGGATGTTAGGAAAGTCAAAAAGGCAACATTGTATTTGAAGAAAAACAATAAGTACTACAAGAATGTATATGTTGCAGAAGAGGAAGTAAGTGAAGAAGAGGATAGCGATTTGTGTGCTGGTCAAATTGAGAAAGTAGAACCCTCTAAAAATGAAGAAATATATGAACATTATAGTGTTCATCCTTTGCATTCCAAGGAAGTCATGGGGAATGCTATTGAGTTGTTTCAAATGAAACAAGCCAAAGGGAGTCCCATTAGTGTTTGGGAGGAAAGTTTGGAAGCTCGGTGTTTCCCACAGCTATTTCCAACAGGTCAAGGAGGAAGATATGATGAGCGACCTGATCAAATTCCTGCTTCTGAATACCGGACTTTACGATTGTATTCAGAAGATCCTAGGTTTCGTCAATGCATTTCCTATTTATTTCATCTACTGTTTGAAAGCGATCTGTCTGGACTGTCATATGCAGTGAACCACATCTTGAAAAGTGGTGTACAGATGCAAAACATCTCGGCAAGTGACTTTATGGATAAAGTCAATGTGCAAGACAGTATTTTGGATTCTCACCTGATTAATCTCATGGCGTGTCAGCGTGGTACTAATGAGTACTGGTAACGTCGTCATGGTGATTTAAAATGTATGCTGAGGAACTTAGGAACTCCCACATGGTTCCTCACTCTCAGCTGTGCCGAGTATGGCTGGGAAGACTTACTTGAATTTCTACGAGAGGCAAATGGAAACATTGAAAATATCGAATTCAAGACACCCGGAGAACTGTGCTCTTTGGATCCAGTGAATGTATGCAGGTACTTCAAGCATAGATTTGAAGCTATGATGTCTTTCATCATGAACAAGAAAAATCCACCTCTTGGAGAGGTGTTGGATTTCTTCTGGAGAAAGAAGTACCAAGCAAGAGGTGCTCCTCATATACATATGCTGCTGTGGATCAAAGATGCACCCAAATTTGGAACAGATCCAGATGACTTAGTGATGAGTTTCATAGAACAGTATTCTACATGTGCTGTTCCAAAGGCAAAGGAATACAAAAGCCTAAGAGAACAAGTTTTACGCTTCCAAAGCCATCGTTGCGGAAAGTACTGTCGTCGTAAATTCAGAAACAAGGACAAGTTCTACACAAAATGTCTTCTCGGCTTTCCACGACCGGTGATTTCTAAAGGAAGAGTGAACAGTTTGATGTCTTCGCTGCGACATAATGTGATGAAGAAATCACCCAAAAATACATACAATTTGAAAAGGAACGAAGAGTCCAAGTATATCAACGACTACAACCCAGTGATTTTGTCCATGTGGAATGCTAACATGGATATACAGTTTGTGGCTGATAACTGTATGGCTGTGGCTCGGTATGTGACATCTTACATCACCAAAAAAGAAAAGACAGAATTGAAGGATATGTGGGAGGACATTTCCCATGAAAAGAGCCTCAGTAAGAAGTTGTACAGTTTCAGTCTGAAGATGTTGTCGCATCGAGAAATCGGAGCTTACGAATGTTCTGACTGGTTGTCTTCAGCAAGTCTCTATGCCAAATCCAGGAGTATCATTTGGGCGAGTCTTGGTCTTGCTGCAACACGTAATCGAGTTCTGAAACCTGTACGGGAAATTGAGTATTTGGTGGAAAAGGAGCCAAACAGTACAGATATTTTGAAGACCAACATGTTGGATACATATTATCCAAATAGAAGCAGTCACCTCGAGAATGTTTGTCTGTATGAGGTTCTGCAAAATTACATATTCAAGAGGAACATCAAAGAAGATATTGATAAAGGAGTGTATGCTGTAATTGGAAGTGAGGGATGTCTGATCAAGCAAAGAAAATGCCAATTGGTAAATCATCGAAAATTGAGTGGTGAATCTCCTGAAAGAAAAGAGTTTTTCTATTTAGCTCTTTTGCAACTTTTCAAGCCTTGGCGTACAGAAGAGGAACTGCTTGGAGATTTCCTCTGTTACGAAGACTCTTTCAATGCCGCCAAGGAGACCATAGAATGTCCTGTTTTTCCCAAATATCTAGAAATGTTGAATGCGGAAATCGAGCAGGAAGCAACGATTGCAGCCGAGATTGCTAGAGACAGTTCTCAGGACAGTCAGAGTTCTGTTTCATTGAGTCAGGATCCACTAGGAGGACCAGTTATCGCAAATGAAGCTGCCACTGCCATGATTGAAGTGGAAAGAGCCATGGCACATGCTCAGGAGGATGCGGTTAACTTAGAAGACTTGGAAAGACAACTCAACGTTGAGCAGAGGAAAATATATGACGAAGTTACCAACCAAATTGATCATGGATTAAGTCATGAGAAGAAAGAGTGCTCATGTACGTCGTTGAAGCCTGTCCGACTGTACGTGAGTGGAGAAGCGGGAACTGGAAAAAGTTTCCTCATTAAAGCAATTTCATGTTATTTGCAGAAAAGGACTGAGTCATCGCTGTCTTGTGTTGTCACCGCTCCAACTGGACTGGCAGCACATAACATTAAAGGTATTACTTTGCATCGTCTACTGATGCTGCCAGTGGAGCATGATAACAAATTACAATACCACAAGTTATCTGGAGATGCTTGTTGTGAAGTTTCAAGAGTCTTGAGGAAAATGAAACTTCTTATCATTGACGAAGTAAGCATGGTTTCCAATGTCATGCTTGCCTTTGTGCATTTGAGAATGCAAGAAGTTCTCAAAACAGAGTATAATGTGTTATTTGGTGGCAAACACATCATTGTTTTCGGTGATCTTCTGCAGCTGACACCAGTGAAAGGACAACCTGTGTTCAAAATGCTCACGCATGAAGATACCAGGAAGTGCCTAGGGAGCATTGGCAACGTCAATATATGGTTAAACTTCAATTATGCTGAACTGCGTGAAAATATGCGTCAAGCGAAGGATGGAGATTATAAGAATATTCTACAAGATGTTAGAATTGGAAAAGTGACCGAGCATGGGAAAGAAGTTTTACATGCACGATTACTGTCAAATTTGTATCCAGAAGAAGACGTTGTGCCTGAGAATATTTTTCGGAAAATTACTGAGAAGAAATCTGGAATATGTTTGATGCCAACTCTTGCAGAATGTGCCATCTTCAACAACAAAATGTTGCATTTAGAAAACCAAGAGATTGTGAAACTGGAAGCTATTGACAGAGTAGAGCATATGGGAGCAACAATTATTTTGTCTGAGAATTTGAAATCAAAATTGGATTCATTAGAGAAGACTATATCTAAAACTGCAGGTTTTGAAAAGACTCTGAATGTGTGCTTAAATTGTCGTATAATTTTAAGAAGGAATTTACATGTTGAAAGAGGTCTGGTAAATGGATCAATGGGTAATGTTGTTGATTTTGAGAAATACAGAAATAGAGATGGAATTGAATTTTAAAAAATTAAATTTAATGGCATTGAGGAAGTACAGCTAATTGGTTGTTGCTCTGCTAGGTTTTTGCTTGTAAAAGACTTATATGTTCGCCGTAAGCAGTTTCCTGTTTGCTTGGCATATGCGGTGACAATCCATAAATCGCAAGGTTTAAGTGTAGACAGTGCGTTGGTGAATATTGGCAGTTCTGTGTTCAAGGAGGGTATGGCATATGTGGCATTGTCACGAGTCAGAACTTTATCGGGATTGTACTTGATTGAGTGTGATGTCACAAACATTTGTGCGGATCTAGATTGTGTTAAGGAATACAATAGGTTAAGAAGAGAGTATGCGCCACATTTGCCTCAATATCCTTTGTTTGAGAAACGTGTGGTAGGCCGGAAACGAAGAAATGTGACCAATAGTAGGGAGGTTGTAGCAAAAAGACGAAAAGTCGATGAACCTGAAATTATAAGCAGAAAGAAAAAGGATTCTGTTGAAGATGTTGTTGGTTTTCAATTTGAAAATAGTTCTGGTGTCAACTGCTATGCTAATGTAGTGGTTAATGTTGTCTTTTCTCTAGAAACTTTAAAAGAACAGATTGTGATCAATTCGGATCAAAGTTTTTGCTGCTTGCTGAATTCTGTGTTAGAGAAATGTAGCACTGATAGAACAAAAATAGAAAGTGTGTCTGAAATTAGAAATCTGTTAGACAAATGTTCAGGTCAAACGCAATTCTCTCAAAATATTCAGCAAGATTGTCAGGAGTTTTTAATGTATATGCTTGATGTATTGCAAGATGAAGGTGTAGATGTAGATCACCTGTTTGGCCTTTCTTATCAATGGCAGCATGACTGCGAGAACTGTAGGGTATCAAGTACTAGTAGTGTAGACTCAGAAAGATTTATATATTTAGCTTTGCCAGACAGTAAATCAGTGTCCTTTAATAACCTAGTAAAATCAGCCGATCACAACATGGAGTGTAGCCAATGTAAGTCAGCAATGCTGTCCACATTATTTATACGAACATATGGCCAGTATGTCATTTTAATGTTCCAACAATGTAGGCCTGATGGAACAAAATTGACAACTTTAATTAAAAATTTTGTGGCTTCGCAGTTGTCAATATCAGGAAGGACTTTTGTAACTGCAGCAATTATATATCATGACGGTCCTTCAACAACATCAGGACATTACACAGCTTATTTAAAGTCTAGAAACGGCTGGTCATTCTGCAATGATTCTGTTTTAACTTTTAAAAAAAAATTGCCTTTTGACCTTAAAAATTCTTACCTGGTGTTTTTAAAACCAAAATTTTAGGGAAAGAATCTCGGGATGTGCTCTGAGGAATTTCAAGAGGTTCTAATGGCTCCTACACTATTTGGCCTTGAGGATAAGTGTAGTACAGAGTCAAAAGTTAAATGTGGAAATGTGGAACATGAGTGAGCAAGACGGGTGAGATATTACTAGTACAGGATTGTGAAAGTGATCTTGAACGTTTTCTTTCTAAAAGTTGCGGAAAAAGAAAATGACGGGATTTGCTTAGAAGAATTCCAAGAGTTATAAATGGCTCTTACACGATTTGGCCTTGAGGAAATGTGTGGTAGAGAGCGAGAAGTCATTTATTGTATGTAACATATTTGTCAAAACGATGGAGCTTTTCTTTCAGAAAGTGGCGGGCTGAAAATAATAGCAGCACAACAGAGTATAAGCTGTTCATAGGACATCCTTTGACGTCATGGAAAGTAAGTTACTTTTAAGGAGTTCTGATTTCTGATTGGTTATGTTATATGGGTTTTTTAAACACAATCATTTTGATTGTGTTTTTTTTCCCCGCTGTTATATGATGAATACCTTCAACTCACTGTTTTTAGTGAAATTTGATACATTCTGAGAACAGCAAAAATAAACCATTTAACATGTATAATTAATTCTGTACTTTTTGTATTTATGATATACATTGAGAACTGTGTAGGAGGCATGAAGAAACTGAGGCTTCTGTAAGTGTCAAGGGAGGTGAGTAATGTACATTGCTCTGTTGCATACAGTCCTCACCTTCTCCGTACTCTTGGATATGCCAGACTACATCTGCACAATGAGATACCAAAGCTGAGGGAATACAGGTGATGTGATTTTGGAATGAGCAAAAAAAATTGCACGTTTTTCAATTACATTACCTGTGTTTCCTAACATTACGAATCACATTGTGCAGATGAGGTTTAGGCTTGTCCAGGGACACAGAAGAGGTCTGGCCTTTGTTCAAGAGTGCAGTGGACATGACTCACTTCATTGGTAGGCCTGCACATGTATTATCTCCTCTGTACTCTTCAACAAGCCTAAATTTCATCTGCAACCCTGAGTGGGCCTCACCTCAAAAAAACTTCTGGATAAGCCACACCTTATCATCATCCTGAATCAATCATTTAAAATGTTAGGAGCAGATTTATGATGGCCGTGCACCTCTTTTGCGCCACCGTTGCGTCACTTTTGTGACGTAGCAGCAGTGCAAAAGATGCACCATGTTGCAACATGGGCCTCACTTCATCTGCAACAAGATACCGTCAGTTTAAAATGTATATATTTAGGACTGTGTAGGGGGCATGGAGAAGCTGAGGCTTCTGTAAGTGTCAAAGTTGTTGCATACAGTGCTCACCTTTTGCGTAGTCTTTCATATGCTAGACTACATCTGTGCAATGAGATACCTAAGCAAAGGAAAAACACAAGTGATGTGATTGTGGAATGAGCAAAAAAAATTGCAAGTTTTTCAATTACATTACCTGTGTTTCATAACATTACGAATCACATTGTGTAGATGAGATTTAGGCCTGTTCAAGGAGATAGAGGAGGTCTGATGTTTGTTCAAGAGTGCAGTGGACATGACTCACTTCGTTGGTAGGCCTGCTCATGTATTATCTCCTCTGTACTCTTCAATAACTTAAATTTCATCTGTAACTCTGAGTAGGACTCACCTGAAACAAATCTGTGGATAGGCCACACCTTATCAGCATCTAGAAACAATCATTTAAAATGTTAGGGGTAGATTTATGATGGCCGTGCGCCTCATTTGCGCCGCTGTTCCATCACTTTTGTGACGCAGCAGCAGTGCAAAAGATGCACCACGTTGCAAGATAGGCCTCACTTCATCTTCAACAAGATACCGTCAGTTTAAAATGTATATATTTAGGACTGTCTAGGGGGCATGGAGAAGCGGAGGCCTCTAACTTTATTTCTTTGTAAAATTGGATGATTGTCAATCTTTTCCCTTGTCTTTTCTAATTTTTAAATACATGTTTTAATATTTTTCAAATTTTTTGTTCTTTCTTTCACAGATTGAAAGTATAAAAATAACAAGTGACTAAGTTAACGACAATTATAAGGTAAATGTTTTGTACTCTTTTTGTTACGTTTCTATCACATTTAACTTCTATTAGTTCCACTGCTTCATTTCTTTAACCCTCAGTTTTCTGCCTTTGCTACTTACCTCATTCCTTTCTCTATTACTTACTTACTCTACTCCTTCCACTCCTTTTCTCAGTCCCTCTGTTCTCATAGTTACTCACTCTTGTTCACTCACTTCGTCTGTATTACTCTCACTGTCTCTGACTGATCACTCTTTCACTACTTGTTCAATATGCTTTCTCCCTGCAGTTCAAGCATACTAAGGGGCATATTATCAACACAGGTAATAAAATTATCGCTGCTTTTATCGGCAGAAAACTGCCGCAAAAGCAGCTTTAGCGGCAGCTTTAGCGGCAGTTTTCTGCCGCAAAAGTGGCTTTAGCGGCAGATTTCTGCCGATAAAAGCAGCGATAATTTTATCGCCTATGTTGATAATATGCCCCTATGTTATTTACATTTCTTTGCTGTTTCAATCATTCCTTTTCTGTTACTTCTTCTTTTCTGCTTTCTGTTTTTTCTCTCTGTTATTCCACATGTTTTAATCTTATTTTGAACATTCACTCACATTCTCTAAGAAACTCTTGTTTATTATTCTTCTACTCTCCTTTTTTCTTTCACTTCCTTATCTATTTTGTTTTTCACAATTATACCCTCTTCCATCTTTTCTTTGGTAAATAGATCTATTAAACAGTATCTCTGTGTTACTCCCTATAGCTGTCTTTCTTTTAACATTACTCTCTGTTTCCTTCCCTTATACTTACTCTTCTTTTTTTGTAAATTTTTTTTTAGTTCGCTTCCGGTTCGCGTACCGGCGAGCGAACCGGGAAGCGAGCCAAAAGAAATAGAGGTTGCCAGAGTGCTAAACATTCTAGCAATTTTTTATAAATGGGAGGTAGATCTGAAAAGAACTTTTTTTTATTGTTTTTGTTGTTTTATATTTTTTTTATTATTTTTCTGAACATTTTTTTTTTGTATTTTTGGAACAATTGTAAATTTTTTTTGTTTTTTTTGAGGGGGAATAACGAAAAACAGGCAATAGAAACGGCTCAACAGGAGCAAAAAAAATAATCAATTTTTGGGGCGTTTAGAGCACTTGTGATTTTCATATGCCCTCCCCATGGCAAAGTAGTCCCCCACAATAAATACACACCAGCTTCATGTGCTGAAAATTGCTTTGAATATTCAGGACCGTCTCCCTCGCCTCTGGTCCCGAAAAACTTTCCTGTGTTGAGGTGGTGGCTACAGGAGTTCGCGGGTTTTCACGCAAGTCACGCACCTCAGCCACGCTGTAATTTATTGGATGCCACCTTAGCATGTGGCGATGCATTGTATAGTTCCCAAAGCTATATTTTTTATCTGTGCCTCGGGACAGAACCTCTTTACTGTACTGTATCAAATCTTTATTTCGGTCGCTGGACCATAAAAGATATACATATAACTATTACATCATTAAAACCAAGTGATAAACACATTTTTAAACGTGCCTTTTAGCAGCCTAGCACGTATAACCCACATTGCAGTTAAAAATGTTGACATTGCCAGAACAGTTACCGAGGATAAGTCAGTTTTTAAAACTCTGTAAGCTGGTAAAAGTTGTCTAAAACCCCAGTTTTTGAGTAGCGGAACAATCCAATACTTTCTGCTTTTTCGATAGGCTGGGCACATAAATACAGCATGCACATCGGTCTCCTGTGTACTGGCACAAATAGGACATGTCCCGGTGCCGGATTGGCTCAACCATCCTTTAGTAAAGGACCCCAAAGGTAATGTCCCATACCTCCACTGCAAAAATAATTTCCTTGTTAAGGGAGGCATGATATCATTCAATACACATTCCATGGTGTAAGTGTCTCTAGATTGGATAAAATGGAAGGTTCGGGATCCTTCACGGACATTGTCCAGTGCTCTGGCAAGCATATAGTCATTATAAATTCTGGACAGCATCTTCCTCGTGATGCTGATGCTGGCTCTCTCAGGATCTGTCCATAGTCCTGGGATTCCAAGGGACTCACACATGGTCTTTATATAACTTAACCAAGGTATACTGCTTGCTTTCGGAGCAGCTAAAAATTCCTGGAGCTCCGCTCTGTATGTTATCAGCTCTTGAGTGCTCCATAGGCGGCGCCAAAAAGCCAATGGTTTGAGGCCAAGTTCCTCGGTGATTGGCCTCACGCCCAGATCCAGTCTTAGGGGCAAGAGTGGTGTACTACAGGGGAGAGATGTTAGTTGCCTTAAGAACTTATTTTCAGCGCTTAACAAACTTTGGGATGGTATGTAGCCCCATAGCTCTCCACCGTAGATAACTGCTCCCCGAGCCTGGACTTTGTAAATTTGAATTGCTGGTCCAAGAGGGCGGTAGGTAGATTTACCAGCAATTCTTAGAATACCACCCGCCCTTTGGGTCAGTTTCATGGTCGATTTGGCTTGATGGGCCTCCCACGTCAAGTTTTGGTTGAGGGTTATCCCCAAATACTCGAATGTCTTCACTCTTTCTAGGCTTACTTCTCCTAGCTTGGGGTTCGGACGGCTGGTCGGCATTGGGTTTAAAATCATAAATTTTGTTTTCTGTGGGTTAACTTCTAATCCCCTTTCCTCACAGAAGCCCAGAAACCCATCTAATACCCGCTGGATGCCCATAGGGGATTTGGACAGCAGCAGGGTATCATCTGCAAACATTATTGCGGGAACCCTGCTGCCGCACAATTTCGGGGCATCGGTGTTGGCAATCCTGGTCAGGTGCTCTATTACCCCGTTCACGAAGAGGCAAAACAGGGTCGGTGCGAGCACACAACCCTGCCTTACCCCTCTCCGGACGGGGAACCTCTTAGTTAGAGTACCGTTGTTCCCGCACCTGACTTGTGCAAAGTTGTTTTGGTGTAATTTCATGAGGATTGCAAGAATGTCTTTTGGGACCCCCAAGTCCTCCATAACCCTCCACAGCCTGGATCTGGGCACCAGATCGAATGCGGCGCGCAGATCCACGAAAACCGTATACAGCGCGCCAGCCTCGATCAGCGCCGTCCTCCAGTAGATGAGACTCAGTCTAAAGACCTGGTCGACCGTTGAGACCCCCCTCCTAAATCCCGCTTGATATGGGGTCAAGGTATTAGTTTCCTCCAGGCACTTCTGGAGCCTATCCAACACCAGCCTCCCGAAAAGTTTCTCAGACACGTCTATCAGACTGATGGGGCGGTAATTGGCTGGGAGCAGTGGGGATCCCTTTTTGAATATAGGGACTACCTCTGCTCCCAGCCAAGTATCCGGCACCCTCATTCCTCCCAAGATCCCATTGAAGATTTGTGATAGATATGGTGCCCAGATCCCCGGCTCCTGCTTGTATAGGTCGCCTGGTACCCCGTCTAGGCCAGGGGCTTTTCCTGCTGACAATCCTTCAATAGCTTTTTGAACCTCTCTTATTGAGAAGGGTTCGCATTCTGTGGCAGCCTCCAGGGTATATGTGTTATAGTTCGAGATTTCCTCTTCTGAGGAATATAGGGACTCGAAGTTGGATTGCCACAAACTTGGGGCCATGTTTGGCTCGATAGCTGAAGGGAGATCTCCAGAGCCGTGATTTACAAATCTCCCAAATTTACAAGAGTCCCTATTCCCTAGGGCACCCAGAAGTTCCTCCCAGTGGGCCTCGTCCCATTCCACCCTTGCATTTTCCAGGAGTTTCTCATGTGACCTTCTTCTACGTTGTATTTCCTCCCTATTGTTACCCGCCTTAATAGCTAGCAGGAGGTCGCATTTAGACTTACGGCACGTGGAATTGTACCAAGTCTTTTTTCTATTCCCGCCACGTCTGTCATTTCCCTTATTGAAGAGGTCTGCCTCCATTAAATTAATGAGATCTTCGTGGGATTGCCACATTTGAGCTCTAGTTTCATCGTTATAGGGGCCTTCCCCATGGGCAAGTGTCTCTTCTAATACTGGCATAATTTTGGTGTAGAGTTTTGGCAGTTTATCATCACGTGAGATCAATTTCTCCCATCTCACTCTCCTTCTGTTGTTCTCGAGTACCAACCCTGTCTTTGGCCTCTGTTTAGTTGTTCCCTCAACCCAGGTGCCTGGGATGGCATAGTCGAGTTCTAAAGCGTTGTGGTCGCTGTCCAACCTGTCTATTATCTTAAAATCAATGACCTGCGGCCATGAAGACATTTGGACTAAAACATAGTCCAATCTAGATTCACTTCCAATTTTGTTGAATGTGAATTTACTTGGAACATCTGATTTCGTGTGACCATTACATGCCCTGAGGCCGTGGTTGAGTGTAAGAGCTGTTATCTGCAGAGCGAGAGGGGTCCACGCCCTTGCGGGGGGTGCCAAAGTTGCCGGCACCAGCCATCTTGAATCCTCCTCTTGGGAGGGTCCGTCAAGAAGGCCTGGCAGCGGCTCAAAATGTGCGTTTAAATCACCTCCCACCAAATAGGGAAGTTCCCTAGGAATTTGACTCAAAAGCACAGAAAGTTCCTCAATTGCGCTCGCTGGTCCTCGCAGTCCCGCAAGGGCGGAGGTCGTCTCTTGCAGCTCCTCTCGTGGGCAGTGGATCCCAGGTAGCGTTGGCCTCGAGCGGCGCCCGCGCAGCGGGGGCCGCGAGGAGTAGGTGGGGAGATCAAGTGGTGTCTCGAAGGTAAGGTTAGGCAGCCCAAAAAGCAGGAAGTCCCTCTCTCAGCAGGAAGCGCCGAGGTCCCTGCCCGCAGTTCTTTTCAATCCAGGCGGGAGGGGGCGGGAAGAGGACCAGCTGCGGCGAGTCAGGAGACGCAACGCCCGCTGGTCCTCGCAGTCCCGCAAGGGCGGAGGTCGTCTCTTGCAGCTCCTCTCGTGGGCAGTGGATCCCGGGTAGCGTTGGCCTCGAGCGGCACCCGTGCAGCGGGGGCCGCGAGGAGTAGGTGGGGAGATCAAGTGGTGTCTCGAAGGTAAGGTTAGGCAGCCCAAAAAGCACGAAGTCCCTCTCTCAGCAGGAAGCGCCGAGGTCCCTGCCCGCAGTTCTTTTCAATCCAGGCGGGAGGGGGCGGGAAGAGGACCAGCTGCGGCGAGTCAGGAGACGCAACGCCCGCTGGTCCTCGCAGTCCCACAAGGGCGGAGGTCGTCTCTTGCAGCTCCTCTCGTGGGCAGTGGATCCCAGGTAGCGTTGGCCTCGAGCAGCGCCCGCGCAGCGGGGGCCGCGAGGAGTAGGTGGGGAGATCAAGTGGTGTCTCGAAGGTAAGGTTAGGCAGCCCAAAAAGCACGAAGTCCCTCTCTCAGCAGAAGCGCCGAGGTCCCTGCCCGCAGTTCTTTTCAATCCAGGTGGGAGGGGGCGGGAAGAGGACCAGCTGCGGCGAGTCAGGAGACGCAACGCCCGCTGGTCCTCGCAGTCCCGCAAGGGCGGAGGTCGTCTCTTGCAGCTCCTCTCGTGGGCAGTGGATCCCAGGTAGCGTTGGCCTCGAGCGGCACTCCCGCGCAGCGGGGGCCGCGAGGAGTAGGTGGGGAGAGCAAGGTGTTTCTCGAAGGTAAGGTTAGGCAGTCCAAAAAGCACGAAGTCCCTCTCTCAACCTCTTTACATATCAGGCATGTGACATGACGGGCATTGACTTTTTTTTGCCCTGCTGGAAAGGAAAAAAAATGCCATATGAAATGGTTCTTATGGTGGGATTTCCGGGGCTGTTCAGGCAAGAATACTCTTTCCTCTTCCTCTTCTTCCTCCTCTTCCTCAGGGTTGGGAAGGAACTGGGTAGGTGGTCCTCTCTTCCTAGGAGGTGGTGGTGGTGGTGGGGATGCACCAGCTGAAGCTACAACACTTGCCATTGCTAAGTGATGAAAAAAGGTCTTCCTCTCACAAAGATGAAAGTCAGAGTGAGGAAACAAGCAGGGATTTTCATCATTTGGGAAATAAAATAGTTCTAAACCAATGAAAAGTGTTATTTTTAGGTCACATGACCTAGCCTTACATCATTAGGAAACCAAAAGTGAAATGAACCAATGAAAAGTTTTATTAACAAGTCACATGACCTGTTATGCTTACGTTACGCGCTCTGCGCCGCGCCCCGGATCGCTTCCGGGACTGCGCTTCGCGCATCGGAGCACTTCCTGGTGCGCTAACGCGGCGCGTCATATGATGCATTACGTGACAACGCGATACGTCGCGGCTACGCGACGCGTCACGATGTTGTTTTCTAACGCGGCAGTTGCGCAAACAGAACGTTTACCGGTTCGCGGACCGAGTCGCGGCACCAAATTGAGGTAACGGGAAGCTACTCGGTTCGCGAACCGGGAGCGAAACAAAAAAAAATAATAAAACAAATACATAAAAAATTTGTATTAAAAACATATAAAATATATTTTTCGATTAAAAGAAGAATACATTTTAAAGCTTTTGATATTTGCTATTAAAAAACCATTGAAATTCACTGAAAAAAACCATAGGTTATAGACCATATATAGTTAGGAATTAGCATTTACAAAACCTTGAAAATTCACTGAAAAAACCATAGGTTATAGACCATATATAGTTAGGAATTAGCATTTAAAAAACCTTTTTTTACTCACACAAAACCATTGAAATTCCATATATAGTTAGTTGTACTAACTATATATCGCGCACCCGCAATCCACTGCTGATCATGTCACATATTACATCATTCATGACATGGTCAGTGACATCACTGATGACATCACTGATGACATCTCAAATGACATCACTGATGACATCACTGATGACATCTCAAATGACATCACTGATGACATCACTGATGACATCACTGATGACATCTCAAATGACATCACTGATGACATCACTGATGACAACTCATTTGAGATTACTGATTACATCACTGATGACATCATTCATGTGATAATACGATGAACCTCTTCAGACTCTCATATAACCTTAGATACACTCAGTGTAAACAGAGACTCACAGACTGTCACTCATCCATGAAGTTACACACACACCTACTCAGTTATGCAAACAATCAATCACACCTCCATTTTCACAACTATACAGTTATACACACCTTACTTATTCAAACATATACTAAAACATATTTACTCTCTTATACAATCCTGGATACAAGTTCACAATGATCCATACGGCCACTCACACATTCACTGGCTCTTATGCACAGTTATTTATATATGTCAACTCTCACATGTACGGGATGCCTGGCTTTCACCTTGTGGACACCCTGCTGGGGTTTCTCACAGGGGAATACCAGGACGGGTTCCCTAAGCAAGCGCCAGGATGCCCTTTGGGTGACAGGTTTGCGCTATATAAGTACACCTACATTTTACATTTACATTTACTGTGTTTTACATATGTACTTACTTTGACATGTAGCACTGAGATATGCATTCACTCACCAATACACTCATGCACACAGTCAACCGCCCATACAGCTGTTTCCACATGCACTTTTGAACCCATACCTCTAGTGAATCAACTGCTCACACATCTATGCACAGAGTCATACACCTCCCAGCCACCCACACATACACTCAGTCTCCCATACAAATACTTGGGCAACCAATCAATAACCCATATAGTTACTCATATAGCTACTGATCAACACATGCAGCAGTTTACAGAACAACAGACGTAATGATGCACAAATTAAGACAGTTTAGTCACTCAGTGAGACACATTTAATCACTCACTCATACAGTCAGTCATGCACCTACTAAATCCTTCATCCAGACACTTATACATCCACTCATTCTTCAACATGTAAGACATATTTTAACTTTACAGAAAAATACAGTCACTGGATGTAGTCATCAGTGATGTCATCAGTGATGTCATTTGAGATGTCATCAGTGATGTCATCAGTGATGTCATTTGAGATGTCATCAGTGATGTCATCAGTGATGTCACTGACCATGTCATGAATGATGTAATATGTGACATGATCAGCAGTGGATTGCGGGTGCGCGATATATAGTTAGTACAACTAACTATATATGGAATTTCAATGGTTTTGTGTGAGTAAAAAAAGGTTTTTTAAATGCTAAATCCTAACTATATATGGTCTATAACCTATGGTTTTTTCAGTGAATATATATATATATATATATATATATATATATATATATATATATATATATATATATATATATATATACATATATATATATATATCCAAACAACAAGCCCCCGTTTGGGGAGCCCCAGACCCTTCAGGGCGGCCTCTTGGACGGGCACGGAGAAGCCCGCAAAATTCGGTTCACGAAGGCAAAGGAAAGAGGCCCACTTTCAAGTCCAAACACTTTTATTCATAGTGTTGCCGCACATTAGGCTTCCCTTCGGTCCTACATGTTTCAGCGTCTCTAGCCTTGATCACGGACAGGAAGCATAACCACAGTGCTTCCGTGCAGGCATTATAATTACATTCATGCACACGTGACTGTTGATGCCTCAATCTCCCATAATGCAGCATGGTTGTTGGTAAGTCAGTTTTTTTCATAAAACACAGTGTTCTTATTTTTACGAAAGTTCAAATATTTTCACCCTGATGCTGCATAGTTGTCAAATGTTTCCAAGTGGAAGACACAGTCACGCAAATATTAAATAACAAAATGTTGAATATTCCATCACCTGAAAAAAAGCTTCAAACTTGAAACGATCGATGGGGAGGTAAGCCCCATCAAATCCCTTCCGCTGCTGCAGCTGATTTCGCTATTGTAGCGTCTCCTGAGTAGGTTTTGCTGCAGTAGGTGGATCAGGCTCCCTCATTAGAATCCAAACAACAAGCCCCCGTTTGGGGAGCCTCAGACCCTTCAGGGCGGCCTCTTGGACGGGCACGGAGAAGCCCGCAAAATTCGGTTCACGAAGGCAAAGGAAAGAGGCCCACTTTCAAGTCCAAACACTTTTATTCATAGTGTTGCCGCACATTAGGCTTCCCTTCGGTCCTACATGTTTCAGCGTCTCTAGCCTTGATCACGGACAGGAAGCATAACCACAGTGCTTCCGTGCAGGCATTATAATTACATTCATGCACACGTGACTGTTGATGCCTCAATCTCCCATAATGCAGCATGGTTGTTGGTAAGTCAGTTTTTTTCATAAAACACAGTGTTCTTATTTTTACGAAAGTTCAAATATTTTCACCCTGATGCTGCATAGTTGTCAAATGTTTCCAAGTGGAAGATATATATATATATATATATATACATATATTACCTACTGGCGGTCGCCAGTAGGTATATATAGTTAGGATTTTTTCTCTATGGGGTTTTTGAAAATTCTATGTCTAATAACTTTGGCGTTCGTGGACGGAATTGGCTGAAATTTTCAGGAAAATGGAACATTTTGTTTCTGGGCAGGCCCTGAAAATTTGGGGGGGGCTCGTCAAGGGGGGGCCGAGAAAAAAGGGGGGTCCCAAAACGTGTTTTTCCCATGTTAATTTCCATAGGGCGGTTGGCCTCACTTTTAGCCCGAACGGCTGAATGGATTTGCACGAAACTTGGCAAAATTGTAGGGACTGTTAGCCCGATGTGCCTTTGCTAGGTCTCAATATATGTGCTCCAGTGGATTTTGAGAAATTAACGTTCAAAAAAAGATATATATCTGTAAGCGCGCTCCGGGCAGCGCCCCGGTTTGCGTACTTGACGCGTAACGGAACTTCGCGAAGCGAAGCTGATTGGCTCTTCGGTGTCTGTCAACATTCTAAACAGTCCGGAGCGGCCGCCATCTTGTCTCTCGGTAGGATCGAGAGACAAGAGGAGGTCAAAACAAAGGCGAAAATGACCATAAGGGGGCATAGTAGATCCTCCCTGACCCCCTAGGTTTGATGTGGATGCTTTAAAAGGGCCCCGCGGGGGAACAAAAAAAATAATTTTTTTTTGTTTTTTTTGCGTGGATAGCCCGCGGTTCGCGAACCGGGAAGCGGCCCGGGGAGCGTACTATGAGGAAAAAAGAATGATAGACTTTTCAAATACTGTATGTTAATTGATTGTTGGTTTTGTTGATTATTATTATTTTTTTTTTTAAACAATTATTTATTGTGTTTCAAAATTTAATAAAATGTCTAACATTTCACTGTCTGAAATGTCGTTATTTTCATTGAACATAGCTTGTAATGTTTGAGTGTGTAAAATGTCCTTATTTTCAAGGAGGACATCTACTGCTTCCACACATTGCAGTAGTTCTTGGTCCCAAGTTTCATCCATAAATTCTATATAATTTGGATCAATTATTTCTTGGTTGGTCTCTTGCAGGACAATTTCAAATGAAACTTTGTGTTCACCTTCCATTTTGTCTGAAATTTGGATAAAAAATATATTAGTAGAGATAGGGCACTGTTGGGATTAATTTTAGATAGGCAGTTTTTAACAGTGAATTTATCTTTGGGCAGTGTATAGTATCAGAGTGGAAGTAGGAATATAAAAAAGTGTATGTGATTTAACGTAAGTAAATTCATAATTATACAAGAGAAACCTAACTCCATCCATAACTATAACAGAGAAGTCTATCTAAATCTATAACTACTACAGAGGGATAGTATATAACTATCAGAAAAAGTTTACCATATTAACTTATAGTGCACAATATACTTCAGTTTTTAAAATAACAACTTACCTTTACAAAGAAGTTGAAGTGATTAGTGAAAATCCAATTGAAATGTACACCAGGAAGTAGTAGTCAAAATGGCTGTGTTTCCTTCTCTTCCTTTATATATATTCAGGTACATAACCAATCAAATGTCAGGTAAAAAAAAAATAGAAAATGAAAGTAACATTTTAATTGGTTGTGAATTCCAACACTTCAGATGTGTTTTGTGAAGTAATTTACCTCAGGGTATTTAGAGAGATCTACAGGCTAAATGGCTAAATGGAATTTCAACCAAATTTGTGAAAATGGTAGGGATTGGTATGTAGTATGAGCAAATCTATATTTGGTGAAAGTGTCTCAAGGGTTTCTTCTGTAAATTACTTTCCCACCTTTTTTAATGGAGCGCTTCCCGGGGAGCGCCCCGGTACGCGAACTGGCGAGCGCCCCGGTACGCGAACCTTAAGCGTTACGGGAGTCCACCATTTTGTGTTTCGGTCGAATTAAGATACAAGATGGAGGGCACATAATGTTCAGAATGGGTAGAAGGGGACACGGTAGATGTATTTTGACCCCCTAGGTTTTCTGAGGATGGCTGAGGAGGCCCATATGTGCGGAAAAAAAACATTTTTAAAAAAAAGTTCGCGCGGTTAGCTTCCGGTTCGCGTACCGGGTAGCGCTCCGGGGAGCGTACTTTGTTGAAAATTAGTAAAAAAAGTTAGAGTAAAATAATAATTGTGAGTGATCAGATGTAGGGTAGCTCTGAGAAGAGCTTTTGGGTTTATGGTACATTTAGGTACTTATAAGTAGGTACCAATGCACATTTTAAATTCAGAATGAAAACTCTGTTCCCTTCATCTGAGAAGTGAACTCCATCTCCTCTGTAGATATCTTGCATGTAGTAACGCAAGTTATTGTTGTACACGGAGCCCATTCCATGGTCTCTCATGTAAGCTGAAACAGATTTGTTTACATGCTTCCTCGACTTCTCAATTTGTGGACAAAATTGGTTCGACCACCTCCATTTCTGTCTTTGGCATATATTTGAATAGACCAAGGCAGTTTGAGGAAAAAGTGCCATTAATTGCTCAAAGGTGTCCTTTAAAAGCATTTCCAGACCTACTCCAGTCAAAGTGCCCAAATCATTACCTCCACAGTGCACAATTAACAGGTCAGGTTTTGGCAAATGCATAAAGGTTTTCACCAATGGTATCAATTGGTGACATTTTAATCCTCTGTGGCCAAACCACTTAATTTCCACATCTTGTAAATTGAGGTTAGGTAAATTTCTGTTCTCAGCATACCTCTGAGCCCAATAGATGTAACTATGTCCAACAATCCAGACAGAAAACATGGTGAGAGAAGGTTCTGCTGCAGTCAGATGAAGTGTGGTAATGAAATGGCAGTTGAAAAAATAAGAGTTTAAAATGAAAAAAACTGTGGAGTTTCTGTGTTAATGAAGCAGTAACAGTGATTGGTGGATTTTGATGGCTGAAAACAGAAAGTTAGGGTGCATGGATGAGTTCTTTGAAAGATGTAATTTGAATGGTAAAAAAAAAATCATTTAATGAAAGATTGCACTGGATACGCAGGTGCACTGAGAGTTCAGAGTTCAATTGAAACATTGTTGTGTGAACTTGCAAACACCAGAGGTCTTCCAGGAGGTGGTTGCTATGTAAAAAAGGCAGAGAGGGCAGAGGGGGGAAGGGTTTTGATTTGAAAAAAGTGAGGGAAGAGTTTTGATTGGGTGACATGAGAGATATGTGTGATGAATTACAGCATTTCTGTGCTTTCTATAGCTGCAGCCTCTGGAGTGCATACCATTTGTTCTGCTGAAGACAAATTGGTGTATTTCTGAGACTGTTTTGAAACTCATAAAGTATTTGCTAAGGTGAGAAAAGATTTATTTAATTTAGATAGAGAATAGTGTGTTTTAAGGAGAAAACTATGAAGAAAGTTGTGTTTTTAAAATGTTGCTTTGTCTCAAGTGTTTTACAAATAGATTATGTTTCTTTGAGAAATTGTAATTGGAGAAAATGTGAAGTATTAGTACTGACAGGGTGTTTTTGTGCATAGGAGCTGTGCAGTGTTTTCAAATTATGACTTGAAAATCGTTTTTGAGGAAAAGGAATGCTTTTAAAATTTATGACAAGGAAATAATGGTGTCTGCTTCTTTATAAGGCATTTGAGTGTCTCTGATGTTACTTTTCCCATTTTAATTTAAGACCTTTCTCCGTGGGGCAAGTTCCTTGGAAATATGCTCCCACCTGTGCTTGGCAAATTTAGATTTTGAGTCTTTAAGTTACATAGCCATGTTAAAAGTGACCCAAAAATGCTGCAAAGGCAATCAAAAAACGCTTTCATGTGTCTTAAGGACATTTTCAGTCATTTCCCCATGTGCAGTGTTTTCAAATTATGACTTGAAAATCGTTTTTGAGGAAAAGGAATGCTTTTAAAATTTATGACAAGGAAATAATGGTGTCTGCTTCTTTATAAGGCATTTGAGTGTCTCTGATGTTATTTTTCCCATTTTAATTTAAGACCTTTCTCCGTGGGGCAAGTTCCTTGGAAATATGCACCCACCTGTGCTTGGCAAATTTAGATTTTGAGTCTTTAAGTTACATAGCCATGTTAAAAGTGACCCAAAAATGCTGCAAAGGCAATCAAAAAACGCTTTCATGTGTCTTAAGGACATTTTCAGTCATTTTCCCATGTGCAGTGTTTTCAAATTATGACTTGAAAATCGTTTTTGAGGAAAAGGAATGCTTTTAAAATTTATGACAAGGAAATAATGGTGTCTGCTTCTTTATAAGGCATTTGAGTGTCTCTGATGTTATTTTTCCCATTTTAATTTAAGACCTTTCTCTGTGGGGCAAGTTCCTTGGAAATATGCACCCACCTGTGCTTGGCAAATTTAGATTTTGAGTCTTTAAGTTACATAGCCATGTTAAAAGTGACCCAAAAATGCTGCAAAGGCAATCAAAAAACGCTTTCATGTGTCTTAAGGACATTTTCAGTCATTTTCCCATGTGCAGTGTTTTCAAATTATGACTTGAAAATCGTTTTTGAGGAAAAGGAATGCTTTTAAAATGTATGACAAGGAAATAATGGTGTCTGCTTCTTTATAAGGCATTTGAGTGTCTCTGATGTTATTTTTCCCATTTTAATTTAAGACCTTTCCCCGTGGTGCAAATTCCTTGTAAATATGCTCGCACCTGTGCTTGGCAAATTTAGATTTTGAGTCTTTGAGTTACATAGCATGTTAAAAGTGACCCAAAAATGCTGCAAAGGCAATCAAAAAACGCTTTCATGTGTCTTAAGAACATTTTCAGTCATTTTCCCATGTGCAGTGTTTTCAAATTATGACTTGAAAATCGTTTTTGAGGAAAAGGAATGCTTTTAGAATGTATGACAAGGAAATAATGGTGTCTGCTTCTTTATAAGGCTTTTGAGTGTCTCTGATGTTATTTTTCCCATTTTAATTTAAGACCTTTCTCCGTGGGGCAAGTTCCTTGGAAATATGCTCCCACCTGTGCTTGGCAAATTTAGATTTTGAGTCTTTAAGTTACATAGCCATGTTAAAAGTGACCCAAAAATGCTGCAAAGGCAATCAAAAAACGCTTTCATGTGTCTTAAGGACATTTTCAGTCATTTGCCCATGTGCAGTGTTTTCAAATTATGACTTGAAAATCGTTTTTGAGGAAAAGGAATGCTTTTAAAATTTATGACAAGGAAATAATGGTGTCTGCTTCTTTATAAGGCATTTGAGTGTCTCTGATGTTATTTTTCCCATTTTAATTTAAGACCTTTCTCCGTGGGGCAAGTTCCTTGGAAATATGCTCCCACCTGTGCTGGGCAAATTTAGATTTTGAGTCTTTAAGTTACATAGCCATGTTAAAAGTGACCCAAAAATGCTGCAAAGGCAATCAAAAAACGCTTTCATGTGTCTTAAGGACATTTTCAGTCATTTTCCCATGTGCAGTGTTTTCAAATTATGACTTGAAAATCGTTTTTGAGGAAAAGGAATGCTTTTAAAATTTATGACAAGGAAATAATGGTGTCTGCTTCTTTATAAGGCATTTGAGTGTCTCTGATGTTATTTTTCCCATTTTAATTTAAGACCTTTCTCCGTGGGGCAAGTTCCTTGGAAATATGCTCCCACCTGTGCTTGGCAAATTTAGATTTTGAGTCTTTAAGTTACATAGCCATGTTAAAAGTGACCCAAAAATGCTGCAAAGGCAATCAAAAAACGCTTTCATGTGTCTTAAGGACATTTTCAGTCATTTCCCCATGTGCAGTAATTTCAAATTATGACTTGAAAATCGTTTTTGAGGAAAAGGAATGCTTTTAAAATTTATGACAAGGAAATAATGGTGTCTGCTTCTTTATAAGGCATTTGAGTGTCTCTGATGTTATTTTTCCCATTTTAATTTAAGACCTTTCACCGTGGGGCAAGTTCCTTGGAAATATGCACCCACCTGTGCTTGGCAAATTTAGATTTTGAGTCTTTAAGTTACATAGCCATGTTAAAAGTGACCCAAAAATGCTGCAAAGGCAATCAAAAAACGCTTTCATGTGTCTTAAGGACATTTTCAGTCATTTTCCCATGTGCAGTGTTTTCAAATTATGACTTGAAAATCGTTTTTGAGGAAAAGGAATGCTTTTAAAATTTATGAGAAGGAAATAATGGTGTCTTCTTCTTTATAAGGCATTTGAGTGTCTCTGATGTTATTTTTCCCATTTTAATGTAAGACCTTTCTCCGTGGGGCAAGTTCCTTGGAAATATGCACCCACCTGTGCTTGGCAAATTTAGATTTTGAGTCTTTAAGTTACATAGCCATGTTAAAAGTGACCCAAAAATGCTGCAAAGGCAATCAAAAAACGCTTTCATGTGTCTTAAGGACATTTTCAGTCATTTTCCCATGTGCAGTGTTTTCAAATTATGACTTGAAAATCGTTTTTGAGGAAAAGGAATGCTTTTAAAATTTATGACAAGGAAATAATGGTGTCTGCTTCTTTATAAGGCATTTGAGTGTCTCTGATGTTATTTTTCCCATTTTAATTTAAGACCTTTCCCCGTGGTGCAAATTCCTTGTAAATATGCTCGCACCTGTGCTTGGCAAATTTAGATTTTGAGTCTTTGAGTTACATAGCATGTTAAAAGTGACCCAAAAATGCTGCAAAGGCAATCAAAAAACGCTTTCATGTGTCTTAAGAACATTTTCAGTCATTTTCCCATGTGCAGTGTTTTCAAATTATGACTTGAAAATCGTTTTTGAGGAAAAGGAATGCTTTTAAAATTTATGACAAGGAAATAATGGTGTCTGCTTCTTTATAAGGCTTTTGAGTGTCTCTGATGTTATTTTTCCCATTTTAATTTAAGACCTTTCTCCGTGGGGCAAGTTCCTTGGAAATATGCTCCCACCTGTGCTTGGCAAATTTAGATTTTGAGTCTTTAAGTTACATAGCCATGTTAAAAGTGACCCAAAATGCTGCAAAGGCAATCAAAAAACGCTTTCATGTGTCTTAAGGACATTTTCAGTCATTTGCCCATGTGCAGTGTTTTCAAATTATGACTTGAAAATCGTTTTTGAGGAAAAGGAATGCTTTTAAAATTTATGACAAGGAAATAATGGTGTCTGCTTCTTTATAAGGCATTTGAGTGTCTCTGATGTTATTTTTCCCATTTTAATTTAAGACCTTTCTCCGTGGGGCAAGTTCCTTGGAAATATGCTCCCACCTGTGCTGGGCAAATTTAGATTTTGAGTCTTTAAGTTACATAGCCATGTTAAAAGTGACCCAAAAATGCTGCAAAGGCAATCAAAAAACGCTTTCATGTGTCTTAAGGACATTTTCAGTCATTTTCCCATGTGCAGTGTTTTCAAATTATGACTTGAAAATCGTTTTTGAGGAAAAGGAATGCTTTTAAAATTTATGACAAGGAAATAATGGTGTCTGCTTCTTTATAAGGCATTTGAGTGTCTCTGATGTTATTTTTCCCATTTTAATTTAAGACCTTTCTCCGTGGGGCAAGTTCCTTGGAAATATGCTCCCACCTGTGCTTGGCAAATTTAGATTTTGAGTCTTTAAGTTACATAGCCATGTTAAAAGTGACCCAAAAATGCTGCAAAGGCAATCAAAAAACGCTTTCATGTGTCTTAAGGACATTTTCAGTCATTTCCCCATGTGCAGTAATTTCAAATTATGACTTGAAAATCGTTTTTGAGGAAAAGGAATGCTTTTAAAATTTATGACAAGGAAATAATGGTGTCTGCTTCTTTATAAGGCATTTGAGTGTCTCTGATGTTATTTTTCCCATTTTAATTTAAGACCTTTCACCGTGGGGCAAGTTCCTTGGAAATATGCACCCACCTGTGCTTGGCAAATTTAGATTTTGAGTCTTTAAGTTACATAGCCATGTTAAAAGTGACCCAAAAATGCTGCAAAGGCAATCAAAAAACGCTTTCATGTGTCTTAAGGACATTTTCAGTCATTTTCCCATGTGCAGTGTTTTCAAATTATGACTTGAAAATCGTTTTTGAGGAAAAGGAATGCTTTTAAAATTTATGACAAGGAAATAATGGTGTCTGCTTCTTTATAAGGCATTTGAGTGTCTCTGATGTTATTTTTCCCATTTTAATTTAAGACCTTTCTCCGTGGGGCAAGTTCCTTGGAAATATGCACCCACCTGTGCTTGGCAAATTTAGATTTTGAGTCTTTAAGTTACATAGCCATGTTAAAAGTGACCCAAAAATGCTGCAAAGGCAATCAAAAAACGCTTTCATGTGTCTTAAGGACATTTTCAGTCATTTCCCCATGTGCAGTAATTTCAAATTATGACTTGAAAATCGTTTTTGAGGAAAAGGAATGCTTTTAAAATTTATGACAAGGAAATAATGGTGTCTGCTTCTTTATAAGGCATTTGAGTGTCTCTGATGTTATTTTTCCCATTTTAATTTAAGACCTTTCACCGTGGGGCAAGTTCCTTGGAAATATGCACCCACCTGTGCTTGGCAAATTTAGATTTTGAGTCTTTAAGTTACATAGCCATGTTAAAAGTGACCCAAAAATGCTGCAAAGGCAATCAAAAAACGCTTTCATGTGTCTTAAGGACATTTTCAGTCATTTTCCCATGTGCAGTGTTTTCAAATTATGACTTGAAAATCGTTTTTGAGGAAAAGGAATGCTTTTAAAATTTATGAGAAGGAAATAATGGTGTCTGCTTCTTTATAAGGCATTTGAGTGTCTCTGATGTTATTTTTCCCATTTTAATGTAAGACCTTTCTCCGTGGGGCAAGTTCCTTGGAAATATGCACCCACCTGTGCTTGGCAAATTTAGATTTTGAGTCTTTAAGTTACATAGCCATGTTAAAAGTGACCCAAAAATGCTGCAAAGGCAATCAAAAAACGCTTTCATGTGTCTTAAGGACATTTTCAGTCATTTTCCCATGTGCAGTGTTTTCAAATTATGACTTGAAAATCGTTTTTGAGGAAAAGGAATGCTTTTAAAATGTATGACAAGGAAATAATGGTGTCTGCTTCTTTATAAGGCATTTGAGTGTCTCTGGTGTTATTTTTCCCATTTTAATTTAAGACCTTTCCCCGTGGTGCAAATTCCTTGTAAATATGCTCGCACCTGTGCTTGGCAAATTTAGATTTTGAGTCTTTGAGTTACATAGCCATGTTAAAAGTGACCCAAAAATGCTGCAAAGGCAATCAAAAAACGCTTTCATGTGTCTTAAGAACATTTTCAGTCATTTTCCCATGTGCAGTGTTTTCAAATTATGACTTGAAAATCGTTTTTGAGGAAAAGGAATGCTTTTAAAATTTATGACAAGGAAATAATGGTGTCTGCTTCTTTATAAGGCATTTGAGTGTCTCTGATGTTATTTTTCCCATTTTAATGTAAGACCTTTCTCCGTGGGGCAAGTTCCTTGGAAATATGCACCCACCTGTGCTTGGCAAATTTAGATTTTGAGTCTTTAAGTTACATAGCCATGTTAAAAGTGACCCAAAAATGCTGCAAAGGCAATCAAAAAACGCTTTCATGTGTCTTAAGGACATTTTCAGTCATTTTCCCATGTGCAGTGTTTTCAAATTATGACTTGAAAATCGTTTTTGAGGAAAAGGAATGCTTTTAAAATTTATGACAAGGAAATAATGGTGTCTGCTTCTTTATAAGGCATTTGAGTGTCTCTGATGTTATTTTTCCCATTTTAATTTAAGACCTTTCCCCGTGGTGCAAATTCCTTGTAAATATGCTCGCACCTGTGCTTGGCAAATTTAGATTTTGAGTCTTTGAGTTACATAGCATGTTAAAAGTGACCCAAAAATGCTGCAAAGGCAATCAAAAAACGCTTTCATGTGTCTTAAGAACATTTTCAGTCATTTTCCCATGTGCAGTGTTTTCAAATTATGACTTGAAAATCGTTTTTGAGGAAAAGGAATGCTTTTAAAATTTATGACAAGGAAATAATGGTGTCTGCTTCTTTATAAGGCTTTTGAGTGTCTCTGATGTTATTTTTCCCATTTTAATTTAAGACCTTTCTCCGTGGGGCAAGTTCCTTGGAAATATGCTCCCACCTGTGCTTGGCAAATTTAGATTTTGAGTCTTTAAGTTACATAGCCATGTTAAAAGTGACCCAAAATGCTGCAAAGGCAATCAAAAAACGCTTTCATGTGTCTTAAGGACATTTTCAGTCATTTGCCCATGTGCAGTGTTTTCAAATTATGACTTGAAAATCGTTTTTGAGGAAAAGGAATGCTTTTAAAATTTATGACAAGGAAATAATGGTGTCTGCTTCTTTATAAGGCATTTGAGTGTCTCTGATGTTATTTTTCCCATTTTAATTTAAGACCTTTCTCCGTGGGGCAAGTTCCTTGGAAATATGCTCCCACCTGTGCTGGGCAAATTTAGATTTTGAGTCTTTAAGTTATATAGCCATGTTAAAAGTGACCCAAAAATGCTGCAAAGGCAATCAAAAAACGCTTTCATGTGTCTTAAGGACATTTTCAGTCATTTTCCCATGTGCAGTGTTTTCAAATTATGACTTGAAAATCGTTTTTGAGGAAAAGGAATGCTTTTAAAATTTATGACAAGGAAATAATGGTGTCTGCTTCTTTATAAGGCATTTGAGTGTCTCTGATGTTATTTTTCCCATTTTAATTTAAGACCTTTCTCCGTGGGGCAAGTTCCTTGGAAATATGCTCCCACCTGTGCTTGGCAAATTTAGATTTTGAGTCTTTAAGTTACATAGCCATGTTAAAAGTGACCCAAAAATGCTGCAAAGGCAATCAAAAAACGCTTTCATGTGTCTTAAGGACATTTTCAGTCATTTCCCCATGTGCAGTAATTTCAAATTATGACTTGAAAATCGTTTTTGAGGAAAAGGAATGCTTTTAAAATTTATGACAAGGAAATAATGGTGTCTGCTTCTTTATAAGGCATTTGAGTGTCTCTGATGTTATTTTTCCCATTTTAATTTAAGACCTTTCACCGTGGGGCAAGTTCCTTGGAAATATGCACCCACCTGTGCTTGGCAAATTTAGATTTTGAGTCTTTAAGTTACATAGCCATGTTAAAAGTGACCCAAAAATGCTGCAAAGGCAATCAAAAAACGCTTTCATGTGTCTTAAGGACATTTTCAGTCATTTTCCCATGTGCAGTGTTTTCAAATTATGACTTGAAAATCGTTTTTGAGGAAAAGGAATGCTTTTAAAATTTATGAGAAGGAAATAATGGTGTCTGCTTCTTTATAAGGCATTTGAGTGTCTCTGATGTTATTTTTCCCATTTTAATGTAAGACCTTTCTCCGTGGGGCAAGTTCCTTGGAAATATGCACCCACCTGTGCTTGGCAAATTTAGATTTTGAGTCTTTAAGTTACATAGCCATGTTAAAAGTGACCCAAAAATGCTGCAAAGGCAATCAAAAAACGCTTTCATGTGTCTTAAGGACATTTTCAGTCATTTTCCCATGTGCAGTGTTTTCAAATTATGACTTGAAAATCGTTTTTGAGGAAAAGGAATGCTTTTAAAATTTATGACAAGGAAATAATGGTGTCTGCTTCTTTATAAGGCATTTGAGTGTCTCTGGTGTTATTTTTCCCATTTTAATTTAAGACCTTTCCCCGTGGTGCAAATTCCTTGTAAATATGCTCGCACCTGTGCTTGGCAAATTTAGATTTTGAGTCTTTGAGTTACATAGCCATGTTAAAAGTGACCCAAAAATGCTGCAAAGGCAATCAAAAAACGCTTTCATGTGTCTTAAGAACATTTTCAGTCATTTTCCCATGTGCAGTGTTTTCAAATTATGACTTGAAAATCGTTTTTGAGGAAAAGGAATGCTTTTAAAATTTATGACAAGGAAATAATGGTGTCTGCTTCTTTATAAGGCATTTGAGTGTCTCTGATGTTATTTTTCCCATTTTAATTTAAGACCTTTCTCCGTGGGGCAAGTTCCTTGGAAATATGCACCCACCTGTGCTTGGCAAATTTAGATTTTGAGTCTTTAAGTTACATAGCCATGTTAAAAGTGACCCAAAAATGCTGCAAAGGCAATCAAAAAACGCTTTCATGTGTCTTAAGGACATTTTCAGTCATTTCCCCATGTGCAGTAATTTCAAATTATGACTTGAAAATCGTTTTTGAGGAAAAGGAATGCTTTTAAAATTTATGACAAGGAAATAATGGTGTCTGCTTCTTTATAAGGCATTTGAGTGTCTCTGATGTTATTTTTCCCATTTTAATTTAAGACCTTTCACCGTGGGGCAAGTTCCTTGGAAATATGCACCCACCTGTGCTTGGCAAATTTAGATTTTGAGTCTTTAAGTTACATAGCCATGTTAAAAGTGACCCAAAAATGCTGCAAAGGCAATCAAAAAACGCTTTCATGTGTCTTAAGGACATTTTCAGTCATTTTCCCATGTGCAGTGTTTTCAAATTATGACTTGAAAATCGTTTTTGAGGAAAAGGAATGCTTTTAAAATTTATGAGAAGGAAATAATGGTGTCTGCTTCTTTATAAGGCATTTGAGTGTCTCTGATGTTATTTTTCCCATTTTAATGTAAGACCTTTCTCCGTGGGGCAAGTTCCTTGGAAATATGCACCCACCTGTGCTTGGCAAATTTAGATTTTGAGTCTTTAAGTTACATAGCCATGTTAAAAGTGACCCAAAAATGCTGCAAAGGCAATCAAAAAACGCTTTCATGTGTCTTAAGGACATTTTCAGTCATTTTCCCATGTGCAGTGTTTTCAAATTATGACTTGAAAATCGTTTTTGAGGAAAAGGAATGCTTTTAAAATGTATGACAAGGAAATAATGGTGTCTGCTTCTTTATAAGGCATTTGAGTGTCTCTGGTGTTATTTTTCCCATTTTAATTTAAGACCTTTCCCCGTGGTGCAAATTCCTTGTAAATATGCTCGCACCTGTGCTTGGCAAATTTAGATTTTGAGTCTTTGAGTTACATAGCCATGTTAAAAGTGACCCAAAAATGCTGCAAAGGCAATCAAAAAACGCTTTCATGTGTCTTAAGAACATTTTCAGTCATTTTCCCATGTGCAGTGTTTTCAAATTATGACTTGAAAATCGTTTTTGAGGAAAAGGAATGCTTTTAAAATTTATGACAAGGAAATAATGGTGTCTGCTTCTTTATAAGGCATTTGAGTGTCTCTGATGTTATTTTTCCCATTTTAATTTAAAACCTTTCTCCGTGGGGCAAGTTCCTTGGAAATATGCTCCCACCTGTGCTTGGCAAATTTAGATTTTGAGTCTTTAAGTTACATAGCCATGTTAAAAGTGACCCAAAAATGCTGCAAAGGCAATCAAAAAACGCTTTCATGTGTCTTAAGGACATTTTCAGTCATTTCCCCATGTGCAGTGTTTTCAAATTATGACTTGAAAATCGTTTTTGAGGAAAAGGAATGCTTTTAAAATTTATGACAAGGAAATAATGGTGTCTGCTTCTTTGTAAGGCATTTGAGTGTCTCTGATGTTATTTTTCCCATTTTAATTTAAGACCTTTCTCCGTGGGGCAAGTTCCTTGGAAATATGCTCCCACCTGTGCTTGGCAAATTTAGATTTTGAGTCTTTAAGTTACATAGCCATGTTAAAAGTGACCCAAAAATGCTGCAAAGGCAATCAAAAAACGCTTTCATGTGTCTTAAGGACATTTTCAGTCATTTTCCCATGTGCAGTGTTTTCAAATTATGACTTGAAAATCGTTTTTGAGGAAAAGGAATGCTTTTAAAATTTATGACAAGGAAATAATGGTGTCTGCTTCTTTATAAGGCATTTGAGTGTCTCTGATGCTATTTTTCCCATTTTAATTTAAGACCTTTCCCCGTGGTGCAAATTCCTTGTAAATATGCTCGCACCTGTGCTTGGCAAATTTAGGTTTTGAGTCTTTGAGTTACATAGCCATGTTAAAAGTGACCCAAAAATGCTGCAAAGGCAATCAAAAAACGCTTTCATGTGTCTTAAGGACATTTTCAGTCATTTTCCCATGTGCAGTGTTTTCAAATTATGACTTGAAAATCGTTTTTGAGGAAAAGGAATGCTTTTAAAATTTATGACAAGGAAATAATGGTGTCTGCTTCTTTATAAGGCATTTGAGTGTCTCTGATGTTATTTTTCCCATTTTAATTTAAGACCTTTCTCCGTGGGGCAAATTCCCTGTAAATATGCTCGCACCTGTGATTGGCAAATTTAGATTTTGAGTCTTTGAGTTACATAGCCATGTTAAAAGTGACCCAAAAATGCTGCAAAGGCAATCAAAAAACGCTTTCATGTGTCTTAAGGACATTTTCAGTCATTTCCCCATGTGCAGTGTTTTCAAATTATGACTTGAAAATCGTTTTTGAGGAAAAGGAATGCTTTTAAAATTTATGACAAGGAAATAATGGTGTCTGCTTCTTTATAAGGCATTTGAGTGTCTCTGATGTTACTTTTTCCCATTTTAATTTAAGACCTTTCTCCGTGGGGCAAGTTCCTTGTAAATATGCTCCCACCTGTGCTTGGCAAATTTAGATTTTGAGTTACATAGCCATGTTAAAAGTGACCCAAAAATGCTGCAAAGGCAATCAAAAAACGCTTTCATGTGTCTTAAGGACATTTTCAGTCATTTCCCCATGTGCAGTGTTTTCAAATTATGACTTGAAAATCGTTTTTGAGGAAAAGGAATGCTTTTAAAATTTATGACAAGGAAATAATGGTGTCTGCTTCTTTATAAGGCATTTGAGTGTCTCTGATGTTATTTTTCCCATTTTAATTTAAGACCTTTCTCCGTGGGGCAAGTTCCTTGTAAATATGCTCCCACCTGTGCTTGGCAAATTTAGATTTTGAGTCTTTGAGTTACATAGCCATGTTAAAAGTGACCCAAAAATGCTGCAAAAGCAATCAAAAAACGCTTTCATGTGTCTTAAGGACATTTTCAGTCATTTCCCCATGTGCAGTGTTTTCAAATTATGACTTGAAAATCGTTTTTGAGGAAAAGGAATGCTTTTAAAATTTATGACAAGGACATAATGGTGTCTGCTTCTTTATAAGGCATTTGAGTGTTTCTGATGTTATTTTTCCCATTTTAATTTAAGACCTTTCTCCGTGGGGCAAGTTCCTTGGAAATATGCTCCCACCTGTGCTTGGCAAATTTAGATTTTGATTCTTTGAGTTACATAGCCATGTTAAAAGTGACCCAAAAATGCTGAAGAGAAATGAAATGAAGAAGCAGTCACCATTATTTCCTTGTCATAAATTTTAAAAGCATTCCTTTTCCTCACAAACGATTTTAATTTCATTTTAAGTCATTTCCCCATGAATGTAGGTATAGAATTGATTTATATGTTGTGTTTAAAAACGTTTTTTGAAATCAATTACATTTCTGGATATGTACTGCTAGAGCTTCATGCACCTTAAACAAACCTCTGGATAGGCTACACCTTATCGTCATCCTGAATTAATCATTTAAAATGCTAGGGACAGATTTATGATAGGTGTATGCCTCTTTTGCACCACTGTGCGTCACTTTTGTGACGCAGTGGCGGTGCAAAAGATTTGCTATGTGGCGACAAAATTACAAATTGATGCATCTAGGTAGATGTGTCATGCTGTAAAAAACCTGTGCCACATGAAACCGATGCAGCAGTGATGCAAAAGATGCACCATGTTGCAAGACAGGCCTCACTTCATCTCCAACAAGATAAGAAGCTGAGTCTTCTGTAAATGTGAAAATTGTTGTATACACTGCTCAACTTCTGTGTACTCTTTGATATGCTAGACTCCATCTGCACTATGAGGTACCTAAGCAAAGGAAACACAGGTGATGTAATTGTAAAATGAGGAAAAGAAACTCCACATTTTTCAATTACATCACCTGTGTTTCTTAAGTTTACGAATGACATTGTGCAGATGAAGTTAAGGTCTGTCCACGGACACAAAAGAGGTCTGGCCTTTGTTCAAGAGTGAAGTGCACATGACTTACTTCATTAGTAGGCCTTCACATGTATTATCTCCTCTGTATTCTTCAACAAGCGTAAATTTGATCTGCAACCCTGAGTAGGCCTCACCTTAAACAAACCTCTGGATAGGCCACACCTTATCGTCATCCTGAATCAATCATTTAACATGTTAGGGACAGATTTATGATAGCCGTGTGCCTCTTTTGCGCTGCTGTGCGTCACTTTTGTGACGCAGCGGTGGTGCAAAAGATTTGCTATGTGGCGACATATTTAAAAATTGATGAATCTAGGCAGATGTGTCATGCTGTAAAGTCCTGTGCCACATGAAACCTGCGTCAGTTTTCATATAGGTGTTTTGTTGCAAGGTATGCATTAATTTGCAAGAAAGCCCTGTAAAACTAACACAGTGAAATTTAGAAGATTTCACTGAGTCAGCTTTATAGCATTGCTGAATCAAATCCTTACGCCTGTTTGAAACAGGCATAAGAAGTGATGCACCATGCAATGTGAGGGTTCCTCCTGTGCATTGCAGTAGACATGTCGTGCTTATGACGTGATTCCTGCAATGTGCTGCTTTTGCGGCACAGATGCGTGACGCATCTGTGCTGTTTTTGCTCAATGGTGCTCCACATTGTAAATGCGGCACACTATGGGTGGCAGAGCAGCGGTGCACATTAACTGGTGCATCCGTGGGGATGCGCCACTTAGCATAAATCTGCCCCTGTACATTTAAGTATGAGCAGGGGACACAGAGTCGGTGAGGCTTATCCAATGTTAAGAAGAGATGAGTCCTGTTCACTCACCTCCTCAGCATCGCTGGACATGGCTAAATATTAGCTGCAAAATGTTACTCTTGTTAAACAATTTTACTATTATAATCTCTGATATTTGTCTCTTACTCTGCAACATCTCATTGTTGTTATCTTTCTTTAAAGATAACGACAACATCAACATGAGCGACAATCAGCAATCAGTTGATCTTGACCTCATCATTGAACTCGTAATTGAAACGTCAGTGGAAGTAGATCCCTTGGATGATTTAAATCCTGAGGATGAAGAAGAACATGATGAGGATGCAGATTTGTCAGAATTGTATGACATAGGGTGGGAAGCTGACCTGCTTGAGCCTATGGAACTATAAACATTTATTTTTAAAATTTACAATAAATGAAAAGTAAAAATGTAAACTGTTTAATTTTAAATTAAACACACCTTCAAAAACAGGTTATGTGTAGTGTCTTCAATAAAATATTAAAATATGCTCATAAAATTAGATCAGATTCACATATAAAACAGCACAGGTAAAATGAATATGAATTCCATTTCTTTTCTGCTATTTCTGTATTCTAAATTTGCCAAGCACTAAAAAATATTCTATGTAAAAATGTGAAGTAGTGTGTTAAGTTTTTGATGACTGTTATTGATTTACTGTTTGGTAATAGTGGTTAATAACATTTTTTATTATATTTTACCACAGATTCAACTGCAGATCATTTCAAGATTTCAGCATGCCAACCAAGGATAGACTTAGAAAGGCTGCAAAACGTCAAAGACAGCAGGTCCATGAAATAATGCAGCAGTCCTCTAGCAAAAAAACTTGTCAAGTCACCAAGAAAGCACCGGGTAAGACCACAAAAACATTCATAAGAAATATTTGTAGTAAAAAAAGTATTACTACAGAAAATGTTTCAGTCCAGAAAAAGAGAAGCAATTTAAACGGAAAGGAAAGGCCAATCAAAAATGTTACTGCTAGAGCAAGAGATAACTCTGTGCATGATAGTAGAAGGAAACAACAGTTTAAGAACATTCGTAAACGAATGTTCCGCAACAGGATATTTGGCAATTTGTTAAAAAATATTAAGAAAGGTCAACAGAAAGTGGTTTTTTATAAGAGAAAAAAAAAAGTTGAGAAAGTTATTGATCAGGCATTTGAAATTAAACGTAAGTTATTTATTTTGATAATCAATAGAATTAAGAAGCTAAACAAGGCAATTTATGATTTCAAAACAAATAGTAGATGGAAGAGAATAGTTAATCGTAGTAATTTTTGTGAAGTTTTTTCCGGAGAATGGATGCATAGTTCAAGTTGTGAGGCATTTTTTAATGAGGAGAGTTATTTCCAGGATAATGATTTGGTGCATGCAGTTGACACCAGTGGTCGAGCTTATGAAGTGAAAGATGGTTGTCCAGTTGAAAAAGAAAAACTTGTGACAACAGAGGCAGAAGAGATGTTAGGTAATGAGGTTTTAGGAAGACGTCCTAAGGGACCTGTGTACACCTGGAAGTGTAGTAGTATTTGCAGTGTGCGACAGGATTCCATCAATTTGCTTTGTGATTTTGTACGGACATTTAATAAGAAAAGTTTGAAGCAGAAAATGAAGTTGTTGCAAGAATTAGATCCTTGCAGAGTGAGAGAAGTGACAGGTTTGCATGGTCATTCACTGGCTTGTCTTTCCAGGAGAGTATGCCAGAGTGTTTTTCATCATTTCAGGATGCTAGCAGTGCATCATAATAAAGTGAGGAAATTAGTTAGAATGTTGTATTATGCTAAGAGTCCAGCAGTTATGCTTAAACAATTATGCACTGCTCTTTTGCATGGTTCTGAAATAGATGTGAAGAATATTTGTGAAGAAATTGAGTTTTGTTACTTTGGAAGTAAAGAGGAGAATGTTGAAATTGACCAAGAAGAAGAGGGTAATGTGGAAGATAGTGTACAGGTTTCCAGTACAGATAATTTTCAGAGGGAAATTGCGACGTTTCAGGTGAAATCAAGTGAGAGGCCTAATTTCACTTGTGTGTGTTGTCGACGCACTTATTATAAGAATCAGACTAAGTTAGTGGATTTATATGCAAAAAGTGAAAGGGAAAATAATAGTGAATGGAAGGATTTCACAACATACTTGATGGTAGAAAATTGTTTTGATTTGGGATCGGATCAACGTGTGTGTACTTATTGTTGTAGCAAATTAAATCAAAACCAGATGCCTGCTAGAGCAGTTCATAATAATCTGGAATTGGTTGAGATTCCTTCTGAATTGAAGGATTTAAATACTTATGAATCTATTTTGATTCAAAGTATCCATCCCTTTCAGGCTATTGTAAGAATGGAGCCAAAGACAGGGAAATTGCCTCCATCAGATTTACAGAGAGGATTAAAGGGAAGAGTTGTTTATTTGCCTCTAGATTTGAAGAAAAACATTAACACAATTGGAGTAGAAAAAGTGGAAGAGGACCCTCTGGTTATCTTAGTTAATGGGGTTACGACAAAGAATAAGAAAATATGGCAAGATTTAGTGGATGTTAGGAAAGTCAAAAAGGCAACATTGTATTTGAAAAAAAATAATAAGTACTATAAGAATATATATGTTGCAGAAGAGGAAGTAAGTGAGGAAGAGGATAGCGATTTGTGTGCTGGTCAAATTGAGAAAGTAGAACCCTCTACTAGTGAAGAAATATATGAACATTATAGTGTTCATCCTTTGCATTCAAAGGAAGTCATGGGGAATGCTATTGAGTTGTTTCAAATGAAACAAGCCAAAGGGAGTCCCATTAGTGTTTGGGAGGAAAGTTTGGAAGCTCGGTGTTTCCCACAGCTTTTTCCAACAGGTCAGGGAGGAAGATATGATGAGCGACCTCATCAAATTCCTGCTTCTGAATACCGGACTTTGCGATTGTATGCAGGAGATGCTATGTTTCGACAATGTATTCCCTATTTGTTTCATCTCCTGTTTGAAAGCGATCTGTCTGGACTGTCATATGCAGTGAACCACATCTTGAAAAGTGGTATACACATGCAAAACATCTCGGCAAGTGACTTTATGGATAAAGTCAATGTCCAAGACAGTATTTTGGATTCTCACCTGATTAATCTCATGGCGTGTCAGCGTGGTACTAATGAGTACTGGTACCGTCGTCATGGTGATTTAAAATGTATGCTGAGGAACTTAGGAACTCCCACATGGTTCCTCACTCTGAGCTGTGCCGAGTATGGCTGGGAAGACTTACTTGAATTTCTACGAGAGGCAAATGGAAACATCGAAAACATCGAATTCAAGACACCCGGAGAACTGTGCTCTTTGGATCCAGTCAATGTATGCCGGTACTTCAATCATAGATTTGAAGCTATGATGTCTTTCATCATGAATAAGAAGAATCCACCTCTTGGAGAGGTGTTGGATTTCTTCTGGAGAAAGGAGTACCAAGCAAGAGGTGCTCCTCACATACATATGCTGTTGTGGATCAAGGATGCACCTAAATTTGGAACAGATCCAGAAGACTCAGTGATGAGTTTCATACAACAGTATTCTACATGTGCTGTTCCAAACGCAAAGGAGAAGAAAAGCCTAAGAGAAAAAGTTCTACGTTTCCAAAGCCATCGTTGTGGAAAGTACTGTCGTCGTAAATTCCGAAACAAGGACAAGTTCTACACCAAATGTCGTTTCGGCTTTCCACGACCGGTGATTTCTAAAGGAAGAGTAAACAGTTTGATGTCTTCGCTGCGACATAATGTGATGAAGAAATCACCTAAAAACACATATAATTTGAAGAGGAACGAAGAGTCCAAGTACATCAACGACTACAACCCAGTGATTTTGTCCATGTGGAATGCTAACATGGATATACAGTTTGTGGCTGATAACTGTATGGCTGTGGCTCGGTATGTGACATCTTACATCACCAAAAAAGAAAAGACAGAATTGAAGGATATGTAGGAGGACATTTGCCATGAAAAGAGCCTCAGTAAGAAGTTGTACAGTTTCAGTCTGAAGATGTTGTCGCATCGAGAAATCGGAGCTTACGAATGTTCTGACCGGTTGTCTTCAGCAAGTCTCTATGCCAAATCTAGGAGTATCGTTTGGGCGAGTCTTGGTCTTGCTGCAACACGTAATCGAGTTCTGAAACCTGTGCGGGAAATTGAGTATTTGGCGGAAAAGGAGCCAAACAGTATCGACATTTTGAAGAGCAACATGTTGGATACATATTATCCAAATCAAAGCAGTCACCTCGAGAATGTTTGTCTGTATGAGGTTCTACAAAATTACATATTCAAGAGGAACATCAAAGAAGATACTGAGAAAGGAGTGTATGCTGTAATTGGAAGTGAGGGATGTCTGGTCAAGCAAAGAAAATGCCACTTGGTAAACCATCGAAAATTGAGTGGTGAATCTCCTGAAAAAAAGGAGATTTTCTATTTAGCACTTTTGCAACTTTTCAAGCCTTGGCGTGCAGAAGAGGAACTGCTTGGAGATTTCCTCTGTTACGAAGACTCTTTCACTGCCGCCAAGGAGACCATAGAATGTCCTGCTTTTCCTAAATATGTAGAAATGTTGAATGCGGAAATCGAGCAGGAAGCAACGATTGCAGCCGAGATTGCCAGAGACAGTTCTCAGGACAGTCAGAGTTCTGCTTCATTGAGTCAGGATCCACTAGGAGGACCTGTTATCGAAAATGAAGCTGCCACTGCCATGAATGAAGTGGAAAGAGCCATGGCACATGCTCAGGAGGATGCAGTTAACTTAGAAGACTTGGAAAGACAACTCAACGTTGAGCAGAGGAAAATATATGACGAAGTTACCAAGCAAATTGATCATGGATTAAGTCATGAGAAGAAAGAGTGCTCATGTACGTCGTTGAAGCCTGTCCGACTGTACGTGAGTGGAGAAGCGGGAACTGGAAAAAGTTTCCTCATTAAAGCAATTTCATGTTATTTGCAGTAAAGGACTGAGTCATCGCTGTCTTGTGTTGTCACCGCTCCAACTGGACTGGCAGCACATAACATTAAAGGGATTACTTTACATCGTTTACTGATGCTGCCAGTGGAGCATGACAACAAATTACAATATCACAAGCTATCTGGAGATGCTTGTTGTGAAGTTTCAAGAATCTTGAGGAAAATGAAACTTCTTATCATTGACGAAGTAAGCATGGTTTCCAATGTCATGCTTGCCTTTGTACATTTGAGAATGCAAGAAGTTCTCAAAACAGAGTATGATGTGTTATTTGGTGGCAAACACATCATTGTTTTCGGAGATCTTCTGCAGCTGACACCAGTGAAAGGACAACCTGTGTTCAAAATGCTCACGCATGAAGATACCAGGAAGTGCCTAAGCGTGGAAGGGTATACTCAGATGTGAGTCCCTTGCTCATTGCACCATCAGGATTCAAGCAAGCCGGGCCGAAGACGGCTGAAATGCCAGAAACCGGTCCCCGGAAGCTTGTTTCCTTCCCAGTGTAAGAATTGGCTTTTGTAGTCTGGTCTGCCCTGTTCCCATGATGCACTGGGCCAGGGACAGACTAATTTGCATACAGCCGGGTTCTGAAACTGGGATGGTGCAATGAGCTAAAAAACGGTGTTGGATCTAGCCCTGATCTCTTGACTGGGTGAGAGTACTCTGCTTAATTCAGAGACTCTGTCCATCACCACCCCTTGTTGTAAATAATTTTGTCCACCCTAAGCGTGGAAGGGTATACTCAGATGTGAGTCCCTTGCTCATTGCACCATCAGGATTCAAGCAAGCCGGGCCGAAGACGGCTGAAATGCCAGAAACCGGTCCCCGGAAGCTTGTTTCGTTCCCAGTGTAAGAATTGGCTTTTGTAGTCTGGTCTGCCCTGTTCCCATGATGCACTGGGCCAGGGACAGACTAATTTGCATACAGCCGGGTTCTGAAACTGGGATGGTGCAATGAGCTAAAAAACGGTGTTGGATCTAGCCCTGATCTCTTGACTGGGTGAGAGTACTCTGATTAATTCAGAGACTCTGTCCATCACCACCCCTTGTTGTAAATAATTTTGTCCACCCTAAGCGTGGAAGGGTATACTCAGATGTGAGTCCCTTGCTCATTGCACCATCAGGATTCAAGCAAGCCGGGCCGAAGACGGCTGAAATGCCAGAAACCGGTCCCCGGAAGCTTGTTTCCTTCCCAGTGTAAGAATTGGCTTTTGTAGTCTGGTCTGCCCTGTTCCCATTATGCACGGGGCCAGGGACAGACTAATTTGCATACAGCCGGGTTCTGAAACTGGGATGGTGCAATGAGCTAAAAAACGGTGTTGGATCTAGCCCTGATCTCTTGACTGGGTGAGAGTACTCTGCTTAATTCAGAGACTCTGTCCATCACCACCCCTTGTTGTAAATAATTTTGTCCACCCTAAGGGTATACTCAGATGTGAGTCCCTTGCTCATTGCACCATCAGGATTCAAGCAAGCCGGGCCGAAGACGGCTGAAATGCCAGAAACCGGCCCCCGGAAGCTTGTTTCTTTCCGAGTGTAAGAATTGGCTTTTGTAGTCTGGTCTGCCCTGTTCCCATGATGCACTGGGCCAGGGACAGACTAATTTGCATACAGCCGGGTTCTGAAACTGGGATGGTGCAATGAGCTAAAAAACGGTGTTGGATCTAGCCCTGATCTCTTGACTGGGTGAGAGTACTCTGCTTAATTCAGAGACTCTGTCCATCACCACCCCTTGTTGTAAATAATTTTGTCCACCCTAAGCGTGGAACGGTATACTCAGATGTGAGTCCCTTGCTCATTGCACCATCAGGATTCAAGCAAGCCGGGCCGAAGACGGCTGAAATGCCAGAAACCGGTCCCCGGAAGCTTGTTTCCTTCCCAGTGTAAGAATTGGCTTTTGTAGTCTGGTCTGCCCTGTTCCCATGATGCACTGGGCCAGGGACAGACTAATTTGCATACAGCCGGGTTCTGAAACTGGGATGGTGCAATGAGCTAAAAAACGGTGTTGGATCTAGCCCTGATCTCTTGACTGGGTGAGAGTACTCTGCTTAATTCAGAGACTCTGTCCATCACCACCCCTTGTTGTAAATAATTTTGTCCACCCTAAGCGTGGAAGGGTATACTCAGATGTGAGTCCCTTGCTCATTGCACCATCAGGATTCAAGCAAGCCGGGCCGAAGACGGCTGAAATGCCAGAAACCGGTCCCCGGAAGCTTGTTTCCTTCCCAGTGTAAGAATTGGCTTTTGTAGTCTGGTCTGCCCTGTTCCCATGATGCACTGGGCCAGGGACAGACTAATTTGCATAGAGCCGGGTTCTGAAACTGGGATGGTGCAATGAGCTAAAAAACGGTGTTGGATCTAGCCCTGATCTCTTGACTGGGTGAGAGTACTCTGCTTAATTCAGAGACTCTGTCCATCACCACCCCTTGTTGTAAATAATTTTGTCCACCCTAAGCGTGGAAGGGTATACTGAGATGTGAGTCCCTTGCTCATGGCACCATCAGGATTCAAGCAAGCCGGGCCGAAGACGGCTGAAATGCCAGAAACCGGTCCCCGGAAGCTTGTTTCCTTCCCAGTGTAAGAATTGGCTTTTGTAGTCTGGTCTGCCCTGTTCCCATGATGCACTGGGCCAGGGACAGACTAATTTGCATACAGCCGGGTTCTGAAACTGGGATGGTGCAATGAGCTAAAAAACGGTGTTGGATCTAGCCCTGATCTCTTGACTGGGTGAGAGTACTCTGCTTAATTCAGAGACTCTGTCCATCACCACCCCTTGTTGTAAATAATTTTGTCCACCCTAAGCGTGGAAGGGTATACTCAGATGTGAGTCCCTTGCTCATTGCACCATCAGGATTCAAGCAAGCCGGGCCGAAGACGGCTGAAATGCCAGAAACCGGTCCCCGGAAGCTTGTTTCCTTCCCAGTGTAAGAATTGGCTTTTGTAGTCTGGTCTGCCCTGTTCCCATGATGCACTGGGCCAGGGACAGACTAATTTGCATACAGCCGGGTTCTGAAACTGGGATGGTGCAATGAGCTAAAAAACGGTGTTGGATCTAGCCCTGATCTCTTGACTGGGTGAGAGTACTCTGATTAATTCAGAGACTCTGTCCATCACCACCCCTTGTTGTAAATAATTTTGTCCACCCTAAGCGTGGAAGGGTATACTCAGATGTGAGTCCCTTGCTCATTGCACCATCAGGATTCAAGCAAGCCGGGCCGAAGACGGCTGAAATGCCAGAAACCGGTCCCCGGAAGCTTGTTTCCTTCCCAGTGTAAGAATTGGCTTTTGTAGTCTGGTCTGCCCTGTTCCCATGATGCACTGGGCCAGGGACAGACTAATTTGCATACAGCCGGGTTCTGAAACTGGGATGGTGCAATGAGCTAAAAAACGGTGTTGGATCTAGCCCTGATCTCTTGACTGGGTGAGAGTACTCTGCTTAATTCAGAAACTCTGTCCATCACCACCCCTTGTTGTAAATAATTTTGTCCACCCTAAGCGTGGAAGGGTATACTCAGATGTGAGTCCCTTGCTCATTGCACCATCAGGATTCAAGCAAGCCGGGCCGAAGACGGCTGAAATGCCAGAAACCGGTCCCCGGAAGCTTGTTTCCTTCCCAGTGTAAGAATTGGCTTTTGTAGTCTGGTCTGCCCTGTTCCCATGATGCACTGGGCCAGGGACAGACTAATTTGCATACAGCCGGGTTCTGAAACTGGGATGGTGCAATGAGCTAAAAAACGGTGTTGGATCTAGCCCTGATCTCTTGACTGGGTGAGAGTACTCTGATTAATTCAGAGACTCTGTCCATCACCACCCCTTGTTGTAAATAATTTTGTCCACCCTAAGCGTGGAAGGGTATACTCAGATGTGAGTCCCTTGCTCATTGCACCATCAGGATTCAAGCAAGCCGGGCCGAAGACGGCTGAAATGCCAGAAACCGGTCCCCGGAAGCTTGTTTCCTTCCCAGTGTAAGAATTGGCTTTTGTAGTCAGGTCTGCCCTGTTCCCATGATGCACTGGGCCAGGGACAGACTAATTTGCATACAGCCGGGTTCTGAAACTGGGATGGTGCAATGAGCTAAAAAACGGTGTTGGATCTAGCCCTGATCTCTTGACTGGGTGAGAGTACTCTGCTTAATTCAGAGACTCTGTCCATCACCACCCCTTGTTGTAAATAATTTTGTCCACCCTAAGCGTGGAAGGGTATACTCAGATGTGAGTCCCTTGCTCATTGCACCATCAGGATTCAAGCAAGCCGGGCCGAAGACGGCTGAAATGCCAGAAACCGGTCCCCGGAAGCTTGTTTCCTTCCCAGTGTAAGAATTGGCTTTTGTAGTCTGGTCTGCCCTGTTCCCATGATGCACTGGGCCAGGGACAGACTAATTTGCATACAGCCGGGTTCTGAAACTGGGATGGTGCAATGAGCTAAAAAACGGTGTTGGATCTAGCCCTGATCTCTTGACTGGGTGAGAGTACTCTGATTAATTCAGAGACTCTGTCCATCACCACCCCTTGTTGTAAATAATTTTGTCCACCCTAAGCGTGGAAGGGTATACTCAGATGTGAGTCCCTTGCTCATTGCACCATCAGGATTCAAGCAAGCCGGGCCGAAGACGGCTGAAATGCCAGAAACCGGTCCCCGGAAGCTTGTTTCCTTCCCAGTGTAAGAATTGGCTTTTGTAGTCTGGTCTGCCCTGTTCCCATGATGCACTGGGCCAGGGACAGACTAATTTGCATACAGCCGGGTTCTGAAACTGGGATGGTGCAATGAGCTAAAAAACGGTGTTGGATCTAGCCCTGATCTCTTGACTGGGTGAGAGTACTCTGCTTAATTCAGAGACTCTGTCCATCACCACCCCTTGTTGTAAATAATTTTGTCCACCCTAAGGGTATACTCAGATGTGAGTCCCTTGCTCATTGCACCATCAGGATTCAAGCAAGCCGGGCCGAAGACGGCTGAAATGCCAGAAACCGGCCCCCGGAAGCTTGTTTCTTTCCCAGTGTAAGAATTGGCTTTTGTAGTCTGGTCTGCCCTGTTCCCATGATGCACTGGGCCAGGGACAGACTCATTTGCATACAGCCGGGTTCTGAAACTGGGATGGTGCAATGAGCTAAAAAACGGTGTTGGATCTAGCCCTGATCTCTTGACTGGGTGAGAGTACTCTGCTTAATTCAGAGACTCTGTCCATCACCACCCCTTGTTGTAAATAATTTTGTCCACCCTAAGCGTGGAAGGGTATACTCAGATGTGAGTCCCTTGCTCATTGCACCATCAGGATTCAAGCAAGCCGGGCCGAAGACGGCTGAAATGCCAGAAACCGGTCCCCGGAAGCTTGTTTCCTTCCCAGTGTAACAATTGGCTTTTGTAGTCTGGTCTGCCCTGTTCCCATGATGCACTGGGCCAGGGACAGACTAATTTGCATACAGCCGGGTTCTGAAACTGGGATGGTGCAATGAGCTAAAAAACGGTGTTGGATCTAGCCCTGATCTCTTGACTGGGTGAGAGTACTCTGCTTAATTCAGAGACTCTGTCCATCACCACCCCTTGTTGTAAATAATTTTGTCCACCCTAAGCGTGGAAGGGTATACTCAGATGTGAGTCCCTTGCTCATTGCACCATCAGGATTCAAGCAAGCCGGGCCGAAGACGGCTGAAATGCCAGAAACCGGTCCCCGGAAGCTTGTTTCCTTCCCAGTGTAAGAATTGGCTTTTGTAGTCTGGTCTGCCCTGTTCCCATGATGCACTGGGCCAGGGACAGACTAATTTGCATACAGCCGGGTTCTGAAACTGGGATGGTGCAATGAGCTAAAAAACGGTGTTGGATCTAGCCCTGATCTCTTGACTGGGTGAGAGTACTCTGATTAATTCAGAGACTCTGTCCATCACCACCCCTTGTTGTAAATAATTTTGTCCACCCTAAGCGTGGAAGGGTATACTCAGATGTGAGTCCCTTGCTCATTGCACCATCAGGATTCAAGCAAGCCGGGCCGAAGACGGCTGAAATGCCAGAAACCGGTCCCCGGAAGCTTGTTTCCTTCCCAGTGTAAGAATTGGCTTTTGTAGTCTGGTCTGCCCTGTTCCCATGATGCACTGGGCCAGGGACAGACTAATTTGCATACAGCCGGGTTCTGAAACTGGGATGGTGCAATGAGCTAAAAAACGGTGTTGGATCTAGCCCTGATCTCTTGACTGGGTGAGAGTACTCTGCTTAATTCAGAAACTCTGTCCATCACCACCCCTTGTTGTAAATAATTTTGTCCACCCTAAGCGTGGAAGGGTATACTCAGATGTGAGTCCCTTGCTCATTGCACCATCAGGATTCAAGCAAGCCGGGCCGAAGACGGCTGAAATGCCAGAAACCGGTCCCCGGAAGCTTGTTTCCTTCCCAGTGTAAGAATTGGCTTTTGTAGTCTGGTCTGCCCTGTTCCCATGATGCACTGGGCCAGGGACAGACTAATTTGCATACAGCCGGGTTCTGAAACTGGGATGGTGCAATGAGCTAAAAAACGGTGTTGGATCTAGCCCTGATCTCTTGACTGGGTGAGAGTACTCTGATTAATTCAGAGACTCTGTCCATCACCACCCCTTGTTGTAAATAATTTTGTCCACCCTAAGCGTGGAAGGGTATACTCAGATGTGAGTCCCTTGCTCATTGCACCATCAGGATTCAAGCAAGCCGGGCCGAAGACGGCTGAAATGCCAGAAACCGGTCCCCGGAAGCTTGTTTCCTTCCCAGTGTAAGAATTGGCTTTTGTAGTCAGGTCTGCCCTGTTCCCATGATGCACTGGGCCAGGGACAGACTAATTTGCATACAGCCGGGTTCTGAAACTGGGATGGTGCAATGAGCTAAAAAACGGTGTTGGATCTAGCCCTGATCTCTTGACTGGGTGAGAGTACTCTGCTTAATTCAGAGACTCTGTCCATCACCACCCCTTGTTGTAAATAATTTTGTCCACCCTAAGCGTGGAAGGGTATACTCAGATGTGAGTCCCTTGCTCATTGCACCATCAGGATTCAAGCAAGCCGGGCCGAAGACGGCTGAAATGCCAGAAACCGGTCCCCGGAAGCTTGTTTCCTTCCCAGTGTAAGAATTGGCTTTTGTAGTCTGGTCTGCCCTGTTCCCATGATGCACTGGGCCAGGGACAGACTAATTTGCATACAGCCGGGTTCTGAAACTGGGATGGTGCAATGAGCTAAAAAACGGTGTTGGATCTAGCCCTGATCTCTTGACTGGGTGAGAGTACTCTGATTAATTCAGAGACTCTGTCCATCACCACCCCTTGTTGTAAATAATTTTGTCCACCCTAAGCGTGGAAGGGTATACTCAGATGTGAGTCCCTTGCTCATTGCACCATCAGGATTCAAGCAAGCCGGGCCGAAGACGGCTGAAATGCCAGAAACCGGTCCCCGGAAGCTTGTTTCCTTCCCAGTGTAAGAATTGGCTTTTGTAGTCTGGTCTGCCCTGTTCCCATGATGCACTGGGCCAGGGACAGACTAATTTGCATACAGCCGGGTTCTGAAACTGGGATGGTGCAATGAGCTAAAAAACGGTGTTGGATCTAGCCCTGATCTCTTGACTGGGTGAGAGTACTCTGCTTAATTCAGAGACTCTGTCCATCACCACCCCTTGTTGTAAATAATTTTGTCCACCCTAAGGGTATACTCAGATGTGAGTCCCTTGCTCATTGCACCATCAGGATTCAAGCAAGCCGGGCCGAAGACGGCTGAAATGCCAGAAACCGGCCCCCGGAAGCTTGTTTCTTTCCCAGTGTAAGAATTGGCTTTTGTAGTCTGGTCTGCCCTGTTCCCATGATGCACTGGGCCAGGGACAGACTCATTTGCATACAGCCGGGTTCTGAAACTGGGATGGTGCAATGAGCTAAAAAACGGTGTTGGATCTAGCCCTGATCTCTTGACTGGGTGAGAGTACTCTGCTTAATTCAGAGACTCTGTCCATCACCACCCCTTGTTGTAAATAATTTTGTCCACCCTAAGCGTGGAAGGGTATACTCAGATGTGAGTCCCTTGCTCATTGCACCATCAGGATTCAAGCAAGCCGGGCCGAAGACGGCTGAAATGCCAGAAACCGGTCCCCGGAAGCTTGTTTCCTTCCCAGTGTAACAATTGGCTTTTGTAGTCTGGTCTGCCCTGTTCCCATGATGCACTGGGCCAGGGACAGACTAATTTGCATACAGCCGGGTTCTGAAACTGGGATGGTGCAATGAGCTAAAAAACGGTGTTGGATCTAGCCCTGATCTCTTGACTGGGTGAGAGTACTCTGCTTAATTCAGAGACTCTGTCCATCACCACCCCTTGTTGTAAATAATTTTGTCCACCCTAAGCGTGGAAGGGTATACTCAGATGTGAGTCCCTTGCTCATTGCACCATCAGGATTCAAGCAAGCCGGGCCGAAGACGGCTGAAATGCCAGAAACCGGTCCCCGGAAGCTTGTTTCCTTCCCAGTGTAAGAATTGGCTTTTGTAGTCTGGTCTGCCCTGTTCCCATGATGCACTGGGCCAGGGACAGACTAATTTGCATACAGCCGGGTTCTGAAACTGGGATGGTGCAATGAGCTAAAAAACGGTGTTGGATCTAGCCCTGATCTCTTGACTGGGTGAGAGTACTCTGCTTAATTCAGAGACTCTGTCCATCACCACCCCTTGTTGTAAATAATTTTGTCCACCCTAAGCGTGGAAGGGTATACTCAGATGTGAGTCCCTTGCTCATGGCACCATCAGGATTCAAGCAAGCCGGGCCGAAGACGGCTGAAATGCCAGAAACTGGTCCCCGGAAGCTTGTTTCCTTCCCAGTGTAAGAATTGGCTTTTGTAGTCTGGTCTGCCCTGTTCCCATGATGCACTGGGCCAGGGACAGACTAATTTGCATACAGCCGGGTTCTGAAACTGGGATGGTGCAATGAGCTAAAAAACGGTGTTGGATCTAGCCCTGATCTCTTGACTGGGTGAGAGTACTCTGCTTAATTCAGAGACTCTGTCCATCACCACCCCTTGTTGTAAATAATTTTGTCCACCTTAAGCGTGGAAGGGTATACTCAGATGTGAGTCCCTTGCTCATTGCACCATCAGGATTCAAGCAAGCCGGGCCGAAGACGGCTGAAATGCCAGAAACCGGTCCCCGGAAGCTTGTTTCCTTCCCAGTGTAAGAATTGGCTTTTGTAGTCTGGTCTGCCCTGTTCCCATGATGCACTGGGCCAGGGACAGACTAATTTGCATACAGCCGGGTTCTGAAACTGGGATGGTGCAATGAGCTAAAAAACGGTGTTGGATCTAGCCCTGATCTCTTGACTGGGTGAGAGTACTCTGCTTAATTCAGAGACTCTGTCCATCACCACCCCTTGTTGTAAATAATTTTGTCCACCCTAAGCGTGGAAGGGTATACTCAGATGTGAGTCCCTTGCTCATTGCACCATCAGGATTCAAGCAAGCCGGGCCGAAGACGGCTGAAATGCCAGAAACCGGTCCCCGGAAGCTTGTTTCCTTCCCAGTGTAAGAATTGGCTTTTGTAGTCTGGTCTGCCCTGTTCCCATGATGCACTGGGCCAGGGACAGACTAATTTGCATACAGCCGGGTTCTGAAACTGGGATGGTGCAATGAGCTAAAAAACGGTGTTGGATCTAGCCCTGATCTCTTGACTGGGTGAGAGTACTCTGCTTAATTCAGAGACTCTGTCCATCACCACCCCTTGTTGTAAATAATTTTGTCCACCCTAAGCGTGGAAAGGTATACTCAGATGTGAGTCCCTTGCTCATTGCACCATCAGGATTCAAGCAAGCTGGGCCGAAGACGGCTGAAATGCCAGAAACCGGCCCCCGGAAGCTTGTTTCCTTCCCAGTGTAAGAATTGGCTTTTGTAGTCTGGTCTGCCCTGTTCCCATGATGCACTGGGCCAGGGACAGACTAATTTGCATACAGCCGGGTTCTGAAACTGGGATGGTGCAATGAGCTAAAAAACGGTGTTGGATCTAGCCCTGATCTCTTGACTGGGTGAGAGTACTCTGCTTAATTCAGAGACTCTGTCCATCACCACCCCTTGTTGTAAATAATTTTGTCCACCCTAAGCGTGGAAGGGTATACTCAGATGTGAGTCCCTTGCTCATTGCACCATCAGGATTCAAGCAAGCCGGGCCGAAGACGGCTGAAATGCCAGAAACCGGTCCCCGGAAGCTTGTTTCCTTCCCAGTGTAACAATTGGCTTTTGTAGTCTGGTCTGCCCTGTTCCCATGATGCACTGGGCCAGGGACAGACTAACTTGCATACAGCCGGGTTCTGAAACTGGGATGGTGCAATGAGCTAAAAAACGGTGTTGGATCTAGCCCTGATCTCTTGACTGGGTGAGAGTACTCTGCTTAATTCAGAGACTCTGTCCATCACCACCCCTTGTTGTAAATAATTTTGTCCACCCTAAGCGTGGAAGGGTATACTCAGATGTGAGTCCCTTGCTCATTGCACCATCAGGATTCAAGCAAGCCGGGCCGAAGACGGCTGAAATGCCAGAAACCGGTCCCCGGAAGCTTGTTTCCTTCCCAGTGTAAGAATTGGCTTTTGTAGTCTGGTCTGCCCTGTTCCCATGATGCACTGGGCCAGGGACAGACTAATTTGCATACAGCCGGGTTCTGAAACTGGGATGGTGCAATGAGCTAAAAAACGGTGTTGGATCTAGCCCTGATCTCTTGACTGGGTGAGAGTACTCTGCTTAATTCAGAGACTCTGTCCATCACCACCCCTTGTTGTAAATAATTTTGTCCACCCTAAGCGTGGAAGGGTATACTCAGATGTGAGTCCCTTGCTAATTGCACCATCAGGATTCAAGCAAGCCGGGCCGAAGACGGCTGAAATGCCAGAAACCGGTCCCCGGAAGCTTGTTTCCTTCCCAGTGTAAGAATTGGCTTTTGTAGTCTGGTCTGCCCTGTTCCCATGATGCACTGGGCCAGGGACAGACTAATTTGCATACAGCCGGGTTCTGAAACTGGGATGGTGCAATGAGCTAAAAAACGGTGTTGGATCTAGCCCTGATCTCTTGACTGGGTGAGAGTACTCTGCTTAATTCAGAGACTCTGTCCATCACCACCCCTTGTTGTAAATAATTTTGTCCACCCTAAGCGTGGAAGGGTGTACTCAGATGTGAGTCCCTTGCTCATTGCACCATCAGGATTCAAGCAAGCCGGGCCGAAGACGGCTGAAATGCCAGAAACCGGTCCCCGGAAGCTTTTTTCCTTCCCAGTGTAAGAATTGGCTTTTGTAGTCTGGTCTGCCCTGTTCCCATGATGCACTGGGCCAGGGACAGACTAATTTGCATACAGCCGGGTTCTGAAACTGGGATGGTGCAATGAGCTAAAAAACGGTGTTGGATCTAGCCCTGATCTCTTGACTGGGTGAGAGTACTCTGCTTAATTCAGAGACTCTGTCCATCACCACCCCTTGTTGTAAATAATTTTGTCCACCCTAAGCGTGGAAGGGTATACTCAGATGTGAGTCCCTTGCTCATTGCACCATCAGGATTCAAGCAAGCCGGGCCGAAGACGGCTGAAATGCCAGAAACCGGTCCCCGGAAGCTTGTTTCCTTCCCAGTGTAAGAATTGGCTTTTGTAGTCTGGTCTGCCCTGTTCCCATGATGCACTGGGCCAGGGACAGACTAACTTGCATACAGCCGGGTTCTGAAACTGGGATGGTGCAATGAGCTAAAAAACGGTGTTGGATCTAGCCCTGATCTCTTGACTGGGTGAGAGTACTCTGCTTAATTCAGAGACTCTGTCCATCACCACCCCTTGTTGTAAATAATTTTGTCCACCCTAAGCGTGGAAGGGTATACTCAGATGTGAGTCCCTTGCTCATTGCACCATCAGGATTCAAGCAAGCCGGGCCGAAGACGGCTGAAATGCCAGAAACCGGTCCCCGGAAGCTTGTTTCCTTCCCAGTGTAAGAATTGGCTTTTGTTGTCTGGTCTGCCCTGTTCCCATGATGCACTGGGCCAGGGACAGACTAATTTGCATACAGCCGGGTTCTGAAACTGGGATGGTGTAATGAGCTAAAAAACGGTGTTGGATCTAGCCCTGATCTCTTGACTGGGTGAGAGTACTCTGCTTAATTCAGAGACTCTGTCCATCACCACCCCTTGTTGTAAATAATTTTGTCCACCCTAAGCGTGGAAGGGTATACTCAGATGTGAGTCCCTTGCTCATTGCACCATCAGGATTCAAGCAAGCCGGGCCGAAGACGGCTGAAATGCCAGAAACCGGTCCCCGGAAGCTTGTTTCCTTCCCAGTGTAAGAATTGGCTTTTGTAGTCTGGTCTGCCCTGTTCCCATGATGCACTGGGCCAGGGACAGACTAATTTGCATACAGCCGGGTTCTGAAACTGGGATGGTGCAATGAGCTAAAAAACGGTGTTGGATCTAGCCCTGATCTCTTGACTGGGTGAGAGTACTCTGCTTAATTCAGAGACTCTGTCCATCACCACCCCTTGTTGTAAATAATTTTGTCCACCCTAAGCGTGGAAGGGTGTACTCAGATGTGAGTCCCTTGCTCATTGCACCATCAGGATTCAAGCAAGCCGGGCCGAAGACGGCTGAAATGCCAGAAACCGGTCCCCGGAAGCTTGTTTCCTTCCCAGTGTAAGAATTGGCTTTTGTAGTCTGGTCTGCCCTGTTCCCATGATGCACTGGGCCAGGGACACACTAATTTGCATACAGCCGGGTTCTGAAACTGGGATGGTGCAATGAGCTAAAAAACGGTGTTGGATCTAGCCCTGATCTCTTGACTGGGTGAGAGTACTCTGCTTAATTCAGAGACTCTGTCCATCACCACCCCTTGTTGTAAATAATTTTGTCCACCCTAAGCGTGGAAGGGTGTACTCAGATGTGAGTCCCTTGCTCATTGCACCATCAGGATTCAAGCAAGCCGGGCCGAAGACGGCTGAAATGCCAGAAACCGGTCCCCGGAAGCTTTTTTCCTTCCCAGTGTAAGAATTGGCTTTTGTAGTCTGGTCTGCCCTGTTCCCATGATGCACTGGGCCAGGGACAGACTAATTTGCATACAGCCGGGTTCTGAAACTGGGATGGTGCAATGAGCTAAAAAACGGTGTTGGATCTAGCCCTGATCTCTTGACTGGGTGAGAGTACTCTGCTTAATTCAGAGACTCTGTCCATCACCACCCCTTGTTGTAAATAATTTTGTCCACCCTAAGCGTGGAAGGGTATACTCAGATGTGAGTCCCTTGCTCATTGCACCATCAGGATTCAAGCAAGCCGGGCCGAAGACGGCTGAAATGCCAGAAACCGGTCCCCGGAAGCTTGTTTCCTTCCCAGTGTAAGAATTGGCTTTTGTAGTCTGGTCTGCCCTGTTCCCATGATGCACTGGGCCAGGGACAGACTAATTTGCATAGAGCCGGGTTCTGAAACTGGGATGGTGCAATGAGCTAAAAAACGGTGTTGGATCTAGCCCTGATCTCTTGACTGGGTGAGAGTACTCTGCTTAATTCAGAGACTCTGTCCATCACCACCCCTTGTTGTAAATAATTTTGTCCACCCTAAGCGTGGAAGGGTATACTCAGATGTGAGTCCCTTGCTCATTGCACCATCAGGATTCAAGCAAGCCGGGCCGAAGACGGCTGAAATGCCAGAAACCGGTCCCCGGAAGCTTGTTTCCTTCCCAGTGTAAGAATTGGCTTTTGTAGTCTGGTCTGCCCTGTTCCCATGATGCACTTGGCCAGGGACAGACTAATTTGCATACAACCGGGTTCTGAAACTGGGATGGTGCAATGAGCTAAAAAACGGTGTTGGATCTAGCCCTGATCTCTTGACTGGGTGAGAGTACTCTGCTTAATTCAGAGACTCTGTCCATCACCACCCCTTGTTGTAAATAATTTTGTCCACCCTAAGCGTGGAAGGGTATACTCAGATGTGAGTCCCTTGCTCATTGCACCATCAGGATTCAAGCAAGCCGGGCCGAAGACGGCTGAAATGCCAGAAACCGGTCCCCGGAAGCTTGTTTCCTTCCCAGTGTAAGAATTGGCTTTTGTAGTCTGGTCTGCCCTGTTCCCATGATGCACTGGGCCAGGGACAGACTAATTTGCATACAGCCGGGTTCTGAAACTGGGATGGTGCAATGAGCTAAAAAACGGTGTTGGATCTAGCCCTGATCTCTTGACTGGGTGAGAGTACTCTGCTTAATTCAGAGACTCTGTCCATCACCACCCCTTGTTGTAAATAATTTTGTCCACCCTAAGCGTGGAAGGATATACTCAGATGTGAGTCCCTTGCTCATTGACCATCAGGATTCAAGCAAGCCGGGCCGAAGACGGCTGAAATGCCAGAAACCGGTCCCCGGAAGCTTTTTTCCTTCCCAGTGTAAGAATTGGCTTTTGTAGTCTGGTCTGCCCTGTTCCCATGATGCACTGGGCCAGGGACAGACTAATTTGCATACAGCCGGGTTCTGAAACTGGGATGGTGCAATGAGCTAAAAAACGGTGTTGGATCTAGCCCTGATCTCTTGACTGGGTGAGAGTACTCTGCTTAATTCAGAGACTCTGTCCATCACCACCCCTTGTTGTAAATAATTTTGTCCACCCTAAGCGTGGAAGGGTATACTCAGATGTGAGTCCCTTGCTCATTGCACCATCAGGATTCAAGCAAGCCGGGCCGAAGACGGCTGAAATGCCAGAAACCGGTCCCCGCAAGCTTGTTTCCTTCCCAGTGTAAGAATTGGCTTTTGTAGTCTGGTCTGCCCTGTTCCCATGATGCACTGGGCCAGGGACAGACTAATTTGCATACAGCCGGGTTCTGAAACTGGGATGGTGCAATGAGCTAAAAAACGGTGTTGGATCTAGCCCTGATCTCTTGACTGGGTGAGAGTACTCTGCTTAATTCAGAGACTCTGTCCATCACCACCCCTTGTTGTAAATAATTTTGTCCACCCTAAGCGTGGAAGGGTATACTCAGATGTGAGTCCCTTGCTCATTGCACCATCAGGATTCAAGCAAGCCGGCCGAAGACGGCTGAAATGCCAGAAACCGGTCCCCGGAAGCTTGTTTCCTTCCCAGTGTAAGAATTGGCTTTTGTAGTCTGGTCTGCCCTGTTCCCATGATGCACTGGGCCAGGGACAGACTAATTTGCATACAGCCGGGTTCTGAAACTGGGATGGTGCAATGAGCTAAAAAACAGTGTTGGATCTAGCCCTGATCTCTTGACTGGGTGAGAGTACTCTGCTTAATTCAGAGACTCTGTCCATCACCACCCCTTGTTGTAAATAATTTTGTCCACCCTAAGCGTGGAAGGGTATACTCAGATGTGAGTCCCTTGCTCATTGCACCATCAGGATTCAAGCAAGCCGGGCCGAAGACGGCTGAAATGCCAGAAACCGGTCCCCGGAAGCTTGTTTCCTTCCCAGTGTAAGAATTGGCTTTTGTAGTCTGGTCTGCCCTGTTCCCATGATGCACTGGGCCAGGGACAGACTAATTTGCATACAGCCGGGTTCTGAAACTGGGATGGTGCAATGAGCTAAAAAACGGTGTTGGATCTAGCCCTGATCTCTTGACTGGGTGAGAGTACTCTGCTTAATTCAGAGACTCTGTCCATCACCACCCCTTGTTGTAAATAATTTTGTCCACCCTAAGCGTGGAAGGGTATAGTCAGATGTGAGTCCCTTGCTCATTGCACCATCAGGATTCAAGCAAGCCGGGCCGAAGACGGCTGAAATGCCAGAAACCGGTCCCCGGAAGCTTGTTTCCTTCCCAGTGTAAGAATTGGCTTTTGTAGTCTGGTCTGCCCTGTTCCCATGATGCACTGGGCCAGGGACAGACTAATTTGCATACAGCCGGGTTCTGAAACTGGGATGGTGCAATGAGCTAAAAAACGGTGTTGGATCTAGCCCTGATCTCTTGACTGGGTGAGAGTACTCTGCTTAATTCAGAGACTCTGTCCATCACCACCCCTTGTTGTAAATAATTTTGTCCACCCTAAGCGTGGAAGGGTATACTCAGATGTGAGTCCCTTGCTCATTGCACCATCAGGATTCAAGCAAGCCGGGCCGAAGACGGCTGAAATGCCAGAAACCGGTCCCCGGAAGCTTGTTTCCTTCCCAGTGTAAGAATTGGCTTTTGTAGTCTGGTCTGCCCTGTTCCCATGATGCACTGGGCCAGGGACAGACTAATTTGCATACAGCCGGGTTCTGAAACTGGGATGGTGCAATGAGCTAAAAAACGGTGTTGGATCTAGCCCTGATCTCTTGACTGGGTGAGAGTACTCTGCTTAATTCAGAGACTCTGTCCATCACCACCCCTTGTTGTAAATAATTTTGTCCACCCTAAGCGTGGAAGGGTATACTCAGATGTGAGTCCCTTGCTCATTGCACCATCAGGATTCAAGCAAGCCGGGCCGAAGACGGCTGAAATGCCAGAAACCGGTCCCCGGAAGCTTGTTTCCTTCCCAGTGTAAGAATTGGCTTTTGTAGTCTGGTCTGCCCTGTTCCCATGATGCACTGGGCCAGGGACAGACTAATTTGCATACAGCCGGGTTCTGAAACTGGGATGGTGCAATGAGCTCAAAAACGGTGTTGGATCTAGCCCTGATCTCTTGACTGGGTGAGAGTACTCTGCTTAATTCAGAGACTCTGTCCATCACCACCCCTTGTTGTAAATAATTTTGTCCACCCTAAGCGTGGAAGGGTATACTCAGATGTGAGTCCCTTGCTCATTGCACCATCAGGATTCAAGCAAGCCGGGCCGAAGACGGCTGAAATGCCAGAAACCGGTCCCCTGAAGCTTGTTTCCTTCCCAGTGTAAGAATTGGCTTTTGTAGTCTGGTCTGCCCTGTTCCCATGATGCACTGGGCCAGGGACAGACTAATTTGCATACAGCCGGGTTCTGAAACTGGGATGGTGCAATGAGCTAAAAAACGGTGTTGGATCTAGCCCTGATCTCTTGACTGGGTGAGAGTACTCTGCTTAATTCAGAGACTCTGTCCATCACCACCCCTTGTTGTAAATAATTTTGTCTACCCTAAGCGTGGAAGGGTATACTCAGATGTGAGTCCCTTGCTCATTGCACCATCAGGATTCAAGCAAGCCGGGCCGAAGACGGCTGAAATGCCAGAAACCGGTCCCCGGAAGCTTTTTTCCTTCCCAGTGTAAGAATTGGCTTTTGTAGTCTGGTCTGCCCTGTTCCCATGATGCACTGGGCCAGGGACAGACTAATTTGCATACAGCCGGGTTCTGAAACTGGGATGGTGCAATGAGCTAAAAAACGGTGTTGGATCTAGCCCTGATCTCTTGACTGGGTGAGAGTACTCTGCTTAATTCAGAGACTCTGTCCATCACCACCCCTTGTTGTAAATAATTTTGTCCACCCTAAGCGTGGAAGGGTATACTCAGATGTGAGTCCCTTGCTCATTGCACCATCAGGATTCAAGCAAGCCGGGCCGAAGACGGCTGAAATGCCAGAAACCGGTCCGCGGAAGCTTGTTTCCTTCCCAGTGTAAGAATTGGCTTTTGTAGTCTGGTCTGCCCTGTTCCCATGATGCACTGGGCCAGGGACAGACTAATTTGCATACAGCCGGGTTCTGAAACTGGGATGGTGCAATGAGCTCAAAAACGGTGTTGGATCTAGCCCTGATCTCTTGACTGGGTGAGAGTACTCTGCTTAATTCAGAGACTCTGTCCATCACCACCCCTTGTTGTAAATAATTTTGTCCACCCTAAGCGTGGAAGGGTATACTCAGATGTGAGTCCCTTGCTCATTGCACCATCAGGATTCAAGCAAGCCGGGCCGAAGACGGCTGAAATGCCAGAAACCGGTCCCCTGAAGCTTGTTTCCTTCCCAGTGTAAGAATTGGCTTTTGTAGTCTGGTCTGCCCTGTTCCCATGATGCACTGGGCCAGGGACAGACTAATTTGCATACAGCCGGGTTCTGAAACTGGGATGGTGCAATGAGCTAAAAAACGGTGTTGGATCTAGCCCTGATCTCTTGACTGGGTGAGAGTACTCTGCTTAATTCAGAGACTCTGTCCATCACCACCCCTTGTTGTAAATAATTTTGTCTACCCTAAGCGTGGAAGGGTATACTCAGATGTGAGTCCCTTGCTCATTGCACCATCAGGATTCAAGCAAGCCGGGCCGAAGACGGCTGAAATGCCAGAAACCGGTCCCCGGAAGCTTGTTTCCTTCCCAGTGTAAGAATTGGCTTTTGTAGTCTGGTCTGCCCTGTTCCCATGATGCACTGGGCCAGGGACAGACTAATTTGCATACAGCCGGGTTCTGAAACTGGGATGGTGCAATGAGCTAAAAAACGGTGTTGGATCTAGCCCTGATCTCTTGACTGGGTGAGAGTACTCTGCTTAATTCAGAGACTCTGTCCATCACCACCCCTTGTTGTAAATAATTTTGTCCACCCTAAGCGTGGAAGGGTATACTCAGATGTGAGTCCCTTGCTCATTGCACCATCAGGATTCAAGCAAGCCGGGCCGAAGACGGCTGAAATGCCAGAAACCGGTCCCCGGAAGCTTGTTTCCTTCCCAGTGTAAGAATTGGCTTTTGTAGTCTGGTCTGCCCTGTTCCCATGATGCACTGGGCCAGGGACAGACTAATTTGCATACAGCCGGGTTCTGAAACTGGGATGGTGCAATGAGCTCAAAAACGGTGTTGGATCTAGCCCTGATCTCTTGACTGGGTGAGAGTACTCTGCTTAATTCAGAGACTCTGTCCATCACCACCCCTTGTTGTAAATAATTTTGTCCACCCTAAGCGTGGAAGGGTATACTCAGATGTGAGTCCCTTGCTCATTGCACCATCAGGATTCAAGCAAGCCGGGCCGAAGACGGCTGAAATGCCAGAAACCGGTCCCCTGAAGCTTGTTTCCTTCCCAGTGTAAGAATTGGCTTTTGTAGTCTGGTCTGCCCTGTTCCCATGATGCACTGGGCCAGGGACAGACTAATTTGCATACAGCCGGGTTCTGAAACTGGGATGGTGCAATGAGCTAAAAAACGGTGTTGGATCTAGCCCTGATCTCTTGACTGGGTGAGAGTACTCTGCTTAATTCAGAGACTCTGTCCATCACCACCCCTTGTTGTAAATAATTTTGTCTACCCTAAGCGTGGAAGGGTATACTCAGATGTGAGTCCCTTGCTCATTGCACCATCAGGATTCAAGCAAGCCGGGCCGAAGACGGCTGAAATGCCAGAAACCGGTCCCCGGAAGCTTGTTTCCTTCCCAGTGTAAGAATTGGCTTTTGTAGTCTGGTCTGCCCTGTTCCCATGATGCACTGGGCCAGGGACAGACTAATTTGCATACAGCCGGGTTCTGAAACTGGGATGGTGCAATGAGCTAAAAAACGGTGTTGGATCTAGCCCTGATCTCTTGACTGGGTGAGAGTACTCTGCTTAATTCAGAGACTCTGTCCATCACCACCCCTTGTTGTAAATAATTTTGTCCACCCTAAGCGTGGAAGGGTATACTCAGATGTGAGTCCCTTGCTCATTGCACCATCAGGATTCAAGCAAGCCGGGCCGAAGACGGCTGAAATGCCAGAAACCGGTCCCCGGAAGCTTGTTTCCTTCCCAGTGTAAGAATTGGCTTTTGTAGTCTGGTCTGCCCTGTTTCCATGATGCACTGGGCCAGGGACAGACTAATTTGCATACAGCCGGGTTCTGAAACTGGGATGGTGCAATGAGCTAAAAAACGGTGTTGGATCTAGCCCTGATCTCTTGACTGGGTGAGAGTACTCTGCTTAATTCAGAGACTCTGTCCATCACCACCCCTTGTTGTAAATAGGGAGCATTGGCAACGTCAATATATGGTTAAACTTCAATTATGCTGAACTGCATGAAAATATGCGTCAGGCGAAGGATGAAGTTTACAAGAATATTCTACAAGATGTTAGAATTGGAAAAGTGACCGAGCATGGGAAAGAAGCTTTACATGCACGATTACTGTCAAATTTATATCCAGAACAAGATGTTGTGCCTGAGAATATTTTTCAGAAAATTACTGAGAAGAAATCTGGAATATGTTTGATGCCAACTCTTGCAGAATGTGCCATCTTCAACAACAAAATGTTGCATTTAGAAAAGCAAGAGATTGTGAAACTGGAAGCTATTGACAGAGTAGAGCATATGGGATCAACAATTATTTTGTCTGAGAATTTGAAATCAAAATTGGATTCATTAGAGAAGACTATATCTAAAACTGCAGGTTTTGAAAAGACTCTGAATGTGTGCTTAAACTGCCGTATAATTTTAAGAAGGAATTTACATGTTGAAAGAGGTCTGGTAAATGGATCAATGGGTAATGTTGTTGATTTTGTGAAATACAGAAATAGAGATGGAATTGAATTTTTAAAAATTAAATTTGATGGCATTGAGGAAGTACAGCTAATTGGTCGTTGTTCTGCCAGATTTTTGCTTGTAAAAGACTTATATGTTCGCCGTAAGCAGTTTCCTGTTTGCTTGGCATATGCGGTGACAATCCATAAATCGCAAGGTTTAAGTGTAGACAGTGCATTGGTGAATATTGGCAGTTCTGTGTTCAAGGAGGGTATGGCATATGTGGCATTGTCACGAGTTAGAACTTTATCGGGATTGTACTTGATTGAGTGTGATGTCACAAACATTTGTGCGGATCTAGATTGTGTTAAGGAATACAATAGGTTAAGAAGAGAGTATGCGCCACATTGGCCTCAATATCCTTTGTTTGAGAAACGTGTGGTAGGCCGGAAACGAAGAAATGTGACCAATACTAGGGAGGTTGTAGCAAAAAGACGAAAAGTCGATGAACCTGAAATTATAAGCAGAAACAAAAAGGATTCTGTTGAAGATGTTGTTGGTTTTCAGTTTGAAAACAGTTCTGGTGTCAACTGCTATGCTAATGTAGTGGTTAATGTTTTGTTTTCTCTAGAAAATGTAAAAGAAGAGATTGTGGTCAATTCTGATCAAAGATTTTGCAGTTTGTTAAATTCTGTGTTAGAGAAATGTAGCACTGATAGAACAAAAATAGAAAGTGTGTCTGAAATTCGAAATCTGTTAGACAGATGTTCAGGTCAAACACAATTCTCTCAAAATATTCAGCAAGATTGTCAGGAGTTTTTAATGTATATACTTGATGTATTGCATGCTGAAGGTGTAGATGTAGATCACCTGTTTGGGCTTTCTTATCAATGGCAGCATGACTGCGAGAACTGTAGGGTATCAAGTACTACTAGTGTAGACTCAGAAAGATTTATATATTTAACTTTGCCAGACAGTAAATCAGTCTCTTTTAATAAGCTAGTAAAAGCAGCTGATCACAACATGGAGTGTAGCCAATGTAAATCTGAAATGATGTCAACATTATTTATATGAACATATGGCCAGTATGTCATTTTAATGTTCCAACGATGTAGGCCTGATGGAACAAAATTGACAACTTTAATTAAAAATTGTGTGGCTTCACAGTTGTCAATATCAGGAAGGACTTTTGTAACTGCAGCAATTATATATCATGACGGTCCTTCAATAACATCAGGACATTACACAGCTTATTTAAAGTCTAGAAATGGCTGGTCATTCTGCAACGATTCTGTTTTAATTTTCAAAAAAAAATTGCCGTATGACCTTAAAAATTCTTACCTGGTGTTTTTAAAACCAAAATTTTAGGGAAAGAATCTCGGGATGTGCTCTGAGGAATTTCAAGAGGTTCTAATGGCTCCTACACGATTTGGCCTTGAGGATAAGTGTAGTACAGAGACATAACTTCTTACCATAACAGTTGACGTCATGGGAAAATAACTGCACTTTGAATGAATTCAGAAAAACTGTTTCTTTTTATAAGCTAATTGAAGCAGCCAATCAAAACATGGAGTAGAGGGAATGTAAGTCTGCAATGCTGTCTACTGTTTTATATTGCTTTGTGATTAAAAGTGATGTAGAGAATTAAATAATTGTAGTAGTCATAGAGGTAGTGTAAGTCTGCTTCATAGTAAGCAGTATCAGTGTCATAGGAAATGTAGAACATGAGTGAGCAAGAAGGGTAAGATATTACTAGTCCAGGATTGTGAAAATGATCTTCAACATTTTAATTCTGAAAGTTGCGGAAATACAAAATGACGGGATTGGCTTACAAGAATTCCAAGAGTTATAAATGGCTCTTACATGATTTGGCCTTGTGGAAACGTGTGGTAGAGAGCGAGAAGTCATTTATTGTATGTAACATATTTTTCAAAACGATGGAGGTTTTCTTTCAGAAAGTGGCGGGCTGAAAGTAATAACAGCACAACAGAGTGTAAGCTGTTCATAGGACATCCTTCGACGTCATGGAAAGTAAGTTAATTTTAAGGAGTTCTGAATTCTGATTTGTTATGTTGTATGGGTTTTTTAAACACAATCATTTTGATTGTGTTTTTTTTTCCCCGCTGTTATATGATGAATACCTTCAAGTCACTGTTTTTAGTGAAATTTGATACATTCTGAGAACAGCAAAAATAAACCATTTAACATGTATAATTAATTCTGTACTGTTTGTATTTATGATGTACATTTAGAACTGTGTAGGAGGCATGGAGAAGGAGAGGCTTCTGTAAGTGTCAAAGTTGTTGCATACAGTGCTCACATTCTACGTAGTCTTTCATATGATAGACTACATTTCCACAATGAGATACCTAAGCAAAGGAAACACAGGTGATATGATTGTGGAATGAGCAAAAAAAATTGCACGTTTTTCAATTATATTACCTGTGTTTCCTAACATTACACATCACATTGTGTAGATGAGGTTTAGGCCTGTTCCAGGAGACAGAGGAGGTCTGACATTTGTTCAAGAGTGCAGTGGACATGACTCACTTCGTTGGTAGGTCTGCACATGTATTATCTCCTCTGTATTCTTCAACAAACCTAAATTTCATCTGCAACCCTGAGTAGGACTTACCTGAAACAAATCTGTGGATAGGTTACACCTTATCGGCATCTTGAAACAATCATTTAAAATGTTAGGATCAGATTTATGATGGCCGCGCGCCTCTTTTGCGCCGCTGTGGGTCAGTTTTGTGTAAAAGATGCACCATGTTGCAAGATAGGTTTTAGTTCATCTCCAGCAAGATACCATCAGTTTGAAATGTATATAATTAGCACTGTGTAGGGGGCATGCAGAAGCTGAAGCTTTTGTAAGTGTCAAAGTTCTTGCATGCAGTGTGCATTTCTGGGTACTGTTTCATATGCTGGACTACATCTGCACTATGAGATACCTAAGCAAAGGCAACACAGGTGATGTGATTGTGAAATGAGGAAAAGAAACTCCACATTTTTCAATTACATCACCTGTGTTTCCTAAGTTTACGAGTGACATTGTGCAGATGAAGTTTAGGTCTGTCCACAGACACAGAAGAGGTCTGGCCTTTGTTCAAGAGTGAAGTGGACATGACTTACTTAATTGGTAGGCTTTCACATGTATTATGTCCTTTGTATTCTTCAACAAGCGTAAATTTGATCTGCAACCCTGAGTAGGCCTCACCTTAAACAAACTTCTGGAGAGGCCACACCTTATCGTCATCCTGAAGTAATCATTTAAAATGTTAGGGACAGATTTATGATAGGTGTATGCCTCTTTTGCGACACTGTGCGTCACTTTTGTGACGCATTGGCGGTGGAAAAGATTTGCTATGAGGCGACAAAATTACAAATTGATGCATCTAGGCAGATGTGTCATGCTGTAAAAAACCCGTGCCACATGAAACGATGCAGCAGTGATGCAAAAGATGCACCATGTTGCAAGACAGGCCTCACTTCATCTCCAACAAGATAAGAAGCTGAGTCTTCTGTAAATGTCAAAATTGTTGTATACACTGCTCAACTTCTGTGTACTCTTTGATATGCTAGACTCCATCTGCACTATGAGATACCTAAGCAAAGGAAACACAGGTGATGTGATTGTGAAATGAGGAAAAGAAACTCCAAATTTTTCAATTACATCACCTGTGTTTCCTAAGTTTACGAATGACATTGTGCAGATTAAGTTTAGGTCTGTCCACAGACACAAAAGAGGTCTGGCCATGACTTACTTCATTGGTAGGCCTTCACATGTATTATCTCCTCTGTACTCTTCAACAACTCGAAATTTCATTTGGAACCCTGAGTAGGCCTCACCTGAAACAAACCTCTGGATAGGACACATCTTATTGGCATCCTGAAACAATTATTTAAAATGTTAAGGGCAATTTTATGATGGCTTTGCACCTCTTTTGCGCTGCCATTGCATCACTGTTGTGAGAAAGCAGCAGTGCAAAAGATGCACCATATTGCAAGATAGGCCTCACTTCATCTGCATCAAGATACTGTTAGTTTAAAATGTATATTTTTAGGACTGTGTAGGGGCATGGAGAAGCAGAGGCTTCTGTAAGTGTCAAAGTTATTGAAAAACTGTTTGTCCTTCAATCTTTTCCCTTGTCTTTTCTAATTTTTAAATACATGTTTTAATATTTTTCAAATGTTTGTTCTCTCTCTCACAGATTGAAAGTATAAAAATTACAAGTGACTAAGTTAACGACAATTATAAGGTAAATGTTTTGTACTCTTTTCGTTACATTTCTATCACATTTAACTTCTATTAGTTTCACTACTTCATTTCTTTAACCCTCACTTTCCTGCCTTTGCTACTTCCCTCAATCCTTTCTCTATTACTTACTTACTCTACTCCTTCCACTATTTTTGTCAGTCCCTCTCTTCTCATACTTCGTCACTCTTGTTCACTCACTCTGTCTCTATTACTCTCACTGTTTCTGACTGATCACTCTTTCACTACTTGTTCATTATGCTTTCTCTCTGTAGTTCAAGCACAGTAAGGGGCATATTATCAACACAGGCAATAAATTTATCAGTGTTTTTATCGGCAGAAAACTGCCGCAAAAGTGGCTTTAGCAGCAGTTTTCTGCCGATAAAAGCAGTAATTATTGGCAGAAAACTGCCGCAAAAGCGTCTTTAGTGTCAGATTTCTGCTGATAAAAGCAGCAACATTTTTATCGCCTATGTTGATAATATGCCCCTATGTTATTTACATTTCTTTGCTATTTCAATCATTCCTTTTCTGTTACTTCTTCTTTTCTGCATTGTGTTTTTTCTCTCTGTTATTCCGATGTTTTAATCTTAATTTGATTATTCATTCACATTCTCTAAGAAACTCTTGTTTGTTATTCTTCTACTCTCTTTTTTTTTCTCACTTCCTTATCTATTTTGTTTTTCACAATTATACTCTCTTAAATCTTTTCTTCAGTAAATAGATCTATTAAACAGTATCTCTACTGGGGGGGCGTGGCCTGGAGCTGTTGATGGTGGACGTGTAGTTTGACGGCTCCGTCCTGTGCCCTGAACACCAGCTAAATTATCCTATGATCCCCTGCCTGCAACCCGCCTGATTCATATCCAGATTGTCTCCGGGGACCAGCGGCGTGTAACGGTGCCACGTTGCCCTTCTGGAACCGCTCCTGTGAGAAGTTCGGCCGACGGACCCTGCTGCGGCCTGCTGCACTAAGTGAAGCCCCGGACTTGCGTGATCGGCCTGGCCGGCCTACCCCCATACTCCCTCGCGGTCCAATCGGGACCCAGGATCGGGCTGCGGCCGCTTTGCCGACCAGGGACGCGGGGTGAGACAAGGTGCCCACACCCCCTACCGAGGCTCTGTTGCCCCCCTCCCCCTCGGCTTATGAGGCACGGGCTGTCCGCGCTGCTGCGCAGCCCCACCGAAACGCGGGAGCGCCTCCGTGCAGTCCCCCTCAACCCGCCAAAGTGATCGGCGGGGCTCCGGCGCTGCCACCACTGGGTCCGAGAACTCAGGAAGGGCGACACACACGGCATAGCCGGCGCCGCAAACCAGCATTGTCCCGCACGGGATACCGGAGTCAAGGAGCAGGCCTGGCTGGCATCAACAACACTCTGGCGCCATCTTGTCGCTGCGTTGGGGCTAAGTGGTGACTCTTGAACCCCTGATCAATCAGGCCACGTGAAACAGGGTGGCGGACACTGGAGACCGGCAGCACACGCAGGTGGGGGACCGTGGAGAGGTGGGGTGCCTCGCGCATTGGCGCCTTCATGCAGCGCTGCGGCCCAGACATCTTTGCGCTCTCGTCAGCCACGGTACATTCACTTTGAAGCGCACTGGTTCACATCACCCTTGCCATCTACGCGAACCTCGCCAAGGCACAGGCGGCGTATCGACTCATCCTTGGTTGACGCCTCATCTGGGTATCCTACACCTCCCTTACCAGCACTGAGATATACGCTGCATCTACCTCTTTGCAGTACAAAGTGGACAGGCCATAACAACTGCCGTACATTCAGAGGGCACACGGCGGTCGGCTGCCTCTACTACAGCGCCACCCTGCAGACAAGGTCTATGGGCAGGACGAAGGGCAAACGGCAGGATCAGAGCACCCGAACGGACATGCAGTCCACCAGTTCGGAGGACCCACTGGCCTCCTCTAATATGGACATCATCCCGCCGACCGGTAAGGGGTCTCAAGACGCCAAACTAGATCTAATCCTGAATGAAATACGCGCGACGCGCGAAGCGCTAGAATTGCGCATAGACAATATGGCGACCGGCCTATCCTTACTTAAAGCGGACCACAACAAATTGGCGGACCGAGTGACGGAGCAGAAAATAGCGCTAGACGACATTATCCCGCAGCAAACGGAACACTCTGCGAAACTAGAAAATGTGGAGAAGCAACTGAAGCAGCTGTGGGGAAGGGTGGACGAGGCGGAAGGACGGGCCCGCCGCAACAATGTCCGCATCCTGGGCATTCCGGAGAGGAGCGAGGGAGAGACCCAACACAGTTTGTAGAGGATTGGCTTAGGAAGCTGGTGGGCCAGAGAGCTCTCACCGCTCTCTACAGTGTGGAGAGGGCGCATAGGATGCCATCACGGCCCCCACTATCTGGGGCACCCCCGCGCCCACTGATCGCTCGTCTCCTCCATTTCAAAGATCGTGACACTGTCCTCCGGGCGGCCAGGGAGGAAGCGCCGATACGCTTCGAGGACAAGACCATCTCGGTCTACCCTGATTTCACGCCCACTGTGCAGCGAGCCAGGTCCACCTTCATGGGGGTGAAGCGCAGACTGCGTGACAGGAACATGAAATATGCCCTTTTGTTCCCTGCTCGGCTAAAAATCCTGCATAACAACAAGTCCCACTTTTTTGACTCGCCTGAGGAAGCATCTGAATGGATGGAGGTCGCCCTGACTCCGCCGACGTCGCAGGACCAATTCACAGACCACCACAGCAACGCCAGTAGGGGCTCGCCAGACCGACGGAACGACACTCACAGCCCTGGGCATCACTCATCTCATGGAGCATCGGGGGCGGAGCATACTCTCGGACACCAAGCGACGGACCACACGTCATCATCCACACATCAGCGTCTCACTGAGGCGGCCCTGGCTGCCCACGACGCGGGAGCAACCGGAGACAGACTCACCGTTACCACTGACACTCATACTGAGGTGTCTGGTTCAGTTGACAGCCTACAACTTTTCCCGAAGGTCACGGCACAGATGGCAGCGGAGTTCTGAGCCACGACACGATTACTTCTCTCCAAGTGGTAACGTATGTCAAATCCCCTCCCTCACATATGGTGGGTTGAATGTGCAGGGATCTATCATATTGTGGGCTCTCACGCCCACGCAGACAGTTCAGTGCCAACCGTCGGAGGTCCACCACCCCCCGGTATGCACACGTACTTGACTGTGTTGTGCCCACGTTGGACACCATGGTTTGGCTCCTGGGTACGTTGGCTCAGGGACCTTTTTGTTTGGGGGTTTATTGATTGCGAGACACTCTTCTATTTTAGCACAGCAGGACATATGGGGTCGCCCAGTTGTTACACCTTGCCACACCGCACAGATGGGAATGGGACCTCTTAACAATTACCACTTGTGCACCTGGAATGTTCGTGGCTTGGGATCAGTGCATAAACGTCATAGAATCCTTGCACAACTCAACCGGAGGGGGACACAAATTGCCTGCTTACAAGAGACACATTTGAACGCTGCTGAAGCGGTGAAATTGCGCAAGAAGTGGAGAGGACAGCTCTATGCCACCTCATACTCCGCATTCTCAAGGGGGGCGGCAATTTGGATGCGTGGGTCTCTTCCTTTCCAGTTGTTGGAGCAACGGGTTGATAAGGAGGGTCGCTATGTGTTTGTGAGGGGTCTGTTGGATGGGGAGGAAGTTGTTGTGGGATGCATGTACTCGCCTAATACGAACCAGTTGGAATTTCTGTCCAGTGTCAACGGGGTACTTGCAGACTGGGCTGACCTTCGCTGGGTAATAGGGGGAGATTTTAATGCTGTACTAGATGTTCTGCTGGATAGGTCACACCCCCCCTTACTGGCTACTGAGAGCAGGAAACAGGCTGCTGCGCTTGCGAGTTGGGCTGAGGGTTGGAACTTGGCGGATGTGTGGCGTAGCATTCACCCCATGGACAGGGAATACACCTTTTTCTCCCCTCCCCACCAGCTTCACACCAGAATCGATCATATTTTCTGCTCAAGGTCCTTTACTGCATTGATTGTCCAAACACAACACATGGGGAAAACGTTCTCGGACCATAGCCCCGTGGAAATTACATGGCAGTGGGGTAGGAGGCTAGCCCCCATACCGACCTGGCGGCTAAACCCTGAACTCCTAGAGGACTCGGTTTTCCGGTCCTCCCTCTCCGACACTATCGATACCTACTTCTCCACGAATGCGGGCACGGCTAGCTCCCGGCAGGCAGAATGGGACACTTTCAAAGTATGTCTGAGGGGGGCTGCTATGACTACTAGGGTGGGAAGGAAGCGGGAGGTACTTAGCCAGCTTCAGGAGGTGGAGGGCTCGCTTGCATCCTTAGAGAACGAGGCAGCGGGTACCAACGCTCCCTTTCCGCCGCTGCAGGAGGCACGTATTAGACATGCAGAGCTGCTGGAAGAGCTGCGAGTTATTGACTTTAGGGAATTCACGAATAGGGAGCACACACAGGCCGATCGGGCCGGCCCCCTCCTTGCCCGCATCCTGCGGGACTCCCCGATCAGCCAACCCATTCTGCGGATTTTGGACCACTCTGGCCAGCTGGCTACCACCCAAGTAGGGATTAATACAGCATTTAAGGACTACTATACCGCGCTATATGGCCCCCCACTACCCCTGTCCGAACCCGCATTAGTGACCTTCATGGCGGAACTGGTTCTCCCGCAGCTTACTGCAGATCAGAATAAAGTCTTAAAGCGTGCCATAACATTGGCAGAAATCAGACAGGCAATCAGAACCCTCCCTAAGGGTAAGGCCCCTGGAACGGATGGCCTGCCAACCGACTTCTACGCCACTTACATGGACCTCCTGGCCCCGCGCCTACACATTGTTTATCTGGAAGCTCTACGCACAGCCTCTCTACCACAATCCACCATGCAAGCTCTGATTACGTCCCTCTTGAAACCGGCCAAAGAAGGTTTGAAGTTGGCCGATTATAGACCCCTGTCCCTTCTTAATACTGACTCAAAAATTTTAAGCAAGATACTGGCATCGAGACTCGTACAATACGTGCCACATTTGGTCCACCAGGATCAATGCGGCTTTGTCACGGGTCGTAATACGGCCATGAACCTTCGGCGATTGGCCCAGCTCATGCTTGGGAGCGATGAGGGTATGGGCTCCGAAGGGTGCATCTCTCTGGACTTAAAACAGGCTTTTGATTCCTTGAGATGGGACTATATGTTTGCCACATTATCAAAATATGGGATCCCGCCGGAATTCCTCGATTGGGTCAGATTATTATACACAATCCCCACGGCGAGGGTACGTACTTCCAACCAAATCTCGGGCCCCATGGCCATTGCCAGAGGCACCAGGCAGGGCTGCCCACTTTCCCCTCTCCTCTTCGTTCTTGCCCTCGAGCCATTGCTCTGCAGACTTAGGCTGCTAGCCCCCCGTTACGGTATACGGCGGCATGGTAAGGACCACATTGTCTCTGCGTACGCGGATGATATCATATTATATCTCCGAGATTTGAGGGGTGAGCTGGGCCAAGTCTCCCAGGTTTTTGAGGATTTTCGAGAAATATCTGGCCTCACCATCAGCGAGTCTAAGTCCTACGGATTCGCCTTTGTAGCTGCGGGTGATTCGACCCCCCTGTCTTTTGCCCCACATGAATTCCAGATGGCGGAAACCACTTTCCGTTACCTGGGAATACAGATATATAGAGAGGCGAGCATGATGATAGACGGCAACCTGGGGAGGGCCATTAGAGCACTGAAGTCACAAGTTCAATTTTGGCTTACATTGCCGCTCTCCATACCTGGCAGAGTGGCAATTTCCAAGATGGTGATGTTGCCCCGTCTTATCTACTACTTCACCAACCTGCCGTTCCAGATCCCAGCGGTAACATTCAAGACCCTCGACTCCCTGCTCACAGAACTTGTGTGGGGACATGGCCGCAGGCGAATAGGGCTGGCTAAGTTGCAGCTTCCCTCCAACTCCGGAGGCATGGGCTTACCGGACTTCAGGGCTTATCATTATGCATGTCAGCTACAATGGTTGGCTTACTGGGTGGCGGGCCGCAATCTTCATGAGATTAATCTGACCCAAGATGACCATGCTAAGGGGAAAATACACATCTTGCTCCTGCCTGGATCGGATCTACCTAGAAACACTACGCCACTCCTCAAATTGGCGGTCACACATTGGCGAAGGGCATTGAAATATACGTCCACTGTGACACCTTATGCCCCCACAATACCACTCTTGGGCATACCACTGGGCCCGGGCACACTTACAACGACTCTACTGGAGCCCTGGAGTGACGCGGGTGTGACACATGTGGGTGACCTGTTTGCGGAGGGGCACTTGTTGTCCTTCGAAGACTTCAGAACCACGCAGGGCATACACGGCGGCTCCTTTCTCCTGCATGCCGGTCTCCGACACTATATCTTGCGCAACTGGTCACCCGACGGACGGGAGCCTATTGCAAATCCTCTAGTCACAATGCTTTATCTCATGGGGACGGGCGGCCATCTAACTAAGTGGCTCACTGTTAGCATTAAATCGGGGAGGGCGCTTACACTGGCACCACTAAGGGCGACATGGGAAGTGGATATTGGGAGGCCGTTAAGAGATAAGGAGTGGGAGCGCATACTGCAATTCCCCAGAAAGGTAGCTAGAAATCCCAAGTACAAGTTCATCCAACTGATGTTGCTGCATAGAGCCTACCTAACACCACACCGCCTACATATGATGTTCCCTGCATCCAAGAGCAACTGCCCCCGATGTGATGCAGACGACGCATCTCTGGTACATATGATGTGGCAATGCCCCAAACTGGGGTATTTCTGGACCACTGTCCATGACTCACTTGAGAAGGCTGGTACATTGACCCGATCACCTACACTGGAACACATGCTCCTAGGGCTAGGTCCATCGACCCGCACCAGGACCGTGGCGGCGCGCTTCTCGGATCTGGCCCTGTTGTTGGCTAAGCGTGCCATCACGATACGGTGGAAGTCATCGACACCGCCCAACCCTGACCTATGGAGGGCGGAAGTTGTACGTTGGGGTAAGGCTGAGGGCGAGGCATTACAAAGGGAAGAGAATAGGGGCCTTCGCAAGACACCTATCTCACTGGATTGGTTTGCCACTTTGGGGGTATTTGAGGCTGGCGATGACAGTGATGATGAGGATATTAGGGAATAGCCAATTGGGGTGCGGTTATGCCCGTACTCATTCTTATATGCACTACCACGAACAATACCTACGATGCACTAGGAGGCAACACGGGTAGATCGAACCCGTCTGTCGCATTCCGTTACCTAACCAATCTGTGTATTAACCTCAACTATGTGTAAATAACTAGAGTGTGACCCAAATAGCGATATTTAGATCATGTGCCTATTTAGAGAGTGAATAGTGGGAACTCGCAGGGTGGAGGGTGGGATCGGTAATGAACGGGGTTTGTTAGTTGTTATGATTCATCGACAAAATGAAAAATCGAATTTACCAAGTTTGTATATTCGCTATGAGCAACCGCATACATGTACAACAGAGTTTAACATTGGTATTGTATAAACACATCTATATTCTGTTGTTGCTCTTCAACTTTGCTAATAAAGAGATTTTCAAAAAAAAAACAGTATCTCTACTTTACTCCCTATAGCTGTCTTTCTTTTAACATAACTGTCTGTTTCCTTCCCTTATAATTACTCTTCTTTTTAAAAAAAAAATTTTTTGGGTTCGCTCCCGGTTCGCGTACCGGAGAGCGAACGGGGAAGCGAACCAAAAGAAATAGAGGTTGGCAGAGTTCCAAATATTCTACCAATTTTTTTATAACAGGGAGGTAGTTCTGAAAAGAACTTTTTTGTTATTGTTTTTGTTGTTTTATATTTTTTTATTCTTTTTCTGAATTTTTTTTTACTTTTTTGTATTTTCTGAACAGTTTTATATATTTTTTTGTTTTTTTGGGGGGGGGGAAACGAAAACGATTCATTGTAAAGGGCTCAACAGGAGCAACAAAAAAAAAAGAATTTATTGTCTGGGGCGTTTCGGACAATCATGATTGTCGATAGCTCTGTTGATCAGAGTGATGCTACTTTCTCTGTAGCAAATGAACCCATTGCAATGCACGCACACTTGTTTCACTTCCCCGAATTTCATCTGAATATTTGGGACCAACTCCCTCGCCTCTGGTCCCGTCACTTCCGGCACAACTGATCTTCTGGCTATAGAAGGAGGATTATCTTGCTGGTCACGTAACTGCGCAGCACTGTAGTTGTTAGGATGCCACCTACTCATATGGCGATGCATCGTGTAATTGCCGTAACTGTACTTCTTCTCGGTGCCTCTGGACAGGCTTTCTTTACATATAAGGCAAGTTACGTACCGTGCATTGACTTTTTTTTGGCCCTGGGGATAACTAAAAAATTGCCAAATATAATTTACTTTCACATGAGACCTCCTGGGCTCCTCACGCAAAAATTGCCTCTCTTGCTGCTCTTCCTCTTCTTCCTCTTCTTCCTCCTCTTGCTGAATAATAACTTCAGCAGGTGGTCCTCTCTTCTTTGGATGTGGTGGAGGTGGTGGGGAAGCACCAGCTGAAGCTACTAATGAAGCCATTGCTCACTAATCACAAAGGGTCTTTCTCTCACAAAGATGAAAGTCAGAGTGAGGAAAGAAGGAGGGGTTTTCATCATTTGGGAAAAACAATAGTTCTAAACCAATGAAAAGTGTTACTTTTAGGTCCCATGACCTAGTCTTACATCATTAGGAAACCAAAAGTGAAATGAACCAATGAAAAGTGTTATTACCGAGTCACATGACTTGTTGTGTTTACGTTACGCGCTTTGGGCCGTGTCCCGGATCGCTTCCGGGAAGCAGCGCTTCGCGCCTCGGTTCGCGTACCAGTTCGCTTCCGGGTACGCTACCTTGGCGCGTCATATGACGTATTACGCGACAACGCGATACGTCACGCTGACGCGACGCGTCACGATGTTGTTTTCTAACGCAGCAGTTGCGCAAACGGAACGTTTACCGGTTCGCGGACCGGGTCGCGGCACCAAATTGCGCTAACGGGAAGCTAACCGGTTTGCGTACCGGGAGCGAAACAAAAAATATAATTTAAAAAAAAAAGTATTAAAAACATGTAAAATATATTTTTTGATTTAAAGAAAAATACATTTTAAAGCTTTTGTTATTTGCTATTAAAAAACCATTGAAATTCACTGAAAAAACCATAGGTTATAGACCATATATAGTTAGGAATTAGCATTTAAAAAACCTTTTTTTACTCACACAAAACCATTGAAATTCCATATATAGTTAGTTGTACTAACTATGTATCGCGCACCCGCAATCCACTGCTGATCATGTCACATATTACATCATTCATGACATGGTCAGTGACATCACTGATGACATCACTGATGACATCTCAAATGACATCACTGATGACATCACTGATGACATCTCAAATGACATCACTGATGACATCACTGATGACATCTCAAATGACATCACTGATGACATCACTGATGACATCTCAAATGACATCACTGATGACATCACTGATGACATCTCATTTGACATTACTGATCACATCACTGATGACATCATTCATGTGATAATACGATGAACCTCTTCAGACTCTAATATAACCTTAGATACACTCAGTGTAAACAGACACTCACAGACTGTCACTCATCCATGGAGTTACTCAGACACTTAGTCAGTCATGCAAAGAATCAATCACACCTCCATTTCCTCAACTATACAGTTATACACACCTTACTTATTCAAACATATACTAACACATATTTACTCTCTTTTACAATGCCTGATACAAGTACACAATGATCCATACAGCCACTCACACATTCACTGGCTCTTATGCACAGTTATTTATATATGTCAACTGTCACATGCACTGTGTTTTACATATGTACTTACTTTGACATGTAGCACTGAGATATCCATTCACTCACCAATGCACTCAGTCAACCGCCCATACAGGTGTTTCCACATGCACTTTTGAACCCATACATCTATTGAATTAACTGCTAACACATCTATGCACAGAGTCATACACCTCCCAGCCACCCACACACACACACTCAGTCTCCCATACAAATACTTGGGCAACCAATCAATAACCCATATACTTACTCATATAGCTACTGATCAACACATGCAGCAGTTTACAGAACAACAGACATAATGATGCACAAATTAAGACAGTTTAGTCACTAACTCATGCACTCAGTGACACACATTTATTCACTCACTCATACAGTCAATCATGCACCTAATAAATCCTTCATCCAGACACTTATACATCCACTCATTCTTCAATATGTAAGACATATTTTAACTTTACAGAAACATACAGTCACTGGATGTTGTCATCAGTGATGTCATTTGAGATGTCATCAGTGATGTCATCAGTGATGTCATTTGAGATGTCATCAGTGATGTCATCAGTGATGTCACTGACCATGTCATGAATGATGTAATATGTGACATGATCAGCAGTGGATTGCGGGTGCGCGATATATAGTTAGTACAACTAACTATATATGGAATTTCAATGGTTTTGTGTGAGTAAAAAAAGGTTTTTTAAATGCTAATTCCTAACTATATATGGTCTATAACCTATGTTTTTTTCAGTGAATATATATATATATATATATAAAATATAAAAACGAATGTATGTCTGTCTATTTGTCCTTTATGCATTACTACACCATTCATCCGATCGCCATGAAACTTTGGGAAGTTGTTGAGTACACTCTCGCAACGCAAAGGTTTCTGGCATAAAATCTTTTAAAATATCGGCCCCCCAGGGGCCTCATAATCTTTCGAATACTGATGTATGCATAAGACGGAAAAAAAACAAATCATGTACCCACAAGCACTCGAATAAATAAGTAGAATTAAAACAGCATTCATCTGATCGCCAGGAAACTTTGGGAATGTGTTGAAAACACTCCCGTGAAGGTTTCTAGCAAGTCTTTTACTAAATATCGGCCCCCTGGACCCTCATCATTTTTCGAATACTGATGTACACACCAGACGGAACAACAAAAAAATTGTGTATCCGCAAGCACTCGAATAAATAAATAGATTTAAAACGATACTTCGAAATGTTTTCCATTTTAAAATGAATAAGTTTCAATAAAAATGACACAATGTAAATTGAATGTTATCATAACGAGTTTCCTTGAATTACCTTTCTTCGGTGATCACAGCAACGCGCGATGGGTAAGCTAGTATATATATATATATATATATATATATATATATATATCAACGAATAAAGAGATGCCAATCCTTAACCACTTCGTGTCCGTGCTTCCTTCCATGGTGTTACTGTGGGAGGTGGATTGTTTGGTTCATATATATATATATATATATATATATATATATATACATCACATCCCTCCACTACGAAAAAAATCAGAGGCCAGAGGGGATTCTTTGTAAGACAACTTGTTTTATCCAGCACAGCATACAGTGGCGGCAAAGTGCCTTCCTGAGCTCCCTACACTGAAAGAGTCCTTCATCCTGATAGGCAAGTCCTGCTACTCTTTTGATCATGGTGAGTCCTGCTAGCTCCTCCCCAGCTGATTCGGCTCACCTGTTGGTTTTTGCAGTAAATGAGCAAACTCCAACTCCCAGAATGCAAAATGTTGATGCATCTGGGTCAGCAGTGTGGGGGAATGTGTATCTAAATGATACGCCTGTCAGTCATATGCAGGTAAGTGATGAAGGGATCCCCAATGTAGTGCCAAAGTCCACAAAAGCTCTCTTGGGTCCCTTCAGACTGCTGCTGCCCATCAAACCAGGAAAGCAATTAAGTAGGGGTTAACTATGCAGCAACATAACTCCCTGTTGGAGGTGAAATACCTTGCTCCGCTTGTGCCATCCTGGAAATAGTGGTGGACACCGGACTTCTCGATATCAAGTCGCTGCAGAATAGCGCAATGCCAGTTGTCATCCGGGTCACTTGACGCAGCAGGGCCATCTGTACTCCGCCCCTGGCCTGCACAGAAAATATAACACCACATCCCTCCACTAAGAAGAAATCAGAGGCCAGAAGGGATTCCTTGGAAGAAAACTTGTTTTATTCAGCACAGCAAACAGTGGCGGCGAATGCATTTCGGCAAAGTGCCTTCTTCAGCGCCCTACACTGAAAGGATTCCTTCATCCTGATAGGCAAATCCTGCTACTCCTTTGATCATGTTGAGTACTGCTAGCTCCTCCCCAAGCTGCTTCAGCTCACCTGTTGGTTGTTGCAGTAAATGGGCAAACTCCAACTGCCAGAATGCAAAATGTTGATGCATCTGGGTCGGCGGTGTGGGGGAATGTGAATCTAAATGATACGAGCTGTATGCAGGTAAGTGATGAAGGGATCCTCAATGTAGTGCCAAAGTCCACAAAAGCTATATATATATATATCCAACGCTGCAGGAGCCCAATTCAAGGACCAACCCCATACAGCAGAGCAACAAGAACTACTGAGTCTAGGGCTCACCTTCTGTCCTAACACCAACCTGGAGTACACACAAACGAAAATTGATCTCTTTCGGTTCACCAGGAGACTGAAACTGTACAAATACTTCAAACTGAGACCACACATCAAGGCAAAATCAAAACAAGGAACAAGACTAACAGCCACCGACGCTCTTGTAGGCAACGATATGCCTTGCATTGAGGCTATGGAAGCTTTAAGAACTGAGACAGATGATGTAGCTGTCACGGGAATGGATATGGTACTAAGGGCAGAACTACAGGGGATTGAACAGGAATGAGATGAGAGTCATTTTAAACCTCGCTCCCCATTTGTTCCCCAGTCACCATGGGATGCTATTGACGCTTTCTCAGAGGCCATAACTATGGAACTGGTGAAGCAGAGGAAGGACACCAAAATAAAATCATATAACATCACAGAACCACAAGAAAGAGCATTGAAAGATCTCATGAATAATAAGAAAATCATCATAAAGCCCTCAGACAAAGGGGGGAATGTTGTACTGATGACAAGAGATCATTATCGGGATGAAGCTATGAGCCAACTCTCCGATATCAAGTACTATTCCACTACCACCAGGAATGTATATGAAGCGAGCATCAGAGAATATGAAGATTTGGTTCTAAAATGGTATAACCTTTCTATGCTGGGTAAGGTTGAACACATCTTCCTGCGCAGCAACAACCCCATGATACCAACTTTCTATCATCTGCCCAAGCTACATAAAAACAATACCTCTCCCCCGGGCCGCCCAATTGTAGCTTCCATCGATGGATTAACTGAAAATATGTCTAAATTTGTGGACAATTACATCTTTCCACTGGTCTTGGAACTGAAGTCTTACTTCCAAGATACCAAAGACTTTTTGAGTAAAGTGGCCATGATGAAGTGGGAATCGGACTATCTATTTCTGGTGATGGATATCACCAGCCTTTATACGATCATTGACCATACCCATGGACTGGCCGCTATTGTATACTATCTAGGCAAACGCCAAATACGTTTTGCACAGCACAACATCATGCTGACAGAATTTGTGCAATTTTGCCTAACTCACAACATTTTCTTGTTTGAGGATAGATTCTATAGACAGATTTCTGGTACGGCGATGGGCACCTGCTTCGCTCCCAGCTATGCGAACTTGTTCGTTGGCTGGTGGGAGGAGCGGGTGCCCAGGAGCTGGAAGGAAGGCCAGGAGAGCGGTAGGGTGGTACACCTGTACCGCTACATTGATGACTTATTCATCGTGTGGCAAGGTACCAGAGACATGGCAGAGAATTACATCAGATCTCTTAATAACAACATCTACAACATACACCTATCTGGTACAATTAGTGGGGTGGCAGCCAACTACTTGGACCTACGGGTGTATGTTGAAAATGGCCATGTCCACACCTCGCTGTACCGCAAGGAAACAGCGGGTAACTCCATCCTCTTTGCTAAAAGCGGACATCCGCCAAAACTCATCAAGAGTATCCCTTACGGGGAACTCTTGAGAATAAAGAGGAACAGTACCCAAGACCGCGAATTCAAGGCGGCTGCCTCGAATTGCCTGGGACGTTTCCGTATGAGGGGATATGACGAGCCACTTTTACTAAACACTCTCAAAAAAGTCCGGAAGATCCCTAGGCACGATCTGCTTAAAGTGAAACCCAAGGAAACCCACATCTCTAAAAAAGATACTTTTAGGATGATAACACCTTACTCTATGGGTGCCGGTAAACTTCGAGCAATGATGCAAAAAAACTGGCACATCTTGTTAACTGATGAGGTGCTGAAAGAAGATCTTCCACCACACCCACTAGTGACCTTTAGTAAGGCCAGGTCCCTGGGGGATCTGTTGGTGCATAGCCATTTGGAAATGCCCACCGCCGAAATTAACACCTTGAGGGAAATTAGTGGGTTTTTTCCATGCGGCAAATGTAAAGCGTGTGCCAACAGCCGTAGGGTGCTCCATTACGATATACCGAATGCGGGCAGGACTAATAAAATCCACAAATTTATCACGTGCAGTACCACCTATGCCGTGTACTGCCTAGTGTGCCCGTGTGGCTTACGTTACATCGGGAGCACTATTAACCAACTAAAACTGAGAGTGCTGGAGCATCTACGGGCAATCGTCAAAGTAGACCTCTCGTACCCAGTGGCCCGACATTTTGCGGAACACCATAACAAAGATAGAAACAAACTGCGATTCTTTGGAATAGATCATGTTCCGCATTGCACACGGGGTGGGGACAGACTTAGAAGGCTACGACGCCTCGAATCAAGGTACATCATTGATCTGTCCACCAAGTACCCGAAAGGCATGAATAGCGGGGAGGAAATGGCAGTACACCTGGACAAATAATGATTAACAACTATAATATCTCCAATGTACTGAATTGGGCAAGTTGAGTGTTCTGTTTCGCTTTGCCTATACCCTGATCTAACTATGTGGGAGACTGTAATATAATCAACCATAATTTATATCTTTGCCCTTAATTAGGATGTGACCTTTTGATTTGGATTAGCATTATGTATATATATATATATATACATTTGGCTATATAAACAGATCTTCCCTTACTGAGTATCATTACAGTTCATCTGATGAATCGATGTACCATCTAGTATTAATTATGAACCATCACTATTTCTCTAGCTTTATTGATGAAATTTAAACATAAGCATGAAACGTTTTCTTTACTCTTTGATTGTCCTTCAGTTTTGTGTGTTTCTCTTTTTGCAGTGTCAGTGGCATGGTAGCCTCCACTTTTTGATGGACATCTCATTATTTGTAACCATTGGTAATTTATCAATTTTGACAAATGAATTTGAATAATGATATAATGAAATGTGCTGAACACCCATATGCAGTCCAAAATGCTATATTATCTGTGTTTGCTAGTCGGTATTCAACTTTTAAAAGGGGACATTAGCCGATCCACGGCTCTATTGTTTTGACACCCTTCTTATCTCTTGTGAATACTCCGATTTTCGGAGGCATTCAACACATTCCAAGATGGCGCCTATTGTGGTGTCTGAGGGGGTAGTCCCTTGTTGTTGTTGTTTACACTGCTGGCATACTTGCATTTAAACCGGAACTGCGAGGGGCCGGTAAGAAACACTGAGGAAGGCCATTGCTGAAATGTTTGTTGTTTGCTGATTAAAAGCTGTATCTTGTGACTGCTGGAGTGCTGTCTTCCTTTCTCCAGTGGATGAGGATTTGTGAGCGAAAAAAAAATAATATATATATATCCAACGCTGCAGGAGCCCAATTCAAGGTGAGGCCACACGAGTTTGAGTAATATCCACTTTAATAGATCGAGTGCTCGCCAGCAAGCACCTTGTCAGAAACACGACATCAAATTGTTTCTCGAGTCAGACGCGTTTCAGGAAGAGTCCTTTCATCAGTGGCTTTCAAATGATTGACAGCGCTGTTGCTCACGCTCATTTTCAACACCTGCCGCAGTGTGCATTGTCCCACAGACTTCTGGGTGTTGTAGTGCGTTTAATTTAACCAAGTGGATGCGCTGTCATCAGAAATGAAATTTGAATGTTTGCTGATGTACACAGTCCTGCAAGGGTCATGCCCCGCTTTGTAGCAGTCGATCGGGATAAAGCACACACCAACCTGCTCTGGTAGTAACTTCACTCGTTCCGTTTCTGGTGCCACAGTGTGCACCCCGGATCCGCTATTGCCGCAGCGGGCCTCTCCTTACGACTAACCCTGGGCGTAGTTCGCGAAGTAGCGCTACGCGAAGCTACGCGAAGTGTACTTCGCACTACGCGAACTTCACGTAGCACTATGCGAGCTGCGTAGTAGCATGTTCGCACTGCGCAAGATGCATTTTCAATGATTGCACAGTGCGAACAAGCATCCAGCACTGTGCAATCATTTAAAATGGCATCTTGCACAGTGCGAGCTGTAGTTTTCTGCCGCTCGAGTAGATTTTTACTCGAGCGGCAGCTTTCTCAACGCGAACTGGTAGTTTGTCATCGCGAGCGGTCGCGAGCATGCACGACCACTCGCAATGAGAAACCTGACCTCCCCGCATTGAGAGTCTTGCTGGGATGTCATTTTGCTTGCTCGCGGTCACGAATATGACGTTGAGGACCGCGAACAAGCAAAAAATGACCGCTTCGCTGCGCTACGCGTGTTCGCACTGTGCTACGTGCAGCTCGTGTAGTGCGAAGTTGCGCAAACTTCACAAACTACGCGAGCGTAGCGTAGTGCTTCGCCCAGGGTTACTTACGACTGGGACCGGCCGTTTAAACATCCAACGCTGCAGGATCCCAATTCAAGGTGAGGCCACACGAGTTTGAGTAATATCCACTTTAATAGATCGAGTGCTCGCCAGCAAGCACCTTGTCAGAAACACAACATCAAATTGTTTCTCGCGCCAGACGCCTTTCAGGAAGAGTCCTTTCATCAGTGGCTTTCGAATGATTGACAGCGCTGTTGCTCATGCTCATTTTCAATACCTGCCGCAGTGTGCATTGTCCCATAGACTCTGGGTGTTGTAGTGCGTTTAATTTAACCAAGTGGATGCGCTGTCATCAGAAATGAAATTTGAATGTTTGCTGATGTACACAGTCCTGCAAGGGTCCTGCCCTGCTTTGTAGCAGTCGATCGGGATAAAGCACACACCAACCTGCTCTGGTAGTAACTTCACTCGTTCCATTTATGGCGCCACAGTGTGCACCCCGGATCCACTATTGCCGCAGCGGGCCTCTCCTTATGACCGGGACCAGCCGTTTAAACATCCAACGCTGCAGGAGCCCAATTCAAGGTGAGGCCACACGAGTTTGAGTAATATCCACTTTAATAGATCGAGTGCTCGCCAGCAAGCACCTTGTCAGAAACACAACATCAAATTGTTTCTCGAGCCAGACGCCTTTCAGGAAGAGTCCTTTCATCAGTGGCTTTCGAATGATTGACAGCGCTGTTGCTCATGCTCATTTTCAATACCTGCCGCAGTGTGCATTGTCCCATAGACTCTGGGTGTTGTAGTGCGTTTAATTTAACCAAGTGGATGCGCTGTCATCAGAAATGAAATTTGAATGTTTGCTGATGTACACAGTCCTGCAAGGGTCCTGCCCTGCTTTGTAGCAGTCGATCGGGATAAAGCACACACCAACCTGCTCTGGTAGTAACTTCACTCGTTCCATTTCTGGCGCCACAGTGTGCACCCCGGATCCACTATTGCCGCAGCGGGCCTCTCCTTATGACCGGGACCGGACGTTTAAACATCCAACGCTGCAGGAGCCCAATTCAAGGTGAGGCCACACGAGTTTGAGTAATATCCACTTTAATAGATCGAGTGCTCGCCAGCAAGCACCTTGTCAGAAACACGACATCAAATTGTTTCTCGAGCCAGACGCATTTCAGGAAGAGTCCTTTCATCAGTGGCTTTCGAATGATTGACAGCGCTGTTACTCACGCTCATTTTCAACACCTACCTGGTGGGCTAGTTGGCTGCCAGGGGCCCTCAGGGTTCAAGGGGACTTAATCCCCCAACTTAAAACACGCCACAGGGCACGTTTGCATAGTGGTGAAGGTAGGGGGTGGGGCCTAAGGTGATATTAACCCCTTCGTTGCTGGACCGTTTCCGCCGCTGTGCGGTGAACAAAAAAACAGGGCGGGCCGTGACGAACCCCAGCCGTCATGCGCACACGAGCACAGTGGAGCGTGACGGCTGGGGTTCGTCACCAGCATGCAAGGGGTTAATACAAGCACGCCCTGTGGCGTGTTTTAAGTTGGGAAATGAATTCCTCTTCAATCCAGACGTCCCCTAGGAGTCAACTATCCCACCAGGTACCTCCAGTAAGCGCCAGGGAGCTGTGTTGCAAGTGTTGTAAAAAGGGGCGTGGCCTCTGAATACCTCTCTGCAACGCAGCTCCCTGGCGCATACTGGAGGTACCTGGTGGGCTAGTTGGCCCCCAGGGGACCGCAGCATTGAATAGGAATAATGTCCCCAACTTTAAACGCGCCACAGGGCGTGTTTGCACACATGTCACTGCAGGCCCCGCCTCTCACCTTCACCATTGTACAAATATTCCTCTAAAATCAGTTGAACTACGAATTCCGATTTATTCACCTGTTATCAGGAGAGAACTCAGTGCTGCATCTTTTAGACCACCATTGACTCTGAAAATTAATTCTAAACGTACTTACCAGTAACTTGTATTTCCTTTCTTAGGAATCCATTGTGTGGTTTTCACCAGAAAAGTTTCTAAGTGTTGATTTTTGAAATTTACAAATATTCCTCTAAAATCAGCTGAAGTACGAATTCCGATTTACTCACCTGTTATCAGGAGAGACGTCAGTGCTGCATCTTTGAGCCCAGTACTGAGCCTGAAAAGTAATTCTAAGTGTACTTACCAGTAATTTTTATTTCCTTCCATAGGAATCCATTGTGTGGTTTTCACCAGAAAAGTTTCCAAGTGTAGATTTTTGAAACGTACAAAAATTCCTCTAAAATCAGCAGAACTACGAATTCCGATTTACTCACCTGTTATCAGGAGTGACATCAGTGCTGCTTCTTTGAGCCCAATAGTGATCCTGAAAAGTCATTCTAACCATACTTACCAGTAACTTGTATTACCTTCCATAGGAATCCATTGTGTAGTTTTCACCAGAAAAGTTTCTGTCTATTTTCACAAACTAAAAATACTCCTTAAAAATTGCCTGTATGACTTAAACACATTCTTTCGACTGTTTACAGGAGATGCACCCGTGCTAGATCCAGGATCCACCACTGAGTAAGAAAAAGTAACGTTAACACTACTTACCTGATAAGTGAATTCCTTCCCATAGGATAACATTGGTGATTCTATGTGAAAAAGTTTCTAAGTGACAACTTTTACAATAATATTCCTTAAAAATCACTACTGTAACCCAAACGTTTTTACTCAACTGTTTACAGTTGATATCCCAGGACTGAATCTAGGATCTAGTCTTGGGGTTGGAAAAGTAATCCAAAAAGTAGCTAATTGCATTTAACTATAAATTTACATTGAGCTCAATGTTGCATTGTGTCTGAAATTGTGTTGCGCATTACAACAACTGTAATTACAGTACTTAAAAATCTATTGTCTATTTGTATTTAAACTAAAGTAATTCATTCTGAGAAAGTATATTTTGTAATGTAATGAAAATAAATATAAGAATTAATACATTTAAAAATTGTCATTTACAAAACCTTAGAAATTCACTGAAAAAAACGTAGGTTTTAAGGGTGTTATAGTTAGTTGGACATTTCACTCGTACAAAACCATTGAAATTCCCCCGTTATAGGTAGTTGTCAGTTATAACTCGCACACCCGCAATCCACTGCTGATGTCACATATTACATCATTCATGACATGGTCAGTGACATCACTAATGACATCTCAAATGACATCACTGATGACATCACTGTTGACATCATCCACGTGAAAATCTGATACGTCTTATCATACACTAGTATAACCTTTCAACACTCATAAGAAAATATGGAGTCCCATATTTGAAACCATTGACACACCAATACAAGTTTTTAAAAACCCACTCTGTGATTCCTACATCTACACACACATCTAAACACTTACTATAGAATCACTCATACATGCTAACAAAGATCAATAGAACACTATTAAACATATTTATACACCTACATCAACATTACACACCAGCACACATCCTATTCACTAATGCAGTCATTCTACTCACTTATGCAAACAGTTGATCATACTTATATTTACTAAGATACACACTTACACAAACACCACTTTATTTATTGATATAGATAGTAACTCATACTTAATGTGTTATAAAATCACTATTACAAGTATACATTTATCCATACGTCACTCATACAATCACTGAATCTTATGTATAGTTATTTATATACAACAACTGTCACATACACTGCTTTTTATATTTCTAGTTTCTTAGACATGTATCATTGAGAAATTTATTTACTCATCACCACACCCATAAAGAGATGCACTCACCCAAACAACTGTTTCCACATACAGTCTTAACCTTATATACCTAATAAATCAACTATTTACACATCTTTGGACAGTCACACACCTCCCACCCAACCACACACACATTCGTTCACTATCATATACAAATACTCACTTAACTAATTAATAACTAATATAGACTTTCACATAGCTAGTACCCAATTTATGTAGTTTACACAACAACAGATAGAGTGATACAGGTATTCACAAAGTTTAATCACTAACCCATATATCTAGTGAGACACTTTAAATTCGTCACTTAGTCAAGCACATTGCTACTAAATCCTCCATTCAGACACTTATACATGCACTCAAGCTTTAAAGGCAGATTGCTATATATATATATATATATATAATACTTATTTAAATATCGAACCAAACCACATTCACTGGATGATGTCATCAGTGATGTCATCAGTGATGTAATTTGAGATGTCATCAGTGATGTCATCAGTGATGTCACTGACCATGTCATGAATGATGTAATATGTGACATCATCAGCAGTGGATTGTGTGCGCGCGAGTTATAGTTAGTACAACTAACTATAACGGAGAAATTTCAATGGTTTTGTACAAGTGAAATGTCCAACTAACTATAACACCCCTAAAACCTATGGTTTTTTCAGTACATTTCTATGGTTTTTTAAATGCTAATTCCTAACTATAACATGTCAGAAACATATGTTTTTTTCAGTGAATATATATATTTATACATATATATATATATATATATATATATATATATATATATATATATATATATATATATATGTATATATAAACACCAAATCTTCAATCCTTGCGTAAAAGAAGACACGGACCCCAGGCTGCAGTAAGGGAGATTTTATTCACCTCTCAGGCGACGCGTTTCGAGCAACTCGTGCTCTTGATCACATATATATTCACTGAAAAAACCATAGGTTATAGACCATATATAGTTAGGAATTAGCATTTACAAAACCTTATTTTACTCACACAAAACCATTGAAATTCCATATATAGTTAGTTGCACTAACTATATATCGCGCACCCGCAATCCACTGCTGATGATGTCACATATTACATCATTCATGACATGGTCAGTGACATCACTGATGACATCACTGATGACATCTCAAATGACATCACTGATGACATCTCACTTGACATCAATGATCACATCACTGATGATATCATTCATGTGATAATACAATGCATCTCCTCACACTCTAATATAACCTCCATTACACCCAGTGTTAAATAGAGAGTATAATTTTTGAAACCATTGCCACACCAATACTAGTTACTACATACGCACTCACTGATTCCTATGTCTACACACACATTCACTCATACAATCATTCATACATACAATCACTCATCTTTACAACACTATCATATGCACTCATACACCTATACAGACACTCACACTCTGCCACTCATCCATGGAGTTACTCACACACCTAGTCAGTCCTGAAAAGAATCAATCCCACTTCCATTTTCTCATCTATACAGTTAAACACAGAACACCTTACATTTTTGAAACATATACTAACACATACTTACTCTCTTATAGAATCACTGATACAAGTACACATTGATCTGCACAGAGTCACACACCTCCCAGCCAGCCATACACACACTCAGTCTCCCATACAAATACTTGTGCAACCAATCAATAACCCATATAGCTACTTATATAGCTACTGATCAACACATGCAGCAGCTTGCACAACAACAGACATACTGATGCACACTTTCAGACAGTTTAGTCACTAACCCGTGCATTCAGTAAGACGCATTTAATCACTCACTCATACAGTCAATCACGCACCTACTAAAACCTTCATTCAGACACTTATACATCCACTCATTCTTCAATATGTAAAACATATTTAAACTTTACAGAAACACATAATCACTGGATGTTGTCATCAGTGATGTCATCAGTGATGTCACTGACCATGTCATGAATGATGTAATATGTGACATCATCAGCAGTGGATTGCGGGTGCGCGATATATAGTTAGTGCAACTAACTATATATGGAATTTCAATGGTTTTGTGTGAGTAAAATAAGGTTTTGTAAATGCTAATTCCTAACTATATATGGTCTATAACCTATGGTTTTTTCAGTGAATTTTCAAGGTTTTGTAAATGCTAATTCCTAACTATATATGGTCTATAACCTATGGTTTTTTCAGTGAATTTCATTGGTTTTTTAACAGCTAATATCTGTAGCTGTAAAATGTATTCTTCTTTAAATCCAAAAATATATTTTATATGTTTATGAATAATTTTTTTTTTAAATATTTTTTTTTCTTCGTTCCCGCTTCGCGAATCGGGAAGCTTCCCGTTAGCTGACCTTGATGCCGCGAAATAGACCACGAGCCGGTAAACGTTTCTTTACCGCAACTGCCGCATTACAAAACAACATCGTGACGCCTCCCGTCCGCATGACGTTTCACGTTGTCGCGTGATACGTCATATGACGTGCTACGTTAGCGAACTGGTACGCGAACCGAGTCGCAAAGCGCAGGTTTCTGGAAGCAAACCGGGAGGCCCTGCAAAGCGCTTAACGTAAACACAGCAGGTCATGTGACTTGGTAATAACACTTTTCATTGGTTCATTTCACTTTTGGTTTCCTAATGATGTAAGACTAGGTCATATAATCTAAAATGAACACTTTTCATTGGTTGAGAACTCTTGTTTTTCCCAAATGATGAAAATCCCTCCTTCTTTCCTCACTCTGACTTTCATCATTGTGAGAGAAAGACCCTTTGTGATCACTGAGCAATGGCTTCTTTAGTAGCTTCAGCTGGTGCTTCCCCACCACCTCCACCACATCCAAGGAAGAGTGGACCACCTGCTCAAGTTATAATTCAACAAGAAGAGGAAGAAGAGGAACAGGACGACGAGCACGAAGAGAGGCAGTTTTTGCCTGAGGAGCCCAAGACGTCTCACCGGAAAGAAAACTTCATTTGGCAATTTTTTAAAATTCCCAAAGGTCAGAAAAAAGTAAATGCAAGATACGTAACTTGCCTTATATGTCAAGATAGACTGTCCAGAGGGACCGACAAAAAATACAGTTTCGGAAACTACACAATGCATCGCCATATGACTAGGTGGCATCCTAACAACTACAGTGCTGCACAGTTTCGGAACGACCTAGATAATCTCCCTATTATGGCCAGAAGATCTGTTGTACCCGAAGTGACGGGACCAGAGGGCAGGGAGATGGTGCCAAATATACAAATGAGATTTGGTGAAGTAAAACACACCTGCGTATTTTGCGATGGATTCATTTCCTACGGAGAAAGAAGCATCACTCTGATCAACAGAGCTATTGACTATCATATGCAAGTTTGTACGAAACGCCCAAAATAATAAATACTTTTTTTTTGTTTTGTTGCTCCTGTTGAGCCCTTTACAATGAATCGTTTTCATTGCCCCCTCCAAGAAAAACCCCAAAAAATATAAAACTGTTCAGAAAAATTCAAAAAAAGTAAAAAAATGTTCTGAAAAAAAATAAAAAAAATATAAAACAACAAAAACAATAAAAAAAAAGTTCTTTTCAGAACTACCTCCCCGTTATTAAAAAATTGGTACAATATTTGGAACTGTGCCAACCTCTATTTCTCTTAGTTCGCTTCCCAGTTCGCGAACCGGAAGCGAACCAAAAACAGTAAGTATAAGGGAAGGAAACAGACACTTATGTTAAAAGAAAGACAGCTATAGGGGAGTAAACTAGAGATACTATTACCCGTAATCCACTGCTGATGATGTCACATATTACATCATTCATGACATGCTCAGTGACATCATCAGCAGAGGATTGCGGGTTTTTTGGCAACGTGCCTTATCCACGGTTTAATAACGCTGCCTTTTGCTTTATATAAGTTTTCAAATTGTATGAAATATATACCAATAGCTCGTTATGAACCTTTAGGTAGTGCTTTTCTTCATGAGGTCTGGTCGCTTCCATACACATACAGATGTTTCAAAGATGATCAAGAAGTTTATCTGAATGGAGAGGAATGCACTGAAACGCCAGATCATTCACTAATGTGTAGGCACATACAGTTACACGGTTCATGCAACAAACACCGACCAAATATGGCTTGCGTGTTGCAAGGCACGCCAGTTCCTGCTATCATCCCCACGTTCAAGTTGTTGGAAAATGGTAGTTATTTGATGCTCAATAATGAAGATTGTTCTGGGTTAATTAAAAGTATTCCTTTTATCGTAACAGTAAGTGAACGGGTTATTTGCTGCAGAAATGTTCTATTTCCTCCCACACATGAACATAGGGAGTTTTCAATCTGGCCACAAATACCAACCTTGGGAGCAGATTTCAACGGCATGGCAAGAATAAGAGCTCTTTTGTCTCAGAGAGAGGTGGCCTTGAGTTCGGCCCGTGAAACTTTCGTGCTTCACATAGCGAACACCCGTACAGAGGTGCAGACCCTTTTCAATTCAGATTTGCCTTTCCATTTCAGCAAGATGGTTCGGACTATCTCTAACGCATCCTCCACAAAGGCCCTGGCGCACTTTTTTAAAGTTGTTACCAGTGGTCTCGTGACTTCATTTGAGAAAATCTTTCGAGTCATCCCTACTTTCTTTCATTGTATTTTTTCCACTCTGCTTCGTGGATTGCCATTTTTACTTGCATTACCAGCGGACGCTCTTGTGCTTTTTTACATTTTTAAATATGGATGTCCCTCCTATGCAACCTCCCACCCTGCAGCTGCTGACACTGTTCCGCAATCGCATGCTAGAATATTATGGCACAATGCCGTTGGCGATATTAAGCACGGCATATGGATTATCTTTTCGATTCTCCTACTTCACCTGTGTCCAGCCTGTATTTCACTGCCTGACCTGTGATTTCGATTGGGCCATTGATTTGTGTCTCTGCGGACCGGTTTCTCCTGACGTCGACTTTAATCAGCTGATGACTCCTATCATTACTCACGAGTTGGTTTGTCCTGGCAAAAGGATTATGGCTGTGGCATTGATGCATGGACTAATTGCTCCCTGGAATTTATTGGCGGCAGCACAGTCTTTCTTGGAACAGAGCTTTCTTGAAAACCCACCGAGCTGTCCTCTGATGGTGATAGAGGATCCGGTGCTGGGAGAGCACGTATGTTCTTTTCCGCTTTTAAATTGGATGGCTGAACTGTTTTCGGATGAAGACGGTGACTTCCTATTGGAGGCTGTTGCAGCTTATTTTGCATACACAGTTATGTCATAGACCTTTTTCATGTTTGATATGCTGAGTACTAGCATTTCATTCACAATTCATTGACTTATTTGTCAAGTTTTTATTATTTACCTTGCCTATTGGCTTAAGACTCGATAAAGTACTTGGCTGTTTTATTTTTCTTTAGCATTAAATTTTCCTAGTTTTTAATGCTTTACCTTGCGGACCGTCCACATATAAACTTGCAATCTGCTCTCATGAGATGGCACTTCTATTATCTTATTCAGTTCGTTTCCGGATCATGGGGAGGTGTCATCTAGGTCCTGGATATCTTTACACCGTGTTAAGTTAGCATGGGCTCATTACCGGTTTAAACGCCATTTTTCCTTTTTTGCAACTTCTGCACACGACACTTAGTTGTTGCTTTAGCGTTCCACCTAGTAGTTCATCGTGGTTTACATGAGAATAATATGTTATTGCTCTACTATCTGCTTTGCTTGTTAAACTATATCTGTACAGCGAGTGCTAAAGTTTCAAGAACAACACGATACAGAATTGTTATGAGGTCTGATCTCCACGACTTCATACTCATAACATAAGTGCAACTTCTGCCAATTTTGGGCATGAGGCAGGTTTTATATTGCTTTGCCGAACACACATACACAACAGTTGATGCGGTTCACATGAAGAGAGAGCTGGTGTATGCTGATGTGATTCCTTCAAATCTAAGACACTAAAGTATGGGCACACCCTAAACCAACACAAAGAGACCTTCTTAGCAAATAATATAATATGTGTATTAGGGAGGGTGAGATATAAGCAGCCGCGGGCCGTGGAGGGAGTTACGGTGAGGCAGGGAGGCGGGGAGGGGGAGAAGCAGGGTGGAGCCCTCTCTACCCTGCCCCTCCCCCTCCCCGCCTCCCTGCCCCACCGTAACTCCCTCCACGGCCCGCGGCTGCTTATAAGTGTTGCTAACTCTTATTCATTTACAGCATGTTAACATACTGTCACCATTCGCTTTTTATGTACTAGTAACTATGCTGGTAATTTTGCTACTGATAATATGTGTACTTGTATTCTCCACCCTGCCCCTCCCCCTCCCCGCCTCCCTGCCTCACCGTAACTCCCTCCACGGCCCGCGGCTGCTTATAAGTGTTGCTAACTCTTATTCATTTACAGCATGTTAACATACTATCACCATTTGCTTTTTATGTACTAGTAACTATGCTGGTAATTTTGCTACTGATAATATGTGTACTTGTATTATCTAAGATACTACGCCTGAGAAGACGGCATTAGTAAATAAACATTTCAAATACACATGTGTTCTTCTTAACTCCATGTTCTGGTTTCTAAGAAATATATAACGACCGACTGTTCATGAGTTCCACGTATCCTGAGGTACTATAAGTTCATATTCTGGATTGTCTAAACATTGAGAGTTTGTTATATCCAATGTGACACTGTACCTAGCTTGCTAAGGAGTTTTTGATTACTAACGTGAGTTTTGGGACACCCTAATTCGCCGAGGTTCCAATCCTCTGTCCACAGTTCTGTGTGAGAACAGAAACCCTGCGACAGGGGCACCCCCGACCCTTGCTGGAGCTTCATCACACTTGCGATACAACTCCAGCAATGCGCCACCTTTACGGCACAGATACATCACGCATCTGTGCTGTTTTTGCCCCATGATGCGCCGCATTGTAAATGCAGCACACCATAGGTGACGGAACAGCGGCACAGAATGACTAACACATCCCTGGTGATGCGCCAGTCATCATAAATGTATCCCTATGCTTCTTATCTTGTTAGAGATGAACCGCCATATGTATCATCAAAGTTTTTTGCATTTCCTAAATAGCGAACTTTAAGGAATAAATAGCGATTCTTTACCATTCCTAGTTTGCGATTAGCTATTTGCTAATTACAAATTACCCATTCATTTCCTTCATTTCCATAGGGCGGTTGGACTCACTTTTAGCTCGAACGGCTGAATGGATTTCCACGAAACTTGGCAAAATTGTACGGACTGGTAGCCCGATGTGCCTTTGCTATGTCTCAAGATATATGCTCCAGTGGTTTTTACGAAAATTAACTTTGAAAAATATATATTGGGCTACATTGGCCTATATATATGTTGGAGCCCAAATGTAGCCCAATGTAGCCCAATGAAGCCCAATGTAGCCCAATGTAGCCCAAAGATGGCCGCCAGACACACAAAAAAACAAATGTAGCCCAAATATCAGCCAGATGTAGCCCAACTATAGCCCAGTGACAGAATGACCAATCAGCTTCGCAAACCTCCGTTACGCGAAGCGGAGCGCTGTTACAGATATATATCTTTTTTTGAACGTTAATTTCTCAAAATCCACTGGAGCACATATATTGAGACCTAGCAAAGGCACATCGGGCTACCAGTCCCTAATATTTTGCCAAGTTTCGTGCAAATCCATTCAGCCGTTCGATTATTATTATTATTATTTTTTTTGCCCCGCGGGGCCCTTTTAAAACCTCCACATCAAACCTAGGGGGTCAGCGACAATCTACTATGCCCCCTTATGGTCATTTGCCCCTTCGCTTTGGCCTCCTCTTGTCTCTCGATCCTACCGAGAGACAAGATGGCGGCCGCTACGGACTTTTTGGAATGTTGACAGACGCCAGAGAACCAATCAGCTTCGCTTCACAAAGCTCCGTTGCGCGAAAAGTACGCGTCCTGGGACGCTGCCCGGTCCGCTGTTACAGATATATATCTTTTTTTAAACGTTAATTTCTCAAAATCCACTGGAGCACATATATTGAGACCTACAAAAGGCACATCGGGCTACCAGTCCCTACAATTTTGCCAAGTTTCGTGCAAATCCATTCAGCCGTTCGGGCTAAAAGTGAGGCCAACCGCCCTATGGAAAACTCAATGTTAAAAACACGTTTTGGGACCCCCCTTTTTTCTCGGCCCCCCCTTGACGAACCCCCCCCAATTTTTCAAGGGCTGCTCAGAAACAAAATGTGCCATTTTCCTGAAAATTTCAGCCAATTCCGTCCACAAACGCCAAAGTTATTAGACATAGAATTTTCAAAAAACCCATAATGAAAAAATCCTAACTATATATACCTACTGGCGACCGCCAGTAGGTAATATATTACCTACTGGCAGTCGCCAGTAGGTATATATAGTTAGGATTTTTTTGAATAGGGATTTCTGAAAATTCTATGTTGAATAACTTTGGCGTTGATGGACGGAATTGGCTGAAATTTTCAGGAAAATTGCACATTTTGTTTCTGAGCGTCCCCATAAAGATTGGGGGGGGGGGGGGTTTGTCAAGCGGGGGCTGAGAAAAAAGGGGGGTCCCAAAACGTGTTTTTAACATTGAGTTTTCCATAGGGCGGTTGGACTCACTTTTAGCTCGAATGGCTGAATGGATTTCCACAAAACTTGGCAAAATTGTAGGGACTGGTAGCCCGATGTGCCTTTGCTATGTCTCAAGATATATGCTCCAGTGGTTTTTACGAAAATTAACTTTGAAAAATATATATTGGGCTACATTGGGCTATATATATGTTAGAGCCCAAATGTAGCCCAATGTAGCCCAATGTAGCCCAATGTAGCCCAAAGATGGCCACCAGAGACAAAAAAAAACAAATGTAGCCCAAATATCAGCCAGATATAGCCCAACTATAGCCCAGTGACAGAATGTCCCAGAGTGTTCTAAAGAACAACTAGAGCGCTAACAGTCTTACTTATGACAAAAGTATGGCACACCTGAAGTCATCTTGATTGGAATAAAGTGTTAACACTTAAAACATTTAATTTGCAAAGGAACAAAATGAGGGGGTTCATTTTGCCATAGAAATTATGATTAGTGCTGAAGAAAGAAAAATTAGGGCACATTTTGAGTGACTTCTCAAATCCTCTTATATTTCATTAAAAAAATTCTGATATGCAGTCTCCCAAGATGGCCACCAGAGACAAAAGAGCCCAAATGTAGCCCAAATATCAGCCAGATGTAGCCCAACTATAGCCCAATGACAGAATGTCCCAGAGTGTTCTAAAGAACAACTAGAACGCTAACAGTCTTACTTATGACAAAAGTATGGCACACCTGAAGTCATCTTGATTGGAATAAAGTGGTAACACTTAATACATTTAATTTGAAAAGGAACAAAATGAGGGGTTTCATTTTGCCATAGAAATGTTATATATATATATATATATATATATATATATATATTATATATATATATCCTGCTCCTTTACACCATTAGCACGAGTCACTCACATAGCGGGTGCTTGAAACACGGCGGTATCCCGCGATATCAATGATAGCTCCAAAATCCTCCGAGAAATACCCAGCCGGGCCAGACGAAGGAAAATAGCACTCACGGGATTCAAGCAGCTTGACAGCACGGATTATTTATTTAAACAAATGTTTAAATAAATAATCCGTGCTGTCAAGCTGCTTGAATCCCGTGAGTGCTATTTTCCTTCGTCTGGCCCGGCTGGGTATTTCTCGGAGGATTTTGGAGCTATCATATATATATATATATATATATATATATATATATATATATATATATATATATATATATATATATATATATATATATATATATATATATTTTGAATAACTTTGGCGTTGATGGACGGAATTGGCTGAAATTTTCAGGAAAATGGCACATTTTGTTTCTGAGCGTCCCCTGAAAGTTTGGGGGGGGGGGTTTCGTCAAGCGGGGGCTGAGAAAAAAGGGGGGTCCCAAAACGTGTTTTTAACATTGAGTTTTCCATAGGGCGGTTGGACTCACTTTTAACTCGAACGGCTGAATGGATTTATATGAAACTTGGCAAAATTGTAGAGACTGTTTGCCCGATGTGCCTTTGCTAGGTCTCAAGATATGTGCTCCAGTGGATTTTGAGATGTGATCAGTGATGTCATCAGTGATGTCACTAACCATGTCATGAATGATGTAATATGTGACATGATCAGCAGTGGATTGCGGGTGCGCGATATATAGTTAGTGCAACTAACTATATATGCGAATTTCAATGGTTTTGTGTGAGTAAAATAAGGTTTTGTAAATGCTAATTCCTAACTATATATGGTCTATAACCTATGGTTTTTTCAGTGAATTTTCAAGGGTTTGTAAATGCTAATTCCTAACTATATATGGTCTATAACCTATGGTTTTTTCAGTGAATATATATATATATATATATATATATATATATATATATATATATATATATATATATATATATATATATATATATATATATATACGTAGGTATATATATTAGGGACAGGGCATTTTTAGGGATTAGGGGTGTGTGACCTAGATGGAAAATCTATCACACAAGAAGGATTGAGAAGGATTGAGAAGCTGATTACTAAAAGCAAATCAGGTGGGACTCCAGGGTCGAGCCAGCACTCTCTTCAAATCTAGCTTGGAGAGTTGAGTGAGCCATCTAACCCTACTTCATAATCACTGCCATGCTTCCAGTCATATTCCAGACTCTTGGCATGGTGCGATCATCTACCCGATCTTTAATTATGGTAACAATAGCGATCCTGCAAACTACTACTTGGTCGCTTTGATGAGACCAAATGCTATGTTGGGCTTCTACTTCATGATGAACAGTTGGGCAGATGATCGGAAGAATATTCCATTCAATTAGGCCAGCTTTCTCCCTGAGATGGGCACCCTGACTCATTTTACAGTATTAGTCCTGATAATAAGAAAAGCTCAGATGCATAACATCGCCATGCACACCTGTTTTGTGGACCTGAAGGCTGCTTTTGATCACGTAGATAGGACAAAGCTCTTGTCTAAACTAGCAGCTTGGGGGATCCCCAAAAGACTATTGAAAGCAATTCAACAACTCCACATTGATACCTAGATTAGAATAAAAATAGGAGAAGGAAGAAGTATGGGAATAAGCCTCAGCTAGGCCTACATGTGCTAGGGGTTCGCCCTTCTCTGCACAAGTTCTTAGACCAATAGTATAGAATTTGGCACAGAAACTGTGATATAAAAGACAAAGTTTATTAACCTCATGAGGTGGAACAACATTCACACAACACCCTTCGGTAGTGTATGAAGTAGCACACTGAACAGAAGGAGCATGGTCCTTTTATACCCACACAGGGGCTCAAAAGAAGGCGGTACAAGTACAGAAGAGAAGGTTTACATATATAAAAGGTCCTACAGAAATGCACAGTCAAAAATAGGGAGGAGTTAACAGTTTGCGGATTCTGGTAAGAATAACCTGACATTTACAGACTAGGAACAGATGTAAGGACAGTTACAGCTTTCCTCTGCACATGTGAAGAGTAGCAGAACCCAAATATAGTCTGTTCACAGGCAGAATACGAGAGCAAATGACAGCAATTTAGGACAGAGCACATGGTGAGCACATGGCAGACAAGATGACTGCTGAATACAAAATGGTTTCAGCTAGATGCTAACCCCAGTCGCTGCCAAATTACAACAGACAACCCTTTTAGCATTAGCTGAAGACATTCGTTCATTTGGGGTAATCTAAATTCACATTTTGTATATCTATTTTCATCATTTCAGTAATTTCTTCATTCAACATACGTTGGGCTCTAATTTCGGCAACATTCTTCTTGGCAGGTGTACAGGCAGTAATGCAAGCTGAGCAAAGCATTGGACCACATTGTATACATACACAGCATACACAGCATATAAAAAGTATTGTAATTATTACACACAGGATAGTCAGTAGCTTCCAGCCCCAAGCGGAAAAGAGTGTCCAAAACCAGCTAGCAAAAGTCCATGTACCGGTCTCTGGATGAATTTCGGCAGCAATCTTATGGAGTTTAGAGATTGCATCAAACACAGAAGGTGAGTGGTCCGGAATGAAAACACAGCAACTACTCCCAATGATGCAACATGCACCACCTCGCTCAGCCAGAACCACATCTAAGACCATTCGGTTCTGGAGAGCTACGATCCTCTCAACTTGTAACTCCTCTGTAATGTTCCCAAGTGCCATAGCTGTCTGGTTGGTAACAGCTTGGTCAATCGTCTTATCTTTCTACTGTTTAATGCAGCACCCACGACGAAAAACAAACCCAAATTGAAATCAACGTATTGTTGCAGAGTGGTGTCAGTCTGGTCCACTTCATCAGTACTTATTGTCCTCTCATATCTATTTTTGGAAATATTGTTGAATAGTTTAAAGTCCCGATGTTGTTGCAGAGTGGTGTCAGTCTGGTCCACTTCATCAGTACTTATTGTCCTCTCATATCTATTTTTGGAAATATTGTTGAATAGTTTAAAGTCCCAATGATACGATCTGGGTGCCAGAAACAAAGGGGGCAACAGGAAGGACACATAACATACGCCAGACCAACCAGCAGGTAGTTGATAATATACCTTATTGCCACAAACAAAGTAGGTATTATGTGAGACTGTAAAACTGCTGTTATTGGCACCTTCAATAGTCAGTACCACTGTACACCCACTCCTTCCTACTGGAATTCTCCCAACACTACTAATACACAAATCTGCTTTAGCTCCAGTAACAGAAATCACAAATAGTCCATTGTTCTTAATAGTTCTCATATTCGTGAAGACATATGGTGTTGAAATATTGTCAGGTTGATACTCTTCCCTTTCCCATTTAGTCCCTTTTAGCTTGAGGATAACCATCTTTATTTTGGTAGCATACTTTATTAAGGTGAAAGTTAATCCCGCCTACTGAAGGCTTTCCAGATGTAAACAAAAGCGCATACCAAGCTTGACAAGAACCATTGTGGGAGAATGGAAGAGGAATAAAAGGTGTTCCTCCTTTCTTTTGATGTGCAGGTATCATCCCACACACCCAACAATTGGTAGTATTTGTGGAATTGTGGGTGTGATGCAGCATTTGGATGAACGTGTTATTCAGGTAGGATAGTCGATGTTTCTGCTCATGATATGGAAGCGTAAACTAATGATGTTCAGCTGGTGCTGGAGTTGTGGCGATCAAAAGCTCTCGTGCAGGAGCCACTTTCTCAACAACCCAGGTTGTCACTGCTACAGCCACCATAGCAACAACAAATCCTACAGCTAAAATGATCTTTCTCTTAGCAACAGTTGATTTCATTGTGGACATGATCAGCTCGTTGTAGAAACACTCGTTGGAGCTCTTATCCCTAGGCACTCCGTTTCACCAACCCAGGGCGGTAGCTCAACCAGTCTTTTTTGGCAAAGTAGATTCTTTCCTTGGTCTCAACTGATATCGGGTTACTCCAGCGATCGTGTGGTCTGGGAAGACCTCCTCAGATTCGTTGGGTGATATGGCGTGGCCTTTCTCCGCATTCAGGATCTCTCGATGGTCAGTCAGCACAGCAGGTTCCATTCAGCAGAACACATGGAACATCATGTATGGGGCGTGGCTTAGGTACTCCCCAAATGTTCATCGGTCTCCCAAACACCACTTCATAAGGTGTAAGCCCAGATCGTGAATGTGGCACCGATCTATTAGACAACAATGCCAAAGGTAATGCATCTGGCCATTTTAGGGATGTGGAAGCCAGTATTTTCGCTAGTTTCAGTTTCAAAGTACCATTATACCTTTCCGCTAGCCTTGCTGATTGTGGGTGTAAGACTGCATGGAACTTCTGTTTGATCCCTAATCCTTTCAGGACATACTCAACAACTTGCCCAATAAAATTAGGTCCGTTGTCACTCCACAAAAGTTTACAAACACCATATCTAGGGAAGAACTCCTTTAAAAACACCTTTGCTGTAGTAAGAGCTGTATTATCCTTCGTAGGGTACGCCTCTATCCATTTACTAAAGGCACATACCACCACTAGAACGTACTTCAAGTTATTGCAATGTTCAAGTTGGATATAATCCATTTGCAAAACTTCAAAAGGTGCAGTTGGTGTAGCAAACCTTCCTGAAGGAGTTTGTGTCACTTTACCAGGATTGTTCTGCCAACAGCTCAAACAGGACTGTACTACTCTATTAGCTATGCTGGCAATTTCTGGATGCTCCCAAACTTGCGTGAGCAATTTTGTTATTGCTGAAGCTTCAACATGTGCCAGCCCATGTGCCATCTGAACCATAGGCTGTAAATAGGCTACAGGCAGTTTCCACTTATCCATGTCTTTGGTTCGCCAACAGCCCTCATCATCCAACATTCCCTCTTTAGACCATTGCTCAAGCTCCTTCGCAAAAGCAGACCTATGTATGTCTAGTACTTCTTGTCTAGCATCATGCCAACGTTCAGCTTGTGACTTCACTAAGTACATAGAAGTAGTGCTTCGCTGCATCGCAGTCTCACGAGCTACGCAGTCTGCAAAGGCATTGCCTTGTCCTGTCTTATCAGTCACCTACTTGTGTGCACTACACTTCAAAATAGCTATTTTCTTTGGATATGTCAGTGCAGTCCAAAGATTATGCACCAGTTCTCCATGCATTATCTGCATCCCATCGGATGTAAGAAAGCCTCTTTCCTTCCAAAGCAGGCCAAAATCATGGGCCACTCCAAAAGCATAGCGGCTATCTGTATAGATGTTCACACGCAAGTCAGTGCTAAGCTCACACGTTCGGGTCAAAGCTATTTGCTCAGCTGCTTGAGCTGACTTCTGTGGTATACGAACTGTCTCCACTACTGTGTGAAGTGTCGTTATTGCATATGCAGCTGAGGTCGTACCATCTGGTAACTTCAAACAAGGCCCATCAACCCACAGTTCCCCTTCTACATCTGAAAGGGGCGCATCTTGCAAGTCAACGGGACTCTTTGTCTGTTCCTCAGTAAGAAATATACAATCATGAGACTCTTGCGACTGAGGCTGAGTCCCTGGATATGGCAACAAAGTAGCTGGGTTTAAAGTCGCACACCTCTTCAGAGTAATGTGAGGGGCCAACAGTGTCAATTCGTATCCTGTCAGGCGGGCACTAGTTAAGTGTTGTGTCTTGGTCTGATTCAAAAGGGCATCGACCACATGGGGTACTAGCACTAACAGCTTATGCGACAAAACTATCCCTTCACTTTGACGTATGGACACAGCTGTTGCTGCAACTGAACGAAAACACCCAGGTAATGCACGAGCAACAGGATCAAGGACAGCTGAAAAATCTGCACAGGGACGCTGCTTATCACCGTGCGTCTGTACTAAAACTGACAACACACACCCATCTTTCTCATGTACATAGAGTGTAAAAGCCTTCGTATAATCTGGAGTGCATAACAGTGGTGCAGAACAAAGAGCTTCTCGTAACTGACGAAAAGCATTCTGGCATTCATCTGTCCATGGAAGGGGCATTGGAGTGTCTTTAGTCAAAAGTGCTAACAAGGGTTTAACAATGTGTGAAAAACCTAATATCCATTGCCTACAAAAAGAAGTAAGACCAATGAATGCACGAACATCTTTCTGAGTAGAAGGTACTTGTGTGTCTAAAATGGCTGGAATGCGATCTGGTGTAAGTGTACGGCACTCCTTAGACAGAAGGTGACCTAAGTAGGTAACCTTCGGTCTACAATATTGCAATTTCTTCTGTGACAATTTGTGGTGGTGTGAAGCAAGAAAAGAGAGCAGGGACAAAGTAAACTTTTTACACTGCTCAGGTGTATCGGCTGCCAACAAGATGTCATCGACATATTGTATGAGAGCCACTCCTTCAGGCAAAGTGAAAGAATCAAGTTGTCTTTTCAATGCTTGGCTGTAAATACTAGAACTCTCAGTATACCCTTGAGGAATTCTACAAAATCTATATGATCGATTATTCAAAGTGAAGCTGAACAAATATCCGCTATCAGGATGAATAGGGATCGAAAGGAAAGCATTCTTCAAGTCTATAGCAGAAAATGTAGTTGCTGTCAGAGGAACCAAAGTAAGAAGTGTCATTATATCAGAAACCACGGGGTACTGTGGTACTACAATCTTGTTAACTTCTCGCAAATCGATAATGAATCTGTAAATCCTAGTGTCAGTATCTTTTTTAAAAATAGGAAGAATAGGACTGTTGCAAATATTGTAAGGAACTTCCTTTACAACCCCCACTTCAATCAAATCATGGACAATTCGTATAAGTGCTTCTTCGCCTTCCTTAGAAATGTTATATTGAGGCAAGCGTGGCAATGAGGCTCCCTCCTTATCACTAATATGCACTGGTGGAATAACCATTTGCCCTACATCAGTGTCTGAAGTAGCCCATAAAGTACTAGGGAGCGAAGCTAATGCAATATCCTCTTTAACAAGAGAAGATCTCTCAATCACAGGTTGGTTGTCATTCAAAATAACCCGTATACCTTCTGGAAAACATCGTATCGTAGCCCTGAAATACTTGAGCATATCAAGACCCACAATATTGTCCCGTGTATTCGGAGAAAGCAAAAATGGACATGGAGCAGTAAACTTATCAACATGAAATGCAAGTGGTGCTGACAGTGGGCTAAGGGTAGCTGTTCCATCGAAACCTATCGATGTGATGGTTAAGCCAGACAGGGGAGCCCTTGGAACCAATTGTTTAGATAAGGCGCTACGAGTAGCTCCTGTATCAACCAGAAACTGATCAGTAGAACCCAAAACATGTGCTGTAATATAAGGACCCCTCTGATCTACTGGAACTTCAACTGATTCCTTACCCCATCCTAGGCAATCCTATGCATAAGTCGAATTATTCAAATCAGACGGCAAATAATCAGACATTTGGTATTGATTCCACCTATCAAACATGTTAAACCCATCCTGTCCACGTGTATTAGCCTAGCACGATCATTCTTGGTCCTTCCTCTTGGCCCGGAATATCCTGAACGACTTCTCATTTGTCCCCGTCCACGTGGACACTGCTGAGCACGCAGTACTGGTCAATCAGAAACCCAATGTCCAAATTTCTTGCAATATGTTCACTGGTCAACAGACAAATTCGAACGAGTATAGGAAGGAAAAGACGAACCATAAGATCCACGTCCCCCTCTATCATTACCTCTAGAAGGCGGACCATAATCCTGAGCCAACATAACCTTTGTTTTTAACTATTTAGTCTTTTTATCCTCATTGCCCTTCACTTCTAATTCCTGACGCTCATACTACTGAGCCATAGTCAAAAGAGAAACCGGAGTAGTGGTAGTCCATGAACTCTCACTGGCCTTTAGGCGACTAGCTATTCCTGGCAACAGATTTGCGACATATTTATCGACAAACAGATGCCTACCCGTGTCATCTGTCAATGACTCGCCACTAAAATCATGGAATGCTTCCTCAAATCGTGTAAAGATATCCGAAACTGATTCATCTGCCTTTTGCTTACACAACGCTAATATAGGCCACTCTATCGTTTTAGGGGGAATAATCGTTTTTAACTTAACCCCCTCCATGCTCATGACGAGCTCAGCTCGTCATGCAGTACACTGCTTGTGTGCTCATGACGAGCTGAGCTCGTCATGAACAATGGGATTCATAGATCATCAGCATGGAGGATGAAACTCTGTAGCATTGATGGTGTTAACTAATATAGCCGCAGGAAGATCTAAAATTAATTTACACGGTTTCTGTGTGGGTTCCCTCTCTGCATCCATTAGTTCTAACTCTTTCCATAACGCCCCAAAAGTTGCACGATCATCAACTTTACGCACAGTCAGGCGGTAATATCAACCCAAAGAACATGTCAATATCAGGCAAAGAGCTAATGGCTGCCTCAACTTCCTCTTAAAAAGCGGCTGGATTCTTCGGCGGATCAGGCAATGCATTTTTAAGAGCCATAACATCCGCTCTGTTCTAAGGAGTATAGACCCAATGATAAATAAAATAACCCTTAGCATTGGCAGAACTCTTATTATCATCTATTCCCTCGCCTCTAGGAGGAACATACAAAGGCGCGGCTTCCTGCATGGGTTTCGCATGAACTATCATAGTCTTATCTGTTCCGAAGATAGAAGCCTGTGCCACGCCGGTCTGAGATGTTTGTGCAACTGCTTCTGCTGCCTTTTTCTCCTCCGTAAACAGACTGCATCAGCACGTAGTTTAACCAAACGCCTGATTGTATCAGCCACTTAAGAAAAGACAAAAAGACCATCACGCATTTGCTTGCAGTCATTTGCAACATCATCCGGCTCTAATTCATCAGAATGTTTCCTAAACTGCTCAATGACTTCTGCGGCAAATACCTCGGTAAAATATATTTGCTCCCTTTCTTGCCAACTTTTTATGTCATCCAAAAGCTCAGAAGCAGGGGCAGTACTGCGAAGGGCTTTTCGGGCAGCAGATCTAAGCTCAGACGAACGCCGAACGGGCAGCATAGAACGAGTTTCCCATGCTTTGTCCTGTTTTGCAGGAGAGTCTTCATCTGACCCATGAGGAGCAGAAGGGAAAATATATGGAGGCAGAAAACGATCTAACAAGAAATCATCTTGCGGTTTATTAAGGATAGGATAAAGGGGTTGCCCCACAGCGTATTGGCCAGTTACCTCTAAATTGTGCTTCCTATCCTCTCTCTCTTTTAGCTCTTTTATTTCTTTATTTTTCAACTCCAACGCTATCGCGTAAATATTTTTTTGCTGTTCCTTTTCAACTAAGGCTTGCTCACGGTTCATTCGTTCACACACTTCTTTCTCCCACATTCGCACACAGTCAAACATATCTTGCCTAGTCTTTCGCTTAAACATACATTGTTCCACATACTCAATCTTTCATAAATCAAATGACCCATTCATAGGCCAACGCAACTCAGGATCCTTACTAGTATATTTATTCCATACGTGCTGTACATTATAGAAGAAATACCATACTTAATATACATATCCCTATTAGGCGTCCCCTCCGGGGGGCCGGTTGTGCTTCATCGAGTCTCAAATTGGTACCTCTACAAAAGCAACACATCCTACAAAGTGTGCTAGAAACAGGCATGCCAAAAATAGTGCAGAATATGCAGTATTATAACCAAAGTAGCGCTTAAGGTACTCTTCGTACGTTGCGCTGTTCAAATCAATTCAAAACAGAGAAAATTCTCCTGATTACCTGCCTATATAAATTGCAATTGATATAATACAAATTCCAAATACGAATATTGGCCAATCATACAAATCCAAACCACAGTAAGCGTTACTAAACTACCGTACCAATCCAAGGCATCAAAAACCAACAGCAAGCGCCGCAGAATGACTCTTACCAATCAATTGGTGTAGAGATTCCAACTGCCAAGTTCTCAAATCGACCAAATGGTCACTGCACGGCAAATCAACAGAAGAGATCTCAGTCGAGGACCGGTACCACCTGGATGGTCAAATCAGAAAGAGAGGAAAAACGCAGTGGTTTGCCAAGTCCTGGGTCTCCTCGGGCAATGATCGTCCGCAGCGAGATTCCAATCCTTTGTCGCGACCACTCCTTCAGGCATCCGAGTCGCCGATGAGCCCTGCGTTGGAGCGCCAATTTGTGGGAGTAAGCCTCAGCTAGGCCTACATGTGCTAGGGGTTCGCCCTTCTCTGCACAAGTCCTTAGACCAATAGTATAGAAGTTGGCATGGAAACTGTAATATAAAAGACAAAATTTATTAACCTCATGAGGTGGAACAACATTCACACAACACCCTTCGGTAGTGTATGAAGTAGCACACTGAACAAAAGGAGCATGGTCCTTTTATACCCACACAGGGGCTCAAAAGATGGCAGTACAAGTACAGAAGAGAAGGTTTACATACATAAAAGGTCCTGACAGTTACAGACTAGGAACAGATGTAAGGACAGTTACAGCTTTTCTCTGTGCATGTGCAGAGTAGCAGAACCCAAATATAGTCTGTTCACAGGCAGAATACAAGAGCAAATGACAGCAAGGTAGGACAGAGCACATGGTGAGCACATGGCAGACAAGATGGCTTCTGAATACAAAATGGCTTCAGCTAGATGCTAACCCAGTCGCTGCCAAATTACAACAGAAGGATCTCCTGCAAGATCTCATCACAACCGGCCTTAAACAGGGACGTGTGCTTGCTCCAGCGTTCAACCTTTTCTTGGCAGATCTCACCCAAGACTTGGACCAGGCAAACGCTCCTGCACCCAAATTAGTAAAGGGTAAATCATTGTTGTGTAGGTTATACCCTAATGATATTGTTCCTCTCAGCAGAACCATGATCGGCCTACAAAAGCTGTTGCACAAATTAAGTAACCACACACTAGCATATAACCTGGAGATTAATTTAACAAAGACAAAGGTGTTAACATTTAGTAAAAGATCTAAGAAAGTAAGACCATGGCATCTAAATAACTACTAACTAACTCAAAAACAGGGCTACAGGTATCTGTTCGTGAAATGTGAGACAAACAGCTCTTTTTTATGACATAAAGAACAAATGAATGCAAAGGCGGGTCTCTCTTAGTGGCTTTTTTATCCCTTTAAAAGAGGATTGGAGGCGACTCGCTTCGGCCCCATACTGGAGGTTATTAGAACAAAGCTTCTGCCTACCGTAGCCTATGGCCGCGAAGGACTTTGCAGCTGATAATCTGAATGGCTAGAGTCATTAAACCTTAAAACCTATAGGCAGTTCTTTCAACTGCCCCGGAAACCCTCACCAGCGCAAATCCCATTAGAGTTTGGCCTTGTGAAGCAAAAAAATGCAAGATAAGGCGCCTTTGTCATATGCTGTCACAAATGGAGAGCAGCCAAGGAAGGCTTATTAGATCAAAGGCTCTGGATTGAACTGTCTCCAAACACTGGCCCAAAATGTGACTATTTACAATCTATTATAGGGTCCCTACAAATTAACGAACTGTCGGAAGTCCCAACCTCAAACCTTAGAAACCCTGTTAATAAAATTTCATGTGAGTTTTTACTTTTATAGGATAAAAACAAACATCTTCTCAAAGAACACTCACTCATGCATAACCATCGATCCCTACAAGACTTTAGCGCAGAAGGAATACCTAAGTTCTAGCTATTCACTCCACAAACAATTTAAAATAATGCATCTGCACTTGAGCGATTTCCCAACTGTGTACCTTTGTCTCCAAGGCGTGCTCTTGGATGGGTATTGAAGTCCCGTTCGCTGCTGGGCGTCCTTTAGGGGCAAACTAGCCTACCTCTTACCTCCAGTAAGCCCGACACAGTGGGATTGCTGAGACATGGACACAGGCCACACCCCTTTCTACACCACTCTGCAAACATGCCTCCTAAAGTGCGCTCTTGGTTGGGGGATAAAGTCCCCTTTCCTCCTAAGGGTGCCTGGGGGCCAACTAGCCCTCCCGTTACCTCCAGTAAGCTCCATACAGGTGGATTACAGAGAGTGCTAAAGGCCACGCCCCCTCTTTACACCACTCTGCAAATGCGGCTCCTGGCACACTGATGCTGAGGGGATGTAGTCCACTTGTGTCCTGAGGTCCTCAGAACACAAGAGGACTTCATCGACCTACCAGCAGTACGCCAAGAGGCGCGTTTGCAGAGTGGTGTAAAAACTGGGCATGGCCTCAGACCACTTCTCTGCAATCCAGCTGTGTGGCACTTATTGGAGGTACCTGGTGGGCTTTTAAATAAAGGGAGGGGTCCACGTGGCCCCCGTCCCAGGCCACTTCTGCCCCCAGGGACCCCATCCCAAGGGGCCAGCCCTCAGCATTTTGGACCGTGGGGGGAGCCCCAATGCCCCCATGGTCCCAGTCGGCTCCCCGCCTCCTGCAGGAGCCATCATTGCTTTTAGGCAAGGGGAGCTGCTAACATGCAGCTCCCCTTGTCCAAAAGCAATTCTGCTTCGTTGAAGTGAGAGCGAGAGCAAGTTTCCTGCTCTTGCTTCAATGAAGCAAAGCAGGAGTTAGCTATGGTACGGCGAGAGCCGCGTTCCCACCCTGCCATAGCAAATGGCAAAGGCCCGGGGGTGGGAACCCCGGGACATTACACGAGCAAGCCCTGGGTGTGGCGGTCCCCAGGGCCATCAAGGGCTCCAGGAGGGGGGCCCCTAATATCACTTAAACATCCCCATGGAGGGAGAAAAAAATCAGAGCCCCGGGGAGGTGGCGGTCCCTGGGGATGCGGGCGGGCCATGTGCCCCCGTGTTTAATATGAAAGCCCCAGGGAGGTGGCTGTCCCCGGGGCAGCATGAGGGGAGGCAGGAGCCCCCTATGCATTATATTTTATAAATAAGCTGTGCGCTGTGAATTTCACCCAATTAATAAGTATCTACAAATGTTCTTTCTGATTCCTGGCTAAGGAAAGTATGGAGATTCATTTCATCTAACCAATATTACAACTAATGTGTCTATTAGTACGCTTATGTAACCCCTGGTGGGTTTTTAAAGGGTTACTTTATTTTAGTCCCCTTGTTTCCTTATTTCCAGAACTAAATTCTGTCCCAGAATTTCATTTGAACTATTGATTAGAAGAATAGTAACACCTATCTTTGTTCTCACTATTATCCCCATCCTGTGGAGTATCATTGTATAAAAAACAACTAGTGAATTGTGAAACAAAATAAAAAATAAAAATATATATGAAGTAAAACTACGGAGGAAAGACAAACTATTACACGCATTGTTGTAAATCACATTAAGGGGAGCCAGCAATTGTTCATGTTCATGTTCATGTTACAGGTGGTCATCCTGGTTCAATCCATGTGGGCTTAAGGTACGGAAGTTCAGGATATGCTTCGATTCCTTTTGACTCAGTATTTTTTCAGAATCACCCCCTCTGGGGTGTATTCCCACAGTTTCCACAGCATAGAATTTGAGTTCTTTCCGGTTGTCCCCATGTTCCTTTTCCATAAGTTTGGCAACTGCGTTGCTCCTGTTGGTGTTAATAGTAGCACGAACGTGTTCCAAAATTCGTTTTTTCAGTTCGCATTTCGTGTCCCCAACATATGTCAAAGAGCACGGAGATTCAATGATATATATGGCATACTGACTTTTGCAATTAATTAATTGTTGAATTTTCCACACATGTTTGTTGGCCATAGTGATTTCTTTGGTGTTTTGAGCAATGCTGCGCACCTTGCAACTAGTGCATTTGTAGAAACCTTTTGGTTTCAGCCATGTTCCTGTTTTTTTCTGTGGTTAGAAATGACTGTGGACCAAATGGTCACTTAAATTCCTGGCCCTACGATAGGTGATTTCGGGGTGATCACCCATGATTGATGATGTTGTCACATCCATGTGCAATATGTGCCAGTTCTTTCTTGAGATTATTATCAGTTGTTGATTGGCCGTCAAATATGTGGTAATCAGTCGTATTTTTTTATCATTCTTTTCTTCCACTTGTTTTTCTTTCAACAATTCTACTCTATTCACTGACAACATTAGTTGAAGGGCAGTTTTGATGGTTCCAGGATTGTACTTCCTCTTCTCAAATCTTGTTGTGGCTTGTCTCTGATTTTTTATCCATTCTTCCTCCCTTGAACTGATTCTCTTTATCATGAGGAATTCCCCGTAGGGGATATCTTTGATTAGGCTAGGTTGGTGAAAACTTTGAGCAGGCAAAACTGCATTGATGGCTGTACTTTTACGATGCAGGGTTGTATGTACCTCATTATTCAAAATGAAGATTTCAGTGTCCAGGAACACCACCTTCTCTTCACTGATGTCATATGTGAATTTGAACCTGAAGTTGGAATCATTCAGTATCTTGAAGTACTCTGCAAACTCTTCCTCTCTCCCATCCCATATTAAAAGCAGGTAATCGATATATCCTAACCATGCTATGGTCTTCCTCACAAATTGATCATTTTCATTACTCCATGCCCAGGTCTTTTCCCATAATCTCATGGTTCAATCGGCATACGATGGACTAAAGGAAAAACCCATAGCAGTTCCTTTTGATTGGCGGAAGATCTCTTCTCAAAACAAAAATACATTTTGTACGAAACAAAGTTTGATCATTTCCAATAACATTTTGTTATGATTGGTAAATTGAATATTCCTATCCATTAAGAAATGTTCACATGATTTCAAACCAATGTCATTCTGGATATTAGAATACAGAGATATCACGTCCATCGTGATCAACTTATATGTGGACTGCAATGGGGTTTCTTGTAATCTCCTCAACAGGTCAACTGTATCCTGAATGTACAATGTAAGCCCTTTTACATACGATAATAAAAATACATCAAGGTAATTAGCCATCGGTTCAAGTAATGCACCTTTTGCTGAGATTATAGGTCTCCCTGGTGGCTTCGTGGGATGTTTGTGGACTTTAGGGAGGAAATAGATTGTCGCCATCTTAGGATGTGCTGTTTTCAAATATTTGACTTCATCATCATCCAGTAAGTTTTGTTTTAGCCAATTGTCCAATTTGATATCCAATTCTTCTTTCCATTTTGAGGTGGGATTCGATTTTAGTATCTCATAATATTCTCTGTTTCTGAGTTGAGAGTGTGCCTCTCGCATGTATGTTTCCTTTTCCAGAGCGATTACATTTCCACCCTTATCCGCCATTTTTATTTCAATGGTATCATCTTTTTTTAAGTTATTCAAGGCATTCCGTTCTTCAATTGAGAGATTGTCTGTCTTTTTAGATATTTTTAGTTGATAAAGATCCTTGATCACACATTCGTGAAATAAATCGATCTTGTTACCAGGAGGCAATTGTGGGTAGAATTTTGATTGGGGACGTTTTTGACTGCTACCTACTGGCGGTCGCCAGTAGGTAGTTATAGTTAGGACATATTCTCCATAGGAAATCTGCAGCATTCTATTCCCAATAACTTTGGCGCCGATTGATGAATCTTTGCGAAATTTTCAAAACTTTTGGTCAGCTCTGGTCCGCTCCTATCCTGAAAGTTTCACAGTGCTTTGTCAAGTGGGGGCCAAGAAAAAGGGTGGGCCCCAAAACTTGTTTCCCCCGTGCAATTTCCCATAGGACGTTTAGCCACAGCTACAGCTTGAACTGCTGAACGGAATGACACCAAATTTGGCACAGAGGTATCCCTCAGTTCAGACTTGTGCCTTTTGCTTAAATGGTGTAAATCTGTTCAGTAGTTCCTGAGAACATTACAGTTAAAGTCATTTATATATCTATGGGTGCGGTGGATCCGCGGATTCTGCGCGCATTGTCATCGTACCATAAGCGCACCCTTCCGATCACGCGATGAATGCTAATTGGCTGTCAAGTGGTTGCCAAAATTCAAAAGCAGGAACTGTTGGCAGCCATTTTGTGCCTCTGTAGATGCGAGGCTGAGGAAATCAGTGGAATATGTGTGCAAAACGTAGGAAGGGTAGAAATAATATTACCCTCTAGACGTGCTTAGGGGGTCCCAGAAGAACCCCCAGGGCCCACACATTTTTTTTTTAAACCCGGCAGTTGCGTGTAGGGTGCGCAGTCTCTGTCGTAAAATAAATAAAATAAAACAGAGCTTTTTTTATAATTATCCCGGGGGGGGGGCTAAATACACACCAGAGCGCCGCGCTGGGTGCGCGACTTCTAATTTTACTGTAAAAAAATAGCCCCTATCAGTAATTTTTAATATCCCCAGGGACCCCATCCCCTGGGGCTTATATAAAATGTTGGGGACCGTGGGGGGAGCCACAATGCCCCCACGGTCCCGCCGGCTCCCTTCGTCCTTTGGGAGCCAGAATAGCTTTTCCATGTGGGGAGATGCTAACTTGAATGTGGAAAAGTAATCTGGTTTGGATTTTGAAAGAGAGAACAGATTTCACTGCTCTGTCTTTCAAAATGCGAACCAAGTTTGCTATGGGAGGGTGGGAGCCGCGAGACTCCCGCCCTCTGATAGCAAACAGCTGTCTCCCTGGGGTAGGCACCCTGGGACACTGCAGGAGCTGGCCCTGGGGTGTGGCGGTCCCCAGGGCCCTCGAGGGCTCCAGGCGGAGGGCCACGCAGCCTCCCTTCCACAATACACAAAGCCCCGTGGGGTGGTGGTTCCCTGGGCTTGAGTGGGGTCATTGAGGCCCTTCCACTTCTAATTTTGCAGGGGGGGGCATTGGAGCCCACGCCAACCATTTATTGTATAGCTCTGGGGGGTGGCTCTCACTGTTACATAGCAAACAGCAATGTTGAGAAAATCTTTCGGTAAGATAACAATGGATTTTGAAGTCCATTTTCAGTGTTTTAGTTGTAGGTTGCAGCCGTTAAAGCGGCGACAATTTTAACACCGTCTTTGTAAATATGCCACTAAGTTTTGTAATGTCGACATACCATAGTAACAGTACATGGAACAGTTAAGTGAGCACAGATGTTTGAAGTTCAACACACTATGTTGCTAATCGAAACAGTTACTGTGCTGGAGTTTTAAAAGTTTTCCATAGGAACCGTTAGTCGTAGAAGAAGTCAGTGGAAAATATAATAAATATAATAGCTGGGGGTTCGCTGAGGCCCCCACAGTCCCGGGGCTTCACTCATGTTGGGAGAGGGGTGCAGTAGGCTGTGTAAATTATATTGGGAAAATAACAATGCAGCTTATTGCTGCTTTTCTTTAATATAATGTGGAATAATTTTCCACATTATTTATTATGTTTATTTATTAAGCAGTGTTCACTTTTGTTACGGGTCGAGTCACTTTGTTACAGGAAATTTAATAATATGTAGGACGGCGTGTTCTGTATGTGTGCATGGAACAAATTTAATATTTAATTGGCTAACGTGTTCCAACAACAAGCTTAATGTTCATTGGGGCGAACTATTGAAAGTAGAAGTGTTTTCTGCAATTGACTTCTGCTCCGGAGAGTAGCAAGGACATCTAATTGGCTTATATGTTGTAAGGAGGACTTTCCTGAGCTTTATGTTGGTTGGTTGTGAACTATTGAAAGTAGAAGTGTTGCTAGCCATTCAGTTCAGCTCTGCGGAGTAGGAGGGGCATCTGATTTGCTTACGTGCTCCAAGGAGGACTTTCCCAAGCTTAATGTTGATTGGCTGCAAACTGTTGAAAGTAAAAGTGTTGTCAGTGATTTCTTCTCTCTTCGCTGAGTATTAGGGACATTTCATTGGGTAACTTTTTCCAAGCGGGACCTTACGAATCGTAATGTTCATTGGCTATGAAGCATTAAAAGTAGAAGTTTTGGCAGTCATTCCTTCCTCCTCTGCGGGACAACATGGACATTTTATTGGCTCAACTGTTTCAAGCACAAGTTTGCTCCTTATTGGGTGGGAACGGTTCACTGTTGTCAGTGATTTTGTGATGCACTTCCAAAGGAGTATTAACTCTGTACAGTGGTCACAAAGTGGTGGACAGGGATTATGAAGGTAAAAATTGTTTTTATATGTTTTAAGGGCCATTTATATAATTGTCGTGGGGTGTACAAATCACGGTGGAAAAATGACAGTGTCTTGCTGTGTTTTTTTTATCAAGTTTGTGGGTGAGATACTTCCCAGAAGCACTATTTACTTATAATGTCGTGTTTACTTTTCTGATGGGGAGGTGTGGTTGCACAGCAAAAATTTCAGTCTAAGTTTGAAACAGTTTTTATTTAACAAATGCAAATAAACTTTCTTCAGAAACTGACCCTGTATATATGAAAAGGGGTTACAAGTAAAAATGCAATTTCATAAAATATCATTTAAGAGTGGCCATACCCTCCTTTCTTCTGCTATAGTTTGTAAAAGTGTTGCCCCATATTCTTGATAATGTAAGAGGGCATCAGTTACTTTTAGATAAAGTAGAATAGAAGTGCTACAACAAACACTCCCGCACTACATTATCTGAGGTCAGGAGAACAAGTAAAAACAGTTAAATACAAGTGACTTCATAGAAATGTATGCATTATTATTTTTCAAATTTGTATTCTGTAGAATTCAGGAACGTTCCGTCATAGTGCTTAGAGGTCACACACGCTAACAAATCACATACTCACTTAAGAATATATAGGATAGTACTATTATAATATACAGAACTGGTCCTATATATTCTTTAGGGAGACGGTGAATTGGAAACGCAATGAGAAGAATAGAAATGAGAAAATAACATTCAGAAATGTAGGGTTTATCAAATATTTAAAGTAACAAAGTATGTATGAAAGCTATATTTTTTATTCTGCAATTTCTTAAAATATGCTCCCTGAAAAAAATATCTGATCAAGTACGTTGTAATGTTTTCTAAGCTGTATTACAGATGGCGCCGAAAAATCTCCTATTCCTCTTCTGTAACAATAGGACAATCTATTGCAATATAACGATTGATACCATTGTTACAGTAAGAAGAAAAGGAATATAAAGTTATCTATTTAACAGAACATCCATAACGAAATACTTTAAAGCGGTAATTATTTTCTGAGCTTCTTTTCTCCGGGAGGTCAAAAAGATTGATCTTCGTGGCAACAGGTCATAAACTCCTCTGAGATCATGACTGTGAAAATTATAATATATATATTCACAGTATATGATCAAAAGGGGGGAACAGACTAAAAACCAGAAGCTGGTGACGTTGCTTATATATCTTTACTCTTTGTGACGACGGGTCATGAAGTCCACTGAGATTAGCATAACTGCTAATATTATAATATACATATTAACAGTATATAATCCCTAGGAGAAAACACACTAACAACTGGAAGGTGGTGACATTGATTGCAAATGTTTAGGGTTTGAGCCGACGGGTCACCAACATCTCTGAAGCGAAGTACAGTGTCAATATTATAATATAGAAAGTCACAATATATAAGCTGAAAGGAGGCAGAAAAGGAGCAATCTTTGTTGTAATCTATCTGTTTCTGAACACAAGCTGCTGACGTTACAGAGAAAAAGGGAAAAACATGCAATAACACTTTTTTCTAGATATAAATGTTTAAATATTGACAAATAGCCACAAATTATAACTATCTTCTATGCCATAATGAAACAATTTACAACTCCGGAATATGTTTGTTGATGCAAAGCAGGAATCCGATGCTAGAAAAGGGAACCTGCATCACAGATTGGCGACGCAGAAATAACTCGCAAAAACGAAATTAATCGCACAATAGGTGTGGTTTATATAGTTTTTGGTTGTTTAGTAGTCTATGGAAGGAAGATTCGGCTCCGCCTATGTAGTTGTCACATTTTACAGTTTACACGTGCTCCTGTTTTAACTGTTTTACTTGTGCATGTGTTGGGAAAAGTCATCAGTGATGTCACTGACCATGTCATGAATGATGTAATATGTGACATCATCATCAGTGGATTGCGGTCGCGCGAGTTATACTTAGTACAACTAACTATAACAGAGGAATTCCAATGGTTTTGTATGAGTGAAATGTCCAGCTAACTATAACACCCCTGAAACCTATGTTGTTTTCAGTGTATATATATATATATATATATATATATATATATATATATATATATATATATATATATATATATATATATATATATATATATATATATATATATATATATATATATTCCAAAGCTAATTTTCGCTCTGAACCCCTGCCACTCACAACGGAGGGCCCAGAGGGGATAGCGAATCCCAAAATTCTCCAAACTTGTATCCACAATTTTGGTAAAAAAGGAATGTCCAGGCCAGCTTGTTTGCAGAATCACGAGCTCTTTATTTCAGCTCCACTCGACGCGTTTCGAGAAAAAACTTTCTCTTGGTCACGAGCGTGAGTGTCAGTGTATTGGTGCTTTAAATATGGTCACATGTGAATAAACATAATGAACAGACACTCCCAGGTATGCTGAAATGAGCTACTGTGCACAGTTGAAATTAACAAAATAAATGTAGACACGATTTGGAGGCAGTATTCAGACCTTTGCAGGTTGCACATTAGCCATTTAAATGTTAAACAGTGCATAACAACATTTAAAAGAAAATAACGTGAATCAGCTTAAATAAGCTTTCAGGCCCTGAGCCAAGCAGGCAGTGTGCCTGTTGTTACTTAGTTTCGCCCCAGTGGGCTACCCCGTGCTAATGCCTAGAGACAAATTAAATGATATTAAACAGCTCCATCTTGCAGAACTGTACTCATATCCACTAATGCATAGTGTTAAGTCAAAATAAATAACCACGCCCCAGTGGGCAAAGGTATTGATTCTCACAGTTTCGCCCCAGTGGGCATAATCAAGAAGCATACTTGATCAGGCATAATCGTCGCAACAGGGTGATACAGCGCCAGTGTCCCAATTCATACGTGCTCAACTGCCATACGTGTCGTAAAGTTAAATGATGGTGCAGGGCAATCTCTTGTGCATCCTTTCAGAGATCTGGTAAAAAATAAAAAACAAAACAATGTAACCAAAGTGAAAAGATAAAAACAAGTGTATATCCATTATTTACACAAACGACAAACATCTCACATACTAAAATTTTAACGAGCTCGATGGACATGATATGATACCACATTACAGACAAAATGGGGCAGCTTAACCCAGGTGCACTTCTAACTCTTCATCCAAGTTGTGCCCACCCGGCTGCATTGTGTGATATTTGATAATTAATCTCGACTCAAGTCTGCGTAATTCCTGGAGTCTGTCACCTCCCCTCTCTCTCTGAGGGACTGACACCAGGACACAGAAGGACAACAGATTGGCATTACTTTTGTGGTGATCCTCAAAATGTCTGGCTATGGGGTAGCTCTTGTCTTTTTTCGTGATTGCCCTCATATGCTGAAGTACCCTATCTTTAGCTTGAAGTTTCGTGCTGCCGATGTAATTAAGTTTACATGGGCACGTGAGGGCATAAACGGCATAGTCAGTGTGGCATGAAGTGTGCGACAGGATTTTAAAAGCCTCCAGTGTTCTAGAAAGTTTAATAGATTTGATGCTCGTACTGTGTCTGCAGGCCTTACATTTCCCACAGACAAAGAATCCCTTGACAGGATTACGTACAGTTTTCTTGGGGATAAGACTGGTACAGACAATATCTTTGAGAGATTTGGCTCTCCTGAAAGTGATCTGCGGGTGGGAACCGATACCTTTGGCAAGATCTTTGTCCAATTTGAGGACATTCCAGTATTTATCGAAGGCTTTTCTAACCTCTCTTGTCTGGTCATGATAATCAGTAATGAATCTAGTGGTGTTGGTAACCTTGTCGTCTACAACCTTCTTCTCATGCAAAATTTTGTCTCTGTCTATCGTCTTGACTTTGGCAATAGCTGACCTTATGCATTTGTTGCTGTATCCCCTGACTCTGAATCTGTCTGTCATAGTCTTAACTTCCTTGGTGAAATCTCCTTCATTGGAGCAATTGCTTTTAGCCCTAAGAAATTCACCCAACGGTATTGAGTTGATCAAGTTTTTGGGGTGACAACTTTGAGCATGAAGGAGACTGTTCCCTGCAGTCTCCTTTCTGAACAGAACAGTGGTGAGTACATTGTCAATCACCTTGATTTTAAGGTCAAGAAAATCTATCTCTTGACTGCTTGAATGGCACGTGAAGGAGAGGTTGAATACATTGGTATTAAGCATTTCTACAAAATTGAGAGCTTCTTCTTCAGTGCCATTCCAAATGACGAAAATATCGTTAATATATCTAAGCCAGGTTATGACTTTAGTTTGAAACTCCTGGGACTGTCGGACCACCTGTTCTTCCCACCAGCCCAAATATAATCCAGCAAAGCTGGGAGCAAAGCAGGATCCCATCGCGGTCCCAAGGAGTTGATGGTAGATCTCCCCGTTGAAAATAAAATAATTTTGGGTAAGGCATGATAATGCCATGTCCATAATCATTTCAGTATGCATCAAGTATGAAATTGATCTCTCTCCCAGAAAATGTCTACAGGCTTGTATCCCTAAGTGATGAGGGATACAGGTGTAAAGACTATTTACGTCTAAGGTCACCAGTTGCCACTCTGGTGCCCATTTAATGCCATTGATTCTTCTAAGGAAATCACCTGAATCTTTGAGGTATGATGGAAGGTTTTGTACGAGCGGTTGCAGAAAGAAATCAACATATTGTGAAGTGTTCTCCCAACAACTGCCCCTGGATGATACGATGGGTCTACCCAGGGGTTTAGTAAGACACTTATGCACTTTAGGTAGTAAGTACAGGGCTGGTAACTTGGGGTTTTTACACTGTAAAAACTTCAATTCCTCCTTCTCGATCAAACCTTTGTCGTTCCAATCAATCAATTGATACTGGTATTTTTCACAACATGCTTTGTACAACACTCTGTTGCTTTTTTCATACTTAAGCCTGTCATTAAGTTGGGCAAGACCTTCATCAATGTACATCTGTAGTGGCATTCTCACAATATTCCCACCCTTATCAGATTTCTTGATTACAATGCTACTGTCTTTGCTCAGCCTGTCAATTGCTTCAAATTGCATTTTTGTAAGGTTCTTTCTACCACAATTCATTCTTTTGGATAGTTTCTCAAATTCACTGATTACCCCTCTTTCAAATATATCAATAGAGTCATTAATTATTTGGGGAAGAAACACCGATTTTGGTCTAAAACCACTCCTTACGCTCTGATCGATGTCAGTATCATCAGTGATAAAATCTAAAATCGGGTTAGTCACTGGGTTTCTATTATCCCCCAGTTCATACATCATTTTGAGAAAATCCAAATCATCTACTGCAATATTACTGGGTTCTTTGTCACAGCCCCCCATCTCAGTAGTCACTTTAGTACAGAACCATTTTCTTAGTCTTAATTTGCGGGTAAAGTGGAACAAATCCACTCTACTCTTAGCATAATCAAAGGTGGAAGAGGGGCAAAAGGAAAGACCTAAGGACAGTACCTCTTTTTCAATTTCATTCAGCTCTCGCTTGGAAAGATTGATCACTGTCATTGTCTCCATCATTTTCCCTTCTGTTGGCCCCTTGTTCTTGATCCCACTGGGCTTGAAATGTTGCACTTGTCGATTCCGCCGAATTTTGTTCTTGCGGCGCCTCTCCCTTCTCGACCACGTCCTCTTTGAGCGTTGGCATTGCCTTTGCCGTGTGCCTCCAATCTTCCTTGGGCTACCATGGCAAACTCCTTTAAAATTAAGTCTTTTGGGCATAGCAGACCCGGGCTACTTGCTTGTTCAGTTACCTCGGTTTCAGCATTTCTCCCCGTTGCTCCACTGTGTGTTGGTTGGTCATTAGATTCTACAGCAGGACTGACCGTTGCACTGGTCATTATTTTGGTTTTGGCTCTCAGGTGGTCATATTTTTTCGCGAAAGTCAGTACTTGACCGTTTTCGTAATCAATACGATCTCTATTAAACTTTCTTTCTTTATATATATTCTTTTCGCAGTTCCCCAATCACCTCCACATTCGGTTTGAAAGGAAAAAACGGCACACCAGGTAGGTCCAGGCACAATTAACTTTTAATGTGCACTCACCAAACAAAGATGACGCATATCAAGTATAACCCCAATGTACCGTACGATAATATTGAAGCCTACAACTCAGCAATCATTGCAGACTTAAAAAGAACAAGGGACAAATTCAAGAACACACAAAGGGAAAACCTAACGGAGGAGCAAAGAATGGCACTAAAAACATTAGAGGATGACCGGAAAATTGTAATCAAGCCCTCCGATAAGGGGGGCAATTTTGTTATAATGAACTATGCGGATTACCATCAAGAGGCAATGAAGCAATTAAATGATACATCATGTTATGAATTATTTGATTGGGAAAAGTACAGGAAAACCATCAGAGATTATCATACACTATTGGGTGGATGGTACCACAGCGGGCTTTTGGACACAGATGAATATAAATTCCTAAGGAAATATCAGCCCCGCATCCAATGTATATACTTCTTGCCGAAGCTGCATAAGGATCCTACTAGACCACAGGGCGTCCCATTGTGTCATCCAATGGGGGATTGTTAGAGAACACCTCCATCTTTTTGGATTTGTACCTTGCTGAATATGTCCGAAATCTGAACTCTTGCTGCAAAGATAGCTCTGACTTTTTGAAAAGACTACATGGTATAACATGGGAAGATGGCTACATATTGATCAGTATGGACATCTGCTCCTTGTATACATGCATTGATCAGGAGAAAGGGGTGGTGGCCTGCATGTACTTTTTGAGAAGCAGGCACATTGACCACTGGGACCACAATAAAATGTTGGAGGTCATGATGCTATACTGTTTAAGGGAGAATATTTTTCTCTATGAAAAATCGGTGTACCGTCAGCGGTCCGGGACCGCGATGGGAACTTGTTTTGCTCCCAGCCTAGCGAACTTGTTCCTAGGCTGGTGGGAGGAACAACAAGTGTGGTCCAACGAATCAGAAATGTATACTGACCACATTGTTATGTGGGTCAGATACATTGACGATTTGTTCTTAATCTGGAATGGCCCCAAAACATTAGCGAAGGAATACATTGACCATCTAGGAACCAATAATTTGAATTTAAAATTCACTTATACTATGAGCGAGACCTACTGTGAGTTCCTAGATATAGCTGTAGAAATTAAACAGAATACCATCACAACTCGCTTGTTCCGTAAGTCCACAGCGGGTAATGCAATATTACACTCAGCGAGCCAACATCCAGTACCGCTGAAGAATAGCATTCCGTACGGCGAGCTTTTAAGAGCTTGCCGTAATTGCAGTACAGACACAGATTATGAGAGGGAAAAGGGAACCATGATTGGACATTTCCAACAACGAGGCCATCCGTCCAAAATACTAACTAGGGCCCAACATAAAGTAGGGACAATTACACATGAGAAGGCTCTGTTTAAAATCTCAACAAGCGCTGCTAAAAAAGAGCAACTGTCCACTAGGAACACACCACACATCCCACGTATGATTACCAATTTTAGTAGAGGATCACAAACACTCGAGAAGATAATGAAATCACATTGGAATCTACTGGTGGCAGACCCAATTATTGGGGCTCATGTGGGAGTCAAACCCGAGATTACATATCGCAGAGCAAGGTCCTTAAAGGATAAATTAGTACATAGTTACCGTCAAGAAATAGTCAAAACCAATTGGTTTCCACTGGTTTCACTACCTGTGGAAGCTGCAAAGCTGACCGAAATGGAAAGAACTGTAAAGAATACACAGTAGGGACGGGACAGAAAAAATCGATCAAGCAACAGATCAATTGCAACAGCGAATTTGCTGTCTACCTATTGGAGTGTCCTTGTGGCCTCCAATATGTGGGTAGCTCGAAACATCAGCTGAAGGTACGAATCCTACAACTCCTCTGCGCAATAACTAATAAGGATCACAACTATCCTATGGCTCGACATTATGCCGAAAAACATATTAGTAACAATTCGAGTCTAATGTTTTGTGGAATTGACAGGGTCCCCAAACACATACGGGGTGGTGATCGCGAGACACGTCTAAGGGTTCTTGAGTCCAAACATGTCATAGACATAGACAGCAAAATCCCGAGGGGCCTGAATTGTGGGGAGGAAATGTCCTCACATATTGGGACATGAAGGAGGGACAATTCAGTACGACTATCTGGAAGTGTGAGATGTGAGGATTCAGCAAATGTGCTGGAATAGGTTTTTAATCACATACCTTTTTAGTGACACACTGGGGAAATGAGTTATAAGGAGTATGCAGGGTATATAATCCGTATATGGAAGTGTATTATATCCACAATTGTGGAGACACACAGGGGCAGGCTTGCTCCACTAAAATATCCTGGTGCATTACTCTATCGTAAACCCGGTGTACCCCCGGACGGGGGATGCACTTATCATTTCTTGTTATTATTATTTGTGCACACTTGTAATATTGGAACAAATAGGCACCTCCTCACTTTATTCCCCTCACCCGTTCACATATCACGATACTGTATGCACTCGCATAGCAAAGGGCCACCAAAGAGAAGCGCATGAATATGTCCCTATCTAGGTGGGCAAGGGAGCTCCTGATGTCATACGTAAAATATTAACGTGACAACACATTAGCGGAATTCTGCTGTACCTTATCATTAACGTGTATTAGATTTCTATCGGCAATGTCTTGTATAAGGCTATGAGTGTATTATGATTCATACCGATTAGGAGCGCGTACTACTGACTCTTCATTGCTTAAATCCATCAATTGATTGTTGCACGACAATGTGTACCTTGTGATTTTCTCAACAGGTTAATAATGCGATACATTATCCTAAATCGACATATCCCACTAGCGCTACTCTGCTATAGGGATGATGTGCCAAGTGGATTTATTTAAAACCCTACTGATAAAAGAGTTTGTGTCACGGAAACTACATTGCCCAGAAGTCCTAGCAATTCAATTCAATTAGTCTTTATTTCGACTTTTGAGTCATAAAAGACACAAACATTTAAAAAAAAATACATTACCAAGCATTAATATTTACAGGAAAGACATCTTTAGAAATTACAAATTGTTAGTTCCACAAACAGGGTATTTCATCTTGACCAATAAAAACATAAATAGTATGTTTGGATAAAAATATTTAAAAAAAGATTGTTAAAAGAATTTCCACAATTCATACCATAATAAAATTATATGAGCTACAATGCTTTCATTTTGGTACTGCGGATTAGCCACATCCACTTTAAGAATTTTGCTAGTGCAATCACAAAAACATCAGAACAATCTGTCTGGAAAATCCTCAGAGCTGCTGTCCCAGTCTGAATCCCCTTTTGAATACAGGTTGACCTTATCCATTTAAGACGTGGAGCTTTATACTCTGGGCATTCAAACAGGACGTGAGCTATACTTTCGGTATGTAATATACAGAAGGGGCACAAATGATCATTTTTGCTTGTAGACCATTTACTGGTAACTTGGTTGAGAGGAAGGGTCCCAACCCTAAATTGATGGAATAATTTCCTATCAAAAGGCGATGTAATTAAGTCCCAATATCTCTCATACAGAGGAGTATGTTTCAGCTCCAGGAAGACCCTGGTAAGCGAAGGATCAGTGTGTGACTGAAACACCTCCTGTGATACCATCGCCCAATAAGCTTCCCTTAGCTTAGTTTTTGAAGGGAATATGCTCTCCTGGGGGTTATCCCATAGCTCTCACATACCTAAGGCCTTAAGTAAAGATTTAACCTTCCTGAACCATAAAATGTTGCCCCCTGTGTCCATATTGCGTGTTTCCAGCAGAGCTAACGCATAGTGAGAAAGTTCAGGTGTCACCCACAGTCTCCTCCAATATGCTAGAGGTCTATATCTGCAGATGTCCTGTATGCTATTGCACCCCAAATCCAATCGTAGTGGTACAATAGGTGTGGATTGTGGGAGCCCTGTTATACAGCGAAGAAATTTGTTATGTGACATTTGCAAGTTCGTAATGTCAGAGACCCCCCAAAGTTCTGCTCCATATAACATAGATGATCTAATTTTTGTGTCGTAGATTTTAAGTACTGGGGCCAGTGGTTTAGTAGCTGAGGACTTAAATTCTCTGATTAAAACACCAGTCAACTGAGCATGCTTGGTGTTTAGATGTGACATGTGTGGTTTCCACTGGAGCCTAGAACCTAGTATTATACCCAGATAACTGAAACTGTTAGTCTGTTCTAGGGGTTCCCCATTCATAAAAACTCTACCCCTTACGTTCTTATTCTTATTCATGACCATGAATTTAGTCTTAGATACATTTACAGATAACCCATGGTCAGTACAGAATTTTTCGAAACAGCCAATTGATTTCTGTAGCCCCTCCTGAGTTTTTGATACTAGGAGAGTATCATCGGCGAACATTAGCAAAGGAACCGTGATACCATTCTGTTTGGGAGCGTCTGTATGGGAGTCTTTATAGTATTCAACTACCCGGTTGATGTATAAAGTGAATAATGTGGGTGCCAATACACATCCTTGCCGGACGCCTCTTGCCGTTGGAAATCTATCAGTCACCTGACTCTGGGAAGTCCTAGCTGCTATTGACACGCACTTGGAAAACTTTATTATTTAACGCGCATTGAGTAAATGAATTGTGCTAAACAGTGTGACTAATTATATTCCTCCTCAATGAATTTAATGTGATACCTTGCAATGATATGAAATTGTAATGTGTATGGTTTGATTCACATGGGTAAAAACGATCGTATGTTTTCTATGTTTATTGTGTAAAGGAAGGACTTAAATACACACTGTGTCAAAATGGTGGCCACTTGATAAAGGCTTCACGCCGAAACGCGTCGTCTTTGTTTGGAGAGTGCACATTAAAAGTTAATTGTGCCTGGACCTACCTGGTGTGCGTTTTTTTCCTTTCAAACCGAATGTGGAGGTGATTGGGGAACTGCAAAAAGAATATAGTGTGGCGACTGCGGCCACCCACGGCACCAGCGTTGTGAGGCTGAGGATTGTGGAATGCAGAGATGCTTGGGATATATATATATATATATATATATATATATATATATATATATATATATTAGTAGGTAGTTATAGTTAGGAGTTGTATAACAGAAAGGAGAGTAAGGGAAGTTTGCACAGTATTATGTGTGGTGGGAACTCCTGGTCCCCTAAACTAGAATTCAACAAACAGTGGAGGAGTACCCCCTCTGGGTCAAAAAGAATTTATACTTTGAAGAGATTCCTTCAGTATCGGGAGCTTAAGGCTCTGGTTTTAGAAAAAGATAGCCCCAACCTTTTTTTTAAAAGGACAGTCATAGTCCTTATAGAAGACCCCTCACTCAACTAGGTGGTACTCCTCCACTGTTTGTTGAGTTATAGTTAGGACCCAGTTACCATAGGAAAATTTCAACATTCTATTCCCAATAACTTTGGCGCCGATTGATGAATCTTCGCGAATTTTTCAAAACGAATTCACTGTTGATATCAGCTCCTATGTTGAACAATTGGGGGTGATTCGTCAAGGGTGGGCCGAGAAAAAAGGGGGGTTCCAAAACGAATTTTCTGCATGTCAATTTCCATAGGAAACTTTAGACAAGGCTACAGGTCGAACACGTGAACGGAATTACCCCACATTCGGCAGGAAGAAGGGTCTTGGTCTAGAAAGCACGCTTTTGTTTATTTGGTGTAAATTCATTCAGTAGTTTCAGATAAATATCAAAATTTACAAATATCGATATTTGGGAATTCTGCCATCTGATTGGCTGACTCGTTACAAGCATGTGCTTGCTGCTGATTGGCTGCGAGCGGTGTGAGCAGTTGCAACTAGGAAGTGTTGGCCGCCATTTTGTGATTCCGTTGAAGCGAATAAGGGGAAAAAAGGGCAAAAAAGTAGGAAAGAGAAGGGTAGGAGCACTGTAACCTCTGTGGGGTGTTTAGGGTGTGCTCTAGAGGGGGTGCGAAGTGAAGTATTCACCCCTACCAATGTGAAAGTGGTGGGCTATGAAAATTAAGTGAGGTATGGAGTCCGATGCTGCTAAGGTGATCTGGTGCAGGACTCGGGGATTAAAGCGTGAGCCCAAATTGTGTGTCTTATGCTGTGAAGTCATGTGACGTGGCCGCTGTACTACACTTGTGGAAGTAGTGTCAGCATATGTTTACAACTACTAGGACGAACTACTGACCCGTACTGGTCTGAAAGTCCTGGGGTACGGAAAATATGTGAGGTACTGTCTAGACTCTCGTGCTGCTAACCTGAGCTGCTGCCAGACTCGGGGATGAAAGCTTGAGTCCAAACTGTGTGTCATATGCTGTGAAGTCATGTGCTCGCCCGCTGTGCCACATCTGTCCAATTAGTGTCACCATGTAACTATAGCAACTTGGATGAACTTTTGTTTCGAACATTGTAGCTTGTGTATGGTGCTGAGGGGGTTTTATAGAGGGAGCGCAAAGGTAAATTTGTGTGTATCAAATCATTTGGGTATTTGTGAAGTGCTAAAACTCACTCCAATGGGTCTGATGGCGCTGGGGGCGTAAGCTGAGATGCTGATGAACTCGGGGTAAAGCTGTTGAACTACTGACCCCTACCGGTCTGAACGTGCTGGGTATGGAAATTAAGTGAGGTATTGCCTAGAGTGTCATGTTGTTAAATTGAGCTGCTGCTGGTCTCTGGGATGAAACCTTGAGCCTAAACTGTGTCTGCTATGCTGTGAAGTCATGCTCTGTGCGCTGTGCCACACATGTTCAACTTGTATATGGTGCTTAGGTGGTGTTGTATAGGGGGTGCAAAGGTAAATCAATACAGTATTTGCAAAGTGCAAACTACTGACCCTTATGGGTGAGTAGAGCCGGGATTCAAAGCGAGAATTCTGTGCTGAAAAGTGAGATGGTCTGGCTGCTGCGCTACAGCTGTGTGAAGACTACATTTTGGCAAGGGTCCAGGAGTTGCCGTTATCTGGCCTTAAAATAATGGGCCCAAGTTGTAAATTATAGGGTGGCTTTAAAAATAGCCCTTGTGTTCATTAGTTGGAGCTACATATAAGTGCATATTCACAGCTTCAAGTTATTCAGGAAAACTCAGTTTCCCTGATCTGTAAAGTGTAGTCAAATCACTTCTGTATATATCTGCCATATCAAAACAAATGTTGTTGTTGTAGATGGAGCCCATTTTGTGGTCTCTGAGGTATGCAGACACAGCTTTGTTGACTTTCTTCTGAGATTTTTCAATCTGAGGACAAAATTGTTTGGACCATTTCCACTTCTGTCTTCGGCATGTTTTGGAATATACAAAGACAGTTTGAGGCAAAAGTAACATCAATTGTCCAACGATGTCCTTCGTAAGCATTTCCAAACCTACACCAGTCAATGCGCCTAGGTCGTTTCCACCACAGTGCACAATCATGAGGTCAGGGCAGTGGTTCCCAATCTGTGCACTGCGGCACCCAGGTGCGCGGCAAAACTAGCTAGGGGCGCCATGCACAGAGTTTGGGAATCACCAGCAGATAATTAGGGTGCTAACTGTTAGGCTCTTTTTCTACGGGCTCACTACCGCTGTTACCAGCGTTAGCTGATGAATCTGAGAATATCGGGAGCCAGCTAAGCCTTTTACCCAGGCTGAAAAACTGTGAAACCACCATATGAGAATAGCACATTGTGGCTTCTTACGGTGTTTAAAGAGTGTTGCCACTATTACTGGGAACAGTTTTTTGGCTGCCAATTCCCAAGAAGCCTTTAATTCTTCACAAACAATATCGCCATTCTTGAAAACAGACAAGAAAATGGAGCATTGTGTTCTGTGCCGTTTGTTTGGCTGATTTCCCAAAGCAAAAGATAAAGTCGTGTTGGGTGGTGCGATATCTTTCGCTGCTCGCTATTTGCACATTTATCACGTTGTCTAGCTCCTGTGTGTAACTTCTGCAGTGAAGTTTTCCAAAGGCAGCAAATTATATGCATGCAAGGCTCCATCAAACGTCATGCGCGCAGACTAGATACAGCTCACGCTCTGGCTAATTGAGCGCACTAATCAGCTGGGCTTCTCCCAGATTGATGGCTTGAAGCAGCTGACAACTATCTACAGCAGACATGAATATTGAATCAGCTACCTGAATTAAAATGCATTTTTCTGGAAATCTGTTGTTTCTTGTAGTGGGTACAAAAGCTACCTGCTTTATTTACTGGGACGACAGACAACAACCACAAAGGCAGACAGAAACAATGGAAACGGTTTCAACATTTAAAATAAACATTAAAACATTTAAAAGAAAAGAAAACTAACAATATGTGTATTAATCTGCCTCAAGAGGCCTTTAAAAAAGGATTTTCATGAAAATTTCCAATTTCAGTCATATATGTAATAGGAATTCAATTAAAGTAATCATAAATACACTTGATTTTATTAGTAGGGGACAGAAAGCTCCAAAAGGCAAACTCTATTTACAATACACATAACATTGGCTTTCTTAGAAGACATAAATACTTATGTTTGGTACTTGCGTTTCCTAAAACTGATGTGACGAAGATGGAGACATTTTTCCCAGTGCATCGTTGATGAGCCTCACAATGTGATGAGCATGACATGGACGGTAGGCCAGATGTTGAATAAATGCACATATTTATTTAGGGCTTTGGCAGACTAAAGAGAAAATTACCATTGCTACTTTGGTTGCAGTCAAATCTGTGCATGTTAAACTGCACACGTATACCTCCTTGCAGCAATCGCAGATGTACAGGTTCTCCCACAGAAATACTTCTCACATTTATATATTACACTGCTTGGTCATAGAAATGCAGGCAACACAAACAGATCTAGAACACTCCATGACCTAGGTGGATGGCTATGCGACGAGCCACAGAATGGGGCTCTGTTGGCTTCTATTTCTTTGGCCTGTGGGCTGGACCTGTACAAGACTAGAGGCTAGTTCCCTTTGGGCGTGGTCTTAGGTTTGTGGGCGCAAATCCAGGGTAATGGGCATTTTTCCTTGCTTTCAGGCTGTATATAAATATAATTCCTTCATCTGCTTCATCCCAATCATTTTCAGGGAGAAAAATGGAAGTACTCCTGAGGCCGAACTTGCACCTCCCCCACCCAACATAATAAAGTAACATAATGGGGAGCCACGGCCAACGACCAATAGGTCAAGGGAGCCATGGGTTCAAACAGTTGGGAACCACTGGGTCAGGGTGTTGGAGATGCAAACAGGTTTTAACCAAAGGCAACAATTGGTGCCACATCAATCCTCTCTGTCCAAACCATTTAATGTCCACATTTTGTAAACCTAGGTCTAAGTCAACACGTCTCTGTTTTGCATACCTCTTGCACCAGAAAACATTGCTATGCCCTATGTTCCACACTAGCATTTTGAAGATATGGATGGAAGGTATGGAAATATGTCTGTAGCTCATGAAGTTCCTTTGTAGAATAAGAGATATGTTTAAAGATGGGGAACTAGTTTATTTTCGCATACAAAATGATACCTGATTGGGAGATGAAAAGCATTGTTTTTTAAAAGTAGGGTGCACATTCGTTTTGTGAAAAAGCATCTTTGTGATTGGTTAAGAAAAACCGTTTGAACGTGGAGTACATATTATAGGATAAAATCTGATCAACTCAACCACACCTGCTACTTGCATTTGTAATGCAGTGTTCGAACTTAAAACAATTGTGAACTTTTAACCTGCACGTGCCGTTAAATGTTTGAGAAAATGTTGCGAAAAAATATCGGTAGGTTTAAAAAAAATTGATGAACTTTTAACCTCCACATGTTGTAGAATGTTTTAGAAAGTGTGTTGATAAAATACATTGCATTTCTGACTTCTATGTGTACTTGAATATTAATAAAATTGTTTATATGGAAAATTAGAAAGACAGTAATAGAGAGAAGCTAAAAGAATCAAGGAACTATTCTAATTTGTTCTTTATTACCTACTGGAGGTCACCAGTAGGTAGTTATAGAGTTAGGACCAAGTTTCCATAGGAAGACATTTTTTTGTTATGCTTACAAATTTGGCGTCATTTGATGATTCTTCATGAAATTTTGAAAGCTAATTTTTTCTTCATATCAGCTCCTATGTTGAAAGTTTGGGGGTGATTCGTCAAGGGGGGGCCGAGATAAAAGGAGGGTCCCAAAACATGTTTTATCCATGTTAATTTCCATAGGAAAGTTTAGACAAGGCTAGAGGTCTAACTGGTGAACGGAATTATCCCAAATTTGACAGGGAGAAGGGTCTTGGTGTAGAAAGCAAACTTTTGTTTATTTGGTGTAAATCCTTTCAGTAGTGTTTGAGAAATATTGAAATTTACAGATATCGATATTTGGGAATTCTGCCATCTGATTGGATGAGGCGTTACGAGCAGGAGCTTGCTGCTTATTGGCTGTGATGGTGTTGCAACTACGAAGTGTTGGCCGCCATTTTGTGATTCAGTTGAAGCGAGTAAGGGGAAAAAAGGCTAAAAAAGTAGGAAAGGAGGGTAGGAGCACTGTAAGCTTTGTGGGGGAGTGTGAAGCGAAGTAGCCACTGTTACCCGTCTGAAAGTGCGGTGTTGCTCAGAGTGACATGGTGCTGATATGATATGGTGCTACACTGGGGTATGAAACCGAGAATCTAAACCACGAGGTGATTGCTGTAAAGTGATATGGTCTGGTGTTTATAGCATACGTGTGCAAGTAGTGTCAGTAGGCGTTTTTACCATACAGAGAGTGGGAAGCGAACTACTGACCGGTACCGTGCATTTATACTATACCGGAAGTGGGAAGCGAAGTACTCACGCCTACTGGTGTGAAGACTCGGGGATCAAACCAAGCTGATTGCTGTAAATTGATGGGCCCTAGGTGCTGTAGGATACTAGCCGTTGTAGTATAAGTGTGTAAGTGGTGTTAGCATGTATTTATAGTATATAGGGAGTGGGAAGCGAACTACTCACCCCTACTGGTGTGAAGACTCGGGGATTAAACCTTGAGTCTAAATTGTGAGCTCATTGCTGTAAAGTGATGTGCTCTGGGCACTGTAGCATGCCTGTGGAAGTAGTGTTCGTTTGCGTTTATACAATATAGGGAGTGGGAAGCGAAATACTTCCCTCTACCGGCCTCAAGCCTCCTGGATGAAACCATGAGCTCAGTGCTGTAAAGTCATGTGCTCTGTGTAGTATTTCAATGTAAGTCATACATTGAAATTCTACTAGAATCTAAGGGCCATTTTATCAAGAAAGGGCGATACATTATCGCCGCTTTTATCGGCAGGAAACTGCCGCTAAAGCGGCGATAATGGGGTAGATAATATGCCCTTGTGAATTCCCATAGAAGCCCAGGTTAACACCAGAAACTGAGCTTCTAAGGAAATTCACAAGGTCGTATTATCAAGCCCATTATCGCCGCTAAAAGCGGTGATAATATATCGCCCTTTCTTGATAATATGGCCCTAAGTATGTAATGTTAGAATGTTGGACTGTAGGCCTGTCATGAGGGGAACCTTGCGGAGTTAGTACACGGTGCTGGAGAAGATGGTTGCCTTGCCTGTTGGTGGCTGTTTCAGGTGTCTTGTTTTTCTGTAATAAATCTACTTATTGGATCCACTGCTGTCTGCCTCTTCACTACATAAATTTGGCAAAGAGCGGGAGAAGGTAAAAAGAAAGCATCACTCACCAAGCACCACTCACCAATATGTAAAAATTGCTTGCGTTGTGCTAAAGACCCGATTTCTTCGTGTAGCTATTTCTTCTCATGCCAGGGTCATCGGCTTATTGAACTATGTCATACGACTTCTGGTAGGATTTATATTTTTAGATATTGCGCTTCCTCTGCTTCTTCACTACATTCTGGTCGCTGTACTACATCTGTGTAAGTAGTGTTAGTATGTGTTTATACTAACAAATGCATCATGGTCCTATGGAGTGTGACATGTCAGGCGCAGCTCATACAATGTCCCGGGGTGTGCATTTGCAGGACATTAGTCTTTGCTATTAGAGGGCTGGTGAATGGCTTCCACCCTGTGATAGCAAATACTTGTTTGACTACTTGAAGCGAGAGGAGAAAAACCTTGTATTGCATTAATAGAGGGGACGCAGATGGTAAAAATGGAGAGAAAACAGCAAAAAAATAAAAAGCGGGGTCTCACCCGTTCTTTTAAATGAGGCCCCAGGTGGGTAATGTTCCGTGGCCAATCCAGTTATTATATTGTGGGGTCTCTGTAGGACTGGGGCTCTTAATGTCAAATGTAAATTAGTCGCGGAAGGGCACAGAGACGTTATGCAGCCTAGGGAACGCCACTTTCCCGGGTATTGTTTACTAATTGTTCGGGGGGGTTTGATGCCAACTGAAGGCCGGGGATTGCCACACTCCGGGGCCTTATTTAAATATGCAGGGTGGGCCTCGGCAGTCCCTGAAGACTCAGTGGTCCTAGACAGTACCTTATTTGTTCTGTAATCACACGGGCAGTACTTATGGTGTTATCAAGGGATACACTCATAGAACTCTTGCAGTTGTAGAATTACCCAGGCTTCATTTGTCTAATAGTCAGTTAGATCATGTTTGGTAGGTGCACTGTAATATTAGAAACGTTTGCCCTTAAAATCTCCTATAAACAGATGATTTTCACAATAAATAATAGTACATGGAGTGTTGTCAGAAAAAGAAAACCTATACACTCAGTTACTTATTTGAAAAAAAAGTAACCTTTATTAAAACACAAATAAATAGAAACGTAAGTTTAATAGAACAAACAGTATAATATAAAAACGTGGGTTGGACTCCAGTGGAAGCAGCGTAGGAAACCTGCAAGTCAAAAGTGAAACATAAGTATGTGTGCTATGTGGAAGAGGTAAAGAAAGGTAGTCCGAATGAAAGGACGATAGTGAGAATGGAAGAGAGGGGAAGTGGGTGGAAGGGAGAAGGGGAGGGAGAGTCAAAAGAGGAGAAGGAGGAGGAGACAGAGCGTCGGCCTACAGCACACAGCCCTTAGTGTTTACCCTCTTGTCACCCGTTTGTCTAGGACGCTGGGGTGTGCGAGAAAGAGTGTGGTTCAGCAAGTCCCTAAAATGAAACACAGAGATTAGAGGGCCATATTATCAAGAAACGGCGATAACATTATCGCCGCTTTAGCGGCAGGAAACTGCAGCTAAAGCGGCAATAAGGGGTTGATAATATGCCCTTGTGAATTCCCATAGAAGCCCAGGTTCTGGTGTGAAACCTGGGCTTCTATAGGAATTCACAAGGGCTATTATCAAGCCCATTATTGCTGCTTTAGCGGCATTTCCTGCCGCTAAAGCGGCGATAATGTTATCGCCGTTCTTTGATAATCGAGTCCTACATTATTATCTACGGCATGCACCTGTGCACCAAGGGTGCTGCACCCCAGCCCCTTCCCCCGCACTGTGCTCATTTCTAGGTCATGCACACCGAGGCTTCACTGCTCGCCTGCCACAACCGGTGTGTCCCACGACGTGTTGGTGCAAGATCTGAGTCCGGGGTACAGGGTACGTTTGTACGATAGACCAGGTCTCCGGTCGGGGACGGTGTCTTGATACCACGATGGAAGGTGTCAGAATGCCCAGGGCATCATTGGGGGGTCAGCTCAGCTCACGCTCCGCCCTTCTTGAAGCAATCAATTGAATGTCTGAAAAGAAAGAAATTATTTAATGGTGGAAACGTTTGGAGGTAAATGAAGGTTTATTTCAAGCTTGATAGAAAACAGGAGTTGAGTGCATCCTTCATTTTTGAAGTACGATCTGCCAACTGTAAGTGGTAATCGTGGTTCAAAGAGGAGTTGGAGTGCTAGATAATTCACATGGTTAAATAATAATACATTATACGAAGGTTAATATAGAAAAGAACAGAGCGCATGCTAGAAGCATAATGTGCGCGTGTAATGCAGTGGCGAAAGCCTGTGTGCATGTACACTTAGTAACAAGCTCACTACAGTGCGATAAAAGCCAACGCCACATGTCTGTAGGGCAGCACTTCCCGCTGGCTCAGGCCTACAGTGTGGTACAGCAGGTACTTAAAATTAGACAGATGTGACTGAATGACATCAGAGATCACATCATTATGCATGGCAACATCGCTTTTTCGCATGTGCACACTCATGGTGATGCACCCCACCCCTCCCGTAGCTTCGCGCTTAACAGGTGTCTGTAGGGCAGCGCTGCCCGCTGGCTCAGGCCTATAGTATGGTACAGCAGGTCCTTAAAATTAGACAGAAATGTGACTGAATGAGGTCAGAGATCACATCATTTCACACGGCAACATTGCTTATTCGCACGTGCGCACTCAGGCTGATGCATCCCACCCCTCCCCCAGCACTGCGCTCAAGAGGTATCGGTAGGGCGGAGCTGCCAGCTGGCTCAGGCCTACAGTACAGTCCAGTAGGTCTTTAAAATGAGACAGAGATGAGACTGAATCAGGTCAGAGATCACATCATTACGCATCGCAACATCATTTGTTCACACCTGCGCAGCCAGGGTGATGCACCGCACCCATCCCGCCGCACCCTGCTCAATTGGAGGCCCTGTACACCCAGGCCGCTCTGCTTACCTGCTGTCATTGTTGTGTGAGCAAACACTAGAGGAAGCAGTGCTCACAATTGTGGAGTGATGATTGCAGGATGGTGTACACCTCATGGATCCCTTTTCATAGACAACGGGCAGTAGGGCTCACAATTTAGAGCCTGTGTTGATTGCCAGTATGGTGTACACCTCATGGATCCCTTTTTTTTATTGCGCATTGTGATATGCGAGGTGGATGCGGCCATATCACCTGAGGCAGTGTTGTTGTGGTTATCCTATTTATACGTACGCAAAGTGGGCTGGACTTGCGTACGCCAGACCAGCCTAGGATTGTCAATATTTATTCTGGGGACCTGGGCATTGTTCAGTTTCTGTCTGGCCAGGAAGTGTACTTATGTGTGTTTCTTTTGTAGTTTTAACCTCGCAGAGTGTGCAATTTACATTAGTGTAGCATGTGTCGGGAGGGCGGGAACTATCGTTAATAAGATGGTGTTTGAAAAGATTGAATGGTGAACATTACATGTCGTTGTCAAGGTTGTGGATATGTGCAGGCATGCATGTCAATAGTGTACGGTATTATTGAAAGTGTTGCTATTGTGAAGCGTACACATGTGAATGTGGTTATATTGAGGGAGTATCAGCAGTGAGGCTAAGTCATACACAGTGATAACACTCATTACAGTCAAGGAATACATATCAAATGTGAATCTGAAAGTCTCACATATAACACATTAGTATATTGGTAAAGCCTGACAACAGAGTGTACAGCAAAAGAAATCTACACATTGCTGTTTACTGTTTGTCACATGTGATCTAGGATATGCACTCTGCCCGTGGCTCCTGATACTTCTTAGAGCCACGAATACCCAGGCCGAAAGGGAGCACAATAATGTGCACACACACATACCAGAGGCATCATGTAACACATATTTGTTTATTAATGGAACGTTGGAGATGCATGAAATCAAACGTGGAAGGCTAATGTACAGACCTTGAATATTGATCAAGATGATCGTTGCATGTTCGGTGTAGTATAAGATTTGTGTACACATCAAAAAACTTTTCATAAAAGCTCTCTAAGCAGAAGAGGTGTCTCTCATCAAACGCTGTAGAGAGAATGAATAAAATGGGTGGGGTCGTCCAACTGTTACAATGGGAAATGTTATAAAGCAATCAAATGCTTTTTTTTAAGGTCACATGGCAATTGTGCACCGAGTGCGCAAGCAGGCCGCTCCCGACGCGATGCATAATATACGTTTATTACAGTTAGAAATATATAAATGATTGAAATATTTTAGATTATCGCTTGCTCTCATATACTGTTTAAAGTTATTTAGATATACTTTGGAAGCAAAACAAAAAATGAGGGAATGGCGTACCTGGCGCCACACCATACGTCTGTGACATAACACAGGGCCTGGCAGCGTGTACTTTTCACATACGCAACAAGCAGCAGGCGTGACCCCTTACGTACATGACGTAACGCGTGGCTTGGTACTGTGTACCCGTCGGATACCAAAGGAGCAGTTCTGGTGACTTCATGTGTATATAATGTTACGCGGGATGCGGTGCCACGAAGCTGTCGGATACAAAATGCGCATCATTTATGAGTTTAGCAATATGGCGGATAGGATTCACATGGTGATGGAGCTTGGGGCCATATGTATCAAGCTAATTAGCATTCGCAAAGGCCGAAATTCAGCGAATTTCGGCCTTTGCGAATGCTAATTAGATAAATGGTATGTATCAAACATGTTTGATGCAAAATAAGGAATAGCAATATTTGCAATTCCTTATTTTGCGATTGCACTTAAGGAATCGCAAATTTTGCGATTCCTTAAATGCAATGTATCAAACAAAAAATATTCAAAAAATGCCATTAAGGATTCGCAAATTACCACCAACTTCTAGTTGGTGGTAATTTGCGAATTCTTTTCAAAAAGCTTTTTTCCAAAAAACAAAAGGTGCCATATGACGCCCATACATGCCCTTAGGGCATGTATGTGCGCCATATGCCCCCAAATGTCTTTTTCAGGGGTGCAGCAGGGTGTTCTTGAGACACCCCAGCACCCTTGAAGAAATTCCTAATTTGCGATTAGCTAATTGCTAATCGCAAATTGCACCTTCATTCCTATGGGCCTCCTGGCCCATAGAAATGAATGGGTAATTTGCGATTAGCAATTTGCTAATCGCAAATTAGGAATGGTAAAGAATCGCTATTTAATAGCGATTTTGTAGATACATACCGTTTTGTGAATTCCAAATAGCGATTCCTTAAAATTCGCTATTTGGAATTCGCAAAACGGTAGTATGATACATATGGCCCTTAGTACGCTACCGGTATGAAAGTGCAGTTTTCTCCGAAAAAAAAATATGTACATATTTTTGGGGGAAGATATAAAACATTACATAATTTTTAAAGTTAAATAAAAAGAAGTATAATAGAGTTGCAAAATATTTAAAAAAAATCTGAAAAAATATAGGTTTTAGAAAAATTTAAATAGGAAATTAACATTTAAAAAACCTTAGAAATTCACTGAAAAAACCATAGGTTTTAGGCACGTTATAGTTAGGAATTAGCATTTAAAAAACCTTTAGAAAACGATCCTAACTATAACTACCTACTGGCGACCGCCAGTAGGTAATATATATATATATATATATTCACTGAAAAAAAACATAGGTTTTAGGCACGTTATAGTTAGGAATTAGCATTTAAAAAACCTTAGAAATTCACCAAAAAAAAACAAAGGTTTCAGGGACATTATAATTAGTTGAACATTTGACTCATGTCATTTGAGATGTCATCAGTGATGTCACTGATCATGTCATGAGTGATGTAATATGTGACATCATCAGCAGTGCATTGCGGGTGCGCACGTTATAGTTAGCTCAACTAACTATAACAGGTGAATTTCTCAGGTTTTATATGAGTCAAATGTTCAACTAACTATAACATCCCTGAAACCTATGTTTTTTTGGTGAATTTCTAAGGTTTTTTAAATGCTAATTCCTAACTATAACGTGCCTAAAACCTATGTTTTATTTCAGTGAATATATATATATATATATATATATATGTTACCTACTGGCGGTCGCCAGTAGGTAGTTATAGTTAGGATCGTTTTCCATAGGAAATCCGCAACGTTCTATTGGGAATAACTTTGGCGCCGAATGAGGGATCTGCCTGTAATTTTCTTTAACTTTAACTTTGCCTCGCTGCGCTCCTTCCCTGAAAGTTTCGGGGGGATCCGTCAAGCGGGGGCCGAGATAAAAGGGGGGTCCCAAAACGTGTTTTCCCCATGTTAATTTCCATAGGGCGGTTGGACTCACTTTTAGCCCGAACGGCTGAATGGATTTCCACCAAACTTGGCAAAATTGTAAGGACTGGTACCCCGATGTGCCTTTGCTATGTCTCAAGATATATGCTCCAGTGGTTTTTACGAAAATTTACTTTGAACAAATATATATTGGGCTACATTGGGCTATATATATGTTAGAGCCCAAATGTAGCCCAATGTAGCCCAATGTAGCCCAAAGATGGCCACCAGAGACAAAAAAAAACAAATGTAGCCCAAATATCAGCCAGATGTAGCCCAACTATAGCCCAATGACAGAATGTCCCAGAGTGTTCTAAAGAACAACTAGAGCGCTAACAGTCTTACTTATGACAAAAGTATGGCACACCTGAAGTCATCTTGATTGGAATAAAGTGTTAACACTTAAAACATTTAATTTGCAAAGGAACAACATGAGGGGGTTCATTTTGCCATAGAAATTATGATTAGTGCTGAAGAAAGAAAAATGAGGGCACATTTTGAGTGACTTCTCAAATCCTCTTATATTTCATTAAGAAAATTCTGACATGCAGTCTCCCAAGATGGCCACCAGAGATAAAAGAGCCCAAATGTAGCCCAAATATCAGCCAGATGTATCCCAACTATAGCCCAATAACAGAATGTCCCAGAGTGTTCTAAAGAACAACTAGAACGCTAACAGTCTTACTTATGACAAAAGTATGGCACACCTGAAGTCATCTTGATTGGAATAAAGTGGTAACACTTAATACATTTAATTTGAAAAGGAACAAAATGGGGGGTTTCATTTTGCCATAGAAATGTTATATATATATATATACACTGAAAAAACCATAGGTTACACACCAGTTATAGTTAGGAATTAGCATTTAAAAAACCTTTGAAATTCACTGAAAAAACCATAGGTTTCACACCATTTATAGTTAGCTGGAAATTTTACTCGCATAAAACCATTGAAATTCCCACGTTATAGTTAGTTGGACTCACTATAACTTGCACGTCTGCAATGCACTGCTGATGACGTCACATATTACATCACTCATGCATATATTTAAATATTTAAACATTACTCGCTAATATATGTATTCACTAAGATACACTTAATAAGCCAGTTAACCAATCAATTTTTTTTTTTAAAACACTGTCAACTTGCAATCCACCTCCCGGCTTCCGTATTTGGGGATCACTTTGTCCTCCTCCACAACCTCGACGGTCAATCACAACTACTCCACTTTATCTTCCCAAATCCGGGCCGACCTCGCGCGTTGGTCCCAACAACCCCTCTCCCTGCTTGGCAGGATAGCGGCGGTGAAGATGTCGGTCTTACCCAAAATCTTATACGTCTTCCAGACTCTCCCGATATCGCCGCCGCCGGGAGTGCTAGCTGACCTCCAACACGACATTCACCAATTCGTGTGGGAAAAGAAACGTGCTAGATTACACAAACGAGTGGCGCACAGAAATGTTGACGAAGGGGGCCTCGGGACCCGAACCTGATGCAGTATTTCCAGGCCTCGCAAATCCGCTACCTGGTGGAGTGGTATCGACCCGAATCTGAGAAGAGATGGCTCTTCCAAGATAGAGCGATGGCTCAGACCTCCTTGTGGAAGATACCGTTTCTTGCCCGCCAGCACAGACCGCGTTATCTCCTCCGCTCTCCTATCACTCGAACCACTATGGCGGCTTGGGACATGGTGGCGGTCAGGAGGGGCCTCACGACCTTTCCATCCCCACTTACCCCTCTCTTTGACAACCCTGCGTTCCCGCCGGGCACGGACGCCCGGGCTTTCCTGCAATGGCGCAATACACCTTGCCGATCGGCCGGACACCTCTTTGACTTGGAGGGGTTTCTCTCACTCGCCGACATCACGCGAGACTATGGAGTGACTAAGCCCCACGTATTTCAATTTTTCCAAATTCGCCATTGGCTCCTGCAGCCGGATAACGCCCCCCTGGTCAGCCGGCAGATGACACCGTTCGAACGCTGGCTTGTATCTAAGGAATCAGATAAACACCTTATCTCAGACCTTTATAAGATGCTTTCCCCAGCTGCCGATCCAGCTAAAACTGCTGGTCAACGACGCTGGGAAGCCGAACTCGGAAGGACTCTCTCCTCACTGGAGTGGAGCTACATACACTATAGAGCCGCTCACACTACGCGCAACACTAAGGCTAGGGAATCAGCGATAAAGCTGGCTATCTACTGGCACCTCACCCCGGCGAGACTCAATCAGGGCAACCCGCTCCGGAGCGCGCTATGTTGGAGGGGCTGTGGCGAAAAGGGCACCCTGACTCACCTTCTGTGGGAATGCCCCGCCTTGCAGGAGTATTGGACGGCTGTTTTGGATGACATAGATTCCACGTTTAACACCGAAGTCCCACGCCTCCCAGCTTACACACTCTTAGGGCTCCCCAATGCACTTACATTCCCCTTGAGATCACCTCGCGGCAAGCAGGTGGGCATCGCTATGCAAGCAGCGTCACAACACGTCCTATCATTATGGGGATCTACTACCTCACCCACCCACACAGGCTGGCTACACAAACTATGGTTCACACTGGGCATGGAACGGATCCAGGCCACGCTCACACATATCACTGACTCATTCCAGACAACCTGGCAACCGCTCTTGACGCTGCTATCCAGGGAATTCCATGATATTACATGCCCGAAATACCTCCGCATCCTGCGCCTCACGGCCGGCACGGGGGACCAAGCACGACCCGATGCACCTTGAAACACTTTGGCCAGATATGGCTCATACGACTAATCTGGAAAACTGGCATACTGGTAGGGGTGGGGGGAGGGAGTTAGAGTTGGGAGTTGGGGGGTGGGGCGGGTTTTCAGTGTTGTCTTATTCACTTGATGCTCCGACTAGGGGCCTTTCTCGATCTCCAGGCACCGCCTTTCCAACGGGGCATGATCACCCTGCTTTTCTACTGTTTACTAGAGAAGACATGCATGTCTGTCTCGCTCGCCATTATTGCCTGCTAAATGTCTATTGCTACACCTTGCCTGTTTCTTATGTTTTAAAACTCAATAAAAAACACTTTGAAATTAAAACAGTCCGGAGCGGCCGCCATCTTGTGTCTCGGTAGGATCGAGACACAAGAGGTGGTAAAAACAAAGGGGGAAATAACCAAAAGGGGGCAGGGTAGACCCCCCCTGACCCCTAGGTTTGATGTGGGGGCCATAAAAGGGTCCCTCGGGTAAAAAAATGTTTTTTATTTTTTTTCGGTTTTCGCGGGGGGAGCGCCCGGTACGCGCACCGGGGAGCGTACCGGGGAGCGTACCATGGGGAAAAAAGAATGACAGAGGTTTTAAAAAATGTAGTATTTTTAAAAAAATTAGAGGTAGTTCTAAAAAGAACTGTTTTTTTATTTTTGTTGCTTTATATTTTTTTTATTGTTTTTTGAACATTTTTTATTTTTTTGGCTTTTCTGAACAATTTTATATTTTTTTGTAGTTTTTCTGAGGTCAAACAAAACACAGTGTGCATGTATACTTGTAAAGCGCACTGTTACCTCGTTACGTGGTGTCCTGGCGCTGTATACCGCTGGGGAACCCGTCCTGGCTTTCCCTGTGAGAGGGCACCCCAAGGTGAAGCCAGGCATCCCCGGCGTTGCTGGGGCCGTTGTGGAGATTAAGCAAGCTATTGCCCAGAGTTGCAGAGTGGGACCCATGATTAGCGTAGGCACCTAAGCGAGAATTGTCGAGTCCGCGGACATTGACCCAAGACCCTGCCGCGTCGGGAATTGAACCCTGGTCCCAGGCCGACCTCTGCTTCAGGGTCTGCCGCTTCTAACCAGTGAGCCACACTTCTCCACAGGGAATTGCAAACAGCTCAACTGGAGCAAAAAAAATTGAAAAAAATTAAAGTTGCTTGCTGCAGTGATGGTTGTCTGCAGCTCGATTGAGTAAAGTGATGCTTTGCTCACCATATGAAATTGTTTTGTTGCAATATATGCAAACAAATTTAAATTTTGCAAACTTGATTTGTACATTAGGGACCATCTCCCCAGCCTCTTCACCCGATGGAGTTGGTTGATTGGAGGCGCTTGAAGAAGAAGGATGGTGAGGGTTCCTGGTCAGTTCCCTGACCTCTGCTGCCGAATAATTGTTCGGGTGCTTCCTCTGCATATGTCTGATCATAGTGTGGTTCCCAAAAGAGTACTTCTTCTTTGGGTTCCCTCTTGACAGTTCTGCGTCACAGATGAGGCAAGTCACCTTAGCTGCATTCACATTTTTTGCACCCCTTGGCATCTTGTAAGACTCCCAAATAAAATGTTCCTTGGGTCTGTATGGGGGATTGTCCTCAGGCAGAAAGTGCCTCTCCTCCTCCTCCTCTTCGTCCTCCTCTTCTTCTTGACCACGAATGTAGTCTTGTGGTGGTCCTTGTGGTGGTGGTGGAGGTGGTGGTGGTGCAGATGCACCTGCAGCTGCTACTAGTGAAGCCATTTCTCACAGAATGAATGCAGGTCTTCTTCACTCAAACAACAAAGTGAGAATAAGGAAAAAGGAGGGGTCTTTCATCATTTGGAAAACAAAACTCTTGTGAACCAATCAAAAGTGTTATTTTGAGGTCACATGACCCGACGCGCTTACGATACGCGCCCCGGGGCGCGCCCCGGGGCGTGCCTGAGGGCGTGCCCGAGGGCGCGTTGCGTAAGCGCGTCAGGACGTTGCGCGATCGTATGCGCTCGCGTGCTTCCGGGTGCGCTTACGCAGTGCGTCATATGACGCATCACGCGGCTACGCGATACGTCACGATGTTGTTTTCGTTCGCGAGAATAGCGCTCCTGGGGCGCTCCCCGGTACGCGCCCCGGGGCGCGCCGTAACATTGCGCTTACCCGTGCGTTTACCGGTACGCGCCCAGGGAGCGTCCCGGGGCAAAAAATAATTTTTTTTAAAAAAAAATTACATAAATATACAATTTAAAATTCGTTATAAAAAATATTACTTTTCATACCTATAGAGATTTGCTATTCAAAAACCATTGAAATTCACTGAAAAAACCATAGGTTTCACGCCAGTTATAGTTAGGAATTAGCATTTAAAAAACCTATTAAATTCACTGAAAAAACCATAGGTTTCACACCAGTTATAGTTAGCTGGAAATTTTACTGGCATAAAACCAATGAAATTCCCACGTTATAGTTAGTTGGACTCACTATAACGTGCGCGTGCAATGCACTGCTGATGACGTCACTTATTACATCACTCATGACATGGTCAGTGACATCACTCATGACACGCAAGTTATAGTGAGTCCAACTAACTATAACGTGGGAATTTCATTGGTTTTATGCCAGTAAAATTTCCACCTAACTATAACTGGTGTGAAACCTATGGTTTTTTCAGTGAATATTTATATATATATATATATATATATTAGCAAGGGCAATATCGCCGCTTTGGTGGGACTTTTTCCCGCAAAGCGGCGATATTTTTGTAGCCCTAATAGCAAGCTGCCACTAACAGCAATTAGCGACAGCTTTTAGGCAATAGCTACAGGTTTGGAGCCCGCTTTGCAAGTCAACGATATTTATCGCTAATGACATGCAAAGTGGGCGTACCCAAACTGTTAGGGACTGAAAACAGTCGCTAATAGAGCTATGGCCTATTAGCAAGGAAGGTGAAACGATAAAAAAAGCGGGCTAAGTGTGATTATCACTCTAAACTAACCCCTGCTAAAAAGTTGACTTACCTGTATAGTCAATGGGGGGTGGAGTATCAGATTAAACCCCCATTGGCGTTAATGCGAGAATATCGCTGGTATTCTCGCATTTTGCCGCTATCGCTGGATATTTTAGCACAATGTAGAAAAACGTTGCTAATAGCATGTTTTCTCTGCTAAAATATCCAGCGATAAAAAAAAAAAGTCGTTAACCACGTTTACCGATAAATAGCGCTATTTCTTGCTAAAAGGCCCCTCATTACCAACTGGCTTTTGCCAGTAGATAGTTATAGTTAGGATGTAGTTTCCAAAGGAAGGGCGTCCTTTGACAAATCCTTGCGAAATTGTCAAAAGTAATATGCCAGTCACTGTAGCTACTGTCTTGAAAATGTTGTGGTGATCTGTCAAGCGGGGCCCGAGAAAAAGAGGGAGGTCCCAAAATGCTTTTTCTCTATGTTAAATTCTATTGGTAATTTTAGACACGGCTACAACCCGAGCTGCCGAACGGAATTAAACCACATGTGGCAGTAATGTAGCTCTTGGTCCAGAAAGCATCCTATTTGTTAAATGGTGTAAATCCATTCAGTAGTTGCTGAGAAATTTTAAGATATTTAAGATATACAACTGAGGCCGTGGTGGATCTCGTGCCTGAGATCTGATTGGCTGCCAACACTTCAAACTAGGAAGTGTTGTTACCCATTACAAGAAAAAAATAAAAGGGGCCACGGTAGAAACACCCTGACCCCCTAGGCCTTGTGGGGGGGTTCCACACGGACCCGCGAGGGCCATAAAAGCATTTAGAAAAAAACATTGGTGGAAGTCGGGCATGTGTAAATAATGATGCTGGGTGCCCCTCCCTGCTGCCTCGGGCACGTTACCTCCCCGGGCACATCCTGTTTCATTCGAACAAGATGTGAGGGATGCCCTAAGGCATTCCCCACTGCCCCAGGGACTGCCACCTCCTTGGGGCTTATAGGTTCACCAGAGGCCCCACCCCCTTTCTCCACCACTCTGCAAATGCACCTCCTCACTGGTTGGGGGATGTAGTCCCCTTGGCTGCTGAAGTTCAAGACCTCGTGTTACCTCCAATGTAATGTGGAGTGTGGTAGAGTAGGGAGGAGGAGAGTGTTGTACAGTGTACTGTCATAGAGTTGGTTGGAGTAGAGTGGAGTGTGGTACAGTGGAGTGCTGTATTGTGGAACATAGGACAGTGGTGTGGGGTAGAGTGGAGATTTGTAGAGTGGAATAGCGTATAGTGGAGTGATGTACAGTGAAGTGGTGTAGAGTGGCATGCTGTAGTGTGGAATATCATACAGTGGCATGGTATAGAGTGGAGTTGTGTACAATGGAATAGTATAATGTGGAGTTGCATAGAGAGGAGTAGAGTGGAGTGGCATTAGCTCGAGTGGAGTGGTGTAGAGTGGAGTGTCTAAGAGTGAAGTAAGGTAGTGTAGAGTGGGGTAGAGTGAAGTGGCGCACAGTGAAATAGTGTAACGTGGAGTGGCATAGAATGGAGTGGTATAAAGTGGAATAGCGGAGAGTGGAGTGGTGTGCAGTGGAGTTACATACATTGGAATGGTGTAGAGTAGATTGGTGTACAGTGTAGGGGCATACAGGGGAGTGGTGTAACCTGGAGAGGCGTACATTGGAAAGTTGTACAGTGGACTAGCATACAGTGGAGTGGTGTTGAGTGGAGTGGTGTAGGTGTTGTGGTGTACAGTGGAGGAGCAACCCTTGACCCTGCCTTCAGACAGGTCACTCCCCACGCTGCACAGCACCACTTCTGTGTCGCTGCCCCCAAGCCCGCTGCTGCCACTGGCCTGAGGGCTAGAGGCCGTACGCTTTCTGCGCTCGTTCTGCCCCTTGTTCTGTCAGCCTGCTGTAATTGTGCCTCTGCCCCTGCACTGCTAATAGTTACTTTTTCTCCTGCTTTGTATTCTTTTTCACTGTTTTTGCACTATTGTATTATTGTACCTCTTTTCGTGCTACTGTATTCCGCTCTACCCTTCGTTTTCTCGCCGCTGCGTCCCCTGCGGTCCCGCCCCCCTGCTTGGCCATTCGCTTCCCCGCTCCCACCTCCCAGCTGCTCCTTCCTCCCACCTTTTCTTATATGGCGGCCGCACAGCGGCCACGCGCAGCGGGCATGCCACTGGTGCGCCTTAGGCAATCCCGTCTGCGCCCCTCTGCGCCTTGACCGTGCCCAGCACCAGACCCCATGGCCTCCGTAAACGCCACGCGCCCATCTCCACCACAACACCAACACCCTCTACGCACTCCTTGGTCTGGACTGTTCTCATGAGGCACAGGGTCCAGACTGATTAGCATATGGCTGGGTCCAAACTGGGGTGGTGTAGTGAGCAAAAGAACGATGGTTTTAAACCAGATCTTTTGACTGGGGAAGAATGTTTGCATTGTCAGCATTCCGTCTATCACTTGTTTGCTGTAACACTTTTTACCCTAATTGGGATGGGAATGGCCAGACGTGGGTCCCTTGCTCACTGTGCCACTGGATTCAAGATAGCCTGGCTGAAGAAGGGTGACATACCCTGAAACTGGTCCCAGGATGCTTGTTTCCGGTCCTGGGCGGACCTGGCCTGGCAGTTCGGTCTGGACTGTTCCCATGAGGCATAGGGTCAAGACTGATTTGCATATGGCTGGGTCCAAACTGCTGTGGCGTAGTGTGCAAAACAACTACGGATTTAACCGAGATCTTTTGACTGGGGTAGAATGTTTGCATTGTCAGCATTCCGTCCATCATTTGTTTGCTGTAACACCGATGACATCAGAGCCCTAATGGACAATGGAGAAACCGCGGCCCTTACCCTCCTGGACTTGTCAGCCGCCTTCGACACCATCTACCAGCGCACACGCATCCACGATGCTTGGCTCTGGACTGGACTACCTCCTTCCTCTCCGGCAGAACCCAGAGCATCCGCCCCCCCTTCCACTCCGAAGCCACCAAAATCATCTGCGGTGTACCCCAGGGCTCATCCCTCAGCCAGACATTGTTCAACATCTACATGGCACCTCTCGCCCACGTCGCCCGACTGCACAACCTCAACATCATCTCCTACGCCGACGACACCCAAACGATCCTCTCCCTCACCAAGGACCCCCTCTCCGCCAAAACCAACCTCCAGTAAGGGATAAAAACCATCACCGAGTGGATGAAGAACAGCTGACTGAAGCTCATTTCAGACAAGACGGAAGTCCTCATCCTTTGCTCCACCTCCTCGGCCTGGGATGACTCCTGGTGGCCGACTGCACTGGGAACTGCTCCAACACCCACCGACCACGCAGGCGCGCAACCTGGGGTTCATCCTCGACTCTACTCTCTCCATGACAAAGCAGGTCAACGCCGTCTCGTCCTCCTGCTTCAACACCCTCCGCATGCTCTGCAAGATCTACAGGTGGATCTCGACCGAAACAAGAAGAACGGTCACCCAGGCCCTCGTCAGCAGCAGGCGGGACTACGGAAACGCCTTGTATGCAGGCGCCTCGGCCAAACTCCTGAAACGACTTCAATGCATTCAAAACGCCTCTGCACGCCTGATCCTCGACATCCCTTACCACAGCCACATCACCCCCTACCTGAGAGACCTGTACTGGCTCTCCATCAACAAGAGGATCACCTTCAATCTCCTCACCCACACACACAAGGCACTCCACAACACCAGACCAGCATACCTCAACAGGCAACTCATCTTCTACACCCCCAACCGCCACCTCAGCTCCGCCGACCTCACCCTCGCCACCGTCCCCCGCACCCAAAGAGCAACATCCGGCGGTAGATCGTTCTCCCACCTCGCCGTCAAGACCAGGAACACCCTCCCCATCCTCCTAAGGCAGACCCAGGACCTGCTAACCTTCAGAAGAATCCTCAAGACCAAGCTATTCAAGCAGTAGCAGCCCCCCCCCCAGCTCCTTGAGACCCTCACAGGTTAGTAGCGCACTTTACAAATGTTCTGATTGATTGATTGATACAGTGGAATGGTGTCGAGTAGGGTGGCATACAGTGAAGTGCTGTATAGTTGAATAGTGTACAACTGAGTGCGGTAAAGCAGAGTGGTGTAGAGTGGAGTGACGTAGAGAGAAATAGTGTAGAGTGGAGTGGCATACAGTGGCGTGCCATAGAGTGGAGCATGGTACAGTGTAGTAGTGCACAGTGGAATACCACAGAGTGAAGTTTTGTAGAGTAGAGCGGAGTAGAGTGAGGTGGAGTAGACTGTAGTGGTGTATTGTGGAGTGACATTCAGTGGAGTGGCACAGAATGGAGTGGAGCAGATATAGTGGTGTAAAGTGTGGTGCCAAAGGGTGGCAGGGCCTTCAGTGGACTGGTGTACAGTTGAATAACAGTGAATGTAGTGGCATACAGTGGAGTGATGTAGAGTGCAATGTCATATAGTGGAATAGTGTAAAGTGTAGTAGCATAGAGTAGATTGGAGTGGTGAAAAGTGTAATAGCGTATAGTGGATTGTCATTGACCTGGAGAGGTGTACCATGGAGTGGAATAGAGTGCATTGGTACACGGTGGAATAGAATACAGTTGAGTGGCGTTCAGTGGAGTGGCATTCAAAGGAGTGGCAAAGAGTGGAATAGCATAGGATGTAGTCTCATAAAGTGGAGTTGCATACAGTGGAATTGCATAGAGTGGAATAGCATAGATAGGAGGGGCGTGCAGTGCAGTGGTGTATATGGTAGGGGCATAGAGTGAAGTGGTGTAGAGTGTAATGGAGTACATTGGAGTGGTGTTAAGTGGAGGGCGCAGAGTGGAATAGAGTGGGGTGGAGTTTAGTGGCATACAGTGGATTAGCATAGAGTGGAGTGGTGTATACTGGAGTGATGTAGAATGGAGTGGCATAGAGTGGAGGGGCGTGGAGTGAATCTATGGTACTTGAAACAGACGTAGCATGAAAATTGTTGAACGGCTGTAGTTGTAATGTGTCAGGAATATAGACTATGAGCTGTAATTGTTCATTTTTGATAGTAGTGTTAAAGTAATAAATGTTAAAATATTTTGTTATTAACCCGACACAGTGTGCCTGGATTCCTGATGCAAACACTTGCCTTGATACTGTCAAGGCACTTTCAAGCAATAAAATATCAGAGGAGACTTAATTCAGAAACCGATAAGAGCCCCTATTTCATCATGGACAAGGAACTCATAGAGCTCAGCATAAACAAACCATGGAATTATTCATCCAGAGCCTGAAACAAATTTAACACATGATAAGGAAATTGACTCCACCCACTGGTATGAGTTTGCAGCCACTCTGAATGGAATGATCATAGCACTCTCTAGACAAAATGTGCTAGTGGAAAAACAACTGGTGTTCTTTCATAATTTGGAACTCATATTAAAGGGAATAGACACAACATTGCATGGAGTGAATGCTGCAATCAGTAAAGCTCAGGTCGCTTCATTTACACCCAAACTGGTATGCCCCCAGGCGTGTAAAGCTTTCATATCAAAACTGGATGAGGTTCCAACTTTATTGAAATCAACCATAGAAAACTTCAGGATAACAAAACTATGTCAACCTGCTCATTTGCCAAGTTCAAATCTAAAAGGGACCAATATAGAAACACAACCTAACCTAGTCATTACAACTGCAGAGGTGCACAATTTCTAGAATCGGATGCCAGTACAACTCCCCAGCCCGGCCTCATAATGGCACGGGAAGCCCTCAAATCTCGTATGCTACCATTATGGATCAAAGTGTAATACAAATTAACAATACGTATGTCATCATGGCAGAGCAACCACAGCCGGAGGGAGAATATAAAAATGTGGTGCAATTCTTTAGCCAAGGGAAAGACAATGCCACCATAGAAGAAATGGAGTAACAATGAGCCAAAAACTTTCAAAGAAGGACACCATACAGGACCTAAATACCAAAGACACATTTTTCCCAATATTATCGAAAAACAACCACTCGGGCAGAAGAAATTAAAAAAGGGGAAAAGCAGCACAGAATTGACATCAAGAGCAACAGACGCTGTATCCACTGTTCATGAAGCAGTCAGCCATACCGACTTAGAGGGAAAGAACAACTGATCTGAGCATCAGTGAGGCTCTCCTGTGCCACTCAGCAACAAAGAAGCAAGCATACATCTGGAACCTCATGTATATGAAGCACAATTGCAAGACTTAGTAGTAGAGGGGCTGTTGATTATGGCCCATTATTGGACAACTTCAGTGCATGTGTTGTAAATGTTTATCTCCCCTTTTCTGTAACCCTTCCTTTGTGTCTTTCGCTTATGCCGTTCTAGAGCCTCATGTGGTTCCAAAGTGTTCTTTACCTAGCTAGATTTCACTCTTTGCATTTGCGAGTTGGGTCAGCTGAGAGGTGGTTCGCTCTTACCTTTCTTCCCCAATAAACTTCTTATATGGACATCAAAACATCGCTGGTTTCCTGCAGCTGTTACTTACCTCATTTTGGCGACGATTACTGTAGCTGACCTGATTCCTGATTCCGGCGTGTTTTGTTCTGAGGTTCCATCGTCTTCTAAGAAGAGCAACTCCCTCTCCAACTGCGGATCCAGTGTGCCGCTGCTTCTGTCTCGCCTGCGGCACCCAGTGTGAAGATTCTGACGATTTTGACGATATCGGCTGTTCCGGATCCCATTTCGAGAGGAGCGCCGACGTCAACTCCAACGACAGGGGTACGTCACTGCTATCACGAACCACATCTTGTGTGTGTTCTCGGGGCAGTGACTCATCATCTAGCAACGTTTTCTGTGTACCTGACCTGCGCGACCTTGCGTAGTGACGTCATCACGTCCTACGTGCAGCCATTTTGGGTGTCAGAACGCGGTCATTGATTTCTTCGTGTAAAGCATTACCGCTTCATAATTTCAATCGCAACTCTATCAACGGAACGGAGGAACATTTAACTACACTGACTTTAAGATACTGGTGATTTATTAACGCTTTTGTTGCTGCATGTTTTCTTATATTTTTCTTTTTCTTTCACCGTTCTTTGATTGCAGTGTTTCACAGGGTTGTTGTGTATCTCTTGTACCAGTGTAAGAGGGTGCGGGGGCACTCAAAGTTCTTCTTAGCAGTAATTTGTAAAACTCCTCTACATTTATTTGGTGACTTCTTTTACTAGTGCAGACTCTAGTCTTAAAGAAAAAATAAGGGTAACATTATGGCACAACAAATTAATGTTGCACTTCCCCCACCGTTCTTGTCAGAACCGGGTACTCCTCAAATTCCATGGGAGGATTGGATAGTTATGTTTGATAACTATCTTGATGCTTTGGATGGACAACAATTTGCGGCCAAGCGTTAAAAAGCTTTGTTGTTAAGTGCCCTTGGTAAAGAAGCACAACGTATCTTCAAATATCTCCCTCAACAACTACAAGCTAGCGCCCAATCTGCTCCTGATGAATATTCTGATGCCATTTCGCATTTGGAAATCAGATTTGCTAAGGAAGAAAGCTTAGTTACGAAAAGGTATAGATTTTACACACACAAGCAACGTGTGGAGGAGTCAATTGATGTTTTTGTGGCACGGTTGAGGGAACTATCTGTTAAATGCAATTTTGGGGCAATGGCCGATGAGATGGTAAGGGACCAGCTGATTGTACAGTGCAACAACAAAAAGATCCAAGAGAGATTATGGGCAGCCAAAAATCCATTGTTAAAAGTAGACATAGATCTCGCTAAGGTTGTAGAACAATCTAAGATTTGCATGAAGGAACTACACAAATCGACACCTGTTTCAGTAGTTTCTAACAAAAATATACAAGAGTGTGAATGTTTAGATGAAGAGTCGGTTGCAGTTTTAAAGTCCAAGGGCAGATTTGTTAACGGCAGATTTGTTAACAAACAGAAACAGTATGTTAAAACCAATACTAAATGTTGTTCTAAGTGTGGTAGTAATACCCATTCATCCAATGCTAGATTTTGTTTTGCTAATAATAAGGAGTGCTTGAAATGGGGGACAATGGGTCACTTTTCTAAAAATGTGTAGGTACAAGGGTAAGCAAAAAAAGCAGTCGTTGAAGGTCTTGAAATTCGCAGAGAGAAAGACAACATTTTAATTGTTGATGAACCTACTACTGGTATAAATATTGTTAATGAGAAGAGAGAAATACGTCCTAAGGCAGATTTCAATATCAATGGCCATATAATAATTTTAATGGTAGATACGGGCTCAAGGTATACCATTATCCCTGAACCTTTATTTAAAAGAGAGTGGTCTAATATTTCACTCACACAGTGTGATATTTGTCCGTCTGGATTTCAGGGTGAACACAGAGATATGTTAGGTTATTTTGGTGCTAACATTTCCTTTTCAGGTAGGTCTACTGATGGCAAAGTGTATGTAGCAGTTGACGGCCCTCCAATCCTTGGTTGGATTCATCAGTACGACCTTTACATCAGGGTTAATCCTAGAGCTGCATGTCAGGTTATGGTTGTGGATGAATTTTCATTGGATGATATTTTGCGTGATTCTGAGAGTGTCTTTATGAATGAATTGGGTGAATTAAAGGGCTATGTTCATAAGATTTTGCTAATGAAAAATGCTATTCCCATTCAACATAAACTTCGTAGAGTTCCTTTGATATTGAGAGATGAAGTTAGGTCTTTGATTAATGAGATGCAACATGGCGGCATCGTGGAACCTGTAGAAGCTTCAACCTGGATATCTGGTTGTGATTTCTCGTAAATCGGATGGTAAAATTAAGTTCTGTGTGGATCTCAGATCCCTCAACAAGAGTGTCATTGCTGATACTTTTCCCCTTCCCAACATTGGGGAATTAGTATCTACATTAAATGGTGCAAAATTCTTTACCTAGCTTGATCTAAAGAGTGCATACCACCAGATTCGTCTCCACGAAGAATCTAAAAGTCTCACTGCATTTATCACCACTGAAGGTACATTTCAATTCACACGCCTTTCATTTGGTTTAACATCTGCCACCCGCGTTTTTCAACGTATGGGTACGGAATTGTTCAAGGGTGTGGAAAGAGCAGTGTTTTTGCAAGACGATATTTTGATTTTTGGGAAAACTGTTGAGGATCATAATTGTGCTCTCAAAGAAGTTTTGCTTAGGATTGAAAAAGCTGGTTTGACTTTGCGTAAAGAAAAGTGTTCTTTCTTAGTACAACATATTGAGTATTTGGGGTATGACATTTCTGCGCAGGGGATCAAACCTAAGAAGAATTTGTAGGAGGCTATAGGGTTAGCACCTTGCCCTGTAGATAAGGATCAGATCATTCATGGGGCTCATGGAATTTTATTCCAAGTTCGTGAAGAATTTTCCTGACAAGACACTCACTTTGAGACTTCTTTTAAAGAAAGATGTAAAATTCACATGGGGTGAACCTCATACTGAGTGTTTCAATTCAATCAAAAAAGAGTTGTGTGATGCCAAAGTTTTAGCACCTTTTGATGTCAGACGTCTTTCTACACTTATGGTTGATGCTAGCGCAACTGGTCTAGGTGCTGTACTTTTGCAGAAATGTGACGATGGCCAAAGGACCATTACATTTGCTTCACGCACCCTATCCATTTCAGAGAAAAATTATTCGGTCATTGAGAAGGAGGCCCTAGCGGCTGCTTGGGGTGTGCAGTATTGCAGAACGTATTTGTGGGTTCCTCGTTTTAAACTCTTGGCAGATCACCAACCTTTTATAAGTGTGCTTTCTCCTGGCAGTTCTGGTAAGGGTTCTCCGAGACTGGCTAGGCTTGCCTCTAGACTCCAGGAATATCATTACGATATTTCCTTTATTCAGGGCTGGCGTAATATACAAGCTGACTGTTTATCTAGGCTATCTATCCAGAGTGGAAGTGACAATGAAGCTTCACTTGAAGAACAAGATGATGTTGCTATTGCTTTTGTGCAAGATATTTTGGCTTTAGGTGTTGGTACCTTTGATCAAGCTGAGTGGTCTTCTGCTATGTCTCAAGATTGTGTACTGAAGAGTGTGGTAGATATGGTGAGGTTAGGTGCTCGACGTGAGAGTTGTGTTCAACCATCTGTTCGTCAATATATTAAAGTCCTTGATGAGTTATCTTTTTCAGGTGATGACATCCTTATGAGAGGGGATACATTAATTCCTCCTTTTTCTTTGAGATCCAAGTTGATTGGTTTGGCTCATGAAGGACATCTTGGGCAAACCTTTACACAACGTAGGGTCAAAACAGATTTTTGGTGGACAGCCTTAGATGCTCAAGTTTCCTCTTGGGTTCAGAATTGTTCTATTTGTAAGAATAGTGAAAAGAGGCTCAAGTTAGCATCTCATCACACCAGCAGTAATATTTTTGTTCCACAGGAACCTTGGCTATGTGTATGTCTTAATTTTATTGGCCCGATGGCTGAATTACCTAGTGATCAACGTTTTGCCATAGTTGTAGTGGATTTATTCTCTAAATGGCTGACAGTAAAGTTTGTTAAAGACATCACATCTGAATCTACGATTAAGTTTCTTACTGACTTATTTCATGAGGAGGGATGCCCATTCATTTTGATTACGGATAATGGAACTCAACTCACTTCTCATGACATGCGTAACTTTTTGGTGAGTTGTGGGGTTACATACCACCGCACTTCTCTGTATAATCCCTAGGCTAATGGTGTTTGTGAGAGGGCCAACAGAGTTGTTAAAGGCATCATACAGAAGTCTTGTGCTTCTGGTGGTTTTGCTCATGAGATGGTCCAAGACAAAGCTCCTTTTTAATTGATGAGGGGTAGACGTCCTGGAACCAAATTGAATCCTTCGTGGTTGAAAAATAAAATTGTTAAGGTTCCAGGTATTAATGGGCCTGTTTTTATTGAGAATAAAACTTCTGCTGGTGACTTGGTAAAGGTTAAATCTGGAAGAGTTACCACGGGGCTCAATAAATGTAGAGGTCCTTATAAAGTAAGACAATCTTTTTCCAATTATGTTGTTTTGGAAAATGGGGAAAAGTGGAACCTTCGTAGGGTAGCTGTGTTTCCGAGATCTGGTTCTTCTCCTCTCCCCAATCAGGCTGAACCTGAATCTGGTTCCACTTCAGGTTACATGTTGTCCTCTTCTGTGTAGAGCATTCCTTCTTCTTCCATGAGTGCTCGCAGGGAGGAAGGTGGTGGTGATGCTTTCCTGAATGAGAATTCTCAAACTTGTTCTTCATCTGTTCAAACATCTCCTGTGTTTAGAACTGTTAGAACTCGCAGACCTCCAATCTATTTAAATGATTATTTATGTTAGCAATCTCAAATGTATTTTTTTAATGATTGTTCATGTTGGTATTACTTCATTTTTGTATTATTATCATTTTGGTTTTTTGCATTGTTAAAGAGGCAAGATGTGTTGTAAATGTTTATCTCCCCTTTTCTGTAACCCCTTCTTTGTGTCTTTCGCTTATGCCGTGCTAGAGCCTCATGTGGTTCCAAGGTGTTCTTGACCTAGCTATATTCCACTCTTGGCAGTTGCGAGTTGGGTCAGCTGAGAGGTGGTTTGCTCTTACCTTTCTTCCTCAATAAACTTCTTATATGGACATCAAAACCTCGCTGGTTTCCTGCAGTTGTGACTTACCTCATGTATGCAACCTCTTGTCCATTCATAGAATCAGCTACTCACCTATACAGCCATAGAGCATTATCAACTAAAACATCATCCTTTACAGGCCCATTATTGGGTGCCTCAAAAGCCAATACAGCCTTCATAAGCATAATGTGCAGTGCCTCTATGGTACAACGCAATACTCAATTGATTGAATTTGCAGCTAATTAAAGTCATCGGTATATAATGGGGCCAAACCTTTTGCTTGAAGGAGCTCCATGCCAATCAATCACCATTGATATAGTAGGGCAGGCTGTAAGGAGTCCCAATCATATGCACAGATCAGCTGTTAAGTCATAACTTGTTCCTAAGGCTCAATCAAGAGACCAAGATCAACATAGCACCGGGCCCCATAAAGAAACTATTTTACTAAAGTAATTCTAAAGATCAAAGGGTCCTCAAGACTTCCTAAACCACAATAATATAACTAACCTACTGAAGGTACTGATTTTCCGGGGTCAGCACAGACAATTTGTAAAGTAGATATTTTGCCCAAGAAGGGTGGTTAATTGAACAAATCAACTAAATTGACACTCGATTCGAGAGACGCTGTTTTTAACATTCAAAATAGGATTTGACAAATGAGGAATAGAAATCATGTTTCCTGAACTAGAAAGATATCCCACAATTTTCAACTCTGATGCCTACTCGCCTGGCCCATACATCCCCCTGGCACTTAATCATACTCGTGAAACACCCACAAATTTTTCGAGGGCTCATATGCCACTGATCCATTTGAATCAAGTACCTAGTGCCAATCCTCACAGGCAGAAATATTAGTGACAGGAGACTTCAGCCTGAACGTATTCAACTTATGCGACATCCTAGAATCAATGAGGCAGATGGATTTAATATGGGAGATCCTCATCCCCTGTTGCATTTACAACATTAAGATGCAACAGAGAAAATACTAGTTGAAGCTTTCCATTCACTGGGGCTGCGTCTCCTTAATGGCCAGAATTGCATGGATCTGGACACCAAGATAGTTTGAATATACAGACAAATCTTCCAGCTTCCCCGTCACACATCACCAGCCCAGATCAGACTGGAATCTGGGCTAACAAAACAGTCTTTTGCTAGGCGTGCAGCCTTTGCCATCTGCTTCCATAAGCTAAAATCTGCATAGGAAAATTCAATCAACCACCGTATATGGGAGGAAATGTCTAACAGATCACGCTCACACAAGACTACCTTGATGAAATGATTGACCTGTTAGGGCTAGCAGAACTATGGCGGGCAGCAGCAAACCATGACATTTTCTAAAGAGCTGTCAATACAACAACAAAAATAATATTAAACAGGTACAAGATCCTGAAACCACAGCAATGCCTGGGAGAAGTTCTAAACTGTAGGAAAAAGAAACTACTTGAATTACCACTTTGGGATCTCCCGCCTACACGCACAACATGCCCTGGCTAAGGGCAAAGGGTAAATGACCTTTCGACTATGTAGCTTCGCGACTGAAGACCTGGTGTACATCATCTGCCTCTGCAATTACACCTTAGCATACGTAGACAATGGCTGTTTCCTCTTTGGAATCAGTTAGGGGTACGCTCCTGCAGACAAGCCATACTGGCTTGCCTCAAATGAGCAGACCAGAAAACAATCTCCCCCACTGTAAAATGTCTCCAAGGAGTAGAGGGGGCCATGAAGAAGGCAAAAGCCACATAACCGCCACTTGAACATAAATTAAATCACACTCCCTCTTGTAAATGGATTCTTTGTACATTGCAACATTTTAGCTGTAAACCAATGTTTTTAACTACCACCCAATATTTTGACAAATTGCTTCTTTAGCGCAATGTAAAAATATTTATAACTATTTTATTGTTGCTTTTTGCATTTTCACTTTGCTTACTGCTCTGATTTTCTTCAAATTATAGCTTTTGTTTCACTAGCACTTTGCATATTGTAATGATTTGAATTAATCTTACAATAAAGATTGGCTTATCTTGCATGGATCCACCCGCAGCATTCACACACATTGCTCCCAAGCATGACGCTTTGCTGGACTGCATGTTCCTGTCAGTGCCTCTATTGAAACAGCTGATAGAGTTTAAAAAAGAACACCACCTAGAAAGAGACCATTTTCCACAAAAGGTGAAGCTGCAGATTTAATAGGATGATGGAGTGGCCGCCGCCAGAGCAACCCGAATCATCTGGACGGCCAACGTGAGAAAAACAGCTGGCCGTCTGGAGGAACCACTTTGGGGATCGCTGCACAAAATTTCTAAACACAATAGCAGTGGATAATCAGCCTTTTAGCCAGTCAACCTGGGATAAAACAATGGCAGGTCTCTGCAGGGAACTAAGGGCATCGATGCACAAACAGGATGATCTCTCATCCATTACCATTGATTGTATTACTTCTTGGTATACAACCAGCCTACACACAGTAAGCAGAAGATTGCCAAATTGGCCAGATTGGTCTCTAAGGCAAGGCATAGTGTGGACGGATGCACAGCTGAACTCACTCAGCTGGGGAAACGTTACAAAATACTAGTCTATGAAGCAAAACAAGATGCAAATTACAAAAATCTTGATTTTCCTACTAAAAGCCTTCAAATCAGACAAACGTCACCAATTTTTAGGAAAAGAACAAATGATGGACGGAATGCTGAACAAATCAAACATTCACTCGCAGTCACAGATCTGAGTTTAATTTTTTTTTGCTCGCCATGGCACCCCAGTTTGGACCCAGCAAAATGCAAATCAGTCTTGACCCTGCTCCCCATGGGAACAGTCCAGCCGAACTACTGGCTAGGTCGTCCTTGGATTGGAAATAAGCATCCTGGGACCGAATTCATGGTATCACCCCTCATCAGCAAGCCTAGCTTGAATCCAGTGGCACAGTGAGTATGGGACCCATGTCTAGGCATACCCTTCCAACTTACGGCAACAAAAGCATAAAGAACAAATAATGGACAGAATGCTGAACAAATCAAACATTCACCTCCAGTCACAGATCTGGCTTTAATCCATTGTTTTTTTGCTCGCCACGGCTCCCCAGTTTAGACCTAGCCATATGCAAGTCAGTCTTGACCTTGCTCCCCAATGAGACCCGTCCAGCCCAAACTGCCAGGCCAGGTCCTCCTTGGATCTGAAACAAGCATCCTCAGACTAGTTTCGGGATATCACCCCTCATCAACCAGGCTAGCTTAAATCCAGTGGCTCAGTGAGCATGGAACCCACCTTTGGACATATACCTTTGACCACATATTACGACAAAAGCAAAAAGAACAAATGATGGACGGAATGCTGAACAAATCAAGCATTCACCCCCAGTCACAGATCTGCGTTTAATCCATCATTTATTTCCCCGCCACGCCACCCCAGTTTGGACCCAGCAATTTGCAAATCAGTCTAGACCCTGCTCCCCATGGTAACAGTCTAGCCCGAACTGCCAGGGCAGGTCCTCCCTGGAGGAGAAGTAAGCATCCTGGTATCGATTTCGGAGTATCACCACTCATCAGCCATCCTATCTTGAATGCAGTGGCACAGTGAGCACAGAACCCATGTCTGGGCATACCCTTCCCACTTAGGGTTAACATAGCAAACACAACAAGATTATGGACGGAGTGCTGAAACTTTTCAACCACTCACCCCCAGTCAAGAGATCTGGGTTGTATCCATCGTTCTCTTGTTCGCTATGGCACACCAGTTTGAACCCAGCCATATGCTAATCAGTCTCGCCCATATTTGTATGCTTTCAGCAGGATCACCCAAGAAGGAAATGTGTTTCGACATGAAGTTTAGATGTGCACAATAGATAAGACAGCAAATGTAATGATTGATATGCCAGCTATTAAATGAGCATGCATTTTTCAGTGTATGGCTTGTAAACCATCTTGATCTGACAATAGCCTGGCTTGTTACATCAGTATTTATTTCGGTGGTAAGGCAGCCTGAATAAGCTCTTTTACTGCTAGCCCATTGATTGCAGCCTTTTAAAAATAATGCATTTCTGAAGCTTTATCTTGAATAATGCCCCACAGAAGCTGCTTGATAGACCCAGGCTAAGCAGATTGTAGCTTGGCACAAAGAGAAATAAATCACATAATCTTGACAAACCAGCTTGAACTCCAGGCGAATCTGGGCCTGCACTGTACAAGTAGTTAGCTAAAATAAATGCCCATTGTGTTGGCATTGCACCAGATCCAACCAGCTTGATAGGCAATTTTTGAAGATAAAAGAGCCATATGTGAGAGTGGGCATGATTTGCAATCAATAACTTTGCAAATTACAGAGAGATGAGGGCCTTAAAGTTTGTTTAGGTACAGGAAGGCAAAAATAAGAAGAGCATTTGCTGGTATAGTCAGTGCCTCAACTTGCACAGATGGATGGCTTCGGCAACTTAGCCATACTCCGAGATATTTTTTTTTCTCCAGAATTTTATATAGCGCCAACTTGACCCGAAGGTTTCAGGTATCAGAGCGCTTTACATGAGCAGCAGTTGCCTTCACAAGGACACCTTCATTTTTGTTAGGCACGGGGAGATTAAGTTATATGCCCAGAATCACAGGATGTTGAGCATCCCTGCCGAGACTCGAACCCGGTTCCCCAGCGTCAAGGTCAGCTGCTATAGCCACATCCTCTCCCCGCTCCATATTTGACGTTAGACACTCTTTTGAATTTATGACCATTTATGAACCAAGCCCCATGTTTGTTGTTCCTTTTTTCAAAAACTAGAATCTTGGTATTGATGTTGAATTTATTAATTTGGCAGTAATCTGCCAAGCTGGTCAGGATCTTTGTAACCCTATTGCTATTTTATCAAAAAAATAGTATCATCTGCATACTGCAATAACTGTAGACTTCTGCCTGCAATATTGCGTGGAAATGTTTTGGCTAGGCTTAGATGGTCATTCAGTTTAGCTAAGTTCAGGTTAAAAAGTAAAGGGAATACAATGCAGCCCTTCCCGAGGTCGCTGTTTGTATAGATCTTCTCTGATGTGGACCATTTGCTAGAAACTCTCACTTTTACCCATGTATTTGGGTAAAGGCTTCCTACTGTAAAAGAAATGACATAGAAATAAATCCAGGAAAAACGAAAACTGGCGGCTTCACAAGGATCCACATACGACTTCCCTGCTCCTGTAAAATAGAACAGCATATGTAGAGAGAATGTACATTCAGAGTCAGCACTGTATCTTACTTGGGACACTCTATTTCAAGCGTGGGTATTAGTCGCAAAATTGACCTTGCTGAGGCAATTTTACAAGCTCCAGCTCCTTTGAACAAGGACCAAGTGAGGTCTTTCCATGGGCTGTCTGAGTATTACTCGAAGTTTATTTGCAATTTTGCCAGTGTGGTACAACCCTAAAGGGTTTTGCTAAAGAAAGGGGTTGATTTCAAGTGGTCTGAAGACTGTGAAATTGCTTTTAGGAAGGTCAAAGGTGAGATTGCACTTATGCAGACCCTTGGACATTTTGATGTACTTAAGAAAACAATACTCACCACTGATGCCAGTTTACGTGGTTTGGATGCCGTCTTGTCCCAGATGGTTGATGGCAGCGAGAGAGTCATTGGATTCGCATCGTGCTCACTGAAGGTAGCTGAGGAACGCTATTCAGTGATTGAGTGAGAGGCGCTGGCTTGCTGATTGCCTATCAACCATTTCAGGTTTTACTTGTGAGTGTTGCCTTTTCTAGTACAAATTGATCACAAGCCATTGGTGCATGTGTTTGCGTGCAGGAATGGTGAGAGCACTACTCCCAGGATCAAAAGATGGATGTATGACGGTACAACGCGGGCTACTACCACTACTTGCGCTGTAGGGTGTGGACTTAGGAATAGTTTAATTTACTATTCCAACACCAGTCCCCGTGGATAGTAGGGAAGGTGTTGGAATAGTAAATTAACTATTCCTTGTCCTTGAGCGCCCTCCAGCGCAAGTCGTGGTTCTGACTTGCGTTGTAAGAGACGCATCGTAATGGTAGCGCGGGGTAACATCCGCGCCGTAAAGGATGTTCCCCTCAAAAGATGGATCGAAGGACTGTGTGAATAGAACTTTACAATTCAGTACTTGCCCGGGCTCAAAAACATCCTGGCAGATTTTCTTTACAGAATGCCGCTTGATAAAAATGTTCTGAACTCCTTTGTACGTGTTGTGTCTTGGGTGAGGGAATGTACTCTCAACAGAGAGGAACGGTGATGACTCCAGGGGAGCATTAATGGAACTTATTATCAATGGGTGGCCTGCTCTTCCTGATGTCCCAAATGTTGCGAAATCATTCTGGAATGTTCGTGGTGATTTAAACATTGTGGAGGAAGAACTTTTCTGAGGGGATAGATTAATTCCTCCTCGTCCCCTGGGAGAAAATATTGTACATCTAGCAAATGAGGGCCATTTGGGGCGCAGTTTGACCAAGGTAAGGGACAGGGAATCCTACTGGTGGACAGAGGTTGACATACATGTTGAAGAGGTTGTCAAGGATTGCACCATTTGGGCTGCCAATGACAAGTCCAGGAAAGTCAGCGCAACTCCGCTCTCTCCTGTTGCTCTTCCTGAATGACCCTGGTCCAAACTTACCATTGATATTGTTGGACCTTTTGAGATGTTGGCCTCCACAGAAAAATGTGTTGTCCTGGTTAACTGCACTTCTAAATGGATTTCTGCATGTTGCATGAGTTCCGTTGTCACCAAAAACATTATTAAATTCTTGAAGGATGTATTCACCTCTGAAGGTATACCAGAAGTTCTGGTCTATGACAATGGTGTGCAGTTTACCTCTCAAGCCATGACCAATTTCCTTAAAGATCTTTCCATCACTCACCATCGTACTGCTCTATCCTCTCCACAAGCAAATGGCCTTGTGGAGAGCATGAGTAGATTTGTGAGAGTGTGAGCCCAAACTGCTTTCGAAACTGGTTCCGTCCTTAAGGGTGTTCAATAGTGTCACTGGTTGCTACCCTTTAAAAAAAAACTCAAGGGCAAGGCAGCTGGTTTTAAACTCAAACCTGTATGGTTGAGTGTTAAAGACAGGAACAAATCTGTAAATGATTGGAGAGTCAGAAGATATCAGGAGTGTTGCAAACAAAGGTTTGACAGCAAAATAGGTGTGCGCATGTGTGACTGGAAGGTAGGCGATGCAGTTTTTGTGAAAAAGGCCATTTGGTCTCCCAAAGGTGTAACTAAGTTCTTTGGTCCCAAGCGCATCATCAAATTGATGAAAAATGTTGTCATGCTCTCTAGTGGTGATTTTTGGAGTATGTCTCGCCTTTCTAAATGTGGGACAGGGAGTGGTAGTGTGGGTTCTCAGCCCCTGTTTAAGCACTCCCAGAGTGGTCCTGGACACTCCCAGTGTGATCCTAGCCATATCCGGAATTGTGAGAGTGGTCCTGGATGCCCTCTGAGTGGTCTTGGACACTCCCAGTGTGATCCTGGCCATTTCCGGAATTGTGAGACTCAAGCTGATCCCCCTGGGCGCTTTGTTAGATACAGAAGGTTACCTCCTCACCTCCAGGATTATATCCTTAAGTAGAGTTGTCACCCATGCCGTAATTGTTTTCTCGTGTTAGTCTAATTTCTCAGCGCTCAATTAATCAATCAGAGAACTTGTAAAGCGCGCTACTTACCTGTGCGGGTCTCAAGGTGCGGGTGGGGGGGGTGTTGCTACTGTTCGAAGAGCCAGGTCTTGAGGAGTCTTCTGAAGGCGAGTAGGTCTTCGGTCTGCTGTATGTGGGTAGGGAGGGTGTTCCAGGTCTTGGCGGCGAGGTAGGAGAAGGATCTGCTGCTCTGTTTACTTTCTTCTCTATTTGCCTTCATGCTTTTCTTTTTCCATCTTTCTTCCTCTTTTTCCTTCGTTTATAAAGGGAAGATGTGTTGTAACTTCCCCTTTTATTTGGCAATTCCTTTTTCAGAATATTAAATATTGCTGACAAAGACTGTCTGGTGGGTGTATAATAATACCTACAAGAAGTTACAGGAATCACTTCATTTTATTAGTATTATACTCGCTCCTCCCCTCCCTTTTGGCAAAGTAACCCCTTCCCGAGTCCATCCTAAGGTTTTGGAAGAGAGTAGATGAACGTATCCTGTTTCAGACAGGTGTGCCAACAGTCCTTCTCCATTGTCTTTTCTTCTGAACTCCTATGGTGGTTCATGGTTGGGTAAGCGTATCCACTCTCCCTTGTCCTGCCATTCCTCTGGTAGTTCGTCTTGGCCTCCTTTTTCATGTGTTTCTGTGACCTCCTGGAGTTCTGCCCCTTTTCTACAGTAAAGGATTGTAATAACTGGGGGGCGCTAGAGGGCACGCAAGCGAAATGGCTGCTTAGACAGTAGCTCTCGCGCCTTGGTCAGTTATCCTGCCTATATCCTTGACCACAGAGTGAAAAAATACCTGTTCTGTCACTCATCTGCAGCAGGGTGATATCCTCCTTTATCGACCTGAGATTGGGGCCGCTGCAGGATCGACGACCGGAGATATCGGCAGCTGAAGATTTGCCGGAGAGTGACCGGATAGCTGCGAGTGGAGGGAGCCGGCTGCTGCGCTCTACGCGACTCCGGGGCTGGCCACGGGGGCCGAGGCCGGGACCAGCGGCGACCGCCTTGAATCGGGACAGCGAACTTGTGAGTGCCCGGGATCGGAGGTGAGGGGCGGCCGCGTTGGCGCTGGTGGTTGGTCCCCCTCCCCCGTGGCCTCTGGCCCCCGCACCCTAGACGGACAGAGGCCCATCTCTCTTTGCCAAAGCGGCGACGCGGGGTAGAGCCCTCCCGACGGTGAGCTGCAGCTCTTGAAGAAGCGGTGGGTCCCGAGACGTTCCCTGCTTTCATGGAGGCGCGCGCAGTGCTGTTACGGTGAGGGAAGCTGCCGCAATTGCTGCCTTCTACACACCCGGCCTCCTCCTCCACACAGTGACGGCAACGGAACTGTGCAGCCATTAGGGAGCTGCTCTGGGGGCGGGTGATACTGAGCCCCGGGGCCCGGACGCACTGCTCAACTTCCCGCTACCGGATTGGGGTACTAGACGATACCCACCACCATAGTCTGCAGGGATACTCCGAGACGCTGCACTCCGGGGGACTCTATACCGGTGGCTGCTGCTCCTGCCCTTGAGCTGTGTGGCCCTCCCGGTGTCCTGCCAGGCCTGTGGGACGACCAGTGCTGGCTTGACGCTGCCCCCCGTCTGGATTCTGCAACCTGTCGCCTCTGGGGTGACTGAGTCCTACGGAAGAGCCTGAGATCTGTGCTTTGCCCCCAGGGATTGTTGCGCTGGACTATTACGATCCTTTACAGCGGAGGCCATATCACGACCTATCCTTACACAGCTGACTCGGGGGCACTATCTGTGACTGCTTGCTTGACCATTGTCTGGATCGTGCTGAAAAGGAGGGTGCAGACCAAGTGCAGTAACTTGCTGCCAGCATGGGGCGCCTGGATAACCGGCAGTCAAAGCTCAGCTTTGATGGCGCAAAAAAAGACGCAAAACCGCCACCCGATGGATCTGGGCCTAGAGGAATGGCGCCGAGGAACGGCGTACCTCCCGAAACGGGCCTTGACCTTCACGGCTTGTTCCAAGAGATGAGGCAGGGATTCGCGACGGTGGTTGAGAAGGTTGATGGCGTCACCGCACGACTTGATGCCTTGGTACATAAAGTGGATCGACATGAAGAACGGCTCACGGCTGCGGAGCAGCGAGTGTCAGACAACGAAGACACCACCGCGACTCACACTACACAACTCGCCAGAATGGACAATCTCCTCAGAATCATAGCGGCCAAAAATGAGGATTTGGAAGCACGCAGCCGTCGAAACAATATACGCGTCACCAATGTGCCGGAGTCTACAAACACGGGGAGGATGGAATTGTACATTGAGAAGCTACTGAAAGGATCGATCGGAGAAGATGCTTTTTCCCCCCAATTCATTGTTGAGCGGGCGCACCGCTCTTTAGCACCTGTGCCTAAGCCTGGCCTGCCACCCAGGCCCATCATTGCCAAATTGTTGAATTATCGTGATCGCGACACTGCGCTAAGGGCGGCCCGAACTAGGCAGACTCTACAATATGACGGTATTACCTTCTCCATTTATCCGGACTTCACACCGATGGTGCAGGAAGAGCGGCGTAAATTTCTCAAAGTAAAGAAAAAATTGCGGGAGGCCCAGGTGGATTATGCTCTCCTCTACCCAGCGAAGCTGAGGATCACGCATCAGGGACAACAGAGGTTCTTCACGAATCCGCAGAAAGTGGAGGACTTCCTAAAATCGCTGCGGGGGGCGCGGAGGGAGGAACATGATGCTGCAGAGGACCTGAGAGATGGTTGCCCGCCGCCGGAGCTGAATGAACACTAGGCTGGCTCGATGGGGCTGGAAGCATCCCCCTGCAAGGATTGTATGATATCCACTGCGCTCGCCTGTGTCAACTGAGATGGCCCTTCGCAACGGACCTGCACAGCCTCTGCGCACCTGTGGTAATGTACACCAAGGCCCACTTTTCTGGCCCTAGGCTCCACCGGGGGCGGTACAGATTGGAGCTATGGTCCGGAAGGTGGCTGTGTGTACTCTCTGCTATACCCCTACAGGATGCTCCCCTTAAGTCTACCACTGTTGTTGCTGTTATTGCTTGGGATGTTGGTGGGTGGGCGGGGGGAGGGATGTTGGGAGGGGATCAATGGCTACTGGCGTGATTGGGATGCCGGAGTGGGAGGGGGGGTTGGGATGTTTGATGAAGAGGCATTTATCGCTTGGACTATATTTGCAGAATATACAATGGTATGTGCACCTATGTGGATGGGATGGGCCGAGCTTGGACCCGCTGCCCGGGTTGACATTGCTGTTTGTCTTGTTGACTAGTTTATGGCTACTCTAAATGCTACCGCAAAATTAACATGTCTGTCATGGAATATTCGGGGCTTGAACAATGCTCAAAAATGCCGTAGTGTCATTGCCTACCTTGATAGACATCATGTTCAGGTTGCCATGCTGCAGGAAACCCATCTGCCGCCACGAGATAGGATCACCTTTGCATGCAGATGGGCTGGGGACCGCATTTTTTCCTCATACTCTAATTATGCGAGAGGGGTGGCTATCCTTATAGCACGCACTGTACCGTTTCAAAGATATGGGGAGCTGGTTGATGGGGAGGGGCGCTATGCCTTACTGTGGGGCAGAATAGGCCGGGACACATACACGTTTGCTGTGGGGTACGCACCAATTGTAGACACACCTGCTTTTTTCACCACACTATGGGGCAAGATACTAGCTGCAGGCTCGCGCCATATTATTTGGGGTGGCGATTTCAACCTGGCATTGTTCCCTCCATTAGACAGGGCAGACGGGGTATGCTCCTATAAACCCAGAGCGCGCGAGGCGGTGGAGGGCGTGATCGCGGAGGGCGAGTTGATAGATGCCTGGAGACATTTACACCCATGTAGGAGGGAGGGCACACACTTTACCTCACACACGGGAACGTGGGCGCGACTGGACTATTTCCTGATCACCAAGGGGTTAGCCTCTGAGTTAGAGGGGGTGGAACACCTGCCGAGAACATACTCTGATCATAGTCCCATTCTGCTTAGATTTCACACCCCTGGGTGGAGTGGCCAGAGGCCCCATTGGAGACTGCGCCCCGAAATACTGCTGGACACTCTGTTTCGTACTGAGCTGGGGGAAGAAATAGCCGCCTTTTCCCCCAGAAATAAGGACTCGGTAGACTCGGTGGAACACATTTGGGAGGCCTTCAAAGTAACCGTCAGGGGCTATTGCATCTCCAAAAGCTATGGGGTTTTGCGTGACATCCTCCGTACTCTTACCACACTTGAAAAGGAGCTGAAAGCTCTAGAGATCCGCATGGTAGAGGACACTAGTCCTGACTTGTATGCAACTTTCAGGGAAACATTGTCAAAGTACGAAGAGGAGGCTGCTAGGGAATCTAAGTTCCGTGGGAAACATTGGATAGCCCGTAAATACTGTGAGGGGGATCGACCTGGGAGGGTCCTTGCCACACTCACGCAAACTCCACGAGATCGCAATGTCATCTTCGAACTTGCGGACACTAACGGCGACATAATCAGAAACGCGGACGAGGTTCTCAGTGCATTCACAACACACTGCCGCTCGCTTTACACTACCAGCGCGGGGTCGGACAATTCCTATTCTGACTATTTAGCAGATGTGGCGTTGTGTTGGCTCAGTGATGGGGATAGGGCATTCCTAGGGGCACCTTTCGAACTCGATGAGATCCGGGATGCCATCGTGTCCCTCCAGAATGGTAAGGCACCGGGCCTCGATGGCATCCCCGCCGAGTTTTACAAGGCTTACATCGACATAATGGCACCTGTCCTCCGCGAGGTTTATTTGGAATCCTTTAGCGATGGCGTCCTTCCATGCTCCATGCGGGAGGTGGTAATCACGTCTCTCCTGAAGCCTGACAAGGATCCGAAATCCTGCAATTCTTACCGACCACTTTCTCTCCTCAACTGCGATGTTAAAATACTTGCTAAGGTTCTGGCTACCAGACTATCACTACTGATGACTCGCATTGTACTACCCGACCAATGGGGATTTGTGGCCGGCCGGTCCACTTCGCATAACCTCCGTACCCTCTTTTCTCTTCTCCGCACTGTTCATCCAGACGTACCTGTCGCGGCCATCTTTCTAGATGCTACCAAAGCTTTCGATTCCGTCGAATAGCCATACTTATTTGCCGTTCTGACTGCTATGGGATTCCCGCCCCTATATATATCATGGGTCCGTCTGCTTTACACTCGACCCACGGCGCGAGTCTTGGTCAACTCTCGACTCTCACAACCGATTGATATTACCAGGGGCACGCGTCAGGGCTGTCCACTCTCACCCTTATTGTTTGCTATAGCTGTGGAGCCTCTCGCCTGTCGCATACGTCAGCTACACCGAGATGGGGCGATTCAGTGCCTACAGCGGCAAGTAGACGTGTCCCTTTATGCGGACGATATTACATTATATGTTAAACACCCTGAGACACACCTCAATCCCTTGCTCAGGGAGTTTATTGTGTTTGGTGGACAGTCGGGAGTGCATATTAATTGGTCTAAGTCGCAAATCTTTCCCTTAACGGATGCGATGGATGAATTCCCCCTCGACTATCCGTTGGAGTGGTGCCGGACGGATCTCCGATACTTGGGGATTCGCATCTCCCGTGATAGAGAGGAGACCCTACGATCCAACTATGGGGTTGCAATTACCAAACTGACTGCGTCTGTGGACAGATGGCTCACCCTACCGCTTTCCATGGCTGGGAGAGCGTCCCTTATCAAAATGGTTGTCCTCCCCCGATTTCTTTATTTCTTTCTTAACATTCCTTAAAATATTGCGTGGGTATGGTGGAGTTTATTCCCGATCGTCGCCAAATGTTATGTTGAATAAATCCACAAGAAAGTAATCAAGATGTGATTGGTTTATTCTCTAAATAAGAAAGTTAAACTCCACCCTTTGCGCGATGCTTCCTTCAGCGGCGAACCCCAACGGTGACTGGACACAGGTTAAGACTCACCACCTAACGGGCACATCGCACGAGAGTGTAACATTAAACAATAACATAGCATGCGACCACAACGCGCGTGGTCGCCTAATCAAAACATAACACATTGAAAGCGTGCACACCACGCGACACACTGCGCGATGAGCACGAGTTATTTAAAGCAACCATTACAGGGAGCCAGTGAAGGTCCTTCAGTTGCTGGGTAATGTGGGTTCTTTTGGGCAGATTCAGAATCAGACTGTGGTGTTTGCATGAGCTTGTCTGTGGTGCTTGCATAGAGTGTGGGGTCATAGTCCAGTCGGCTGGTGATGAGGACCTGTGTTACCGTTTTCCTGGTGTTGATGGGGAGCCACTTGAAGATGTTGATGAGCATGCATAGCGAGTGGAAGCAGATAGAGGAGATGCAATGATGTAAAGTTTCATGGATAGTTCGCTGTTGAGGATGATGCCGAGGTTGCAGGTGTGGTCTCTTCGAGTGGGGGATGGGTCCGAGTTCCGATGGCCACCATAAGTCATTCCATAGGGTGGTGTGCTTGCCGAAGCTGAGGACTTTCATCTTGTCTGTGTTGAGCTTAAGGCAGTTGTTCAGTAACATGTCAGACTGTGCATAATTTCTGTACATTGGTTGGCTTTTTCTCTCACACCCTCCCTAGTGTCACTCTCTCCCTTGCGCGTTGCCTATCCCCTTTTCCTCCAGCTTTTTTTTACTGTCTCCCCCTTTTGTTCTGCTCCACCGTTGCCCCTCTGCTAGTTCATTTTGTCATGCTGGCTGCCCCTTTCATGTGTGCCCACCAGGGACAATTGTTATCAGATGTCTGCAGCTTGAGCTGCTCTCGGCCAGACTGGATGACAGGTTTTCTGCGGACAAAATGTGCATGTTTTATCAGAAAAGCAAAGACAGAGTAGGATTGTCTTGGAGATGGTCTGCCTGTCTCAGTGGCATAACACAAGCCAACGCAGCACCTGTGGTGCGGGGGCCCCCATGTTCCATGGGGCCTCCTCAGCACAATACTCTGTTGGTGAGCTCCTTGATGAGTCCGCTGGGGGCCCCTCCACCTACCTTGCAGGGGGGTCCCCTCAAGTTTCGTTACACCCGTAGGTTGTCAGTGACTCCTCCTGGACATTTGTGTGTTCCTCTCGGGACAGCCTTCTGCAGGAGTCAGTTTGTTGGCTGGAGTGCGAGAAAAAACAAAGCATGCCAGACAAAGCAATATGTTATGATTTTTATTATGGTAAGACGCATCATGTGACGTTACAATGCTTATGTCACATTATATAACATCACGCATTGCTGTGCTGATTTCATCACATGCAACACAGATGTGCGGGAGCCAGACTTTGAGACTGAAGCGTTAGTGGGGCATAGAGATACTGACCCTTTTCCATGCAAAGGCTAAACATGTCAGTACTGGGGTTCCACCGTAAACCTAAATAAAATTCAACAATGCCCAGCATTACCAACAACAAAAAAATCAGAAATGAAAGATTGTCCAGACATTTCATATGTTGTATAGCGCTATTTACTAAACCCTTTCAGATGTATGGTAATAAAAATGTTTTGTGTGCCTGATAGCACTTTTTACTGTTTTTTGTTACGCTTGCTTTTCATGGAGTTGCCTCGCCTGATGCATCTGTGTAACTTGCAAGCCACCACCGTGCTCTCTGAATGCGTGGATGACCGACCGAGACAAGGCTTACCTGGCACATGGTGGACTTCAGTCCAGTGCAATCTTTGATGGCTATCTCATTGAGATGCATAAAATCATTGTATGGTATTTTAATTGTATTTATATAGGGACAGGAAGTGCTTGCCTGATTCACTTCAGTTTAATCTGATGGCATCTGAAACTTATGTTCTGCAAATCATAACTTTCCACACTTGTGCTTCATAGTATCTTATTGCTTTCAGTGCAGCTGAACACAACTTGTTCAAACTGAACATGCTGGGATAGGCTGTTCATTCTCTAACTTTAGAAGAATAATTTGTTTTCATTACCTTAGCCCCAGGCCATTTTTTAATGAAGAACCACATGGATACATTAAATTCCTGTGCTTTTTTTTAACGCGTAGAACGCAACGGACAGGTGCAAATTGAGATGTTACAGTCCTGGTTATTTGATATTTGAAGCCTATTTCTTTGTAGAGAGTTGCAATGTTTTTGGGTGGGTAAGTGTGCTAAGATTTGGCACAAGGCAAAAAAGTGGCAATACTTTTTAGGTCTCCCCTCCCTGTCAGTGGAAGCACTATGATTTACAGAAGGCTTACAGCCTAACCACTGCTTACTATTGGTTAGCTTTATTCTCAGTTTTATTTGCTTGTTTCTTATTCCATGGCTTGCCTTCTCTTTCCTGTGTTTGCCCCCCTGCCCCCGTAAAGGATATTTACCCTCCATTTGATTGCCTGACTTGTATGCTTTCAATGCTCACATTTAGGAAACATGAAAATGCATGTGTTTTCCAGCTCTCTCCCTCATGTGCGTCTCCACCCCACCAAAGCACTCTGAGCTGCTCTCTCCTTCATTCGCTTCTCCCCCACCAACCATGTTACTCTCTCCCTTGTGTGTTGGTTGCAATCTATTGTGTGCTTCACGCCCGTCAAACCTAAATACTCCTTGTTTGCAGCATAATGTGCTTCTCCGTTGCCACCTAAGCTGCTCTCCCCTTAGTGTGTTGCTTTTCGCCTCCTGCCCTCCTCCCACACCTTTGCCCTTTTTCGCACCAAAATATATATTTGTAATGCACTAACGCAATTGTTGCCTGCCATCTTTGTAGTGCGCGAGGTCCGAGCCTCGCACGTGGCGTAGTACGCACTATGGAATGACACACACACACAGGTCAGTGGTATGCCGGAAAGACCCCGAGCGGTCTTCCGCGCTTTTTAATATATACCTCGGGGCGTGCCTGTCCCGAGGGTGAAGGCGTGCGTGTTTGTGTGTGGATACAATGTGTGTGAGAGGCCGGGTGGCTCTCTACATCCCTCCTTCAATTTAGTTCACAAGAACACTGTCCAAACACAAGGGCTAAGGGGAAGTGCACATAAAGTCTCGGAGTCTTTAGCTTGGCCCAGGATTAGGCCTCAGGTGGTATCTGTGGTTGGACCGGACAGGGGACTCAACAGCCCCGGCCGGGGCGGTCGTCTCACCTCGTGAGGAGGAGGGGCACCCAGTTGTTTCGATTCGGGGCACACCGGGGTGATGTCCGTCGCTTCTTGGCGGTCACCTTTCGGGAAGAGCACGGAGTCTTGGGTCCCCATTCTTCCATCACTCGGACCATCTGGGCCGACATCGATGGTTTCGTCGGCCTCCTGGGGAGTGCCAGCCGGCACTCCTACTCGTTTGAAACAAGAGATATTCCGTGTGACAGTCTGTTGGCCGAGGCGGGCCGTCACGATTGTTCCATGAATTCTCTCCACGATCCACCGTTCGGGTTCGAACGGGGTTCTAAATTTCCACCCGGGGTGCCGATCTTGTACCACCACAGTGTCTCCTTCTTGCAACCCCGGGTGTCTGGCATGTCTCCTTTCGCTTGCTTTCTGGTTAGTGACAGTTCTCCGTGCTTGGATAGCATCACCATCTCTCTCTTCCGGGCTCCACGTAGAGGACGCAGGGATGTTGCCTCTGGGTGCTCTTCTGAACAGAATATGCGCCGGTGCGCAATGGGTGGTGCTATGCGGGGTCTGTCGGTAGGCGTTCAGGAATTGGTCCAATGCAGCTTCCGGGTCTTTGCCATCGTTGACGGCGATGCGGAGCGCCCTGTTGAGAGTCCGCATGAGCCTCTCCACTTCGCCGTTTGCTTGCGGCCACAACGGTGTGATTTTGCGGTGCTTTATCCCTAGGCCTTCCAGGTATGTCTGGAACTCTCGTCCTTGAAAAGGGGGTCCGTTGTCCGACTTCACCTCCTCCGAGAGACCCATAGTGGCAAAGACGTGATCCTGCGCTTTCTTGACAGGTCCAAACGCTGTGGAGGAGAGCAGTTCCACGATGGGGAATTTTGAGAAGGAATCCACGACGACCAGCGTGTGTCGACCATCCGGGAAGCTCCCGAAGTCTATGCTCAGCTTGGCCCAGGGTATTGTCGCCGCTTCCTCCGTGATGACTGGGGCAGGGGCTGGATCCGAGCCCGTGATGGTGCAGGCGTGACAGGAGCGCACCATCTCATCCACCATGCGATCCATGGCCGGGAACCATACTTTGTCGCGTAGTCTGGCCTTCGTCTTGGCCGTTCCTTGGTGGCCTGTGTGGGCGATGACGAGGGTCTGTTGTTGTAGGCTGGCTGGCACCACGATGAGATGCCCTCTCAGTATGACGCCTTCATCGCCGACACTCAATTCATGGCGGATCTGCCATAGCTGTTGTCGGGCATGGCTAACCTCTGGACGAAGTCCTTGAGCCCCTTCCAGAAATCTGGTCCAGCTCCCAGTGTCCAGGGCGTTTTTGACGCGGATCAGAGTCTCATCTTCGGCGGTGGCTCTTCCGATCTCCTGCAGGGTGAGGGTCTCCGGGCAAGCGGCTACGGACACCATGTGGACAAATTCCTCCACCAATGGACTGTCCACCAGTGGGACTGCTTTTCTGGTGACATCCGGATGCCTGGACAGATAGTCCGCTGGATTATGGGCGCCGGGCCGGAAGACAAGGGTGAAATTATAGCCTTGTAGCTGGACAGCCCATCGTTCAATCCGCGGTGGGGCAAGCCTGGAGTCCACCGCTTCTTGGTAGAACGAGCATTTCTTTCTGTGGAGGGTTAGTCCATGCTCCTGTAGCCTCTGTAGGGTAGCCCTCAGATGTGTATGGTGTTCCTCCAGCGTGTTCGAGTAGATCAGAATGTCGTCGCTCAAGTTGATGACCCCACTCAGCCCTGACAGAACCTCCATTATTGCATTCTGAAACACTTCGGCCGCCGATGACACCCCGAAACTTAACCTCTTGTATCTCCGGAGCCCGACATGGGTGGAGAAAGTCGTGATGTACCGGCTGCCCTGATCAAGTTCCAGCTGGTGGTACCCCGCGTTGAGATCAAGTTTGGAGAACCACTTCACTCCGTTGAGGTCGGCGACGATGTCGTCCATAGTGGGCGTGATGTGGCGCTCCCTTTTCACGGCGGTGTTCGGCAGCCGCATGTCGACACACAGCCTGATGGCGCCAGGCTGCTTGGGCTTCGGGGCAACCACCAGTGGAGACACCCACGGAGTCGGTCCCGACACCTTCTCGATGACGTCGAGGTCTTCGAGCTTCTTCAGCTCTTCTTCGACCTGAGCGCGGAGGTTGAAAGGCACTCTTCTGTGACGCAAAGCGACGGGACGGATGGAGGTGTCTATGTGTAGTTTGATTTTCTTGCCTTTGAGCTTTCCAAGGCCACTGAAGAGCGCCGGGAACTCTTCAAGCATTGAGTCAGCGTGTGATTGGTGAACTTGGTTGGCGAAGAAGACCAACCCCAGGTCTTCCGCTGTGTTGCAGCTGAGTAGCGTCTTTCTTCCCTTCAGTGACGTGGAATCGGGTTTCAGTCACGTACTCCCCATTTCGAACGGTGGTGCTGATGACGCCACGCAACGGCATGGGTTCGGTGCCCCCATACGTGTATATTCGAGCATTTGTCGGGGTCAGTGCAGGTTTTGGCGACATTTGTTCATACTGGTCCGAGTCCATGACGTTCACGGAGGCGCCTGTGTCAATGAGTGCTCTGACTTCTGAGCCTTCCACTGATATCGTGCACATGGGCAGCGGCCTCTTCCGGGTGGCTACTCGTCTGACGTAGGAAATTACGTAGACCTCATCGTCTTCTTCATCTTCATAGTATGGCCTCCGGTCTTGGGCCTGCGTGTCCGGGGGCGGGTGCTCCTGCTCGAGTGACAGTTGCCTCACTCTGGACGTCATCGACCAAGGCCCATGTCCGCCTCGCGACCTCTGAGCATTGGGCCTGTAACGTCCTCCCTGGCACACTGCAGCAAAGTGGTTGAGTCTGCCGCACTTTGAGCACGTCTTTCCTTTCGCGTTGCACACGGCGGTCGCCGCATGGTCTCCTCCGCAGTAGGCACACTGTGCGTCCCGGGATTGCCACTGTCGAGGTCTTCCGCCCGCCGGTCTCCTTTGTATGGCGTCGACAGTCTCTTCCTTGATGGGCGCCATTTTTGGTGCCGCTTGCGGGGCAATGGGGGACCGGAGCGCCATTTCCATCTCGTCAGCTCTGGAGTCAGACAGCTCATGGGAGCGGGCGAGGACAAGGATGGCATCCAACGTGATGCCCGGTTGTCTGAGGATTAGCTTCCGAAGCAGTTTCGACTTGCACCCAACGATGATCTGGTCTCTGATCTCCTCACGCGGTTCAGCAAACGGGCAGCTGCTGGCCAGCCGGCGCAGCCTCGCATAATACATGTCCACGGATTCATTCTCGGTTTGCCACGCCCGTTTGAACTTGAACTTCTCATAGTCGGTGTTGACCTGGGGGTCAAAGTGGGCATTCAGCGCGGTCACAGCCGCGTCATAGTCATCGTCCTCCCCCGTGTTTGGGAGAGATTCGAACAGGTCGTAAATCTTAGGGCCGCCATACAGGAGTAAGAGTGACCTCTTCACGGTGCTGTCGGTTTCTCGGGTCCCCTTAAAGTAGAGGTTCAAACGCCCCAGCCACGCCTTCCATCGCGGCGCCGCAGTCGCTGGGTCAGTGGTCTCGCTAAAGGGCGGAAGCGGGGACACTCCAGTGTGGGCATGGCTGACGACGTGGGTGGCAGCACTGCGCCGCGGAGGCGGGCGTGGCGTACCGGCATGAGCGGCCGTCCACGTGGATGCACCTCCTGTGGCGGCGTCGGTCATGGTGGCGGTGGCCCCTTTCTTGGAACGCTCCCTACTTGCGCAGGCCGCGCAGCGTGGAACAGGGGCAGGACGGTGAGCACGTGGCTACCTAGCTTACCACCACGTGGCCCTCCGGGAGGCCGAGCGGACTCGGTCCGTGACAAAGGAACAGTCTGTGTGCGTCACAGTGCAGCAGCACACACCCCCCTACAGGGCCTGAGCAGGCCGAGACAGCGGTGCGGGGGTCGGGGGAAACAGCAGACAGCAGAGGAAACAATCCGCGTTGGAACGATGAATTTGCCAATGCTTGTTGAATTTTACTTTTCCTTCCGATGGAATCCCCTTCCAAGGCAGTCCCAGGGGCAGGTCACAAGAAGAGGCCACGGAGCGGAGGGCAGGCGTGAGCGTTGGAGGCGCCGGCACACGGGGCCTCGGGGCTGACGTGCAGCGTCTCCCCTCTTCGCCCCACCCCCACTGGGGCAGCACACCACAAGGAGCGCGCTAACGCTGTGCGCGCAGCGGGGCAGGCCCCCAGGCACCAGCACGCACAGCGCGGGGGCGCCGGCAAGGACGCGGCGGGGGGGGGGGGTGAACCACTCACCGGACGGCTCCCGCCAGCTGAACACGCTCCGACCTCGGAGGCGCGTGGGCGGGGAGCCGGTTTGAGACGAGGCAGCAGGCCGGCGGACGAGCTCCGCGGTCACAGGGGCGCCAGGCGACGGAGCGGGGAGCTCCAGCAGACAGGCCAGGCACGCGCAGGGGCAGAACCGGCCTCGTCGCCAGTGTAGTGCGCGAGGTCCGGGCCTCGCACGTGGCGTAGTACGCACTATGGAATGACACACACACACAGGTCAGTGGTATGCCGGAAAGACCCCGAGCGGTCTTCCGCGCTTTTTAATATATACCTCGGGGCGTGCCCGTCCCGAGGGTGAAGGCGTGCGTGTGTGTGTGTGGATACAATGTGTGTGAGAGGCCGGGTGGCTCTCTACAATCTCGAATCTGTAAATTAAAAAATCAAAAGCAAAATGGCGCCCGCATCATTCTGTAGGTGCATACTTGCATGGTGATACATACTGAATGACGAAACCACAAGAGGTCACATCAAACCACCTTCATACATTTCCTTCAGTTTTTTTGCCACTCAGCATCAGAAGAAGGCACTGAGTTTTGCAAACGGCACTGGCACACTCAATGGTTAAAAAAACAATAACTATTGGCTTTGCCAGTGCTTGTTTATAATAGGTCGCATGGCTCTTGTCCTAAGCCACTGCTCAAGGAATCCGCACGCGGTAAGCAGTAATTATATCGATATTGGGACTCACATATTTTCCATTTCTCTTTCGCGTCTCCTGAAATCGCTTACTTATTAAAAAAAAAAGTCTGAAAAGTAACAACACTTTTTCACAAAGGCTTAAGGGGGATGCGAGGATGTCAGCCGCTGGGGCGGTCGCATGTCAGACCAGCGCCCCATGAGACAGCAAGTCTTTGAATCCTGGGGCTTTGTTGAATTGTTTCTGAACAGTAGGAATCTGTCACTTCCTCATCATTCCTGGTTAAGAAGCAGATTTTCTTTTAGGATTTATGCTCTCCACGGGAGAGCGAGTCATAAGGAGCTTTTACGTGTGAATATATTTGCTGCTCGCCCATGCAAAAGGATTGATTCTCTTTATGTTTGGATTTCTCCTTGTAATATATTAATGTCTTCAAAGAAAAAAACAACAGATAGCAAACTGGAATGTCCATTATTTTTAATTGAAATTCTGTTGATGAAACGAGTAACAATAGCTCCGGCTTACTTTTTATTTAAACTACCATGTTTGATATGCTTAGCTGAACTGGTGTCTTCTTAAAAAAAACAGGAAGGTGTTCTTGTAGGTTCTTTTAGAACCAGACAGGTGCATAACGGAACAACATAGATGGACACAGAGAACAACAGTATGCACTTGCTCCTCCTGGGGGAAGATGTACTGGGAGAAGTATTACATGCAAACCGCCTGCACTTTCACTCGATTGGTTCTCGATAATATGTGTCATAGCTAATACGATGTGCAGCAGTCCAGTTCTAGAAGGAGAGAGGTCTATACAGGCATGGCCTTTGACGATTACGTTAAAAGTGTTCTTGTCGCTGTCCCTCTATTGAACAGGGCAGAGGAGCACCAAGCCAGTAGTGTCTGCGTGTGAACGCTGTATCTCCAAAGTGAGCAACCAGAGCAATCATTGCATGTGGATTACAGATAATTCTTGTAAGATCTAAGAGTAATGTACATAATGCATTAAACTAGCCTCACACGCAATCATCAGGACTCCTCAATGATCTTTATTGAGAGAACCCATTTTCACCCTCTCTGTTAAAGTGTGCAGTACCTCAGAACTTGAAGGTAATTAAATAGGAATTTGGAGTGAGAGAAAATTACGAAACCCTTTGTTAGATTTGACAGCCTTACATTGGTCTTCCCCAAACCTTTTGCTTGCTGACCACTTTTTCCTCTATTCTTATTGTGGCATTAGAACTCTGCTATCCAGTGCTAAAGTGCATGTGCTTTTCTCCTAAACATGGTTTCGTTGACTTATCAATCAATCAATCAATCAATCAATCATAACACTTGTATAGCGCGCTACTCACCCGGGAGGGTCTCAAGGCGCTTGGGGGAAGGGGTCCGCTACTGTTCGAACAGCCAGGTCTTGAGTTGTCTTCTGAAGGCGAGATGGTCCTGGGTCAGTCGAAGGTGGATGGGGAGGGAGTTCCATGTTTTGGCCGCCAGGTAGGAGAAGGATATTCCTCCGGCGGTGGCTCTTCGGATGCGTGGAACGACGGCGCGGGCGTGGCTGGTCGATCGTAGCTGGCGGGTGGGTGTGTAGAAGGTCAGGCGGTCGTTGAGGTACTTGGGGCCCAGGTCGTGGAGAGACTTGTGTGCGTGGGTGAGGAGCCTGAACTTGATCCTCTTGTCGACGGGGAGCCAGTGCAGGTCCCTCAGGTGGCCGGAGATGTGGCAGCGTCGGGGGATGTCCAGGATGAGTCCGGCGGAGGCGTTCTGGATGCGTTGGAGTCTTCTCTGTAGCTTGGCTGTGGTTCCGGCGTAGAGGGTGTTTCCGTAGTCCAGTCGGCTGGTGACGAGTGCCTGGGTGACCGTCTTCCTGGTTTCGGTCGGGATCCATCGGAAGATCTTGTGGAGCATGCGTAGGGTGTGGAAGCAAGATGATGAGACGGCGTTGACTTGTCTGGTCATCGAGAGGGAGGAGTCCAGGATGAAGCCCAGGTTGCGTGCGTGGTCTGTTGGTTTGGGAGCGGTGCCCAGGGCGGGGGGCCACCAGGAGTCGTCCCAGGCGGAGGGTGATGTTCCCAGGATGAGGACTTCCGTCTTGTCTGAGTTCAGTTTCAGGCGGCTGGTCTTCATCCATTCGGCGACGTCTTTCATCCCTTCGTGTAGGCTGGTTCTGGCGGTGTCGGGGTCCCTGGTGAGGGAGAGGATCAGCTGGGTGTCGTCGGCGTAGGAGATGATGTTGAGGTTGTGTTGGCGTGCGATGGCTGCAAGAGGTCTCATGTAGACGTTGAAGAGGGTGGGGCTGAGTGATGATCCTTGTGGTACGCCGCAGATGACTTCAGTGGCCTCGGATCGAAACAGGGGGAGGCGAACTCTCTGTGTTCTTCCGGCGAGGAACGAGACGATCCACTCCAGTGCCTTCTCCTGAATGCCGATGTTGCTGAGGCGTTGAACTAGGGTGCGGTGGCAGACAGTGTCGAACGCTGCAGAGAGGTCAGGAGGATGAGTGCTGCTGTTTCCCCGTTGTCGAGCAGGGCTTGGATGTGTCAGTGGCTGCGATGAGGGCGGTTTCGGTGCTGTGGTTGGCTCTGAAACCGGACTGCGAGGGGTCGAGAAATCCGTTCGTCTCGAGGAAGGAGGCCAGCTGTCTGTTGACGATCTTCTCGATGACTTTAGCAGGAAAAGGGAGGAGCGAGATGGGGCGGAAGTTCTTGAGATCGGTGGGGTCCGCTGTTGGTTTCTTCTACTTCTACTTATCCACAATTTGTATATTTATTTTATCTGTTGATCCCTACTTGAGTGCACTACCTATTCCCAGAGTCTGTAAATGTAATGCTACTATTGGGCCTGCAGCATTGGCTGTGCTACCTTTGAAAGTAGGCCTTTAAAACATATCTCAGGCCTGCCACTAAAGAACCTGTGTGTGCAGTTTTACTGTCAGTTCGACTTGGCATTTAACCCGTTCGCTGCTTCTGTCGGCCAACGGCCTTCGCAAGCACTACCTGGCTAGTTTTGCGCATGTACGTTGGCCGACGCGGCCCCTCCCACTCTTATTTTGCACTGAGGTAAAGGGGTTAAGACCCTTTGTCAAGCCCTGAACTCCCCTTTTCTTACACATAAGTCTATCCTAAGGTAGGCCCTATGAAGCCCATAGGGCAGGGTGCTGTGTAAATTAATGGTAGGACATGTACTTTTACATTTTGCATGTCCTGATAGTGAAGAACATCCAAATTCGTTTTTCACTACTTTGAGGCCTGCTCCTCCCATGGGCTAACATTGGGAAATGGTTACTATACTTGTAAGCTGTTATTCCTGATTCTAAAGGAGGAGTTGAGTCATGTTATATATCCTTGGAATGGTAATGATGCTTCCTCGTTACTGGTAAAGTTGAATTTAAATTACTGTTTTCGAAATGGCACTATTAGAACTGTTTTAGAAATGCCACTTTCAGAAATGCCTACCACTGCAGATCCTGTGTGCAGTTTACATACCTATGTCGACTTGCCATTTAAAACCCACTTGCCTATAGAAGTACCTAATCTAATACACCATTTAGACTCCTGTGACCTCATGTCATCCTGCTGTGTATTCAACAAATAGTTATACAAAGTACCTATGCGTGATGGCTTTTTAAGTATTTCAATAAAGTCATTTGGGCATAGCGGTAGAATATTTGGATGTTTAAGAATAAAGTCGCGTACTTGTAGATACTTAAAAAAATCGTGCTGAGAAACAATATATATATCTTTTAGCTCCTGAAATGACGCAATTGTACCATCTTTAACCATAGAGCCAAGACATCCCATACCTTTTTTCTCCATGTACGCATCGTACGATCTCAAAATATTGGGGGAAACAATTCTGTAGAGTTACATGGAGTATAAAAATGAATACGTCTTAAAGAGATAAGCTTCCGAATTGAGCGCCATCCTTTAAAAGCAGACAATATTAATTTAAATCTAGTTCTTTTGTAGTAGCTAGGTTCTAGAAAACGAAGCAACATTTGTCATGATTGTGGGCCAAGTAAAAGAGAAAAAATATCAGGGGTTTCAAATATAGGTGGAGTCCCCCAATCACGAAGTATTTAATATTCTGCATAAGACAGGCCAAATAGTATAATGCAAAATTCGGAGCCCCCCATCCACCACGAAGAATTGGAAGTGTCATATATTTGGAAGCCCTGCGTGCAGCTTTCCAACCCCATAAAAATCTATCAGCTATAGATTGTAATTTCCTCTGTTGTAGTACAGGTATCTCCAAAGGCACCGACCGAAAATAATACAACACTTTAGGCAATATAGAAATTTTTAAAACATTGCGTCTCCCAACCAGCGATAGATGTAAACATTCCAGTTTCTCCAGCTGACTTTTAACAGATTGTAAAATATCTGTCCAATTCACCATAACTAACTCTTGGAGCGATAGCCTAATTTTAATACCAAGGTATCTAGCCTCCGGGGTAACCCAACAGTCATTAGGGCAAAGTCCTGTTGAGCAAATAACCTGTGTTTTCTGAATATTTAGCTTATACCCCGACACCTTACCAAATTTGCTAGGTAAATTTTCAATTTCGCGTAGTGCTGATTCTGGATCGGATGTTATGACAGCAACGTCATCAGCATAAGCTAATACACGTATAGTACCCCCAGGTAACACCATAGATCGTATGTGTTGAGATCGCATCAACATCTGTAAGAGTGGTTCGATGTACATGGCAAACAACAGCGGCGAGCATGGACACCCCTGTCGTGTGCCCGTGTAATATTAACAGCCGCTGATTCCTGGCCTGATAAGCAGATCTTAGCCCGGGGGCGTCTATACATAACCTGTATAGCATATATAATTCGAGGCCCAAAGCCCATTTTTTCCAAAATTGCCCATAAAAATGCCCATGCAACGCGATCAAACGCTTTTTCAGCGTCTAAAAACACCAAACCCACATTCATACGAGTTGCAGCAGCGTAATCCAGAACTGCAATGGCACGATGTATATGATTAATCGTACCACGGCCTAGAAGGAAACCGTGTTGTTGGTCAGAAACTAATGCCGGGACAACTTGCATCAGCCGATTCACAAGGATTTTAGAATATAGTTTCGCATCAACATTAATAAGTGAGATAGGTCGGTAAGACCCAGGAAGATGCCAAGGCTTATCTTTTTTTTAAAATACGATTATGCTTGCATCATCCCATGATGGAGGGGGGTATCCAGCTTGGGCATCAATAAATGTCGCCAGCATATCAGCTTTGATAATGGGAAATAACACATGGTATATCTCTAAAGGAAGCTTATCAATCAATCAATCAATCAATCATAACATTTGTATAGCGCGCTACTCACCCGGAAGGGTCTCAAGGCGCTTGGGGGAGGGGTCTGCTACTGCTCAAACAGCCAGGTCTTGAGTTGTCTCCTGAAGGCGAGATGGTCCTGTGTCAGCCGGAGGTGGATGGCGTGGGAGTTCCATGTCTTAGCTGCCAGGTAGGAGAAGAATCTTCCTCCGGCGGTGGCTCTTCGGATGCGTGGCACGGCAGCGAGGGCGAGTCTTGTAGAACGTAGCTGGCGGGTGGGTGTGTAGAAGGTCAGGCGGTCGTTGAGGTACTTGGGGCCCAGGTCGTGGAGAGACTTGTGTGCGTGGGTAAGGAGCCTGAACGTGATCCTCTTGCTGACGGGGAGCCAGTGCAGGTCCCTCAGGTGGCCGGAGATGTGGCTGCGTCGGGGGATGTCCAGGATGAGTCGGGCGGAGGCGTTCTGGATGCGTTGGAGTCTTTTCTGTAGCTTGGCTGTGGTTCCGGCGTAGAGGGTGTTTCCGTAGTCCAGTCGGCTGGTGATGAGTGCCTGGGTGACCGTCTTCCTGGTTTCGGACGGGATCCATCGGAAGATCTTGCGGAGCATGCGTAGGGTGTTGAAGCACGATGAGGAGACGGCGTTGACTTGTCTGGTCATCGAGAGGGAAGAGTCCAGGATGAAGCCCAGGTTGCGTGCGTGGTCTGTTGGCTTGGGAGCGGTGCCCAGGGCGGGAGGCCACCAGGAGTCGTCCCAGGGGGAGGGCGATGGTCCCAGGATGAGGACTTCCGTCTTGTCTGAGTTCAGTTTTAGGCGACTGTTCTTCATCCACTCGGCGACGTCTTTCATTCCTTTGTGTAGGCTGGTTCTGGCGGTGGCGGGGTCTCTGGTGAGGGAGAGGATCAGTTGGGTGTCGTTGGCGTAGGAGATGATGTAGAGGTTGTGTTGGCATGCGATGGCTGCAAGTGGTCTCATGTAGACGTTGAAGAGGGTGGGGCTGAGTGATGATCCTTGTGGTACGCCGCAGATGACTTTGGTGGCCTCGGATCAAAACGGGGGGAGGCGGACTCTCTGGGTTCTTCCGGCGAGGAACGAGATGATCCACTCCAGTGCCTTCTCTTGGATTCCGATGTTGCTGAGGCGCTGCACTAGGGTGCGGTGGCAGACAGTGTCGAACGGTGAGGAGAGGTCCAGGAGGATGAGGGCCGCTGTTTCCACGTTGTCGAGCAGGGTTCTGATGTCATCGGTGGCCGCGATGAGGGCGGTCTCGGTGCTGTGGTTGGCTCAGAAACCGGACTGCGATGGGTCGAGGGATCCGTTCGTTTCGAGGAAGGCGGCAAGCTGACTGTTGACGGTCTTCTCGATGACTTTGGCAGGAAAAGGGAGGAGCGAGATGGGGCGGAAGTTCTTGAGGTCGGTGGGGTCCGCTGTTGGTTTCTTCAGTTGGGCGCTGAGCTCGGCATGCTTCCAGCTCTCCGGGAAAGTGGCGGTGTTGAAGGAGGTGTTGATGATGTCCCGGAGTTGGGGTGTGATGGTGGAGTTGGCCTTGTTGAAGACGTGGTGGGGGCAGGGGTCGGTTGGAGATCCGGAGTGGATGGTGTTCATCGTGCGGGCTGTGCCTTCGGTGGTTACCATGGTCCAGGTGCAGAGGGTGGCAGTGGGGGGCGTTGGTTCGATGGTTGGGTGCGTGGATGGTGCGCTGAAGCTGTTGTGGTTGTCGGCGATCTTGCGGTGGAAGAACGAGGCGAGAGAGTCGCAGAGATCTTGTGAGGGAGTGATGTCGTTGTTGCCGGTGCTGGGGTTGGAGAACTCCTTGACGATGCTGAAGAGTTCCTTGCTGTCGTGGGCGTTGTTGTCCAGTCGTTCCTTCAGTGCTGTCTTCTTGGTGGTGCGGATAAGCTGGTGGTGTTTGCGGGTGGCGTGTTTGAGGGCGGTCATGTTGTCTGTGGTCTGGTTGAGGAGCCAGGCTTTCTCGAGGGTGCGGCAGTTCTTCTTGGAGTCCTTGAGTTCGTCGGTGAACCAGGAGGCTTTCTTGCTTCTGGGTCTGCTGGGAGGGTTCTTCAGGGTGCGAGGTCGTCGGCGCAGGTGGTCAGCCACTGCGTGAAGTTGCGGGCTGCTTCGTTGGGGTCCGTTGTGCTGGTGGGAGGGTTATGGCTGAGGGAGGTGGTGAGCTGCTCTGCGGTGATCTTTCTCCAGCTCCTGCGAGGAACCTGTTGCGGGTGGTGGTGGGTCGTGGTTCTTCTGAAGCTGAAGTGGACGCAGCTGTGGTCGGTCCAGTGAAGTCCGGTGGAGTGGCTGAAGGTGATGTGGTTGCTGGATGAGAAGACGGGGTCAAGCGTGTGGCCGGCGTAGTGGGTTGGGGTGTTGACCAGTTGCTTGAGTCCGAGGTTGGCGAGGTTGTCCAGCAGGGCGGCGGTGTTGCGGTCCTTGTTGTTCTCCAGGTGGAAGTTGAGGTCCCCTAGGAGGATGTAGTCAGCGGAGGGGAGGGCGTGCCGGCTGATGAAGTCCGCGATGTCTTCGCTGAATTGTGTGCATGGTCCCGGGGGTCTGTAGATGAGGGTGCCTCTGAGGGTCGTATTTGGGTCGGTGTGTATCTGGAAGTGGAGGGGCTCGGCGGCGGAGAAGGTGTCGTTGGAGTCGGTCGTGATGCGGATGGTGTTCTTGTGTACGATGGCGATGCCTCCTCCAGTCTGGTTGACACGGTCCCTCTGGGTGATCTTGTATCCATCCGGGATGGCGATGGCGTTGTCGGGCGCAGAGGAGGCGTTCATCCATGTTTCTGTGAGGAAGGCGACGTCTGGTGAAGTTGTGTCGAGCAGGTTCCAAAGTTCGATGGCGTGTCTGTGCACGGATCGGGTGTTGAGTAGGATGCACTTGAGGTGATTGTTGCTGGTGCTCGGCTTGGCGGGTGCGGTGCAGGTCCGGAGGCAGGTGAACTTGCAGGCTTGACAGGTAAAGGGTCCGTGGGTGCGTCTCGGGGTGGCTCGGTAGCAGGCTCGGTTTTGGTCGGGTTTGAGTGCAATGAGGGTGGCGGCGTCGTAGGTCCGTCGTGTGGGCTGGCAACGTCGGGGGCCAGGGGTCCTGGCACTGGGCGCGGTCCAGGCGCGGACGGGCGCAGACGGGCTTGCCTTTGGCGCGCCCTTGGCGCACAATCGGCGCACCCGCTGCGCGTACGCGTGGGCGTCATAAGTAGGTAGCCGGGAGGGCGGGTCAGCTGGGTGGCGGGAGCGGGGCGGCGAATGGGCTGGCGGGGGGCGGAGCCGCAGGGAGGCAGCGGCGGGATGAGCCTGTGGCGAGCGGGCGGCTCAGCGGCGGCTGGGTCGCTCAAGGCAGGCAGGCAAAACAGGTGTCAGGCAGCGGCAATCAGCGGAGGAGCATGGGAGCGACCTAGCCTGGAACAGGCTCAGCGGTCGGGCCAGTAGCTTTCCCCAAAGCCAATTCTTTAAGTGCAGTCTCAAGCTCTTGCATTGTAATTGATGCCTCTAACTCATCTTTATGTATAGAATGTAACTGAGATGGGTCAAATTTATCAACAAACTGACCAATTAAATCAAAAGAAAGATGTTCTTGGGTATAGAGGTCTGTGTAATAGTCATGGAATACCTGAAGGATACCCTCTGATGATTCAACTAGAACACCTTGACTATTTTCTATAGATGTTATACGCTGTGCGGTCTGGCGCCCCCACAGTCCCACAGTCTCACCATACTCATATCTCTCAGCACGATGAATTTTATATTGTCGTGCTATATCTTGGCTCCACGCCCCATTAATCTTTGCCTTGCATCTTGCAACTTTATCATGTGAGACACTGCTGTCCTGCTGCACACTAATATCGCGTGTCAATTCACGCTCTGCATTTAATAAATCAAGTGGAAGTTGTTGAGTTATGTTTTTTTGTTTGCGTTGCAGAGCCCAGCCATAGCTACATGTCTCACCACGTAGTCCTGCCGTAAAACAGTCCCATACCATTGCATATAAGGAAGAGCCCCAATTAATATAAAAAAACTGTTGGGCCCAATCTAAAACATGTCGCACATATGTTTCATCCGAAAGAAGTTTCTTATTAAATGTGAAAGACCGTTGCACACGCTGGATTTTAATCAAGGGCATGTCTATTACGATCGGAGCATGATCAGAAGTAATACGTGGCCTTACAGACATTCGAGAACCTTTCGCCAAATGGCTAGGTAAGAAGATGTAGTCTAACCGCACAAATTTCTTATGAGATGAAGAAAAAAAAGTAAAAGCTGGATCCCTCGGATTTGCCAGGGGCCACCCATCAATCAGCTCATGTTGAAGCAATAATTGTCGTAATTCTCTGAATACCTTTGGCTTCCTGCCTGTGTAGCCACTAGATTTCAGATCCCAGGTATTAGGCTCACCAAGAATATTAAAATCGCCGAGTAGAAATAGTGGTGTACCCCATAGAGCCAGCTCCACATTCAAAAACTCTAGCACTGCCGCATCGTCAATATTTGATCCATATACCGTGCATATCGTAACTGTAACATTCCCTATAATACACTCAGCGACTGCCCAACATCCTAGACTATCAACTTTAGTTTTTCCTGTTACAACTATGGACTGCCGCCCCAGTATAGCCACCCCCCGGTTCATGGTAGATTGTTGTGAGGCCGCCAATACTGTATACCCAAAATCCCTCAAAACCCTTCCTATTCGCCCATGGGATATGCGTCTCCTGGAGACAAATAATATCCGGTTGAATTAAGCGAATTTCATGCAGCACTCGTTTACGCTTAAGAGCATTACTAAGGCCACATACATGAAATGAACACATACAAAAATTATTGCTAGCCATCACGTCCGGTGATTCATTAGCCAGTAGCACCGATAATTACATGAATAATTAGAAGAAAGCAATATATGTTGTCTTGAAACTTTCTGGCTTTGACCAAACTTTTCCCCCTTTAATCCCAAGAACCCCCCTGATGACCCCCCTAACCCTCCACCTACCCCATCATGCCCCCCCACCCACCCCATGTGACCCTCCCCCAAAACTAAGGCAAAGGGGCCTATCGCCCCGTAGATATGTGTGTAAGCAACTCTCGAGTTTGGACATATCCGTTATCCTGAAAGGATAGAGCATGAGGGTACAAACCAAATATAGAGAGACAAATATACAGAATTCTTAACATCCCCTCATGCTAGTGTACTCAAATACTCCTTTGCTGGGGCCTCAGATGTGAAAAATCGATTCTGGCCTTTATACACAGTTTTTAAAGTAGAGGGTTGGAGAAGAAAGACTTGAGCACCCTTCAATTGAAATGGGGCAATCAACTGGCGCAATCGTCAGCGATTTTCTACAGTAGTGTGGCAGTAATCAGGGCGCACAAAAAATTCAATACCCTTCCCAGTACGCTTTTTATCCGGCCTTGCAAGATCGTATACTGCCTGCCTTGCCAGAAAGTTGTTTAAAGATATCAAAATGGCACGGGGATATTGACTGCCTTGCTTGCCCCGTGACGGTCGCTGCCGAAATGGAAAGCGGTGTGCCCGTTGAATCTCCTGGGACCAGTGCCAGTCCTTAACCACCGGAAAGGCCTCTTCAAAAAGTTCAACCACAAACTGTCGCATGTCCTGTCCCTCACGCCCTTCAGGGACTCCCAAGATCCGCAGGTTATTGCGACGCAGTCTATTCTCCAAATCGACCAGTTTAATATTGACATCTTCTTTCTGAGCCTTAATACCATCGATATCAGTGTTATTAAGTACAACTTGATCTTCAAGTACAGCAATACGACCTTCCGCCTCTACCATTCTATCTGTAAAGTCGTTGCATGATTTCACCAGCCGTCGCACTGTATTCTGGAGTTTTTTACAGGCAGTATGCGTTTTCAAATGCTCAGCTTTAGCCTCTAGGCCTTGATCTGCAATAGCTTTCAAGATTATATCTAGTGGGGCTTGGCTTGAGATCCCAAGGCTGTAGCTATCACTAGCTTGATCAGAGGAGCCTTCCTGGCCACCATGGTCTGGCATAGCCTCTTGATCTACTTCAGTCATCCCCCCCGTTAGGGATTTCCTCTCCCCAGTTGCTGTCCGCTTGTTGGTTTGCCATAGATATGAATGTAGCTTCCTTACTAGTGTTTTCTAGTGACGAAGTCTCCACTTCGTCGTCCAGATCACCCTCCAGATCAGAGCCCCCGGAATGTTCTGACAATGAGTAAAATTCGCTGTCCTTACTGCTAATAGGGTCACCTTCTATCCCTTCTTCCCTAGAAGGATTCACAGAGATACCCAAAATTTGTGTAGGTTCATCACTATTATCCACCTCGGTATCATCGTCAACTATACCATCAACACCATCAGCAGTAGAATCTTGAGCCAGAGCAGTTTGTGGTATGGTAAGCAGAGGGGAAACCGCTGGGGAAACAACTAGCTGCTCCACCAGCGCTTCCACCAGAGTCTTATCTTGATCAATATCAGCCTCCAGAGCATCAGCGGTTTTATTGCCACTGTCTTCGACGGTCAAATGTTTAACACTGGATTCTTGGGTTTAGTATTAAACATTTGCGGTATTTTCGGGGTACCCACTTGACCAAGATCCAAGTCATTGTTGCTGCCATCTTGTTTTGTTTTTGCCGCAAGAGCGGCGTGGGCCCCAATCTGGCTCTCCCCACTAGGTCTAGTTTTCCCTCCACAACTAGTTTTTGGACCCATAGTAAAGGGTTTCTTTTTTTTTTAGATTCTTTTTTATATGAGCAATGTGGAGAGGTAATATAAAGTCACAAGAGAAAAAAGGAAAACAAAGTCTATGGCAATAGTATCCGCAGAGTGAGCGAGAGACGTGTAGCAAAAGTTTTCAGCTTAGGAGAGTATCAATATTGTATCTAGCATCTTGTATTGCAAACTTTGTAGCAGTTTTCAAAAAAGAAAGCCAGATGCCCTCTGCCTCCGTCCCACTGCACCTCACCGTAGCGTTCAGCCTTCAACCTTCAGCCTACAGCCATGACAAACTGCCGGTTTCAGACTTGCCGGTAGTACCGCTCCACACAGCTCCACAGAAGTCCCCGGGCATCCAACGGCTCCCAACGCAGAATTCACCTGAGCTCTCGACGTCTCGGCGCCAGGCACGCCTCAACCTCTCCTGCGAGAGGCAGTATGCGGTGTTGCAATATGTCTCGCCGGCTTGCCGTCTCCTTGCCTCCACGGCTCCATACCACGCCGCCCCACCTCTCGCCTCCTCGCCGCTCGCCGATCAGAGGGTGTATGCTGCGAGTCACCAGCTGCTACAAGCCGCCACAGCCGCTGTAGCTTACGTCGACACCAGCAGCCTCAATCACACCGCCGCTGTCGCCATATGTGTCCCGTCGGGTCGCACACCAGTAGACAGCCGGGAACAGCCACCGGGACCCCAAATAAAGTAGATAAAGTAAGTATGTCGGATTGCCAAACGGAGCTCTTCACACGCGCGCCCGTCTCGCAGGCGCCATCTTGCCTCTTCGATACTTTCACTTTGAATGAGTATGATTAATGTTGTTGATTTGTTTGTGATAAGCCACTAATAAGCACTTGATGAATTAAGTTTTTTGAGCCAAGAAGATTTTGTTAGTTGTAAAAAAAATCCCTTTTACCTTATCTAAGCTTTCTAAAAGTGGCATTTTCAGAATTGTGACTTAAAATCTGACATTAGCATTAAAATGGATTGTAAATAGGGCTCCCGGTTTTCCATTTAAATAGATTTTTACATATAAATACAGACGGAAAACAATTTTTACTTTGTCTGTATTTATATGTAAACACTGCAAAATACTAGAAAATTGCGGTGCTGTCGTGCTCGAATCTAGAACTATCTCGCCCCCTGTCATGTGTGGCAGCCTGGGATGAAACAGCTTCCCGGGCACAAACACAGTCACACCTGAGCATTTCGCGGGTCTTTAAAAGACCATTTGCATGGTAATGAGGGTTTGTTGTTGTTTTACCCCTTGTAAGAGCCCCTGCAGCTCCTCTCTGACTATTGGTTAAAGATTCAGCCACCCCCGGATTTTTTTTCTTGGTCCCCCCCCCGAAATTTGGCTCTAGTTGCGCCTCGGGGCTGAACATTTTATAATAAGGATTTGTGAACTTTTCTTCATACAAACTCCTTATCAACAGAAGGTCCCGGATAAAATCATTTTATTTAATAAAAAAGGAAACGCGTCACTCTGACTGGGTTTATACTCAGCTTTCTAGTCTCGGATTTAAAGTGTGAAAGGCAACAGAAATCACCAGCTTTTCAGGACAAGCGCAGACTGGTGGCGACACACACAGACGCACTCATACTCACACACACCTCTGCGGAAGATCTGTTTAAGGGCAACTATGGTGCAAATAATAAATAATTACATAGCGCATGGATTCCACCCACATGCCCAATAGCGCTACTCGGGAACCAAACCAATTTTCAACTAACTCCTTCGACCTGGACATTGGAACAATAAAAGGAAGTTAAAACCGCAAACTTCAGTTTTCTGTGTAGGGCTTGCTGACAGTTTCTTATGGATTCATAGCACTGCAAATGGGATAATGTGCCGAGCTTTGGAAGGGTCAAAAACCGAGACTGCACAGAGATTGAACGTGGGACCTGTATCTTGCACAATGTCTTGTTCTATTTTCTACATGAAGAGAACAATATTTGTGCTCTGGCACGCATAGAAAAAAATACAGCGATTAATCACAACATTTAAATGTACACTCCCATATTTCAATGCACACTCCAGAATCTTTACAAACACACCGCATTGCTAATCCCAGTCTTTGTCAACTGATTGCACAAGGCTGGTGGCAGAGAAGCAGAGGAGAATGCTAAAATGAGGAATTAAATAAACGAGCCGACACATTGTTACCGTAAATAACTCCCCATGTTAACTGGCGCAAATCATGTTCATACCTTTGGCACGCCTGCATGAAGTACCCGTATCATACTGTACATATGTACACATAGGGCCTTCTCATACAATCTTGGCTAACGCTCCTGTTTTTTAAACCTGAAGAATTGCCTCACGTGTACACATTGATTGGAAAACAAAGGCATCCCATTCCATTTAGGAGAACCATATTTCCAGTAGGTACGAATTTATTGAACAAAGACAGCTTCAGTTCCCCACATATTCTGAAACACATTTGGAATCTGTGTACAGGTAGGAGCATTTGTTGCTGTCCCAGCCCTTCAGAGAAATCACCATCTCCAAGGCTCTGCCTCTCAAGTGACCTCTGCGCCAGCCCTCCGTCATTTCTACTTGAAAGGTACGTGAATTTCCCCTATGTAAAAAGTAAATATGTGAGACTCCAAAGGAACGAGGGCACACCACCACCCACTCATTGGGTCCCGGCAGATCGGTACTTAATCTCCAGTACTACCCTGTTACGGTAACTAGACCCCATAATTTGCACTCCCACATCGGTGCTGTCCGGGCTCTCGCCTGCCCCTTCTCCACTCAGGGGTGCCAACATCATGCCATAGCCTCCCCCAACACCCCTGACACCTCTTGTCCCAGGCCCCGTACAGTTGCCCAGCTCTGCCCACTGATGCCTTTAGCTCACCCACCCCCCAGGCAGATGTGCTGTCTCTGCCTCGAGTGACTATCACTATCGCCCACTCCCACCTGGCGCTCTTGGTTGCTCCTGATAAGTGCTTGTACTCTATCCTAATGTGTCTTATAACAGAACTGAGAAGGACAGGTCCTCTCCTTTTCAAATTACTCAGTACCGGATCATTTAAAGCACTGCTAAAGCCACAGCAAATTGCTAGTTTAAGTGAGCGCATGTGTGCATATTCAATTTAAATACATGTGGGAAGATACTAGCTGTAGCTTCGTCTTTTGCTTGTGGCAAAAATAAATGTGAATAAATACAGAAAAAATGCCCAAAAAATAAATATGGATAAATACAGACGGAAATGGCAAAAAATTAAATACCATAAAACCAGGAGCCCTAATTGAAAATTACAATATGTTAGACACCAAACTCAACATCCCTACTTGCTCCCAATTGAAAGCTAGCACTTATTACATGTAATAACATAGCTGAATATTATCCAAAGGGAGAGGTAGGTCGTGCAGTAGTGCAAAGGAATCTTGAGTTTTTTTTAACACCTAGACATGTAAAATATAAAAGTACATGTCCAACTTTTTCAATACAATGCGCCCTGCCCATTGCGCTGTTTAGGGCCTACCCTAGGGGTGATTTATATGTATTAAAAAGGAAGGTTTAGGCAAGAGACATGTTTAAAGGGCTCTTTAAGTGAGTGCCACAATTAGTGCTGCAGTACCACTAGTAGCGTTTAATTTACAGACCCTGGGTATCTGTAGTATCAATTTACTAGGGGATTACAAGAACATTAAAGGTGCAAGTTGGATGTTGTCAGGTCTCTCCCAGTGGGACACGCTCACCAAGCACGGCCTGCAGCTGGGATCAAGGGCACCTGGCCGCTGTGCTTACACTCATTGGTGGTTTCTGATTCTGACAATGATGATCCTCCATGCAGTAGTTTGACTAGGGATTGTTGGCCATCCCCAAGCAAAGTGTGCCTTATGACGCTATGATGGGGCAGCGCCTTCTCATGTCTTTCCCAATCCATCATGGCCACCATCAACTTTTTGTCAATGGAAAAATCCCAATCCAAAAAAAAGGGTTTTAAATCCCCTTGACACTTGATTTTTTTTCAGGTAATTTTTCCATTCTAAGAGCCTTGGAAGGAATGTCAGGTACGGCACAATGCTCCCTGATCACCACTTCCGGTTTGGATTCATTATCGCTTCTGTGTGCTGTTGTACTGGAGGTTTTTCTGCCTTGCTGCTTTTTCCTCCTAGCGGTTTTCTTAGAGGGCACTTTCCCACTTTGTGTTTCTTCACTGGCCGGTAAGGTGGCTTGCAGAGGTGATAATCCAGCTTGGGACTTCCTACTAGCCAGCCCAGAGACGCTGATTTGCATCTATCTCTTGAGAGGTGAAAGCTAATTTTACCATAATTAAAGGAGAGAGCACAAACTCTTTAGCACTGGTTACCAGTGGTAAACTGTGCAAAGTCCTAAAACCAACAAAAAATAAGTCAGTTAGTAGTTTGTTTGAAAGGTTATCGAGGAAGCAGAGGCAACTATATACTGCTTTCCAAAATATATAGACTCTAGCAAATAAAAACCTCAAACCAAAATATTCCTGTTCTGAAAAAGCATGGGAAGTTTCTTGCTCTAGTTGCAATATTGAAACCATCCCACCCCCTCCTCTGTCATAAAATTTCCCTGCTACTTCTCCAATGTAAGTACTGGGCTGCCCACAGATCTTTCTGGTCTCCTTCCCGTCTCTATAAACATGGCCTATCAGAACCAGAGCCATGCTGGCATTGCGGTTCTCCTTCTGGGGAGCTTCTGGGGAGCTTGACCTACTACTCTTTTACTGCGAACATGTTAGACTTCTATGGAGAGCGATTGCGGAGACCCTCAATATTATTTTTAAAAATCAAGCTTACTCTAAACTATATAATAGTTTCTCTAGGAATCCGTGCTTGCTTAAATGTCACACGCTTAGACGCCTGGGACTGTTTCCTGATTGACTTTTTGCTTTCTTTTGGTGTGAAAACCATCCTAACAAACTGAGAAAATTACAATAACATCTCTCATCATACATGGCGGGCTTGGGTATGCTTTATAAGAAGTGCAGACAACAGCATATTCAACTGCAAATACAACAACAAATCCTCCTATTTATTATGGTCAACACTCTGTGTAGTCGTCCAGCCGTTCCAATCATGAATCTTCAATGTTTGGTAAATGCTTGAAAATGGCATGTCCCTCAAACCCCAAGGAATGCAATAATTACATTTTTTTATGTTGGGGCATGGCTTCGATGCCACACCAAGATGGCGCGTCCCTGCTGAGCTCCGTCACGAGCGCAGAGTCTCTGTACATACGGAAGCCTGTATTTCCCTGCAATCTTCTTCATGAAGGCAGAATTACATGGGGGAACAGTGGTGGTAAGCATTTTTGCACGCTTTGGTGCATTTATAATGCTTTTCTTGACCCGAATGCCGCGGCGGTGATTTGCTCTTCACGGACGCGTCCGCCTGCCATTTTGTCTTGGCACTGAGCGCATTCACTGTTTTATCTTTTCTTTTTCCTAGGTGCGTTTTTCCTGCTACCTTATCAGCTATGCTGCCTTTTTGGGAGAGCCTGTCTCCTCTTAATAAGAGGAACTTCTCCACATCTGCGGTCAGTACACAGCTATGCTGCCTTTTTAGTTAAGCACCTGCCTCCTGTCACACAGAGGAACTTCTCAATATTTACTGTTGAATGCACACATATGATGCCTTTCAGTGAACTCCTGTCTCCTACCATATAGAGTATTTTCTCCATATCTGCTGCTGGATGCATAGTTATAATGCCTTTTTTGTGAGTTCCTGCCTCCTATTATATAGAGGAACTTCTCCTTATTTGCCTTCTCTGGTTTTTTGCATATTGCTTTCTGTACCAATACATTGCAAGGACTAATTTGGGCAGTACTATTTTACCTTGATGGCTAGTGCAATGCACTCCTCAATTAGGTCATCCTCTTCAGGCACCAAACCCAAACGAGCAAAAAATGATCCTCCTTCCCCTATTTTATCAGCCAACAACCCTGTGCTGAACTCTATTTTGGATGAAGTACGTGGTTTACAGTCTTTCATGGCAGTTACCAATGGAAAATTGCAGCAAATCGAAGAGCGCTGGATTACTATGGAAAAGGAAGGTGTCAGATTTGGAACAACGTGTGGGAGACCTCCAAGATTTATCTACTAAAATACCTATGATAGAATTTATTTATTTATTTATGCATTTTTATATAGCGCGGACTTTACCCGAAGGTGTCAGAGCGCTTCACAATAGGAACAGAACTGATACATGAGAACATTACACGTGAGCAAAATACAAAGGCAAACGTTACATTAAATGAAGCAAAAATGACATCGTGCGCCAACAAAATATAAGAGGTAGCAAACGGTGCATTACAAAAGTGACAATCGTGAGCCAACAAAATACAAGAGGTAGCAAACGGTGCATTACAAAAGTGACAATCGTGAGCCAACAAAATATAAGAGGTAGCAAACGGTGCATTACAAAAGTGACAATCGTGAGCCAACACAATACAAGAGGTAGCAAACGTTGTATTGCAGGAGGAAAAAGTGACGTGTGCAGGTTACAGAAAGCATACAAAATAAACATAGAGGTATAATACTGCAAAATATGGAGGACACTCCAGCACAAGAACAAACGTTACATAGGCACTGGTGGCACTTGTGCAGGTATCGAAACAAACAAATGTAAGAGGTAGAAAACAGTGTGATACAGGAGAAAGTGACGGGTGCATGTTACACACGAGTCCCAGATACAGGAAGAAGGATAATACTGCAATAAAAGGCAGACTCTCAAACCACAAGAACACACTGGGAAGACACTTCCATAGTCATGAAAAGTAGATTTTTCAGTAGTTGAAGGGCTTCCTTCAGATAAAAGAGAGGGCATGGATTACATTTGGAAATGTCTTTGAAGAAGGAGAACTTTGAGGTCAGTTTTGAAGGCCTGAGAGGAGGTGGTGGTCCGGAGCCTAGGCGGAAGTGAGTTCCAGATTCTCACTGCGCTGCCTGAAAAGGATTGGTCCATCGATCTCTCCTTCTTGAAAGTGGGAGGTTCAAGCAGTAGATTTTCCGCATTTTGTGATGGTCTAGAGCCTCCAGAGAGTTTCAATTTATTCGCCAGGTAGCGTGGAGAGGAGGAGTGCAAGGCTTTATGGGTGATGCAGGCAGTCTTGTAGATAGCTCTAGCCTCGATGGGAAGCCAGCGGAGGGAGGATAACATGGGAGTGATGTGGTCGCTTCTTTTGGCCCCATAAATAAAACGAGCAGCTGAATGTAGAACAGACTTCAGGGGGGAAAGGTGGGATTTGGGGAGGCCAGTCAGAAGAGAATTGCAGTAGTCCAGTCTAGAACACGAAATTCATAGATTGAAACTTCACAACCTACGTCTTTATGGTCTTCCGGAAAACGTTGAAGGTCCCGATCTCTTGGTCTTCTTGCAAAAATTCCTCTCATACCTTCTAGATCTTCCTAGAACTCCACCATTGAATATCCAGCGTGCTCATCATTTAGGACGTCTTCAACCTCATTCTTCCAAACCACGTGGAATTATAATGCTTTTTCTGGAATTTACTGTCTTGATGCGTCTTCTCAAGGCGGCTAAGCTAAAATGCCATCTTATTTGTTCTGGCCAAAATCTGTTCATATAACAAAATGTCTCAAATGCTACCAACGCTCATCGCAAGGAATTCGTAGCACTTCGTCCTCAAATGAGGCATCCTTGTTACTGCAAGATCACTCATGAAGGCACTTCCCGGTCATTTGAGGATCCAGTGAAACTTAAATAATTTTTGCATAATATTGCGAATTGAAACATGGAGATTTCTTCTTAAATTTTTCTAGTTGTTCACTTCTCTTTTTCCTAAGTTTTTCTCTCTATGGTATACGTCAATCAATCAATCAATCAATCACAGACATGTATATAGCGCACTACTCACCCGGAGGGTCTCAAGGCGCTAGGGGGGGGGGAGAGCTGCTACTGCTCCTCTTAAACTAATCATATTATCTTTATCTACATCATTATTTTCTTTTCCTCTATTTTTGCTCTTATCCCCTTTTTCATGCTTTTATCCCATGGCTACCTCCTTTACTACTTTTGTAGTTCCTACTTTCTTCTGTCGCTGTTCTTGCTTTTAGTGTAAGCATGTTCCCAACTTATCTCTTATTCTCTGTATTTCAGACCTGGATCTTTTTCCTTGATCTTTCTCTTTTTTTCTCATCGTATCCCTTTTTTCACTTTTCATATCTTTCCCTTTGTTCGATATCTCCTTTCAAGGTTCCCCTTTATAATTTTTCCCCTATATGTTTCAGTGTCTCTTTTTCCTTTTATTATTTTCATTTTAATGACTTTTATTTTCCAGGACTTGTTGATTGTTAAATGTTGTCTTTCTTGTTTATTGATTGGTACTGCAGATTGTTGTTTCTGTTTCCATATGTTCCCCTCCATCCTTCATCATGTTTAACGTTGTCTTGTGGAATGTTCGTGGTCTAGGTAATCTTGTCAAGCGTCAGAAGGTATTGTCTCATTTATTCAAACTTAGGGGGTCATATGGCTGTGGTGATCCACCTGCCAAAAACTACTGCCCACTGAAATTTCCCCATGCCACATATTCATGGCGAGGGGGGGGGGGGGGGGACGCCAGCGAACTGAAAGACCGTCCACTGGTTTTCCACCCGGTCCAAGAGTCGACTGGGCGGAAAAGCTGTTAACATGGTGGCGGTGTCTGGGAGACACCACCATCCATATTAGCATATCTACGGGGACACGCAATTGCGGGCCCATAGCAGGCCCCCAGGGATTCTGGTGTATGGGGGTGCACATGGAGTTCCATACACAACATGGCAGGCACTGTGCGGTGCCTTCCACGTTGTGCATGGAAGTGCACAACATGCCTTCTTTGCATTGCGGCGGGCGGTGCTGAGAGCATCGCCCACCGCAATGTCAAGAATGCAGGATGCGCCTGCCATTGTGACGGGCGCATCCTAATGTCACCAACAGGACCCCCGCACCAATGGCGGACGGTCCCATTCCACGAAAGGATGGCGGGAGGACTTTGTCCACCCACCATCCTAATGACCCCCTTAATACTCATGTTGCCTTTTTACAGGAAACTCATTATATTGATGTGGAGTCCCTTAAGCTTCAACGCCAATGGGTTAATCACGTTTTTTTTTCTCCCTCTGTTGATCAACATGGTGGTCTTGCTATTTTATTTCATAAGTCACTAAATGCACAAATATTATCAACTGAATGTGACTCAAACGGGCGATGGTCTTTGGTAGATGCTATTATATGTAAAAAATAAGTCACTTTTTTTTTAACACTTAGGGTCCTGTCAAACCTGATCCAGAATTTTAGCATGATATTAAAATGAAAATATCCTCCATTGATAACCCTAACTTAATAGTTGGCGGTGATTTTAATAATTGGTTAGACCCTTTCTCGGACAGAAAATCTAAATGTAAATTTAAACCTGATAAGACTCATAAGGCCTTTCAATCTGCCATAGCTTCTCGTCCTCTTTCTTTTCAAATGTTCACCATACTATGTCTCATACTGACTATATTTTGGTTTCTAAATCATTGCTTCCCTCTATAAATTCCTCTGAAATTGGTTCTATTTTTATTTTGGATCATGCCTCTGTTTGTTCCTAGTTTGATATGTCCTTCAATGCTTGCAAACAAGGTCGTTGGTGCTTTAACAATTTACTACTCTCAGACCAAACATTTATTTTAGAAGCAACTTCCTTTATAAATGATTTTTTTCAATTTAATCAATCCAAAGGTACTTCTGTGCATAATAATTGGGATGCTTTTAATGCTTCTTTTAGAACCTTTACTATTGCATACTTTGCAAGAAAAAAGAAATGACTAACTACTGAATACCATGCAACCCTTCAAAAGATTAAGACCTTAGAGCATATTTATTTTTCCTCAAAATCCTCCTCAAGTTTGCAAGAACTGATTAAAGCCAAATCTTCCTTCAATAAGATTGCCATTGTTGATGTTTGTAATATTCTTCTTAAAATTAAATCTAAATTTCATGGGGGCCAAATTAAGGCGGGGAAAGTGTTAGCTAACTATTTAAAAATCAAATCAGAACGTAAGGCTATTGGCCCTATTCGCTCTGCACAAACTAACCAACTTCTTTCCTCTGATTCAGAAATTATAAATACTTTTCAGTCCTTTTAAGAATTATTATAAACAGATGATACGAACCCATCCACAAAAGATTTTGAGACCCTTTTTCAGGGAATCCCTAAACCTGCCTCCCTAACTGATACTCTTTTACCCCTTGAGAGAGATATCTCCTTTCAGGAGATTACTGATGCTCTCAAATCTTTAAAAAAGGCTAAAGCCCCAGGACCAGATGGTTTCTCCGTTGAACTACTCTCATCCATTTTCACCATTTTTGGCCCAAAACTATTGGAGCTTTTTAATTCATTCCTATCTAATGCTAAGGCATGTAGTTCCTCTTTGGAAGCCTTCATTATCGTGATTCCTAAACCAGATAAAGATTCTTCCCTCTGTCAAAACTTCCGCCCCATTTCACTAATTAACTATGATTGTAAAATGTTTGCAAACATTTTACCTACCCAAATAGAAAATGTCATTCCACTCCTTATAAAACCAGATCAAGCTGGATTTATTAAGGGCAGACTGGCCTCAGATAACGCCAGAATGTATTCTAAAGTCATTGCCCTTGGGAAAAAGTGTTCATCCCCTGTAGCTGCTCTTTCATTGGATGCCGAAAAGGCTTTTGACCAAATAAATTGGCAATATATGTTCTACACTCTTCAGTGGTTTGATTTTGGTCAAAAATGTATTTCCTTTCTCAGATTGCTATATACAGACCCTCGGGCCTGTGTATTTGTTAATGGTCATTTCTCTCCCTATTTAAGTTATAAAGAGGCACTAGACAGGCTTGTCCTCTTTCCTCCTTACTTTTTCTCCTTTGTTTAGAACCCTTTCTGGAACGTATCCGACGTAACCACGATATAACTGGTTTTACTCTCAATTCTAATGAAGTTAAGCTCTCAGCATATGCAGATGATATCCTGATATATCTGTCTAATCCATGTAACTACCTTGACCCTTTTATACAAGAGATTACTTTATATTCCACTGTATCTGGATATAAACTAAATTTTTCTAAAACTGAGATTCTACCGCTAAACTCATCCTGTTATCGTTCCATCTTTGACAAAACTATTTTTACTTGGTATCCCCAAAAGATTAAATACTTAGGAATATGGTTCTCCTCCAACATACCTGCTACTTTAGCTTACAATTTTTCTGCTTTAAAACTTAAACTTACAAACTTACTGTATTCCTTGTTCCCGTTATTTTTATCCTGATGTGGCAGGCTCGACACAATTAAAATGATGGTTGTCCCTCACGTTCTTTTTATGCTCTCAATGTTACCCTTTAAAATTCCTACCTACTATTTCTCTCAAATTATTTCTATTTGTATTAAATTCCTTTTGAATAAAAAACGTGCTCATATTGCTATATCTAAATTAATCCAAACCAAATCAGAGGGTGGTGTACTCTTTCCTGATTTTAAATGATATCATACTGCTTTCTTAATTCTCCAGTTCTATGCTTTGTCAAAGGACTAGCAATATTTTCCTATGCCAACATGGGTTGCTTTTGAATGCTCTTTGTTAAATGACTTTTACATTTAAAGATAATGTGTTTATGACTAATTGTACCTTTATTTCCAAATACCCTATTTTAAAATACTCTCAACATTTGCTACATTCTTTCTTTACCCAAGGATTTGATTTCTATCAATCCTTTTTGTTCTCCTCTTTATGGTATAACAAACACATTAAATTTCGCCATAAATCTTTTTATTTCAAACACTGGAAGGAGAAGGGTATTTTCTATGTGCATCAAGTAACTGAGAATAATTTAATTCTTTCCTTTCTGCAACAACAAGAATATTTGGCCTTCCAGACACTTGTATTCCTCAATATAATAAATTATTTCTGCTACTCCAAACTTTTCTCCTGAATTATAACTTCAACTCTGATGCTCTTTAAATTGTTCCTGCTACACCTTTATTTTATATTACTTTGAATCCCACCTCACAAGCCTCTTTCATATACAAATCTTTGTCTGCACCACTTAATACAAGGAACAAGTCTCCTATTGAATTACTTATGGAAAATGACTTATCTCACTCATTTTCTGTCCTCCAATGGGATTGATTGAGGCAAAAGATTTTTAAAACCTCTAAGGCTGCTAACATTACACAATCTCTGTACTTTATATATAACGGAGTGGTTGTTACTCCTCAATCTCTACATAAAATTGACTATTCTACATCTCCCTTGTGCTGGTCCTGTCTCTCCTCTGAAGACTCTCTGATACAGCTACTTTATTATTGTCCTAATGTATATGAATTTTTGAAAGTTGTATGGTCGAAATGTCTATTGATTTTTTCATATAATATTCCTTTTATTATTCATAATATTTTTCTAGGTACCATATCGCATGATATTGATCATCTTCCTTAAAAAAACGTATTATTTGACCTTTTTATTGCTCTTGCTTTTAAGGTTATATTTATCCTGTTGGAAAGATAATTCTAAGTTATCCTTTTTGTTCTGGTGGAACTTGATTTGTGACAAACATAGAATTGCCTCTGTCGCATTCCTCTGTATATCAAAAGATTAAATCCGATTTATTATAGTTACCTTTTACTTCTTTATTATCCTCACACTCATTCTTTTCATAACACCTTTTTTAAAATATTGATTTGTTCCCTCTCCCTCTCTTACCTCCTTCCCTCCCCTGTATGTCCTCTATATCCTCTCTTTCTCTTTTCTTTTTCCTACATATATATATATATATATATATATATCTCAATTCAAATACAAGCCTAATCGCTTGCGATGCCTCTCCCCAGCCACTTATCAGCGGCGGTCCGCGACCAGGCAGGCAGCCTCAAAAGCATAACCACGGCTGTTTGTTCCTTTATACGAAAAAGCAGCAGTCACGGACACCACGGATTTCTTTGCAGCAAACTTGATTTATTAGCACAGAGGACCGGCAGGTTAACACTCAACGCGTTTCAGGATCACTCCCTTGTTCATGAGAGCCTGAGCCTATGTTACCTAACATTATATACATCACACGTGATTCCCTTTCACCATAGTTAGTGAAGACAGACTTCGCTTTTCAAAGAGTATATTTTCAATCGGTTTAAACTTGAATTTAAATTAAATGTGTATATTTAATTGTAATGAACACAAAATAAAATAAAACACTCAAAAAATCTATTTACACTAAAGCGTATAATAGTACATGCAGCCACATATCTGTGAGTGTGTTTATGTGCTCATTAATAAAGTTGCATTTTAAAGAAAAAATGTGCCAATAAGTATCCGACTACACAGCCGGTCCTACATTCATTGCCCAAGTGGGCAGGGCACTTATTTTTCTTTGTAATATGCCGGAGATACACCTCTCCTGCCGTACTCATTCAACCTATTTCGCCTCAGTGGGCATATCCGTCACCGGTGAACGAGATTACAGTCTGTTGCCACAGTGGGCTGAGCATCAACATTTCATAATGCGGCCAACCTGAGCGTCTCAATGCTAGGCTTCACTACCGGTTCTTCACATTAAGCATGTCCAGTCGAAAATGTACAAAAAATAACAATACATCACCCTCATTGTATAAGTAACATAAATTCAAATTAATAATAACAGTTAAAAAACAGTTAAAATGCAATCTGCTCGGCGGCATAAAGCAGTTCTGTGTAAGCTGTGAAAAGATACATATATACATATTCAGAATTATAACATACATATATGGACTAATTACCCCAGATGTACTGCCAGCTCCTCATCGAAGTTATGGCCTGAAGGGGTGAGAGTCCTATACTGTATGATCAGCTTAGACTCCAGTCTGCGGAGTTCCTTTAGTCTGTTTCCTCCCCTAATGTCTACTTTAACAAAGTCCAATACCACAAAACTCAACAGATTCATATTCTGTTCATGGTGACTTTGAAAGTGGCGAGCCATAGGGTAAGCCTTGTCGTAGTTCTTAATTGCACGTAAGTGCTCCAAAATCCGTATTTTGGCCTTGTGGATGGTACTCCCAATATAGGATTAACCACACGGGCAAAATAGAGCATATACCGCGTATTCCGTGTTACACAAAGTATGCTTTTTGATCACATAAGGCTTACATTCTGAGGACAGTATACATTCCTTCTTGTTTCTGCTGTTCTTGCAGGCTTTGTAGCTTCTGCATGTGTAGAACCCTTGGATTCCCGTTATCCCTGACTTAGTAGGCTCTACCGTTCTACAAAGAGTGTCTATCAGAGATCTGGCTCTCTTATATGTGATTTGTGGGTATGACCCTATGTAGTCAGCTAGATCTTTATCTGTTCCTAGGGTAGACCAAAATGTATTCAAACTTTTTCTCACTGCGTATGTTTGTTTGTTATAAGTGGTTATGAATCTTACAGTCTGGTTGGTAACTACTTTGTTTGCAATGCCATCATCTTTCTTTTTTATCTTTTCAACAAGCAAAGATTCCCTCGGACGTTTGGACACCTCAATCAAAGCTTTATTCACTGTTTTATGAGTGTATCCTCTCTTTAAAAACCGTCCGATCATGACTTTAGATTCAGTTTCAAACTTTTTTGCGTTACTACAATTACGCTTGGCTCTTAGGAGTTCTCCCAGTGGTATGCTCTGAATAAGTGCGTTAAAATGGCAACTTTTGGCATGTAGCAGGCTGTTTCTTGCAGTACTTTTTCTGAAGAGACAACTCTCAATTCTGTTATTCCCAATAAATAGTCTGAGATCGAGAAAATTTAATGATGTCTTAGACCATTGTGCTGTAAACTGGAGATTAAAGCAATTGATGTTTAATACTTTAACAAATTCATTTGCTTATTGTTCCGTTCCACTCCATATACAAAAAATGTCGTCTATGTACCTTGTGCACATTGAGACCGTGTCTCTAAATTGTGCTAGTGCGCTTACTACTTCCTCCTCCCAATACCCCATATAGAGACCTGCAAAAGATGGCGCAAAACAGGTCCTCATAGATGTACCAAGGGTTTGGTGATATATTTTATTATCGAAGAGGAAGTAGTTCTGTTTGAGGCAGATATTGATCATTTCAAGTAACATCTCTGTATGGGCAAAGTAAGAGACCGACCTATTGTGAAGGAAGTGCTTACAAGCCTCTACCCCTTTGTCATGCGGGATGCATGTGTACAAACTAGACACGTCCATTGTAAGTAAAGAGTAATCCTCTTTCCATTCGATTTTTCCCAATTACCGCAAAAAATCGCCCGTGTCTTTGATGTACGAGGGGAGTTGTTGTACTAAGCCCTGAAGAAAAAAATCAACATATCTTGAAGTGTTTTCAAGAAAACTGCCTCTCGAAGACACAATAGGCCTCCCTGGTGGATTTAGTGGCTCCTTATGAATCTTAGGCAATAGGTATAAAGCTGGAAGCCTTGGGAATTTGTATTCCCTAAAATCATACTCATTTTGTTCTACAAGACCCTGCATTTTCCATTCATACAGCTGAGTCTGAAATTGTCTAATAGCATGTTCATATTCCATCCTATTGCTCCTTTTGTATTTATCAGCTTATGCTAATTGTCTCAGACCTTCATTAATATAATTAACTTTAGACATTACGACAACATTCCCGCCCTTATCGGACTTTTTTATCACTATTGTGTTGTCTTTCCTCAAATTATCTAGGGCTATTCTTTCTGCTTTATTGACATTATTCCACATGTTACACGTTTTGCTTTTTGCGATTTTCCATAATTCGACACTCACACCCTTTTCAAATACATGGATTGCCTCGTTCTTAATTTGTGGCAAAAACACTGATTTCGGTCTGAAATCACTTTTAGCACTCAGATCAAAGGGGATATTCTCAAGTTCAAGACTCGTGATTGGATCAGCATTACTAGAGTTTACTACAGCTAGAACATTCACAGTGTGTAACGTACTGAGATCACCTATCCTTAAGTCACTTATCATACTCAACGGAGTTGTGCTCTGAGCTTTCACTTTAGTGGCATTCCATTTTCGTAAGCGTAATTTACGCGTAAAAAAGAATAGGTCTATACAACTCTGTGTGTAATTAAAATCGTTAGTTGGGCAAAAAGAAAGGCCCATAGATAATACATTAATTTCAGTCTTACTTAATGTCTTAGTTGACAGGTTGATCACCGTGTTCTCCTCCATTATTTTATCTTGATTTGGCCCCTTGTTCGGCTTCCCACCGGGCTGCTTGGATTTCCTGATGGCTTGTTGGTTCCTCTTTTTTCTTTGCCTCCTCTTCCTCGTTTTGGAAATCCTTCCGATCTGCTGTTTGACTTTCGTCCTTTGGCTACCAGATCGAATCCCGCTAAAATGCTGTTTTTTCTCCAGTGAAGTCATGTATATTAGAGAAGTCACTGCCACTGGTGATTCCGCTACCGCTGGCACTGGTTATTCTAGTGCCGCTTTCTCCTGTGCGATCACCTTCTCATTGTACTTCGGCATTGGTAATTGCTAGTGCAGGCTGCATGGCATTTGAAACCATCTTTTTTCTTAAATGGTCATATTTTTTCGAAAACGTTAGGATTCGTCCTTTCTGATAATCAACTAAGTCCCGTTGAAATTTCCGTTGTTTTTTAATTTTTATTTCACTTTCAATTTTGTCCATTCCTTTATCAATTTTCGCCATTTCATTTTGAAATTCATCTTCACTGCACAATCCCTTAAGTTCCTCAGTTAATTCATCAATGACATTACTTAATTCATCACAGTCTTTTCTTGCGTATTTTACCAACATTTTGAGCATATTTGTGGAGCAGTGGTGATTGTTATCTATCCATTCTTCTACAAGTGCCGGGTCGGGATCCTCAAAAGTCGGTGTGATAAATATACGTAGGACTCTTGGCACTCTCCCGATCTCTATATATTTATTGAGAGTGGTGGCTTCCCACCATTTGTTTTGTTCCTTCTTTGAAGCCTTCCACTGCTTATCCAGAACCATTTTCTTGTTGTTGGGGGAAGTCATATTAGCAGCCTCCCCATTCGATTAATTTGATGTGTCTTCAATCTGCCAGACATCAAATAATTTCGCTGCCGCTTCCGAGCGTTTGTCATTCCTTGCCGTCGCCATAACTTGTGCTTAGAATTGTTGTTTTTCACTCGAGTTCGTACTAGTTTCATGCAATGCTCCTGCACACATTACACATCATAGGTTTAATGTGTGCTAGCCACCAGCTGAGATCCACAATACTTCAGTTGTAAAACTGTCAACAGATCTGCTTCGGACTCCGAGTCCGAATGTGAGCTCAGGGCAATTCAGTGACCCTTTCCTCCGTACCTCGTCGTCTTGCTTCCGTTGTGGTATTGGCTCAGCGGGCTGGGTGATTCTCTTGAATCAATTCAAATACGAGCCTAATCGTTCACAATGCCTCTCCCCAGCCACTTATCAGCGGCGGTTCGCAACGAGGCAGGCAGCCTCATTAAACATAACCACGGCTGTTTGTTCCTTTAAACGAAAAATCAGCAGTCACGGACACCACGGATTTCTTTGCAGGAAACTTGATGTATTAGCACACAGGAGCGGCAGGTTAACACTCAATGTGTTTCAGGATCACTCCCTTGTTCACGAGTGCCTGAGCCTATGTTACCTAACATTATATACATCACACGTGATTCCCTTTCACCATAGTTAGTGAAGACAGACTTTGCTTTTCAAAGAGTATATTTTCAATCGGTTTAAACCTGAATTTAAATTAAATGTGTATATTTAATTGTAATGAACACAAAATAAAATAAAACGCTCAAAAAATCTATTTACACTAAAGCGTATAATAGTACATGCCACCACATATCTGTGAGTGTGTTTAAGTGCTCATTAATAAAGTTGCATTTTAAAGAAAAAATTTGCCAATAAGTATCCGACTACACAGCCGGCCCTACATTCATTGCCCAAGTGGGCAGGGCACTTATTTTTCTTTGTAATATGCTGGAGATACACCTCTCCTGCCGTACTCATTCAACCTATTTCGCCTCAGTGGGCATATCCGTCACCGGTGAACAAGATTAAAGTCTGTTGCCACAGTGGGCTGAGCATCAACATTACATCATGCGGCCAACCTGAGCGTCTCAATGCTAGGCTTCACTACCGGTTCTTCACATTAAGCATGTCCAGTCGAAAATGAACAAAAAATAACAATACATCACCCTCATTGTATAAGTAACATAAAATCTAATTAATAATAACAGTTAAAAAACAGTTAAAATGCAATCTGCTCGGCGGCATAAAGCAGTTCTGTGTAAGCTGTGAAAAGATACATATATACATATTCAGAATTATAACATACATATATGGACTAAGTACCCCAGATGTATTGCCAGCTCCTCATCGAAGTTATGGCCTGAAGGGGTGAGAGTCCTATACTGTATGATCAGCTTAGACTCCAGTCTGCGGAGTTCCTTTAGTCTGTTTCCTCCCCTAATGTCTACTTTAACAAAGTCCAATACCATAAAACTCAACAGATTCATATTCTGTTCATGGTGACTTTGAAAGTGGCGAGCCATAGGGTAAGCCTTGTTGTAGTTCTTAATTGCACGTAAGTGCTCCAAAATCCGTATTTTGGCATTGTGGATAGTACTTCCAATATAGGCCAAACCACACGGGCAAAATAGAGCATATACCACGTATTCCGTGTTACACGAAGTATGCTTTTTGATCACATAAGGCTTACATTCTGAGGACAGTATACATTCCTTCTTGTTTCTGCTGTTCTTGCAGGCTTTGTAGCTTCTGCGTGTGCAGAACCCTTGGATTCCCGTTATCCCTGACTTAGTAGGCTCTACCGTTCTACAATGAGTGTTTCTCAGAGATCTGGCTCTCTTATATGTGATTTGTGGGTATGACCCTATGTAGTCAGCTAGATCTTTATCTGTTCGTAGGCTGGCCCAAAATTTATTCAAACTTTTTCTCACTGCGTATGTTTGTTTGTTATAAGTGGTTATGAATCTTATAGTCTGGTTGGTAACTACTTTGTTTGCAATGCCATCATCTTTCTTTTTTATCTTTTCAACAAGCAAAGATTCCCTCGGACGTTTGGACACCTCAATCAAAGCTTTTTTCACTGTTTTATGAGTGTACCCTCTCTTTAAAAACCGTCCGATCATGACTTTAGATTCAGTTTCAAACTTTTTAGTGTTACTACAATTACGCTTGGTTCTTAGGAGTTCTCCCAGTGGTGTGCTCTGAATAAACGAGTTACAATGGCAACTTTTGGCATGTAGCAGGCTGTTTCCCGCAGTACTTTTTCTGAAGAGACAACTCTCAATTCTGTTATTCTCAATAGATAGTCTGAGATCAAGAAATTCTAATGATGTCTGAGACCATTGTTCTGTAAACTGGAGATTAAAGCAATTGATGTTTAATACTTTAACAAATTCATTTGCTTCTTGTTCCGTTCCACTCCATATACAAAAAATGTAATCTATGTACCTTGTGTACATTGAGACCTTGACTTTAAATTGTGCTAGTGCGCTTACTACTTCCTCCTCCCAATACCCCATATAGAGACCTGCAAAAGATGGCACAAAACAGGTCCTCATAGATGTACCAAGGGTTTGGTGATATATTTTATTATCGAAGAGGAAGTAGTTCTGTTTGAGGCAGATATTGATCATTTCAAGTAACATCTTTGTATGGGCAAAGTAAGAGACTGACCTATTGCCAAGGAAGTGCTTACAAGCCTCTACCCCTTTGTCATGCGGGATGCATGTGTACAAACTAGACACATACATTGTAAGTAAAGAGTAATCCTCTTTCCATTCAATTTTTTCCAATTTACGCAAAAAATCGCCTGTGTCTTTGACGTACGAGGGAAGTTGTTGAAGAAAAAAATCAACATATCTTGAAGTGTTTTCATGAAAACAGCCTCTCGAAGACACAATAGGTCTCCCTGGTGGATTTAGTGGCTCCTTATGAATCTTAGGCAATAGGTATAAAGCTGGAAGCCTTGGGAATTTGCATTCCCGAAAATCATACTCATTTTGTTCTACAAGACCCTACATTTTCCATTCATACAGCTGAGTCTGAAATTGTCTAATAGCATGTTCATATTCCATCCTATTGCTCCTTTCGTATTTATCAGCTTCAGCTAATTGTCTCAGACCTTCATTAATATAATTAACTTTAGACATTAGGACAACATTCCCGCCCTTATCGGACTTTTTTATCACTATTGTGCTGTCTTTCCTCAAATTATCTAGGGCTATTCTTTCTGCTTTATTGACATTATTCCACATGTTACACATTTTGCTTTTTGCGATTTTCCATAATTCATCACTCACACCCTTTTCAAATACATGGATTTCCTCGTTCTTAATTTGGGGCAAAAACACTGATTTCGGTCTGAAATTACTTTTAGCACTCAGATGAAAGGGGATATTCTCAAGTTCAAGACTCGTGATTAGATCAGCATTACTAGAGTTTACTACAGCTAGAACATTCATAGTGTGTAACGTACTGAGATCACCTATCCTTAAGTCACTTATCATACTCAACGGAGTTGTGCTCTGAGCTTTCACTTTAGTAGCATGCCATTTTCGTAAGCGTAATTTATGCGTAAAAAGGAATAGGTCTATACGACTCTGTGTGTAATTAAAATCGTTAGTTGGGCAAAAAAAAGGCCCATAGATAATACATCAAATTCAGTCTTACTTAATGTCTTAGTTGACAGGTTGATCACCGTGTTCTCCTCCATTAATTTATCTTGATTTGGCCCCTTGTTCGGCTTCCCACCGGGCTGCCTGGATTTCCTGAGGGCTTGTTGGTTCCTCTTTTTCCTATGCCTCCTCTTCCTCCTTTTGGAAATCCTTCCGATCTGCTGTTTGACTGTCGTCCTTTGGCTACCAGATCGAATTCCGCTAAAATGCTGGTTTTTATTCCAGTGAAGTCATGTATATTAGAGAAGTCACTGCCACTGGTGATTCCGCTACCGCTGGCACTGGTTATACTAGTGCCACTTTCTCCTGTGCGATCACCTTCTGATTGTACTTCGGCATTGGTAATTGCTAGTGCAGGCTGCATGGCATTTGAAACCATCTTTTTTCTTAAATGGTCATATTTGTTTGAAAACGTTAGGATTCGTCATTTCTGATAATCAACTAAGTCACGTTGAAATTTCCGTTGTTTTTTAATTTTTATTTTACTTTCAATTTTGTCCAATCCTTTATCAATTTTCGCCATTTCATTTTGAAATTCATCTTCACTGCACAATCCCTTAAGTTCCTCAGTTAATTCATCGATGACATTACTTAATGCATCACAGTCTTTTCTTGCGTATTTTACCAAAATTTTGAGCATATTTATGGAGCAGTGGTGAATGTCATCTATCCATTCTTCTACAGGTGCCGGGTCGGGATCCTCAAAAGTCGGTGTGATAAATATACATAGGCCTCTTGGCACTCTCCCGATCTCTATATATTTATTGAGAGTGGTGGCTTCCCACCATTTGTTTTGTTCCTTCTTTGAAGCCTTCCACAGCTTATCCAGAACCATTTTCTTGTTGTTGGGGGAAGTCATATTAGCAGCCTCCCCATTTGATTAATTTGATGTGTCTTCAATCTGACAGACATCAAATAATTTCGTTGCCGCTTCTGAGCGTTTGTCATTCCTTGCCGTCGCCATAACTTGTGCTTAGAATTGTCGTTTTTCACTCGAGTTCGTACCAGTTTCATGCAATGCTCCTGCACACATTAAAATGTAAATGTAAATTGATACTTGTATAGCGCACTACTCACCCGCAAGGGTCTCAAGGCGCTTGTACGAATACCGCTGTGGAACCCATCCTGGCTTTCCCTGTGAGGTGTCCACTCCTGGGCACCCCCAAGGTGGAGGCCAGGCATCCTTAGCGTTGTGGGGGCCGTTGTGGAGATTAAGCAAGCTATTGCCCAGAGTTGCAGAGTGGGACTCCATGATTGGAATAGGCACCGAGGCGAGAATGATCAGGTCCGTGGAATTTTTTGAGCCCAAGACCCGCCGAGGCGGGGAATTGAACCCTGGTCCCGGGCTAGAACTCTGCATCAGGGTCTGCCGCTCTAACCATTGGGCTAGCACACATAGGTTTAATGTGTGCTAGCTGCCAGCTGAGATCCACAATCCATCACATGTAAAACTGTCATGAGATCTGCTTCAGACTCCGAGTCCGAATGTGAGCTCAGGGCAATTCAGTTACCCTTTCCTCCGTACCTCGTCGTCTTGCTTCCGTTGTGGTATTGGCTCAGCGGGCTGGGTGATTCTCTTGAATCAATTCAAATACGAGCCTAATCGTTCGCGATGCCTCCCCCCAGCCACTTATCAGCGGCGGTTCGCGACGAGGCAGGCAGCCTCATTAAACATAACCACGGCTGTTTGTTCCTTTAAACGAAAAATCAGTAGTCACGGACACCACGGATTTCTTTGCAGCAAACTTGATTTTTTAGCACACAGGACCGGCAGGTTAACACTCAACGTGTTTCAGGATCACTCCCTTTTTCACGAGTGCCTGAGCCTGTTACCTAACATTATATACATCACACGTGATTCCCTTTCACCATAGTTAGTGAAGACAGACTTTGCTTTTCAGAGAGTATATTTTCAATCAGTTTAAACCTGAATTTAAATTAAATGTGTATATTTAATTGTAATGAACACAAATAAAATAAAACGCTCAAAAAATCTATTTACACTAAAGCGTATAATAGTACATGCCGCCACATATCTGTGAGTGTGTTTATGTGCTCATTAATAAAGTTGCATGGCAGGAGAGGTGTATCTCCGGCATATTACATAGAAAAATAAGTGCCCTGCCCACTTGGGCAATGAATGTAGGACCGGCTGTGTAGTCGGATACTTATTGGCACATTTTTTCTTTAAAATGCAACTTTATTAATGAGCACATAAACACACTCACAGATATGTGGCGGCATGTACTATTATACGCTTTAGTGTAAATAGATTTTTTGAGCGTTTTATTTTATTTTTTGTTCGTTACAATTAAATATACACATTTAATTTAAATTCAGGTTTAAACCTATTGAAAATATACTCTATGAAAAGCGAAGTCTGTCTTCACTAACTATGGTGAAAGGGAATCACGTGTGATGTATATAATGTTAGGTAACATAGGCTCAGGCACTCGTGAACAAGGGAGTGAGCCTGAAACGCATTGAGTGTTAACCTGCCGGTCCTGTGTGCTAATGAATCAAGTTTGCTGCAAAGAAATCCGTGGTGTCCGTGACTGCTGCTTTTTCGTTTAAAGGAACAAACAGCCGTGGTTATATTTTCGTTTAAAGGAATAAACAGCCGTGGTTTTTTATATATATATATATATATATATATATATATATATATATATATATATATATATATATATATATATATATATATGTTCAAAACAAAAGTGTCCTCCTGCGAAGACGCACTTCAAGAACAGGCGAATCCTGTTTGTTTTAACAGCATCCTTTATTCTTTGAAAATCGGACATCTCTGTGCTCATAAAATAGTTCAATGGCCCAACTCGTTTCAGAGCTTCTGCTCCTTTTTCACGGGCTTCAAACAGGTCAATGGGCGAAAAGAAATGGAAAGCGAGTCACCTGATTAATTACATCTTTTAACATCATGTGGTAAGTATATATATATCAGCAGCAGCTCGCAACCTTTACTTCGCTTTACAGCGCGAAATCACGGGCGCAGACCACTTTAAGTGCCAGCATTATTTTATTTCCTCACTACGTCAAGACGCATTTCGGCCGTCCATGCGGCTTTGATCACCTGACAATGCGCTTTCGTTGACCCCTATTTAAAGGTCTCATGCATCACATCACTGGTCAGACATGGAAGAAATACTTTGTCAGTATAAATACATTTTGTAGACAAACTTTTGTACATATAAACGGGGAATTTCATTTAAATGACTGCATAAATGCATACAAGACATTAAAAAACATCCCATTTTATAAATTATTTGTCATTCAACAAAGAATTGCTGCATAAATGCTTTCAATTATGTTCTTATGAACCAGATTGATGCCTACCATAGATATTTTTTACTTAGTGCACACCACAAACGATGAAAAATAATAATATAAACTACCCAAAAAGATTTCCTCATTATCATTAAAAACTTATTTTCTAAAGTCACTTTGTAATTTATATATTTACATAGTATATGATTATCGCAATCCATTGCACACACCTCTATTGCTAATTCCATCCAATAGGACACTCTTTAAGAGTTTTATTCAGTTCATGATTCATTAATTAAAGTGCAGTTGCGCTACAGTACTGTAATTGTAAAGTGACTTGTGCCTTAGTGCTCAAGTATTAAGTATTAAAGTGACACGTGCATGTACAGTACAAACAATAAAGTGACTAATGCCTGTGCAATCTTAACAACGAAGAAGATATTTTTTCCCAAACAGATTTCTCCTAGAATCAATAAGCTTCACATGTTTTGATGTTATAACACGGAATGTCCTGTAATAACATTGAGAATCTGTAGAAATAACAACCATTATTTTAAGACCAATAAAAACAGGCATCACCCTGCGGCAAGCTTAAAACAACCGATAAAAAGACACAAAGATAAAAACTACCCATAATGTCTTAAAACCAATCATCCAAATCAATGCCCTAAGGACACCTATTCATAGAGGGTTCTCTTCAATTTCTTTTAGTGGTCCATCAGGAACTCCTATCATAACAAATGCAGTAACTACAATAAACTGTGACATATTTAAAGTGCAATTTTCAAAGAACGACTCACATAATATCTATACCAAAGGGTGTTAAATTCCCCTCCCTTTTCATCAAAATGTGTGAAGGTCCTCTGTTGCGTTAAGACCACACAGCCACTTAGAGTCGAATTCTAATATGTAGCTAGTCTCCAATCTCCGAAGACTAGCTTCCCTCTCACCTCCTCTCTTTGTTAGGGGTATATACTCTATGGCATAGTAGCTAAGAAATCGGGGGTCACTGTTGTGTACTGTTTGGAAATGTCTTGCAACAGGGTAGTTCTGGTACTTGTTTATATTTGCCCTTAAGTGCTGTAAGATTCGTTTATGTACAGCCAGTTTGGTGCTTCCAATATATTTCAAATGGCATTCACATTCCAGGACATATACGCAATATTCTGTTTTGCATGTAAGATGTTGTTCAATTTCTCTCATGCTATCTGAGAAGGCTGTCCTGTAAGTTTTAGTATTGCACCAAACTGGCACGCTTGACAGGTTAAACACTTATAAAACCCTTTTCTAGAAGGCAGCCAGCTCTCTTTCTTAAAGCTCTCCTTGCTGTTACTGGCTAAGGAGTTTCCCATAAATTTTGGATTTTCGGAAAGTTATAGCCGGATTTGAGGGCATTAAATCACCTATCACAGGATCATCCTGGATGAAGTGCCAATTACGTCGAATGATGCTCCTCAGTTCTTTTTCCTGTTTGGAGTATGCTAAAATCAAACGGACCGGCTCCAATTTTGCACTTTGCCCTCCTTCCTTGGTCTTAGCCCTGTATTGAAGAAGTTCCTCCCTTGACTTTAACAGAGATTTTTCATGGCTGCATCCACAACTCTATGGCTATACCCTCTGTCTAAAAACCTCGCCTGGCTCTCCAACTGTTTTTCCTTTGCATCTAGTGGGTCACTGCATATACGTCTGATGCAAAGCATCTCCCCATAAGGTATACTTCTTATTAAGTGTGGGGGATGTGCACTTGATGCATGCAATAACGTATTGCCTGCCGTGGGGTTTCTAAAAAGGGTAGTTGTTAAAATGTTATTTGTATAAAAACGTGTACATCTAAAAATGTCACTGAGTGCCTGATGATGGTAGAAGTAAAATTCTGATTAATATCCTCAATGAATTTTGACAAACTTTCTTCAGATCCGCACCAAACAATAAATAAATCATCAATAAAACGAAGCCAGGAAACTATGTTGTGGGTACAGATGTCTTCATATTTACGCCGGAGGACCAGTTCCTCCCACCAGCCCATAAAAAGACAGGCGTAACTGGGGGAGAAACTGGCCCCCATTACTACACCTTGCACCCGTTGGTAAAATTGGCCATTAAAAAGGAAGTAATTGTTCTCTAAGCAAAAAGACAACATATTGAGCAACATCCTGGTATGTTCAACAAATTCAATCGATCTAGTGCTCAGAAAATAATCTGCAGCCCTAAGCCCATCTCTGTGTCTTATACATGCATAGAGAGAACTCACATCCAATGTAACCAATAAAAGATCATCCCTTCAAGATATGTCTTTGATTTTACTCAGAAAATCACTCGTGTCCTGAACATAGACATTTTTCATATGTGCCTGTAGAAAAAAATCAATGTTTAGGGAAAGGTTTTCTAAGAGTCCCCCACAGGCCGCAATAATAGGTCTTCCTGGTGGGGCAATTGGGTTTTTATGAACTTTTAGGATAAAGTAAATATAAGGCACCAAAGCATGTTCTTTCTTGATGAATTTGTATTCCTCCCAACTTAGAGGACCTAGTCCTTTCCATGCCAGTAGATTTTTAAACAACTTGTCTAGGGTATTTTATATTTCAATGGAGTGCTTTTCCTATAGCAATTGACATCATTTAGTTGACTATAAGCTTCCTTTAGATAATCCAAATTTATCCCTTTTTCTGCACATGATGGCTTGGATACTTTTAGTGAACATGTGGTGAAACAGATCAAAAAATTGACCCAGGCCACCCAGGCCAACAATAGAACAAGGAAGAAATATACAAACAATGAAAGAAATATCATCCGTTGATTGAAAAACTACAGAAAGCGGATGTAATAATACGGAACTCGGACAAAGGTGGTAATATTGTATTGTGGCCAATACCGGATTTTAGCTTAAAAGGAGTATCCGGCTTCTTTTGCCCCAGTATTGTCACGACTTCCTGTGTATTGGTTTCTTCTCCTGAGGCTAATTGACACATATCTCTATAGAGACTCAGATCAGAAACCATAAGTCCTGGTGTCCTATTTCTCTGTAGTCAAACTTATTCTGTGTTCTGTAACAGATTTTTGCAGATACAGTTTTTTAAGCTTCAATTTGCTGATAAACTGGTATACATCAGCTCTTGTTCTTGTATATGAAAAGCTGGATTCAGGACAAAAACTTAAACCCAAAGTAAGCAGCTGTTTTTCCACAGCGTATAAGTTAATATTGCTGAGGTTGATAATAGATTTTGTTTCCCTGGTCTCAACCTTGCTGCTTGAATTGTTTAAGCTTGGGTTGTCCATGCCATTGGTGTCAAGTTTTTCTGGTTTTGTCCCAGGTCCCGCTTCTTTTGCTCTCCGTTGTTTGCGGGCCTGGCATCTCCCTCTTCTCCTCTGGTATTTTGTTTTGCCACTGTTCCTTGAAAGCGGGGTCTCAATGTGTCCCTCCTGCTTTGTTTTAAAATATCCAGTTCTCCCCCAAAGTCAGCTTTATTCCTGTTGCTTTTCTGGCATTGTTATTATCTGACTCCCTCTCAGCTACCGAGCTGGATATTGAGGAAAGTTCCACATGCTGTTTTTGTGTCCCTTTATTTCCTTCTCCACGTTTGCTCGCTGTGCCCGCTCTCAATGAATCATAGCGGCGGGCAAATGTGAAGATCTGACCATTGGCGTAATCATCACGGTCTCATTTGAACTTGTAGATCTTACGTGTTTTGATTTTTTCACCAATCTGCTGATCATTTCCTCGCTCATCTTTGCTTCCTGGCGAGGTCACCTCCTTGCTGTTTTATGCTCGCTTCTAGGGCATCAATATTTATTTGTAATTCAGCCCCATCAATTTCGGCATTCTTAACCAGGATTTGTACTAAGCGTCTTGATGATTCGCGGTTGCATTCACCCCATTCCGCCATCATCCAGGGGTTTGGCGCTTCATAGCTGTGGGCTAGCATAATGCGTAGCCCCCTAGCGATTCTCCCTACATCAAGATATCGTTTCAAAGAGCGCGCCTCCCACCACTTAGATTGCTCTTGTCTTTTGTATTTTTCCAACAAATTATATAATTCTTTCAATCCAGCAGATTCAGTTCCAGTTTAATTGTTAATTGCTATGTCTTTAACTGCCTCGTTTTCTAAGGCATCCGAAAACATCTAGTTTGCAGCAAGCTCAGGGGCTCTGCGCACATCATCCGACATTGCCTCGGAAAAATTTAAAATATGGTTTTTCCACACTAGAGTTTTAAAATGTCACTGTTATGGGGGCTGTGGCATTTAGCAGGACTCCGTGATGCCAGAACACACCCACTCTTGATTCAGTCTTTTTCGCTCCAGTGCGTGCACACCTCCCAACCCCGAACACCACGCTGATAAACAATTAAATCTTCTTCCTACCCGGTGGGAGTGAGTTTGATGCGACTCTTCCGTTGAATGCCTACTCAGCCGAGTGGCGCCCATCAACAAGAAACAGCGCTCCAGTTTTCATGCCTCATCTCTCCGCACCGGTTGTTCCGTATTCTCACAGCGTATCCGGCGACATCCGGGGGGCTCCACCTCTTTCCCTTCCAGGAATTCCTGACGGTGCCCCAGGGGTCCAAAATAAAACACTACACCACGCGCCTGTAGTGGAGCTGCATGAGAGCCTTGTTGGGCAGATAGACTGCTTGCCGTGAAGCCTTCTTCATAGGAGGAGGTCCATGAACCGGCAGTAATCCAATACCGGTAATATCAGCAGCAGCTCGCAACCTTTACTTCGCTTTACAGCGCGAAATCACGGGCGCAGACCAACTTAAGTGCCAGCATTATTTTATTTCCTCACAACGTCAAGACACGTTTCAGCCGTCCAAGTGGCCTTGATCACTTGACAATGCGCTTTCGTTGACCCCTATTTAAAGTGCTCATGCATCACATCACTGGTCAGACATAGAAGAAATAATTTGTCAGTATAAATACATTTTGTAGACAAACTTTTTTACATATAAACGGGGAATTTCATTTAAATGACTGCATAAATGCATACAAGACATTAAAAGAACATCCCATTTTATAAATTATTAGTCATTCAACAAAGAATTATCAAAAGAAAAAATGTACTCTTGCTTATAGACACATTTGTTTCTTAGGTTGATGTAATTTTGATATTATATATATATATATATATATATATATATATATATATATATATATATATATATATATATATATATATATATATATATATATATATATATATATATATATATATATATATATGTGTAAAACACACCCGATTTGGCGTGCTTAAGCCACTTGTAACGGCGGGCTCCCGGCGGAATCGCCACCTCCTCAGTATTATACCTCTCCTGGTATATCGCCGTGTTTTTTCACAAAAACCAGTACCGGGGCCCAAATAGTGCTCAATGTTATATTTTATTAGGCACACGAACAAACCCTACGCGTTTCGAAGTAGAACTTCTTGCTCATGGGTAAATTTGCATTTGGCGGCCATTCCATTTAAAGTGCTACACTTTCAAATAACGTGCACGTGATTAAAGGACATAGAAAAGTTACTATGTTGCAGTGAAGTTTCAAGTTTCAAAACAATAAAGTTACATTGAAAACATGAGCTTTGCATTTATAACAAAAAACAATTTTAGTACGAGGATTATCCTTGCAGATGTTTAACCTCCTTAAACTAATTTCACCTTTGCAAAACGCCCAAGTGGGCTATCGCTCAAACACAAGTCCTGTTGTTATGTGTCGGTATTGATTAAGAGTCACAAATATTTGGTTAATTATTCTCATCAGCTTGATGGTATTGTTAAATGACAGTCCTTATGTTTGCTGTGTATTGCCCCAGTGGGCACAAAGTTCCAACAACATGCCACGTTTTCAAAATTTCATCTGTAAAAGAAAGAAACCTCATGCAAAAATCTGTTGTTATGAGTCATTAAATCATGGTGAAGTTAACAAACATTTTTTTAAACTAACAGAATTGTAATTGTTAGAAACAGACAGCTAGTTACTCATATTAAATTTGTAAATGGACAGGTAACTCTTCCCCCAAATTGTGCCCTGTGGGGTATGTGGTGTTGTAACTTATGATGTAAAGGGACTCCAATTTGCGCAATGCCAACAACCTGTTGCCCCCTCTCTCCTTTTTGTCTACACAATCAATCACTACAAACTTTAGAAGTTCAGGATTCTGGTTATGTGTTGATGCAAAGTGTCTGGCCACAGGATACTGTGGATTGACATTTTTAATAGCCCTCAAATGCTCCAATACTCTCAATTTGGCTTTTTTCGTGGTCATGCCAATGTAAAATTTGCTACATGGACATTGTAACGCATACACCGCATATTCAGTGTTACACCCCAGTTGTTTGGTAATTTTATGTTCCACTTGATCCTGTGAAATTTTTAGACTTTTGCATTTGTGACTGTTTTTGCACGCCTTGCAGTTTCTGCACGGAAAAAATCCAGCAGTGTGCAAGGTTTTAGTCTTCTCCTGTATTAGGGCATTACTTAGAGTGTCCCTCAGAGATTTAGCCTTTCTGAAGGTGACTGACGGATGGTCACTGATCACATCTTTCAGGTCATCATCAAGCTTGAGAATATCCCAGTATTTGCCAAGGCTTTTCCTTAATTCCCACGACTGGCTATCAAAACTGGTAATGAATCTGATTTGCTCAGAAATCATACGAACTTTAGGAACAAGTAAATCCTTCCTTTCCATCTGTTCCACTTTAGTCTCAGCTTGCTTGATTGTCAGATCACTATACCCTCTTTCACTGAACCTTTTACGCATAACACTTTTCTCAGCCTCATAGGCATTCTGCATGCTGCAATTTCTTTTAGCCCTAATTAGTTCCCCTAAGGGGATACTACGTTTTAAATTAGGTGGATGGCAACTTTCAGCGTGTAATAAACTGTTGCCTGCTGTGGGCTTGCGAAAAAGAGAACTAGTTAACACTCCATGATCTACAGTCAAATTAACATCCAAAAATTCTAGTTGATTCTTGTTCATGTGGCTTGTAAACTGTAAATTCAACGAATTGTTGTTTAAGATGACTTCAAATTCTTGGGCTTCCTCCAAACTACCCTTCCACACACAAAAAATGTCGTCAATGAAGCGGACCCAGAGAACAACGTGGTCAGAAAAATGGCAGATGTTATTCACCACTTGCTCCTCCCACCAGCCCAGGTAGAGACCAGCGAAACTGAGGGCGAAGCAACTGCCCATCGAAGTTCCCCGGGTCTGCCTGTACATTTGTTTGTTAAAGATGAAGAAATTATTCTTCAAACAAATACTGATCATGTCCAATAGCATGTGTGTGTGGAGTAAATGGGTGATGGATCTATCTTTCAAGAAATGCTTGCAAGCATCCACACCCAAATCCTGTGGTATGCTCGTGTATAAACTGGCTACATCAAAACTTATAAGCCAATACTCCTCTTTCCAAGTTAATTCATTGATAACCCTTAAGAAATCGGATGTATCCCTGATGTAAGATGGGAGTGCCTGAACTAAGGGTTGCAGAAAATGATCGATATAAATTGAGGTGTTTTCTAACAGACTCCCATTTGAGGAAACAATTGGTCTGCCAGGAGGTACCTCAAAGTTTTTTATGCACTTTGGGAAGTAAATAAAGTGCTGGGATCTGTGGATATCTACAAAGGAGATAATTGTACTTGTCATCCTCAATAATTCCCTTGTCTCTCCAATCAATCAATTTGTCATAGTACATCTGTATGGACTCATTATATTCCTGTATGTTAGAGATCTTATAATTGTCAACATTTCCAAGTTGTGTTAAACCCTCTGCCAAATACATTTCCAATGGCCATATGACAACATTTAATAACAACCTCTGTCCATCCCTGAATCTCTTGTAAAGCCAAATATTGTCCCTTATTCAAATTCAAATTTAGTTTAGATTTGCGCTTTTCAATTATCCTCATTTCCTTGATCATGCCTGATTCAAAACTTTTCAATGCTACTATTATTGATTTGTGGTTAAAAAACAGATTTTGGCTTGAAGCTGCTTGCACTGCTCGCCCCCAATATCAATGTTAGTGTGTAAGAAATTAAGAAGTGGATCCTCTAAAACATTGTCACAACCCGCTAATTCATGCACCAGCTGCAATGTCTCAGCGTCATTCACAGATAAAGTATTTTTCTTGACTTCATCACTAGCATGTTTTGGGCGTGATTTAGTTGCTAACCAATTCCTTAATTTAATTTTTCTTGTAAATCCGAATAAATCAATTCGAGCATCAGTAAAGTTAAATTTAGCTGTCGGACAAAATGACAGACCTCTTGACAATATTTCAATTTGTTCAGATGTTAAAATATGTTTGGAAAGATTTACCACAGTTTTGTTGATGTTCGCCATCATTTCTGTGCTTTTTTGCCTCTTGTTAGAACTCCCACGGGGCTTGCTGATCTGGTTACATTGGACAATCCTCCTCTTACTCCTTTGCCTCCTCTGCCGCCTCTTCCACGACCTCTTGGTGGAGTATTTGTTTGACGGCCTCGGGCCAGAAGGACTACTTTGTTTAAAATTCGATCTTTTGCGTTTTGTGGTTCGGCTATCTCTGATATATCACTTTCCGAACTCTCACCCTCTGATTGTGCCAGTGGTGCTCCCTCGTCATTTCCGGTAGCTTCATGCACTGTCACCTGGTTAACGGTTGCTTTTGTTTTGCGTGGTGTTTTAATCGATTCTCGTAGTGCTTGATATTTTTTCGCAAAAGTTAGAATTTGTCCTTTCTTGTAATCAATTTCATCCCTGAGAAATGTTCTTTGTTTTTTTGCTTTTATTTCCTCTTCCACCTTTTCCAGTTTTCTCTATTTTGCTAATTTCAACGGAGAAGTCGTTCTCAGTATATTTTTCCTTTAATTTTGCTAAGAGAGCTTCACTCTCCACATTTAGTTTCACACACTCCTTTCCCGCATATCTGATGAGCATATTTAGCATATTCATTGACAAGCATGATTGTTAGTCATCCACTCGTTGATCAATTCGGGGTCAGGCTTTTGAAAGGTTGGAATCACGAAAATTCGGAGACTCCGTGGAATCCGACTACATTCAACATATTTAGTGAGGGCAGCAGCCTCCCACCATTTGGACTGTTCCCTATTTAGAACCTTCCATAAAGTGTCCCACAGTTTCTTTACATCATCGACTCTTGAGTTAGAGGACGGAATATTTTCGTCAATTTCACTGCCATTAGTTGTAAACAATTTCGTTGCTGCCTCTTTTCTTTTACTGTTTCGTGATTCTGCCATTGAAAATATTTCTCAGCGTGCACCCAAGCGCTTCGCTGAGAACATTAAGCTTTTTGCCGTTTAGCACTAACAATTCTGCATTAACAGTTCTTGTGGACCCGTTCTCTGGTCTTTACTTTCCCCACGTACCAGAAGACTTCGCGGTCCTCGGACTCACACAGCTCCCGGTGTAAGGTCAAGCAAGACCGCGGAAATCCTTCGTTGATCTTTCTCCACAGCAGTTGTTTTCGGCGGGCAAAAGCGTTTGCTTGAGAAAATAAAACACACCCGATTTGGCGTGCTTAAGCCACTTGTAACGGCGGGCTCCGGGTGGAATCGCCACCTCCTCAGTATTATACCTCTCCTGGTATATCGCCGTGTTTTTTCACAAAAACCAGTACCGGGGCCCAAATAGTGCTCAATGTTATATTTTATTAGGCACACGAACAAACCCTACGCGTTTCGAAGTAGTTTCAAGTTTCAAAACGAGGATTATCCTTGCAGATGTTTAACCTCATTAAACTAATTTCACCATGATGAAGAGTCACAAATATTTAGTTAATTATTCTCATCAGCTTGATGGTATTGTTAAAACATAAGGACTGTCATTTAACAATACCATCAAGCTGATGAGAATAATTAACCAAATATTTGTGACTCTTCGTCAATACTGACACATAACAACAGGACTTGTGTTTGAGCATTAGCCCACTTGGGCGTTTTGCAAAGGTGAAATTAGTTTAATGAGGTTAAACGTCTGCAAGGATAATCCTCGTACTAAAATTGTTTTTTGTTATAAATGCAAAGCTCACGTTTTCAATGTAACTTTATTGTTTTGAAACTTGAAACTTCACTGCAACATAGTAACTTTTCTATGTCCTTTAATCACGTGCACGTTATTTGAAAGTGTAGCACTTTAAATGGAATGGCCGCCAAATGCAAATTTACCCGTGAGGAAGAAGTTCTACTTCGAAATGCGTAGGGTTTGTTCGTGTGCCTAATAAAATATAACATTGAGCACTATTTGGGCCCCGGTACTGGTTTTTGTGAAAAAACACGGCGATATACCAGGAGAGGTATAATATATATATATGTATATATATATATATATATATATATATATATATATATATATATATATAATATATATATATATATTTTTTCTTCTTAAACAGTTGTCAATGACTTGTTACTCTTTATATTGTTATTAAGTGTTTTCCTTGTTTCCAAGCATTCTTATCAAATGTTTACATATTTGTTATTCCTAACATCTCTACTAACCATTGTAATGTTTTCATATTGTGTTTGCTTTTGCAATAAAAATGATCAAACACAAAGAAATGATTTTTTTATGTGCAGGGCAAAACCTTGAGGCACCAATAGCCCCTAAGTATGTTTTGAACGCGTCAAACCAGCTTTTCCAACCCACAGGTGGTTCACAAGGAGATTCCAAAAATAAAGGAGGAGGATGTAAGGACCGCATATTTCTTCATAACACACCAAAATAAATATAATGAATAAGAATACAGAACAAAAAACATGTTTCTGCACCGTATAATATACCGCAACAACAAGCAAAAATAAGGAGAAACAGATAACTGTCAATGAAGCTGACCGTGCGTATCAGTGAATGAGAAACAGGATTTGGCTGGAAAATACAGTGCGCACAAATACTTGAATAAGCTGCTCAAATTTGACGAAAAACTATTTTCCTAGTGCCACATAAAATGATTACAGTTGTGCGATTGGCGAGATAATAAAAGCCAGCACGAAGCGCTCTTTAAAACATACTGGAAACAATAATTATCAATGCTACATGTAATGATAAAGCCGCGCACATCGATGAGATCGTAAAAGCCTGCACTGAGAGGCCGTGCGCATCGGCGTAACCATTAGTGATGATATCCCAGCGTGGAGAGCTAATTACAAAGAATCCCACAACAATGTTGCTATGTCAGCGAGTAAACTACAGCCGATGGGCGCCAAAGTCACAAAACGTGATAAGGCAAGTAGAGAATTTGCTTGAGACAGCATGTGATGCCGCCATGCGGAAACCATTAAATGGCCGTTTGTCGTGATACTCATATGAAACGCAAGTGCCGCAACACAGTTAATCTATTTCCATAGCCATTCAGCTTCTTTGGAATTGTTTTTCTGTTGTTTCAGATTCTTTTCCCACTTCATTTTGGAATAGATGCTCACACATTTGACCCTGAGGTCTAAACTTGTGTACAATATTGATCTACCTCGGTTATTGTGTGTTATATTGCTTTGTACCCTTTTATTTGTTTATATTAAATAGTTGAGTTTTCTGAAAAATGCACACCCGTGTTCAAATGGATCATTGGAGATTCATCAAGATTTAGATGTGCTAATTTAAGTATTGATTTTTCATCAATCCGTCACCTCTAGGGACTTGACAACAGATGTATTTAGGCGATTAGTGCTTATTTAGTTTTGTAGACTTAATTCCCTCATAGGCATTTTTACCTATCAATTTCAACAAGTAACACAGGAAAGGCACAAGGTGGGATCTCAGAAAAGAAGAAAACAAAGGAGGAGCTGTCCAGCTATACGAAACACCAGTGACACCGGCACGCCCACACTATATGGGTCCTGCGGCAGCACTGCAACTCATTGCCACGAAAAGAAGTGGTGATACAAGCATGAGATGCTCATTCGTAAGGGTACTGAAGGATGATGTTTTTTAATTAATCAGAGCTGGCAAGAAACACAGCAAATCAGATGTAGCTCCTCAGCCAACTAACATCGAATTACCCTACCAAAGAATAGCACAGCATTCTATCTATGGCCGGGTTCAAGCTACAGACCATGCTAGAACCAGAGACTGAAGCTGTCAGAATACAATATATTTCAATTGCAGTGCAGTGTAAATTTCACACGGTTTAGCACGTCTGTCACAACATCATTATCATAGTAAATTTGTTGGCCAATGTTCAGCCAGAATAGTCAAACAGGCAGACCTGTGGGAAGATTTTCCATCCATATTAATGCTACTGCTGGAATTTGAAAATGTATGTGTAGGACTGTAAATGTACCTCTATGGAGAGGGTACAGTTTTGACATCCACATTTTGCATCAGAGGGGCTGAGAAGGGGTTTTGTTCTTCCACAATAGGATTCTCTACTTACCTGTCCCTGCTGTTTACACATTCTTAGATCTTAGAAAGTTAATCTTCCATTTCTGTAGGGGATATTCCCCTCTATATACAGCAGATTTGCTGCCATCCTTCTTGTTGGATTTCCTTCATCACATTGACAGTAGTTATGGCACCTCAGGTGAACTACCTCAACAGGATTTCACCCAATTGTCACACCATTGTTGGCCAACTGCTTTTTTCCACTCATGGCGTGCCACTGTTTTTTTGCTGTTTTTCCCATTATCAATCTTGTTTAAATCAGGGCAAATGGGTGTATTTACCCTCACCCACAAATAATGATAAAAATAATTTCAAACTTCTGTTGCTTCCCAATCACCTTACAGCTCCAGGTTTAGGGTAACGTTGTCGACATGCCTACCTATGAACTGCAGCCTCTGTGATTAGTGACACTCTAATTGTTAATTCAGAGACGCACAAGTACATATCACGTACACTGGAGAGTAAACTGATTTTCAAATAAGGGGCATATTTATGAAGGTTTTGCGTCGCCCTTGCACCATGCAAAGTTGAATTTATCAAGCCTCGCAAAGACCACCTTGCGTGACCCTGAGTCGCTTGATAAATCCGGAGTAACACAACAGTATGAAAACCATGGGTGGTAGCCTAGGAAAGTGCATGTGACATTCATGTGAGGCCTCCTTGGTGCAAAGCAGCACAAACACTACTTTGCATTACTGAAGACCTACTTTCCAGCGCAAATTGAAATTTTCACTCTGGGTGCGATTGTAAATGTAAAGAATAATTTTACTTAAATAAATAAAGTAAATCCACATTTGTAAAGCGCACAATCACCCGTAAGGGTCTCTAGGCACTGGGGGCCGTCAGGAAGATTAAGCAAGCTATTGCCCAGAGTCACATGGTGCTGGGCTAATCTGACGCCGGTGCTGGGGATCGAACCGTGATCCCCAGATTCCGGAGTCAGTCGCCCTGGCCGCGGCGCCACACCTCTTCCTGAAAATTTGTATTTCAAAAATGCACACAGAAAGACAGCTGCATTACAGAAAATCGGGCCAGAAATACAAAGCATTTTTTGCAGAATCGGGCCTTTTGCAACAATAAAAATACTTTTTCTTATGTATAAAATGCGATTCTATAACTTGTTACCAAATCGCATTTTGCATTTGTGTTAAGAGCTTCCCTTCCAAATTCCGAATCGCAATGGTATGCATTACTGTTTTAAGACCAATTCTGGTTGCAAAACAGTAAAACTTTACCACAAGTTTAAAACTGGTGTTACCCCATGCACAAAGGGGAAGAGGTCCCCAAGGGACCTGAGAATAAAATAATACATTTTTTTAAGAGCAGACAGATGTCTCAGGGACTTCAAGGTCTAATTTTTTCTTTTTTTTAAGCATCCAGTTATCCTTTCGAAAAAGATTGCTTTATTAAAAAGCCTTCACAGACATAGTAGTCTGCTGACCTCAGTAGGCCACAATCCCTGTGAATGTTGTGATTTCTAATGGGTTGCAAACTACAACGTACCGCATTAATATTCATGAGGGAGGTGGTTTATGACCCACACGAAATCCCTAAATGAAACTTAATGAGTTGCATACATTAGGAATACTGATTTCCTAATTCCGATTCGGAGAGAATCAGAATTAGGAAATCAGTATTCCTGATGTTTGTAGATCTAGCCCATTCCATACCGTTATATCACCCGACAACTATTATTTATCCCATTGAGTGCAGATTTTGTATTATTAACTCTAATAGAGCAATATTTTTGTAAAGGATATTTAGGAAACACTAAGGGCCAATTCCTATCTCGCTCGGAAGGTCCCCGAACGCGATCCGGCCGTAAAAACTAAGAGCCTTACACGTGTTCCTAGCCCGATTCGTACAGCTGTAGAAGCAAGCAAGTACGATGCGAGAAACGCAAAATCGACGCCCAAATTGTTTCCAGGTCCAAACCGTGCCATGCAATGGAGGCGAACTCCGACCGAGCCAGTACGATGAACGCTTTGGACAGCCGGATAGAGCCAAAGCTTACGGCTCGCAAAATGTCCAGGAAGCTGCCTTTGGAGGTCCATGTTCCCCCCATCACCTGCAGCCTTACGACTTGGTACAGGGGGGAGACCCAAGGGTCACCCCAATACTGGCATGTATGGTGCAGATGGTGAAGATGGCACCGATGTGTACCCACTATAGGGGGCGCCCTTGTGCGAGACGTACCCATTCAGTCAATGGGAGCCCATGTACGCATCATACGACCGGCTCCCATTGGCTTCTATAGGAATCCGACCGAACTGAGTCCAGCAGCATGTGGCCTCATTGTACACACTCGGTCAGACTGCAGGAGTCCGGCTCGGTCAGAAAACACTCCAGATCCGGCTCGGTCAGAGAGCTTTCCAAACCAGATCGGAATCGGCCCCTAAGTCAGAAGATAAACTCAATATGATAGACTGGTACCATATCCTCGCAACCACCAACCCCCTTAAACAAGACTTATCTTGCTTACCAAACCATGGTTTGATGCATAGACTCATTACGATCTCACCTGGTTGTAGAAGATGAAGGTAGAGGCTAATTGTAAATTCAATTCAATTCAAATGTTATTGGTTGATTACTAAAAACCATAACAATATGTTAAAACCGTGTACCTCATGTGTACATATACAAAAGTTTAAAAAGAAAGAAAAAAATGACCCATGTTCATGCAAAAACAGTTCAGTAATCTTGAGATAAAAATGGGTTAAAATTAAATATTGTCCCAATATTCGTTTGTCTTTATGGTTCAATGTTGTTGGATAACATAACAGTCACGGGGTAGTTTTAAGAAAGTCTAAAAAAGGGACAAATAAATGTGACAGCTAGTATTAAAAGACTGAAGACAGTGTTCAGGTAGGCCAAGCTGAAGGGGCCAGCAGCCGCTAAAATTTTATTACAAAGAGGTGGCAAGTCCAACCAGCGGAAGATTTGCCGCCTTCTCGTTGCCCAGCATTTAAGCAGCTCTGATGACAAATTTGTTGACTCGAATGTACAGCGTTATATTTTCTGGGTTCATAGCTACTATTATAGCCTGACGACATGTGCGAACACCTAGTTAGTTCCACTCCTCTCGCAATAAAGTCCTTCTGTCATTAGACTTGACTGGGCATGTGCAGGCTATATGCTCCATGCTTTCGGTGTGGTAGCCACATTCCCTGCATTCGAAATTGAGACAGGGCCACCGCCATTGTGGCAGATGCTTTAAAAAGAGCCACTCACCCAGCCTTAGGGCCATGAACGTAACCTTCCAAAAGAGTAAGTATGTGCTAATTTTTGCCATCGGCGGCCATGTGGCACCCGGTCAAGAGCCGCCTTTAAGTCGACAAAGCCACAGTTTAGTTGGATACGACGAACGTCTGCCTTCTCCATCAAAACAGTTAGGGGCTGATTACGATGTAGGGCGGATTGCCACCGCCCGCATGGTGGTGGTGATCCACCCTACATTTCTCTCCACCTGCCACCCATTTCCCCCTGCCATATTAGTATGGTGGGGGACACCCCGGCGATCTGTAAGACCGTCCACCGGTTTTTTGCCGGTCGACCATTCAACACGGCGGAAAAGGGGCTAGATATGGTGGTGGTGTCTGCTAGACACCGCCATCCATATTGGCATGGGTGCGGGTAGCAGCCTTTCCAGCATGCACATTTTGCTGTCGGGGGCCTGTTGTGGACCACCTGGGTATTGGGGGGTTGGGAGGTGCACATGAGGGGTACGTATGGTACCCCCTACATTGTCATGTACAAGGTGGGAGGCACCGCGCTGTGCCTGTCACCTTGTGCATGACAATGCACACAGTGCATGACAATGCACAGTCCAACATTGCATGATTTTTGTCTGTATTCCAATCAATTATTATTCTTGCTCTTCTAGTCTAACTATTGTGCCTTGTTGCATAGTTTTGAATTGTAGCAGCCCAACAGAAGTGGAAGGTCTAGCAACAGAGACTACTATCATATGTGCAATAAAACAACTCTTGTCAAGTAACTGCCCCCTGTTGCCTACTACACAGCTGGAAATATTTGTAGCAAGCAAACCACACATCTCATTAAATCAGTGCAGATGGCAGACAGAGGCTCAGCAAAAAAGTCTTTGAGTGTCCTTGGCGGGAGCATTAAGCAGGACCCTGCAGTGCAGGGGGTCTGCTAACCATTATAGGGATCCCGACCATTCAGGGTACACCCATTGAGCTGAAAACCAATTCATATCTGTTGCCATCTGGGAGAGTCTGGGGCCCCTTGTCACATTTTGCAGGAGTGCCCTATTATTTTGCGTTGCGCCACTGTCCTCGCTCTCTCATCAAAAACTCCATGTGTCCGCCCATACCTTTCTCCCCCCAGTTTTGGAGATTTATTTCTGCAGAAAAAAAACCTGCAGCCACCAAAACTTGATTTAGGTGAATAGGTTCTTCCTCACTGTTAGGAGAACTTCCAGCTCCAACTTCCAGCTCATAGTGGCGGGCAGTGCTGAGTGCACCGCCCGCCACAATGTCAGGAATGCTGGATGTGCCCGCCACTGTGGCGGGCGCATCCTAATTGCAGCCATGGGACCCCCGCCCTTATGGCGGGCGGTCCCTTTGTATGACGGGATGGCGGACAGACAAAGTCCGTCCGCCATCCTAATGTGCCCCATAGTGTAGTGGTAATGTTTATTGTAAGGAGAGATGAGGAAGGTATATCCATTTAGTAAATGTCTTTTACGCAGGTTTTATGTGTTTTCACAAACTAATTTCCGTCATTACATGTTGCAGTAGTAGTTCCACGTAGGGTCTTTTATTTCTAACATTTCTTTTGTTTTGTTCAGTGGTTAATAGTTTATATATATTAAACACTTATTAAAACAAAAGTGCTTTGAAATGTGTACCTTTTTTGTTCAGCGGTACATTTTTATCAGCTTTGTGGTTAGATGTTTTTAAACTTTTTTTAAACTGCAATACACTTTGGATGTGTTAATAATTTTTTTTCTATAGGATTTTTGCTCTAGATGGATTTCATTTTTGTGATTTGTTGCATTTTATTTATGTTAAAAAAATCTGGATTATTTTCTTGAGTTTCCTTATTTTGAATTTCTAGCAATATCAAAATGTTTTTGAATTTTGATTAGAAGTAGATTGCAACGTTGGAATTTGTTGTGTTTTTTCACAAAACAAATTTATTTTTCATTTTTTTTCTTGGGTGTGTATTTTCACATATAGTGTGCATATTAATATATTTTTCATCCGGTGATGGATTTTTTAAAAGAATTTAATGTAATTTACTATGGATTAAAGAAAAAAAGGACTCTTGGTGAAGTAACGGATGAAATGTAAGTCCAAGAGTTGAAGACAGAAAACTTCTTGAAGGTAAGAAGAGCCGACTTTTATTTTTAATTTTAATATTTTTTTAATATGATCAATTGAATTCGTAGGAGTTGTTTTAGGATAAAACAGACAAGTAAAATAAATGTGTTTTAAAAGTGTAGGATGTGTGCAAGATTATCAAGATAGTATGAAGCCACAGTCAACAAAAATTGTTGAGTTACACCCAATAGTCTTTCTGACATTTCCTTAGTTTCGGTAGAAATACGTGGGTTCAGAATACTGTTAATGATTGTGCCAGTCTCATTTCTTGGAAACTTTGCTCCTTCTTCAAAATTTCCAAACAATGATAGCAATTAGGGTGAGGTTTGCCAATTGCTTTGTTGAAGGAGTTTTGCCATCCCTCTATGGCATTGTTTGTTTTGCTACTCCTTATAAGCAGGTTGAGTAACAGTTCTACTAGTCCATATGGAAGCGTGGTCTCCTTTTGTGACCCGACCTGCTTAGATGGCCAATCCATGTGTCTTCAAATAATTTAGTATAGGAGCCAATTTATCTTCATTTGCTGTAAAATATTCAGATTCAGTAATTGAAGTGTAGTATTTGTTTACACTGTGAGGAGGAACAAAGCAAAGTGCAGTTCGTTTTTTGAGTTCAAACTGTAGTTTACTGTCTGATATATAATCCTCAATTAAGGATGTTCTTTTAAGTTTGCACCAATATGCCTGAGAAAAGTACAAGAAACATCCTTGAATGTGGGTTTCTGAATAGGTTTTTGGAATTGTATTAATCATAGATATTTCAAAGTCAATTATTACTGTTATAGGACTTTTGTTAGATGTTTTAGATTTTATCACTGATAAAAATTCAGTGTATGTTGAGGATTGTTTATCGGGTAGTAAACTGTATACTAGTAACATCACGCATCGATTACTGTAATAGCCTCTACGCTGGCACAAATAAAGCTGTCACACACAAACTTCAGATGGTGCAACATGCAGCTGCGAGGTTGGTTTTAAAGTGGCCGAAAAGATCATCTGCAACCAAAGCCCTTAAAGCATTACACTGGCTGCCTATTAAAAAAAGGGTCTTGTTTAAAGTACTCTTAATTACTTTTAGAGCTGTCTACAACTCAGGCCCATCCTACCTGAGGAAAAAATTCAGCAGATACTGCCCAACCAGAGCACTGCGTTCTTCAACGGCCAACCTGCTTACTGTCCCAAGTTTCAGACTTAAAACTCGAGGGGGTAAATCCCTGGCGGTTCTGGGAGCAAAAGCCTGGAATACTCTTCCCCCCCAGTTGAGATCACTGGATAAAGAAATAGATTTCCGTAAACACCTAAAAACCTGGATCTTTAATCTACAAGACACGACTGTCCAAAGCCTAGTGTAATCCGGGTCTCGGCCAAGTAAGCATAGGAACTACCTAACATCTGGTGGTCCTTTCCGGGCGCCTAGATGCTCCTTGGAGCGATTGTCACGCGTTATAAATTGGTATTTACATTACATTACATTACAATTACTGTATTGTTAATGTTTGCGTGAATAGTGTATATTTGGTTGAATGGATGGGGCGTGCTTTTAAACGTTCCATCCATCATCCCAATATCATTGTTTTCTAACAGTACTATGTTTTGTGGTGTGCTGAATATTAGGATTCTCTTTTCAGGGTTTTCGTTATCATGCAATAGGAAAGGTTCGTTAGAAGCAGTAACAGAGTTCAGGTGGAATAAAAATTTGTCAGAGTATGTTTGGGGTGTTACTCTTGGTGGGTTACTTGTCTGTTTTTGACGTTGAATAATTCTTATCAAATTAGGTATTGTGGGCATACTACTTGCAACATGTGGGGGAATTTCTTGTGATACCTCCCTTAAAAGTAAACCACAGTGTTCATTGGAGGTGGATGCAATATCTTTAATTTAATTTATTCTTTCATAAACTTCAATCTCCATTGCAGAGGCAGAGTGGTTATAGTCTGTGGTTCTTAAAACAGTGTCACCAAGAGTAACCGCTCTGCCTGTGCAATGGGTTGAGTAATATTGCACACACCTTCAATGACATCTGGGTTCAGAAAGTCTCTCCTTACAATAAACATACGCACTATTGTTCAGCAGCCTGTTCCCTCTTTTGCTTTGGATGTATTCTGCTTCTTTGGATGGTGTTGTCATTTTTTTGTCCTGTAAAGAGAAAAAAGAAATAAACAATGTTATTTATTTAAATGTAGTGATATATACCTGTTTAGAGGGAAAATGACAGTATGTTTATGTTAGTTTTTTCACAGTTTACAATGTATGCATTTTCCAATTTTTGTTTATTGTTTTTGTTTTGATGTATCTCATTTTTGTTGTATTTCAACATGAACAATCCTACTTTATTGTGAGGAAGGAAATTTAATTAATGGCATAGGAGAATAAATCAATGTATCTTACCTTTGAATTAGATATTGCTATGTTCTTTTGTGTTGGAAAATTAGTTGGTGTTATCTTTGTTTCTAAAAATAAAAGTATATTTTGAGTTTTATTAGATATATGTAATTTATTTGTGAAGTTTCCTAGTAGAATAACATAGTGGCCCATTAGGATGGTGGGCGGACTTCTGTCCACTCGCCACCCTAGGGGTGCTGGAACCATATGCCAGTGGGGCGGCGGTCCCGCACCGGCGATTAGGATGCCACTGCCACCGTGGCTCAAAGCACAGCCCGCCACAATGCTGGGAATGCACTGCTTGCATTGTCATGCACAAGGTGACATGCACCACAAGGTGCCTGCCACCACGTCCATGACAAATCAGGGGGGACTTGTCGACTGGGCGGAAAAGCGTTGGAAGGTCTTCCCGTCCGCCGCGGTATCCCAGCCAGAAATGGGTGGTGGGTTGGGAAAGATGTAGGGTGGATCACCACTGCCATGCGGGCGGTGGCGATCCGCCCTACATCTTTTTTTTTTTTTTTTTTTTTTTTTTAAAAACCTTTATTGAACAATGAAAGCTCACAAATACTGGCCCACAACCCCACGGGCTGGCCAGAACAGAATGGTCAAATAACCAGCATACAAAAAGAAGATCTGCACAGGATATAACATCAGGAGCACTGGTGAAGCAATAAAAACCATCGAGCGTTCAGCAAGAGCAGGATAATAAAGGTTAATTTTCTAGCACGGGGAGGGGACCAAAGGAATAACGGGCCGTATATGAGAGTACAAGGGAGGGACCGTGGCAAGCCGCCATTTTATAGACACAACGTAAGAAAATGAAACCATATAATCAAATCTAGCAAAGGACAGAAACAGAATCAGGCCATCAAATAGCGACAGTGGCAACAGTCAATCGAGCTCACTCACCTCCGCCCCTACCCGAACAAAGAAGACGTGGTCAAAAAGCCCCATCACAAAGACTACGCAATACGCACCCCAACGGAAAGAGGGAACCTCCATAAAGGAGGAAGGGAAAGAGGGAGAAAAAGACAACAAAAGGAACACCCGCCAGACCATGCACCCCCAGGGGGAAAAACAGGACAATAAGACCGGCATGCGATGTAACAGAAACACGATACCAGAATAGGCAGCGAACCACAATCAGCCACACACCGGAAGAAGGACAAAAAACCCCCGGGGGAGACACGAGGTGACAGAGTCCCGAAAAAGTGAATACACAAGAGCCATAGAACAAAAAAGGGGAAAATAAGGGGGGAAAAAGACCCCCCGACACAAACAGACCCCCCCCACCCACCCTTAAGCCCACCCTGCACCCCTGCAGAAGGCTACGGCCTACCCCCCCCGCAGCGTGCCTGTCGCCCTAAGTAGAACCCGAAATATAGTGGAGCAAGAAAAGTTGGAATTAAAAGACAAAAAAAGGGGGGGGGGGAGGAAGGGAAGGAAAGAAGGGAGTAAAGACATACAAACATACACACGGGGGAGGGCCAAAGACAGGAGTAAACGCACCCATCCACCCGCCCGGGTTAAAGGTCCAAGTCCTCGGGAAGCCAAAGAGTATCAGGCCAAAGTCCAGGAGCACTAACCAGTTACACCGAACCATATCAGGACACAGAGATCATCCAAGCCGTTCATGAGCTACCGCATATAAGAGTCAGTTTTCATCAGCCCTGACCCTTTTTATCCAAAGCAATAAGGGTCCGATCCAACGAGGACCCTGCCAGAAAGAACAGAAGGCAGGCAGCAGGAGAGTCCAACGGCAGTCCAAAAAAGTCACAGGAAGAAAAGCACGGAAGATCCAGGAAAATCACAGAATGTAGCAAACGATGCAGGCACAGTTCCAAGGATATATCCATAAAAACCGACCCATCCGGGCCGGCACAGGAGACGTCATCGGGCAGTGGTGATTGAGAGGGACCAGGAGAATCATGAAAGTCCGGCAAAACAAAATCCAGCTCCCGGGCCAAGGGCAGAGGAGGCAGCACAGGAGGAGAAGGCGCCATCAGGTTACGCACCTCCGGGGCGGCAGCCGGGACCGAGTCCGCCAGGAGAGTACCAGCCACACCCCGCGATATCAATGCCTCATCCGGTCGTGGGGGCCCGGGAGGCCCGCAGTGAGGAACCGTCTCCAGAGCCAGGAGTGGCGCGGCCACCGAGAGCCGCCAGGATAGCAGGATGTGTAAGATCCCCTTAAGTGCAGGAAAACCTTCACAGTATCCGACACCCGGGCCTTGCGGCGGGCCCCCAGTGCTCGTCCGGGCCCGGCCCAAACAAATGGGGTTGGTCGCCATCTTGATAGCCCGAACAGGCCGCGCGGCCAACAACCTCCGCCGGGGCGGCAGTCAAGCAGATGAAGTCCCGCCGACAGGCAGAAGAACACCCCGGACAGGAAGGGGGGCCACCAGAAGAAGGGGATTCGCCGGCCCCCCAATGTCGCCAGTCCCGATCTCCGAGTCCGGGCGGCAAAGAACAAAATGGCCGGACCGGAGAACAAAGGGGGAGGAAGCTGAACACACGAGGAACCCCAATAATGAAGGGCAGCGTCACCATCCAAGGCTGCCGCCACACAGGAGTCTCTCAGCCAGGAACCTCCGGCTCACACGAACAGCGGCCCTCCAATCACCTCCAGTGCGCCCCGAAGGGCAAGCCCGCAGGCTGCATCCGGCCCAGGAGCCGGGACGAAGAATCAGGCCAGTCCGCTCTCGAGTCCCGGGAATGGTCGGGGGCACTGCACCGGACCCACAGCAGCCAGGACAACCGGAACAAGTGGTAAGTGCCTGCAGTGCGTCGTAGTAGTACCACACAGCAAGGAGGGCTTCCCGGGGCAGGATAAATGCAGGATAAATGTGAAAAACACAGGCGGGCGAACGGAGCCGAGCTAAAGCGCGGCCATCTCGGTCGCGAGCTAGGCTCCTCCCCCGCCCTACATCTTAATGGACCCCTTTAGTTCTTTATATTTGTTGAATTTTGTTTTTTTAATCTTACCGTTATAAAATTGATTATGTTGTTTCTTCCTTTGATTTAAAAGTTTGAGCTGTTTTGTGGTCTGAAAAAGATTACAGAAAATTAATGTTAGTGTATTAAAATATTGTTACATATTTTCTCTGAAATATAATAGCATATATTTGGTTAAGGAACAATACAATCATGTTTTATAAGTATATAAAATGAACTTTTTTTAATGCCAAGACTTACATTTGTGTTTATCTGTCAACATCTCTTATTCAAGTATAATACATTTATTTATCTGTTATTTTTTTGTGTGAGAGATAAAATATTATTTTCTGGAACATAATTTATGTACAGTTTAAAATGTAAATAATTATTGATGTGGAAATTACCTTGCTTGGGCTTAGTGTTTTCTTCTTGTTTGAACGTTTGAAAGCTGGAAAAAAAATGAACATTGTTATATTTTGTGAGGCTGATTCTGAACTGGGTCAGAAGGCTCTCTCTGACCGAGCCGGATCCAGAGTGTTTTCCGACCAAGCCGGAGTCCTGCAGTTTGACTGAGCGAGTACTATGCAGCCGCATGCTGCCAGACTCGGTTCTGTCGGACTCCCATAGAAGTCAATGGGAGCCGGCCGTACGATGCGTACATGGGCTCCCATTGATTGAATTGGTACGTCTGGCACAAGGGAGCCCCTACAGTGGGTACGCGTTGGTGTCATTTGCATCGTACATGCCTGTGTTGGGAAGACCCTTGGGTATCCCCTGTGTCCGAGTCATAAGGCTGCGGGTGTCAGGGGGTCCGACGCAGACTGCCGAAGGCAACTTCCAGGACGTTTTGCGAGCCAGAAACTTTGGCTCGCACCGGCTGTCCGACGCGTGCACTGTACTGTACAGCACGGTTTACTTACGGACGAGACATATGGAGCGGTTCAGACCCAGAAACGACTTGGTCGGTGAATTTCACGTTGCTTGCATTGTACTTGCTTACTCGTACAGCTGTACGAGTCAGGCAGAAAGCCCGTGCACAGCTCGTACTTTTTTTGGCTGGATCGCGTTCGGTGCCCTTTCTGAGCGAGATCAAATCGACCCCTTAGTTGCTTATATTTGAGAGGATTAGCTTGGTATATGATTTTGCTGCTGTCATGTGGATTTTGAGATTTTTTTGTTGAGATGTTGTTTATTTTTGATGTTGTAGTATAGTAATCTGTTGATATAAAAACACATTTAGAGTAGAAATAGTAATTTTAACGTTTTAAAATTATGCATCGTTATTGAAAGAAGCAGCTTTTGGAGTGAGAATATTTCTGTTAATCTCATCACTATCCAGCATTTTTGTTCAGTAAAGTATATTTTAGAGTAGGTATAGTAATATAAATATACTAGTATCATGCACATTTTCTGAATCAAGCACCTTTTGGAGTTGGAATAGTTATTTTAACCTGAACACTATCCAGCATTTTCTGTCAGGCAAGCACCTTTTGGAGTTGGAATAGATATTGTAACCTAAACACTATCCAGCACTTTCTCTTAGGCAAACATCTATTGGAGTAGGAATAGTAATTTTAACCTAAACACTATCCAGCCTTTTCTGTGAGGCAAGCACCCTTTGGAGTAGGAATAGTAATTTAGACATACTACTTTCCTGCACATTTTCTGAATCAAGCACCTTTTGGAGTTGGAATAGTAATTTTACCCTAAACACTATCCAGCATTTTCTCTCAGGCAAGCATATTTTGGAGTTGGAATAGTAATTTATCCTGCACTTTCTCTTAGGCAAGATTTTTGGAGTAGGACTAGTTATGTTAACCTAAACACTATCCAGTATTTTATGTGAGGCAAACACCCTTTGGAGTAGGAATAGTAATTTGAACATACTAGTATCCTGCACATTTTCTGAATCAAGCACCTTTTGAAGTTGGAATAGTTATTTTAACCTAAACACTATCCAGCATTTCTTCTCAGGCAAGCACCTTTTGGAGTTGGGACAGTTATTTTAACCTAAACACTATCCTGCACTTTCTCTTAGGCAAGCATGTTTTGGAGATAGAATAGTTATTTTAACCTAAACACTATTCAACACTTTCTCTTAGGCAAGATTCTTTTGGAGTAGGAATAGTCATTTTAACCTAAACACTATCCAGCATTTTGTTATTTTAACATACTACTATCCTGCACATTTTCTGAATTCAAACACTTTTTGGAGTTACAATAGTTATTTTATTCAAAACACTATCCAGCACTTTCTCTTAGGCAAGCATCTTTTGGAGTTGGAATAGTAATTTTAACCTAAACACTATACAGCATTTTCTTTTAGGCAAGCATGTTTTGGAGTTAGAATAGTTGTGTTAACCTAAACACTATTCAGCACTTTCTCTTAGGCAAGCATCTTTTGGAGTAGGAATAGTAATTTTAACCCAAAAAGCAAAGATGGGCGCGACACTGCTGGCCTCTCCACAGGATCGCCCCTCAGCATTCTGGGATTAGTAGTGCGAGTAGCACAGGAAACCCGAAAGTTCAAAGTGTATCACCTTGGTTGGTGCAATTCAGCTCTAGAAAGTTCGGTAATCTCTAGACCCAAGACATGGCCCGAGTTTCGGGATTTATATCCCTCATCAGTAGAGATAAAGTTCAGGGGTGGTGAAGAAAGCCGCCGTCAATCCGCCAAGGGCTTCGTTGCCTGCTCGGCACGCAGCTGTGTATCCCAAAAAGCCCGTCGGCTTTGGAGGCTCGCAAAAGCCCTTAAGTAAAAAGCAAAGATGGGCGCGACACTGCTGCCCTCTCCACCGGATCGCCCCTCAGCATTCTGGGATTAGTAGTGCGAGTAGCACAGGAAACTAGAAAGTTCAAAGTGTATCACCTTGGTTGGTGCAATTCAGCTCTAGAAAGTTCGGTAATCTCTAGACCCGAGACATGGCCCGGGTTTCGGGATTTATATCCCTCATCAGTAGAGATAAAGTTCAGGGGTGGTGAAGAAAGCCGCCGTCGATCCGTCAAGGGCTTCGTTGCCTGCTCGGCACGCAGGTGCGTATCCCAAAAAGCCCGTCGGCTTTGGAGGCTCGCAAAAGCCCTTAAGTAAAAAGCAAAGATGGGCGCGACACTGCTGGCCTCTCCACCGGATCGCCCCTCAGCATTCTGGGATTAGTAGTGCGAGTAGCACAGGAAACCGGAAAGTTCAAAGTGTATCACCTTGGTTGGTGCAATTCAGCTCTAGAAAGTTCGGTAATCTCTAGACCCGAGACATGGCCCGGGTTTCGGGATTTATATCCCTCACCAGTAGAGATAAAGTTCAGGGGTGGTGAAGAAAGCCGCCGTCGATCCGTCAAGGGCTTTGTTGCCTGCTCGGCATGCAGGTGTGTATCCCAAAAAGCCCGTCGGCTCTGGAGGCTCGCAAAAGTCCTTAAGTAAAAAGCAAAGATGTGCGCGACACTGCTGGCCTCTCCACCGGATCGCCCCTCAGCATTCTGGGATTAGTAGTGCGAGTAGCACAGGAAACCGGAAAGTTCAAAGTGTATCACCTTGGTTGGTGCAATTCAGCTCTAGAAAGTTTGGTAATCTTTAGACCCGAGACATGGCCCGGGTTTCGGGATTTATATCCCTCATCAGTAGAGATAAAGTTCAGGGGTGGTGAAGAAAGCCGCCGTCGATCTGTCAAGGGCTTCGTTCCCTGCTCGGCACGCAGGTGCGTATCCCAAAAAGCCCGTCGGCTTCGGAGGCTCGCAAAAGCCCTTAAGTAAAAAGCAAAGATGGGCGCGACACTGCTGGCCTCTCCACCGGATCGCCCCTCAGCATTCTGGGATTAGTAGTGCGAGTAGCACAGGAAACCGGAAAGTTCAAAGTGTATCACCTTGGTTGGTGCAATTCAGCTCTAGAAAGTTCGGTAATCTCTAGACCCGAGACATGGCCCGGGTAATTTTAACCTAAACACTACCCAGCATTTTGAGGGATGCAAGCACCCTTTGGATTAGGAATAGTTATTTTAGCTTACAACTATCCTGCACATTTTCTGAATCAAGCACCTTCTGGAGTTGGAATAGTTACTTTACCTAAACACTATCCAGCACTTTCTCTCAGTCAAGCACCTTTTGGAGTTGGGACAGTTATTTTAACCTAAACACTATCCAGCAAGTTCTCTTAGGCAGGCAACTTTTGGAGTTGGAATAGTTATTTTAACCTAAACACTATCCAACATTTTCTCTAAGGTAAGCATCTTTTGGAGTTGGAATAGTTATTTTAATCTAAACACTATCCAGCATTTTCTGTGAGGCAAGCATTCTTTGACGTAGAAATAGTAATTTTAATATATTATTGTCCTGTATACTTTCTGAGTCAAACACATTTTGGAGTTGGAAAAGTAATTTTAACTTAAACATTATCCAGCATTTTCTCTTAGGTAAGTATTTTGTGAGTCGGATTAGTTATTTTAACCTAAACACTCTCTAGCATTTTCTCAGAGGGAAACTAGGAGGTCGATTACGATGGCGGACCAAAACGGGTCCAACCACAATGTTTGAGGCAAATATACTCCCGACCGCACCACAGATAAACCGCCGGTGCGATTAGGATTTTTCCGCCAGCACACACCGACCGCGGCGGACGGATCACACCAAAGACCGCCGCACATGGACGGTACCACAGAAAAAACGTCCGCCGCTGACACAACGCCCACGGAAACAGGCCCAAACTCACCAGGCCTGCGGAGGGACTGCCCACACGATTAGGATAACCCCGCCATCCCAACGGAACTCACCACCGTCCACAACCGTCGTGGAAAAAAAGCATTGACAAGCGGAACTTGGCTGCGGAAGGACCAAACAAACATCACCCCTGTCAAACCGAAACAAAAATGGTGGACGGAAGTAAATAGTAAACCAAAAAAACAGGACACACACCTACCTGGAACACCCACCCCAACAACTACACGCCCTAATGACACCCCCCCCAGCACAAACAAGAGCATCCAAGTCTCCACATCCATAGAACACCTAACTGCAAAAAACCATTGGGACACAACCACCACACAAATTATAAAAGGAATCCCTCCCATTACCACAATCCTTTGCATCACAGCACAGCTGCAAGAAAGAGGCACACATCACACACAACAGACACACACAAACACACATACAACCTGCACACCAACACACCCACCACACCAACCCCCACAACACCATCCCTACATACCACACACCTGCACCCCCAACACCCCCAACACCTTGCACATCACACACCATGGCCCCCAAGAAAAACCCCAAGTTCACAGAGAGTGAATTGAAGGTCAAGGTGGATGAAATTATCCGTGTAGAACCACATCTGTTTGGTATCCTAATCCAGCAGACCACCTTGGCAAATAAAACCACAATGTGGGACAGGATAGTGACCAGAGTGAATGCTTCAGGGACCGTGCCATGCACTAAACACGATATCCAGAGGCGGTGGCATGACCTCAAGGCAAGGGTGAAAGGCATCAGGGCCAAGAACCACCTGCAGGCACACCACACTGGCGGTGGCCATCCCATGGATCCAATACCATACACCCAATGGGAGGAGAAGGTGTTAGCCACACTGCACCCTGGGAGCCTGGAAGGAATAGATGAGGGAGTGGAGGCTGGTAAGTACAAACCAATGACCACCATCACACTGTTATGTCCTGCCTTGCACAACTGCTAAGACACATCTCCCAGGCTCCAATCCATGCATGTGGACCACACAGTCACCCAAATGTGAACCCCAGGGCTCAAATGCACCCACCATTATCAACCACAAATGTAGCCTCCTACGTTCCCAGGCTTGCATGTGGTCAAGCAGCTAGCACTACAACTCCCAATAGGCCCCCATGTCTACAGGGAGGGTGCGTGTGAGGCCAGCACTACAACTTCCAACATGCCCCCATGTCTACACGGAGGGTGGGTGTGGGTGAGAGGCCAGCACTACAACTCCCAACAGGCCCCCATGTCTACAGGGAGGGTGGGTGTGGGTGAGAGGCCAGCACTACAACTCCCAACAGGCACCCATGTATTCAGGGAGGGTGGGTGTGGGTGAGAGGCCAGCACTACAACTCCCAACAGGCCCCCTTGTCCCACCCCAGAGCAAGATGGAGTCCCCCCACCATGTGCTGACCAGTGCATCTCCCTCTTCAAACTTACAGGTAGGTAGCCATCTTCACAGGGAGGGGTGGGTGTGAGGGGGAAGTTCGTATTCCAAATTCCAATGTGCACCCTCCACCCTCATGATTGCAGCGAGGGATAACACAACACATGGCTTTGTAGTAACTCCATGGTTAAAATGTGAAATTAAACAGGGGACAGGTGAGTACGCAGTGCCTGCACACTGCATTCCTCGAACAACAAACAAGTACCATATATCCACAGAAGGACCCACAAATAACACACCCGTGGACACATGGAAGAGAAGCGTCACATCTGCACACATCAAAGAACTTGCAAGGGGAAACCTGGACATGGTGGCAGTCCACACAATCCATGTAGTAGGCAGTCTGTGCATGATGTGAGACTTGACATACCCACAACAGCAAGTACAATGTGTTTCCTGACACAAGGCACATGGATGCAATGTCCAAAGCTTGTCCCTAACACAAGGTAGACCATCCACATGAAAGACCAGCATATGACTCTTTTGACAATGACTAGACCAGGTACAGTAGCAAGGTAGGTTGTCCACAGCCCTGGTGAACATGCCCTAGTCCACATTGCTGAGCCACAGCAACAATGTTAAAATGACTACAAAACTACACAGAGTCCAGGGGTACCATCCATTAGCAGAACAGCACAACACATATCCAAGTATTGTCTCCCCACCTCCACACCACCATAATGCACAGTACTATGTACCACACCAATGTGACGACATCAACAACGATGTCCTGAATCCCTAGAAAATTGAAATGTAACAACAACAAACCTGTCATGTCCACAGCATTGATTCTCAAATTCTTGTCCCTCAGGTGACCGAGAACTGGCAGGAGAACCCAGCGACCGCCAGCACCAGTCGCCCCCCTCACAGCATGGACTCTCTACTGATGATTCCCTGGACACCTCAGATGCGGAGGGCAATGCCGGTCGGCCTATACTCCCAGGGCTATCAGGCTCCCAGGACATCCCTGCCCCCACCACCTTGGCCAGTGGAACCACAGCTACTTCTGCCATTGGGACCTGTGCAGCTACCACCACCACCACCACCACAAATAATCCATGTTGCCTGTGCCACCCTCCCTGACCCATTGGACGATGGCGGACCATCAACATCACAGGCTAGCAGGGAGAGTGGACGGGTGAGGACACAGGTGAGGCCACAGGTTCCGGACAGGAGAGCAGGTGCAAGGCCAGGTGGGGGACAAGACCCATCCAATCCTGGGACCGAGACCCAGGATCTAATTTTAAGAGTGCATGCGTCGTACGAGCGGTCGCAGGCACAGGCGGATCGGGCGCGCCAAGACTCACTTGAGACCCGCCAGCTGTTGAGGTCCATGGACAACCGTATGGGACAAATGGTGGACCTCATGGGGCAGCAAACATCTGTTTGGAGGGAGTGGTTATCCGCAACACACCATCTCCCCCTCCCCCAAGTGGCCAGCGGGACAGGACATCACCACCACCACCATCACCTGAGGCCACTGACAGGGAGGTGTACCCCGAACAAGCTGCCTCCACAGCTGGGTCCACTCCGGCTCGAAGACGGAGGGGCCGTCCGAGGCTGGATCCAGGACAGAGCAGTGGCAATGCGCCAGCCAACCGCCAGAAGAGGAGCCGGCACTGACTTCACATTTCATTGAGCCTGGCATTCACTCTGTGAACTATCTTGCCCCACATTGCCAAGCATTGGCACACGTCTGTTGGACTAGGTTTACACTAGACAATGTGGTGTCTACATGGTGGGATCATCTGACATGACCTTCAACTCACTCTTCCCCTCCACCACCATTTTGTAAATATGTACTAACACAAATCCACCCCCTGTAAATAAACACCACGGAAACACTCAAGGCTGTGTGACCTCCATGTTTTAAACACAGGTTTGTCTTAGTTGTTGTCATTACCAGGTGCAGGGATCAATGTTGTTCGGAATCATGGCTCTGTGGGAGTGACCTAGGGATAATGAGAGAACAACAAGCACAGGTCAGGAAATTGAATCACACCTATCACACCACACCGTACTGCAACATCCCACAAACCACACTCATCACAAATTAAGCAGATCACAGGACACACATCTGGGAGCATTGCATGTACACCGTGTCCCACATCCATTTGCGAACAGAACATACCAGAACATACAGCATTCACACACCAGATTCACCCATCACCAGCAAACATACATCACGCATTGAACAGCAGCACAAGACGTAGTTACTCACATTCAAGGAAAGTAGCGGTCAATGAGCTGATGCCTCTGGTCTGCATCTTCTTCCTCCCCACTATCCTCATCACTGGACATGGGTGGGATGGGAGGCGGAGCAACCTGTTGGTCTTCAGGGTCCAGGATCACTTCAATATTCTTGCGCAAGGCCAGGTTGTGGAGCATGCAGCAGGCAACCACGATTTTGCATACTTTGCCGGGTGAGTATGGCAGGGCCCCTCCGGTGTTATCCAGGCAGTGAAACCTAGACTTCAGCAGTCCAAATGTACATTCCACCACCCGACGTGTCTTCCCATGGGCCTCATTATAGCGCATTTCACCTGGGGTAGTTGCATTCCATAGGGGGCTCAGCAGCCACGGGCGGTTTGGGTATGCAGAGTCACCTAGGTGGGGGGATGACAGACACATACATCAGTACCAGTACTGGTGGGAACAGCATGGCACACATATAACACAGTAGTCATCACAGCACACTCACCTGCAAGCCACGCACGATCTTGACGCAGATTAGCCATCAGTTGGGGGACAATGTTGCTCCGCAGGATGTGGGAGTCATGTGCGGTTCTGGGAAATCTGGCACACACATGGGAGATGATGTTGTCAGCCAGGCACACCACTTGCACATTGATTGAATGGTAGTGCTTCCGATTGCGATAGATGGGTTCACGTGCCTGGGGTGGAACTAGACCAATATGTGTGTCATCAATGGCACTCACTACGTGTGGAATCTGGGCCAGGGCATAGAAGTCCCCTTTCACTGCTGCCAACTCTGCCGGACGTGGGAAATGGATGTAATCATCCTTGTAACGCATCATGGCTTCCAGCACATCCCGCAGTACCGTGCTAAACATGGATTGGTACATCCCCCCGGCATGACCAAATGTGCCCGTAGCGAAGAAGTGAAGTGCCACCATCACCTTTGCTGTGGGTGTAATTTCTCCAGGATAGGGCCTGCGTGGCTGCAGGTGCGGTGCCAATTGTGCTACAAGGTCCTGCAATGTCGGTCAGTCAAGCTGGAATTTGCGGATCACCTCCTCTCCAACCATGTCCTCCAGCACAGTGTATGGTCGATGCACATTTGGAGCCCTCCTGTGTGGGAGTAGACGGGAGCAGATGTCAATTGGACAACACGGCACAGCTGAACCACACTATCACATCTTGACCAACACACCACAAATAATCCATGTTGCAGACACTGATTGTATGTGTGACGAGACAGAAATATAAGGCACTACAGCCAACTACACACACAATGTTCACCCACAAACAACATCCTGTGTGCAAATTTGTACAATGGTACGTGCACACATGTTGCAAGAACAGCCAACATCACATGATGGAGGGCCCATGTGTGGACAAGCATCCCCACAGACACACATGGATGTGCACTCACAACACGAACCTGGAACACACCCTCCTTTTCTTCATGCACCCATGACACCACCAACAATGTTGTGCATGCTCACATGACAGGCATTGACATACTACAGACGACACACAGACACATACACAGAATGCATGTATCCCCCCATCATTGCTTCTTGCACACACAAAACACACACTCACGACTGGATCGAACTGTGGGTACACAGCCTTAAAGGACTGTGTAGATGTGTACACTTTGAAACATGTGACCTCAAAACCAAGATATCACCACATTGCCATGCACATCTGACGCAACTTGAGCTCACATCACTGTCCTTTGACAACCACTGGCAATGTCAACAGTATGCTCACACATATGCAACAAATGGACATTGTTGACATGTGGACACGGGCCATTGACAGAACATGATGAGTTTTGAGGCATTCCGGACATGCCCTGACACACATGTACACCTATTATCATTAGAAGTGTGCGGAGACATGCAGTGTGTCTACACACCGCATCAGGGCACGCCGTCTGCCATCACAGAAAATTATCCTTGCTACTGCAATTGTGCGTGCATGTGCAAGGACCATCACGGCCACACACCGCCAACCGCATGTGTGCGCTACTGCGATGGTGCATCATTTGAAAATTATCACTCGCTGGCATCTCAATGGCGGAGCACGCATTCCGCGGGGGCGGGGCTGTGCAAGTGGAAATTCGAGTTGGTATCCCCCCATTCAGTCACATAGCGGCACCCACCGCCGGATCCGGGCGGTGGGTGCCGCTATGTGACTGAATGGGGGATACCAACTGCCATTTCCACTTGCATATTCAAATGTATCTGTTAGCCTGCCCTGCCCCCACAGAATGCGTGCTCCGCCATTGCGATGCCAGCGAGTGATGATTTTCAAATGATGCACCATCACGGTAGCGCGCACATGCGGTTGGCGGTGTGAGACCGTGATCGTCATTGCACATGCAGCTAATGGAAACAGGTACCGCAGGACGCATAAGCAAATTCCCAAAAATCGGAAGTCGTGCACCGCCACAGCGGGGCCAGTCATTGGGTCATTTTGAATGAGGCAGCCCGGGAACACCAATTGCTGCAGACGTGTGCCACTTATATCAGCTCAGGGCCCTATAAATGTGTGAGTTTGAGCACCACACATCCACTGCTTCCAGCCACTGCTGCCTGCACCCATCACCTCTACCTGCTGCCCACTCCACCAACTGCTGCTGTTGTGCCAGTGTCCTGGACCTTGCCACGGTGAGAGTTGGACAGATCCGGTCCCGTCCCTTCAGTGCAGAGGAGCTGGAGGGCTTTGTGGTGTGCTCCACCACTATGAATGGCTCTACGGTGCCCCAGGACAGGTGGTAAGTGCAGTGGGGGACATGTTGGTGTGCATGAGGTGGTCCCTGACTCCTGGCCTCTGCAATCTGGGCGGTATTCTGTGGGAGTCAGTGTGTGTATGCCCCAGCAGGCCAGGCACGCTGTGATATGTTCCTGGTTCTGTCACTGATTGATTGACCTCTATGCTGTGAAGTGTTATCTTTGAGGGGTCACAAACATGACATGTGTAGTCTTGTGGCTGTGCTGGGTCACGACCAATCACAGCTATCTTGTGGGTGTGTACCTCACCTGCTTTCCATGATGGACTAATGCCATATTGACCTGTCAGTCACATATGTTGTACTGTGCATGGCTGCTGACAGATACCTGTACCTTCTATCTGTGTAAATGGCCAACTGTTCACTGACTTGCCCCCTCTTGTCTTCCATTATGGTAGGTCAAGCTGCACCATCGCAAGGCCATGTGGAGGGCCATAGCACGTGATGTACGGGCAGTGGGGGTCTGCAACAGGCGACACACACACTGCCACAAGCGGTGGGACGACATCTCCAGGCTCAGCAAGAATGTGGCGGAGATGACACTGGGGCTGATTCACCAATCAGGCCGGCTTGCATGACATACCATGACCCCTCTAATGCTACGTATCATCGCTGTGACACATCCTGACCTGTCTGCACGGTTGAGAGGGGAGCAGCAGCAAACTAGCGGTAAGCACACTGAATGGGTTTGTGACTTGTAAGTGCATGCATGTAATAATGGTAAGACACAGTAGTGACATCCGTGGTGTATATGGTGTGCTGCTATTGCATGTTGGTGGCATTAGCGGAGTGAGAGTTAGCATCCATGTCAGTCAGCTGGACATACCAGTTACTTTGAAGTGCAGGGGCCCAGGACATGCCATTCAGGTCTGTGGTCCCATGGCATCACATGTGTGGTGGTCTGCATGCACTTACCTTGTTTGTTTCATGTACATGTGTCACAGGGCCCACTAATTCTTTGACATGAGGATGTCTGGTAGGGGTGGTTCATGTGCAGGATGGGTGCGACATATTGTTCAGCAGTCAAGGAAGTTTGGAGTTTGTAATTTGCAGTACGTGAGTGTGGCACTTAGGTATACCTCTTATCTCTCTCTTTCAACTTTGGACGAGGGCACTGACAGACAAACGACGGAGGTAAATGGTGGCAATGCATCCGGATCAGAGATCACACAAACGCAGACTGAGACAGAAGAGAGCAGCCCCGGAGAGGGGGACAGAACTATCCCTGAGGAGTCACATGTGGAGACACCATCGTCCTCATCTTCAGACAGCGGTGGTGAGTCATCACTGTTGGTAGACACAGGGAGTGGACAATCTACACCTTCAATTGGTACACAGCATACTGGGCCCACACTGCCACCAACTGCAACAAGTACTGCTCCTGCTCGCCAGAGTAGGGGGAGCAGAGTGGCCTTTGGTGCAGGCACCGCTGCCCCTACCCCTGTGACACAAACTGCCCTTAGTGCTGAGGCAGTTGATCTGCTGCGACAGCTGTGTGTAGGGCAGACAAACATGATAAATGCATTCCTGGACCACGATAGGAAGTTGGGGCAGGTGGTAGCATTCATGGAGGGGATGCATGGTGATGTTGCTGGTCTCCACAGAACAGTACAGTCCTTATCCAACACAGTGTCTGCAGCCATTCAACAGTCACATGTACAAGGTTCTACTTCAATTACCTCCATCCACACCACTTACTGTCTCAGGGGAGAGTGACATTTCTGAACATGCCTCATTTTCAAGGTATTGCACTAGAAGCAGGCACAGGCAGCAAGGCAGGCAACAGAGGCCCTAGGAAAGGGAAATATTTCACAGAACACAGCATCAGCTACCCTGGAGAGGACACACATGACCCTCATGGGGTGATTGGGGTGATGGGGGACATGGATTCACAGGGCACACAGACATCCCCCTCAAAAGGTACTCCCAAGGGCAAGGCACAACTCATGGACAAGGCACAGACCAAGGACAGGGCATCCGCAAAGGACAGGACACCACCCACGGACACAGCTCCTCCCAAGGAGCAGGCACCTCCCAAGGACAGGGCCACTCCCAAGGACCGGGCCCCTACAAAGGACAGGGCACCTCACAAGGACAGGGCCACTCCCAAGGACCGGGCCCCTACAAAGGACAGGGCACCTTCAATGGACAGGGCACTTCCCACGGACAGAGCACCGCCCACGGATAAGGCACATTCCAAAGGCAGGACACCTCCTTAGGCCAAGGCGTCTCCCACGGCCAAGGCACCTCCCAGGGAGCAGGTACCTCCCAGGGCCAAGGCGTCTCCCATGGACAGGACATCCATCAAGGACAGACATCCGTCACCCATGCGTCCCCTGAAGCTGGTGTTGGTGAAGGAACGTAAACCACATGTGTCAGAGGTGGAGTCCCCAATACCTCTACTCCCATCCACACCCCGCCGAGGCAGAGGAAGGAGTACACTGTTGTTGCATCCCCCATTACACATGATGCAGAGGGCAGAAGGCAGGGCCAGAGCAAGCGTCAAGCAGGGTCCAGCACGTCCCCAGAGAGCAGACCCCCACAGCACATGACCCACCTTTGATGGGTGATGTTTCAGATGAGCCCGCCCCACTTCCCATTCCAGTCAAGTCCAGGGTGCACTTGCAAATCCCAAAGAAACAGAAACACACACCGGTAACACCTGACCACCCCAATGTCGCTCCAGTACACCTGTCCCCAGCTCCCAGAGCCACCCTACCTCCTGGCCCATACAGCCCTGTGGCTCATCATTTCAGTGGTCCTAGTGGGTCAGCTGCAGTTCACTCTCAAGTGTCAGATAGTGGCACTGTGTCTGTTGTTTGCTGTCATGCCTCATGTAGTAGCACTGTGTCAGTTGTGCGCTCTCCTGTTTCAGGTACTGCCACTGTGTGTGTCCTCCACTCTCATGTCTCAGATGCTGGCATGGTATTTGTTGGTCACTGTCCAGGGGCAGGTCCTGCCAGTGTGTCAGGGTCAATTGCTCATGTGTCAGTCACTAGAGCTGTGGCTGTTTCTCACACTCCTATATCAGGTCCTGCCAGTGTGTCTGGGTCTATCGCTCATGTGTCAGTCACTAGAGCTGTGGCTGTTTCTCAAACTCCTGTATCAGGTCCTGCCACTGTGTCCAAAGCTCCGAGGTCCCACAGTCCACCTGATTCTGTGCTGTGAGGTGCAGTTCCCATCATTCAAATCTCATTGTACTTGATGTCTGGACTATCCATTGTAACCACCCTTGCAATATTATTGACCTTGGGACTGTCCGTATGACACACGTCCTTGTGCTGCCTCAGATGTACCTGCTCTGTTGTGAACACTGCCCTGTTGCTGTTCTGATGCTGCATTGTGCCCTCTCATTTGCTGCCTCAGATGGACCTGCTCTGTTGTGAACACTGCCCTGTTGCTGTTCTGATGCTGCATTGTGCCCTCTCATGTGCTGCCTCAGATGGACCTGCTCTGTTGTGAACACTGCCCTGTTGCTGTTCTGATGCTGCATTGTGCCCTCTCATGTGCTGCCTCAGATGGACCTGCTCTGTTGTGAACACTGCCCTGTTGCTGTTCTGATGCTGCATTGTGCCCTCTCATGTACTGCCTCAGATGGACCTGCTCTGTTCTGTACCATGGACTGTTGATGCACTTTGCGCCTCTCATGTGCTGCCTCAGATGTACCTGCTCTGTTCTATCCAGTGTGCCTGCTCCTGGCTACTCACAAAGTCAACCTCTGTGCTGTGCAATGAAGCAAGTTAATCCTGTGTTGTGGTTTATCTGTGTCATTCCTGGTTGTCTCCTTGCATTGTTTTTTTTTTTAAAACATTTTTTATTTGCATTTTATTAGGTAACAACAATACATTCATGTCATCATCGGTCAGCACAACCCGCTCATATTGCTGCTGTCGTACATGCTGTGTCTGCCACTTTCACATAACCATTGCCCAGCACTGTTTTCTTTTGTTTGGCAGGGGTGACAGTCATTACAATATGGCTGTGGACTGTGTGAGGTGGGGGAGGCACTCTGAGGCTTATTTTGGGACAACAGTGGCTTCCGATGCACTGCAGGTTATGTAGATGTTTTTCATATGGTACATGTGTCACACTCATGATATGTGGCTACCCAGTAGGTTGTTCAGTCTCAACTTTGTCAGTCGACATGTCAGGGCTCATCGTGTGTGTGTTGGTTGTTGATGTGTGTGCAGCAGGGTTGTTTTTTGTGGTGTGTGGTGTATGGGCCCCTGTCTGTTAGTGGGGTAGGTGTGGGGTTGGCCTGCAGGTGGGCCAGCATGTCTCCTTATGTGTGGTATGCCTTGTGTGTTGGTGTGTGTATTTGGGCCTGTAAGCTGTGAGGCCTAGCCTTTCCTGCCTGCCTGCCTGCCTCGTTGATTGTGGGCATGGTTTCCGTCGTCTGCTCCGCTACGTTGCGTTGCTCGTAGTGTGGCTGTTTGTTCGCGGTGCGTGTGTGTTCTGGGTGCATGGGGTCAGTTGTGCCCAGGTGGTTTTGCTGGGGGTGCTTGTATGTGTGTTCCTGTCCAGACCTGGGGTTCTGTTGTGGGCAGGGGCTTCGACACGTGCGTGGTGTGTCTGTTGTGTGTTTGCGTACCTGCGACGGTCCATGACTTGCTGGTGGTGGAGCACGAAGAGTACCGGGAATGCGTGTAGAGCTGGGTCCATGACGGTGGTCTGGCTGTGGTGGGTCTCTCTGCAATGTTTTGCCTCTCAGCTGTGGTGGTTCCGCCATGTTCGGGCTGGTGGTTTTTCCGCAGCGATTTGCTGTGTGGTATCCGCCATCGTGATTGTGAGGACGGTCGAGACGTCATTCCGTACGGCGGTGTCTCTGGATTGGATACGTCCGCCGCGGGGTCGGGTATATTTATCAAGCAGTTTTGGCATAGGCAAGAACCCTTTGGGGTTAGAATATTAATTTTAAGTTATTATTATCATGCACATTTTCAAAATAAAGCAACTCTTGGAGTTGGGATAGTTATTTTAACGTAAACATTATCCAGCCTTTTCTCACTTGCAAGCACCCTTTTTTGCACATTTTCTGAATCAAACATATTTTGGAGTTGGAATAGTTAATTTAGCTTATCCAGCATTTTATCACAGGCAAGCACCCTTTGGATTAAGAATAGTAATTTAAATAGATTATTATCCTGCACATTTTTATAATCAAGTGTAAAAAAAGTTGAAACAGAAACATTATTTTAACTTTGAATATATTTTTTAAAGTGAATAATTATTTTTTGGGGTGGAGTGTCAGTCATTTGTCCTAGCATTATTTACTATAAATCAACGATTTTACATTTTGTTTTAAACGAGAAAAAAAAATTATGTTGTGACTTACTTTGGACATATATTGTCCCAATTAGTGTATTTAGTAAAGTTGGTTGTAGGTTGTAAAGTTTTGAAACAAACTGAAAAAAATATATATGTTGGAATTTAGTTTATTTGCATCGTTAAAAACTTGTGAAGTAGCTATACATTTCTATAGTTTGTACTTACTTCGAGTTTTAGCTGGCTTTCTCCAACGAGTAGAATTTGCAAAGTGTAATCCCGCGTGCAGCCTCCGGTAATCAGGTAACTACAAGTTTAAAAATGGTGGATTGCTCCTTTTATACGCTTTGTTGACTTGAACGTTATTTGAAAGTAAAATATGTTTTCTGTTTAATTTTTCTTTGTGTTTTTAACGGTGTGTGAGAATATAAATAATTATTTTGTTATATTACTTTTCGTATCTTTTTATTTTAGTAGATTTTAACATCCGTTTTGGCTATTTCCGGGTCAAAGTTATTTCTTTGAAAGAGTTGTAGGACAATTCTTTTCGTATTTTTAAAACAGAACTTTTCTTTTTGTTGTTGGTATTAGTTGGGGATCATGCTGTTTTTGTTATGGGAAAATTTACGATTTATTAATAGTAGTTTTATTGTGTTATTAAGTAGTGTTTTCATGTTTGTGTATTTTTTTGTGTTTACATAATAACATTTTGAAAATGTTGGTTAAATGTATGTTATGTTAAAATGTCGTAAATAAATTAGTTTAGAATAATTCAAATTTTATGTTTAGTTTAAATGTGTATCATGCATTTTGGAAAAGTTTATTTAAATTATAAAGTAAAAAAAAAATCCCCAAAATTACTTGAGTGTTAATTTTGTTACCCGAGTATTTTTTTACCATTGGGTAATTCAATTAAATATTGTGTTATAGAATAGTATGTGTTGTATCAATTATTTTAATACATTTATATACATTGTATTATCCAAAATATTAATATTAACATTGAGTATTAATTGTAATACTCGAGTATTCATTGTAGTGCTTGTGTATTGCTGCCACAAATTTGTTTCTTCTATGCTGAGACCACATACATATTTTCCCCCTCTAGACTTCCACCCAGCTGCAAAATTCAGACTAAGACTTGCCTAACAAAACAGCATCCACAGTTAAAAAAAGACCACCTCCTTATTCTGATTTTTATGCTCTGTGTGGCATCCGGTTTCCTCTAATGAGAACCCAAATGCTCCACTACTGCTATGCTTTCATTGAATGTATCAGGCTCTCACTCCTCAAGAAGAAATTACATGGTGTCATAACTTGACAAAAGCAAGGACAATTTAACAAGTGATATCTTGCGCAATGAGTTATGCAAATACAAAAGATTTTTTTTTTTATTACTTTTTTTGGTCTATTTGGATGGCGGGCGGATTGCCCCCAGTCGGGCTGGTGGTAGCCGTCGCCGGCCTGGCGGAGGGTGATCTACCCGCCATCCACACCTGTATGACCCCCGCCATAGTAGGATGGCTGGGGAGTCCGCGGCTAACGGGAAGACCGTCCACCGCTTTTCCCCTTGTCAACGAGTCGACTGGGCGGAAAAGGGGCTTAATATGGTGGCGGTGTCTGCAAGACACACCCATCCATATTAACATGCCGGCAGAGAGCAGCCTTGGCAAGGCATGCAGTGTTTGCTGTTGGGGGCCGGTAGCGGGCCGCCAGGATGTTGGGGGTGCACATTGCGGGGGTACCTATGGTACCCCCTGCATTGGCATGGACAAGGTAGCAGGAACACCCCGGTGCCTGTCACCTTATGCATGTCAATGCACAACGTGCATCCCCAGCATTGTAGCGGACGGTGCTGTGAGCACCACCCGCCACAATGCTGGGAATGGGGTATACCACCACCACGGTGGCATACTAATTGCAAGTGCAGGACCGCTGCACCCCTGGCGGACGGTTCCGCGTACCGTTACGGTGGTAGATGGACTTTGTCTGCTCGCCATCGTAATATACCCCTAAGATTTGGTATCCAGTATGCAGCCATGACTTCATTGCCACTGCTGCTGCCTTTTCTCATATGAATGGTGTGAGCCATCCTGACTATCCAAGAGATGAAGCAGAGACATCCAGGGGCAGATTTACTAAGGGCTTCCATTGCCCTTGCATGACACAAGTCACCCCAAAGCAACACAAGTCCTTAAGTGGGATTTACTAAGCCACGCAAAGCTGCTGTGCGTAGTTCTGTGTGGTGTAGTAAACCCAAAGTAACACAAGGCAGCGTATATTGCTGCCTTGCATTACCTTGCGACAGGGAGGCATTCCTTGGCTGGAGTATGAGTGTTCTGACACATCCACTCATGGTTTTCGAGACAATCCAGATTTTCAAAGGTCTATATACCTGGGATTGTGCCAAAATGATGTGCCTACCTGATTGACACATTACAAGGATAAATATATTTATTTCTCCTCATTACAACCTCTTGGTATGCTTGTTGCATTCTGTAGCTCACATACAAAGATAAAAATGCCTTTTAGAGTTGGTTTTGACCAGTAAGGTGTTCCCTTTTCGCCTGCTAAGATTAAGATGGTTCAGGTTTCTGTTTTGTTTCCAGCTTACAAATCTTTACTGGTGGTAGATTTTCATCAAAACTCGTACTCAAACATCCATAATTACCAACAAAACTATTTGAAAAGGGGAATTAATTGTGTCTAATATAGTTTTGCTCTATTTTAGGCAGAAATAACTTCCAAAGAGTCCACACATGTATCAAATATACATAGTCCTCCAGGATTGAATTTTCAGGAGTCTTGCAAGTAAGTTCCAAATCCAACTTAGAGATCAGCACAATCTGCGCCAACCTTGGCAAAATACTTGAAAATATCGGAGCGAGCTACAAGAGACTGCATTTACCAGAATGCCAGGTGCAAACCTTGCCTGAGAGGTCAGCGGTGTGCTCCCACATCCTGTTGTCTATTTAAAGTACTCCCGTGAGTCATTGAGCTGACGAGCTCGTGGATGAAGCACCTGCGCGCCAGTGAGAGGTACCGGACCTGATATATTGTTTGGCAGCCTACTCAGCAAACCCTAAAATAAATACTGTGTTCTCTACTGATGATGGTTAATAAACCAGAAACACGTGTCTAGAGATCAGCACAATCTGCGCCAACCTTGGCGAAATACTTGAAAATATCGGAGTGAGCTACAAGAGACTGCATTTACTAGAATGCCAGGTTCAAACCTTGCCTGAGGAGTCAGTGGTGTGCCCCCACATCATGTTGTCTATTTAAACCAAATCCAACTTTTATTTATGTTCAAGATAACAGCTTTTTCCAATAAACAGGGGGGGCGGGGCATAGCAAATACAAGAATGGGGACCCGCAGCCAGAACAAGAACAATATCTAAGCCCCCCTGATAGGGTTGCCACTGCAGGGCATGGGGGCAGGAAACCTTGCAGGTGAGTAACCTCTCTGATAGTTGTTTGAATTCGATTCAGTTGAAGGTGCTACATCGGGGTAACACTTTGTGTCCAGATACGGTTTGTGACTTGACTGAACTACGGATAGAGTAAATTTCCAGGCAATTAAAATTGAATTTTTTTTTCACAATTAATGAGAAGCATGCTGTGCCTCTAAGTAAAGAATATGATAATTGTTAATGTCCATGATGTCCACATGCTTTTATCATTATCTGATGAAATAGATGTTGAAGTTGAGGATCTTAATGGTATTCTGAATATAGAAATTGATTATGATTGTACTAGTGGCTTAAAATTACCTTCTAAATTTACAGCCCAGGGGAATCGGTTTGCAGCTATTGATCTGTTTGTCAAAAAAAAATAGAGGAAATAAACAATATGGAAGATCACAAAGATGCAAAAGACAGAGACCATAATAGACAAGTGAATCTCACTCTTGATGAGAAAAAAGCACTTGGTAATCTAGGATCAGATCAATCGAGAGTAATAAGAGAGGCTGACAAGGGGTAATATTATCATTATTAGTAGAATGGTTAACAATAATGAAATAGGAAGACAATTGAGTGTTGATAAATGCTATAAACAACTGATGAGAAATCCCACTGGGGATGTGGGCAGATTCATAGCTGATAAACTATCTACCTGGAAAGAAATTGGATTACTAAAAGATAGTGAATTCAGGTACTTACACATTCCAAATCCCAGATATTCATTTATTTACACGTTGCCTAAAAAGAAGCCTCCAGGGAGACCCATTATTTTGAGTATAGGCACCCTGACGGAATATCTTTCAGAATATCTTGATTCATTTTTAAAATCTTTGATTATGAATTTACCCTCATACATTAGAGATACGATGGATGTGTTGAACAAATTGCAGTATGTGGTCTATGACTCGACGATGAGCTTTGTGACACTTGATGTTGTTGGGCTTTAGAAGTGCATAGCAAACGATCTAGTACAGCAGGCACTGAAATATTACTTATCTAAAAGAAATGCAAGTTTTTTGGAATATTCAAAAATGTTGCTGGAGATGAGTGATCTAATCTTGAAAAAGAACTTTTTTTATTTGAGGAAGAATGTTCCCACCAGATTCAGTCACAGCTATGGGGTCCTGGTTGGCTTGCTCCTACGCAGCATCTTCATGGGATGGTTTGAGAGGGAACACGCCTGAGTAACATGGGCAGAAAAGTGGATGCAGGATGTTTTGGGGTCATTATATAGATGACATTTTGGTTATCTGGAAAGGGACTAATGACAGTTTGACAGAGTATGTTGCTTACCTTAATGACAAAAGATTTAATGTACTCTTCACCATGTGTCATGATCCTAATAGGATTGATTTTCTTGATGTACAACTGTACATTAGGAATGACAGCATTCAGAGCAGACTTTTTCAAGAAACTACTGAAACAAATAATATCTTGCAGGCAGATAGTGATTACAGGGATCCCTTTTGTGGAAATGAATAGGATTCATAGAAAATGTAGCAATAATGAAGAATTTTGTAGTGGTCTGAATGTTCTGAAGGAAAGATTGAGGTTAAGAGGCTATTCTGAACACACTTTAGGGAAGTCTAAAACAAGGGTGTGGAATATCAAAAGAACAGATATCTTGATGCAAAAACCCATAAGGCCAACGTATGACAGGCTTGCATTTATATCTACATATAGTTCAGAACATAATCAAATATACAAAATGATGTGTAAAAATTGGAACCAATTGAAAGGTGTCCCAGGGTTAACCAATATGATCTCTAACAAACCCCCTGTGACCTATTGGACAGCCACCACCATCCGAAACAAAGTGATGAAAAACTATTTAGAACCCACTGAAAAATCAGAAGCTAATTGGTTAGCTCCCCAAAGGAAGGGTTACTATACACGTGGGTCATGTATCATTTGTAGTCAAGGCCTTAATAAGATAAAAGAGGTCAAGTACTACACTAGGAAAATTTACCAAATAAATCAATTCATCAACTGCATTAGTTGCTTTGTGGTATATGCAATGATATGTAATTGCATCACGGTTTATATAAGCAGTTCTAAGAGGATGATATAGCTAAGAATTCAAGGACATAGAAGGGCCATCTTGAATAATGATAAACAATCACCCATAGCACAGCACATTTGGGATTGTCATCCGAACATTAGGGACTGTAAGTTCCATGAAGTCCAAATAATAGAGAGGGACACAAGGGGGGTGACATAGAATCAAAGCTCAGACAAGAAGAAGTCAAATGGATCAGTTTATTGAGGATTGTTCAGGTGGGCTTTAATATGGAAAATGAGCTCTTATCGTAGTAGAGACTGACGGGGTTATGCTGAAATGACAGAAACAGACAAGGTTTATTTTAGACACTTTCCATACAATATTGTAAAAACGGATTGCAAATTGATATGGGATATAAGTCATTTCAGGGTGAGTTGATTGGGTCAATTTATAATTGTGAAGCTACAATGGTGGTTTTCCTTTTTGAAATACAGATTCATGGCCATCCATTCATGGACAGTTGATAACTAAGGATTGCAAGGTAACAGATGGGTGATTATGACCTGGCAGATAAAGTAAAGTAAAGTCCACATTTGTAAAGCGCACAATCACCCGTAAGGGTCTCTAGGCGCTGGGGGCCGTCGGGAAGATTAAGCGAGCTATTGCCCAGAGTCACATGGTGCTGGGCTAATCTGCCGCCGGAGCCGGGGATCGAACGGTGATCCCCAGATTCCAGCGTCAGTCGCCCTGGCCGCAGCGCCACACCTCTCCCATAGCTGGATTGTTGATTTTTAATTTTTGTTATTGTTCTGTAGTGTGACTGAAGTGTTAATTGGGCTAGTTGATGGGTGATGTGGTATAATTTATACGGCTTATCTTCTATTTTTAAGTCAAATATCGTCACATCACCACATAGCAGTTTTTAACAGATGGAATATAGAAGGTAAGAGCTTGTATTAATGAGGTAGTCCATCGCATTGAGCCATAACCATTTTGTTTGAAGGATGATTCTTTCTTATTCCTTCTAGAGTTTTTTAGTTCTGGTATTTTGTATTATATTGTTTGACATATTAATCCAGAATGCAGCATATGTGTGCGGACTGAGAGTGTTCATGACAAAACCTTCTCTATTGGCTTCAGATAAAAGTGGTGATCTATGAGTGGTGGGACATGTCTAGTGTAATACGAATTAACAAATCATGGATGCCTAAGATTGTTGTATTGATTGAGTTAGAATAAAGGCAGACTCCACAGTTGTAGGAAAAATTATCAAGGGTCACTATAGTAAAAGATCAGACTTGATAATGTAAATGAATATTTTCTGGAAGTCTTAACCATTTTTAAATGAATTTTTGATAGGCAACAGATTGTTCCGGTTATATTTATTAGGGTAAAAATGACCCAGTCAGTTTTGACAATACTTCACAGATCTAGCCTTTCATGTTGTGTTGCTTTCTTGAAATGCAGCTTGTTTTATGTAGACAGGACCTGAATGAAATGTAGCGTTCCAGTCAGAACCCTTTTCCAGTGTATAGCTGGAATTAGTACCACTCTTAATGCGGAGCATCCATTTGTTATCATTGGTTTAAGTGGGAATAAGTGTTTCCCAAAGGGTCTAAATGTTCCCGTAACAGAAAATCAACTCTGCAGGCCGCTGTACATTGAAGTTTACATAAAAAGTAATAGGCCATGGGATTGTCTAAGATATATGGGAATGGCGTCCCATTGGAGGAGATGGGATACAGCATGTTGTATTGCTGTCTCTGCGAAGTGGTTATCGTATTGGTCAAGACAATACAGATCAGAAAGGAAGCTCTCTTGGCCCATGAGCAGAAATATTTGTAATATTACTTATGCACGATACTCAAACCATATTCGTTAGAATCCAACAGGCTTGCCTGAGTGGTCAAGAGTGAACAGACCAGAGAGGAATGAGGTTTCAAGTATGAATGCATGACGCTTCTACCTGATTGATTAAAAGCCAATGGACCACAGAGGGGGCTGCCACTGTAGATTAAAATTATCAAGATTACATTATTAAACGTAGCAAACTTCTCTAACAGGCATTTCATCACGGTCCGGTACATTATGGTAGTGAGGTTTTGTAATATGGTTCCCTTACACGCTATGATCCCTAAATATATTTTATTAATTTGGATTCACCAAATGGACCAGAATGGAAATGGTCTTACTAAGATTTCTAGCATGGAGTTGCATTGAATAACTACACTACCACTATGCTAGGGAGAGGGGTTAATTTGTAAGCTCTCTATTGATTGGTTGAATGATTCCTTAAAAGTATTGGAGCCAGACAGTGCTGTTTGTACGTGCTGATCCTGTGGTATTGGACTCAGCAACACCTAGCAGTAAGGCCAGAATCTATGTGGGAGGCTGAATTTATGGATAAGTTATGGAAATAGTGGATGATCACTTAATTCTAAAATAACAATCCATGGGGATGATTCTCTAATGGTGAATTGTAGCTTTTTGAGATATTTATTTGACAGGCCTGATTTGACAGAACAACTTATTTTAACTAGAATTTGTCATGGTAATGATATCCAATTATAAATATATACTCTACATAGGGAGGAAAAAAAATGAAAACATTTTGTATGTGGAGGGAATTGTGGGGTATTTAAGTAATTTGATTACATTGCGTTAATAAATAAGCGCATACTGTACATAAGGCAGTATGGTGTAATTGCATATCGCATTGCAGTGATGTATCTCCTTTTAATTTACAGCCCTGATTAAGTCCCAGGGGACGAAACGCATTGGCTGGGCTGATTGGTAAAAGCTTGTTGTCTAGAACATGAATAAAAGTTGAATTTGGAACTTACTTGCAAGACTCCTGGTAGACTATGTATATTTGATACGTGTGGACTCTTTGGAAGTTGTTTCTGCTTAAAATAGAGCATTAATATATTGGACACAATTAACATTCCTTTTAAAATTGTTTTGTTGGTTGATCCTTTAATTATGTTTTCTAAGAAGTAGATCATGAGAGTTTAAATGATATTTATTACACACACTAGCGTTACTTCAGGGCCTACACTGCTGACGCTCATTTCTTTATCCATAATTACCATATTGGGTTGTGGCACATGGAAAAATCCAAACATATGTAGCACTGATGAGACATCATCATTGACCTCTCCCACTATCTCTAAAATTAATGTTATGTTGTACTCTTCAGAAATTTGAAACGAAGAATTATATTTAGACAGTTTTCGTACTAGACACATTTTTCAAAAATGCAGTTTCTGAAAGCCTTCTGCAAATATAACCACCCACAGAACACCTATGTGGTGAGGCTATGCTAAAATTTTACAATGCAAATAAATATTAAGTAAGATCAGGCACCACTGCCACTGCCAACCATCTTTGAGACCAGGAGCACCATATGCAACTATCTGGATAGATCCTGCCGGAGATCTGGCTCCTTGGTGATGATATTAGCCTTCTTGTGCCTGGCCTGCTTCTTGTTATGCATCACTCAGGTTGGCTTTCAGATTTTTTAAAGAACTTTTCACCAATAGACCTTCATTCTGATCATTGACTCTCCTGTGCACCTCCTGCCTCCAGTATCAAGGAAACATCATTTCTAGCAAAGAGAACAAATGTCCCCCACTCAAAAACTGACACTCTTTGGTGATAAGATTAAAAACATATAAAACCAACCATTGAAAGGGGCACATGAAAAGAGGAAATAGAGAGCAACAGGAGTCAGGAGTGGAGCAGAATCAAATATTAGATTTATCACATGTTGAAGGCAATTGCAAGTTGGTGCATGGCTTACAGTGCCATTCCACATCAATAGCTTGATAGGGCCAAAAGTAGTGAATTGTTCTGTTAATCTCAAATGCACATTGTTGTTATGCAGAGGCTTCAGCACTGTTTCCCTGAACTCCTTGAGCTGGACCAGATGCTGGAAAGGGTGGAACAGAGATTATGCATCACCAAAAATAGTATTTGTCCCTAAATGATCTGTCAGTTCCAAGTTCAAAAGATGATGCAGGTCTCAGGGTGCCTCTAGCTGTCAGATCATACAGGCATACTATACATCCTTGCATTAAGTATGACTGAGATTCTGGGATCTCTCTTCTAGGCAGTCTTCTCAGTAGAAACATGGTAAAAATATCAAATGTTGAGGGCGGGTGGAATGACAGACTACATAAATATCAGTCCCTATTGTACCATTACTGCAGCTGGCAAGCTTATGTATATTGCGCAGTGACCCATATGTTACAGCCCATTTCAAAGTGTGAAAGCCAAGCTCATGGGCAGGTAGTTCTTCTTACAACCTGATAGACAGCAGCTTCTGAATGCTAATGGCTTGGCACATTTTCCTTCCAGCTGGTACACATTAGCACCGACCCTCAATGCTGGCAGGTACATTTAACAGATAAGTCTGTTAATTAAAGTTGCAAAGTCCAATTTCCAATTTCCAATTTAAAACATTTATAGAGCGCAGCGTGCACCGTACGGTTTCTTGGCGCTAGTGGAGAGATCAGCAACTAAGGCAAAAGAAACCTGTCGTAGAAAGAGGGGAAATTACACGGAGAAGGCCTGTTTAAAAAGAAACATTTTTAGGTCTTTACGGAAGGTAAAATAATGAGTGGCAGAACGAAGGTGATCAGGGAGGGAGTTCCAAAACGCGGGGGCCAGGGTAGAAAAATTGGTTCCACCCCACTTTTTGCGTTTGAAACGTGGGATTTGAAGGAGAGATTTGGAGGAAGAGCGAAGCTCTCTAGTGGGGACATATTCTTTTATTAGCGAGGAGATGAATGCAGGGGCAGTGCCTAGACGGGCCTGGAAGACCATGCAACCGGTCTTAAACAGTGAACGTTCCTTAACAGGAAGCCAATGAAGCTCCCTGAGAAGAGGTGTGGAATGATGATAACGTGGGAGACCATAGACCATCACAGTCTGTGATCTACCCGAAAATGGTTTCAAAATGCCTGCAACAAGTACAACTTTCAAATGAGTTCAGCAACTCCTTCCTTATTTTGGATAAAGGCCGGTTCATTAGGGCATCCTCATTGGCCGGGTCCACCTCACTCATTTCTCTGAGTTGATAGTGGATGTACTTGGGACTGTAGAACCAGAACTCCTACATAACCAAGAGCATCATCAGACCTTGTTTTTACAGGCAGTCAGTTTTCTATATATGGTTTTATAATGTCATACTGAACATGAAGATTTCCTCTAGGTATATAAGGACAACAAGGAGGTTCATGTCTCCTTTGACTTCTGGAAGTACAGTAAGGTTCAAGAGATTTCTTAGGGCACACTTCTGAATTCATGTATATGTAGTGTGCTGCTAGGAGATGTCATCTCACATTCCGCTTTTCCCATCAGGTACCATAGAGTCAACATGCAAAACTGGAAGTTCCCAATAGGGCTGTAAACGTTTTAGCTATATTGTCCATTGCATACTGGCCCTCCAGGTGTCTCCTCTCATCGGACACATTTGTGGGTACAAGCTTTCTCAAGATACATGTAAAGATACACACCAGTGTAGTTCCCACTAATCTGTAGGATCTGCACGCTTGTTGGACAACATAAACTTTAAGCGAGATGCCTAGATTGATTCCGGGCACCCCCGCAGGATATGTTGACCAAGAGACCATCTAGCTCACAGTGCCATCACCAGCCGCCCTAACCTGAAAAGGGAGAGAATGGTGTCTGGCAGCCATTGAACATGACAACCCTGACGCTTCAGGTGTCATGTTAACCGATCTTGAACCTTTTGTTCAGTCCATCATGCTTACTTGTTCTCAGAGAAATATACAGAGAATGCACAGTGGGATGCTTTCAATATATTTATTGAACCAATGTTATTCTTATATAGAATACATGTGCTGCGATAACCGTTAGGCGGAAGCAAATGAAAGTGATTACAAGCACCAAAAGAGTTAATAGCAGATACAGTTCCACCATGGTGCTAAGACAGTGTATATATGCAGGCATGTAATACAAGGTAGTAATCAGGCGTACTCCTACTATGCAATCCCTACTCTGTATATGTCTAGAGTGTATGTAGGTGTAGAGTCAAGAATCCCCTAAGGGACGATCCAACCCCATCACCTGGTGGGAGAGAATGTAGGGTTCTGCCCTGGTTACAAACTGGACACCCCTCACAGAGATATCAGCCCGCTGTGTGATGAAGTTTCATCATGCAGGGACCCTCTGTGTCGGCCGAAGTGCCTCTCCTGACCATCCTCTGAGATGCTTATTATTTATAATAAAAAGCATCCTTGCGATGTACGTATAGATTAGCAATGTTATGCTTAGGCAGATAACCCTGCTGCCACATGAATGAAGATAGGATGACATTTGCACATTGTGCGTAAAAGGCCTTGTACTCAGTGTTCGAGGCATCGTGATAATGTTATGCAAAGCCAGATCAGTAAACAGAAGTCGTTTCAGAGAAACAAATCCAACAGTATCACACATGTGAATATGTGCAAAAGGTCAAAAGGCCAATTTAGTAAGGACAAGGTGGGACCCCTGATGCCGAAAATAGCGATCAACAATGGCCTAAGACAGGGCTGTGTATTGGCCCCCATACTCTTTGCTATTTTCTTAGCTGATTTGCCAAAGATTTTAGAAGTAGACAGAAGTACCAGCCCAAAAATGAATGGGAAACAAGTATCCTGTCTACTTTATGCTGATGACCTAGTAATTTTGGATCAGACACAGCTGGGACTGCAGTGAAGTTGGATGGATTTAGTAAATATTGTGGTGCAAAAGATTTAACTGTAAATATAGATAAGACTAAGGGGCTCATTAGTATGGAGGCGGACAAAGTCCGCCTGCCATAGCCCCGGGAAACGGGACCACCCGCAATGATTGTGGCGGTCCTGCACCAAAAATTAGGATGCGCCCGCCACACTGGCGGACGCATCCCGCATTTGTAGCATTGCGGTGGGATGTGCTGAAAGCACCGCCCACCGCAATGCCACAAATGCAAGTTGTGCGTTTCAAAGTTGCAGGCACCACGCAGTGCTTGCCACGTTGTACATTAAAATGCAGGGGGGTACCATAGGTACCACCCATGTGCACCCCCACCCCCGAGAATCCCTGGGGGCCCGTAACGGGCCCTCAATGGTGAAGACCGCATTCCTTTCCGTGGCGGCATTGCCGCCACAGAAAGGCATTCCACCTCCATGATACTAATATGGATGCACCGCCACCATATTCCTGGGCTTTTCCACCCGGTAGGCTATCGGGCGGAATGCCTTCTGGCGGAAAACCTGTGGATGGTCTCTCCCGTCCGCCGGGGTCCCCACGCCATCATAAGGTGGCGGGGTGGAAGAGTCATGTGGGCGGTGGATTTTGGCAGGCGGATTGCCATCGCCATACGGGCAGTGGCGATCCGCCCACTATCCTAATGACCCCCTAAGATTTTATGCTTTGGGAAGAGAGATCAGAGGTTCAATTGGTACCTGGGCACATCTAAATTGGAAATTGAGAATGAGCACAAAGACCGATGGGTCTGATTTGACAAGTCTTTAAAGTGAAATACACATTTGAAGGCTCAAAAAGCCAAAGCCCTGACATCTGTGTGTGGGATATAAAATTCAATTCTATCTACGGGGACATGTCTCACAGACCATTGTTAAAGGCCTACAATACTATGATACCACCACAACTACAATATGGTGCAGAAATAATTGGCTTGAGTGGCAAAAGCAGCTGGGGTGTAGAGGAAGGGAAATGCATACATTCCTTAATGTCACTACCGGGCTCATCCATGGTCTAGGCTATTATACTAGAGCTTGGAATGACTTCCTTGAATGTAGAGGCACAAGTAGCATTAATAAGATTTAGGAAAAGATTGGGTATAGGAGAGGCCATGAAAGTGTCACAGTGGTGCAACAATGAGGCTCAGCTTAGTGAACTAAAGTGGGCAAAAGAGGTCAGGAAGAAATTGTATCTAGTATGTGAAAACCTAAATGTGAAAATTGACCGTGAGACCCTATAAGTAGACGTAACAAAGAGCAAACTCAGAACTCTAGGGAAGGAATTGTCTAAGATGAAAGACATTGAGTATCTGAGAAAGAAAGAGTCAGTGAAATTTATGATAAGTAGTTGGGAGAAAGAAAATTGGTTCCCGTATTTGGACATATCACCCAATCAATGGCTTAGATCAGATGTTTTAAGATTGAGAATTGGTGTTAACTTTGGTATGATTAACGGGAAAGTAAAAGCAGAAATTATGCAACCTGATGGTAAATGTACATGTGGGCTGGGCACGAAATGCGATAATTTCAAATTTTTTGGGACTACCAAAACATGCTAGCCCGGCGGAAAGTGTTTTTATGCCTGATTTTTAAAAAATATGGGACCAGTTTGCGCCCACTAGCAGTCAAACTTCTCACAGATATGAAAAATTTTGAAATTTCAGTAGCCATTGCAAAGTACATGGAGGCCGCAAAAAAGGTTTTTTATTGAATAGATAATGGATACCTGAGAGATATGTGGGAAGTTAGGATAGTTTCCTTGTTAGACAAAGTCTTGTGTGTCTGCTATTGTGTTTAGAATATATTGTATAATAGACATTTTTATAGTTGTAATATATTTTATTTTGATAGATGTGTGTATGTATTACAGTTTTAATACTGGGTAAACTAGGGAAAAAGTACACAGAAGTTGGACATTTGTAGTGGAAATTATGATCAACTGAGTAAATTTTTAGATTTATTGTAAAGGATGATATGTTTTTATGGGTTTAAAGACCTAATGGTCTAAATAAATGTCATGTTTGACCACTGACTACTACTGTAGAGTCAAGAATCCCCCAAGGGATGATCCAACCCCATCACCTGGCGGAAGAGAATATAAGGTCCCGTCCTGTGCACAAACTGAACACCCCTCACAGAGATGTCAGCACGCTGTGTGGTGAAGTTTCAGCATGCAGGAACCCTCTGTGGTGGCTGAAGTGCCTCCCCTGACCATCCTCTGAGATGCTTATTATTTATAATAAAAAGCATCCTTACGATGTACGTATAGATTAGCAATGTTATGCTTAGGCAGATAAACCTGCAGGTCCATGAATGAAGATAGAATGACATTTGTATATTGTGCTTAAAAAGCCTTGTACTCAATGTTTGAGGCATCGTTATAATGTTGTGCAAAGCCAGATGTGAAAACAGAAGGAGTGTCAGAGAAACAAATCCAACATTATCACACATGCGAATATGTGCAAAAGGTCACAGCAATAACCTTAGTGTGCCGGAAAGAGGACACTGTAAGGAAACGTTCATAGTTGCTCCATGGACCTAACCCAGGTCCATAACAGCCTGTTGTGCCCTGAGAGAACACTAAATTGCTCCCACTGCAACTCAGGCTTAGACTATGGATTTTACACACCCACCACAATGTAACATCTGACAGAACAAGGAACAAGCCCATAAAGCTGGTACTGGGGCTTGACATTAGGCAGGTCAGGTCAGGTCAGAGACGAAAGCCGAGCACATGCGCTAAGACCTAGATTTAGGGAGTGGTGTGGCGCCGCGGCCAGGGCGACTGACGCTGGAATCTGGGGACCACGGTTCGATCCCCAGCTCCGGCGGCAGGTTAGCCCAGCACCATGTGACTCTGGGCAATAGCTCGCTTAATCTTCCCGACGGCCCCCAGCGCCTAGAGACCCTTACGGGTGATTGTGCGCTTTACAAATGTGGACTTTATTTATTTATACTTTCACTTTGCTGGTACATTTTTGAGTCATCAAGGGTAGTGACAGTGCCTGGCAACTGCTAGTGTATACATTGGTTACTCACTTGTCGCTATAGTTCACACCATGCCCTTACACTTCTTTCACCTAATGTTCTCCCTCAGAGCAAAGTAAAATCCAAATTCATGTTCGTTTTACAAATAACTTGCTTTGCATGCAGATTGTTCACAAATGCAGCTTGACAAAATGTAAGAAGTTGCTGATTAATATTACAGTTAATCTGCAAATTTGCTCAATCCCTTGGACAGGCTGGTTCATGCACCGGGGATGACTGGGTCCACTGAAACTAGAATTACATCCTTCTAGGTCAGTCTCAACAAATGAAAATTGCTATTTGTATTCCACAGCTAGACTGCTTGCCACGGTTTGGGGCCCTACATTAATCAGTGCATCCCTCCTCCTGAGTGGATGCATACCACCACTTTCTAGGGTATTTACAGTGTTTTACCTGGGTTATCAGTTACTTGCTAATAACACCCAGTTGATAGTTTAGGGCAGCCTGGCCAGAGAACGAGTACAAACCTGCCTGCTGTAGATTTATTCCTGGATAAGAGAGTAAACACTCTTTCCAAACAGCCGTGAGGGGAACGGCCGACACCGCTGTGCTTCCACTGCCTTCCATGCCGTGAGGGGAACGGCGGCATTGAATAAAATCCCCTTTCCTGAGCAGTGAGGGGAACGGCGAGTAAAGAACTTTGGGGTATATTATCAAGGGGTTTATCTCCGCTTTTTTGGCTTTAAAAGCCAAGAAAGCGGAGATAAAATTATCTCCCTATTACCAAGCTGTCGCTAACACCAGTTAGTGACAGCTAATAGGAGATAGCGACCATCTTGGGCCCCGCTTTGCATGTCAGTGATATTTATCACTAATGACATGCAAAGTGGGCGTGCCAAGATGTTAGCGACTGGAAACAGTTGCTAACATCGCTATCTCCTATTACCAACTTTTGGAGATATCTCCAAAAGCTAACACCTGCCCTGAGCAGTTCTTTACCATGTTATCCAATGGGAGGTGGATAACATGGCTAAGAGCATTTGCTCGATAATGCATGAATATCGCTGACTTTTCAGCGATATTCATGCATTGCGGCCGTTTTTTATCGCATTTGCGATAAACCTTGCTAATAGCAAGGTTTATCTGCGATAAAAATCGCCGATGTGCGGCGATAATTTTTGTCTCTAAACAAGTTAGAGACAAAAATTATCGCTAGTTGTTGGTAATATGCCCCTTTATCCCCCAGCAGCCCCTGGGAGCGAGCGCAGGGAGGCGGCGTCAATGCGGCCCTGAAAGGCGCGCAGGCAAGAGGCTTTGCGGGACACTCTTTCCAAACAGCCGTGAGGGGAACTGCCGACACCGCTGCGCTTCCACTGCCTTCCGTGCCATGAGGGGAACGGCGGCATTCAATAAAATCCTCTTTCCCGAGCCGTGAGGGGAATGGCGAGTAAAGAACTTCATTCCCCAGCAGGCCCTGGGAGCGGGCGCAGGGAGGCAGCGTCACTGCGGCCCTGAACGGTGCGCAACCCTCACGCACCGCCCGGGCAAAGGGCGGGCCATCTGTGGCCGTCAGGGGCCGAAGGAGGCTGGGCTGGGCCACAGAATTAACATCTGACCCTCCGGTTTATGTAAGAAATTGCCCCAAAACCTGATAGTAGACTGGATTATATGTTTCTTTTGTTTTTTGTTGGGGTGCCGGTTATCATCTGTTGACCCTCCGGTTTATGTAAGAAATTGCCCCAAAACCTGATAGTAGACTGGATTATATGTTTCTTTTGTTTTTTGTTGGGGTGCCGGTTATCATCTGTTGAGTGGCATCTGCGTATACGATATCATTTGCAGGGCTATATATTTTGGCTCTGGCTGTTATCTCATGATAATTAGAGTTTTGTGAGGCAATATTATCAATGGCTAAATCAAAAGAAGGGAAAGGGAAAGGGGTAGTAGGCACTCTGGATGCCTTTTTAGTAAGAGCTGAATCTGCAATCATACATGAAATTAAATTAACTGAACACAGGGTGTCCTTAGACTCTCAAATGATTCAGAGTCGTCATGCTACCACTAGTACACATCCTAACGAGGGTCAGGTAGATGGAGGATTACAAACTAATGGGGGTTCCTCATTGTTGCCAAAACCCCCCAGTACCCAGGAAATCCTAGATCCCCCCCATCATCATAAGAGACAAACACACAGTAGTAACGAGGGCACAGAAATCTAAATAAATAACTGGAAGTAGTTCGGCACCACTGGGTAAAAAACGAAGGGGACAGGCATTTACTAGACCACGTAAACAGCATACATCTAAACCCCTAGTAAGGAAGGGCACGCATGAGCCCATAGAAATAACATCTGAACCAGTGCCTGAGTTAAGTTATGATTCTTCCCTGACAGAGATTACACCTACAATGATTACATCGAATATACAACAGGGCACACAGGAAAACTTCTGGATTAAGCTGGAAGCAGTAATGAATGTTCATTTAAAACCTGTTTTACCCAAATTGGCTGATATTGAAAACCGGTTATCACATATCGAAAGCCAACATTTAAGTATTTGTATGCCACATGCTGAAATAAGAACCAGCATAAATAAACAAATGGGAAAAACTAGAAGCGGGGAAGCTGCTACAACAGATTGCCTGGGTCAAATCTTAACACAGGATGGGAATTCAAAGGGATGCACAAGTAACGTTAGTCCTCCTGTAAATGCCACTACAGTGGAGGTAGATGGTTTAACCCATGAAGTTAATCAGGCAAGAAATCCCACAAACATGAATAAAGCTTCAGAGGTCCGAAACCCTCAAAATCTCAAAATACCACTGCTGTGGAATGTCACTCACGCCAGTTGCCCGATAGTAGCCCAGATTCAATTCTATAGTTGCCACCTCAAACTACTCCTTATATTGTTGTTTTAGCAAATGTGCGTCCCCTAACCTCAGGTGAAGGAGAAGACTGGCCGTCTCTGAGAAACAAATCGTTGCATCTTGTAAATGCTAAGACAGGTATTAACCATAATTATTTGTTTACAGAACTTTTGATTCAGAAAAGGGGGGGTGGTGATGAACAGAGTGTCTGAATTAAGCAGACCACTCTTACCCAGTCCAAAGATCAGAGCTTGATCCATCACCGTTTTTTAGCTCACTGCACCATCCCAGCTCAGAACCTGGCTACATGCAAATTAGTCTGTTCCCGTCCCAGTGCATTATGGGAACAGGGCAAACCAAACTACCAAGCCAATTCTTATACTGGGAAGGAAACAAGCTTCCGGGGACCGGCTTCTGGCATTTCAGCCGTCGTCGGCCCGGCTTGCTTGAATCCTGATGGTGCAATGAGCAAGGGACTCACATCTGAGTATACCCTTCCACGCTTATGGTGGGCAAAATGATTCAGAAAAGGGGTGGTGGTGATGAACAGAGTGTCTGAATTAAGCAGACCACTCTTACCCAGTCCAAAGATCAGAGCTTGATCCATCACCGTTTTTTAGCTCACTGCACCATCCCAGCTCAGAACCTGGCTACATGCAAATTAGTCTGTTCCCGTCCCAGTGCATTATGGGAACAGGGCAAACCAAACTACCAAGCCAATTCTTATACTGGGAAGGAAACAAGCTTCCGGGGACCGGTTTCTGGCATTTCAGCCGTCGTCGGCCCGGCTTGCTTGAATCCTGATGGTGCAATGAGCAAGGGACTCACATCTGAGTATACCCTTCCACGCTTATGGTGGGCAAAATGATTCAGAAAAGGGGGGTGGTGATGAACAGAGTGTCTGAATTAAGCAGACCACTCTTACCCAGTCCAAAGATCAGAGCTTGATCCATCACCGTTTTTTAGCTCACTGCACCATCCCAGCTCAGAACCTGGCTACATGCAAATTAGTCTGTTCCCGTCCCAGTGCATTATGGGAACAGGGCAAACCAAACTACCAAGCCAATTCTTATACTGGGAAGGAAACAAGCTTCCGGGGACCGGTTTCTGGCATTTCAGCCGTCGTCGGCCCGGCTTGCTTGAATCCTGATGGTGCAATGAGCAAGGGACTCAGATCTGAGTATACCCTTCCACGCTTATGGTGGACAAAATGATTCAGAAAAGGGGGGGTGGTGATGAACAGAGTGTCTGAATTAAGCAGACCACTCTTACCCAGTCCAAAGATCAGAGCTTGATCCATCACCGTTTTTTAGCTCACTGCACCATCCCAGCTCAGAACCTGGCTACATGCAAATTAGTCTGTTCCCGTCCCAGTGCATTATGGGAACAGGGCAAACCAAACTACCAAGCCAATTCTTATACTGGGAAGGAAACAAGCTTCCGGGGACCGGTTTCTGGCATTTCAGCCGTCGTCGGCCCGGCTTGCTTGAATCCTGATGGTGCAATGAGCAAGGGACTCACATGTGAGTATACCCTTCCACGCTTATGGTGGGCAAAATGATTCAGAAAAGGGGGGTGGTGATGAACAGAGTGTCTGAATTAAGCAGACCACTCTTACCCAGTCCAAAGATCAGAGCTTGATCCATCACCGTTTTTTAGCTCACTGCACCATCCCAGCTCAGAACCTGGCTACATGCAAATTAGTCTGTTCCCGTCCCAGTGCATTATGGGAACAGGGCAAACCAAACTACCAAGCCAATTCTTATACTGGGAAGGAAACAAGCTTCCGGGGACCGGTTTCTGGCATTTCAGCCGTCGTCGGCCCAGCTTGCTTGAATCCTGATGGTGCAATGAGCAAGGGACTCAGATCTGAGTATACCCTTCCACGCTTATGGTGGACAAAATGATTCAGAAAAGGGGGGGTGGTGATGAACAGAGTGTCTGAATTAAGCAGACCACTCTTACCCAGTCCAAAGATCAGAGCTTGATCCATCACCGTTTTTTAGCTCACTGCACCATCCCAGCTCAGAACCTGGCTACATGCAAATTAGTCTGTTCCCGTCCCAGTGCATTATGGGAACAGGGCAAACCAAACTACCAAGCCAATTCTAATACTGGGAAGGAAACAAGCTTCCGGGGACCGGTTTCTGGCATTTCAGCCGTCGTCGGCCCGGCTTGCTTGAATCCTGATGGTGCAATGAGCAAGGGACTCACATCTGAGTATACCCTTCCACGCTTATGGTGGACAAAATGATTCAGAAAAGGGGGGGTCGTGATGAACAGAGTGTCTGAATTAAGCAGACCACTCTTACCCAGTCCAAAGATCAGCGCTTGATCCATCACCGTTTTTTAGCTCACTGCACCATCCCAGCTCAGAACCTGGCTACATGCAAATTAGTCTGTTCCCGTCCCAGTGCATTATGGGAACAGGGCAAACCAAACTACCAAGCCAATTCTTATACTGGGAAGGAAACAAGCTTCCGGGGACCGGTTTCTGGCATTTCAGCCGTCGTCGGCCCGGCTTGCTTGAATCCTGATGGTGCAATGAGCAAGGGACTCACATCTGAGTATACCCTTCCACGCTTATGGTGGACAAAATGATTCAGAAAAGGGGGGGTGGTGATGAACAGAGTGTCTGAATTAAGCAGACCACTCTTACCCAGTCCAAAGATCAGAGCTTGATCCATCACCGTTTTTTAGCTCACTGCACCATCCCAGCTCAGAACCTGGCTACATGCAAATTAGTCTGTTCCCGTCCCAGTGCATTATGGGAACAGGGCAAACCAAACTACCAAGCCAATTCTTATACTGGGAAGGAAACAAGCTTCCGGGGACCGGTTTCTGGCATTTCAGCCGTCGTCGGCCCGGCTTGCTAGAATCCTGATGGTGCAATGAGCAAGGGACTCAGATCTGAGTATACCCTTCCACGCTTATGGTGGACAAAATGATTCAGAAAAGGGGGGCTGGTGATGAACAGAGTGTCTGAATTAAGCAGACCACTCTTACCCAGTCCAAAGATCAGAGCTTGATCCATCACCGTTTTTTATCTCACTGCACCATCCCAGCTCAGAACCTGGCTACATGCAAATTAGTCTGTTCCCGTCCCAGTGCATTATGGGAACAGGGCAAACCAAACTAACAAGCCAATTCTTATACTGGGAAGGAAACAAGCTTCCGGGGACCGGTTTCTGGCATTTCAGCCGTCGTCGGCCCGGCTTGCTTGAATCCTGATGGTGCAATGAGCAAGGGACTCACATCTGAGTATACCCTTCCACGCTTATGGTGGACAAAATGATTCAGAAAAGGGGGGGTGGTGATGAACGGAGTGTCTGAATCTTTGGACTGGGTAAGAGTGGTCTGCTTAATTCAGACACTCTGTTCATCACCATCCCCTTTTCTGAATCGTTTTTGGCCACTATAGGTGTGGCGGGGTATACTGTCATGTAGCTCCTGAATATCCTTATACCGTGTTAAGTTAGCATAGGCGCATTAGAGGTTTAAACACCATTTTTCCTTTTTGTAACTTCTGCACACGACACTTAATTGTTGACTTAGCTTTCAACCTAGTAGTTCGCTATGGTTATCTCCGCCGCGCTGTCCAGCAAGGTCAGAGCCCACGTCAGATTCCGAAGCCGCGTTCTCACTATCTGTGGCATATCGATGCGCTGTTAAGGCTGAGACTTTCTTTTTCGCAAACTGCGGTCTCCTTGGCGTAGAATCCTCCTGCTTCCATGCGCCTTCTGTCTGGCGGGGCAGGCCACGTCCTTGTTGGCCACCACGTCCCCGTCCGCCTCCTCCTCCACCGGTCTTCGGGGCCGATGAGTCCTGAAAGGAACGAGGAGAGCGTTGATCAGAAACCTGAAATCGATCAGGTGATTTAATCATCGCGCGATCGCGCAAATCATAAACTTTCTCAGCCGGCGCAGGGACCTGTGACGCAGGATATGATTCCTGAGTTTGCTGCTGTTGCTTTCCCTGTTTCTGTTTCTGAGGCCAATTCTGTTTTTTGGACTTTGGTTGTACATCTGCCGCAGCAGATTGCACTTGTGGTTGTTTCTTCTCCTTAACCGTGAAGTACTTCAAACCCTTACTTGTGCGACCGATAGTTTTATAAGCGGCCACCACAATCTTCGCCAACTGGCGGGGCTTTTCGGCATTGGGTAACGCTGCCAGTGCATTAAAAACCTGGAAGTTCACAGCATCTCCCTTGATGTTGGAGAGTATGAGATCACTTACAATCTCAAAAGAACCACACAGGCGCATACCCAATTCAACTGCTGCCTCTGGACCGTGATCATCCTGAACACGTTTTATGATCGTAGGCAGTACAGCCATAGATGGGGTGCCGAAACACCTCGCATAAACAGCCGCAAAAGTCTTACCCCAACTTTCACAGTCAACGAGCTCGGGAGTGATATCCTTAGGTAAAGTAATCGTCAACATTCTATGTTTATCAGCAGGAGTAGAATTGGGAAACACGGCTTCCAGTTGGTCAAATTTTTCGGCCAGCCAAAAAGGAAAATCATCTTTATTATCAGGGCGTTGACCAAAAACCGAATTTACCATAACTGGATTGAGCCGTAAACCACCACATTCCGTTTGAACGGCCGGACCCCCCGGGGGACCACCCGGGAGATGACGACCTATGTATTGAACCAATGCACGAATCACGGAAATTGAGACTACATGTAGCCTGCGAATTTCTGCAAGGGTACAAGCCCCGTGATTCGGGTGCGGGTTAAAACCACCCAACGCAGGCCAGTTTGTACCTGGAATTGAGAGTGGACCTAACCTCGCAGCGGACAAAGAGTGGGGGAGGGCACCATCAAACCAAACTCGATGCTGCCAATGATCAATAGGTATTTCCAGTGCCCTGTACGGTGTATACTCAGCCGGTACAGGGGAGGCCGTGTAGGAGTGGAACAAACCAGAAGTTGCGTCCACAGCCGGAAACGTAACCCAAGAGTAAAACAATTCAAAAGGGAACGCCGGATCAGCACACACCACTAAAATCACAGCCATCCCATCCACCGGGACTTGGTACGTCTGTAGATGTGTGCGCACCACTACTCGACTATGTTGCGCAATTGCCACCGCCGCCATGTTAACACTGGAAACACGGAAAAACAAAGAATACTTTGTAGCACAACTGGGTAGTAATTCAAAGAAACCGTTTTAGAAAGAATCAAGCTTGAAAAAGACCTATTACCATAAATAGGTAGGTTTCACCGACACCCCGTTTTCCGGAAACGGATGTGAAGGGGTTAAGGTTTGAACGATATACCACTCGAGTGTCATGATATAAGACCACCGAAAACGTTGGGCGCCATAGTCAGAGAGGCGCTGCGTCCACTACTGAGGGTGACAGCGACTGATGTTTACGTTGTGATAGAAACAGCGGATACGAGACTTGCTCCCCCTGAAAGACTTTATGAAATTGTCCTGTTAATTGAAGGTGACATACAGCGTACCGTTAAAGGTGTATTTTGGGAAAATCTGTCTTCTACATATGATATTTTGCTTTCGGAGGCTGACTGGCCCCCACCTTTTGTGCTCGCGGCGCCGCGAGGGGAGGAGGTAATCCTCCCCAGTTTCGCGAACACTGTCTTGAAGGAGCATGCGCAGCATTTTGCAGAAGAGTGGGCTCGGGCTCTCGCACCGGCTCTGTACCGTAACCAATGTGGTTGGGATAAATTGTCGCCTTGCCACGAGATCCCGTTGCGGTCTGAGCCGCAGCCTCAACCTCAATATCCCATACGGCGTGAAGCAAAAGCTTCCGTCGCTGAAATCCTTGTGCAATTGGAATATCAAGGAGTTATTGAAACGTGTGTGTCACCGATGAATAATCCCCTTTTTACTGTGACCAAACCTGACGGATCATATCGTTTGGTATTGGATTACCGGCATTTAAACTCGCATTGCCGTAACTGTGCGGTACAGAATACTCACGGCTCTGCCCTAGTGGATAGTCTAGTGCGTAAGCGTTTCAAAACAACGCTTGACATATCCAACGGTTTCTATGCCCATAGATTGGATAGCCTTAGCTCCCAATGGACAAGTTTTACAAGCGCTGGTGTGCAGAAACGCTTCCGGCGACTCCCAATAGGCTACAAGAATAGTCCTGGTGTTTTCACCTCCAGAATTGTTACTCTTTTGGGGAATATCGACCCGGATGCATGTTCGTATGTGGATGACATTTATCTCACGGACGACGAAATTTGGATGCATCTGTGTCGAGTGAATTCGGTTATTTGTAACTTTGCTGATATGGGTTACAAGTTTAATTTTGCAAAATCGCACATTGCAGAACATACAGTGTTGTTCCTCGGCTATGAGCTGAACAATGAAGGTAGAGGTTTGGCTCCTCACTTCTTGGAAAAATGCGCTCAATTGCGCGCTCCTACAACATTGAAAAAATTACAGTCTTTACTGGGCTTTTTGAATTTCGGAAGGACATACATTCCGGAATATGCCCAGCGTATCAAGCCGTTGTATGCATTGATACAACCTACTTTCTCAAAATCATGCTGGCTGCCTGAGCATTTAGCCATTTTGCAATCCTTGCATGCTGCTCTGCTCGCTTCTAAATATTTACTGACTCGTGATAACCACACCAACCTGGTAATAAGAATAATTCCTGGGACGGTGGGTTTCACGTACCTCACTTTTAATGAAGGAGACACAGTACCTATTGCTTACAAGTCACACTTGTACACTTCGGCTGAGTTGCGGTTTCCCACTGTGGAAAAAGTTTTGACTGCTGTGCAGATGGCGATTCTTAAGGAACTTTGGTTAACATCACAGCATGGCCTGTCCTTGATGGAATAGTGTGGGACGCAGTTCGGTTTCAAATTCATGGCCCAACGGAAGTCGTTAATGTTCCTAATGTGCTTAGAGTGAATATGGGGGATGTAGTGAAACAAAACATTCGTTCTGATGATTGGGATGTTAATGCAGTAGAAATGTTATTTTCTGATTTGCAATACTATGCAGCCTTTGATGCTGAAGATTTATATTTAGACTCTGCTAATTAAGGTGATTTATTTTGCTACCAACATTACGGAAATCACTTCTTACATAAAACATCGTCCCGGAGGGATACTGTTAATTTTACTCAGTGGGAACATTGCCCAGCACCTACACAGGGCAGTTCTGAAACATTTCTGAAAAAGTATACCTATTTCACTGACTTTAACCAGTCCAATCCCGAGTCCTTTTATTTTAAATTTCTGAAACAGCCAATGTCCAAGGTTAGACTTACCGATACTAAATTGTTGTATTCGAAGGCCTTCCTTGATCAATTAGTTACTGGAGGCTAAGAGTTATGGAAAGAAACAATAGACCTTAAATCAGTTTGGGGTTCGAAAGCCTGGCAGGTACAAGGCACAGAGGCTTTGCACCGTGCATGTCTCATCCCGAATCATATGTTGTTTCTGAATGGAACAATTTCCCAGACCACATGCTTTGGATTGGCTCGATTTTTGGGTTTAACTGACGGTTTTATGACTGTTAGGTCGGATCCCCGGTTTGACTTAGCCCACACTGTCACAACTTATTCTGTAGGCAAATTGTGTCAAAATTGGCTGAAACATTCAACGTTGTCTGCAGTTAAAGGTCACCTTTCCCAACTGAATGCAGACGTGGATTTGAATGATTTCATTAAAGGCCCGGCTAGTGGCAGGTCGAAAAGGTGGATATATGCCGTTTACAATGAAATTTGGAAACTTTCTCAGATTGAGGCTGCTACCCGCCTTAGGGCTATTGTTCAGGCGAATCTTGAAAAGGAGCTTGCAGTTGTTGACAATAGTATTAACGTGCTTTCATCTAGAATTTACACATTGGATAATATTGTGTCGTCAGTAGTCGATATTGTGCATGATGAAGTATCAGTATTATACCATGGTCAGAATCAATTACGATCAATCATGCAATTTGCATGGACCCTTCAGACTCTGAAAAATGGTAAAGTTCCCTGGGGTTACATGAACGTTTCTTCTTTATTTGCACCGTTTAATTTGACTGACAAACAACGCTTGCTTTCATTGCGTGATGCTACCTTTAGTATGTTGCATATTGAGAGATTGGAATCCTTGCCATTTTCCGTGGCAGAGGCCACTGCTGCAACGTGGCTTATCCACAGTTTAATAACGCTGCCTTTTGCTTTATATAAATTTTCGAATTGTATGAAATATGTACCAATTGGTCGTTATGAACCTTTAGGTAGTGGTTTCCTTCATGAAGTCTGGTCGCTTCCATACACATATAGATGTTTCAAAGATGATCAAGAAGTTTATCTAAATGGGGAGGAGTGAACTGAGACGCCTGATCATTCATTATTGTGTAGACACATACAGTTACACGGTTCATGCAACACAGACCGACCGAATATGGCTTGCGTTTTGCAAGGCACGCCAGTTCCTGCTATCATCCCCACGTTTAAACTATTAGAAAATGGTAGTTATTTAATGCTCAATAATGAAGACTGTTGTGGGTTAATTAAAGGTATAGCTTTTATCGTAACAGTAAGTGAACGGGTTATTTGCTGCAGAAATGTTCTGTATCCTCCCACACATGAACATAGGGAGTATTCCATCTGGCCACAGATACCAACCTTGGGAGCAGAATTCAGCGGCATGGCAAGAATAAGGGCTCTTTTGTCCCAGAGAGAGGTGGCCTTGAGCTCGGCCCGTGAAACTTTCGTGCTTCACATTGCAAACACCCGTACAGAGGTTCAGGCTCTTTTAAATACTGATTTGCCTTTGCATTTCGGAGAGATGGTTCGTACTATCTTTAACGCATCCTCCACGAAAGGCCTGGCACATTTTTTTAAAATTGTTAGCAGTGGTCTCGTGACTTCCTTTGAACAGATTTTTAGAGTCATCCCTGCTTTCTTCCAATCTATTTTTTCAACGTTGTTTGGACGGTTCCCATTTTTACTTGCGTTAGCAGCGGGCGCTCTAGTGGTTTTCAGTATTTTTAAATATGGATGTCCTTCCTGTGCAAGACCCCGCCCAGCACCTGCTGACGCTGTTCCGCAATCGCATGCTTGAATATTATGGCACACTGCCGTTAGCGATATTGAGCACGGCATATGGATTATCTTTTCGATTCTCCTATTTCACCTGTGTCCAGCCTGTATTTCACTGCCTGACCTGTGATTTCGATTGGGCCATTGATTTGTGTCTCTGCGGACCGGTTTCTCCTGACGTCGACTTTGATCAGCTAATGTGTCCTATCGTGGCTCACGAGTTGGTTTGTCCTGGCGGAAGGATTATGGCCTTAGCAGTGGTACATGGACTAATTGGTCCCTGGAATATACTGTCGGCTGCGCAACAATTCTTGGAACTGAGCTTTCTTGAAACCCCACCGAGCTGTCCTCTGATAGTGATAGAGGATCCGGTGCTTGGTGAACACGTATGTTCTTTTCAACTTTTAAATTGGATGGCTGAACTGTTTTCGGATGTAGACGGTGATTTCTTATTGGAGGCTGTTGCTGCTTATTTTGCATATACAGTTATGTCATAGACACTGCCTCAGATTGACGTGCTGAGCACTAGCATTTCATTGATTTTCTTGGCTTCGTTGTCAAGTATCTTATTATTTCCTTGCCTATTGGCTTGAGCCACTATATAGTTTTGGCTGTCTTTTCGCTTAGGAACCATGCTCATTTAATGTTGCATTCTGCTCTCATGTGATGGCACTTCTGTTATCCTATTTAGTCCGTTCTCGGATCATGGGGGGGTGTCATGTAGCTCCTGAATATCCTTATACCGTGTTAAGTTAGCATAGGCGCATTAGAGGTTTAAACGCCATTTTTCCTTTTTGTAACTTCTGCACACGACACTGATTTGTTGACTTAGCTTTCAACCTTGTAGTTCGCTGTGGTTTATATGAGAATAATATGTTATTGCTCTGATATCAGCTTTGCTTAATAAACTATGTCTGCACAGAGAGTGCTGAAGCTTCAGGAACAACACGATACAGAATTGTTATGAGGTCTGATCTCCACGCCTTCATAGTCATAACATAAGTGCAGCTTCTGCCAACTCTGGGCTTGAGGCGGGATTTATATTGCTTTGCTTGGGGCACAATAGCACACTTGATGCGGTTCACATGAAGAGAGAGCTGGTGTATGCTGATGTGATTCCTTCATGCTAGGAAACTAAGGTATGGGCCCGCCCTGATTCAACCCAAAGAGACCTTCTTAGCTAATAATATAATATGTGTGTTAGGGAGGGTGAGAAATAAGTGTTGTTAACTCTTATTCATTTACAGCATGTTACCATGCTGTCACCATTCACTTTTTATGGATTAGTAACTATGCTGGTAATTTTGCTACTGATAATATGTTTACTTGTATTATCTAAGATACTGCGCCTGAGAAGACGGCATTAGTAAATAAACATTTCAAATGCTCATGTGTTCTTCTTTACTCCATGTTCTGGTTTGTAATGACAGTATAACGAAAGAGTGTTCATGAGTTCCACGTATCCTGAGGTACTGTAAGTTCATGTTCTGGTTTGTCTAAACATTGGGAGTTTGATAAGACCAATGAGACACTGTAGCTAGCTCGGTAAGGGGTAAGTTGGGTACTAAGGTGAGTTTTGGGTCACCCTAATTCGCCGAGGTTCCAATCCTCTGTGCACAGTTCTGTGTGAGAACAGAAACCCTGCGACAATACTCAGACATGAGTCCCTTGCTCACTGCTCCATCAGGATTCAAGCAAGCCGGGCCGACGAGGCTGAAATGCCAGAAACCGGTCCCCGGTAGCTTGTCTCCTTTCTGGTGAAGAATTGGCTTGGTAGTTTGGTCTGCCCTGTTCCCATGATGCACTGGGCCAGGGACAGACTAATTTGCATATAGCCAGGTTCTGAGCTGGGATGGGGCAGTGAGCTAAATAACGGTGATGGATCAAGCCCTGATCTTTGGACTGGGTAAGAGTGGTCTGCTTAATTCAGACACTCTGTTCATCACCACCCCCTTTTCTGAATCGTTTTTGGCCACTATAGGTGTGGCAGGGTATACTCAGACATGAGTCCCTTGCTCACTGCTCCATCAGGATTCAAGCAAGCCGGGCCGACGAGGCTGAAATGCCAGAAACCGGTCCCCGGTAGCTTGTCTCCTTTCTGGTGAAGAATTGGCTTGGTAGTTTGGTCTGCCCTGTTCCCATGATGCACTGGGCCAGGGACAGACTAATTTGCATATAGCCAGGTTCTGAGCTGGGATGGGGCAGTGAGCTAAATAACGGTGATGGATCAAGCCCTGATCTTTGGACTGGGTAAGAGTGGTCTGCTTAATTCAGACACTCTGTTCATCACCACCCCCTTTTCTGAATCGTTTTTGGCCACTATAGGTGTGGCAGGGTATACTCAGACATGAGTCCCTTGCTCACTGCTCCATCAGGATTCAAGCAAGCCGGGCCGACGAGGCTGAAATGCCAGAAACCGGTCCCCGGTAGCTTGTCTCCTTTCTGGTGAAGAATTGGCTTGGTAGTTTGGTCTGCCCTGTTCCCATGATGCACTGGGCCAGGGACAGACTAATTTGCATATAGCCAGGTTCTGAGCTGGGATGGGGCAGTGAGCTAAATAACGGTGATGGATCAAGCCCTGATCTTTGGACTGGGTAAGAGTGGTCTGCTTAATTCAGACACTCTGTTCATCACCACCCCCTTTTCTGAATCGTTTTTGGCCACTATAGGTGTGGCAGGGTATACTCAGACATGAGTCCCTTGCTCACTGCTCCATCAGGATTCAAGCAAGCCGGGCCGACGAGGCTGAAATGCCAGAAACCGGTCCCCGGTAGCTTGTCTCCTTTCTGGTGAAGAATTGGCTTGGTAGTTTGGTCTGCCCTGTTCCCATGATGCACTGGGCCAGGGACAGACTAATTTGCATATAGCCAGGTTCTGAGCTGGGATGGGGCAGTGAGCTAAATAACGGTGATGGATCAAGCCCTGATCTTTGGACTGGGTAAGAGTGGTCTGCTTAATTCAGACACTGTGTTCATCACCACCCCCTTTTCTGAATCGTTTTTGGCCACTATAGGTGTGGCAGGGTATACTCAGACATGAGTCCCTTGCTCACTGCTCCATCAGGATTCATGCAAGCCGGGCCGACGAGGCTGAAATGCCAGAAACCGGTCCCCGGTAGCTTGTCTCCTTTCTGGTGAAGAATTGGCTTGGTAGTTTGGTCTGCCTTGTTCCCATGATGCACTGGGCCAGGGACAGACTAATTTGCATATAGCCAGGTTCTGAGCTGGGATGGGGCAGTGAGCTAAATAACGGTGATGGATCAAGCCCTGATCTTTGGACTGGGTAAGAGTGGTCTGCTTAATTCAGACACTCTGTTCATCACCACCCCCTTTTCTGTACAGAACTTTTGATGGCAAGAAGGGTCATATGGGTTGGACCAAGTGAGAAATCATTGGGGGGACTGTATTGTTTTGACCTTTAGGCCCCCAGGACTGGTGAGAGCTATAAATTACAGGATGGCCAACCAAATTATGGATAAGTCAAAAGTCCTGATTCTACCGTTGGGCTTCTTTTACTGCCCTCCTACATGGCAATTTAATTTAACAGGAATAGAGAGTCAAAATAAAATAAAACAGCAATCACAGTTCCCACCATGGTACCATGTAAATCGCTTCGACCCATTGAGTACTTTAGCGGAGGTCGATTGACTACAGATAGAGACCCCCAGGGGAAATGATCCTAAAGATATGGTTGTATTTCCATCACACTGTGGGAATATTGGCGAGCTTATACCATCCGTTGACCCTTTTGGGAAAACATGGTGACTTGCAGCTCTCTTGCAATAAAAACAAAATGCAGGGTTTGGCTAAAGATAGTGAGAGTAAAAAGAATATTATACAAGCTGGTTATACAGTGAAACCTTTCAGCTCTAGTAAACATTTAGATCTAGTAAATAACCAATCAGATAGATGTACTCTTCGCTTAATCTCGTGGAATGTGGCAGGCATCTCAGGAAGATTATTGGATGAGGTATGGATGGAGTATATTAAATCCTTTGACATTATCTGTCTCCAAGAAACCTGGAGCAGAAAGGACCCATCCCTGGACGGATATAACTCACTAGTCATCCATGCTGAACCTTCACTAGCCGGGAGGGCAAAGGGTGGCATCATGACCTCAATCCCGGTAAAATACAAGTCACTAATGATAGATAAAGTACTGGCTTCTCCATGGTACCAACTGATTTTGGGTACTAACCTGTTTGGTGTTCCTCTGCTTTTAATATTTTTGACACGCAGACTCATCTATTATTGACTGCTTGCAGGTAGAAATTGCCAAAGTGACTGAAAAAACCTTTCCTCTGTGTATTATGTGGTGGGGAATTTTAATTGCACCGTATGCCATCATAGTGGGAGCAAGGTCTGTGGTTTGCTTGATACTAATGAACAACCACTCACACACTTTAAGCATACCGTACAGGGCGATGCATTAAATCAAATTATTGTGGTAAATGATCTTTGCATGTTCGATATGTTGACCAACACTCCAATGGTGCAAATTCCAACCTTTCAAGGGGCCGGTGGACGAATGAGCGTAAATGACTTTGTGTTAGTTTCTAGCAGGTATGCCTACCTTATTGATGATTTTAGAATAGAAGCAAACCCTGCCAGTGATCATAACCCACTTGTTTTATTGCTGAGTACTGTGGCTGTCAGTGAAAAGTCTTCTGAACAACGATGCAATATAGTTACAATCAAGGAATTAGGTTGAAATGCGATAGGATTAATCCTAAAATAATGGAGGAAAAGATTTTTAAAGTCAATCTAACACAAGTAATGACTTGTTTGACGAGCACCTCTGAGCCTGAATTGATAGTACAGAATTTTGAAGTTCTCTGTAAGAGTGTGGCCACAAATTTGCTTAAACCTGCCAGGGAGGGTAGTGTCCGAGACAACAAATGGTTTAATGCTGAATGTTCTGCAGCACAAACATTACTGAAGAAGGCCCTACATGGAGTCCCACGGGATAAGACAATGGTTAAGAAAGCAAGAAGAAATTATAAAGAGGCCATTGAAAAAAGGAAATTAGAATTGAAAAAACAGGCCTGGGATGACCTTGAGAAAGCCACTGACTTAAGAGACAGTAGGTTATTTTGGGAGGTTATAAATCACCTCCTTGTCAGTAATGAAAACAGGACCATGGTTATGCATATAACCAGCGAGGTTTGGGAGGCCCATTATTCCAGGATTTTATAATTCAAAGGGCACCACATTGATAAATGAAAGTGAGGATGAAATTCATCTTAATATTGAGACTGCACAACAGCTTAGTCTATCGCTTGTGTTGGGTGAAGTAGAGGAGGCCCTCTCAAGGCACCAGGTTCTGACGCTGTACCCTTGGATTTGTTTAAAAATAACCCTGAAGTTTGGGTACCCCTGTTGCTTAATGTTTTCAAGGCGATTATTGTGGGGCGCATTCCATCATCTTGGAAAGAGGCAGAAGTTGTGCCCATTTTTAAAAAAAAAGGTAATAAAAGCGACCCCTGTTGCTATAGGCCAATCTCCTTAATAGATGCCTCTTGCAAACTACTGGGGAGAGTAATATTGGCCCGCTTAGAGACATGGGCAAACTCCTCTGGACTCATTGTGAATACACAATATGGCTTTAGGAAAGGTAGGGGGACAACGGAGCAGTGCCTTAATCTGGCCTTGATTATGGGTAAGTACATAAAGGCCATGAGTACCTCGATTCACCTGGCCTTTATGGACTCATCCAGTGCTTTCGACACTATGTGTAGGGGGAAACTGTGGCTGCTAATGGAGTCTATGGGGTTTGAGGAATCTTCGGTTACCTTGTTGCGCAGATTACATGCTGCTACTTCTGTGGCTATCCGATACGGCCCTAGTGGCGAAAAAACTGGGTCTATCCCATCAACCGAAGGTGTCTGCCAGGGCTGTATTCTGGCCCCATTTTTGTTTTTAGTATACACAAATGGTTTAGAAATTTTTTTAATGGGAAAAGGTCTGGACTTCCCTAAAATAAATGGCAAACATATACCCTTATTGTCTTATGCAGACGATACTGTTTTAATGACCCTAACAGCAAATAGTATGCAAAAGTGTCTGAATGCTTTTAATGAATTTATGTTGGAATTAGACTTAAAGGTCAAGTTTACAAAATCATTTACAATGGTTTGTGGCCCAAATAGGACTAAAACCTGTAAATTTGTCGTGGACAATATGGTAATTGAGAAAGTCCCATATTTTAATTACTTGGGAAATCTTTTTAATAAAACACTGAACTGGGACCCACTAATAACAGCTCGGGTCCAAAAGACAAACAGATCGATAGAGGCCCTCTTCTGCTTTGCAAGCAAATTAGGTCAAAAACCAATAGCGGAACTGAAGATACTGTACAAATCTAAATGTTTGCCAGTAGCGACCTACGGGTCAGGGGTTTGGGATACCACAAAAGTGCACAAATACAAATTATGGAGAACACATTTCTAAAATGCCTTTTATCTGTTCCAAATAGCTCTCCAAACACTTTTTGTCATTCCGAGGTGGGTTTAGATTTCGTGAGTGATACTATTCATGTGTCCCCCCGCTCCTATGGGGAAAAATATGGTCCTCAGAAGATCTGCTGTTCTCAAAAGGAATTGTAAAAGATTGCGTAAACCTGGATAATGCCATGCAGATTCCATGGTTGCGTTATGTAAAGGAAACATTTTTTAAAATTGGTCTTGGAAACCTTTATGATAATCCTGACTCTATTAAACCAGACACCAAGATGGTCATTAAGAATGTATATTGTACTACATTAGGTCTGTCTAAACAAGACATACAATTACCAAATCAAGCGGTTATATCACAGCAACAGTTCTATTTATCTTTTACTACACATACGCAATGGCGTTTTTATCTGACTAGATTTCGGCTAATTGCACTGCACTTTTTTGTTGCCTTTCCTAAGCAAGGGGGTTGGTGTGAGAGGCTATCCCCTTGCCCATGTGATACTGTAGATCAACAATGCACAATGCACTTAGTACTTTTTTGTACACTTTATAAAGCTCCAAAAGATTGTTTTATTAAACCCCTCCTAAAGGAAATTCGACCTTGGACATATAAGGAAGGTTTTGAGCATCTCCGATCATTACAAACTGCTGCTATATGTAGCTCTATGCTTAGTTTTATTAGATGTGCTCTTTTAATCAGGAATCGCTATAGAATATTTTCTGATATGATACATTGTTTTTGCTTATGAAATCTATGTAAATGAAATATTACTGATGATTTATATGAATGAAATTGGTCTAAATATATTAAGCTTTGATAGTTGCCCTGCCTAATTCAAAGGGGCTGGTGTGAGAGGCTACCCTACCTGTATATGTAATGACATAGCTTAACAATGCATAGTGCACTTTACATTTATTTGCTCGCTTTCAAGAAAAGTTAATAAACTCTTCCTGAGGGATATCTGACCTTGAATATATAAGGAAGTTTGGAGCATTTGAGACTATCATTAACTGTTTTTAAATGTAGTTTAGCTTAGTTCTATTGGACTGATCTTATATAGGAATTATTTTTGTATTAATATAATGTTTTATCAATGTTATGCTTTTGATATACTGCGTATTGTGTTCATGTTCCTGAATTTTTGGATAAGAAATACCATTTGTGAATTTCTAAATTGTGAACTTTTATGATTCTTCTGAATCGAATAAAGTTATTTTTACTTTGACTTTGAAGAGAGTAAACAAGTTCTTCCTTTACTTGTGTTTATCATGTCTATGTTATTGATTCCAGACGTTGCATCCAGATGTACAAGGATCACATTTATTACTTCCAATAACAAAGAACCTGAGAGTTTATTTGGACCAGCAATGATTATGGACATCTCAGATATGAGCGCTAGGAAATCGCTGCAATTTTCTGCTTGTGAAAGATTTTCTTTTTTTCTGGAGACACCAGACAGACCTTCTTTTTCTGGTCTATAAACCTGTCGAATATTGAGTAAATGAATGCCATGTATGCGGGTCGCACTTCTGCACAGCTCTACAGATTGCAAAAAGCACACCATTGGCAGCCCAGGTCACCTACAGGCTGACATGAAATGCTCACGTGACCCCTACCTGCTGTCTTGTTCAACATATCACATTACAACAGTAAGTGAAATTTAGACTCTCTGCCTTTCCGTTAGAGTTGTGAAGGTTAAAGAGCTGCAATATCTGAAAAATGAGTATTCATAAAAAAGCATTAAAGGTGGAAGGCTTCTGATTGACTAATTCCTCCTAAATATCACAAAGTGAGGGCTAATAGCATGATCCTGGCATAGCGAGGAGCCTCAACTCTGAACTAATTTCCACAGTTCACCCAGGTCATTGAGGAGCATTCCCAGTTTAGGAAAGCCTTCATGACTGTTGTTGAGGAGAGTTTATGAATAATCTGTCAGTCTGTGCTGACCTCTTTGAAGTGGTATAGAAATTGCAATGTATAGTAATTAATACAATGTAGCAACAACATATAACTGGGTATTATTGTAGAGAGGGCAGCTCGGAAGCTATGTGTGCTGCAGAATAATAACCAATATCTGTGGAAGAGTAATTGTTAATAACATAAGCATTGGCCTGGCTAAATCACTATAGATCCACAGCCTTTACTTTTGAATAATAAATCCCTGAACTTTAATTGCAATGTTGATAGCATCAGCCTCTGCTAAATGGGGTTGGAAACCGATAAAGACACAAAACTCATTTGCCTCAGTGGCTTGAAAATGTTACATTGGGAGTTGTGTTCGCTTATCAAAAAAGCTGGCCTCCATAAGTGAATTAATTCACTGATGTCTTAATTGATGTTGATTGGTTGTTATCTATGGCCCCAGATGTGCTGGAGATCAGAGCTATTGTCGGTGCCACAACTTGGGTAAATTGCCTTTTAAAAATGTACATCATTAATTGAAATACAATAGCTTGGAAGCCTTTACGTCGGCCTGCATTAAATGCATAAAGGCACACTAAAGAGTGAGTGTGCTTCGAATTTAATTTTGGGCTTTAGTTTTAAGGAATGGTAGATCATTATCTTCAATTTATTGCATGGGAAATTAATTTTATTCATTAGCTCCTCCGTAAAGAATAAATATTTGCAACTTTAGAAAACTGGTCGACGAGCTATATTTGTATTTATGTCGGAATATCTGTTTTGCTCCTGTATTGTAAACCAGTACTCGTGTTTGTGTTTTTGTTTTGAATGCAGGAAGCTCAATTGATTTTAGGAATCGTTCATGCAATAGATTATAAATCGAGCAAATCTGTCAAGTTATGTGGCACACATGGAAATGAATTCAGTATAGTGCAATTCAAGTCAACCGAGAATTAGTCTTTACAGTTTTCTCCCCTAGAATTCAATGTTTTACAAGGCAAATCATAGGAGAATCACCCTCCATCATTGGCGGCCATAAAAGTCAATGCATGTCAATCTATGGAGAACTTTGTCACCTTTGGCACTTTTGATAATAGTTGCACATTGTACTGATTTTTTCAAAGTGCAAAGTATTCACTTATTTATTTAGCCACAATCTAGCCAGAAGCCTTCGCCTAAAATTAAAATGTTCTACAGTGGATTCAGAGGGAAGATTTACACTGAAGCCTAAAATACATATTTAAACAGGCAATTTAACCTTTTGAGGAATCCAGTTCCGCCTCGCAATGTCTCACAAATCTCATATGGACCACTGAAGCTATCCAGCACTGCTGGAGAGAAGCAGCTGGACAGAAACAGTGCCTTTTCATGGAATTCTTTGTCTCATGACATTTATTCAGGTAATCTTTAATGCATGAGAACAAGGCAAACCAGCGCCCTTTATAAAGGGAACAAAATCCCCAACACAAAATAGTACTGTAAAACTGTGAGACAGACACACATACATTTTCATTTATATGCAGTTTTCCATGACGTGAACGTTTGAGTGCTTTAAAAAAGAACCATAATATGTTACATATTATAGTAAACAAAACAGACTAAACGCGTCAAATCAAGGGTAAGATAAAACAGTCCAAAAGTAGGTTAAATAACATGGTTTCTTAGTCACAGCCACACTCTCAGTCACTGACAACATAACTATGGAACAGGAGTATTTTAAGCTCCTTTCAAAAAGTTGTAAGAAAGATCTGGTGAAAGTGAAGTGCTGATTTACTTATTCCTGTGGCACTGCCAGAGAAGATTTGCTCTATATGCTGTTCTAGTTTCAATAGAGGAGGCTCAATAAAGAGGGATTTTGCATTTCTCAACCTCATTCTATAGGCGCCACAGCAGCTCTTCTGAAGGCACTGCAGCTTGCTGAGAGCCAGCCATGGTTAATTCAGCTGCTGATCATGTCTTTTGTTCTGTCCAGGTGGTTCTAGGAAAAAAGTTACTTGGAACATCAATCAATCAATCAATCAATCATGGACCTGTAAAGTATGGGTGTTCACCTGTGAGGGTCTCAAGGCGCAGGGGGGGTGGGGCAGCTGGTCGGAGTGGGTGGAGGATCATTCAAAGAGCTAGGTCTTAAGGTCCTTCCTGAATTGGGTCACCAACGTGGATTGCCTGAGGTGCAGGGGCAGGGTGTTCCAGGCCTTGGCGGCTAGGTATGAGAATGACATTCCTACGGTTCTGGTCTTGTGGATCCTGGGGACAGAGGAGAGGGCGAGTTGGGAGGATCGAAGTTGACTGGAGGGTCCATGGAATGTGAGGCAGTGGTTCAGGTATGCTGGTTCTTCATTGTGCAGAGCTTTGCTGGCATGAGTGAGGAGCTTGAAAGTGATTCTCTTGTTGACCGGGAGACAGTGGAGTTGTCGGAGGTGTTGCGTGATGTGGCTGTGGCAGGGGATGTTGAGGATCAGTCTGGCTGCAGCATTTTGGAAGCTCTGTAGTTCCTTGAGCTGTTTGTGGGTGATGCCGGCGTAGAAAGCATTGGCGTAGTGAAGTCTGCAGGTGATGAGTAGATGTTGAAGAGGCTAGGGCTCAGGGAAGAACCCTGGGGTAGTACTCCACATCTGGTCTCCGTGGGTTCTGAGAGGAACATTGGTAGTCTGACTCACTGGGTCTGGCCGTGAGGAAGGAGTGGATCCAGCCCAAAGCTTTGTCGTGGATGCCAGCTTCATGGAGTCTTGTGGTTAGGGTGCAGTGGGAGACAGTGCCGTAGGCGGATGAGAGGTCTATTAGAATGAGAGATATGGTCTCGCGCTGGTCGGCTGTGGCAGGGAGGAGTGCAGTCTCTTTGCTGTAGTTGCTTCGGAAGCCGGATTGGGAGTTATCCAGAACGTGGTTCACTTTGATGAACTGGAATTGGGCGTGGATGGCCTTCTCTGTGACTTGGGCTGGGAAGGGGAGGAGTGAGATTGGTCTGAAGTTCTTGAGGTCTGTCGGACCTAAGGATGGCTTCTTTAGCAGGGGGTTGATCTCGGCTTGTTTCCAGTCATCGGGGAAGGTAGTGGTTTCGAATGGAACAGTTGATGGTGCGGTGAAGCTGGGGGGACAATGGCAGGGGCTGCTCTGTGGAAGATGTGGTACGGGTAGGAATCCGTCAGGGCTCCTGAGTGTATGCCTTTCATGGTCTTGAGCGTGTCCTCTGTGGTGAGTGGGGTCCAGCAGAGCACCGTCAGTTACGGTGCGGCTTGGTTGTGTGGTGTCGCTGTTGGGCCTGGCGAATTCCTTGACAATGGAGAATAGTTTTTTGCTGTTGTGTGCGTTGGTGTTGATTCTGTCTTGGACTGCCATTTTCTTGGTGGTTTTCAGTAGGATGTGGTGTGCGTTGATGGGGATTTGAAGGTCGCTTAATTTTCTGGGGTTTTGCCATTCCTCCATCTCTTCTAGAGACATACACAGGTGTGTCTGGACTCGTGGAGGGCGGGATTGAACCAGCTGGCCTTTATCAAGTGTTGTTTGCCTGGTCTTTTCTTCTGAGGTGCCAGGGTGTTGGCGCACTTGGAGATGCATCGGTGGAGGTCGCGAGCTGTGGTGTTGGGGTCTGTAGGTGTTGGCTGAGTGGTTTTGCTGATGGAGTTGACGAGAAGTTATTCAGTGATCTTGATCCAGCTACAACTGGGGGAGACACTGGAGGGGGTTGGGGCCACTGGGATTGCAGCGGCAACGAGGGAGAGGACAAGAAAAAGGAACTGAAAGTATAAAAAGCAAATAATAAAAACAAAGCCAAAGATTGAGGCAGAAGAGCAAAAGAGAAAAGCAGGGAGGGAGACAGAAACAGCAGAAAGAGGGACAGGAAGGTAGCCCCGCAACAGATCAGTGAAGCTATACCACTGGGCCACCAGAGATGATACTCTGGCAGGAGCTTGCGGGTGGAGGAGGGGCTCGAACTCCTGACCTCCCCATCAGTAGCACTAGAACCAGCAGATGGGGACAGCAGCAGCTTCCAGATGGCACTGCGCTGTGGAAGGAGCAAGACAACTAAGTGATAGTGGACTCATCCTCCTTAATTATGTTGGACAGCCTGAAGTACTTAGATGAATGACCCAATGTTGATAGAGTTGTCTGTCTAATGTTTCCCTGGGTGGTGCCCTGTGAGGCTTTGCCAATGAAAACATGACAGTTTGCCAAATTTTAAAGTGAGAGGGCCCACAGGGTACTCCACCCATTTGTGGGAGAGAATGTTGTCTGTTGTAGGAAATCCACCTTTTTGTGTGCTCAGCCCCGATTTTTCACCTTTTGCTGGTCCCCATATTTTTAGTAGCTTTAGAACTCAATTTACCCATGCTAATCTGTGGTATATGCCTGTGCTCCCACTTTAAACATGGTCAAATTGGTATATTCCTAAATGATATATTAAATTTACCTATAAGTCCCTAATATATGGAAAAAATGTACCCAAAGCCTGTAAGTTAAATGTCACTAGTGGACTGCAGCACCTATTGTGCCGTCCACTACAGTGATAGTGTAAAACATGGCTTCAGGGTAAAATATGGCTTTATGCCTTCCCATTGTAGCCTTATGATGACAGTGTAAACACAGCAATGCAACCTTTAAAAAAACCTTTTGACAAATCAAAACCTCCCTTTTAAATATTATTATGCCACCCTATGTAGTTTATTTAGTACACAAAGCAGAGTGCATGGTATTTAAAAGTAGGACATGCGAAAATGAAATGTTAACATGCCCTCACAGTGACCAGCCCCCAAAAGTAATTTTCCTCTGTTGCCGGCCAAGCTGTTCTATGAAGAGAAACCCTATTACTGTATCTCGGGAATGGGACTAGCTAGAAAATATTTAGGCAACTATTTTTTATAGTATTATAAATACAATTCACTAGTTAGATCTGTAATACATATTAAGGGATAGTAACCTTTAGAAAGTTACATTTACCTGTATGACTTTCTTGATGCTAAATTTGCATTTGCTTTTAACATCTGCCAGGCAGTACTTAGCATTTACTAAGTGTTTGAAATGCCTACCAGGAGCAGACCTGAATAGGCAGAGATGTCTCCTCTGAACTCTTACAGAATATGCAGGGTGAGTATGGTGAGCATCCTTTTTGACTATTATGTATAAAATCCTGCTGGAGTGTCAAATCACTAGGATTGCCACAATATACTACACACACAGACACACACACCATTCCCTCAGAGCCCAAGTTTAATGTGGCCAGGGACTTTTGGTAAAATGCCCAATGTGGGTAGGTAGAGTTGGCTCCAGGAACTTTTACCTCATTAGTTAGGGTGTGCCAAGGAGTCTTTACCACCCAGCAGCTCATGCCAGGAATAAATGTGGCATCTCCAGGCACCTACTGCAGAACACTCCTGGACCTGAGCAAGATCAGAAGAGGGCTGATTTTGTTGCCTGCAATCTGAGAAGAGCCCTAAAGGACTAGTCCAGATCTCTCTTATGCCCATGGCAAAAAGTGGACTCCAAGGGTTGAAGGCTGACCTCCAGTTCAAACTACCGGTATACAACTAGCTACAAGAGGCCTTTCTTACAAATTCCCAGCTCAACAATGGCAACTGGACTCAGATTGGACCCTGCTGTCGGCTTCTGCCTGATACCCTGTGAGTCTCTAAGTGCCTCCCACAAAATTATGGGGAGACTTTATATTTTGTTCTTTGGTGGGCCAAAATCTGAAGGTAAAATCTTTGGCCAGGATGAACCTAGTTGGTGTATCCTACCTGCGCTCCATTACGGTCAGGGTCAAATTAGGTACCAGTCTACTGTGACCATTTACTATCATTGGCACTTTATGCTTCTAGTTCTACTTGAATATTTTTAGAAAATCGTATCTCCAGTTTCTTTATTTGATTTGTTGTCATTTAGGTGTAATTTAGCGTATTAAATTAGACTCTATTTTTCTAATTCAGGTTGGGATTTGGATTATTTAGCATTTTGACTTTATCGTTGTTTTGGTACTACATAAATACTTAACATTTTGCCCTAATTTAAGCATGTTTGCTCTGTGCCATAGCTTCCTTGGGGTTGAGCTCAGGGTAATTTAGTGAGTTGGGGGTTAAGCCTGCAAGGTTCCTTGAGGTCACATCCCCAACTTGGATAGTCACCTATCCCAAATAACAATCCAGTTGCTTACACTTCCAAAATTCCAAATGTGCCCCATAATTGGTAGCATGCACTCTTGGCCATTACAGAGATTTGTCTTTGTAGGTTAAGTCTTTTGTTGACATTTAGAGATTTGAAAATATCCACAATGGCAAGTTTACAATAAGGAAGGCAGTGGAACTGGTACACAGTTGCATGTCAGTTGGATTTTTTTTAGCATGGAGTAAAAATCTTAGTTTTTGAGCAGTTGAGTTTTAGGTGATGATTTGTAAATATTCCTCTTCTGACTTTTTCCATGGTTCTTTAGCGGAAAGCGAGGTAGTTCGAGGAAGGAATCTTTAGATAGATCTGTTTCTCAACAGTGTATTGATAGTACAGTATTGCAGGAGATCTGGAGAATAGCCCTCACTGGTTCCAAGTCCAATAATATAAAGCCTTGAGGAACTCACTGTTGCAAACTGACATTGCAAGAAACAGTTTTGTCATTTTGATCTCCTTGGGCTCGGTTTAACAAGTAGGAGGTAAAACAGTTTAATGCAACCTCTTCTATGTCCATTCAATCTATCACAATATTCATATGGGAAATTTGATTGACTGTATTGAAGGTAGTTGATAGGTATAGAAGCACAAGCAAGATGCCCTCTGTCAAGGAAGTGGAGTGTGATATCAAAGGCATGTAGAAGTGCAGTCTCTGTGCCTCCATGATGTCTGAATACAGAGTAAAAGTTGTCTGGGATAGGGGTTGACTCAATGAGAAAGTCGTTGAGATACAGAGCTTTCCATCACCATCCCTGGGAAAGGTAGACTTTTTAGAGAGGAGAAATTGTTGAGGTTATTAGCATCAGTTGAGTATTTTTTCAAAAGTGGTGGGACTTGTCCAGTTTTCAGAAAAGGAAACATACATTGAGTAAGTGGACACATTTGCCAAAGTTGTATTTAGAAATATTACCAGGCACCATGTCAGTGGAGTGGTTTGAGGGTTTAACTGTGCTTACAAAATTGCAAGTAACTCAAACTCTGAGTCACTGTAAAATGAGACAATGCTGTATCAACTTTCAGGTTTAATATGCCATTGGACAACGAATCAGACAATACAGAGATGAGAGTTCAATAGATTTTAACTTCTCAGCAAAAAAGAACTCAGTGTTTCCGTCTAAATTTTCCAAGACACAACAATGATTTTATGGTTTTGGGGGCGAGAGCTAGGCACAGCATAACATGTAAATTTGCAAAGCATATGTTCAGTCCTTGAGGCATCCTGGCGCTGAGTAGCAGATGATTATTGCTACCCCAGTCAGCTGTATTGACCTCAGCTGGGATTCAAATATATGACTATGAGGTCAAATATAGATTCTTGTAGTGGACGCATAAGTTCTATGAGGAACAAAACCAGCAACCCTTTCCTTTCAGTGCATCTCTAGTATAGATAGGAACCCATTGCAGAAATAAGCATATAGTCCTACTTCCATGTCATTTGTAGGCAGAATGTTTGTCATTTCTGGAGACCTCTAGATCACTTATACATCCAGTCACTGATCAATAGAACACTATCAAATGCACTTATACACCTATATAGACATTGACACATCAGCAGTCATCCTAGTAGGTTATGCAGTCATCCTACTCGCTCATGAAAAAAAATCAATCACACTTACATTTACTCACCTACACAGTAATACACACAACAGACATAGTAACTCATAGTTACTATATTAAAAAATTACCATTACAATTCTACACTCATTCATATAGTTACTCTCACAATCACTGACTCTTATGTATACTTATTTATATACACCAACTCTCACATACAATGCCTTTATTGGTTTTCAGTTTGTTGGAGATATACAACTAAAACATATATGCGTACACCAACACACAAATAAACACACTTAGTAACCCAAACAACTGTTTCCACATGCACTCTTAAACCCATACACCTAGTCAATAAACCACTCACACATCTATGCATAGAGTTACACACAGAGCACCAAACCACACACACTCAGTCTCCCATACAAATACTCAGCCAACTAATTAAGAAGTAACATACACACTCATGTAGTTAGTCATCAACTGATGCAGAAGATATAAAACAACAGAGGCAGCGATGCACACATTCACGTAGTTTAGTTACTAACCCATGTATTTAGTGAGACTCTTTTAATTACTCATTTAAACAGACAGTCAGACAGCTACTAAAACCTCCATCCAGACAATTATATATCTACTCAATCTTCAATACAGATTGGTATATATATAATACACATTTACATTTCAAGCATAACCACATTCACTGGATGATGTCATCAGTAATGTCATTTGAGATGTCATCAGTGATGTCATCAGTAATGTCATTGACCATGTCATGAATGATGTAATATGTGACGGCATCAGCAGTGCATTGCGTGCGTGCGAGTTATAGTTAGCAGAACTAACTGTAACGGAGGAATTTCTATGGTTGTGTGCGAGTGAAATGTCCACCTAACCATAACACCCCTGAAACCAATGGTATATATATATATATAAATTCACAGAAAAAACCATAGGTTTCACACCAGTTATAGTTAGCTGGAAATTTTACTCGCATAAAACCATTGAAATTCCCACGTTATAGTTAGTTGGACTCACTATAACTTGCACGTCTGCAATGCACTGTTGATGACGTCACATATTACATCACTCATGACAGTGTTTTTTAAAAAACAATGGATTGGTTAACTGGCTTATTAGGTGAATCTTAGTGAATACATATATTAGCGAGTAATGTTTAAATATTTAAATATATGCATGAGTGATGTAATATGTGACGTCATCAGCAGTGCATTGCAGACGTGCAAGTTATAGTGAGTCCAACTAACTATAACGTGGGAATTTCAATGGTTTTATGCGAGTAAAATTTCCAGCTAACTATAACTGGTGTGAAACCTATGGTTTTTTCAGTGAATTTCATAGGTTTTTTAAATGCTAATTCCTAACTATAACTGGTGTGTAACCTATGGTTTTTTCAGTGAATATATATATATATATATATAAAATTTCTATGGAAAAATTAAACCCCTCATTGTGTTCCTTTTCAAATTAAATGTATTAAGTGTTACCACTTTATTCCAATCAAGATGACTTCAGGTGTGCCATACTTTTGTCATAAGTAAGACTGTTAGCGTTCTAGTTGTTCTTTAGAACACTCTGGGACATTCTGTCATTGGGCTATAGTTGGGCTACATCTGGCTGATATTTGGGCTACATTTGGGCTCTTTTGTCTCTGGTGGCCATCTTGGGAGACTGCATATCAGAATTTTTTTAATGAAATATAAGAGGATTTGAGAAGTCACTCAAAATGTGCCCTCATTTTTCTTTCTTCAGCACTAATCATAATTTCTATGGCAAAATGAACCCCCTCATTTTGTTCCTTTGCAAATTACATGTTTTAAGTGTTAACACTTTATTCCAATCAAGATGACTTCAGGTGTGCCATACTTTTGTCATAAGTAAGACTGTTAGCGCTCTAGTTGTTCTTTAGAACACTCTGGGACATTCTGTCATTGGGCTATAGTTGGGCTACATCTGGCTGATATTTGGGCTACATTTGTTTTTTTTTGTCTCTGGTGGCCATCTTTGGGCTACATTGGGCTACATTTGGGCTCTAACATATATATATAGTCCAATGTAGCCCAATATATATTTTCTCAAAGTTAATTTTCGTAAAAACCACTGGAGCACATATCTTGAGACATAGCAAAGGCACATCGGGCTACCAGTCCCTACAATTTTGCCAAGTTTGGTGGGAAACCATTCAGCCGTTCGGGCTAAAAGTGAGTCCAACCGCCCTATGGAAATTAACATGGGGAAAACACGTTTTGGGACCCCCTTTTATCTCGGCCCCCGCTTGACGGATCCCCCCGAAACTTTCAGGGAAGGAGCGGAGCGCAGCGAGGCAAAGTTAATGAAAATTACAGGCAGATCCCTCATTCGGCGCTAAAGTTATTACCAATAGAATGTTGCTGATTTCCTATGGAAAACGATCCTAACTATAACTACCTACTGGCGACCGCCAGTAGGTAATATATATATATATATATATATATATATATATATGAAGCTCCTGGTTGACACACACAGTTTGGAAGGCACACGGGCAGCTGCGTAAGGCTCAACCTGTTCCTTGAATCACTGGTACGGGCAGCATCCGCCTGCAAGCAGAAATAAAAGCAAATCACTTCTTTGCCTGACGCGTTTCGTTTATTCACTTTTTCAAAGGCAATATCATGATGAACACTCCCCCATCGCTTTTAACATCTTTTCAACATTGGCCACGCCCAGATGGGCTGTCCGAATGGAACTGTGGTGATTTCTGGGAGATGGAGTGTTCGAAATTAATCCTCAGATGGATGCAAATTTCTTGTAAGCTCTGAATGAGCCCCCACAAGCGTCACTGTCCTCAATCCAGCACAGTTGCCCCATGATCAGGTAGGTATATACCAAGCCCCATGGCCCCCAGTGTTCACGGGGTGGTGCCACTCTGACGGCCGTGCAGCCGCCAAAATATGAAGCTCCTGGTTGACACACACAGTTTGGAAGGCACACGGGCAGCTGCGTAAGGCTCAACCTGTTCCTTGAATCACTGGTACGGGCAGCATCCACCTGCAAGCAGAAATAAAAGCAAATCACTTCTTTGCCTGCCGCGTTTCGTTTATTTACTTTTTCAAAGGCAATATCATGATGAACACTCCCCCATTGCTTTTAACATCTTTTCAACATTGGCCACTCCCAGATGGGCTGTCCGAATGGAACTGTGGTGATTTCTGGGAGATGGAGTGTTCGAAATTAATCCTCAGATGGATGCAAATTTCTTGTAAGCTCTGAATGAGCCCCCACAAGCGTCACTGTCCTCAATCCAGCACAGTTGCCCCATGATCAGGTAGGTATATACCAAGCCCCATGGCCCCCAGTGTTCACGGGGTGGTGCCACTCCGACGGCCGTGCAGCCACCAAAATATGAAGCTCCTGGTTGACACACACAGTTTGGAAGGCACACGGGCAGCTGCGTAAGGCTCAACCTGTTCCTTGAATCACTGGTACGGGCAGCATCCGCCTGCAAGCAGAAATAAAAGCAAATAACTTCTTTGCCTGACACGTTTCGTTTATTCACTTTTTCAAAGGCAATATCATGATGAACACTCCCCCATCGCTTTTAACATCTTTTCAACATTGGCCACGCCCAGATGGGCTGTCCGAATGGAACTGTGGTGATTTCTGGGAGATGGAGTGTTCAAAATTAATCCTCACATGGATGCAAATTTCTTGTAAGCTCTGAATGAGCCCCCACAAGCGTCACTGTCCTCAATCCAGCACAGTTGCCCCATGATCAGGTAGGTATATACCAAGCCCCATGGCCCCCAGTGTTCACGGGGTGGTGCCACTGCGACGGCCGTGCAGCCGCCAAAATATGAAGCTCCTGGTTGACACACACAGTTTGGAAGGCACACGGGCAGCTGCGTAAGGCTCAACCTGTTCCTTGAATCACTGGTACGGGCAGCATCCGCCTGCAAGCAGAAATAAAAGCAAATCACTTCTTTGCCTGACGCGTTTCGTTTATTCACTTTTTCAAAGGCAATATCATGATGAACACTCCCCCATCGCTTTTAACATCTTTTCAACATTGGCCACGCCCAGATGGGCTGTCCGAATGGAACTGTGGTGATTTCTGGGAGATGGAGTGTTCGAAATTAATCCTCAGATGGATGCAAATTTCTTGTAAGCTCTGAATGAGCCCCCACAAGCGTCACTGTCCTCAATCCAGCACAGTTGCCCCATGATCAGGTAGGTATATACCAAGCCCCATGGCCCCCAGTGTTCACGGGGTGGTGCCACTCCGACGGCCGTGCAGCCGCCAAAATATGAAGCTCCTGCTTGACACACACAGTTTGGAAGGCACACGGGCAGCTGCGTAAGGCTCAACCTGTTCCTTGAATCACTGGTACGGGCAGCATCCGCCTGCAAGCAGAAATAAAAGCAAATCACTTCTTTGCCTGACGCGTTTCGTTTATTCACTTTTTCAAAGGCAATATCATGATGAACACTCCCCCATCGCTTTTAACATCTTTTCAACATTGGCCATGCCCAGATGGGCTGTCCGAATGGAACTGTGGTGATTTCTGGGAGATGGAGTGTTCGAAATTAATCCTCAGATGGATGCAAATTTCTTGTAAGCTCTGAATGAGCCCCCACAAGCGTCACTGTCCTCAATCCAGCACAGTTGCCCCATGATCAGGTAGGTATATACCAAGCCCCATGGCCCCCAGTGTTCACGGGGTGGTGCCACTCCGACGGCCGTGCAGCCGCCAAAATATGAAGCTCCTGCTTGACACACACAGTTTGGAAGGCACACGGGCAGCTGCGTAAGGCTCAACCTGTTCCTTGAATCACTGGTACGGGCAGCATCCGCCTGCAAGCAGAAATAAAAGCAAATCACTTCTTTGCCTGACGCGTTTCGTTTATTCAATTTTTCAAAGGCAATATCATGATGAACACTCCCCCATCGCTTTTAACATCTTTTCAACATTGGCCATGCCCAGATGGGCTGTCCGAATGGAACTGTGGTGATTTCTGGGAGATGGAGTGTTCGAAATTAATCCTCAGATGGATGCAAATTTCTTGTAAGCTCTGAATGAGCCCCCACAAGCGTCACTGTCCTCAATCCAGCACAGTTGCCCCATGATCAGGTAGGTATATACCAAGCCCCATGGCCCCCAGTGTTCACGGGGTGGTGCCACTCCGACGGCCGTGCAGCCGCCAAAATATGAAGCTCCTGGATGACACACACAGTTTGGAAGGCACACGGGCAGCTGCGTAAGGCTCAACCTGTTCCTTGAATCACTGGTACGGGCAGCATCCGCCTGCAAGCAGAAATAAAAGCAAATCACTTCTTTGCCTGACGCGTTTCGTTTATTCACTTTTTCAAAGGCAATATCATGATGAACACTCCCCCATCGCTTTTAACATCTTTAAAAGCTAGGGAAGGTGTTGGATAGTAAATTATACTTATTCCCTATCCTAGAGCGCCCCCCAGCGCAATGCGTTGTAATGGTATGCGGAGTAAAAGTCGCGTTGTAATGGTAGTGCGTAGTAAAAGATGCGTTGTAACGGGTGTATACCGTTTTTCAGTGAATATATATATATATATATATATATATATATCTGCAATACCTCGCAGCAGCAGCACTCCAACCCTTAGGTAGAAATACGAGGCATGGACCAACTTATGTTGCAGCATTCATTTATTCCCCGAATATATATATATATATATATATATATATATGTATATATGTATATATACATTTATATCCAAGAAAGAAGTGACTCAAACAGATATATTCACCAAAGAACAAAAATATATTTCCACTACAACGTTTCAGCTTCCGCCTTCCTCAGGTAGTTTCAAGATGGTAAGCTCAGTGGCTGCACAGATGACACAGCTGAATTTTCAAAAAGCATCATGAGTGAAGATTCCATTTGGAATGTGGAATCAATGCAGTCCTGAGAGTTCTTGAGATATGCAGTAATCAGGATGTGTTGTCAGTAATGTTCAGTCCATCTGGATGCAATGATTTCAAACGGTACATCCAGAAGTTTTCCCTGGAGTCCAGTAGTTCGTCCTTTGAGACATGTTCCACGGGGAAAATCTTCAAATCTGATAGTGAATGATCCACAAGGTTAAAATGATTGGCTACAAACTGGTCAATTTTCTTATTAATTATTGCTGATTTGTGGTTCCTGAATCGTGCGCGGAGGTCATTCATTGTTTGGCCTACATATTGTTTTTTACAGCTTTGTCGTTGGCACTGAATCACATAAATAATGCATGTTGAGCGACATGTAAGATGCTGCCTTATTGCATAGGTCCTTCTGGTAACATAACTAGTAACTGATGATGTTTGTAAAAGGTATTCACACGTGATGCACCTTTTAGAGTCACAGCAATGAACCCCTGCATTTGTTACAGCTTGCTTGAGTTCTGCTCTCACAATAAGAGATCGTATATGTATATATATGTCACCTGCATGGTAAAGGCATGTATGGTAAAGGCATTGAGAGGTAAAGATTGTGTGTTAAATATTGTTTACTATTTGGAGTATAGATTGACCAGCTTCCTCATGCCGAAATGTTTGTTTGCATTTATATAAGGAAAATAAAATATATGAAGTAAGATAATTATTTTCATAATTTGTTTAGGATGTGTTAAATCTAATTCTAGCCACGTCAGTCAAGTGTGATAAGCAACACCATCCTAGCTCAAGGCGTAAGGCTTCAATGCCTACCCTGCTTTGCATATTTAGAGCCTTTCATAGTGTGTTACCTTCAGATGGTTTAAAAACAATGGGAGGCTCCAAATATAAAGCAGGGTTGCCATATGTGGTATTAGGAGCCACTTTTGCGTGGTACGCCTCAAGAGGGGTGCAATTGCAGAACTGGCATATTTGTGGTTAAATCTACAAAAGCCAACCAGCACTGCATGAGCCCTTCTAAATGCTTATTTAGTAAAATCATGGTGATGTCAAACTCCGCCCAGATATTTATGCACTTGCACATCTTCAGGTTTTGCCATAAAATATAGCATGAACAGCCATTCGTTTTTTTGGTAACCTGCATGACCTTTGATTTGGAGGTGCTAATAATTGGCCTAATCGAGTTCAATAGGTTTAAGGTACATCCAGCTGTCTTTGTAGTCTTCAGGATGTTGAATCTAAGATCACCAAGTCGTGACGTTCTACTGTTACAGTGGATGAATGACAGCTTTAATTATTGGTGATGGGAAATTTAGTCTAAGAAAACAGCAGCATTGCAAGCACACAGTCCTGTTTGAGGCTGTGCTGTCCGCTCGTCTCCAGGGACTGTGTTACCTTGTGCCCATGTGTTTATATGCAAATCCAGAAGCAATTTAAGTAACCCATTAGGGGTGTTCTGATAGCAAATTTAGTCTGGAGCTGACCATTATCCACCACGTCACAAGCCAAATGTAAATTCACAAAATAAATAAATATAAACAGATTGAGCTTTGCATAATTTAACAGAAAAACATTGTGTAAAGCGCACTGGCTTGATCTAAACCCTGCTTGGATATTAGGGCACTCGATTTTGCGCTCATAGCAACTTGTCTTAGCAACAGATGGGAACAATTGTATCCCTGGTTCCCTTTTTTGAAAATTTAGGTTAACGAGGAGTCCTGCCATGTACTTGGGAGTCTCTCGGTTGTCCATAAAGGTTATGATCAGGGCTTAAAAAAATTAACTATTGTTCAGGACTTTGCCTAAAGACCACATTAGAAATGCGACCTGGACCTGCAGCCCTACCTGCTTTAATTGTGCAAATAACCTCCTTAATTTCCAAACCTTCAAGGCGGCACAGAAATGGTGGCATGCAATGCGCTCAAATATAATCCCTCTTGTGAATTGTCACTTGAGAAAACTAATCATCAGCTACTAATTTCCAAAACAACCTTGCATCATTTTTTTAATGGCAAAACACACGCTTTGTGAACTAGCACTTCTGTTTCTTCAACATTGACGGTTAATCTTTTAACAGAGTGTTGTAAATGTATTGCAATTCGGTATAATGCCTGGAGTTTTTACATATCTGTCACAATGTGCTAGCATGCTCTCCCGAGTGCCCTGCGCTTTTAGCCTACATTTGTGTTGGACGAGTTGCTACAGTTCCAAACACGACCGCCCCCACCCCATTCCTGGTTACAGCATATTAAAAGGAATTTTAAAAGGCATCTTCCTTGTCTCTTAAATTTAGAATACCTTTTCATTTACACTTTTTAACCTTATTTTTAATTAATTCAAATGCAAAGACTACGTTTTGGATGATACCTTCCGGGAAGATAAGTATACCTATATGTGATATTTGTACAGTTTTACGTTCACTATTAGACTCAACTGGAGTGATGTAGTTCTTCTACCAGATAGTGTGATTGCTGTTGACAGTGGAAGGCGCTCTTCATCTAGCTAGTCAATAACCTCAAAGTGACCAATACATTTTCCTACTTACTTAAACCTAAACGAAAATGTAACAGTTTGAATCCTTTCTAATGAAAGCTCTTCTGGTTGGTTGGTCTTGCTGAAATCTGCCATTTAACATTGTAATTCCAAATCCTCGAAGAGACCTTCAATTGAGATACCTCTTTTACCAGTCATATAACTAATCAGCTTTGGGATATACTGGGATATTTAAACACATATTCTCATCTTTATCTCTATTATCCATAAGGGTGTGACAAATGCTGCCTTGTCTAGAATTCTAGAATTAAAATCTCCCCAACCATTACTAACATTTTAGGATAACATGCTTGAATGTAATAAGCAAGTCAGATTATTTTCCATGAAGAGGTTGTGAATTATTTTTGAGTTATGGTAAAAATGCACATGGGAATTTTCAGGGTAACCATTTTTACAATAAAGTCATAAGTAACTAAACAAATTAGAATTACAGTCTGATGGAATATTTGTGCACAGATAAAAATAACAAACTGTTAGAAATTGGGTTCCTGGTTGACTGGGGTGGAAGTTCTGGTCATACAGTTACCACAATCCTAGTCAGGATAGGTAACACGCACACCCTACATTAACCTGTACTCAACATCTGGTAGCTTGGCACCCAGCAGTCAGGCTTAACTTAAGAGGCATTTTGATGGTATTTGTGCAACACTTCAAACAGGAAAACAGTGAAAAATCCACACAAAGATTCCACAACAAGTTAGAAAAATAGTTCCTAATTTATTAAATAAATCAAGCCCAAAACAACAAAAACGAGTAATGAATTTTAAAAGATTAAACTGTGAAAATGTGCTTAGAAGCATTAAGCGAGTATTTAGGCCAGATACAGGGATCCCCTAAGACCTTCTGAAGAAACGTATCTTAATCCTGTTTGCGACAAAGAAGGTGTGGTGCAGCCGAGCAAAGCTGTGGTGTCGATCCCGTAGTCTAGGTGATGCGTCGATTTTCTCCACGCAACTATGGTGCTGCTCTGGTTCCAAAGATGGTGAGTCAGTTACGAGATGCGCTGGTTTTGAAGATGATGCACTAGATTTCTCCATGCAGTAGAGGGAATGTGTGGATCTTCTCCACACAGTGGGGGCGATGTGTTGATTTCGAGCGGCGATTCCAATGGCGATGCTCTGGTTCCAAGGGTGATGCGTTGGTCCTGTTCCCTCAACAGCGTTGATACGTCATTTCTGTTCTCGTAGTGAAGGATGCATCGGTTCATCTGGAGCAAGCACCTTAGGCCCTCTTTAAATGGCCCAGGTGCAGGAGCAGGGTTGAAAGACTTTTATCTTCCTGAGACTTCAGATAAGGAGGCGACTCAGCTAGCCCTTGAAGTCACTCTGGGTTCAAGTGACGGAGGCCCGAGCTTTACAGAGTCAGAGAGAGCAGCAGGCAGCAGTACAACACAGCAAGGCGGAGGTTTTGCAGAGTAGCAGTCCAGCAGAGTGGCAGTCCTTTAGCACAGTAGTTCTTCCTGGCAGAGTGGTTTTAGGTTCAGAAGTGTTCTTAAGTGGTGGTGTCAGAGGTCCAGTACTTATACCCAGTTGTGCCATTGAAGTGGGGGTTACTATAAAGAAGAGTCTTTGAAGTGCACAGATGTTCTCCCTTCCTGCCCTTTCTGCAGACTTACTACAGGAGGTACGCAGCCCTTTGTGTGTGGGAAGGACACAGTCTATTCAGGTTTAAGTGTGCAGCTGTGCCAACCGCTTCCCTCTAATCTACCCAGGAAGATCCATCATGTCAAAACCAAGTTCTGGTTGTGTGAGGCAGTCTAGAGGGAATGCACAAAGTCCAGCTGTCACTTCACCCAGCCAGTGATCAGAGTGCACTGTACAAGGGACTTATAAGTAAATTGTGGATACATCAATCAAACCATGTTAATGGGGAGAGAGTGCATGCACTTTAGCACTTGTTAGCTGTGGTAAAGTGCCCAGAGACCTAGAGCCAACAAAACAAATAAGCAAAATGTGAGTCAAGCAGGCAAGACGTTTGATGGAAGACCACCCTAAGGCTGTCAGATATAATGCAAACTCACCTTGTGGGGACCCTTTAAGGTTAGGGGGAGCTGGCTTAGACAACTATTTGTAGTCCAACAAAGTCATAATTGCCGTACTCCAGATTTCTTAAGTCATTATCATGTCTTTTGATTTTAATAAATATATGTCAACATGCTTAGCAATCTTTTAAAACCAAACATATTACAGCATTTAAATCTGGTTGAACAACATAAGTGACAGTTAGTCTGTAGTTCACATGTTGGGGAAAGTTGACAAAAATGGGATAGAGACCCCCAGTTTTCACTTTCAGGAGCCAGTTGTCTAACCTTAGCAACCATGTGAGTCTGTGTGCTTCATGTAACTCTAACTCTTATTTTGTCTACTTTTTCATTGTTATATTGCTAGAGTTAGTGAACTCTCCTACTAAATTCTTGGAGTATTTCAGATACTTGAGTTGTCTGACCATGAGTAAATGCACCGGATCCTGGCCCGTTAGGTGGTTTCCTACATCATGAGATTGCAAAATGATATAATATTTCATAAAAGAGGTCAGTGTTGATATGATCAGGCTACAAATGAAAGAGGAACAAAAATCAACTGTGATATTTTCTTGATTTTCACAGTCCAACATGATACCAAAGTTGTAATGACTTTAGTAGATCTTTTGAGCGATTTAGACTAAAACATTGCAATTTAAGAGGAAACCACCATTCTTGCCTATTTGAGCCTTTAAGAGTTAGACTGTATTTGGAATAAAGTCTGACTTCTCTTTTGTCACACTAATAGTTTAATATTCTGGAATTATATCTGTGAGCATGGGCTCAACCACATGGAACCTTAATTCTTCTTCTTTCAATACATATCTAGCTACTGTGGAGGATGATAATACAACCTTTTCACTGAATTTTGGAGCAATGTTATTCAACTGTATTAAGAGATCCTTATTGATGGTATCAAGTTCTTTCTGTCTTCCGCATATTCTTCTTCTTTGACCAGCATAAAGTACTGGTGCAACTGATTTGACCTCATGAAGAACGGGATCTAAAAAGTAACTTGCATCTCTTTGCACAATCTTAATTCAGGTTTTTCAGATGTCCAACGGTTGGACTATGACCATTTACTTGAGTTCTATTGTTGGGCTTAGACTTATTATTGTGTTTTGCAAAGTGCTTTGATGGCTCTGGCACCATATGCTTCTTAGGCCATCTAATCAATCTATGTGGAATACGAGAGATGAAGACACTTGAGAATCAGATGTTTTATATTTAAAGCAGGAAAAGTAAAGATTTTCATCAATTTTAGTTAAACGTGTTCTTTGTTCAGTCTGTTCTTTAGCAGAATTAATCCGTGTCAGTATTGCTGTGAGAGTGGATTACATTAAAATAAAAGATTCCATAAATGATTTTGCTGGTTCTGCTTGAAAGTCATGTTCAATCAATGACAACTAGTGTATCTTCACCCTTTGTATTATCCCCAGAGTGCAAAGATTATGTGCCATAACTTTGTTGACTACTACCAGTAAGAAGTAGACGTCTATCCGCTAATGCGTTCCTGTAGGTACTTTCTGGGTCAAAAAGTGGCATCTGATTATTCAGATCAAAACGATTTTCCAATTTGAGTGTGTTAGAATCGACAGAGTCAAAAGACTGTCCCAGAATGACATGTAGCATTGACAATGGCATATATTAGCTTGAGGCTCTTCTTCCTCGATGATGAAATCTTCAGATGTAGAAGGTATTGTAGAAGATATTGTGCCACTCATATCAGGCAAAGGGGAAACGACTCCTGGTTTAAGAGGCAATACCAGTGCACTTAATCACATGGCTTTATAAAGCGATACTGGATCTCACTGCCACTACACTAGCCCCGCTGCGACTGAAATGGGAAGAGGAAATAGGTTGGTCATTCCACGATAAAGAATGGGAACGGGTATTAGAATACCCGAAGAAGGTATCTAGTAATGCCCGTTTCAAAAACATATATTTTTTTAATATGGCACCACGCTTACCTCTCCCCATCAAGGCTACAGCGCTTTTATCCCGATGCACAGTTAGTGGGCCCGAGGTGCCAATCTGCAGATGCAACATTTGTGCATATGTATTGGTTATGCCCCACATTACGGCCATATTGGCAGACTATACACAAGACATTGCAGGAAGTAACAGGACTCAAAGACATCAACACATGTGAGGCCAATGAGTTGGGGATCTCCCATAAGCTTAAAACTCTCAAAACCCAAGCAAGCTTCGTCTACCTAGCTCTTCTATTGGTAAAAAGGGGATCGCTATGCACTGGAGAACCCCAAGTGGTCCTCCTTAACGGCTTGGAAGGGAGTGGTTAAGAATTGGGGCTCAGGGGTGGAGGACACAATCAGGAGGGAGGAGGCACAAGGAACACATAAAAAACACATCTCCATGGAATGGTCCACGCTACTACACTAGTTCTGCCAGCATAGGGTGGGCGTGCAGCAACTGGCGCTGCCCCGGAGTGCATCTGAGAGCACTAACCGTGCAGCACAACCCAGGACCCCTCCTGGCACAGGAGAAGATGAGCCCCAGCGTCTCCAGGAGTCATGATCAGTCTGTACCCCCAGAGCGGAGCACTGAGACAACACACAACGCCATGGCTAAATAGTATTCTCAACGTCTAACACATCTGTGGCAGAACCCGTGCTCCCATCCCCTAGCTTACGAAGACACATGGGGACGTAGTTTCCTTTGTCCCCATAGAATAAAGCAGACACACCAGGCATCCCGAATAAATTTCCCAAGTTTTAACCTTCAGTTAGGCACACATGCCGGTTGATTCTTTCCTTTAAGAAACCAGCCACATATCTCATGATTCAACATTCTGTTAGGCAAGCACTGCAACTTATCAAGACCTATGCAATGCCGCAAAATGTGTACGATTCAATTACATTTTCACTCAGTTTTTACTTGTGACCCCAGGGTCTCACCTGGGCTAATGTACTGTACCAGACGGCTGTAAAGTCATGATTATCATTTTTGTACGCCTACTTACTGTGAAATAATAAAATGCCAATGAAAATTGTTTAAAAAAAATAAGATAACAACGGTAAGTGGGATTTACAATCCAGAGTAAGTATGGTTTAACGCTCCTTGTGGCTGATACCAAAGAGTATCTCCTTACTGTCTCCAAGGCCTGCAGCCTTGTCAGACCCAACTCCATATAATGATTAAAGTAACACTATTTCACTGCCGCTATCCAGTGAAGAGTGATCGCTTGAGGGTTAGTTAACAAATCCACCAGGTCTAGTGACTTGGAGGTATAAGAGCCAAGGGATCCATCCTCCTAGTCCAAGGACAAACAATCAGAAATACAGGTTCTGACCAATGCTGTCTATGGCATACCCCAACTCGTATTCCATAGCATAAGTGTAGCTAGCCCCATCAGGTTCTCCAGATACAGTAGACCTAATTCCTTATGACATATAAAAGCGGTGGTGCCCTTAGGGACTGCGATAAGTATGCATATGAAATGTTTTTCTGTTTCTTCTTTTTCTAAGGCTCCAGCAGATGGTGGCCTATGCCTTGCCGAGACGGGCATTCTTCAACAACTTCCTTAAATCTCCCCTTCAGCCAATACAGAATATTATGTTAGTAGGTGTCCAGTAAAACACCATGGTGGGTAATTTCTCTTCCTCAATTGAGGATCACAGTAATTCAATCTGCCATATCTCATCTGTTGAGCCAATCTGTTATGACGGCTCAAGTGTGGCTAAGTATCCAGGGTCTCATAGCAGTGGCTTTGGTGGTAGTCCTCTGGACACATTATCATCTGAAGCCAATAGTGAATCACCTCCTGCTTCACTGATCTCGCAGAATTTCAAATCAGAGTACCAGTCACTAATCAGATCAAGGACACACTGACTTGGAGGCTGGAGAGCGCCAAGCTCTGAAATGTAGTTCCTCTGCACATCCCCATCCACTACAAATAACCATGGATGCCAGTCTACTAGGTTGGGAAGCAACCCTGGAGAATCAGGAGATGGAAGGGACGTGGCTATAGGAGGAGAGGGTGTAATACTCCAACTGGTCAGAAATAGTTGCAGTATGGATGGGGCTGCAAATCTATTCCTCTCAGTTGGAAGGTGCCAATGTGGTTGTCAGAGCCAGAAATCAGTTATCAAGGGTGTTACTAAATGCAACAATCTGAATAATTTAGCAGCACAGGCATTTGCGTGGGCAGAGAAGCATATGCATACAGCGCATATTCAAGGGCAGAGGAATATCACAGTCAACAGCCTGAGGCACAATTTTCCATCATCAGTGCAATCTGTTTGGAAGCCATTGGATAGACATGATTACATATCCACAAAATTAAATGTTACCAGAATTTTGCTCAGAAGTTTGGTGTTCGCAAGTGAGGGCAGTCAATGCTCTCTCAGTCCCATAGCCAGCAGGGTTTTTGAATCGTTTACCACTAACCCCTCTCCTCCCAAGAGTGCTTTGGAGAATTTGGGAGGTGAGGACATCAGAGATTCTAGTAGCACCAGTGTGGCCACGACATCATTGGATCTCCCTTCTAATCTCACTCTCCAAAGGTGTATTCCTTCATCTCTCCACTCAACCTTCTCCTCTCCAGTTCTAATGCCCATCATGACTGAGACAGCTGCAAATTTAAAGGGTAAGCTTGCAACACCTGGGGTGTGCAATAAAAGTTGCTAAAGATATTAAAGAATCAAGGAAGCCCTCGACCATAGCGTCTTACCAAATTCATTGGAGATCTTTTCAGAAGGGGTGTGGTCTAAAATGATTTGATCCCCTTTCTCTTGATATCATTAAAGTTCTAGAATTTCTAAGAGAAGTTATTTCTTGCAAGGATTAGCAACCTCTACATTGTCACCTCAGTGGGCAGCCATTAAAGTGCTTAAAGAGGAAAGGTATTGCACCTCTGTTGGAACGACTTTTGAAAAGTTTTCATCATAAGAGACCAGCGATAGCTCCACCTGCTGCAACTTGGGACCTGTTACTGGTTTTGAAGGGTTTGCAGTTGCCTCCTTTTTAGCAACTGTAAGGAGCAGCTATGGGTTAGTAATCTGCAAAGACAGTTTTACTACTATCCACTACCTCTGCAAGAAGGTTGGGGGTATTGAATGTATTAGTTATTTCTCTTCCCTATTTGCGTTTTTTCCCTGACGGAATGAGCTTATGGATGGTGCCAATCATCTATCTGAATAATTAGTTCTTCCTGTATCCCAGCGAGAAGTTGATAACAATAATCTTCCTTCCCTAGGTATAACAAGGACTTTGTTAAAAAATGTAGCTTGTGCAAAATATTTTGGACACCATGGGGCCGATTCCGATCCTGGAAAAACGCTGTACAAATAGTGGTATGGAGCGTTTTCCCCATACAACTCGTTCTTGTAAGGAGGACCCTACAACCTAGGAAGTACGATCCGTACAAATAGACACACTCCATACACATTGTAAAAAAGACCATACAACTCGTATATACAAGCGATTCTGGTTCGGATTGCTCTGTACACGACGTTCCCATGTATTCCATGCAGCAGTTTACAACCCGGCAAGTACGATTCGTACAAAGTGCACTCCATACAGCTCTTTTTTTACAAGAGCCAAAAAGTGCCAGAAAAACCTTGTACGCCCCGAAAACAGTACGACACAGACCCCCTCATGTACGCGTTGTACACCCCATGAATACAGGGTTACGTGCGTATGTACGGTGCGTACGGATGGCACGGAAAGTGGGGTACGGTGCGTACATACGCGATGAAGGGGTACTGGTCGTGTATGCACTGTACAAGCACCGTACCCCAAAATCGCGTATGTACGCACCGTACCCCAAAATCGCGTATGTACGCACCGTACCTCAAAATTGCGTATGTACGCACCGTACCCCAAAATTGCGTATGTACGCACCGTACCCCAAAATCACGTACGTACGCACCATACCCCAAAAACGCGATTTTGGGGTACGGTGAGTACTTACGCGATTTTGGGGTACGGTGGGTACATATGTGATTTTGGTGTACAGTGCGTACGTACGCGATTTTGGGTTACGGTGCGTACATACGTGATTTTGGGGTACAGTGCATACGTACGTGATTTTGGGGTACAGTGCATACGTATGTGATTTTGGGGTACGGTGCATACATATGTGATTTTGGGGTACGGTGCGTACGTACGTGATTCTGGGGTACGGTGCTTGTACGGTGCGTACACGACCAGTACCCCAAAATCACGTATGTACGCACCGTACCCTAAAAATCGCGTACGTACTTTGCGTACATGCGCGATGTTGGGGTACCCACCATAAACACACCTCGCATGTGGGGGGACCCCTGTACGCCTCATACCCCTATACAACCCGTACCCCAGTATGAGTCGTACCCCCAGAACGAGTCTTACCAGGGTACGAGGCGTATAGGGGTTCGCTTCGTTGCCCGATACGAGTCATTCCCCGTATACAGGCCATTTTCCATACAAATCGTATGCTGACAACCCGGTACGAATCGTACTTGACGGGTTGGACAGCCTGTTTACAAATTGTATGGTCTTTTTTACAAGTCTGTGTCGTACAGCTTTTCCCGATCCGATTTGTAAGAATCGGGCCGATCTGTATGTATTTTTCCCGTACGAATCGTACTACACGGGTTGGAAGGGACTTTTACAATTTGTATGGAAAAAAATACAAATCCTATTTGTATGGAAAATAAAAATCCAGGATCAGAATCGGCCCCCATGAGTCACTTTTTGTGGCTTATGGGACTGCTAAAGACATTGCTTAAGAGTCTCTTTTCAAACCCTTGGAAGGTGGGTTCAGAAGGCACTTTCACAGACTTACAAAGGGATGACTAAATTTCCTCTATCTTCAATACAAGGTCATTTAACTAGGGCAATTTCTGCAACTTGGGCTGAAGCAGTAGGGGCAACCTTACAGGAGATTTGTAGGGCCCTCACATGGTCTTCCCATCACACATTCATCGAACATTACAAGGTGGATTTGTGCAGTTCAGACAGTAGTACATTTGCTGAAGTAATTAAATGAATAGCTCTGCATCAGTGATTGTCAGTGTATCACTGTTCTTAAAGCTTTGTGCATTCTCACTAACTAATGACCAGGACGGGGAGGATGGAATGAGGGGGTACTTTTTCAATTGCTTACCAGTAATCTTCATTGCCACGATTCACGGCCCTTATCCCAGTCCACACCCCACCCTCCCGTGTTTGCACCTCCAATCTTGGTTTGTGTCATACACCGGAGGTGGGGCAAGGGGAGGGGGACTCGAGGGACATATTGGGTGTCGCAGATGGTCAATTTTAATGCGAAGATTTGCTCCTCTCTACGGCTTCGCACTGGGAGTCAACGTGGACTCTTGCCATTGGGGCTGGATCTCAGAGCTGATGCAAAGAGGCAATATTTGCTGTAGAGTTGCATCAGACTGTGTCGCAAATGGTCCCCAGATGGTCCGAGTAGTCAGTAATTGTGATTTGAGGCAGGAGGAGAACCCTCTGATGCCAGCTAGGGGTGCAGAACATGTAACAGAGTCCAGTAGCAGGCCTCAAGGAGTTCCATCCAGGTCCAGTTGTTGCTTCTCAGCAGGCCTCTGGAAGCTTGTTGTGCCCCTGAAACAGAAGATTGGCCAACTGACCCTGGGAGTCACTTCTGAGAAGCCTTGGCTTAAGGCAAGAAAGTACAATATTCATTCTTCAGAGAGCAGGGCAGTCGTTTTCCTGACTCTTCCAGAGGTCCAGGAGTGTTCTGATGAGAGTTTCTGAATGTGCCACTTTTATCTTTAGTGCCAGTCTGTGGTTGGGGGATGCCATCTTTACCTAACCTTCCTCCTTTAGTGTGTTTGGCTCCAAACTGTTTCGGTTAACAAAGGGCAGGCAGACCTATGTCACAACCTGCACCTAAAACATTATTTACACTAGTAATATAAATATTCATTAACAAATTAGTTTTCATTAATTAAATCTTCATTAGTAATTAATTAAAATTAATGCACTTCCCAGAATATACCACTAAAAACACACAACAAAATTAATTATTAAATTAATAATTATTTTGTATAAAAAAAATAATATTTACTTAAAATTGATTTCCTTCCCAATCCATACTCCTACAAAACCCACAACCCACATTTAAAATGTCAAAACAAAGAAAATATTTCCACAATGAACATAATTAATGATCAATTAACAAATATTATTAATTAAAAACCAAATTATAATTCATTAAAATTAATTTACTTTCTACCCATATAATCCCTTCAACCCACACCTAACATTGAACTTTAAAAACATTATTTACATAATTAAAATTATGTTTCAATTAAATACCTAATAGTGTTAAACAACTAATTATAAAATAATACAATAATTTATCCCCACCCTTTACCCCTATAAACCCAAAATCCATGCCCACAACAAATTTAAGTAAACAATTAAAATAATTATTTATCAATTAATTATTAATAATATCAACTAATTATGAATTAATAAAAATAAATTACTTCCCACCATTTACCCCTATTGAACCCAAAACTGGCACCTTTTTTTTACACTATTACTGAAATGAATTATCAATTATTTAATTAACAGTAATTAAGAGCTAATTACTAATTAATTAAAAATAAATTACTTCCTACCCTTTACTCCTGAAAACCCCACAACTAAACACCTAAAAATAAATACACAATTACCATAATTAATTATCAATTAATTAATATTGATTAACAACTAATTAATAGTTAATAAAAAAGAAATTACTTCCCATCCTTTACCCCTACAAACCCCACAACCGCATCTAAAAAAATTACCTAATTACCATAATTAATTATCAAAAAATGTATTTATATTCATCAACTAATTTATAATTTATTCAAAATAAATTACTTCCCACCCTTTACCCTTATAAAACTCACAACTGCACCTAACATATTTACAGCTATCATAATTAATTATCAATTACTTAATATCCATAAACAAATTATTTAGAAATAAATTACTTACCACCTTTTACCCCTATAAACCTCACAACATCACATACAATTTACCCCCAAAAATTAAAAGCACAATTAATACTATTAAATATCTATTGAATAAATATAATTAGATAAATAATCCTTAATTTATTATAATTAAATTATTTCCCACCCTATTTCCCTATAAACCCACAACCCTTGATGGAACTAAGTGACACAAAATTTAATTAAGGTAACTGTATTACCTACTAGAAATTTAACACATATATTAAAAACATAAAAATTACATCACATGCATATACTAAAATACATAACACTATTTAAAAAATAGATTTTTTAAACAACTATGGGGCCTATTGGGATGGCGGAAATCAACCATCCACCGTTACCGTGGCAAAACCGGCGGTCCAATTAGGATCAACCGCCCACAAAATCAGACCGCGGCAGAACAAGGCCACGAAAGACCGCCCATAGCGGGAGGAGCTGGTGAAAATCCGTCCACTGCAGTCGGATTTATGGCGGAAACACACTAAACCGCCGACAGGCCATCGGAGAGACCGCATGGAAAATTCGCATTCCCCTGATGTGACAGCGGGACGTTCCTCTGTTTCCTACTGCCGTGGTCTTAAATAGTGATGAAAGGGAGAGCCGGCGGAAGGGCGGTCCCATAGCCATTGCTGCGGACGCTCCGTGACAAATAAGGCGGTCGACAAAAATAACTCACAACAGCAAATGCACACAGCAAACTAGCCCTGCCCCCAAAACCACCTAACACACCCCAATGACATATCCCATGGCAACTTCAAAAATACAAATCCCAGGACAACCCACACAACACACCTGACAGCAATACTCCATTTTGACACACCCACATAGCTTAATATAAAACCAGCCCCTTCCCTGACCAGAATCCTTTGCAATACTCCAGCACTGAAGGAACCAAACCCTGCAGCACATTGGATATGCAAAACACCACACATCTCACCAGCACAACAACACACACACACCACCTATACCACCCCCACCACCCTCACAACTGTACCTCAAAACATTAGCACATCACACATCATGGCACCACAGAAAATGCCCAAATTCACAGAGAATGAGTTGTCGGTCAAGGTAGATGAGATAATCAGAGTAGAACCACAAGTGTTTGGTACCATGGTCCAACAGTCACCATTAGCCACAAGAGCACAAATGTGGGCAAGGATAGTTGACAAGGTTACTGCAGTAGGGAACACCCCGCGCTCCAGAAATGAAACCATAAAGAGGTGGCATGACCTGAAGAGAGTTGTGAAAGAAAAGAGGAACAAGAACCGTGAGCTGGCTCAGATGACTTGTGGTGGCCCTACCATCCCACAAAAAACATTCACTGCATGGGAGGAGAAGGTGCTTGCCATACTGCATCCAGAGAGTCTCACAGGATTAGCCGGGGGAGTGCAGGCTGGTAAGGACAAACAAATGTAAACCATTATACTGCCATGTACTATCCTGTACTACTACAAAGCTGCACCTCCTAGGCCCAAGTCCATTCATATGCACCACAATACCTAACACAGGTATCACAGATGTAACATGCACTCCATCAAAATCACCCCAAAGGTAGCCTGCAACATGTCCAGCGTTGCAGTTGTACAGGCATCCAGCAATACAACTCCCGCCAGGCACCCCTGTCCCTCCCCTGAGTAGGAGGGAACATTCCCCCCCAGAAGCATGTGTCAGCCATTGCATTGTTCACCTCCACCCAACAGGTAGGTAGCCATTTCCACCAGGAGGGCTGTTTGGGGTGTGAGGCCTGCACCACAACTCCCACCAGGCAGCCCTGTCCCACCCCTGAGGAGGATAGAGCACACCCAAACCCACCCAGAAGCATGTGTCAGCCATTGCATTGTTCACCTTCATCGAACAGTTAGGTAGCCATTTCCACAAGGAGGGCTGTCTAGGGGTCGGAGGCCTGCACTACAACTCCCACCATTTCCCCTTGTCCCACAGCTGAGCAAGATGGAGCACTCCACCATACCATGAAGCATATGTCAGACATTGCATTGCTCACCCTCATCAAACAGGTAGGTAGCCATCTACTCAGGTTGGGCTGTCTGGGGGTGGGAGGCCTCCACTACAACTCTCACCAGGCATCCCTGTCCCACCCCTGAGCAGGATGGAGCACACCCCCAACCCACCCAGAAGCATGTGCCAGTCATTGTATTGTTCACTTTCATCCAACAGGTAGGTAACCATCTTCCCAGGGAGGGCTGTTTGGGGGTGGGAGGCCTGCACTACAACTCCCACCAGGAACCCCTGTCCCACCCCTAAGCAGGATGAGTCCTCAGACACACCCAGAAGCATGTGTCAGCCATTGGACTACAACAAACAAACTCACAGGTAGGTAGCCATCTTTACAGGGAGGGCTGTATGGAGATGGGAGGCCTGCCCTACAACTCCTACCAGCCACCCCGTGCCATCCCTGAGCAGGATGGAGCACTCAAACACACCCAGAAGCATGTGTCAGCCATTGGACTATAACAAACAAACTTACAGGTAGGTACACATCTTTATAGGGAGGGCTGTTGGGGTGGGAGGCCTGCATTACAACTCATACCAGGCACCCCTGTCCAACCCCTGAGCTGGATGGATGACTCCCCCACCCAGAAGCATGTGGCAGCCATTGGATTGTTCACCTTCATCCAACGAGTAGGTAGCCATTTTCACAAGGAGGGCTGTCTGAGGGTGAAAGGCCTGTACTACAACTCCCACCAGGCAGCCCTGTCCCACTCCTGACTAGGATGGAGCACGCCCCCACCCTACCCAGAAGCATGTGTCAGCGATTGCATTGTTCACCTTCATCGAACAGGTATGTAGCAATTTCCACAAGGAGGGCTATTGGGGGTGGGAGGCCTGCACTACTACTCCCACAATGCCCCCGTGTCTCAGAGCTGAGCAAGATAGAGCACTCCACCACACCCAAAAGCATGTGTCAGCCATTGCTTTACTCACCCTCATCTAATAGGTAGGTAGCCTTCTTCCTAGGTTGAGCTTTTCTGGGGGTTGGAGGCCTGCACTACAACTCCCACCAGGCAGCCCTGTCCCACCCCTGAGCAGGATGGGGCACACACCCCACCCCACCCAGAAACATGTGTCAGCCATTGAATCACAACAAACAAACTTATAGGTAGGTACACATCTTTATAGGGAGGGCTGTTTGGGGGTGGGAGGCATGTATTACTACTTCCACCAAACAGCCCTCTCCCACCCCTGAGCAGGATGAAGCACACCTCCCACCCCATCCAGAAGCATGTGTCAGCCATTGCATTGTTCACCATGATCCAACAGGTAGGTAGCCATCTTTCCAGGGAGGGCTGTTTGGGGGTGGGAGGCCTGCACTACAACTCCCACCAGGCACCCCTATCCCACCCCTGAGCAGGATGGAACACTCCCCCACCCAGAAGCATGTGGCAGCCATTGTATTACAACAAAGAAAAACTCACAGGTAGGTAGCTATCTTTACAGGGAGGGCTGTTTGGGGGTGAGAGGCCTGCCCTACAGCTCCCACCAGGTACCCCTGTCCCACCTCTGAGCAGGATCGAGCACTCAAACACATCCAGAAGCATGTGTCAGCCATTGGACTACAACAAACAAACTTACAGGTAGATACACATCTTTACAGGGAAGGCTGTTTGGGGGTTGAAGGCCTGCCCTACAACTCCCACCAAGCACCCCTCTACCACCCCTGAGCAGGATGGAGCACTTACACACACACCCAGAGAGATGTGTCCGAAAGTCCACCCCAATGTGACAGCAGAACAGGTAAGTAGACAGTGCATGCACCCCACCATTCCTCTCAAAAAGCATGGAGCCATATGACAACACCAGCCCTCACATCCCACCAAAATTGACACAGAAGCAATAACAAATTACAGTGTGCAGACAGCTAAGCATATGTAACTGTCACAGAAACAGAAGTGTGACTCACCAAATCTCATAATAAAGAAACATGCACCACAATTAATGCTATCTGTTAGTTACATGGGGGCTGAGCTTGAAGGACCATGTGAAAACAAAACAAGCATATCCTGTTAAAGAAATAAATCTAAGCCCAGGACATGACAAAGGTATGGATGAGATGACAATGCCTAGTACATGCGCAGCCGGATTTTTCGAGGCACTCTACCTGCTTGTCCAGCGGCCGGGCTGGGCTCCGCCACATCGTCCCTGAAATCGGCCGGCCGGGCTTGGCTCCGCCGGTCGAACTCCATTTGCCAGCAGCCTCCAGGGGGAATCGACGACGCCAGCAAACAGCGCGCCAGGCGGCGCATAAAGCACCGGCAGGGGCCGAGTTCCCCGTTCTCCTTCTAATCTGGCAGCCTGATTTTTCGAGGCACTCTACCTGCTTGTCCAGCGGCCGGGCTTGGCTCTGCCACATCGTCCCTGAAATCGACCGGCCGGGCTTGGCTCCGCCGGTCGAACTCCATTTCCCAGCAGCCTCCAGGGGGAATCGACGACGCCAGCAAACAGCGCGCCAGGCAGCGCATAAAGCACCGGCAGGTCCCTCGTCCCGCGAGGACGCGCGCGGGACGTGCCGGACGAAGCCCGGACTAAGGGCGGACAGTCTAAGACAGTCCGAGACCGACAGAGACTGGGCTGGGCCAGTTATTCTGTCCGTATTTTCAAGGTGAGACATTCCCATTGCTTGAGGCTCAACTTGGTTACTATCGTTTACAGACTTTGTTGAACTGTGGCTACGCCGCTCTGAGGGTTTGTGATACACGTTGTCAACGTATCCACAAAGGGTATTTGGAAAGGGTATTGTACACTGGTGAGCTATGTCTTGTAAAAAGCTATCTCCGGCTAAAAATACTATGGACAACTACCTAGTCCATGTAGTTGCTAAAATCAACAGCGAAAGGAGATCCTCACTTGGGTTGGGTGTATCTCCTAAATCATCTACATCCACTTCACCGGCACCAGACCTGGCCCAATTCCCTGAGTTAGACAATAGTAGTAGTACTGCTGTAATATCTGACCATGCTGACAATGTGATTTCGGCTCAGATAAACTGTGTTGCGGAAGTCAGTGAAAACGAGGAGGAGGTTGAACTACATCTAACTGAGGAAAAAGCCCCTACCCCAGTGCCTGCGCCGCGTTCTACTAGAGGTGTTAGAAAGGGACTGCCCAAACGTGGAGGGCTTCGATCAAGCCGGAAAAAGCCTGTTTCCCCCCCTAGTAACATTGTGGTGGAGGAAGATGGATTAATTGATGAAGATTCTATGTCTTTAACTAATGAGCAATTTAAGAAATTGTTGGGCATGATATACACTAAGGTTAAGGGCATTGTAAAGCCGTTGGTAGGCATGATAGAGAAGCTCACTAGTGAGGTTAACCGACTAGGGGATCTATTGAATAAAGCATTAGCTGAAGTAGAAAAGCTGCCTGATGAAGTCACTAATAGGGCTGAGTTAAGGATGGGCACCTCTACATCTGTGGGCGGCGGTGGAGCCTTCCCTTTGCTCAACCAACCGGCGGCTCCTCAGGTAGCCGCATTGGATGGTGCACAGGGGAAAGTTGTCCCTCCAGCTGTATCTACTGCTCCGGAACCTGTGAAAGGCTCGGTCGAGCTTATAATTGAGGCTTCTCCTCTAGTCCTGGTCCTAGCTAACGTCCCCACATTGGCTCCAGGACAGGATGAAACTACTTCATCCTTGCTGTCTAAGGCCTTACACTGGCTGACAGACAATATGGTGATAACTCCCTGGAGTAAGCAACAGTTGGCAGAAGAACTAGTTATGGCCAGGAGGGTGGAGTGGATTGGAAACAGTCTAAAAAGATTCAGGGGTGACTGTGTTGTTTTGAATTTCTCAGATCCGGATATTTTAACCAACATACTGCCCAACCTCCTTCCGCCACAACGAAGATCCACCGAGATTATCCCACTCACCTTAGACTTTTTTTACTATCGGAGTGGGAGGGTTCCTAACCGGAGTACGTTAAGGACAAAACGGAATGTGGTTTCAACTAAGGGGAGGAGGGTTGCCCAATCCACTGAGTGGGGACTAAATCTGGAGAATAGGTATTCAGCTCTCTCTAATCTGAACGATTGTGATTGACTTCCTGGGGGCAAAAGTTTAGCAATATCACCTACAACCGATCAGAGTTTATGCAGCTTGCCTGTCCAGAATGTCAATTCTTGCAGAAATAGGATGAGGACTAAACCGGGGGCCGTGTTCGGCAAGAAGGATCCTCAAACAGTTACGGCCTTATCCTCTGTACACTGCAATCTTGTTGTTGGTTTCCAGGGGGCAGGTAATAGTGATGCTACAAGTAATATAGCCCAGTCAAGTCCAGTAGTGATAGCAGCAGGTGAGCCTAGAATCCCGAACGTTACTCCTGAAGTGCTAGTTGGTTGTTCTAATGGGGGGGGGGCGAATCTAATCTCTTGGAATCTGGCTGGTCTGTCCTCTAAACTAGACTGTGGTGACTGGCTTGGCTTTGGTAGTCTATTCGATGTGTGCATATTTCAGGAGACTTGGGCATGTGAACCTGTTTTTGTGTTAGGATATCTAAATTTTTCTGTGCCAGCAATAAAGGGTCCAAAAGGGAGACCAATGGGGGGTCTCACAATTTGGGTCTGACAGTCCCTTAAATTCACAACCAAAAGTATAGGGACTAGCCATAATGACATCCAGTTGATTAGGATAACTAATGATATTCTAGGGTCACTCGACATTTATAATATATATGCTAGAAGTGTTAAGGGTGGCCGATCTGAAGTTTTAATCGCCTTGGATAACTTTCTTGATACACATTCCCATGATAATAATAATGTTATAGCAGGCGACCTTAATCGGACGTTTGAGCCTTTGGTCGCGGGTGAGGCCTACTTTGGAGCAGAAGAGGACTCCCATTGGGGTATCCCTGAGCTAAAAGTGAAGTCAGTCACACGGTGGACCGAGGACATAATAGCTCTGAATGCCATGTGTCTCGAAAAAGGTCTGAGAGCTCTGAACGGACGAACAGCACGGGATAAAAATGGCTCTATGACCTTTGATAACGGGAGACATAAAAGTCGAATAGACTCTGTAATCTGTAGCATGATTCTGTGGCCATCTGTCTGTGACATGGAGGTTGTTGTGAGACTCAAGAGCGACCACAACCCCCTATGCGTGGAGCATAAATGGTGGCCCGCTAGGACTAACTCAACCTGCTCGAATGCTCTTGCTCCAACTTTGATCATCCCAGAAAACAACATGCGCAGGCTAAGATGGGCTAGCGTAGTGACCAATCAACAGGCCATTGATACTATCACCCATGAAACTGACCAAGCTATACTAGCGATGGAATCAATTAGCGTTTCTTCTTCTGGCTTGGGGGATGTGGTCAACATCCATGATACCCTCTTTGGCAAGATCAAAAAACACTTTCTAAAACCTGCTAAGCGAAATGGGGCAACAGCTTGTAAAGGTGCAAGATGGTACAACGCCGAATGTAGGGCTGCACGACTTGCTCTGGGTCATGCCATTAAGAGGAGGGAGCCCGTGACCATCTGCCTAGCCAGAAAGGGTTATAAAGCCTGCATAGCGAAAGCCAAGAGAGCTTGGGATGAGCAACATTGGTGTAAATTGAAAAAAGCTAGCGACAGGAAGGACTCCAGAGTGTTCTGGAACATCGTCAAATGGGGTAGTGAGAGAGTAGAGGAACCCCCTAATAACAACGTGCCACAAGAGGCCTGGGTAGAATTTGTTAGCTCACAATATGCTCTTAATACTCAGATTACAGGTGAGGACAGTCTTACTATGTCCTTTTCCCAAGGTAATCTTTTTACCTACAAAGAGATTATGTCAGCCATTAATGCAGTGAATAGAGGGCGTGCTCCCGGTTTAGATGGCGTCCCTGCTGATATTTTCTTAAATGATAAAGAGTGATGGTGTAAATATATTCATTTACTTATTAACTTCATCGCTAAGGGAGCTGAGGTCCCGGCATCATGGAGAGGAGCTGTGATCATCCCTGTGTTTACAAAGGGTTACCGTGCACAGCCAGGTAATTATAGGCCAATAAGCCTCATAGACACTGTGCAAAAAATAGTTGGTCGTGTGGTGGTAAATAGGCTCCTTGACTGGGCAGAGGACAATAACATATTATCACCCTACCAAGCGGGATTTCGAAGGGCAACAAGCACGGTGGACCAAGTGTTCCGCTTTCAATTGCTACAATGGAAGACCGTGGTGCTGGGTGGAGGCAGCCTATATGCGGCTTTTGTCGACCTAAGGGCGGCCTTCGACCTGGTGCCACGGGCCAAATTGTGGCAAGTTTTACAGAGTCTGGGGGTCCCTGAGGAATTACTGACCTTGATAATGCGCCTCCATGAGCTCACTTTTGCTAAAATTCAGTGGGGCTGCTATGGGATGGTCACAGCTGACTTTCCTGTCGAGCGAGGGGTTCGACAAGGGTGCTCAATGGCTCCAACCTTGTTTACTTTGTTCATAAATGGTGTTGTCTCTCGTATGGTACCAGCTTCAGTAGATGCTCCCTCTCTTTCAGGTCTAAAAATCCCTATATTAATGTTTGCGGATGACACGCTTATTCTATCTAAAACCCCTAGTGGCTTGCAGCGTGCTCTGTTATTCTTTGAACATTTCTGTGGGGAACATGGATTAGAGGTGAATGCAACTAAAACTAAACTCATGATCTTTAAGCCGTACCGCAGTTTTAAGTACAAAATTGTTATGAGTGGTCAGCCTCTTGAGGTAGTAAACTCATTTACATATCTGGGTATCCATGTTGCAGACAATAACAGGTGGAGTTAGCATATAAACATTGCTACACTGAGACACAAGCAATTAGCGGGTGCCATTAATTCAGAACACAGGAAGTCCTTGACTAAACCCGTTAAGCCAGCTTTGCTGGCTTACGAAGCAAAGGCAATTGGGTCCGCACTTTACGGCGCGGAGATGTGGGGCTTTGAAAATTTGAATTCCTTGCAAACCTCAGAGAACAAATTTTTACGGCTACTCACTGGCACACCGAAAAGCACTCCGCTGTTGCCTTTAAGATATGATCTTGGTAGGAAACAAATTAAGGATCTGGCCAGCTTACAACCCATCTTGTATTGGCGAAGGCTCTGGACTAATCCCGAGCTTTCGCACTACGCTGAAGGTTTTATTGATGTCATAAAGGCGGATAGCTTTCATAAAATTAGTTGGCTCAATTCACTGAAAGCAACACTGTTTGAGCTTGGGTTAAGTTCTATATGGCTAGATCCAGCAGGTGCATTATTTCCCACCAAGTCTGCCCTAAAAAATATATTTTGGGAAAATGTTGCTAACAGGAGCCTGAGCAGATCTAGTAATGGGTCTATGTCTGTGGGTTTCCTTGAGGTTAAATTGTATCCCGCTTTGGAGTCGTATTGGGATATTATCTCAAAGCCAGGTGACAGAAAGCTCCTATTCCAACTGAGAGCTGGAGCCCTCCCAATAAGGTCACTGACTGCTAAATGGGGTACAGGGGGGAGTGACACCTGCCCAGCCTGTGGTACGGGGAAGGAAACACTTGGTCACTTTTTGTTTTCCTGTAAAGCTTACTGTGCTCCAAGGCGTGTCTGGTTAGCACCTATGTGCAGGAACCTTGGGACCACCTGTAGTTCTGTTGCCCTCCGTAATATATGTTCAAGCTCATTGACATGGATATTAATAGCCACAGCAAAATATACTGGTTGGGCATGGGCGATCAGGCAGAGACTGCTAGTTAATTAACTATTCTCTGTCTGCAAAATCTGTCTCTATGAATTTGTTACCACTGCTTTTTAAACTATTAATGTTTTTGTATTCAGATAGAGATTGCTAGTTAGTTAACTATTCTCTGTCTGTAATATTTGTCTCCATGAATTTGCCATCACTGCTTTTTAGATTGTCAATGCTCTTATAACCTTGCAATTTTTTAAATGTATTAATCTCTTTTTAATTATTTAATAAGCATTGTGAGAAATGTTATAATTGTGGGTACTCTATGAATTCAATAGTGCAGTGTCATTGTGATTGACTGTAAATTTAATTCAATTTTAATATTTTGTGTATATTTTGCTTTTATGAGTAATTACTCGAATAAAGCACTATTTGAACTTGAACTTGAACATGCGCAGATGTTACGCCTGACAGGCAGAGTAATCAGCAAAGATGTTTCACATCAAGTTGTATTGTGGCCAGTTGTCAGATGACAACCTTAACTCCAAATCACAGAAACTACGCGTGGGGCATGGTATCCAATGACATGTCACACCATGTAAATTTATTGTTTGTACCTTCTAATCATTCCATGATGCACAATACTTTGCAGACATACAATGTCTGAAATAGTTAACTGTGTGTTGCATAACCAGTAAATAAGATACATAAAACATAAAGCTTGAGGAGTGTACATCAATGACCATTTCCCATCTGTCCAACAGGTGACCAACAACTGACTGCAGAGTACGACAACATTAAAATGCAGAGCCAGTCTCCACCCCCGGAACATGGTCTCTCGGATGAGGACTCCCTGGATTTCGAGGACGCGGAGCTGGAAGCCAGCCCATCTGGTATGCCAGGGTGCAACCGGTCCTAGGACCCCACTGTCCCCACCACGACCTCACCAGCAACAACAGCAACTATGCTGACCCCTGCTGGAACGACTTGTGCGGCCTCCACCACCACCACCAGTACTACCTGCAACACTCTTCCTGCCCCAGAGGATGACCACCCCACCGCACCCCACCAACTGAGGAGGGCAGGGAGAAGAGGCAGGTACCTACAGTGATGAGGCAACAGGTCCGTGACAGCAGGGTAGGTGGCAGGGCAAGCGTGAGTCAAAGCCAACAGGACACTGGGACCGAAGTCCTGGACAACATCAACAGAGTCCTTGGGGCCTATGAATGGGCCCAGGGAAGTACGGGCCAGGCTGAGGAAGATTCATGTGAGCTCTGCCTGCTGCTGAGGTCCATCAACACCCACATGGGCCAAATCGTGGACCTCTTGGGCCAGCTAGTGGCGCTTCTGAGGGACAGGCCCGTGGCACAAACAATACCTCCACCTCCCTCTGGTGGGCCACAGGATAACAGTGACACATCCTCCCCTGTGGCCACGGAGAGGGGGGACTCCTCAGACCTCACTGGCCCGCAGCAGCGACCCCCCTACAAAATGACCAAGGGGCCTCCCAAAGAAATCCCATGGCAAAGCACCTGCCAAACGCCAGTGAAGGAGCCAGTCACGATGGCAACCCTCTTCACCTTGCCATTTACTTTGTTGACTGTCCTTCCCCACACTGTCTTATTAATGGCGTCCATCTGTTGAACTGCATCACCACATCAATGTGGTGACTACTCAATGGTCTCATCTACCATCACTGCCAACTGATTGCTTCACTATTCACCTATTAGTAAATATTCACTCCCCTGTCACATGTACCCATTGTAAATAAACACTCCTTACACATCTATGTCGTTGTGCCTGCTCCGTGTGTATTACAGTATGTGCAGTGTTCACCATGATTACAATGTACCTGGAGTACAGATTGTTTGTAGGCAAGGAGAGGCTGAAGGGACCTAGGAAAACACAACAGAACAATATTCACTAGTCAGGCAGTGGCATCACAGCCATCACACAACACTTGTCATCAGGGTACTCCAATCTGCACACATTACAATGTGAAACAGTACCGACATAAACATCTGATATCTGTGCCAAACTAGCCCGTCCCAGAAACATTGTCAGTCAGCACTGAGTCAACAACAGGCTGCAGTCACAAAGCTCACACACACCTTTCTACCAACAACAACATCAGCAGACAATGGCTCTGTTGTACATTGTCACTCACCTTCAAGCGAAGTAGCGATTGATGAGCTGTTAACGCAAGTCGACACCTTCCTCCTCTCCACTATCCTTGTCACTGGACATGGGTTAGTTTGCAGGCGGGGGCCTTGGCTGCTCATCAGCATCCAGGAGCAGGGGGATCTCCTTGCACAAGGCCAGGTTGTGGAGCGGGCAGCATGAACCTACAATCTGACAAACCTTTTTGGGCGAGTACATCAGTGCACCTCTGGTCTTGTCCAGGCAGCGGAAATGTGACTTCAGGAGACCAAAAGTTCGCTCCACCACACGACGTGTCCTCCCATGGGCATCAATGTAGCGAACGTTATCCGGGGTTCTGGGATTCCGCAGTGGGCTCAGCAACCAAGGACAGTTGGGATATGCAGAATCTCCTAGTTGTGAGATACACAGACCAACTTTGTAATATGACTGTGGCAGAGAACAGCATGTCACACACACAGCATGCTACCTGCCTCTTCGTACTCACCCATAATCCATGCATGCTCTGGAAGCAGATTATCCATCAGCTGTGGCACAATGCTGTTACGCACTTTGTAAAGCGCAAACAATTACCCAAAGATGTCAAGGAGCTGGGGGCCCTCGGGAAGATTAAGCAAGCTATTACCCAGAGTCACATGGTGCTTGGCTGATCTGCCGCCGGCAAGCCCGAGGGTTCCGGCGTCTGTTGCCCTGGCTGCTGCGCCACATGTTGGGAGGTACATCTTTTCCCCCCTCAGAGCCCGAGGTGTGCTCAGAGGGATCTGTGTGTCTGGTTACATGAAGCCACCCGCAGGCTATTTGGTGTGGTCATCACATGGGTCACTTATGCCGCGTTTGCATGATAACACGCAAAAATCGACTTTAGAATTGAGGTTGCACAATGTTACTATGTTACTGCACAGAGTAGTGTGCAACATGGGGATTTCATCATCTTGTTTCGTGCTTTGCTTGCATATGATGTTTGTGTTAATGCCACTGAACTGACCCTACATCTCTGTCTCTTGCAGCATCTACCGTGGGCCCAGAAGGACAGGGGACGGATACCAGTGGTGAGGCATCAAGCACAACTGTTACACACGAGCACAGTGACACTGATGTGACCAGCACCTCGGAGGGGGACAGGAGTCTGCTTGAGGAACCACAGCCAGAGACACCAACTTCAATGTCATCTAATGCCAGCTGTGACGCATCTATGTTGGGGGGCACAGGGAGTGGGAACTCTGCCTCCTCTTCCACCACACAGAGTCCAGTGCCCACCCCCAACTACTTCCACTAGTGCTGCCTGTGTTGGCACCAGTAAGAAGGGAAGAGTGTCCTTCCTCCCAGGCACTGCTGCCCCTGCCCCTGACTCCCCTGCTGCCATCAGCGTTGAGTCTGTGGACCTTTTGCGCCAGCTGTGTGTGGGCCAGACAACTCTCACCAACGCCTTCCTAGACCACGACAAAAAGTTGGCACAGGTCGTTGCTTTCATGGAGGGTATTCATTCAGACGTTGGTGGGCTACACCAGAGTGTCCAGTCTTTGTCCTCCGCAGCGACGGCAGCCATTCAACTGGCACAATCTCAGAGCCCAGCTCCATTCCCTTTGGCCACCCCCCTGCCAGTGACTACATCTGATGATAGTGACCACACACCAAAGACCTCAAGGCTCAAGATACAGCACACGCAACACACAACAGCAGCAGCCCAAGCAGGCCAGAGCACAGGCACCATCCCCCCAAAAAACCAAAGCCACCCCAGAGCGCAAAGGCAAAAGCCCTTCAGGGGCATAAAGCCAAGAAGCAGGCCTCAGGCTCACATGCCGCAGAGGCATCTCCATCCAATGACCCTCCAGTCTCAAAAGCATCTTGCAAAGACAAGCAGACAGTTGCCGTGCCTTCTGAGAAGCTGGTGCCTGCTAAGAGTCCACATAAAAAGAGGTCCAAGGCAGATTCACCCCCAACCTCAAATCCCATCCACACCCCTGTGAAGCAGGGAAAGGAGGGCACTGTAGGAGGTACACCTGGTAAACAGGAGATGGAGGGGCAAAGGCAAGACCAGGCCAAGCATACCGCTGGATCCAGCATGTCCCCAGACCCAGGGCCACCGCTGCACCTGATGTAGCTTTGGTGGAAAGTCTGCCTGTTGTGTACGCCCCACCTCCCACTCCTACCAAGACAGGAAAGCTATTCAGACTCCCCAAGAAGTGGAAAGGCACCCCTCCACATTCTCCCACCCACACTGTATCTCACGGCAGCATGACTCCACATCCATGTACCACCACACCACCCTGTCCAAGCAGCCCTCTGGCTTGCAAAGCCACTGACACCTCTACCTGAGCTAGGCCTCTCTCCCCGCGGTCCAGTCCTCCAACTGGCCACGACACTCAGTCACCTCCTAGTCCGACTGACAGCTAAGTCTGAGTGAAAGTCCCCCTCACACACCTGTTTCTCCCACAGCGGTGCCTGGAATGCCCATTGTTATCCCCTAACTGTGTTACTGACCATGGCAGGGTACTGTCTCACCCATTCCCTGTGCAGGATCTAATGCACACATGTGCCTTCTCTGCACTTTGGACTGGCCACTGGCCTTGTTGTGTTTGCCCATTCCCTATGCCGTTTCTCATGTACCTACTCTGCACTTTGGACTATCCACTGGCCTTGATGTTCACGTCTGTGGTTGCCCATTCCCTGTGCAGCGTCTCATGTACTTACTCAGCAGTCTGGACTGGCCACTGCCCTTGATGTTAACTGCTGTGTTTGCCCATTCACTGTGCAGCTTCTCATGCACTTACTCTGCACTTTGGACTGGCCACTGGCCTTGATTGTTCTCTGCTGTGTTTGCCCATTCCCTTTGCAGCTTCCTATGTACCTACTCTGCACTTTGGACTAGCCACTGGCCTTGCTGTTCCTTGCTGTTTGCCCATTCCCTGTGCAGGATCTCATGTACCTACAATGCACTTTGAACTGGCCACTGGCCTTGCTGTTCATTGCTGTTTGCCCATTCCCTGTGCAGGATCTCATGTACCTACTCTGCACTTTGTATTGGCCACTGGCCTTGCTGTTCATTGCTCTTTGTCCATTCCCTGTGCAGGATCTCATGTACCTACTGTGCACTTTGTACTGGCCACTGGCCTTGCTCTTCATTGCTGTTTGCCCATTCCCTGTGCAGGATCTCATGTACCAACTTTGCACTTTGTACTGGCCACTGGTCTTGCTCTTGCCTACTTTTGCAGCCTATCGGTGTGATATGTGAATAAAGACAGTGACTCCTGTTGTCTGCTTTGTCACTGTCCTTGCTAAATAAAGGGTTTTATGTGTGGGTATTTAATGTGACACATGCTTTTTCGGGGTTTTGCAGAGGTGACAGGCACTTCAGTTCTTCTTCACTCTGAGGCTTGGGGGTGCAATGATGGTTGTTTGTGATGAGCTGCTGTTATCCTAAACAATCTCATGGTGATGTTGGCTATCTTGTACACATGTGATGTTTGGATGCACTGCCAGCACAGAGTGGGATTCTATCCACAGTGTTGCAGGCAGGCTGGCCAGGGTCCATCATGTCTGTGTGATCTTTTTTGATGCGTGACCAGCAGTATTGGTGTATGGTCATCTTGTGATGGCGAGTCATCACAGTCACATGGGTAAAATTTCAATGTGTGCACTTGTGTGTTCATGAAGTGTGCAGTGTGAAGGGGTGACTTTGTCAGTAGTGTTGATGTGTGTGTGTCCCTGTGATGGCAACTGCACACATATGTCAACTTGGATTTGAGTGCCTGTTTTTTGGATTTGTAAGCCCTGTGCTTGTGATTGTGTGCACATGTGGGAGTTGTAGGTTGGGCACTGTGCGGTGTGTTGGTGTGTCCTTGCACTTCTGGGATACACCTACTTGTTGTTGGTGCCCATTGTGAGTATGCAGAGTGTGTGACTGACAAGTCAGTGTTTGTGTTTTGTTGATCAGCCATGTGTCTTGTCACTTTTTGCGCTCACTGTGCAGACCTGCTCAGCCACACTGACATTGTGGGTGTGTTTTCTCATGCATTGCTGTCACTTGAGGCATTTTTGGCTCCAGTGTGGCATGTTGGATGTGGAGTTATGACATCCCCTATCTGTGCTTCTGATGCCTACGCATTGTGAGTGAGTACTTCATCTATTTGTGTGTGGGGTACTCCAGACATGTCCACTACTGACATACACAACACTTCACTCTCATGTCAGCTGTCCCCTTGGGTTGCCAGTGTGTGTGCCTCCCCACCACTTTATTTGTTACACTTTGCTTTGTGGTGCTGATCTGTGCATAGGAGGAATGTGCCACTCAGGACAATTTCTCAATTGGTAATATGTGATTTTCTTGTACTGTTTTGCAGTCATGGTTGCTCATATGCAGTTCAACTGTTTGTGCGGCACAGTCCTCTGGTCATGTTGTTTTTACCTGGGTATCCCAGACTTGTACATCTGTGGGTGTTGGGTGAGCTGGATGTGTGTTTGCTGAGGTACTTCTTCCCTTCATGAGTGTGATGTTGTCTGTGTGCTATGGTGATTTGTGTTGTGGGGGCTCATGGTGTGGCACTCATATCTGAGTGGAACTGGTATGTTTGGTGTACACACACTGCTTGTCGTGCATGCAGTGCTCTGAGTGTATGTTGCCTGAAACTTGCCTGCTGTGCATCCCCTGATGTCCATCTGTGTTTGTAATGTGATGGATTGGCATGTGCATCTGTTGTGTGTTTGATGTGGATGTGTGCAGTGTTTGGCCTGTGTTGTCTCTTGCAGATGACAGATGCTCTGTGTGTGATGTTATATTTGCATGTTATTGTGTTTGATTTGTTTGTGAATTGTGATTCATTCAGGTGTGTGTTGCAAGTGTAGTATCCATTACTTGTGTGTCTGTCATTTGCATTTAGGGATATTCTTGTTCCTGGGTTTGTTATGAGTGCATCCTTGGGGGTTTGTCCTCTTATATTCTACCTATAACTTGTCTGAATTGTGCATGTGCAAGCATGTGGTACACTATGACACCATGAGGATTTGATGGCTGGTGTGGTATATCTGTCTTTGTTTTATTATTGGCCCATTGCTCTCAATTTGTGTCCATGATTCTTTTTAGATGATACACTTCTTGTCTGTGTTGGGGTGTGTTGTCTGTGTATTGTTCCTGATGATGATGTTGTGAACTCCTGTTCTGTCTGGGATCCCATTGCCTTTCCTCAGTTTTACTGCCCGGGTCTGGGCTTCTTGTACTTCTGTGTATGTTGTTAGTGAGTTTTCTGTTCGGATGTTGTTTTTATGCCAGTATTGGTTCAGGCATCCCTGTGTGTGTGTGTGTGATGTTTGTGGATGCCCCCCAGGGAGTGTGATTGTCAGTGTGTTGACTTGACATTATTGGCACCATTCTGTGTCTTTGACACTGGTGCTGAGTGCTGCAGGTGTGAGGTTGGTGGGGGGTATATGTGAAGGATCCAATTTGTGTTTGACAGTCATGGAGTGTGACAATGGGCCATGTGTGTTATGCTGCTGACATACACCTGTCAAGTAGTTGGATACAGATGTGTGGCTGATCACTGTTTGACTTCAGAGACTTCTTTTCATCCATGTGCCTATGCATGGGTTGTCTTGCTATCTCCCTGAGTTGTTGCACAGAGGTGACTGTGGTTTAATTTCACTCACTGTGCTTCCATCCATGTGTGATTTGATGGGCTAAGGGTGTTGTTATATGTTCCTTCTCTTGCATGTGATGTACACATGCTTTGTGGCTAGCTCTTTGGCATTCCATTTGTGTGGGGTGTGTCTAGTTGGGTGATTGTTCATATTCATTGTGAGTGTTAATTTTGTGATTGGACTAAGTTTACTTGACATCAGTGTAGTGTGGGTGTGGTGTGAGGGTTGCCCTGGCCCTGAGCTTATTTGCTGTGTGTTCCTCTGCAGCACCACCTGCTGTGACTGTCTCCATGGTTTTTTGGTGCATGGTGCAGGGTATGGTTTTACCTGGCTGACTATTGTGCATGGGGGTGCACAAGAGGGGCACATGGCATGTCCCTTATGGGTGTGGGGGGCCTAGTGTGTTGGACGGTGGAGGTGTGGCCCTATGATCTTTGTGGACTGCCCATGCCTGGCGCTGGCCTTGCCTTTTGCATTATGCCCATGTTTTCCCACGTCTTCACCGCTGCGGTGACGTGACCGGGACATTGCCTTGATATCGCGGTTCATGGGTGATTTAGTGACATGTATGACATGTGTGGGTACACTTGTGGATGTGTTCCTGTCCCCACCAAGGTGTCTGGTGCAGACATCAACTGTATGTCAGTCCATGAGTTGTGTGTTGTGGTTGTGTGCATAGTTGTGTGATTGCATACCTGCGGCGGAATCCGTGATGGTGCATAACTTGCTGGTAGTGTTTCAGTTACTGCACCGGGAAGACGTGTAGAGCTGGATCCATTGCGGTCCGGACCAGGAGTCTGGTTTGGCGCTCCGCAGTCGTGCTTCCGCTGTCTCTGGTTGGGCGGTTTCTCCGCTGCGACTGGCTGTTTGGGGCATCCTGATTTGTACGGCGGTCGGGACGTCATTCTGCATGGCGGTGGGTCTCTATTGGCTTCCAACGTCGCGATGAAGGGCGCATTTTTATGGCGGTTCATGACGCACTGCGGCATAGGGGAAATTGGCTATGCTTGCCCATTGTAATATGGCAGGCGAGGGGACCGATGCACGCGTGCGGAAAATGGCATTTTCCGCCACCGCCAGCACCATGGTGGTGCCTCCTCCCGCAATCATAATGGGCCCCTATATTGTGGCAAATTACATTAATGACTTGTATATTTTTTAAATTAATATTACTTACCTTCAAATCGATATTCTTGACAATGATATGCTTGCACTCGATATTTTGATTCCAAATATTTCTCACTCGATAATAATGTAGTTTGAATTTTATGCATCAAAAGTGTGTCTCATCACTGCCCTGGGGAAACAATTGGAGTTCAGGAATGGCTGAGTACAACTGCTTCAAGACACTCTGCTTAGGTGAGAAGCACCCTGCCCCACACCCAAGGCACTTTTGTACCCATGTCTGAAAGGAATATACAAAAGATTCCAAAAGATCCATTCGCAGTCATGTGACCCTAAACCAGAGGTCTTCAAACTTTTTGATGCCGAGACCCCCTTGTCAAATTTATTTATGCATAAGTACCCCCTTTTGATAAAACTTTCTCGAACCTGGTATTCCTCATCATCGACAACTATCAACAATCATAAATGCCCCAAATTCCCACAGCAAATAATTTTATGGTGGGGAAATAATATTAAACAATGTTTAGCAAACTAAAGGTCAGTGAGTGGGGGCGGGAGGGTGTAGTTAATGATATAGCTAAATACAAAGGGCCTCATTTATGAGGAATTGGTGTAGGGCAGTGCTGCAACTCTTCTTGCTGTGCCTCCGTATGCCAAGACATGGAACTCCCTCCCCATCCACCTCCGTCAGACCCAAGACCACCTGTCCTTCAGGAAGAAACTAAAGACCTGGCTATTCGAGCAGTAGCAGACCCCGCCCCCCCCCAAGCGCCTTGAGACCCTTCGGGTGAGTAGCGCGCTATATACATTTCTTGATTGATTGATTGAATGTGAAAGGGCTGGAATGCGCTGTAATTATGAAATACAGTGCATTCCTGTCCTTTTCCCTTGCATTGGTGCACACATTGCTCGATAGCACCAACAAAGGCAGGAATGTTTTTGAACAAGAAGTACCTTCCTTCACAAAAGCAATCCCAAGAGGTGTTTTCCTCTTTCTCTTTGAGCTGAATGCAGCACACATGGAAAGAATGAGGAGAAATGAAAGAATTTCTCCCCTTTACGCCTCTGCTGGGGAGGTGTCTGTTTTTGGAGCTTCCTCAGGTTTACTTGATTTTGTAAATATGGGGCAGTATTAAAACCCATAGGTGTTGCGTGGGAACCGCACGCAAAGCCCAAGGAACACCTCCTTGATGCAGAGTAAGGCAACGCAATGACTTGCACTGCCATGTCTTACTCCATATCTATGAGGCGATGCAAAGCTATGCAGGGTGACTTTGCACCATCTCATAGGTATGCTTGAGATGCTTCTTCTGGTGATGCAAGTTTCTAATAAATAAGCCCCAAAATAATCTGTACGTTTTTTAGGTCTTTCACCATCAATAATGGGCAGTGAAATGAAAAATGAATTTAAAAAGTTGGCACTTATTGGGAAATGCACTGAAGGACATTATGAAACCTCTATTACTTAATGCACTTCAGAGGTCTACGTGTAACCAGAGAGCCACAGAATTAAATCTTGATTGGTGAAGTGGAGAATAGTGACATGCATTTTTACTGCTACAAGGTCACAGCCTATGACAGAAATCACTGTGAATATATAAGTCATTATTTTATACTTGCATTACACACAGTGTAAGATAGAGTGCTACAAAACATGCAAATAGTTTTAAAATAAATTAGTGCTTCCAAAATGTAGATTTAAGTAATGCCAGAGCATACTAATGCAATTCCTTTACATAACTGTCCCTTCAACACCACTTTAGGGTACTAAGGGCTGTGTAAATGCATTTCAAATTAAAAGCATGCACTTCACAGCCCAGTTGGTAACTCTTTACACTACCATTCAAAAAACCAAATATTTGACATCACAAAGTTTGGAGTGATTTGAACAATTAAAGCCAGAACTGGCTCCCAAGCACCCTTTACACTTGCAGATAAATTGATAGGCACATTTGCATTTCATTCAGGCAAGCAGGTACTCGGGCATGCAGGCTTTTCCGGAACTAGAGACTCAGTTGATAAAACTTCAGCTGATAATGACCTAAATTAGCACTCCCAGGACAGCTGTCTTTTTCCAAAACGAAAGCAAATGCTTTTGAATGCAGTCACAAGTGAAGCTGTGGAATGCGCAACCCTCTTCTCAGGACTCGAGGGCCCTCCTGGGGGTCATGCCCCAGAGATTGAAGACCTCTGCCCTGGACACTGGCAGAAAGGCACATTTGGTTTAGGTAGAAAAATGCAACTTTATAATAGTAACCTAAAATTTGACTTTCCCATTTAAGAAGATTTTAAATTACATTTCATTTGAGTGGAAGAAACATTTCTCTATCCGTTTCCAAACTGAAGCTATAGTCTATTAGGTGTACCAAGTAGGCCTGTGAATAATACTAATTATGCTGGAGTAACTGGAGGAATTTCAGTAATTTGGCATTACTCTTTAACGCGGTATTACTAATAATTATGCAGTTACACCCGCTTGCATAATTAAGAGCAATTTGGGGGGAAATAGCGCAGAAACCACAAATATAGTGAACACGAGCATCTACTCACGCTACTGCTTGTGTTATTTTTATTTAGCCCTATTTTCTTAGCCCAAAATGCATTCTTGCCCCCATTTTGGAAGAAAGCATGCATTTTGCACTGAAAACTGACACTCCTGCTGCTATTCGTGTACTGTTGCACTTAGCGCTATTTTTCAGTGCAGAATGTATCCTCCAGTCCATTTTAGACGCAAGGAGTAATTTTTGTGCTTAGAAAAGAGTGCTAACTGCAGAAATACTCTTCTTATGTAATTGTGCATAATGTTGTGGAATTTTTAAGTATTATAATGTTATTTGCCATGTGGAACTACATGAATTACGCCAACTCTTAGTAGTAAGTTAATCCAGCGTTAGTCTAAAGAAGAGATAACCTTAGAACAGTGAAAAACTACTTTAGGAGTTTTTTCAGTGCTAGGACGTGTAAAACTTAAATACACATGACCTACTTTTTAAACACCATGCATCCTGCACTAGTAGAGGCCCTCTTTAGGGGTGACTTAGAAGAAAGGTTTAGGTCTGGCAAAAGGTTTATTTTGCAAGGTGAAAATTGCACTGCAGGCTTCATTTGCATGTCTGAGACATGTTTTACAGGACTGCAATAGTGACTGGTACAATGAGTGCTGCTGCTCACTAGTAGCATTTAATTTACAGTTCCTAGGCACATGGAGTGCCATTTACTAGGGACGTATAATTAAATTGAATGCACCAATTAGGTGGATACCAATTTTATCATGTTTAACCCTTTCACTGCTAGCTCCCCCCCCCCCCGCCCCTCATCTAAGCCTTTTTTTGGCTGTTTGGGGTAGTTTACGCTTAGGCCCATGTAACGTTTTGACCACATAAGGTATCCATGCCAAATTTGCACCCTTTTATCCAACTTCATAGGGATTTTAAATGTACCCAGGGTTTGTTAATTACCATTTGTGCCAACGGTTTCACCTGTAACTTCTTTTAAGTATGACAGATGTTTGAAAGCAACATACTGTTACATCTGCAGGGCCGTTCCGGTTGTGGTGATATATAGGACTTGTAGGTTTACCAAGGACCCGAGGTACCCAGAGCCAATAACTGAGAAGCATCTTGCAGTGTTATTTCATTATGTACCGGGTATATAGTAATTCATTTGGTAAAATATAAAGAGTGAAAAATAGGTATCAAAGAGACCTATTTATTTCCAAAATGGGAAGAAAAAATAGAGTTTAGAAACAGTAGCTATTTGCACATCTCCGAAATTGTGGTTACCCATACTAGTCTGTGAATTGTAGGACATTTTTCAAAGTGACTTCTTTTTTACACATTGTCTTACATTCGGAAGGCAGAAATCCATAAAAAGTCAATAGGTAATAACAGTTGCTCTACAGTTCTCTTAAGTCTCCCGATAAAAATGGTGCCTCACTTGTGTGGGTAGGCCTAGTGCCCGCGACAGGAAACGACCCAAAATGCAACGTGGACACACCACATTTGTACAGTGAAAACTGTCCCTTTTTTTGCAAAAGGCCTATCTTTGGATTTTGAACTCTAGCTCAGCCAGCACCTAGGGTAACCTAGCATACCTATACATTTGTTAAAACTAGACACCCAGAGGAATCCAAGATGGGGTGACTTGAGTGGCTCTCACTGGGTTCTGTTATCTAGAATCCCTTGTAAACCTCAAACCTTGTTTAAAAAAAAACACATTTTCCTCCCATTTATGTGGTGGAAAGTTCTGAAATCTGCGTGGATTCACAAAATTCCACCCACCTCGCATTTACTAGCCTGTGAATTGTAGGACATTTTTCAAAGTGACTTCTTTTTTACACATTGTCTTGCATTGAGAAGGCAGAAATGCATAAAAAGTCAATAGGTAATAACAGTTGCTCTACAATTCTGAGTTCTCCTAAGTCTTCTGATAAAAATGGTACCTCACTTGTGTGAGTAGGCCTAGTGCCCGCAACAGGAAATGGCCAAAAACACAACGTAGACACACCACATTTTTACAGTGAAAACTGACCCTTTTTTCGCAAAGTGCCTAGCTGTGGATTTTGTACCCTAGCTCTTCTGGCACCTAGGAAAACCTAGCAAACCTATACATTTTTTAAAACCAAACACCCACAAGAATCTAGGAAGGAGTGACTTGTGTGGCTTTCACCAGGTCCTGTTACCCAGAATCCCTTGCAAACCTCAAACTTTATCAAAGAAAACAAACCTTCCTCACATTTCTGTGATGAAAAGTTCTGGATCTGCGTGGATCCACAAAATTCCACCCACTTCACATTCCCCAAAGTCTTCCATTACAAATGGTACGTCACTTGTGGGGGTAGGCCTAGTGCCTGTGACAGACACGGCTCAAAACGCAATGTGGACACACCACATTTTTACAGTGAAAACTGAAAGTTTTTTTCACAAAGTGCCTAGCAGTGGATTTTGAACCCTGGCTCTGCCAGCACCTAGGGAAACCCAGCAAACCTATACATTTTTTAAAACTAGACACCCAGGGTAATCAAGAAGGGGTTGAGGTGTGTTGCTCCCACCAGGTCCTGTAACCCAGAATCCCCTACAAACCTCAACCTTTGTAAAAAAAACCACTTATTTTCTTGTGTTGGAAAGTGCTCATATGGGTGTGGATCCACAAAATTCCACTCACCCCGCATTCCCCAAAGTCTCCCAATAAAAAGGGTACCTCACTTGCGTGGGTACGCCTAGTGCCAGTGACAGGAAACAACCCAAAAAGCAACATGAACACACCGCATTTTTACAGTGAAAACTGACCTTTTTTTGGAAAAGTGCCTAGCTGTAGATTTTGAACCCCAGAGTGACTTGTGTGGCTCTCACCAGGTTCTGTTGCCCCAAATCCCCTGCAAACAGCAAACTTTGTAAAAAAAAACAACACATTTTCCTCACATTTCTGTGATGGAAAGTTATGGAATTGCAAGTCTTCTATTATGATGACTAGAGAATCTGGATTTCATTAAAGACATGGAGGCTAACATTATGGATTATCTTTTAATGCAGTTACAAATAGCCACACTACATTATAAAGTAAAACAGTTCTAGAACGGAATAAACAGACAGTATAAGAGGCATGAGCACCAAACAGAAAACAACAACAATTCCAAAGAAGAAAATTCGTCTTCATCATGAAAATCCGGAGGAGGACAACGAAGAGAAGTGAGGTGGAGTCAAGGATGAGACGAATAGTCCATTAAGAGGAATTGTCTGAAAGAGAAGCAGGAAAATGAGAGTATCGTTTAAATAAACGATAGAAAGAATAGTAAAAGAATAAAGCAATAATCAATAAACAAATCATCAAATAAGAATAATATTTGCATAACAACAGAAGGACCATTGAATAATAAACTAAAATAATCCGTCCAAGGGTGGGATAATGATAGCCTCCTTGTCTTTAATGAAATCCATATTCTCTAGTCATTTTAATAGGAGAATCGCAATTTCATTACAAGACTGGAGGCTACATTATGCATATTGGTAGCCGTGAAGGACAACATCTGACATGTGCTCAATAGGTTTACAGTAGTGTCGAGCAAAGGTGGAAGCATTAGACCAATCCTCTGCCTTGAGGATATCATCCAATTTACCACCAGACCAGAAGGATTTACTGGCCATAGCACCTCTAAGAGAGTGGGCTTGAAATGTAGATACGTCGGCTAGGCTCATAGCGGACTTCATGCATCTTGCAATGGAGGCAGAGCTAATGGGTTTGAATGGTTTGACAAAGGAGACAAGCAGTTGAGTAACATTTTGAGAGCAAAGGTCACTCATTTATCATATTCCTTCATACAGCCTACAACACAGAGTTTCTTACACAGGTCGAAATGAGGATAAAAGATAGAATCTGACATAGTTTTGTTTCTTCTAACCATTTCAAATATTTTTTTTTTTTTTTAAAACCTTTATTTGGAGAAACAAAGAGAAACATGCGCAGGCCCACAACCACCATGGCCGGCCGCAAAGCAGTCAGTTAAAAACAGGAGAAATGCATACCAATCGGCAAACAGGATATGTTAAAAGACTCCAGATACGGTTGCGGGGATTGTAACAAAGGATAGGAGGTTTTCGTTTTAAAGTTTAAAGAAGAGTAGGGGCCGCCACCACAAGGATTTAGCACCTCACATAAAAACCATAGGAAACAAGGGGGACATACCCCAATGACGAACAGAGGCAAGCAATGACGATAGCGACTAAGCATTCAAGGCAACCGAGACGGTAATATCAAACAACAGGTCATGATACAATAAACAGCATTCCCAGATACCACCCCAGAAATCCCACCCCTAAGAAGGGAGAGATAGGGGCTTAAGAAGATGCCCGAAAAAGAAATAAGGTGCAAGACCAAGGGACAGCCAGCCCTACGAAAGAGGAAAGAACCCTCCCAAAGCTAGAAAAGAGCAAAAGGGACCATAGAACAAAATAAACTAAAATAACAAACCCCCCCCACACCCGCCACCCTGCACCCCTGTGATGGCTACGGCCTAGCCCATAAACAGCGTGCCTGTCGCCCCGAAACTGCCCCAAAGAAGGGAAAAAGTACAATAAGTACAAGAAATGGAGGAGGAGAGAATGAAACCACGAAGGTGATAAGGATTAGCGGAGGAAGAAGACAATGACGGTGTGACCCACTTGTGGGACACCCCCGCGCCGCACGGCCACCAGCTGCTGCGTGTGCCCCCAGTGCCTGCCTCTGCCTCAGCGCCGGCCTCGCTGCCGCCCTGAGCGCTCTCCTTTGGTTTTCGCCCGTTTTTGACTGGTATTTGTGCTTGTTTTCTCCCTGTGCCCCAGATCGTGTGTTACTGTCTTTTTCCCCCGTTTTTGACTGGTATTTGTGCTTGTTTTCTCCCTGTGCCCCAGATCGTGTGTTACTGTCTTTTTCCCCCGTTTTTGACTGGTATTTGTGCTTGTTTTTCTCCCTGTGCCCCAGATCGTGTGTTACTGTCTTTTTCCCCCGTTTTTGACTGGTATTTGTGCTTGTTTTTCTCCCTGTGCCCCAGATCGTGTGTTACTGTCTTTTTCCCCCGTTTTTGACTGGTATTTGTGCTTGTTTTCTCCCTGTGCCCCAGATCGTGTGCTACCGTCTCTTTCCCCCGTTTTTTCTTGAATTTGTGCTTGTTTTTTGTATTTGCCGTTCCCGTCGTGTTTTGCACTCCTCTGCAAATTGTGCCTGTCCCCTTCCTGCTTCCCCGCCCACCTCGCCGCCCCCCGCTCCCGCTTCCCGCCACCGCCATTAGCCCCGCCCCTTTTTTTCTTCTGTTTCCCTCCCCGCTCCCGCCTCCCAGCTGCTCCGCCCACCCGCGCACTTCGCCTTAAATGGCGACCATGCGAACGCGCAGCGGTCACGCGCAGCGGGCGCGCCGATTGTGCGCCGAAGGCGCGCCAAAGGTAAGCCCGTCTGCGCCCGTCCGCGACCGGATCGCGACCAGCGCCAGGACCCCTGGCCCCCGAAGAGCCCGACCGACCCGCCTGACGTACTCCGCCGCCACCCTCACCGCTCTCAACACCGACCGACTCCCAGATTGCCATCAAGCCACTCCACGACGTACCCACGGACCTTTCAGCTGCCACGCCTGCAAGTTCTCCTGCATCTGGACCAGCCTCGCACCAGCACCCGCCAAATCGAACACCAGCAGTACCCACCTCAAGTGCATCCTGCTCAACACCCGCTCCGTCCACAGACACGCCATCGAACTCTGGAACCTCCTCGACACCACAGCCCCTGACGTTGCCTTCCTCACGGAGACCTGGATGAACACCTCCTCAGCTCCCGACATCGCCATCGCTATCCCAGAGGGCTACAAGATCGTCCGGAGGGACCGAAACGCCAACCGGATGGGAGGAGGCATCGCCATCATCCACAGGAACACCATCCGTCTCACGACCAGCACCGACAACACCCTGACCAGCGCCGAACACCTGCATTTCCAGATCCACGCCAACCCGAACACCACCCTCAGAGGCACCCTGATCTACCGACCCCCTGGACCACGCACACAATTCAGCGAGGACATCGCCGACTTCGTCAGCCCGCATGCCCTCCCCTCCGCTGACTACATCCTCCTGGGAGACCTCAACTTCCATCTGGAGAACAACAACGACCGCAACACCAGCACCCTGCTCGACAACCTCGCCAACCTGGGACTCAAGCAACTGGTGTCCACCCCCACCCACCTCGCCGGACACACACTCGACGCCGTCTTCTCCTCCAGCACAGACATCGACTTCAGCCACGCCACAGAGCTTCAATGGACGGACCACAGCTGCGTCCACTTCACCTTCAAGAGAACGACGACCCACCACCACCAACAACAGGCCGCCCGCAGAAGCTGGAACACGATCACAGCAGACCAGCTCGCCACCTCCCTGAGCCAGCACCCTCCTGCCAGCTCAGCGAACCCCAGCCAGGCCGCCGACTACCTCACGAAGTGGATCAGCAACTGCGCGGACGAACTCGCCCCACTGAGGACCCCGCCCAGCAGACCCGGCAGCAAGAAGGCCCCTTGGTTCACCGACGAACTCAAGAGCTCCAAGAAGAACTGCCGAGCCCTCGAGAAAGTCTGGAGAAGGGATCCGACACCGGACAACAGGACCTCCTTCAAGCTTGCCACCCGGAAACACCACCAGCTGATCCGCGCCGCCAAGAAAACAGCATTCAAGGACAGGCTGGACAACAACGCACACAACAGCAAAGGAACTCTTCAACATCGTGAAAGAGCTCTCCAACCCCAGCGCAGGAAACAACGACATCACCCCATCGCAAGACCTCTGCAACTCCCTCGCCTCATACTTCCACAACAAGATCGCGGACATACACAACAGCTTCAACAACCAACCAACGCACACCATGACCAAACAACCACCCCCCACCACCACCCTCCACGCCTGGACCCCGATCAGCACCGAAGACACCATCCGCACGATGAACTCCATCCACTCCGGATCGCCGACCGACCCCTGCCCTCACCACGTCTTCAACAAGGCCGACGCTGTCATCGCACCCCATCTGCGAGACATCATCAACACATCCTTCGACACCACCATCTTCCCTGAGAGCTGGAAACACGCCGAACTCAGCGCTCTACTCAAGAAACCAACAGCGGACCCCACCGACCTCAAGAACTACCGCCCCATCTCGCTCCTCCCGTTTCCAGCCAAAGTCATCGAGAAGACCGTCAACAAGCAGATGGCCGCCTTCCTCGAGACGAACGGATCCCTCGACCCCTCACAGTCCGGCTTCCGAGCCAACCACAGCACCGAGACCGCCCTCATCGCCGCCACCGATGACATCCGAGCCCTGATGGACAATGGAGAAACAGCGGCCCTCATCCTCCTAGACCTCTCCGCGGCATTCGACACGGTCTGCCACCGCACCCTAGTGCAGCGCCTCAGCAACGTCGGAATCCAGGACAAGGCGCTGGAATGGATCATCTCCTTCCTCGACGGAAGAACACAGAGAGTCCGCCTACCACCGTACAAGTCAGAGGCCTCCGAAGTCATCTGCGGCGTCCCTCAAGGATCATCTCTGAGCCCCACCCTCTTCAACGTCTACATGAGCCCCCTCGCGGCCATCGTACGCAAACACAACCTCAGCATAATCTCCTACGCCGACGACACCCAGCTGATCCTCTCCCTGACCAACGACCCCGCCGCCGCCAGAGCCAACCTGCACGAAGGGATGAAGGAGGTAGCCGAGTGGATGACGACCAGCCGCCTGAAACTGAACTCGGACAAGACGGAGGTCCTCATCCTGGGCTCTTCACCCTCCGCCTGGGACGACTCCTGGTGGCCTCCCGCCCTGGGCACCGCACCCAAACCGACAGACCATGCACGCAACCTGGGCTTCATCCTGGACTCCTCCCTCTCCATGACCAGGCAAGTCAACAACGTCTCCTCGGCGTGCTTCAACACCCTACGCATGCTACGGAAGATCTTCTGGTGGATCCCCACCGAGACCAGGAGGACCGTCACCCAGGCCCTCGTCACCAGCCGACTGGACTACGGCAACGCCCTCTACGCCGGTACCACCGCCAAGCTCCAGAAGAGACTCCAGCGGATCCAGAACGCCTCAGCCAGACTCATCCTCGACATCCCACGAACCAGTCACATCTCCGGACATCTCAGAGACCTTCACTGGCTCCCCGTCAGCAAAAGAATCACCTTCCGCCTCCTCACCCACGCACACAAAGCCCTACACGACCAAGGCCCGAGCTACCTCAACAGCCGAGTCAACTTCTACGCTCCCAAACGCCACCTTCGATCAGCCAACCACGCCCTCGCCGCCATCCCCCGCATCCGAAGAGCGACTACAGGAGGAAGGTCCTTCTCCTACCTGGCTGCCAAGACCTGGAACTCCCTCCCGACCGACCTGCGCCTGACCCAAGACCACCTCTCCTTCAGGAGGAAGCTGAAGACCTGGCTGTTCGAGCAGTAGCGGCACCCCCCCCCCCCCAGCGCCTTGAGACCCTACGGGTATGTAGCGCGCTTTACAAGTGTCATTGATTGATTGATCGATTGATTGACAATCAACAGATATGTTCCCGGCCGCCCGCTCCCGGCCCCCGCACCCGATATGATAATAACAGTAGATGCAACCAATGTCCCGCTCACGCAACACTGTCCCAGCAATGTAAGGAATAGCGACCCAAGTAAGCAGTCTTAACCTTGCCCCCTGCGATTATGGTGGTCGATGGAGTCCAACAGTCCGGCCGGCGCCGCGGATGAGCGAGGCACCCGGAACGGCCAACACAGGATGAAAGGGCGCCCACAAAAGTCCACGCAAACCACCGTTGGAAGTCCGAGAATGATACAAACATGAACAAGGCAGCGCAACAGTATGTCGGAAACAGCCGGCCAGATCAACAACAACAGTCTCAGGAGGGGATGAAAAGTCACGCCACCAGCACACAAAGGAGATGGCAAACACGGTGCCCGGGGACTATATACCCGCCAGTGTATGGAACCACAAACTCCAGACCTCTTCCGGGCCGTCGCGGTCGGCACTTCAGCAACATCATAGCCGCAACCCACCAACATCTCAATAGGCACCTCGGCACGGAGATCGATGTGGACTGGTGCAGAGTGCGGCGCAGTGTGTAGCACTTGGGGGCAACCACAGCCCGCCGGAGAAATAGCATCCAGCCGGCACTCCAGATCTCGGGTAGCAACGTACAAAGCCACTCGAACTGTCTCCAGAGCACTCAGGACAGCACCGGTCCCCAGCGGTGTCTCAGGAAGATAGGGTACCACAATGACCTCCACACCAGGCTCACGGATGTATGGCGACTGAGGAAGCCGGTCGCCATTGTCACTTGCCTCCCCTAGACCACCTCGCCGACTTTCCGCTAGCGACCACCGGGCCAGAGACATGGGGGCAACTGTTGACATCGCAGAACCGGCTTATTCACTTCCAACCAGCATCCGGACCCCCAAATAAGCTCCGAGGATACCGCTGTCGGGCGCTGAAGTGCAATGCAGAAAATGGCGTCCGTCACGGGCCGAGGCAACAAAGAAACCGTTCAGGCCACTTCCAAGCCGGGCAATGATACAGAGTGTTTCCAGCAGATATAGTGTAGCCAGGTGTGCAAAAGCCCAGAGCGGAATGAGGCGCTGCGGCGACGAACACAACGCGGTCGCCTCACACAAGCCGATCGGCTCCTCCTCCTCCGCGATGGCCGCTGCTGCTGTGGCCACGTCCGGCTGACTCCACAAACAAAGACCCGGTCCCACTGCCGCGCAGGGCCGGGAAAGGAGTGAGGACGATGCGCCGCTATTATTACACAGAATTTGCAGGGGGACACGCCGTCATGGGCAGGAGCGGTTCCCCATTCCAGTCGCTGGGTGAGAAGACAGGATAAAGAACAGGATGATAGGGAAAAGCGCTAGGGTCGGCGGAGCCGAGAATCTAGGCGGCCATCTCGGTTGCTGGCTAGGCTCCTCCTCAACCATTTCAAATTTAACACCAAACACATCATAGGATCTATAAGAAATATCAAGACATTTGACATCAGAGACTCTACGGCAGGAAATTAAGCACAAGAGATTAGCAAGTTTAATAGAAAGACATTTCCTATTAAGTAAAGAGTTATCAGGCCAGCTAGAAAAAAGGTCTAAAATAACCTTAACAACCCACATGGATTGATATTTAGGTCTAGGAGGTCTCTTCAATCTAATACTCTTCATAACTATACAAACAATAACATGTTTACCTACCGTCTTACTGTTGATAAGAGAGTGACCAGCAGAGACTGCTTATCTATAACAATTGATAGATTTATAAGAAAGGTCCATATCGAATTGTTCGACAAGAAAATTAACTACGTGTCCCCACAGGATCCAAGTCCCTCTCCAGGCACCAACAAAACCATTTTCTACAATTGCTGTTGTACCTATAGTGTATTCCAGGGGCCCAAGATTCTCCCAGGAGAGTTGTAGTTGATGACAAAAGGCCAGACAGTTCATTGGATTTCCTGACACTTTCCAGGCAAGAAGTTTCAAAATCCTGGAGTGAACCAGGTGGTGATCTTCCCTGTCTGTGTTTGAAACCAGACCCTTGACCGCTGGGATTAAGAAAGGGGTGTTGCAGGCTAACTCTAGGGTGATCGGAAACCAGGCCTGAGAAGACCAAAAGGGGGTTATTAGGACTAGAGAGCATTGGTCTTGCCTCACTTTTGTGCAGAACCCTTTGGATCATAGCAAAGGGAGGGAATGCGTACCCGCGAAGGTCCAACCAGCACTGGAGGAAGGCGTTCACTACAAAAGCGCCCGGGTGTGGCATCCAGCCGTAATAGTTCTCCAATTGATAAGTCAGTCTGCTAGCAAATAAATCCACGTCCAGGGGACCCCAGATTTGATTCAGAGTATTGAAGACGTTCACGTCGAGTTTTCAATCACTGAAGTCGAACAGGAACCTCGAGTTCCAATCCGCGTAAATGTTTGATTTCCCGGGAAGATATTCTGCCCTTAGAGCCATCTTGTGTTAGAGACAAAACATCTAGAGCCTTTTGGCTAAATTGAAGAGGTCTGCAGATCTGGTCCTACCTAGATGGTTGATATAGGAAACAACAGAGATGTTGTCCATCTTCAGGATAACTCATCTCCCTTGAAGAAAGTGTCTGGGGCTTATTAGAGCGTAGAGGCCTGCGGTTAGGTCTAGGTAGTTTATGTGGTGAAAGGATTCCACTAGAGACCAAACACCACCAGTGTTCTGATCGAGGAAGCGAGCGTCCCAACCATGAAGGCTCGCATCTGATTCCAAAACGAACTCTGGAGTTGAGCCAAAGATCGCTTTGTTGTTCCAGGCATCCAAATTCTCCAGCCACCAGGAGAGTTCCGCTCTGGCTTCCTGATCTAGGGACACAGGATCTCCGTACCACAGACCGGATCTCGGAGCTTTCGCTTTTATCCTTTGAAGAGCCCGGTAGTTGGAAGGACTTGGAAAGATGGCTTGAATAGAAGAGGAAAGGAGTCCCAAGAGTTTGGCTAACTCTCTCAGGGTTAAGGAATCCTGCTTTAAAACAAACCTGATCTCCTTGTGAATCTTGCTTATTTTCTTTTGGGGAAGTAAGAGAAGACACTTTGAGGTAGCTACAGTAAAACCGAAAAACTCCAGGGATCTGGAGGGGGTAAGGATTGCCTAGACTCTCTATGAAATCCATTGCAGTCTTCAGGTCTTTCAAGATATGACAGTGGTGTTGGGACATGATGAGAATGTCGTCCAAGTTTATTATTAAGCCTATACCTCTTTTCCTGAGGAGCAAGGCAATAGTTAATTTTGCTGAAGCACCAGGGGGCAGAGGAAAGACCGAAATGTAGGGCCTGAAATTGAAAAAGACGGTTGTTACAGACGAACTGAAGGAAGGGTTGGTGATCTTCGGCCATTGGGATGGTAAAGTAAACGTCTTTCAAGTCTAGTTTTACCAACCAGTCTGCTTCTAGCAGCAGATCTCTCAGAAGGTGAATACCCTCCATTTTGAAATGTCTGTAGACCAGATACTTGTTTAATTCTCGAAGATTTATGACGGGTCTCCAACATTTCTCTTTTTTTTTAACAAGAAAAAGAGTGCTTACAACCCTCTTTAAACTCCAAGAAACCTCTATGATAGCGCCTTTTTGAAGCAAAAATTTCCGCTACTAGAATTCTTTTGTTGATCCTCTGCGAAGGTCAGTACTCTCGGGAGAGACTTTTGAGTGTGGGTATCGATAACATCTATTCTGAAACCTTGGACAGTTTCTAGTACCCAGGGATCTTGAGTTAAGGTTTCCCAAACATGGAGACATAATTGACGCCTGCCCCCTACCTTTGGGGGGGGGAAGAAGAAATAGGTAGAAAGGTACTTACTTTGAAGAGTGGAGTTGTTGTGAATACCACGGGACCTGAATCCTCTGTCCAGAGAGCCTCTCCCTCTCCGTGGATAGAATTGAGGGTTGGATGGGAAGAAGTCTTTTCCGGAACCTCTGAATCTTGAGAAGGGCCTTTGGTTGCCACGGCCGAAAGAAAGGCCCTATCTTTCAGCCCGTCACAAAAAAGGTTAGGATTAAAAACGTGCCCCATATTAGATTGTGCTTTATCGAGGGCGGTAAAGGTAGAGACGTACTTGCCAATAGATTTAATCATATCCTCACCAAAGGAGAGACCTCTTGGATTTTGGGAGGGTTCTTTTTCGGCCATATCCCCCAGTTTAGGATTGATCTTGGTAAGAATTACTCTCCTTATTTCAATGTTGAGGCTTGCGTTAGCATTGCTAAGGAGGACTATGGCTCTTTGGCCCCAGCCTCTGATGAGATCGGTGTCAAGAAGGGAGCCGTCGATGTGGCATTCGTCCACCATATCTAAAATTCTAGACAGGGTCCTATGATGTCGAGAAAGCGATGTTGACATTCTTTAAGGGACCTTTCCATAGCCTTCATGAGGTCTCCACCAAGGTTGAACTGGAACTTGATTAAGTCAGGGTCAAGGTTGGGGGTTTGACAGACCTTATCCTGTATTGCGGGTCTTGGACATTCGGCCCTGAGGATACCACGAGTATCTCTTTCCAGGGCGTTTCTGAGCCATCTCTTAATGAATTTCGCAACATGGTCCTGGGGAAATCAGTTAGAACTACTGGGGTGAGAGATGTTAAGGGGAGAAACATTTCTGCACCCAAGTGGTTGAGGATGACATTTTTAGATGAGGAAGCAGATTCTTCCTCTGTAGGTTGGCTGTTAAATTCAAAGTCCTCATCGTCTAAGTCGAGGACAAATTTGTCACAAGGATTAGGGGACCTATCTTCGTTTTCAGTATCAATGTGATCAATATTATGAGCACTCCGATAGTTTGTGCCGCTAAGGACACCCATTTTAGTTGTGCCGCAAGGGACACCTGAACAGTTTGTGTCGCTATGGACACCCAAACTATTCGAGGTGCGATGACCTCTCATAAGGTTTGAGGTGCTAGGACCTCCCAAATCAATTGAGGTGCTAAGTCCTCTCACAGTGCCCAGATTAGGCTCAATATTCTTAGACTTTTTAGCTCTTTTCCCCTTATTAGTGGGCACGTTTTCATTATGAATGGTAGTAGTAGAGCCATCATTAGAATAGTCCTCTCCAGAAGGAAAGGGTCTTTTAGTGGATATAAACTCCTTAAGGGTGTCCAGCATATAGGACTTCATTTCACTTAGTGTAAAGATATGCTGTTAATAAGTAAAAAGCGCTAGCTTAGGGATAACGAGAGACGGGCAGCAGCTGATCGCAAAGAGCAACTGTCAGAGCATTGCTCGAGCTCAGCTGCTGCCGGAGAGTGCAGAGGAAAGATCCTTGGCAGCAGGAGCGCGCAGCTTTCCCGCTGCCATGGTCTGTTCCTTGAAAGTGGGCCGCTCGAGCGAGAGGCTGCACGGTCGGGTTTTGGGAGGGGGTAGCATGGACTGACTGAGGTAAAAGGGAAGCGATAATGAAGTGCGTTGGCAGGCCGCACGGAAGCGTGATGACAGCCCGTTCAAAGAGGGGAGTAGATATTCCTTTAGGATTCCTCAGGGAAAAGGCACCATCATTAAAAACAAAGGACTGAGAAGGAGATCAGAGCGCACAAGGCGCATGCGCTTGCCCAAAGAAACAAGGGAACACGAACTCCGGTGAGGAAAAGAGGGAATGAGGGCAGGAGAAGGCCGAAGAGACCGTAAATTGGAAGTAAGGCATTAACAAGGTCGTAGGGTTGGGAGGAGGGGGGTGAAATCCCTTTCAAGGCATTAGCAAGGCAAAGCTCAGGCAATAGATATTAAGAGAGAGACACAATGAAGAAAAAAAAAAGGAACTTATCTGCTTGTGAGCCGCATTTAAAAGAGGCTGTCTGTTTGGTGCTCATGCCTCCTATACTGTCTGTCTATTCCATTCTAGAACTGTTTTACTTTATGATGTAGTGTGGCTGCTAGTGACTGCAATAAAAGATAATGCATAATGTAGCCTCCGGTCTTGTAATGAAATCTGTGTGGATCCACAAAATTCTGTCCTCCCCACATTCCCCCAGGTCTTCACTCAAGTGGGTCGCTCTAGTACCCAGTGCCGGTCCTAGGTCTTCTGAGGCCCTGGGCGAACGGGAAGATGTGAGGCCCCTCTAATTGCATATTGCGTTGCAAGAATAATCTGAAACTTTGCCTTAAAGGCCTCTAAAGTACATATCACAGGACAAGCAAAGAAAGCCTGATTGGGAAAGCAGCACAATGAAATTGAAACTGAAGTAAAGTCGTGAAAAATATATAATAAAAACGAGCAAGAGTGATGTAGTATTCTCTTCATCCATCTGCTCTGCTCCTCCATCTGTTCTGGAATGCTGGGTCGTGTCATTGTGTAACAGCATTCTATTTCAGTAGGGGTTTTGAAATGCTGTCAGTTGGTGCCAGCTTTTACGGAGATGAGGCTGCTGCTGCGCAGCACCTGCTGAAGATAAATAAACTTCATCTTAAATACTTTTATTGTAGTTTCCAAGTTACTACAAGTGAGTATATAATTTGTCATTTTTAGGCTACGCAATGTGAAGTGATCTTTGAGCAGTCCTTTTGGCACGATGAATAGGGGACTAGGGCACCGCCTCTTAGGGTTGGGGGTGCCTTCTGAGATCCTAGGTCTCTTAAGAGGCTTGGCCTACAAAACTAACTTTGTGACCGGAAGCATGTGCTTTACAGGATTGGCAAGGCAGCTGTTGACTGTATTTTCAGCCCTTGCCTCTTTGTTGTACTTAATTACAATATATTTGAACAATAGGAAATAGTTTTGGAAGACGCAGAGGCAGCAGTGTTGTTATGGAAGCCTGAGGAATGTGCTTCCTAATTAATGTAATATTCTCATTAAAAAAGAAAAAAGTGGCCCAGCTACCAGACTGGATTTTTGAGAGCAGAGGTACTCAGTTTGGGTACTAAATGTAATATTTGCATGTGGAATTGCTGTAGATGCGGTGACTCAATGTCCTAATGTGAACAGCAAGGGCTGCCCACACGACTCACAGGGATACCTGGGTGAGTTGAAGTTAAGACATGGACAATGGTTGCCTTCGAGGACAAATTAAGGCATGGTACTTATTTCAAATAGTATTCACATAGCTATGCAGGGAATAGTAATTCTAACAACATAAAGTAAACAGTCAACTATCATTAGACACGTTTTTGAATGCACACCATAGGGCGTTACATTTTCACCCATGAATCACCACCTGGGGCACGGAGCTCTTTCTACATGTTCCACCTTCCAACAAACATTTTTATATTCACACTTTTGTGAATGAAACTTTTTTTTTACTTTTCACGTCTGATTCACCATCTTTGAGCACACCGAGCACTTTTTAACACACCTCAGACGGACGCAAGTATATTAACTATTTATGTTTTGTGACTCAACTCCCTTTCACGTTTCCTTGGGACCGCTGTGTGGCCCAGTGTTGCAGTTCCACCCGTGCTCACTGTCCCCAGTCTAACAGTGGTGGTGGCATCTTGCAGCACATAAACGAGCTGCTTTGAGCCTGCCTGCCTGGGTACAATCATCCCAGCATTGGCCATTATAGGTGAGGCTGTGGCTGTTGTGCACTAGTTCTCTTCACATAATACTGGACTGTGCAATGCCATGTGTAAAGGCATGCCTGTGTGCCCAGGACACACTGTGACTATCACAGTCTGCATGATAGGGAACTGAATAGATACTCTGCGGGTCAAAACATTCAAAACTGATGTATAAGCCACACAGTCTTTTGACAGTGGGCGTCTCCCGTCCTCTTGACTGTCAGATCATAACGCATGTTACAACAGTACCCAAAAAGATACCAGCAGGAAAAGTCATAACTGAAAATACAAATAAAACACAAAATATTCGGCTACTGCGATGTACATTATTTTATTATATAAAATAAAAGTAAAGTGCTTTAAAAGACTGAGGTAAGGAAGACAATAGCAAAACAACACATAGCAACCTGGGAGTTACCATCCCATACCAGATTGACGTCCGGGCGGCCCTGGGAAAGGCCTGCCGCCCGCGAACTGCACACGGTGACTGTGTTGAGACTAGTTCCCTAACTGCCTGCGCCACGAGAGTGCGCGCATCGCTTTTCATCTCGTCCGGACTAGGGCAATAGATTATACATTTATTTGTCGGGCCCCCTGCATTTGTAAAAAATGGATTTATTTATTTTCTATTTTGCTATTAACTCTGCTGCTAAATGAAAAATTTACTTGTTCTCCAGTCCAGCTCTCTGCTCTGCAGTCTACTGCGGGGCCGGCGGCGGGGCCCCCTGAGCGCGAGGCCCTGGGCAGCTGCCCATACCGCCCATGCCTAGGACCGGCCCTGCTAGTACCCGCGACAGGCAAGGCCCCAAAACATATTGAGGAGACATCAAAATTACCTATTACAAAGCAACCTGGTTTTGCAAGGGGGTTTACCTGGGTTTTTGGCCCCGTGATCAGAGGCCATCTAGGGAAACCTACCAAACCCACACATTTCTGAAAACTAAACACCCGGGTGAGTCCAGGGAAGTATAGCTTGCCTAGACCCCCAACGTCTTCCTACCCAGAATCTCCTGCACACCGCAAATGTAGCTGAAAAAAATCCCTTTTTGCTCAAATTTCTATGTAGGAAAGTTGTGGCATCATCGGGCTGATACAAATTTCCTACCACCCAGCGTTCCCCCAGGTCTCCGGATAAAAATGATTCCTCACTCTTGTGGGTCGCTCAAGTACTCCCGACAGGCAAGGGCCCAAAAAGTATTGAGGAGACATCAAAATTGCCTATCACAAAATGACATGGTTTAGCAAGAGGGGTCACCTGGGTTTTTGGCCCCGGGCTCGGTGGCCATCTAGGGAAACCTTACAAACTCACACATTTTTGAAAACTCACGACCTGGGGAATTTTGGGCCCTTGCCTGTCGTGAGTACTTGGGCCACCCACACGAGTGAGGTATCATTTTTATAGAGAGATCGGAGGGAATGCTGGGTGGTAGGAAATTTGTGTCAGCCTGGTCATACCACAACTTTCCCCCTCAGAAATTTGAAAAAAAAGTGATTTTTTCAGCTAAATGTGAGGTTTGCAGGGAATTATGGGTAGGGAAACGTTGGTGGGTCCATGCAAGCCATCAGGTCGAAGATATGAGAACGCCTCTGGCATATTCAAAGTTTCACATCTAGTTTACCCTGCTGATATGTTGTTGCAGTTGCAATCTTGCTCAGTACAAGAGGAACCACAGGTGTAGACAGTTGGTAAATGCAGAACATTAGTTGTTGTACTGCTACATAAGTAGGGCTGTCAAAAGTTTTAGATAATCTTATTTGTTTTCTAAAACCATGGGATCAGGTGAATGCCTTTACTGACTCACTAGACAAGGGGCATATTTAAGAGCCCCTTGCACAGCCGTAATGTCACCTTTTGAAAGAGCAGTGCAAATTACAAAATCATATTTATGAGGTGACGCAAAGCCACTTTATGTGCCTTTGAATGGCCTCATAAATATGGAGTAAGGCAAGGCAGCGCAAATTGCTGTGTTGCCTTACTCTGCGCTAGCGAGGTGTTCCATGGGTGTTCCACAAAATATAAATGGATTTTGACACTTCCCCAGATTTACAAAACCATGTAAACCTGGGGATGCGCCAAAACCTTATGCCTCCCCAGGAGAGGCGCAATGAAGACAAATAACTTTAAGGTGCTCCTTCCTGCATAAAAACAATCCTGCTTACAACACAGGCACCCTTACACCAAAGTGCAAAGGTGCCTCTGCTGGCGGCAGGCTGCCGAAATGGCGACAGCACAGAGGGAAAGGACAGGATGGGTCCATATTGGATAAGTATGGTGCATTCCTGCCCTTTCCTTTTGAAATAGGGCAGTGCAGAAAGTATAGGGCAGCACAGCATGGTGACGTCCTGCGCTGCCCTATGCTAAAGCCCACCAAATGACCCCCTAGGTCCAGGACATATAGCTTTTTTCTAATTCCAGGTTTTGGCAAAATGGCAAGGAAAAGTCAAACCTACTACGTTGGTTATGTTTTTTTTAATATAAAATCTCAAACTTCTCCCACCTAGGAAGGCATCCTAGATTGCAAATGTTCATATATAGATAAATTAATTTAAATTAACAGGTTATCTTACACATTATGTGAATTGTGGATGTGTCGTTTAGTCTGAAAAATGTAGGGTTAATTGGAAGCACGAGAGCATAGCATTAAATAATAAAATGCAATTAAAGATGTGCTGAGTGGATCGGCTGCTTGCAGTTCTTAGAAAACTTGAAGTGGGGGCGCTAGGGCTGGCTCATTTAATTGGATTGGTTGATTGACTTATCCTGCTGTGCCTTCCTAGCCTGCCTTAGCAGGGAATTTCCGCATGTATTTTATTATGTTTTTCAAGGTTGCCCATTTAAAAAAAAAAAGTTTTATAATAATCGATTTATAATACAATAGGACATATTCTTAAGAACCTGTGATAACCATTGCAAAAGTAACTTAACGCAACTTCCAACATAGCAGTCTATTGCGTTAAAATTACGCTGTGTTAACTAAGCATTCTCAACACAGCATTACCATGCAATAGTTTCCAGATAATGCGTCAAATGACCGTGTTAAATTCGACACCACGCAACAGAAATGTGAAACACAAACACCAAAAATCTTGCGATGACGCCAATCGCGGTACAAAAAGCAGCAAAAACCAGCAACAAGCCTGCAAATCCCACACGTCTGGTGGGAAAATGCAATATAAAAGCTACAAAAACAACATGCCAGAAACAATCCAAAGAGCATAGCAACATGGATGCTCCATGACCGAGCGCAGAGGCCAACGTGAACCACACAACCCCAACAGACCATCAGCAAGGAACAACGGGGTCGGGGAAAGTCAAGGAAAAGAGGGAGAAGAAGACGGGGTGCAGTCTGCAGCAAAACCAGATCAGCATCACGGAGGTGACAGAACACTACTATCAACTTACGGGGGACGTAACAAGCTACATTTCTGCAATCTTCTCCACTGGCTGGGGTGACATGATTTTCCACTGTCCACTACACTCCATAAACTAGTGGTGTATGTAGACATGGATATGTGTGTGGTCTACATACTGCAGTCTGTCCGGCACATCCACACCACACTTGGCATTGTGTACATTCTCATTCATCGGTCACTTGCCTCCTTCGCACATGACTGGTCCCTACCTCTTCCAACATTCTGCTATTGTGTGGCTTAGGTGCCATGCTGTTGATGGCTAATGTACATGGCTGGCCAAGGTTCCCACAGTAAGGGCCCCATTAGGTTGGCGGGCAGAATCCTATCCGCCGGCCACCCTAGCAGTGCCGGTGGTGCGGCGGTCCCGCACTGTCAATTAGGATGCCACCACCACTGTGGCGGTGGCAACCCGCATTCACGACATTGTGGCGGGCAGGCTCACAGCACCGCCCACCACATTGCTGTGAATGGCGGTTGTGCATTGGCATGCACAACATGATAGGCACCGCGTGGTGCCTGCCACCTTGTCCATGCTAATGGGGGGTATCATAGGTACCCCCCAAGTGCAGCCCCCCCACTCCCTCCTAGGGGCACACAATGGGCCCTCATAGCAAATACTGCATGCCTTTCCATGGCGGAGTCTCCGGTCTTTCCGTCTGCCGCGGTGCTCCCCACCATACTTATATGGCGGGGGGATAACCGGGGACTTATGGTGGGCAGATCGCCACCGCTGGTTGGGCGGATTGCCACCACTGGCCCGGCGGTGGCGATCCACCCACCATTATAATGGGGCCCCAAGTTGTGCTGGCGTGTCTGGTGGGTGTGCATGTTGTATGTGAGATTGTGACGTGTGCATTTCCTGTGTTGTGAGTTGCATGATTGTGGAATGAGGTGTGTGGTGCGTTCATTTGGTAATTGGTCAACGAGCAGTGCATTTCCGTGGGTGCCATCCTGGCACCGCAGTTTTTTTTTTTTTTGTTCAAAAACCTTTATTGGTGACCAGGAGAATGTACACAGCCAATTGCCTACAACCTGTCTCTCACAGGCCGGCAGCAGTACCAATGCAAGTAGACACGGAGGCGAATGGGATCGTGGAGACAGAAATGATGAAACAAGGCAGTTTATAACCACAGCTAGTCTCCAACAACCCAGCGGCCGGCCGCGTTGGAAGGAATATTCAAACTATGACTCAGTGGAACAACAAGCTTGCAAGTCGGCAATGCACAAATACAGTAGCATGGTATGAGGTTTCATTTTATGCAAGTAAAGCAATCAAACATGTAACAAACTAAAACAGTCCCAACTGTGATGCTCTAAACATTTCGAAGGGTGTGAGGGTAGCGAGGTGTAGAACCGCCAGCGACGGAGTAAGGGAGAGGGGGGGGGGGGAAGGGGGGGAGAGGGGAACGAGCCGAGCCAAGTAAGGGACATTCAGGACATGACCAAGGTGGCGTTGTCCGCGATGTGGATAGTGCGGTATGGCAGCAGCTATGAGAGGGAATTGACTACCGCACGGCAGCAGTGTGGGGAGGGGGGGAGGTGGGGAGGGGGCTGGGTGTTACTGCTGAAGTAGAGGCCTATACGTGTGTGGACAGGTCCGTGATGTTAGCCTACCCTATGTGAGGCGCTTAGCAACATGCATGGAAGAGGTCAGTGCCCCGGAGTGCAAAAGAGGGAGGAGGAGAAAGGAGGGGCCATGGCGGCGGGGGGAAGGCCGTTCGTGGGATGGGGGCACATCTAGTCATCAGGATCGCCACCGGCCACTCGGGGGTCGTCCGTCTCTGGGAGTGAAAGGAGATACGAGGTCAGGGGGGCCCATAGGTCTTTGGGGCGCGACTTCGGGGCAGCAGATCAGCATATGTGTGCAGGTGTTCCTGCCATGTTGTCATCGTGGAAAGCCATGTCTTAAATTTGGGTGCACGGCCCCTACCCCAGCGGCATGCTACATGTCTCTTGGCCAGCAGAAAACTCAATGCCAGGAACTTACGGTGTGTCTTGACTATTGGGGGTAGGAGACCCAATAAAGCGATCCTAGGGCAAGGTGTGACGTCCACTCCCGCCATGTCACATAGTGCCTGAAATATTTCTGCCCAATACGAAGCTACAGCAGGGCATAGCCAGGACAGGTGGAAAAAATCCGCTCCCTCGGAGCCACATCGCAAGCATCTATCGTCGTCGCGTAAACCAAAGCGGAATAGGTTGGCAGGGGTATGGTAGAGTCGGTGCAGAAATTTATAATGCGCTAGTCTGAGTCGTGCGTTGCTCGTGACTGCGGAAGTGTGCGAGCAGCTCTCTTCCCACTGCTCATCCGTCAGTGGTTCGCCGAGGTCTCCGTCCCAGTCTCCTCGCGCTCTGAGCGTCGGGGGGGATGGGGGGGCCTGGGAGCATTTATAGAGCATAGAAACCACGTGTTTCGGGGGGTCGGGTTGTAGGAGAGTGTGTAACAGGGCCACCGTATCCGGCTCAGTTGGAAAGGTGGGTGTGGCCGCCCGGACATTCTGGCGTAAGCGGGTGTACAGGAAGGAGTCCATAACCGAGGGTGCAGTGTCTCCAAAAAATTGGGACGAGGTGCGAAATTGGCCCTCGAGATACAGGTCTCCCCAGGTGTGCATCGCGTACTTCTTCAGAAACTGACGGCCTATTTCTTCGCATGCAACGCTCAACCTGGGATCGTGCGCTAAGAGCATGCGGGGCTAGTACAGGAACTCGACCTCCAGCCGGGCCGCAATGCGGTTCCAGGCCCGCACCGTGCAGTCAACCGTGGTAGGGTCTCGCTCGCAAGCCCGGGCGGGAGTGTAGAGGTACCCCGACGGTTGAGCCGGCCTCATATAGCCGTCTTCCACCGCGAGGTGAGCCATGAAGGGAGGGGGGTGTAGCCAGTAGGTGGCGAAGTGCCCCTGGGCGCAGTCGTAGTAGAGTTGGAAATTCGGGACGTCAAACCCGCCCTGGTGGTATGGCAACATCAATGTCCTGAGACTGAGTCGAGCCTGCTTTCCACCCCAAATTAGGCGGGACAGCTGGGAATTTAGCACTCGAAAGAAGCTGGCTCCCGGAGAAAATGGGATGTTGGTGAAGAGGTAAAGAAGCTTGGGTAGAATGACCATCTTTATAAGGGAGATGCGTCCCGCCATCGAAAGGGGGAGGTGAATCCACCTAGTGATGGTGTCAGTTATCTTGTCGATTGCAGTGCCATAATTGGCTCTGATAAGGGCTTCCTGATCCCTGGTCACAATAATGCCCAGGTATTTTATTTCGTCCGCCTCCCACATTAGGGGGTAATCCAGCGGGAAGGGGATGGTTTTGTCCGTCAGAGGAAAGAGGGCCGATTTAGACCAATTGATCTGAATCCCTGATATGGCACCAAACTTGGTTATCTCTCGCAGTAGAGGGTTAAGGTTCTCCCTCGGTCTATCGATGTACAAGGTCACATCGTCAGCGTATAAGGCGATCAGCAACTGTCGTTCCGGATAAATCAGGGAGCGATGGTTATGATGCTGCCGGAGTTTGGCCGCCAGTGGTTCAATGGCAATCGCGAAAAGGACCGGAGAGAGCGGGCAGCCCTGTCTGGTGCCCCTATGGATCACAAATGGGGCAGAGCGAGAGCCATTCAACAACACGGAGGCTTGAGGCCTGTAACAAAGCAGCCTGACCCAATCTAGGAAGGAGAAAGGTATCCCCATCCGTTCCAGAAGGGCAAGCAGGTAGTCCCATTCAAGGGAATCAAACGCTTTTGTTGCGTCTAAGAAGACAGCTGCCGCCTCGCATCTAGGGTTAATGTCCTGTAGGACCGCTTGCAGGGTGCGTAAATTATGGGATGTCGCCCTGTTGGGGACGAAACCGGCCTGGTCAGGTAGAACCAGGCGTTCCATCAGTAAATTCAGGCGTGTCGCAAGCACTTTAGCCAGAATTTTCACGTCCGTGTTGAGCAGCGACAGAGGTCTGTAGGAATCGCAGAGCTCTAAAGGCTTCCCAGGTTTCAGCAAGGAAGCTATGAGGGCTTCCCGCATAGTGAGAGGCAACTCGCCCTCCTCCAGGGCAGAGTAGTAGACTCGCTTTAGGAGAGGGGCAAGTACGTGGATGTAGGCCTTATAGAAGTCTATTGGAAGCCCATCCGAGCCAGGCGATTTGCCAGATTTCATAGACATGATGGCGTCCTTGATTTCGTCTAGTTCGAGCTCGTGATGGAGAAACTTCTGCTGGGAGGGGCCAAGCCACGCGACTGCCGTGTCCTCAAGGTACGACTGCAAGTCGAGGGACGAGTGCCGGTGCGAAGTGTAGAGTGTAGAGTAATGCTGCGTGAGAATTCACATTTGTTCCGTGAGGTCACAGTGAGGGGTCTGATGCTCGTCCAGAAGGGTCGAAACATAGTTATGGTACTTGATAGGTTTGACCGCAGAGGCCAATGCCCTGCCGGGCCTGTCGCCTTCTCCATATAGACGGGCCGTGTATGGCTTACCCAGGAATTTGCATTCTGTTTCGGCCGCTTCGGCGTACTCATTAAGTTTGTCTCGGAGAAGGGCCTTGGCAATGGGATTGCGTGGGTCTCTAGCCATGTCTCGTTCGAGTAACTTGAGCTCAGCTTCTAGTTTACGCAAGTCGCCACGAAGTGACTTGAGGACACCCCCACCCTTCGCAATACACCAGCCCCTGACCGTGACCTTGAAGGCCTCCCACACAGTAGTGAAAGATGTAACAGATTCCGTGTTGCGCTCGAAGAAGTCGAGAATGTCCTGTTCTAATTCCACCCTGAACGCAGAATCTGTGAGATGGGCGGGATTAAGGCGCCAGCTCAGATAGGGGGAGACAATGACGGGTATGCGCATGTTAAGGAGAAAGTCCTGGCCAGGTGGAGCGCATCCGCTAGCCAAGGCAGGAGGCCAGCCGAAAGGAACACATAATCAAGACGAGCCCATGAAGAGTGCACCGCCGAGTGGTGGGTACCCTGAGTGAGAGTGGGGTGAAGGTGCCTCCATGCGTCTATGTAGTGATGGTCCCGGACAAGATCGGATAGTGTGCGTTGGGTATGGGTGTAGTGTAGAGCCTGGGGGTGGGACCTGTCGAGGCTCGGCATCAAGGATGTGTTAAAGTCCCCCCCTAGTATGACATGGTTGATACCTAGGGTTTGAATTCTACCCCACAAGGTAAGGAGCGAGGAGGTATCATCCGTGTTAGGGCCATAATAACAAGCGAGAAGGATTGTATGTGAGTAAATCATCCCCCACAACATGCAATATCGCCCACCCGAGTCCGTCTCGGTGCCAGCAGGTATAAAGCGAATCCCCCGTCTAACCAGGATAGTAACCCCTCTGGCGTAGTTAGAGTAAGAGGAGAAAACCTTACAGGAGGCCCATCTAGATGCAAACACAGGGGAGCCGTCTGGCCGTAAGTGTGTTTCCTGAAGCATGGCGATGGATACCCCGTGTCGATCCAGGTAGCCTAAAATTTGCCTCTTCTTGCGCGGGTCGTTGAGCCCCCGAACGTTCCATGTCATGAGGCAAAATTGCTGCATCGGGTTCGGTTGCCTCACGTCACCCATGCTGCCAAGTATAGCCGTGTGCAGCTAAATATTACCAGAAGTCGGCCTACAGCAGTGTAAAGGACAGTAAATAGACACACCCCCTCCCCCGCCCATCCCGCCAGCCCATCCCACCCACACCCCCGCACCAAAGCATCAATAACAGTGTAAATCAAGAGCATCCACCCACCCACAACGGCTACCCCAACTTGCCGTGCAATACTGTCCCACCCACCCACCCAGAATCTCAACCAACCTGGAACAAAGGCCGAGAAGTCGGCTACAGTAACCTCAGCCCGCAATAGGGGAGAGGGACAGTGGGGAATACCCATTGGGGGGTCCGAACTAGGGGCTCCAGACCTGCCAACCACCACCCTACTCACACCCGCTTACAACCAGGTCGCCCCAGTTAGCACTACGGGACGGAGGTGGTCTAGTGAGCACACAAAGTTCATTAAAACCAGCCATAGATGTAATAGAGCAGAGACCTCACCACAGTACTTAAGTGTCCAATGCAGCAGGACCGCTGCACAGTGAATCAAGCGTCTTATGGGGCCATCGAGTAATGTCAGTCCTGCTGTGACAGCGGGGAGGGCGATCTAGAGCGTCGACGGGTGAATTCCTCTCTTTGCTGGGCCTTCTTACATTGTTTAAGATAGTCTTCAGCCTGTTGCGGGTTCTGAAAGAAGTGGTGTTTACCCTGATGGAAGACTTTTAGTTTCGCCGGGTACAGCATGGCGTAAGAAATGTCCTGGGACTGCAGTTTCTTTTTCACCCCCGCAAATTTGCGCCTGGCGTCTTGGACAGCAGGGGTAAAATCAGGGAAGAAAGAGAGCATCGCATTTTCATAAGGCACAGATTTCATTTCCCTTGCCCGGCGTAGCACCGCATCACGGTCTCTGTAGTTGAGAAAGCGCGCTATTATGGGCCGGGGAGGGAGGCCCGGGGGAGGGGGGGCAGCCAGGGAGCGATGGGCTCGCTCTACAATAAGATGAGGGGAGAAGGATTCCTTACCAAACAGTTCTGTGACGAGGTTTTCAACAAATAACTCCATCTTCCCCGTGTTGGTGGACTCCGCAAGGCCCAAAATTCGGACGTTGTTCCGGCGCGATCTCGCTTCTAAGTCCTCGTTCTTGTCCGCTATTAGTTTGAGCAATTTGTCCATGTGCGTGAGTTGGCGATGCGAGGAAGTGGCATTGTCCTTCAATCCTGAGATCCTTTCCTCAGCCTCCTGAAGCCGGGTGTCATGGTGTTCAAGTTTCGTAACTACGCTGTCCATACGTGCATTAATGGTGTCGATCTTGGAGTCAATGGATGAGAGGCTTTGCCTCATACCCAGCAGGAGCGTTTTCCAGTCCTCCTCTGGGGGGGCCGATGTAGAGGGGCTCCCCCCACCCTCCGGCGTCACTTTGGGAGTCTTTTTCGATTCAAACGGGATTTTCGATTGTCTGGTATCGTTGCGGCCCATGGTTCGTAGTGGCGTCCGGGACGCAGCAGCAGAAACGGCCGCCAGACCTCCGAGGAGAGGAGACAAGGAGGGGGATTGCAGACGTAGCTGTGCAACCGGGCCCACTAGCACCGACGCAATTGGTGATATGGATGCGCTTCAGGAGCCGAGAGAGGGGAGGAGAGTGCCGCCAGTGGACTTCGAGGACAGGCGCAGGAGGTGTAAAGCAGGTTCCTAGAGGCGATACAGTTCTCCAGGGGTGCAGTCCCCGTTCCAGAAACGAGCCCACCCAAGATGGCCGTGTGCGTTGATGAAATGGCGGTGAAATGGCGAGGGAGGAAGGCGAGCCCGCAGAACCAGGCTAGGCACACCAGGGAGCAGGCTGAGCAAGAGAGTCCCACGCCGCGCAGAGGAGGAGCCCAGGGGGCAGGTTCGGCAGCCGAGAAGACGCCGCCACAGGCAGCCGGCTCCGCAGAGCGCGCCGCGCCCCACGCCGCAGGTCAGGCAAGTACAGGCAGCTTTTTTCCCCGTACCTCGCTTTTGGCACCAAGTGCAGGCAGCAGTCCGTTGGGAGGCTCGGGGATCCGGCAGAGTCCGGGCACACCACCAGGGTTTTGATCGGGCGCACACCCAGCGCCGAGGCGGTAGAAGGGCGTCCGAGCCAGCAGCAGGTAGACAAATCCGGCCTCGCACAGGAAGGGGGAGGGGCCCGCCCGTCTAGGCCGCGAAGCCCCGGGCTGCCGCAGCTGAAGTGTCCAGAGAGGGCGAGGGGTCGGTTGAGCGCGAGGTGCCGGTATCAAATTTCAAGCCAATTTGCTCCGGCTCCGGGAGCGCGGCGTGGAAGCTGAGGATACCGGAGCAGTCCCCGCAGTGAGGAGGTCAAGATGCCGGTAAGCAGGAGACGTTAGAGCTGGTCAGGATGGCTTGGAGGATGGCGATGGGGCTCGACTGGGCGAGAGCCTCACAGCAGTGTGGCCATCTTGGTCCGGCGCCACCTAGCGCCCCCCTGGCACCGCAGGTTGATGATGGACTGTCAGAAGGTGTAGGAATCATGTACACTGCCTGGGTGGTTGGCGGAGATTCCCCTGTCGTCTAATTTTGCCTGGACATTGGTGGGATACGTGCGCTTTCTGTTGGGGTTATTGTGTGCAGTGTGCCAGGGGCCAATAGTAGGACATTTGTGCAGTCAATTGTCACCTGACATGTGCGGGAAGCCAGCTGAGGCATAGACGCTTGGTCTCCGGCTGTTCCTGCGCAGTGTGTGGGAAGTATAGATAGTGGGGTACCAAGCATGACCGTTGTGAGGGACTTGGATTGGCCTGGCTGTGTGACTCCTCCGTCTCAGGCGGTTGTTGGTTGGAGGGTACCAGAGGGCGAGAAGTGCAGCACAGCCAGCAGCTTTGTCTGAGGTGGGATGTTGGTTGTCTGCTGTGTTGGTACCGTCAGCCTGTGGAAAATGGTGGTCAGGATACGGGGGAGGGGTGTCCCTTTGAGCATGTAGTGGGCAATGACATTCTCTGGTGTTGGGTCTCTGAGGCTGATGCATTATCTGAGGGTCGCTGTCTTTGTCTGCACTGCCTCAATGTTGGTCCTGGGAGGGGCGGTAGATGTCTGGGGGGTGGGGAGGTTCCTGGGGTGGTGGCGGTGGGTGTTGTGGCCCTCTTGGGTGTCTGGCCCGCATGTTCAGTGGCTCCATGGCATCTGTTGTTCTTCAGGTATGGTTCAGGGCTGGGATCCCTTTTGTGGTGCAGGCTGTCCTCCGACTTTGCACCAGGTCAGAGCAGGTGTTAGTTTCCTGCTGCTAACGCGCCTTCTCCCATGTTTCATGGTCTTTTCGCCGATCTGGCTGGTCGTTGAGAATGTTGCGGAGTGGTGTTGTCACTGCTTTTGACACGGAATCGCCTACTCTGCATCTCATTAGCGATAGTTGTGGGGGTCATCTGTGGCGATGTTTTTTGCAGCTGCTATCGCAGGTAAGCTGGTGCTATGGGCTGTTAGTACCAGCTTGTGAATGGGGTGATACATTTATAGTGACTTTGGCTGCGATAAAGTGCTGATAACTCCTTGAGAATATGCCCCTATATGTTCTTTGGTGAACCCTGTCCTTATCTGCCTTGCTCGCAGGAAGTCATTTTCCACAAATAATTCCCCATACACAAGACACCACTGCGAGCAGATAAGAGCAACACACCGAGACGGTGCTGTAAACAACTGCACGTTAATAAACATAACCTTCTTGAAGAAATATAAAGGGGTTCTTTCGCACTGCAATAAAGCCCTGGCAGCGGGATTTTGCAAAAGCCGCGGGGACTTTACAATTTCCAACTTTAATGAAATGTAGCTCTAAAGCAGGTATGATTTAAGACCTGCGGCTTTGATACACTGTGCACCTCTTCAAGCACGTTCTTTTTGTTTTTTGTTTAAAGGACCGCAGTTTCCAACAGCTTTAGAATTGCGGTGTAAGGGGAACATCAACCACCCACACAGATTGACAACAACAGAATCTCCTGGAGCTGTATTGATTAGGATCAATTTGCTCTGCAGCGTCCTTTCCTGTCAGATGATTGGACACTGACCAGGAGGATGCCAGGCTATACAGTGGCACCTCAAGTGTTCAGTTCCTGACTTTCCTATTACATACCGAAGATAATCAGGAGCGCTAGTGCACCTGCAGTAAACAAAGACCACAACTCCCACAATGCTTTGTAGTTACACGAAGAGGCACGGCTGAATCAATGCCCTTTAGTGGTCACGCAGAGGTCTGGTAATAACCCTCGTTGTAGCCAATATTTGAGGCAGAAGGAGGACAGTTAAGTGCTAATTTCTTCTCTAACAGTCGACCAATAATGTGACCACTTGTCCAATACATGCACACTCTTTTAAAAGTAGCCATAGCTGGCAGCAGAGAAAGATGTACCCTGTCCAGCCCCTGAACTCGCTAGCTCTATAGAAACGCCATGAGAAACGCTTGTTTCAAAATAAATTGTTCCTCTGGTACTGAAGGCGGAACAGGTACAGGCCTGCACCCTCTTTATCGTGCATTTGCCTCGGGCACAGAGATGTTGATCAGCATCGAGGCTGCCCGCCGCATACCAGGGTAGGAGATTGATGGAAGCAGAGTTTGATGCCTGCATGGTGGGAGATGTTTCCGTTCTGAACACAAACTGTAAGTACAGCACCTCTGGTCTTCTTTGCAGAGCTCTCAAGCTCCCACTTAATACCTCGGACGAGGCAGGAGGCGGCTTCCCGGGGGTGGCCTGGTGTGCTCCCTGAGGCTGCTGAAAGCATGAGAGAAAGGGATGGTGGGCCTCATTTATGAGGCCCCTTGCGCCATCGGAACGTCACTTTTTGTGACGTTGCGTGGCGCATAAGCCTGCGTGATATTTATCAGGCAGCACTAAGCCACTTATTTTGGCTTAATGCTGCCTGATAAATAGCAGTGTTCTGCGTTAAAAGGGCGTGCAATGGGTGTTGCTGGGGGCGTTCCCAGCAACATCCATGGCTTTTTGACACTGCCCCAGATTTACAAGAAATCGTAAATCTGAGACAGTGCCAAAAGCTTATGCCTCCCCAGGGGAGGCATAAGGGAGGCGCAAACGGGGAGAAATATCTTTATTTCTCCACGTTTTTCCTTTTTCTATGTGTGTTGCATTCACATAGAAAGAGGAACAGCCTCTTTTGATTATTTTTGTACAGATAGGTGTCCCTTCCTGTACAAAAATAATCATCCCCGCAACGCAGGCACCCTTGCGCCATTGTGCAAAGGTGCCTGCGTTGGCGCACAGCAACCCATTGTGCGCAGGGCAAAAGGACAGGAATGCCCCTTTTGTATCTAATAGATACGGCGCATTCATGCCCTTTTCTTTTGCCGTAGGGAAGCTCAGCAGGAAGGACTGCTGCACTTCCCTACAGCAAAACCTCATAAATGAGGCCCGGTGTTTGGACCGCACAAACTTGACGCAAACTTGAAACTCTTCTTGGATGGACCTTTATCTCGGAATAAGGCTTCAAATCATCAATTCAGCAACATAATAATGGCAGTGAAGCAGATTTTACCCCCACAGTAAAACAGGAAGAAGTGAATTTGCAACCATGAAGGTTTATTAACAAATTCTTAAAATCATAATCTCAAATTGAATAATACATTGATAATGGCCTGAATACAGCATAAGCAAATATAACCCAGTCAGGTCAAATAACAAATGCATAGCCAAGTTATTAAGAGACAGCATGTGCACATTTAGATACATTCTGGGGCATATTACCAACGATTAGCGATATTTATCGCTAACGAGGCTTAGCAACAAATTTTTAACGCTTAGCATGAAATTATCGCAGAGATAACTTGCTATTAGCAAGGTTTATCTCAGAAGTGATAAAAATCCTTGCGCTAACTGCCAAATGAGAGATTATCGCTGGAAAACCAACGATAATCTCTCGAAGTTTGGCGTTAGCTTGATGATAGGGGCTCACAAACTTAGCCATGATATCCACCTTCCATAGGATATCATGGCTAAGTCTGGAAAATACCAGGTGTAAAAAAAGCAGTGCTAACCGCGGTTAGCGCTGCTTTTTTTTTATCACTAACAGGGTTAGCGAAATCCTTGATAATAGTAGAAATGTTGCTTATCAACATTTCTCCTATTATTTTCTCTGGAACGCCCCCTTTGCATCTCATTAGCGATGCAAGGGGAAGCGTAGAGAAAAAGGGTGCTAACATGCGAATTTGCATGTTAGCACCCTGTTGCTGATAGGGAGATAATTTTATCTCCGCTTTCTTGGCTTTTAAAGCCAAAAAAGCAGAAATAAATCCCTTGATAATATGCCCCTCTGTTTCCATGAAGGAAAACTCCTTCATGCTAAATCAAACTGTGGGCAAATCGGGGAATCTAGAAGCAGGAGAAGTCCGGAAATATAGCATCGCAAATAGAAAAGGAGAAATTGACTTGCTGTAGAAGATATCTCTAATAGCAGAAATATAAGGAGCATTGTATCTCAAGGGAGAAAAAGGAAATACAAATACAAAGCACATTCGGGGTCAAACAATTAAAACATGAACTCACTTCTAAAATACACATTGCATGAGTTGTCAGAGAATAACAACCAATTAACTCTAAACATTCACAGTCACCTTGGTGTTGGCCTCTTTCTCATAGTCAAGGTAACAGGCAGCTCCAGTCCCACAGCAATGGCGATATCCGACAAAGGGAGCACTTCTTCTCCTCTGATTCCTTCCCTTCCCAGGTGCAGAAAGCTAACATTCAAATAGTTAGCACCACGAAAAGGCTTTCACAAAACGTTTCAGTAACAAATAGATGATTTCATTAAAATGGAATCGGTTATTCTGAGGCATACAACGACTCACGCTAACTTAATATGAATATACTTTAGTTATAGTTAATCAAATATATAAAAGTCACTCATTATATTCAGTCTAATTGTAAAATATCCTTTGGATGTATGCCAGCAATGACTACACGTGTTATATATTAGCATGCCTTTAAATTAAAATTTTAAAAAATGACACTTTGTCACCACTGCCAAACACCATCCTGCCCCAAAGACAGAAATGAGTTTGGGTGCCCCGTTTGGGGTTAGTCACCGGTGCAACAGGTGGATACATCACTGAGAGGAGAGTTCTGGCTGGTGCCCAGAGAGAGACCTGGTGATGTAATGGAGAGGGCAGGGAGACCCCAACGCAAAGATCTTAGCTCTATAGTACCTCAAAACATGGAAAGCCACCATCCTGAGCCCAAAATGTCCACGGACTCGATAATTCTCGCCTCGGTGCCTATTCTAATCATGGGGTCCCACGCTGCAACTCTGGGCAATAGTTGCTTAATCTCCACTACGGCGGCCCACCCGCTGCGGGATGCTTGGCTTTCACCCTGGGGATACCCAGTAGGGCTTATCTCACGGGGAAAAACCAGGACGGGTTCCCAAGGCAAGCGCCTTGATGCCTTCGGGTGATACGTGCGCTATATAAGTCGCAATACATTTACATTTACATCATCAAAGCAGGAAGCTAGATTCAATACTTGACTACCAACCACTACAGGAGTTCTAGATCCTCCTTTGCAAGACATCCATAGTGGAACCAACCAACCCCCTGCAGGCATTCTACATCCTCTCTTACATGGCCTCCATATTGGAATCTCAATTTGAGCAGACTATTTCAACTTCAAGCATAAAAATAGGACAAAAAATTGACACTGACCTCAGTGCACAGGATGACCTAAGCAACAGAGATCATCAACTCGAAAACACTGTCACTGTCATGCTATGGGTAAATCCAACAATCTTTAACCAAAATCTATGCCCAATTAGCTTCCTTGGGAATTTTCCTTGTAATTAGGCATGGGATCACATGAAAGCCTAGCTCCTACATTACCTTGATCTACCTGTAAACCTGGGCGTGTGTCAAGTCCTGTGGAAGAGTATTAAGAAGATGGTGACTGAACGGACAGATCAGGAAGCTCAGCCTCCCTGACACAATGTAGGGGGAGAAACTAAACAAATAAAAACTTGACCTGAACTTGATTCATTTAAATAACAACTTTCCCATAACTCTTAAATGACCCAGAGAAAGTTGAAAGCAGCTCCCTAGTATCTTGCTATATATACAACCAGGTCAAAATTCCCCAAACAGCTGCCCACACTTAAACAAAATGTAACAAGACTTAGGCAATCTCAAATGCTAAACTATGGTCATCAGAAGGAGAAACCCAGTATAAGCCTGCTGTAGGGATGAACCAGGCCTCTCCCAACTCAACTTATGTTAAGCTTCTCTGTTTTCCCTGAGCATCAGATCATTGCCACATGCAATGAACATATACAGAGAACAATTCACCTAAATCTGGCACAAATATTTGAACCCAAGCAATATAGCCTCAAACAAATCCAGATGCAAATTCAATGCGTCTCTAGTAACCTCTCACTCAGTACCACTATTACTTGATTATTCCTTTTCTATTCCTTTTAATGGACATCCAGACCTGGAGACAGACATTCAACAACCTTCTCAAAATCACTGAAATACAAAGAATAACCGTCAGACCCGTGCCCACACCACATCTTCAACAAAACCAGCACCACCATTGCACCCCATCTCCGCAAAGTCATCAACATCTCCTTCCAGAAAGCGACCTTCCCCGAGAGCTGAAAGCATGCCGAGATCAACGCCTTACTTAAAAAACCCAAGGAAGACCCTAAGGACCTCAAGAACGTCCGATCCATCTCCCTGCTCCCAATACCTGCGAAGGTCATCGAGAAGACCGTCAACAGACAACTAACCCGCTACCTTGAGGAGAACAGCATCCTGGACCCTTCCCAGTCTGGGTTCCGCAACAATCACAGCACCAAAACTGCCCTCATCGCCACCACCGATGACATCAGGGCCCTGCTGGACAACTGCAAAACCGCGGCCCTCATGTTGTAATTTGGCAGCGATTGGGTTAGCATTAGCAGAAGCCATCCTGTTTTTAGAGGCCATCTTGTCTGTTTTGTGGAATCCATTTTGTATTTCTGGCAGCCATTTTGTTTGCCATGTGCTACCACGTGTATGCCATGTGCTCTGTCCTACCTTGCTGTTGTCTGCTCTTGAAATCTGCCTAGAGACAGGTTATATTTAGCCTCTTCCACTTTGCACATGCTCAGTTGAGCTTGCAGCTGTCCATGCAGCTGCTGTTAGTCTGTAAATGTCAGGATGTGTTCACCAGAATTAGCAACTGTTAGCTGCTCCCACTTTTTGACTGTGCTTTTTTTGTATGACCTTATATGTTTCTAAAACCTACTTTTTGTACTTGTACCGCCTTCTTTTGAGCCCCTGTGTGGGTATAAAAGGACCAAGCTCCTTCCATTCAGTGTGCTACTTCATACATTGCCGAAGGATGTTGTATGAATGTAGTTCCACCTCATGAGGTTAATAAACTTTGTATTTTCTATTCCTGTTTCTTTCCAACATCTATCCTATTGGTCTGAGGACTTGTGCAGAGAAGGGCGAACCCCTTGCACTGGTAGACCTTGCTGAGGCTCACCACCACAAATTGGGGCTCATCAGCGACTCAGATGCCCGAAGGAGTGGTCGAAACGGAGGATTGGAATCTCGCTTTGGACGATCACTGCCCGAGGAGACCTGCATCTTGGCAACCACTGCGTTTTTCCTCTCTTTCTGATCTGACCCTCCAGGTGGTGCCGGTCCTCGACTGAGATCTCTTCTGTTCATTCGCAGTGCAGTGACCATTTGGTCGATTTGAGAACTTGGCAGTTGGAATCTGGACACCAAGTGATTGGTAAGAGTAGTTATGCGGCACTTGCTGTTGGCTTTTGATGCCTGGGATTGGTAAGGTAGTTTAGTAATGCTTACTGTGGGTGGCTTTGGAATTTGGGAATTTGTGTTGGCCAACTTTGGATTTGTATGGGATTGATATATGAATTACAATTTATATAGGCAGGTAATGAGGGGAATTTTCTCTGTTTTTGAATTGATTTAAACGGCACAACGCACTACAGTACCTAAAATGCTACTTTGGTTATAATACTGCATATTCTGCTCTATTTTTGGCATGCCTGTTTCTAGCACACTTCGTAGGATGTGTTGCTTTTGTAGTGGTGCCAATTTGAGACTCGATGAAGCACAACTGGCCTCCCCGGAGGGGACGCCTAATAGAGACATGTATATTAAATGTGGTATTTCTTCTATAATGTACAGCACGTTATGGAATAAATATACTCGTAAGGATCCTGAGTTGCGTTGGCCTATGCATGGGGGTATACAACCTTTACAACGCAACTTTTACCACGACCTACCATTACCACGCATTTTTTACAATGCAGGATCCATTACAACGCATACCATTACCACGCATGTATTTACAACGCAGGTACTTTTACAACGCATACCATTACAACGTAAGTATTGGTAAGTATATTATTTTATTAAAAATATGATTTGGGTTTTTTGGTAAAGGGGTATTTTTAGGGTTCAGGGTCAGTTTTGGGTTTTTGGGTAAAGGGGTATTTTTAGGGTTCAGGGTCAGTTTTCAGTTTTTGGGTAAAGGGGTATTTTAAGGGTTTAGGGTCAGTTTTCAGTTTTTGGGTAAAGGGGTATTTTTAGGGTTTAGGGTCAGTTTTCAGTTTTTGGGTAAAGGGGTATTTTTAGGGTTCAGGGTCAGTTTTCAATTTTTGGGTAAAGGGGTATTTTTAGGGTTTAGGGTCAGTTTTCAGTTTTTGGGTAAAGGGGTATTTTTAGGGTTCAGGGTCAGTTTTCAGTTTTTGGGTAAAGGGGTATTTTTAGGGTTCAGGGTCAGTTTTCAGTTTTTGGGTAAAGGGGTATTTTTAGGGTTCAGGGTCAGTTTTGGGTTTTTGGGTAAAGGGGTATTTTTAGGGTTCAGGGTCAGTTTTCAGTTTTTGGGTAAAGGGGTATTTTTGGGGTTCAGGGTCAGTTTTGGGTTTTTGGGTAAAGGGGTATTTTTAGGGTTCAGGGTCAGTTTTGGGTTTTTGGGTAAAGGGGTATTTTTAGGGTTTAGGGTCAGTTTTGAGTTTTTGGATAAAGGGGTATTTTTAGGGTTCAGGGTCAGTTTTGGGTTTTTGGGTAAAGGGGTATTTTTTGGGTTCAGGGTCAGTTTTGGGTACAGGGTAAAAATTAAATATAATTAAATTTAAATTACATTAAATTAATTTGATTAAATTAAATTAAATTAATTAAATTAAATTAAATTAAATTAAATTAAATTAAATTAAATTAAATTTAATTAAATTAATTAACTTAAATTAAATTAAATTACATTATATTAATTTTAATTAAATTAAATATTAAAAAATATTATATACTTACCAATACTTACGTTGTAATTGTATGCGTTGTAAAAGTACCTGCGTTGTAAATACATGCGTGGTAATGGTATGCGTTGTAATGGATCCTGCGTTGTAAAAAATGCGTGGTAATGGTAGGCGTGGTAAAAGTATGCGTTGTAACGTCATACATCCATGCATGGGTCATTTGATTTACGAAAAATTCAGTATGTGGAACAACGGATGTTTAAGCTAAAGGCTAGACAAGACATGTTTGACTGTATATGAATGTGGGAGAAAGAAGTGCGTGAGCGAATGAAGCGTGAGCAAGCCTTGATTGAAAAAGAACAGCGTAAGAGCATTCATGCGAAAGCATTGGAAATGAAAAATAAAGAAATGAAAGAACTTAAAGAGAAAGAAGATAGGGAGCGTCATTTACAGGTAAATGGCCCATACGCTGTTCGTATACCTCTTTATCCTATTCTTAATAAACCCCAAGATGATTCGCTCTTGTTAGTTCGTTCTCCACCTCCGTATACTCTTCCTTCTGCTCCTTATGACTCAGATGAGGACTCTCCTGCAGACCAGGCGAAAGCACGGGAAACTCGTTCTATGTTGTCCGCTGAGCGTGCGTCTCAGCTTAGATCTGCTGCTCGTAAAGCCGCCTATAATATTGCTCCTGCTTCTGAACTTTTAGATGATATGAAGGATTGGCAGGAAAGGGAGCAAGAATATTTTACAGAGGTGTTTGCCGCAGAAGTTGTTGAACGGTTTAGGAAACATTCTGACGATTTGGAGCCTGTTGATATAGCAAATGATTGTAAGCAAATGCATGATGGTCTTTTTGTCTTTTCTCAGGTGGCTGACTCAATCAGGCGTTTGGTTAAATTATGTGTTGAGACAGTCCATTTGCGGGAAGAAAAAAAGGCAGCAGACGCAGCTGCACAAACATCTCAGACCGGCATGGCCCAAGCTTCTAGCTTCCGAACAGATAAGACTATGATAGTAAACGCGAAACCTATGCGGGAAGCCGCACCTTTGTATGTTCCTCCTAAAGGAATGGGTACAAGTGATGATAAGGCTTCTACTGATGCAAAGGGTTATTTTATTTATAATTGGTTTTACACTCCTTGCAATAGAGCGGATGTTATGGCTCTTACAACTGCATTTCCTGATCCACGAAAACAATCCAGCAGCCTTTTATGAGGAAGTTGAGGGAGCTATTAGCTCTTGTACTATGACTTTACCCGATATTGACCTGTTTTTCGGTTTGATATTACCCCCTGATATGTGGAGAACTGTGCGTAAAGTTGATGATCGTGTGACTTTTAGGGCATTATGGAAAGATTTAGAACAATTAGATGAAGAAAGAGAACCCGCACAGAAACCATGTCAGTTAATATTTGATCGTCCAGCAGCTATTATAGTAAAGTTAAAAACGATTATTGCCCCTAAAAAGATAGATTGGACTGTATTAGCGTCTTGTAAGCAAAAGACAGATGAATCGGTTTGTGACTTCTTCACGCGCTTTGAGAGGCATTCCACGATTTTAGTGGCCAGTCATTGACCGATGATACGGGCAAGTATCTGTTCGTCGATAAATATGTCGCAAACCTGTTGCCAGGAATAGATAGACACCTAAAGGCCAGTGAGAGTTCATGGACTACCTCTTCTCCGGTTTCTCTTTTAACTATGGCTCAGTATTACGAACTACAGGAATTAGAAGCGAAAGGCAATGAGGATAAAAAGACTAAAGAATTAAAAACGAAGGTTATGTTGGCTCAGGCTTATGGTCCGCCTTCAAGAGGCAATGATAGAGGTGGACGTGGATCTTATGGTTTGTCCTTTTCTTCTTATGCTCGTTCGAATTTGTCTGTTGACCAGTGTGCGTATTGTAAGAAATTTGGACATTGGGCTTCTGATTGTCTGGCTCTACGTGCTCAGCAGTATCCACGTGGTCCGGGATAAATGAGAAATTGTTCAGGATTTTCAGGGCCTAGAGGAAGCACGGATGATTGTGCTAGGTTTGATGCTAATACACGTGGACAGGATGGGTTTAACACTTTTGATAAACTAAATCAATATCAAAGGTCTGATTATGTGCCGTCTGATTTGAAAGATTCTGTTTATGCAAAGGATTTCCTAGGATGGGGTAAGGAATCAGTTGAAGTTACAGTAGATCAGAAGGGTCCCTATGTTACAGCACATGTTTTGGGTTCTACTGATCAGTTTCTGGTTGATACAGGAGCAGGGATGGAACACCTTCCCTTAGCCCATTATCACAACCGCTTGCATTTCATGTTGATAAATTTACTGCTCCATGTCCATTTTTGCTTTCTCCGAATACACCAGATAATATTGTGGGACTTGATATGCTCAAGCATTTCAGGGCTACGATACGATGTTCTCCAGAAGGAGTATGGGTTATTTTGAATGACAACTATCCTGTAATGGAGAGATCCTGCATTGTAAAAGAAGACATTGCATTAGCTTCACTCCCTAGTACTTTGTGGACTACTTCAGACACTGATGTAGAGCAAAGGGTTATTCCGCCAGTGCATATTAGTGTCAAGGAGGGTGCTTCATTGCCACGATTGCCTCAATATAAAATTTTATCGAGAAGGTGAAGAAGCACTTATACAGATTGTTCATGATTTGATTAAAGTGGGGGTTGTGGAGGAAGCTCCTTACAATGTTTGCAACAGTCCTATTCTTCCTATCTTGAAAAAAGATACTGACACTAGGATTTACAGATTCATCATTGATTTGCGAGAAGTCAACAAGATTGTAGTACCGCAGTACATTGCTTACCCTAGTTCCTCCAATAGCAACTACATTTTCTGTGATTGACTTGAAGAATGCTTTCTACTCTATTCCTATTCATCCTGATAGACGATATTTGTTCGGTTTCACTTTGAATAATAAATCATTCAGATTTTGTAGAATTCCTTAAGGGTACACTGAGAGTCCGAGCATTTATAGTCAAGCGTTGAAACGACAACTTGATTCCTTTACTTTGTCTGAAGGAGTGGCTCTCATACAATATGTCGATGACATCTTGGCAGCAGATACGCCTGAGCAGTGTGAAAAATGTACTTTGTCTCTACTTTCTTTTCTTGCTACACACAACCATAAATTGTCATGGAAGAAATTGCAATATTGTAGACCGAAGGTAACCTATTTAGGTCACCTTCTGTCTAAGGAGGGCCGTGCACTTACACCAGATCGCATTCAAGCAATTTTAGATACACCAGTACCTTCTACTCAGAAAGATGTCCGTGCATTCATTGGTTTGACTTCGTTCTGCAGGCAATGGATATTAGTATGTTCACACATTGTTAAACCCCTGCTAGCGCTTTTGACTAAAGACACTCCAATGCCCCTTCCACGGACAGATGAATGCCAGGATGCTTTTCGTCAGTTACGACAAGCTCTTTTTCGGCACCAGTGTTAGGCACTCCAGATTACACAAAGGCTTTTACACTCTATGTACATGAGAAAGATGGGTGTTAATTGTCAGTTTTAGTACAGGCACATAGTGACAAGCAGCGTCCCTGTGCATATTTTTCAGCAGTTCTTGATCCTGTTGCTCGAGCATTGCCTGGTGCTTCCGTTCAGTTGCAGCAACAGCTGTGTCCATACGTCAGAGTGAAGGGATAGTTTTGTCACATAAACTGTTGGTGCTAGTACCCCATGCAGTAGATGCGCTTTTGAGTCAGACCAAGACGCAACACTTGACTAGTGCCCGTTTAACAGGATACAAGTTGACACTGTTGGCCCCTCACATTACTTTAAAGAGATGTGCGACACTGAACCCAGCTACTTTGTTGCCATATCCAGCGACTCAGGCTCAGTCACAAGAATCTCACGATTGTATCTTCCTTACTGAGGAACAGGCAAAGGGTTGCGTCGACTTGGAAGATACGCCCCTTTCAGATGTAGATGTGGAACTGTGGGTTGATGGGTCCTGTTTGAAGTTACCAGATGGTACGACCTCAGCTGCATATGCAATTACGACACTTAAGACAGTAGTGGAGACAGCTCGCATACCACAGAAGTCGGCTAAAGCAGCTGAGCTAATAGCTTTAACATGAGCGTGTGAACTTAGCACTGACTTGCGTGTGAACATCTTTACAGACAGCCGCTATGCTTTTGGAGTGGCCCATGATTTTGTCCTACTCTGGAGGAAAGAGGCTTTCTTACATCCAACAGGATGCAGATAATGTACGGAGAACTAGTGCATAATCTTTTGACTGCACTTACATATCCAAAGAAAATTGCTATTATTAAGTGTAGCGCGCACAAGAAAGTCATTGGTAAGATAGGACAAGGCAACGCCTTTGCAGATCGCGTAGCTCGTGAGAATGCGATGCAATGAAGCACTACATCCATGTACGTAGTGAAATCACAAGCTGAACATTGGCATGATGCTAGAGAAGAAGTATTAGATATACAGAGATCTGCCTCTGTGAAAGAGCTGAAGCAATGGTCTAAAAAAGGAATGTTAGACGATGAGGGCTGTTGGCGTAACAAAGAAATGCATACGTGAAAATTGCCTGCTGCTTACTTACAGCCTATGGTTCAAATGGCACATGGGCCGGCACATGTTGGAGCGCTAGCAATAACGAAATTGCTCACACAAGTCTGAGAGCATCCAGAGATTGGCGGTACAGCTAAAAGAATAGTACAGTCCTGTTTGATCTGTTGGCAGTATAATCCTGGTAAAGGGACACGAACTCCTACAGGAGGGTTTGCTGCACCTTTTGAAGTTTTGCAGATGGATTACATCCAACTTGAATGCTGCAATAACTTAAAGTATGTCCTAGTGGTGGTATGTGCCTTCAGTAAATGGATAGAGGCATACCCTACAAAGGATAATACAGCTCTCACTACAGCGAAGGTGCTTCTAAAGGAGTTTTTCCCTAGATATGGTGTTTGCAAACTTTTGTGGAGTGACAAAGGACCTCATTTTATTGGGCAAGTTGTTGAGCATGTCTTGAAAGGATTAGGGATCAAACAGAAATTCCATGCAGTCTTCCACCCACAATCAGCAGGATTAGTGGAGAGGTACAACGCTACACTAAAGCTGAAATTTGCGAAAATACTTGCTTCCACGTCTTTGAAATGGCCAGACGCACTACCCTTGACATTGTTGTCCATAAGATCGGTGCCACATTCACGATCTGGACTTACACCATATGAAGTAGTATTTGGGAGACCGATGAACATTTGGGGAGTTCCTGAGCCACGCCCTGTACATGATGTACCATGTGTTCTGATGAATGATTATTAGTCACAGTTAACCAACAGTTTGATCTCTATTTAGCAACAGGTTCGAGAAGCTCTTCCAGACAGATCTACTGGTGAGGCCCACAAACTCAGTCCTGGAGACCGTGTGATGGTCAAGGTCTTCGAGCGGTCGAACAGTTTGGAGCCGAGGTGGCGAGGACCAGAGCAAGTACTCCTTGCGACGAGGACAGCAGTTCGAGTGACGAACAGGAAGAACTGGGTCCATAGCACTCACTGTAAGCGAGTGTCACCTGCCTTGGTGGAACCTGCTGTGCTGACTGATCATCAAGAGATCTTGGAAACGGAGAAGGGCCACGCTATCTCACCTGACGAATCTGAGGGAGTCTTCCCGGACCACGCGATTTCTGGAGCATTGCAAGTACCAACTGAGACCAAGGAAAGAGCCTGCATTGTCGAAAAGGACTGGTTGAGCTACCGCCCTGGGTTGGTGAAATGGAGTGCCACTGTGGCAAGGGGGGGATCAGTCTTGCAAAGTGACACCTGTCTTGACCCTCGGTGAAGAAATCAACGGCTGCCCAGGGATAAGAGCTCCAACTAATGTTTTTTTTTTACCACAAAATAATCATGTCTGCTGAAAGATCAAAAGTTGCTAAGATCTGTAATAAGAAATTCATTTGTGCTATAGGGCTTGTTGTTGCTATGGTGGCTATGGCAGCAATAACTTGGTTTGTTGAGAAAGTGGCTTCTGCTCGACAATTGCTGATTACCACTACTTCGGCACCAGCTGAGCATCACTATTTCACGCTTCCCTATCATGAGCAGTAGCATCGACAATCCTACCTAAACAATACATTTATCCAGATGTTGCATCATACACATAATGCCATGAATACTACCGACTGTTGGGTGTGTGGGATGATACCTTCGCACCAAGAGAAAGGAGGAATACCTTTTATTCCTCTTCTGTTCTCTCATAACAGTTCTGTCAAGCCTGGTTTGCGCTTTTGTTTGCCTCTGAAAGGGCCAACATTACAGAGATGACAGTAGGACAGATCAATTATCACCTTAATAAAGAATGTTATCCTGATGAGAATGGTTATCCTCAAGCTAGAGGAACAAAATGGGAATGGGAGGCGTACCAACCTGACAATATTTGTATGCCACATGTCTTCACAAATACAAGGACTATGAAGAACAATGGACCTTTTGTGATTTCTGTGACAAGAGCTAAAGCAGACTTATGTATTAGTAGTGTTGGGAGAATTCCAGTGGGGAGAAGTGAATGTACTGTAATTCTGACAATTGAAGGTGCCAATAACAGCAGTTTTACGCCTTCGCCTAATACATACTTCGTTTGTGGTAATAAGGGATACTACCAACTACCTGTGGCGTGGTCTGGGGTCTGTTGCGTGTCCTTTCTGTTGTCCCCTGTGCTTCAGGCACCTGCATTGTATCATCTCAACTTCAAGTTATACAATGACATTTCCAAGAACAGAAATAAGAGGACAATAAGTATGGATGAAGTTGACCAAACTGACACTGCTTTGCAACAATATGTCAACTTTAACTTGGGTTTATTCTTTTTTGTGGGTGCTGCATTAAACAGCAGAAAGATAAGGTGATTGACTTGTGGTGTTGTGGAAGCTGTTACCAATCAGACAGCAATGGCACTTGGGAACATTACAGAAGAGCTACAAGTTGCGAGGATTGTAGCACTCCAGAATCGTAAGGTACTTGATGTGATTTTGGCTGATCGAGGTGGTGCATGTCGTATCATTGACAGCAGCTGCTGTGTTTTCATTCCGGATCACTCGCCTTCAGTATATGATGCAATCTCTAAACTACATAGACTGGTACATGGCCTTTTTCGAACTGGTTGTGGACACTCTTTATTACTTGGGGCTGGAAGCTACTGACTATGCTATGTATACTATTGGAGATACTATTTACATGCTGTATATGTATACAATGTGGTCCCATGCTTTGCTCTATTTGCATCACGGCTTGTACACCTGCTAAAAGAAATGTTGCAGAAATGAAAGCACAACAAATGCTAAATAAAGAGGTCACTGAACTGATGAGCATCGATGTATAGGATGCATATCTAGATTACCCCAGATGAACGAATGTCTTCAGCTAATGCTAAAAGGGTTGTCTGTTGTAATTTGGCAGCGATTGGGTTAGCATTAGCAGAAGCCATCCTGCTTTTAGAGGCTATCTTGTCCGTTTTGTGGAATCCATTTTGTATTTCTGGCAGCCATTTGTTTGCCAGGTGCTACCACGTGTATGCCATGTGCTCTGTCCTACCTTGCTGTTGTCTGCTCTTGAAATCTGCCTAGAGACAGGTTATATTTAGCCTCTTCCACTTTGCACATGCTCAGTTGAGCTTGCAGCTGTCCATGCAGCTGCTGTTAGTCTGTAAATGTCAGGATGTGTCCATCAGAAATAGCAACTGTTAGCTCCTCCCACTTGTTGACTGTACATTTTCTGTATAACCTTATATGTGCCTAAAACCTACTTCTTGTACTTATACCGCCTTCTTTTGAGCCCCTGTGTGGGTATAAAAGGACCAAGCTCCTTCCATTCAGTGTGCTACTTCATACATTGCCGAAGGGTGTTGTGTGAATGTAGTTCCACCTCATGAGGTTAATAAACTTTGTATTTTCTATTCCAGTTTCTGTGCCAACTTCTATCCTATTGGTCTGAGGACTTCCACTGGTAGGCCTTGCTGAGGCTCACCACCACACTCATCCTCCTGAACCTGTCAGCCGCCTTCGACACTGTCTGCCACCGCACCCTATGCTCACACATCCACGATGCTGGGATCTGAGACAAGGCTCTGGAATGGACCACCTCCTTCCTCTCCGGCAGAACCCAGAGTGTCCGCCTCCCCTCTTTCCGCACCGAAGTCACCGAGATCACCTGCGGGGTACCCCAGGGCTCATCCTTAGGCCCAACATTGTTCAACATTTACATGGCACCGCTCGCCCACGTCTCCCGACTGCACGACCTCAACATCATCTCCTATGCCGACAACACCCAGCTGATCCTCTCCCTCACCAAGGACCCACTCACCATCAAAACCAACCTCCGCCGAGGAATGAAAACTGTCGCCCAGGCCCTCGTCAGCAGCAGGTCGGACTACGGAAAAGCCCTCTATGCAGGAGCCTCGGCCAAACTCCTGAAACGACTACAACGCATACAGAACACCTCCTCACGCCTGATCCTCAACATCCCGCGCCGCAACCACATCACACCCCACCTAAGAAACCTGTACTGGCTTCCCGTCAACAAGAGGATCACCTTCAAGCTACTCACCCACTCTCACAATGCCCTCCACAACACCGGACCAGCATACCTCAACAGACGACTCACCTTCTACACCCCCAACCGCCAGCTCCTCTCCGCTGATCATCTCGCCGCCAAGACCTAGAACACCCTCCCCACCCTTCTACGGCAGACCCAGGACCTGCTAACCTTCAGAAGACTATTCAAGACCTGGCTTTTCGAGCATTAGCAGCATCCCCCCCCCCCAGCTCCTTGAGACCCTCACAGGTGAGTAGTGCACCCTACAACTGTGCTGATTGATTGAAAAAGCTTGAGAGTAAAATCCCAGAGAAATAATTCCTTCAAGTGGGATTTTACCTTCAGTCCACATGACACAGCTACCAATGTGAATCAGACAGACAACAGAAACCTCTCATTATTTGACTCCTAAGATCACTTGAAAACACATAAAGTGAAACTAAGAAGTGAACACACCAATCCCCTTATCCCTTGCTCACATTGCTAGAGACCATGACAACAGAATTTCACCAATAGACAACACCTTTGCTTCTGACTCACCGACGCAATCATAAACTCTGATTCTTTTTACAAAAACCCCAGCTATTACTTCTTTGAACATTTGACAGTACATCTCTCCACCTGCCTAAACTCACACTTTTCCCTAAACATGATATACTGAAAACCAGGCTTTTAGAAGAAATCTTAGATCTAGCCCTTTCCATCTGGTCAACATCTCACAAAATCCTCTTATTAGGAGATTTTAATCTGCGGCTAGACAGCCAGAGCTATAACTAGTCAGCCAAACTTATGAAAATCCTTCACTGTCTAGGATTGCCTCAAATATTGGGTGCCACCCACAGAATGTGAAACACCTTCAACCTTGCCTCTTCGCACGGACTGTACATCCAAGAATAATGCTATGCCAACTTTATGGTCAAACCGCTCCTTGTTCTTTTTCTCAATAAAAATGTTCTACATCAAGATTCCTTAAGGCCTTCAGCAAAACTGATCCCCTTCATCAGCGAACACTGACCCAGGCTACCTCCTCAGCACCTTTCCACTCAGAATCATAGAAACTCTCAAACTCAAAAAACACAAACTGGATTGCAAATCATCCAACATCTGGTTTAGCACTAATCTAGCTTAAAAAGACATGTACAAGATGGTGCAACAATGGAGGAAAACGAAGGACCTCATAGACAAAGACAACTGGCAGTAATTCTTACAACTGAAACCAAATAAACCAAGCCTCATACCAAACTTAAGGCCTTTTCAAAAGTTTCAGGAAATATTTGACTCAGAAATACTGAGGACACCATCTACCAAGTCCAACTAATTCCATGAAAACCTATTGACATTATTTGAGAATATAATCTCACAGAACCTTCCCTCTTTACTCCCACTGAAAGTTACAGCTCTCATTTTTAGGCCGCCTATCTCCTAATCATTAGCCAAGCTCTCAAATCATCAAACGAAGTAAAGACCTCAAACCTCCCAATATAAGCATACAATAGGCCCCATCCTCTTAGAAATCAAAATGCATCTCTCCAGATTGGAAGACTACCCACAATACTAAAGCAAGCAGTTATAATGCTCTAATTGAAGAACCAATCTGCATACCCTTCATAGCTATAAATCTATAGGCCAATCTCGACCTCTCTTTCATCAGTGAAATCCAGCATGATCATGAACACAGAATTAGAAAATTGAGCTAATGATGAGATAATGAGAAACAAAAGAGTTGCCCCCATCCTCCAATGAAGGCATTGAATCAAATGTACAAGGGCAATGATTCTTTCGCACCTTGAATACTGCAACAAAATCTACATAGGAATACATAAAAAGTGTACAAAGATAAAATAAAATCAGCAACTAGAATCTGCCTCAGCCTAAAAAACTGTGTGAATCTCACTCCAGCTCTAAAAAATCTCCGCTGGCTACAGGTGGCCCAAAATTCACATTCACAGTCCTATGCGTAATCTGCTATTCTCTGGAAAGATCAGGCCTGAAATAACTACAAAATCAAATTTAACCTAGACAATGAATTAGGCCCCTAGATCAAGCAATGTAAAAATTATTGTTCAACGCAGCTTTACTTGAGAATTCCATTGTGGACACTCAATCATAACTATGGAACCTATTGATCTCAAACCGAAGGCATCAATTGACCTTGTAGTCCTTCAAGAGAAACCTGAAAAACTGCCTTTTGAAAAAAGCCTGCTCCATAAGTTAGTTAGGTAGGGACCCAAGTAGTACGGTGCTTAATGCGGTCCCGACCCTGACTACCGACGCCGGTCCCTGCCTTTTAATTTATAGTAGTGCGTTACGTCATGCACCAGTTCGTACGTTCAAGCTCAGTGCGGCGGTGGACTAGACTGCCACCCCGCACTGAGAACACTATATTCCTCTTCAAAATAATTAAACACAACACCAATAATTTTTAAGCACTCTGTTACCAGTTCTGGAGAAGTCCCACACAGCCACCTGATGCCGTCCGTCTGTGCATCCAAACACCTGGTTGTGGGCTTGATGCATCGCTTCTCCAGAAATAATTTCTAAATCCATGTCACCTTTCTCTGAAATATAACTTCTAACATATTCTCATCAGTGGGGCCCATAACATTGCAAATCAATCATAAACACTTACACTCTACTTCATGGATCGGTGAAATTCAAAGGAAAAGCTGCTGTATCATAGTGGAGTATCTAAAACTAAAATTGAATATTTATACTATTTACACCTGAAGTTTAGATGCGTTTACCATGGGTTTCATTAAATACGACATTTTATTTAGACACACCACCATTGAAATCAATGGATCTGCCAGTAAAAAATTAGGCGTAGGAAAACTCAAGACCAGCTTAATACTCCATTCATCTAATTTATATTAAGAGCAAACTTCAGCATGTCTAAGATTATTCACTTTATTTATTTTCTTTATTTCAAAAAGACAACATTTAAGGAATAAGGTTTAAATTCAAGATAGCTAGATTCATTTATTTAAGAAAACTCCAAATTAGACATTTTCCTTTTATTTTATAAAGCAAGAATTAGCAAAAGACAGATAGTTCCCAAATAATCACTTATTCTCCTAACATCCCTGGCTAAGCTCTCAGCTAAAGTGCATCTCCCTGTGAAAGGAAATTGAAAAATTATTCAGAGTCTTACGTCTCAGGAAAATCAGCATTCATGCAGCATCTCTGGTAGAAATCTAAGTGAAGTTTTTTCTTCAATAAAATCAGCACTTTTTATACCTTTTTCACTAGCTCTATCTATCTAAAAGTGTAACTTTCAGCCTAATTTCGAGTTCTGATTGGACAATTTTGGGGTGGATGAACATCATCTCGTCATCATAATATTAAATTTTCCTTCCGTCCGCAATTTTCTAATGGGTCCTTTGTTTGGCCCAAGTCCGGCCTAGTCCTGTTCTCTACTCGCAACTTTAGCATGTATTCCCACGTTCTGTACCATTGTGCTCATCATTTTGGCAGCCATCTATACATCCAGGCCATTATGTCCTTGAACCGTAGTCACTCCAGGCACAAGCAGCTCGCATTCAGACTTTGCTCGCGCATGCGTTTTTCTTTTGTGACCACAATAATCGAGTGACTCCATTTTCTTTTAGGCCTCACGAGTCAAAATTGGAACTATCATAGAAACAAATACAAACAAACGTTAATTTTAGAAAAATAGCCTTTCTGTTTACCTCCCCCCTTACTAAGGTTTTCCCTATTAGTAGTTACCTAGCAGATAAGCAACACTTAAGCGTAATATACTTACTTATCCCTCGGTTTCTGCCACAAATATGTAAACAAAAGCACATTTTTGCTACGTTCCATTATCTTAAAGCTGCTCATTAGTTTATGCCATGACAAAATCACATAATTAGTTAATTATGATTGCAACATAAGCAAAATTAGTTCCCACGTGTATTTATGTAGGTGCATTTCTTATTCTAAGTTGATTTGTCACATATATCATTCCATTAGTACTAATTATGGTTATAGAAGTGTGACTTTGCAAGGGGTACGCAAAATTTTCTTCTCCACCTCGCTCCATCAGGCTCTCACACAAAGAACCCTGCCAGACGAGATGAGGGGGCAGGATTAGTTCGAACGATTGTCTCTGGATGGGGCTGGAGACGGAGCCTCTTCTTTTTCGGTGCGCCCACCGGGAGACTCCGGAGGGGACCAGGCTAGCTCACTCTTCGGAATTCTTTGAGGAGATGGGGGCTCTTGACTTGGCATGCTCAGGGCTTTCTCTGGGAACACTCTTGCACCGTGAGACTGGGGGTCCCAACATGTACTTTCTTGAAAAAGGACACGTTTCGTGTAAGTTCTTCTGTGCCTTTCTGGGCGGTGACCATTGTGCCTCTTCGGCGAGTAACTGTCCATGGAGATTGCTGAAATGGGAGGCGGTATTTACTCCCCTGATGCCTGTCCTTGACGTACACCTTGTCTCCTGCATGGATGTTTGACGCTTTCGCCTTTCTGTTATCGCTGGACCGGACATTTGTGGTGGTTCTTTTTGCGAGAACTTGAGCCCCATCAATGGGGAAGGGACCCATGTCGGTAATGGGGGATCGTGTCTCTTACAACCCGGCCCAAGCTGGCAGGTCCTGGTGCTTGCTCCGCTGTGAGATGGGGCGTTAGACAGTATTCCCTCAGGAAGCTGTATAGTGCTCATTCGAGGGGTGCATCCTCGGCATGAGCAATGCGGATGACCTTGTTGAGGGTGCGCATAATCCACTCAACTTCCCTGTTTGCTTGGGGCCAACGCGGTGTTAGTTTCCGATGTTGGATGCCCCAGGATGCGAGGTAGTCCGCGAATTCCTGTCCTTGAAAGGGTGGGCCGTTGTCCGTCTTTACTATCTCAAAGATCCCATGTGTGATCTTTTCCACCTTGGTGATCACTTCGCCTGCAGTTTGGCTTTTCACAATTTAGATCTTCGGATATTGGTGTAGTCGTCTAGGACTACAATGGCATAGCGTCCATCTGGCAAGTGTCCAACGTCCATACTGACACACTCCTAAGGTCATTTTTGTGTTGGCTTCGGTGATGACAGGCACAGGTCACTCCGGCTAGACTGATGCATGGCACCATTGGCACGTTTTGACGGCCTGTTCTACCATCGGGTCCATTCCTGGGAACCACAACTTTGCTCTTAGCCTACTTTTCACTGTTACCACGCCTTGGTGCCCTCGGTGTGCGAGGTCCACTGCCTGCTGTGTTAGGCTCGTTTGAAGGACTCTCAGAAGGCATCTGCTGCTCTTGGCAGACAGCTCTACTATGACACTCATCAGTGACTCCAAGATATCTTTCGCTGGGATTGTCCGCCTGGCCATGCTGGTCTGGATGGGTCACCAGTCATTTGCTTGGACTGCTGGGTAGGCTAGCTACAGACACTCATCGTTACTTGTGGCTTCGACCAGCGTTTCAATCATCATGGGCATCAGATGGGATCGTTGTGCTAGACTACCTGGTAGTCATAGCCTTGCAGTTGGAGTATCCATTTTTCTATCCTCGGCGGGGCTTCGAGGCGGACCCTTGGAAGAGGGGATGAGAGGCATGTGGCGGTGTACACTGTGAATGGGTGGCCATATACATAGATATGAAAGTGCCAACAGGGCCAATGGATGGCTATTGCCTCCCTTTCAATCTGCGAGTAGCGCTCCTCGGTTTTCGTTAGGGACCGGCATGCATAGGCTACGGGGCCCATTCTTCATTGCGTTGCTGTTGGGTGAGCACAGCGCCCAGGCCATAGGGGCTGGCATCTACTACGTTGTTGGTGGGCCATGCTAGGTTGAAATATGACAGCGTGGTGTCTGCCAAGAGGGCTGCTTTGGTGTCCCTGAAGGCTTGTTCTTGTTCCATGACGTAGCAGCTTTCGTCAGTTCTCGGAGTGGTTTTGTGACGATTGTGAAATTGACCATCCCCAGGAAACTCTGCATTTACGATATGTTTGTGGGAGCCATGGCATCGTGAATGTCACGGACTTTGTCGGAGTCGGGGGCTCCTCCTTTGTCTGAGAATGTATACCCAAAGAAGTTGATTTTCTTTTGTAGGAACTGACACTTCTCCCTATGCAGGGCGAGGCCGGCGTCCGAATCCATTGAAACACGTCACAGAGTCTTCTATGGTTATCTTCCAATGACGTAGCATAAACCAGGAGGTCATCACTGACATTTAAGACTCCTGGGAGGCTGCTCAGGACCTCTCTAATGGTGTTCTGAAACACCTCGGCGGCACTTGAAATCCTGAAGTGCAGCCTTTTGTATCCTCTCAGGCCTACATGGGTAGAGAAGGGGGTTATGTATCTGGGTTCGGGATGTAGGGGCAGCTGGTGGTATCCTGAGCGTAAGTCCATTTTCGAGAACGAGATAGCACCATTTAACTCACTGAGGATGGCGTCTATGGTGGGGGTTGGGTGACGTTCCCTCTTGATGGCCGCGTTTGGAAAGTCCATGTCTATGCAGATGCGCACGTGGCCTGCTTGATTTGGTTTTCTGGCCACTACGATTAGAGATACCCAGGGAGTGGGCCCGCTGACCTTTTCTATAATGCCTTGCCGTTCCAGCACCTATAGTTCCTCTACTACTTTCTGCCTTAGGTGGGAGGCAATGCGTCTTTGTCTCAGCACCACTGGTTGGACTGACTGGTCGATGTGAAGGGAGACCTCTTTGCCCTTTAGGCACCCTATCCCTTGGAAGACGTCATCAAACTCTTCCATGATGGCCACCAATTCTTCTTCTTGGACGGCGAGGGCGAAGGAGATTAGTCGCAGTTCTTCCACTGCGTAGCCACTGACCAGCATACCACTTCCCTCTTCTGTCACGTATACTAGACCTTGATGTCGAAGTTCAGTTTTGAAACATCCCATCAGTGGTATGGGCGTTTTCTGCCCATACTGAAGCATGTGGATTTCGGCTTCTCCTAGCTGTGGACATGGATTGAGGCTCCTGTACACGTTGGTGGCCATTAGTTCTATTGGCGCGCCGGTGTCTATGGTGGTCGTGTATCCTTATGCGGCATCTTGTAAATTTGTGCCTTTTCCCTGGTGGTTGGTCTACTGTGAGTACATACATAGTGGACTGGGTAGGCTCCCGTGTCATCGTCCATGTCCTCAATGTCAGGTGATTCTCCTACCGCTTGGGCCGTTTCCTTCCGTGGCTTCGAGACCTGCATACGGCCACAAAGTGGTTTACCCTGCCGCAGGCTGTACACTTTTTTCCTTTCTTTGGGCAGTCTTGCATGCGGTGGGGGGTGTGCCTCCGCAATATCCACATTCCTTTCCTCTGCCTTGTGTGCGTTTGCCAGGTGATCTACTGGATTTGGCCTTCACGACGCTTGCTTGCTCGACCTTTATGGGCGGTGGAGTGCAGCTTCCATGTGCGATGCCCAGGCCTTTGACAACTCCCTCGATCTTCCCAGCGTGAGAATGTCAGCTAACGATTTGCCGGACTCCTGGAGGATGGTCTCTCTTAGCTTCGAGGAATAGCAGCCCTGTATGATTTGGGCTCTAATTTCCTCTTGTTCATCCTGGAAACCGCACATGCTGGCCAGTTCCTTCAGGCGACCATGGAATGTGTGCAACGCTTCTTCCTCTTCTTGTTTAGCTTGACGGAAAATTAATCGCTCATAGTTCCTGTTTGCCATGGGCACGAAGTGTGTGTTTAGGGCATTCAACGGCATCACATACGTCTTGGGCATGGCCTCCACCAGAGTCTTGTAGATGCGATGAATGTCCTTACCTCCTAGGTGTAGGAGTAGAGCTCTGCGCCGTTCGCGGGCAATGCTTGCCCCTTCGAAGTAGAACTGAAGGCGTTCCATTCAGACCTTCCATTTCGGGGTGAGTGACAAGGGTGCGCCATCTACCACAAATGGCTCGATTGCCGGGATTGCCGCCATCAGGACATTTCTGGGGTTCACTTCACAAGCACTGCCACACCACAGCAGAAGCAGCAGCAGCCTGACCGAGGGCAGATGTGCCCAGGTAGCGCACAGGCCTGACCTTTCAGGCAATTCCTGTCAGTGCAGGTTGTGGATGTCCAGCAGGGGGCAGCTGGGGCTGAGTAGCCACTTGGCAGGGGTGCACTGTGGACTGGGCAGGCACAGGTGAAGCAAAGTGGGGGTGGCAGAATCTCAGAGCCTGCTCCAGGAGGAACGTGGGGCAGGGTAGCAAAACCCTTTGCCGATTGCAGGAACAGCAACAACTCTGTGGGGGCCTTGCACCATGCTACACTCCGCAATAGCATGGGAATGTTACCGCCTTCATTGTCAGTGTAATAACGCTCGGATGGGGGGCGCCGCGCGCGCGCTGCGAGCGCTAATTAATTACGGGACACAAGTGGTACAGTGCTTAACACGATCCCGACTACGGCTGTCGGGGGCCCGCCTTTTTATTTATAGAAGCGCATTACATCATGCACCAGTACGTACGTTCAAGCTCAGTGCGACCGCCACCCCGCACTGAGAACACTACACATATGACCAGAGGAATAGGACCCCTCACGGTATTTCTCTTTGTAAGCAGACTCTATAAACACTCTTTAGATCCTTTGCCGCAATCCATTAACTTACCTCAGATGAAAAATCCTTTCTAATTATGAATGCTTTCAAAGAAAAATACCAGTGCACATCCTATTCTTGATAACTATTATCCAATGGGCATCTAGCCACAAACATCTGATATGTCCAATATTCGTTAGTCCATAATTGAGGCACACAAATTTCATCAATATTCAATGTTCTTTTATTCTCTTGTCACAGCCAGCCGACGCGTGTTTCGCCCTTCCCGGGCTTTTTCAAAGCAAACACTCGTTCAGTTGAGCGATCTGTATTTTCTGCGTTAATTTTCACTAAAAGCTTGGCAATATTATTCCTCCCGGCCTTATATTTTCAACACATAAAGTTGCTGTGAGTAGTTTTGTTTTCGATCCCCATATGGCTATTACAAGCTCAAAGGTTTGTTCTTGGAGCCTTGATAAGTTCCATTTTTGTTCCCAAGAAAAAGAAAATTACATCCACTTCACACTGCCGCTTCACGATGCCTCAAGGTACACAGCGGCGCTGTCGGTTTAATGCCGCCGTTCGCTCAACTCCACAACTTTTGCGAAAAGACTTTCTGTTGTGCTAATTATGAATGCTGTAGTGCAATGAAGTGGGGACACTTTATAAATTAATAAAATAACAATTAATTAAATAAATTGAGTATTCATATAGTAGATTTTAGTCAGTGTGACCAGAGCTGCTACCTGTAGGAGAGTCCCATATGAAGTTTGAACCAAAAACAAGCGTTGTAAAAACCATAACAGATGGTGTTAGCTAGTAGCCTGCTGGCTTTGCTAATATTAGTTTTTTAAATAGTTTTGAAACACTTTATCAAAAATAATATCGAAAATATCTGCAATCTGTGCATGTGAACACAGATATATGTAAATGGTTCTGTAATAAAGTGTTACAGAAACATTAAAAAATTTCACCCTGTACATGTGTGCACATGGCGCACACATGGCAGCCATCGTTGAATGGGTTGAAAACCCATTCAGAGATGGCCATAGGTGCTTGCTGAAATCTGCTCATGCGCACTCACCAGAGTCCCTCTTTTAGTGGTATTAAAACTCATCCCGTAAAATGTATCTTGCAGTGTGCATACGGTATTTATTGCACAGTAAGCATTAGCCAGGTCTTGGTAAAAGTGTTAGATAATCTTCTAAGCTCTCACAAAGTTTTAAAAAGTAAAAGAAAAGCATAGTGATTATTCAGAACAACAATCACAATGGCCCACAAGTTACTGGCACCGAAAGGGACTACTTTATTTCTGAGTGATGACATTTGTTGAAAGTTAGGCTGAAACCGTCAACATTATCGGCGCCCTCTTGCTCTCCTTAACCTTTTTGTGCGCGTAAAACAGCCGCCATTTTTGAACACCATGGCTTCCCTGCTCCCGCCGAGAGCCAGCGCGCCTCTCTCCCATTCCTAACTTCGCCGGCATCCCCCGCATACTGACAACCCCCCTGCCTGCACCTGCCGCGAATCATAAAACCCCTCTTCAGCGCTGCTCTGCCCCAGACCCTCGTCCTGTTCCCAGCGCGACACCTCCCTTCTTCCCATTTATGATCCCCGGCCCTTTGATGCAAACCCCATTTCCCCGTGTGCCCGTTTGTCTTCCCCGTTCCCAGGCCGACACCCAGCTCTGCCGATACCAATCCCTTGCCCCTCCCCGTACAATAGAAAGCTTTCCTCCTCTAAGGACCCCCGAGATGATCAAACCCCCCCCCATCCCACGAGATCCGATCGAAACCCACACACACTGTGGATCGGCGGAATACCCAGCTGCGCGATGATCATCACCTGTTGTGAACGGGGCGGGGACTTCCACTGTAACCTTGCGTGGGAACGGGCTGGGAAAGGGGGGATTCTGAGGATGTCTTTCCGTACTTCAAAGTATCAACGAGAATGTGTTACATGCAATAAACAGATAAACGTGTGTATAAGAGGCCAGGCCTCAGGGATGCAGTTAGAGCACCTCAGAACGATACCTTCTGTCCGTTTTCGTTGTGTTCTCCTCCGGAGCGAATAAAAACCTTGTTTCCTGCCTTCCAGTCTCCAGCGCCTGCCTCTTCAATAGTTTAACTTCTTTGTGGGTTCAAGAGGCGACACCGCCGGGCAATAATTAAGGATCTTATATTCTGGTTGGTAGTGCCCCCCAGTTAGATTCCACAATTGGCGTCCCAAGCGTGGGGCCCATCAGCGACCCATGGATCCAGTGGGAGAGGTCCTGACGACAAAGTGAACGACTGCAACGATCGGGAAAGCGTCTGTCCGATAGACCCTCGTCTGACAGCCGATCATCCGAACTTCACTGGGTCCGAACAGACCTCTCTCGAGTGATCTACGGTCCTGACTGGGAACCATCAGGAGTGCCGCGAGGATAACGGAGAAGAGAGGACGATCGGGCGCTGGATTCGGAAGACAGGAAACTGTCCATGCGGTCCGGGTAAGGTCGTGTAACCACGACAAGTCGCGAAATTTGTTTGATTGCCTGTTTGTTAAAAAATACTAGTATTGCTCTTTTTTGTTTATTTGGAGATTCACTGTCTGCAAACGGAGAAGCAACGGTCTCTCTCTTTGCAAGCAGTGGAGGATAGGTAGGCCAACAGCCGTGCTTATTTTCTCCCCCACTCAATAATCACCTGAAACTGAACTGTTGTTCACAAACTATTGTTTCCTGGAGATTCCCTGTCTGCAAACAGGGAAGAGACCACCCTTTTTGCAGATAGTGAAAAAGGTAGGTAACGCAAATCTTTGCGGACCTACTCATTCTCCCCATTGTTATTTATCGGTCTTTTGTTATCTTGATCTATGAGGGATTCACTGTCTGCAAACGGAGAAACAACGGGCTCTCTCTTTGCAAACAGTGGAGGATAGGTAGGGCAGCAGCCGTGCTTATTTTTTCCCTCCCACTCAATAATCTCTTGAAATTGAACTGTTGTTCGCAAACTATTGTTTCCTGGAGATTCCCTGTCTGCAAACAGGGAAGAGACCACCCTTTTTGCAGATAGTGAAAAGGGTAGGTAACGCAAATCTTTGCGGACCTGCTCATTCTCCCCATTGTTATTTATTGGTCTTTGGTTTTTTGATCCATGAGGTATTCACTGCCTGCAAACAACGTAGAATAGAAATATTCTGTCCAGTCTTTGCACCTAGTGATAAGATAGGCAGTGCTGACTTTTTAGTCCCTCGTTACGAGCCGTCATGTCTGTCTTCTCCCCACTGATTGGTAGCCTGTTTAGCCCGGACCGCTTATTAGAGATGGACCATCCAGCCCCACTGGAAGGCACCCCTAATAAGGACATGTTCATGAAGCATGGATTGACCGCTATTGCCTATAGTAAACTATGGCATAAATATACAAAACAGGGTCAAGAAAGTCAATGGCCCCTGATAGGATCCTTCGATGATGATAAAATAAAAACGCTAGAAACTGCCCTGGGTAAAAACAAGACAACACCTACTATGCTGGATAGCTTCGGCATGTGGCGAAAAGAAACTGAACAGCGTAAAAAGAAAACTGAGAGTAGGTTGGAAAAAGAGCTGCAAAAAGCAGCCCACCTAGCTGCTCAGAAACTAAAAAAGGAGATAGAGGAAAGAGAGAAAGCTAAACAGAAACTAGAAAGGGAAACGCCAAGCCAGTGTCCGGTTAGAACCCCCTCCATGCTCTACCCTGATTTACCCTCGAAACGACAAGCCAATGAGGACCTGCTGTTAGGTCCTCCTATCATCTACATGCCCCCTCCATATGCCCCTTCTCAACCCTTGGCGCAGCACGCGCCACCCCCAGGTACAAACAAAGGTACCGCCACAGCGTCGGCCCCAATGGCCTCTGTGCCGGCCGAACCCCTTGTATTAAAACCCGCATCAACAACGACGTTAGACGACCATGAGACTCGAGGGGCTGGCCCTGCAAGAACAAACAGGCTAGACAAAGATGAGCGAGCGGGGATCGACAAAATAGCAAGGACACTGGTAGAAAGGAAGGATGATGAAGAGTACATCACAGATATGTTCAGCTCGTATACAGGGAGTCACAGACGACATTTTACCGTACGACTGTGTTATCATGTCTTGAATGCATACGAGGACCGATATCGAGAAAAAGGTCCCGAGAGCCTAAGGACTCTGTACCGGAAGGTCGATATCGGGGATGAGGGCGAGTGTGATGTGTCGGACCTCCTTACGCGTACGCTTGAGGTTTTCCGCCACCTCACTGAACGAAAGCCGGGAGCTAAATCCGCAGCCCCCGTAGTGACCGAACCACCAACCGAGCAATCTAACACCATGATGCCGATACGTGAGGCTGCCCCTTACTGGGTTCCTCCTCGGGGCACAGGGACTCACGATGATGCAAACAACCAAGATGCGAAGGGAAGGGTAGTATACAACTGGGTCTACCAGCCATGGGACCGGCAAGAGATACTGACATTCCGGAAATCTCTACCCGACCTACGTAAAAACCCCACTGCCTTCTATACTGAATTGGGGACAGCCCTGGGTTCAACTATCATGACCCTGGCTGACATCGACTTGTTCTTCGGGTTATGTCTACCAGCTGATGTGTGGAAGCAAATCCGGAAAGTCGACCACCTTGAGCTGTTCGGACATACCTGGTCACAACTCGATGAACTGGACAAACAACGGGGACCAGGACAAAAGCCGTTGAAATCCATTCTAGACCTCCCAGATAAAATCGTAGAGAAATTAAAAACCCAAATCCCAGAAAAGAAAGTGGACTGGTCGATAGTAACAGCCTGTCGCCAAAAACCCCAGGAGGACGTATCGGAGTACTTCTCCCGGTTTGAAACGGTGTTCTCCGATTACAGCGGCCAGGACATGACCACTGCAACCGGACACCATCTGTTTGTCCAGAATTATGTTAAGGGCCTATCTTTGGAAATCTCCCAGAAACTACAGGCCAGCGAGAGTAGTTGGGCAGCCTCCAAACCTACAGCGATTCTCCAAATGGCCCAATATTATGAGCATCAGAAAAATGAAAACGATAGGGCGACAGAGAGAAAGAAGAAAGACTTAAAAGAGAGGGTGATGATTGCCAAACTGCAAGGGGTGACTATAGGACGAGACCAATACCGGGGAAACTACCAGACAAACGTCCCTAAGACTACATTTCCCCAGGACCGCACTCTGACTCCCTACAGTGGACGCACAGACCTTAGAGAAGACCAGTGCGCTTTCTGCAAAGGGACTGGCCATTGGAAATCCCAGTGCCCAGTTCTTCTGGAAATGATCAGAAACAGAGACCCCCGGGATGTAGCAAACGGACCGAGACCTAAGGGACCACCACGAGGGCCCCCAAATGACGCAACGAACGACAGATCAAGCAGACCAAATACGTTCGATCGACCCAGACAGAACCAATATCAACAATCTGACTATGACGACACTCACACCTTTGCATAGGACAGCCAAGGGCGAGGGAGGGATCCAGTCGAGCTCTATGTTGACCAGCAGGGCCCTTATGTCACTGCTAAGGTCCTGGGTACCAAGTCTCCATTTCTGGTAGACACTGGCGCAACACGTAGTGCGTTATCTAAACGACTGATTCCAAGGGCACCCTTGTCTGGCTCACTCATAACATCGACAGGTTTCGATGGAACGCCCTCCACCAACCCTTTGTCTGCCCCGATTCTCTTTGACGTAGAAAACAACACCACCGACACCACGTTCTTGCTTTCCTCCAATAGCCCTGACGCCATTATGGGACTTGACTTACTGAAACACTTCCGAGCGACGATTAGGTGTTCTCAAGATGGAGTTCGAGTGTTTCTTTACGACAACCCCGTTCTGCTTAGACATTGTTCCCCCCGGCACATGTTTTCCATCACCGACGTTGACGCGTCCCTGCTTGACACTCTACCTCCGTATCTGTGGGCCAAAGCGGATTCGGACGTAGGGCGTATGTTAATTGACCCAGTGCACATTACTGTCCGACCAGACGCAACACTCCCAAAACTCCCACAATATCGGATATCGCCAGAGGGCGAGAAGGCATTGGTAATGATTATCCAGTCACTGATAGACGCAGGAGTGGTAGAGGAAGTGGTTAGCAACGTTTGCAACAGCCCTATCTTGCCCATTATCAAGAAGCAGGGAGAGGGAGATGAGAAAGCATACCGTTTCATCATCGACCTCCGAGAGATCAACAAAGTGGTGGTACCCCAGTACCCTGTGGTCTCAGACATCACCACCATCCTGACCTTGATTCCATCCACTGCCACCACCTTTTCCGTCATCGACCTCAAGAACGCATTCTTCTCCATCCCCATCCACCCAGACAGCCGATATCTCTTCGGCTTTACCCTAAAATCCCGCTCATATAGGTTTTGCCGAGCTCCTCAAGGCTACACGGAGAGCCCTAGCATCTACAGCCAGGCCCTCAAAAGACAACTAGACCAAGTCCGGTTACCCGACGGGGTGGTGTTGGTACAATATGTCGATGACATCCTTTTGGCAGCCGACACCACCCCTCTAGCGGTTACCGCCACCATTCAACTCTTGCACTTCCTGGCGGAAAATGGCCACAAGGTCTCCAAGAAGAAGTTGCAATTCTGCCTACCCCAGGTCACTTACCTGGGCCACCTTCTGTCCAAAGATGGAAGGAAACTCACCCCTGATCGAATCCAAACCATTCTAGATACCCCTGTCCCTAAAACCCAGAAGCAGGTTCGCTCCCTATTAGGCCTCACCTCCTTCTGCCGACAATGGTTGCCAAACTTCAGCCTCGTTGTAAAACCACTGCTTTCTCTGCTAAACAAAGACGTCCCTTTCCCACTCCCTTGGACTCCTGAGTGTCAAACTTCCTTCACGGAACTACGAGATGCCCTTTGCTCAGCCCCTGTCCTGGGTACCCCTGATTACAGAAAGCCCTTCTCCCTTTACACTCACGAAAGGGAGGGGTGCGCTTTATCTGTCCTGACCCAGGCCATCGGCCCTAAGCAACGACCGTGCGCTTACTTCTCTGCCACTCTTGACCCTGTCGCCAGAGCCTTGCCTGCCTGCCTTCGAGCTGTAGCTGCTGCTGCAGTCTCTATCCGACAGAGTGAGGGGATTGTACTCTCGAATTCCCTCACGGTACTGGTACCCCATGCAGTCGACACCCTCCTGAACCAAACCAAGACGCAACATCTGACGAGTGCACGACTGACTGGATACGAACTAACCTTGCTTGCCCCCCATATCACCCTGAAAAGATGCACCACACTGAACCCAGCAACTCTGTTACCCTTGCCAGAGAACGATCCCAATGTGCGCCCCGTACATGACTGCGTGACTCTTACGGACGAACAGACCAGGAGTAGGGTCGATCTCAGAGACACAGCTTTCCCTGACCCCGACGGGGAGTTGTGGGTGGACGGTTCTTGCATCAAACTCTCCGATGGTACCACTTCCGCTGCCTATGGAGTCACCACGGCTCGAACTGTAGTAGAAACAGCCCGCATCACCCAGCGATCTGCCCAGGCAGCGGAACTGATTGCTTTGACGCGAGCCTGCATCCTGGCAACAGGAACCACAGCGAACATTTACACCGACAGCCAGTATGCCTTCGGGGTGGTTCACCATTTTGGGCTCCTCTGGAGGGAGAGAGGATACTTGACCTCACATGGCACACCCATTTTGCACGGAGATTTAGTCTCCGCCTTAATCGAAGCTGTCCTCCTCCCCAACAGACTTGCCGTTATCAAATGCCAGGCACACAAGAAAGTGACAGACATTATTGGACAGGGAAATGCACTAGCTGACATCACCGCCCGAACGACAGCTGAAAATAGAACAACAACACATATGTACGTGACCAGGTCACAAGCAGAAAACTGGACTGACGCCAAGGACACAATTAGAGACATACAAACGACTAGCACACAACACGAATTGACTGAATGGACACGGGTAGGATTGAAAGACGATGAAGGCTGCTGGCGGACAAAAGACACGAACAGATGGTTGCTACCTGATTCGTACTTGATTCCCATATTAACCATGGCACACTCCCCTGCCCACATAGGATCAGCCCCCATGATTGAACTTGTCTCCAGGGTTTGGCACAATGACAAGATCCCAGATTCCGCCAAACGCCTGGTCCAACAATGCTTAATATGCCTGCAACACAACCCCGGGAAAGGAACTGTAGTACCCCGGGGGGGATTTGGGGTCCCAAACCACCCATTTGAAGTCCTGCAGATGGACTACATCCAGCTAGACAGATGCCAAGGCCTGAAATATGTACTTGTCGTGGTGTGCGCATTTAGCAAATGGGTGGAAGCATATCCAACCCGTGACAACACCGCTATGGCCACTGCAAAGGTCCTGTTAAAGGAGTTTTTCCCCCGTTATGGCCTCTGTCGTGTTTTGTGGAGTGATAATGGCCCCCACTTTGTAGCCAACGTTATCCAGCTCATCCTAAATGGGCTGGGTATTAAACAGAAATTCCACGCAGTCTTCCACCCTCAATCTGCTGGGCTTGTCGAACGACACAATGCCACACTCAAGCTTAAACTGGCCAAAATAGTGGCTACGACGGGCCTGAAATGGCCAGACGCCCTCCCACTGGCATTGCTATCGATGCGCTCCACCCCCACCCGACATCACTTAACCCCTTATGAAGTTGTCTTCGGTCGACCCATGAGCGTCTGGTCTGCCCCGAAACCAACTTCCATTCATGACGTTCCGGATGTCCTAATGTCTGATTATCTGTACAAATTGACTGAAACTTTGTCTGTCCTTCATCAGCAGGTGCAGCAGGCCATCCCCGATGCTTCCAGGGGTCCGGGCCACGCCATCCAGCCGGGGGACTTCGTGCTGATCCGAAATTTTCAGCGATCAAAGAGTTTGGAACCCCGGTGGACGGGCCCCTGGCAAGTGCTGATCACCACTCGGACCGCACTTCGAGTGGAGGGGAAGAAACATTGGCTGCACGCCCATCACTGCAAAAAGGTCTCTCCAACCCTGGCCACGACAGACACCGTCAACACCCAAGAAGAGCTCCTGAACCAGGACCGACCATCGTTGAACTGCTATCCTGACACAGAGACACTTGAACTTTCAAAACATCCTGACCCCACTGTGCCATCTCGAGAAGGGTACTTCCTGCGTCGAAAGGAGGGAGCTTCGGCTAAGTAGGCCACGGACTAGGTTAAAGGATCTCAGAACGGTGACCCAAACTACCAAGGGTTACCTGGAGAGAAACTAAACTAAGTCTGTGGTCCTGCCCACTACCGAGCACCTTGAAGACGAAGATGATGGAAGCGCCAGATAAGAAGATGATGGAAGCGCCAAATAAGAAGCCGACGGAGACAGCAGGAAATACCCACTACAGAAATCCGAGAACAGACAGACTCCATAGCTCAAAGACAATTGCACTCTTCATCGTAATCCTCCTCTGTTTTCTCCTCATGACTACGCTCTGGATTATGGAAGAACACGCACCTGCTCACGAAACATTCCTAACCACTGCTCAGCCTACCACCATGAAGGAACATTATCTAATTTCGCTCTCTCCTCAACTAAGAGAGAGGCGAAAGGAGTTTTGGAACAACTCTTTCGTGCAGCTACTTCACCAGCACAATCTTGCCACCAACGCCACCAACTGCTGGATCTGTGGGTTGCTACCCCATGCCACTGGACATTCAATACCATTCATCCCTTCACCCTTCTCCGTCCACGGCTCCTGCCTTGCCTGGCTGATCCTCCTGCAAGAGAGCTATACGGGAAATACCACCTCCAGCAGAACTGCAGCACATTCTTCTCATGGGGCCGGGCGAAACAAGACAAAGACACACTTCTGCCCGCTGACCCCCAGCGACTCGATCCAAATGGACATTCCGGCCAAAGAACGAATCGAAATGCAGGTGTTCAACAATCCAACCAGACCCACCTTCTCCTATCTGCGGAAACGAACGGCTGCCACTCTGACTGTGGCCCTGACGGTCATCAACGTCACAGGCCACATGTGTGTAGAAGGACTTGGGACACAGCTGGTGGGTCGCAGCGCTTGTCGTTTTACCAGCACTCTAGATTCCACGGATCCACCTTCCTTTGTGTCATCTCCAAACATGTATTTCATCTGCGGCACGAAGGCCTACACCTGGCTCCCCAAAGGCTGGGGGGGCACTTGCTACATCTCCTTCGTCCTTCCTCCAACTTATGTGGCTCCAGCGAATCACCACAGGCAAAAACGAGCCAAAGACGTTGAGCAAGCCGACTCAACAGGGGCACAGTTCCTCGATGCTATGAAAGGACTCGTCCCCCTCTGGGGCCCGATGGCAAACAGCCGTGCCATCCGACATTTGACTCAGGCAGTCGAGACAACCATGAACATCACAGCGGGCATCTTTGCCAACAACACTGCCGAGCTCCAAGCGGTCCGTTTGGTGGCTCTGCAGAACCGCCTCGTTCTAGATGTGGTTCTGGCGGACCGTGGAGGAGCATGCCGCATTATTGGGGCCAGCTGTTGTACATACATACCGGACAACTCACCCTCAGTGTACAAAGCCATCGAACATCTTCACAGACTCTCATCGGAAGTTCACCAAGAGCAAGAAGAATGGTCGCTTGGTGGTTGGTTCTGGGACACCGTCAAAAGCTGGGGCTGGAGACTGCTCACCATTATCCTGATTCCCGTAGTTGTAATATGTGGCCTATGCTTAGGAATTCAATGTTTGCCACCTATGTGTTCTTTATGTGCGAGTTGCATTTTTCCCAAAACTGTGGACATTGGAAGCGAACATATGAGAGCATTGTATGATACCGAAGTTAGGAATTTGATGAAAATTGACATTGAGTAAGCAAGTTGGCTAGATATGTTGAAAAGGGAGGACTGTTGAAAGTTAGGCTGAAACCGTCAACATTATCGGCGCCCTCTTGCTCTCCTTAACCTTTTTGTGCGCGTAAAACAGCCGCCATTTTTGAACACCATGGCTTCCCTGCTCCCGCCGAGAGCCAGCGCGCCTCTCTCCCATTCCTAACTTCGCCGGCATCCCCCGCATACTGACAACCCCCCTGCCTGCACCTGCCGCGAATCATAAAACCCCTCTTCAGCGCTGCTCTGCCCCAGACCCTCGTCCTGTTCCCAGCGCGACACCTCCCTTCTTCCCATTTATGATCCCCGGCCCTTTGATGCAAACCCCATTTCCCCGTGTGCCCGTTTGTCTTCCCCGTTCCCAGGCCGACACCCAGCTCTGCCGATACCAATCCCTTGCCCCTCCCCGTACAATAGAAAGCTTTCCTCCTCTAAGGACCCCCGAGATGATCAAACCCCCCCCCATCCCACGAGATCCGATCGAAACCCACACACACTGTGGATCGGCGGAATACCCAGCTGCGCGATGATCATCACCTGTTGTGAACGGGGCGGGGACTTCCACTGTAACCTTGCGTGGGAACGGGCTGGGAAAGGGGGGATTCTGAGGATGTCTTTCCGTACTTCAAAGTATCAACGAGAATGTGTTACATGCAATAAACAGATAAACGTGTGTATAAGAGGCCAGGCCTCAGGGATGCAGTTAGAGCACCTCAGAACGATACCTTCTGTCCGTTTTCGTTGTGTTCTCCTCCGGAGCGAATAAAAACCTTGTTTCCTGCCTTCCAGTCTCCAGCGCCTGCCTCTTCAATAGTTTAACTTCTTTGTGGGTTCAAGAGGCGACACCGCCGGGCAATAATTAAGGATCTTATATTCTGGTTGGTAGTGCCCCCCAGTTAGATTCCACACATTGACTTTGGTAAAATGCAGTAACTCATTGAGGAAGGGATCAGTGGTTGATGTGGGCTGACCTATCGCACCAGGCTGTATAATGTGGTGGGCGAAAGCAATAGGTGAGTAACTTCAAAGAAAGCCAAGAAGAGGGATGGCTGACAAGCAGTTCTCGGACTTGGACTTTCGCATTCTGGAATGTGTAGTCAAAAGCTGAATGGATCAGACAAACACTCCTGAATATAATGATTTGTAAAAAGAAACCCTTGGATAGAAAAATTTGTGCTGTAGTGGTGTCGGAGGGCGAGACAATACACAAATGATCTAAAATGTATTGTTAGGAGTTCCACTTGCAGATGGTTTTACCTTTATAGAGGTTCTGGTGCAATTGTGTACACTAGGGCCCTGATTACGAGTTGGTTGGTATATTCCAACACGTGCATTAACCCTGTTTACGCACAGGTCAGAATTATGAATTGGTAACTATTTACTGCATCTCATAATTATCGGATGCATTAAATACCTCAACCTTCATTACATTTCGGCCGACCAAACCTGCTGAAAATTAACGGGGAAATGTATACAGTACTTATCGTATTATCCAAATTTTGCTGCATTATACTCCAAAATCCGCATGTTTTTCCCCACCATGTTGTAATGGGTGTTATTGATACAGAAACAAACATTCACCAAACCAATAGACAAATAATGAAATATTTAATTTAATTCACAAACAAATTTAAAAAAAGAACGAACATTTTTATTTTAAAGGTAAGGTTGGAGCTTTTCTAAATTTACTTATCCTCCTTCGGTTTGATGCACTTGCATTTCTCCCATAATTTAATCTGAGGATACTAACTGAACTTTTAGTCTCCAACTTCAAATGACTTCACAGTTACAAAACAATTTTACATTTTACATTTTAAATTTAGCTTTTTTAATTATACACACTTTATTAATAATACTTGATTCTCTAAGCAGCCCCAGGGGTACCCAGATCACAGGTTAAGACCCACTGTTCTATAATATGAGACTATTAGAATACATTTCTCATCATTCCCTTTTCCTTGTAATAGCTATCTCCCCCCATTTTGTCCTTGTGCAACTCTGCTGTCACACCGTTTCTCTCTTCTGTCATGACCGAGTGGTATTGCCTTCTTTTCACTGTCTCTTATGAAGGTAACAGAACTCTTCTCCTTTTGGATCCAAATTTTCTTTCTTCGTAAAACAATGCACTGCCAAGTATCATGCACCATCTACTATTAGATGTTGTATTTTTTATATTCTGAAGCAAACTTCTTGCTAGCTGAAATGCGAGATAGGGAAATTTGGCACCAAGTGAATCGAAAAGCATTTTGTGATTTCCAAATAGTGATTTTCACTGAATCGCTATTTGGTAATCGCAAAATGTTATGTACATGAGGAAATGCCAAAGATTTAGCGACTCCTTAATATTAACAAATAGCGATTCGGTAAATAGGTAATCGATATTTGGTAATACTACTCCATTAGTTCCTATGTGCCTAAAGGCTCATAGATGCAAATAGTTTTGCAATAGTTAATTTGCGATTACCTAATTGGTAATCACAAATTAGGTAATACAAAGCCAAGGGTACCCGGGGACCTAAGGCCCCCTGAAGCACCCCTAAAAAAATATGCACATGTAAAGCGCACACATGCCCCATGGCACTTTGAAAACACATTTTTGTGCATTTTTTCAAAATGGGCACATGGTTACCATCGACTTGGAGTCGATGGTAATAGCATTTTCGTAAATGCACAGTTTGCATTTAGAACATGCTTGGTACATGGGCTAAGTGAATCACAAATTGCGATTCCCTATTTGTAGTTGCAAATTTAGGTAATCGCTATTTTTGCATTTATCTAAAATTGCAACTACAAAGCCTTTCATACATCTTGAAAGGCTATTTTGCATTCACAAATGGCCTAAATTACCTGATTCGCACCATTTGCAAATGGAAATTGTTTGATACATGTTGCCACTGAACATGTATTGCAACTATGAATCTTGGGCAAGGGAAGCTCCAGATCAGACCAAAACAGAAACAAACAGTGCATCAGTGCCACAGCAGGAGTACTGTTTCAATGAAGCTGACAAATGAGAATATGTATATAGTTAGAAGAGCCCAGAAGTTTATTGACTAACGCAGACTTTGATTCAATGCAGGGATGTCAGGTGAGGATCTAGGGTTCATATTGGCCACTTCTGATGTGAGTGGGAGGCTGAGAAGTGAATATTCAGGCTGGGTTGAAGCAGTGGGTCAGCTATCGCTCTTTCAACATGGGCTCAGGGTCCAGCAGAAGATAGGGCCAAAACAGTATTATACAAACACTGTACCCACCACAGAAGGAAAGATGAACCTGAATGCAGTGTGGTGGGTGGTGCAAGCATTTGTGTGCTTTCTCATATATGTGTGTGAATTTATGTGTGTGCTTGTCGGTCTTTATGCATGTTTGTGTGTGTACAAGGAAATAGTGTGTTTACAAATCACAGCAACGACTGTGATTGGATAGGATCACCTGGTAAATAGTGCAGGTGTTCTCTTTAAATGCAATCACTTGTCTGCTCTGCTGCTCATTGCACGCTTCACTTGCTGCCAGTCAAGCAGTCCACTCATTTCAAGTTGCTCTGTTTTATATAGTTAGCACGCTACAACATTGGCCCAGCTTTTCTTTCGTAACTGATTTGTCTCTAAGATCCAGTAGGAAATATGAGAATCTGGCATCCTTCTGTTGTTGAAAGTGATGGAGTGGGTATTCTTATATCTCAATCGCCTATGAAAATCATCATAAAGAATCCCGCACTGGGCGTATGGACCTTTGACTATTGACTAAAAGCGTATAAAAGAAGCTAACATTAGCAGAACATTTCATTCAATTGTGAAACCTAAAAAGCTTCACAAGAATGACAGTGGAAATGATATCCAAACGTTGAAGGTTTATTAAAAAAATTATGAATCAAATTAGTGAACAGAAACTCAGGAAATATATCAAGCAATCTAAATTTAGAGAAGGATAGGTTAACCACAATCACAAAGAGAGGGCAGAATTCTCAAATTAAGTAATCCATAACGAACTTCACTATTCTAAATAAAACAAAGAACATAATTGAGGATTTTCTAAAGCTCAGAAAAAAGAAGCAGATTTCAGCACCATATGAACCTCATTAAGGTTCAAGGGACTTGGGGAATTCAGCAGAGTAGAGAAAAGATCTCCTCTCCACAAAGCCAGGACAGAGTCTGTCTAAACCAACCTGTCGAACACAAATGAAACAATGGAAAGTTTCCAGAAACTCTTCATTATCAGGTCATCACCAAAATGAACTGATCCTGCACAGAGTCCCCTGTGAAGCAGTAAACTCCCTATTTTCCCAGGCCCACTCAATAAACCACACATCTGCTCATCCTTGAAGGTATCATTTGTCCAGGCAGCCTAGTGTACCTCAGCAATTGCATCTGCTTTCATAAACCTTCCATACACATCCGATTGTCCGGACTCCTACTTGCACAAATCGTACGCATACGGTAAACCAGATCTGGTGGTCGAGCCTTCTCCTACATTGCTCCTAAAGCATGGAACAATCTGGCGCTACACATAAGAGCTACCTCCTCCTCCTCACTTCCGCAAGAAGCTGAAGACCTGGCCTTTTGAGTAGTCACACTAGGACCTAGATGTGCCTAAACTCACAACTTCTCTGTGCCAGGATACCCTACCGGGTGATAGTATGCTCTACAAATCTGCACAACATAACATAGCAAATCCATGCCCTCACTTGTAAGCATATTGACTTATGATAAGATGCCACAGTGTTAGACTAAGGGGCAGAGTACCCACCGCCTTGATGGAAGATGTGACTGAGCTCCCTCAAAGCAGAATCCATCTGACCCACAAAAGTAACATCATTTCTGGGAGCAATCCTTGCTCAGTGTTTGTAGTCTGGTTTGAACAGCAAGGTTTATCTCTGAGGAAATGTGTGTGATATGAGTGTTTTATTGAATGAAACCACTACTGGCCGTTTTCCACTCGCATCAAGCAGTAGTTGGGCAAAGGAGGTGGCAGGGACTTGAATCTCGCGTTCCTTGCGTTATACATCAGCACCATTGAGGGCATCACTTTGTGGGTTTGACCCAGACATCGAAGTTCGAGCACAGGCATGCTGTCATTCTTCTTTGCTGACTTTGTGGCCACAGTACCTTTATCAAAGTACTCTCCCTTTCTTGTAGAGTAACCAATGTGCAACCCAGACAGCACTCTTGTTTTTCACCGGGTATATCGAACCCACCAGCTAAAATCATCTGCTCAAATACACTGCATTTGTAAAGCTTTGCAGATGGTACCCAGATCAAGCTGAAGTTACATGCTCCACTGAAATGCTAAGGCGATGGTTTGAATGCTTTTAAAAATTCCAGTCCATCGTGTATTTTCTCACAATGCCACCCCAGATTTAAACCAATCATTTGCAAATCGGACTTACCCTTGCTGCAGGTACCAGTCCCTCTTTCGGAGCACGGCATTCATGTAACCGAGTATCAATCTTGTTAATAGACATTTGTATTAATCTCCTGTATTTATTCAGTACTTGTAATTACCACAAATCCCATAGTAACACCATCACTGATAAAGGCTGGTGAAGAAAAAATACAAAAATGACCTGTAAACACGAATCTCCTATTTTATACAAAACCTCTGAATTCACCAAAAAAGCTCTGCTGAATGTCCTCACCTCTTCTGAGCATTACTGCTGCATTCAGCCGCATCATCTAAATTAGTACTCTGAAGGAGAATTCTCCTGAGGCCTTTGCTGAATGCTTTTAAGACATTGATGGGTGCCTGGCGGTATTTCAAATAGAATTCCAAAATCGAAGATAGAATCCTAGAAAAACTGAGTATATGGTGTTTGATCAGTGGGTCAATGCAGTGTACAGCAATATTACAGAAGGGCTTCACTGTTGCAAAGCAAATGGCTAATCAGCACAATTTCTGATGCTTTATATAATTAGGAATCTGTAATTTTCTATTTGCACCTAACTTACATTTTATATCCCAGCAACACATTGAGGAAACCAGTTTCACGTTTGCCCATTGTGTACATAAAAAGAAGTGAATGGATAAATGTCCTCTGCTTTTCAAATGTGAGATAGGTGACTAGCCCCCAGATTCATCAAGAACACATTTTGCTATTCCTTATTAGCGAAAAATACCGATTCGCTATTAAGGAATAGCAAAATGCTATGCATCAAAAAATCACTACAAAAATAGCGATTTCCAATAATTCCTTAATTGCGACTTGCAAATTGCGAGTCGCAATTAAAGTATATCTCCCCATTCATTCCTAAGGGCCTAGAGGCCCATAGGAATGAATGAGAAGACAATCTCAATTTGCTAATCGCAATTAGCGATTCGCAAATTGAGATTGCGATTTCAAGGGTGCAGGGGTGTCCAAAGGACACCCTGTTGCACCCCTGAAATTGATGTGTGCACATATGCCCTTAGGGCATGTGTGTGCGCAACATGAAACTTTGAAAAATGCACTTTAGTGCATTTTTGCAAAGTTTTTGCAAATTACCACGAAGATGTACTTCATGGTAATTTGCGTGCCCTAATAGCGAATTCGCTATTTTTTTCACTTTCATGCATTGCATTTAAGGAATCTCTATTTGAGATTCCTTAAATGCAAAGAATCGCAATTTAGCGAATTCCTAATTAGAGTTTTTTGCATTTGAGATGATGCATCCCAAATGCAAAAATACCGCCGCAAAGGGCCAGATTCTCAGAATCTGGCCCTTTGCGAGCGGATTTAAGCTTGATGAATCTGGCCCCTAGTTCCATGGAAAATTAGTATGTTCCATATAAATTAGGGGTGGGCGTAGTTCGCGAAGTAGCGCTACGCGAAGCTACGCGAATTGCACTTCGCACTACGCGAACTTCACGTAGCACTACGCGAGCTGCGTAGTAGCATGTTCGCACTGTGCAAGATGCGTTTTCAATGATTGCACAGTGCGAACAAGCATCCGGCACTGTGCAAGCATTGAAAACGGCATCTTGCACAGTGCGAGCTGTAGTTTTCTGCTGCTCGAGGAGATTATTACTCGAGCGGCAGCTTTCTCAACGCGAACAGGTAGTTTCTCATTGAGAGCGGTCGCGAGCATGCGCAACCACTCACAATGAGAAACCTGACCTCCTCGCGTTGAGAATCTCTCGCCGGGATGTCATTTTGCTTGCTCGCGGTCGCGAACATGACGTTCAGCACCGCGAACAAGCAAAAAATGAGCGCTGCACTACGCTACGCTGCACTACGCATGTTCGCACTGTGCTACGTGCCGCTCGCGTAGTGCGAAGTTGCAAAAACTTCGCAAACTCCGCGAGCGGAGCGTAGTGCTTCGCCCACCTCTAATATAAATATACTGCGAAATTATTTTATTTTATTTCCAAGTGCATTGTTTCGTTGTTAATTAATTTATAAGACATTTACAATTATTGACAACCAATTAATATGTTATAAATGTTTATCAATGCTGCTTCACTTCATGCACTCTATCGGTATCATGTTAGAAGCGTATTTCTATGACGTGGCATGAACTGATGTTCCTCTGTTTGCTCTGCTCCCTGCTGCACAAGCAGCATCATGCTGCAACATTGATGTGTCCTGTTCTTTAACCAGTAAGAGATTTATATAATACGGGCCCCTTTCCTCACCTTCGTTTTATATGAGCTCATTATATCACAAAATAAATGAAATGATACTAATCAATTCGCTATTCAGCAATTAGCAGGTACATGCATCATTGTAGAAATTTGCGATTCCTAAATTGCAAAAATTAAGGAATCGCAATTTAGGAATCGCAAATTCCTATGCATCAAGAAATCGCAAAAGTTTTTGTGATTTCTTAATTTTCCTTATTTGCGATTCCTTAATTGCCAATCGCAATTTAGGAATCACTTTACATTGATTCCTATGGGCCTATAGGCCCATAGGAATCAATGGGAAGGCATTCTCATTTTGTGAATTCGCAATTAAGGAATCGCAAAATGAGAATGCAATTTCAAGGGTGCAGGGGGGTCCAAAGGACCCCCCCTGCACCCCTGAAATGTCACGTAAGTACATTTTACTCACACACATGTCCCAAGGGCATGTGTGTGTGTGTAAAATATAAGTTTCAAAAATGCACTTTTGTGCATTTTTGAAACTTTTCGCAAATTACCCTGAAGGTTTACTTCATGGTAATTTTTCCCTTCCTAATTGCGAATTCGCAATTTCAAAAAAATCATGCATAGCATTTAAGAAATCGCAAAATTTGTGATTTCTTAAATGCTATCGCAATTTAAAATTGCGAAAAATGAAAAAAAATTATGCATCCCAAAAAAGGATTTGCATTCGCAAACGGCCAAATTTAGCGATTCGCACCGTTTGCGAATGCAAAAAAGCTTGATGCATGTGGCCCAACATTCTTTAAAAGGAGATTACAGATCAGTGGGTTAATGGCAGGGAAATCTAGGCAAGGGTACCTAAGAATGTCCTGTTTTAGGGGGAGGGCAAGGTCCATTTGATTTTGCAATCTATCTTGTTTTAGCATTCACATGTTATGGATGAACAAGCTGTGTACCTGGTGAAATAAACCTGTGCCCAGATGAATACATTCATACAGCATACAATTCAAGCGTCAAGACGCCTATTTGGTATTAGCGCGCTATAAAAACCCCATAGCATTAACATACAACTGTGCCTAGATCAATACAATCTCCACTTGTTTGTTTTGAGGACCCACCCAGCAATTATGTTCAGTTTTAAATAGTTGTGCATTAATGTGTATGTATTTCACCATGTCTTTTATCCCTGGAAAGGCTAGACAACAAGTACAATTTGTTACAAATTGAAAGGTAAAAATGGCTCACCTCTTTTAATTTAAACAAAAGGGCAAAAAGGGCTAATCAATGAATTAACTCGTGATATCATTTATTCCTCAGCAAATATCTGTGTACCAAGTAGAAGCACTTCGCACTTATCCGTAAGGAAGTTGACATCCTCAAATTGATTAAAGAGGTTGAAACCATTCCTTCAATTAGTAAGGTATGCAAGCATGATTTTTACACATGCCCCGATTTGCAAGTAATAGGGACTATCAAACAGTCAGTCTTAGAGATAATAATTCTTCCCTTAATAACTCTAGCCCAAGCAAACCACATGTTGTTAATGATAGTGCCCTAAATGCCTGCACTCTGTTGTATAAAGATTTCTGGTGTATTAATTGTAAATTTTGCCAATTATGTCACTACTGTATAAAGCAAATGAAAAAAAGAAAAAAACACAGAATGTATCTAATTGTATGTTTCTTTTTAAACCAGAACCTTGTCCTGATGAAGGTGCTATAAACAAAACCGAAACGCTGCGTCGACAACTCAAAATAACTGTTCTTCATGTGAATTTGACACATTTTTAAATTATATTTTATGGCACTAAAATCACGTATGAATGTATTGTTTTATACTGAATAAATCGCACAAAAACTTTTTTATTACTGTATACTGTCTTTGATTAGTTTACTGTATTGTTGATGTTTAACAACAATGTGGTTTTGTTAACAATGGGCTTGAGCATTTACTAAGGGTTGTATTATCATTATACTTCCATGTTTGGAAAACAGGGACTTCTCTCTTAACACTTTATTGCTCCTTGTCCCGGATTGGACATATAAGGAGACCTCCCTTATTTCTTTTAATTGGACAACAACGACAGCACTAATAAACACTTGCAATTTCCCTGTAGGTGATGAAAGATGAAAGAACACTATCTTAAGCCACGGCTAATGACACCTGTAAGAGATTCAGCTACAGTGCATATTTCTCGGAATGCAGGTGAACACGAAAGGCCTGACGCCGATGTTTGCATGGGAGTCGTACACTCCTGCTAAGGTCTCACAATGCTACATAACAAAGCAGTGTTAGGAAGCAGAGCCTTTCAATCTGATCATGAATTATTTTCGAAATAATATTTGTCTATTCATGTCATGTCATGTCAGGTATGAAATGAGTACAAAGAAGAATGCAATACATCTACAACATATTTTTTTCGTTAGAGAAAATACACAGAACTGACTACTGAATCATAAGAGGAGCAAAGAATAGAGGTAACTGAACATCCTGAGCCATTAGAGGTGAAATCATGTGAACAAACAGGGCCAAAAAAAGGCTCCCACATTGAGGGGTTCTTCATACTTGAACCAAAGAAATAGGAAAGCAATAGCTACACCAAGGGTCTGTCTGTAGAAAGAGCTGCTTATGTTAAATGAAAATCATCCTGAGCTATTAATATTATTAGTGTAAGAGCAACCACATGAAACAAAATTACAAAAAGTCTCACTAGTGCCGCACCGTGTATCACTCAAATATCAGGCTTAATATATTTTGGAAATTCAAGCACTTTTCTCAAAACATCAGGTTATGAGTTCTGAAAATACACACATTTACATTTCAAAGACAAACTTTGCAGTTTTGGTGTAAGAATATTAATTCATCCAAGCAAGAGCTTCTAATTTAGTAGGCTGGGCTGTGCACAAGAGAGCTACTTACAAGTGGATGGAGAGCTACCGGTAGCTCACGAGCTACTCGTTGGAGAAGCCTGAACTAAACAAATGAGCAGCGTGTGACTTCAGCATACCAAAGCTATTTAGGTGGGTCTGCTTCTAGTCATTTGTTTTTAGGGCAGGCTTCCCTAGATGGTCAGCAAGATGGGCCATATGGGCAGATCACCCCAACACCCCTTTAGGAGAAGGCTTGTGTAGAAGAAGTTGTTGATGAAGTGGATGGTACACTGGATGAAGGGCCAGCATAGCGTGGCAATTGAGATTGCACCACTCCTCTAGTAGCAATATTAATAATTGTTTTAGTGAGAACAACAGTGGAGCTTTCACCATTGACCGTAGAGGTGGATGGTATTGTTGGAGTACCAGTACTAGAGGAAAAGGCGGCAATGGTGGCAGCTGCACTGGTGGATACTTTCCTTGTAGCACTACTTACACAGATAATGGTTGGCTCTGCTGTGGCAGTTGAAGGTTGTGAAATCAGTTGGTTTATGGTTTTTTTAAGTACTTGCTTTTTCCCTTGGTTGGCACTGGGAACGGGCTTTCCTTGAAGTTGGTGCTGGTGGCTTGGACGAGCCAGAAGGATGGCACTTGCTGATGAAGCCTTGGGCAGAGTAGCAGGATTTGATTTGTGATTTCCTAAGCCTGCGGCTTTGGGATGGGCATGGCGATTTAGCCTAGCTGCAAGTGCATGGTGTTTGGAGACAGCAATGGCTGATACAGACCTTTCTTTTAGGCAACTAGAACATTGTGGTGCATTGCAATCAGATTCTTCTTCATGTTGTGAGCCACCTTTGTTGGAAGTGGTTACAGTGAAGATAGCATCTCTGTCTTTGTTCATGCACTGTAATGGCAGATATGTTAGTTATTTCCTCATATCAAACGGATTCAATCCTTGCAGAGTGTAGGTCTAGTGTGATGATTCAGAGGGGTACCTTAATGCAAGACCTTGGGGTATTAATTGGGTTGAATGGAAGTCCACCAGAATCAACAAAGCCACAAACACGTTCAGGTAAAAAACACTGTTTCAAAAATTTAAACCTAGGTATTTAGGTTCAACTTCTAGGCAGCTATTGCGCAATAGAGAGGCTAACTGTAGGAAAAGGTGTAAATAAGTTCACAGTAACAAAACAGGTAAAAAAGGCAAAATTCAACACAATAAAAAGAAAAAAAACATTCTGATTTCATCTATGAAATGGAGATGAAATACTCCCGCAGGACAAGGATGCAGGCTGCATCTGCCAAAGTCCTCTCAAAGCAAGGGAGCCGCTGGATAAGGTCCTGCTAAAGTCATTATGTTTTGCAGGAAAAGTAGGAGAAATTCAAATTTTCTGGAAACTAAATTATTGCATCAGGCAGATCCTTGTGCATTCGCCTGGTCAAGATTACTGCCATCTGACTTTTTTACTGAGCTCACAGTAGCAAGCCTGAACCTGGACCTCAGGGACAGCACTTGGATCCAGGGCTCACTGCAGTAGAGGCCACCGGAAGGGTTCATCCCAGTTCTGGTTGCTGCTAGTCAGCTGGGCAAGGAAGGATAAAGGCCAGTCAGTGCTTAATTTGTAAAAAGATATGTGCCAGTGCCCAAAGATTTTCTCAGAAAGCTATCACCACCGCTCCTGAGTGTTGGGTTTGATTAAAGTCAAGTCTGTCTATGTAAATGTAAATGTAGTGTACTTGTATAGCGCACGAATCGACCCCAGCTGGGGTATCTTGGCACTTGTACAAATACCGCTGTGGAACCCTTCCCAGCTTTTCCCTGTGAAGTGCCCACTCCTGGGCACCCCCAAGGTGAAGCCAGGCATCCTAGCGTTGTAGGGGCCGTTGTGGAGAATAAGCAAGCTATTGCCCAGAGTTGCAGAGTGGGACCCATGATTAGAATAGGTACCGAGGCGAGAATTATCAGGTCCGTGGAAATTGAGCCCAAGACCCGCCGAGGCGGGAATTGAACCCTGGTCCCGGGCCAGACCTCTGCATCAGGGTCTGCCGCTCTAACCATTGAGCCACACTTCTCCACAACGTTGGGATCTTTGATCCCACCTCACACCTCTGTCTTCTACCATCATACACTCCTTTTAACTCACTCCTGCAGGTTCTTTCTCATCCCTGCTTTGTCCTTTGACACTGTTTTCACGTTTATTTCCTCCTCCTTTCCCCTTGTTTGCCTTTATGTCTTTCTCTTGGTAAAAATCTGATACAGGTTTTAGTAGCCAATGGGGGGAGGGGGATGCTTCCTGGACACTGCCTAATCAATGAGAAAAAAGGTCTGAGGAGCAAGCCTTCCCACTTTTGCAGTACATCCTAAAGGAAATTCAACATAGCAGAATCTTTCTGCCCCAAAGGATACTTATGTGTCAACTAGGGGTATGTTTAGAAAAATGGGCAGTCTCTTCTTCCACAGCTACACCAACATGTTTCTGGTAATAGCTCCCCCTCCCACTGAGGTGGTGCTGGTCTGGCTATAAGAAGCCTAAGAAATAAAAGGCTTCTCTTCCTCAGGTATCCCTTTACACTTAATTATGAATTGCCAGCACTCAGACTGATCCCTTTCAAGTTAATAAAGTTTCTGAAACCTTCCCTGATGCCTCCCTGAGCTGTTATGTGACACATACCTCACACCCAGAGACCAGGCTTTACATTAAGGGGAAACACTGGAAGGCCCAGCTGCTGACTAATGCTAAATCGCCTACTGGATGTTCACGCAGGTAATATCTAACTTTTTAGAAGTGACTTTTCTTGAATATTTACTAAAAATCTAACTTTGCCAATTAATTGAATTTGTAATAATTAATTTTTAATAAATATTGGAAATAGTGGTTTCTTCGCCTTGTTGCTTATTCGCGTCCTAAGTTAGCCGACTCATGATCATATTTTGAAATGTTGTTTTTCTCAAAGGACAGCTAAAGCCCATCACATTGAAAACACCTTTTGGGGGCTAGTCTCTGCAGGTACATGACAATTCTTCAAGTCACTTTTCTGCAATATTTACTAAAAATCCAACTTTACCAATGACTTGAATTTTTTATAAATATAAAAAATTGTGAACAGGGGGCGTGGCTACGAGCCGACAATGGCGGACATGTAGTCTCTGAGCTCCGTCCTTAGCCCACGATACAAGCTACATATCCTGCTCCCCAGTGACACCACCCACCTGAATTTGACACCCGGAGCTTCGGCAAGGGAAGGTGAAGCGGCGACGAAGAACTGCCGTCCTCCGACGCCATCTGGAACCGGGAAAAGTCACCATGCCCGCTGAGGCCTGCTGCCTCGAGTGAAGCCGCGACCTCGATTTGACAGAAGGGCCGACATACTGCTTGTTGCCGGCGGTACTCTACGGGGCCGCCGGAGGTAAACGTGGTCACCGGGCGCGATTGCGCACCTGACCCCATACTGTGCTCCTCCGGCTCAGGCGCATCCCCTCCGAGACGCATTGTGAGACCAACCCTGCCCTCCCGACTATGACCCAGACCGGCGGTGCACACGGACCGGACTACCGCCTGAGGCTCCACCAACGCGCGGTCCGCACACCTCCGAGGGCCTGAGCGCTGCGGGGAGGCTGCGGAACTCAGACAAGTGCGGGGGCAACCAGAGGACCGCCACACCAGGTCGGGGACAAGCGACGGCTGCACTGCGCAGGCCGGCTCCGCGGCGGTATTGGTGGACGCCATCTTGCCTCCTCTCCAGGATTACAGGGAACATCACGCTATCAGCACAGAGAGTTGCTAACGCCGGAGCCCTAGCCCACGACTACGGAACCAAGACACAGGGGGCACGGCGTGGCACCAGTGGAGTCCCCGCATACACCTTTGCGGGAGACGGATCCCAGCGCCCTTGTGGACCAAGGCACGGGGGCAGCGACATCACACCTGGGTATACTTATGCAGGGGCTGCTAATCGGCGCTTCTGACCTCCCCTTGGTAGGACCCCTTGTGCCTCACAGCAGACAACACCTGCCACCCCCGCAAAAGCACACACTACTGCTCCGCTGAGGACGATACTTATAACGCTGCCGCATCTATCACAGGCGCTACATGAGACACCGAAACGGCGGATCCCCCTAGCCCCTCGTGGGTTGCTGCGATACCAACGCCCTATCTCCTAACGTATCACATTCTGCAGGAACAGCCCGGACGCGGGATATTGTGTGCCGCTACACAGGGGAGGTTGCGAAAGGGGCGTGTGATCGACACAGCGTCGCCCTGCACACTAGATCCATGGGGAGAAACCGGGGCAAGGCCCAGTACCAGGGCGCAACCACAGATGTGCAGTCCACCGGCTCAGAAGATCCACTGGCCTCCTCCAATATGGATGTTATCTCACCGACAGGGAAAGAGACACAGGATGCCAAACTGGACCTTATCCTGAATGAAATACGGGCAACAAGAGAAGCGCTCGAATCACGTATGGACAACATGGCGACGGGCCTCTCATTGCTCCGGGCAGATCACAACAAACTGGCGGAGAGGGTGTCGGAGCAGAAACTCGCGATCAATGACCTAATACCCCAACAGACAGAACACTCCGCGAAGCTGGAAGGCATGGAAAAACAACTCAGACAGCTATGGGACAAGGTGGATGACGCGGAAGGACGAGCCCGCCGCAACAACGTCCGCATTTTGGGCATACCGGAGCGCAGTGAAGGGAGGAACCCTACTCAGTTCGTGGAAGACTGGCTCAAACAGATGGTAGGCCCGGAGGATCTGAACGCCCTATACAGCGTGGGACGAGCGCACAGGATGCCCTCGAAACTGCCACAACCAGGGGCGCCACCGCGCCCTTTGATCACACGCCTACTTCACTATAAAGACCGTGATACAGTGCTACGCGCAGCGCGGGAGAAAGCACCACTCCGATACGAAGACAAGACTATATCTGTATACCCAGACTTCACTTCAGCAGTGCAGCGAGCCAGGTCCACCTTCTTGGGGGTAAAACGCAAATTGCGCGAACGAGAATTGAAATATGCCCTCCTGTTCCCAGCCCGCCTCAAGATTCTACATGGTAACAGATCACACTTTTTTGACTCACCGGAAGAAGCGGAGGAATGGATGGAAGTAACGCTCATGCCGCCGGCCTCACATGACCCATTTGCCGAAGGTGGAAGCGACGGCCGTCAGAATCGGCCAGACCGACGCCACCCTACCGCTGATACTGGCCAAGGCCCCTCAACACGGACCCCACCGAAAGGACAAGATGCAACGAACCGCTCGGAGGAGCGGGCAAAGGTGGCGCAGCTGACAGAGGAAGCCCTAGCCGCTCACGATGCAGACACAGCGAGAGACGTGGCCAGCATTTCAGACACACATACAGAAGTATCGGGGTCAGCAGACAGCATACAGCTCTTCCCCAAGATCACGGCGCAAATGGCTGAAGAATTTTAACGACAGCGCCTTGCCTAATGCACGGGTGGTAATGTATGAATAGCATAAATAGCCACACGTAGGTGGGTGGCCTGGGGGATGTACGTGCTACGGGCTTGCTAGGTCACCGCAGGTCAGCACAAATCAGGACCGACTAGACTGCACCCCCCATCATATGAACATGGTTGTGTTTGACTGTTACCCATGTTGGGTATCATGGTTTGGACCCCGGGTCCGTTTATCTGGGGACCTCAATGTTCAGGGGTTAACAATTAAAATGGCACTCCACTACCACCACAGGGTATACTTGGCATGCTCACCCACGGGCTCAACGTTTCCACATTGTGCGATCAGTCATGGGGTCACTTAATGTTTACAACTTGTGCGCCTGGAACGTGCGGGGCATGGGTTCGATCCACAAACGACACAGAATACTAGCCCAACTTAACCGTAGGGGGGTCATGATAGCTTGCCTCCTGGAGACGCATCTGAACAGTGCTGAGAACTCGAAACTGTTGAAGAAGTGGAGGGGTCAACTCTTTGCTACATCCTACTCTGCATTCTCGAGGGGGGCAGCTATTTGGCTTTGTAATTCTGTACCCTTCAAACCAGTTGAGCAGAGAATTGATAAGGAGGGACGATATGTATTTGTAAGGGGCGTACTGGATGGTACCACTGTTGTGCTTGGATGTGTGTATGCGAAGGGTGGGACCTGGCAGATACATGGCGCAGCAAACACCTGCTTGACAAGGAATACACCTTTTTCTCCCCACCACACCAACTGCACACCAGAATTGACCGCGTGTTCTGCTCCCGCTCTCTACTGGGGGTGGTTCTCACAGCGCAACATATGGGTAAGACACTCTCAGACCACAACCCTGTCCAGCTGGCGATGCACTGGGGTAGGCTCCCGACACCGATATCGACCTGGAGGTTGCCCACGGACCTGTTGGAAGACATTGTCTTCAAATCGTCCATGGCGGACACCATTGAGGCTTACTTTACTACGAATACTGGCACTGCTAGCTCCAGACGACTGGAGTGGGACACGTTCAAAGTCTACATTAGAGGGGAGGCGATGGCCACACGGGTGGGCATGAAGAAGGAGGTGCTAGATAGCCTTAAAGACGTAGAGGGTAGACTGGCAATGCTAGAAAACGAAGCAGTGGGCACACACCTACACTTTACGCCACTACAAGAAGCACACATAAGGCATGCTGAGCTGCTTGAAGACTTAAGATTACTGGATTAACGCGAATACACTAACAGACAGCACACTCAAGCCGATCGGTCAGGTCCACTGTTAGCCCGCATATTACAGAACTCCCCGACACACCTCCCAATCTTGGAAATCATAGACCAAGAAGGTTCGATAGCTTCGACTCAATTAGGAGTCAACACTGCATTCAAGAATTACTACACCACACTATATGGCCCGCACCAGCCCCTCTCACGAACGGCGCTTGAGAACTTCATGGAGGGCTTGGTTCTACCTCAGCTCACTGATAGACAGAGAGATGATCTGAAACGAACCATCACTACGGCAGAGATTAAACAGGCAATACACGCCCTCCCGAAGAATAAAACTCCTGGGACGGACGGCCTACCTGTAGAATTTTACGAGACATTTATCGACCCACGACTACAAATCATGTATCACGAAGCACTACAGACCAATTCCCTGCCACAATCATCCCTACAGGCCTTAATAACCTCCCTATTAAAACCGGACAGAGACGGGATGCACTAGCTAATTATAGACCCTTGTCTCTCCTTAATACTGACTATAAAATACTGAGCAAAGTGCTGGCAACTAGACTGGCGCAGTACATCCCCCAACTGATCCACCCCGACCAGTGCGGGTTTGTACCTGGTAGGAGCACAGCTATGAATCTCCGTAGACTAGCTCAACTGATGCTACGAGACCAGGCGAATGTAAACGCTGAGGGCTGTATCTCACTATACCTAAAACAGGCCTTCCACTCCCTCAGATGGGATTTCATGTTTGCTACATTTGAAAAATTCGGGTTGCCTCCTGAGTATGGTGCCTGGGTCAGGCTGCTATACACCCGCCCCCACGCCGCGGGTGCGAACGTCCAGATGCATCTCTAAACCGTTGGCCGTTGCCAAGGGTACCAGACAGGGGTGCCCACTCTCCCCGCTCTTATTTATCCTGGCGCCCGAACCGCTGCTTTGTAAGCTCCGGAGGGAGGCTTCCCACCGTGGCATTCAGAGGGGCGGGACGACACACGTGGTGTCCGCCTATGCTGATGATATCATCCTGTACCTCCGTGATCTGAGGGGTGACCTACACCCTATACCCACACTGTTCGAGGAATACCGGTTGTTATCGGGCCTCACGATAAGCGAACCCAAGTCATATGGTTACTGCTTTAATGCCACTGGTCCATCTGCACCACTGCTTTTCCCGCCGTACACTTTCCAAATGGCGGACACCACTTTCCGCTACCTTGGGATCCAAATCTACAGAGGTGCAGAGGAAATGATAGACGGCAACCTGGGCAGAGCGATGAGAGCGCTCAAATCACAGATACAATTCTGGTTGTCGATGCCTTTGTCAGTGGCGGGTAGAGTGGCAGTCTCCAAGATGGTGGTGCTTCCCCGACTCATTTACTATTTCACTAACTTGCCATTCCTGATCCCAGCCTCAACTTTCAGGGCGCTAGACACACTACTAACGGAGCTTATATGGGGATCGGGGCGGAGGCGCATAGGCCTTGCTAAATTACAGCTTACCTCTGGAGCTGGGGGAATGGGAGCACCGTACTTCAGGGCCTATAACTTTGCCTGTCAGTTCAATGGCTGGCTTACTGGCTGGCTGGCCGGAACCTACATGAGATTGACATGACAGAGGAGGACCGGTCCAAGGGAAAACTCCACATCTTACTTTTGCCCCTATCGGAGCTACCTGGGGACACTCCCCCTCTTCTCCGACTTGCAGTACAATATTGGCGGAAAGCAGTAAAGTACACGTCCCCCACGACTTCATACGCCCCTACGATCCCGCTATTAGGTATCCCGCTGGAATCGGGAACGCTCACCACCCACAAGCTAGCATCATGGCACGACGCAGGTGTAGCGCACGTCGGAGACCTCTTCGTAGATGGACGCATGTTGTCCTTTGAGGACTTCAGGGCCACACATAACGTCCTGGGAGGCTCGTTCCTCCTACATGCTGGTTTACGTCACTACGTGACAGCACTGTGGGCGAGAGAGGGTGAAGAGCCGCCCACAAACCCACTACTAACGATGCAGTACCTCATGGGGACGGGAAGCCACCTGACCAGATGGCTTACTGCTGGAATCAGAACGGGGAGAGCGACCTCCTTACTGCCCCTTAAAGTCAAATGGGAGGGCGACATAGGAAGGCCACTCGAGGATAAAGAATGGGAGCGTATCCTGCAATTTCCCAAAAGAGTAGCTAGAAATCCGAAGTTCAAGTTTATCCAATTGATGGTCTTACATCGGGTGTATCTCATGCCACGCCGTATACACGCTATGTTCCCTGGCGCTGTTGACACCTGCCCTCGATGCAGAGCCGATGATGCTTCACTAATACACATGCTGTGGGACTGCCCGAAATTAGGTTATTATTGGACCAATATACACGAATCGCTTACCAAAGCGGGTGCTCCCTTGCTAACACACACCTTAGAACACACAATACTAGGGCTAGGACCAGGGGCGCGTAAAAGAAGTGTGTCGACACGCTTCACAGATATGGCCATGCTACTTGCGAAACGCGCGATAACCATGTGGTGGAAATCGCCCAAACCACCTGACCCTGACATGTGGAGAACAGAGGTTATACGATGGGGCAGAGCAGAGGGAGAGGCACTGCAGCGCGAAGAACGTAGGGGCCACAGGAAGACACAGATATCACTGGACTGGTTTACCATGCTAGGAGCCTTTGAGGCGGAGCGGGACGAGAGGTCTAATGTCTCGTTATCCGCGGCTTGAATTGTGAGCTGCCCTCACTACACCACACCTTGCCGCGAAAGTGACTGGTGCACTCCGAAACACGACAATGGGGAGACCCACGCATTTTTTGTTTATGTCTCTGGCTGATTGTATAGAATAATGTAACAGAAGTGAGCTAGAGGGCACTGTACAACATATACCTTTTTTAAACATCTTCAGGCCACAATAAATGTAGCCATAGAACAAACTCCTAGAGGATGCAGCTCCCAGCTGTAGAGCAAGAGCCCCAGCCGTGGATCTAGGGTCCCGCAAACGTAAGATCAGTCCTTCTACAACTCCTTGGGAGTAGAGCTGCCACACTTCTGCAGCCACCCCAAGCTCTCTTGTCAACCTGTCATTCTGGGGTCATCACAAGTGGAGAAAAGTATTTAAATTATGGGACGTTCAGCCTAGATTGGTGAATGTTTGATGAGCGGCTCTCGGGCTGCACTAGGGAGAGCTTCTGCCTTTTCCCTGCAGCATGGCCTTGAGCCGTGAAGCTTTTTCATTGGTTCTTTTTCTTGGTTTAAGCCCAGCCCCACCCGGGCACCGCAATGCCTCCAGAACATTGGGTTCAGCCTCGTTTTTAATGTTCTAATTGCATTTAAGTAAAATGTGCCTTTCCTCAATACAAAAGAGACCTGCACTAATGGAGTATTTACAGAAGGAACACATTTTATTTCCACTTTGTGCAGCATAATAAACCTTCATTACAAAGGGTTAGCATTAAGCCTACTTTAAAAGCTAAGGAATTAGGAACTTAATATTTCCTCCACATGGGCAATGGAAGGCTAATATTAATTCATTTTGCAGTTCATGGTATGTACTATTTTATGAAAAACATATGCTATATTATCCAAGACAAATTGCTAAGGGCATGTAAAGTATCTATGGTAAATGGTGGACCGTGTAGACTCCTGCAGAAGCACAAAGAGAAAGGTTAAAGTAGATATTTCCCCCACTAAATTATGTAATTGCTTTCAGGCCCTTGAACCAGGCAGGCCTAAAGCCTGATTGCTGCTGTACTGTAGATACGTTCAGCAAATTGATACTATGAAAAGGAGTGGGTTCACAAGAGTTTGTGCAAACTATACTGACCTTTTCGGTTCATTATACCTTTCAATGGAGTGATGAAATCAGCATGAAGATAGTATATTGCTTCAGATTTTGTGATTACTCAGCCTCCTAGTTCATATGTGAAGGTTGAAAATGGAGGTGGGTTACATTGAAATAATCTTAATGCTGCATCGTGTGAGCAAAGACTTATTTGTGTTTTTTTTCAAAATCATTAAAATGCAAAGCCCACTCATATTAATGTTTCTTGTGGGGGATTAGTAACCAAAAGATTATGGACCTGATTCACAAATGTATACTTACATTTTTTTGTGAGTTCACTATTGCTTGCTATTCACAAAGGTATTTTAAGAGTAGTATCTTTACAGCTCTGCACATAAAAATTTGCGGAGACCCACAGTCAAAAAGATAGTATTCGTTAAATACCTTTGTGAATAGTAAACAACCGTAAACTTGCACAAAAGTGTCAGTCTACCTGTGGGAATTAGACCCAAAATCTCCAAGGATCTGTGGAAAAATATTTTGTACTAATTTCTTGCCTTCTGGATTCATTCATCCCATCAGAAATCTCAGTGATAACATTCATCTCAATGAAGAATGAAGAATGCCTCTATTCTTAATTTAGCCAAAGCAAATTCTTCTTGATCTTCAGGTTACTCCTGCAAACTATTTTTTTTACATTCTTCCGAAACCATTCTCTCTCTCTCGCTCACTCATAGGGATCGAGGATGTCACATTCTTTTAGTCTCTTTTGTGAAGCATTGGATCAGAGTTTATATTCCAATCTTAGATCACCCTCTTCAATTTGCCCTGGCATATATCATATTCCAAGTGACTCCCCTCCCCCGGCCCTCTGAAAAGAGAAGAGCAACACATCGGCCCTTATTCAATCTCCATATTAGCTCCCCAGTTTTTAGCTTCTTTTCCATCTGTCCTTAGGGGCCTCTCCTTAGCCCTGATTTACAGTCTTAGGACATTGCTGCCCCTTTACTGAATACACTATAGCCAACACCGATAGAGAACACCCACCCAGGTGCTGACACCAATCTGGGAGCTTGCAAGCACACCCTTCACTCTTACACTGGAGTCTGTGAGCTACATGGCCCTAATTTCCAGAAGCATTATGGCGAGGTAGACTGCCAGGGAAGGAAGGAGTGGGATCAAAAGAGATCCGTACTGCACAATTTGATGGTGGGAGTTGCAGACTCTAATCTGAGGGGGTTAGCAGTGCATGGTATAACGAGGATTTTAGGACCTGCTATTAAAAACTTAAAAAGATTATCATGAGCAGTCTCTTGGGGCCTGACTTGAGTAGGAGTCTGAAAGCCTTCTACCATTCCAATGATTTAATGTACACCACATGTGTATTTCTCTATAAACCATAAATGTGCGTATGCTTCTTTCAATATTTTTAGGCATTAAGTTACTCCTCTGTGAGTAATTAATTTCAAATTGTTTGTTACGAGGACTTAGACCTGGAGGCCACAAAAGCTCTTTTGTGGCCCAATGAGTTTCTAAATACTCCTTTGCAGTCAGATCGCATTGTCCTACACCAGCCTTGAATGAACATTCACCTACACGTATGAAAACTAGGAGAGAATTAGGACCTTTCCTTTCCTTCCTGTCATTTGGCAAACCTAATACAAGGACTTGCATATGGATTGGTAGTGTAGTGACAACACACAGAGCCTTCTAATTCACTCCATTTTAATCCACTCCACTCCACTATCTTTATCATGAACTATATACACTTGGGAGCACCTGCGGACCTATGCCTCCACCACGTCTTTAACCTCGAAAGCTAGACAATGGGCTGTGAGTAGCAGGAAGGCCCTAAACACCTCCAGCACCATGGCTTCCTTCCATGAGGACAATAAAAACGCTGACATGAGGCCCCTCCTGAAAAAAGACATCCACTGGCCCAGCCAAACTAAGGAAACAATGGCTCATCTCTCTGCTCCCCTATCCAGTAAAAGTCCTCGAGAAAGTGATCGACCAGCAACTCACCCAACACCTAGAATACCACAACATCCTGGACATCTCCTACTCTGTTTTTCGAGCTAAACACAGCACGAGACAGCCCCGATCACATCCACAGATGACATCAGAGTCCTCCTGGAGTGCAGGGAAACAGCAGCCTTCGTCTTGCTGGACCTGTTTTCTGCATTTGACATTGTCTCCCGTCACATCCTGCTCAACATGCTCCCCCACATCAAGATCCAAGGAAACACCCTCAAATGAATTGTCTCAAACCTCACAGGGAGAACCCAAAGGATCTGTCTCCCACCATACACCTCAAAGCCAAGGAAACCAGCTGTGGAGTGGTCCAAGGATTATCCCTCAGAACGACCCTTTTCAACACCTACAAGGTCCCCTGGCTGACACCGTCAGATCTCACAGACTCAACATCATCTTCTATGCTAACGACACCCACCGTATCCTCTCAATATCCGTAGATCCCTCCTCAACAAAAGCCAACTTCCACAGATGCATGATGAACATTGTGGACTGGATAAAGAACAACTGTTTCAAACTCAACAGGAACAACACATAAGTCCTCATTTTTGAAAGCAACATCTTGCCATCAAACTACACATGGTGGCCAACGGTACTCAGCATGCCACTGCCCCGATAGACCACGTCCGCAATCCCGGCATCGTATTGGATAACAAGCTATCGATGAAGAAACAAGTCAACACAGTCTCATCCACCTGCTTCCATACCCTTTGCATGTTCTGCTCAATCTTCAGGTGGCTCCTGGTAAACACAAGAAGGACCATCACTCAAGCACTCATCACCAGCAGAGTGGACTAAGGAAACACACTATACATAGGATTCACTGCACGCTTCCTGAATAGACTCCAGACAATGCAAAAATCGGCATCAAGACTCATACTCCACCTCCCCAGAAGGACTCACATCACACCCCATCCCAAGAAACATTACTGGCTACCGATTCAATAGAGATGCCAGATCAAGATGCTGACCCAAGCTAACAAGGTCCTACACAACGAAGGACCTGCATACATTAACAAACGCCTGACCTTGCACCAACCGACCAGACACCTCTGATCTACTGTCCTCTACTTTGCAGATACCCCACGGATCTGCTGAACCAACATCATAGGACACTAATTCTCGTACCTGGTAGCCAAGGCTTGGAACACCTCAGGACCGCACTGCCACTCCAGCAATTCAGGAGAGAACTAAAGACCTGTATGTTTCAATGATCAAACCTCCACACATCAGCCAGCAGCTTTCAGTGCCTCAAGACCCTCACAGGTGATTTGCCACGCTATATGAATGACTGATTGATCTTACCCCTTCGCAGCGGGGGTAATTCCCCAGCTGTGCTGGGGTGCGGGGGCACGCACAGCACCCCCGCGCCCATGACGAGCTGAGCTCGTCATGAGGCACAGTGCTCGTGTGTATTGCTCAATCTTCAGGTGGCTCCTGGTAAACACAAGAAGGACCATCACTCAAGCACTCATCACCAGCAGAGTGGACTAAGGAAACACACTATACATAGGATTCACTGCACGCTTCCTGAATAGACTCCAGACAATGCAAAAATCGGCATCAAGACTCATACTCCACCTCCCCAGAAGGACTCACATCACACCCCATCCCAAGAAACATTACTGGCTACCGATTCAATAGAGATGCCAGATCAAGATGCTGACCCAAGCTAACAAGGTCCTACACAACGAAGGACCTGCATACATCAACAAACGCCTGACCTTGCACCAACCGACCAGACACCTCTGATCTACTTTCCTCTACTTCGCAGATACCCCACGGATCTGCTGAACCAACATCATAGGACACTACTTCTCGTACCTGGTAGCCAAGGCTTGGAACACCTCAGGACCGCACTGCCACTCCAGCAATTCAGGAGAGAACTAAAGACCTGTATGTTTCAATGATCAAACCTCCACACATCAGCCAGCAGCTTTCAGTGCCTCAAGACCCTCACAGGTGATTTGCCACGCTATATGAATGACTGATTGATCTAACCCCTTCGCAGCGGGGGTAATTCCCCAGATGTGCTGGGGTGCGGGGGCACGCACCGCACCCCCGCGCCCATGACGAGCTGAGCTCGTCATGAGGCACAGTGCTCGTGTGTTCATGATGACCACACCCGTTTCCGTGGAACGTTCAGCGCAGCAGGGGAATTATCCCCGCGTGTGAGCGTTCCACGGCTCATGACGATCTCAGCTCGTCATGAGCACACGAGCACCGTGCCTCATGACGAGCTGAGCTCGTCATGAGCATAGAAGGTGTTAAGTTATTTGAAAAAAACATATTCGAGAGACTAGATAAAAGTGGTGTAATGCAGAGCAAAAGGTTAGCAAAAATATATTTTTTGTGACAAGTGCTGTTGAGCCCGAAACGTCAATAGCAGACGCAACAGCACAGCCACCCTATTTTATTTTTGCTTGCCAGAATTCCAGTGCTTTGTATACTTATTCAACAGAGACAGAGGCAAGTGGGGCGTGGTGAGTTGAATAGGGGCATCTGGAAGTAGCAGGCTGAACAGATGCTGTCAGAGATTTAGGCGGTGCTGACACACTATTCCTTCGTTCTCCATTTGATCACTGATAGATGAACACGCGTGGAGTCAGTCACTCCAAAAATGTATTTATTGGTGCAAGTTGTAGCCCTGCTTGGATGCGACATTGTACTTTTATTGCTGTGAAGGACACACCTGTCACAGTATAAGTGCTGGAAAGCTGCAGCCATTACACAAAGCAAGTGAAACCCGAGATGTGTCTTGGAAATGTCACAGTGAGGTGAAAGCCTGACGCCCTCTACTAACCAGGAAGTTCTGGTAACAGGAAGTGGATAATCCTCTAACCAGACTCGGCCTTCCTGACATAAGTCTCAGAAAATATGCTGTTGTTTAAATGGTTTTTGTTTACCTTATAGTGCTTTCCTGAAAGAGGCACCTCATTAAATAGATCATTATCATAGCATTCACTGGCCTTGAAAGTAACTACTCAAAAAGTCAGTAGGTTTGGCATTGGCTGCAAGCTTCTTGCCAGGAAAGAAAGAGCGAGAGAGAAAGAAAGAGAAGGAAAGAAAGAGAGAAGGAGAGAAAGAGAAGGAAATAGAAGGAAAGAAAGAGAGAACGAAATAAAGAAGAAATCAGGCATGAAGGAAGGCAAAACGAAAGAAGGCAAGAAAAAAGAGAAAAAAGAAAATGGTAGGAAGTAAGGAAAAAAGAAAGAAGGGAAGAAAAAGAGGGAGGGAAGAGAAGGCAAGAAAGAGATGGAAAGAAGAAAGAATAAACAAGGAAAGAGAATGAAAGCAAGAGAAGAAAAGAAGGAATGAAAGAAGTCAAGAAAGTTAGATGGAGTAAGAAAGAAAGAAGGAAAGAAATAAAAACAAATAAGGATGATAAAAAACATACAGAAAGACAGGAAAAAGAAAGAAAGGAAGGAAGAAAAAAGACAGAAGGAAAGAAAGAAAAAAGGAAGGAAATAAATAAAGGGAAAAGAAAGGAAGGCAAGAAAGAAAGAAATACACAAAGAAAGAAAGAAAGTCAGAGAAACAAGGAAAGATAGCAAAAGAGAAGGAAAGAGAAAGAAAAAATAATGAATAAAGGCAAGAATGAAAGAAGGAAAGACACAGAAAGAAAAAGAAAGAAGGAAAGAAAGAAGAAAGAAGGGAAATAAGGAAGGTAAGAAAAGTGAAAAGAAAGAAAGGAGAGAAAGTAAAAATGAAAAAGAAAATAACTTAATACAGAGCGGTTTCAAATGGACGCAATCTGGTATGCTGTGAAATAGCAGCAGTCACAAAAACAAAACCCTCCAAAACAAATAAACAAATTCACAACAGCATTGGCAGGAGCTGGGATCTCATAAAGATGGAATGTGAATCAGAATTGTCCAGTATCACATCAGGCTCGAAACACAAGGGCAACACAAGGGCAATTGTAAAGTAGAAAATGAAACTCTGGCACTAAAGGAAATTAGCTTGTGCTGCTTGTGAGAGAGTAAAATGCACTCACTCCAAGGGAAGTTAACCAATGGCTTAAGAAGGTTGACCCACTGCCCCATGTGTATGCTGTAGTGGATGGAAGCAAAATGTGAATGACACAACAGCAGACCTATGGATGACAAGAGATGGCTGAAAGCCCCTTTAAGTAAGTATTTTATACATACGTGAGTAAAATCAAAAAGTCTTGGCTAACGCCAGACCTTAAATAGATTAAAACTCTTATAACACTTAAAGGCCAGTTTGGTACTGGTCCCAGTTCATAACAAACATGGTAAATGTAGATTTTGGCTATAAAAGGCTGAGATATTGGCTTTGCCAATGCTTTTTTTTACCGCCAACGCATGATTCATGACGCATGCACGCTCATTGCCAGCAATCTTACAGTAACTTTTCTACTAAATATAGCTTTTTCAAGATGACCGGTGTTGCGATGCGTGTTGTGATGCATGCATGCATGCAGCACTATGTATGGCACCAACCAGGTTTAATTTACCATTCCAACATTGCAGATAGCTATTTTAGAATGGTGAAGAAAAAGTAATAAAACAAAAACCACAAAGGGCCAGAATTACAAGGAAAGTGATTCAGTGCATGCCACAAGCCACTTTGCTGTGCTGCACTGAGTCAATTTCAAAGCACAGGTATGCAACATATTTACAACAATATGTCGCATCTCTGTGCTTCCCTCTGCGCTGGCACTCAAACTGCTGCCATGCACGGGCACAGGCACCCTTGCACCATGGTGCAAGGATGGCTGCGTCTTGGGGAGATTGTTTATGCGCAGGAAGGGTTCCCTTCCTGTGAATAATGTTTAATGTGTAATGTTTAATGTTTAAAGATTTATGGAGCGCATAGCTTCCAAGGGGCTTCCCAGCGTTGACAGTAGTTGACTGAGGTATGCTAGGTGGTTACGGGAAGAGCCATGTTTTGAGCTTTTTTCTGAATGCCAGTTCATCAAGTTATACTGCGCATTTCCTTGGGCAGGGAGTTCCATAGTCCTGGGGCCAAATACGAGAAGTATCTTCCTCCCCATTTGGCTCTCTTTATCCTGGTCTGTTTCATAAGTAGATCTGTGGAGGATCTTAGGTGTCTGCCAGGGATGTAGTGTTTGACAAGTTCTTTAATTAACGGTGGGCCTTTATTATTCATGGCTCTATAAGTGATGCAGAGTGATTTGAACTCTATTCAAGCCTTTATTGGGAGCCAGTTTAGCGTCCTCAAGGCTGCCCTAGCTGACTGCTGTCTGGGGATGCGGAGAAGTATCCTGGCTGCTGCGTTTTGTGCCATTTGTAGTCTATTAATTGCATAAACAATCAGAAATTGCATTATCCAACTACTATGTGTGCTGCATTAGCACACATAGAACTTGTAAAACGTCATTTATTTAAAGGATTGTTTGTGTACAGAAAGGGACACCTTCCTGTACATAAACAATCTTTAGAGGTTGTTTCCTCGTTCTACGTGTGCTGCAGAATACAGCACACATAGAAAGTGGAAAAAAACGAGGATAAATTAATACATTTCTCCTCGTTGCGCCTCCCTACGCCTACCCTGGGGAGGCGATGCATTCAGACGTATTTCTAGATATACAATTTCTTGGAAATGTGTCTGGTTCCATGGGTGTTGCATGGGAACACCCACAGCAACACCCATGGAACACCCCTTTCACGCAAAGTACTGTGTCTAAAGGGTCCGTATTTACAAGGACAGGAAAAGCCACTCAGGGTGGCTTTTCTTGTCCTTGTATATATATATATGGGGCAGAAAATTGCTCTGCCAGTGCATCACAAAAATGATGCACTGCCAGCGCAAGGGGCTTGTATATCTGCCCCAATCAGTGTAACAGCGCAGACAAAGGGAAGTGAGCAGCCTAGTAACATTTGACAGTCACGGGCAGTCATAAAAATAGATGAATCTGACCAAAAAACAATAATTAACATGGAGAGTGTGATGAGGAGTGGGACGGAGAGCACCTGGGAGGGAAGTAAAAAGAGTGTGGGGAGAACACTAAAAACTAAAAGAATAGTTAATGATGAGAGGTTATGGAGTGTAATATGGAGTGAAGCAGGTAGCATCCAGGAGGAAAGTAAAAGCAGCATGTGGAAAGAAGCAGAGGAAAAAAGGATAGGACGCAAGAAAACACATCCAACCGTATGAGGTAGTAAATACAAAAGAAGAAAAGATTTCAATCAAGTCAGCAGTGGTAGGAAACACTGCATCATGTCAGAACACTGTGGGACCACAAGGTGCCTTGACGGGCCAAATACCAAGACTAGGGAGGAAAGTCATCAAAATGCGAACAGAACCCTGAGTATTGTATTGGAAGCAAGTTGGTTAAGTATACCTAAATGGTTAAGTGTACCTTCACAAATACAAAACATTTTTGTGTTGCAATCATTAAAGTGCAACTTCATGTACGTTTTTCTAGAGGGTATGTCTAGGGTATGCAGAGGGCTTTGTTATATGCACTTACGAGTTTCCACAAGTGTGCTATTCACGGTGAGCCTTAAATACTGCAATGCCATCTACAGAGAGCTTCTAACAAAACTCATTCAGGAGTTGCGAAGGCTACAAAAACAGAACTTCACCAAAACAACAACAACATACTTCCCATGTAGTGCTCCACAGACTCCCGGTGAATACATAGATCAAGTTCAAGGTCTTCTGTACTGTTCAAAATGCTGATGGGGTAGAAATCCAGAATGCCTGCACACATCATCCCTCACTATGCACCAAACACCATTCTGCAGTTGGTGATTACCGCTAAAACATGGAGGCAGATCAGTGGGAGTTCATTTCCTCATATTAGGAAATGCCCTGAATTCTAAACTCAATAGTCAGTCAGTCAGTCAGAATAACTTTTTCGCCATCACAATGAAGGCATAAAAAGTATTCTACACATAAAACATTTCAATATTGCAGTAGGCTTAAAATACAAAAAATACAGATTTCTAGCAGCAAATGCATGATAAAATACAATGGTCTCATTAAAAAGATTTACAAATAATATATATATGTATATATATATATAACATCAAAAGTTGCCTGCTGGTAGAAGACAGCTACACCACAGAATTTCGATTCAGCCTTAATGCGTTTATTCAATGAACGGCACCAGTGAGGGAAAACTTCAGTCCACAGCCATTATAGTCTCATTCCCGACCGACGCGTTTCGTAGATTAACTTCCTCAGGGGATTGTGACTGGAACAGAGCAGCAAGGCAGGTTTTGGCGGCACATTTTGTTTCCAAGGACCCGCCCGAGTGGGCGTGGCCCACACTGTGGCCTTATGGTTCTCGTAGTCCCGCCAGTTACTTCAAGTGATTTGTCTGTTGCAAAGTCCCAATACAGAACAGTATTATCCATGTGGATTGTGGCTGATGTTCCACCAGTGGCACCACTGTGTGGTTACTCGAAGAAACGGCTTCCGTGCCATTGGTGAATCCGCCGGTTGACAGACTCACTGGGATGCCGCAACAGCATCGGGCTGTCCTCCGCGACCCAGGCTGGCCGCTATAAACAACATCAAAAGTATATATATATATATCCTGGAAGTCGTCTCACCCACAGGAATTCAATAATTCAATCTCCACAGAGACGACGCGAACCCAAAGTCGTGCTGCATTATTTTTATTTTTCACCCAGCACCTCCGCCATGACGCGTTTCGGTCCTCCTTGGACCTTGATCAAATGACCATATATATATATATATATATATATATATATATATATATATATATATCAGCAACAATGTAGCCCTCTTGACGCAGGCGCGCCTATGCTCGTGCGGTGCATTTTTTCCGGCAGAGCCAAGCTGGTTTCAATCGATCAGGGTCTAATCTACTGTGACAACAAGCAGATTAGGGTGAAAATTTTCACCTTAATCTGCATGTTGTCACAGTAGATTAGACCCTGATCAATATATATATATATATATATATATATATATATATATATATATATATATATATATATATATATATATATATATCTATATATATATAGATATATATATATATATATATATAGATATATATATATATATATATATATCTATATATATATATATATATATACATATATAATATACATATATAATTCATAAACACATGCAGTTATTGTGACAAGTCAGTAAATCAGTTCTTATATTGAGTGAAGAATTCATCGGATGAAAAGTCTCTTTTTTAAAGCTGATAAAAAGAAAGACGCTACTGAAAAACATGTAAAGGGGTCAGATAATGACTGTAAAAAGAAAAGGGCCACACAACACTGTTTAAAATTCATTTTACACAACAGGGGGACAATAAACCTCTTTCTTTCATCGCAGTAGTATTTGCAGAAAAACAGAATGTGCAAATCATTTTGGATAGATCGATCATCACATGTACAAAATAGGAGATCGGAGGCTGCATAGATGTTTCCTTAAAGGCCCAGCATCAAAGGGATGTAATTTAGCCAAAACCTCACCAATATAAACCTGTGATGTAAATTAGTGACAAACGATAAATAAGTTGAATTCATATCTATTTGCAGGATACTTGGGGCAGTCAGGTATGCTCTAACACATTGGTACTCACAAACTTTCTCTCGGGGGCCAAATTTACGGTGTGGTTTGTGTCCAATGGCTGCACCGGTGGGGGCGGCATCAGTGGGGGTAGGGGGGCGGGGCTAGAGCAACAAAGAAAACTGTGACCATGAGGTTGAACACAGGTCCCTGCAGGGGATGCCTTCATCCACTGAGCCAACAGACCCAGCATACACACATCTCTCTTTCTCTATCTCTCTCTCTCTCCCTCTGTCTCCCTCCCTCCATCCCGCTCTCTCTCTCTCTATCTCTCTCTCTCTCTCCCTCCCTCCCTCTCTCTCCCTTTCTCCCTGTCTCCCTCTGTCTCACTCACTCTGACTGTCTCACTCTCTCTACCTTTGTCTCCCTCTCTCTCCTTCCCTCTCCCTCTCTCCCCTCGCTCTTCCTCACTCTCACTGTCTCCCTCCCCCTCTCTCTGTCTTCCTCTTTCTCCTTCCCTCTCTCTTTCCTTCTCCCTCCCTCTCCCTCCTTTTCCCTCCCTCTCTCTCCCTCCCTCCCTCCCTCCCTCTTCTTCCCTCCCTCATATTCCCTCTTCTTCCCTCTCTCCTCCCCTCTCCGTCACTCCCCTTCCCTCTCTCACTCCCCTTCCCTCTCCCTCACTCACCCACCCTCACCGTCACTCCCCTTCCGTCACCCTCACTCCCCTTCCCTCACCCTCTCTCCCCTTCACCCACTCCCCCTTCCCCCACTCCCTCCCTCACTCTCCTTTCCTCTCTCCCTGCCTCACTCCCCTTCCCACCCTCCCTCCCTCTATCCCTTCCTGCTCTCCCTCCCTCTCTCCCATTCCCTCTCTCCCTCCCTCTATTCCCTTCCCTCACTCCCTCTGTCACTCCCCTTCCCTTACTCCCTCCCTCACTCCCCTTCCCTCACTCACCTTCCCTCACCCTCATTCCCCTTCCCCGCTCCCCCTTCCCCATCCCTCACTCCCCTTCCCTCTCTCACTCCCCTTCCTTCCCTCACTCTCTCCCTCCCCTTCCCTCACTCTCTCCCTCCCCTTCCCTCACTCCCTCCCTCAATCCCCTTACCTCACTCCCCTTCCCTCCCTCCCTCCCTCACTCCCCTTCCCTCACTCCCTCCCTCACTCCCCTACCCTTCTCCCCCTTCCCTCTCTCCCTCCCCCACTCCCCTTCCTTCGCTCCCTCCCCCTTCCTTCTCTCCCTCCCCTTCCCCCACTCCCCTTCCCTCTCTCCCCTTCCCTCACTCCCCTCCCCTCACTCCCCTCCCCTCACTCCCCTCCCCTCACTCCCCTTCCCTCTGTTGTAAATGAACCTAGGACCCTATTTAAATATTCCCGATTTATGCCCTTATGCGGTTATATCAAATCATATCCTTATAAAGGCATAAGAATCATACCCATATTAAGTCATAGCCAATGCAGTCCAAATACGGCAAGGCTACTCCCATAGACTCCTAGAAAGCACAACGTGTTCTTAAACAAACCAAGCCTCCAGCAGCCCGGGAATTCCCCCTGCTTCTGTATTGATTTGTCTTAGAACTCCTGGAGTCCTGAAAGAACTGCGAGTTCTGAGTGACGTCTTATGTCCAACCTTACGTCAAACTCGGCACCTTCTAGGTATAAATATACCAGCATCTGCCCTAGCAAAACACACGGTGGTTTGGAGCAGATCGGCTATCTACCTGCCCGAAGCCCTGCTGTAGCGAGTGCCGAAGGAAGCCGACCCTCCCATTGACGCACTGAGAGAGATGCTGTCTTTTCTCCTGCCGAGAAATCCAGCTCCAGTGTTTCCCTGTCACCCTTGCGGGTTGCTAGGAGATCGAGCCCTGAGAGAGAGATACAAGACCTCCTTCATTCTATAACCAAGGTACGGAGCTGATTAGACCCTTAGAGAATTCTTGATTCAGATTCTTGGCAGAAACTATCTTAACTCAAAACTGCAGCTCACTTACTCTTCCCTGTACTAGGCTTAGGTTAGGTACACCGGGGTAGGTGTATCATAGAAGCACCAGTTGAGTACGTTTAGTCATGATTTTATCTATGTATATATTTTATCTATTTTAAACACCGTATGGCTTAGAAACCATACCATGCTTTTACAGTATTATTTCATAATACTCCTTTTACTGTACACACTTTACTTTATGACAAGTATTGCAATTGTGGCAACTCACTTCTCTTGCATGAGAAAGAAGACTGTTCAATAAATAACCTCTTTTATTGAAAATGTCCGTCTCTCTATTTCTCTGCTCTTCTGGTGAAACTAAGCATGCACGATTGACTGAGTAAAATAGTTATCTATTGTTTCCGCGACTCTGGAGGTATACTCCTTATTCTGGAGGGAGCAAAGTTGTCATGTTTATGCGGTTGTCAGAAACTAATCCCTTCTTGTGTACTCGAGAAAGTTTCTAGTGACCTCTGAGCTAGCTGGCATTCATAATTAAGTCTAACATATTCAATAGAGACCTAGTCGACCTAAGTCCTATGTCTAAACTATCGTTTATGTTATTCCAATGCGCAGAGCCTATTGGGAATATAGGAACTACACTACACCTCACTCCCCTTCGCTCACTCCCCCCTCGCTCCCCTTTTCTCACTCCCCTTCGCTCACTCACCCCCTCACTCCCCTTCCCTCACTCTCTCACTTCCGCCTCCCTCCATCCCTCCCCTTACCTCACTTCCTCCCTCACCCCCTTCCCTCCCTGCCTCCCTGCCTCCCTCTCTCACTTTCCCTCTCTCCCTCCCTCTCTCCCCTGCCCTCACTCCCCTTCCCTCACTCCCCCTCCCGCCCCTTCCCTCACTCCCTCACTTCTGTCTCCCTCCCTCCGCCTCCCTCACTCCCTCTGCCTCCCTCACTCCCCTCACTCCCTCCCTCACCCCTCTCCCTCTGACTACCTTCATCCCTCTACCTCCCTCTGTCACCCTCTGTCATCTCACCAGGTGTGTCAGCCATGCCCGAGACAGCTTCCCGGCACACACACACACTGCCGCACCCAAGCACTTACCAGATCTTTAAAAGACCATTTGAATGTTAATGAGCTTTGTTGTATTTCACCTCTTCTTAGGCCCCTGCAGCTCCGCTCTGCCTATCCTCGGAATGAATCACCCGGCCCCCACAGAGCAGCAGAGTCTCTCAGAGTCGCGCTCTGGTTGGAGACTTTCTTTAAAAATGTGTTTTTAAACCATGGGTACGATGTCTGGAAGGTCCGCGGGCCGCCAGGGAAGGCTTGTCGGGCCGCTGGCAGCCCATGGGCCATACTATGAGTACCCAATTATGCTCTAACTGTTGATAACTATTTGTAAAATTCCGTCTTGTTTGCAAACTAGACAACAAGTGAGTTTTTAGAAATAGACTGGCACGATAAAGGGTCAACGAAGAGATGGTGTAACCCTGATGCTTTTAATTTAGATTTAACATAACGTAGCCAATAATATTACCCACACCATCTAGTTTTAGAACATCATTTATAATATCTCTTGTGAGAGAGAGAGTCTCCTTCCGCCATACTGAGTGCCACATTAGAACTGGCGCCAAACATATTTTGTCAATTCTATACGGGACATTTAATTCCATATGACAATTAAATTTGGAGCATGACTTTGGTAAAGAGACTAACTTTTTTAGAAAGTTATCCTTTGTACATTGCAGTTGAGAGCAGTCTCTAATGCCCAAGACAGCCTCTCCATAAGTGGCAGCAGATACAGTTTTTGCAGCATAGACTGTCTTTATTGCTTCAATGGGTTTTAAGCCTGTTTTTTTAAATAAATTTAAAAAGTGCCCCAATATTCTTTTCCATCTGCAATCCCCTGTTTATGACCGTACTTAGCCAATTATTTTGGCCATCAAACATAATCACTAGATAATTAAAAGAGTCCACGACTCCCAGCATGCTTCCTTCAACAATGATTTGGGGTTGATTCCTCTGCTTCGTGCCTGCCACAAGGACAAACGACTTTGATTAGTTAATTTTCATGTCCAACTTGTTCATAAATTGTGTATATTCTGTGGAAAAGTAAATTTTGCCATGTTCTGTGTCCCTACGTGTTCCCCATCTTATGTTATGTATGCATGATTAATATGCATATGTATTTCCCATGTTTGATTAAAGACGCAATTACAGTTGTGTCCATCTCTAGTATGCCAGTTTCCAGTTCTCGTGAAAGCTACGAGTATTAGGCCTATGTAAAGTTACGTTGCCACGTTTCTCAGTGTGCACGTTATTTCATTGTAAAGTCCCCGTTTCTAGGCCTCAAAAGGGCCCGGACACCAGATTCAGCTCCTGTCTCCTGAACCCTCGCTGAGGAGCGATACAGCCCCCACCTGTATCCTCGACCCTTCACTTACTTCCTGCCTCACAGTGCCCGGCTCAGCCTGGCTCTGCCCCCGAGTCTGCCAAGAGTATGTTATGATTCTAGTTATCAGTCCAGCCCTCCTTCTCTGCATTCCTAAACTACTGAATCGCATCAATAGTTCCCGTCATCGTCTAGCCTTTACGTCTCCATGTAAGAGAAATACTGTATTAATGGTCATTTAATATTCTTCAACACGCACTACATGTAGAATAATGCATGCTCCAGTCTTAGAGTCTGTTAGCCTCTCCCCTCCTGACTCTTAGTTTATATCAACATGTCCTCTAAACATTAGATACTAGATAGGATTTAGGTACATGTTGCCCTGACTCTCCAGACTTCAGTCTCTGCTCCTAGCACAGAGTTCATAGCCCCCAGCTTCTCCTAGTAACACGTCATTGTCAGTTTGCGCGCACCATTAGGTTAGAGGTCCCGGCTCCTTAGGTAGCCCCCTCCATGTTTCCGCCCCATTTATGACATATTCTGTTACGTTTACATCACATGTCTATGTATACGCCTCCTGTTACACCTACTTTCACCCTTATCTTTCGCGACTGCTATTGACCACACCCACTGCTCCGCCTACTGTATTCACTGTAATGCAACTGTTTTAGTATATATGCTTGTGTACTGTTATTAAAGTTAGCGCGCTCATTCCCTGTCCCCCCCCTGCAGGGCCCTGCCATCCTGTTCCCGTGCAGGTTGTCCTGTTCCTGTCCTTTATGCTGTATTAAACCTGCAAACTCCTACTACCTCGAATCTTGACTCTTATTTATTGAGCTATCTGTTATTATTATGTCCAGTCAAACCTAGATCCGGTATTATATATTTATATACCACATAATGGCGCCCGAACAGGGACTTGCCCTTTCCCCACGCGCCGGTGAAGCCACGCCGGCCCCCTGACCCTCTGCAGCCGTGACGGAACCATACCGGCCACGTGCAGATATTTCTGCTCCAAGTATCCCTCAGGCCCACGGAGGAGACGGAGGTGGCGGTCCAGCATCCAGACGAGGCGGTGGAGGAACGCGGCGAGTCCCGACCAGAGCCCAAGCCGAGAGTCCAAGGTCCGAGGTATCCGGAGGCCCACCCGTAACAGAAGTCCGAAGTTCGTCCGTCCGGCGTCGAAGCAGTCCAATTCCGTCCAGTCCGAGGCCTTCCGTTCTTGCTGCCCGGTGAGTACCGTTGCTGGGGAGTATCTAGACAGGGTCAATCTTATTGTCTCTGGTCCGTGGGGTTTGGTGGTACACAGATCCCAAAACGAAGTGTCCACTTCGGTGGATGCGGGTCCTGACGTGTCTCTTTATGAGACCGGTGAGTTTCGTACTGTTTTAGCAGTGCATCTAGTTTCTGTTCTAGTCAGTTCTGTTTCTCGAGAAAATTCATGTATTTTGTTTTCAGTATTCCAGGTAGTATTCTGTTCGAACTGTTATTTTAAATGTTTTTCATGTATTGTAATGTCGTGGTATGAATGTGGAGTAATTACCGTGTTCATTGTGTATTGTAATTGCGTATTGTGTCTAGGTTACAGTTCAGTCATGCCCTTATTTTCTAAATTACGTCAGTTAAAAACCAGAAAAGGTCTGCTAGAAGCAGCAGTTCCTGTCCCGCCTAGGGACAGTCCAGGTCATTTTATGTATCAAAAGCATGGCATAAGTGCCATATTATATCTAGATTTATGGGTAGAGTACACCAAAGAGTTAGAGGAAAAGTATAGATGGCCCGTATCAGGCACGTGGGATGCCGAGTGCATCATGCGAGTAGAAGAAGCATTATGGAAAAAGAAAGCCAGACAGTCACAGAAAGATGCCATCGAGTTATGGCGCAAAGAATCTCATAAAAGAACCGAAAAAGAAATCAGAAAGTCAGAATTAAGTAGAGAATCCTTAGAACGAGCCCAAGAAAGGGAATTAATCGAGATAGGTGAACGAGTCAAAACCGAACAGTCAGGCAGACAGAGGCATGCCCTTATTAAGGGTATGTATCCTCTTCTTGCCGAGGGCTTGCCAAAAGCAACCCCGGAGGCATCCAGTAATTTTCCGCCACCATTAGTTCCGACTAAGCTACGTCACAAACCGACCGCAGCTGATATTTTCATCTCGTCCTATTTGGACGACACAGTCCCGGAATATGCAAATCCTGTTCCGCCAGCTCCTGTAAATAATGTAAATCCTGCTCCTCCAGTCACCGGAGTACCTGCTACGGTACCCCCGGTCCAGCCTACATTACAATTTCCCACCGCACCGGTACGACGAGTATCAGTCGACGATTCCGGTTTAGGGGCCGCAGGAGGAGGTCCTCCTGGTACCCCGCCGCCACACCAACGAGTAACGTTAGTCGAGTTACATGAATGTGCGTTACAGCGTACGCCCAAATATAAGTCCGTTGCAGACATCCGACGAGCCCTTACTGAATGCCGCTATGATCCAGTTGCAGGTGATGATAGTACAGTTATATATTCCATCCGTGTAAGACGGGTGACCGGGTATTTGGACACCCTACCGAATATGAAAGAAGATCTAGACAGAATATATCGTTTCATCCGTACAGGGGATGATCCAGAAAGTATTGGCGAAGCCATGTCTCAAAGGAAAGCTGAGATCCAGCTCATGATATTAAAATTTCTGATTAATTGTTTAATAAGAGAACAAGATTCCCCGACCAAAGATCAGGCCGAAATGAGAATCCTGACAAGGTGGAGTGATAATATAGCCGAGGGTAAACACAGAACTATCAGTAGTATAGAGAGTATGTACAAGAAAATTCGTAAAGAAATAATAAAGTTACACGAACAACGTAAAGCAGCACAAGTAAGCGAGAAAGAGAATGACTCTTCTCCTGAAGAGGTAGAGGACGAGAATCCCGCCAGAATAGCGTATGTAGGAAAATCTAGATTTCCAGATCGCCATTTACGCCTAGAACACAAGACAGTTTTTCATCATCCAGCACCAGAACAAGGTTCTCTAGAACAAGTATTTCAAGCTACCGATCACATTCTGAAATCACGAATCGGTTATAGTGAATTAAGTACTATGCATGAACAAGAACTAGCCCGATCAGCAGTCCGATGGATTACTGATTCTACCACTTTTCCAGATGAAATAGTGGCACAAATGTTTCTGAAACTGCCCCCAGCCGAGCAACGACTGGTGGGTATGTATATGATCCAGCACCTCATTACTCTGTATGAGGGTCAACATTCTGATCCAGGTCCGTTACACGATGTCCTGAACGAGTTACTCCAGTATAGATGGAAAGGTCTAGGTACCGATTTAATTAGTGTCATTCTAGAACAGCGCCACAAATATAGAACGTTCCTGAACCCACATTTTGTTCATGTCTCACCTCCAGAAAGTAAACCGTTTTACATAGATAGACAGAATCCGTTACGAGAAGTACACCCAGTCAGGACAGCAGATGGTGAAATGCAACGAGTGTTTGTTTACACCCCGATTACAAAGATGGAACTCTTAGAGATGAAGAAATTAATTCCTTGTCACGACAAAGATCCAGCAGGGTTCCACCGAGAATTAAAAGACATGCTCCGTATGGGAGAATACACGTATCCAGATATTATTAAAATGTTAAAGGTCCTGTTGCCCGCAGGGGTATACGAGAAACTCAAGGAAAAAGAATGGGAGGTGGGAGAGAAAAAGATCGATTGGGCAGTTCTAGAAGCTGAAGATAAGATACGAGTACCAGGTACCGGCCTAGGAGAGAAATGTAAAGAATTACCAGAACTGTTAATACAAGTTTTGCCAAGGTTATTAGCCACTAAAAAGGAAGACTGGGATGCAATCTCAGCCTGTAAACAGAAACAAGACGAAGACACTAGTGATTTTTATTCTAGATTTGAGAAATGCTTTAGTATCAACAGTGGCTTGAAGACAAGTAGCGAGTCATACCCTCATCTCTTTGTTACTAAATTAGTCGAGAATTCAAGTCCACAAGTTAAGAATAGAGTTTTGAAAGTCGAAAGTACCTGGCAAGCTAATACCCCGTCCCAGATGTTACAGATGCTTCAGTATCACCAGAATAGAATCAGAGAAGAGCAAGATCATGAAAGAAAACGTATGAAAGACACAAAAATGAAAGTACTAGTTGCACAATCTGTTCCTCAAGACAGTCAAAAGAGGGGTACGAATCAAGCCAGTCATCCTGCAGTTCCCGTTAAAGGGACCTGCAATTATTGTAAACAGCCAGGTCATTTCATAAACGAGTGTGCAGTTCTGAAACATAATATAGCTACCGGTAAGACTAAAGAAAGACCACGTCCGCCTAGACAAGAACAAGTTTCACAGACTTCTCAGCCACAGAATGCACAACAGACAGTTCCAGCACCGCAGCCTATTGCTGCAACACAGCATGTTACACAGCAAATGTACCAGTATGCTCAGACCGAGTATCCAGAGTATCAACCGTATTCATGAAACAGCCTAGAGAGGGAGGTAGGCTTGCCTCTCATCGAGATACCTGTAGATCAAGAGGGTCCCTATGTGCATAGTCAAGTACTAGGGAAAGACAGAAAGTTTCTGATTGATACAGGGGCAAGTAGGACGACCATCAGTCACGCCGAAGTTCCAGGGGCTCCGCTCTCAGGCTCTAGAAATGTTTCCCTTGGATTTTCAGGAAAGCCTATTGTAAACGAGATATCTAAGCCAGTTACTCTAGAAGTAGGTCCATTGTCCCGCACTACTGATCTGTTACTTACGAAGTCATGTCCAGAAAATGTGTTAGGCATTAAGACACTGAAAGAATTAGGTGCAGTCATATGCTGTTCCCCAGAGGGAATACGCTTGTTCCTACGTGACTTCAAGGGTCACTATGTATTACGAGATTTTGATCCGAGATTGTCCAATGTTCCACAGCATCTATGGGCGCAAGGTCCAACTGATGTAGGTTATATGCAAATCACACCCCATCGTGTGACTCTCAAGCCAGGTGTAGTGTTACCACGAATCAGACAGTACAGATTGCCACCTGAGGCTGTAGCAGCCTTGTCCAAAATTATTGACGAGCTCATCGCTCAAGGAGTAGTTGTAGAAACTGACTCCAATGTATGTAATTCTCCGATCATTCCAGTCATGAAACGTACTGATCCAAATGCACCCCCAGTATATCGATTAGTGATTGACCTTCGAGAACTCAATAAATGTATTATTCCCCAGTACCCAGTTGTCCCAGATATCTCTTCCCTACTGACAGCCATTGATTCCGAAGCCTCATTTTTTACAGTCATAGACCTCAAGAACGCGTTTTTCAGTGTCCCCATTCATCCAGACAGCCAGTTTCTTTTCGGATTTTGTTTAAATGGAAAGAGCTATATGTTCACACGAGCTCCTCAAGGATTCACAGAAAGTCCTAGTATTTACAGTCAAGCACTTAAGAGACAACTAGACAACATTCACATGCCAACTGACACTGCCCTGCTCCAGTATGTCGATGATCTACTGATCACAGCCCGTTCTGAACGTGCTTGCGAGCGAGCATCACTTACAGTCTTGTATTTCCTTGCCGAGATGGGGCACAAGGTGTCCCCTTCGAAGCTTCAATTCTGTGTCCAGCAAGTGATCTACTTAGGCCACTTACTGTCCAAGTGGGGTAGGCAGTTGACACCAGACCGTATCCAGTTAATAGCGAGTCTTCCTCAGCCCAAGACCCAGAAGGAGGTACGTGCTTTTATCGGCCTCACTTCTTATTGCAGACAATGGATTCCTCAGTATGCATTTCTAGCCAAGCCACTGATACAGTTAACGACACAGGAGGCAGCCGTATCGACTGTCCTCCCTTGGACATCTGAACATACACTTAGTTTTAATGAGTTAAAGAAAGCCTTATGCCAAGCTCCAGTTCTAGCTACACCGAACTACAGTAAGCCTTTTACACTTTTCGTCACTGAACGTGAAGGTACAGCATTATCTGTTCTTACACAAGATCAAGCAGGACAATACAAGCCTTGTGCTTATTTTTCGAGCACACTAGATCCTGTAGCCCAGGCTCTGCCTGCGTGCCTCAAGTCAGTTGCAGCCACAGCACTAGCTATCAGACAAAGTGATTCCATAGTATTAGGACATTCCTTGACAGTACAAGTTCCACACTCCGTGGAAGTTCTTTTAAATCGAACACAGACTCAGCACTTGACAATTGCACGTTTAACAGGTTATGAACTGACACTGTTCCAGCCACACATAGAAATCAGACGCTGCAACGTTCTAAATCCTGCTACACTGTTACCGTCAGTTAATTCGAATCCTGCCACACACGACTGTGTGGAAGTAGTTAACACTATGACTAAGCCAAGACAAGATCTGACAGATATTCCATTACCAGATCCCGACCTGACACTTTATGTGGATGGTTCATGTATGAGAACAAGTACAGGAGAACTAGTAGCCGCGTATGCAGTGACTACTGACACTGAAGTTATAGAAACACACCGTATTGACACCCTGTCTGCTCAAGCAGCAGAGCTAGTGGCTCTGACACACGCCTGCATATATGCTAAGAACCTGAAAGTTAATATTTACACAGATTCACGTTACGCATTTGGAGTCGTACACGACTTCGGAGTGCTCTGGCAGGAGAGAGGTTTCATGACTTCTCATGGAACCAAGATTCAGCATGGTCTCCTTATTCAAGCTCTGTTAGATGCCATACATTTACCGACATCTATTGCTATCATGAAATGCAAAGCACATACGAAAGTTACTGATATTATTTCTCAAGGTAATGATCTAGCAGATCGCACAGCCAAGCTTACAGCACAGACTCCAGATATTTCAGTTAATCCGACACAGACACATACTCCAGATCTGACTACATGTATGACAGTTAAGGACCCCACTCAAGATGTCATAGATATTCAGTTACATGCTACTCCCGATGAAATCAAGAAATGGTCCGAACAAGGAGGGGTCCAGACAGATCAGGGATGGGTAACGAAGGGTAGAGCCACATGATTTCTCCCCGACTCTATGGTTCAAGTCATTATCAATACCGCACATAGTCCAGCACATTTAGGAGAAAAAGCTATGTTAGATAGTATCCAGAACATTTGGTTCAACAAGCATTTACGAGCTGCAGCTAAGCAGAAGGTCCGTACCTGTATGATATGTTGCCAGTTTAATCCAGGTAAAAGTGTCCCGGTGGAACAAGGTGGATTCCAGCCCCCTGACCACCCTTTTGAAGTCCTCCAGATGGATTATATTCAGATGGAGCGATGTCGAGGTTTCAAGTATGTCCTCGTAGTTGTATGCGCTTTGTCCAGGTGGACAGAGGCATATCCAGTCCCAGATTACACAGCCACGACCACTGCCAAGCAGTTGGTTCGTGAATTCTTCCCCCGTTATGGACTCCCTAGAGTCATATATTCTGATAACGGCCAGCCATTCTCATCCGAGCTTATGAAACACATTTCCCTGTTGTTAGGGTACCAGTGGAAGTTCCATTGTGTACGCCATCCAGAAGCAGCTGGTCTAGTAGAGAGACATAATCAGACCCTGAAAATTCGAATTGCCAAAGTATGTAAAGAGAAAGGTGTAGACTGGCTAGTAGCTCTGCCAGTCGCTTTGTTTTATATGCGCATGGTCGCACATTCCAGATCAGGTCTGTCTCCGTACAAGGTCGTATTCGGCCGCCCCCCTAATATGTGGGGTACACCTAGACCTCGAAGTATTACCGATGTTTTAAGTAATATGCTGACAGATTACCTAGCTTCCTTGATGTCTGCCCTCAACTCTTGTCGTTCACAGGTTGCTGCCGCATTTCCAGACAATACCGAGGTGGCACCGCATGAAATCGTTCCCGGATGCATGGTTCTTGTGAGGAACTTTGATCGTTTAAGTCCGCTGGAGCCCCGCTGGAAAGAACCAAAACAGGTCCTCCTGGCCACCCGTACTGCCGTCAAGCTGGAAGGCAGGAAGGGCTGGGTCCATTTGTCACATGTGAAAAGATTTTACGGACTAAAGTCTGTTACCAAGAACATTACCGAGGATTTGAAAGACTGCCAAAGTACTATTCTTAAGGACTGTCCCGCAAAAGACTATGATACGAATCCCTCCCTGTTAGAGAAAACTCCGCAGCAGGAGTATAAGCAAAAATTAAGGTCTAGTAAAATAAGTCAGCCAGTTTGATTGTCTAAGTCCTCCCCTAGGTGAAACGGTTAGACCGGTTTCTGACATGTATATAATAGACCCCCACAGAGAGAGAGTTAGTGAGAACTCTAAAAGTTGCACTATTATTTTATGTTTTCTGCTATATCTCAGCCTTATGATTACCTGCACATGTTATGCATTTTATTTGTATTTTCCAGTTCCTCATGTAAATACGCCTTCTATTGCTACAGTAGAGCACACGTTTAGTGATCTGCCTCCTCATGAACTCTCTTATCGTCTTGCTATGCGTAATAATTCCTTTATCCGCATGTTACATTATTCACACCAGACCAGCAATGCCACTAATTGTTGGGTGTGTGGTCGACTCCCCCCTTTCCAGACACCGAAGGGAGTTCTGCCACTCTTTCCTTATCCATTTTCACATAATGGTTCGTGTGGAGCATGGTACACGTTAACGTCATCCTCAACAGATATGTCTTTTCTTAACAGTACATGTTTTCCAGACAAGCAAGGTCTTCCCCACAGAACAGGGTTAGATCTAGAGAATGAAGTTTATAACTTAGGTAATTATTCTTCGAATTTTATGGTCCTGAATGTTCAGTCTGATTCTACTCCAGACTTACCTACTATATCAGTACTACCAGTCAAAGGCGAATTATGTGTCCGAAATAATGGTTCCGTACATGTAGGTCATAGTGATTGTACTACTATTGTCAAGTATAGTGACAGTAGGAAATCTATTTTCAAAGCTTCACGTCATTCCTATTTTGTTTGTGGTCAGACCGCATATGTTCGTCTGCCCCTCGATTGGGAGGGAATCTGTTACATTGCCTTCCTACTGCCACCAGTTTTTCTAGCCCCACCTGACTATCATAGGAATTCCCACCTAGTACATACTAGACACAAGAGAAATCTCCCGATTGTCGATTATACTGAAACTGCTCTAGAACAATACATAGATATCAATAAAGGTGTCTTTCCCTACTTAGGTACTGTCGTGAATAGTAAACTGATACGTAGATTAACCAGAACCCTCGAAGCAGTAGTGATTGAGACTACCTCTGCTCTAGGTAACTTAACCGAAGAGCAATCCTTTATGAGAATTGTCGTGCTCCAGAATCGTCTCGTCCTTGACGTCATACTGGCCGATAGGGGCGGGGCCTGTAGAGTCATCGGATCTAGTTGCTGCATTTTCATTCCTAATAACGCGCCGTCTGTTTATTCAGCTATAACCAGACTCCATAAAATTGCCCATATGTTACACCAAGATCCAGGCACCTGGACATGGTCCGGTTGGTTCTGGAATATAATTTCCGCCTGGGGATGGAAAGTATTGTCATTTCTGGGTATTGCAGTAGCGATCATATTCAGCTGCTGCCTCTGTATACAATGTGGCCCTGCGATTTGTGGCATTTGTGCTACCTCTTGTATTCCTAGTCCCAAGTCCCGTTCTAAATCCCGTTCCAAGAAAATTCGAGACGAGCAAATGATACTGTATGAAATGATAGATGGTATCATGAATATTGATGTTTCCTGATGGAAACGTAGTGACAAGGAGGGAATGTGGAAAAGTAAATTTTGCCATGTTCTGTGTCCCTACGTGTTCCCCATCTTATGTTATGTATGCATGATTAATATGCATATGTATTTCCCATGTTTGATTAAAGACGCAATTACAGTTGTGTCCATCTCTAGTATGCCAGTTTCCAGTTCTCGTGAAAGCTACGAGTATTAGGCCTATGTAAAGTTACGTTGCCACGTTTCTCAGTGTGCACGTTATTTCATTGTAAAGTCCCCGTTTCTAGGCCTCAAAAGGGCCCGGACACCAGATTCAGCTCCTGTCTCCTGAACCCTCGCTGAGGAGCGATACAGCCCCCACCTGTATCCTCGACCCTTCACTTACTTCCTGCCTCACAGTGCCCGGCTCAGCCTGGCTCTGCCCCCGAGTCTGCCAAGAGTATGTTATGATTCTAGTTATCAGTCCAGCCCTCCTTCTCTGCATTCCTAAACTACTGAATCGCATCAATAGTTCCCGTCATCGTCTAGCCTTTACGTCTCCATGTAAGAGAAATACTGTATTAATGGTCATTTAATATTCTTCAACACGCACTACATGTAGAATAATGCATGCTCCAGTCTTAGAGTCTGTTAGCCTCTCCCCTCCTGACTCTTAGTTTATATCAACATGTCCTCTAAACATTAGATACTAGATAGGATTTAGGTACATGTTGCCCTGACTCTCCAGACTTCAGTCTCTGCTCCTAGCACAGAGTTCATAGCCCCCAGCTTCTCCTAGTAACACGTCATTGTCAGTTTGCGCGCACCATTAGGTTAGAGGTCCCGGCTCCTTAGGTAGCCCCCTCCATGTTTCCGCCCCATTTATGACATATTCTGTTACGTTTACATCACATGTCTATGTATACGCCTCCTGTTACACCTACTTTCACCCTTATCTTTCGCGACTGCTATTGACCACACCCACTGCTCCGCCTACTGTATTCACTGTAATGCAACTGTTTTAGTATATATGCTTGTGTACTGTTATTAAAGTTAGCGCGCTCATTCCCTGTCCCCCCCCTGCAGGGCCCTGCCATCCTGTTCCCGTGCAGGTTGTCCTGTTCCTGTCCTTTATGCTGTATTAAACCTGCAAACTCCTACTACCTCGAATCTTGACTCTTATTTATTGAGCTATCTGTTATTATTATGTCCAGTCAAACCTAGATCCGGTATTATTTATTTATATACCACAATTCCATCACTAGGCGGCTCAGAGCATTGCTGGTATGGGCTAGACTCACTGCGTCATCCGCATATAGTAATATTGGCACTAGTAATGAATTAATGTAGGAAACATCAGGAGTAATTCCCAGGAGAGCGGATTTAACATTATTAGTGTATATTTCAAATAAGAAGGGAGCCAAAACGCACCCCTGTCTCACCCCTCTAGCAATTTAAAGTGTGTTGTGCATTCACCTCCCTTTCCATAGCGAACAGAGGCTGAGGCACCTGAGTATAGATCGAGGATAATATTATTCAGCTGTACGTCAATCCCCATTGCCTCAATGATCTGCCAGAGCCTAGACAATGCCACGCAGTGAAAGGCTGCTGACAAAAGCATGAAGGCAAGCTACAAATGACCTTTTTTGGCTGCAGTATATTTAGCTATTATTGAACTTAAGTTCAGGCACTGACCAACAATTCCTTTCCCTTTTCTGAAGCCAAACTGACAGGGGATTAAAATATTTTTTTCCAGGGCCCATTCCGCAAGCCTATTTAAATGCAGGCGTCCCATTACTTTGGCTGTGAAATCTAACAGGATATAGGTCTATAGTTTTTCGAGATAGACCTATTCCCTTTTTATTGATAGGCACAGTTACTGTTATTTTCCACGATGGGGGAGCACCAGTATGGGCAATTTTATTAAAACCATTTGTTAGAAGTGGGGCCCAGAGATTCTGATTATCTAAAAACAAATCAGTTGGGACACTGTCAGGCCCTGGTGCCTTTGCATATTTACACTGGTTTAAAGCATACTTAGTTTCTTCCCGTGTAAAATTAACCATGTTGCTCATACCCGTTATGCAGGGGTAGAATCAAAAATTATCTTCTCATTAGATCCAAACACATTTTCAAAATGTGTCACCCATTCCTCCTGTTCAACATGGGCATCTGTTAAAATAGAATGTTCATCTCCTAGAAAAGGTGCATTAATAACAGACCAAAAGGCTTGCAAATTTTTTAATAAAAGCAGCCTTTTGCAAATTTTCCCACCACTCTTCCTTCAGGGACTCCAGCCTCAGTAACCTCGCTTTTTATATGCCTGTTGCAATAGCTTAACCAAAGGTAAGTTACGCGGTTTGGATTACAAGGCCATATGCAGATTTTTTAGAGTTTTATCGCAGTCCTCATCAAACCAACAAAATTTCTTAGACTGACCCTTGTGTATAACACAAATTAAGTTATTTTTTGCTTCCGATAAGATCAACTCAAAATCTGAGACCATGTTATTGTTAGGAATAGAATTTAAACACATCATTATCTCCTCAAATCTCCTGGAGACTAGATTCATCAAAAACTTTCCAGTATCTACTTTCTCCCACTTTAAAGCAATTCTATTCTTCCTTGCAATTACTGGGGTTAAATGTAACTTGAAAGTAGGTTATTTTTCCCTTAGGGAAGGGATAAGGAAAGTTATAGCAGCATGGTCACTAAAAGCATGAATATTAATCGCAAAATAAAAAAATAACCCTCTTGTTAAATCAGAGATTAAGACATAATTAAGGGTAGAGGTAGAAGAATGATTTAAAAAGGTATATCCTAACTGACCAGTTCGACTTTCAGACACATTTAAAAATACAAGATTATTTCTTATTAATAATCTATTCAAAGCATTATCGAACTCCGAGTGACTAAAATGGGATACGCTCTCTCCATCGTCATCCAGCATTTCACATACTAGGGAGTTCATCTTATCACAAGGGTGAGCGTTAAAGTCCCCAAGCCAAATTATATTACAAGATTTAGTACATTCATTTTGCAAAAGTTCGATGTCTCTTTCTAGGGGAGCTAGTACCGCTGGTTGGTTGCTTCCAAAGTTATTATTATAAAAATTAATGAGGAGCCAATACTGATCTGCATGATACTCTAGTATAATAATGTGATAGGATGGCGATGTGTTTAAAAAAGACTTCACTTTGAGAGGGAAAGCATTAGAAAGTAGGGTCGCTAACTTGCACGACCAGCTGGTGAAGGTATAGCAAAAGTTTGGATTGAGCGATACCCATTCAAATGTATTGATTAAAGTTCCCATGTCTCTTGTAAGCATGCTATATCTTTAGATGTAAGTAAGGACAACCATTCAACATTTGATCTTTTTTGGTTACAACCAGCAATATTCCATGTCATTACCACTGCAGGCCCTGAAGTATTCTCTTGTTGCATCGGTGTGGGGAGCAGATTTGGACTACCGATATGTATACTTATTTGGTCTTCCAAAATTACAGCTGAGGTAGTAGTCATAAATGATTCATTTAACAATTGAATATCGCCATTACCATTGACTGTAGTACTCTGTTCATACAGTCAATCACACATAGGCATGCCTTCCAGTGCAGTAAACCTATTAGTAAACGTGAAATCAAGGGAGAGAGAGACTGATTTGAATGAAAATAAAAAGGATTCCGAGCAATGAGGGCTATAGGCCGTGGTGAGTGAGGTGAGCAATAAGGTTTGGACAAGAAACCGAGTGAGAGGGCACAGATTTCGGAATAGAGTGATGGAGCACTCGGTAACATAGTTAATAACTCACCCACTATATGTTGGTTATCAAAATTTAGTGCAATGCAATCACCTTTGATAGTCAATCCTCCTAGCAATAATAATATTTTTTTGCACATTAGAGGTTGGACCTATACATTTGGATAACCAATGCTGAGACTTATGAATTAGCTGTTCAGTAGATTCTGCTGAGTTTGTCTTTAATTCAGGGACGTAGGCTAGAATTATGACATATGGACAGGCTGCTGGCGGGAGATCTAGTCTTTCCTTAGGTTTTCAGCCACTCCTTGCCGGTAAGAATCCCCCCTCACTCGGCTGGGTGCCACAGCTCCAACCTCTAAAAGGGAAGGGGTAGTGGACTGGTTAGCATGAGGGTATGTATTTATAGCCCCATTAGAACCAATTGGATTAATATTAATAGTGTTTATTATTATGTGTACTACCACTCAACTTATTTGCTGAGTCACAAGCAGAACCTGATAAGTTGGTTGATGACCCTCTCCCTTGTCTAAGGCCACAACTTCCTGTCTTATCAGATGCCATGTTGGGTGCCACTAGAGGCATCATAGATGGCATCCTACCTGACTGGGGGACAAGCCTCGCATCAACTGTCGGTTCGGTAATATTTTGAGAAACTTTATTCAATAGATAGGCTGCTTCCAATGAAGATAATTTCCCTTCTATTTGAGTTAACCTATGCATTATAGGATTTAAAAGCACAGTCATCATAGTCTCAATTCTTTTCAGCAAGTCAAGATCATTCCCCAAATCTGGTTGGTTAGTAGTGACATCTTTCTGCTTTGTAGTTCTAGTGGACCTTGAGTTTAAGGACCGACTTGAGTCCAATTCCACGCTCCCTGTCAGTTTCTCTGTGCAAGCTCTTTTCAATGTTTTTTGCTTTAATGGACCACCTCCCTTTCTTTTCCTAGACCTTTGGCCTGTATGGTTAGTTTCGGGCTGCTCCTGAGTAATTTTAGAGTGTTCAAGTGATACAGATGAATGTATGGCTATATTCGGCAATGGGACTATAGTAGCGCTTGATTCGCCTATGGTTTTTCCAGAAAACGAATAATCAGTGGTTAAGGGTCTTCCACCTAGGGAGGAACGTTTTTGAGCAATAAGAGAGTCCAAAGAGAGTCGTCGCTCCGTTAATTCTATTTCATGGTCAAGTACAGACTCAACCCTCGTCAAAAATGCATCTAGGGTCCCAACATGTCCAGCCCCTTGCTTTTCCTTTAAAGTCTTCCTTTTACTCATTTTAGTCGACAAATGTGGTTTTCCAGGTATAACAGACGGAGACAGATGGAGTTCAGAAATGAGTTTATCAAATATTAGAATTGCAGCTCCAAGAAATAAGATGAAAACAACAGTACCTTATACCTCAACTGGCAGATGAAAGATGGTAGGCCCGGCTCAGCCTCCGACGGACCCGCCCTTGACCTCACCCCCGGCCGCCGCTTCAGCGCCTCTTTGCACGCGGAAAATGCGTGGCACCTCTCTGGCACCTCTCTGGCACGAAGTGCTCTTTTTGGGATAGTCCCGATGTAGTCCCCTTCTCCTGGCGGTATGTGGGCTCAAACTGCAGGACACAAACAAAGATGAGGCAACGTTCCTGTCGCTTTCCTAAAACAATTAATATACCACTGCAGTTACAGCAAAGGGCAGCAAAAGGCTCCACTCTGGCTCCAGGCTGGCGCTGCAGCTGGCTCCAGCACTGGATCTCCTGTACCCCGAGCAGCGAGTTTTTACCGTCAATCCTCGCTGCGCCGGGCCCGCTCATGACCCGTGCCCTTCCTTGGCCGTTAGCAGTGTGCGGCAGTGGCAGTGTGGGGCAAGGTGGCAATGTGGCGATGTGCTAATATAACAATATCAGCTGTAAGATAATTATAACGGTGGCGGCGGCAAAAGCTCACTAGAAGCACCCCTTCCACCCCTTCCACCGTAAAAGATGATCGTTTTCTCGTTTTCACGCTACTCCTTACTATTCACTTCAGGTTACCTCAGGCTGCAGATGAACGAATAGTGGAATCGCAAGCAGCGACAATGGCTCCACAAATTCCAACTTCCCAGCTTGACCAGGATTCAAGCCTGGATTCGCTTGACCAGGCTTTCCACACTCTGCTACCTGGTGCTGGTGCCTGGTGCCTGGTGGTGCCTGGTGGAGCTTGCCCGCACTTGTTTCACAGTTTCAGAGTTACTTGCTCCAGTTACATGTTCCAACGCTGAAAAAAACAGGCTCTGTTTGGCGTCCACTGCAGACAAATGATGGAGGCACTGGCAAACGCTTAACCTCATCGATGCTTGAGATATTTTTCTCCTGTGCTGGTCCATAATAGAACTGGGTGTGGTCATGACGAGCTCAGCTCGTCATGAGCACACGAGCACCGTGCCTCATGACGAGCTGAGCTCGTCATGAGCATCGAAGGGGTTAAAATCAGCAGGGAAATCAGCGGGGAGCGTGGGGGCCGAGGCCAGAGCCATAAACAGTTTTCCTCTGCATCCTCACGCCGCTTCCTCCTGCTCGCGTCCTCCCGCTCGTGTCTTCCTGCTCTGGCACCGCGATCAATAGTCAAAAACCCATCTAGCTAGGCAATGGGCATTGGTAGGTTTAAGGGGTTGCTTCTCTCCCTTCTTACATATTTACTATGACCCTATATACATCCAGCAACTCCATGACTGTCATAAATCATTTGTAATGTCATTGTATGGTTATTCCATTTATCTGGTTGTCCTCCCCATCCTCACATTGTGCAAAGGGGAGGGGCTAGGCTTTTGATTTATTAGCCCATAGGCCTTTTTGTAAAGGTGGTGGGGTTTGATTAAAGTTTTTTTAGATGCCAATCCAGTTTCTGACAAGTTTGGTTCGCAGGTTCGCAGGGTTTTCTGATTTCTGGATTGTTCAGGCCACACTGTTTTCTGTGGCCGCCTGGTTTTCTCACCTCTCACAACTGCTATCTTAACTCTTCTACTTTTAAGGCAAATGACACAACAGCCTTCCAGCCACTCCCATATATTTCCCCTCAGCCACCGCCCTCAAATAAGCTAGAAAAAACATAATATATTTCAGTTCTTTCTTTCTCAGGATCCTCTTGATGGCATTGAAGTTACACCTTTGCTTATGTTCTTCTAATGTGAAATACGGAATAATTATGATTGACGTTCTCCTGTAGTAACTTTTGTTTATATATAGTTGATGGAAGCTTGTCTGCGTTTTGCCCCCAATGCTTTTCCATTGTTCTGAGAATGATCCGCCTCAGACAGTGCTGAAGGAAATCACATTCATAGTGGCATGAATTAGGTGCATTACCTTTAAAAATTAATGTAAAAGCTGCCTTGTTAAAGATGGCTTTCAAGGTTAAAACATGCCTCCTTTGACTCCACGCCTGTATTTATGCTGACATGCATCGAACTTACTCTTTTCGGAGATGCACAATTCAAAAGGATTTTGCTGGTAGTTACTTTTATATTACTTCTGTATTTAGTGGGCTACTTATGAATTCCAGAAAGAAGCCAGGAATACTTTAGGATTACAGAGATCCAAAGGAGAAGGTATCTGACATTGACCCAATTCTTATAATTAAGAAAGAGATGCTCAAGAATTCAGTTGTATTAAAGTTTCCTTTTACTTTTGATTAATTATTTGTATGAAAACAGCTGACATTTCACTCCTGGCAAATATACCAGTCAGCTTCAAAAGACAAATGATCAATTTCTAGGTTTTGTCTTGGTCACCCTGAAGTGTGTTTTGCGTGTGGTTCAAGATCTATTTCATAATGCCATGATGCCTTCCACTGAGAACCACATAGATTAACATGGATTAACTGGTCTAATGATCTTACCCAGGAGCTATCTTTGGCACCCATACCTACAGGATTATGCGAGGGTTGTCCTGTACCTACATTCAGTTTGGAACCTCTCAACAGTACTTTGGGATTATTTCTAAAAATCGAGAGTGCACCAGGGGGTCCTACAAGGTTAAGTCACACCTCCCCTTAGCAATATTTTTGTGAATCAGGATATTGGCTCCCAAAATGTGGAGGGCAAACTATTGGCCATTCCAAACCCAAAGCACTTACAGCAATGGGCTCCTATTTTTGGTATCCTTCTGTCTTCAGATAAATGGATCTTTGCCTCCATGATAGAATGTAGCTTTAATAAATTTCATTTCAATTTGAATCATCAACTTTCAGTATATTAATGTTCAGTCAATCATGAGAGGTTTGGAGTCATTTCAAATCTTTATTTCTCATTAAGAGATTAGTATTGTTTTGTCGTATTTATACGGATTAGTCAAATTACAGAAATTTTCAGAAAGCTTTTGTTAGAGTCAGCATAAAACAGCCAGCCTGTTCCATAAAGAAAGTAGTCCCTATCTTTTTTTCCAAGCAATACGATTTATTGTTTAGTAAGAAGAGTAATATACATTTAACCGAAATGTATACAACATATAATTTAATGAACACTGACAAATCACTTACTAAGCAATACACAATAGATTCAGGAAATGTTTCCTGTGTCATGACGTATGTTTTCTATATGGCACATGAGGCTTGCAGTCGATATCACACTTTTTTTTATTTTTTAAATAGTGTTTTTATTAAATATAAGGTCCAATCATCACAAAACATTAGTGTGCAGAAAGTTCGACCTTATGACATCTGGTGCATATTATGGAGTAGCGAACATGTATTCAATCAATCATTTCAGGTAAACAATAATTATTCCTACACAATGCCATTTGCACAGTCAGGGATATACATAAGTCCCCTTGATATGCATTCCACCCAATCCCTTTTTTATCCCATTTCTTGTGGCATCCTCGAGATTTATACACTTCTTTTTCTGCAATCATGCACTTATCTAGTTCATCTGCCCAGACACCCTTCGATGGCCTTTCTGCCACCCCCTACGTCATAGCTATTGTTCTTTTCACTTATGTGTACCACAAAGTGGCCAGTTGTTGTTCCATCTCTGTGAGGTCAGCCGCTTCCCAGATATCACATCAGTGCTGTTTGCCAGTCTTCATCTTCGATTTCTCCTATGTCAGCCTGCCACCTGCTTCGGAGAGCTTGGGTGGGGTCAGGTAGGTTATTGCATGATTTGCGGTACGTCAAGGATATGGCTTTATCTGGGAGTAATTCAGAGAGCAACCGGTCCTCTAGCGGGGACGAATCCGGAAGGTTGCCTATATCTGGGAGTGCTGTTGTTAGGGCATAGCGGATCTGCAGATAATGAAATGTCTCCCCCTGAGTTAATTCATATTTCTCCTGTAATTCCTGGAACAAGAGGATTTTGCCTTTCTTGATGAGATGGCCAATATTGGAGAGTCCAATCGTCTCCCAATTATCAAACACTGGTTGATAACAAAGGAGTCCTTACTTCTGGGTAGACCACAATGGCGTGGCCTGAGTCACTACCTCAGTCCATCCCAGCTGTTTAGTCGCCTGGTGCCATATTTCCACTGTGCGAGCTGTGGGCCAAAATATCTCCCTTTCCGGACCTTCGTGTATAGAGCTTCGAGGCATCCCTCTCTACCCATCTGGTATCTGTTGAGCATATAGGAAGGGTCTGTCGGAGTGAAGTACATCCAGTGATTCACAACCACCAGTTGCAAAGCCCAATAATAAAGTTGTATATCTGGGAGTGCGATCACTCTGTCGTACCATTCTTTAGTCATTTTATTCAGATCTATGCGAGGCGCCTTTCCATTCCACAATAACATTCTAATCTCACTGTCAATACTTTTAAAATATGAGTCAGAAATGTTGTATAGGCAATTTGGAAGACATATAAGAACCGCTGGAGAGCAAGGCCGCTCGGCCTAGCAAGGAGAGCGGCAGGGATCTCCAGTGGGTAACATGATGTTTAAATCCATTCAAAGGGACGGCTAGGTTTTTTTCATGGAAGAGTTGGGGGTCAGGAGTGATAAAAATCAAAACAATCAAGGGCCACTATGACCTCGCATCCCGGAGGAAGTCGAGGAACTGGACCCCTAAGAACAAACAGTACTGATTTAGTCCAGTTAATGGCGTAACCGGAGTACTTGTCGAAGTTGGTGAAAATATTTAAAAGCCTATTTACGGACGTATGGTGGACGCCAGATATAACAGTATGTCATCCGCATACAACGATATTCTGTCCTCAAGTCCCTCTGCCCATTTCAGCCCTCAAAGTACCACATCCCCTCGCACTCAGGATGCTAACGGTTCCAGAATCAAAGAGAAAATCAGGGGGGATAGGGGGCAGCCTTGTCTGGTGCCTCTGCCCAAGGTAAATGTCTGGGATGTACCATTGTTAACCCTGATTTGACCCAGCAACTCAACTCCGTGTAAAGCATCTTAATCCAGCCCAGAAACTTCAGGCCGAAACCCAGTTGTCCCAGTACTTGGGAAAGATATGGCCACTCAATAGAGTCAAATGCCATGGCATCTAGTGAGAGCACCACGGCATCTTCCTCCAAATATTGTTGTCTCCACAAAACATTGTGCAGATGGCGAATATTCAATGCCATATTCATTCCTGGCATAAAGCCAGATTGGTCAGTATGGACCAATGACAGGAGCAGAGGGATAAGATGGTTAGCCAAAAGCTTGGCCAGGACTTTGGCTTCGACATTGATTAAATAAATGGGTTGATAAGAGCTGCAACTGTCAGCAGGTTTCCCAGGCTTTCGAATTATAGTAATAGAAGCCAGGTGCCGATCATATGGCAGGATTCCTTTTTCAAAGCTCTCATTATACATATTTTTAAGGTGGGGGCCACCAGCATGGCCATTGACTTAAGGAATTCGATTGGGACTCCATTGGGACCCATTGCATTCCCCGATTGGATAATAATTATTGCCCTGTGGGTTTTATCATCTGCAAGATCCTCTTACAGTGCATTCCAGTCAACAGCTGATAGGGTTGTTAGGTGCATTTCTGCTAATAGTTGACAGGAGTCTTCCGCCGTGTAAGTAATTGAGGAGGTATAAACCTTCTCTAAGTGGTCCGCAAATGCATCTGCAATGCCCTGTGGATCCAAAATCTCCTCTGCATCCGGCAGAGTCAGTCTGGGTACCTATCGGTCCCCCTGCTTCCATTTCTTCAGCCAGGCAAGCATTTTCCCCGCCCTGTCTCCAATATCATAGAACTTATATTGTGTTTGCAACAGTCGGTCCTGAGTCTTCCCCCCCAGCCAAGGTTCTATATTCTAGCTTCCCGAGGGTTAATTGGTGTGGGTGGCCTCGCTAGGTGAGTTTGTATTTTGCACCTCCATCTGTCGGAGCTATTTCTCTAAGTTGAGTAACGGCTGATTTTGTGACATTTTCTGACATACCCCACTTTTAGCGCCAGCGCTTGCCCCTTCAGCACCGCTTAGTAAGACTCCCATATTGTCTGTGCCAAATCTACTGAGCCTACGTTTTCGGTGAAGTAGTGGTCTGTCTGAGTAAGCAAATTGCTCTTTATGTCTGGGATGTTAAGCAACTAGGGATTAAGGACTATGGTGTTGCGTTGCCTGCTAGTAGTCCCTATCTTAATCTAAGAGTCCTAACCTAAATAAGAACCCATAAAGAGTTCTTTCAGAAAAGAGCAAGATTCTGGAGCTTCTAACTAGTTAGAGAACAAACTCTCCACAAAGAGCAGTTCTGAATACTCAGCCGAGTTCCACAACAAGTTACAGTAGCAACTGTTAATAAATCAAAAGAAAATTAACCCCAGCAGTAGCTATGATCACCATGAGTAGAAAGTATCATATAAAGGACAGAGTATGAGGAAACTGCCGTTAGCAGTAGCACACAGCAACCTTGGCAAGAATAAGGGAAAACAATGCATAAAACATCAAGGAATCAATGCATAAGGTCTCAATGAATGGAAAGTGTTAGAAGCCGGCGTTCCTGCACGCACCGTTGATGTCAAGTGTGCGACCCGGACCCACCGCTCTCATGTTAGGCCAAGAAAGGACACCGTCCGAGACAGCCCTGCAAACCACCTTAGTAGCTTGAAACGAGCAGCCAGGCTTATTTCCAACCCACGAGTGTTCAGTATGTGCAACCAGGCCCAGATCAATCCCAATGATGTCACCACAAATGGACTCCACAGAAGTTTGTATAAAACAAGTATACTTTATATAGAAAAATATACGAAATGACCACACGATAAAACTTCCACACATATACAATGGGTAATATTTTTTCCGGTGGATTGGGAGGTTCCAATCCCCAACCACCGCTTCTAACCAACAGTTATGCTGACTTCTAACTGTTCTCAACAGGTTAGGTACGATGTTTCACTAGAATCACACATGTTGCAAAATACAAGATATACTGCACTACTTAACAATGGGTTCCTGTAGAGTGCCACAGTGAAACTATCAATGTGTAGCGTCAGGATCATGTACTGAGTCAACACAAGATAATGCAACTCGGTTCGCCATCAGCATGCCTTGTTCAAGGAAGAAATACAGCAATGCGTCACGCTGCAATTACGTACAGTGCTATAGGAAGACATTGAATGCATATCGCCACCAGCATGCCCTGTGCAAGGAAAGAATAAGGTCATGCATCACAGTGCAGTGCAGCAAACAACCAATGCAGTGCGCTACACTAGGATCCTGTATCCTGCAAGAGAAACATAACTTAGTGCATAACATGCTAATCCCTGAGTTCATTAAGCACTACTTGTGTCAGACGTTGTCCAATAGTTCGATAGTTCATTAGCAGAAAATATGCAAAGTGTTATATGACTGTTTTTGAAAAGTTATGCGACCGGTTGCCCCCAACATGGATCAACGATGACACCCAAGTTCCACTCTGGGCCCTGGCCCATGTACTGCCCCGTCCAGGACCAGTACTGGCCAAGATGTGGGCCAAAGCAACAGTCGCACACAACTGCCAGCAGCGAGAGGGCGAGAGAGTGTGCCTCCAGGCCCGCCCCAGGCGATGATCCTCTACACCTGGGGGGGGCAACAACCCCACTCTCCCCTCCTGCAGCAGTGGATTGGCCTCACTCCAGAAACTAATCATCACGTGCAAGGCGCACTCGGGCCAGTAGTTCCGCTCCTGCAGGGCTGCCAGTGCCAGTCCGGGCTGCCAATGTTCAGCACAAACTTCTTCCACGAAGCCTTCCACACAATGCTGGTGCCACCCCAGGTTGCCTTCGAGGGCCAGGTCACTTGGCCCTCCTCTCCAGCGCTGTTAGAACTTCTTCGCTCCCTGTTGCTCACCGCTCCCCGGTACTCCTCACCAGAACCTCCGGTGGCACCTTTGACACGCACCCCCAGCACGTCTGAGACTCGCTCCTCCTCCGGCCTCCGATGACCAGGCGCACCTCACTATGCCTCGGCTGACACGCACTCCGTTCGTCCGAGTCTTGCTCCATCTCCAGGTGCACACAATCTTCGGGCACTCTCCTAAAGTGACGCAACTGCACCCCCACACGCACCCTGCGTGCTAGAGACCCACCTCGTTTCTTGGTGCACACGATGACCCAGGCGCTCTCCACTAACGTCCTGGTCGCACCACGACACGCACACTACGTGTCTGTCTCACCTCTCCTCCAAGTGCACATGAGGTACCAGGTACTCTCCACTAATGCCCTGGCTGCACCAACACACGCTGACCCGCGTGTCGGAGACTCACTCTTTCTTAGTTCCCTCGATATCCCTGCAGTCTTTACTAGTGCCTGGACTGCACTGCGACACGCACCCTGCGCATTCCAAATCTCGTCTCTCTTCCACGATGCCCACAATACACAGGTGCTCCAACACCTGTAGCCGCACCAAGGCACGCACCCTGCGCGTCAGAATCTTGATTCGCTCCGGGTGCCCACGATCACCTTAGGCACCCCTTCCGAGGTCTCAGGCTGCCATGACATGGTCCCACAACCGTGCCAATTGAGACTTCCTGGAAACTTTTATGTTCCTGTGTTTCCGAACATGGAGCCAGCTCACCTCGGGCCCTTGGGGTACAGGACGCAGCACAGCAAAGTCCTGATCAGGAAGAAGGGGGACACAACCCCCTCAGTCTCTCCTCAGTCAAGAGCTACAAACTGCCCACAAGTCCCAGATCACCAAGCAAGGGTCAAGTGTTTCCCGCAGCCTATTCAGCAACTCTTCCTCTCGCACTGGCAAAGCTGCCAGAAACTCAACCAGCCCACAGCACTTCTCTGAACAATACCGAGACCGCTCTCTATGACATCATCAACATAACCAAAGTCTTGGGGTTACAGCTCTTTCAGTTATACCCCTCGTTGTCTTTGAAGTTTCCTTGTGCTCAGGGGTCCCGACCCCTCCCTAAATCAGCCTTGTGTATCTCCTCCCCAGAGCCACCATCCTCTCTTTGATACTGGGAGCTTGGATCTTTAACCATCGGAGGGAGATGGGTCTATTGGTTTATGGCTCTGACCCTGGCCTCTTCACCTCACAAAACCTCTCCTGCTCCCCGCACCAGGTGCAGGGCAGCCTGGCACCATCTCCATCCCTCCCCGGGGGCATGACCTCCCTCAGCCTTTCTCACCTCTCCCAGATCCAGGCAGGCAATTCACACTCTGCTGAGACACGCAACAAGGTCTAAAGCACAAATGCAGCCATTTTCAGTTGTTTCTGGACTCACAGCGACAAAACCATCTACCCAAAAAGATGCGTTATGACGCTGTGAGTTCAGACATACCAAACATCACTGTTCCGTTTCCAACTCTTGGGAAACTAGGCTAACAATACTACACCGCACCCTGCCTAGGGGATTCCTAGGACGTCCTACAGGGGGGCCCCATGTGTATGCAAAAAGGAAAGTCAGGCCTGACAAGTGGTAGCACGTGTCAGGACAACTTGCTAATTTAGCATAATGCGCACAGGCCCTACACTGAAGGTCTATGTTCCCTCTGAGCGCATTTCTTTAGTACTAGCCCTGGCACACACAGTGCACATCACTTAGGGATCTTGCTAGTAAGGCAAACATACCAACCAGAGACAACCAATCACCACTACAATTTATACAGGGAACATCTGTTGGCCAAGTCCAACAGAAAGGGAAAATTATTATTATCTCTCTAACTAGGAAAAAGTATATATATAAAAATATAAACCATTATTCCAACATTCAGTATGGTTTAGTCATTCGTGTCCAATGGAAATAGGTCTTCCAATGGTTTGTCTTCTCTGCTCCCATTACCCACGGTAAGCACTCAAACCAGTGAGCAATTAGCAAACTGTTCCTAAATGTGTTGCACTAGATTAATTTCTAACAGTAAGTCTTGCGTGGGGACTCTGCTCCTCTCCCGGTCGGACTGCGGCTGCCCGCGGGGCTCCCTCTTCACTAAGGGAGCCCCGCCTGGGGTATCACTAGATAACGGCCTGCTCTGGCTGACTCTCCCCTTAACCCGGGCTCCCTCCTGGGACCCCGGACTTCATTGTGGAGCCCACAAGGCTCCAGCCGCACTGCTCTTCACCTGGGCCCTCCCTTGCTTTGCCCGGTCCGCGCTCTCTCGGGACTGGGGCTTCTCCGTGGGCAGGCTCCAGATGTCTTCCTGCTTCTGTTCATGAGGCCCCGCCCACAGTCAGGTGGACGCGCCTGCTTTCAGTTCGAGGCTTGGGGTCGCGGCGGTGATTCTCTTCAAGCTGTGGAAATGAGGAGTAGGCTCCCTCTTGAAGCAGGCACATGCGGGGAGGGCAGCCGCCATGGAAAAGAATAAATAGAGTGGGTGGGCACCCGCTATGAAATCAGCAAAATCGGGGGAATCCCTACGTTGGTATTCCCCCAGGATAGGCGGCAGCTCTGCGTTGCGAAGCTTCCTCTCGTCTCTTCCCCATAGCAATTAAAATATAGCGCTCATGAGGCGCTAGGAGCCACACCTCCTTGGCAAAGGGTACTGCAGCAAAAAGAGTAAGTTCTGAGGAGTCAGAGGGAAATGCAGGGCCCAGGGAGGCAAGTCCTCTTGGCAGACCCCCCTGGGCCCCAGCAGCAGCACGCCCCAGCAGGGTCAGCACCAAAGAACTGAACATTTTTCTGGGGTCACAGCCCCTATATTTATATTAGCAAATCCTTTGTCTCAAGTGCAGGGCATGGCGGAACCAGACGCAACTGGTTCAGGGGGGATTTGGAGCACTTTGTTTTGACAGCTCCTCTTTCCCTTTGTCCGGTGGGGGCTTAGTGGTCAGACACACCACAGGGGGCGGAGCCAGCTTTGTGTGTGCCTAGGCACTGTCCTATTCAGAGTCAGGGGATTACCCCTCCCACTACTCTTAGCTCAGGTGTCCCATTCAGCCTAGCTGACTCACCCTGCCCCTCCTGGAGCCACCCAACCCTCTCAGCTCCTGTCACTCACAAGCCATACATGCAATTCACCTCAGGCAGGCAGACACAAAGCACACAGAAATGCCAACTTCTAAAAGTGCCATTAATCCACCAGTCATCATAAATCTGCACACACCATTGCACAGCATTTCTCACGAGTTCATACATACTAAACCCTGCACTGCCCTCATACCAGGAATTACCATGGACACACTTATCCCTAATGCATTCCAATGGGAGGGCGGACCAATCTCACCACACGCACACAGAGAGTGCACTCAGTTTACACTGGACCACAGTGCTAAAGTGCTCAGAGGCCTAAAATCACCAACACCAGGTTACAGACAAGGCAAAATGTTTAGGGGTGAACCTGCCAAAAAGGGCCAAGTCCAACAATGAGATCATGCAAAACAATATATTCAGTAATACTCTGTTCATTATAAAATATTACAAAGTCAATTTTTTAGAAAAATAAGGAGGAGATATACTGGTGGGAGCAAGCACTGAAATACATTTCTGTAAGAGAGGCACATTTGAAAGTGATGAATGATTTTGCAGTCTATAAGGCATTTCATTTAAATGTCAAACAGAAGTCCAAGGAAATTTGCAGGCCGTAGAAGCGCAATAGGTTTGAGGGCCTACCACTTTATTTAAGCTGCACGTTTTTTCTATACATCGAGAAAGCATTCTCTCCAACGATTCAAAGCTGCATGATTTATTCATCACATTTTAAATAAGCATTTTTCTATGGTTTTCTCTGTGGTTATGACAAAGTTAAAATATTATCTAATATCAGGCACATTTTCCTCAACTTTAACCAAGGTCAATTTTTCATGACTGTATTAGACATTAACAAGGGCCAATGATTTTTGGATCATGCACACACTTGTGTAGTGTTAATTGAATGATATTCAGTTTCTGGGCCCACATCTTTCTTAGGGATTTTCCTTTTAAAAATAAACAAAAGTTCAAAATTTGATGTCCAGCTCCATCAAGTTTTCGGAGCTGTTCATCAAACGTTCGATGCATTTATAGGGATTGCAGTGATGGTAGTTCCTGTAAATGCAAGAGATGCCCACTTGGCCAGCAGACATCTCAAATTTGGCAGATGGCTACTCCTTCAGAGAGATGGAGTACTTTACTCCATTGCCTTGAAGGAGTAAATTCCTGTACATCAACCTCAAAATCAGGCACTATGGCCCTGATTACGTTGTCGGGCGGAGTCACGTCTGCCTGACACCATTGTGGAATGGGAACTGACCGACTGGCCTCAGGTCGGCGGTTCTGACCGCATCATCCATTTTTCCATCGGAGGTTGTGCAGCGGGCAGAAAACGCCTGCAAAATAAGCTCCCATAGAAAAAGGGATGTTTCCATATATCCCTGCACTGTCTGTTAGGTACTTCACAGTACCTGCCACACGGTGCAGGGATGTTTAGGGGGGGGCACCGCAGGAGCCCTCCCTGGGCCAAATGCCGAAGGTCAGGGGGCAGGGGGCCCTGTTGGGAGCTCCAAAGTCAGTTTACCGACATGCCAGAAAGACCAACATGGATTGGCTGTTGGAAACTGACATCATAATCTCAACGGCGGAAACACTGTCCTTTTGAGAATATGAGGCCTTTCCAATTGACCTACAGGCTCCTTGAGGAGCCCATCTGAACTGTGTCAGATTCCCTGGCCAGTTTAAACTACGACTGCTGTTATCATAATACGGCGGTCGGACTGTAAACCTACATTGTCGGTCGGAAAGCCTCTGACCAGTGGTCGGACGCTTTCCAACCGACATTGTAATTAGGCCCAACATTTTCCTGGCATAGGCAAAAAACTAGGTCTCAACTGGGCCTCGACTGCATCTTGAATTTGTATGGCTGCTGCATACTATTCATCATGTGTTCATTTCACATTGACACTGCATGCACCAAAATGTGCACTGTTGCTCTGTGTTGTCATGCTATTCTTGAAGAACTCAGAAAAGAAAAAGGAGCTAGGTCCTGGGACGTGTAGTCAGTTGGACCAACAGTATAAGGAAATTTTTTTTTTACCAACTACAAGTTGTTTTAAACCTACTATTTATAGGAGAAAAAACTTACCATATGAAACTTATAGGTAATTGGGGCATATATTATTCGTGCCCTTTTATTTCATTATTTTCTGATTTTTTCAAAAGTATAAATATGTCATGAGAATTGGGAAACTAAACGTTTTCTACACATTTAACAATTTCTAGTCATATATACAAATATACAATACAGTTACAATATACAATTTAGACAATATAATACAACATTTACTTTGCAATATATACAGACAAATATTTCTCTAAACAAAAGAATCAAGAGTAAAGCTTGCGACTCATAAGACAATTTGATCACAAACCTAATTGTAAACAATTTTTTACACAACAATGGACCCTAGATAAATTATATGGTCCAGTTAAGCAGCTATTTGCTATCCTTTGTCCTAGTGCCGACGCGTTTCGAACTCAGTATATTCAATTACGAGTTCTCATCAGGGCTTGATCTCTTGGGTATTTCTTTGGGTTGGCAGCCGCCGATCCGCAGGTATTTTATTTATTTTTCTTTCTTTCAGGCTGGAGTTAATGGGACCTTTGGGGCTTCTTTAGAAGATCTTTAACGGAGCCACTGGGGTATCATGCACTGCAATCCACGGCACTTTATCTGCCTTGCTGGCCCTTTTGGTTTAATGCTCAGGCTGCAGCGTTTTCAAGAGACGGCAATCCGGCGACTTGCTCCTCCTTGATCCACAGACTCGAGGAGCAAGTCGCCGGATTGCCGTCTCTTGAAAGTAAACAAATTGGTGCATAGACCGGAGTTCGAGCATAACGAGTGAATTCGTCATAAAAGAATAACCAGCGAGACACGCTGTAGATTTAGGAAAAGCGGCGCGCCCGCCAGGCATGCATGCCAAACACCAGTGAGAGAGAATAAAAAACGCTGCAGCCTGAGCATTAAACCAAAAGGGCCAGCAAGGCAGATAAAGTGCCGTGGATTGCAGTGCATGATACCCCAGTGGCTCCGTTAAAGATCTTCTAAAGAAGCCCCAAAGGTCCCATTAACTCCAGCCTGAAAGAAAGAAAAATAAATAAAATACCTGCGGATCGGCGGCTGCCAACCCAAAGAAATACCCAAGAGATCAAGCCCTGATGAGAACTCGTAATTGAATATACTGAGTTCGAAACGCGTCGGCACTAGGACAAAGGATAGCAAATAGCTGCTTAACTGGACCATATAATTTATCTAGGGTCCATTGTTGTGTAAAAAATTGTTTACAATTAGGTTTGTGATCAAATTGTCTTATGAGTCGCAAGCTTTACTCTTGATTCTTTTGTTTAGAGAAATATTTGTCTGTATATATTGCAAAGTAAATGTTGTATTATATTGTCTAAATTGTATATTGTAACTGTATTGTATATTTGTATATATGACTAGAAATTGTTAAATGTGTAGAAAACGTTTAGTTTCCCAATTCTCATGACATATTTATACTTTTGAAAAAATCAGAAAATAATGAAATAAAAGGGCACGAATAATATATGCCCCAATTACCTATAAGTTTCATATGGTAAGTTTTTTCTCCTATAAATAGTAGGTTTAAAACAACTTGTAGTTGGTAAAAAAAAAATTTCCTTATTCTTGAAGAACTCGGCAGGAAGTCTTTAGATACTTTTCAGGTCTCTTCTTGTTTTCTTACTGTGGCCTGTTCATTTATGAGGCTTTTCATTGTTTATGTAACCAGATTTATTCTGACACCTCAAATGACATTAGGTTAGAAGGGAAGCTATTAATATTGAAATAGGTGGTGTTATTATACGACATTTTATAATGCTGTGTAATAATTTGAGAATGTGTTGATATGTTTGCTTATTCTATGCTGACTGTGTAATTTCCACTGCTTTATACTGTGACATTTGTATATAAAGGCATTATTTTGGGGGTGAGCCAGATTCTTTTGGGTGTCTACAAGGGATGCTGTCCATTTCTTATTGATTTGTTGTACATTCTGAACTCATTTGATTGTTCAGATGTTGCTCATTGCTGCATCTGCATTAAATGCTTAGAGCTTTCATGTCAATTAATCTGTGTATTTTATGCCTGATTTATTGCACCTAAATATATTTTCTGCCTTCTGTATTGCACTTTAATAAACCATCATGGTTTTCTAATTTACTGACCTCGAATTCCGTTTTGATTATGCCCTTATTATTGACTGTATTTTGAAATGCTTAATCTTACTGTCAGGGACACATGCCTCATATATTATTTAGGACAACATAGTCACTGATCCAACGTTGGGGTTTTTGTCTCAAGCATGCGATTACCTGAGAGACAGCTCCCAAACATGTTATGTACAAATCATATTTTTATTATTTTACATGCAGTTCAATGTTTCAAAATTGTGCCACATGTGTCAAATGTCATGTTTTATTAGTCTAGAATCTATTTGTAAAGTTGTTTTCAAACTTCAAAAACAAGGTAAAATAAACTATAAAGTGCAATAAATGTATTTTTTATTTTATTTATTTATTATAGCGCAAACTTGACGCGAGGGCATGCATCAGAGCACTTCACAGAGTTAGCAGCATACATTTGCGATACATTTGGAGTAAATACAGAAACATAGTGACAGAAAGTGACACGGCATACGAGGTATGACATTGCATAAGCCTAAATATGTAAGATGCATTTGGTGTACATATAGATACATGGTGACATTTTGTGTTGAGGTGTACAAGGACAATGTGGGAAGTTGTTAATACAATTTTGAGGTAACTACGGTACACATAATAAGTATGGCTTTGCAGAGCACAGCTGCAATTGTACATCTTTACAGGCGGAGTAAAATAAAAACTGAAGAACACATAGGGGCATATTAACAAGGCCAGGCGATAATTAGCGTTAAGCGCTCTTAGCGCAAGGATAATTATTGACGGCCAACTCAGAATTTTATCACGGAGATAGCATGCTATCAGCAATGCTTATCTCCAAAGCGATAACATTCAGACCGCAAGCTGCCAATTGTGAGATTATCGCTGGAAATAGAGCGATAATCCCACAAGGTTTGGCGATAGCTTGCTGATAGGGATAGACATACTTAGCCATGATATCCACCTCAAATAGGATATCATGGCTAAGTAAAAAAATACCAGACGTTAAAAAGCAGCGTTAACCGTGGTTAGCGCTGTTTTGTTAATCGCTAACAGGGTTAGCGATATCCTTGATAATAGTAGAAATGTCGCTTAGCGACAATTCTCCTATTATTTTACCTTGGAACGCCCCCTTTGCATCTCATTAGAGATGCAAAGGGAAGCGTAGAGTAAAAGGGTGCTAACATGCGAATTTGCATGTTAGCACCCTGTAGCTGATAGGGCACAGGTTTTAGCTCTGCTTTTTTGGCTTTTAAAGCCAAAAAAGCAGAGATAAAGCCCTTGTTGATATGTCCCATAGTTTTAATAAATATGACACATCAGGATGAACAGACGTGACAACAGGTTGTAGGTCTGTGTTACCCGGGGAAAAGCCTCTTGCAGATGGGGGGAATTTGAGGCACAGATTTCCCGGGGTAGTGGTGCACAGGTTTATTTATAAGGTGCAGGGAGGGAGCCCTTAGTCTAGTCAGGAGCTTTAAGGAGGTGTGTGTTTAGGTATTTGTTAAAGAGGAGAATCTTCAGTTTCTTCTTGAAGGGCTGTAAGTATTCTATATAATCTACAAAAGATTAGTCATTTCGTGCTGTTCCTAAAACAAATAGCTCACGTTTTTGGAAAAATATTCACTGGCAATTTATTTGTCACTTCCAGTACAGTATTCTTAGTTTGTATTTCTCAGTGGCGGCTTGCAGAGAGGTGGGTGGGGTGAGGCAGGGTGGGGGTGTAGAGGAGTCGGACATACGATGGCGTCGAGTTGGCGATGCAGCGAGCACAAGGTAAATAGTTGTATTTACTTACCTTACTCCATGCCATCGCATGTCTGACTCCACTACCCCCCACCCTAACCCTCCCCGCCTCACCACCCCTCAGCACTCCCTCTGTGAGCCGCCACTGGCATTTCTACTGTTTTGAGGGAATAGCTGCCTATTGATTTGAAAAATGCTCAAATAATATCTACTTTTGTGCAATGAACTTCAGTTGCAAAAGGCAGGCAGATTGTCGTCGGACATCCTTGAATAAAGCAATGCTTCAAGATTTGTTGCTCCATACAAGGAGAGGTAATTTGAAAAGGAGGAGAGGACCGAAAGGATATGATTTATGGCATTCATTTATTGCTTTGGTCGAAAAGTGAGCATTGTGTGCCGGGAATATTCCTCGGTGTGTGATCCTGGGAGCTATGATGCTAGGCCATCTGGGCAAAATACGTTTCCAATTCTAACATTGAAAGATTGCATTATAAGTTTTTTCAACTATCTTGAAATTTATAGTTAGCAAGAATGAGCAAACCCTAAAGATATGGCTTTACGTTAGGGTACGTGCTCTGTATAGTTGACACTTTCATGCCTATTGCCCTTAGCTGCGTAGAAAATACCATGCTGAAGTAACATTTTGGGCTACAACAACAATTGGGAAGATGGGAGTAGAGTGCCTTTAATGAACAGACATCATTTGCAGAGTTAAGCTAGAACTTCAAAGAAAATTATTATGAAAAGGTGTCAGAAGAAGCTTGCATTGTAAGTGGTGAACTTGAAAGGCATACAAAACAAAGCTGTATATATTTTGACAAAGGGTCAGGACAGCATCTATAAGAAAACGTACGTGTATACAAACCTTCATTTTGTGAATAAAAACGTGTAAATCCAAGAATATATAATTATGGCAGCACAGTAAAACAAATTAACGGGCAAGGGTGATTAGTGAATAGCACTCTGGGGGATATGTACTAGGAAGTGGGGGAGAGATGTGTTAGCCCTCCTGGCTTAACGCCTCTCCCCGCCACTTCTGAAATGCAAGACTGCACCATGTTTACAAGAATGTGGTGCAGCCTTGCGTTTCCCCTTGCGACCAATTTAACACCAACGCAGGAACCCTTGCACCATAGTGCAATGGTGTCTGAATGCAGGGGAGGATTGTTTATGTGTAGGAAGGTGTTCCTTCCTGCACTTAAACAATCCTAAAATTCCATTCTGTCACTGTCATGACTGTTACTTCATGCAACACACAAGATAGTCACACAATGGAATTTTTTGTAAAGGTTTGTTTATGTACAGGAAGGGACACCTTCCTGTTGAATGAACAAATCAACGCTGTGCAGTAGATCAGGACTCCATAATCCACGTCCTCGACCCTGCAGTGTGTAATTTTGGAAAAAAACATGGTTATCTGGTAAACATGCAATGATAATTGGCTGTTTTGACCACTGTGATACATAAGAAACCACACTCTGTATTTTGTTGTGCATAGAACACTAATATACTAAGGGGCTAAGTACCTCAAACTAACATGTGCAGACTATAAAAAAATATTTCCTAAATGGACACACTACAATACGGTTACATAGTGACCAATTATATCTAAACAAAGGAGAATAAACATAGGTGAATTTGAATGTCTCATAGCCGAAACAAATTTTAGAGCATTTTACGTTTAAGTACAATTATTGCTATCAAAATGAATAACTTGAACTGTGTTGAAATGTAGTACCTTTTAGAGAAAACGTTTTACAGAAGATATATCTCATTGTAATTGGATAATGATTGTGATGCTCAAAGTTAGGATAGGCGGTTTAGGTTTACTATCTTACTCAAGTCCTGCAACCATTTTTAGTGTTTTATAGAGCTCAAACTTGACCCGAAGGTATCAGAGCGCTTTACATGAGCACCAGTTGCGTTACAGACATTAATTTTGCTTTATTTGATAGAGGGAGATTAAGTGAGCTGCCCAGAATCACAGAACATTGAGGGGCATATTACCAACAACTAGCGATAATTATCGCTATGTTGGCTTAGCGGCAATATTTTTATCGCCGAGCTGCGGCGATTTTTATCGCTTAGGTTTATCTCCTAAGCGATAAAAATCGGCCGAAATGCATGAATATCGCTGAAAAGTCAGCGATATTCATGCATTACAGAGCAAATGCTCTTAGCCATGTTATCCACCTCCCATTGGATAACATGGCTAAGAACTGCTATGGGGCAGGTGTTAGCTTTTGGAGATATTCGCGCTTAGTGCGAATATCTCCAAAAGTTCTTAATAGGAGATAGCGATGTTAGCGACTGTTTCCAGTCGCTAACATCTTGGCACGCCCACTTTGCATGTCATTAGTGATAAATTTCACTAACATCCAAAGCGGGGCCCAAGATGGTCGCTATCTCCTACTAGCTGTCGCTAACTGGTGTTAGCGACAGCTAGGTAATAGCGAGATAATTTTATCTCTGCTTTCTTGGCTTTTAAAGCCAAAAAAGCGGAGATAAACCCCCTTGATAATATGCCCCTGAGTGTCTCCATCGAGACTCAAAGTTGGCTCCCCAGCTTTGAGGTTGATTGCTCTTGCCATTAGGCCACATCCTCTCCCCATATCATTTTAACTCAAAACATGGGGGTAATTGTACATATGAAGGTAAGGGGAGTCCAGCAAACATTGTGGAAAGTCCAAATATTTGGTGTAAAGGGCAGATTTACTATTCTTACTCCCGTCTAATTAACAATGGGGAAAGTGCATATACAATGGGGTAGGGGTATATATACTGTCCCGCTCAATTCCAACAACCATTGGGTATAGTGCATTTTTTTGGGGGGGTAAGATGTTTTATTATATCTCTAGTTCGGCAAACATTTGAGAACATGTATATATTAGGGAAGGTGGGGAGACAGATTTACAATTCCTACTCCAGTCAAAAAATATTGTGCAAGGTGCATAATTCTGGGAAGAAGAGTCAACTTTACTAGTCTAACTCCAGTCCAAAAATCACTGGGGAACATGTATAAATTTAGGGCATCATATTTACTTTTCTTACACGTGTCCAACAAACATCGGGGATCGTTCCTTTTACTATTCCAAATCCATTCGGGGGCGGTGGTCAGCTTTACTAGTATAATTCCTAATTAACACCTGTTGGGAAAAGTGCATTGATTTGGGGAGCAGATGGTCATATTTACTATTCTAACTCCAGTCCAACAAATCCTGGGGAAAGTGCATACATTTAGGGGTCGTATTTAATATTTTACCTGCTCTCCCACAAACCATATATGAAAGTATTTAATTTAAACACTGTAATAACGTAATAAATTAATAACGCTAAACAAAACATTTTAAATTCGATTTTACATTTATATATGTTTACTTAGGTAAATATTATTTCAAAACTATAGATCAGGCATTAAAAAAATTATAAATATTGAAAAGAGCAAATTATATATTTGTTATTAATACAGGCTAATAATACACTGCAAAATTAAACTTCCCACTAACATATTTTATTTCATAAAATTAACACGAATGATATAACAATAATACCAATAAATATATAAATGTTCTTAAAACACTAGCCCTTTATGCCTGATTAAGCTTCACACTACAAACAATATTTAACTAGCCCCAAATCAATTAATACATAAATAATTACCAAATTAAAAATTACAATTAAAATAAACATGTAAATGTAATTAATATATATTATAATTGAATCAGTGCCACCTAATGCCCCAGTAAACATACAAGCCAAAATGTAATTTAGGAAAATAATAAAAAATATAAACAAATAATCAACAATTAAAAAATTATATACTTATAATTTCAATCAACCAACATGTATTTAATGTACTTCAGAAAATGTGCATACCTAATCCCCCATAAATTATCCACCAATAATTGTGGTGTGTGTGATGCTGGGGTGATGTAAAGTGCAAAGAAGTGTGGTGCATTGCTCATGAGCATTGGCGCGGCAGCACAGGTACTTGCATGCAAAGTGACTAGTCATGTGGTGGAGAATAGTGGTGGTGGTTTATCTTTTTTCTTGATGCGAAGATATGCTAGTGAATAGTAGTGGGTGATGGTGGTGGTGTGATGCTGGTTGGGTACTGCAGGGGGTGGTTGTTGGTGGTGGTGCTGACTACTGCTCTAGTGCAGGATGTGGTGATGCATGGCCAAGATGTGGTAAGGTAGTGATACATTTGCTATTGCAATGTAGTGCAGGGATGATGATACTCAACTTGGAGATTTGGGGGGGCAGATTTATCACAGTATTGCAGTTCCCTTGCGTCATGCAAGACAAAACAAAGGACACACCACACTCAAATCAGATTTGCCAAGCAAAGCAAGGCCACCTTGTTTGGAGTTACTGTCTTGCATTACTCTGCCCCAGGGAGGCGTTCGGTGGAGCGTGGGTGTTCCACTCATCCACCCATGGATTTTAGTGCATTCCGAGATATACCATTAGTGTTAGACCTGGTAATGCATTAAAAATGTATGCCTTCCCAGGGGAGGCATAAAGAGGAGAAATATATGTATTTGTACTAGATGTTTCCTCTTTCTACTTGTGCTGCATTTTGCAGCACACATAGAAAGCGTTAAAATCCTCATAGTATTATTTGTGTGCACAAAGGCATCACTTCCTGCACAAAAACAATCCTGCCTGCAATGCAGACACCCTTGCAGCATGGTGCTAGGGTGCCTTCATTGGTGCAAGGCAGACCATTGTGCTTAAGAAAAGGACAGGAATGTGCCATACCATATTAAATATGGTACATTTCACTCTCTTCCCTTCCTCCAGGGCAGCAAGGTGTCTTGCTGCGCTGTTTGAAAGTATGATAAAGCTGTCCTTTGGTGTGGTTCTAAAAAGGTGCGATGAGGCAGAAGTGTGGGGTTGCGTGGGTGGTAAGGTCTTGTGAGGGTTGTTAGTGCAGGTAAGGCTGTATCCATGATGCTTGCGTTAAGCTTTCCATATCTATTTATATAAGTGAGTGACCACTGCGCCTTTAACTAGGCCGGGTCACCCCCTTGCCTCCCACGCCTCCCGCTGCCGCTGCCTGCCTACTGCTTGCTGCTGGACGACCCAGCCGCCGCTGGGCCGCCCGGATCTCCCCCTGCCTCCCACGCTTGACGCTTGACCCAGGGACAGACCCGCCGCCGCCGGACGCCCAGAGGTTCCCGCCGCTGCCCCCCTGCGGCCCCGCCCACCACCAGCCCATTGGCCGCCCCGCTCCCGCCACCCAGCGGACCCGCCCACCCAGCTCCTTACTTAAGGGGTCCTGCGGGGTCAGCCAGGGAGTGACCACTGCGCCTTTAACTAGGCCGGGTCACCCCCTTGCCTCCCACGCCTGCCGCTGCCTGCCTACTGCTTGCTGCTGGACGACCCAGCCGCCGCTGGGCCGCCCGGATCTCCCCCTGCCTCCCACGCTTGACGCTTGACCCAGGGACAGACCTGCCGCCGCCGGACGCCCAGAGGTTCCCGCCGCTGCCCCCCTGCGGCCCCGCCCACCACCAGCCCATTGGCCGCCCCGCTCCCGCCACCCAGCGGACCCGCCCACCCGGCTCCTTACTTAAGGGGTCCTGCGGGGTCAGCCAGGGAGTGACCACTGCGCCTTTAACTAGGCCGGGTCACCCCCTTGCCTCCCACGCCTGCCGCTGCCGCTGCCTGCCTACTGCTTGCTGCTGGACGACCCAGCCGCCGCTGGGCCGCCCGGATCTCCCCCTGCCTCCCACGCTTGACGCTTAACCCAGGGACAGACCCGCCGCCGCCGGACGCCCAGAGGTTCCCGCCGCTGCCCTCCTGCGGCCCCGCCCACCACCAGCCCATTGGCCGCCCCGCTCCCGCCACCCAGCGGACCCGCCCACCCGGCTCCTTACTTAAGGGGTCCTGCGGGGTCAGCCAGGGAGTGACCACTGCGCCTTTAACTAGGCCGGGTCACCCCCTTGCCTCCCACGCCTGCCGCTGCCGCTGCCTGCCTACTGCTTGCTGCTGGACGACCCAGCCGCCGCTGGGCCGCCCGGATCTCCCCCTGCCTCCCACGCTTGACGCTTGACCCAGGGACAGCCCGCCGCCGCCGGACGCCCAGAGGTTCCCGCCGCTGCCCCCCTGCGGCCCCGCCCACCACCAGCCCATTGGCCGCCCCGCTCCCGCCACCCAGCGGACCCGCCCACCCGGCTCCTTACTTATGACGCCCCCTGAGCGACCGCGCAGTGGATGCGTGCAGCGGGAGCACCGAATGAGCGCCGAAGGTGCGCCAAAGGTAAGCCCGTCTGCGCCCGTCCACGCCTGGCCCGCGCCCAGTGCCAGGACCCCTGGCCCCCACCGCCGGAAGCCGACCCGACGGACCTACGACGCCACCGAACTCAACGCACTCAACACCGGTCGAACCCCGGGCTGCTACCGAGCCACACCGAGACGCACCCACGGACCCTTCAGCTGCCACTCCTGCAAGTTCACCTGCAACCGGACCCACACCACACCAGCACCCACCAAGCCGACCACCAGCAACACCCACCTGAAGTGCATCCTGCTCAACACCCGCTCCGTCCACAGACACGCCGTCGAGTTCTGGAACCTGCTCGACACCACAGACCCAGACGTCGCCTTCCTCACGGAAACCTGGATGAACGCCTCCTCAGCGCCCGACATCGCCATCGCCATCCCAGAGGGCTACAAGATCACCCGGAGAGACCGCGCCAACCAGACAGGAGGAGGCATCGCCATCATCCACAGGAACACCATCCGCATCGCGACCAACACCGACGACACCCTCGCACCCGCCGAACACCTGCACTTCCAGATCCACGTCAACCCCAAGACCACCCTCAGAGGCACCCTCATCTACAGACCCCCGGGACCACGCACACAATTCAGCGAAGACATCGCCGACTTCATCAGCCCGCACGCCCTCCTCTCCGCTGACTACATCCTCCTCGGGGACCTCAACTTCCACCTGGAGAACAACAACGACCGCCACACCACCACCCTGCTGGACAACCTTGCCAACCTCGGACTCAAGCAGCTGGTCAACACCCCCACCCACTACGCCGGACACACGCTCGACCCGGTCTTCTCCTCCAGCAAGGACATCGCCTTCAGCCACGCCACGGGACTCCACTGGACGGACCACAGCTGCGTACACTTCAGCTTCAGAAGGACCACGCGCCACCATCACCAGCAACAAGCTCCCCGCAGAAGCTGGAACAAAATCACTGCAGACCAGCTCGCTACTTCCCTGAGCAAGAACCCTCCCACCAGCACAACGAACCCCAGCCAAGCGGCCACCAACCTCACGAAATGGATCAGCGACTGCGCAGACGACCTCGCCCCGCTGAAGACCCCGCCGAACAGAAACGGCAGCAAGAAAGCCCCATGGTTTAATGACGAACTCAAGAGCTCCAAGAAGAACTGCAGAGCTCTCGAGAAAACCTTGCGCAGAGACCCAACACCGGACAACATGACTGCCCTCAAGCTCGCCACCCGAAAACACCACCAGCTGATCCACTTCACCAAGAAAACCGCATTTAAGGAACGACTGGACAACAACGCACACAACAGCAAGGAACTCTTCAACATCGTGAAAGAGCTCTCCAACCCCAACGCCGGAAACAACGACATCACCCCTTCGCAAGACCTCTGCAACTCCCTCGCCTCCTACTTCCACAACAAGATCGCGGACATACACAACAGCTTCAGCACTCAACCGACTCACGCCACGTCCGAACCACCGCCCCCCACCACCACCCTCCGCGCCTGGACCCCGATCAGCACCGAAGACACCATCCGCACGATGAACTCCATCCACTCCGGATCTCCGACAGACCCCTGCCCTCACCGCGTCTTCAACAAGGCCGACGCTGTCATCGCACCCCACCTGCGGGACATCATCAACACCTCCTTCGACATCGCAACCTTCCCGGAGAGCTGGAAGCACGCCGAACTCAGCGCTCTACTCAAGAAACCATCAGCAGACCCAACCGACCTCAAGAACTACCGCCCCATCTCGCTGCTCCCGTTTCCGGCCAAAGTCATCGAGAAGACCGTCAACAAGCAACTGGCCGCCTTCCTCGAGACGAACGGTTCCCTCGACCTCTCGCAGTCTGGCTTCCGGGCCAACCACAGCACCGAGACCGCCCTGATCGCAGCCACCGATGACATCCGAGCCCTGCTCGACAACGGAGAAACAGCGGCCCTCATCCTCCTGGACCTCTCCGCGGCCTTCGGCACTGTCTGCCACCGTACCCTAGTATAGCGCCTCAGCAACGTCGGAATCCAGGAGAAGGCACTGGAGTGGATCACCTCCTTCCTCGCCGGAAGGACACAGAGAGTCCGCCTCCCCCCGTTCAGATCGGAAGCCACCGAAGTCATCTGCGGCGTTCCTCAAGGCTCCTCGCTCAGCCCAACACTCTTCAACGTCTACATGAGCCCCCTCGCAGCCATCGCACGCCAGCACAACCTGAACATTATCTCCTACGCCGACGACACCCAGCTGATCCTCTCCCTCACCAACGACCCCGCCACCGCCAGAGCCAACCTGCACGAAGGGATGACAGCCGTAGCCAAATGGATGTCGAACAGCCGCCTGAAACTGAACTCAGACAAGACGGAAGTCCTCATCCTGGGATCCTCACCCTCCGCCTGGGACGACTCCTGGTGGCCCCCCGCCCTGGGCAGCGCACCCAAACCACCAGACCACGCGCGCAACCTGGGCTTCATCCTGGACTCCTCCCTCTCCATGACCAGACAAGTCAACGCCGTCTCCTCGTCATGCTTCAACATACTGCGCATGCTACGTAAGATCTTCCGATGGATCCCCACCGAGACCAGGAAGACGGTCACCCAGGCCCTCGTCACCAGCTGTCTGGACTACGGCAACTCCCTCTACGCTGGAACCACCGCCAAACTCCAGAAGAGACTCCAGCGGATCCAGAACACCTCAGCACGACTCATCCTGGACATCCCCCGCCGCAGCCACATCTCCGGACACCTGAGAGACCTGCACTGGCTCCCGGTCAACAAGAGAATCACCTTTCGGCTCCTCACCCACGCACACAAAGCCCTACACAACCAAGGACCAGGATACCTCAACAGCCGCCTCAACTTCTACGCTCCCAAACGCCAGCTTCGATCGACCAGCCACGCCCTCGCCGCCATCCCCCGCATCCGAAGAGCCACCACAGGAGGAAGGTCCTTCTCCCACCTGGCTGCCAAGACTTGGAACTCCCTTCCGACCCACCTCCGCCTGACCCAGGACCACCTCGCCTTCAGGAAGCAGCTCAAGACCTGGCTGTTCGAGCAGTAGCGGACCCCCCCCCCAGCGCCTTGAGACCCTCCGGGTGAGTAGTGCGCTATATAAATGCTCTGATTGATTGATTGATTGATTGATATAGATCAGCTAATGAAGGAAGGTGTTCAGGGAGCAGGTTGCCATCCTCTGAGTTTTTTCTCTTTGAATTATTTGGACCATAGAACTACAGGCTTGAGTGGGTTTTCTCTCTCTTGAAAATTAGCACTACAGAAGATATTTTAGTAATCTGGACTTAGTTTGAGTCAACGAGGCTGTCTGAAACATTTGTGTAAATGATTTCATGAGAAAATATTGTGACATAAAATGATTTTGGTGTCACTTGTGGAAATATTGTTAAACCTATTATTTTTTTGTCACAGCATTTGTGGCAATTTATTTGGATACAAAGTTCCCAAGGGTCACCAAATGTCTAATAGTAAATATGATTGTAAATGTAAAATTGTAAATTGATACTTGTATAGCGCACTACTCACCCGCAAGGGTCTCAAGGCGCTTGTAGGAATACCGCTGTGGATCTCATCCTGGATTTCCCTGTGAGGTGTTCACTCCTGGGCACCCCCAAGGTGGAGGCCAGGCATCCTTAGCGTTGTGGGGGCCATTGTGGAGATTAAGCAAGCTATTGCCCAGAGTTGCAGAGTGGGACTCCATGATTGGAATAGGCACCGAGGCGAGAATTATCAGGTCAGTGGAATTTTGAGCCCAAGACTCGCTGAGGCGGGGAATTGAACCCTGGTCCCGGGCTAGACCTCTGCATCAGGGTCTGCCGCTCTAACCATTGAGCCACACACTCCATTGTTATCACATGTTTGGTATAACTTAGAGCCGCTTTAGCTGTCCTAAATGTTGCATGTGCATGAAAAAAGAAATACGTGCCTACACACATAATACATGCACACAGGAGTTTTTGGTCAGTCTTCTGATCCAAATCCACTAGTCAGTTCAACTGTCATTCACTGTTTGCTCTGCCTAGCACAGCATACAGCATGGGACAGTTGGTCAGTGCCCTTCATCCAACGACTGTCTTTCACTGTGAGTAAAGGCTTTCTGCCAGATCACTTTTGCACATCCACTTAAGAAGAAGTACACTTCACATTTCTAAACCATATTGACAATGGAATCATCTTCATTTATTTAACTTCATTATGTTTCTACCTACAAGGGAAACTACGTTGTAAGTGTCTTCCTTATTTAATTGTTATTTCAGAACATAATAGTACACTGCAGAGGAGGAGAGTGAGAAGAAATTGCATATTCCTTTGTGCAGGGCAAATTGAACCCCCATTCATGTCTTCCAGTTTTCTCAACGCATACCCAGAACTAGAAAATGGTTCCCACGGGTAAATAGTGTTGTGTTGATGCCATACTGCAAGATGGTGGTCCACTGCTTGAGGTGTTGGTAACGTGATACAGGAGGTAGTGTCTAGTATGGGTGGAGTTGGAGTGCTAGTGGAGGAGGTGCAGTGCTGGGGCTTGGAATACAATGAGAGATAATGGTGATGTGCTGGGTATCACCATCCTACCTGGTTGCAGTTCAGTGCTGGGTGGAGGTGACTGGTGCTGTTTACTGGTTATGTAATGCTGGAATGGTGGTGAAGTTGCAGTGATAGATTGGTGGGGCAGTGCTGCGGGTTCTGTGCTGGCATTGACAAAGCTAGGCTACTAGAAACTGATAAAGTGCTAGGAGCTACATATGAAGTGTTGTTTTTCACTAGCTTAGCATGAGCTTGTTGCAGCTTGCCTGCTGCTTTGCACATGTTACCACTTCTTAATTTTTTGCAATATTTTCAAAGACAACTTTCACATGAAAACTGATTGCTGTGTTCGCTCTCTGCATGTTCCTGGGACTTTGACTGAACATTATGTGTGCAAGGTTGAACAACAATGCCCCTTGTTTTTTTGTTCTGGACAGTCTTTAACCCTTCAACAAAACATACCGATGCAGTTGTTGTTTGGACAGCATACTTGGGTTTTAGTGGGGTGCACGAATAGGTAACACACAGTTGGAGAGGGACCTTTCCAGGGAGATGAGCGCACATGATGTAGATCTCCCATATATAGGCTAAGGTATGGGGTCTGCTGACAAAGCCAGAGATCTTCAATTATGTAATAATACTTCTTGTTAGCAAGGGGAGGGAATTTAGGCACTGTAGTCTTTTCTCCATTGTCTCTGACATCTCCCTTCATGATTTATGGACTGACTGCTATGCTAACAATATTTCTACTATGCATTTTCCTGCTTGTTGAGACAAGTATATTGCATGTTAGGGCATGTTACTTAAAATAAATATTATAAACTGTTTCATGTCTCCGTCACATCTTTTTGTGAACCAGTGAACCAGTACTATAGAATGAGCGAAAAGGTCTGTCTTGTTACCGCGATTCCTGAGAGATCTGTTAGTGTTGTGTTTTGGGGTCTCTAATTATTTGTTTCTCTGGGAGTGAGTAGGAGAGCAGGTCATGGGTTTGTGCGTACCAAGGTGGTGGGAAGACTCAGTCCCTGTACACCAAGGTCCCATTTCCTGCGCATAGTTCTGTATTTGTGCAGAATCCCTGCAATATGGCTCTAACAATGATTGGTCTGGTACTTATTCACGAGTCCCCTGAGTAGCGCTTGTGCTTGTCCACAATTCCCTCTCACCAGTTTATGGAGATGTCCGTGGTGGGGGAGGTTGCTTAGCCTCCTATATGTGTGTTTTATAGGTTTTTCAATCTTGAGATTTAAAAGGCTTTGTTTCTCTTTCTGACCTGATTTTGCGTTACTGTTCTACTGATGTATCCAGTTTCATGTTGTTATGGCAGTCGCTATTGCTGCTCACAGCGTATTTGACTCAACATGGAGTACATAATACAGGGCCTCCTATTATCTGTGTAGTCAAGGCGGATGCAGCTTACCCCTTTGAGATTTTTTATCCTTAGGTTACATTTCCAGCTGTGTATGGGAATGATGACTTGTTTCATGAATATTCTGCGGCCGCGGTTCAGCCGAATTATCAACCTTATTGGTTACTTGAAGTTCCGTTTACATCCTGGTAGCATACCATGGGCCAGATGTAGGTAAATTTTATTTTACCACCTCTTAAATACCGCATCATACCGACTCGGTATTTAAGAAGTGGTAAAATAAAAGTACCGAGATGTAGGTAAATGCAGATGTGCATTTACCGATTCGGAAACAATCGGTATTTACCGATGCGGTAAATACCGACCGGTAAATGCCCATGCATTCCTATGGGCTTTGAAGCCCATAGGAATGATTGGGCATTTACCGGTCGGTATTTACCGCATCGGTAAATACCGATTTTCACAAGGGTGCAGGGGGTGTCACTTTGACACCCTCTGGCACCCCCAAAAGAGGCTCGGGTGCCATGTGGCAGGCATACCTGCCCTAAGGGCAGGTCTGCCTGTCATATGGCATAGGTGTGCATGCACACATGTGCAAGCACACCGGAATCGGTATTTTACCATCAAATAGTATTTGATGGTAAAATACCGATTTTTTAATGCTTGTGAGACTCAGAAGAGTCCCACCTACATATCAATTTTCCCTATTCCGTAAAAATACCGACTCGGTATTTTACATAATCGGTAAATTTACCTATCGGTAAATTTACCGAGTCTGTAAAATACAGGGCCCTACATCTCAAATTGCATTTACCGGTCGGTAACGGCCGAATTCGGCCGTTACCGACCGGTAAATGCCTACCTACATCTGGCCCCATATGGTTTAATGGCACCGTTCCTCACCGTGTTTCTGTGGTCCATTTAGGACCACAATCAGTCGATGGGGCCACCTGGTCCAGGTTGGCTGGATTTACACCACATCCCAATTACCTTAATGTTACACATGCAGAGCTTCGTCAATTAAACACATCATTGATTCATATACATAGAGCTGCTATAAAGTTTATGTTACATAATATTCAAGTGGCTCTGGCCGCTCCTCAACCACCTAAACATGGTGGTGGTCTTGTTATTAGTCTTTCCATGATTCATTCAGTGATTTGCAAGCGTCCTCACAATAGGGATGATTTCCCTTACTGGCTTGCAGAAAAATTTGAGCAACTCAATGCTGTTTTTCCCCCATACTACATCTGTTGAGAAACACAGGATCCTTACAATGATTTTAATGAGTGGTATTGTTCCCACTTTAGTTGATTGTACCACCTGGGTGATGGTGTTTGCTGCAGTGTATACACTGAGCTTTGGCACCCCCTCCATGAGCGTTCTGCCTAGCATTCTAAAGACGGTTCAAGATGAACACAGGGCTGGTACATCTCTGGAATTAGGGATGAGATTAGTGGGCATGTTCCTATTGTCTCCGATATGATTCTGGCCAATGTCAAAGGTGAAGCAGTTAGTTTACAAGTACGCCAACGCCTTTCTGTAGTGGCGGATGTTGATCGGCAGTGGCAGTTACCAATCATTATTGCGGATGCATATACATCATTAGGTCACAATAGTTTGATAGTAAGACCTTATAGTCAGGTACAACATAAACCCCTATAGGACAAGGAGGGTTGTACAGTCTACCCTAAAAGGCATGGAATAAACCTCAGAAGCAGCAACAACAGAAGCCTAGTTCTCGTGCTGGTTCACCGCCACCGGACGCTTCTGAACGTAGATATGATTTGCGTGACCGCTCTAAAATTAAAACAGACTAGAAGTTTCAGGTTCCTGATCCTCGTTCTCCTCGTTGCTATCAGGAATCATCGGATCAACAGTTCAGCAGGGGCAGGCACCAGGTTTGTAGAGAAGGACATTCCATGCAACAAAGATGTGACACCCAGCGACAGTTTGACATAAAAGCCAAACTGGAGGGACCACCTCAATACCCTGCCCCATTTCAGAAGAAAAAATTTGCTGCTTTAACTGCAAAGTAATCCTCAGACGGTGAGAACCCTGCTCCTCGATTGGAGATGGGCGGTAACACTCCTTGACAGCGCGGTGGACGTTACCATAGTGCAGGAGGCACTCCACCAGTGTCTGGAGGTGAAAGCAACTGATACATTCATTACCGTGGAAACAGCAGACACATGAGTTGCACCCCCCTGATTGGCTTTATGAAATAAGTCTCCAAATTGAAGGTGACATTAAACACACAATTAAGGCGATCTTTTGGGTCAACCTTACTTCTTCCAATGATATTTTGTTGGCGGAGGTAGATTGGCCTCCCCAATTTGTTCTAGGTTCTTCGAAAGGGGAAGATGTTATTCTCCCGAGTTTTTCTCATTATGTCTCGGAGGAGGCTTAGCACGCGTACCAGTCGGAGTGGGTGCTAGCTTTTGCCCCAACTGTGTATCGTAATCAGATGGGGTGGGATATGGAGTCCCCGGTACATGAAATTCCTTTGCGATCAATGCCACAGCCCCAACCACAGTATCCAAATAAACCCGAAGCAAGAGCTTCTGTCAGTGAAATCTTGACTCAATTGGAATATCATGGTGTAATTGTACCCTGTGTATCATCAATGAATAATCCTCTTTTTCCAATATTGAAACCGGACGGTTCATATCACATAGTTTTGGATTACCATCATTTGAACAGTCATGTTTGTACCTTTGCGGGTTCTGTGGAGGGTTTTGACGTATACAGGAAGTGTGGCGCCTTAACTGGTAGCGGTCTGTATTAGGTAAAAAACAACAATAATCAAGACGGTGCAGCAAGGTCAGAGGAGACCCTAAAACCTCTGCAGAGAGTGGCCAGGGCCACTCAGTAATTATGACAAGAATCCTGTGCACACGTTAAGCGAGGTATATACTTGTATCATGCTTATTCAAAACAACACAATAGGTAGTAAATGAAACAAAGTGGACGCAATAGAAAGTCTTTTTGTTCTTCAAAGGATTGTATTTGACCTTCCTTTGTTGAAAGGTAACTTCAAAAGCAAATGACCAGCCGACACGTGTTTCGTCAAGCGGGCACGGAGCCCGTGACCCTTCAGAGGCTGGGAGTGAGAAGAAAGAGATAGTTCAGTATGGAAAAATATGTACAAGGCGTATTGTCTGTGAAACGGTGCATAGCGCAGAAAATAACCTTACGTGAGTGAAAACCCTTATGGATGTGAAAGCAAGAAAAAAATACATCTCACGTTTTAGGTAGTGACATCACACATGAGATAGGTAGAAACCAGGTGAGGAAATATAAAAATATGGTTCTGCGAATACTGAGAAGAAACACAAGACATCAAAAAACAACCAATATCAATAATCTAGAAGAACAGAGTCGGTTCTCTGGCTAGCAACCCAAAAAAGAGGATAACGTGATGCGTGAAGTGGTGACAATTGGACTGGTAGGTAACAGTATCAACAGTAAGAATGATATAGGTATAGAAATAAGACAGCCATACAGTATGGAAAATAAGTCTCATCGGTTATGCCGGCAACATAAATGAAAAAATGAAAATATCAAAAGGACGTTCCATTCCAGAGAACAAGCAGATTAGCTCGTTAGACAGAGAAATTAAATCAACATTTCATTCATGGGTAAAGGGTAAAGACCCGTACGATGCACAAAAAGCAAAACATTACTACTTAGTGAAAGAATAGTGTTAAAACGGTCCAGGGGCAGTCAGAGACAGATATTATCAGCTCATATAACCAACATGACATGCAGAAAGTGTTAATGTTTAAGATAATAGAACGAAAGGTTCACAATCAAGTCAGGCTTAAGAAAGTCTAGATACCTAAACGATAAATTACATGCATAGGTAATCAATGGTCTCGATAAAAAACAAAAGTTGCAAAGGTGTCGTATAGACCAGTAGAAATCTATGAGCAAAAAGCGATCACATGGTTTATGTAAAAAAGGTTTTAGAACTATTTGCGGCCACGAGGTGAGTAAAGAAAGAACAGTAAGGTTACCATAGAAAGAGAAAAAAGGGGGTGGTGGGCGGGTGGGAGCATACTGGCGCAGCAGCAAGGTATAGGTGAAAGAAATACCTGTAAGCACAAATGGGGTAACGGTCCTGTAGAAAGAAAAGGCAGGGGTGGCAGTAAATAACAGGTGAAGGCAAGGAATCGACAAGAAAGTTAAGAAGTGTGGGCATGAAACGTTGACTCACCGTAGATCACGTTGACAATTCTCCTTTAACCAATGGTAAATGTGATGAATAAATAAACTGACAGAACTATCCGCAAAATTAACATATCCGCAAAATTAACATAAATTAGACAATTCTTTATTTATTACCCTTTGATGGCTGTTAACAGAGGATATATGTCTTTAGAGAACAGCAGACCACAATCTCTGTGTTTCCATTTATAGATGGGAAACCTTTTAACTTTTGTAAAAGCAGCTTGTGATCCTTAAAGGAATTAATGGTGTTTTAAAAAATAGAAAAGATTCCTGTTTGGAGAGACACTGGGCCTGATTTTGACTTTGGCGGTGGAGATATAACGTCAATAACTTGAAGGATATCCTGTCTCCCGTATTACGAGTGCATTATAGCAGTGGTACTTGTAGTACAGCGGACAGGATATCCATCACTTTTGTGACAGAGTATCCAATCCACCAAACTCTAAATTAGGCCCATTGTTAGGAGTCAGCAGAGGTCTTCTGGATCTCTGCTATCAGGTGCAATAGCAGAGGTCTGCTGACATTTCCAGAAAAGATGCCAACATCCTGTGATTCTAAGTAAATCGCTTAGGGGCCTTATTACAAGTACAGCGGTCCTACTACTGCTGTATTTATGGTGGTGGTCTGACAACTGCAACCACTGGCGGCCCACCCTCAGTATTACGAGTGTGGCGGTTGGTCCACCACAGGACCACCGTGTCCGCTGGGATCCAGGGTCCTGTTGTGGTTGTGCAGCAGTAAGGGCCAGGAATATGCTGGTGGTGCCACTGCAGCAGTGCCAAGCATATTTTGAGTTGCTTTCCCATTGTCCATTTCATGGCAGTGAGCCCGCCATGAAAAGTGTGACAGAGATGCAACTATGAGGGCACTAACAGGGCCCCATGCCACTTTTAGGCCTGGGAGTGCATGCCTTGGAATTGCACCCCTGTTCATTCCACACTGTGCAGGAACGTGTTGCAGGTGCGGTCACAGCTGCGGTCTGCTGTTAAGGCTCTCGTATGAGTCTTTTCAAGGCTACCGCAATGAGACTGCCGCAGCACCGCTAGCCCCGGCAGCCTGACCTGAATTAAATGTATAATCAGGTGATAGGCAGCAGTACCATGGGCTTGGTGGTCCTCCTGCAAATGCAGTGGTGGCAATGTTGTAGGAGAATCACCAAGCTCATAATAAGGGCCGCAATCTCCCCTTGCCTACCAAAAAATCACTCCAATACATCCGGTTCGTGTTCCTGCTATATAAAACTGCAAATAAAATACCAAAGTGCCATTACTGCCAATGCTTCTTGTAGAGACAGAATGGTGTGATGCAGTATGGATATTATAGCACAGATGTGGTTCCTAAGCAGGGCTACCTACCGACCAACTCTGCCCAGTATCTGCCTGAAACATTAGAACGTTCATCATGAAGTTTTACATTTCCAAATACACTTTACTTATTCCAAGCATCTTTTATATTACCAGTTCAACCTCTACTTGGTGGCCATTACATATTCGTCAAACCAGGGCACAGGGGGGGCATGGCAAGATGGCTGCAGCCTTGTAGAGCTCCATGATCGGGAGACCTTTCTTCATTAATCCGCACACTTGTCCGGCAGCTACACAGCAAACCAAGAACATCGCTGCACCCGGAAAGTCGGCGGTGCGAGTCTTGTCGTTCCTGAGCGCCTGATGAGTGAGGAGCAGTGACAGATTGGAGCCTGCTGACTGTGCTGGAGCTGGGACCTTGCATTAGTCTGCTGCCCACGACTGCAACGGTGCCGGCGACACCGGCCGCGATGGAGGCACGAGAACGATGACTGGGCTGGGTTACAAAGGATGCCTTGCCCTGAACATCTGAGGGGCAGACTCGGAACACGTTGCTGCGGAGCTGTGGACCCTGGTGAATCCAGCGGCGGCAAATTGCCACCTCTATGGGGGCCCCACCTGCACTAAGAGCAGACCAGATGAGGTAACGCAGAGGGGGTCTGTGCGACACGGCGAGTTCAGGGAATAGCAGCAGCATTCCTGCTCCCCAGCCAGGGCGGCGAGTGGCGTGCGCTGGCGAGCTGGGCCTCTGAACTAACTGGGAGCCAGTACCGTGCGTTAGCCAGCGGCCAGCTGCCGCAACACAATGCAGCGTCACAGTGGTGGTCTCTGATACACGGCGGCAGTAAAGGCAGAACTTTTCAGGGTGACGAAGCTATTGCATGAAGGGGCACCCACATACCGGTGTCAAGTCTGTCAGCGCAAGAGGCAACCTGGAAAGTACACATTGCAGTTACATACAACAGGCAGCCAGGACGAACTCCCTCACTGTGTGGCTGGCATCTGCACATCCGGTAACCGTGATTAACCCCTGCTGGGCACGATCTGGCAGTGCCACCACGGTGACATCATCCACAGTATCAGGATTCTCGGCGCTTGAGAGGGCTGCAGCTCCTTTAAGCTCAGGAACAGTGTACATCCACGGCAAGAGTAACGCTACTAAGGTGTGCTGGGCGAACCACAGACGTCATCAACATAACCAGGACCTGTATTGCTCATAACTGCTGTGCTGGGGACGGGCTTCCAATTTAGACTACCCATTTTCATACAATAGCATCGCAAGCAGACACGCAGCAACCGGCCCGAACGCCCACTTGCTAGGCTGCAGGGGACAGGGCAGGAAACCCGAAAGGCCAAGCGTGATACCGTATTATGCGGCAGGCCGTGGTGAATACTGCCCCCTCTCTCCTGTGTACCTGGAGGAACCCCGGCAACAGTGACCGACATGGGTAGTCGTGGCTCAAGAGGCGCGCATACTGGCAAACTAGACAAATTTGCGTACATCAAGGACCAGACGGACAAATCGCAAATGACCTTGGCTCAGGCAGATGTCCTTGCCTCTGAGGAACCTGACGCAGTCACACTGGTAGACATAATGGCTGCCCTCCAGCAGGTACAGTCATCTATTGGCACGATCTCAACGGATATTTCCCTGATTCAGACGGACTTCTCTAAATTGTCACAGAGACTAACAGAGGTGGATTCCACTACAACGGCCCTCTCCACTGACACAGCCACATTGCAACGTCAGGTCCGCAATTTAGAGGCTGACAATAAACTTATCCTTGCCAAACTGGACAATCAAGAAGGTCGCTCAAGACGCAACAACATACGAGTGATTGGCGTGCCAGAGACAATGGGTGGACCGGCTTTGGACCTCTTCGTGGAAGACCTCATAAAGAATCAGCTTCAACCGCGAGGACTACCTAGCTTCTTCTCTGTAGAAAGAGGTCATCGTGTACCGGGAGGAAGGTGAAGACCAGGTGCTCCTCCAGGTCAATTCTAGCACGCATCTTTAATTTTCGAGATCCCGACACAATTCTGCAGACGGCTCCACCAATTTATATAGAGAATTCCACGGTCACGCTCTACCCAGACTACACCGCAGCAGTCACCAAATAACGCCGCAGCTTCCTTGACATAAAGAAAGAGCTCTGAACCACAGAGCTCAAGTATTCAATGCTCCTCCCAGCAAAGCTCAGAGTTGAAGCAGAGAGGAAAACCTGGTTCTTTGTTATGCCTGAGGAAGCCAGGGATTCGCTGGAGAGATGGCACCCGGCAACTCGGTCCGGCGAATCAAGAACCCAACAGCACCACCAACACGAGTCACAAAGATCAAGATCACCGGCATCCATCGACAAAGGGGAGTGAAGGGCCACACACCAGAGCTCGAGCACGTCCTTAATACTGAACCTATTTATTGACCTTCTTCTCTCTATGCCAGAGCTGTGCTACTCATCGAATGCATCACCTCTCCAGCTTACATTATGAGCAGGCTGCATGTACAGTAGCCACTTTTCTATCTCCAAGAACGATATTAGCCACAACTAGGAAGGGGCATCCAAAATCAAGGACAATCTCTCACCCCCCACGCAAGTACTAATTCTGGGGCAATAGCACTCTGCTCAGCTGGGGTGGCGGGTAGTTCTGGGTCCACCAGGCAGGGAGGCAGGGCGCAGGGAGGGGAAGAAGGGACATTGTTTGGTTATATGTTTTGTTTGGTTATGTTTATTGACAACCATTCATAGGTTTGTGATTTTGTTCTGATTTGGAATCTCTCCTTTATTCTTGTTCTATTGTACACTACTGATGTTGTACATTTCGGGGCTAGCGGACACAGACCTCAACATCCCTCACACACTGTTCTGATGCCTTGGAGTCGCCTTGATGTCCTGAGGGATGTAATTCCTGACCCCACGTGCCCACAGTCGGAGGACACACACAAGCCTAATCCCCTCTTACCCTGATAACCTGGAATGTGAACGGCCTTTGTGATAAAATAAAGAGAGGACTTATACTACAGCATCTTAAGAGACATGCGCCTTCAGTGAGCTTCCTACAAGAGACACACCTAGTGAGGACTGCCACCAAAGCACTTAATAGAAGGGGATTCAAGATGATTGCACACTCCGAAGTAACCTCCGGCTCATGAGGGGTGGGAATACTAATCCAAAAAAGCTGCCCACTGATGGTGTGGAGCACCCAGACAGATGACCAAGGAAGCTTTGTGGCACTCTCTTGTCAGTGGGAATGGAGAGCTTACAATTTAGTCTCTGTTTATATTCCCCCCCGCACTTCACGGTGTCGCCTTCCCAGCCCTGGGTAAATTCCTGCTTTCGCTGCCCCCAGGGGAATTGACCCTGGGGGCGATTTCAATGCCATGCTAGACGCTGCCTTGGAGAGGCTCCTAACGAGATCTCAGGGGGCTTCACTCATGCCCTTGCAGGATTTCTCAGAGGCACTAGGCTTAGTGGACGTTTGGCAAACATGCCACACCACGGAGCATCAATACACGTATCACTCAGGAGCCCACAATAGTATGTCCAGGATTGCTTGCACCTTCTCCTCTCCATCGAGCCTAGAACACATCCTAGAGAGATATCTGCTCACTCCCCAATCTTGGTAACATACACAGTGCATCACACTGGGAGAAGGCGCATATACCCCATATACCCGGGATAGTTAAGGGCCCAACTATAAGGAAAATCTACATGAAACCACGAAGCACTATTTTCAAGACAACACGCACTCGGTGTCCTCTCCCACCACTCTGTGGGAAGTGTACAAGACTGTCTTGCGGGGACAGGTCATTTCACTTATTGCTTCACACAAACGAGACAAGGACCGCCAGTTGCAGGAGTTCGAAAGGATGGTTGGCCTGGTGGAAGACAAACACACGAGGGATCCGACTGACGACATGACTCACAGACTGGCCCTCGCTAAACAGGCCTACAGAGACCACGTGTGGGAAGAAGCCAAGCCCAGAGTTAAGAAAACGCAACACACTACCTATGAAGTGGGGGACAAAGCAGGCAAGCTTCTTGCCTGGCTCAATAAAAAGGAATGAGCAAGTCGCTGGGTGGCTCGGTTGCACCTGGTGTCTGTGGCGGACATCACAGATCTGCACGACATAGTCGCAGCCTTTGCACAACACTATGTGAAGGTTTACACGCCCGCTTTGCCACCATGCAAGAGAACCTGGCCTTCCTCAAAGACATACATCTACCAAAGTTGCAGACCCTGAGATGCAAGCCATAGATGCGCCACTCACAGCTGATGAAATCACAGCGGCTATCACAGGGCTCCAGCCTGGCAAGGCACTGGGTTCGAATGGTATCCCTTGGAACTCTACAAAGGAAAATCAGAAACACTGGGGTCCCACTTGCTGCGGATGTACGAGGACAGACACCAGAGGATAGCCACCTTGGTGGCTATCGTAGATGAATCGGACACCGGAGGCCAGGTAGGTGAATAGGGATAGGATTTATTTGAGCTTTGAATAAAGTATAAGGGCTCCTGCCTCAGCAACCGCCTAATCGGAATGAGGGGAATCTGGAACCAACTGCATGTAGTGCATGATTCCAGATTCCACATTCCACGGCCAGAGGCAGGACAACATAGAATTCAACATATCCTCTCTTCTTAATGAACAAAGAATAAACCATGTGATTATACAGCAATGACAAGAAAGAGAGAGTAAACTTTACACTTGGAACAGGGGTACATTGTAAGGTGTAAACACACTGAGAAAGTGTATATATATAACCTATGCAAGAAAGGTTTACCATAACAAGAAAGAATACGATAAACACATTGCAAAATCATGAACACATTGCAAAAATCATAAACTAATGGTATTTAGATAATACATCACAAAATTATGTACCTGTAATATAACGTGCCTAAAATCAGCCAAGGAGAGCAATTAACCAGAAAGAATAGAAATGTAAAATCAGATCAATATAACACAAAGTTATCATACTTCCTGGGAGTACTACGCTGTCTTGAAAAGCGAGGATCCACTTGTGCAGGTACCCTGACTTGCTCATTAACTCGCCCAGACCCACTAGGGATAAACTTGGGATTGACAACGACTCCAGAACTATTGGAGCAGGAAGCACTCTCAGAATCAGACTCAACATCAATTACATTCTTGGCAACACCACCACTCCCTTTCGCAAATAAAGCAATTCTCCTAAAGTTCCAATTTTGGCCATTCTCAAGAACAACATGCCACTTGTGCACCTCTTTCACCTTAAAAGGGTCTGAAAATTTGTTCGCTCCAGACTCTTTCCTACCTAACTTTATTTTGACATAGTCACCAACATCGACTCTACCAACCTTCCCCTTGAAGCAACATTTGTCATTCATGGGACTAACACCAAAGTGTTCAAACCCTTGAGACTTAAGTTCCAACAACCACTGAGGGACCATCTTAGTTTTGGGAATTCTACCTCTCATGCTTTCAAAGGGAACTCTATTGGTCACGCTATGAACTGTGGTATTGTAGGACCAAACAGCTTCTTCCACAGCACAACGAACATTCCGTCGACCTTGCACAGCCAATTGAATGACACCCTTTATTAGCCTGTTCATGCGTTCCACAATGCCATTCCCCTGTGGATTATACAAGGATGTATGCATATGCCTAATGCCGTGATTGGATAGAAAAATCTGCATGGAAGAGGAAGTTAATTGTGTACCGTTGTCTGTCAATAATATACAAGGGAAGCTTTCTTTCATAAAGACAGATCTAAGATACCCAATCACACTCTCAGTAGTTATGTTCTTCATGAACTCAACGCACAACCATCGCGAACATACATCCACTAAAACTGTCGCAAATCGACAATCAGCAGGCAAGTGGTCCATGGGACCAATAAAGTCTAAACAGACCTTGCCCCAAGGTAGATCATCACAACTGGAGATAGACCCCAAGGGACGTGAATGTACCTTTAATCTCTTTTCACTCTCTTTGCACAACAGGCAGTTCTCAACCCAACACCTTACATCATCATCTAGACCTGGCCACCAAAAATTAGTCTTGAGGCGTTTACTAGTCATGCTCTGACCGAGGTGACCTTCATGGGCCAGAGTAAACAACCTCTTCTTCAAAGGATTGGGAGGTATAAATCTTTCACCCCGCAAAACAAAATCATCAGAGCTACCTACACTGAGCTCCTCCTGTATCCGTGCAAAGCTACGCAAAGCAGGTTTAATATCACCCTCACGTTTCCACCCCAGGCGAATGGCAGTGATAAAAAAATATGAAGAACATAACTACTGAGAGTGTGATTGGGTATCTTAGATCTGTCTTTATGAAAGAAAGCTTCCCTTGTATATTATTGACAGACAACGGTACACAATTAACTTCCTCTTCCATGCAGATTTTTCTATCCAATCACGGCATTAGGCACATGCATACATCCTTGTATAATCCACAGGGGAATGGCATTGTGGAACGCATGAACAGGCTAATAAAGGGTGTCATTCAATTGGCTGTGCAAGGTCGACGGAATGTTCGTTGTGATGTGGAAGAAGCTGTTTGGTCCTACAATACCACAGTTCATAGCGTGACCAATAGAGTTCCCTTTGAAAGCATAAGAGGTAGAATTCCCAAAACTAAGATGGTCCCTCAGTGGTTGTTGGAACTTAAGTCTCAAGGGTTTGAACACTTTGGTGTTAGTCCCATGAATGACAAATGTTGCTTCAAAGGGAAGGTTGGTAGAGTCGATGTTGGTGACTATGTCAAAATAAAGTTAGGTAGGAAAGAGTCTGGAGCGAACAAATTTTCAGACCCTTTTAAGGTGAAAGAGGTGCACAAGTGACATGTTGTTCTTGAGAATGGCCAAAATTGAAACTTTAGGAGAATTGCTTTATTTGCGAAAGGGAGTGGTGGTGTTGCCAAGAATGTAATTGATGTTGAGTCTGATTCTGAGAGTGCTTCCTGCTCCAATAGTTCTGGAGTCGTTGTCAATCCCAAGTTTATCCCTAGTGGGTCTGGGCGAGTTAATGAGCAAGTCAGGGTACCTGCACAAGTGGATCCTCACTTTTCAAGACAGCGTAGTACTCCCAGGAAGTATGATAACTTTGTGTTATATTGATCTGATTTTACATTTCTATTCTTTCTGGTTAATTGCTCTCCTTGGCTGATTTTATGCACGTTATATTACAGGTACATAATTTTGTGATGTATTATCTAAATACCATTAGTTTATGATTTTTGCAATGTGTTCATGTTCGCCTGGGGGAGCGAAAGTATTTTGAGAAGAGGCTTGTGATCTGTTCTCAAAGAAAAGTGTGATCCCCATACATACGTACGAAAGTGCGACACACCCCAAACAGCAGCTAATGCCTCACGTTCTATGATCGCATAATTGCGTTCTGAAGCCGTTAGGGTGCGTGAAACGAAAGCTACTGTTTTCTCTGAGTCACACCTTCTCTGAGAGAGAATAGCACCAATGCCATAAGCACTTGCATCGACAGTCACAAATGTATCTCTACCCGGTTCAAATGTGGAAAGAATACCTGCATTGACAATCTCTAACTTGATTGTTTCAAACGAATCCGATTGTAGTGGACCCCAGTCAAATTGTACACCTTTCTTGAGAAGTAATCTCAATGCTTCAGTTTTGTGAGAGAAGTTGTGGACAAACTTGGAATAATATTCCACTAGTCCCAGAAATGATTTCAATTGTTCTTTGTTTGAGGGAAGGGGAGCACACCTGATGGCTTTTAACAAGTCTTCCTTGGGTTTGACTCCTGAATGCGATATAGTGTATCCTAGATAATCTATTTCTGTTAACAAGAATTGACATTTATCTTTTCTAAGGGTGAGACCCGCATCAGAAAAAATATGCAACACCTTGGCTAGATTATCATTATGTTCGGATTCATTAATGCCTGTTACTAAAACATCATCCTGAAAATAATGGACTTGCTTTAAACTTCCAAACAACGAATGCATCATGCGCTGAAACACACTGGCTGCGGAAGCCAACCCAAAGGGTAATCTTTTAAATTGGAATACTCCCTCAACAGTAATAAAAGCAGTAAGTTCTCTGGACTTAGGATGAAGCACTACCTGGTGGTATGCTGAGCGGAGGTCCAGCTTACTAAAAATGTTTGCCTTGTCCATTAACAGCACCATCTCAGAAATGTTAGGGAGCGGGAACTTATCCACCACAATATTCTGGTTAAGGGACCTAAGGTCCACGCAAAAACGCAGTTTTCCATCTTTTTTTTTTTTGACCACCACAGGCGAAAGCCACTCTGACACTTCTACAGGCTCTATGATATCCTGTTTTTGCATGTCATCCAACATATCCCTCACTTCCTTACGAATGGCAATGGGTATTCTCCTGAGAGGGTGTCTTACAGGAGAGGCATCTTTTTTTAGCTTTATAATATGCATGTATCCATCCAACTTGCCCAAATCTGTGCGAAAGACATCAGCAAACTTATCTAAAATGACATCAATACTGTGGAATTCATCAATTACTAAGACACTTTCTGCTGAACGCGGGTCTAAAATAATGTGTAAATCGTACTGCTGTATCCAGCCTAAAATTGCCGGACCGTCATCTGAAATATATACCTTACCAGAAGAACATCTGCCTTTAAATTCAAATGAAGCATCCATAACGCCCACAATGTTGATAATTTGTCCACTGTACCCTTTCGGAATGATGTCACTCATTTGGAGCGTCACATCGGGCCAATGTTTCTTGAATAAAGACATAGGAAATATGGAATGCATAGATCCCGGATCAACAAGTAACGTTATGGTAGCCCCATTTACCACAAAATTGGCTTTTGGCCTCTGAAGACCAACGCAAAGGCATGTTCCCACATCATCACAACCTTCAATGCATAAAGACATTTCATTAGGAACACAGTCATCATCAACAAAAGCAACCTTATTAATGGAAGGTGCCCTACAGGCCTTGCTAATATGGCCCTTCCTTCCACATTTCATACAGGTTTTGTCTCTGGCAAAACAACCTGCAAAATCAGCTGCATGAGACATGCTACCGCAGCGAAAACAACCCATAAATTTACTCTTCCCAATTGAAACAGTATTTCTATTTCTCTGTCTAAAATTCGAGTATTTAGGTTTAACATCACTTGAAACAAAAGTTTTAGACTTGACGTCCGTGGAAGTGAGACTCTTATCCACTTTGTTCACGACATATATGGAATCATCCTTCTTTGCTTCCAAACTGTGCATTTCTTCCATGCATTTGTCGGCTTCTTCCACTACCTTTGCAATTGCTATGGCTTCCGTTAAGTTTGGATTTTTCGCAGCCCAAAGTTTTTGCTGCATCCTTTTGTTCTTGCATTGTACGATTAGTTGATCTCTGATCATCTGATCAGTCATGGGTCCAAAATCACACTTCAGCGAAAGTTCTCTAAGGCGTGTAACCATTTGGTCAACAGATTCTTTGTCTTTTTGAGGCATAGTGTAAAACTTGTGTCTCTGCATGACAATGTTCACCTTCTTTCCGAAGTACTTCTCAAGTCTCATTTTAGCTTCCATATATGGATTATCAACCAGCTCACCATCTGCACCACGTAATTCAGGTAAAAACTTGAATGCATGTTGACCTCCCTTGCCTAGAGAGTTTAGTAAGATTGCTTTCTTCCGAGACAAGGGAAATCTAAGGCCATCAATGGCTTCAAGATAATTTTCAAAGACATCAATCCATTCTTCCCATTCTAAGATAGGTGTATCTCCTTCGGCCAGAAATGGAGGAGGAGGTGCAATGGTGGAATTCGCTGTTGTGGCCATAGTAGTAAAAAAAATTGGAAATCAATGCGGAATTAGGCTGAGGCAGGAAAAGTTGTAAATTCAATCAATAGATAGTCAAATCAATTTAATGTGAAACGGCTGAATATGATGAACCAGTTCCTTGTAAAAGTGCAAGGTATAAATTATTAGTATGGAAGATAATGGAACAAATGAAAAAAAAAAAAATCTTTTTTTTTTAATTTCACTTATTTCTTTTAATTTTTTATTCTATTTTCCAATTTTAATAATAATAGTCAATATTTTGCCACTTCTAAGGATAAGGCGTATCTTGCACAACTTCCAAAAATATTCGTAGCGGTCAAATCCGGACTTTGTGACGTGGTTGGCAAGAAACCTCACTCCGTGGTTGGCAAATTGGAAGTTGTCTAAAATGGCCGCCGTGCGTGCTGTTTATGCGTGGAGACGTGATGACGTGGTGCGCGCACAACACGACAATGAAATCTCAGCGCGATCAAAGATGCGCGCGACGCTTTGTGGCGCCTAGCAATCAGGACTCGGGAAAGGCCGCAACCGTTGATGGGCAAAAATAATAATTCCTTTCCCTAAACGGGAAAAACAAGAGCAGACTCACGGCACCATCGGGACATCAGCGGGAAAGTTCAGGGATGAGCGCCGAGTCGCAGACGAAGTCCCAGCAGCACCAGGAGTCCAGCACCAGCCGCAGAGAAGACGCGATGGCGGAGGGGCAGGCACAGTGACAGGGTTCGCAGGATCGTCGCCAAAATATCGTAGATGAATCGGACACCGGAGGCCAGGTAGGTGAATAGGGATAGGATTTATTTGAGCTTTGAATAAAGTATAAGGGCTCCTGCCTCAGCAACCGCCTAATCGGAATGAGGGGAATCTGGAACCAACTGCATGTAGTGCATGATTCCAGATTCCACATTCCACGGCCAGAGGCAGGACAACATAGAATACAACAGTGGCGATTCCGAAACTGGTTAAACCCCCAGAGGAGTGCACCTCCTACCGTCCCATCTCGCTCCGTAATGTAGAGGCAAAAATGTTAGCGAAAGCACTGGCAACCAGGCTCTAGCCACATCTTGCGTCCCTCATACACCCTGACCAATCTGGTATTATGCCTGGCCGGAACACAGCCATGAACCTTAGACGGCTTCACAGAGTAATGGCCCGTATGTCGACTATTCAAGAAGAGGCGGTTATCCTATCATTGGACGCCAGTATGGCCTTTGACTGCGTGGAATGGCTCTTCTTGTTTACTGTGCTACAACACTTTGGCTTTGCCCCCATGTTCCTTGCCTGGGTCCGGCTCCTATACATCCAAACAACGGCGCAGGTAGTAATTAATGGGTGAGTGTCCGACAACTTCCCGCTGGGGCATGGGACTAGACAGGGCTGCACCGTCTCCCCACTTTTGTTTGCTCTGGTGCTGGAGCCGCTCGCCGCATGGATCAGAGGGGACCCAGTAATATGAGGACTGCGGTGGATGGAGGGGTGGGAAGACCGCATTTCCCCCTACGCGGACGATATTTTGTTATACATGGCTTCCCCCAGCTGCTCAATCAACTGCTTGTAGGACATCTTCGTGTCCTACGGACGGTTTACACGACTAAACGGGAGAAGTCGTCATGTTCATTCTCCGCGGTCCCCCCGTGCCTGCCCTGGGGAGTAAAGATTCAACTCGGAAAGGACGAGTTTAAATATCTGGGCATTCACATCACACCAAATCACACTCAATATTAAAAACATAATCTCCTACCCCCTCTCAGGAGACTTAGAAGCGATGTGAAATATTTGCACTCACTGCCCCTGACACTGTTGGGCTGCCTGTTCAAAATGATGGACTTCCCCAGGTTTTTATAGGCTCTCCAAAATACACCAACCCCAGTCCCTCATTCATATTTCAAATCCATCGAGGCGGAGGTGAGCCTCCTCCTCTGGGACGAACGACCCCCCCGCATCGCAATGACCAAACTCACTAGGGGCTGGTACGATTGTGGAATTGCCCTGTCCAATGTACAATGGTACAATTGGGCTTCTCAACTAATAGTAGTGAACCAGTGGCTACATTCCCAGCAGAAGAACCAGCCCTACGCCTTGACAGACACACTCTCGGCATGGACGGACTCTTGGGAGCGCAAGGCCGGGATACGCACATTGTTCAGCCCAACTGCCCATATGGTGCACACTTGGTTCACAGCACAGCGAGCGCTCGGCTGGGAGGGAAAACTCACCCAGCACATGCTACTCTGGGACACTCCAAAATTGGGTATGCTTCGAAATAGCAAAGGTTTTGCTTGTTGGGACCTTATTGGAATCTCTAAGGTAGGGAACCTGTGGAAGAGGGGAGAGATGGTAACTTTTGCCCAGCTGCGCATAACATATCAAATGGCTGACTCGGAGCAGTTCGGATATCTATAAATCAAACACGCACTCACCAAAACCATACCTCAATGTGGCGAACTTCCCGAATCATCACCCCTCGAGGACCGGCTCCTAATGGACCACCTCACCAAAAAGGTGATCTCCCTTACGTATCATAAACTAGTGAACAATCAGAAAGATCCCACACATACTCTGAGAGAGAAGTGGCGGGCAGAATTGGGAGACATGGATGACCAGGACTGGCAAGAGGCCCTAGCAGACCCATTGGGAGGTGGCAATCCCATCCCGTTTACAGCTAGAGCAACTGAAAATACTGCACAGAACATATTACATTAGGACATTGCTTCACAAGATCAGGCGGGCTGAGACACAGTGATGTTTATGGGGATGTGGACTACCAGGCACATTTTTTCACACGATATGGGACTGTCCCAATGTAGTACAATACTGGGAGGCAGTCATGGCTACTATCAAGGGGGTCAGCGGAATGGAGGTCCCCCCAGAACCCCGGCGCTGCCTTCTCAATATTTGGGAACCTAAAGACCTCAATCACGTGGCGCAGGCTTGGGTGTCCCTTGGGATCACTCTGGCTAAGTGGAATATCGCGCAGTGCTGGGGGCGCTTATTGCCCCCCTGCACCAACACTGGTGCCATGACTTAGATAAAGCAATGGTGGCAGAGAAGGCTGCATTCATTCACAGAGGTTGTCCCGAAAGTGGGCGCGGTTGTGGGGCAGGTGGAACGCATTCCCAGGTGATATTTGCTCCCCCCCAGCTGAGGATTCCGACCCAGATCTAAACTCACACAAGTCATCACAGGACCACAAAGGCAGCTTTTGAACACAAATTTCAAGGATTGATGTTTGGGAGGTTGGGAGATAAATAACGCCTATAATTCGTGCTGTTTAACACGTTGCCATGTAAATGTACCCAATGAGATGTGTAACTGTCATATCATATCAGCAAGCTTGTCAACATTTTTCAATAAATTTTTATTTAAAAAAAAACAAAAACCCAGGCACAGGTGTCTGTGGCACGCACTTTAGGGATCATCTTTCATAGCCAACTAAAATTACTTATTCAAAACAGGGCAGCCCACTAAAATTTGGGAATAAACAGACACAGCATCCAGAGCTGATTCCAATGAAAATCCTTACATTTGCTTCCGAGGTGGAATTTCAGCCTATTAAAGGCGCTATGACAGTTCTGCAAAGTACTTTGCACAACTGTTCAAAAATACACAAAATCCCATTTTGTCTGTTATTTCCCTGCATGACAACTTTGTTCCAGAATGGCCAACAGGCTGTGTATTCCCAGATTCCAGAGTTCTCGTCTGGTTGACAATTCTCAGTCACTGCCCGTCAAGCATGGAGCACTCTTGTGTCCTCTCTCCATGCAGCTAGTGTCTCTCAAATGTTCTCAAAGTCCTGAAAACACAATTGTTCTCTACTCTCATTATACCCTGGTTAGACCTTTGCTTCATTTTAGAGCACCATAGCACTCTATTACTTGGAAAACACACCTGTTATGAGTTTTTTAATTTATTTATTTCAGAATTGCCCAGAAAATCTAACATTTCCAACATAACTGATACAATAATAGCCGACGTATTCTAATACTTACTAATGAAAAAAATATCATCAGTTTATTTTCATTTTAAACCCACCGTTTGAGGGAAATAGGTGTGATTTCACTTCCAACTAGTTCCTATAGCATAAGGGTTAACCAGGGCCGGACTGGCCGTAGCGGGCACCAGGTGTTTCCCCAGCGGACCGCTAGGGTGGGGGCCGGTTTTGGCCCTTGCACCAGAGTTCAAGGGTGTCTGCATGCCGGGAGGTTTGTTTTATGTACAGGAAGTTTGCCCTTCCTGCACATAAACAAACCTAAAATGCCAGTTTGTAACTTACATGTGTGCTGCATCATGCAGCACACATGTAAGTTACAAAAGGGCATTTTAAAAAAATTTTGTACATTTACAGTACACCTTCCTGTTCATAAACAAACCATCTCATTTTGCATTTTGCATGGAAAATGCAAAAACGAGGAGAAATAAAGCATTTCTCCTCATTTTGCCAACTTAAGACTAGGGTTTTTCTGGTCTTAAGTTTGGTGTTTACGCCGCCTTTGTGAATAGGGTAAAGAAATATAATATCCCAACTGGTATTATTTAAAGACAGTTAGCAAGGATATGCTTACAACATTATCCAAAAGGAGGCAAGGAGACTCTATATGATTATGGCATGTGCTCAAGGCATCATTTATACAAATGTTCAAGGGAAAAGGTAAAATGAAAGAAATAATTTGCAGTTATTGCAGCACTGCAGTATACAATTTAACAGAAATGGAGAACAACCCAAATTGTATGTTGTGCACTAGGTGTATAAGTGAAAACCAAGGTAGCAACGCATGTGACAATGTGAAACAGCGTGGGAGGCGCAAGGTGACTGGTGCATATATATATATACAGTGAAACATTTAGTACAAGGCGATTCCAGGTGGCTTTAAAAGTTCATTTTTAGTATGTTCAATATCGTGAACCGCTTCGTGTTTGCGCCTGTATTTGCGCTGGATAGTCGACGGCGTTTCGATCCCATTAAATCAGGATCTTCATCAGGACTTGGTCGAGGGCAGTGCTGCATGGGGGTAAAGAAAGAAGGAAAAGGGTTGGAGCATAGGTGGTCGGTGGCTGAGGGGTAGGGGGGGAAAATCAGGGACTTGGAAAATCGCCAGGGATGGTGATGGTGGCACAAATTGCAATTGGATAAGCACTGGTGGTTACTGACAAGGGTGTAGGGGTCCGCTGTGAATGATAGCGCCCCTGGTGTCAAATCTGGGGGTGCGGAGGAACGTGGAAAAGAGGCGACTATCTGGAGGGCTGCATGACATCTGTAGCTGTGGCCGCCATGGGGAAAGGGGGGGCGACCTATGTAAGGGAGCTGAGATAATGGCATTAGTTTCTCAAGGGATTTGCCTAGGGATCGGGAAAGGGCTAGGAAAACGGGTATTGAAGGCATGCGTATTGACTCAGAAAGGCAAGTGCAGACAGGATGTATGTCGGACCGTCGCGAGTCTTTTACAAGTTTGTGAATAGGGGACAGCGTAAATATCAATGGGTGTTGCAATGGAACGCCGACTACAATGCCGACTGCATACCCCTTTCACGATAAACACAGCGTGCCTTGTGAATAAGGCGAGGTCCCTATCGCAACCATAATGTTACTGAATGTGATGTTGTGGTCGCGACAGGGACTTGTGAATATGCCCCATAGATTTGTATGTCTTGGACTTGAGTCCAAATTCAACACACTAAAATAACTTTATACAAATTTTGAAGATAATTAAACATACGACGATCGCAGTTTTCTTAAAATGTTTAATTATGGTATTATGCAATTAATTCTTTTTAACTTATTTTGTCTTTCCATGTAATATGACGTCGTTTTAATTAGTTGAGATGGTTTGAACATAGAAGAACATTGTCTCTTGCCAAATGTAAATGATGGCATAATTTTAGGTTAGTCTTTTCTCTTAGACCATTGGTTTGTCAGATGAAATGCTTGGGAACCTCATTATATGGGTTCTCACAGTATGATGTGGCAACTCCACTCACCACCTAAGCTACTGATACCAGGGATTATAGCTGTGCGGTGCGTGTGGTCGAGTTACTTGGGGATGTAAATTTGGACGGTCATGGTTCTCAGAGAAATGAGGAATTACAGAGAAAATCAGTAATTCTGTACCTGGTTCCTGTTAAAATAACGAACATTGGATAGGTTTGAAGAGGGTTATTGACATATAACCGCACCACCAACAGACACTGTCAGCTCATTGGTCCTCCAGTCTCCAACTGTCTCAGCAGAGACATAACCATGGAGACCTAGAACACACAGCACAGCTGGAATGCAAAGCATAATATAACAAGCTATCACACCACATCCATCTTCCTAATAATACTTAATAGAATAGGAAGTGTCAAAGAAGAGAAACAGAAAATAAATGCAGGTGAAGCTATAAGAGGGAACAAGGAAAAAATAAAGAACAAAAGAAAACACAGGAGAGACAATAAGGAGAGTAATGCCACATAACTTCAGTACATTTCATACTCCTTGAACCCAACGTATGGGGGGTAGAGAAACATGGAAGGGAAACTCCTTGTTTGAGCATCAAAAGGTGAATTAGCTTTTGACAAATTGGATCCTGGCAAACTTGCACCATAACAAGAAGGGTACAGTGACTTGTCACCCTTGAACTTCATGAGACATTACATACTTCATTTACCACCATTGTGCACTGTCTCAACATTCCTCTGGATGGAAGTTATGACAAAGGGGCCCATGAACTCAGTAACACCCTTTCTTTGCCACCTAGGTTTCTTGACCATCACCCATTTTCCCATTGTCCATGATCTTTCCTTCACTGATTTCTTTAAATCGTATCTTTCCTTAAGTCTCTTTTGATAAGATTTAATCCTAGCATCCACCTCCTCCTTCTCTTAAGAAATACCTTCCTTAAAGGGCACCCAGCCAGGATTCAACTAGTGGTGGGATAACCTACCCCTCAACAACTGGAATGATGAACACTGCATGGCACAAGTAAGTGTTGTACGATGTGCCCACCAGGTGTCTCTCAAAACTTCCTTAAGTGAGACCCTTGATTCCAAAGCTCTTTGGACACAAGCTTTAACCACCCTATTCATACTCTACGCTAGGCCATTGGCCTGTGGTGCATAAAGAGCTGTTCTCTAATGGGTTATACCAAGATCTTCCAAGAAGTCTTGCATTTCTTAGGAGGTATATTACACTCTGTTGTCAGTGATCAGGAACTCAGGAACACCTTAACTAGAAAACTCATCTTTGAGGAAATCTAGAATCATCCTAGTGCTGGCAGTGCTCGCACATCTAGTGGAAACCCAAGAGTAATACACCAGAAGAATAACAAATCTCTTGGAGGGCCGCAACAACTCAAACGGGCCCATAAGGTCTAAACCCAACTTAGTCCAAGGCTCCTGTGGAATCTCCACTGGGGTAGGGGAGCAGAACTGGTGACACAAGTCTTATCATTTGTGGCACATTGATAACATTCTTTGACCACGTCTTCAACTTGGTGGTCCATCCCAGGCCACCAAAACCTCTTACGGAGTGGGGCCTTAGTAGCACCTCTTCCCAAGTGTCCCTCATGTGCAAGAGTCACCAGTTTGGGTCTCAAATTATAGGGGGGTACCAGCCTTTCACCACACATCAACTCATTTTGAAGTAACGTTACTTCATCTCAAGTAGACCAAAAAGGCAACAAATCAGCATCAAAATTCTTGCATCCAGGCCAGCCTTTAACTACATAGTCAGCAACAACAGGTAGTAGCACATCATCAGATCTGGCTTCCACTCATTCATCTTCTGTGATGGCGGGTTCTCTGAACCAACACATTATCATACTTTCAGCATCACCAACTTCACCACTGCCCTCAAAAGGTACCCTGGACAAACAGTCTGCAGCCTGATTTGCAAAACCAGGAAGATATTGCACCTGGAAATTGAACTCCTCCAAGCCTTCACTCCTGCGTTTCAATCTGTGGGTCCACCTCTAACTTTCAGTGAAAGAGAACATTTGCACCAAGGGACGATGGTCATACCTTACTATAAAGGTATTCCAGACAGATAAATTTTAAAATTCCTAATGGCCCAGGCAATGGCAAGTGCCTCTCTCTCAATACAGGAATATTGTTGTTCAGCTTTCTTCAGTGCTCAACACAAATGCAACAACTTTCTCTTCACCAGCATCCAACTGTGCAAGAACTGCGCCACGTCCACAAAGACTGGCATCTGTGGTGAGTATAGTTTTCTTCCTCGTGTCAAAATGACTGAAAGCCACATTGCAACCATCTGTCCAGGCAAATTGGGTTCCCTTCTTGAGCAGAGCTCTAATAGGTTCAATAATGGTCGCAAAACCCTTGATAAACTTAGAGTAGAATTCAGCAAGCCCAAGAAAGGACCTCACCTGTTCTTTGTCAGTGGGAGCAGGAGCATTGACAATGCTCTTGGCCAATTCCAATTTAGGTTAAATACCCTCCCCAGAGATGACATGGCCTAAATCAGTAACGGAGGACACACCAATTCTACATTTCAGTCTGTTGACAGTGAGCCCTTTGTCAGATAATGTCATGGGGACATTCCTCAGTACAATGTCATGTTCAGTGTCATCCTACCATAAATCAAGATATCATCTTGGAAGAACAAGATGTTGAACATATGACCAAGAACCATCTTCATAATGCACTGGAAACAAGCAGCTGCCAAGGCTAACCCAAACGGCATCCTGACAAAACTAAAACCTCCCAGTGGCGTTACAAAGGATGTAAGGTAATTAGAGTCCTGGTGAAGCGGTACTTGGTGATACACCAAGACAGATCTAATACACTAAAAACGTTTGCACCATTGAGCATGGTAATTGACTCAGCAATGTTAGGGAGAGGCTGGCGATCCACCCATATCCACTTGTTCAAGCTCAATCTCCTCGATGACATTCAGAACCACAAGCTCACCCTTCAGGGGCACCAGCATCATACTGGGAACCCATTTGACTTTATTTACACAAGGCGCAGCATTCTTTTGGATGATAATGCGATGCTCAAAGTCTTTTAACAGACCAAGTCTGTCAGTAAACACTTCTGGGAACTCATCACAGAACTTATTAGTGCCAGAACCATCATTTACTACCATAACTTGGTCAGAGGCACTCCGTGCATCTGAATTCAGTATTATTCCCAAGTCACTTTGGAGTCTCCAACCTAAGAGATTGTCTCCTGGTTTAGCTACATAGATCCTACCCATGGTTTCCCTGCCCTTGAAATGTTTCCTCATTACGATATCACCAGAAACATCAATATGTGCACCTCTATAGCTCACAGAGTAATATCAGGAGGGAGCAGGTGGGTGTCAGGCAATATCTTGTCCCACAACTCATTACCTATCATTGTTAAGGGAGAACCTGAATCCGCTAAGGCAACAAGCAATTTGTCACCAATCTCAACCTCACAGTCAGGCATGTTAATAGAGTCAGCATCCACCACACCATCACTCCTTACATTCCACACTACCATTTTTGGGTTGTCTTTTATGTTTTTCACACTTTCTACAATGCTCACCTTCCCACCAGATCTACAAACTCTGGCGTAGTGACCCCTAATACTACACTTATGACAAGTGGAATTTTTAGCATAACAATTAGGGGTATTGGTAGTGTGATTGAGACTCCCACAATGATAACATTCGATTTTTTGTTACTCATTGTGAGATTTGACCCTAGGTTTTTCTTTACAAACATTGTCAATAGGATCTTGCGGCATATCCTTAAGCACTACTTCATGAATGATATCAGGGGTTGGAACATCCTCCAACACAGGCCTTCATTTCCTTGACTGAACCAGAGGTGTTTTCTACACCCTCCACAAGAGCAACAGCCTCCTTAAGTGAGGGATTCCTTAACAGAAGCTTCTCTTGTACCCTGGAGTTATTAGTACATCAGACCAACTGATCACGAATTAAAGAGTCAGTCAAGTCACCAAATTCGCAAGTGCAGGTAAGTGTTTTCAAAGAAGCAATGTAATTCCCAACTTGTTCGTTAGGCTCTTGGACTTTCATAAATAATTTATGTTGTTCAAGCACAGCAATAATCCATGGACCAAACTAAGTTTCAAGCATTTTTATAGACATTTGAAAGACATCTCTGAGTTTACCATCTCCCTCACCAATAGGTGCTTCATCAATGCTCTCGTAAATATTACATCCTTCAATTCCCAGTTTGTGAAGCAATATAGCTTGTTTCCTATGAGCAGATAACTTTTCACCACCTATTGCCACCAGTTAGGAATCAAATAATTTCCTCCATCTTTTCCGAGGAAGTAATGGTTCATCTTTCTCACAAAGGAATGCTGGGGGTTGGCTCACAGAGGTTGTAGACATGCTGGCAGAGAAAGTCAAAAGAGAGGAAGAAAGAAATACCTGGAAATGCGCAATTACATTCTTGCAGGTAACGCTGTGCCCAAAGATGAAGAGAACACAATGAAATTCAACCACTTGAAGACGCGATGAAAAACTGAGCTTTTGTTTCCTTACGCGTGGAGTCGTTGCCAAGGAAACTCATAACAAAAAGACAAAGATGGTGGTGTCCGTGTCCATCATGATGACATGATGGCAGTGTGAAAACGCTGATGATGATGTGTCTCTGTGCGAGAGTAAGCACGTACGCCGCTGTGTGAGTACCAGCGCAAGCCAGCAGAGAGCCGTTACAGCAAATCAAGGCAGTAATAAGGTAAACAATCACCAATTCCTACTGCAATCCATACGGTCAGGTCAGGTGTCAGCAGGGCATCAAGTAGACAAGCCGAAAAGGTAGCAAGATGAGCCAGGTTGCAATAGAAGCGTAGCCAAAGAAACTCAGCCAAAATCCGTGGGTTCACTGGAGAGTTGGTGGTGGGTGCTTGTCCCCCACAAGCAGTACTCGTTACTAGTGTTGAAATGATGAACACTAGATAGGTTTGAAGAGGGTTATTGGCATATAACTGCACCACCAACAGACACTGCCAGCTCGCCCCCCTCCCCCCCCAGTCTCCAACTGTCTCAGCTGAGACATTACCATGGAGACCTGGAACACACAGCACGAGCTGGAATACAAAGCATATCATAACAATCTATCACAACAGTTCCCTAAGTAAATCCTAATTTTCCCCATTTTTATCCAGTGGATTAAACTGTCTGAAGCAGAAAACAAGTTACCAGCCCTATCAAAATTAAAATGGGATTCATAACTGAGGACTTCTGACCATATTTAGAGTCCAATGGGCGGCCTGCCATCCACTAGGGTGGTAGAGGTAATAGGTCCACTGCCTGACATACTTCTGCCTTCCATATTTACAGATCTTTGCCAGTCTGGCAGACATCTCCTTGCCTTCTAGTGAACCTCAGCCACAGTGGTTCCTTTTAAAGTACTAAATGTTTCTGCATTGCCTGTCCTCCTCTGCCTTTTGGGGTCCTTCTTCTGGTTACAATCTGCCTGTGGCGTTTCCTGCCATTTGGAGTTTGTTTTGCCCTAGTACATTTTCCTCCTTTGGGACTCCTTCTGGATGCCACTATCTGCTTAGGTGCTTTCAATGGTACTCAGACAAAATATCGAAAATAAAATATCGTAAAGACAAAATATCGAAGTTAAAATATCGACGGTAAAAAATATTGGGAAGCGAAAATATCGGATACAAAAATATCGTAATAGGTAAGTAAGTATAAATATCGATAATAATAATATCGTATGACAAAATATCGACAATACAAAATATCGTGTAGTAATGGAAAAAATAAATAGTATAGGAAAAAATATAATAATTGTACATAAAAAATTGATAAAAAGGTCTATATTAAAAAATTAAAATATATTTAATAAAAAAATATTTTAAAAAAACATATCTAGTTTTAGGAGCGGGTAATTGGGTTTATAGGGGATAAGGGTGGGGAGTGTATTAAAATGTATGTAAAAATACATAAAATAATAAAAAATATGAAAAAAGATATATTTTAAAATAATATTTAAATTAATAATATTAATAAATAATAATAGATATCAAGTTTTAGGAGCGGGTTATTGGGTTTATAGGGGATAAGGGTGGGAAGTAATTTAAAAAGAATTAATAAATTAATATATGTTTGTAATTTTTTTTTATTAATAATTAATTGGTAAATAATTAATATTAATTAGTTAATTAATTAATATAATTTTGTACATTATTTTATATAATAATTAATTGGTAATTAATGAATATTAATTATTTAATTACTAATTATAATTTTGGACATAATTTTAAATAATAAATAATTGGTAATTAAATAATAATAATTAATTGGTAATTAATTAATATTAATTAGTTAATTAATTAATATAAATTTGAACATAATTTTAAATAATAATTAATTGGTAATTATTTATTAATAGTTAGTTAATTAATTAATATAAATGTTTACATAATTTTAAATATTAATTATTTGGTAATTAATTAATATTAATTAGTTAATTATATTAATTAGTTTCATTTAGTTAAATATATATTTTTTACTTATTGTAAATTAATTTGGAAAAAATAATATTAATAATTAAATTTATTTATTTACAGCTAATGTGCTAATATATTTACTTTATTGTTATTGTTAATTAATAATTAATTTGTAATTACATAATAATAATTATTTTTGGGTAAAGGAGTATTGTTAGAGTTCAGGGTCAGTTTTCAGTTTTTGGGTAAAGGGGTATTTTTTGGGTTCAGGGTCAGTTTTCAGTTTTTGGGTAAAGGGGTATTTTTAGGGTTCAGGGTCAGTTTTGGGTTTTTGGGTAAAGGAGTATTGTTAGAGTTCAGGGTCAGTTTTCAGTTTTTGGGTAAAGGGGTATTTTTTGGGTTCAGGGTCAGTTTTCAGTTTTTGGGTAAAGGGGTATTTTTAGGGTTCAGGGTCAGTTTTGGGTTTTTGGGTAAAGGGGTATTTTTTGGGTTCAGGGTCAGTTTTCAGTTTTTGGGTAAAGGGGTATTTTTTGGGTTCAGGGTCAGTTTTCAGTTTTTGGGTAAAGGGGTATTTTTAGGGTTCAGGGTCAGTTTTGGGTTTTTGGGTAAAGGGGTATTTTTTGGGTTCAGGGTCAGTTTTCAGTTTTTGGGTAAAGGGGTATTTTTAGGGTTCAGGGTCAGTTTTGGGTTTTTGGGTAAAGGGGTATTTTTAGGGTTCAGGGTCAGTTTTCAGTTTTTGGGTAAAGGGGTATTTTTTGGGCTCAGGGTCAGTTTTCAGTTCTTGGGTAAAGGGGTATTTTTAGGGTTCAGGGTCAGTTTTGGGTTTTTGGGTAAAGGGGTATTTAATTAATTATGCAAACAGATGCATATAAAAAGTCGATATAGCTGATAATCCGATATTGAAGTGCACGATATTTTTGATGTCGATATTATAGTTAATGTCATTATTTTTTGTAGATAGCGATATTTTTGTTTTCCGATGTTAATGTAGTCGATATAAAAGTAAACAATGTTTTTGTATATCGATATTAAAAAATCGATATTTGTGTATATATCTAGTTAAGTATAGGAAGCCGATATATTTGATTTCGATATTTTTGCTCCGATATTTTTGTACGTCGATATTGTGAATGTCGATATTTTGTCAGACATTCGCTTTCAATTGGCGGTGGAATTGTCGCTACTGGAAGGGGTTGTCCTTACCGCTAGCAGACCAAAACTGTTAAAACCTAGCCTACTTTGGCAACCAGTAGTCAGAAGTTGCTCACCGAGCATCCGTCTTCTGGAGGGTCTAACAGATTGTGACACCCTAATATGGGCCCTAAGTTACACATCATGGAGGCTAATCTGGTGGCATAGTCTATCCAGATCAATCCTTAGTTGGTCTGTTAAAAGACTTTGAGCATCGCATTATAATCCAAAAGAATGCTGTGCCTTGTGTAAATAAAGTCAAATGGGTTTCCAATATGATGCTGATGCCCCTGAAGGGTGAGCTTGTGGTTCTGAATGTCATCGAGGAGATTGAGTCTTCGGAATGGTTGGTACCATTGGTTTTGGCCCCTAAGGATGGTAGGAAGAACATCAGGATGTGTGTGAACTTAAAAAGCTTGAACAAGTGGATATGGGTGGATTGCCAGCCTCTCCCTAACATTGCTGAGTCCATTACCATGCTCAATGGTGCAAACGTTTTTAGTGTATTAGATCTGTCTTGGTGTATCACCAAGTACCGCTTCACCAGGACTCTAATTACCTTACACCCTTTGTAACGCCGCTGGGAGGTTTTAGTTTTGTCAGGATGCCGTTTGGGTTAGCCTTGGTAGCTGCTTGTTTCGAGCGCGTTATGAAGATGGTTCTTGGTGATATGTCCAACATTTTGTTCTTCCAAGAATATATCTTGATTTATGGTAAGGATGACACTGAACCTGACATTGTACTGAGGAATGTCCCCATGACATTATCTGACAAAGGGCTCACTGTCAACACACTGAAATGTAGAATTGATGTGTCCTCCGTTACTTATTTAGGCCATGTCATCTCTGGGGAGGGTATTTAACCTAAATTGGAATTGACCAAGAGCATTGTCAATGCTCCTGCTCCCACTGACAAAGAACAGGTGAGGTCCTTTCTTGGGCTTGCTGAATTCTACTCTAAGTTTATCAAGGATTTTGCGACCATTGTTGAACCTATTAAAACTCTGCTCAAGAAGGGAACCCAATTTGCCTGGACAGATGGTTGCAATGTGGCTTTCAGTCATTTTGACACAAGGAAGAAAACTATACTCACCACAGATGCCAGTCTTTGTGGACGTGGCGCAGTTCTTGCACAGTTGGATGCTTGTGAAGCGAAAGTTGTTGCATTTGCGTTGAGCACTGAAGAAAGCTGAACAACAATATTCCTGTATTGAGAGAGAGGCACTTGCCATTGCCTGGGCCATTAGGCATTTTAAAATCTATCTGTGGGGATTACCTTTTATAGTAAGGTATGACTATCGTCCCTTGGTGCAAGTGTTCTCTTTCACTGAAAATTAGAGGTGGACCCCCAGATTGAAACGCAGGAGCGAAGGCTTGGAGGAGTTCAATTTCCAGGTGCAATATCTTCCTGGTTTTGCAAAGAAGGCTGCAGACTGTTTGTCCAGGGTACCTTTTGAGGGCAGTGTTGAAGTTGGTGATCTGAACCTATGAGAATTTGTTGTTTCAGAGAACCCACCATCACAGAAGATGAATGGGTGGAAGCCAGATCTGATGATGTGCTACTACCTGTTGTTGCTGACTATGTAGTTAAAGGCTGGCCTGGATGCAAGAATTTTGATGCTGATTTGTTGCCTTTTTAGTCTACTTTAGATGAAGTAATGTTACTTCAAAATGAGTTGATGTGTGGTGAAAGGCTGGTACCCCCCTGTAATTTGAGACCCAAACTGGTAAATCTTGCACATGAGGGACACTTGGGAAGAAGTGCTACTAAGGCCCGGCTCTGTGAGAGGTTTTGGTGGCCTGGTATGGACCGCCAAGTTGAAGAGGTGGTCAAAGAATGTTATCAATGTGCCACAAATGATAAGACTTGTGTCACCAGTTCTGCTCCCCTACCCCAGTGGAGATTCCACGGGAACCTTGGACTAAGTTGGGTTTAGACCTTATGGGCCCGTTTGAGTTGTTGCAGCCCTCCAAGAGATTTGTTATTCTTCTGGTGGATTACTTTTGGGTTTCCACTAGATGTGTGAGCACTGCCAGCACTAGGGTGATTCTGGATTTCCTCAAAGATGAGTTTTCTAGTAAAGGTATTCCTTAGTTCCTGATCACTGACAACAGAGTGCAATACAGTTCCTAAGAAATGCAAGACTTCTTGAAAGATCTTGGTATAACCCATTAGGGAACAGCTCTTTATGCACCACAGGCCAATGGCCTAGCGGAGAGTATGAATAGGGTGGTTAAAGCTTGTGTCCAAAGAGCTTTGGACTCAAGGGTCTCACTTAAGGAAGTTTTGAGAGACACCTGGTGGGCACATCGTACCACACTTAATTGTGTTATGCAGTGTTCATAATTCCAGTTGTTGAGGGGTAGGTTAGCCCACTACTAGTTGAATGCTGGCTGGGTGCCCTTGAAGGAAGGTATTTCTTAAGGTAAGGAGGAGGTGGATGCTAGGATTAAATCTTATCAAAAGAGATTTAAGGAAAGATATGATTTAAAGAAATCAGTGAAGGAAAGATCATGAAGAATGGGTAAATGGGTGATGCTCAAGAAACCTAGGTGGCAAAGAAAAGGTGTTACTGAGTTCATGGGCCCCTTTGTCATAACTTCCATCCAGAGGAATGTTGTGACAGTGCACAATTGTGGTAAATGGAGTATGTCATGTCTCGTGAAGTTCAAGGGTGATAAGTGACTGTACCCTTCTTATTCAGGTGCAAGTTTGCCAGGATCCAATTTGTCAAAAGCTAATTCACCTTTTGGTGCTCAAACAAGGAGTTTCCCTTCCAGGTTTAGCTACCCCCCCCCCTATAAGTTTCAAGGAGTATGAAATGTACAGATGTTATGTGGCATTACTCTCCTTCTTGTCTCTCCTGTGTTTTCTTTTGTTCTTTATTTCTTATTTTCCTTGTTCCCTCTTATAGCTTCACCTGCATTTCTTTTCTGTTTCTCTTCTTTGACACTTCCTATTCTATTTTGTATTATTAGTAAGATGGATGTGTTGTGATAGCTTGTTATGATATGCTTTGCATTCCAGCTCGTGCTGTGTGTTCTTGGTCTCCATGGTAATGTCTCTGCTGAGAAAGTTGGAGACTGGAGTACCAATGAGCTGGCAGTGTCTGTTGCTAGTGCAGTTATATGCCAATAAACCTATTCAAACCTATCCAGTGTTCGTCATTTTAACTGGAACCAGGTACAGAATTACTGATTCCCTCTGTAATTCCTCATTTCTCTGAGAACCATGACCATCCAAATTTACATCCCTAAGTAACTCGACCACACCCACCGCACTGCTGTAATCCCTGGTATCAGTAGCTTAGGCGATGAGTGGAGTTACCACACCATTCTGTGAGTACCCATATAATGAGGTTCCCAAGCATTTCATCTGACAAACCAATGTTCTAAGAGAAAAGACTAACCTAAAATTATGCCAACATTTACATTTGGCAAGAGACAATGTTCTTCTGTGTTCAAACCATCTCAACTAATTAAAACGACGTCATATTACATGGAAAGACAAAATAAGTTAAAAAGAATTATTAGCATAATACTATAATTGAACATTTTAAGAATACTACGATCATCGTATGTTTATTTATCTTCAAAATTTGCATAAAGTTATTTTAGTGTGTTGAATTTGGACTCAAGTCCAAGACATACAAATCTATGGGGCATATTCTCATGTCCCTGTCGCCACCACAACATCACATTCAGTGACATTATGGTCGCAATAGGGACCTCGGCTTATTCACAAGGCACGCTGTATTTATCGTGAAAGGGGCGTGCAGTCGGCGTTGCGGACGAGGTTCCATTGCAACACCCATTGATATTTACGCTGTCCCCTATTCACAAAGGCGGCGTAAACACCAAACTTAAGACCAGGAAAACCCTAGTCTTAAGTTGGCGAAACGAGGAGAAATGCTTTATTTCTCCTCGTTTTGCATTTTCCATGTGTGCTGCCTTGCGCAGCACACATGGAAAATGCAAAATGTGATGGTTTGTTTATGTACAGGAAGGTGTCCCTTCCTGTTTATGAACAAGCTTTTTTTTAAAATGCCCTTTTGTAACTTACATGTGTGCTGCATGATACAGCACAGATGTAAGTTACAAATTGGCATTGTAGGTTTGTTTATGTGCAGGAAGGGCCACCTTCCTGTACATAAAACAAACCTCCCTGCTTGCAGACACCATTGAACTCTGGTGCAAGGGTTCCTGCATTGGCGCTAAGTTGTGAAACTTAGCGCGATCACAGGCGAAAAAGCAAGGTTGCACCATGTCCTTGTTAATATGGTGCAGCCTTGCTTTTCTGAAGTAGCGGAGAGAGGCGTTAAGCCAAGAAGGCTAACGCCTCTCTCTGCCACTTCCTTGTGAATATCCCCCTATGTCTCCTCCCCTTCTGTGTATTTATTTGCTTCATCGATAGTCCTAAATCCAAAGTGGTTGAAGCTGGGGTCTAGCAGGATTTTTTTTCCAAATTAGCAGTAAGGGGCAAGAAATGTTTTGAAAGTGACAATAATTCTGTATAACCACAAAGTCGACAACGCACTATTAAGGTTGCAGTGTTTTTCCAGTTAGCCCCAGGGCCGTAATGGAAACCTGCTCGGCTGCACCCCTCCCTGGGGTGAGGGGGGTGCAGCCGAGCAGTTTGCCAGGGCCGGTTTCGACCGATTATGTTACACAGGGGCGATATTGCCGACCCACAGTAACAAAAACAGCCCCCAGGGGCCAAAACCGGCTCCCACCCTAGCGGTCCACTGGGGAAACACCTGGTGCCCGCTACGGCCAGTCCGGCCCTGGTTAGCCCTTATGCTATAGGAACTAGTTGGAAGTGAAATCACACCTATTTCCCTCAAACAGTGGGTTTACAATGAAAATAAACGAATGATATTTTTTTCATTAGCGAGTATTAGAATACGTCGGCTATTATTGTATCAGCTATATTGGAAATGTTAGATTTTCTGGGTAATTCTGAAAGAAAGAAATTTAAAAACTCATAACAGGTGTGTTTTCCAAGTAATAGAGTGCTATGGTGCTCTAAAATGAAGCAAAGGTCTAACCAGGGTATAATCTGACAAGAGAACAATTGTGTTTTCAGGACTTTGAGAACATTTGAGAGACACTAGCTGCATGGAGAGAGGACACAAGAGTGCTCCATGCTTGATGGGCAGTGACTGAGAATTGTCAACCAGACGAGACCTCTGGAATCTGGGAATGCACAGCCTGTTGGCCATTCTGGAACAAAGTTGTTCTGCAGGGAAATAACAGACAAAATGGGATTTTGTGTATTTTTGAACAGTTGTTCAAAGTACTTTGCAGAACTGTCATAGCGCCTTTAATAGGCTGCAATTCCACCTCGGAAGCCAATGTAAGGATTTTCAGTGGAATCAGCTCCGGATGCTGCGTCTGTTTATTCCCAGATTTTAGTGGGCTGCTGTGTTTTGAATAAGTAATTATAGTTGGCTATGAAAGATGATCCCTAAATTGCGTGCCACAGACACCTGTGCCTGAGTTTTTGTTTTAAAAAAAAAAAATGTATAGAAAAATGTTTACAAGCTTGCTGATATCATATGACAGTTACACATCTTATTGGGTACATTTACATGGCAACGTGTTAAACAGCACGAAATATAGGCGTGATTTATCTCCCAACCTCCCAAACATCAGTCCTTGACATTTTTGTTCCTAAGCTGCCCCTGTGGTCCTGTGATGACTTGTGTGAGTGTAGATCTGGGTCGGAATCCTCAGCTGGGGGGAGCAAATATCACCTGGGAATGCGTTCCACCTGCCCCACACCCGCACCCACTTTCGGGACAACCTCTGTGAATGAATACAGCCTTCTCTGCCACCATTGCTTTATCTAAGTCATGGCACCAGTGTTGGTGCAGGGGGGCAGTAAGCGCTCCCAGCCTTCCGCTTAGCCAGTGTGATCCCAAGGGTCATCCTAGCCTGCGCCACGTGATTGAGGTCTTTAGGTTCCCAAATATTGAGAAGGCAGCGCCGGGGTTCTTGGGGGACCTCCACTCCGCTGACCCCCGTGATAGTAGCCATGACTGCCTCCAAGTATTGTACTACATTGGGACAGTCCCATATCGTGTGAAAAAATGTGCCTGGTAGTCCACATCCCCGTAAACATAGAGGTGTCTCAGCCTGCCCGATCTTGTGAAGCAATGTCCTAATGTAATATGTTCTGTGCAGTATTTTCAGTTGCACTAGCTGTAAACGGGATGGGATTGCCACCTCCCATGGGTCTGCTAGGGCCTCTTGCCAGTCCTGGTCGTCCATGCCTCACAATTCTGCCCGCCACTTCTCTCTCAGAGTATGCGTGGGATCTTTCTGATTGTTCACTAGTTTATGATACGTAAGGGAGATCGCTTTTTTGGTGAGGTGGTCCATTAGGAGCCGCTCCTCGAGTGGTGATGATTCGGGGAGGTCGCCACCTTGAGGTATGGTTTTGGTGAGTGCGTGTTTGATTTAAAGATATCGGAACTGCTCCGAGTCAGCCATTTGATATGTTGTGTGCAGCTAGGCAAAAGTTACCATCTCTCCCCTCATCCACAGGTCCCCTACCGTAGAGATTCCAATAAGGTCCCAAGGAGGAAAAACCTTTGCTATTTCGAAGCATACCCAATTTTGGAGTGTCCCAGAGTGGCATGGGCTGGGTGAGTTTTCCCTCCCAGCTGAGCGCTCGCTGTGCTATGAACCAAGGTCCAGGGAAGGCATGGCTTGGCAGTTCGAACTGGACTGTTCCCATGAGGCGCAGGGTCAGACTGATTTGTATTTGGCCATGTCTGAACTGGGGTGGCAGAGTGGGCTAAAGAACGGTGATGGATTAAACCCAGATCTGTTGACTGGGTGTTAGTGTTTGATTGGTTCAGATGCTCCATCCATCACCACCCCCTTTTGTACCGCTTTGTTCGCCATAAGTTGGCAGGGTTTGCCCAGAGGTGAGTCCCTTACTCACTTTGCCACTGGATTCAAGCAAGCCTGGCTGAAGACGGCTAAAATGCCAGAAACCGGTCCTAGGAAGCTTGTTTCCGGTCCAGGGAAGGCATGGCTTGGCGGTTCGGGCTGGCATGACCATGTCTGAACTGGGGTGGCAGAGTGGGCTAAAGAACGGTGATGGATTAAACCCAGATCTGTTGACTGGGTGTGAGTGTTTGATTGGTTCAGATGCTCCGTCCATCACCACCCCCTTTTGTACCGCTTTGTTCGCCATAAGTTGGCAGGGTATGCTCAGACGTGAGTCCCTTGCTCACTTTGCTACTGGATTCAAGTAAGCCTGGCTGAAGACGGCTGCAAGGCCAGAAAATGGTCCTTGGAAGCTTGTTTCTGGGCCAGGGAAGGCATGGCTTGGCGGTTCGGGCTGGACTGTTCCCATGAGGCACAGGGTCAGACTGATTTGCAAATGGCCATGGCTGAGCCGGGGTGACAGAGTGGGCTAAAGAACGGTGATGGATTAAACCCAGATCTGTTGACTGGGTGTGAGTGTTTGATTCGTTCAGATGCTCCGTCCATCACCACCCCCTTTTGAACCGCTTTGTTCACCATAAGTTGGCAGGGTCTGCTCAGACGCGAGTCCCTTGCTCACTTTGCCACTGGATTCAAGCAAGCCTGGCTGAAGACGGCTGAAATGCCAGAAACTGGTCCTAGGAAGCTTGTTTCCGGTCCAAGGAAGGCATGGCTTGGCAGTTTGGGCTGGACTGTTCCCCTGAGGCACAGGGTCAGACTGATTTGCATATGGCCATGTCTGAACTGGGGTGGCAGAGTGGCCTAAAGAACGGTGATGGATTAAACCCAGATCTATTGACTGGGTGTGAGTGTTTGATTGGTTCAGATGCTCCGTCCATCACCACCCCCTTTTGTACCGCTTTGTTCGCCATAAGTTGGCAGGGTATGCTCAGACGTGAGTCCCTTGCTCACTTTGCTACTGGATTCAAGCAAGCCTGGCTGAAGACGGCTGAAAGGCCAGAAAACGGTCCTTGGAAGCTTGTTTCTGGGCCAGGGAAGGCATGGCTTGGCGGTGCAGCCCTGTCTAGTCCCACGCCCCAGCGGGAAGTTGTCGGACACTCATCCATTAATTACTACATCCGTCAGTGGTTGGGTGTATAGGAGCCGGACCCAGGTAGGGAACATGGGGGCAAAGCCAAAGTGTTGTAGCACAGCAAACAAGAAGAGCCATTCCACGCAGTCAAAGGCCACACTGGCGTCCAGTGACAGAATAGCTGCCTCTTCTTGAATAATTGACATACGGGCCATTACTCTGTGAAACCGTCTAAGGTTCATAGCTGTGTTCCGGCCAGGCATAATACCAGATTGGTCGGGGTGTATGAGGGATGCAAGATGTGGCTAGAGGCTGGTTGCCAGTGCTTTTGCTAACATTTTTGCCTCTACATTAAGGAGCGAAATGGGATGGTAGGAGGTGCACTCCTCTGGGGGTTTACCCAGTTTCGGAATCGCCACCAAGGTGGCTATCCTCTGGTGTCTGTCCTCGTACTTCCACAGCAAGTGGGGCCCCAGTGTTTCCGCTTTTCTTTTGTAGAGTTCCAAGGGATACTGTTCGGACCCAGTGCCCTGCCAGGCTGGAGCCCTGTGATAGCTGCTGTGATTTCGTCAGCTGTGAGTGGCGCACCTAGGGCTTGCATCTCAGGGTCTGCCAATGTTGGTAGATGTATGACTTTGAGGAAGACCAGGTTCATTTGCACGGTGGCATAGCGGGCGTGTAAACCTTCACATAGTGTTGTGCAAAGGCTGCGACTATGTCGTGCGGATCTGTGATGTCCGCCCAGACAACAGGTGCAACCAAGCCACCCAGCGACTTGCTCATTCCTTGTTATTGAGCCAGGCAAGAAGCTTGCCTGCTTTGTCCCCCACTTCATAGATAGTGTGTTGCGTTTTCTTAACTCTGGGCTTGGCTTCTTCCCACGTGGTCTCTGTAGGCCTGTCTAGCGAGGGCCAGTCTGTGAGTCGTGTCGTCAGTCGGGTCCCTCGTGTGTTTGTCTTGCACCAGGCCAACCGTCCTTTCGAGCTCCTGCACCTGGCGGGCCTTGTCTTGTTTGTGTGAAGTAATAAGTGAAATGGCCTCTCCCCGCAAGACAGTCTTTTACACTACCCAGAGAGTGGTGGGAGAGGACACCGAGTGCATGTTGTCTTGAAGATAGTGCTTTGTGGTTTTATGTAGATTTTTCCTTATAGTCGGGCCCTTACCTATCCCGGGTATATGGGGTATATGCGCCTTCTGCCAGTGTGATGCGCTGTGTATGTTACCAAGATTGGGGAGTGAGCAGATATCTCTCTAGGACGTGCTCTAGGGTCGATGGAGAGGAGAAGATGCAAGCAATCCTGGACATACTATTGTGGGCTCCTGAGGGATACGTGTATTGATGCCCCGTGGGGTGGCATGTTCGCCAAACGTCCGCTAAGCCTAGCGCCTCTGAGAAATCCTGCAAGGGCATGGGGGAAGCCCCCTGAGATCTCGTTAGGAGCCTCTCCAAGGCAGCGTCTAGCACGGCATTGAAATCGCCCCCCATGATCAATTTCCCTGGGGGCAGCGAAAGCAGGAATTTACCCAGGGTTGGGAAGGTGACACCGTGAAGTGCGGGGGAGAATATAAAGAGAGACTAAATTGTAAGCTCTCCTTTCCCACTGACAAAAGAGTGCCACAAAGCATTCTTGGACATCTGTCTGGGTGCTCTGCACTATCAGCGGGCAGCTTTTTCGGATTAGTATTCCCACCTCTCCTGAGCCTGAGGTGAATTTGGAGTGTGCGATCATCTTGAATCCAATTATATCAAGTGCTTTGGTGGCAGTCCCTACTAGGTGTGTTTCTTGTAGGAAGCTCACTGAAGGCGCATGTCTCTTAAGATGCTGTAGTATAAGTCCTCTCTATATTTTATCACGAAGACCGTTCACATTCCAGATTATCCGGGTAAGAGGGGGATTAGGCTTGTGTGTGTCCTCCGACTGTGGGCATGTGGGGTCAGGAATTACGTCCCTCGGGACATCAAGGCGACTCCAAGGCATCAGAACAGTGTGTGAGGGACGTTGGGGTCTGTGTGCGCTAGCCCCGAAATGTACAACATCAATAGTGTACAATAGAACAAGAATGAAGGAGAGATTCCAAATCTGAACAAAATCAAAAACCTATGAATGGTTGTCAATAAACATTATCAAACAAAACATATAACCAAAAGATGTCCCTTCTTCCCCTCCCTACGCCCTGCCTCCCTGCCTGGCGGACCCAGAACTACCCGCCACCCCAGGTGAGCAGAGTGCTTTTGCCCCAGAACTAGTACTTGTGTGGGGGGTGAGAGATTGTCCTTGATCTTGGATGCCCCTTCCTAGTTGTGGCTAATATCGTTCTTGGAGATAGAAAAGTGGCTACTGTACATGCAGCCCGCTCATAATGTAAGCTGGAGAGGTGATGCAATCGATGAGTAGCACAGCTCTGGCATAGAGAGAAGAAAGTCCATAAATAGGTTCAGTATTAAGGACGAGCTCTAGCTCTGGTGTGTGGCCCTTCTCTCCCCTTTGTCTCTGGATGCCGGTGATCTTGATCTTTGTGACTCGTGTTGGTGGTGCTGTTGGGTTCTTGATTTGCCGGACCGAGTTGCTGGGTGCCATCCCTCCAGCGAATCCCTAGCTTCCTCAGGCATAATAAAGAACCAGGTTTTCCTCTCTGCTTCGACTCTGAGCTTCGCTGGGAAGAGCATTGAATACTTGAGCTCTCTGGTTCAGAGCTCTTACTTTATGTCAAGGAAGCTGCGGCGTTGTTTGTTGACTGCTGCTGTGTAGTCTGGGTAGAGCGTGACCGTGGACTTCTCTATACAAATTGGTGGAGCCGTCTGCAGAATTGTGTCGTGATCTCGAAAATTAAAGATGCGTGCTAGAATTGACCTGGGGGGAGCACCTGGTCTTGCCTTCCTCCCGGTACGTGGTGAGCTCTTTCTACAGAGAAGAAGCTAGATAGTCCTTGCGGTTGAAGCTGATTCTTTATAAGGTCTACCATGAAGCAGTCCAGAGCCGGTCCACCCATTGTCTCTGGCACGCCAATCAGCCGTATGTTGTTGCGTCGTGAGCGACCTTCTTGATCGTCCAGTTTGGCAAGGATAAGTTTATTGTCAGCCTCTAAATTACGGACCTCACGTTGCAATGTGGCCGTGTCAGTGGAGAGGGCCGTTGTAGTGGATTCCACCTCTGTTAGTCTCTGTGACAATTTTGAGAAGTCCGCCCGAATCAGCGAAGTATGCGCTGAGATGGTGCCAATAGATGACTGTACCTGCTGGAGGGCAGCCATTATGTCTACCAGCGTGACTGCGTCAGGTTCCTCAGAGGCAAGGACATCTGCCTGAGCCGAGGTCATTCGCGATTTGTCAGTCTGGTCCTTGATGTACGCAAATTTGTCTACTTTGCCAGTAGGCGCGCCTTTTGGGCCACGACCACCCATGTCGGTCACTGTTGCCTGGGTTCCTCCAGGTACACAGGAGAGTGGGGGCAGTATTCACCCCGGCCTGCCGCATAATACGGTATCACACGTGGCCTTTCGGGTTTTCTGCCCTGTCCCCTGCAGCCTAGCAAGTGGGCGTTCGGGCCGGTTGCTGCGTGTCTGTTTGCGAAGCTACTGCATGGCAATGGGTAGTCTAAAAAGGTAGACTGCCCCTGGCACAGCAGTTATGAGCAATACAGTTCCTGGTTATGTTGATGACGTCTGTGGTTCACCCAGCACACCTTAGCGGCGTTACCCTTGCCGTGGATGTACACTGTTCCTGGGCTTAAAGGAGGTGCATCCCTCTATAGCGCCGAGAATCCGGATACTGTGGATGATGTCACAGTAGTGGCACTGCCAGATCATGCCCAGGAGGGATTAATCACGGTTACCGGATGTGCAGATGCCAGCCACACAGTGCTTATGAAGGGAGTTCGTCCTAGCTGCCTGTTGTATGTAACTGCAATGTGTACTTTCCAGGTCGCCTCTTGCGCTGACAGACTTGACACCGGTATATGGGTGCCCCTTCATGCAATAGCTTCGTCACCCTGAAAAGTTCCTCCTTTACTGCCGCCATGTATTAGAGACCACCACTGTGACGCTGCATTGTGTTGCGGCAGCTGGCCGCTGGCTCACGCGAGGTCCTGGCTCCCAGTTAGTTCGGAGGCCTAGCTCGCCAGCGCAAGCCACTCGCCGCCCCGGCTGGGGCCCCCAAGGAATGCGGCTGCTATTCGTTGGACTCGCCGTGTCGCACAGACCCCCTCTGCGTTACCTCATCTGGTCTGCTCTTAGCGCAGGTGGGGCCCCCATAGAGGTGGCAATAAGCCGCTGCTGGATTCACCAGGGTCCACAGCTCTGCAGCAACGTGTTCCGAGTCTGCCCCATAGATGTTCAGGGCGAGGCGTCCTTTGTCACCCAGCCCAGTCCTCGTTCTCGCGGCTACATCGCGGCCGGTGTCGCCGGCCCGTTGCAGTCGCGGGCAGCAGACTAAGGCAAGGTCCCAGTTCCAGTGCAGTCATCAGGCTCCAATCTGTCACTGCTTGTCACTCATCAGGAGCTCAGGATCGGTACGACTCGCACCGCCAACGTTCTGGGTGCAGCGATATTCTGGGTTTGCTGTGTAGCTGCCGGACAAGTGTGTGGATTAATGAAGAAAGGTCTCCCGATCATGGAGCTCTACAAGGCTGCAGCCATCTTGCCATGCCCCCCCTGTGCCTGGGTTTGACGAATATGTAATGGCCACCAATTAGATGTTGAACTGGTAATATAAAAGATGCTCAGAATAAGTAAAGTGTATTTGGAAATATAGAACTTCATGATGAAGGTTCTAATGTTTCAGGCAGATACTGGGCAGGGTTGATCGGTAGGTAGCCCTGCTTAGGAACCACATCGGTGCTATAATATTCATACTGCATCACACCATTTTGTCTCTACAAGAAGCATTGGCAGTAATGGAACTTTGGTATTTTCTACATTATTTGCAGTTTTATATAGCAGGAACACGAACCGGATGTATTGGAGTGCTTTTTTGTTAGGCAAGGGGAGATTGCGGCCCTTATTATGAGCTTGGTGATTCTCCTACAGCATCGCCACCACTGCATTTGCAGGAGGACCACCAAGCCCATGGTACTGCTGCCTATCACCTGATTATACATTTAATTCAGGTCAGGCTGGCGGGACTAGCGGTGCTGCGGCAGTTTCACTGCGGTAGCCTTGGAAAGGCTCAAACGAGAGCCTTAACAGCAGACCGCAGCTGTGACCGCACCTGCAACACATTCCTGCACAGTGTGAAATGAACAGGGGTGCAATTCCAAGGCATGCACTCCCAGGCCTAAAAGCGGCATGGGGCCCTGTCAGGACCCCCATTGTTGCATCTCTGTCACACTTTTCATGGTGGGCTTACTGCCATGAAATGGGCAATGGGAAAGCAACTCAAAATATGCTTGGCACTGCTGCAGTGGCACCACCAGCATATTCTCGTAATACTGAGGGTGGGCCCGCAGTGGTTGCAGTTGTCAGACCACCACCATAAATACAGCAGTAGTAGGAGCGCTGTACTTGTAATAAGGCCCCCAAGCGATTTACTTAGAATCACAGGATGTTGGCATCTTTTCTGGCAATGTCAGTAGATCTCTGCTATTGCACCTGATAGCAGGGATCCAGAAGACCTCTGCTGACTCCTGACAATGGGCCTAATTTAGAGTTTGGTGGATTGGATACTCTGTCACAAAAGTGATGGATATCCTGTCCGCTATACTACAAGTACCACCGCTATATTGCACTTGTAATACGTGAGACAGGATATCCATCATGTTACTGACACTGTATCCCCACCGCCAAAGTCAAAATCAGGCCCAGTGTGTCTCCAAACAGGAATCTTTTCTGTTTTTTAAAACAACAATAAATCCTTTAGGGATCACAAGCTGCTTTTACAAAAGTTAAAAGGTTTCCCATTTGTAAATGCAAACACAGAGATTGTGGTCTGTTGTTCTCTATAGACATCTATCTTCTGTTAACAGCCCATCACAGGGTAATAAATAAAGAATTGTCTAATTTATGTTAATTTTGCGGATAGTTCTGTGATTTTATTAATTCATGACATTTACCATTGGTTAAAGAATACTTGTCAACGTGGTGTATATAGGATGTGAGTCATCACACTCACATTTCTATTAGAAGTTAAAAGAATACACCATTATAATTTAGTCAACATAATTCCATGTTAGTCAATGTGTTATTTCATTTACTCTACACTCTTCTGCATGCTATTTAAATGCAGTATGTGTATAAAAATTGTAAATTGCGAAGACCTAATTGCGAATTCCTGAGAATCTCATAATTCGCAATTAGGTAATCGCAATTTCCAATGTATGAAACTCAAAGAGTTTCAAATTGCTCTACCTCATTATTATTGATGAGGTAGCTCTCAATTTGTGACCCCCTAGGAATCGCAAAAATCAAGGGGATGGTGGTCTGCCTAAGGTCAGCTGACCACCATGTCCGTGATTGCTTTCAAATAAAGCTATCTTTTTTTTGTACAGCAGCCCGTTTTCCTTAAAGGAAAATTGATGCTTTACAAAAAGTAAAATGAAAAGTTTTCTTTTAATTTTTTAAGAGTAGACAGAGATCCGTGGGACCACTGCCTGCCCTTAAAAAACATTGTAACAAACACTGACAAAGGGGAAGGGGTCCCTTGGGTACGCATTCCTATTTGTGAATGGGCTACCACATACTTAAAGTAGGTGATAACATGCAATGTTTTGCGACCGCATTTCGGTCACAAAACATTCCCATATACCGATGCGATTCGGTATTAGGAAGTGATGCCCAAAACACTCCCCTTCCTAATAACGAATCGCAAAACCATTTTGAAATTCGGTAACAAACGCACAATAGGGTTTGTTGCATCTGAAAAGCATTTTTTGCAATTACAAAGGGGCGAAGGCAAAACTGCTTGATGCATGAGCCCCTGAGTCTTTTAATGTTCTAATTCTCATTATTCCACAATGCATAATCATCATGTTTGTCATTTTTTCTCAAAAAGGTGTCAAAATCAGTTTTATGTGTCAATTAGGGAGTCAGCAGTTTATCTGCATCATCAGTAGCCCAGTAGCCTCATGGTATGTGTGTGTCTAAAAAAACAAATAACACACAGAATGCCAAAGAAAATTCCAGTAAGTTATAAAATCGGACAGTAAATACTTTATTTGGTACAAAATAAAAGCATTGCAAACTGCCGTTTTGCTTTTTGCTTGGATTATGGATAAAAGTTTTTGGTCTGCTACATAAATAAATCTAAAAGGCAATCAGAACCTGACTTGCTGCCCTTTCGTGCTTGAGAACGTGTTCCTTATCTGTAGTCAGCGCATGGGGCCCCTCTGCTGTGAGACATCCTAGATGGACAGATTGAATAAATGTATGAATAAATAGACTGGTTTGCATTTTAAAGGTGAGTCAATGTTAACCAACCATTTGCATTTGGATGGCAGTACTTCTTGTTAGACAACAGAGTGCCTAATGTAAGCTGTCTGGCCTCAGAAAGCAGTGTTCACATAATTATTCATTGTGTGTCACCTTCATGTGGCGGCTTGAACAAAGCCATTCTTTCTGTTCCAATACGATTGACCACAAGATGTAAACATTTTGAATAGAGTGTCAATACACTGGAGTAAGAAAGGGTTTGTTAGCTGAAGTAGTCCTTTCATTGTCTGTCAGTGCAGAAATGAATGATAGTCAGGATGATTTGTTTGACACACAAAGCATATTAGTCTTAAGGGCAGAAACACCCAATCAACAGTCCCTAGACTACATAACAATTTGCAAACTAAGGTGGTCAATCAGTGGCGGCTCCTCTGCTAAATTGAAGGAGCTTCGCCCACTGCTTTCAGCAGTGCAAAAACTGAAAAATATAATGATAAAAACACAATGGTATTATCATTTCATTCTGGTTGGGTAACTTTCCAAGTGCGCATGGCGGTTTTGCCAGATGTCTAAACAGTCCTGTGCCTTTTGCAGGTTCTCCACCGGGTCTTAATACACAGCCTGGGTAAAGAACATGCACACGCTGTCAGTCCCCATCTGAGTTCTGACCAATCAAAAGGTTGCTTTCATGGTGACAGCAGTGTCAGGATGGGCTTAGGGGTGCCTGTGTGTGCTTTCTGCTTCTGGTCCGAAACTTGTCGGAAGGTAAGCAAGGAGAGACGTGGCTGGCCAAAGAGGTAAGTGATTTTTTCTACACCCCTCCTCACAACTGATCCATGCCAGTCATCACTGTGGTCAACACCGTACAACTCCACCCAACATTTTATAGAAAGGATGGCCCTAAACAAGGCAATGAAAATTGAATACCATAGGGCCTAATCAAGGCATATTTACTCCAGTGTAAATTTTCTCTCACACATAGAAGCAAATTTCCACATGAAGACTTGCATGTATTCTCCCAGTCAGTTCAGAGGATGGAGTCTGACACAATATAATTTACAACTCTACTGTTACTTTTAGTATCATTCTGACAGAATTTTAACTTCCCAGAGTTTGGCGGAGAGCTCTGTAACTGGGGTAGAGACCTCCACATGCTGAAGGGAGGCCTCCACATGTGCAAAGAAAACCTCCGCACGGAAGGGAATATGAAAATAACAAGCACCTGACCTAAATCTCACACACCAGACAATTATCCACTTTTTTTTTAAGTTCACATATGTTTTTTAGACATAACCAACAAGGTAAGGCCATCAAATCAATAGAAAAAAATGCAAAATGCCATTGAAGGCAGGGAGGAGGAAGGGGTGACATGCAATGGGAGTAATATGGAAAGAATAATATACAAAGTACAAAAGAAATCTAATCTGATTGAAGTATGAGGTAAAACCTACGCATATAAGTAATTAAAGTATAACAGGGAAATACAAGTATTTTATGGAGAGAGAATAGGAAAATCAAGAGGGTTGACTACTTCTTCAGTGAGGGGTTGGCGTTCAAAAAAGGCTTTGGTCTGTTGATCCAGAAAGGAAGCAACAGGAGACCATGAAGAAGCATGTTTTAAAACAAGTAAAAAAGGTTGAACAGAAGCAAGGTAAAGTCTGTGATTGTAAAAAATGGCATACCACCAGGATTGAAAAGATAGTTGGGTAACATCTTTCCAATTCTTCATTATTTGTTGGAAGGCTCCTGCTAACTTCAGATCTACTGTGTTCATATTAGGTGCAACATCTCTCAATTTGCTAGACAAACTGCCAAGAAAAATATTAGTAAAGGAAAGGGGTACAGAGGAGCAGAAAATGGAAAACTGAATTTAGTTGGTTGTGAACTTGTATCCAAAACACATGCACTAAGGGACTGGTAGATCTGAATGTGGTGAGTCAGACATGACCAACAACTATTAGGGAGGTCAGGGTTTAATTGATAAGGATCAGAAGGAGAAAAGAAAAGTCTGCTATAGATGTAAAATAAAGTTTGTGTTGCATTGGTGGCATGTGAGGGTTTCCACAATTTAGTCCACATCTGTCTTCAAATTAATATGGCCCTATTATAGCCAAATCTTGTTCCCATGGCAGCTCAATTTCAGATTTGAGTCTGTCATCTGATGGCTGTTGTAAGAAGTGATAGATAGTCGAAGCCCTGTGAGATGCATGGATAAGGGTACTCATTTTATAGGGGGCTTGCACAGCACATGGGGCTAGGGATTGAAAGTGAATATGACCCTCAGTAGTCATTGCAAGTAATAAATGGAATTTAAGGCGGAAGGAGATTGGAAAAAAGTTTGAGCTCGTAAATATGCCATAAATGAGTTGTTAGAATAAAGTTTATTTATCTATTTTAAACCAGTTTTCCTCCAAGCTTTCCAGTAAAAGGCTTATTATATTATGCCAGTGAAGTGTTATGCCACATTATAGGTTTTACGAAAGAAGCAGTATCATAGAATTATATGATAAAAGTTGTTCTAACAGTGAAAAAAGATGTTTGAAAATGGGGGGAGAGAGATTTTGAGTTTTTTATGAGATAGTCAAATAATCACGAAAAGTAAATGGAGGCGAGAAAGCATTTCTCCAAGTCTATACAGAGAGGGTAATGATCTGAAGGTTCCAAAAGCCAATATATAGATTGTTTTAGAATTAAAGCTGAGCGGTAATTATAGAAGTCAGGAAAGTTTGCACCACCGTCAGATTTGAGGCATTTAAATTTGAATAAGTAAATAAGTGTTTTTTCTTGCACCATAAGCAAGAGGAGAGTAGGGAGTTAATTTGTTTAAAAAATGTGAAGGAGATTATGTTAGAATGTTAGAAATTGTGAATGAAACAATGGGTACTAACATCATCTTTATGGTATCAATTAGGCCCCATCAAGAGAGGTGTAGTGGATGCCAACGATTAACTAAAGTGTATTTGTTTGGGAGACAATCATCTAGACTTAAAGAAACAGAGGTTTTGAGTGACTGGGAAAACCATAATCAATAAGCATTTAATGTTTTAAGACTTCCAAGAAAAATTGTTAGTTAAAAAAATCTTTTTTAAAGTTTATTTGTTAAGGGTAAGCATTTCAAACTCATCATTCATTATTTATAGCCAGTGACGAGAGTAGGCATTGACTTCTTGTAGAAAATATGGGATTGAAGTTGAAGGTTGTGAGATGAATAAGATAATATCATCTGAAAAGCCAGCCAATTTGATGTGTTAGGTGTTCCAAAAAAACATGGATAGCAGGATTTTGCCTAATCCTGGAGAGGAAGGTTTCCTATCAACGGTTTAAAAGAAAAGATGAGAGAGGGCATCCTTGAAAAATGCCTCTGTTTAAAGAAACTTATTTAGAGGTGAGCCCTTTGGCCAAAATTGCTGCGTGGGGTGAGGTATATAATTGTGAAAGAGGGCAAGGATGGGTCTGAAAACAAATGATTTAAGGGTATGGAAAATAAAGGACTAATTTACAAGTTCAAAGGCTTTCTTCACATCTAAGGTAATTACAGCTAGGAGATTAGTTAAATGAGTAGGTTTGGACAGGACATCAAACGTTAAACAGGTATTGTCAGATAGGTATCTCCCTTTTATGAAACTGGTATGTTCTTTTCCAAGAAGTTTGGGTAAAAAAGATTGTAAACGGAGGGCAAATGCTTTTGAAAACATTCTGTAATCACTATTGACCAGCGATATGGGTATTTGGTTGCAACATAGCTGTGAATCCTTGGCATACTTTGGAATAATGCAAATGATGGCGTCTAGAAAGGAGCCAGAATACTGACCTTTGTGAAGAAATTAGAGGGTGTAATGAGGAAGAAGCAGTTGAGAATAGTGTGTGAACAATTTTGCAGTAATTTCATCAAGATCTGGAACTTTGTCAGATTTTAGGAAGGATAATGCAGTCTGAAGTTCCTACAAAGGGACATCTACTTCTAGGTCTGAGAGCTCTAAGTGGGGATCAAAAGATGTATCTGTCAGAATGACCCACTGTGCCGCAAGGGCTAGCGAACATGGTAGGCAACCAGCGGCTTCATGCAAGCTCACTGGGAGTTAAGGAATATACCCCCAGATGCATCAAGAACCCATTTTGCTATTCCTTAATAGCGAAAAATAATGATTCGCTATTAAGGAATAGCAAAATGCAATGCATGAAGAAATCACCAAAAAAATAGCGATTTCTTAAATTTCCTTAATTGCGACTCGCAAATTGCGAGTCGCAATTAAGGAATACCTCCCTATTCATTCTGAATGGGAAGACATTTTCAATTTGTGAATCGCAATTAGCGAATCGCAAATTGAGAATGTGATTTCAAGGGTGCAGGGGTGTCCAAAGGACACCCTGTTGCACCCCTGAAATCGATCTGTGCACATATGTTGCGCACACACATGCCCTTAGGGCACACACATGCCCTTAGGGCATGTGTGTGCGCAACATGAAACTTTGAAAAATGCAATATTAACAACGTAACTGTGACTGACCAAGGTTTCGCACTTAAATTTCAATGTCGGATAGTCAATATGACATTGTGCACAACAACATCCGGAGCTGGCCACAAAAAGCTCCACTGTCAAGACAGATACCAAATTCTATAGGGAAAGTATGGTGCACCAAAATTAGCAGTCCAGGTAGGCTGTCGTATTTTGAAAAAGTCTTTTATTATTTTCAATCTTTTAAAAGATTGAAAATAATAAAAGACTTTTTCAAAATACGACAGCCTACCTGGACTGCTAATTTTGGTGCACCATCCTTTTCCTATGCACTTTAGTGCATTTTTCAAAGTTTTTGCAAATTACCATGAAGTTCAACTTCATGGTAATTTACGAGCCCTATTAGCAAATCGGTATTTTTTAAACTTTATTGCATTGCATTTAAGGAATCTCAATTTGAGATTCCTTAAATGCAAATCATTGCAATTTTGCGATTCCTTAATTTGCGATTTTTGCATTTGGGATGATGCATCCCAAATGCAAAAATACCGGTCGCAAAGGGGCAGATTCTGAGAATCTGCCCCTTTGCGACCGGATTTTACCTTGATGAATCTGGGCCATACTCGCTATGTGAATTATCGAGAAATGAGGTGTATGGCTGTGCGGAGTGTCATGGGGCTTGAAAAACTCTGCTTACCGGTGATGTTTGGAGTAGGGGAGCAGTGCAGGGAACTGGACTCCACAAGGTGTTAAAGAGATTTCTGCACGTGTTGTGCTGTTTGAAGAAAGAACGGCATGGTGGGGAGGGCGTGACAGGCGTAGTGCGTCTAGCGGTTTCCTGGAGATGCTGTGGAAGACGAGCGCTGGAGGAGGGCAGCCCATGAAGTGATGAAAGCCAGCAGGCTCACTTCCAGGGTCATGTGGATGGGGAGGAATTGCTATGGCAAAGTCAGTCTCTGTAAACCTGCTCTAGACATCTCGTACGCTGCCTGAAGCTCCTTGGGCTGCTCACAGCACAGTACAAGTAAATGTACATTTCTGGCCCCCGCCTGAAAGATCTGCATATACAGGTTGAAGCTTGGAAGAGGTGAGCGGAGGAGAGACCCAGGCTGTAAGCTGTCAATGTAAAAAGAGAGTAGGGGTCTGGCTAATGAGGGGAAAGGCACAGAAGCCAAACAGGGATACACTGAGGAGTGCAGGAGGGGTTGGTGATTCTAATACATCTAAGGAGCAACCCCTGCAGAAAGTAAGTCAGAAGTGGGTCCCATAAAAGTGATAGCGAAAGCCATGGGGGTGGGTAAATATACTACCCAGTGTTGCAGGAAGAAGTGATTGGACCTCTTAGAGTGCAACAAGGGGTACTTGGGCACCCTCAATCACGGAGGTTGGAGAAGACAATTTCATCCTCTAAACCTAAGACTTTAAAGATTACCCCCTCTCTTAGGTCCTATTTTAAACTTTGTGAGAAAAGCACCAAATCGGGTAGGGTCTCCCTTTCCTTCAACACCCCACAAGTTCTCTCTGCAGATGTCTTAGACTTACGTTCTGAGGCAGTAACCATTATAATGGATAAAGGGCCCAAGGATATATTGAAATAGCAGTGTCAAGATCACAGTACAAAGGCCGGGAAAATGCATCTGTTTCCGGCTCATCCAAATTGATATAAGTGATCAGCAGAAGAGGACTCAATAGCGAATGCAGACAAGCGTGGAGAGATGTAAGGCTATGCCATTGCCCCAGTGAGGTCAAAACCAAAGAATGTGTCTGTGGGACCAGGAGAATTAGGACTAGAATGTAATCATGAAGTTCCTACGAGCACCCTAGAGGGGAAGTCCCTCCCTATGTCATTCTCAGAAAACCCTTAGAGCCTGAGTCTCAAGCTCAGGTCTGCTCTTTGGAACTAGGAGAAAACATGACACAAGACAGGCAAGAGTTGTATAGGCTGAAGGTGAAATTCAAGTAAAGCTAATAGGTTGAATAATATAATTGGAAGGTTGATAGCAGTAGACCAAAAAGGCTTTGTAAAAGGGAGAGTTATGCATTTACTAACCTACGAGCTAATAGGGACTATTGATCTGGCAACCCCAAGCAATGTACCATTGGCAATTATTTGGCAGTTATCTGTACAGCCTTCTGGGCCAATTTAATATAGGCAATAGGTTCTGCAGGGACATATGTGGCATTTATAGGGCACCTCCCGCAAAAATCTTGCTGAATGGTAACCTTACATCAAGCTTTAAGATAACAAGAGGGACGAGGCAGGGTTGTCCCCTTAGCCCCTTGCTTTTTATCTATATATTGTGCCCTTTGCTGAAAAGATCAGGCTGGAACATGGGTTTACCCCTTTTGTGTATGGTATATGGTTGAAGAAAGTATCCCTATACGCAGATGATATAATGGTGTATATGCAAGGTTTAGTTCCTACTTTGGAAAGCCTAGACCACCTTATAACAAACTTCGTGAAAGTGGCTGAATATGAGGCTAACTCTTCCAAGATGGAAGTTATGGTGTAGAATATAGATGAGACACTTCTAATGAAGGGCTGTGTTCCTATTAAAAAAGGGCAGAAGGAATCATTTTAGAAAGAAGAGAGTGGAAGTCAAAGTGACTTTACTTGGTGCCTTCACACATCCAGAAGAATGAAATGCTTCATGATAGGGCACAGCTCCTCGTGGGGCCGGCGCTGCAATGCCCTACGGGTCCCCCGAAGGGTCGCTTTGTCAGAGATCATTTTAGTTTTCGTTTCGTTAAAAAATTACTAGAGGGTACCTGTAATAAGTGGGTTTTAATGCGAGAGATCCCTCTGTCATTGTTTGAAAACCTAGAGATGTGGCGGGTTCTGTGAAAAGAAAGGTGTGTTGTGAGGAAATGCAGTGAGAGACGACTTCGCTGAAACTAATGAAGAGCTGCGGTGATGTTCCGCAGTGTCCCCGCTGCCAAAACTCTCCTTGACTGCAAGCAGCACGTGGAGAAGCCTGTGCCTTGTGAGTATGATGTCCCTCGGCTGGCAGAGCTCTACTGAAATGCTGATATCTGCGGTGGGCGCAAGCAAACTGCTTCACAATCCGTGAGGCGTCTACTCCAATATCTTTGGATACATATAGACGTTAAACACTGTGGGGCTTGATGCTGACCCTTGAGGTATTTCACACTTCAGAGATTTTGCACTAGAGAAATGGGGTTTCATCCAATGCTGACTTTTCTCTAGCAATCAAAGAAAAGCTAAGCCACTTCAAAGCCAACCTGTCCAGTCTGGTATCTGCCAGATTCTGAAGCAATATATCGTGGGAAACGTTGTCGAGCACCGAAGATAGGTCTCATAGAATTAAATGGCATTCTGACCCAATGTCAATTTAATGAAGTCCAAAATTTGTAGCAGGGCAGTTTCCGTGCTATGATGTGCATGGAAACCAGATTGGGATGAGTGAAGAAGATTGTGGGGTGACACAAGCTCCGAAAGTTGTCAGTTGATGACTGATTCTAATATTTTTGACTCCACAGGTAGGAGAGAAATTGATCTCCAGTTAGAAAGGACTGTACTATCATCATACCGTATTTTTTTAAAGAGGGGTGATGCTAGTCTTATTCCATGTATCTTGGACAATGTCGTCTGCATGGAGGACCTGAATAGACTGGGATAGATTGGACAAGTAATGATGAAAATGTCTCAAAATGTGGGGGGTATTGGTCTAGCGCTGAGCCTGATTTACAGTTCATAAAATTACTCCATTACTGGTGGTAAAAATTGTAGGAGCCTGTTTTTAACAGGATGGTCAGTAATTGTGGGGCATAATTCAACAGGAGTAGCAAAATTGGATGATGATAAATTCAACTGTATTTTAACAATTTTCACCTCAACGAAGCCACTTAACCTATTGGCGTACATTTAGATTCGATTTTAGGATCACCCTTTAGGGTCCATAAAGTGGGATACCATTTTAGAGATCTCCTTTGGACTATTAGTGGCTGTACTCCTGAGTGTAGCAGACACTTTGGGTCACTTTAATGTTATTGTGGTATTTGCCTAAGGCTTGTTCCTAAGTTGTTTTGTCAACATCCTGATACTGTCTTCTACAAAGTCTTTCCATCCTTTTACAATTCTGTCTTTCTGCAGAAAGTTCAGGGGAGAGCCAGGGGGTTGATGAAATAAGCTTCTGTATACTTTGCCTTTTTCAGGCGCGACAGCATCCGCAGGATCAGAGAGCCATTGGTTCACTGCCATAGTTCCCGTATTGGCTTCACCTGATAGTACAGGTCTGGATCTGGCTGTGAACTACCTGTCAGACATTGGTCAGGGAATGCAATGCCTTCATTTGCCTGGGGTAAACTGTGTGGTCAATCAAGGTTACAATAATCTTAGTAACAAATGGTATAACAACCATGGTATCCCAAAGCATGCCATGTTTTCCTTGGAATGGTGTTTATTACCATTACTGATTTAGGGCCTGGATCTATCTGCACCAAAGGTTGCTCTAGCTGTGGAAGTTAGCTTTCTGAAAGACAAGCCTATGGGGACCTGCTGTTTATTATTTCACAGTGCACCTGATTTTAAAGATGACTTTCAAAATATATCTTGTTGTGGAAAGAGTACTCCTTGACATTTTGAATTGAGTACCTTCTATGTACACACAAAGACCAAAAGGGTTACTCCATTATGATGTGACATATATCCATCCACATAACTACAAGTCCCATACTAAAAAAAGAACTTGGAATAAGGTGACGTCCAATTAATGACATTGTCATGGAGCAGTTTGTCCGAAAAGTACAATATCAGCACCATAGTTTAATACTTAATAGCATGACACATCACTGTGAAAATTAAAACAAACATATACATTTAACAACTATCTTCAAACAAAACAGTGCTCCTGATTTAGAGGTTGCTTGACATGTTACTCCATCACAATGAGACAGGTATCTTGCCCACACTATTACAAGTTAAATAGTATATCATGCACTTGCAATGAGGTGGATATCTGTCACATTGGTGTCAGAGTAACATGTCCAACAAAACTCAAAGTCAGTCCTAATGTATGTTAAATGTAATTCTGATCTTAAATACATACTGATGTTATGTAAATTGTGATGTTTAACATTGTAATGTTATTGACAGCCTTTTATTTTGTTTTCTAATCTCCCTCTGTTCGAGTCAGCTCCATGAAAAGAAAAAGATTTGGCAGGCCATTGCTAGAAAAATGTGCCAACAGGTGTCTGCACTCACCCAACCCACTGCTGGAAACACTGGGAGGACATCCAATGGTGGGCCAAGCTCATAGCTTTAAACAAATTCAGAAGGTCCTTTGAATAGAAAACGTGGATGCGGAGGTCACTGAGCCACATGATATGGCATATTCTGGAAATGGTCTTACCTGACTTGGATGGGGAGATGAAGGCCATAGAGAAGCAAAAAGGAGGTAAGTTTATTCACATGAAAAAATATATGTGATGTTTTAAAACTTCTTTTCATTTTTCAGGTTGGATTATTACGTCATCTATTCTATGCTATGCTAGGGGATTTGTAGAGAGCATGGCGACGTGAAGGCATCCCAGCTCTGTTGGAGAAATAGAACTGCTCCACTAAGGACAGAAGTTTAGAGTATCAAATCTCAGCTCATTGTTCATGGACCAAATGGTCAAGGGGAGGGAGTTCAAGAGCTTGGCTCTATTAAAGCGAAAGAATCTCCCTTCACTTCACATTCTGTTAGTAGTAGGGTCGGAGGCTAGATATGCTTTGGTTGATCTAGGATGCTTCTCTGTCTGTGTAGATCGGATCCATAAAAAAAAAAAGATCTGGCAGGCATTTGCTAGAAAAATGCGCCAACGGGTGTCTTCAGGCACCGCAGCACCCACTGCTGGAAATGTTGGAAGGACATTCAGCAGTGGCCCAGGCTCGAGAAGGTCGTTCCAGCAGACAAAGTGGATGTGGAGGTCGCTTACCCACATGATGGAGCATATTCTGAAAATTGGTCTAACCTGACTTAGGTTGGGAGATCTTGCAGAGTGTGAGCCCATGTCCTGCAGAAGGGGCCCAGCTAGCCCTGAGTGCGGCTTGCAGGAGGCCAGGTGAGCTCCCGTTAGGGTAATAACCAGCTCCTCCCGGAGTCATACTGCATCCTTTACAACTCCATCACTTCCAGGCCTCAGGACATACCTAGTATCAGTGTTATTTTATCTACCTGCTATTTTACCTGCCAGCCACTTAATATTGCAACATATATCAACTTCCTTAACGAGGTTGGGAGGAGAAGTATAATAATAAATCAGCAGGTGACGTTGCAGGCTAAGGAAGTCATCCTGTAACTGTAACCATCAAGGAAAAATCGCCCTATTTCTCAGGACAAAGTGAATCAAAGTCAATCACGAGGAAAGGGAGCAAATCTGCAGGAAAGGGCACTTGAGTATACTTCCTGGAGCATCTATTTTTGGGGGAGGGCACTATAGTAAGGAAACTGCCATGATTTGCCTTGCGACCTTTATTTTGAACCAACAACACTAATAACAAGGATGAGATCTGGTAAAGTCCGAAGCAAGGTACACTCCCATATGAAAAGTAAGCGAGGAAGAGAGTCTATATTGGGAGAACTTACTGCGAAAAAGAAACTGCAAAACCAATTGAGCGGGGCAGCCGTCAGTCATCCCCTCGTTTTAGGGAAGTGCAGTGCTTTGTGGAACTCGGACCCAGACCCCGGACCAGACCTAGTAGCCAGCCTCAGTGCACCATCCACTTCTGCCTGATTTGCAGGCATGAGGACAAACCAGCCTACAGACAAAGAAGTTACGAAATCACAGGATCAGATCAATTAGTTAAAAACAACGGATTACTTCCAGCCGACATGCAAACAAGATGATACTCCACAACTAAGTATGAATGATAAATCACAGACGTAGTGATTGATGAAAGATAATATCTAAGCTTGTTGTACCCCCCCACCTCCTAACTTAGCATCTCTACAAAATATGCAACCTTCAAGCCGGTCATCCGCTTATGTCCCCAAAGAAGTGGTGCCCATTGGGACAGCAATAGCAGGCACAGAGGGGCGGATGCCAGAAGGAGTCCCTAAACTTTATGCATTTCCGGAATTTTATTTTAATAATGATCAGGACCTTATTCTGCCAGATCCCCAGGAGGGGACTAACACGATCATTCAGGAAACACCGATAGAGGAGGAGTTAACTAAAATAGTACAGATCGTGATACCTGAAGATAACTCCCCTAATTTATGGTCTGCTATACTGAACTCAATGCAAGCAACAGTACTGTCTCTAACTCGACACGGTAATAAAATAGATATCTAGGTGGATTTACTCAGCACCATGGCAATCTTTGAGTCTGGAATCAATGAGAAACTCGAAAAGCTAAATACACTAGTTACAAGGGTCCAATCAAACCACCTACATGACTTTAAAATCTGTTCTTGCAAAGAGGTAGTAGATAAATTAGTGCAACGTCCGGTAATCATGAAAGCTATATTGAGAGAAGTCAAAAACCACAGAGGCCCTGAGTTCCGACCCGAAACAACATTAAAAGAGGAAACATGCAGTTCAGAGATGGCAACTCTATGGGGTTGAGTAGACCCTAATAATAGACTGGCAGATGAAGACTTTATAGAAATTGTGGACAATAACTTTGAAACCCACTCCAGGCTCCACTATGGATCTCCTGCTGATTAAAGCGTAAAAACAAATGCCCTTGTGCTACCTCGACAAACTAAAAGGGAATGAGCAAGGAAACGTGGGAATAAAACCCTCCTAGGTAACTTAGAGATCATTTACCCTCTTTAATTGTTCAAAAGGAAAATCTGGATTTTCCAGAGAAGGCTCTAACGAATTGCAAAGCACACTGTACCACCTCGGCTCCAGTTCATGATAATATCAACATTGAGGCAAAATCCATAGTAAATTTGAGGGCATCTTATACCTCGTACACTGGGCCTTTGCCGATACGCAGCACCACAGTCTGAGGGAATAGTGCTAGAAGCTAGCCGAGAGGTTCAAACAATGCGTACCAAGAAACCGCAAGGGAAAGAGCGCAAGGAGGAAGAAACTCAGATGCAACCTATATTGGAGCAGGGTCCTACCAAACTCCATTTGCTGGCAGTAATCAGTCAAAATCTATTGACCTCAAGAGATCACGACAGCATTGATGATCATCTTGATGTTTTAAACAGCACCGGTCACAGGCTATTATGGATTCTGGAATTTAAATCGAGGGGTTCCCAAGATATCTTAAATTGATCAACTATTCTAAAGCTGGTCAAAGTTTTGCTGGGCATGGACTATGTCAAGTCTGATGACATTTTATGAATCAATTTTCTGCCAGCTAGATCCTACTCTGGTCACCTTTCCATCTCCGGTGCTTCCGGCCCCGATTTTGGAAAAGAGAAAGCACCTAAAAACCTAGGGCATTGAAATAATTATCTATCATGGGGATAGATATCCCCATGTGCTCCTAGCAGGATCACCAACAGACGAGCAAATGTTGTTATATGTTATAGAGAATTTTTAAAGTGCATCTTTCAGTCCATGGAGCATCATTGCGCTTTGCGGATCCCTAATAGGCACAACAACGAGAACTAGGAGGATCAGATGAGTGATTTACATAGAGCATCAGGGGCAGTAAAAATCCAGGTTTTCAGAGCCTTCCTGAAGAGGGTCTCAGTGGTGAATGAAACGTTGATGATTGGGGAACAGATTCCAAGTCTTGGTCCCAAGAACTGCAGTGGATTTTCCACCCTTAGTAGTGTACCTGAAAACAGGGGTCTTCGAAAGATTTGCATTGGACGACATGAGTGTACGGTGTGTCACATAGTGAGCAAACCTGACCTTATGGTAGCGAGGGCCTGGGGAATTAAAAGCTCCGAAAGCAATAATTAAGATCTTGAACAGGACTCTTTTGTGGACAGGCAATCAGTGCATTGCTTTAAGGGCAACTGATGCTGATGAGCTAAGCCATTTTTATACTAATCGGGCGGCTGCATGCTTCACCATCTGCAATTTGTTAAAGCCTGTTTTATTACATCCTGCATTGACGCTGTTGCAGTAATCAATTCTGGAAGTGATTAGGGCCACTGCAAACATTTTCATGGCCATGCAAGGAAGAAGAAAGAAAAACTTCTTAAATGATTTTATTAGGAAAAAGCGTGACCCAGCCACAGCTTGAGATTGCTGGCAAAAGCAAAGTGCTGAGTAAAATTTCACACCCTGGTTTTTTACTACTGTCATTGTGTTATGGGGATTGTCTGTGGGCCACCATAAACTTGGGGAGAATGTATTAGATTTCCCTAGTGGCATGATTCCCGTTTTTTCCGAATTACATTTTAAGTAATTGACCTTCATCCAGTGAAAGACCGCAGTAAGATACTGACGAAGATTTTCTTCAGCAAGTGTGGTGTTTTCATCTAGTACCAGAATTAAATATCATCTGCATACAAAATTGTCTCAATATTAAAAGAAAATATCAGACTAATGAGGGGGGCCATGTAAGCATTAAAGAGCAAAGAGCTATAGATGGACCCCTGTTGGACCCCAAAGAGAAGGGGGTTTCTGCTGGCTGATATTGGCCAAGAATAATAACTTGGCTTTTGTTATGTAGAAATGACTTTCGCCAAGCCAAAGCAAGATGAGAAATTCCATATGATTTGAGATGGCTCATAAGCGGCTAATAAGTCTAATAAGTCTAATAAGACCAGCATAGCAATTTTTCCCTAGTCTAATGAACATTTAAGGGCTTCAGCAGTGTACAGATGGGCAGATTCTGTTGAGTGCTGAGGTCTGAAACCCGATTGATTGGGATGTAAAATGTTAGCCAATTCTAGGTAGGTCATCAGTTGAGTATTAACTAGCTTTTCTGTGATTGTATTAAGGCAGGGAAGAAGGGAGATAGGAGAAGGGAGATGGGACGAAGATTGGTCAAAGTGGAGGCATCTGCAAGTTATTTTTTCTGGTGCGGTTTGACTACTGTAATTTTCCATTCCTTGGGTACTTCTGTATGAAGGTGAGAGGCGTTTAATATGTTATTAATGACTTCATTAATAATGTCTATAATAGCATGCATGATTTGAGGTGGGCACAGGTTGAATGGAGATCCTGATTTACATGCAAGAATGCCCTGGAGGGATTGTTCTAGGCTAACAACTTGAAAGGTCTGGATAGACGGTCTATCATCTCCTAAATTAGGGGCCACTTCCACGGGAGGAACAGGGTGTGCTGAAAAATCTTTTTGTAGTGATTGGACTTTCTGTTAAAAAAATTAGCAATGCGGTCACAGAGGGACTGTGAAGGGGGAATCTCTTTTTGAATGATTGTAGGGTTAGTGAAGGTATTTAGGGTCAGATGTAGGAGGCCAAATACCGGTCGGTAACAGCCGATTTCGGCCGTTACCGACCGGTATTTGGAGTTTCAGATGTAGGGGGCCTTAAACTTACCGATTCGGTAAATTTACAGATTCGGTAAATGTACCGATTCTGTAAATTACGGAATTGGTAAATTTACCGAATCGCTAATTTGTGATGTAGGTGGCACTGAAAACAGTGCCACCGGCCCTTCAGAATTCGTTATTTACCATCAAATACTATTTTATGGTAAATAACGAATTCCTGTGTACATGCACATCTGTGCATGTACACCTCTGCCATGTGGCACACATACATGCCCTCAGGGCATGTATGTGTGCCACATGGCACACAAGCCTGAATCAGGGGTGCAACAGGGTGTCAAAGTGACACCCTGTTCCCCTTGTCAATTCGGTAATTTTACCGAATCGGTATTTACTGATTCGGTAATTGCCATTGGTTCCTATGGTCCTCTATCATAAATACCGATTTGGTAATTACCGAATGTTACAGATTCGGTAAATAAATCGGTAAAAATACCTACATAGCATTTACCGATTTGTAAATACCGAATTGGTAAAATTCAGTATTTACGAATCGGTAAATACTAATTACCTACATCGGGCCCTTACTATCTTAAAAATAGGTTTTTGATCTGGCATTGCCACATTAGGTAAATTGGTAAAATACGATTTATTTTTCGCTTTGATCTGTTGGTGGTCATTTTTAAGGGCCACTTTAAACAGGGTTCATTCTTCCTGTTTGTCACCTTGCCGCCAGCTGCGCTCCAGTTTCCTGCAGTGGCTGTGTAGTTTTGGGTGTACCTCGGGGCAGAGGGTTTCTTGGTCAAAAGATTTTTCAGTAGGATTGAAGGGGCAAGATTATTAAAGCATTGATTATCAACTGATGGGTTCCCTGTCATCCTGGGGCCTGCAGGCTAAAGCTTCTATACTAAGGTCTGGAGAAGCTGCCAAATCATTCCACCTGCGTCTTGTACTGTGAGTACAATGGGGATATTCATGTGATGACGCACAACTTCGAAGGGTATAAACTTATGGTCAGACCAGGTGTGGCTAACTGGGGCATTAACTACGAGGCTTGTAAGATTTGAGCAGATGCCATCTAGGGTGTGCCCTGCAATGTGGGTGGGTGTAGATATTCACTGATTCAAGCCAAGAGTTTCTACAATTTCCAGGATGTTAGTGAGGCCTGGTGAATGGTATAACAGGGCTCACGGGAAGGAAAAGGAGTCCTCTAATTGAAAGCAGAAACCAATACTTTCTGCATCTTTAAGGTCAGCTATTTCAAATGTGGAGCATTTCAATGTACTGTGACAAATAATTGCAAGCCCGCCTCCCCGTTTTCCTGGCCTATCTTGTCTATGAATTTGGTAGCCAGGGTGGAGGGCAGAAACTATGTCTGGGTTATACCATGCTTTAAACCACGTTTCTGTTAGAAAAATACAATCCAGATTATCATCTAAAATTACATCATAGATGTTTTGAGCATGTTTACATAGTGATCTAGCATGAATGAGGCCTCCTCGTAAAAACTTTGAGGTCCAAGTGTTACTAATTGGTATTGCCTGAACAGGGATAAGGATATTTTTACAGGCCCTACAGCAGATGGGGCCCTTCCATTTTGTAACTTCAAGTTGAATTTTGCATGTGTTTGGTGATTTATTAAGGGCAAGGAGAGATTCTCTAGTCTGCGTTGGTGGGCACATCCAATAATGTGTGCACTGCCAACGACTAGACCGATACGTGCAGACAATGGGCGCACTTCTGTGTGAGAGCCCCCCACCAACACTGACCCAGAAACATGTCTAGCAGACAGGCACTTAGGCTGAGTGACAGGGGGTAAGGAGGCACGCCAAGCAAAGAGTGAAAGAGAGTTATCATCCAAGGGCGGCTGAAGTGCTAAGCTAAGCGAAACAGGGCTAGCCCCAATAATAGATGTCGGAAAAAGATTCAAATTCAATCAATACAATGTACAAATAATACAATAGTTAAAAAGAAACAACACAACCTTGCACAAGTTAATGAGCTTAGAGATTAAAAGTTTAAAGTGATCAAAATGAGGTCCCCCATTTAAGGGACTATAAGCTAAGTCCATGTAGCGTGCCCAAAATTACTTCACTGCACGTCCGCGGTGGCGAGCACATTAAATAATGTGTGCACCGCCAAAGTCAATAGATCACCACGCGCAGACAATGGCCGCACTTCTGGTAGGGAGCTTCTGGGAAATGGCTATCAACTGGTCAGTATTAGGAGGAGCCAGCGGTAGGTCGCACCCTCTTCATAAAATCGACTCAGATTTCACAAAGATGACAATCAAAGTAACCAATGAAACAGACTCGGCCAGCAACGAAGACTGGTAATAACTAATGATGGACAAAACACCTGGGGTTGGATACAGCATGCCCTGTCTCAAACAAGGAGCAATCAAGATTGAGTTGAGGGGAGGCCACCAGAAACGGTTCAGGGTTGCTTGTCAGACTGTTCTAGGAACATCAGCAGTCTACAGACAAAATGTATGGATCCAGAATTCACAGAATATTTTAGATCCTTTGACATCCTAATGTTTCAGGAAAGCTGGGCGCAGATGAGTATCCCCCTCATTGGCTATAAAGAATTACCAAATCCAGCGGAAAGAAAGAGTGCTTATGGAAGGGCAAAAGGCAGCCTGGCAATTTACATAAACTTGAATCTAGCGAGTAAAACAGCTGACGTGTATGTGGATAATCCAAATAAGCTGGTAATAAAAATAGAAGGTTGGGCTAATAACTCTAAAGATTTGATTATCCTTATTAACTTATGTTTCAATCCAAAGCAAAAAGTGGCATTGTCCAAAAGATTGTTAGTCCATATAGCTCAGCTGAAAGACAGTCATAATAATTCACATTGGCTAGTCACTGGAGACTTCAACCTCAACCTATTTCACTGTCCCTCGGAGGAACATACTGACACAGTTGGCCCCCTCCTTGAGCAAGCAATGCCATCAAAAATACAGCGGGATAAACCTGGAGATTAGCTCATGAAGGCCGGCAAAATATTGGGTCTGCTGGCACTAACTGGTCGAAAATCAATCTGGTATTCCACCTGCTTGTTCAAGGGTGCGGGGCAATGCGGTTTCAATTCTAGATTACACGCTTGTTTCAATGCCTCTTTACAACCAGATTTAGGATTATAGTATGTCCCATCGAGTGGTGAGCAATACAAATCCTCAGGTCATCATGGTGAATGCATCCCTGTCCAAACTCAAGGTAGTTTGCACGTTGTCAGGGGAAACCAGCTCAGAAAATCTGAAACGCCTGAAGTGGAACTCCTGTACTATCAACTCCTTAGAAGAGGAAGCAGTTTCAAGTCTACAGGTCCTAGTCCTCCGCCTGTGTGCTCCTGCCTCCTGGCCAGCTGCTGACGCATCGGGAGTTCGCCGCCCCCCCCCCCACTCCGCTGGTATCGCTGCTCTGTGCCTGCTGGTCTCGTTCTGCAGTCCAGTTTGTACTTTGTCTTTTTCGTTTTGCTTTTCTTTTGCTCTCTGTGAACTGTGCCATTTGTTTATTTTTCTTTGCATTGTTGCCCTGCGTTTGCTGTGTGGCGCCCCTGCCCCGCCACCTTTAGCCTCTGTGCCGCTCTTCCCGCCGCTGCCCCCCTGCGGCCCCGCCCCCCCACACTCCCATTCGCCGCCCGCTCCCACCTCCCAGCTGCCGCTCCCTCCAACATCCCCTTATATGGAGGCCGCTGCGCGGTAGATGGAGCGACCCTTGACCCTGCTTGCAGGTCAGGCCACCCCCCATACCGCACAGCACCGCCTGTATGCTCCTGCCTCCTGGCCATCTGCTGCCGCATCAGGAGTTCGCTGCCCCCACCCCCCCACCGCTGGTATCGCTGCTCTGTGCCTTGTGGTAAATAAATAAATAATACCTCTCTTTTTGACTAGACATATATCATAACAGATAGCTCAATAAATAAGAGTCAAGATTCGAGGTAGTAGGAGTTTTGCAGGTTTAATATAGCATAAGGACAGGAACAGGACAACCTGCATAGGAATAGGATGGCAGGGCCCAGCAGCTGCTGGGGCTGGATCTGGGATGAGCGCGCTGGCTTTTAATAACAATACATGAGCATATATACATAACGTGAACACATAGCATTACATTGCAGTAGGCGTAGCAGTGGGTGGAGCAGAAGGTGTGACGCGTAGCAGTCGCGAAAGATAAGGGCGAAAGTAGGTGTAACTGGGCGTATACATAGACATGTGGTGCAGACGTAACAGGATATGTCATGAATGGGGCGGAAACCATGGAGGGGGCTACCTGAGGAGCCGGGACCTCTAACCTGGTGCGCGTAAACTGGCAATGACGTATCACTAGGAGAAGCTGGGGGCTATGAACTCTGTGCTAGGAGCAGAGACTGAAGTCTGGAGAGTCAGGGCGACATGTACCTAAACAGTATCTAGTATCTGATGTTTAGAGAACATGTTGATATAAACTAGAAGTTAGGAGGGGAAAGGCTAACTTGATTCTAAGACTGGACCATGCATTATTCTACATGTAGTGCGTGTTGAAGAATATTAAATGACCATTAAATGCAGTATTTCTCTAACATGGAGCCCTGAAGGCTAGACAATGACGGAAACTATTGATGCGATTCAGTAGCTTAGGAATGCAGAGAAGGAGGGCTGAACTGATAACTGGACTCATAACATACTCTTGGCAGACTCAGAGGCAGAGCCATGCTGGACCGGGCACTGCGAGGCAGGAAGTAAGTGAAGGGTCGAGGATACAGGTGGGGGCTGTATCGCTCCTCAGCGAGGCTTCAGGAGACAGGAGCTGAATCTAGTGTCCAGGCCCTTTTGAGGCCTAGAAACGGGGACTTTATAATAGAATAACGTGCACACTGAGAAACGTGGCAACGTAGCTTTACATAGGCCTGATATTCGTAGTATTCACGAGGACTGGAAACTGGCATACTAGAGGTGGACACAACTGTAATTGCGTCATTAATCGGACATGGGGAGTACATATGCATATTTAATCATGCACACATAACATATGATGGATGACACGTAGGGACACAGAACATGGCAAAATTTACTTTTCCACATTCCCTCCTTGTCACTACGTTTCCATCAGGAAACATCAATTTTCATGATACCGTCTATCATTTCATACAGTATCATTTGCTCGTCTCGAATTATCCTGGAACGGGATTTAGAACGGGGCTTGGGACTAGGAATACAAGAGGTAGCACAAATGCCACAAATCGCAGGGCCACATTGTATACAGAGGCAGCAGCTGAATATGATCGCTACTGCAATACCTAGGAAGGACAATATTTTCCATCCCCATGCGGAAATTATATTCCAGAACCAACCGGACCATGTCCAGGTGCCTGGATCTTGGTGTATCAGATGGGCAATTTTATGGAGTCTGGTTATAGCTGAATAGACAGACGGCGCGTTATTTGGAATGAAAATGCAGCAACTAGATCCGATGACTCTACAGGCCCCGCCCCTATCGGCCAATATGACGTCAAGGACGAGACGATTCTGTAAAACGACAAATCTCATAGCAGACTGCTCTTCGGTTAAGTTACCTAGAGCAGAGGCAGTCTCATTTACTACAGCTTCGAGGGTTCTGGTTAACCTACGGATTAGCTTACTATTCTGGATAGGTCCTATAAAGAAAAAGAAACCTCTGTTGAAATCTGTATACTGTCTAGAGCAGTTTCAGTATAATCGACAATTGGGGACTCCCTTCTATGTCTAATGTGTACTAGATGTGTGTTTCTATGATAATCAGGTGGGGCTAGGAAAACTGGTGGCAGTAGGAAGGCAATGTAACAGGTTCCCTCCCAATCGAGGGGCAGACGAACATATGCAGTTTGACCACAAATAAAATAGGAATGACGTGAAGCTTTAAAGATAGATTTCCCACTGTCACTATACTTGACAATAGTAGTACAATCACTATGTCCTACATGTACAGAACCCTTATTTCGGACACATAATTCGCCTTTGACTGGTAGTACTGAAATAGCGGGTAAGTCTGGAGTAGTATCAGACTGAACATTCAGGACCATAAAATTCGAAGAATAATTACCTAAATTATACACTTCATTTTCTAGATCTAACCCGGTTCTGTGGGGGAGACCTTGCTTGTCTGGGAAACATGTACTGTTAAGAAAAGACATATCTGTTGAGGATGACGTTAACGTGGACCATGCTCCACACGAACCATTATGTGAAAATGGATAAGGAAAAAGTGGCAGAACTCCCTTCGGTGTCTGGAAAGGGGGGAGTCGACCACACACCCAACAATTAGTGGCATTGCTGGTCTGGTGTGAGTAATGTAACATGCGGATAAAGGAGTTATTACGCATAGCGAGGCGGTAAGAGAGTTCATGAGGGGGCAGATCACTAAATGTGTGCTCTGCTGTAGCATTAGCAGACTTATTTACACGAAGAACTGGGAGATACAGGAAAAATGCATAACTGGTGCAGGAAATCATAATGCTGAGAAATAATATGAAACATAGAAAAACGATACATCGGATTGAGTTTTGACTGACTCTCTCACTATGGGGGTCTATTTTATACATGTCAGAAACAGTCTAACCGTTTCACCTAGGGGAGGACTTAGACAATCAAACTGACTGACTTATTTTACTAGACCTTAATTTCTGTTTATACTCTTGCTGTGGAGTTTTCTCTAACAGGGGAGGGGTTGTAGCAATGTCTTTTGCGGGACAGTCCTTGAGAACAATATTCTGGCAATCCTTTGAATCATGGGAAATGTTCTTTAAGACGGGTTTCAGTCCATTAAAAAGTTTAACATGAGAAAGGTGCACCCAGCCCTTGCGTCCTTCCAACTTCACGGCTGTACGGGTGGTGAGGAGGACCTGTCGGGGCTCTTTCCAACGAGGCTCCAGCGGACTTGATCTGTCAAAGTTGCGGACCATCACCATGGATCCTGGGACGATTTCATGCGGTGCCACCTCGGTATTGTCTGGAAATGCGGCGGCAACCTGTGAACGACATGAGTTGAGGGCAGACATCAAGGAAGCTAGGTAATCTGTCAGCATATTACTTGAAACATCGGTAATACTTCGGGGTCTAGGAGTACCCCACATATTAGGAGGGCGGCCGAAAACGACCTCATACGGGGACAGACCTGATCTGGAATGTGCGACCATGCGCATATAAAATAAAGCGACTGGCAGAGCTACTAGCCAGTCCACACCTTTTTCTTTACACACTTTTGCAATACGGATTTTTAGAGTCTGATTATGTCTCTCTACGAGACCGGCTGCTTCAGGATGGCGTACACAATGAAACTTCCACTGGTACCCTAACAACAGGGAAACATGCTTCATGAGTTCAGATGAGAATGGCTGGCCGTTGTCTGAATATACGACTCTAGGGAGTCCATAACGAGGGAAGAACTCACGAACCAACTGCTTGGCAGTGGTCGCGGCTGTGTAATCTGGGACTGGATATGCTTCTGTCCACCTGGACAAAGCGCATACAACTACAAGGACATACTTGAAACCTCGACATCGCTCCATCTGAATATAATCCATCTGGAGGACTTCAAAAGGGTGGTCAGGGGGCTGGAATCCACCTTGTTCCACCGGGACACTTTTACCTGGATTAAACTGACAACATATCATACAGGTACGGACTTTCTGCTTGGCTGCAGCTCGTAAATGCTTGTTAAACCAAATGTTCTGGATACTGTCTAACATAGCTTTTTCTCCTAAATGTGCTGGACTATGTGCGGTATTGATAATGACTTGAACCATAGAGTCGGGGAGAAACCATGTGGCTCTACCCTTTGTTAACCATCCTTGGTCTGTCTGGACCCCTCCTTGTTCGGACCATTTCTGGATTTCTTCGGGAGTAGCGTGTAACTGGATGTCTATGACATCTTGTGTAGGGTCCTTAACTGTCATGCATGTAGTCGGATCTGGAGCATGTGTCATGTTAACTGGAATGTCTGGAGTCTGTGCTGTAAGCTTGGCTGTGCGATCTGCTAGTTCAGTACCCTGGGAAATAATGTCAGTGACTTTCGTATGTGCTTTGCATTTCATGATAGCAATGGATGTCGGTAAGTGTATGGCATCTAACAGAGCTTGAATAAGGAGACCATGCTGAATCTTGGTTCCATGAGAAGTCATGAAACCTCTCTCCTGCCAGAGCACTCCGAAGTCGTGTACAACTCCAAATGCGTAACGTGAATCTGTGTAAACATTAACTTTCAGGTTCTTGGCGTGTATGCAGGCTTGTGTCAGAGCAACTAGCTCTGCTGCTTGAGCGGACAGAGTGTCAATACGGTGTGTCTCAATAACTTCGGTGTCAGTAGTCACTGCATACGCGGCTACTAGTTCTCCTGTACTAGTTCTCATACATGAACCGTCCACATAAAGTGTCAGGTCGGGATCTGGTAACGGAGTATCTGTCAGATCTTGCCTTGGTTTTGTCGTAATGTTAACTACTTCCACACAATCATGTGTGGCAGAATTTGAATTAGCTGATGGTAACAATGTAGCAGGATTTAAAACGTTGCAGCGTCTGATTTCTATGTGTGGCTGGAACAGTGTCAATTCATAACCTGTTAAACGTGCAATTGTCAAGTGCTGAGTTTGTGTTCGGTTTAAAAGAACTTCCACGGAGTGTGGGACTTGTACTGTCAAGGTATGTCCTAAGACTATGGAATCACTTTGTCTGATAGCTAGTGCTGTGGCTGCAACTGACTTGAGGCACGCAGGCAGCGCCTGGGCTACAGGATCTAATGTGCTCGAAAAATAAGCACAGGGCTTGTATTGTCCTGCTTGATCTTGTGTGAGAACAGATAATGCTGTACCTTCACGTTCAGTAACGAAAAGTGTAAAAGGCTTACTGTAGTTCGGTGTAGCTAGAACTGGAGCTTGGCATAAAGCTTTCTTTAACTCATTGAAACTAAGTGTATGTTCAGATGTCCAAGGGAGAACAGTCGATGCGGCTGCCTCCTGTGTCGTTAACTGTATCAGTGGTTTGGCTAGAAATGCATACTGAGGAATCCATTGTCTGCAGTAAGAAGTAAGGCCGATAAAAGCACGTACCTCCTTCTGGGTCTTGGGCTGAGGAAGACTCGCTATTAACTGGATACGGTCTGGTGTCAACTGCCTACCCCTCTTGGACAGTAAGTGTCCTAAGTAGACCACTTGCTGGACACAGAATTGAAGCTTAGAAGGGGACACCTTGTGCCCCATCTCGGCTAGAAAATACAAGACTGTAAGTGACGCTCGCTCGCAAGCACGTTCAGAACGGGCTGTGATCAGTAGATCATCGACGTACTGGAGCAGGGCAGTGTCAGATGGCATGTGAATGTTGTCTAGTTGTCTCTTGAGTGCTTGACTGTAAATACTAGGACTTTCTGTGAAACCTTGAGGAGCTCGTGTAAACATATAGCTCCTTCCATTTAAACAGAATCCGAAAAGGAACTGGCTGTCTGGATGAATAGGGACACTGAAAAATGCGTTCTTGAGGTCTATGACAGTGAAGAACGTGGCTTCGGAATCAATGGCCGTTAATAGGGAAGAGATGTCTGGGACAACTGGGTACTGAGGAATAATACATTTATTAAGTTCTCGTAGGTCAATCACTAATCGATATACTGGGGGTGCATTTGGATCAGTACGTTTCATGACTGGAATGATCGGAGAATTACATACATTGGAGTCAGTTTCTACAACCACTCCTTGAGCCATGAGCTCGTCAATAATTTTGGATAAGGCTGCTACAGCCTCAGGTGGCAATCTGTACTGTCTGATTCGTGGTAACACTACACCTGGCTTGAGAGTCACACGATAGGGTGTGATTTGCATATAACCTACATCAGTTGGACCTTGCGCCCATAAGTGCTGCGGTACATTAGACAGTCTTGAATCAAAATCTCGTAATACATAGTGACCCTTAAAGTCACGTAGGAACAATCGTATTCCCTCTGGGGAACAGCATATAACTGCACCTAACTCTTTCAGTGTTTTAATGCCTAATAGGTTTTCTGGACATGACTTAGTAAGTAACAGATCAGTAGTGCGGGACAATGGACCTACTTCTAGAGTAACTGGCTTTGAAATCTCATTTACGATAGGTTTTCCTGAAAATCCAAGGGAAACATTTCTTGAGCCTGAGAGCGGAGCCCCTGGAACTTCGGCGTGACTAATTGTGGTCCTACTTGCCCCTGTATCAATCAAAAACTTTCTGTCTTTCCCTAATACTTGACTGTGAACATAGGGACCTTCTTGATCTACAGGTATCTCGATGAGAGGCAAGCCTACCTCCCTCTCTAGGCTGTTTCATGAATACTGCTGGTACTCTGGATACTCAGACTGTGCATACTGGTACATCTGCGATGTAACATGCTGTGTTGCAGCAATAGGCTGCGGTGCTGTAACTGTCTGTGGTGCATTCTGTGGCTGAGGAATCTGTGAAACTTGTTCTTGTCTAGGCGGACGTGGTCTTTCTTTAGTTTTACCAGTAGCTATGTTGTGTTTCAGAACTGCACACTCATTTATAAAATGACCTGGCTGTTTACAATAATTGCAGTTCCCTTTAACGGGAGCTGCAGGATGACTGGCTTGATTCGGACCCCTCTTCTGACTGTCTTGAGGAACAGATTGTGCAACTAGTACTTTCATTTTCGTGTCTTTCATACGTTTTCTCTCGTGTTCTTGCTCTTCCCTGATTCTATTCTGGTGATACTGAAGCATCTGCAACATCTGGGACGGGGTATTAGCTTGCCAGGTACTCTCGACTTTCAGAACTCGATTTTTAACTTGTGGGCTTGAATTCTCGACTAATTTAGTAACAAAAAGGTGAGGGTATGACTCACTACTTGTCTTGAGGCCACTATTGATGCTAAAGCATTTTTCAAACCTAGAATAAAAATCACTAATATCTTCCTCTTGTTTCTGTTTACAGGCTGAGATTGCATCCCAGTCTTCTTTTCTAGTTGTCAATAATCTGGGTAAAACTTGAATCAATAATTCTGGTAATTCTTTACATTTATCTCCAAGACCAGTACCTGGTACACGTGACTTATCTTCAGCTTCTAGAACTGCCCAATCTATCTTTTTCTCTCCCACCTCCCATTCTTTTTCCTTTAGCTTTTCATACACCCCTGCGGGCAACAGGACCTTTAACATTTTAATGATATCTGGGTAAGTGTATTCTCCCATACGGAGCATGTCTTTTAATTCTCTATGGAACCCTGCTGGATCTTTGTCATGACAGGGAATTAATTTCTTCATCTCGAGGAGTTCCATCTTTGTTATTGGAGTGTATACAAACACTCGTTGCATTTCACCGTCCTCTGTCTTAACTGGATGCACTTCTCGTAACGGGTTCTGTCTTTCCATGTAAAATGGTTTACTTTCTGGGGGTGAGACATGAACAAAATGCGGGTTCAGAAACGTTCTATATTTGTGACGCTGTTCTAGAATGACACTAATTAAATCGGTACCTAGACCTCTCCATCTATACTGGAGTAACTCGTTCAGGATATCGTGTAACGGACCTGAATCAGAGTGCTGACCCTCATACAGAGTAATGAGGTACTGGATCATATACATACCCACCAGTCGCTGCTCGGCTGGGGGCAATTTCAGAAACATTTGTGCCACTATTTCGTCTGGAAAAGTGGTAGAATCAGTAATCCATCGGACTGCTGATCGGGCTAGTTCCTGTTCATGCATGGTACTTAACTCACTGTAACCGATTCGTGATTGTAGAATGTGATCGGTAGCTTGGAACACTTGTTCTAGGGAACCTTGTTCTGGTGCTGAATGATGGAAAATTGACTTGTGTTCTAGGCGTAAATGGCGATCTGGAAATCTAGATTTTCCTACATACGCTATTCTGGCGGGATTCTCGTCCTCTACCTCTTCAGTATCAGAGTTACTTTCTTTCTCGCTTACTTGTGCTGCTTTACGTTGTTCGTGTATCTTTATTATTTCTCTACGGATTTTCTTGTACATACTCTCCATGGCACTAATGGTATTGTGCTTACCCTCGGCTATATTATCACTCCACTTTGTCAGGATTTTCATTTCGGCCTGATCTTTAGACGGGTAATCTTGTTCTCTTATTAGACAGTTAATTAAAAACTTTAATATCATACGCTGGATCTCAGCTTTCCTTTGAGACATGGCATCACTAATACTTTCTGGATCATCCCCTGTACGGATGAAACGATATATTCTGTCTAGATCTTCTTTCATATTGGGTAGGGTGACTAGATACTCGGTCACCCTCCTTACGCGTACTGAATATAAAACCATATTATTCTCGCCTGGGACTGGGTCATAGGCACATTCGCCAAGGGCTTGCCTGATTTCTGCAACAGACTTATTACTCTTGGGAGTACGCTGTGATGCTTGAGCATGTAATTCGAGTGCTGATAAACGCTTGCGTGGCGGCGGGGTTTGAGGAGGACCTCCTCCTGCGGCCCCTAGACTAGAATCGTCGACTGATATTCTTCGTGACGGAGCGGGAAATTGAAATGCTGGCTGGACCGGGGGTACCGTAGCAGGTACTGCATGGGGTGCCCCGGTGTCTGGAGGAGCAGGATGTGCCTGATTTACAGGGACTGGCGGAGCGCGAACAGGATTTGCATATTCTGGGACTGTGTCGTCCAAATAGGACGAAATAAAAATATCAGCTGCGGTCTGTTTGTGACGTAGCTTGGTCGGAACTAATGGTGGCGGGAAATTACTGGATGCCTCCGGGGTCGCTTTTGGCAAGCCCTCGGCAAGAAGAGGATACATACCCTTAATAAGGGCATTCCTCTGTCTGTCTCTCTGTTCAGTTTTGACTTGTTCACCTATCTCGATTAATTCTTTTTCTTGGGCTCGCTCTAAGGATTCTCTACTTAATTCTGACTTTCTGATTTCTTTTTCAGTTCTTTTATGAGCTTCTTTGCGCCATAACTCGATGGCATCTTTCTGTGACTGTCTGGCTTTCTTTTTCCATAATGCTTCTTCTACTCGCATGATGCATTCGGCATCCCATGTACCCGATACGGGCCATCTATACTTTTCTTCTAACTGTTTGGTATACTCTACCCATAAATCTAGATACAATATGGCACTTATGCCATGTTTCTGATACATAAAGTGACCTGGACTGTCCCTGGGCGGGACGGGAACTGCTGCTTCCAGCAGACCCTTTCTAGTTTTTAACTGACGTAACTTGGAAAATATGGGCATGACTGAACTGTAATCTAGACACAATACAATACACAATGAACACGATACTTATTCCCCATTCATACCACGACATTAAAATACATGAAAAACATTTAAAATAACAGTTCGAACAGAATACTACCTGGAAATATTGAGAACAGAACACATAAATTTTCTCGAGAACAGAGACTGACTAGAACAGAAACTAGATGCACTGCTGAAACAGTACGAAACTTACCGGTCTCGTAAAGAGACACGTCAGGACCCGCATCCACCGAAGTGGGCACTTCGTTTGTGGGACTGTGTACCACCAACCCACAGACCAGAGTCAATTTAAATTGACCCTGTCTAGATACCACCCCAGTAACGGTACTCACCGGGCAGCAAGAACGGAAGGCCTCAGACTGGACTGGACTGCTACGACGACGGACGACGAACTTCGGACTTCAGTTACGGGTGGACCTCCGGATACCTCGGACCTTGGACTCTTGGCTTGGGCTCTGGTCGGGACTCGCCGCGTTCCTCCACCGTCTCGTTTGGATGCTGGACCGCCTCCTCCGTCTCCTCCGTGGGCCTGAGGGATACTTGAAGCAGAAATATCTGCCGGTGCACAGAAGAGTTCCGTCACGACTGCAGAGGGTCAGGGGGTCGGCGTGGCTTCACCGACGCGTGGGGAAAGGGCAAGTCCCTATTCGGGCGCCATTATGTGGTAAATAAATAAATAATACCTCTCTTTTTGACTAGACATATATCATAACAGATAGCTCAATAAATAAGAGTCAAGATTCGAGGTAGTAGGAGTTTTGCAGGTTTAATATAGCATAAGGACAGGAACAGGACAACCTGCATAGGAATAGGATGGCAGGGCCCAGCAGCTGCTGGGGCTGGATCTGGGATGAGCGCGCTGGCTTTTAATAACAATACATGAGCATATATACATAACGTGAACACATAGCATTACATTGCAGTAGGCGTAGCAGTGGGTGGAGCAGAAGGTGTGACGCGTAGCAGTCGCGAAAGATAAGGGCGAAAGTAGGTGTAACTGGGCGTATACATAGACATGTGGTGCAGACGTAACAGGATATGTCATGAATGGGGCGGAAACCATGGAGGGGGCTACCTGAGGAGCCGGGACCTCTAACCTGGTGCGCGTAAACTGGCAATGACGTATCACTAGGAGAAGCTGGGGGCTATGAACTCTGTGCTAGGAGCAGAGACTGAAGTCTGGAGAGTCAGGGCGACATGTACCTAAACAGTATCTAGTATCTGATGTTTAGAGAACATGTTGATATAAACTAGAAGTTAGGAGGGGAAAGGCTAACTTGATTCTAAGACTGGACCATGCATTATTCTACATGTAGTGCGTGTTGAAGAATATTAAATGACCATTAAATGCAGTATTTCTCTAACATGGAGCCCTGAAGGCTAGACAATGACGGAAACTATTGATGCGATTCAGTAGCTTAGGAATGCAGAGAAGGAGGGCTGAACTGATAACTGGACTCATAACATACTCTTGGCAGACTCAGAGGCAGAGCCAGGCTGGACCGGGCACTGCGAGGCAGGAAGTAAGTGAAGGGTCGAGGATACAGGTGGGGGCTGTATCGCTCCTCAGCGAGGCTTCAGGAGACAGGAGCTGAATCTAGTGTCCAGGCCCTTTTGAGGCCTAGAAACGGGGACTTTATAATAGAATAACGTGCACACTGAGAAACGTGGCAAAGTAGCTTTACATAGGCCTGATATTCGTAGTATTCACGAGGACTGGAAACTGGCATACTAGAGGTGGACACAACTGTAATTGCGTCATTAATCGGACATGGGGAGTACATATGCATATTTAATCATGCACACATAACATATGATGGATGACACGTAGGGACACAGAACATGGCAAAATTTACTTTTCCACAGCCTGCTGGTCTCGTTCTGTGCTCCAGTCTGTACTTTGTCTTTTTCGTTTTGTTTTTCTTTTGCTCTCTGTGAACTGTGCCATTTGTTTATTTTTCTTTGCATTGTTGCCCTGCGTTCGTTTTGTGGTGCCGCTGCCCCGCCCCTTTAGCCTTCTTCCCGCCGCTGCCCCCCTGTGGCCCCGCCCCCCCCGCACTCCCATTCGCCACCCCGCTCCCACCTCCCAGCTGCCCCTCCCTCCCACATCCCCTTATATGGCAGCCGCTGCGCGGTAGAGGGAGCGACCCTTGACCCTGCTTGCAGGTCAGGCCGCCCCCCATACCACACAGCTCCACCTGTGTGCTCCTGCCTCCTGGCCAGCTGCTGCCGCATCAGAAGTTCGCCGCTCCCCCCCTCCGCTGGTATCGCTGCTCTGTGCCTGCTGGTCTCGTTCTGCGCTCCTCTCTGTGAACTGTGCCGTTTGTTTATTTTTCTTTGCATTGTTGCCCTGTGTTCACTGTGTGGCGCCCCTGCCCCGCCCCCTTTAGCCTTCGTCCTGCTCTTCCCACCGCTGCCCCCCTGCGGCCCACCACCCCGCACTCTCCTTCGCCGCCCCGCTCCCACCTCCCAGCTGCCCCTCCCTTCAACATCCCCTTATATGGCACTACGACCCCTGCACTCAACCCCGGACGAGATCACTCCTGCTACCGGGCCACCCCAAAGGTCACCCAAGGGCCCTTCACCTGCCGGAACTACAGCTTCACCAGCATCCGGCCCGCCAAACTTCGTCTTTTTCATTTTGTTTTTCTTTTGCTCTCTGTGAACTGTGCCATTTGTTTATTTTTCTTTGCATTGTTGCCCTGTGTTCGCTGTGTGGCGCCCCTGCCACGCCCCCTTTAGCCTTTGTGCCGCTCTTCCCACCGCTGCCTCCTGTGGCCCCGCCCCCCCACACTCCCATTTTCCGCCCGCTCCCACCTCCCAGCTGCCCCTCCCTCCCACATCTCCTTATATGGCAGCCGCTGCGCGGTAGACGGTCTATCATCTCCTAAATTAGGGGCCACTTCCACGGGAGGAACAGGGTGTGCTGAAAAATCTTTTTGTAGTGATTGGACTTTCTGTTAAAAAAATTAGCAATGCGGTCACAGAGGGACTGTGAAGGGGGAATCTCTTTTTGAATGATTGTAGGGTTAGTGAAGGTATTTAGGGTCAGATGTAGGAGGCCAAATACCGGTCGGTAACAGCCGATTTCGGCCGTTACCGACCGGTATTTGGAGTTTCAGATGTAGGGGGCCTTAAACTTACCGATTCGGTAAATTTACAGATTCGGTAAATGTACCGATTCTGTAAATTACGGAATTGGTAAATTTACCGAATCGCTAATTTGTGATGTAGGTGGCACTGAAAACAGTGCCACCGGCCCTTCAGAATTCGTTATTTACCATCAAATACTATTTTATGGTAAATAACGAATTCCTGTGTACATGCACATCTGTGCATGTACACCTCTGCCATGTGGCACACATACATGCCCTCAGGGCATGTATGTGTGCCACATGGCACACAAGCCTGAATCAGGGGTGCAACAGGGTGTCAAAGTGACACCCTGTTCCCCTTGTCAATTCGGTAATTTTACCGAATCGGTATTTACTGATTCGGTAATTGCCATTGGTTCCTATGGTCCTCTATCATAAATACCGATTTGGTAATTACCGAATGTTACAGATTCGGTAAATAAATCGGTAAAAATACCTACATAGCATTTACCGATTTGTAAATACCGAATTGGTAAAATTCAGTATTTACGAATCGGTAAATACTAATTACCTACATCGGGCCCTTACTATCTTAAAAATAGGTTTTTGATCTGGCATTGCCACATTAGGTAAATTGGTAAAATACGATTTATTTTTCGCTTTGATCTGTTGGTGGTCATTTTTAAGGGCCACTTTAAACAGGGTTCATTCTTCCTGTTTGTCACCTTGCCGCCAGCTGCGCTCCAGTTTCCTGCAGTGGCTGTGTAGTTTTGGGTGTACCTCGGGGCAGAGGGTTTCTTGGTCAAAAGATTTTTCAGTAGGATTGAAGGGGCAAGATTATTAAAGCATTGATTATCAACTGATGGGTTCCCTGTCATCCTGGGGCCTGCAGGCTAAAGCTTCTATACTAAGGTCTGGAGAAGCTGCCAAATCATTCCACCTGCGTCTTGTACTGTGAGTACAATGGGGATATTCATGTGATGACGCACAACTTCGAAGGGTATAAACTTATGGTCAGACCAGGTGTGGCTAACTGGGGCATTAACTACGAGGCTTGTAAGATTTGAGCAGATGCCATCTAGGGTGTGCCCTGCAATGTGGGTGGGTGTAGATATTCACTGATTCAAGCCAAGAGTTTCTACAATTTCCAGGATGTTAGTGAGGCCTGGTGAATGGTATAACAGGGCTCACGGGAAGGAAAAGGAGTCCTCTAATTGAAAGCAGAAACCAATACTTTCTGCATCTTTAAGGTCAGCTATTTCAAATGTGGAGCATTTCAATGTACTGTGACAAATAATTGCAAGCCCGCCTCCCCGTTTTCCTGGCCTATCTTGTCTATGAATTTGGTAGCCAGGGTGGAGGGCAGAAACTATGTCTGGGTTATACCATGCTTTAAACCACGTTTCTGTTAGAAAAATACAATCCAGATTATCATCTAAAATTACATCATAGATGTTTTGAGCATGTTTACATAGTGATCTAGCATGAATGAGGCCTCCTCGTAAAAACTTTGAGGTCCAAGTGTTACTAATTGGTATTGCCTGAACAGGGATAAGGATATTTTTACAGGCCCTACAGCAGATGGGGCCCTTCCATTTTGTAACTTCAAGTTGGATTTTGCATGTGTTTGGTGATTTATTAAGGGCAAGGAGAGATTCTCTAGTCTGCGTTGGTGGGCACATCCAATAATGTGTGCACTGCCAACGACTAGACCGATACGTGCAGACAATGGGCGCACTTCTGTGTGAGAGCCCCCCACCAACACTGACCCAGAAACATGTCTAGCAGACAGGCACTTAGGCTGAGTGACAGGGGGTAAGGAGGCACGCCAAGCAAAGAGTGAAAGAGAGTTATCATCCAAGGGCGGCTGAAGTGCTAAGCTAAGCGAAACAGGGCTAGCCCCAATAATAGATGTCGGAAAAAGATTCAAATTCAATCAATACAATGTACAAATAATACAATAGTTAAAAAGAAACAACACAACCTTGCACAAGTTAATGAGCTTAGAGATTAAAAGTTTAAAGTGATCAAAATGAGGTCCCCCATTTAAGGGACTATAAGCTAAGTCCATGTAGCGTGCCCAAAATTACTTCACTGCACGTCCGCGGTGGCGAGCACATTAAATAATGTGTGCACCGCCAAAGACTAGATCACCACGCGCAGACAATGGCCGCACTTCTGGTAGGGAGCTTCTGGGAAATGGCTATCAACTGGTCAGTATTAGGAGGAGCCAGCGGTAGGTCGCACCCTCTTCATAAAATCGACTCAGATTTCACAAAGATGACAATCAAAGTAACCAATGAAACAGACTCGGCCAGCAACGAAGACTGGTAATAACTAATGATGGACAAAACACCTGGGGTTGGATACAGCATGCCCTGTCTCAAACAAGGAGCAATCAAGATTGAGTTGAGGGGAGGCCACCAGAAACGGTTCAGGGTTGCTTGTCAGACTGTTCTAGGAACATCAGCAGTCTACAGACAAAATGTATGGATCCAGAATTCACAGAATATTTTAGATCCTTTGACATCCTAATGTTTCAGGAAAGCTGGGCGCAGATGAGTATCCCCCTCATTGGCTATAAAGAATGACCAAATCCAGCAGAAAGAAAGAGTGCTTATGGAAGGGCAAAAGGCAGCCTGGCAATTTACATAAACTTCAATCTAGCGAGTAAAACAGCTGACGTGTATGTGGATAATCCAAATAAGCTGGTAATAAAAATAGAAGGTTGGGCTAATAACTCTAAAGATTTGATTATCCTTATTAACTTATGTTTCAATCCAAAGCAAAAAGTGGCATTGTCCAAAAGATTGTTAGTCCATATAGCTCAGCTGAAAGACAGTCATAATAATTCACATTGGCTAGTCACTGGAGACTTCAACCTCAACCTATTTCACTGTCCCTCGGAGGAACATACTGACACAGTTGGCCCCCTCCTTGAGCAAGCAATGCCATCAAAAATACAGAGGGATAAACCTGGAGATTAGCTCATGAAGGCCGGCAAAATATTGGGTCTGCTGGCACTAACTGGTCGAAAATCAATCTGGTATTCCACCTGCTTGTTCAAGGGTGCGGGGCAATGCGGTTTCAATTCTAGATTACACGCTTGTTTCAATGCCTCTTTACAACCAGATTTAGGATTATAGTATGTCCCATCGAGTGGTGAGCAATACAAATCCTCAGGTCATCATGGTGAATGCATCCCTGTCCAAACTCAAGGTAGTTTGCACGTTGTCAGGGGAAACCAGCTCAGAAAATCTGAAACGCCTGAAGTGGAACTCCTGTACTATCAACTCCTTAGAAGAGGAAGCAGTTGCTCCTGCCTCCTGGCCAGCTGCTGACGCATCGGGAGTTCGCCGCCCCCCCCCCCCCACTCCGCTGGTATCGCTGCTCTGTGCCTGCTGGTCTCGTTCTGCAGTCCAGTTTGTACTTTGTCTTTTTCGTTTTGTTTTTCTTTTGCTCTCTGTGAACTGTGCCATTTGTTTATTTTTCTTTGCATTGTTGCCCTGCGTTTGCTGTGTGGCGCCCCTGCCCCGCCACCTTTAGCCTTTGTGCCGCTCTTCCCGCTGCTGCCCCCCTGCGGCCCCGCCCCCCCACACTCCCATTCGCCGCCCGCTCCCACCTCCCAGCTGCCCCTCACTCCAACATCCCCTTATATGGAGGCCGCTGCGCGTTAGATGGAGCGACCCTTGACCCTGCTTGCAGGTCAGGCCGCCCCCCATACCGCACAGCTCCGTCTGTATGCTCCTGCCTCCTGGCCATCTGCTGCCGCATCAGGAGTTCGCCGCCCCCACCCCCCCACCGCTGGTATCGCTGCTCTGTGTCTGCTGGTCTCGTTCTGTGCTCCAGTTTGTACTTTGTCTTTTTCGTTTTGTTTTTCTTTTGCTCTCTGTGAACTGTGCCATTTGTTTATTTTCTTTGTATTGTTGCCCTGCGTTCGTTGTGTGGTGCCCCTGCCCCGCCCCTTTAGCCTTCTTCCCGCCACTGCCCCCCTGCGGCCCCGCCCCCCCGCACTCCCATTCGTCACCCCGCTCCCACCTCCCAGCTGCCTCTCCCTCCCACATCCCCTTATATGGCAGCCGCTGCGCGGTAGAGGGAGCGACCCTTGACCCTGCTTGCAGGTCAGGCCGCCCCCCATACCGCACAGCTCCGCCTGTGTGCTCCTGCCTCCTGGCCATCTGCTGCCGCATCGGAAGTTCGCCGCTCCCCCCCTCCGCTGGTATCGCTGCTCTGTGCCTGCTGGTCTCGTTCTGCGCTCCTCTCTGTGAACTGTGCCGTTTGTTTATTTTTCTTTGCATTGTTGCCCTGTGTTCACTGTGTGGCGCCCCTGCCCCCGCCCCCTTTAGCCTTCGTCCTGCTCTTCCCACCGCTGCCCCCCTGCGGCCTGCCACCCCGCACTCTCCTTCACTGCCCCGCTCCCACCTCCCAGCTGCCCCTCCCTTCAACATCCCCTTATATGGCACTACGACCCCTGCACTCAACCCCGGACGAGATCACTCCTGCTACTGGGCCACCCCAAAGGGCACCCAAGGGCCCTTCACCTGCCGGAACTACAGCTTCACCAGCATCCGGCCCGCCAAACTTCGTCTTTTTCGTTTTGTTTTTCTTTTGCTCTCAGTGAACTGTGCCATTTGTTTATTTTTCTTTGCATTGTTGCCCTGTGTTCGCTGTGTGGCGCCCCTGCCCCGCCCCCTTTAGCCTTTGTGCCGCTCTTCCCACCGCTGCCTCCTGTGGCCCCGCCCCCCCCACACTCCCATTTTCCACCCCGCTCCCACCTCCCAGCTGCCCCTCCCTCCCACATCTCCTTATATGGCAGCCGCTGCGCGGTAGAGGGAGCGACCCTTGACCCTGCTTGCAGGTCAGGCCGCCCCCCATACCGCACAGCTCCGCCTGTGTGCTCCTGCCTCCTGGCCAGCTGCTGCCGCATAGGGAGTTTGCCACCCCCCCCTCCGCTGGTATCGCTCTGTGCCTGCTGGTCTCGTTCTGCGCTCCTCTCTGTGACTGTGCCATTTGTTTATTTTTGTTTGCATTGTTGCCCTGCGTTCACTGTGTGGCGCCCCTGCCCCAGTCCCCTTTAGCCTTCGGCCCGCTCTTCCCGCCACTGCCCCCTTCTCTTCCCACCTCTGCCCCCCTGCGGCCCGCCCCCCGCACTCCCATTCGCCACCCCGCTCCTACCTCCCAGCTGCCCCTCCCACCCACATCCTCTTATATGGCACGCCGAAGCCTGGACCGCGCCCAGCGCCAGAACCCCTGGACCCCCGCCACAAGAAGACCAGACTGCACTACGACCCCAGAACCCTCCACGCATTCAACCCCGGATGAGATCATTCCTGCTACCGGGCCACCCTGAAGCGCACCCAAGGGCCCTTCACCTGCCGGAATTACAGCTTCACCAGCATCCGGCCCGCCAAACAATCAGCAAGAGAACCCAACCACCGCTGATGCATCCTCCTCAACAACCGCTCCGCCCGCAAGTACGCCATCGAACTCTGGGACCTCCTAGACTCAACCACCCCCGACATCGCCTTCCTGACGTAGACCTGGCTGAACACCACCTCGGCACCAGACATCGCCATAGCCATCCCAGAAGGCTATAAGATATCCTGCAGAGACCGCACAACGGAGTGGGAGGGGGAATCGCCATCCTCCACACGGACACTCTCAGAGTCACAACCATCACCAATGACACCCTCACCACCGCCAAGCACATGCACTTCCAGATCCACACCGACCCCAACACCACCCTCAGAGGAACACTCGTCTACAGACCACCCGGTCCCCGACCACAGTTCAGCGACTCCATCGCTGACCTCATCAGCACGCACGCCCTCGCCTCCATGGACTACATCCTCCTCGGGGACCTGAACTTCTACCTCGAGAACAACAATGACACCAACTCCACCGCCCTGATCGACAACCTCGCCAACCTCGGACTCAAAAAACCCGTGGCGACACACTGGACCCCATCTTCTCCGCATGTCCCCACGTCTCCTTCAACCACACCACCGAACACCACTGGACAGACCACAGATGCGTCCACTTCACCTTCAGGAAACCCACCACACACCACCGCACTTAACAGATGCCATGCCGCTGCTGAGGCTAGGTCACTGAGGACCAACTGACCACCACCCTCACCCTGGGACCACCCGCCGACCCCACCAACCCCGACACCGGCGCCATCAACCTCAAACAGTGGATCAACGACTGCGCCAACACCCTTGCCCCACTCAAGACCTCCGCCACCAATCATACCAACAAGAAAACCGCATGGTTCACCGAAGACCTCCTGACCTCCAAGCGCACCTGTCAGAAGCTAGAGAAGAGCTGGCTCCGCGTCCGAACACCAGACAGCTACACCGCCCACAAGAATGCCACCCGCAGACACCACCAACTCATCAGGACCGCCAAGAGGACCGCCCTCTAGGACCGCCTAGACAGCAACGCACACAACAGCAAAGAGCTCTTCAACATCGTGAAAGAACTCTCCAACCTAGCTCCAACACCAACGGCATCCCACCATCACAAGACCTGTACGAGTCACTGGCCACCTTCTTCCACCGCAAGATCACCAACATCCACGACAGCTTCGACTCCGCCACCCCCACATCCACTGCCGAGACCACTCCCACCACTGAGACCACCCCTCCTGGGACCAACACCTGCACCAATCGCCTGACCACTTGGTCCAACGTCGGCAACGAAGACACCATCAAGACCACGAACTCCATCCACTCTGGATCCCCATCTGACCCATGCCCTCACCACGTTTTCAACAAAGCCAGCACAGCCATCGCACCCCATCTCCGGAAAACAATCAACATCTCCTTCGAGACAACAGCCTTCCCAGAGAGCTGGAAGCACGCCGAGATCAACGCCCTACTGAAAAAACCCAAGGCGGACCCCAACGACCTCAAGAACTTCCGGCCCATCTCCCTGCTCCCCTTCCCGTCGAAAGTCACGGAGAAGATCGTCAACAGACAGCTGACCCGCTACCTCGAAGACAACAACATCATGGACCCATCCCAGTCCGGCTTCCGCAGCAACCACAGCACCGAGACCGCCCTCATCGACCGTCACCGACGACATCAGGATCCTTATGGACAAAGGAGAAGCAGCCAACCTCATTCTTCTGGACCCTAACAGAACGCCTCCATGACGCCGGAATCCAAGAGAAGGCCCTGGCCTGGACCACATCCTTCCTCTCTGGCAAAACCCAGAGCATCCGCCTCCCACCCTTCCGCTCCAAGACCACCGAGATCATCTGCAGCGTTCCACAGGGATCATCCCTCAGCCCGACGCTGTTCAATATCTACATGGCACCACTTGCCCACGTCGCACGACAACATAGCCTCAACATCATCTCCTACGCCGACGACACCCAGCTGATCATATCCCTCACCGAAGACCCCCACACCACCAAAGCCAATCTCCACAGAGGAATGAAGGCCATCGCCGAATGGATGAAGGACAACAGGCTGAAGCTGAATTCTGACAAGACGGAGGTCCTCATCCTCGGCCCCACCCCCTCAGCCTGGGATGACTCCTGGTGGCCAGCATCGCTAGGAACAGCCCCAGAACCCACCGACCACGCACGCAACCTGGGGGTCATCCTTGACTCCGCCCTCTCCATGACCAAGCAGGTAAACGCCGTCTCCGCTTCCTGCTTCAACACCCTCCGAATGCTGCGCAGGATCTTCGACCTACGTCACGAAGAAAAACACCCAGGCTCTCGTCACCAGCAGACTGGATTACGGGAACGCCCTCTACGCAGGAACAACAACCAAGCTCCTGAGACGCTGCAACGCATCCAGAACGCCTCGGCACGACTGATCCTCGATATCCCCTGATGCGGCCACATCACACCACACCTGAGAGGCCTGCATTGGCTTCCCGTCAACAACAGGATCACCTTCAAACTCCTCATTCACACACACAAAGCCCTACACAACGTCGGACCAGCATACCTCAATGACCGACTCAGCTTCTACACCCCCACCCGCAGCCTCCGCTCTACCGACCTCGCCCTCGTCACAGTCCCCCGCATCCGGAAATCCACCGCCGGCGGCAGATCCTTCTCCTACCTCGCCGTCAAGACCTGGAACACTCTCCCTACAAGCCTACGACAGACCCAGGACCTGCTGGCCTTCAGAAGACTCCTCAAGACCTGGCTCTTCAATTAGTAGCAGCCCCCTCCCCCTCCCAGCGCCTTGAGACCCTCACGGGGATGTAGCACGCTTTACAAATGAAATGATTTGATTTGATTTGATGGCGTTCACATGAAATATCTTGAAAATAGCATTAGGATGCTCGAACTGGGTGACCAAGGAACTCTAATATTTCTTGGCAAACTTTTAAGAAATTGGTAATTAAATCAACCAAATTGCAAAGCTGGATGGCAGAGAAGGAAAGCTTGTCTAGATGTCGGCATGGGTGGCTGGTACTGAAATCATATTTCATTTTAAGAGAATCACCTCTGTTGGGAGCACCTTGTCACCGGAAGCTCAAACCGTCATTTTTTGCCTTAACTGGGGCAACCCTCAGAGTGGTTTTTGTCTTCCGGGGCCGGGCCTGCACCTAGCGGGCCTGTGGAAGCCCGGCCGCCCGGTTTCTGCTGCTGGCGGGCTGCCTGAGACGGAGTGCAGCCGGAGGGGCGCTGAAGACACCTGCTGTTCCCCAGTGAGTGCTTCCCGCCACCTGGGAACTCCGCGGCGGGGTTAGGGGCGTTTGCAGCCGGCTGCCCGGCTCGGGCCCAGCAGCGTTGGTGCCATTTTCTACCCCCGTCACTGCTGTTGCAGACTTTGCCCGCTCTCGGTGCCCGGGCCTGGCAGCGTGAGCTGTACGCCCCCACGCTTCCTCGCTGCGGCCGACTGGGGCTGGTAAACGCTACAGTTGCCAGTACTGAGACTTATTTGTTTTTTATGATAATCACAAGAAGAACAGAAATGAAACACGTTCTTTGAATTAATTGTTTTAATCTATCTTTGTGAAGACAATCTATTCTCATTTTTTATACAGATTGGCCTAATGCGGTATGGCAGACCATACCGCATTAGGCCAATCTGTATAAAAAATGAGAATAGATTGTACAAAATATTATACATTTCAGATGGCCAGTTGTTTAAAGCAGCCAATGATTCATTTGTAAATATATTTAAAGGCTATTAACCGTTTATATATAAAAAAAAAATCTGTTTTTCTTTGTATTACCAATTTAAATTCATGTTTTTTTCCCTTCCACCCCCCTTGTCTTCACCACATTGTCTTCACAAAGTATGCCTGAGTATGATTGAAATGATATGAATCCACACCCATTTTTGCACCCCAAATGAATGTAAATAACACAAATAGGATTGTTTTTCCTTTCTTTCTCCTGTGCATTTAAATTTCAATGTTAAAAAAAAACGAAAAAGTGGCAGTTCAAATAATTTAGAACAAGTTTGCATCAAAAAATAAATAGATTAAATCAAAAAACAATTAATTCAAAGAACGTGTTTCATTTCTGTTCTTCTTGTGATTATCATAAAAAACAAATACATCTCAGTACTGGCAAATGTAGTTGTTTTTGTTATTATAGGCTTGGCCTTACTGTGAATAAGCCAAACCCTTCTTTTGTATACGTAAACGCTACAGGTCATGCAGCAGCGGTGCGACGGGCCGATCCACGGACCCGCCCAGATCCCTGCAGCTTCACCTGCCTGACACCGGCACACAGGGTATCCGGAGCCAGGCCTTACTGAGGACTCCACACTCTTGCAGTGTCCTGCCTACTGCCTGAGTTTCACGTCAGCTCTGCGCCCCTGTTAGCTTACAAAATAAAGTGTCTTGGAGCGGATGCCTAGCCCTCAATAGTGTAGTACAGGAAAACGTAAGACCTCATATTGTTTTACATACAGGCGTGTGCATCCTGCGGCCGCTCCCTCTCCCCTGCCACGTCTGCTACTGCCGCCTGAGACGAGAGGTTTTTCGCCCTCCAAAATATTGGCCCAGGGAGGTCTGGACTGCCCCTGCTGTTAGAGGTGCTTGGCCCCACTCCTCCACCAAGGTTGGATGATCCGCCTTCCCTGCTAGACACCTCAACACCTCTGTGCATTATCGGTCCCACCACCAAGGATCCCCCAGACTACCACAACATACCGGCTGTGGAGCTGCATCTGGACTGGCGGTTTGGCGGCAGTGGCACTCCATGGTGGCCCTTCTCGTTGGAGGGTTCTCCAAATTGGCGCTGTGTGGTGTGTGCCTGGCGTTGTGGGCCTCCCCCTCTGGCTGGTTGTCTGAGCCGTCTCTTCAGTATCCTGCGAGCCTTCCCAGACTTCAATCTGCCTGCTGTTTCTACATTCGCCACCTCTGTACATTCCTTATTCTTGGGTCGCAGGGCTGGTGCCTCTCCTAGCAACTTCTTCAAACTGGGCGCCCCATGCCCCTGTCATTGTGAACAACTGTAGGCATCATTGTGGCTCTTCCTGGCACGAGCCCTGCTTGCCCGGGGTGCATTGTAGCTCCCCCATATCTTGTTGTCGCTTGCTGTAAGATTAGTTTGCAATGGGAAGGTCTGATCCAAAACAGCCCAAAATCACATTCGATCCACGCAGGTCAACCTGCCAGGACGGCGCCAGCTCGGACAGTGGTGTCCCCGATGCCACCATGGACCTGCCTCCAGATCGCGATGATGACCTAAAAGCGATTATGTTAGATGTCAAATCAACGGTCACAGGGATAGCGACCCAACTGGACCAGCTGTCCGCCAGACTTGACTCTGTGAAGGCATGGGTTGACTCCCACGATACCCGCCTCCTCCACGTTGAATCCAGGGTCTCGAACGCTGAGCACACAGCCACTCAGGACCACCAGAAACTTCTACAAATGGACAAAATCCTTGCTTTGATTCGTGAGAAAATGAGGACTTAGAGGCTCATTCCCGTCGGAGTAACCTCCGCATAATTGGTGTCCCAGAATCCACAAATATAGCCCGCATGGAAGACTACGTGGAGCAACTGGTCAGGGAACTCTTCAGTGATGTACTCTCCACAGTCTTCATTGTCGAAGGAGCACACCGCTCCCTTGGTCCACGCCCCGGTCCAGGATTACCTCCACGCCCTATCATCGCAAACATTTTAAACTTCAGGGATCGGGATGCTATTCACTCTTGTTCTTCCCGGACTATACTCTGACTGTACAGGCTGCTAGATGTGAATACCTCCCTGCAAAGCGAATCTTGCAAAAACACGAGGTGTCCTACTCTTTGGCATAACCAGCAAAACTGAGAGTTCGACAGGGCGCTAAAACACTGGTATTCCCCGATCCCAGGGAGGCTCTCGCTTTTGCAAAAAAAATCGACAAATGTCACGCTCCTCACCATCCAGCTCTCTGCCGATTGACGCTGATCGCCTGAGTGACAATGATAGACTAGTTGTAACGACTGGAGCTACTTCTCACTGAACGTTGTCTGAAGTTCCTGATGCTTGGCCACCCTGCTTAATTGCAAGGGTGTCCGCCGAGCCTTGCCATGCCCTACTGGGATAATTCCCAATTCTCAAATGGTTTCCCCTTATCCAAGTTGAGTGTTCCTGGGATAGGAAAGGGAGGTCTCTCAGCCTTATTGGGGGGTTGGTGTGGGTGTGGGGGTGGAGGGTCCCTATTCTGCTGCTGTTCTTTCTCTTCCCTGTTGTGGGTCCCTGGGGTAGGGTGGGTTGGAAACTCAGCCTAATTGAGGGGTTGGAGTGGGTGTGGGGTGGAGGGTTTTTCTGTTGTTTTTCTTTGAATGTTGGGGACAGGGGGTGGCACTGGGGATGGGGCTTGGGGGCTGCTTACGTTACATTTGATCAAACCTTGCCTAGTCAAATCTCACGCTCTCTGCTGAGATCTCCATGGGAAAAGGGATCAGATTGGGGTGTTTTTTGGTTTTATGTACTCCTTGACGTGTAGGGGTTCTCTTTTGCTGCTGTTTGATCAACCCACACTGTTTCTTTATGCTCGGATTACTACATTGCACTGTGGTCCTTGCTCTCCTCTGAAATGAGCCTGCTGATAACACTCCGCTTTGTACAAATAGGACTGCTGGTACCTCCCTCCCTCAAACTGCTCCACTCACCTGGCTGTTGCACACTGGGGGTCTTTGCTGTCACTGGGCCCGCCCCGTTTATATGCTCCCTACTCGCCATATCACTTTCTGTTGACATTTCTTATGCATCTTTGCGCACGGGCACTACCACGCAGCTGTACACCATCTGCGTCCGCCTGAAATGTCTTCCATTCTTGCTGCGCAGCATTCCTCTTAGACCCACCACAACATAACTGAGATCGTCTGTTGGACCTGGAATATCCGTGGTCTGAACGACCACCGAAAAGCTTGCCTTATCCACTCCCATCTACAGCAACATAGGGTGGACTTATGTCTCCTATAAGAGACGCACCTCACATGTGGGTCCCTTACCAGATTACAGGAATGTGCCTACCTGTGGATTTTGGGTCCTAGTGCAGCCGGCAGCTAGGAAAACATAGTAAACTAGACACCTAGGGGAATCTAGGATGGGGTGACTTGTCTGGCTCTCACCAGGTTATGTTACCCAGAATCCCTTGCAAACCCTCAAACTTTGTCAAAGAAGCACAGTCATTTTCCTCACATTTCTGTGATGGAAAGTCCTGTAATCTGCGTATACCCACAAAACTCCACCAACACCACATTCCCCAAAGTCTTCCAATAAAAATGGTACCTCACTTCTGTGGGTAGGCCTAGTGCCGTGACAGGAAACGGCCCAAAACGCAACGTGGAGACACCACATTTTTACTGTGAAAACTGAGCCCATTTTTGCAAAGTGCCTAGCTGTAGATTTTAAACCCTAGATCTGCCGGCACTTAGGAAACCTAGCAAACCTATAAATTTTTTAACACTAGACACCCAGGGGAATTCAGGATGAGGTGACTTGTCTGGCTCTCACCAGGTTCTGTTACCCAGCATTCCTTGCAAGCCTCAAACTTTGTAAAAAAAAACACATTTTCCTCACCTTTCTGTGATGGAAAGTTCTGGAATCTTCATTGGGCCACAAAATTCTACCCACCCTGCGTTCTCCAAAGTCTCCCGATAAAAATGGTACCTCACTCGTGTGGGTGGGTCAAGCACCCGCGACAGGCTAGGGCCCAAAACTTATAGTGGAGACTTCAAAATTACCTATCACAAAAACACCTGGTTTTGCAGGGGAGGCACCTGGGTTTTTGGCCCCGAGCTCAGCGACCATCTAGGGAAACGTACCAAACTCACACATTTCTGAAAGCTAGACACCCTGGGGAGCCCAGTGAGGTATGGCTTGCGTGAATCCCCCTACCCCGAATCCCCTGCAAACCTCAAATTTAGCTGGGACTTGTTTTCACATTTTCCTTACTTTTCTGTTTGGGAAAGTTGTGTGATCACCGGGCTGACACAAATTTCCTACCACCTAGCGTTTCCCCAGGTCTCCTGATAAAATGGTGCCTCACTTGTGTAGGTAGGCAGAGTGGCTACAGCAGGAAATGTCCCAAATTGTACTGTGGTGACTTCAAAGTTACCTATCCTGAAACTAACCCTGGGTGGAGCAGGACTACGCGGAGGTCCAACCAACTCCGTTCCGCTGCCACCCTCCATCCCTCCTAGTAAGAATTAAATAAAAAGATATTAAAGGTAAAATACTAAAGACTTACCTTGACTGCATCATCCCCTGGCTGCCGTCTTCCTCTTATTCACCGTTTCATGGTGATCTGCACAAGCTTGCGCACCTGTGCATTTCTTGCAAGGAATGCGCATGCGCAGATCACTGTGAAATAGTGATGAAGAGGAGGACGGCAGCCCGGGGACGCCGTAGTCAAGGTAAGTCTTTATTATTTCACCTTTTAATGTCTTTTTATTTAATTCTTATTAGGGGAGGTGGAGGCGGGGGTAGGTAAACTCCGCTCCGCCACAGAGTGTGCGGAGATTTGCTTACTCCACGTTCTCCGCGGCACGCGAAGTAGGCAAATCTCCACGTAGCGGAGCTCTCTGCCCGCGGTTACCTAAAACTACCTGGTTTTGCAGAGGGGGGCACCTGGTTTATTGGCCCGGGCTCGCAGCCATCTAGGGATACCTACAAAACTCACAAATTTTTTAAAACTCGACACCCTGGGGAGCTCAGTGAGGTATGACTTGCGTGAATCCCCTAAAGTTTCCCTACCCAGAATGCCCTGCAAATCTCAAATTTAGTTAAAAAAAATCATATTTTCCTCACTTTTCTGTGAGGAAAATGTGTGGGATCACCGGGCTTTCACATATTTCCTACCACCTAACGTTCTGCCAGGTCTCCTGATAAAACTGTGCCTCACTTGTGTGGGTAGGCATAGTGGCTGCAACACGAAATAGCGCAAATCGTAATGTGGTAACTTAAAATTGACCTATCCAAAAACTTCTTGATTTTGCAGGGGGGGGCAGCTTGTTTTTTGGCCCGCGGCTCACGGCCATCTAAGGAAAGCTACCAAACCTACACATTTCTGAAAACAAGAATACCCTGGGGAGTCCAGTGAGGTATAGCTTGCATGGATCCCCCAATGTTTTCCTACTCCCCTGCAAACCTCAAATTTAGCTGAAAGAAATCACTTTTCCCACACATTTTTGTGTGGTATCACTCTGCCGGCACAAATGTCCTACCACCCAGCATTCCCCTTGGTCTCCCGATTACAATGATACCTCACTTGTGTGGCTGTCTAGTGCATAATCAGCTAAAAGCGTATTTTTGTAAAAATGTAGCTCTTAGAAGTTGTGGTGCTATATCCTTAATCCCTATGTTTTTGGCCCTTCCCAGTCTCATGCCTTTGGCCCACCCACACAAGTGAGGTATCATTTTACTCGGTAGAACAACGGGAACGCTGGGTGGTAGGGCATGTGTGCTGGCTTGGTGATCCCACACAATAATGTGTGGAAAAAGTGATTTTTTTCCAGCTAAATTTTAAGTTTGAAGGGGATTCTGGGTAGGGAAATGTTGGTGGATCCACGCAAGCCATACCTCACTGTACTCTCCAGGGTGTTCAGTTTTTAGAAATGTGTAGATTTCCCTAGATAGAAATGGGAGATTTCCCTAGATGGCTGCTGAGCCCGGGGCAAAAAATCCAGATGCCCCCCCTGTAAAGCCAGGTCGTTTTGTGGTAATTTTGATGTCTCCACAATACGTTTTGCCTCTCGCGGGTACTTGACCTACCCACAGGAGTGAGGAACCATTTTTATCAGGAGACTTTGGAGAATGCGGTGTGGGTTGGAGTTTGTGGGCTAACGAAGATTCCAGAACTTTCCATCACAGAAATATGAGGAAAATGTGTTTTGTTTTACAAAGTTTGAGGTTTGCAAGGGATGCTGGGTAACAGAACCTAGTGCCCCCCCTGCAAAAGCAGGTCATTTTATGATAGGTAATTTTGAAGTCTCCACAGTATGTTTTGGGCCCTTGCCTGTCGTGAGTACTTGGCCCACCCACAGAAGTGAGGTACCAATTTTATCTGTAGACCTGGGGAAACACTGTGTGGGAGGAAATTTGAGTCAGCCCGGTGATCTCACAACTTTTTCACACAGAAATTCGAGACATTTTTTTTTTCCAGCAAAACTTGAGGTTTGCAGGGGATTCTGGGTAGGAAAACGTTGGGGGCACACACAAGTCACACCTCGCTGGACTCCCACGGGTGTCTAGTTTTGAGAAATGTGTGGGTTTGTTAGCTTTCCCTAGATGGCTGCGAAGCACGGGGCAAAAAAGTCATGTGACCCCCCTTATGAATATTAGTTGAAGTGTATACAACAGTTAAGTACAATTCTCAGCACTAACATTCATTTCACTATCAGTACTATAATGCTTGCCCTTAAAAATGAGGTTACACAATTAAATACTAGGCTTGGTTCTATAGCTATCATTGTTGCAGGGTCAATCATTGGAAAGCACTGGATTGAGGTAAAACCATCTAAATTAAGGAATGGTGGGCAAAGATGTGCATTATATACATGAGACATAACGTGGTGTTCATCAAGGCAATGATAGATCTGAAAGATGGAAAGGGAGGATTATTTGGAGTCATTTTTTGGACTATCATCATGTAATTTGATTGGGAGTTCAAATGAAAGGATGTGCTATTTTATAATGGACACATGCCTTTGTTGTTAAATATGTCAATTTCTTTAAATAAGGATGAGAATGCATGCATGTGTATAGATTTTCTAGTTCTGCAATAAAAGAAAGGCAGATGCCATGGTGGGGAAACAGGTGAGTGAGCCTATCAGAGGAACGACACACAACCACCTCCACCTCTAGATGAGCATGGCCATGTGCAGTGGGGTTTACCGCAGTGGCTGGACCCCAGGCATTCGGCCATGTGCATTGGAGTTGACTGCTGGGCCTTAACTATAAACCAACTCTCCATTGGTGGCCAAAACCCACACTACATGATCTTTGGCCTCATGCGATCAGTGTTACACTTATACTGGTCTCTGGCCAGGCTGTGTGTCCAACACTTCACAGGTAGCCCTTCAATGTGTAAGGCCTTCAGCAATGCGCAGTGAGATTGTCTACAGGCTCTGGCCTCTGGCCATCCTATGTTCCTAATACTTCATGCGCCTCCACTTGCAGCAATCCACGCCCTTTAACCTTTCACAGAGGGTGTTGCTGAAGGGCATAGACCCTGGGTATGCCCTGCACTCAACACTCACTGAGCCTGTAACTTCAGGTTTGTAGAGGCTTCCGTGGTGTACAGCAGCTGGTTAGCTACAGGACCTGGCTTTCAGTCAGGTCCTTCAATCAACACCTTCGGCTGTGCACTGCAGGGGACTGTTGCAGGCCCTGACCTACAGCCAGGACTTGCAACCCATCCACCACAGGTTGCCAAACCCCAGTGGTCACAGCCTTCAGCCATGTTTAGCAGGGTGACTGAAGTGCCATGCGTCTGGCCAGCCACTGTTCACCTTTCCAGGGGCAGCCAACACATGCAGCGCACAGCCTTCAGCCATGTGCCACAAGGATTTGAATGTGGGCCTTTGGCCATGCACTGCAGGGGTAGGCTGCAGGACCCTTTTATTCATGACCATTGTATGGGCAGCTGAGTAGGTCGCAGGGCCAGGCCCTGCACGGTACCCTCCACAGATGTACAACTCTGTGGCTGTTGGCTAAGCACAGCACTCATGTTCTAAATACTTACATTGAAAAATAAATTGCAGGGGTTGCAGATCATTAGTTTGTGAATCTCGATTCCTACGAGGGCCAGTGGGTCCAAGGGAAGTTCATAATTCCACAAACCCAACACAATACCCTTAAAAAAAAATATTCCATTACGACGCTCAGTGCACCGTGTTGGCTAATGGTCGCTGAAACAGAAATGTTTCTGTGAAAGCAACCTTATCAGAATGCTGCAGATGTATGAATCCAGCATCACAGTGCATACATCGAGATAAAGCACCCAAGTCTAAGGGATGCTTTTTTTTAATGGAGGATCCATAAATTAAAGGTCCAGAAAGCTCTAAAATGTAACCTCTTCATGCCCAACCTATGTATCTTTTTAAACACTAATTTCTTGAAAATACTGAACAGATTTAAACTAACCCAACAAAAGCACAATCCTTGAGTACATTTCTGCCTTTGCAAATATTGTGGTGCAAAATATTGTGGTGCAATTCAATTCCTTCGTTTTTTCTGCATCAAAGAGCAAAAAACCTTAAGAGAATTAAAATGGGAAATCACACTTTTGTCCTTCTCCCCCTCCTTTCTTGGGCCCGAATTACGACTAAACCTGACATAAAGAACCCGCCGGGGGCATATTATCAAGGGACGGGCGATACATTATCGCCGCTTTTATCGGCAGGAAACTGCCGATAAAGCGGCGATAATGGCCTTGATAATATGCTCTATGAATTCCTATCGAAGCCCATGTTAGATGTGAAGACATCTAACATGGGCTTCGATAGGAATTCATAGAGCATATTATCAAGCCCATTATCGCCGCTTTATCGGCAGTTTCCTGCCGATAAAAGCGGCGATAATGTATTGCCCGTCCTTGATAATATGCCCCTTAGTCCAAAGAGGTACTTTCTTGGGGAACATTTCATGCATATTAGTTGAATGCCACTAAGTTGTTAAGAAAACAAGCAACGCCTTTCTGATGGAAGCAGTGATGACCTAACCATAACTTTGCTGAGGCCATCGCCACCACTGTAATATGGATTTACATAATTAAAATGCTTCAATTAAGCAATTATTTCTTTTGCAGGTGTGCATTTATCATCATTATCCAGCACACAGTGTGAGCCCTGCTGCTTTTGCACCCCAGCTGAATGCAGCCCTCACTCAACCCTGGCTGCAATGTTTGTGAAAGTATGCACAGGTTGGGTCTTCGATGACTAATTTCACTATCCCAGAGACTCAATGTATGGGTTGCAAACATACTTTGTGTTAGATTGTAGCACATGAACGTTGCTTCTTGGCACTTGGGTGCGGAGAAGAACTGAGCCTGACATAGCACTGGTGGTGGGTACACGCAGTCCCACACAGACGGGTGTGGAGGACAACTATGAGGTTCTGAGGGAACAGCAGGTACGGCAGGCATGGAGGGACCGGTAGGCATGGCTGCGCAGAGGTGAGGATGCCATTCTAAGTGCTGCATAACCTTCACATAAACGTGGACTTTTCCCAGATGCATAGCGGGAATCTTCACATACACAGATGTAAGCCTTCCTTGATAAACTGGCTGTGAACAAGGCTGTCATGCAGACGTGCTGCACCAATGTAAAGGGCAGTCACTTAGCCACAATCATCTTTTGGTACAGATCAGGAGACAGTCAGTGCTTCACAAAATAGTTAATCTGGCAGAATTGTCTGCCGAAAGAGCTACACCAGCTGTCCGTCACCTGATGTATGCAGAATCGGCCCAGGCTGCCTGTCTCCCTCTTGCAAGGGCAGAGAATCTCTGCAGCACCTGGTAACGACCATCTGGCAATGTGAATATTGTGTTTAATCATTTGCACCTAATGGACGAATGTTGACTCCAATTTCCATGTCGACTACTCTAGGCAAAATGTTGATAGAATTAACTTAAACCTTCGTGACGTGAACTGGTAACGATGCGTACCAGAACATATGCTTAAACATTGGAAGTGGTTAGTGTAAAATGTTGCAGTAGGCATAGTCTTTCTGGCTCGAGAGGGACCATATTCTACATTTTATTGAAATTACATTTGATCCAAGTGTTCTGGGCAGGTTTTTGAGGAGTATTGGGACTCAATCACCAACATCCAATCATGTTCTTGTTCTGATGCTAAAGGACTTACCTCAAGAACAGGTAGACAATTAGTGGCCGGCTTCAAAACGTACTGCAACAACTGCAACTTCAAAAGGCACTCATGCAAGGCACTCTTTGCCAACAATAGAATCATTTGGCAAAGCCAATAGGTCTCGGTTTCATTTTTTTTGCAAATGCTTGTTTCATCCTAATTGTTATGTATTCTATTCTCCCTCCTGACGGCAGACAGTGATATTGCTAATATTGGTTAAAAAAAGTCTTGTGATGAATTTACAAGAAGAAGAAAGTTGAATTGCTTCAGAGGAAGGGCCTGTGTTTCTGGGTGTGACAACAGGGATTTTATCCTTAATTTATGTTTTCATTAAACCTCAGTTTCCACACTCCTCTGCCATCATGTATTTTGCTTTTTAAGAATCTTTTTAGTAAGCAAAGGTCGGCATTGCCGATTGTACAATAAAAACACAAACAAATCAGCATGTGCAAACAAATTAACAGAAAAAAACGATTACAGTTGGACTTCTGCTAAATCACTTTAAATTATAAACAAAGACAACAAAACATACTATGAAAACTGAAACTGAGCGGGTATCTGATTGCCTCCCTTAAGTCAGTTGCCTAAACTTAGCGGCATATTTACAAACCCTCAGCAACACCGGAGTGTCACTTTTTTTGACGCTCAAGTGGCGAAGCACCGTTTTCCATATTTACAAGGTGGCGCTAAGCCACTTTGCATGGCTTAATGCCATCTTGTAAATATGCCCCTTTCCTCCGCAGTCTTCTGCGGCAAAGGGGCGTGCAACAGGTGTTGCAGTGGGTGTTCTACCACAACACCCATTGCTTTTTAATGTTGCCTTAAATTTAAGAGGCTAAGGCTGTTTCCATGTGTACTGCACTCTGCAGCACACCATTATTAATTGTTTATGTGCAGGACAATGTCCCTTGCTGCACATAAACAATCATCCCTGCAGCGCAGGCATCCCTGCTACATAGCAGCAGGGTGCCTGCACTGGTGTTAGGCAGCTTTATTTGTGCCAGCGGAAACACAGAAGTGTGGCATTTTCTTGTGAATACAGCACATCCCTGAATTTTGAAAATGTCAGAGCGCAGCACTGCCAAATATGGCACAACACCAAGCTCCAACATTTTCTTGCAAGTATGCCGTACTGTGGGCTAGAATAACAAACATTTTACGCTGGATTAGTGTCAGAAAAGTTATGCTAACCAGCACAAAATGTTTTTTTCTTAATTTCCTTGTTTTATGCTGTGAAGTACTCTGAAAGGAACGCAAAGCAACACAGAAGCAATTGCCAAGGGGGCGTTACATTGGTGGTGCATTGCCGTTCCCATGCTACCACCAATGCAAAACCCTATCTACAAACAATATCATAGATGGTTTAGCGTCAAAAGTGAACTCTATTTGGAATAAGTCGTTAAGAGAAGAACGTTTTTTATTTCTCGTTTGTTTTCCGACTATGCATGCGTACTACACTGTGCAGCACACATACAAAGTAGAAAAAGTTCTAAAGGGTGTCTAAGCATAGTATTTTGTACAGGAAGGGTACCCTTCCTATACAAGACCTATGTTAGGCACAGGCACGCACCCTAGCGCTATGGTGCTAAGGTGTGTGCTTGGTGCAAGGCAGCTAAGATCAGCGGTGGTGCTAGGGAGAGGGGAGGAGAGAGCCATATCTCTGTGTATATGCTGCTTTCCTGATCCCTTCCTGTCACACAATGCAGCACAGCATGTTTGCCTGCTGCGCTGTGTTCCGTATCTTGTTTGAAAATCTGGGCCTCCATGTCTTATCTAAGTGAATCTTGATAATCATTAAAATCATGCGTAATTCAACATGTAATACATGTTTAGATTTCATTACATTGCTGCATTCCAGTAAATGCCCTCTTTGTTTTTATCAGGATAAGATTCAGCTTGAGATGACTCCTTTCTTGTTGCTATTGTTGTATACTATATACAGAAGATTAGGCTTCCCCACACTTCACTTCCCATGTCTAAACCACCTATAAAAACACTCTTTGTCAAAGACAATAGCTTTTTTTTCCCAATTCTTTGTGGTCAATGCTATTGGCGGTGCCAATGCTTTCTGGTCCCTGCAGTCGGCTATAAAATTATCCATGATTATCAAAGCCAATACCAGTGACTGGTCATCTTGAAATTATATGTTTATACTTTCAAGCTGGCCACCATGTTGTTTGATGCAATGTGGCCTTACACAAAGTGGTGAGATGCAATGAAGTGGCCATCTTGGATGAATACATTATTTTCTGTTCTTTCAAAATCGCAGTCACTTAGCTTCACGTAATGTGGAGGCCCTCTTGAAAGTATAAAACATTTTCTATACTGTTAAGATTGCGACTGTGTTGCATCATCCACCCTGATGACCATCTTGAACAGAAAAGAAATAGGCATTCAAGAATGCTAGCTACTGCTATTGGCTTTGCCAGTGCTGACCAATTTTAAAAGCATCTGGCATTGGCACCACCTATAAAGGCAGCCAGCATGCAACCAGAGGGGTGGTGGGAGAGGTGCAGGGGAGAAAGAGAAGACTCTGGAAAGGGGGAGACAGGAGACACAGAAAAGTACTGAAGGACAACATCCTGGGCATCAGCAAGCCTGCCATCTAGTCCCTGCTGTGTTACACAGCTAAAATATCACATTTTAAAGATTGTGCTATAAAAATATCTCAGCAAGAACATCGACTGTAAAACTATTGCGAAGCTAAGTATATGTAGGTAAGAAAAAATGTGTTAAAATTATTTTCACATACATGGACTATGGGCCAGATGCATCAAGCATCCATTTTGCGATTCCTTATTAGCGAAAAATAAGGAATCACTAATAAGGAATAGCAAAATGGAATGCATCAAGAAATCACTACAAAAATAGTGATTTCTTAGAATTCCTTAATTGCGACTCGCAAATTGCGAGTCGCAATTAAGGAATACCTTCCCATTCATTCCTATGGGCCTACAGGCCCATAGGAATGAATGGGAAGGCAATCTCATTTGCGAATCGCAATTAGCGATTCACAAATTGACATAGCGATTTCAAGGGTGCAGGGGTGTCCAAAGGACACCCTGTTGCACCCCTGAATTTGATCTGTGTACATATGTTGTGCACACACATGCCCTTAGGGCATGTGTGTGTCCAACATGAAACTTTGAAAAATGCACTTTAGTGCATTTTTCAAAGTTTTTGCAAATTACCATGAAGTTGTACTTCATGGTAATTTGCGTGCCCTATTAGCGAAATCGCTATTTTTAAAACATTCACGCATTGCATTTAAGGAATCTCAATTTGAGATTCCTTAAATGCAAACTATCGCAATTTAGCGAATTCTCTATTTGCGATTTTTGCATTTGGGATGATGCATCCCAAATGCAAAAATACCGGTCGCAAAGGGGCAGATTCTGAGAATCTGCCCCTTTGCGACCGTTTTTTAGCTTGATGCATCTGGCTGTATGTCTATTGTATCTTTAAGGTATGTAGATGTCACAAAGACAGTCATAGCCTCACCCTGAATGATTTTAAACATTTAATTGGAAGTCTTTATATTATATTTCAGATCAGAAAACGAAAGAAAGAAAGAACATTGGACCAATAAAGTATTAAAAAAAAAATCATTGATATACAAGCAAATTTGGGATTCAATGAATGTTTATTGATCCTACTGTTTTTGTGTTTTGCAGTTTTAAGACAGATGAGTAGTTTATGATAATGACTGAGGAAGGTGGAGATCAATCAAAGATTTTTACTACTTAGTACACTTACTGGCCGGTCACAAAATTGATGTGTCGAAGAAGGGACACATTTAAGGAATGTGAACCAAAGACTCTGTCGCAATGCCCTCATCAGGCGGGATATTGGGATTGGTGCATTTCCCTATAGCACAATCTCCCAACACTGCTTACCCAAGAGTAGCAAACATAAAGGGGCATAGCAGTACTGAAGACGCAACAAGAGCAATAACTGGCACGTGATATTTTTAATTACATTGTAATTCCCTGGGAAATGCTTCAATAACTATAAACAAAAGACAGACAATGCTGTCCATCAACCTCACTCTAATGGAAACTGTTGTAAATAGAAAGTCCCTGAGCCAGGTATACAGTTTTATTCAGGTTTAGTTCCAGGGTAAGTTAGGCAGAAGAAGATTGGTAGATGGAAGTATAGCCCCATCATCACACATTCCAGCACTCATCCTGGCTGAGCAGTTGGGAAGATGAAGTGTGTTACTCCGGTGAGCGATCTCTCACCCGAGGTCCTCACCCAAAGTTCCATATGGCTGTTAGCATCCAAAGCGGTGTAGCACAGTGACTTCCTTGTGGTAGCGTCTCACGTATAATGTGCATCGTAATTAAAGTTGTGCTGTGTCCTTCAACACTCCACACAAACTGCAATCAAAGTCCAGTGTTCTGTCCTGCATTAGCGCATGTTAGCAGCATTTGTAACGACGCTCGCTTTATATCTCTAATGAGATGCAAAGTAGGCATTTCTTCAAAGAACAACAGGGAAAATATCGCTAACAGCGCTTCTCCCTATTGACAAGATGGCACAGGAAAACCATAGCCATATAAAAAGCCGCCCTAACCGCGGTTATCGCCATTAGCTAACGTCTGCAAATTGTCAAACTTACCTATATTTATAAAGGGAGGTGGATTCTAAGCCTGAATCCACATCTCCCTATTTACAAGGATTCCCTGATCGCCCCATTTGTATCGCTGGATTTCCAGCGATGTCCCTTTATTCTGCAGCTATTGCCGGATTGTTTAACGCTGTGGAGATAAATGTTGATAATACCACGTTATCTCAGCGTTTCAATCGAGCGAACGCCAGCTTTATCAAAAATATTTTTCATTGTGTTGTTAATATGCCCCTGAGTCTTGTTCATCAGATAAAAGAAAAGACTATATCCAACCTATCCCTTGTAATTTAACTTTTACAACCAAAAGTAAGGCCACAGACCTTTACATCTTTCAAGCAAAATAAGAATAACAACATTCTCAATGCATTATTGAATGCATTATTTAACTCGTGCACTCCATCTGATTTCTGTCAATGAATTACAACCAATTATCAAAACTTCAAGAACATTTTACTACATTAATTTAACTTCACCGAAATTGCATTCTTATGATTCTTAATATCCGATAAGGAATACTTTAGGGACAAAGAATCTTGAGTTCTTACAGACTGGTGTGAAAACACATAATAATTAATTCTCCTAACTGGACCTCACTGCTTCGTGTCCTTATCATGTGCCTTTAAAGATTGCCCTCCCTCTGCCATTGCATGCATAAGACGTCTCATGATCTAATCACGGTAGGAAATGTTAAGCCTATTAAATTATAAAATAATCACCAAAAACATTCTTACTATCCCTCCAGGAAGTCACACAGGCCCGTATCAAAGGCATACTTTTACAGCTATAAATGATAGGGAACATTGTGCCTCCACAAAAACTTGGCTAAATAACTCCTTGCAGCCAATAATGTACATACTAGTTCCTGCTGGTTTTATAATTATAAGAGCAGAATGATAGAAGATGCACAGTAGGGGTGTTTCTTTATTTCACAGTTGCTCACTCAAAAGAAAATTGAAGCACAGTCACTCACAACATTTGAAATACTAAAAGCAGCCTAGCCTAGCTCTCCTCAAGAAACTAACTACCTCAACATTATACACCATGCCCGATGTCACACAAGACTTTTCTCTTTGAATTTGCAGAATATCTCAACAATCAAAAGACTCTCTCTTAGAAAACGTTGTTTATAGAAACTTCAAAATCGCTGAAGTAATGTTAGCTATCCTTACACAGCTGAACTTCTATGAGCGCTCAGAAGTCACAATCTAGTCCAATTCTCGAAATTATCCCACACATAAGAGGAGGGAAAATTTGCGATTCAGTATTTTTAGACTGCAAAATATTATTTTCCATGAACCAATTGAAGTTAACTGGTCTGACCATCATTTGCTCCCAGGGACATCCACATCATGAAATTACACATACCGCAGCTCATCTCTTCTAAAAGATCCTGTCATGAATTATCTAACAATAAAATTAAAACTGCTATCAGGATGATGATGCTTACAATACCATATTTAATTATGCAAATAGTGTCTTCTCTAGCTATGAATCAGCATTAAATTAAACTATATATTAAAAAACCTATTAAATTCAAGACAACACCTTAAAAAAACAATTCATTAAAGAATTCTCCCCAACTTAAAATATATGAAAATACCCAAGTACTCTCTCCAAGTTAAAAACAATGAGGAAACAATATATAGCGGATGTCATCAGAGCCAAAATACAACATTGCACAGAAACAGCAAATAATTCTATTAACCGACCATTTGAATTGTTTTACATTATTAAACAAATGTGAAAACTTAGAATAATAGCATGCCTTTGATTTCAGTCTCCTATTGCAATTAGTTCATCCACTGCTTCTCCACAAAAATCTCATCACTTACAGAATCCTTTTCTCAGAGTACAAACATAATAAAGGTTAATCTAATCCCATCCATAACAACCAAATTGTCCCAAATGCAAACTTCAACCGCCCCCTGATATAAATGATCCTGATATCAGAAGTTAACCCCTCTACAGTCCTAAAAGATCTACACCCAACACATTACATTAACGATATCCTTCATGCCAATCTCACAAAATCCAACTTTGATCTCTTCATCAAACTCTGGTGTGTTCTCTCATCAACTTGTCAGTGCAAAACAACATCTATTCTGAATGTCTAAAAATGGGAACAACCAATCCTATCCTAATAAAGTCCTCTGCTGATGTGAATGTGCTGCCTAACTTCAGAGCAATTGCAAATCTTCTATGGATGACAAAAGGGACTGTGAAATATGTATCTAATCAACTAAATACTACTCTATGTGGGAACCATCTTCTTGGGGTCAATCTGGCTTTTGCAAATGTCAAAGCACAGAAACAGTCATTTTGAAAATCCCAGATGGTGCTTACTCAATATTGTATAAAGGGGGAGTTGGCTACTAGTTCTGTTACTTACTTGATGTTACTTGATCTTCAGTCGAACATTGAAGGCACTGTGCTTCAATGGCTCTTTTCGTACCTCAATAATAGAAGTCACCTAGTAATGACGGGCCATTTGAACTCCAATACTGTACCTGTGATATGCCACAGGAATTCATTTAAGCTCCTACTCTTTTTAACATTAGATGGAGCCTCTAACAATGTTCTGTAAAGAAAATAATATATCAATGCATCAATATGTTCATGATATGCAACTACACTTCTTACCGAGACACTCAAAGTCTAAAAACCTGCCAAGCGACTCTTCAGTTCTGAATGTCCCAGAATGTATAGGCCCTGAATCCTCTCAAAAAATGAATATATCTTCTTCCATAGATCAACTGATATCACAAACCAAGTCAACTCACTATTTTAAGTGCAATCAATTGTTTCCCCCACACTCATGTGTGAAGTGAAATCACTGAACAGATGGATAGGCAGCCTGCTTAATATGACACCTAATGTAGGCCATACAGCCTCGGAGGTGGAAGCTACGCTCTATTCTTTAACAAAATTACACCCCCTCTCTCATCTTCCTGATTTCACTCTGAAGGTTCACTACCTTGTGGTATCGTACATTGATTATTGCAAGTCCACATTGGTCAACCTAAAGTCACATTTGAGCCACTTAGAGTAGCGCTACACTCAGTTTAAAGATTAGCTTTTAGCATCAAGAAATTTAATTGTATGTCCACTCTTTTGAAAGATCTCTACTGGCTTACTCTGGAAACAAAGCCAATAAAGTCAACATTGAAACAAAACTCAAATTCAAAGCACACTGTATTATTAATAAAGCCCTATTTGATAACCAGCCAAAATACCTTCATGACTCATTTAAACTCTCTGGCAGAGAGACAGGGCAAAAAAGCTAATAAACCTTTCAATTGGCATCCAAGGAGTTCCTTCATTACTGGACAGCAAATGAGCCTTTCACTGGAGCAACCCCTACAATTTGGAAATCTTTACCTGAAGAAATAAGATGTACCAGGAATGTTCTAGCTTTTTTTAATATATAGGTTTCATCTATGGCTATATCAGTAACCCCTTTAGGTCCTCCTTTCTCCTTTGTGTTGTGAAATTATGTCTTTTTTAATTTCTACTACTCAAAATTGTTGCTAGCCATATTATTCTTCTTCACACTGTCTTTTTTATCTTCTATCTCCTCCCACTGATATTCCAGAGTCTTCTTTCCATTCATCCTGCTGATACCACACTATACACTTTATCCTCACCCATCCTCCTTCTCCTTTTCCCCAGTGGCCTCTTGTTCTCTTGTCCTATCCTCTAACATTTTATCCTCACCAATCCTCCTTCTCCTCTTCTCCAGGCCTCTTGTTCTCTTGCCCTATCCTCTTTCCCCCTTTGAAAACTAATTTTGAACATTCAATGTATTGACTCATTCAAACTCATAATTTTTTTTATTTATAATTTTGTAAAGCACATAGCAGGCCTGACATAGATATTAAAAAGCAGAGGGTTTAACACAGAGCCTTGGGTGACACCAGAAGTTAAATCTTGAAATTCAAATCTGGCTGAACAGGGTCAAAACGTACGGTTTCCTTGAGAAATAAAGTTAGCCAGGCAAGGGCCTTTCCTTCCAAGCCCAAAGAAGATAGGAGTTCAAGCAAGATGGAGCAAGACACAGTTTCAAAAGCTGTGCTAAAGTCCAATAAGATAAGCGCAGCTGTACTGCCCTCATTCAATAGTCAAATTCAAATTCAAATTGAAAATCTTTATTCGGTTTCCATAATTTGTTGAAAAACCATAAAAGTTCATCTAAAAATACAGTCATTATTTACAGTTCAGTTCGTTATTGGATTAAGTACGTGCAAGGTGGTTACAAATTCATCAAATAGTTATACATTATTGGAGACAAAAAATAAATACAGTCTGATTAAAAGTCTTCTATGACTTTAGTTAATCCAAATTAGGACGGTGATTAACACAAAATTTCAGAAAGCAAACTATAGCTTTAGCATATATTTCATTTTCCAAAAACTGCAACACTAAAAAAGCTGGGCGACAACCACAAATGCCCATCGATGTCAATAAAGTTACAATCCACCGTTTACATGGTGCAATATAAAATTTACAAAAAAACAATATGTGGATTGAAGATTGTGAGAAAATATCATCACACGGGCAAACAGGTAAGTTCATGGACCAATCATTTTGCTGGGGAAAAGAAATTAACCTATGGAAAATATGAAATCTAAAACGGGTCAAAAGAAATTTTTCGTACAAATTCATACTGTATGTTAAATACGGTTGCAGTGCAGAGACATTCTGAATAGACAATAAATGCTGAACTGAGCTTTTGCCTATTTCATTTGAAAGGTTCTTTGGTCGAGGCCCTGCATGCATCGCGTAAGTTTTCTTAATGTTTACTTTAAGATTTAAACTATTCATAAAACTACAGTATTTATTTAGGGTCCGCTGTAATTGAATGGGGGTTCTAGCAAGGATCACTGCGTTGTTGGCATATAATAATGCTGGAATTGGCCGACGACGAATTGTTGGGAGATCTTTACACCCTTCCAACATGGCTGCTTCTAGCCCATTTGTATATAGCGTGAAGAGGAAGGGGGCCAGAACACATCTTTGTCTGACCCCCCTCTCTATCCGGGAGGATTCAGTAAGTTCTCCCGCCGTACCGTGTCTTACTTTAGCTGTTGCTCCCGAGTACAGCTCGCGCAAGAAATTCACCAATATAGGGTCCACTCCCATTTCTAGGATGATTGACCACAGCTTTGTATGACTAACACAGTCAAAAGCTGCGGTCAAATCAACATATACCATGTGGAGGTAACCCCATTTAGCTTGTACATATTTTCCAACAAGAAGTGTTAAATTCAGCACCTGGTCCACTGTACCTAATCCTTCATGGAACCCATATTGTAGGTCTGAGATTATTTTATGATCGGCAGACTAGACGTGAAGTCACTCTAGTAATATGCGACCTACGACCTTGACGAAGGAGTCTAAAAGTGAAATCGGTCGGTAACATGTTGGACTTTGCCGGTCACCTTTTTTAAAAATTGCCACTAAAATTGAAGTAGACCAGGAATCAATTAGTGCCACATTTTTTGCTGCTTCGAGCACTATTGTAAGAATAGGGGACCAAAGATCGAGGTTATGTTTAAAAAGATCCACAGGGACCCCATCGGGCCCTGGTGCTTTTCCTGATTTTGAAGCTTTTAAAGCGTTTAATACCTCCGTGTGAGTGAAAGTTAGCTGGAAAGGGTAAACCACTTCTAGAAGGGATAGTTCACTCCTAACGTACTCAGAATGCTCAGAATGCTCTATGTTCGCATCTGGGTCCTGACTAAATATTTTTGAGAAGTGGTTGACCCATGTTTGGGAATCTATGGCAACATCTAACTTTGGAGTATCACTTCGTTGAAGTAGGAAAGGAGATTTAACTACTTTCCAAAAAGTAGAACTATATTTAATTAAACAGCTATTATGTAGCTGAGTCCATAAATCATTCCTTATCTCTTTTTTGCGTTTTTTTAAAGCCGCAGCATAAGCTTTTCTAAGGTTGGTAATCTCTTTTCTGTCCAGATTATGTTTGTTTAAAGCTACTTTTAGTGCAGAGTAGATTTTAGTGCACTCATGATTAAACCATCCCTTTCTGCGATTTCTTTTATTTGAATGTTTACGGTGTAGTTCTTCTTCTATGATTTTAGCAATTTCTTTGTAACTAGACAGCATTTGTTCAAAAGTGGATTTGGGGTCAAAACAAGTTTCAATTAAAAACAAAGCACGTTTGACTATTTTGATCATTGTCATTTCCTTATCTATTTTACCCCACTTTAACGCAAAGCCATTAAGTCTATCTAATTTTAGGGTCTCATGGTCCAGGAGACTCAAACAGACAGGCTCCTCCATTATAGTAGGTATCCTTATAGTTAAACTAATGGGGGAATGGTCACTTATTACATTATTAACAGTGTCAAACTTCTGAATTGTTGGTGCTAAACTATACGAAGCAAGTACAAAATCAATTGTACTTTTTAATCCCCACCCATGAAAAGTGGAAGAAAAATTTACAGAAGGGGTTGCCAATTAATTTGCAAAGCCCAACTCCATACCGAATATAATCTCATTCATCCGATTACAAGGTTTAGTATGACAAAAATGCTTCAGGTTGTTTCCATCCTCGTCCTGAATACCACAGCTTTTAGTACAATTCTTTTTCAACAAAGATAGGTTAAAATCACCGCCCCAAATCAATTCAAACAAATTATTTATATACTTTGTGCGTAATTCCTGTAATAAAAAGGAAACCTTGTTTAAAACATCTATTAAGTCACTTGAATTCAAGTTATTGTAAATATTTACTAGAAAATAAGAAGTTGATTCATTTATTTTTAACATTAAAATCTGATAGTTACTTTCCAGGCTCAGCGGGACTAGTTCCTTTAGTGTCAGAATATTTGACACATATGTCGTTAAAACCCCCCTTCCTTCTCCCTGAGGATGATGGAATAGACTGGGAGAAGTAGGTCTTATAACCCTCTAAATGAATTGGGGTGCTTAGCCAGGTCTCTTGGAGGCAGACTATATTGTGTTCCCTCACCATGTCCACCGACTTGTCATTTGAACACTTTGAGAGTTGACCCGCTATGTTCCAATGAACAATGTTAAGTTTCAGAGGTTCTAATTCAGGCTTAGTTATAATGGGCCGAAAAGATGACTCTGAATTTGAAGGGAGGACCGCAGAGTCTATTATTAACAAGTGATCTAAGCCAGTCGAACTGTAATTGGCGAGATAGGGTAAATCATAAAGATTCTCGGAGAGCTGTACTTGAGACTGACTAAGAACCACTCTGTTAGGCTCTCCTAGCGAGTCTCCTTTTGTACTATATTCCAATTCCTGTTCCAGTCATTCATTATCATCTAGTCTTGAAAGAGCATTGAATCTGTTATAAATGGGTGTGGGCTGGGGTACCCATTCATCAGTGAGAGGGTTTCTCCGTTGTATATGAAGATGATTATTTCTTCTAGGGGGATAGAAAAATCCTAATGGTAATATGTTTATCCCCATAGCGTCTACAGTGTGATTAGCCCCTAATCTCAAAATGTCATTAACCAACAGTGGTGAGCTAAATGTCAGGACTATACAGTCCCCCGACAAGACCTTTGCTCGCGACCCCATCCACTGTACACGTCTGACCATCTTAAAGTCCTGGAATAATTGTCTTTGCAAACCTACCCTACTGCTCAACCAATGTAGTGACTTATTCTTGAGTGATATCCATGATTCTTCAGTGGGAACTTGATTTTTGGGCACGTTACCCAGGACAATAATATAGGGGGTGGCTTCTGGAGGAAGATCAAGGTGGGTGTCCGGAGCCAATGTGTCATCCTTTAATAGTTTTGGAGAATAAACTCGTTTGGACTCAGGCAAAATGTATGAGGGATATATCTGTTGTGGATTTGGTTGTGAGGTTGTTATACTTTTATTAATCAAGCTATTCTGCGTTTCTAGTAGGGACTGGGGCCTTTTATCTATTGGCTTTTTGTGTGGTAAGTTAGTCTGTTGGATAGTACCTACTAGAGGGGGAATGTTCCTAGTGACTCTGGCTCTGGTTGAATGGTCTGTTATTTCTATGTGAGTGTTTGGCAAGTTGGTAGGATTCTCAATATAATTTAGGTTTGTGCCTGTTACTTTATGTTTAATTTTTAATAGGTTTTCTATATTGTCCATTCTGGATGCCAACTGGTCCAACCTCAGTCTAACATACATATCTTGTCTCTCCACTAGAGATGTCAGATTCTAAATCTCGGGCTTGCAATCGTATTGATTTATCGCAGCATTTGTTAACCTGGCCTTTTGTTTTACTTGAGTTTTTTGCAGGTCTATCCGTTTTTTCCCTTGGGTAGAGTGTTTCATTTGTTTTTTCAGTTTTGATGAGGAATGTATTATGATTGGAGTGATATCTTTCTGTGCACCAACTTTTTCATTAGCAGTTGGTTTCTTCAACTTTTTTTGAGAAGGTTGTGTAGGGGAATCATTAGTGATCAGTTCTAGATCATCAAAGCCATGTTGGATACAACCATTTGATGGGTTTGGATTATTTTCCCCTGAACTCGATTGATAGGTTACCTCATGATGGGGCGACTCTTGACTAAGTCTAGAAGATGCCCCTTCAATTGACTCCTCTACAGATAAAATCTGTTTATCTAAAACACCTACAGCACCTGTTAGGTAATCTAGTATGGTTTGTTGAGTGTCTAAATTACTCTTTGAGCAATTTGGGCTTACTAATTTCCTTTTGCCCATTTATAGTAAATTAGGCTAACTTTCAAAACGAAATCGATAGGCACGCAGCAAGAATGACAATCATACAGTATTCTATTACCCAGAATAGAAAGCCGAGGGACTGGGCCCTGCCCGGCCTCTTCCGGTCTGAGACGGGCGCGGACGGGCCCGCCCTTGGGCCGGGCTTCGCGCGGGCATGCCCACGCGCGTCCTGCGGGATGCGCTGAGTTGTTTCAAGCGCCTCCGGGCGCTTACTGATGACACAGGTGGTGTGCGCCCCACAGGGAACTCTGGGTAATGAAGTCCCAGGGTCCGACACACAAGTCACGCGACAAAAACACAGAGCCTCCTTCACAAGTCATCCAGAGACAGGTAGAACACACTGTCCAGCCCTCAGCAACAGTTCGGGGCCAAAGTAGGGCAGAAAGCGAGACCAAAAGATTCCCGTGCCGCGGGAGGCGCTGAGTTGTTTTAAGCGACTCTGGGCGCTTACTGATGACACAGGTGGTGTGCGCCCCACAGGGAACTCTGGGCAATGAAGTCCCAGGGTCCGACACACAAGTCACGCAACAGTCATCTAAGATGTTTTGTGACTCCAAGAAGGGTGGATTCTGTACTGTATCCTGCCTTGAACCCAGACTGAGAAGGATGAAAAAACTCTTGGGCCTCTACGCAGGATGTAAGATGAGCATTAACATATTTCTCCAAAATTTTGATGAGCAAGAGTAGCCAAGAGATTGATCTGAAGTTCGACCAGATCTAAGTATCCAGATTCGTTTTTTTTAGGAGTGGTAGCACCATAGTGTGCTTCCAATTCTGAGGGACAAGGCCCTCATGTTATGAAGTGTTCAGAAGATCCACCGTAATATGTAATAATATTGGATCCAGTAAGCAAAGTTTGGACGGAGGTAAAGGATCTAATGGGGAGCCTGACTTTATGAATTGCAGAATAGTGAGAAAGGTGGTGAGGTCAAGAGTGGGCTAGGATGTCATAGTGCTTGTTAAATCAATACTATTCACACTGTTACAAAGTTCTTGTTGAGGCAAGTTTGACCTGCTTTCTCATCTTTAGCATCTGTCTTACTCAAACTGAGCCCTCTACGAGAGTTCACCTTAAACAATTTGTTTTATTTGGGGGTTTTTTCCAAAGTTTTTTTTAAGAGGATAATTCCTTATATTAGAAAGTAAATAAGAAAATAAACCAATTACTTATGCAAATGGATTAATACAGAAATCACAAAGTTGAGACGCGAGAGAGCTTAACCTTGCAGAATATCGTACAGAGACTGCCAAGCCTTGGGTGGTGTAGAAATCACCATTGTTTATTTAGTGTGCCCTAATTTTCCCCTTGATGGTTTTTGTAGGCTGTCGAACTCTGCACACTTTACCCCTGTTGCCAGGGGTAAAGTGTCTCTGCTCCCCCTTCCAACATTATGAAATTGCTATATCCCTGATTAGCACAGTAAACATACCTATAAGCCCCTGCTATATGTGATACAAAGTATAACCAGGACCTGTAAGTTATATATCACTAGTTGACTGCAGCACATATTGTGCCATACACTACATTGATAATGTAAAACATGGCTTCAGGCCTACCATTGTAGCCTGATTGTGGGTAGTTTAATTCGCCCTGTTAAAACACACCCCATTGAAAGGTCAAAACCTTCTTTTTAAATTGCCAATAAGGCAGGGGGCATGGAATTTAAAAGTAGACATGTAGAAACTTCATGTTACATATGTTCCTATAGTGAAACAGCCCACAAAGCTATTTTAACAGTAGCAAGGCTGGCTGTTCCATAGGATAACACTTGGTTACATTATTACATTTACTGAGGCTAATTTTGGTTAGGAAACAGATACAAATCCAATTCAAAAGGCTCTTGTTAATAATTTTGAAAAGCCAATTTAACAGTAAAATCTAATTTTGAGGAATTATTATGGAATATTCCGTTTTAGAATGTTATCTTTTACCTACCTTTTACCTGCAAAAACCTGGAACATAGAAACTTTTCGGCTCCAAAGACTGCTGGAGGACTATGACAAACCTGCCAAGCTGATCTGACAAAGGTGTTCTAATACAGAGCTGAAAGTTCAGGTTTCTCCTATGCTGAGATTTTTGGCAGCAGCAAATCCAGTTCAGCGGGACCTCGCAGAGAAGGTTCCCGACCTTACCGAGCCCTCTTCGCCTACAGACTTTCCCCCCTGGAAGAATAAAAGCAAAAAATAAATAGGCTATGTCAGAACTTAGAATTCTTCACCAGGATAAGCTGCTAAAAGTATCCAGCTAGTGAGGCATGGTCTCAGTGCATGAAATTCGAATTTCTCCCAATCTGAGCTTTCCCGCCAAAAGCCAAGGGCTTCACAGGAACCTCAGCCAATGGCTATGTGACTTTGTGGAGGCTTTGTGGACCACAGCCTGCTGCCATTCCCCGCTAAAGATTATTGACTTCCATTTCAGAGACAAAATTAGGAGGTAAAACTTCCAACACGGTCAAACCTAGTTTCTTTGTCTGACCTGTAGCCCATCATGATCAGCCTTAAATATTGCCTAGGTACTGGTCGAGAGCAACCAGATGACTGCAATTTCTGATAACTCTTTTTGGTGCTATTTTTGATTTAAAGTCCAAAAATTCATAACTCTGGTTTCCCTCGTGGGAATTTGTTGCTTTGGTGTAATTTTATTTGTGAAAATGTTCTATATTTTTCTAAATTGGTTTGGTATTTTTCTTGTATTGTGTTTTGGCTTTATTAATATATTGGTACAGCATAAATACTTTACACCTAGCCTCTAAGTTAAGACATCTGCGATGTGCCATTGCAACAGTGGCGTAAAGCTCAGGTTCATTTACTGACTTTAGTGGTCCACCCTAACAAGTATTGTGACCTTTACTTGAGGTGGGTACTTACACCTATCAATTAATACTCCAAATTCTTACAAATACATATAGTTGAAGGTTCTATATTTGACAGTCTTTGAATAAAAAGCAGATATTTCATGAAATTTGTTAAACTGTGATTCAAGATATAACAGTAATGTTGTTGTGCAAGTGGATGAAGCAGTTAAAATAAAACATTATCTTTAGTACATATGGTAGCATTGTGGGTCAATTTTGCAGAAATTCAAAATATGCAGTGGGAGCAGATCATTTTTGTGCAGATGTATGTGAACAACCTCAAACTTGTTTCGTAGAAAAGCAGAAGCAATAGTTTTGAAAAATGTTGTCCCAAGCAGGGTCACACATTAGAGACTGGGGGCTCCTTCTCAGTGAAATCATATCCTTCCTTCTGGTGGTTTGTCCTGTGCTGGTTAGGCCTCCTTCTTTAGCATGAAGAATTTGACCAGATTTCTTATTTTTTAACTTCCCTACACAGGGTTATGGGTCCTTGTTGCCCCTTTCTCGTCATTTCTAAATTACCCTAACATTCTAGTGGCTAAAATGGCCTACTACCCCCTCCATCTGTACATGGGAAAGGGGGACCATGTCTTTTGCAGAATTAGTTTCCTCATTTTGGAACTCCTTAGATGCACAAGACTGTTTCACCACTTGAACATATGAAGTTTTCTGTAGCTATCAGTAAGTGGTTTCTCCTGACTACAGACAGCTGTATGAGTAAGAAAAAACTCATATAATAAATTATTTTAAAAGGTACACTAAGAAGTATGGAGCAAGAGAGAGAGAAAAAGAGAGATAGTGTGAGAGAGAGAGAGAGAGTGAGAGGGCTTTGGCTGAGCTGCTTTCAGCCATGCATGCATTCTTCATGTGTTGCCATTGCTTGAATGGACTTTCCTTGAAGGCCGTGGTGTATTGTGCATGGTTACATCATCTCTTTTGCGTGCCCTTAAGGTTTTGATAATGGACCATCAAATAGTCCTTTTATTAGACTGCAGATGAAACATGATGTACAGTTGTTATTGAAAGCAGATGCCTTCATTGTTGTATTTAATTACTTTACATAATAACATTTTAGTTGTTGATTAATGTTGTTTTTGGCCTTGGATGCTTTGCGGTCATTAGAATGTTTTTGGATTTACAATTATCTTTTTCACCATATAAAGGCAATGATGTTGTAGGATTTCTGGTAGATGAAACACAAACACTGCCACCACTTTGTCAAAACATCTATTATGCAATATATTTTCTATGTATACATTCTAAGTTCATACAAACTGCATTTTCTGTCTCTTTTCATTACAGTCTTCTTCAAGGGTACAGCTAATTTCTTCTAAAACAGCCTGTTCATCGAAAGGACTCTTCACCCAAATTCATTTTGTTGTAGCCCAACATGGTGATTCATTATGGGATTTTAGTTCTTGAATATAATTTTAAAAAATTGCCTTCCCTTCCTTCTACCAGTGTTTGTTCCTGTTGGTTAGTAATTTGTTGAAGGACATCCATTTTGAGATTGGATATACAGGTAAGCCAGTTATTCTGCTGATCAAATGAAACTCCCAAATAGGGAAAAGTAGTCACCCTAATAAATGCTCCCCCCTTCATGGCTATTGGTCTGGTTTTAGAAAATGTCCTCCCACACACCGTGCAATGAGTCTTGTTGATGTTTGTATCCAATTCATCCATAAAGCTAACAAAGAGATCAACTAATAGCTTAAGGCCATTAGCCGTTCTGGCCATCAAGACTGCATCATTAGCGTAGAGCAGGGAAGGCACACTAGCTAACTTCACCAGGGGCAGATATTTCCTGCTGGCAACCAAACAAGTGTTCAGGTTATTAATATATAACAAAAATAGGATAGATGGCAACACATAGCCCTGCCTTACTCCATGTGGAAGGCCGAACGTTTGAGTGCAGTCCCACCCCAAATTGTATCTGACACAGGCATTCAAATGCGTGTGTAAGGCACTAAGAAAAATGACCAAATGGAGAGGTAGCTCTAGTGCTGCAAAATTAATCCAAAGCTTTTACCTGTTTACCTGGTCAAAAGCACTGCTGAGATCCATAAATGCAAGGAAGATGGTTCCTTGGGTCGCTACTACATATTTTCCAATTATAAGTTTAGGTTCAGACATTGTTCCATTGCGCCTCTCTCTTTCCTAAAACCATACTAGACAGGGCAAATAATAATATTAGCTTGGGCACAGGCTACTACGCACTGCAAGACATTACGAGCCACCACCTTGACAACCGAATTTAAGAACGAAATATGCCTATAGCAAGTAAAATCTGGCCTATTGTCCTTTTTAAAGACTGGCAGTGGCGGCTCCTCTATAGGGGCGTTTGGGCGTTGATCCTCCTGCTTTCTCGCAGTGCGAGAAGGCAGAAACATAAATGATTATAACTAGCATTTATTTATGCCTTCTCGCACGGCGAGAAAGTAGAAGTTCCTGGTTGGGGTGGGCGGTCCTGCTCGAGGGCAGGGGGGAGTGGCTTGCCCACTGTTGTTCATACTTACTGTTTTGGCTGCCTGAGACTGCCCAAACAGACAGTATGAACAACAGTGGGCAAGCCACTCCCCCCTTCCTTCGAGCAACACCGCCCACCCTCCCTGTTCTCTATGTATGCTGCAGCATACATAGAGAAAATGACCCGGGTGGGGCAACGGCCTCACCAATCACAACGCTGCGGTGGAGGGGAGGGAGGCTGCCTACATCCTTCCTGATATTGAGCACCCTAGGAATTCGAAACGCAGGATGGCGGGGGTCGGGAGTCTCGGGACTTAAGCAAATGCAGGAAGGTAGGTTTTACTTTTATTTGATTTATCCCGCCTCCCGCATCCCCTCTGTGGTGCGATGACCCCATTTCCCCCCCTCGCCCCCACCCGCCCGTAATGCCGGCCGCGACAGCTCGCAGAGGGAATTCAAACCCCTTTCTGGCCTCAGGAGGTTAAAGGCTTACTTTGCATATTCCATCAGATCTCTATCATATCCTGCTTGTGAAATGTAGATATGGTTCTTTCTCTAGTATTGCTACGAACGCGCTGCTCGTGGAGCCCTCATTCCAGTACTTCCATCTCTTTTCCCAGCATGTTAATAGAGTGGTTATGTAGTTTGCTTATTAAATGGTGGAGTCTGAGGAGAAGCCCTCTCTGTATTTTGCAGTCATCTCCAAATCACCTTATTCGGTGAGCCGGGCCCTACCATCGGCTACATTTTAAGGCGAAATCTGAATGTTCTCCGAGGTACACTCCCAAAATCTAGAAACGCTTCCATGCCTCAAGTTGCTCATCGTTGGCACCAGGCCATAACTGAGCCGGAAAAGGCAGCACATAGATAAATAATGAGTGCACAGAGATGACAGCAGAGAAGATTAGAGCAGAGCATGGATTGCCTCAAATATAATCTCTTGGGCATTATCTGTTTAAATAAAACATGAATTCGTCTAGACATGTTGTCACCTTAAATAACTCCCTCAAATGTGTCTAACACGACTAGCCTGTTTGCACCAGCCCTGTCTACTGTAAAACTCTGCAGCGCACCTTACCTGATTTAAAAGCAGGTTTAGAACGTCAAGTGCAGACATTCAAAATCGATAAGGTAATTACGCCCTACCACTTTTAAATTTTACCAGCCGCCACTGAAGACTGGGATAATAGCAGCTAATTTCCAAGCTGGAGGGAAGCAAACCTGCACAGCAGAATTAAGAACATTAGTTAAAAAAGGGTCCCAGAGATGAAGTCTGCGGGTACCCTATCGGGACCAGGAAATTTGTTGGAAGGACTACTGGTAATTGCCGCATAAACCTCCTCGAGGTCAAACCTAATCTCAAGCGGGTACAAGCAACAATCATTTTCCATAACTGGGGGCACGTTCGTATCAAGCGCATAAACCCTTTGAAAGTGAGCCGACCAGTGTGATGGAGTAATAGAGGAACCTATATCATATGGAGCAGCCACATTAGGCTGGCTTCTTTGATTGCGTGCTGGTTGCGAGGTTTAAAATTAAGAGCCTTGCACGAATGCTTGTTGGCCAACCTACAGGCTTTTTCAAAGCAGCCCTTTTGTATCACTCTATGTTGGCCAACAAATCCCCCAGAATGGAGTTTGTGGCTTCTAGAACTGTAGCAGGGGATGTATCAAATGATAATAGGGGCTCCTTGATAAGTTCTTAATTGGCTCTAACTACAGTCTTTATCAAGGATGAAATTGGGAGATTACGCCACTTCACCCTAACTCCCCTATCTTTCACAAACAGTCCAATCAGGCCTGGAGCAGGGCTTGAGCCTGAACTGGCTTTCACTGCTTCCCTAATTTCGATGGGGTTATGATCACTAACACAAGTTTTGTGCATCACCCCTGGGCTAATACAAACATCAGGCAACCTAGATACAAAAACATAGGGCCTCATTTATGAGAAGTGACGCATCGCTGCGTGAAAGCAGTGGTGCGTCACTTCTGAGTGCCCCCTCCTTGCGACATGATTGATGTGTCATATTTACTGTATGACGCATCATGTCGCAAGCAGTTACAGATCCGCCAGTATTTATGACGTATCTGTATGGCACAAAAGTGACGCATTGCTGGAGTGTGTCACAAAAGTGACGCAACTCCTGCAATGTGTCCTTTCACATGGGTCAAGCCCCATGTGAAAGGGCTTGCGTCAGTCTTACGCCTGCTGTGAGGCAGGCATAAGATTTTGACGCATTTGAGTCCTAGAAGTGGTGCAGTGAAATCTGGTTAATTTCACTGCGTCACTTCTACGACACTTTCTTGCGTGGGAACACCCCCCCTGCATACATTATATCTGCCGCAGGTATAATGTAGCGCAGGGGTTTACAAAGTGACGCATCTACCTAGATGCGTCACTTTGTAAATATGGCATAACAAGGCGCATTTTTTACACTGCTGGTGCGTCACAAAAAGTGACGCACCAGTGGTGCAAAAGTGACGCAAGGGCTCATAAATGAGCCCCATAGTCAATAGTGGTCCCTTTCCCCCAGCCCACAAGGGCCCCCCTGGAAATTACATTGCATAAACCGGCCTGCCAAAGTGCATCAAGAAGATTGCACACCCTTTGGTCAGAGCAGATTCACAGAACAAAGGGTCTTCAACCAAAAAGGGGGTGTTATCAGTTTGATTTCCTCCCAACTTGGCATTAAAATCCCGCCGATTAAATTTTTTTTGTAAATATGCATACATTTCCTCAAGAATCGATATTACTTCAAGGAGAGCCTCAATCTGACACCCAGGATCACTGCACTGGCTAGGAAGCTGTATATTTAATTCAGCCTTGGAACCCCGCCACTGCACTCATTTATTGCTAGCTGGACCCACCCCACCAGATCTACAGAGTTAGCTTATTTGTCCTGTGGAACATTGCCTGAATCAGTGGTACTTACCCTTTTCTTCTGCCCTCCATACAAGATGGTTACAGCAAAATGGATAATCCCAATCTGTCGTAATTTAGGAACTAGGCAGCATTTGGAAACTTTTAGAATTCTGCAAACTGACACAAGCCTACACATATTTGTTATATTTAGCCTGTCTCCTTTCTGTCCATGGGATTCCACTGTGACTCACATGATGTCACCACTAGAATGTTTGGTGACATCATGGAGTGTTGAGGGCTTGCCCTGGTCACGACTGGCAGTTGGCACCAGGCAGGCTGAGTGACAAGGAGGTCACTCCTGGTGGGTCTTCACTATGCCTTCTGTATTTCCATCTTAATAACTTGACCTGAAATCCAGCCTGAATAAAGACAGCTTGATAATACACCCGGCTCCAAGGACATTCTATTTACAACATTTTTGGTGACATTTGGACAACCTGGTGTGGATTTACAGTTTGCAGAGGAAAGGAGTAAGAATTAAAGAACCTACAGCGTGCAGGAAACTGAAGGTAATAAGGAACCTAAAAGTGAAGAGACTGTGTATTTAAAGAACCGTATTGAAACTATTGTAACTTAAGTAAAACACAAGAAAGCACCCGGGTCAGCCCCACCAGTGTCCTTTGTCATTTGGACAGCCTGCAAGCCCGGGGCATAAGAGTTTCATCTCAGATTGGGTGTGCAGAAGATTTTAAGTTGGGGGCACTCTGTTGAAATCCAATTTGGAGGTGGCAGATTTATGGCCGAGGCTGCTCTGATCGGGAAAGAGCTATTGCTGTGCTTAACGTGAGCTAATTGCCTACCATCACGTTATTGTCTTGTACTTGCGATCTGGAAGCTGTTGTCACGTTTTTTTTTTATGACAGCTGAATACAGACAAGGAGCATATGCTGCTCGCTGCGCAAGTAATTTGTTAAATTAAAAGAAGAGAATTAAATTGGAGCAGAACATTGGGGTATATTACCAACAACTAGCGATAATTTTTGTCTCTAACTTGTTTAGAGACAAAAATTATCGCCGCACATCGGCGATTTTTATCGCAGATAAACCTTGCTATTAGCAAGGTTTATCGCAAATGCGATAAAAAACGGCCGCAATGCATGAATATCGCTGAAAAGTCAGCGATATTCATGCATTATCGAGCAAATGCTCTTAGCCATGTTATCCACCTCCCATTGGATAACATGGTGAAGAACTGCTCAGGGCAGGTGTTAGCTTTTGGAGATATTCGCGCTTAGCGCGAATATCTCCAAAAGTTGGTAATAGGAGATAGCGATGTTAGCGACTGTTTCCAGTCGCTAACATCTTGGCACGCCCACTTTGCATGTCATTAGTGATAAATATCACTGACATGCAAAGCGGGGCCCAAGATGGTCGCTATCTCCTATTAGCTGTCACTAACTGGTGTTAGCGACAGCTTGGTAATAGGGAGATAATTTTATCTCCGCTTTCTTGGCTTTTAAAGCCAAAAAAGCGGAGATAAACCCCTTGATAATATACCCCATTATTCGTTATTTCACTGCGCAGCACTTCACATTTTAACGGACATTCTATTTTAAAACAGAGCGCGAGCAATGTAATGCGCTTGGAATCTACCTTGTTTCATCTTTCTGACGTCGTGGGAGGCTGGCGGTGTCAAGGACGCTCACTCACGTTTGTCAGGCACCTGTGTGCCGAGAGCCACCCGGTGCAACGTGGTATGTGTGCCACCATATTGGTACCAACGTAGCATTGCATTGCAGTAGTGTTTAGAGTCTTTGTGATCGTCACCATGGGAATGATCCTTCGCGGCAAATACAAGGCTTTTGGGATATGCTCGGAACATTGCAGCACAAAGGACTGTCAGAAAGTAACCCTTTTTAAAACATGCAAGCCGTTTTTGGGGAGATGTCGCGAACATTGCAGTTTGTTCGTTTTAGTCTGGCTTGTGTTCAAATATCGAGTGGACATTGCAAGAAGTTCACAGTTAAAAGAAACCTTCATCTTTGGTGTTCCCTGGAATAATACTGCTACTGGCATGTTGAGAACAGCGATCTCTTCTTCTTTGGTAACCTCGGGTGAGAGACCGCTTACTTAGTTTTAGGGGTGGTGAGTTCCCTATTACATATTTGGTGGCGGAGCAATATGTACTCCAAGGTGTGGTTCACGGGGTAAGATGTACCCCGTTACGGAGAAAAGTGTACTCCAATTTTAGTTTTAGGGGTGGTGAGTTCCCTATTACATATTTGGTGGCGGAGCAATATGTACTCGAAGGTGTGGTTCACGGGGTGAGCTGTACCCCGTTACGGAGCACGGTGGGTTCCATTTTGTCACAAAATCAATTTGTGTTTGATTGTGTTTCCCAAGGAAAGGGGATGAGACTAGTTGTGTTTGGGATTTGTTAGTAATTACCTTTGCGACTTGTTACTAATTACCTGAGGTTGTGAGGTAGTGTGAATGTTATCTTAATGCTCTATCTTTAGAATGCATTGTGTACTTTGATGTCGATATGTACACTGAAGTTAATGTTATTCATTTTAATTTCACCTTTTCTGATTTCCCTAAAGAAAGGAGATGTGTTATAATTAGCCTGTCTCCTTTCTGTCCATGGGATTCCACTGTGACTCACATGATGTCACCACTAGAATGTTTGGTGACATCATGGAGTGTTGGGGGCTTTCCCTGGTCACGACTGGCAGTTGGCACCAGGCAGGCTGAGTGACAAGGAGGTCAATCCTGGCGGGTCTTCACTATCAGCTAGATTCATGAAGCCAAATTGCGTTCGCAATTGCTGCGAATTCGCAATTGCCATCGCAATTTGCCGAAAGGAATTCATGTAACAGAAAAGTGCAAAAAAGCAAATTCGCAAAAAATTAATAGCGAGTTCGCAAAAAAATTTGCCACATCCTGGAGGATGGGCATTAGCGAACCTGAAATTGCGAGAAACCATTGATTCTGCGAATTAAAGTGCGAAGTCGCGAAACATTCGCAATCGACATTCATGAACAATCGCTAATTGCGAAATACCTGGAAATCGCTATTTGTGACGCGCAAAATAAGAAGAACACAAATCAGGTGGTAACCAGTAAGGAATTTTTTTTTTCTTCAAAAAACGGTTAACAAACTACCAACAGGTGCAGGGCTGACAATACATATTTAAGGACATGCAGCTGGAGCCTGAGGATTCTCCCAATGCCTGGACTCTACATGTTGGTGAGGCGGCGAAGGCTCCAGCGAGCAGCACAGAACAGACGGAGGATCCAGGAGCGGATATTCCGCCAGCGGGTCTCCCTCCTGGGCCAAACCAGGGAGCAAATTTATGCAAAGTACCGCTTGAGTGGGGCTATGATCATCAAGGTCATCCAGGACCTGGACCCCCTGATGCAGCACCCAACAAGGAGGACCAATGCCGTGCCCACACATGTGCAGGTATTGTGCAGTCTACACCTGCTGGCCTCCGGAAACTTCCAGGGGATAGTCGCTGTTGCAGGGGGGATATCCCAGCCCACCATGTCCCGCTGCTTTAGGAGCTTCCTGGATGCAATGCTGACCCGGCTACACCACTACATATCATTCCCCACCAGCCAACAGGACTTGAATGACACCAAGCTGCAATTCTACAACATAGAACATTTCCCGCATGTAATTGGATGCATTGACTGTACCCACATCCACATCTGCCCACCAGCACAAACGGAATACTTGTACCGCAACCGCAAGTCCTACCACTCCCTCAATATCCAGATGGTGTGCAACACCAAAAATTACATCACGGACATAGTGGCACAATATCCGGGCAGCACACATGACTCCTTCATCTTCCGGCACAGCGGCATTCACACACGACTGGCCAGGGGAGACTTTGGCGAAGGACACCTACTGGGTAAGTACACATGCCCCCATATAGTACACTGTGATCATGTATCAGCACAGAACAGGCACTCACCCTGTGCTTATCACCCTCAGGTGACAGCGCCTACGGTCTACGGGGAGTACCTCCTCACCCCATACCTCAACCCTGCCACACCACAGCAACGGCGTTACAATGCAGCACACATAAGAACTAGAAATTGCATTGAGAGGACATTTGGCCTATTGAAGAGCCGTTTCCGCATACTGCACAAGACTGGTGGGGCCGTCAAATACACACCTGAGGTCTGCTGCCGCATCGTGGCCGTGTATGCAATACTCCACAAGATTGCTACCAAGCGCAGAATACCAGTGGAGATATCTGGCAGTGAGTCGGAAGGGGACAACCACCCGCCTCCACATGTGCGTCATGCACGCGGGGAAAATCCTGCTGAAGGACACAGGCGCCGCAACCACATCACTATTAACTGTTTCTAGTGCACCCATTACCCTCACAAAACACTGCACTCATGCATGACTAATGTAATAATGAATGAGTGTGAATCAAGTCAGACCATTAATCTTTATTGTTCATGCACAATAAATTGGCCTTTACTTATACTGGTGTCTCATGAAGAGAGTATTACTCCATACCTCCCCATGCTGGGGTAGTGGGCTTGCAGGGGTGTACTGCATGGTCTCCCTGAGTGAGTCAGAGTTTTCAGTGTCGGTTACGACGAGACGCCCCAAGTCGTCTATCTGTGTTGGCCCTAGTTGGTGCTGTTGCCCTGCTGCTGCGGCGTCGTACAGGCATCGGTGGCAAGGATGCGCTGCTGTTAGTTGACGCTACCTCTCTCATGTCGTCAGGCCCCTCTGCTTCTCCATGGGCAGTGGACTGGCTGCCGAGCACTGCTGCTGTAAGCAGATCCAGTGACCTGGCCACATCCTGGCAACACTGCACCATCTGGCCCTGCATGGCAAGTGACCTGCGTGCCAGCTGTGATGTAGCATTCCCAACTACATGGTTTGACCGGGTGTAGGCCGATAGGCGGGCAAGTAGTTGGCGGTGGCGGCGGCGGGTCATGTCCTGCTGGGCTACCAGCAGCTGGCTGTTCTCTCTGACAGCAGCGGTCATCTGGGCAATATTTTCGCTTGTCTTCTGCAGCTGGGTGTGAATTGCTGCCAGGTGACGCGCCTGTGTACGGTGCACCGCCAGCATGCAGCGTTCAATGTGCTGTCCAGGATCAGGCAGTAGGAGCGCCCTGGCCGTGCCTGCTGAGCCCTGATGCTGCTGGCGCCTCAGTGCGCTGGTGTGTGATCTGGCTTCAGCTGTGCGCCTCGTCTGCCTCCTAGGCGCTGGTGGTGGGGCCTGTACCACTGCTGTGGCTGTTTGTTGGGGTGTGGGCTGCACACCTGTGGCTGCAGGGGTGGTCCTGTCCGCACGGGGTGGTGGATTGTGGAATGACTGCTGGTGGCTGTGATGGGCCGGGTCGGTGGTTGGACTGGCCCTCACCATCAGTGTCGCCCTGTGTCTCGGCAATGTGCAGGGCCTCGCTATCCGTGCTGGGCTGATCAACTGCACCTGTAATGTGAAAGGGCGCATGATTAATGTTTTTTATCTTGCACAAGCTATGTTGATACATGCATGCAGGCTTGCTTTCCCTGACTGGGTTTTTGATTTACTTTGCATTTACAGCTCTGGCTGTGTTCAGCTGACTGGGGGTATAAGATTTCACTACGTCTACCACAATGCATTGGGGCATTTCAGGTGTGCATGGGCTGCATTGTTGGGGATGTCATATTGCGAGCTCAGGAGTCATGGGCATTTTTGGGGGACAGGGTCGCAGTCGCATGGCACTTACCTTCAGATTGTTGGCTGGGTCGATACGAGTCCAGCTGCATGAACCCCACGCAGGCTGCTGGTGCAATGGTGTCCTCTATCAGGTCCTCCAATGGGGTGTTCGGTGTGGCTACAGGTTCCCCTCCACCGGTGGCCAGTCACTCCCCAAGCCTCTCGGCAATTCTCTCCTTAGACCGACCTCTCAGGTCGTACCAGCGCTTTTTGAGCTCATCAATTGACCACTGGGTCACTCCAACCGAATTGACTTTAGCGCGGATGCGCTGCCAGATCCTGCGCTTATCCTGCTCTGGCACCCTCCTGGAGTCTTTGCCAAAGAGCCGGGCATTGTCCTTGGAGACCCCCTCAATCAGATGCTCCAGTTCAGCTTCTGAAAACTTTAGTTTTCGCTTCCTCTCCTGCCCACTGCTCCCTGCTGCATCCTAGGACATGTTGGTGAAATTTTCCTGCTGGTGTGCTGCACAGTGTGAGGTTTGCAGCTCTTCAGTATCCAGCTCCCAATCTCTGGCTCTGTGTTCTGTTTGTGGGTGGGGTAAGCCTACTTCCTGGTTGTGATGTCATCAGTGGGCTCGAAATGCGACTTCCCGTTTTTGCGATCTCGCAGTTAGCGAGATCGAAAATTGCGATATCGCTAATTGCGAGGTCGCAATTTCTACATGGAAAAATGCCGATTCTGCGATTAATTAGCGATTGTGGCAAGATCGCAATTGGAAATTGCGATCGATTGCGATTCACATTTTTGTATCGCTTTTCATCTGCGATTTTCATATTGCGATTCGCAATTTTTCGCAATTTGCTAATCGCAGATTGGCACCTTCATGAATCTGGCTGTAAGTCTTCTGTATTTACATCTTAATGACTTGACCTGAAATCCAGCCTGAATAAAGACAGCTTGATAATACACCCGGCTCCAAGGACTTTCTATTTACAACAATATTCTTTGCTGTATCCAGGTTCATAAAGTCAATGTGGCTAATTAGGCCCAAACTACGTTCCCCACCATCCAATTCAGACGCTGCTGAAATAGGACCAGTTCACGGTAATTTTATTATGCCACTTTGCATGGGTTGCACGCGACGACACTTTGCTTAATTTTGCACTGCTTTTTTAAATTGATCCTGGAATAAAGATTATAAGGTATTTATTCCAGCCTGCTCAAAAGTGTTGCCCTGTGTAATGTTTTTCTACTTTTTCCCTTTATTTATTTCTCTTTAATTTATTATAATCGATATCTTCTATTTATTGTCTTAATCAAATATTTATAAACTATTTTTTATCGTATCTGCACTGTATTTTAGGTTTTGGAACTTTGAATGTCCCAGGTATTTTCGCAATTTAAGGAGTAGCCTTAATTGCGAAAATACCTGCGACATTCATAGTTAAAAGTATTTTATTTCGATAGGAAAGTGATCACAACCACTTTCGATACATTTCTCACTTATCATTTTACTGATAAGATGCCAATGCCTGCTCCATTTTAGGAAACAGCTGAAAACTCGCCTCTTTGAAACACACTGCATCATGATGGAGTAATCATCCACAAGGCAGCTACACCTCCTGTCAGAGGTTGACTGTGTCTGTGCCTTAAAAGTGTACAGAGCTCCGCTTCCATTGCAGCTGGGTATCTGGTAGATGAGAACCACATACATATATAGATGCGTATGTTTCCCTGGTAGAGGGGTCACCATTCCTTTAAATAGTGAACTGGAGCAATTACCAAAGACCTACTATAGTAGCAGCCATGACTATATGGTGGATTTTTCTCCACCATTGTGACCAAGGAATAGATGCGGCGGTGGAAATGGATTTTCCGCCAGCCACATAGGCTCTTTCGAATTTCCATCCTGCTATGCTAGTCGTTTTCTCGAAAATCTTTTATTATTATTTTATTTTTTCACCTATTCATGCATTCAAAAACACTCATTTTACAATCTTCTCAGCATTTAACTGTTGACATGTTCAAGGTACCAATTTCTCACTCTACTAACTCTATCACTTCACCAAAATTACTTGTGATTCCAGTGCTAACAACCTTTTTAGTCTTTATTCCACAGAGTGAATTATGCATGAAACGTTTCATTGCGCAAGCACTAACTAAATATCATAGGCCTGTTTTCCTTAAGCCTAAGTCATTTTTACAAAATAAGCCTTCAGGAGATCTTGCTTATTTCCTAAAACATGCCTTAATGTTTACTCGAAATGTGGGTGCAAACAGAGTTTGGAAAGTATCTAACATCTGTGTGAATCATTGCAGGAAACAAAAGATGCTTAAAAACAAATCCGTAGTCAAATTACATTAGTGCTCTCGAAGTACGATTAGGAGGGGCGCACAGATGGTGGGTTTAAATTGGAAAACGTTTAAGTACCATGAAGTACAGAACTTAGATGTGCAATTTGCACTCGATTCTCATTTGCATTCCTCAGAAATAGGACATACGTGTAAATTGTCATGATGTTACAAGGTATGCAAACTCAAATGCACACAATGCGACCTATTTACAATCAGTATTTTGTGGTACATTTAGTAGTACTAGAATAGTTCTAGAATGGAGCGTGCAGCGGCGGTGGCAAGATGGCCGCATCCTAGGGATGCTCTGCGGACTCGATGGCAGTCTCTACTTGAAGGAGCCGTTCTCCGCCCTCCTCCTCGCCTGAAACTTGCGCTACGTGAGTCAGAAGCCACCGGGAGTGCTGTGGTGAATTTTCGACCGCTGAGATGCGCTGAGTGAGGCGTTTTCAGCTTTTTGCATTCCTGTCAGCTTTGCCGGCTGCAGCGACCGCCATTTTAAGAGCTCCTGGAATACTGCGCAGTAATGATTTTTCACCACACTGCGGCAGCAAAAGGCTGTTAATTAACCATTTCTTCATCCATAACTGCATATGGTGCTCACAGTGATACTTCTCCTTCATCTTTTTTTGGACAACTATGTCTTTTTGCTCCTTGTAACTGCTGGTCTGCTTTTTGATGGTTTTATGGCCATTGAGGTTTTTTTATCATAAAGGAATGATTTTTTGTTACATACATTCCTATTTACTGTATGGACATGTTCCTCTTTGTATTACTGTGCAGTCATATTGTGTCCACTAACCTGCCTAATCGCTCACCTAGTTCTACGCATCAGACCTTTCTCAACTACCTTCTCTAGGTAATTTTCTTCATTTGAATTCTGCCATTGTGCTCAACTGCTTTCTAACTTATTACTCGTGCTCCAGTATAATTGATTTATTGGTATATTACGGACACTGCTCATAGTTTTGGTTGTACACTTTCAATTTGTGATTTTTACTATCTTTTATTATCAACCATGGATTCTTCGCAATTTACTAGGTCCCATTGTGCTCCAGGGTCTGCTTCTGGGGTATGTAAAGACTCTTCTGGTAATAATAGCATACGTCTGAAGAAAGACCCCTCTCCTCCAACTAAGTCTCCTCTTCCCATCACGCTGGAAGATATTATGGTTGAGCTTCATCCATTCATGACAGACACAACTACTACTTTACAGAGAATTGAGGAAAAATGGTCTGGTTTAGACAAGAGATTATCAGGTGTTGAACAGAAGGTGAGCGATGCTCAAGATGTTATTGCTAAAGTTGAATCCCTCATTAAGGAAGTACATCAACTGAAAAATCGAAATCGACACAATAATCTACGAATTTATGGAATTCCTGAAGGTTTTGAAGGGGCAGGCATGATCTCTTTCTTAAAAACTCAAGTCTTGCAACTTGTTGGCCTCCCTAAAACAGCTGACTTTAATATTCAAAGAGCGCATAGATTGGGGCCTCACAATACATCTCCTAACGCCAAACCAAGGGGTATAATTGCATATTATTTGCTCTACTCTGACCTAATGACTATCCTCTCTGCAGCTAAAAAACACAAGCAGATGTTCTGCTCTGGTCATAAAAAATATTTCAGTCAGGATGTGTCAAAACCCACTGCCAATAGACGCAAGGAGTTCCTGGATCTTCGTCCAGACTTAAGATATATGAATGCACGCTATGGTCTCATGCACCCATGTTTCTTCAAAGTGACTTATAAAGATAGAACATTCTCCTTCGAGGATCCTGCTTATCTACGGAAGTTTATTCATACTCACCGAGAAGAACAGATGGACCTTGGCAAACATTAATTGTCTTGTTTTTCCCTTCTAACACATCTTTTTTTTTCTTCCCTTGTCTTTTCTCCCTAGGGCAATGTTGTTCTAAAATTATTGTTAATTGTTAACTGATTTTAATTACTTATTTTATTTTTTTATTTCAGGCTTCCCCTGTGTGTTTTGAAGATCCTATCTTCTATTATCCGTTTGTCTTTCTCTGTTTGACGTTACCCATTGATGTTCCTCCCTGGATCCTGGTAAGCTTTTGTTTTTCCTTGCCCCATTGTTCCTTCTATTTTGTGATGCTATGTTCAGTGTACTTCGTCCCTTCTTCTTTATTTGATGCATATCGTTGTTCACTGGTGATGTGGTTGTCTTGGTTCCTTTTCTCCGTCCCCCCTCCCCTGACAAAGTCACTTGTTCTCTCTTCGTTGTTTTTTTTTACTGAAGCCCCTTGGCTTTTTGTCATCTCCTCTTTCCTACTTTCTTTGGGAGTTAGGGCCCCCTTCCTCTTTTTCCTTCACTGTCCCTTTTTCCTCTTCTTCCTTCCTCCTCTTTTTTCATGTTCATCTTCCCCTCCTCTCTTTTTCAATTGTTCTTTTCTTTCTCATTTTGTAGTACCTTTTCACTTTGTGCAGGCTATATGTTCAGGTTCATTTTCTTCTTTACGCTTGTCATGCCATTCTACCTCTCAATCTTCGCGCTCCTACTTTTACTTCTTCCCTTGTATCTTTGTTATACCTATTCTTTTGCTTATCATTGTATACAGTATTTAAATGAAAGGCTTACGTGTGCTATACTGGAATGTTAAAGGCATTTGTAACCCGGTTAAGAAGCGGCAGGTTTTAACTCATTTAGCAAGGTTAAAATGTCATGTTGCATTATTGCAAGAGACTCACCTTAAGTTAAAGGACTTATCGTCCTTACGTAAACAATGGGTAGGTGAGGTATTTTGTTCACCAGCTGTTAATAATAAGAATGGTGCTGTTATATTGTTTCATAAATCTTTAACTGTTCAGTTACAAAATGAGTTTCAAGATGACAACGGTAGATGGCTGTTTTTAAATGCTATTGTCAACAACGCTCCTTTCTCCTTTTGTAATGTTTATGGTCGGAATGGGACTGATCCTCAATTTTGGAATGATTTCTCTGCCTTTTTATCTTCACATTTTGCGGTTGATTTTGATTCTGGGAAGCGATTGTAACCAACGTACGTATCCCTTCCTAGATCGCAAATCACAAACTAAATATGTTCCCAACAAGATGCAGAAATCCTTTCACAAAGCAATATCCAATATAGGCCTAATAGATTCCTGGAGAGTCTCCCATCCGGATACTCTCAAATGTACCTTTTTTTCCCCAGTGCACAAGTCGCAGTCCCGTATTGACTATATTTTTCTTACTCAACATGCACTCCAGTTTATGACAAATGTGGAGATAGGTTCCATTCTTATTTCAGATCACGTCCAAGTCATCTTAGATATGGACTTTTCATCACCCTCTCCCTCCTCGCGTCATTGGTGCTTCAACAATTCTCTTCTCTTAGGTCCTAAATTTGTTAAACAATTTACTCTTTTTATAGATGATTTCTCTACCCCCCAATTTCATTCTATTTGGGATGCTTTTAAAGCCGCCGCTAGAGGATTTATAATTGATTTTGTATCTTGGAAGAAGAAATACACTATTTCAGAATCTTCTCGTATTCTTAAGCAAATTAAGTCATTGGAGCATCAGTACTTTACCACTAATTCTTCCGATACTCTCTCTTCTCTCATCAAAGCCAAAATGCAATTCAATAAACATACCTGGGATTCGGCCTGTAACCAACTTCTTAAATTCAACCTTAAAATTAAGAAACAAAAGTCTAAAATAATTACTATTACTGATAGTTCAGGTGTTAAGCAGACTGTAGATGATAACATTCTAGATTGCTTTGTTCAATATTATACTTCTTTTTATACCCCAGAATCTATTCCTTCCTCTACTCAAATTGACTCATTTTTTGAATCTATTCCGCATTCTTCTGCAGCTTCTACAGATCTCACGTCCTTGGATGCTCCCATTACAGCAACAGAATTTATTAAAGATATCAATCTTCTTCCCAAAGACAAAACGCCGGGTCCTGATGGCTTCACAGTACGATTCTATCTTCATTAAAAGAAATCCTTAATACCCCATTTATTTTCTTTGATACATTCTTTTCTTCAGGAGGGAAAGTCACATGGAACTTTTACTCAAGCCATGCTATATCTTATTCCTAAAAGAGATAAAGAGTCTTCCCTCTGTAAAAATGATAGACCCATATCCTTGATTAACACTGATTGCAAACGTTTTGCCAAAATACTAGCCGTCCGCATTAACACTGTTATTCCTGATATTATCAACATTTTTCAATCCAGGTTTGTTAAGGGTACTGATAATGAATGTACTTTTCTTACTATCATCCACCTTACCTCCAAACTTGATTCTCCCATTGTTGCCGTTATGTTGGATGCAGAAAAGGCATTCGATAGGGTAAGCTGGGACTTTATATTTGGAGCTTTAAGATGGCATGGATTCAGTCCCCCATTTATTAAATATATATAATTTCTTTACTCCAATCCATCCACATCCATATGGGCTAACGGTTGTCAATCCAAATATTTCCCATTACATAGAGGTACCAGAGAAGGTTGTCCCCTCTCTCCTCTTCTCTTTATTCTTGCATTATAGCCTTTTCTTGAAAAACTCAAACGTTCACCTTATTATACTTGTCACCAATTTAAGGATATCGATATCAAGTTTACTGCTTATGCAGATGATATTTTACTTTATGTTTCCAATCCCTCTACTAACTTGCCGGCTCTTTTTTCTTTGCTTCAAGAATATCCCTCAGTGTCTGGTTATAAATTGAATATTGATAAGTCTGAAGTCTTACCCCTAAACAAACACTGTCTCTCCCACATGTTTCATGGTTCTGGTTTCGAATGGAACCCTAAAAGTATCAAATGTTTAGGTATCCTCTACACTAATTCTATTAGAGAAACTATTAAAATTAATCATGCAGATATATTAAAAAAACTCAACGCTTCTATAGATAGCTGGTCTCTGTTATTCCTATCCTGGTGGGGTAGACTCTCCACTATGAAGATGAGGCTCCTCCCCATTATTAACTTCTACCTTTCTATGCTCCCAGTTTCTCTTCCGCTTTATTTTTTTCGTACCATCAATAGCTCCTTAACTAAATTCTTGTGGAATAATCGTAAAGCTAGAATTTCTCTTTCTCGTTTACAACAACCTAAAAACCTCGGCGGCGTTAATTTCCCTAATATCAGTAGATATCATTCAGCCTTTACTCTTAAACAAATTTGGCCTTTTCTAAATTATTCCCCTATTCCTCCCCTGACTGCTTGGAGTGCGCTTGAGGTCTCTCAACTTTTACCCTTTTCATTTCTTACAGCCAGCCGCTTGACTCAACCCCCGAAACGCTTCTCTACTCCCATTTTTAATCATTCTAAAGCTCTCTCTCGTACTTTATTTAGATCCTTTCTCTCATATGATGACCTTCTCTCCCTAACTCCAATATGGTACAACAACTCCTTGAAGATCAATAACAAAGCGCTTTTCCGGAAGGAGTGGATAGACAAAGGTGTCGTCCCTCTTGATCAACTGATGTACGACAACTTGCCAAAAGATTTTTCAGAGCTTCGAGAGTCATTCAACTTATCCGATACTCACTCTTCTCAATATTTCTTACTCCACACCTTTCTCCTTCAACTCTTTTCTCTGGCTCATCCTTCACCTTCCCCTGCTCCTTCCCTCACTTCGCCTCTTTACTTGTCTACTCCTTTTAAACCTTCTGCCATTTACAAATTACTCTTTCACCCTCCATTAAACAGGTCTAAATCAGCAATAGAATTACTTTGGGAAAAGGATCTAGCCCAAGATTTCCCGATTCCACTTTGGGACTCTATTTGGTCTAAAATACATACTTCTTCCTGTCCTGCTGGCACTACACAGACTTTATTCTTCTTTTATAATAGACTTTTCTTTACTCCCTCTGACCTGCATGGATTCAAACTATTGGATTCTAAAAAATGTTGGTCATGTTCATTTGAAAACAGCGATTTTCTAAATATGTTTTTTTACTGTCCTGCAGTTAAGTCTTCATGGTCTCATGTTTGGTCCAAGTTGAATGCTATCCTTTCTTCTAATTTCCCTTTTGAAATCATACACATATTTGTAGGAGGTGCTCCTCCAATTTGGAATGTTTCATATATTACTCGTCAATTTATTGATTTGTTTATAGCCATTTCCTTCCAAATTATAACCACTAACTGGAAGCACTTAACTTGGAGGAATCTGTTATGTCACCACCATAGACTTGATCGTTCCTTTGCTACTTCTGTACCCTTACTGATTAAGAGAGATTTACTGTGGTTACCGTTCACAACATTTCTTTCTTCCTCAACCTCTTGATTTTGCTCTTTCTCATACTGTACTTTTCAATATACTGTTATCCCTTTTTTTTTCTTGCTTTATTTTTATATCTCGCATAAGTTGTTGAACTTTTCTTTTTTTTCCTTTTTCATTATTATCTTTTTCATTATTGCCTTCTTCTCTTTCTTTCTTTTCTTTCCCTCTTTTCTTCCTCCTCTTTTCTCCTTTTCTTTTCCTCTCCAAAAACCACAAAATTGTTAAAATCTTTTCCTCTAAGTATAGTTTTATATCCATTTTGGATTAATTTTGCAACTTCTCTGTTTTTATATCTAATATATATCTTCATCTGTAACCCATTTGCTCTTGCATGATGTTTTACTGTGTTTATTACCTTCCAACAAAGCTTTCTAAACAAAAAAAAAGAATAGTTCTAGAATAATGTGGCGGTATCGGCCTCTCCTATCTTAAGTGTAGAGATCTCTACCACAACAGCACATGTAAGTACATGGTTTAGTAGTAAATATAGGAGAGACAGCGGGCTGGAAAATCAGGAATAGTTACTACTAAAGGGAAGGGGTTTAAGGAACAAGTAAAGAGGGGTTTAGGAAGGGTTAGGGTGAGGTTGAGAGAAGATCAAACACCGACCCACAAAAGAGTAATTGTAAATGTATTCACACACTGTGGTTCTATAATCACGACAGCCAAAAAGGACCCAAAACAGGTGCCAATGTATTCCAGATCAGAGATGGAGTATGTCCAGCACCACAAACAGCCAAGCACTGGTACTATAACAGCCTCCTGTAGAAAATACATGCGGTAGGGACTAAAAATCCCATTGGAACTAATATTAAAATAAATGTAACAATTTCAAATACTAACAAATATAAATGAATTTTATGTAATGTTAAAATTTGTCAAAAAATAATACACGTTTATTATTTTATTTTGTGAACCTTTTCTAAATGTGAAAAATTATTTTAGCATTATTTAAAAAAATATTTAAATTACTTTGAGCTATTTGTATACATTATTTTAAAATGATTAAATACATAATAACATGTACTATTCTTGCTTTAGGTGGAAGTTTATTTTTTATTTAAATATCAGAAGAATTATTTTTTTAATTTAATATATTCGAAAGAATATGTTTTAAATATAAAATTAAGCTAATAATGCTGTAACTTTTTATAGTGTTCTACATTTACAATAAATGTATCAAATTAATTAACATTAATATTTAATATACACATATTTTTGTACTTTGGCATTTGGAGATCCCCGACTGAATTGGTGAGCGATAAATACAGTTGTAAAGTCACTCCCAGTTGCACAATTAGGGTTGTACTTGATGTTTATTAAAGACTCCACCCACTAGTTCAGAGTTTGAGGATCTGTACGTCTAGACTTCTGTGGAACTTTACACTTGCAAATGATGAATAGGTATTAGTATTGAAGAACTCAATATAAACATAAATGTACTCATGCAGATTCACGTTTGTGAAGCAACCTCTTTGCCCCGAAATTTACATCTGGTTTGCTGGATGATAAACGTCATCCTTGGTGCACTTTGTACCCAATTTATGCAATAGAATCAACAAGATTATAATCAGGGTCTCAAAAGTTAGAGAGTTAACCCCAAGGACAGAACATAAGGGGCTGTAGTATAAATAGCACAGAGAGGGGGGAACAATAGGCATTACTTATGCTCCCATAGACCTTGGGTATTATAGAAAAGGTCGCAGATACCGGCCTGGCAGTTCGGGCTGGACTGTTCCCTTTCGCATCTGGTCAATACTGATTTCCATATGGATGTATCGAAACTAAGGTAGCATGGGGTGCAAACTAAAAATTTACTGGAATGTGGCCTGAGTAATTACCAATGTCTGAGATTAATTCAAGCATTCCGTCCATCACTTTTGTGTACTTTAGTGTGTTGGCCTAAGTGGTACGGGTAAGCCCAGACGTATGTCCTGTACACACTATAACCAAGGTGTACATGGCAGAACCCTACCTAGATCGAAACCTGTCCTGGGTTGCTTGCTAGCAGTGACTGAGATTAATCCAAGCATTCCGTCCCTCACTTTTTTGTATACTCTACTCTGATAGGAGAGAAAGGCAGAACTGCCTTTATGCCAGCTAATCACAAGTATAAAATACACTAGCACACGGCAAATGGTATCTTTGCATAAGTGAAGCTGCTGGAGCAGCTACACCAAGAACTAACTCTGATTGCTATTCAGTCAATTCATGTTTAATTTGGGGATATCATCGCCCACAAGAAATCCCAAAATTTCAGGTTGGTTATAAATGCAGCTCAAGAAAGGGGTTGATATATGACTAAGAGAAACTAATTGTGTTCTCTTTGTATTTGTTGTCCTTATTCTAGAAGACAGTGGATTTAGTGTTCTGTGATTATGTGCGCCTTGCTACGACTAGGTTTTGATCCAAACAGCTCAGGCTACCTTGGTCTTGACATTGAAGGCCACCAATAGCTACATTAAGAAAGATGAAGTCCTGGATAATGAGTCAGGCAGAGCGAAATTATGATATGAAATTCTGCTCCACCTGATTGTGAGAAGGACTGTATTCGCAAACCAGGTTTTCCTGGGTGTTGGAGCACCAGACTTGTTTTTACCATGTTGTGATTCCACCCCGCAACACCCAAGCCTCTTTCCCTGTTTCCTTCCTGGTGGAGGGGTGCAAACAGTGCTAGAATACAATGCTGCTTGAACATACCTTCCCTTTCCAGATGCTACTCCCAGTGCTTAATTTGAGCTGGTGTTTTCCGATGCTCAGCACCAGCACTTAATTTTCAGCATCAGGACTTTGGACAGCTAGCCACATGGTGGTACTGCTAGTCTGATTTTGGGGTGAACACAACAGCAGTTTTGAATAATTCTATATACATTAAAAATGACTAAGACCTGTCACCAAAGCTAAAAAAATAGCTTGAGGGGCTGGTCTTAGTCATTTTTAATGTATACAAGATCTAATTGTCATTAGTAGCGCAATGATTGGTGCAAGCTGCTGTGGTCCACTGACAAGGGTCCAGACACTTATTTCTTTCCAAATTAGGCACTGCCTACTCCCCACACAAGCCTCACTTCACACCCACTCCTCACAGTTTCTGCAGCATACAGCATGTGATAATTATATGTGTTAAACTCCACAGAAGTAGGAGTTCCTTGTGGTTTTGGGACCAGTAAATCTGGGCCTAAATGGAAACTCCAGATTCTCACAATTTCTCTGCACTGGAACGGTGTTACTGCACAATTAGATACATTTCAGATGCAGATATACCACCCACCAGTTGGTACAACTCATGATAAGACCCAAAACCCTTTTTTGTAACCACATTGGCGTGTTTAAAATTAGTTTGTTTGGGATAACATAATGCAATGCATTTCTGTAGTTAGTTCTATGATTAGTGAGTGTACCCAATAATCTCTCAATACCTCACATGGCCAAAACACATGCTTCCAATCAGCGTACACCAGGGGACATGTGTGAGATCAGCAGCCCTCTGGTAGTGGAGAGGAGGCCAGTGCAGAGCTCCTCACTTCCTATCTTCTTGAGGGTGCCCCATGGGGCACCAGAGAGACATTGGCAGTAGCAGCGGTGTCGGGGTCCCCGCCGGGTGGAGAAAACAGCGGTGCTTGCCCAGCCAAGCATGGACATGAAGATGTCCTCCCACTTACGATGGAATGTCTAAAAGGCCAGCAATAGGTGCCGGGGCTGAGAGACCAATGCTAACAAATCTGAACTGAGAAAACACCACTCTTCCCTCAAACATGTTTGGCATGAAAAAGCCCATACTGTCAACTAGCTATAGATTGCCTCACTTCCACATATTATTCAGACTCACAGGAATCATGAGACAAAAAAAATAAAGAGTGACACTCAGGATCTCCATTTACCGCTGAGATTTATTAATGTCAGACACCAGGGGCCCCATTAGGATGGCGGGCGGACTTTATCCGCCTGCCATTCCGACGTGAAACGGGACCGCCCGGCATAAGGGCGGTGGTCCTGTGGGGGCAATTAGGATGCGCCCGCCACACTGGTGGGCGCATCCCGCATTTTTAACATTGCGGTGGGTGGCGCCCCAATGCTAAAAATGCACATTGTGCACTTCAATGCACAACGTGACAGGCACCGTGCGGTGCCTGCCACGTTGTACAGTGAAGTGCAGGGGGGGTACCATAGGTACCCCCATGTGCACCCCCCACCCCCCGGATTCCCTGGGGGCCCACAACGGGCCCCCACAAGACATTCCCGCATGCCTTTCCGTGATGGCATCGCCGCCATGGAAAAGCATGTTCCCGCCCACATTCTAATATGGATGGCGGTGTCTAACAGACACAGCCACCATATGAAACACTTTTCCAACCGGACAACTCGTTGACCGGGTGGAAAAGCGGCAGGCGGTCTTTCCGTCCGCCGCGGTCCCCCACACCATAGTATTATGGTGGGGGGAAATGGGTGGTGGGTGGGGAAAGATCGCCACCGCCCGCATGGCGGTGGCGATCCACCCGACATCCTAATTGGGCCCCAGAAGTTCCACTCTCCCCCACACAACCTAAAGGCTAAATTAGGCACAGGCCACATTTAATACTGACAGAGCAATACCTGTTTTGGTCGTTGAGGAGAGATGGAAGGGGAACCTGAAACACAATGAGGATGCACACCAAACCCAGGGAGACTAGAACACCTGTCCCACAGGTTGTGGTACAGCATTGCCAACCGACCACCTGGAATATGTCACAAGGTGAGTCTCAATGTGAAGAGTAACATGACAAACTGGATGTGATCTTGTTAGGAATCAACTCAACCAGAGTGGATCTCAATTATAAAATTAACTCCATGATGATCATCTTCAAACAATAAAAGTAGACTTATAAAGTCCAGAAAACAGAGGTAGATGCCACCGAACTGAAGCCAACGGCACTGAATCACACAGAATAACACAAAACTTAATAGAGAAGACTCTTGCCTCAAATAAAGGGCTGAAGATGTGAAGGGAATAGCTTTGAGGAACAATCCAAGTGGTAGGCCTGTCAGCTATCTCCTAGTCCGTTGGCCTGTGGGCCCTGGCGAGGGTCACCCCCCAGCGTCTTGAGACCCTCATGGGTGAGTAGCGTGATATACAACCCCCTTTTTGATTGATTGAGAAATTACTCATACAAAAAACAACCTTCTACACATTGCAAAGGGCCCATTTGAGACTTCATCTCCTGAGCACACTTCAAGAACTATTGTGGCCCCCTCTTGAATATCCGGGACTGAGACCTGATAATATGCAAAGATAGAGAAAAGAGCAGCATCTCTGTGTAAATTAGTAGAGTGATAATCTTTTCCGACAATACAGCAGCTGTGCAGACACAATGGGCTTCATTCATAGAGGTCAATCATAAGCTCCACAATGTAAATTTAAAGCATGCTTTAGTGTTTCCTGCCAAACTGGAAATCCCAGCGGACAACATAATGAATTTCTTCACAGATCCTCATGATGTATGGGAATGGATGGAAGCTATTAAGAATCAAAACTTACAGAGTCTAATTGGGCAACCTCTACCTGACCAAGCAAAAATGCAAGTCTAACAGAGCTAAAAGGAAAAGAGGGAAGTTAAACAAATCAACTAAATTTCAGATCCAGCGCCACTGAGAGAGAGCGGTGGCAGGGCAATGAAGATCCACAAGAATGCAGAAGTTGAATAAATGATAGAAACATTTGGAAAGGAAACAGACTCCAACTCAGATCATGCCTAACCATCAGACAATGGAGCTCCAGCCCCCATAGTGACTCCCCAAACAGCAGACAATATAATATATGTCTTTCACAAGACATGACGTGGTGCAACCTAGAGTACCCAAAAATAAACAACAATGGACAACAGTTATTATATGGAATGTTGATGAAATTGTAAGAACATATATTAAGCTCACTGGCCAGTCCATCAGGTAAAAATTCATTGTGTGTAGGCAACCCCCTCTATCTTACAGATACTGGTAACCAATAGACAAGATTAAGATATAGTTTGATTTAGGTTATACACTGTTCAAAGTTTTAGCAATGGATAGGGTCTCCCTCCTCTCAATCCTAAGGAAGGGGAGTAAGAAGAGTTGTATGTCAAGGTACCTACCATAATTTCAAAAGAGCGAAACTCATGGTCACAGTGGGTGGAGGTGGAAGGGAAAATATGAGTTGGTCCAAAACACACACAACAACAAGAAAGCATGGTACACGAGTCCCCATAAAACTCCTCTCACACAGGTTGCTGCAAGGAACAGGAGGGAAATATACATTCTTCACAAGGATTGTTAGGGGTCTAAACAGCCTAGCTAAGAGGAAAAAAGTTCAATCCTTCAAGAGAAGAAAAATGCACATAGCCCTCTTAGAGAAAACCCACCTCCCAAATGGAGATGGTAAAGCCTTACAACAATTCTGAAGGGGACAACTTTATTATACAAACAACTCAACATACAACAGGGGAAAGGTGGTCTGGAGCAGGCCAGGAATACCATTTCAGATCACAAAAAAGCATATAGACAAAGAAGGGAGATATGTAATGATGCAATAAGAGTGTAGATGCACTAACTGTGTCCCCTGCCACTGTTTTAATTGAGGCGTCTCTCTAACCAGTGTGGTCTGGGTGTCCATAGTGGACTGATCTTCCCCTGGCTCCAAAAGAGCATGGGTCATGGCATCCCAGGAGAGCAGAATTTCAGTTTACCTTAGCATCTCGATTTGTTGCACCGCCAACCAGCTGCTAGCTATGCGCATCTTAGCCATTATTATGCCTAGCATTGTGAATCTTCTGAAGAGCTTCAATTCAGGGTTGTGAGGTAAGAGTGCCAATAATCATTGATTAATTGTTTGCGGCACTTCCCACCCTGATGCACGGCAGAGTTGAGGCAACACCTCCAACCATTATGATGTGATGATGGGGCAATGCCATATGATATGAAAGAAATCTGCAGCCACTGCTCCACACGGAGGACATCCATGGTCCCTATTGGGATAGATGGTATATACCTTCTGGGGGGAGAGAAAAGCCTTGTGAATTATGTTGTATTGTATTTGTTTAAACCGAGTGCAGACTCGTGAATATTTTGCCAGTCTGTCGGTAAAATAGGCTCATTGTTAAGATCCTGCCAGGTATCCTCTATACGGAGCAGCATCAGCTGTGTGTCTGTATGGAGTTCTCAGTAGATATGCGTTTTGAGTTTGCGCCCACCTGCCATGAACAGTAGGGTCACCAGTGTTTGTGTGGGGGTAGGACCCTCAGGCAATGACAGCCATAACTGATGAGACATGGCCGTTATATTGGCACACTAGAGGAAATGTTCACCCCTCAGTCTGAATGTCTTGATGGCCTCCTGTTGCATAATAAAGCATCCCTCTGAGTAGAGGTCGGAAAGCATCAATCATCCACTTGCTTGCCAGCTATCTATTGCCATCAAGTGGGTCATTTGTGCAAAGGGGCGAGATATCCACATATCTAAATCAGGAGCTTAAGGCGCTTGCCAAATTATTTGTTGCTCAGCTCGCTCCCAGAGACCGCACATCATCCTGATCAAATGAGGTAATTTAGGAGTAATCCACCGACCCCTCATCAGCAGTCCCCAAGCCGGTGTCTGTCATGTGTGCAGTCCAATAGGGAGTGTTCCCAATTAGGCTTCCCATCAAACCAGTGAACCAGTGTATAACCTGCATGCCAAGATATTTGACACTATCTAACTTCGAGGGAGCCCAGCATCTAGAAGACTGTCAGCAGAGAGGCCGAACAGATGGCCCGAAGGGAATAGGGCGTACTTTGCATTAATATCCTGTAGTGCAGGGAATTCCCAAAAATGTGCGCATAATGTGAAGCATTATGTGCCCAGAGATGTCTGGTCGATGCAGGTAAATCATGGCATCGTCGACGTATAGAGAGACAATGTGATAGGTATTCCTAACTCATATACCCCATCCATGGAGAGACTGCTAGAGCCGGCAAGCAAACAGCTCCATTGCAATGGCAAAAATTAGGGGTGACAACGGGCATCCTTGGCGTGCGCCACGCTGTAGGACAGTTTTGGCCCAGACATATTGTCCAATCCTCACTCTAAACCTCGGGTTTCAGTAAAGCAGTTTAAGCCATTTAATGTATGCGTTTCCCAAACTCATCTAATCAAGTTCCTGCCAGATATTGCCCCACCGCACTGAGTCAAAGCTTGCTCAATGTCATGAAAGGCAAGCGCATATTGGTCCTCTTCTAGTAATGGTGCATGCAGAACATAGGCTAACCAACCCAGGTTGTGCAAGGTGTTCTGTAGCAGGATAAATTCAGAATGGTCGGTATGGATCAGAGGTAGGGCAGCAATTGCACCACCATTACCTGGATAATGAGCCTTGTGAGGACCTCTTTCAAGGAATCCAGAAGTATCCCCCTTTCAAGGACCTCCTCAAATATTGTGAGCAGCTGATCAACCAGGGTCTCAGGGAAGAATTTACAGTATTCAGCAGGGAGTCTGCCTCCCCCAACGCCTTAACAGTTTTAATTGCAGCCACAGCGCCAAGTATTCCTGTTTGCCTACGGGGGGCCTCAATTGGTCACAATCATCAGGGGATAGCCCCAGTAACAGCAATTCTGCCAAATATGTGGTCAGCAAGTAGCCATCCAACTCCAAGATTGGGGCCGCGTACAAATCCTGCAAATGTGCCATGAAGACATCATTAATTTCTTGTTGTGTATATACACAATGTGACCCAACTTGTTCCTTACTGCTATGATAGGCTATATCAAGCGAGTCAATAGGCAGCCAGCTTTATCGCCCTCCATATACCATTGTGCCTACCAATATTGTGGGTATGATTCTGATTCCATATTTCAATTGTCATTTTATGCTGTTTGTCCCATTCTCTCCGTAACTCAGGCCTACTGGACAGTTGTTTCTCCAGTGTCTCTAGGGTCGACTCCTGGCGAGTCAGGTTACACTCTAAAGTGCAGCAGATGCCGACTGAGGCAGTTAAGCACACTCCTCACACTCCCACTTTCATGGCATCTCATTCAGAAGCCCTGCTGCCTTCGCTTTCCCAGTTGAGGTCAAAGTACTGTGTAAGGGTATCCTGCAATGTGGCCTGAAAACACCTGTTCTGTTAGCGCGTCTAAACTTACCCTTCATAATGGTATCTTAGGTGTCTGATGTTCCAGGGAATACGTTATCAGGAGTGGAGATCGGTCAGATATGTACCTAGCCAGAGTAATGAGCATCTAGCTCCCTTTATGTACAGGCCATTGGGACATAAAAATAGTTTAGTCAGCTATAGGTGTTCACTGCTGGTATAAAGCAAGAATAAGCAAGAGTGTTTGGGTGTCACAAGCGCCAAATGTCAATTAGGACATGTGAAGTTCAGTGCCCATTTGGGGAGGGGATCTTTCAAGTTGGTCATCAAGGACACAATTAAAATGACCCGATATAATAACCTCTGCCGTTACAGGAACCGGGGCAGCTCTCAACACTGACCTCATAATGGCACTATCATCAATATTGATGGCATATACATTGATAAGGCATATGTAATGAAATCAAGTGTGCCTTCCAGTATTACAAACCTTCTCTCCTCATCCACTTTGACCCACATGTGGCTAAACAGGACCCCCGGGGCTACCCATATTAGGACTCCTTTCGCATACCCAGAATAGGAGGTGGCATATACCTGTCCCATTCACCTCTTTTTCAAACATTTAAGGCAATCGCCCCACAAGTGTGTTTCTTGGAGAGAGGTCACTGCCATGCCATATTATCACAGGAAGTGTGCACCCTGTGGCGCTTCATGGGGTTATTTAGACCATGGACATTCCAGGTCATCATATTATATTTCATACCCAGTCCAGCCATGAATAAAATTGAAGGTGAATTTCCACTATGCACACCCAGCAATGAGGCCCAAATCGCATCAAGTTGCACACGTAATCCATGGAAGCTTTCCTCATAAACAATTGAAACCCTAACAGCATGATCAAGAAAAACAACAAGCAATAACAACCCATCCCAGAATCCTCCCTCGTGTAGAATCCATAGTCTCCCCCCCTGGCTAAATCCACTGTCAAAAGGGGGTAGTAAACACCGCCCCAAATGCCCTCCTCCATACTTAACTAAACTCAAGTGCTACAAAACCCTAAATATAAATACAGTTCAGGTCACCAGATACCACACGTGGCACAAGTCCCAAAGTGAGGCTGGGCAGCCTGTGTAGATGTAGGCTCAAACAGACCCATACCAGGAGCAAAGTAAGACAATACACAACTGTTTCTGCTATTTTAGATCCTCTAAAAATAAGAGGGGCGAGAAGAGAGTTATAGAATGAACACATTCAGTTACATATTTCGGAGCTGATACCAGGCATTACCTGTTTATCTCAACCAGTTCCAAAGGGCCTCAAAGCCCCCTTTTTAAAATGCGCTAATTCCAGGGTCAAGTCACCCCTCATCAACATTGTTGCTCAGTGTCTCTTGGACTAGGCACAACGGGGAGAAAGAGTTCTGTGTCTCTAGGGGCTGCTGCTCAGCCTGTATGGTACCATCCAGGAACACGAGGATCCTCTCATTGCAACCCCCCCATCCATTGTCAGGACTGCTTTGCTGTCGACTAATGGTTCCTGGTAGTTTGTCAATGCCCTCGGCACCAGACTCTCCCATATTTTGACGTAGCCCTAGGGAGTCGTTCCAGTCCTCTGCCTCCTGAGGCAACCCGTAGAAATGTATCCTACACAGTGGAGTCACCAGTCTCCTGTGAGTCCCATCATTTGAAAAACAAATTGAGAGGTGGGTAGGTTTAAGTTCCTTTGCAATCCGTTCCTCAAGGAAATGTTCTGCTGAGGGGCCCTCTTCACACCTCAGGAAGCAAAAGAAGTGCAAGTTGTTCCACCTTCAACGCCCCTCTGCGTCCTCCAGGCAGTCTTCTGTGTGCATTGCACTGCACTTCAGGCTTGTATCTGCGGCCTGCAGATACTTCAATGCTTGTCGCAGGATAGACAACTCCGCCTCTGTGCTTGTGACTCGTACCACAACTACACATAGGTCCTGGTGCAAGTGATTGATGTTCATGGCCATAGCATCTATCTTTCACTACAGCGCTTTTCTTGACCCCTGTATTGCTGCCAGGATCTCAGCAGTCGACTGCATCTGTCCCCAGGCCCCAAATTTTCCTGATCCCCCTGGTGTATACAGGTGGGATGGGAGGCAATATGATCGAATGGCAAGTAAACAGATTTAGGAAACAGAAAAAAGTATTTTTTGTGGCTTTATTTCAGGTGCTCTTGGTTTGTATTCATTTGGAACAGACAACGCGTTTATCCCAAACAGGGTTTTCTTCAGGGCTGTAATGGCATACAATATGCATTTGGTGCATGAGTTGACAAGGAGTCATAGGGGCAATTAAAAAAAAGAGCTAGAGTCGAATAGGGAGAAAGGAGGGGGGAAAGTGAAGGAGAAATGCAGAAAGAACAATTGATGGACAGAATGCAGAACAATTTCATACATTCACCCCAGTACAGAGATCTAAGCCTAAATCCATCATTTTTTTGCTCACCATGCCATTCCAGTTTGGACCCAGCTACATGCAAATCAGTCTTGACCCTGCACCCAATCTGAACAGTCCAGCCCGAACTGCCAGGCCAGGTCCTCACTGGACTGGAAACAAGCATCCTAGGACCGGTTTCGGGCTTTCAGCCCTCAGCAGCCAGGATAGTTTGACTCCAGTGACATGGAGAGCACGGGACCCACGTCTGGGCACACCCGTCCCACTCGGGGTGACAAATGCAAAAAGAACAATTGATGGACAGAATGCAGAACAATGTCATACATTCACCCCAGTTCAGAGATCTGGGCCTAAATCCATTGTTATTTTGCTCACCACGCCATTCTAGTTTGGACCCAGCCATATACACATCAGTCTTGAGCCAGCACCCAATGGGAACCGTCCAACCCGAACTGCCAAGCCAGGTTCTCCCTAACTCGAGTGGCATGGAGAGCACGGGACCCATGTCTGGGCATACCCTTTCCCACTCGGGGTGACAAATGCAAAAAGAACAATTGATGGACAGAAAGCAAAACAATGTCATACATTCACCCCAGTACAGAGATCTGGGCCTAAATCCATTGTTTTTTTCTCATCATGCCATTCCAGTTTGGACCAGTTTGCGTAGCTGTATACCGAAAGGCCTCACTGAAGGTGGATAGGCATTGAGTTAGGCCCAGCAGAATGTATTGATTTTGGCTGGTAAAGCTCAGAGTAGGAAAAGTCAAATCATGTATCCCAGGCTATTGTTGCGTCGGTCATATACTTTCAATGCCTTCGCCCGGTCAATATTTTACCTTGAGAATTAGTCTCTGAAATAGAGCACTGATTTCTTCAGTGGGAACAGGCAGCAGGATGTATCTGCAGGGGGTTCAATGGGGTCCAATACTGTCTAATTTGGGCCCGCTGAAATGAATTTGCTGCTGTGCACAAGCTCCTAATGAGACAAACCGGTTTCTCAGCCCAGCAAAGTTGCGCCTTTATCGGATCAGTCCTGTTGGTTGGAACCCAGTATGATTGCTGGAAATTTGGTCAGAATGACCTTTATCATACCTCCCTTGTGAGATCTGGCTACTATGCTCCTGAAGGTTCATCAGAAATCACGAATCCAAATAAAGGACCTAGGTGCCTTTGGTTAAAGTTGGGGCCGATGTTTGCAAAGGACTATGGGCTTGATTTAGAGTTTGGATCTAACGCACTTGTAATACGGTGGACGCCATATATGTCATGTTCAATAAATTCTAAAAAGGGCCCTAAAATACACAACGTCGAGGGTATCGCCTCCAGGATCTAGGCACACTACAATTTAAAGGTAACTGTGAGATAGTGAGTAAATGGGAAGAAGCAGGGGTACTCCAAATAGGTGAGCTCTTTGACAGGGGCACACTAAGAACCTTTCAGAAACTGGGCAGGGAACATAGGCTTCCAGATGTTAATTTTGTACTGCACGGAGCAATACGCCTTACTATACACAAGGCATGGAGACTGGGCAGGGTAGAACCACTCACACACAGAGATTCATAATTAATCTGCATGATAATGCGCAAGATTAAAGCAGTAACACAACTATATAAAGCAATTTAACAGCAGGCAAAGGGGTTACTGGATGAACTTGAAAGGAAATGTGAAACACAGGGTGGGAAAAAATACTTTTTAATGGCCCAAAAATATCACAAAATGCCAAATGTAAACTACTACTTTTTAACTATTTACACAGGGCTGATATTACACTTAAGCAAATTATTACATTACTTTAATGCATAGGTGGACTAGAGTAGATGTAAAAAGACAGAACTTTCTATTATATGATGAGGGAGTGCCCTAATCTAAAAGGCTATTGGCAGCAGCCTGCACGCCCGGTCAATAGAGCTGCGGGCAGAAGAGTCAAATGTACGATAGATGCAGGTATATAACATGCCTTCTCACACCCTAGGGAAACCTTATTTATTGAGCTTAAAATAGATGTGAACAGGGATAAATAACTAGACCATGGGAAAAAAGTGAGAATGGCAAATAATTGCACAATGCCATTAGGTTTGAAAAGCTATAATTATTTGTAGGAAGGCCAGGAGGAATCATTATGACTGTGTAAGACGGGGGTGTGGCTTGGCGCCCGAGGGACACGGAGGCGGCTCGGTGAGGCTTCGTGGCGGACTCAAAAGACACGATGCTATAAGCTGTCCTCATGTGCACCGAAGGACATGAGCAGTCATCGGAAGGCTTCAGGACCATTTCTCGCCGCTCGAAGACCTTAATGGCAAACAGTAAACCTGAACTTTGACGCAGTAAGTTTTCAGCGGTTCCGTTTTCATTACGGTTGCCATTTTAAATCGCTTGCGCGATTAGTTGCGTCCTCGCAAGCTTCCCACAATGAAGCCCTTACGGAATGGACTTTTCTTCAGCAGTCTTAGAGCACCAGAGATCCATTGTGCACACAGTAACATTTGCAGTGTTTAGATGCATGGCATATGCCCATTCATTCAGTTTTTACCACAACATGAGGGGCAGCCATTTTAGGAACATTGCTTCTTTCTTGGAATTCGCTTCACATTACTGTGTGATTGTATCATGCCTATAATGAACAAAGTGCTCCATTAATTCATGGTATGGATTTGGAAATCTCTCCACTTGGCGCCTATCAAACTGACATCTGGTGTTTTGGTACTGCATTTAATTATATGCCCTTCACATCAGCGCTGATGAGACAAACTGTGAGGCGGCCATTTTAGTTTTAGATGATGGTTCTTCTTTACAAATATTCACTGCTCATTGTAAATGGTCCTTACTACTTTCAAGAAGGTGTCTCATATATTTATGACTTTTATATTTGATTAAAAAGAGACCTTTGTGTTTTGACCTTACAATAACACTCATTAATACTTTCGCTGGGTCTCCTGTCCTTAATACCTCACTATTATAGGTATGATTTACATTATACGGTGATCATTCTACTTAAGTGCGCACCAAGAAAAAGTGTGTGATATACAATTTTATGGGAAGAATAAAGTCACTATATCCTCCATTTTCTAAGCCAAAACACACTTTTGTAAAGAATTCAAGAATCTTCTCGGAATTTTCCAGATTTGAAGATTCCTTGGCATCTTCTTCGCATACCCGAGAAACAACGATAGAATGATCGCAAATTACTTCAGAAAAATCGAATACCAAGCGACTGAAGAAAGATCCTCCTTCACCTCCAAAACAAACGTTGCTTGTTTCCATGGAGTTATTACTGGAGGAAATTAGAGCCCTTCGTCCTTTAATGGAAGAGACTAATGCTAAACTCCCAGTCTTGACGGACAACTGGTCACAACTTGAAAAGAGAGTCTCTTTGGTTGAGCAAACCGTCACTTCTCTAAAAAAATCTTGTGTTAGTGTTTCTCATCTTCGTTCTCAAGTATCTACGCTCCAAAAGCAGGTGGAGGACTTGGAATAATTTACGTATTTATGGAGTAAACGAGGGCCTTGAGGGTTCTGATCCGCTGGCTTTCTTCAAATCATTCCTCCCAAAATTGCTTCACATGCTAGAAGGCACAGCTCTAAATATCCAGCGAACACACCGGCTAGGTCGTCCACCATCTCTTGCATCTCCCTCACAAAGGCCAAGAGGAGTCATTCTGTATTTCGTAGAATACACAGATTTATTGAAAGTTCTGGCGGCGGTTAAATTCTCTCCAAAAATGACATGGTCAGGTTCCTCTTTGTTTTTTGCTCAAGACTATGCTAAAGCTACTGCTAATCGTCGAAAGGCTTTTTAAGATATGAGAGCTGACCTCCGCTCACTGGGAGCCAGGTATGGTCTTTTCCATCCTTTCTTATTCAAAGTCACATACAACAATAGAACAACTACATACGAAGATCCACAGCGCCTGCAAAGTTTCATTAACTCTTGCAAAACATCAGCTATGGATTCATCCGGACCCTCCTCTTCATTTACTGGTTGAACTTCAATGATATTATCTTTTAGCTCTTTGCTCTTCGCAACACAATCTTTTACTGCTCAAATGCTGAATTTTTGTTACTTCCTTCCATTTTTGGAATGATACGCCACAGTTTATGCTTTGATATAATTGTTAATTGTTATTGACTGCTCCTATTCACTGCTGTTCTTGTTAATGTTCGTTACAGTTGGTATTCTAATTTTTTGTTCTCTCCCTTCGTCATCACAGATTCCCTATCCTTGTTTCATGATGTTTTCCGGTTGTCCGGCCGAACTTGGATGTGTCGTCCATCCCATGTGGTTCCATCCCCTCTCCTTGTTTATATGTTCTTTGCCCATGTAGGTACATTACTCTCCTACATTTCTCTTCTTACTCTATCCCTATTTTTCTTCCTTTTCTTTCTTGCAAGCATTCTACGCCTTCTCTTTTTAGGTGTCTCTAATGTTTTCTCTCTTGTGGCTCTTTCTCAGCACGTTATTCTATATTTTATACTTGAATCTATAATTGATGCTGTTTTTTCCCACTTCCTATTGTTCATCATTTATGTTATCTCACAACTACTTATTTTCCTTTTCGATCTCATACCTTTTGTTATATTTCCTTTTATTCACTATTTTTTTTATTATTCTCCCAAACATTTCCTTTCCTTGCACTATTTTGTATATATTTCTTTTTCTTCTTTCCAGTCTTGATCGTTATATGTGAGATACATTATTTTCCTCATGCTTTTCCCTACGGTCTGAGTTTTCTGGTTTATTATCGTTTGATTTTGTTATTTTTTGCTCCTCCTAGCTCATTATGCCGTTAAAGTTAATTTCATGGAATATTAGAGTGCTCAATTCTCCTATTAAAAGACAAATAGCATTATCTCATCTGGCTAAGTTAAATGCAGATATAGTTTTCCTTCAAGAGACTCATCTTACAGAAGATGAGTCATTAAAATTAAAAAAAGGTTAAGTTGGAGAATTATTTTACTCCAGCGGTGATAGTAAGCGTAATTGGGTTACGATGTTGTGTCGCAAATCCCTACATTTTAAATTCAACTCACAGGACTCTGATACAGAAGGCCATTGGCTTAATGTTAAATTGACGCTAAAGGATGATCCAGTCTCTTTTTTCATTGTCTATGCCCCTACTGACAGTGACGCCTATATTTGATTTTCAGTAGCCAAGCAATTTACTCTTCATAAAGAGGAGAACTTTATTTTGGCAGGTGATTGTAATCTGATTTTTGATCCATTCATAGATTCGAACTGTAAAGTGTCATTCATCCCTAACAGAACACATAAATCTTTTACTCATACAATTGTACAACATAAACTTTTGGATGCATGGAGATTATGTAATCCAACTAGGAGGGAATATACTTTTTATTCCCCGGTGCATCACTCTCAGTCATGGCTTGACTACTTTTTTGTGTCACATAACCTTTCGCAAACAGTTACATGTGCAGAAATTGGCCCTATATTACTATCAGATCACACCCCTATTTCAATTGATTTGGACATTTTACCCAAAACCAATGCCCCCAGAAAAAGGCGATTTAACAGCTCTCTACTTCTGGATCCGGAATTTTCTACCTCATTCAAAACCTTTTTCAACGAGTACTTGCTCCTAAATCAGACTGATTCCTTGCCCCCTTCTGTTATTTTGGATGCCTTTAAAGCCGATGCAAGGGACTTTATTATAACTTATGTAACAAAGAAACTTAATATTTCCCACAATCATACACGTTTTTTGTTTCAAGATATTAAGAGACTGGAGCATTCTTTTTACACATCCATTTCCATAGATGTTCTTAATACCCTTATAAAAACTAAGTTGCAGTTTAATAAGGAATCAACAGATAATGCCTCACTATATTTATTGAAATCTAGTGCAAAGTTCTATGGTGGTAGAAACAGGTCAGGACAACTTTTGGCTAATTATTTGAAAACCAAACAGAACAAAGTGAATATGGATTCTATATTGGTTGATAACTCTATTTTAAAGTTTAAAGGTATGGAGATTTTAAATGAGTTTCCTTTATTCGATAAAAATGTGTACTCTTCAGAAACGGACCCCACAGATCATACGCTCTCACATTTCTTTTCATCCATACATAAACCACAACAGTTTTCTGAGTATTTTTCACTAATGGAAACTAAGGTACCGCAACAAGAGCTCTTGGATGCACTTAAAAACTAGAAAAAAGACAAGGCTCGGGCCTGATCGTTTCACTTTTGAGTTTTTTCGCCATTTCTCCAGTTTATTATTGCCTAAGTTACATCTTTTAATCGAGTCTTTTCAGTCTTTGGGAAAGTCCGGTGGTACATTTTCAGATGCTCATATATGTTTGATACCTAAGGAGAGAAAGGATCTGAAGTATTGTAAAAACGTCAGACCCATTTGGCTTGTTAATATAGACTACAAGATTTTCTACAAAGGATTAGCCCTTCGCTTAGACCTTTACCTTCCAAAAATTTTAGGCTAAGAACAATCCGGTTTTGTGAAGGGAGGTGTCATACAAGACATTTTATCTAAGGCTCCACATTTTAACCATCCCCTTGAAGCTATAGCACTAGATGCAGAAAAAGCATTTGATAGAATTGAATGGCGCTACTTATTGTACACTCTCAAGTGATTTGGTTTTGGCCCAAACTTTATTTCTCTAATTTCATTATTATATTCCAGTCCCCGTGCTGCTGTATGTGCTAATGGTTAAATATTGACCTTGGCAGAGGGGTCCGTCAGGGATGTCCCCTATCCCCCTTTCTTTTTAATTTAGCCCTTGAACCCTTCCTCTTAAGAATTCATCAAAACATGCAAATAAAAGGTTTCCAGACTCCTACAACTAATGTCAAACTTGCAGCTTATGCTGACGATATTTTGCTCTTCATTTCGAATCCCAGTGAGTCGATCCCTGCCTTTTTAGAAGAAGTCCGATCTTTTTCATTTATATCAGGCTACAAACTAAACAGCGATAAATGTGAAATTTTACCTTTGACTAAATATACCTTTAAAGTTGATTTCACTTTAACTAATTTTACTTGTAAATCATCCTCTATTAAATATTTAGGTTTAAACTTCACACCAACAATAAAAGGTACAGTTACACTCTGCATGAATAATTGCATTCAAAAACTTACAGAACTCACCAATAAATGGCATACTCTCTATCTTTCCTGATGGGGTCGCCTGGATATGATTAAGATGATGCTTTCCCCCATAGTTTGATATACCATCTCTAACATTCCAGTTTCTATTTCCACTAAATTATTTAAATCAATTAATTCAGTGCTATCCTTCTTTTTATGGAATAAGAGGAAATCACGTATGTCTATCTCTAAGTTATCACGCCCTAAAGCTGAAGGTGGAGTCAATTATCCAAATTTTTTCGCCTATCACGACACTTTTCTATTACGACAGGCTTCATACTGGTTACGTGACTCTGAGGAGGACTATCCCCTTTGGACATCAGTTGAACTTTCGTTCCTTTCACCCTTTTCATTTTAAGAATACCTCTCTTTTTCTAGTAAACCCCAAACACTAATCACCCCTTTATTTAAATTTACCTCAAAGTTACTGAGTCCTATTTTTCCCTTACTTTATAATTCTCTGGACTCCTTTTTGGCCGCGCCCATATGGCATAACAAAACTCTATTAATATGCAACAAACCCTTTTACTGGAAAACATGGAGACAACGTGGCATAATATGGATCCATCAGTTATTTTCAGATAAAGATTATCTTTCATTTTCTTCGCTAAAGCAGCTATATGCTTTACCTTCCTCATTCATATCCAAATTTCAGATTCTTTGTCAAGCTGTACTCGATGTACACATACAATTATCGAACAAAACTCATAGCACTCCTACCACTCTCATATGTACGAATGTATCCAATCTCCTACACACTACTTTTTTACAATCCACTGTCACACCAAGAAAGAAATCTAGCATTGAAGAGATGTGGGAAAAAGATTTTACCACGGTATGGCCTCTCACTTTATGGAATAACAAATGGACTAAAGTACGTAAATCTTCAAGATTGGCTAGTTTAATGCAAACATTGTTTTATGTGTATAATAGACTCTTGTTATCTCCACAGAGTTTACATAAACGATTTCCTAATACACTGGATACCTGCTGGTCATATACTTATCCCGACGCAGATTTATTTCATATGCTGTTCTCATGCCCCCCAGTCTATAATTTCTGGAAATAGGTCTGCTTAAAATAATTGATTTATTAGTGGTAGTTTCTTTTCAACAAATAACAAGAAATTGGAAGGACTCTACAAAAATCTCATTTAAGGCATGGTGGTATGATGTTTGTCACAATCATAGGCTAGACACATTCTATAATTCATCCATAGCTATAAAAAGACTTCAGTTTTGGTTACCGGTTACACCATTCTTTGACAATTGCGCCAAACAACACTCCTCGCTGAAACCTTCCCAACAAGAAGTACTAAAACCTCCATAGCTCCTCTAATTTTCCTTTTATCTACTTTATACTATACTTATTACATTTTCCTTGTTTCTTTTTCAATGCATTGACCATTATCCTTTGTTTTTCTGTTTTTTCTCTCACTTATTCATGCTGGGAAATAATAACTGTATTGTAATGTTTGATGATTATTGTATATATTATATATTGACACTTCTTTACTTTTAAATAAAATTCTCTTTTGAAACTGAAAAATGACTGTGTAAGACACTCCCCTCCAAAACTAAAAGGTCCAATAATATACTGGTATTATACCATAATGACTGCAAAAATGGGAAAATATAAATTAGATACTGGATTAAACTGTTTGAAAGTGAGATTAATATTCCTTTTTTTAATGCTTTTATTTGTTGGATTTATTCACAGATTCATGCTCAATTGGAAGTAAGGCCTCATGGTAGCTCACGTTCAGGGCCTTTTACAACCGAATAGCCCTGAGCAGTGGGCAGCAAGGCTATATTAGAACATTAGAATGCTGGGAGCTCCATTGAAGACAATGTAGTGCCTAAGGGCTAATAATGGGTGGTATAAGCCTTCTGCTCCAACATGCCAATGTTTGACTCTCTGTGTCTACCGGTTGTGCTCATTGTGCGCACCAACAGAGCACGTCCTGCTAGGCTCGGGTGCGTCTAACCGACGTGCACACACTTTAACTCACCTGCCGGTCCCAGTATGGGGTCCTCTTCTTTGGAGGCCATTTAGAGAAGGCGCCTAGAATCCAGGGGAAATCATGCTTCCTATCGGGAGGCATCAGGCACTAGGTGACAACACCATGATCGGGGTGATACTTCCTTTTTCTCAGGCCAATCCATCATGGCAGCTGTCCCATTGATTCCTATTGGATTTACCCAGCCCTAGAAATGTGAATCACTTCCTTTGAATATTAGCTTCTTCCAGGAAATTATTTCCTATATAAACCCTCTAAAAATTGTTATCAGGTGCATTTGGCTGCGGCTCGGATGTCTCTGTTCCAGTTTCTTGGTTGTACTTCCTCAGAATACTGTGTCTTACTGTCTTTGTGGGTGAATTCAAGAGATTTTTTCTCATTCACGCTTTTTCCTCCTGACGGTTGGTTTCCTTACAGGGCACATGCCAGTTTTGTACTCCCTTTACTGGCTGGCAAGGTGGTTTCTGGAGATGATCATCCAAGCTTCAAATCCAGATCCTCCAGACTCGAGAGGCACCCCCTGCAACCCATTTCTTGAGGGTATTTCCCTCTTTAATTCAGGGCATTCTACCCTCACTGAGTGGAATATTGTTATAGGCTTATAGTCCTTCTGCTTCGGGCTGTACCCGTTACTAAAGACCCTCTCCCTATCTCTTCTGTCTTAGGCGATCCACAACTTTTTGCTTTTCTCTAACATTATTTAGATTTTCTCTGAGAACTGATGCCTGTAGTGTTTGGGCAGTGTTTAGATATTTCCACTGAAAAAGGTGGTATCAATAGTGTAGCCTACATCTAGTCAAGCATGGTCTTCCTTACAAGGGGGTAGATATTTTATATTTTGGGCACATCATGGCAAGAGTTCCTGTGCATGTCTACCTAGGAACCAGACATGTAAAGTGCTACATTTTGTGCTGGAAGAGAAAAAGTGCATTTTTTGTGATACTGCCGGTTGCTGGACTCAGTCAGCTCACATTTTCTGAATAAAATGAGGCAATTTTTATATGTGTTATGCAGAAGCTGCTATGCAAATGAAAGATATTGCTACGTTTTGGGTTGACAGAAAATATAAATTCAGTTATTTAGCCAGGCGAGGAAATGTTCTGGGTACTGGATACTGAGAAGTGTTCATTATAAATATTACAATGCCAATAAGGACTCCCTCAATAACGAAATTCTGAGTGAATAGTAAACAAATATTTATAAATTAAAAAATGTTAGAGGTTAACTCAGGGATCACTGGCCCAGCATCTTTATATGCAACCAATTAATTTAAAGCCATAAATGAGTACGAATTGTCAAACAGCAAAATGATTCCGAAGAATACGCTCAGCATCCCAAGTGATGACAGAAAGAAGAAACCCTTGTAAATATAAATGCATGAATGTATATGTACAGTAAAACAGACAAGTATTTCTGATTAGCATAGCTGGATCAATTTGAATGCAACAGTTCACAGCTATTACTAACAAATGGCAAAGACCAATCCTGAAGTTTGAGTCTTCAACAACATTTCAAACTCTGGGGTTACTTAACAAGGTCTTATCAGGACACTGTGGCACCGTGTGGGGGGAAGGGGTCACAAAGGCGGTTGCCCTGGTCCAAACCTCTTAGGGGCGTAAAATTGGGGTCACAAATTGATGATTATACCGCTTAAAACTTGCCTTGCCCCCAGGCACTGGCAACCGACCCAAGCTACGTCACTGTCGGGACAAGAATGATTTGCACCCACAGGAGTTGGACGAATTTACACGAAAGTTCCAAAAGCCTTGATACATCAGTCAGAATAGAGGGGAGGTCAAGATTGGGAGTAACTTAGTTGATTGAGATTAACGGCAGTTAAATCTAACCGACTGGGGCTGTGGGGGCAACTTGTCATGAAGCCTCAGTGTCCCTTAGCAGTTGTTTGGCCAGAGGGCTCAGCCTTCAGTGAAGAAGCATTGTGCATCGTTACTGTCTGCCTCTTAGGTAGAAATTAATTTTGACAGATAGTGACAAGAGTAATTTATTCACTATTCACTCCTAATTTTCTTATTGAAGAAGTCCTTTGGGAACAGTTGTTTAACATTCTCATATTTCTTTCTCATAAGGGGTTGCTCTTGTTTTTTATGAGTTTTACCGCCAAGGGCAATCAGGTACTTTTCTTACTGTGGTGTCCTGCCTGATGTAAATGCTGATCAAAGCAAAACCAAAGGGGATGATGGACGGATTGTTGAACATTGCAAGCACTCAACCCCAGTCAACTGATCTGGGGTTAATCCATCATCATTCTTTAGATCACTCCGCCACCCCAGTTCAGACATGGCCATATACAAATCAGTCTGACCCTATGCCTCATGGGAACAGTCCAGCCCGAACTGCCAAGCTATGTCTTCCCTCGACCAGAAACAAGCATCCTATCAGCTGGTCTCTGGCTAATTAGCCATCATCAGCCAGGCTAGCTTGAATCCAGTGGCAAAGTGAGCAAGGGTCCCACGTCTGGGCATACCCTGCCAACTTAGGGCGAACAAAGCAAACCAAAGGGGATGATGGATGAAGTGTTGAACATTGCAAGCACTCACCCCCAGGCAACTGATCTGGGTCCTAGGATGCTTGTTTCCAGTTGAGGGAGGACCTGGCCTGGCAGTTCGGGCTGGACTGTTCCCATTGGGCGCAGGGTCAAGACTGATTTGCATATGGCTGTGTCAAACTGGAATGGCATGATGAGCAAAAAAACGATGGATTTAGGCCCAGATCTCTGTACTGCGGTGAATGTATGACATTGTTCTGCATTCTGTCCATCGATAATTATTTTTGCATTTGTCACCCCGAGCGGTACAGGTATGCTCAGACGTGAGTCCCGTGCTCTCCATGCCACTGGAATTAAGTTATCCTGGCTGAAGAGGGGTGAAACCCTGAAACCGGTTCTAGGATGATTGTTTCCAGTTCAGGGAGGACCTGGCCTGGCAGTTCAGGCTGGACTGTTCCCATTGGTGCAGGGTCAAGACTGATTTGCATATGGCTGGGTCCAAACTGGAATGGCATGGTGAGCACAAACTGATGGATCTAGGCCAAGATCTCTGTACTGGGCTGAATGTATGACATTGTTCTGCATTCTATTCATCAATAGTTCTTTTTGCAGATGTAAAGGCTGGGCTGTCAAAAGTCTCTCATGTCTATGTACAGGTCTGATGAGAGATGTTAGTACCAATGTCCAATTGTGTACTGGATTAGGTCAGAAGACTTTTTTTGCTTATCAATGCACTTTCACTTTGTATTAATATGCTCGGGAAATATTCTTCTTTTATAAGATCTATTTCTTTTTGAATTGTTTATCCTTGCATTCCAACCTGGCATTGTTACTATAGTAGGTCTTTATAGCCAAAGGCTGTCTACTTATGTGGCTATGTTATGTCCTTTGATTTGTTTCTGTGAAGTTCAACAGTACCAATTGTACGTCAACTATAGGAAATATTTGGTCTCTCTTCACTTTCAACTCTCAAAAATCATTTTGTACATAGTTTTTCACCTGTAGCTATTTATTAAATTGTATTTTAGCACAACCCTGAGCAAAAAGGAACGAGAGTGCTTTACATGTAGTTACTGATAAAGAAGGATCAGAGTGAGTAGGTCTTAGTTTCAGCTATTTAGGTAGCATCTGTTCTTTCAATTAGTATTATTCGAACAGAGGTGTTTTGAGGCCTTGTAAAGGGTGAGTTTTACTATTTCTTCAGGATAGTCCAAAGTTTTAAGACATTAGATGAAAGTGTTTGGTTTGACTTTTTTGTTCTTGCTCATTTAGGGATTTATTGGCACGCAACAGCCTCTTGCAAAAATTATTTTTTCAAATGGAAGACCCAACCTGTACATAATTAATGCTTTGCAGCTGCAGAGATCTTTGACCTACATGGGCTCCACCAAATAACCAGAGTGACATGGGGAAAATATTTCTTTCTTGTGACTTGGCTAAGATCATCTAACAGAAGGGAAGCCATGGCACTTGGTATTGGCTATTAAAGGTTTTGATGTTGGCCCATGGAGACCTAAGGAAGACATGTAGTAAATGAGGGCCACAAGAATTAGGATGGAGAGTAGGTGGTCCCAGAAAAGCTTGACAAGGCTGGGGCCCTGAGATTCCCCAAATAAATACCTTTTTATAGTAGTTGGTGTTAACTCTGCAAAAAGCACAAGGCTTGAAAGAGATAACATTCTAAATGGAAGAAGTGAGGTGAACAAAGTCGGACTGGGGGAACTTCAAGAATTTGGATTTGCATGCACACTTTGCACAAATTTGCATTTAACCATGAACATCAGCTATGAATGCAAATTCAAGCATCCAATATTATCCGTTGCAGTATTTTCTTTGTTGCCCTCTTTTCAACTTGTGCTGATGCTCACACTCTGTCACAATGCCAAGAGTTCTTACCATTTTATGCAAACCAATGAATTATTCTTTCTGGAAACGTATTCCTGCATTCCCTGTACCCCCCCCCCAAAACGGTACTCATTGACAAAAAATGGCTCTTGGGAGGAAGGGCAAACCTGTAGAAGAAGGAAGTACAGTCAAAAGAAGTGTAGACTTCTCTATTCACAAGTCACTCTTCTCTCTGTCAACCAAGAGTCCTAAGGAATTTGGACCAATTCCAGGCTTTCCACCCAAGCATAGATCAGTCAGCCTTGTAAACTCTGAACGCCATAAATGACACTTGGACAAACAACTCTTTTGCTGCTCTATTCAGTGCCTAATTGGAGCTGGTGGTTGTAGGTGGGGCCCACAGGCACTCATTTTTGGTGACCAGATTTAATTTTCCTTAGCAAACTGTGATCCAGAGCAAGAGAGAGAGAAAATTACCAAAGGGGTAAAGAAGGAAGAAGGGAAAAAAAAAGGGAGAAGGCGGGGATGACAAAGATCCTCTAAGCGTGAAACACACGGGTAGAGAGCGTCTGGTGGTGGATTAAAGAGGGGTGAGGTGGAATCAAGATGACACAGTCTTGTTCTTGGGCAACTTGACCTTCCATCGCACAGGTAGCGGGCTTTGGAATAAAACTTTGGGCCCGGCACGTCAACTTTTACAAATTAAGCACTGGATCTACACACTCACAGAACTAAGGGGCATATTAGCAAGAACTTTGTTAAAATTATCGCTGTTTTAGCGGCAGGAAACTGCCGCTAAAATGGCGATAATGGGCTTTCTAATATGAGTTATAGAATTCCAATAGAAGCCCAGGTTAGATGTCCTGAACATCTAACCTGGGTTTCTATTGGAATTCTATAACGCATATTAGCAAGCCCATTATTGCCGTTTTAGAGGCAGTTTCCTGCCGCTAAAACGACGATAATTTTAACGAAGTTCTTGCTAATATGCCCCCGAATCCCTTACTCTTATATAGAAAACTAATTTGGTATGACTGCCACAGGCATCATGAAACAAAACCTAAAAATTAACTAAAAAAAGAGTATGACAGGAAAGCAAAAAATAAAAACCATCACTACTCTAAAAGTCTTTAAGAACTGACAAGTCTTCAAAACTAACCTTGATTTTAACTTGCGATTTTATAGAATTGTCAAATGTATCAAGTTGAAATAGTATATAATTGCATCCGTCAACTGGCCACAGTATGAGAAATGTACTTTGCTCTTTCCAATAACAGTAAAAATGTAGTTCAATGCACAGGAAAAATGAGTATTGTATTTGTGCCATTCCTGTTTGTAAACCGTCTATAAATACATTAGCCCCCAGCATTTTTTCAGGCATTTCAATCTCGCTTGTTATTAATAGCAACGACAGAACATGATTTCCAAGAATATAGTTAGCACATTTTCTAAGAATCCCACCTCCTCTTGCTTTTTTCTCACATACGTGATACTTGGCAAAGAATACTTTTACAATCATATGCCAGAAAAATCTGTGTGTTTGCGAAGCTCCTCTCTAATGAATGTCAGAAAATGTATTTTCTGGGCAAAATATATTTTAATAATGATTGGTCATCACAGCTGGCTCAGTCTTTTATTCAATGAAATACTTATTTGTTTTGAATAGTGAGGTTTCTGCTGAAAGGTGGACAGTGCGCAAGCAGATTTCGAAAGGATGATTGCAGTTGGTGACATATAGTAAAGGGAGACATGGATTCAGATAATACTGCACCAGGTTATCCCACCACCTGAATCGTGCACCTGTGAGGGTGAGCATAGAGGGACAGTTTTAATATTTTTCATTTTTTTTCCAGTGATATTGTTTTCAAGCATTCATGTGACGCAAACTAGGTGTAATGTCATCAATATGCAACTAGCATGGGCAAGGCCATTAGGTCTCTTCTCGATTAAGCTAAGCTACTGACTTTGCCAATGCTTTTTGACTTTCCAATGTGAACACATGTTTCAAAATGTGATCTCATGCACGGCCATCGAGTGTGCAGTGGGTTTTCGTGAATGAAAATGCATTTCAAGGTTAGGCCTTGGTGTGAAATTACATTCCGCTTGAGGAGTTTTTCCCACCCAGTGCTGCTCGTAGTGCGCAGAGTTCCCAAAAACTACATGGAGCAGAGTTTTTTCTGCACTTAAGCTCACCAATGTTAAGTTTGCGTGCGCAAGCGAGGAGACTCATACTCCAGACCACCTTTCGGTGAGATTTCTTAACAAGGGCAGTCGTTGATGGTCACTACCACTCGCATTGAGGAGCCTTCCGTTCGTGTTGAGGAAGCTGCCGCTTGAGTAGATCTACTCGAGCAGCAGAAAGAAGCAGCACCCTCTTGTGCTACATGTAGTGTTGTTTGCGCTGTTTTACAGCGTGGGACAAACTCCCAGCTCTAAAATTCAGCACGAACAGCATGACAATAAGCACTCTGACGCTTGCCAAATTTGGTTTTTCAGTCCTTTTGCGGAGTTATGCATAGTGGAACTCCATGAACTCCGTTGAGGCGTTCCAAAGTGGCCACTGATGCACACATGCATCTTGACGCATGAGCACATGTGCAACATGTGCAACATGATTCATGTGTGCCATGAAGCTTGAGTGTGGATTGTGAAACATTCTTCAACATGTGAGGTAATGATCAATGACAAAATATCGATGCTAACAATATCAATTTACAAAAATACAAAATAATAAATATTATTCACAAAAATATCACTTTCATTTAATTAACTAATGAAAATATCACCTTCCTATATTTAACTAATAAAAACACAAATATTGATAACCAAAATATCACTGTTAAAAACATCTATATTCTCTTATATTGATATAAAAAATCAGAAACTAAAATATTGCTAGTTTCGAATAAACATTAAATATTGCGACACACAATTTAAACTACATTAATATCAGCAAAAATAAATAATTTTAATTAAAAAGCATAAAAATATTTTAGTTAAACAAAAAATGTAAATAAACATTAAAACATCGATAAATATTCTAACAGCATAACAATTTAACATTACTAAAATAAGCATACATTACTCACCCAAAAGTTTACATTTCAATACATAAGTTAATATTAAAAAATATTTTCAACAAGCACTAACATCTGAACATTAAAAAAATAACCATGAATATATGCATAAATAATACATCAAATTAGAACAAAAATATCAAAATATACATTCAACTTTATAAAATAAAATCTAATTAGATTTCACTATAAAAGGCAATAACTGGAAAAAATTAAAACAAAAAGAACCAAAACTTATGAAAAATAAACTGTAAACCACATCAGCCAATACAATTATCCAATCAATTAAACTAACAATATAAAAGGCATCCAAAAAATCACTCCTTACAAATCTAAAAACTACAAAAGATGCAAGAAGCTGATACTCTGCAGGATTTTTCAAACACATAATGAAAACTACCTTCCAAAGTAAGTAAAACATTTATTTGTACTAACTTATAAATTAATAAATAAAAAAAGTAAAGTAACAAAAAAACTAACAGAGCATTCTGTTGCTTTGAAGTCTTGAACTTTAAATACTTAGAAAGAACACACAAAAATTGTTAATTAAAAAAAAATTACAAACAATTTTTAACTAAAGCAACTTTTCCGAACCGAAAAGGAGCCACCTGACCCACCTTACAACACCCCAAAGGAAAACCTGAAAATAAATAACAATTTCCAGCAAGAACACCTATGTAAGTATTAAATAGATAATGAGTACCATAATTTTGTATGTGAATAATAAATGCATTATAAATGTTAAAAAGGTAATACTTTGTATCATTATACCATTTTCAGATAATATGACAGAAAGAGCAAGATACACCACATCACAGAAAGGGAAACAATTACTCTCTCACATCAATCAATTATTCAGCATTTGTTTAGCGTAGCACTGTCACCCCTAAGGGTATGTGGGTGCTCAGGGTGCCATGTCTCCATCAAAAAGCCAGGTCTTAAGTTTCTTTCTGAAGTCCACCAGTGAAAGTGCTATTCGGAGGTAGAGGGGCAGGTCGTTCTAGGTCTTGGCAGCTGAGCCACCACGCTGTGGCTGCCTCAGATGTGGGAGGGTGAGAGGGCAAGTGAGACAGAGCTCAGGTGTTTTGTGGGTAGATAGAAGTTCACTCGGTGGTTGATGTACGATGGTCCTTGGTCATGCAGAGCTTTGTATTTGTGTGAGGATCTTGAACTGGCATCTCTTCTGGATGGGCAGCCAGTCGAGGTTTCTGAGATGTGAAGTGATGTGGGCCCATTTGATGAGGTCCAGGATGAGTCTGGCTGCAGTGTTCTGTATGGTTTGGAGTTTTATGAGGAGCTGTGTTGAGATCCCAGCATAGAGAGTGTTGCTGTAGTTGAGGCAGCTGGTGAAGAGGACCTGCATGATGGTCTTTCTGGTGATGATTGGGTCCATCTGAAGCTTCTGCAGGGCATGCAAATGGTGTGGAAGCAGGAGGCGATTGCATTGAGTATCGTTTCATGGTCAGTTGGCTGCCGAGAATGATGCTGAGGTTGTGTGCATGGTTGGTTGGTTGTGGGTGTCAGTCTGAGTTCTACTGGCCACCAGCTGTGGTCCCATACTGAGGTGTTCTTCCCAAATATCAGAACTTCTGTTTTGTCAGAGTTGACTTTGAGACAGTTGTCTCTCATCCATTTAACCACATTGGTTATGGCGTTGCAGAATTTGGTTTCGGAGTTGGAGGGGTCCTCAATAAGTGAGAGGATTAATTGAGTGTCATCTACATAGGAGATTATGTTGAGTGCATGGGATCTGACGACTTCTGCGAGGGGAGTCATGTAGATGTTGAACAGGGTGGGGCTGAGTGATGATACTTGTGGCACGCCGCATATTATGTCCTTGGGTGTGGATGAGAAGGGAGGCAGTCAGAGGCTCTGTGTTCGTCATGAGAGGAAGGAGGCGATCCACTTGAAGGCATTTTGCTGTATGCTGATATCATAGACTCCGTCGATGAGGGTGTTGTGGCAGACGGTGTCCACTGCCACGGACAGATTGAGGAGGATCAGAGTTACTGTTCATCCATGGTCAAGGAGAGTTCTGATGTCATCTGTGGCAGCAATTAGCGTTGTCGTGGTGCTATGATTGGCATTGGATCATGTCATGTTTCTGCCACGTCAGATTCCTGGTGCACCTTGTCTGGCACCTGGGTACTGTTTTCTATTGTTTTTACCAATGTTTGTTGTGACTTTGCCCCTTGTCTGTGCCAATGTTTGTTGCAGACTATGATGTTATCAAGGCCTATTGTCCCTTCTCAGCTTCAGTAGTTTACCTGTGAGCTGGAATCTGGAAGCTAATATGGACAACACCCGGTTCCGGAAGCTTCTTCCTGATCCCTTTAAATAGGGGTCACACCCTGTTCTCATTGCTGGTTATTGAGAACCCTGAGCTTGAGCAGCAGCTGTTCCTGTTTTCTAGTTACTGAAAGAAGATTCTGATTGCAGCAGTTTTCTTTTCCCAGGTTGTAGATCATCTCTCAGCTAAAATCAGGTAGGATTGTTCCTTTCTTAACCAACAGCATAGTGAAAGGAACTACATGCTGTTCTTGTTATTTTGCATTTTGAAAGAAAGTTATATATTGCGATGAAGAGTTTTTTGAGCATTTACGTGTTTGGTAATTTTGACACTGTTGTTCATCGCGCAAAAGCACTCTTTAGGTATTTACATGTTTCGTAATTTTGTCAGTGTTTTACATGTTTGGTGATTTTGGCATGTTTGTACATCGACTATGACTTCCATGTTATAGGTCTTGATTTTCAGCACTATAGCAGACACTTTATAGACAATATAGCCTGCTGTGTAAGGCTCTACATCTATACTGATCCCCACTCTCATGCGAATATACTCAGAATTTGGGTTCCATTACATTTGTATGTCAGGTTTTATGGGATCCAGGACATATTTAACCTAAAAAGGCTACTTCTCCTAGTGGGACTTAGTCTATCGAACCCCCGACTAGTAAAATTGCATAATGTTTGAGGATATTCACAATGAATTTGTGCAAGGTAAATTTATATATAATGCATGTGATCTTTGGCAAATGTATAATAAGCATATGTTTTTTCCTTTTTGTTGGGAAAACAGTGAAATAAATCATCATAGAAAATTATTTCAGGTAAAAAAAAGTCATACAAATCATCTATACTTAGCCTATTCAAACAGGATAGTAGATGATAAAATACCACGGCACCAACAAACCAAAGCAGGCCCCTCAAGCTCAATCGCTTCTTTGAAAAAAAAATTATTTAAAGATACTAAAAGGTTCAGTACAGTCTATTGGAGGCAGTAAGCCCTGCCGTCATTCATTAGATACAATGTTCATATAAACGCTAACATTAATGATGAAGTTTATGAATAGACACAATGCGAATGGATTAGATATTATGTCTATCAAATGCAGAAACACAGAGTTCTATTGCAAGGATATATGGCGTGAGCAATATGATCTTGATCCTCAAAACACTATCGATCAATCAAATCTGAACTTCTGAAAGATGGCCACTTTGGCAGAGCTTGTATACACAAGTGCATAGTCATATCAACACAAAACTTCAGTTCGAGGATTTCCATTTTACAGTTATGAGTTTCACTGCAGCTACTATTCGTACAAATTCCAGAGACCTAAAAATATGAACCTGCACTAGATTTCTAAGCGAAATTAAGTACATATTACTGTAATATCATTGTAACTCTATGTACGGTAGAGCAAAATCAGGGATAAGGAAAGGGTATGTGAAGAAAGGCGACACTAGAGTAGCTCAATGGGTGATAGGGGAGGGTGGACCGAGCGAAGGGGAGTGTGTGCAGATTGCTACATCCTCAATCAAAGACTCAATATCATTCTATATGAAGTGTCAGCTAAGTACCTCCTCTGAAGATTGATCACTTCTAGTCTGTTACCCAACAGCGTTTGACAGGATCTCAAATGTAGGTAAGCCATCTGGTGCATTTCCCACTCTCTTGAAGAGAGGTTTCCAACCCTTACAAATCAATAAAGTGGGGGTGGAGCTTGACACAGAGAAGCATGACAGTGTTTCTCTAAGGTTTGGGCGATCTCCTTTGTAACCTTCTATACTACAATAGAGGAATGACGAATTTTCTTAGTGAAGGAGAGGATTTGAGCAATCGAATGGACACATTCCAATTAAGCTGATATGCACTTATCTGAGACGCGCTGCCTCAGAAAGCTGCATTCCAGCTCGACTGCATTTGCATCACAAGTGCATTTCTACCCGGCGTGGGTAGCCTGGTTTGTGTAGCAATGCTCTTAGAAAACATACCCCAAAATCCTGAAGTCACCTCTACAGGAACTGTACAGATTTGACTTTTCCAATCAGCTGCGCTGAACACATATGTTGAATCTCAGTGCACTGGCAGGCACGCTTGATATAAATAGATTCTGTTGAGGCTACTCCATTACATGGCACAACATTGTGAATGGTGGCAATTTAAAATTGCAATATCCAAAGTTATTGACTGATCTCTTTGAAACAACTTTTTCAGGTGTATAGATGGGACACTGCTGCAATCTGAATAACAAACACATCCTTTGCAAGTGACCTGAGGGGGACCCACATGACTTATATATGTTTCAACACTTCCAGCAATTATCTATGCAATAGAGTTGACGTATAACCTGTAGTTAAAGTGGCAGGAAATCCTGAGTATTTAACTAAGAGAGCCCTTCCTTACACCAATCAACTTCCTATATTTTTTGTAGGAAGGACAAATGGTACTCTGGGTGCCTCGGGTGGCGGGGTCCTCTATTTACTTTTGTGGCCTCCTTTTTACTGAAGCACAGTAGTAATCAATGTTATATTTGATCTGACAGTCGGCCACACTCACCAGAGGAAGCCATTAATAAGTCCAGGCCAATTTTATGACACATATAATTTTATGATACCTCAACACAAACCCTTTAATCGCTTGCACCCAATCTAGGGCCGGATAAATCAATATTAGGAAAAGTAATTGCCTAATTTCGATTTTCTACGAATCACAATTAGGGAATCACTACTCCTAATGTATGAAACTCAGATTATGATTTAGCAATTGCTAGTGGGTTGCAAATTGGCCTCCCTCATGAATATTAATTATGGAAGGTTGCAATTTGTGGCCCAATAGGAATTGCTAAAATCACACGGATGGTGGCCTGCTAGATTCAGCAGACCACCATGTCTGTGATTGTCTTTAAATAAAGCAATCATTTCTTTTTTAAATGCAGCCATGGAACCGCAGCAATGGAAACATGCCAAACTCCTTGCCCTCTTTAAGAAGCCCTCAGCAGATCCCTCCCTTCTGTCCAACTACCGCCTCATCTCCCTTCTCCCGGCCTTAGCTAAGGTCTGCGAAAAGGTGGCCTTTAAACAGCTGGAGAACTTCGTTGAATCTTCCTGTGCTATGCACTCGGCTCAATCCGGTTTTAGGACATCTTTTAGCACCGAGACAGCACTGGTGGAGATCACGGAGGCTATTAGGGAGTGCTTGGATGTGGGCGGCAGAGCGGCTCTGATCTTGTTGGACCTCTCTGCCACGTTCGACACGGTACCCCATCTCCAGCTTCTCTCCAGGCTGTCTGACATCGGCATTACCGATGTGCCCCTGGCCGGGGTTCGGTCCTTTCTGGACAACCGCTCTCAACAGGTGTGGATGCCCCCTTTCTCCTCGCCCTCCAGCCTAGTTGCCACTGGGGTACCACAGGGGTCAACTCTGAGCCCCCTGCTCTTCAACATATATCTTACCCCTTTCATCTACCTGGCAGAGAAGCTGGGTGCAAAAAGTATGGCTTATGCCGATGACACCCAGCTTCTCTTCACCTGGAAGGGCGATGACCTCCAAACTGATGTGGCCCAGCGCTGTCTGTCTTCTGTATTTGCTTGGTTGATTCAGGCAAGCCTCAAATGCAATGAGGACAAGTCCAAGATTCTCCTTTATGGCCAATTTCCTCCTGCTTTCAGAGAATCCCTCTGGCCCGCAGGGTTCCCCTGCCCCAGTGACGATTGTTGTGGTGCCAAGAACCTGGGAATCTGGTTTGGAGCCGATCTCAGCTTCCAGGAACAGATTAGGCGTCTTTAGGGACATGCTTCGGCACGCTCAAAGCCCTAAGAAAGTTATTTCCCCTGCTCCCCCGCTCTGCCAGGGAGACTGTGGCCAGGGCACTTATCCTGTCACGCCTGGACTATGCGAATGCTCTGTGCATCGGCATCCCTGGGTACCTCCAGGGGAAGTTGCAGGTTATCCAGAATGCAGCTGTCAGGCTCCGGTTCAACATCTCGCGGAATTTGCGGATTTTCCGCAATTTCGCGATCCGCGAATCTCGCGAAATTGCGGCAAAATCCGCGAGCGGGACTAATGTTGTTCACGAAGCACTCACAGGGTTACAGCAGGTGCCCAAGTTGAAGCTAATTTCTTTGTAACCATTTACAAAAGGGTTACAAAGAAATTAACTTCAACTTGGGCACCTGCTGTAACCCTGTAAGTGCTTCCTGTGCGGCCCCTAGTTGCCTACTTGCAACTATTCTCTGACCCTGCTCTGACCCTCGAAACAGGGTCAGAGAAAAGTTACAATTAGGCAACGAGGCTCCTGTCACAAAAATTAAACCTCAGCAGGAAGCACTTACCGATATAAATAAAGCAGGTGCCCGAGTTGAAGCTCAAATTCAGTAACACATTTATAATCAGCCCAAGAATCTAGTGAGCACGGTCGATGCTTGGCAGGTGTGCTTTCTCCCCAAATCTACCGTCTACAAATAGCTGTAATCCGTAATGGAGGTCTAGGCATCCACGAGTTTCTCGAGCGCAATCCCCCTGTACTTCCAGTGACCAGGAGGCTGCTTTTTCCTCATCTGCTGCGCTGATCGATCTCTGACCTTTATAAACAAGAGGTAAGTGAACTCGCACAGAAGTCCGGCCCCACACACACTAGGCTATGCAACCTCTTCCCGCCCTTTCCCCCACTGTGATGTACAGCTCACTCGAGGGACCTCGGCGCCTATGGGCGCGGTGGAAAAGTTACAGACACACGGGGTCACTGGAGACAACTCTTCTGGGCCTTTACACAGCTGTAGTGTTGGAAAAGCACGATACATTTCATTTACCCAACGAGGTAGCACTTACTGCTTTCTCCTCATCTGCTGCTCTGATCAGTCTCTGACCTTTATAAACAAGAGGCATGTGAACTTGCACAGAAGCCCGGCCCCACACACACTAGGCTATGCAACCTCTTCCACCCTTTCCCCCACTGTGATGGACAGCTCACTCGAGGGACCTCGGCGCCTATGGGCGCGGTGGCAAAGTTACAGACACACGGGGTCACTGGAGACAACTCTTCTGGGCCTTTACGCAGCTGTAGTGTAGGAAAAGCACAATACATTTCATTTACCCAACGAGGTAGCACTTACTGCTTTCTCCTCATCTGCTGCGCTGATCGGTCTCTGACCTTTATAAACAAGAGGCATGTGAACTCACACAGAAGCCCGGCCCCACACACACTAGGCTATACAACCTCTTCCCGCCCTTTCCCCCACAGTGATGGACAGCTCACTCGATGGACCTCGGCGATTATGGGCACGGTGGCAAAGGAGCGCCTGCGGCTCATATGCTTTGCGCCACAGTCTTTCGTAGTGACGGAGGGCAAGTTTCAGTCCCCTTAGCTCTTCCGTGAACCAGGGGGCCCATTTCCCCTTGTTTTCCACTCTAATTTTGCAGGCTGGCACCAGCCTGTTGATTGCTGTTACCAGTTGATTGGAGATGGATTCACTCCTCTCTTTGAGATCATCTGTCCAAGTCATCCTTTGTGCGTTATCTCGCAGAGTGTCCCTTAAGCTTTTTTCCTCCATTTTGTTCCAGTTACGTATCATGTTCCATTTAGGAGGGGGGCGCATAGAGCGGCTTGCTTGGGGGATCAGAAGGCTGATCAAGTAGTGGTCTGACCACCCACAGGGAGTCATTTCTACCAAATTAACCTATGGCTGAGATGACCAGATGAGGTCTAAGGTGGAGAAGTGTGGCTCAATGGTTAGAGCGGCAGACCCTGATGCAGAGGTCTAGCCCGGGACCAGGGTTCAATTCCTCGCCTCGGGGGGTCTTGGGCTCAAAATTCCACGGACCTGATAATTCTCGCCTCGGTGCCTATTCCAATCATGGAGTCCCACTCTGCAACTCTGGGCAATAGCTTGCTTAATCTCCACAACGGCCCCCACAACGCTAAGGATGCCTGGCCTCCACCTTGGGGGTGTCCAGGAGTGGACACCTCACAGAGAAAGCCAAAAAGGGTTCCACAGCGGTATTCATACAAGCGCCTTGAGACCCTTGCGGGTGAGTAGAGCGCTATACAAGTATCAATTTCCATTTAAGGTGACCTTTCTCGTGGGTGGGGGTGAACACAAGCTGCTACAGCACCAGTGTGGGCATAGTTTCCGATAACTATTGGGCCTGTGCCTCTCTTGTTTGTTGGTCCCAGTGGTACTTAAAGTCCCCCACCACCAGGAGGTGTTGGAACAGTGAGCTAAGGTTGGTGGCAATATCGGTGAGGTGATCAATGAACCACGGGGGAGCTCGCGGGGAGTGGTACACCACCACAATCACCAAACTTGAGGTGTTGGTACTAGCTTTGGCCATTAGAATGAATTAGCTCCTGCTGTATTTTCTCCAGCTAATTTTTCTATTGTCAACTGTTTGTTGTGCAGTATTGCCACCCCCCTTGTCTTTTCCCATCTGGCCTATTATGCCAAAGGGCATCATAATCGGTGGGTAGTGCTGCGGCTGTATTTGGTCCTGAGTCATCGTCGAGCCATGTTTCGGTGAGTGCGAGGATGTTGGGAGAGTCTTCTTGCAGGAGAGTGAAAATCTCCAGGCAGTGTTTCTAGAGGGATTGCATGTTGAGGACCAAGATTTGTAAGTGTTTGGTGTGGCTAGTGGCTTTACCCTTAAGGGTATGTGGAGGTTTGAATCTCTCCTCCCCCTCTCTGTGTAATGAGGAATTCTTCTGTCAGGAGTAGATTCCTAACCTGAGGTTCCAGGGGGGCCTCCCTGTGTTCTAGAGTCCTTAATTCTGCCCCAGAGTATGACAAGATTTGACCAGGGGTCCTGGTCCCTGGACCCATTCGGGCGTGACTGTTGCAGACGGGCTTGCCTTAGGGGTAAAAACTCACCTTTTTCAGGGTATGGCCTGTGATTTTGTCCTCTAATCCTTCACACAGGACCCCCTTACCTGCTGCACTTTGACCGTGACAGACCGGCACCCAGTTTTGAAGGACCCGAAGATATGTGTTTGTGGTGTGTGCAGGTATACATTGCATGGTGTGTGTAGGTTGGTGGGGTGCAAAGCAGAATGTACAAAATATGCTCACTCCAAATAACCTTCATACACATATGTACCCATCGACAACATATATGTGTTTTACATAAATAAAATATTGTTTATCAGGCCCAATGGGCCCGATTCACAAAACTAACTGAAGACGAAATTCTAAACTTACTACCATTTTGGTATTCACTGAAGGCACTTACTCATTTTGGTATTCACAGAAGGCACTTACTCATTTCGGTATTCACAGAAGTTAGGACTCCTAACTTTAGGACTCCTAAATGCCTTCTGTGAATACTGAAAGTTTTAAAATTAGGATTTTTCTCAGTTTAGGAACAGTAAAGTTAGGACTCCTAACTTTAGGACTCCTAAATGCCTTCTGTGAATACCGAAAGTCTTAAAATTAGGATTTTTTCTCAGTTTAGGAGTAGTAAAGTTAGGACTCCTAACTTTAGGACTCCTAAATGCCTTCTGTGAATACCGAAAGTCTTAAAAGTAGGATTTTTCTCAGTTTAGTAGTAGTAAAGTTAGGACTCGTAACTTTAGGACTCCTAATTCTAGAAAAATCCTACTTTTAAGACTTTCGGTATTCACAGAAGGCATTTAGGAGTCCTAAAGTTAGGAGTCCTAACTTTACTACTCCTTAACTGAGCAAAACCCTCATTTTAAGACTTTCGGTATTCACAGAAGGCATTTAGGAGTCCTAAAGTTAGGACTCCTAACTTCTGTGAATACCGAAATAAGTAAGTGCCTTCTGTGAATACCAAAATAGTAATAGGTTTAGGATTTTGTCTTATGTTTGTTCTGTGAATCGGGCCCTATGTGTTAATAAAACGTAAGATACAAGACATAACTGTAGTAGAGTATGTAGCCTTGTGGGGGATAAGACAAATATTTTCAGTAGCCTAAGCTGATTGCTTATATATGAATTGGTCGTCTCTTTCAAACTGAATGTAAACTTGAAACCTTGTGTTGTCTACACAATATTATGTCTCACTTTAGTATTTTTTTTTTTGTTTGGTAACATTCACTTGGGACACGCCATCACTATTGTGATTATATGTTTGTATATATTGTTGCGGATACTTTGTATAAATTGATATATATTTACATAAACTTTACGAATTGATACACAGCTTCCTTCTTTGACATCTCTTGAATCACCCACATTGCCATTGTGCGTTATATCTATCAGAAAAAGTTTTTATCTATCCACAGGAGCCATTGTTTCCTTTTATAACTTAAACCCAGGCTCCAAGTGAGTAGGGTACCCTTGTTTCCTCTCCCTGCTTGATGAGGGCCTGTGTACCTGAGACATGGTGAAAACAACAATAATCTATTCCTAGTGGTATTCTAGTCTGTGCTCCACTGCCCCTGGTCCACGCCCGCAATGCTGGGTGCCCACGATAGATCAACTTCGGCTTCATCCCAATAGAAGACAGATCAGGCAGAACTGCCTACAGTTGCAGCAGGCAATAGATGAGCCACCAGGCATGCATTGCGTTGATTAGACCTTGACTGCTCTTATCCTCCTGGCTATTACCCACTCTAAATCTGCACTGGAAACCAAGTTAGGGGAGTTTGGGATTGATTTTTCCCTTCTCAGACAGGACCTGTGAAATGCAGTGGAGAGAATCACAGAGGTGGAGGGGCGAGTGTCTGTACTCAAAGAAAGTCTGCGGGAGCTCAAGGGCACTGTGGTTTGGCTGTCAGTAGAGTCTTCCGAGTTTTACTTGCATGTGGAGAACACAGAGTCCCTCTGGAACAATTTACGATTTGTGGGTTTGCTGGAGTAAGTGGAGGGGTTCAACCTGGACTGCTCCTATTGTCCTGGTGCAACACATTTGTCGCCAAACAGGAGATACCCCCTGCTTTTTCTGCTGGAGGGGGGTCATCAGGCTCAGGGGCCAAGGCTGCCTAAGGGGGCCCCACCCAGACCTATGATAGTGAGATTCCTGCACTATAATGATCGAGATCTCATTCTGTGCACAATCAGGTTTAAGGGTGCTTTTCACTACAACTCCTGAACTATTATGGTCTTCCCAAACTACAACAGGGATGTCCAGAAACAGATTAAATCTTACGACTCAGTGAAACAAAAACTGAAAAGCATGGTCTAAGATATATGTTGCTCTTTCCAGTTAATCTTAAAATAATCTTCCAATTTAAATTATTCTTCTGTGACATGCCAAAGGTTTTCAGGCTGTGGGTGGAGGAGAGATCCACACTGGGAAGGATGTTGGCGGATGGGAGGGCTGAAACCTCATTGGAGGCGACCGATCAACTGGAGCAGGAGGTCCAGACCAGTGTGAGGAAAGGGTGGCTTGATGCTCAAGATCCCAACTGTTCTGGAGACGAGTTCAGAGATGGGGGTCCCTCACACAGGATATGACCCTCCGGGGGGGATACTTGATCCGTTCCTGGAGCCATCCTCCACCCTCTTCTTGATGCTGCATGGATGATAAGGTTCCTATCCAGTGGTCCCAACACAATGGCCCGGTGCTCTGTTTATGTCCCAACACTTCTCACGCAGTCATTCCTCTCCTGTCTCAGTGAGATGATTCTTTCAGCCCCAAAGAGACATACAATTATTGGGAGTGACATTAATGCCCTTGACCAGGCATGAACCATGTCCCATAGCCTCTAACCACCCTTTTGGGGTCCTTCGTCGGTTCTCTGGGCCTCAGTGATGTTTGGTGCCATTATCACCAGGAACTCGGGGGCTACACTTTCCTTTTCAGGATCCATGGTACCCTTCCCCGACTTGACTATTTTCTGGTCTTCACCACACACCTGTCCTCTGTATCCTCTGTATCCGCCATAGAGATCCATGCCTAGAGCCTGCCCAACCACCCCCTTTGGAGATACATATCCATTTGTCGACGTCCGCACTCCAAAACTCTTTGATGTCTCAACTCCTGGTGGCTGACCCAACAGTGTTTTCAAGATTCTCTGTGCGTTGATTTGACTCACTTCTTCTGGGAAAATACAGGGTTGATCAAATCCACTAAGCTATCATGGGGCGCATACTGTGCAATAGCAAGGGGAGAGGTGATCTCACAATTGGCCCACAACAAAGGGGAAAAGCTGCATGAGATTGCAGACCAGGATCGAGCAGTGCAGGGTGTTGAATGTGTGTATGCGAGGGCACTCTCGGAAGAGACGCAACATATGCTGACGCAGGCGACACTGGCGCTCCAGCAGCTTTAGAAAGGCAAGGCCTGGACAATGTGGGAGGCGCCCAGGACCATCTCTATGAATATTGCAATAAAATGAGAAAGTTATTGTATTGGCTGAATGAGCATACAGACAGGAGACGATCCCCAACCTCGATTCAAGATGAGTTGAGTAATAGTCACTCTACCGCAAAAGATGTAGCAAGCGCATTTGCCACCTACAAAGTAGAGCTCAATGAGGAACCGCAAACCTGCTCTGCTGCGAAGCTCTACTCTTATATAGCTGTGGTCAATCCACTTCACCTAAACAGCACCGAGCAGAAAGCGCTTGAGGAACCGCTTATGGTGACTGAGATTGCAGATGCTATCATTCATCTGGAGGGGGGGCAACCCATGCCCCAATGGCCTCCCAGTAGAGTTCTTCCACTGTCATTCTGATATCCTTACTCAACCTCTGCTGGATTTGTACACAAAAGCTAGAGACAAGGGGCAAGGGGGCAAATCATGGGAGCTATGGAAAAGTCACACATTGTCACTATCCTTAAACCGGACAGAGATTCTCATTGTACGGATAATTTTCACTTATTAACTGTGTAACCAATATACTAGCTTAGGTCCTTGGGACAGCAATTTTCACAGTCATCAAGGACTTAATACACAATGCAGCGGAATGCCCCACAGGCTGACGGAGTACAACATCCCACGGTTGCACAATGCAGTAGCAACACCAACCTACTGGGACGGCCACCTGGTGTTCTACAGATCTGCTTGGAGAAGGCTTTTGACAGCGTCTGATGGGCATTCATGTTCTCACTGCTCGAATACTTAGGCTTCAACCGAACTACCTGTCCTACATTGGACTTCTCCACAGCAACCGATGTGCTTGGGTCAGAGTGGGGGGGTAGCACTGTCAACATTGATTGCACTCAAATGGGGTACGAGACAGGATGCCCCCTCCTACCTCTATTATTCACACTGATGATAGAGCCCCTTGCACGTCTTATCTGGACAGATGCACAACCGTGGAGCTTTAAGTGGTCCAAGACTTGCAAATATCGGGTGTGTCTCAGTCATCCACATACTAACAGGCCCACGATCATGCAGATCCTTGATTTCTTCGGGTACTACTCTAGGCTCTGGGTAAATTGGGCTAAGACTAAGCTGCTCCCAGTTGGGCTGAGGGGCGAGACTGAGTGCTGGGTCCAGGACACGGTGTTCAATTACCTGGTGCTGAATACATGAACAACGGAGCCATTGTGAGTGTGGACAACCTTACCTCCTAAATCATCATAACCCGGAGCAATCTGCAGCGATGGCCATTGCTGCCTTTATCCATACTCGGGAGAGTAGCACTGCTGAAAATTATTATTTTCCTGTGGATTCTCTACACACCACAAAAGTATCCCTACTATATATCGAGTTGATACCTGCATAGTTCACATCGGCCCGCAATGCATTTGTCTGGGAAGGTGGGCCCCAACAGATAATCTTTACCAAATGCTGCAAGTCCACATTGAACAGTGGCTTGGCAATGATTGATCTATTATCCTACTACTGAACTTCTTACCTCATGGACCTTACCTAACATGGATCTGGGAAGTTTCATGAGCAGTCATCCCTTCCATTATATATACGGGGGTCGGCTGTCACTGAGGTCCCCCCTACTGACACAGGTGGTCCTGAAAATGTGGACATCCAGTCTCAGAGACATATGCTGCGAGGGCAGAATGACATGGAGGCACCCCTGTTGTGTGGAATCCCCATGCCGGATGTTTCGTGACTAGAAGTGTCCCAGTGCTAGGACACCCTAGGGAATAACAACTCTTGGTTACGTCCTGAAGGGTGTGGACCTGAAGTCCTGTACACTGCTTCAAGATAGGTTTGGGCTGGAAAATTCCCAATTTTACTGATATCTGCAGCTCCGCCATGCCTTAAGTCCGAACCTGTGAGTGTGCGACAATATTCCTCAATTCAGCCCTCTGGAGGTGAAGCTGACGATGGGCTCCCTCCCTGATAAAGAACGTGTTTTCCTTATCTACACTCATGCCTATTGAACTATACTGAGGCTCTACCTTGTGTTTGGAAAAAGGGACATAGACCGCCAGTAGTGCAGCACACTGGATCTGTGCTTCAGACCTAAGAAACCAATATAAGGAACCCAGGCTGCCCCAGAAAGCACAAGCAGGTCTGGGGTGGGTGGCAGCGATATCGGGATGTAACACTGTAAATGATGCATGTCATGGATCTTCTGGATCCAGGTAATAGGGGGGAAGTGCTTACAGGCAACATTAACAATGTATCAGGTGAATGTACTTTTGTTTGTTTTCCTGCTTTTATTGTGCTTGATGTTATATTTAATGATTCATAAAACCTACAAAAAGAGAGTATTTAAAACAAAATAGCTAGACGAAGATTATATACCCCACCAAAACAACTGTTCAAGGCTGAATAAATGCAGCGATAGAAGCGTAGGAGGAGCAGAAAAGGGATTGAATAAAATAAGCACAATCACTTAAGGAGCAGCATTATTTTGATAATGCTGCAATCATCCGTCAGCCCCAAAGGAAGCTGGTCCCATTTATGTCGAAGTATGACAGGCTTTTGAAGTAGTGACTCCTAATTCAACATTTCATATTTTTAATCTTAGGGGAGATGGTAACACCGAAATATACCTCAGATTCTATAAATCATCCAGTTAAGCTAGTTTCTGATTAATAGGAATCTGGATGTTACTAGTGTATAATAGATTTCCTGATATACACCAAAGATATGTGTTTCCTTTGGGATGGCATCATCAGCTGATCGGAGTTCAGAAGTTAAAATGGCGATGTCATCTGCATACACAGCAGTCCTCCTCTCACTGCTATATCTCATTCCTACTTTTTTCGTGATTATTGTTTCAGTGCTCTTGCTTCTGATTTACCTTCTGTTACTAAGGAGATTCTTGCTTACAAAATTTACTTTGTTACACTGAATTCCTTTCTCTAGAACTTTATATTTGCAGCATCAATTTCTTGACCCCTGGGCCAGATCAGCTCTACAAAACGCCGTTGACTTCTGAGAGATCATAGAAGGATTACAAACACAGCAAACTGGTGTCCTTTCCCATCTAAAGTTGTCCCCCCCCAATCACTTAGGGTTTCACACCACCTACGCCCTCGGTGTCTTTTGTTTCTTGTGACACCATTCACCATCCCACTTGAATTGCTGCATTTTGGGATGGCTGAGCAGGGTTTAAGTTGCGAAATAATTGGTGCCAGTGCCGAAAGATTTTTAGAGAAGCCTGTGGCTACTGAATCTCGGGGCGGGCAAATAGCAAGGCACGGTATCCTTGACTCCACCTCATACCTCTTTAATCCACCTCCAGAAACTCCCTGCCCCTTTCTCTCACTCATGCAGGTTATTTTTCTTTACTGCTTTTTTCCCGTTACTACTGTGTTTCTGTCTTACACTTTGTGGGAGCATATCATCAAGGCACCGCGATAAACTTATCGCTGCTTTAGCGTCCGTTTTCAGTCGAAAAGCTACGATAATTTTTTTGCATGATCAGCAAGGTCACGCTATGGTGAATCCATGCCTCAGCGCCTGTTTCCTTAACGCCCAGCATCTCAACACAAATGAGATGCATAGTAGGAGTTCCTCACTAAAATAATGTGAGACATGTCGCTAACGCAACTTACTCCTATCAGCAATCTGGCTGCAAACCCGCTTAGATAATAATAGCGCTAACCTCGCTTATCGCTGCTTTGTTTACGCCTGCTTTCAATCTGACTTACCCATTATATCCAATGGGAAGTGGATTGTAGGGATGAGTCTGCCCTGCCCTATCAACAAGGATTTGTCCATTGCTGTGCTGTTATCGCTGGGTTTCCAGCGATAATTGCACACTTTCACCACTATCGCTGGATTTCCTATCCCATTGGAGATAAGCATTGCTGATAGCACGCTATCTCTACGATAAAATCCAGCGATAGCCGGCGTCAAGTTAAAACGCGCTAAGCGCGCTTAGCGATGATTATTGCTTCTTGTTGCTGATATGCCCTTCTTTCCCCTTGTTGTGTTTTTTCCTCTCTATTGCTCTGGGTCAAAGTCTTATGAGGACAAATAAGTGCCAGTCCCCAAGAAATTAGTTATTGAGCTCCAACTGCAACCACTGGCTCCAATTAGCCAATTATAGTGGCTGAATGGGGTGGGAAACTGCCAGGAATTGAAGCTTCGACTAACATCTGCAACCCACCTCATGTTGCCCTGTACCCAAGAGACTTTTCTGTGTTTCTACTTATTTCCCTGCCTGCTGCACCTGCAGCATTGATGTGTGTACGACCAGTGTGTGTGTGATGAAGGTGGGGAAATATCCGACGGCATGATGGTGGAACCAGTAAGGCTGCTTCCCATTCCAGAGCAGGTAATCTCCTTCTGCTTTCTGACCTGGCTGTCATTTTCAGTGGGCCTGTTTCCCGAGCAAATACCATTTCGCAGTTCACCCTGTTTTAGCAAAGCTCAATAATAAATTGTAATCTTAGAGAGCTGCAGGCTGATAATGGAACTCGCCTCAAGGATGTGTTCTCTGAGGCTTTGAAAGTGTCTTAGCCCTGTCAGATGCCAGATGGTAAATCAGTAGTCCGAGCAGAACATCAGCACCGCAGGGGTAATGTTGAATGTGTGAGGAAGCTGTAATAGGTGTAATTCTTTCTTTCATAATGTATCCACTAAACTTATTCAGTCGCACATCTCACAGGACGTTCTGCACAATGGTACTTTTTTTTATACACACAAAGATTTCCCAGTCTGCAAAGATGATGAGGAAGCAGTTCAATAACCCGCATAATTCAATGAGAATTTCCGAGGCACCGTTTTTAAAGTGGTGCAAAACTTAACACCGCGTTTTAAATATTCGTAATTAAAGCCGGCCTGATGAATGAAAAAATAATGGATTTGTTGAGCACATGACCTTGTGTAGCTCAATTTGTAGGAAAATAACAAGCGTGAATGGATAGCGCGCAGAATGTGATATCTAATTATAAGACAGAAAGAAATATACATTGTGCATGTTCTAAATACAGTGACACTGCGCTGTCACTGAACACTGGTTAATGCAGCGCCGGAAATGGCACGTTCTCCTACCGGGTTTGTTAATTAGAGTCAACTACGCTCTGCATTTTAATAATAAACACAAAGGTAAAGCTGTACAGATAACTTGGAAGGGTTATTTAACCGATATAAAATGATTGGTTGCACCCAGATTAAAACTACAAAATATGCATGTGATTCCCCTAAAAGTCGGAATGGGCGCGAATTATTTCTAACCCTGGGCGTCCGATTCGGCTACGCCCAAGGAGTAGGCGTAGTGTTGCCTTCTACGCATTTTTCGTAGACAGCGTAGCCGGCAACACTACGCCCACTCCGTGTGCGTAGCCGAGTCGGCCGCCACCCGCCTCCCTCCCGCCCTCCCCTAGAAACATTATTTAAGCAACTACCCTGAAAAATACAATTATAAAGCACTTACCTTGTCCGGGGCTCGTCCGGGGCTCGTCCGGGGCTCCCTCTTTGAATAGCGTCCTTTCCTGGAAACAAATGCGCATGCGCGGGCGGCCGCGCATGCGCATTTCTCGGGAGAAATGCGCATGCGCGGCCGCCCGCGCATGCGCATTGGTATCCAGGAAAGGACGCTATTCAAAGAGGGAGCCCCGGACAAGGTAAGTGCTTTATAATTGTATTTTTCAGGGTAGTTGCTTAAATAATGTATCTAGGGGAGAGCGGGAGGGAGGTGCGTAGTGGGGCTACGCGGAGTGCGGGAGTGGGCGTAGCTTCTCGCCCACTTCGCGTAGCTCCGCGGAGCCCCACTCCGCACACTACGCCTAGGCTTATTTTCCTAACAACTCGAGTTGGATTTTTTCTGAAGATAATGATCGCCTCCAAAACAGGCAATTTATAATCAGGACAATTGTGTCCTATATATCAAAAATCTTGTCTTGTTGGAGTTAACAATAGTAAACCTACACCGATATTTTTGTAAACAATATTCAGGACACTACAGTGATGCTAGGCAGTATTAACTGCAACTATATTCTTAAATACAACCACTCTGGAATATTTTGCTTGGCAAATACCAGGTATAACAGCGTCCATACTCTCGTATTGATCAGTTATGATTTGAAAGAGAAGGTTGTGTCACCCCATAGAGCCAGTGCCACCCCAAAATAGCCCTAGTTGGAGGTTGTAACCTTAATGTCACTCGTTGTCATTCATTTAACTCCTCATTCTTTAATTTCCTAAACCTTCTATTGTTGTAAGGTGGTAAAATGGCAAACGTTTTATTGCTTTCACTTTTTTTAACACACTCTAGACATTTGTTGTAGGCTTGCATCATCTTAATTACCTCACATCATCTGAAAAATGGTGTCTATCAGGCACTCTGAGATGAGTATGTTTCCCATGAAGGCGATCCTGTATGCTGGAGATTCTATTGCTTACCCTCACAATCTGGGTGGAAGTACCATGCGTGTTAATCAACAGTGACTTTATGAGTACTTTAGAGCAGAATCATGTTATCAACGCTGGAGACCATGATGCAAGGGTGGAATTAGTCTTGGGGGACATATTTGTATCTGCCTTGTTTCTTAAAACCTGGTAAATACACATTTCGGACTACTTTTCTACAGAGGAGGGAGTTGGCCTTACCCATGAGTCCAAGCGCACCTCTCTTGGCGACTCCTTTTTGTAATAGGTTATGCTGATCTGGCGGAGCGGGCCTGATGGATTACTGTCATAATATCGATGTAAACAATATTGATTCCGTAAATTATCTGAAAGTAAATATTGTTTACAAAAATATTGTCTTTCTGTACTTAACTAACAAAAACTTAATTATCAATTACCAAAATATAGTTGTCAAAAACATCTATTTTCCCTTATATTGATAAAAAAATTATCTGACACAAAAATGTTGTGACATTTAAATAAACATATAAATACACATAAATATCAGAACAAAAAATCTCAACTATATAAATATCAGTAAAAATCAATAGTTTAAAAGCAAAAACAAATATATACCAACATTTTGCATAAAAAGTTACATTAGCCATTAAAATATTGACAATTAGATTATAACAATGGTACATTAATAACATATAATTAAATAACCCCAAAAAGGAAACAATTCAAAACATCAAACTATTAATGCATACAAATATTTCTAACAAGGATAAACACTTAATGAATAAACAAAAAATATTTGACACACACACACACACACATATTAAAATACACACTAGTTAATAGGTAGTAACTGAAATAAAACAAATCAATAAAATCACAATGCAAACAAAGGTAACCAATACATTTAACTAACAATATAACCGGCACAAAAAATGTAACTAATTACTGTAGGAGAGTAGGATCTGCTTCTTATGTTTACCCCCACTTTTTGCTGATGTCTCTCTGTTTTTGACTTAGACTGGGATCCTGCTATCCAGGACCCCAGACTAGCTGCTTTCTCCTCTAAATTGATTGCATGTACTTTAGGTACACTCCAGATTGGCTACTGGGGTACCTTTATCAGTCCCTAGTATATGGTGCACCATGTACCCAGGGCATAGGCACCCCAGAGTCCTCTCAGGGGCTGCAGAATGTATAATGCCACCCCTGAAAGACCATTCAAACTGACACCACAGGTCTGCTACTGCGGCCTGTGTAAGGTGGTGTATGCACCCCTTACTTAGATATAGGTTCCCTATATCTATTCTAATCACTTAACATATAAACCTATCAGTCACCCCTATGGCAGGCCTTATCAGCCCTGAACAATGTGAATAACAAGGACCCCCTGTTCAGAATAACGATTCTTAAGGCAGGGAAATACAAAATGTGAAAATCATGGCATAATATTAACGAGACATGGGGGAGGTAGGTACAAAAAGGAACCACAATACCAAATAATTATAAAAAAACCTTTGTTTCATTTAATAGGTATACAAATATTCATATTAAAACCAAACACTAATTCCACATAAATTCAAACAAAAATTGCAAAAAAGACAAATTATTCAATTTCTAAGCAATACAATCAATTAATAAAAAATATAAAACAGTGGCAATCAATATTTTCCGACGCGCGTTTCGGCGTTACAAGATTTTCAATTTTTTTTTTCTTATCAGCCCTGAAGGCAGGGTACTGGGTTTAGTGTGAGAGGGTGCCCATGCATGGAATCTATTCTCTGGGGTTCTCTGTGATGCAGCCAAACAATATATCCTTAGGTGCATTATAACCTCATGGTAAATGCTAACTTTAAAACGGCTGCTTAGAAACACTAGTAACTGGTGTGGGAGGTATGATTCCGCCCTTGTAGAACCACTAATGTGGGGCACTGGTCTACCCGGTACCAGTTTTCTTGACCTGGGCAGCACAAAATGGATGCTGCCAGCCACAGAAACCAGTCTACCCTCCTGCTGCTGAGCTGTGCTCGAGCAGGGGAAGGTTGGACAATAGGTTTCCTGACCACCTCCCAGACAGGATTTAGTGTATTGGGGCTGGGTGGGTGCACTCTGAAAGTGCCTGAAGGTCTGCACTGGGGGCACATTTGATGTCCCTGTGCATAGTCCAGCTAAAACGGGTTACAGGAGCCATTTGCTCCTGCTCTGGTGCGAAACTGGACAAAGGACATGGGCGTAACCACTCCTCTGTCCCGTCTCTCTCCTAGGAGGGACCCCAGAGTTTATCCAACCACTTCCGTGGGTATAAAGTAGGAAACCTGACTACAGGACTTTGGATTTTACCTGGACTAAACTCTGCAAGTGGAAACCAAGTACTTTGATGATCTACACTACGCTGGATGACTGAAGAATCTCCCTTGGAGTAAAGGAGTTACTCCCCTGCAAGGCAGGCACCTTTAATGCATCTGACTGGTTTGCATCTCTCAAGCTCCTGAGGACTCTGAAGACTTCTGCAATATAGTAGGTGGGTTCCTGAGCATCCCTGAGGTGGATCTGACCTCAAAGCAATTCTGAGACCAGTATCCCTCGTGTGGACCCTGCAACCCAAACCCCTGAGCACCACGTACTTTTGGAGCAGCATATGCTTTTTGGCAATCCCTGAGGCTGTGCTTTGGGCTACGTGTAGACCTGACCCTGAGCAGTAACTCTGCTGAAGATGCCTAGCCCACACTTCTTGAGCGTTCCGTGGGCTGGTATTTCGTGATTCAGCTCAAGGTCCCTTTGCGAAACCTGGTCAGTTGGTCTGTGGGTCCCTGTGAAGGTAACTTTGACTTCTGTTGGGCTTTCCTGGTTTCTCCAGATGTGCCCTGGCTCCCTATAGCTTGGAGAGTCTCCAGGACCTTGCTGGTCCACACCGGGCCGGCTTTCCTCTGACCACATTGGTTGCAGATGCCAAGGCTTGTTGGTGTTCAGTCCAGACACTGACCCTTCAGCACTTGACATCCTTCATTGGACAGCTCACCTCTGGACTTTGGTCATTGTCGATGTCTCTTGGTCCCCATGGCTGCAGAGTCAAGCACCCTGGTGGGCATTTGTCTACAGAGCCCCTGGTCACCCTGAAGTGACCCAGACTCTGTCCCTTCTACTTTCAGGTTCTTCTCACCTCAAATCCAGACTTGTATTCCACCAGACACTTTTCATCTTCCCGACAGCAGCACTTCTTTGAGTCATGCCATTAAAAACTATGAAGGTTTCCGACACCACTTGACCCTATGCACCCGGCTCCCCTGGGATAGGTAACACAGGCATCTCATTACTCACAAGGGTGCTGGCCTTAGAACATTTTATGTTCTAAAGGGTTTGCTGGAAGTTCTCTCCGAAGTGTCCTTAGACTCTAAATCCCAACCGCGACTTTCCCATAGAGTTGTACGGAACTAGCATCTGTGTTCACACAATGCACCCTTCCTCTGTGGGTGGTACCTTGGGAGGCGAATCTACGTGCTCTAGGCATGGTTGTTATACCATTGTTTTAGTACATGCTTCAGTCTCCCCCTGGAGCACGTGTGTATTGTGCTATTTACTGTTGTTTTATTGATTAATAATTGTGTGCCTTGTACTCTAATCTCTTATAGAGGTTAGTAGAGAGTGTTTAGTAATAAATACATATATTTTATATATCTCTAGTGTGGTTCTCCTTTCATTTGGTTGTTCAGGAGGTTATAGACTGGTAAATCTGGTAAAGCTTCTTTACATTCCTTCAAGAATTAGCCTGAAGTCTGCTCACCATAGCTACCACTAGGATAGCTTTCATAAAGGTTATCTTTGCCCTAATCATCAATAAGGGTCATTTGGACTGGTACAGGGTGCCCACTTTAATTAGTGGATAGCATATACCAGGCCAACGTCTCACAATTACTACTTTAAAAACTAGAAACGGTGCAAGAAGACAAAACACTGGTGTATTATTTAAACAGAACCTTTAAACAGAAGAAGTAAGTAAAACATATATGTATACTAGGTTATAGACTAATTTTAAAATAGTAAAATAAAAATTAACTAACTAAACATTCTACTACTTTTGCGAGCACATTAATACGATGGATCCCATTTTTAGATTCATTTTAATTTACTGGCGGACTGTGGTGCTTGGCAAAAACAGCATGTATGCTGCCTTTGTCAACCGAGCAACAAACTTTGGGTGGTGCTTCGGTACCTAGGAATGCCCTTGGACTTGCTATCCCTCATAGTTCGTCTTGGCGAGAACAATTTTGCCCAAATACGTTGGGGAATGCAAGGGAACGTTACAGACCCTTCTAAAAAGGAGTGTGCCAAGGGTGTGTAATGGCCCCAACGCTATTCTCCCTTTTTATCAACAGAATTGGCTAATTTTTATCCATTAGCTCCAATTACGCCCCGGCCCTAGCAGGTATCAAGATTCCAATCTTAATGTTTGCGGTCGACATGCTTATTATTTTAAAAATACCTAGTGGCTTACCGCATGCGTTGGCACATTTTGAAGACTTTTGCAAGCTTCAAGGGTTAAAGATTAATGCAGCTAAAACCAAACTAATGATTTTTATTCAGCACAGATCTTTTAGGGGTAGAATTATCATGGAGGGGGTACCTCTAGAGCAAGTAGATGCATTTACTTATCTAGGCGTTATTTTGGAGAAAAAGATTTACTGGAGGCCCCATATTGAAACTATGTCACTGAAACATTGCCAATTAGCAGGAGCTCTAAGCAATGAATTCAGAACATACCTGACAAAACCAGTTGCTGTGTCGGTGGAGGGTTTAGATTAAGGACAGGAAGAAATGGCGCTCCGGCAAGTACACAAGAGGATAAGGATGCGGACGAATAGGCACGGTGCTGACAGGTCAGGGGGAACAACCCCAAATGAAACAACCCTTGCAAATGTGTAAGTCAAGACCCACACAATAAATGTAGTGATGCTAGGGGTAGGTACTGAAAGTGACATATGAAGAAATGTTAGAAATTACGGCGTATCTACATACTGCAAGTAAACATGGCATGCTCATCTGAATTATGTACATGTAATATAGTGCGTGCCTTTGAGCGCAAAAATTACGACATGCTCAGCGTATGTTCTATACATTAATTTGAAAATTTAGTGCCTGTCTATAAGTGACATAAGACGAAAAAAAGGTAGAAAGTACATGTTCAGCGTATCTTCTATAAAATGAATTTGAAAATTTGGCGCCTGTCTATAGGTGATATGAGACGAAAAGTTGGTAGAAAGTACGGCGTGTATATATCCTGCGAGTAAACATGGCATGCTCAACTGAATCTTATATAAATAATACTGTCCATGACATAGTAAATTGTAGCAAGTTTAAAGTTGGAAAAATAGCAAGTTGGGAATGTAAAACGTAAATAAAGGAATGATAGTCTCCAAGAAGTGGATCTAATGGCCGTGGTTAGACTCTGAAATGAATGAATGAAATGAAATGAAAGTGGATTTGTAAGGCGCATGGCTGCCCAAGAGTGTCCCAGCGCTGTAGAACTAGGGATACTGAGGGGGCGCTAGGATTTAGGCATCCTGAGGAAACAGAAAGGTTTTAAGGAGTTTACGGAACCTTGTGTTACTCGGTTCGGTGCGAATCCCAGCAGGAAGGGTATTCCAGAGGGACGCCGCATTCACTGAGAATCGGCGTCCCCATCACGGGCCCTCTTGACTCTCTGGACAATAGCCAGGTTGCCATGATCAGAGCGTATAGATCTGGAGGCTTTATAAGGGCGGACAAGATTCCCTAAAATGGGGTGTCCCTTCCCCTGTAGGAATTTGTGGGCAATACATAGGGATTTAAATTTAATTAGTTCGCGAATTGGTAGCCAGTGCAGGGCTTTAAGTGCCGGTCTGGCTGAAGCTCTGCGTGAGGTGCCAGTGAGCAGCCTTGCGGCCGCATTTTGGACTCGTTGAAGAGTGTTGATAGTATTTTCAGGTGCGGCCAGATATAAGGCATTACTATAGTCTAGCCTTGATAGAATTAAGCCCTGAATAAGCAGTTTTCTCGATTGCTCTGGCAGCAAGGGTAGAATTTTCCGGGCAGAGCGAAGTAGTCCTATACATATGCCCGCTGTCTTTTTTGCTTGGGTCTTAAAGGACAGATCTTGCTCAAATCACACCCCCAAGCTTTTTAATTCCTTTTTGGGAGTGGGGGCGGTCCCTAGGCATGCAGGCCAGATGGAATTAGGTAGCGACGTTATGTGGTGGCCTAGCAGCATGAGCTCTGTTTTAGCTCCGTTCAATTTGAGTCAAGACCTATTCATCCATGCGTGGATTTCCGTGAGGCATGAGTGAAAGTTTTCCACACAGTGATTCTCATGGGAGATCGAGACCACTAATTGGGTGTCGTCAGCGTAGGTGACTACTTTAATCCCAAAGGGATTAACCACCTCCTCCAAGGGGGCCATACAGACATTAAATAAGGTAGGGCTCAACGAAGAGCCCTGTGGGACCCCACATTGGAGGTGGGTCAGTTTGGAGCAAGCCTCACCTTCCCGAACCTAAAAGGTTTGGTTCTCCAAAAAAGAAGTCAGCCATCGCATCGCTACGCTTGTTATTCCCAGAGTACTGAGACAGTGGATTAGGATTTTATGGTCCACCGTGTGAAAAGCTGCACTTAGATCCAGGAGGATCACAGCCGCTGAGCCTCCCGAATCCAAGATGCACCTTGCCTCTTCTGCTACTGCTAACAGTGCCGACTCTGTACCCTGACCGTGGCGAAAGCCTGTTTGGGAGTTACGGAGCAGATTATTATTCTCCAAAAAAGCAGAAAGCTGCTGATTGGCTATTTTTTCAGCTATCTTGCTGATACCAGGTAGCAGCGAAATTGGCCGGTAATTTGCCAGCTCAGAGGGATCAAGCTCGGGTTTTTTCAGCAGTGCTTTTACCGTAGCCTGTTTCCAGGCCGGTGGAACAATTCCCTGTATAAAAGAGGCATTGAGAAGATCGGTAGTTAATGGGGCGATGGTAGTTGTAACCCGTTTCAGAATATGCTTGGGAGCAGGGTCGTTTGGAGAACCACTCTTTATAGTGGATAACACTTTTTCACATTCGTCCATTGTGATTGGGGTAAATGCCTCTAATTGGGGGCCATCGGTGAGGGCAATAGATTGGCTCAAGTCAGGGGTTAGGTCATTTGGGTCTAAGGTTTTTAATATAGTTTGAATTTTACTTTCAAAAAATGCTGCCAATTGATTGGGTCGTTAAAATGCAAGTTTAAATCCCCTAGAAGAGTGAAATTAGGTGAAGCAGAAGCTAGGGAAATAGTGGCTTCCAGGAGGGATCCAACAAATTGACCTGGAATGCCCGGAGGGCGGTATCTCAGTAAGCCTGAAAATGACTTATTCGGGGTGATTTGCAAGCTGAAGTGAATATTCTCGCAGTCCCTAATCCCACCCTCTGATATTCTACAGACAAACTTTCCTCTATATACTATGGCTAGTCGACCACCTTTGCCATGAGCCCTGTGTTGACATTGCATATTGAAGCCCTGTGGCAGTGCAGTGACTATGTCGGCCTCAGAGTGTGACATCAGCCATGTCTCTGTAAGAAACAGAATGTCCAGTTTTGAGTCCTGGATCAGTAGGTTAATCTCTACCGCGTGTTTCGGTAGGGATCTACAATTTAATAATGCCATCCGGAGGGGGGTCGTGTCTTTTTCAATACGTTTTTTTTCCTGTATGGGCACGGGGCTTCTGGAGCCTCCTAGCCAAGCATCCACAGACTTAGTTTTCTGTGTGTATATGGGCTTATTCCTGGGTTTCAATTGTAAGAGTTTTTTGCGAGAAAACATAATTCGGTGCTCTGGGAGCAATGTCAGAGTTTCATGCCTTAGGCCCGGTCCGGCACGGACGGGCACAGGCGGGCTTGCCTCTGGCGCGCCTCCGGCGCGCCCGCTGCGCGGACGGGAAATGCTGTTCATTTTGTAGTGCCGCGGCCCAACTCGGCCGGAGCACTAGCGCGCTGACCTCGTCCTCCCCCAAAATGGCCCCTAAAGTCTGCGCCGGGAGGAATTGAGGCTGTAAATGAGCAGCAAGAGCCCGAAATCGGCTCCAAGAAGTCAATAGGTCCCAGGAGGGGAAGCGACAAAGTTGGAAAGGCAAGTCAAGTGTGGGGGGATTAAAATAACAGAAAGCAAGTGCGTGATTTAAAATAGAACAACGCTAGCAGCGTGCGAGATCGACAGTCTTTTTAAAAAATGAGAGCCCTAAATCCCGGCTTCGCCTCAGGAGTCCTAAGTTCTACTGATTTCCCCGGTTACAAATGTCCAATTTGTAGTGCTGCGGCCCAACTCGGCCGGAGCACTAGCGCGCTGACCTCGTCCTCCCCCAAAATGGCGCCCAAAGTCTGCGCCGGGAGGAATTGAGGCTGTAAATGAGCAGCAAGAGCCCGAAATCGGCTCCAAGAAGTCAATGGGTCCCAGGAGGGGAAGCGACAAAGTTGGAAAGGCAAGTCAAGTGTGGGGGGATTAAAATAACAGAAAGCAAGTGTGTGATTTAAAATAGAACAACGCTAGCAGCGTGCGAGATCGACAGTATTTTTAAAAAATGAGAGCCCTAAATCCCGGCTTCCGCCTCAGGAGTCCTAAGTTCTACTCTGCCCGAGAGAAACTACAAAGCGATCATGCACGTGGTCCCCCAAGAAAAAACAGCGTGTGTTAATCTACCTGTATCGTGGCAAAATCAGTTGTGGATATCTAGGGGAAAGAAGTAAACCGGGTCCGTTTAAGGATAAAGTTAAACAAGGAACTGTGGAAAAAACAAAACAAAAAATGCTAAATGATGAAGGGAAAGCACGCACTCACCGCATTACCGGTTATACTTCTGTCCCGGTAGGGATACAGGTAATCCGAGAATGGGGTCAAGGAAGAAAGGGTAATCCTTCCCGGTGCCTCAATAGTTAAAGAGGCATGAGCGAAAGGACGTGTGGATCCGAGCCAACCGGAGATCTGTAGTAGTGGGAAAGTATTAAAACTCTGTGAGTGATCTGTATGAAAGTACGGGGAAAGACGGGGTCAGCTAGGGCGAGCAAGGAGCAACCTTACCTCTGCTCCTGAATCCGGCGTGTTGCACGCGTTCAAATTTCCAGAGTAGTGGAAATTGATACAGGAATTGGAAGTATTTAAAATAAAATTGGTGCGGAAAACTAGAGCGTAAAAGCTGGGTCTGCATGTGGACCGGAAGTGAGTGTTCACAGCGTGAGTGTGTGTTGTGATAATATACCACACTGGTGTACCAATATGGCATGCATAACTGTATGCGGGGACATCGTGCAAAAGTGAAAAATGCGCTAATTGCGTGGGACACGCAAACGTGTATCCCTGTTAAAAGGCAATTAATCACCAAGTAAATGAAGAAGGTGTCAAAAAATTGCGCGTGTTGTGGTATGCACAGAGCAGTGGTGCGACTAGGTCACAGATAATTAGACGGGGTGCGTCAGTTGGGAGTGAGAAATTAACGAAAAAGCGTGGAAAACATAACGGTGTACAATACTCAAAAAAGAGATTAAAACCAAGTGACCACTATTGGGCCGTAGTCAAGATAGAGGAAAAGGAAAACAGTAGCTAGGAGTGTGTAGCCCAGAGTGGTTAGTAATAATAGCATAGAGAGGAAAGTTAAAATGGGAGAGCGTCATATGTTTATCATCTTGTGAGCAGGAAAATAACAGTGACAATTGCAAATCAATAACAGTTCTCATAATGACAAAGTTCCTTTAGACAGTATTACATCAAGTGAGCTAGCTTTAACTACCTACAAGTGGTAATGTGTACCCTGTAGATTCAATATCACGTGTTAGAAAAGATGACAAAAATAAAAATAAAAAGGCAACATATTGAAGATCTCATCTTCAATGGAGACAATATTAAAACAGTGTTTGGAACAAAATGAATGGCTTAATTAAATAAACATAACACTGAAATAGAATCTGTGTTACATATCAAGTGAATCACATTGTAGATCTAGATTTGTTTAGTGGTCTAGTCCTAGGCAACAGTGGGGAAAGGCATTAGGATCCCAAAAAGTATTGCAGTTCATGGTCGATGTTAAGATCTTGTTTCACTAAATGGAGGTGCATTATCCAAGTAGCCTTTAGTCTTCTGAGTCTCAATTCGCGATTTCCACCCCTGACACTTGGTTCAGTCACGTCTATACCAAAAAAGGTCAAACTCTTGTGTGGTCCCTGTGTAGTACACGCCGCTATGTGTAGTGACATGGGGTATCTGGCATCTCCATTGCGCATTGCCCTGATGTGTTCCATGATGCATTCATTCAAGGGCCTGATGGTGCTTCCTACATAGTATTTCTTGCATGTGCACTCTAAGATGTAAACAACATATCTGGTTTTGCAATTAATGTCCCTGACAAAACCAGTTAGCCCAGTACTGCAGATCTATAATGCAAAGGTGGTGAGTTCAGTCATGTACGGGTCAGAATTATGGGAATTTGAGAAACTGACTAAGCTAGCTTTAGCAGAGAATAAGTTCCTACCAACAATCTCTAGCTTACCACAAAGTACCTCTATCCTTCTACTGCTCAATGACCTAGAAAGAAAACCGCTGGTAGATATAGCAAGGCTTTGTCCCATCTGATATTGGTGCAGAACTGGCCACTTTTGCAAATGTTCTCAGGGATGTTATTGAGGCAGACCAATTTCATAAAATTTGTTGGAGACGCAACATCGAAGGGGCACTGGTTGGCATGGGATTGTCTAATCTGTTGGAAACTCCACCCAGCACCCAGCTCTTATCTAAAGAAGTTATAAAGGAAAGATACTGGGAGATGGTGGGACAAAATATCAATAGCGATAGCTTGTCACTGACAGGGAGATTTTTGACATCAAAACCCTATCCATGCCTTGAACACTATTGGGACATAATCACAAAACCCCCTGACCGCAAACTTTATTTCCAATTTAGAGTGGGTACTCCCCCATTAAAAACCTTCACTGTTAAATGGTCTCCATCTGGAGACAACAAATGTCCTTTCTGCACAAAGCACTCAGAATCTACCTTCATGTGCCGTTTGTTTGCCCTGCCTATGCAGCTCCCCATAAGGTCTGGCTAGCACAGACTTGCAAGAACCTGAGCACTAGACAAAGTATTGTTGTCAATGGACTCTTCATCCCGCTATGCAATTCCTGTAGCTAAGGGCCAGATGTAGGTAGGCCAATACCGGTCGGTAACGGCCGAATTTACCGATTTTCGGCCGTTACCGACCGGTATTGGGCATTTGGGATGTAGGGGACCCGAAAACATCCCAATCGGTAAATTTACCGAATCGGTAAAGTTACCGAATCGGAAACCTTACCGATTCGGAAAAAATACCGAATCGGAAAATATACAGAATCTGTAAAGTTTCCGAATCGGTAAATTTACCGATTCGGAAAAAATACCGAATCGGAAAATATACCGATTCGGAAACCTTACCGATTCGGTAAATTTACCGATTCGGAAAATAAGAAATGGTAAAAATGAGTTTTTGAGATGTAGGAAACCTCTTAAATACTGAATTTGCATGAAATTTGGTATTTAAGAGTCGGTATTTACCATGGATTCAAATCAGGTGGTAAACAGGTGCATGGTATAAAAAAGGCCCCAAAATGCAACATTTTCACCAGAATGGCGGCATTCTATGTCATTGCGAGGCGGATACGGCTACAGGCAGAAGGAGAGAGGGTCTGGAGGAGGGAGGAGCAGGTGTACAGGCAGAGGATCACTCTATTCCAGCTTACTGAGCCAGAGATCCTACAAAGGTACAGGCTGGCTCCCCAAACTATCCTGGACCTAATCAGGGACCTTCACCCACTATTGGAACATCCAACCACAAGGGCACATGCCATCCCAACCCATGTGCAGGTGCTGTGCAGCCTACACCTGCTTGCATCTGGGAGTTACCAAAGTGTGGTTGCTGCGGTAGGTGGGGTGTCCCAGAGCTGTCTGTCACGTTTCTTTAAAAAATTCCTTGATGCCATGTTGCAGAGAATGCATTTCTACATCAGCTTCCCTGCAACCTTGCGGTCAAGAAGGGCACAGCAGTGGATCTCTCAGATTACGAGGACCATGATGATGAGGAAGCAGTGCCTGAACTACACGCATCTGGAGTTGCAACACCAACTGATGGCAGACACAGGCGGGATGACATCACACGCAACTACTTTTAAGTAAGTAAAGAGACACAGACAGGTGGAGTATGCACCAAATGTAGTTTAATTCGGTAATGAGGTAGGTTATTAAAGCACAACTGTGCAACAAAAAGTATTTAACTGCAATGATGTCAGTCCTGGTTCACCTCACCATGAACTTTAAAAGTCATTTCCTTCCTCGCTTCCCTGTAACACCTGTAGGTTGCTCACCCTGCTCACTGTCTTGCTGGCCTGTGGCCTCAGCGTGGCGCCTGCTCCTCCTTGTTTCAGGGACAAGGGTGCTTCCTATGCTGCTCCTGCTAGTGCTCTCCTCACTTACAGGCACATCCAGAGCAGCTGTATGTGCAGTTTGGGCATTTAACAGCGCCCCAAGAGCCCTGGTCATCCTGCCCATGCCCCTAGTGACCTCATTGGTGTTTTGGGTCATAGCCTCCTGCATGTTACTGCTTCTCCTGCAAGACAGGGATGTGGCAGTGGCCAGGCGGTTGATGGCTTTATTTAGCCCATGACCACGCTGCCTTTCTCTGCGCCTTGCCTCGAAATCAGTGTCTAGTTTGGTGCATAGCAGCTGCTGCACTGAGTTGCCAATTCCGCGCATCCCTGCTGCCATCTCTTTGTTGACTTGTACCAGCTCACTGATGCCCTTTCCTATTTCTCCTATGTTGCTGTTCAGGGACCTAATTTGTCGTTGCATGCCTAGATGGCTCTTCCCTGCATCCTCTGTCTTCTCACCATGCTCCCCTCCAGACCACGGAACACACTTGGACCCTCAACTGGTGGCCTCTCTTGGACTCTGCGGCGTCTTGCACCATTATGGGCCACCCCTGCACTGCAGTGCCTTGTACCAGTGCTGACATCTGCAGGCAAGTTGTGTGTTTCGTCGCCCTCAATGTCAGCTGCTGCTGACACCATTTCTAGGAGTGGGGCCACAACATGCCTCCTGCTGGGTTGTGATGCTGGTGTGGGATCATGCTGTGATTCTGGCATTTCTGGGGATGACAGCAATAGAGGGGATTGAGATCTGTCAGGGGACGCCAGAAAATCTTGAGGCATTTCTGAGTCTTGTGCAGGAGGATGGCTACTTGATGCACCTGTGTCCTGTGGTACGGTGTGGGTAGTTGGACCTGCTTCCTGACTCTCTTCCCTCTCAGGTGGTGTGCCTTCAGTCTCCTGCGAGCGCCTGCGAAACGTTTCACCTGTGGACATATGAGCGTACATTAGCTAAGCGCTACTGTCTCACAGTCACTACAATTAAATATGTATCACATTGGCTAAATTCTCTATGCAGTCATTTCCTTCACTAGTTGGTTGTTGTGCTGTATGACATGTTATTACATCTCTTGACTACATATCGTATCATGCATTGGCCCTGTATAGTGCTAGCCGTACTGGACTGGGGTTCACTTGGCCACAAAGGGTACAGGTAAGGATGATGGTATGGGGAGGAATGCTGTGCATGTCTCTTACCTTTTTTGCTTGCAGCTCTGGCTGAGCTGTCTAATTCTCCCAGTCCGCAGACGCTGTCCGGTTCAATGGTTGAGGCCACCATCTCCTCCAGGTCAGTAAGGGGGGTGCTGGGTTCTTGCCTCCACCAGTTTTTGATGCCTGCTTGTGATGTTCAGCCTATTTCTTTTTGGTTTGGCTCCTGAGGTCATAAAATCGTTTTTTCAGGTCCTCTGTGTCTCTGGTGGTCACCCCAACTGCATTTACTTTGTCCATAATTTCCAGCCAGATTTTTCTTTTGGCAGATTCTGCCACAGTGAGGGACTGCCTGCCAAACAGTTTATGGTGCACCTTCACTACCTTCTCAACAAGGACCTGCAACTCCATGCTGCTGAATTTGAGTTTCCTCCTCCTCTCAAGCTGCTCTTTTTCCTTGCTGCTTGCCATTTTACACTTTTAAAAGTGCACCAACCCCTTTCTGCTGCTCAGTGACTCAGCTCAGCTCCAACTGCCTTTCCAGGAGCTTCTAATTAGTTGCAGCTGCCTGTGTAGCCACTTCCTGGGAGGGAGGGGGAGAGTGGTAGCACCAGATTGGCTGCCTCCCTAAGTTTCACGTTTGTTTGCTTTCCGATTCGGTATTTACCGATTCGGTATTCCCCATGCATTCCTATGCGGCAAAAGGCCCCTAGGAATGCATGGAGAATACCGAATCGGTAAGTACAGAATCGGTAAATACCGAATCGGTATTTTCCGATTGTCCGATACCGAATTTTACCGATTCGGTATTTTTTACCGATTTTTTTTCTACATACCATTTACTGATTCTAAAATACCGATTCGGTAAAATTCGGTATTTTAGAATTGGTAAAATCGGTTTACCTACATCCGGCCCTAAGTTTCTAATGTGGATGTGGTGTATAAGATCAAAACTTGTTGCTAATGGGATTAATCCAGCGTGAAATGGCACCAGTTTAAACTGAAAATCACCAATCTTGGCATCACCTCCGCTTCCTTGGGGTGCTACCAGTAGGCCTCTTTTCAGCTCCAGTCCTGTTCACCTATTGCAATATTTACACTATCCACTTTTGCTGTTTGCTGTTGTTTTAATGATATGATGTGACTTTTTATTGTTTTATAATGAATTGATATTTTATGAATATTGCATATGTATCTATGATATCTTTAATTGATTTTTCTATTTTATATTGTATTTTATGTAACAACGCTTTCTTGACAAGTACTGTCGAAATAAAGCTATTGATTGATTGATTGATTGATTGAATATAGACACTACAACACAAATACTGAAACTTCAAACTGCAAATAATGACAGAAATCAAATACCTGTACAAAAAGTAAGTTCATTAAATCATTTATTAAACATAAACCCACCCTAAAACAGGCATTAACTAAACTCCCTCCACCACCACTAATTGCCACCAAACAAACATTTAAAATAAAACTAAGCACTTTTTTCTCCAACAGAAAAGGAAGCACCTGACTCCCATTACGAGAACCCCAATGGAAAAACAGAAAATAAAGAGTGTAAGGATAAAATAGTAAATTAAACAGATATTCGCCAGGGAACCACCGTTGTTTGGCGGTGTTGCGGTGGTCAGGAAAATACAATACTCTTGGCAAGACTGCTGCGGTCCTGCCAAACATATTATGAGATTCCTCTCCACCAGAGATGTCATGGAGATTCTTACTCCATGAACACCATAGCTGAGAGGAAACTGTGCCTCCTCCTGATGTGGATGCACACAGAGGGGGACAAAAGTGCCCCCATGTGTGCATGCACCCCAGTTCCTTCACGGTTTGGGCTTTTCAGTCCATGCATGCAGAAACTGTTTTTGGCGTACCCATTTAGGTGGCAATTTTCAGGGCACTGTGTGGGAACATCAAAAATAAAACCTGCCAGACAGGGAGAAACTCCTAAACTGGCAGGTGGTCTGAACACGGCTTTGGCGGTGGGGCTTTGGTACGGAATAAAAACAAAATATAGCAGTAACCCATGTCCCTGTCACAGAGGTAACTAACCACTACGTCTTATAGGAAGTCCTTTGTACCTACAAAACAAACACAAACTAAGTCCCCTAGTGGACTATTTTGAATACACCTAAGTTGGCAGACTGCATCGGTCAGGACACAGCCGCCTACACAAATTCCATAGTGGAATGCTTTGACAGCACCAAGGCACAGGAAGCCAAAACAATCAAAGAAAGGAAGGATGGCATCATGCCTTTCAACCACACTAGGCAGAATCCAACTTACATTATGCAAAATCATTGAAACCCTACAAAAAGAGCAACGCTACCAAGAACAAAGAATGGAAAAATCAGTAACCCAAATTGAACCTAGAGTAACCAAACAAACCAATATAATGTATGACATGCTGCAATGAGAAGTACAACTCTTTGTAAACAACCAAGGAGTATAATAGTTAAAACCAGTAGCCAAAACCGTATTTTAAAAAATAACTTACCCTTCACAGCATTAAAAAAACAAAGACAATTTTCTTAACTAATTATTACACAAATTAGTTAAAAAAAATATAAAACCTAAATTACAGATTAAGCTGATGAATGAAAATAATATGTATATTAATAGTGAAAAAAACAAATAAGTCACCAACTAGCAAAATGGATATAAATAAAATCAGATTTCCTAATGTCCATATTGCACCTTCCAATCAGTACACCTGTAAATAAAAAGATTCAATACCCACCCACAAAAAGAGCATATTCAAACATAAACCTATCTCAGGACTCTGCCGCTGCAGGGCCTGCGCGTGCAGTTTACTGCTGCAGTGATGTGTCATGTAAACTGGTTGCCACATCTGAAACGCCCCTTTTACTACATATAAGTCACCCCTAACGTAGGCCCTAGCTGGCCCTATGGGTAGGGTGCTGTGTATGTAAAGGTAGGACATGTGCCTTAAATGTGTGACATGTCCTGGACAAACAGCATATCAAACATCATATTTAGTTTCTCACTGCTGTGAGGTTGCCCTCTCATAGGTTTGCATTGCGGATTCCCTGATATGTGCTTCAGTGGTAATTACCAATTGGAGAGGGGTAGCGTGCCCATGTTTGGTATGTTTAGATTAGTGGTAATACATCTTGATTTTTAGTGAAGATGGATTTTTATTACTATTTTAGAAATGGCACTTTTAGAAGTGGGCATATCTGTGTGCTTATGAGTCTTTGTGCCCTGCCTGAATGTGTATTCACCGTCTGGTTTAGACTGACATGACAAAGGGGATGTGCATTTACTCTAAACAGTCACAAGGGGGTTTTAGGTGTATCCTGCCTTTCCTAGCTGACTTAGCGCTAGACTGAATGCTCCTTGGCTGCATTTAGAGTTGCGGGGAGGAGTTTCCCTTGCACCTGAATAGGCCTGTGCCTGCCTTGTACATTGCTGTCTTCGCCCCCCTGTAGTGTGTCTGGAGCCAGGGCTTGGGTTGTGAATGGGCGCGTTGTGCACGTCTAAACAGTGTTTGAAGTGCCCCCCAGAACTAAGACTTTTAGAATATTAGTACAAGGGCTGTGACCCCATGATTGAAGACACTGCATGGACTTGTAACCAGATGCTGCTGGCTCTACAAACAGCACATTGCTAGGGGAAGCTTTTTGGCTGCCAGGAGGAACCACCACAGTACTTTACTTATTGTGCTGACCTGCCCAAAAGGACCCTGTGCCTGACCTCCTAGTTTGGGGCTCCCAGTGATCACCAAGGAGAGCTGTTATGTCCTTGACCTAGCAAACTCGAGCGCTTGGTGAAGTACTTCATCTGGGGTTAATCCCTGGATATCTTGCTGTGCTTTGCAGTTGGGGGGGGGGGAAGATTCCCCTTGTGCAGTTACTGGGGCTGAAATCCTTGGTGGAGGCAGTTGAGGTACTGAAAAGCTTGAGCACTGTCACTGGCTGTTGGTTTGGTCAGCACATGGCTGACCAACATGAACCCGACCGGTGAGTACCTTTCCCTCCTCCTCCTTGCATCTTTGGGCCCACACAAAGCTGACGCCAGAGCGCGAACCGCCGCCAGGGAGAGTTGAGGGAGGGGATGGCTTGATAAGTTACCACACGTTTAGTGGTAGCACTCGTTGGCAGAACCTAATTGCTCCAGCCTCCATCAAGCCCGCATTGGTAGGGTTGGGCTGGTAATTTGCTGCACGGCCAGTGGGTTGCAGGGCTCCAAAGTGCAATCGTTCACAAAGGTATTTCGGGTACTTTCCTTTATAGAGAAGTACTGTTGGCCTAATGTGCCACATGCAATCGTTTACCACGGGATATGGTGTTTACGTAATATACCACGTGCATTTGTGTACAAAGTGACGGTACGCTTGCCTAAGTGACAACACTCCCTTATTTTCAAAGTGATTTATGTGAAACTTGTTATGTGTGTTGTTTTGCCTTGCATTGGTCAGGATATCGAGCATTATTTACAGAGTTTTATTTATGTGACCAAGAATTGTTGTTTTTATAACTTATTGCAACTTGTACTGTCATGACAATTTCCCGATTGGCAAAGTGAGGTATGATCTATGTGAGGTCAGGACCAGTTTACATAACCTTGTGTGTGGTATCTTTTTGTGGTGTGCCTGGTGTGCCACTTGGGGTGTGTGTGTGGGTGTGTGTGTGTGAGTGTGGGTGTGTGTGTGTGTGTGGGTGTGTGTGTGTGTGTGAATGAGTGTGGGCAAACACTTCACACATTGCCTGTGAGCAGGGGTTATCTTGGGTGTGTAACTCCCTTTCCCTGACTAGAGTGGTCGGTTCTGCTTCGCTAAAGTGCATACCCTAGCCAACCTGAAACCCAATTTATAACGTGCTGTGTGCCTTTATTATCACATAAAGTATCAAACGTAAATATGTATGTGAACTACGAACAATTAACTCCAATGTAAACTATTTGTACAATTCCCACTTCAATTTAAACCATTTCAGGGAAAGTATTGGACTAGGGGGTTATAGTCCCATGAGGCTCAGAGTCAAGACTGATGTGCATATAGCAGGGTCTGAAGAGCGAAGATGGATTCAACCCAGATGCGTGACTAGGGGTGAGTGCCACAAAAGTTTCAGCGCTCTGTCCATCATTTCCTTGTGTTTGCTTAGTTCACACTAAAGTGGTTTCATTTACTATTTCTACTCCAGTCTATACCATATTGGAAAAGGTATTGGACACTTAAATGGTTACATTTACTATTCACACTCCAATCTACACCATTATGGGGAAGGTGTTGGACACTAAAGGGGTCACATTAACTATTCCCACTCCAGTCTAAGCCATTTTGTAGACGGTATTGGTCTGTAAACGGTTGACATTTATTTATACATTCCTCTCCTCCCAGAAAAAAGGGAATATTGTATTGAAATAAACAAAACCATAATTAAAAATAATTCAAATCCTAGTGAAAGTTTAATATGCCATAAACTGTACACCTTAGAATACAAAATATATTTACAAATTAAATAACATATTAACAATTATATTAATATATGTAGCAAAAAAACAAACAAAACATTGCTATTAATTAACAAAATAATAACATAATATTATTATTAATTATTATATATGTAATACAGCATATATCCATTTTATTATACGTAACATAGAAATATAACAAACAACATTTTCCCTGAAATGGTTTTGATTGGAGTAAAAATAGTAAAGGTAGCTCTTCACAAACAAAATTAAAAAGACATCTCAATCTAACTAGCTCAGCAATGCACAATTTAAACATAAAATGTTTGACAAGAGACAACACTTCCTCTCAGGGAGAGGCGAGCAATTAGTAACGACCATTTCATTTTTTTTTTTTTTTAAAGTAATTTTTATTGTAGTCACACATAGCTCCAACCATAGCTCATACATGTACCATATTAAGCAAGGCGCTGTTGTATAACATTTCGTTTCCCCCCATACACAGCCCGCGAGCCCACATCCAGGAGGCCGGGCGGCAACAAACTCTCAGTCCCCTCATGTTTGACGCCAATGGTGCAGGAATAACGCTCCACATTAGTGTGTGCATGACTACTTTTGTTCCTCTCCTAACTGGTCTATATAGCCCCTCCCGTGAACCCCCCCCTAACTAGTGGAACTCCCTCTCCCTCCCCCCCCCACCATCTGCTGAGGGTGTCCATATATGGCCGCCTAAGGCGTGACCTCTGGTCGACATCAACCAATGGTCCTATTCTCTTTCAGCTAGTTTATCGTGCCATCCCTACTAGCGCTGAGGGTCTCCTCATCCTCCTCCACCCCGCTATCCCTGAGGGCCTGTACTAGAACCTCCCAGGCTGTCGCCGCTTCCAGCGCCTTTGGGTTAGGAGTCCTGCGCGCCATCTGGTACCTGTGCGTGCTATCGCAGGCCGCCCACTTCAAGAATTCGTTGAGCCACCTTCTGTGAGTTGGGCCTGCTCTCGCCTTCCATTGCCTGGTTATCTCTCGTTTGGCCACTATCAATCCCATATCAATGAATTTGCTCGAGAGTTTGTTTTTGGGGGTATGAGGGAACCAATGCAGTACACACGCTGCCGGGTCGAAGTCGATGGACCTGTCCGTCACCTCATTCAGGGTCTCTCCTATAGCCTGCCAATAGTCCCGAAGGGCCGGGCAGGCCCACAACATATGCACTAATGCTGCTCCCTCCTCCATACAACGAGGGCACGCCGCCTCCATCGCTCCGAAATACCTCCTGATCCTTCCAGGGGTCATATATGACCTATGTAGTATATAGTAGTGGATAATCTGGTATCTCGCGTTTCTCGTGCTATTGCGGGCTCGTCGCACTAGCTACGCCCAAGTTGTGTCAGGGATGTCTCTGCCCAAGTCAGCTTCCCACTTAGCCTTTAGCGTGGCGAGGGGTGGTAAATTTTTGCGCACCATCCTATTATACAGGCAAGCCACCGCCTTGACCGTACCCGCTGCCATCATAGTATATTGACAAGACGCAGACGTCTCAGGCTCCACCAGCCCCGTTCCCCAATGCGCCTGAATTGCTCTACTCACAGCCGCGTGAAGGAGATATCCCCCTCTTGCGAGGTCGAAGCATTCCTGAAGTTCCCGGAACGGGAGGAGCGCCTCGTGTTCGTACAAATCCCCTACGACCTGTATGCCCGCCTCCTCCCAGTGTTGTAGTCACGACCAATCGCCTCCATGCGGCAATGCCGTCAGCATGCCCAGCGGTATCTCGGGGGCGTATGGGCGGCGCGTTCCCGCCCGCCTCTGCGCACGATTCCAACACTGTCGGAACGTGCGTTGTTCCAGGGTCAGGTCCCGAACATCGAGTCGCTGCTGCAGGGTGATGTAGGCCAAGACGTGTTGCGGCGTGCTCCTCAACCTGCCATCCTCCGGGCCCCTATATACTCGCGCCACCTCCTGCGTGAAGACCTGCAGTTGGGCAGCGAGATAATAGAGCTCGTAATCCGGCACCGCAAGCCCCCCCTCGTCCTTCGGGCGGGTGAGCGTTGCCAACGCCACCCTGCATCTCCCAGCGCCCCACAGGAACGCAGTTATCTGGGAACTGAGCTGCCGGAAAAAGGAACTAGGGATCCAGATCGGGAGCGTGCGGAAGTAGTACAATAATCGCGGGAGGGCGACCATCTTCAACAAGGATATCCGGCCCGCTATGGAGAGCGGCAGTGTGGCCCAAAATGTCATGCATCCTCTCAGCCCCCGCACGCAGCGCCCCACATTTCCCTCGAATAGATCCGCCGCCGTATGATAAATGTGAACCCCGAGGTATTTGAGGCAAGTCGATTCCCAAGATAGCGTCGGCCGGTGGTCAGGCCGAACGGTGCCCCCCGCATCGGGAACAGGCTCGTCTTGGTCCAATTGACCCTCAGCCCCGAGAGTCCACCAAACCGCTCCAGCATTGCCTCCGCGCCCTCCAGCTCCGCTACCTCGTTTTCCATAAACAATAGCAAGTCGTCGGCGTACAGTGAGATGAACTGCTGCCCATCTCTGGCTCGCACTCCGGCAAAATACCGTCCCGCCCGGGCCTCAGCCGGTAATGGCTCAATCGCCAGCGCAAACAAAAGTGGGGGATAGGGAGCATCCCTGTCGGGTACCTCTCTCCACCGTATATTGGTGGGACTCCATAGTTCCGATTCTCACTCTTGCTACCGCCGCCGCATAAAGAACCCGCGTCCACTGAATATAGCCCTCGCCTAACCCGAAGCGTTCCATGACCGTGTACAGATAGTCCCATTCCAAACTATCGAACGCTTTTTCTATGTCAACTGAGAGGACCAATGGGGCCCTGCCTACCTCCCGCGAGTCAGCCATAAGGCGAATGAGTCGCCTAATATTAAGCGTTGTATTCCGGGCAGGGATGAAACCGTTCAGGTCTTCGTGTATCAGGCCAGTCATAAGCGGTAATAGTCTCGCCGCTAGAATGGAGCTCAAGATTTTATAGTCGGCGGTCAGCATGGAGAGCGGCCTGTAAGACGCGGGGCTGCTGCTCTCCCTACCCGATTTCAGGAGCGGCACCACTACTGCCAAGTAACGACCATTTCATGATAACAAAATGTCAGTCTTCTTTCCAGACAATGGACGTTTTCAGCTGCATGACTTTCAATAGATATCTTGCAGCAGGATGGAACATTGCGGTCAGCATGACCCAGGCATAGGTGTAGAAATTCACTATCCATTCTATATGGAATGCATGTAGATTCCATTTCTCTTAGAAACCAACACATCTGAAACAATCTAATTAACTCAAAATACTGCAGCGGGGTTCCCAGAACGAGAGAAAGAGACAAGGAACATAGAAGCCAAAAGTGTATTTTGTTATTCACATGAGTTACTCAAACAGGCCTGTATTAACCATGGCTAAGTTACCTAAATCTATGGTCAACTTTAACATGAAAATCATAGTCTGTATGTTTGTATATGCAATGTAGATTAGTATATATGTTATGCAAAATATTAAATACTTTCAGAGTGCAACCACTTGAAATTAGAGACTGCGTAGGAGCACTGTGAAGGGGGATTACCACCAGTGGGCATATTGATCATGTTCAATTGCAGATGCAATAGGTTGGCCACTAGGGCTGAAGGAGTTAGAGGCCTTGACTACAAGATCAGATAAGAATACCACATAGTTATACTATCCCCTACCACCTATCACACAATTCCTAGCTCCCTAATATACATAATTTAAAACTTTACTATGGAAACAAAAAGCATCCCCATCTGCACACTTCTCATGCCCCATCTACGCCTCAATTAAGATGAATATTTTTAAGTGCTATAATAAATAATATCTTGGATAGTTTAATTCTACATACATTATCTTTGAACACAGGCCATTTCATCACCAAGGATCTTAACTGCACTGAGAAATCTGAAATTACTTTTAGTTTTAATGCTATACAATGACTGTCCCAGATGGATGCTTCAGGAATAACTGATGCCGAATTGTGTCACAGAGTTCCAAAACCACATAAACACCAGCAGACTAGTCTAACAATTAACACCTCATACCGTGGTCAAGGGGTTCATTAAGACCATTGCCTTTTTGTGGCGCACCATCAAACACTGAAAAAACGCTGCCATTCTCAACTTTATCATTGCAGTTTCCGAATAAATATATTTGTTACACTGACATGGTATGGTTTTTCCTCTCTGAACTTAATGTTTCAATAATTCACTTAATTTTTCTTGACTACACTTTGCATCCCACTCGCAGTCAGTAGATGTCTTAACACTCTTATTTTACAGCAATGTTAAAGGCTAGGGTGGAATTTGTTTTTACTAGGTATTATATTTATTTCTCAATGTATTCAAAAAAGTTTTTCAAGTGTACCCACAATTAGTAGCTCTTAATCAATTGCTTGGTAACGTTTTCCCTGGGTTGGTTATTTATATGATAGACTCCTAATACTCTGTTGTTTGTTGAATGTTTCTGATCATATAAAACAATTCAGGAAAAACTTGATAGTTTTGGCTTTGTTATGAGTTTGGCGGTCCTGGGATCGCCGTACTCACAATGGCGGTCTGACCACAGCCACTCGTCCGCCCTCTTATGAGTGTGGCAGTGGGACCGTCACAAGACCGCTGCCTATTCTAGGATCAAGGATCCCACTGCGGTCTTCAAAGGACCTGAATATGCTGGCGGTACCGATGCCGGCACCACCGAGCATATTGTGAACTGCATTCTCACCGCCCATTTCATGGCAGACACCCCGCCATCAAAAGGGTGAAGGAAATGCAGGCAAGGGGTCCTTAACAGGGCTTCTGGCCAAATCTGGCCATGGGGGTGCGTGCAAGGGGTCACATGTTGTGCCCTCCTGAAATTTCACCTTCGTTCCTGCATGGTGTGGCATGCACAATATGGTGCAAGCCACACAGTGCTGGGGCATGCTGGAGGCTCTCTTACAGTGACTGTATGCTTGCTAGGCTCTCCTATGAGCCTAACATATTGCTGCCATGAGACCGCCACAGCACTGCCTACACGCTCTTGATTAAACTTGTAATCCAGTGGGCGGGTGTACCCCAGGTTTGGTAATCTTCCTGGGACCGCAGTGGCGGCTGTCCCAGCCGAAGACAGCCATACTTGTAATAAGACCCTATCTATGTCCAATTTGCCTATATTAAAGGAAGGCGGAACTTAGTCTTTTTTGTTATTTTAGTTGAAATACCTTGTTCTAAATCAGAACATCATTCCCATCTCTATTTCTATATAAATTATGCTGACAAACATATCAAAACTGCACCACCCTCCTCATCACGCGCTAATGTTTTAAAACTGTTATTTTGTGTTTGACATATTTTAAAACTTTGTTTCCTGCCCTGAGCTCTGTGCTGGGCTGCTTGTCATTAAAGTATTCCACTTTCAGCGGACTCTAGCGCTGCTTCGTGGAGTTTGTTGTCATCTGCCGCCATCGCCAGCCGCGAGGCCACGCCCACCTGATAGGCCACGCCCACCCCTCCCGCCTATAAGAACGCGCAGAATTACGAGTGCGCTCTCTATGACCTTACCTCTGAGGCGGAAAGCCGGAGGAAATACGCGCTAATGTTTTAAAACTGTTATTTTGTGTTTGACATATTTTAAAACTTTGTTTCCTGCCCTGAGCTCTGTGCTGGGCTGCTTGTCATTAAAGTATTCCACTTTCAGCGGACTCTAGCGCTGCTTCGTGGAGTTTGTTGTCATCTGCCGCCATCGCCAGCCGCGAGGCCACGCCCACCTGATAGGCCACGCCCACCCCTCCCGCCTATAAGAACGCGCAGAATTACGAGTGCGCTCTCTGTGACCTTACCTCTGAGGCGGAAAGCCGGAGGAAATACGCGCTAATGTTTTAAAACTGTTATTTTGTGTTTGACATATTTTAAAACTTTGTTTCCTGCCCTGAGCTCTGTGCTGGGCTGCTTGTCATTAAAGTATTCCACTTTCAGCGGACTCTAGCGCTGCTTCGTGGAGTTTGTTGTCATCTGCCGCCATCGCCAGCCGCGAGGCCACGCCCACCTGATAGGCCACGCCCACCCCTCCTCTCCCTAAATGTGCTTCCCACGCAAGCGCAGCGGACGAGCGCAGCGGGAGCGCCTAAGGCAAGCCCGTCTGCGCCCGTCATCGCCAGACCATCGCCTCTCGCCAGTCCCCCTGCTCAACTCGTACCACCCAAACTGCAGTACGATAGAAAATCCCTCCTCGCACTTAAACCAGACTCAAGATGCAACAAACTTGAAGGCTGCTTTGGACAAACAGGTCTGTACTGCAAGTCGTGTTGTTTTTTGACACCCCCACCCGGGCTAGCTAGCCACAATACCACGGCTTATAAGCAATACACCCTTACCATCCTCCAACTTAATGTTAGATCCCTTGTGAAACACCACGCCGAGGTGTTCACCCTCATAACAGAGGAACATCCTGACATCATGTTTATCTGCGAAACCTGGCTCCATGATGATCAAAACAGCATCCTAAATCTCTCGCTGCCCGAGGGCTTCTCCATAAAGACCATCAATAGAGACTCCAGGGGGGGAGGGATAGCTGTTGTCTACAAATCGATTTACAACTGCACTTTTGAAAAGGAAGCCATTTGGGGCTGTGAAAGCGCAAGGTTTAAAATCTCCACTAGTCCCCAGTTCACCCTCTCTGGACTATATATCTACCGGCCCCCTGGCCCTACTACCAGGTTCATTGAGGAATTCCTAGATGTCGCTCACACTCTAGTGATATCCTCTCCCAATTTTACCATCCTGGGAGACCTTAACTTACATTTCGACTCCCTGACTGACCATACCATTAAGAACCTTCAGGCAGACCTTACAGCCCTTCAGCTAAACTCACTCATCCATACTCCTACTCATTCTGCCGGGCACTTACTGGACCCTGTGTTTTCCAACCTCTCAGCTGTCTCGGCTGCCCCCCCTAAACCCATGGGGTGGACTGACCACTCCCTTATCAAATTCTCCCTGAAGATCAGAGACTCGATTGTGAAAAACACCTCCAGTTCCCGATACAAGAGGCCATGGCATAAACTGGCACCTAGTGACCTTACTAGTATACTAGGTAACCTCCACCTTAACCTCTCAGACGGAGACATTAACTCCGCCTACGCGGCCTTTCAAAATTGGATTCACCTAGGACTAGACTCCCTAATACCAGCAAAATGGACTAAAACCCGTAACACGCCATCTAATCCATGGTACAATGAAAATCTTCTAACCATGCGGAAAGACTGCAAAAGGGCTGAACGCCAGTGGAGGAAAGAATATAGGGACACCGATAAAGCTGTCTACCTGCTAAAATTGAGGTCATACCACAAGGCGGTGCGCACCACCCGTGCTTCCTTCTATGCGGAAGCAATTAGCTCCAGTGAGAATCCCTCAAAAACTATTTTTGAACTTGTTCAAAAACTTAAAGATAGTTCTAATCCTACCCCGGGCATAACCTCTGCACAACAATGCGATGAACTTGCCACCTTCTTTACGGAAAAAGTAAAGAGAATCTACACCTCCTTCCCCCAGAACCCCCCGGACACCTCCAAAACACGTGAGCCCTCGCCAGACAGTCCCAGTTTGTCTCTCATCCCCTGTTTAACATCTGACGAACTTGCCAAACTGTGCACCAAAGTTAAATCTGGCTCGCCCACAGATGCCATGAGACCCGCCAAATTCCTAGAATCTCTTGAGTTCTTCCTCCCTCCTCTGACTACCCTACTTAACCTATCATTCTCCTCAGCAGTGGTCCCCACATGTTGGAAGCAGGCCTGGGTCTCTCCGATTATAAAAAAAACCCACCCTAGACCCATCACAACCAGGAAATTTCAGACCAATTTCATTGCTTCCATGGGCCTCTAAATTGGCAGAAGCCCATGTGAACAAGGTTCTAGCCAATTACATGACGCAACATCAAACTCTAGACCCATCACAAAATGGCTTCAGGCCAGGATTCAGCACCGAATCCGCCCTGCTGACCACCATCGAAAACTTACGGAACATCCTGGACGCCGGTCAAAGTGCTGCGCTGATTTTACTCGACCTCAGCGCAGCCTTTGATACGGTCTCCCACTCCATCCTACTAAAACGTCTCGAAGCCATAGGTATCAAAGACCTTGCTCTAGAATGGTTCCGATCATTCCTAACAGATAGATCTTTCCGGGTCTCTGCCCCCTCGTTCACATCCCAGCCTCACCCCATAGAGCAAGGCGTCCCCCAGGGATCGGCGCTTAGCCCGTCCCTATTCAATCTTTATGTCCAGCCTCTCGCCGAAATAGCAAAAGAATGGGACCTGACACTAGTGTCGTACGCCGACGACACCCAGCTTGTCATCTCCCTGACTGAGGGCCCCTCGATCTCAGCGGCGAGATTTAAGAACGGGCTAGAGGCAGTTGCTCGCTGGATGTCACACAACTGCCTCCAGCTGAACGCTGGCAAAACAGAGGTGTTGCTTTTGGGTAAAAACCCTGACTACTGGACTGATCACTGGTGGCCGTCCGCACTGGGCCCTATCCCCCCTCCCAAAACCGTGGTAAAAAACCTTGGTGTCTGGGTGGACGCATCTCTTAACTTCCAGACCCACACTAAGAAACTGGCTGCCACCTGTGTGGGCCTGTTGAGGAGCCTTCATCCTATCCTTGGCTTTTTTGACCACCATACGCGCCAACTGATAGTCCAGTCCACCATCCTGGCTCGTCTGGACTATGCCAATGTCCTCTTTCTTGGCCTTAATAAAGCTGAGATGGCGCGGCTACAACGTATTCAAAACTCTGCCGCCAGGGCAGTTGTAGGCCTCCCTCGGAGGTGCTCTGCAAGAAACACCATCCAGAAACTACACTGGCTGCGCATGGAAGCCCGAGTCCAGTTTAAAGCCCTCATTACGGTTTTCAAAATTCTCAAGACTGACTGTCCTGGTCTCTTGCGCCCACTCTTAGAGCCCTACACCCCTCAGCGGACCCTACGCTCCTTGGGTCAAAACTTGGTTGTTACCCCACGTATAAGGCTAAGCAGAATGGGCGGTCGCTCTTTCAGAGTCCTGGGGGCAAGGCTCTGGAATTCCCTTCCACCTCACATTCGCTCCATAACTAATCTGCTGGCCTTCCGCAAAGCGATTAAAACATTCCTATTCTCCCCATCCTAACCTCTTACTGCCCTTCCTTTCTCTCTCCCCCCTCAGGTTTTGTTATAGTTTAGCGCCGGGACGCCTCGTTGCTGGGGCAGCTGTTCGCGCTCAATAAAACGTTATAACATAACATAACATAACATCATGGTATTGGTTGCATGGAGAAGGCCAACTCTGTGCTTTGCTACAATCTAGCTCTGTTCGCTGAATTGTATATGAAGAGAAATGGCCTATCTTCTTTTGAGGCCTAACATTGTATGTGCCACTGTGTTTTCTACAATTTGCAACCATATAAAAGCTTTTTTGGAAACCCTACAAGTAAGGAATTGCAGTAGTTAAGCATAGAGATTATCAGTGCTTGTATCAAGGTTTTCCTGGAAGAGGTGGGGAAGGAAAGGGAGAATCTTTCTGAGAATGCTGAGAAAAAGAAAACAGGTGGCAGTGAGCATCTTGATAAGCCCTTCATGGCAAAGTTTGAAATTAAAAGTACTTCCTAAGTTCGTCACATATTCCGTTGGTAAAGGAAAAGTTCCCAAAGTTTACGTATCCAGTTATTTGTCCATGTAGCACAAAATGAAGATGAAACCAAAAACACTCACGCAAATCCCTGTTAAGTAGCGCATGCGTCATTTGTGTCAGAAAAATAGCCATAACAAGGAGAGACCGTAAAAATAATTTTATAGAAAGAATAGTCATAAGGGAAGGCACATAGAGATACTCATTGCAAGACATAGGCATCGCCTAATTGCACACAGAGGAAGAAGACAACACAAAGAGCAAATCTTCAAACAGGGAGTATCATTGTGTGAGGAAGAAATCTTTCAGAAATATAGTCTAAGCGGGGACATGGTTGTATGTCACCTTCACCAAATTGCACCAGCACTTAAACCAACAACTACCAAATCACTTGCCATACCAGCACTTATGAACTTATGTCAGTCCTACATGTAGTAGCCTCTGCATCCTTCCAGAATACAGTAGCTGCAGTGGCTGGTGTGTCACTGGGTGCCTTGTCTGCCTTCCTGCCAACAGTTTGGAAAGCCATATTGAGACTCACACAACAGCACATCACCTTCCCGCAACATGGTACACAAATTCAAAAAGTGAAGCAAGAGTTTTTACTGAATGGAAATTTGCCACATGTTGTTAGTCCAATAGATTGCACCCATGTCAGTCTGCTTCCACCATCTGGAACAGCACATCTATGCAGAAATCGCAAACATGCATACTCAATCAATGTACAGCTCATTTGTGATGACAAATACTGTTTCACTCATGTTGTAGCCAAATTTCCTGTCTCTGCACCTGATGCCTTCGTATTTTGGCACTCAGGAATCAATGAACAGTTTGAAAGTGAAAAGTATGGTCAAGGCATACTGCTGGGCATGTATGTTTGTCTGAAGTGAGAGATAAAGTTGTAGAAAGGAATACAGCTAACTGAATTTGTTTCATGTGGATAGTGTCACTGACATACTATGACAAACATCCATTGGGAAATCACTTACAAGTATAGTGAAATTACAGTGATGAATCAAAATGTTTTATTTATTAGTATGTCAGTGCATATGTGTTCGATATCTTAGTCATGTGTCATAGATGTCATAAGGTGGAAAATAATAACCATGTCTCTCACGATTGCTTTGTTATATGAGAAGTAATCACCTTCATTTCTTCATGTAGTAGCCATGATAATTATAAAAGTTTAGTTTATATTAAGTTGAAAGTTACATTTTCCTTACAGCAAAAATGTGTGAATGTCATACTAATCTAACCTTTTTGTCCTAAGGGAATTGTTGATATACTCTCAGGCTATGGTTAATGACTTCATTTGGGCATCCAAACAATCATGCAGAGGAAGCATATAACACGGCCCACAGTAGGACAAAAGAAAAAATTGAGTGTTGCCTTGTAATATTGAAGTCAAGATTCTGGTGTCTTGATCTATCCGGTGGATGTTTATTGTAAAGGCCAACAACAGTATGCAATAGGATTGTACTATATTGCATTCTACACAACATAGCCTTCAGAGGGAAAATGTAAATTTTTGAAGAAACGGATACAGCAAACAATAATTCTACCATTTCAAATATGGATGTTGTTCCAAATGTAGAAAGGTATACACATGAAGGACATATTAGTAGGAATGGAACTATAGCTATTGTTTTCTCATAAAGTGTGAATACAATCCTGATTTAGGTAGAAGCACTGAAACCTGCAAGCAACCTAATTAACAAATTTTGTAAGTTGAATGTACATTATGTCCTGGACAATAACAAAAATATCAAAGTGCAAATCCTGCGCTGGTGGTGTATATTAGGTACATTCAAGCTCGGTCAACGTATCAAATGTACTTATAAGTCTCTTATATACAAGTGTGTGAAATCAATAGAGGAATAAGACATTTGATCTGTCTCCATGTTATGTTTGTAACAGCCAAGAATGCAAGTAATCTACTGTCCTCAAAACAAGTTTGTGTTATATTCCATAAGTCAAATTAACGTAATGAAAAAGGGACTGATAGTGACATATGTTACTGATATCACTGTATCTCGTGTAACATCTAAACACGACATCAACAGGTATCATTTTCACAATGTACACACCATGCAACAAAATGTATCCTGGACTACATAGTCATACAATGTACGAGCAGTAATGATCACACGACAACCACATCACATACACAAAGCACAATTTCTCAATATCAAATGCATGTGTCTGTACATACAAATTCCATTGCAATCCCTGTATTTTTTTGTCAGAGAATTTCATGCTTATTTAACATGTTGTGAAGGGCAACTGACTTAATGAACGAATGTATCATAAGTGTAACCAAGAAGTTATGTGTTACACCATTGTAATGGGTGGTCTTCCAACTGGAGAGACATAGGGGTATAATGATAGAAATATCATGCAGTGCTGCACTGTGTGAGAAGGAGAGAGCAGGAGAGGGCCACATTAACAGAGAAATTGCACCCTCCAACACTTTTCCCTACTGCCAGAGTAAATTTAGTAAAAGACACACAATTGATGGACGGAACGCAGAACAAATCAAAACATTCACCCCCAGTCAAGAGATCTAGGTTTAATCCATCGTTATTTTGCTCACCACACCACCCCAGTTCAGACATGGCCATATGCATTTCAGTCTTGACCCTGTGCCTCATGGGAACAGTCCAGCCCGAACTGCCAAGCCATGTCTTCCCTGGACCGGAATCAAGCATCCTAAGACCTGTTTCTGACTATCAGCCATCATCAGCCAGGATAGCTTGACTACAGTGGTGTGGAGAGCACGGGACTCACGTCTGAGCATACCCGTCCCACTTGGGTTGACAAATGCAAACACAACAGTTGATGGACAGAATGCAGAACAATGTCATACATTGACCCCAGTACAGAGATCTGGGCCTAAATCCATCGTTTTTTTGCTCACCCAGCCACCCCAGTTCAGACATGGACATTTGCAAATCAGCCTTGACCCTGTGCCTCATGGGAATAGTCCAGCCCGAACTGCCAAGCCAGGTCCTCCCTGGACCGGAAACAAGCATCCTTGGACCGGTTTCGGGGTTTCACCCCTCTTCAGCCAGGATAGCTTGATTCCAGTGGCATAGAGAGCCCAGGACCCGCATCTGGGCATACCTGGAGCACTTAGGGCGAGAAAACAAAAGACACACAATTGATGGACGGAAAGCAGAACAAATCAAAACATTCACCTCCAGTCAAGAGATCTGGGTTAAATCTATCATTCTTTTGCTCACCATGCCACCCCAGTTTAGACCTGGCCATAAGCAAATTAGTCTTGACCCTGTGCGTCATGGGAACAGTCCATCCCGAACTGCCAAGCCAGATCCTCCCTGGACAGGAAACAAGCATCCTTGGACCGGTTTCGGGGTTTCACCCCTCTTCAGCCAGGATAGCTTGATTCCAATGGCACAGTAAGCCCAGGACCTACCTCTGGGCATACCTGGGGCACTTGGGGCGAGAAAGCAAAAGACACACAATTGATGGACGGAATGCAGAACAAATCAAAACATTCAACCCCAGTCAAGAGATCTGGGTTAAATCCATCATTCTTGTGCTCACCATACCACCCCAGTTTAGACCTGGCCGTATGCAAATCAGTCTTGACCCTGTGCCTCATGGGAACAGTCCAGCCTGAACTGCCAAGCCAGGTCCTCCCTGAACTGGAAACAAGCATCATAGGACTGGTTTCGAGGTTTCACCCCTCTTCAGCCAGGATAGCTTGATTCCAGTGGCATAGTGAGCCCGGCACCCACGTCTGGACATACCTGGCGCACTTAGGGCGAGAAAACAAGACACACAATTGATGGACGGAATGCAGAACAAATCAAATCATTCACCCGAGTCAATATGTCTGGGATAAATCCATCATTCTTTGGCCTGGCAGTTCAGGCTGGACTGTTCCCATTGGGCGCAGGGTCAAGACTGATTTGCATATGGCTGGGTCCAAACTGGAATGGCATGGTGACCAATAAAACAAAGGATTTAGGCCCAGATCTCTGTACTGGGGTGAATGTATGACATTGTTCTGCATTCTGTCCATCAACAGTTCTTTTCGCATTTGTCTCCCCGAGTGGGACGGGTATGCTCAGACGTGAGTTTCGTGCTCTCCCTGCCACTGGAATCAAGCTATACTGGCTGAAGAGGGGTGAAACCCCGAAACCGGTCCTAGGATGCTTGTTTCGGGCTGGACTGTTCCCATTGGGCGCAGGGTCAAGACTGATTTGCATGTGACTAGGTCCAAACTGGAATGGCATGATGATCAAAAAAACGATGGATTTAGGCCCAGATCTCTGTACTGGGGTGAATGTATGACATTGTTCTGTATGCTGTCCATCAACAGTTCTTTTTGCATTTGTCACCCCGAGTGGGACAGGTTTGCTCAGACAGAATGTATGACGTTACAACGCATACATTCACAACGGATACCATCACAACGCAAATTTTACAACGCAAGATCCATTTCAACTCATGCTATTACAACACATGCCAATACAACGCAGATGCTATTACAACCCATGCCATTACAACGTAAGTATAGGTAAGTATATCATTGTATTAATATTAATTTATTTTTAAATTAATTAAAAAAATGTTTATTAATGTATTTAAATTAATTTTTAATTTATTTAATATATTTTAATTTACTATTCTAACTCCAGGGGGTGTAATAGTAGGGTAAGGGTTGGATAGTGTAGGGGTTAAAATTACTTTTCTAACTCCAGGTGGTTGTAATAGTAGGGTAAGTGTTGGATAGAGTAGGGGTTAAAATTACTATTCTAACTCCAGGGGGTTTAATTAAAATATTTTAAATTAAAATTACATTTAATTAAAATATTAAAATGTATTTATTTCAATTAAATTATAATTAAAACATATTAAATTTAATTAAAATATTATAATAATTTTAAGTAAATTAAATTAAAAGTCAAATTAAATTTAATTTCAATTAAATTAAATTAATTTTATTTAAAATATTTAATTTAATTTAAGTAAATGAATGTATATTTAAATTAAAATGAAATTAAATTAAAATTAAAGGTAATTAAAGTATTAAAATATTTTTTTAATTAATTTATAATTAAAATTAAATTAAATTAAATTAAAATTAAAAATAATTAAAATAATTAAATTAATGAAAAATAAAAAAATTAAAATTAAATTAATATTATTTAAATTAAATACCTACCCATACTTACGTTGTAATGGCATGCGTTGTAATAGCATCTGCGTTGTAATGGTATGCGTTGTAATGGAGCTTGCATTGTAAAAGTTTCGCTGTAATGGTAGTGCGTTGTGAAAGTTGCGTTGTAATGGTTGTTTCCCGCTCAGACGTGAGTCCCATGCTCTCCATGCCACTGGAATCAGGCTATCCTGGCTGGAGAGGGGTGAAACCCCGAAATCGGTCCTAGGATGCTTGTTTCCACTCCAGGGAGGACCTGGCCTTGCAGTTCGGGCTGCACTGCTCCCATTGGGCGCAGGGTCAAGACTGATTTGCAAATGGATGGGTCCAAACTGGAATGGCATGGTGAGCAAAAAAAACGATGGATTTAGGCCCAGATCTCTGTACATGGATAAATGTATGACATTGTTCTGCATTCTGTCCATCAACAGTTCTTTTTGCAGAGTAAAATTAGTGGCATTATGTTGCAAAGGTGTGGCTGCTTGTGAAAATTAGGAACTGAGACGATGACTCCAAGGTGTAGTTTTAGGTTGTTTCACACCTTATGAGTGATGTAGATGAAGACTCAACAAGAATGCGGATAATGCAGGCTAGAGTGATCATATATGTATCAAAGAGTATTGGGCTCAGGGAGGATCCTTGTCAAACTACTCAGATGAATTTGTGGGCATCCAAAGTGTATATTCTCAATCTGACTGAGTGGGTACTTGTACGCAGGAAGCAGCCGATCGAACAGAGTACATGTCATTGGATTGCAATGTTGTGTATGCTTTGGGTGGTCACTTGTTCCCTGCTGTAGAATTTCATGCAGATGTCATCCATGGCAGCAATGAGGCCAGTTCCTCTGCTGTGTTTGGGTCTGAAACCTGATTTTTTTGCCGGGCAGGAGTCGGTGCTCGTTAAGCAATTTGGTGAGCTGTCAGTTGATGACTTTAAATGAGCCCTTGGCCAGGATTATAAGCAGTTAGATTGCTCTGTAGTTTGTGAGCTGTGGGTGGTTGCAGAGGGTTCCTTCACAGTACAGCTGTGTGTTTTGAGGCATCTGGAAAGGTTGACAAATAGATGTTGTCAATCAGGATGGCTGTGAGCAGGGGGTTGATGGGTAAGAGTCTTTTGTCAAACATGTGTAGTATGCTAAGGTCTAACGTGACACCAAAAGGAATGTATAGCATGTTGGAGTCACAGAGTCTGCGGAGGTGGTGGTGGCCCTTAACATCATTGTGCATATAATGTAGAACATGCTTAGCGGCATTGCTATGTTTGCTGGTTGATTTTGTTTTGTTGAGTTGTCGAGGCCTGGGTGGTGAACTCCGCTCCATTCATGGAATTTGCAGAGTTTTCCACACTCCACGAAGCATGCAGAGTTCAGAAAAACTGGCTCCGTGTAGCAGAGCCGAGTTTTTTTCCTCACTCCTCTCGCCACCATCAAGTTGCCAAGCGCGAGCGTGGAAAATCCACCTCCCGGCGAGATTTCTCAACGTGGGTGCTCAGATTTCTCAACGAGGGCAGGCGCGAATGGTCGCAACCGCTCGGGTCTAGAAACCTTTTGATCATGTTAAGAAAGCTGCTGCTTGAATAGAAAATCTGCTCCAGTGGCAGAAAAGAAGTATTCCCCTCTTGAACTATGCATGGTGCTGCTCATGTTGGTTTTACAGCAGAGGATAAACACCTGGCACTGAAAATCAATGCGAACAGCGTGATCAAATACACTCCGTCAGTACGTTTGCTGAAATGGACATTAAAGGTGATAATGGAGTTATAGCTGACATAATTAAGGGAGTAATTGACTAATATAACTATTAGCACCTGATTTGCAGGTCTTGACACTGATTGTTGTGTTCGAGCGTAGTGTTTTTTCAGTAGGCAGTGACTATGTCAGCTTTCCTTTTTTTAGTTTATGCTGGCTTTTAACATTCTCTGGGATCAGTCACATGAGCATTGCATGGTGGGTCTTATTTGTCTGTGCTGTCTGTCTAGCAGGGAAATTTAGATATTATTGTGTCATTCGTTGTCATGGGTGAAAATTACATGTGTTTTGGCAAAGGTGTATGAATGTCTGACGCGTCTGAGAGTGCCTGGGTTGATTGAATTTGCTATTGGTGAGAATTCATGTTAGCACCCTATATGACTGATTATGTGTGTATTGTGTGGGAATGAAAGGAATTTTGTGGTTGCCTTTTTGGTGTCATTGATACTGATGCGGATATGCATGTCACTTTCTCAAGTTTGACGTTCATTCCTGAAAAGGTTCGCGTGTGTCCTCTGTCTACTTTCATTTTTTTGTGGTTCTTTCAGAGTATCCCAGTCCTTGCACTGGGTCTCTTGCACAAGAGATGTAGATGACAAATGTGTTACCAGGTGTGAGAGATTTCTGGTTGGGATAGGTTGAAGACCAGTATATTCTTTTAGGGTTCTAAGGCTTATCAAGTTCTCTGAGGAGTATGGTATATCATATGGTATATCATGGTCTTGTAGCCATTTGTAGACAGAAACGTTCCTTAGGCAAGCAGTTTATGTTGTTAACTTTCCACAAGTTCTAGGCAGGACCATTTGGCCTTTTTGTCCTGTTTGCCCGGTTAGCGAAGCCATTGGAGGCCAATTTTGGAAGGCCCAGGGGGTAAACATCACTTACAACGAAACTTTTACAACGCACTACCATTACAACGCAAACCATTACAACGCATTGCGCTGGGGGGCGCTCTAGGATAGGGAATAGGTTAATTTACTATCCAATAACCTTCCCTAGTGTCCACGGGGACTGGAGTTGGAATAGTAAATTAAACTATTCACTATCCAGCACCCAAAAGCGCTATGCATGGTATGCGATGTAAAAACCGTGTTGTAAAGGCTGGCGTTGCAATAGCCTGCGTTGTAACTACATACATCCGGCCCAGGGCCCCAACTCTCCGAGATTAATTGCACCAGGCAGAGAATGGGCTTCATTAGAGAGAGAGAAAGTGGAGAGGGTGAAGAGGAAGAGAGGGGAGAAGGAGAAAGACAGAATTAATGTAAAGAAAGGGAGATAGAAGGGAGGAGGGGAGTGGGCCTGCCTCAAACATGTCTGTAAGGAAAGCTTTTGGTACCTTCCTCACCCTGACGGTATGTGACATAAAGGTTTCCACACTATTAGATTATTAATTATTTAATTTATCAAATAGGGGCATTCGGTGTTTAGGGTTCCTCTTTCTGTTCAGAATTCATCACAAGGTGAGTATGCTTCTTGGCTCACTCACACACGTTTCGTTCTTATAGAAAGAAAAATTCTGTAACTTCTTCCTAATAATTGACTACTGTGCCGGTATCGTGGCTTGTCCAAACGGCAACAATGTTTCTTCTCAGGTACTCAAAAGGATTAATGGAACGCTTGGAAAAAACTTGGCATTCATAGGCGAAACAACTGACAAGGGCGCTAGTGGTGGCTTGAAATAAAAAGCAGTGCAAGGAGAGATACATGATTGAGTTAACTTGGAACACGGGGTCTACTGTTACTTTATAATTACTTCAAGAAGAATCACCCTGATGAAGTTCTTTTTATAAGAACGAAACGTGTTGGCTGCCCGGAGTTTTTGCATAATTAAAGAAGAATAAAGAACATTTGGAAACAGACAACTATTGGATGGACATTTATCTATTCATTATTTTTGGGATATTCATATTGGGTGGTGCAATCCACAGTGGGCAGCAGTCATTAATATGTGCCTGTGGTTACAAGCAGTGGGCAACTTGTTTTTGTGGACCTGGACTTACATCTTCATTATTAGACTTTGGAGAAAGAAGGAAGAAAGAAAAGATTGGGAAACATTGAGGAAAAGTGAGAACGCAAAGATGAAAAAGAAGCACAAAGAGTGAGATGAAGATAAGTTTAGAGTGGTGTAAGAAAGGGGTATGAATGGCACCAATGCTAAGTTGTCTTGCATTTTTGCAACCCTGGCAGTTTGGAATGCTGTTTTTTTACGAATGCAGCATTGTATTCCTCTTAAGACTGTAGTGGTCCTTCATGAAAGATTGTCCTCTCCCCCTTCTGTTAGCAGCTATCACCATTCGTACCGTTAGGTTATAGGGAACAGATGTCTAGCCTGTGCAACTGACAGATCTGTAGCAGGGGACCTCACTCACTGATGGCAGTAATATTATCTTAGTGGTAACTAAGATGATGCCACCATTCTACATCTTCTCAAGCCTGGAAACATTAGACAGGTCGTTCGGGCCCTGACTCCATTTAAAGACATTGCAAACACCTTAGAGAAATGACACTGAAGACAGACTTTCCTCAGCATGAGTTTCCTTTCTCTGCATGACGAATATGGTCAGAGAAAGGGTCTACTCAGAGCGACAGGAACAAATAGAGGACCTGTGCAATTATCTGTGTAGCCACACTATGCCTGTGCAGTACATAGCCGTAGACGTAACTCTGGATTATGAAGGACAGGGCATTGATAAAGAAAGGGGCCAGGGCCGATTCATTGGACCTGATTTACAAAGGGCTTATGTTGCCGTTGCATCACACAAAGTGACACATGGCTACGCAAGCACTTTTAGTGGGATTTACCAAGCCACGTAAAGCCACTTTGTGTGGTTTAGTACTTCTAGATTAAAGCAAGGGAGGGCAAATCACTGCTGCACGTTACTCTGCATACAGAAGGCCTTCCATGGGTGGAGCATGGATGTTCCCATGAATCTTTATACAATCCCAGATTTGCTAAGGTTATTAAACCTGGGATTGCATAAAAATGGTACGCCTTCCAAACAGAGGAGTTATGAGGAGAAATATCCTTATTTCTCCTCGTTATTTCCTCTTTTTACGTGTGCTGCATTTTGCAGCAGAGAGAAAAAGGAAAACGCCTCAAAGGATTGGTTTTGTGCAAGAAGAACGGGGCATATTACGAACAACTAGCGATTATTATCGCTAAGTTGGCCTAGCGGGAATATTTCTATCGCCGCCCTGCACCTGTTTTTATCGCTGAGATACCTTGCTATTAGCAAGGTTTATCTCTAAAACAATAAAAAACAGGCGAAATGCGTGAATATCGCTGTAATTACAGCGATATTCACACATTATCGTGACAATGCTCTTAGCATGGCTAAGAACTGCTCTGGGCAGGCGTTAGCATTTGGAGATATTCGCACTTAGCGCGAATATTTCCAAAACTAAGCCATTGTTGGTAATAGGAGATAGCGATATTAGCGACTGTTTCCAGTCGCTAACATCTTGGCACGCCCATATTGCATGTCATTAGCGATAATTATCGCTGACATGCAATGTGGGCCCCAAGATTATCGCTATCCCCTACTAGCTGTCGCTAACTGGTGTTAGCGATAGCTTGGTAATTGGGCGATAAAATTATCGCCGCTTTAGCGGGAAAAAGTCCCGCTAAAGCGGCGATAATGGCCCTTGGTAATATGCCCCATATTTCTTTCTGCAGAAACACAATCCTGCCTGTAATGTAGGCACCCTTGCAACATGGCGCAGGGGTGCCTGCTCTCGCCCTGTGATGCCGCACAACACAGCAAGTTGTCTTGCTACATTGTGTGACTTCTTTGGAAATTTAGCAAAATGTGCAGAGCATAAAAAGGAATTGGAGTGGAACTGACAACTCTGTTCTGTTCAGTTTGACAGAATCTTCAGCCTTGCACTCAGTTAGAGTAAGAATGGTAGTGGGTCTGTCAGAAGCTCAGCTATTTTAAAAAGAAGACAGTGCTAACATTATTCACTAAAACCCCTTAGGTAATTCCCCTTCTTCCTAGTCTGATGATTGTAGTTTTTTTTTACATATATATACTATCGTCCTTAAAAATGAAACGAATGTGCGAAACGCACAGGGACTATTCATTAGCTGTATATTTTTAAACCATAGCCTAGCAAGATGCAAATCAGCTTGAAAATCAGGCTCGCGGGGAATAGGGGAAAGGCGATAATTAAAATAGTTTCAAAACATTTACCAGCTTTAATCAAAACACTACGCGGAACGAGGGCAGAATTCATCAAGAGACCGTGAGGCGGAAGCAGTAGCTGTAACAATTTCATCTGGATGCTTTCCTTCAGTTGCAACTTTCAGTAAATGATTACTAAATGCAGTCTCGTAGCACAAACCGCCCCCAATGTTCAAAACTGCACAGACCACTAACACATTGTCAGTTGGCTCGAAAATAGAAATCATAGCCCTGTTCAGTGGAAGATTGAAGAGCTCGGAAGATTAGCACATCTGTCTGAGCATTTAGGGACAGATTATACAATCTCTCTCCACGGTGCTCCTTGTAAAAGGATGATGTATTTATTTCTCTTAGCTATATTCAAAAAAATACTACTCGTTCTTTCAATGCTATTTCGCACTGTCATAATTTGTATACCTAATTTGCCAAGCAATGGAGGGATTCCAATAATATGTTTCATGCACTGCCCAAGCGCGGGACAAAATTGCAAAAAACACAGTTGATGGACAGAATGTAGAACAATGTCATACATTCACCCCAGTACAAGGATCTGGGCCTAAATCCATCGTTTTTTTGCGCGGGACAGGGAATTAAACGGTGGGAGGCAGGTTTTGGGGGGTAGGTGGGATTTCCTAGGATACCAGTCTATGGGTTAAGGACCTTCTGCCAGTTTAACAGTCAGCTGTGGCCCTGCAGGGACGTGTTTGTTGCTGCCCAGTACTCGGTTGGTTTGGATTCAGTTTAGAGTATCAATGGGGGATAGGGTAGCAGCAAGGGAGGTGCTACATTTTCTTAGAGATGCAGATAGGGAAGATTTATTAAAACCTGAGGTGCTGGCCCAGGCTTGGGTGAGTCTGGCCAGACCTAGGAGAGAGTCAACAGGTGGTTTTGTGGCCACCTTTTGGCTTGCTCACCACCATGTTGGAAAGCTAAGGGTAAGCTGGTGAGGTAGAAATTTTAAGGGTTGTCCGCAGCGCCTTTCTGAACATGAGGAGCAGCAAAGGGACTCACCTCAAGCACTGCAGGTTGCATGAGGTGTAGCAGCGAGGGTCAGGCAGCGGTGCAAGGCTAAGGGCAGAGGTTGAGGTAAAGTGAAGGAGGTGACAGTTTTAAAAGGCTCCGTCACCGGAAGAGCAGATAGTGAGCTGCTACGGAAGTGAAGGAAGAGGGATAGAAGGTGGTGGAGAGAGGGTGGGCTACCTCAGTCTAGAGAGAGGGACACTCTGCAGGCCGGCCAGCAGATGCGACAAGAGAGGGCACTGGCTGACAATATTAAAAGAATCGGTGAACACTGGAGGAAAGCGATTAGGGATGACAATTTCTCTCCTACGTTTTGTAAAAAAATATAAAATACCTCCGGAAGCCGACCAGCAGATGGTTTAGAAGGCCTTGAGCAGCCATTCTGACATTGGGGAATCTAACAAAAAAGGAATGAAAATATGCATTAGAAAACATTGATTGGGTGGTGTATGATGTTGGTTTGGGTAATAGACGATTGTAAGGAAATGTCTCTTTTTGTGGGGTCACCACCAGGTTTTTTGACTGATGCTGCTGGTTTGTTCGACACTGATAGTGCACTGAGGCCTGCTACGCAGATGCCAGAGCCCTGATCCTACAGTGTAAATCATTAATCAAATTGGCTGTTCACAATTGGAAATGGTTAACTTACCTGTAAGTTCCTAATAATGGTACCATGGTACCCAGAGCATGCATGTTAGTGGGGTACCCCAGAGCTTACAACACTGGTTGTGCTACCTTAAAAGTCCCCCAGGTAAAACGAGTCACCCAGTCTACCACTGCAGGCTGGTAAAGCAGTGTTATCCCGACTTTACCATTAAAAGCAATGGCAAAAGCACCACTTTCCCTGTACATGTGTATTAGTTAATCCTCTGGCAGGCCTACAGAGTCCTAAAGGCAGGGTGCAACATACGAAGCAGGCAGGACATGTTCTGTACATGTCCTGACAGTAAAACCTGCAATACTACTGTTTTATTGTGGAAAGAGTGGAAAGAGTTGGTTTCCCAGATGGCAAGTGCACTGTTACTGTGCTAACTACTGAACGGTGTGGCCAAAGTGAGCACTCCAAGGTATCAAACAACTCATTATATTAAGCCTGACTGGTATCTCAAGTTGAAGTTAATGTAACTTGTTGCAGTGTGCAGCTTTATCAAAGCTGATCTTGCTTGCCTTTAAAACCCCTGTGCCCTCCTGGGCACACAGGGAGCCTGCTCCACGAAACAGCCTTCTACCCTCCTGGAGAGATGTGCTAATGACTCCCAGGAAGAAGAACAATGAGTAATTGCAGGCCAGGAAAGTGTCACATCTCATCTGTAGGAAGCCCTTGAGGTGTTAGCCCTAAAATGCAGGCTTCAAATGAACACATTTACTCTGACACACAAAGAGCTGCCTTTCAGCAGCCCCCTGTCTGTCAAAGCAATACTGGCTCCTGCAGGAGGCAGGGGCCCCGCTGGGACCGCAGAGGCCTTGAGGCTTCCCCAGTAGTCCCATTGCACACATGGTGCCCTAGGAGCACCTTGGTGACATGGCTGGGCCCCGAGGGATGGAGTCTTTGGGGAGGAAATCAACCCGGGTAGGGGGCCGCGTGGCTCCCCCACAGTAAAACAAACAAGCACATATTGCTGTAAAGTCCAAATTATCAACGTGTGTTTTTTCTGCATTTCCACCGTGAAAAGTTGACTATACTCTGTGATGGAGGTGTTTGCATGCTTGCTTTTCTCTCGAGCACAATATCTCACGTAGTGTCTATGATGAGGCCGTCTTCTGCTGAGACCAGAGCTCATGTTCTAAACTTTCAAAAACTAGAAGTATGTAAACTTGCCTAGAAATCCCGCTCTTTTGGCTCCACCCCATATACATTAGCGGTATGCAGCGTATTCCCTCCCTTTTCTCAGGATGATGGACAGCTTACTGTTGTAGCTTTAACCTGCTAGTTCTAGAACATTTATTTTATTTATTTTCTCTTGTCCTGAAACAAATTCTACTACCATTAAAAATCTACTAGGTCCTCTGATCGATCTCGTTCTGTGCTGAAAAGGAATGGACTATCTTAGTGGATGAGCAATTATCATATGAGGACCTAGATATTTGCTCGCATTCAAAAACAGGGATAATGTTCATACTCAACTGCAGATCCCTGCCAAAACACACCGTGGAAATTTCGATAATCTTGCAAAACACTGCACTTGATGTTCTATTTCTTATGGATTCTATGTATGGACTGCGCACTACACTGTTAATCCTTAGTTACAAAGGTTTGGTCATGCTCCACAGGTATACTCCCTGCTTTGGAGTAGTAACATGAATATGAAAGGGTTGCACCAACACAGACTGTGTGGGTGTCTCCTGGGGCACTGAAGGGTGCTGTGCTACAGCAATCAATGTTTTTTTCAAAGTTCAAATATAGAACGTTGCCATATATTTTCAAAGTATTTTATTCATACTGGATCCTTTTCTTTTTGATATCATATATTGCTTTTCAATTCCATTTGTCAACAAACATATGTTTATCAAACATCATTCCATATTGATGATTATTCCAATGCATTTCGGCAAAAATGCCTTCATCAGGGAAATCTACAAAAAACAATAAGAAAATAAACGACTAACATTCTACCTCTTGTCTATTTCTTATAGAGACATGGCTTTCCTCAATTTCAGACCCAGATATCATTCAAACACTCTCACCTGGTTATTTGATCCAGTGTCTAGACAGAACAACCGGGAAGGGTGGCGGGATAGCAATCATCTATAAAAACCATCTTATCTGCCGTATTTTGAACAGCTCCCTCTCAGACTGTGAAAATGCCAATTTTTCTATTGAACGTACTCCTTTTGGTGGCATTCATCTATATCTCCCCCAGGAACACAGGTACAATTTTGCAGCTCCCTTCTAGAAACTGTTGTAAATCTCGCTAGTGCTTTGTCTAATTTTAACCTTCTTGGAGATTTTAATCTTTATTCTGACGACCCTCTGGATAGAGTGGCCAATGACTTAGTCCATGATCTGGCAGCCTAACAATTAAACCTAAAGGCACACCAAGCAACTCATATCAAGGGTCATCTCCTTGATCCTATTTTCCTATTTTCTCAAGCATAGCTGAATTAAAAGGGCAAGACCACATCCACTTTCCATGGTCAGACCACTTTTTAGTCCCATTCTCCTGGCACCCACCCTCCTCTGGCTCACTTTTGGTAGCATCACACACCCAAATTCGCCCCTGGTCCAACCTGATCATAGAGGACTGGACCCGCAAATTAGAATCAACCAAACCCAATCATGACACCAATCCTTCAGTAGCGAATAGAAATGGATTGAGAACTCACTCGATACAGTACTTCCTAGAAAAACTATCTTAAAAACAAACGGGCCTAACAAATTCCCTTGGTTCACTTCTAAACTTCGCAATTCAAAACAACTATGCAAAAAAACTCAAAGGGCATGGAGGAAAGACTATTCATGTGAGGAAAAAATCTGAATATAGATCATCCATTGCTCTCTACAAAACAGCACTAAAAGCAGCCCAGGCCACCTACTTCGAGGAAAAAATGTGTTCCTCTTCTAATCCCTCCAGAGAAATCTTTAAGATCGCTAGAAAAACTCCTGAAAGTCCCTGACCACCCTGCTGCCCCTGACCCGTCCGGATGCCGTTGCAATGAATTAGCACAATTCTTTTTGACCAAAATTGCTAATATCCTTAGTCACCTTCCTCACACCGACAATAAGCCCGCAACCAAGCTCTCTGAAGCAGAACCTCAGAATAATCCACATCTCTTAGAAGCTTACACTCCTCTCACTGAGAAATCACTGTCCCCATTCTAAACTCCATCAAAAGCGGACCCTGCCCCCCCTAACATCTTGCAGCTAGTAGCACCCACAGTCGCCTCTCCCATCACTAACCTAATCAATGCCTCCTTAGCATCGGGTACAGTTCCCCAAGACTGGAAAAATGCAATGGTGAAGGCACTACTGAATAAACCTCATCTGGGCCCCGCCGAGATGAGCAATTACTGTCCCATCTCATTACTTCCAGCGATTAGTAAGATCGCAGAAAAATATGTTAATCGTATACTGTCTAAACACCTGGAAACCTTCAATCTGCTTCACTCAACAGAGACTGGCTTTCGACCAGGTCAGGGTACCAAAACGGCATTGGTAGTGGTAGTGAAGGAATCAAGAAAGATCCTTGACTCTGGAGGATCCGCTGCCATCATCCTCCTGGACCTAAGCGCAGCCTTTGACACTGTAAACCACAGCACTCTGGTCCACCGCCTCAAAAAAGTGAGAGCGACAGGCAAGGCCCTACTATGGCTGCAATCGTTCCTGGTAAACACATACTTCCAGGTATTCGAAGGAAACACCCGCTCCAATCCAGTCCAGCATTAATGTGGAGTGCCCCAGGGCTCGTCCCTGAGCCCACGCTTTTCAATGTGTATATGGCCACCCTAGCAGAGATCGTTGCCCCTTTTGGCATACACATAGTTACGTACATTGATGATACTCAGCTAATCGTGGCTCTGAACCAGGCGGAACAGTCACCTACAGATCTGTGTTCCTGCCTCAAGGAAGTCGCCAGCTGGATGAGCTCATCTCACCTGAAGCTCAATGGTGACAAAACGGAGCTCATGCTGCTGGATAACCAAGCTAACTTTAATGCGAACACTATGTGGGCAATTTGTATGGGCCCACCTCCAATGCCAAAAAAAGGAGATAAAAAGTCTGGGCATCTGGCTAGACCACGATCTCACTTTTAGAGCCCAGGCAAGGAAGACTGCCGCCGTTTGTTTCGGCCTGCTCAGAACCATCTGGAAAATTCGCCCTCTCTTACACCTGTCACTCAAGAAAGCTGTTGATCCAGGCACTCATCCTCTCTAGGCTGGATTAAGGCAACGTGCTTTACTTGGGTGCCCCTAACTCAGTGATCTCCAAACTGCATGTGGTGCAAAATTCAGCAGCAAGAAGTCTTACTGTCACTAAAAACCGCTGCTCTCCGAAGCCCACTTTACGCTCTCTCCACTAGCTTCCGGTACAGGAGAGAATACATTTTAAGGCATTTTGCATAGCACATAAGGGCATGCAAGGCAAAAGCCCATCCATCACCAAAAATCTGGTCAAACCATGCAAAGCTACCTGAAGTCTTCGTTCGGACGAGCTTCAAATGGCTGAGGTTCCCAGGACAAAGAGGGTCAGAACTGGCGACCGCCTTTTCTCCTATAATGCCCCTAGGCTTTGGAACTCCCTCCCTCTCCCTATCCACAAAGAGGCTAACCACCTGACTTTTCGCAGACAACTGAAAACCTGGCTATTTCTATAATTCCTTCTCTCCCCTAGTGAACTCCGCAGCGCTGTGATACCTCTGGGTAGCTATGCGCTATACAAAAGCATTTTTCATTTAATTTCATGTAAAACCCACTCTCAATTAATTAATCATCAAATCAAATTAGAAATTTGCTACAACCAAATTACTGAAGCAGAATCAGCAGAAACATTATCATAATCATAATATCTTTTGATTAAGTATGGAAAAATGAACATACAGCCCTACTTTCAAATTAGACAAGGTTTAATGAGCATTTGCAAAATCTGTGAGATTCAATATCAAGAAATCTGTTTTCCTTAGTCAAGGAAGATTATCCTAAGGGAAATCAAATAGTAGGAAATCAATCGAATCTCATACCAACTCTCTAGGAAAGTTCAGCAATTGGCCAGTTCCAAATCATAGACAGAACTGTCTGCTTCTTTCCCTACTGCAGCATCAATGCCACAGATGCTCTGTTATGAACCCTTCAGCCGAAAAGGTTGCACTACGATAGCATACCAGCTGCCAGCAAACACAGTATTTCATCACAATTGGCATTGTTCTAGAATTCCCAAATCATCAATCTCTGTAGCACAAGATGGGAAAAGGGGAGACGCCCCTTAGTTCAAAATGTAGGCAATTATAATCCATTGATTCCAGGTTTACACCCCTTGACATCACCAAATTTGTCGGATCACTCTGTCCCATTGGTCACTCTGGAAAGGATGAGATGATGTAGCAAGTAAAAGTATACAAATCCGGAAGAATAAAGTAATCTGTTACTCGCAATTTCCTCAGGATCACTGTAGTATTGTAACATGATCATTTGTTGCATTTAAAAAGAAGGCAAGCTCATGCTCTCATCTGTTGTCAGTGCATTCTCAAGCATTGCCCAGGGAAGTAACAATTTTGTTGCAAGTCAAGTAAGCTACAAAGGAGAAAGGAGATGATTGAGTGTTAGAACACAAGTGGAAACTTCACGAAAAAGTTCCCATAGGCTTCGGACTATTCAGTTCATAAGTTCATTCTAGGAAAGGAAGCAAAGTTTGAGGCCATCATAAAATACAGCTTGGGTACGATGATTTTGATCTAAAATATGAATCTCACATTTCTTAGAACAGTGCATTAATTCCTCAATTAAGCATATTAATGTCACTTCAATGTATTTAGCAATTAATTCATCCAAGTATAGGGTACTAATGAAAATTTTAATATCCACTGTCATCTCACAAATAATTTTGTAAATCTCTTTTGCACGTTACATGTTAAAATATCATAAGCACATCTGAAACAATCTTCTACGAAGTGCAAATCATAACATAACCTCATGTAACACCTAATTTCTTGTCTATGCCAGTGCTCATGTTATACATTCTAGTGTTAATATCTGTTTTCCAAAGCATGTAGCAATTTTATTTTTACATAGACATTTCCTGTGTTATCATTTATTTGTCATGTTCATTTAAGCATAAGAACACTTATCATTAAAAAGTCAAATTTCACATCTGCTTATTGACAGTTAGGTGTTATCAGAAATTTACTTCTAACATTCTGCATGCTTTTACGATGCAATGTCTAAATCAGAACTTCATTTGTGTTTTTTCTTGAAACGTGGAACCTAACAAACATTTTGTCAACATCAGGTAAAATAGTGCCACAATTCATTTCCTATGCAAAATTTGTCATAAATAGGTGAATGATAAAATCTCTGCTCCATTAATTGCCCTTTTGATGCCAAATCGCACTTTTATCGTTATCTTTATCTGATGTCACAAATATAAGGCGGATGTTTTCATTAGTTTTAGCCTAGTCTGTTCTAATCCATCGTAATATCCACATTGTCTATCTTCTAATTGGATTTCTGCTTTCTTTCACTTAATTCCCCTAGTCTCTTTCTCAGTTTTTGTAACTTTATAATATTTGATGACCATTGTTATTATTAGTGACCAAACCAAACCATTTTCCCACAGAGGTAACTCGTTTACCATATGATTTCCAAGCTCCATCAACTTTCAATTCAGTCAAATCTTTTCCCAAATTAGTAATATTGCTGATATATCCCCACAAATCAATCTGTGCTTTTGTCAGGGATATAAGTACAGCACTGTTGAACTTTCAGCATGTGACAGATTCCGCCCCCTTTTGCAAGTCTGTTTTGTAGCAGCATAGATCTGATAGCAACCATTTCAGTATCTATGACAAGGAGCCCTCCTGATGTATCGGTCGATAAGCGATCAACCACAGCAGAAAGTTTTTGCATTTTGAGTGAATTTAGATTCACTCCAACTGATGGTATTATTGTACCAAAAATATCCCCAATTATTTCAGCAGCACTTATTACCCTTCATAAACAAGCGTGTTTACATTTGTTGGTTCCACTAGCTTGTCCCACATAATACATTTTTTTAAATACTATTCCCATATAGCAGCATCCATACCAATGTTTTGGTAACCTGTAACAGGCATTTTTCCCACAAATATAGTACACCCCTGGAAAGACTTGGGGCCATATATATCAAAATGTCTTTTTGTGATTCTCAAATAGCGATTTTTTGTGAATCGCTATTTGAGAATCACAAAATGCTATGTATGAAGGATTTGCAATAAATGTTGCGAATCCTACATATTCCTTAATTGCGGATCTCAAATTGTGATTCGCAATTAAGGAATACCTCCCTATTCAATCCTATGGGCCTAGAGGCCCATAGGAATGAATGGGAAGACATTCTCAATTTGCGATTCGCAATTTGAGAATCGCAAATTGAGAATGCAATTTCAAGGGTGCAGGGGTTGCACCCCTGAAATAAGAATGAGTGCACATGTGGCGCACATACATGCCCTAACGGCATGTATGTGCTTCACATAGCACTTCGAAAAATGCAAAAAAGTGCAATCTGTAAAGAAATTGCAAATTACCACCAACTTGAAGTTGGTGGTAATTTGCGATTCCTTAAGGCGAAATTGCACTTTTTTGGTGCTTCTTACATTGCATTTAAGGAATCGCAAAATTTGCGATTCCCTATTTTGCACGCACATTTGCTACATACATACCATTTAGCACAAATGCGTTCGCAAACGCTGAAATTTTGGCGTTTGCCAACACATTTGTGCTTGATACATATGGCCCTAGGTCAGATCCTCCAAGATATAAACCCCATCCTCCCACAATTTGGAAGGTGTGATCACATTCACTGGAACCAACAAACTTTTATTAAATTCAGTTCTACGTCACAATATGCATCGCTTTCCTTTGTGTTGCCAATTAAAAACCATAGCATAGTGTGCATCAACCTTTTGAATTTCATCCTCTCAGTGTGCACAAGGTGGAATCTTCGATTGGGTTTCAGCCTTTTTCTTTATTACCCCACGTCTATATTCAACTGAATTAATGAAGTCCTTATCCACATTATGCAAAAAGCAAGTTAAATTATGTCTACGGGCATATAAAGTATCTATACTCTGTGTTGGTTGAAAGAATTCACCCATTATTTTAGCAGTTTGCGTATCCAGTACAATGTTCATATTTTTCTTAATCGGAATTTCAGAAAAGACCAAATCATAATCGTAATAATAATTTGGAAATTGCCTTTTGCAATAGAATAAACTGTTTGGTAGACTACAAGAAATACCATTAGTAAGAGGCGGGTGATGATAAGTCAACCCCCTCTGATGCTGAGGTATGGTATTGCATGCACACATAACAATCTTTATAATCCATAGTATTGACATGTTCATAAAGAAGTTTAGTAAAAACATTTGATCATGATGTAAAGTCTTATCACTTAGGTCATTAGTTACAATTCCTTCATTCTTTTCTTCTAATGGTTTAGTAACAGGGTAGGGTTAATGTCATGCTTCTCATAGACATGATGAGGAATATTTAAAACAATAAGTAACAACACAAGGATTATAGAAAAAAACAGCTAAAAAGCAAGCTTTTTGTTTTAACGATGCTGGCTTTGGATCGCTCCTCTCCCTGGTAAGGGAACTCACTGTTTCTCTGTTTAATTTTGAGAATGTTTTACAGCGAAAGATTTGCGTCAAATATTTCTTTGAGCTCTTGGAAAAGTTGTTTTTTGTTTCTCCTGCTGCTACAGTTCACACATTTCAAGTTTTGACATAAACTGGTGTATATTCGTCTCTTCCATTTATTCATAGGCAATTTCCTTTTGTTTTTCTGCCTTGCAAAATATCCCTTATCATAACAGTGATGTAGATGAAAATTCATTTTATTGGCAGGGGTGCATTATAATCACACATGTAGAGCACACCCTCATATAATCCTTTAAAGTGTTAGGATCTCGAAATGTAATAAAGTAAAATGTGATGTATTCAGGCCATTGAACAGTAACGTGAGGAGTAAATGTAGAAATAAAATGTAACTAGCAGAAAACACTAACGTGAAGAACTCGTGTTGTGCAACTGGCAATCATTTATTATTAAATATGTTTGTTAATCGTGTCATTTTACATGTAGGTAGGAATATTAACTGAATGTGTCTTAGTTCATATGTAATGTTGTGAGGCTTATATGCTATTTTTCGTATGTTAGCTGAATCTTGTAGGCCTGAAATGCAATTTCCCTAGAAGCTCTTGCGTTAGAATTAACAGTTTGAATTTCATGTGTGCTTTGGATTTTATTCTTTCTCATTTTTGTGTTGCAGGTGGAAAAAGCACCCTTGTTAGCTAGAATAATATATTTGTTTCATTAGTTAGGCATGGAGAGAAGAAGATACATCACAAGCTAAAGTTGTTAAGCGAATGTATTGTTTTTTCACACCGGAGAAGGCCTGGGAATTAAGGGCAAAATGTTCCAGTTCAGGAACATCGCTGTCCCGTGGAACAGTACCTATGAGATCGTGGTCGGAGTGGATTGCGTGACTGGCAAGGATTCTTGGGAAGATAGCTGTAATTTTGAATGTTGCGAGTAGGACAAGGGGCCCACTTCTTCTTTGTTTTCAGAGAAAGAGCATCTCAGAACAAGCTCTGTTTCAATAACTTTATGCTATTCGACCCATTGATGGTGAGTGACTTCTTTATGAAGACTCCATATGCTGACACCTTTCATTTCTTTCCCTGTGGTTGCTTAGGTAGAGATGCCATTTTAGAGCAAGTGTAGGGATAGATTGATGCTTTATATTCATCAACCCTAGGTGCAGGGACATTTGGACTCATGCTTTCTGATCTTCTGCATCTTAATTGTTCTGTGTATGTTGCATAGACTCAACTTTATTCGCAGATTTGGCTTTATGATGATTCCAATGTATTTTACACTCTCATTTTGAGGTGTTTCTTCTATGTCCAATTATTTTTGGATTTGTAATAAATTAACTAACCCTACATAATTGTCTGTGGCTACTAAGTGTCAAGAGAAACTCCTGTTGAATTGATTGGCGTAATTACCTATTTTCTCCTCTCTATGCTTACATGCTGCTAAAAAGGACCATTGGATTGTGATTCTAGAACAGGTCCAGCACTTTCAACAGTCTCTCAAGGTGGTTTTGTGATTTTAAATCCTTGAAGCAAACAGCTTGATGTGCTTTCTCCCAGCCGTTTGCTGCTGCTAGATAAGTCCATTCAGGTTCAGCAAATCTTCGATTTGGTACTTTAGCTCTTTTAAATGTTCTAACTTTTGGTTCTTCATCTTCTGTTTAACTCTTTTCAAATTGACTTGAGACTTCGATTATAGTTGGGGGAACTTTTCCTTCTGCCAAAATTTGCTTCATTTTATTTGATCTTCTGGGCCAACATCTCCACTTATCACTCGCTTTTCACTTGCCCTGTTCACAACAGCTGGATCAACACTTCACCTAGCCAGGTCCCTCTCCGCATGACCTTCGTTACCTATAGGGACAGACTCTCACTCGAACCAGTGCTTCAAGGCCCAGTAGCTGGTGCCCCCTTTACTCTGTCACAGACCTGAGTTGGACGTCTCACTGTAACCAATGGCACATTCACTATAGGTACCGCAATTTCAAGAGGACATGGGACTCGGCGAGTATGGACCGCATGGACCCAGATAGGCAGGCCACCACATTTGACAGCATTTGTGGTAACAAGGATCATTTGATATGGCCCACACCAACAAAGCTCCAAACACGATTTGCGCATGTGTTTCTTCACTAGGACCCAATCACCGGGACACAGGTCGTGGCATTGCTCCTGCTGAGGTGAAATGGCAGCTTCCCCAATGTGCTGTGACACAAAACGGACCACTTCTGCCAATCCTTTACAGTAATCGGGGTACCAAATCATCAGTTCAATTCCAATTCAAAAAAGAATTCTTTAGTTGGCAAAATAAAAATAGACCATAAAAGCACATAGTAACAACTACAGTCGACAATATTACAATAATATAAATCCAAGTTTATATTATTTTAACACGAATACAAATATATTAACAGCAGTGCCTTTTGGTCTCCGAGTTCATCATATGAACTGGATAAAAAATCATGATATAGACCTAAAGCATGTAAACAAAAACACAGTTATCAAGCAAAAAAGAAGGACATGCAGGAGGTTCAGTGCAAGCAAGTTAGCCATCCATAGTTTTACTGGCTCGATTGACTGCTTTCAGAAAAGCACACAAGCGATAAGAAAGTTTGTGTGAGCTTAAAAACTGTATATGGAGCAGGGCTACTCTACACTGCCGAAAGACTAACTCACATAACAAAGGCTGAAGAAAGTGCTTGCATGCTAGTCTATAAAAATTGCAGAAAAACATGAAAAGTGATTGTGCAGATCGATTATCACACGGGAAGGTCTGGGCTGTGCAGAGTCAGGGGGATTTTCTTTTTTAACAATTGTTGATCTTTCCCTTTAAGCCAGCCACATTCCAGCTCAATATAGAGAGGTCTGTACTGTGATGACAGAGTAAAAGAGGTGACTGTGTCGGGCTGTGTGACAGGTGGCACAGTTAAAATTGCTGGTGATAAATCAACCTGAACTTTCGTCGAAGTAAGAGCATGTACTACGAGGGCCTTCTTACCAGTATGTCAATCCAGGGCAGAAATGTGCATCAATCCTATTAGACAGAGATACAGCATGCTGAGAACACGATGTGTACCGTGTGTCCTGAGCATTAGCTGAGAGACTATTAGACGAGGCTCTAACTAGGCACAGAGGATTAAGGTTAAATTAACGTGATTTGTCAAGCACCCCGATAAATAGAGATACACGTATCTGGTGTGCAGTATCGCTTGAGTGGTAAAGGATTGAAAGACTGGTGCCACATAGGAGGGGGGGGGGGCAGGTTTATAAAAGTGGCCAGTTGGAACCAGAGTAATAGAACTACTAGATAGGGTACTGTGCTTGAAGTTAAAAAGCAAATAGTGTACCAAGCTGGGGGTTCAAAAATGTACCAGAATGCAATCTCATTGTTGGTCGACGTGGTTAGGCCCAATCCAAGCACATCTCCTTACGTATAAGATGACTCTTGCATGGGAGAGAGACATGCTTCTGTGATGGACCAGCCAATCTAAGGTTTTAATGCCTTAACCGCGGCGGTTTTTCCGCCATGGTGCGGGAGTTCTAAAGGGTGGGCGGGGCTCTGTCGGCCGTTTGCCGTTGGCAGCACTGGGGAGGTAGTGCTCCTGTCGGCCTACGTCCGACAGGAGAACGGAAGGGGTTATTGAAGAGTTCTTCGTAAGATTCACGATGGTCATATCTTAACTGAGGGACACCCAACAAAACGGCCACATATGGGCAGGCTTCTGGGGTAGATTAATAAGAAGTTGATTTTGTGACTGCTCTAAAGAGGTTTTACCGGCAGGTGCCTTCATAATGGGGAGGCAGCTAGTGACTAAAGTAGGCAGATGGTCTATGTTTTGCCCAGCTGATATAATATTATTGTTTGCGTGGACTGATCCAACCAACAGGAAGCGGGGGAAGCTTTGTTAGGAGGGCATGGTCCCTCCGGGCGTGTAACAAGTGTTTTAGATGTGGCATCCTGCCCATTGGGTATACTATTGGTACTACCTGGTTAGGAAAAAGATTGAGCGCTACTATATAAAAAATAAGCTAGTTTAGATTCTATGTTATCCAAACATGAGGCCAGAAGAGAGAAAACTGCTAAACTTCGGATGTAACTTCTCTAAAAAAGACTTTAGGGGCCAGATGTACAACCCTCCAATTAGCGAGTCGCAAATTGCGTCGCATCTTCAACTTGCAATTTGTGACTCGCTATTTGGGATTCACAACAGTGTCTGAGACACTGTTTGCGATTCCCAATGGGGTCTCGAATTGCATGCCTCATGCATATTAATGAGGCTGCTGCAATTTATGACCCCATTGGGAATGGCTGGCACTCCCAAGGATGGTGGCCTGATGGGGTCAGCAGACCTCCATGTCTGGGACTGCTTTTAAATAAAGCATTTTTTTTTTAAATGTAGACCATTTTCCTTAAAGGAAAACGGCATGCATTTAAAAAATAAAATGAAACTTTTCAGTTTCATTTTTTAAGGGCAGGCAAATGGGTGCAAACGAGCCTAAAACCCATTTGCGCCAGCAAAAACCCTTTCTACATTTGGCCATAAGATCATTAACACCGTTTTGAAACCAAGTTTTTCACACTGCAATGGTGTCACTAGGGGTCGTGGGCTAGATATTACTGCTGGTGTGTTCTTGGGTCCTTGCAGAGTACCAAGTGGCATTGGATGTGATCTGACTGACTGTTTACGACCCTTGCCTTGTTGGTCTTCTTTGGCAGCCCTTTTAGTTGTTGCAAGGAGAGGAATGGACTCTAGGCTCTGTAGGTGTAATGTTCTCACGAGTTACACTTCGACCTTGGGCAGGCAGAGGTACTGAGCAATTTGAGGGGTGAACAGAAGTGTCCAGAATGGAACGGGGGGCTCAATAGGCCCTCGCTATCGCCACCTTGATACAAAGAAAGTCTCTGCTCTCTGCGGGCGATTTCAATACTGATGACATTCACTGCTCTCTCCAACATCTGATCTGTTGAACGTGGTTTTGGTAAAGGAGTTGAGACAGAGCCTCCATCTCTTCCTTTTTTCCTCCTCATAATTCACTCATCAAGAATCTTAAAAGTTGGCCTCAATGCGTAGAAAGTGTCTATTCAACCACAAACACCTCAAGGCCACACTAAGATCTATTCAGCGAAAGAATAAACTCTACCTTCTGCAAAGTGGTTCTAGGTCCTCCTTCAGTTCCCCCAACATGCTCATTAAAAAATTAATATTTTATAGCTGCAGTCTCAGAGAGTAGGCCCAGCCCAGCCATGGCAGCTGCAGATGGGCCCGCTCTTGGCCTGGTCATGGCCCGGGAGCAACCCGCACAGCAGGAACCCGACAACAAAAGTAGGCACCTCCTGCTGCGAAGTACGGGCATAGGTGGCATCAGCCGCAGGAGCTCCTGGGGCCTGTGCCCCTCTTCCCCCTCCTGAAATACAATGGGAAATCCCACGCAGTTGGAGCCACAACAGCAGAAGTAGGCACCTCCTGCCGCAAAGTCCGGCATCAGCTGCGGGTGCTCCTGGGGCCTGTGATCCTCTGCCCCTCCTGAAACTCAACATTCATTCAGCAAAGCCGGAGTCCTGACAGCAGAAGTAGGCACCTCCTGGCGTGAAGTGCAGGCATAGGTGGCACGGGAGCTCCTGGGGCTTGTGATCCTCTGACCCCTGCTGAAACACAGTACAAATCAATCAATTATATTCACTAGCTGAATAGCTGGGACTGTAGACTGTCTTATAGCCCCCCTATTATAATTTGGGGGATAGTCCAGTTCTTCTGTCTAGGGTACTTCTGTTATGTTATGTTATGTTAAGGTGTGCTTGTAAAGCGCTCTGTCACCGTGTCACTTCTCAAACTCATCAACACTAAGGGCAAAGCATCTGGCTATTTCAGAGACGTGGACGCACACACCTTTTTCAGACGGGAATTTAGCATTCCATTCACTTGCTCGACCACCCCAGACGCCTCTGGTAAATATGCACAGTGTAACTTCTGCTTAGTTTGTAATGCTGCACAATGCATTCGCATCACCTCATTGTTCAAATGAGTCCCTCTATCCGATTCCAAAGAGGTCAGAAATCCAAACTGTGGTATATGCTCTTTAAGGAGTAGTTTAGCTATAGTTATACTGTCATTACGCCTGGTTGGATAGGCTTCAGCCCAACAAGAGAACAGACAAAATAAATGACTAGAACATATTTTAGTCCATTGCAAGGGGGCATCTCTATAAAGTCGAGCTGCATCCTAATAAAGGGTCCTCCAGATCTCCCTACATAACTCATTGTGACTAGTGTCATCTTTCTCACATTTTGTTGTTGACGTATCACACACCTCTGGCACAACACCTGTGCAACAGCTCAGAATCACAGGTTAACCCCTGTCTGTCAAAAAAGATGCATCATAGCATCTCTCACAACATGTGCAGGACTGTAGTAGTTTCTTGCCATTAGTGACAACAAACTAACAGGTAAGACTGGTCTTCCATCGGTGTACACCCATACCTCATCTTCTTGCCTTTGTGTGCAATCGGCTTTGATCCATCCCTGTGTTTCCATTTCAACACTTCATCATGTAATGCTTTTAGTTCGTCCTATGTTTTCACAACTAAAAATATCAGCCTGCATTATGTGATGTTGTTCTTTTAATGGGTCCCCATTTAAGATGTAGGGGCCCGATTCACAGAATGAACTTAAGACTCAATCCTAAACTTACTACTATTTTGGTATTCACAGAATGCACTTACTACTTTTGGTATTCACAGAATGAATTTACTACTTTTGATATTCACAGAAGTTAGGATTTTGTCTTAAGTTTGTCTTAAGTCAGTCTTAAGTCTGTCTTAAGATTGTCTTAAGACAAACTTAAGACAAAATCCTAACTTCTGTGAATACCAAAAGTAGTAAGTTCATTCTGTGAATGCCAAAAGTAGTAAGTGCATTCTGTGAATACCAAAATAGTAGTAAGTTTAGGATTGAGTCTTAAGTTCATTCTGTGAATCGGGCCCTAAGAATTTAGGGCTCAATAGAGCACGGTCGCATTCGCATAGCAGTTGCAACTGTCACGTAATCATTTCCCTTTAGATGGGCTGGGCATTTTACCACTGCAATGTGGGGAGGTAATTCTAATGACATGAGGTTTTTCACGCTCTCGCCGTTTCGGATGGGTGAACCAGAAGAGGTCATGAACCTGCGCTGAGACCATAATTGCCCCAAATCATAGACAACCCCAAATACTATCTTTGAAAATAGTGACTCAATTGTTCAGTAATGCTGTAAAGCCTGGTCAGCGCAATCACTTCAGCCACCTGGGCGAATACTTTCCTTGCAACCATGAATCTTCCACCACTCCCACCACTGTGCAGATAGCCTATGCAGCTCTCAGGTTTCCTCCTGCATCTCTCCACAAACAGCATATGATCCATCCACAAACAGCATATGATCCGACTCAGGCAACGGAACATCCAGAATATCCAGATGAGGCTTTGTACATAACTCAATCACATTCAAACAATCATGATCTGCGTTATCAAACACTACTTCATTTCTTGGCAAATGCATTAATGTTGCTGGATTCAGATTCATACATCTCACCAATGGCAAATTCTGATTCATTCCCTTGTTGAAAGCTATTTACATTAGGAAATTTCAAAAGTTGGTATTTATGTATATATTTGCTAGCTTCCCATACCACATTGATGCCAAGGAACCACGGGTCCTATGGTTACTGTAACTTAAAGAACATCTGAAACATTTGATATTATGGGATTATTAAACCCTACTACTCTAAGCATTCGCTCTTGAGTCAGAAAAGGATTTACAGAATTTTAACTATTTGGCAGCGCAGGTGCGTCTGGTTGAATTCCCATATAAGGATTTGATCCTGTCTGTAACTGTTCTTCATTATATGGTGGAGGTCGATTCATTAATAATTCACTCAGAAACTCATCATCTATCTCATCACCATTCTCATCAATAAATGTGAGAGCTTCCGGGTTTTCTACATGCTTCTTATTTACTTTGCATTATTCTCCCTCACTTTGTTCTGCAACTATTAAAGGATACATTTGTGCTCCCTCTAAAATATCTCTTCTCCATATTCCCCACTTAGAGCCCCACTTAGCCTCTACATACTTATTTAAAGTATTCTTATATTGGCCCTGATATTTCTCATTGTTTTCTGGTGGACCACATGTTTCCATTCTTCAAACGATTCCAATTGCATAGGCTTTGTCTACAGGAAACGTGGTGTACCAGTAGTCTAAGTGTCGATGGTTTTGTGTGTTACAGCTTAGAAGCAACAGAATCAAGGCATGGTAGAGCGAAGGGAGGCTTGCTTTTACTATTGTCTGTAGACTTACCACTTACAGTTGTTAAATATATCGCGGTAGGAACACACTCGCAAATTTTTTGGGTCAAGGAAAAGGGTGGCTGTGAGGTGGTGTTTATACATTTTTATAATAATGTTTTTAATAGCTCCCGTCATTTAGTTATAGATGAATTAGAAAGGGCACTCGTGAAGCTGGTTTACGACGCAAAATGTTCTTTTAACTTTATTTGGTTAGGTGATTTTAATCTTTCAATTTGTCCTTTGTCACGTACTAGGGCATGCGGAATGCTAGATAATAGCGACAATTGTATAGCACATTTTCCACATAACGCCTATGGTGATGCTATTAATAATCTTATGGCAACCTATGATTTAGAGCTGCTAGAACAAGGGAAGGATGAGGATGGTCATATTATACCCACTTTTACAGGAAGGAATTCTAATTCCCTCATTGATCATGTGATGGTGTCCTCCTGTATTGTGCCAAGCACTTCGATTTGTGTTGTCCAGGATTTGTCACTTAGTGACCACAATCGAATAGTACTGCTTACTGAGTTATGTATGCACAGTAGACAACCGGTGAATAAAAATTTGTGTGACATTGAGCCACATAGGCGAAATGGAACACGGTTAAGATGGAAAGGGGAAAAATCAGCAATTGTTATGAGTAAGATCGTCTCTAAATCCATGGCTGAAATTGAAGGGATCCTGAGTGTGGGTAGTCCTCCTCTTGATACTATCAACTATTTTAATAAAATCAGCGAAATTATTGAGGAAGTCTTCACTAGTAATAGATCTGCTAAGCCCCCTAAAGGAAAGGGTTGGTTCGATCACATATGCACCTCCACTTTAAGCCGCCTGAAAGTGGCCCTGGGAGCAAAACCCTGTGATAAAACTTCGATTTCCCACTTGAGGTCTGAGTATAAATTGGCTTTGTGTAGAAGGAAGAAGGCGTTGCAACAAGAAGCATGGGGCAATCTAACACAGGCTGCTGAAACTTCAAATAACTGTTTATTTTGGGCAACCGTTAATCCCCCTTTTCTCTGTGATGATAAAGTTCCCCAACTTGTTTCGAATGTCAGTAGTGAGGCCTGGATTTCACATTTCTCAGCCATCTTCCAAGGTGCTGATTCTACAAGTAATAGTTTAAGCACCTGGCCTATAGTTTCCCTAGATATCACCTTGGCTGAGGTGGAAAACAGCATAAAACTGAGTAAGGGAGGTAAGGCACAGGGTCCAGATGGTGTACCCATGGACGTTTATAAAACAGTTCCGCAGTTATGGGGACCCATACTAACTCTGGCGTTGAACGCAGCCGTTACTACCCGGATTCCGCCGACCTGGGGGGACTCTATCATTGTCCCAATTTACAAAAAAGGGGACAAGGCTGTAGCTAGTAACTACCGCCCGATCAGCTTGTTAGACTCCTAAATAAAAATTATGAGTCGAGTGCTGATGTACAGGCTGGAGGAGTGGGCAGCTGAATAGGGAATTCTGTCGGATTCTCAATACGGTTTCAGAAGGGGACGTGGTACGCTTGATCAATGCCTGAACTTAGAATTAATTATCGGAAAGTATACCAGGGCCAAGCCTGGTACCTTATATCTTTGCTTTGCCGATCTGAGTAGCGCATTTGATCTGGTGGACCACTCAATTCTTTGGCCAGTTCTGTTGGAACTTGGAGCACCCAAGGCTATCATTTTCTTCCTAGCTAGATTATATGAGAAAATGCAAACTTGTGTGCGCTTTGGGGTTGGGGGGGAATGTACCCCTAACTTTGATGTTAAATGTGGTATAAGACAGGGCTGTGTCTTAGCTCCTTTTCTGTTTACCTTATTTATAAACGCAGTTGATCAGACCCTGAAAACAGTTCAGGCAGATGCCCCCAAGTTCGGTAGTACAAGTGTCCCAGTTCTGCTATATGCAGACGACGCTGTGCTCCTGTGAAGGACCCCGATAGGTCTGCAGCGGCTGATGAACCAGTTTTCTGATTTTATCAGTAAGAGGAGGCTGGTCATAAATAAAAGCAAAACCCATACTATGGTATGTGGAGATAGAAATAGGAAAAACAATGTCTTTTTTATTGATGGGGAGAAAGTCCAGGATGTGGAAAATTTTTGCTATCTGGGTGTCATCTTCTCCCATAATGGCAGTTGGTCCCATGATTTACAGAATGTAAGGTCTAAAATGAAGAAAAGTTCCTATGCCATTTTTAAATTTGCAAACAAGATTGGTGATAGAAGAATTAATGATATGATACAAATATATAAAGTGATATATAAAGCGAAAAGTGTCTCAATTGCTTTATACGGGGCAGGGTTATGGGGTCATTCAAATGTTGATTGCCTGCAAAGGGAAGAAAACTGCTTTTTGAAAAAATTGCTTTGTGTCCCCATCTCTGCCTCCACTGATCTTACCCATAGGGAGGTCGGAGTTACTTATTTAAGCGACATGATTATGTTAAGACCGTTATTGCTATGGAGGGCCATTTGGACTACAGATGAGAGAGCTTTTAACCGATCTATCATTGTGGACTGCCTGAAACTGGACTATTTTCTAAAGATACCATGGCTCGGTTATATTGTGGACAGCTTTCAAAAGATATTTGGATTAAACATTGTTGCAGACCCCGGCTCTGTGGGAAACTACTCCAAGATGGACTTGAAAAAAAATGTCTTGCCATATCGAGCCCAAAAACGCGATGCCCTAAGTGGGCGCCTCACTACGGTTACCTCGTATAATAAATATGTGCAAACCGGTGGCTTTCAAACGTATCTGAGTCTGGTAACCAAACCAGCCCATAGGTTTGTTTTGACGAGGCTTAGGCTGGGGATAGCTCATGGTTTGGTGGCTTTTCCACAATTAAAGAGACAGCCGGCTGGACCATGCCCATGTGATGGCCACTCCAAGCAGAGTACCCAGCACTTTTTGCTAATTTGCACATTATTTTTGAATTTGAGGATTGTCTATTTAAAACCACTTTTCCAAAAATATGCTATTTTTAATGTGGAGGATGCCATGAATATGATCTATGAATTGAACTCGCCGGACAAATGTTTTTTTATTGCAACGTTTTTATGTAAGTCTATTCAACTCAGGAAGAGTATGATTTTTTAAATTCTTCATGTAAATTTTTTAACTTATGTGTTTCTCTACTGTTAACATTTTGCTTGTTTGCTTTTATGGTCATTACTTGTGAATGCACCGAATAAAGCTTCATGAAATTGAATTGACATAGGCTTTGGTGATGGCTTAATATCATTCATCTGTCTCCTTAAATTTTCAAGAATTCGTACATTAAAGGTACCATATTGTGGGAGAGCTAAAGGTCCATCTTTCTCAGTATATTTAATCCAATTTTCTAACCAAGTACATGTATGATATCATTTATCAACACACATGTACAAAGCAGGCATGCATTCAGGGGCTACTGGAACTCCTTCTATAGTACGTGCAGGCACATATCCATGTTTCACTCTTCAAACTTTTCATGATTCTGAATAAAATATTTTATTGTCCTTTACAAATCTTTCACTCATTTTTCTGAAGACATGCACTTCCTTATTGTTGTCATAGATCCCAATCACTGCACATCTCTCTCTGACACCCTCGGCCAATCTCAGCACTGCTCTACATCAACCGTCTGATCACAGTGCAACACTTTATGACGTTAAAGCAACCCCTCGCAGCAACTCACCCCTCCTTTACACTCTAACTTTTTCCAATTCTGATCTTAGGCAATCCACTAAACACAAATACATTCTTGTATGCTCCACTAAAAGAAATTACAGATCTCCATACAACCAGAATTTATTCATCCAACCTAAGCAGAATCTCGACCAGTGGGACTCACACGAGAAGTCCTTGTGATCAATCTCAGTTCACTGGAGGAAAATCCCACCGATTTTAACTTCCACACTCTCACAAAGTTCCCTTCTCTAGTGGTACTGCCGATGACATCTCGCGCGCAAAGCCTTCGAAACAGTAGACAAAGTTACTTAGCGTATGCCACATTGAGACTACCCTTAGGTGTATATCCCGGTATCTTAGGCTACTTCGGACCCGCCAACAACTCCAATATAACAACTCCATTCAACACGAAATACAAAAACTTTTCTCTACCAATTCTTGTTAGAAACACATTTATACAGCAATATTTCACAACCCTATTGATACTCACACCACTTGTCTCATTGTCTTTTCGTCTTCAGAACGGGCATTTGTTCAAAAGATCACTGAACTCAGTGTTTGGGCAGTTCTATAATGACCCTTTCACACATCCCCCTTATATTTCAATTTTGTCAGACAGTAACCCATCCGACACGCTACCAGGAAAACTGCTGTAGCATTAACGTGTTGGGTCATGAACATTTATTTTATTTATTTTCTCTTGTCCGCAAATACATTTTGCTACCATTACAAATCTACTAATAGATCTTGTTCTGTGCTGAAAATGACTGCAATATCTAAGTGGATGAGCAATTATCATATGAGGACCTGGAATAGATAATTGCTAACATTCAATAACAGGCATTATTTTATGGCAAGGCAAAGAGGCCAATATTATGCATTCCTCTTTAATCGCAAAATCACAGCAGCAATATCACAATAAACAGAACTTAGAACAAGAATCCTTCAATGTTCTACTCACTTTATAGTTGTCGGTTACTCCTGTTTCTCCGTCTTCGCGGTGTACTCAGGAAATTTATTGGCTTATGATATATATATATATTCTTAAGCAGGATTCACCTTACCTGCTCATTGTGCTGGGTTTTTTCCGGGATCTCCAAGGTATTTCGGAGCTCCTGGCTTGCCGTAGCAGCATCAAGTGATGCGACGGCCATTTTGAAAAGGCATGAACCAATTAATTTACCTTATCCCTGTTATGGCCATATTTTGGACTCAAATTGTTTTTTTACCTCAGACTTCATCAGTCGAAGGAGACAGTTGGAATTTGTAGTTCCTCACTGGACAGCTATATTCTGGAGCTCTTGTGAGAAGGATTTTAGGGATATTAGAAATAACTATTTTGGTGCTGCTTCAGGGTCCTTTCGTGTGTGAAGGTAGGATATTGATATTTGATCCTTCTGTTTAACTAGGTTAGATTGAAAATTGAAGATTCAGAGATAGTAGAGAGAAATGCTGTAGATAAGGTTCAGGACTGGGTCAACAAGGCTGTTTCTACCTTAGATTCAGAACATTTAGTTATAGATGAATTAGAAAGGGCACTCGTGAAGCTGGTTTACGAAGCAAAATGTTCTTTTAACTTTATTTGGTTAGGTGATTTTAATCTTTCAATTTGTCCTTTGTCACGTACTAGGGCATGCGGAATGCTAGATAATAGCGACAATTGTATAGCACATTTTCCACATAACGCCTATGGTGATGCTATTAATAATCTTATGGCAACCTATGATTTAGAGCTGCTAGAACAAGGGAAGGATGAGGATGGTCATATTATACCCACTTTTACAGGAAGGAATTCTAATTCCCTCATTGATCATGTGATGGTGTCCTCCTGTATTGTGCCAAGCACTTCGATTTGTGTTGTCCAGGATTTGTCACTTAGTGACCACAATCGAATAGTACTGCTTACTGAGTTATGTATGCACAGTAGACAACCGGTGAATAAAAATTCGTGTGACATTGAGCCACATAGGCGAAATGGAACACGGTTAAGATGGAAAGGGGAAAAATCAGCAATTGTTATGAGTAAGATCGTCTCTAAATCCATGGCTGAAATTGAAGGGATCCTGAGTGTGGGTAGTCCTCCTCTTGATACTATCAACTATTTTAATAAAATCAGCGAAATTATTGAGGAAGTCTTCACTAGTAATAGATCTGCTAAGCCCCCTAAAGGAAAGGGTTGGTTCGATCACATATGTACCTCCACTTTAAGCCGCCTGAAAGTGGCCCTGGGAGCAAAACCCTGTGATAAAACTTCGATTTCCCACTTGAGGTCTAAGTATAAATTGGCTTTGTGTAGAAGGAAGAAGGCGTTGCAACAAGAAGCATGGGGCAATCTAACACAGGCTGCTGAAACTTCAAATAACTGTTTATTTTGGGCAACCGTTAATCCCCCTTTTCTCTGTGAAGATAAAGTTCCCCAACTTGTTTCGAATGTCAGTAGTGAGGCCTGGATTTCACATTTCTCAGCCATCTTCCAAGGTGCTGATTCTACAAGTAATAGTTTAAGCACCTGGCCTATAGTTTCCCTAGATATCACCTTGGCTGAGGTGGAAAACAGCATAAAACTGAGTAAGGGAGGTAAGGCACAGGGTCCAGATGGTGTACCCATGGACGTTTATAAAACAGTTCCGCAGTTATGGGGACCCATACTAACTCTGGCGTTGAACGCAGCCGTTACTACCCGGATTCCGCCGACCTGGGGGGACTCTATCATTGTCCCAATTTACAAAAAAGGGGACAAGGCTGTAGCTAGTAACTACCGCCCGATCAGCTTGTTAGACTCCTAAATAAAAATTATGAGTCGAGTGCTGATGTACAGGCTGGAGGAGTGGGCAGCTGAAAAGGGAATTCTGTCGGATTCTCAATACGGTTTCAGAAGGGGACGTGGTACGCTTGATCAATGCCTGAACTTAGAATTAATTATCGGAAAGTATACCAGGGCCAAGCCTGGTACCTTATATCTTTGCTTTGCCGATCTGAGTAGCGCATTTGATCTGGTGGACCACTCAATTCTTTGGCCAGTTCTGTTGGAACTTGGAGCACCCAAGGCTATCATTTTCTTCCTAGCTAGATTATATGAGAAAATGCAAACTTGTGTGCGCTTTGGGGTTGGGGGGGAATGTACCCCTAACTTTGATGTTAAATGTGGTATAAGACAGGGCTGTGTCTTAGCTCCTTTTCTGTTTACCTTATTTATAAACGCAGTTGATCAGACCCTGAAAACAGTTCAGGCAGATGACCCCAAGTTCGGTAGTACAAGTGTCCCAGTTCTGCTATATGCAGACGACGCTGTGCTCCTGTGAAGGACCCCGATAGGTCTGCAGCGGCTGATGAACCAGTTTTCTGATTTTATCAGTAAGAGGAGGCTGGTCATAAATAAAAGCAAAACCCATACTATGGTATGTGGAGATAGAAATAGGAAAAACAATGTCTTTTTTATTGATGGGGAGAAAGTCCAGGATGTGGAAAATTTTTGCTATCTGGGTGTCATCTTCTCCCATAATGGCAGTTGGTCCCATGATTTACAGAATGTAAGGTCTAAAATGAAGAAAAGTTCCTATGCCATTTTTAAATTTGCAAACAAGATTGGTGATAGAAGAATTAATGATATGATACAAATATATAAAGTGATATATAAAGCGAAAAGTGTCTCAATTGCTTTATACGGGGCAGGGTTATGGGGTCATTCAAATGTTGATTGCCTGCAAAGGGAAGAAAACTGCTTTTTGAAAAAATTGCTTTGTGTCCCCATCTCTGCCTCCACTGATCTTACCCATAGGGAGGTCGGAGTTACTTATTTAAGCGACATGATTATGTTAAGACCGTTATTGCTATGGAGGGCCATTTGGACTACAGATGAGAGAGCTTTTAACCGATCTATCATTGTGGACTGCCTGAAACTGGACTATTTTCTAAAGATACCATGGCTCGGTTATATTGTGGACAGCTTTCAAAAGATATTTGGATTAAACATTGTTGCAGACCCCGGCTCTGTGGGAAACTACTCCAAGATGGACTTGAAAAAAAATGTCTTGCCATATCGAGCCCAAAAACGCGATGCCCTAAGTGGGCGCCTCACTACGGTTACCTCGTATAATAAATATGTGCAAACCGGTGGCTTTCAAACGTATCTGAGTCTGGTAACCAAACCAGCCCATAGGTTTGTTTTGACGAGGCTTAGGCTGGGGATAGCTCATGGTTTGGTGGCTTTTCCACAATTAAAGAGACAGCCGGCTGGACCATGCCCATGTGATGGCCACTCCAAGCAGAGTACCCAGCACATTTTGCTAATTTGCACATTATTTTTGAATTTGAGGATTGTCTATTTAAAACCACTTTTCCAAAAATATGCTATTTTTAATGTGGAGGATGCCATGAATATGATCTATGAATTGAACTCGCCGGACAAATGTTTTTTTATTGCAACGTTTTTATGTAAGTCTATTCAACTCAGGAAGAGTATGATTTTTTAAATTCTTCATGTAAATTTTTTAACTTATGTGTTTCTCTACTGTTAACATTTTGCTTGTTTGCTTTTATGGTCATTACTTGTGAATGCACCGAATAAAGCTTCATGAAATTGAATTGACATAGGCTTTGGTGATGGCTTAATATCATTCATCTGTCTCCTTAAATTTTCAAGAATTCGTACATTAAAGGTACCATATTGTGGGAGAGCTAAAGGTCCATCTTTCTCAGTATATTTAATCCAATTTTCTAACCAAGTACATGTATGATATCATTTATCAACACACATGTACAAAGCAGGCATGCATTCAGGGGCTACTGGAACTCCTTCTATAGTACGTGCAGGCACATATCCATGTATCACTCTTCAAACTTTTCATGATTCTGAAGAAAATATTTTATTGTCCTTTACAAATCTTTCACTCATTTTTCTGAAGACATGCACTTCCTTATTGTTGTCATAGATCCCAATCACTGCACATCTCTCTCTGACACCCTCGGCCAATCTCAGCACTGCTCTACATCAACCGTCTGATCACAGTGCAACACTTTATGACGTTAAAGCAACCCCTCGCAGCAACTCACCCCTCCTTTACACTCTAACTTTTTCCAATTCTGATCTTAGGCAATCCACTAAACACAAATACATTCTTGTATGCTCCACTAAAAGAAATTACAGATCTCCATACAACCAGAATTTATTCATCCAACCTAAGCAGAATCTCGACCAGTGGGACTCACACGAGAAGTCCTTGTGATCAATCTCAGTTCACTGGAGGAAAATCCCACCGATTTTAACTTCCACACTCTCACAAAGTTCCCTTCTCTAGTGGTACTGCCGATGACATCTCGCGCGCAAAGCCTTCGAAACAGTAGACAAAGTTACTTAGCGTATGCCACATTGAGACTACCCTTAGGTGTATATCCCGCTATCTTAGGCTACTTCGGACCCGCCAACAACTCCAATATAACAACTCCATTCAACACGAAATACAAAAACTTTTCTCTACCAATTCTTGTTAGAAACACATTTATACAGCAATATTTCACAACCCTATTGATACTCACACCACTTGTCTCATTGTCTTTTCGTCTTCAGAACGGGCATTTGTTCAAAAGATCACTGAACTCAGTGTTTGGGCAGTTCTATAATGACCCTTTCACACATCCCCCTTATATTTCAATTTTGTCAGACAGTAACCCATCCGACACGCTACCAGGAAAACTGCTGTAGCATTAACGTGTTGGGTCATGAACATTTATTTTATTTATTTTCTCTTGTCCGCAAATACATTTTGCTACCATTACAAATCTACTAATAGATCTTGTTCTGTGCTGAAAATGACTGCAATATCTAAGTGGATGAGCAATTATCATATGAGGACCTGGAATAGATAATTGCTAACATTCAATAACAGGCATTATTTTATGGCAAGGCAAAGAGGCCAATATTATGCATTCCTCTTTAATCGCAAAATCACAGCAGCAATATCACAATAAACAGAACTTAGAACAAGAATCCTTCAATGTTCTACTCACTTTATAGTTGTCGGTTACTCCTGTTTCTCCGTCTTCGCGGTGTACTCAGGAAATTTATTGGCTTATGATATATATATATATTCTTAAGCAGGATTCACCTTACCTGCTCATTGTGCTGGGTTTTTTCCGGGATCTCCAAGGTATTTCGGAGCTCCTGGCTTGCCGTAGCAGCATCAAGTGATGCGACGGCCATTTTGAAAAGGCATGAACCAATTAATTTACCTTATCCCTGTGGTGGCCATATTTTGGACTCAAATTGTTTTTTTACCTCAGACTTCATCAGTCGAAGGAGACAGTTGGAATTTGTAGTTCCTCACTGGACAGCTATATTCTGGAGCTCTTGTGAGAAGGATTTTAGGGATATTAGAAATAACTATTTTGGTGCTGCTTCAGGGTCCTTTCGTGTGTGAAGGTAGGATATTGATATTTGATCCTTCTGTTTAACTAGGTTAGATTGAAAATTGAAGATTCAGAGATAGTAGAGAGAAATGCTGTAGATAAGGTTCAGGACTGGGTCAACAAGGCTGTTTCTACCTTAGATTCAGAACATTTAGTTATAGATGAATTAGAAAGGGCACTCGTGAAGCTGGTTTACGAAGCAAAATGTTCTTTTAACTTTATTTGGTTAGGTGATTTTAATCTTTCAATTTGTCCTTTGTCACGTACTAGGGCATGCGGAATGCTAGATAATAGCGACAATTGTATAGCACATTTTCCACATAACGCCTATGGTGATGCTATTAATAATCTTATGGCAACCTATGATTTAGAGCTGCTAGAACAAGGGAAGGATGAGGATGGTCATATTATACCCACTTTTACAGGAAGGAATTCTAATTCCCTCATTGATCATGTGATGGTGTCCTCCTGTATTGTGCCAAGCACTTCGATTTGTGTTGTCCAGGATTTGTCACTTAGTGACCACAATCGAATAGTACTGCTTACTGAGTTATGTATGCACAGTAGACAACCGGTGAATAAAAATTCGTGTGACATTGAGCCACATAGGCGAAATGGAACACGGTTAAGATGGAAAGGGGAAAAATCAGCAATTGTTATGAGTAAGATCGTCTCTAAATCCATGGCTGAAATTGAAGGGATCCTGAGTGTGGGTAGTCCTCCTCTTGATACTATCAACTATTTTAATAAAATCAGCGAAATTATTGAGGAAGTCTTCACTAGTAATAGATCTGCTAAGCCCCCTAAAGGAAAGGGTTGGTTCGATCACATATGCACCTCCACTTTAAGCCGCCTGAAAGTGGCCCTGGGAGCAAAACCCTGTGATAAAACTTCGATTTCCCACTTGAGGTCTAAGTATAAATTGGCTTTGTGTAGAAGGAAGAAGGCGTTGCAACAAGAAGCATGGGGCAATCTAACACAGGCTGCTGAAACTTCAAATAACTGTTTATTTTGGGCAACCGTTAATCCCCCTTTTCTCTGTGAAGATAAAGTTCCCCAACTTGTTTCGAATGTCAGTAGTGAGGCCTGGATTTCACATTTCTCAGCCATCTTCCAAGGTGCTGATTCTACAAGTAATAGTTTAAGCACCTGGCCTATAGTTTCCCTAGATATCACCTTGGCTGAGGTGGAAAACAGCATAAAACTGAGTAAGGGAGGTAAGGCACAGGGTCCAGATGGTGTACCCATGGACGTTTATAAAACAGTTCCGCAGTTATGGGGACCCATACTAACTCTGGCGTTGAACGCAGCCGTTACTACCCGGATTCCGCCGACCTGGGGGGACTCTATCATTGTCCCAATTTACAAAAAAGGGGACAAGGCTGTAGCTAGTAACTACCGCCCGATCAGCTTGTTAGACTCCTAAATAAAAATTATGAGTCGAGTGCTGATGTACAGGCTGGAGGAGTGGGCAGCTGAAAAGGGAATTCTGTCGGATTCTCAATACGGTTTCAGAAGGGGACGTGGTACGCTTGATCAATGCCTGAACTTAGAATTAATTATCGGAAAGTATACCAGGGCCAAGCCTGGTACCTTATATCTTTGCTTTGCCGATCTGAGTAGCGCATTTGATCTGGTGGACCACTCAATTCTTTGGCCAGTTCTGTTGGAACTTGGAGCACCCAAGGCTATCATTTTCTTCCTAGCTAGATTATATGAGAAAATGCAAACTTGTGTGCGCTTTGGGGTTGGGGGGGAATGTACCCCTAACTTTGATGTTAAATGTGGTATAAGACAGGGCTGTGTCTTAGCTCCTTTTCTGTTTACCTTATTTATAAACGCAGTTGATCAGACCCTGAAAACAGTTCAGGCAGATGACCCCAAGTTCGGTAGTACAAGTGTCCCAGTTCTGCTATATGCAGACGACGCTGTGCTCCTGTGAAGGACCCCGATAGGTCTGCAGCGGCTGATGAACCAGTTTTCTGATTTTATCAGTAAGAGGAGGCTGGTCATAAATAAAAGCAAAACCCATACTATGGTATGTGGAGATAGAAATAGGAAAAACAATGTCTTTTTTATTGATGGGGAGAAAGTCCAGGATGTGGAAAATTTTTGCTATCTGGGTGTCATCTTCTCCCATAATGGCAGTTGGTCCCATGATTTACAGAATGTAAGGTCTAAAATGAAGAAAAGTTCCTATGCCATTTTTAAATTTGCAAACAAGATTGGTGATAGAAGAATTAATGATATGATACAAATATATAAAGTGATATATAAAGCGAAAAGTGTCTCAATTGCTTTATACGGGGCAGGGTTATGGGGTCATTCAAATGTTGATTGCCTGCAAAGGGAAGAAAACTGCTTTTTGAAAAAATTGCTTTGTGTCCCCATCTCTGCCTCCACTGATCTTACCATTGGGAGGTCGGAGTTACTTATTTAAGCGACATGATTATGTTAAGACCGTTATTGCTATGGAGGGCCATTTGGACTACAGATGAGAGAGCTTTTAACCGATCTATCATTGTGGACTGCCTGAAACTGGACTATTTTCTAAAGATACCATGGCTCGGTTATATTGTGGACAGCTTTCAAAAGATATTTGGATTAAACATTGTTGCAGACCCCGGCTCTGTGGGAAACTACTCCAAGATGGACTTGAAAAAAAATGTCTTGCCATATCGAGCCCAAAAACGCGATGCCCTAAGTGGGCGCCTCACTACGGTTACCTCGTATAATAAATATGTGCAAACCGGTGGCTTTCAAACGTATCTGAGTCTGGTAACCAAACCAGCCCATAGGTTTGTTTTGACGAGGCTTAGGCTGGGGATAGCTCATGGTTTGGTGGCTTTTCCACAATTAAAGAGACAGCCGGCTGGACCATGCCCATGTGATGGCCACTCCAAGCAGAGTACCCAGCACTTTTTGCTAATTTGCACATTATTTTTGAATTTGAGGATTGTCTATTTAAAACCACTTTTCCAAAAATATGCTATTTTTAATGTGGAGGATGCCATGAATATGATCTATGAATTGAACTCGCCGGACAAATGTTTTTTTATTGCAACGTTTTTATGTAAGTCTATTCAACTCAGGAAGAGTATGATTTTTTAAATTCTTCATGTAAATTTTTTAACTTATGTGTTTCTCTACTGTTAACATTTTGCTTGTTTGCTTTTATGGTCATTACTTGTGAATGCACCGAATAAAGCTTCATGAAATTGAATTGACATAGGCTTTGGTGATGGCTTAATATCATTCATCTGTCTCCTTAAATTTTCAAGAATTCGTACATTAAAGGTACCATATTGTGGGAGAGCTAAAGGTCCATCTTTCTCAGTATATTTAATCCAATTTTCTAACCAAGTACATGTATGATATCATTTATCAACACACATGTACAAAGCAGGCATGCATTCAGGGGCTACTGGAACTCCTTCTATAGTACGTGCAGGCACATATCCATGTATCACTCTTCAAACTTTTCATGATTCTGAATAAAATATTTTATTGTCCTTTACAAATCTTTCACTCATTTTTCTGAAGACATGCACTTCCTTATTGTTGTCATAGATCCCAATCACTGCACATCTCTCTCTGACACCCTCGGCCAATCTCAGCACTGCTCTACATCAACCGTCTGATCACAGTGCAACACTTTATGACGTTAAAGCAACCCCTCGCAGCAACTCACCCCTCCTTTACACTCTAACTTTTTCCAATTCTGATCTTAGGCAATCCACTAAACACAAATACATTCTTGTATGCTCCACTAAAAGAAATTACAGATCTCCATACAACCAGAATTTATTCATCCAACCTAAGCAGAATCTCGACCAGTGGGACTCACACGAGAAGTCCTTGTGATCAATCTCAGTTCACTGGAGGAAAATCCCACCGATTTTAACTTCCACACTCTCACAAAGTTCCCTTCTCTAGTGGTACTGCCGATGACATCTCACGCGCAAAGCCTTCGAAACAGTAGACAAAGTTACTTAGCGTATGCCACATTGAGACTACCCTTAGGTGTATATCCCGGTATCTTAGGCTACTTCGGACCCGCCAACAACTCCAATATAACAACTCCATTCAACACGAAATACAAAAACTTTTCTCTACCAATTCTTGTTAGAAACACATTTATACAGCAATATTTCACAACCCTATTGATACTCACACCACTTGTCTCATTGTCTTTTCGTCTTCAGAACGGGCATTTGTTCAAAAGATCACTGAACTCAGTGTTTGGGCAGTTCTATAATGACCCTTTCACACATCCCCCTTATATTTCAATTTTGTCAGGCAGTAACCCATCCGACACGCTACCAGGAAAACTGCTGTAGCATTAACGTGTTGGGTCATGAACATTTATTTTATTTATTTTCTCTTGTCCGCAAATACATTTTGCTACCATTACAAATCTACTAATAGATCTTGTTCTGTGCTGAAAATGACTGCAATATCTAAGTGGATGAGCAATTATCATATGAGGACCTGGAATAGATAATTGCTAACATTCAATAACAGGCATTATTTTATGGCAAGGCAAAGAGGCCAATATTATGCATTCCTCTTTAATCGCAAAATCACAGCAGCAATATCACAATAAACAGAACTTAGAACAAGAATCCTTCAATGTTCTACTCACTTTATAGTTGTCGGTTACTCCTGTTTCTCCGTCTTCGCGGTGTACTCAGGAAATTTATTGGCTTATGATATATATATTCTTAAGCAGGATTCACCTTACCTGCTCATTGTGCTGGGTTTTTTCCGGGATCTCCAAGGTATTTCGGAACTCCTGGCTTGCCGTAGCAGCATCAAGTGATGCGACGGCCATTTTGAAAAGGCATGAACCAATTAATTTACCTTATCCCTGTGGTGGCCATATTTTGGACTCAAATTGTTTTTTTACCTCAGACTTCATCAGTCGAAGGAGACAGTTGGAATTTGTAGTTCCTCACTGGACAGCTATATTCTGGAGCTCTTGTGAGAAGGATTTTAGGGATATTAGAAAGAACTATTTTGGTGCTGCTTCAGGGTCCTTTCGTGTGTGAAGGTAGGATATTGATATTTGATCCTTCTGTTTAACTAGGTTAGATTGAAAATTGAAGATTCAGAGATAGTAGAGAGAAATGCTGTAGATAAGGTTCAGGACTGGGTCAACAAGGCTGTTTCTACCTTAGATTCAGAACATTTAGTTATAGATGAATTAGAAAGGGCACTCGTGAAGCTGGTTTACGAAGCAAAATGTTCTTTTAACTTTATTTGGTTAGGTGATTTTAATCTTTCAATTTGTCCTTTGTCACGTACTAGGGCATGCGGAATGCTAGATAATAGCGACAATTGTATAGCACATTTTCCACATAACGCCTATGGTGATGCTATTAATAATCTTATGGCAACCTATGATTTAGAGCTGCTAGAACAAGGGAAGGATGAGGATGGTCATATTATACCCACTTTTACAGGAAGGAATTCTAATTCCCTCATTGATCATGTGATGGTGTCCTCCTGTATTGTGCCAAGCACTTCGATTTGTGTTGTCCAGGATTTGTCACTTAGTGACCACAATCGAATAGTACTGCTTACTGAGTTATGTATGCACAGTAGACAACCGGTGAATAAAAATTCGTGTGACATTGAGCCACATAGGCGAAATGGAACACGGTTAAGATGGAAAGGGGAAAAATCAGCAATTGTTATGAGTAAGATCGTCTCTAAATCCATGGCTGAAATTGAAGGGATCCTGAGTGTGGGTAGTCCTCCTCTTGATACTATCAACTATTTTAATAAAATCAGCGAAATTATTGAGGAAGTCTTCACTAGTAATAGATCTGCTAAGCCCCCTAAAGGAAAGGGTTGGTTCGATCACATATGCACCTCCACTTTAAGCCGCCTGAAAGTGGCCCTGGGAGCAAAACCCTGTGATAAAACTTCGATTTCCCACTTGAGGTCTAAGTATAAATTGGCTTTGTGTAGAAGGAAGAAGGCGTTGCAACAAGAAGCATGGGGCAATCTAACACAGGCTGCTGAAACTTCAAATAACTGTTTATTTTGGGCAACCGTTAATCCCCCTTTTCTCTGTGAAGATAAAGTTCCCCAACTTGTTTCGAATGTCAGTAGTGAGGCCTGGATTTCACATTTCTCAGCCATCTTCCAAGGTGCTGATTCTACAAGTAATAGTTTAAGCACCTGGCCTATAGTTTCCCTAGATATCACCTTGGCTGAGGTGGAAAACAGCATAAAACTGAGTAAGGGAGGTAAGGCACAGGGTCCAGATGGTGTACCCATGGACGTTTATAAAACAGTTCCGCAGTTATGGGGACCCATACTAACTCTGGCGTTGAACGCAGCCGTTACTACCCGGATTCCGCCGACCTGGGGGGACTCTATCATTGTCCCAATTTACAAAAAAGGGGACAAGGCTGTAGCTAGTAACTACCGCCCGATCAGCTTGTTAGACTCCTAAATAAAAATTATGAGTCGAGTGCTGATGTACAGGCTGGAGGAGTGGGCAGCTGAAAAGGGAATTCTGTCGGATTCTCAATACGGTTTCAGAAGGGGACGTGGTACGCTTGATCAATGCCTGAACTTAGAATTAATTATCGGAAAGTATACCAGGGCCAAGCCTGGTACCTTATATCTTTGCTTTGCCGATCTGAGTAGCGCATTTGATCTGGTGGACCACTCAATTCTTTGGCCAGTTCTGTTGGAACTTGGAGCACCCAAGGCTATCATTTTCTTCCTAGCTAGATTATATGAGAAAATGCAAACTTGTGTGCGCTTTGGGGTTGGGGGGGAATGTACCCCTAACTTTGATGTTAAATGTGGTATAAGACAGGGCTGTGTCTTAGCTCCTTTTCTGTTTACCTTATTTATAAACGCAGTTGATCAGACCCTGAAAACAGTTCAGGCAGATGACCCCAAGTTCGGTAGTACAAGTGTCCCAGTTCTGCTATATGCAGACGACGCTGTGCTCCTGTGAAGGACCCCGATAGGTCTGCAGCGGCTGATGAACCAGTTTTCTGATTTTATCAGTAAGAGGAGGCTGGTCATAAATAAAAGCAAAACCCATACTATGGTATGTGGAGATAGAAATAGGAAAAACAATGTCTTTTTTATTGATGGGGAGAAAGTCCAGGATGTGGAAAATTTTTGCTATCTGGGTGTCATCTTCTCCCATAATGGCAGTTGGTCCCATGATTTACAGAATGTAAGGTCTAAAATGAAGAAAAGTTCCTATGCCATTTTTAAATTTGCAAACAAGATTGGTGATAGAAGAATTAATGATATGATACAAATATATAAAGTGATATATAAAGCGAAAAGTGTCTCAATTGCTTTATACGGGGCAGGGTTATGGGGTCATTCAAATGTTGATTGCCTGCAAAGGGAAGAAAACTGCTTTTTGAAAAAATTGCTTTGTGTCCCCATCTCTGCCTCCACTGATCTTACCATTGGGAGGTCGGAGTTACTTATTTAAGCGACATGATTATGTTAAGACCGTTATTGCTATGGAGGGCCATTTGGACTACAGATGAGAGAGCTTTTAACCGATCTATCATTGTGGACTGCCTGAAACTGGACTATTTTCTAAAGATACCATGGCTCGGTTATATTGTGGACAGCTTTCAAAAGATATTTGGATTAAACATTGTTGCAGACCCCGGCTCTGTGGGAAACTACTCCAAGATGGACTTGAAAAAAAATGTCTTGCCATATCGAGCCCAAAAACGCGATGCCCTAAGTGGGCGCCTCACTACGGTTACCTCGTATAATAAATATGTGCAAACCGGTGGCTTTCAAACGTATCTGAGTCTGGTAACCAAACCAGCCCATAGGTTTGTTTTGACGAGGCTTAGGCTGGGGATAGCTCATGGTTTGGTGGCTTTTCCACAATTAAAGAGACAGCCGGCTGGACCATGCCCATGTGATGGCCACTCCAAGCAGAGTACCCAGCACTTTTTGCTAATTTGCACATTATTTTTGAATTTGAGGATTGTCTATTTAAAACCACTTTTCCAAAAATATGCTATTTTTAATGTGGAGGATGCCATGAATATGATCTATGAATTGAACTCGCCGGACAAATGTTTTTTTATTGCAACGTTTTTATGTAAGTCTATTCAACTCAGGAAGAGTATGATTTTTTAAATTCTTCATGTAAATTTTTTAACTTATGTGTTTCTCTACTGTTAACATTTTGCTTGTTTGCTTTTATGGTCATTACTTGTGAATGCACCGAATAAAGCTTCATGAAATTGAATTGACATAGGCTTTGGTGATGGCTTAATATCATTCATCTGTCTCCTTAAATTTTCAAGAATTCGTACATTAAAGGTACCATATTGTGGGAGAGCTAAAGGTCCATCTTTCTCAGTATATTTAATCCAATTTTCTAACCAAGTACATGTATGATATCATTTATCAACACACATGTACAAAGCAGGCATGCATTCAGGGGCTACTGGAACTCCTTCTATAGTACGTGCAGGCACATATCCATGTATCACTCTTCAAACTTTTCATGATTCTGAATAAAATATTTTATTGTCCTTTACAAATCTTTCACTCATTTTTCTGAAGACATGCACTTCCTTATTGTTGTCATAGATCCCAATCACTGCACATCTCTCTCTGACACCCTCGGCCAATCTCAGCACTGCTCTACATCAACCGTCTGATCACAGTGCAACACTTTATGACGTTAAAGCAACCCCTCGCAGCAACTCACCCCTCCTTTACACTCTAACTTTTTCCAATTCTGATCTTAGGCAATCCACTAAACACAAATACATTCTTGTATGCTCCACTAAAAGAAATTACAGATCTCCATACAACCAGAATTTATTCATCCAACCTAAGCAGAATCTCGACCAGTGGGACTCACACGAGAAGTCCTTGTGATCAATCTCAGTTCACTGGAGGAAAATCCCACCGATTTTAACTTCCACACTCTCACAAAGTTCCCTTCTCTAGTGGTACTGCCGATGACATCTCACGCGCAAAGCCTTCGAAACAGTAGACAAAGTTACTTAGCGTATGCCACATTGAGACTACCCTTAGGTGTATATCCCGGTATCTTAGGCTACTTCGGACCCGCCAACAACTCCAATATAACAACTCCATTCAACACGAAATACAAAAACTTTTCTCTACCAATTCTTGTTAGAAACACATTTATACAGCAATATTTCACAACCCTATTGATACTCACACCACTTGTCTCATTGTCTTTTCGTCTTCAGAACGGGCATTTGTTCAAAAGATCACTGAACTCAGTGTTTGGGCAGTTCTATAATGACCCTTTCACACATCCCCCTTATATTTCAATTTTGTCAGGCAGTAACCCATCCGACACGCTACCAGGAAAACTGCTGTAGCATTAACGTGTTGGGTCATGAACATTTATTTTATTTATTTTCTCTTGTCCGCAAATACATTTTGCTACCATTACAAATCTACTAATAGATCTTGTTCTGTGCTGAAAATGACTGCAATATCTAAGTGGATGAGCAATTATCATATGAGGACCTGGAATAGATAATTGCTAACATTCAATAACAGGCATTATTTTATGGCAAGGCAAAGAGGCCAATATTATGCATTCCTCTTTAATCGCAAAATCACAGCAGCAATATCACAATAAACAGAACTTAGAACAAGAATCCTTCAATGTTCTACTCACTTTATAGTTGTCGGTTACTCCTGTTTCTCCGTCTTCGCGGTGTACTCAGGAAATTTATTGGCTTATGATATATATATTCTTAAGCAGGATTCACCTTACCTGCTCATTGTGCTGGGTTTTTTCCGGGATCTCCAAGGTATTTCGGAACTCCTGGCTTGCCGTAGCAGCATCAAGTGATGCGACGGCCATTTTGAAAAGGCATGAACCAATTAATTTACCTTATCCCTGTGGTGGCCATATTTTGGACTCAAATTGTTTTTTTACCTCAGACTTCATCAGTCGAAGGAGACAGTTGGAATTTGTAGTTCCTCACTGGACAGCTATATTCTGGAGCTCTTGTGAGAAGGATTTTAGGGATATTAGAAAGAACTATTTTGGTGCTGCTTCAGGGTCCTTTCGTGTGTGAAGGTAGGATATTGATATTTGATCCTTCTGTTTAACTAGGTTAGATTGAAAATTGAAGATTCAGAGATAGTAGAGAGAAATGCTGTAGATAAGGTTCAGGACTGGGTCAACAAGGCTGTTTCTACCTTAGATTCAGAACTGGGCAGAAGGATAGATGACTGTATGGGGAAAATTGAAGTGAGACTTTTAGATAAGATTAGTGAAGAACAACTTTGGTCAGTGGAAGAGATAGCAGGCGGCAGCGTGCCTATTGGAAGTGGCCGCAAGGTGACCCAGAAATGGAAACAAGTCTGCAAAGAGAAAGTGAATAAGAATAAAGGTGTCTTCAATAAGAAAGGCAAGAGAATGGCAACTGTGAAAAAATTGGATGGGCAGGCTATAAAGGCCATAAAGGAACACAGATCAATTATCTGTTACGAGTCCTCCACTAGTGGGCACATCATGATTTCCTGCTCAACCGATCTGGATGAGTCAGAGAATCTGTAAGTCCTGTATTTGTAAAGCGTCAACTAATTACCCCTACGGGTCTCAATGTGCTGGAGGCCATCATGGAGATTAAGTGAGATATTGCCCAGAGTTACATGGTGCTGAGCTGAGCTGCCACCGGAGAAAGGGATCAAATGGTGAGCCCTGTGCTCCAGAGTCCGCTGCCCTGGCCGCTGCGCCACACCTCTACAAAAGATTTAAAAGAAGAAAAAGGAGGAAAGGATGAGGTAGATCAAGTTATAGACCCCTTGGGGGATTTCATGTTTGATCCACATACACTCTAAAACCTACTTCACCTCAGTGGGTTCCTGCTAAGCAGGTAGCAGAATATGTTGAATATTGGATTAGATGGGAAATGCCTAAGGAGGTAAGAACCAGACTCCGCTATGAATGCCCTAGGCCTTCTTTAACTAAAAAAATGTCTTGTACCCCAGAGGATGATGCCAAAATGATAGTCTTTCTGTTTAAGTTTGGAAGGGACCCCAGGCGTGGTCTAGATAAAGGTTTAAAAGGCTGGCAAGATCAACTCCTGGATGCCTTTGGCCCATTGACCAAATTTTTTTACATATGCAAGGAGGCATACTTGCAGGAAACAGCGGTTGATGTGCTACAATTGTGGCAATGGGTCCAAAGGGAAATACAAATGTAGCTTTGTGTGCAGAACACAGGAAAAGTCCGGTCATGTCAATTGACCCTAAGCTGGCTGGTAAGGAATCTGGCCAAGAGGCCAATGGTTTCCTTTTTTGCGAGGGATTCGTAAAAGCGCCGCCCATTATGCTGGGGCTTTCTGTTGAAAATTAGTACGTTTTGGTGAACATTATCCGCGCCATCTTGCCTCTTCCCCTGATGCCACACTTTTGTCGTGCGCACCCGCCATTTTAAGACGCCCCGATCAGAACGAACCCTTTTGCATGCCGCTGGCCCCTGACATAGCCCTTCGCCTTCACTAAGCCTGCACGCTGACCACCCCCCCTGCTTGCACCTGCCTTGAATCATAAACCCCTCTTCGGCGCTGCTCTGCCCCAGGCCCTCATCCTGTTCCCAGCGCGACACCTCCCTTCTTCCCTTTCATGATCCCCGGCCCTTAGATGCAAACCCCCTTTTCCCCGTGTGCCCGTTTGTCTTCCCCGTTCCCAGGCCGACACCCAGCTCTGCCGATACTACCCCTTGCCCCTCCCCGTACAATAGAAAGCTTCCCTCCTCAAAGGACCCCCGAGTTGATCAAAGCCCCCCCACCCCATGAGATCCGATCGAACCCCGCATTCCATGAATTGGCGGAATATCCAGCTGCGCGATAGTCATCACCTGCTGTGACCAGGGTGGGGATTTCTACTGTAGATATGTGTGGGAACGGGCCCGAAGGGGGATTCCTGGAATGTCTTTTCGTACATCAAAGCTTTATCATATGTATGTAAACTGTAATAAAAACCACAAACACTGTATATAAGGGGCCATGCCCCAAAACGTAAGTTAGAGCACCTCAGAACGATACCTTCTGTCCGTTTTGCTGTGTTCTCCTCCAGAGAGAATAAAAAACCTTGTTTCCTGCTTTCCAGTCTCCAGCGCCTGCCTCTTCATTGATTAAATAACTAGAGGGTCACAGAGGCAATACCGCCGGGCAAATATCGATTGTCCCCGACCCGACTCAGGTTTCAACAATTGGCGTCCCAAGCGTGGGGCCCATCAGCGACTCGTGGATCCAGTGGGAGAGGTCCCGACGACAGAGTGAACGACTGCAACGATCGGGAGAGCTCTTGCCCAATAGACCCTCGTCTGGCAGCCGATCATCCGAACTTCACTAGTTCCGAACAGACCTCTCTCGAGTGATCTACGGTCCTGACTGGGGACCATTAGGAGTGCCGTGAGAATTACGAGAAAAAGAGGACGATCGGGCGCTGGATTCGGAAGACAAGAAACTGTCCACATGGTCCGGGTAAGGTCGTGTAATCACGACAAGGTGCGAAATGATTGCTTGATTGTTTGATTGCTTGATTATTTATAAAATACTAGTATTACTCTTTGTTTGACCTAATTGGAGATTCACTGTCTGCACACGGAGAAACAGTAGGCTCCTTCTCTTTTGCAAACGGTGAAGGATAGGTAACGTAACCGTCGCGCCTATCTTTCTCCCCCACTGACTCTATTATTTCTCAACGGTTTTTGGGAGACTCCCCACTCCCTCACTGATTAACTGGGTTCTTTAACCCCGAACTACTGTTCACAGATTGTCTTCTGGAGATTCTCTGTCTGCAAACCGGAAACAACAGCTTCCTCTTTGCGGTTAGTGAAAGGGTAGAGGACGCAGACTTTTGCGCCCTACTTACTCTCCCCATTGTCCTTTTTCTATCCTATTTATTTATTTATTAATTGCTTGATTGTTCCGCGTTCTTGGTTACTTTTTTTATTTTTGTTCATGAGGTATTCACTGCCTGCAAACAACGTAGAATAGGAATATTCTGTCTAGTCTTTGCACCTAGTGATAAGATAGGCACTGCTGACTTATTAGTCCCTCGTTACGAGCCGTCATGTCTGTCTTCTCCCCATTGATTGATAATTGGTTCAGCCCGGACCGTGTATTAGAGGTGGACCATATAGCTCCACTAGAAGGCACCCCTAATAAGGACATGTTCATAAACTATGGATTAGTTACCATAGCCTATAATAAATTGTGGCACAGGTATACCAAAGAAAGTCAAGACAAACAGTGGCCACTGGCAGGATCCTTTGACCTTGATAAAATAGAAACGTTAGAAATAGCCCTTCGAAATAATAAGACAACGCCTATTATGCTCGACAGTCTCGGTATGTGGCGCAGAGAGGCTATGCAACGACAGAGAAAAGACGAGGACAAACCAAGTAGAGAAATATACCGACAGGACAACCCCAGGACACCGCTACCCACAACTTATCCCCCGACACTATGCAAAAGACGACCAGACTTAGGGCCAGACCAATGCGCTTTTTGTAGATATGTCGGACACTGGAAAGCCCAATGCCCGACTCTACTGAGCGTGAGTAAAGGCAAAGGGCCGACAGGAACGACAGACCGGCAGTACGAGAAAAAGCGCGAGACAAAGAAGAACCCGACTTACATAGGCAGACCAGATAGAACCACCACGTTTGATTATGCCCGATGGCACAGATTTCGCCAGGACAATTTCAGCGGCATGCTCAAGTTCTCCTAGGTCGGGCAACGTCAAGACGGGAACCCAGCCTCGCTTTAAAATTCACAGACGGAAAGAGATAATCATGACCAATAACTGTTTTATATTCGTCTTGGGTCTTTGTATGTCGTACTTGTACTGTCCCCCGTCTGAGTTTGTGTGTATGTAATGTACGAATCTGCGTCATCCCTCTACACGTGTTTCCGTGTTACTCGACCTCTGTTAGCAGAAACTTAGCATAAAAGCAACCTGGAAAAGAAAGAAATGGCAAAACAAAATCCGTAGACCATTGATGAACTTGAACTTTTTATTTAGCACAACAAACAAGGAATAATAACGGTAAAACTGTAGAAAATGAAAATCAAACAGAACATTCACCCCCCCCATTCTGGAACCTTCCAAGGTAGGGCAGGGTTACGGCTACGCCCAACCAGCGACAACCCATATAAGGCGGGCCCCGCTGCCAACTCTTGGTCAGGAAATCTTAACGTATGGGGGAGCCGGAGGAGAGGCAGGAGCCAGCAGCCTGGGCAGTTGTAGGTAGTCCCGCCACATGTCTCCTCAGCCAGCCGCAACGGGCCTGGATAGACTTAAGTAGTCCCGCCACATGTCCAGAGAAGAACGAGGCACCTCTTCCTTTTCCCTTCCGTAACAGCCGCAGCAGCTCTGGACGGCGGGATGTCCTGCACGTACCTCCACAACAATTTGTCCAAGTTGGGCTGGGAGGGAGAGGCGACGCGGACGAGCCTCTCCCACCTCCACCGATAGGAGGTCTCCCAGCCCCGGCCCGACGCCGAACACCCCCAGTCAGGTGATGGTGCCAATACTTCCACAGCACCGAACACACCATGGTGGCACCCCAGTACTTGCGCAGCACCGAACGTGCAATGGTGGCCATATTTTCGGAACACCGAACCAGCAATGACTGCACTGATACTCGTGCCGCGCCGAATGCGCGCCACAGGTGGCCATACTCCCACAGCACTGAGCACAAGACTTGGGGAACACCGGATGTGGAGAGACCTTCATGCGGGGCGATGAAAAAGAACAGCATGGAGTGCACCGGGAGAAGGAGACGGCGCGAACGAGTCTCCCTCGCCCCCCCCAGGTGGGGGCATCACAGCTGCACCCCAGCTGAACGTCCCGCTTTCACACAAAAGGGACCTCTTCCTTTCACTCCGAAGGATCTCTCCCACTCTTGCAAAACTCGACGAGAGTGGCCCCTGTAGGGCCTCAAAATGGCGTCTGGGTCCGCTGGAAGGCGGGCCCCGGCCACTAGAGTAACTTTGACCAGCAATATAACTCAAACATTTGCCCGCTGGGGCACGAGCCCCCCATCTCCGACAGCATCTCCGCAGCCTTGAAGATCCTACAAAGGTCCCCGGCGGAACCTTCGGCCTCTGCAGGTTTCCGGTAAGGGACGGCTGCCTTGATCGCCAACGAAATAAACGTGACATTGCCACTCCCTCTGTTAGCATGAATTCTAGAACTGCCGAAAAGGACTCTGGTCCAACTGCCAGTAATGGGAACATTTCCCCCTGATGCTGCCTCCGGACTGAGCCGGCCCCGCCCAAGATGGCGCTGGTATCCATCGGAACTTACGAACACCTCGTGGTGTTCCTTCGCACTAATATAAACTTGATGTTCTGAGACTTTATATGATCCTTTGTACACTTGGCTAGAAAAGACAAGGAGAGCTCACTCGACGAACAGTATGAAAGGATCGCGTTACAAATGCTGATTACAAATGTACAATGTATTATATTTTTTTATTATAGCTGATGTATAACCTCATCTACGACGCACACATACGGTATACATATAGGAAATCTGATTGCAACTATTATGATTATGCTTCTAAATTATGAAAATAAATGCCCCCCCCCCGAACCCCCAGCCAATTAATAGACGTTTTAGTTTCTTACAAATGAATGAATAAAACTTTCCGATGTTTTTATTGCTGCAAACGACACCCCCCACTGTACGCACTTTAGCCATTGCCACGACCGGCCAAATACGACCGCACCCTCATAATCCACGTGCTGAAATGATTTTGCAAAATAAAGTTTTTTTGAAACTATGGACGGGTATTGCATGCTTTATTTTAAAAATGTGGGATCGGTGGGAAAGTTCTTTTCTGTGCACCCTACTCTGCTCTCTCTTTAAGGTTAAAAGAAGATGGTTGCCCAGCCCTGGAGGACGGGTCGGATCGACAACACGACACCCCGCCTTCAAAAGTACGCGACTGACCCATGAACTCTCGCGTAGAGGAAGGCCTTGACTTCCAAGGATGGGTAAAACGAACGGTGTAAATGAGGGAATGTTAAAGGAGGGTAAAATGAAATGGTGTAAATGTTATAAAGTACAACGTTCCAAGGTATCAGGGAACGGAGCTGACCCAAGAACCGAAGAACCTTAGAACGCCACAGCGTTGAAAGAGGTTTAAGGATCCCGATAGTGAGATACATCCTTTTGACTAGATACCTCGTACTAGGCACCTCTGGTTTCCTTTTTACGTTTTCCCCGCACACGACCTATAAGGGCACACTGCCCCCCCCCCCTCCCCCCTGACTCCAGAAACCATATCCCCGGGGACTCTGCCCCGAGGAGGGAAGACGAGTAAGAGGTGAGTAAAAAGGACTCTTGAATACATGTATTTAAATATGCGCGAATGCTGTCTCCCCCCATCCCCTTTTTTCCTTCCCTCTGCAGGTTACATCAGAGATTACAGCCGAGGTGTGGCGAAGATCCGAAGCCTTGCCATGTCTAATACACGGAGCAGACTAGCACCGCAAGGTGGTGCCTAAGCACGCCTGCAAACTACTCACGTATCGAACAAACCCGAAAAATTAGCACAACCTGATAAAAAGTGATCACCCTAAACCAGACCGGACGAATGAACCCATGTCACATATGATGCGAAACTATGAGAGAATGTGTGTGTGTGACTGAGGCGTTGACCCAACTGGTCGAAGGACCAAGAATGCGAGAAAGTGCGACAAAATGGTACCTCCTTTCTTCTTTCCTTTTTCTCAAGGCGCGTCCCCTCTACCCTGTTTAATGCTCAAACTGCATGATTACTAGATTCTAACGCAGACCCATGAATGCCCTTTACTGTGTAATGCACTAAATAGCCTTTCTTGAATACACTGCCACCCTCTCTGTTGCACGTGTACTATTTAGCCTGCCGTTGCGCTCTCTCTCTCTCTCTCTCTCTCTCTCTCTCTCTCTCTCTCTCTCTCTCTCTCTCTCTCTCTCTCTCTCTCTCTCTCTCTCTCTCTCTCTCTCTCTCTCTCTCTCTCTCTCTCTCTCTCTCTCTCTCTCTCCCTCTCTCTCTCTCTCTCTCTCTCTCTCCCTCTATTTTTGCACTCCCACTCTTCCGAGTGATTAGCCCCGAAATTGGCAGACTGCCCCCCCCTAGCACACCACCTAATTGGCTTCAAATACCGTCAGTATTTGCACAAAAAAAAAAACTTGCCTTTAATACAATCACCCCGAGACCGCGTCATTACCTCTCCTTTTCCGCTAGAAGTCAATGAACCGAGGTTGGGCCGTAAGGGAAAGGACAGGTAAGACGACAGAGGTTCCCTAATCTGGCCCGAAATAAGGGAACTACATGTCAACGGCTCCTATGGTATAAGAAAGGACCTCAGAATACGCGACCGTCCCCACCCCGACTTGTCGCAATACCCAAACAGGAAAAATGATCACCCCTGTTACATCCCCTGTATCAGCCGCCCAAAAACGGGAGTTATGAAACTACCCCTCATTTCCGGTTGTGAGAGATGGGTCGATTTACGCCCTTACCACAAGTTTCTATGTCCCTAGTCGTCTCCCACAAAACCCCTGTCTTTTCTGATTAAGTACTCAGGCCGTAGGAAGTTACGTAGGACCCAGAATGATGTTTTACAAGGTTAACTGACTAGTCCAAGGTGAATCATCGAAATGAACCCCGTAGTAGTTGAAAAGCAGGATGCATCGATAGGAAAGAAATGTTTAGCCATGTTCGTCTCTCAGCAAAATGCCTGTGTAGTACCATGTTGACAACTCACAGTACCCTTTGTAAATGTAAAACTCTGGAGAACGGCATATCTTTGCCAGGTTCGTCTCACGAAGGTGGGTCACCATCAGATGAACTGTCGTGACTGTAATAAATAATTGTGAAGGAAAGTCATAGTAGATCCAACAGGCCCGTCACCGGTCATTCATATGCCAGTTGTGAACACTAATATAACGGGCATTTTCATTCTTTGCCTGGAGCTGGGAGAGAAATAGACTTTTTGATTATCTTCATCTGCAAATTCTCTAAAGACTGTCTTTTCAAACTTGTTTAAGGGTACTGCTGTTGGAGGAGAGAAGGACCGGATGTGGGAGCACGAGGCCTGACTGCAGACTAAGGAACACCTGCGACATTAGCCAAGGCGAGACCACGACAGAAAAGAGCTGCAGGACGAGGCACTGTTTTCGACAACATGAGAAGAAAGGGCCGACCTGATGCCCCTGCTCGATGTCCAGTGTTTGCCGACAAGTCCCCGCTCTCTGAATTCGGTCACACGCCCGCCTATCTGAAGTCTCTCGTTCCCCTAGTCTGTTCCTAATTTGGACTTGCTCCATCCCCCTTTTTCTCCGACCTACCCTATGGACTGTTTTGTACGCTCTTCTTCCATCTGAACTTTCTGACAATCACCTCAAAGGACACAGGGCGAAAGGGACCTTTCCGACCAGAAACGCGAGGAAAGGGTCGTGCCCTGCAACGCAGAACTTAGAATAGAGCTGGACCCGTAGCTCCATCGCCGGTGCTCCACAGCGCCAACGAAAGACCACAAAGAATAATGAGAACTCGTTAACTTCGAACATTTGACATCCTCAATCACCGTTTCTGCTATGCCTCATTTCTCTCCCAGCCGCCATTGTATTGATCCTGCTCCAATCCGAATCTGAGATATGTAATAACCTGCCAGTTCACGTTATGATATGTACTTGCTGCTCTCGCTACAGAACCGTTTTTTGTATTACATTCCTATGACTTTCCTGCTGAACAAGTTTATCAAAGTTTATCCAATAGGTCCAGCTCCTAAAAACTAGAAATCTCAAAATGTATTGTTTACAACTCTTTCATCTAGGGTTCCTACCGTTTTCTTTCTCATGCCCACCGCAATAGAACCAAGTAGAAAATGAACCAGCAAGATGTCTTGAATATGTTAAAGGGAGGACTGTTGAAAATTAGTACGTTTTGGTGAACATTATCCGCGCCATCTTGCCTCTTCCCCTGATGCCACACTTTTGTCGTGCGCACCCGCCATTTTAAGACGCCCCGATCAGAACGAACCCTTTTGCATGCCGCTGGCCCCTGACATAGCCCTTCGCCTTCACTAAGCCTGCACGCTGACCACCCCCCCTGCTTGCACCTGCCTTGAATCATAAACCCCTCTTCGGCGCTGCTCTGCCCCAGGCCCTCATCCTGTTCCCAGCGCGACACCTCCCTTCTTCCCTTTCATGATCCCCGGCCCTTAGATGCAAACCCCCTTTTCCCCGTGTGCCCGTTTGTCTTCCCCGTTCCCAGGCCGACACCCAGCTCTGCCGATACTACCCCTTGCCCCTCCCCGTACAATAGAAAGCTTCCCTCCTCAAAGGACCCCCGAGTTGATCAAAGCCCCCCCACCCCATGAGATCCGATCGAACCCCGCATTCCATGAATTGGCGGAATATCCAGCTGCGCGATAGTCATCACCTGCTGTGACCAGGGTGGGGATTTCTACTGTAGATATGTGTGGGAACGGGCCCGAAGGGGGATTCCTGGAATGTCTTTTCGTACATCAAAGCTTTATCATATGTATGTAAACTGTAATAAAAACCACAAACACTGTATATAAGGGGCCATGCCCCAAAACGTAAGTTAGAGCACCTCAGAACGATACCTTCTGTCCGTTTTGCTGTGTTCTCCTCCGGAGAGAATAAAAAACCTTGTTTCCTGCTTTCCAGTCTCCAGCGCCTGCCTCTTCATTGATTAAATAACTAGAGGGTCACAGAGGCAATACCGCCGGGCAAATATCGATTGTCCCCGACCCGACTCAGGTTTCAACATTTCAACGCCATTCAGAAAGTCCAGAAGGACATTAGAAAGGTTTTTGGAGGGGACGGGAGAGTGTGGCCATGGATTGGGGATCACGAGAAATCCCTTCTCTCGTGACTATAGACCCAGTGATTACCAGAACTACTGCTCTAGTACCAGACGTACAGCTATTTCACATCTAGAGTCACTCCCCCTATCTAAAAAAATTGTGAAACTAATATAGGGCAGGAGTTGAACCGCATTGAAATCTAAAAAAGACGGAACACCATGATTTTGGTGAAGCCTTTTATGTTATTGTGAAATGTGATTCGTGTTGCACTTGTCTGTCACTATTTATGTCACCATTTTTTGGTTTGTCTAAAAACGTTTTCTTAATGTTTGTTGATATGAATTTGATTGTATAGCAGCCATATGTATCACAATAGGTTCACATAATATGTAGATGTTGGTATAAGTATATTGTGTGGTGTATCTTTGATTCTTTTTGTTTGATGAAATTGAATATGAATTACTGTTGTCACAATGCAATTGCGAAACCCAACTGAACCAATTGTATCATGCATCTAGTGTCAGATCTTAAAAGGATACTCTTGCGTAACCGCACAGGAACAGAGATGCTGACTCCCTAATCCACCCAGGGCAAATAACCCGAGCTCGATGATACAAGTCTCCAGCCAGTTACCAAGGGGGTAGCGGGAAGTGGATAAAATAACAAACAAGAAGAGACTTTCTTGGCTGGTTCCGCTCGGTCAGTCCGACCTGCAGACCGCTGTTGGCTTAGAACCCTGCAGGGAAAGAACTGAGTTAACAGTTGTTCAACTTCCTATACCTCCTACTGCTAATCCCCCTTTTGTTCCTCACCTACCATCAATTCCCAAGAGTCTGGCCCTCTCTTCTACTTCCTTTTTCTTGGCACTGAGTGGACAGGATTTCGCTGAATCATTTATCTGCAAGTATAACAAGGTTTCTTATTAGTGTCTCTCTAGTCCTTAGCTACTCTTTCTTTTATTCCTAGTTAATGTTCCTGGACTCACTTAATGTTCTGCCCTCCTGCGCTGTTTTCCTAGGTGCCTCTTGCTCAGCTACTCAGCCATCCTGCAAGGTAATTTTCAATTCACAATAAGGTTACTGCTTATTATACTTATTGGAACTTAGCTATTTATTTTTCTAGTTTTATTCTGACTTACTGTATTCTTTTCTGTCTTTTGTCTTGTATTTTCCCTTTTCTTTTTATTAATCTTGTCTGGTATCTTGTCTTGTATATCTCCTTATAGGTTGACTTTTATCAGCTTCTGACTAAAGAATGGTTGACTGCTCCTAATACTTGAACTCAAACTTTGGGTAAGTATTTAACTGTTCTTCATCACAGTTGCTCGATTATTTGAACACAATTTAGTTTTCACTTATCTTCCTTGTCTTTGGTCTTTTCCAGATACTCTTCCAGCTGTCCGTGGATTCCAGGAACTCATGCGTGGCGTTTCCTGTACAGACGCTGCCGCTTGCTGACTGGAAACAGCCGTCGGAATTCTCCGTACGAGTGACTCGCGCTGAACGGAAATTAACTAAGGGCTTACATAAACTTACTACGGTACTTCAGATAGTCAAGTCTGAATACCGAACAGGTTTCTATGAATGAAATACCGCTTTTAAACGGTATTCGTTTCCTCAACGATGCGCTTCCGAAAACACCTCCAAAATGGGTCGAATCTCTGGTGAAGTGTGCGGTTCTTAGCCTGCGCGCGCTTCACCTGAATTCAGCTGAGGACTGGGCGTAACTAGACTGCGAGCTCCGCCTCCATTCTTGTGGCCCAACCTGCAGCCATCTTGGAGTTCCGGATTCGTATGCTCTCTGTCCATTCATTTCCTGCAGTACTCAACCTGGCGCAGCTATACCTCTGATGCGAGATCACTGATATCTGAGGATAGCGGGTCCTGACATCTAGTTCCAATACCGGCTTCTTTCCCAGAGACAGAGGGGAAGAGGGAGATACAGAGACAAAAAAGAAGGACAAGACAACAAGGTATGGTTGGAAAAAGACCCTTTGTGTATTGTTCAGAAACTGGGTGGCAGACTCCCCCATTGTTTAGACAGATGGGAAGAGATAACCTCAGGGTTTTACAAATGGTAAGCGAATACAGAATAGATTTTGTTGAGGAACGGGTATAGGTAAAGTGCCCAAAGGTGTTAAATTTCTCACAAAAGGAGGAAAATATGGTAGGTATGGAAGTGCATTAGCTGGAAAAGAAAGGAGCAATAGAGAGAGTGGAGAGTACCTCAGTGGGTTTCGTAAGCAAGCTCTATCTTGTGGAGAAAAAGGACAAGGGTATGAGACCAGTAATACACCTGTAAGAGTTGAACAAATGGGTGCAGTACAATCACTTCAAGATGGAAGGGATCCATATGTTGAGAGATCTATTGATGATAGGGGACTGGCTGACACTTTTGGACTGAAGGATGCTTATCTTACAGTCCCCCAGGGGGATATTCTCAAGAACGTGTGATAAGCATCGCAAAATTAACTTAACGCAACTTACCAAATCACAGTCTATCACGGGAAAAGAACACTGTGTTAACTAAGTATTCACAACACGGAGGAAACATGCGATAGGCTCCCGACAATGCATCAAATGTCCGCAATAAAGTCAACGTGATGCTGTAAAAATGCGAAACACGAACGCAAAAAAACTTGCGATGAGGCCAATCGCGATAGAAATAGCAGCGAAAACCAGTGGCAGGCCTGCAAATCCCACGCGTCTGGCGGGAACATGCACTATAAAAACAACAAATAGAACACACCAAAAACAATCCAAAGTGTGTAGCAACATGGATGCACCCGGACCGCTTGCAGTGGCCAACATGTCGGTGAAGACCAAGGAGAAGAGGGAGAGGAAGACGGGTGCAGTCCGCAGGAAAACCAGATCAGTGTCATGGAGGTGACAGAACACTACCATCAACTGACCCACAATTGGACTACAGTGAATGCAGTCGGAGTGTCGAGGAGGTCAAAAGAGGAGGCCAAGAGGCGCTGGCATGATGTGAAAACCAAACCATGGACAAACCCGCTGCAAACAGGAAGGCAGCAAAGGCGACAGGAGGTGGGAGTCCTGCGCCACAGGAGGAGCTGGAGGAAACCAAGGCCAAAGTCATCAGTGTGGGGACGGTGAAAAGAGCTGGGAGTCCGGACACAGCTCGAGAGTATCTGACACAGCATCAAGAGGGCGAGTAACGACCATGGACTGGGGTATGGGTGAGAGGAGCACAATGGCACAGGTGTCAGAATGTCAAAAGGAGGTGACCGAATAGGTGTGGGTGGGGTCCGAACCCATGGAAGACTAACTAGATCACATTCCTGGGTATCTAATACCCTCCAGGGACCACCTACACCCCACAAAGGAGACCCACACTGCTACAGAGACACATGCACATTTCCAGTACAGAGTCCACTCCTCTTACATATTGAGTGCGTGGCAACAAAGCTACATGTCCAAGCTCCAACCCGCTGCCTGCGGTGACATGTCTGCGTCCGCTGTACAAAGCACAATGTAATGTTGTAGGGCCCCAGTGAATTGGTTATATGATTTTTAGCATGTAAAATTGCCTTATCAAAGCATCTGAGGATGTTGTTAATTTAGCTGCTACGCTAAGTGATTAGGCACAGTTTTTGTACTGTGCTACGTGCAATTTGCGGAGTGCGAATTAGTACAAACTACATATGCTCCGTTACACCAAGGCCATTGTCTCAGAGGCCATCCAATATTCAATGATACAGGGTCCCTAACTTGAGCTGCACAGAGTTAGTGGCCCTGGATGCACGGCGGCCGGAAGAGGCACACCACCATGGGACGGTGACTTGCGGTCCACTGAGGTAGGGCCACGTGCACTGAGTGGGTCCTCAACGATCCCCTAGGGGAATCTGTCAGTGGGTTGCGGGACAGTGGGAGATGTCCTCCAGGGCATGATGCAGAGGGCAGTAGCCGTCCGGAAGCAGCAAATGGAGGAGTGGAATGCTACAGCCTTGTTTCCACCACCAATTTGGTGACAGCTACATCTGGATGAAGACTACCCCCTAGTCCATAGACTCAGACGCCAACAAAGTTCAACCATAGAGTGACCATGAATGTCAAGTAACAGACTTAGTGGCATCGGGGCTGAGAGGGGATGCAGTCTGCGATGATTCCGGTACAATGATATGAACTCTGTCATTGCTAATCAAGACTCAGTCTCAAATATGTGACCTACTCAACCGCAGTGTAGGCCGGAGGCAGCAGTCAGCAGTGGCCCACAGCCACGTGTCGTTGGCTCGCAAAGCACAGTTAGTGACACCATGGAAGTGGTCGGTAGTGTTTGATCATCTCCGTAACGATGATCCTTTTTTCCTCCTGACTGCAACGGGTCATCCTCTTACAAGTCTCCTTGCATGCAATGATATGTATTCTGCCATTGAAAAAATGATACTCAGTTCCAATTGTGTAACCTACTCGAGCGCAGTGTAGGCCGAGGGCAGTAGTCCGCGTGGGCCCACAGACACATGTGGGTTTAATGCTATGCACAGACTTGGTGGCACCACATCGAAGGTAGATTAGTGATATAAACTCAGCCATAATTGATGTTCTCTGCCATAGTGTAATCAAGACTCAGTTCCAAATGTGTAACCTACTAGTCCGCTGTGTATGCCAGTGGAGTTCGTCAATGAGAAAGGAGTACTGCGGGCCTGTGTTGCGGAGGCAGTGATAGTCTGAGAAAGCTGCCAGGGTCGCGGGCCTCGGACTTGGAGCTTGCACCGGCACTGACAGAATATCAACCTGCCAAAATATTGTGGAGAAAATATAGAATGCCAGAATATCGACTTCCTATCTACAAACAGGTAAGTACAAAAATATCGACTCCAAAATATCGATTGTAAAAAATATAGACAGTCAAAATATCGAATTTTTTAAATGTCTTAAAAGTAATTTAAAATTAATATAATAATAAATATTATTAATTTAAACATACTTAAAATATTAAAATAAACCTAAAATTAATAAATAATTAATGTAACATAAAAAACAAAATAATAATTTTAATACATGTATATATACATATTACCTACTGGCGGTCGCCAGTAGGTATATATAGTTAGGATTTTTTCTCTATGGGATTTTTGAAAATTCTATGTCTAATAACTTTGGCGTTTGTGGACGGAATTGGCTGAAATTTTCAGGAAAATGGCACATTTTGTTTCTGAGCAGCCCTTGAAAATTTGGGGGGGGTTCGTCAAGGGGGGCCGAGAAAAAAGGGGGGTCCCAAAACGTGTTTTTAACATTGAGTTTTCCATAGGGCGGTTGGCCTCACTTTTAGCCCGAACGGCTGAATGGATTTGCACGAAACTTGGCAAAATTGTAGGGACTGGTAGCCCGATGTGCCTTTTGTAGGTCTCAATATATGTGCTCCAGTGGATTTTGAGAAATTAACGTTCAAAAAAAGATATATATCTGTAACAGCGCTCCGCTTCGCGTACTTTTCGCGTTACGGAGCTTTGCGAAGCTGATTGGTTCTCCGGCGTCTGTCAACATTCCAAACAGTCCGTAGCGGCCGCCATCTTGTCTCTCGGTAGGATCGAGAGACAAGAGGAGGCCAAAGCGAAGGGGCAAATGACCATAAGGGGGAATAGTAGATCCTCGCTGACCCCCTACGTTTGATGTGGAGGTTTTAAAAGGGCCCCGCGGGGCAAAAAAAAAAAAAAATAATAATAATCGAACAGCTGAATGGATTTGCACGAAACTTGGCAAAATATTAGGGACTGGTAGCCCGATGTGCCTTTGCTAGGTCTCAATATATGTGCTCCAGTGGATTTTGAGAAATTAACGTTCAAAAAAAGATATATATCTGTAACAGCGCTCCGCTTCGCGTACTTTTCGCGTTACGGAGCTTTGCGAAGCTGATTGGTTCTCCGGCGTCTGTCAACATTCCAAACAGTCCGTAGCGGCCGCCATCTTGTCTCTCGGTAGGATTGAGAGACAAGAGGAGGCCAAAGCGAAGGGGGAAATGACCATAAGGGGGCATAGTAGATCCTTCCTGACCTCTTAGGTTTGATGTACCATTTTGCCAAGTTTGGTGTAATTCCGTTCAGCCATTCAGGCTGTAGACGTATGTAAATGTCCTATGGAAAATTGCATGGGGAAAACACATTTGAAAGTGTTGAAATTTAGAACCAATTAAAATGTTAGTTTGGTTTTGTATTTGTGTGTGATGAAAGTTAATTGGTTATGTATATATGTCAAATGAGAGGAAACCACAGCCATTTTGTGATACTACTGTCTGAGGTACATTTGTGAGGAATTTTTGGTGGTGAATTTCTGGTGTTTGATTTACACAGTACTAACACTTCTCCTACTTTTAAAAAGGTGAGTTGTTAATTTGTAAGGGGAACTATGTTGTACACTTGAAGATAATTTGAAAAATGTTTTCTGTTATTTATTTGCAGTCCTTCTGTTATACTAAATACTTGATAAAGTTAGTTTTATATTATGTATTACTAAAAACGATAAATGAAAGTGATTATTTTTTTCTGCAATTTACAGCAAGCAATTTCAAAATAAAATGGCTCACAATGAAGAGACCGTGGCAATTTCTTTTGAATTGTCCACTACATTGATTGAAATTGAGAGCACCAATAATGAAATATTGTCACAAGGAGGAGATGACTTGTATGATTCCATTAGATTGATTGAAATGGACAGCACCAATAATGAAATATTGTCACAAGGAGATGACTTGAATGATTCCACTACATTGATTGAAATTGAGAGCACCAATAATGAAATATTGTCACAAGGAGGAGATGACTTGTATGATTCCATTAGATTGATTGAAATGGACAGCACCAATAATGAAATATTGTCACAAGGAGGAGATGACTTGAATGATTCCACTACATTGATTGAAATTGAGAGCACCAATAATGAAATATTGTCACGAGGAGATGACTTGAATGATTCCATACATTGATTGAAATTGACAGCACCAATAATGAAATATTGTCACAAGGAGGAGATGACTTGAATGATTTTTTTGATCAATCTCTTGATGGCGAATTTATCGAATGTTTGGAGACCATAGAGTTACAAGAATCATCATTGCAGACTTTTCATGAGGACATTGCTGATGAGGACATGTTACTAGTTCTTTCAAATTTAGAAAATTCTGAAGAATAAATTTATATTTAGAAATCAAAAATTGTTTGAGACATTATTCATTTTTATTTTTAATTTATGAGGTTGTAGCGAAGTGATTGTAGTATAAAATGAGACTTATAGTATAGAGTGCAACATTTTTATGTTACATGGTAAGTTTACTCATATTTACTTCCCTTCTGCCACTATATTATCTCCAAAGTGTATTTGACATCTCTTCTTCATCTCCGGCCTCCTTTCTCTCACTGTGTGTCTCCGATGCATCTTATCGCTGCTATTTTGTGTAATTACAGAAGAGAGTAAAATAAAATAGTTCGGAACGTGAAAAGGGGGCAAAGTAGAGTACTCCTCACCCCCTAGGCCTTTTTAGGCGGTCCCAAAAGGATCAGTTTCTGCTTTCCTGAGAGATTATGATATGAGTTCCATATACCACAATAACTTGCATTACAACATGCAAGATATCTATCTCCTTTTGGACATATTCGCGCTAAGCGCGAATATCTCCAAAAAGTAACACCTGCCCTGAGCAGTTCTTAGCCATGTTATCCAATGGGAGGTGAATAACATGGCTAAGAGCATTAGCTCGGTAATGCATGAATATCGCTGAGTTTTTAGCGATATTCATGCATTGCGGCCGTTTATTATCGCATTTGCGATAAACTTTGATAATAGCAAGGTTTATCTTCGATAATTTCTGACGATGCTTAGCGGTAAAAAATTCGTTGGTAAGCATCGTTAGCGATAAATATCGCTTAACTTTGGTAATATGCCCCAACGTCTGTTAACGTTCGATTAGAAGGAAATGAGGAAGTGTTGAAAAACATTGTTTGCGCCATCTTGCCTTTTTTAAAATGCCACACTTTTGTGGTGCACGGCAGCCATTTTAGATGCCTTGACCAGACCCACTCTCTGCACGCTGTTGATTCGTAGCATGGCTCCTCACCCTCGCAAGCATCTTCCCCAGGCACTGGTCACCCCCGCTCTCTGTCTTATGCATGGGCAATAAACCTCCCCCCATCTGCGCTGCTCTTCCCTGAGAATCACACTCTGTGCCCGCCCGACACCTCCCTTTCGCCCTATTCACTACCGCACCCTCTGACACTCCTCTTCCTCTGTGTCCGATTGTCCAGGCTATCACCTAGCCCTGCAGATGTAGTTTATGGCCCCAGCTGTAAAGAATCACCCCTCTTCAAAGGAGTTATAGTAGATCAAGGCCCACACCCGATGAGATCCGTCACACCACACGTGTTCCTACTATCTGAAAACCATCCTGTATTGTGATTGGGGAGGGGACCGAGCCTGAAGCGGAAGATTCCAGGAATGACTCTTGGTACATCAAAGTTTTTACAATTATGTGTCACATTAAAAATATATAGCACTCCAACAAAGTAGTAGGAATATAAAACTTTAATAACATATAAATATATACAACAAAACAAAAACAGTAAAAACATTTAAACAACGAAGAGACCGTGGCAATTTCTTTTGAATTATCCAATAGATTTATTGAAATTGACAGCACCAATAATGAAATATTCTTGTCAGTAGCGGTCTGTTGTGCGAATAGTTCCAAGGCAGCAGAACGCGCTGAAATCTAGATGGCACGAAAGTGATGTCTAGTAAGTTGCCGCCCAGCAAATAACGGCGTGGGGCGACGCGGGGGTGAGTGAGTCCAGTAGGCACCACAGCTATTCTTACCGGCATCGCAGAATTACTGCTGGGGACAATGCCTGTGCTGTAGCAGGGTCACAGCAGAAACAAAAAGGATTTTGTTGAAGATGTTGTTGGTTTTAAATTTGAAAACAGTTCTGGTGTCAACTGCTATGCTAATGTAGTGGTTAATGTTTTGTTTTCTCTAGAAAATGTAAAAGAGGGGGAGGCAGTCCAAAGTTCCGTTAAAAGGGCAAAGGAAAGGATCGGTGGTTTGAACTATCAGTGAAAAAGGGGAGGGGGTGCAACAATTTTTCCCACCGGGTCACACTGTGCTTTCACCGGAACTGAGGTCTGCAGGATTCTAGTAATTCAAAGTGAGGCTGGCGCCAGCATGGGAGCGCCGACGTCCCGCGGATACAGTTTCGTCACTCCACGGGCGATCATGGCAGTCATTCCCCATCGGGGGTCGGAGACTCCCGCGGCTCCTCTAGAATCTTCAAGGTCTCGGAGGACTACGGTGGTGGAGTCAACCAGTGACCGGGCCATTTCTTTATGCTGGGCCCGCTCTTGCCAGGTCGACCGCCATTTTGAGAGTTCGGTAGCTACTGGCGATCGCGGGGTCAAATGAGCGGACGGGCTCCACCCTGCCGGGCGAGACGTTGCAGCATGGCCACAGTGGAAGAACCCTTTTCCGGGCGCCTGGAGCGCTGAGGGTGCAGCTGGGAAGCCTCCACCTGGGGAGGCGGGAGAGGCCTGTTCGCACCGTCTCTCCCTCCCAGTGCACCCCACGGCGTCTCGCTTGAGATTTGTTATGGCCGGACCAGGCGATGAGGACGAGGGGGGGGGTCGGAGGCATGTGCAAGACATCCCCCCCCAGTGTTGTCGCAGCCATTATTCATGAAAGAAGAAGTGTCCCGTCCGTCTTCGGGCCGGGCTTCCGGTAGATGTCGGCCGGACGCCCCTGGCTCTGGCCCCATGAACGGGTTTCTTGGTTTATCGGCTGCAGCCGGATCCCGTCGTCCTCGGCCCCCCGACCGTTGGTGGCCGGACCGGAAGAGCATGTGGCGGGAGTACCTGCAACTCTCAAGGGCCACCGCGGCCGGACTGGGAGAGAGAGGGGAGGGTCGAGGAGACATTCCCCCCCCCTGCAACTGTTCAGCGTTGTAAAGGCAATCCCCTGGCCGGGTCCCGCTGGCCTCGGCCTCTCCTCCGGCTACACCCTACGTTAGGATCTCCTGGCCGAGGCGTGGCAGCAGGACCTGCCTTATATGGGCTGCTCCCGGCTGGGCGTAGCCGCAACCCTGCCCCACCTTGGAAGTTTCCAGAGTGGGGGCGGATGTTCTACTGACTTGCATTTTCCCTAGTCTATCGATTTTTTTGGCGTGGCAGGCGGTGGGACAGCGAGGGGTGATTTGGTTTCTCTTACTGTTTTTCTGGTCTCTCACCACTGGCATATTTTAACGTTTTCTTGTTTCTAGGACATTAATAGGTTTTATCATTACGTTATGTTATCATTTCTTTGTTCGTTGTTTAATAAAAGTTCATGTTCATCAGTGGCCTACTGATTTTCGTTTTCCTATTCTTTTCTTTCCAGGTTGTTTCATGCTAAAGTTTCTGTTAACAGGATACAGTGATCACTTCGTTATTATTGCATATGTCCTTTTCACTAGGGGTGCTCTCTGGTCGGGCCAGATGACGTATCTCTAGTAAATGGTCCGGGTGAAACAGGTGCATCTATCAGTGGGGAGTAGATAGGCATGACAGATTACAACGGGGGAGAAAGGTCCGCATTACGTACCCTTTCACTACTTGCAAAGATTTTCCTACGTTTATTTGCAAACAGGGAATACCTCCAAAAAGAACTAATTCCCAAACAGTCAATGTTCGGACAATCAATCAATCAATGAGGAATGAAATAGGTATGACGTGTTAAAGGCTTGCGTTACCTACCCTTCACTATCTGCAAAGGGAGAGAGAATATTCCTATTCTTCCTCGTTTGCAGGCAGAGAAGATCCTTAAGAGAACCAACTTCGAACAATTCAATGCTCGATTGAAACAATCAACAAGGGGTACTGTGAACACAAATGAACGCCGCTTATGTACATACGCATTGCTATTTTCAACAGGTTGTTCCTAATGTTTCTATTTTAGCGAGGTCAAAAAGAGATCCCATTAGTGGCCTACTGATTTTGCTCGATTCCTTTTGTTTTTTTACACGATCTTTCGCTATCTGCAAAGACTAAACAGAGTATTGCGACTCTGTGCTTGTTTGTAAATAGAGAATGAACCAAAGAGAACAATCAATCAAATGGAGAGAGAAGCAGGCACGACGGATTACAAAGGGGGCAAAGGGCTGCGTTAACTACCCTTCACTATCTGCAAAGAGAGAGTACTCCTAATAGAAATGAGGGGTGGGGGGCAGCATTCAAAGCAGATCAGTGTGCATAAACACGAAAATGTTTTTACTTACCACGTACTTGACATTCGACAGCTTATGATATTTGCTATTAAAAAACCATTGAAATTCACTGAAAAAACCATAGGTTATAGACCATATATAGTTAGGAATTAGCATTTACAAAACCTTGAAAATTCACTGAAAAAACCATAGGTTATAGACCATATATAGTTAGGAATTAGCATTTACAAAACCTTGAAAATTCACTGCAAAAACCATAGGTTAGAGACCATATATAGTTAGCTGGACATTTTATTGACATAAAACCAATGAAATTCCATATATAGTTAGTTGCACTAACTATATATCGCGCACCCGCAATCCACTGCTGATGATGTCACATATTACATCATTCATGACATGGTCAGTGACATCACTGATGACATCACTGATGACATCTCAAATGACATCACTGATGACATCACTGATGACATCTCATTTGACATCAATGACCACATCACTGATGATATCATTCATGTGACAATACAATGCATCTCCTCACATTTTAATATAACCTCTGTTTCACCCAGTGTTAAAAAGAGAGTATAATTTTTGAAACCATTGACACACCAATACTAGTTACTACATACGCACTCACTGATTGCTACGTCTACACACACCTTCACTCATTCACCCATACAATCATTCATACATACAATCACTCATCTTTACAACACTATCATATGCACTCATACACCTATACAGACACTCACAGTCTGCCACTCATCCATGGAGTTACTCACACACCTAGTCAGTCCTGTAAAGAATCAATGACACTTCCATTTTCTTGTCTATACAGTTAAACATAGAGCACCTTACATTTTCAAACATATACTATCACATACTTACCTTCTTATACAATCATTGATACAAGTACAGATTGATCTGCACAGAGTCACACACCTCCCAGATAGCCACACACACACTCAGTCTCCCATACAAATACTTGGGCAATCAATCAATAACCCATATAGTTACTCATATAGCTACTGATCAACACATGCAGCAGTTTACAGAACAACAGACATAATGATGCACAAATTAAGACAGTTTAGTCACTAACCCATGCACTCAGTGAGACACATTTAATCACTCACTCATACAGTCAGTCATGCACCTACTAAATCCTTCGTCCAGACACTTACACATCCACTCATTCTTCAATATGTAAGACATATTTAAACTTTATAGAAACAAAAAATCACTGGATGTTGTTATCAGTGATGTCATCAGTGATGTCATTTGAGATGTCATCAGTGATGTCATCAGTGATGTCACTGACCATGTCATGAATGATGTAATATGTGACATCATCAGCAGTGGATTGCGGGTGCGCGATATATAGTTAGTGCAACTAACTATATATGGAATTTCATTGGTTTTATGTCAATAAAATGTCCTGCTAACTATATATGGTCTCTAACCTATGGTTTTTGCAGTGAATTTTCAAGGTTTTGTAAATGCTAATTCCTAACTATATATGGTCTATAACCTATGGTTTTTTCAGTGAATTTTCAAGGTTTTGTAAATGCGAATTCCTAACTATATATGGTCTATAACCTATGGTTTTTTCAGTGAATATATATATATATATATATATATATATATAGCAGCTCCCAAACACCAGCCAACTGCACACACGAGCGGGTGCACACAAAGCGGGGGTGTGCCCGCAAACGTAATTAAAGCTCCAAAATCCAAAGGATATTAACTCCAAAAGGAATGCAGCACACGCAGGGGTGGTTCCAACCAAGATGTTTATTGTTGGAACGCTCACAGCAACAAGACGCGTTTCGCCATCGGGCTTCGTCAATTTGTGCAGAGAGCCGAGGCGCCCGTCTGCTTTAAAAAACGTCATTCACAATGTAACAATCAAGGAAGGACTAACAAACAGCAATCTACCATGACCGCCATCTTAAGATGGTCAAAATAACATTGCGAAAGGATGGCAAAATGGTTAAAAGACAAAATATATAAATAGAAACCATACGTTTAAATAAACAAGATAAACCATCATTTCAAAGCCGTTGGGAATCCCTCAGATCAAGCCCTGAATGGGCACAAATGTAGTGAAAAAGTATATTGACACGCAATCGTGTCACAATCAACTCTAATGATCATGATGCTTAAATTGCACAGTCATAAATACGACAAAGGGCAAGTGCGCGCATACATCAAATTCCATGCGTAATACGTAATTAAACCCTGGATGGGCATGGTCATAGACTTCACTACAAATGAGATATAACATTGCGAAAATGACAATAAGATTAAAATTGAGAAATGTCTAGAGATGTAAATTTCAAAAATAAATATACACATATATACATATTCAGCAACTTTCCAGAATGAAATGAAAGAAAACACCATAATTACATGAATCATCAACCTAAATGTACTGATAATTCCTCATGCATATTCAATCCATGAGGAGTTTTGCATTGCAAGTCAATAATGTACCTGGATTCCAAGCGTCTTAATTTCAAAAGGCGATCCCCCCCTCTGATATTAGCAGGTACACTATCGAGACAAGTATACACCAACAGATCCCTATTGCTTTTGTGCAACTTCTCGAAGTGCCTGGCCACAGGGTACGAGGCATCCTTGTTAGCAATTGCACGCATGTGCTCTAAAATTCTAAGTTTCACTGCATTAGTTGTGCTGCCTATATATCGAAGGCCGCACGGACACATAAGACAATAGATGACATAAGGTGTCGAACAAGTGAGAAACTTGGTTATGCGTTTAGGGATGGCCAAACCAGGTACTTGATATGTAAGCGTCCGCTTACTATGCTTACAAGCCTTGCACTTACCACAAGGATAAAAGCCATTGAGAGCCGGCATTTTAGGAGGTAAAGCTTGGCACTGAAAGTGACTTGAAACCAGATGATCTCTGAGAGATCGGGCCTTTCTGTAGGTGACTAAAGGATTACTTGGCAAATCAGCCTTGATGGTAGAATCCGTCAATAAGATATTCCAGTTCTTTCTGAGTATCTTTTTGATCTGCCCAGCATTCTCAGAGTAGGTGGTGATAAGGCGGAAAGAGCCATCACTAGCCTTCTTAGATTTTTTTGGTAGTAAGAGCTCTTGTCGTCTCAACTTTTTAACCCTCTCATAAGCACTATTAAGGACACTTTCACTATAGCCTCTTATTCTAAATCTTTGAAGACTAGAATGTGCTGATCTTTCATAATCCTCCTCATTGGAGTTGTTCCTTCTCAATCTAAGTAGCTCTCCATAAGGAATGCTTTCAATAAGTGGTCGTGGATGACTACTTGTGGCAAATAAGGTAGAATTACCAGCTGTCTCCTTCCTGTAGAGTTTAGTTTGTATACTGCCATTCTCATCAATGTAAACAGTAAGATCTAAATAGTTTACAGATGTCTGACTAATCTGTCCTGAAAATCTCAGATTCACATTGTTGTTATTAAGTGCATCAACAAAATCATGTGCAGTTTCTATAGGGTTATCAAGAATGATAAACAGATCATCAATATAACGATGATACCCTATAATCTTATTAGACCATACACAATTATCGTTACTCCAGGCTACTTGCTCCTCCCACCACCCTACGAAGAGGTTCGCAAAACTAGGGGCGGAGCAAGCTCCCATGGCAACACCTGACATCTGTTTATATAGCTGTTTCCCAAACAGGAATATGTTGTTATTCAGACTGAATGTCATAAATTCAAGTAACATTTTGTTGTGCTCATAGAATCTGAGTGGACGTTTGTCCAAAAAACTAGCCATGGCCTTGAGACCATCCCCATGTGCAATGCACGTGTATAAACTGGCGATATCAAGGACCAACATGCAGTAACTGTCTTTCCAGGAAATTTTGCTAATACAATTCAAAAAATGTTTGGTGTCTCTTACATAAGATTCTAGGGACATCACCATGGGAGAGAGAAATGAGTCAACATAAATAGATAAATTTTCTGTAAGCCCTCCATTGGAGGCCACAATCGGCCTTCCTGGGGGATTAACAAGATCTTTATGTACCTTGGGGAGGTAATAAAAAGTAGGAATAACAGGGCTCAAGCATCGTAGGAACAAATATTCATCCGTGTTTAACATGTTCAAGTTGTACCACTTTAAAATCATGTCATGATATTCATTCACACTCTGATTGTATATTTTCTCATTAACAGTCATGTAGGTTGCTGTATCTCCCAACAGACGCTTGGCTTCTGTTTCATATTGTATCTTAGTAAGAAGGACAATATTGCCCCCCTTATCTGAAGGTTTGCAAACCAGGCCTGAATCCTCACACAAAGATTTTAATGCCTTCTGTTGTTGTTGTGTAAAATTATCTTTCGAAGGTAGATATTTCTTTGTGTGTCTAAGCCTTGTGAGATCCCTCACAACGGCCTCTGAAAATGTATCAATGGCATCAGGACACATCATGGGCATAAAAGTTGAGACCGGTTTAAAAGCACTGGCCCCCCCTTTCTGTGTTACATCAGCAATCCCAATCATTTGAGTGTTGGTTACATCACCAACATCCCCGATGTTAATTTCCCGGTCCAAACCCTCCATCACTCTTAATCCTCCCAAGTCTCTGCACCTCAAAGTGGTGCTATATTGCTCATTAACATTACTCTCCGTGATCGAGGTATTGACACTGTCGGTATTGGAATGTGGTTTGAGTTTGAAAAACTTATGAAGTTTTAATTTTCTGGCAAATTTGAAAACGTCGATTCTGGTCTGAGCAAATTCAAAATTCTTCCGTGGGCAAAAGGATAAACCCAGTGTAAGTACGGAATTTTCTTCCTTGGTTAAAATCTTATCCGTGAGATTGATGATCGTCAGATTATCATGGCTAGGGCTCAATTCTTCTTCCTGTAGAAGTTTCTCTTGCTGCTGCGTGTTACAGGTGGGGACCCTGCTACGTTTCTTGCCGCAGCCCCCCCGCCGCGTTTTCCTTTTGCGGTTTGGTTGTCCGGGGGTTTGCCTCGACCCCCCTCCAGCTGTTGTTTCCTCATTACATTGAACTCCACATGAAAAGAAGACGAGCCGGTGTCATTGCCTTCTTCGCTATCTGCCTCATCTGCAGTGGCCTCCGACTCTGATGTCACAAGTTCGACAGTGGCTGGTTTGTTGGTCTTGCTCTTTAATTGCTTTCTGGTATTTTCATATTTCTTAGCAAATGTCAAGACCCTGCCCATTAAGTAATCTTTCTCATCCCTCTCAAATTTTTCTTCCTTACGTTGTTTAATTTTCTGCTCATACTTCTTCAACCGTTTTTTAATTTGTTCACGTTTATCTGCCAATTGCACCTGATCCTCTTCCTTTAATAAATCATTTTCCAGATCTTTGATTTGTGCTAGAGCCTTATCTCTATCGCTCCAGGCAAAGCGCACCAATATAGCAAGGCTCCCCTTGCATGATGCCGCCGTGTGTTCTGCCCATGCATCTAGTAGCAGAGGATCAGGGTTCTCGTACGCCGGGATGGTGTAAATCCTCAAACCTCTGGGAACCCGGTCTACATCCATATAGTTCTGTAGTGATGTGGCTTCCCACCACTTTCTGATCTCCCGTTCGTATAAACGTTCCAGGGAGACCAGTTTGGTGTTCAGTGGTGTACTGCCCCCATTCATTGGACTAGTGCCAGCCTTAGAAGTCCCATCCGTTTTTTTCTTATTTTTAAACATCTCCTGCTCCGCTTCTCTTCTCTCTGCCTCACAGAACATTTTCAATGGCACCGCAATCGCGGAAACCAAATCAACACTGCTGTTTAACCCCTTCGCTCAAAGTTCAATGCCCAATTGCAGAGGCTCAAAATAAAGTCACTTCTGCGCTCACCGCGCCTTACCCGGATAATAACGAGGCAAATCCAACCAGCCGGCTGTGTCTGCCAACAATCCAGGCTCCGGCAGAGCGGTTCTCAGTCCAGGGCAAACTCGGTGCAGCTGGTAATCAATACAGCAGCTCCCAAACACCAGCCAACTGCACACACGAGCGGGTGCACACAAAGCGGGGGTGTGCCCGCAAACGTAATTAAAGCTCCAAAATCCAAAGGATATTAACTCCAAAAGGAATGCAGCACACGCAGGGGTGGTTCCAACCAAGATGTTTATTGTTGGAACGCTCACAGCAACAAGACGCGTTTCGCCATCGGGCTTCGTCAATTTGTGCAGAGAGCCGAGGCGCCCGTCTGCTTTAAAAAACGTCATTCACAATGTAACAATCAAGGAAGGACTAACAAACAGCAATCTACCATGACCGCCATCTTAAGATGGTCAAAATAACATTGCGAAAGGATGGCAAAATGGTTAAAAGACAAAATATATAAATAGAAACCATACGTTTAAATAAACAAGATAAACCATCATTTCAAAGCCGTTGGGAATCCCTCAGATCAAGCCCTGATCTCACGGATAAGATTTTAACCAAGGAAGAAAATTCCGTACTTACACTGGGTTTATCCTTTTGCCCACGGAAGAATTTTGAATTTGCTCAGACCAGAATCGACGTTTTCAAATTTGCCAGAAAATTAAAACTTCATAAGTTTTTCAAACTCAAACCACATTCCAATACCGACAGTGTCAATACCTCGATCACGGAGAGTAATGTTAATGAGCAATATAGCACCACTTTGAGGTGCAGAGACTTGGGAGGATTAAGAGTGATGGAGGGTTTGGAGGGTTTGGACCGGGAAATTAACATCGGGGATGTTGGTGATGTAACCAACACTCAAATGATTGGGATTGCTGATGTAACACAGAAAGGGGGGGCCAGTGCTTTTAAACCGGTCTCAACTTTTATGCCCATGATGTGTCCTGATGCCATTGATACATTTTCAGAGGCCGTTGTGAGGGATCTCACAAGGCTTAGACACACAAAGAAATATCTACCTTCGAAAGATAATTTTACACAACAACAACAGAAGGCATTAAAATCTTTGTGTGAGGATTCAGGCCTGGTTTGCAAACCTTCAGATAAGGGGGGCAATATTGTCCTTCTTACTAAGATACAATATGAAACAGAAGCCAAGCGTCTGTTGGGAGATACAGCAACCTACATGACTGTTAATGAGAAAATATACAATCAGAGTGTGAATGAATATCATGACATGATTTTAAAGTGGTACAACTTGAACATGTTAAACACGGATGAATATTTGTTCCTACGATGCTTGAGCCCTGTTATTCCTACTTTTTATTACCTCCCCAAGGTACATAAAGATCTTGTTAATCCCCCAGGAAGGCCGATTGTGGCCTCCAATGGAGGGCTTACAGAAAATGTATCTATTTATGTTGACTCATTTCCCTCTCCCATGGTGATGTCCCTAGAATCTTATGTAAGAGACACCAAACATTTTTTGAATTGTATTAGCAAAATTTCCTGGAAAGACAGTTACTGCATGTTGGTCCTTGATATCGCCAGTTTATACACGTGCATTGCACATGGGGATGGTCTCAAGGCCATGGCTAGTTTTTTGGACAAACGTCCACTCAGATTCTATGAGCACAACAAAATGTTACTTGAATTTATGACATTCAGTCTGAATAACAACATATTCCTGTTTGGGAAACAGCTATATAAACAGATGTCAGGTGTTGCCATGGGAGCTTGCTCCGCCCCTAGTTTTGCGAACCTCTTCGTAGGGTGGTGGGAGGAGCAAGTAGCCTGGAGTAACGATAATTGTGTATGGTCTAATAAGATTATAGGGTATCATCGTTATATTGATGATCTGTTTATCATTCTTGATAACCCTATAGAAACTGCACATGATTTTGTTGATGCACTTAATAACAACAATGTGAATCTGAGATTTTCAGGACAGATTAGTCAGACATCTGTAAACTATTTAGATCTTACTGTTTACATTGATGAGAATGGCAGTATACAAACTAAACTCTACAGGAAGGAGACAGCTGGTAATTCTACCTTATTTGCCACAAGTAGTCATCCACGACCACTTATTGAAAGCATTCCTTATGGAGAGCTACTTAGATTGAGAAGGAACAACTCCAATGAGGAGGATTATGAAAGATCAGCACATTCTAGTCTTCAAAGATTTAGAATAAGAGGCTATAGTGAAAGTGTCCTTAATAGTGCTTATGAGAGGGTTAAAAAGTTGAGACGACAAGAGCTCTTACTACCAAAAAAATCTAAGAAGGCTAGTGATGGCTCTTTCCGCCTTATCACCACCTACTCTGAGAATGCTGGGCAGATCAAAAAGATACTCAGAAAGAACTGGAATATCTTATTGACGGATTCTACCATCAAGGCTGATTTGCCAAGTAATCCTTTAGTCACCTACAGAAAGGCCCGATCTCTCAGAGATCATCTGGTTTCAAGTCACTTTCAGTGCCAAGCTTTACCTCCTAAAATGCCGGCTCTCAATGGCTTTTATCCTTGTGGTAAGTGCAAGGCTTGTAAGCATAGTAAGCGGACGCTTACATATCAAGTACCTGGTTTGGCCATCCCTAAACGCATAACCAAGTTTCTCACTTGTTCGACACCTTATGTCATCTATTGTCTTATGTGTCCGTGCGGCCTTCGATATATAGGCAGCACAACTAATGCAGTGAAACTTAGAATTTTAGAGCACATGCGTGCAATTGCTAACAAGGATGCCTCGTACCCTGTGGCCAGGCACTTCGAGAAGTTGCACAAAAGCAATAGGGATCTGTTGGTGTATACTTGTCTCGATAGTGTACCTGCTAATATCAGAGGGGGGGATCGCCTTTTGAAATTAAGACGCTTGGAATCCAGGTACATTATTGACTTGCAATGCAAAACTCCTCATGGATTGAATATGCATGAGGAATTATCAGTACATTTAGGTTGATGATTCATGTAATTATGGTGTTTTCTTTCATTTCATTCTGGAAAGTTGCTGAATATGTATATATGTGTATATTTATTTTTGAAATTTACATCTCTAGACATTTCTCAATTTTAATCTTATTGTCATTTTCGCAATGTTATATCTCATTTGTAGTGAAGTCTATGACCATGCCCATCCAGGGTTTAATTACGTATTACGCATGGAATTTGATGTATGCGCGCACTTGCCCTTTGTCGTATTTATGACTGTGCAATTTAAGCATCATGATCATTAGAGTTGATTGTGACACGATTGCGTGTCAATATACTTTTTCACTACATTTGTGCCCATTCAGGGCTTGATCTGAGGGATTCCCAACGGCTTTGAAATGATGGTTTATCTTGTTTATTTAAACGTATGGTTTCTATTTATATATTTTGTCTTTTAACCATTTTGCCATCCTTTCGCAATGTTATTTTGACCATCTTAAGATGGCGGTCATGGTAGATTGCTGTTTGTTAGTCCTTCCTTGATTGTTACATTGTGAATGACGTTTTTTAAAGCAGACGGGCGCCTCGGCTCTCTGCACAAATTGACGAAGCCCGATGGCGAAACGCGTCTTGTTGCTGTGAGCGTTCCAACAATAAACATCTTGGTTGGAACCACCCCTGCGTGTGCTGCATTCCTTTTGGAGTTAATATCCTTTGGATTTTGGAGCTTTAATATATATATATATATATATATATATATATATATATATATATATATATATATATATATATATATATATATATATATATATACATATTATTAACAAAACATATACAATATTTTTACCGTAGAATAGCGAGAGCGTTAAATTTACTATTACCACTCCAGTGAGTGCAACAGTAGGGAAAGCGTTGGATACCGTAGGGGTAAAAATTACTATACCCACTCCAGAGAGTGCAACAGTAGGGAAAGCGTTGGATAGCGTAGGGGTAAAAATTACTATTCCCACTCCAGAGAGTGCAACAGTACAGAAAGCGTTGGATAGCGTAGGGGTAAAAATTACTATTCCCACTCCAGAGAGTGCAACAGGAGGGAAAGTGTTGAATAGGGTAGGGGTTTAAATTACTATTTCCACTCCAGTGAGTGCAACAGTAGGGAAAACATTGGATAGCGTAGGGGTTTAAGTTACTATTCCCACTCCAGTGAGTGCAACAGTAGGGAAAGTGTTGGATAGCGGAGGGGTAAAAATTACTATTCCCACTCCAGAGAGTGCAACAGTAGGGAAAGCGTTGAATAGTGGGAGGGTAAAAAATATTACTCCCACTCCAGTGAGTGCAACAGTAGGGAAAGCATTGGATAGCGTAGGGGTTAAAATTACTATTCCCACTCCAGAGAGTGCAACAGTAGGGAAAGCGTTGGATAGCGTAGGGGTAAAAATTACTATTCCCACTCCAGTGAGTGCAACAGTAGGGAAAGCGTAAAAATTACTATTCCCACTCCAGTGAGTGCAACAGTAGGGAAAGCGTTGCATAGCGTAGGGATAAAAATTACTATTCCCACTCCAGAGAGTGCAACAGAAGGGAAAGCGTTGGATAGCGTGGGGGTAAAAATTACTATTCCCACTCCAGTGAGTGCAACAGTAGGGAAAGCGTTCGATAGCGTAGGGGTAAAACTTACTATTCCCACTCCAGAGAATGCAACAGTAGGGAAAGCGTTGGATAGCGTAGGGGTAAAAATTACTATTGCCACTACAAAGAGTGCAACAGTAGGGAAAGCGTTGGATAGCGTATGGGTAAAAATTACTATTTCCACTCCAGTGAGTGCAATAGTAGGGAAAGCGTTGGATAGCGTAGGGGTTTAAATTACTCTTCCCACTCCAGTGAGTGCAACAGTAGGGAAAGCGTTGGATAGCGTAGGGGTAAAAATTACTATTTCCACTCCAGTGAGTGCAATAGTAGGGAAAGCGTTGGATAGCGTAGGGGTTTAAATTACTATTCCCACTCCAGTGAGTGCAACAGTAGGGAAAGTGTTGGATAGCGTAGGGGTAAAAATTACTATTCCCACTCCAGAGAGTGCAACAGTAGGGAATGCGTTGGATAGTGGGAGGGTAAAAATTACTATTCCCACTCCAGTGAGTGCAACAGTAGAGAAAGTAAATACTTCATATATAAATAAAAATAACATAAATATTAATACCAATTACAAATTAATTTAAATAATTAATATTTTTAAATATTATATAAATTAATCAATTATAAATACAAATAAAACATTATTTTTTATTAATCATTACCTACTAATATACATTATTTACCAATTAACAATAAATTCATTACCAATCTAAAAATAATAAAAAATTAGATCACGAAATAAAATTTTAAAAAATGTAATTACTTACAATTAAATTACTTCCCACCCTATTCCCCTATAAACCCACAACAGAAAATAAATTAATTACATTAACATAATTATCAATTAATCAATTATTTAAAATTAATTAACAATTATATTTTAATTAATTACCAATTAATAATCAATTAACAATTAATTCAAAATAAATACCAATAAATAAATTAACATATTTAACTAATTATAATTAAATTACTTCCCACCATATTCCCCTATAAACCCATAACCCGCTACAAAAAATAAATTACAAAAAATAACATATTTAAAAATTAATCAATTAAAATTAATTACAAATTGTATTTTAATTATTTAACAATTAATTAACAATTAATTCAAAATATATACCAGTAAATAAATTAACATATTTAATTAATCATAATGAAATTACTTCCCACCCTATTCCCCTATAAACCCACAACCCGCTACAGAAAATAAATTACTAACATTAACATATTTAACAATGAATCAATTAAAAATAATTACCAATTATATTTTAATTAATTACCAATTAATAATGAATTAACAATTAATTCAAAACAAATACCAATAAATAAAATAACATATTTAATTAATTATAGTTACATTACTTCCCACCCTATTCCCCTATAAACCCACAACCCGCTACAGAATTATATTACACAAAAATTAAAAATAATATTAACTTACCTAAAATTCGATATTTTTGTTGTCTATATTCTGTCCATTCGGTATTTTGTCCATTCTATATTTTTGATTCGATATTAATGCTATTCTATTCGATATTTTGGTAGTCTATATTCTGTCTAGTCGATATATTATGTGTATTCTATATTTTTTACTCAATATTATTGCTACTCGATATTAAAAATTCGATATTTTGACTGTACACAGTTCTGCTTAATTTTACGATGCAGTATCTAAATCAGAAATTCATTTGTGTGTTTTTTTGAAATGTGGAGCCTAACACACATTTTGTCATCGTCAGGTAAAATAGTGTCACAATCTATTTCTTATACAACATTTGTTGTAAATAGGTGAATGAGAACTTCTCTGCTCCATCTGTACTAAAAAGGCCCCTAGCTCAATTCCCGATGATTTTGGAGACGTTTTAGGGTTCTTGATGCCTAGGTATACGATTGCATCTCCACCAAACAAAAAAGCACTTACTTCTGTAAAGTACAAATCACCCAAGTGTTTTTTCTCTGCAGTTCCAGGGTATAAGGTTATCTGGTGAAGACGCTTGAGTAACAATCACATTGGAAAAGTTACAGACACACAAAGTCACTGGAGACATTTCCTCAGCGTTCTTTACACAGCTGTAATAGGAGATTCACTATGCATTTACCCAACAAGTTAGTACTTACTAACTAGCCAGTAGAAAGTACTCCAGTTGGGTAGAGGTGTTGCACAAAACAGTGGTGTCTTTTTAGATAAATACACAGGGCAGGATTAATTCTGGCACAATGTTCATTTCACAGAAATTAAATCTCAACGGGAAGCTCAGTCAAATTTGGAAGATTTAATACCATCTTTACAAGAAGTCAAGTTAATCATCAATAGCTTAAGAAGTTCGCAGGCCGAAGGCCCCGATGGGTTATGTGCTGTTACATGCTGAACTATTGAAGTCTACATCATAAACCCAGTCTTTGCAGTCATAATCAAGGGTCACCATATCGCGGAGTCTTAGAAGGACAGCATAAGGGTTCCTGTATATGAAAAAGGAGTACGATCATCACCAAAAAATGATTGCATGTTCACAGTATTTGATATAGCCAACAAAATATATGCTAAGCATCTGCTGCAATTCTTAGATAACTGGATTAGAAAATAAATGGTTTTACCGATGACCCAGCTGGATTTCAGGAAAGACTACTCAACAGGGTATGGGTATTTCACATTAAAATTGATTGTCAAGGACTATATTATTAAGAGGATGGTACACTGATTTATATACAGCATTGAACACCATAAATTGTGAGAGTTTATGGGTCAAAATGCTAACTCAGAACATCTCACTAGCATTATTGAAACTAATACTGATTTTTTTATGATGGTGCCTGTACAAGAGTGGAAGTTGGAAATAATGGACTGCTGTACAATCCCAAGGTTGTATGTTGGCACCTTTACTCTTTTCTATATATATTAAAGATGCCATTGAAGCATTAAGTCAAACTTGTTCATCCCCTGCACAATTGGGTGGGAAAATTCATCTTGTCAATTTATTCTGCTGATGACACAGTTCTATTGGATGCGATACCAAAGGGGATGATGGAGGGAGCGTTTGAGCAAATCAAACACTCATCCCCAGTCAACTGATCTGGGTTTAATCCATCACCATTCTTTAGCTCACTCCACCACCCCAGTTCAGACATGGCCATATGCAAATCAGTCTGACAATGTGCCCCATGGGAAGAGTCCAGCCTGACCTGCCAATCCATGACTTCCCTGGACCAGAAACAAGCATCCTGGGACCGGTTTCGGATTCATAATCCTCATTAGCCAGGCTATCTTGAATCCAGTGGTAGAGTGAGCAAGGGACCCACATCTGGGCATACCTTGCCAACTTAGGGCAACCAAAGCGATACCAAAGGGTATGATGGAGGGAGCGTTTGAGCAAATCAAACACTCACCCCCAGTCTACTGATCTAGGTTTAATCCATCACCATTCTTTAGCTCACTCCACCACCCCAGTTCAGACATGGCCATATGCAAATCAGTCTGACCCTGTGTTTCATGGGAACGGTCCAGCCCGAACTAAAATGATGGATTTAGGCCCAGATCTCTGTACTGGGGTGAATGTATGACATTGTTCTGCATTCTGTCCATCAACTGCTGTTTTTGCATTTGTCACCCCAAGTGGGACGGGTATGCTCAGACGTGAGTCCTGTGCTCTCCACACCACTGGAGTCAAGTTATCCTGGCTGATGACAGGTGATAGCTAGAAACCGGTCCTAGGATGCTTGATTCCGGTCCAGGGAAGACATGGCTTGGCAGTTCTGGCTGAACTGTTCCCATGAGGCACAGGGTCAAGGCTGATTTGCATGTGGCCATGTCTGAACTGGGGTGGTGTGGAGTGCAAAAAAACGATGGATTTAGGCCCAGATCTCTGTACTGGGGTGAATGTATGACATTATTCTGCATTCTGTCCATCAACTGTTGTTTTTGCATTTGTCACCCTGAGTGGAACGGGTATGCTCAGACGTGAGTCCTGTGCTCTCCACACCACTGGAGTCAAGCTATCCTGGCTGATAACAGCTGATAGCCAGAAACTGGTACTAGGATGCTTGATTCCGGTCCAGGGAAGACATGACTTGGCAGTTCTGTCTGGACTGTTCCCATGAGGCACAGGGTCAAGGCTGATTTGCATATGGCCATGTCTGAACTAGGGTGGTGTGGAGTGCAAAAAAACGATGGATTAAACCCCGATCTGTGACTGGGGGTGAATATTTTGCCAATGTGCAACATTCCATCCATCATCTTGTGTGTTTTGCTGTTCACCCTATGTAGGAAGGGTATGCCCAGACGTGGATCCCATGCTCACTACGCCACTGGAGTCAGGCTATCCTGGCTGATGACGGCTTTTATAAAGAGGAAACCATTGGTCGAAAATAAATCATATGATTATGAATGGAACACTAAATAAATGTCCCTTCTGCCAACTGAACACACTGTCACTTTCACATTTGCTTTTGTTTTGAACAACGTTTGGTCCAGAAAGCAAAAACAATATTGCTTCCTGTTTTTAGAACTGCGTATTCGCTGAGTTAACCGCTTAACCGCTGTCGGCAAGTGCAGCAGATTTATTGAGTGGGCGGGCGTCGTCGGCCAATGGACATGCGCTGCACTACGGAGGTAGTGCTCGCGACGGCCGTTGCCCGACGGGCGCATCAAAGGGGTTACAGAACTGCTGGTCTTAGTACAGAGATGCAACAACAAAAGACTCTGTTAGCGTCTCACTTTTTTGATATTGTGAAGGATAAAGTGGCCTATTTAAAATAGTATTTTTGTATGTACAGCCCTTTATACAACAAAAAATTACTTCCATGAAATGTTCAAGGAGAATCATACATTCTCTGAATATGAGAAGTTTGCACTTGGCAATTTGCACTTTCTTATAAAGCCCTTTTTTACTGTTATGCAATATTTTTTACAATTTAACTAGGATGCATTGAGGGTGATGGGTTTGATAAATGATTGGAAGAGCTGTTATTTTAATGTATGTAGCAAATTTACAATATAATCATGTTTTAAAAAATTGAACAGTGCACTTCATTTGAGCTGGTCTTTATATTTACATTATATTGAATTTTGTTACTGCTGCTTTTGCTCAAAAATGAGTTATAAGTAATGGCATCTTTCACCTTATGGGAAATGAATGTGATCTAATTACAACATTCTGATGTTGCTGCTTCTAGTCTAAATTATAAAGATGGTAAATGGAAGATTGTAGAAGGAACTCAATTAGAAATTAATCTGGCATCTTGTTGGAATATAATCAGATGAGGCCTCTTGTTTATAACTGATAGATGAAATATCATACAGTATATAGGGACTGGGTAGATATTTTGAATTCAGTTATATACATAATTTTTAGAATGTAATGGGTTCGTTTTTTTTTTATTTAACCTTTTTGCTAAAGTTCGGTGATCTGACATCAAATTATTTTGTCACTTTGTAATTTGTGTCCACATTGTAGTTGCCATCTCTCTGTCAAAAAGCCAGGTCTTGAGATTCTTTATGAAGACTGCCTGGGAGGGGGCTATTCGGGATTGAGTTGCAGGTCATTCCCAGTGGTGGCTCTCAGCACTGGGCTCCTCACCAACACCCTCGGACCACGCACGCAACCTGGGATTCATTCTGGATTCCACCCTCATGATGACCAAGCAAGTCAACGCCATCTCGTCATCATGCTTCAACACCCTGCGCATGCTCCGAAAAATATTCCGGTGGATCCCCACCGAAACCAGAAAGACGGTCACCCAGGCCCTCGTCACTAGCCGACTGGACTACGGAAACGCCCTATATGCAGGAACCACCGCCAAATTCCAGAAACGACTACAACGCATAAAGAACGCCTCCGCACCACTCATCCTCAACATCCCTCGCCATAGCCACATATCCGCCCACCTGAGAGACCTGCACTGGCTCCCCGTCAACAAGAGGATCACATTCAGGCTCCTCACCCACGCACACAAAGCTCTCGACGACATGGGCCCCGAATACCTCAACAACTGCCTCACGTTCTACACTCCCACCCGCCGGCTCCGCTCCGCCAGCCTCGCCCTCGCCATCGTCCCATGGATCCGCAGAGCCATAGCCGGAGGAAGATTGTTCTCCTACCTGGCCGCCAAGACATGGAACTCCCTCCCCGCACACCTACGACTGATCCAGCACCATGTCACCTTCAGGAGGCACCTCAAGACCTGGCTATTCGAGCAGTAGCAGCACCCCCCCCTCCCTTCAGCGCCTTGAGACCCTAACGGGTGAGTAGCGCGCTCTATAAATGTTTTGATTGATTGATTGATTGATTGATTGATGTAAGAGAAGGAGCAACCCTACTACGGCAACAAAAGATGCAGAGGGGACTACGGCTCAGGCCAGTGAGGAGGAGTGCCGGTGTCTAGTGGGTAGATGGAAGTTCAATTGATGGATGATGTAGGATGGTCCTTGATTGTGCAGAGCTTTGTAGGCAAATGTGAGGATCTTGAATTGACATCTCTTCTGGATGGGGAGCCAGCGGGTGTTTCCGTGGTGGTGGTGATGTGGGTCTATTTGAGGGGGTCCAGCATGAGTCTGGCTGGGGTATTCTGTATGTTCTGTAGTCTTCCGAGGAGCTGGGTGGAGAAGCTGGTGTAGAGGGCATTGCTGTAGTCGAGATCGCTGGTGACAAGGGCCTGAGTGACGGTTATTCTTGTGTTGACTGGGATCCATCTGAAGATTCTGCGGTGCATGGTGACTTCATTGTTTTCTCATTTCATGGTCAGTTTGCTGTTAAGTAGGATCCTTAGCTTGTATGTGTGGTTGGTTGGTGTGGGTGTTGGTTCGAGTTCTTCTGCCCACCAGCTGTGGTGCAAGCTGGAGGTGTTCTTCCCAAAGATGAGCACTTTTGTCTTTTCGGAGTTAAGTTTGAGGCCGTTGTCTCTCATCCAGTTTGCTACTTTGATCATGGCAACACAGAAGGTGGTTTTGGTGTTTGAGGGGTCTTCGGTGAGCGAGATGATTGGTTGCATGTGGTCTGCATAGGAAATTACGTTGAGGCAGTGGGCTCTTATGGTGTCTGCGAGGAGGGTCATGTAGACATTGAACAAGGTGGGACTGAGGGACAAACCCTGGGGTATACCACATATGATGTTCTTTAGTTCGGAGGTGAATGAAGGTAGTCGGATCCTCCATGTGCATTTTGTGAGGAAGGAGGTGATCCACATGAGGGGAGTTTGCTGTATGACAATGTTCTGGGGTCTACTGATGAGGGTGTGGTGGGAGACTGTGTAGAATGTAGGGAAGAGGTCGAGGAGAATAAGGGCCACAGTTTTTCCTTGGTTGAGGAGAGCTCAGATGTCATCCGTGGCAGTGATCAGTGTACTCTCAGTGCTTTGGTTGGCACGAAATTCTGATTGGGAGAAATCAAGCAGCTGGTTTTGCTCCAGATAATCGCTGTTGATTGATGTCCTTCTCAAGTACTTTGGCTGGGTAGGGGAGCAGGGAGAGCGGGTGATAATTTTTAATTTTGCTGTGGTCAGTGGATGTTTTCTTTAGGAAGGTCTGACTTCTGCGTGTTTCTATTTGTCCTGGAAGGTTGCTGTGGAGATGTAGGTGTTGAGGATGCTGGTGAGTTTTGTGCTGATGAGGTTGGTTTCAAGGTTGAAAAAGCAGTGGTGGCAGGGGTCGGTGGGCACTCCAGAGTGATGGATGTATGACGGTTGTTGTGGTCTAGGCGGTGAGTGGTGACCAGCCAGTGATACATTGCTCAGTGTGAGCTGGAGGTTTGTAGTTGCTGAGGTTGAGAGCAGTAGTTTGGGCGATGCTGAGGGCCTGTGTCCAGTGTGCCTTTTTTACTCTGCCCCAGTTGTGGTGGGAAGAGCTGAGACGCTGGTGGTGGTATGCTGGGCATCGGAGATGGTGAAGTGGGTGATTGCGTGTTCGTCCAGGTGAGTTTTGGGAGATGGGTGAATTTTTATTCTGATGCTGGATGAGAAAATGGCATTGAGTGTGCGTCTGGCATCATGGGTGGGTTCGGTGACCAGCTTGAGAGACCAATTTTGTTCAGGTTCTCCAGGAGGGTGGTGGAGTTGGCATCATTGTGGTCATGGATGTGGAAATTAAGGTCACTGAGTAGGAGCTAATGGTAGGCATGGCTAGGGGGGCAATTGAGTTGGTGATGGAGTCACAGTAAGTTGGCAGGGGCCCCAGGGGTCTCTATAGAAGGGTGCCTCTTATCCTGGTGTTGGTCTGTAGTTGGAAACTGAGGTGTTCCATGAGCGGTGTGGGATCATCGTTGGTGGTGGTCCATTGGATGGTTTCCTTGGCTATGCCCCCTCTGTCTTTATCAGTGCGGTCTCGGTGAATCATCTTGTAGCTGTTTGGTCTTGCAGTTGCAAAGTTTGGGTTGGAGGTAGAGTTGAGCCATGTTTCAGTGATGAAGGCTACATCAGGGGAGAGGGCAGTGATGGCATCCCGGATTTCTGTGGCATGCTTGCAGCGGGATCGGGTGTTGAGCAGGATGCCGTGGATCACAAACACCACCAGCTGATCCGCACCACCAAGAAGACAGCATTCAAAGAACGACTGGACAACAGCACCCACAACAGCAAGGAACTCTTCAGCCTCGTCAAAGAGTTCTCCAACCCCAGTGCCGGAAACAACTACATCACTCCTTCGCAAGACCTCTGCGACTCCCTCGCCTCCTTCTTCCACCGCAAGATCGCCGATATACACAACAGCTTCGGCGCACCAACCACGCACCCAACCACCGAACCAACGCCCCCCACCACCACGCGCCTGGACCCAGATCAGCACCGAAGACACCATCCGCATGATGAACACCATCCACTCCGGTTCACCAACCGACCCCTGCCCCCACCACGTCTTCAACAAGGCCGACTCCATCATCGCACCCCAACTCCGGGACATCATCAACACCTCCTTCAACACCGCCACTTTTCCGGAGACCTGGAAGTACGCCGAGCTCAGCGCCCTCCTGAAGAAACCAACAGCGGACCCCACCGACCTCAAGAACTACCGCCCCATCTCGCTCCTCCCTTTTCCTGCCAAAGTCATCGAAAAGACCGCCAACAGACAGCTTGCCGCCTTCATCGAGACGAACGGATCCCTCGACCCTTCGCAGTCCGGCTTCCGAGCCAACCACAGCACCGAGACCGCCTCATCGCAGCCACTGACGACATCAGATCCCTGCTCGACAACAGGGAAACAGCGGCCCTCATCCTCCTGGACCTCTATGCAGCGTTAGACACCGTCTGCCACCGCACCCTAGTACAGCGCCTCAGCAACATCAGAATCCGAGAGAAGGCACTGGAGTGGATCATCTCGTTCCTCGCCGGAAGAACCCATAGAGTCCGCCTCCCTCCTTTCAGATCCAAGGCCACCGAAGTCATCTGCGGCGTACCACAAGGGTCATCACTCAGCCCAACCCTCTTCAACGTCTACATGGGCCCTCTCGCAGCCATCGCACGCAAACACAACCTCAACATCATCTCCTACGCCGACGACACCCAGCTGATCCTCACCCTTACCAACGACCCCGCCACCGCCAGAACCAGCCTACACGAAGGGATGAAAAACGTCGCCGAATGGATGAAGAACAGCCGCCTGAAACTGACTCAGACAAGACGGAAGTCCTCATCCTGGGATCATCGCCCTCCGCCTGGGACGACTCCTGGCGGCCCCCCGCCCTTGGCACCACCCCCAAACCAACGGACCATGCATGCAACCTGGGCTTCATCCTGGACTCCTCCCTCTTGATGACCAGACAAGTCAACGCCGTCTCGTAATCATGCTTCAACACCCTGCGCATGCTCCGTAAGATCTTCCGATGAATCCCCACCGAAACCAGGAAGACGGTCACCCATGCACTTGTCACCAGCCGACTGGACTACGGAAACACCCTCTACGACGGAACCACAGCCAAACTTCAGAAAAGACTCCAGCGCATCCAGGACGCCTCCGCACGACACGTCCTGGATATCCCCCGACACAGCCACATCTCCGGCCATCTGAGAGACCTGCACTGGCTCCCCGTCAGCAAGAGGATCACGTTCAGGCTCCTCACCCACGCACACAAGGCACTTCACGACCTGGGTCCCAAGTACCTCAACAACTGCCTGACCTTCTACGCACCCACCCGCCAGCTACGATCGACCAGCCTCGCCCTCGCCGCCATACCACGCATCCGCGAAGCCACCGCCGGGGGAAGATCCTTCTCCTACCTGGCAGCCAAGACATGGAACTCCCTCCCGATCCACCTCCGGCTGACCAAGGATCATCTCTCCTTCAGGAAGCTCCTCAAGACCTGGCTCTTCGAACAGTAGCGGATCCACTCCCCCCCCTAGCGCCTTGAGACCCTTCTGGGTGAGTAGCGCGCTATTCAAATGCCCATGATTGATTGATTGATTGATTGATCAATTCAAGCCTGCTTATGGTCTTCAGTTCGGAAGTGGCGTGGGATTCATCAAGGGTTGTGTTGCAGGAGAAGCGTCAGTGGTGTCAGATGAAGGGTTCTTTGGTTGATCGCAGGGAGGAAGTGAATCAGCTGTAGCTTTGGTGTCCAAGGTCCAGGAACCCCTTGGCAGTGTATTCACGGTTGGTGGAAGGTCCAGGGGTCCTGGCACTGGTCATGGTCTGGGCAGGGACCAGCGCAGATGGGCTTGCCTTTGGCACGCTACCATTACGTCTGCTGCATGACCACCATAAGTAGTTCTGGGAGTTGGGAGGGGCTGTCAGGGAGGAGTGGGTCGGGAGCGGGAACAGCAGCACTAGCCAGAAGAAAACAGCAGGAATGGGTGGGGCAAAACCAAAGGATACAACCCAAAATGAAGGCAGCAAAGTTAACCTGAATGAAAGTAGAATTAACGGAATACAATTACATTAAAGGCAAACAAAATGAGCTCGAACCAATTAACATGAAATGAAATTAGGCAAATAAAATAAAAGGAAAACCCAACCTAGAGCAGGCAGACATGTGAGCAGCGGGATTGAACTGAAGGCAGTCATGACTGGGAGCGTGGGCCCAGAGTCAAGGAGCTGTCATCGGCAAACGGGGGAGTGGTGAGAGACCAGTGGTCAAGTGTACTTTCTAGAAGTATGCTTCATGTTAGGAACACACTGCTCCTGCTGGGCCAGTTTGACTCCTTCACTCTCTTAGCTGGCAGTCAGGCATCTAGGGACAAAATAGACCCTCAGCTTTTATAGCAGAAAGTGCACACTTCAGGTAAGGTCCCCTCACCTATTGATGATTGGCTGTCAGGGAGACTACAGACTTAGTCACAGAGTAAACATTCCAGTAGTCTGTGGAGCATTCCCTCTCTTGGTAATGAAGAACTTGGACATGGAACAAAGTGGGGTAGTTTGTATTCCACTTTTACACACATTTTCCAGTTAGCGTTCGGTATTCCCTATCTCATGCTTCAGAAATGGTTTGGGTTAGTTCATTTTCAAATGCCATTTCCAGGCTGTTCTCAACACATACACTCACACGATGTTGGTCAGAAAAGCTCCAAATGGCATTTGGATTTTCCTAACCCGTGTTGAAACCCATGTTTCTGTCTGACTCAGAAATATTTTTGACCGACCAATTATGATAGAAGGAAACTGATCGGTCATTCCGGCTCGGTTCAGACTGGCATTCGGAGAAACCAAGTCGGTCGGAGACGACTCGTACAGCTCTACAGACCGCGTTTCCGACCAAGTGATTACGATGTTGGATGCGGACAGCCTTTCCGACTCGGTTTGTCCCACAAGGCACAGATGTAGGAAACTGACTTCCGTAGCAGGCCCCCCTTCACCCGGAGGCCTCAGTTTGGTGCCTCTGGGGGTACCCATGGGACTCCTCTTTACAATCATGCACAGTGTGGCTAGTACCATGGTGCAAGGTTTTCCGCAACCACCCCTGTCTTCAATGGGAGCCTGTGTTGTCGATCGGAACACAGTCTCCCATTGAAGTCAATGAGAGTCCAACCAAACGGTGTTTGGAAACAGCATAATCGGTCGGTCGGACTCCTCGAACCTGAATCAGTCAGAAATTATTCTGGCACGGAGGTGGTCTGAATGCTTTCTGTCTGACATCGTAATGAGGCCCTTAGTGTAAAGTCATGCTTCTCACAGCAGATAGCAAGAATTCAGGTTCCAAGCAACAAGTATTAAAAAAACTGGCACAATGAAGCAGGAGATTTCCACACCTGGCTGACATCATCCTTAATGAAGCAGTAATCAGGGCTAAACAAAAGGGCAGTCCTGACCTAGAAACATCATCATCTTAAACAATAAAACTGTAGTCTCTCCCCTAAATCCTACCATTTACCAAATAGCAGTACTCAGGAAGGATTTGTCAGCAACCCTCAACAACGTTTTATGGATTTCTAAAGTTAGCCTTGCATTCATCCTCCTCACTTCAGTGGCTGGATCTCCACCCTAGAACCAGAGAATGCCAGCAATACAATTCCACTGTCTGAGGAAGTTTTCCTTACCCTGCATCTTGTATCATGCTAAACCAGGGGAATTCAAACTAGATCCTACTGCTTTCAGTACTCAGACTCATATACATAGTACTACTGCCATTGAGGTATTACAGACATATAAGCACTTTGTATACACACAAGATGTCAGCATAAGGTTGTGGGTTACATGTAACTGCAGAACTTTGCATGAGAGGAATAAGTATAATACACTAATCTTTGTGGCACATAGGTAAATATCAAACTACAATAGACAAAACAAAGTATGGTATATTGCCACCACCACCTTTCATGATATATCCACAACAGGCACAGTAGTCCACTGTCTCTACAAGGATATCCCTGGTGCACCCCTTTAAGAAACAGGTCAGGTCTTGGACTTCACAATGTGTAGGACAGGCCTAGGTGTCCGTGTCCACGCTAGATTAGCATTGTATTTGGGTCAAAGTTAAAGTAAGAATATCAGTTTCACATGCAGTTATGACTCAGGCAAGGAGTACACACCTGTTCACCATGCAGGAGACATTCCGTTCCAACAGCGTTTGTATGTAGCATACAGTCTTCCAGGTATATTGGATCATAATATCAACCCATGAAATATCTTCAAGCTAAGCTAACCATTATTTACTCTGTTTTGGGTGTCAAAATGATGGTCTTTATATATGTAGGTGGATATTTAAATTTTTTGACCAAAACATGGTGTACAACTTTCTGCATGTGAGAAAATTATGAGGTTCTATGGGTCAACTTCCTCATAGTGGCAGAATAAATCATAGTTTTAGATGATTTTATTGTTTCATCATACTGGGAATATATCTTTAGATCATTTTGTTTGCATGTGATAACTGTTTTTACAGTCTAGCCTGCGAGAACATGCTCTAGCACATGTCTCGTTTGCGAGATGCTGTTGTATACATAAAATGGCTTAGAGCCTGCCTGTTGCCTACTATTGTTTTGGCTTGCATGGAACTCTTCTTTACAGCCTCATAGTTCATCAAAGCATGTCTAACATCATTTCCGTTCCTCTCTGTGTAGCCAGGACCAAGCACTATTTGATACAACTTAATCCTTGCCTGTACGCTGCTCCCAATGTGATTGAGGTATTAGTTTTCTTAGTGCCCTGCAAACAGAAGGTGTGTGACTGACAAGAATGTGCCCAGCAGACCAAAACAAGTGCAAAGATTTATTTTCTATAGTTAAGTTTCTAATACTTTGCTGAGTTTTCTTTTCTCACTTTGCACTCGTGTTTTCTTTTCTTTTTGCTCACAGATGCTTTTCTGAGTAGCGCGCTCTATAAATGTTTTGATTGATTGATTGATTGATTGATGTAAGAGAAGGAGCAACCCTACTACGGCAACAAAAGATGCAGAGGGGACTACGGCTCAGGCCAGTGAGGAGGAGTGCCGGTGTCTAGTGGGTAGATGGAAGTTCAATTGATGGATGATGTAGAATGGTTCTTGATTGTGCAGAGCTTTGTAGGCAAATGTGAGGATCTTGAATTGACATCTCTTCTGGATGGGGAGCCAGCGGGTGTTTCCGTGGTGGTGGTGATGTGGGTCTATTTGAGGAGGTCCAGCATGAGTCTGGCTGGGGTATTCTGTATGTTCTGTAGTCTTCCGAGGAGCTGGGTGGAGAAGCTGGTGTAGAGGGCATTGCTGTAGTCGAGATGGCTGGTGACAAGGGCCTGAGTGACGGTTATTCTGGTGTTGACTGGGATCCATCTGAAGATTCTGCGGTGCATGCTGACTTCATTGTTCTCTCATTTCATGGTCAGTTTGCTGTTAAGTAGGATCCTTAGCTTGTATGTGTGGTTGGTTGGTGTGGGTGTTGGTTCGAGTTCTTCTGCCCACCAGCTGTGGTGCAAGCTGGAGGTGTTCTTCCCAAAGATGAGCACTTTTGTCTTTTCGGGGTTAAGTTTGAGGCCGTTGTCTCTCATCCAGTTTGCTACTTTGATCATGGCAACACAGAAGGTGGTTTTGGTGTTGGAGGGGTCTTCGGTGAGCGAGATGATTGGTTGCATGTTGTCTGCTATTGTTTTGGCTTGCATGGAACTCTTCTTTACAGCCTCATAGTTCATCAAAGCATGTCTAACATCATTTCTGTTCCACTCTGTGTAGCCGGGACCAAGCACTATTTGATACAACTTAACCCTTGCCTGTACGCTGCACCCAATGTGATTGAGGTATTAGTTTTCTTAGTGCCCTGCAAACAGAAGGTGTGTGACTGACAAGAATGTGCCCAGCAGACCAAAAAAAGTCAAGTTTCTAATATTTTGCTGAGTTTTCTTTTCTCACTTTGCACTCGTGTTTTCTTTTCTTTTTGCTCACAGATGCTTTTCTGAAAAGATCAGTATTATCTTATTGCAAAGCAACATTGATTCTTTCTGATGTGTAATTCTGAAATGATGCTTCAACACATAATTGTGCAGTACACCCCAATCCACCCAACTCCAATCCGCCCCACTCCAATCCACGTCAATCCATCCAACCTCACCTCACCTCACCCGACACCAACCCACTCCACTCAATCCAATCCACACCAGACCAGTCTGATCCATCCCACTCCAATCCAAACCAAACAACCCCACTCCAATTCAAACCACTCACCCCAATCCAATCCACTCCAATCCCCCCAATTTGCCCCACTTCAATCTGCTGCAATCCAATCTGCCCCACTCCAACCCAAAACAATCTGCCCGCTTCAATCCAAAACAATCTGCTTCACTCTAATCTTCTGCACTCCAATCTGCCCCACCCCAAAACACTCTGCCCTACTCCAATCTGCCCAACTCCAATCCAATACAATCTGTCCCACACTCCTCCAAAACAATCTGACCCACTCAATTGAAAATAATCTGCCCCAATCCAATTCGCTCTACTCCACTCCACTCCAATCCAATCCAATCTAATCCAATCCAAACCACTTAACCCCAATCCACCTACTCCATCCCAATTCACCCCACTCTAATCCACCACAATCCACCCCACACCAATCTAGTGCAGCCCACACCAATCTAATCAGCCCCAGCCCAACCCAACCCAATTCAAACTGCCCCACTCCAATCCAATACAAATCACCCCACTCCAATCCAATCCACACCACGCCACGCCAATCCAATTCACCCCACTCCATTCCACCCACCACACTCCATTCCACCCTACCCCCACCCCACTCCAGTGCACCACACTCTCTCCAATCCACCCCACTCCACTCCTCCCCATGTAATCCACTGCACCCCAATCCAATCCATCCCACCCCATTTCACACCACCCCAATCTTATCCACCCTGATCTACCGTAGTCCAATTCAACCCACTCTACTCCAATCCACCCCATTCTATCCCAATCTAACCCACCCCACCCCAGTTCAGTCCACCCACTCAATCCTATCCATCCAGCCCACCACACTCCAATCAACTTCAGTCCAGTCCAATCCACCCCACCTCAGTCCAATCAACCCCACTCCAATCCACCCCACTCCAATGTAATCCACCCCTCCAGTCCTGCCCAACACACCGCTCCACTCCACTCTAGTTCACCCCACTTTAAACCACCCTACTCTAATCCTTTCCACCCTAATCCAGTCCACCTCACCCCAAAGCAATCTAATTCATGCCACTCCTATCCATCCCAATCCAATCCACCTCACCCCATTTCAACCCACCTCTCACCAATCCAATCCACCCCCTCCAGTCATGGCCAATACATCCCCACCACTCCACTCTAATTCACCCCACTCCAAACCTCCCTCCTCTAATCCTATCCACCCCAATCCAATCGACCACGCCCCAAACTAATCTAACACCCCATTCTAATCCACCCCAATCCAATCCACCTCCCCCCATTTCAATCCACCCCTCTCCAATCCAATCCACCCCATCCAGTCCACCTACTCCAATCCACCCCACTCCAGTCAATCCAACCCACTCTACCCTATACCACCCCAGTCCACTCTATGCCACTCCACTCTATGACTCTGCACTCTATGACACTGCACTCCACAACACTGTCTGCCACTGAACCACTGAATTCTACTCCCCTCTATGATACTCTACTCCCCCACACTTGTGTCATTGTTGTAAATATTACTTATGTTAAATTATATTAACATACATAAGATATACACTATGTTCCTTACTGACATCTTGGAACTGAACAGGCGTTCCATGAAATGAGTAAGAAGGTGCTAATCTTAGGCTGGGGAAGAGGGGGAAGAAACAAACACAGCAAGAATGCAAAATCCCTCGTGACCTGTATATCTTCTGTAGTGGCTCTAAATGCTCACTGACCTGACCCTCGACAATTTAAAAGCATTTTTATATGTTTTTGTTTATTCGTTTATTAATTTTAACCATAGTGGATACATCCTACCATGTTTTCCAATTTACATGTTTAAATCATTATTTATAATTGTTTTCCATATAAATTGACATGTTTTACTTGTCAAAGACACATATAAACAAAAACAAGAAGGGAAAAGGATTGTTTCATACATTCCACATATATCTTGCATAAAAACATTTTACAGTGTACGTATCGATTGTGTTTAAAAATGTGACCGTTTACACCCCGTATACCAATACACTCTCTTATTCAAACACAAACACACATATCCTCTCATGTCATAATTTGGTAAATTTCAGTGTGAAAAAAAAATTGGGGTTCAGATAATTATTGGGGTTTGACTCCCACACCCTGCATCTATGTAACCGAATACTTTACAAATCTACCCTTCATTTATTCATTTCATACATCTAGGTGTTGGTATGGAATAAATTCACTCAAACGCCCCAAAGAAGGTACGCATTGTTGTTCAGAATTTGAGCTGTTACAACATTACATTAAAAATAAGACACACATAATAATTGCACAAACACAAGCAGCAAATCAAAATTAGTTCAATGTAAAATGGTTGCAAATGGTGAAACGGGCCGGTGCGACTGTGGATTAAACATGCAATAAGTGGTTTGAACGACAATTGCAGCACATAAACAAAACTAATGGCTACCAAGATGTTGCTAGGAGCTATAGAACTACTTTACTAATTAACTCCTTAGGGTCCCTTGATAGCAGAAAACAAAAATACATCATAAAGTGGTATTGATGTAAATGTTTTGATTCTCAAAATTGATTGCATGGGATCATCATTAGGGCACTGTAAAAAGTAACCCTATTTCCAAAAAGTGAAGATATTCTGCAATCAATGTTAATCCGGCAAAAATATCAGAAGATTGTAAATGCTCAAGATGAAAGGCATGTGACAAATTGGGGTTAGAGAAGAACACACACCCAAAGTCAGGCTTATCAAAGTCCTGAGACGCATCATTTTAACTGGGGCCCCTGGTAGGACTATGCCGTTCTTCTTGCTGCCTCGCTGTAGCTCTTCATCTTCTTTTTCATAACTTGCTCATTCATGCCCCAATTTAATTTGCCTTATGTGTTGTTGCCTGTGGACTTGCTAATTAGCCTCGGCAGAGCAGCGGTACTCCGCGAAGTGACAAAAAACTTCACCGAGCTACGTGGAGTTCCGCAAGCGGCTGAGTGTGTTAGGATCATGACATTCGGGTTGATTTTGAGCACCGGGTTTTTGTCCCATCCTGCAAAATCATTGCGAACTGCACCAAGCACAGCACAAGAGGACGCAGCTTCTTTTTTGCTGCTCAAGTAGATTTTCTACTCAAGCTGCAGCTTTCCCGACATGAATAGAAGGTTTCTCAACGCAAGTGGTCACAACTTGCAGTGACCACTCGCATGGAGAAATCCGACCACCGGTGTTGAGAAATCTCTCCAGGTTGATTTTTCTCATGCTCGCTTGCCAACTAGACCTTGGCAAACGTGAGCAATGAAAAATTTCGCTAGGAGGTGGATCTTCCTCACTCGAGCTCGCCAACTTGATGTTGATGAGCTCAAGCGAGGGAAAAAACTATGGAGCACCGAGTGCGGAAAACTCCAAAAACTCCACGAACGGAGTAGAGTTCACCACCCAGGGGTACTTGCAAACCACAGAAGATCCATAGGAGGGAGACTGCTAGCCAGCAGTGAGGAGGTATTGCAGGTGATATCCTTTGTGAGGCCAGCAATCTTCTCTTTCTCTGCACTGAGAGAGACCTCAGAAACAGCAGCATGCAGGAAGACAGGGGTTTCTCCCAGAATTACTTGCCCTCCATTCTTGAAGGAAATGGCATCATTGTCAGGTTGCTTGTCTCCAGAGTGCTGCAAGTGAAGCAAAATCACATTTGGTAGTTGTACATTAGAGAGGATGTAGAGGGTAAAGCAAGACATAATGTAGATCAAGTATGAAGGACAAATAGAGCATTACGTCCTTTTTAGGGCCATTGTTGCACCATAAAGATACATACACGTAATGACGTATAATTGCATATTGCCTGGGACTGGGACAGATGACTACTTTGAAGATGAACTCCTTGACCCTCAGCTGCTGAACAACTGCTCATGAAGATGGTGGAGGACACATGTCCGTTGATGCAGCAGCTGTGGAAAAGAGTAATGAAAAACCTTCAAATTGTGCAAATGTGACTAAAAAGAACCGTGAAAGATGTCACAAATTGTGACCATGATGAAACATGTAGACTAGTGATATGGTACAGTCCTTTCACATAGACATATATTATAAAAAAATCAGAAATGTGCTGCAAATGGACATCAACAGTAGTTTGTTCAATATGTTCTCAAAAAGTTCTAACTGAACATAGTAGAGGACATAGTAGAGGACCAAATATCTACTCGCAGAAAGTCTCCTGGTGTGATCTCTTGAATGTTGCATAGTGTTGACATAAGGGGCCAGTTAAACCTGTTATCCTTAGGGTGGTCTTCCCCCAAATGTGTTGCCTTCTTCCCTGCAGTTTTACAGAATTACTTTTTGTTGGCCTTAGGGCTCTTTGCACTTTACCACTGCTAACCAGTCGTAAAGTGCTCGTGCTCACTTCCTAAACTTAGCAAAATTGGTTCACACCCAATTGGCACATTTAAGTTGCTTGTAAGTGCCTAGTAAAATTGTACTACATTTACCCAGGACTTGTAAATGATATGCTATTTGTCAGGGTACAGCGTATTAAAATGTTGGACATGTACTTTTAACTTTTACATGTCTTGGTAGTGAAAAACTGTTAAATTCGTTTTTCACTACTGCAAGAACTACCGTTCCCATAGGAACACACTGGGTTACCTTATTACATTTAATACGTGCTAATTTTGAATTGGGAGCAATTGAAAATGTTGAGTTTGGTGTCTAAAGAATTGTATTTTAAAACACTCTTGTATGGTGAATTTGACTTTTAAGTAACAATTCAGAAAATGCTCCCTTTAGAAATTGCACTGGTTGGATTTTTCTTGTTTTGGTTCCAGATAATGTATTAAAATATGCTTTATTTTTAGGTTTCGACCTGGGGAGGGCACGAAGTGCCCCTCCCAGATCGAAAACTTTTGTCAAGAGTATGGATGTCGGCACCGCCTCTGTCTCTCATTGGCTAGCTCCATAAATGGAGGCTAGCCATTGGGAGACAGAGGCTGTCAATCGCGCTTTCTCTTGAAAACGCGATTCGGGGGCGTTTCGCTGTGTTTTTTTAAGCCCCGCCCCTTTGTCCTGGGCCGCGCTGTGATTGGCTGCCGGCCCGGGACACCCCCGTGACGTCATTCCCGGGCCACGCTGTGATTGGCTGCCGGCCCGGGACACCCCCGTGACGTCAGCCAATCACAGCACGGCCCGGGACCTGACTTGTTCCTGGTTGTTTCCTACAAACGAATCGCCGTGGAAGAGTGTTATAAGGAGTCTCTGAAGCTGCCATTCAATAAGATACTGCCGGGGGATAGACATTCGTTGAAAAATCATGTTTAAATGGAAAAGGCTGCTTGTCCGTGTACGCCAGGCCTTCGTTCAGAAAAGAGAAAAAACGTGAACACAATTAGAGGGGGATGTTATAGCGCCAGAAGCATTAGAACGAAAGTACTTCGCTTTTACTTATTCTACGCATTTTCGGGTGCGGTGGGGGATTGCTGGACTTCTTTTGATGGGCGTGTGCTTGCTTCTCACTTCTTTTCAATGGCGGTGGGGCTTGTTCTGGTTTTCAGATCCGGCCACAGACTGCCGGTGTTCAGCTGAGCAGGCGCGGCGCTCTCTCCTCCTCCTCCCGGGCCGCCGCGAGACACTGGCAGCCGCCTCCCTGCAGCTCCAGGCAGCATGACCCGGGGTGAGTGACCACGCAGGGCAGAGGGTGGGAAACACGGGGTTTGTGTGGCAGCGCCGTGGGTGAGGGACGGGCACCCCCGGTAAAACGCATGGCAAAGAAAGATGCGCACTTGTCGCTACTTGTGCTGCACATGCAGGCATTAGGGACTTGTGGACAGCAGTGAGCGGCACGTGTAGTTGCACGCAGGCTGCCCCTGAACGACATGTCACCTGTTGACTTCAGAGGACGCTCGCATCTGCAAGGGTCATTCTGCTCCTCATACATGTGGACTCCAGGGAGGGGCAGGTCTGCCCCGGGAGCGGATGTGCCGGCTCGGGCTCAGAGTTGCGCGGGTCATTGCTTTGTGAAGACCCCATGCAACCCCCCTCCTCCTTCCCCCATTGAGCTTTCTCCTCTGAGAAACACTTGTCTCTTGGGACATAAAGGCTTTCACTGATGACACATGGAATTTCCTTGTGTAACGCCACGCTGTCCGTGGTCTTGGTATATAGAAAAGTACACCGGTGGTTCTCGGAATTTATGGAACACCGTCTTCCTGGGGGGAGGAGGGCTACTTGGGTGATAGTGTCTTAAGTGCAGGGCAGTTGGTTCAAATTATTAGGAGTCGTAACGGCCAGGGACTCTGGTCCAGGGGGATGTATGCGATAGTAACCAGGTACATCACCCCGAGCACTACTTCATGTTCCCAGTAAATGGCATTTCCTACTTCAATTGGAATGCCCCCCCCCCACCCCCAGTCTTTGGTTTCTGGAATTTTGTATATTTCGATTCGTGTATAGCGTTTTGCCCTACACCACAGCAGTAATAGATGTGAAGTTGTATGCCGCCGTCCCATTAGAGCACCATTTATTGTTTATTGACCAGAACAAAAAGTAGTTGTTGCTTCCTATATATCAAGGCGCACTGGCCTAACGGGGATTCTGGGGTGGCCCAAAGAATGTCCGTATTCTGATGTACACTTGTCGGTCCAGCCAGTGTCTAAATCGTTAAATGTTGATTTTTTTCGTTTAACACGTATTCTATTGTTTCTGTATTGTGACTAGGGTGCGTGTGCTAGTTTTCTGTGCTGTCTGCGGAATAGTTGTGTCTGGATGGGGCCCTCGGTCCAGGCAGCTGCGGATGCTGCGTTATTGTTATTCATTAGGACCAATCGGGGTTAACAACACTGCCAGAGCCCTGCTCACGCGTTGTCATCGGTGCCTGGATCTAGTTTCCCATGGGTCGCAGCCGGTCGCTCACCCCTTTCTGTTTTGTTATTATTAATCTGTGTTTTGTAAACACGGATGCTGAGAAGGGGCGGTGCACAGTGGGCTGCAGCATCACAGTCATGTGCTTCGTCTTGTTCTCATTCTGTCTAACTCTACTTTTCAGTTTTCTCTCTAATTTTGTCCATGTCTCTCTCATATCCTTACCTGTAGAAAAATTAAGAGCTATAAACCGACAGCCATCTGGGCTCAATAGCTAAGCCATGGCCTACAACATCAGATGAGGTAAGAAAACTTGGAGTGGTCATGGACTTCGGCTTGTCTCTAATCTCTCAAGAGAGCAAGTTACATAAATTCTCTCCTAGACACATCTTCTCATGCCTTGGTTTCCCACAGAAGGTCCAGGGTAGCTTTGAGCGCGACCTCTCCACAAAGAGTACAGAAAAAGATTCTTCCTAGAAGAACCATTGTTCGTACTCAGAAGTCTTCAAAACATCCAAAATGCTGCAGCCAGACAACTACTGTGCCAGTGTGACTACTCCCCTGGCCCTCCAAGAATTCCATTGTCTGCCATGGCCAGGCGCTCCTTCTACAAGTCATTCTTCCTGCCCACAGGGCCATCTGGGGCAGTGGTCCATCCCTCATTCAAGTAAAACTTCAAAGATAATTGCAGAAAAGAATCATGCACGTTAGACTGGCACCCCTGCCACCCATCCCACTTTACAAGAAGTTGTGCCAGTAGTAGTAGAACTTTCTCCTCCATACAGACAGCAACATCTTGTGCCCACCATACACTTTCTGTAAAACACACGAACCAGCTAGTCAGTAAAGCAGTAATGACCTGGACTTCCCCAACAGACAAACAGATGATTCTAGATTAGATTCCTAAATAATCAGAACAAATAGCCCAAACAAGGATGATAGGCATGGCCATATGTACATCTATTACAAATTCCCATTCAATTCACAAAACTCATAAGGGCTGTAGAAAAGGAGAAAGCCTCTGCTCATTACTCACAACATCAAAACACTTCCTATTCCTGGCTACAAACACAGCCCCAACCTTTCCAGCCATTCACACGCATGGCTACATCTGATAAAATAATGGCACCTCTCTTTCTGTTCATCATACAACACCTACACACTTCCCACATAGGCCACACTACAAAACCACACCCTTGCAATCAATAGAGTTGCATGGCATCCATCCACTAGAAGAGCTTGCATCTTGTCGGGGGTATGAATGCTATATAAATTAAACTGCAACACATTACAATTCACCAGAGTGAGCATTTAGGCATGTCATCAGTCAGGCACAGTAAAGAAAAATACAGTCTAGATAATCAAATCAGCAAGCAAAAAGACTATTCTAATTAAACCAAATGCTATAATTATAGGAAACCCGAGCCCGGTTTCACAAAGTATTTCTGTAGAGACAATTAACCTATTATCATTTAGTAACAGGGAAGTGCGATAAACAAGATGCGCTTCCTGATATGGGTATTTATCTATGGATAGATCCTTAACTAAAAGTTAAAGCACATCACCCAGTCCAAATACAGAGAGAGAAAGACCCGAATACCTATGAGGCATGTTTCAGGAACAGTAAGTATCTGAAACAGATCACTGAAGCAAATTCACCTGGTGGAATCTTTTACATTTTGACTTTACCTCACAGTGCTCAGGAGTCTGAAGTATTAGAATGTTTGGTTGAGCGAGTTTGGGTTCAGAGGCAACTGCCATAACCGTTCCTCCTTTTTGCTTCACCGGAAACCTAGTGTTTATACACATTTAATCTCTATAGTTTATGATCTTCAGATAGGTTCCCAACGTCAGGAAAAACTTTTTAAAGACGCCTCTGTCAGCAGAAATCAGCATAAGTGCCCTGGAACCCACAGCCACAGTGGGGCTGCTTCTAAGCACTGTCTCTGAGTAACTTGTGAACTATCAACTTTCACCAAAACATGCATGTAAAAAGTCCACCCAACCACTAGATTCTACCCCATCACTGCAGTAGACCTAGGCTTGCCATTGACTTTCCTTTAACTTTGCCATTGACTCGTATTGTTACACATGTGACACGTGTCAGACCCTGTTCAGGAGGCCACAGTGCACACAGGGAATGCTGGGCCCCAACCATGCTCTTTGAGGTCATTTACCACAGGTGGTCTGGGATCTGTCCTACTGTGGTTCTGCAAACTGGGCCAAGGATACCTTTTTCCACACTTGAATCACAGGGTAACGAGGTTGCGGAGTCACAGATTTCTCTGTGAGGTAGAGTTGGGTGCCCTAAAACTCAGCATCCAACTGAAGACCAACTATTACAATGAAGTATTGACCATCCCATTGCTACCTTCTTGAGTCAAAGAAAGGAGGAATAGCAAGGTAGGAAAATAGTGGCAAAGGCAAAAGGAATGGATGAAAAGACAGTGAGTGTACAGTAGCCGAAGGAGTAGACATGATGCGGAATAAACAGCAGGCATCCTTGGTTTTCACCACCCCTGCATTCAGCAGCGCTGGCAGCAGTCTTCAGAAACATAACCACGTCTCCACTTATTTATTTTACAAATTAATGCTGCTCTCAGCTGTGTGTTTACCTCTCTCTCAGGCTCTTTGAGCATGTGCCATGCTCTTCCTCTGTACACTAGGGACTCTGTTTTGCAGCATCAGACGAGGTCACAGCTACCACTGCTTCTGAATGTAAGGCTTCTTTCCCAATATGCTAATGCCAGACACACAACTGATGGTCTCATTGCTGTGGCCCACTGAAAGGGCACCTCCCCTTAACCACACTCCTCTCCCTGAAATAACCTTTCATCTACAACGATGCTTCTCAGCACAGCACCTAAGGAAGCAGTGACCTTGAGCCTATGAGTTGCAATACACTGAGGTAGGTACATTAGTGATTGCACCTGGGTCACCTTTAAACTCACACAGAAACACTGGAGGTCTCTCTCGTTCGCCTTGGAACTAACCAACGCAACACTAGCCCTCTGGGCAGTTTAGGGCTTAGGTTTTAAACACTCCGGAACCTCTCTCTTGTAAAAACAAGTGGACAACACAAGCGCCTCATTGATTCAGTGGATTGGAAAAATAACCTGGAGCTTGACTTCCCTTGGTCCACTTTACTCTGATCACCATGTGAGTTCATGGCCTGGGGCTTGTTTCATTGTTGTACTCATTGAGACATTTTCAGTGACCTCCCAAGAACTCCATTTGCCCTTGACCTGGTGTGGCCTACCCCTGAATCTTGGCATACATCCAGGTACGAGCACAGTGGTCAGCAACCTTAAAGACCTTTGCACGTTGTTTCAGCTCTACATGGCAGCTGTTTGTGGGCCCTTCTGCATTGATTTAAATGTTGTGATAATTTTCACTTTGGCATGGCTACCTGCATGTTTATAAACTGCTAACACCCACCTCACAGAAGGAAGAGCTGGTTATATCTATTCTCCTTATCTCTTATGAAGCTGCTCAGGGTTTTTCATCCTAACTGCTCCTTTCATGTGCTTATAAGCATTCCTCTGATCTGCCCCCACTTTTAAAATGGCTTCTGTGACACCCACAAGCAACATGCCAGAAACGTCCCAAATACAGCATCCCAACTTTCCTCTGCAAACTAATTCAAATAGACGTAGTCTCACCAGAGCATCACAATCTTACTGTAAATAAGAAATATCTTCTTACAGTTATTGAGGTGAGAGGCTCAGTTATGAGCCGACTGGCCCTATTGTAGATAGTGCCATTGGAGTGGATTCTCTGAGACTGCATTTTTACCCGTTTCAGCTAATTACTTCTCGCCTCAGACAGTGTATGTACTGTCGCTTGCAAGACATTTTCTTAATTAAAAGGAGGCTTGGAGTCCACCAATTGCTTGCCATTTGTTGACTTCATTGTCACTCTTATTTGCGGGCTCCTGATTGGTCAGCACATGCTGTGAAACTGTGAACAAGACTTTATTGCATGATTAGTTCAAACCTTTGCAACATGAGAAACTAGCATCAAATCTCAGTTTACAAATTCCATTGAGTTGGGTAAGGTGCTGAATTGTGAAGTGCATTCATATGTGAGTTGAGAGACAGGGAGTTTGCATCATTACTCTAACAGGAGCAAATAATATAGAAATTATATGGAAGACTTTTGGAATGAATAGACATCTACTATGGATAACCCTGTTGTGTGAACTGGGACGTGTCAGTTAGTCAACAGGCACAAAGAGGGGGCAGATGTCGTTGGGGGGGGTGAAGTCGCAGGAGAGGCCCCAGTGGTGGTCAGTTGTTTATCAACCCCTTCGCATGCAAGATCCTGAGCCTCTGTCAGACATGCAGTTTCACTTTCTCTTCTATTTGTTTCTCCCTTCCAGGGAGCATGGACCAAGTACCAATTGCTTCTTTTTAGGTTTCGCCTGGCGTCCGCTGCGCAGCAGCGTTCGCGCAGGCGAAATCTGTTGATCTACACTATGTGGCTATGTTCCGCCTCAGTCTACCAGTGGCTAGCTCCATAAATGGAGGCTAGCCATTGGAAGACATTGTTGTCCGTCACTCCTTCCCCCGTCAGGACGCGAATCGGGGGCGTTCCTGTGCGTTTTTTTAAGTCCCGTCCCCTTTTTTCATCACCCGCCCCTTTTTTCGTCACGGCATTTGGTTTTGGTGTTCATTACGAGTCTTAGAGGTAAGACGTGTTTATTATTTATTTAGACGTGTTTATTATTTATTTTTAGTAATTTTTTGTTTAGAGTTAAGCTATGTTGACTCTGCTTTTAATGTTTTTACGGCTTTCTGTGTCCCGTCGTTGACTTTACTGCTAATGTGTGTTTATTTTTTTTAAGGCTTATCCCGTGTCCCGTCGTGCCTGGCTGTCGTCTCCCTTTCCCGTCGTCCATGTATTCCTTTCCTATATTTTTAGATGTAAGCCATTTTGACTTTGCTGCAAATGTGTCTTTATTTTAAATTCACTTTTTAGCCTTAACATGTCGCGAATTGGGGGCGTTCCCGTGCATTTTTTAAAGTCCCGCCCCCTTTTTTCATCACCCGCCCCTTTTTTCATCACGGCATTTTGTTTTGGTGTTCATTACGAGTTTTAGAGGTAAGACGTGTTTATTATTTATTTTTATTAGTAATTTTTGGTTTAGAGTAAAGCTATGTTGACTCTGCTTTTAATGTTTTTAAGGCTTTCTGTGTCCCGTCGTTGAGTTTACTGCTAATGTGCCCCCCAGTCACAGGGCTGCGGATGGGGCGTCGAGGGTCACGTAAAAGACATTATGGAGTTCTATAGCACTACACGGCCCTGGCGTGGTTCCTGAAGCTGGGAGATCTCTTCGGGAACCTGCTGCAGTAACAATATCTATTGAGCGTCATAACACAGCCGTCGAATGAAAAGCAATAATGGAGCTCGGCGTCCTGGCCGCTCACCTGAACCAAATACGTAATACTTTCATTTTTGGAAATATTTTAGGATAGAAGTATAGCATGGCAGACACGCACAGAGATAAATAGTTATATACGCACACTCGCACATTTTGCAAACGTAGCATTAATATATGCTCATCAATATATATTACTCATCAGTTTTCAAACATAAACAAAAAAAATTTGTCATGGAGATTGTCAATAGCTCTAACTTTTTGAAAGGCGAAACCGTTGCATTGTAAATGCTTGTTCTAAATTGGTGAGTGATTTTTCTGGTGATGTGTTTTCTCTCTGTCACTGTGTAAGTGCTGCATAAATACTTTACACATTGCCTCTAAGTTGAGCCTGAATGCTTTTGTGCCAAGCTACCAGCGGGGTAAGCACAGGTTAATTTAGTGAATTGTGGTTCACTCTGTAAGTGATTGTGTTTTCTGCTTGTTAAGAAGTCACACCCACCTTAACTTAGAACTCAGTTCCTAACAGGGCCATTGTATTACTGCTGCTGTGGCAAGAGAAGCACATACAGAGTATTGAAATATCTCAACACAAATAATTGTGTCCAGGCTGACAGATACTTGGTGAAGGTTGTGGTAAGCAGATGTTCACGAGATGTGAGGGAGTGTTATGATTTGTGATAAACGATAAATCAATCTATAATTGACTGCAAGGGGGACATGGGCTGTTTGTGTGGGTGATAATACTCAAACACATGTTCGTACCAATGGAGTAGCACAATTAAAGTGTGTATTTTCTCACATCCGATTTATAAATCCATCCATTATACCTGTTGGTGAGACCTGATAGACAATGACATTCTTTAGTTACCATAACACAAACTAAGTACAGGTTAGGTGGTATTAAGCAGGTAATCAAAAGCCAGCCCTGGAAGCTGTTGTGCTCTCCTCCGTGTATAGCCAGCTATAGGATGTCTTTTCCTGCACCTATAATTCCCAAGCGTCTGATAAGAAACATGCATACTCGAAATGTCAACGCTACAGGTGTCAAGTGTAAACCTGGGATTAAAGTGACAATTAGGAAAAGAAAGGCAATAATAAGTCCGAGGCAGCAGTTTAGGATACATGATAATACATAAGTGGAAGTCTGTTTTAAGAAGAAAGCTGTAGCCAGATGAATTTAATACAGAAAAGGAAATCTGAAAGCAAACAAAACAGGAGAAACCTCTAATGGATAGCACTTAGTTGAAGAATTAACAAGGCTGCACTGTCGGAAAGTCACGTCGATTTTACTTATTTTGAAGAAGCAGATCATTAAAAAGTAATAATGATATCACTCAATGAAAACAAGCGAGGCGTGTTTGCTGCACCTCTTGTTTGTATTAGTAGTTAGGTTTTCCCAGCAGCACCCACATTGCAGGAAGAAGAAACGTTTGCTTACTCACTTGTCCCTAATTAAAAGTTAAGTAAGTCGATAACAGGCAACAGTAGATTTATATCTATTTTAACATTTGAGAAAAACCTCAACCTTACCGATTATCAAAACAGCATTGTCTAATGTGCAGACAACAGAATAAAAAGCAGGTGCTTTACTCTGAACATTGACCAACGTGTTTTTTTACATTTAGTAAACAAAGTTTATGTATGATTCCGGCTGAAAAATACCTGTGACTCTTGTCAACTGTTCAAATTCATCTGAATCCAAATAAAACAGAGAAAGGTTCATGTCTGACCAAAGAAAGCCAAGGAAATGGAGATACAAAGGGGGTCAAGAGGGACATAGCTATTGAGTCACCAAAAAGCCAGTGGTAATGGAAGTATCATCACACATCTTGTTACATCAAAGACATCACTGGAAGTGACATCATATGATTTTTAATCTCAAATTTTTCCAGGCAATAATGTCACATGACCTTAACTATGATGACAGCAGAATAATTGGCCTAATTGAACAGCCGAAAGACTGCATAATTAGGGGCCTATTGCGAGGTTAGTCGTAAGGCATCCAAACTCAATTGGGAGGCCTTACAACCAACATCATCCTTTTCACATCGGAGAGGCTGATTTTGATTCAGGCGGTCGGAATTCAAACCAGCCGTTCATTCTGGATGGGTTCTGACGGCCCAAGGAGCCCGTCGGCCAGTCAGAACTGGCCTGTAATCTAAATGGACCGCGGTTTACAGCGTCTGGGTACCAACTGTGGTTTCCGGCAAGGTTTCCATGCCGGCCTTTCCGACATGGAAACCCTGTCGGAAAGCATGTTTGGGGCCCCCTTTCCTTGCGGCCTCCGGTTGGTGGCCGAGGTTAATCCCTGCACCCTGTGGCCACCTCACATTTCCCTATGGGAGCATGTACTAGGGCCGATTTATGGCCCTAATGGTCCCATAGGGAAATGTCAGAATGCGACCACACTATGTGCAGTCGCATCATAAGGAGGCGGTCAGGACCGCCGAACGGAGGTCGGTTGGACGCAAGTCAGCCCGACATAGTAATAGGCCCCTTTATGTAACAATACAACACAGATAAGTGCTATTTAGTTACCACCTATATTTTAATTATAGTCACAGGAACATTACTCATATCTCTTTGCATTAAATGGAAAAATATTTGTTCGTTTGAATGGGAGGATATAGTGCCACAAAACACAGAACAATACTGAGATCCTAAAATAGTGATACCACAAACAGTCATGATTTAATGACTTCCCTAGTGTATAATTCAATGAGAAAGTATTTCCTAACTCACAGGGAGAGGCAAACAACAGACTTAAAAACACTTTTGTATTTATGTCCACCTCATTTAAATGTATATGGACCATGTATTGAATATGAACTACGTTACTTGCTTAAATTATTCCTTATTGTTAATACATTTTGATTTCTGTTAATTTGTAGGGCGCCACCACTCATGCAAAGCACAGAGCTAAATGTTTTCTTTAAACACATTATTTTTCATTTATTCCCAATAATGAAAATGGCAACAACTTGTTTATTAATATGTATTTTTTTATTTATTTAATCACAGTAGGTGCATCACACTGCTAAATTAATGTCCCAGTCCCAGTGGAAGCTACAGAAAGTAAACAGTGATCCTTAAGACGCTGTTTATCTTCTGTTCTTGGCACTGATTTCATCGCCTCTAAGACCAGCATCTCAATAGACAAGCCAGTGGTCACAGCTGCGACCCCGAGTGACCCCGAAATGAGATCCATGAAGACTAAGTTGTTCTGTTGATCAGTTTGTTATGTTAGTTGAACCCAGAGAGCAAGCTTGCAACTCACTAGTCTCTTGATGTTATAGGAAATGGATACACATTAGCAGTAAGGAAAATGGGACCTGCATCATTGTTGGCAAGGTGCCCGAGACATAGTCAAATATCCTCCATCAGTAGGAGACATTGCAAAGGATGCAAGCGAGGGGATATGTGATCAATTTTCCAGACTCAAAAAAATTCTGGCAGCCGTATTATGGACATGTAGGTGAATGTTGTCTATAGCTCACCTTTCTGTGTCAAAATAAGAAAAAATAATGCATCTCCTCTGCACAGTGTGAAGAGAAGCGCAGTCATAATGTACCGTAATAACTGCAGTTATAAGAGAGCTCAGAGACAAATCTGAGGTCATTATGAAACACATTAGAAGAGAGCATGGAACAGCATATGAGGGTCAATGACTGAAATTTTATTAAGGGTTCATTTTTGACAACCAAAGATAATGGCCTCATAATCAGATTCAATGCTGCACCATTAGAACTCAAGTTCTTGACATTTCACTTGGGTCACAGAGTCCAAAAATACCAGGCTCAGAAGCTTACCAGGAGTACACCAGCAGATTAGCATTAGAATGGTTTCAGATCATGGTGGTATGTTACAGAAGAAAGAGTATCCAGAACGTGATCAGCTTTACCAGTGTATCTTATTCTTTATTACATTGTCTTAAAAAAAATACATCATTTCATTAAGCCCTGAGTAAAAGCCATTCGGCTAAGCCTGATATTTCAAACAACTGTGTAGTCTTCAACAGAGGGAGTTACTTGACATCTTGTGAAAGTTTTTTTTGGTCTACTTACTCCCTTTACCCATGTGTTAAATGTCTACACACTTTGAAAACACACTGTAGTTCATATTGGAATATTTGAAATTCAACTACCAACTCATCTGTATAATCTATTTGTTATTATTCCAAATCTTACAAAAGAGTTTGCCTCTGTACATCTTTACAGTAATTCATCCTGAATATGTAGCATTCCAGTATTCATACAATATTCACAAATGCAATTGAATTCCTACATTGATATTTAGTGAACAAGGGGCATATTCTAATAGTTAGGTGAAATACAAATGAAACCCTCGTTTTTCATTTTTATTTATTTATCTCTGCATTCATTTTTAGTAATTTCAGTAACCCCCTACTTTAAGATTTTCCAGGATACTGGTATGTTTATGTAAGAAATGTAACAATACCAGATATTTAGCGTTCCTTTTTTATTTGCCTTAATATGTTCCAAAATATGAACTTTAAGTAGGCGCATAGCACTCCCTATATGAATCATGTCAGAAGGATAAACTTGAACATAGACTGTAAATTGTCTCCTATTTTTATGACACCACATGTCCAGTTAGTGACTACATTTGTTATTCTTTTACTCTTATTTCCTCCATATTCTCATATTTTACACAAATTACAGATTTGAAGCCATATTATTAGACATGACTACCAATTCTCTTGATTAGTAATCAAATCAGCAACTAAAAACAAAAAGATAGATGGTGTAAAGTATATACATTCATGTAGGAATTGGTACAGCTCTGTTTTAATATTTCTTTTGCACACTATAATGAAGTTAATTACTACCTCTGGTGAATATAGTGATATATGTTTCAAAAGAGAAACCCTTTCAGAGAGGAAAGGGATTCTGGGGAGGACAGGGATCTAATTTAGGAGGTCCAGAAGAACATGCTCCTATGATCAATACAGAAGATAATCAAAGGATTTGTGTTCCTTAGTGAAAATAAAGAGTGAGAAGGGCATGAAATCTCACTTTTGTAGAGTGTGCCTAAGCTGGGGTGACAGGAGTGGACAGTCAACAAGACTGTTAATGTTGCCCTCACATATCCCCTATAGAATGTCATGCTTCATCATCGGGTGTTGCTCCTCGTTGGGCCGGCACTGCAATGCCCAACAAGTCCCTTGAAGGGTCGCTGTTGCAGAGATCTTTTTCGAGGTTGCCGTATGGATGAGTGCAGTTTAAAAACTGGTAAGGGAATTTCCTAATACAACACTTTATTAATAGGAATACCCTTCTAGAGATAAAAAGCCTAGTCTAGGTTGTTGCTATCTCAGGTTAAATAGGAAACCAGGTAGTCAATCAGGTGTGGAGACAGTTAGGGGAACTGAGCTTCCTGTCTGACGAGTGGAACCTAATGGTGGTCACACCTCAAGAAAATTGTAGTTGTCAACATGTTTTGCGTCTATGTTGATCTTAAGGATCCGGGGCGCTTCGTCAGGGCAAAAAATGTACATACGGTTTGGTTTGGTGGCCCAGTCAGCACCTAACCTCCTCCAAGTCCCGAGAATAATTGGAAGCTTAGGCACACTCTACAAAAGTGAGATTACGTTCCCTTCTCACTCTTTATTTTCACTAAGGAATACAAGCCATTTGATTATCTTCTATATTGAGCACATAGTGATGTAGCCTGTCTGCTTTTCTAAAAACAATTAAGGGGTCGATTATGATGCCCGGCAGAAAGCCTCCTCCCGACAGTCGGAATCTCCTAGGTCAGTTTACAATCCGACTGACCGATTACGATGTTTGATGCGGGTTTGTAAACCTTGCAGTCTTTCCAAATCGGTTCAGACCTGCTCTCTGAAAATGTGTGTCTGTCGGACACGCATTGTAGAGCTCTACAGACAGCGTTTTTAACCAAGTAATTCCGAAGTATGTTTCCAACAGCCATTCTGAGTTGGCCTGTCCAACAAAACAAGGCTGTCAGAAAGTGACTTTTGGAGCTCCTAGCAGGGCACCCTTCATCCTGCGGCCCCCAGTTGGGGGCTGAGGGGGTACCTAAGGGATCCCCTGTGAAACCCTGCACTGTGTGGCAGAGCATGGGGTGCCTGCGACAGGGTGCAGAATTTTCCGCACGCCCCCCATTTTCTTATAGGACCCAGTGCTGTTGGGCGGAACACGGGCTCCCATTGGAGTCAAAGGTAATCCAAACAAATAGTGTTCAGGCACATCGTAATCAGTCAGGTGGAACCGCCGACCGCAAGACAGTCAGTCTTGATTCCCAGTCCGTGTCCAGAGGAAGAAACTCTGACCGACATCGTAATGAGGCCCTTATCGGCGATGTATTTTGTGGTTTGGACTTTACTCTTAGCGGATTGGAGAGCAATCTTACCTTAACCTCTATAAATTAATCTCTACCACATATTGGAGGCTTCAGCATTTTCTATCAGACACTCTTGAAAAATTCCTGCTCATCCTCAATACTTCCCCTTAGGGGATGCTTAATATGTTTGCTTTCTGTACAATTTAGTGGATTTATCACTTTCACAAATACTCATGGTTAGACCTGACAGCCTTAGAGTGGTCTTCCACCCAAATTTTTCTGACCTTGTTTTTGCTGGTATTAGGACTCTGTGCACTTTACTACTGCTAACCTGTGCTAAAGTGCTTGCACACTTTTCCCTAAACATGATAATATCCATTTATCCCCAATTGTATAAGTCCCCAGTAAAGTGGTACTCCTTGTACCCTGGGCCTGCAAATTAAATGCTACCAGTGGGTATGCAGCACTGATTGTGCCACCCACTTACATAGCTCCTGAACCATGTCTCAGGCCTCCCATTGTAGACCCTGTGGATGCAGATTACACTGCCATATCAATATGGCAAAAACAACTTTTGCCAGGCCCATAACTTCCCTTTTTATACATATAAACCACTCCTAAGGTAGGCTCTGTGTCACTCAGAGGGCAGGGTGCAATGCATTTAAAAGGCAGGACATGTACTTTTAAGTTTACATGTCTTGTTAGTGAAAGCCCCCCAAATTCATTTTACACTATTGCAAGGCCTATCTCTCCCATAGGATAACATTGGGATTATCCTATTACATTTTATAAGCTACATTTTCAATTGGGAAGAGATACCAGTATGTGTATAGCGCACGACTACCTCAGGCGAGGTGTCCCGGCGCTCGGGGCTATCAGGAAGATTAAGCGAGCTATTGCCCAGAGTCAGAAGGTGCTGGGCTAACCTGCCACCAGCCCCAGGTATTGAAATGTGAGCCCCAGTGTTCTGGAGTCAGCTGCCCTGGCCAGTGCACACCACCTCTTCCCTTGGATAAGCCTCCAAGGCTGGTGTCGTGGAATCACAATTTAAATTCATAACTTATGGTGCAGTTATATTTTGAATGGCAATTCTGAAAATGCGAAAGTTGGCATTTTCTTACTTTCGCAATTTGGTGCCTGCTGCCTGCCTCTGATCAGTCTGCGGTGGGTGACAGATGAGCTTTGTGAATTTCCACTAGACAGCCACACACAATGGGAGCTTAGGTACTTGATGGGCCATCCAGGGATGGTGGGAGGGAGGAGCTGGACCCAGAGTCACTTATACCTGAATAGGCTGTGTCCTATCCCCACTCAAAGTACTGCATAGCCCCCATAGTGAGTCTGGGGCTAGGGCAAGAAGGGAGGACCTCTGTGCACGTCAAAGCCCTGTCTTTGAAATCTACCCCACTTCAAAGGCCCCACTGGGTATCAGTACTCGACCTCTGACATCATGGCTTCAGTACACTTGTGCACCTGAAACCTCTCAGTAAGAAGAAGTGCTGAGCTGTTGAAAGTTATGCAACTCTGCTGGATTGCCATTTGCTGGACTCCTATATCGCTGTGTTGTCCAGCCGCCTGCTGCTCTCTCTTTCCTGGTGAGAAAGATTGGGCCTGCATCACATGAACCTAGAGTGACTCCAAGGGCTAGTTAGCTGGCCCCCCTGATCTAAAGTCTCAGGGACATATAAAACTTCCAACCATCCGGCTCCTGCACCTGGACTCTGCAATCTATGAGTCTGCCCGGCCAAATGGTGTCACCCAGTCCTGGTTCCTTCAAAGTTGGCCTAAGGTGTTTGCTAAACTGAAAGTGACGCATCCTCTGCTGTGAGAGCAGACACAGTGCATTGATGCCTTGCGGGAACAAAACTGGTGCATTGCCTCAGAAACAGAACTGGTGCATTGCCTTTGGAACCAATGCATTGGCTACGGAACCACTGCTTCGGGAGGAGGAACCCAGTCCTTCGCCTTTGGAACCGCTCATCTCCGAACTGCTGCTTTGCCTTCAGAACCGATGCATCACCTCTGCTGAATGGAGAAAATCAACGCATAACAACTAATGCGTGGAGAAAACCAACGCATCCCCCCTGCTGCGAGATCAACACCAATGTATCACAAAGCTGCACCTCACATTTTTGTTGACACAACCAGGATTAAGGTACTTTTGTTCAGCAGGCCTCACTGGGCCCCCGTATCCAGCCCACGCTCAATCATGGTTGGCCTAAACTCTTAACTCTATCATGGTCCGGTGGGACTGGGTATCCTGAGAAAGCGTTTATTGATTCGAAGTGCTATTTAACAGTTTATTCTTTATAAATTCATATCTCAAGTTCTAATTATTGGATGTTTGTCATTTTGGTCTTATTTTATTTATTACATGTAGTTTTATTTTTCTAGTGTGGTGTGGTATCTTTTTGTGTTTGCTGTTTTCACAGTCTTACTGTATGAAGTGCTGTGCAAATACTTTACACACTGTCTCTAAATTAATCCTGACTGCTCCGTGCCAGAGGGTGAGCAAAGGGTAATTTAGTGTTTGCCAGACACTTACCCTGACTAGGATTGTAGTTTCTGTTTGACTAAGGTTAACACCCCAGTCAAACAACAAGCTCATTTCTAACACTAATCTCAGGGGCTGATTACGATGTTATTTGGAAAGGCTCGAAGCGGGATTCAGAATTAGGGAATCCCGATTCGGAACCTATATTTCTGACCGAATCAGACACATTTATGAATTGCCGATTAAGGTGCAAGGAAACCGTTCGGGCTGCCTGAATCGGTTCCAAGTGGCATTCGGACAACCCGAGCCATTAGGAGCCAAATCGCACAGCTCTATGGACACGGTTTCTGACCAAGCCATTACGATGTCCGATTCTGACAGCCGTTCTGAATCGGTCTGACTGACAAGAAATGGCTGTTGGAACCTGACTTTGGGGGCCTGTAGCAGGCCCCCCTTCACCCGGAGGCCTCCGGTTGAAGTCAGTGAGGCTGCCCATGGAAACCCTCTTTACAACCATGCATGGTGTGGCAGGTACAACGGGATGCACATCACAGGGTGTAAGGTTTTCCCCAACCACCCCTTTTTTCAATGGGAGCCTATGTTCTCGTTTGGAACACAAGCTTCCATTGATTTCAATGCCAGTCCGACCGAACGATGTTCAAAAACATCATAATCGATCGGTCAGACTCGGAGAAACCGAGTTGGTCTGAAACAATTCCGAAACCGATTTGGTCGGAAGTGTTTCCAAACAACATCGTAATCGGCCCCTTACTGTAAAAGAAATTCATACATATACTATCATATTTAGAAGTCAAACTTAGATTCAAATTATTTGTGTTGATAGCCACAAAATGATCTTCTTAATCATCTGTTTTGGTTCACTGACAAAATATCAAAATCCAGTACAAAAATATTGGATACAATTATTGTCATAAATCATTGTATTAAATATTGTGTTAAGTATATATTAATTAAATATTAATTATATTAAATAGCAACACTATTTAAAAAACTAAAATGGATTGGGTACATATTTAAAAAGAAATGTATTACAAAAAGTTAAACACACATTTAAAATAAAATAATATATATTTACAATATCTACTTAAAAACAGTTCTTTTACTATTGATTTAAAATTATAGAATAAATTCACATTTGTAAATAAAAAAATATAACAAATAAATACATATATATTTATGTTATTGGTAATTAAAAAAATATATATATATCTATACCAATAACATAAAAATATTAAAAAAATAAACATTTTAATTAAAATAAAAAGTAAACATCATACAAATCTTACAATGTAATAAATTTATTTTACACATAAAACATCATTAATTATCAATATTATTATTTTAAATAAACAAAGACATAATAATATAAATTATAATAATATAAAATAAATTATAAAATAATAAATGTAATACATATACCATTCCAACTACAATTTATACAAAAGTAGGCAAGTCATTATAGTAAGTATGTAAAAAATGTACTACTCCCACTTCACACAACACAAAAGTAATGAAACTAATTAAAATGTATAATTCTTCCTCCAATCAATGCAACCATAGGGAAAGTGCTGGATTGCGCTGGGGTAACATTTACTATTTCCACTCCAGTCAAATCAACAGTAGAGAGATTGTTGGATTGTGGACAGGTAAAATGTACTATTCCCACTGCAGTCAGTAGAACAGCAGGGAAAGTGTTGGATTGTGGAGAGGTAAAATGCACTATTCCTACTCCGGTCAGTGAAACAGTAGGGAAAGTGTTGGATTGTGGAGGGGTATAATTTACTATTCCCACTACAATGAGCGCAAAAGTAGGGAAGGAGTTGGATTGCGGCGGGCTAAGGTTTACTATTTCCACTTCAGTCAGTGAAACAGTAAAAAAGTGATGGATTGCGGAGGGGTAAAAATTACAATTCCCACTCCAGTCACTGGAAAAATAGGTAAAATCTTAATTTGCGAAAGGGTAAAATGTAGTATTTCCACTCCAGTCAGTGAACCACTAGGGAAAGGGTTGGATTGCGGAGGGGTAAAGTGTACTATTCCCACTCCAATGACTGCAACAGTAGGGAAAGTGTTGGATTGTGGAGAGATAAAATGTACTTTCCCATTCCAGTCAGTAACACAGTAGGGAAAGTCTTGGATTGTGGAGTGGTAAAATTTACTATTCCCACTCCAGTCCATGCAACATTAAAAGCAAATAAATGATCGTCAAATAAATAAAATGATTTCAAAAATAAAGAAAGAAAAATAGAAATATGTAGAAAATACATTCCAATATATTTAATATAAAAAATTCAAAAATATAAAAATATATTACAATGTTAAATATCTATCAAATAAATCCAACACTTTTTGAGGAGGAAATAGTTATATCTAACTTTGACCTGATCATAGATTGCTTGGGGAAGGACTTTTCCTCATCCTTGATTGTACAGAACTTTAAACGGCTCTGCATTAATGTAGCTAATAGATTAACATGCCCAGCCAGGCCCAAGCAGCACCGTGAGTGCCGCTGGTTTAATGTAGAATGCTCTAGAGCCCACAAGTTCCTAAAAACCGCCCTCCAAACACACCCCTGTAACAGATAACAAATAAAATATTCAAGACGCTTATATAAAACCACCATCAGTGAAAGAAAAGAGGAGCTGATGGGCATAGCGTGGGATAATCTGGAGAAAGCTAGTGCTCTTAGAAATAATAAAAGTTTCTGGGCCATGATCAATCAACCCCAATTTACTGAGGAAGCGGAAGTTATGGAGTCATTGATCCTGGGTGATACCTGGGAACTACATTTTGCTCCTATCTTTAATCCAAATGGTAAGGAGCTATTGATGCATAATGAGGAGCTCCTGGCCGAAATGACACAGGCAGTCAAGCTTAGTGCCTCACTTACGGTGACTGAGGTGGAGGATGCACTCGCAAAGGGGCTAAGTAGGGAGCTCCAGGCCCAGATGGAGTTCCACTAGATCTTTTTAAGTTAAATATAAATCTTTGGGCACCCCTGCTAACTCAAGTTTTTAAATCGGCAGTGACTGGTTCAATCCCAGTATCCTGGAAAGGGGCCATAGTTGTACCCGTGTTTAAAAAAGGCAATACAAATGACCCTGCTTGTAATAGGCCTATGTCCCGTATTGACTCTACCACTAAAGTACTAGGTAGAGTAATCCTTACCGGACTAGAGACATGGGCAACTAGTAAGGGTATTATCTTAAAAACGTAGTATGGCTTCCGGAGGGGAATGCGAACAACAGAGCAGTGCCTAAATTTGTCTCTGAACATGGGCAAGTACAAGAAGGCAAAGAGTGGCTCTATCTACCTTGCCTTCATGGACTTGTCCTGTGCATTTGATACTGTGAACAGGGGAAAATTGTGGTCCCTGATGATAGAAATAGGCTTTGAAAGTGCACTAATTCTGCTCCTAAAAAGGCTACATACTAATACATCTGCTTCCATAAGATTCGGACCACACGGGGAAAGGACGAAGCCCATTGCCTCAACCGAAGGAGTTCGGCAGAGGTGCATTTTAGCTCCTTTTCTTTTTTTAATATATACAAATGGCCTGGATGCATTTTTATTAGGCAAGAAAGTCAATTTTCCTTGCATTAAAGGTCAGCCAGTTCCACTGCTTTTGTATGCGGCGGTACTGTACTCATGGACTTGACGGCCGATAGCCTCCAAATCTCTCTGGACACCTTTACAAATTTTATGGCGGCATTAGACTTGAGGGTTAATTTGTCAAAGTCTTACATAATGGTATGCCGCCCATAAAAGATTAAAACCAGAAGTTTTAACGTAAGGGGTAAGTCCATTGAAAGGGGGGAACAGTTTACATATCTGGGGAACATGTTTAGCAAGGATATGACATGGGATTACCTGATCACTGCTAGGGCTCAAGTAGAGTAGTGGAGGGGTTCTTCACGTTTGCCTGTAAGTTAGGCCACAATCCAGTGCCCAAGCTTGTTACCTTATACAATGCAAAATGCATGTTTGTTGCAACATATGGAGCGGGCGTGTGGGGCTATCAAAGAAGTCGCTCGCTACAAGTGGTGAAGAATACGTTTATAACACGTCTGCTGATGATTCCAAGCAGCTTTGCCACTTCATTTTCTCATCGAGAAGTGGCTATGGAATACACAAAAGACCGCATCTGAGCTGTCCCCTTGCTCTTGTGGGCCAAAATGTGGGTCTCAGAAGAGTTACAGTTTTCCAGGGAGATCATCAAAGACTGTATTAATTTGGATCAGTCTGTAAAGATCTCCTGGCTTTGGTTTGTGAGGGATAGGTTATCCGAGATTGGGTTGGATGAGTACTTTAACACCCTGTCAAGTATCCCTACAAACGTGTGGGGTATAATTAAAGAGGAGTATAGTGTCTTGCAAATTTGTGTCATTCACAACTGGTGGTACCCAGCCCTAGCCTCCCTTTCATGCCCAAACAGCAATATTACCTATCCTTTACCACGAACACCCAGATGCGTTTTCTTTTAACAAGATTCAGCCTCAGCACTTTTCTCTTTTTGGTAGCGTTCCCCAAACAATCTGGATGGATGGACAACCCTATTTCTTGCCCATGCGACAATAGAACCACCCAGAACACCTTGCACTTGACTCTTTTTTGTTCACTTTATGAAGAACCAAGGAGTAGATTTTTGGTAACCTTGCTAATGAATATTTGCCCATGTACTAAGGGTGGGCACAGTTGGCGGAGAAACACTATGCGAAATTATGCGAATTGATCAAAAACTCTGTGAACGCCGCTCCGCAACTCCTTTCTATCTCACCCCAATGACTAAAACAGAAACCTTCCATACCCTTGATAAAAACAACAAGTAACTCTATCATTACATGCAAAAATGCATATAGTCATCTCACAAAAGTGAAAATGAAAACACAGCAAGCAGTGAGAGAGGTGATGATTTTGGTGTCCTCACTAACCTAGGGAGAGAACCAACGAAATCCCTTCCAAGCATGTAAAGGTAAAGCTGTTTATCAAAGCGTTGTGGGTGCAGTAGCTTTTTCCAGAACTCTGTGGATTAACAGAAATCTCACATACCTTTAGTAAAACAACAAATAGCTATAAATGCATATAGTCATCTCACAAAAGTGAAAATGAAAATATAGAAAACAGTGAGAGAGGTGATGATTTTGGGGTCTTTCCTAACCTAGGGAGAGAGTCAAGCAGATGCCTTGAAAACAAGGAGCACACATCATGCTGAAATAATTCAGTGGTGGTCCCATCCTCCTAGGACCAACCACCCCAAGCACAGTTCTGGGCAAAATACAATCCCAACCAAAGGCCCCTCAAAGCATTATGGGATGATATACTAGAGTGCAGTGAATGTTATAGTATCCAATATGAAAACATTCCTCAAGGGGCAGGCTCTCAGGCTCAGCTGAGAGCTAATACTATAATATTCACTAAACTCTAGAATCTCGTCCCATAATGCTTTGCTGGGCCTTTAGTTGGTATTGTGTTTTTGCCCATAACTTTGCTTGGGGTGATCCTAGGAGGTTGGGACCACCACCGAATCATTCAGCATAATATGCTCTTTGTGTTCAAGTCATCTGCTTGCCCTCCCCTAGGTTAGGGGTGAGCCCAAGATCATCACCTCTTTCATTGCTTGGTTTTTTTCAAAGTCCACTTTTGTGAATTGGTTATATGCTATTCAGCATGTAAAGGTAAAGTTATTTCATCAAAGTGTTGTGGGTGCAGTAGCTAACTCCACTATTGCATGAGTTCAGGGTTTTCAATAAAATGCGTTGTTACCAAATCTCTGTAACCTCAGTTACCGGAGCGCAGTTCATTGCCCACGGTTACCATGTACATATATTGAGGGGTACAGATATGTGCAATCACTGATCAATCCTGTTATTTGCACTGCTGTGTTAAATTTCATTAAAACAGCAATGGGCATTAGGAAACGCTATGAAGGTCAATAATTGGGTGGGAAGATGAAATTATTTTTATTTTTTATGTCAAATTGGTTCGAAATTCTATGGCCATTATTACACTTGTATAATTATGATTTTAGCTTGTAAAGGAACTTTTATCTCTTTTTAATATCTTTTAAGAAAAAAAATATTTTAAATATGTATTGTTCGTTTGTGGAAATTTTTGTTACCGTGTGCCGAATAAAGTTCATTTGAATTGAATTGAAATATCTATCACACCTAACTACAAATACTATTATAAATAAAATACAAAGGCAATTGTCCTATAAAAAAAATATTTGTATTTAGAAAATTATTTCTTAAAAAAATTACTAAATAATGTTAATTTAGTTACTTCCCATCCCGTAACCTCACAAAACTCACAATCTGCCCCTAAAACCTAACTTTCAAAAGCAAATTATTTACACTTTTAATATACCTATTTATCAACAAACCAATTATCACTAATTAAACCTTAATTATTAATTAATTATAATTGATTTACTTCCCACAATATATATCCCCACAAAACACACAACACACTCCTGAAACGTAACGGAAATGTTTTACCCAATTAATATAATTAATTATCAATTTGATAATTATTATCAATTAAAAATTAACCATTACTTTCTTAAAATATATTTACTTCCCACCCCATACCCCTACAAAACCCTCAACCTACAGCCAAAATCTGAAAAATGGAAATTGTATTGCACAATTAACATCATTAATAATCAAATAAATAAATAATTTTTATTCACAACTATTAATTACTTAAAATAATTAACCTCCCAGTATGTACCCGTATATACCCCGCAACCTGCACCTAAAATTAAACCAAAAATGAATGACACAATTAAAATAATTAACTGTGAATTACATTTTTAATGCTATTTAGCAAATAATTATTATTTAATTTACCCCTATAAACCTCACAAAGTGCAGCAAAAATTTTTTATTACAGAATTAACATTATTGATTATCAATTAATAATTAACAACAAATTATTAATGATTAAAAATAAATTACTTCCCACTCTGTACCCCAATAAACCTCACAACCCCCACATGAAGGTTACATGAAAAAAAATCAATAGCACAATTAATAAGGCCAATTACCAGGGCCTTATTACGATGTCAGTCGGAGTTGTTTCCAACCAACACCGCTGCTGTCTCAACACCGCAATTACAATGCCACAGCAGATGGTGCAGTCGCATGCTCCCATTTCTGAATGGAAACTTGTGCTAGGGCCGTAAATGGAAATAGGAGGTTGTGTTCATCCCTGCACCATGTGGCACTCACCACACGGTGCAGGGATCAACACCTCTCAGCCCCAAACCAGAGGCTGCAAGGAGAAGGGGGCCCTGCTAGGCAACCCCAAACTCGCTTTCCGATAGGCTTTCCATGTCGGAAAGACCGGACTGTAAAGCCTGTCGGAAACCAAGCATCATAATCCCAATGGCGGAAACAGCATCCATGGTGATTACGGACCGGTCTCCAACTGGACGATGGGCTCCTTGACCGACTGGATTCAAATTGGACCGCCTAGATTGTGTAATTAGGCGGGCGGGCGGTCAGAAGTGAAACCGACGATGAGTGTCGGAAAGCCTCCAGCTTTCCGAGACTCATCATTATCAGCCCCTAATTGTTAATTAATCTAAAGAAATTTACTCCCCACCCTTTACTTCTATAATCCCTTCAATCCGCATCGTTAAAAAAGAAAAATGTAGCGTGCCAAGTGGGAACTCACCGCTGGTCGACTTGAAGATATAGGGGCCGATTACGATGGCGGGAAGACTGCCACCGCTGGGCTGGCAGTGAGGACCGCCTGCCTGGCGGTGGCGGACTTCCCGCCTTCACCCTGAATATTCCCACCACCAAATTAGGACGGTGGTGGGAATGGGAAAGGTACCGTGGCGGACGGAAACACCGCCAGCCGTGGACCTGGAAGGCGGGCCTTTTCCGTCCGTATTGCGGGACAAGGTACAATGGGGCTATGGCGGCGTGCAGGCACCGCCGTGGGCATTAGGAAGCCTGTCTTTTTTGGCGGCGATGCAGCCGCAAAAAGACAAGTGAAGAATGGCTTTGGGGGAATGTTGCGGGCCCCCAGGGGGTGGGTGCTGCACATGGTGGGTACCTATGGTACCCACCTGCATTTGCATGTACAAGGTGGCCGGGTGTCTGTCCCGTTGTACATACAAAAGCACGACATGTATTTTAACATTGTGGCAAGCTTTGTCGGCCCGCCATCGTAATCAGCCCCATAGATTGGGAGGTGGCCCTCATGCACCAGCGCGAAGTAGCGATCAGTCTGAGGCTGCCAATATAAGAACCTCCACAGATTCTATTTTGACAGGGCACGTCTACACACTATGGGGAGGGTAGAGGATCCTACTTGCCTCAGATGCCATGTGGAACATGGCACGTACATACACACCCTCTGCGAGTGCAGACACGTCCAAACCTATTGGCACATGTTCCTGGGAGAATTGAACAATATCCTGGGAGCTCAACTAAGGTTAGACGCGAAATTCCTACTACTGGATATCCCCACAGGCATCGACCTGCCACAACACAGGCTCCTGCTGGCCAATCTAGGATTAGTAGTAGCCAAACGAGACATAGCTAAGAACTGGGGGGCCCAACAACTTCCCACAATCACGGAATGGAGGTCTAATATGGACCTATATATGGTTTTGAAGAAAGTGATTTACAAGGCGAGGGGGTGCCCGCGTAAATTCCGAACAATTTGGACGCCATGGATAAAAAACTACAATCTGTACTTGGATGCGGATGGGTGGAGTCTAGACCTTTCAGACCGCAGGACAGAACCAAGTCATAATAACTGCGATGCCTAGCCCAAGCCTGACGGTTACGATTGTACGGGAATTGACCTATGTATTTGCATATATATGATGTAAATCTGTGGTCCTCATTGAAGAGTCTGCTACAATGTAACTTGCTACCCGCAATTGAGCATACTTTATGCATTAACGACTCCTTTTCCCAACAGTATGTTTCACCTTTCAATCAACAAAATAAAAAATAAAGTTCAACAAAAAGGTACACAATTAACATAATAATTATCAACTAATTAAATAATAATAATTAGGAAATACATATTAATTCATTAAAAATAAATTAGTTCCCACCCTGTACCCCTTTAAACACCACAACCCACTCATGAATTGTATATAAAAAAATAGCACAATTAACATAATTAATTATCAATTAAATTAAAAATATAAATTATTTAAAAAATCATTAATGTCTTGTAAATAAATTACTTTCCAACCTTTACCTCTATAAACTCATGTAGTAATGTGTAATAGTGCTTTAATATACCTTTCATGTTACTGTGTCAATTCTCCATGATTTCACCGTTGGCATCTCTGTGTTACCTAGATACCCTTTCCTGTGCAGTTAGGTCTGTCTTCTGAACATGGTGGAGCTGTCTTCTACCGGCTCTACGACCATGTAGTTTAATAAATATTTGCAGTATTTATAACCCGTTTCCACCTCAGTTACTACAAAATTATTGGCGACGATCTAACTACATGGTCACAAAAGAACACAAGCGTGCCGAAGAAGAAAAGAAAACCTACAATTCAAGGCAACAGATTCTTCAACCATTAGTTACTTGTGAGTCAAGGAATCCATGACAAGGAATTTGTGACCAAGGATACATCTCTTGAAGAATACGAACTGGTAGGAAGTCTATACCTTCAGCTTTCATCCATTATTTCTCCCAAAGACTTTCCTCTTACACAAAGACCTTTGTGTGCCTTTTTCACATCTTTTTCACCCTTACTTACAGTGTTAATTACTACCTTGTGTTTTCTAGACATTTCTACAACATTATGCACTGATCTCCATAGTTCGTACACGATGTATACTTGGCATCATTTAAAATACTAAACTGTCACCTACTTCATTTCCTTCTTTCGGCAAGTAAGAACGGGAGCCATTGTTCTCAAACCGAGCATTCTTACTTGGACTCTTTCAAGCTGTGTGTTCCTGACCTCTTGCAGTTCACAGTGTCAGCGTCTGTTTACGACAAGCTTGCGTTTCAAGCCTCTTGCGTTCCAAGACGATTGTGCTCCATGCCTCATTGTCACTACGTAGACTGAATTCCAGTGTCAATAGAGGCACTTGCTACCATAGCAACTGTTCTATTTGCTGCGGCTGGACTTCATTTTTCAAAAGGAACTTGCACCATCACGAGGGATATACACCTCTGTACAGCCTTGCCATCTTCTTCCTCAAATTAAAAGTACATATTGTGTCACAGTGATACACTCACCTTTCTTTCATTGCAGTTCTGCCATGTTTGTCACTCGGTGATACACACACCATTTTTTTAAATTTGCGGTGATACACACGCCCTGCTTATTTACCTATGTGTCACGCGGTGATACACACACCATCTTTTAATTTGCGGTGATACACACACTGTGCTATTTACCTGTGTGTCACGTGATGATACACACACCCAAATTATTATACTTTGCAGCAGCTTTCATTCATTGCATTTCTGCCTTGTGTGTCACGCGGTGATGCACACACCCAAATTATTATACATTGCAGCAATATATACATTTTGTGCTAATTCTAATTTTCTTCAGCTGTTTCTCTACAGGTGTGTCACGTGGTGATACACACACACCCAAATTGTTATACCTTACACAGTGATATACACTCTTGTTCATTTTATATGTTCCCCTTTTAAATGTGTACTATGCAAGCCGTTAACCCTCCTCCTTCATTTCTGGACACTTCAGGTGAACCTCCAGTACGTTGGGAAACATTGTTTGATGATTTCGAAACATACCTAGGAGCAATAGGAGCATCTAGATACACAGCTGATAGGAAAACATGTCTTCTACTACACTCTCTAGGGTTTGAAGGAAGATCTATATTTAAACATCTTCCTACTCTTTCTCCCGAAGAAAGTGATGGCCTTGATGAGTTTCGAGAAACCGCCCTGAAACTAAAAAAAAATCGATAAGCAACCCAAGCTTATGGTATTAAGACACACGTTTTTCAAAAGGAAGCAATTGGATGATGAAGATGTTGACTCTTATATAGCTGCTTTAAGGAGACTAGCTGCAGACTGTGTGTGTGAATTTCAAGGACCAGTTGATAAGAGAACAGTTTGTTTGTCATTGCAGAGAGAAAAGCATTAGACAAAAACTTCTTACTTTAAATGATCCGTCGCTTGAAGAGACTATCAAAATTGCTCAGGTAATTAAGATCTCAATGTCATCTCTCAAAGAACTTGAAGACAAAAATACTGGCAACGAAAGTATAAACACTATTAAGATTAGTAAGTCACACACCAAAGCAACAAATGTCTCTAACAGAAGTATAGTGAAAAGTTCCAAACCTGATGCAATTAATCCTAATATGTGCCTTAGATGTGGAAACCCTACTCATGTAAAAGGTAGTAGGTGTACAGCTTTCACTTTCACTTGCAACTACTGCAAAAAAGTGGGCCATTTTGCGAAAGTTTGTTTGAAAAGGAAAAACTCTAGCAAGCCTGTTGTATGTGTTGTTGACTCTAATTCAGAAAGAGATTCAGAAGTCATTTCTGTCACTCGTGAAGAGAGTAATCTAACCTCACGGTCTGGTATTGTTGAAGGTGATCCTTCTGATTGCGTAGACCCCATTGTAGAGATTGGCATTTGCAAGAAGACTCTCCATTTACTTGTAGACTTGGGTGCTCTCATCGCTATGATCACTAAAAAATAGTTTGAACAAAACGTGGGGAAATTCCATTGTGTTGTCTCCTCCAGATCAATCACCCGTATCTTATGAAGGACGCAAGTTTAATCTTTTAGGGTTTTTCTAAGATGTGATGTCCTTCAAAGGTAGACATATAAAAGGAAAAGTTTATGTAGCAGTCAAAGGTTTAAATATTCTTGGGTGGTTCCACCAGGGCCTGTTTGGAATGATATTGAAACCAGGAATGCGTGAACAAGTATTAGTGGTGGAATGTCTTGATGACCTAAAACCTAATGATGTCGAACAGAAATGGACATCTGAATTTCCATCTGTGTTTGGAGATCACGTCGGTAAATTAAATGGTTTCAAGCACAAGATTGTGGTTAAGCAAGGTACAGTACCCGTGAAACACAAACTTAGGGGAGTACCTTTTAGCGTCAGATCAAACTTGGAGAAAGAGCTAAAGGAATTATGTGCTAAGTGAGTCATTGAGCCTGCTGAATCCTCCCTGTGGCTTAGTCCCTTGGTGGTCGGTCGCAAAAAAAATGGCCCGCTCAGGGTCTGTGTTGACTGAAGATCCCTTAACAAAGAGATTTGGGTCGATTCTTATCCCCTGCCCAAAATATCCGACTTGTTTGCTGCTACCAAGGGAGCTAATTGCTTCATTAAACTTGATCTTGCTAGTGCATATCATCAAGTTGAGCTCCACTCGGAGTCTAAACATCTCATTGCTTTTGTCTCTCCGTTAGGGACTTTTCAATACCGTTGGATGCCCTTTGGCTTAGCCCCTGCAGCTTCCGTTTTCCAAAGAGTCATGAACAACATTCTTAGCGAGTTAGACTCCGTTCTTGTATTTCAAGACGATGTTTCAGTTTTTGGGAAAGACTCTCAGTCACATGATGTTACTCTTAAGAAAGTTTTATCATTATTCAGAGAAAATTGTGTTGTTTTAAAATCTGAGAAGTGTGAATTTAATTGTGACAAAGTGGAATATTTAGGGCATGTTGAGTCTCAAGAAAGTATCAGTCCCAGACCAGGTTTACTAGAAGTCATAACATGTGCTCCTCCACCATCAGATAAGACTGGTGTCAAGTCCCTGTTGAGGTTGTGTGAGTATTATTCAAAATTCATTCGCCCCATAAGTGCTCTGTTGAAAAAAGGGATACATTTCGAGTGGAGTGAAGAGTGTGTTTTGGCTTTGGAACGTATGAGATTATTATTGACAAATTGTAAAGCCCTTAAACCTTTTGATCCTAATCATGACTGTTGCACCACTGTTGATGCTAGTTAGGTTGAAACTATTGGTTTCGCTTCTAGAGTTTTGAGAGCATCTGAACAAGAATACTCAAAAAGGAGTTGCTGGCTTGTTGTTTGGCTATAGAAAAATTCCGCCCATATGTGTGGGGTAAAAGGTTTGTTCTTCTTACTGACCATACAAATCTTGTGAATATTCTGGGTGACAACATGAGCAAATGTTGCACGCCCAGGATTCTCAGAATGGTTACCAGACTTTTACAATATCAGTTTGATGTCAAACACATTGCGGGTGAGAAGAATTTCAGGGCAGATTTCCTTTCCAGGTTTCCTGTTAGTAACAATGAATAAGACAACATTAAGTATAATGATATTGTTGAGGAAGATTCAGAAGACTGTTTTGTTGCCACTCTTGACATTCCTGAACTTAAAGTGGGCTCAGAAGAGGAATGGAGATCCGCTTTCCTAGCTGACTCTATACTTTCTGATGTTTGCGATCTGGTTAAGAATGGTTGGCCAGGACGTGAAAAGGTTCTCTCTCCTTTGTTACAACCTTTTTGCAAGATTGAAAATGAGTTATCCCTAGAAGATGGATTATTAATGAGAGGCGAGAAATGAGTTCCTCCTTCTTCTCTCAGGGTAAACATTTTGAAGAGGGATCACGAAGGACATTTGGGTGCTACATTAACTAAACGCCACATACGAGACGCCTTTTGGTGGCCGTCCATGGATACTGATGTAGAGGACATGGTTTGAGAGTGCTGTGTTTGTAGGACATTCAAGGTCCATATGATGTTTTATGTGGACAGTACATTCTTGTCCTTATGGATTATGCATCTAAATGGCCTGAGATAAGACTTGTCAAGGAAGCAAATACCAGATCTATCATTGATTTTCTCACTGAAATATTTTTGAGGGAAGTTTTTCCCGAGATAGTGGTGTCTGACAATGGAAAACAATTTGTCAGCAAGGAATTTTATCTTAGGTTTTCCGACAATCTTCAGGTATCAAACATGCTAAGAGCTCACTGTATCATCCCCAGAGTAATGGCTTAGTAGAAAGGATGAATCGTGTTGTTGGTGATTGTGTTAAATGGGCCAGAGCTGGACATCATGATATTGTGAACGCCCTCAATGACATGATTTGGTCTTATAGGACCATACCACATTCTTCAACTAAAGTTGCACCTTTTGTTCTCATGAGAGGAAGAAGGGTCAATACAGTGTTTAAACCTGGTTGGGTGTCAAAATGTATTAAGTCTTACACCAGTGTTGATAATTTAATGTCTCTTGTTAAGGAAAATGTGTCGGACACTCAGTTTAAACAGAAGAATTGGTTCGACTCCAAGAGAGATGTCAAGTTGTCTTATCTTAATGTGGGTGACTTTGTCAAAATTTGGGGGCCCATTAGGATGTCGAGCGTATTGCCCGTATTGGGTAATCCGCCCGACATCCACACTCGTTTCCCCCCCCTGCCATATTAGTATCGCGGGGGACCTCGGCTGACGGAAAGACCGTCCGCCGCTTTTCCACCCCGGTCGCCTTGCGGCCGGGGCGGAAAAGGAATAATATGGTGGCAGTGTCTATCACACACCGCCAGCCATATTATGATGGTTGTTTTAAGGTGCCTTTCCGCGGTGGCGAAGCCGCCACGGAAAGGCATGCGGTCTTCACTCTGGGGGCCCCCTGCGGGCCCCAAGAGTGAAGGAGAGGTGGGGGGTGCACACAGGGGGTACCTGTGGTACCCCCCATCATTTGCATTTACAAAGCGGCAGGCACCGCGCGGTGCCTGCCGCTTTCTAAATGCAAATGTTGAAATGCATTATTAGCATTGTGGCGGGCGGTGCAGAGAGCACCGCCCGCCACAATGCTAAAAATACAGGTTGTGCCCGCCACTGTGGCGGGCACATCCTAATACCCCTCACGGGACCCCCGCCCTTACGGCGGGTGGTCCCGAATACCGACAGGATGGCGGGCGGACAAAGTCCGCCCGTCATCCTAATGACCCCCTAAATCTCCTATTCATGACAATAAGGGGGAAAGCAAATTTGTGAAGCCCCTTCAGGTTGTTAAGATTTATGACAATGCTGTTCAAGTCAAAGGTGGAAACTGGTGGAATTTGTCTAAGGTTTCTAAAGTTCTCCAGTGCTCTAGTTCTTCCAATTCTCACATTTGGAATTGTGATTTTTTTTTTTTTAAATAAAAAATAAATAAATAAAAAAATCACATTGGATTCTGATTCTGAATCTCTGAGAAAATGTATTACTTCTGATGTTGTTGATCATCAAGTTCATAGGCCCTCTCATTCTGTGAGAAAGAGCTTTAGACCTCACACCCTACCTGCTTGTTATCGTTAAGTTTTATTTTTTATTTTTTGTTGTTTTTTATGTTTAGGAACAAAGGAAGGAATGTAGTAATGTGTAATAGTGCTTTAATATACCTTTCATGTTACTGTGTCAATTCTCTATGATGTCACCTTTGGAATCTCTGTGTTACCTAGATACCCTTTGCCTGTGCAGTTAGGTCTGTCTTCTGAACCTGGTAGAGCTGTTTTCTACTGGCTCCACGACCATGCAGTTTAATAAATACTTCCAGTATTTATAACCCATTTCCGCCTCAGTTACTTCAATTCACCACCCGCTACAGCACTAAAAATCACAAAAATGCATTCATTTTATTTTATTAACTACTAAAAATGTTAAAAAACATTAACAATATTTTAACATAAAAACTTACATCATATACATTTAGGATATATACTAAAGTACATAACAATTATTAAAAAATTATATTATAAACAACCATGGGCCCGATTCCGATATCGTTGCGAAAGCATACCTACCGAATCAGACCCGGAGTTCTTTCCGTATGACTCAGATTGAGGAGTCCGACCGAACAACTACGATGCATCCATATACGATTCGGTTGGACTCCCATTGAGTTGAATGTGAGCCTGTGTTCAGTACGAGAACACAGGCTCCCATTGAAGAAAGGGGAGGCTGGGGAAAATGGTGCGCCCTGTGGGTGGCACCCCATGGTGCCTGCCACACTGTGCATGGTTGGGAAGACGGGACCCATGGGTACCCCCACAGGCATGATTCAGAGGGCCCTGGGTGAAGGGGAGCCTGCTACGGGTTCCCCAAAGACCAATTCCAGCAGCCGTTTCGTTCTGGGCAAACCGAATTGGAAAAGCTGTCCGAATTGCTCATTGTACTCGGTCTTTCAGAAACCAAGTTCAAAGAGCTGTACGAATCAGCTCCAGAAAGGCTTGTCCTGTCCCAATGCCTTTCTGTACCCATCCGGTCAGCCCTAACGGTTTCCAGGCATCGTACCTGGTCATTCGCAACTGGGAACGAGTTGGTTGGAAACAAGGGATCCGGATCAGATTCAGCAAAAACAAATCCAATTTGGAGCCCCTCCGAACGAAATCAGAATTGGCCCCTACATTTTTGTAAACTATATTAATGACTTCCATATTTTAAAAATCGATATTGCTTATCTTAATATCGATATTCTTAACAATGATGTTCATGCTAAAGATATTTTCATATCACAATATTTTGGACACAATATTTTGGCATGTAGATGGTTTTGATTCAATATTTTGTCTGAATACCATCTGTTTCTCCATCCCAGGCAATAAGAAGTCATTGATGTAACAGAAACATAAAATTGGCAAATTCAAACTCATATTCACTTCTTTATGCCACCAGCCACTTCCAAAACCTATGAACAGATTTGCACATGTAGGGACTGAATATATATCCATGGCTCTCTACTGCGCTTGCATGAAAAAAAGGGTGTAACTGATTACAAAATGGGTATGCATTAGCATTTTTGCAAGAAGCAAAATAATTTTTGTAGCATTATGGATAGGATTTGAGTATTTCACTGGTCTTCTATTAATAGATTAGGCTGTTGTAATATGTTATTTAGTTACATTGCGGATCACCAGATTCCCCCAGGCACCCATGCCACCCCATGAAGTATTATGAAACATTGATCATGAATCACTGCTTACCAGAGATATGATGTGGATATGTAGGCTTATGTTGACTTGTAGAAAGAAAACAAGCCACCAGTCTTTATCGCAAGCCTCTCTTTTGGTGCCTGGAATGTATATGTCTCTATTCTGAAATGAGTAATGAAGAAAGAAAAGGGTCTAGATAGCATTACGAAACATGAAGTAATATTCTCTGCCATGGGCATGGGGATCAAAGCTGTGGTATTCTGCACTGCACGCAATGGAGCCATGTGTCTAAATCATAAGGAGAACTGCATGAGCATAGCTGTCAAGCTTTCAGATTGCTATGTGTTAACATTTCCATAATTTTCATGTAATTATGAGCAACATTTAAACGATTATGAGTGACACTTTCTCGCGAGCAAAAGCAACAATGAAGATGAGGGAAACATATAAATATTTGAAATTACACCCATTTGAGCAACGAGAAACAGTGTTGAAGTTGCCAGGTGGCAGCAGCAACAAATGGGTCCCAGGCTGGGGCACAGGCAGAAAATTGAGCATCCGACCTGCCACAGATGGGGAAACAGATGCTCCCTCAGCCTGCACCCACCGGTCCTCCGTGGCTCTTTCCTGGAAGAAAATCAGTCAAATGAATGGTATCATTCATGGCTGTTTGTCTGTCCAGGCTCTCTGGCAGTCAAACGTCGGAGCAGACAACAGGATGCGAGAAGCCGCAGCGTGGATTGAAGGTACTAACTGATATTTTCTCTGTAGCACCGTCACGGTACAAGCCAGGCTGCATAACCACCCCCAGCCTGACGACCATGCCCTTCTGAAATTTTGGCTGCTCAGTGCAAGGCCAGGGCTGTCAGCAGGTTGTCACAGGGAAGATTTACATGGCTTCCATCAGATAAACAAAAAAGATATTATTTTACCACCTATGCCACCTGCCATTCCTTGAATAGTTCAAAATCCTCTCGGCATTTCATTTAATATTCATATCACTATCTAGGCAAACATCACCCCTTCACAGCAACTTTGTGACTGACTTGCATCACTCATCTAGAATAATACGAAGTAACTGGACTTGTTCAAAGGGTCGAAATCATTGCTTTTACTTTCCTTTTGACCTCTCAGTTTACTAACAAATATCATACATGCTTGTAGGAACCCTACTTGCATCAATAACACACGGAGCCCAGGGGTATTAGTTTAAGTAATTTATTCCCCGGAGCGCTGGGACTACGTGACTCTTACTGAGCCCGACCGGCGCCACACAAAATGGCCGCCTTCTGGTTCCGGTTCTAAACTTCCGGTTCCGGAACTGGTCCGCGACAACTAGACCGTCACCACATATCTCCCCCCTTTATGCAACTACCAACACAAAACAGGGGAAAATAGTCTTACTTAATGTCAATTGTAAAGTCCTTGAACCTCTTGGGAGTTCTCACGATTCTTCCTACTCTTGTTCTCACCACTCCTTCATCCTTCCCGCCTCCTTGGGTGTCTGGGAGGGCGAACAAACCTCGTGTCTCCGTTCCTTCCAGTTTCCCTTCATTCCTCTCTTCGTCATTGCCTTTTCTGCTTGGACTACCTCCTTTCTCCCTCTCTCTGCAGTTCCCACCAAGTTCGTTCTCTGCCTCCTCCACTTGCTGTACCATTCCATCAACATGTTCTTGTCTCCTTCCTCGACATTCCTCATTCACCATCTCTTCATCTCCTTCCACGTCTCCGTCTGCTCCCGCTCCCCACCTTAGGATTTTGCTGCATTTTGCCATTCTGTCCTGCGACCACACCTTGCCATCGCTAAGTAACGCCGATCTGGCATATGGTTCTAAAACCTGTAGAGGCGGTGTGAACTTGCTTTCTCCTTTCCTTCTCATGGTGGCTACCTTTACTCTCACCCAGTCTCCTTTCTCCAGTGTCACTCATTGCACATTGCGTCTCTTATTGAAATGTTCAGTGTACGTCTCTTGTGCTTTCTCCAGATTCCTTTTTACTATTGCCGGCAACCATTTGCTCTGCACTACCATCTGCCTCCACGCGATGTTATCTTTTGTGAAAGGCTCTATACCCCTCAATACTTTAAAGGGTCTGTAGCCTATGCTGCCTGGTGTGCTGCGGTAGGCCCATAGCATCTTGGGTAACTCCTTCTCCCAATCTTGCCCGTCACTTATTGCTGCTTGGACCGTCCCCATTATTACCCGGTTGAAACGCTCGGCCAGTCCATTTCCAGCTGGGTGGTATATGGGAGTGTGCTTGACTTCTATCCCATTCCTGGACATAAAGGCTTCCCACTTGGCTCAGATGAACTGTGGCCCGTTGTCGCATGTTATTACCTTGGGGATACCTTCCTTTATGAATATAGCATTCAAGAACGTTAGTACCGCTTCGGGGTCCACAGTTTCTTTCACTTCTACCTCTGGCCACTTGGAGTACCTGTCAATTAATACTATAGCGTACTTCTGTATTCCTTCAGTTTTCAGGATGGGTCCTATGATGTCAATGGACACCATCTCCCATGGGCCTCCGGGCACGGGGAACTTCCCTAACTGTGGCCTCATCATGGTTTGGGATTTGTCTGCCTTGGAGCAGGAGTCACAATTTCTCACATACCTTTCCACTTGAGCGTCAATAGCCGGCCACCAGTACGCCTGTCTAGCTAGGGCTTTGGTCTTCGTGATCCCTTGGTGTCCTTCATGTAACAGCGCCATCAAGTGTTCTATGAGTCCATGGGGAGGGATGACTTTGTCACCCCTGAGCAGGAACAGGGAGGACCTCCCCTAGTGACAGCTCGTCTCTCACTTCCCAGTACTTCCTCAAAGTCTCGTTCAGGTGCCTCTTCTCCGGCCACCCGTGCTTGACATACCCTTTTATCACTTCCAAGTCTTCATCTAGTCTGTACGCCTCTGCCCATTCCTGCGCACTGATCACTTGCTCCATGTCCTGCACGGTTGCCACCATGTAGCCTTCCCATCCCGGTTCCTCCTGTTCTTCTGCTCCTTCCTTGGCAGCCGCCCTGCTCAGAAAGTCTGCTACTTTGTTCTGAGGCCCCGGTATATACTCCACTTCATACATGAAGTCTAACAGTCTTAGTGTCATTTTTGCTATCCTTGGGGTGGCATGCGCATGTCCATTAGATGTCAAGACCTTTATTAAGGGTTTATGGTCTGTGCGGACCAAGAACTTGGCCCCCCACAGATATTGTTGGAAGCGTTCCATCGCCCACACCACGGCTAGCATCTCTTTTTCTATGACACTGAACTTCTCCTCATTTGGTGCCAGGGATCTGGACGTGAAACTGCCTGTTGACAGCTCTCCTTTGTCTGACCTTTGTATTAATACTGCTCCCAGGCCCCGGTCGTTGGCATCGGTGGTAAGTATGGATTCTGCAGCCGGGTCAAATCCTTTAAGTGGTATGGCCTCGCCCATTTCCTGCTTTAAGTCCTCAAATTCTTCCTGCTCTTCCTTGTTCCACTTGAACCCGCTCCTCTCCTTCAGCAATTGGCGTAGGCAGTGTGTCTTGGTGGCAAAGTTGGGGATGAATTTACTATAAAATTCGGCCATGCCCAGGAACGACCTGACGTCTTCTTTCTTCACAGCGGCTGGCACGTTTCTTATCGCCTCCATGTTGGCTCTCTTTGGCTCTATTCCTTTCTCGCTAACTTCATGACCCAGGTAGGTCACCGACGGCACACCAAACTTGCACTTCGTCCACTCTGCAGTGAGTCCATTTTCTTGTAATGTGCGTAGCACAGTGTGCAGTTTCTCATTGTGCTCTTGTTTGGATTTTCCCATTACAAGGATATTATCTTGGAAGAATTGAACTCCTTCCACCTTTTGGAAGAGTTTGTGCATCAGTTTTTGAAATACAGTCGCTGCAGATGCCAATCCAAACGGCATCCTCACAAATTTGTAACATCCAAAAGGTGTTATGAAGGACGTAAGATGGCTGCTGGAGGGATGGAGTTTTACCTGATGGTAGGCCGAGGACAGGCACACCGTCGAGAACCACTTTATTCCTTTCGTCCTAGCAAGCATCTCATTTATGCGTGGGAGTGGAAATTTGTCTATTAAAATGTTTTTATTAAGTTCCCTGAGGTCTACACATAGCCTCACTTTCCCCTTGGGTTTTTGAGCCACCACCAAGGGCGACAACCATTCCGCGCTCTGTATGGCTTGTATCACACCACTCTTCTCCAATCTGTCCAGCTCTTTTTGTACTGCCTCCCTGCAACGGAAGGGAATGTTTCGGACCTTGTGAATAACAGGTTTCACTCCCTCTTTCAGCCGTATCATGTGCTTGAACCTGGCCAATTCTCCTATCTGTCCGCTGAACACTTTCGGATACTCTCTGTGCCAGGCTTCATCCTCTCGTCCTTCCTCCGTATTCATCAGCAACACTTTTTCTACACCCCCTGGATTCAGCTGGATCCCCAGTGCGCCTTGATTCCTCCAGCTGAGTACCGACGGTCCCTTCTCCGCTACATACAGTTTACAGGTGGCTTGACGTCCTTTGAATTCAAATAGTAATGGGCAATAGCCCACCATGGGTATTCTCTGTCCAGTGTAGGTGACTGGTCTCACATCCATGGGGCGCAGTTCTCCCTTTAATTTTGTCATGAATTTCTCTTCCCACACTTTTCTTTGAACAATCGTGATGGGGGCTCCTGAGTCTGCTATTATGTCAATCTGTACCCCACTGATGTGCATGTTGAGCCTTGGTTTGTCTGACTCCTTACATCCCACGTCCAGGACTTGGGCGTCGATGTAGAGGACTTCATCAAGGTATTCCTCCTCTGCCTGCGCTTCTTCTTCTTCTAGACCCCCTTGGTCTATGTATTTGACGGTGGCTCACTTGGATTTCCGACGACACACCTTCTCATAATGACCAAACACACCACAGAACGCACACTTCGCCCTAAACGCTGGACATACTTTGTCGTTGCCCCAGTGTGATGCGCTTCCACATCTATAGCAGCTCGGTCTTCCTCCCCTTCCTGTCTTTGGGGTTGCTCCCGCTGTCTGTTGGCCTCTCCTGGTGTCTTGGTACCTGGGTGGTTCCCGTTGCCTGGGTTTGTCTCCTTTGCTGTGCATCATAACTGTACAGACCGTTTGCGTGCCTCCTGTGTCCTTCCGGGCTGCTTGTGCACATCGTTTGGACATCTCCACCTTCTTCACCAAGGCCCAGACCTCTTTAAGGGGAGCATCGCCGTTTACCTATAGCTTCTCTTGAATGTGCGTGCTCAAGGTATGCATTATGATTTGATCCCTTACCAGATCGTCATAGAGGGTACCAAATTAACACGTGAGTGCTAGCTTCTGCAGAGCTGCCACGTACTCATCGACAGTCTCTCCGCTTTCCTGTTTTCTCTGGAATTTTTTTTATCTGTCTATGGCCACACAAACCACAGGCCTGTAGTGCGCATCTAGGTCCTCTATGGCATGTCTGAATACATCCGTATCTGTCGCATCCCTTGGACCTTTGACTATGGTGTCAAACACTCTCAGCCCTTCTGGTCCCGGATTATGAAGTAGTATCTTCCTTCTCCTCGGGCTCGTGTACGCGGCTTCACTTTCGTCCTCCAGTGCCTCCAGGTAATTTAGGAAATATTGTTTCCAATCTTCCCAAGGCATCGTGGGTTCTCCTCTTTTTGGAAGAAAGGGCACCATGTGGGTGAGGGAATTGGACGGTGTCACCATCCTTTCGTTGCCCCTCGGGCCTGACCGGGCGGGAACAGTATGGTTGGGCGGGCTGCCAGGTGCTTGTTTGGCGTCTACGTCCTCCCCCTTGTTCTCCCCTCTGTCTGCGCCTCCTGCAGCCCCTTCAGTTGCTGGGTTCGCTTGTAGTCCACCCCTGTCTACCTTGCTAGGCCCCTTACCCCGCTCCTGCTGATACGCCAGCGTGCCGTGGCTGGGGGGGGACGGGTAGGTGCTGGACTGTGTTTCCTCCACTTTACCACCTATGGTGCGGGGCTTGCCGCGTTGCTCCGGCTCTGCGCGCTGTTTACTCTCGTCCCGCGCTATTCACTTCTGCCCGCCTCTTTGCTGGGGTGGTATCCCTCGGTTTGTGGTCGGTGCAGTGTAGTACCACTCCGATAGTGTGGAGCGGAGCCGGCACTGCTGCGTGTTAGTCTGTTGATCCTCCGATCGCCCTCTGCCGCGCTCCGGGATTTACACCTGAGGCTCCGGTGCTGGTGTGTTCCTATAAAAAAAATATTTTGTCCATTTTGGTTATTCCTGGCTCTGATCCCATCCTCGTCGCCATTGTAGGAACCCTACTTGCATCAATAACACACGGAGCCCAGGGGTATTAGTTTAAGTAATTTATGCCCCGGAGCGCCGGAACTACGTGACTCTCACTGAGCCCGACCGGCGCCACACAAAATGGCCACCTTCCGGTTCCGGTTCTAAACTTCCGGTTCCGGCACTGGTCGGCGACAACTAGACCGTCACCACAATGCTGGTGCCACCTCTTGCTGTTGCTTCTTTTCTCTTTGACTAACTGAATGCATATCTCAAGAAAAGTCATCATTTGTTTCAAGACTTCCATGTCACTACTTCAGGTCCAATATGGTTTTCTAATGCCTTTGATTTCTTTGACCTAGTGCTAGGTAGAATATTAAGGGGCTTATTACGATGGCAAGCGGACATGAGTCTGCCTGCCATCGTTGTGGTGGTCGGGACCGCCCACCAGTCATGCGGCAGTTCCGCCACTGAAATTACGATGCTCCCACCAGTATGGCGGGCGCATCCTGGGTATTTACCATTGTGGACGGTGCTGCTGGCTGCAGCACCATTCGCAATGTTAAAATGTCATGCAGTGTATTTCTCTGCTCTAAGTGGCAGCCCTCCTAGCCTTTCCATGGCGATTTCCCCGCCATTAAAAGGCTGGCTGAGGCCAGCATTGTGATCTGGTGGACTGTGCCTGCTAGGCACCGCCACCATTCACCTCCATCTGTCCGCTCCACCAGGCAATCGTAATAAATGCCTGTGGGGGAAGCGTGGCGGGCGGTCTTTGCGCACGCCACGCTTGCCGAACAATTCCCCCGCCATTGTAATGTGTCGGGGGACATAGCCAGTCAGATAGCGGAGGGCCCGCCACTGCACTGCTTGCGGTTGTGGGCCTTCAGCCATCCTAATGAGCCCATGATATTTAGAGAATGAAAACACTATTGTTCCTCTATCAAAATATACTACTGCACAATATGCAATGATTTACCAAGGTATGACTTTGATTGTATCTTTAATTTATATTGGTCCTAAAGAAGCAACATGGAAATTGTGAAACTCATGTTGGTCTTACGTAAGATGTGATGTTATGAGCAGTAAAGAGGGAACAAATTGCTCTAAAATTTAAATACGGTCTCTGAAGCCCTAATTTTTTTTGTCTTTGGGTGTAATTAATTGCCAGGTTTGGCGTACCGGGGGTATATTTACAAAGAAATGGTGCAGCGATGTAAGCAATTTAGCCTCGCCATGCTGCATCATTTAAAAAACACAGAGATGCACCGTATTAACAAGAATATGGTGCACCCCTGTGTTTTCCCTTGTTCTGGTGCTAAAAAAACTGCCCAGCACTGATGCAGACACCCTTGCGCCATAGAGCAAGGGTGCCTTCATTGCAGGGGTGAGTGCTTATGTGTAGGAAGGTGTTCCTTCCTGCACATAAACAATCATTAATGGCAACTTGCTCATTCTGTGCGTGCTGCAGAATGCAGCACACATAGAAAGAGCAAAATATGAGGAGAAATAATAGTATTTCTCCTCATCACACCACTTTAATTCCCGCTTTTCAATGGTGTTAGTTTTTGGCGCTGCCTCAGATTTACACATGCTTGTAAATCTGGGGTAGCATCAAAAAGCAATGGATGTTGTGTTGGAACATCGACAGCAACACCCATTGCACACCCCTTTGATGCAGATACCTGCGTCAAAGGGTATGATATTTACAAGGTGGCGTTAAGCCACGCAAAGTGGCTTAGCACCACTTTGTAATTTTGGAGAAAGTGCAATGCCCTTGTAAATATGCCCCACGGTGTGATGAAATTGGGTTTCTGGTTGGCAGAGATATGCACTGTGTCAAAGCAGGAACCACAATCTTAGGGCCTGATAAGAATGGCGGGTGGACTCAGGTCCACCCACCACCTTAACAGAGAAAGGGACAACCCGACATAGTGTTGGAGGTCTCACAGGCCAAATTACAATGCGAACGCCACTGTGGCGGTCGCATAGTATAGGTTTTCCATTGCGGCAGGGGCTGCTGGCTGCAGCACCTGCCGCGATTGAAGAAAGAGATGTGCAACACATCTCTGTACTACGGGACAGGCTTGTTACAGGGATCGGTTGGGGCGCACCATATGTGCCCCCACACCCAAAGAAAAGGGCCCAGGATGAAGGGGGCCTGCTACGGGCCCCCAATGTCCATCCCTGTCATGGAAAGGCTGGCGGGTAGTGACCATCCTAATCCCTATGTCGGTGCCTGGCAGCACCATTGTAGGGATTAGAGTGCCCTCCGATGGTCCGACAGGCTCCTTGAACCCGCCGAATCCGTGGCGGTCGGTCTCTCCGACCGCCACCCCTCCAGCCACCATCCGAATGTGGCAGGCGGAAAAGCTGCTTAGGATGGCTGGGAGACTGCCACCGACAGCCTATCAGTGGAGGTCTGTCATCATCCTAATCAGCCTCTTAGTCAGAGAAAGCCACAAACACACCCTAAATTAACCAGTGCTCCCCATCTGGTAGTTTAGTACAGAGCAGGCAGGCTTATATTCAAAGGCAAAGTATTTGTGCACCACACCAAACAGTAAAACAGTGATTCCACAAAAACATTCCACACAAAGTTCATAAATGGCTATTAATTTATTTAAGAAAACAAGACCAAAAGAACACAAATCCAATAAGTAGAATCTCAGATATGAATTTTTGAAGAATACTTTAAAATAGCACATAGAAGCAATACGCGGTAATTTGGGATATCTGGTCACGGTGGATTGGGACAAAGTCAAAATTTCAGGCCAACTGTAATGGATCGCAGGCAGGATAGAGGGACCCTGTGAGGCCTGCTGAACAAATGTTCCTTGATACTAGTTGCGAGGGTGCAGCAGAGCGATGCAAAGGTGTTGATCCGGCAGTCTAGGTGATGCATTGATTTTCTCCATGCAACGATGACAAGGCTCTGGTTCCTAGATGCAATGGTTCCAATGACAATGTGCTGGGTTTCTCCTCTCAGTAGAAGGGATTCATTGGGTCTGAAGATGCTTTTCAGATGCCGAAGCACTGGTTCTGAGTTTGATGCACTGATCCTGTTCATGCAACAGCAGTGATGTGTTGATTCTGCTCCTGCAACAGAGGATGCGTCGGTTCTGCTGGAAAACGCACTTTAGGCACACTTTCAATGGTCGAGGTGCAGGGGGAGGGGGGTTGGAAGTCTATTATGTCCCTTAGACTTCAGATCAGGAGGCTAATCAGCTAGCCCTTGGATTCACTCTAAGTTCAAGTAATGAAGGTCCAGTCTTTACCCAGGCAGAGGGAGCAGCAGACAGCAGGGCAACACAGCAAGTCAGCAGTTCTTCCAGAAAGCAGTCCAACAGAGTAGCCGTCCTTCAGCACAGAAGTTCTTTTTCCTCGCAGAGTGGTTATAGGTCCAGATGTGTACTGTTTTTGTGTTATCAGAGGTCCAGTACTTATGAACAGTTTGCCTTTTGAAGTGCACAGGGATCCTGCCTTCCTTCTCTGGCTCCAGACTCACTACAGGAATTGTGCAACCTTTTGTGTGTGCACAGCATATTCAGGAGTAAAGTGTGACACTATGCCCAGCTCCTCCTTCCCTTCCTCCCAGGGATACCCATCAAGTCTCACCTAAGTTCCCTTTGTGTGTGGCTATCTAGAGGGAATGCACAAAACCCACCTGTCACCCAACCCAGTCAGGGATCTGAGAGAGGCAGCAGGCACCAAATGACTAAGAGCAGAAGAAAGGGGGTAAAACTTGTTAGGTCAGCCAATCTGGGGCTGATCGCAACCCCGCGGATAAGGAGAGCACGCTGGGGTGGCAGAAGCTTTATCTTGGGGGCAGCGAGGGCTTGGAATGCTCTCCCTTTGGCTCTTAGACAGATCACAGATTTAATGACCTTCCGCAAAAATTTGAAAACGTGGCTTTTCGTTCATTAAGTTCAGGCCAGGCTAGGGGAGCTTTCATTTAGCGCCAGGACACCGTTTGGTAACAGTGCGCTCTATAAATGTTATAAATAAATAAATAAATAAATAAGAATGCTTAACTTTCTAAAAGCTGTATTTCCAAAATAGTAACAATACATTCAACTTTTCAAATAAGCGGTTATCATTGCCATCTCATTAATACTGAACATGACAGTTCTACCTGCTCTCAATAAGTAATTACAGCTTATTAAATGTAATAAGGAATCCTCAAATCTATCCTATGTGAGAGGTAGTCCTAACAGTAGTGAAAAATGAGTTTAAGAGTTTTTCACTACCAGCACATGTCAAACTTGAAAGCACATGTCTTACCTTTTAATTACATAGATTTCCCTAGAGCCTAGTTTAGGGGTACCATGTAATAAAAGGGGAGTTTTAAGGCATGGCAAGGGGTTTAAATGCCAATTCCACATGGCAGTGTAAACTGCACACAACAGGCTCTGCAATGGCAAGCTAAGAAATCTTTAAAGGGCTACTTAAGTGGGTGGCTCAATCAGTGCTGCAGACCCTCCAGTAAAAGCATACAACAATGTCTCAACAGGTAGAACTAAAGTGACAATTTGTTCAAAGTAAATTAATTACAAGAAAAAGCAAGAAAAGAAAGAAGCACCAAGGGCTGTCGATCTCGGTCTGTATCCAATAGTAGGCATAAGAACTAATTGAGACAGCAATACTATAAATAAGTGTAATCAACATAAAAGTGCGCTCATACTGCTCGTGAAAAGGTGAACGGCACATGTGAGGCACCTGACAAGGTGAAAGTAACATCGAGAGGGCGTTACTTAAAATGGTACAAAACAGGAATACTGGGGGGAATCATTTTGCAGAAGCAAATTAAGTGCCAGAGGCCGTAAGTCCACTAAATTCTGTTAACAGTGTTTCAGCCTGTGTTAGCTCAAGTCATCATCAGGACAAGGATTACAGAGATCACTTGAAATTGCTGTTTGAAAGAGGAAGAAAGGGAGAAGGAAAGATTGAGAAAGAGTCCCGCATAAGAATGGGGAGAAGGCTTGTAATAGGTGATGGGTAAAGTTAAGGAGGGAGAAAGAAGTTTGAAAGGTTGTGATGAATGAGGCAAGCAAATAGCTGTAGCAAAAAGAAAGGAAAGTACTCGAAAAGTTTGATGCAAGCCAAATGTGATTAAGGGGGATGAAGAGAAAAAAAGAGTTAAAGGCGAGACAAAAAAGGGCGGCGGGTCCAGCAGGATAAAAGCCACTGACAGGGAAGAACGTTGGTCGCATTGGAAACCTGCATTCCCAGAAAGCGTTTATAATACACACATTAAGATTGTCTTGTTATTCTACAGAAAAGGTCCTCGTTAAAGGCCACACTGGAAGTGCCATTTAAGATGTCATTTTGTGGACGTCCAGCTGCTCTCTTAAAAAAGCTCCCAGTCGCAACTTAAACGCTGCCAGAATGCTACATTTAGGTACACTTCAATTCCTCCCTGCACGTTTCACCTGCCCCAGTGTAGTCAAACTCTTCAAAATAATGAACTTTCTTTGCCCTTTCTGCTCAGCATGCCTTTTAAATCTGCCCTACATAAAGCTCGAGCCTTTCATCCACATCTGTCAGAGGGCGGACTGTCGTCATATTATTAAGTGAAGTACGCACTTTTGGAAATATGAAGTATTTTCGGTGCTCGGGCAAGGGTTGGACGTTTATGAGCCAATGTTTAATGTACATGAATTTGTTGCAGTCTCTAGTAAGATCCTTTCATGATCTTCTTATACGTTATTCAAATGGTTTAATATGTTATTTTCTCTTCTGAAAGTCGGAAAGATTTAAACATCATTTTACGTATGCTTCCTCCACTGACGTGAAACGTATGCTTCCTCCACTGACGTGAAATCACCAAAAAATGCCAAGGCAGCAAAAGTGGAATCACTCTCCTGCTCAGTCATATCGCGAGAAATGACGTCAACATGAACTTTGACCCTGATGATATCGCAGGAAATGATAACAAAAACAAATATATCAGATGTTGAGATAAAGAAAACCCTAAATTAGGTCTTAGATACCTATTTTCAAAATTGTATGCTACATCAAACCGATTACCAGCCGCATGCTCATCACTTGGTTGATCCTGACCATGATTTCGTCATCATTTCATGACAGGTTCTGTTGGGAACAGAACATTGAGACAAAAAGATAATAACATCGTGTAGAGGATGTTATTTTATTTCAAATACACCTGTCAAGAATAGCTCATAATCCTAAAATCATGGCCTACCGGATGTCTGCCCACTATTTAGCCCTACACAAAACAAGAGCATTTATCAGAATCAGGTGCTTAGTTTCAGGGGGTGTCTTTGGGGGTGTGACACCACCTAAATAAATGCATTCCTGGCTTGGTAGTTGGGTCTGGAGGCCCTGGGTTGGGATCGTGCCTTTTTTGCATTATTCTGATTTCACTAAGAGGTTTTAACGTACTCATTTTTTTATTCGGTAGCTTAAATATATACATTGACCATATCGTAAATATACACCCACAGAAGAACTCCGTTAATAAGTGCAAATTCGCTGCTTTTTGGCATTCTCAAACATTGGCAGTAGTTTACTTGGAAAGCTGCGCAAGTCTAGGGATTCCAAAAGTATACAAAAAAGTGATGTATTGAATGTTTGAATTATTCTCGGCCACTTGTAATTACTCGGATTGCATCCCATATCCATCCATCATTATTTTGCACACCATGCTACCTAAGTTTGGACACAGCCTATGCAAATCAATCTTGACCCTTCTCCAAAGGCAACAGTCCAGCCTGAACTTCTAGGCCAGGTCCTCCTTGTACCAGAACACAAGCAACCCAGTACTAGTTTCACCCTCATTGGGGCTCATCATCTAGGTATAGCTTGGTTCCAGTGGCACGGTGTGAATGGGACACACGCCCCACTTAGAGTGCCACAGTAAAGTTGAAAAGAGTGATGGATGGAATGCTTGAATTAATCTCAAACACTTGGAATTACTAGGGCCGCATCCCAGTCCATCATTATTTTGCATTCCATGCCATCTCACTTCGGACCCAAATCAGTCTTGGTCCTGCTCCAATGGGCTAAGTCCAGCCCAAACTGCTAGGCCAGGTCCTCTCTGAATCAGAACACAAACATCCAAGGATTGGTTTCACCCTTATTATATATCATGAGCCAGGTCTAGCTTGACACCAGAGTCACAGTGTTTACAGGATCCATGTCTGGGCATATTATTCCCACTTAGTGTATCACACTAAACTATACAAAAAAGCAATGGACTTTAAGCGTGAATTAAAAGCAAACACTGGTGATTACTTGGGGCTGCATCCCAGTCCATTGCTATTTTGCACACTATGCCACCTCAATTTGGACCTAGGCATGCAAGCCAGTCCTTACCCTACTACAATGTCTCAGTTTTGGAGGCGTAGTACTTGCAATCAAACACTCAAAAGGTGATAGGATGACTGCTTACTAATAATTTGTTTACAACAAGGGGGAGGGTTTGGAAGGGCGATTTCCACTCGTGAAGAGTGGTAGGTCCAACCTCAGCTTGTGCCCTAAAGTCGTAAGTACTACAAAGAAGGCTGGGCTGTTCCTCAAATGGGCGAATGTACGTGTCACACTAGTGTCTGGATACTGTTGGTCTCAGTGAGTCCTACAGTTGGGCATCCATTTTGTTGGATGTAATGCCCTCACACACCCTTTCAGGTGTCATGCTTCATCATCTGGGCTGCTCCTTGTTGGGTCGGCGGTGCAATACCCAACGGGCGACACCTCAAAGAGGGGCACTTTAGCGGAGATCTTTTATCCAACTGCCGTCAGGTGAACTGTGGGTGTGGGGCCAGTAGAGCGTAGACGTGTATGCAAGTTAAAATAAAGCTGGGAGTACCAGTATCAAGTTTATTCTGGGGGTCTCCTGCTTTAATTAAAATGAAAAACTAGCCGGTACTCGTTGGAATCCAATGTTTCCTACATGAGTCTCAGTTAGTTTGTGATCTAAATGGTCGACATGTTTCTCGCGTGTTGTATAGTGACTCGCGATTCTTCAGGACCTAAGTAAAGAAAAATATCTTTTGTGGATAACTGTCTATGTTGACAGGATCTACCTGAGTATCTGGTGTACTATTCTAAAAACCACACAAAAAGGAAATGTGCTTCATGTGGTAATGTACGTGTGTTGCGTTGAATCTGCCTAATGTGACAAGTATCTAAGCAACAACAGTACCCGGCGGACTGTACATCTGGTTCAGACTTCCATAAAGTATGGTTCTGGTATCACGTGTGTCCAACAGCTCGACCTACCCACGCCGCCGGGTCCCGACCCTGCTGCGTGGGTAGGTCGAGCTGTGAGGTTTTTAGAATATGGCAGCAATTAGCCACTTCTGTCACAGTTTTGGTGGAGGAGAGGTGCACAGTTCAGGATATCAAGTAATGGCAGGATGCAAAGCAGAGGGTGAAGGAGAAGTACTCCATGATCGAATTGAACAGGATCCTCCCTGCCCCACACTCCGGAACCCTCCTCCGTCTCACCCCATAGGGGGGATATCCTCTCCAAAATCCTCCCCCACATGGTCTATGGGTTGCCTGTGAGTGATGTCCGCAACGTGGTACCAGGTAAATGGGATGACGAGAAAAAGTGTATGAAATGATTGTCTGTGTTTTACTGGCATTGTGAGTAAGGAAGTTGTACAAAGTGTATATAAAAATAGAGCCAGTCAAAAATGTAAGGGGTTGTGGATCATATGAAAATCAACTGAATTGGGACAATACAAGAGCGCAGATTTACAAGGACTGGCGCATCCCTGCATATTAGCAGGGATGCGCCAAGCACCAATGCGACACGCAATTCTACCCTTGCACCACCATGGATGTGTCGCATTAACAATGCTGCGCACCATGGCACAGGATAGACAGAGGTGTGTGTTTCTTCTGATGGCGTAAGGGCAGCCCTTTGCTGGGGTTGTGTTGCAAGTGCAATGCAACTCCAACAATGTTCATGGACCGCCCATACCTAACGTGCTGCTCCACTCCTTACGTCTGCTTCAAGGATGCGTAAGGTTTTGTCGCAGCAGACTATGAAAAGTGACTCCGTGGAATCTTGTAGATTTCACTGCATCACTTTCACAAGGCATTTCAGAAAGGAATGCCCACCCTTCTTACATTAAGCCTGACGCAGGTTTAATGTTTTTCAAGGGTACACAACATGATGCATCTCCCTAGATGCGTCATGTTGTAACTAAGTCCCGTGACACATGGTTTCTGCCACCGCTGTGTCACAGAAGTGACGCAACAGTGGATTAAATATCAAGCAAGGGGCCTGTAAATCTGCCACAAATTATCCAAGAAGTAACTCACCCTGTGCCAGCAAAATCACAAAGCAGGAGGTGAGAGAATCCAGATCAAAGTATGTCATTCACATATTCCGTTGTTCATTTCCCACCCTGCCACATCATTACATCCCCAATGCCCCACTGCACCTACCTGCCCCTTCTGCTGCAGAACTTCACAACACTGTTAGCATGCAGAAGATATGGGGTAATGCCTGAAAAGTTCCACATGTACATTACACATTTGTTTACTTTTCTCTCTTCTCGCCTATTGACATATTCAGTCAGAGCACAGACAACCGCAGTAGCAGAGGTCCCTGCATCTTCTGGGAGGAAACAACATCGCCCAGAGCAAGGCATACCACCCTCACAAACTGGTAAGTCAAACTGGTCAAAAGGCATACATTGTCAGGGAACAACAGAGTGACATGTAGTGCCCGAATGTGAAAGGTAACCAGAGATAAAAATCCAGCTTCACAAATATTGGATTTGTTAATGGACATTCACCTTTAGCAAATGACAGATATGAATAGCGAAAGATAAAATATAATATGTCTTGACTCATCATACCTTTGTAATTGGTGAACATAACATCTATTCCACCAACAGTCCCAGACCGGGGAATTCAATCCTGCAATCGAGTGCCACAACAAGTCAAAAGGGTGTCCCCACTATATTGCAATAGTGTCTGTAGACATAATCAAGAATTCAAATGTTAACAAATATGACAATGAGGAACAAGAAGTGAGCTACCATTGTCAGTAGTAATGACAATGCATCCACTGTTCAACTCAGAATGTTTTCACTATACATGAAATCGCCCAGTCCACCCAGCTGGTCATGTACTTCTCACATTGGCTGGCTAGTTTGTTGGCCATGAACAAAACACGATAGTGGACCTTATTTCAGGATTCAGAGTCATGTCATTCTGATATATGTCTCTTCTAGGTAGTGGGCCCATTATAAGTCATATGTGGGATCACTCATGACATGAAGTGACACACACTCTGCAACGGTGGTGCCCACAACTGCTCGTGCTTATCCTTTGTGCCTGAAATTGAGTGCGTCACATGTGCCAGCAGAAATGTAAAGTTGCAAACACACTTATCATTGTAGGTTCAATGAGGTCCTCCCAGAATCAGAGACACACACTGACTACTGCTGCAAGGTTGGCTGTGATATCTGGTCCGGGACCACCTACTGGGCCAGTGCTGGGCCATGGTGAGTAAACAAATAATTAGGAGCTGCAGAGGGAAAAAGACAAACAGGTCGCCCTCTACTCAGCATGCAATATCATTACACCAAGACCTGTTCACCAAAGGCACCTCTTTTGAGGATAATTATATAAGTGGAGGTAAGGGTTCCATAACTCTTTCTCCATATACACCCCTCAATTGCAATCAGAGGTAGTGACCTCCCACTTTATTGCCTCTAAATTTCTAAAATATATATTTTACAGATGACAGTCACTAAGCTAAAATACCCCTATCAAACATAAAGGAGTGTAGCTGTGAATAATGTATCAGAAACAGATCACATCAATCTATATAGTGAGAAGTCAAGATGGCACCTCACGTACGCACCACCAATAGAGCATGCTGATTGGTACTCACCAGCTATGCCCACTTGTTTCATCATTGGTAGACAACTTGCCTTAAAGAATAAGAAAGTGTCCAGAACAACCAAAAAAGGTGCTTGGTTGGTCACCCTGTACAGGCACATGGACAACACTCACATACACGTAGGCGACAAGCCAGACCTGACCCCTCACGACGATCATCACCTATGAAATTGCGATGTCGCAAGCACGATCGCCATTGACAACATCCCAAAATTAGATTGACCACTGTGAATATGTGTACAGAAAAAGTAAAGAGCTTCCCAAGTAAGATTTTGTTGTGTATCATGTCCGGTATAACGATGTAGGTGGCCTGGAGATGTGAGGAGGTATGTGTGTGTGTGACACAGTTACAAGTGTAACCCATCATTGCAACAATCCATAATGTGCAATACATACGACTCACCTGATAAGTGTCCATTTTCTGTACCAGACATTCACAATGAAGTCAAACAAGTAAAAGTAAGTAGGATTCCTCAAACATATTTATGTTAGATCATTAGAAACCGTCCGTTTGGAAAGGAGAAAGGAAAACAAATGATGATCTTAATGCAGATGGAGAGGGGAACTTGGATTGGGGTTGGGCAACACAAATAAAACACGTCAGGGAGATTCAGGGAAATCAGTCTATTTACAAGGGGAAAAAAATGTTGACCAAAAAGATGCATCAATCAAAAAGTCAAGTGTCCTTCTGGTCATCCTCTAACATCAAAATGTCCAGATCCTCCAAGTCTGATGCAGGCACACAGCTGGTCAGTGCAGGAACAGGCACCACATGGGTTCATGATACATAAGGGGTACAGGGGAAACAGTGTGGCCCAACGGACAGGGGGAGATATTGACGGTGGTATGGGAAGGGAGTTGGGAAACAACAGACGACATGGCTGTGGACAGGGAATTGACGCTGGTGATGAGGGTGGCCAGAGTTACGACAAGCTCCAGACACACCTGCAGCGTGATGCGAGCGGACATATCTGGCTGACCCTCACACATCTACCTCAAGTTCTCTGGGAAAGCCACAGGAGGAACAACACAGGGAGGGGCCTGGGTGGGAGTGGAGGGATGTGGTGCCTCAGGTCCGGAGCCAATGTTGTGGTCAATCAGGCAGCCATGATGAGGGGGACTGGTTGCAGGGGATGCAGCTGGAGTCCCCAATTGAATGGGGGCCTCGGGAGGTGGGGAGAGGCAGATGGCAGGCCCAGGTTGTGTATTGGCCTGCCCCAAGGACACCTCAACCAAACCCACAGGTGAATAGTCTGGGGAAGAGTAGCACTCCACCACCCCATGGCCAGAGGTGTTGGGTTCTTCCCCCCACTTCAATGTTCACAGCCTCCACCCGGGCTGTAGCACCAGATCTGTGTTCCTTGTCAGTCCGGGTGGGCGCAATCCCCTTGCCTCCAGATGTTGAGGGCCCCTCCTCATCCTTTTCTTCCTCACTGGTCAAAAGAGTATGTAGCTGCCTGGGGACTCATGGCTTCCCGCTCCGGACCTGGTCCTGCTGTTCGGTCATTTAGCCATCTGTGCCTGCTGAAATGTAGGCAAAATCATGATGTACTTGTTGTTTTATTCAGGACGGGACACATACATAGATGAGCCAAGGTCAGACGTTGTTTTCCTCTGACCACACTATACAGTTGTCAGTGTTTATGAGCTTTCATTATGTGTGTGTGTACTGTCATCTCCTGATTTGAGTCTGACATGGAAATCTCACATGAATATTTGAGGCTTACACAATAGTACTGGCCAACCCTCAACTTTGGCATTCTTGTGATTGGTGTGTCCTGTCACTGTTACAAGTGCAGGTTCCAAAACCAGTCCACCAAAGGGGACAGGAGAGAATCCATATTTCATGAAAATTGCCCAGTGATATATAGTCGCAGCTCTTTGACGTCTGGACAAATGTCATCTGCTGTATAGCATTGTATGGGACAAGACAAATGCTGAATGTGGATCACACATCCACATGGGTCTGGGCTATTTGTTTTGCTACATTGTGAGTCTAGCCTTTTGATGTCCCCTCACACAATCTGACAATCCAGTGCCACATATTAGCTTTGGTGACTGATAAGGTAGTGCAGTATACTAGTGACCAGTGGTGGGTTGTTGTGACATCTACCTGTACATGTGAAATGGCATACAAGCCACTGAGGTTATGACGTGTGTCAGTGGACACACTTTGCAAATTTAGAAACACTTAGGATCTGAGTGAGGCAAGAATCTCAAAGTCTGTCTTGACTCCATGGCACATGATGACCTGTCTCAATTAGAACCCAAACTCAACAAATGCAATGCAAGTCACAGCATCCAATACCATTTGGCCTGCCATACACACACTGGACAGTGTCTGTACCATTGCTCATCCAATGCACACATCATTTATGATTACCTTGGTTCACTGGTAGTGGTGCTGGCAGAGCAAATTAAGACACAAATGCACAAGTGTGGCTCATTTACCCAGTTGTCAGGAATAAACTACAACTCCCAAAATGCACTCTGCCCTGTACAGTCCATATGCCACAGTGTGCCTCTTTTATTCTTCATGACTGCTGCATGGACATGGTGTAGGTGAATGGAGGCATTGAACACACAATAGTACATCAATGTCTTCACTCACATCATACTCCCAGACATATTATGCATAGGGTGCACTTACCAGGTCTCTCTTGCTCATTCTCCTCCAGCTGAGCATGGAGGGTCGGCCAAGCTGCTCGCAGGACCCTCATGTACAGTGGGGAGAGGCGAGGATGATGCACATGGTGCTGGGAAGACTGCCCCATCAGCTCCTCAGCCTTGTGCCAGGACCAGCGTTTTAGGTCCTCCCAGCGCCTGGTGAGGACTCGCACTGCAGCGCTCACTGATGTTGGCCCATTGCCTGGCCCGGGTTACAGTGCTCAGCTGGTATTCAGGGTCCCAATATAGCTGAGGATATTTGGACAGTACCCCCTCTACCAAAATGTCTAATTCCTTTTCTGTGAAAGGGGGTGCTTTCTCCTCATAACCCTCAGCCATTTTGGGGCAAATAAGTTTAATGAGAGCAGCAGGATGGCAGAGGATCTGATCTGTGATAGAGGATGACTCAGAATAAATACAAAATGGCCTCCATCAATTTCCTGTGATGTATTTCCTGTCTCCAATTTCCTGTATGAAATAATGTGTTCCGGGTTATCTTCAGAGTTTATGGCCCGAAAACGTAGTTTCCGGAGCGGCGGGTCCGCATCCGCACATTATGGTCCGTAACCGGAAATTACCTTTTTCGAGCCGTAACTGACGAAATTGACACGGAAATCATTATTTTATATAGGAAATGTTATACAGGAAGTGGGAGACAGGAAATACATCACAGTAAGTTGTTGGAAGCCATTTTGTGTTCATCCTGGTCCATCCACAATCACTAATCAAATCCACTGCCATCAGTTCTGTTGTGGAGGAACCTGAAATGACAACGCAGGTTAAAATCATGAACTTGTAACAAAAGAGGGAACAGACCATTTAATAAAATTTCTGCGTGGACAGGGGGGAGGGGGGGTGACACAACATCAAACCCCAGTTTCGTTTTCTCCTACTTTGCATTATAGTATATGTAGTCCATTTTGAGTGCTCATTACAAGAGTTGTGTGATGTGTTACGTAACAATGGGGTGGAGCAGTGCAGCTTATCACAGACACATGGTGCCTGATTCACCCATGACATCATCACTCACGTTGTGGGCCCATCATTTGTGGAGGAGTCAAATCTGTTGAGTGCAAAGGCCTGTGACTGCAATGGTTATGGCCATTTGTGATTGAGTGACCCATCCTCATAAGGACCAGGTAGGTCTCTCAGAACATGTTTAGTTTAACATCTGCACGAATCGATTGTTTAGGGACATCCACTACACTGATCTCTGACATGGGCACAGGACCTGAGGCATGCTCAACCATGTGACTACTGTTCAACAGCCGTGATTTACATGCAGTGAGTGTGGCTTGCAAAGTAGTCTCAGGATGGAATATATTGACACAGTCGTGTCTATCCAAGTTTCATCATTGACAACAGACAGCAAACCACATTTTGTCCATGACACTACAGGTTGCTCATGTGAAAAACGTGGCAACGAGCTGATCACGGGCTTGCATACTCTGACCTCGGTTATGTGCAATATCCTGGTTTCCCAGATTCAGAGATAGCCGAGGTTCCAGAGGTATGTGTAAGCCATGTGTTAAAGAAATTTTGTGCAAAACACAACAGGCTAATATGATCTTGCACAACATTTCAGGTGAGTACAGTAGCACACCCCCTGTACCATCAAGACATCTGAATCGCGACTTCAACAGACCAAAAGTATGCTCTATGATGGCTCTAGTGCGTATGTATGCCCTATTGTACCTACGCTGAGGTACATTGTTTGCACCCTTGTAAGGGGTGAGGAGATGTGGAAAGAGTGCATACCCAGCGTTGCATGAGGAGGGAAGAAAGGGCAGTTGGTTACATTTCCCTCTTTGATTCTTATTGTACAATTGTTAATGTTGTGTGGCATTCAGACATTTCAATAAGACATATCCCTCATTTTTAGTGCTTGGTACTTACCCAGTAGCCACATGTTGCCAAATTCTCCTTAAGCCATCCGCCGGGCAAGAGGTGACATGCGGAATACGAAGCTGTCATGGGTACTGCCTGGGAACACTGCATACACATCTAATGAACCTCCCACTGGCATCACAGACAGCTTGCACATTGATGGAATACTATTGGTGTATGTTTCAGAAGATGTGTGCAATGTGGCGGGGTGGCTGAAGGGCCACATGTGTACAAACAATTGCACCCAGCACACGTGGGAAGTGTGCAATGAAATAGAAATCTCATGCTGCCCTTTGTCTCCTGGCCAGTGTATGGGGCATTTGTATGGGGTTGTGGGCTCTAGCAGTGATGCATCTCAGTACCTGATGCAAGCACCATGACTGGCTTGCCTGGGAAATGCCAACATGGTCAGTGGAGACCCTTTGGAAAGACCCAGTGGCAAAGAAATGGAGAGCAGAAAGGTTCTTGGGATAGGCTGGTATTGCCTGGGAGCAGCAGGTCACAGAGTCAAGTTCCTGCTCCCACTCACATACCAGATCCAAGATGACTTCTGGAGGGCAACAGTACCTGGTCCCTACATCTTGGCTGGACATTCCAAATAGGTTGATCCTTTGTCTGAAGATCTTCTCTGCTCTCCTCCTCCTCCTCAAGTAGTTTTGGTGCATGGCAAGGGGCAGAGCAATAAACACATTCAGCGACATGTTGAAAGGGTTTGTGTGTGTCTGCTCTGCATTTATACATCCTGCTGGGCTGGCATTGGCTTCAGTGTGTCAGCTGATGCATGGTGGGAGATGGTAGGCACTTGGACAGGTGTTTACCCTTGAGGAAAATGATCAACAACCACAATGCTTATATTACGGCTCAAAACAGAGATTCTGGTCCACAATCGGAGATTCCAGGTCGTAAGCGAAGATTCCGGGCCGTAAGTGGAAATACCGCTACGGTGGCGGAATTTCCAGCCCGAATGCGGACGTAAAGTTAGTAGTCGTAAATCCATTCTGTGAATACCAAAAGTAGTACGTTCATTCTGTGAATATAAAAAGTTGTAAGTTCATTCTGTGAATACCAAAAGTAGTAAGTGCATTCTTTCAATGCCAAAAGTAGTATGTTTAAGATTTTGTCTTAAGTTAGTTCTGTGAATCGGGCCCTTAGAGTTCAGCCACAGTGCCTATCACTTTATGTGTGCACTTATTATATGCCCCCCGAGAACTAGACCAGCTTTAAGCTAGCTTTCTTTATTTGAGCCCCCATTCCATTATCTCAGTTAGTGTGATCCCCAAGTACTCAAAAATAGACACCCTCTCTAGAGCCCTTTCATCTAGACAGGGGTTTGGGCAAGTGCTGTTATTTGCGTTAAAGACCATGTACTTTCAGGCACATGCATCAAAGGATTTTGCGATCGCAAACGGTGCGAATCGCAAAAATCGTCCGTTTGCGATCACAAAATCTGCTTTTGGAATGCATGAAGAGTCAAGGCCCTCGCAATTTAAGAATTCTCAATTTCTTTGCGAATTCTCAAATTGTGATTGCATTTAAGGAATCGCATTTTGCGATTCCTTAAATGCAATGCATGAAACTTTTAAAAATTGTGATTTTGCAATTAAGGGGAGCAAATTACCGTGAGGTTGAACCTCATGGTAATTTGCGAAAAGTATGAAAAATGCACTTTTGTGCATTTTTTTAAGTTTCATTTCACACACACACATGCCCTTTGGGCATGTGTGTGTGTGAAAAATGTTCTTAAAGTTAAATTTCAGGGATGCAGGGGGGGTCGTTTGGACCCCCCTGCACCCTTGAAATAGCATTCTCATTTTGCGATTCCTTAATTGCGAATCGCAAAATGAGAATGGCTTCCCATTCATTCAATGGGAAGGGATTCCTTAATTGCGATTCGCAAATTGTGAATCGCAATTAAGGAATTTTAAGAAATCGCTAAATAAATTGTGATTTCTTGATGCATAGCCGTTTGTGATTTCTTAATTGCGATTCCTTAATTTTCGCAATTAAGAAATCGCAAACGGCAACAATGATGCATGTGGCTGTTCGTTTTTCTGAAGATTGATCTCCAGACCCCTGTGATTACAAAAGACACTGAATACATCGAGAACACTCTGCCTGCCCATAGAAGATTTTTCGAAAGCAAGAGGGTGTCGTCTGCAAACATCAGGGCAGGCATTTCGCGGTTCACTAGCCTAGGGGCATCAGTATCTTTTCCAGCCAACAATGACTTCATTAAGCCATTAATAAAAAGGGAAAAAAGAGTCAGAGCCAAGACGCAGCCTTGGCCTACACCTTTCTCTACTGGGAAGGGAGGGGAAAGTTCTCAATTTTTGCCATACCTTATTTGTACACAATTGCCTTGATGTAGGTGTTTCATCTCATGGCAAAGGTAATCTGGAGCTCCCATATCCAATAATATTCCCCACAATGTATCCCTCGGTACTAGATCGAATGCGGATTTAAGGTCCACGAATATAAGATAGAGGTTGCAACCTCTAAAGCCACAGTTTTCCAATATAGGAGCTGTAATCTAAAAATGTGATCAATAGTGGAAATCTTAGCCCTAACCCCAGCCTGGAGGGGTGTGAGTACATTACACTCTTCTATCCAGGACTGAAGTCGCCACAGAAGTGCACATGCATATATTTTCTGGTTTACGTCTAAGAGGCTAATGGGGCAATAATTGACAGGACTAAGCGGTGAACGCTTTTTGAATATTGGAATGATTTCTGCCCCAGCCCACGTGGTGGGAATCGCCATACCCTGAAGGATGGCGTTAAACGGAAACCACCAGTAGGGAGCCCAAACAGAAGGCTTGGAGCGGAAAAGGTCACCAGGAATCTTGTCTAACCCTGGCACCTTTGCTAGTAATATCTTTTCCAGTGCTTCAGTGATCTCCTTTAGGAAGAACAGGGGTGTGTCTCGGTGGGTTGTCTCAAGGTGGGGGGGTCATTGCCACCAACCAACTTCCTCCTCTGCCATTGCATATAGGGATTTAAAATGGGCTCTCCAAACTTCCGCCGATTTACCTTCAGTGGGTCTTGTGATAATCAGGTTCCAGAATGCGCTCATATCATGGTTATCGAACGCAGTTCTAAGTGTATCCCATTTTTCACATTCCCAGCTGGTTTTTGCCTTAGCTATGGCTGTTTTGTTTTGTTTGTAGGTTGCCCTATTTCCTTAATTTGAGGCCTATCGTTTGTTTTAATGGCAACTAAGAGGGCTGACTTGGCTGCCCTAAAGTGTTCATTGTACCATGAAGGTCATGGTTTTCTGGTCAGCTTAATCTTCCTGCTAGTGTGGAAAAAAGATGCCAAGATGGAAAGCAAGTCTTAATGGATATTAGACAATTTAATTTGGTTGAAGTACCATTAGTCGCGGAAAGTTGATAAGCCTCAGCAAGAAAGGGAATAATTTGTTGGTATGAGGAAGCCAGCTTGTCCTGTGATTGGGAGGATTCCCCCCAGTGTACTCTCCTCCCTCCGTTGGCCAATATTAGAGTGGAATCAGGTTGTGATGGAGTTACATCTAGCACAAGAGCTTTATGATCACTCTTGTGACGAGGGGTGATCTTAAAATCAAGAACCCTATGCCACGATTTAGTGTCAACTAAAATGTAATCTATAATCAATGCCTGCCCTGGTCTATTAAAGGTGGGCTTCCCAGGGCTATGCAATGCCAAGCAGCCATTACATGCCCTTAATGAGAAACTCAGTGTAAGTGCATGCATCTGTAGGGCCAGGGGAGTCCAAGCCTGAGTAGGCAGAATTTTAGGCTCTGGAATAGCCCAGAGGGAATCCTCCTCACTTGAGATACTTGTGGCCAGACCGTTCAGAGGTTCAAACTGGCAATTAAAATCCCCACCTATAATTACCCAATGGTTATCCGGGATTGTTAAGAGAAAAAATAGCCAATTGGTCAAGGAAAGGGGAAGCTTGGCCATACCATACCAGCCATGAGTAGAGTACTACATGACATAGAGCCCACTCTGTGTGTGTCCGTCCTTGCTTCCTGTAACATGCATAACTCATGTTGGTCTATAAATAGCCCCCAGTCTGGAATATCCAGTTTGGAGGTGAGTCCTGCTATGGTGCAGGATAATAACCGAAGGCCTGGAGGGCCCACTTCATTGGCTATATTGGTTAAAAGAGGGGAACAGGCCCTTGGATAGACCTGTTGTGGGTCGTTGGTCTGCACCCGCCCCGTTAAATCTTGATCGTTACCCAATTTGCAATTGCTAACTGAGGCAGGAGGATGCTTTGCAATGGATGGTAAGATGGTATTGTTTGCCTGTAAATTCTGTCGGGATTGATGGGGAGGTAGGTAACCAGTGGGGGCCTTCTCCAGATTTTTTCGGATTACGTCTCTCGCTCTTCCCCCAAACACTTTCTCCAGATCTCCTTTATGCTTCAAACAGCCTCCCTGATATACAAGCTAATCCTGGTGCAGTGATCCCGCTCTGGTCTCTATTTGGTGGCTGGGACTTAGGTATAAAGGTCCAGTATGTGTTAGTCACTCAATTGAATCTAGTAGGCTGTACTATTTGTAACAGGGATGTTATAAAAGGGTGGTCTAGGGAAGTCCTGGTTCATTCTAAAAAATGGCCTATTCTGGTTCCTTATCCCCCTATCAGTACCCACTCTTTTCATGTTATGGGGATCTGTCCCTGGGGGGAAAATATCCCAAGGGTAGGGAAACTATACCCTCATTCTCCCTCTGGTAGCCATAATCTAAAAGGGTTTCTGTGTATCTCTGAAATGTATCACTATGCAATCTGCGGGGACATCTTTTGGCCTCCATCCCACCCAACCTACCCTGAGCATGAAAATTATTTAATTTGCGTCTTTGCAGGAGAACTGCCTATGGTTGGCCAACCAGAAAATACATTTATTTTTAAGTTCAAAATTATATTCCCGACACCCCCTATTCAGTTCTGGTACTCCTGTTAACACAATAACATAAGGTGTGGAGGCCGGAGGAAGATTAATACATGGGAGGGCAGTCCCTGCTTCAGGGGGTTCTATACAGGGTGCTGACCTTTCTTTATCGCCATAGATTGAACCTTGTTGTTCGGTAACTGGTACTTGTGGTCTTACCAGAGGAGGCCCAGGGATGATTTCTGTTAATTGCCATTGGGAAGGCACCTGGTGATGGTTACTTGGGTCTGATCTCTGAGGCAGTGGGATTCTCGAGTAAGGGTCCTGATTGATTAAATTAGGCCTAGTAGAACTAGTCAGGGTATTACGTGCTGGGGACACTTGCTTGGTAGAGTGGGGTGCTGTTTGTAGAGCTAGAGTTTTTGTTGTCTCGACCCCCTTAAGAAGTGACTCTGCCTTGCCCACCTAATGGTCAACCAATGTTAAGTTCAATCTTTACAATGAACCTGAATTGTACTTGGAGGTCCATAACCAGGTTAATCACCTAGGGTAGGTGCTCGAGGTTGACCTGCGGTATATCCCCGGATCCAGCGGGCCCCATATCACTGTTCATTACTTTGTTTACTGTTTGCTTTTTCCGCTTATGGCCCAAGATGGTAGCAGTTTTAAGATTCCCTTTTTTTTTGCCAGCGCTCTCCAAAGGCATCTCAGCCATGTGCTTTGTGCAGGCCTTTGCGCAGGTCCTTGAGAGTTCTGGTGGTGTATCCTGCATTAGGGTTAAAGGCGAAGAGGGATTGTCAGAATCCTGAGTGGTGGTGCATGGGGCTATGACCGGGGGTCAATGAAAGACACCTTTCCGTCCGCTCAATTTCCGTAGCAACAGCTCCAATTGCCCTTGTAACATTTTATCTATTGAAGTTGGTTGTGAGGGAGGTGCAGGTGCAGATTGCAGGATGTCGGAATTTCTCGTTTTACCCATAGCTGCTGATGACAGTGGCTCAAAATTATTTAAAAAATTAATTTGCCCAAAATAATGCTTCCCAGTGGTTCATGTTAAGATGGTGTCCAGAGGTTAAATTATTTGTTTGGACTACGACAGGCGGGAAGGATGCTTGCCACAAAAAGGAGAATACTCCCTAGAGCTTCTGAAGGTGGCAAACACACATCAATTGTTGATAGCGTTAACCTTGTGTGAACAGTTCAATAGGGTTAATAGCCCTAGTGAATCCACTGTCAGAGCCAAGTGGGTGGCCCAGTCCAGTCTCTTCCGGACTCTGGCGGGTGCAGAGGGGCCTGCCCTTGCCCTGGGCTTCACCGCATGTATGCGCCTCGGGCCGAGAAAAGCTGTTGTGGGTGCCTCCTGGCAGAAAGGAGCCTGGGGAATGGAGTCCCCCAACGCAGCAAGGGTGGAGAAGATAGTGGGCTCCCGCACTGCGGGAAGTCCTGGCTACCTTTAAGCGCCTCCGGGTGCGAAAAGCTGTTGTGGGTGCCTCTTGGCGCAAAGGAGCCTGGGGAATGGAGTCCCCTAATCCAGCAAATGTGGAGAAGATAGCGGGCTCCTGCACTGCGGGAAGCCCCATCCACCTTTATGCGCCTCCATGCGCATAAAGCTGTCATGGGCACATCCTGGCTCAAAGGAGCCTGGGGAATGGAGTCCCTCAATGCAGAAAGGCTGGAGAAGATAGCGGGATCCTGCTCTGCGGGACGTCCTGTCTGCCTTTATGTGCCTCTGGGCGCGAAAAGCTGTCATGGGGGGCTCCTGGTGCAAAGGAGTCTGGGGAATGGAGTCCCCGAATGCAGCAAGGGTGGAGAAGGTAGCGGGCTCCCACACTGCAGGAAGCCCCAGCCCCATTTATGCACCTCTGGGCCCAAAAAGCTGTCCTGTGTGCCTCCAGGTGCAAAGGAGCCTGGGAATGGAGTCCCCCAACGCAGCAAGGGTGGAGAAGATAGAGGGCTCCCGTGCTGCGGGAAGACCTTGCCACCTTTATGCGACTCCCGGCGCATAAAGCTGTTGTGGGGGTCTCCAAGCGCAAAGGAGCGTGGGGAATGAAGTCCCCCAATGCAGCAAGGGTGGAGAAGATAGTGGGCTCCCGCGCTGCAGGAAGCCTCGGCCGCCTTTATGTGCCTCCGGGCGTGAAAAACGGTCATGGGTACCTCCTAGTGCAAAGGAGCCTGGGGAATGGAGTTCCCCAGCGCAGCATGGGTGGAGAAGATATTGTGATCCCTCTCTGCGGGAAGCCCCAGTCGCCTTTATGCGCCTCCGGGTGCGAAAAGTTGACGTGGGCGCCAACTGGTGCAAAGGAGCCTGGGAAATGGAGTCCCCTAAAGCAGCAAGGCCGGAGAAGATAGCGAGCTCTTGTGCTGCGGGCAGCCCCAAGCCGCTTTTTTGCCTCCGGGCGCAAAAAGCTGTTGTGGGCGCCTCCTGGCGCAACAGAGCCTGGGAATGGATTCCCCTAATGCAGCAAGGGTGGAGAAGATAGCCGGCTTCTGTGATATTACAAAGATACATTGGTACAGGTGGCACTTCGCCATGTTGCCACCAGCTTCTCCTGGCCCCGCCATCCGCATTAATCTGCTTTGACAGAATAAATTGTTCTGTATTTCTTTTTCCTTTCTTCTTTTTTCTCAATCTTCTCTCCCCTCACCCTTTAGGTTGGATTTTGGAAACACGAAAGGGTGAGCAAAATCCAGGTATTTTTTTGACCTCATGCTTCACCACAACGGGATGTTACATAGAACTGTACTCTGACACCTGCCCTGATTAAGGATAGGGTATCTATTTACTCCTGGTCCTAAAGAAACACTGTGGATCCCAACTGGACCAGCAGTTTTTGCACAACACATACCAGATAGTCATGCTCCATAACCTTTGGCCAACTTTTCATATTTTTATTGTTTTTAATCCTACCAAAAGGACCTCTGAATACATTTTTCATTAGATATGCTTTAGGTAGTTTTAGACCACTTGCTCCACACACCTGCACGCATCATCACAGCTGATATATATATAAAAAGAACTCTGCTAAAGACCCCTCTCAATGGGGCCCATGCGGTATTGCAGCGCCAGCCTCACGAGGATCCAAAAGCCCGATGATGACGCATGATACCTGCATGGTTGTGTGTGGGTATCACTTCCAAATACGGAAGAACCCCCTCAGAGCTTTCTATTCCAAACTTTCTTTATCCCTTTATCACATAGGAACAAGTGGTTTGCATATTACTCACTGGAAAAGCATTACTTGTACGCAGCCTGAAACATATTCAAGATCACCTTGCAGATCCAGAGGAAAGAGAAATGTGTTTCGAAACAGAAACTATTAGTTCCTGTTTCAAAAATGTATAATTATTCATGATGCATAGCACGTAATTGAATTTATTTAGCGCTTACTACCCCTGACGAGGCGTCAAAGCGATTTTCAGTGAGTAGCACTCTACTCTGGAACACAAAAGGATTAGTGGTGGATTAGTATATGGAAATTTGAGTTAATGTGGGCGGTGGACCCGTGAGTCTGTTAGTTGGATTGAATAGGATAATGGAGGGATAGAGAGGGAAGAGTCTAGAAAGGATTATTTAGGAGAGCATTCATAGTAGTAAGGTGCAGTTTGGGATGAGTAAAAAAGAGATGATGACGGAGGGAAGAGTCTCTAGAATGGGTTTAGGGAGATCATAGCAGTAAAAGACGTTTGGTATGAGTCAAAGGAGGAGTACATGAGGGAAGAATATAAAAAGTGTTTTAGAATGAGGTTTGGGGTAACCCTGGCTGGAGCAGGCGTAGTGCCTCTATGCGAAGTTCCACGGAGTTGGAAGGCAACTCTGTGGAACTTCGCTACGCTCCACTCCGCGCCTTCCCTGTCCCAAAATAACCCCTATGTTGTATGTCTTGTGAGTGCAAGACGTACAACGTAGTTTTTTTTTAGTGAAGCAGGACGGTGAGGAGGAGGCAAGAGAGCGGCGATGTCCAGGAGGAGACAGCCACGGGCAGTCAAGTGCCTTTTAATTCATTTTAATTCATTTGGGAGGGTGGAGGGGCCGGCTAACTACGCTCCACCACAGAGTCGTAGTTTTGCCTGAACTCCGCGTTCACAACAGAATGTGGAGTAGGCAAAACTATGTAAACTCTTCTGGCGGAGCGTAGTTACCCGCCCAGGGTGAGTTTGGGAGAGCCAGGAGGAATAGAGGTGGAAAGAGCCTAGAAAGGGTTATTTTAGGAAATTATAGGAGTTTCTGGATGAGTCAGAGTGAATGTACAGGATGTACAGGATGAGGTGTCCTTGCACCCCTTTCTTCACCGGCGGCAGACATATTGGGGGAAAAACGGGACGCCTGGCGGCACCATCTTTGTTTGCGCGCTGGCTGCACAGCGGCAGCTATTTAAGACGGCCATGCTGACGCGCAGCGTTCGCGCGCAGCGTGAGCACGCCGGAGTCACGCCAGAGTCCAGCCCGTCTGCGCCCGTCCGCGCTCGGACGGGCCCAAGGGCCAGGACTCTTGGTCAGCGGCGTGTTTACTCCTCATTTGAGCTGCGACAACTGGATTGGGATGGTCATCTTCTAGACCCAGCCATACTGACGATATTAGCGGAGATGTCTATCGCTAAAACTCCTACCGTTTCCCCCAAATCATACTTAGGTTCTTTGAAACTGACCTCTTTGAATACAAGGTCTTTGCAGAAACATAATTTGGAGATATTCTCCTTGCTTCAGGACGATGATATTGATGTCCTGACCCTTACTGAAACTTGGCTCGGGGACAATTCGCTACCAGACATCATAGCGGCCCTCCCGAACGACTATGATATGGTATGGCACAATCGTGCACATAATGTTCGAGGAGGAGGTGTGGCAATTCTGTATAAAAAATCCCTGACAGTAGTAAAGATATTAGCAGAAACAGTGGACCTGGCTGATATTCTTGGAGTAAAAATCACGTTGGGCGATCAGTGCGCTGTGATTCTTTCAGTCTATCGTCCACCAAATTCTACTACAGCCTTCAACAATCTATTTATGTCCATAATATCGGATATCTGCTCTAGATATAAAAAAGTAGTGGTAACCGGAGATTTCAATCTACACTGGGAAAAGGCTCATAAGGAACCAGGAGCCCGGTGTCTAGATGTAACTATGTCTTCCCTAGGCTTCAAGCAACTGGTAAAGGTCCCTACCCATATAAAGGGACACATTCTTGACCTTATCTGGGCTTTAGACCCTAAGGTGTCTCTTCTGGAAATTTCACCTTGCATATGGTCTGACCATTATCTGATCTATTGCAACATACCTATTGAAGTAAGGTCGATACAATCTCCCCCTATAATGAAGAAAGTCCGCCAATGGAGGAAAGTTGATTTACAAACTCTAACGGACAGTCTTACTGAATTGGTCAAACCAAAGGTTTCTGAGAACAACTTAGACCAAGACTATAGTAATTTAGTAGGTAGCATGAAGAAAGCGATTGACCAGATCGCACCAGAGAAGCTACAACCGATTAAAAAAGTAGGAAAGGGGGCACCATGGTTTTCACCGCCTCTAAGAGAGCATAAAAAGAAACTTCGTCAAGCGGAAAGAAGCTGGCGGAAAACTAAAGATGAAAGGGACCGAACTCAATATAAAAATTTGCTCAATGTTTATAAGAATTTAATTCGGGCTTCTAAAGCTAATTATTATGAAACCCGGATAAATCAAGCTGCTAATGTTCAGAAAGAAACTTTCAAAATACTAAATGAGCTGAGCAAGAAACCTGAAAATACTGAAACAACAATTAGTTGTAACATGTTTCGAAATTATTTCCTGGAAAAGGTAGCTACTATCCTCTCTGACATTAGGCAGAACATGATATCCAGACCTAATATACTTCAGGATGGTCAGACTCCTTTGGAAGTTACTATCTCACAATTCCCACCATTAGATTTGATGAGTCTTGAACAACTCATGAGCAAAACCAAATCCGGTTCCCTGGCAGACCCATGTCCTCCTAGTGTCTTCTGTCTGGCACGCCCTATACTAGAATATCAGATCTCCTCCCTCTTGAATAAATCACTGGAAACAGGGATAGTACCAGCTAGTTTTAAGGAAGCCCGAGTGAGGCCATTGATAAAGAAGCCAGGAGCCGATCCTACCACCTTGAAAAATTATAGACCTATCTCCCAATTACCGTTCTTGCCCAAAGTCCTAGAACAACATGTGCTGAAGTCACTGGCCTCGTTCCTGGAGTCCCACCATCTCTTCCAGGAGCGTCAGGCGGGATTTCGGGCACACCACAGCACCGAGTTGGTGATGCTCTCGGTGCTGGATGAGCTTAGAGGGATGGCTGACAGGAAAAAACCGAGCGCCCTGATACTTTTAGATCTTTCAGCGGCGTTCGACACCGTCAGCCATACCCTACATTTGGATAGGTTGGCCAAGTTCGGTATCCGAGATAAGGCTTTTCAATGGCTTCAATCCTTCCTATCAGAGAGGACGCAGCGAATTCAGTTGGGGGACTGTTTATCGGAGGTGGGTAATTTGACGTGCGGAGTCCCGCAGGGTTCCGCACTATCCCCTGTATTATTCAATCTTTATATACAACCTCTGATAAACTCCCTAGTAAACATGGGTTGCCATGTCTTTAACTACGCTGACGACACCCAGTTGCTACTTAGCATAGACAACACTGTCTCTGCACAGAAGTATGCCCAGGATGTTCTTAGATTTGTAGTCAGCTGGATGACGGCAAATCTATTGAAAATTAATCCTGAAAAGACTGAGGTGTTAGTAGTCTCGACCACAAGTTCGCCATGGAGTGACCTATATTGGCCTCAAGAATTGGGTCCCACTCCTACACCTTGTGATAAGGTGAAAAGCCTGGGAATTAAAATTGATAGAGAACTATCAATGACCAGTCAGATCTCTTCGGTTGTGGGAACCTGTACTGGTCTAATTAGACAACTCCGTAAACTAGCCCCCTTACTCTCTACATACATGCTCCGCACCGTAGTCTCGGCCACTATCATCTCGAGGCTCGACTACGGGAATGCTCTCTACTTGGGTCTACCTAAAAACCTGACCAATAGATTGCAGATTGTTCTGAATGATGCTGCGCGAATCATCTTCAGACTTCCAAGGAGGTCCCACGCCTCTCCTTTGCTTCGGAATTTACATTGGCTCCCTATTAGACAAAGGGCTGAGTTTAAAAGCCTTTGTACGGCTCACAAGGCAATATATGGGCAAGCACCAGCCTATATTAAGGAACGCCTGCAGGTTTATAAACCAGAACGAACTTTGAGGTCATCTGATGCTCAGCTGTTAGTCTGTCCAAGGTTTAGATTGACAACGAAGGGCGGGAGATCCTTTTCAGCCTTGGTTCCTCAAATCTGGAACAGATTGCCCGAGGCCCTTCGGAAAGAAGGTAACCTGTTGTGCTTTAGGAAATTATTAAAAAAAATTTATTTAGGGAAACTCTGGACTCATATTAAATCGCAGACGGTGCTGCCTTGTGGATGTATATAAATGCTGTTTTGTTCTTTGGTCATGAGCGCCTTGAGACCTGCCGGTGAGTTGGCGCTATAGAAACCGAAAATAACAATAACAAAAATAACAATATATGGAGAGAGGTAGACGGTGAGACAGAGTAGTGCATTGGAGAGAGTGAATGATTTTCTTTTCTTTGCTTATGGGCATGCTTCGTGTATAAGCAAAGGGGCAGCAGGGCAAAAATTACTGGTAACACCAACATCAATAGGAGATGGGCATAGATCAGACACAAACACACAACCACACTGTAGGACTGCAACATGTAGAAAAATTAAACACAACCGCAGGTCCAGTGCCAACGTGACACACATCTATTAGCACAGACTGAAAGGAAGATGCTGCAGGCTGCAACAACTGCACCACACTCACAGACAAACAGCACAACATACAATGACTAGCAAACATAGCAACATGGGGTAAAAGACACCCCAAACAAGTATACAGAAGCAGATGTCATGCTATGCCTCCTTAGATTAACACAACACAATGCTATATTTATATTTTTATAAGTACATTAACGCTAGAACTCTTTGCATATTTATTGCTAATCAAAGTTATGGTTAAGAAAAGCCTTAAAATTGGTCTAATAATTGATATAATTTAAAACGAATTGCTCCTCAACTAGATCTTTTTCATTGTATTTACTCATAAAGAGGAGCTTTCAAAGCACATTTAACCGAAGACACCTTTTAAATAGCATTCGTTTCTAATGCAAATTGGGAGTTCAGGCCTGATATTCAAATCAGTTTTAAACTTTGCACACACTCCCTCCTGGGCCCCACTTGCCCACTGGCAGCAATGCACATTGTTCTACATGTAGTCCTGCACATTATCCCAAATGCTGGCATGCACCAATCAACGGATTTGTCCAATACACATTGATGAAATCATGTACACTGCTGTTTAGTTTTCATGGTGCACCATAAGCCACACATTTTCTCAGCTCATACTGCATTGCAATTATGCACAATTTCATTTTTTTACCCACTTCTTTGTAACCCTAGGAATCTTCTAATACATAACTCACACTGCAAGTGCCCTACCTGGGAAGGAGGTCTGTCACTAGGACCGAAACCTGCGACACACACATTTCTGGAGCAGGGGCTTAAAAATGTTGATCCATCTAAGATTGCAGCCTGTGATGGAGGTGTGAAACATACAGCTAAACAGCATGTGCATTAACCCATCGGGCTTCGTGAATGGTTTTAGGACCGGTGAACTGCAGCCTACACATTTATGGATGCAGTCAGTATATTAGCCACTGAACTATTTCACTAGGATTAGAGCCGGAGGTGGTCGATTACACACGCTGCTCTGCATTAGGGCATCACCACCTGCTTGTATCTGTATTACCCCTCTGCTTTCTTTTTAGGTTTCGACTTTTAGGGAGGGGCGAAGCCACTCCCAGTCGAAATCTGTTGTTTTTAGTAGTGAGGTTAGGACAGCCTCTGTTTCCAATTGGCTAGCTCCATAAATGGAGGCTAGCCATTGGGAGGCAGAGGCTGTCAATCGCGCTTTCTCACGAAAACGCGATTCGGGGGCGTTTCTGGTGCTTTTTTTAAGCCCCGCCCCTTTGTCCCGGGCCGCGCTGCCATTGGCTGCCGGCCCGGGACACCCCCGTGACGTCATTCCCGGGCCGCGCTGTGATTGGCTGCCGGCCCGGGACACCCCTGTGACGTCAGCCAATCACAGCGCGGCCCGGGACCTGACTTGTTTTTTTTTGCTGTTTGTTTTCCTCATTCCATGCCGACCACGGCCGCCGGAAGAAGTCCAGGTGAGTGCCCGTTCCCGCCGACCGTGTGCTGTTCCCGCCCCCCCCCCCTGTCCGTGTCAGCCCCCCCCCTTCCCGCTGTCCGCCCCCCCCGCCCCGCTGTCCGTCCCCCCCCCCCCCCCGCCCCGCTGTCCGTAGGTGCTTGTTCAATTACCCATTATAGTGCGGGCTGTGTGCTTAGCTTCTCGCCTGTTTCTTCTCAGCCGGATTCTTTTCCTAGGCTTTCATTGGCCGCTCACACCAGTGCTTTCTGGGACTTGTAGTCCTGGATTTGTTTAATTAAACACACCAATCCATAACTTAATTATTTGTAAAAGACACATCCGGTCAGCACTGGAAAAATGCGTCTTTGCCACAAACTGTAGGCGCTGACTGTCAATGAAATATTCAAGCCGCCATCTGCTTTGAAGTTGCAAAGGCCACTTTAGCCTTCCATCCTTTCGAGGTTAGAAGATTGCTGTGAATTAAATTAGGCATTAGTAATCCTTATTTCCAGGTTTAGGCATGACTGGGGTCTAGTTTAAAGCGCAGTTTGCGATACACTATTATAACAAGTCGCATTGTACCCTCTTTCGAACATCTGTTGGCAGGAAATAAGCCCCATTCTGCCTCCCCCCAACCCCAGAACCTCTTGCATTTGTCCAACCTGTTTACAAACACCTTGCAAACCAGACATGTGACTGACTTCGCCCCAGCCCGCTGACCTCTCAGAGGCGGGACATGCGTGGCAACCTTCCGCCACCCCCTGCTGGTGTCTCCGTAGCCCTTGTGCCCCCTGCCCTATCTCAGTAACCCCAGACCCTCCCTGCTGTGTCTCAGTAGCCCGGGTGATATTGCTGTTTCTCAGTACAACCCCTCTCACCCGCGTGTCTCAGTAGCCCGGGTACCCCCTGCCCTGCGTCTCAGTAGCCCGGGTACCCCCCCTGCCCCGCGTGTCTCTGTAGCCCGGTTACACCCTCCCACCTGCTGTCTCAGTAGCCCGGGTACGCCCCCATGTCTCAGTAGCCCGCCCCCTTCCCCCCACCCCTCTGTGTCTCACTCTCAGTAGCCCGGGTCCCCCTCCCCCCCCCCCGCGTGTCTCAGTTGCCCGTTTCCACCCCCGCGTGTCTCAGTTGCCCCCCCCCCCCCCGCGTGTATCAGTCGCCCCCCGCGGGCGTGTCTCAGTAGCCCCGGCGCTCGATCTCACTCGTTCTCTCTGAGGGCGAGCACAGTTTCACTTCATTATAATGCACTCGACTCCTCCACAGAATTGACGTCCTTTCAGGCGGTAATTTTTCCTTATTCGGAATGCAGAGCTGCCTCGGACTTGTAACAATTCATCTGCTTCCGTTTAGAGACGGGAGAAGCAGGGGAGATTGTTTTCTGTCGCTAACAAGTCGAGTTCTCAGCCAGTGGGGTCTTTAGGCATGGAGGAGGGTGTTTGGGGGGCGGGGGTGCTGTCCTGAGCCCAGCCGGGCGCTGTGTCCCTTCAGCTGCCGTCCTCAAACAAGATCCGAGCGCTGTTTGCTCTCCTTTGTGTTGACAGCACTCGTAATATGCTCGAAGCATTCGATGAAAAGCACCTCAGCCAATCGAGGAGTCCCATTCCAAACGTTCTCCTTTGCCCTCGGTCTATCGTGGGAGATTCTTGGGTTGACTCTGGTTTAAAAATATCACTGTTGTCAAACTGGTGGATTACACTTTTCCCCCCCATATAAATGAGATGTGTGCGAATTTGAAATGTTTTTTTTTTTTGCAATCTTTGCAAAGGTTTATGGAAAATCTTCCAATCTAACTAACTTGGCAAACTTTTGTTCTTTGTCACTATTGCAAAAATATGATTTGAGAATGACATGATCATTTTTCGACAATTTCTATCACGTGGATCCTAAATACGCAAAATACACTTTGGGGTATATGTAGTGGAAATTGACATAGAAGGCAAACCTGGTGTTTAAAAGTGACTCGATATACCAGCATGGGGACTAATTGAAATCTCTCATTGGACTAGGCATAATGATTGGATTTTGTGATAAATTAGGGTGTGTTGCTAATTCGTGTGATGTCCACTAAGGTATTTCATCTCATAGCCCTGAAGGGAGTGCAGATGACCCGAAATGATGGAGGGAAGGACAGGGATACAAGGATGAAAGGTGCTACATAGGGTAAAGAAGCAGAGAGCCTTGTGGATGGAGTGATATCCCCTGCGTCTCCGGATTGTGCATTCAGAGTACTCAGTGTGCTTCCATAACATAGCATGTGTATTTGTAAAGCGCACGTTTTTTTTTTGTTTTTTTTGCAGAGTTTTATATAGCGCGAACTAGACCTGAACCGAATCAGGTATCAGAGCGCTTTACATATTTTCCAGTTACGTTACACACTTTCATTTTTAGGCACGGGGAGATTAAGTGATTTGCCCAGAATCACAGGAGGTTTTGGCGTCGTTACCGAGACACGAACCCAGATCCCCAGGTCCGAGGTCGAGCGCCTTACCCGTTAGGCCAACTTCTCTAGGCTCACCCATAGGCACCCTGGCACTGAAAACAGATGTTTATTGTTACCCAATTCAATGGTACTCAGTTTATCGACCTAAGAAGGATGAATGGCTGAGTGGGTCCACCGGAATTTGAACCTGTGACCATGAGGTTGTACACAGGTCCCAGCAGTGTTCGCATTAGTCCACTGAGACACCAGACCCAGCTCCATGAAGATATTCTAGATGCTCAGGGCCCCTTAGCAGGCATATGATGCCATGTTAGCTCCAGTTACTCCCCACCTGCCTCACTTCTACTCGTCGGTCCTGCCTGTATTCCCTGGCAGCCTGGCAACCAGCATGCTGTGGACGTTATGCGCAAGCTGTCGCTTCCCTCTTCTTCTCAACATGCGCTATCACTGCACACAGCCTCTCAACACACGGCCTCTCTGCACATGCCGCTCTCCATATAATCTCTCTGCACAGGGCCATGTGTAGAGAGGGCAAGTGAAGATAAGGCATGTGTAAAGAGGGCGTGTTCAGAGGGTGTTTTCCAGAGAGGCACTCCATATTTCTGTGTAAAGTAAAACACATCAACGTTTTACACATAATTCAAAGAAGTTAGAAAAGACCATTTGTCAAAAGCAATACCAAAAGCTCAAACTTTAACAAAGGCGAAACCATTGCATTGTAAATGCTTGTTTTTCATTACTTTCACTGTTCTCTCCTTTTCTGCCCTTTGTTTCAAACTGCCTCTTTTTGTCTGCAGCTTTTCCTCTCACCTATCCCATTGGTTGATATTGTTTGCTGATTTCTCTCCTTACTTCCCTGTGATATATTATTTTCCACCCATTTATCTTTGTTTACATTAAGTCTTTATCACACCCACTCTGTATGTTTTTCTGCTCTGTTATGGCTGGTATTCCTTATTGTTTTGTTTTCCCTCCCATTGTCTCTCTTTTTAACTGCTTGCTCTTTCACTTTTTCCTCCATCCTTGGTCCTGTTTCACCCCTCCTTGCATTTTTATTTCGTTATCTAAACACCTTACTTTCTGCCTTCGGTGCATGGGGCACAGGTTATAGTAAAGTGACAAGAAGAGCCAAATGGCCTTTCACGAATGGAGCAGCTGATCTGGAGCTTGTGGGAAAGGGCTTCCTTTACAAATTCAATGAATGCTTTTGTTAGCAAATGGCTTCTGATTCGACTTCCCTAAAGAATGTCCTTTCTGTAGATGCTAAGGGCGAGTAGGAGTGGAGCTGCAGGTTGAACCTTTTAGGTAAGGCCAAGCATTTGTCTACCTTAATCATAATTCAGTGAAGAGCCCTCATGCCTCGTTGTGCCTTCGCTGCAGGCGCAACAGACCAGGGACATCCCTACTGTGATGGGCATCACCAGACAAAGGCCATGTTTGGAGCGCAGTCTGGAAGACATTCAAAATGTAAATGTATTCAAATTTACCATTCCTTATCAGGAAAGGTGGCTGCTGAGGTCCTCCTGTTTTTGCAAATATGGGCAATTTTAAAGGCAGGATAGCAGTGTATAAAACTCACCTCACAGAGATAAACGGTTTCAAAGTAAGCCAACCAAAGGAGACCAAAATACATCTGAAGAAAAAAACGCCAGTAATTGGAAATTTCAATCAATGGGAGGTGTAGTCTGATGGCAATAACAGGCAGCCTGTAAGGTTCTAGAATCGAAAAACAAAAATAACTGGATTTCTAGAAACTAAACTTCTAGGACTGGGATGAACCCAAAACATCGGAAATAAAACTGTATTTCTGCAGAATTGGAAATATGTTTATATTCCAGTGCAGCGTGATAAAGCAGATAAGCTGCAGAATTTTTAACTGACACATAAAACCAGTTATGACACATTTGAGAGAGAATTTATGAAATGTGCACCATTTGTGCTAACTATATGTTGAAGAAACATGAGAAAAATCCTGAGAAGGCTTAGTTACTGCATCGTAAAGCATGCAGACAAGAGTTAATTAGACAAAAAGTAGTCAGTTCGATAACATAGACTGTACTCTATATACTAGTGTTGGTGTATCCTTTCTAAACATAATAGAAAATCAGAAGTGATGAATTAACTTAGGGGCCGATTCCAGGTTGGAAAAGGTACCGACCGACATGGACAGGGAACGGAGTCCGGCCGACACGTACAGGCGCCGTACGACCCGTGCAGTACGGTGCAACGCTCGTGATCCTTTCGGGTGAAAGCTGCGATTCTTTGGAATGCACTCCCCTTGGAAATCCGTCTCTTGGATGACCTTTTATCTTTTCGTAGGGCTCTGAAAACCTATTTGTTTTAATTCTATCTTTTAAGTATTCCTGCTTTTTTGCTGGTTTTAGTGTTGTGTTATGTCCGCCTTTCTCTGCGCCAGGACGCTCCTTCGCTGGAGCAGCTGTGCGCATTAAAAATGTAAATAACATAACATAACATAACATAACATGTACAACAGACCCGTACAGAATACAAGCCGTACGACCGAGCTGTACGGCAACCAGTGATTAGCCCGGAAACAGGACGCGAGTCACACCAACCGACATGAATGAGGAATGAACCTGACCGACCCTTACCCGCGACGTCCGACCCGCTCAGTACGATGCAATGCGTGTGAAACCAGACCGACTTGCACGGAGCCCAAGCCGCATGACCGGCACGCACAGAAAACCGGGACCTGAAGCAATCGAGACCTCCGCGACCAACACGTATGCAACACAGAAAAAAGTCAGCATGAAAGACTCGGCGAAGCACGCACGAGCCAACATCAGCGTCCGACTTGTTCAGAAGAACGTTTCCTACATGCCTAAAAACACAAAGGGAAAAACCCCAAAAAAGGACCAAACAAGCAATGGCAAAGTCAATAAATAATAATAAAAAAAACTTGTAACAAAGACGCACCCACAACTCCACCTATATCAAGGCCAACAATCACTACCATGATCCTTTGCAAATACAACAGACCAGTCAGCACAGAACACCTTCAGACAGCAACCGCAGACACACTCACAACTCACCCATCACACAATCTTCACACCTTTAGCACCTCTCCAAAAGCACTCTCACATACATAGCAAAACTGACACCCACCCACCCTCACTTGTACCCTCACACACACATCACTCCCCACCACCACCCATCACCATGTCCCCTAAGAAGAATCCAAAGTTCACAGATAGTGAGTTAGAAGTCCTGGTAGATGAAATCCTCAGAGTGGAGCCACATTTGTTTGGCACATTGGTCCAAAGGATCCCCATGTCACAGAAAACAAAGATGTGGGTGAGGATTGTGCACAAGGTGAACGCACAAGCACCAACATTGTGCAGAAAGGATAACATCCAGAACAGGTGGTATGATGTGCACAGGAGGGTCAAGATGCTCCTTGAGAAGGAACACGCCTTGAGTCAGCCCACTGGCGGTGGCCCTTCTGCCAAACCAGTATACTTCAGGTCCTGGGAGTTGAAGGTGCGGGACATCCTACCGCCAGAGAGCATCCATGGTCTATCAGACATACCAGAGTCTGGTGAGTACACAACCAATATACTCAATATTGTGTCGTAATTCACACATATCACTGTCAAGGGGACAGTGAAACCATGCACCGTTAGCAAAGCCACAGTAACCAAAAGATAATAATCCCAAGATGTGTATGCTAGTCAGACAAACACAATAACTGCCATCTCATAGTGATTTGTAACTGTCATGACATGGACAAACCTACCAACAAATAGAGCAAGGCAGTGGCACAAATCTAAATAAACACTGTCAGACATTTTGCCACCACAAACACACTACCTCACAGTGAAGCTGACTGATAGGAAGGAATAGTGGGAATGCTAGTGAAGTGAGTGCAGCCAAAAGCATGATGGGGTTTGTAGTCACAGATAATGCTCCCCCTCCCAATTGGCCCATCAAGACCTTTCTGAACCATGCTCGCATCCCAGGGTGTGGAAAAGAACTGACAAGATGGCTGACATTGGGTTCTTCTGTGGGGAGCACAAGGCCCTGTTAGGGGTTGTGCTCAAATCAGAAGCAGGACACCGCTGCCTGATATCCTGAAAGCCAACTTGCACACCCTGCAATGGAAGCACGTTACATGGTGGGATGTCTAACCGGGTGGGAAGGAAGAGTGTCAGCTCTGACTATACTTACCTGCATGTTTCGTCACACACACCCTTCCACACAAACTCCACACAACTCACCTGGTATAATGCATTGCCTCAAACTGTATTGAAATATCACACAAAGATCTACCACACTGGGTTCTGCTGTGTGAAGCACAGGGGCGGCTCTTTCTGGACTTGTAGCCAAACAAACACCAGGACTGCACTGTCAGCCATCTTGTCGGCACAGTCACACTCCCTCACAGGGAAGCAGAGTCAAAAGGAAGGAAGTATGGGCATGCTGGGAAGGGGGTGTAGCCAAGAGCATGATGGGAGTTGCAGTCATAGGCAATACTCACCCACCTACATGGCCCAGCAAGCTCACACTAAACCATGCTCACCTCACAGGGAGTGGAAATGGACTGACATGATGTCTGACCCTGGACTCTGTTGTTGTGGGGAGCACAAGGTCCTGCTGGGAACTGTGCACCAACAGACAACAGGACAACACTGTCTTGCCATTGCTGCCACACTCCCTCACAGGGAAGCAGAGTCAAATGTGAACAGGGATGACACACCTGTGTCAGCCACGGGATGGCCCTTGAGTAGCAATGGCCATGTACATTTAAATCCATACATGAGCTGGTCATGCACACACTTAAACATGCACGTTGAAATGCTTCAGGTTGGCAGGACAATGTGCTACAACAATATCAATCTCTATCCGTGACAACTTAGGACAATGCAGTGTACAGACACGCATCCTGATGTACAGTTGCAAATATCATGTATATGAACCATCGATACAAAAATCAAGGAGGGGGGAATGGATCACTTGTCCTGTGTAACCAGGGTCATTACGTATTTTGTTGCCTTCATAAAAACCATAATATACGTACACAGACATAGTGCGGTATGTCTTGGTTCTCTGCCTCAGTGTACTGTAGCAGCATTATCATTGGTTCTTTATTGTTGTAAATATGCTGTGCCTCCACCTGGAGTCCAGAGATGAAAAATAAGAGGGCGTTTCTGTGCTCAAGTGCTGTGAGTTAAAATCCCTTACATCACTCAAAGGCTAGTGTTTAACGGGAAAACATGTGATATATGAAGTTACAAACAAAGGTGGTGCGTGTGTGGATCCAGCTACTAATCCACCGCACTAGCGTTGTTCAGTATTTGTCAACATGTTTCAGCCCCATGTGATTTTAGAGGCTTTTTCGTAAAGACCCTGGTTACACAGGACGAGTGATCCATTCCCCCCTTTGATTTTCTGTACTAACCATTGGAAGCTGAATGGATCAGAACTTCTTTCTCCCTCCCCATTGATAAAGATATATGTGAACCATTGATGTCTCTAGAAACATAACTGACAATGTGTGTCTCTTCCAAACACAGGTGGTGCCAGGGACACAGCAGCAAATGAGGAGGAGTCCCTGTCCCAGACTCTGGTGGAGGCTGAGATCTGGTGTGGCTCGGTCTCTGTCCTCTTTGGATGACAAAGAACAATCTGGCAACTCCGGTGTGAGTCATCATGCAGCCCCAGCAGTACAAACATCTGCACGCCCTGCACCCACGCCTCCAACATCTGGCAACAGACTGAGCACCCCCACCAACATGGACAGAACAAGGACACAGAATTCCAACAGCACAGGAACACCGGCCACCCAGGAAGCTACGGACAACACCATCAGTAGCAACACCCAAGAGGGTCCAGGGTCACCTGTGCGTGCCACCGCAGGTCCTGCCCGAGTGGCTAGGGGCGGTGGGAGGGGTGGTAGGGAGACGTCATGGCTCCAGAGGGGTCTGGACTGCATGCTGAACCCCAACTGCTACGCATCATAGATGCGTACCAGGATATCTCCGGAGGATTTGGCCAGGTAGTGGAGATCCTCAAGGACATTCAACAGGAGCAGGCTGGCCATCATGCTCGCATGGAGGCCAAGTAGACGAACTTACTGCGGTGCATAGGGACATATTGACATGCCTCCGTCAGATCAGCACCAACATGTCCACACCTCCTTGTGTGCCCACAACATCTGTTGCTGTAAGATCTGCAAATACCACAGGGAGGAAGGATGACTCTGGTGGAGAGTCCTCTGCACCCAGTGCTTAATTTGTAAAATATGAAGTGCAGGTGCTCAAATGTTTGTTGGAGGCCACACCTACTTTTCTCTGGCCCCACCCACTCCCTCCACTGGCTCCACCCACTTACTATATTAGCTCCACCCACATTGTAATATATACCTGATCTGAATTTCTGCAAGGGAGCCTTCCCATAGTAAGGTTTTGATAGGAGTTTACCCTGCCCTGTGAACATTTTGATAAAGATTAAATCAAAAGTGCATTAAAGCACAATTTTGGAATAAATTAGCTAAAATCACTAATTCATTGAAAAGGGACAATTTCAGTGCTGTATGTGCTGATTTGGTAAAAGGACAATACTGGGGTAGGGTATGCCATTTTTTACAGAGTCTGAGTTCAAAGGTACAACTTTTACATAGCTTATGTGGCAAAATTAACCAAAATGTTGTGAAAACTCTCTAAACAGATTAAGTGAATAAAATCATGCAATACACATGAATGAGTCAGTCACAGTCACTTCCAGTGGCCGAAAGGGGTATTCCGTAGGCAGTGGCATGAAAAGTTAACGGGGCGGCCTGTGTCATCAAATGCTCAGGTGGTGGCTGGGGCGCATTACAGATTGCTTTGAAGTTTGAATTAAATTTATGGAGGACACCTAGAGGGTCATGGCTGACCTACTTCTGTCAGTTTTTTTGCACATCATCTCTTTAATACATATAACTATCACGCGGTGATGTGACCTGCCGCGACCAGCGTCATGCCACCACCAACCTGCACATTATGCAATATTCCTTCCTGCCCTTCGCAAAAGGTTACATCGCTCATGGCCGGCTTTAAAACTGGTGGCGGCGTGGCGCTCTGTGCGACATTGTTGGCGCTCCCAATGACCACCCCTCACACGCATTCCCTCAGTACAACCCTTTAACATTGCCCTTCAAGTCTCCATAACATGACCACTGTCTCTCAGACTAATTAAGTTTTATAGCGCCTCTCATACCAGTGTAAGGTGTCAGAGCACTTTGCATCATACACACATTGCATAGATATAAATCTTACATGTGTAAATCAGTATACAGGGAATTTTACAATAGACAGGATTACAAGGAATAGGAGTCACATGACATCCATGATTGCCATTGTGCAATATAGTTTAAGAATTCTAAGTCTGGAAAAGCGCAAATTCAGAATTTAAAACATAACAGCATTGTTAGGGGCTCTCTCCAATAAGAATTGATTTCTACCCAAATGAACCTTTTTTGCAAGATTAGGTTAATGAAAGATTGGGTACAAAAAAACATATAGCTGTAATATAGAACTTGCAGTTTGCATGCAGGTCTTTGATGACACTCAGACTAGTTAATTGCTTGCTGTTCTATGATAGGATTTTAACTTACAAACTGCAAGTAACAAATGGATATCTCTGATAGAAGCAGTAACACACTGACCTACTTTACATTTATATGCACTTTTTGATCTGCATGGTAAACGTTAAAAGCAGCAGGTATATTAACCATCTGTACGACCTTACAAGCAGTCACAACTTCCCCTAAACAAAACTCCTGTCTCTCTAGGAAGATGATTAATCACCAGAGTTGACATTTTAATTTATGCCTGAGTATTAGTGAGACCCATGAAGGAACTTGGCAGCACTGCAGCGGGTGCTCTTAATACAAGAATATACTGGCACACTAACGCCCCCCACAGTGTTGCACGAAAGAATAAAACAGAGCCGAGTTACAATGTCAATGCACGCAGTAATAGTATAATGGTGACTGGACCCTGCAGTGCTCAGCCTGCTGACACCTTCATTTGCCCTTCACTGTCCTCTCAGTCTGTGTGTCAGCCATGGAAGAAAGGGTCAAACTTAAAGCCCCCTCTTCCTTAAAAAAAAAACAGCAAACAGAGTATCAAACCTGTCCTCCATCCCAGGCAAGGGTAAATGACAAGGACTTGAAAGGGCCGTACACAGGAGCCCCGTCGTGTCCTATGAACTGCGAGGCCGCCGCCTACCTACATTGTTGACCCCAGGGCCATGGCACACACACTGATTCACACACAGCATAATAGTTATTGCTGTGAACTTCTTGCGATGTGCAGGCAGACCTATATGAGGTGAACAGGTGAAGGAAGGTTAAATGACACACACCGAGCATATGCTGATGTGATGACATAAGTAGCTGACAGTAACAGAGAGTGTGCGCTGGCCTCTCAGGCCTTCATTGCCATTCGGGATGGTCATTTTATCTCTTGGCCTTATTGAGGCGCTTTCTTCGCACTTGAGGATAGAGTGAAATGCCGCCTTGTACATTTCCGGAGGAGAGGGGGGGGGGATATGCTCCGTGTTATGTACTCTTGACGGTAGAGCAGTGTCTAGAGTGAGAGTCTGAATCTGAGATGTTCAGCGGCGCCTCAGTAGTATTAGCCAGGTGGGCTGAGGGAGCACGGGGTTTAGGAGGACTAGCCTCGCCTCCATGCCAGGGTGAAGGCGCGCAGGGGCTGCCGGTATGATAATGCACAAAGGGAACACCCTCTGCCAGGCTTCAGAGATTCCAGACAAAAGCATGTGGCAGTGCCTTCGTCCTACAGTGGGTTATTTAAACGCCAATATGCAAACCGTCTGTGTCAGAACGAAACTGTTATTTGTATAGCACGTAGAGGCCACTAGAGCCTCCTCGAAGCGCTCGCCCGAGCCTTTCGAGGCATGCAGGTGAATGCCAGTGTGCATGGGACGACAAGGAGCAATGCCAGTTCTAAGAATAAACTGCTACTGTAAAAACCCCGATGTTTTAAAAAAAAATTATTATTAAGGGAGTCCGTGTAGCTGAAGGCTGTCGTGTTAGAATCCGTGTGCACCCACTCAGGAGGTCGCATGATTCCACAGTCCCCTGTTGCTTGCCCCCATACACGCAGGTAGCAGCATGCAGTGCTCCGCCTGGGTGGGAAGTTGTACTTATGTACTGTAACGAGTGTCTACTTACTACTCCTCAACGCAGCCAACCCAATATCATCCAGATCGCTCTGCCTGCCTCTCTCATTAAGGGACTTTGAATAGCGGCGGGCGGCCGTGTTCCACTGCACATCCACGATGACTCAGTGAGTGCGGCCGGCGTGCAAAAAGCAGCGAATGCGCACCTATTGCAATGAAAATCTGCGCATGCTCACACTGCTTGCTGCCGCGCACAGTCCCAACCCACAGAAGACCAAAACCCTGCCCAGGCCCCAGGTACTAGGCAACTTACTCAGTGTGTCCGACTCCCGCCCAGACCAGAACTCATTTGAACTTGTGACTCGTGACTCTGACTGGTGAGAAAAGTAAACAGAATCGGAGTCGGAAAGAAACACACGGAAAAGTATTTTACATTAATTTCTTCAACATCACTCAGTCATCAATAACACACTGCATACAGCAAGCAAACCAGTACACAGTACGTAACACTCTTAACTTAACAGCAGCACTTACGGAACAGCAGCACTCACTCTGTGCCACTAATTACTATTAAATAAAGGAAGTGCACAAAATGCGTGTAGACCCGGCCCTGATAATTAAGTGCCGGTGCTAAGCACCGGCAAGCACCGGCACAAATTAAGCACTGTCTGCACCGCAGACGCCTGCACTTGAGGACACCACCGAAGAAGAAGAAGGGTCGTCTGAAGAAGGACAAGTGAGACGCAGATGGCCATGCACATCCCCCAGGAATCCAGAACCTGTTTTGGATATAGTTCTTTGTGTGTAAAGCGTTCACCTTCTTGCACATGATACAACATGACATGGAGGGTTCATGTTGGTCTAATGTAGCAGATAAATGTGGACTTTACTCTGGATGTTTCAGCTACCAAGTCTTCAAACTCATATGTGAACTTTGGATTCCCAAACCTAATGTACAGCACCCACAATCCTGTGCACTATCTCCTCACATGTATGTACATAAACTCACAATTACACTATACGTGCCTCTGTTGTGATTAAAAATTTTTTATATCTCATGGAGAATATGATCTGCTAAAGAACACCGTGCATGCTAACTACTACAGCAATGTGATAACCGTTATGTGAGTCAAGTTGATGTGACCCATATGGGGGAGACAAACCACTAGGGCACCACAACACATACTCACCATGGCCATGTAACCCATTGCCTACAAAGATGTTGCCCAGAAATACAGTGGAATGCACAGACACCACACCTATCCATGGTCAGTGGTAACAAGCCCACAGGTGAGGTAAGCTAATGTCAGTCAGTTGTGTGAAGACAGACAACACACATAACTAAGTGAAGCACAGGTTCATTACACATCAGCAACATGTTTATTCCACAACAGTTGCAAGGTAATTCCACTTGACAGTGGGCACACGGTCACCAAGTGTCGAAGAATTGAGGTTCAGTAGATGGGAATCGACAACTTCCACCCTGGGATTGGATTCTGGGTGTTGGGGGTCAGAGTTGACCAAACAACAGGCAACGTACCTTAGGAAGGACAGACACCGTCAGAAGCACAGCAGAACAGTGCAGAAATGCAAGACACATGCACAAAACAGGTCACAAGAAACCTACACACAAACAAGTTAGCATGTCAACACTATTGTGGACTACAGACCATCTGACAGGACACATCACTGCACGCAACCAGCAACTGAGCAGCACCAACACAGTTCAGGCTAACTCAATATATTGACATAACAACCTTGTAAACTCACATTCAGGTGAAGAAGTTGTTGATGAACTGTGTGCGGACGCCACCCTCATCGTGATCATCACTGGCATCGTGGCCCAGGCCAGGATCCTCCACAGGTGGCGGATGTAGGTCATCGTCATCCTCAAAGAGAGGCAGCTTCTTCCGCACTGCCATGTTGTATAGCATTCAGCATACTGTGATAATTTTGCACACCTTTGCAGGCTCATATGGGAGGGCCCCTCCCGTCTTGTCCAGGCAGCGGAAATGGCTATTCAGGAGAACAAAGGTCCGCTCAATCACTCTCCCAGTCTGACCATGTGCCTCATTGTAGCACATCTCAGCTGCTGTCACAGGATTCCTGAGGGGTGTCAGCACCCACGGCATGTTGGGGTATCCAGAGTCACCTACATACAAAGAATTGCACATTAGATGAGTTTTGAAAGAGGGTGGAATACAACATTGCCAAACACACACAATGGTAAACAGTCAGTACACACCGACAAGCCAGGCACACTGGCTTGGCATCTGTGATATCATTGTCGCAATGCGACTACTCCTTATGATATAGGCATCATGCGTAGAACTGGGGAAACGTACACACACATGTGTGATACACATGTCCACTAGACATACCACCAGAGCATTGATGGAGTGGAAATGTTTCCTGTTCCGGTATGTCTGTTCATGTGCCCGTGGTGGTGCCTGGGCCACATGTGTACCATCAATAGATCCAATGACGTTAGGCATCCTCCCCAATCTATAAAAAGCATCCTTTATATCAGTAAGTTGACCAGGGCTAGGAAACTTGATGTACAAGTCAAGGAAATGCAACATCCCCTCCAAGACATCACGAAGCACTCAGCTGAACATAGTTTGTGACATCCCACTAGCAGTAGCCATAGTGTACTGGAAGATACCGGTAGCAAAGAAGTGCAGGGCTGCCATCACCTTCACCTTTGGCATCAGTGCTGTAGGGTATGTCCAGCCAGGTAGCAGATGTGGCGCCAACTGCTCCGCCAACTCCTCAATCAGTGGCCTGGTGAAGCGGTAACGTCGGATGAAGTCACGTTCCACCATGCTTGTAAGGTCTGGGAATGGTCTATGGACAGCTGGTGCCCTGCAGTACAGAGCTGGGCAAAGAAAGATTGTACACATATCCACCCATGTGGCAATGAACAAGCAAAACATGACATGATACATCATAGCAATACACAATGAACTGAGGTGTGTGCTGTTGGGTATGAACACATATGTCACCTTCATGCCCATCATCTCACATATCAAGTCAACATGTGTACATAAGTTCCATGGAGTGCAATGGCAAATCATTGGGCTGCGTCACAGTACCTATGTACTGCTGTCATGTTCAAAACACACAACACAGTGACAAGTGAGGACTGATGTCTCCCAGGCTTAACTTCTCTCTGTGAGAGGCAGATACACATTGTCCCTGTATTGCCACATGGACACTGGCAAAACATGGCGTATCATGCACACCCCACAAAAAACCATGAGTACCACAGGTAGTGGCCCCTGTGGTCTCTGCAGGCCATAAATGGACGTCTCAGAGACATACACACAACATCAATGTTGATGCACAAACCACATGGATGTGGAGACTGACTCCTATTGGGTACATGGAATCAGAGACATCTGAGACACAACATGCACACTGACTGTGGGTGTACATCAGAATTGTGGCTATGGGCCTCGCTGTGACGTACATACCATCCTACCCTGGACTCAGGGTGTATGTGACAAGTAATACACATATCAAACCTGCAACTATGTCCACGACTCATGCCCATAACTGAACAGTTGCACATCACAGTGGTAATATGCACAAAACAAAAAGGATTCTGTCCCCATGAACCCGTGCCCAGCCTGGGAGTGGCTGCACCAATGTGCCACACAACAAACCAAATGTTGCCCCCATACACACACAGGTAATGCAGCCTTACATGCCATGGGATACAGTGTGGCACATGCTGTGGTGTTGTAGGTGTGCACCTGAGTTCCTGGCAAGTAATTGTGTGTGGAATCTGTCAACAACTCACGCCAATGTAAACCGACGCGGGTGACTTCTACAGAGACACATCGTGCAGTTGTGGATTGAGCCCTGCACACGCCTTGGCCATTGACTGCAATGTGAACCGACGCGGGTGACTTCTACAGAGACACATCATGCAGTTGTGGACTGAGCCGTGCGCACATCTTGGCCATTGACTGCAATGTGAACCGACGGGGGTGACTTCTACAGAGACGCGTCATGCAGTTGTGGACCGAGCCGGGCGCACGCCTTGGCCATTGACTGCAATGTCAACCGACGCGGTGAGTTCTACAGAGACGCGTCATACAGCCATGGACTGAGCCGAGCGCATGCCTTGGCCATTGACTGTAATGTGAACTGACGTGGGTGACTTCTACAGAGACGCATCGTACAGCCATGGACAGAGCCCTGCGCACGCCTTGGCCATTGACTGCAATGTGAAACGACGCGGGTGACTTCTACAGAGACGCGTCGTACAGGCATGGACCAAGACGTGCGCATGCATAGCCCATTGAATCGTATGGAGACGAGTGCGTGTGTATTTTCAAAATACGCGTCGTACAGTTAGTTGACCGAGCAGTGTGTATTCCTTGGCTATGGACTGTCATGGAGACAGACGGGAATTCAAAACTTGTACGAGTCGTGCGCTGGAAATTCAGTTGGCTGCCTACAACAATGTTGCAAATCCAGGGTCCAATGTTTTTTATGTGTGGCACACTGTGTTTATTCTTGCTTGCCAATTCAATTATCAATTGTTATTGGGTCCTTTATAAGTTGTTTGGGTGCTGGCGGGTGACTCCCTCTGACATAGGGGAGTTGAACTTGAACACAATCTGAAAGCACTGTTAAGACAGTAACAGTGTACCCTAACCGCACTCCTTTGTGAAACTAACGACTTCTGTTCGTTTTTCCAATGTATCTCAAGTAATCCGAATAACCACATTCAATTCGATTTTTCACTTGATATTTCTTGTTTTTAATTTCAACAAAATTATTTCATTTCCATTGTTAAATCACAATATTCATAAACTGTTTCATGCATTTTCATGTGTTTCTGATAAACGCGTCACAGTTTCCAAAATTGGTATGTTCAGGTTATTCCCTATGCATTTCGGGCCTCTGCCCTTCATCAGGGAAATGCATTCAATCTATGAAGAAAACAAATGAATCTGTGTATAAGATACGGAGGTAGAAAAATACCATTTAAATAATGTGTGCTGTTGCAAAGTCACCTATATTTGTGCAGGACTGTGATGCTAGTTATGCGCGAAAAAAACCATGAAAAGTGATTTAACACGTCCAGTGAAATAGTGAGAGAAACCTGAATTTAAAGCGTGTGCATACTGTGCTCAAGGTGCGATTGCAATATAAATGATGCACTTCGTCTATACAGTGTGCCCGACAAATGTGATCGTATCAACTAACTTCAAGTGCTCGTGAGTTTAGATCGCGTAAAAAAATTGCCGGACCTAGATCTACGTAACACGCCAATCTCACTGTGCTCTCAAAGGAGATGTTACTGGTTGTCTGTTCGGCGCATCAACACTGATACACAAACCGCGACTAATCTTCCGGGAATGGTGTAACAGCTAGTGAATGCGACGCATGTGTATTAAACCGATGGAGTAATGAGACAAACGACGGACTGCGGACTGTGACGGCCATTTTGGAAAGGTGTGCTTGAACGAAATAGCGTGTAAATGTAGTAGTACAACAATTTAAAACCCAAATGTTCATGCGATAACTGGCATAAGATGACTCTTAGTGTGAAATCAGATATATACAAAGTGTGTAAGGTACTCTAGGAACGATTGAGCTCCAACATTTATCATAAGTCATGAGTACAACCCGTTCCAAATAAAACATGAAAGCAAGCAAAATCATAAGAAGCAACTATATTCCATACGTTCATTCAACCCCTTTGGGCTGCAGGAATCCAATTTCTTGTTCCAGTGCATCTCTCGTTGTAGTAATTTCCTTCTGTTATCAGTACCTGATTTTGCAGAAACAACCTCCAAGACCATGAATCTTATCTGACTGATGTTGTGATTGTTGGAAGTGAAATGTGCGGCTACCGGTGCCTTCATAACTTTGTTTCATGCAGACCTTGATCTTTCCCTCAGTTTTGCCAACATATGGGAGTCCGCATGGACATTTCAGAAGGTATATTAAATTCTTTGTATCACAAGTGCATTAATGAAAAGTTTAATGGTCTTGCCGGTAGTTGGATGGTTAAGTGTGTTACCACGTATTATGTTGTCGCAGTGTCCACAATTCAAACATGGGATCGTACCTGTATATATGATGTTTTTGTCAATGAGTTTAGTTTCAAGCATGTCTTTCAGATTTTTTGATCATTGGTACGCAAATAATGGTTTTGACAACATCAGTCAGATAAGATTCATGGTCTTGGAGGTTGTTTCTTCAAAATCAGGAACTGATAACAGAAGGAAATTGCTACAACGAGAGATGCACTGGATCAAGAAATTGGATTCCTGCAGTCCAAAGGGGTTGAATGAACGTATGGGATATAGTTGCTTCTTATGATTTTGTTTACTTTGATGTTTTATTTGGAACGGGTTGTACTCATGACTTATGATAAATGTTGGAGCTCAATCGTTCCTAGAGTACCTCACACACTTTGTATATATCTGATTTCACACTAAGAGTCATCTTATGCCAGTTATCGCATGAACATTTGGGTTTTAAATTGTTGTACTACTACATTTACACGCTATTTCGTTCAAGCACACCTTTCCAAGATGGCCGTCACAGTCCGTTATTTGTCTCGTTACTCCACCGGTTTAATACACATGCGTCGTGTTCACCGTTACACCATTCCCGGAAGATTTGTCGCGGTTTGTGTATCAGCGTTGATTCGCCTAACAGACAACCGCTAAGATCTCCTTTGAGAGCACGATGAGATTGGCGGGTTACGTAGATCTAGGTCCGGCAATTCTTTTACGCGATCTAAACTCACGAGCACTTGAAGTTAGTTGATACGATCACATTTGTCGGGCACACTGTATACATTATATATTGCAATCGCACCTTGAACACAGTATGCACAAGCTTTAAATTCAGGTTTCTCTCACTATATCACTGTACGTGTTAAATCACTTTTCATGGTTTTATTTGCGCATAACGAGCATGACAGTCCTGCACAAATATAGGTGACTTTGCAACAGCACACAATATTTAAATGACATTTCTCTACCTCCGTATCTTATACACAGATTCATTTGTTTTCTTCATAGATTGAATGCAACACCCCTGATGAAGGGCAGAGGCCCGAAATACATAAGGAATAACCTGAACATACCAATTTTGGAAACTGTGACGCGTTTATCAGAAACACATGAAAATGCATGAAACACTTTATGAATATTGTGATTTAACAATGGAAATGAAATAATTTTGTTGAAATTAAAAACAAGAAATATCAAGTGAAAAATCGAGTTGAATGTGGTCATTCGGATTACTTGAGATACATTGGAAAAACGAACAGAAGTCACCAGTCTCACAAAGGAGTGCGGTTAGGGTACACTGTTACTGTCTTGGCACATCCTAGGGTGTCATGAAGGTGACATTTTGAATGATGCGGAAGACATGTACGAGTCTTACAATTCCATGGATTGGCCAGATTCATAGAATGCAACCGTGTTGGAACTATCACTTAGGAAACATGGCACAGATTCTGCCTCTGCAGCACTGATGTAAGGCTGCCTGGCCCACGGAGAGCTAACTTGCCTGCACTGCAAGCTACCGGACCACGTCTCTGCTAACACTGCTGCTGTCTCTGCATCCTCTGGCTACTGCAATGGCACGTACTCTGGAGAGAGCCCCAGCCTTCACAGAGGAGGAGAACCAGGCCCTGCTGGACGGGCTCCTTACACAGTACTGCAGGCTGTATGGGAAACCAGGGAAGCAGGTGAGTGTGCAATCCACTGCCTTCCTGATTGTGCAAGTTGTCTGACTAGCAGTACTAGCAGTGTGTACACCAGTAGCAAGCATATGCACGGAGTACTTTCAACCCCCAAAGTGTGTAGGTACATGTCATGAGCAGGTGTCCTGCTGCAAAAGTGCATTTGTGCAAGCTTTTACTTCCCAGGCAATGTTACCATGTCAGATATGCTGGACAATTATCCATTTTAATGGGTGCACTACCTGTGTACCTCATTTACCTTTGTGATGACTACATGTATATTCAACTGTGTGCAGCACGAATATGTGGCATGTGTGGTAATGTCCTTTTCACTTTGTCATCCTCACAGGTTGATGCCCACTAGAAGCAGGAGATCTGGCTGACCATCGCCCGGGCAGTTAGATCAGTGGGGGTCTACAAGTGCTGGATCCGCAACTGACAGAAGTGGTAGCAGGACCTTCGGGGCTGGACCCAGAGGATCACAAGGGTCCAGCTGAAGCTGTTCCCTCTTCGCAGGAGGGACGGTCACCGGACCCTGACTCCCCACATGCTCAGGATTCTGACGGTGGTCTTCCCGGACCTGGATGGGCCACTGAAGGCCAGACAGCAGCAAGGAGGGGGTAGGTTCAATGCCTAATCTGTGAACGATGTCTGACATGCTATTTGCAGTCTTTTGGCCTGGTTATACTTCCACATTACGTTGGTGTTGTAGTCCTGGGCTCATGTCCCTCAATTGTGTAATGCACCCTCCTCATCTGATCCACAGGTGTGGCCCCTACAGTCTGTGACTTGTTTCACTTGGGCACTGTGTCCCTGCAGTCAGCTATGCTTAAGGCTTTGGACAGCATATGTTACTGGGACTCTGATGTGTGCTTCGTGGGTGGGTCAATTGTTTGCACAATGCTTGATCTCTGACATGTGATCTATGTGTGCCTTTGATATGTGTTCCATTTGCTGGTCTGATTCGCCACATGTGTCTGGGGTATTTAAAACACACCCATGTAGCAGGTGAGTCCATTTAGTGGGCTCTGGAGTATGTATATCAAGTGTGTCACACTTGCTCAGCCACCTGCCTACTGTCCTGGGCTATACACTGTTTCACATTGACCTGGGCAGTCATGCCCACTCCAGGGCATTGAAACACTCTGGACTCACACTCCTGTGTATCGACCTACAGATTGTGCTTAGTGAAATGTGCCCTCAGCTGTCTGCCTCTGTGTCATTGTGGTGTGGCTTCCTTTTTGGGACAACTGGGGTGTCCATAAGTTTTAGGGTCAGCAGGACATCTGAGATATGACTATAGGAGAAGATACCTGTGTGACATAGATGTGTGATCACTTGACTGTGCACAATGCTGCATGCAACTGTGCATTTCAGGCAGCTATGTTTCATTCACAGCCGACTGTGAGGTGCTCATGTTCAGGGAGTTGTGTATGCAGTCACTCATATGTCTGATTTGTGATGTGGGGTCATCATAGCCCGGAATATATTTTTTGCAGGGGATGGACAAGTGAACTTGTCAGCAGCAGAGTTTGCTTTGCCCATGACCTATGATTGTGACACAGTGCAGACTGTTGTCCATATGCCCTGCCCCTGTGCCATGGGACAGTGATGACTGACTTTCCATGCATGCCTGTGTCATGGCAATGAACTTGCTAGGAGGGATCCTGCAGTGGAGTCAAATGTACTCCATGCACCCCATAGTGGCATTGACTATCAGGACATGAGGACATCATTGTGTGTGGTGCTGGTATGCATCAGAAGCATGTAAACTGAGACTCTGGCCATCCCTTCATCCTGACACCTTTACCGAGTGAATGGCATGAGATGTGATGTGTGTGTATAGTAACAAACATCCACATGTTCACTTGCATGTCCAACAACTGTGTAGGTGGTGCATGTGTGCACATTGGGGTATTAGCCTCCAATGTGCAACATACATATGGGTGCAAGTCCAGGAGGGATATGGGTGCCATAGTTGATGGTCAGACTGGCAATTGGCTTAAAAAACAGTGTGAGCACTTTGAGCAATGTTCAGCTTACGATGCCAGGGCTTGCCCTGTGATGTGCGGTACTCACTGTGTTGTGCGCAGTCAATGCAGGCGACTAATGTGGGTCTTATTTTCCTAATACTATCCAGATACATCCACGGCCACAGGAGGGGACAGCGCCATGTACCAGGAGGAGCAGCAGAGCCAGACTGGGCCAGCAACCGAGGAGTTGGAGGGACCCAGTAGCATAGAGGGCGAGGGGAGCCACACCAAGGAGTCCTCAGCACCATCCACCTCAGCTGAGGACCACAGCGGCTCAGAGGATGTCTCCCTTGTGGGGGCGGGTGTCAGCAGCCACCAAACCCCAGCTAGTGAGGCTGTTCCCGCTGCCACCACCACCACCACCCTCCCATCGGCTCCCATCCCATCGGTCCATGGTGGCTCCCGTGTTCGGGAGCATGTCTCCTTCATGCCAGGTACCGCACCACCTGCCCCTGTATCCCCTGCTGCCCTGAGTGTGTAGTCTGTGAACTTACTTCAACAGATCCACGTAGGGCAGATATCAAAGCTGAGTGTCCTCCATGCACATACCAGTCTGTTGACACAACTGGTGTCGTTCATGGAGGGCATGTCATCAGGCATGTCTGCCTTACAGTGGACCAATCTTCCATGGCCTCCTCCTTGACAGCAGCAGTGTTCCTCCTCCAACAGTCCCTCACCCCTCCTGCCTCTGCCCCATCCACAATTCCTAGCACCCTACCTGTCCCAAGCACACACACCAGCACAGTCATCCAAACACACAGACACGAGCAGCACACAAACAGCCAAACCAATGTCCAAATGTGCCCGCAAATAACCTCAGGGGGCTGATACCACACTCACAGGGGATGGTCCGCAAGTCCCCAGTACCCAGAAGAGCAAGACCCCACCCCCTCCATCCTCCATCCCCCAGGCCACCACTCCACAGGTTCACCCGCCACACCCTGCCCTGGGTTCCCCCACCCACTGATACATCATCCCCAAAATGCTCAGGCCCTCCCCCCCACCACTTGCTCTTCCACCACCACCACCCCAGGTCAGACTGTTTGTGCCTCTTGTGTGGGAACCGTGACCCTGCCAACCTCACCTGAACCCCATTCCACTCCCATGGAGTTAGGCACTGCAGTGGTATCCATGACCACCCAGTCTGACTTGGGCACTGCAGTGGGGACTCTGTCCACCTCATCTGACCTGCCCACTGCAGTTGTTCCGGCACCCACCCCATCAGACTTGTGCCCCACAGTAGTGACAGCACACACCGATCCAGCAGATCCAGGGTACAGGGGGAAGAGGAAGTCTCCACACACAGAGGGGAGTGCCCCTCACACCCGGACACTCTCCTCCAGGCACAGGTAGACTGAGGTTCCCACCCGCAAGTCCCCAGTACCTAGAAGAGCAAGACACCACCCCCTCCTTCCTCCATCCCCAGGCCACCACTCCACAGGTTCACACGCCACACCATGCCCCGGGTTCCCCCACCCACAGATATATCATCCCCAAAATGCTCAGGCCCTCCCCCCCACCACTTGCTCTTCCACCACCACCACCCCAGGTCAGCCTGTTTTTGCCACTGGTGTGGGGACCGTGACCCTGCGTACCTCACCTAAACCCCATTCCGCTCCCATAGAGTTAGGCACTGCAGTGGTATCCATAACCACCCAGTCCACCATGGTGCAATAACGGCACAGATGCATGACGCATCTGTGCCGTAAAAGTGACGCATTGCTGGAGTTGCGTCACAAGCGCGACACAGCTCCAGCAATGCTCTGGGGGCCAAATCTAGTTAATGCTGTGTCAATCCTTACGCCTGCGTCACGCAGGCGCAGGGTTTTGACGCAGCATGGGCCTAAAAGTGACTGAGTGAAATCTTGTAGATTTCACTCAGCCACTTTTAGGAGGCGTTCCTGCGCTGGAACGCCGCCCCCCTGCACAGGAACGCCTACATGTGGCGCAGGGCATTAGAATGTGACGCATCTCCCGGATGCGTCACGTTGTAAGTAACCCTGCACCATGGAGCAGGATTTGCGCTGCCGCTGCGTCACAAAAGTGACGCAACGGCGGCGCAAATGAGGCGCAAGGGACTTGTAAATCTGCCCCTAGTTGTTTGGGCTGATTATAATGCGTTACTGAATTTGAGCTTCAACTCGGGCACCTGCTTTATTTATATCTGTAAGTGCTTCCTGTTGAGGTTTAATTTTTGTGACAGAAGCATCATGCCAGGATGAATCCTGCCTGCATATTTATCCACGATGATGCCAGTGGTTGTGCCATACCTCTACTCAACTGGAGTACTTACTCCTGGCTAATCAGTAAGTGCTACCTCGTTGGGTAGATGTATAGTGCTTTTGCTACACTACAGCTGCGTAAAGGCCAAGAAAAGTTGCCTCCAGTGACCACGTGTGTCTGTTACTTTGCCAGTGCACCAACAGGCGCCGAGGTCCCTCGAGTGAGCTGTCCATCATAGTGAGGGAAGGGCGGGAAGATGTTGCATAAATGCATACCCTAGTGTGTGTGGTGGGGCCAAACGGGTGGGGCTTCCATGCGAGTTCACATGCCTCTTGTAAGGGTCAGAGACCGATCAGAGCAGCAGATGAGAAGGAAGCAGCCTCCTGGTCACAGGAAGTACACGGGGATTGCGCTAGAGAAACTCGTGGATGCAAAGACCTCCATCAAGGATTACATCTACTTGTAGGCGGTAGATATGGGGAGGAAGCACACTTGCCTAGCCTCGACCATGCTCACTAGTTGTTTGGGCTGATTATAATGCGTGACTGAATTTGAGCTTCAACTCTGGCACCTGCTTTATTTATATCTGTAAGTGCTTCCTGTTGAGATTTAATTTTTGTGACAGGATCAACGCGCCAGAATGAATCCTGCCTGCATATTTATCCACGAAGATGCCACCATGTTGATACCTCTACTGCAAAAAAAAAATCCGCCCGCGAGCGGATTTGCAGATTCTTCGGCAGTTTCGTAAGATTTGCGGATCGCGAAATTGCCGAAAATCCGCGAGCGGAACAGATTTTGTGCCCACCTTTACCTACAATCTACACAGGATGTATTGATTTTTGTGTCTAATTTCGAGATGTGTGTATGCATTATGATGGTCACTTCAGCTTTTGTGTCATTGTGCACTGTATGCAATGTCAGCCCCCATGGGTAGTGCTTGTCTGTACATGGCCGAGAGTATGTTTTATTTTCACAGCACCGTTGCCTCACCACATCCCTGTGGGTATGTGACACAGCCACTATTTTGCCACAAAAGTGTTTCATGTGTTGAGACCAGGAATCATACATGCTGTTTGGCATTTTCTGCTTCTACCATGATGACACTTACCTTTTGGCCACTGTGATGATGGGGGTTTTAGCCCCATTACCACAATGCTCAAATTTTGCTGCAGTTTGGAACCACACAATTTACATTGGATCTACACAGTGATGGGGGGTTAGAGCACATTAGCAGTAGTGACAGGCAACATAGCCTTTATGGGTAGGGGTGGCAGTAGTGATGAGCAACATAGCCCCTATGAGTGGGGGTGGCAGTAGTGATAGGAAACATAACCCCTATGAGTGGGGGCAGCAGTAGTGATGAGCAACATACCCCCTATGGGTGGGGGTGGCGGTAGTGATAGGCAACGTACCACATATGGGTGGGAGTGGCAGTAGTGATAGGCAACATACCCCCTATGGGTGGGGGTGGCAGTAGTGATAGGCAACATACCACATATGGGTGGAGGTGGCAGTAATGATAGGCAACATAGCCCATATGGGTCGGGGTGGCAGTAGTGATGAGCAACATACCCCTATGAGTGGGGGTGGCAGTAGTGATAGGCAACATAGCCCCTATGAGTGGGGGTGGCAGTAGTGATAGGCAACATACTCCCTATGGGTGGGAGTGGCAGTAGTGATAGGCAACATAGACTCTAGGGGTGGGGGTGGTTGTTCTGATAGCCATGCAACCCCTATGATGGCCTGTTGCTAGTGGGCAGGATATGGACCCCCTGTGTGTGTGACATTTGGTGTGTGACATTTGGCGGGTAAGTGTTGTTTGTTTGTGTGGTGAGTGTCTGACTTAACGTCTGCACCGTCCGCGTCTGTTCCTGATCCGGTCATAGATGTACAGTACTGGTATGACCTGCGCGATGGGATTCATGATGTGTTTGTCTTGTACACGCTCCTTGTTGCTCTGTCTTGTACCCGTAGCTAGCTGGTCCATCTCGTAGCCGTGTATTGTGTTCTGGCACAAATCGTACCTGATATGCTGCTTTCCCGATGCTGTGATGTGCTGTACGTGGCGACCCGTTCGGCGCGTCGGAAGCACTCATCGTACTTGACCGGCCGGAAATTGCTGTGAAACTGTTCCTGTGCGATTTGGCGTTTATGGATCCGGCTCGTACAGAAATTGTGGTTGGAGTCGGGGCGTACGTTTCGGTCGGGAATTTGCCACTTTTCCGCATCGTACTTCTTCGCCCGGACGGTACGGTTCCTGGAACGTTTCTGTCGTGAGTTAAGGCTCTCTGTGAGCTGTCCGACCGAGATCTGAATCGACCCCATTGTGTAAGATTTTTCTAATTACAATTTCGTAATAATAATGTGTGTGAAGAATTTATGAAAACTGATGTAAGCTAGATGGCGTCTGTATTTTGGGGACTCTCATTCTAAACTCCCTGTTTTGCACTTGTGAAATTGTCTGTACTATAATGAATCACTAGAAACAATATGAATAATTTATATTTTGAAATAATTTTACAAGTTGAACTTTGAAAATGCAGCAATATGTCATAGTTACAATGAAACTAAAATGCTTTATGAGTGCAAATGAGTTGGATCATTTATTCATTCTTTTGAATAATTATGATAAAATCTAATCTTTAACTAAATCCTGTTTCCGTCTCTCCATGATTTATCACCAATTATTGACTGTGAAGTTCCAATTAGGTTATTAATGATTAGAGGGAATTCTAATAGAGTGATCTCTTTACAGCAGCATAGCTCTAACTTAGTTATTGGTTTTATTATCTTAGTTTGACTGAATTTCTTCAGGGGTTTTGGTCTAGCAGTGATAATATTAGTTTAGTTCTGAGAGTTATGTACATAAACCTACTTATAAGTTTGTAGGTCTGTTACTCAATTTCTGGTCCTCATTGGATAACTGAGATTGAGCCCCTATGTCTCACCCGTCTTGGCAGAAAGCAAGATCCATCAGAGGACCAAATGAATGAGAGTCAATGCAAGTGATAGGAGATAAAGGGTTAGTGATAAAAAGGGGCGAGTGATCTACAACAGTAATTCTGGTAGTGTGTTGGATGGTTTATCTGTTGATGTTGTTGGGATATAGGGATGCCTACTGAACTCACTATTGAAATTCTCTGTCCAAATAATGCCCACCCCAGTTGAAGCTCATGTTTGTTTGAAGGAGACCAAGTGGTGGTATCGATGGAGGAGTACAGCAAAGACGATTTAAAGCAATGGTGTGAATATTAATAGGTTTGCACCTTGCAAATGCTGAAGCTTAGATTGCAGTTTTATGAAATGGTCGTATGAGGTTAAGCGAAGTGGTTAGAGTCCACGTTCACGGTGATGAGTTTTATGCAGAAAAGTTGAAGTTGTTATTGGGTCTGCCGTGACCTAAAAACCCAGGATATACACCTGTGGGTGGTCTCAGTGTGGCATCCGCTGAGTAAGTTGTCTGCTGTGTTTCAAAGGTGCTATTCATCAGATGTCGTCGGTAGTACCACTAACAGAAGGGAACTTTCTTTGTGTGAGTGAGGGATTCAGTTGTTAATGTTGCTCTCAGTGCATGGGGAGAAATTAGGACAACCTGAGTGAGTATTCACTGGCCAAGATTTCACTTGAAGGGTATATAATCATGGATTAGATCATTGTATTTGGTTAGACTTCTTGTGTGAAAGGACCTATCATTTCTTTAGTGGAGCAGACAGTGTTCTTGAAATACCTTGCATTATGTGTATGTTTTTGCCTGGAGAAAACATGCATGAAGGATTGCAAAGGAGGGGTAGCTGCGGTGAGGAGTGAGATTGGCGTCACGGTGTGCCGTGCTGGTATTGGTTAATTGGTATAATGCCGCGCTGTGATAGGGTAACTACATCACTATACGCTGCACTAGTATTGGATGTGAAGGAGCTAAACAAGGAAGTATAGGAGAAATGGATTGAGGAGAGTTATTCGTGAAGCACAAAATGTATAAGTAGTGAAAAGATGAAAATCTTGAACAATTTGAAGAGCTTGATGCATAGAGACGTACCCATACCCACTCAAGGAGGGGTGCCAATACCGCCCGAGGGTACACCAGCAATTATATATATCCCAAGCAAAAGGATAGTACATGTGTACATAGATTGAAAACTGGGTGAAATACAATGAAAATGATGGACCATTAGGTTTGCCACAATATGGAACATTTAATGTCAGAATTCTTGAAACTTTGAGGGGAAAACTATATTAGATTAAACCGCCTCCTAGGCCTATGCAATTCGAGGCAGTTAATGAATGGGAACATGTAGCACATCAAAAAGAGAAACAGAAACAACAGGGAAGGTACAAGAAAACTTTAAACCAATATGTCGAAGCTAGATGGGAGGCTCAAAAGAAGACTTGGAGAACAGATATAGCAGAGGGAACGAAATTGTATCCCGTAATAGTTGCAGAGAAACAAGATGGAAAGAAGTGTAAGCAAAAGAAAAAGCATCTTGAAGAGCCAAAAATGCTAGCTCCGCTGGAGATACTGATCATGAATTTGATGATGAATTCTTAAATTAATTATTGCTGAACTGTTCACCCCCTTATAATGAAGATCAATTCCAGAGTTTAACCAATTCTTATTTGGGCAAAATTCCTGATGTGCCTGCAGTGCCAAACTATCTAGTTCCCCACACACTTTTTCACAAGTGGGTGGAAACATAGGGATGCCTGATGTAAATATTCAGACAGTTTTAAATGCACCAGATGCCTTGGCTGCCCCAGTGACTTTAGGTCCTGTAGTTCCTTTATATCAGCCTAGGAATAGAGAGAAACATGTACATGCATTGTCCGTTCCTACTAGGATAAATGGTTTAACGTCTACTCCTGCATATTTGAGATTGAGACAGCCTACCCAGATGCCTTTAGTTCTGACTCCAGCTGATATTCCCTGCGGAACTAGAGCTGGTTCAAGTGTACATTCCACTCAATTAAATTCTTTCAGCTGAACGTCAGGACAGGCCCAAACATTCTCTGTACCTGAGAATGGTATGGTAACTCTACCACGGTTAGCTCAGAATACCACAGGAAACATTCTTCTGATGGGAACACCAGACTTTGACGTGTCCCTTTCACATTCTACACCTGTCACAAGAATGGAAGGTCAGCATGAGGATTTACTTGTAAATACAACAGAATGCCCTTGGAATTAAAGCAAATAGGCCACTTGTTGTCTCAAGGTGGAATAGGAAGAAATTATTGTAGGACCATAGGCCCTGCTAGGATAGTTGACATCAGGGTGACTATCAGGGTGATGAATTATTGTTCGTCTGCAAAGGCATTACCAAACATACTCGAAACACACATAAAAAGTTGTCTGAATTGGCACTGAAATATAGAGTGGATGTACAAAAGTTGAACACATTGCAGAACCCCAATCAAATATATTTCAGGGATATTGAAAACATGAGACATTTAGTAATATGACTACAAATTAAAAAGAATTGCTGATTGCCCTCATGAAATGGGTAGACTTGGAAAAAAGGGAAGGTCGATGGCCCAAAAAGAAGGAAAGGAAAAAGGTTACCATGCAAATGTTCCTGATCTTTGAAGATGAGGTGAAGGAACTCCCTATGAGAGAAGTACCTGGAGTAGGATACATACATGTTCCTTGGACTAGACCAGACATATTGTCCTTTACAAAAGATTTTCCAAAATTGAAAGAAAATCCTGTTGAATGGTATATACAAGTTCAATGGTTTGTGAAGGTTTCAAAGGTTTGGTTAAAAGATTTAGATGCTTTATTTGATGTTGTAGTTCCAAGTGATTTGTGGGCGGAATGTAAAATCTCTGTTGATTGGCCTGAAACAGAACCAGCTATGAATGCTTTCACAGGTGCACCATCTCCTGAGGTGATGAAGAAATATAACCAAGCCATTACTTATGTGAAAGGGAAAATTGCCCATAAAGAGATTGATTGGATAGAAAATTGACAAGACAACCCAAGAATTGAAGGAAACAGTTCATGCTTCGTATTAGAGGTTATTGAAAGCCTTTAAGCAGTACAGGGGAACGAAGAATGTGTCCATAAAAGATATGGGACATTTCGTTTATCGGTTTGTGTATGGAATGAAACCTGAAATTAGCAACATAATCCAGCAGCATTTAATTTGTTGGCAGAATAAACCAGTAGTTGAAATCCTCTGTAATACTAAATATTGTGGAGAGGAACTTGAATCAAAACACAAGAAACTCAAGGAAAAGCAAATGATTGCCAAAATGGAAGCAGTTCAGAAGGGTCAAGGTGGAAGAGATGTTGATCCCATGTTTGTTGTGCAGGGAGGTTATCAACAGTCCCCAATGATGCGAGGGGCAAGTGGAGGACAACAGCAGAGTATGCAGTCCAAGGTAGGGGTCAAAGTGTTTCAATTGATGTGTTAAAGAGTACAAACCCATGGCACGTTTGCATCAAGTTAGGGCATTGGAAGTGTGAATGTTGATTGAATCCAATTAATCAAGGAAATGGGGGGACAGATGCAGAATATTGGAAATGCACAGGCACGGGGAGATGGTATGGGTACAGACTCAACAGGTTCACGGAGAGACAAATCAAAATGTGATCCGAGCCCCGATGCCTTAAATGAAGGGTTAGGTCCAGAAATACAATTTGAATGAAGAATTTTATACAGATGCAGAATCCAATGCAAATCAGAATGTGACTCAACAGTACTCTTTCAAACAACTAAATGATGCAGACTCAGACCTGCCACAGTGACGGTGCCTGAGAGGGTAGGAGGAATATGTGCTTGGCACATACTTAGAGGTAGCAACAAACAAATTAAGAAAGAGGACCCCTGAGTAACAAATGCACAGGGAGACAAATCAGGGAAACAATATTGTATACCAAAAGAACAAAACAGACTGACTGTAAAGTATTAATTGGTGTAATATCTTACCATGCTGAAGGATGCTTGCCAAGTCATCCATGGAACCTTAATGTGTATATATGTCTAGTACACAACATATGTTTATTTTTTAAAGAAGCATAAAAGAGAACGTTAGTGCTATATAATCGAACAAAAATAATTTTGTATCAAAAATATAAATTATTTATTGTAAACAGTATCATATAAAATCACATATACCTATACATCTCAAGGTGCAAGACATAACAAAAAGAATAACTCAAAAAACAAGGAGGATAATATCCCCAACGGTTGAGCACCACTGCTGTGTCCCCACCCAAGCCCAGATTCAAGGCCCATATACCTCTCAACACATTCATACAACAAATATTCTCATTCATACCAACAGCCCGCAGATAGAAAAGACAGGTAGAACAGAACCAAAAATACCAAAAATAGGGACAAAATATACTAGTAAATAAACTAATAAAAACAAACATTCATACAATAAATGACTTTGCATACCTATAGTTAACAAATAATTTCTTCAAAACATGTAATTGTTAAACATTTTAAATATTTTAATGGTCGAGTCTTGTTAACTGGAAAGGTGCTGACGTGCGTTTCGGTGAACACCTACATATAATGTTACACCTTCTTCAGGGCACTAAGCTGATCAAGCATAGGAAAAAGAAAGAGAGGGGAGAAAGGGGTGGGGCCTCCAATGCAGAATCTGAAATTGCAGAGTACATACATAAATCAATTTATTTAATTATATGTATATATACACACTTCGACTCCAACCAATGTGAAGACTTAATCCACAAAAGAATGGATATGAGTGACATGTATAGAGAGGGTATATAGCTTAGACCTTATATCTCCATCCTTGGGTATTGCAAGAGTCCAAGAAGAGACGAAAGAAAAAGCGAGAAAAAAATAAAATAAAACTGTCATGCAATGCCGCAAGGTGTCTCCATGTGCATTCCGATAAAAAGCTTTAAATGCCATCCGAGCTGGTGTCCTCTAGGTGTAAAAGAACCCACTTAAAGCCAAATGCACAGAAATGAACATGTTCAGTTAATACCAACTGGTGAATGTATAGTGTTCTAGAAACTGAATATTCCTGTAGTTCAGCAGAGGCCCACACATAAGGATCAACTTTGAAGTAGAGATCCATACCGGAGAATGAACTAAAAGAAGACTCAGTCAGAAACTGAAAATAAACAGAAAACCCTGGTTGTAGTCTAAAAGCCACCTGCCACGGCCAGTCAGATCATATGTTTGCCCACCAATAGCAGGAAAACTCACAAGTGTGAGGTCAAAGAAAATAGTTGCATCACGACTCGTGGCCAATGTCTTACCTGCCTGTATATTAAAAAAAATGACAGGAAGATGTGCTCCTGCGGTATTGTATTGTGGCACCCACCGCAATCAGGTAGAGACTGCTGATCATCATCAGCAGCGGAGATACGAGGTACAGCTATCCCAGCATTCCAGTGGGGGGGTAACAGGCAATGCCCTCTAACACTCTCCTATGTGCCATAGAACGATAATTCTATATCTTTATTAGGAATTTATATCATTCGTTTGCTATACTTTATTCAAATTTTTTGCATTTTCTCTAGTCCTGGGTAAATTGGTTTGATTCTCTTATGGACAGTATAAAAACTTTTGGATTCTCTGATGAGGCCTTTGCAAAACTGTTGGGCCAAACATCAATAGGGAACACACTGTTTTCATTGACCAAGGGTCTAAATGATGACTGGACAAAATTGTTAAATCTAAAAAAGAAATCCCAAAACACAAAGTGCCATGCTAACTTTATACTCAAATATCTCAAGGCAGGGACGATCCCAATTGGATTACGGGTCAGAAATATCCCAGGCCTATTTATAGAGATCAGGAAGTTCTTGGGAAAATGGGCTCTCATATCTAATCGATGTTCCAGGGACTGGATGATCCTTATTCTTGAAACCGCCAGAGAGGTGGTAGCTTTATTAAATAAGGAGATCCAGGATCTAAAAGACAAACCCAAACAAACAAATACAATAGAGAACAGCAAGTAAAAACTGGAGGAGGTTAATATAGAACTTGATTCCTTTAATGAATATTTATTTAAAAGAAAGACGGAGAAATTGGGGAAGGACATCCAGTTTTTCTCGCAAGAACGCATTTATCCGTATCTTATTGAGAATCACTACACCACACCTAGAGAGGGCCCTTCCTATCTAGAAAAACAGGGTTGGACCAAAAGGAAAGTGGTGACCTTTTCTGATACTACTGACTCCGAGGGGGAGGGCTCATCTAATCACTTTGACACATATAGAAATAGATGAGACCAATACGAGAGGCCCCCACCAAACAACCATTTTTTTGGGAACAGACGTGGCAACTATAGCCCCAGGTTTTGAAACAAAACAAAAGTATTGGTACCAGGATCTTGACCAGCCACAGGAATATGTTCAAACCAGAAGTCAACAATATTGGAAAAATTAAACAACATACCTGTTTTTAATCTGTCCATTGCGGATATTGATACTACAACAGATGACCTCCCTACTAAGGGCTTGTCCTTTGTTCCTTCTACTGCCATCAATAGATTTGAAATTATGAAGGACTTGTTTGTTCTTTTTCATAGAATTAGTCTAAAGAAATTCTTTATGACGTGAGAAACTAGCCCGGAACCTAATATCTCGGTGCTCAAACCTCCATCCAGTTTCATTCCTAATTTAGATCAACTAGGTCCTAAATTCTGTGCTCTATGAAGTACAACAGGCGATAAGATTTGTCCCCAGACCTCTATACAATATGTCTCAGAAGGAAAAAACAGCCCGTAAATACTTAAACCAGAACAAAAAGATCACCAGAAAACCCTGTGGCAAGGGTGGGGGCATTGTTGTCTTTGATACCATACAATACAAAAATAAAATGAAAGAAATGTTGGGATCACTCCAACACTATAAAAGAATACAGGGGACCCCGGAAACTACATTGAAAGCAAAAATCCTCATTTTGGTGGAAAAGTCAATTTCTGAAGGGCTGATCTGCAACAAGGAGGCAGGGTTTCTCACTCCTATACATACTTGCATATCTTTCATATATGGAGTTCCTAAAACCCACAAAGACACATTTGATCCACATCTACAATCACTATAGGGGCAGCCACTGAACCCTTATCGAAATACATTGATGTCTTCCTCAAACCAATTGTCCACCTTCTTCAGTCATATGTAAAGGACACTGGTCTTTTAATCTCTAAAATAGAAGGTCTTCCATTTAATGAGTCTGTTGATTTTTTTAATACCCATGGATCTGGAAGCGCTCTATACGAATAGCCCCCAAGGTGAGGCCCTTAAGGTTATGTAAGAAGTTTTTCAGACTGAGGACAACAGCCACAATCAAAAGTTTATTCTGGAATGCCTTGATATTGTACTAAATGAAAACTTCCTTGAATTTGATGGTGAACTTTATCAACAGATTATGGGAGTGAGTATGGGGGCGGCATGTGCTCTCAGCCAAGCATGCCTATATAAGGGTGATTTTGAGACCAAATATATCTATATTGAGGTTGCCCCTTTTGCTGAGAATATCTTCAATTGGTCATGTTTTATCGATGTCATCTTCATTTGGAGAGGTAATGAGGAAGACCTGAAGGAATTTGTGGAATGGATTAATGCTTGTGAAGCTAACCTCAAATTTACGGCAAACATAAGCGTAGTTAGGGTTGGATTGCTGAACATATGGGTTGAACACCATGATCAACAACTTTTGGTATCATTATATACCAAAGCCACGGCCAGGAATACCCTCCACCATTTAACGGCTTCCATCCCCGGTGTCAAAAGCAACATACCGGTCAATCAATTTCTGCGCTTGCGCAGGAATTGTACCACTAGAAGATTTCCTGAAACATGCAGAGCTACTTAAATTGAAACTGGTAGCTAGAGGTTACCCTAAAAACTGATAAAAGACTTCTTTAAAAGGGCATGATATTTTAATATGGACAATATGTTTGTAACTAAGACAAACAAACGGAGGAAAAACTGTTTTTTGTCACCAGACATTCTAGTACGGATAGAAGGATCAAACAAATTGTTAATGCTCAATGGCATCTGCTGAATATTAACAATGACAAGACTAAACTTGCACAACCAATGTTCGCCTTTCAGAAATTACGATCTTCAAAATCTGTTGGATCAGAGCGAAACTGCACGAACACAAAGAATTTTTTTCAAATTTCCATCAAAGGTAATAACACTATCAAGGCCAACCACAAATGTGGTACTTGTCAAGCTTGTGCTAACGCTATAGTGGCTGATTCTATCAAGGTGGTTGAAAGAACTATCTATCTTAAAGTCTTGTCTTTCTGCAGGCTGTTGGTATGATTGAGAGTATTTGTTGAATGAATGTGTTGAGACGAGTGTGTGTCTTGAATCTGGGCTACGGTGGGGCTAGAGTTTTGGAGCTCAAACATTGGTTATCCTCCTTGTTTTTTGTGTTATTCTTTTTGTCATGTCTTGCACCTTGAGATGTATAGGTATATGTGTTTATATGATGCTGTTTACAATAATGAATTTATATTTTTGATACAAAAATATTTTTGATTGATGATAACAATAACATTCTCGTTTATGCTTCTTTAAAAAAACATCTGTTGTGTGATAGACATATATAGACACATTAAGACTCCATGGACTAGCATCCTTTAGCATAGTGAGATATTCCACCAAATAATCTTTTACTGGCAGTCTGTTTTTTTTTGCTATACAACATCCTTAGCTGCAGGTCAGAGTTGTCCCTATGTGGATGGCAAGGTAAATGGGACTCCTATCTCATTTTTTGTCGATATTGGTGCTACCCCTTCCACTGTAACAGTGAAAGGTCCAAATCTAGCCCTCTTGGGAGAAAGAATCTAAGTTGTGAAACCCGGAAACAAAACCTGTACTGGTGAAAATAGATTCTTTGGAGGATTTACACAAATTTGTTGTGTGCAATTGAAGTCCAGTGAACTTAATGGGTCAAGACTTGTTCAACCTCAATTGTTCAATTTACTGTACTTCAAAGAGTATTGAGTTTCACACGAATGATGAGGATGTTGTTTTCAAATTAGCTAAATTCAGTGATTGAATGATTGTACCATTGCAAACCAGAGATTATCTGCCTTTAGAATTGAGAGACACTGTATTTCCAAAAGTTTTGGACTTTACAGGAAAAGATATTGGTCTAATCAAAGGTGTTGTTGGGCGCACGGCAAGGTGGCTGCACTGTAGTGCAGCTCCGCCAGCTAACCAGTTAATCCTGCATCTATCCTGCTCCCTAGACACCATCCAAGCATGAAAATTGGAGGCAACGGACTAATAGCTGCAAGGAGACTGCCGGTGGCGTTTTGCTGCAATCGCTGGCCCTTGTAGTGCTCGATTGATTGCTGGTGAAGCGACGGCGCTGAAAACAACATGGCGGCCGCATGAACAATCCGGCGCCTGGTGGAGCCCGGCGGCTGTCTGCACACCCGTGGCTTAGACAGTAGGCACTGCTGCTGGTTTTAATAGTGACCACGAATGCCTATGCGACCCGACCTCTCCGGTGCAGGTCGGAAGAGGCAACTGGAGCTACAGCTGAGAGGGTGGGGTGGCGCGTGAATAATACACCAGCCGCCCATCTTCCATACCCACTGCGAGCCCGCAGCGCATCACCTGAGTGTAATGAGCGAGCTGTCCCGTGGGTGAGGGACGAGCTAAGCCTGAGGTTATGGTGCACTTCACCTGAGGCAGCAACGGAGCCAAGCTGGAAGTGCGGGCCCTAGAAGAGCAGAAACACAACAGGGTGGCCACACAGGTCTGCTGGTGGGAGGCCTAGGAATCGGCGCAAACCAAGAAGAATATTGCTGCACTCTGCCTACCTGTGGGGGCCCCTGCAAATCCAATCCTCCGGTGAGATTCAACTATTGCAGGGAGCGCCTGGGTCTGGGTGGGCAGTGGGGAGCTGTGGTGTGAGCCGTGCTTCCATCCAGGGTGGAGCCGAGCAGCTTGTGCGCAGCCCCTGCGAGCCTGCTGGGGGGATTTTAATAAACGATGGCACATGTGGATCCTGGCCCAGTGGCGAGTCTGGCAACCCCGCCTCATGGGAGACAGTGGGCCCAGCACAAGAGCACACAGTGAATTACCCCCGACGGCGTCTGGACACAGCGCAAGGCCCCCTGTTGTGTAGGACCACTGAGGGGCAGGGAGGTTATGTGAGGCACAAAACATTTGAACTGTCCAAGCTAGCTGTGGTGCTACTGCTTGGCAGTGCTGACGTCCTGGACCGCAAGTTGGGCGCTGTGATCCCCCCCTATGTGGCATGCTGTGGTGCCGCCCTTGAACCACACAGCGGCACTCTCAGCTTTCACGCAGCAGCAGGTTTGGACGGCTGTTGGTTATATCTGAAGCCATAATGTGAGGGGTGGAGACGGGTCGTGATAAGCCTGTCCTTGAGTCCAATGCATTCTGGTGGCTGGGGCTGAACCAAACTCCAAAAACAGCTGCCTGTATTTACTGTCTTTTACCAAAGCAACGGATGTCAGGGGTGCTGGTCTGCAGGACTGTGAATATTGCATCTCTGACCTACAAATAAGAGTGAGGGCTGTGAGACAGGTGCACGAAGAGGGCAGCAGGGACGGAGACTACTGATACTTGGCTGGCCTACCAGACGCGTGCTGCCCATTTATTTATTATTTATTTTAGCGATTTGTAGAGCGCCTGGTGACCCGGAGGCATCCCCGCGCTATAACATTTGTGGATTGTGGATTGACACCCATGGCGTGTCTACTGCGTCTGCGCCATGGCGAGTCTTTCAAAATGGGAAAAACCATAAAAACCCAGCTGGGCCTAACTTTTGGCCTGCGGAAGCTTGGTAAACATCAACAGATAGGCACCTCTGATTCTGCGCTGGACAATCCCACTGAGGCTCAAACTTCCCTGAAAAAGACATTGTCTGCCATACAAGCCAGTCTTCAGTTCATTGATGGTAAAAATGAAGCACTCAGGGGCCGTATGGACCACATGTCAGCCAAGCTAGACAGACAAGCCACCAGAATAGGCGAGGCAGAACAAAGTATATCAGACGCCTTGGACAGACTGCAGCAAGTGACCTCCAAAGCACTGAATATGGAGAAGGTTCTTGCAGTCATCCAGGCCAAAAATCAAGACCTGGAAGCCATGTCCTGGCATAATAATCTGCGCGTAATGGGATTGCCAGAATCAACAAATGTGGGCAGGCTGGAGACATACGTGGAAAATATGCTCTGTGAAATCTGCAGTGCCAAAAATCTCTCTCAGTTGCTCATCATGCAGAGAGCCCATCGCTCCTTGTCAGTTCGTCCACCCCCGGGTGCTCCACCCAGACCAATTGTTGCACATCTGCTGAATTTCAGGGACCGTGACTCGGTGCTGCGAATATCCCGTCAGAAAGGTACCATTACCTATCAGGGTAACACATTGTTATTTTACCTTGATTTCACAGCTGCAGTCCAGGTGGTGAGAAAGGACCAGCAAGTGAAGAAGGTCTTGATCACTGAAAATTTACAGTATGCCATTTTGTACCCGACCCGACTATGTATTGGCTCAGACGACAAAGCTAGAATTTTCACCAACCCGAAACAGGCCATGGACTATGCAAAATCCCTCCAGAGCAAGAAGGAGGCTCTCCCCAATGCCTCGGACGATGAAGGCTAAGGGTCACAGAACAATGCTTTGAGACTTTTTTTAAACTAACTGATCCTCTAGCAGAGTCTGCATTTCATAACAACAATGTCCATACTGATATCCTGGAAATCGATGTGCGGTGCTCCTGCTGAAGTGTATCAATATACCTGTATCCTTTTTGCCTATTGTGTCCACTGAGACCAAGCATGCGACATACTGTCAAATTTGTGAATCTGGGTTCTTCTGTGTAAAGATTCTAAGATATGGGTATTCTTGAAAGAGCACTTCACACTGATCGGCCACTTCCCTTGTTACCTAGGGAGTAGGTTGTGCTCTGGTGTTCCGCAATGGTGTTCCCCATATCACACTTAGAACATGTTTAACTCTTTAAGGGTCTGTTCTAGTTTGTGGGATGGATTTGGCGAGTTGGGTATGCTAAGGTGGGTGGGGTGGATGAAACAAAACATGGAAGTTGGGGTTTGTTAAATGTTATTGATCCGATGCTCAGGCTATGGTATATATGTACATGTTAACTTTGCATAGTTGGGAACTCAGTATACCATTGTTCATCACTCTAAATGGTGACAAAGGAAGATAGGTTCACATGTTTAACATGGAACGTCTGGGATTTGAATTCCCCCGAGAAAATTAGACAGGTCTTCACTCATTTAGATAGACATTGGATTCAGACTGTTCTTCTACAGGAGACGCACCTGACCAAAAGATTGCTCTCAAATGGGGGGGGGTATAAACTTGCCTCTTCATACTTGTCCTATGCGAGAGGAGTCCTCACCCTTATAAAGAGAGGTATTCCATTCACTCCGTTAAAAATGTGCACAGATGAGGAGGTGCGCTATGCTATTGTGCAGGATAAGCTAGGGGTCTCTTTACTGACTATTGTTAATGTTTATGGACCAAGTACGGACAAAACTGATTTGTTTGCAAGGATTCTTAAGGTACTACGTGAATGGCCGAAGCTGACATTTTGTGGGGGAGGGGAGATTTCAACACGCGCTTTGATCCTGGCAAGGATAAATTCACCAAACAAGGCGGGAGTACGTCTAGTACCGCCGAATGCGTCAGGGAAGGCATGCTTGAACTTGGGCTGATTTACACTTGGCGGCTTGGTAATTGTGATGCAATGGAGGGTACACATGCCTCTGCGGTGCATGGCAGCTGGTCCCAGCTGGACTATTGGCTACTGAGCGAAGGGGCGAATGCCTAGGTGACAACTATCATCCCTCTTCCTCGCACACTATCTGACCACAACCCAGTTAAGCTCACCCTCAATACTCCAACTAATACCCATCGCCCGTTCACATGGAGATTCCGATTGGAAGCTCTCCTTGACCCTATCTATGCCAACACCATTAGGGAAGCAATAGGGCAGTACTTTGATTTAAATGTGGGAACTGTGGACAGCGCTGCAACTCTATGGGAGGCCTTCAAGGTCACTATTAGGGGCGTGTGCATTAGCACAGCAGCGGGTATTCTAAGTATTCGAGGACAACTCACAAGGATCAAGAAGGCGCTATCAGCTTGAAAGAGAGTATGAGTCCAGGCCATGTGCAAACACACTACTTTGCATTCAAGACTTGATGTTAGAATATAATGAGATGGCGGAAACCGAGATATGCTACCTGCCTAGAAGGCATATAGCCCGTGCATACGGGGAGTGCGTCAGGCCAGTTCATAACCTAGCAGCCAAGCTTAAATTTTGTGCTGAGTAGCATCATTTTACAAAAATCATTGATGCGCAGGGTGAGGAACACTACACACCGCAGGCCATAGTGGATCAATTTTGTGGCTGCTATGCCGACATGTACACGTCGCGGGGGAGTGCTGATCCTCCAGCTCTGGATGAGTATCTATCAGACATCGCATGATCAATCTGGATGCAAAAATACTGGTGAAAATCCTATCCTCTAGACTTCAACTATAATGCCAAGTTTGGTCTTACCGGAGCAATCTGGTTTCATACCAGAAAGATCCACATCCCATAATTTACGGACTATATTTGCAATGTTTCACGTACTAAACCCTACACTCCCTGCCGCTGCTGTAATGTTGGATGCAGCGAAAGCATTTGACTCCATAGAATGTAGTTTTATGTTTCAGATCCTAAAGCAAATGGGCTTCCCTGCAATTTTTATTGGGTTAGTGCATTTGTTATACATAGACCCTTCTGCATGAGTTCGAGTGGGCGGACTAACATCAGAGCAATTTCAGATTGGTAGAGGAACCAGACAAGGATGTCCCCTATCACCACTGCTGTTCTCTATCATGCTGGAGCCACTGGTTTGCATAATTCGTCAGCGGCACAGAGAAACTGCTTTCAACTTTATGAACTGCCCAGTCGGCATACCTCTCTATGCTGAAGACATGGTGCTTTTTATCAGAGAGCGGCAATGGTATCTGGCACCCATGCTACGTCAATATATTACGTTTGGCCTCTTCTCTGGTTTGTCTATTAACTGGGATAAGTCTGTGATCGTACCTTTAACCACAATCACAAGTTCCCCTAACTTGGAGTACCCACTAGTGTGGTCCACTGACCCAGTTAAGTATCTGAGAATCTGGGTGCATTGCAACCCCGAGATCATGATCAAGGAAAATTACGAGAGGGCATATGTTGCCCTGGAGCAACAAGTGGACAGTTGGACAGGTTTGCAATTATCATTAGCAGATCGCATCACTGTCAAAAAAATTATATTATTGCCTTGCTTTTTATACCTAATCATCAACATTCTAATAACATTATCCAAGCATTTTTTCGATACTTTACGATCATCATTAGTCCGCTTAATATGGGGAGGCAAACAAGCTCTGGTGGGTTGGAACACACTTACTCTAGATTACGCCAAGGGAGGATTCCGTGTGTTAGATCTATGTTTGTCCTATCTATGCGCCCAGGCACAATGCGCGCATTACTGATACAATCCCTTTACTCCACATGTGGCTGTGGAAGAAGGGGATGCACACCCGATCTTGCTAAAAATGCATACTTACACACTCGCAGAGAGGCACACCAAAAGAAGAAATCAATATGATAGACACCACCATTGCCGCGTGGCAGTCCATTGGCAAACTTGCCGTGAAGCTCCAGATTTACGCTCCAGCACTACCTCTGGTGCACCACGCTGCGCTTTCGGTGACGCAGGAGGAAGGCCCGATGCGATCCCTAAGAGAGGCCGGTATAGACAAAATGCAAGACATAGATCCCAATGGGAGTTTTATCACACCCGAGGACCTGCAATACATTCTTAACTCAATGCTACTATTACGGTTCACCCTGCACAGACTGAAGCTGGCAATAAAAATCGCATTATAATACATTCCCAGCCGAACCACCAACCTTGCACTCCCTGCAACTACTGCTGATTACGCCTACACGTCGCAAACTAGTCACTAAGTTGTATAGGGCAGTGAAGGGACAAGAAGATCAACTGTATTGATAAAAGCCTTGCACGCTGGAACACCAGACTCACTCCCCCGCTAACACAAACAGAATGGGAGCATACCTGCAAAATCATTAGTGCCCTCACGCCCAACGGTAATCTGCGCATTATACATTTTAAATATATCCACCAAGTGTACCACACACCGCTTAAGCTACTCAGGTTTGGGCTCCAGGACAATAACAAATGCAAGCGCTGCGGAAAGTTGGATGCAGACTTCTAGCACATACAGGCTAGTGTTTAAGTTTTGGGAGGAAGTGGTACTGTGCATAGAGTCGGTAAACGTCGTTTACAACGCAGTGTTTACACCGCACGACCTTTACCACGCTGCCATTACAACGCAAGTCGTTACTACGACTTGCGCTGGATGGCGCTGTTGGTTAAGGGATATTGTAATTTTATATTCCAACACCTTCCCTACTGTTACGTGGACTGGTGTTGGAATATAAAATTATAAAACCCCACAAACTGCGCCCTCCAACGCAAGTCATTGTAACGACTTGCGTTGTAAAATTACGGCCATTAAAGCCAGTATCACCTGCATTCCATCAACTAAGCCACCGCAGGATACTATTATGAATAACTCTATTATGGACATTTTTCCCTCAATTAGTGAGGAAACATTTTTTCTCCTATTGTCCAAAGTAAAATCAGGCTCTCCTAGGGATTGCTGTCCACCATATATTCTGAGGGAAGTTTTTTTCTCCTTCCCTCAACCGGTCCTGTCCCTGCTCAATTCATCAATCTCCCAAGGATGTGTACCCAGATCATTTAAGGATGCTATAGTGGTTCCCTTGCTGAAGAAAATCGGGACCGGTACCTTGGAACCATCTAACTATTGCCCGATTTCTCAGCTCCCTTATTTAGCTAAGGTATTAGAGGGACATGTGGCAAAATGCATGCTCGACTTCATGGAACATACTGGACACTTGGACTCCCACCAGGCTGGTTTTCGACCGGGTCATTCCACAGAGGCAGTTATTTTGGCGGTCCTGGATGAGCTCCGAAGGAAGGCTGATGCATGTATCCCTCAAGCACTGGTCCTTTTAGATCTGTCTGCCGCGTTCGACACGGTGGACCATACCATCTTGTTGGACCGTGTCGGACGGGCGGGCTTTCAGGGCACTGCCCTGAAATGGGTCGCCTCCTTCCTGGAGGACCGCACGCAGGCAGTCCGTTTATCCACCTTCACTGCCCCTAGGCTGAATTCTACCTGCGGAGTCCCACAGGGATCCTCCCTGTCTCCACATTTATTCAATCTGTACCTCCTTCCCTTAATTAAAGCCTTAAAACAGAGGCAAGTATCCACATTCAATTATGCGGATGATATGCAGCTATCTTTCACTATTGACAACTCAACGCAGTCCATTACCGACTTCCAGGAAACTATGGTATTCATCCGTCATTGGATGGACCATAATCAGTTGAAATTAAATCCTGAGAAAACGGAGGTGCTGTTGATAGGAGATAGCAACATTCACTGGGGCCCTCATTATTGGCCCACAGAACTTGGCCCTCTGTCTAAACCGGCCGTAGCCGTAAAAAGTTTGGGAGTTAACATTGATCGCGACCTTTCGCTAAACACTCAAGTGGGATCAGTGGTCTCGAAGTGTTTTTTTCAGTTACGTAAGATCCAGAAGATCCACCATCTATTTACCCAGGCAGCATTGATCCAGGTTGTGATTGGACTGGTCCTGTCGCACCTGGACTATGCAAATTCCATCTACCTGGGTCTCCCCCTGTACCAGGTAAAAAGGCTCCAGCTGGTTCAGAACCAGGCTGCGAGACTGATTCACCAATTACCTAAATGGCAATCGGCCAAACCCTTACTGAAACAACTGCATTGGCTCCCATTGCTTCAACGATCAACCTTTAAAACTGCCTGCTTAACTTTTAAGGCCCTGAACTGCTATAGTCCTATTTTCATCAATGACTTGATAACTAAGCACAACCCCACTCGTGAGCTTCGCTCTAAACATCAGAACCTCCTAGTGAGTGCCAGGTTTAAGAAAAAGCGTTACGGAGGCTGCCGCTTTGGATTTTTGGCGCCACAACTTTGGAATACGCTGCCATTCGATATCCGGTCCTGTTCTGAGTTACTTCAGTTCAGGAGACATCTTAAGACCTGGTTGTTTACACGGGCACATGAATGAACAAAAATGACTCAGTCTCCGTCCACACCCTACTCTGATCAGCGCCATGAAACCTTGGTCTGCGTGCGCTTTACAAATGGCTTAAATAGAATAGAAATAGAATGGAATAAAATCCGCGATGTAAAGTACCGTGAACAAAATGATCGTGTTGTACTATCATACATCCATACAGTCTATATCAGAAGTCCCTGTGCAATGTACACCAAAGGTCTGTTTGTTATGTTGCATACCGCAGCTGAAGGGGATTGTGGCTAGATTTGTCAAAATTGCATTGCTGATGGAGAAACGCCCGGTGGCGCTGACATGGGAGAGTATTTTAGCCCCACGTCCAGACCATTGCGTTATGGACCAAGTGTGCTGTAAAGAAAACGTTGAACTCTATGTGGAATATGCACACAGGCACAGACATACGCAGTTAACCACATAGACATTCTGATGAATACAGACAGATGAGCAGATAAACACTGAAAGATGCAATGGGGCACTCACAGACAAAATAAAAGATAGATGGACACACACCTATCGCTAGACACATGAAGATATACAGACAGATGCAGAAATACAAACTGGCACAAAGGGCATATTCACAGAAAGAGATAGATACAAGTACAGAAAGAGATAGATACAAGTAAACACATGCACAGAAACACAACACAAGGAAACAGAAAAATCACAGGCAGACAGAGACACAATGGCCCAAACTAACAGGGACTCGATCACACACAAAGACACACACACACACACAAAATAATATTTTTATCTCTCTGTCTCGCTCCCTCGGGACACAAACAGGCCCTCACAAATACAAATAGATAAAATCAGATGCACTCAGAGCCATTATCTCTCAGGTAGTCCTGTACACTCGACTTGTATGTCAGAGTATCCAGGACAGAAATATCTTCCTGCCTCAGAAATATTGTGGCAAAAATACTGACTGCCAGAGTATTGTGAGGGTTAGTATATATTGTAAATATCGATTTACTATTATTAACTCTCCAACAAGGTGATATAATGTCAAGGTTCCTATATGTGGAGGTACGTTTAGTAATCCTTGACTTACCGATATATAATTACCTTCACAGCATTTTGGCAGTCAGCACTTTTGCCACAATATTTTGGGCGCCATTATTAAAAGCTCTGTATTCTGGTAGGAAGCTGACATATCACGAGCCCCGAGATACACCCCCAGACACTTCTGGAGACTCTTCAAGCTGGGCCCTGTGAGCCTCTAAGCTATTAACACAGCTGGCACAGGTTTCAGACAGTGTAGTGACATTTCTGCAACTTACCTTGAGTAAATCAAATCAAAATCAAAAAAGACTTTATTCGGTTGTTCAATTTGTGAGAACACCATAAAAGTTCACATCATACATTTTATACACTTTTTCGCAAATTTTTTAAAAAGTTAGTTAAAAAATGTTTTTAAAAATACAGTAAATATTTTATATTAAAAAGGCAGATTTAATACAAAAAGTCTCTCTTTATAGATCCTAAAGTACAACCTTTTTCAGAATTTTGTGCGATGGCGAATGCAAAATTTAAGAAATTGCGCCGTTGCTTTTGCTATTTCCTCATCTTCCAGATATTGAAGTGCAAAAAATGCTGGACGGCATTGGCGCAATCCCCAGGTTTTCAGTATGGGGAGTAGCCAGCGCTTTCGTGGCTCTAAATAGAATTTACAAAATAAATTTGTATGTATAGTCGTTAGTAATGAGACAGAGTCACATGGACATGGGATTAGATTTGATGACCAGTCATTTTGAGTGGGAAAAGAGACCGTTAAATGTAACGTATTGAATCTTAAACGGGTCAGCAGCATTTTTTCAAATTGGGTTAATCTGTACATCAGGTATGGTTCAATGGACAACACAGTCTGTACCAATAAGCTCTGTTGGACTGATGGTTTCTGTACCTCATTTAATAAGCGTATCTGTCGCATGTGAGCTAAGCATGTTTTTTTCAGTTCCGCCTTAGAGATCTCAATTAATGTTGATGGGAGATGGAAAAACTTTTCATACCCTAGGTCCTTTAATAGAGCTTTGACGTATGCTAACCATTTGACCTTTCCACAATGATCAAGAGTCAGAATATCTTGTATTATTGATCTTGTTAAGTGGCATTGTTAAGTTGTACCAACAAAGATCATAGCGCTAGCGCTTGAATGCGACCAGGAGTTCTGCAAGCTGCTATATCGTTTTTAACAATTTTAAAAACCTATTGATTTAGAATATGTGTTTTTAAAATTACATCTCTGCAAGCTGCTATTTCGTTTCTAACTATTTTAAAAACCTATTGATTTAGAATATGTGTTTTTAAAATTACATTTCTGTGCTCTTACCTGTTTTCTGGTCGCTACTCCCCGGTCCAACACAGCTTGTGCTGATTGTGTGGAGGGAGGCTTAAGCGACACCACTTCCTGGTTGTCCCATCCTGGGCAGCCATCTTGGGGAGGTTGACGGGCTAGTCTCCACCCTCGCCTAATCTATTTGACCTCTTCCCATCCCGCGCAGCGGTGACGCGCAGCGGTAGCGCCGTATACGCGCCGAAGAGGCGCCAAAGAGAAGCCAGTCTGCGCCAGTCCGCATCCAGACGCTTCTCGCTGGCCCTGGTTTGGGATGGTGACCGGCACCATGGTCGGTACTCGAGTTGCCTATAACTCTTTGTGGCTACACTCCTTACGCCCCCCTGTCAGTCCTTCCTGTTGCCATTCCGTCTCTCCAGCTAACACCGACCATCACTGCAAGCACTGTACATGGAGCACCTCCTGCCCAGGGAACGACTCCCTCCCTTTGGGAGAGACTTGGAGATTGTATCTCCTTAATTGCCGGTCGCTACCTAAACACTCCACAGAGTTGCATCTGTTGATTGATGAGCTTAATCCTGACGCTCTATTTTTAACGGAAACTTGGCTTCAGATTGACAACGACCCGTCCTTAATATGGGCCACACCTCCAGGCTACACCCTTAAGCACCTCGACCGCCAATCGGGGAGAGGCGGGGGCCTAGCAATTATATACAGGGACACCTTTAAGTGTCGGGTCACTCCTAATTCCTTGCTGACTTGTGAGAGCCTACACTTTGCACTTGATCTCTCCCCTACCACCACTTTTTCTGGTATTTTACTCTACCGACCTCCAGGTGCCCTGAATAATTTTATCACCCAAATTACTGATCTCACCGCCAACGCAGTCGTGACCTCATCTAACCTCACTCTGCTTGGGGATTTTAATATCCATTCAGATGACCCCCAGGATATGGCAGCTAATAACTTGCGGGCCAACATGCAAGCGTTAGACCTCTGCCAGAGAGGCCATCAGGCGACCCATAAGAAGGGACATCTCCTTGATCACATATACAGTAATATCAACCTTAATGTAGAGTCCCCTCTTCCTCTGCCTTGGACTGATCATTTTTTGATACCGTTCACCTGGCTTTCTAACTCTTGTTCCCCCCGTGAAGCCTCTACCAAGTATATGGGCAGGAAATGGTCCTCACTTCCCCTTACCGACTGGACAACAGCTCTCACTCAAGACCCCCCGAGAAGGGCCTTGACCCCTGCCTCTGCTTCTAGCAACTTTGATCACTGGATCTCCAGTACCTTAGACAAAGTTCTTCCCAAACGCCCCTGTAAACTCATCAGAAGACCCAAAGTTGCACCCTGGTACACTCCTGCTCTGAGGTTATTAAAGCTTGACTGCCGCAGACTAGAGAGAGCGTGGAGGAAGGACCATTCTCTGTCTAGGAGAGATGATTATAGGTCCGCAATGAGGCTCTATAAATCAGAGATTAAAAGGGCGCAAACCTCCTTCTATGAGGGGAAAATTAGTGCTGCAGCCAACGCGCCTAGGGAAATCTTTAGGATAGCCAAGTCCCTTATTTCACCTCCGGCTGAGCGTTCTTCGGCTGAAGGGGCACAAGACCGCTGTAATGAACTAGCTGTCTTTTTTTCTAAGAAAATCTCGACCATATACTCCTCATTTAGTAATCCTATGGTCAACACCCCCTCCGTCCCTTCTGAGCCAGCTGACTCTCCGGCTCTCTGCAAGCTGGATACAATTCCGCTTCTTGATGCCGGCAGCCTGGATAGATTAATCTCCAAAGTTTCTTCCGGCTCTCCTAATGACCCGGCACCCCCCCGGATCCTTGTCAAGGCACTGGACGTTATTCGTCCTGTTATCCTGGAAGTTTTAAACACCTCCATTGTGTCCAGGTCGGTCCCACTTGCTTGGAAGTGTGCCATGGTGAGGGCGCTTCTCAAGAAACCCTCCTTGGACCAGAACAACTTGTCCAACTACCGCCCCATTTCGTTGCTTCCCTGGCTGAGTAAACTGCTGGAGAGGCACGCCAACAATATCTTAACAGACTATCTGGAGTCCAACTGTCTGTTGCGTGCCTCCCAGACAGGTTTTCGCCCTCAACATGGCACAGAAACCGCCATGTTGGCGGTCACAGAGGAAGCAAGAATGACTTTGGATCGGGGAGGAAAGGTGGCCATTATCTTGTTAGACCTTAGCGCCGCGTTCGACACGGTGAACCATGCCACGCTAGTACACCGACTGGCGGGCATGGGCGTGTCGGGCGCGGCTCTGGACTGGCTCACCTCCTTTCTGAGTGAGCGTTTTTTCCGGGTCTTCGAGGGTGAGATAGTCTCTCCTAAACATCCTCTCAGGTGTGGGGTCCCTCAGGGCTCCTCCCTGAGCCCGACCCTCTTTAACGCCTACATGGAGCCTCTGGACAGGATAGTCCATCCCTTTGGTGTGCGTATAGTCACCTACGCGGATGATACGCAGCTGGTGGTCTCGCTAGACCATGCAGATGGATCATCCAACACCTTAGGCCCCTGTCTAGAGGCTGTTGCCAGTTGGATGCAAGCCTCCTGTCTCAAGCTTAACGGGGAGAAGACAGACATCATTCTCCTCGGAAATCCCTCCCCGTCTGCTCTGGCACCCGTCTGGCCACCATGTCTTGGTGCTCCTCCTGCCCCCAAGTCCCAGATAAAGAGCCTCGGGATCTGGCTTGACACCGCCCTTGATTTCTCGGTCCAGGCTACTAAGACTGCGGCCACTTGCTTTGGACTAATGAGGATGCTCCGGCGGGTGCTCCCTTTGCTCCCCTTCCAGGCGAGGAGGATCATGGTCCAAGCCCTGATTCTCTCCCGCCTGGATTATGGGAACGCTCTCTATCTGGGAGCACCGGCTTCGGTTCTTCAGAGGCTCCAGGTCACACAAAACAGTGCGGCCCGCCTACTGTTCAATCTGTCCCGTCGGCAGTCGGCGAGGAAGGCTCTGAAGGACCTCCACTGGCTCCCAATGGCTGCCAGAGTGCAGTTCAAAGCTTTGTGCATTATGCACAAATCCTTTCATCGTGTAGGCCCAGCGATTCTGCACCCTCTGGTTACGCCTTATGTCCCAACACGCTCCCTTCGGTCTGGTACCCTGCAGTTGGCCACCTCCTCTAAAATTAACAAAGCCCGTTGGGGTGGCCGCTCTTTTTCCCATTCGGCAACCAGACTTTGGAACGCCCTCCCCTTTGCCATCCGAGGAAATAGCAACCTCCTCTCGTTCAGAAAGGCCTTGAAAACGCATTTGTTTGCTAAATCCTGCTGATCTGCCCTGAGCCTGCGCTAAACCATTTTATCTTCAAGCGCTGCGAGGCCTCAGGGCAGTTATGCGCTATACAAATGCAATTTTTCATTTCATTTCATTTCAGTTACCCAAATTCGACGCCACAGCATTACAGGTTGGGTTTTTATGATGTCCGATATATAGTCCATGCCTAACTCTGAGTGGCAGGCGTATGTGGAGGAACTCTTAGGGACTCCAAGTAAATAACGTAAAAATGAATTTTCTACTTTTTGTAATTCGTCCACATTCGCAAAACCCCATATACCTGCTCCATATGTGGCACTGCTGGCGCATTTGGCGTTATATATTTTCAAAAGTTCCAGTGATGGTTTCTGGCCTAGTTTTTGTGCAAACGATTTCAACGCTGTAGTCGCTCTCAGAAAGGCCAGTTTCCTGGCATTAATCGCTGCCTTCCACTTGAATTTCTCGTCTATCAGAATTCCCAAATATGAATATGTTGCAGTTCTGTCCAGTCTCTCTCCTTTTACAAACAATCTTCTGGCTTTCGCAGTGTTTCTCCCCGCATGCATCGTATATGTTTTTTTTACATTCAGGGTCAGGTTTAATTTTTGCATAAAGGCACAGTATCTGTCTAAAGCTTTCTGCAGCTCAATAGGAGTTCTTGCTAGAATGACAGCGTCGTCGGCATATAACAAGGCTGGTATCTGCCGACGGTCAATTAAGGGGAGGTCTTTACTGTCTTCCAACATAGTGGCCTCTAGCCCATTTGTGTAAAGGGTGAATAGGAAGGGGGCAAGGACACACCCCTGCCTAACCCCTTTTTCCACCCTGAAACTGTCCGTGAGTTCTCCCTTGGTCCCAAATCTCACTCTTCCTGTTGTTCCGGTATACAGTTCTCGGAGAAAGTCTACGATTGGAGGGTCAACACCCATTTTTAGGATGATTTTCCACAGCGTCGAGTGTACTACACAATCGAACGCTGCAGACAAATCGACGTATACCATATGCAGCGTGGACCCTTTGGCCTCCATATATTTTCCAGCAATTAAAGACAGATTTAGTGCTTGGTCCACTGTTCCTAGCCCCTCACGGAACCCGTATTGTATATCTGAAATGATGTTCTGACTAGTTGCCCACTCTTGGAGTCTATCGAGAAGAATACGACCTGCCATCTTCCCTAATGAGTCCAGAAGCGATATTGGTCTATAGCAAGATGGGCTATTTCGGTCTCCTTTTTTAAATAAGGGGACCAGTATTGAAGTCTTCCAAGATTCTATTAAGCCCTCTTCTATAGTTGCATTTAAAACATTAGTCAGTATCGGGGACCAAAGATGTAATGTAATGTAAGGGACATTTCTACCGCGCACTTTCACTCTAAGGAGTATCTTGGCGCTCACACAACTCAGGTGGAAGAGTTGGAAGGAAAGGATGTTCTGCATTTTACACCACAGTTACACCAGAGTTCTACATGTAGCATCGGGCAGAGAAAAGATCCAGGTTTTTAATGCTTTCCTAAAAGGGGCTTCTAAAGAGAAAGTACGTAAAGATAGGGGGAGCTTATTCCAGGCCTTAGTGCCCAGTACAAAAAGGGATTTGCCCCCTTTTGTAGCCAGCTTGAACCGAGGAAGAGTGAGTAGGTTCTGACTGGCGGATCTCAGGCAGCGCGTCGGGTGGTATCTTTTGAACCCATGAAGTAGGTATTTTGGGCCACGCTGGTGGAAAGCCCTAAAGGTAATTAAAAGAATTTTAAACAGAATTCTTTTGCTTACAGGCAGCCAGTGGAGAGTGTTAAGTGCTGCTGAAACTGACGACCTCCGTGGCCAACGTAGTACGAGGCGGGCTGCCGCATTTTGGACCATTTGTCTAGCCTAGAACTTATTAAGGCCACTGCGACTGTTTTCCTCGCTGGCAGTGGGAGCAGATCGAAAAACTTCCTCAGTGCTTTGATGATTTGAAAGCACATGCCTGCCACTGCTATAGCCTGGGGCTTAAAGGATAATTGGTTGTCAAATTTAATGCCCAGGTTGCGGGCAGATGCAATTGTGTTGGGAGGAGCTTCTGCCTCCGTTGGCCAACACATTTTTGGTGAGAACAAGTTATGGCTCCCGACAGGAAGAATTTCAGTTTTGCCGGTGTTGCACTTTAGGTGGTTGTTTGTCATCCATCTAAATGTGGCTGTCAAACACTCCTTAAGATTTCCCTCTGCGCCTGGTCGTTCTCTGTCCAAAACCAGTATGAGCTGAGTGTCGTCAGCATATGAGATGGAACTGATCTGGAATGACGCGATCAGTTTCACAAGGGGTACCATGTACAAGTTGAAGAGAACAGGGCTCAATCTTGAGCCCTGCGGAACCCCTGAGCTGACGTTTTTGGCTTCAGACTGGTATTGGCCTAGCACTGTCACTTGGCGTCTGTTGCTGAGGAAATTCCTGAGCCGTGCCAAGACCTGGCCTCCTACTCCTGCGGCAGCCAACCGGTCCACTAAGATGTTATGTGAAACCGTATCGAAGGCTGCCGACAGGTCGAGTAGGATAAAGACGGCCTTTTTTCCTTGGTCCATTGCTGCCCGTAAGGTTTCTGCGGTGAAAAGTAGGGCCGTCTCAGTGGAGTGTTCTGACCGAAATCCTGATTGATGAGGATGGAGAATGTTATTCTTCTCCAAGAAATTAGTCAGTTAGTTATTGACAAATTTTTCGGTCAGTTTAAACAGGACAGGTAGTAAGGAAATAGGTCGCAGGTTAGACAGTGTAGTAGGGTCGGCCAGTGCTTTTTTTGGAGTGGCTTGACAGCTGCCAGCTTCCAGTCATTGGGGATGTTTGCCGTGGCTAGAGAGGAATTGATAATCCTATTAATTAGAGGATTAACCAGCTCGACCAAAGTATGCAACACCGGGGGGGGGGACAAGGATCAAAAGGGGAGCCCGATTTGCAAGCCAGGATAGCTTTAGAGGTATCCTCAAGGGACACTAGGGCAAACTCCTCAAAGCAGGGGGAGGTCGTCATTTCACTACCTTGTTCAGTTTCCACAGTTGTCATTTCTCCTGATGGAAAGGTGTTTACAATGGCAAGGATCTTGTTGTCAAAGTAGTTGGATATCGCATTACAGAGATCCTGAGATGGTGGAATCTCCTGCGATAAAGCTGATGGATTCATAAAATCCTTGACAATCTTAAAGATTGCTTTTTGTTCCTGACCTGCTGTGGACAAAGCCTGTAAATAGTAGATTTTTTTTGCGGATTTTATTTCTGCATGATATTTACGTCTTGCTATTATGTAGATATTACGTGCGGTGGTGTCATAATTTCGACGCCATCTTCGTTCTAATACTCTGACCTTACCCAGTTCAAGTTTCAGAGTCATTGAGAACCAAGGGGCACTCTTTTTAATCCTGCTGGTTTTAGAATTATTATTTCTAAGCGGACTTAACAGAAGTCCTGCTCTAGCAATCCAATCACAGAAGCTCTGATTATCTACTGGGGTAGAGTCAGTTAGAACTGGTAGATTGTCTTTAAGTTTATTCATTACATCAGGTCTATTGGTTAAAGATTTCCAATCAGGGGTAGATGTAGTTTGGACTTTATTTATCCGAGTTGTAGGGTTAGTGATGGATTTCAAATTCCATACAATATTAAAAGGAATAAAATAATGATCCGTCCATGTCTGAGGACTGGGAGGTTTAACTCTCAGATTGGGAGAGTTGGAACATATGCAGTCCAATAGGTGTCCTGCCTGGTGGGTGGGCTCATGATTCAGAAGTGAAAGTCCTAGTACTTCCATGATTTCCATAAAGCAGCCTACTCCAGGGTCATTAGGAGACTCTAGGTGCAGATTTAAATCACCCAATACTGCAAAATGGGAAAATCTGAGTGCTAATTCACTCAGAGCGTCACCTACTGTTTCCAGGAAATTTGAAGATGGGCCCGGAGGACGGTAAATGAGGGCCCCAGAGAAGACAAAGGTGTCATGGATCTCCAATGAGAATGCCAAGGCTTCTGCTTCTTTAATCTCCGGCAGTTCATGGGATGAACACTTAATAGTGTTACGGTAGATGATTGCCAGACCCCCTCCACGTTGTTCAAATCTATCCAAACGTTGGATAAGATAATTATGTGGGAGGGCTATGGCTAAATCAGGGTTACACCAAGGCTTAAGCCATGTCTCTGTGACTAAAAGCCAATCCAGATGGAGATCGACAATAAGAGTATTTGCGATATATGTAATTAGACCACCGCTATTTCTTCCTGATGAAGATTTTGTAGCTACGGAGAAAAACGTCTTGTAGCCCATTATATGTATTGGCTCTATGGCCCAGGTTTCCTGTAGGCACACGATATTGCTCAGGTTAATCTGGGTCTGGAACTTGGGGTTTGTCTGTTTCGAGGACAATCCAGCAATGTTCCAGAAAGTAAAATGCACTTGGGAGCTAGTTTGGTTTAAGCCTGAAGGAGTTACTGTGGTTGTTGTATTAGTCATTAGCTCCACAGAAACTGTCGGGATGTCTTTCATGGACACTGCTATGGTCTTATTTTTCGATGTTTCAGTGCTTGAAATTGGTGATAGACCCTCCATTTTTGGTGAGTGGGTTTCCATTCCATCAATCTGAGGATGGTAAAGTCAATCATTAAACTCTAAACCGGACAATGTACTAAATCTATTGTGAGTTGGAATATTATAAGAGTTAGCTGATGCTGCAGCAACTTGACGCCATCGAATGTCTCTATACTCATGATGTGGGGTTGTCAAATATGGATGGGTTATCATGGATAAGTGATTTTGATTTTGATTCCATTGTAAAGGGCCAGACGGTTGGTAGAATTTTGGGTTCTGGTGCAAGTGAAGAAAGTTAGTTTCAGATGGCCAATGGTGGTCGTGTAGGGGAGTAATATGATTAGTTAACATGTTCGGGCCATTTGTAATCAGGTGTCTATAAAAATAGCCCAGTGGGAGAAGGGTGGTATTAAATTCCCATGTAGATGGAAGAGGGGCCCTGGCCAGTGTTTTTTCGGCCCATTGTGGGTTGTTAAATTTGACCGTGATGCAGTCCCCTTCAAACTTTTTCCTCAAAGGGCCTATCCATCCCACTCTTTGTGTCTGATTGATTTCTCCTGAACATTCTATTGGGAAACTACAATTAGCTATCAACCAATGTAAGATTTTATTTTTCAATGAGGAGGAGGTTTCCTCCTGATTGTGTTTTAGTTTAGGAACGTTTACCAAAACTAATACATAAGCTCCACACTCAGGTGGAAGAGTGATGCACGGGGGGATCTGGCTTGAGTTGTAAGAATGCTCATAACGAAACTGTTGCCTTTGAAAATCTGGCATCATGTTACTGATTTGGTTAGCTGTTTTTTTCCCAGTTTGAGATATTGTGTCTGACTTCCCTGTTTGGGTGTTTGTGTTATGGACATTCGTGTTAGCACTAGGAGTAGAGCTTATAGCTAGAGCGGTAACAGTTCTATTACTAATGGACGTGATAGATTTCTGTTTTGTCACAGTATCCGGAGCTGGAACAGCCTCTGATTGAGAATTGATAGATTTTGCAGATTTAGTAGCGTTTGTTTTTGGGTCTATAGTAACTTTAGGAGCAATGCAGGAAGCTTTTTTGTTATAGACAGCTAGTTCTTCGAGCTGTTTTTCTATGCGGGCAAGCCTAGATTCAATTGGTGACATGAAGATGCTCAAGAGGTCTCCAAATCGTTCGATCAACTGGTCATTTGTTTGTGTTATATCAGGCTAAAGTAAAATGGGGGAAATAAGTTTCCCTTCACAAAGGCTATGGTGGTACCTAATAAATAAAATACCGGATTTTAGTTGTAAAAGAATCGTGATAAGGGAAACTCACCTCAGACGCAGGGCTATTTAAGACTTTGTCGTTTGACTGTAAACATGATGTTCCTAATGCCTCGTTCCTGCACCTCGTGCCCAGAGAAACATAAAACATCAGAATGAAAAACAACACGGCCCAGAAACTTAATTAACTCTGTGAAAAAAATGATGTAACAGCAGGCGATTAAGTAAACTACGTTGTAATGCCCCAAAGCAGCAGAGACACTACAATCGCGTGGCAACAGCATGCGCAGAAATATGCTGCACCTCAATAGAATTACTTAGCACTGAATAATTGTGAAAAAGCACATCACATCTTTTGCTACAACAATCCAAGTGTGCATGAGCCACCTTGAGAGAACTCTGTGTTGAAATTCTTGAAATAAGATTTTCAAATAAAAGAATTGAGCCAATTGTGCTGGAGACATTTTACAATCCACGAGAACTGTGTCTTTGCCTGGAACCTGCATTTACCAGACTGTAAAGAAACATAGCTGAAGCCTTGCAAAAACTGAGCTTCCTGAATCTTACCTGTGCTGCTAACGCCATTAACATCAAGTCAAAGTATCAAAAGTCAAAAGGTTTGATTCCAAAGAAGCTAATGGATGAAAACGCAAATGTATATGTGCATGTAGGCTTGCTATATTTTCTGTAGCTCTTGAAGTACTTCTTATAATTTTGAATTTGCCCCATCATATATACATGACAAATCCTAAGCCTACTTCTGCATATTTCATGAATCACAATGGACTAAGGGGCATATTAGCAAGGGGAAGTATTGCCGCTTTTTCGGCGAATTGTGCCGAGAAAGCGGCGATACTTCTAGAGCCCTATCCACAAGGGCATTTTTTAACGCCTGGCTCAAGCCTACTTTGCATGTCGGCGACAAACATCGCTAATGACATGCAAAGTGGGCGTTCCCACGTCCAACCACATGTAAAATGTGGTTGGAGGTGGGAACACCCTATTACCAAGGCAGGCTTTGGGAGAGGCAGACCTGCGATAAACTCGTTTATCGCAGGTCTCCCAACGCCTGCTCTGACCAGGTGTTAGGCATTGATAACATGGGGGTGTGGATCATAAAGCTGAATCCACCCCCCCATATTATCAATGCACACATTAGCGCATGAAAACAATGTTTGTTTTCATGCGCTAATGTGCCATATCGCCGACTATCGCCGCATTTCATTTCGCCTACGTGATGCGCATTGATAATTGCGCGCTATCACGGCAAAAAAATCCGCCGATAGCCGGCGATATGAAGATGTGCGATGTGCGTTCATTAACGCAACTTCTATGTAATATGCCCCTAAGTATTTCAGATGAGAAGATATTACACGGAGATTAATCTACTTCGGATTTTTCAATGAATGTATTTTCAAAACCTTTGAACACAATGTTGACACCATGAATGCTAGAGATTGTTATATGTGCTTGCAATTGCCCACATCAGTATCACCGTCTGCCTGTACCATATGGAATTCCTTGGAGTGGATTAACAAGCTTATTTTATGTTAAAGTACGATTTCAGCTGTGATGTAATATTATCTTAAATGCCTGTGAGAAAATATTTAAATCGTGTTCCTCATACTAAAACAGCTGAAATGATGGGAGTAAACCTACGAAAAATCTAGACACTGCTTATACACACTGACACATTGAAGATGTTTCTTACATAATGTAGAAAAGTAATTTATAGACTCGATAGAGGGTAGATGAAGAAAGATCATGATTAAGGCTGCAAGTCATACAAGAATACCATCTTGGGCACCTGAAGAACCAGATCTCAATACAATGGGAAATAGAGCTGTTATTGCTTTAGGGTGGCAACATAGAGGAAAGCTATGTATATTGAGTCGTAAAATTGAAGCTGATACAAACTTTGTTGTTTCCAATGAATGTGACCATACATTCCAAGTTCAGGCATAAAATATGCCCCCCTGTGTGCATGTACATAGGTTCCTGCACGGCATGGACTTTGAAGTCCATGCCGTGCAGGAACCTTGTTGTGCAGTCCCATTGCGGCGAATTTTTCAAGGGCACCGCCAGACTTTAAAAGAGACACCGCTGTGAAACTGCAACGCTGCGCACCCCCAGACTACTTAAAAGTCATAATCTGGTGGGCAGAGACCTTTGGTGGAGTGGTAGAGCTGCAGTTTGCATTGGCGCACCACCGCTTCACGAAATATCAAAATCAGGCCATATGTGTATTTTGGGAGTGTCATTCTAAACTCCATGTTTTATACATGTGAAATTGTGCGCCAAGTAACTAAAGAGAAAAGGATGCTGCAAGTTTATACTGAAACCAAATGCTCTGAAGCATTTAGGGAATTATCTTCATATGTGTACAAATATGACTCACCAGACACAATATCAATAATTTTGAAATATATATATACGTTGGTACTTTTGGAAATTAAAAAAACTAAAATGCTTTATTAGTGCAAATAAGTTGGAGGAAATATATATAGAATCCCAAAGATTATAAATGAATTGTATATTTCCATTATTTTATATTCTATTTTCCATGAGCCAAATCAAGCAAAGTAAGATGCAGTCCTATGTTAAATAGGACTGCATCTTACTTTGCTTGATTCTGTTCTCATGGATAGGCTTTGTTAACTTGCTATATGAAGGGAAACTAGGTCTCATTGGGAGAGTCCATCCACGAACTAGGACTGTCTGCAACACTTTCAGTACTTTGGGAACATCTGCCGTGAGAAAATATCCTCTTAAACTTACTCATGTGCTTTTGCAAAGGGACTATTGTTTGAAAGCTATGCACACTAGATGGCTCAACAGCTTACGTGATGATCACTTCCTTTTGCTATAATATGTGGCTTTTTTATGCTGCATGACAATCACCCTATACGAACTGACCAATGGACTGAGTAGTCTGACCAGATGAGTTGACCCAGGAGGTGTTACCAGGGAACTTGAGGATTTTAAATTTTACATTGATGAGGCAGAGAGAGATGCATTGGGTTAGTTTATCACTTCTTATTTTGGGATTATCTTGCAGACTGATTAGAGGGAAATTGAATAGAGAGATCTCTGAACAGCAGATACTAATGTTACTATTCTGCATAGTTCTAACTGAATTACTGGGTTGTATGTTCTTAATTTGACTGAATTTCTTTCAGGAGATTTGGTCTAGCAGAGATAATATTTTATTTGTATAGCTTAGTTCTGAGAGTCATATACATGAACCTAATTATGAGTTTGTAGATCAGTTGCCAATTCCTGATCCTCATTGGTTAACAGGAGTTGGATCCCTTATGTCCGACACGACGACACCTCTCAGCACGAAGCAAGATCCATCACAGGACCAAATGAATGAGAACCAAGGTGACCTATAGGAGATAAAGGGTTAGGGATCAAATGGGCCCAGTGATGCTACAAAAAGCGTAAATACATTTGCAGCCACCAATTATGTGAGGCAAAAAATACATAGGTTTAAATCAACTGCATGCGAAACAAAAACAATTATTTCATATGAAGAAAAGCAGCTGCAGCCACTACATTAAATACATTTATTTTGGATACAAAAGGCTTTAGTGAAGGTCTGCTTACAAAGGTTAAATCTAAAATGCAGCAGAAGAGAAACATAAGGTCAGTTACACGTAGAGTCTTTGCTAAGTGTCAAGCAAGGTGTCAGAAATAAATGTTATTAGTTTTTACTAAAAGCTTACTTGTAAGTAGTCACTACATATTCACAATATGCAAATGTGGCCTTTTAGATGAAAACACGCTATTCTCTGTCTAATAATAGGAAATGGGTATAAAACTAATTTTTCTACATTGCTTTAACCTTAGTTGGCAAAATGTTTAAAAAGAAACAAGAAAAATCTGAGCGCCTGTGCCGTACATGCTTTAGACATTGCAAGAGAACTTAAATGGTCCTCAGGACTGAGATGTTCATGCAGCCCTTAGTTCACATCATTCCGTCTGGGCGGTGAGGGATGAATTGACCAGAACACAGACTAATTTTGAAGGTGGTTCTAACTGTGATTCTACCAAAAAATTGCAGGATCTCAGTACAGAACTCATGTGACTGAGCATCCTAATTTGAGTTGCCTCCATGACAGGCATTCCACCGGTGGAAATCCATCTGTACCCTCCATTTGGTCAGCCTAAGTGCGAAGAGTCCTGAGAGACCTCTGCTTTAAGTTGTGACAGAGAAGCCTTCCAATCCAGGGTGACTGGCCTGCCACTGACTTTGGCAGGGTTTACCCTGTGAAGGAAATATTGGCAGACTTTCACCACAAGGTAAGTATAGTTTCTCCAACATTCTGTAAACATTCCCAGGAGGACAGGGAGGCCAGAAATATGGGTATTAACCGTTTACCCTCTTTCCCATTCCCTCGATGTCTTTAATTGGCAGGCATTTCACTGTTGCAATGAGTAAGAGACACATCTAGCAAAATGCCGCGGGATTTCCAGCACCAAAGTGATGGAATATGTATAAGGAACTCCTGCTAGCAAAAGTTTTGATCAGAATCAGAATATTGCACTAAAACACAGGAAACAAAGGGGAATATGTACAAGGAGTTAATGCCGCACTAGGAGCACATTTCCGACGGTTTTGCGGGGAGATTTTTATAGCCTATGTACAAGCTGCTGCTGACCTCTGTTATCGCAGTTTTCCAGCGAAAATATCCATTGTAAAGATAACCACTTCTGTTAGCGATAATGACATGTAAGGGAGGCGTTCCCATACAAAAACAGCCGCTAACCCCCACGATATTTACAAGGGAATTCCTGAACTTTGGAGGACCAAAAAAACTGTCGCTAACTGCAGTTAGAGGCAGTTTTTTAAGACTAGAAAAAACTGGTCTTAACATTTGAGATATCACTTGGGGCCTCATTTCAGCAGGTTTTGATGCTGGACAGCGCAGCAAGCAATGTTGCTGCGCTGCCCTGCAACAAAACTACAGGGCAGGAATGTGCACCATAAGATAGTGCGCATTGCTGGGCTTCAGTCATGGAAAGTGTTGCAGCACTGCAACAAGACAGTGTTGCAACACTTTTCATTACCCCCTTCTTGCGACACCATTGATGTGCTGTATTCACTGGACAGAACTTCATAACGCAAGTAATGACAGATACGTCTGGAATCCTGATGTATCTTTCTGCGCTAAAGTCACACATTGCTGCAGATGTCTCACAGCCATGACGCAACTCCAGCAATGCATGGGGCCAGCCTTTCCTGCGGCCTTGCGTCACCCTTACGCCTGCCATCAGGTACTGATGCAGTGCCGTTCTTGAGGGGTGCTAGGGTGTCAGCGCAGATGGAGATCCAGCGGTTGCGTGCTGCGGTGTCATCGTCTGTCAGCGTTGGCGGAGTAGTGGTGCTGAGTGAGGTTCACGAGACGTTCTTCGGTTGCCTTGAACCAGCTGCGAGGGGGCGATGATGGCGGTCGTGTACGGTGGGCATGGTGAAGACGTGATATAGGCAAAGATGGTCGGGTCAGGGGAGTCCGGTGTTGTGGCTGTGGTTAAAGTTCCCGATGGCGGAGGAGATGTGCTTGAGCATGTGTTCTGCTATGTGGCTTGCTGCAGTGCCTAACTGCTTGAGTCTGATGTTGGAGAGCTTTCCCAGGAGGGGGTGGTGGTCTGGTCACTGGGGTTGTCCAGGTGGAACTTGAGTTCACTGAGTAGGATGTTGCCGGTGGATGGGAGAGCCTAGGGTGCAATGAGGTCTACAATGGTATTGTAAAATGTGGGTCCATGGCCCAGGGGGCCTGCAGATGAGGGTGCCACTAAGGATGGCTTGGGGTTGGTCCAGATCTGGACGTTGAGGTCACTGTTTGGTCATTAGAGTACGTGGTCAGTCGGAGTGTGCTTCTGTAGGTGATGGCAATGTCTCCTCCTGGACGGTCGGGGTGGTCCTGGTGGGGGATTTAGTAGCAGCCAGTGATGGCGATGTCCGGTTTGGAACAGAGGTTGGTTCTGGCAGGCGATGTGGCATCCAGGGTTGATGGCGAGGAGGGTGCTGGTGTCGTAGCGGTGGAGTGTCCGGGAGGAAGGGTGCTTGGTGATGCGCGTTCTAGGGGCAGACGGACGCAGCTAGGCTTGCCTTTGGGCATCATAATGCCTTTATAATGCAACCCCAATAACACAGGTGCCTTTACATTGCATTTGATTACAATGCATTGTAGGGTGAGTAATGGGATATTTTTAAGTTTTAGGGTGAGTATGGGTTTTGGGTGAAGGAGATTAAGTTTAGGGTGTACTATGGGGTAAAATTTGAAATTTGGTGTGTGTTTTGGGGTCAATTATGAAAATTGGGGTGTGCATGTGGGTCAAATCTGATATTTTGGTGTGTTTTTGGGGCTCAAAGATGAATTTTAGGGTTCAGGGTTTGCTTTGTGGTGCAAGGGTTAGTTTTAGGGTTGCACTCAATGAGTGAGAATGGTAATATTTACATCTCTGCTATCGAACACCTTCTCTACTGTTGCAATATGCCTAGTATTACTGTGCATTGTAATGGAATGCAATGTAATGGTATGCGTCGTAACTTCATATATACCTTTGGCACACCAGCTGCCATTGAGAACTGCTGTGGGGGGGACTGGATAGCTGGGAGGTGGGAAACGCTGGAAAGGACACATGTAGCGGCGTGGATACGGGGATGTGTGTGTGAGCAGGTGTTATAAATATTTAAATGAGAAAAATCTTACCTCGAGGCCGGGTCCCGTGTCTTCGTTGCTCCTGCTCTCCAGAGTCTGCTTCCAGGAACAGGAAGTAGGCAGCCAGGCTCCCTCCCCTAGGCCAATCACAATGCTGCAAAGCGGCATTGGGATTAGTCATTGGCGCCGGGACAAGGCATTCACTCAGGAGCTGGAGGGGTGGGCATGTTTCCATGCAGGCTGTATTGCAGCCTGCATTCTGAATAGGACAGTGCGCATGACTGCTTTCAGCGGCCTCCGTGGGCCGACCAAACAGTCATTGCAAACTTGAGTGGGCATGCCACTCCACCCCTGCCCTGCTCTATGAGTGGAGCAGCCCTACCCACCCTCCCGCCCGCAAAATGGAAAAATAGCATGATTACATTAGGAAGTTATCACCATGGGATGTTTTTCCTCTTCTTGCACTGATTGAAAGCAGTGGGGCGATGCTCTTCCGCTATAGTGGATGAGCTGCCACTGGGGGTGCGTCATCTACAGGTGCTAGGCCTGGGCGAATCAACCCCTGGGCCTCCTCCGCTATATGTCCTACCTTCTCCTTACCTGGACATTCCACAGCACTCTCTCAAAATCTGTGACTCAGCCAGCAGGAGCCTCAGCCAGGTGGGATTTCTCAAGCCTGGGTACAAAAGTCACCGACAAGTCCACTGGTGAACCTCCCGATGCAGTTAATGCAGCAAGACCTCCTTAGGCGAGAGCTTGCAGCGCTCCTGCCACACAAGTTCGGCATAGTTTAGGGGCCTCACCCTCCATAGCGTCTGGCCGGCGCAACATCATCTGGCCTCTGATGCAGAGAGGCACCGGCCACGATTGGTAATCCTCTCCGTGCACCACGGTGTACTGGTGGATCATAGTATGCGATGCAGACCTCCCTACATTAGTGTGCAGGAGCACCTCTACCACAGCTCCAAGGGGCTCAAGGCGGTCTTCCCCCACAGGTCAGCAACGTGTCTCCATGCGACCTGCCAGCAACTTCACCACAGGTACAGCTGAGCGCCCCGCCTCAATGTCTACTGCCACGGCTCATTGACTCCATTGATCTATAGCATCCCACTCCAGGCTCCAGACGCATGTCTAGCAAGGCATCCAGGTTCCAGACACAGGTCCAGCGAGGAATCCAGGCTCCAGAAGCAGCTCCAGCGAGGCATTGAGGCTTCAGACGCAGGTCCAGTGAGGCATCCAGGCTCCAGACTGTGATAATGGGAACAGTCTAGTAGTTGGGATGGGCGGAGTTACGGGGTTGGAGGAAGAGGAGGAGCACAGGCAGGAAGAGAGCAGTTAGAGGAGGGACAGGGACGAGTCAGGAGTGTGCTAATAAAGCTCCTTAACCCCTTCCATGCTCATGACGGAACGGTTCCGTCATCAGCGTCGGTGCTCCGGTGCTGATGACGGAACATTTCCGTCATGAGCCAATACGATTTTAAACCCTTCAGCACTGCAGCGAAATTCGCGCAGCACTGAAGAGGTTAAAATATAAAGTAAGTGTCTGTCATCTTTACGCCCAAGACACTACAGCTGGCGACGAGGGTGGGATGAAGTGGCCTACCATCCCTGCGTGAACAAGAAAAGCGTCCTGTCCCTGGGCAGCACGACAAGGTGGTCGCCGTCGCGTCATGTGTGCCCCCAAAGAGATCGCCGCCTAAAGACCCAGGCCAGCAATAATTGCACCAGCTCCGCGATTCGCTGATCGCGTGGAGCCCTGCCTGATGAGCGCAATCGAGCGCAGGAAAGAATTGCACCCGATCGCTACTTCGCGCCAAAAGTGTGAGCTTACCCCAGATGCGTGCAACTCAGCACGGCGTCGGAAGTGGCCAGCGAAGGAAGCAGTAGAGTCGGGAGCCCACCCCGACCCTATCTGGAGGTCGCAGCAAGTGAAGGTGCGTGGAGCGCCGTCACCGTGGTGCTGCCTGCAAGACCGGCGATCCGGTGAGTCCCAGTGATTGAATCGGCGTGAAGAGAATGAATGAAGTCGAAATCTCGCGGGAGCCGAGATGTCCCTAGCAGCGGCCATCTTGGAATTAGGCAGCTAACAGGACAATCCATCTGTGCAATGTGGAAGCGGCCATTTTGAGGTCAGGCAGTGCAAGGCCTAAGCAAATGAACATTGGTAAATGCAAAACAAGCACTGGCAAGTGCAAAACAACCACTGGTAAATGCAAAAACATGCACTGGTAAATGCAAAACATGCACTGGCAAGTGCAAAACAAGCACTGGTAAATGCAAAACAACCACTGGTAAATGCAAACCAAGCACTGGTAAATTTAAAACAAGCATTGGTCAAAGCAGGGAATAAGCAAACAAGCATTGGTAAATGCGAAACAAACACTGACAAGGGCAAGCAGTAAGCTAACGATCAGTGGTAAATGCAATCAAGCATTGGCAAAGGCAAGAAGCGTGCACACAGACATTGGCAAAGAGCAACAAGCACTAGCAAGTGGAAACGTGACGTTGATACACCTATCCGGAAATGTCAAATTCGCTGCACCGAAATGGTGGCGGTGCAGCAGCGGCCGCCCCGGTTGCAACTGAAGTTTCACATCTGCGCCCCCCGGAGCCACTGACCCTGGTGGCTGGTGGAAGCATGGGCCCCAGATGGCAGGAGTGGCTAGAGGACTTTGAGGACTACCTTGAAGGTTCAAAAGTCACGGGGGACAGAGACTAACTAATTGCATTACGCAATCTGGTCGGTAAGGAAGTCTGCAAAGTGATCAAAGAGCTGCCGACAGATGATAAAGGAACATATGACAAGGTGCGAGATGCGCTAAACAAAAAGTTCGTACACAAAAGAAATGTGGATTACGAGAGATATGTATTCCATCAAGCCCGTCAAGACAAGGAAGAAATGATGAGCACGTTCATATCTAGGCTACGCCGACTGTCTCAGTATTGCAATTTTGACGCGTTCTCGACGGAAGATGCCATCCGATTACGTGTCATCAAGGGTTGTCACTCAGAGACTCTTCGAAGGTGGCTGCTAAGGAAAAGTCATAATCTCAACGAGATAGAGGAAATGACCAGGGTGCATGATCAAGCGGAGGAGCATGCTAAAAGTATGGAGACTGGGCGTAGTGAGAGAAGAGAGCAAGCATATTGGATGCAAACTAACAGCACTCGCAGAAGATCAAACGAGCGACAGAGAAGATCCCGACCGGCGTCCCGTCATCAATACAAAGGTCGCCGGCGCTATGAATCTGGTCGGAGACACAAGAAGTCAGACCATGCAAGAAAGTCAGAGCGCTCACGAAAATGCTATCGATGTGGGTATGACTTCCCACATACAGATGTGTGTCCAGCAATGGGTCAACAATGCCGAAAATGTGGAAGAAAAAATCACTTTGAGGTGATATGCGGAGTATATAGCAAAGAACAAAGGAGTGAAACAACAAAGTCATTTCGCCCAGACACCAAGCGACATCATGCAAAAGCCGTACAGGATAGAGCGATATCATCCTCTGGTTCGTCACATTCCAGCAGGGAGTCTCGCAAATTTCAATGGACAAGAAGATCGCCGAGACGGTCATCGTCGAGAGAATCGAGATCGACATCTCAGGAGTCAGAATACACGGATGAATACATTTGCATGGTCGCGGACCCGGACCAGCTAAAGAAATATCCCCATTAGACATCAAAGTGGTGACACATGCGACCAAGTTTGTCTTAGACAGCGGAGCGTCACTAAATTACATGCCCGTGACCGAATATAACAAGATGAAGCCACCACCCCTCCTGAGTCCAGCGCATGTCAGGGTGTTCACCTGGATGGCGAGAAAACCACTTCCATGCCTGGGCAAATTTGCAACGACACTCAAACATGAATCCACCTCTGTGTCGGCATATATTCATGTCATATAGGGCCCGGAGGCTGATTGTCTCCTCAGTCTACCCACAGCGGAGCGCCTCCGACTAGTTGAGATCTTGTACCGAGTCAGTGATAATCCAGACATTGTCCGTAAGTTCCCCAAGTTATTCACCGGGCTTGGAAAAATGAACAAATGTCTGATTCGCATGCACATCAACGATCAAGTGCGCCCTGTGGCCCAACACCCCAGTCGAGTGCCTTTTCATCTTCAGCAAGCAGTAGAAGATGAAATCCAGGAGCTGTTACAAGCCGACATTATTGAGAAAACGGACGGTCCCACGCCATGGGTGTCACCAGTTGTCATCGTCCCAAAGAAGGGCACTCCTGAAAAGGTGCGTCTATGTGTGGACATGAGGCTTCCCAATATAGCCATATAAAGAGGGAGTCACCCAGGGCCTCACCTGAGTGACATGATATCAGCATTGAATGGAGCCAGGATGTTTTCCAAACTTGATCTAAATAAGGGATACCACCAGCTGGAGTTACATGAAAAATCAAGATACATAACGACCTTCGCCACTCATCTGGGTTTATTTCGATACAATTGACTGAGTTTTGGTATCTCCTCTGCGGCGGAAATATTCCAAGAAGTCATCCATCAGACCATCAGACACATACCAAATTCACTGAACTATAGTGATGATATTCTGGTGTATGGATCGAATACACAGGAACATGACTAGGTGTTAAATCGAGTATGCCATGCTCTCCTGGAAGCTAATCTTACTCTCAACAAGGACAAGTGTGAGTTCCATCAATCCACTCTTAAGTTCTTCGGACATGTGTTCTTGGGGGCTGGGTTGAAGCCTGACCCTGAGAAAGTGACAGCGCTCAATGCCACCAAGAGCCCTCAAGATGTGAGTGACATTCGATTGTTCTTGGGCATGGCGAGCTATTGCACCCGATACATCAAAGACTATGCCACCATTAGTCACCCACTACAAGCCCTCACCAAACAAGGACAACCATTTGTCTGGAGCTCCAAGTGTGAGCGGGCGTTTCAAGAGATTAAACAGGCAGTGGAATCAGCTGACAATCTAGCATACTTTAACCCCAAGAGGAAAACGGAGATAACGGTGGATGCTAGCCCAGTGGGGTTGGGTGCAATCCTAGCTCAGTACGACAAGGACACTGACCAACGACACATCGTGGCTTACGCCAGCCGCAGCCTATCAGACATCGAAAAGGCCTATTCCCAGCCAGAGAAAGAGAGTCTCGCGGTCGTATGGGCTTGCGAGCATTTTCATGTGTTCATCTATGACAAACACTTCACCATGGTTACGGATCACCAAGCGCTCGTCACCATCTTTGGTAATCCCAAAGCCAAGATGCCACCTCGTATTGAACAGTGGGGTTTGCACCTGCAGGAATACACCTACACAATAATACACAAACCGGGAAAGGCAGAGAATACTGCGGACTATATGTCCCGGCACCCTCAAGCATCCCAGGTCTCACCTCCTTCAATAGCCAAAGAATACATACATTTTGTAGTGGGCTTAGCCCGGCCACCAACAGTTCCTTTGGAAGTGATACAGGAAGCCACTGCGCAAGACAGCATCCTTCAGAAAGTGGTGCGCCGACTGCGCACACATCGCTGGAGACATGACAGTGAGTATGAAAAGAATGATCCTCAAGTTCGCCAGGAAATGCAAGCTTTCAGGCATATTAGTGAAGAGTTATCTGCCACCTCAGAGGGGCTCCTACTGAGAGATCATCGGATTGTCATCCCGAGGCAGTTACGTCAAGGTGTGATTAACCTAGCCCACGAGGGCCATCGTGGAGTTGTTGCGACAAAAAGAGCTCTCCGGGAGCGAGTATGGTTCCCACTACTTGATCAAATGGTGGATCTCACCTTAAAGAACTGTCCCCAGTGTCAACTGGTTAAGCACGGGGATTCCCCAGCTCCTCTTCAAATGACCAAGCTACCCAGTGGGGTATGGCAAGAACTTGCCATGGACTTCTATGGACCACTCCAGTCAGGCAAATACATGTTGGCTATTATGGACAAATACTCGAGGTTTCCAATAGCACAGTTTGTGTCTTCCACCAATGCCTCCAGCACGATTGCTGTGCTAGATGAAGTGTTTGCCGCCTGGGGTGTTCCCAAGGAACTCAAAACAGACAACGGTCCCCCTTTTAATGGACATGAGTTTACTGAATTTGCGAAACACCTCAATTTCCGACATCGCAAGGTCACGCCTCTGTGGCCACAAGCCAACGGCACTATTGAACGGTTCATGGCAACCTTAAAGAAAACATTTCAACAAGCTACGTTGGAAAAAAGAGACTTACAAGTGGCCCTCAATGAGGTTCTGAGAGCGTATAGAACAACACCACATGCTACCACAGGAAAGTGTCCTGCTACTCTCATGCTGGGGCGACCCATTAGAACACGTATCCCGACATGGGAAGGAGCATTGCGATCTGTGTCTCCGGCACGTGTACATCAAGAACTAGTGTTGGCTGATCAAGCCAGCAAAAGCAAAATGAAGTCCTATGCGGACACTCGAAGGAAAGCAAAGTCTCCATCTCTGCATGCCGGAGACTGTGTGGTGGTCAAACAAGAACAGTTAAAAGAAACGGACTGCAGATTCAAAGATTAACCTTTGTTTATCACCCAGCAGAAGGGTACAATGATTACTGCAGAGTCTGAGAATAGACGGATTACCCGAAATGTCTCTCCTTTTCAAAAGTGCACTCCAGCCATGAAAGAGGTCCTTGATAGAGCAACGGATCAACTGTAGTGTAGTTCCTATAGTCCCAATAGGTTCTGCGCATTGGAATAATATATTCAGCAGTGTAGACGTAGGACTGAAAGTCGACTAGATCTCTACTGACTATATTAGACTTAAGTTTTTGCCAGCTAGCTCAGAGGTCACTAGAAACGTTCTCGAATAAACGAGGAGGAGTTTAACCTCCCTGGATAGACAAGAAGGGATTAGCTTCTGACAACCATATAACATGACAACTTTGCTCTCTCAGAATAAGAGTGTATCTCTAGAGTCGTGTGAAAACAATAGACAGCTATTTCACTCAGTCAAGTGTGCATACTTCGTTTCACCAGAGTGCAGAGAAAAGAAAGACAGGCGTTTTCAATAAAAGGTTGTTATTTATTGAGCAGTCTTCTTTCTCATACAAGAGAAATGAATTGCCACAATTGCAATACTCATAGTAAAGTAAAGTGCGTACAGTAAAAGGAGGATTAAGAAATAATACTGTAAAAGCATTGATATGGTTTCTTAGCCATAAGATACTTTAAAATAGATAAAATATATACATACTTATATACATTGACTAATGTACTCAACTGGTGCTTCTAAATACGCCTACCCCGGTGCACCTGACCTAAGCCTAATACGTGGGAAGGAGTAAGTAAGTAGCAGTTTAAGTTAAGTTTGTTTTTGCCAAGAATCTGACTCAAGAATTCTCTCTAAGGGTTTAGTCAGTTCCGTACCTGGGTATTAGAAAGCAGGAGGTCTTGTATCTCTCTCTCAGGACTCGATATCCCAGTAACCCGCGAAGGTATCTGGAAACACCGGAGCTGGATTTCCCGGCAGGAGAAAAGACAGCGTCTCTCTCAGTGCGTCAAAGGGAAGGGGCAGTGTCCGTGGGCTCTCGCATCAGCTGGGCTCTCGGGCAAGTAGATAACTGCTCTGCTCCAAAACCACCACCGTGTGTTTGCTTAAGGCAACGTTGGTATATTTATACCTGAAAGGTGCCGGGTTTGACGTAAGGTTGGACATAAGACGTCAATAAAGATGTCACTAAGAACTGGCCGTTCTTACAGTGCTTTACAGGAGTTCTAGGACGAAATCAAAACAAAAGCACGGGGGATTTCCCAGGTTGCTGGAGGTTTGGTTTGTTTAGAGAACTCGTTGTGCTTTCTAGGAGTCTGGGGAAGTAGCCTTGCTTAATGTGACAACATGTGCTACGATTGAATATGGATATGATTACTATGCCGTTATAGGGTTATAGGGTTATAGGGTTTTTTTTCCCTTGAATCTCTTAAAATTATCATTTCTGCCCTCATCACTTCTCGCCTCGATTATGGCAACAGCTTTTTCGTGGGTATTCCTGCCTACGAAACCCGCCGTCTTCAAGCAATCCAGAATCAGGCTGCCCGTCTCATTTTTCACCTGCCCAAATCTCACCACATCACTCCTGTCCTCAAATCCCTTCACTGGTTACCCATTCCGCAGAGATCCTTGTTCAAATTAGGTTGCCTTGTTTACCGGGCCCTTGATCGCTCTGCACCGGCGTTCATCAACTCTCTTATCTCTTCCCACACCCCTGTCCGTACTCTCCGCTCATCTTCTTCTGCCCTCCTCACTGTTCCCCGTTTCCGCAAAACTCGCACCGGTGGGTCTAGATTTTCTGTTCTTGCACCCCGGTTCTGGAATTCTCTTCCTCTTTCTATGCGTTCTATCCCTATCTTCTCACATTTTCGTAAAGCGCTTAAAACATTCTTGTTTTCCTTAGCCTACCCCTGCTAATCCTCCCTGGCCCTGTTTATTCTGCTTCCGAGTCCTCCCAGCGCCAGGAAGCCGTTTGGCCATCGTGCGCTCAACAAATAATTTCATTCATTCATTCATTCATTCATTGATTATAACCGAACAAGGGCATAAAATAGTAATATCGATTTAGGCTCCTGGATAAAAACACAATACCCACTCCATGATCTAATGCCCATCATTACTAAAACTAAGCAATAGTAAACATTTAAAGGTGCATGTGTATTCAAACCCACCCCAAAATACATTTTTTTGCATTTGAAATGGTGTATGCGAAATACACGAAAATGATATTGTTATTGTACGTTTTTCAAGCAGTGTAATCATTCAGTTAAAACGATGCATATATATGATTAGCTGAACGATTTGCGAAATTTACACATGAAATGGCTCTTAATACAGAAAAGAAGGTCGAGACCATTCCATCACATATAAATACAGTCGCTGTAAATGTGCTAGAGGCTGAGGTAATATATTGTCTCTAGAGTTCCTAAAAATAGAAGCTCTGTTCTCTAAGAATAGTTCTACTTTAAGCAGAGTACAAGTGCCAGGAAAAAAGGTAAATATTTTGGAATCGAAGGAAAAATAATTTTGCTTTTAGTGGGAGAAAAATAGTTCCAAATATTTTCAGTAGCTTTTGTTTATCAAAGCTGAAGGCCGAATTCAGAGTTCAGGGAACGCTGTGTGCTCGTTTGCTTAAAAGTTATTCTTTTTGTTCAGTGGAGAACATTATTTCAGACAGACTCGCAAAAAAGTTGTCTACGGCTTCAGATGAAAGTTCGATTAAGTTAAAAAATGCCGCAACTGAGCAGTCTCGAGCATGATTGCTATTGTCGATGTCAGGATCAGCAATGCTCACAGAAGGACGTACCTGGGTGATGTTGCTCTCATCTCGTACTTCACTACCCCCTAATTGTAGTGGTGAAGTCTCAACGAATGCCGTCATCAGAATGGGTAGCCGCTGGGGACAACATGATGCATGAGCCGTTATCGGACTTAGCAAAGTATCTATATCCATTGGTACTGCTGATGGTAGTGTAAGACAGACGTCCAACACGCATTCTTCTCCGCATAGCATACATCGAAGCATAGGTAAGATACAATTCTGCCAGATGGGTCTGAATGAAAGAAACCAGGTCATATTCAGATCTCTTAGCCGGGCTAATCCAAGGACTTTAGTTATGCGGTCCCTATAGCGTATAGCTAGGATTGTTTCTTCCATTGTTGCTGGAGTCTTGTCTGCGACTTGGCTTTGCCATATTGAAGCAGAAGTATCAAAAATAAAATGCCTGCTACGAGTCCCAACAGAAGTGGTAGGCAGCCAAAGACAGAATGGACAAAATTAGGAAAAATGCCCAGAACTGTTTCGAAGGGTGTTAACAGTCCCAAAAAAATTGTCTTAAATATATGTGGGATACCACTGGTATCAGACATATTTAGGATTTGGCTTAGCATTTCTACGAAATGCACGGGGCAATTTGTTGATAAAAGGGTATGTATCTCTGCCGTTGTCCTTGCAACTTGCAGATCATACGTTTCTTTTGATGACGTCAAGGGCACCGTTGTCTGTAAAAGGACAGACTTTATTCTGCTTAAAGTATCAATTCGAATAGAAGAGATATTCAAAGAAGGCCAAATGTTTGCCTCCATGTCTGGAGTGCTGTTTGGATACAATACTTGCATACAGCAAGTGACCATGGAACTCACACTTACAAGATAAGCTTTTCCTGGCACCATGCCACAACAGCTGTGGTCCACTATTAGAATATAACTCCTGTTAGAAAGTCGTCTAAAGAATGGCTCTATTCGTGTTGCAGGTGTGCCATGCTGGTGACATGAAAGGTTATTTGAAGTTCCCTCACAGGCCCATCCAAGTTAATACCTTGACACAGAAGTATACCGCTTAGTGATTGTTTGCAATTTTTTCCACTAAGAAATATATTCTGTTTCTTTTCACTGTAACATGTGTGTGTGTAAGGCAATTTCCATGATGACTTAATGTACCCTTTACCCAACCTTTCATACTGGCTCGCTGGTATATACTCTTGACAGTATTTAAATTGGAAAGTTGTTATCGGAATTGTGATTATTCCATGTATTATCCATTCAATGACCGGTCTTTCTGACATTGTCAATGGTAATCTCTCAAGTTTTTCAATGCTCAGAATCGTATAGTCTGCTCCTTTCTGTTCCAAACTGATTTGTGTATCAATAAGGTTAAAGATAGAGAATAATGACGTTGTGTTGATTAAACGCCAGGTGCACGTAGCCTGAACGCAGATTTTGCAACGTCCAGCCAAGCTGTACAATAGAACGTAATTGGGACTGACCATGTTGTAACATTAGTAAGTCCTGCTCTATGATATCAATAGCAGAGGATACAATACTGTCCAGTGAATATATTCTGGAGGACAGAGTCATTAACCCATTGTCCACAACAGAAAATGATTTTTCTAAATTAATACGATCAATTTCTCGTATTTTTTCTGCTGTTTTGATTTGCATCACTTTCCAAGCCTCGTTGTAAGTAGCGTATATACCGGCCGCTATGAAACGTTTTTGATGCTGTTTTCGTGGCCCCATTATGAAATCACGCAAGTCAGCACCGTCTTTAAGTAAAGTCAAATGTTGCTTAATTTCTGCCAGTGTGGATGTCTGTAACCATTCGAGGCAGAGTTTTCCTACACTGTATGTTGTAACTATCCCTGGATGTTGTCTCTGGGAGTATCTAGGGTCTGGCCTGGTCAACTTGAACCCCTGTATTTTGTTCAGGAATCTATTCTGACAGTTATTTGTGTCTGTGGGCCAGATCAACCATTTTTTCCAATCAGGATGTGTTCTGTTTTGGTTAAAAATATGGGATACGTCTATCTCAACATCTGTAGTGCTATTACTGTCAGGTGTTGGCTTTGGAATAGATGGTTTGTTTAAGTCTTTAATTTTGGCTAGGCCAAGACAGGTTGTCTGTTGAATTGTGTCATTCAAAAATATAATTTGTTCTGGGATCATGCAGGCTCTAAATAATGCTTCTAAAACTTGGACCTGCCATTCTTTTGTACCCCAGATGGTTTTTGTTTCAATGTTATTTTTCCAAAAATTGAAACCAAATGTAGTCAATTTTTCAAAAAATGTTTCTGAATAGATCAATTTAGTGTTTGTCAGCATTGTTTTCATCCCTGTCTTATTTAACAGTTTGAAATAAAACGTTTCTGCATCACTTGTGTTAAATCCTGAAAAATATGGGAATTTCCCGTAAAATGTTTTCGAACTACCCTTTGGTGGAGTTGCACAATGTTCCCATTGATTATAATTAAAAACATTTCTAGGTTGAGCAGATTTATGCAAATAGTGATGTGCCAAGTGGTTGTAACAATACATTTCTTCATAATCAGATGAACCTTGCAAGTAATCATGTTCTGTAAATTTTGCTGACATAACTAAATCTGACATCATATCATTAATGCTCTCAAAGTCCCAATTATCAGAGAATGTACTTTGTTTTCCAAAGTCACTTAATGAAACCTTGAACTGGTGTGGATATTTCAAGAGCTCGACCGGGCCATAGATTTCGTAATCTGTTTTGTCCCATGCTACCCCACCGGGTATTGGATTGGCTGTGACATTCACTGATGATAGTTCTCTTTTCTCGATGTGAGATGACTTGTGTGGCTTTAGGACCAAGTTGATGTTCTGACTTGCTGTGTCCATTGTACTGTATTTCCCCTCAATAAATCTTCCTAAACAAAGAACCATGATGAGCCAAAGCAGGAGGAAAAGCACACCTAACACAATCCAAAATTCAATCCATGGAGAAATCAGATAGGTTTCTTTGAGTTGATGAAAGAGTTCTGTTACTTTGTCTTTAAAAGTTTTTGTAGTTGGCTGTTCTTCAGGCTCGCTTGGATCCTCAGAAAAGTCATCGAAATTGATGAAGTAGCCAGATGCAGTTCTGTTAATTGTTGGAATCACTTCCGGATTTTCAGTTGCTTTTGCATTTTTCTTTGTTTCATTAGCATAGTCTGAGGCTACATTGTTGTAGACTGGTGTTTCTTGACGAACTGTTGCAATTTGGGTTTCAAGAGGCACAAGTTCCATGGCATTGTTGCATAGTCCTTTTTTATTCACTGCAGGTTTATCAAATGTGATTAGTCTCTCAGCTTGAACCTCTTGTATTGTAGCAAGTTTTGGTGTTCTGCTACATCTTGGGAGTCCACTGGGCCTACTACTTATTATTGGCCACATGATTGTGGTTTTACCAGATCGATTGATACAACTCTGTTCTCCTTTTTACCAGCAAGGGGCGGTAGTACAACTGATCTTGTTCCGCTGATAGCTAAGACAGGTACTGCTTTTCTGTAAGAAGGCCCAAATTCCTTCTTTACCGCGATCTTCTCTCTGACCAGATCCCCAATCTTTGGAATCCAGACAGGCCTTGCTGGGACAGGTGGTTTATCTTCAGTGGCTGTTGGCTGCTGTTTTAACTTTACGTTGCTCAGGCCTTTTCTTGTTTCATTTAAGTCCTGTAAAATAGCCAAACGATCTTTGATATCAAAGCATTTTTCTTCTACCACTGAAGTCTGACTATCTAAGTCCTGAATATGCATTCTAGTCCCGAACAATAGTTCGTACGGACTGAAACCTTTTAGACAATTTCTTGGCAGATTATTAAGACTACGTTGGACACTTGTTAAATGTTGGACCCACCCATCACCCGAACCTAATACCCTCGCCGTTATAGATTGCTTTATGTCTCGTTTTTTTTTTCTCCACAATCCCATTTCCCTAAGGATGGAAGGGACAAGAGTACCGCAATGCAATGCCCATGCTGGTCATGGCCTCCTTATAAGCTCGAGAGCTAAAAGCAGGACCCTGGTCAGAATGTAGCATGCCAATTGCGTATGTGCCGGTATAGACTCGCAAATCTTTTATAACAGTTCTGGCGTCAGCCGACCGCTGGTGTCTACATTTTAAGTGAATCTAGTCTTAAACATAAATGGGACGCATTTTTCCTGCTGGATTTTGCGTATAGATTGCCTTATGCTATCTATACGAAGAGCCATGGCAATACTCCGGCTGGTTCGCCACTGCGATCTCTGTTGCAGTTTTGACAGTTTATTGCAAATTTGTGTTGTTGCAGGCTCATTCCCGGCCACCAATATTCTGATTGTAATTCTTTCAGAGATTCATTAATCTTTTGGTGCCTTAGACCCAATCCCATATGTGCTTCTTGAATCAAGAAGATTCTCCTGTTCGTGTTTGGGATTACTCTATTCCCCACTCCAGGGATTCGAACAAAAGGAACGGAGTTTGCATCGATTATGTATGTATAATTGAGTGGATAGTTATGGGGTAATGCTGCACAGTTGCCTTATAAAGACGTTTTTACCGCCAGCAAGTTTTCCCCGTCTATGTATTTTTCTGAACGCTTTTTTGTGGCTACGGAAGCCGGGTTAGTTGCTTCCGCTGTGGCTGTGTTAGCCAATGAATTCCCTGCAACGTGAACGCCATCACGCTGATGACTCAGTTTATGGATCACGTGATTCATTTGTAGTTCCTTCTTCAAAGGAACTATCTGTTCCCAAAGCGTTTTATGCCTGATTGTGCCACCTTTTGCATCTTTGAAACCGTTTTGAACCCAGTTCTGCAAGTCATTATTGTAACATTTGACGCAGTAATGCGAATCGCACACTATTAGTGTGGGGAATTCGCGATCCGCAATATCGAGCGCCATCTTTAAAGCTAGTAGTTCAGTTCGTTGATCCGAACTATCTTTTACAGATTGAGTCATAGTTACCAATGGTCTCAATTTTCCTTTGTGCCACCTGCATTTAACAACCGCGCACGCAGCACTGTAATTGTTTTTACCACCAATTGCGGGTTGCGCTGATCCGTCTGTATATATTACACAGGCGTAAAGTTGTAGAGGTAAAATCTCGATTGGCAGAGGATATTCTAATTCATATTTTAGATTCTTTAAATTTTTCATTTCCGGGGCAAAGTAGTATTTTACGTCTTCTGTAGCAAGAGAATTTTCCCATTCGATCCATTTTGGATTTAATGCCACGTTAGTCAAATTGTGTGGGCTTGTTAGTGCCTCGAAGGCTGATTCTGCTGTTAAAACAGTTATCCTTTTGCCTTGTGCTTGGGCTCTTTCTTTTGCTACAGCAGTTTGAACCGCGTTTACAATGTTTTCTGTAATACTGAATGTTTTTTCAGCTTGTGTGTACAAGTGTGATTTGTAAGCTATTGGTACCTTTTCTCCCTCATTAGAGGTCAGGTACGTGAATCCGTATCTTCCTGGGATGACTCGGATTACAAGGTTGCATGTGTTATCGCGAGTTTGCAATTTTGTTTTAGTTAACATGTCTGCTTGCAATGATCTCAAAATTTCTGTGTGTTTTTGAGTCCAATTGATTGGTTTGAAATCAGGTTTTATTAATTCATGGAGAGGTTTAACCCTCTCTGCATAATTTAAAATGTAAGTTCTTCCGAAATTCAGGAAACCTAGTATTGATTGTAAGCTCCTCAGCGTTTTAGGTGCTTGGAGTACAGTGCATTCCTTTAAAAAATTGTCCGCTGGGCTTTTGCCTTCACTTGATAATTCATATCCTAAAAACAGGACAGTTAGATGGGCAATTCGTGACTTTTTAAAGTTGAATTTGTAACCCTCTGCTGCAAACCCAAATATTATGGTGTTCACTCTTTTCAAGTGAGTATCCAAGTCATCATCGTTGAGATAGATGTCATCGACATAAGATAATGCCTCATCATCATATATTTGTAGGAACTCTGTTACTCTTCCTGAGAATAATCCTGGGCTATTCTTGAATCCCTGTGGGAGTCGACAGACATTTTCTGTGACCCCATTATTGAGAAAGCGGTCAAATACCTGCTTTCGGGTGCAATGTTTTGACAAACGAATCCATTAGAGATGTCTAATGTCGTTTTGTATTTTTTGCACACGATGTTATTCTTTAGTGCTGCATTGTGTGAGTTTTGTACTGCAAAAGTTTTGCAACATGAGTTAAGGTGTCTACAGTCCAAAACTAGACGATATGAATCGTCTGGCTTGGAGACAGGAAACAAAGGATTGTTCATTTGAGAGGTACATGTTTCAATCACCCCCTGGTATTCTAGTTGATCTAAGATCTCCCTGACTTGCTTTTTAGCTTCTTGCTTAATTGGGTACTGCCTCTGTGCAGTGGGTTGACATTTTAACTGGATTTTGTGAGGAGGAGAGTCCTCATCCCATCCTATATGATTTTTATATATTGCAGGAGCGTGGGCTACTGCCCATTTTCTTGCATATGTATATTTTTTATGAATTGGATTATGATTTGAGAAGGCAGGCATAATCATTTCTTCGCCATGAGGGCACTCCCTGACAAACTCTGGTGGCCAGTCTTTTTCAGCTAAAAGGATGTCATAGCCTTTTGAAAGATTATCCCAAAAGAGACCACTTACTTACCTAGTCTTATCTCCCTCTATACGTAAAGTTATCTCGTATATTTTATGAGGTTTGCTAACTCTGGTATCTGCAGTTTCCACCTGAATGTATTCATTCGTGTCCACTGTCTCCAGATGATTCATCCGGATCTTGCGAGCTATTGTCACTTCTGCTGCGCTGTCTAGCATTGTCTGGGCCCACTCTCCGTTTTTCAGTTGTGTCCTCAGTATCCTCGGCATGTTTGATTATTTTAATACTGGCTACCTTCTTTCTTGGAAATTGTAACTTTTTACTTTGATGAGCAGGTTCTTTGTCTTTGGACTTGACGTGCTCTTCCCTGTGTTCTGACCGTCCTCTTCTTTCCGATTTCTGCGAGGAAGTCTGAAAAGATCGAGAGGGACGTGTATCAATATCTTAATATCTATCAGGTTTTTTCAGATTATCCCTATTTCTAAGGTTGTATCTTTTCTCAGAGGGCTCCCTCTGGGGAGACTTGTGCCCTTGGTCCGGAGATCTTTCTCTCCGCCGAGGAGACCTTCCTCTGGACTGGAATCTTTTTTCTTTGGGAGTGGATTGTTTATTTCCATCCCAGCTCTTTTTTGGAGTGTTTAGATTATTTTTAATAAATATCTTTTCAGGATTTTCAGTTAGTTGGGGTTTTACTGGTTTCCCACCCAAACTATATCTTCCTAGTTCTTCATAGGATTTTTCTATGATTCTGGCAAGTTCAAATGGTTGTTCTGCTATATCTGTTTCTTTCAATTTCTGGAGGTAAGGTATATCCTCCATTGCCATTTGAACTAACTCTCTATATGCCTTTGTTAATTCTTTTATTTTAACTAGAAGTTCTTCGCTTGATATTTTATCAATGTCTGGATGTGGTGTGTAGCTGGCTAGAACCGGCCACGTTGCTCCTGGTCTACCTAGTGGACCGAGCCTGGTGATGTGATTATTATGTTTTAGGGCGCCTTTAAACCAGAGCAGGTGCTCTTGGTATTTTAGTGGGATTTCCACCTCTTCAAAAGGGGTGTATTCATCCGGAGGTTCCTCTATTTTGTAATAGTGGAAGTCGTGTGTGACAGCGTTTGCTGCTGGAAAGTTTATCCATGAATAGAATACCTCTGTCTGCCAATATTCATGGGCCTCAATTACGAATACGACTATTCCACCTCTCGGTGTTAGTCCATTTTCTATAAGTTTAAGAGTTATAGTTTTCCTTATGTTGACCGGAATGAGTATAACACTCGGGTCATTTTCTTGGAGACTTGTGTCATCCGCTAGGAGTCGAGCTGCTATTCTAGCTGCCTCCCTCTCTTCTTCATTTTCTGACATTTTTACTGACAGAAAGGTTTTTGTTGCAGATCAAGTTTCAGGGAAACAAAGATTAGGTGCACAATATTTTGGAACACTGTATCCTTCAACGTTGACTATACCAAAAACTATACATAGGAATCTCTTCCTACTAAGTTCTGGCGGATTTTAACCTTTTACCCACTCCAGACGTCTTTTGGAGTATTTACGGGAAAAGGGTTCTGTGTGAAAAAGCACGACTGAGTTACTCTAACGTCTTGCGTTAGATTTATCGCCTTACCAAACATTGGGCGCCATGTAGTGTAGTTCCTATAGTCCCAATAGGCTCTGCGCTTTGGAATAATATATTCAGCAGTGTAGACGTAGGACTGAAAATCGACTAGGTCTCTACTGACTATATTAGACTTAAGTTTTTGCCAGCTAGCTCAGAGGTCACTAGAAACTTTCTCGAATAAACGAGGAGTTGTTTAACCTCCCTGGATAGACAAGAAGGGATTAGCTTCTGACAACCATATAACATGACAACTTTGCTCTCTCAGAATAAGAGTGTATCTCTAGAGTCGTGTGAAAACAATAGACAGCTATTTCACTCAGTCAAGTGTGCATACTTCGTTTCACCAGAGTGCAGAGAAAAGCAAGACAGGCGTTTTCAATAAAAGGTTGTTATTTATTGAGCAGTCTTCTTTCTCATACAAGAGAAATGAATTGCCACAATTGCAATACTCATAGTAAAGTAAAGTGCGTACAGTAAAAGGAGGATTAAGAAATAATACTGTAAAAGCATTGATATGGTTTCTTAGCCATAAGATACTTTAAAATAGATAAAATATATACATACTTTTATACATTGACTAACGTACTCAACTGGTGCTTCTAAATACGCCTACCCCGGTGTACCTGACCTAAGCCTAATACGTGGGAAGGAGTAAGTAAGTAGCAGTTTAAGTTAAGTTTGTTTTTGCCAAGAATCTGACTCAAGAATTCTCTCTAAGGTTTTAGTCAGTTCCGTACCTGGGTATTAGAAAGCAGGAGGTCTTGTATCTCTCTCTCAGGACTCGATATCCCAGTAACCCACGAAGGTATCTGGAAACACCAGAGCTGGATTTCTCGGCAGGAGAAAAGACAGCGTCTCTTTCAGTGCGTCAAAGGGGAGGGGCAGCGTCCGTGGGCTCTCGCATCAGCTGGGCTCTCGGGCAAGTAGATAGCTGCTCTGCTCCAAAACCACCACCGTGTGTTTGCTTAAGGCAACGTTGGTATATTTATACCTGAAAGGTGCCGGGTTTGACGTAAGGTTGGACATAAGACGTCAATAAAGATGTCACTAAGAACTGGCCGTTCTTACAGTGCTTTACAGGAGTTCTAGGACGAAATCAAAACAAAAGCACGGGGGATTTCCCCGGTTGCTGGAGGTTTGGTTTGTTTAGAGAACTCGTTGTGCTTTCTAGGAGTCTGGGCAAGTAGCCTTGCTTAATGTGACAGCATGTGCTACGATTGAATATGGATATGATTACTATGCCGTTATAGGGATATTATTGATTATAACCGAACAAGGGCATAAAATAGTAATATCGATTTAGGCTCCTGGATAAAAACACAATACAACGAGATGCAGAAGGACCTAGTCACATGGGTGCAGTGCAGAGGCCTGATCATCAGATAGAAGCCGCGTCCGAAGGTGCCGGCGTGAGTCTCCGACCTCGAAGGGACATCCAAAGGCCTAAAAGACTGATTGAAGAACTATAATCAAGTCAGTTTTGTTCTATTGTTAACAAAGGGGGAGATGTGATAATGTGAACAGACTAGTAGTTGGGATGGGCGGAGTTACGGGTTGGAGGAAGAAGAGGAGCACAGGCAGGAAGAGAGCAGTTAGAGTAGGGACAGGGACGAGTCAGGAGTGTGCTAATAAAGCTCCTTAAAATATAAAGTAAGTGTCTGTCATCTTTACGCCCAAGACACTACACAGACGTAGGTCCAGTGAAGCATCCAGGCTCCAGACGCAGGTCCAGCGAGGCATTCAGGCTCCAGACGCAGGTGCAGTGAGGCATCCAGGCTCCAGGCACAGGACCTGCGAGTCATCCAGGCTCTCATCCTGGTCATACTGGATTTTGATGTGAGGGGGTTGTTGATTTGTGCTGTACTTGGCCCAGGCTGCTCCATTCTGCATTTCATTGTGTTTTGTCCCTATTTTCCATTGGAAGTCGACTGATAGGCTATTTTTTTCAATAGAGGCAAAAAAACTCAAATTAGACTGACTAACATGCATTTTTTTTACGCTAATGGGTCTTTTGTTGGTTTTCACCCGCTAACGCCGGAATTCCTATCACCATCTCGCTAATGTTAGCAGCAGTTTTCGCCGTCAATCCCTGAAGCTATTGCCATGTAGCGACGGCTTGTAAATACATAGCTAAAATGGCGATCATTTTCAGAGGTACACAGCAGTATCAAAACTGCTGCTAACTAACGTTAGCAATAGTTTTAGCCAGTCCTTGTACATATGGCCCAAAGGGTCTGATTTAGAGTTTGGCAGATTGGTTACTCTATCACAAACAAGACAGACATCCTGCACAACAAATTACAAGTGCCACAGAATATAAGTCACATGTAATAAGTGGACGAGATATGTGATGCATTTTTGAAAAGGATAGCCAGTCTGCCAACCTCTAAACCAGGTCCCCAAGTCTTTGTAAACCAGTTCTTCTGGTTTATTGACAAAATACATTATTCTTATTCCTTTTGATTCTCTGAGTCCCTGGTATTTAACTAGCTTCTTACAGTTATACTGACGAAAGGGTGAAATAGAGCAGGCAATCATTCTATATCTAGGCCTGTGGTACCCCCAGTTTGTTTGAATTTCCCACCCGCTTCTGTTTTTGAGTACTGCTGGGTGATCCAGAGTACCACTTTCAACAAGCGCACCCACACACTGACTCTATCACTTTCACGATGTGGCTATGCATACTCACTATGAGTAAATGACCACACGTGCAGTAATATTAGCTTAGATGCATGAAGTAAATGGAAAGAGAGCAGCTTATAAGTGTGCAGCTTTTTTGTGTGCACATCCTACCAGAGCCTTTGCTACACAAACGTGATTTATGCGCAACCCCCTTGAGTCCATCTGCCAGGTCCATACAATGTAATGCACCAATCAAGGCCCACATTGGGTCTCTATGATCTTCCCTGCTCTGTACCAAATGTCAACCGTGTGATGAGAGGGTCCCAAACGCATGCCAGCCTGTAGGTAGTGTAGGCATTCAGGACATTGTTTGACCAGAGACATACATCAGAGATAGAACCAAATGCAGCACCCTTTTAACATATACATGAGGCAATACCCACTTTCGAAGCGCACCCACTGTAGATATTGGCTGCATTTGTTATTATAGCAGGGTCCATGTGGCTCATTTGCCAGGAAAAAATAAATGCACCATATACCCTATGTGCAACAGCTGAAGCGTATCGTATAGCTTTACTTTCTGTCATGCTGCCTTAAATTGTTAATAAAACATATGCAGGTTATTGAAGCTTAATGGCAATCTAGAATGCGGTTATCATTTGGAACATTAACGAACCCCTAACTTACCCAATATATCCCCTTTGGGAATGTTTATTGTATATATAGTTTATAATGCAATGTTAAAAATATTGTTAGTAGCTTTCAAGTTAGTAAATGAGAAACTTGTGGACATTTTTTGTTTTTTGGAGACCTGAAAACATAGACCCATGGGGCCATACTATCAAGAATGGAGATAACATTATCACCGCTTTAGCGGCAGGAAACTGCTGCTAAAGTAGCGATAAGGGGCTTGATAATATGCCCTAGAGAACTACAGTAGAAGCCCAGATTCTGGTGTAAAGGACCACAAACCTGGGCTGCTATTGGAATTCTCAAGGGCATATTATCAAGCCCCTTATCGCCGCTTTAGCGGAACTTTCCTGCCGCTAAAGCGGCGATAATTTTATCGCCGTTCTTGATAATATGGCCCATATTTACTAAGCGTCTGTGTTGTCCTTGCACCATGCAAGGCAATGCAAGGGCAATGCAAATGCTTCAGTAAGAGTTACAAAGCTACCCAAGGGGTGATTTGCACTGCCTCATGTGACTTTGTAAAGAAATGTAATGCACTGTGTTGCTTTACATTTCATAGTGGTAGACGTTCCATGGGGGAGCATTGGCACTCCCATGCATCCATCCATGGAATATGATGCAATCCCAAATTTACTAAAGGCAGTGAACCTGGAATTGCACCAAAACAGTGTGCCTACTACAGAGATGCATAACATGGAGAAATATCTCTATTTCTCCTCACTATCCCCTCTTTCAACGTGTTTTGCATTCTTGGGCCCACATAGGCATTGCACCAGCACTAGGTGGGAGCAGAAGTGTGCCATATCTTAGTAGACATGGGGGCATATTACCAAGGGCCTTATCGCCGCTTTAGCGGGAATTTTTCCCGCTAAAGCGGCGATAATTTTATCGCCCTATTACCTAGCTGTCGCTAACACCAGTTAGCGACAGCTAGTAGGAGATAGCGATCATCTTGGGGCCCACTTTGTATGTCAGCGATATTTATCGCTAATGACATGCAAAGTGGGCGAGCCAAGATGTTAGCGACTGTAAACAGTCGCTAACATCGCTATCTCCTATTACCTACTTTTGGAAATAATCGCGCTAAGCGCGATTATCTCCAAAAGCTAACGCCTGCCCAGAGCAGTTCTTAGCCATGTTATCCAATGGTAGGTGGATAACATGGCTAAGAGCATTAGCTCGGTAATGCATGAATATCGCTGACTTTACAGCGATATTCATGCATTTGGGCCGATTTTTATCGCTTAGGAGATAAACCTTGATAATAGCAAGCACAGCGATAACATTATTGCCTCTAACCAAGCTTAGCGATAATTATCGCTTATTCTTGGTAATATGCCCCATGGTCTTTCTGCTCTCCTCATTTTGTGCGACACAGCACAGTAACATTGCTTGCACCTCTGCATTGCATTGAACATTAGTAAATATGTCCAATATTTTTTCTCATTAATATGTGGATTAGATCTAAGTTAATGCCTTATGGAGACTGTGTGATAAATCCCACTTTCTAGGTCTCAGACATTGTCAGACAACTTTAAACCAAAGGTTAGCCATAGAAAAAAATTAAACTCCCACCTCTTTTAACAGCATCTGAAATAGCTCTGAGCAAAGGGGTGATGCAAGCAAATCCAGATGTTGTCCAGGAGATTGCTCCCCCTTACAGGATTTCTGAAATTTAAAATTGTCCTTCATTTCCTCTTTCCATTTTTCTGTCAGTAAAGTGTCCTTCCTTCTCTCCATCTTGCTTTATGGTTTTGCCATCTTGCTTTCCTTTCTCTTCTTATCATTTTCCACTTTGATCCATTCATCCACCCATCATCCAACCCACCCATCCATTCGTCCATCCGTCCATCAAGCCAACCAGCCAGGCATGCGCTACTTAAGTGTGTGTGGGGGGGTATTTATGTCTCTGTATTTCAAGGTAGCATAGGGGGCACAGCATGGCTTAAGTATTCGGTTTACGTAAATGCAACTATAAAACGATCTTTTATATCACAGCAAGAATTGTCTTCAAAAGTCTCATTCAATCACTGATAGATCTGCATGGGCTGCAGGTTAAATGACTTAAATTAAGGATATTGGCCACTCCAATAGTCTGAGACTCTCCTCAATGAGATCATTTCAGCAAAATCTATTCATGAGAATGCACAGGAGTCTGTAAAAACTTAAAAACTTAGGTTGATCAGATCTGGTTTTTGCTGGAAACGTTAATCTTCTAACGCAGCGTTTCATGATCGCCTCTTATTGGTTAGAAGAATGTTTTGCTTTTTGTTTTTACTGTGGCACTAGAAGATGCATTTTCAAATATAAATTTAAAAATATTAAACAAATAGTCATGTGACAAAGACTCATCAATGGGGGGGCACAAAAATTAATCAAATTGTGGCAGGTTCGAGTTGGTTGCAATCACATTCAGGTTGCCTGCAGAGTGCTGCGGGGCGGTGGGGCAGGGCAGGGGTGGAGCAGAGTGGGGGTAGTAAACTATTGAATACGGCCCAACACAGGTAAGTAAACAAAGAAATAAATAAAACGAATTTCGTTGCGCTCTGCATCACATTTGTCAATGCAGCGCGCACAATGAAATTTGTTTTATTTATTTATTTATTTACTTCCCTCTGGCTGTATGCCGTAGTTTACTACCCCCCACCTTGCTCCTCCCCGCCCGCAGCACTCCCACCACCAGCCGCTACTGCTACCATGTGCTCCTGAACCTTTATGGAGCACATTCCACCTGCTAGCACTACTTGAGTACCTGGCATGCACCTAATCCTGGTGCTCTATTACAAAAAATGAAAAAGACACACAATTGATGGACGGAATGCAGAACAAATCAAAATTTTCACCCGCAGTCAAGAGACCTGGGTTAAATCCATCATTCTTTTGCTCACTATGCCACCCCAGTTTAGACCTGGCCATCTGCAAATCAGTCTTGACACTGTGCCTCACAGTCCAGCCCGAACTGCCAAGCCAGGACCTCCCTGGACCGTAAACAAGCATCCTATGACCGGTTTCGGGGTTTCACCCCTCTCCAGCCAGGATAGCTTGATTCCAGTGGAACAGTGAGCCCAGGACCCATGTCTGGGCATACCTGGGGCACTAAGGGCGAGAAAGCAAAATACACACAATTGATGGACGGAATGCAGAATAAATCAAAACATTCACTCCCAGTTAAGAGATCTGGGTTAAATCCATCATTCTTTTGCTCACTATGCCACTCCAGTTTAGACCTGGCCATATGCAAATCAGTCTTGACCCTGAGCCTCATGGGAACAGTCCAGCCCGAACTGCTAAGCCAGGTCCTCCCTGGACCAGAAACAAGCATCCTACAACCGATTTCAGGGTTTCACCCCTCTTCAGCCAGGATAGCTTGATTCCAGTGGCACTGTGAGCCCAGGACCCACGTCTGGGCATACCTGGCGCACTAAGGGTGTGAAAGCAAAAGACACACAATTGATGGACTGATTTGCATAAGGACATGTCTGAACTGGTGGTGGTGGAGTGAGCTAAAGAATGATGATGGATTAAAACCAGATCAGTTGACTGGGGGTGAGTGTTTGATTTGCTCAACCACTCCATCCATCATCCCCTTTGGTATCGCTCTTACAAGAAATGTGCATCCCCTAGGGAAGCCACAAACACGAGCCTGCTCCGGGGACAGCGCATTTATGAACTAGAGATCGGCTGCTTGAAGCATTCGGTCCTCCAGTCACTGAGCCCGAATCTCCAAGGCAAACTTAGACGTCTGGTCTAAGCTTAAACCAAATGTCTAAGTTTACCTTCGTGAACCCGGCCCACTGTGCTTAATCTTCCTCTTGAGGTGTGTTTAGACTGGTGGCATGCTACCCACTAGAAGAGAATGGCTTGTAAGAATCCAGGAATATGCTTAGATTTACATTACAGAGGGAAAAGAAAGAGGGAATATGTTTATAAAAAGAAAACAAAACTATTCCTTCCTGTTTCAATAATATATAATTATTTATGATTCATTGTATGTCGTCTCTACTATGAATACCTTTATATTGGATACAAAAGACTTTTGTGAAAGTCTATCACAACAGGAATTTTCCCAAGGCCTGCTTACCAAGGATAACTCTAAAATGTTGCAGAAGAGAAACATAAGGTCGGATAAGAAATGCATTTAGAGTAATCTAGTACATCTCATATTGTAAACATGCATGGGTCTTACCAAATGTCAAGGATGGGGTCAGAAATATACTTTATTGTTGGTGGTCATTATGCAGTCACTACATACTCATCTTAGGAAAATGTGACGTTTGAAATGGAAACACACTATTCTGATTTTCTGAACAACCCAGGGCATATTTACAAGCCCCGTCCGCCCTCAGAACGCCATTTTTATTGACCTTCCGGCGGCGCAATGGGCTTACCCATATCTATGGCGCCACGTAAAGCCACCATGCATGTTTTTTATGGCTATGTAGAAATGGTGTGAGGAACCACAGCGCAAGTCGCTGTGTTGACGTACACTGTGATGGGGAGGCAAGCCATGCGCATTACAGTGGGTGTTCCTCTTAACACACAGGGCATTTTACACATTCCCAAATTTACAAAATGCTGTAAACCTGGGAATTAAGCAAAAGAGCTCATGCCTCCCCTGGGGTGAAGTAGTTTTTGTGAGGGAGTTGTCTCTTCCCCACAAAAATAACCTAATTTCACTGCAGACACCCTTGCACTGGTATAATGGTGCCAAAATTGGCGTATGGCAGCACTTTGTGCGCCAGTGTTGTGGAAGAGGACAGAAATCACTGTACCTCATATATATGGTGCTTCCTGCTTCCTTTAACGTAGGGCAGCACAGCAGGTAGGCCTGTGGCGCTTCCCTACACCAATATATAGTAAATGAGGCCCCCAGTGCGCCGCCAGAATGCCACTTTTAATGGTGGTCCGGCGGCACACTAGGCTCACCTATTTCTACAAAGCCACATAAAGCCATTCTGCGTGACTTTTCTTGGCCTCATAGATATTATGTGAGGCAACGCATCGCAAGTCACTGCGTTGCCTCACACTGCGATGGGGAGGCATGCCATAGGCATTATGTTGGGTGTTCAAAGGTAACACCCATGGCATTTGAGATATTCTCAGATTTACAGCAAGGTGTAAACGTGGGAATGCGTCAAAAGCCTACGCCTTCTCAGGGGTGGCATACTGGTTGTTCTTGTGAGGGAAGGTGCCACATCCCCACAAAAGCAACTTGATTTTAATGCAGACACCCTTGCACCATTGGGCCATTGGGCAAGGGTGCATATGTGGAAGAGGACAGGTATGCACTGTATCTCATAGATATGCTCAATCCTGCCTTTTCCTTTTACATTGGGCAGCACAGCAGGAAGGCTTGCGGCATTGCCCAACACCAAAATATAGTAAATGAGGCCCACAATGTTTTAAAACCAATCTTTCCACATTGATGTAACCCTTGTTGAAATATGACAAACTGTTTTAAAAACCCAAGAAATCTAAATTTGTGTATTAGATTTTTGAAGCTATTGAAAGAGGTCTTGTGTAAGGTCTGAGGTGTGCATTCAAACATCAGTTCACATCATTCCTCTCATGGATAGGAATAGCTGTGAGTGGTTGAATACCAGTACGCTGCTTGGTTTAGAGTTGGTTGTAACCATAACTGGTAAAAAAAAGGTGCTAGATTTCTGATTCAACAAAAAAAACTACCAGAATGATTGTGATATAGTTTTACCTAATGTATGACATTACAACGCATGCTTTTACCACGCATGCCTTTACAACGCGGTATTTACAACACATGCCTTTACAACGCATAGCGCTTTGGGGTGCTGGATAGTGAATAGTTTAATTTACTATTCCAACTCCAGTCCCCGTGGATAGTAGGGAAGGTGTTGGATAATAAATTAAATCTATTCCCTATCCTAGAGTGCCCCCCCAGCGCAATGCGTTGTAATGGTTTGCGTTGTAAATACCGCGTTGTAAAGGCACTACGTTGTAAAAGTTGCACTGTAAAGGTTGTTCACCAGTTTTACCACACCCTGTATTGCTCCCACAAACAGTAGGTGTTCATTCTTAGGGTCAATTGTCCAAAAGACCCCAAAATAAATCAAATGGATAGCAAAAACGGGAAGCACACAAAGTTAACTAAAAACTAACACTGCTGAAGAAGTTCTGTGTTATGTTTGACTCATATATATGAGTCAAAGATGAAGAATTCTCATACGGAAATATATCCCTCCTAAATGTGAACAAACAGAAGGCCAAATGCACAATGACGTGGCAGAGAGAGGCGTAAGCCTTCCTGGCTTAACGCCTCTCTCCGCCACTTCAGAAAAGCAAGGCTGCCCAATATTTACAAATTTGTTGTGCAGCCTTGCGTTTCCCCCTACGATGGCGCTAAGTTTAGCAACTGAGCGCCAACGCAGGCCCCCTTGCACCATAGTGCAAGGGTGTCTGTGTCCAAGAGAGGATTGTTTATGTGTAGAAAGGTAACCCTTCCTGCACATAAACAATCCTAAAATGCCCTTCTGTCACTTTCATGTGTGTTGCTTCATGCAGCACACATGAAAGTGACAAAATGGCATTTTATTAAATGTTTGTTTATGTACAGGAAGGGACACCTTCCTGTACATAAACAAGCCATGGCATTTTGCTTTTTCCATGTGTGCTGCATAAGGCAGCACACTTGGGAAAAGCAAAAAAGAGGAGAAATATTGCATTTCTCCCCATTTTGCCAACTTAAGACCAGGTTTTCCCTGGTCTTAATTTGGAGCTGCCTCCTATGTATGCCACCCTTGTTCATAGAGGGCAGCGTCAACATGAGCGGTGGAATGCCCACCACAACACCCACTGGCCAACCCTTTCACGCTAACCATAGCGTGAAAGGGGACCTTATGTACGAGGCAGCGTTAAGCCACCTTAAGTGGCTTAACGCTGCCTTGTACATAAGGCGCAGCCCCTATACCCAAAACAACGTCGGTAAAAGTGACGTTGAGGTGGCGATAGGGGCTGGTACATATAACCCAGAGTTTCAAAAATACAAAAGCACAGGAACTAAACATCACACAACATTAAACTTTTTCTCTAAATTCATCCTTTATTTTATTTCTTGCAATTTAAAATCAGGGACAAGGACACAGCCAAAGTGTTTCATTACTAAGCGGACTTCAGGGCTGTTATAAAAAGCATATAAACAATCACTTTAGACAAAGAAGACAGAAACAAGCACCAATTTCAACAACAAAAACATTACATTCAGATATAAGCAAGCAACATTTACAGAAACATAAAAAAGTTATTTAAACATACAAAGAGTCTTATTATATCTCATTCGGTAAAGATACCTCTGTGAGATACAAGAAATAATGTGGCGTTTACTCTGTCTTTTTGTTCTTACATCAATCATCACGCTATCTCTTGAATACATTCTTAACACAGGTTTTTATTATGTCTGTTTCTTATTTTTAATTAGAATACGTAGTCACAGCAACCTTATGGCTTTTAGCAGTTCCTATTTTTAGATATAATTTCATTAAATCTCCTATAACTGTGCATAGTTTCACAGTCCTAACTCCACATATCACTACAAAAATCGCAAAACGTATAACAAAAGGAACACCTACTAGTCCTACATTCTTTAAAAACTAAAAAAGAAACAAATCATTTCAATTAAAAGTCTTCAGATATCAGGGCGTACACTATCAGGGCGTACACTATTAAAAGTCCAAATATTACTATACTGGAGGCAACTTGAAAAGACCTTACCGTGTAACATATATTTTCAATCAAAATCCAAACTTTTCAAACTACAAGTAAATAACACATCACATTTCAGTCCAATTTCACAAGTCCAAATCAAGTCGCGATTACCTAAATTGCAGAAAGTGGAATGCAATTAATTGCTACTTTCTCTATTTGCACAGCAAGATTTGGAAGTCTTTAAAAATATAATTTATCATACAGAGAGTATAATCGTTTCTTATGCGTTACTTGTGCCATACATAGTGTTACAGAAATGTTACAGTGCATTTTCAGCCAGGAACAAATATGACCATGCGGCAGGTGCTTTTCTCAGTCCTGTCAAGTATCACGCATCAGCCGTGACGCTCACGCATTTCAGTGCGGTGATCCACATCACCACACTGAAATGCATTGTCACACATTTTGACACCTGCCTGAGCGCGCCACCAGCGACGCCTGTGCACAGGCTCTCTGGTGCTCAGAGAGACGTGCTGCTTGAGCTGCTTGCTGAGAGTTCCTAAATAGTTAAAACGATCATCTCTGCTCTCAGCTCTGTGGAGTGGCTGAGAGCACTAGCCCCTACAATGTACCACTCCCAGCTGCCTTCTCTGGCCTGGAAACATTTTTAAAAATTCGGCAAATTAGTTGCAGCGGCGCCAGCGCGGCTTTCATCACACAGAATTTATTTAAAATCACTTCAAGAACAGCTCGGCCAGAGCCTGCATCAATCACACCCAGAAATAGTGTGCATTTCCACTAGCACAACTTTCCATCGTGTACTAGCATGCAAGTAAAAACAGCAATTATACACCCGCTTTACATTTCCACTTCGTGTACTCCACTATGCCAAAACAAGCTCATGTGACTGCCTTAAAGCGTCAACCCATACACATCAAAACCCTGTTGCTTAAGGCACTCCTGACGTAGGGTGCATCAAACTCCCCTCAAAACTCATTACAAAAAGGCAGAACATATGACATGTACCATTTTAAACACTCGGGGGCTTTATTTACAAGCCCCATGTGTCACTTTTTCCCATGTTAAAGGTGATGCACCGGTGGCACAAGGGCAGGGACGGACTGGGAACCAAAACCGGCCCTGGCAAAGTGCTCGGCCACCACCCGGGGGTTGGGGGTGCCACCGAGCTCTTTACCAGGGCCGGTTGTCAGCCGATTTATGCTGCAAAAACGGCCCTGTAATAAAAACGGCCTCCAGGGGCCCAAAACTGGCCCCACCCCTGCGGCGCACCGGGGGATTACCCGGTGCCCACTACGGCCAGTCCGGGCCTGACAAGGGGCTTATAAATAAGCCTCCGATATTTTATCTCTACGTCGTGTACGGTGCAAAAGAAATGTAACACGTTCATCTGATTTAAAATGCCTTCTCATACACATTGTAGCCATTTCATATATGCCACAGAAGCAACATGCAGCATGTATGGCTGACTTTGAAAACCAAACCATACACATTGCAGCCATTTTACTTAAAGCACTATTAACACTCAAGACATACACATTTTAACCATTTTACTAGGGGTGGGTGAAGAATTCCGCTCCGCTGGCAAGGTTTGCGGAGACTTGCCCACTTTGCGCTCCATGCAGGGTTCTGCAAAACTCTGCGAAGCGACACAGTGCTAGGTTTTTTCACTCGCATGGCTCGCCAGCAGTAAGTTGGCTAGCGAATTTGAGACAAAGATTGCGCTGGACCTCTTCTCGGTGACATTTCTCAATGCAGGCAGTCAAAGCAGGCGACGAACGCTCATGTTGAGAAATCTTTTGCTCGCGTTGAGAAAGCTGCCACTCGAGTAAAATGTCTACTTGAGCGTCTGAAAGCAGCAGCGCCCTCTGGCTTGATGTGGATTGCTGTTCGTGCTGATTTTTCAGTGCGGGACAAAGTCCTGCCGCTTAAAATCAGTGCAAGCAGTGTGACCTAACATTCTGTGCTCCTGAGCATGGCAGAGTTTTTCTGTCACTTTGCAGAGTTCCACAGAATAAAACGCTGCGAACTCCAGCCAGGCCAACATTGTATGTGAAGTGCTATTAATACTGGCCTGTTCAAAATATCTATTCTCTTACCGGTATGATTATCATGCGAAGACTCACTGCTCTTCAGCATACCCCAACAGTTGTGAAACAGACTCATCTCTACATGGACACTTACATACTCCTAGAGTTAGCTCTAATCCGTTTCACCTGGAACACACATACCATGCTTTCCTTACCATCATGTCTGCCATGTTAACCTCGCTACTGATATACACAATAAAATACCATTAATCACACCTCTCATAGAAGTAATGAAACATTCCCAATTCTGGTCTTAACAAAGCATATTGTAAAGCAAAACTACATGAATCATAAATACCAAGTCCATAAAAAAAAGAACTAATTATGTCTCTATTTTTTATGTAGGAACTATCCATTCAATTATGTCGGCCATCTTTGCAAGAGTTGAGATTCAATCTTGAAATGCGGACCATCTTAACATGGCACAAATCAGCAAATTGGTATACGGAGCCCCACTGCTTCTAATAGGGAGATTAGTTACTCCTTCTTGTAAAATCATCAATCAACAAGAAAAAAACACACCTTCAGAAACAAGTGTTTGTGACTACCAAAGTTATATAGAAAAAGCAAGCCCCACTGTGTAAGATTGACACACCAGCGAAAATATTTTTTTTAGCACATAAGTTGTATCGGCCATGATTATCGCATATCATGCTACAACCTTAAACTATGGCGGCCATCTTTGCAAAGTAAATACCATCAAAATGTTGATGGTCATACCTCACATCAAAGGAAAAATCTAATTTATTTGACAGACTAAAGCGAAAATAACCCAGTATAAACATAGTGTATCCTTCATATTATACAATGCGATCATTCTATTATTGGCACCTAAGTACAACTAGCAGCAATATCAGATTTATTGCTGAGCAGTGCCAATCATATTTAGGAGGTTAGTCATATCTATTGATAAAGTCTGATGGGAAACACGTCCCGAGATGTCATCATTATCAACCTATCTCCCATGAATTACATGCGAGATAAAAATATCAGAAACTAAAAAATCTTCAAAAATAAAACAACAGATAAACAATAAAGGTGGAAGATCAATTTGGAGTGAGCTAATCAAACTCAATTGTGAATATGATGAAAAACACAATATACGTGCTTACCCAAAAAAGACAAGGCATAATCCATTGTTACAAGCAAGAAAAAGTGATAGGAAAGCCTGTAGAAAAACGTGTATTCCCTAAAACCGTCACTGTAGGTAACCCAGTATGGATGATAGTTATGACTCGCAGAACTTGCCAGATTTATAACATGATTGATACCCAGAGAAAGTGTTGGAATTCATGTTCCTTGTTTGAATCAATTTTGCTTCGCACTTTCTCAGTAAACATTCTCTGCCTTCACCATGGACATCCATTGTTAGAAAATCAATCCCATGAAACTGGAAGGGGCGTGTAGTGTCTCTATCACACGTATGTGGTGACAGTGGACCTATCCTTATTATGATTGACTCTGGTCTGTTCTACTATCCTTTACCTTAGTTCCCTGGTAGTGCTACTTATATAAGCCTTACTGCAAGCACAAATGATCTGTGCAGATAGGGAAAGCAGCAACAATATAATTCCACTTTCTGCATTTTCAGGAAAAGTCATTGTGAAGGAGGACCACCAACAGTGAACTGTTTTCCAGGCACCGCCATGGAAAAGGTAAAGAACCATCTGCCTTACACTTGTAATAAGTAAAAGAAATAATTGATGGACGGAATGCTGGACCGGAAACAATCATCATGGGACCGGTTTCAGGGCATCACCCTTCATCAGCCAGGCTAACTTGAATCCAGTGGTGTAATGAGCACATGACCCACGCCTGGGCATACCCTTTCCACTTAAGGCGACATATGCAAAAGAAACAATTGATGGACGAAATGCTGAACAATGCAAACATTCACCCCCAGTCACAAGGATCTGGGTTTAATCCATCAATCTTTTGTTCACCGCACCACCCCAGTTTGGACGCAGCCGTATGCAAATCAGTCCTGACCCTGTTCCTTGTGGGAACAGTCCAGCCAGCATAGCATAAGGTGAATGGGACAGACTCGGACTACCCCACCAATGTTTAAAAAAGCATTTGTTGCAGTCAACTGTACATCTCCGTCATATTCAACTACATACAACAAAAACAGACAGTAAAAGACCAAACAAGCATTTTCAAAGGCAAAAAAAAAATTAGGACACACCCACAGCTCTACCTATACAAAGGCCCAAAGTCTTTCCCATGATCCTTTGCAAATTCAATAGACCTGCCAGCAGATACCACCACTACACTGCAGTGAGACATACACTCACAACCCACCCACCACACAACCTGTTCACCACTAGCACCTGTCAAATACCACACTCACAAACACATACCATTACTCATACTCTATTTCACACTCACCCACTCATCCATCTCCACCACCACCCATCACCATGCCCCCAAAGAAGAATCCAAAGATCACAGACAGTGAGTTGGAAGTCAACGTAGATGAAATTCTCAGAGTAGAGCCACAGTTATTTGGCACATTGGTCCAACAGACCCCCATGTCCCAGAAAACCAAGATGTGGGAGAGGATTGTCAACAATGTGAACGCACAAGCACCTTGCCTGCACATAATGGATGATATCAGGAACAGGTACTAAGATGTGGGAAGGAGGGTCAAGAAGCTGATTGGCAGAGACCACACCCGGAGCCAGCAGACCTGCAGTGGCCCTCCTGCAAAACCTATGAACTTCACTTCCTGGGAAGAGAAGGTGCGGGCCATCCTTCCACCGGACGGCATCCATGGATTATAAGGTGTACTAAAGCCTGGTGAGTACAAAACCAACTAGCCAATATTGTGAGCCAATACACTCCCACAGACATCACTGTCAAGGGGACAGTGATACCGATCACTGTTAGCAAAGCCATATCATCATTAAGTAAATGATCCTGTGATATGTATGCCACTCACAGAAACAAAATACGAGCAATCTCAGAGTAATATGTAAATATTTCATAACATGTATAGACTTACTAACAAATACAGCAAGGTTTTGGCCTCAAAACACCAACCACCAATGGCAGCCATTTGGCCAGCACTGTTACACTCACTCACGGGGAAGCTGAGTCACAGGAAGGAAGGTTGAAATTGCTGGGAAGGTGGGCATAGCTAAAAGCATGATGGGAGTTGTAGTCACAGCTAAAAATTCTCCTCTCGCATGGACCATCAAGCCCACCTTGAACTATGCTCATCTCACAGGGAGTGGAAAAGTATGGCTGATACAGGGCTCTGGTGTGGGGAGTGCAAGGCCCTGTTGGGAGTTGTGCTCACACAAACACCAGGTCACCATTGTCACACAACCTGAATGTAAAATGTTACTCACTGTCATGGAAGCATGGTTCATGGTGGCATACTTCCTCTGAGGGGAAGGAGGAGTTTTTTCAATGACTTCAACTACTATCATGGCCTGCCCTACACACACCTTCTCAGCCAGAACATATACCACTCTTGTGACTAGTCAGTCCATGACAGTGAAAGGAAATGTACTATGCAAGATGGCTGACACATGGGCCTTATGTATGAATTGGCCACACGTCACACCTAGGCTCTGGCCCTCTCACACCAGCCCACACTCTCAGACATCTTCACTGTACATTTCCACTCACTGTCTGGGGATGCATTGTCCCAGGGATGTGTCATGGTTCTACATAACCCTTCTAAGAATACACATATCCCGTGGACATGAGTAGTATTCCCTTATTGAAACCCACCCCTGTCCCGTGCTCCCCGCACGCATCATAGTCAGTATGTTTAGGTGTGTTCGAAACTTTAACAATTCATGCCTTGTAACGTTTAGGATTATTGTTGTTTGCTTTTATTGAGCCTTTGCATTGGCTTTAGTGGCCTTATTGTGCAGTATTTCAGAGTTTTGGACTCCGTGTTTGCTTGTTTGTCTCCCCGCATCCCTCGCACGCTCCTTTTTGGTGCGCGTGCGAAGGGAATGAAGAGCAACGTCTTCACGCACGTTCCTAGTGCGTATCAAGGAGCGGCTGGGTGCGGTCCTGTACTTAAACCGCACCCAGCCTTCTAGAAACCGCTTTGCCTTCAGATTTCCATCGGAGGAGGTCGCGTCTGAGAGAGGAACTTACCTGATGGCGTTTCTTTGCTGGCAGGACTCCGGTTTATCTCCTCTTCAAAGCGGTTCTTCTCACATCGGAACAAGAGCTTAAAAAGACAAGAATTAGAAAGCTAAGTACTTTCATTGTTTTAAGGCGCCCTTCGCAAGAAAGGTCAACTGAATTTTTGGAACTCTTTATTAGAAGAAGAAAGAGACTTTGGACAGATCTGATTAAGGCTAAATCACGCATCTTGATTTTAGAGGAACATTAGTAAACTGTTATATGTATGTAATATTCTGAGAAAGAATTTCAGTTCATGATTTTAGATTTGTGCCTAACGTTAGGTGATAGAAGAAAGACATATAGGATTTGTGTTCTTTTATTTGGTCTATGCTATCTTTGTTTAACTAGAGGAAATACATGAACCCCAAGACAAAGAGGCAAGAAGTTTATCTCAAGTAAGTGAAAGGAATAGATTAGTAGGTTTGCAAAGAAACTCTTAAAAGAATGTAAAGTAATTCTTCCTTTTAATTTTAGCTTTCAACAATTTGACAATACAAGGTGATATCCTACAACCTGACCACTTATCCTAGAGGACGTCTGACGACTTCATCACCTCGATCCAAGAAAGAAATACTGGACGAAGGTCAACTACTTACTGATCGCAGGTAGGGGAACTACGAGACAGCTACACTGAATTAGGTATTCGAAGAGAGTAGATAAGATAGTTAAAAAGCCACAGAATAGTTAGGAAGAATATCTTTTGACCTGAGTATTAAAGTCTTTGGTGCTTGTTGCTTCGCAGGTCGACAGCAAGAACTAAAGTCTTCAATCCAACGTCCAGTACCGGCCCTCCTCCCTAATTTCTAGTTTAAGCCTTGCTGTTAATTTTTGAACCAGTAAGTTTTAGTTAGTGATTTGGGAGGTTGGTCCCTTGCGTCTCTGCGAAATCATCTGCGTCATCCAAGAGGGCTTCCGCCAAAGCAAGGTAAGGGACGACGTGGATTGTTTGACAGGATGCCCCCTCGGCTGGCTGTGAAGGTGTGTGGAGTACAGGACGTGTGGTGAGATGCAGGCATAGCACACATCAATATACACACACAAAGCAACATAAAACAAAAAACTGCGACCAGATCCTTCGCCGGAAATGCGCCCAAAATATGGAACTCTATACCTCCCCACATCGGAATGTTGTCCTCCTTTGCTAAATTCAAAAGTCAGCTCAAAATCCTTTTACTCGATCGATCCTTAGCGATTAGATAGGACCAGCCGGAGGGCTGAAAATGACACTGATCCTCTCTCGGCTGGGGGCTAACAAACCTCTGATACTTAACTCTTCAACATCTTCTTTACTATGTCTCTAATCTGGATTGTCTCACTTTACTGCAATATGTTCTGCTCTCTTTTGTTCGCCTTATTGTAATATGCTCTGCTCTCGTTTGTAGGCTAACAAATCCGTGTAACGGAACTCTGCAACATCCTCTTTACCATGATTCTCATCCGGATTGTCCCTCTCTATTGCAATGTGTTCTGCTTCTTTTTCTCCCTTATTGTATTATGTTCTGTTCTCGTTTGCTCTCCTCTGTAACTGTTGTGAAGTGCTCCGATACCCTCCGGTCAGGCTAGCGCTATACAATAGTTCATAAATAAATAAATAAATAAAATAAAAATCCATCATTGACAAGGGATACCTGACAGCTAATGGAATGGCCACAGCAATATAGCTGACACTGTTGCATGGTGTCATTTACACAAAACACTGTTGTGAGCTGCATTCAACTCCTAAATCATGCAGCGTTGTGAGCACTACACTCCCCTCACTGTCATTGCCACTTTCAACACGAGGAGTAATCTGGACTGGGTGGGACGAGGTGTATAACTTACAGCAGCATAGCACAAGCACACAAACCTCTGGACCTCACAGTTATGAGCATGGAAAAGCAAGACAGCAGCCTTGGTTAACTCATCTGTCCTTGGAGGACAAGGACAATATACATGATGTAATCACACACGAAGCTAGCAGCAGCACCATTTGGTAATGAAACACATTCACATGTTTGCAATGAGATGAGAACTGGGAACACATATAACAAAATAGTGAATCTCAAATGCTCACTTATATACTAGACTATGAGTGTGTTGGTAGCCACACCAATGTAACTCAAAAATACATGCATAAATGTCAGCACACATGCACAAATCTTGCAACACATCGTAAGAGGAAGAGTACGTATGTCATTATAAAAGCACAACTGTGGGAAAGAACAACACACCTGTGTCAGGCACAGGGTGGCACTTGACTTTCAATGTCTATGTACAGTCAAACAAACAATACATGACCTATTTGTGTCCAAAGCTCAACATGCTCAGCAAAGCACATCTTGTTAAAATTACAATGTTCTTTACTAATATAGGCCTATGTCTGTGACGATTGAGTACAATGCAATGTGCATACACTCATCATAATGTACAATAGTGAATGGAAAGTGTAAGATACGGTGACCTGTGCAAAACAACAACATACATTGTGTCTCTCTTCTACCCAGAGGGCCTGCCAGGGACACTGCAGGAACAGAACAAGAATCCCAGTCCCGGAGTCTGGTTGACCCTGAGCTCTCCAGTGTGGATGTCTCTCAGTCCTCTTCAGACGACGATGAACGACCTGGCCCCTCTGGTGTGGTTCAGCATGCAGCACCAGCAGCTGTAACTTCAGCACCCCCTGCGACCACTCCCGTAATATCTGGCAGCCAATTTGAATTAAAAAAAAGTAAAGACATACCATGCCTTAACAAAACAGTATTAATGAGTTGTCTGTAGTTGTCTGTAGTTATTAAAGATGCTCAAAGGTTGCAGATTGCTGTCCTTTAAAGAGATATTATAAGCTGGAAAAATAGGCTGTTGCTTGTCAGGGAAAAATGCGACTAGAGGGTGTTCATTAGCTTTTGTTCCTGCTTTGCCGTCCTAAGTTTTATTCCGGCCACATCCAAGAAACGAACCAGACAGCAGGCCAGCCAGATATCCTCTCCCTCAAAACAGATCTTTCACTGCCTGTCTGCACAATCTTATCTGTAATCTTTTCAGGGCAGGCTTTAGCATGGATCTTCTTTCCCTGTCTAAACCTTTACATGTACACAGAAGGTGTAGGATGTCTTCCTGTACCTCGGCACACAATCTGCACAATGTTATTGATTGTGGCCTTTTCCATGGGGGTAAATGCAACAATGTTGGTAGAATTCCCATCCTCAGGTGCAGAAATGTTTCGTTGTTTGGCCCTAGTAAACCCTGCGCCCAGATAGGTTTGTGGGGAGCAGCTGTTATAACTCTGGATGACGAACCATCCATGTGCCCTTTCTGAGAGGGAAGCTTTATCCTCGACAACAGACACAATTTTTACTGTTTTGTTAACAAGCTCCTTGAAGGTTTTATGGGCCTCAATCGTGCCCCATTGGACTTTTAAGGACTAGCTGTCAATAGAGTCTTTTAGATAAGTCATAGCTGAACTTTCCTATTTCCAATTAAGTTTGTTCCATAAGAATTTGTTTAATGACCCTGGCTCTGCTGCCTTTATTTTGTGCCATCATTTCAAATATGCCCCCTTACGTGCTATCTGTTGTTTTGGTATGCCAAACTCTAGTCTGATTTGGACTGGTGATGTATACTGTGGGAATTTAAAAATTATTCTCATTGCCTTTAAAACCGTCCAGTTCAGGATGGCGGCATCTCTCACTCTAAGGCACACACATCCATAAGTGACGGTTGGGAGGAGTTTTGCTCGAATTAAGGTAAGGGGGTGAAGCTCGAACCGCTTATTTTTTGTTTAATATTTTTTAATGCGACTGGTATCAGAGTTCCTTTGCCTTTTATAGTTGCTTTTTGTGGAAGGAATATGCCTTTCTTGTCTAAAATTACACCCAAGTATTTAAATTATCCTACGATATCGAGTTTCATTCCTTCCAGCTCCCATTGAAAGTAGTGTGATTTATTTTTTTGGTTGATAGCCATCATTTTAGTTTTGCCCAAGTTTATACATATTCCATTCTTGCTGGAGAAATTACTCGTGCTGTTTAACAGGTGTTGTAAACCAATTGGAGTAAGGCTAAACAGAACCAAATCGTCTGCATAGAGTACGTTCGGGAGAGGGAAACCTCTGAAGTTCTGGTGAGAGGTCTGCCATAAACAGGTTGAATAAAATCAGTGCCAGCCTGCACTCCTGCTTCAGACCCTTGTCAGGATTCTCCGTGATATGCTTACTCCTGTACCTAGCTTAATTTGTATCCATGTGCCACTTTGAGGTAAGATCAGCTGATTCAATAGTATGGTATTCATTTTCATTTTGAAGAGTTTTGACCAGAGTTTATTCCTATTGATGCTGTTGAAGGCAGCTGAATAATCTATGAAACAGACATATAGTGTTTTTTGATTTGTTTAGTAGCATCTATTAGAAGTGACAGGGCCAATATGTATACCATTGGGGCCTGGTGCACCCTCTGCTCTGCCCTTGGAAATTCTGCTCATGATCTGTTTTATCTTTAATCCGTGGCTTGCCTCATTGTCTTGCTTTAATTGACCTAAGCCGGCTCTACTGCGCTCAAGAGCTTCCTGTGTATTGTTTGGTTGCCCACTATTAAGGTATCCCATAGACACTTAAACCATTCCTCTTCAGTGATATGAGAATGTATTCCAGCCCTTTGATTCTGTAGTCTCTTCACTGTGTGCCACAACCTGGCACTGTTTTTGGCTTTCACATCGTGTAGAATTTTGGCCCAGGCTGTTTCTGTGTCTTCGCGGCGTGCTGCCCAGATAAGTTTTTTCTTACTTTTTTTTAGTGATCTTAGCTCGTCTTGAAGATTGGCGTCCGGTCCTTCCCACTGAAGATTTCGTATTGCTCAATTTATTCCTTGCTTTATTTGCTTTAATTGTGTTAGTTGGGCTCCTCTTAGATGGTAAACTTGCGTGCTCAGCGGTGTGGAATAAGGCCTTTGTTGGACCATAACGGCTCCGGTTAAGTTTCTCCCTTCTTCTTTTGAGGGGAGTGTGCCAAGCTTTTCGATGAATTTAGCCCAGCTTAAAAGCATGTCCTTGTTCTCCTTCTTATTTTCCTCCCACAAGTTGTTTTGCCTCGATCAGGAAGTTCTCCAAGTTAGGAATTTTGCATTTGATTCTTCTTCCTGAAGTCTGCTATTTTGTTAAACAGGGAGTATGACGTGAAGGTGTGGCCAATTGTTGTATTTGCAAGTACGCTGTGAAACGTAGCTGCTGGTGGGCAATCTCCCAAGAAGCGCCCGTTCAGCGCGACTAAGCTCATATTAACAAGTGTTAACTGCTGATTATCGGCAAGACATTTTAACTCCAACTTAATTGCTTAATGGTGAACATACTGACTCAATGGACACATGACAACTCCACTTATATGTATAGATATTGTACAACAGTGACATACCATGCAAAGAAAAAGCTATGTCAACTCATCATTGTATACTTACAATCATGAGGAAAAGTTGTTGATGAGCTGTCTCCGAAAACATCCTCCTCCCCCTCATCATCACTGGCAACATGACCAAGGCCAGCTCCTCCCCTGCTGGAGGCTGCTGGTCACCGTCATCTTGGATGAGAGGCACCCTCATTCCTCACTGCCAGGTTGTGTAGCATGCAACACACATTGATGATCTTACACACCTTTTCTGGTGCATATTGGAGGGCCCCTCCTGTACGGTCCAGGCAGCGAAATCTGCTTTTCAGTAGCCCAAAAATCCACTCAATCACTCGTCTGGTCCTCCCATGTGCCTCATTAAAACTAGACTCAGCAGGGATGACAGGGTTCCTGAGTGGTGTCAGCAACCATGGCATGTTGGGGTATCCGGAGTCACCTAAATTTAAACAGAAAAAACGTTATGTGTCTGAAAACAGGGTGCAACCTGACATACAACCAACACACAACATAAACAGACATTACAGACCAACAAGCCAGGCACCCTGATTTAGCAGCTGAGATATCATCTGTGGGATCCTACTGTTTCTCATAATGTATGTATTCTGTGCTGATCCAAGGAAACGTGCATAGACATGTGAGATTGTCATGTCAGGCAGACATACCATCAGGGCATTTATGGAGTGAAAATGTTTATGATTCCTGTATGTTTGTGGGACCAAAGCCACATGTGTACCATCAATGGAGCCAATGACATGTGTGGCATTCTTCCTAAAGCATAAACGTTATTCTTGTAGTCAGAAAATTGTCGTGATGTTGGTAATTTGATGTACCGGTTCAGAAAATGTAACATTGCCTACAAAAAATCAAGAAGCACACAGCTAAACATTATCTGTGACATCCCACCAGCAGTAGCCACAGTATACTGGAAGGTTCCCGTGGCAAAGAAATGTAGGGCTGCCATTACCTTCACCTTGGGGTCAGCGCAGATGGATATGGGCATCCAGGTAGCAAATGTGGGTCCAACTGCTCTACCAACTCCTCAATGAGTGGTCTGGTGAATCTGTAATGTCTGATGCTGTCACTTTCTACCATGGTCTCTAGGTCGGGGAAGGGTCTGTGGACAGCTGGTCTCCTGCGGTAAATCGGTGACAAACAAACATTATCAATTCACTTTCAAATGTGGCAAGTAACATGCAAAATATCATATGCAACATCAAAGCAAGACTCAATGAAGTCAGCTGTGTAATGTTGAGCATTGACACAAAGGCTAGCTATATGACCCTCACAGACCATTTCATGTCATGATGGTTTTACAACATGTGCAATGCTGTGCTGTGACCAATCAATGTTGTCTGTCACAGTCCATGTTAACAAACATCATATACTAAACACACACCTAAGAAACTATCAAAGATAGATGTGTGGAACAACTGACACGCGGTGGAAAAGTATATACACACAGGGATCATGTAATGCTACCCAACCACTGTCATGATGTAATGTCTGACATACATGTACCATCACACACATAAAACACCCATGATGTCTATCACATTTTGTTTGACAAACAAACAGGTATGTCTCTGACACAAAGACACAACCGCAACTCACATGCCAAACATAGATTGATGTTTAAATTGAATATCATCAACAACCTCAACAATGGAGTGTGTGCGTTGTACAATGCTCAGATACTGTGGATTCACAAAAAAAAACTGCATCCAAGGCACTTTGTAAAACACAGGCCAATACAATAGTTATTCTGGGTGTATGTAACCTGTGATAACACAATGGGCCCCTAGGAATGTGTCCAGGCCTAGGAGGGTGATCTGTAAAGTTGTCAGTCACAGTTGTGATGTGCATCACAAACAATGTATTTGGTGCACATGAAGGTTGGCTCGTCATTGGAGTGTGAGCTATGAAGAGCTCTGTCCAATATGACATGTTAATCACTGTACCCACACATGTCATAAAGCCAAAAATGAAGTTGTCTATACTGTCTGACATGCTTATTATTTAGTGTAGGACACCTGAGCCTCAGCCAAACCAGTGTGGTTTGCAGCCTTTGGCTGTTGACTGTAATGGGGACAGATGCGGGTGAGTATTCAAAAGACGCGTCGTTCACTTCCGATCCAAGCCGAACGCACACATTGGCTATTGGTCATCATGGGGACAGACGCGGTTTAGCTTTGTGTACGAATCGCGTGCAAACCAATTATGTTGGCTTACTGCTGTCTCTGCATCCTCTGGGATCTACAATGGCACGTACTGTGGAGAGGGCACCAGGTTTCACAGAGGAGGAGAACTAGGCCCTGCTGGACAGCCTACTTCCACGGTACAGCAAGCTGTAGGGGAAATCAGGGGAGCATGTGAGTGTTGATTACACTGCCTTTACAATCGACCATGTTTTATGACAGGCACTACTAGCATTGTGATCTACAAGGGCAAGCATACACACATAGTTACTGTAAGTGTTACAGTGTGTAGATTCATGTTCTGGACAGGTACAGTGATGTAGGAGTGTATTTGGTCGGATTGATTTTCCTAAACTGTTCTGATGTTATTAAGGGAGCCTTGCACACAGGACAAATGTCCATGTTGATACTTGTCCAACCTTTATAAATCTTCTGACATTCTAACCATGACCTATATGTCTAAGTGTATGATGCATTAATACGTAGCATGTGTAGTAATGGTGTGTCACCATGTCATCCTTACAGGTCGACACCCATCAGAAGCATGAGATTTGGCAGACCATCGTCCAGGCTGAAAGATCTGTGGGGGGTTTTCAAACGCCGCATCAGCCACTGCCAGAAGAGATGGCAGGACCTCCGTGGTTGGAACCGGAGGATTGCAAGAGTTCAGCTGAAGCTGTCACCTCCTTGCAAGAGGAGTGGACGACAGACTCTGACCCCCCACATGCCCTGGATACTAACAGTGGTCTTCCCTGACCCAGATGGGCAGTTGAAGGCCAGACAGCAGAAAAGGAGGGGGTGAGTTTGTGCCATTTTGCTGAACTATGTCTGACATGCACGTTGCACTCCCTCAGCCTGGTAACACTCTCACAGGTCATCTGTCTGTTGAGACAACACTTATGTGGCAAAATGTATTGATGCCCCATTATCATCTGATGCCCAGGTGTGTCCCTTTCTGTCTGTGACATGTGTTGCTTAGGTCCTGTGATTGTGCTGTAGTCCAAAGTTAATGTGAACAGCACCATATCCAACAGGAACATTGAGTTGACCACCATGAGTGAGGTAATTGTCTGACATGTGTCAGCACATTGACTGAAATATGACCTGTAATCTGTGGAGTACATACATAAATGTTCAAAATGCTGATCTGGATCAACACGGGTTCATGAGAAATATGCTACACACCCGTGCATCAGATGAGACCAATGTCGATGCCTCAGACAAATGAAATGGATAAGTGTTTAAAATGCATAGTCACCTGCCTAGTGCTCCGGGTAATCCCTTGTTTCACATGGACCAAGGATAGGTATGCCAACTCAGGTCATCTGAGACACTGTCACATCTTATTTGTGTGTGCCAGGCAACACTTTAACCATTGCAGAATTGAAATTCTTGTGTCTGGCTCTGTGTCTGTGTGTACAGGCAGAACTTTTATAATTACACCTGTATATTAAATATGGACAGACATCAAATGTGTGGAATTTGGCTCAAATACACAGGACAAAACATGCGTGGGTCATCCCTTGACTCTGCGTAATGGTGGCTTCAACATATATGTGTATGCTTCATTACTTTTTTCTTGGGAGCTTGCAAAATGTTCATGTATACAGATTTGTTAATTCATATACTCCAATGTCTCAGTAGAACAATGTGAGCTTGTCAAAGTGTTTAAATTGTGTGTAGCACGTAGGGGACATGTACACTTGACCACTAAAGATGTTGCTTTAAGAATGAATACATGATTGTGACACGGTGCTGACTGTAAAGTCGGGAATTCACTGCCCCTGTAACAAGAGTCAGTACAGACTGTTTAGCCAAACAGGCCAGTGGCATAGTATGCCACATAAAAAATCGTGAGGATGCAGTATTTGTACTTTTCTGTTGTCCTCAATGCAGACCATTATTGCATTGACGTTCAAGACATAAGCCCAACATGGTGACTTGGGCCGGAAGTATGTGTATCATGTCAACTTATGAATGTATCCATCACATTTGCTGTGCCACTTCCAGACTCCCTTGCATGAGATGAGACATGTTTGTAAAGACAAATGACACTCAGGAGCATTACAGATCAGACAAAAGACAAAATAGTGCATTGCTGGGCATGTATTAAGTGGAATTTCAAATACAACTAACAGATGGTTCCATTGCCATCATGTATTTGGGAACCATGGTTCACTGGCAGACTAACAAGTGCCATGTTCACATATGTGTAATGAATATAAAAAGTGGCATTAACATTATGCAAGGGTTTGCTCTGTGATTTGTTGTGATAAAACTCATGTGTCAAGCAGATGACTGATGTAAATCGGTTTATCATGCTTGTTCACAGCATCATCTACGGCTACTGGAGGAGGCAGTTCCACGGACCAAGAAGAAGCGGCTAGCCAGACTGGGTCCACTGTGGAGGAGGAAGAGGGACCCAGTGGCACAGAGGGTGAGGGGAGCCACACTGAAGGCTGCTAAGAAACATCCACATCAGCTGAGGACCAACCAGCTCCAGTGATGACTCCCTTGTGGTGGTGGGTGTAACTAGAGAAGATGCCACAACAACAGAGTCTGTCCCCGCCACCACCACCATCTTTACCCTCACAGCTGCTCTCATCCCAAAGGTCCATGGATCTTCCTGTGTTAGGGAGCATGTCTCCTTCGGTCCAGGCACCGCACCCCCTGCATCTATCACCCCTGCTGCCCTGAGTGTGGAGACTGTGGACTTGCTCAAACAGATACATGTGGGTCAGACATCCATGCTGAGTGTCCTCCATGCACGCACAAGTCTATTGACACAATTGCTGTCATTCATGGAGGGCATCTCATCAGACATGTCTACCCTACAGGAGACAAATCAGTCCATGGCCTCCTCACTGACGGCAGTAATGTCCCTCCTACAACAGTCCCTCACCCCTCCTACCTCTGCCCCATCCCAAGTCCCCACTAACCAACCTGACCAAAGCACACAGGCACATGCACACACCCCAACAGATACACGCAGCACACAGCAACCTAAAACAAAGTCCAAAAAAACACACACACTCACTCAGGGGACTGACATCAAACACATAGGAGATAGGGCAAAAACACACACACACCTATCCACAAACACTCCGCATTCCTCAGCTACCTCCCCCTCCAAAACCCCTACCTTTGACTCTCCTGCAACCCCACCTTCCCAGAGGGTCTTCCTCTGAGACCTTGGCCTCTTCCCCACTGATACTTCAGACCAGACTAGCAAGGGGAAGAGGAAATCACCACAAACAGAGAGGATATCCACCACCACACACACACCCTCCCCTAAGAGTAGGAACACTGAGTCCCCCACCCGTACATCGCCAGGACAAAGAAAAGCAAAACCCCACCACCATCCCACACTTCCACCACAAAATCTACATCCTGCAGAGCCCAGGCCACCCCTCCCAAAGTTCACACATTACAAGGCATCCCAGGTTCACCCACACACCATTATATCATCCCCAAGATGATAAGGCCCTCCCACCCCACCCCAAGCACTACCATTCCCACAACACCACACCCTCAGTCAGTTTCAGACACTGCAGTGGAGACTCTGGCCCCCCAATCTGACCTGTCCACACCAGTGGAGTCCACCCCCCCTCAATCAGACATCGCCACTGCAGTATAGCCCCCGCACCCTCAGTCTGACCTGTCGAATGTAGTGGAGCCCCCACCCCCTCAATCCGACATGTCCACTGCAGTGGAGCCTCACCCTCTCAATCCGACATGTCTACTACAGTTGATACGGAACTCCAGTCACCCCCATCCCTCCCATGACCCATACTGCTACACCCTAAACCTGTCCCTGCGGTGCCTGGCCTGCCCTAAAGATTTCCCCTATTTATGCTAGTGCAGGAAAGCAATGGATGACGACTCATCATGTTTACCCCCTGAAGGACTCAACAACATGGACTGGCCATTGGCCTTATTGGTCTTCATGATTGGTTTTTAAAATGCAAATGCTGAATAAACCTTTTTTTGTCATTTGTTGATTTGCATTTAGTGTACATAACTTTGCTGATGAGTGTAATGAAATTGCTGTTGAATTCTTGTTTAGTGACAATAATGATATAGTGATCTAATGGACTGCATGTGGTCCATGGTATATGTGTCCTATTACAGTATGTATCATCATTGACTGCAATTGCAGGTTGTCAGGATCCATATTGGACAAAGAATGTGACATTCTTTTCACAACCTCCCATCTTTGGCATACACTTTTGCACATATGTCAGGCTGACATTTGTACACATTGTAAATGTTTTTAACGGTACGACCAATGGACATGCAGAATAGCGCATTGATAATGAACAAGTCATCCGTCTCATCAGTGCAACTTGGTAAACATGGATTTTGACTACGTACAGATGACTTTGGAGACACACCTGTACACAGGCTGATGGGACCAAAGTATTCTGTGTGTTGTAATTGTTGGATCGATGTCCGAGGCTCATTCTGTCAGGGTAGAGCCCTGCCAAGACCAAGCTTGACACAGCTGACCTTCCACAATAGTGAAATCCCTTAATGGCAGTGTGTTAATCTGTTGCATTTCCTGAGTCCATGGTATGTGCCATGTGAGCATGTCTCTGTATTCCAAGCCTTTTTTCTACCAAGACTGTAGTCCCTGCAGATGTTCCTGTTTGCGAAGCTTTCTGTGTAGTCCAGTTCTTTGTTAACCTATTTGACTTTGAGTGTCCAGGATGAGGGTGCATGGGTCTAATAGAGTCATTGTGGTGTCATCATCCCTGGTTAGGGTTGAGATAAGCCCCTACAATGTGAGCAAACTCACATTTAACATATTTTTGATTCCCCAAGTCACATTTGTGCTACCAACATCAAAGTGTTTTTGATCTGTCGTCTGTTTTTCTGAGTTTGGCACTTGTATGTGTGTATGACTGTTCACACTCAGCAGATTCTACCCCTCCCTGCAACATGTCTTATTTGTCGGTCTCCTTGAGTGTTTCATTGTTCTGGGACAGTGCTACATTTCCCAATGTGTCAGATACATTTCGCGTTATGCACATGTACTCCATCCTAAACGGTGGGGCAAATTTCACCAGGTGTAATGACTAGCTACGTGTATTGTGTTTACAAAACACAGATCCCAACACCACCCCTGGGAATGTCATGGGTGCATGTGCAATGTCACCAGTCAATGTAGGCTTAATTGATGCATATTGCTGCCGATCAAGCTGTGTGGTATTTAGACTGGCCAAATGTGACTTGTCTCTTGGCAAGGCCCCTACCTACATTGTGGCCTTACATTACAGGCCATGTCCTGTGAGTAATGTTTGGGTATGTGTGATGACAGTTGTTCTGGCAAGAAACGTGACACTGTGGACAAGAGTGAGTGTGCTCCAAAGTATGGGCCACATCCTAATTTATCATCACAAAAGTCAGCAGACAGGATACTGTCACCACAGTGTAGTGGCCTTGAGTGTACTGCGGACGCGAGTCAGTCTCTTGATGTATTGTTTGTTGTTCCACCAAGTGTGTTGCACATGTGACTGTTATGAACCTGCTCATCAAACAATGCCTGATTGCCCACATTCAGTAACTCAATTCTTGTGATACTTCTGAATTGTACTCAACATGCATAGGTCTCAGTGGAGTTCAGCCCACCATCGTGTGTGTTGGCCCAGCTTAGAGACACTTCCACACACACACACAAATGTTGTGTTTGTTCTGCAGTGTGTGGCTGGCTAGTTGTCTTAGTGCATCTTCACCCATGTATTTCTACTGGCTTTGAGTGGCATTGAGTGGATGTTTGTTTGAGTTTATTTCCTATATCTTTAGTCTGCACGTTCATTATGTTTTAAACTTTCCATTGCTGCCACAGTCTGGAACAAGATCTCATCAAAACTGTGGTTTCGATGGAATCCTTGGTATTTGTGTCTGTTTGTGAACAAATGTGTGTTTACACATTTTGATGGTCACTTCTTACATTGTCCAATTGAACATTGGTGGCAGTGTTAGCCCCCAATAGGAACGATTGGCTTCACATGGCTAAGGGTATTTTAAAAAACACAAGAATGTTTGCCTCAGCAGTTCTGTGTTTGTTTGGCACACAACCACTACTTTGTCACTACATTGCTTGTGGATTTAGGCAGAAAAAATCATACATGATTGGTTGGACATGCTGGGGTTTTGAACTTTACACTCACCTTTTGGTCACTGCAGTGATGAGGGTGCTATATCTCATATCCCCTATTTGCTTGACAATGCTGGGTGTTCGGACCCCACACTCACCTTTTGGTCATTACAGTGATGGGGGGTCATACCTCATATCCCCTATGAGCTTGACAATGCTGGGGGTTTGAACCCCACACTCACATTTTTGTCACTACAGTGATAGGGGGGTCATACCCCATATCCCCTATGTGTCATTTTTGCAGGCAGTTTACTCACGAAACACAATCTTGGCATAAAGTTAGTGGGAGATTGTTCGGCCTCCAGCCCCTATAGGGTGGACAGTGCTGGAAGGGATACACACACACACCCTATGGGGTGGACAGGGCTGGTAGGGATGGACATCCACCCCATATGGGGTGGACAGTGCTGGTAGGGATACACAATGGGGTGGACAGTGCTGGAAGGGATGGACATCCACACCCTATGGGGTAGACAGTGCTGGTAGGGATACACACACACCCCCTATGGGGTGGAAATGCTGGTAGGGATACACACCCACCCCCTATGGGGTGCACAGTGCTGGTAGGGATATACATCCACCTCCTATGGGGGGACAGTACTGGTAGGGATACACACTCACCCCTATGGGGTGGACATTGCTGGTAGGGATACACTCCCACCCCCTATGAAGTGGACAGTGCTGGCAGGGATACAGCCCCACCCCCATGGGGTGTTCAGTGCTGGTAGGGATGGACATCCACCCCCTATGGGATGGACAGTGCTGATAGGGATACACACCCACCCCCTATGGGGTGGACAATGCTGGTAGGGATACACACCCACCCCCTACAGGGTGGACATTGCTGGTAGGGATGGACATCCACCACCTAAGAGGTGGACAATGCTGGTAGGGATACACACCCACCCCCTATGGGGTGCACAGTGCTGGTAGGGCTGGACATCCACCCCTATAGACTGGACATTTCTGGCAGGGATACACACCAACCCCTATGGGGTGGACCATGATGGTAGGGATACACACCCAGTTAGTACCAACAAGAGAGAGAAGGTATGAGTAGGCACTCCTGTACCCCAGACAAGGTTGCAAATAACAACAGAGGAGTGACTCAGTGAAAAAGAAGAAAAAAGTGCTACCTTAAATGAAGAAGTGAAGCTTGTTTGTTCACTCTGTACTGTGAACGTGGTCGTAACTCCCACAACCACACGTACGTGGTGTCCAATCTCTGTCCCCCTGTGAATACCCAACGAGGTACCTTACTAGGAAAAAAACATCGGGTACAACGTTCACCCAACTCACTTCACCTCACTGAAGGGGAGCGTCATCGTCTCTTGCGCAGTTTCTAGGTTATTCCTGCAAATCGCAGCGGATAATAATGGAGACTGTCGTGTGAATCTTCACACAATATTAAGAATTTTTCACATATAGAGCCTCACGGGAGGGTGTGCCTTAGCGCGCGCACACCACCGGAGGACTTTTTGCCTAGGTCCTGACGCATGCTGAGCAAATTGCAACTTAGTACAGCAGAAACATGTTGACCATTTTGTATACTTTATAGGACTCCGGTTCCCTAACTCAGAACCTTGCGCAGTCCGTCCACTTTGTTTTTAATCCAATGCGGGTTGGCCATTATTAAAGAATTTTGTAAAGGCTACAACCTCCGCATTTTTTAACACACTGGCACACTCACTTATAGTCACTCCTAATTTGGGCACTGTTACACTCACCACATCCCGCACCGCTGTAATCAGGCGTTGTAGCACGCTGGGGGGACATTCGGTCACCCCAGCGGGGACCCAATGATGAAGCATGTCACCAACTAGTGGTGAGTGAGGGTCCTTCTTTAAGATAAGAGTTTTTTCTCTCTCTTACGTCATTTTTGGGTGAGCGTTGTACCCAATGGTTTTTTCCCAGTAAGGTACCTCGTTGGGTATTCACAGGGGGACAGAGATTGGACACCACGTACGTGTGGTTGTGGGAGTTACGACCACGTTCACAGTACAGAGTGAACAAACAAGCTTCACTTCTTCATTTAAGGTAGCACTTTTTTCTTCTTTTTCACTGAGTCACTCCTCTGTTGTTATTTGCAGGGATACACACCCACCTCCTATGGGGTGGACAGTGCTGGTAGGGATGGACATCCGCCCCTATGGGGTGGACATTGCTGGTAGGGATAGACATCCACCTCCTATGGGGTGGACAATGTGGGTAGGGACACACACCCATCCCCTTTGGGGTGGACAGTGCTGGTAGGGATGGACATCCACCCCCTATGGGGTAGACAATGCTGGTAGGGATACACACCCACCCCCTATGGGGTGGACAGTTCTGGGAAGGATACACACCCACCCATATGGTGTGGACAGTGCTGGTAGGGAAGGCCATCATCCCCTATGGGGTGGACAGTGCTGGTAGGGATACACACCCACCCCCTATTGGGTGGACAGTGCTGGTAGGGATAGACATCCACCCACTATGGGTGTGTTGCCTTTCGTTGGATCGTGACAGTGTGTGGTAGTTTTTCTTTTTTACACACGTAGAGGGATGGAGAGAATCAAGCACAAAATCAAACCCCAAACACACCGTACAACAAAACAAAAGTGTTAGTTTTGAAAATACTGCCATCACTCACACACCGAAGTGTGTGACATGCTTCATCATCGGGTCTGCTTACAATACACCCAGGTGTAGCCACAAACCAGTTTTAACACTTCCTGATTAACTGCACGTGTTGCACTTTAGTTCCAGTCACAGGGTGACACTCACTGATCACATATTTGTTTATGTATATATGTTGTGTATTGTCATATTGTCATATTGTGTCCAGTGGTCTTTTATGTTCAAACCCCCTCCCTTATGCTCCGTCCAGAGTGTGGCTACACCTGAGCGTATTGTAGGCAGACCCGATGAAGAAGCATGTCACACACTTCGGTGTGTGAGTGAGGGCAGTATTTTCAAAACAAACACTTTTGTTTTGTTGTACGGTGTGTTTGGGGTTTGATTTTGTGCTTGATTCTCTCCATCCCTCTACGTGTGTAAAAATCAGATATCAGGGGGTTCGGGTTGGTAGAGTTGTATGTGGTTGACCCTCTCCCCTTCCTTTGTGTTTAATGAGTGTGTGGTAGGTGTCTGACTTACTATCTGAGACAAACGCGTCAATTACGGTTGTTGATTCGACCATAGGAGTACAGTATATGGATGACATGCGCCATCGGATACAAGGCTGCTTCGGCTTGCACGCGGTGATCGTGTTCTAGCAGGAATCGGAGATGAAATACAGTTCTTCCACATTCTGTGACACGCTGGAGGTGGCGAACTGTTAGGCATGTAGGAAGTACGCATCATACTTGCCCGGCCGGAAATTGCTTTGAAATGTCCCCGACGAGTCCATTCAGCGTTTATGGAGCCAGCTCGTACGGAAAATGACGCTGGATGTGGAGCGTGCGTGTCGCTCGGGCATTGGACACATTTGCGCATCATACTTCACCATTTGGATGGACCGGCTCCCGGAACAAGTCGGTCTGAGGGTAAGGCTACGGATGGCTCTGAGAGGGCCATCCGAGCAAGAATGGAATGGGCCTCTTAGCGTTGTAAAAAACATACATACTTCATCTCTTAGCAGCATAATCTATGAATATTACCTATAATATTGACCTACAGTTCATTTAATATTTTATACATACAAACAAAGTATCATTAACACATGCTCAGTTTTACTTTTAAAAGACAAATACAGTTAAAATCACCCAAATAATATTATTTAATTTTGCACCTGTTGCTCTGTTGAGCCAAACAGCTAGCTGTACTGGGAAAGGACCTCTTCAGTAAGTATCTCCTGCTCTTCTGGTGTGAAGTTTGGGACCCTGTCTCAGGAATTGTCTGCCAAGGTAGAGTACATAATTTGTGGAGCAGCAATAGCTTTTAGGAGGTCTGTACTCTAACAAGTGAGAAGCTGTTGCTGAACCTACATGTCACTGTGACATGTAGGGAAGTACTCCGACACCGTAGAAGGTATCAAACCTTTATTAGGTACAAAGGAAACGATAAACACCGATGGCTATTGGAAGTTCGGTAGTGCCCTCCTGATGCTTTTCTAAGTGGAAATCCTTCTTCTTCAGAGGTTGGAACGTGTGTTTGAGTTTGTGTGTGTTGGAACTGCTAATAGCCATCCTGCTTATCGTTTCCTTTGTACCTAATAAAGGTTTGATACCTTCTACGATGTCGGAGTGCTTCCCTCAGGAGGACAACTCTTGGGCAGTGCTGTTTTGGCGACAGATCCAGCTGCCGGGAATGCACCACCACTTTCAATGTGGGCCACGAGACCTGATAATGATGGTATTGGTTTGTAGACACGCATGGATTGAAAGGGGAACGTGAACACAGAGTCCCATCTGAGGGCTTGAAACTTTTGCGGCAGCTTTAATTACGTGTGCGCTGATTGAAGTGACTATCAGCGTTGGTCTATAAGACCCAGCATTCTGCTGTACTCTATACGAGAGGCCCATCCAGGGCGGGCTTTCCTGTGATAATTAAAGAACTGGTCCAACACACACAAACTTTCACATGCGTCCCAGCCTCTGAAGAAGAAGGATTTACACTTCGAAACGCATCAGGAGGGCACAACCAAACTGCTAATAGCCATCAGTGTTTATCATTTCCTTGGTATTTAATAAAGGTTCAATACCTTAAACGGTGATATTTTGGCGACAGGTGCAGCCAATGGGTATGCACCACCACTTTCAATGTGGGCCACAGGACTTGATAATGATGGTTTCGGTTTGGAGACACCGTATGGATTGAAAGGGGAGCGTGAACACGGAGTCCCATCTGAGGGCTTGAAACTTTTGCGCCAGCTTTAATTACGTGTTTGCTGATAGAAGTGAATATCAGCGTTGGACCCGGCATTCTGCTGTACTCTATACGAGCGGCCCATCTAGGGTGGACATTCTTGTGATAATTAAAGGACTGGTCCAACACACACAAACTTTCACACGCGTCCCAGACTCTGAAGAAGAAAGATTTGCACTTTAAAACGCGTTAAAAGGGCGCTACCAAACTGCTAATAGCCATCAGTGTTTATCCTTTCCTTTGTACCTATTAAAGGTTTGCTACCTTCTACAGTTTTGGAGTGCTTCCCTCCAGAGGACAACTCTTGAGCAGTGATGATATATATATATATCTATCTATATATATATATATATATATATATATATATATATATATATATATATATATATATATAGATAGATATATAGCAACAATCCTTCAAACAAACTCTTCCAGGAAAATGAAGGAGGCGGACCACAAGAAACCAGGTAGGAGGGTAATTTATTCTTCCCCCGCTCTGCTGCGACGCGTTTCGAGCACAGCCGTGCTCTTGCTCACACAAAGTTTTAGCAGCAATGTGGTACATTTAAATTTTCCTTACAACTGCCCGCCCCCGTGCACATGATCACGTGATGCATTCAACCATGAACATAAAAGACATACTCGTGCAATTTGGCCTCTTGTTTTCTCAGTGCAGTGAATCATTATGTTTTTGTTCACTCGCTGTACAATAACAAGTGGAGAAGTGTGGCTCACTGGTTAGAGGAGGCAGACCCTGAAGCAGAGGTCAGACCCAGGACCAGGGTTCAATTCCCGACGCGGCAGGGTCTTGAGCCCAAATATCCACGGACTCGATAATTCTCGTTTCAGTGCCTACTTGAATCACGGGTTCACACTCTGCAGCTCTGGGCATTAGCTTGCTTAATCTCCACTACGGCCCCCCGCGGCGGGATGCCTGGCTTTCACCTTGGGGATGCCCAGTACGGGTATCTCACAGGGAAAAAGCCAGGACGGGTTCCCAAGGCAAGCGCCGAGATGCCTACGGGTAATCGAGCGCTATATAAGAACGCATAATAATAATAATAATAATAATAATAATAACATACTTATGTCAACATGGACTCTCGTTATCGGCTTAAATGCCTTTTAAATTTGAGGAATGGACCAATAAAATAGGCGTTGGCCCAGGTACATCGATGACCTGTTTTTAGTGTGGAATGTCTCTGAAAGTGAAGCAGGAGAATACATAAAAATGCTTAACAACAATGAGGTCAATCTCCACTTTTCGGGATGGACTCGTTTGGTGGCAGCAAACTATCTGGACCTAAGATTGGAGATTTTGGATGGAAAAATCACCACTTCCCTTTTAAGAAAGCCCACTGCAGGAAACTCTTCATGCATCTAGTGGTCATCCTCAAAAATTTAAAAACAGCCTTCCCTATGGTGAATTGTTCAGATTAAAGAGAAATTTTTCAAGAGAATGTGATTTTGAGAAAGCAGCCAGTGGGAACATTGGTCGTTTTCTAGCCAGGGGGTATGATGTAGGACTCTTAGAAAGCACTTTAAGGAAAGTAAAAACACTGTTGAGGAAAGAGCTACTGAAACAAAAAACATCTAAAAAAGAAGAAAATGGGAAGTTTAGAATGATTACCACCTATTCAGATGATGCAAATGCACTCAGGAACATCATGAAGAATAACTGGCATATACTGAAAACAGATACCATCATTGCAACTGATATCCCAGCAGGGCCATTAGTCACCTACAGGAAGGCCCGCTCTTTAAAGGATAGCCTGGTTCATAGTCATTTAGAAAGCACTTTACCTAGGCAAGGTACTTTAAAAGACATGAAAGGTTTTTTTCCATGTGGGAGGTGCAAGGCCTGTGCCTCCAGCAAAAGGGTCTTAACACATAAAATCAAAGGTCTGAAGGGAGATAAAAAGATCAACAAATTCATGAAATGCCAGACTACTCACGCAGTATATTGCCTAATGTGCCCCTGTGGATTAAATTACATAGGGAGCACCATACGCATGGTAAAATTAAGAGTGTTAGAGCACATGCGTGCAATAACTAAAAAGGATTTTAGTTACCCTGTGGCACGCCACTTCTCTGTAAAGCATAACAGTAACAGGGACCTGTTACAGTACTTCAGTATTGACCATGTACCCTCACATGTAAGAGGAGGGGATAGAGTGCTAAAAGTAAGGTTAGAGTCTCGTTATATCATAGACCTGGGCACAAAATCCCCAAATGGATTAAATAGCGGGGAGGAGTTGGCAGTTCACCTTGGTAAATAATGATGGAACAATGTTGATTTATTGATATCCTGTTGAAATGATAATTTTTTTTTGGTAATTTGTTTAACGGAAGCATTGATTTTAGGCCGATACATTGCTTTGATTGTATGAAATTGAGGGCGATATACCAGGAATCGGCTGATGTCATCAGTGATGTCACTGACCATGTCATGAATGATGTATTATGTGACATCACCAGCAGTGGATTGCGGGTGCGCGAAATATAGTTAGTACAACTAACTATATAGGAGCAATTTCAATGGTTTTTTAAATGCTAATTCCTAACTATATAAGGGCTGAAACCTATGGTTTTTTAAGTGAATTTGCAAGGTTTTTAAAATGCTAATTCCTAACTATATAAGGCCTGAAACCTATGTTTTTTTCAGTGAACTTGCAAGGTTTTATAAATGCCAATTCCTAACTATATCAGGCGTGAAACCTATATTTTTTTTTCAATAAATTTCAAAGGTTTTGTAAATGCTAATTCTATTAGCGGATAACGTTTATATATGTTATTATCCTTCTGGGACCACCTGAGCAGCCATCTTGTTTCTCAGGAGAAGTGAGGCACAAGAAAGCACAAAACAAGAGTGGAAAACACGAAAAGGGGGCAGGGTAGAGACCCCCTGACCCCCTAGCCCTTCTCAGGGGGTCCCAGAAGGACCACCAAGTGCAATTTTGTTTTTGTTTTTAAATCGCGGGTACGCGCACGATACGCGTACCATACGCGTATGGTGCGCGAACCCCGCTATTTTTTTGATTAATTATTTTATTTTGCCCTTGGGGGTCCATTTGGGACCCCCTGAGAAGGGCTAGAGGGTTGGGGGGGTCTCTACCCTGCCCCCTTTTCGTGTTTTCCACTCTTGTTTTGGGCTCTCTTGTGCCTCAGTTCTCCTGAAAAACAAGATGGTGGCCAACACTTCCTGGTTTGGACAGTTTAGAATGTTGACAGTCGACTGCCAGCCAATCAGAAACTCGCTCGTGCACGTAAGGGTACGCGTACGGTGAGCGCATATAGATATATAATTTGCTCAAATTAAATTTTCTCAACAACTACTGGAGGGATTTTCACCAAATATAGAAAAGGCACTACTGCATACCTGTCCCTACCATTTTGCCAAGTTTGGTGTAATTCCGTTCAGCCGTTCAGGCTGTAGCCGTGTCTAAAGGTCCCATAGAAAATGCAATTTGAAAAATTTCAAATGTTTTCTCAAGAACTACTGGAGGGATTCTCACCAAACATAGCAAAGGCACATCTGCATACCAGGCCCTATCATTTTGCCAAGTTTGGTGTAATTCCATTCAGCCGTTCGGGCTGTAGCCGTGTCTAAAGGTCCCAATGGAAATTAACATGGGGAAAACTCGTTTTGGGACCCCCCTTTCGGCCCCCGCTTGACGAATCCCCCCGAAACTTTTAGGGAAGGAGTGGAGCGGAGCTGGCCAATATTCTTGAAAATTACACGCAGATTCCTCAATCAGCGTCAAAGTTATTCCCAATAGAATGTTGAGCGCATATAGATATATAATTTGCTCAAATTCAATTTTCTCAACAACTACTGGAGGGATTTTCACCAAATATAGAAAAGGCACTACTGCATACCTGTCCCTACCATTTTGCCAAGTTTGGTGTAATTCCGTTCAGCCGTTCGGGCTGTAGCCGTGTCTAAAGGTCCCATAGAAAATGCCATTTTAAAAATTTCAAATTCAATTTTCTCAAAAACTACTGGAGGGATTTGCACCAAACATACAAAAGGCCCTGCTGCATACCAGTCCCTACCATTTTGCCAAATATGGTGTAATTCCGTTCAGCCGTTCGAGCTGTAGCCGTGTCAGAATGTCCCTAAGGAAATTAACATGGGGAAAACACATTTTGGGACCCCCCTTTTTTCTCAGCCCCCGCTTGACGAATCCCCCCCGAAACTTTCAGGGAAGGAGCGGAGCGGAGCGAGGCAAATTTAAGGAAAATTACAAACAGATCCCTCAATCGGTGCCAAAGTTATTCCCAATAGAATGTTCGGAATTTCCTATGGTAACTAGGTCCTAACTATATATACCTACTGGCGATCGCCAGTAGGTAATATATATATATATATATATATATATTACCTACTGGCGATCGCCAGTAGGTATATATAGTTAGGACCTAGCTATCATAGGAAATCCGCAACATTCTATTGGGAATAACTTTGGCGCCGGTTTAGGAATTTGCGTGTAATTTTCCAAAATTTAGGCCAGCTCCGCTCCGCACCTTCCCTGGAAGTTTCCGGGGGATTCGTCATGCGGGGGCCGAGAAAAAAGGGGATCCCAAAACGTGTTTTCCCCATGTTAATTTCAATAGAACGAATAGACAAGGCTACAGCCCGAACCACTGTATGGAATTACACCAAACTTTGCAAAATTGTAGGGACTGGTACGCAGAAGTGCCTTTTCTATCTTTGGTGAAAGTTGCTCCAGTGGTTATTACGAAAATTAACTTCAAAAACACATATATATCTGTAGGCGCGCACCGTACGCGTACCAAAACGCGCACCCGCACGCGTACCGTACGCGTACGTACCCGTACATGCGCATACCTTTCCGTGCGCGAGCTGAATGCTGATTGGCTGCCACTGTCTGTCAACACTCCAAAACAGAAATTGTGGGCAGCCATCTTGTGCCTCGGTAGACTGAGGCACAGGAAAGCAGAAAAACAAACATGTAGAACTCAAAAAGGGGGCAGGGTAGAAGCACCCTGACCCCCTAGGCCTGCTCAGAGGGACCCACAAGGACCCCCCCCCCCCAAAAAAAAAAGATTTTTGAAAAAAGTCGCGGGGTACACGTACTGTACGCGTATGTACGCGCACGGTACGCGTACCCCGCGATTTAAAAAAAAATATATATATATATTTTGGGCCTGGGGGTCCTTGTGGGACCCCCTGAGCATGCCTAGGGGGTCAGGGTGCTTCTACCCTGCCCCCTTTGCGAGTTTTCCACCTTTGTTTCACTGCTTTCTTGTGCCTTGGTTCTACCGAGGCACAAGATGGCTGCCAACACTTCCTGGTTTGGAGTGTTGACAGACAGTGGCAGCCAATCAGCATGCCTTCCCGAGAAAGCTGCATGCTCATTGGCTGTCAACACTTCTAACCAGGAAGTGTTGGCATCCATCTTGTGCTAGTGTTGACAGACAGTGGCAGCCAATCAGCATGCCTTCCCGAGAAAGCTGCATGCTCATTGGCTGTCAACACTTCTAACCACGAAGTGTTGGCATCCCTCTTGTGCTCGGTAGACCGAGGCCACAAGAAAGCAGAAAAACAAACGTGTAAAACACAAAAAGGGGGCAGGGTAGAAACACCCTGACCCCCTAGGGCTGCTCAGGTGGTCCCACTAAGATATTAATATATTTAAACATTATCCGCTAATAGAATTAGCATTTAAAAAACCTTCCAAATTCACTGACAAAACCATAGGTTTCAGGCCCTATATAGGGGCCCATTATGATCGCGGACGGACTTGAGTCCGTCCACGACCATAGAGGAGGAGGGAACCTCCGCATGGCCTGCGGAGTTCCCTCCTGTCCAATTAGGATGTGACCGCCACCCTGGCGGTCACATCCTCTATTTTTACCATTGCGGCAGGTGCGACTTCAAGCTGCACCCGCCGCAATGGTAAAAATTCATACATTGCATTTGTATGCAGAAAGCGGCAGGCACCATGCGGTGCCTGCCGATTTCTGCATACAAATGCAGGGGGGTACCATAGGTACCCCCCATGTGCACCCCCCAGCCCCCTTCACCCAGGGGACCCGCAACGGGCCCCGCAGTGAAGTTCCACATACTGTTCCACAGCGGAAAACCCGCCGTGGAAAAGCATTTTTTAAAGCCCATCCTAATATGGCTGGCGGTGTCTGAGAGACACCGCCACCATATTAGAGCTTTTCCCCCACGGTAGTAAGCAGACCGCGGCGGAAAAGCTGCGGACGGAAACCAGGACCCACCAGCCATCCTAATGTGACGGTGGGTCTTTGGTGGGTCCGCTGCGGTTTTTCTGCATCTTCCGGCCCGGCGGAGGCTTCTGGACCGGTTTCTGGCATTTCAGCCGTCTTCAGCCCGGATAGGATAACCAAAGCAAACTGCTTTGGTTTTTGGAAGAGAGAGCAGGAAACCTGCTCTCTCTTACAAAAACCAAACACTATTGCTTTTCTACATGGGGAGCAACATGTTAGCTGCTCCACATGTAGAAAAGCAATGCCGGCTCCCGAAGGATGCGGGGAGCCGGCAGGGACTGTGGGGAAATTGGGGACCCCTCCACGGTCCCCAACAAAGAGGGCCAGCCCCAGGGGATGGGGTCCCCGAGGCTAGAAGTGGCCCGGGCGGGGGGCCACGTGGCCCCCTCCCCAAATAATTAAAAACAAAAAGGAGGCAGGCCGGCCCCGGGGTTTGGGTCCCCAACAAGTATATATAAAATAAGAGGCAGAGCCCCAGGGGATGGGGTCCCCGCGGCTAAAAGAAGCCGCAGGAGGGGGGCCACGCAGCGTGTTTGCAGACATGTTATGTTAACAAGTCATTTATTGAGCTCACTATCACCGATTGGTTTCTTGGCGCTGATATCAACAGAACATGGTCATGAGTGTAAGGAGGAGAGTTATTGATGTGCTTGTCTGTACAGCCAGGTCTTCAAGGCTTTCCGAAATGGTAAGAGGTCCTGACAGGTCCGAATGTCACCTCAGGCCATGCCCCCTTCCTTCATCAGTGTGCAAACGCGCCCCGTGGTGCATTTTAAGTTGGGGAATTAATTCTCTTTCAATACTAAGGGTCCCGGAGGGCAAAATAGCCCAACAGGTATTTCCAGTATGCGCCAGGGAGCTACGTTGCAGACAGATGTTTAGAGGCCATGCCCCTTTTTACACCTCTCTGCAACGCAGTTCTGTGGTGCTTACTGGAGGTACCTAGTGGGTTAGTTTGACCCTAGGGATCCCTAGGATTGAAGGGAACTTAATCTCTCAACTTAGAACGGAGCCAGGGTGCGTTTACACAGTGGTGAAGGGAGGGGACGGGGCCTGCCGTGATGTGTGCAAATACGCCCTGTGGCACATTTTAAGGTGGGGAAAAAATGTAACTTCAAACCTGAAGGACCATGAGGGCCAAGTAGTTCACCAGGTGCTTCCAGGAAGCGCCACTGCGCTGCGTTGCAGAGAGATGGTGCATGCCGTGCTCCAGGCACGGCCCGTGCAGGGCGTTATACCGGGGCGGTGACGTCAGGCGGGGGAGGGTCAGGGTGGGGGGTTGTAAAATGCGGGATATGGACCATTACAGGTAAGTACCAAAAAAATAAAATAAAACGAATTTCGTTACTTGCGCTGCATCGCCAAATGTGATGCAGCGCGGGCAACAACATTTGTTTTATTTATTTTTTTCTGTACTTACCTGTAATGGTCCATATCCCGCATTTTACAACCCTCCACCCTGACCCTCCCCCGCCTGACGTCACCGCCCCGGTATAACGCCCTGCACGGGCCGTGCCTGCCGTGCTCCTTTTTACATTTCTCTGCTATGCAGCTCTGTGGCGCTTACTGGATGTACTACGAATTCCGATTTACTCACCTGTTATCAGGAGAGACCTCAGTGCTGCATCTTTGAGCCCAGTACTGATCCTCAAAAGTAATTCTAACCATACTTACTAGTAACTTGAATATCCTTCCATAGGCTAAGATTGACTGGTTTCACGTGGAAATTCTTCTAAGTGTTGAGTTTTGGAACATTAAAATATTCACTTAAAATCATCCGAACAACGAATTCCGATTTACTCACCTGTTATCAGGAGAGAACCCAGTGCTGCATCTTTTAGCCCACCACTGACCCTGAAAAGTCATTCTAACCGTATTTACCAGTAACTTGTATTTCCTTCCATAGGAATCCATTGTCTGGTTTTCACCAGAAAAGTTTCTAAGTGTCTATTTTCACAACGTAAAAATATTCCTTAAAAATCGCCTGTATGACTTAAAGGCATTCTTTCAACTGTTTACAGGAGATGCACCAGTGCTGGATCCAGGATCCCCCACTGAGTAAGAAAAAGTAATAATAACACTACTTACCTGCTAAGTGAATTTCCTTCCATAGGGTAACATTGAGTGGTTTTACTTGGAAATTCTTCGAAGTGTGGAGTTTCGGAACTTTTAAATATTCCTCTAAAATCAGCCGAACTAGGAATTCCGATTTACTCACCTGTTATCAGGAGAGATCACAGTGCTGCATCTTTCAGCACACTACTGATCCTGAAAAGTAATTCTAACTGTACTTACAGAAACTTGAATTTCCTTCCATAGGCTAACATTGACTGGTTTCACGTGGAAAGTCTTCTAAGTGTGGATTTTTGGAACTTTAAAATATTCCTCTAAAATCAGCCAAACTACGAATTCTGATTTACTCACCTGTTATCAGGAGAGACCTCAGTGCTGCATTTTTCAGCCCAGTACTGATCCTGAAAAGTAATTTTTACCGTACTTACCAGTAACTTGAATTTCCTTCCACAGGATATCATTGCCTGCTATATAAAATATATATAAATTAAAAAATATATATATATTACAATTTCAATATTTTTAAAAACATGATTTTTCCAATTTATATTAAAAATATGTAATGTAATTTAAAAAATAAAATATCTAAAAATAAATAGTTTAAAACAATGTAATAAATTAGTATAAAAAGATATAACAATAAATACATTTAAAAATGATCATTTACAAAACCTTTTAAATTCACTGAAAAAACCATAGGTTTCAGCAACATTATAGTTAGGAATTAGCATTTAAAAAACCTTAGAAATTCACTGAAAAAACCATAGGTTTCACACATGTTATAGTTAGCTGGGCATTTCACTCATACAAAACCATTGAAATTCCCCCGTTATAGTTAGTTCAGTGAACTATAACTCACGCGCCCGCAATGCACTGCTGATGACGTCACATATTACATCACTCATGACATGGTCAGTGACATCACTCATGACATCACTGATGACATCTCAAATGACATCACTGATGACATCATCCTTGTGAAAGAGTGGCAGACCTCCTCTCACTGTAATATAACCTTTGATACATACATTCAAAAATATAAACAAAAATGTTCAAAAGAATGGAGATACCAATACCAGTTACAACAACCTATTCAGTAATTCCAAAATGTACATACACATCCACTCATTCACCAACAGTTCTGTATAGTCACTCATACATGTACTCATACGCCTATACATCCTGTTACACACCAACACTCGACCATAGTGTTACTCAAACACATGCTCACACATGCAAACATCCATTTACTTGCATATACAGATATACACACACCACTACACTTACTTCTACAGAAATGTACACATACTTACTCTCTTAAACAATCACTTATAGAAACACATGCTTATTTATACAGGAACTCTTCCAATCTCTCACTCTCACATATACTCACTTACATACATCAATACTGTATTTAAAACATATGTAGTTACTCATAAAGATACCATTGAGACAGTCATTCACTCACTAACACACCCATACACACACTCATCCACCCATACAGTCCTGCACACATGCTGTGAGTCAGTCATTCATGCATCTATGCGCTAAGTAATATCCCCCACCGAACCATACAGACACTCATAATGATACTCAAAAAAACAACTAATAACCCATATACACAATCATGTAGCTCCTCACCAACCCATGCAGCCACTTATACACAAAGTGAGACACTGATTCAGATATTTACATATTTAAACATAGGTTTAGACACTTTTTTACCCATGTATTCTTCCATCGACCTTTAGATATACATATATAAAAAAATATTTATATTTCAGAAAGACACACATTCACTGGATGATGTCATCAGTGATGTAATCAGTGATGTCATTTGAGATGTCATCAGTGATGTCATGAGTGTTGTCACTGACCATGTCATGAGTGATGTAATATGTGACGTCATCAGCAGTGCATTGCGGGCGCGCGAGTTATAGTTAGCTGAACTAACTATAACGGGGGAATTTCAATGGTTTTGTATGTATACCTCTCAAAACGTGCTATGGGGCGCATTTCCACAGTGGTGAAGGGAGGGGGGCCTGAAGTGACATTTGCAAACACCCCCTGTGGCCGTTTTAAGTTGGGAGATTAAGTTTCCTTGTATCCTGACGGTCACTGGGGTCCAACTAGCCAGCCAGGTACCTCCAGTAAGCGCCACAGAGCTGCATTGCAGAGAGGTGTAAAAAGGGGCGTAGTCTGGACCATTTCTCTGCAACGCAGGCCTCTGGCACTTACTGGAGGTACCTGGTGGGCTAGTTGGCCCCTAGGGACCCTCAGGATTGAAGGGGAATTAATTCCCTGACTTAAAACGTGCCACAGGGCGTGTTTGCACACATCACCTCAGGTCCCACCCTCTCCCTTCACCACTGTGGAAACACGCCTGTGACACATTTTAAGTTGGGGGAATAAGTCCCCTTGAATCCTGAGGGTCCCAGGGGTCCAAATAGCCCACCAGGTACCTCCAGTAAGTGCCACAGAGCTGCGCTACAGAGAAGTGTAAAAAGGGGCATAGCCTGGACCACCTCTCTGCAACGCAGGCCTCGGGCGCTTACTGGAGGTCCCTGGTGGGCTAGTTGGCCCCCAGGGACCCTCATGATTGAAGAGGAATTAATTCCCAAACTTAAAACGTGCCACAGGACCCGTTTGTACACATGTCACCTCATGCCCCGCCCCCTCCCTTCACCACTGTGCAAATGCGCCCGTGGCGCATTTTAAGTTGGGGAATTAATTCCTCTTCAATCATCAGGGTGCCTGGGGGCCAACTAGCCCACCAGGTACCTAGCGGAAATAATTCTTCACCTTAAAACGCTTCACAGGGTGCGTTTGCATAGTCTTGGTGGGAGGGGGCGGGGCCTCCAGCGCGATGCTGGCTTTTTTTTAGTTTTCTTTTCTTTTATAGAAGGGGGGCTGTGTGGCACCCCTTCCTTTCCTGTTTTTTGGACCCCATCACCCAGGGGCTGGCTCTCTCTGTTGGGGAAGGTAGAGGGGTCCCCAATTCCCCCACGGTCCTGCCGGCTTCCCACATCCTGTGGTAGCCGGCATTGCTTTTCCACATGGGGAGTTGCTAACATGCAACTCCCCATGTGGAAAAGCAATTCAGCTTTGCTTCATTGAAGCGAGAGCAGGTTTCCCTGCTCTCGCTTAAATGAAGCAAAGCAGTTTACCGTGACAGGGCGGGAGCGGCTCCTGCCCTGTCATTGCAAACAGCAGTGTCCTGGGGTGGGCACTCTGGGACACTGCAGGAGCAGGCCCTGGGGGGTGGCGGTCCCCATTGCCATCACTGGCTCCAGGAGCATTGGCAAAAGCGGCCCCTAGGGACCGCTAAGAGGTGGTGGTCCCCGGGGCTTGGGGGTCCGTCACGCAAGAAATGCGCATGCGCGGGCCTGGAAGAAGTTGGCACGACAGCAGAAGAAGGAGCCAAGGGACGCCGCATATCAGGTACGTCCTTTTTATGAGCGGCTGCCATTAAAAGATCAAGCCCGCAAGAGATCGAAGGCAAGTAGGGGGAATGGAGCAGACACCGCCCAATGGGGCAAGTACTTACGATTGGTGTCTGCTCCGCGCGGACTCACAGGGTGAAGTCCGAGCCAGGTTTTCCCGATAGCAGTGCCAGCAATGCTTTCAGCCAATCGCGGACGGACATTGCAATTTTAAAGTGTGGGCTGAAACAATTCACTTAATTGTGGCATCAGAGGAAGTTCTAACGAACGAACGAGACGCGTCATGCCGAGTGATTCTCCCTTGAAAACCTGTGTGTGCACAGTTTCTGTGCCTACAGCAAAGGAGTGTGGTTTGGATATATATACAGACTCCTGGAAGGGGGCTGAGGTGGTAACAGTGTTCAAGAAGGGGGCAAGAGATGACCCTGCGAACTACAGACCTATCAGTTTGATAGATATAATCCAGAAAGTGGTCGGCAGGGTCATCATCTCAAGGGTAGGCGATTGGATGGAGGAGGCTAGTATTCTCTCCCACCTTCAAGCGGGCTTCAGAAGAAAGGTAGGCACGATGGACCAGGTCTTTCGCTTTTTTGTTATCTATTGGAAGGCAGTTACCATCAAGAAAGGCAGTTTATATATGGCCTTCATAGATCTCAGGACAGCTTTTGACCTGGTCCCTCGGGCTAAACTATGGGAGATCCTAGGAGAGATGGGATTTCCTAGTAGACTTCTGAGTCTAATCGTAAAGCTCCACGAGGGGAACTATGCGAGGGTCAGATGGGGATCCCAGGGACAGTTAACGGATAGGGTCCCGGTGAGGAGAGGAGTACGCCAGGGCTGCGTTATGGCCCCGACTCTTTTCTCCCTATTTGTGAATGGAGTGGTGGACCATCTGAAAGGGGAAGAGTCGGATGCCCCATCCCTGGCGGGGGAAAGAATCCCCACTCTACTCTTTGCCGATGACACCCTATTGATCTCCAAATCCCCAGTGGGTCTGCAAAAACTCTTGGACCGATTTAGCTCCTTCTGTACCAATAGAGGCTTAATTATCAACACCTCGAAAACGAAACTGATGGCATTTTCCCCCTCTAAAAGATTTAAAAATAACTTTCTGCTTAATGGGGCCCCCCTGGAGATGGTCGATTCATTTGACTATCTTGGAGTTCGCATTAACAGTCGAATGACTTGGAAGGACCATCTGGCCAAAATGTTACTCAGTCACCAAAGAGTATCTGGGGTGACTCTGAGGGAGCTCCGCGAGTCACGTAGTAAACCTGTTTACCCGGCCATGGCGATTTATGAGGGTCAGATTCTCCCGGCGGCATTATATGGCTCCGAGTTCTGGGGGTTCGAAAATGTGTCAGATCTTTTCACAGCAGAAAATAGTTTTCTGAGGAAGGTGGTGGCTCTCCCCGCTTCCACACCACTGATCCCCCTGAGACTAGATTTGGGCAGAAGAGCCCTTAAGGACTTGGTGAGACTACGCCCATTGCTCTTCTGGACCCGTTTAAGAAGGACTGAGGAGCTTGCTAAATATGCTGAAGGGTTGGATGATCTTCTTCTGCTTGACACTGGAAACAAAATAGGATGGCTGAATAATGTGAGAAACCTGGTTTTCAAATTAGGACTAAGTGATGCTTGGGAGTCTCAAACGCCGCCGCCCAAGAAAGTGATTAAAAAACTATATTGGGATTGGGTACAGAGCAAGGCACTGAGTGGTTTGGATGGAGGTTCACTCACGGAGCAATTTTTGCAAATTAAATGGGTGAAAAAACTGGAACCCTTCCTCGACCTGATAACCAAACCTCTAGATAGAGCGCTATATCTAAAACTGAGGTATGGGACGCTCCCGGTGTATGACTTTACGGCGAGGTGGTCCAACTCTGGTGCCCCACTGCGTTCGTGTCCAGGCTGTGCAGCACCCAAGGAGACTGTGGCCCACCTATTCTTTGCCTGCCCTGCCTACAAAGTGGCCCGGAAAATCTGGCTGAAACCTGTGTGCAGGGAGTTGGGGTTGAGGTGTCACAGTCAGGCACTACGTGTACTTTCTTCAGATTCATCATCCACCTTCATGATATGCGGGGTGGCAAAATTTCTGGGTAGTGTGTGGGTGACGCGCTCCCGGTTACTGAAATTGCATTCTAGGGAACTAACAGTCTGATGTTGTAACCGTTGTAGTAAGCTAGTGACTGTGGTGCATTCCTTAAACCCAGGACTCTTTTTTTTATATGCCGTTGCATTTTATGGTTTTTAGCGGGAGAATTGACAAAGTATAAAGTATTATGTATATGTATTCTTTTATGGTGATCAAATTTGCCGAATAAAGATTATTATTATATATGGTTCAGTGATAGAATATCAATGTTCTAAATATCGAAGTAAAAATATAGAATGCAAAAATATCCACTCCCTGAATTTAAACAGGTAAGTACAAAAATATGAAGTCCAAAATATAGATATAAAAAAATATCGAATAGAATATATATATATACAATAAAACATATTAAATATATTTAATAATTATTTTATTTTTAACAAACTAAATTAAAAGTAATATACATTTTAACTAAATACCAAATGAACTTAATTAAAAAAAATATAAACACACAAACATAATAATTTATACATGTACATATATTTAACTATTATCTTTATTTAGAGGTCTGTTAGGATGTGGGGTGGATCGCCACCGCCCGCATAGCGGTGGCAATCCGCCCTAAATCATGCCCCGCCCACCACCGCCATATTAGTATGGCGGTGGGGACCCGGGCGGACAGAAAGACCGTCTGCCGGTTTTCCGATGGTCGACCAGTCGACCGGGCGGAGAAGGGACTAGATATGGTGGCGGTGTCTGCTAGACATCGCCATCCATATTAGCATGGGCAGCGGTGCATGGCTTTCCATGGCAAAGACCCCGCCATGGAAAGACATGCGGAGTCTGCTTTCGGGGGTGCGTTTTATTTTAAACATGAACACTTGGGATAATAATACTGAAGAGACTATTTGGCTCTATGACATACAGTGATTCTACTTACCAGTCTCCAATCGATCAGAGAGCCCTGGTAAGCCTTTTGTGTATAAAATTCCATACACCATCCCCTCCCAGGGCAAGATGTTCATGGACCTGGGAGAACTACAATTGGCATGCTGGATCTCTAGGTGAGCTTTAGAGGATAGGGAGCTTACTCTCCCCCGCAATCATTCCAGTGCTTACTAATTTTCTCCTGTGAGCACCTGTTGTTAGATACAGCATTCACTCTTGTGACCATTCTCTCCCACATTAGCTTTTACCATGTTATAGTGGCACATGAAACGAGGATCCCAAAATAAGGGGCCTATTAGGATGGCGGACGGACCTGCATCCGTCCGCCACCCCAGAGGTGGAGGGACCGTCCGCAGGGGCAGCGGCGGTCCCTCCGTGCGAATTAGGATGTGACCGCCACCCTGGCAGTCACATCCTGTATTTTTAACATTGCGGCGGGTGCTGCTTGAAGCAGCACCCGCCGCAATGTTAAAACTGCATGCAGTGCATTTGCATGCACAAAGCAGCAGGCACCGCGCGGTGCCTGTCGCTTTGTGCATGCAAATGCAGGGCGGTACCATAGGAACCCCCAATGTGCACCCCCACCCCCCCTTCACCCTGGAGGCCCGCAACGGGCCCCCAAAGAAAAGACCGTATGCCTTTTCGTGGTGGCATTGCCGCCACAGAAAGGCATGTCCCAAGGCTAATCCTAATATAGCTGGCGGTGTCTGATAGACACCGCCACCATATTAGAGCTTTTCCAACGCGGTCTGAAGGCGACCGCGGCGGAAAAGCGGCGGACGGTCTCCCCGTCCACCAATGACCCCCCAGCCATCCTAACCTGGCAGGGGTCTTTACAAACACCGCAGCGGTGAATCCGCATCCTCTGGGCCGGGGGTGGCTTCCGCCGGCCCGGAGGATGCGGATTCACCGCAATCATAATCGGCCCCTAAGTGTGGTTCCAACCTAACTATCTCAGCCACCAAGATTGTTAATTATGTGTCTGTAAATCTGGGGTTCCTTCATCCAGACATGGTGCAGATAACCGAGTGAAATTTAAAAATAACAAAAAAAAACAGGTGCTAATATATATACCACCACTTCTTCGCTGGTGGAGTATTGTCTGAGGGCAGACAATTGCGCACCATCGCAGAGGATAACTGATGGCCGGATGGTAATACATCCTTCAAGGCTGATGGTGGTTCTCCTATCCAACACAAGAACTAGGAGAGAAAAGCCCCACCAACTCAGCGGAAGAATTAAAACTTCCTTCGGAGAGGATGGATGGCCCGGACGACCTGATATCAATGAGGCTCTAAGGGTCTTATTATGACTTTATGTGCCTTTTAATGACAGCGCCTGCAGCATGTTCTACCACCATGTGACATGAATGCAACACCATGTAGGAACAAAGGTGCAATACCAGGGGGGCACAACATGTGCCTCTTGTATGCATCCCCAGACCCAGGAGCGGCATGGGGGCCATGTTAAGACTCCCCTCATTTCCTCTCCGCCATTCTTTTAATTGGCAGACTCACCGCCATTAAAGGGGCAGCGGACAGGAAACTCATATTATGCTCCGCAGTGCCGCAGCAGCACCACCAGCTTATTGTAGCTCCCTAACGGCTGAGCGACCACCCAACTTGTAATACTGGGTGGGCCCGCAGTGTGGTGGTCAGACCACCACCACGAGTATGGCCATCGTATGGACCACCATACTCATAATAAGGCCCTAAGTCTTTCTCTCTATATATCACAACATCTTCGAAGACAAGCATTCTAAAAAGCTCAATATTCTAGTGCACCTCTCACAGCTCGGAACTGCCACTACTGAAAATCAACAAGGCACACAAAAGAGAATCAAGGTTTAAGCCGTTTCATCTTTTGACCATACACCCTGTAATTATCTCCCTCTTCCCTTTTCCAGGAAAAAAAACTTCTGCTGCAGCCACCCCCTGGTATCTCCTTTTTTCGACTTTATGCCACTCGCAAAACACAGGTTTCCGGGTAATATTGTGGGAATGTCATGTAACCTACCATGCAGGGTCCTATTCTACCTGCATGGAATTTTCCATAGCAGAAAACTCTGCACGGGGTGGATTGGATCCTCTATGCAAGCATACACTTGTTTATCTCTGCAGGGAAAATATTTTTCCCCATAGACAAAGACCTTCCGCTATAAGTGCAGCAAATCTGAGTGTGATCCATTCCCCTTACAATCCAGGTAAGAGATTTATGCTAGCACTGTACTGGAGTAAAAATGTAGGCATGTGCAGAATGGAAAGGGTGATATGATCTAATTTGTGTATCCCACAACTGTACTTGGTTGTGGGCACCCTCAAACTTCAAAGGCTATTCATGCCTTGGAGCGTTTTGAAACACCCACATTTGTGCACCTTGCCTGGGAGCTATAGGTGCAGAGCTCTCTTCACACGTAAATGTCTGCGAGGAATCACCATGTGAATTAATGTCAGTTGTAAAAGAAAATTAAATTTAGTCATAAATACGTTTACGACTGAATTTTCCTTTGCAAATTGGAACAATGGGCGGGGCTGTTAGAATCTTAGACCACCTGACTGAGCTCACATTGCATAATTGTGTTGCATTTTATAAGCCCGTTTTTGTAAACGTCTGCCTGTCAACAGTACCCACCAACCTGCTACATAAATACAATTCACTGTATTGAATGAATTCACCATTTTGAAGAAACGCACAGACAACATACACAATGTAGATGAGAAATCATTAGCATTGAAATAGAACTCGTTTGTTTTGTTCTGCATGACATCGCTTTCCCTGTAAAGACCGTTTCACAACATTAAGCAGACTTTCTTGAACAGGGAAAGATAATAAAGGAGACAGATGCCAAGGCATATTCCAATCTATCTGAAAAGATCAATCTACCTACAACAAGAACCCTCTGAATGTAGTGGTGCACTTTTTTCCCAATTAAACGAAAACGTATTATTTCCAGCTCAACTTTGGAAACCAATAAACACTAGAAAGAAGCACCCACATTCAATGTATATTCATTAAAATGTTTAATACCTTGGGTAAAAATAGATTGCGTTTGTAAGGGAACCCAGAGTGTGGAGTTCATGTGAAACACTCTTCGGGCCTGATTATGAGTTGCTTGTTATATTACTGTGCGTTAAACCCCTGTTTAAACACGGTCATAATTATGAGTTAAAAGGTATTTAACACATCCGATAATTATCCCATGCCTAAGCTTCCTTAAATTTCAGAATTCAGCAGGGGAAATGTAAACAGTATTTACCATACCACTCGCATTTTGGTATGTTAAATCCAAAAATCAGCATGTTATTTCCCAATAACTCGTAATAGTGGCTATTTGTCGCACCCGATAAGTAACAAACCCAGAGGTATCATTATTTGGTAGGTGCGATATATAGCACCTTTTCTTGTAATCAGGCCCTTGTAATAAATGTAGTCATGATTTATTTAGACTCCACCCCATTCTAAGGAAATTCAGATATGCACCCATTTGAGTGAAGATGTAGTCCATATGTTAAATACATTTAAAAATATTTGCCTTGTTTTGGCATAGGTCCTACTTAATAAACATACCCACTGGATAGTACTAGTTCCCATTATGTTATGTTATGCTATGTTATCATACACTTGTAGAGCGCCTTATCACCCAGAGCTCTCTAAGCGCTATCAGCGGACATACGCCATCAGCGGAGCACCGAGCTATCCGCTCAAAGAGGCCCCCACGCCTCCAGGAAAAGCACAGACTTCAAATACTTCCTAAAAGGGAGGAGATTCGTTTCCATCTGGAGATCAGCTGGTAGGCGGTTCCAAGCCTGAGGGATGGTATTAGAGAAGGCTCTACCGCCAATGGACGCAAGGTTGAACCTGGGGCAGACTAGATTACATGGTTATATTATTATTATTATGGTTCCTTAGCTAATGACAGTAGCTTCAAACAAGTGTGAAGGGCTGTCATTTATCATTGAGGTACAGCAGTTGGGTCGGTAAGGGTGAATAAAGCTCACGGAATAGGGGCCCCCACTTTCTACTGTGCATTTCTCTCCCGCTATCCACAGCTGATGCTACTGAATGATTGTTGGAGCAAGAGCCATATATATACTTAAGGTGCTGTATTATGAAGGTGTGCATTACTCATGAAAACTGTGGCGGTGAGAAATCAAGAGGGCCCCCTGTTAAGTTAGGGTCACGGGATTCCTGCAGGGGGCACATGTTGTGCCTCGCTGTGTGCAGTCACCCCATTTCCTGCATAGCATGTACTTGAAAGGGCTTTGGCATTTCCATTGTTGTGCCTTTTTAATAAGCACCGCTGTGGAAATGCCAAAGGATAGTCCACCAGACCATGAGATAACTCATAATCTGGCAGGTGGCCAGTGGTTAAGTTTACAGGCCCGGGAGCAGTGCGCTGGCATGGCTGCCCACAGCAAGACCGCCAAACTTGTAATCAGGCCCTTATGCGCTTATATACTAGCCCCTTGCACCCCTGGTGCGTCATGTTGCGTGACGCACCAGCGGCGCAACCTGCTGCATGATATTTACAAGCACACATAAAACCACTCTGCGTGGCTTTACGTGTGCTTGTAAATATCGTCCCTTTTCATGCAACACTTTGCCTGTTTGGGGCGTGACATGGGTGTTGCTGTGGGTGTTACTGCACAACACCCATTTCCACTGATGCAATTTCCAAATTTACGAGCAATCGTAAACCTGGAAGTGCTTCAGAATGCTACACCACCCCAGGTGTGGCGTAGCGAGGCGCAATGAGGAGAAATGTTTTAATTTCTCCTCATTTTTTTCCTCTTTTAATGCTTGCTGCTTTCTACAGCACTCATTTGAAGAGGAAATCACCTCAATTAAATGTTTTTGTGCAGGAAGGTGCCCCTTCCACGATGCAGTCATCCTTGCACCATGGTGCAAGGGTGCCTTCGCTGGTGCATGGCAGCTGTTTGTGCACCAGCGCAGAGAAAAGCACAGAGATGCAACATATTGTTATAAATATGTCACATTCCTGTGCTTTGAAACTAACACATCAAAATGACTTGCGGCACCACGCTGCGTTAGTTTCTTGTAAATAGGGCTGTACGGTCAACATGCATCAAAGGAAAACCGGTCGCAAACGGGCAGATTCTCAGAATCTACCCCTTTGCGACTGGTATTTTTGCATTTGGAATGCATCATCTATATTCTTTCAACTTAAAAATCTCTGAAACGGATTCACACCAAATCACAAAAAACACGCTTTCTGGAGCAACATCTATCTTCTCTCAAATTTGATGTAATTCTGTTCAGCAGTTCGGGCTGTAGTTGTATTCAAAAAATGAAAAATCTATATAGACATAACATGTGGAAACGCGTTTTAGAACCCCCTTTTTTCTCGGCACCCTGCTTCATGGCTCACCCTGACATTTCCAACACATCAGCTGAATCAAACTAGGGGATTATTTTTTAAAAATTGTGAAGATTTGTCAAGCGGCGCCAAAGTTATTGGCAAAACAAATAAACTATTTTCCAATGGAAACTTTGGTCATAACTATAACTACCTTGATATTTTTAAAAATGTTCATTTATTTTATTTGATGGATGCTGGGATATATTTGGGAGTTAGGGCTGTAGAGTTATATTGTACATTTATTTTAATTTGTTAACTATGATGAACTTTATTAAAATAGATATATAATTTACATTAGAATAATTATATTACATTATTAATTTGAACAATTTTTAAGTAAAATAATGAGGCTTATTAATGTCTCTATTCTACAAATTGTTTAACATTTTTTTGACAAATGATTGTTGGTTGTATTGGTGAACTGAGTGGGTAGTGTTTTTATCAGAAAGAATAAATCACATATGAATTTGTGGATTAAAATGTGTAAGTTTATCAAATAGTTTATGCAAGATTTTAATTTTTTAATCTAAAAATGCAAGTTAGATTTTAATACTACCTTTATTATACACATTTTATATTGAGAAATTAATTTGAAATAATATTGGTGTTCAGCATTGTCTTTATATTTGTGTGTATGCTTTTAATTTGTTGTTTATTTCATTTGATAGAAATATATACAAAAACCCAAATAATAGATCAAAATTATATGCTATAACATATTATCATTACTTGGTAACATTACACATATTCTTTTAAATATTTGAATGCACACATTTAAAAAGATTTTTTAGATTGTATTTTTGATATTTAATATGAATGCCACAATATATAGTTCTTCTACAATGTTTGTGGGTTTGGGGTTTGGACCGGGAATAAAAAATTCAAACTCCCACGATATAAGCTTCCTCCAATGTTTTTGTAACTGGAGTTAGAATAGAAAATCTGACATCCGTACCAATATATACACTTTTTCAGTATTTGTAGCGTTCAGGTTAGCATATTTAATCTAACTACCTTCAATATATGCACATTCCCAAAAATGTGTGGGACTGGAGTCAGAAGTTAGAATCATAAATGTGCCACCCTAACAATATATGCATGTTTCCCAATGTTTGTGGAAATGGAGCTGGGATAATACATTTCACACCCCTTGAAAATATGCACTTTTTCGAGTTTTTGTGGCATTGCAGTTAAAGTATCGCCCCTGCCCCATTCAATAAGTGTACTTTACCTAATATTTGTGGGATCAGAGCTATACTAATATACAAGACCTCTTCTAATATTCGCATGTTTTCGACTGTTTATCAGACTGCAGTTAAAATGATAAATTCGACCTCCTTATTTATCTGGTTTACTCAATTTTGTGGAAGGGATCTGAGAATTATATTATTGGCAGTTATGTTTTTACAAATGTTTATGTTATTCACCATAGATCACTTAATCTATAACTTGAAGAATGATTTACTTTATTTAAATGTTTCTAGAATTGGAGCTAATACATTAAGTTGACACACGATCATTTTATAATTTGTTTAATTTAAGTTTTTAAAGCAATTTTGTAAATATTTATTAGATTTATCAAATATTTTAGAATGTGTTTTTGAAATTATTTTATTATAAAATAATGACTTTAAATAACACTATTGATTTTATTTTTAACACAAAATGATGTGAAAATGTAATACGCTTTCATTATTTACTAAACTTTTCGGAAAAAAAATAATTAAATGCAGTAATATTAGTTACAGATTTCTTATTTCTTATTTTATTCATTTTCTTGTATGAAAATAACTTAGGAAGTGTAAAATATTTTTATTACTAACTCACATATTTTAATTGATATTTTATTGAATTGAATTAGTTTTATATGAATAGTTTTTGTCTATTTATGAAAACTAGGCTTTTGATATCAATAATATGGTCACATCTCTTTTAAAAAAAATACGTTTTTGTAGACTAAATTACTAAAATAAATATTTTTCATGTTACAATTTTATGACATTATTTTGGCTGTTGGTATTTTTTGAATTTACACTTTCAGTATAGAAATAGACTATCAATATTTGTTTTATCAATATTTTTTACACAATATTTTTGTGTCAATATTTTAATGTACAGGAAGAATAGACTGTGTAGCATTTACTATGATTTGTATTGGGTGTGAAGCAGCCATCCAGTACTGGCTGCATACTTTCTTGATTTGCTGAGACTGAATGGCATCTGTACTGGCTTGTTCTTGTTTCCAATAAATTGCAGCATTAGGCATACGTGTGAAGGAGGCACTGGTGAAGAATTGGATTTTCCTCCTCTAAAGTTAGAGCATTTGGAATGGAGACATACACTTATCTGTATGCAAAGCACTAATGTTCTCCAGAATGTTGGAATAATGTTGTATGCATTACTGTGGCATTGCAATGAGGAGATCTGCATCCAAATGATACTTCTCAGATTAAAAAAAAAAGTGAAATCTTGAAATGGTTACCATTGCCAAATATGCTCATCACCTTAGCTGTTGGAAATGCTTAAAGATTAGCTATTGCTAGTGTACCTCTACAGAAAACTCCACACACAGACCACATTTTAAATACAATAAAATGCATACCAATTTAATACATATCGCATTGGAAAGGAAACCAAAAGTTCAGAAGCATCTTCTAAATATACTCACCTAAAGCAGGTATGAATGAAAACCAGTTCACTTCCAATTGTCTAAAAAACACATTGAAATCCATGTGATAGGATGCATTTATGTATTTATGCAAAAGTTTTGTTTTTTAATACACTACATGTCGCTACAAGCCACTCCTGATGATTAAGTGAAGTCACAGTTGATCTCAGTCCTGTGCTGCTATTCAGAGGAGAGATGACCTGTGGTGCACTGGTTCACCGGCCTAGGAGTTTCTTTTGCTGGATTTCAGAGTAGAGAAGGATAATAATGGGAGAAAATTGATGGAACTCTTCTATGTGAAAACTGGCCCCAAACTGAGGTAAGTCAATTGTAAGACATTGGTTGCAGGTTGTGAGATGCCTGCCCAACTGCATCGAATTTAGGCTGGTTTAGGGCTGTGTGAGAATTAGTGGACAAGGGACCAGAAGGATCTAGCTGCTGGCTGCTGCTGTGCAGAAGGCAGAGGCAGTAAGACGCCAGGAAGAGAGCCAGAGGACCCAGTGAGTTAAGTGGGGTTGAGCTTTGAGGGTGGGGTAGGTCTCAGGGCAGTTGCTGGGGATGGGGTCATTTTAGGAACAGCGCAGTGGATGGGGGTAGGGGTAGTGTACATTAAGGAACAGGGTTTTAGGCCTCAGGGGAGGGGAAGGGAATGAGTAGTCAGGGAGGTTTTTAGGGCTGGCGAGGTTGGGGCAATTTTTAGGGCAGTGGAAGGGGTTGAGGTATTTTTACGGACAACTCAGGGTTGGGGGGTCAGAGTAGTGTATGTTAAGGGGCAGGGTTTTGGGCCTCAGGGCAGGGAGAAGGGAATGGGAAGTCGGGTAGTTTTTAGAGCGGGGGTCAGGGTTTTTTTTAAATCAGGGTTAGCGTTTTAGACCTCAGGGCAGTGGACGGGTTTGGGGACGGTTAATGGACAGCACGGGGAGGAGGTGCAGATAGGGGGTTTGTAATTTAGGGCTTAGGTGGTGGGGGCTTGGAGTAGTGGTGACCGTAGCCATGCATACACCCTTACCATTCATGCCTTTACCATGAAATTACGTGGTAAAGGCATGTGTGGTAAATGAATGCTAGGTTAAGATGCATTCGTAGTTTGGGCTGCGTGGTAGAGGCACACATGGTTTAGCTATGCGTGCCTCTGTCATACAACCTAGAAAGACAGAGACAGACCCACAAGACATGAAGGATACCAATTCTGTGTTGTTCCTGTCTGATGGTGGAATACAGGGTGATGGAGCTAGGGAAGGGGGGTATTTAAAGGGAAGTTACCAATAGATACTCACTTGTGGCATTAGGCATCTGATCAGACAAGTGAGGGGAATTGGAAAGGAGTAGCAATGATTGTGAGGAGGACAACCTGTTGGAATGGAATCCAACAATTGTGATCTTCCAGGAAAGAACCCCTGGACAAGTGGGTGCAATAGGTGGTTTGTAGGTGACTATACCCTAAGAAACAGGAGATGGGGTGAGCAGAGAGGCATCTTGGTTTGACTGTCGACAGGCAGGAAAGGGGTACTATCTAGAATTAAAATTATCAATAGAATAGAGTATCCAAAATGAGAATATTTGTACTTCCAAGACAGTAGGCATAGGTGACCAGCAGACAGTGTAATTGTTGACATTGCTAATTTCATTATTGGTGGCCACCTCTTGCTGCTCATACGATGCCTTAGCCATCTACTCAAACTCACGGAATAAGTATATGCATGTTTGTGGCATGGCAAACAAGGTCTAAAAGGTTGGAAAGATATACCTGATGTTTAGCTGATGCTATTCCTCTAATACATGTGACCTCTAAGTCCTGACTCCTGGGGCCTAGCACAACAACTTGTGGGAGCACAAACAGAGCCACATGTGCGAGTTGGAAACTGAACTGTTATGTGAAACTTAGAGGAGGGTTCAGATTTTCCTGCTGAACGGTGAGGTTCTAGGAATGACATTGTAGACATATATGGTTGTATTGTGCACACCAAACATTTTGCTAAAAGGGTTCTTTTCAGTGGAACACATCCTGAAGTGTTTGATGATTGCTTCATATCTGTAAATTCTGTGAACCTTTTCTGTAACCTCCCTCGAATAAAAATACTGTACATCATTCATGTCAAGTTCACTGACTGTGCTATTATGAAGTTACCCGGTGGATGTTTAGGACAAATTATTTGTTTTTTGACTAATACATTCTGCTAATATCCAACTTTGAGAACAAACACAAAAAGTGCCAATACTGATACTCATTCAAACATCACATTTATACCAGGGGCCAGAATACCAAAACAAATACAATACATTTATAGCTATGGTTCTATCAGGTTTTAAAATTGCGGTCTGAACATCGGTTGTAATAATACCACCGCGATTGAAGTTAGGAGAATGAAATACTCTTTGGCGAACAACTTTAATACAAGAAAATGCGGGCATGAGAAAAATGCACAGAACAAATAAGTTTCCTTTGGCCACTTGATTCACCTACTGGTGAATAAGGAGATTGAAGTCTGATCTATAGAGATTGAGCTTGGTGTTCTACGTCCTGAGGAGCACCCGATGATGAATCTCAGTGGGTTCGAAATGCGTCGACTGGTTTCATTCTTGACCAAATAGGTGCCCACTAGGATGGGATTACCACTTGTTGCTCACCAGAGATTTTGTGTAAATACTATTTTGAATATTAAGTGAGCAAAGTAGGTCCACCATTTGGCTTTGGCCTCTGAATTAAAAGCAAAATTGATATGTTATAAAAAAGGATCAGAGGCATTGTACATTTAAAAAAGTGAGGTTCAAAAACCGGATAGAACCATAGCTATAAATGTATTGTATTTGTTTACAATTGTATAGTGATTTGCACTGTATATTTGACACATTTGTGTGTTCTTTTCTGCTAAATGTAGTGGTGTCTTCAGTGTATTTTCAATATTGTATAAGTATGTATATATTGGCATTTTTGAAAAAATTAGTTTTCATCAAAACAAAAGTATGAAATGATAAAATATACTTGATAGAAAAATAAAAAACAGTTCCTCAAACCAGACTGTTTAGGCCTTCTGGCTGGCCCCTGGTATAAATGTGATGTTTGAATGAGTATCAGTATTGGCACTTTTTGTGTTTGTTCTTACTATATTGGTCTGGCTTTACTGATTAAGGACCAAACCCATTCTAGTTATTACAATATCCAAGTTTGAGCATATTTGTTATTATTTCAATTTTCTGTACATTCTACTTGATCTTATCCTTGCCATATTGAAGTATCGGAGGATTGCCTTTTTCCTCTGGCCTGGCTTTCAAAGTGAGTAAATAAACCCGAAGGGAAGCCTGTTTAACCATAAATATTTGTTGTATATTTCTCAGATTTGCTTTTTGTTTGCAGCTTGGTCTGTTCCTCCTAAAAGCACAGTGAAGTTTCTAGCTTTTGGTTTATTAACATTTGGTGTATCCAAATGTGCGATTTTTTTTGCCAGTTTTTACATGGATTTTAATGGGGTTTTTTTTCAACTGTAGCCACTGCGCTGCCAATGATGCGTTAGGACGTTGCTGTGTGCTCTTTCTGATGTACAATGAGACATTTGGGACTCTCATCATTATTTTTGGGTTTATTGATTCACCCAATAAACAGTAATGTGATTTTAAAGCTCACACATACCCAACAAACGCATGCTAAGAGGACAGAAGGAGCAAACCGCAATGTTCTAAAGCACTATATTTAACATTTTAAAATTCTTAATGTACATAGGGATGTGTTTTATTCATGCATGTACATAAGAGTAATGTGTATCCTATTCTTAGACAAATTGAGGCTGAGGAAAAGATTGATGTAGCTCTTTCATTGCCACTAATGTAGCTTTTGTGAGGCACAAACTTTGTGAAAGAACAGCAAGCCGCATGAGTAATCTTTTTGATTGTTCCTTTATATTGATGCTCAGCAGGAAGCAAGCTCCATTAAAATGTTTGCCAGTCCAATTTTATACAGAAAGAGAGCATTTGAACACTCTGTGTGGCTGAACAGAACAACAAAATCTATGCTTGGTTAGGTCATTTACTAAATGTACTCCAGAGATATTTGTAGCTGATGTTTTGATGTTTTGATCTTAGCAGTGCATTATGTTTTCAGAACACAAATACTTCTGTCTAGTGAGTCAAATCCCAGAATGTTCTACCTGAATTAAGAATTGAAGCAATGGGTTGAAAGAACAGATCACATAAAAATATTTCTAAGCATATCACATATATTTAATTAATGAAACTACTACAGAAAGACGTGTATTTCTAGCACTGCAGTAAATGAAGACATCAGGTCCCAAAACAATTTAAATAGGTATAACGGGGAGGCTGTAGTGGCAAGAAGCCCCCTCAAAGGTGCTCTGAGGTTTTCTTTATTCAGGTATGTTAAAGCTTCATGCAGTGTCCACGGCCATTACTCCACATTTTATGTCTCAGCACACATCCAATGGCTCTTCAGGTCAGAAAACATGAACAACCCCTTGCCACTGACAAATTACTAACTCCATCTCCCTTCTTTATGAGTCTTTCCATGACTTGCTCCCACAGTCTTGCCCCCCCCCCCCTTTGGGATCTCAAGACAAGAGACACAATTAAATCTTCTGAGTCAAATAAGGCTCACATTGTTATCAGGAGACTGGAAGAAAGTGCTTTCAACGTATTTGAGAGTGTATGCTGTTACCTGCTTTCAGTTTCAAAAGCTGAAAGAGTTTTTCTTTCAAGATGAACTCTTCTGAGACAAACCGTCTTTACCAACATGCTCAATGAGTGCGGATGTGTCATGTTCATCAGTGAACCCTGTTAGTTAAGAACAATTACCTCTTTTGCAAAATAAGACTTGGTTGTTCTAAAGCTCCAGGAAAGTGCAGGATTTTATTATTTAACTAAAGCAATCTGTTTGAGGCAATTCAGTCTCATTGGCAAATGTGAATTCCGATCAGAGTATCACTGACATTACTCAACAAGCACTGAAGAAAGATCAATCCAGGTGAACTATATCATTATTAATGAAGCATCTTGTGCTGAGGTAAAGCGCAGTTGTTTGGAGTTTCAAAGACACAATGAATTCCCGCACGGATGTAAGCAAATTTGTGAGAAGAATTTAAGGCTATTTATACACTGAGAGACGATATCACAAGACACATTCTTAGCAAAAAGTTTCATGCTATGTGTATTTTTTAGAGTCAACAGTTAATAAAATTTATTTTTTAAGCAGAGGATAAAGGCTAACTTGGATAGGGTGGGAAAATAATACATATATGTCAAGAAACAGCAAGGTAATTGCTCTAGGCACAAAGGAGAATAACCAAAGTTCATAAGATGACCAAAAGAGGAGTCTAGTGTTCAAAAGTAAAATAAATGTATCTCTCCAAGCCAAAAGGGTGTCTGAACCGTGTTTGTGGCTTGGGGGCAAAATTCCCAGAAAGAGACTGCAGACAGCAGCTCGTAGTCCAGTCTGGGCAAATCCAAGCATGTGCTTAGCTTTTGTGGGTCTAGAGACCCCGTTGGCATTGTCACTTCCCTTGAACTCGGGCTCTGGAGCATGGGTGCATAAGTGTTTTGATGGGTCGGGTGGCAGTAGTCACTGACTGGCTTCTTGCACTTTGTTTTGAAAAAAAAGGAGCAAACAGGACAGCTGGGGCACTCACAAAGTGGATCTCACTGTACCTGAAGTCCCTCAACATGCAGGTCAGTCTTTCTCAGCATTGGTGTCTGGACTGGAAACAACAAGTTTTGGCTGCTGCAAGGGGTCCGGTACCTAGGTTTTGGTCGTGTGCAGCTCTGGTTGGTCCTGGTGTCCTCCTACTCAGTGGAGGAATCAATCTGACATTCAGGATCACAGGGTCCTCTTCCTGGGGATCTGCTGCATCGGGCTGGCCAGGGAGCGGCAACTCGGTAGACCACACTATGTGTCTTTGGTACCTGTGGCTACAGAGGAGTAGTTCCTCTACTTCAAGGGAGTTTCTTCAGGCAATTGGCAAAATACTGGCAGCCCTCCGGGTTCTTGGAGACTGCACAGTGGGAGGACTAGTCTGCTTCTTCCATGATTGTTGGGGGCAGCAGTCAGGCTGGCACGGTTGGCCCCAAGTCAGCCGTTGATCCTCGGTTCTCATGACAGGACTTTTCTTTGTCAACTCCTTCTCTTGATCTGTCAGAATCTGAAGATCTGGTATTGGGGGTACCTAAATATTCATTTTAGGTGCGTTAAAGGGAGGGAAGGATAGTCCCCAATAGGCTACTTACCCCTGGGGTCACTAAACCCCCTAGATTACCACTTTCCAGAATTTCTAAGTTTGCCATCATCAAGATATTCAACTCTGAAAAGTAGGGTCCACTTCAGGTAGCCCATTTTAGGGCTGGTACTAGCCAGGGGGTGGGCACACCTACACGACTAGCTCATTTTCCCACCTGTCCAGGTGCAAAAGGGCTCTGGACAAAGGACGTCAACTTTCTCTCCCTCTTATATAAAATGCTGTGGCTTCTTTGCAGCTACCCTGCCTTGGAATGTTAATGAGCAGATCAACCTGTGTGAGCAGATGTGAACAGCAGTAGGTCCTCTTTTATGGTGGAGGAGCATCGCCCCACCTGCTGCTAAGCTCCTCCGCCCTAAAGGAGGAATGAATACATTAACATTATTAAAATGGACTCATACTAACTCATTTTCTGGCTACCAGTGACTGCAGGGGGCAGTGGTGCTTAATGCTGATTGACAGCCTCAGGGATAACACAGCAAGTGAGGAGTGCACATGTTGGTTTGGCTGCCATCTTGCACCGGCCAACCTGACATGCACACTTCTGCTGCACCCATAGCAATGTTAAACAGCCGGGGGATTGCACAAGCAGGTTCCCAGTCTCAAACAGAGCGCTGGATTAGCCTACTCCATTCAGTCCTGCAGCTTCTCTCATGCTGAACAGCATGAGAGAAGCTGCAGGATTAGTCAGGTTTGAGTTGAAGGAAATGAAAGTTTCATCTTGTTTAGGCTACAGTCTGCAGCTTAGGAGTGAGGTTGATTCGCTTCTGTGGCTGAGTAATGTTCACCTTACATTGCACAGCTGCACCCCTTCCTTACACGGTGAATCAGCTGCCTTCTAAGGTAAATGTGCTCCCTTGTATAAAATGACTACTTATCTCCTTCAATCCACTATTCTTTATCCCCCTTTTCCTCTCAATCAATTGTTGCAGCTATTGAAGCTGTCATTTGAAATACGGCTTGTACTTCGGTGTTCAGATGAGCGAGCAATATTGGTATAGAAATATGAACTCTGTAAGTAATGGAGTAAATCAAGCAAGAACACAATGTGATAGTTAAAAATAGGTATGCATCATGCAGTCTGCAGAGCAGGACAATTCGAGCAATTCATTACCTGTATATTTGTTATCGTATTTTTGCCTGATTTATACCAGAAGTTAAAGGTCAGGTTGCTGTTATTCTTATGCTCGTCATTCTCTCGAGGCCTGCGGACTGTAGTGCAACAGTTGTAAGGACGATTCGTACTGAGGTGTCACAGGCCACAAAGTAGTAACACGCATTGGCATAGCTAATAGGTCTCGCTTTTGGGACCTTATAAGTGTTTAGTTATCCAGGATATTATACTTGGTGCAACAACATCAACTGGATCTTGGCTAAACACTTATATGGTCCCAAAGGCGACACCTATTGGCTATGCCAATGCTTGTTACTTTTGCAATGAACTAAAGGCATGTGTGTGATATTTGTATAGCGCAAATCTAACCAAAGGGCAGAGCCGCTCTGTACAGGGTCAAAGGCAATGTCAACAAATTATTGGAGAGGTAGCGATGTTCTGAAAGCAGAAGTGAACTGCCACTGCATCGTGATGTAGTGTTCTTTGGATCACTGAAAGAATATCGACTGAAAGAATATCGACTACCCAAAATATCGTTGAGAAAATATCGACAGTCAAAATATCGAGTTTCTATCTACAAACAGGTAAGTACAAAAATATCGAGTACAAAATATCGTTTACAAAAATATTGTTGTAAAAAATATCGACTTTACTAAAAACAATGTTTAATTACATTAATATAAAAAATTAATTACTAAAATATAATTAACAATACTTAAAATAACTTTTAATAATTAAATAATTTATGAAAGTAAAAAAATAATATTTTTTTAATCATATTTCTTAAAACATATATATATATAGTATAGTAACAAAATTTAATTAAATAATAGCCAATATTGTATATGTACCCCAAAAACCCAAAACTGACCCTGAACCCTAAAAATACCCCTTTACCCAAAAACTAAAAACTGACCCTGAACCCTAAAAATACCCCTTTACCCAAAAACCCAAAACTGACCCTGAACCCTAAAAATACCCCTTTACCCAAAAACTAAAAACTGACCCTGAACCCTAAAAATACCCCTTTACCCAAAAACTAAAAACTGACCCTGAACCCTAAAAATACCCCTTTACCCAAAAACTAAAAACTGACCCTGAAGCCTAAAAATACCCCTTTTCCCAAAAACTAAAAACTGACCCTGAACCCTAAAAATACCCCTTTACCCAAAAACTAAAAACTGACCCTCAACCCTAAAAATACCCCTTTACCCAAAAACTAAAAACTAACCCTGAACCCTAAAAATACCCCTTTACCCAAAAACTAAAAACTGACCCTGAACCCTAAAAATACCCCTTTACCCAAAAACTAAAAACTGACCCTGAACCCTAAAAATACCCCTTTACCCAAAAACTAAAAACTGACCCTGAACCCTAAAAATACCCCTTTACCCAAAAACCCAAAACTGACCCTGAACCCTAAAAATACCCCTTTAATTTAACATAATTAGCAATTAATCAATTAAATTAAATTAATTACCAATTACATTTTAATTAATTAACAAATATTTTTTAATTAACAATTAATTAAATATTACTACCAATTATTACATTTACATATTTAATTGATTATAATTAAATTACTTCCCACCCTATTCCCCTATAAACCCACAACCCGCTACAGAAAATACATTATTTTAATTTACATAATTAGCAATTAATCAATTAAATTAAATTAATTACCAATTACATTTAAATAATTAACATATATTATTTAATTACCAATTAATTAATTATTACTACCAATTAATAAATTTACATATTTAATTAATTATAATTAAATTACTTCCCACCCTATTCCCCTATAAACCCACAACCCGCTATAGAATAAAATTACACAATAATTAAAAAAATCATTAATTAAAAATAATTATAACATAAAATGACACTTTTCACACATATTATAACATAAAAACACTATAAATAATTAAATATTATTTTAAAAACGATATTTTTTACTATCTAGATTATATACTTGGATATTTTCACTGTCTATATTATTTACAGTCGATATTACTTCACTTACCTTAAAAACGATATTTTGGCTGTCGATATTCTGTCTAGTCGATATTTTGTCCAAACGATATTTAAAACTCGATATTCTGTCCAAACGATATTTTGGAGTCGATATTATGTCTGTGCACCGTGTTCTTTAACGAGGTCCGACTTCTGCTCTATCTTAAACTGGAGCATGGTTGGGGCGGCCTGATGAGTACTGGGATGTGGTACCAGATACCAGGTGCGGTAAGTTACCTGCTCATAATGACCATGCCAGGCCACCTGCAGCATTCTTTGTCCCATGTGGGACGTAAACTTTCCACAATGACGTTTATGAGAACACGATGTACAAAGCACTGTTGGTGATTGTTCTGGTAACAACTTTCTAAGAAATAGAAAAAAGAAAGAAATAACGCACCTCAGGCTATGCTGGTCTGCTTACAGGTCGTTATTGACCTAGGAGGCACCATACACTTTTGTGCAGAGAGGAAAGCTGGGACCTAGAGTGGTAAAACTTGGAATGTAGAGAGAATACAATTAGTTTCTAAAACACACTAAGCTCTGCACAACAAAACAACAGACTCCAAATTAATAGTTAAAAGGAACAGGAGAAAGACTTGTGGATATTGGAGAAGAAATTAAATCCAAGTACAACATGCAAATTCAGTGAACGTGTCAGATTACCAAAATAATTGCGGTTTTATTTTTTTAAATAACAAAAGAAGAATGGGGAAATACTTTTTGGAAAAAGAAGCCCTTGTAATATGTAACCTCATAAAAGTATTTACGTAGGTTTGTACAAAAATTGAGTAGCAACACATGTTTTGTACACAAAGTACAAAGGAACAGCATTGCACATTTATAATCTTCTGCACATGCGATTTTCCTGAGAGTCAGTGAAATTCAGGAAAAATCACAAGAAAGCAAGAGTATTTTTGAAAATCTCTTAGGAGCTCTAGCAGGCATTGCCTGTATGCTACAGTTATTAAAGAAACAAGCTCGTGGGCCTCGCGCTGAAAGTTTTAAAAAAATAAAAAAGGCGTGCAGGCTGCAGCGGGAGAGAGAGGTGGAGGGGTGCACCCGCAAGTGGTGCACGTGCGCTGGGGAGAGCAGTCTGCTCTTTTTTGAAGCACATACTCGTGCTTGGGGTGCGCCCCTGTGCACTCCCGCAAGGTGAATGCCGCCACACGCACAAGTATGTGCTTTGAAAAAGAGAAGAACAACGGCTAAAGGTCCTCCCAAGCAGTGCATGCGCGCTGTGTAGGCGAGACGTAAAAAAACAAAGGTGCCTTAGGAGGGCTGCTTTAGGTCAATATGTCAGGTGAAGGTTGGCCACCAAGCAGTTGCAGTAGCCAGGCTGACATATTTCCATGAACGGTTAGCACAATAATAAACAGCTCAACATGTGTGAGGAAGAGACGAAGGGCCAGCTCAGCAAAAAGTCAAGCTACTAGGCTCACAAGCAGCATCAACTCCAAGTTGCCTATTTAGCTGCAGAGTGTCTTTATTTTTTGTCTGTATATATGATCGAGACCAAAGACATCAAGGTTATTTCCTTTATAAGTGATATCAACGGATACGAAGTAACCAAAGTAATCGTATATTCACAAGTGATCTTATAGTTAAACTTAAATGGATACTCCAGGTTGATAACGCTTGAAATTAAAATGTTGCTTCCAGAAGACATGGGGGAGGCATTAGAGAAGAAAAGGAAATATCTACAACCCAGCCCAAAAATCTATGGCTAGAAAGTTTTCTTTGGGGACTTCTAAAAATTACAGAGAGAGTTAAGAATAGTTTTTCAAAATATTGTTTATATGGATAATCTTTTCATCAGGAGATAGATGATTTTATTTACCGGTACATTGCTACCGCTAAATAGGATTAGGAAGATGAAGGTATGAAGGATTTCTCTGAAAACTCTTTGTGACTCCAATGTAAGGGGAACATTTCGATATTTCAGGGGCCTCTGATTCAACTGTCGCTGAGCTTTCTATAACCAGATCTATGTGTTAGGGAAGAATATGCTATACCTGTTGTATGTTTTTCTGTGTGTATGTTGTGTGTGTGAGAGAGAGAGCAAGAGATGCTTGCACAACGGTGTCTGCCTGCACTGTTCCTTGTTGTTGGTGAAGCTTTGTCAGCTGCTGTGTTACCTGTTAGTGAATCCAGGTAAGCCCTTTGAGTATACAGAAGCCAAACCATATGCCTTTGTCGTCGTTCTTCACTGTGCAGATGTGGCCATTCTTGTATTGTTTTTGAATCTCGGCATCCCTGTGTTTTTCTGGGGTTTTCTGTGGACTCTGTAAGCTATGGGTAGCAGCACTATGCAAAAAAGTAACATGCATTTTACATTGTACATCCAGAGGCATAGCAGATCGAGAGGGGAGGCAGGAAGGGAGGGAGGGAATGAAGGGAGGGAGCAAGGGAGTGATGGAGGCAGAGCAGCCTAACATGCTTATGAAGGTCTCTGAAGAGAGATGGGGGAGAGAGAGAGAGGAGCGATTTTGGCATGGCCTTTATATCATCATACTGTGCTGAATACCTTACTGCAGCATTTAGCATATCCATCGAATGCTACACTGCACTGTATCCCCCATGTTTTAAGCACGGTCTTCATCACTATACCCTGCCTTATCACATAAAACTACCTTTTTGCATGAACTTCCACCAACATACTGTGCCGTTTCTGTTAGAGCTGCCTTTAGAATGGTTTAGCTCGGGTCACTGAAAGAATATCGACTGAAAGAATATCGACTACCCAAAATATCGTTGAGAAAATATCGACAGTCAAAATATCGAGTTTCTATCTACAAACAGGTAAGTACAAAAATATCGAGTACAAAATATCGTTTACAAAAATATCGTTGTAAAAAATATCGACTTTACTAAAAACAATGTTTAATTACATTAATATATCAAATTAATTACTAAAATATAATTAACAATACTTAAAATAACTTTTAATAATTAAATAATTAATGAAAGTAAAAAAATAATATGTTTTAATCATATTTCTTAAAACATATATATATATAGTATAGTAACAACATTTAATTAAATAATAGCCAATATTGTATATGTACCCCAAAAACCCAAAACTGACCCTGAACCCTAAAAATACCCCTTTACCCAAAAACTAAAAACTGACCCTGAACCCTAAAAATACCCCTTTACCCAAAAACCCAAAACTGACCCTGAACCCTAAAAATACCCCTTTACCCAAAAACTAAAAACTGACCCTGAACCCTAAAAACACCCCTTTACCCAAAAACTAAAAACTGACCCTGAACCCTAAAAATACCCCTTTACCCAAAAACTAAAAACTGACCCTGAACCCTAAAAATACCCCTTTACCCAAAAACTAAAAACTGACCCTGAACCCTAAAAATACCCCTTTACCCAAAAACTAAAAACTGACCCTGAACCCTAAAAATACCCCTTTACCCAAAAACTAAAAACTAAGCCTGAACCCTAAAAATACCACTTTACCCAAAAACTAAAAACTGACCCTGAACCCTAAAAATACCCCTTTACCCAAAAACTAAAAACTGACCCTGAACCCTAAAAATACCCCTTTACCCAAAAACTGAAAACTGACCCTGAACCCTAAAAATACCCCTTTACCCAAAAACCCAAAACTGACCCTGAACCCTAAAAATACCCCTTTAATTTAACATAATTAGCAATTAATCAATTAAATTAAATTAATTACCAATTACATTTTAATTAATTAACAAATATTTTTTAATTAACAATTAATTAAATATTACTACCAATTATTACATTTACATATTTAATTGATTATAATTAAATTACTTCCCACCCTATTCCCCTATAAACCCACAACCCGCTACAGAAAATACATTATTTTAATTTACATAATTAGCAATTAATCAATTAAATTAAATTAATTACCAATTAAATTTTAAATAATTAACATATATTATTTAATTACCAATTAATTAATTATTACTACCAATTAATACATTTACATATTTAATTAATTATAATTAAATTACTTCCCACCCTATTCCCCTATAAACCCACAACCCGCTACAGAATAAAATTACACAATAATTAAAAAAAATCATGAATTAAAAATAATTATAACATAAAATGACACTTTTCACACATATTATAACATAAAAACACTATAAATAATTAAATATTATTTAAAAAACGATATTTTTTACTATCTAGATTATATACTTGGATATTTTCACTGTCTATATTATTTACAGTCGATATTACTTCACTTACCTTAAAAACGATATTTTGGCTGTCGATATTCTGTCTAGTCGATATTTTGTCCAAACGATATTTAAAACTCGATATTCTGTCCAAACGATATTTTGGAGTCGATATTATGTCTGTGCACCGTTTAGCTCTACCTTACTGTTAGTTATCCTATCTACTGCCTTTAACATAGTCTTCCATAACCAGGAGCTTTGAGGGGCAGAGAAGGAGCGACCAGAGGCTTAAGCTCCATGTGCCTCACTAAGCTCCCTCGCCATAGGGAACTCATCCCAAACTTTTATACTCACCACTTTCAAACATCACCCGCCACCACTGGGCGTGAATACCCTCCACCTGAGCTTTATTCCTGAACTCTTGAGAGTCGAGGCCCTCATCCTTGGGAGTCATAAACTTGTCTCTGGCAGCAGGCTGGACTCAACCAGTCAGCTAGCACCCTAGAGGGAGGGTAGGTTTTAGAGGATACCTCTACGGTACTCTCTGGGTGCATGTATTAATAAATCCATCACTGGAATCAGTGTGGGTTTATTAACATAAGGTGTCTGATACCAAAACCAACATGTTTCAGTAAAGCCATTATGAAGCTGGAACACTTGGTTTGACCAGTGCCCAGTACATACCTTACATTGGCTTCCCTGCTCACTTGCAATATCTAGCAATCACACTAGACATCATAGGGGTCTATCTGCTCATGCAGATATGTCCTAATGTAAAATATAATGCACCCGGCCTTAAGGTTCAAGGCCTGCTGTAGGGGTGACTTACATATATTAGATGCAGTGACTTTGGCTAATATCCAAGTTCGAGTGTACCTGTTATTTTGTCGATTTTGCTGTGCATTCTACTTGATACTTGATCTTATCCTTGCCATATTGAAGTATTTCGCTTATTCAATTCTTGTATTTTAAAGCTACCCTTGATTTGAAGCTTTAACGTCTTCATTTCTAAACTATATATTTTTTTATGAGGATCGCCTTGTCCCTCTGGCCTGGCTATCAAAGTGAGTAATGAAACGCTTAGCTGTTTAGCCTTAAATATTTGTTGCGTATTTCTCAGATTTGCTTTGTGTTTGCAGCTTGGTCTGTTCCTCCTAAAAGCACAGTGAAGTTTCTAGCTTTTGGTTTATTAACATTTGGTGTATCCAAATGTGCGATTTGTTTCCCAGTTTTTCCATGGATGTTAATGTTTTTTTTATCAACTGTAGCCACTGCGCTGCTACTGATGCGTTAGCACCTTGCTGTGTGCAATTTCCGATGTACAATGACACATTTGGGCTCTCATCATTATTTTTGGGTTTATTGATTTACCCAATAAACACTAATGTGATTTTAAAGCTCACACATACTCAACAACGCATGATAAGAAGACAGAATGAGCAAACCGAAATGTTCTGACGTAAAGCACTATATATAACATTTTTTAATTCTTAATGTACATAGGTATGTGTTTTATTCATGCATGTACTTAAGAATAATGTGTATCCTATTCTTAGACAAATTGAGGCTGAGGAAAAGATTGATGTAGCTCTTTCATTGCCACTAACGTAGCTTTTGTGAGGCACAAACTTTGTGAAAGAACAGCAAGCCGCATGAGTAATCTTTTTGATTATTCTTTTATATTGATTTTCAGTGGGAAGCAAGCTCCATTAAAATGTTTGCCAATCCAATTTCATACAGAAAGAATGCATTTGAGCACTCTGTGTAGGAGAACAGAACAACAAAATCTATGCTTGGTTAGGTCATTTACTAAATGTACTCCAGAGATATTTGTAGCTGATGTTTTGATGTTTTGATCTTAGGAGTGCACTATGTTTTCAGAACACAAATACTTCTGACAAGTGAGTCAAATCCCAGATAGTTCTACATGAATTAAGAATCGAAGCACTGGGTTGAAAGAACAGATCATATCAAAACATTTCTAAAAATATCACATATATTTAATTAATGAAACTACTACAGAAGGACGTGTATTTCTAGCACTGCAGTGAATGAAGACATCAAGTCCCAAAACAATTTAAATAGGTATAACGGGTAGGCTGTGGTGGCAAGAAGCCCCCTCAAGTGTGCTCTGAGGTTTTCTTTATTCAGGTATGTCAAAGCTTCATGCAGTGTACAAGGCCATTACCCCCAGGTCCCTCCTGACCTCGTCCCATTCCTTAAAATATGGAGATAACCATCTCCACGACAGAAAAAAAGAAAAGGAGCATGCTGGGATACCCTACCCACTCCCTCCCACTGGGAGTACATAAGCGGTACCAGCCCAGCATGCAGCCTGTTGGTTGTGGAGTTTGCTGTTCCTTACCTGCTGTGGTCTTCCAGGGACGTCTCGTCGGGCTACTGGGCTGTCCTCTCCGTCCCTGATGTCCTCCTTCTTGACACGTCGTGCTGCTGGGCTTCAAGACGTTCTGCTTCCGTGGTCTCCTGGCCTGCCGGGCTTGCCGGGAGCCGCGTTGTGGGCGGCCGGTCCATAGTGGCTGGGGCGCCGCTCCTCCCGGCTTGTTCCGGGTTGTAGGCCGCGTCTTCCTGTAGCTTGGCTGGTCGGGGAGACGTGCTACTGCTGCTGCTTGGGGCACCACGGGCTGGTCTTGGGGAGTCTCCTGGTGTTCCTGGATGCCGGTTGGAGCTGTTCAGGGGCGCCTGGACTTTCTTTGGATTTCCTCCCTGGTCTCGGCTTGAGTGCTTGGGAGTGACTGTTGCTCCCGGTTTCCTGCTGACTCGGCGCTCGTTCCTGATGGCGCCTGAGCTGGTGTTTGAGGACAGTCTCTGGATCTTGGTGTTTGACTGCCCCTGTGGTAAGTACCGCATAGCGGTTTCTTTTGCCCTTGTTTGGTGCTCACTTCGGCGGCTCCTGTTCTTCAATGGGTGCAGTCAACGGGAGTTTTGCTTGACAGTCTGTGACCCCTGCGCATTGATTTTCCTGCACATTCATGTTTCTTTCCTTCTTTTGTGCGGGGTGCCTGGTCTTTGCTTTCTCCCTCAGGTGCCAAGCCTTGTGGATTGGTTTCCTGCTCCTTCCTTTGGCTCCTCCCAGCGCTGGTTTCCTGTGGTGCGCCTGGGCTGGATTCATGGGGGTGTTGGGCTGGTGGTGCGCCCTTACTGCCCCCTGGGTGAGTACCGCGCAGCGGCCCCCTTTTCTGCTTGCTCATGGGCCTGTGTTTGCCTGTGGGTTGTTCACTTGGTTTTCCTTGTGTTGGGTGCGGGCCATGGGGTTGGGTGGTCATGGCCGCGCTTTCTGTTGCCTGCTTTGTGTTGGGCTGGGGCTGTGTTCATGTGCCTGTTGACGCGGTTCCGTGCTGTGGCCGGGGTGTCGGGCTTGCTCGCCCCTTATCCTCCTTTGGGGGTTCGACTTCTGGCATTGTTGTTTGGGGGTTGCCCTTGCTCTTTGCTGTTCCATTTGTTTGGTGCATGAGGGTCTCTGAGTGTGCCTTTCCCAGTTGGGTTTGGTCTTTTGGCCTGTTCTTGCCTGGTGTTTTTCCAGGGTGGCTTTCTTCTTGCCTTGCTGGGTCCTGTGGCCTGGTATTTGTGGTCATATACTCTTTTTAGCGTTCTCTGTGTTTCGCTCTATGCTGCCTGTGTTGGCTCTCTGCGGAGGGTGGTTTCTCGTTTCCCCTCTTGCCGCCTGCTGTGGGTCCGTCTGTGCTGCTTGTGGTCTGCTGTTGCACTTTGGATGGGCTTGGTGCTGGGGAGGGGGCCTGCAGCGTTGTTCTCGCCTCCTTTTGGTGGGTGGTCGCTTGTTCCCTGGCTGCTCTCCTCCTTTTCACTGGTTTGCTTCCTCCCTGTGCGCCTCGCTCCTGGGGATGTTCGGGGTTTTGTCCCGGGGCCTCCTCCTTGCGCTGCTTGCGCTCTGCTCTGGTGCTGGGTTCGGCTGGTTTCGTCCGTTGCTGTTCCCTGTGTGCGTGGCTGGTTGCTTTTGGTCCGTTTGTTGCCTCGGTCCGGGGTCTTTGGTGTCTCCTGCCTGTTGCTCTGCCTCCGCTGCCCCCTGCTCTGGCTGCGTCGTTGGCTCCCCTGTGTGGCTGCCCGCTTTCTCTGCGCTTCTTGCTGGTTTGCGTCTGGGCTGGGGTCCTGTGGGTCTGCTGTGGCCTGTCCCCTTGGTGCTCTCCGCCTGGCGGTTTCTGCCTGTGCTGGCCCGTGGCTTTGTCGCCTGCTGCCCGCCTTGAGTTTTGGCTGTGTTGGCTTTCTTCCTCCCTGGGGTGGTGTCTGCCTTCTGGGCCTGGGCTCGCTTTGGGCGGTCTCTCCTGGGCTTTTTTGTTGGTTTCCTCTGGGACCTCTTTGCTCTGTCCTCGGATTGTTTGGCCGTCCTGTCCTTTGGGCTTCTGTTGTCCCTGGTCGTCCCTGGGGGGTGACTGGGTTGCTGTGCGCCTGGGTTTTCCCATTGCGGTTGCCTGTTCTGGTCTCCTCTGGCTGCTTGTCGCTGGTGCCGTGGGCTTCTTGGTCTTCCTTTGGTTGCCTGAAGCCCTTCCGCCCCTTGGTTCCTGCCCTTTTGTGGGTTCGGGCCGGGTGTGTGCTTCTCTGGGTCCCGGCCTGTCTGCTGCCTGCGGTTTTCTGTTGGGTGCTTCTTGCTCCCTTTTGGGTGCTTTTTGCTTCAATCCCATGCTCGGGGTGTTTGACTTCTGGTGTGGGCTCCCCCTTCTTTTCCGGGTGGGGAGTGGGTTTTGTTGTGCCCCTCCTCTGTCCTGGTGAGCCTTGGCCTTGTTGGGGTGTTGGCTCCATTGTCTGTTTCCCTCTGGTGGTGGCTGGGATTCGTTGGTCTTCCTTGGCTTCGGCCTTAGGTGGCCTCTTGTTCTTCCGGGGCTCGGCTCTTGTGCCCTGTCCGGTTGGCTGTGCCTTTCCCTGCTTCTGGGGTTGGGTGTCTGCTTCCTCTGCTGGGTGGCACTTTTTCCCTTCTCGCCCCTCTCCTTCGGCTTTTGGTTGTGGTTGGCCTTGTTTCGGGTCGTGGGCTTTGGGGGCCTGTCGTTGGCCCTGTGCTCGTGTGCTGGCTCTGTTCGGCCTGGGCCCTTTGCTCTCTTTTTCATGCTGTGGGTTCCTTCCCGCTCCCTTGTTCTGTGTTGGGGCGCCTTTGGCTTCTTCGGGCCCCTTTCCTTTGCTTTCGGTGCCGGGGTGGTTCCGTTGTGCTCTGGGGCCTGGCTCTGCCTCTGTTGGTTTTGCCTTTGGGTTTCCTGTTTTTGGCCTCCCGTTCGCTTGTGCGTTTGGGTCGCTGGTGCGCCTCTCGGCTTGGTTGTGTGGGGCTTTGAGCTGTGGGGCCCTTCTTTGCTTGCAGTCCTCTTTTTGCCCTTGCTGCGGTCCTTCCCTGGCCGCTTGTTCTCTTGGGCTTTGTCTTGATCCTGGGCTGGTCGTCTGTCCTTTCCTGTGCCGCTCCTTTCGGTTGGCTGTGGCGCTGGGTCCTTTGTGTGGGCTCGGGCTTCCTTCCTCTGCTTCTCCTTTTCGGCCGGTCTGGCTGTGGTTGGCTGCTGTGCCCTTCCCTGTGCCCCTTCCTGGTTGGGTGTTGTTTTGCCTCTTCTTCCGGGACCTGGTGGTGCGGTCTTGTGTGCCTCCTGGCTGGCTGGCCTGCCTGTTCGGCGGCTGGCTTCCTGGGGTTGAGCGGTGGTCCTCCTTGTTTGTCTTTCCTGTTTTGCTCTTCCGCCTCTGGGGGTTCGCCTTCGGTGGTTCCGTGGTGTCCTCCTTTCTCCTCCTGGCGGTCGGTCTGGTTTTTGGTTGCTGGGCTTTCCTCCTTCCGGTTCTGGGGTTTTTATCCCCTGTCTCCGTGTGGGGCTCCTTTGGTCTTCTTTGACTGTGGCCTGGTTTTACCGGGTCTGTCTTGGGTTGGGCTTTTTGCTCTCCCTCGCCTCTGTTTGGTGGGTTGCTGTTTTTTTTTTGTCCCAGTGTCTCCTGCTTTCGGGGTGTGCCTCGCTCCTGGCCGGTTCTTGTGCTCCGTGTTCTTCTCCCGCTGGGTTGGCCTTTGTGGGGTGCTGCCGCTCTTCGGGGTTTCGGCTGGAGTTGGCCTTTTGGTCGGTCCTGCCCTGTGGCATGGTGGTTCCGTGGGTTTCTGTCCTCCGGGTTCCCTGTTGCTCCCTTGCGTTCGCCCCGCTCTGCTCCCCTCCGGTGAGACCTCCCGCCCGGGCGGGCGGGTTTCTTCCCCTGACGGGCTCCCGTGTGACGGTGGGGCTCGCGCGGGTGTCCACCCCCTTTTCTGAATCATTTTTGTCCACCATAAGCGTGGAAGGGTATACTCATGACATGAGTCCCTTGCTCACTGCTCCATCAGGATTCAAGCAAGCCGGGCCGACGACGCCTGAAATGGCAGAAACCGGTCCCCGGAAGCTTGTCTCCTTTCTGGTGAAGAATTGGCTTGGTAGTTTGGTCTGCCCTGTTCCCATGATGCACTGGGCCAGGGACAGACTAATTTGCATATAGCCAGGTTCTGAGCTGGGATGGGGCAGTGAGCTAAATAACGGTGATGGATCAAGCCCTGATCTTTGGACTGGGTAAGAGTGGTCTGCTTGGTTCGGGCACTCTGTTCATCACCACCCCCTTTTCTGAATCATTTTGTCCACCATAAGCGTGGAAGGGTATACTCAGACATGAGTCCCTTGCTCACTGCTCCATCAGGATTCAAGCAAGCCGAGCCGACGACGCCTGAAATGGCAGAAACCGGTCCCCGGAAGCTTGTCTCCTTTCTGGTGAAGAATTGGCTTGGTAGTTTGGTCTGCCCTGTTCCCATGATGCACTGGGCCAGGGACAGACTAATTTGCATATAGCCAGGTTCTGAGCTGGGATGGGGCAGTGAGCTAAATAACGGTGATGGATCAAGCCCTGATCTTTGGACTGGGTAAGAGTGGTCTGCTTGGTTCGGGCACTCTGTTCATCACCACCCCCTTTTCTGAATCATTTTGTCCACCATAAGCGTGGAAGGGTATACTCAGACATGAGTCCCTTGCTCACTGCTCCATCAGTATGCAAGCAAGCCGGGCCGACGACGCCTGAAATGGCAGAAACCGGTCCCCGGAAGCTTGTCTCCTTTCTGGTGAAGAATTGGCTTGGTAGTTTGGTCTGCCCTGTTCCCATGATGCACTGGGCCAGGGACAGACTAATTTGCATATAGCCAGGTTCTGAGCTGGGATGGGGCAGTGAGCTAAATAACGGTGATGGATCAAGCCCTGATCTTTGGACTTGGTAAGAGTGGTCTGCTTGGTTCGGGCACTCTGTTCATCACCACCCCCTTTTCTGAATCATTTTGTCCACCATAAGCGTGGAAGGGTATACTCAGACATGAGTCCCTTGCTCACTGCTCCATCAGGATTCAAGCAAGCCGGGCCGACGACGCCTGAAATAGCAGAAACCGGTCCCCGGAAGCTTGTCTCCTTTCTGGTGAAGAATTGGCTTGGTAGTTTGGTCTGCCCTGTTCCCATGATGCACTGGGCCAGGGACAGACTAATTTGCATATAGCCAGGTTCTGAGCTGGGATGGGGCAGTGAGCTAAATAACGGTGATGGATCAAGCCCTGATCTTTGGACTGGGTAAGAGTGGTCTGCTTGGTTCGGGCACTCTGTTCATCACCACCCCCTTTTCTGAATCATTTTGTCCACCATAAGCGTGGAAGGGTATACTCAGACATGAGTCCCTTGCTCACTGCTCCATCAGGATTCAAGCAAGCCGGGCCGACGACGCCTGAAATGGCAGAAACCGGTCCCCGGAAGCTTGTCTCCTTTCTGGTGAAGAATTGGCTTGGTAGTTTGGTCTGCCCTGTTCCCATGATGCACTGGGCCAGGGACAGACTAATTTGCATATAGCCAGGTTCTGAGCTGGGATGGGGCAGTGAGCTAAATAACGGTGATGGATCAAGCCCTGATCTTTGGACTTGGTAAGAGTGGTCTGCTTGGTTCGGGCACTCTGTTCATCACCATCCCCTTTTCTGAATCATTTTGTCCACCATAAGCGTGGAAGGGTATACTCAGACATGAGTCCCTTGCTCACTGCTCCATCAGGATTCAAGCAAGCCGGGCCGACGACGCCTGAAATAGCAGAAACCGGTCCCCGGAAGCTTGTCTCCTTTCTGGTGAAGAATTGGCTTGGTAGTTTGGTCTGCCCTGTTCCCATGATGCACTGGGCCAGGGACAGACTAATTTGCATATAGCCAGGTTCTGAGCTGGGATGGGGCAGTAAGCTAAATAACGGTGATGGATCAAGCCCTGATCTTTGGACTGGGTAAGAGTGGTCTGCTTGGTTCGGGCACTCTGTTCATCACCACCCCCTTTTCTGAACCGGTCGGGGAGGTGGGCGCGCGGCTCACGCACCCGGTGTCGGGTGCGGTGACGCTGGTGGCGGCTTGGGGTGAAGGGGAGCCTTGTTTGGTGCCCTGGCTCTCCTCTTCCTGGCGGTTCCTCAGGGGTTCTGCTTGTTTGCCTCTGCTGGTCGGCCCTCTTTGCGGCTCTGCTGGTGGCCTTCCCTGGTGTGTTGGGGGTGGTCCTGTGGTTGGTCTTGTCTCTTTGTTCCTTCCTGGCCCTTTGGCTCGGCCGCCCTGTGCGGGCTGTTCTCCTCTGCTTTTGCCCGTTGGGCTGGGTTGGCCTGTTTGGTTCCTGGTTGGGTGCCTGCCTGGTGGTGCCTGGGTTCGGGTGCTTCGCCTTTGGGTGTTTCCCCCTGGTCGGTTGCCTTTCTGGCTCCTTTTTCCGGTGGTGGGGGCCTTGGTTTTGGCCCCTCTGGTTGCTCTTGGGTGCTTGCCTCTGCCCGTGTGGCCCCTTTCTGGCTTGCCGGTGTGGGGTCGCGGTTCTTGTTTTTGCTGGCTGTCCCCTTCTGGCTTTTTGAGTCTCGTTTCTGCCCGCTGGGTTGGGGGTCTGGTTGGTTGTTCGCCACTTCCTGCTTTTTCTTTTTCGTCCTTCTTGGGGGCTCCTTTTTGCTCCTGTGGGGTGCTGTTTTCGGTCTGGTGCCCTTTTGTGTTGGTGGGGTTCCGGAAGGCCGGGTTCTCTGCTTTGGTATTCTCCATATTTTAAGGAATGGGACAAGGTCAGGAGGGACCTGGGGGTAATGCCTTATTACTTACCGGTAATCTTCATTACTCCTGGTCCCGTTGACCTCGTCCCATTCCTTACTTCCCTCCCTCCCTCCCTTGCGGCCGGCCTTCCTGTAGTTGGCTCGGTGTTTTCAGGCTGCATGCTGGGCTGGTACCGCTTATGTACTCCCAGTGGGAGGGAGTGGGTAGGGTATCCCAGCATGCTCCTTTTCTTTTTTTCTGTCGTGGAGATGGTTATCTCCATATTTTAAGGAATGGGACGAGGTCAACGGGACCAGGAGTAATGAAGATTACCGGTAAGAAATAAGGCATTACTCCACTTTTGTGTCCCAGCACACATCCGGTTGCTTTTCAGATCAGCCTCCCACAGAAAACATGATCAACCCCTTGCCACTGACAAATTGCTAACTCCATCTCCCTTCTTTATGAGTCTCTCCATGACTAGCTCCCACAGTCTTGCCCTCCCCCCCCACCTTGGGAACTCAAGACAAGAGACACAATTAATTCTTCTGAGTCAAATAAGTCTCACATTGTTATCAGGAAACTGGAGGAAAGTGCGTTCAACGTATTTGAGAGTGTATGCTGTTACCTGCTTTCAGTTTCAAAAGCTGAAAGACTATTTCTTTCAAGATTAACTCTTCTGAGACAAACCGTCTTTACCAAGAAGCTCAAAGAATGTGGATGTGTCATATTCACCATTGAACCCTGTTAGTTAAGAACAATTACCTCTTTTGCAAAATAGGACTTGGTTGTTCTAAAGCTCCAGGAAAGTGCAGGATTTTATTATTTAACTACAGCAATCTGTTTGAGGCAAGTCAGTCTCATTGGCAAATGTGAACTCAGATCAAAGTATCACTGACATTACTCAACAAGCATCAATCCAGGTGAAATATATAATTATTGAAGCATCTTGTGCTGAGGTAAAGCGCAGTTGTTTGGTGTTTCAAAGAGACAATGAATTCCCGCGCAGAAGTAAGCAAATTTGTGAGAAGAATTTTAGGGTATTTATACACTGAAGAAAGATTACTCATGGAGAGACGATATCACAAGACACATTCATAGCAAAAAGGTTCATGCTTTGTGTATTTCTTAGAGATAACATTAAATAAAATGTATTCTTTAAGCAGAGGGGAAGGGCTAACTTGGATGGGGTGGGAAAATATGATATATATATACATATAAATATATTATATATATATTACCTACTGGCGGTCGCCAGTAGATAGTTATAGTTAGGATTGTTTTCTATAGGAAATACGCAACATTCTATTGGGAATAACTTTGGCGCCGGTGGACGAATCTTCGCGAATTTCTCAAAGAAGATGGCCCGCTCCGCTCTGCTCCTTCCCTGAAAGTTGCGGGGGGATTCTTCAAGCAGGGGCTGAGATAAAAGGGGGGTCCCAAAACGTGTTTTCCCCATGTTAATTCCCATAGGGCGGTTGGACTCACTTTTAGCCCGAACGGCTGAATGGATTTCCACCAAACTTGGCAAAATTGTAGGGACTGGTAGCCCGATGTGCCTTTGCTATGTCTGAAGATATGTGCTCCAGTGGATTTTGAGTAATTTAGGTTAAAAAATATATATATATCTATCAGCGCGCCCCGGAACGCGCACCGGGGCGCGAACCAGCGCGTAACGCGAGTTCGCGAGTGGAAAGCTGATTGGCTCTCGGGTGTCTGTCAACATTCCAAACAGTCCGGAGCGGCCGCCATCTTGTGTCTCGGTAGGATCGAGACACAAGAGGTGGCAAAACAAAGGGGGAAATGACTAAAAGGGGGCAGGGTAGAACCCCCCTGACCCCCTAGGTTTGATGTGGGGGCCATAAAAGGGCCCCGCGGGGCAAAAAAAAAAAATGTTTTCGATTTTCAAGGGGGTACGCGCACCGGGGAGCGTACCAAGGCGAAAACCCAGTGAAACAGTAAAATAATAATTTAAAGCACTTAGAGGTAGGGTAGCTTTGAATAGAGTTGTTGTGTTGTGTGGGTGATTTAAGTACCAGCATGTAGGTACCAATACAGAGTCTTAAATTCAATGTACACCGTCTCCTCTGTAGATAATTTGCATGTTGTTACAGAAGTTATTATGGTATATAGAATCTATACCATAGTCTGTCAGGAAAGCAGAAACAACATGGAGGCAGGAGATGAAAAAGAGATGTCAAATACTCATTGGAGATAATATAGTGGGAGAAAGGAAGTAACTATGATCAAAATTACTATGTAACACAAAAAAGTTGCGCAGTATACTATAAGTCTCACTTTATATTATAATCATTTTGGTACTATTTCATGAATTACATATAAAAATGAATAATGTCTGGAACAATTTTTAATTATTAAATATAAATTTATTGTTGTGATTTTTCAAAATTTAAAAGAACTTCCAAGATTACATCATCTGGAATTTCCTCAATTTGATTCCATGATTCTATTTCTTCAACACAATTAAGTAACTCTTGGTCCAGAGACTGATCCATAAAGTCCAAGTCATCAATATTTTCCTCAGGATTGTTCTCCACAACAATTTCGAAAGAAATATTAATTTTGTTTTGTTCTCCTTCCATTTTCTTGCTGTTAATTGCATAAAAAATAAATATATCAGTAGAGTTAGGGCACTGTTGGGTTTAAGTTCAGACAGGTACTTCTGAGTTTTTAACAGTGAAGTTATCTTTGGGCAGTGTATGGTATCAGGCAGGAAGTAGAAATATAAAAAAAGTGTATGTGAAGAAGCCTAAGTAAATTCATAATTATACCAGAGAAGCCTATCTCAATCTATAACTATAACAGAGGGACAGTAAATAACTATCAGAAGACGTTTTTACAAATTAACTTAAAGTGTCCCTTACAAATTAACAACTTACCTTATAGAACGGTGATGAAGATAAATGAGAAAATCCTTAAAAGATGTACCTCAGGTAGTTGTAGTCAAAATGGCCATGTTTCCCTCTCATTTTTCATTTATATTCATGTACATAACCAATCAAATGTCAGGAAATAAAAGTAGACAATGAGAGTAACATTTTAATTGGTTGTAAATTCTAACACTTCATATGTGTTTTAGTCATGTAATTTACCTCAGGATATTTAGACGGGGCTACAGCCCAAATGACTCAATGGAATTCCACCAAATTTGGGAAAATGGTAGGGACTGGTATGTAGTAGGACCTATTCTATATTTGGTGAAAGTCTCTCCAGTGGTTTTTATGTAAATTAACTTTTCAAATTTTTTGGGAGCGCTTACCGGTGCGCGCCCCGGTACGCGTACCGGCAGCGCTACGGGAGTCCTCCATCTTGTGTTTCAGTAGATTTGAGACACAAGATGGAGGACAAACAACGTTGGGAATGGGTAAAAGGGGGCACGGTAGACATCCCCTGACCCCCTATGTTTTCTGAGGGGGGCTTAGGAGGCCCATATAGGCCCCAAAAAAATGTTTCTTTTTATTTTTCGCGGGGGGAGCGCCCGGTACGCGTACCGGGGAGCGTACTTTGGTGAAAAACAGTGAAAAAAGTTAGAGTAAAGTAATCATTTTAAGTGATCAGAGGTAGGGTAGCCCTGAAAAGAGCTTTTGGGTTCTGTGGCTGATTTAGGTACCAACAAGTAGGTTCCAATGCACAGTCTTAAATTGAGGAGGAATATTTTATTCCCCTCATCTGAGAAGTGCACACCATCTCCTCTGTAGATATCTTGCATGTTGTAACGCAAGTTATTGTTGTATATTGAACCCATTACATAATCTCTCATGTAATCAGAAACAGATTTATTCACATGTTTCCGGGCTTTCTCAAATTGTGGACAAAATTGGTTGGACCACTTCCATTTCTGTCTTTGGCATATATTGGAATATACCAAGGCAGTTTGTGGAAAAAGTGTCATCAATTGCCCAAAGGTGTCCTTCGAAAGCATTTCCAGACCTACCCCAGTCAAAGTGCCTAGGTCATTTCCACCACAGTGCAAAATTATGAGGTCAGGGTGTGGCAGATGGTAAAAGGTTTTCACCAATGGTATCAATTGATGACATCTCAATCCTCTCTGGCCAATCCACTTGATGTCTACATTTGGTAAATCAAGGTTGTGAACATTTCTGATAGCTGCATACCTTTGAGCCCAGTGGATGTAGCTATGTCCAATAATCCAGACAGAATACATGGTGGGAGGAGGTTCTGGTGCAGTCAGATGAAGTGTAGGAGTGAAATGGCAGTTGGAACAGTAGGAGTTTGCAAAAAAAACTGTGGAGTTTCAGTGCTCTTGAATCACAAGCAATGATTGGTGGATTCAGATAGTTGAAAACTGAAAGTTAGGGTGCCTGCTTCTGTTCTGTGAAAGAAGTAATTTGAATGGTTAAGAAAAAGTCATTTAAAGAAACATTGCACCGGATAAGCTTGTGTATTGAGAGGTCAAACATCCTTGCTGAGTTCATTTGAAACATTGTAGAATAAACTTTTAAACCTGAGAGTTCAGTGAGGAGGGAGTTCCTATGGTAACAGGTAGAAAGGGCTGAGGGGGGGGAGGGTGTTGGCTTGAAAATAGAGAGGGAAGAGTTTTAATTGGTTAACATGAGGGATATGTGTGTAGAGTTAGAGGTTTTCTGTGCCATTCATGGTTGCAGTGCCTGGAGTACATACCTTTTGCTCTGCTAAAGAAATATTGGTGTGTGTGTCTGACACTGTTCTCAATCTCCCAAAGCATTTGTAAAGGTGAGTAATGATTCATTTAATATAGATAGAGACTTGTATACTCTATGGAGAAGATTTGGAAGCAAAATGTGGTTTTTTAATGTTGCTTTGTGTCATGTTTTTTGATAATGCTTGGTAAAAAGTTTTTGCTGCATAGAGGAATTGTATTTTGTAAAATTGTGAAGTTTCAGTAGTGACATGGAATGCTTGTACATAGGACCTGTGCTGTGTTTCTTTATTTTTTTTTTTAAATATATTTTTATTTTACATTTCAAAAGAAAAAGCACACGTTAAAAAAAGAAGCAAATTTTCCTCTGACATTTGTTCACCTCACAATATAAAAGGAAATCCTTAATCAAAACAATATAAGCTCAAGAGAAGGAAGCCAATACATAAACGAATCATAATTTAACATTTTAAAGCATTTCCTTGAAGAAAAAAAAAAAAACATCAACAACCCCTATCATCCTATTCCTGCCCTCCACTTCTCCAACGGTCCCCAAATCTTGATACCTCGAATCCTCCCTACCCTGCCTTTTCTTGCATATATATGTTTCTCAAGATTATATATAGCAATAAGATTTGCTAACAATGTTTGTATGGATGGTGGACTCTTATCTAGCCACACTCTAGCTAACATTAATCTAAACACAGCGGCTGCCATAAACAAAAACATTGCGTCACCCGAATCCATTTGGGCATTTCCCTCGTCGACCCCCAACATAATTAAACTTACTGTAAAGGTTATCTGTATCCTTAGTGAATTAACGAAAAAAAATTCAATATCCTTAATTAATGTATGTAACTCGGGACATGTAGCAAACATGTGGACAATATCAGCCTCAGTAGAATTACATCTGGGACAAGTGATACCCTCTGTACCCCCCCACTTCGCAATCCTAGATGGAGTATAATACAATGAAAATAAGGTTTTATAATGTTGGGCTTGCAAGGGGGCAGAACAGAGCATAGACCGACCTAATTCCAGGGATTCATTAAAAGCTTCCGGAGTAGCCTCTATTCTCTCCTCCCATTTAACCCTATGCTTATCTAGATCATCTGGTCTATTTTTTGCCAAAGCAGCATATATTGACCTAATGGAATATTCCTCTCCCGCGGTTATCCCTTCCATTAGTTCATTAGGTTGAAAACCCAAGGGCCCCCCTTGCTTGTTTCTTAAAAAACTCCTAATCTGAAGGTATTTAAAAAAATCCCTTCTATTTATGTTATATGTATTCACCAAATCCTCGAATTGTACCATAGTCTCTGAGTTTATTAAGTCCCCGATTTGATGTATCCCTTTATCTTCCCAGCCAGCCATTACATGATCAGCAAAAATATCTTCAGGGAAGGATTTATTTTTATAGACTTTGGTGTATCTATTAAACCTGCCCATGCCTGTTTTCTTCAAAAAGGAGCTCCATATTTTAAGTGCCGCCCTAAGAGTCTTGTAAGTCTGTCTTCTAAGATGATCCAAATCTGTAAAATAGAGGAAGCAGTTCACCGCGTTCTGTCCTAATACCGCTGTATAGGCTTCAATTGACGTATTAATAGACTTTGATGACCCTCCACCTCCACCTATTAGTCCCTGCATATACTGAAGAGCAGCAGCCAAATAATACAACCTAAAATCCGGTGCACCCCAACCCCCTCTATCCCTTGGCAAAGTGATGAATTTATAAGCCCTGCGAGTTTTTCCTTGGGCCCATATAAATCTGTTAACTACATTCTCCAACATACTAAACCATTTATTCTTGAAAATTAGAGGTATAGACCTAAATAGATACAAGAATTTGGGTAAGACCATCATTTTCAACACATTTGTGCAACCAACCAGCGAAAGGTGCAAGTTGTTTATCCTTTCCAAATCGCTTTTTACCTTCGCAATCAATGGCTTAATATTACACTCGACTACCTCCTCCAAGTTTGCAGAAATATCAATCCCTAGGTATATTGCACTGTTAACCACCCTAATATCCCGACTAGTTGCAAACCTATTCATGATTATTTGGGTTTTTGCCTTATTTAGGCTGTATCCTGAAACCAGTCCAAAATTCTGCGCCTCTACTTCTACGCCCACCATAGCTAAATCTGGGTTGGGAGTCAATATAGCAACATCATCCACATAGGCGAGGGTTTTCACAGTACAATCATTCAATGACATAGACTGAATCTCAGGATTTCCCTCTAGTTTGCGGAGTAGTGGGTCTATGTATAGGGCAAAAAGCAATGGAGAAGACGGACAACCCTGTCTAGTCCCTCTTTGTATACGTACTAGATCTGAGTGCCCCCCATTTACTCTTATTTTTGCGACCGGATTTCTATATAAAGCTTGTATGGCCTGTATATATCCTGGCCCAATACCACACCACTTCATAACTTCCCATAGATAGTCCCAGGCGACCCTATCAAATGCCTTCTCGGCGTCTAAGAAGAGAGCTGAAATAGGGTCGCCTGCAACCTCTGCCGCATCAAACATAGTGATGACTGTCCTGATATGCTGTGTAGTACCCCTCCCGGGTATGAAGCCGTGCTGTGATGGGCTCACCAGATGTTCTATACAGCCTGCTAGTCGTTTTGCCAACATCTTCGAATATACCTTAACATCTGAATTCATCAGTGTGATTGGCCTGTAAGATCCAGGGAGAGTTAAGGGCTTCCCTTTTTTAACGATGACAATTATATCCGCCCCTCCCCATGAATCCGGCGCCTGCCCCCCTTGTTGTACATACAGCATAACCTCAAACATATAGATCAGTAAACACTCCCTAAATACCTTATAAAACTCAACCGGAATTTGATCAGGTCCAGATGCCTTTCCTGATGGTAAACTATTCAATGAATCGATGAATTCCTCTAGGCCTAGATTAGATTCTAACATTTCTCCTTCTTCTACTGAGAGAGGTGATGGGGCAATATCTTTAAGATAATTGCTAATTTCCACTATTCCCCCTGTGTCTTCCCGTGTATAGAGTTTTTCATAAAATATTCTACAAACATCTCTTATCTTATCGGGGTCTGTAACAATGACACCTAGTGGATCCAATATTTCTTTTATCTCTGCAGCTGCCCTCTGTTGTCTAACTTTGACTGCTAGTATATGCCCCACTTTTTCACTGCACTCGTATGGTTTTTTAATGTTGCTTTGTGTCATGTTTTTTGATTATGCTTGGTAAAAAGTTTTTGCTGCATAGAGGAATTGTATTTTGTAAAATTGTGAAGTTTCAGTAGTGACATGGAATGCTTGTACATAGGACCTGTGCTGTGTTTCTTAATGTTATTTAAAAAACGATTTTGGGGCAAATGAATGGCTTTTACATTTTTGAGAAGGAATAAATAGTGTCTGCATGATTAAATAAATATATTTGAACCTTTCACAATCATGTCACCTGTGTTACCTCAGATTAGGAAGCAGATTGAGCTTCTTTCTTGTTGGTTTGTGTCATGTTTTTTGATAAGATAAAAAGATAGAGGATTTGTATTTTGTGAAATAGTGAGGTTTCAGTAGTGAAATTGAATGCTTGTACATAGGACCTGCGCTCTGTTTCTAAAATTTTATTTAAAAAACGATTTGGGGAAAATGAATGGCTTTTACATTTTTGAGAAGGAATAAATAGTGTCTGCATGATTAAATAAATATATTTGAACCTTTCACAATCATGTCACCTGTGTTACCTCAGATTAGGAAGCAGATTGAGCTTCTTTCTTGTTGGTGTCTGTCATGTTTTTTGATAATGCTTGGTATCAACATTTGCAAGATAGAGGAATTGTATTTTGTGAAATTGTAAGGTTTCAGTAGTGAAATTGAATCCTTGTACATAGGACCTGCGGTCTGCTTCTAAAATGTTATTTAAAAAACGATTTTGGGGCAAATGAATGGCTTTTACATTTTTGAGAAGGAATAAATAGTGTCTGCATGATTAAATAAATATATTTGAACCTTTCACAATCATGTCACTTGTGTTACCTCAGATGAGGACGCACATTGAGCTTCCTTCTTGTTGGTTTGTGTCATGTTTTTTGATAAGATAAAAAGATAGAGGATTTGTATTTTGTGAAATAGTGAGGTTTCAGTAGTGAAATTGAATGCTTGTACATAGGACCTGCGCTCTGTTTCTAAAATGTTATTTAAAAAACGATTTTGGGGCAAATGAATGGCTTTTACATTTTTGAGAAGGAATAAATAGTGTCTGCATGATTAAATAAATATATTTGAACTTTTCACAATCATGTCACCTGTGTTACCTCAGATTAGGAAGCAGATTGAGCTTCTTTCTTGTTGGTTTGAGTCATGTTTTTTGATAATGCTTGGTATCAACATTTGCAAGATAGAGGAATTGTATTTTGTGAAATAGTAAGGTTTCAGTAGTGAAATTGAATCCTTGTACATAGGACCTGCGGTCTGCTTCTAAAATGTTATTTAAAAAACGATTTTGGGACAAATGAATGGCTTTTACATTTTTGAGAAGGAATAAATAGTGTCTGCATGATTAAATAAATATATTTGAACCTTTCACAATCATGTCACCTGTGTTACCTCAGATTAGGAAGCAGATTGAGCTTCTTTCTTGTTGGTTTGTGTCATGTTTTTGATAAAGCTTGGTATCAACATTTGCAATATAGAGGAATTGTATTTTGTAAAATAGTAATGTTTCACTAGTGAAATTGAATGCTTGTGCATAGGATCTGCGCACTGTTTATTAAATGTTATTTAAAAAATGATTTTGGGGCAAATGAATGGCTTTTACATTTTTGAGAAGGAACAAATAGTGTCTGCATGATTAAATAAATATATTTGAAGCTTTCACAATGATGTCACCTGTGTTACTTCAGATTAGGAAGCAGATTGAGCTTTTTTCTTGTTGAATTGTGTCATGGTTTTCGATAATGCTTGGTATCAATGTTTGCAAGAGAGAGGAAATGTATTTTGTAAAATAGTGAGGTTTCAGTAATGAAATGGAATGCTTGTACATAGGACCTGCGCTCTGTTTCTTAAATCTTATTTGAAAAATTATTTTTGGGCAAATGAATAGCTTTTACATTTTTGACTAGGAATAAATAGTGTGTGCATGATTAAATAAATATATTTGCAGTTTTCACAATCATGTCGCGTGTGTTACTCTAGATTAGGGAGCAGATTGAGCTTTTTTCTTCTTGCTTTTTGTTAAGTTTAATGATAATGTTTGGTATCAACATTTCCTAGATAGAAGAATTGTATTTTGAAAAATAGTGAGGTTTCAGTAGTGAAATGGAATGCTTGTAAATATGACCTGCGCTCTGTTTCGTAAATGTTATTGGAAACACGATTTTGGAGCAAATGAATGGCTTTTACATTTTTGAGAAGGAATAAATAGTGTCTGCAAGATTAAATAAATATGTTTGAACCTTTTACAATCATGTCACCTGTGTTTCCTCAGATTAGGAAGTAGATTGTGCAGATGAGGTGAGGCATGTCCAGGGGTGCAAAGGAGGTGAGGCCTGTGTCCATGAGTGCAGTGTAGAGGACTCACGTCCTCTGTCTCTTGGACAAGACTCATCTCCTCTGTGCCCCCTGGACAGGCCTCAATGTATTGGGTATAATTGATGGTAACAGGGTGCAGATGAGGTGAGGCGTGTCCAGAGGTGTAGATGAGGTGAGGTCTGTTCAGGGTTGCAGATGAGGTGAGGATTGTCCAGGGGTGCAGAGGAGGTGAGGCCTGTGTTCAAGAGTGTAGTGGGAGAGAAGCCTGTCCAGGGGTGCAAAGGAGGTGAGGCCTGTGTCTAAGACTGCAGTGGGGGAGAGGCTTCATGAAGTCCATTCCACTGCCCTCTTAGACACAGGCCTCAACACCTCTGCTCCTCTGGGCAGGCCTCACCTCATCTGCACTCCTGGTTAGGCCTCACCTTATCTGCATCCTGTTACCATCAATTATACCCAATACATTGAGGCCTGTCCAGGGTGCACGGAGGAGGTGAGGCTTGTTCAAGGGTCAGAGGAGGTGAGTCCTGTCCAATGCACTCTTCGACACAGGCCTTATCGCTTCTGCACCCCTGGACAGGCCTCACCTCATGTGCACAATGTACTTAATAATCTGAGAAAACACAGATGACATGATTGTGAAAGGTTCAAATATATCTATTTAATCTTGCAGACACTATTTATACCTTCTCAAAAATGTAAAAGCTATTCATTTGCCCCAAAATCGTTTTTCCAATAACATTCAAGAAACAGAGCGCTCGTCCTATGTACAAGCATTCGATAAGTAAACAGATTGTGCAGATGAGGTGAGGCCTGTCCAGGGGTGCAGAGGAGATAAGCCCTGTCCACAGCACTCTTGGACACAGGAATTACCTCCTCTGCACCCCTGGACAGGCCTCACCTCATCTGCACAATCTGCTTACTAATCTGAGGAAACACAGGTGACATGATTGTGAAATGTGCTAATATATTTTAATCATGCAGATACTATCTAATCCTTGTCAATAATGTAAAACCAATTCATGTGCCCGAAATCTTTTTTTTAAATAACATTTACAAAACAGAGCACAGGTCATATGTATAAGCATCTCACTCATTTAGAAAATACAATTCCTTTATGCACCAACATTTCTTTAACAAGCATTATCAACAATGTATTAGTCTCTATTATATTCTCTTCCTGACTTACTCTATTTTTCCACCTGTCCCCTTCTAACACCCTCTCTCTGACTTATTCCTTTTTACATCCTGACTCTGTGTTACACTCTCCTACACTCTCTCTTTGTCTTACTTTCTCTTACACCATGTCTCTAATTTATTCCCTCTCTCTCTTTTTTACAGCAATTTGTAAGTCATACTTTCTCTTACATCCTCTTCCTGATTTACTCCGTCTTACAACCTTTCTCTTTGTAACATTCTCTCCCAGACTTACTCCCTATTACACTGTTTGTCTGTTTTACACCCTCTCTCCCTCTTTCTGATTTTTTTATTCTCTTCCTCTCTTCCTGTTACACCATCTGTCTGACTTACTCCGTGTTACATCCTCTCTCTGATTTACTTCCTCTTACACCCTCTCTCAAACTTACTCTCTCTCTCTCCCTTTTACAGCCTCTCTCTGTTTTAGTCTCTTTTACATACTCTCCCCTTCTAACACCCTCTCTCTGTCTTACATCCTCTTACACCCACTCTCTGTCTTACACCCTGTTACATCCTTTTTCTGACGTATTCCCTTTGTCCCTTTCTTTGACTGACTCCCTCTCCCTATTACATCCTTTTTCTGTCTTACAACATATTATACACTCTTTCTGTCTTACTCCTTCTCTATGTTTTACTCCCTCTACCTGTTTCTTTGTCTGACTCTCTCTGTCTTTTTGTGTTAGTTCCTCTAGCTTTTTTTCTCTGTCTTACTCCTAGTTACATAGTTGCTGTGATATAAACTTGGATATGTTGTAAACTAGTGTTCATATCGTTTGCTTATTGTCATTGCTTTGTTGTTTGGTAATAGTGATCTAAAATGTGTTATCTTTTTTCTTTAACACAGATTGAAATCAAGATTTCAATAGCAAGGAAATATGCCCTCAAGGCAGAGGAGAAGAAAAGATGCCAAGCGGAAAAAAATCAAAAACAGCAACGGAATTAAAGCACTCCTCTACAACAAATACTTCAAAAAACAGGAAAAAAGCTCATGGTAAGACAACTAAGTCTTTCTTTCGGAACATATGTAGATAAAAAAAAATGTTGATGAGAATGTGAATAAACAGAAGGAGAATTTGAAAAGGAAGGAGAGGCCCCCCAAAAATGTTACTACTGGAGCAGGAGAGAATAATATGTATAGGAATAGAAGGCAAAACCAATTTAGGGACATTCATAAACGAATGTTTCGCAATAGGGTGGTTTTAAATTTGTTAAAAAATATTAAGAAAGGTAAACAGAGAGCTGCTTTTTATAAGAAAAAGAAAAGTGTAGAGAAGATTGTTGATCAGGCTTTTGAAGTTAAGAAAAAATTATTTATTTTAGTAATCAATAGAATTAGGACACTTAACAAGACAATTGATGTTTTCAAATCAAACAGTAGATGCAAAAGAGTAATTAATCGGACTAATTTTTTAAACGTTTTTTCTGGAGAATGGATGCATAGTTCAAGTTGTGAGCCATTTTTTAATGAGGAGAGTTACTTCCAGGAGAATGATTTGGTGCATGCAGTTGACACCAGTGGTCGAGCATATGAGGTGAAAGACGGTTCTCCGATTGAAAAAGAGAAACTTGTGTCTAGAGATGCAGAAGAGGTGTTAACTGATGAAGTTTTAGGGAGACGTACTAAGGGTCCAGTGTACACTTGGAAGTGTAGTAGTATTTGTAGTGTGCGACAGGATTCAATCGATTTGCTTCGTAATTTCTTACGTACATATAGTAAGAAAAGTCTAAAACAGAAAATGAAGATGTTGCAAGACTTAGATCCTGGCAGAGCGAGAGAAAACACAGGTTTGCGAGGGCATTCACTGGCTTGTCTTTCTAGAAAAGTATGTCAGAGTGTTTTTCATCATTTTAGGATGTTAGCAGTGCATCATAACAAAATGAGGAAATTAGTGAGAAGGTTGTATTATGCAAAAAGTCCAGCACTTAAGCTTAAACAATTAAACAGTGCTCTTTTGCATGGAACTGAATTAGATGTGAAGAAGATTTGTGAAGAAATTGAGATTTGTTATTTTGGTGAAAAAGAGGACATTGTAGAAATTAACACAGTAATAGTGTCATGTATTCCTATAGGTTCTGAATCGATCCCCCTATTCCTGACCCTATTCTAGTTAAACAAACCAACAAGTTAACTAGCAGTCAGCCCATGAGGCAGAAAACCCCCATGATGCAGATACCGTTATCTGACGCAGTCACACTACGGCACAGGAACGTGTTATCTGATTAGGTCATAACGCTTGCGATCTAATTAGACAAGCGATATTCCTCCAGCCCCTGATAAGGCATACGGAGTTCTCATAACAAATCAAACCTATGACAACCTGGGCAAAACCCTGCGGCCATTGTTTTGATTTCACCGAGAACTTCAGTAAAAGAATGTGCTAACGAGCAAGTCGTATGACATCCTTATTGACGTATCTATGTCCATCCTTACGTCAATCTCGTCACCTTAAAGGTATAAATATTACCGATCTTGCCCTATGCAAACACACGCGTGGTGACGAGACAGAGCAGCCATACTTGCCGAAGCCAAGAGCAGAGCAGACCCCGCTGGCAGCAGCCCCGCCTTCCTGACGCGCTGAGAGACGCGCTGCTTTCTCCTGCCGAGAATCCAGCACCGGCGTTTCTGGGTAGCCCTCGCAGGCAGCCTGGAATATCGAGACCAGAGAGAGAGATACCATTCCTCATTCATCCTAACTTCCAGGTACAGAACTGAATGACCCCTCACAGAGAATTCTTTAGTTATTCACTTGGCAAAAACAAACTTAACTTAAACTGTAACTTTCTATTCCCGCCCACGTATTAGACTTAGGTCAGGTACACGGGGTAGGCGTATTTAGAAACACCAGTTGAGTACGTTTAGTCAAATGTATATGTGTATGTAATATATTTTATTCATTTTAAAACATCATATGGCTTAGAAACCATATCAATGTTTTTACAGTATTATTTTATACTATTGCTTTTAATGTATGCACTTTACTTAGCTATAAGTATTGCAATAATATCGATCCATTTCTCTTGTATGAGAAAAGAGACTGATCAATAAATAACACCTTTTTATTGAACACGCCCGTCTCTTCCTTTTCTCTACATTCTGATGAGACTAAGAATGCACGTACTGACTGAGTAAAATAATTTGCCTTTTGTTCACACGACTCTCGAGATACACTCTTGATTAGGGGAGAGCAAAGTTGTCATGTTCTATGGTTGTCAGAAACTAAATCCCTTCTTGTCTAATCAGGGGAGTTAATTCTTTCCTGAACATTCGAGAAAGTTTCTAGTGAACTCTGAGCTAAGCTGGCAAACCCAAAACTTTAAGTCTAGTATCGACAGTAGTAGACCTAGTTAACGTCTGGCCTAGGCCTTTACTGCTGTAGGTATTATTCCAATGCACAGAGCCTATTGGGATGATAGGAACTACACTACATGGCGCCCAACGCGTTTGGAAAGGGCGATAAAACTAACGTAAGACATTTAGAGTAACTCAGTCGTGCTTTCTCACTCAGACCCCTTTTCCCAAATACTCCAAAGACGTCTGGAGTGGGTGAAAGGTTATATCCGCCAGACCTCGCAGGAGGGAACTCCTATGTATGGTTCTTGGTATAGTCAACGTTGAAGGATACACTGTTCCAAAATATTGTGCATCTAATCTTTGTTTCCATAAGAAACCTGATCTGCAAACAAAAGAAATAACCTTCAGGACAGTAAAATGTCAGACAATGAAGAAGAAAGAGAGGCAGTTAGATTAGCAGCTGAACTCGCAGCGGCTGATGCTGCAGCACTAGATGCGGACGGGGATATAATACTCATCCCGGTCATCAAAAGGAGATCTATAACCCTGAAACTTATAGAAAATGGACTGACACCTAGAGGTGGCACAGTCATATTCGTAATTGAGGCACACGAATATCGGCAGACAGAGGTATACTATTCATGGATACATTTTCCAGCAGCAAATGCTGTAACAAAGTACTTCCACTATTACAAAATAGAGGAACCTCCTAATGAGTACACTCCTTTCGAGGAGGTGGAAGTACCACTCAAATTTCAAGAGCATTTGCTCTTATTTGATGGTGCCCTAAAACATAACAATCACATCACCAGGCTCGGTCCTTTAGGTAGACCAGGAGCAACGTGGCCGGTCCTAGCCGGATACACACCACATCCAGACATCGATGGGATGTCTGCACCAAACCTTTTAACACAGCTAAAACAATTAATAAAAATTCATAGACAATTAGTTCAGTATGTGATGCGGACATCAACAATTCAGCCAGCGATTAAACTTCCACAGCTGACCCCTCACCAGGGGAACACAAATAAAATTACACCACAGAACATCCAGTCCTGCCTAGGGAAAGTACCGGCTAAACGGGAACAAATACCATTCTGGTTGGCACAGAAAATCACCCAAATAGAGGCGGTGTTTCCTGACACCACCCCGCTAGAAAAACACAGGATTCTGACTATCTGTCTCCCAATGGGAATCGCACCACACATTGAGGACTGTGACACTTGGGGTACAGTCTTTGCTTCCATCTACACAAAAACGCACGGTGTTCCATCCATTTCGGTAATACCAGATGTGCTAAAACAAATTCAAGATGAATATGGTCCTGAACCCGCTTTAACTCTTGGTATGAAATTACTAAAAGACTTCAAGCAGGTCTCAGCTATACTATTAGCCAACATAAAAGGAGAAGCAGCAAACGTGGCGATCCGCCAGAAGTTAAAAGAGACAGATATAGCAGACCAACCAGCTGAAATTGCCAGAATCATAGAAAAATCCTATGAGGAACTAGGTAGAGATAGTTTAGGTGGAATACCAGTAAAACCGCAACTGACTGAAAGTCCAGAAAAAATATTTTTTAATAATAATTCACCAAAAAAGAACTGGGATGGAAACAAACAATCCAATACTAAAGAAAAGAAATTCCAGTCCCGAGGAAGGTCTCCTAGGCGAAGAGAAACATCTCCGAACCAGAGACACAGGTCACCTCAGAGTGACCCCTCTGGGAAAAGATATAACCTTAGAAATAGGGATAATATAAAAAAGCCTGATAGATATCAAGACATTGATACACGTCCCGCTCAATCTTTTCAGACTTCCTCGCAGAAATCGGAAAGAAGAGGACGATCAGAACAAAGAGAAGAGCACACCAAGTCCAAAGACAAGGAACTTGCTCAGCTAAAAAAGAAATTACAATTTCCAAAAAAGAAGGTAGCCAGTATCAAGGTAGTTAACAATGCCGAGAATACTGAGGACACAACTGAAAAACGGAGAGTGGGCTCAGACAATGCTAGACAGTGCAGCAGAAGTGAGCATAGCTCGCAAAGTCCTTATGAATCATCTGGAGACAGTGGACACGAATGAATATCTTCAAGTGGAAACTGCGGACACCAGAGTTAGCAAACCTCACAAGATATACGAGATAACATTACGTATAGAGGGAGATAAGACTAGGAAAATAAGGGGACTATTTAGGGATAACCTATCCGAGGCCTATGACATCCTTCTAGCTGAAAAACACTGGCCACCAGAGTTTGTTAGGGAGTGCCCTCATGGCGAAGAAATAATCATGCCTGCCTTCTCGAATCATATCCCGATTCATAAAAAATACACACTTGCCAGAAAATGGGCAGTGGCTTTAGCTCCTGCCTTATATAAAAATCATGTAGGATGGGATGAGGACTCTCCTCCTCACAAAATCCAGTTAAAATCACAACCAACTGCACAAAGGCAGTACCCAATTAAGCAAGAAGCTAAAAAACAGGTAAATGAAATACTAGATCAGCTAGAATACCAGGGGGTGATTGAAACTTGCACCTCACAAATGAACAACCCTTTGTTTCCGGTCTCCAAACCAGACAATTCATATCGTCTAGTTTTGGATTACCGACACCTTAACACATGTTGCAAAACTTTTGCAGTGCAAAACTCACACAGTGCTGCACTAATGAATAACATAGTGCGCAAAAAATACAAAACAACCTTGGACATCTCTAATGGATTCTTTTGTCAAAACATAGCACCAGAGAGCAGATATTTAACTGCATTCTCAATAAATGGCACTCAAAAACAATTCTGTCGGTTAGCCGAGGGGTACAAGAACAGCCCGGGGGTATTCTCAGCGAGAGTAACAGAATTACTACAACTATATGATGATGAAGCATTATCTTATGTCGATGACATCTACTTAACAGATGATGACTTACTTGAAGAGAGTGAACACCATAATACTTGGGTTCGCTGCAGAGGGTTACAAATTCAACTTTAAAAAATCCAGAATTGCCCATCTGACAGTCCTATTCTTAGGATATAAGTTATCAAGTATAGCCAGGCTGACAATTTTCTAAGAACTAGAAGAAATGGAAAATCTAGAATATGAAAAAACATTCCCTCTGCCTATCGACATTCTGCCTTTACGACATTACGCCTGTGTAATCTATACAGACGGACATGCTCAACCCCCCGTTTGGGGAGAACAGGCATACAACCCCACATGTGAGATTACAAAAGAAGTGTGGCGCGGAGGTAAACTAAAACATCTATTAACAAAAACACACTCAGTAGAAACTAATTTAGAACAACAAACTGAGATAGTAGCTTTGAAAATGGCGCTAGATAATGCGGATCGCGAATTCCCGACACTTATAGTGTCAGATTCATATTACTGCGTCAAATCATATAACAAGGATTTGCAGACATGGATTCAAAACGGTTACAAAGATGACACAGATGCACCAATAAAGCAGAAACTGCTCTGGGAACAAATAGCTCTTTTACAAAAAGAACTACCAAAGACTCACGTGACACACTCACTGAGTCATCAGCGTGATGGCGTTCACGTTGCAGGGAATTCATTGGCTGAGACAGCCACAGCGGCAGCCACTAAATCGGCTCCCGTAGATCGAAAAAAGCGTACATTAAAATACATTGACGGTGAAACAGTGCTGGCAGTGAAAACGTCATCAAAAGGCGACTGCTCAGCATTACCGATCAACTACCCACTCAATTATACATACATAATCGATGCAAACTCCGTCCCTTTTGCTCGAATCCCTGGAGTGGGGGATAGAGTGATTCCAAACATGGACAGGAGAAACTTGTTAATCGCAGACGCACATATGGGCGAGGGTCTCAGACACCTCAAACTAAAAGATTCTCTGGAAGAATTACAATCACGGTACTGGTGGCCAGGCATGAGTCTGCGTCACACCATGTTTGTAAAAAATTGCCCAAACTGCAACAGAGATCGCAGTGGGGAGAGAAACAGTTTAATACCTCGTCGGTTTACTCCAAGAAAAATCAGGAGTAAAAAGGAAGGGTTGCGATTAACTTATACAGGCTAGTTCCACTTATAATGTAGATCACCAGCACTCGGCTGACGTCCGGACTGTTATACAAAGATTTGCGAGTCTAAATGGCATATACGCTAAGAGCATGCTACGTTTGACCATTGTCTTCACTCTAGCACTCCAGCCTGAGGGGAAACATGACCAAATGAGCATAGTCCAGCGGGAATCTTCTCACTTCCTTCCTGAGGGTACGGGATGGTGTAAAGAAAAAACCAAGGCATAAAGCAATCTATAACGGAAAGGATATTAGGTTCGGGAGCTGGGTGGGTCAAACATCTAATAAGTGTCCAACGTAGTCTAAATAACTTGCCAAGAAATTCTCTGAAGGGATTCAGTGCGTACGAATTATTATTTGGAACTAGGATGATGATCTCTGACATTGATAGTCAGACTTCAGTGGTGAAAGAAAAAAGCTTTGATATCAAAGACCGTTTGGCTATTTTGCAGGACTTAAACAAAACAAGAAAAGACCTGAGCAACATAAAGTTGAAACAACAGCCAACAACCACTGAAGAACCGCCACCTGTCCCAGCAAGACCTGTCTGGATTCCTAAAGTCGGGGATCTAGTCAGGGAGAAGATCGCGGTAAAGAAGGAATTTGGGCCTTCTTACAGAAAAGCAGTTCCTGTCTTGTCTGTCAACGGGACAAGATCAGTTGTACTACCGCCACTTGCTGGAAAAAAGGAGAACCGAGTTGTATCCATCGACCTGGTAAAACCACAACATGTGGCCGATAACAAACAGTAGGCCAAGTGGACTCCCAATAAGTAGCAGAACACCAAGATTTGCTACCAGTACAGAGGTTCTTACGAAGAGGCTCATCACATTCGAAACGCCTACAGAAGAACAACATGGACTATGCAGCAATGCAATAGAACTCAGACCTCTGAAAACCCAAATAAAAACATTTAGCAGAGACACACCAATCTATAATGAAGTACCAAGTGAAAATGCAATCAATGAACCAATTGGAACAATTGACAGAACTGCTTCTGGCTACTTCATAAACTTCGATGATTCCTCTGAAGGCTTCACTGAATCAAAAACACAGCCATCATCAAAAACCTTTAAAGATAAAGCTAAAGAACTTTTGAAACAACTGAAAGAAACATATCTGATTTCTCCATGGATTGAATTTTGGGTGGGTTTTGGTGCATTTATCCTCATACTTTGGCTCATCATGGTACTTACTTTGGGACGCTTCATTGAGGGAAAATATGCTAAAATGGACACAGCAAGTCAGAAAATCAACTTGATCCTCAAACCACACACATCTTCACACGTCGAGAAAAGAGAACTTTCTTCAGCCAACTTCACAGCCAATCCGATACCTGGTGGGGTAGCCTGGGACAACACTGACTATGAAATTTATGGTCCAGTCGAGATCCTGAAATATCCACACCAAATTAAGATCTACTTGAGTGACTTTGTAAAACCAAACTCATTTGCTGATGATTGGGACTTCGAAAGCATTAATAATATGATGTCTGATTTAGTAATGTCTGCTAAATTTACCAAACATGATTATTTGCAGGGTTCTACCAATTATGATAGTATGTACTGTTATAACCACTATGGTAACCATTTTTTACATAGATCAGCACAACCTAGAAATGTTTTAAATTATAATCAATGGGAACATTGTGCAACACCTCCAAAAAGGAGCAAAAGAACCGTTTACGACAAATATTCATATTTTTCAGGTTTTAACACAAGTAATGCTGAAGCATTTTATTTTAAATTGTCAAATAAGACAGGGACCAAGACCATGATAACCAACACAAAATTGTTATATTCAGACTCATTCTTTGAAAAAATGAATACCTTTGGATTTGATTATTGGGACAAAAATGTTGAATTAAAAAGTGTTTGGGGTACAAAAGAATGGCAAGTACAGGGTATAGAAGCTTTGTTTAGAGCCTGCATGATCCCGGAACAAATTATATTTTTAAATGACACTGTTGAACAGACCACCTGTCTTGGCTTAGCCAAAATTAAAGATTTAAATAAACCGTCTATTCCAAAGCCAACAATGTTTAGCAATAACTCTGATACAGATGAAGAGATAGACGTAAACCATATATTAAACCAAAACAGAACACATCCTGATTGGAAACAGTGGTTGATCTGGCCCACAGATACTAATAACTGTCAAGACAGATTCCTGAACAAAACGCAGGGGTTCAAAATGACCAGGCCAGACCCTAGATATCCCCAAAGACATCACCCAGGGATAATAACCACCTACAGTGTGGGCAAATTATGCCTTCAATGGCTACAAACTTCCACACTGGCAGAAATTAAGCAACACCTAACTTTACTTACTGATGGTGCTGACCTGCGTGATTTCACCATGGGACCACGCAAACAGCGTCAAAAGCGTTTCATAGCAGCCTCTGTATATGCAGCATACAATGAGGCCTGGAAGGTTACTCAAATTGAAACAGCAGAGAGAATACGGGAAATTGACCGTATTAATTTGGAAAAATCACTTTCTGTAGTGGACAATGGGTTAATGACTCTGTCCTCCAGAATTTTTTCTTTGGACAGCATTGTGTCTTCAGCAATCGATATATTATCGCAAGACTTATTGTTATTACAACACGGTCAGTCACAATTGCGCTCTATTGTACAGCTTGGCTGGACGTTACAAAATCTGCGTTCAGGCTATGTGCCTTGGCGTCTAATCAACACAACGTCATTATTCAAAATCTTTAACCTTACTGATAGACAAATCAGTTTGGCACAAAAGGGTGCTGATTATACAATCTTGAGCATTGAAAAACTAGAAAGATTACCAGTGACAATGTCAGAACGACCTGTCAGTGAATGGATAATACATGGGATAATAAATATTCCAATCTCAACCTTCAGGTTTCAATACTGCCAAAAATATATACAGGCTGGCATGTACGAGAAATTGGGAAAGGGGTACCTTAAAACAACATGGAACCTGCCCTATTCACATGCATGTGTCAGTAATAAAGGACAGAAAGTGTTTCTTAGTGGCAACAATTGTGCGATGTCACTAAGTGGCACACTTCTGTGTAACGGAATTAGTTTGCATGGAGCCTGTGAAGGGAATTCATACAACCTTTCATGTCACCAGCAAGGCGCACCTGCAACAGAAATAGAACCATTCTTTCAAAGACTCTATAATGGGAGTTACATTCTTATTGTAGACCGCAGATGTTGTAGTCTTATGCCCGGGACTCCTTATCTAGTAACTACTACTGCGAAGGTCAAGTGCTGTGGACGCTCATTGTTCCCCAGCTCCTTCCCAGACAGGGAGGCAAGGGCATGGCCCGATTTGAAAATTACTTCTATTCGAATAGATACTTTAAGCAGAATGAAAACAGTGCTTCTTCAGACGCCTACCAGGCTCTCGTCATCAAAAGAAACGTATGATCTACAAGTCGCAAGGACGACTGCAGAGATACATACATTATTATCAAATAATTCCCCCGTACATTTCGCGGAAATCCTGAATGAAATCTTAAATATTTCTGATACCAATGGGGTCTCAAAGGTATTTAAGACAGTATTTTCGATGGCATTAACACCATTCAAAGCCATACTGGGTATTTTTCCAGATTTCGTCCATTCGATTTTTGGCGGACTTCCCCTGATCTTGGGACTAATTGCAGGAATCCTATTCTTAGTCCTTATTTTTCGTTATGGCAACCCATGTCACAGACAAAACTCATGCGACAAGGGAAGAAACAATCCTAGCCATTGGATACCGGGACCGGATATCAAAAATCCTGGGACTCTCCCGGCTTAGAGACCTGAACATGACTTGGTTTCTATCATTTCGACCAATGTGGCAAAGATGTGTTTTACCTGTATTAAGGTGTCTGCTATGCGGAGAAGAATGCGTGTTAGACACCTGTCTGACGCTACAATCGGATGCGCCAATGGATGCAGAAACATTGTTGAGCCCGATCAAGGTTCATGCTCTGTGCTGCCCTCAAAGGCTACCAATCCTGATGACGGCATTCGTGGAAGCTTCACCACTACGATTGATGGGTAGTGAAGTTCGAGACGAAAGCAGCATCGAACAGGTACGACCTTCTGTCAGCAATGCGAATCAGAATGTCAATGGAGACAATCATGCACAAGAATGCATGATTACACCTATTTCCGAGTTAGTGGAACTTTCCCAGGAAGCTGTTGACAGTTTTTTCGAAAGCCTAAATGATATGATGTTCTCGCCAGAACAGAAAGAGAGACTTTTGAGCAAGCTCGCACACGGCGTTCCCTGAATTCGGCCTTCAACTTTAAATAATAAAGTCACATGAACTAATTTTCACTCCAGTTCACGGACAGCAACTCTTTCAGAAGCCCCAATTCATTTTTTCGGTTTTTCGGGACACTTATCTTCTGCTTAAAGTAAGAAACTATTCCTAAAGAACTAAGATTTCTATTTTTAGATACTTTATAGACTTTAGCTGCCCGCTGGTATGTTCACAAATATTTTATTCTGTGATGGAATGGTCTCGAAACTTTTTTCTGTATTTAAGAAACCATTTCATGTGTAATTCTCATATACCAAATAAGCAATAATGTATACAAATGCGTGATTACTTTAGCATTATTCCATAGCTTGAGTGCATACAATATATATGTCTGCAATTTTCCGTATATTTGAAGAATTTCAAAATGCATTTATGTATTTTGGGGTGCTAAGGTATACACACTACTCTATAGTATGTTGTACTATGTTATACTATGCCTAGATTAGTAAATATGTCCATAGTTAGCGTGGAGTGGGTGTCATGTATTCCTATAGGTTCTGAATCGATCCCCCTATTCCTGACCCTATTCTAGTTAAACAAACCAACAAGTTAACTAGCAGTCAGCCCATGAGGCAGAAAACCCCCATGATGCAGATACCGTTATCTGACGCAGTCACACTACGGCACAGGAACGTGTTATCTGATTAGGTCATAACGCTTGCGATCTAATTAGACAAGCGATATTCCTCCAGCCCCTGATAAGGCATACGGAGTTCTCATAACAAATCAAACCTATGACAACCTGGGCAAAACCCTGCGGCCATTGTTTTGATTTCACCGAGAACTTCAGTAAAAGAATGTGCTAACGAGCAAGTCGTATGACATCCTTATTGACGTATCTATGTCCATCCTTACGTCAATCTCGGCACCTTAAAGGTATAAATATTACCGATCTTGCCCTATGCAAACACACGCGTGGTGACGAGACGGAGCAGCCATACTTGCCGAAGCCAAGAGCAGAGCAGACCCCGCTGGCAGCAGCCCCGCCTTCCTGACGCGCTGAGAGACGCGCTGCTTTCTCCTGCCGAGAATCCAGCACCGGCGTTTCTGGGTAGCCCTCGCAGGTAGCCTGGAATATCGAGACCAGAGAGAGAGATACCATTCCTCATTCATCCTAACTTCCAGGTACAAAACTGAATGACCCCTCACAGAGAATTCTTTAGTTATTCACTTGGCAAAAACAAACTTAACTTAAACTGTAACTTTCTATTCCCGCCCACGTATTAGACTTAGGTCAGGTACACGGGGTAGGCGTATTTAGAAACACCAGTTGAGTACGTTTAGTCAAATGTATATGTGTATGTAATATATTTTATTCATTTTAAAACATCATATGGCTTAGAAACCATATCAATGTTTTTACAGTATTATTTTATACTATTGCTTTTAATGTATGCACTTTACTTAGCTATAAGTATTGCAATAATATCGATCCATTTCTCTTGTATGAGAAAAGAGACTGATCAATAAATAACACCTTTTTATTGAACACGCCCGTCTCTTCCTTTTCTCTACATTCTGATGAGACTAAGAATGCACGTACTGACTGAGTAAAATAATTTGCCTTTTGTTCACACGACTCTCGAGATACACTCTTGATTAGGGAAGAGCAAAGTTGTCATGTTCTATGGTTGTCAGAAACTAAATCCCTTCTTGTCTAATCAGGGGAGTTAATTCTTTCCTGAACATTCGAGAAAGTTTCTAGTGAACTCTGAGCTAAGCTGGCAAACCCAAAACTTTAAGTCTAGTATCGACAGTAGTAGACCTAGTTAACGTCTGGCCTAGGCCTTTACTGCTGTAGGTATTATTCCAATGCGCAGAGCCTATTGGGATGATAGGAACTACACTACAATAGAAGGTAATGTGGAAGACAATGTACAGATTTCAAGTACAGAAAAGTTTGACCGGGAAATTACCAAGTTTAAGGTGAAATCAAGTGAAAGGCCTAATTTTACTTGTGTGTGTTGTCGACGGACTCATTATAAGATTCAGACTAGGTTAGTTGATTTATGTGCAGAAAGTGAAATGGAAAATAACAGTGAAGGGAAAAATTTTGCAACTTTTTTGTTGGTGGAGAAGTCTTTTGATTTGAGTTCTGATCAGCGTATTTGTAAATATTGTTATAATAAATTAAATGAAAACAGAATGCCTGCTAGAGCTGTTCATAATAATCTTGAGTTGGTAGACATTCCTCCTGAATTGATGGATTTAAATACATATGAATCTATTTTGATTCAATGTGTCTATCCTTTTCAGGCTATTGTTCGCATGGAGCCTAAGATAGGGAAATTGCCTCCTTCAGATTTACAGAGAGGATTAAAGGGAAAAGTTGTTTATTTGCCTCTAGATTTCAAGAAAAATATTGATACAATTGGTGTAGAGAAAGTGGAAGAGGAACCTCTTGTTATTCTAGTTAATGGGGTTCCGACAAAGAGTAAGAAAATCTGGCAAGATTTAGTGGATGTTAAGAAAGTCAAAAAGGCAAAGATGTATGTGTTGGAGCAGAGGAAACAGCTGCAGAAGAAGACAGTGATTGTTCAGACGGCCAGATTGAAAAAGTTGATGTCTCTAGAAGTGAAGAACTATATGAACATTAAACTGTTCATCCTTTGCATTCCAAAGAAGTAATGGGGAATGCAATTGACTTGTTTCAAATGAAAGCAGCAAAAGGAAGTCCTATTAGTGTATGGGAAGAAAGTTTGGAAGCTCGTTGTTTTCCACAGCTATTTCCAACAGGTCGAGGTGGACGATATGACGATCGACCAGTTCAAATTCCTGCATCTGAATACCGGACTTTAAGATTATATGCTGAAGATCCAAGGTTTCGTCAATGTATTCCATATTTGTTTCATCTACTGTATGAAAGTGACTTGTCTGGGCTTTCTTATTCAGTAAATCATATACTGAAAAGTGGAGCACATCTGCAAAATGTTTCGGCGAGGGACTTTATGGAGAAAGTCAATCTGCAAGACAATATTTTGGAATCTCATCTAATCAATCTCATGGCATGTCAGCGTGATACAAATGAGTATTGGTACCGTCGTCAATGGGAATTGAAATGTATGCTAAGAAACTTAGGAACTCATACATTGTTCCTCACTCTTAGCTGTGCCGAGTATGCATGGGACGACTTACTTCAATTTCTACGAGAGGCAAATGCAAATATACAAAATATAGAATTCAAAACACCTGGAGAACTGTGTTCTTTGGATCCAGTGAATGTACGCAGATATTTCAATCATAGATTTGAAGCTATCATGTCTTTTATTACCAACAAAAAAAAATCCTCCCCTTGGAGAGGTTTTGGATTTCTTTTGGAGAAAGGAGTATCAAGCGAGAGGTGCAACTATGTTGTTATGGATTAGAGATGCACCCAAATTTGGAACAGATTCGGATGAAACAATGTTGAGTTTCATTGAAGAGTATTCAACATGTGTTGTTCCGAAAACTACCGAAGAAAACAGTTTAAGGCAACAAGTTTTACGCTTTCAATCCCATCGTTGTGGAAAGTACTGTCGTCGAAAATTCAGAAACAAGGAAAAGTTCTACACAAAATGTCGTTTCGGGTTTCCACGACCAGTGATTTCTAAAGGAAGAGTAAATAATGTGATGTCTTCTCTACGACATACTGTGACGAGGAAATCACCAAAAAATACATACAATTTAAAAAGAAACGAAGAGTCCAAGTACATCAACGACTACAACCCAGTGATTTTGTCCATGTGGAATGCTAACATGGATATTCAATTCGTTGCTGACAACTCTATTGCTGTGGCTCAATATGTGACGTCTTACATCACAAAAAAAGAAAAGACAGAACTGAAGGAAATGTGGGAGGACATTTCACATGAAAAGAGTATAAGCAAGAAATTATACAGTTACAGTCTGAAGATGTTGTCGCATCGAGAAATTGGAGCATATGAATGTTCTGATCGGTTATCGTCAGCAAGTCTCTATGCCAATTTGAGAACCATCATTTGGGCGAGTCTAGGTCTTGCTGCAACATGAAACCGAGTTTTGAAATCTGTACAAGAAATTGAGTATTTGGCGGAGAAAGAACCAAACAGTACAGATATTTTGAAGACAAACATATTGGCTACATACTATCCAAATAGAAGTAGTCATCTTGAGAACAGTTGTTTGTATGAAGTTCTGCAAAACTATACTTATAAGAGGAACATCAGAGAAGATATCAATAATGGAATAAATGCTATCATTGGGTGTGGAGGATGTCTAGTGAAGCAGAGAAAAGGCCATTTGATTAATCATCGAAAATTGAGTTGCGAAAATCCAGAGAAAAGGGAATTTTACTATTTAGCTCTTTTGCAACTCTTTAAGCCATGGCGTACAGAAGAGGAACTACTTGGAGATTTTCTCTGTTACGAAGATTCTTTTAATGCAACCAAGGATACCATAGAATGTCCTGTTTTTCCAAATTATCTGCAAATGTTGAACGAAGAAATAGAGCAAGAAGCCACAATTGCTGTAGAGATTGCTAGAGACAGTTCTCAAGACAGTCAGGGTTCTACTTTATTGAGTCAGGATCCACTAGGAGGACCAATTATCCAAAATGATGCTGCCACTGCCATGGATGAGGTAGAAAGAGCTATGGAACAAGCTCAAGATGATGTAGTTAACTTAGAAGATTTGGTGAAACAACTAAACCTTGAGCAGAAACAGATATATGACGAAGTCACAGAACAGATTGAACATGGATTCAGTCATGAGAAAAAAGAGTGTTCATGTACATCATTTAAACCTGTCCGACTGTACGTGACTGGAGAAGCGGGAACTGGAAAAAGTTTTCTGATTAAAGCAATTGCAACTTATCTGCAGAAAAGGACTGAATCACCGCTATCTTGTGTTGTTACCGCTCCAACTGGGCTGGCAGCACATAACATTAAAGTGATTACTTTACATCATTTACTGATGCTACCAGTTGAGCATGATAATAAATTGCAATACCACAAGCTATCTGGAGATGCGTGTTCTGAAGTTTCGAGAGTCCTGAAGAAAATGAAACTTCTTATCATTGATGAAGTAAGCATGGTCTCAAATCTAATGCTTGCTTTTGTTTATTTGAGAATGCAAGAAATTCTTAGAACAGACTATGATGTCTTATTTGGAGGAAAACACATTATTGTTTTTGCAGATCTACTGCAGTTGACTACAGTGAAAGGACAACCAGTGTTTAAAATGCTCACGCATGAAGATACCAGGAAGTGCCTAGGAAGCATTGGAAACGTTAATATATGGTTAAATTTCAAATATGCAGAACTGCTTCAAAATATGCGACAGGCAAAGGATGAAGATTATAAAAATATTCTACAAGATGTAAGAATCAGAAAAGTAAGGGAGCATGGGAAAGAAGCTTTACATGCACGTTTAATTTCAAATTTGTATCCAAATGAAAACATTCTTACAGAGAATATTTTTAAGAAACTTAATGAGAACAAATGTGGGATATGTTTGATGCCAACTCTGCAAGAATGTTCCATCTTCAACAACAAAATGTTAAAGTTAGAAAATGAAGAGATAGTGAAACTGGAAGCTATAGATAAAATAGAGCATATGGGAGCAACAATTATTTTGTCTGAAAATTTGAAATCAAAATTGGATTCATTAGAGAAGAGTATATCTAAAACTGCTGGTTTGAAAAGACTCTGAATGTGTGTTTAAATTGTCGTATCATTTTGAGAAGGAATTTAAATGTTGAAAGAGGTCTGGTAAATGGAGCAATGGGTCATGTTGTTGATTTTGTGAATTACAAAAATAGAGATGGAATTGAAATTTTAAAAATTAAATTTGATGGCATTGACGAAATAGAACAAATTTGTCGTTGTTCAGCTAGATTTTTGCTTGTGAAAGACTTATATGTTCGCCGAAAACAGTTTCCTGTTTGTTTGGCATATGCCGTGACAATTCATAAATCTCAAGGTTTAAGTGTAGATAGTGCTTTGGTGAACATTGGAAGTTCTGTGTTTAAAGAGGGTATGGCATATGTGGCATTATCACGAGTCAGAACTTTATCAGGATTGTACTTGATTGAGTGTGATGAAACAAAGATTTGTGCAGATCTAGATTGTGTTAAAGAATACAATAGGTTAAGAAGAGAGTATGCTCCACATTTGCCTCAATATCCTCTGTTTGAAAAACGTGTGGTAGGCCGAAAAAGAAGAAATGAGATTAATTGCAGTGAGGTTGTTGCAAAAAGACAAAACGTAGATGAAACTGTAATTGTAAGCAGAAAGAAAAAGGATTCTGTTGAAGATGTTGTTGGATTTCAGTTTGAAAACAGTTCTGGTGTCAACTGCTATGCTAATGTAGTGGTTAATGTTGTTTTTTTTCTTCAAAATTTACAAGAACAGATTGTTGAAAATCGGGATCAAAGATTCTGCTGTTTATTGAATTCTGTGTTTGATAAATGTAGCAGTGATAGAGCAAAAATAGAAAGTGTTTCAGAAATTCGAAATCATTTAGACATATGTTCTGGTCAAAAACAATTTTCACAGAATATTCAGCAGGATTGTCAGGAATTTTTAATGTATAGGTTTGATGTATTGGAAGATGAAGGTGTAGATATAAAAAATCTTTTTAGCCTTTCTTATCAATGGCAGCATGACTGCGACAACTGTAGTTTATCAAGTAGTACTACAATAGACACCGAAAGATTTATATATTTGACTCTATCAGACTGCAAATCAGTGCCTTTTAATAATCTAGTTAAAGCAGCTGATCACAATATGGTGTGTACCCAATGTAAGTCTGCAATGCTGTCCACATTATTTATACAAAATTATGGTCAGTATGTCATTTTAATGTTCCAACGATGTAGACCTGATGGAACTAAATTGACAACTTCTATTAAAAATGTTGTGGCTTCTCAGTTATCAATTTCAGGAAGAACTTTTGCAACTGTAGCTATTATTTATCATGACGGTCCTTCAACAACATCAGGGCATTATACAATTTATTTAAAATGTCGAAAAGGTTGGACTAACTGTAATGATACTCATTTGACTTTCAAACAACGTTTGCCTTTTGACTTAAAAAATTCATACCTAGTGTTTTTACAACCAAAATTTAAGTAAAGGTAATTGGCCTATGAAGACGGGAGCAGTTAATAAAAGTTAGTCTGCTGTTTAAAATTAAATTGTGAGTAAAAGTGTTCAAGATAATATAAAAATTCTAGTTATCATATAGGTACTGTAAATGGTTCTCATAGTAAGTGATATCAGTATTATAGGAAATATTGAATATCAGTGAGCCAGAGATGGAAATATAAATATTTAAACATTGTGAAAATGTTGTAGGAGCTTTTCTTTCAGAACGTTGGGAAAACGGTAATTTCAGAGTTTGTTTTGAGTAATTTAAAACATACTAATACATCTGACACTATTTGGCCTTATGGAAAAGTGAAGGAATAAGCAAAGAGTCATGACTGAACACAAGAAGGAAATGAAAACATTGAAAAATATTTCACATGTTCTTGGAGCTTTTCTTATAGAAAGTCGATGAAATGGAAGTTTTAGAGAACAGCGGAGTATTTTCCAACGAAAAGGACCTTCATGATGTACTATTTGGCTTAAAAGAAAAGTAGGTGAATCAAAGATTAGTGTACATATGTGATTTGTAAGTTTATATGGGTTTTTTCAAACACAATCTTTTAGATTGTGGTTTTTTTTCCCGCTGTCATATGATGAGTAGTTTGAACTCACTATTTTTAGTGAAATTCAATATATTCTGACAACAGCAAAAATAAACTATGTAACATGTTGTACAAGTTATTCTATAGTTTGTATTGTGTAATTTAAATTGTATTCCCATTGTCTCACACTCACTTTCTTTTTTTCACCCTCTTTCAGCTCTCTTTACTCACTCACACTGTCTTTCTCTCACTCTGTTTCACCCCCGTTCCTTTACTCCACTTCTTTCACAACCCCTCATTCCCATTTCAACTGTCTGCATCCCCTCTCTCCCTTGCACCACTTTTCAGCTTTCAGTCTCTCTGCTTTACTTCCCTTTTCCGTCTTTTCCTCCTTTGCTCTTTTAGTAATTCCTCTTTACTCACTCACCAGTATTGTCGCACTCTGTCACTATAACTCACCCACTCTCCCTTGCTTATCTTTGTTTGCTCCTTTCTTTTGACCTCTTCTCTCTATTTTCCGTTCACTACCTCTATGTCGTCAGTCCCTCACTCTCCTTGTGTTATGTTCACTTGTGTTTATCTACCTTCTATCATTTCTTTTACAACAACTTCACTGCTCCTCTCTCATCGTTCTTCACCCCATTTCTTTTAGTCCAGTTCCATTACTACCCCTCATTTCCTATCTTTCAGTGTCCTTCTCTTTACTTTCATCACCGAATCACTTTCTCTCAGTACCACTGCTTTAGTCCTCTTCTCCTCTCTTTCCTTCTTTTGCTCCCTTACTCATTTTCCTTTCCTCACTCATTGTACTCCACTTCGCTCAGTCCTTCCCTTAGTCTCTCTGTCTACTAACTTCCTCACTCCTTTTCCCTCAATCCTTCTATATTATCCTCTCTCCCTTCATCCCTTCACTCTATGACTCCCCTTCACTTACTCTCAGTTATCTTCCATTCCTCATTCTTCTAAATGCATCCTCAATCAGACTCCTTTCCCTCTCAGTCATTCTCTTTTTACTTACTCCTGTTTCCTGATTTAGTTTTGCTAACTCACATTCTTTTAGTATCTTTCTTACCTTCAGTTCATTTCTCTCTTCTTCTCTTCCTCTCTGTCAGTGAATGTATATGCCTTACTCTTAGTAATTTGCTCTCCTTCTATTTCGTTTACCCTCTTTTTGTCCTTCTACATTACTTTATTTCCCTTTCTGTGTCTTTCACTCGTACTTTATTTCTTAATACACTGTTATGATTTTTAACCTCTTCACTTGTATCTTTTATTTTAAAATATATATTTTACTAATTATAACTAATTTTTTCTTCTCTCTTTCACAGATACAAAGTGTAGTAAAAAATATAATTAAAGTTACATTAATTATATGGTAAGTGTGACTAAAAAAATGTAGTTTGTCATCACCCTTTGCTTTAACCTCACTACTATTTTCTCACCCTACCTCACTCCTGTTTCCTTACTCTTCTTCCCTCACTTATTCTTATCCTCCATGTTTACTCCACTTTCCCTTACTCTCCTACCACATTCAACTTCTTTCAGCCCCCCTTGCTTTACTTCCCTTATGTTCTGTTCCCTTCCTTCGCTCCCTCACTCATTCCCTTACTCATTTACTTCACTCCTCTCACTCTTTCTCTCAGTCCGTCTGTCCTCACAGTTCCTCACTTCCATTCCCTCACTCTGTCTCTCTTACCGTCACTGTCTCTGTCCCCTCACTCTGTCACTACTCTTTCGTCATGCTCACTCCCTACAACTCACCCACACTCCCTTACTTACCTTTCTTTGCTGCTTCACTCAGACCCTTTCAGTCACTCCTTCCTTTACTCTCTCTGTCCTTTCTCTCTGTCACTCCCTATGTCTTACCCTTATTCAATTTTATCCACCCTCTTTCACCCTTCTTTATTTACACTCACTGCTCTTTTCTCACCCTCCCTCACCGTTGTTCCTTTACTCCGGTTCCGTCACTACCCCTCATTCCCCATCCTTTACTGTCCTTCCTTTTACTTTCAACAACCACTCACATTCTCCCAGTACCTCTGCTTTAGTCTTCTTCCTCTCTCTTCCCTTCTTTCGCTCCCTTATTCATTTTCCTTTTCTTAGTTACACCCTATTACACCTTCTCTCTGTTTTACTATGTAATAAACAGTCCCTATATGTTGATCCCTCTAGCTCTCTTTCTCTTAACATCACTCTCTCTGTCTCCTTCCCTCATGCTCACTCCTTTATTTATTGAAATTTTTTTTTTGGGTGCGCGCCCCGGTACGCGTACCGGTGCGCGTACCCTGAAGAAAAAAGAATTATAGAGTTTTTTAAAAATGTAGCATTTTTTTTATAAATTAGAGGTAGTTCTAAAAAGAACAGTTTTTTTTATTCTTTTTGTTGATTTATTTTTTTTATTGTTTTTTTGAACATTTTTTACTTTTTTTGGCTTTGATGAAGAATTTTATATTTGTTTTGTATTTTTTATGGGGACAAACAAAAAACAAGGAATTGTAAATGGCTCAACTGGAGCAAAAAAAAAAAAAACAGGAAAAAATTAAGGTTTCTGTGAGCACTTGTGGTTGTCACCAGCAAGGTTGATAAGATTAATACTTTGCTCACCATATGCAATTGGTTTTCCACAAAATATACAAACGATTTTGTATCCACCAAACTTGGTTTGTATGTTTGGGACCATCTCCCTTGCCTCTGGACCCGATGGAGTGGGTTATTTGCTTGTTGAGGTTCTGGAAGACGATTGGGAAAGGTTTATGCGCAGTTCTCTCACCTCTGCTGCAGAATAGTTATTGGGGTGCAATCGTTGCATGTGGCGAATCATTGTGTGATTCCCAAATGAATATTTTTTGGCAGGGTTCCCCCTGGATAGTACAGCGCCACAGATGAGACAGGTCACCTTTGCAGCGTTTACCTTCTTTGCACCCTTTGGTATTTTATAAAACTCCCATATAAAGTGCTCCTTAGGTTTATATGGGGGATTGTCTTCAGGCAGGAACTGCCTTCTCTCATCCTCCTCCTCCTCCTCCCCCTCTCCTTGTTCACCACCAATGTGATGTTGTGGTGGTCCTTGTGGTGGTGGTGGTGGTGGGGGTGGTGCAGATGCTCCAGCTGCTGCTGCTACTGTAGCCATTTCTCTATCAATAGAAGCAGGTCTTCCTCACTCAAAGAACAAAGTGAGAATGAGGAAAAAAGGTGGGGGCTTTCATCATTTGGAAAACAAAACTGTTCTGAACCAATGAAAAGTGTTATTTTCAGGTCACATGACCCGGGCTTTCATCATTTGGAAACCAAAACTGTTCTGAACCAATGAAAAGTGTTATTTTCAGGTCACATGACCCGTCGCGCTTACGCTACGTGCCCCGGCGCGCGCCCGGGGGCGCGCCCGGCGGCGCTTACGTTGCGCAATCGTATGCGCTTGGGCGCTTCCGGGTGCGCTTACGCCGTGCATCATAAGACGCATCACGCGGCTACGCGATACTTCACGATGATGTTTTCGTTCGCGGCAATGGCGCTAATGGGACGCTCACCGGTACGCGCACCGGGGCGCGCCATAACACTGCGCTTACCTGTGCGTTCACTGGTACGCGCACCGGGAGCGCACCAAGGCAAAAAAAAATTAAAAAAGGAAAAATATACATAAAAAAATAGTATTACATAAATATACAATATAGGATTTATTATAAAAAATATTATATTTCATAGCGATAGAAATTTTCTATTAACAAACCGATGAAATTCACTGAAAAAACCATAGATTTCACACCAGTTATAGTTAGGAATTAGCATTTAAAAAACCTATCAAATTCACTGAAAAAACCATAGGTTTCACACCAGTTATAGTTAGGAATTAGCATTTAAAAAACCTATTAAATTCACTGAAAAAACCATAGGTTTCACACCAGTTATAGTTAGCTGGAAATTTTACTCGCATAAAACCATTGAAATTCCCACGTTATAGTTAGTTGGACTCACTATAACTTGCGCTTGCAATGCACTGCTAATGACGTCACATATTACATCACTCATGACATGGTCAGTGACATCACTCATGACATCACTGATGACACCATCCTTGTGACAGAGTGACAGACCTCCTTTCACTGTAATGTAACCCTTGAAACACATATTCAGTAATAGAAACTAAAATTTTCAAAAAAAGGGAGATACCCATACCAGTTACAACAACCAATTCAATAATTCCATAATCTATATACACATCCACTCATTCACCAACAGTTCTATATAGTCACTTATAAATATACTCACTCATCATATGTAGTGATACACCTATACATCCTGTTACACACCGACAGTCATCCAAAAGATACTCTCACACATACTGACACATGCAAATAAACTATTGAACATCCATTTATTTGCATATACAGCTATACACACACTACCACCTTACTTCTAAGGAAAGTTACACATACTTACTCTCTTACTCTCTCAGTGGAGAGGTGTGGCTCACTGGTTAGAGGCGGCAGACCTGTAAGCAGAGAACGGCCTGGGACCAGGGTTCAATTCCCGACGCGGCAGGGTCTTGGACCAGGGTCAACGGACTCGATAATTCTCGCCTCAGTGCCTACTCTAACCAGGGAACACACTCGTTAACTCTGGGCATTAAGCTTGCCTCATCTCTACAACGGCCCCCCACAGACGCCGGGGATGCCTGGTTTCACCCTGGAGATACCCAGAAAGGGACCATCTCACAGGGAAAACCATGACGGGTTCCCCAGCGGTCTACAGCGCCAGGACACTCGGGTAGAGTAACAGTGCGCTTTACAAGTATCCCACATTTACATTTACATTTAAACAATCACTTATAGAAACACATACTTATTTAAACAGGAACTCTTACAATCCCTCATTCTCACATATACTCACTTATATACATCAATATTCACATATACTAGATTAAAACATATGTAGTTACTGATAAAGACACTAGTGAGACAGTCATTCACTCACTAACACACACATATACACACTCATCCACCCATACAGTCCTGCACATATGCTGTCTTCAAAACACATACAAAGAGAGAGTCAGTCATTCATGCATCTATGTGCTAAGTAATACCCCCACCAAACCATACAAACACTCATACTGATACTAAGAAAAACATCTAATAACCCATATACATACACATGTAGCTACTCACCAACCCTGCAGCCACTTATACACAAAGTGAAACACTAATACATATATTTAAATATTTAAACATTACTCTCTAATATATGTATTCACTAAGATACACTTAATAAACCAGTTAACCATTCAATTTCTTTTAAAAAAAACATCCATGTAAACACTTATTTAAACATTTATTCTTCCATCAACTTTTACATATACATATATAACACATATTTATTTTTTAAAAAGACACACATTCACTGGATGGTGTCATCAGTGATGTCATGAGTGATGTCACTGACCATGTCATGAGTGATGTAATATGTGACGTCATCAGCAGTGCATTGCACGCGCAAGTTATAGTGAGTCCAACTAACTATAACGTGGGAATTTCAATGGTTTTATGGGAGTAAAATTCCCAGCTAACTATAACTGTAGTTGTTCGATTGTGTTTGGCCCACTTTGGTGGTAACAGATAGAATTTTACACTTCTTTTCCACTAGATAGGAGCTTGACTTTCGTTATAGGCTAGGCTACCTCCTCGGATTATGACACTGACGTTCAGGATGATCTTCCCTTTTTGGGTACCACCCGTGTCTCATTAAATACTTAGGACCATCTGTGTATACTATTCAAGTTTTAGGACACCTATTCCATTAACTAACTTTCTGTCTTTTAGATTGTCCTCAAGCTGTAGGAGCTAATTCCTGCCCCTGAACGTTTTTCATCTACGCTCTACTGTATCTGCTAATAGGGGTATGTTATTGTATCTTACTGCATGGTGTCTGCCAGTTGCATCTGTTCCTTTATTTAAGGGTTTGGAGTCTTATTCTTTTCTTCTTCTTTTTGCTTGGGACTAAATCTGGATATTTTATGGTTCACTTTCTCTCTTGTCTTTCTTTTTATTCTGCACTTGATTTCCTGTATTCTAGGAAACCTTTATCTGTACACGGGCCTTACTTGGAGTTTTCCCATACACTTTATTTTTTACTAAATAAACTTTTTACTTTAATCTTGTATTTCTTTTCACCTAGATTTCTCTTTTTTCCAGCTATCTTTATTATAAACAATTGGCCATATTTATGGTGTGTTTTACTGTCCCCGCAGATATTGTCTTCAGACTGAATATTACGACTTGAAGCGACAGCCCTGAATCTTATTGTATACATTTATTGTATCTATCATTCTGTTCTGAATATTTACAGAAGAAATTATTTGCGCCCTGACGAAGGATTGGTCAATATCGGTCCTGTTCCGAAACGCGCGTCGGCGCTCTGTGCTGTTTTGTTTTTTGCCTTAATTTTGTTAATTGTTTTCTATGGTGTATATATTTATATATTCTGTATTAACTGTTTGTATATACTGTGAATTGGTATGACTGATGATGGTTTGGATGGGTGTGATTGGTAGTTGTAATGAGGGTATGAGAGGGTTGTGTCGCATATTATTTGATATGTAAATGGATTTTGTATATATATTTATGTCATTAGAATTGTTGAATCAATGAATGAAAAAATTCAAAAAATAACAATAAACAGATATGTTTTCTAAATAAATTTCCTTGTGTGGGACTGTTACAATGTTAATAGGTTAGAGCTTTTGCCTTCAATATATATCTAGATTTAAGGGGGGTTTTCCGGTGTTTATGACTACTATAACTGGTGTGAAACCTATGGTTTTTTCAGTGAATATATATATATATATATATATATATATATGTCATGAAACAGCAAGGTAATCGCTCTATGCACAAAGGAGAATAACCAAAGTTCATAAATTGGCCAAAAGAGGAGTCTACTGTTCAAAAGTAAAATATATTTATCTCTCCAAGACACAAGTGGTGTCTGAATTGTGTTTGTAGCCTGGGGGCAAAATTCCCAGAAAGAGACTGCAGATGGCAACTGAAAGTCCAGTGTGGGCAAATCCAAGCATGTGCTTAGCTCTTGTGGGTCTTGAGACCCCGTTAGCATTGTCACCTCCCTTGGACTCGGGCTCTCGAGGGTGGGTGCATAGGTGTTTTGGGGCATCGGGTGGCAGCAGTCACTGACTTGACTTCTTGGTCTTTGTTTTGCAGAAAAGGGGCAAACAGGACAGCTTGGCCCATCACAAAGCGGATCTCACTGTCCCTGAAGTCTCTCAACATGCTGGTCAGTCTTTCTCGGCATTGATGTCTGGACTGGACACAACAAGCATTGGCTGTTGCAAGGGGTCCAGTACCTAGGTATTGGTCCTGTGCGGCTCTGGTTGGACCTGGTGTCCTCCTACTCGGTGGAGAGAAAAATCAGACATTCAGGAGCACAGGGTCCTCTTCCTGGGGAGCTGCTGCATCAGGCTGGCCAGGGAACGGCAACTCAGTAGACCACAATTTGCGTCTTTGGTACCTGTGGCTGCAGGAGAGTAGTTCCTCTACTTCACAGGAGTTTCTTCAGGCAATACGCGAAGCATTGGCAGCCCTCTGGGTTTCTTGGAGGCTGCACAGTGGCAGGACTAGTCTGCTTCTTCCATGATTGTTGGGGGCAGCAGTCAGGCTGGCAGGGTTGGTGCAAAGTCAGCCGTTACTCCTCGGTTCTCGTGACAGGACTCTTCTTTGTCCACTCCTTCTATTGATCTGTCAGAATCTGAAGAACTGGTATTGGGGGTCCCTAAATATTTATTTTAGGGTCGTTAAGTGGAGTGAGGGGAAGTACCCAACAGGCTACTTATCCCTGGGGTCACTACACCCCCTAGATTACCACTTCCCAGAATTTCTAAGTTTGCCATTGATGGAGCAAGATGGAGAAACACAATTTTGTGTACCGCTTGTGAAATCACACTTCGATAACATGTAATCTGAACTAATGGAGTGGTGCATGAGACTAATCAACCTAGAATGAAAAGTTGGACATACACATACATGTGGGAATTAATCTCTGCTTTTGTTGCAATTATAACTAACTGACAATGTCATTTTGTCGTGTCCTGTACTAATATGCTGCATTGATATAATAGAATGAAGCATAAATGTGCTTTTGTCTATGTATTTGTGGCCAGAAAATTGTACCTAAGTGAGTACATTACGCATAAGTGTCGCTTATTTGCTAGATAATTACTAATAGGGAAAACCTTAGTAAGGGGGGAGGTAAACAGAAAGGCTATTTTTCTTAAATTAATGTTTATTTGTGTTTGTTTCTATGATAGTTCCCATTCTGACTCGAGAGGCCTGTGACAAAATGGACTCACTGGTTTACTGTGACAGCCAAAGGCAGAGCGCGTGCGCAGCAGAAGAGATGAGAATGAATGAGAGCTGCTTGGGCCTGTACGGAAGGCGGTTCAAGGCCGCTGTGGCCTGGAAGTTTAGATGGCTGCCAAGTGATGAGAGCAATGGTTCTGAACGTGAGAACTCTACTAGAAGTTGCAAATTAAGGAAACTCGACTAGGCTGGACTATGAAAGACAATGGGGGCATTAAAAAAACCCTGACAGGAAGAAAATGTATAATGTGATGATGAGGTTATGCTCATCCACCCCTGAACTGACCTATGAGGACCCGACTTTTCTCTAAAAGTTACTCTTTTAGATACATAGAGGTAGTGAAAAAGGTATAAAAAGTGCTGATTTTACCGAGTAAAAAAACTTCTTCTTGATTTCTACCAGAGATGCTGCTGGATTGCTGATGTTCCTGTGATGTAAGATGCTTTCTGACTTGTAATTTTTCTTTGCAGGAATGATACTTTAGAGAGGGATTTTAGGTAGAGATTTAGGAGAACGGATTTTGGGAACTATCTGTCTTTTGCTAATACTTGCGTTCTGAACCTAAAATGTTAACATTATTTCTGACATTTTCTAAAATAAAAGAAATTAACTGTTTTGGACTAAGCTTTTGATTAAATGTCATTTGAAGTTTAAAAGAAATAAATAAAGAGAAGAAACTTTTAGACATGTTAAATTTACTTTAATAAAAATTAGATAAATGGAGAATTAAGCTGGTCTTGAGCTTTCCTACGCCTAATTTTTACTAGCAGACCCATCGACCCTTATGGTGATATGATTTCTGATGATAAAACCATGGTAAACTCTATAAAACTGCAGATGTAAATAGTATAAACGTTTAGTTTAATTTTAGACATTTCGCTATGATACAGCAGCTCTCCATTGAAATTCACTGATCCCTAGAGTGTGGTAGAAGATTGTGTGTACGTAGCTCACAGTGATATGGGCCCCACTGGTGAGTGAATGTATGTTCTGGTGTTTCAGGGATAAGTGATAGGCTTTCAGAAATGATTTTTGGAGTAGCGCTGCACCACCATCATCAAGATGTTCAACTCTGAAAAGTAGTGTCCAATTCAGGTAGCCCACTTTAGGGGTGGTATTAGTCTGGGGATGGGCACATCTAGCTGACTAGCTCATTGTCGCACCTGTCCAGGTGCAAAAGGGCTCTGGTCAAAGGGGGTCAACTTCCTCTTCCGCATATGAAATGCTGTGGCTTCTTTGCAGCTCCCATGCCTTGGAATGCTAATCAGCAGGTCATCCAGTTGGATGGTGGCGAACAGCAGTGGGTCCTCTTTTAGAGTGGAGAAGCATCACCCCACCTGCTGCTAGCCTCCTCCGCCCTAAAGGAGGAATGAAGACATTAACATTATTAAAATGGACTCATATTTGCTCACTTTCTTGCTACCAGCGACTGTAGGGGGTGGTGGTGCCTAATGCTGATTGACAGCAGCAGGGATAACACAGCAAGTGAGGAGGGTGATCCAGCGCTTCTATTGAAAAACTGTCTCACAAACGCTACCTATTACCTCAATACTCACCATTAATCATTAATCACATATAACGGCCCATAACACCAATGAGACAATTTTTGAGCAACTGAATCAAGTGGCCTGATTATTATATCTATTCACATATTATCTACAAAATTATATACAACTGCAGTTTTATCTATTTTCCCCATGGTTTTTAAACATCACATATCATTAATCAAGCCACTAAGGCGATTGAATCAACTGATGGTCACTAGATCATGAATAAACAAGACCAGCTTGTCATTTCAAATCTATTTTTATTATCTTTATTTTCATAAGGAAAAGGCATTAGCGTTTTAAGAATCTTTATTTTATAAGCAATCAAGAAAGCAGCATTTTAGTGAGGAAATGAATTATTAAACTGACATTTTTAAAGCGAGCTCAAAATCAGGATTTATTAACAAAATAACAGTTTCCATTCCCTAAATCTATTTCCCTGTCTGATTCTCACTTCGCCTAGAAAGGAAAAATCATTTAAAGTCTGCTGTCCTTACGTGCGTCAAAAGTCCGACAGCATCTCGCGTCAATCCGGAATGGCAAGCAGCAAGAGTTTTTACTCCACTGCAAAGGTCAGGTTTTATACCTTTCTTTCTAGCTAAACTTACAACTTCTGCATTCTTTCGCAAAAATCCGATCCTCTCATTGGCTGAGCCATGTCAGTCCACGATAAAATGTTTATTCACGTCCGTTACTTGACTAGGCCCGGGCTTATACATAAGCCCATTGTCTTTCATTACAACATTCCATGAGTTATAACTTTCACTTCCTAGCCTTGGCAGACAATAACAAGTTCCTGTCCTTGAGCCTTTCTTCGAGTGCACGTTCATCACTGCAGAAGAGCTGCTTTTTCAAAATGAATGTCGATGCAGTAAAAACCTTCACAGCTGCGCATGTGCAGGGCTCCACTCTGGACAAGCTTTCGGAACTGCAGCTCTGTCAGCCATTTCCTAAGCGATCTTTAGGCCTCACTTTGGAAACTATTATTAAACAAACACAAGACATCAATTAATAAAAGAATTTAAACCCATTCTGTTACCCACCCCCTTTACTAAATAATCTCGTTAATATGTTACCTAGCTGTAGCACAAATAGGCAGCATTATATCTACCAATCCTTAGGATTGCAGGAACTCTTTTATGCGATTTTGTCACAAAAAGGACATAACATAAGCACACAAAATAAGCACATGCCATTAGTTAAACAGCCGCATTTAATACTGACAAAGACAATAGACAAGGTTAGTTTATTATTTCTTCTTCGCGTTTGCAACATAAAAGCACATTAGTTAACCCGCGTGTAATTGATGCAAAAACCTTATACTATGTTGATTAGTATTTTCACCACATGCTTGTTAATTCTGTTATAATTATGAGAGATTAACTTCGCAAGTTTGAACAAAATATTGTTCTGTAGCTTGCTTCATCAACTGCACATGTCGGATTGGCCACCATCTTGCGCCGGACAACCTGACATGCACACTTCTGCTGCACCCATCGGAGTGTTAAACAGCCGGGGATTGCACATGCAGGTTAGGTTCCCAGTCTGAAACGGAGCGCTGGATTAGCCTGCTCCGTCCAGTCCTGCAACTTCTCTCATGCTGAACAGCATGAGAGAAGCTGCAAGATTGGTCATGTTTGAGTTGAAGGAAATGGAAGTTTCATCTTGTTTAGGCCAGAGTCTGCAGCTTAGGAGTGAGGTTGATTCGCTTCTGTGGCTGAGTAATGTTCACCTTACATTGTACAGCTGCACCCCTTCCTTACAGGGTGAATCAGCTGCCTTCTGAGGTAAATGTGCTGCCTTGTATAAAATGACTACTCATCTCCTACAATCCACTGTCCTTTATCCCTCTTTCCCTCTCAATTAATTGTTGCAGCAATTGAAGCTGTCATTTGAAATACGGCTTGTACTTCGGTGTTCAGATAAGCGAGCAATATTGGTGTCGAAATATGAACTCTGTAAGTAATGGAGTAAATCAAGCAAGAACACAATATGATAGCAGTTGAAAATAAGTATGCATCATGCAGTCTGCAGAGCAGGCAACTCGAGCAATTCATTACCTATTGGTATTTTTGCCTGATTTCTCCCAGAGCTTAAAGGTCAGGTTGCGGTTATTCTTATGCTTGTCATCTCTCGAGGCCTGCGGACTGTGGTGCAACAGTTGTAAGGACGATTCGTTCTGAGGTGTCACAGACCACAAAGTAGTAAAAAAAAAGCTGCCTTAACAGGCTGCTTTAGGTCAAAATGTCAGGTTGGCCACCAAGCAGTTGTGGTAGCCAGGCTGACATATTTCCATGAAGGGTTAGCTTATTAAAAACGGGTCAACATGTGTGAGGAAGAGACGAAGGGCCAGCTCAGCAGAAAGTCAAGCTGCTAGGGTCACAAGCAGCATTGACTCTAAGTTGCCTATTTAGCTGCAGAGTGTCTTTATTTTTTGTCTCTATATAAATGATCGAGACCAAAGACATGAAGGCTATCTCCTTTATGAGTGATATCAATGGATGGGAAGTAACCAAAGTAATCAGTATATTCACAAGTGATCTTATAGTTAAACTTAAATGGATACACTAGCTTGAAATTAAAATTTTGCTTCCGGAAGACATGAGTGAGGCATTTGAGAAGAAAAGGAAATGACTACGATTATTTTTCACCTGACCTAATTCGCTTTTGGCAATAAGCGGGGCCAAAAATCTATGGCTAGAAAGTTTTCTGTCTGGACTATCACAAATTGTAAATACTTACACAGAGAGTTAAGGATAGTCTTTTCAAAATAATATTTATAAAGATAATCTTTTCATCAGGAGATAGATGAATGTATTTACGGGTACATTGCTACCGCTAATTAGGATTGGGAAGATGAAGGTATTAAGGATTTCTCTGAAAACTCTTTGTGGCTCCAATGTAAGGAGAACATTTCGATATTTCAGGGGCCTCTGGTTCGACTGTCGTTGATCTTTCTATAAGCAGATCTATGTGCTAGGGAAGAATATGCTATACCAGTTGTATGTGTTTCTGTGTGTATGTGTGCGTGAGAGAGAGAGAGAGCAAGAGACGCTTGCACAACGGCGTCTGCATGCACTGTTCCTCGTTGTTGGTGAAGCTTTGTCTGCTGGTGTGTTCCCTGTTAGTGAGTATACAGAAGCCAGACCTATTGACTTTATCACGGTTCTTTACTATGTAGATGTGGCCATTCTTGTATTGTTTGGACTCTCGGCATCCCTGTGGTTATCTCGGGGTTTCTGTGGACTCTGTAAGCTATGGGTAGCAGCACTATGTAAAAAAGTAACATGCATTTTACATTATAAATCCAGAGGCATAGCAGAGCGATGGTTGCCCTGATGCCCTCCAGGGGCTGTAGGCAGAGAGGGAGGGAGTGAGGGAGTGAGGGAGGGCGGGTGGGTGGGAGGGAGTAAGGGAGCGATGGAGGCCGAGTGGCTAAGCATACTTGTGATGGTCTCTGAAGAGAGATGGGTGGAGAGAGAAGCATTTTTAGCATGGCCTTTCAGTCACCATACTGTGCTGAATACCTTACTGCTGCATTTAGCATATCCATCGAATGCTATACTGCACTGAATCCCTCACAGCTGCCTTGAGCTTGGTCTTCAACACTATACTGTGCCTTATCACATGAAACTACCTTTTTGCATGGATTTCCAACAACATACTGCGCTGTGTCTGTTAGAGCTGTCTTTAGCATGGTATACCTTTACCTTACTGTTCGTTATCCCTCTCTACTGCCATTAGCATAGTCTTCCATCAACAGGAGCTTTGAGGGGCAGAGAATGAGCGACCTGAGTCTTAAGCTTCATGTGCCTCGCTACACTCCCTCGCCAAAGGTAACTGATCCCAAACCTTTATGCCCACCACTTTCAAAAGTCACCAGCCACCTCTGGGTGTGAATACCCTCCACCCAAGTGGGTTTTATTCCTGAACTCTTGAGAGTGGAGGCCCTCACCCTTGGGAGTCAGAAACTTGTCTCTGGAGGCAGGCTGGACTCAACCAGTCAGCTAGCACCCTAGAGGGATGATAGGTTTTAGAGGATACCTCTAAGTACCTCTGGGTGCATGTATACATAAATTCATTACTGAAATCAGTGTGGGTTTATTAACATGAGGTGTTTGATACCAAACACCATATGTTTCAGTAAAGCCATTATGAAGCGGGACACTTGTTTTGACCAATGCCCAGTCATACCTTACTATGGCTTTCCTGCTCCCCTTTCTATATCTAGCAATAGAATTAGACATCACAGGGTTGTATCTGCTCATGCAGATATGTCCTAATGTAAAATGTAATGCACTCTTCCTTAAGGCTCAAGGCCTGCTGTAGGGGTGACTTACATATATTAGATGCAGTGACTTTGGCATGACACACAGGAGTGCCCACCATGAGTACTCACCATTGAGCAACTTCATTTTACGTAAAATATCTCCACAAACATGTATTGACTATTCAATTTATGATAACGTTATGAATTGTTTCGCATTTCTTGAGTGTCTATTATCAATTTTTGAATGCTAAAAATAATGTATTCCCATTGGGACCAATTTTGTTTCATAACACCTCTAGTAGCTCAAAAGGAGGCAAGAAATGGGAGGGGTAACTGCAACAAAAGCCAAGTCCCTACAGCTGTACAACATGGCTGTGGGGTGTCAGTACTGAAGTGTTCCTTGACTATTGGTGTTCTCCTGGATGGGCACTGGAAGGAGGCGATGATGCCTGCACAGGGGGGTCCTGATGGAGTGCCTATCGAATGGGGGCCTCTGAAGGTAATCATGGACTGGGTGCTGGCCCAAATAGTGGTGGAGCCTGCTCTTTGGACAACACAGGTTGATGTTGTTCAAAACCAGAAGGAGTCCCGAGATCTGCTTCCTCCTAGCTGGTGGTGTCCACATGCCCTGTCCTCCAATTGACTCTTCCACCTCAGTGGGAGTCTTGTTCTGACAGATGCTTTTTTGCTGTTAAAGTAAGCAGATAAATATGGCATCAAAAACAAGTAGAGCTACTCAGAACGAGCTTCCTCAAGGGTGCAAATGTCACCATAGGCAGTAACAACAACATCAATTGTGCAATAAAAAAAGTCCTGGCTTTTCACAGTTACTGTTCCCTCTTTCTTCCAAAATGATTTTTTTTGTTTTTTCTTCTCCATACAGTGTGTGAAATGATACGTCTGTATGTGTGTACTACCCCTGCGGGTGGTGGTTACATGTTCTTTACTGGTGGTATTGTCTGGTCATGTCCGTTTACTGCAGCCATGTGCCATTGCAGGCACCTTGCACCATAGTGCAAGGGTTTCTGCATTGTGGTCAGCATAATTATTGTGCAGGATGGGTGTGCTGTATAGGAGGTGGCTGCATTGCCACGTGCTGCAGTCAATGGCACCTATCACACAAGGAAAGGGGGCAAAGGTATAGAAACCTATTGCACCCCCTTTGCCTTCCTAGTGGTGACTATGGCACTAGTGGAAATGACATAATCAGTGATGTAATCAATGATGTCATTTGAGATGTCATCAGTGATGTTGTAAATGACATCATAGAATATGTCATGAATTATGTCATATGTAAGATCAGAAGCAGTGTATGGGGGATCAAGTTATAGTTAGTACTGCTAATTATAACTGTTAAATTTCTGTGTTTTCTTTTAGTTCAAAATGTTAACCCTGAGAAGTTCACCTAACTGTAACGTTGCATTAAGATTTGTTTGTATTAGTGAATTTCAAAGGTTTATTTAAGAGCAAACTCATTACTATTACACCTAACTATAATGTTACTGTAACAAATACATAGACACTAACTACTCTAACAATGTTTACACTGAGAATGTTCAACTTCTCAGTTTTTGTAACTCACATATACAGAAATATTCCCAGCATAGTTTTCATCCTCTTTGTACATATCTTTATGTAAACTTCATATTTAAATTTCAAAAAGACACTGACCTTTTTTTACTATACTATAAACTTTTACTTTTCACTCAGTGCATATATATTTAAGGGGTGTGATTGCTGTTGCGGGAGGCTCACATCTGTTGTAAAGAGTTCTTTTTCACCTTGACAGATATTATTGAAAGCTAATGTGTAGTATTAAAGTCAGTACAGTATGTATATTGTATGAATTATTGTGTTTACAAATGTATGGCTCTAGCAAGATGATTGTGGGAGCTCACACACAATCCCCTACGTGAACTATTAGGGGGCTGTACTTCCTGTCTGGCTCTTGCGATTCACTCTCGAGATCATGCATTTGGAATCATGGTCATAACACTTTATTTTTGCAGTTCTGAAGAACTTAGGACATGAGAAGTGTTGTTTAACGTGGAAAACATTTGATGTATTGTTGCATTTGAGATATTAAGAAAGTTCTCCACTTTTTTACAATCTCATGGGCCTCTCGCTAGACAACCGCAAGATGCCTGGAGAGGAAAGACATCCCAAGGATGGATTGTGATTGATTCATATGGACGTCTTCATTTCTCAAAGAAAGATTCCTTCCTTGCTGCATCATTTGCCTATTGGGTTTTTCTGTCTGACTTTGCTGATTTTCTGTGAATGTCATCATCTGATTCAGATGAGAACCCTGCTGTTGTTCCTGCAAGTCAGCCACCCCAGTCACCCAGTCTGAATTGTTTTCCAGATGCGTTAAAAAAAAATCATCTTACAAACACACAGCGTCAATTTATGACCGGGGCTCAATATTCCATACCATCGGATGGCCCGATTTGCATTTCAATTAAGATAAACTACAATACCCACAAATCTCCCCACAGGAAGTATCCGCTAATACATTCGACGAGTGTCGACCGGGAAGCACAGACACGGACAGCTGATTGAAACGCTGCCGAGAGGAGACTTCGCGTTCTCACCGCAAAGGTACGTTATGCCCGATTTTTCACCCCCGCTTGCGGCTGTCGATTAACGCATTACCGAGCAAGCTTAACCTTCGTTTCAAGCATGCCAAAATAAACACGCAGCGCACGTGTTAGCGTCTTTTGGGACACCGACTGTGCAGCTCCTAGGTGTACTCCCAGAGTAGTATGATTGGCTATTTAAACAACGTTCACAAGATTCTGCATAGAAACTGCGCATAACACAAGCGCAAGACAGAAACTCCGGGGCCACTAAATAATTAATCTCCCTCCTCGGCAGCTTAGAAGGGGCAAATAACATAGTCAACTTAATGTAGATTTCTTCTTCGTGTTTTACAAAAATAGCACTTTACCGTAAAGCTCTTGTCAATAAACGTTAAACCACAGCCATACAAGCTGACACGTAGTCATATTGCTTGTAGAGACCAACCACAATCTGGCGTGAACTTGTCGTAAGGAAAGTCAAACCCAACAGCATAATATCGGATTAAAAACGAACCACTTCCGCCCATCTTCTTAAAAAAAAACAAGTGAGTAATCATTAGTCCCAAATGGGACAAAAACAATTCGTCAATCTTCTGCACGTTGAGCTGAAAGTTCTCATTATTTGAATCCACACAGATTTCTCACCAAAGACAAGACACCTCAAAGATTACAGGTACTGGTTGAGAGTGTTTCTCTTTGGATGTTAAATTGAGGATTGTACTTTCCCCCTTTTTTAGGATACCTATAGTAAGGTTTGCTCATTTTTTTTCATGTTTTTCAGATTAATTCCACGTATGGTCCTGATGAGAATTCCACCAACGTTTGGGATTCGAAACGCGTCAACCTTTTTTCTTTCCTTTTATTAGGGCAATCATTTGTGAATCATCATGATTAAAAAGACTGTTTGATGGCCTAATTTTATGATTATATAAATATTTGAAAATATTTCTTTGTGATAGGTGCCCCACCAACTAAAAGAGATTAAATAGCTTAGGGTCACCCATACACACTTCAAACAACAACAAAAAAAACCACCCGTTTTTCTTTTCCTTTTAGTTGTATGAGCAAGTATGTATGAGCAAGTTCTCTATGAATGCGTCACAGTATGATTGTTGAGACTGACATTTGAAGTACGCTTGATTTTTCTTCACATTTTTACTATCTATTACACTTATGTACATATTCACACATTTTATACAGAAGATAGAAGCCCTCCTCCAAAATGAGAACTTAATGTCTCTGTTTGATTAGAAATAATTGTCAAATATAGTAGTTTTCTGTGAAATATTTGAAAAACAAAAAAACATAACAATACAATTTTGAAATAATAAAAACTTTATTTGAAAGCAATCTCGGACTGAAAGAGTGGTCGCGGCAGATGAGCTGCTTGTTCCTCGTTTGGCAAAAATTAAAATAAAAAACTGAGCAGTACTGGCACTTTGTTTTGTTGATCATAGTATTGGCGCAGCCTTACTGCGCTTAAGCCAAACCCTTGTTGTTTATTATTATACCCCATCCATAGGGGCATGTTACCCACCCCCACTGCCACCCCATCCATATGTGTCATGTTGCCTCTCACTGATGCCACCCCACCCATATGTGTCATGTTACCTATCAATACTGCCTCACCGACCCATAGGGGTCAGTGTGGCAGACAATATTGACACCACCACCCATAGGAAGGATGATGCGACACACATAATCAAACATCAACCACAGGCATGTCAGCCAAATACATTTCACAACAACATCATGCCAACAGTGTGTAGTGCCTGACAAATACCCTCCACAGTGATTTTGTTTCATGACACACAAAGTAACTATCATCACATGTGTGAACAACACCAGAGTGTGGGCTACACAAGTCAAGCTTTGAAATAGCACTTGGCCAATGTGTGAAAACCCCCCATCAGTGTGTACATCCAATGTAAAGTGTGTGCACCAAAACTGCAGCTAAAGTTGAGCATTGTGGCAAAGGGTGAAAATCACCCCTCATCACAGTGACCAACACAAGGTAGGTGTCATCATGGAAATAGCAGCACATGACAAACAGTATGTATGATTCTTGGGCATGTCAGCACAACACCTGTACAGTCAACCTTCATCTACCACTAAGAATGGGCGAATTTTGCGGATCTGCGGTCCGCGAATTTGCGCAAAATCGCAAACAAATCCGCAAACTCGCGGATTTTTTTGCGATTTGCAGAAATATTACTGGAGTACTTTCTACTGGCTAATCCAGTAAGTGCTACCTCATTGTGTAAATGTATAGTTCTTTTCCTACACTACAGCTGCGTAAAGTGCCAGAAGAGTTGTCTCCAGTGACCATGTGTGTGTTACTATGCCATCGCGCCGAAGGGTGCAGGGTCCCTTGAGTGAGCTGTCCATCATAGTGGGTAAATGACGGAAAGACGGTGCACACTACTAGTGTGTGGGGTGGGGCCAAACGGGCGAGCTTCTATGCGAGTTCACATGCCTCTTGTGTGTTTAAAAGGTCAGAGACCGATCAGAGCAGCAGACGAGGAGAAATAAGCTCCTGGTCACAGGAACTGCACAGTGATTGCGCTCGTGAAAGTGAAGAATGGCAATATTTAATGCGGGAGCTCCGACTAATGGGCAATATTACACCTTTACAATTACATCTGATCTTATTTGCTTCTGTGTGTATTTCTTCGTGGTTCGCGGGCGCCTTCGCGTAGGTGTAACATGCCTATGCTTACACATGAATTCAGAGTGTGTGTGCGTGCGCGCTTAGATAGGGAACAACTTCACTTTCAAATAATCGCACAAAACTACTAACTCCTGGCAAGGGGGATTTTGAACTCTGGTTTCTCATCATGCTCGCTTTGCCTTTCACACACGTTCCCGTGTGCCATGATCATGTACTGTAGTGCCTGGTGAAATATTCACTAGCCAGCAGCTGGCCTTTTGCAGAACTCTGCATATTAACCATCTCAGGGGAAGCTTGGTAGCCTTATTAACCTGCACACTAATGAGGCGAGGGTACCCCCCTCACGTGCCCCTCCCCCCTCTGTCCAGAGGGACTGCTCGTGTGTTCACTACTCTCAGCTGTTTGTTGCTTTCGAGCATCCAGGCGGCCCTTATATGCCAGAATGAACCCTGCCCTTCATATTTATCCAGGAAGACGCCATTGTTTTGTGCGATACGTCTACTCAACTGGAGTACTTTCTACTGGCTAATCAGTAAGTGCTACCTCGTTGGGTAAATGTATGCTGCTTTTCCTACACTACAGCTGCGTAAAGTGCCAGAAGAGTTGTCTCCAGTGACCATATGTGTGTTACGGACATCGCGCCGAAGGGCACAGGGGTCCCTTTAGTGAGCTGGCCATAAAAAAAAAATCCGCCTGCAAGCGAATTTGGAAATTTTCCGCAATTTTGCGAGATTCGCGGATCGCGAAATTGCCAAAAATCCGCAAATTTTGCGAGTGGAACGGATTTTTGGCCCGCGCTTATCTACCACCCAATGTTGCAAAGTTACTTTTACAAGAGATTATACCTAGATTTTGCTTTCCGGTGACCATTGAAATGGACCGTGGTCCCCATTTCCAAAACGAGCTCATACAAATGATATGTGAAGCACTGGATATATGCCAAAGACTACACTGTGCTTACTGGCCTGAGGCTTCAGGAGTGGTGGAGCAGGTAAATGTGACAATTAAAAACTGGATTGCAAAAATGTGTTTGGCGACAGGATTGAAGTGGCCAGACGCCTTGCCACTTGTTCTGATGACTTTGAGAAGCATTCCTGACAGGAAGACTGGACTGAGTCCACATGAGATTCTGATGGGTAGAATAATGAGACAGGCATATGTACCAGTTGATAAGTTGTTAACTATTAATGATGACATCATACTGGATTACTGCAAAAACCTGTCTGATGTAGTGACTTCTGTGTTCCATCAGGTGGGAACTGATTCAGACACAAAAGAGAAAAAGCCAGCTCATGATCTAGTGCCTGGAGACTGGGTCTGAATCAAGGTGCACCTCAGGAGAAATTGCTTGGTGCCTCGTTGGCAGAAACCATGACAGGTTATCCTGGTTAGCGCAACCGCAGTTAAATGTGCTGGAGTGATGAGGTGGGTTCATGCGAGCCATACAATCTGTGTGCCTGAACCTGAAAATACAGACGGAGGTGAAAGTACCACTGATTCAGACTCTGTAGGTGAACCAGAGGAAGGTCCAGATTCTGAAGCTCAACAAGAACGTCGACACCTGGAGGTTTCAGAGGCTAGTTCTGCGTCTGAAGGAGAAGAGGAAATTGTTCAAGTACCAAATTCTGAAGATCGATCTGAAGATCAAGAATTGGTAGAAGAAAACACCAGTGAGGGCATTGAGCAGAACAGAGAGAAAACTGGTGATCAGAAAAACTCTGAAGAACAGTCTGAAAAATCAGAAAACAGGAACGAAAATCCTAATACTGGAAAAGCGGGAATAACTCACGACAAGGATGAAATTCCAAGTACAAGTTATGGAGATGTTCCTTTTTGGAGTGAAAGAACTGTAAGAAGAGAAAATTGACTCTGGAAAAGACAAAGACGTTGTGAAGTTTATTATAAATGAAACTGTCGAAGACACTGAAAGCGAAACTGAAAAGGGGGGGCCCTCGGCCCCCCCGCACGCATGGCGGCGCGGCGACCGCCTCACCCCCTCTCCCCTCGGGTCATTCGACGGTGGGGGCGTGCCCTGGGGGCGCGGCCCACCGCCGATTGGCCGGCGCCCCTCCTGACCCGGAATCAATGGACTGGTTCCGGGTCGGGGGGGGCGGGCGTTAGGAGGGGCCACCCGGCCCCTCGGGAATAAGAGGTAGGGAGCGCCCAGGAGACCCCCTTGTCCCTGGACGCTCCCTCGCTCAACGTTGTGCCCCGCGTTCGGGGCTTCTTTGTTTTGATAATCTTTTTTCTTTTTTGTTTCAGGAGGTGGTTCGAGCAGCGCGGGAAAGGCAGCGGCGGCGGTAGCGGAGGCAACGGTGTTCAACTTTGTTACTCCCTTGGCGAGACTAGGAACACGTGCAACCGCGCCCCGAGAACTTCAACGGCGAGGAGAGCAGCGCGTGAGGGAGGAGAGGCGGCGGTAGCCGCTCCTTGAGGCCGGTCCGTAAACGTGAGGCGGAGCTCATTTGTAAGCGGAGCGCTCGGTGCCCGCGTAAGGTATTGTGGCGCGGAGACCGGGGATAGGCAGCGGGCTGGCGGCAAGACGCCGAGGGAGCCCCCCGTAGCGCGGAAAAGAGCGCGAAAACGTCTTTTGTGGCAAGGTAATATGCAAAGGAGCGCGGGTAGGAGTAGTTCACGCTTTCCTTAGGCTGGTAGCCACCCCGCGCGCGTGGACTCATGACGCCACCGGCGCAGAGTAAGGGCCCTCCTTTAGTGGGTAAATGGAGTTTGGGGCGTAGACCGGGCAATTCCCGGGGTAACACTGCGCATGCGCACTTCTAAGGGGAAGGCGCAGCTTGTAGGACCTGACACCGGTAGTGACCCTGCCATATGGCCAGAAATGTACAAAAATCAAGATAGGATGTTTAGTTAAGCTAGTAACAACTTGTATTAGAGTTTTGTTAAGGTCAGGCTCTCAAACTTGTTGATAACGATTGTATAACTGAATGTCCTGCTGATTTTTGTATTTCATTGTTGATTATGCAATTAAAACCCTTTTTAATTTCATACTTTAATAAATACGGCCGGGCGACTAGCGCCCGCCTTCCAAAGAGTAAACACGTCTCGTGTCCACGTTCCTTGGTGTGGGGTGCCGGATTGGGGGGGAGGCGGCAGCTAGTCGCTGACCATGTGAAAAGGGGGGGCCCTCGGCCCCCCCGCACGCATGGCGGCGCGGCGACCGCCTCACCCCCTCTCCCCTCGGGTCATTCGACGGTGGGGGCGTGCCCTGGGGGCGCGGCCCACCGCCGATTGGCCGGCGCCCCTCCTGACCCGGAATCAATGGACTGGTTCCGGGTCGGGGGGGGCGGGCGTTAGGAGGGGCCACCCGGCCCCTCGGGAATAAGAGGTAGGGAGCGCCCAGGAGACCCCCTTGTCCCTGGACGCTCCCTCGCTCAACGTTGTGCCCCGCGTTCGGGGCTTCTTTGTTTCCCACCCACCATCCCTTGGTACAATGTTTAAGCAGCGTTATGTCCGGTCTAATGGTAAGTTTCATAGGTATAGACCACGGGAGAGAGTAGGCTGTTGTTGTATTTTGTGATCTATTGTCAGGACTTTTTTCCCTTTGTAGAAAAGTGATGTGTGAAGTGAAATATATTTGAAGATATGTGTCTTTAGGCCTTTTTTCCCTTTGTAGATATACGTAGATATTGTGATTATGAGCAACATGCGTGAACCGAATTGTAATTTTATGCCATGTGTCGTTAGGCCTTTTTTCCCCTTTAGCTATGCGTGGATACTGTTATTTATTAGCCAGTGTAGTTGTCCTTTAGACTTTTTTCCATAGGTCGTCGTATTTATTAGGTATGGGGCATGCGGTAAGGTCATTATCGGTGAGCACATATTTGAGGTCTGAGGGGGCGGGCATCATCCTATGGAGGTTCCCGCCCAGGGGGAGGGGCCTGCGGGCCACTCCCAGTACTCCAGGGGCAAGGTAATATGCAAAGGAGCGCGGGTAGGAGTAGTTCACGCTTTCCTTAGGCTGGTAGCCACCCCGCGCGCGTGGACTCATGACGCCACCGGCGCAGAGTAAGGGCCCTCCTTTAGTGGGTAAATGGAGTTTGGGGCGTAGACCGGGCAATTCCCGGGGTAACACTGCGCATGCGCACTTCTAAGGGGAAGGCGCAGCTTGTAGGACCTGACACCGGTAGTGACCCTGCCATATGGCCAGAAATGTACAAAAATCAAGATAGGATGTTTAGTTAAGCTAGTAACAACTTGTATTAGAGTTTTGTTAAGGTCAGGCTCTCAAACTTGTTGATAACGATTGTATAACTGAATGTCCTGCTGATTTTTGTATTTCATTGTTGATTATGCAATTAAAACCCTTTTTAATTTCATACTTTAATAAATACGGCCGGGCGACTAGCGCCCGCCTTCCAAAGAGTAAACACGTCTCGTGTCCACGTTCCTTGGTGTGGGGTGCCGGATTGGGGGGGAGGCGGCAGCTAGTCGCTGACCATGTGAAAAGGGGGGGCCCTCGGCCCCCCCGCACGCATGGCGGCGCGGCGACCGCCTCACCCCCTCTCCCCTCGGGTCATTCGACGGTGGGGGCGTGCCCTGGGGGCGCGGCCCACCGCCGATTGGCCGGCGCCCCTCCTGACCCGGAATCAATGGACTGGTTCCGGGTCGGGGGGGGCGGGCGTTAGGAGGGGCCACCCGGCCCCTCGGGAATAAGAGGTAGGGAGCGCCCAGGAGACCCCCTTGTCCCTGGACGCTCCCTCGCTCAACGTTGTGCCCCGCGTTCGGGGCTTCTTTGTTTCCCACCCACCATCCCTTGGTACAATGTTTAAGCAGCGTTATGTCCGGTCTAATGGTAAGTTTCATAGGTATAGACCACGGGAGAGAGTAGGCTGTTGTTGTATTTTGTGATCTATTGTCAGGACTTTTTTCCCTTTGTAGAAAAGTGATGTGTGAAGTGAAATATATTTGAAGATATGTGTCTTTAGGCCTTTTTTCCCTTTGTAGATATACGTAGATATTGTGATTATGAGCAACATGCGTGAACCGAATTGTAATTTTATGCCATGTGTCGTTAGGCCTTTTTTCCCCTTTAGCTATGCGTGGATACTGTTATTTATTAGCCAGTGTAGTTGTCCTTTAGACTTTTTTCCATAGGTCGTCGTATTTATTAGGTATGGGGCATGCGGTAAGGTCATTATCGGTGAGCACATATTTGAGGTCTGAGGGGGCGGGCATCATCCTATGGAGGTTCCCGCCCAGGGGGAGGGGCCTGCGGGCCACTCCCAGTACTCCAGGGGCAAGGTAATATGCAAAGGAGCGCGGGTAGGAGTAGTTCACGCTTTCCTTAGGCTGGTAGCCACCCCGCGCGCGTGGACTCATGACGCCACCGGCGCAGAGTAAGGGCCCTCCTTTAGTGGGTAAATGGAGTTTGGGGCGTAGACCGGGCAATTCCCGGGGTAACACTGCGCATGCGCACTTCTAAGGGGAAGGCGCAGCTTGTAGGACCTGACACCGGTAGTGACCCTGCCATATGGCCAGAAATGTACAAAAATCAAGATAGGATGTTTAGTTAAGCTAGTAACAACTTGTATTAGAGTTTTGTTAAGGTCAGGCTCTCAAACTTGTTGATAACGATTGTATAACTGAATGTCCTGCTGATTTTTGTATTTCATTGTTGATTATGCAATTAAAACCCTTTTTAATTTCATACTTTAATAAATACGGCCGGGCGACTAGCGCCCGCCTTCCAAAGAGTAAACACGTCTCGTGTCCACGTTCCTTGGTGTGGGGTGCCGGATTGGGGGGGAGGCGGCAGCTAGTCGCTGACCATGTGACAACAGTGCAGATGAGACTTCTGTGAGAAAGAGTCCAAGAAAAAGGGCCTGGAGAGTGGAACACAACACCACAGAGCCTAAGACAAAAAGATTCTGTAAAGGAGATAATTGGCCTAAGCAGAATGACGAGCTGAAAATTAAACTGGTTAACAGAGAAAGAAAGCAGGAACAACAAGCGCATGAAATAACCAGTCAAACAGAGTCCTTGGGAAGAAAGATTGAAGTGGTACACCGACCAAAAAGAATGAGAATACCAAATCAGAAGTACAAATCACCTGATTGGACATATATTGTTTTACCGTCAATTGAAGAAGAAAACAGTAGCCAAGAAGATTTAAGTTGCCCAAAGACAAATGGGAAAAGTGAGTAAAGAGATGAATTATTGAGAAGGACAACGGTTGCTCAAAGTATAAGATAAAAGTATAAATCCTGAAAATCCTATTAAAGAAGAACGTATTATAGAGGGAAGTGGAAACTTGTAAGTGACAAAAGGTCGAACAAAACTTGTTAGAGAAAACAAAAATAATTGTGTAATTGACATAAGTTCGAAGAAAAACTGTTAGAGGTAATAAAACTAACTCTGTAGGTGACACAAGGTCGAAGAACAATTGTTAGAAAATTGCTGTGTACAAAAAAAATGGTGAATAACGAGCACAAGACGAAATGTTCTATATTTAGAAAATGGTGTAGGTTATGCATGGTTTGCAGTGGATTATTAACAATGATATGGATAATTTTGGCTATTGTAATTCCTTTTCAGGATAGCTTAGTGAAATTGAAAAAGAATGTAAATTCAAGTGAACAGGAGACAGAGTCAAAGTCTAACAAACAGCATGTATATAGGCCGGAAGTACATCAGGATAGCCCAATAAGTGACTTTTCCAAAAATACTTTTTCAAAATTGTTATCAGAGTATGTCAGGAATATGTCAGGACAATGGATGCAAGTGATTGCTATGTGTGTGTGAAATTGCCTGCATCTCTTTCTGAGGGGGTGACATACCATCACCTTCCACTTACATATGGGGTTACCTGTAGTGTGATTGCAAGCCTGTTTTATCAGACAGGTAAATTGGAATATCATTATTCTAACTCAGATGAAGTATTTGCAAAGTAAAAAATTGATAAGCCACTGAATAAAAGAAAGCCTGCTACAGTTATGGGAGAATATTTTCTAGAAATGAATCATGACTATGCTTTTAAAAATAATCTAACATGTAAAATGAGAGTGGAAGAAAAGGTATTTTTAGACATGGTTGAAGAGAGAAGAATAGCTTAAAAGCGCAAAGAAAGGGCGAAACATGAGAAATCAAAATATTGGACATTCAATGATGTAAATGTTGATGAAGGGAATGTGAATGTAGCCTAAATATTGACACTCCACTGATGGGGAAATTCTGTATTAGGAGAGATAATACTGTGTATGATAATTAATTTGTGGGTGCAAGTCAATGTAAAGATACCTATAGAATAATAGGGGGTTGGGGATTTAAAGGAGGAGATAATCCAGTTTTTCCTGGTGTCTATTTCATTTGTGGGAATAAAGCTTACTACAGGTTACCTGACCATTGGTATGGGACATGCTATGTGGGTTTGGTCTTTCCAAAAATCTTTCATGTATATAGGGGAACAAATGGCATACACGAGATAGGTAAACCATTAAGTCGTAGAAAAAGAGAGAGTGTTATAGAAATAATAGGTGATGTTTTTGGAGCACTGAAACCAGCAGTGGGAATATCTTTCAATGCAAATCGAATTCGAAGATTGTCAATGATAGTAGGTCGTTTGTCAACAGACACAGCAGGAGGATTTCTAATGGTAAACACCGAAATGATTGCTATGAGAACTATGGTAATGCAAAATCGTCTTGCTCTTGATATTATACTGGAAAAAGAAGGAGGAGTCTGTGGGATATTGAAGGTGCAGCACTGTTGCACCTATATTCCGGATAAAAGTCATAATATTGAAAAGTACATAACAAACATTACAAAGTTGCATGGAGAAATTGAACCACCGGAGGTTGATGGTATTCTCGATCGTCTTGGTAGACGTTTTACAGCAGTTAAACATTGGTTTCAAGAAATAGGTAGTTAAATTATAGGCAAAATACTAATTTCAGTAACAGTCATAGTATTAGTTATTTTAGTGATAAGATTATGTTGCATATACAGAAAAAGAAGGAATGTTAGAAAGTCATTAAAGAAGATAATTATAGAAAAACGATAAAGGGAGAGAAGAGAAGGTGATATAGAAATGGAGGAATTCTGAGAAAAGATTTTAAAGAAACTAAAGAAAAAGATACTAAAGTATAAAGGCTTATTAATATGGAGAGCCTGGAACACGTTTTGATAAAATGTGCATATTTTGGGGGATATTTGGTGATAAATCACCAAAGTTGGAGTTGATGAAGCAAGGTGGGGAAACAAAATTGTGTGTACATGTAATCTGAACTAATGGAGTGGTGCTTGAGACTAATCAATCTAGAATAAAAAGTTGGACATACACATACACGTAGGAATTAATCTCAGCTTATGTTGCAATTATAACTAACTAACTATGTAATTTAGTTGTGTCCTGTACTAATTTGCTGCATTGATATAATGGAATGAAGCATTAAATGTGCTTTTGTCTATGTATTTGTGGCCAGAAAATTGGACCTAAGTGAGCATATTACTAGCAAATAAGTGTTGCTTATTTGCTAGGTAATTACTAATATGGAAAACCTTAGTAAGGGGGAGGTAAACAGAAAGGCTATTTTTCTTAAATTAACGTTTATTTGTGTTTGTTTCTATGATAGTTCACAAAATGGAGTCACTGGTTTACTGTGACAGCCAAAGGCAGAGCGCGTGCGCAGCAAAAGAGATGAGAATGAATGCGAGCTGCTTGGGCCTGTACAGAAGGCGGTTCAAGGCCGCCGTGGTCTGGAAGTTTAGATGGCTGCCAAGTGATGAGAGCAATGGTTCTGAACGTGAGAATTCTACTTGAAGTTTCAAATTAAGGAAACTCGACTAGGCCGGACTATGAAAGACAATGACAAGAAGAAAATGTATAATGTGATGATGAGGTTATGCTCATCCACCCCCGAACTGACCAATGAGGACCTGACTTTTAGATAGAGCTAGTAGGGAGGACGGTGGCAGAGTCTCCAGCCCACACGAGCGGTTAGCGCTCTAGCTCTTCGGCTGGCAGAGCTATTTAGGCAGCGAGGAGCTGCGGGCTGATCGCGGTAGGGAGGACGGTGGCAGAGTCTCCCCGACCCGCTTGACGCCAGTAAGCAGTTTTCGAGCGCATTGCCAATATTGATTTGTTTTGATGCCCAGAATTACTATTTTAAAAAGTGCAAAATTTTAACCTATTGCCGAATTTATTTTAATTCTCTTACTTCATTGCTGCTCACGTTGTACTCAGGGGGCCACAAGGGGATTTGAGGCTCATCCTAAACAGGGAGGTCTGTGCTCCATTTCACGGCCTGCCCGCCCCGGTCCAACTCGGTAATTAGTACCGTTGAGCGGAGGGCGGGACAGACACTCCAGCCCACACGAGCGGGTAGCGCTCTAGCTCTCCGGCTGGCAGGGCTATTTAGCCTTCTCGTCACTCTGAGCGCGCAGCGGTCACGCGCAGGGGTGTGCCCAAGGACGCGCCTAAGACAAGCCAAAGAGAAGCCCGTCTGCGCCCGTCCGCGACCGGACAGGGCCAGGGGCCATGGCTCTTACATCTGCTGACTCAGACGGCTACTCAATGTCCCGGGTGAGTTACTCCTCACAGGCTCTTATGAGGTTGCGGGTTACTCCTCAGCTGGGTTGCATAAGGGAGGTGGAATCTCTCCCGGAGGGCCTGTTTTCTTGTCGTTACTGTCACTTTCAGGCTCAACACGATGAGTATGCCTTCCACCATCAAGCATCAGTAAAGGGGGCGGGCCCTAACAATCAGCCAAGTTGGAAGAATCTGCTTTGTAATATTAGATCATTACCCAAGCACTATACAGAGGTTTGGGATCTTATCTCATCATCACAACCCAATCTGTGCTTCTTAACAGAAACATGGCTCAAGCCCCATTCGGTCCCTGCCATCACCTTAGGGATCCCTGGTGATTATAAAATAATTAGATTAGACGTCCCATCAAGACATGAGGTGGGATAGCTATTGTATATAGGAGTGATACATCGATCTCCATACTAGACCAATGTTGCACCCCGGAACTGGAAATTCTGATATTTAAGATCAATATCTCAACCAAGGCGAGCCGAAAAGGGGCTCTGGTGTACCGCCCCCGGGCCCTTGTATGAATTTCTCTATCTCCCTAGTTGAGGCGCTGGCCCCGCACGTTAACCCTGATAGCAATTTTCTACTCCTTGGGGATTTTAATGTTCATAGCGATTTGCAAAATTGTGGGGAGGTTCAGTCTCTACTATCTGGCCTCTCATCATTGGGTCTAACACAGGTCAACAGTGGCCCTACACATCAGGCAGGGCACACACTGGATCTAATTTTTTCTAACTCCCCTACGATAAACTGCCTTCCTCCCAGGCAGGTAAATTGGACTGACCATTTTATTTTAGAATTTTATACACCCCATTTTGACAAATCTTCCCCCCAACAATTGGTGCTACCCACCAGGAGGAGGCAATGGCATAAAATGACCGAAGAGGCTTTTAAGGAGAGGTTTGTCGAACCCCACCTTACTCCTGGGGAGGGCATTGAGGTGGTTTTAACTAAATATGAAAGTGCAATCTATACAGCAGTTGATTCCATTGTCCCCCTGAAATTGTTCAAACCGCGTCCTGCACATAGGCAGGAAGTATGGTTCTCTGAACATCTACGGTCCTTGAAACAAGCATCCAGGAAGCTAGAAAAGGTATGGAGATCTTCCCATTTGAATGAGGACAAGAACCGCTATTGGAGATGCCTAACCATCTATCATAAAGCCATTAGAGCTGCTCGTAAAAACTACATTGCGGTACAACTCACTGAAGCCGGTAATGCTCCGAAGGTGCTATATTAGATCTTGCAGTCCTTTGTGAAACCAGTTGCCTGTGAGAGTTCGGACTTTTCGTCGCAGTGTCTATGCGATGAAATCTACGGTTTCTTCACAAATAAAATAGATAAGATTTATGACAAAATCACCATCTCTAATCTATCTATAAGTCAGCCGGTACCCCTGCCCCAGGTCACGGAAAATGCACACCCTATGACGCTCTCTATATTCCCTCCTTTCTCTTTAGAAGAGGTAGAAAGTTTAGTAAGCCAAATTAAGAGTGGCTGTCCATCTGACCTCATTCCAGCTAGACTAATGCCGATGCTTGGCAGCACAATTGGCCCTGGGATTCAGCGTCTTATCAATCTTTCGCTGACCGAAGGCCGAGTCCCGCTAGAATGGAAAAAGGCTTTGGTGAGACCTATCCGGAAAAACTCCGCAATTCCTTGGACGGATTTGTCCAACCTCAGACCAATATCTCTGCTCCCATTTCTCGGAAAACTCACAGAGAAATATGTGAACAAACATCTCTCGAATTTCATCGAACAGTCAGGCAGCCTGGATTATTCTCAATCCGACTTCCGGCTGAATCACAGTACGGAGTCATCATTACTCTCAGTCATGGACGATCTTCACATGTACCAGGACAAGGGCTACTCCGTTGTGCTGGTACTGTTAGACTTATCGGCTGCGTTCAATACCATATCACATCGTATCCTGCTCGAACGGCTTGCAGAGATTGGCCTTGAGAAGATGGCATTGGCCTGGCTGAAGAGTTTTTTGTCCGATCGCACCCAATGTGTCAACATGTTTTTTTTTCGCTCGGCTGAGGTAGAGATCACAAAGGGGTTGCCACAGGGCTCCTGTCTGAGCCCCACTCTTTTTAATATCTACGTGGCCCCCCTGGCAAGGATCATGAGTTCATTTGGTTTCATCCCAACATCATACACAGATGATACTCAGCTCCTTTTTCTTTCAAATCCCTCACCACCGAGGTTAAAACAGCTTTCTCTAACGGCATGAAGACAGTGGCCCAGTGGATGTCTTCAAACTTCCTACAATGCAATGTTGCTAAGACGGAGGTTATGCTTTTTGGGGAGGCTAAGTTTCTATGGACCCCCGATTGGTCGCCGCAAGATCTAGGTCCGGTCCCTGATCCTAAGCAGATTGTTAAGAACCTGGGGGTGCACTTGGATCAGGAGCTAACCCTAAAACAGAATGGGAACAACATCATGGGGTCTTGCTTTCATGTCATAGGTCTTCTCCGCAGAGTGTTCCCCCTACTCCCTGATTACACCAGGAAAACCTTGGTGCAGGCACTTATTCGTAGTCGTCTTGACTACTGCAACGGACTATTGGCATCGGCCAATGATGGAGTATTAGCCAAACTTCAAGTAATACAAAACACTGCTGCTAGGCTGGTTCTGAATGCCCCTCCTAGATCCCCGTCCAAACCTCTTTTGGACAAACTTCATTGGCTATCCGTTCGCCTAAGGGTTAAATTTAAGATCTGCTGTGTAATCCACAAGAGTCTCAACGGTATTGGACTTTCATACATGACGGATACATTTGTACCATATAATCCTGCTCGCTCCCTTCGGTCTAGCAACCAGCTCCTCCTTCGAGTGCCTATTGTGAAGAAGGCAAGACAGGGTGGGAAAGCTCTGTCAGTGGCTGGCCCCAGACTATGGAATAAGCTCCCCCTGATTCTCAAGCAATGTCCTGACCATCTGAGCTTCCGTAAAAAGCTGAAAACTTTTCTGTTCCAGAATTAACTCTCTCTATAGGTGACTGCTCTCCTAATCTGTGTTTCTAGTGTTTTGGGGCTCGGAGATACTCCTTCGGGAGTTTATTCTAGCGCGATATAAACCCATAAATAAATAAATAGTGAAAAAGGTATAAAAAGTGCTGATTTTCCCGAGTAAAAAAACTTCTTCTTGATTTCTACCAGAGATGCTGCTGGATTGCTGATGTTCCTGTGATGTAAGATTATTTCTGACTTGTGATTTTTCTTTGCAGGAATGATACTTTAGAGAGGGATTTTAGTTAGAGAGTTAGGAGAATGGATTTGGGAACTATCTGTCTTTTGCTAATACTTGCGTTCTGAACCTAAAATGTTAACATTAATTCTGAAATATTCTAAAATAAATTAAATTAACTGTTGTGAACTAAGCTTTCGTTTAAATGTCATTTGAAGATTAAAATAAATAAATAAAGAGAAAAAACTTTCAGACATGTTAAATTTGCTTTAATAAAAATTAGATAAATGGAGAATTAAGCTGGTCTTGAGTTTTCCTACGCCTAATTTTTTACTAGCAGACCCATCGACCTTTATGGCAATATGATTCTTGATGATAAAGTCATGGTAAACACTATAAAACTGCAGATGTAAATAGTATAAACGTTTAGTTTAATTTTAGACATTTTGCTATGATACAGCAGCTCTCCATTGAAATTCACTGATCCCTAGAGTGTGGTTGAAGATTGTGTGTACGTAGCTCACAGTGATATGGGCCCCACTGGTGAGTGAATGTATGTTCTGGTGTTTCAGGGATAAGTGATAGGGTTTCAGATATTATTTTTGGAGTAGCGCTGCACCACCATCATCAAGATGTTCAACTCTGAAAAGTGGTGTCCAATTCAGGTAGCCCACTTTAGGGGTGGTATTAGCCTGGGGATGGGCACACGTACCTGACTAGCTCATTTTCGCACCTGTCCAGGTGCAAAAGGGCTCTGGACAAAGGGGGTCCACATCCTCTTCCGCATATGAAATGCTGTGGCTTTTTTACAGCTCCCATGCCTTGGAATGCTAATCAGAAGGTCATCCTGTTGGAGGGGGGTGAACAGCAGTGAGTCCCCTTTTAGGGTGGAGAAGCGTCGCCCCACCTGCTGCTAGCTTCCTCCGCCCTAAAGGAGGAATGAAGACATTAACATTATTAAAATGGACTCATATTTGCTCACTTTCTTGCCTCCAGTGACTGCAGGGGGTGGTGGTGCCTAATTCTGATTGACAGCAGCAGGGATAACCCAGCAAGTGAGGAGGGCACATGTCGGATTGGCCGCCATCTTGCGCCGGACAACCTGACATGCACACTTCTGCTGCACCCATTGCAGTGTTAAACAGCCGGGGATTGCACAGGCAGGTTCCCAGTCTGAAACTGAGCGCTGGATTAGCCTGCTCCGTCCAGTCCTGCAGCTTCTCCCATGCTGAACAGCATGAAAGAAGCTGCAAGATTGGTCATGTTTGAGTTGAAGGAAATGGAAGTTTCATCTTGTTTAGGCCAGTGTCTACAGCTTAGGAGTGCGGTTGATTCGCTTCTGTGGCTGAGTAATGTTCACCTTACATTGTACAGCTGCACCCCTTGCTTACAGGGTGAATCAGCTGCCTTCTGAGGTAAATGTGCTGCCTTGTATAAAATTACTACTCATCTCCTTCAATCAACTGTCTTTTATCCCTCTTTCCCTCTCAATTAATTGTTGCAGCAATTCAAGCTGTCATTTGAAATACGTGGTACAAAAGGGGGTGGTGATGGACGGAACATCTGAACCTATCAAACACTCACACCCAGTCAACAGATCTGGGTTTAATCCATCACAGTTCTTTAGCCCACTCTGCCACCCCAGTTCAGACATGGCCATATGCAAATCAGTCTGACCCTGTGCCTCATGGGAACAGTCCAGCCCGAACTGCCAAGCCATGCCTTCCCTGGACCGAAAACAAGCTTCAGAGGACCGGTTTCTGGCATTTCAGCCGTCTTCAGCCCGGCTTGCTTGAATCCAGTGGCAAAGTGAGCAAGTGACTCACGTCCGAGCATACCCTGCCAACTTATGGCGAACAAAGTGGTACAAAAGGGGGTGGTGATGGACTGAACATCTGAACCAATCGGCCTCAATGCCAGAAACCGGTCCTGGGAAGCTTGTTTCCGGTCCAGGGAAGGCATGGCTTGGCAGTTCGGGCTGGACTGTTCCCATGAGGCACAGGGTTAGACTGATTTGCATATGGCCATGTCTGAACTGGGGTGGCAGAGTGGGCTAAAGAATGGTGATGGATTAAACCCAGATCAGTTGACTGGGGGTGAGTGCTTGTATTGTCAATGCTCCGTCCATAATTTCCTTTGGTTTTGCTTTGTTCGCCATAAGTTGGCAGGGTACGCTCAGACGTGAGTCCCTTGCTCACTTGGCCACTGGATTCAAGCAAGCCCTGCTGAAGACGGCTGCAATGCCAGAAACCGGTCTTGGGAAGCTTGTTTCCGGTCCAGGAAGGCATGGCTTGGCAGTTCGGGCTGGACTGTTACCATGAGGCACAGGGTCAGACTGATTTGCATGTGGCCATGTCTGAACTGGGGTGGCAGAGTGGGCTAAAGAATGGTGATGGATTAAACCCATATCAGTTGACTGGGGGTGAGTGCTTGTATTGTCAACGCTCCGTCCATCATTTCCTTTGGTTTTGCTTTTTTCACCATAAGTTGGCATGGTACGCTCAGACGTGAGTCCCTTGCTCACTTTGCCACTGGATTCAAGCAAGCCCGGCTGAAGACGGCTGCAATGCCAGAAACCGGTCCTGGGAAGCTTGTTTCCGGTCCAGGGAAGGCATGGCTTGGCAGTTCGGGCTGGACTGTTCCCATGAGGCACAGGTTCAGAATGATTTGCATATGGCCATGCCTGCACTGGGGTGGCAGAGTGGGCTAAAGAATGGTGATGGATTAAACCCAGATCAGTTGACTGGGGTGAGTGCTTGTATTGTCAACGCTCCGTCCATCATTTCCTTTGGTTTTGCTTTGTTCGCCATCAGTTGGCAGGGTATGCTCAGACGTGAGTCCCTTGCTCACTTTGCCACTGGATTCAAGCAAGCCCGGCTGAAGACGGCTACAATGCCAGAAACCGGTCCTGAGAAGCTTGTTTCCGGTCCAGGGAAGGCATGGCTTGGCAGTTCGGGCTGGACTGTTCCCATGAGGCACAGGGTCAGACTGATTTGCATATGGCCATGTCTGAACTGGGGTGTCAGAGTGGGCTAAAGAATGGTGATGGATTAAACCCAGATCAGTTGACTGGGGGTGAGTGCTTGTATTGTCAACGCTCCGGCCATCATTTCCTTTGGTTTTGCTTTGTTCGCCATAAGTTGGCAGGGTATGCTCAGACGTGAGTCCCTTGCTCACTTTGCCACTGGATTCAAGCAAGCCCGGCTGAAGACGGCTGCAATGCCAGAAACCAGTCCTGGGAAGCTTGTTTCCGGTCCAGGGAAGGCATGGCTTGGCAGTTTGGGCTGGACTGTTCCCATGAGGCACAGGGTCACCTGATTTGCATATGGCCATGTCTGAACTGGGCTGTCAGAGTGGGCTAAAGAATGGTGATGGATTAAACCCATATCAGTTGACTGGGGGTGAGTGCTTGTATTGTCAACGCTCCGTCCATCATTTCCTTTGGTTTTGCTTTGTTCGCCATAAGTTGGCAGGGTATGCTCAGACGTGAGTCCCTTGCTCACTTTGCCACTGGATTCAAGCAAGCCGGCTGAAGACGGCTGCAATGCCAGAAACCAGTCCTGGGAAGCTTGTTTTCGGTCCACGGAAGGCTTGGCTTGACAGTTCGGGCTGGACTGTTCCCATGAGCCACAGGGTCAGACTGATTTGCATATGGCCATGTCTGAACTGGGGTGGCAGAGTGGGCTAAAGAATGGTGATGGATTAAACCCAGATCAGTTGACTGGGGTTGAGTGCTTGTATTGTCAATGCTCCGTCCATCATTTCCTTTGGTTTTGCTTTGTTCGCCATAAGTTGGCAGGGTATGCTCAGACGTGAGTCCCTTGCTCACTATGCCACTGGATTCAAGCAAGCCCGGCTGAAGACGGCTGCAATGCCAGAAACCGGTCCTGGGAAGCTTGTTTCCGGTCCAGGGAAGGCATGGCTTGGCAGTTCGGGCTGGACTGTTCCCATGAGGCACAGGGTCAGACTGATTTGCATATGGCCATGTCTGAACTGGGGTGGCAGAGTGGGCTAAAGAATGGTGATGGATTAAACCCAGATCAGTTGACTGGGGGTGAGTGCTAGTATTGTCAACGCTCCGTCCATCATTTCCTTTGGTTTTGCTTTGTCATTTGAAATACGGGCTTGTACTTCGGTGTTCAGATAAGCGAGCAATATTGGTGTTGAAATATGAACTCTGTAAGTAATGGAGTAAATGAAGCAAGAACACAATATTTATTTTTTATTTTTTGGGGGATTTTGCAGAAAAGACAATACAATACAGAAGAGGAAACAAAAAAACCAAAGAAACAGTGGTCACATTCATACAGTACATATAAAGCATGATACATCATGGGGATCCATAACACATAGCATCGAAGCAGCACATATGAGAGCATACATATCTCAATTGACATGGTACATGGTGATCTGTATTACTATGGCAATTAATGCAAAGAGTCAGGGGGGTTCTTAAGCATGTCTGGATGACCTCGCATATACTTAGTGAGGGGTTCCCAGATATCCGAAGGTTTCGAAGCTACAGGTAAGTCTTCCGCATACAATGTAAAATTGTCCCTACAATATACAGCATCCGTTATCCAGTCCTTAAAAGCGGGTGTTTTTGTACTGTCCCAATGTATAGACACCCGTCTCTGTGCCAGCAATAACATTATGGCCACCAATTTCTTTTTCATGGATCTAAGGGGTATATCGAGGCCTAGTAGACACATTCTAGGGGTACATTCTAAAGTACATGACACCATCAGTCCCAACTGGTTTGTCACTGTTTCCCAATAGTGCTTTACCTTCACACAACACCAGGCCAGATGAACAAAATCTGCATGATCTACTTCACACCTTCTGCATCTGTTATTGTCTCTCAATCAGTATTTATATAATTTAGCTGGAGTGTGGTAACTTTGGTGTATGTACGTATAATGGATGAGGCGAAGGTTGCCATTAGGCTTTAGCAGCATGATCTATGTACAACAAGCTGTCCAATCCTCCTCCGTAAGGAGGGCCTCAAGAAGGACGGACCACTTATCGCGTGCCTTTTCCGTGTCGGAACCAATATCCAACTGGACCTGCTAGTATAGTCGCGTTATGAGATGCGTGTGAGAAGTGGAGGACACCAGCATCTGCAGGGATTGCAAGGTGGGAGGTTCCTCGGGAAACGAAGGGTACAAAAGCCAAGCAGCGGCCTTCAATCTGTGATACAAAAACCTGAAGAGCAGAGATTGATTGGTGATATATGATAAGACATCTAAGGTGATAAACTTGCCATTTGGGTAAAGGTCACCCAGCTGTGAGATGCCGACCTGTTCCAGGAGAGACATATTATTCATCTCCAATGTTACTGACAAATCAGGATGATGTGATAAGGGAAGGCCAGGGGCATACATCGGAATTTTATGCGCTAGTTGGCCTATTCGCTGCCATGCCTGAGATGTGGTTCGGACCATATTTATCTCACGTGTGGTAAGATGGGGACGAGTGTGAGTAAGGACACTAGTTAACGGGATGGGGTTAGCAACACCATCCTCCACCGCAAGGTGTGGTAGATATTTTACCGGGTGGAACCAATAGTAAGCAAAGTGCGCCTGAGCACATAGATAGTAAAGATAGGCATCAGGCACTGTGAAGCCTCCTGCACTGTATGGAAGGGATAATGTGCAGAGACCTATCCGAGCTTGCTTACCCGCCCATATAAGCTTTACAAAATTAGTGCGTATTCTGGCAAACACCGATGGGGGGGGAGGGATTGGTATATTTATGAAAAGGTAGAACTGTTTAGGTAGGAGTACCATTTTTATCAGGGATATGCGATCAGCTAATGAGAGGGGAAGTGTGATCCATCTCTGTATCTGCGTCTCCATACGATCAATAGCAACCCCATAATTCTGTCTGATCACCAGTTCTGTGTCCCTATGCACCCAGATCCCAAGATATTTAATGGGGTCTTCCTGCCAGATAAGAGGAAAGTCTAGTAGTGGGGCCTTCGTGTGCTCGGTCAATGGAATCACTGCAGATTTGCTCCAGTTTATGTGCAAGCCAGAGTGTCGTCCGAATTTTACATATTCTCGTAATAATGGGGAGAGGTTGGTCTCAGGGTCCCGAAGGTAGAGGACCATATCATCCGCATATAGAGATATGCTGATAGGTCGGAGACGGAACCGGAATGCAGTGTGGGCATAATGTTGTTGTATCTTGCAGGCAAGAGGTTCCAATACTATAGAGAGTAGGAGAGGAGACAGCGGACAACCCTGCCTTGTGCCACGTTGTATGGGGATACTGTCGGATGTATATCCATTAACTTTTATGCGCGCCGATGGTTGAGTGTATTAAAGAGCGATCCACATTCGCAGTCTCAGAGGGAATCCCATCTGCCCCAGTATCTTCATCAAGTATGGCCATTCTACAGAGTCAAATGCTTAGCAGCATCCAGGAGTACTGCCACTGCCTGGATGTCGGGATTAAGCTGGTGTAGGAGGGCGAAGATCGTGCGCAGATTGTGAGCGGTTGACCTGGAGGGAATGAAGCCTGATTGGTCGGGGAGGACTATAGTAGACATAAGAGGTTGGAGCCTCATGGCAATTATCTTTGCAAGTATTTTAACATCTGTATTAATTAACGACAGGGATCGATACGAGTCGGCCTTTATGGGATTTTTGGCCGGTTTCAGCAAAGTTACCACCAGTGCCTCACGCAATGTCTGTGGGAGAATCTCATTGTTATAAGCCTCATCATACATTTCGAGGAGACGGGGATCAGCAATTCAGAGTAGGCTTTATAAAATTCCCCAGTGAACCAATCGGGGCCTGGTGACTTTCCATTTGGCAAAGCTTTAATGGCTAGGAGTGTCTCTTCCTCCGTTATTGGCCTCGCCAAGTACTCCCGATGAGCATCTGAAAGCCACACTAGTGCCAAATCTTTGATATAGTCAAAAATCTCAGACTCAGATGCAGTATGTTGTGTAGTGTAGAAATCAGTGTATGTTTTAATGAAAGTTTTCAGTATACCTGGCGTGTCGTAATTCAGTATTCCCTCATCATCTTCCAACTGCGTGACTGTGTGTTGTCTATGCTCAACACGTATTTTCTGCGCTAATGTACGCCCTGGCCTGCCTCCCTCAACCAGTCTACGCGCCCTGTAGCGACGAGATGTATATCTAATTTCATCCTCCGCCAGGTCATTATACCTATTCATCTCTGCTCGCAGTTCAGCTAACGTGGTAGCGCTATGTGTAGTGTCATATTCAGCCTCCAGCAGGCAAATGGTGTCTTCACATTTCTGTAGCTGTGTCCGAATGTCTTTTAATATCCCTGCAGACGTGCCTATACAGGCACCCCTTATCGTCGCCTTAAAGGCTTCCCAGAGTGTGCCAGCATTGTCTACCGATCCAGCATTATGCGTAAAAAACTCTTCTATCGCAGTTTGGATTGCCTCCTTTTATAGGGGGTCCTGTAGAGCCTCCGCATTAAACCGCCAGATAAAGGGGGGAGGTGTGTATGTGCGAATAGCTAAGGATATGGCTACCGGCTTGTGATCAGATAGGGTTTTGGGAAGATACTGAATGTCCGTGGCCCATGTGGACGCATGGTCTGTTAATAGCCTATAGTCCAGTCTAGACCAGCTATTATGCACTGAGGAAGAGTGTGTGCTTTCCTTTAGAAGGGGATTACGCTCACGCCACACATCATGAAACCGAAATTCCATCATACCATTAAGAATCGTTGAGACAGCGCGCCTATGATGGTCAGCAGTATCACAGGATTTGTCTAATGCCTCGTGAAGTGCTACGTTTAAGTCCCCCCCCCACACCATCTCCATGGGTGGCAAGTCACGTATCTTGGCAAAGACAGAAGCAAAAAAATCGGGGTCGTCCACATTCGGACCATAGGTGTTGAGAATGCCCATTTTGGTTCCCCTAAGGACGCCTATGATTATTACATATCTGCCCAGAGGGTCAATATGAGTATGATCTAAGGTAAATGGTGTACCTTTTCGTATGAGGATCGACACCCCACGAGCGTAGAATGAGTATGTGTAAGAAATAGAGTGTACTGCCCATCTATAGCCAAGTGTACCAGCTTTACCCGGTAGAAGATACGTCTCCTGTAGAAGCGCAATATCAATTGCATGTCGGTCTAGATATGCGAAGACCTGCCTAATTTTTTTGGGACTATTTAAGCCCCGCACATTCCATGTCAGGAGGCGTAGTGGTTTACCCGTTGCCATAGGAACATTGTTATAGCATATCCATGCATCTCATGTACCATGCACTCCAATACCAAAGTACGAATCCATACAGAAAGAACCTCTGTGACCAATTCAAACAGAACACATCTCACTTATCCACCCCCTCCCACTTCGCCATCCCAATCATGACAAAGCCTCTACCCTTTACACACTAAACGAAAGGAAAATAGAAAGAACCCACTGTCATGCAATGCTATCACAACTTGGGCCTAATACTGAACAACAAAAGCCAAACGGTGTGGATCACACACAGGGGGGGGGCGGCGGTAGCCTGCTACCAACCCCAGCTTGGTGAGTGCTGGGGGGATCAAGCTATTCACACTAAGTGTGGGTATATAAACGTAGGGTGCCAGCAAATCCTGCCAAAGGAGGAGCAGTCATGTAATTAACAGATAAAAGGGTCTGAACATAAAGGCATTATATATAGCGATTTTCCTAGAAACCCATCCCCCAACATCTGTACACAGCAGACAACAATAGAAGAATTGAAACGTTGAGGGTGGGAGTACTCATAAACAATTGCGACCCATAAGCTCAAACTCTTCAAATGTCACAGCACCGGTGGGTGCTGCATTTATTCAGCATCTGAGGAAGGTTCCTGTTCTTCGTGCTCTCCTCGTGGTGACTTACGCCTGAGTACATGTAGATGATTGGCTTGTAAGAACTTGAGTGCCTCTTTTGAGGTGTTGCAAATCGTGCCCTTTCCGTCCACTATTATCTTCAACCGGGCTGGGTATAGCATAGCATAGGAGATACCAGCATCTTTCAGTTTTTTCTTGACATCCATATATTGCTTCTGCGCTTCTTGGACCTGCGATGTGAAATCAGGATAAATGGATATATTCATCTCTTCATGGCTGAGCGTTCCCAACTCCCAGGCCTTTCTAAGCGCCGCATCCCTGTCTCTATAGTTTAGTAGCTTAGCAATTATAGGGCTCGGTCGCGCCCCAGGTGCAGGAGGTGGTGCCATGGTATGATGCGCTCGCTCCACAATGAAGACCGGAGAAAAAATGTCCTTACCCAGGATGGTAGATAGCAGAGTTTCTACGTAGTTCTCCATATTGCCGGTTCGAGTGGTCTCCGTCACCCCAAGAATGCGCAGATTACATTTCGAGACCTAGCCTCCAAATCCTCTGTTTTAGCTGCCAGAGTGAGTAACACTTTGTCCACTTTCTTATGTTTCAGTTCAAGCTGCTGAGTGGCATCCTCTGCGTCCGAGATACGCTGTTCCGCCATGTCGATGCGCTCCGTGTGCTTATCCAGCCGCTCCGACATGCGATCTACACGATATGTTAAAGAGTCAATTTTTCCATCTATGTTGGTGAGCGTAGATTGTATGGTTGTGAACATAGCCTGTACATCCAGTGCAGCCTGTTCAGTGAGAGAGGTGTTGGACTGGCTTCCACCAGGCTGATCTGCCGGATTCATCTGTACTTTACGCTGGGTGTCGAACTGCAATTTGGATTGTGCCTTCTCCGGCTTTCCCATGGCCTCTTACAGTTGGGAGGGAAGTATCCAGTACAGGGGGTTGCCAGCAAGGGTAGTGATGTCTCAGACTGCAACCTATGGCACCAGGCACCAAGTGTGACTCATGCCTGAGCCCGATGTTGGGGCGACTGGTGTTATTGGAGAGACAGCAGTTATCTGGGTCTCGGCACAAAGGGGAGCACTGTCGTACCACTCTAGGCGCGGCCCGCCATGCGGTAGGGATTCCGAGGAAGGGGGAGGGGCCCGGCCTAATCAGGGAGCAATACCCTCCAGTCCTAGCAAAAACTCCCGCAGTAGACAGTATCCTCTAATGGCACAGGTAAGTGCAGCAGCCCCAGCACTGTCGCTTTGTTGTGCCACTTACAGTCTCGCAGCAGATGCCAGAGGCGGCCACCCTCAACGGCCGATGTCGGCCCGCACTGCTCTCACCTCGGTGGGGAAGCGCCGCCCAGCATGCACCTCACAAGGCCCCTCCGTCAGGATGTGGCGGTCCGATGTCGTCCCAGCAAGGCAGACAGCCGCGGCGGTCGATTATGCACCGTCTGCACCCAGCCGCTCACAACAGTGTCAGGGCTCGGCACAGCGGCAGCCCCCTCCGGTGCAGATAATAGGCCCGCAGCGCAAGCTCGAGTCCCCGAGCTCGCGTAGACGTAGAGCGGGCTCCGGCGCCAGGCAGATCACTCCCCCGAGCCTCGGTGTATCCCAGTGCACCACAATCAGCCAGAGGAAGGCCCTGGAGGAAAGCGGACACCGTCCACAGTCAGGGCGCAGCAATTTTTGGCATCAACAAGTTATAAAGCACCCAGGATTTTGAAAGGATCGCAGCTTGATCGGGAGAGCTCGCCTAGAGCGCGGCCCTTTCCCAGCTCGGCTAGCTCCGCCCCCCCAAGCAAGAACACAATATGATAGCAGTTGAAAATAATTATGCATCATGCAGTTTGCAGGGTAGGCAACTCGAGCAATTCATTACCTGTTGGTATTTTCCTCTGATTTCTCCCAGAGGTGAAAGGTCAGGTTGCGGTTATTCTTATGCTTGCCATTCTCTCGAGGCCTGCGGACTGAGGTGCAACAGTTGTAAGGACGATTCGTACTGAGGTGTCACAGACCACAAAGTAGTAAAAAACAAAGCTGCCTTAGCAGGTTGCTTTAGGTCAAAATGTCAGGTGAAGGTTGGCCACGAAGCATTTGTGGTAGCCAGGCTGACATATTTCCATGAAGGGTTAGCTTATTAAAAACAGGTCAACATGTGTGAGGAAGAGACGAAGGGCCAGCTCAGCAGAAAGTCAAGCTGCTAGGGTCACAAGCAGCATAGACTCCAAGTTGCCTATTTAGCTGCAGAGTGTCTTTATTTGTTGTCTCCATATCAATCAATCAATCATCGGAATTTGTATAGCGCGCCACTCACCCGTAGGGTCTCAAGGCGCTCAGGGGGGGGGTCGCTACTGTTCGAACAGCCAGGTCTTGAGTTGTTTCCTCAAGGAGAGATGGTCCCGGGTCAGCCGTAGGTGAGTGGGGAGGGAGTTCCAAGTCTTGGCCGCCAGGTAGGAGAAGGATCTTCCTCCGACAGTGGATTTGCGGATTCGTGGGGCGGAGACGAGGGCGAGGCGGATCGGAGCTGGCGGGTGGGTGTGTAGAATGTGAGGCGGCTGTTGAGGTACTTCGGTCCCGTGTCGTGGAGAGCCTAGTGTGCGTGGGTGAGGAGTCTGATCATGATCCTCTTGTTGACGGGGAGCCAGTGCAGGTCTTTCAGATGGGCAGAGATGTGGCTGTGATGAGGGATGTCCAGGATGAGTCGTGCAGAAGCGTTCTGTATGCGCTGGAGTCTTTTCTGGAGTTTGGCTGTGGTTCCAGCGTAGAGGGTATTCCCGTAGTCCAGTCGGCTGGTGACGAGGGCCTGGGTGACCGTCTTCCTGGTTTCGGTGGGGATCCATCGGAAGATCTTTCGGAGCATGCGCAGGGTGTTGAAGCAGGATGACGAGACGGCATTGACTTGCTTGCTCATTGTGAGGGAGGAGTCCAGGATGAAGCCCAGGTTGCGTGCGTGGTCCGTTGGTTTGGGTGCGGTGCCCAGGGCAGGGGGCCACCAGGAGTCGTCCCAGGCGGAGGGAGATGGTCCGAGGATGAGGACTTCCATCTTGTCTGAGTTCAGTTTCAGATGGCTGATCTTCATCCATTCTGCAAAGTCTTCCATTCCTTCCTGGAGGTTGGCTTTTGCGGTGGCGGGGTCGTTGGTGAGGGAGAGGATCAGCTGGGTGTCTTTGGCGTAGGAGATGATGTTGAGGTTGAGATGGCGTGCGATGGCAGCGAGAGGGCTCATGTAGACGTTGAAGAGGGTGGGGCTGAGTGAGGATCCTTGTGGAGCGCCGCAGATGACTTCGGTAGCCGCGGAGCGGAACGGGGGACGGCGGACTCTCTGGGTTCTTCCGGTGAGGAACGAGATGATCCACTCCAGGGCCGCTCCTTGGATTCCGATGTTGCTGAGGCGCTGTATCAGGGTGCGGTGGCATATGGTGTCGAATGCTGCTGAAAGGTCCAGGAGGATGAGGGCAGCAGTTTCCCCGTTGTCGAGCAGGGACCTGATGTCGTCGGTGGCTGCGATGAGGGCGGTCTCGGTGCTGTGGTTTGCTGGGAAACCGGACTGAGAGGGGTCGAGGGATCCGTTGGTCTCGAGGAAAGCAGAGAGTTGTCTGTTGACAGTCTTCTCGATGACTTTGGCTGGAAAGGGGAGGAGCGAGATGGGGCGGAAGTTTTTCAGGTCCGTGGGGTCCGCGGTGGGTTTCTTCAGGTGGGGCGCTCAGCTCGGCATGTTTCCAACTGCGGCGGATGCGAAGGAGCTGTTGATGATGTTCCGGAGTTGGGGTGCGATGATGGAGTCGGCTTTGTTGAAGATGTGGTGTGGGCAGGGGTTGGTAGGGGAGCCGGAGTGGATGGTGTTCATCAGGCGGGTGGTGTCTTCGGTGCTGACAGGGGTCCAGGTGCAGAGGGTGGTGGTGGGGGGCGTTGGTTCGGTGGTTGGGTGCGTGGTCTGTGCGCCAAAGCTGTTGTGTATGTTGGCGATCTTGCGGGGGAAGAACGAGGCGAGTGAGTCGCAGAGGTCTTGCAAGGGTGTGATGTTGTTGTTGCAGGCGCTGGGGTTGGAGAGCTCTTTAACGATGCTGAAGAGTTCCTTGCTGTTGTGGGTATATATGATCGAGATCAAGATTATCTCCTTTATGAGTGATATCAATGGGTGGGAAGTAACCAAAGTAATCAGTATATTCACAAGTGATCTTATAGTTAAACGTACATGGATACACTAGCTTGAAATTAAAATTTTGCTTCCGGAAGACATGAGTGAGGCATTTGAGAAGAAAAGGAAATGACTACGATTATTTTTCCCCTGACCTAATTCGCTTTTGGCTAATAAGCGGGGCCAAAAATCTATGGCTTGAAAGTTTTCTGTCTGGACTATCACAAATTGTAAATACTTACACAGTGAGTTAAGAATAGTCTTTTCAAAATAATGTTGATAAAGAAAATCTTTTCATTAGGAGATAGATGAATTTATTTACGGGTACATTGCTACAGCTTAATAGGATTGGGAAGATGAAGGTATGAAGGATTTCTCTGAAAACTCTTTGTAACTCCAATGTAAGGGGAACATTTCGATATTTCAGGGGCCTCTGGTTCGACTATCACTGGTCTTTCTATAACCAGATCTATGTGTTAGGGAAGATTATGCTATACCTGTTGTATATGTTTTTGTGTGTATGTTGTGTGTGAGAGAGAGAGCAAGAGATGCTTGCACAATGGCGTCTGCATGCACTGTTCCTTGTTGTTGGTGAAGCTTTGTCTGCTGCTGTGTTCCCTGTTAGTGAGTATACAGAAGCTAGACCTATTGACGTTATCACGGTTCTTTACTATGCAGATGTGGCCATTCTTGTATTGTTTTGGACTCTCGGCATCCCTGTGTTTTTCTGGGGGTTTCTGTGGACTCTGTAAGCTATGGGTAGTAGCACTATGTAAAAAATTAACATGCATTTTACATTGTAAATCCAGAGGCATAGCAGAGCGATGGTTGCCCTGATGCCCTCCAGGGGCTGTAGGCAGAGAGGGAGGGAGTGAGGGAGTGAGGGAGGGAGGGTGGGAGGGAGTAAGGGAGCGATGGAGGCCGAGTGGCCAAGCATACTTGTGATGGTCTCTGAAGAGAGATGGGTGGAGAGAGAAGCATTTTTAGCATGGCCTTTCAGTCACCATACTGTGCTGAATACCTTACTGCTGCATTTAGCATATCCATCGAATGCTATACTGCACTGAATCCCTCACAGCTGCCTTGAGCTTGGTCTTCAACACTATACTGTGCCTTATCACATGAAACTACCTTTTTGCATGGATTTCCAACAACATACTGCGCTGTGTCTGTTAGAGCTGTCTTTAGCATGGTATACCTTTACCTTACTGTTCGTTATCCCTCTCTACTGCCATTAGCATAGTCTTCCATCAACAGGAGCTTTGAGGGGCAGAGAAGGAGCGACCTGAGTCTTAAGCTTCATGTGCCTCGCTACACTCCCTCGCCAAAGGTAACTGATCCCAAACCTTTATGCCCACCACTTTCAAAAGTCACCAGCCACCTCTGGGTGTGAATACCCTCCACCCAAGTGGGTTTTATTCCTGAACTCTTGAGAGTGGAGGCCCTCACCCTTGGGAGTCAGAAACTTGTCTCTGGAGGCAGGCTGGACTCAACCAGTCAGCTAGCACCCTCGAGGGATGATAGGTTTTAGAGGATACCTCTAAGTACCTTTGGGTGCATGTATAAATAAATTCATCACTGAAATCAGTGTGGGTTTATTAACATGAGGTGTTTGATACCAAACACCATATGTTTCAGTAAAGCCATTATGAAGCGGGGACACTTGTTTTGACCAATGCCCAGTCATACCTTACTATGGCTTTCCAGCTCCCCTTTCTATATCTAGCAATAGAATTAGACATCACAGCGTTGCATCTGCTCATGCAGATATGTCCTAATGTAAAATATAATGCACTCTTCCTTAAGGCTCAAGGCCTGCTGTAGGGGTGACTTACATATATTAGATGCAGTGACTTTGCCATGACACACAGGAGTGCGCACCATGAGTACTCACCATTGAGCAACTTCATTTTATGTAAAATATCTCCACAAACATGTATTGACTATTTACTTTATGATAACGTTATGAATTGTTTCGCATTTCTTGAGTGTCTATTATCAATTTTTGAATGCTAAAAATATTGTATTTCCATTGGGACCAATTTTGTTTCATAACACCTCTAGTAGCTCAAAAGGAGGCACAAAATGGGAGGGATAACTGCAACAAAAGCCAAGTCCCTACAGCTGTACAACATGGCTGTGGGGTGTCAGTACTGAAGTGTTCCTGGACTATTGATGTTCTCTTGGATGGGCACTGGGAAGAGGCGATGATGCCTGCACAGGGGGGTCCTGATGGAGTGCCTATCGAATAGGGGCTTCTGAAGTTAATCATGGACTGGGTGCTGGCCCAGATAGTGGTGGAGCCTGCTCTTTGGACAACACAGGTGGATGTTGTTCAAAACCAGTAGGAGTCCTGATATCTGCCTCCTCCTAGCTGGTGGTGTCCACATGCCCTGTCCTCCAATTGACTCTTCCACCTCAAGGGAGTCTTGTTCTGACAAATGCTTTTTTGCTGTTAAAGTAAGCAGATAAATATGGCATCAAAAACAAGTAGAGCTACTCAGAACAAGCTTCCTCAAGGGTGCAAATGTCACTATAGGCAGTAACAACAACATCAGTTGTGCAATAAAAAAAAAATCCTGGCTTTGCAGTTACTGTTCCCTCTTTCTTCCAAAATGATTTTTATTGTTTTTTCTCCTCCATACATTGTGTGAAATGATACGTCTGTATGTGTGTACTACCCCTGCAGGTGGTGGTTACATGTTCTAAACTGGTGGTATTGTCTGGTCATGTCCGTTTACTGCAGCCATGTGCCATTGCAGGCACCTTGCACCATAGTGCAAGGGTTTCTGCATTGCGATCAGCATAATTATTGTGCAGGACGGGTGTGCTATATAGGAGGTGGCTGCATTGCCACGTGCTGCAGTCAATGGCACCTATCACACAAGGAAAGGGGCAAAGGTATAGAAACCTATTGCACCCCCTTTGCATTCCTAGTGGTGACTGTGGAACTGCTGGAAATGACATAATCAGTGATGTCATCAATGATGTCATTTGAGATGTCATCAGTGATGTAAATTACATCATAGAATATGTCATGAATTATGTCATATGTAAGATCAAAAGCAGTGTATGGGGGAACAATTTATAGTTAGTACTGTTAATTATAACTGTTAAATTTCTGTGTTTTATTTAGTTCAAAATGTTAACGTTGAGAAGTTAACCTAACTGTAACGTTACATTAAGATTTGTTTGTATTAGTGAATTTCAAAGGTTTATTTAAGAGCAAACTCATCACTATTACACCTAACTATAACGTTACTGTAACAAATCCATCTAAGTGCGGGTCTCCTGAGGCCAGCCTGTTCGACACGGTTCAGCAGTATGTTATGGTCGACCGTGTTGAACGCGGCTGACAGATCCAGTAGCACCAGGGCCTGGTGGTTGCCCCTGTCAGCATTTACTCTACGAGTATCCTGAACTGCGAGGATCACCCCTTCTGTTGAATGTGATGGGTGGAATCCGGCTTGATTCGGTTCTAGGTAGTCAGAGTGTTCGATGAAATTCGAGAGACACCTTGACACGTGAGCCTCCAGTATTTTGGCCATGAAGGGAAGAAGGGAAATGGGACAATAATTAGACAGGCCCGTGGGGTCTGCCCCAGGTTTTTTTATGAGAGAAACAACTATTGCGTTTTTGAAGGCGCAGGGGACCTTGCCCTGCGCGAGAGATTCATTGAGGAAGGGGAGTATGCTCTGGAGTAAGGCCGAGAAGACCTCTTTCATAATGTGTGGTGGGCAGCTATCGTTAGGCGACCCAGAGTTGACCAGAGACAAAAGCTCCAAGAATGTTTTAGGGTCGATTGGAGGAAGAACATCAAGAGTAAGATGATTAATATGGATGTCATCCAGTGGTTCCTGACTGAGGGGGTTAGGGATGCTGTTTTTGATAGCAGAGATTTTATCTATGAAGAAATTATTCACCGAGTTACAGAACTCCTGGGTAGGGGTCTGAATGGGTGCCGTTCTCTCACTGCATAGATCATTCAATATTTTAAAAATATCTTTTGATTTGTTTTGGGAGGTAGTATTTTCATTGAGAAATATGCCGCTTTGCTATTTAGGATAGTTTTTTTTATATTCCCTACAAGCTGTGGAGAATTCCTCCTTATCTTTCATGGTGTAGTTGGATCTCCATTTCCTTTCTTTTTGGCGCAATTCAAGTTTTAGTTTTTTCCAGTATTGATCTGTTTTAGGTAATCAGGTGATGATACACAATGTGGCTATACACTCAAGACTGTTACACTACATCGTCGTGGGCGGCTCACAAATCTGTATGTAACGCAGAGTTACAGGGTGTATTTCAGCTATTCTTTCTTTAAGCAACACATGTATCAATTTGGCAATGCATATATACCCTGGGTGTAACTCATAGACATCTTGAGTCGTGACATTCTGATGCGCGTTCTAAAAGTGAGTAAGCATGTAACATTAAATAACACATTGATGCACCGCTACCTATGTAATAAGCATTTTTTTAACAGTCTTCATGTCATATCACACGTGCATCTTTCGACGAACCTTTCTATCATTCTTCTATCAAAATATGTACACAACCCTTGCATACGCCCAAGTTTAGACCTGGGCTTGCTGAAGTATCGTTTCTCTTTGAGCGTTGCTGAAAAGACCTTTATAATATCAGGGTGGACATATATACTTTCCTCAGACAACCCATACACCAACCTTAACAGTTTGTATACCTTGATAAGGTCTAGCAAACAACATATATTGCAGATTGTTCTTGATGTGTAAGAGTCGTATAGACACTCGCGAGCCTCCTGCTGTGGATCATTAATTTTATGACCATAACAAAGTTTATAATATGTACGTTTGACAGAGATATTGACAACAGTCACTGCAAAACCTTTAACAGGCCATGTGGCTTCGTAGGGGACGCCGTGAGCTTCCTTTTGAAAATGTGCGCTCTTGTAGGTACAAACACAATTCTTACGAGGCTTTTTGTTTTGCTTTGTGAAACTTTCAGTCTGTTTTGAACAGCATAAGCAGTAGGAATTTACTGCGTTAACTTTTGAAGGCTCTCCGTTAACCAAGGCTTTTTTTACTGATGCTGTATGCAGTTCAAAAAAGAAAGAAAGACACATAATTAGTTAAAACAAAAATAAATAACATACAACCGTATATAGGTTAAGTGTCTATACCAATTTTAATAACCTCTGTATTTGCGTGGGACTCTGCAGCTGCTCTGAAATCTTGAGAGTCACAAAGGTCCATCGACCCATAACTGTTGTTGGAGCTTGCATGTGGCTGTTGCACAATGACAGTCTCCGGAACCGCTTCATCCATAAATCTGATATCTTTATAGACATGTGAGTTAGGATGGGCTATAGATTTTTCACCCTCTTGTATGTATAGGCATTTATATAGCGCACTACTTACCCATAGGGTCCCAAGGCGCTTTGACCGCTGCGAAACCCTTCCTGGCTTCCCTGAGAGATGGTCCCTTAATGGGTATCTCCAGGGTGAGACCAGGCATCCCCGGCAGTCTGGTGGGGCCGTTAGTGAAGATGAGGCAAGCTAATGCCCAGTGTTGCCGAGTGTGAACGCTGATCAGAGTGGGCACCGAGGCGAGAGAATTATCGAGTCCGCTGACCCTGGTCCCGAAACCTGCCGCGCCGGGAATCGAACCCTGGTCCTGGGCCGTCCTCTGCTCTCGGGTCTGCCGCCTCTAACCAGTGAGCCACACTACTTCACCCAGTGAGCCACACTACTTCACTGTATGTCTTCCATGTCAATTAAATTGTTTCCAACATTTACTACGGTACTCAAACATTCGCTGCTGCTGTTGGCACACTTAATAGGAGTTATCAGTTGAGGCAGCTCCTGCAGGTTGAGCGCTTCCATCCGGCATCAAGGTACTCATAAAAGCCTGTGATGTCATGACCACCCTCTTTAGGGGTGCTCTTCTGAGCATTCTCATCTATTACTGAAGGTGTCAGGCTAAGATAATATCCATTGATAGTGTCCTGACCGCCAGCAAAGGGTGTCTTTTTGATGAGGGGTCTGTATCTCTTCATGACGGCAGAGCGATCTCTTACAGCTAGGCAGCTCTTGGTTGTTGCATAGATTTCTTAGGAGCTCCTTATATGAATTCTGATCACCCCAAAAAGAGGCTTATGCCTCTGCATCATTGCATGGTCACCTGATCTCCAAGGGTTGCAGAGTTTATTTTTTTATATAGCGCAAACTAGACCCGAAACAAATTGGATATCAGGGCGCTTTACATGGCACCAGTTACTTTACATGAGGACACACATTCATTTTAGGAATGGGGAGATTAAGTGATTTGCCCAGAATCACAGGACGTTTTGGCGTTGTTACCGAGACTCGAATCCAGATCCCCAGGTCCGAGGTCGAGCGTCCTAGCCAAGGGATGTCGCATAGCCCCAAACCCTAGGCATATGGCCCAGCCACGAGACTAACACGTGATGTCAAACCCCCCTGATCCCACCCCCAGCACATGTGACCACATTTACACCTACATCAGTTCCAGGGAGAGACAACCAGGAGACCGGAAGTCTTGGTAAATCATGGCGTCACTTTCGGGGCGGGACAACTGTCACGTTTTACTTGACGAGGAAAGATATCCCTGTATTCTACTAACATACAGTGGAGTGGCATACAGTGGATTGGCAAAGAGTGGCGTGGTCTACAGTGGAATGGCGTAGAACGTAATGGCATATACTGGAGTAGCGTATAGTGGAGTGGCATACAATGGAGCGGCGTAATTTGAAGAGACGTAGAGCGGAGCTGTATAAAGTGTATAAAGTTAAATAGCATAGTGTGGACAGGTGTATAGTGGAGTTGTGTGCAATGTAATAGCATAGAACAGCGTGTTGTACAATGGAGCATGAAGACTGTAATAGTGTTTAGTAGAGTAGCGTACAATGGAGTGGAATATAATTGAGTGGTGTAGGCTGTAGTGGCATACAGTGGTATGGGATAGAGTGTAATAGCATACAGTGGAGTGGTGTACATTGGATTGCTTCCAATCGAATAGCATAAAATTAAGTAGCGTACAGTGAAGTGCCATACACTCAAGTGGCATACAGTAGAATAGCATAAAGAGGAGTGTTGAAGAGTGGAGTGGCATACAGAGGAACAAAATCGAGTGAAGTAGCCTACAGTAGAATGGCATAGAATGGAATAGTGTACCGTGGAATAACGTCCAGTGAGGGGCGTCATTGGAGTGATGGAGACTGGTATAGAATAGAGTGGAGGACTTACTGGAGGTAACAGAAGGGGTAGTTGGCCCCCAAGGACATCCTTGGGGCCAACTACCCCCCTGCTACTTCCAGTAAGTCCCATGCAGCGGGATTGCAAGAGGTCTTTGGAGGCCCCACCTCCTTTCTCCACCACTCTGCAAACCAGGCTCCTGGTGCACTACTGGTTGGGAGCTGAAGTCCACTTTACTCCTGAGGGACCTTGGGGACGAAGAAGCCCTCCTAGTACACAGCAGGATTCCTGAGAGCTGGTCAGAGGCCCAGTCCCCTTTCTACAACACTCTGCAAACAAGACTACTACTTAAAACACCGTAGAAAATGACTGAAAATAACAAAGGTTCCAGGGTCATTATAGTTAAGAAATGGAAAGAAAAAACCTTACAAATTCACTGAAAGTAGGTAATACATATATATATATATATATATATATATATATATATATATATATATATATATATATATATATATATATATATATATATATATATATATATATATCCTATGCAGAATGGGAGTGCTTAAGTAGTTCAATGACTGTTGATTTCATATTGAAGTGTTTTCTCAAGAACCTTCTCTCGTGTAAAAAAAAAATGTCCTTCAGATATCCAATAAAGTAGAAACAATGAAATTCTGTTTCTATCCACATTTTTCTTTCAGTGAATCATTCAGCAATCATCCAACATCAGCCCAGCCAACGTTTTCCGGCTCTAAAATGGTACTTCATCAGTGCTGTGCATATTATAAAGACACTAAATCCCATCTGAGCGTAGACAGAAAACACAAGAAGGATGCGCGTGGAAGGGATTTCACGTTGGTCATTTCAATATGAGACCCTCTATTACATATAGGAGAGGCAAGTTCCTGGGTGGGGGCTATCAAGCTAGCAACCCCAAAGGCGATATGTGGCTTGGCAATTCCAGGGAATTCTTTAAATGGGGCAATATAAAATGTGCGAACACACTGTGAATGCAGGGAATACATGTCCTGTAGCGGACGGAAGAAATTTATAACACCGTTTTTAACCCGCTCATCTGACTACTGTGTATATCTGCTACGCTGCCCATGCAATCTTATATACATTGACAGTACCACGTTTACACTTACAGAACGCCAAAGAGCTATTTAAATGTGGATGCCACCTATCCTGTAGCACAACATTTTTCTGCAGCTCATAAGTGTGATGTCTCATAGCTTACTTTCTTTGCTATTGACAGGGTTGGCAAAAAAGTACAGGGCAGCAGAGTTAAAGGACTGGGACAACTCGATTCAAGATACATTCTCGATCTCCAGGCCAAGCATGCTTTAAGCCTTTAAAGAATGCGGATCTTGAGGTGCATGTCGGTTGAATCGCTGCAATTGTGCTAGTTTCTTGCAAATCTCCTGTCGCTCTGAGCATATAAGTATCGTACTATGATTACAAACCTGATATCTGTAGGTTATTGCGCAGGTGATTGTTTATATGCTTGTATTATGTTAGTGATTTCGTGCTGGAGGACTTGAAACCCTTCTATGTTATATGGAGGAGTTCATGCATGGCTGTATATATTATTCGATGTGATTTGACAACATGTGTACAGTATGGTACAGTATAACAATGTGCTAATTGAGTCGAATTCTGTGATTATATTTTTAGACCAGCTCTGACTCCACTTTGAATGATTGCATATTGTGGCTGTATTCTCATACTCTGTTATTCTTAGGAGGGGTACTGCTGTTGGTAATGCCGGCTGGGCAATATTTTTAAAGAATACTTTTATGCTTCAATTTGGATATTGTTTATGGGATTAGTTTTTATGATGTGTTTTGTCTTGTATGTCATTACTTTGGAAGCATTGCAAATTAAGGGGCTCATTAGGATGGCGGGCGGAGGCACCTCCGTGCTGCTTGCGGAAAATTTCATTTTCGGCACGTCAGCAGCGGTCCTCACGCCTGCTATATTATAATGGGCAAACATAGTCCAATTCCCTTCACCACGGTGCAATGTAAACCGATATAAAAATGCGTCCCCCACCGCGGCGGAGTGAGCCAATAGAGACCCATCGCCGTGCGGAATGATGTCCCAACCACCGTACCAATCAGGATGCCCTAAACAGCCAGACACACCGCAGTGAAGAAACCACCCAACCAGAGACGGCGGAAGCACAAAAGCGGAGCACCAAACCAGTCTCCCGATCCCCTGCACCCAGTCTGGACCACAATGGATCCAGCTTTACATGCCTTTCCGGTGTTGTACCTAATACACTACAAGCGAGTAATGCACCATCGCGGATAACGCCGCAGGTACGGTATCACACAACCACAACACACAACTCATTTGCTGATATACAGTTCCTGTCCACACCAGACACTCTGGTGGGGACAGGAACACATCCACAAGTGTACCCACACATGTCCTACCTGTCACCAAATACCGTCTCCACCTCCAGGTCACCCATCAACCACGAAATCAATGCAATCTCCCAGTAACATCACTGCAGCGGTGAAGACGTGGGAAAACCTGAAAAAATGTAGTAGGCAGGGCCAGCGCAAGGCATGGGCAGTCCACAGAGAACTAGAGCCATACCTCCACCCTACACACACTAGGTCCCCCACACTCATTAGGGGACATGCTGTGTGTCCATCCTGTTCCCCCTCTGTACAATTAACCAGCCAGGTGTACGAAGACCATGCACCACACACACCAAACAACCAGGGAACCTGTCTCAGAAGGTGGGGGTGAAGAGGAATACCCTGCATAGAAGCTCAGGGGCAGGGCAACACTCCTCCCCACACCTACCCTCCACTCAAGTCAAGCAAACTGAGTCCAATCACAAATTGAACACTCACACAGAATATGAACATCCACTTAACTGTACATGCTGCCTGTCAAGTCACCCAGACACACCCCACACTGACACACAGCCACAAACACATAGCAAATGTCTGCAGCAATGAAGGACAAAAAATGGGATAGCCAAAAGTTAGGTAGACAATGCTGGAAAGCCATGGAGCAAGCCACAAAGCATGTGTACTTCACATGCAAGCAAAGGAACATATCACAACACCCTTAGGCCATCAGATCAGACCTGGCTGGCGCAGTGAGTGAAATTAAACAACAGTGACCACTGTGCAACAACTCAGGGAGACAGCAAGGCAAGCCATGCAAAGGCACAGAGATGATAGGAAGTGTCTGAAGTCAACAAATGATCAGCCACACATCTGTCTCAACTTACTTGACATGTGTATGTCATCAGCACAACACGCATGGCTCATTGTCACACTCCATGACTGTCAAACACAAGTTGGATCCTTCACACATACCCCTCCTCCACCCATCTCACACCAGGACCACTCAACACGAGTGTCAAACACACAGAATGGTGCAAATAATCTCCTGTCAGTACATTGACAAACATTCACACTCCCTGAGGTGAATCCACAAACATCACACACACACTCAGGGATGCCTGAACCAATGCTGGCTCAAAAACAATAGCCAAGCACAAACCTCACAAACAACATACACAGACGTACAACAAGACCACATAAGGCCAGCTAAATAGTGGAAAGGCAATGGGACCCCAGACAGAACTGGAGCACACAACATTGTCACTCAGGACCAATGCACAGACACCATACCCCAACACAAACAAGAGGTGTAGCATCTCAAAACAATCATGGAAACACAAACTGGGATACATGGGACAATAAGCTAACACAGACTGACATACCACACCATCCATCAGGTCAACATGGTCTCATAGTGTAACACATGCATGCACATGCACATGCACAATTCTGACAAGTGTCAGGTCAATAGGAGAACAAACCACCAATGTGCACTCAAAACAAGCTCAGGAAAAAATAATCCACCTTGCTGCTTGTGCCACACAGACAAGTAATGCACACTCCATCTGCAACACACATCTGAATGTATCACAATGCACTAACATCTCACACACAATGTCATGCATATAGAACATCACACACAGAGCATCTGTCAGTATCCACAATAAAAACACAACAGATACACATTCCAATCTATCACAAATCAAACACATTGGACATCAGGGGATGCATACCAGGCAAGTACAAGGCAACATACACTCACAACACTGCATGCACAACAAGTAGTGAGTGCACAACAACCAAATCAGTAGCACACACATCTCAGTGTAAAACATATACTCACACAACTCAATTCAGCACAGCACACAGACAAAATCACTCTCAGGAAGGGTAGCATTAGCTCAGCAAACGCACATACAGCTAACCCAACACCCACAGATGCTCAACTCAGGGACACACAGGTGCAAACAACATGACCAGAGGACTGTGCTGCCCAAGCAGTTGCACTGCACATGAGCAACCAGGACTGCAAAACCGTGCAAGACAATCACACATTACTAATTGGGAAACTGTCATGAGTGGCACATTAGTCCTGTATATATATATATCAGCACCACAAAGTATAGTGTAACAAATGAAGTGGTGGGGAGGCACACACTCTGCCAACCCAAGGGGATAGGTGACATGAGAGTGAAGTGGTGTGTACGTCAGTAGTGGACAGGTCAGGAGTGTACTATACACAACTACATGGAGGAGTCACTCACAATGGGTAGGCATCAGTAGCAAAGCTAGGGGATGGAATAACTCCACATCCTATTTGGCAACAACAAAAGAGTGACAAAAAACTAAGTAATCATAAATACATGATTCCACAACGAGTGCCACAAAACAAATTGGGTAGAGAAAGAAAAAGAAATCTTATTTTTAAAAGAACCCTCACTCACCAACCTGGTTGGTGCATGATTCATCATTGGGTTCCACTGGGGAAGTGTGGTTCAATGGTTAGAGTGGCAGACCCTGATGCAGAGGTCTGGCCCGGGACCAGGGTTCAATTCCTCCTTCGGCAGCTCTTGGACTCAATTTCCCCAGACCTGATAATTCTCGCCTCGGTGCTTAGTCTAATCATGGGTCCCACTCTGTGACTCTGGGCAATAGCTTGCTTAATCTCCAAAACGGCCCCAGCAGCGCTTGGATGCCTGGCTTCACCTTGGGGGTGCCCAGGAGTGGACATTTCACAGGAAAGCCAGGATGGGTTCCACAGCGGTATGAATACAGCGTTACGAGGCCTCTGGGTAGAAGTGCGCTATATAAATACAATACAGTTACATTTTACATTACATTTACATTTACATGTAACCTATATTTACTTTAATACAAGGCTAAACAGCATCGGTTAAAAGCAAGTGAAAAACTGACTATTCAGAGCTTTTAATTTGAAACCCCGTGTCCTAAAAAGTGGTGGTCAACATGTTTCTGCTAAATAAAGCAACATTTGCTTAGCATTCTTCAGGACCTATATGTTGATCCTCCGGTGGTATGCACACGCTAAGGCGCACCCTACCGTGAGGATATATGTGAAAAACAAGTATTACTCACGGAAGTTACCCGTGGGGGCTCACCTAGACCTCTCTAGGGCCTGTAATCTGTTGGAAGGAAGGAAGAGAAAATAATAATACACAGGAAAACACAGAAAAAACAAAATAAAAACTCAACAAAAACCCCTCTTGAACGAGAGCTCGTGTTTTGTTAATATTGTCCATTTTATCCGAAAGTTACCTTTTAACCATCCCTCAACACCCTTATGTGACAAAACTAGCAGACAGGTGCCGGTTTTAATTCTTACGGCAATCCGTACACCCCATTACATGCTGAGGTCCAATCATGACAAACAACTGAAACTCTCTGTGTTTGTAAAGCTCATATCGATCATTACTATCGTTACTGCGCTGTCGTGTACTTCTGTACCGAAAATGAATATCAAGTTAAAAATATATTTTCTCTGTTGTGAATGCCCTTGTACGTAGAAAGTACCCCATCGGGATATAACTACAAATCCTTTGGAAGATATTAGCCATTATTTTTAAGAAAAACGAAACTCACTGTAATCAAACAAGTTCCGTGTTACATGGGCTCAAACGGCAGGGGTAATCTTCACGCCGCGCTCCATCTAAACAAAATAAGTAAGCAAGAGACGGTCTTACAAATATGTCTCCACTAGTGTAATTAGGAGTACAGGTTTAAAGAAAACTCATCCTTGCTCTTACTTGCAAGCCGACGACTCCCCACGGACTACCTATTCCGTAGCACTTCCGTGGCCCGAATGCAACAGGGACGTCAACGCGATACCAAAAGAGTACCCAGCTGGTCCCAGTCACGTGAGCGCTCTACGGAACAGCGTCCTCACGTTACTTTAAATTTAAAGGGAAAGAGTTGTTTCTTTATTTAAGAAGGATATCGGAAACTTGTGATATTTTTACATGAATTAAAATCTGTATAACTCCACATCCCACATCCCATACTGGATCCAGAAATGGCTCAAGTAACAGCAATGCATGAGAAAACTAACCCACAATGTCAGTGTGGCTGAGCAGTTCGTCACTGTGAGCACAAACAGTAACAGCACACATGGCTGATCAACAAAACATAACACAGACTTTGCTGTTAAACACTCTTCATACTCACAACTGGCAGCAACAACAAGTAGGTGTCCCCCATGAGTGCAATGACACAGCAACACACTGCACAGTGTACAACCTACAACTACCACATGTGCACACAATCACAAGCACAGGGCTGACAAATCTAGCTAACAGGCACTCGGCTCCTGGGTGACACATGTGTGCAGTAGCCATTGCAAGGGGACACACACATCAACACCACTGACAAAGTCACCCCTTTCACACTGCACACTTCATCACCACTCAAGTGCACACATTCAAATCTACCCATGTGACTAGGAAGACAGACCATCACAAGATGACCATACACCAACATGTCTGTCCACATATCAAGAACGATCACACAGATATGATGGACCCTGGCCAGCCTGCCTACAATCCTGCGGATAGAATCCCCCTCTGTGCTGGCAATGCATCCAAACATGACATGTGTACATTTTAGCAAAACTGACCATAGAATGATTAGGATGACAGTAGGTCATCACAAACAACCATCATTGCACCCCCAAGCCTCAGAGTCAAGAAGAACTGAAGTGCCTGTCACTTCTGCCAAATTCTGAAAAAGTGAAACAAGCCATTGGCAATGTTAAAGTGGCATACAGGACACGTGTCACATTAAACCATACCCATACAGCAAACCATATATTTAGCAAGGACATTGACAAAGCAGACAACAGGATTAACTGTCTTTATTACATATGACATAGATAGGCATCAAACGTAGACAGGAGCAAGGCCCTTGGCCAGTACAAAGTGCAAAGTATGTACATGAGAACCTGCACAGGGTATGTGCAGCAACAGTGATGAACAGCAAGGCCAGTGGCCAGTCCACAGTTAAAGGTAGGCACATGTGGGCATGAGAAACTGCACAGGGAATGGGCATCCTAAGTGATAAACAGCAAGGTCAGTGGCCAGTACAAAGTAGAGCAAAGTATGTGTGTGCATGAGAAACTGCACAGGGAAGGGGGGCATGGCCAGGCCACCGACCAAGATGGGCGTCTGGCACTGAAGCTCCATCAGCCTTTCCCAGCTCAGAGACTCTATCCCCATAAAGTTGCTATGACCGGCTCCTGCTCGGCATCCGCTGACTGTGGAACATGTAGAGCACCTGTTGATCCTGCCCTCTGGGAGAGTGAGGTCCCCGTTCTGTAAAACTATCAGTTGGCAGATTGGGGCGGAGCAACGGGGGGCCTCTGACTCTGTGGCTTACTACGCAGCCTGTTTGCTGATACGCCGTGGCCCAGGCTGGCAGGAGATCGGGGTTGGACATCAACACCAGTGGTGAGTGCTCTGAGTGTGGGTCCCTCCTGACACCCTCCGCTGTCTCTCTCCTTTTGCTAGGGCATGGCCATGTCAACTGGGCCCCGGGATGCTAACTTGCGCCTTCATTCTCCCGAGGCCTCGTGGGGACAGGGCCCATGAGCGAGCCTGGGAGGCGTCTGTCCGGCCGATTGCAGGCACGGTAGAGGGGGAGAGGTAGAGGTGACTCAGTCACTCCCAGCGCCCGGTTGCCCCCACATTTCGTCTGGCTGTGTCATCCCTCCTGGTGTGGGGCCCGAGGCTGAGGGTCCTCCATACCCTGGCTGCATTCTGCTCTCTGGCTCCTGGGACCCACAACCCTTCGGAGCTCCGCTCTGCGACATTGGAGGCACCTGCGGTGGGCCGACTTGGGGCCATGGCACATTGCGGGGCCTCCGCTCCTTCATGCATTGGACCTCTGCACTTCGGCATGTAGTCACGATGGAGGGGCAATAGGTGAGGGCACAGCCCGGGCACTCACATGCCATGGCAGTGCTCTGACCAGGCACCAGACTATCCTGAGGAGCGCATTGTTTGCCCTTTGTCATTTCTGGGCCCCATTTGTACTTTTCCTGGCCATCCCCGAGCACATCCCTTTTTTGCCACCATAAGGCTACGTCGTAACTCCCACCTCTCAGGGATTGCCTCCAGCAGCTGTGGTGCAGGCCCGGTCTGGGTTCTGTACACCACAGGACCGGTGCGTTGCCTAGCCTCAAATCTGGCCGTGACGTCACAGGCTTTACATCGCATGCCACCACCTGAAGTCACTGCCTCTACGGATGTGCCTCCTTCCCTCGTTCTGGCTCTGTTTGCTGTCTTTCATCACTGCGGAGTCCGGCGATGGTGCTAGTTCCTGGGGCCATTCTCCTGTTGGGTCTATGGAGTGCCTTTTCAGTACACACGTTCCTTGCTTCCTGATCACACATTGGCGTTGTCATGCGGTCCTGTGGGTGAGCAGCCTCCCCGGTACTGAGACCTCCACTCCTGCATCAGTGCCCCATGTATCGCTTGCCACTTGCATCCAACAAGTCTCCACAGGGGTTCCATCTTCTCTACACGCCTTGATGGAGACCCGGTCGGTGCTTCACGCTTGGGCACCCTCTCCAACGCGCTGACTCTCTGGCAACCTGGGATTTCGACCCCTGTCCCATCTGTCGCTGGTCCTTCACGAGCTTTCACAGGGATTCCATCCCCCTCCTGTGCCTCAACCCTGGGCGTTGTGGGGCATCTGGTCATCCAAACCTACATGCTAGAGTACTAGGATGCCTGGAGGGTCAGGCTCTGAGCTGACCAGGGGTAATCTCTGTCGGCTCCATCGACACCCAGGGACCGGTGCGCTGCTCTTTCCTCTCTTTCAATCGCTGGCTCATGGGCTTGTCCTGTCCTCATTCTGCTACCACCTGCATAAATCATTCCACTGCCACTGCCTCCACTACGTGTGGTTGTGGCATGGGCCGCAAAAAACCCTAAGCAGAAGGCCCTCCCTTTCGAAAAACTTGTTGAAAAGATCCCAGAGGACAGCACCAGTATTACAGAGGTTGAGCAGGGTTTGGACCTTGTTGAAGATTTCTCTGCCCCATCCTATTCCCTCTTGCAGGAGATAAGAGCGGGCTTTAGGGCACTGGATGGGTGGTTTGATGCCCTGGACAAGAATCTTGCGAACCTGGGAGCTAAAATCCAAGTTCACGACAGGCGCCTGGATGTGGCTAAGGAACGCATCACAGACATAGAGGATGGTACCGCACAGTCCCTTAAGAGGTTGGAGCAAGTGGAGTGCATCCTCAAAGATGTGGCAGTCAAGAATGAAGACCTTAAAGCACGCAGTTGGCGCAACAACATCCGTATCCTGGGAGTCCACTGCCAGAGGCCGTCCCGACCTCTTTTTTGAGACCTGCTGACAGACATATTTGGGAAAGATTCCTTTACTCCCGGATTCATAGTGGAGCATGTTCAACGCACCTTGGGGCCCCGGCCCAACTCGGGCTGCCTCCACCTATCACTGCCCGCATCATGAACTTTCGGATCCACAATACTGCACTGCGCCTTGCCAGAGAAGGCGGAGACACAACACGGCAGGGCTCCAAACTATCCTTCTTTACCATCATGGTTCAGGAGTCCCGGGCAAATACAATGGCGTCAAGGCCACCCTCAGGAACGTAGGTCTGAAATATGGCGTGTTATACCCCGCCAGATTGAGAATTGATGTTAATGGAAGACCTCGCATTTTTGATAACCCCTCTGAGGTGCAGGAATTCTGCTGTGCATACAAAAAGACTGCAACTCAGACGGGTGCAGTAGGTGGGGGGCCCTCTCCTCTGCACAGTGGCTCCGACACAAGCATGGAATTCTTCTCTGATTCCGGGACTGGCAGACACAACTGGGACACCTAGTAACGACTAGTGGAACTGCAGCTTGATTTAATAATTTCAATGCTTTTGCATTTGACTTGTGAGGGACACCTAGTAACGACTAGTTAAACTGCAGCTCTTTGTAGAAATATTTTGATATTGGATACTATAATATTCACTAATCTTGTCCCATAATGCTTTGCGGGGCCTTTGTTTGGGATTGTATTTTTGCACATAACTGTGCTTGGAGTGGTCCCAAGATGATGGCACCACCATCGAATTAATGGAACACCATCAACAACTGTTCGCCACCTCCAACGTGTCATTGGGCACCAAAAATGGGATATGGCGGGACATCGTGGACAAGGTGAATGCCATCAGTGAGTACAAGAGGACGATGGACGAGGTCAAGAGGTGATGGAATGACATCTAGCTGAGGACCAAGCAGAAACTCTCCGCCAACCAGAAGGCAGCAGTGCAGACTGGAGGTGGGGGCCCAGTGCCACAGTTCGAGTTGGATGACATGGAGGAGCTGGTGTCGACAGTCATTAGTGTGGAGTCTGTGGCCGGAGTCGGGGGATCGGACACTGCCCGACGGGACACAGACGCAACAGGGTGAGTGACCACCAGGGTGGAGATGGGCACAATGGCACACATCCACAATCAAACAGAGCACAGTGCACACCCACAATGACTCTGGGTCCTCACCCAGATCTACAGAATGTCACAATGTACAATGCCATGCTGTTTAATTGTCAACATGTACCATTCTGCTACATACATGGGGACACATTGTAATACACCATCTCCCCTTCACATCCCAGGGGCACAGTGAACACCTCCTGCAGAGCAGTCCCAGCCACTCTTCACTGATGACAAGGAGGACAACACCAGCATCGACACCCAAACCATCCAAGACATCATTGACCTCATCCACCACTCACCTCCAGAATCAGGGCAGCCCACTTACATCAAGGATACCCCACCCACTACCCAAAGCACCCAGCAGGAGGCACCCCCAGCCCCAATACTCCCCCAAGACCCCCAGGACCAACACATGGCCTTCCAACGCCATGTGCTGGAGTGCCAGAAGGAAGCTGCAGAGCAGGTGCGGTTGGGCTTCGGCATCATGGCAACCAAACTTGATGCCATAATTGGGGGTGTAGGCCCACTCCATGGTCTCCAACGAACCCTGACTGACATTGCAGGAGTCATGACGTGTAAAGAAGAACACCTGTCCGCTCAGAGTTGCTCCAGCGATACCAGCCGCGAATTGGAACACATGCAGAGGCTCATGGAGGACCTGGTGCGGATGGAGGCGGAAAGGATGGCAGCCACTGCTCCACATCAGCTGAATGTAGCAGGGATCTACCATGCCCTGTAGATCCTCATCATGGCATTGCTGCCACAAGGCGTGGTGATGATGAATGCTGCTGCCCCCACACCATCCACATCTCCGCCCCCGATGTGTCTCTGTCTCCCAGTGCGGCAGGCCAATCCACCTCCAGCCCCTGATGTGTCAGTGGCACACAGTGCCGCAGCCGGTACTGCAACACCCCCAGGTAGGGCAGAGCACACATCCGAGGATGAGGACATGGATGTGCCTGTGCTCAGGACGACTCAGTAGTATTCATTTCCGCCAACAGGCCTGTTTCTCCTTGGTCCTGCACATGGCCTCATGACCTTCCACTGACCCCCGATTCACACAAATGTACTCACCTTGGACTACGACATGGACTACCACATCCTGTTTGATGACCAATGACACGGCGACCAGACTGCGGACTGCACCCCTCCTCTTCCGCAGTATATGTCATCTCTGGATGGAGTCTGGCTGGCCCTCCACGGGTCCATTTTGTGTAGTGTGTTCGCATTGCCTTGTACCGCTCCAGCTGCAGAAGGGCTCTGAATGTGCAATAAACATCCAGTGATTCACTGCTGTGTGCATGTCATTCATCATTCATGTATGTATGTATGGATGAATGTAGGGTCAGTGATTTCCCTTGCGTCATTGATGCTCATCCTGTGGGATGATAGTCAGAGGGTGCCACATAGCACTTTGTGTTACGGGTCCCGTGGACACCACAACAGGTACACACACATCAGCCACTTTCTTGATGGGACATGGACTGAACCACGCCCAGAGCCCCTGAGTCATTGTTGCAGGCACTGCGCTGGTACGGTGTACGCCAGGCCAGACAACTCCACTTACGCTCAGAAGGGGTCCTCCTTGCTACCTGTCGCAGGCGTACTCGCTGGTGGTGTGCAGGTCACTGGTCTAGTTGTCAGCATGTCACAGCCTCTCCCTGAGGGCAGGTTTGCACGCACACAAAACCTATCCGGCACAGGTGTCACAGGCTATGTAATCCCGCAAATATAAGGGGCCGACGACATCACATACCCCTCTGCTGGTGGTGACTGTATGATGGACCCAAGGCCTTGAGGCCGGCACGGGCCTACCACCATGTGGCGCTGACTGGGGTTCAACAGGGTTTGTGGCACACGCTGCATTGCGGATGGCAAAGGCACCCCACCACAGGATGGTGACTGGGGTTGAACAGGGTTTGTGGCACATGCTGCATTACGGACGGCACAGGGACCCCACCACGGGACGGTGACTTTGGGTACACTGAGTCATCGGCACCTTGAGCTGCTGAGCGGGTGTGCAGCCGGCGATGATGCCCCGTCCCGGCAGTCCGGACTGCTCAGGATTTGTGTGCCTAGCCGGACCGCAGCGTAGGCTGAGCCAGCGGGCTGAGTGGGCCTATCAAGAAATTATATGTAACTTGAGTGTGTATCTGGATAAGAGAATCTACTACGTGGAACATCATATAAATGTACGAGTTCCCTTCAGTCAACTCACGAGACCGCCCTTCATCATTTGGGGACTGTCACATGTCCACAATAGATTGGCTGTTGTTTTTTAAGCCTAATCTATAACAAACATAGGAGGACTGGGTGTCTGTGGGAGACTGAGTAGCAGTGCAACAAAAAGTGAAAGTGAGTTGGTGAATAATTGTTAAAATTGGGTAGTGATTGGGGAAAACAACATTTATTCCGTACCCCTTCAATCCCAAACCATAAAAAACTGTGCAATAGTAGTGTAACAAAATAACTACTAGGGAGTATCTTAGGTCGACATGTTTCTGCAGACTATTGGAGCCAGGTGGTCTCCCGCTGCTTCCTCAGGACCATTACATGCTACTGCTAAAAAACGTGAATTTAATATCACCTTAGACGTGATCTGTTACCATCTTCCAGACTTCATGGTGTAATCGTCCAAGGTGAAATACCAGATACATACAGAAGAAACAAAAAGGAACACACATGGCATTATTAGTAAATGCCAGAATTATGAAACTAATATAATTCCAACCTTTGGCTAGTCTAATGACAGCCACTATTAACACTTGAACTTGTCATAGCACTTTCCTGCTCACTCACTTTATTGGCAGGAAGGAATAGCCCCACCTCACCTGGCATCAGCTCAGGTACATGGAGCACCGCTCTGGCGGGGGAATAAAAATATATTTACAATCAAGACCTACAACACCATTAAACTGTAGTGATTTCACTGTCTAAAACAGCCTACCAATCGGTATAGAGTACTTGTAGGCTGTAGGCGGTTAGCACCAGCTTGTGAATGGGGTGGTAAATTTGTCACGACTTTGGCTGCGATAAAGTGCCGTTAATTCGGCTTTGCCTCCTTGGGAATATGCCCCTAGATTTTTACAAATTTGAGAAAGTCAGTTCCGCTGGACAATGTCATTGCACCTGAGCACCATGATCTCAAAAGACTTAAATAGATGGTGACATTTGAATGGTCTAAAAGTTTCAAAATTCTGCTTCGTTGTGTTATAAAGTTTTCCCTGCGCAGCTACATTTTGATGCTGTCATCTTGTAATATTGGAATGTATCCATTTACCATATTATAAAATGAGCTGTGACCTTTCTCTGAGTAGATCAAAAGATTTTCTAAGAAATGCTGTAATACCTCACTTAAAGGCTCAGCTTTCGAGTGCAACAAAGTGCTACAGGTTGGCCAGGATTCAGTGCCAGAGGAGAGAACGAACATTTTTTAATTTTACTGAAACCTGTTTTGCTTTTATAAAGATTATTTTTATTTTGCAGTGATGAGCTACAACCATTAACTGCAAACAATCAGAGTGAACTCTTTAACTCATCCAGGAATAATGGCCTGCAATCCATAATGCTTTTAAAGGCAAATGGAATTAATGTACTCTTTTATGCCATGACGGTAGCTTTGTTGTGCGTTTGATTAATTGCAGGGAAGTATATGCCAATGAAGGGATCAAAGAACTATAAGTAATACACTCCTTTTTTATACCTACATAATGACATAATTTGCACTTTAACAATGCTATTCATCCAATAAAGTAGATAGGTGGCGTGGGTCATAATGCAAGCAAGGACACTAGCCCATGTGTTCAGCCTAATCAGTAGAAAATGTCCATCATTGGGATTCAAAGGACCCTCACAACAATAGGCCCCAGTTCCATTGCGCCTGCTGCACTATTGATAGTTATTGTTTCAAGTACATCTTTCCATCTGATTCGATTCACACATTTATCTCTTTCTCTGGAGTGCTAGTTTATTAGTTTTAGTTCCGTATATTTTACAATATACATCTACTGGGGGTTTGGGTCTACCCCTTCCAAGACTTGCTATTTATTTTTCAATCAGCCTCTTGCAGCAATTGCCTTGGCACTTTGACAATTATGTCATGGCTATGCCCAATTAAATAATAAAATGTCACCATCATGGTATTGTATTTTGGCTGTTTCCTGCCACATCCACTTGAATGCTTGCATTGAACCGCACCAGGTATTACTTTAAATCTATAGCCCTCTCTGTCGGAGCCCGCTGCCTCCTAGCCGTATGTCTTGCTCTACTCCTTTTCTGTCCCTCCTCTCTGTTCACTTTCACCTCTCTCCAGGGGTGTAACAGGCACTCGTGCAGCCACAGCGGTGTTGGGGGAAGGAGGGTATAGTCTTCTATACATGAAGAGGGGTCCCCTCAGCTTGTCAGCTCAGGTGTATGGGTATTGACAGGGGCCCGATCACCATCCCTTGCGTCCAACCCCCATAGGTTTCCTTACGCCACTTGCTCTCTCCAGAGTCGGACTGGGACAGAATGTAGGCTGGAGCACCAACATAAAAGCAGTCTCCATTACCGAATAAGATAGCTAAAAGGGAGGCCAACATTTTCAAATTGGGGCAGTTTTGAACTTGACGTGCAGTATAGGTGTTTTGCAAGTTCTGGAAGACTGCATGCAATGTTTGTGTAATATGAGGGAACTCCTCTCTAAAAATTGACCCACTTCAATATAAAACAGTCCCTCAAACAACAAATCCCCACTCACAGACACTGACAGATCTCCGTGTAGCCAAGTCTGATCCTGCCTTCTTCTTTTGTGTACTCAATTGTCCCACCCACCACTCCATCATATATCCTTAGTATCCCTCCCTCTTTTCCCTCAGCACTCCTCTTTCTCTCTTGGCAGCTTCTCATAATTCTATGTCAGCAACAGAGGCCTCTGATCATGCTTTTCCTTCTTTGCTATTTATTAACACAATTTTACAGCAGTCAATCAAAAGTAAACTTTTTACATAAACTACATTTCCCATAAATCACAACATGAACTCACATACTATGGACATACATCACCACGTCACTGTTCATATAAAGTGAGGTGCTGCCATCCTAATATCATCCAATTGTGCACTGTACATGGAACGTGTTGATCCACCTCAATCGTAAACTGGCGGAACTCGCAACGACAGATGCGGGACCTGTGGCGAACAGCATGCTATATATGGACAAATTCATTAAGGACATGGGCAAATTTGTTCACACCTTTACGGTGCTCAACAAAGCCCAATCCTCCCTACATAAGGTTTTCCACCAGTGACTATTTACCCGGATGACAGTTACAGGGTGACTATTTACCCGGGATGACAGTTACAGAGCACGACTGCCAGGCTGAGCCAATTCCTGAAGACCTAACAATTCCGTCCCATCTAAAGGCCAAACTATGCCCAGAGATAGCTTTACTGCAGGAAAGCATGAGGAGGGCAATACCGCTGAGGAAGAGGCTCCTTCTGTTCTCGGGAAAGGACGCATTATTTCCCACCAATTGGATCTCTCTAACATATGACCGTTTTGTGCTGGAGACAATCTCAGGTTCCAAAATAAAATGTTATGGGTTACCTATCCAGTCCTCCCTTTCCTGGCCCAAACTTTTTTCCTAATTAGAAAGGGACTTTTTTCAATCAGAAATATCTCAACTGATGCTCAAAAACACCATTTGCCTTTGTCAACCTGACCCCTCAGGCTTCTGCACCAACTTCTTTGTGGTGAAAAAGAAAGAAGGGGTCTCTCGTCTAGTCATCAACCTAAAAGAATTCAACGGGTGAATTATTTACTGACATTTCAAAATGGAGGGCATTCCCCTTCTAAGAGACCTTCTCAGAGAACAGTACTAGATGGTGTGTGTTCATTTGAAAGATGCATACCTTCTCCATCCCGATCTATCCCCCTCAGTCAAAGTTCCTTCAGTTTGTCTGAGACAATCACTGCTATCAGCTCAAGGTGCTCCCCTTTGGGTTCTCTTCTGCTCCTAGGTTCTTTACCAAGGTTATGTGCTCAGTGGTAGAACATCTTTGGACCAGGGGTGTTCGTCTAAATATTTACCTCGACAATATTCTCCTGATGGCCCGGAACAAATTCTTGCTATTACAGCATTGAACTGGACAACCCTAATTGCTCCAGGATTTAGGTTTTCTTGTGAATGAAATCCATCCTCATTCCATCCCAGCGCATAGACTTTCTAGGATTTCAGATCGACTCCCAGACAACACAATTGCCTCTTCCTCCCCAGATACTAAAAAACAGTGCAAAAAGAAATCTGTTCAGCCCTTCACAAAAACAAGATATCTTTGCTAATTCTGGCCACAATAGTGGGCCTTCTGGCTTCTCCTATTCAGGCCATATTTCCCGCCCCATTCCATTACAGAGCCCTTACACAAATTCACCATCTTCAAAGGGAGATCACCTACTCAGAATTAGTGAACATGACCCCAGAGACCAGAATGTAGTTACAATGGTGGTTGGACCACGTGACCACCTAGAATGGCAGAGCGTTATTCAATTCTCGACCAGATGTTATCATAGAGTCCTACACCAACTTGTGGGGCTGGGGTGCCAGGTGCAGTAATATTTCTAACGGAGGGCGTTGGTCCAAGGAGAAAGCATGCCTCCTTATAAATAGTCTAGAGCTTTTAGCAGGTTCCTTTGTGATAAACAGTCTAGCTCCTCGTACAGCCAGTTGTTGCATCCTGCAGAGAATGGACAACATCTCAGGGGTCCGCTACATAAACAAACTGGAAGGGACAAAGAACTGAGTGTTAGTGGAGATTGCTAAAACCTTTTGGCACTACTGCCTTCAACACCTCATTTCAGTGATGGCAAGGTATCTTCTCGACCAGAACAATGTAGTGGCCAACTGGAACTCACAATATCTCTGGGATTCCAGTGAATGGAAACTACACCCATCGATCTTTTGCTCCCTACAGGACAGTTGGGGTCCACTCAACTGGAGAGGTTTTTCTCATGGTGTCTCTTGCCACAGATGCCTTCCTCAAAGTCTGGAAAGGTCCTCTACATTACACCTTTCCCCCATTCCTATTGCTTCCGAGAGTGTCAGCATACTCCTGCATCCAGAAAGCAGAACTGATTCTAGTAACAACCCCATGGAAAGCACAACCTTGGTTCCCTGTCTTGCTAGAGATGTCAGGCAATTTCCCAGTTCAACTTCCTTGATTTCTGGGTTTTCTACTGTATCCTGCAGGCTTACAACCCTTCTCCAGGGTTGTCTATGTCTCATGGCCTAGCGGATTTCAGGAAATGCTGGTTCATGCCAGGCCTTTCAGACCAAGCTGTTTAATTCATATCCAATTCTTAGTCTTAGTCCACCCACACACACTATTCATCTGCTAGATGGAGGATTAACATATTTCTCAGAGAACAACGATTGGTCTGCAAGTTTGGCAGGCCACTCACTCATAAAATGCAAACCGATCGGTGAACCCCCTCTCGTTAGCAGAATCATGAGAGGCATCCATCTTGCAAATCCTCCTCATCCAGAATGTTGAGTCTTAGATTCTTACAAAGATAGCCGACCAATTTGGATCCATCCAGGAAACAACTTTCAGCAAAATTGAATATCCTCTTGTAGGAAAGTGTCGGACGTCAAAGATCTACATCTTACAGGTAGAGTATTTTCACCTGACGGGGTATCCTTTACACTGTCAAGGAGAACTAAGACACTTTCTTGACAGATTAAGTATCCCAGTTTTACTGCTGATCCCAAATTGTGCATTGTGCAGAGTCTGAATGAGTACGAGCATCGTACTAGGGAATTGTGTCAGTCTACAGTTGGCCAGCTCTTAATTGCCCTTCAGAAACACTTTCATCTGGTGTCATCAGCTATGTTAGCCCGCTGGGTGAAATTAATTCTGTCTGAGGCGGGTATAGATGTTTCTAGATTTGGAGCCCACTCAGTGAGAGGAGCCATGGCATCAAAGTCATACGCCTCAGGTTCTCATCTCCAAAACATAATGAGAGGAGCAGAGTGGTCTGCTGCTTCTACTTTCAAAACCTTTTACTATAAGCCAATCCTAGATGTAGCTTCAGTAATGCGGCAACAGTCTTGAACAAGCATAATCCGAAGCCTCCTGTCCTGACATAGAATAAAAAAGAATCTAGCTAACGTGTCCACAATTTTCAATTCCATTAAGAACTCAGAGGCAAGGATTAACCCACCCTAAATTGATTCAGAAATATGTATCGTACATTTAAGTACTCAATATATGTTTTGTGATTTTGCATTACTGTATTCCAATGTCTGAGGTCCATATATATAGCATGGGTGTTACGTACGTTTTTTTTTTTCTCTAGATGTCCAGAAGCATAACTAGACAACTACGAAACAACTGCCCAGTTGACAGTTCTTCAGGCTCCAGTTGGTTCCATGGATGAGTCTGGTTCTGGAAGCTCAACGAAAGGCTTACGGTTGTGGCGTTCAGTGTATTATAAGGATCGATTCCAGTTACAGAGTTCGACAACACCATCTAGTGGTTATGTTACATTAGTTCTATCCAGTTAGTTATAAGTGGGAGGTTCCCGAGTTATGTTTAGCCGATAAGGCAAAGAGAGAGGATATTAAGATGGCAGAACCTTGCTTTATATGAACAGCAACATGGTGATTGATGCATACATAGAATGTGATGTCATGTTGTGATTTATGGGAAATGTATTTTATGCACAAAGATTAATTTTGATTTTCTGTTGTATAATTCTGTTAATAAACAGCACAGAAGGAAAAGCATAATCCTTGCCTCCAGTCATTAATAGAATTCAAAATTCTTGACGCATTAGGTAGAGTAAGTATTAGCGCTGCCAGAACAGTGTATTTTTTTCATTTCACAGAAACAAAAACCAGACTTTGAAGTCTCCCCTCCTTTCAGTTCTGTCCTCTTATTGATTCTTTGTTAAAAGAAGTTATAATAAGAGAGCCATCATTATGGCCATTCTTTTGTATGTCTTAGAAACCGATGGAGTACTATAACGAAGGCTCACCTTGCTATCTGCCTTTTAATTGAAACAGTAAAAAACAGAACTGTATCGGAGACATGGGGGCCTTCAATACAGCCCGCCATTCGTTTCTAACCTGGCTTTAATGTGCTATGCTGTATGTAGAAGCACATTGCACCCATACCTATGAGCTTTGCTGATGCTTTTTTGTCTGTTCTATGTTTCTCTGATTACTGCTCTCCCTCTCTGACTCTTTCCTCAGTGTAGCACTCTCCACTCACACTCTTATTCCCAGACTGTTCATCCTCTAATTCATGTGTTTATCTATATTTAAAGTATGTCCAACCTTTTTATTGGATCCCCATTCTATACTTGCTTTTCTCTGTCTCAACCTGTAGCGCAGTTATAAACGTACTTCTGCATCCCCTGTCTTATCATGCCTGCGCTGTCTAATATTACTTTGCAATAACTTTCTAGCTCTGTAATAATTCTCCATGTGCATGTCTGAAGTTACAATATGTTCTCTCTCAGTGTTGATGTTCTGAGTTTGTTCTCATTGCTTGATTTCTCATTAAAGTTCTGAATTTCATATTTTTTCCAGTGAATATTCCTAATGACTTCTTCTTGGGTTGCAGCCCTATGAAGTCAATGATTCATGATAACAATGCTTGACGAAACACGTGTTGGCTGCTGAGAATATTAGCTGATATGGAGAATTACCAATAAAATCTCAATTGGATATATTACCAGGATTGAACATTGAGCCCCGGTGTCTTTTTACCTCAGGATACTAATCGAGTGGATATTATCTTGATAAGGACAATTTGATGACCAGATTCTTACTACGTGGACTTGATGATATACTTATGTTATATTCTATGAATTAAGTACTTTACTGTGGAGTGCTCAGTGAGAACCTTGGAGTTTCTGTAGTACCCAGAGTGTTCTTTGGTTCTTGTGGGATAGTCTGGTAACCTATCCCTCTCGCTTGGTAGCACCTTATTAATTTGTGACACTACTTTGCCTGTACTTATGCTGTGCGCCTGAAATCATACCTGGTTACCTTAATCTTGAATTGTTCATTAAAGTTCTGTCTTCTCTTTCAGCAGCCCGATCTATCAATGGCCTGTAGCTCTGTTGCCACCAATATCATCCATTCATTCATCCATCCAGTTTGCAGCTCTCATTAGTGGTGCTGGTGCTTGGCACCGGGGCATTGGTGTCTGAGAAGCCAATCCTGCTTATGAATGTATTTACTTTCCAGCTAAAGGACAGAGGGACACATTTCATTGCTTGCATTTCGATCCAGGGCACCGCTCCTACACTGCTGCTACCTACCTACCTAATTTTGACCCGGCCCCTCTCAGTTCTTTTTTCCTCTTTGCATTGCCAGTTCGGTCTCACTTATCTCCCTCCATACTAGCTTGGACCTCATACTCTGTATTCATAGTCTGCTTTGTCCTCGTTCTATGGACACCAAATGTGTTTGTCACTCTCTCTACATTCCATTTCTCTCTTGATCTCTCTCTCTCTTTCTCTCTGCTTCAGCCTCCCTCGCGCTCCCTTTCCTCCTCTGCATGAACAGCCTGCCTCTGTTATTTCAAGGCACAAGCAAAACTTCACAGAAGCATCCCGCTGCGCGCTGAAAGTCATGCAGAGTGGCAGATATATTAAAAGATAGCTCCGTGAGAGGATCCTTTTCACAGTCAGCCTAGAGTTGGCACCTGAACATCGACAGTCCTCAATCCCCCGCAGCCAAGCACTTACACATTTATAGCCATTCCTAATTTTAGCTCTATGCCTGAAATTAAGCACAATCTAGAAAACTCTCCGTTTTTTTACTGTTCCGAGACTTCATCGTTTGAGTTTCGTCAGGTAATCCACAAATCTTGCAAAGGGAGCGGCTATTTTTTGAAAGTAATAACAGTAATAACTGATTTTAAGAGCACTGTACACCGTTAAATTGTTTGAACAAACACCAACAGATCAAGCTGGTATGCCATATTTATAGAGTGGACACATACAGAGACAGAGTAACTGAACATACCTACAAATATACATTTACAGGTAGACCAGTGCTTCCCAAACTTTTTAGAACCTTGACCCAATTTTTAAAAATGACAAACATTCGGGACCCCCGTAGCATTAATGTACACGAGGCGTTCGATTTTTTAATGTAACTAAAGCACCAACGCCTCGTGTGGTAACGCACTGTCATTACAGACAGCGCATTTTCCATTGAAATGGTGATTACATTTGGCAGGCTTACAGTTTTACTGATAAAACTGGGGGGGGGGGGGGTGAGCCCTTCTCAAGCAACAACCACAATCATTGTCAGAGGGAAACACGTCACTAAATTAACCTGTTCTGAAAACTGGTAGCTTCCAGGAAAACAGTCAGGCTTAACTTACAGACAACGTGTAAAGGAGATATGCAGCACACAAACGGCAATAAAGTGAGAAGATAGCACAATAAAAATCTCATGCCAATTTAATAAAATTAGAATAACTTTTAATATATTATTTCACCTAAAACGACAAGAATCCAATCAGAACAGGAGATAAGCAATGTTAAAGGTTTAGATCAAAGAGGCGCCAGCATGTGCAAAGCACCAACTGTGGTTATCTGGTCATGCTGGACTTGGACAAAGTCACAAGTTCAAGCTGACCACGATGGAGTGCAGGCTGGGCAAAGGACCAAGTTTGGCCCGCTGATGATTGCACCTTATGTCCTTGGAGCATGTTTTGCATGATTTTGCTTTAAGGGGCTTTGCGTCGCCCAGTACCAGTTCTGATGAACCGGTGCAGTGGGGTTTAGCATCACTCTGTGTAGGTTCCAATTAGCTGAGCGGCAAGACTTTGTGTTGCCTGGCATCAGTTCTGATGAAGCTGGTAGCTGTTTGGTGTGGCTTTGTGGGGCTTTGCATTGCTTCACGCAGGATTTGGTGGGACCTTCTGTTAGGCCAGGAGAAACTCTTTCTGACACCAGCCAAGGGCCCAGCACCACTTGGGGATCAGGACTCATTCCAGCAGGGGCTAGCGGAGTTCAGGCAGCTCCAGTTGCAGATCCAGGCAGGTCCAGTTTAACAGGTTAGCTGATCAGTTGCAAGGAGATCCCTGGCGCTTGTTGTTTCTTTGATGCTCAGAACAGTGGGTCAGTCAGCTAACCCTTCGAGTCACTCAGCCTTGGATGAAGGGAGCAGGCACTATGATAAAGTTAAACTGGAATTTTTGGATGTGAAAAAAGAGTAGAAAAGGACAAATTGGTGACCATATTCCCTATAAAACCCACAGCTGGCAATACTATTCTACATGGCCATACCAGTCACCCTGCAGCACCTAAGAATAGAATACCCTATAGGGAATTGTTAATGGCAAGGAGAATCTCCAGAATCCAGTAGGATCTTGTGTGAGATAGTGTCAAATGCTGCGGACAGGTCGAGCAGTATGAGATTTACTGCTCGGCCAGTGTGCGCATGCATTCTGATGTCATCTGTGACATTTACCAAGGCTGATTCTGTGTTGTACCTAGGACGAAATCCTGACTGTGATTGATCCAGGCAGTTGGCGGATTCAACTAATATGGAGAGGTGAGCGTTAATGTGCTTTTCCAACAGTTTACTGTGGAGAGGGAGGAGTGAGATGGGTCTATAGTTGGTGATCACGTCAGGGGGCAGTTTGGTGTTTTTCCTAATGGGCATGATCTGAGCGGCTTTCCATTCCATTGGGAGCTTACCTTCTATGATGGAGCTATTTAAGATGGAGCACAATGGACCGGCCAGCTCGGCTGCGAGCGTTTTAGCTATTTTTGCAGGAATCAGGTGTTTGGGGATCCTGATTTGGAAGTAGATAACAGGGATTCTGTTTCTTGAATAGTGAGCAGAGGGGATCTTTTTAAGGTATAAGGGTTGTGTGGGGCAGGGGCAGGGGCAGGATCAGAGATAGTACTGTGGCCTGTATCTGCAGTGGAGTGAGACTATGCCCTCAGTCTAGGTCTAAAGGACACTTTGCTTCATTCACAGTGATATGTTAACGTATTGGTGGTCTTTTTCTATTGCCTTTCCTTACAACAGCTGTATATTGGTAGCTCCAAATATGCTTGTCCACCCTGTTGCACTGTGACAGGGCAGTTCACCGGCAACCTCACGCCCCTGCTGGGATGATTTCCATTGGCCCCTTACTATGTGGGCTTCTGTTTAGTCAGGGGTGGTCTACTTTGGTAACACAACCTGTTTGGGGGTTGGTGTGGGTGGGGGGTGGGTTGGCAACGTTCTTTTTTTGTATTGTTCATTGCAGTGCACATCATGTCCTTTGCTGCTTAATCTCCACATGTGTGGTACGACATATGATTCAGGGTCTGCCATCACACTCCAGGTAGGTCACTGCAGAGAGATGCTATACCCACTCTCACAGGTCAGGTCCTCTTGGATTAGCTTCAGTCCAGTTGCTTTGCAGCAAAGGGCATTCTATGTATAAACGTCCAATGTAACTTGTATCACTTGGAATGTGAGTGCCTTAAACAATCATTGTAAATCTGGTGCAGTCCTACCTCATTAGACATACAGCGGATGTGTGCCTTCTACAGGAGACTCGTCTGCAAAGCACTGCCTGTTCCAGATTAAAATCCAATAGAGTGAAGTGCAAATGTCCTGTTATTCTAACTACTCCAGAGGGGTGGTGACACTAATAAGATGGGGAGTTCCCTGGCAAACAATAAAAGTGGTCAGCGATCCAGAGGGGCGATATCTTCTACTACTGGGGACATTATTTAATCAACAGATTATTCTTGCAAACGTGTATGGCCCTAATGCGGACGATCCCATTTTCTTTCAACAGGTATGGCATCAAATACAGTCCATGGGGGATGCTGCGTTACTCTGGGGGGCGATTTCAACACCGTTTTGTCCCTAGCAGAGGACAGAGTTGGCACCTCATGCACACACCACCCGCAAGCCACCACAGTCATGAAAGGGTTAATTGCTGACTACAGACTAATTGACACATGGTGGACACTCCACCCCAACACCCAGGAGGGCACGTGTATCACGCAACAACACCATGCTTGGTCCAGAATTGATTACTGTCTCAAATCCCAAGATCTGCACTCCTGGGTGATGGGGGCTGCCCATCATGCCTGTACCCTATTGGACCACTACCCTGTTTCATTGACTCTTATGATACCCAAGCCTTACAACAACCATTTGCATGGCGCCTTCCGCCCTACTTGACACAGTAGTCAAAGAAGAAATCCGGTCGCGGATTACAGACTACTTTGAAAACATCACAGGTTCAGTGGAAACGATCAGTACGCTCTGGGAAGCATTCAAGGTGGTGATCCGGGGGTATTGCATAGTGGGGCAGGCAGAAATACTCCGAGACATCCGTGGTTGTTTGAGCAGGCTAGAAACAGAATTGTACTCACTAGAGGCACAATATTTCACCTCACCATCAGCCTCAACATTGGGGAGTATTCGTAGCAAACTCACAGAGTATCAGGAAGAGGCGATTAGGGAGACAAACTTCTTACATAAATAGGCAACTGCATGAAGATATGGTGAGGGGTAACAACAGAAGAGTACCAGAGGGTCTAGAAGGAACCAATGGGTTTGTGGTGCGTGAAGCCAAACAACAGTAACCCTTTCAACTGACCTATAGAGAAAAGTATTCAATGACACCCTGATAGATGGTCAGAGATACCCATCAGTCACCATTCGGAAGCGCCCTTCATCATTTGGGATTCTTTCATAACCATCTACTCAGATGTGTTGTTCTCAAAAAGAAGGAGACCAAGTTGTTAATAGATCCCTTCAGTTGAGAAAACAGGTAGTATGGTGTACCACTTCTCAAGGTTAGTAAGTGGTGGAGTGTGGGATGACTGGTGGAGTGCAGTGCAATAAACTGGGTGAAAATAATAATTTAAAGGGTGTGTTTAAAATTGGATGAGGGAGTACAGAACAAAATTTATTCGGGTGATACTCACTCCGCCAACATTAAAAAATTTGTTAAGACAGTTGAAGAAATAAACTGTCTAGAAATAGAACCAGGTCAACATGTTTCAGCAATTAACGGACAGGTTCGTCCTTGCTTTCTTCAGGACCTTACAACAAATTTGTGCTACTGCAAAATGTAAAAAAAAATAATAAGTGACAATAAGAAATAGATTTCAAAGACAAGTACTGAGGTCACCTGCAGTCTCTAGGTGAAGAGTCTTGTCTTGTTCCTTACAGGTTATGTCGTTCACATAACTCGTAAGAAGTGAAGACCTCACCCCACCTGGCAGTGGCTCAGGAGTAGAGTGAAGCACCGCTCTATCCGTCGGTACTTCGAAGCCGGCGTATGAACCGACTGGGGGGCCACTGCCAGGGCTGTTGGGGACGTTCCCAGAGGTTGGTCTTTAAATATTCCCCTGGGTCCCATTTCACCGTCGTGTTGTTATTGATATGGTGAGGGGGGCAGACCGGGCAAGACGCATGGATATCTCTTACACCCACCCAGAGGCTCCACATTTGTCACTGTACTAGCCCCCGCTGACAACGGTGTGGCGCTCACCCCGCCAACCATCCTAAACACCATGCAGGATTTTTACACGCAATTGTACACCTCCCAAATGAACTCACCAGACTCGGTTCTAGAGGACTATTTTAACTCCATAGAACTATTATGGCTCAGTAGGGCACATCGTGAATACCTCAATGTCCCGTTCACTGTGCAGGATGTGCGTCGAGTGATAGGCGGCCTACCAGCAGACAAAGCACCTGGTGCAGATGTGCTCACTGCCAAATTTTATAAGGAATATTTGGAGCTGCTTGCTCCACATCTACTGGTAGGCTATCAGGAGGCGCTGCAGCTGGGTACTCTTCCCGGGTCCATGCGTGAGGCCATTATTATTACGCTTTTAAAGCCAGACAAGGACCCTTTCCAATGCGATTCATACCGCCCACTCTCACTGATAATTCTTGATGACAAGATTTTTGCCAAGCTCCTGGCCACCAGACTTCAGCCACTGCTACCTCTGATAGTTCGGTTGGACCAATCTGGTTTCGTACCGGGACGCTCTACCTCCCACAATGTCAGAACGCTGTTTGGGTTGCTGCACTATCTCGCCCCGCATGTTCCAGCGATTGCGGCACTATTGGATGCCACCAAGGTGTTCGACTCCTTGGAGTGGGGGGTTTTGTTCCCACTTCTCAGCAGACTAGGCCTGAGTCCGCTTTTTATACAGCTGATTTGACTCTTCTATATGTTGCCCACAGTACGGCTGAGAATAAACGGTCTGATATCTGAGCCATACTCATTGCAAGGGGCACTCGACAGGGCGATTTTGTCCGCAATAGCAATAGAACCATTGGTGGCCCGCCTGCGGCAGCACCATTCCAATGGCGGGATTGGATTTACTACATGGGGATTCACTGTGTCTATGTACGTGGATGACATCACCTTATATATGGTAAATCCGAAAGACAATTTTGCGCCCATGACGTGCGAATTGGTGCGATATGGCGGACTTTCAGGAGCGTCCATCAACTGGAGTAAATCTGTGATTCTTCCGCTCACATCCGAGACTCAGACCTTTGACACTGAGTATCCGATAGTCTGGGCAAGTGGCCTGACCCGCTACCTGGGCATATGGATTAATGACGACCTGCAGGAGCTTTGGACAGCCAATTATGGTAGAGTTGTAGACTGGATCGAAGACAGAGTGAAAAGATGGAAAACTCTGCCCCTCTCTCTGGCCGGCCGAATAGCAGTGGCAAAAATTATTATTCTGTCCAAACTGCTGTACCTCTTCGTTAATATCCCTGTGCCCCTCAAAATGCAATTTTCTTAATCACTTGAGTTCACTGATCATCAAGCTGGTGTGGGCTGGGAGGCAGCCGAGGATATCCTGGGAGGTCTTGATGCTTCCGCAATCACCGGGCAGAATGGCAGCCCCAGACTTTGCCCTCTATGCTTACACTGCCCAGGCACATTTTTTACACTTCTGGGTGCATCCCACTCCTTTCCAGCCTCACATTGCAATTGAGACAGTCAGGGTGGCACCACTTCCTTTAAAGACAACATTATATCAAACCTATAAACGCCCGCAGGACGAAGTAAATATGGTACAAGTCATGCGTTGGGCATGGGGAGGTATTTGTAAACGTGTGCACGTAGACATTCTGTATAGTCCATCCGTGCCATTATCAAATAATCCGCTGATACCCCCACTTATGGATGCTAAGGCACAGGAGCATGTCCATACATAATATTCGGCTGGGCCGCGATCCCTATCCGGGAGATACCTTTCTCACACTCCAGCAAATGTGCGACCCTACACCACCCTCCGTGCTAGATATGCTGCTATACTATCAGCTGCGTGCCTCCTGTAAGGGAAAAATTACCACATTTCCAGCTCTGCTACAAACCATACCGGCACTTGAAAATTTACTGACAGTAGAATGCGGGCAGAAACTGATTTCACGCATCTACAACATAACACAGAGGGAATTTCCCATTATTGTCCCCTCATCTCGCAGGGCCTGGGAGGAAGACATAGGAGAGAGTATTACGGGTGAACAGTGGGACCTTGACTGTAGACAGTTAGAGTGGCTGTCCCCCAATTACCATCTGCGGCTCATCCACTTCAAATATCTTCATCGCTGGAGGGCGTGGCTAGCAGCCGAGAAGAATGGCGGCTCACTAGCGAGGCTCCAGAGCCCTCACCATCTATCCTGCACAGATCTATCGAGTAAAGACCTTAAATTGAGGGGAACTACCTGTCCCTAAGCTCATCTGCAACGTGAGCAGCAAGAAAGAGCACCACAGGACGGTGGAAAACAACGGAATCGGACCACCGAGGCTGGTACGCAGTCAACATGGCGGTGTCAGCGTGAGAAGCGGAGGAGGCTCTGAGAGCCAGCAGCAGCCGCCGACTTCCCAAACTTCCTGGGAAGTGATGGTAGGGAAAGTGGGATAAAGAGTGACCCAAAATCAGGCTCACAGGCTCTCCGCTAGCACAGCAGTGAATTGCAATGGTGTAAGAGGGAGGGAAGAGCCGCGCAGGGCTGTATTCGAGGCCCCAACATTAGTGGCCTGCTGGGCCTGCTGGTATAGCGCTCTGCTGGTGGACCCCAGAAACGTCGGCCCCGCCCTGGCTTCCTGCTCACTTGTTCCCTTGTTTGGCCCAGAGCACCCGGCAGCAACACCCGTACATGCCTGGGGGCGGGCGGCACCATAGAGGCCTGCGCTCACTGAATCCTGGTCGAAGATACCCCCCTGGGTGAGCTGGAGCAGCCTAACTGAGCGCGTGCATTACAGTGCTATAGCAGACAGCAAGAGACCAGCATCCCATGGGAAGGAGCCGCGTAGAGCCTGTGGGGTGGTCCAGTGCTCAGGTGAAAATGGAGCCCTGCCGGCGACCCCTATAAAAGTTAATGGGCTGAACATGCGAGGTGAGAGAGGAGAACACTCGGCAGACCCTGTTCCCCCGGGAATACCAGCCTCCCGCCTCCTGTATAAGAGCCCTACCAGCCACCAGGGGGGACAACAAAGATCCAGGCATAAGAAGGTGCAACTTCACAGTGCACAAGCCCAGCACACAAACAAAGGGCGGGAGGTTGGAGGTGGCCGGTACGCTAGGGCCAAAGTACGGGCAACCCGACAGGCCTCAAGTGGAACTGACATTTCCCCTGGGCATGCGGCCGAGACTACCGGGTTTGGTTTCGGGTGGAATGCGTGATTCGCCACACCAAAACCTGACAATGGCGAGCGGCAAGGGACCCAAAACATCAGCCCAGAACAAGCTGGCCAAATTCACCTGGATTAAAGCAGGGGAGGGGCAGGACACAGTACAAATGGTAGCCCCTGAGAAACACAGTAACCTCCAACATCAACATGACCTCATGGTCCATGACATAATGGAAGAAATCACTGGGGTATGTACCTCCTTGGAAGCCTGCATTGACTCAGTGAATATAGAAGTGTCCCTTCTCCGTGCAGATCTTCGTAAAATGGACACCCAAGTAAAAGATCTGAGGGACACAACAGCTGAATTACAGAAAGATACTTCCCAGCTCCAACAGCAAGTAAGCAAACTTCACGACCAACACGCCGCAATGGAAAAACAACTGGATGAATATGAAGGCGGAGCGCTTAGAAACAACATACGCATACTAGGTGTGCCAGAACGAGCGGAGGGGCCAGCGGTGGACCTCTATGTGGAGGATCTGATCCTGAAGCACCTACAGCCTAAAAGGCTTTCAAGCTACTTTTCCATTGAAAGGGCCCTCCGTGTCTTCAACTACACGGACTAAGACACAATACTTCAAACGGCTCTGCTCAAACTGGACAACAGTGTGGTTACATTCTTTCCTGACTTTACTGCCAAAGTCCAAGCCCTGCGTCGCAGCTTTCTGGCAGTGAAGAAGGAGCTACGAGATAGGGGAGTTAAATATGGCATGCTCTTTCCAGCGAAGCTTTGTGTAGAATCGTAGGGTAAGACGTGGTTCTTCTCCTCACCGGAAGACGCCTGGGACTGGTTGGAGGGATGGCGCAGAGTCGAAAAACCACGTAGAGAATGCAGTGGTGGAAACAGACCGAACAGATCCACCCAGGGGACGGAGCTGGGCGACGATCCATCCCAGGCGGGGATGGGAGAGACGGCGCGTAGTTGAGCAGGAGGATCTTTGGAACTGGGACAGAGATGTACGGGTCGTAGATAAGTGCCCTAAAAGAGGTGGGGGGGCAGGGGGGTCTTCTGAGACTTTCCTCTTAATTGAGGGGTTAGGGCGTGCAGTGATGTGGGGTTTGAACCATCTGTATGAGTACTAAAGAGATGAGCTCTGACATGGGAGGGGCCGGATGCCAATCCTCAGACATTTTGAAACACGACAAAATCTTCATTTAAGGCGAGGGAGGGAGGGCTGCCTGCCAGCACCTACAAGAATACAGGAGGGGGAAATAGGCACTCTGCCTGGTTGGGGTGTGGGTAGTTCGAAATCTACTGGTAGGGGGCAGTGAAGGGGGGTGTGTGGGAGTTATGGGAGGAGGGTTTGGGGACACAAAGTTGTGTGAGTTTACAAGTCACAGAGTATATAGAGTCATATCTGATTTCGGCCATTGTTATTTGCTTTAAATGGAAGACAGTCACGGACCTTGCTGTTGGCTATGTGCAAAACTGGGCAAGTGCAGGCATGGGAGGCCAAGACTGCGAGATATAAGATTCGAGCTTTGGGGAGACATTGAATGCTCTGGTCTTTTCACCCAACACATATATGACAGAGGCTAGTATAGAAACGTGCACTCTCCGTGCTTACTTGGAATGTGAATGGAATGGGGACAATATTAAACGGGGTATAGTGCCGCAGTATTTAAAAAGACAGGCCCTTGATTGGTGATGTTGCAAGAGACACATATGGTGGGTAACAAATGCAAAGCCCTCACATGGTGGGGATATAAGCTACTGATACAAGCTGAATACACGTCAGTATCCCGGGGGACATGTATCCTGGTAAAAAAAAATCTGTCACTCACATCAACGCGCACCTGGGTGGAACCAAGGGGCAGATTTGCGGTTTTAGAGGCACAATGGGTGGGTAGGGCACTCAATGTGGTCTTGGCATACCTCCGCCGGCATTTGGTAAGGAGGCATTGGTAGACCTGGGGAAAATATTAGCAGACCTTCACATGGGCACCTTGATCTTGGGCGGTGACTTTACCAAGACCACAGATGACCGATGGGATAGATATCCACTACGACCATCGACATGACCCCATACACCACACCTATGCTATGGGACTCACTGATGTGTTGCATTGTTACAGCAGATCGAACCCAATACACCTACTATTCCAATGCACACAAGAGCACGTCCCGCATTGACTATTTGTTAACATATTCTGCATCAATTGGCCACTTCCAGAACCCCCATGCTCTACCAAGGGGTATCTCAGACCACTCTTTAGTGTGGGTTGAACTTACATATTTTAGCCACCAACTGTGGGCCACCATAGTCCTCAGCCCATGGTTGCTTAAAATCCCTGATATCAAAGAGAAGCTATTCACAGACACCGTTAACTACTTCAAAGAAAACGCGGGGTCAGCGGACTTGGCGCAGACCATATGGGAAGCCTTCAAAGGCGGTACTAACGGGACAGGCCCTGCTACTGAAAGTGGGGTATACAAAAAAAAAGACAGCAACAGATCACACAACTAGAATGTGAAATCCAGCAGCTGGAGGAAGAAAGTATTAATACTCCCTGTGGGGGCTACGCATCGCTTGACGCTCAAACAATCGGAGTATAGGATCTTGGTGAGGGAACATATGAGGGAAAAACTCCTCCATACTCAACATAAGCTGTATGAACTGGGGGATAGAGCGGGTAAACTACTGGCATGGTTGGAGAAAAGGGAACAGGGAGAGAGATAGGTGCCCAGGCTTCTTCTCAAAGATGGGACACAGGTCACAAACCCGAAAGACATAGCTGCACATTCGCTGATCACTTGGAACAATTTACACCCTCTCAACCACATACACGGCGGAAGACTCGTGCCAGCTATTATTAGATAGTAATATGCCTATACTTTCTGAAACTGACGGAGATGCTCTGAATGAAGAACTGACAGATGGTGAAATCCAAAAGGCCATTAGCAAAATTCAGTCAGGGAAAGCGATGGAGCCCAACGGAATACCAATAGAATTTCTGAAAACTGTTGCCTCCCAGGCTGCGCCTCATTTGGGGGCTATGTATGATAAAAGTTAAGAGAAAGGGATTCTGACGGATGACCAGCAACTAGCATCGATAGTCGTGATTCGTAAACCGGGGAAACCAGCCGAAGACTGCGGCTCTTATCAGCCAATTTCTTTAATCAACGCGAAAGCGAAAATCCTTGCGAAATTGCTGGCCTTACGCTTGGTCACGGTCATTCCATCACTGGTTGATCCAGACCAATCTGGCTTCATGCCAGGGAGGAATGCAGCGTTAAATATCCGGCGCCTCCACAATGTGCTCGTGCCGAGAGTTTATAGAGGAATTCGTAGTGGTACTTTCTCTCGACGCCTCAATGGCGTTCGACTCTATCAAATGGCTTTATCTATTTGAAGTCCTGAAACGCCTGGGCTTCGGCCCTAAATTTCTAGGCTGGGTGCGGCTGCTGTATCAGGGCCTGTGGGGCCAAGTGTGGGTAAACAACCATACGTCTCTAATATTCTCATTGAAAAAAGGGGACTCTGCAGGGCTGTCCCCCCTAATATTTTTCTTAATGTTAGACCCACTAGCCTCCAGGGTGAGAAGAGATGTCATGCTGAGAGGGTTGCAATGTACGGAGGGGCGCGATGACTGAATATCGTTAGTTGCCAATGATATCCTGCTGTATCTCACCTTCCCATATAAGTCCATACATTGTGTGTTAAACATTCACAAACTTTGGGAAATACTCAGGGTATGCGATTAATTGGAGTAAGTTGGTACTATTTGTCCTTTAGGGCCCGGTTCCCCGGCTCCCCTTAGGATGCAGAGTAGAGGTAGCCATTGAGGGCTTTCGGTACCTGGGAGTCTTCATAACTCCGGACCCCCAGCTCTTTTATGATCGCAATCTAGCCGCTCCCTTGGATAACCAAGCAACGATGTCAAGCATTGGAGGTCCTTGCCCCTCTCTCTAGTGGGAAACACTATTTAAGATGCTGTCCCTTCCACATTTCCTCTATATCCTTCTGAACTGTCCCCATAGGGTCCCAGATGCATATTTCTTGGGGGTGGAGAGTGAGCTCAGGACGCTACTATTGGACAGTGGATGCCCTCGTATAGCAATGAGCAAGCTAACTAAGTGGTGGTATGACGGGGGAATTGCCCTCCCTGACATAAGACTCTATCACTGGGCATCACAGATAATGGTGGTAAACCATTGGGTATATCTCTCCCCTATTGATCTGGCTTATCTGCTGGACAGATATCAAATGGGTAGTGAGGGGTACATGGGGGTGTTGTACTCGAAGGCCCAGAAAGGAAAGTATTTCAGCCCCACAGCCCACACAGTTGCAATTTGGCACCAGACGAACTCCGTTTAGGTTGGTCGAATGTGCTGACTAAAGCCACACCACTGTGGTTTACCCAATGAATTGGACTACTATATCATCAGCAAGGGTTTGATAAGTGGGACAACATCAGAATCTCCACTATAGGGAACTTGGTGAGGAAGGGCACAATCCTTAAGTTTGGGGAATTGAGAGAGAAATACGCTATGGCCCCAGGGGAGGTATTTAGATACCTGCAGATTCGACATGCCCTTACCACAGCTCTTCCTGACATGAGGGACATACCAGAGTCGTCCCCTTTGGAGGATCTGCTACTGGACGGTCCGTTGCTAAATAAAGCCATATCACTAACTTACAGAAAACTGTGTAACAATCTATCAGACCTTTCCCACAAACTCCAAGACAAATGGCAGATGGATCTCAGGCCCATTGATGACGAAGACTGGCAAGCGGTGCTAATGTCCCCAAGGGAGGCAGCCATCACCCTTCGTTTCCGACTAACCCAACTCAAAATTCTGCAAAGATCTTATCTTACGGGGGTCACACTGGTGAAGATAGCTCAAGGTCTGATGCGCTCTGTCTATGTGGCAGCCAGCAAGATGCAACCTTTTACCATATGATTTGGGATTGTCCAGTTGTACGACCAATATGGGAGAGGGCCACGAGACATATCCAAGATGCACTGGGGAAGGGGCCACTCTTACATCACGACTGGGCCTTCTCAATATGTGGGAACAAACTGACCTCACGGAAGTGGAACAGCAACTAACCACATTGGACTACACCTTAGTCAAGCATGAGATGGCGAAATAGTGGGGAGCGGCAGAAAGGCCTTCTCATAGAGTGTGGGTAAAGGAGTTTGATAAATGCATGATAGCAGAGAAGGAGGTATTTAAATCGAGAGGGTGTCCAAAGAAATGGGACAGAAAATGGGGCAAATGGAATGCATATTGATGTGTTTCCCCATCGGTGGAAATGGAACTGCAGCGCACTGGAGCGCGGCCTTTGGAAGTAACGTGACCGCACCTGGCTTACTTTCCCTACTGGTTTCAATATACTGTATAATCTGCCGAAACGTTGACCAAATAATGTATGTGACTTTTAACACTGTGAAATTAATAAAAATATATTTTAAAAAATCTATATATATCTTCATCGCCTTTACCCCACTCCCACACAATTACATAAAATGGGGTTACACACAGACGACAATTGTTGGCAATGTTGGGGCCCCCAGGCGACCTTCCTACATTTGGCCTGGCAATGTCGACCCATAGCTATTTTTTTGTTAAAAATATTGCGACACATAAAATACATCACTGGGCAGGAATTGCCCGGCACGCCACTGATGATATTATTGGGAATTATTTCAACTGTTCCATCAAAATCACACAGGCTACCGGAAATGCTACTACTCATGGCTAAGAGACAAGTGGCTCTGCACTGGGGGGCTGCCTCGCGTCCGATAGCGAGGGAGTGGGTCAAAAGTGTGAAATACTGCCATTCACAACTGGCGTGCTACTGGGAACTCTTACCGATGAGATCTTGACCGAGAGATATATGGGAACCATTTGTAAACAGGCTCAATTCTGTGGCTGCAGATGACCCTTGATGCAACTATTATTGGAATATACATGCAGATTTATGCTGGGGAAATGATTGCGATTTAACAGTGATGTAATAGTAACGCTTTCATATAAAGACTTGCGTGTCTGGGGATTGAGTAGCATTTGTTTAGCACTAATTTGTTCCAGGAGATGCGATTGCATGTTTCCATTATTCTATCATACATTTGTACCCTGAGTGGGCCTGCTGACCCGCCATCAACTACTGCACTAAAATTTATGTCATTATTGTTCTATTATGAGAAATGCCAATAAAATATATTTTTTTTTAAAAGGGTGCAGGGGCATTTAGCTTCTGTGGTGCTTCTGCTAACTTTGTCCTGTTTTCACCTTTCTCACCTGGCAAACTGGATCCTATTGGGTTGGTCTTCAGGATCTCAGAGTATCTTGTCTCCCCCTGCGAATGACTGTTCTGATCGGGGAGGGTCTCTCCTGGTGACTTTGCCGGTGTCATCCTATGGCCAGGATGTCCTTGTCTCCCCCTGCTCCACTTATGGTGACTACAGATGCCAGCCTGTCGGGGGGGAGGTTTGAGGGTGCTAGTCCCTGTGGGACTCTCGGATGTCTTTGAACTGGAGGGAATTGTGGGTGATTTGGCTGGCCCTGATTCACTTTCAAGTCTCTCTGTGGGGCCAGATGGGGTTAGTTCAGACAGACAATATGGAGGCAAAGTCCTATGTCAACAAACCGGGGGGGACCAGGTCCTGGTCCTTGAGCTTGATTGCCAGAGACATTTTCCTGTGAGCTCAGGTCTGGGTGCTGGGTCTGTCTGCTCTCTACATTCGGGGGGTGGAGAATGTTTGTGCTGATCACTTAAGCAGGGATACTCCCAAACTGCGTGTTGAATGGCCCTGAACTCCCACAGGATGATCCACCCTCTCAATGTTGTGAGCCAACAAGACTGTAGACCAAATCCAATGTCTCAAAGTAACTGTGGAAGGCTTCACACCCTTTTTAGCAGGACCAAAGTTCACAAAGCTTCCCCCTGCGAGGCGAGGCCCTAGGGCAGTTATGCGCTATACAAATGCAATTTTTCATTTCATTTCATTTCCCTTCCAGAAGGACTCCACCACCTGCAGACACCACAGCAACGTCCGCCGTACATCCAGACAGTGCAACGACAATCCTCAGCTGAGGAAGGATCAGGACAAAACTCCAGCAAAATAAGCTCCTGACTGAGATCAAAAGCCAAATTAACCTTAGGGACAAAGGAAGGCACCGGCACCAGAACCACCCGGTTCGCAAAGATCTTGCAGAAAGGATACTTTGTTGTGAATGCTTTCTATTTCCTGCTCATTCTCTAACAGTTGAGTTAACGAGAGAGTGGCCATGGACCCCCTCAATGTTGTGTGGTGTGTAATTCAGTTATACAGTATTCCAGCAGTTCCCACGACAGTGCAGCATGTCTGCAAAAAGAAGAATGAGGTCCCATTGAATTTGCCAACCAACATCATATGTCTTTCATTGATCATTTTTCCACTACTTCATTGTGCTTCAATGACTGAGTCATCATGATCATCATAGGTTATGTGTTTCCCTTTGCCCACTCAGTTACTCTTAGTACTTCACTCCTTTATTTTTTCCTAAGTTCTTCCATCTCAGTCCACCAAAAAACAGAAAACCCCATTCTTGGCATGTGCCACTTGGGATTTTATAGCCATATGAAGTGATTCCAAAATATATTATATGGTTTCCCTTAACAAATTTATTTTACGTATGTTCACATTTTTTCCCTTTCGACTTCCGTTGACTAGTACAGTGGCTGAATAAGCCAAAGATGAAGAATCGTTGATCAGTGTAGTAGCACCTTTATTCTATATCAAAAATGCTCTACCCTGGAGCCCAAGTAGTGCAAAGGTTTTTATGGGAGACTTGGGGGACCACAAGACTGCAAAGATATATCAAACTATAGTGACAAACCTCTCCACAACCTTGGACTTACTCTGGGATAAATGGCAAACAGACCTTGGTTTTTATCAAAAAGGGGGGAGGTAAGCCAAGTGATCAATTGATCAACGGACACTGTTTACCACTCAGAAGGGTGGAAGGTCCAGTAACAGCTAGTGTCCGTATCTAGTACAGAGCAAGCAATAGGGGGGTTGCTGAACTGTTCCTATGGAGAGATAGGGAAGTTTTTAGCTGGCGTGACCAAAGGCGTTCGTATGACACCCTAGGGCATCCATTATGTTGGATGTATTTGCCTCACACACCCAGAAGGGTGTCATGCTTCATCATCGGCGTTTGCTCCTCGTCGGGGAGGCGGTGCAACCCCCGACGGGCTCACCTCAAAGAGGGGCTCTTTGGCGGAGATCTTTTTATCCAACGGCCTTATGATGAGGTGGGGGTGTGTGGGCAGGATGGTGTGTTATTGTGATGGAGAAATTAAAATGTAGCAAGGGGTACCGGAATTCGCTTTATTCTGAGGGTCCCCTAGCCTATTGATTTTAGCTCAAATCACCAGTGTCCGCGTGGGGAGACCTACCCATATCTACTCGAGCTCGGCGGATATGGGTAGGTCTCCCCACGCGGACACTGGTGATTTGAGCTAAAATCAATAGGCTCATCCCTGATGTTCTGTCCCGCCGATCCCTCATGTGGCAAGTAGTCCTTGACCAGTAGGCATAGGAGAATCCACAGAGGTAACATACACCACATACATGACACTAGCATGTTGTTGTTTTTCCTTTTCCTCACTTTCGTAAAGGTCCTGATGAATCGCGGGTGACTTTACCCTTTGCGAGAAACATGTCGACCACCTTCACTTCTAGTCTCCTCTAGGATCACTTGAGTTAACCTGTTGACACCTAGCGAACTAGCCCCACATTTTAATTGCAGCCAGGGGACCCCCAGAATAAAGCGAATTCCGGTACCCCTTGCTACATTTTAATTTCCCCATCACAATAACACACCATCCTGCCCACACACCCCCACCTCATCATAAGGCCGTTGGATAAAAAGATCTCCGCCAAAGAGCCCCTCTTTGAGGTGAGCCCGTCGGGGGTTGCACCGCCTCCCCGACGAGGAGCAAACGCCGATGATGAAGCATGACACCCTTCTGGGTGTGTGAGGCAAATACATCCAACATAATGGATGCCCTAGGGTGTCATACGAACGCCTTTGGTCACGCCAGCTAAAAACTTCCCTATCTCTCCATAGGAACAGTTCAGCAACCCCCCTATTGCTTGCTCTGAAACAGACCTTGGTCCCCTGGACAGTGATGACTGGACGGAGGCCTTGGAATCCCCAAGAGGTGCAGCAATAGCTTCTCGCCTCAGACTTATTGAGTCTAAATATTTCCAGTGTGCGTATTTTACTGGACAGAGACTATGGAGGGCGCGGTTGATAGATTCCCCTAAATGTCTACGGTGCGGTAGTGCGGAAGGCATGCTTACACATACCATTTAGGAATGTACTGAGCTTAGCAGATTATGGAGGGGGTTACGCATTGCTTATCAGAGGTGTTGGGGTGGAAGATACCTTTGTCTCCCAAGCTTGCCCTACTACAGATCATTTAAGAAATAGGGGGAAACATCTATAAAAGACATCTATTATTCTTGGGCCTTACCCTGGCAGATAGGGCTATAGCTAGAGTGTGGAAAGATCCGGTGCTGCCTAAACTGGGAGCCTGGAAGGCAGGCCTTGATTGGTGTATGGGTCAGGAGCAGCCTATCTTTAAAGCGCGGGGATGCCCACATTAGCACCCAAAAATTTGGAAGCATTGGGCAGATTTCAGGGGTCTTATATTGGAACCCCCTTCACCATGAGCTACTTATGTGGTGACCCCCTGAGAATGTATCACTGAGATGAGTGACAATACAAGAGGCTATGATATATACAGTATAGCCTGCTGGGTATGATATATGGACTGCTACACAATATTAGATGCACTCGTTTGTAAAGTTAGGGGCTGATGTTCACAGACCCGAAAAGTTTATTTTTTGGTATTGCAAATGTCAAATAGAAGTCACCGGCTTCAAAACTATTGTATTGCTCAATGTACATTCTTTTCTCTGTGTAGAGAATGTGATTATTTTATCTGCTGACTTAATAAAAAGAGTTTTGATAAAAAGAAAATGCTGTACCCTACCCACCTAATCCCTCTATCCTACCCTGCAGCAGAGTAAGTCATGTTTTCTTTACTTTCTTACTGCCCAGCAAATGAATTTATTGTTAATGATATGTGGGGGAGGCCAGTGGGTAAAGTGAGAGTAAGTGCATGTTTTGATGTAAAGTTTGGTGTATGGGATACACTGTGATAAATGTGCCAAATGCAATATATATATAGCCTGTTCTATTTCCTGTAGTGGAGTCCATCATTTTCCCCAACGTTGACTTACAGCAGGCAAGATAATACCGTAATTTCATACGTGCTTCTTTTGAGTTAGAGTAAAAAGAGAAAAGCATGTGGAGAAGAGCAGGGCCATTGGAATTAAAAACAGATAATCGCCAACTACATTTGCAGCTGCAGACAATAGCAAAATACCCAATGCGCTCACTAGCAATGAGCATGGCTCCATTACTTAAGCAAAACATACTACTTGTGCTCCACCATAGTGCATAATGCCTTACTCATTAATGAGAGGTAATTTATTTTTCCGCTCAAAGTGTCTGTTTAATTACTTGAAAAGCATTTAGGAGAAGAAAGAAAATCACTGCTTTTTAATCCAGTGTTATTCCTATTCTGCCTTACTACATTTCTGCCACACAGTCAATGCTTTTTATGTGAGGCATGTGTGGGTAAAACAAAGAATTGTCCTTGTGACTCTCCTAATTATAATCACATGCAATTCCAAAGGCCCTAGGGGCCAGCAATGTACTGCTACAGTGCCTCCCACTAATTTCAAACAATTGTTTGCACAGCGCATTATTTATAATTAGTCTTTTTTATTTTAGTTTTTCTCAATATAGCTACTCCTGCTAGTCCACCCGTACCATTCACCAGGCAGGAAATAGCAGCCTGTCTGCAGTGGCAGACACTGGACAGTATCCAGCAGTAATACCAGAGACTGGGGGTCCTGGAAGAAGAACATGCAGAAATAGCTTCCTTTCAGTCTCAGTCGGGGCCCCGTGCAGCCGGTCTTCCTCTGCCTCCAGCTTCACTGCCATCCGATCAGTGGTGCTGCCGCCAGCTGACAACAACTGCTAGAGCCCTCTCCCACTCTGACAAGTCATTACTGCAGCTCATCCTGCAGTGGCTGGACGCGATGGAGAACTGGCTCATCAGGTTAGAGCAGAACCTGGACCAGCTCCAGACCCAACTAGACAATGCCCTTTTCAATTCCTTTTAAAAAAAGAAATTCGGAGGGAGGGACGTGTTGTTAATGGAAAGGGTGGGAAGGGAATTAAGACAGGGCTTTTTTATTCGTTGTGAATTTCACATTTTTGGACATTGGTGGTTGGATCACTTTTGGGGAGATGGGTGGTCCTGTTGAGGGTGGGGAGGGTGGGTTTGTTTGTTAAAAAAAAACAGAAGGAAAAAGTATTATATTTCATGGAAATGTATGCCTGAAGTAGTTTTTTCTGTATTAATTTGTACTGCTGCCTTAAGTGTTTAAACAGCCTCTTTATCTGCTTGTAAGAGGGTATTATACTGCTCAGTTATAGAGTTATGCCTCTCTAACTATATTGACCATTAGGGGGGGTGATGCCATGACCTATATTGTCTACAACAACAACCAAGATAAACATTTGCTTGCGGTTGTAGTTAGTTACTTACTCACTAAATTAACTAGTTCACTTCATTCCGTAGTTATCTTTCCTGAATATAGATGAAGCAATAACAGGGAAGGCATTACAACTTCACAAGGGAGGTCCCACTTCCACTCAGGTGAGCTCCAACTGTCTAGGATTAATTGAAAGCATTATCCACAGCAGGCAACTAAATGGAAATAAAAACAATGAGTTAGTGAGTTACATCAAAGATTTACAAAGAATTGAGACAAGGCTACTACATGATGATGACACAGCAAAGAATTCCTGATAGTGATAAAATTAAAAAAAGAGCAATAATAGTAAATTGAGCAATGGGTAGCTAAAAAAGTTATGAAATCCTTGGGTCATAAAAAATTGACTCAAAGTCTGAAGTGGACAAGCTTAGATAAGGCATTTACCATTAGGAAACACAAGGCTTGAATGATGATGCTGATGACTGATGTTCTTCATTCTAGATCTAAAATATGGATCACTTTTATGCGCAGGTGGGGAAATGGGGCCAGTGTGGACTATTGCTTAGAAGATCCCGCAGTGAGTTGGTGTTGCTTTTAGAACATCCGTTCCACCAAGTCATTGATGGTGTAAATTAAACCACACCTCAATAAATCACACAGTCTGGGGAAAGAGTTTTAGGGGTTTGCTGAATGGATGGGAAGGGTGATTTGGGGAAAGGTTTGACAAAGACAAACACTACACAAGGGCAACATTAACCTGAGCAATGAGCAGCCCATCATCGTCATCAATCATTTGTGGAAGGAAACGAAGGAATGAGTATGACCCTGTACGGTTAAATGAATTGCAAATAGTCCTTCTGCCCCCAAGCCCCAATTGTTAGATATCTAAATGTTCTGTCTTCTATGCTTAGAAAAATAGAATTATGGAGGAGTGAACCCTCCCACCCAGCTCTCTAAATATGATTTTTGAAAGAAAATTGATACTGTATTACAAAATTAGGTGGTGCATCTGCATTGTCCTCAGGAATGTCCATCATTCTTGGGTGCTTGTCTGGACTGGTCCGGTAGACAAGCAGGAGAGTTGAGCTCAGCTTTCTCCTTTCGATCATGCAGGAGACAAGAAGGCCTGTGAATAGTAACATTAAAAATGTATTTTAAAGTCAAGGAGAAGGACAGAAGGAAGGTAAGCTTCATGAGGAGTGTACCAAGAAGACTCAGAAGCAGAGAAAAAAAAACAAGAGGGGGACTCAGAGTTTCACTATTGCCACCAGTGCAAAAAGCACACACACCAGTTTTTTACAAATCAACTTACCTCACGCCATCCCACATAGCTGAATACTAGGCCTCAGAGTCATGGTTTCCCTTGGAGGTCGATAACTTCTTGCTTCTAGCTGTTGATGTGGTAGTCCCACCCGAGTTCTTCCATCCACCTGACTCTGAGAAACTCTGTCCCCGTCATGATCCAAGCAACATAGACGTGTAGTACACTGCTGCTGAAGAACAAGTACAGAAACGGAATAGTAGTATTTTTATAGGTGTTGTTTGTTAACTAAAGTGACTGTTCTGGTCTCTGATGAACCAGAAAAAGGGAGAGGACCCTGCAAGTAAATCTGGCTAAGTGTGAAAGGTTTAACACCTACAGGTAAATAAATTATCGACTGTCATTCAGGCCCCAAACATTTCAAATCATCTCAAGAAAGTTCCAAAATTCCAGTTCAACACCCTCCCTCACTGTCTGCCACCACATAAATCATTGATCGCCACTCACAATTTCTCAATAATCAATCGTTGGTACAATGGTTACCCGTCCTAATACAAGCAAGGTGGTAGGTACACTATCTCTCCTTTGATACAAGCAACAGATTGGAACTTGGTAGTCTTGTAAATCAAATGATCATCTGGGGCAGCCTTCCTAGGTGATAAAAAAGCAGAAGTATAACAGGAGTGGACCATACAGGTTAATTCTTGCTAAGTAAGTTTGTAAAGGCCAATCACCTGCAGGAAAAAATGATTGCCCATCATTCGAGCCCCAAAAATTGCAATTCGTCTCAAGCAAGTTCCCAAATGGCAGTTCATCAGCATCGTCCCTCACTGTCTGCCATCACATGAATCATCACTCACAATCACTCACTCGCCACTGCAATAGTTGTAGTTACCGTTTCCAGTCCAAAAGCGGGTAGGTAAGGTAGTAGGTACACAATCATCTTTGACGCAAGCAAAACATTGGAATTTGGTGTTGGCACTCTTGTAAATAAATGATCTTCTGGGCAGCGGGTGGAGCCTCAAGTCCACTGTGGTCCCAGCTGGAACCGCGCCTCCTGTGGGAGCTGGCATTGCTTCTGCGTGGAGGGAGCTTCTGGAATGGCAGCTCCATCCATGAAGGAACAATCATTTAAACTCTTTCCCTGCCTGCATGTTTGAGGGCAGGGAAAGAGATGAAACATCTGCTTCCAGTGGGTGAGAGCACTTTGAAAGCTCCTGCCCGCTGGAAGCAGAGAGTTTGCTTTAGTTTGGCAGAAGGTGTAAGCTCTCACCAAACTAAAGTAAATAGCTTTGTCTCAGGCTGGGCCCCCACGGACATAGCAGGAGCCAGCCCAGGGGCGTGGTGTTCCTCCGAGCCATGTATGGCTCCAGGAGGGGCACCACATGCCCCCTCCTTTGATTTTCTACTGCATTTAGCTACACCAAATAACAAAAGCACTCTTTCTGGACCAAGAGCTATCTTTCTGCTAAATGTGGTGTAATTCAGGTCAGTGGTTCGGGCTGTAGTCATGATCAAAAACCCTTTTTTTACCCCCACCCCCTTTATCTCAGCTCCTACTTGATGGCTCACTTTAAACTTTCCATGCACAACTAGAATCACGGGGGCACTTTGTATGGAATTTTTTTTGAAGATTTGTCTAATGGCACCAAAGATATAGGCAAGTCAAAAATGCTTTTCCTATGGAACTATGGTACTAGCTATAACTACCTATTGGCGACTACCAGTAGGTAATACATATATATACAGTGAACATGGCAGTTTTGGCACCGAAACGCGTCTGGTTATGCTGTCAGGATGGTTTTATATATATATATATATATATGTATATGTATATATATTACCTACTGGCGGTCGCCAGTAGGTATATATAGTTAGGATATTTTCTCTATGGGATTTTTGAAAATTCTATGTCTAATAACTTTGGCGTTTGTGGACGGAATTGGCTGACATTTTCAGGAAAATGGAACATCTTGTTTCTGAGCAGCCCCTGAAAATTTGGGGGGGGTTCGTCAAGGGGGGGCCGAGAAAAAAGGGGGGTCCCAAAACATGTTTTTAACATTGAGTTTTCCATAGGGCGGTTGGCCTCACTTTTAGCTCGAACGGCTGAATGGATTTGCACGAAACTTGGCAAAATTGTAGGGACTGGTAGCCCGATGTGCCTTTTGTAGGTCTCAATATATGTGCTTCAGTGGATTTTGAGAAATTAACGTTTAAAAAAAGATATATATCTGTAACAGCGGACCGGGCAGCGCTCCAGTTCGCGTACTTTTCGCGCAACGGAGCTTTGTGAAGCGAAGCTGATTGGTTCTCCGGCGTCTGTAAACATTCCAAACAGTCCGTAGCGGCCGCCATCTTGTCTCTCGGTAGGATCGAGAGACAAGAGGAGGCCAAAGCGAAGGGGCAAATGACCATAAGGGGGCATAGTAGATCCTCGCTGACCCCCTAGGTTTGATGTGGAGGTTTTAAAAGGGCCCCGCGGGGCAAAAACAAAAAAATAATAATAATAATCGAACGGCTGAATGGATTTGCACGAAACTTGGCAAAATATTAGGGACTGGTAGCCCGATGTGCCTTTGCTAGGTCTCAATATATGTGCTCCAGTGGATTTTGAGAAATTAACGTTCAAAAAAAGATATATATCTGTAACAGCGCTCCGCTTCGCGTACTTTTCGCGTTACGGAGCTCTGCGAAGCTGATTGGTTCTCCGGCGTCTGTCAACATTCCAAACAGTCCGTAGCGGCCGCCATCTTGTCTCTCGGTAGGATTGAGAGACAAGAGGAGGCCAAAGCAAAGGGGGAAATGACCATAAGGGGGCATAGTAGATCCTTCCTGACCTCTTAGGTTTGATGTACCATTTTGCAAAGTTTGGTGTAATTCCGTTCAGCCATTCAGGCTGTAGACGTATGTAAATGTCCTATGGAAAATTGCATGGGGAAAACACATTTGAAAGTGTTGAAATTTAGAACCAATTAAAATGTTACTTTGGTTTTGTATTTGTGTGTGATGAAAGTTAATTGGTTATGTATATATGTCAAATGAGAGGAAACCACAGCCATTTTGTGATACTACTGTCTGAGGTACATTTGTGAGGAATTTTTGGTGGTGAATTTCTGGTGTTTGATTTACACATTAGTAACACTTCTCCTACTTTTAAAAAGGTGAGTTGTTAATTTGTAAGGGGAACTATGTTGTACACTTGAAGATAATTTGAAAAAAAAATTCTGTTATTTATTTGCAGTCCTTCTGTTATACTAAATACTTGATAAAGTTAGTTTTAATTATGTATTACTAAAAACGATAAATGAAAGTGATTATTTTTTTCTGCAATTTACAGCAAGCAATTTCAAAATAAATGGCTCACAATGAAGAGACCGTGGCAATTTCTTTGTAAGGGGAACTATGTTGTACACTTGAAGATAATTTGAAAAATGTTTTCTGTTATTTATTTGCAGTCCTTCTGTTATACTAAATACTTGATAAAGTTAGTTTTATATTATGTATTACTAAAAACGATAAATGAAAGTGATTATTTTTTTCTGCAATTTACAGCAAGCAATTTCAAAATAAAATGGCTCACAATGAAGAGACCGTGGCAATTTCTTTTGAATTGTCCACTACATTGATTGAAATTGAGAGCACCAATAATGAAATATTGTCACAAGGAGGAGATGACTTGTATGATTCCATTAGATTGATTGAAATGGACAGCACCAATAATGAAATATTGTCACAAGGAGATGACTTGAATGATTCCACTACATTGATTGAAATTGAGAGCACCAATAATGAAATATTGTCACAAGGAGGAGATGACTTGTATGATTCCATTAGATTGATTGAAATGGACAGCACCAATAATGAAATATTGTCACAAGGAGGAGATGACTTGAATGATTCCACTACATTGATTGAAATTGAGAGCACCAATAATGAAATATTGTCACGAGGAGATGACTTGAATGATTCCACTACATTGATTGAAATTGACAGCACCAATAATGAAATATTGTCACAAGGAGGAGATGACTTGAATGATTTTTTTGATCAATCTGTTGATGGCGAATTTATCGAATGTTTGGAGACCATAGAGTTACAAGAATCATCATTGCAGACTTTTCATGAGGAAATTGCTGATGAGGACATGTTACTAGTTCTTTCAAATTTAGAAAATTCTGAAGAATAAATTTATATTTAGAAATCAAAAATTGTTTGAGACATTATTCATTTTTATTTTTAATTTATGAGGTTGTAGCGAAGTGATTGTAGTATAAAATGAGACTTATAGTATAGAGTGCAACATTTTTATGTTACATGGTAAGTTTACTCATATTTACTTCCCTTCTGCCACTATATTATCTCCAATGTGTATTTGACATCTCTTCTTCATCTCCGGCCTCCTTTCTCTCACTGTGTGTCTCCGATGCATGTTATCGCTGCTATTTTGTGTAATTACAGAAGAGAGTAAAATAAAATAGTTCGGAACGTGAAAAGGGGGCAAAGTAGAGTACCCCTCACCCCCTAGGCCTTTTTAGGCGGTCCCAAAAGGATCAGTTTCTGCTTTCCTGAGAGATTATGGTATGAGTTCCATATACCACAATAATTTGCATTACAACATGCAAGATATCTATCTCCTATTACCAACTTTTGGAGATATTCGCGCTAAGCGCGAATATCTCCAAAAAGTAACACCTGCCCTGAGCAGTTCTTAGCCATGTTATCCAATGGGAGGTGGATAACATGGCTAAGAGCATTAGCTCGGTAATGCATGAATATCGCTGACTTTTTAGCGATATTCATGCATTGCGGCCGTTTATTATCACATTTGCGATAAACCTTGATAATAGCAAGGTTTATCTTCGATAATTTCTGACGATGCTTAGCGGTAAAAAATTCGTTGGTAAGCATCGTTAGCGATAAATATCGCTTAACTTTGGTAATATGCACCAACGTCTGTTAACGTTCGATTCGAAGGAAATGAGGAAGTGTTGAAAAACATTGTCTGCGCCATCTTGCCTTTTTTGAAATGCCACACTTTTGTCGTGCACGGCAGCCATTTTAGATGCCTTGACCAGACCCACTCTCTGCACGCTGCCGATTCGTAGCGTGGCTCCCCACCCTCGCAAGCATCTTCCCCAGGCACTGGTCACCCCCGCTCTCTGTCTTATGCATCGGCAATAAACCTCCCCCCATCTGCGCTGCTCTTCCCTGAAAATCACACTCTGTGCCCGCCCGACACCTCCCTTTCGCCCTATTCACTACCGCACCCTCTGACACTCCTCTTCCTCTGTGTCCGATTGTCCAGGCTATCACCTAGCCCTGCAGATGTAGTTTATGGCCCCAGCTGTAAAGAATCACCCCTCTTCAAAGGAGTTATAGTAGATCAAGGCCCACACCCGATGAGATCCGTCACACCACACGTGTTCCTACTATCTGAAAACCATCCTGTATTGTGATTGGGGAGGGGACCGAGCCTGAAGCGGAAGATTCCAGGAATGACTCTTTGTACATCAAGGTTTTTACAATTATGTGTCACATTAAAAATATATAGCACTCCAACAAAGTAGTAGGAATATAAAACTTTAATAACATATAAATATATACAACAAAACAAAAACAGTAAAAACATTTAAACAACAAAGAGACCGTGGCAATTTCTTTTGAATTCCTGATGAGGACATGTTACTAGTTCTTTCAAATTATGAAAATTCAGAAGATGTTGCCTGGGGGTGGGTCGTCAGTAGCAGTCTGTTGTGCGAATAGTTCCAAGGCAGCAGAACGCGCTGAAATCTAGATGGCACGAAAGTGATGTCTAGTAAGTTGCCGCCCAGCAAATAACGGCGTGGGGCGCCGCGGGGGTGAGTGAGTCCAGTAGGCACCACAGCTATTCTTACCGGCATTGCAGAATTACTGCTGGGGACAATGCCTGTGCTGTAGCAGGGTCACAGCAGAAACAAAAAGGATTCTGTTGAAGATGTTGTTGGTTTTCAATTTGAAAACAGTTCTGGTGTCAACTGCTATGCTAATGTAGTGGTTAATGTTTTGTTTTCTCTAGAAAATGTAAAAGAGGGGGAGGCAGTCCAAAGTTCCGTTAAAAGGGCAAAGGAAAGGATCGGTGGTTTGAACTATCAGTCAAAAAGGGGAGGGGGTGCAACAATTTTTCCTACCGGGTCACACTGTGCTTTCACCGGAACTGAGGTCTGCAGGATTCTAGTAATTCAAAGTGAGGCTGGCGCCAGCATGGGAGCGCCGACGTCCCGCGGATACAGTTTCGTCACTCCACGGGCGATCATGGCAGTCATTCCCCATCGGGGGTCGGAGACTCCCGCGGCTCCTCTAGAATCTTCAAGGTCGTGGAGGACTACGGTGGTGGAGTCAACCAGTGACCGGGCCATTTCTTTATGCTGGGCCCGCTCTTGCCAGGTCGACCGCCATTTTGAGAGTTCGGTAGCTACTGGCGATCGCGGGGTCAAATGAGCGGACGGGCTCCACCCTGCCGGGCGAAACGTTGCAGCATGGCCACAGTGGAAGAACCCTTTTCCGGGCGCCTGGAGCGCTGAGGGTGCAGCTGGGAAGCCTCCACCTGGGGAGGCGGGAGAGGCCTGTTCGCACCGTCTCTCCCTCCCAGTGCACCCCACGGCGTCTCGCTTGAGATTTGTTATGGCCGGACCAGGCGATGAGGACGAGGGGGGGGGGTCGGAGGCATGTGCAAGACATCCCCCCCCAGTGTTGTCGCAGCCATTATTCAAGAAAGAAGAAGTGTCCCGTCCGTCTTCGGGCCGGGCTTCCGGTAGATGTCGGCCGGACGCCCCTGGCTCTGGCCCCATGAACGGGTTTCTTGGTTTATCGGCTGCAGCCGGATCCCGTCGGCCTCGGCCCCCCGACCGTTGGTGGCCGGACCGGAAGAGCATGTGGCGGGACTACCTGAAACTGTCAAGGGCCACCGCGGCCGGACTGGGAGAGAGAGGGGAGGGTCGAGGAGATATTCCCCCCCCTGCAACTCTTCAGCGTTGTAAAGGCAATCCCCTGGCCGGGTCCCGCTGGCCTCGGCCTCTCCTCCGGCTACACCCTACGTTAGGATCTCCTGGCCGAGGCGTGGCAGCAGGACCCGCCTTATATGGGCTGCTCCCGGCTGGGCGTAGCCGCAACCCTGCCCCACCTTGGAAGTTTCCAGAGTGGGGGCGGATGTTCTACTGACTTGCATTTTCCCTAGTCTATCGATTTTTTTGGCGTGGCAGGCGGTGGGACAGCGAGGGGTGATTTGGTTTCTCTTACTGTTTTTCTGGTCTCTCACCACTGGCATATTTTAACGTTTTCTTGTTTCTAGGACATTAATAGGTTTTATCATTACGTTATCTTATCGTTTCTTTGTTCGTTGTTTAATAAAAGTTCATGTTTATCAGTGGCCTACTGATTTTCGTTTTCCTATTCTTTTCTTTCCAGGTTGTTTCATGCTAAAGTTTCTGTTAACAGGATACGGTGATCACTTCGTTATTATTGCATATGTCCTTTTCACTAGGGGTGCTCTCTGGTCGGGCCAGATGACGTATCTCTAGTAAATGGTCCGGGTGAAACAGGTGCATCAATCAGTGGGGAGTAGATAGGCATGACAGATTACAACGGGGGAGAAAGGTCCGCATTACGTACCCTTTCACTATTTGCAAAGATTTTCCTACGTATATTTGGAAACAGGGAATACCTCCAAAAAGAACCAATTCCCAAACAGTCAATGTTTGGGGAAACAATCAATCAATGAGGAACGAAATAGGCACGACGTGTTAAAGGTTTGCGTTACCTACCCTTCACTATCTGCAAAGGGAGAGAGAATATTCCTATTCTTCCTCATTTGCAGGCAGAGAAGATTCTTAAGAGAATCAACTTCGAACAATTCAATGCTCGATTCAAACAATCAACAAGGGGTACTGTGAACACAAATGAACGCCGCTTATGTACATACACATTGGTATTATCAACAGGTTGTTCCTAATGTTTCTATTTTAGGGAGGTCAAAAAGAGATCCCATTAGTGGCCTACTGATTTTGCTCGATTCCTTTTGTTTTTTTACACGATTTTTCGCTATCTGCAAAGACTAAACAGAGTATTGCGACTCTGTGCTTGTTTGTAAATAGAGAATGAACCAAAGAGAACAATCAATCAAATGGAGAGAGAAGCAGGCACGACGGATTACAACGGGGGCAACGGGGGCAAAGGCCTGCGTTAACTACCCTTCACTATCTGCAAAGAGAGAGTACTCCTAATAGAAATGAGGGGTGGGGGGCAGCATTCAAAGCAGATCAGTGTGCATAAACACGAAAATGTTTTTACTTACCACGTACTTGACATTCGACAGCTTATGATATTTGCTATTAAAAAAACATTGAAATTCACTGAAAAAACCATAGGTTATAGACCATATATAGTTAGGAATTAGCATTTAAAAAACCTTATTTTACTCACACAAAACCATTGAAATTCCATATATAGTTAGTTGCACTAACTATATATCGCGCACCCGCAATCCACTGCTGATCATGTCACATATTACATCATTCATGACATGGTCAGTGACATCACTGATGACATCACTGATGACATCTCAAATGACATCACTGATGACATCACTGATGACATCTCATTTGACATCATTCTTGTGCTAATACGATAAACCTCTTCAGACTCTAATATAACCTTAGATACACTCAGTGTATACAGACACTCACACACTGCCACTCATCCATGGAGTTACTCACACACCCAGTCAGTCATGCAAAGAAACAATCTCACCTCCATTTCTTCAACTATACAGTTAAACACACCTTACTTATTGAAACATATACTAACACATATTTACTCTCTTATACAATCCCTGATACAAGTTCACAATGATCGATACAACCACTCACTCATTCAGTGGCTCTCATGCACAGTTATTTATATATGCCAACTCTCACATGTACTGTGTGTAACATATGTACTTACTATGACATGTAGAATTGAGATATCCATTCACTCATCAATACACTCATGCACACAGTCAACTGCCCATGTAGCTGTTTCCACATGCACTCTTGAACTCATACACCTAGTGAATAAACTGCTCACACATCTATGCACAGAGTCACACACCTTCCAGCCACCCCCACACAAACTCAATCTCCCATAGAAATACTTGGGCAACCAATTAATAACACATATAGCCTCTCGTATAGCTAATGATCAACACATGCAGCAGTTTACATCACAACAGACATAATGATGCACAAATTAAGACAGTTTAGTCACTAACCCATGCATTTAGTGAGACACATTTAATCACTCACTCATACAGTCAGTCACGCACCTACTAAATCCTTCATCCAGACACTTATACATCCACTCATTCTTCAATATGTAAGACATATTTTAACTTTACAGAAACATACAGTCACTGGATGTTGTCATCAGTGATGTCATCAGTGATGTCATTTGAGATGTCATCAGTGATGTCATCAGTGATGTCACTGACCATGTCATGAATGATGTAATATGTGACATGATCAGCAGTGGATTGCGGGTGCGCGATATATAGTTAGTGCAACTAACTATATATGGAATTTCAATGGTTTTGTGTGAGTAAAATAAGGTTTATTAAATGCTAATTCCTAACTATATATGGTCTATAACCTATGGTTTTTTCAGTGAATATATATATGTATATATATATATATATATATATATATATTTTTTTTTTTTACCATACCAAACTTCTGATGAAAGAAGGCGCTGACTCCGTGAGTTTCAATTCAAACGTTTTATTTCTTTGCTCAGTTTCTGCTCAGACGCGTTTCGGCGGCCTGCTCCCGCCTTGTTCACTAACATATGCATTCTAACATTAAAGCTTTATATACCTAAGCACATTGTCATTAATTAGGTAAGTTCAACTCGTTTCTACTGGCAGTTACTATGGTTACATGGTTACACCCAAGGTGATGACGCTGCCTCCTACATGACTTGCACATTATGACACCATGGCAGTCTTTTTACTGTTACTGTTACATTCACATATAACGTAATTTACGGCATGTCTCAACAATTCAAATTGTGCTTAAATTATAACCTGTGAATATCATTATCTTACACTGTGTCAAAACGAACATTTTAAACTCCCTCGTTACACCGATTAACATACATATATGTCAGCACAAATGTAAACGAATCCCGTGTGTTCCTACAATCGGTCCGAACATGCCTGCTCATATAAGCACAGTGATTGGCTTGGCGCTGTAACTTCATTATTGCGAGTTCCCTGGGCGCGCTCTGAAGTGGGATGTACACGCTCCTCATCCTGACTAGGTAAGTTTCTAAAATACCGGTACATGCACCCTGTTGAACCCTTCTCTAGCCGAAGCATAACTAATGTATTGAGGATTACGATCCTGCTTCTAAACTGGGATAGCGGGCGGACCTACCACTAAAGTATGCCATACTTAGGTAGTGCTTGGTAACGGGTGGAGCCTCATGCCTGGCATGACTTGAATATGTTCGGTGCAATATTAATGTCAACACCCTATAGTGACAATTACGTGCGCAGTGTATTTACAGTGATACGGTCAGATGCAAATGTTCCAGGGTACTTGGGAAAGGAGAGGCGGAACAAGCGCTCAGGAGTGTTTACTTAAATGTGGACACTAAGGGCTTCATCCGCATTCAAACCTGAAGGGATCTTGGAGTTCAAGAGAATGATATATCTTGACTCCAGGCGGCGTAACGCAAGTTTACGATTCCCACCTCTTGGGCTCTTGGGGATGCTGTCTATAACAAAATATGTTAGACCATCTGCATTGCCCCCATGAGACTCATGAATGTGTCGTGCCACTGGATACGCTTGGTCCAGATTGGCAATTGCCCTCAAGTGTTGCAGAATCCTCACATGGACGGGGTGAATGGTAGACCCTACATATCTTTTGCCGCACTGACACGTTAAAATGTACACAGCAAACTCTGTTTTACATGTGAAGTGTTCCCTTATGGAATACTTTTTCCTTCTGAACGGTAGTTGGACCTCGGTGGTGTTGATGCCATGATTGCAGGCTTTGCATTTCATGCATTTTTTAAAACCCTTTTGGGACTGTAGCCAATTATTTTTCTTTTTCAGAACTGGTGCATTACACACCAGGGTGTTGCGCATTGATTTTGCTTTTCTGAATGATATCAAGGGACTCTCGCCTACCTCGCTCCCTATGGTAGGGTCATTGTGTATTAATGGCCAGTGCCTTCTTAGGATTTTTCGGAGGTTCGAATGGTACCGGTTATAGCCTGTTATGAGTCTAGGGGGTTGTCTCGCCTGGCTCTCTCTAACGACTTCCTTTGCCACCGGGAATAGTAAATCCTGTCGAGTTTTGGTGTTACACTTCACTTCTGCTTTCTTGCATGTTTCTGGTGTGTACCCTCTCTGTTGGAGTCTCGAGAATAAATTCTTTTTAGCATTTGCGAGACCCTCAGTTGTGCTACAGTTGCGTGTCATCCTAAGGCATTCTGCATATGGAATTGATTGTTTGAGAGAAGTATATATAAATATATCTGAGCTAACTATAACTTACGCCCCTGCGATGCACTGCTAATGACCTCAAATATTACATCACTCATGACATGGTCAGTGACATTACTGATGACATCCCAAATGACGTCACTGATGACATCACTGGTGACAGCACTGATGATATCCAGGGATTTAAAAGTTACTGAGTGTTAAACATTTATACTAAGGTATGTGGCTGTGGGAGTGCCTGTATGGGTGAGAGAGTGGGTGTGTAAGTGGTGTGTAAGTGGTGTATAGAAGAGTGCGTGGGTATGTGAGAGACTGTATACATGACTGACTGGGTGTGTGAGTTTTTGCATGGATGAGCGAGTGGGTGTGTTAGTGAGTGTATGAGTGAGTGGCTGTGTGGGTACCTGTATGGGTGAGTGAGTAGGTGTGTAATGGCTGTAATGGTGAATGAAAGGGTGAATAATTGCCTGTTTGGGTGAGTGTGCAGGTGTATCAGTGGCTGTAAATGGCAAATTAGAGGGTGCATGAGTGGCTGAAGGGGCAACTGAGCAGGAACATAAGAGTCTCTATGGGTGTGTGACTGGGTGTGTAAGTGGGTCTCTGGGTGAGTGAGTGGGTGTTTGAGAGGCTGTACAACTAAATGATTGTGAGAGAGGTTGCATGGGAGAGCATGTGCTTGTCTCAGTGACAGTATAGGTGAGTGAGTACACGTGTTAGTATACGTATGAGTAAGTGAGAGGGTGTGTGAGTAACTGTATAGATGAGTGAGTGGCTGTGTGAGTAGCTGTATGGGTAACTGATTCAGTGTGTGAGTGGCTATATGGGTATATAAGTGGGTGTGTGTGTGTATGTCTGTGTGACTGGATATGTGAGTGGCTGTATGGTTCAGTGAGTAGGTGGGTGCATGAGTGGTGTATATGTGAGTTAGTGGTTGTTTTAGTGGCTATATGGGTGAGTTGATGTATGAGTAGCAGTATGGATCAGTGAGTAGGTGTGTGTGTTTGTATGGGTCTGTGAATAGGTATGTCAGTGGCTGTGTGGCAGTTTTTGAATGAGCTGTTGTATGGGGCGTAAGTGGGTCTGTGAAAGGTTCTGTGGATGATGTCATTTGAGGTGCCCTCGGTGATGTCATCGGTATGTCACTGGCCATGTCATGAGTGATGTATTGTGTGAGGTCATAAGTAGTGCATTGCGGGGGCGTAGGTTATAGTTAGCTCAGCTAACTATAACTGCTAAATTTCTCTGGTTTCATATGAGTAAAATGTCAGCCTAACAATAATGTTCCTAAACATTTGTTTTTTTCAGTGAATTTTTAAGTATTTTTTAATTCTATTTCCTAACTATAACATCCCTGTAGCCTTTGTTTTTTTAAATGAATTTCTAAGTTTTTTTTTAATTTTCTCAAGTTTCAGTAAGTTTCTTTTTTTTTTTACAAATTTTTAAAACTATTTTGTGAATGTTTTAATTTTTCTGTACTATCTCAGTAGTGGCTCTTTTAAGAATCATTCAATATTTTTAAGGGTTTTTTGTTTTTGGGCTTTTTTTCCAAATACTTCTATTGTTTATGGCTTAATTGTAAAAATATATAATATTATTTCATAGTTTATTTTCCTATAAATGTAAACTACTTTTTTTGTTGGAGTTTTTTTAATGTTTTTATATTTTAAATACATTTTCTAACTTTTTGTTTAAACAAAAACTATTGTTAGTTTTTACTGTTTTTGAAAATATGTTAATAAGTTAATGTCTTTTAAACAAAAACTTTTTATTTAATGGTACTTCAACAGTTCTCATGAGACATGCTAAACAATCAGAGGACTACTCCAATCATGTGTTTGCAATGGAACCATGTTACTGCAACCGCGGATTCACCAAAAAATTACAAAATGAAATTCTTTTTATAATGAAACTAATTCAGATTTAGTGACCATCCTGGCCTTGAGCACGAATAACGTTAGTGCACAACACTACAGTGTAAGTGCAAACAATCATAGGCATGAAAAAGGGACATTGATACTCAAACGAGTTCAAATATCAGTATACGTGGTGGCCATATTATAATGTATTCAAAGATTAAGAGCTTCAAATTCTCATGACATGGAAGGTGTACATACTGTTGTCCCAGTCCCTACTATGTAGACAATGCAATTTTAACAACATATATACAGAGTGCCTAAGTTTAAATACCTTTGTATATTCAGGTCATCATTGTGTGATATAAAACACTCAATGATAATTATGTATGAAGCCACAAACGCAAGCATAACTTAAGAACATTGTAAAATACTGTACAGTGACTGTTACAAAAGGCGTATCTCAAAATAACAGTATGAGAGTGTTGAGAGGGTACATTGACATTATTAAACATATGTTGGATATTGCACTACATTCTGATCATAGATTACTGCACATGCGTAGGCCTGTTACATGCCATCCACATGGGTTGTCAATCTACAATGAGCATCTTGATCGCTAAAGTAGCGTTTGTGGCACTGGAAATTACAGAACCACTGTGCGAGTGAAACATAAATAATCACCCCCTTTGGGCTCAGAGCCGTAAGCACAAGCATGTCTGACTGCTGTGTTGGGACAGATCACTTGAGTAACACATGTGGCAAATTATCACAACTCAAATCAAAGATTAATTCAAAATGAATTAAAAAATGAAAACATTGAAGTCGAGCATGTGTATAAATGTTCTGATAATGCCCAAAATTGGCTAGTCAATGCCCTGTGGGACAGTCTTACAAAGGCAAGCTGCCCCACATAGAGCTCACCAAATTAACATATAATGAAATATAATATGCATGTACAAGCTATCTTGTCCAAGTGGTCTAATCACAAAAATAGATGTCACAACCTCACAAATCCCACAACAAATTCAATAGTTTCTCCCCTAATATTATTACATTATACCACAGTCAGTGACACATTGTGCCCAAGTGGGCAAAATCAGAATCTTGGCTCACTTCCTTTTCGACTCATGCTGGAGTCCCAATACATATCCCATGAATGCACGAGTGAGAATGTGACAGAAAACAAGAAAATAAAAGGCAAGACAAAGTGAAAAATACACAAATGAAAACCTCCAGATATGATTTACTGATTTATCTGTGGAAGAGTGGGGTAGGGTGCCCAAGCCTGGACATCCTCTCCTCACCCAAACATAGCCAGGTTAGAGAGTCCCTTTCTCCCCTCCTGCAATAAAAGAAAGCAAAGAAAATGTTTGCAATTGTGAGCTGCCATACATCATTCCAATTGGAAACAGATTTGCTTCAACAAACAGGGCTGTAGAAATGACAACCAATAGAAAATAAATCTAAATGAATATAAAACTCCTTGAATATTAACCAAAGGGGGCTTTGGTATTAAAATCAATTATGTGACAGGATTCACGTTTTCTCAGCTTAGGAACTTTGTCTCCCCCTCGTGCGCATATACCAACTCAATACCATTGAATTGTAACTGGTTGTGGTCACTGAAGTGGTACTGCTCAAAGTGTCTGGCCACAGGGTAGTGTTGCTCATGGTTTGAAATGGCATGAGCTTGTTCAAGAATTCTCCTATGAACTAGATGTACCATGCTCCCTACATATCTCAGACCACACAGGCATTCCAGTTTGTAGCTAAACGTTTCTTGTGCTATATGTTATAATTTAGGAGATTGTTTTACTTATTATAAGGTACTTCAAAACCCTTTTGGTTGGAAGGGTCAGAACAGACTTTACAATTACCACAAATAGAAAAAGAAGAATGATTCAAGTTCGGTTAATTGTTGGTGATGTCACTTTTTATCAGGGTGTCTAAATAAAGGAGTGTCTATCCCCAACTAGTAATAGTCGGATCACAATTGAGTGCATTCCAATTTTTTGTGACTATCTTATTCACACTGTTGGGTTCACAATTACATGTGGTGATCATTCTAGTGGGCCCTTCTTCTTCGCTAGGGGAGTTGGTGTTCTGACCAAACAGTACAGGGCTTACCCTCTACTTCTTGTATTGCCCCTCATGAGTACCCATTGAGGATATCCACATTCCTTGAATCTTTCTACCATAACCCTCTGTTCTGCTAGGAAGTCCTCCTCACTGCTACAGTTACATTTAGCTCAGAATAACTCACTGTAGAGGATGCTGTACTTGAACTGGTTGGGGTGACTGCTTAGAGCATGCAGAAGGCTATTAGCCACTGTGGGCTTGTTGTACAACTTAGACTTTAGCATGTCTCTTGCTACTATGACCTCTATATCCAGGAAGACTACACTGGTTTTTACTCCTGGTGCTAGTGAACTCTAAATTATATTCATTGGCCTACGCTCTACAATGAGTTTGGTTTGTGTTTTGTTACCTTGCCATATGAAGAACAGGTCATCTATGAATCTAACCCACATGATCACCCAGGTCTTCTTCAAATTCAGGGGCAGAGAACACCTGTTCCTTCTACCAGACCATCACCAAGTTGGCATAGCTGGGGGCAAAACAGGTGCCCATCGAAGACCCTTGTATCTGTCTGTTTAATAACTCATTGAAGATGAACATGCTAATCTTAAGACAGTGGTCCATCATACATGGGATCATGGGAATATGGGTAGTCACAAGAAAGGCTGTGTTGTTCCTAGGAATTATATGGATTGTACAAAAACTCTAAAAGTGTGGGATGTTGTAGGATCTCATGGTGTCCTACGATTGGGCATCCATTTTGTTGGATGTAATGCCCTCACACACCCTTTCAGGTGTCATGCTTCATCATTTGGGCTTGCTCCTCGTTGGGTCGGCGGTGCAATACCCAACGGGCAACACCTCAAAGAGGCTCTTTGGTGGAGATCTTTTATCCAACTGACATATAGATGAAGTGCGGGTGGGGGGCCAGGAATGCGTAGACGTGTATAAGTGATTTAAAATAAAGCTAGGAGTACCGGGAATGACTTTATTCTCGAGGTCCCCTACTTTAGTTAAAATAAAACTAACTAGTACTCGCTGGGATGTTATGTTCCAAGGTGGCGAGTCACAAATTAGTGTGTGTTGTAGTTGGTCGACATGTTTCTCGCTGTGGTGCAATAGCTAGCGATTCTTCAGGACCTACAATTGAAACTATCTGTTCTAGTCAAATGTCTACGCCAAGAAAATTAGTATCAGATTCAGATAATATTAAATTAAAAGTGTGAGCAGAAAAAATAGTGTTTCCTGCATGATACCTGTGTTGGGCTGTTTATACCTAAAGTGGGAGAAAGGAGCAAAATCACAACAGGTATAAAAACACAAACCGTCACGAGTGAAAGTTCTGTTCGAAAGATTAATGATGGCATTTACCGAATCCATTGTCCGATTGGTGGGCCCCTCATGTAAATTCCCATGGAGTTGTTTGTCATGCTGTCTTCTCTCCCTTTCCCTTCTCTTTTTCTGAGAAAACAATTGCCCTCCAAAGCAACCAAAGCACCTGTTCATTGAGGTGCACACAATGTGTTTTGCCTTTGTCAAGTAAGTGCCCAAATCTTCACAAAAAATTCCCCCAAAAATATTATTTCACCCGCAGGAGAAAATCAGCTTTAAAAAAAAAAAAAAAAAATACATTGGTGCTGCAGATTCAAAGAGGATCCGCAGATCATGGCACTGCCTTTGACAAAAAGAAAAGAATCGGTCTCCTACCTCTTTTTTAAATTATCCCCCCAGGGTGGGCCAGTGCCTGTGGGGTAGCGCATTGTTTGACATGAACATTCTTCATGAAGCATTTTTAAAAGAATTCTTTCACCCCACCTCTTTCCTGGAAGTTTCACACTGTCAAGTGGCGACCAAGAGAAAATGGGAGTCCCAGAATGCGTGTTTCAAATAACATTTTTCCATAGAAAATTAGACATAGCTACAGCCCAAATGCCTTAACGGAAATACACCAAATTTGACAGAAAGCTAGATCTTGTTCCAAAAAAGTATCCTTTTTGTGATTTGGTTCAAATTGGTTCAGTAGCCTAAGAGATATTAAAAAAATATAGCTATCTCACGCTGCAGAGGATCACTGTAGCAGACAGATGATTGGATGCCAGCACATCAACAAAGATGTTTTGGCAGCCATTTTAGAACCTGGGGGACTGAGTCCCCTGTCCTACAACAAAGGGCCTGTTGGGCGAACAGACACCGTTGCGGAATTGGGACAGACCGACCTCTGGTCCATCGTTCTGATTGCAGTACTTTCTTCGAGTAACAATAAAACACTAGTTGGTCCCTTATATAAACGTCAGTCATTTCCTCAAATTCACAGTCTTTTGCCAAAACACGCAAATTCGCAATATATTCAGCAATAGTCTCTCCTTCCTCTTGTTTCCGCAAAGCAAACTTGTGCCTTCCTACCATATCATTGCTTTCTTCAGAAAACTGTCTTTTGAGTCTCTTAATTGCTTCTTGGTACTCATTTAGTGGTATGAAAAGCCCTGGTGGGCTTTCATACTCAGGCAGGCTATCAAATGCTTCCTGTCCCAGCTTCCCCAGAAGTCCAAAAAGTAGGGCTTTTTTCGCTCAGCGTCATATCCTTTTCCATCAATTGAAATTATGTAATTTTCAAATGCCCTGAGCCAACTCTTCCACTTCATATGTGGTTTCCCTGGTTCCTCCAAGAAAAGAGGCGGCACACATATGTTATTGCTTTGTGCCATATTGCTTTTTTTTTTCTCCTTCCTTATTTATTTATATTACTCGCTTCTTTTACTGATTTTTATTTCAATCCTCTTTGTACTTTCATTATGTTCCTTTCTTTATAATTGTTTTATTATTGTTCCTTCGTTTTTATGCTTAGCTTTGGTTATTGCTTTTTCCTTTGTGTTATCGTTAAATATGTTCCTTAAATTGTAATCGACTTGCTTTTGCGTTTGTATTTAGGCTTCGCATTGCACTCTCATAACCCAACGTAATACCCGGCATGCCCTTCGATTATCTGACAGGAATTTTCTGACAGACGCCTGCCGGTAATTCTCATGCAAAAATTTCTTTTATTAAGGGCACTTACTTCTTGGTGTTGCTTTTCGATAATCGTCGATTTCAATGATTACCGTTTGATGCCTTATGCTCCTTATTTCCTCCTCTTATAATTAATGTAGAGTTCCTCCTTGATAAAATTCTTTTTTTTTTCTCTGTGGGCCTCCTTCGTAAAATCCTCATCGCCAAGTTGTTGCGGAAGGAAGGATGACTTGTATAAAGTGTAAAGGTAGATTTCATTATAGGAATAAAAAGGTAAAGGCCCACGGGGATAACAAGGGGAAAGGTCTGACCAGGTCAAAAGGACAAAGGAAACTGACCTGGCAATACATGTGACGTCATACATATAGCCTCCGAACATTCAAAGGTCACACGTAGTGACGCTGACACAGCTATGATGGAAAACAGTCTATACAGGGCAAAAGACCATTACATAGGTTGAATCAGAGAATACAACAAGAGAGTAAATACACAACAATCTGTATTAACGGCCGTAACGGTACCTCAGGTAAAATGCTTACATTGTCTGTAACTGTAGAATAGGCCCCGGTGAAGCTACAGAGGGGTTTACAAATATATCAACCACCTGCTCAACATGAAAGTACTTGCGGAATGGATGGTTCCGTAGTTGAATCTTTGGGTAAGCCAATGTGACCACTTGCAGGATGGGCGGCTCCCAGGCTGGGTTCTCCGAGGTTCAAGTTGTTTGTCGCCACAACCGTTAAGTACACGTATGGGGACCGTTAAGGAGTGTTACGTTAAGGTTACGTTACGTGAATGGATACGTTAAGCACCATATTGGTTTCCAAAGCTTTAGTGTAGTAACTCAAACCTCCAGTAACAACAGAACTGTCATCGGAGTCTTTCTTCTTTGCTGTCATTCTCCACCGTGGCCGCTTACCCAGTGTGACCTCATCTCATTCTATGCGCTCAGCCAGGTCTCGAGCTTTAGAATGCACATAAGCGAGCACAACAACACATGCCACTCCTACCAATCTCTGTCTCTCCCCTCCATCTCCATCTCCTGAAGCTGTGCTTGTTGCTTTCCATCACAACAGAGAGCCTGTGCCGCATTTACATGTTTTCTGAGTGCCCTTTAAGTTCAGCTGAAATGTCTTTATTACGTAGCAACAACAGGAAACAATCACAGCAGAGAGCCATGTGGCTTGCAATGTCATCAATCGGGGCGAGCCAAGTTGAGCGGAGCAGAACGGTGGCTTGTGCAGCTGTTTCAATGCTGGACAGATACTAATGGATGCAATCAGCTATTTGAGAGCTTTTCAGCCTCTTTACCGCCCGCTGCTTGCTCACTGTTCATGTTGGTGAGCTTTTTGGGAACTGAGTCAACCATCTTCTTTGTGATTCTACTGGTATGGCGAGTGGAAACAGAATACTTGAGCTGGTTTTAGTTATAAAAAAATAAATAATAATAAAACAATATTGGTCCCGCAATGTTGTCGACAGTTAAAACCTCCTCTATTCACCTCACTTACCATCACTTCTGGATATAGCACCACAACCCAGAGCTATAATACAATGCACACGTACATGTAATCTCTGCTTGTAGTATCTTCCAAAGCAGTGACACGGGAAAAGTAGTAGTAATGGCAGTATCCTTTATTGCCAACCCGCAGGACATACAGTTCACTCTCCAAGAGAGCGTAGCATCTGATCCAAGATTCAACTCACAGGTAAATAAAGGTAGAACATAGAATGAGAATGTGAAAGTTCTAACTTCTATACTAAACACGAGATCAGGCAAGAAAGCAAATACAGATTATGTACAAAAGCACATGAACAATAATAACTAACCATATACTACACATCCTTCCCCTTAAAATAAAAAATTAAAAAATAAAAACTTTATTCACAATCAAAATCATTAAAATGGAGTGGTTTCCTAACAACTCTTCCACTGGAGGTTTTCGGCTCATTGAATAAAGAACAACCTTCAAAAGGCAAAGAAGTTTGAATAGAAACAGGTTGAGAATAATCTTGGGTGACAACTTGAAAACCTGACGCAACTCCTTCATCAGTGCCAGCCTCTGTCATCTCCTGGTCTGAGAAGCCTAATTCAAGTTTGACCTCGGCAACAGATTAAGATTTCGGCAGTCGGAATACTTGCTTATAGATTTTTACAAGGAGCTTGTTCAACAGGCCGGAGTCTTTTCCTAGCATGATTTCTCTGCCATAGGTTAAGCCCTCATGACTGTTGTTAATGGATACAAGCTTGGGCCCAGTAGATGTTTTGCTCATTTTGAAAGTGTCACTTGTTGCATCAGAGCTTCGGCTCCGTCCTCTTGTTGTCCTTTTACAAAAGGGCATCTGGCATCAATGTGGACCCCTAAGTATTTATAAGACTGGTCTGTCATGATACTTTTCCCCCCATAGGATCATTTGCCTCCTAGATATTTATGCCTCCCATATGTTACAAACTTGGTTTTGATCAGGTTCACCTCTATATTGTTAACAATTGTGTAGATACACAATTGGTCAAGAAGTTGTTGAAGGCCTACCCTGTATAACTAAGCAGAGCCAGGCCATCAGCATACGGCAGAATATTGATTTTTAGGGAGTGACTGTTAATGACTTTGAGGGACTGCAATGAATCTGCGATGAATAAGTTAAAGTGCAGGGGGGCAACACTGTAATGATAACACAGAGTTGATGTAGATGAAGATTTATTCAAGGTTACAGCAGAGAACAGGCAAGAGCCAGGCAGTACGACCTTCCTCCCGGACTGCACTAGCAACTGCCTCCCAGGAGTGGAACTCATACACAAACAACACTCACATTCCAAGCCTCGGTCTGTGCATGCATTCTATCTTAAAGGTAACACATACAATAACAACATAGCACATCCCCTCCTTTAAAATACAAAAAAAACAAAAGAAAAAAAAACGCAGTACACGGATAAATAAAGAATAGCACTAAAAGGAATATATGAAAGTAATACAATTACAGTGTAATTTTTCACATTATATATTCTTTCAACCACCCTGGAATAACTCTTTTCCTCTTACCAATGTCATCAGTAACTACAAGCCCACCAACAGGTTCAGTAGTATCCACAGCGACCGGTACCTCAACAACTTCAGTGGTATCCCCAGGCCCTTCATCCCTCCTTTCAAAAGAAGCCTCCACTGAGGAAAAGGTATCCTCCTGCACAAGTTGTTGATCCATCTCCACATTTTGGTTAACCTCCCTAGAACTGCAAAGATGGGCATCATCAGGAGTCATACTAGGCTGGGAAATAGCATGATTAAAATATTCATCCACCCACACCAAATCGACAGAACCTTTATAAGGTGGGATTTCCTTTAGTGGAAGCCCTGACCTATGTTCCAAATCAAAAGCCACCCTTTTCAGGTTCCACACCCTGCCATCCTTCAGTCTGACCGCATTATGCAAAACTACCACCACCTCTTGTGGTGCTTCACATTGACTTTCACCTTTGGGGACCTTTATAGCTTTTTTTGAATGCGAACCACATCACCCACTGCAACTGGAACCATTTTAGTACAAAAATGCTCATCATAATATTCTTTACTTCTCCTATGAACCCCTTCTAAATTGTTTCTAACTTCAATGGGAGACCATTGCTCCACCTTCCCCTTCAAACCTCGCTCTGTGCATGCATTCTATCTTAAAGGTAACACATACAATAACAACATAACAAAAACGCATCCCTGTTTCACTCCTCGTAACATCATTATTTTCCTAGAAATACCACTTCACCTAGTTTAATACAAATCTATGTGTTGGTGTGAAGCTAGATGATGGCCATTAAAAGTGCCATTTCTGTAACCTGGTCCACAGTAGGCCCCTTGGCACTTGGTCAAACGCTGCTTTAAAGTCGACAAAGTTAGAGATCTTGTCCATCAGGACTGATATTGTAGTTAGATTGGATAATGTCCCTCATTTGGCCACGAACCCTGTTTGGTTACAGGAGAGTAACCGTTTTTGTTCCACACATGATGTAAGTTCTTCCAGCAACAAACTGGCATAATATTTGGCTTCAATATCTGAGAAGGTTATCAGCCTGTAGTTTTCTGGATCTGATCTAGTACCTTCTTGTAGATGGGATGTGTCATAGCATGATACCATGAGTAGGGTATCTTTGTGGTAATCTGAAAGTAGTCAAACAGTTTTGCAAGTTGCTTTGCCCACAACAAGATGGCTTCTTTTAAATAGTGCAAGTGGGAGCCTATTAGACCAGGGTGCCCCATCTAATAATCTGTCTGTTAGGACATGCACTATTTGAGATATGTAAGTGGTCTGACCGTGATTGTCATGATGCCATGGGACCCATTGTTAAAGGGGAGCTTCATTATCTGTTATAAGTGTCCTGACACTGCTGTCTGTATGTGTGTCTTCTTCCTCGAGAATAGTCGTGTTTGGAAAAGACAGTGCTTGGCACGGGGAACCTGATTCAATTGGGAGTGCCATTTTGCCATGTTGACTTCAGGGCTAACTTCATTCTCTGTGCCTTCAAAGTGGATAATAAAAAAGGATGCCCATTCTTCTTCAGAAATGCTGGCTCTACTTCAGCCTTTTTGTCATTCATTTGTCTATTCATCAGGGATTAAAAACCCCTACCCGAGTGTATACGTTTCTCTGTGAGTACTGCATGCCTTAAGGCTTTCTGGGCTTGCTTGTATATTGTGAGGGTCTGTTTCACCCCCAGGCACTTCCGTACTTGTCTCAAGGCTGTGTTGCATTTGATATTAAGGGTGTTAATCATAGCTGTGGTAACGGTGTTGTTACAAGTGTTTGATCCATGAATAGTTGGAGCAAATTATGTCAACAATTGGTCAGTAAAATTTGCCCATGCAGAGATTGGAGATACGTTGTTTGTACTATTATCGCCTAGCACCACCCTGCATGCAGTCATTGTGGTGTTTATGGAGGAATTTGTCCATTTGAACCTTTTAAGATTTTCTGTGTATACTCGGCTAATTGTTGGCCTTGCTGCGGCATGCTGCGTTAAATTGGTTGATAGGGTTATGATCTGTGGGCAGTGGTCACTCTGAGTCTGCGAGGCAATAGAAAACTCCTGATCAAAGGGAACATTTTGTCACTGCAGATAGTGTAGTCGAGATAATAATGGGTTTACCCATTAGATCTTGTCCAGTTCGGTGGCTTATCCTGCGGAAAATGACCATTCAATATTGTATAGCCCATGCTACTGAGTTGTAGGACCATATATTCACCAAGCTTGCTGTACTAACTGCCCCTATATTTGACCTGTTCTATGATGTTTTGAATTCTCCATGGGAAACGTTCCTCGTGATCTTACGGGAGATCTTGGAAAAGGTTTGTGTTAGAGTCTCCTATGATCAGGCAGGCTGCATTAGGTCGCACAGAATTCAGGTTAGATGGTTAAATTTGTTCCTTCTCTCTCTACTAAGTTATCAGTAATAATATACACAGTAATCAGTAATAATAATTGCTGTGAACTTGGGTTACTGATCCTAATGCCAGGCAGCCAGTCCTCTTCAAATGTTGTCTGGTTGATGGTTGCGTTTAACTTACATGAGGCGTAAATTGACAGCCCACCTTTTAGTCTATCGAACGTGAAAGTCCTGGTAGCTGGTGTCTTGAATTCTAGGTGGCCTTCTATTGCTAGGCTTGTCTCAGCCCTTGTTTCCTGGAGCAATATGACTTTGTGTTTCTTTAAAAACGTAATCATGTCCGGGGACTGAATTATCTGCGTTAATGTTCCAGGAACACATGAGTAACAAGATTGTGTCAATATTGTCTGCTATTTGAGAACTAATTAAGTCATGACTTCTGCCGGTTAGTCCTGCTGACAACCAAGCCTAGTCATTCCTCATGTGGTCCACAGTTACTACAAAATTAGGTCAGGTAGTCTGAGTTCCGAGGTTGCCACAGTACATAGTTCCAAAAAGAAGAAATCTTTGATGAACAGTACCAGAGATACAGCCACATGTGGGGCAAAGTCAATCACGAGGCAGCCTTCCAACATCAGCCCTCAATGTGGACCGAAAAGGCAGATTTATGGCTACTAGAGAAGAGAGAACTAATCAGTTCAAGACCCCAAAACAGATATAGAAAATTCTGGTGCCATCTGCAAGAGTAATCATGCTGTTGTTGAAATGCTGGGAACTGAGTCTAACAATCTCGTTAGATGCGTTCTGACCTCGATTGACCTGCTTAACATACCTCCAGACCTTGGAGGGCAGTTAGGCCTTTACAACGTTCCTGCGGTGCATTGAAGTGAGAGGCAGCCAAAATGTCTTCCTAACCCATCCATTACCCAAGAATAACCCACGCCACTTGTTGAAGTGATTTAAAATTTCAGCAATGAAGGATAAGTGCATGTCACATTCACAGCCATGCCCTGTGGAGACTCAACCTCCGCAGGCATGGCGAGTTTTTCTGTACACAAATATATCTAATATAATATATATCATAATATATTATGGCTCTAAACTACCAGTCAAGGAAATTAGAGATGGTCATTGATTTATTACAAATTATGGGATTCTCAGTATCCCAAATTGATTTTTAAAATCTGGATAAATTAAACTTGCTAATGCATCCGGCAAAAGCTGTAGTGGATACGAAAAAGGAAGCATGCCTCTCCCCCTCCATCATTGACAAACTCATTTGTCTACCTGAGATCTTGCGTACAACATTATTAAAGGCAAAAAAGCTAAAAAAGGAGCAGCCAATTGTAACTGTGCACCTAAATTAGTAAATTCAAATCCTGTTGAAGCACCCATGCAGTACAAGTTCAGAAAGAAATATAAGATAACCTTATTTCCAACTTAGGATCCATGACACAAGCAAAGTCTTCATTGGGGATCGACCAAGGCTTTGAATTTCAAACTGACAATTATGTTCCTACTCAGTCACCCAACTCCTAAGCCAGAAGAAAAGGCTGAGAAAAGCACGCAACAGCAAAAACGTTTGTATTTCAAGTTGGCTAAGACAGAGACCCATGCCAGCGAGGGCCCTAAAGGTTTTCCAGTAGTTGCATGAACAAAAAAAATCGAATCGGCAATTGAATTATGCTCATAATTCTGCACTCCCCTGAAAGCGGACCAGCTACAATTCATTAATACTAGAGAGGCAGACAAGGTCCGATAGACTGACCAAAAACCCATGCTAAATTATATGCAGCTGTACTGAAGCTCCCTGACTTATTGGGGAACAAGTCACCAGCAACTTCGAATGCTGCACCTATTCGTGTCCACATAAAGGATACAACAACCTTGGTTTCACCACTGTACTGATACACTGAAATATTGGCAGCAATACAAACATAAGCTGCCCTTAAAAGAATTGACCACCATGAACTACAACTGATTTTTCACTCGGAATTTAAGTCAAGAAGCTCTTTTGACAGACTGAATCCTGGGAAAATAGTCTTACTTCTGGCTGCTTACTTGAATTTGGAACATCTGTCCTCAACCCATACAACTTGAATTGAAGTTCTTGCTCTGCAACTGCCCTACATGAATAAAATTACCATAATTACTTTTTAAAGTTCAAATAGTTTTATTGAACAGAAAACAAGGTAATCTTACGAAGTAAATCGTATGTAAATGTAAATTGATACTTGTATAGCGCACTACTCACCCGCAAGGGTCTCAAGGCACTTGTACGAATACCGCTGTGGAACCCATCCTGGCTTTCCCTGTGATGTGTCCACTCCTGGGCACCCCCAAGGTGGAGGCTAGGCATCCTTAGCATTGTGGGGGCCGTTGTGGAGATTAAGCAAGCTATTGCCCAGAGTTGCACTCTATGATTGGAATAGGCACCGAGGCGAGAATTATCAGGTCCGTGGAATTTTGAGCCCAAGACCTGCCGAGGCGGGGAATTGAACCCTGGTCCCGGGCTAGACCTCTGCATCAGGGTCTGCCGCTCTAACCATTGAGCCACACTTCTCCACATATAAGTAAAATCTCCGTATGAGTCTTACAACATCACATTCCAATCTAGTTGCTTAAAAAGTAAAGTAATTTGATTAGTAATGCAGGAGTAGGACAAAAGGATGTACATTAAATGAAACATATGTGCATTCAAATAGTATAAAAGAAACATATGAAACTATTAGGGAAGTCAGGGTGGTTTGGGAACTTCCTGTTGAGATATAGCTGGCAAAGAGCATCCCTTGGCACTATTATCATCAATAAACAATGTAAGAGGTAACTACAAGTCAGCACGTTTTGTGGCCATTTGAAGAGGGTATACAAAGGCCATATCTAACCTATGATTATGGCATACAGTGTACCACCAAGCTCTATAAGAAATTTTTGAAAAGTCTTTCCAATTAACAGTAATTTGTTGAGAAGCAATTGCTAGTAAGAGATCAATAATCTTGACATTAAGTGTGACCCCGTCCCAAATAGGAGAAAGGCCACCTAAGAAGATGTGAGAGAAAGAGAAATTACAGTATCATAAATCAAATTAATTTGTGACTGTACTCGCTCCCAAAAAATTTGTATCTGTGGAGATAGGAATAGCATATGAAATAGGTCGGCATTGGGAGAAGAACAAGTCCAACAAGTGTCTGGAGTGGCTGGAAAACGTTTACACAAAGTGGCAGGCGTGAATAACAGTCTATCATAGACAAAAATTATGTTTGTGTGGTGTTTGCTGCTCTAGAGGCTTTACGTAATTTGGACCAGATGCCTTTCCAAAGTGAGGGTGGCCAACATACCTTAAAGTCTCTTTCCCAAGCCTCTTCAGTTTTCTTTTTTGGTCTATCGGTGTCAGTGTTTTGTAAGTGATTGTAAATATTAGACGCTCTGGGTGTGGTCATTAACGGGGTATGAAGTCGTAAAGAGGACTTTGAGTCATTGGGGATGGCTGGTATGACAGGGAAATGTGAATAAGTTTCCAATACAGCTTTTTTAAGGACATTGTATTTATGGATAAAAGAAGCCGGTAAAGTGAATGTCTGCTTAACTGTAGCAAAAGGGTAATAATTGATGAATCCATATCAATCCTCTCACTCTCCAAGTCTTCCAATGAAAGGGTTTGTTATGGAAAAATAGATCTTTATGATGCCAAATTGTTGAGCTTAAAAAGGAATCACAACTCAGATACTAGTAGATTGCCACATATCGAATCCTACGCACCCTGGAGTGTCCCATTAAAAACGACTCACCATATGTTCATATAACGGATACCTTTTGCAAGATTTTTATTACATCTCCACGTTATTCAACAGTCCAGGGCCCTGTCGGGTCGGAATTATCAGCAACGGAGCGACTTTCCTACGACAGTCTATTTTTGTACAGCCCTGAGGAGTCGCGGGAAGATTGTCCCATACGCAACAAAACATGTGTCGGCTGGTTCTCGTGTTTAGAACATTAAAGACACCGTACACCAATGCCTGATTCTAGAATATAATTATTGCTGTTGTATATGACAGGCTTTGTCTCCAATGCTTTAAGTGTCGACACTAACATTACTTTTTATATATTATTAGCGTGTGCATGGGTATTCTGTTGTTTAACGTACGCAGTGTTAGCCTGTGCTGGAACTTCATGGAGGGGTTATAGGGCTCATCCCCTAACCCTTTTGCACCTCATATCCCACTGAGAATCGACATAGAAGATTCCGCTAACACTTAGCAGTGCGCCCTTTTCTTAGAACCTGACTAAAAACCCTTGTTCAGACCATTAGATACATCCTTCACATAGTTGTTCGATGAAACAGAAAGTTCAAACATTTCATGATACATTATATTGTTGCCAAAAATATTGATAACCCTAATACCAACTACCTTACATCCCAATACAAAGAACAAAAATAATACTGATACAAATATTGTGAAAAAACTTTAGTGAACACAAAAATAAAGATACAAATATTCAAAACACAAATAAAAAATGCAACATGGCCTAAATATCAATAGCAAAATTATTGAATACTCAAATAGAGATAAATAAATCTGAACAGAAATTAAAGCATGTAATAAACTACAACAACATGAAAATAAACATATGTAACAACATTACCATTTAATGAAAGACATACAGAATATTTGGCATCTTTCATATGAGGTAAAAAGTAACTCTTTCCAAGAACTTTAACCAATTAAATGTTAAGCAAAACTATTCTCAAATAGACACTAAGCCCTAATAAAAAAATGTATAAAAAACTATAAATGAAGATCAGGATCCACCTCAGCACAAAAGTGGAGCAACGCACTTCACAAAAGTAAGTGCATAACATAGCTTAAAAACCTAAACCTAAAAATTAATAATCACAAATATAATAAATAACTAAACACCTACGTTTATACTGTGCAGTCCTAAAAAAATACCAGAAAGCTTAAAGACTAAAAACTAATGATGAAACCACTTAAAACTGGATCCAAACTATTGGGATCAAGGAATGATTTCTTCAAAGCACCTACATAGTATTCAATCTTCACATTAGGTCCCAGTTTCCGATTATAGAAATTATAACGATTTATAGCTTTACACACTGTTGATACAAAATATGCATCTAAGTCCAACATAGACTGTGTTAAAAAACACCCCTTTTGTCTCCGGAGCAAGTTTTTTTTCCATATGGTTGTACACCCTTAGACCTCCTGGTCTCAGGCAATGTAGTAGTACTTCCTGTCTGGAGACATTTCCTAACATTCGAATGTGTCAATGTTATTAATGAACTAATCTTTCCATTCTTCCCATTTCAAGTTATTCACCTCATCTTTTTCATCATGAAGGGCTGAGGTGCAGGAAGATTCGTTATGTCCATGGTAAAGAAAGGCCACTCCAGCTGAGGCAATAAAACAACACCGTAAGTGTGCTACAACTAAATGTAAATGTAAATGTTTTTGAGCTTGTAAAGCGCACTGCTACCCGTCCATAGGTTTCCTGGCGCAGTATAACTCTGGGGAACCCGTCCTGGCTTTCCCTGTGGGATGGTCCTTTGCTGGGAGTCCCCGAGGTGGAGCCAGGCATCCCCGGAATTGGTGGGGCCGTTGTGGAGATTAGGCAAGCTAATGCCTAGAGTTGCCGAGTGGAAGTCCTGATTAGAGTAAGCACCAAAGAGAGAATTATCGAGTCCGGTGGCCAAGGTCCACGACCCTGCCGCGTCGGGAATTGAACCCTGGTCCCGGGCCGACTTCTGCTCTTGGGCCTGCCGCCTCTAACCAGTGAGCCACACTACTCTACAACTATACTACATAAACACTAAAATCACATGTGAAGCTAGTACAGTGTGCGTGTCACAGTAACAATAGCAGGGTGAGCTGATGAATTATCTCCTAAGTAGTACGCAGTGTATGGTGTGCGTATCCCTGAAATAAATGCAGAATGAACTAATGAGCGAAGCGATCCTGGGTACACACTCCACTCTTGGTGTGCTTGCCACCATGTGTAGAGTGCTGACGAGTTGTCCTCCAGGGTAATACGCAGTGTGTGGTGTGTGTATCACAAGAATAAGTTCAGAATGCACAAATGGGGAACGTGCTTCCGGATACATGCTTCCTTTTTGGTGTGCATGCCACCGTGAAAGTGCGCTGTGCACAACTGTGTCAGGTCCAATCTAAGATGACCGACACTGTGTGACAGAATGTGCTCATGCCAAACGCTGTAGACGTGAAAGAACCCCCAAATGATGCACTCTATGACGTCAGCAGCAGGATGCTGTAGCTCGTGCCTATGGCCCATCCTTTCAGCAGTTCCCTCGCGTCTGTGTTGTGGAAGGAAGTATGACTCGTATAAAGTGTAAAGGTAGATTTTCTTATAAGAATAAAAAGGTAAAGGCCCACGGGGATAACAAGGGGAAAGGTTTGACCAGGTCAAAAGGACAAAGGAAACTGACCTGGCAATACGTGTGACGTCATACATAACGCCTCCGAACATTCGAAGGTCACACGTAGTGCCGCTGACACAGCTATGATGGAAAACAGACTACACAGGGCAAAAGACCATTACATAGCGTGAATCAGAGAATACAACAAGAGAGTAAATACACAACATCTCCTTTTCCCCCAAATAGAACAGAAAATGGATTAAAAGAACACATAATCATCAAAACGTTTTGGGAATCTAACTTCCCTCCCAGACATGGTCTGTGGCTGCATCATATTGCAGCATCCAGATTGTGTGACATTAGCATCAGTAATCTTGCGATTTACATTTTGCATTTCATTACCTACTTCCCTGTCACCAGTCCTACTCTGATCCCGAGTACTATTCATGTCTTCAATGAAAGTATTGTCAGAACTATCGTTGATAGTACTGTCAGTACTAATAGGAGAGACATTTTGGCTTTCATTCATGTCATAAAATCTTTGGTTACATGACTCATTTTCTTCAAAATCTGATACGCTTTCATTCCCACTTTCTATTTGCCTTTGCCTTCCTTTCATTATGATATTTTCCTGTAAAGCTTTTAACTTTACAACACCATCTTTGCTTTGTCATCCTTTACTTCCCAGGAATACAGCTCCTTTAGAAACCTCTTTTACACAGACGGGATTACTGAAAACAGATTCTCCCTTTGCTACCTTGTACGGTTTCTTCACAATGACCCAATCACCTTTTTCTATTAACTTCTCCTTTGCTTTATTCGTCATGTCTGTTTATCTTTTTGTTACCTTTTGTTTTGCAACAATCTTTTCTTTCACTTTGCTTACATCGTCATTTATGGTTTCCGTTTCTGTGTCATTCTCATACCATTTATTGTTTATGGGTGTGCCCATTGCTCTTGGGACTATACAGCGGAGTGTTTTCTTGTCTAATTCCCAATTTCTTTTTAAAGTTTATCATTTCCTTCAATATTAATTGGGTACCGTTGTCTGAAACAAGAATTTTAGGTTGCCCTTCAATTGCAATAATTTCCTTTAGAAAGTGTATCACAGAATCGGTAGTAATAGTATGTACAAACTCATATTGCACCCATTTAGAATAGTAATCAGATAGTACTATTAAGAATTTGCAATAATTCAATAAAACATTAAAAGGTCCTGCAAAGTCAATTGCAACCTTTGACCATGGTCCATTAGGTATTTCTACCATTTGCACTTCTGCTTTACTCACTCGCCAAAGTTTGTCTGCTTTTAAGCATTGTTCACACGTGTCCACGTAAGTATTAACATCATTGTTCATACCCAGCCACCAATAGTATGCCTTTAAACTGTTCTTGGTAGCAGTGCTTCCCGGGTGACCTTTGTGTGCAAGTTTTGACAACAGTCTAATCAGCCTTGAACTAGCTTTCCCATTTCCTTGTCCAGATCCATCCATTATGTATATCAATGGTTTATGGTCTGTGACTATTTCAAATTTCTTTCCCCACAAGAATGTTTTTAGCTTTTCTACAGCCCATACACATGCCAGCGTTTCACGCTCTATGGTACTGTAACTTTCCTTTGCGTCACTTAATCTTCTATAAATAAATGAAATTGTATTTTTTATTTGTCCTTGTTTTTGGCTGAATACGGCACCAATTCCCTTAGCGCTCACATCAACCGTTATTATGTTTTTTAGGGTTGGGTCAAATAGTTTCAGGGCAGGCGCTTCCGGTATGTCCTTTTTGATGGTGTCAAAAGCTCCTTATTCCACTGATACCTCACATTTTTCCGTAATAGTTTCTTTAAAGGTTTGACTTTATCCTCAAAAGCTGGTATGAACCTAGAATAATATTCGCTTAGCCCCATGAATGACTTTAAAGTTTCCTTATTGTTTGGTTTCAGGGCATCTCTTATGGCTCTCACAAGATCATCGTTGGGTTTAATTCCTTCAGATGTTAAGACATGACCTAAATATTCAATCTTATTTTTCATAAACATACATTTGTCCTTTGAAACGGTCATTCCCTTCTCTTTCAGTATTTTAAGTACTTTTCTTAAAATTTCAAAATGTTCTTTCTCATCTTTTGAATGGACCAGGATGTCATCTTGAAATGCTTCAACTCCTTTAATGTCACTAAAGAGAATGTCCATCAATTTTTGGAAAACGCTTAATGCGAACGCTAGTCCGAATGGCAATCTAATGTACCTGGAAGTCCTGAAAGGAGTTACAAACATTGTTAATTCTTTGGATTTTTCAGTCAAACACACCTGGTAATAAGCTGATCTTAAGTCTATTAATGAAAAGTGTTTTGAACCTGCAATGGATGTTAGTATTTCCTGGATCTTAGGAAGTGGGTGGCAATTGATCAAGATATTTTTGTTGAGTGACCTGAGGTCGACACATAACATGATTTCATGCGACTTTTTCTTTTTAGAAACTACAATTGCCGACACCCACTCTGATGCATCTGTAGCTTCGATGACCCCTTCAATACATAATTTGTCTAGGACATTTTTTAATTCTTGTTTTACAGACAGTGGTACTGGTCTTACCTTATGTCTCACAGGTATTGCTCCCTCCTTTAGTTTTATTTTGTGTTCGAAACCTTTACCACAACCTATTTCATTTTTTAAAACATCCTTGAAATTCTCTAACAACTGTTTCAAACTTTCGCAATTTTCTTTTACATTAATTAAACTCACATACTCTTCATCAAGAATTATAGATTTGTTAGCCCCTGGCTTCAATATCTTTCCCAGTTTAGCCAGATCCTTCCATCCCACCAAATTGTGGCCACGTTCTGCCACATATATTTTAGTATAAATTACTCTCCCTTTAAATGTGAGTGTATCACTGAAATAGCCAACCATGTCAATATCAAATTCCCCAAAAGCCTTTGGGTTTATATCAGTTTCACACAATTTGATACCGTGCCATTTTTCTTCAAATAAGGTGTCGGATATTATCGTTATTGGTGACCCCGGGTCAGCAGTGAACTGCAACTCAATTTCACCTATCATCACTTTTCCTATTGGTCTTTTTATTTTACCATCAACTACATCAATGGACAGCACTATATTAGCGCACATATCCTATTCACTTTCACTCAGAGCACAGACTTTTACATTACTCATAAATCTTTTTGTTTTATTTAAGGTTGTGTAATTCCCACATTTTTTACAATTTGCACATCTCCTTCCTAATGCCGGGCACGCATTATAATCTGCTAAGTGTTCTTTTTTTTTGGTCCTCATTTGCCTTGCCCTCAATTTGGGAAATACCAACCACCTTGCGTGTCCTCCTCTGAGAGTCAGGCCAGAAGATGACCTTTACCCGACTCCAGCTCCAGAACGCGAGTATAAAAGAATGGTGGCAGAAAGATCCCAGGAGAAAGAGAGACTTTGGGAGCCTTATGCTGACTCCATCAAGGTATATTTCAACCTGTAGGACTTCCATAGTGACGCGACCAGACCCAGTCCAAGGAGTGTTAAGGGCATAATCATAGGACCCGGGGAAAAAAAAACCCGGAACACTATCTCCACTGGGTCAACAGGTCCCAAAAAGAAAGACTACTTTTATTGCATGGTCTACTCAAATCCATTTTCGATGTTTCATATAGGGATGTAAGCCAGCCAGAGTGTAATGGAGCAGTTTTGTCTACCCAGTGAATACAGATTTGTCTTCTGGCCAGTAAAATGGCATAGAACAGGAAAGATCTCGCCTTGCCGATAATACTGTCTTCCCACCCGAAGATAATAAGTGGCAGATTGATTGACAGTGATGTATTTAAAATGGAATTTAGAGTAGATCTCACTTCCTCCCAGAACTGGGCAATGTTAGGGCATTCCATGAACATATGAATATCTGATGCTTCCAATAAATTACATTTGTTGCATTTCTTGTCTGGGAGAAACTTGGAGAGTCTCAACGGAGTAATATATGCCCGATGAACTGTGAACAGGTGGTTACGTCTTAACCATGATGGTTTTACAATTTTATAAAGGAGGGTGAAAGATTTTGACCATATCTCCTCGCACTGAAAGCCAGTCGTCTCCCCCCAAAGTTCATCTGGGAGGACAAACTCCCCATCAATTTCTTCCATCAACTGCCAATACCATAGGGCAACTTCTTTACCACCCCTAGATCGCTCCACTAACATCTGCTCCAAGGTACTGGCCTTACCTAATTGTAACCCTTTACCACACTGGGCCCTAACCCAACTATCAAGTTGGATAAACTTAAATCTGGAGAACCCAGAGCCTATATGCTCACGTAGCTCATCCCAGGCTATTATTGATCCTTCCACCAATAGCTCTCCCCATCTTGTGACCCCGGCCTCCTCCAGCGAAGAGGACAGGCTATCCTTTAAACACAAGGGTTGACCCGGGGAATCCCATATTGGGGCAAAGTTGGAGTAGTAGGACAACCCCAATTTTTTCCTAATGAAAAACCAATCTTTGGCCCATGACTGTAAAATTGTAAGTTTAATTTTTTTTAAAAACTTCTGGCTCCCAAATTTGAAGAGAAACCCGTCAACTGGTAGATTAGCCCCTGTTAGCATAGCTCTATATATCGATCCACTAGGAAGGTTAGATGGTATTTTTAAAAGCATCCTAGAGTGTGACAACTGGAAGGCCCATGCGTAATATGATAGGTCGGGCAGAGCAAGACCTCCCTTTTCCCTTCTCCTCCTCAGCTTCTTCCATGCGAGTCTGGTGGATTTATAGTTCCAAGTGAAGGAATTAATTTCTCGTTGGCACTTGTCTATCGATTTAATGTCAAATGCTAAGGGTATGGCATTGAAAATAAACGTAAATTTGGGGAGGATAGACATTTTAACCAAATTCACCCTACCCAGTATGGAAAGGGGCAGGTGAGTCCAAGATTTTAATTGAGCTTTACATTCCTTTGATATTCGGTCCAAATTGGTGGGTCCAATATTGCCCAGATCTTGCATAATGCGTATCCCGAGATAACGCATGGAAGTGGCAATATTTTCTTCCAATCGTAGGTCTGGTATGTTCCATGCCATGATCTCAGTTTTACTCGAGTTAATATTATACCCAGAGATACGCCCAAACTCCTCAGCCCGCGTGATGACAGCAGGGAATGCCAAAGCTGGGTCTGAGGTAAGGACCAAAATATCGTCTGCATACAGTGCTACCCGCCTTTCCCACTCCTTAAATTTAAAAGATGGAATATTTACCTCCTCCCGTAAAATCTGAGCAAATGGCTCAATATATAAATTGAAGAGGAGGGGGGAAAGCGGGCAGCCCTGCCTTGTGCCTCTTGTGATATTAAAGGCATCTGTCAGGACCCCGTTGATTAGCAGCCTAGCTGTAGGAGACCCATACAGCAGGGCGATGGTCCTACAGAAATACTCCCCAAAGTTGAACTTCTTTAGTACATCATTCAAATAGGACCAATTAACCCTATCAAAGGCCTTAGCAGCGACTAGTGTAAGTGTGGCCAGTGGTAGTGAAAAAGCCGAGGCGATATCTATTGCACCTATCAAGTCGTGCGTTAGGTCAGATAATTGGCGTCCCTTAATAAAGCCTTTTTGGTCTTGATGGATGATGGTGCCAATTACACTGCCCAATCGCTCCGACATGATCATAGTGAAGATTTTATAGTCACTATTCAACAGTGATATCGGTCTGTACGACCCACATTCCGATGGTACCTTCCCTAGTTTAGGGATAAGGACAATCGTGGCCTCCCCCCATGATTTTGGCGGTGGATCACCTTCACTTAAAATCCCATTAAAGAGATCCGTCAGAACTGGGATGATGGAATCTCCCAGGGCTCGATACATCTCTCCAGGGAGACCGTCAGGGCACGACGATTTTCCTTTTTTTATTTTCCCTATGGCCACCCCTACCTCGGCCTCGGTTATTTTCATCTCTAAGCTGTTCCGCTGTGCTGTTGAAAGAGTTGGGAGCGTAATTCCCTCTAGCCAAGTGTCTCTCACCACCTGGTCATTGGGAAGGTCCTCCGTATAGATTGCCTGGAAAAATTCAAAAAAGGCATTGCCGATCTCTGAGTTCGACGATCTTACTACCGCCTCCCCTTCTACCTTGATTTCTTTAATGTACTTTAGTGCTTGATCAGACTTTGTCTTCCATGCCAGGACCCTACCTGCAGCCTCACCAAATTCAAACTGGGAGATTTTACTGGCCTCCCACCTTTTACTTACCCTCTCTTGTAGTATTATTTCCAATTGTAATTTTAATTCGGCGAGTCTTGTCTGCTCTTCTAAGGATCCTAAAGATAGGCCAAGGTTTAACTCTATTTGTTTCATTTCTTGTTCCAAGCTGGATGTCAAAAGTCTGTATTGTTTCCGCCTGTAGGAGGCTCTGCTAGTAATGCGGCCTCTTAAAAAGGCCTTAAATGCCTCCCAAACCACAGCTAGGCCAGCAGAGTTAAGGTTTAACTCAAAGTATGAAATGGTCTCTGCACCAAAAAGTTAACTTCTTCTCCCTTCAGTAGGATTGTCCGGTCAAACGACCAGGATGAGTGATTTAACTTATTACCAGTTTTTAGGGTAAATATAAGAGCTGAATGATCTGACATATGAGAAGGAAGATAGTTTATCTCTGTTAGGGTGTCTTTCAAGCTGTGGCTGAAAAGAGCATAGTCGATTCTAGATTTATGTTTAAATCGACTGTTCCGGAAGGAGACCCCCAATTTATCCCCAGCTCTTTCCCTCCATAAATCTGCCAACCCTAGTTGTTTCATGATCTCAGTGAGGGTTTGCCTGGATTTAACAGCACCACAGGCTCTAGATTTTACCGATTTGTCTAGACGGGGGTTAAGCACGATGTTAAAATCACCCATCCAGATCACCGGGTCATGAGATGTTACCAGATGGTTTCTGATGGTATCCAAATAAGATGGATCTAGGGCCATAATATCCCACCAGAGTATAAATTTGACCCTCTAACAGAATTCTAACTATCAGCCATCTCCCTGACTGGTCCTCTTTAAGATCTAAAATTCGGGCTTTGGCGGACTTTTTAAAGATAAATAATACCCCCCTGATATTCGCATTGTGGTCTGTACTGCAAAATTTATCTATCCATCTCTGTTTTTTCAGTATTGCTGTGGCCTCTGCTTTCAATAGATGTGACTCCTGGATGACGATGATCTGCGCGGGAGAATCTCTCAAGTATTGTAGGATGCGATCCCGCCTACTTCTCACGCGCAGACCATTGACATTCCAGGTCATGCATTGAATAAACGTCATAGAATCACATCTAGCCACCCCGCTGCTCTTAACCTCCTCTTACAGGATCCTAGCCTTAGCATTTTAAAATTCTGACCTCGAGAAGATGTCAAAAAAATAAATGCTAGAAAATGAAAAAGAAAGGCAGACAAATGAGGAATTTTTACTATTTTCCCCTCCCACAGCACTCCCCCCCTCCCCCCTAGAGAACCCACCCCTAAGTACTCTGGCCTGATGTCTAGCCAGATTGACGCCCTCCAACAGCTCTCTGCCCCAAACCCCACCCTGCTGCTTCTCTCCGCAGGCGATCTACACCTACACCTGCAACTCTTGCTAAGGTGAATACATTAAGGGGAAAATTGGTTAAGGCGCAAGGGGGGGGACTCTTAAAAGTGTAATGTTTTCTGCTATTTTTCCTTTCCCCCCCCCTTTTTTTTTTTTTTTTTTTTTTTCCCTTTTTTGCAAGTTCCTTACTCCTTACTACACCCCAAAAGTGAAAAAAAATGCTTACCCAATCATAGTCTACTTCTATTTACCATTATTTTCTTATTTATTTGTTTATTTCGTCTTACAGCCTGCTATTCCCTTTGTTTCCTTAGATCCTTAGACCCTTCAGTTTAATATTGCCCGATTGTCAACACACCCAAAAAAAAATAAAAAATTATAATAATAAAATAGCTAAAGTAAACCAAATTAGGGGTTTGACAGGGAATTTAGGTGGTTGTAGATACAGACCACGAGATGAGTAGGTCAACTACCGCCTTGAGCCTGAAGATGATCTCTAATACTCTCCAATAGTTCATCAGCATCTAGTGGAGAGCGAATATTGTGCATTTTGTTGTTATACATAATGCGTAGAAAGGCCGGGAACCTCATCTGGACAGTGGCACCCAGTGACCTAAATTTATCCATGCGCTGCCCCAACTCCCACTATCGATCAAGAGTGGTTTTTGATAGATCTGACCGTACTTCAAAAGAGAAGTCCGGACCTTGTAGAGTTCTGGCTTTCAGCGCGAGGTTCAAAATCTTTTCCTTGAGGGAGTATGTCAGGAAGTTTATCAAAACCTTTCTAGGTTTATTTCTTGCAGGATTAAGGCGGAAGGGATCCCTATGTATTCGTTGGATATCTTTATCCAAATCTTCAACTGTTTCTTCAAAGTTAAGAGAATCTTTTAATAACTTAGTAATATAGCTCTTAAGGTCTGTACCTTCCTTTCCTTCCGGAATCTTCAAAAGCCGAATGTTATTCCGTCGAGAATAATTTTCCAGCACTTCAATCCGCTCCCGCATACTCTCCCCATCCTTTTGCAGTGTTTGAATTTTTGACCTAGCGGTCTCAAGGTTAGATGTTAGTAGGCCCACCGAGCCTTCTAATATCTCCGTCCTTTCATACAGACCATCCACCTTCTTGTCAAGTACTTCACAGGATGCTCTAATATCGTTTTGATTAGCTATGGAGACTGCGAAGTCGCTCCTGAATTCCTCCCTCATTGCAGTAATTGATAGAACCAAGGCCTCAAGTGTTCGACCTACCTCCAGATCCCCACATCTGCCTCCATCCACTGTCTCTTTCTCTGTTGATTGCGCCCCTTGGTCTCCTTGCTCATCCTGCCCGTCGTGTGAGGTAGATGTCTTTATCATATTACCGGGCTCAGAGGTATCTTGTGCGCCAGATTCATTAGGTGGTACAGAATGTGAAACAATCGGTGAAGAAGCACAAAAGGGAAGTGTGGGGGTAGATATCATTACGGAAGATAATACAGGCACTGCAGGTTCCACTGGTTCAGAAAATGGGCCCAAAATGGACCCGGGCGCAGAAACAGAGGCAGAGAAAGGAACCGTAGCCAGGACCGAGACCGGGGCTGAGATCAGAACAGGAACGGAGACAGGTAAGACTGCCTGCGAAGCTGCCTCTACAGAGGCTGCCATACCTGACGAGATGTCTAATACCTGGGGTATAACTTTAAAGAAAGAGCGTAGGGATGGTGTTACCCCACTAGAGCTCTTCAAATGTTTATTGCCAGCACCTTTATGTTTTTGTTTTTTATTTTTACCTTTAGTATTGTCGTTTATATTAGCACTCCTCGCTTCACTTCTCTCTAAATCTAAATTCTGCTCCAGGCCTCCAGCAACACTTCTGTCTACGTTCTGAGCCCGCCCTGCGGTGCACCCTGGGAATTGTAGTTTTTTTGCCAAATTGTGATCTTTATTCTGCTTTCTAGTTGTGCTTCTTGTACACCTTAAGGGCACAACCTTACCAAAGCCTTTACTTTTACCTTTGTCAGCCGAACCTATTTTGCCTCCGACCTGCCCAGCCACCTTACTTCTGTTTAGCAGGGAGTTATCTGAGCCAGCTGATCCAGGCGAATCTACCTCCCGGCTCTGTGAAGCCTGTGACACCGTGACAGTAGCTCCAAAATCCAAGCAGAAAGACGCAGACGCAGACGCAGACACGGGTGACACCGGACAAGTCACCGACCCTCCTGTTCTCCCACCGCCTGGAATCGCAATTGCTCCGAGGAGCCCCCGGGCAGCCGCTGCGCGGCCGCGCCTGAGCTCCACGGCTGCCCGTCCCCAATACAGCAGAGAGGCGGAGGAGAGAGGGCGGGACGTGGCAGGCAGGCACATCCAGGAAAGTGGCGCCGATAAGGTACGGTAAGGTAAACAAGACGAGAAAGCTTTTTGGCCAGAACAGACAAAGCCCCGTCCTTGCTGCAACCTCGACCGTCGCTTTTCGCCGAGTCAGCGCGTCTTAAACACGCTATCCTGCGGCATGATTCTCGGCATGATTTTCGGCAGCAGAGTGAAGTTTCCCGAGAGCTGCTTGGAGCGTGCGACTCGTCCTAGCCGACGGCCGCCATGTTCTCTGCTAAGTGTTCTTGTGAACCACATCTAAAACAACTCAGATTTTTACCTTCTACCTTCTTGTTGCTTTTACTCTTTTCATATTTTCTATTTTCATTTTACGTTCTTTCCTGTAAGTAAAACACATTAGAGTTGGCATTGGTGCAAGACAATTCCTTTGTAGATATTAGCGATCTCTCAATACCCTTTGCAATATCTATTACTTCTTGTTAGGTAGGGTTCCTACATGCAAGCAAAACGTCGCCGAGTGGATGAAGGACAGCCGCCTGAAACTGAACTCGGACAAGACGGAAGTCCTCATCCTGGGATCTTCGCCCTCCGCCTGGGACGACTCCTGGTGGCCCCCAGCCCTGGGCACCGCACCCAAGCCAACCGACCACGCACGCAACATGGGCTTCATCCTGGACCCCTCCCTCTCGATGACCAGACAAGTCAACGCCGTCTCCTCATCGTGCTTCAACACCCTGCGTATGCTTCGCAAGATCTTCCGCTGGATCCCGACCGAGACCAGGAAGACTGTCACCCAGGCACTCGTTACCAGCCGACTGGACTACGGAAACGCCCTCTACGCCGGAACCACAGCCAAGCTACAGAAAAGACTCCAGCGCATCCAGAACGCCTCCGCCCGACTCATCCTGGATGTCCCCCGACGCAGCCACATCTCCAGCCACCTGAGGAACCTGCACTGGCTCCCCGTCGACAAGAGGATCACGTTCCGGCTCCTCACCCACGCACACAAGTCTCTCCACGACCTGGGCCCCAAGTACCTCAACGACCGCCTGCCCTTCTACACGCCCACCCGCCAGCTCCGGTCCACCAGCCTCGCCCTCGCAGCCGTACCACCCATCCGAAGAGCCACCACCGGAGGAAGATCCTTCTCTTACCTGGCTGCCAAGACTTGGAACTCCCTCCCCATCGACCTTCGGCTGACCCAGGACCATCTCGCCTTCAGGAAACAACTCAAGACCTGGCTGTTCGAGCAGTAGCATACCCCTCCCACCAAGCGCCTTGAGACCCTCCCGGGTGAGTAGTGCGCTATACAAATGGCATGATTGATTGATTGATTGAATCTCTCCTGCACTTTCTTCGAGTAACAATAAAACACTAGTTGGTCCCTTATATAAACGTCAGTCATTTCCTCAAATTCACAGTCTTTTGCCAAAACACGCAAATTTGCAATATATTCAGCAATAGTCTCTCCTTCCTCTTGTTTCTGCAAAGCAAACTTGTGCCTTCCTACCATGACATTGCTTTCTTCAGAAAACTGTCTTTTGAGTCTCTTAATTGCTTCTTGGTACTCATTTAGTGGTATGAAAACCCCTGGTGAGCTTTCATACTCAGGCAGGCTATCAAATGCTTCCTGTCCCAGCTTCCCCAGAAGTCCAAAAAGTAGCGCTTTTTTTCGCTCAGCGTCATATCCTTTTCCATCAATTGAAATTATGTAATTTTCAAATGCCCTGAGCCAACTCTTCCACTTCACATGTGGTTTCCCTGGTTCCTCCATGAAAAGTGGCGGCACACATATGTTATTGCTTTGTGCCATATTGCTTTTTTTTTCTCCTTCCTTATTTATTTACATTACTTGCTTCTTTTACTGATTTTTATTTTAATACTCTTTGTACTTTCATTATGTTCCTTTCTTTATAATCGTTTTATTATTGTTCCTTCATTTTTATGCTTAGCTTTGGTTATTGCTTTTTCCTTTGTGTTATCGTTAAATATGTTCCTTAAATTGTAATCGACTTACTTTTGCATTTGTTTTTAGGCTTCGCGTTGCACTCACCCTACGTAATACCCGACATGCCCTTCGATTATCTGACAGGAATTTTCTGACAGACGCCTGCCGGTAATTCTCATGCAATATTTCTTTTATTAAGCGCACTTACTTCTTGATGTCGCTTTTCGATAGTCGTCGATTTCAATGATTACCGTTTGATGCCTTATGCTCCTTATTTACTCCTCTTAGAATTAATGTAGAGTTCCTCCTTGATAAAATTCCTTTTTTTTTTCCTCTGTGGGCCTCCTTCGTAAAATCCTCATCGCCAAGCTGTTGCGGAAGGAAGGATGACTTGTATAAAGTGTAAAGGTAGATTTCATTATAGGAATAAAAAGATAAAGGCCCACGGGGATAACAAGGGGAAAGGTCTGACCAGGTCAAAAGGACAAAGGAAACTGACCTGGCAATACGTGTGACGTCATACATATAGCCTCCGAACATTCAAAGGTCACACGTTATGACGCTGACACAGCAATGATGGAAAACAGTCTATACAGGGCAAAAGACCGTTACATAGGTTGAATCAGAGAATACAACAAGAGAGTTGTAGTATGTATAGAAGTTATTATACTGTGTTTCTTTAAGGAATCTTACAGGAGTGTTCTTATGAATGTTCTTAGGTGTTCTTAGAATGCTATGTTTTCCATGTCACGGTTATTACGATCCTGTAGTTCATCATTGCTGGTCGTGGGTTATTTACTCAGGAAATAAAACCTGCATTTTTAATCTCTACAACTTGGATTACCTCCTTTATTTATACCTACAAGCATACTACAATTATTGGCGACGTTTTTGAAGCTTGTCTACTTCAGACCCACCGACGTGAGCAGATCGACTTTTGAATTTTTAAAACAGATACGGAGCCGACTCGATTACGGTGATTTTACGAAGTTCAAGTAATCACTGTACTTTAATGGACACTCCGCTTCTAAAAACTGTGAGTTAAATTGATTTTACAATACCTTATTGTACTCGACAACGGTCTGAGTTACCGTTATTCAAACGCACGCTGAATTCTTCGCTCGCGACCTGACCTGAGCCGGCTTGCCTCGCGCAGTACGTCACTGCAGCCTGTGCGCACCATGGTAACATGCATTGTTTATTGACTGACGCACGCAACGTTCAGTGTCATTACGCTGGCAGCCATTTTAGGAAGTTCAATATTGTCGGATTAACGCGACTAGTTGCATTTCTGGGCAGATATTCACTAGAAAAGAAAAGTGAGTGAATGAAAATACAGAAATCGGTTATACTGAACTTTCCTGGCTGACAAGTAAGAGATTAATTAACTTATTTTCTTCTAAATGGCAACTTCTAGTAATAACAACAGTGGAATTGTAGCACCTCCTTCGTTTTTAATTGCTCCTGGCAAGCCTCCAACACCATGGCACAAATGGTTACGTGTATTCACTAATTATTTGGAAGCAATAGATGCTTTGGAATATTCTGCCTCAAGAAAAAGAGCCATTCTTTTTAACCACTTGGGAGATGCAGGACAACAATTATTTGATAATTTGTCTGTGGTTCAAGCTCCACCTGATGATGACACTTGGAATGTTTATACTGAGGCTTTAACACGTCTTGGCAAACAATTTAAAGATGATCCATCAGTCATGGTTGAGAGGCATGTTTTCTTCAAAAGGAAACAATTACAGGAGGAGTCCATAGAAGACTATTTGGCGACTTTGCGCGTACTTGCATCAAAATGCGAATTTGGCACTTATCTGGAAACTGCTCTGCGAGATGAGTTAGTTTTTAATTGTTTCAACAAAAAGATCCAGGAGCGAATTTTGACATGTAAAAATCCAACACTGGATGAAGTTATTGTAATTGCGAAAAGCATCGAGTGTTCTGTTGTTTCCTCAAGAATTTTAGCTGAACATGCTTCTTCTTCAAGTGTTTGTAATGTTTCACAAACATCCAGTGATAATTGTGATGTTAATGTTGTTTCTAACCGCATGAGTGGTAAAAAAGCTTTTGAACAAAAATCCAATGTATTTTGTTACAGGTGCGGTTCAAAATTTCATGTAGGAAACAACCCAAAGTGTCCAGCGCAAGGTAAAAGGTATTCAAATTGTAAACGGGTTGGTCATTTTTCTGCATTATGTCGTTTACCCAGGGATAAAACCAAAATTAATATAGTATATTCTGAAGAAGAAATTTGTGATGCGTTAAATGTTTCTTCTATATCTTTTATTCAGATTAATGCTCTTTGTGACTTCAGCGTAAAGGGTCCGATATGTAAAATTTCTATTGGTGTACATACTATGCAAGTTATGGCAGATTCTGGATCTCCTATTACCATATTGGATGAAAATACCTTTCAGTGTTCTTGGAACAACACGAAATTACTCGCTACAGATGTTAATCCCAAAGCCTTTGGGGGTTTTGATATAACCATGCGTGGTTATTTCCCTGACAACATTGACTTTAAAGGGAGGGTAATTTTTACTAAAATTTACGTTGCACTGAACGGCAGGAATATTTTGGGTTGGCAGGATCAAGCTAGGCTGGGTATTATTTTAAAACCTGGTCATCCTGAACCTGTTGCCTTAGGAGATCTACCAGTTCTTGCCATCCTTGATTATTGTAATGATCTTATTCTCTGCAATGTTTTAGAAAAATACAAAGAAGTTTTTGATGACAGAATTGGTTTGGTAAAAAAATTTGAGCATAACATTAAATTAAAGGATAAGGTTTGTCCTGTTGTCCAGAAGGTGCGTCCTGTGCCTCTGTCTGTTAAACAAGATTTGAGGAAGCACATTGAATCTCTTATAGCTCAAGATATTATTTGTCCAGTTGATTCTTCAGAATGGGTTTCTGCTGCCGTCGTAGCACGAAAGCCTTCTGGCGAAATTCGTTTATGTGCAGACCTTAGGGTTCTTAATCGCAACATTGTAATTGATGTGCATCCTTTGCCGAAAATTCATGATATGCTGGCCAACATTGGTAGTAGTAAATATTTTTCTACTATTGATTTGCGCTCAGCATATCATCAAATTCCATTGTCTAAAGAATCTCAACCACTTACGACCTTTGTGACACCTTTTGGAGTGTATATGTATAAAAGGCTACCTTTCGGACTCGCTTCGGCAGCTAGTATCTTTCAAAGGTTAATGGATACTATTTTTAATAATTGTCCAGGAATTCAGGCATTCCAAGATGATATTTTGGTGCATTCTGAATCACTGGATCAACATTATATTTTGATGGAATATGTTTTAAAATCTTTACAAAATCATGGTCTTACCGTCAACAAAAAGAAGTGCAAATTTTTAGCAAATGAGGTTGATTATTTAGGCCACAATCTGTCAAAAGAAGGGATTAAACCTAAATCTTCTTTGTTAGAAGCTATTAAAAATGCTCCTTGTCCTTTAGACAAAGACTCTTTGAGGGCATTTTTAGGATTAAGTGAATATTATGCTCGTTTTGTCAAGGGCTATGCGCTAATTGTCCAACCGCTTAGGGATCTTTTGAAGAAACATGCCAAGTACGTTTGGTCCACTGAGTCTCAAGCTGCTTTTGACTCCATCAAAAATATGATTCTATCAGCTTCCGCTATCAAACCTTTTTCCCATGGTGTTCAGAGCATCATCACAGTGGATGCTAGTTCTCGGGGACTAGGTGCTGTCCTTAGTCAAATGATTAAGGGTGAAGAATGCACCATTGCATTTGCTTCACGATCTTTGACTTCGGCTGAACTCAATTATAGTACTATTGAACGGGAAGCTTTGGCTTGCTCGTGGTCTGTGGAAAAATTTAGAATGTATATTTGGGGAACTAGATTTCTTTTGTACACAGACCATAAGCCTTTAATTTATATGCTTGGTGAAAGTTCCTCTAATAGGGCCTCTTCTAGATTAGTTAGATTGTTGGCACGTCTCCAAGAATTCAATTTTGAAATTAAATATGTGCCAGGTGGTAAAAACATCCGGGCGGATTGTTTATCACGTATACCGTTGCCCACACAGGAGTCAGTAAATTCTGATCTAGAGTGTGTTTTTGCAATTGAGGATGCTATTCAAGGTAATAAGATAACTAAACAAGATTGGTTACATGGCATGGAAAATGATTCTTGCCTACTAAATGTTAAGAGGTTTTTGATTAAAGGTTGGCCTATGGATAGAAGCATGTCCATGGAGGAGAAACATTATGCACAAGTTGCATCAGAGTTGTCAGTTTCAGGTGACATTTTATTCAGACAAGACAAGTTTGTCCCACCTGCTGGCATTAGGCAATCTATTATTTCGGTGGCGCATGAGAGTCATCCAGGTATTACTGGCACTACCAATAAAATTAAGACCACTTATTGGTGGCCTGGAATAGATAATCAAGTAAAGTTGTTCGTCAACCAGTGTCCCCAGTGTTTATGTTCAGATAAACACTGGAAGTTGTCCAATTCACCACTTGTACCAGTAGAATGGCCTGAAGCCCCTTGGCAAAAAATTGCCTTGGATTTTTCGGGTCCATTTTCTGTTTTTAATCCCGAATATAAATTCTTAATTGTGGCCATTGATTACTTTTCTAAATGGATTTATTTTTCTTTTGTTAAGAATCCGGATTCTGCTTCTGTTATATCATTTTTAAAGCGTTTATTTGTCATTGATGGTACTCCTCATGAATTAGTTTCCGACAACGGTTCACACTTTGTTTCACAGGAAGTGAATGTGTTTTTAAACAAATTGGATGTTAAGCATACATTTGTTCCTCTTTACAGTCCTTCATCAAATGGTCTCGTGGAAAGAGCAAACCGTTTATTGAAAGAGGCTGTTCAAACTGCTTGTGCTAATAAGCTGGACATTTCAGAATTTCTTTGTGAGAAAATCTGGAACTATAATTGTACTCCACACAGTACCACAGGAGTTTCTCCTTTTGTTTTACTTCGAGGTAGAATTCCAACTTCTAAGTTAAATCCTTCTTGGTTAATGAAAAGTTCTTTGGTCAATGTTGATTTAGCTAAAATTCGTGAACGTGTAAAAATGAAACAAGAATGTTACAAAGATCATTACGACAATCGTATGCATGCTGCAGAAAAGCCACTTGTTATAGGTGATTGGGTCATCATAAAAAAACCTGTAAAGATCACTAAGGGTCAATCTAAATTTTCTGCTCCTGTGAAAGTGCTAAAAGTCTCTCGAACTGCAGCTCTTTTGTTTGAAAGGGGTTGGTGGAACAAGAATGCTCTCATTAAGATTACTGACCAACAAGCAAGGATTATTTCCTCTAACAAGCAGAATTCGGATTTGGTTGATAATTCGAGTTCTGATTGGTTTGGGGTTGGTGAAACTTCAATGATGCCATCTGTTCCTGTTAATAATTCTACAGATGTCAGCCCTGGTTCTTCATTATTGGCTCAGGGAGATTCCAAGAGTGTTACTGCTCTCCCTGCTTTACAACCTGTTTCAAATACCATTGGTGCGGGGGATGATATGGGGGTTGGTCGCAGAATCAGATCAGTTCCTTTGAGACTTCATGATTATGTTTTGAATTAGTTTCTTTTTTACGGTAGGAGTTCTGATTGCATATATCTTTTCTTTTTACTGTATGAGTTTCTATTCACATATCTGATTGCATTTATCTTTAGTTTAAGTTTATTTATTAGGGGAAGGATGTGTAGTATGTATAGAAGTTATTATACTGTGTTTCTTTAAGGAATCTTACAGGAGTGTTCTTATGAATGTTCTTAGGTGTTCTTAGAATGCTATGTTTTCCATGTCACGGTTATTACGATCCTGTAGTTCATCATTGCTGGTCGTGGGTTATTTACTCAGGAAATAAAACCTGCATTTTTAATCTCTACAACTTGGATTACCTCCTTTATTTATACCTACAAGCATACTACAAGAGTAAATACACAACAGTCTGTATTAACGGCCGTAACGGTACCTCAGGTAAAATGCTTACAAAGTCTGTAACTGTAGAATAGGCCCCGGTGAAGCTACAGAGGGGTTTACAAATATATCAACCACCTGCTCAACATGAAAGTACTTGCGGAATGGATGGTTCCGTAGTTGAATCTTTGGGCAAGCCAATGTGACCACTTGCAGGATGGGTGGCTCCCAGGCTGGGTTCTCCGAGGTTCAAAACGTTTGTCGCCACAACTGTTAAGTACACGTATGGGGACCGTTAAGGAGTGTTACGTTAAGGTTACGTTACGTGAATGGATACGTTAAGCACCATATTGGTTTCCAAAGCTTTAGTGTAGTAACTCAAACCTCCAGTAACAACAGAACTGTCACCGGAGTCTTTCTTCTTTGCTGTCATTCTCCACCGTGCCCGCTTACCCAGTGTGACCTCATCTCATTCTATGTGCTCAGCCAGGTCTCGAGCTTTAGAATGCACATGAGCGAGCACAACAACACAAGCCACTCCTACCAATCTCTGTCTCTCCCCTCCATCTCCATCTCCTGAAGCTGTGCTTGTTGCTTTCCATCACAACAGAGAGCCTGTGCCGCACTTACATGTTTTCTGAGTGCCCTTTAAGTTCAGCTGAAATGTCTTTATTACGTAGCAACAACAGGAAACAATCACAGCAGAGAGCCATGTGGCTTGCAATGTCATCAATCGGGGCGAGCCGAGCGGAGCAGAGCAGAACGCTGGCTTGTGCAGCTGTTTCAATGCTGGACAGATACTAATGGATGCAATCAGCTATTTGAGAGCTTTTCAGCCTCTTTACCGCCCACTGCTTGCTCACTGTTCATGTTGGGGAGCTTTTTGGGAACTGAGTCAACCATTTTCTTTGTGATTCTACTGGTATGGTGAGTGGAAACAGAATACTTGAGCTGGTTTGAATTATAAAAAAATAAATAATAATAAAACAATATTGGTCCCGCAATGTTGTCGACAGTTAAAACCTCCTCTATTCACCTCACTTACCATCACTTCTGGATATAGCACCACAACCCAGAGCTATAATACAGTGCACATGTACATGTAATCTCTGCTTGTAGTATCTTCCAAAGCAGTGACACGGGAAAAGTAGTAGTAATGGCAGTATCCTTTATTGCCAACCCGCAGGACATACAGTTCACTCTCCAAGAGAGCGTAGCATCTGATCCAAGATTCCACTCACAGGTAAATAAAGGTAGAACATAGAATGAAAATGTGAAAGTTCTAACTTCCATACTAAACACGAGATCAGGCAAGAAGGCAAATACAGATTATGTATAAAAGCACATGAACAATAATAACTAACCATATACTACACATCCTTCCCCTTAAAATAAAAAATAAAAAAATAAAAACTTTATTCACAAACAAAATCATTAAAATGGAGTGGTTTCCTAATAACTCTTCCACTGGAGGTTTTCGGCTCATTGAATAAAGAACAACCTTCAAAAGGCAAAGAAGTTTGAATAGAAACAGGTTGAGAAGAATCTTGGGTGACAACTTGAAAACCTGAAGAAACTCCTTCATCAGTGCCAGCCTCTGTCATCTGCTGGTCTGAGAAGCCTAATTCAAGTTTGACCTCGGCAACAGATTAAGATTTCGGCAGTCGGAATACTTGCTTATATATTTTTACAAGGAGCTTGTTCAACAGGCCGGAGTCTTTTCCTAGCATGATTTCTCTGCCATAGGTTAAGCCCTCATGACTGTTGTTAATGGATACAAGCTTGGGCCCAGTAGATGTTTTGCTCATTTTGAAAGTGTCACCTGTTGCATCAGAGCTTCGGCTCCGTCCTCTTGTTGTCCTTTTACAAAAGGGCATCTGGCATCAATGTGGACCCCTAAGTATTTATAAGACTGGTCTGTCATGATACTTTTCCCCCCATAGGATCATTTGCCTCCTAGATATTTATGCCTCCCATATGTTACAAACTTGGTTTTGATCAGGTTCACCTCTATATTGTTAACAATTGTGTAGATACACAATTGGTCAAGAAGTTGTTGAAGGCCTACCCTGTATAACTAAGCAGAGCCAGGTCATCAGCATACGGCAGACTATTGATTTTTAGGGAGTGACTGTCAATGACTTTGAGGGACTGCAATAAATCTGCGATGAATAAGTTAAAGTGCAGAGGGGCAACACTGTAATGATAACACAGAGTTGATGTAGATGAAGATTTATTCAAGGTTACAGCAGAGAACAGGCAAGAGCCAGGCAGTACGACCTTCCTCCCGGACTGCACTAGCAACTGCCTCCCAGGAGTGGAACTCATACACAAACAACACTCACATTCCAAGCCTCGGTCTGTACATGCATTCTATCTTAAAGGTAACACATGCAATAACAACATAGCACATCCCCCCCTTTAAAATACAAAAAAAACAAAAGAAACAAAACGCAGTACAAGGATAAATAAAGAATAGCACTAAAAGGAATATATGAAAGTAATACAATTACAGTGTAACTTTTCACATTATATATTCTTTCAACCACCCTGGAATAACTCTTTTCCTCTTACCAATGTCATCAGTAACTACAAGCCCACCAACAGGTTCAGTAGTATCCACAGCGACCGGTACCTCAACAACTTCAGTGGTATCCCCATGCCCTTCCTCCCTCCTTTCAAAAGAAGCCTCCACTGAGGAAAAGGTATCCTCCTGCACAAGTTGTTGATCCATCTCCACATTTTGGTTAACTTCCCTAGAACTGCAAAGATGGGCATCATCAGGAGTCATACTAGGCTGGGAAATAGCATGATTAAAATAATCATCCACCCACACCGAATCCAGAGAACCTTTATAAGGTGGGATTTCCTTTAGTGGAAGCCCTGACCTATGTTCCAAGTCAAAAGCCACCCTTTTCAGGTTCCACACCCTGCCATCCTTCAGTCTGACCGCATTATGCAAAACTACCACCACCTCTTGCGGTGCTTCAAATTGACTTTCACCTTTGGGGACCTTTATAGCTTTTTTTAATGCGAACCACATCACCCACTGCAACTGGAACCATTTTAGTACAAAAATGCTCATCATAATATTCTTTACTTTTCCTATGAACCCCTTCTAAATTGTTTCTAACTTCAATGGGAGACCATTGCTCCATCTTCCCCTTCAAACCTCGCTCTGTGCATGCATTCTATCTTAAAGGTAACCCATACAATAACAACATAACAAAAACGCATCCCTGTTTCACTCCTCGTAACATCATTATTTTCCTAGAAATGTGTACCACTTCACCTAGTTTAATACAAATCAATGTGTTGGTGTGAAGCTAGATGATGGCCTTCAAAAGTGCCATTTCAGTAACCTGGTCCACAGTGATCCCATTTGGCACTTGGTCAAACGCTGCTTTAAAGTCGACAAAGTTAGAGATCTTGTCCATCAGGACTGATATTGTAGTTAGATTGGATAATGTCCCTCATTTGGCCACGAACCCTGTTTGGTTACAGGGGAGTAACCGTTTTTGTTCCACACATGACGTAAGTTCTTCCAGCAACAAACTGGCATAATATTTGGCTTCAATATCTAAGAGGGTTATCAGTCTGTAGTTTTCTGGATCTGATCTAGTACCTTCTTGTAGATGGGATGTGTCATAGCATGATACCATGAGTAGGGTATCTTTGTGGTAATCTGAAAGTAGTCAAACAGTTTTGCAAGCTGCTTTGCCCACAACAAGATGGCTTCTTTTAAATAGTGCATGTGGGAGCCTATTATGCCAGGGTGCCCCATCTAATAATCTGTTTGTTAGGACATGCACTATTTGAGATATGCAAGTGGTCTGACCGTGATTGTCATGATGCCATGGGACCCATTGTTAAAGGGGAGCTTCATTATCTGTTATAAGTGTCCTGACACTGCTGTCTGTATGTATGTCTTCTTCCTCGAGTGGTCGTGTTTGGAAAAGACAGTGCTTGGCACGGGGAACCTGATTCAATTGGGAGTGCCATTTTGCCATGTTGGCTTCAGGGTTAACTTCATTCTCTGTGCCTTCAAAGTGGATAATAAAAAAGGATGCCCATTCTTCTTCAGAAATGCTAGCTCTACTTCAGACTTTTGGTCATTCATTTGTCTATTCATGAGGGATTAAAAACCCCTACTGCTGGAGTTGTTACTGGCATGAAGTCGTTCTGACCAGAATTCCTCTGAGTGTATACGTTTCTCTGTGAGTACTGCATGCCTTAAGGCTCTCTGGGCTTGCTTGAATATTGTGAGGGTCTGTTTCACCCCCGAGCACTTCCGTACTTGTCTCAAGGCTGTGTTGCATTTGTTATTAAGGGTGTTAATCGTAGCTGTGGTAACGGTGTTGTTACAAGTGTTTGATCCATGAATAGTTGGAGCAAATTATGTCAACAGTTGGTCAGTAAAATTCGCCCATGCAGAGATTGGAGATACGTTGTTTGTACTATTTTCGCCTAGCAGCACCCTGCATGCAGTCATTGTGGTGTTTATGGAGGAATTTGTCCATTTGAACCTTTTAAGATTTTCTGTGTATACTCGGCTAATTGTTGGCCTTGCTACGGCATACTGTGTTAAATTGGTTGATAGGGTTATGATCTGTGGGCAGTGGTCACTCTGAGTATGCGAGACAATAGAAAACTCCTGATCAAAGGGAACATTTTGTCACTGCAGATAGTGTAGTCGAGATAATAATGGGTTTACCCATTAGATCTTGTCCAGTTCGGTGGCTTATCCTGCGGAAAATGACCATTCAATATTGTATAGCCCATGCTACTGAGTTGTAGGACCATATATTCGCCAAGCTTGCTGTACTAACTGCCCCTTGATTTTACCTGGTCTATGATGTTTTGAATTCTCCATGGGAAACGTTCCTCGTGATCTTACTGGAGATCTTGGAAAAGGTTTGTGTTATAGTCTCCTGTGATCAGGCAGGCTGCGTTAGGTCGCACAGAATTCAGGTTAGATGGTTAAATTTGGTTCTTCTCTCTCTACTAAGTTATCAGTAATAATATACACAGTTATCAGTAATAATAATTGCTGTGATCTTGGGTTACTGATCCTAATGCCAGGCAGCCAGTCCTCTTCAAATGTTGTCTGGTTGATGGTTGCGTTTAATTTACATGAGGCGCAAATTGACAGCCCACCTTTTAGTCTATCGAACGTGAAAGTCCTGGTAGCTGGTGTCTTGAATTCTAGGTGGCCTTCTATTGCTAGGCTTGTCTCAGCCCATGTTTCCTGGAGCAATATGACTTTGTGTTTCTTTAAAAACGTAATCATGTCCGGGGACTGAATTGTCTGCGTTAATGTTCCAGGAACACATGAGTAACAAGATTGTGTCAATATTGTCTGCTATTTGAGAACTAATTCAGTCATGACTTCTGCCGGTTAGTCCTGCTGACAACCAAGCCTAGTCATTCCTCATGTGGTCCACAGTTACTACAAAATTAGGTCAGGTAGTCTGAGTTCCGAGGTTGCCACGGTACATAGTTCCAAAAAGAAGAAATCTTTGAGGAACAGTACCAGAGATACAGCCACATGTGGGGCAAAGTCAATCACGAGGCAGCCTTCCAACCTCAGCACTCAATGTGGACCGAAAAGGCAGATTTATGGCTACTGTAGAAGAGAGAACTAATCAGTTCAAGACCCCAAAACAGATATAGAAAATTCTGGTGTCATCTGCAAGAGTAATCATGCTGCTGTTGAAATGCTGGGAACTGAGTCTAACAATCTCGTTAGATGCGTTCTGACCTCGATTGACCTGCTTAACATACCTCCTGACCTTGGAGGGCAGTTAGGCCTTTACAACGTTCCTGCAGTGCATTGAAGTGAGAGGCAGCCAAAATGTCTTCCTAACCCATCCATTACCCAAGAATAACCCACGCCACTTGTTGAAGTGATTTAAAATTTCAGCAATGAAGGATAAGTGCATGTCACATTCACAGCCATGCCCTGTGGAGACTCAACCTCCGCAGGCATGGCGAGTTTTTCTGTACACAAATATATCAGTTATGGCTCTAAACTATCAGTCAAGGAAATTAGAGATGGTCATTGATCAATTACAAATTATGGGATTCTCAATATCCCAAATTGATTTTTAAAATCTGGATAAATTAAACTTGCTATTGCATCCGGCAAAAGCTGTAGTGGATACGAAAAGAAAGGAAGCATGCCACTCCCCCTCCATCATTGACAAACTCATTTCTCTACCTGAGATCTTGCGTACAACATTATTAAAGGCAAAAAAGCCAAAAAAGGTGCAGCCAATTTTAACTGTGCACCTAAATTAGTAAATTCAAATCCTGTTGAAGCACCCATGCAGTACAAGTTCAGAAAGAAACATATGATAACCTTATTTCCAACTTAGGATCCATGACACAAACACAGTCTTCATTGGGGATCGACCAAGGCTTTGAATTTCAAACTTACAATTATGTTCCTACTCAGTCGCCCAACTCCTAAGGCAGAAGAAAAGGTTGAGAAAAGCACGCAACAGCAAAAACGTTTGTATTTCAACTTGGCTAAAACAGAGACCCATGCCAGCGAGGGCCCTAAAGGTTTTCCAGTATTTGCAAGAACAAAAAAAATCGAATCGGCAATTGAATTAGGCTCATAATTCTGCACTCCCCTGAAAGCGGACCAGCTACAATTCATTAATACTAGAGAGGCAGACAAGGTCCGAAAGACTGACCAAAAATCCATGCTAAATTATATGCAGCTGTACTGAAGCTCCCTGACTTATTGGGGAACAAGTCACCAGCAACTTCGAATGCTGCACCTATTCGTGTCCACAAAAAGGATACTACAACCTTGGTTTCACCACTGTACTGATACACTGAAATATTGGCAGCTATACAAACTCAAGCTGCCCTTAAAAGAATTGACCACCATGAACTACAACTGATTTTTCACTCGGAATTTAAGTCAAGAGCTCTTTTGACAGACTGAATCATGGGAAAATAGTCTTACTTCTGGCTGCTTACTTGAATTTGGAACATCTGTCCTCAACCCATACAACTTGAATTGAAGTTCTTGGTCTGCAACTGCCCTACATGAATAAAATTACCATAATTACTTTTTTAAGTTCATATAGTGTTATTGAACAGAAAACAAGGTAATCTTACAAAGTAAATCGTATGAGTCTTACAAAATCACATTCCAATCTAGTTGCTTAAAAAGTAAAGGAATTGGATTAATAATGCAGGAGTAGGACAAAAGGATTACATTAAATGAAACATATGTGCATTCAAATAGTATAAAAGAAACATATGGAACTATTAGGGAAGTCAGGGTGGTTTGGGAACTTCCTGTTGAGATATAGCTGGCAAAGAGCATCCCTTGGAACTATTATCATCAATAAACAATGTAAGAGGTAACTACAAGTCAGCACGTTTTGTGGCCATTTGAAGAGGGTATACAAAGGCCATATCTAACCTATGATTATGGCATACAGTGTACCACCAAGCTCTATAAGAAATTTTTGAAAAGTCTTTCCAATTAACAGTAATTTGTTGAGAAGCAATTGCTAGTAACAGATCAATAAACTTGACATTAAGTGTGACCCCGTCCCAAATAGGAGAAAGGCTACCTAAGAAGATGTGAGAGAAAGAGAAAGAAATTACAGTATCATAAATCAAATTAATTTGTGACCATACTCGCTCCCCAAAAAATTGTACCTGTGGACATAGGAATAGCATATGAAATAGGTCGGCATTGGGAGAAGAACAAGTCCAACAAGTGTCAGGAGTTCCTGAAAAACGTTTACACAAAGTGGCAGGCGTGAATAAAAGTCTAATATAAACAAAAATTATGTTTGTGTGGTGTTTGCTGCTCTAGAGGCTTTACGTATTTTGGACCAGATGCCTTTCCAAAGTGAGGGTGGCCAACATACCTTAAAGTCTCTTTCCCAAGCCTCTTCAGTTTTCTTTTTTGGTCTATCGGTGTCAGTGTTTTGTAAGTGATTGTAAAAATAGACGCTCTGGGTGTGGTCATTAACGAGGTATGAAGTCGTAAAGAGGACTTTGAGTCATTGGGGGTGGCTGGTATGACAGGGAAATGTGAATAAGTTTCCAATAAAGCTTTTTTAAGGACATTGTATTTATGGATAAAAGAAGCCGGTAAAGTGAATGTCTGCTTAACTGAGGCAAAAGGGTAATAATTGATGAATCCATATCAATCCTCTCACTCTCCAAGTCTTCCAATGAAAGGGTTTGTTATGGAAAAATAGATCTTTATGATGCCAAATTGTTGAGCTTAAAAAGGAATCCATAGAATCAAGAGTAGAGTGAGATGATAAGTCGAGCAATTTGGATGTGTACTTCAAAATAGGAGTGGAAATGGATTGTGGCTTGCGTGAAAGGAGTCCAGAGATGACAATCATCTGCAGAGTCAAGTAACCACAGAGAAGCCTGACGTAATAAAAAAGCTTTATGATAAGTCTGGAAATCTGGGAAATGTACTCCTCCTTCTGTTTTAGGACTGATTAGTTTTAATAAAGACATTTGAGGTTTCTTCTTGTTCCATAAGAAAGAGGTAAAATGGAGATAATGTTTCTAATTTATTTGGAAGTAATAGGGACTGGTATATTCAAAATGGTATATAAAACTATGGGTGATAGCATCATCTTTATGGTGTCTAAACGACCCCACCAGGACAAGTAAAGGGGATGCCACTTAGAAGTTAAATCTGAATTTTTTTGTATACAATTGTTCATGCATGATGATACTGTTCCTGAGATTCAGGGTGTAAAATGCAGACCTAGATATTTGATATGGTTTAGACTCTATTTAAATTGAGAAGCTTGGAAGTGTGAACTAAAAGTATATTTTGTTAGCGGTAGTATTTCACATTTGTCAATATTTAATTTGTATCCAGAAATAAGTTAATAAGATTTCACCTCCTCTAAAAAGGCTGGGATTGATTCTTCTGGTTTGGACATGAAAAGCAAAATATCATAGCATAGGTTGCAAGTTTGATATGAACATTTGGCGTTTGAAATTCAAAAATGTTTGGGTTTTGACGTAATTTGGATAAAAAAGGCTCTAGGGCTAAGTTAAAAAGGAAAGGAGAAAGAGGGCAACCTTGGCGCACCCCTCTGCCTAAATTAAAAAATGGGGAGATTAAGCCATTGGCACAGACTGGTGCCCGAGGATTGGAATAGAGGAGAGATAATAAATTTATAAAAATTGGGGCCAAATCCAAACCATTGAAGGGTGTGGAAGTGTCATGATTACATGCCTGGCAAACATCATTCGATTACATGGAATACCATCTGTGGTTATTTCGGGCAGAAGTCCCCAGTTCATTTCACATGTCTGGCAAGGGTTAAGCACATCCCTGAACATGGAAGTGCGTCTGTCTTCAAGTTACCATCCACAAACGGATGGTTTAACGGAACGAACCAATCAAACCATTGAACAATATTTACGATGTATGTTAAGAGAATGTAACAAAGAATGGTCTGACATGTTGTGGGCTTTGGAATTTGCTTATGATAATGGTGATCATTCATTTTGGTTATCATCGGGGGCGTGGCCAAGCAGCATGGCCGACAGGACGTGAGCTCCACCAGCTCCTGGCCAACTGACCCTGAAATCCTGTATATTTATCCTGTCCGGGCTCCTATGATACAGAATCGGAGGTCGCAAGCTCCCCTTCTATCTGTGGCCCCATAATTGGGCGAAAAGAGGCGGCCCCCCGCGAGTGAAGCCGTGGAAACTGCCGGCGCTGTGGTGCCCCGGACCTCTGACTGCACGAGGCCGGGGTCTGCGGCCTGTTCTAAGAAGGCGACGGAGCAACGGAGCTGGGTGCCGGTGACGGCCCGCAGACACTGCACCCACGGCGCCCCTCATCGGACGACAGGGCCCGCTGCCAACTGGGGCTCCATCTTGATCCCTGTGGAATGACTCCTGGCGGCCAGTGAGAGCCGGAGAATGCCCCAGCCCTGTGACCAAGGTCAGAAACCTGTGATTCATCTTTGATAGCCAGCTAAACTTCTTCGCTCAGGGAAACAGTCTTACCTCTTCCTGCTTCTTTCTAATAAAAACTTTGAGAAAGATTTTTCCTTTCATTGCGCAGGAACTACAAAAGACAGGGGAGGTGGCTCTCCTACTATTTAAACTTGACTATTGCAATGCTCTGCTGTTGGGGATTGACAAAACCCAGATGAGTAGGCTGCAGTCATTGCAGAATGCTGCTGCGAGGTTCCTTTTAAATATACCTACAGGTCAATCAACCTCCACTGGAATTAGAGCACTTCACTGGCTGCCCGTACAGCAACGTGTGGAATTCAAGGCTCTATGCCTGGTTCACAAAGCATGCTATGGGGGAGGAGCCAAGGACATCCCAGAAATGTTTATGCCCTATACCCCCGCTCGCGCCCTAAAATCCAGTAATCTGGGCATTTTCCAGATTGACAGGATTAGGAGAGTGAGCTGGGGTGGAAGAACTTTCTCAAACTGTGCAGCAAAATATTGGAATAAAATGCCAACAGCCATGAGATTTCAGTAAAATCAACAATCTTTTAGGAAAGATCGGAAAACCTGGCTGTTTGCCTCAATCTAGCTCTTGTAACATAGGCTGTAACACTTCCATAAACACACCAGCGCCAAGACGCCACGGCATTCGAGCACTTTATAAACGAATATCCTATCCTATTAATCACAATTATAACGTTGCTGGTTTTAGCAACCGAAGACTTGCATTTCCTAAGATGAAACCTGCCAAAATGTAATGTTGGAAAAAAAGCCTGGGAAATACAGGTGTTGCATATTTTGGGTGCAATAAGCACAACACTCTGCAGGTTAAATAAATTCTGCAGGCTGATCTTGGAATAAGCAACTGTTATTAGAAGTATCAGATTTTTTCTGATAGGACAATTAACCATCTGATAATGGTCCATTTAAAAAAAAAATTGTAGTTTTAACCTGCCTGTGATTGGATATTTTATCACCTGTTTTGTGTTTTAAACTTGTGTTTTTTTCCTGCCCATGATTGCTTCCATTTAACGTGTTGAATTGTGGGATTTGTAGTCCAAACTCTGTAGTTTATCCCTCTCATTACTGATGACTTTCAGTTTTCCCTCCAAATTTCTCCTTTGCTCTGTGCCAAGACCTGTATGTTAAAACAGTGCACCCCCAGCCACCATTTTGTGTTCACAAGCCAGTAAAACCAGCCCCCTGCCCCCCCCCCCCCCAGCAACAGGGATATTTTACATCAGAGGGTGCTTCTGTGAGCTGTTTAAACTGTGTTTACTAGGGACTGTGCACTTTGTTTTTTGGCCAGTATAGGGAGTAAAGTTTTATTCAAACAGTATTGTTAGATTTCAAGTTGGTGAGGTCTTTACCTGCAGAAGTCCAAAGTGTGGATTGAGCCTGTCTGTCTCCTAGGAGATTCTGAACAGGAAAAGCAGCTTCCAACTCCCTGGCCAGCAAACCTTGTCTGAGGTCGCTATGACCTTATATGGTCTGATATTGTTTGGTACATGTGTACACTGATTGGTGGTTGTATCTGATGTTTCTATTGGATTAGAGTTAGTGTCCTCATTGGTTGGGTATTTGAGTGTTCTGATTGGTTTCTGGGTCTTTGATTCAATCAATGTAGGGTTGGGACTAGGGCTAGGGTTAGGATTTCTATTGGAAGTAGGGACTAGGGTTTCCTGTGTTATTGGTTGTTGGGACTAGGGTGGGACTAGGGCTAGGGTTAGACTTTTAATTGAAAGTAGCTTTTAGTGCTTCTGGTGTGATTGGTTGCTGGACTGGCTGTGGGACTAAGAGTAGGGTTAGGCTTTATATTGGAAGTTGGGACAAGGGCTTACTGTGCCATTGGTTGCTTGGACTTGGGGTTGGACTACTGGTAGGGCTAGGGCCTCTATTGTACGTAGAGATTAGGGTTTTTGAACCGATTGGGTGCTTGCACTAGGGCTAAGATTGGCTGTAAGGTCATGGTCTCCTATTGGTTCTAGATTTTTTAGGGCTAGTGTTGTGATTGGATAGTGTTAGGGGTAGGGTTGGCTGACGGGGTCACCTGACTACTAGGGCTATAAAAGGCCAGGCTTAGGGCGTCTCAGCCCAGGCATAGAGGCTAAGCGTGGAGAGGACAAGGGCAGCTGCCTGTTTGAGCCTGTTAAGGGCGGAGAGGACAAGGGCAGTTGCCTGTTTGAGCCTGTTAAGGGCAGAGAGGACAAGGCCAGTTGCCTGTTTGAGCCTGTTCGAGACTGACCAGGGCCAGGACCAGAAATGCTGCCCAATATACATACCTCCATTATGCATCTATATACTTTCAATGTACTTATGGATCTATATATTTATCACTTTCTTCTAATTTAGCATTTCCAATGCACTTCCCTATTTTTCAGCCTATACTTCGCCCAATATATCCTCTACATCCACTCTCTCATTTAACCCCAAACCCCATACCACTACTATGATCGCCAAAATAACCCTTTCTAGACTCTCTCCTACTCTACCCCTCCTTGCATCTTCTTACAACTCTTTTACTACACCAATCCCCCAAAACAAACCTTTCTAAACTCTTCCCTCTTTTCTACCCCTCTCCAACCCTTCTCAATCCAAATAACTGACTAACATATCTACCACTAAAATTACTTTCATGTTTCTCCATACTAATTCAACACTAATCCTTATGGGTTCTAGAGTAACGTGCTACTTGTCCTTCAAAACCCCATCAGGGGTAGCAAGCGCTATATAAATACAAACCTCTTTCCATTCACTATCCCGCCACATACCCTTCTCTACCCAAATACCTGAATAACATATCCACTACTCAAATGACTTCTTATTTTACTATACTAATTTTCAACACTAATCCTTTATGGGTTCCGGAGTGGCATGCTACTCGCCATAAAAGCGCTTCAACATCCATCAGGGGTAACAAGCGCTATATAAATACAAACCTTTTTTTCCTCCTCAATCCTTCTGCTATCACTCCAAACCCAAATAACTGACTAACCTATCCACCACTTAAAGTTTCCTTGCATTTTTCACTATATTAATTCAACACTAATCCTCTATGGGTCCCGGAGTAGCGTGCTACTCACCGAAAAAGTGCTTTGACGCCTCGTCAGGGGTAGTAAGCGCTTTATAAATGCAATTACAATACAATACAATACAATACAATACAATTTACAATGAGGGGCTTAGACCCATATTACGTGTGACCCATTGTCATATATGATAATTATAGCACCCGTGACATTTTAGAACGAGGTGTTTGAAATTTATCAGGTGTCATAAGCAGTGCCTATTTATTATGATGTTCGAGTGAATAACTTGCAGATTTTGGTGCTCGATCTACCTGATAGTTACCGGACATTTTTCCCACTGTCATTATTTCGAACTGTAAATTGTACGATGGGAAAACCGAAGTATGCGGTAATTGACGCAAAACTCATGATTCTAGTATGTGTCTAAATAAGGAACTAAAAGCGCTGCCCAGCGGATGTTGTCAGGAAGACTGTGGTTTCTATGTCGTTTAAGCAACTGCCCCATACTTTAGGGAAACATACAACTGCGCTGCCTCTTTTCTCGTCCGGGTAAAGCATGCGCTTTCCTCCTAGTGACAACGCCAGTGCCGAAGCGCTTTGAAGCTGCGCCCGTCTGTAGCCTGCAGGGCAGGTTGGTTTGAGTGGAGCGCTGAAGCGCCTTGAAGCTGCGCCCGTGGGTATCCTGCAGTGTAGGCTGGTTTGAGTGGAGCGCTGCAGCGCCTTGAAGCTGCGCCCGTCGGTATCGCAGCAGGGCAGGTTGGTTTGAGTGGAGCGCTGAAGCGCCTTGAAGCTGCGCCCGTTGGTATCCTGCAGTGTAGGCTGGTTTGAGTGGAGCGCTGCAGCGCCTTGAAGCTGCGCCCGTTGGTATCCTGCAGGACAGGCAGGTTTGAGTGGAGCACTGTAGCGCTTTGAAGCTGCGCCCCTTGGTTTCGCGGCAGGGCAGGTTGGAGGGAGGTGTCTTCCTCTGACCTGGCAGTGGTGGAGGGTGGCAGTAGGGCTGGCAATGCGGCAGGCTCACGCCCCCCTCCACACACCTCGTAAGCGCTGCCTCTGCTTGGCGCTGAGTTCCGTGACTGGTTACCTGCTCTCGGCGCCTCCCGCCTTACTCTGCTGCGCCTCTGGAGCATGCACTGACGGCTGCCGGCATCCCTCCCTCTCCCCCTGCTGGCGGTCCGTGGAGCCGGGACGCTGCATGCCTGCTACTCCTCACCCTGCAGACACCTGGACGAGCCCCGCCGGGCACCATGAGCGCGGAGTGCACGAGTTACACCAGCGCCGAGAAGGTGCTGGTGAGCGCCTTCAGCTGCCCCAGGGCGCCCGCCGACAGCGAGGTGGGGGCCGTTTACTGCTGCGGCTTCAGGGACAACAAGTACTGCTGCGACGACCCCAACAGCTACTTCCCCTACGACCACAACTACATGTGGTGGCTGAGGTAAGCGGGGGTGCGGGCGAAAGCTGTGGCACTGTGGGCGCAGAGACAGCAGGGCACCGGACAGTTCGTCCATGGTTTATTTATGCGTTTTTATATAGCGCTTACCTTACCCAGAGGTGTCAGAGCGCTTTACAATAGAGCGAAGTAAATTACATAAGAAAAAAAGATAGTAGGTACTAGTGCTTATATGTACAACAGTTACTCGGGTGTGAGTTACAGATTAAAAAGTTGCATTTTGCCTCGCATGGCTTTTGGCTCGTGCGCTCAAACCTGACATTGACATTACTTTTCAAGACCTAACACCACAACTCTTCTCGAAGGGGGCTTCCTGGAGTGTTCTCCTGCAGTTACTGCAGTGGCAGGGGCCAGCTGCACGTGTTTGCAGTGAAGGTGCACTGGAAAGGGGGCATGGTTTTGTGGGAGCATTTAGACCTCGCGAAATGTGCAAAGGAGGGTGTTTGAGTGTGAAGGAAGGGAGTATTTCACCATTCCACCTCATGCTTATTTGATCCACAACCAGGAACTTACTGTCCATTTACATCCCTCCAGTAGTTAGGTTCTTTTTCCTCCATGCTTTCCCAATTTGTTATTGTTTTCCCTCTGTCTCTTCCTCCTTCTTTCACACTTTTGGGGTTTTCTCTCTCTTGCTCTGGAGTAAATGTTGGTGGTGAGTCCCAACGTATCAACTGCCTCAAATTAAGCACTGCTTCCCCTAATTAGGAGTGTACTGCACTTTGTACCAATGCAAAGCTGCTCGTATTAGACTCGTTTTACAACTTTCAAGTTTCCATACAGCATGGGAGGGGAGAGTAGCTCACCCAATCCAATCGGCCATCAGATACATCCATTTAGGTAGATCACTGGATTAATATTCCATTTGGGGCAATTTGCACGTACTGTGCCTAACTGAACCCTTTGTCATGCTACAGCCGATAAAATATGATTGTCTGAAAAGAGTATTAATTGTGTCTTTGTCGTCTGTAGGTGTCGATATGTATGTATAAATTGTTTTGTAGCGTGCTTCGTTACTGGAGAGTATCCTGGCGCGATGGAGAAAGCGGGGGGAGAGCAGCAGGGATCGACTTATGTCACACTTCTGAACAGATGGGTTTTAAGATTTTTCTTGAACTGGGTAACACCTTGACTGGAGCGCAGATGCAAAGGGAGAGCGTTCCAGGCTCGGGCCGCCACTACAGCAATGGACTGGCCACCCAGCCTGGCTCGCCTAAACCGAGGAAGGGTCATTTTGAACAGCGAGGATGACCTAAGGGTTCTTGTAGGGACATAGAGAGTAAATCTCTTCTTCAGATAGACCGGACCGTGGTCATGAGTGGCTCTAAAAGCAAGCACTAGGGTTTTGAAAAGAATGCGTTGCGGTACTGGGAGCCAGTGGAGGCTAGACATATAGCTTGTAAGCGGCTGTGCTTGTATTTGAGAAAACAGACACGTGGCTGCCAACAAGAGAAAGTTTTGCTTATGGTTATTTGGGGACTTAAGACTCCTCCATAGGAGATATATTGATTGGTTCCAGCACAGTTCCACGGCTGCTTCATAACGAGCATATGTGAAAATACTCATTTTAATTTTCAGTAGTTGGCTCTGCTACTCCTAACAGTTCCCATAGCCACTGCCACAAGAAACTTGAATTTGGATTCACACAATAAGAACTTTGGAAAGGTACTTTCAGTACTGCCACAGACTCGTGATTAGAGGGATTGTGCTTTCACTGAAATGCTCTTAGAAACGTGTCAATGCCTCCAGACTTGCTTGTTGCTATTCACTTGCTAGCTGTCAGTACTCGTCCAGGGGGCCACAGAGCATACAGAGGCTTCCGGGCCCCAACTGTGGCGGTTGAGGTTGGTTTCCAATGGTGTCCTGTCCTGGCGTCCGTCCTGCTATTGCACCGGGGGCCGGGTACAGCAGACCTGCAAATACATGATGCCACCATGTATCACACGACGCCTGCTCTGCTCGCACGTTCCCCTGTGAGGAGCTGATATAACATGGTGGAAGATACATGTTTTGAATTAGCAGCAGGAAAGGATGCTTTTTTTTAGGAGGAGGTTTAGATGAGGGTTTGTGCTCAGCACAAAGCCCAGCCCCCTGTCTTTGGCCGCCTGCTCATGCCTCATAAAGGGAATGGGCTGAAGAACCCGTCTCCTGTCTAATACTGCTCCTTTAATCACTGCTCACTCACATGATGCGATTAATCTCAAAGTTGGCACGTTTGGTACAGCTCTTTCTGCACTTGACTCTGACAATACAAAGGAAGAGCAGTTTAGGGCAGCTCAAGGAGGTAGTATGGGAGACAAAAGTTCAGACGCCCAGCATCCTGTGATCCTGGGCAAATCACTTAATCTCCCTGTGCCTAACAAAAACGAATGTGTGCTTTTGTGGCGCAACTGGTGCTCATGTAAAGCGCTCTCAATTTACAGAGCCAATAGCACATTTCCAGTCTAGAGCTCATCTTTTAGATGAAGAAAGCACTTTACTCTCACAGCAAAACTAAATGATTCCCAGTTCAATAGGAAAGCAATTACAGGGTTGTAGTTTCCCTTATGATCTTCAGTAAGGCGCTACATAAGTATTCTTTGAATTGAATTGAATTAGGTTCTTGTATAGCGCAGCTGCCACCCTACGGGTATCCTGGCGCTCAGACTTAAATAGACCAACCTAAACCCAGACCAGGATAACAGCGGGACAGGACTAAAGATTAATCCTAGGAAAGAGCCAAGTTTTCAGGCTCTTTCTGAACTCGGCCAGAGAATTGGCTTGTCTGATATTCTGGGGCAGCTCGTTCCATAAGGGAGCGGCTGCCACACTAAAATCCCCTCCCCCCCATCCTGGAGCGCCTAAATCTGGTGGTTGTGAGCAAATATGCGCTGGAGGAGCGGAGCTGTCTTTTGGGGTTGTACCAGGAGAACTTCTCTTGCAGTGGAACAGGACCCAAGTCATGTGCTGCTCTGTAGGCAATGCAAAGTGATTTAAAATGAACCCTCTCCTTAATAGGCAACCAATGAAGGTCTCTCAGAGCCAACATTGTGGAGGACCTACGTTGCCTGTTTAGCACCATCTTTGCCGCCATAGACTGGACTCTCTGCAACCCCTGGAAGATATATTGCGGTGCTCCCAAATACAGGGAGTTGCAGTAGTCCAGCCTACTCAGCATTGTTTCTCACTACAAGGGAGCGCGAGTTTTTAGGGAGTAGCGGGAGGATCTGTCCTAGCATGCGCATTAAGGAAAGGCACACGCTAACAGTTTTGTTGGCCTGCGACTCCATTTGGAGGTTACCGTCCTTCAAAACTCCCAGATTGCGCACCGTTTTAGCTGGGACCAGAGGCTCCTCCTCTGGAGTGAGCCTGAACTCCAGAGATAGATGTTGGGAAAGTCTGGCCGTGGGGCCGTATACCACCTCCGTTTTTCCCCTGTTGAATTGTAGAGAGTTTCTCCTAAGCCATCCAGCAGTCTGACGCATACATTCCTGGGACGTATCCATGGATACAGCTTGCTTCCCCTCCAGGGAAAACACCAGTTGAGTGTTGACAGCGTAATTGACCAGGTCAATACCAAAGGATTTGATAATGGAGAATAGGGGCTGTAACTAGATATTAAAAAGAATGGGACTAATCGCAGAGCCCTGCGGTACCCCATGATGCACTGGAGACTTACTGGAGGAGAAAGGTGTCATAGTCACCATCTGTTGTCTACCTCATAGGTAGGACCATAGCCATTGTAAGGCCCGTCCTGACACCCCTATCCTCTCCAGCCTTTCCACCAGTATTGCGTGGCTCACCGTATCAAATGCGGCTGACATATCAAGTAATACTAGAATGGTGTCATTCCCATTGTCAGCACGCATCCGTAGATTATCTAATACGGTAGCCAGAGCAGTCTCGGTACCATGACCTGGGCAAAACCCAAATTGGTCCCTGTCCAACAGGTGGTTATCTTCCAGATAGCATGAGAGACTTTTGCTAACTGCTTTTTCCAGGATTTTAATTGGATAAGGGGAGAGGAGTGGGCCTAACGGCTAGGGCGCTCGACCTCGGACCTGGGGATCTGGGTTCGAGTCTTGGTATTGATGCCAAAACCTCCTGTGATTCTGGGCAAATCACTTAATCTCCCCGTGCCTAAAAAATGAAAGTGTGTCCTCATGTAACGTAACTGGAAAACATGTAAAGCGCTTTGATACCTGATTCGGTTCGGGTCTAGTTCGCGCTATATAAAACTCTGCAAAAAATAAATAAATAAGGGAAATGGATATAAAATTCGCTGGTGTCTTAGGGTCTAGCAAGGGTTTTTTCAGCAGAGGTGTCACTACTGCCTGCTTCCACGCCTCTGGAACTATCCCTACTTCCAAGGATTGGCTGCAGATCTGTTGCAGCCGGGGAAAGGTTTCTTGACCGATAGTTTTCCACATTTTGTGTGGAAGAGGGTCAAGTGGGGAGCCAGAGGACACACTATTAGCCAGATTGTTAAAGGAGTCATCCGTAAGGACTAGAAATTTGTCCAGGGAGGTGTTCACCCGGACCACTTCATCCGGTCTCTGGTTCAAATTGTCCTGGTCGCTGGTATTATTAGGCTGTAGGTCTCCGACAATTTTAGCAATTTTGTCTTTAACATGAGCTGCAATCTCCTCACATAAATCTTGCGTAGCAGGTACGTTATTGCTCATACCGGTTGGACAAGAGAGGTCCTTAAAGATTTTAAACAGAGCTTTGGTGCTGTTAGGAGCTTGTAAAATAGAGTTGACATAGAAGTCTGATTTGGAGTTAGCAATAGCCTCCTTGTATTTAGCCAGAACTGATTTCAAATCTTTCTTATCTGGGTCTGAATAGGTCTTCCTCCATTTTCTCTCAGCTTTCTTGCATATCAAACGCAGTGATTTCAGTTCCTCATTGTACCAGGGGGCTGAGGCTCTCTTCCTATTTTTAAGGCTTTTTACAGGGATTATTGGATCCAGAATACTGGCTATGTGATTACAAAATATTTAGTAATTCTCCTCAACAGAGATGGAAGGGGAAAAAAGGTTTACATTCGTAAAGATCTGCAAAGTCTTATTTTTTCCTAATTTGGCCCATTCTCTTCCCCTTCACCGGGCAGTCATCATTATTCACAGAACTGAGAACCTTGATGTTAAAGTGGACTAGTTAGTGGTCAATCCAGCTTTGTGGCAATATGTCTATCACCTCTGTCTCAGCCTGTGTAGCAAACAAAATATCTAGAATGTGCCCCCTTGATGAGTGGGTTGCTGAACCAGTTGGTGTAGACTGAGGTTCAGGCAGGTGTTCCTCAGATCTCTCAAATGACTGCCCAGAGTTCTGTTGTCCCATAAATTAAAGTCTCCCATTATAACCATTCTAGAGTGGGTTAAGGTCAAATTAGTAATAATATCCGAGAGTACTCGGAAGTGGGTGTCTTGCCCTGGGGGTCTGTAACAGATCATTCCAGTAAGTAACCTGCCTTTAGCATCCTGCAGTGAAAACCCCAGAATTTCAATTCCTTTTACATCATCTACCTCTAGGGGCGCAAAGTTCCATTTCTCCTTAAAGATTACCCCAACCCCTCCTCCCCTTCCCACAGGCCTGGGTTTGTGAAAGACTTTATATCCCTCGGAGCAGGCAAGTCCCATTTCTACAGAGGAGTCGGGACTAGTCCAGGTCTCGGTTAAGAAGAGGACATCCAGATCCATATCTTCTAACATACAACATACCTCCAGATTATGTTTTACTAAGGATCTGCTGTTGATCATCCCACAGTTCAAGAGCTTTTTATCACGGCTGACTGCAGATAGACAGTGGTAGTGTCCCCTACCTTCCCTCTTCCCTATTTCCAGTAGCTGTTCCCTTGAATATGCTGTCCGACCTTGTACTCTCTTGGAACAAGTAGCGTGGCTGGCGCTGAGCTCTATAGGTGATATCTAGTGAGTACTTTTCCCAGTATACTGTGGGTAGGCCTGGGTGGTGAACTCCAATCCGTTGGCGGAGTTCATAGAGTTCTCTGAGGAGTACGCAGAGTTCCGGGAGTTTTTTCCTCACTCGAGCTTGCTAACGTTAAGTTGGCGAGTGCGAGCAAGGAAAATCCAATGCTAGACCATCTCCCAGTGAGATTTCTCAATGCGGCCAGTCGCATATGGTCGCAACTGCTCGTGTTGAGAATCAATCAAGTAGAAAATCTACAGCAAGAAGCAGCGCCCTTTTGCACTGCACATGGTGTCATTCATGATGATTTTCCAGCACTGGACAAACACCTGGTGCTAAAAATCAAGGTAAATATGCCCGAACTAACAAACTCTGCTGCTTGTGGAACTCCACATAGAGCTGCCGAGTTTTTGGGTCACTTCGCGGAGTACTGCGTAGCAGAGCTCTGCCCAGGCCTATCTGTGGGCAGAGGTCCTAATTAAGTACAGGTGTCGATTATTTCAAATACCCACCAACCAATTTAATGCTTTTACCCCTGGTGTTTACTCAGCAAAAAGTCTTAAGTCTATGCAGCAGGCTCCTCTATGCATTCTAGTCGCTTGTTCCGGTTTACCTGTTTGCTGGTGTTGCAGTTCTACCAGTGCAGCAGGTGCGGTTCAGGAGCCAAACCTATCAGCAGCGGCTTCACTTCTTTGGGGGCCACAACAGTAACCTCACCCGGGTGCAGACAGGTTCTCAGGTACTGCACTTGCAGCCTCCAGGCCGAGTCATCTGCAAATATGTCTCTTTGGAAGTTGCGATCTCTGGGCCCATCAGGGCCTTCTGCTTCCATGGGGTTATGGCTCCTCTACCTCTATATTAACAGGGCAACACCGGTCTTGCAGGCCCAAAGAGAATTGCCAGACGAAAGGGTTTCTCTTGCAGAAGTTTCGGCGCAGTTCGTACTGGAAATGATCAGAGAGATTGGTTGTCCTTTTACAGCATGGGTAGCTCCTGGCTTCTTTCTCCGTGGTAGCTAAGCTTTCTCTGGTGCCCCCCTTGCCAGGAGTATGCTTTCAACTCCACTTCCTGGGGAGGTTGTTCTCAGCTTCCATCTTGTGCCATGCTAAACTAAGGGCATCTAAAACGGATCCCCTGGGCTAGTACTCAGACTCATACAACACAAGTTCCTTCTAGCATACATGTGCTGCACATTCACTGAACACACACATTTACTCAACAGGCGCAAAATAATTCAGTGGAAGGTTTTGAGGATACACATACCAGTGGAACTATGTGAGAGAGGAGTCAGTAGATTGCACTCTCTCTGGCACAGAGGAAAAGGTCTAGTCACATTAAAGATGCCTAAAACATGATACCCTGCCAACAGCGCTCACCCCAGGGCATGGATAGTAGTTCTGTGCCTATTCTGGGGGCATGCTTTGTGCACTCCACCAGGTCACAGATCAGGTGCTGAACCTCTTATTACCTGGGATAGCAAAGGCCTTCTGTGCACAAACTTGATTAGAGTGACACTGGGGCCAGTATTAAGCCAGGATAACAATTCCACGTGCAGTCGGCCACTTTGTGCTGGGATACACAAAAGTAGTAGTATAGGTGTTGTAGGACACCCTTTCTCCTTTCCTATGGGAGAGTTGTAGCCCACACTGGGTACCTTGTGGTCCCAGTGTGCGGAGGGGACCCTGTGAGGAAAAATGTCACCCAAGGGTGAGTGTGGGTTCTCGTCCGAACACAAGTAGTGCTCCTCATTTTCCTCTGTATTCCTTTACCCCTGTACATAGTGTGAGTTGATACACAAATGTTTACCAGGAAGAGGGAACTCCTGCACAGTTGTAGGTGATTTGTTCCCTGGGAACAAATGCTGATTTTTGCTTGTCAAAGCCAGGGGAAGGTACATTTTGACCGAGAGAATGGAGAGGGATTATTTAAGCAGCAGGGGGTTCTGCATGAAGAAAAATTACATATGCTCATGACCTTTGGCTTCAGGTTGCTGGGTGCAGACTCTTCCATCAATTAGGATATTTTCACAATCACCAGGCACTGGAACTCATCCGCGCCTCCTCCTCTGATAGCCTGAAGACCATTGCTCCATGTATAGGACAAGGCTGAGAACACTGTGCTACATAAAGAAGACACTTTAGGATTATGTACGATCCCTATATCTGCTTACTGAGACACTATATTACATGATTTTCAAAATGAGCAGCACCCAGTCTCAGATCCTTCTACAGCAGGGCTCGAGTCGGGGTACCACGCGGGTGGACGGTGTCCCCCCACTTATTTTACCAGGAGCTCGATTACTGGAGCAAATGGAGCCACACATTCACTCTTTGGCCTCTCTGGGGCGAGATCGGAGCTCATTCAGAATGCTGCTCACAAGCTGGCTTCTCTGATGCAAGCGCATCTAAGGGGTGCGCGAGGGGAGGCAATGAGTCTGATGGTGCAAGCCACCTTTCGTGACGTCACTTCCTGTCGTGATGTCAGCGTCCCCCCACTTCTTTTTTTAGGACGTGTGCCCTGTTCTGCAGGTACAGTGAGAATGGGATAGGCAGATACAGAGTCCTAACCTAAGTTACTGCAAACACAAACTCAGGCGATAACAACATACTAGCCCCTCGCACAGTCCAAGACTTGCTGGGCTCGCCATAGACAATGTGCGCACTGTTGTATCCTTTGGGGGGAACGGGGGAGACGTTGTGGGCTGGGGAGACCCGAGATGGGCAGACTTGTCCCCCCCCATCATCCCACTCCCTGATGCCCCCTATTGATGATGGTTTCACAATGGATTTACACCAACACCACCTGTGGTGGAGAAATGTGTCTCAATGGTTAGAGCGGCAGACCCTGATGCAGAGGTCTGGCCCGGGACCAGGGTTCAATTCCCGCCTCGGCGGCTCTTGGACTCAATCTCCCCGGACCTGATCATTCTCGCCTCGGTGCCTAGTCCAATCATGGGTCCCACTCTGTGACTTTGGGCAATAGCTTGCTTAATTTCCACAATGGCCCCAGCAGCGCTTGGATGCCTGGCTTCACCTTGGGGGTGCCCAGGAGTGGACACCTCACAGGGAAAGCCAGGAAGGGTTCCACAGCGGTATGAGTGCAGCGCCGGGACGCCCCGTCGCGTGGGCAGCTGTGCGCATTACAAATACAACACATTTACATTTACATAGGCCCCTCAGTAAGAATTTCACGGGAGCTCAGAAGTTACTCCCACACACTGAGAAAGTCCACACCTACAACCTTTGGGAGTAACTCTAAAGATGCTCATTGTGGCATGGGACCCTACTAAATGATCCATATTGCATGCAATTCGGCTGCCTTAACATACGTTTCATGTGAGGTTGATACACATTTGGCACTGTGACTGTACTTGATTCTGAAACGTCAATCCCTTACCATGTTTATGCTTTTTTTGAAAAACAATGAAACATATTTAAAAAAAATCAATTGGTAAATGTTCATGTATACACTTCATGCCTTTGTGAACGTAGAAATCTATGAATGTTGCTGGATTTTTGTGTATGTTAAGAGCTGAAAAATTGCTTCAAACATAGAAAATGAACCACATGGGTTCAGATCAGCTTTTTTACAGTGGGTTTTGAGAATCTGGCCCTAAAAAGGAGGTAGTTGCCAAATCACTAAGATTCTTGTGAACGTGTGGAGTGGTCAGTAAACATCTCTAATGTGGGCAGCTCGTGCACGATTTATCACAAATACTTTAATCGAAGAAGACAGCTTTAATTTATGTTTTACTGCAGCCAGTCATTTCTCAGCAGACTGTCCTAGGGATGGCTCCCACAACCAGGGCCGGCTTTGGAGTTAGAGGCGCCGGGTGAGAAAATCTTTTTGGGCTCCCCCACACACCTCAATGATCACCTTCTCCACAGAGTCCCTCACTACCACCTTCTAACAGTGCCACTCATCTCTCCACAGCCCCTTCCTCACATACGTTTCTTTTGTTTAATCACACACACGTTATACAGAGGCTATGAATCATACTTTTGCTGTCAGTCTATAGGAAATATTACACATAATGACGATTACCATTATTGTGATCTGCCTATAACTGTTCTTTGCAGCAGGCACATTACCCCTCTACGCTATGTTATGATGAGTCAAACTGCCACTAGACAAATTGCAATCTCTCTCCAGCAGAAACATTAATCACATGATTATATTGCCATTTGTTATCTTTGCCTTTAAGCTACTGGACACCCAAGGAAACAACAGGTGCTTTTAAAACTAAGACTTACAGCCTGATTCATCAAGCCGAAATCGGCTCGCAAAGGGCCAGATTCTGAGAATCTGGCCCTTTGCGAGCGCTATTTTTGCATTTGGGATTCATCATCCCAAATGCAAAAATCGGTAATAGCGATTTCGCTATTTTGCGAGGAATTACATTTAAGGAATCTCTATTTGAGATTCCTTAAATGCAATTCATCATCCATTTAAAAATGGCGAATTCGCAATTTCGGCCCACTATTTACCGCGAGGTCAAACCTCGTGGTAAATAGCGAAAACTTAGAAAAATGCTTTTAAAAGCATTTTTCTAAGTAGCATGTTGCACACACACATGTCCTTTGGACATGTGTGTGCGCAACACCTGTTTCAATTTGCATTTAAGGGGTGCTACAGGGTGTCCTTTGGACACCCCTGGCACCCTTTAAATCGCTATCTTATTTGCGATTAGCTAATTGCTAATCGCAAATAAGGAATACTCCCCATTCATTCCTATGGGCCTTTTGGCCCATAGGAATGAATGGGGAGTTATTCCTTATTTGCGATTAGCAATTTGCTAATCGCAAATAAGGAATGTGTAGGAATCGCAATTCTTTTTGCGATTCCTACATGAATCCCGTTTTGCGAGTCTGAAATAGCGATTCCTTATGAATCGCTATTATAGACTCGCAAAACGGGTCTTTGATGAATCAGGCTGTAACAGCCTGATTCATGAAGTAAAATTGCGCCCGCAATCGCTGCGAAAATGCAATTGCGGGCGCAATTTACGTAATTGGCATTCAACATCAAAATTGCGAATTCTCTAACACATAATAGCGAATTCGCAATAACATTCGCAGAATCCTGGTAGGCGAGCATTAGCGAATCGGAAAATGCGACAAACCACGGATTCTGCGAAATAAATAGCAAAATCGCAATATAATCGCAATCGGCATTCATGAAAAATCGCTAATAGCGAAAAACCCAAAAATCGCTGTTTGCGCGGTGCAAATTAAGGACAACTCAAAGCAGGTGGTAACCATAAAAGCCATGAACAAATTACATTTGAAAAACCGTTGGCCAATCACCAACAGGTTCAGGCCTGACCAATCACACATAAGGACAATCAGCAGCAGCATTCGGAGTACCACAATGCCAGGAATGTACATGGTGGTGAGGCGTCGAAGGCTACAGCGAGCAGCACGGAGGAGACGCAGGATCCAGGAAAGGATTTTCCGCCAGCGGGTCACCTTGCTGGGCCAAACCAGAGAGCAGATATATGCAAAATACAGGCTGAATGGGGAAATGATAATCCAGCTAATACATGACCTTGACCCCCTGATGCAGCACCCAACAAGGCGTACCAATGCGGTACCTACACATGTGCAGGTATTGTGTAGCCTGCACCTCCTGGCCTCCGGGAGTTTCCAGGGGATAGTAGCGGCTGCTGGGGGGATATCCCAGCCCACCATGTCACGCTGCCTCCACGCTTTCGTTGACGCCATGCTCACCCAGCTACACCGTCACATCACATTTCCCACGAGCCAACAGGAATTGGACTTGACCAAGCTACAATTCTACAATGTAGCCCATTTTCCCCATGTACTCGGATGCATAGACTGTACCCACATCGCCATCTGCTCACCAGCTGCCACGGAGTATATGTTCCGCAATAGAAAGTCCTACCACTCCCTGAACATACAGATGGTCTGCAATGCTAAGACATACATGACTGACATTGTCGCCCAGTACCCAGGGAGTACCCATGACTCCTTCATATTCCTGCACAGCGGCCTCCACACACGACTGCTCAGGGGAGAGTTTGGGGAAGGACACCTACTTGGTAAGTACACTTTGTCGACAATGTCACATTGCTATGAAGTAACTGCGCAGCACAGGCAATCACCATCTGCTCCTCTCATTCAGGTGACAGTGGCTACGCCCTCCGTGAATACCTCCTGACCCCTTACCTCAACCCTGCCACACCCCAGCAACGGCGCTACAATGTTGCACACATACGGACAAGGAATTGCATAGAAAGGACATTTGGCCTGCTCAAGAGCAGGTTCCGCATACTGCACAAGACAGGTGGGGCCATGTATTACAGTCCTGCAGTGTGCTGCCGCATTGTGGCTGTCTGTGCAATACTACATAACATTGCAACCAAGCGCCGGATACCTGTCGACATCTCTGGCAGTGAATCTGAAGGAGACGACCGGCCACCTGCACATGCGCACCATGCACGCGGGGAGAACCCAGCTGAAGGCCACAGACGTCGCAACCAGATCACAGTGAACAGTTTCTAGGCCACCCTCTTCCCTCACCCCACAAATCACAATTGCATGCAAAATGTAATAATGACACAACGCTAATGTGTGCTGCAAAATAAATATATTTGTTTCATTCACAAAAAATGTCACCAGTACAACTATTTTCTACTAACAGTATTACTTCATACTGCAGTGTCAAAGGACAGGGCAGGCTTATAGTCAGCCTGTGCCTGTAATTGTCTAAGTGAGTCAATTGCGCCTCACGCGCGTTCCGCCCAAGCGCCTCTGAGGCTCATCCTCTTCCGGGGCACCTGTACCTGGCGTTGCCCTGGTGCTGCGCCTGAGTGGCGGGACTAGTGTGGCAGAGTGGCTGCTGATGCTGGAGGCCCCCTCACTGCCATCATCACCCCCAACAGTGGCAGGTAGAGCAGGAGGGTGTAGTGCCGTAACCACCGTGGTGAGGTGCTCCAGGACCCTGGTCATGTCCTCACAGCACTGTACGAGTTGGTGCTGCTGTACTAGTGACCGCCGCGACAACTGTGAAGTGGCATTCGCTGCCACATAATTGGACCTGCTGTAGGAGGCCAGCCGGCTCATGAGCTGGTGGTGGCGCCGGCGTGCTGCACTGCGCTGCTTAGTCATCGCAGCGGTGTTGGCCTCCATGGCTGCAGTCATGCGGGCCATTCCCTCCCCCACACCTGCCATGGCTGCAGTCATGTTGTCCATGCGGTCCCCCATACCTGCCATGGCCGCCGTCATGCGGTCCATGCGGTCTGCCACTCCGGCCACATTGCGCCCAATCTTGTGGAGCTGGAGCTGAATGGCACCTTGCTGCCGTGCCTGGCGCTGATGTATTCTCAACATGCGTCTTTCGACGCTCATACAAGCAAGACTCTGTCCATTGCCCCTCCTGCTGATTGCAGCAGTGGTGTGCTGGCGAGACCTCCCATGCCTGCTCTGCTGGCCTGTCACTGTGGCTGGCCTCTGTGTTGGCACTGTCGCAGGCCCAGATGTTGTAGCACCAGCTGCTGGTGGTGTCACAGCAGGCGTTGCTGGTGCGGCAGGGACTGGAGGCACAATAGTGGCGGGCCTGGCTGTGGCTGTCGGTGGTCCGCCAGATGCAGGGGGCACAATGGTGGGGGGCCTGGCTGTGGCTGTCGGTGGTCCGCCAGATGCAGGGGGCACAATAGTGGGGGGCCTGGCTGCTGGTGTTGTAGCAGCGGCAGGGGCTGGTGCCTGGGTTTGTGGTGGAAAATCCTCCTCCTGGGCCTCCTCATCAATTTGCAGCCTTTCACTGTCGCTGCTTTCAGCGCCACCTGTGAGGGTAAGTGGACAATCATTAGTTGCATGTGTCTGTCAGACATGCAGTTGTTACATGCATGCTGGGTGACATTCCCTGAATGGCTGTGGATTTGCGTACTTTGGAACCTGTCTGGCTGCATTGTGGTACTACTACATTGTGGCCACACTACATCTCCCACAATGCTTCAGGGCATTCCCAGATGTGCAACAATGGCATGACTAAGGGACATTATGGGAGCCTATTTGGTCAGGGGCAGTCATAGGGGACAGGGTCGCAGTCGCATGCCACTTACCTTGGGTGTCTTGGGTGGGGCGGGAGGAGTCCAGACGTGTGACGCCAACGCACGCCTCCCTCTCAAGGGTGTTCTCCACCTGGTCCTCCAAGGGTGTGTTAGGAGGGACTGTAGGTCCGCCACCTCCAGTGCCCGATGACTCTCCAAGGCGCTCCGCCACCTTCTCCTTGGCACGACCTCGGAGGTCATACCATCTTTTCTTCAGCTCCTCTAGTGACCTATCGGCCACACCCACGGAGTTGACAGTGGAGGCTATTCCCTGCCAGATCCTCCTTTTTTCTTGCTCCGGGACCTTCCTGGAGTCTTTGCCAAAGAGTTTTTCGTGGTTGGCCACCACCCCTTCAGTCAAATGTTCGAGCTCCTGCTCAGAAAATTTGAGCTTCCTCTTCCGCCCTGTGTTGTTGCTGGGGCCAGGAACAGGTTCCTCTGACATGGCAGCAGAGTAGTTGCAGTTTACAAATCACCAGAATAGCAGCAGCTCTCCCACTTGCTCCCTCCAGGTCTGCCTCACTGTGGTGAATGGGGGTGGGAACTGCCTGCTTCCTGGTTGTGATGTCATCACTGTGCTCGAAATGCGACTTCCCGTTTTCCCGATCTTGCGATTTCGCTATTTGCGAGATCGCAATCCCGACGCGGGTAGCCGGAAATAGCGATTTTTCTGCGATTATCGTTAATCGCAAACGGAATTTGCGCCCGCGTGCGAATCGCATTTTTTTATCGCTAATCTTCATGAATTCAGATTTGCGATTTCTCAATAGCGATTCGCAATTTATCGCTATTTGAGAATCGCAAATCCCGTTTTTCATGAATCAGGCGGTTAGTTCTGAACACTGCGCCTCTCCCGAGGTTAGCACCATGTGCGGCTGCACCGGTCACACCGTCCTAAAGCCAGCCCTGACCCCGATATTAGAGGGGGCAAGTCCTTTCTGTCCAGTTCCTTGTGTTTTTTTACAAACTTAAAATGAATTTGAATAAGTAACATTATTTATCTCCCTCGAATATTTGTGATCAGTATATCTAAAATTCTTATAAATGCGTTGAATGTAGATTTTTCGCAACTATTTTCTGAGTTGTCAGGTGAGGTTGATGTTTGACTGCATCTAGATTTCAATACTTGCGGGATAATGCGCTTCAGGAGTACTTGTCTATACATCAACTTGTTTGTCTACTCCCACCCACCAACCCGCAGTAATGGCCCACTCACCCTTCTTTTTTAACTATTACTTTCTGCCCACTGCAGCTGTTCAGCCAGCACAACCCATCTCTACACATTCACCCACCAACTTTATTCCTACCTCTTCGGTCCGCTCAGAACCACCCAACGAACCCACCTTTCCATCAGTGCTATAAATGGAACTAAAGAAGTGCAGGTACTTACTATTTAGAATACCTGGTTGCTCCTGAGAAGTGCCAGTACTCCCCCATAAAATGTATTGAAGCACCGTTGAGAAGTGCAGGTACTCTCTCTGTCAAATTAAAGAAGTGCAGGTACTCAGTACCGGAGAGTACCTGCCTATTTAAAGCACTGCTTCCCGTCCATCCCAACTCAAAAAAGCCAATCCGCCCACCTATCCACCCACTCATCTAACCATCCATCTACTCATCCAACCATCCATCCATTTACCCATCCATCCACTCACCCACCCACCCACTCATCCATCGGTCCGTCCGTCCACTTCAGCTCTTCCACTTCTGGTGGCTCAGAGCCATCCACCCAACCCTGGTACCCACCTATCTTATCTATGTCTGTCCCTTTGCCAGTCCATCCACCCATCCATCTTTGTCAATCTTTCTGTTTGCGGGTCGCACCCACCCTTGCACCCATAGACATTGGAATATCCCTCCAGCAGGGTCCTGTTCCTCCTCCGTCCATCCACATCTTGCTGCCCTCCGCGGCTCACGTCCATCACATGGGCTGCACTGCACGTCACTAGTCTGCCAGATGCGCGGACAGCGCCGGAGCGTAGACAGTATCCAGGCTCGCGCTGCTTTGTAACACTTCATCAAAATATTTGTGTTGGAACCACGGGCGTGGAGCAGAACACCCTCACTCCAATCATAAACGACGACACTGACTCCAGTTCTGAACTTTATCCTACATGCCATTGATTTCTGGTGTGTTTGGCACATGTGACACAGTTGAAACATACACGGTTGGACTGCAACACCCATAACGCATTAGGCTATCTCACGTAAGCCCAGGTCTAGTAACTGTTTCTGTATTGCCTAGAAACATCATAGCTGGTTTTCCTGCATAGAACGCCCGCGCTCACGGGATGATGCTCTGATCGAAGGCGTCGATGCGCACGAGTGTAAACTGGAGGCGGTGAGGGGTGAAGTGGTATTGATTCTCTATTCCGGGGCATCCACGCGATCCTCTTACACGCCGTGGCGTTACTACGAGCCTCAATTGATTATCTAACGATGTTTCCTTGCGGGCAATTTTCCAAGCAAGGAATCCGGTCGAATTGTGCGCGCTCACCAGGAACCGGGAGCCTGCGTAGCAGCACCTGTCAGAGCACACCCGCCGGGAAGCTGGAGGATACAACTCGGGCCTGTGTTTAACTTGCCTCGTGCACCTGCGGAGGAAGACATTTTCATGGCACGCGGCTTCAACCTTCCATCATGCAATTTCATGGGTAGACTAACGGAACACATTACGGGACTTGATAATTGACTATGACACAACACCCTATGTACAAGCATTGGTAAATGCATTAGGTTAATTCACCTATGTGATTAATAATAAGCTGTTTTTGTTGTAACTTACAAGTTACAGAAAGTCTGTTAAAGTGTTAAGACTTGTTTATGTACAAAAAGGCAATATATTGTGGTTACCAATGGTATACTGTGGGTAAGTAATATCAAAATGTTGAAAAATTAAAGAGGGAAATAATATAATTAACTGATACAATAGCAAAATTGTGGGCCTCATTTATGAAAAGTGACGCATCGCTGCGTGAAAACAGCGATGCGTCACTTTTCACTGCGCCCTCCTTGCAACACCAATGATGCGTCATATTTACAGTATGACGCATCGTGGCGCAAGGAGTTACAGATACGTCAGTATTTCTGATGTATCTGTATGGCGCAAAAGTGACGCATTGCTGGAGTGCGTCACAAAAGTGACGCAACTCCAGCAATGTGTCCTTTCAAATGGGGCCAGCCCCATGTGAAAGGGCCTGCGTCAGTCTTACGCCTGCTGTGAGGCAGGCGTAAGATATTGACGCATTTGCGTCCTAGAAGTGGCGCAGTGAAATCTTATAGATTTCACTGCGTCCCTTCTACGACCCTTACTTGCGTCAATACGCCCCCCTTGCATACATTATACCTGGCGCAGGTATAATGTAACGCAGTGGTTTACAAAGTGACACATCTACCTAGATGCGTCACTTTGAAAATATGGTGCAACAAGGCACATTTTTTACGCTACTGGTGCATCACAAAAAGTGACGCACCGGCGGCGTAAAAGTGACGCACGGCCTCAAAAATGAGGCCCTGTGTGTTTAGAGACGTTCTGTCAAGTTTTGGACCTGATGCCACTGCACCTGCTCCACCATTCAAATGGTTTAAAAGTTACTAAAAATGCGAAGACATGTTGCGAGGCAGTGGAAGGATCTTTGCAAAGCTGGACTGGTCACCTTTCTGTTGTTTACTGGTATGTTTGAATGTTAAATTAGTAATAATACAATTAAGACCCATAAAGTGTAATCAAGTTTAAAAAATATGTAATAATGAAGTAATGCTATTACCAAATCTGCTGCATCATGCTGTATAATTTACCTTTTCTTGCTGCATAATTTGCTCAACCCTGCCACATAATTTGGCCCTCTCCTGCCACATAATTCAAGTGGCTCTAAGTAGAAGTTACTGAAACTATGTTAGAGTGTTATGATTTGGAAGTACTAGCTAAAAGTGTGCACTAATCACAAATGAATACATAACAGACAATAAAATTGCTAAGTGGTGAGACAGCTCACAGGGCAAAGAGACAAGTTGCAGGACAAAGAGACATCTCATAGGACAAAGTGATAAAGACCGTAACAGTCTGTAGAGGGATAAATGAAAGCATGCATGAAGGAACAGATACAAAGGGAGAGCACAGAGGAATCACAGAGCGGGGAGTGCTAACACAGCCTGGAGGAATGGCTGTACGGAGTGAGGAATGAAAGCACAAATGGGGCACAGGCATTAATCTAAAAGACACTATCAGGATCGCTGGTGTCCAAGTTGAAGGACAGAGTCTTTGAGGCAATGGAGAAAACGCATAGGCAAAGAGGGGCACTTTGCAGGTGTTTCTATTTTATACGCTGTAGACTGGTTACTAAGTTCACTGGCATGGCGAGCTGGGACGGGGAGCCAATACAGAGAAAGAATTATTTACTGCTTCAGTAGTTGAAGCAGAGTAAAGTTCTGATGGAAGGAAATGGCATGTGTCAGCATTTCATCAATGATTCACGGGTCTTCAAAGCTCTATTTCTACCAGTCCTGCAATTCCCAAAAGTTGTGGGTAACAGTTGGGCTATCACTGAATCCAGTGCTTTAAATGGGCCGGTACTGTCCGGTACAGAGTACTGGCACTTTTTGATTTGAGAGCGGGAGTACCAGCACTTCTGAAGAGAAAAGGTACACTTTTAATTGGAGAGTACCGGCACTTCTCAGAAACAAGCAGGTACTCTGGTACAGAGTACCTGCACTTCTATTTTTCCATTTCAAGCACTGACTGAATCCCAGGCCCCTTCCCTTACTGGATGTAATTGTTCCGCTGCATGAAGACAGCTGCGGCCTGGTGCTGCTGCTACTCAACGGAGGTAAAAGGCACAGTCCATGTAGGTGTTTAAAATGTACTGTGATGCTTGTGCAACCCTCTAGGTTATTGTGCTGGCTGACTCTGCCATTCATCGCAGACATTTCAAAGATGAGGACGGCAGATGGCTCTCTCAAGTTTTCATCGGGGAGCCCAAAAATCGCACAGAAACAAAGCCTCTCTGAAAACAAAGTGCGCGCGGTTATCGAGAGGGTACTCCTGCAGTAAGAGATGCAAATGAGAGGGGACGGAGGCAGACAAATGAACCCTCAGACACGTGCACAATGCAAACACAAGCACTGCAAACGGGTAAAAAGGAGCACTCGAGTGTGTCCCTGCTTGAGCCCGGGGACTGGTGAGTGCCGTGAAACGCATGCAGTCGTCGGACAAGGCAAAAAACAATATGCTGTCAGTAAGCATGCTTTAAATGCGTGCAACCATGGAGAGAAAATCCACCCACCAAAGCGGACGAGAAAGAATACTTCGGTGTTGGGAGATGTAGTAAATGTCCTCTCCACTGTTCTTCACTAGATAGACTGTACCATGATATCTGTGACATCATAGAATGCCTGGGCGTCCCTCTGGCTCACAGTGCCTCTCGCTATCTTACTGTGGCAGTTGGTCAACTCAGGCTGAGCTGCTAACAGCTGGCTCCTGGTGGGGTTTCTTTATCTGTACTTCTTAACTTGACCTATCAACCTGACTTGGAAGGAACTTACAATAAAGGATTATAACTTACACAGTTGAACTGTGCATCATTCATTTACTACAATTTGGCGACGATTTGAACTGGATTAACCTACGCGTGCAGTTAAGAATAAGTACAACTAAGCAACAAGGAACCTAATGAAAAGAAAGTAAAGACATTAAGAGTTTCAAGACATCAATTGAAACCCAAAGGTAACGCTTCAGCTAGCCCCACCAGTGTCCTACACCATCGGGACAGCCTGCAGTATGGGCGTTTTTCAAGAGCATTTGTCATCTACTTTACAGCCTGCTGTCATCTAGTGGTAACATTCTCTCATTAGTCTCTCCAGTTTCCCCGAAGCACAGCAAGCTTGCCAACCTGTGCCATGTCGAGTGCTTTCAATTGACATCTGGATGAGTCACGTGCTAATTGAGGAGTGGTATCCTCTTTGACAAGTGTGTTTTTACACAGCACCTCGCTGAGTGTCGTGTTTCTTAAAGAGCGGTTGACAAGTGGAACATTTTGTAATTTGCGCAAGAGTTTCCGACATAAGCAATGTTGGTTTATCTTCAATGACTGTCTTTTTGTGAGGTAACTCCTCTCAATTGATACACACGTCAGGTAGGATGGTGATTGTGGCTGCGTGTTTGTTTTTACGTATTTCCTAGTGAATTGAAACATTTTTAATGACCAACATTGGATGCTCATGCAGCTACCGTGGCTTGTCTGTTTAACCGCTGCATTTGAAATTGCTCACGAGCCTCTCGCCACGCGCATATCCACCACACACGCAGTCCTACCTGTCTCGTGTCACATCCAGCAGTTATCTGTGACGTCTACTCCACTGTCCGGTTAACGCATTCTAAAGCACGTCTTTGTCGTGAACCACCCGGCGGAGGCGTGACAGCGTGCCGCCATCTTGGTTCGAATCAATGCACTGCTCCAAGCTATGAATTTATGGTTGTCTGGTGCTGCGACTCGCATAACGATGCTTGATGGATCTGTGTGGTGTTCCCGGTGTGGCAACAACTCAACTCGCACACTGTGGCCTTTGATTTCCTGGCGTCAATGTCACGATGCGTGCCGGCACCTAGCGTACCTGATTGTAAGGATGATGTTCTTACGCATCTGTGCCGCAGAGCTGACCGGTGTTGGGACACGAGCATAGTCATTCATAGACCAGCAACATGAATATTGCACTGATATCTATGCTTGCTATCTCCGATTATTTGTGGGACTGTACTAGGGGCAAGGATAACTTCTCCACAATTGAACGGATCTCTGGATAAAGACCTTCTTGTGTTAAAGACCCGGGTGAGAGATCGCTCACCGGAGCTATTGTCATTTATTTATTTGCGTAGCAGTTAACTTATCACTGCATGTTATTTTACACAGTCTTGTTCTGGAATGTGGTGTGTGGTTTTTTTTTATATGGCAAATTTGTGGTGCTCTTATGGAAAGTGTGTATTCTGTGTTGAGGATGTAGTAGTTTGGTGTTGTTTTTTTTAATTTTTATTTTTTTTTTATTTTTTTTATTAAATCTGTGTTATTGGTACACGTGGCATACAATTACATTTCTTGTGCGCTTAATTCAAAGGGGAAACAACAAATGGAATAGGTCTTACATCATCAATGTGAACGTTGGCGACTATAGAAAACCAATAAATGCACTCACTGTTAATAAATACCATCCGTTATCTTGGGGCGGTCCCTGTATTCACCAAATCATTCGCTCCATTGCTTCTATACAGTGTAATGCGCTCTGTTCGCCTTACTATGGTGCCAGACCTCACCCGTCAGGGCGGGCAGCCTGATGGCCAGCCGCGCCCCCGGTGCTCGCGACCCACTGGTCGGTGACGTAGCAAGTTGTCTCTCAGTAGTGTGAATAACCAGCCGGGCCCGGTTCCAAGCAACCTGCATATGTACCGTGGCCGGCTAGGAGGTTTAGTGGTCCGCCTCCGTGAGGCAGAAGGTTGCGGTCGTGGCTTGCATGTGAGCTGCACTCCTGTGTGTCGTCGCCGTGTGTCGAAAGTGAGAGGTGTAGGTGGGAAAGGTAGATCCGGCGTGGACAACTGGGGGGCGTCCTGTGCCGCTAACGCCACCAAGTCAAACTGGGGAAAACAGGAGAGTAGGTGAGGGTGTGAAGAGTCCGATCTCGGAGTAAGGGGGGGGGGGGTGCTGCAGTATTGGTTCTGCCTAGGCATCTTCGGGTGTGGTAGACTTGCGGGGTGCTGGCCCTGAGTGTGCTCGGGGGAGGAGGCATCGGCGGTGTGTAGTGGCTCTGGGTCTCGGGTGTGGGCGCACCTGTGGGGTCGAGGGTATATGTGGGCTCCGCTGATCAGTGGGGGGGGGGTAGGTCGTGTGGGTGGGCGGTGGGTCGCTGGGGTGGTATTTCATGCCCATATATGTGTGGCTCCCGATACTCCCCTCTCTCGCCACTCAGTCTGTGATTTGGACCTGACCCCCCCCTGTCCACTGGGGAGGAGCCATCTCCTTACAATATCCCTTTATCGTGGCAAGCTCTGGTGAATGCTCTCAGGAAGCCCTCCCATACCTGAGCTATCGGTATGGCCCTCCGCCCCGCCGTTTCCTCCCTACATAGCGCCGTGCCTTCTGCGGTCGCCCAATAGATGAGAGAAGCGCACCAATGTTTCGGCAGGGGCGGTTCCACGGCTTTCCAGTGGCGGGTTATGAGTCTCTTGGCGGTTATCAGCCCCAGATCCCAGAACCTCATATGTGCTTTGTTATGTTTGGTCCTGGTGAGAAGGCCCAGTACACAGGTGTCCCAGTCGTGTCGTTGGCCCAGCGCAGTCCCTTTTGTCAACAGCGCGGTAACATCGTGCCAGTACGTCCGGAGCTTGGGACATGCCCACAGCATATGCAGGAGATCCGCGTCTAGGAGCGCGCATCGCGGGCATTTGGAGGTATTCAAACCAAAGTAGCGGTTAACCTTGTCCGGGGACAAGTATGCTCTATGCATGATATAGAACTGTATGATTCTGAATCTCGAGTTGCGAGGGACGTGTTGCGGCCCCTCTAGGATCCTTTCCCATTCTTTATCCGACCAGTCCCTCCCCCTGTCAGTGGTCCATCTATCCCTGAGCGACTGAAGGGAGGCCGTCGTGTGGGACCTCAGTGCCTGCGTTAGCCAGTGCACAACGTGTGACCCTGCCCCCATGACGTGCAGGTATTGTATTAAGAGGTGGGTCTCGGGTTCCACGGACATATCGCCCCAGTGTTCCGTGAGGACTCGCATCATTGATGCATGCATCAGGAAGTGTCCCGCTGGCAGTCCCGGATTCTCCACCAGCCCCTCGAACCGTACCATGGCCCCGTCGTCATACAAGTCCGCCAGTGTCTCGAGCCCCACCTGTGCCCAGTCATGTAGGTGTGTAGCTGTCACCACTCCCCCAGGCCTTGGCAGTCCCTCCAGCGGCAGGGCTGGTGCGTAGGGGGCAGTTTCCCTGGTCAATCGCAGTGCACGCCTGTAGCATCGCAGTGCCACTGCTAGGTGCAGCTGCGTCTCGCGTGTCGCTCCTCTGAGTGGGTGGAATAGTGCGAGGGCTTCTGCATGGGTCAGGGCCGGGACTGTCGAGGCCGTGTCGTTTAGGTTCCTACCCGCAAGCCAGGCCACCACCCACTGGAGTTGCGCGGCAAGGTAGTAATGCTCTTGATTCGGGACCGCGAGTCCCCCCGAGGCCGTCGGGGCATACAATTTCTTCAGGGCCACCCTTGGTCTCCCCACATTCCAGATCAGTGTTCGTGTAAGGGTCTCCAAGTCTCTAAAGACCCGAGCCGGGACATACACTGGTATATTCGAAAAATAGTACAGTAGTCTAGGCAGGACTATCATTTTAGTCAGGGTGATTCTGGCCGGGACATTGAGCGGGAGCGTGCCCCAAAATTGGATCTGGGCCCGCAAGGAATTTATGGCTCGAATCAGGTTGCCATCCAGTATATCTGCTGCATTCCTATATATGTGGATGCCCAGATACTTAAAAGTGCCGGCATACCATGTCAGTGTCGTGTCCCCTAGTTGCACTGCGCATTCCTGCATATCCGGGTGAAAGGGGAAGACCCCAGATTTACCCCAGTTGACCCTCAGTCCCGAGTGTGTTGAGAATTCGCGGAGGGCGCCGGTTAGTCCCGGCGGTATCCGTGTTAGGTCCCTGACGTAGAGGAGTAGGTCGTCGGCATACAGGGAAACTGCGTGTACCCCATCTATCAACGGGATGCCCCACTCGGCGCCTTGCATCCGCAGTATCTCCGCCAGCGGTTCCATGGCCAACGAGAAGAGTAGAGGTGATAACGGGCAGCCTTGCCGTGTGCCCCGCCTCACCTGTATGGCCTCCGATAGCAGGCCCCCTATCCGGACCCGAACTGTTGGCGTTTGATATAGGAGACCCACCATGTCCAGAAAAGCGTCTCCCAGGTCAAACTTTTGCATAACCGCCCTAAGAAACGGCCACTCCACCGAGTCGAATGCTTTCTCCAGGTCCAATACTATGCAACCTGATAGTGGCCAAGGGCCTCTCGCGTACTCCTGCACTCTAAATAGCCGGCGGATGTTATGTGACGTGCTGCGTGTGGGTACGAACCCGTTCTGGTCAGGGTGGACCAGGGTAGGCGTGTATTGGGCCAGTCTCCTCGCTAGCATAGAAGCTAGTATTTTGTAGTCCGTGTTTAAGAGGGCAAGGGGCCTATATGAGCCCATGAGTGCCCCGTCCTTACCCGGTTTCAGGAGGGAGACCAGTGTAGCCTCACTCAGAGATGGGGGCAGGGAGGAGTCGTCCAGTGCTGTCTCATACAGTTTTACGAGTTCAGGGACCAGGAGGTCTTGGTATGCTTTATAAAACTCCGCTGGGAGTCCGTCTGGGCCGGGGGACTTTCCGTTGGAGAGCGCCGCTATGACTTCCCGGAGCTCCTCGGGAGCTATGGGTGCCGTTAGGACGGCACGTTGGGCATCAGTGAGTGTCGGCAGCAGTATCTGATTAAGATACTCCTCCGTGTCCGGGGCGGGCGTGGGTAGGCAAGAGCGATATAGTGCTTTGTAGTGTGTGGTGAACGCTCCGTGTATCTCTGACTGTGTGTGTAAGGGCACTCCATTCGCGCCCAGTACTTTCGTGACTGGCTGCGTCCGATCTTCTCTATCGATGAGCCACGACAGCAGCTTGCCGGGCTTGTCCCCCCTGTCGTGTGTGCGCGCCGCGTGAGCCGCGAAGTTCAGACATCTGAGCCTCTCCAGTAGCTGTTCGTGGGCCGCCTGCGCTTTGTGAAGCCCAGTGATGTGCCCTCCCACCGAGTCCCGCTCATGTCTACTCAGTTCCTCCTCCACCCTGTGTAAGTCCCTCTCCACCTGGCGTTTGAGGTTCCCCTGCGTGTCCAAGCATTGTCCCCTAATGACCACCTTGAACGCCTCCCATTCCATCTGCAGAGATGTGGCTGTACCTGCATTATCCTCGAAGTAGTGTACAATGTGTGCGAACAGTGAGTTCCGGAAAGGTGCGTCTAGCAGGAGGTCCGGCTGCAGCCTCCAGTTGGGGACAGGGGGGCGTGTGTGTGCCCAGGAGATCGTCAGCATATGTGGGTTATGGTCGGAGTGTGTCCTACCCATGTATAGCGCCTCCGTCGCCAGAGGGAGTAGATCATCTGTGAGCATGAATCTGTCTAACCGGGTGTGTAGGGTATGAGCTCCTGAGTAGTACGAGTATATCCTGGCCGTTGGGTTCCGGTGGCGCCACACATCATGCAGATTCCAGTGTGAGGCCCAGGCTATAAGAGCTTTCATGGCACCCACCACTGGTGCGCCGGGTAGAGGTGGGAATGAGCGGTCCAGTGTGGTATCTAATACGCTATTGTAATCCCCCCCCAATATCCAGGGGATCCCGTGCCGGTGCGCCAGGGTTGTGGACACCATTTCCAGGAACCTCTGTTGGTCTGTGTTAGGGGCATATAGCGATGCCACCACCAGCGGGCGTCCGTCCAGGCGCCCCTTCACTGCCACCAGCCTCCCTTCCTTGTCTATGTGTGAGTCCTCAACTTCAAACGGGAGCCCTGGTCGCACCCATATCAGTGCCCCCCTAGCGTAAGAGGAGAACCCAGTTGCATAGATCTGACCTCGCCATCGCCTGCGCAGGGTGTGTACCTCTGGTGATGTCAGGTGAGTCTCCTGTAGGAGCGCTATCTGTACCTTGTGTCTCTTCAGGTACGAATAAATCATGTACCTGCGCGCGGGTGTGTGTATTCCGCGCACATTCCAGGTACACATTTTGACTTCAGCCATCAGCATTCAACAAGGCAGTCACACCCGTACCCTCCCCTGTTCCAAGCACCCTCCCATTAGGCCCTCCGGTTTCCAGTGTCAGAGTATCTCCTCCTTTGTCCGAGCAGCCCTTGGAATAGTTCAGCGAGCACCCCTGCGAGCCATGTATGCAGCGTTTCACAATAGGGAGAAGGGGGGTAAACATTAACTGGGGGTAACTCCATCGGGTCGGTTGCCAAACGGGCAGCCGTCCAAACATTCTACGAAAAGTGCGAACAATCCATTCCGGGGGGTTGCTATACATCACGCAGTCCAAGCAGCCAGTGTGTATCTGTTGAGCATGAAGGCGTGAGCGCCCTCCCAGGGGGATGTGTTCGTTAGTCTGAGTGGTCAACCGGCCGGCCCATCGGCTATCGAACAGTATATTTGTAAAGACACGGGGCCACTGCTCTGGTCAAGCTCGTAGGCGGTAACCTTCGCCCTCCCATGGGGACCCTGCAAAGTGGTGGTGGCCCCCGTGGTGTGGGTTCCTTGGGGCGTCTGCCCCGCAGTTGATAATTGCCAGTGTGACATCGTCATGACTTACTGCGGGTTCGGTGTCCGTTGCCATCGGGCAGCGCCTTGCCAATGCTTCCCTCGCCGAGAGCCCCGTGTTGCGGCTGTGTGCGCGGCTCTCCGTGGCTACGGCGGGCGGCCTGAGCAGTCGGACTTAATCTGGGTTTCGTATTCCCTGGTGAGTCGGGTTTCCGGCTAAGCCGTGGACTCTAGTGTGCCGGGGTCCGTCAGTATCCAGCTGCGGGCATTGGTGGTGTGAGTATCAGGCAGTGTCTCCCCCTGGCGCTCCCCCCAACCGGCAATCACCTCGGGTCTGCGCCCGTTGTCAGCAGCGGAACTTTTGGCTGGGCAGTGGCTCTCACCGGTGTTGCCCCTCTGCCACCCTGTGTCTCTGGATGTGGCCCACTGGGCGCCCTGGAGGTGTCTCTTGGCTGCCTGGTAGTTCGCGGCGCCGGGTGAGCCGGGCAGGTGTTGCGCCCTGTGCTCCTCGCTTCGCAGCACTTACCGCCCAGGGTCGCAGCAGGCGCCGTCGGGGGTCCGATCCCGGGTCCGCTTCCCCCAGTATTGCTCCGTCCCTCCGCTGCAGGCCGGGAGGGGGATGGGCACCTCCTCGTGTCTGTCTCGGCTTCAGAAGTCCAGCGGGCGGCCCCAGTCCCCTAGCGCTGCGCCTCCTCACTTTTCTCGGGTCATGGCCAGCCGAGTCGTCTCTGCCCTTCGTGATCCGCCTAGGGTCGATGCGTTGTGGTGTGACCCAGCGCCGTCGCCTCAGTCCGCTGCTCCCGGGCGCCCCTTCCGCGCGGCCCTCACTTCCGGTTTCGACACCGGGCTCGCCCGCTGGGTCTCGCCGAGCCCGTGTTCACTCCTCCGGCTATGGTGGCCGCGTTGGTGCCGGTGCGGGTCCGGGGCTCAATGGACCTTGAGCTTCGGTCCGATGCTTTGGCAGTGTCCTCTGGTCACTCGCTGCGAGTGTGGGCCGGCCAGGTGGTGTTTTGCACGGAGAAATGACCCCCTAGGTGCGGGCTCTCGCCGGAGCTCTGTTAGGGAGCAGCCAGTCTCGCTGCGCGCGTAGCCACGCCCCCTCGTAGTAGTTTGGTGTTGTTGGGTAGTCAATGCCCATCCATGTTGTCAGGGTTGGTACCCTGAGGTGTACCCTATCTAGGGGAGGTGGTGTGTGTGTGGGTAGTCAATGCCCATTCGTCCTCCCAGAGTTGGTATCCAGTGTTTGCGGGTAGTCCATGCCCCAATTTTGTTCCCAGGATTATTGTCCTGTGGTGCACCTTTTTCAGGGGAAGTTGGGTGTTTGCGGGTAGTCCATGTCCCATTTTTCTTCCCAGGGTTATTGCCTTTACCCTGCGGTGTGCCCTTTTCAAGGGAGGTTGGGTGTTTGCGGGTAGTCCATTCCCCATTTTTGTTCCCAGGATCACTGTCCTGCGGTGTACCCTTTTCAGGGGAGGTAGAGTGTTTGCGGGTAGTCCATGCCCCATTTTTCTTCCCAGGATCTCTGTCTTGCGGTGTACCCTTTTCAGGGGAGGTTGAGTGTTTGCGGGTAGTCCATGCCCCATTTTTGTTACCAGGATTACTGTCCTGCGGTGTACCCTTTTCAGGGGAGGTTGGGTGTTTGTGGGTAGTCCATGCCCCATTTTTGTTCCCAGGGTTATTGTCCTGCGATGTACCCTTTTGAGGGGAGGTTAAGTGTTTGCGGGTAGTCCATTCCCCATACTCTGCTCTGTCCCCTGCTTTTGGTGGAGATTGTTTGTGGACTATGTTCTTCACTAGATAGACTGTACCATGATATCTGTGACATCATAGAATGCCTGGGCGTCCCTCTGGCTCACAGTGCCTCTCGCTATCTTACTGTGGCAGTTGTTCAACTCAGGCTGAGCTGCTAACAGCTGGCTCCTGGTGGGGTTTCTTTATCTGTACTTCTTAACTTGACCTATCAACCTGACTTGGAAGGAACTTACAATAAAGGATTATAACTTACACAAGTGGACTGTGCATCATTCATTTACTACAGGAGACTGCAGAGAGAACAGAAGGGAGAAAAGCCTGTAACCAATAGAAACTGAGAAAAAGTAAAGTGGCAAGCACAAGGACCAATTAGAAGTGAAGGCGAGATGTAAGTCCCTTTTAAGATATATTGAATACAATAGATTTCACAAGCAAAGCACATGAGGTGTGCAGGTGGAACCAAAAAAGACAACCTCAGTTCTTTACAAAAGCACAAATTAACTGAGACCTAAATTGTCGTATTTAAATAAATGAAGCAATACTCCTGTTAGAGACACTAAATGCGTTGTTTGGATAAACGTACTGTGTATATTTTAACAATAACACTGAATTTTCAGTTGAAAAATAATATTAGTCTTTATACTAATGACGTTCCCAAATAAAGGCAATCAATTTTTTTTTAAACTTTCCTTTCTCAGATGGAAACTCATCCACTGAAAATGTCCAGGATGTTCATGTCGATTCAAGCCATGATTTGCATTTACGCATGCAGTTTTTTTGGAAACGCCCCTCTCTGCTCTTTAGTTGTTTCTGAGATAGGGGCGCTATTTTGCACTGTAGTTGGGCTTGCTGCAAATACGATTCTGGCATTAACAACCATTTTCTATGTTTATGTTTTTCTACCTAATTGCAAAGACATTTCCAAAATAACTAACCGTATGTGTAAAGTATGTGTTAGAATCGTCTTATTTAAGCCTGCAAACGCGCATTCTGATATCAAAGCATTGTGAAGACCTGATGTCTAGGTCACGTACAGAGGACGTTGTTTCTCTTGCGACCGCTGCACTGCCTAGATGAAAGTCCCCAGACCAATTGGCAGAGAGAGCTGCTCACCCCTGTGGGCATGCAAGAGTTTGGTGCGTACCTTCACTTAAAACCGCCAGGAGGCTGTTGGGTGAATGTGCATGGGAACGCTTGTCAGTTTACATAGGTATGCAATGCAGGTAGCGTGCTTGAGAATGCACAAATAGAACAGGGCTGATTCTCCAAATGCCTTTTATATCCTCACCGCAGCCTCATCACCATCAATCAATCAATCACAATCAATCATGGAATTGTGAAGCACGCAACTCACCCATGAGGGTCTGAAGGCGCTGGGGGGGGTGGGTGGGGGAGGTGCAGCTCTAATCAGTCAAAGAGCCAGGTCTTGTGGGCCCTTCTGAAGATGTGCAGACAAGGAGCGCGTCTGATGTTGATCGGGAGCTCGTTCCAGGTCTTTGCTGCGATGTAGGAGAAGGCTCTTCCACCAGTTCGGACTCTGCAGATGCGAGGGGCTTCAGTGAGGGTGAGGTCGGCGGATCAAAGGTTTCTCTTGGGTACGTGGAAGGAGATTCTTTCATTGAGATATTGGGGTCTGGTGTTGTGGAGGCATTTGTAGGCATGGGTGAGCATCTTGAAGGTTACTCTCTTTTCGACAGGAAGCCAGTGGAGGTCTTGTATGTGTTGGGTGATGTGTACTTGTTGAAGAATGCCCAGAACGAGTCTGGCTGCAGTGTTCTGTTTGGTCTGGAGCTTGCGGAGCAGAGATTTGTTGATCCCGGCATAGAGGCCATGTCCGTAGTCCAGTCTGTTGGTTACGAGTTACATTTTAAGTTACACAGGTTTAGCTGGTGAACTAACTGTAATTACATCCGTGGCAAGGCAAATAAGGTTTTGCATAGTATTTCAGCCTACCAAATACATCTGTAACGTAAGCTGCACTCAAACCCCTCCCTCCCAATTTCCTTACAAAACATAATTATTGCAAGTTTACTCTGTCTTCTGAACACCATAATATGAAGCAGTTATGGGTTCTAAAAGTAATGTCTGATTCCAAGAAGGCGGCAATATGACAAGGGTCGAGACAGGGATATGTGGGGATTGTTGTAATTGAAGTGGTGCTTGGGAGGAGGGAATGGGTGGGGGAGTAACATGAGGGACGGAGACTAAGTGTAGAGATCTATGCACTCGGCAGCCAGTGCAAGAGCGATAGAAGAAGGGGAAAGATGGCCAATGCCAAAGAATATAGTTCCAGAAACACAGATGGAAGCAGTACTTCAGGTGTGGGAAACTGATAAGAGACGCAAACGAGGAACAACACAGGAACAAGCATTGCTATATGCAGGAAATAGTTCTACAGCCAATAGACATAGCAGAAAAGTATGTGGAAAGCGCAGAAATCAATGAAAAGCAACTAAAGCAAGGAGGCGGTATGTATGCCCCTTTTACAATTTGTATTAAATACAATAGATTTAACAAGGCACTGTGCAGGCGAAACCTAAAACGGGCACCACCCGGAAATTCATCACAAATTATGCCACAACATGAAACAACATACCACTACCCCTCTATTGTGTACTCCTTCAGGATCCAACAAACCTCAACACAAAGTGCCAAGCTTCAACATACAGAGCGATAACACACAGTTATAGCATAATAAACTATGTCACAGCACAACCACTGCCTAATGTATTAAATAATTAGTGCTGGGGACAAAGGTTTTTCTCAGAAATCAGTTGCAGGCTCTACTGAATGTCAGGCATGCAAATATCAAGCTTGTCTAGTTCTGATTCCACCTCTTGCCTCTTTTATCCATCACCATATACTCCTTGTCCCTATATTTGTATCTTCTAAGTTCATTTTCATCCCTTCCTTCTCCTTCTGTCACTATTTTCCTACATTTGCTATCTTCCATCTTTTCCCCTTTTCTGTCTTTCTCTTGGTCAAAGTGTGAAAATACCAAAAGTGCAGCTCACAAAATGAGAGCTTGTGGCTCCATCTGCAACCAATATTTCAAATTAAACACTGAACACAACATACAGCATTAGCTGCAGTAGACCTCACCACAACATACTGCAGCACAAAAAAAACAGGCCATTATATGAAGCACCATAAAACATTGTGACCATGACCCAACAGATCTGACACAGCCCACCATGTCATGTCTCAAAATACCATGATACAACACACCACCGCCAAATCATTCTGGCGCAGAGCACGTCACACAACACTGGGGTAAAATACACCAAAGTGCAATGCTCCAAGACAGTTACTACCAAGAATACAGCACTATGCAGCAGGAAATATTGATGCAGCCAATGCTTTAAATGGGGCGAAAGGTGCGTGGGGAATCTCTAAGAGAGGCATAGCCAAAGAAGCTTAACTGGGAATCCTTTCCAACGGGCACGACCTTTATACTAAAGGCGTGGTTTAAAATATATTAACTAAAATACTGTACTTCACACAGTGTGCCACCTGACCCATATTTGAGTGACTGTCTGGGATTTTGCCAATATTCCACCCAGGCTTGCCACAGAACTACAAACGCCTGACTTATTGGCTTTGCCAATGATTGTTAGCTGTAGCAGAATTAATAATAAAAAACCTTTTCTTTGAAATAGTGAAATTGAAAATGTTTCCATTCTGAAAACATGTAACTATGAATGAAATATTACCGAGGTCTTTGCAGGAGGTTTTAGTTTTCAGAGTGTCTCAAATCTCTTCCATTCTTCCCTTCTCACCTTTTCCTTCTGCAGTCTCTCACTTTGTTAGATACTTGTGCTCTTTTTATCCACATATTCCCCTGAAATCCTCCATCTCCATTGCTCACCCTTTTCCAGTATGACATTTCTCACATATGCAAGTTTTTCTCCAATATGCAACCTGTACACTCCGCACAGAGGCCAAGGATTGGATGTGCATTAATCTGCAGATCTATATAACTCACTGACCGTCACTGTGAGAAATTCCACTGCTTTCTGGCTCAGTTTAAAGGCGTTCAGTCATGCCCTGCCATTATAACACTCACAAAACCTGAATTCACTCAGACATTTGACAATACAAGAGTCATATATTGCATGAAAAAAATACAGCAAAACATCATCTTCAGAAAAGTACAGAATCATAGGGAATTCAAGATTCAATAAAACGTTATATGTAAACAAGGAGTTCATCAGAGGCATGGATTTTAAGGGTTTGTATCTTTATTGTTAAGAAGGCGACCAGTGTTTTTGCCAGGGTCCGAGAAGGACTGCCTAAGTACTGCAGGGTTAAGGACCCGACAGGACCGGCCCCTCTTTAAGGCATGGCGGCAGAATATTTTATCACAACACACTCAAAACACCACTAGGGGGCGTTGTTGCCCCCTGCAAAATCAGCCCTGTCAAAATATTCAAACCAGCCGCTCACTGCAAGGTACCACACATACAGGTGGCCATGGGGTTCTGTTTGGCAGCTCCCCCTGCTCTGAAAGCACCTGAAATGCCAGAGTCGCAGAAGGAAAGGCCTGATAAGAGCTAATCAGAACTAACAAATGCTCGTTAGTGGCGACGAGCCCTCATACTCCAGAATCACACCTGGAGCGAGACAGCACGAGTATGAGAAAAAGCGAGCGCTGGAAAGAACGTCACGCGCATTCACCCTTGGGATGTGAGCGGCACGCCGCGACAATGCAGTAGTAACACGTGTTCGTGTCAAGGATTTCTCCCCGCGTGCGGTGTGTGTGTAGGAGGGAGGGGCGCGGCGGTATGTTCTCATTTCTTTACTCCAGCTCCGCCTTCATGTTGCGTGCGTGCTGGCTCGCTGTCTGTCCTCACAGAAGACCATTCTCACAGCAGCCCCCTAAAGATAATGCAGAGCGTCATTACGACAGTGCCCCTGTTCCCATAGCTACCCCTACGATACTAGATACGGAAGGCATGTCCAGGAATGTGAAAGGGGACGACTGCGCGGAGGGAGACGCTTTGACGCAGAGATCGGCAAAGCTGGTATTACAAACCATTATGGCATCCCTAAGCTCCTGCTCTTGATCTGGCAAACAGATGACGGTTTCTGGAACCAACAAAGCGCCGAAAAGCAACGATTATCCAAGATCATTCACTTTGACGACTATTCTGTGTGAAAGTAGACAAATCGTGGCTTGAATGCGCCTCAGCTCTGTAGTCTACCAGCAGAAGGAGTGCTTCGAACCCAGGGCAAAAATGGGTGTATAAGGATGAGTCAAAATTATATTAAGCTCTAATTGGCGACAACTGCCCATATTATGTTTTATTTCATGACATATTCATTAATAATTACAAATGTGATAAAATAAACTGATGTCACATTTCTTGATATACACCGAGGCCCTGCATTTTTAAAACTCCCGAGCTGCTCTTTAGTATCTTGAACAGAGGTGTTCTGGAAAATCTAAATGATTAAAACTCACTTTCAACTTTCTTTGATGGGTCTATCAGCAAAACTGGGTCCTGTGATTTGGAGCATGGATGAGCTGAAGACCTCGACGTTATCCCCACCTTGGGAGCCTTCCAGAATCCGACCTCTGCATCCAGATCAAGAGGCTTTAGAAAGAAGAGTTCAGGTTTAACTCTGTCTCTCGGCGGTGATTAAGAGTTCCTCTTCTTCTTGCGGGAAGGGTTTCACTGGTTGCTTTGATATGCGCCGCGTGCGTGCCTGTAATTAGCGCTGCGGCCGCAATGAACAAGGGACACGGCTTGTTTAGTTAACCACGTGGTCCCGATTGCCTTAGCCAACCACACCCCTCTATTTTATAGCCGGCGTGTGACGACATGTGCCATCGCTAGCATGAGGCCTCTGAGGGCAGGTAGACTGCACCGCTACCCCGCCGGAGGACCCTACATTCCTTCCAACCTTTATTAAACAACAAACAAAACATTGAATACGTTGATCAGTTACCAGTCACTATGAGATTCCAGTCCTTGGTTCATCACACCATGAACCCTGCTAGGCGGGAGGATAGAGCCAGATTGCTTCTCAGGCCATATCTGGAGTGTTCTCCCGTGAGGAAGGCAATGATGGGGTCATTTCCTGCGAGACCCACCCTCTGGAGGTCTCGCTGGGGAACTTGGCAATGCTCTGTCTGGCGTTCCAAACAGCAAAGGGGTGCCTTGGTCAGATCCGTCCAGATCTTCTGCGGGGATCGTCCCTTGGTCATCATCCGTTCCTTCATCCCCTGGCTGTTGACGTGGTCTGGCCTCCAGGTTGTCCAATAGCGGCTGGTCCGGAGTTCCGGTGTATACTTTTTTAAAGAAGGATATGTTGCGTGTGATTTCCTCGGTTTCTCTCCTGGCTGTTATCATTGTGCCGGTTTGGTGGATGAATGTCCATGGCTAATGTTCAAACACAAGCCGGAACTTGCTCCCAGGGTACCTGTCCTTAACGTAGACTCTGTCCCCAACATTCTGGCTCGTCTGTCGGTGCTGGCATGGTCATTGGTACTGGTCCTATTGGTTAGGACCTTTCAGGCGTCGATCAGAGATTGGGTCCAGCTTGGGTGATGCAGGATGGTGTCTCGCACTACTCGGCCCTTGCTTGCCAGCCCCGGCGCCGCCTCGGTCGTCAGATGGGGCGTCAACCGGTATTCCCTCAGGAAGCTGTGTATATCTCACTCGAGTGGTGCTCCGTCCGCGTGTGCAATGCATATTACCTTGTTGAGAGTACGCATGAACCTCTCTACTTCCCCATTTGCTTGGGGCCAGTGCGGGGTCACTTTCCGGTGTTGAATGCCCCAGGCCTTGAGATAGTCTGCAAATTCTAGTCCCTGGAAAGGTGGGCCGTTGTCTGTTTTCACCACCTCGAATATCCCATAGATTGCAAATGTTTTCTCTAGCTTAGTAATCACTTCCAAGGCTGTCTGACTACCTACAATCTCGATTTCTGGGTACTTTGTGTAGTCATCGATGGGAGGTGTCCAAAGTCAACACTCACACACTCCCATGGCAGTTGGGGATTTTCTTCAGTGATGACAGGGTGAGGGCGATCTGGTTGGCCTGATACCTGGCACCATGAGCACGTTCTGACCGTCTATTCAACCATTGGGTCCATCCCCGGGAACCACACCTTGGCGTCAGCCGACTCTTTGTTTTCACCATGCTTTGATGTCCCCCGTGTGCGAGATCCACGGTTTGTTAAGCAAGGCTTGATGGGATCACCAGTCGCGGGCCTCTGAGTAGACAGCCACTGCTGTCGACCGAAAGTTCATCCTTGACCCGCACAATTGACTCCAGGTCGGTCTTTGCTTGCGGCGTTCGTCTGGTCATAGTGGACTGAATGGGGCGCCAGTCATTTGCTTGAATCGCTATTATGGCCAGTTGCAGGCATTCATCGGTCAAGGTGGCTTCTACAATGGTTTCAAGACTCATGGGAAGTGGTCGGGATCTGTCCGATACGAGCCAGACATATTCTTCGGTTTTTGGCATCCTCATCTTCCGCTTTGATGGCGGCCCTAGGATGTCTCGAAAGGTAGTCCACCGGGTTGGATGAGCCTGGCTTCTATCCTACACGATAGTCATACCCCTGCAGCTGAAGGATCCCTTTTTTCGATCCTCGGGGGAGGCTTGGATGCTGACCCTTGAAACAGGGGGATGAGGGGTTTATGGTCGGTGGATACTGTGAATGAATGGCCGTACACATAGATGTGGAAGTGCGACAGGCCCAGTGGATGGCGATCGCTTCTGGTTATATCTGAGAGTATCTCTTTTCCATGTCTGTCAGGGAGCGGCTCGCGTATGCAATCAGGGCACACTCTCCATTGCCCTGTAACTGGGGGAGCACGGCTCCTAGCCCATATGGACTGGCATCAACAGCGACGTTCGTGGATCGTGCCGGGTCAAAGTACAACAGTGTAGTGTCTGCCGACACGGCTGCTTTGGTGTCCTTGAAGGCTTGTTCCTGGTCGGGGCACCACTTCCAAGTGGTGGTGTACTTCGTCAGTTCCCTGAGGGGCTTTGTGAGGTTGGATAAGCCCGGGACAAACTGCCCGCAGATGTTCACCATCCCTAGGAAGCTCCTTTTTTCCGTGATATTGGAGGGTGCTGGGGCTTCTTGGACATCTCGCACCTTGTTGGGGTCCGGAACCACTCCTTCATTGGAGAACGTGCAGCCAAAGAAGCTGATCTTGTTTTTTAACAACTGGCACTTTTTTTTGTGTAGGGTCAGTCTGGACTCTTTGATCCTCTGGAGAACCCTGTGAAGTCTACGGTGGTAATCTTCCATCGACAATGCGTATATTAGCAGGTCTTCACTTACGTTCAAAACACCGGGAGCCCGCTGAGGACTTCACAGATGGTGTTTTGGAACACCTCCGTGGCACTCAAGATCTCGAAATTGAGGCGTCGGTATCTCCTGAGACCGACGTGTGTAGAGAATGTGGTGATGTATCGAGAGTTCAGGTGTAATGGCAGTTGGTGATAGCCAGACCGTAGGTCTATCTTCGAAAACCATTTTGCGCCGTTCAGTTCTCCCAAGATGTTGTCAATTGTGGGGGTTAGGTGATGTTCCCTTTTCACCGCTGCATTTGGGAGGTGCATGTCGACACAGATGCAGACCTGCCCTGGCTGTTTCGGTTTCCATGCCACTATGATCGGGGACACCCATGGGGTAGGTCCACTAACCTTCTCTATAATCCCTTGCTTCTCCAGTGCTTCTAGCTCTTCTTCGACCTTCTTGCGCAAGTGGAATGCAATGCGCCTGTGCCTCAGCGCCATCGGTTGGACTGATGGGTCAATGTGGAGAGAAACTTCTTTCCCTTTCAGGTATCCAATGCCTTTGAAGACGTCTTCAACTCCTCCATGATGGCCTCCAGTTCTTCCTCTTGTACCGCCATGGCAAATGAGATCAGCCTCAGTTCTTCTGCTGATTGTCCGCTTATCAGCATTCCACTTCCTTCCTTGGTCACATACACTGTGGTGGGAATTTTGGGGTCCTGGTGCCTAAGATGGGTGTCTTCTGTCAGTATGTAAATACCCTGATCCTTGCTTCGTGTAATGGCGGGCGTGGACTTAGTTGATTGTACACATTGGCAGCCATTAGTTTGATCGAGGCCCCAGTGTGTATGGTGGCACTCACATCCTGGTGGTGGATCTTGATTCTACACCTTGGAAGTCGTTGTCTCTTCCGTCGTGGCTGGTCTAATGCGAATACATAGTGGACCGGGTAGTCTCCTGTGTCATTGTCCATGTCTTCACTGTCTGTGCTGCTTCTTTCCATGATTTTGAAGACAGGCATACCCCCGCGAAATGGTTCATCCACCCGCAAGCAGTGCACTTCTTCCCTCTCACTGGGCAGTCCTGCATGCGATGGGGGCACGCCTCCACAGTAGTCACATTCCTTTTTCTTGTCTTGCTGTCTTTTCCCTGAGTTCTGGCATGCTTTGGGCCTCATCACGTTCGCCTTTTCCACCACGTTGACTTGTTCCATCTTGATGGATCGGTGGAGGGCAGCCTCCATGTGAGATGATCTGGCTTGTGACAGTTCTTTTGACCGGCCAGGGCAGGGCTGGACTGGCTACCGGGCAGTTAGGAATGCTGCTGAGCTGGGGGGTGATTTCGTTAATGGGGACCTGCATGAGCTAAACGAAATTCGTTTTGCTTTCAGTATTTCGCAGCACACGTAGGTCTCCATGGACGAAATCAGTCTCCACTGCAGTAAAATCAGGCAGCAGCTCGGCAGCATTCCTAACTGCCCAGTAGCCAGTCCGGCCCTGGGCCCAGGGTGAGGATGTCCGCTAGAGACTTGCCTGACTCTTGAAGGATGTTCCCTCTGAGCTTGGATGAGTAGCACCCTTGTATTATTCGACCTTTGATTTCTTCCTGTTCATCTTGAAATCCGTACGTGCTGGCCAGTTCTTTCAAATGCCCGTGGAATGCGTCGGACAACTCCTCCACTTCTTGCTTGGCCTTGCGAAAGATGAATCTTTCATAGTGCCTGTTCGTCATCGGCTCGAAGTGTGCATTTAGGGCGTTGAGCAGCGTCACATACGTTTTGGGTGTGGCCTCCACAAGTGTTTTGTAAATGCGATGGCTATCTTTGCCTCCTAGATGGAGGAGTAGGGCTCTGCGCCTGTCTCGGGCTATGCCCACCCCTTCAAAGTAAATTTGGAGACAGTCGGTCCAGTCCCTCCATAGCGGGGCAAGGGATGAGGGGGCGCCGTCCACCACAAAGGGCTCAATGGCTGGGATTGGCGCCATCTTGGCGCACATGCAGTCACATGTCGCGGCACATACACTGCCTACCTCCTTGGTGTGGTAGTAGTCATCTGTCTGAGGGTGACGGAGGCGCAGTCGGGTTCCCCCTCTGTGCCCTGTGGGTGCTAGGACTCACTGTGATGTCCTCCTCTTCCTGGGTGCTGGGGGCACACACGTGTGTGGCCTGTGACAGGGTGTGTAGAGATGGCTCCTCTTCTTTCCAGGCACTTTCAGGGGCTGCAGGGCCCTTACTGGAGGTAGCAGACTCGCCAGGGGCACACAGGAGGCCTGCGCAGAGCTGTTTGCTCCCACATGGTTGCACGGCCTAGATCACAGGCTCTAAACCACTCCGTAGATCAAAGCACACTAATTGCGGTAATTGGGCTTGTTACCGCCTCGTCGTCAGTGTGATATGCACCCCATGCGTGCCTGTAATTAGCACTGCTGCCGCAATGAACAAGGGACACGGCTTGTTTAGTTAACCGTGTGGTCCCGACTGACTGAGCCGGGCCACGCCCCTTTATTTTATAGCCGGCGCATGATGGCACGCGCCAGCGCTAGCGTGAGGCCTCCGAGTGCGGGTAGTCTGCACCGTTGTTGCAAAACCTTTATTGATCTTTTACAAAAGTACATCATTATTGGCCTACAACCCTGGGGCCGGCCTCAAACCAACACAGTCTTGACTCAGGATTAATATACTTTTCTATATGAATGCTGACGTTGGTCGAATGCGTTGTCGATGATGTCGCCGCTTATATAACAATATTGCAATAGCGGTCCTGCGTTTTGCACTTCTTTTTATCTTAAATTAACTAAACTAACCATAACCTGAAACTTAGAGACCTAACCATAATACGCGTTGCAATCCATACATCTTTGTCTACAATCCGTGTGTAATGACAAATAGTAACAGTGTCGTGGTACAGCGGAACCTATCAGGCATCTTATCAACACAAGAATAGATATCAATTAGATAATCAGGCCTTACGATCCCCCCACGTCTTCATCATTCAATGTGAGCAAATAATCTGTTAGATAGCACCAAAAGTCTTTAGGTCTGGATTTCGCTGGCAAATCTTCCTCATACGTTATAAGCTTATCTCTGCAGCTGGACATATCTTGCATCCATCTGGACAACTTAGGCACTTTTCTACTGTGCCAGCATTGTGCAACCTGCCTTTTGGCCAATATACCGAAACTGCACAGAACTTTCGTCTAGTGGATTTAAGGTGTGGTACTAGCCCCAATAGGCAAACCTGTATCGTGCAGTCCACTGCAGTACCCAGCATAACGGAGAGGGTTCTGCTTACTTCTACCCAATAGTCCTGTACTTTTATGCAGCTCCATGCTAAGTGTGAAAAATCTGCGCCATCTATACCGCATCTCCTGCATCTGTCCTCCGTCTGACCACCAAATTTGCTCATCCGTGCGGGTGTATAATATGTTTGGTGGAGGAATGTATAATGAATGATTCTAAGGTTACCATTCGGGGTGAGGATCTGCGTCAGTGTGCATGCTTGCACCCATTCTTGGTCTGTCAGAGGTTCTAGAAATACCCTGTCCCATCGTGTTTTGGCTTTCCCCGTGTCGTGCGGTATTTCCTCCTGTGCCTTATAGTCTGGATACCAAGTGCGCCGTGTCTGCTGTTGTAATAACCATTTGCAGTGTGTTCAGGCTATCAGGCTCAGTAGGGAATGAAGGGTATAATTCTTTTAAAGCACTTTTCAATCTGTGATATGTGAAGTGAAACATAGGTGATTTGTTCTGAATATATGTAAGGTCTGTAGCTTCCAGAAATTCGCCCTCGTTAAATAGATCTCCCATTTTGTCAATTCCTGCCCTCTGCAGCAACGTCATGCCCACTTTCTCCCCAGTTACTGATAGTGCCTGATGGTGATGCAGTGGCATTGCGGGTGCATATAGCGGTGTTTTATGTGCTAATTGAGCTAGTTTTTGCCAGGCTCTAACCGTCACATCTACTGAGTTGATGTCTCGTGCATTCAGTGGTTGTCTAGTGTGGGATATAACTGCTGTCAGTGGGACTGGTGCAGCGTCATCCCTTTCGATGGCGGTATGGGTGAGATATGGTATTTCGTGGTACCAATAGGCAGCATAGTGCGTCTGTGCGCACAAGAAATATAGCAGAAAATCTGGTACTCCGAAACCTCCGCGCACATAGGGAAGGCTAAGCGTCTGGAGGTCGATGCGGGCTTGTTTGCGTGCCCATATGAGTTTCAACACCAACGTTTTTATACGGCGAAATACTTCTGCAGGGGGCGTGATGGGGATATTGTTAAAAAGGTACAGCAGTTTAGGCAGCATGTTCATTTTGACAATCGCAATGCGATCTGCAAGGGACAATGGTAATTGAATCCATCTTTGTACCTTATCCTCCAGTTTGGAAATTACTGCACCATAGTTTGATCTAATTACCTCCACCGGGTCTCTGTGATACATCACCCCTAAGTAGCGTATGGGTTCGCTTTGCCATTCTAACGGGTATTCCGTCGCAAACGGGGTCGTCATGTCCGTGAGTGGGATAATTGAAGACTTAGTCCAGTTTATAGCTAGCCCCGAATGTCCTCCAAATTGGATATATTCTCTCAGTAGTTCATTTAAATGTGTATCTGGGTTACGGACATATAAGAGCATATCGTCCGCATATAGAGATATGTGAAGAGGTCTTGAAGTAAAACGGAGGACCGATGCTTTGAAGTTTTGTCTAATTATGCAAGCTAAGGGCTCGAGCACAAGAGCGAACAGCAAGGGTGATAGTGGGCACCCTTGTCTGGAGCCTCGTTCAATTTCAAAAGTGTTAGAGACATACCCATTTATACGCACCCTAGCACATGGATTGGTGTAGATCAACGTCACCCATTGGATGAACCGTTTAGGAAAGCCCATCCTCTGCAACACAGCAATCAGGTATCTCCATTCTATGGAATCAAACACCTTGGCGGCTTCGAGTAAAACCGCTGCCGCCTTTGTAGTGGGCTGTAAGTAGTGTGACAAAGCAAATAGTGCTCGAGTGTTGTGTGACGTTGATCGTGTGGGTAAGAACCCTGCCTGGTCTGGGAGAACTAATTTCGTCATCAATGGGGTTAGGCGAACTGCCAGTAGTTTCGCTATTATTTTGGAGTCAGTGTTGATGAGTGACAGCGGTCTATAGGAGTCGCATTTTTCCGGGTCTTTGGAGGGTTTGAGAAGAGCTATTATCACCGCCTCACGAAGTGTGGGAGGTAGCTCTTTCTGGTCGAACGCCGCCTCAAACATGTCCACTATGTGCGGAGCAAGAAGATCTACATATTGTTTGTAGAATTCATTGGTGTACCCATCCGGGCCAGGCGCTTTACCGTTGGGGAGGGTCTTAATTACTTCAGATACTTCTTCTATTGAGATTGGCATCGCTAAATATTCTCTGTGTCCGTCCGATAGCCACCCGATTGCTACATCATCTAAATAGTGGAAAATTTCTTCCCCGGATGCAGTCGGTTGTGATTTATATAATGACGAATATGTGTCTGCAAAGCTGTTCAATATGCCCTCAGCTTGTGTGTGTATATTGCCATCGTCCGATTGGATCTGTAGCACAGCCGAGTGACTCTTGCCCTCGCATATTTTATGTGCTAGCACCTTGCCTGGTCTACCACCCTCTCCAAATGTCCTAGCGGTGTGTTTTTGGTCTAGATATTTAATTTCATCTTCAATGAATGTTTGATGCTCTGAATGTACCTGTCGCAGCTCAGCCAGCAAGACGGTATCTTGCGTCGCTTCGAACGCTGTCTCAAGCTCTCTCATGCGTCTTTCACATCGCTTTATCTGGTGTCGGATGTCTTTTAGTATGCCAATCGTAGTTGTCATACAGACCCCCCGTATAGTGGCCTTGAAAGCCTCCCACAGAAGCAGCGGGTCATCCACCACCGGTTCGTTTATGTGAAAATATTCTTTGATCGCTTTTTTAGTAGTGTCGTCATAGACAGTGTCAGTAAGTGCACGTGAATTGAACCGCCAGTGGAATGGAGGTGGAGTGTAGTGTGGAATCGTCAGTTGTAGCAGTACTGGGTTATGATCCGATAAGGTGCGTGGTAATACGCTCACACGTGACGTCCATAAGGCAAGAAATCGAGCGCCCTGATTTTGTTGGACCTATCAGCGCCGTTCGACACTGTCAGCCATGCCTTGCTCTTGGAAAGACTGAAGGATTTTGGGATTAAGGGCTTGGCCTTTCAATGGTTGCAATCTTTCCTTACAGGAAGGACCCAAAAGATACAACTGGGGGATGAAACATCTGAGATGGGGATTCTAGAGTGCGGGGTCCCACAGGGGTCTGCCCTGTCCCCGCTCCTATTCAATCTCTATTTGCAACCGTTGATTGCTTCTTTGGCCACCATGGGCTGTAAAGTCTTTAACTACGCGGACGACACGCAATTGCTGTTAAGTGTCGATGACACTATGGCCGCACAACTCCAAGCTCAGAACATCTTGCGGTTTACAGTTCAATGGATGACGGATAACCTGTTAAAAATTAACCCAGACAAGACTGAGGTATTAGTGATTTCATCCACTACCTCACCTTGGTGTGATCTCTATTGGCCCACGGAGTTAGGTCCTGCTCCAAAACCAAGCCTGTTTGTAAAAAGCTTGGGGATCAAGCTGGATGGTGATCTGTCAATGGCCCCTCAGATCTCTTCGGTTGTGGGCAGCTGTACAAACATCATTCGGCAACTGCGGAAGTTAACTCCTGTCCTCTCACAACCCATGATGCGATCAATAGTAGCAGCCACCATCATCTCCAGAATTGATTATGGTAATGCCCTTTACCTTGGCTTACCTAAAACTCTGACCAGTAGGCTTCAGGTCATAATGAATGACGCTGCTCGGTTGATCTTTAGACTCCCGAGGAGATCTAAAGCTACTCCCCTACTTCAAAGCTTGCATTGGCTCCCCATTAAAGAAAGAGTGGAATTAAAGAACTTATGTACGGCCCATATGGCAATTTACGGCAAGGCCCCAGCCTACATTAAAGATCGTTTGCAGCTGTATTGCCCTATGAGAACACTTCGGTCCTCAGACTCCCAGCTACTGGTCTGCCCTCGCTACAGATTAGTGACTAAGGGAGGGAGAGCCTTTTCAGTGTTAGTCCCCCAGCTATGGAATAGGCTGCCTGGGGTGCTGCGTGGGGAAGGAAATCTGTTACGATTTAGAAAGAGCCTAAAAACGCTACTGTTCAGTAGAAGCACGAGCATAGTATAATCGAGCTACGGCCTCTGCTTCCACTCTGCCAAGTTATTGTTTATTACCATCTTTCCAAGCGCTTAGAGACCTGCAGGTGATTAGGCGCGATATAAAACCACAATAACAATAACAATAACAATAACAATGTTATTAGTGCCCAGCCAGTAGTCCAGGCGTGACCAGCTATTGTGTATCGCTGATATGTGAGTGGCTCCCGGCGTATCATTGTTCTTCTGCCGCCATATGTCTGTTAGTGAGATGTCTTGTAGCATGTGCATCAATTTGGTCCTTGCTTGTCTATGTTGTTCAACAGAATGTATGGATCGATCGACCCCATCAGTCATTGTTACATTCCAGTCTCCCCCACATATAATATTGGTGTTGGTGAACGTTTGTAAATGCCCCCATATTTCCTGAAAGAAGTCTGGCGAGTCTATATTTGGACCATATACATTTAGAAGCGTTAAGCTTTGTCCTCTTAAAGTGCCGGAAACCACTACATATCTCCCATTAGGGTCCTGTATCACTCGATGTATTTTAAAGTTCACCCCTTTCCTGAGCAGGGTGATCACCCCTCTTGAATACGATGAGTATGTGTCAGCGTAAGTCGCTTCGGCCCAGCGTTTACCTATGTGTTGCTGTGTATTTGGTGCAATATGAGTCTCCTGTAGTATGGCTATGTAAATATTCCATCTACTCAAATAGGCGAACACTTGTCTGATTTTACGTGGTTGCGTGAAACCTCTAATATTCCACGTTAGAAATTTTAGGTGTGGTCTGTCTGCATCTGTTGTGTCTTGGGTCATCTATAAGGCCATGACATCCCATAAATTAACGATTGGTAGTCCATTCTCAGCATGATAGTGCTCTCAGTGTCAATGAGCCCGACATTACCCCGCCATATCATGTTAATTATCACAACAACTTCAATAGCGATTGGTCTCTGAACATGAACTTTACCCTTACCCTTCAACCCCCCGCCCACTCCAGCAACCCAAACCTGCCGAAGCCATTTACCCTTGGAGTAGATACCCATAAACTAAAGCAATTTAGAACAAACTGTTGTGGGGAGTACCCTTGGGAGGTCCGCCTGGGGCGCAACTCAGCACCCAATCAAATGGGCGTGGATGGCTCTTCTACAAATTTATACAACCATGTTTGTTGGACATGTCCCTGCGATCCCCCCCCCTCCCACCGCAACCTGGCGAACAATACTGTTGTCATTAAAGCAATGGATCGATGTGATGCAACCATTCTTTTGTGAGGTCGTTTTGCAGTGACGTTCTCGCAGTACATGCCAGTCATAGACGTGCCGTTATTACTCCTCTTAGTATTGCACTTAGACCGTAAACATTAAACATCCATACCCACTCTATGTTTGTGGCAAAGAAAACTCTGCCCCATCTCCTGACCCTAAAGCATCACATATGCGCAGTCCTGTACTCGACCGTGCTGCTCCATGCAGTGTGGGCCGCGGGGTGGATAAGAACGTGCAGCTACAATAATAGCCTCAGTTTAGGAGTACACACAGCCTTTCAGCCCAAGAATTGTGTCTATAGTTAGTGCATTGCACGATTGTCTCATGTTCCAGGGCCCCCTTCTACGCAGCATATCTCTCATTACCCACCAACACATAGTAAATCCAAAGTTTTTGGTCTGCGTAGGCTGCATGATCCCGCCCCTCAGCCATCTCAATCTAGGCCTCAGGCCATGGTGTTAGAACGCCGTTATTGTCATCCAAGTGAGTTCCAAGGTTGGGCCCGTTCCTGTCAAAGGGAGTATCTTCCCTCCACCTCCGCGGCCCCACAGGACCGTGTGTGCAGTACATCGTGGGATAGAAAGAAGTTAAGTCTTACCATAAGTCCGTTGAGGTCTACTCCCTCTCTTACTCAGTACCGTCTGAGTCCGTGTGGTGATCATCTCGTGCTCGCTGTTTGTTGTGCTGTACCACCTTCTTCACGAATTCTTGAGCTGCCTTTGGGGACTGTAACACCACTGCTTTGTCCTCCCATGTGACTCGTAGTCTCGCCGGATACAGCATGGAGTATCCCACGTTGAGTTCTCTCAGTTTTGACTTTACTGATGCAAATTCCTTCCTCGCTTGTTGAACAGCTATTGTATGATCTGGGTAGAACTCTAAAGTGTTGCCTTGATGCGTGATCTTCCCTTTCTCACACGCCAGGCGCAAAATAGTGTCTCTGTCACGGTAATTTAGGATTCTTGCTACGATTGGGCGTGGCGACGCTCCCGGTCTTGGCCTGGGCACAAGGGACCTGTGGGCTCTTTCGACAATGAGAATTTGGGATAGGGCCTCCGTACCAAAAATGTCTCTGCACAATTGTTCTATGTAGACCTCCATCTTGCCCGTATTGGTCGACTCTGGGAGGCCAGTGATGCGTACATTATTTCTTCTGGAGCGAGCTTCTAACTCTTCCTCCTTTGCTTTGATCACTTCTAGGACGCGTTCCATGCCAGTACATTTGCTGGTCGTAGCATGCGCCTCATCCTCCACCGATGATATCCTGGCTTCGGCAGTTTCCAGTCGTTCGCCATGTTTCTCGAGCTTGTCGGACATCCCGTCCATTCTACATGTTAGGTTATCCAGTTTACCGTTGATATCCTGGACATTCGCCTGTATTGACAGTAGTATCTTTTCCACGTTTGAGGTAGCTTCCATCGTCGGTGCCCCTTCTCCCTCAGGCGATTGTTCGGTGATTTTTGGTGTTTTTTTATTCTCAAAGGAAATCTTTTGTTGTTGTTTATCTGGCTTTCCCATTGTAAGAGCCTCAGACGGTTGCTTGTCCGTCGATTGTCGCGTGAATCTGGTGGTTCTAGCTGCCACCGCCGCCCTCGGTCCCCTTGCGGCAATCGTGGGGCACACCTCAGTCAAAAGGTTCGCCAGCTCTCTCCTACGCGTTTTTATCCCCCAGTTGATCGGTAGTCCACAGTGAGCGTAATTATTGGCACGGTTGGATGGTTTCTCGGCGTGGAATCACCTCTGCGCTGTAGCACGAGTGCAACGACGCGGGTCTAGCAGGCCGGTTGTGTCTCCCAGTAGCGCGCCTTTTCCATAAGTAAAATGTCGCTGTGGGTCGTAGCCTCTCGGGGTTGCTGATTGTGTGCTGGTGCGGCGACAGACCTCTTTATGACAGCGCCCTCATTATACCGCTCCCGGCAGGGTGTTCGTCTCTTTTGCTATGTGTAATGCCACCTGCCAAAGGTGGGGCAGTGGAGCTGTTCATTTACGTGTGGGTGGCAGCAGGTGCGTGTATCCACCGATGCTTAACTGGCTCTTGCCGTGGTAATGGCTGCAACATCACGAGGAGAAGTGTCCCTCCGCCCTCATCACCAACTTATCCATGTTTACATCCGTTACCTGCTTCGGTGGTCACACTAGGCAGTGGGCAGCAGCACACGTGTGCTTACGTGGCCTATCCGTGCTTGCAGTATTCGAAATTCGGCTGGCAGCCCACCGTTATCGCGCATTCACAGCATCCAGAACCGGGAAACAGCTTGTACCCAAATCAGAGGCAGATGTATCTGGAGCGGTGTTGCTCCCATGGCGATCGGCACATCACAGTCCCTGGCCCCGTATGCAATTCAGGGGCCGATCTTCCCGCGTCTGCGCGCCCTTTTCCCCAAAAGCGTTAGTTGCAGTGAAGCTCCGCACCTCAGATGTGTCCAGGCTGCTCCGATCCCAGCGAACAACCCTCGGCCAGCAGCGCGTTAATTTTAGATCCTGTCCCACCTCGCAGACAGTCCTGCACAGCGCTATCCCCGGGTCAAACAGCTTCGGCTTGCACAATCCCGATGGGCGCCGCCATTTTATGTTCTAGAGACCGGAGTCTCTTAAAGGAGCCAGGCATCGTTTTAATCATTTTGTCTTGTACGCTCCTTACTGTATAATTCCCCCAGTCATCCGCCGTGCTGATGTCCTCTACCTTAAGTCTGCTGTTATAACCCGCCTATGGGGTCCAGGGCTCCCAGTTCCTCGATGGTCTAACCGTTCCTCGCAGCGGTGTCCGCCATCTTGTTAACTCGCTCCGATCACTGCCGCTTTCAGCGCTGTTTTTTGGCATGAAACTCGATGTAGTGGTCACCACAAGCGCTTCATCTGGTGCTGGGTGCATTCATACCACTTAATCCTCGGTTTGCGGCGGTCGGGGGGGGCTTTCGACCGGCTCAGACAGCGTTATCCAAGCCTTCCGGCGGAGCTGCGTTTTTACTCAGCCATCCCGCTGTGCGCCCCCTAGAGCCTCCCTCGCAAAATATAAATTCTATACAAAAATCAATCCTTTATGCCACTTCCCTCAAGGAATGCAGAGCCAGTAGGACATACTCTAATGTGATAAACAGCATTTGTGAATGCCTCTGTTTACATGAGCTTCCATGTTAAAGCAGAACTGTTGACATTGCCAGTGTCATTTCGGCGAGGAAGATAAACTGGAGGTCAAGTGTGCTAAGCCTAGCCTCCATGACACCCAAAACCACGTTTTCTCAAAGAGAGGCGGTCCAAAGGCTTTCTATAGTATTTCATGACACATCGTTTGGTATATTTAAGCAAGCTCAATGTTTAACCTTGCTAATTGCACGGAGGGGTCCAAAACATGCAAAAACATTAAAAAAAAGTGAAATGATGTCAAAGTTACCTATGTAATTAGTTGACATGTTAACCAAATACCACTTTAAGTTTTAAATCTAGGCAGAAGTCAATTAATAAACTTATTTTATTAGCTTAAGCAGATTATTGCAAACAGGCACATTTTTAGAAGCCCTGAAAAGTGATATTGTTTCTGTTTTGATGTAGTGTTCTGATGCAAACCAGTTTCTCCTAAAGGTAGCAGTGGTAACATGGAAAGGGTTATTGTAGAATAGTGTCAGCGCGGGAAACAACCATTACAACGCAACTTTTACAACGCACTACCATTACAACAAAACTTTTACAACGCAAAAACCATTACAACGCATGTATTTACAACGCATGTTTTTACAACGCAGGTACCTTTACAACGCATACCATTACAACGTAAGTATTGGTAAGTATATAATTATATTTTAAATTTTATATGTTTGGTTTTTTTTAAGGGGTATTTTTAGGGTTCAGGGTCAGTTTTCAGTTTTTGGGTAAAGGGGCATTTTTAGGGTTCAGGGTCAGTTTTCAGTTTTTGGGTAAAGGGGCATTTTTAGGGTTCAGGGTCAGGTTTCAGTTTTTGGGTAAAGCGGTATTTTTAGGGTTCAGGGTCAGTTTTCAGTTTTTGGGTAAAGTGGTATTTTTAGGGTTCAGGGTCAGTTTTCAGTTTTTGGGTAAAGGGGTATTTTTAGGGTTCAGGGTCAGTTTTCAGTTTTTGGGTAAAGGGGCATTTTTAGGGTTCAGGGTCAGTTTTTAGTTTTTGGGTAAAGGGGTATTTTTAGGGTTCAGGGTCAGTTTTCAGTTTTTGGGTAAAGGGGTATTTTTAGGGTTCAGGGTCCGTTTTCAGTTTTTGGGTAAAGGGGCATTTTTAGGGTTCAGGGTCAGTTTTTAGTTTTTGGGTAAAGGGGTATTTTTAGGGTTCAGGGTCAGTTTTCAGTTTTTGGGTAAAGGGGTATTTTTAGGGTTCAGAGTCAGTTTTCAGTTTTTGGGTAAAGGGGTATTTTTAGGGTTCAGGGTCAGTTTTCAGTTTTTGGGTAAAGGGGTATTTTTAGGGTTCAGGGTCAGTTTGGGGTTTTTAGGTAAAGGGGTATTTTTAGGGTTCAGGGTCAGTTGTGGGTTTTTGGGGTACAGGGGTATTTTTAGGGTTCAGGGTCAGTTTTGGGTTTTTGGGTAAAGGGGTATTTTTAGGGTTCAGGGTCAGTTTTGGGTTTTTGGGGTACAGGGGTATTTTTAGGGTTCAGGGTCAGTTTTGGGTTTTTGGGGTACAGGGGTATTTTTAGGGTTCAGGGTCAGTTTTGGGTTTTTGGGGTACAGGGGTATAAGGTAAAAATAAAATAAAATTAAATTAAATTTAAATTAAATCAATTAAATAAAATTAAATTAAATTATATTATTTTCAATTATTTTAAATTAAAAAAATAATAATATATACTTACCAATACTTACGTTGTAATGGTATGCGTTGTAAAGGTACCTGCGTTGTAAAAACATGCGTTGTAAATACATGCGTTGTAAAAGTTTTTGCGTTGTAAAAAATTTGTTGTAATGGCATGCGTTGTAAAAGTATGAGTTGTAACGTCATACATCCATGGCCATGACGTCATTTGTACCCTCCCATGGCTACTGGTCCTTTTACTGCGAGTATTACACGGTACGGTATGTGTTATTTAGACTTTGAGCACTACATTGTCCGTGCCTTCTCGCCCCTTCTTATCTTTGCCCCGTCCGCACTGCCGTTGTCCGTGCTTCCCCCCGTTGTCCGTGATGCAATGCAATAGGTCTCGTGTAAATGCGAGTCCTATTGCATTGCAAATGCTTGTTTGAAGACTGTGTTTCGCACATTGGATGCATTTCATTGATTGCTGTTTAAATATAGAGGTTACCAGGGCCATAAAAACATTTTGCAGTGACAACCGGAGTCTACCAGAACTGCTCTTATACTGCTTTACATAGCCATGATGTTAAGCGAAGAGGGTGTAAAGAGCTACTGTACTGTTCAATTCCACAATACTAACAACGCTTTCAAAATTAGAAACCTGTCATTAGAATGCGCCATGTTGTGGAAGTAGTTTTGTCTCTCGTTGTGAGATTCTAACATCAGCATGTGACGCATATGCTTCATGGAGGCAGCCATGTCAGAGTTAGGAAGATAATAGTCCAGGGCCCTGTGCAATCGTCGCCCCGCTTTGATCACCAAGGGGACTTGCCTGTTATTAAAATGGCTACCCTTGTGACTCAGTTACACCCCCGGAGCAGTGAGGAATGTGCAGATTGGATGTATCCGCACCAGAGTACTTGTATGTTTGGGTTTAGAAGGGGCACTGGGTTACATGCTTTTTGCCAGATATCGGCATGGAGACCATTCATTCACAGACACCAGCTACCCCAGTAGTAAAGAAAGCTTCTAGGTTTAACAACTGCACAGACCCCGTAAAAACTGAGCGTTGGAAGAAAAAGTATAGTAAAAAGCAACAGAAGTGCAAGATCCCGTGAAAAGAGCGACGTAAGCCAGAGTGGCAAGTGGAGAAGGAGAGCATCAGCCATCTGGTATAGCGATACAATGAGGTAAGAGCAGAAATACTGAAACTGGACCAAAATCACCGATGACCAGCTCACCTCCTCACTCAACAACTCCACCCCAACCATCGCGGAAAATGACGACCCCAACACCGCAGTCCGAACCCTGCATAGATGGATCTCGGACAGCACCAACACCATAGCCCCCCTCAAGAAAAACAACAATACCCGTGCCAAGAAAGCCAGATGGTTTACCACCGAACTTCGAGAGTCCAGGCGCACATGCCGCCGCCTCGAAAAGGCCTGGAGAAACACCAAATCCACAGAAGCCCACAACAACTTCAGAGCCGCCACCAACGCCCACCATCAACTCATCAGAGAAACGAGGAAAAAAGCGATTGAAGACAGAATCTCCACCCACGCACACAACAGCAAGGAACTCTTCAGCATCATCAAGGAGTTCGCCCAACCCACCAGCGAGTCTACCGACATCCCTCCCTCACAAGACCTCTGCGACAAACTCAGCATCTTTTTCCACCACAAAATCAAGAGCATCTACGACAACTTCGACGAAGACAACCAACACACTGAACCCTCACCAACCACCCCCGACACCCGGAAACCAGCGATTGATGACTGGACAGCCCTCACCACCGAAGACACACTGAAGACAATGAAGTCAATCCACTCAGGGGCCCCCACGGACCCCTGCCCCCACCACATCTTCAACAGAGCCGCCAACACTATCGCACCCATGCTCCGCCAAACCATCAACCGCTCCCTGGCGACCGCCTCATTCCCCGACGACTGGAAACACGCCGAGGTCAACCCCCTCCTAAAGAAACCCTCAGCGGACCCCACCGACCTCAAAAACTACAGACCCATCTCCCTGCTCCCGTTCCCAGTGAAAGTCATCGAGAAAGCCATCAACAGCCAACTCGCCACATTCATTGAAGAACACAACATCCTCGACTCCTCCCAATCCGGCTTCAGAAAAAACCAAAGTACGGAAACCACCCTCCTCGCCGCAACAGACGACATCCGCACCTTACTGGACAAAGGATAAACAGTAGCCCTCATCCTCCTCGACCTATCAGCGGCGTTCGACACAGTCTCCCACCGCACCCTAATACGCAGACTCTACGATGCAGGAATCCAGGACAAGGCCCTCGACTGGATCTGCTCCTTCCTCTCCAGCAGGACGCAGCGGGTCAGACTCCCCCCTTTCCTCTCGGACCCCACACCTATCACCTGCGGAGTCCCCCAGGGCTCCTCCCTCAGCCCGACGCTCTTCGACGTCTACATGGCTCCACTTGCCCCCATCGTCAGAACCTACGGACTCAACATCGTGTCATATGCAGACGACACCCAGCTCATCCTCTCCCTATCCAACGAGCCCAACACCGCCAGACGCAACTTTCGAGAAGGCATGGAAGCCGTCGCCAAATGGATGAAAAACAGCTGCCTACAACTAAACACCAACAAAACAGAAGTACTCATCATGGGCCCAAACCCCGACGCCTGGAGTGACACCTGGTGGCCCACCGCCCTCGGAAACCCGCCAACCCCCACAGACCACGCACGCAACCTGGGAATCATCCTGGACTCCGAGCTCAAAATGGACCGCCAGATCAACTCTGTCTCATCTTCCTGCTTCCACACCCTCCGCCTCCTTCGTAAGACCTTCAAATGGATCCCCCTCAAACACCGAAAGACAGTCACTCACGCCCTGGTCACCAGCAGACTCGACTACGGCAACGCACTCTACGCCGGAATAAACAAAAACCTCATCCGCAAGCTACAGAACATCCAGAACGCCGCCGCAAGACTGGTCCTCAACCTGCCAAAACACTGCCACATCTCCCAGCACCTGCGCACACTCCACTGGCTCCCCGTCGAGGCGAGAATCACCTTTAAGATGCTCACCCACGCACACAAGGCCCTCCACGGCACCGGACCAGCATACCTGAACAGTCGACTCAAATTCCACGCACCCCAAAGGACCCTACGATCAGCCCAGCTTTCCTACGCTGTGGTCCCCCGCACCAGAAAGACCAGATCGGGAGGCCGCTCCTTCTCCTTCCTCGCGGCCAAAGCATGGAACGCCCTTCCGCTCCACCTCAGACAGACAACATCGCTCCCCATCTTCGCAAGAAACCTCAAAACCTGGCTCTTCGACAGACCCCCTCCTTGATGGAATGGAACCTGCACCCCCCCAACCCCCCCCCCCACCCCTAGCGCCTTGAGACCCTTACGAGTGAGTAGTCGCGCTTTAACAAACTCCTGATTGAAGGTACGGAAGGCACTGCATTAGGGACTCGGTACAGCAAGAACATGGGGCTGTTACTGTTCGGGAGAAGCACTTTGTGAAAAGGCAGGCACATTACTTTGTCATTTTTTGGAGTAATAGAGGCACTTTAGAATGAGAGGAGAAATGTACAAGCTATGATTGGGGAGAGTGACTTATAGAGAAAGACAACCCTAAGGAAAAATAATTTAATGTAAGAAACTACTCCTATTAGGTTGGTCAAGTTTCCAATATCATTTCGCAGGACACTTTGCGAATAATACAAGACATTGCGCGTGGTGGCTTTAGATTTCTGTCAGGGATGGGGGAGCTATAAGTCACGTAGCGTATTTTTGAATTTCGTTCTAAATCCCCCTCTCTAAATAAGTCCATATTAAATTATAAACACTGCCACAGATTGAGTTTGAGTGTGATTATTGTGCTCACTCTACCAGTCTCTATTCCTCGGCCTGTCCCACTTCAGTACTGATTGCAGTACCTCGCAGGATTGCCTTTAATGCAACCCTGATCATACTAATGTGCGCATCCAAGGCTGCATTATCGCCAAAGAATATATTTATTGCCTTTGCCATTATCGCCGTATGTTCAGTCCTCTAAAGCATTATCAGTCTCATCTGCATGCAATCCCTGTGGGGCGTACATCCCTCTCCTATGTCATTTCCAAATGTGTGTGATTGGAGAGCGAATCGGAGTGTAGAAAATCAGTGAGTAATCTATCAGAGTATGTGGCTTGTGATTAAGAGTAGTGAGAACAGTTCTTTCCTGAAGGATGGAGGTACCTCCAGGTGTCTATAGGACTAAATGTATTAATTTTCTTTTAGTTTCTCTGACATGGCCATTGTGCTTGTGTATGACCTTCTGTCACTATCCAGCTGTCTTCAAGGATGTGAACTGGTAGGATTTCGGCTGATGGGGTGGTCTGGCTTTGCATGTTTGTGGATGTGAGCAGGTTGGATTGCTGCTCATCAGGTGGCCTGTCATGGCTCCATCAAGGACGTGACCTGATTGGATTGCTGATGGTGAGGTGTTCTGTAAAGCCTGTCTTCCAGGATGTACATTGGTTGGATTGCTGCTGAATGGGTGGTCTGTCATGGACTGTGCAAGGATATGAGTTGGCTGGATTGCAGGTGATGGGGTAGTATGTCATGGTGTCTTAAAGGATGTGGGCCGGTTGGATTCTTACTAATAGGGAGATGTGGCATGTTAGATGGCTAGAATCCTGCTGAGAGGGTGGTCTGTCATGGAATGTACCATGATGTGAGCTGGTTGGATTGCTGCTGTTGGGGTAGTGTGTCATTGTGTGTTCAAGGATGTGAGCTGGTTGGATTGCTGCTGATAGGGTGGCCTGTCTTAGTGCCTTCAAGGATGTGAACTACTTGAATTGCTGCTAGTAAGGTGATTTGTCATGGTATTGTGAAGGGTGTAAACTAGTTGGATTGCTGCTGAGCAGGTGGTCTCTCCTGGTATGTTCAAGGATGTCAGCTCGCTGGATTGCTGCTGATGGGGTGGTTTGGCTCGGTGCCTTCAAAGATGTGAGCTGCCCGGATTTCTGCGGATGGTGTGGTGTGTCATGGTGCCATCAAGGATTTGAGCTTCTTGGGTTGCTGCTGGTGGGGTGGGGTCTCATGGTGTCTTCAAGGATGTGAGCTGCTTGAATTGCTGTTGATGGGGTGGAGTGTCATGGTGCCTTCAAGGATGTGAGCTGCTTAGATCGCTGCTCATTGTGGGTGTGTCATGGTGTCTTTAATTATGTAAGATGGTTGGATTGCTACTGTGCAGGTAGCCGTACCTGCTATGTGCTAGGATGTGAGCTGGCTGAATTGCTGCTGATAGGAGTGGTCTGGCTCGGTGCCTTCAAGGATGTGAGCTGCCCGGATTGCTGCGGATGGTGTGGTGTGTCATGGTGCCATCAAGGATGTGAGCTGCTTGGGTTGCTGCTGGTGGAGTGGGGTGTCATGGTGTCTTCAAGGATGTGAGCTGCTTGAAATGCTGCTGATGGGGTGGAGTGTCATGATGTTTTCAAGGATATAAGGTGGCTGGATTGCTGCTGATGGTGTGATCTGTCATGGTGTCTTCAATGATGTAAGCTGTTTGGGTTGCTGCTGAGCATGTGGTTTCTCTGGTATCAAACAAATCAAATGGGGAATGGATCACTAGTCCTGTGTAACCAGGGTTTTTTGTAGTTCTTGTACAATGTACCGATAAAAAACCCTCATTCACGTTACAGAGGTTGGTGGTGGTGGTATATCTTGGTTCTCCGACTTTCTCTTTAGAAACGTGATCGCATCATCATTGGGTTAGTACTTATGCTTCCTCCACATGGAGGCGTACCACTGGTTAGAGCAGTAGTGATCCGTAATGTGAAAAGGGATTAAAACTTTTGAAATAGGCTCTTATCCCCAGATTCAAAATTTTCCGCAGTTCCGTGCGTAGGGGGATTTATTAGGGATCTCCTGCACTTCAAATTGTCCGTAAAAAGGTCGACATGTTTTAGCCCTACAGGTTGCCCATGCGGGTCAGATGGGCCTTCTTCAGGACCTAAGGTGAAAAAAAGGGTGTGTGTGAAGAAAATGGAAAAAGACTCAATTGGTCTCTGTGATTCTAAATCGTTGGGTATTAGTCGGTTTTGAAAAGGTCAAGGTATATTAACCTGGTCCTTGAGAGGTCTGGTGGTACCTGTAATGATGAAAAAGGGAAAGGGAAAAAAGGGGGTGTAGGGGAGAAAACATAAGAAAGGGCTGAGAATAACTTTGGTTTATTCTCTGCGTGGTTTCTGTATGATAACAGAAAAAGTAACTAAAAAATGGCAATTCTTTAAATCAAGACAAATGTCCTTCTACTCATTTTCTGGCATAGATTCCTCTTTGTGCTCCTTGTGTTGCACCAAGGTATCCAGTAAAAAACTCGGCAGTGCCCTGTTTGTTTTTTTGTCACTCGTGTAGTCAGAGTCACAGTTTATTGGGTTGTGTTAAATATCTATCTATTGTTACCTCTTCTTGTGTGTGTGTTATCTGATGCCCAGCTAAAAAACGCTTCATTTTCAGCGTAATCGGCCGTATTTACATGCTCGAGTTCAAATCAGGATGGTATTTATAAGTCCGTAGTTGGACTGTGAAAGGTAACGTGCCCCGGTTAGTTCAAGGTTCTTGCAAGTGGAGAAAATACAGGGGGGCGCCCGTTATCTCACATAGTTCTTATTTGCACGGGACTTGTCTGTTAGTTAATACGTGACCGTTCCTGTGGTAAACATACGTATAAACGTTCTCGGTTTCGTAACCGCCATTCATAACTCGTTAGTAAAGGAGATTAAAATCGACAACCGCAGCTTTTTTGGGAAGACAACTTTGTGCCGTCTTCGTTAGAAAACCACCCCTTTCTGTGCCGTGTATTCATTCAAATACATATGTAAAAGGATAAAAAGGGTTGCCCGCATGTGTGAGCGCATACCTCTTTGTCCTAAACTTTGGACATCAGCGGGTAGTCAGAGGGTTCATGGCATGCTAGGGAAAAGATAATATATATCGCACATTACTTTTATGGCCTTTATACTTTACAGTTTCTGTAGGGCGGAGTCCTCCTCGTGGCTCGTTTCTACCTGTATGCCAATGTAGCACGACTTATGCTGACTCTTCCTCCGCAGGCCCGGTTACGTCTCCCCGGCCTGGTTTCTCTGGTATGTACAAGGATGTGAGGTGGTTGGGTTGGGGCTGGCGGGGTGGTGTGTCATGAGGTGTGTCATGATGCCTTCCAGGACATGAGCTGCTTGGATTGCTGCTGATTGGGTGGTGTGTCATGGTGTCTTTAATTATGTGCGTTGTCTGGATTGCTGCTGGTGAGGTGATCTGTCATGGTGGCTTCCATGATTCAAGCTGGCTGGATTGCTGCTGGGTAGGAAGTTTCTCTGCTAGGTACAAGGATGTGAAGTGGCTGGATTGCTGCTGATGGGGTGGTATGTTATGGTGCTTTAAAGGATGTGAAATGCATGGATTGCTGCTGGTGAGGTGGTATTATGGTGCCTTCAAGGATGTGCACTGCTAGGATTCCTACTGGACGGATGGTGTGTTGTGGTGCCTTCAGGGATATGAACTGCTTGGATTGCTGCTGGTGGGGTGGTCTGTCATGGTGTCTTTGATGATGTAAGCTGGCTGGATTGCTGCTGAGCAGGTGCTTTAATGGCGATGCTGATTTAATTTACAGCACAACTGCTTTCACTTTAGCTGCTGCGCTACAAAAGCTTTCTTTATTCGCTTATTTTTACACTGTGTAAAAGCGTCCCATACGTGCTTTCCCTTTAATGTTGGCCACGCCCCTTTCTTTAGACGCTGCTCACTGTAAACTGAATACGCTGAGCAGCATCTAAAGAAAGGGGCGTGGCAACCATTAAAGTTGTCTCGCATTTATGAGAGTTTGAGCTAATTAGCATTAGAAATGACACTGCCTTTTATTTATGTGTTGCTTTGAAAAGCACATAAAAGACATTATCATTTACAACACCAATAGCTTAAAACCTTGCAATTGCAAGACCTTTTGCATTGAAAATGCTTGTTTTGTATGTGAACACATTGTTCTACTTTTATTTATCTAGCAGTACAAAAAATCCTTTTACACTATATGAAAGAATGAAAATAATAGCCCAAAGATAAATTAATACAACTTGTGTAAACAGTCAATAGTGGATTCAGCATGAAGGAAAACGCTGAATCAAGAGCATAGATCTTCACGTGCTAAGGACAGACCCGTCCTTTGCCGTTGTGTCTCTTTTACTCAGAGATGCTAGGGATGTGTGTATCCAACATTCCTGACCTTTTCTTATATTTATTCTAAACCCTTGCGTAACCCGGGTCAGAAATATCACCGGTTTTGCGATTTCATGACCCCCTTTCCAAACTGACAATGTCCTTCCCAGCCCAGAAGAGTTCACAACTGTACCACGTTGTGACAAAACACGTGTCGGTTGGTTTATTTTTTCTTTCTCTACTGACCTGGATTGATTTATAAATCCTCCCTCATGAAACTCCAGATGTGGACCTTCATTATTTCTTCAAGAGAAATCATTTAAATTTGTTTTTTACACTAAAACCTACCATCCTCATACGTGTGCACAGGACTTTGTTCTATATTTGCTGTGTGGGTCTTGACCTACACTCATGCAGGGGTTGTTTCTTGTTTGGGTTTGTTCCCCCTGACCTGTTAGCACCGTGTACTCTCAACTTCATCCTAGACTCTTTACGCACATGTCAGAGCGCCAATACTTCCTTTAATTAATATAAACCCTTCACCGATACAAACACTAAGTAAAGTTATTGAGGGGACCACTCAGGATATCGATTTCAGGGAGCCCAGCAGGCCGATGAACCAGGGTGCAGAAAAGGCCACCCTCCAGCATCAACTTGAAGAGCAAAGGAAACTGCAAAGAAAAGTTCTCTATCGCTTAAAGTTCTGTGGCAAAACATGTGTGCACTACGTCTGGGCAGCATTTTTACTACATAAAAGTGATCTCACATAATTTCAGATTTTAGGCTTTTACGTAATGCACATAATTTTTCTTTTTGGGTGGTTATGTTTTTTCGCATAATTTTCCTCTTGTGGCAGACTAGTCCTAGCAGAAAATGTTTTACAGGAATCCTGAAACAGATGTTTTCTGCTCACAAGAGTCTCCAACTGGTATATTGTGTGACTTTTATATGCAACGTTTGCCCCATGTTCAATTTTCACGCACGAATTTGGTCAAGTGCATTTTACATAATATGCGTAATTTTACTTAATTATAGGAAAAAATATGAATATTAAACAAGTTTAAAGTTTTGCAATTTCATTCATCCCTAGTATACACTTTAGGTTTCATTATAGACCCTGTCACAAAGAGCACTATCCTGGGAAGTACTTATCCACTCCTGTCTACAGTTGTTACCCAGTGTCCTCTTTCTTTTCTGATCAACATCTTGAGCTCCCTAATCAGGCCTTCAAGGAGCTCCAAAGAAGATAAATAATAGGGCTTGCACCCTCTTCTTACCCTTAAGGAAAGAGAGACTGTGGGCGTCAGAGCTGCAAGTGAACCCAGTGGTGTACCTAGAGCTTGTGGCGCCCGGGGCTATCCTTCAGATTGCCGCCCCTGGGAGAGGTGGAGGGGGGGTGCTGGGGAAAAAGGACGCCGACCACTTGTAAGAGATCCGAGAGACACGTAGTATCGCCGCTAATAGTTACCTCGATCATGCAAGTTACATGCACATACATGACACGGTCCAAGGCTACACAGTTGAAAACACCGGTGACCAGCAGTACAAAGGAGAACACACAGACCATTATATATCTGGAGACTAAGAAAAACTGCATGTGACAACCATCAGAGAGCTGCATGAACGATTACCTGGTATCCCCTCAGCATAATGCAAACATGCACATACATGACACTGTTCAGAGATCCATCATGAAACCGGACACTTATACTCCACCTGAGAATAAACACACGAAAAAGCGTAATGCTGATCACCCTCATACTATGTATAACCCCGTTAAACTAAAAGTATAAACTGTACAAAATAAATGTGCCGATCCCTTCCCTCTTCCTTACTAAATCCGACCCATTCAAACCATCCTTACCCAAATCTTCCAAACCTTAACAAGTGCCCTCGAAAAATGACAACCGAAAGCCCAACTTACTCTTCCACTACCAGCCATTCTCACTAATACAGCCATTTTCACTACCTACCAATCTAACCATTAGAATAATATTAATAGGTATAATGTGTGCACCCTCGTGTGTCTACTCCATTTAACTAATTACCCAAACCCACTGTTACCCCGGAACATGTCATTGTTGAACTATACGTCTCAAATAATATGGTGAAAAAACCTAATGATGAACCCAATGCTACTTCCAGATTCCCTCTCTTGGTGTCATTCTTATCCCACAACACCAACCATGTGATTTCACACACCTAATGATCGTTATGTACATACATAAACTACGAAATATGAGCTGCATAAATCATTCAGCACGGCAAAAATGTTAATGGAAATAAACATAAAATAATCAAGCAATCAGAGTACAAATGCTATTATTTAAGTAAAGTGTGTTCCGTCGTTGCTTCGGAGTCCATTCAAGGTATTAAAAATTATCCACTGTCTCCGAAGCGATGAATGTTCATTATCTATATTTTTTGAAAAATTCATCTTTAAGAATCCTTGGGGTGCAATCTCTTGTCAGGACACAGTTGCCAGATATATATTACCCATTGCGACTTATTATTTTCATGATTAGTGCTCCATCAGCTCCACGAGTTTTGGCTAAACCTCGCCCACCATCCCCACAGCCCGCTCCTTCGCCTGCCCCGTCGTCAGAGCAGGCCCAGATCCTCTCAATACATGCCCGACAGTCGACAGATGGTCTGTGAAAAGGTGGCAGACGGGGTGACGTGACCGTGACTCAGAGGTGTCACCCCTTCGCCTTCAACGTGGGGAACCCACTTTTACCCACCCAAAGGCAACAATCGGAGGAGGGCGCAGGAGTGAATGTGGAGACGGGTGACCTACAGGGTGACCCCGAGGTGGTATTTTAGCACCACTGCCTGTGTCCGGGTCACTGACTGACTGTCTTCGGGGGCACCAGGGACATGTTTATCGCGGAGCCAACACAGTGCACCCCATGGGGAGCTGAGGACACATTTTACAGCACAATTAGGACCAAATAACTTCCTATAATAATGTTATTAATGCACCAACAACGTGTGTGTGCTTCAATGATTTCTTTATTCACCGGAGCGCCGGGTAACACTGACCGTTCTCGTAGCGGTCGGCGCCTCTACAAGATGGCCGCCTTCCGCTTCCTCCTACACCCCTTCCTGTTCCGGCGACGGAACAACTAGAACGTCACCACATATCTCCCCCCTTTTAAACAATGCAACAGATATAACATTAGTGTCCTTACTTCCTGTTCATGTCAAAATCCTTGAACTTCTCAGGTACCTTTACAGTCCTTCCCGCTCTGGTTCTCGCCGCATTATTACCACCTTCTCCCAGTTCCTTTCTGTTTAGATTGCCTTCCGCACTTTCTCTCTCTCTTTCAATCACTCCCTCGTTGCTCTCTTCCTTGCACCAGCTCCTCGTTCCCTCGTTCCTACTACCTTCGCCTTCGGCGTCTTCCACTTGCTGCATTCCTTCTTCGACTTTCCCATTGCGCCTTCTGCTACATGCTTCTTCACCCTCATCTTCTACGTACTCCGCGCCTTCTTCCGATTCATTTCCCCACTTGATGATCTTACTGCATTTCGCCATTCTGTCCTGTGACCACACTTTCCCATCACTGAGTAGGGCCGAACGTGCGTAGGGCTCCAGTACTTGCAAAGGCGGTGAGAACTTGCTCTCCCCCTTTCTCTTGATGACCGCTAGCTTCACCCTCACCCATTCACCCTTCTCCAGTTCTGCACCTTGCACATTTCGTTTCATGTTGAAGTGCGTTGTGTATATTTCTTGAGCTTTTTCCAGATTTCTTCTGACCACTGCAGGTGACCACCTGCTCTGCACCACTAGTTTTCGCCACGCCAGGTTGTCTCTGGTGAAGGCCTCCCTTCCCCTCAGGACTTTAAACGGGCTGTATCCCGTGCTCCCTGGGGTGATTCGATAGGCCCAGATCATTTTCTCCAGTTCTTTCTCCCAGTCCAATCCATCGTTTATTGCTGCTTGGATGGTGCCCATGATTACTCGATTGAAACGCTCCACTTGACTGTTTCCGGCAGGGTGGTAGATGGGCGTGTGTTTGACTTCTATCCCATTCCTGGTTGTGAAGGCGTTCCATTTGGCGTAGGTGAATTGCGGCCCATTATCGCATGTGACAACTTTTGGAATACCTTCCCTGACGAACGTGGAGCGTAAGAAGTTCACCACTGCTTCCGTGTCGACGTTTTCCGTTATTTCTACCTCCGGCCACTTGGAAAATCTATCGATGAGGACTATGGCATACTTCTGTGTTCCTGCTTTGTTGAGGACAGGCCCCAAGATGTCCACTGACAGCATTTCCCACGGGCCATCCGGGACTGGGAACTTTCCCAGCGGCGGTCTTAGCATGCTCTGAGATTTGTCTGCTCTGGCACATGATTCACACTGCCGTACATATCGTTCCATCTGAGCGTCGATGGCCGGCCACCAGTACGCCTGTCTTGCGAGGGCGTTGGTCTTTGTGATGCCCTGGTGTCCTTCATGTAGCAAGGCCATCAAGTGATTAAGTATGCCACGCGGTGGGACCACTTTGTCACCTCGCAATAGGAATGTTGGGTCCTCTGCCAACGACAACTCCTCTCTTACTTCCCAGTATTTCCTAAGTTCTTCTTTGAGGTGCCTCTTTTCTGGCCATCCATGGACTACGTACCCCTTTACGGCCTCCAAGTCGTCGTCCTCCTTATAGGCTTCTTCCCATTCCTGGGCACTGATTACGTTCTCTGTTTCCTGGATGGTGGCTATGATGTATCCTTCCCACCTATGTTTCTCGTGGTTGTCGGCCCCTTTCATGGCCGCTGCTCTGCTGAGAAAGTCCGCCACCTTGTTTTGTGGCCCCGGGATGTGCTCCACATCGTACACATAGTCCAATAACCTAAGTGTCATCTTCGCAATTCTAGGGGTCGCATGGGCATGACCGCTGGAGGTAAGCACCTTGACTAAGGGCTTGTGGTCTGTTCTGACCAGGAATTTCGCACCCCACAAGTACTGCCTGAATCTTTCCGCGGCCCACACCACTGCCAGCATCTCCTTCTCGATCTCGCTAAACTTTTCTTCGTTGGGCGCGAGTGACCTCGAGGCAAAGCTGACTGTAGACGTGTCTCCATCCTCAGACTGCTGCATAAGCACCGCACCCAGCCCACGGTCACTGGCATCCGTCGTTAAGATAGATGCTGCTGTAGGGTCAAATCCCTTCAGGGGAATGGCGGCTCCCATTTCCTGTTTGAGGTTGTCGAATTCGGTCTGTTCCTCCTGGCTCCATATGAACTTGTTCTTTTCCTTCAGCAGCTGGCGCAAGAGATGTGTCTTCGTAGCAAAATGAGGTATGAACTTGCTGTAATATTCGGCCATTCCCAGGAATGACCGAACGTCCTCCTTCTTGCTCGGAGTGGGAGCGTTCAGAATGGCATCCATGTTGGTTTTCTTCGGTTCTATCCCTTTTTCACTCACCTCGTGACCTAGGTAGGTGACTGATTGCACTCCGAACTTGCATTTCGTCAATTCAGCCGTTAGCCCATTGTCCTGTAATGTGCGCAGCACTTTATGCAGTTTCTCGTTGTGGTCCTGCTTGGTTCTTCCCATGACCAAGATGTCGTCTTGGAAGAACTGTACGTCTTCCACGTTCCTCAGCATCCTGTGCATCATCTTCTGGAAAACTGCCGCCGCTGAGGCCAGGCCAAACGGCATTCTCACGAACTCGTAACAGCCGAAGGGCGTGATGAAGGACGTTAGGTGGCAGCAGGATGGATGTAGTTTTACTTGGTGGTAGGCCGACGACAGATCAACCGTTGAGAACCACTTGATGTTTTTGGTCTTCGCCAGCATCTCGTTTATGCGGGGAAGAGGGAATCTGTCGATCACGATATTCTTGTTCAGTTCCCTGAGATCGACACACAGCCGCACTCTGCCGTTGGGTTTCTGGGCCACCACCAGTGGCGAAAGCCACTCTGCACTCTCTATGGCTCTGATCACTCCTTCTCTTTCTAGCCTGTCCAGCTCCTTCTGCACTTCTTCTCTGCAACGGAACGGGATGTTCCTTACCTTATGCACTACTGGTTTTGCCCCTTCCTTCAGTTTGATGAGGTGTCTGTACTTGGCTAATTCACCGATTTGACCGTTGAAAACTCTCGGGTACGCTCTGTGCCAAGCTTCTGCATCATCATTCTCTTCTCTGTCCAATAATAGGATCTTTTCAATGCCTCCCGGGTTGAGTTGTATTCCCAACGCACCCTGGTCCTTCCAGCTGAGTATTGACGGCCCTTTCTCTGCAATGTATAACTTGCAACTTGCGTGGCGCCCCCTGAACTCAAACTGTAGGGGGCAGTATCCCAACATGGGGGTCTTCTGTCCGGTATATGTGACCGGTCTCAAGTCCATCGGACGTAGTTCTTCCTTCATGTTGGGGGCAAACTTTTCCTCCCACACACGTCTCTGTATGATGGAGATGGGAGCACCGCTATCTGCAATCATTTCAATGGGTACACCTCCGATGTGCATGTCCAATCTTGGCTTGTCCGACTCAGGCCCATCCATCTCTAGTACTTGCAGGTCAATGTAGAGAATTTCTTCCAAGTCACTCTCTTCCTCTTGGTTGTCCACGTTCTCTTGTTGCCCTTGGTCGACGTATCTGACCATGGCCCCTTTGGGCTTGCGGCGGCACACTTTCTCATAATGTCCGAACACGTTGCAGTATGAGCATCTTACTCTGAATGCCGGACATGCCTTGTCGTTGCCGAGGTGCGACGTGCTCCCACACCTGTAGCAACTCGGCCGCCCACCTTTGCTCGTTCTCTGGTCCGATTGATTGGATGGGGCTGGACGTCGTCCCTCTTGATACTTCCATTGTTCTTTCTGCTTTGGCCGTTCACTCTTCCCTTGCGTCGTTATTTTGCACACTGTTTGCGACCCCCCTGTTTCCTTCTTGGCGGCTTGTGCACAACGTTTAGACAGTTCGACTTTTTTCACCATCGCCCAGATTTCCTTGAGGGGGGCATCCCCATTTACCCACAGTTTTTCCTGGACATGGGTGCTGGTTGTGTGCATGATGATTTGGTCTCTGATTAATTCGTCATGCAGCACGCCAAATTTACACGTGAGGGCTAACTTTTGGAGGGCCACCACGTACTCATCCACAGACTCACCGCTCTTCTGCTTTCTTTGGAAGAAGTTGTATCTGTCTATGGCGACACACACCACGGGCCGGTAGTGTGCGTCGAGGTCTTCAATGGCGTGGCTGAACACATCTGTATCTGCGGCGTCCCTTGCCACTTTGACTATGGTATCGTATACCCTAATTCCTTCAGGGCCCAAGTTATGCAACAATATCTTCTTCCTCCTCTTACTAGAGAACGGGGCATCGCCTTCCTCCTCCAAATCATCCAGGTAGTTCAAGAAATACCTCTTCCAGTCTTCCCAAAGTCTTTCCGGTTCTCCGCTCTTCGTCAGAAAAGGCACCAGCTGAGTGAGGGAGGTGGACTGGACCGCCATTTTCTGTGTGCCTCTCTGGTTTGCAACGGCTGGGATGACCCGACCGGGTGGACTCCCTGGTGTGGTTTGCTCGGCTGCGTCCCCTTCGCTGTGCTCACCGTCGCTCTCTGCTCCGCCTTCCCTTCCAGAGGGACCTGGTAGCGCCTGTAAATTGCTACTCTTGTGTGGGTTTGAAGAGCCTAACGCCTCTTTGCCTGAACGCTGCTCCGCCAGCTTGCCGGGTACACCTTCTGTCGAGCAAAGGTGAGGCCCTCCAGTGGGTGGCTAGGTACCCCCTGTCTTCTCACTCTGCTGCACTGCCTGTGCTTGTTTCTCTGCAGCCCCTGCACCAACCCAGGGTGTGTGCATCAATGCTGGCTCCTTGGTGTCCCCTTTAGTCTGCCTGCCGTACAGTGGTGCCCTAATTCCTCCCTTGGGCCTTCCCTTTTATGGCAGGGCTCCAATTGCTTACTTGTTGCCTTGTGGGAATTTTGCCTGGGAGCCGGCACCGTTTCGCGCCCTTTGCCTGCGCAGGTCGGGACCTCTGCCACGCTCCGGTTTCGGTTTCTCCCCAGGTGGCGCTGTGCTCGAGGGCGTGTGGTGCACGGGGTTTCACATCCCCATCCTCGTCGCCATTATAATAATGTTATTAATGCACCAACAACGTGTGTGTGCTTCAATGATTTCTTTATTCACCGGAGCGCCGGGTAACACTGACCGTTCTCGTAGCGGTCGGTGCCTCTACAAGATGGCCGCCTTCCGCTTCCTCCTACCCCCTTCCTGTTCCGGCGACGGAACAACTAGAACGTCACCACACTTCCTCGGCAGCTCAGTAAACAGACACGGGCCTGTGTCAGCGTTTTCCCGTGCCCCCACCTGCGTCCCATACTTTTAGGGACCCACAGAACGGAGAGAAAGTTCCATGTGTGCAACGCTCTTCCTACTGCACGCAGAGGAATCCTGAACCACTTTACCTTTCTGTACTCAAACCCCCGGCGCTGCTTCCTTTCACCTCGAGTGTGTACTTCAACGGAACTTCCTTTCACCGGCCTGCTCTGTACGTCACGGTGGTGGTGGCGTGCATGCGCTGCAGGCAGGAGTTGCAAGCAGCAGGTGGCGGTGCGCTTGCACTTCAAACGGGCACTGGTGGCCCGTTGCAGCGCCCTTTATAATTTATTTGGGGACACTGACACTACTGTAATGACTGACAGTAGTGTCAGTGAGTGCCCCCAAATAAATTATAAAGGCCGTCGCAACGGGCCACCAGTGCCATGCGGCCGCCGCCCCAAACATAGTGCCGCCTGCGGCGGACCGCCCCCACCGCACCCCCCTAGCTACGCTCCTGAGTGAACCTTTTGCAGTATTCCAGAGACATGCTCTCTGTAGTGGTCTTGTGTGCATGCTTAATTGAGTGGAATGCTCACACCATGCTGGCTGTGAGGGTTCCACTTCAGAACTTAGAAGTTCGTGTTTTAACGAGGTGTGACATTTACTGCCGGTGTTGTGTAATATCAGGTATCCCCTTGGGATCGTGTATCCCCTCCACTTCGGCCCGGGCAGGATCAGACAGAAGCAGTCGATCTCTGCTCGGGCTGAGTGCAGGGATACACGATATAATGGGACACCAGACCGAGCACACGCTATAAATTACTTGGCGTTTCGTTTTCTAATGCTGGAGCCACAGCTGCACAAGAGACAGGAAGCAAATAAAAGTAGTTCAAAGAATGAGAGCTTAACCACTTGGCTGCTATGCGTTTTCCCCCCCGGTGCTGGGATCCTCCATTTTCCATTATTCATGACGAGCTGGGCTCGTCATGAGCGTGCGAGGAGGCTACACCATGACGAGCCCAGCTCGTCATGAGCGTGGAAGGGGTTAAATAAATAAAAACTAAATGCAGAGACGGTTGTTATTTTCCAACCAAATCGCAACTGGCACAAAGAAGGAGAGGTGAAATAAATATACGCACGGAGTAGAAGTGAAATAATGTTCTTTTTTATGTGTTAGGCAAATTCCATCTAGTTCAAAGAAGAAAAGGTGAAATCAGTGACAATTATATTAATGCACGAATTATGCTGCTGAGAGGAGTTGGCCTATGCTGCTGAGAGGAGTTGGCCTAACGGCTAGGGCGCTCGACCTCGGATCTGGGTTCGAGTCTCGATAACGACCCCAAAATGTGTGTCTGCATAAAATGAAATGCATTCAGGTACTGGAAGTGAAAGAATTGCATTTTTTTTATTATTCAGGCAAATCGCAAGTAGTACAAAGAAGGAAACGTGAAATAAATGAAAATGAAACATATACACGAAGTCGGAGTGAAAGAATGGAATTTTTATTTTCAAAGAGATGGAATGACGTAAATTAAAACATGGTGAGAGAGAAGGACAGAGAAGGGAATATAGCTTGCAAGGTTTCATATTGCTATGTGTGACATTCATATAATTTCAGTGTAATTATGAGTGATATTTCAACAACAATGAGTTACACTTTTTGGAACGCAAAGTCAAGTAATAAAGATGGTGGAAGCATATAAATATAAAAAATGACACCCATTTAACGAAAGAGAAACGTAAATTAAAACATGGGGAGAGAGAAGGACAGAGAAGGGAATATAGCTTGCAAGGTTTTATATTGCTATGTGTGACATTCATATAATTTCAGTGTAATTATGAGTGATATTTCAACAACAATGAGTTACACTTTTTGGAACGCAAAGTCAAGTAATAAAGATGATGGAAGCATATAAATATCAAAAATGACACCCATTTCACGAAAGAGAAACTCTAAGAAGATCCTAAAATTACTGCAAGTCACCACCAGTTATGGAAGAGCATTAACCTAGAACTCGCAAACCGCCCCAGAAAGACCAGGGCAATGGTAAGGCTCATGACAGTGAGGCGCAGCCTTTACAGCCAGCCAGAAAGCTGTTGATTTCAAAGACAGTAATCAATCCGAATAAAAATGATAACTGAGGAGTTTAGCTGAGTGGTGTCAGCCCCAGTTGGCACACCACTACCTGCCCCACCCGCAGCACCAGATCACACCAGCAGGCTACAGCTGTCACGGACCTACTAAAAACAACAGGCTCTGAAGTGACAAAGCTGCTGGCCATGCTGAAAGTTGGACCAGCATCATTACCACTGCCCCTGATTTCAATAGTATCAAGTTGTCGATGCTAGGGGCGGAATCACTTCGCTAGGCATGCGCCAACAGACTGAGGCCCTAGGGAGGTGGCATCTATACTGGTGACTGCTTCTTAGGACTCACCTTCCAGCTTGCTTATGTGTAGGCCGCACTCCCCTGCGGCAGCCTAGTATGCACGGGGTGTACCCAGGCAGTCCTTTGTGGAAGGGAAGTATGGAAGCAGGGATGCTGGGTGGAGGGGGGGTGAGTGTATGGGTTTCTCTGGTGTTTTTGGAGGGCGTGGGGTAAAGATTCCAGTTGCAGGCAAGTGTCTCACATAGGGTCCCTTACGTTCTGTGGCGCTGCAGATCACTGCCGTTTATATGCTGTGAAGCGCCGGTGGGGCATCAAGCCATTTGCGGGGTTAGGTGCTAAGTGCAGACCCTTTCATCCCTGTGGCTCCCATTACCTGCTGAGTGCGTGAGTACTTGCGCTCCTCGCCTGCACTGTGAGAATTCAAGACCAAACAGACCGGGGAAGCTAGTACTGGCCCACATGGAGCAAGATTAAGTATCAAGGTGGGGGCACGGGTTCCATTACCTGCTGCTGGTGTAGGCTCACCCTTTCCCTCCTGGGTGCTGCTGTCTGCAGAGTTGGCTGCAGCCGTGCTCCTCCAGGTGTTGAGTTGACGACTCCTTGCCTGCTGCGCCACAGCATGCATTCTGAGGTGAGGCTGCCTGGCTGCAGCTAAGTGCTGCCTGTAAGAGACCACCAATCCCGTGGCTGTCTAGACTGGGACGGGACCGGCCATGTGTCACAAGCCTGCCACATTAGTCAGTGACTGCCTCATATCCCCCTCGCACCAAGCTGGTCCGCCAATGTATAAAGAGAGCATGTCTCTTGATAGAAGCTGTTGGCCATAATTTTAACACGGACTGTGAGGTGCCATCACGTGATGAGTCTCACAGTGAGTCACACAGTTAACCTGAATGGATTACCGGAGTCGAGGGGAAGTGTATAAACTTTGTTACATTGTAGCCTCTGCTCTCGCCTGCCTAAGCAAGCCTAGTCACGAGCTGAGCCAGCCGCCCAAAGCCGACACGAGCAGCGCGGACCACGAGCTGCAACCTGGATTTCAGTTTCTAAAAGAGAACTAATAGCACTCTGGCTTAATCCTGAGGCGCTACAAATGCATGACTTTCAATTTCAGTGCGGTGATGCGGAGAACCACACTGAAATGTGTTAGTCCAACATCTGATGCGTGGTACTTGGCAGAGCAGAGGGAAACAATGGCAGAGATTAAAAAACCTAAAAGGGGAGGTGTTGCTAAGATGGCAGAGTGAGTGGACGTGTCCTCTCCGTGCTCCGCCCCCGCCGGTCCCACAGCATTGAATATTGAACACCTGGACACGGACTTACCAGTGGAGGTCCAGGGACCTGCCCAGAGGATGAGGCGGAGAGCACAGGGTCGCGTACCCCACCCGCGACAAGCCTTCCCGAGAGTTCCCTGAGCTGCCCACAGCTCCGGCGAAGAGTCGGCCATACTGCTGCACCTGCTAGGGCGCATCGGAGCTGGAAAACGGCGGTACGGCCCTGACGGCGGACGGCACAAGATTCACCCTGCCCCTTGTACTGCTGGGGGACCTGTGAGCCGGACCTAGCGGGGCACCAGGGCTTAGTGCAGCGCTGTGAAGGCGCCCGATCCTGACTCCAGAAGAGGCGGCGCTGTTCTACGTGATACCGCCAGCTGGATGAGATTGCCGCCCGGGCCTGCGGCGGTGGCTGGCGCCATCAGGGACTTCGTGAAGCCAGCAAGTGTCCCGTTGAGGGCCCGCTCTGTTTTCCTGTGCCCGCGGGGAGCCCCGCCTCTTTGTCCCCCTGCTGGCAGTTGGCTTGAAGCCTACGTGAGGCCTACCTGTGGTCTGCTGCGTGACAAAGCGCTCCTGCGTCCTGAGGAGGCCTCTACCCTTGGCAGTGACAGGCCTACCATGCATGGTTTTTGCGGTGAGGGTCGCCTGCTGGGCCCCCGAGTGTTTGACTGACCCCCTGCTGATTTCTTGGGGACTGGCCTGTGGAGGGCCCGTGTGGAACAGTAGAGGGACATTATTCCACAGCATCGCAGCACAACAGAATTTCAGCCTGGGCCGCCCGGTTGATAATCCTCTTTCTCAAGCGTTTCACTAGGGGTTGGAGAGGAGCTGGCTGGCTGATATCATCGCAGGAGGTGTGAGCAATCAATGGCGGCTGTGGTGACAGGGGGATGGCTGGGCCTTCTTGCTGCTACTACTGGCATCAGGCGCTGTTGCCTATATTGCCCGCTGGTTGCGGTTCCAGCAATGGCTGCCGCTAAAGGTAGAAAGAACAGGTCGGTGCGGGATCTCCTACTGAAAGCTGCGGGAGACGCATCGGGCTCTGGCTCAGCATCGGCAGAGGGCAGTCCAGACAGCGCCGTCACCCGGGAGTTTCTGGAGTCTCTCTTTGCCTCTCAGAGGGAGGACATCCTCGCCGTCAAGACAGATTTGCAGGCGGCTCTCCGGGAGGTCAGGCGCGATGTGGGTGCGGTTGGGAGAGCACGTTGCTGCCTTGGAAGACTCCACGGCGGCGAGGGATGAGGAGATCACAATGCTTCAACAAGAAGTCCTGAGACTGCGGGAACAACATCTAGACCTCCAAACGCACACAGAGGATTTGGAAAACAGATCTCGGAGGAACAATGTTCGCATCCGGGCAGTCCCTACGGGGGCGGAGGACGGGGACCTCGTGGGTTATGTGCAGGATCTCTTCTGCAATATTTTGGGCTCTTCATCGGATTCCACCATTAAGATAGATCGATGCCATCGGGTTGGCCCCCCCGCCAGTCCAATCGTCCCCCTGCGGACATCCTGATATGCGTCCATAACTATATAGTGAAGGAGGAGATTCTCAGAGCGGCACATTCCATACAACCTCTCCATTTCAGGGATCATACTCCACAGCTCTTCCAGGACTTAGCTGCTAGCACACTCCAGAAAAGAAAAGATTTTCACCCAATAACAATTCATCTCCGCTCACAGAACATTTCTTGTGCCTGGGGCCATCCTTTTTGCCTCATTTTCCATCTAGACGGGAAGCTCATACAGGTCTCTTCCATTTCTGAAGCTTGCAGAGTGTTGAAGTTGTCTACCGATGAGTTGCCCTCTCCTCCAGATGCTGCAGTTCAGGGTTCACAGAGATCTCGAAACCACAGTCCTCAGAACGCCTGGACCGCTGACCGCCTTTGCCCTGACCCAGACACCATCTTTAAGGAACGTTCTGCTGTTCTTCAATCCCTGACGGGCACCTGGGGGGATTTGTTGGATGACAATGACTGAGGGTGATGTGTCTGGGGTTTCTACCACTTTTGTGGGCCTGGTGGGGGCGGACGGGAGGTTTTGTTCACCTGGTGCAGATGCCCCTTACTTCCTTGGCAGTCTCCTCTGAATACTGCCCAACCTTCACGTTGGACCATGTGCTGTTTTGGTGGTCTGCAGTTTGTTCTTTTTGTTGTTCTGGGGGTGGGTGGGTCCATCCTATGGTGAGCTTTTTAGTCATGTATGCTGAGATAAGTTTTACCTGCCTACACATATACCCTTTGTCCTTGTAGTACTCCACTCCTTACTTTGTCTCTGGGACCTTCACTATACCGTCTAACGGTCCTTTCCCTGCTGATGACAGTTCAGATTGTTAGTTATAATGTCAAGGGCTTTAATAATCCCACTCAAAGGAATGCTGTGCTATCTTTACTTGAGATCATGCGGGGAGATGTGTACCTACTCTAAGAAACGCACCTCCTCCACAGTGACACACCTCGCATGCAACACAGGGCGTTCCCGGTACTATTGTGGTCCTCGGGGAAACGGAAAACAGGAGAGGTGGCCATCTTGCTTTCCACGCATTTTAGAGGCTGGGTTGTGGGTACAGTCGCAGAAATTCTGGAGCAATTACTCGCAGAACGACTCTGTATAGGGTCCACCACTATCACAATAACCTCCCTCTATTCTCCCAATGTTCACCAAGAGGAATTCCTGCTTAATGCTTTGGCCGAAGTACTGCACACACCTGACTCTCTGGTGGTGATAGGAGAGGACCTGAATTTGGTTATGGATGCACAGGTAGATCGCTCTTGCTCACGCACAAGTGGTGCAGGCGCTCTTTCGGGGGTGGGGAGGGCTTGGCTGGATGATTGCGGGCTTAGAGATGCTTTGCAGTGTTTGCACCCTGATGAAAGGGACTATACGTTCGACTCCGCGGCTCATAAGACATATGCCCGATTGGATCATTTCCTTGTCACTCGTGCTGCATGGAACTGCATTCAGGCCTCCTATATAGAAGCCTGATCTCTGTCGGACCACCCTCATATCACCCTCACACTAAGCCTTCCGCACACACAATCGCCCTCCCCTCATTGGCGGCTATGGGACTCTCTCCTGAGGTCCCCGTCAGTGGTGGAGAGCCTCCGTAGTACCCTGACAGATTACCTGAAGCTCAATGACAATGGCTCCACTCCCCAAGCTTCTGTTTGAGAGGTGTTTAAGCTAGTTGCGCGGGGGTCTCTTATCTCTAGGGCGGCCTGCGATAATAAAATCAGGCGTGAGAAGCGTCAAGAACTTGAAGGCCGGGTGAGCGAACATGAAGTCATTCACTAGCGCACGGGTGCCCCTTGTATCTGGCGCCTGTTGGAGAAGGGGCGGCGACAGCTGAAGCGCTTGGATCTGGATAGAGCCGAATATGCAGTACTACGACTGAAGCATAAGTATTATGTTTGTTCTAATAGGGTCGGCCGCATGCTAGCACACTGTCTTCATTGCCAACACCAGACCCAGGCAGTGAAAGTGATCCGAGAAGCCCAGGGGTCAGAGGCGACAGATGATCTTGCTATAGCCACAGCCTTCTGGGCATTTTATGTGGGGCTATATTCTGCCAAGACCTCAGGCCTTCTAGATCCTAGAGAGTACGTATGAGGTGCAGCAGTAACCCCCCTCCCAGGGCAGGAAGCGGAATGACTGGAGACCCCCATTCGAATCGAAGAGGTCATATACGCCATATCTCGGTTGAAACCTCTGAAAGCACCTGGCCCGGATGGTTTTAGTGCCCTGTTTTATAAAACATTTTGTACGGAACACGCACCAGTGCTCACCCGACTGTTCAACTCATTCTTGGACACAGGCACTCTTACGCCCTCTAAGCTGCAGGCCACAATTTCTGTCATTCCCAAATCAGGGACAGACCCAGTGCTTTGCAGTTCCTACCGCCCCATCTCCCTGCTAAATTTGGACTCTAAACTGTTCTCAAGCATCTTAGCCCATAGGCTCAACCCTCTTATGGGCAGCTTAATAGACCCGGATCAGTCGGGTTTCATCCTGGGGAGACAGTGCAGGGATAACACGCAGAGGATCTGCCACTTAATTGATAAGCCTTCGACTGAGTGCATTGGCCGTACCTATTTGCCACGTTAGAGTGCTTTGGCACAGGACCGAAATTTCGTAAGTGGGTGGCTAGTATCTATAATGCCCATTCAGCCCAAGTCTGGGTCAAAGGCGTACTTTCCAAAAGCATTAGGGTGGAGAGAGGCACCAGACAGGGCTGTCCGCTCTCCCCATTGCTTTATGTTTTATATATGGAGCCCTTTGCCCAGCGGCTTCGGGACCATCCACAGGCACAGGGGATTCCATTCGGTGTGGATCGTCACCTTATCAGCCTCTACGATGATGATGTTATCTTTTCACTGGCACACCCACAAACCTCTATGCCGACCGTAGTGACAGCTCTGCAGGCCTTCAGCCAGGTCTCTGGTTTTAAAATAGATTTACAAAAATTGCAGATACTGAATCTCACTGTGGGGCCCTCTACAGTGGCAGATCTGAAGGTCCACTTTGATTTTGACTGGGTGACGGGGGTCATTACCTACCTCGGACTGACTCTGCACACTAGCTTGGTTAGGACAGCGGAAGCAAATTACGCCTCCTTACTCTCTCGCATTAGGAAAGACCTCGCCCACAGGAAATGGCTACCCCTGTCTTGGCTCGGCAGACTGGCTAAGATAAAAATGAATGTTCTACCCCGGGCTCTCTATTTATTTCAGACCCTTCCCCTGCTGCCCCCGTCGACTGCGCTCACACGAATCCAGACAGAGATTGAGCACTTTATCTGTGGTCCTATGTCACCCAGGCTGCAGAAAACCTTACTATGACGTCCTAAGAAGGAAGGGGGGTTGGCCTTTCCTAATCTCATTCATTATTACCAAGCCTCGATTTTGTGTTACCTGGTGGAGTGGAACCGTCCCATGACGGAGAAACACTGGGTATTTATGGATCAGTCAGTAGCTGGTAGGCATATTTGGAGGGAGTGTTGGTTACCTAGGTCGGTGCAGGCATGGGGTCTTTACTCCTCACCAGTTACTCGCCCTACCATGTTAGCATGGGACAAGGTGCCTCGACGAGCCAATCTCACCACTTTCCCCTCCCCCATGTCTCCCATCTTTTTGAATACTGATATCCCTCCGGGCATGGACAGAGGTGCAGGCTCTCGCTGGGTGGAGGGAGGTTGTAAGTGAGTGTGGCAGTTGTTTGATTTGGATGGCCATATCCCTTTTAAGGTACTCTGTGAGGACTATAACTTAACAGACTCAGATGATTTCCTCCATGCCCAAATGTGCCACTGGACATCGGGCCCCCTGGTGCAGCCCTTGGTCAGTAGGCCGATGCTTCTATTAGTGAAGTTTAGGTGAGAAAAAATCTCAACTAGTTGCGCACTGTTCACTATGTGTTATCCAACACTTATCAATATAAACACAAAGCAAAAACTTCAGTTATTTTAATTCATAACTTCATACTTTTATCATCATCTGCACGTTTATGCAAAGTATAATAATAAGTCAATTAAACATATAGTTTTCTGATTCTCAATTCTGTACATGAAACATTTTCATTTATAAATAATCATTTATAAATAATCACAACGCAAAAATATATGATACTTGATTTACACATTTTCAAATTGTGCCCAATGCATTTCGGCACAAACAGCGTGCCTTCATCAGGGGCTGATCTGTAATAAAGGTGGAAACAATACAACAAGTAAGTGTATTATATGTGATGTGTACCATGGGGGTGTATATTCATTAATGCAATGTCATCATACCTCTAGTGGACGTAAGTCTCGCAAATTACACTGTAGAAATAAACGACAAGACCGAAGAAAATACCAGTATTAAAGTAACCTGTGCCAAATAAAATCGATGTCGCTCATAACACAAACAATGATAATACTGGTCCAACAAACGCAAACATATATGCTTACCTAGATGGAAATAACTTGCCCTGTAGATACAAATAACAACCAAAACATTCTTATTATCCACATGCTATTCGTGACATGGAGTCTTAATGATAAAAAACCAGGGTCCTACCTGCTTTTCGTTGTGTATTCCAATCTACAAAATGTATAATAAAATATGGTTGGCAAAATATCCAAAGCGGACTCCAAATGTCCATGCACAATCCGTTAAATTTCAACTCACCCACCTCATACGCGCTAAATTCTGACCTAAAACCAAAAACAAATACTTTTTAACTCATAGCCATTACACTCTGCTTGACCTGCAGCAATAAGACTAGTGTGACACTCAGTCTCGCGATAAACCAAAATCTAATTTACCTTCTTACAGTATCGCCTGTGTTTCAAACAGTAATTCCCAGCCTCGAACTCCGTTCTAATCCAAACAGCCTTATAACAAGACGTCTCACGCCATTGCTTAAATCCACCGCGTGTGTAGTGTATCTTCGTCATTAACACTAAAAACGGACTCACACAGTCAAAACGCCTGTAATCCAAGGTAACAAAGTCGCCATTTTAACCACAGTAAAACATTATAGTCTGGATGCTAACTTCCAACTAAAAAACCGCCCTGCAATGTGTACTGTTCAAACGCTGTGTAAGGTTTCCGTAATTAACGAGGAACACACTGTGATGCCGTCTCATTTCTAAAATCTGTCCTAACCTTACATATTTTGCCGGAAACGACACTGAAAACGGACTATTAGCTCCGCGATCAATACTTTGTAAGCCTTCTGAACCTAAACAACACTAAGTGCGAACTCCCAACTGCAACTATAGCTTATGAGAGAAATCTAAACTGTGTTTCTACACTAAACCAAAAACGATGTAGTGTGAGGAACTGTGAGATGTTGTCAAACTTAAAACGGCAATAAAAGTTCCAAAGTATACATGCTGAAAATAAAACATGTGAATGAGGAAGTTTTGTAAGTTCAATGCATAATATAACAACTTAATGACAATCCTAGATTTATCCATTATGATACATTAATGAAGGATGGAGAGTAACTGGAAATACAATTCAGTTAATTTCTTTTTACATTCACTGTGCATATAATTAATGGACTTCCATGCTCACCTGACCCACTTTGTCATTGCTTAATTTCAATACTGTCGATATAAGCTAAACACTATTTACTCATTTTACAAAGCTGTATGTATAATAAAGCATTAATAAATCACTTGTCAATGCTATTGTTCAGTGTATAGTAATATACAATTATCATCATTAATATAAACATGTGGGTTCGCTAATCATTGGTGGGTATTTCGCCTATGTACATACAAGTGCAAATGGTGCTTTGGACAAGAAAAGTTTGCATCACAATATGATTGGAACTTGTGAAATATCACTACAATAGCTGTGTATTTTCTAGAGTAAGCCATTCAAAATATATTGCGTGAAAAACATCAACATAATATAAACAACATTTGATATTCTGAAATGTGATGAACTCAAGTAGACCTGATGTATAGAATTGTCCAATGTGTAGAACCCTATAAATAACATGAAAGGTCATACCTATCATTTAATCCCTTAGGCTGCATTGTCTGTAAAAATTTAATCCAATACAGCTCACGTTGCAAAAGACGGAGTCTGTTGTCAGTGCCTGATTTAATCTCTACCTTCTCAATGATAAAGCATCGTAATTGAGAAATTGTGTGACTGGACTCTTTCCAGTGGGTGGCTAATGGAGATGATAAATTCTGATTCCTTATCCGACTCTTGTGCTCATTTAATCGTGTTTTGAGCTTGCGCTCTGTCTTCCCTACGTATAGCTTGCCACATGGGCACTTAATGCCATAGACTACATTAAGGGTGTTACAATCAGTGCTGTGTCTAAGTTTGATTGTTTGGCCGGTTGTCGGGTGTGAGAAAGTATTTCCAATGATTATATTATTACAGTTCACACAGTTCAAGCAACGAGTAGTTCCTTTATGGTCTCCATGTTGTTCATCTTTTCTCCCTTTCAGGATTTGCCGTATATTGGGTCCTCTTTTATACGCGTACAGTGGTGGTTGTGCAAATATCCCATTGAACTCTGTTTCTGTGGAGAGTAGTTCCCAACGTTGGTTGACAATCCGTTTAATCTTTGATGAGATTGTGGTGAACTTGGTCACAAATACCATTCTGTCCTGACTGGTTTTGACTTTTGGTTGTAACAAAGTGTCTCTGTTCATATCTGCAACTCGCTCTCTGCTCCGTTGTATGATAGCATCAGGATATCCACGACTTTGATATCTTTGGGCAAACTTCTCAATGTTAGTTTCACTTGTGGTGGTCAGTGAACAAATTCTTTTGATACGAATAAATTGGGACAAAGGTAAATTCTCAATCAAACTTCGTGGATGAAAACTAGCGTAGTGTAAAGCACTATTACGATCCGTGTCCTTAACAAACAACTCGGTCTGGAATCCTGTGGGCTTTTTCTGAATCCTCACATCTAGAAAATCCATTGTGTTAAGATCAATTTTATAAGTAAATTGAATCCTGGGATTTACGGAATTCAAGTACTTAATTGTGTCCAGTAATGATTGTTCAGTACCTCGCCAGATTAGGAAGATATCGTCTATGAAACGATAGTACATCTTGATGTGTGTCAACGCTGCCGTTTCAAACACATGTTCAGCCTCAAACTGCGCCATAAAAATATTCGCATATGCAGGAGCCCCTGCAAAGCCCATAGATGTTCCGGTCATTTGAGCATAAAACCTTTTGTCCCATTCAAAATAGCTGTTGTGTAAACAGAATTTCAATAACTGTAAAAGGAAAACTTTCTCCGTGGGTAGATCCTCCATTTGTAGAAGAGCCCATTCTACTGCATCTAATCCATCAGAGTGTGGAATTGAAGTATAAAGAGAGACTACGTCAATAGTACATAGGATCCAGTTCTCATCTATTTCACCACCAACTTCTCCAATTTTCGATAGGAAATCACTCGTATCTCGAATATAGGATCTCCAATTTTGAACGAATTGCTGCAAAAAGAAATCCAGAAATTTCCCGAGGGGGTCAAAAAGAGACCCGCATCCCGAGACAATAGGTCTGCAGGGTGGGTTCGTCAGGTGTTTATGCACCTTAGGGAGCATGTAGAGTTTTGGACAGCGTGGATTAGTAGTCGTCAAAAAACTTTGGATTTTCTCATCTATCCATTCCTGTTCTCGAGCTTCCACTAAAAGATTTTTGAGCATTAACTGCAATGTTAACGTAGGATCTCTGTCCAAAATCTGATAGGTCCCAGTGTCTGAGACATGCTCCTCAACCTTAGACGTATAAAAGTGCTTATCCATCACCACCATTGCACCTCCTTTGTCTGCAGGTTGTATCTGGATGTTGCTATTCATTGCCAAATTGTGTAGAGTACGTTCTTCTGATCTTGTGAGGTTACCACGTGTACGTGACTTGTAATCCAGGCCTCGTATATCTTTTTTCACCATTGTCTCGAAGGTGTCAAGCATTTTATGAGAAATAGGTGGTTGGAATGTGCTTTTTGGTTTAAACCGTAAACTGTATTCAGACTGCCTTGTGTCTGTTATTGGTGCAATATTGTGAAAAAAATGTTTGAGTCTCAATGTTCTCATAAAGCGGTAAAGAGCTGCTTCCAACTCCATTTCATTTGCTCTAACCGTCGGAACAAAAGATAAACCTTTGTTAAGGACCCTTACTTGTTGTTGGTTCAGAGTGATTGAGGATATATTGATTATCAAACTACTGTTCTCCCGCTCCTTAACGATTTTCCTGTGGCCTCCTCGTCTGGTTTTCCGCTTGATGGTGAAACTTCGCGGCGGTCCGTCGGTTGTAGCCCTTGATTCTGGGTTTGTGACAAAAAAGCCACATTGCCACTAGTAGTCGGTTGTTGTGTGCCTTCGGTCACTGTTAATGCTGTTCGATCAGTCAGTTGAACTGGTCCACGGGTGATTGATGTCTCTTTATCTGTAACTAAACTCTCTTCAGAAGAGTGTGCCGGTGTTTGTTGTTTCTTTGGATGGTATTGTCGTCTGGCGTAAATTTCTGCCCAGGTATACACCTCATTCAATTTATAATCAATAGTGTCTCTTTTGTACTTTCTCAATTTGCCCTCCTGCAGTTCTCTGCTATATTTCTCTAATTTCTGTTTCAGCCCTTCAATGCTTATCTGCCATGAATCATTTTCCATCCTGGACTCTAGTTCAGCTTTCAAAGTAGAAATTTCCTCCTCAAGATCTCGTATAGTTTTGGCAAGTTCCTCAACTATCAGGAGAATTAAATCAAGAGAGCATTTGTTGAGGATATTATACCACTTCTCCATAAATTTCGCGTTCAAGTTAAACCTGAACAGCATAGGTTTAATTGATAAACGCAATCCTCGGGGAATTCGTTGAGCCTTATGGTATTGCACCAGTGTAGATGCGTGCATTTTCTGGTTCAATTGTCGTCTTGTGAGGTATTCTAATTGCCTTAGTTGTTGACTGATAGAACCCCCATGGGCATCCATTGTCCTAACTTCCTGTATCATGGCATAGATCTTGTCAGCCTGTTCTGCAGTGTAAGCCAACGTGCTGGCCCTATTGTGCGTCATTCCTGTAATGTTATCAAACTGCATGATTGGTGTTGGGTGCCTCCCCACTAGTGACTAGTAACTGAATAAAGTTTAATGGGTGTGTGAGGAGCACTCCGTTGTAAACAATGTATTCAACCTGAAAAATGGTGCTGCAACTAATCAGGTGTGTCACGCCTGTGACTGAATGCTAGTTTAGGTGAGAAAAAATCTCAACTAGTTGCGCACTGTTCACTATGTGTTATCCAACACTTATCAATATAAACACAAAGCAAAAACTTCAGTTATTTTAATTCATAACTTCATACTTTTATCATCATCTGCACGTTTATGCAAAGTATAATAATAAGTCAATTAAACATATAGTTTTCTGATTCTCAATTCTGTACATGAAACATTTTCATTTATAAATAATCATTTATAAATAATCACAACGCAAAAATATATGATACTTGATTTACACATTTTCAAATTGTGCCCAATGCATTTCGGCACAAACAGCGTGCCTTCATCAGGGGCTGATCTGTAATAAAGGTGGAAACAATACAACAAGTAAGTGTATTATATGTGATGTGTACCATGGGGGTGTATATTCATTAATGCAATGTCATCATACCTCTAGTGGACGTAAGTCTCGCAAATTACACTGTAGAAATAAACGACAAGACCGAAGAAAATACCAGTATTAAAGTAACCTGTGCCAAATAAAATCGATGTCGCTCATAACACAAACAATGATAATACTGGTCCAACAAACGCAAACATATATGCTTACCTAGATGGAAATAACTTGCCCTGTAGATACAAATAACAACCAAAACATTCTTATTATCCACATGCTATTCGTGACATGGAGTCTTAATGATAAAAAACCAGGGTCCTACCTGCTTTTCGTTGTGTATTCCAATCTACAAAATGTATAATAAAATATGGTTGGCAAAATATCCAAAGCGGACTCCAAATGTCCATGCACAATCCGTTAAATTTCAACTCACCCACCTCATACGCGCTAAATTCTGACCTAAAACCAAAAACAAATACTTTTTAACTCATAGCCATTACACTCTGCTTGACCTGCAGCAATAAGACTAGTGTGACACTCAGTCTCGCGATAAACCAAAATCTAATTTACCTTCTTACAGTATCGCCTGTGTTTCAAACAGTAATTCCCAGCCTCGAACTCCGTTCTAATCCAAACAGCCTTATAACAAGACGTCTCACGCCATTGCTTAAATCCACCGCGTGTGTAGTGTATCTTCGTCATTAACACTAAAAACGGACTCACACAGTCAAAACGCCTGTAATCCAAGGTAACAAAGTCGCCATTTTAACCACAGTAAAACATTATAGTCTGGATGCTAACTTCCAACTAAAAAACCGCCCTGCAATGTGTACTGTTCAAACGCTGTGTAAGGTTTCCGTAATTAACGAGGAACACACTGTGATGCCGTCTCATTTCTAAAATCTGTCCTAACCTTACATATTTTGCCGGAAACGACACTGAAAACGGACTATTAGCTCCGCGATCAATACTTTGTAAGCCTTCTGAACCTAAACAACACTAAGTGCGAACTCCCAACTGCAACTATAGCTTATGAGAGAAATCTAAACTGTGTTTCTACACTAAACCAAAAACGATGTAGTGTGAGGAACTGTGAGATGTTGTCAAACTTAAAACGGCAATAAAAGTTCCAAAGTATACATGCTGAAAATAAAACATGTGAATGAGGAAGTTTTGTAAGTTCAATGCATAATATAACAACTTAATGACAATCCTAGATTTATCCATTATGATACATTAATGAAGGATGGAGAGTAACTGGAAATACAATTCAGTTAATTTCTTTTTACATTCACTGTGCATATAATTAATGGACTTCCATGCTCACCTGACCCACTTTGTCATTGCTTAATTTCAATACTGTCGATATAAGCTAAACACTAATAGCATGTGGATAATAAGAATGTTTTGGTTGTTATTTGTATCTACAGGGCAAGTTATTTCCATCTAGGTAAGCATATATGTTTGCGTTTGTTGGACCAGTATTATCATTGTTTGTGTTATGAGCGACATCGATTTTATTTGGCACAGGTTACTTTAATACTGGTATTTTCTTCGGTCTTGTCGTTTATTTCTACAGTGTAATTTGCGAGACTTACGTCCACTAGAGGTATGATGACATTGCATTAATGAATATACACCCCCATGGTACACATCACATATAATACACTTACTTGTTGTATTGTTTCCACCTTTATTACAGATCAGCCCCTGATGAAGGCACGCTGTTTGTGCCGAAATGCATTGGGCACAATTTGAAAATGTGTAAATCAAGTATCATATATTTTTGCGTTGTGATTATTTATAAATGATTATTTATAAATGAAAATGTTTCATGTACAGAATTGAGAATCAGAAAACTATATGTTTAATTGACTTATTATTATACTTTGCATAAACGTGCAGATGATGATAAAAGTATGAAGTTATGAATTAAAATAACTGAAGTTTTTGCTTTGTGTTTATATTGATAAGTGTTGGATAACACATAGTGAACAGTGCGCAACTAGTTGAGATTTTTTCTCACCTAAACTAGCATTCAGTCACAGGCGTGACACACCTGATTAGTTGCAGCACCATTTTTCAGGTTGAATACATTGTTTACAACGGAGTGCTCCTCACACACCCATTAAACTTTATTCAGTTACTAGTCACTAGTGGGGAGGCACCCAACACCAATCATGCAGTTTGATAACATTACAGGAATGACGCACAATAGGGCCAGCACGTTGGCTTACACTGCAGAACAGGCTGACAAGATCCATGCCATGATACAGGAAGTTAGGACAATGGATGCCCATGGGGGTTCTATCAGTCAACAACTAAGGCAATTAGAATACCTCACAAGACGACAATTGAACCAGAAAATGCACGCATCTACACTGGTGCAATACCATAAGGCTCAACGAATTCCCCGAGGATTGCGTTTATCAATTAAACCTATGCTGTTCAGGTTTAACTTGAACGCGAAATTTATGGAGAAGTGGTATAATATCCTCAACAAATGCTCTCTTGATTTAATTCTCCTGATAGTTGAGGAACTTGCCAAAACTATACGAGATCTTGAGGAGGAAATTTCTACTTTGAAAGCTGAACTAGAGTCCAGGATGGAAAATGATTCATGGCAGATAAGCATTGAAGGGCTGAAACAGAAATTAGAGAAATATAGCAGAGAACTGCAGGAGGGCAAATTGAGAAAGTACAAAAGAGACACTATTGATTATAAATTGAATGAGGTGTATACCTGGGCAGAAATTTACGCCAGACGACAATACCATCCAAAGAAACAACAAACACCGGCACACTCTTCTGAAGAGAGTTTAGTTACAGATAAAGAGACATCAATCACCCGTGGACCAGTTCAACTGACTGATCGAACAGCATTAACAGTGACCGAAGGCACACAACAACCGACTACTAGTGGCAATGTGGCTTTTTTGTCACAAACCCAGAATCAAGGGCTACAACCGACGGACCGCCGCGAAGTTTCACCATCAAGCGGAAAACCAGACGAGGAGGCCACAGGAAAATCGTTAAGGAGCGGGAGAACAGTAGTTTGATAATCAATATATCCTCAATCACTCTGAACCAACAACAAGTAAGGGTCCTTAACAAAGGTTTATCTTTTGTTCCGACGGTTAGAGCAAATGAAATGGAGTTGGAAGCAGCTCTTTACCGCTTTATGAGAACATTGAGACTCAAACATTTTTTTCACAATATTGCACCAATAACAGACACAAGGCAGTCTGAATACAGTTTACGGTTTAAACCAAAAAGCACATTCCAACCACCTATTTCTCATAAAATGCTTGACACCTTCGAGACAATGGTGAAAAAAGATATACGAGGCCTGGATTACAAGTCACGTACACGTGGTAACCTCACAAGATCAGAAGAACGTACTCTACACAATTTGGCAATGAATAGCAACATCCAGATACAACCTGCAGACAAAGGAGGTGCAATGGTGGTGATGGATAAGCACTTTTATACGTCTAAGGTTGAGGAGCATGTCTCAGACACTGGGACCTATCAGATTTTGGACAGAGATCCTACGTTAACATTGCAGTTAATGCTCAAAAATCTTTTAGTGGAAGCTCGAGAACAGGAATGGATAGATGAGAAAATCCAAAGTTTTTTGACGACTACTAATCCACGCTGTCCAAAACTCTACATGCTCCCTAAGGTGCATAAACACCTGACGAACCCACCCTGCAGACCTATTGTCTCGGGATGCGGGTCTCTTTTTGACCCCCTCGGGAAATTTCTGGATTTCTTTTTGCAGCAATTCGTTCAAAATTGGAGATCCTATATTCGAGATACGAGTGATTTCCTATCGAAAATTGGAGAAGTTGGTGGTGAAATAGATGAGAACTGGATCCTATGTACTATTGACGTAGTCTCTCTTTATACTTCAATTCCACACTCTGATGGATTAGATGCAGTAGAATGGGCTCTTCTACAAATGGAGGATCTACCCACGGAGAAAGTTTTCCTTTTACAGTTATTGAAATTCTGTTTACACAACAGCTATTTTGAATGGGACAAAAGGTTTTATGCTCAAATGACCGGAACATCTATGGGCTTTGCAGGGGCTCCTGCATATGCGAATATTTTTATGGCGCAGTTTGAGGCTGAACATGTGTTTGAAACGGCAGCGTTGACACACATCAAGATGTACTATCGTTTCATAGACGATATCTTCCTAATCTGGCGAGGTACTGAACAATCATTACTGGACACAATTAAGTACTTGAATTCCGTAAATCCCAGGATTCAATTTACTTATAAAATTGATCTTAACACAATGGATTTTCTAGATGTGAGGATTCAGAAAAAGCCCACAGGATTCCAGACCGAGTTGTTTGTTAAGGACACGGATCGTAATAGTGCTTTACACTACGCTAGTTTTCATCCACGAAGTTTGATTGAGAATTTACCTTTGTCCCAATTTATTCGTATCAAAAGAATTTGTTCACTGACCACCACAAGTGAAACTAACATTGAGAAGTTTGCCCAAAGATATCAAAGTCGTGGATATCCTGATGCTATCATACAACGGAGCAGAGAGCGAGTTGCAGATATGAACAGAGACACTTTGTTACAACCAAAAGTCAAAACCAGTCAGGACAGAATGGTATTTGTGACCAAGTTCACCACAATCTCATCAAAGATTAAACGGATTGTCAACCAACGTTGGGAACTACTCTCCACAGAAACAGAGTTCAATGGGATATTTGCACAACCACCACTGTACGCGTATAAAAGAGGACCCAATATACGGCAAATCCTGAAAGGGAGAAAAGATGAACAACATGGAGACCATAAAGGAACTACTCGTTGCTTGAACTGTGTGAACTGTAATAATATAATCATTGGAAATACTTTCTCACACCCGACAACCGGCCAAACAATCAAACTTAGACACAGCACTGATTGTAACACCCTTAATGTAGTCTATGGCATTAAGTGCCCATGTGGCAAGCTATACGTAGGGAAGACAGAGCGCAAGCTCAAAACACGATTAAATGAGCACAAGAGTCGGATAAGGAATCAGAATTTATCATCTCCATTAGCCACCCACTGGAAAGAGTCCAGTCACACAATTTCTCAATTACGATGCTTTATCATTGAGAAGGTAGAGATTAAATCAGGCACTGACAACAGACTCCGTCTTTTGCAACGTGAGCTGTATTGGATTAAATTTTTACAGACAATGCAGCCTAAGGGATTAAATGATAGGTATGACCTTTCATGTTATTTATAGGGTTCTACACATTGGACAATTCTATACATCAGGTCTACTTGAGTTCATCACATTTCAGAATATCAAATGTTGTTTATATTATGTTGATGTTTTTCACGCAATATATTTTGAATGGCTTACTCTAGAAAATACACAGCTATTGTAGTGATATTTCACAAGTTCCAATCATATTGTGATGCAAACTTTTCTTGTCCAAAGCACCATTTGCACTTGTATGTACATAGGCGAAATACCCACCAATGATTAGCGAACCCACATGTTTATATTAATGATGATAATTGTATATTACTATACACTGAACAATAGCATTGACAAGTGATTTATTAATGCTTTATTATACATACAGCTTTGTAAAATGAGTAAATAGTGTTTAGCTTATATCGACAGTATTGAAATTAAGCAATGACAAAGTGGGTCAGGTGAGCATGGAAGTCCATTAATTATATGCACAGTGAATGTAAAAAGAAATTAACTGAATTGTATTTCCAGTTACTCTCCATCCTTCATTAATGTATCATAATGGATAAATCTAGGATTGTCATTAAGTTGTTATATTATGCATTGAACTTACAAAACTTCCTCATTCACATGTTTTATTTTCAGCATGTATACTTTGGAACTTTTATTGCCGTTTTAAGTTTGACAACATCTCACAGTTCCTCACACTACATCGTTTTTGGTTTAGTGTAGAAACACAGTTTAGATTTCTCTCATAAGCTATAGTTGCAGTTGGGAGTTCGCACTTAGTGTTGTTTAGGTTCAGAAGGCTTACAAAGTATTGATCGCGGAGCTAATAGTCCGTTTTCAGTGTCGTTTCCGGCAAAATATGTAAGGTTAGGACAGATTTTAGAAATGAGACGGCATCACAGTGTGTTCCTCGTTAATTACGGAAACCTTACACAGCGTTTGAACAGTACACATTGCAGGGCGGTTTTTTAGTTGGAAGTTAGCATCCAGACTATAATGTTTTACTGTGGTTAAAATGGCGACTTTGTTACCTTGGATTACAGGCGTTTTGACTGTGTGAGTCCGTTTTTAGTGTTAATGACGAAGATACACTACACACGCGGTGGATTTAAGCAATGGCGTGAGACGTCTTGTTATAAGGCTGTTTGGATTAGAACGGAGTTCGAGGCTGGGAATTACTGTTTGAAACACAGGCGATACTGTAAGAAGGTAAATTAGATTTTGGTTTATCGCGAGACTGAGTGTCACACTAGTCTTATTGCTGCAGGTCAAGCAGAGTGTAATGGCTATGAGTTAAAAAGTATTTGTTTTTGGTTTTAGGTCAGAATTTAGCGCGTATGAGGTGGGTGAGTTGAAATTTAACGGATTGTGCATGGACATTTGGAGTCCGCTTTGGATATTTTGCCAACCATATTTTATTATACATTTTGTAGATTGGAATACACAACGAAAAGCAGGTAGGACCCTGGTTTTTTATCATTAAGACTCCATGTCACGAATAGCATGTGGATAATAAGAATGTTTTGGTTGTTATTTGTATCTACAGGGCAAGTTATTTCCATCTAGGTAAGCATATATGTTTGCGTTTGTTGGACCAGTATTATCATTGTTTGTGTTATGAGCGACATCGATTTTATTTGGCACAGGTTACTTTAATACTGGTATTTTCTTCGGTCTTGTCGTTTATTTCTACAGTGTAATTTGCGAGACTTACGTCCACTAGAGGTATGATGACATTGCATTAATGAATATACACCCCCATGGTACACATCACATATAATACACTTACTTGTTGTATTGTTTCCACCTTTATTACAGATCAGCCCCTGATGAAGGCACGCTGTTTGTGCCGAAATGCATTGGGCACAATTTGAAAATGTGTAAATCAAGTATCATATATTTTTGCGTTGTGATTATTTATAAATGATTATTTATAAATGAAAATGTTTCATGTACAGAATTGAGAATCAGAAAACTATATGTTTAATTGACTTATTATTATACTTTGCATAAACGTGCAGATGATGATAAAAGTATGAAGTTATGAATTAAAATAACTGAAGTTTTTGCTTTGTGTTTATATTGATAAGTGTTGGATAACACATAGTGAACAGTGCGCAACTAGTTGAGATTTTTTCTCACCTAAACTAGCATTCAGTCACAGGCGTGACACACCTGATTAGTTGCAGCACCATTTTTCAGGTTGAATACATTGTTTACAACGGAGTGCTCCTCACACACCCATTAAACTTTATTCTATTAGTGAAGTGGCACTTCCAGAAAAAGGATGTTCACAGGCTTATTTCAGAGTTCTATGCCTTTCTCTCGCCTTAGTCAAAGGAGACCCGTTCTGTGGGACAGAAGCGGTGGGAGATAGAGATTGGCCGTACCTTGACAGACAAGGAGTGGGAGAACATCTTCTACAGATCACATCATTTTGCACACTCAATGGGGCACACAGAGACTGCATATAAAATAGTTTCCTATTGGTATTATACCCCGGCTTGACTGGCTAAGTGGAACTCCCAGAATGATGGCCTCTGCTGGCGTGGCTGTGGAAGTCCCGGGACCCTCCTTCACCTGCTATGGAATTGCCCCAAACTAACACGATATTGGGACACAATCCTCGATGAGATTGATAGAGCCTTTGACACTACTATTCCGAGGTTTTCCGCTTACACTATACTAGGACTTCCCAAGGCCTTGACCTTCCCCTTGCATTCACTTATAGGCAAGCAGATTACCCTGGCCTTGAATGCTGCACACCGGGTTATCCGGGCGGCCTGGAAGACTGACAGGATCCCAGACCGTTCCCAGTGGCTGCTCCAGTTATGGTCCCTACTAGGTACGGAGCGTTTATCCATGGCTTTACTAGGATAGAATACTCTAAGATTTGGGCTCCTTTCATAGCGATTTTGTCTTTTGAATTAATTTCGGGAACTAACTTGTCCTGCCTATTTACATCTCCTGAAATTTATTCCCGAGGGGACCGCTGCGGAGCAGGGCGACCGCCCCTAACATATTCGCCCTTTTCTCAAGGGGGCTGTTCTTCTTCTTAAAGGCACGCATGTGTAGGTTTTAGGTAGCGGGTGGCTCACCAGGGGGGAGGAAGAGTGGGGTGGGGGACTAGGTTTAGATGTTTCAAATTTTGATTTGTTTTCTTTTTCTCCTTTTTCCTTTTTCCCTTTTGTTGTTCTTATCCCTTAAAGGTAGGCATACTTGCTCTGCATGTGCAACGGAGTGTTAGATTGGTGCTTTTACTTAAGCAGGTGTGGTGCCCTGGGCCGGGCATTGTTTTTATCTTTACACTGTTAAGCTTGCTAATTCTTTCCGGTTGTCTTACGCGGCCGGCCCAAGTTGGGTTGTAGGTGACATGCTGTGTTACATAAATGCATAATTGTTGGTTGGACCATGTACTATGCCCTCTACTACATGTTTGTTAATTTGCCGGCCCACAGGGTTGTAGGCGCTAACGCTCTGTATTCTGTTTGCCGTGTGTACTGACAATAAAAACGATTTCATTAAAAAAAAACTAAAAGGGTAAAACACATCAATATGGAAAGAATATTAAAGTGTGAGGGTGTTGGACTTGGCCCTGCTTGCAGGGTCATCCCGGAACTTTTTGCCTTCCTCCTAGTTTTTTAACCTAATATAGAATTGGTGGTTCGAAATGAGACACAATAAATATGTATGTTTTGTGGTTGCACTAGAAATAATACATGCTGCGCAATGGTGTCCAGAGGTTTAACTTCACCATGGAAGAAAATGTCACTTTTAAAATGGACGCCATTGCTGTGTGCTTTGTGCCGCCTGCCTGAGGAGGACTGGCGGTCTAGTGTTCGGAGTGACAGGGTGACCTACACCTCCCCCACAGTGACAGTTGGGACTGGAACTGCCAGGAGCCTTCTAGAAGGTTCTAGCCCTGTCTGGTAGGTGGGGTGAGGGGGGTATATATAGGGGGGCTGTGCCTCCATGTGCTCAGACTGAGCATGGACTTGATCGAGAGGGGACACTCTGCCAGGAAGTACCGCCGCAAGGGCCTGTTTGCTGGCCCCTGAGCCCATCTGTACCCTTCTGCTGTCCACAGGGCCAGTGAGAGCCTTTTCTGGAGTGAAGACTGCTATGTGAGGAGGAGTGCCACTTTATGGGAGATTACTGCTTCTAGGAGCTGCTGTCCTGTACTGAAGAGTGCCCACTGACTGCTGATCTGGCCCAGCATTGCCTGCCTCCGCTCCAGCCCTAGCATCTTGTGAGTGCTGCAACTGTGCCTTGGAGGTGAGGAGCGTGGGCACTACTTTACTTTATGGGACCTAGCACCGGGGGAGCGCCACAGCTTTACCCCAGCATGGATTGTGCTCTGCCTGCTGCCTAGTGCCTGGGAAGCGCTTTGTCTTCGCTGCCCAGGAGGTGCGGAGCGCCTGCCCCCTGCAGCGCTGTGCTGCCAGAGCGCTATGTGATCCTGGGAGGACACTAACGCCGCCAGATCGCTATATTTCATTATCCTAAGGAAGAAGGTGCGGGGGACCTGTAGCGTGTGCTGCCAGGGAGAGCTGCTTGTTTAAGAAATACAGCGGGAGCCTACCCCGCTGCTGTGTGACCCCCAAGGGGACCCCCGGCGTGGGGATTCCCCCTGTGCAGGAGAAATGCGGGTGCCTACCCCGCGTTTGTGCCGTATTATAAGTGCTGCCTGGGGGAGCTGCATGTCTAAAAGCACAACGGGAGCCTACCCAAAAAACATACAACTGACACTGTAAGTACAACAACAGTGACAGCCCTGGCATTCGAACAGGCAGTACTGAAGGAAATTCAAACAATCGACTCTCAGAACATCAAAGGCTAACAGAACTTGAAGAAAGGTGAGATGAAGGCACTCATGGACCTGAAAGAGAATACTACACTTATCATTAAACCAGCTGACAAAGGTGGCACAATCATTATCATGGATAAAAACATGGATCACGAAGAATGCATCAGATTGCTATCAGATGAAAACAGCTATGAAATCCACCGGATTTACCCTACTCCAAGACTTGTGAACAAAATCAGAACCTTGGTGGATGAGGGCCTGATGAATGATTGGATAACCAAACATGAGGCTGGGTTTCTGGTGGGTGATTATCCCTGCACCCTCAGATTCTATACTGTCCCCAATATCCACAAAAATCAGGATGCCCCCACCAGGGAGACCTATAGTGTTGGGAATATGTTCAGTTCTTGAACCTCTTTCACAATTCTGCGATTGGTGTTTGAGACCTATCGTACAGTCGTCTACATCTTGCCTAAGACACTAAAGATGTCCGGTGCCTACTTAGAGACCTCGAGATCACCCCAGCTGAAGATCTTTTCATTACCATGGACATCGAGGCATTATACACCAGCATACCTCACAGACACACATTGAGCGTGGTAGAACACATTCTCCTGGAAAGAGACTGGGAGTTCATGACGCTCAGACATTTCATCATGGAGTGGGCAGAATTGGCTCTCATGGAAAACTTCTTCGAATATGAAGACACAATATACCATCAGATCAGAGGCACTTCCATGGGAAGCTCTTTTGCTCAGAGCATGGCGTGCCTCTATGAACACCAATTCAAAGTGAACCACATCTTTCATCAAGGCAACTCGTTTGCAGCACAATTGAAAGTATGGAGATGATATATTGTCATTTGGCACGGCAACCAAGATGAAGCTGAGGACTTTATTAGATGGATCAATACTAGAGATGAACATCTGAAATTCACACATGCAGTCAGCATGGAGAGAGCTGTTTTTTTGGACCTAGCTATAAGCATGACAGTGGAATGGATCCAGACTAAAGTTCACAACAAGAGCACACACAAAAACAGCGTATTACTTTTTGAGAGCTTCCACCCCAGATCACTGGGGCAAAATTTGCCAGTAGGTCAATTACTCAGGATCTGGAGGAATTGCTCTCGTATGGAAACCTATGAGGAACAGGGTGAGACTGACCCTGGATTAGCTTTCTTTGGTACCCACTGTTTCCTTTTTAAAAAAAAATATTTTTATTGAAAAGTTTTTTCCCCTCTTTTTTACATACATACAGGGCACAGCAATATTTGCATAAAACATAACATATATATTCAAAAAGAATAAAAGTAATATTTAGTGTAGGAGAATGTAAAGAAAGAAGAAAAGAGAGATTACTATCACATGAGACATATAAACAAATAAGTACACTGATAAATAAGATCCAAACAAGATTACAGGCTTTTCCCCCCAGATTGGGCCAAAATCATCGTATCTAAATGTATCTTAAACAGTAATAAACATCTTAACAAAGTATATATTATTCAAGCATTTTCAGACCTTTCAGAACATATTCCCTTCTTTGCAACGAGTAATGGGATCCCAAATATGTTTTCCAGTTTTCCTTCCATTTTTCCCTTTCCTTGCATATATCTCAGTTTCCAAATTATATATTGATAGTAATTTAGCCAACCATTGGTGAAATGATGGTGGTAATGAATCCAGCCATGCAGATGCAATACAAAGTCTCATGACTGCCATAGCTAAGAATAAAAAGGATTCCCATCTATCCTGATGCTGTCTCTCCTCCTCCTTTATCCCCAAGAGAATTATTGGGGGGGTAAGGAGAGTATTTATTCCTAATTCTTGGTTCAAGAACCCCTGTATGTTCTTTATAAGTGGCTGCAGGTGAGGACATGTTGCAAATACATGAATTAAATCCGCCTCTGAATTTCCACATCTAAAGCAGTTAGTTACTGCTGTCCCCCCCCATTGGGCTATCTTTGCAGGCGTATGGTATAGGTGGTATAGTGTTTTATAATGTTGCGCCTGGAGAGGTGCTGAACATAACAGTGTATACCCCATTTCCAAAGACATATGGAAACTTTCCTCCCTGACTTCCAGACTATCTTTCCATTTATTTGCCCATTTTTCAATATCATCCTCTTTTGAATTTAATAACTCAGCATAGAATTTCTTTATAGTGCATTCCTCGCCCGCTTCGATCACTTCCATGATTGCATTTTTACTGAATCCTGACACACCACCTTGTTTGTTGTGCAAAAGACTCCTTATTTGTAAGTACTTAAAAAATTGTCTTTTATCAATTGCATACTTAGCTTGTAGTTCGGAAAACTGGCAGACACCCTGCTGGTCCATTAGGTCACCCATCCTTCTAATTCCTTTTCTTTCCCATTCTATAAATATAGTATCAGAGACTACTTCCACAGGTAGGTTTGGATTCCTTCTCAGTCTAGTGTAGAAATTATACCGCCCCAGCCCAAATCTTTTAGTAAAGGCTTTCCAAACAGTATAAGCCGCTAGGAGCGTTCTAAATCGTGTCCTTTTGTAATAGCTGGTTTCAGTGTATTTAAAAAAAACATTTTCTGCTTCTGGACCCAACAGTAAACCATAAATTGCAAGAGATCCCAGCTCATTCCACCCATCAGATTCTGCACCCCCCGCTAAGCCACCCATATTTTGCAGGGCTGCTGCCCAATAGTAAAACTTTAAATCTGGCAGTGCCCACCCCCCCCCCTCTCCCGTGGAAGTGTCATAAATCTAAGTGCTCTCCTGGTTTTCCCCTTTGCCCATATAAATCTGTTAATCATATCTTCTATCTTCTTAAACAATTTAACTTCAAATAGTAAAAGTATTGCCCTGAAAAAATAAAGAAACTTAGGTAAAATCAACATCTTTACTACATTTGTTCGTCCCACTATTGATAAATGTAAATTATCTAATCTGTCTAGATCTCTCCGTACTTTATTAATTAGGGGTATTAGATTCTTTTCCACTAAATGTTCTATATCAGCTGAAATAGACACTCCGAGGTATGTGCCTGCCTGGACAACTCGAGTATCTGTACAGATGGTGTTGTGGTTTTTAATTATCTGGGTCTTGTTAGTATTAAGTTTATAACCCGAGATTTCCCCAAACTTCAAAGCTTCTATTTCCACTTGGGTAATAGCCTCCATAGGTGTTGGTGTAATTATTGCGACGTCGTCAGCATACGCTAATATTTTACAATAACCAGTTCGAGTAGGCAGTGCTTTAATTCTATCACAGGTCTCTATTCTCCGAATTAATGGGTCCATATACATTGCAAATAACAATGGAGAGCAGGGGCAGCCTTGTCTCGTACCTCTCCTGATCTGGAATTGTGTTGTAATCCCTGCATTCACACGCACAGAGGCCACAGGATCTATGTATAGCCCCTGAATTGCTTTAATATACTTTTTTTTAACTCCTGATCTTTCAAGAATATGCCACAGATAGTCCCAGGAGACCCGGTCAAATGCCTTTTCCGCATCTAGTAGCATAATCGCCATTGGGTCCCCTGAGACTGCTGTGGCATCGAGTAAAGTTATTACCTTACGTGTATGGTGCGTGGTGCCTCTTCCAGGTATAAAACCATGCTGGTTATTGCTCACTACTCTATCTATTATTTTAGCATATCTTGTTGCTAATACTTTAGAAAAGATTTTAGTATCCGGGTTCATCAAAGTAATGGGCCTGTATGACCCTGGTTCTTCCGGAGGCTTCCCTTTCTTTAAAATTATCACTATTTCAGCCCCCCCCCATGTGCTAGGTATTGAATCTCCAATTTGTGCCTGTTGCAGCATCCTAACCATGTCAGCTTCTAAGATGTCCCAAAATACTTTATAAAACTCTATTGGAATCTGGTCTGGGCCTGCCGCTTTTCCAGAGGGGAGATTCAAAATAGCGTTTTTAATTTCTTCCCACTGAAAAACTTCCTCTAGAGTGTCTGCGTCTTCATCCGAGAATCTAGCCACTGGTATTTCCTGTAAATAATCTCTAATTTTAGTAGCATCTCCCCTTATTGATTCCTCATATAACTTCTCATAAAAGTTTCTGAACACCTCCCTTATTTCCCCTGATTCTGTATGGATCCTACCAGAAGTATCCCTAATCTCCCTTACAGTTCCTATCGCTTCTTGCTGCCTTGTTCGAACAGCTAAGGTTCTACCCACTGTTTCGCTACATTCGTGACATTTTTCTCTTTTTGCAGTATATAATTTTGCCGCCTTTCTAGCGATTTCTCCCTCTGCATCCCCTTTCACTTTTAAAAGTTCCATGATTGCATTATCTACTGGAATACCGCCTACTATACATTCCTCTAATTTCTCTTCAGCCTTAAGCACTGCTTTTGCGAGTTCAGTATTTCTCATCTGCTCCTGTTTTCTCTTATAAGAATTAAAGCTCAAGGTTTCTCCCCTGACCCCCGCTTTAAAAGCATCCCATACTACTCCTACAGTAGAACTATCTCTGTTAATATCGAAAAACTCTTTAATCCATACTTTCATATGATTCACGTATTTTTCTTCCTGCAATAATTCTCTTTCAAAAGTCCACTGCCTTTGCTCTCGAATATTTGCTACTTTTGGTAGTGTAAGGATTAGGGGATTGTGATCACTTAGGATCCGTGGGAGTCTTTCTATTGTTGATTCCGGTATGAGTACATTTGATATAAAAAAATAATCCAATCTTACACAGATTTTATGTGGGGCCGAGTAATATGTATAACCCTTATTTCCAACATTTTTTTTCCCCCCAAACATCAGATAGAGCATTATTTGCTACTAGTCCCTGCAAAGCTTGGCAGACACGCCTCTTTCTCCCAGAATATTTACCGAATGAGCCTAAGCCTAGACCGTCAGCCCCATTGATATTCAAATCCCCTGCCATAATAATTCTGGGTGCCCAAGTAGCTAACTCCACATCTAGAAATTGAAGAATCTCCGGGTCATCCTCAGTTGATCCATATACAGTTATCAGCGTAGTCCATTCCCCATCTATCATACATTCAATCATTGCCCACCTCCCCCATTGATCTAATGCTTTTTTTCTTAGAAGCAAATTTTTATTTCTAGATAGTATTGCTACTCCCCTCTTTTTGACACCCTGCTGTGAACTTACTAATACCTGATAGCCCAATTGTTTTAAATAGAATTCTTGTGAAGTCATAACGTGCGTCTCTTGTAAAAAAATAAAGTCGACATTCATCTGTCTTAATAACATTGAAATTTTTAACCTTTTCTGAGTATCATTTAGCCCACACACGTTCCACGTTACATATCTAGTCCCCATAGATAATTCATTTTTTTGTTACCATACTGATTCACGTTGTACATATTATACAAATGATTTCCTTTTTTTACCTTTTTTCCCATTTCCTCACTTTTGTCCCCCTCGCCGGATAAATTTTTCCCTTCTATAAGCACTATATCATCATTATTTCTATTCTTACTTTTTTCATATTTTCGTTTCCCCGACCATTCTCTCAGTTCAGTTTTTTCATTCACTGAAGTACTTCTCTCTTTTGTATACCATGCCGTGCCGTGCCATACCGTGTCCTGTCTCCCCCCTAGTTCCCCCCCAAGTCCCCCCCCCTCCCTTACCGGCAAATAGGTCAATCCTGACCTATATGTGACAGCCGAGCCCCCAGGGGGCATTCCCTCCTCCACTCTCCCGTACTCCATTATCAAATAGTGACCAGCTACGCAATCCCAATACCGTTTTATTTCTTTGTTATGGAAACTACTTGTCTTGTATCATCCATCCGATTGGAATTGTTATTCCGTTCCCTATGTGTTCTCTCTTCTCGGAGATAGGCCAAATACTCCTGTGCAACAATTTCGGAGAAGAATACTCTAAACTGACCATTGCAACCTACTTTAAGACGAGATGGAAACAGCAGATAAACCTCACACCCTAGATTTTGGAAAGGTACTATAAGTTGCCTCATACGCCATCTTCTCTCAACTGTTGTGTGACAGAAGTCTGGGAGAGCAAAAAAGGTTATGTCCTTATATGTACGCTTTTTATACGGTTTAGCCTTAGTTATTAGTTCCTCTCTTAGCAAATAGTTCCCAAGATAAACAAGAATTGCTCTTGCTCTCGGACTCACATTGCCCTTCTTTTGTGACAGGGGAAATCAGTGTGCTCGTTGGACCTCTTTATCCCAGTCCCAGTTATTCATCTCAGGAAAGGCTCCTTTCAACAACTCCACCACGTATGCTCTTACGTCTCCACCCTCTTTCCCTTCCTCCACCCCAAGCAGTCTTATGTTGTTTCGCCTTTGCCTATTTTCAAAGTCTTCAAGTTTCCACAGTATATCAGACTCAGTTTTCTCCTGCCCCTGTCTGAATTCCTGAAGCTTTACCACCTCGTCTTCTACTTTCCCAGTTCTCTCCTCCACCTCCGTCAGTCTACCAGAAAATTCAGTGTAGAGTTCATTTACTTTATGAAGAGATCTCTGTATTCTCCTATTTGCTCGTTTTGCTCTTTTACTTTCGAGTCGAGCTTCTTCTTGCATTTGTTTGAGTGTAGAGAATAAAAGATCAAATCTATCAATGTCTATATCTGGATCTGGAGAGTCTTGTTGTTGATCATGACCCTGCACTTTCCCCCGCTCCTGTTCCTTAATCGTCTTCAGTTCTTGTGAGTCATCTCGTCTTACACCATCTTGCTGTTTTTGTGATGGAGGTAGTTTATCCCCTTTTAGCTTTTTAGGCCGACCTCTTTGTGTCGCAGCCAGTTGTCTACTAGCTCTTGAGTGTGACCCCATGTGTTTATGATTTTTGACAGCTCCTCTCTGCTCCACCTCAGATAACTCAGATAGCGAGGGGTAATCATCTATTTCCTGCGAACTGCTTGATGAGTCACGAGACGAGGTAGAGCTCAAGTCTGTTTCAGTAACAGTAAATTCCTCCCCCTCTTTATCATTGTTACATGGTAAGGTACACTCATCCCTATGTTGTCCTTGAACAGAGAGGCGTCTAATACTGCTACTGCCCCCCTCCTTTTCAAGTTTTCTACGATCTTGTGATATGAGGTCGTTCGATCTGATAGACCTTGTAGGGCCAGCCAATCTATGAGGCTTTGGTCTCATAATTGTTTTAGGGATAGCACCACTGCTCGAGTTGATTGCAAATTTTGCCGCTGCCGTAACACCTTTGTTTATCTCAGGTAATGTACTTGTACTTGTTAAAGCGCTGATACTCCCCCCTTGCTGCATTGATATCTGTCCTCGCTCAGCATTATAGGCAACTCCATTATTACTTTCGTATGTGAGCTCTATTTCTGCCTCTAGTCGTCTAGGGGGTAATTCATTCCCCTCTCCTATCAGGTCTGTCAAATCAGTTTGTTTTGTTAACTCTGTATCCAAGCTTATCTGTTGCATCAGGGTGGTATTGAGTCAGTAATAGAAATAGGTTGAAGTAGTGATTGTGGCAATTCTGGCAATTGTGGCAATTGTGGCAATGATAAATCGGATTTTTCCATGTTTGAGAGCAAATCTGCCCCCCCTTCTTTAGTCGAGTAAATTATCACTTCACGCGCATCGCTCAATTGCTTTACCGGTTGTATGGTCACTTCCGCCATCCACTGCACATTAAACTGTGTCTCCGCGAGTTGCAGCGGGTCGGGCGGCTTCATTTTATGATTAGCACTGACAACGAGATCACTAGCCCGTCCCTCAATAATGTTCTCGTCATCCCCGCCCATAAAAACAAGTCCAATCGCCTGCTCTGTAACCTCGACCGGCTCAGAGCGCTCCACAGTCTCTACTGCTCGCGTCTCGGTACCAGCTGGCTCCGCTGTATCAGCTTCCGCCACTTCCGCAGTTCCCGCTCCCGTCAACACATCGGCTTGATCATGCAGCGTAGTCTCCAAAGCTGGATCCGCTGCAGCCTGCTCGATCTCCGCTCCCCCTACCGCAGACAACCCTCCATAGCCCTGCAGGGTGGGTTGTGCCATCGGGTTTAGAATCTCGACCTCGACTTCGTGCTTCTCATTCCCCTGCTCAGTCACACCCTCTGTTGCAACCTCGGGTCTGTCCACCAGTGCTGGAGTCGCTCGTTCCAAGCGGGGTGAAAACGACTCAAATATCAAGGGTTGCCGGAGAATCACTTCCCTCACAGGATCCACAAGTAAGTCACCGCGATGGTCTTCTCTTCTTTTCTCGTTTGTCACAAAGCGTTCCAACTCGCGCTTTTTTGCCGCCTCTCTCCTTGCCTGAGCTCTATGGCGAGCCTTTGCCCTTAGGTTCGCTGCAGGGGTGTCTGGCTCACTCTGCGTCCCAGGCTCTTCCTCCCTCCGCCTATGTTCAGTTTGCTCTTTTGGTAGCCTCTGCGTCTTTGGGGCCATGGTCCGTCTGATCACCTCCCAACTCACAAGGAGATGTGCCACTGCTTCCCTTATTACAGTCGCTGTTATCTTCCAAAGGGTGCTCTCTCTCAGCAAATGCCCCTCTGTATATAGCCACATGTGAGTAGACACCGAATTATGGAGGTCCTTGAGCATCACTGCGCACTCGCTGTTATGTAGCATACATGACCAGGCTACTCTCCATCCTTTCCTGATCTTAGACAGTTATCAGTCATTATTTTACCATTAAATCCTGGTCAACACAGGGAGAGTGGGATGAGGCTGCTGTCCCCTACGGACTGTCGGCGGCCATCTTGCCTGACGGTACCCACTGTTTCCATTGGAGAATGTTTGAAGGGGAGGGAGGACTACAAAGCACTTTAAGGTAAATTACACAATGCTTCTTACATTTTCCAGGAACTCCGCACTATAGCGTAGAGAAATATGGCATCATGTGCGTTAATAGTTACAGCTCTGAAATGACGTACAGGATCACTTCTCTACATGCCTCTCACAAGCAAGCGAGGCACAGAGGGCACTCAGTCTAAATCTCTCAAGTAACATTTCTATTTGTCTTTTGTGCTTCCAGTCACTGGTCTTCCAGGTGTAAACATAAGACCACATTGGCACGTGACTTACAATCACCGTCTGTGAAAAAGGTAGGAAACCTAAACTGCAATAATGCTCGCTTGAGCAGAATCATGCCAAATACACAAAGAAACGTGTAGCGGTCAAGATAGCTGTCTGTTTGAAACATGCAGTTTAAAGTTCAAATGCATCCAGGCTTAAAGTTGAAGCTTGATGTATCACACAGATGAATAGATAAAACACTGCATGCCGCGCTGATCAAGAGGGAAAGAGCAAATGAGATGCTCGTTGCGATGGACAACCAGGAGGAAACGTGATAGCCAATCCGAAGGAACAATTAGTGAAATCGCCAGGGCTTGAACCAAATATCCAAAGAAGGGACAATTACAAGCAATGCATTAATAAAAAGGCAGCATTTTTGATAGGAACAAAAAGGAACGAATGGCAATCGATGGCCTTGGTTAAAGCCCATATTGTAGATACATCATGCTTCGCAGGGCAGCACATGCATGCTGACTCTAGGCTTTACCTAAAAAGGAGATATGACACAGCCGTAACCCTTTTTTTTAATTGCTGGAGGGGTAGGAGGGAAAATTGGGGATACAAGGAGGGAGGGATGAATGGGTGTCGGGGGCAACATGGACAGTGGAGGGGTTGGGAATTAAAGCACTTTTGTATTTTTTCAGTCTGGAGGTACAGCTCTGCCAAGTATCATGCATCAGTGGTTAGACCAATGCAGTTTAGCGTGGAAGTCCTCATCACCACACTAAAATGCTTAATCATGCATTTATAGCACCTCCTAAGACAGCGGCATTGCTAGGCATAAGAAACTGCGAATAGGAGCAGACCATTGCAAAAGCGCAAGCAGCCGGCTTCCTGCTGGCAGTGCTGTGCAAACTGTGCTGCCAGTGAGCCTGCATTATACAGTGCCGCCTTCAAGGTTGAGTTTCTGCACTAACAATAATGAACACAAATTGTCATCACTAGGAATAATGCAGTCTCAGGTTCAGACTGCAGTACACAATGAATCAGAGCCTCTGGCACTCAGCCACGTGACATGCCATGGCTAAGTCTGTTAAACTGACTGACAATTACCAGTGGCGGCTCCTCATGGGAGTGCTTTGCAGCGATGCAATGCAGCGCTCGCAATGAAAATCGTTTTATTAATTTATTTATTAACAGAACTCCGTTCAGCCTTAAGCTGGAGTTTACTACCCCACCCTTCCCCTCCCACACCTCGCCCACCACCCTGCAGCACTTCTATGAGGAGCCGCCACTGATAATTACATTCTCCCTGGAGAGTAGTAATAACACTGAGACTAATCAGCTGTGCACTGCCCCTTGCTCAGACTGAGGCTGAGAGTGATGATGCATCCAGAGGGTGGCAACTTGCCCTGTTGTATTTTGAAAACTGATGCTTCCTGCACGCCACCGTCAGTGACAGTTAATTCAATTCCACAAAGTGAGTGATTGGATGATTGGCCAGTGATTCGGCAAATGATGGGCAAAAGTATGTTTTTACGTTGCTACATGTTGTGTGCTCCTCTGCAGGCATAGAGTGAGTGGGGCTGTTGGCACCTCTCAGACCACGCATCGCTATAGACCCCCAGCCTCATTAACAGTGCTTTGTTTGTACTACCTTGTGTGCTAGTGTGTCAGCACACTGAAGACTGGCACCAAAATGTATTTTTCAAAATCCTCCTGCCACTCCCCAGGAAGGCATCACTGCGAGTGGACGGGGCCCATGAGGCCCACCTAGTGACACGATAAACAACAAATCGCTCATGTCACACATGCTGCTCTCAATAGGCATCCGCATTTGGGAAGGCACAGGATGGCAATCTGTTTGTGTCCAATCATGGCAGAGACATGTGCCACGCTGTAATGATTCAAAAAGCTGGGGCGGCTGTCAAGTGTGGCAGACTGTCGATGCTCAGGGAGTTTTTCCCCATCTACACCCATGAGAGAGAGCACAAGGACTCCACTTACTCTTACTCCACATCGTCACAATCAGCACTGAGCAGCAGAACATGACAACACACTAGGTAACAGCATCTCTGTACTAGTTGAGTATCAAAAAGCAGACAGTGTGAGTCCACACACAGGAGCAGCTATAACATGAGAGTCAGCATTTCTCCGTAGGATGTATATTACCCAAGACTCCACAGGATACACCCTGCCAGATCACACAATTGTACCACATGTAGCGCTCCAAATGCAGACTTCGCTCATCTCGCTTGGACCTGTCCGAACATACATTCATACTGGGTAGCTATACACAAGATGCTGAGCGACATGATTAAGGTTCCAATGACCCCCCTAGCCTGAGATCGCCCTGCTGGTTTCTGTTAACCAGTTCCCACAGGAAACTCGTAGGTTTGTGGCCAGTAGCTTACTCCTGGCCAAGAGGAAAGTAGCCATACATTGGGGGGATAAAACAGCACCCTCTGTGAAGCATGGCTGAGGAGCATGGCATCCTGCACCACAAACAGTAACATATACGCAACAACACTCCTCCCCACCTCCAGGCCCAGGATATTTGGGGCCCTTTCAGGGATTATCTACTGGAGCAGCAGCGAGACACCCTACGCAGCAGGAACAGGGCATAGACCCTACTGGAGTGGGCTGAATTGTCTCAAGATATGTGTTACACGCTTCTAGGAGCTGTACTTTCTCCTTGTCACTACAGTTGTTGCGCGCCCACTGCATGCTGGGGTAAGCCACCAGGATGGTTCGGTGTTGGAGACTGTTGGGGTCAGAGTAAGGTTGGACTCTCTGGGATCCGCTTTAAGTCATGTATGATTATAATGCGTCACGGACTGAGCCACCTGTGATGTATGTTTTTGCTCCCTGTGCATGTTAAATAACTGACTTTGTCCCAGTGTACTGTTCTTCTTATACCTAAATGCAAAATAAAGTGTTAAAAAACAAAACCTGACAGTCAGCACGCAGAAGGCCAGCAGTGGGAGTTGGTAAGTTTCAGGCAGGGCAACCATTAAGAGAAACACAAAGTGATCTGTCTGTCACTGTGCCGTTTGGGGTGATCATGTTTGTATGTCATATTGTGGTTCTCTAAAACAATGGGAAAAGGAGATTTAAAATCTAGTTTCTAAGTTGTGATAAAACATGTGTTTATATAGCTAAATTACATTATGGCCCAACAATTTTGCACTTTTCAGAGATGGCAATGCCATTATTTATCCATAGTGCGGCAAGGGTAAGAGCTGCCCTGGTAAGTAGTGGCTAGTCCAGGAGTTTCTCACATTTTTATAGTGGAGGACGGTTGTGATAGTAACCTTCCATTTGTGGTACTTAGCAGCTGTTTCAAGATTGTTTTAGAGCTTTTCATTACTCAAAAGACTGTCATTTCACTTTCCTTGCACTTCAGTGCTTGGTTTTAGTCAAGAGAAAGTGTCACTCTAAGTGTCACATATTTGGTCATTGAATGTCATTCATACGTACGTTTAAACCATTGAATTGTCACACATAAGCAGCACATAAGCAGCTATGGAGGCAACTTGGGTGTGTGGATGAGTAAGGGGGGCAACACAGACAATGGATGATAGAAGGGAGGGGCTCAGAGCAGGCAAATTGACAACGCATGGTGGGAGAGTGGGTAGAAGCAAACACTGACAGCATCAGGGACAACAACAAGTGGGAGGGTGGGTGGGTGGATTAAGGTACAGATCAATATGGGCAACAACAGAGAAGGGTGAGTGGGGAAAGCAACAACACAAGAAAAACAGAAGGAGTGAGGGTGGGTGGGATTGCAAGCAACAACACAAGGAACAATAGAAGAAGGTAATGTAGGTAGAGGCAAGCGACAAGAAAGGCAACAACTGAAGGAGGGTAGGTGTTGAAAGCAACTACACAGGCAACAATGGACGAAAGGAGAATTGGTGGGGAAAGCAACAATAACTGTTGCAACAACGGAAGACAGGAATGAGGATGGAGGTGGATGTTGCAAGCTGCAACAAGGACAACAACGGAAGGAGGGAGGGTGCAGGGCACGCAACAACAAGTGCAACAATGGAAGTAGGGTGGGCCGGTAGAAGCAATCAATAATGCGGATAACAATGGAAGGAGGGAGGGTGGGAGCAAGCAAGCAACAACACTGGCAACAATGGAAGGAAGGAAGGAAGGAGAGTGGGTAGACGAAGCTACAACATGGGCAACAACGGCAGATGGGAAGGTGGGTGTAGCAGGCAAAAACACAGGCAAAAACAAAAGGAAGTTGGATAGGTAGGGCAAGCAACAACATGGACAACACTGGAAGGAGGGAGTGTGGGTACGCAACATGGATGAGTGAGTAACCCTAAGCGGGAGAAGTACATGAGGGAGCCAGCTGACCAAGACGCACTCTAGTATAGCGCTTAAACACATAGAAAAAGTAAGGATAAAAATCATGATCAGTGGAAGGATACAAGTAGTGTGTCCATGACCGAGTGGAAGGACAAACACGCAAAAACAAAGGAAGCCTACTGAATCTTGCCAATAAAAAGCAAACAAAAGAGAGTCACAATAAAGCCAACGAATGGTAAGCAATGAGTGGGCTCTAAGCCCACTCTTGGAAAACAAAAGATCTCAAATTCACAGCGCTTGCTCTGCCTAGGCGAGAGCTCCGAAGCAAATGTATACAATTCTGTATGTTTTCTTTTGACATATAAACCGGAAACAGCATGTATGTGAATGAATCATTTAAAAGTGTTTATTTTTTTAATACTTAATAAAGGAAATGGAGGCATCATTTTTACTAATGTGGATTTACTATTTAACACAAATTTGTTTCCACCTACTAGCTCTTGGCTGTTCCAAAATAGCAAATGTAAGCAAATTATATTTTTTTCTAGTGTAACCCGATTATCAAGTATCTGTATGTCATGTAAGATTGCACTCTTCACTTTTTAATTACACCATGTTGTATTCTGGGACTGGAAATGGTTCTCTTTTAGGTTTGACAGTACAGGTGAAAAATGATAGCAAGTAAACTGATAATGTGGCTAAATGAGAAGGACATTGAATATGCTTTGTGGGCATCAACAGTGCATTAGTCAACAACTTGAAGAGAATCAGTACTTTCCAGGCCCCTGCAGTGCAAACCTCAGTCAAACAAAAAATAGCTACAGGTACAATAGTACACCTGTGCACTGTTACAAGCACAGGTGTACTAGATGACTTCCTAAGGAGCCAAGAGAAGTGCATACGAATTTGAGGGAAACATTTCAAAATAAAAACAAAATCAATGAGAAAAAAATCATTAGTTTAGATCTCTTGTTGGTTTTTGATGTTGAATGCATAGTCTATTCGGTTTGCTTTTGGTGCCGTGTTATTTAATGGAGGCAAGCCTGGTTGCCACTGGTTATAGCACACACTTGCCTTGCACTATAGCATTGAGTATTTGACATTTTGCAAAAATTCAAAATTAGTAGATAACACAACGTGGCCATATAAGGTAAGTTAGCAGTGTGCCAAAAAATGGCCCATACTGGCTGTATTTAGTAGCACCTACGTACCCAGTGTTAACACTTACTGGCATAGAATATGACACGCTATTCACTTGTTGGCTAATTTAGCAGAGTATTTATCTGTCACGTCACACCCTTCGTAGTAACTTTCACTCTGCTTTATAAGAATACCAAATATTATGGATTACACATTGCTATAGTATCTTGTATCTCCTATTATTCAATGGTTACCTTTTAGCCATTGACCACTTGAAATTAGTTTATTTTATTTTATTTGGCATGGTCTATCAGCAGGTCTATCTACATGTGGTATGTTTAATGAACCCTCCATTCAGTTCTTGTGGAGGATACCTGTACGCTGCTGTAATATTTTGTTTAAAAAGTAAACGCTTATGCTTCCCCATACAAGTCCATACATACTGTTCTTAATATCTTCACAAATTTTGGGAAATACTTGGGGTATGCCATTAACTGGGGTAAGTCTGTGCTGTTCGTGTTCTATGGGAAGTAGATGGTTTCATATACCTGGGAATCTTTGTTACATCAGATCCGGCCCTCTTTTACAGCCATAATTTGGCAACCCCGCTGGCCAGACTGCGAGCAGACGTTAAACATTGGAGGTCTCTGCCCCTGTCTTTGGTGGGCCTTGCGGCCCTTTTTAAAATGTTGGCACTCCCGTGATTTCTATATATCCTCCAAAACTGCCCACACCGAATTCCAGATGCATACTTTGTTGCGGTTGAGGGGGAGGTACATACACTGTTATGGGATGGTAAGGCCCCTAGAATAGCACTTCAAAAACTAACAAAAGGATGGTACGACGGGGGGATAGCGTTGCCTGATCTCAGGCTATACTACTACGCCCTGGACAGATACCAGATGTATTGCTCTGGCTATCTGGGCGCCCTGTATTCCCGCACCAAGAGACAGATATTTGTTGGTCCAACACAACACACAGTACAAATTTGGCATTTGGCAATATCACAACTGGGATGGGCTGGCGTTCTCACCAAGGCAACACCTTTGTGGTACACTCAGAAACTAGGCATGCTATTCTATCAACCAGGGTTTGATATGTGGGATATGATCGGCATCTCTGCAGTGAAGGACTTGGTTAAGAAGGGGGCAATACTCAAATTTGAAGACCTCCGAAAGAGTTACCAGATGGCTCCGGGGGAGGTATTTAGGTACCTACAAATAAGGCATGCCTTACAGGCGGCCTTCCCAAACTGCAAGGACATACCAAACTCGTGCCCACTAGAAGATCTCTCACTTGATGGCCCTCTGCAGTCTAAAGCAATATCCTTGACGCACAAAAAATGTAGTAATAATTTACCGGATAGTTTTGGCGATCTCAAAGAGCAGTGGGAGAGAGACCTGGGGCTGATCGAAGAAGAAGATTGGAGGGAGGCTCTTATGTCACCTAGGGAGGCAGCCATCACGCTCAGATTAAGACTGATACAACTCAGGATCCTCTATAGGTCATATATGATGGGAAAACTCCAGCAAAAATAGGGGCAAGGCAGGATGATTTATGCTTGAAGGGCTGCAAGCAGCCGTCTACCTTCTATCACATGATATGGGAGTGCCCGCTGATATGCAGTCTCTGAGATAGAGCCACAAATCATATGCAGTCGGCATTGGTAAAGACGATGGACCTGATGTCCCGCCTGGGCCTGCTAAACATATGGGCGGACTCGGACCTGACTGAAATTGAACAACAACTGGTGACGCTGGGTACACGTTGGTTAAAAGAGAACTGGCAAAGGGATGGGGTGGCGCGGCACCGCCTGCTGTATCGGTATGGCTGAAAGAATTGGGTAGGTGTATGATTGCGAAGAAGGAGGTGTTTGTACCCAGAGGGTGCCCGAAGAAATGGGATAAAAATGTTTGAAATGGAACATTTACAGGGGAGAGATCTGTGTATCACCCATGGTGGACCTGGAAATGCGTAGAAATGTGGACAGAGGCGTAACTATTTGAAATATCTCTTTTTTCAACCTCTGTAACTTGCATGCTGATGGATGTAATTTGCTAATCACATGTGTCACTGTTGTATAATTGTAGGTCGCCAACCTTTATCAATAAAAACAACAACAAAAAAAGTAAACGCTTACCTTGATAAGCTTTGAAACAGTTTTATGTTGACTACTGTATTTTTCTGCCAAGTCACACACTTTTTTGTGTTTTCCAACATCTTCTTCTACAGGGACACCAAATATTATGGCTCATTTATTTCTTTTGCTTCTATCCCCTACATTTCAAGGCTTACCTTTTAGTTATTAATGAAGTGAAATGGCTTTTTATTTAATAGGAGATTACAGTATCTTTTAGCACTTTTGATACCATTCCAGAAGCTTTTCACTTCTGGTTTCATTAGGGATCACAAAATATAATGGCTCATATGGCCTATAATATTTGGTATCCCCTGTTTCTTGGGTTAAACCGTACTAGGATTTGACATGGTCTTGTCTTGAAGTGCTTTTCTGACACATCACACCCTTGTTTATAATTTGCACTGTCTCTTTCAACAGGGATACTGAACATTATGAAACATGCACTTGTAATTGCATAATAAAAGATTCCACTTTCTGTTCCTTTGGGGGATATCAAATATAATGGGTAATAAGGGCTGTAATCTTTGCTATTCCATATGCTATTAGAGTTAAAGCTTACTAGGACAACATTTGACATGTCCTAAAGTTGGCAGGGTGAACAGAGTGTTTTCAGCCATATCGTAGCATTTTTTGTGTATTTCAGAGTCTCTTTCTATATGGACACCAAATATCACAGCTCATGTTTTGCTATAATATGTGGTATCTCCTACTTTCCAAGGTTTACCTTTCAGCAATTAACAGGTTGTAATGGCCTCTTATTTGATTGCAGATTACAGTGAATGTTAGTACTTTTGAATGCATTTCACACGTTTTCACATCAAATTCATTTTGGGGATACCAAATATAAACACCCGTACAGACAATAATATTTAGTATCCCGTATGTTTTGGGGGATAAAAAATTCTGGGCTTCATTTGGACATGGTCTTATGTTGGCTTGGTGAGCACAGTGTTTCTCTGCAAAACTTGCACACTTCCTTCAGTTTTCTAACATTTCTTAGTAAGGAGACACCAAATATTATGGCTCATTCATTGCAAAAATGCGTAGCGGGCATTTTTTGCTTGGTCGCAGTTCTCAACGTCAAGTTGGTGACCGCGAGCGAGCAAAATCATCATTCTGGCCAAACTTTTTCCTCGTTCGCGATCAGCAACATCAAGTTGCCGATCGCAAGCGTGGAAAATAAACCTCCCGGTGAGATTCTCAATGTGGGGAGGTCAGGTTTCTCATTACGAGTGGTCGCGTATGCTCGCGACCGCTCGCGATGAGAAACTACAAGTCCGTGTTGAGAAAACTGCAGCTCGAGTACAAATCTACTCTAGCGGCAGAAACCGACCGCTTGCACTGTGCATTATGCCGTTTGCAATGATTGCACAGTGCGGACAAGCATCCGCCACTGTGTAATCAGTACGAACAGCATTTTGCACAGTGCGCTAAGCAGTTCACGTAGCTTGCGTAGTGCAAAGTGCACTTCGCTTAGCTACACGTAGTGCTACTACGCGAACTACGCCCAGGGTTACACTTGAAGTTGACTTTTATATGATAGCAGACTGTGGTATCTTTTCACTTTTTTACATCATTCCACAAGATTTTACATCCCGTTCCCTTTGGAGATACCATTTATAATGGCCTACACCAGCTATATTATGTAGTATCCCCTGTGTTCCTTGGGTTAGAACTTGCCAGGTATTTCTTGCACAGTATTTCTATGCCAAATAGTACCCTTCCTTTTGCTTTCCAAAATTGTTTACAATGGGGATACCAAACATTATGGCTCACACATTTCTGCAATACCTCGTATCCCCTACCTTTCATGCGTTACCCATTAACCATTGGAGACTTGAAGATGCCTTTTATTTGAAAGCAGACTACAGCATCTTTTCAGATTTTAAAATCTATCCTCAAGATTTTACGTCTGGTTCGCTTAGGGGATACCAAATATAATGGCTTATACCGGCTATTATATCTGGTATCGCCTGTGTTTCTGGCGTTAGAACTTACCAGTTTTCAATTTGACATGGTCTTATGTTAAATGGATGAGCCCAATATTTTTATGGCAAAGAGCACCCTTCCTTTTGCTTTCCAACATTGTTACAAAGGGGATGCCAACTATTATGACTCACGCATTGCTGTAATATTTTGTATCCCCTACGTTTCATTGGTTACCCTTTAATCATTGACCACTTAAAGTTGTCTTTTCCTTGATAAGAGACTACAGTATCTTTTCACATTTTTTACGTTATTCCACAAGATTGTGCGTCAGGTTCTCTATGGGGATACCATATATAATGGCCTATACTGTCTATAATATTTCCCCAGTGTTTCTGGTGTTAGAACTTACCAGTATTCAATTTGACACAGGTGAGCATAGTATTTCTATGCCAAATAGCACCATTCCTTTTGCTTTCCAACATCTTGTACAATGGGGATACCAAATATTATGACTCAGGCATTGCTGTAGTAACTTGTATCCCCTAAGTTTCGGTGGTTACCCTTTAGCCATTGACAATTTAAAGTTGTCTTTTCTGTGATAAGAGACTACAGTATCTTTTCACATTTTGTACACCATTCCGCAAGATTTTACATCTGGTTCCATTTGGGGATACCATATATAATAGCCTATACCAGCTATAATATCTAGTATCCCCTATGTTTCTTGGGTTAGAACTTGCCAGGATTCGATATGGCATGGTCTTATGTTAGATGGGTGAGCACAGTATTTCTATGACAAATACCACCCTTCCTTTTGCTTTCCATTATCTTTTACAATGGAGATACCATATATAATGGCCTAGACCGGCTATAATATTTGGTATCCCCTGTGTGTCTAGGGTTCGAACATACCAGTATTCAATTTGACATTGTCTTATGTGCTATGGGTGAGCACAGTATTTGTATGCCAAATAGCACGATTCCTTTTGCTTTCTGACATCTTTTACAATGGTGATACCAAATATTATGGCTCACGCATTGCTGTAATTTCTTGTATCCCCTGCATTTCATTTGTTACCCATTAGCCATTGACCACTTGAAGTGGCCATTTACATGATAGCAGACTACAGTATATTTACAAACTTTTTACATAATTCCACAATAGTGTACGTTCGGTTCTCTTAGGGGATACCATATATAATGGCCTATAACTGCTATAATATTTGGAATCCCATGTGTTTCTTGTGTTAGAACTTACCAGGATTAGGTTTGGTATGGTCTTATGTTAGAAGGGTGAGCCCAGTATATGTATCCCAAATAGCACACTTCCCTTTGCTTTCCAATGTCGTTTTCAATGGGGATACCAAATATGGCTCATACATTGCTGTAATATCTCATATCCCCTACGTTTAATGGGTTACCCTTTAGCCATTGACCAATTGAAGTTGCCTTTTATTTGATAGCTGACGATAGTATTTTTTTCACATTTTTTACATCATTCCACAAGATTTTACGACCGGTTACCTTAGGGGATACCAAATATATTGGCTTATACCGGTTATTATATCTGGTATCCCCTGTGTTTCTGGGGTTAGAGATTAGGAGTATTCAAATTGACATGATCTTATGTTCGATGGCTGAGCCCAGTATTTCTATTGGAAACAGCACCCTTCCTTTTGCTTTCCAATGTCCTTTTCAAAAGGGATACCAAATATTATGGCTCACGCATTGCTGCAATATGTTGTGTCCCCTACGTTTCATGGTTTACTTTTTAGCCATTGACCACTTGAACGTTCCTTTTCTTTGATAGCTGATTATAGTATCTTTTCACATTTTTAACATCATTCCACAAGATTTTACATCCTGTTCCCTTTGGGGATACCATATATAACGGCCTATACCAGCTATAATATCTGGTATCCCCTGTGTTTCTTGGGTTAGAACTTGCCAGGATTCGATTTAGCATGGTCTTATGTTAGATGGGTGAGCACAGTATTTCTATGCCAAACAGTTCCCTTCCTTTTGGTTTCCAACATTGTTTGCAATGGGGATACCAAATATTATGGCTCACACATTGCTGCAATACCTCGTATCCCCTACTTTTCATGTGTTGCCCATTAACCATTGGAGACTTGAAGTTGCCTTTTATTTGGAAGCAGACTTCAGCATCTTTTCAGATTTTTAAAATCTTTCTACAAGATTTTACGTTCAGTTCGCTCAGCGGATACCAAATATAATGGCCTATACCGGCTATTATATCTGGTATCCCTAGTATTTCTGGGGTTAGAACTTACCAGTATTCAATTTGACATGGTCTTATGTTGGATGGATGATCCCAGTATTTCTATGGCAAAGGGAACCATTCCTTTTGCTTTCCAACATTGTTTACAAAGGGGATACCAAATATTATGGCTCACTCATTGCTGTAATATCTCGTATCCCCTACGTTTCACTGGTTCCGTTTAGCCATTGACCACTTAAAGTTGTCTTTTCTTTGATAAGAGACTAAAGTATCTTTTCACATTTTTTAGATTTTTCCACAAGATTGTACGTCAGATTCTGTATGGGGATACCATATATAATGGCCTTTACCGTCTATAATATTTGGTATCCCTTATGTTTCTGGGGTTAGAACTTGCCAGTATTCGATTTGACATGGTCTTATGTGCTATGGGTGAGCACAGTATTTCTATGCCAAATATCATCATTCCTTTTGCTTTCCAACATCTTTTACAATGGGGATAACAAATATAATGGCTCAGCCATTGCTGTACTATCTTGCATCCCCTGCGTTTCTTTTGTTAGCCATTAGCCATTGACCACTTGAAATTGCCTTTTATATGATAGCAGACGATAGTATCTTTTCACATTTTTTACATCATTCCACAAGATTTTACGACCGGTTACCTTAGGGGATACCAAATATATTGGCTTATACCGGTTATTATATCTGGTATCCCCTGTGTTTCTGGGGTTAGAGATTAGGAGTATTCAAATTGACATGATCTTATGTTCGATGGCTGAGCCCAGTATTTCTATTGGAAATAGCACCCTTCCTTTTGCTTTCCAATGTCCTTTTCAAAAGGGATACCAAATATTATGGCTCACGCATTGCTGCAATATGTTGTGTCCCCTACGTTTCATGGTTTACTTTTTAGCCATTGACCACTTGAACGTTTCTTTTCTTTGATAGCTGATTATAGTATCTTTTCACATTTTTAACATCATTCCACAAGATTTTACATCCTGTTCCCTTTGGGGATACCATATATAACGGCCTATACCAGCTATAATATCTGGTATCCCTTGTGTTTCTTGGGTTAGAACTTGCCAGGATTCGATTTAGCATGGTCTTATGTTAGATGGGTGAGCACAGTATTTCTATGCCAAACAGTTCCCTTCCTTTTGGTTTCCAACATTGTTTGCAATGGGGATACCAAATATTATGGCTCACACATTGCTGCAATACCTCGTATCCCCTACTTTTCATGTGTTGCCCATTAACCATTGGAGACTTGAAGTTGCCTTTTATTTGGAAGCAGACTTCAGCATCTTTTCAGATTTTTAAAATCTTTCTACAAGATTTTACGTCCAGTTCGCTCAGCGGATACCAAATATAATGGCCTATACCGGCTATTATATCTGGTATCCCTAGTATTTCTGGGGTTAGAACTTACCAGTATTCAATTTGACATGGTCTTATGTTGGATGGATGATCCCAGTATTTCTATGGCAAAGGGAACCATTCCTTTTGCTTTCCAACATTGTTTATAAAGGGGATACCAAATATTATGGCTCACTCATTGCTGTAATATCTCGTATCCCCTACGTTTCACTGGTTCCGTTTAGCCATTGACCACTTAAAGTTGTCTTTTCTTTGATAAGAGACTAAAGTATCTTTTCACATTTTTTAGATTTTTCCACAAGATTGTACGTCAGATTCTGTATGGGGATACCATATATAATGGCCTTTACCGTCTATAATATTTGGTATCCCTTATGTTTCTGGGGTTAGAACTTGCCAGTATTCGATTTGACATGGTCTTATGTGCTATGGGTGAGCACAGTATTTCTATGCCAAATATCATCATTCCTTTTGCTTTCCAACATCTTTTACAATGGGGATAACAAATATAATGGCTCAGCCATTGCTGTACTATCTTGCATCCCCTGCGTTTCTTTTGTTAGCCATTAGCCATTGACCACTTGAAATTGCCTTTTATATGATAGCAGACGATAGTATCTTTTCACATTTTTTACATCATTCCACAAGATTTTACGACCGGTTACCTTAGGGGATACCAAATATATTGGCTTATACCGGTTATTATATCTGGTATCCCCTGTGTTTCTGGGGTTAGAGATTAGGAGTATTCAAATTGACATGATCTTATGTTCGATGGCTGAGCCCAGTATTTCTATTGGAAATAGCACCCTTCCTTTTGCTTTCCAATGTCCTTTTCAAAAGGGATACCAAATATTATGGCTCACGCATTGCTGCAATATGTTGTGTCCCCTACGTTTCATGGTTTACTTTTTAGCCATTGACCACTTGAACGTTTCTTTTCTTTGATAGCTGATTATAGTATCTTTTCACATTTTTAACATCATTCCACAAGATTTTACATCCTGTTCCCTTTGGGGATACCATATATAACGGCCTATACCAGCTATAATATCTGGTATCCCTTGTGTTTCTTGGGTTAGAACTTGCCAGGATTCGATTTAGCATGGTCTTATGTTAGATGGGTGAGCACAGTATTTCTATGCCAAACAGTTCCCTTCCTTTTGGTTTCCAACATTGTTTGCAATGGGGATACCAAATATTATGGCTCACACATTGCTGCAATACCTCGTATCCCCTACTTTTCATGTGTTGCCCATTAACCATTGGAGACTTGAAGTTGCCTTTTATTTGGAAGCAGACTTCAGCATCTTTTCAGATTTTTAAAATCTTTCTACAAGATTTTACGTCCAGTTCGCTCAGCGGATACCAAATATAATGGCCTATACCGGCTATTATATCTGGTATCCCTAGTATTTCTGGGGTTAGAACTTACCAGTATTCAATTTGACATGGTCTTATGTTGGATGGATGATCCCAGTATTTCTATGGCAAAGGGAACCATTCCTTTTGCTTTCCAACATTGTTTACAAAGGGGATACCAAATATTATGGCTCACTCATTGCTGTAATATCTCGTATCCCCTACGTTTCACTGGTTCCGTTTAGCCATTGACCACTTAAAGTTGTCTTTTCTTTGATAAGAGACTAAAGTATCTTTTCACATTTTTTAGATTTTTCCACAAGATTGTACGTCAGATTCTGTATGGGGATACCATATATAATGGCCTTTACCGTCTATAATATTTGGTATCCCTTATGTTTCTGGGGTTAGAACTTGCCAGTATTCGATTTGACATGGTCTTATGTGCTATGGGTGAGCACAGTATTTCTATGCCAAATATCATCATTCCTTTTGCTTTCCAACATCTTTTACAATGGGGATAACAAATATAATGGCTCAGCCATTGCTGTACTATCTTGCATCCCCTGCGTTTCTTTTGTTAGCCATTAGCCATTGACCACTTGAAATTGCCTTTTATATGATAGCAGACGATAGTATCTTTTCACATTTTTTACATCATTCCACAAGATTTTACGACCGGTTACCTTAGGGGATACCAAATATATTGGCTTATACCGGTTATTATATCTGGTATCCCCTGTGTTTCTGGGGTTAGAGATTAGGAGTATTCAAATTGACATGATCTTATGTTCGATGGCTGAGCCCAGTATTTCTATTGGAAATAGCACCCTTCCTTTTGCTTTCCAATGTCCTTTTCAAAAGGGATACCAAATATTATGGCTCACGCATTGCTGCAATATGTTGTGTCCCCTACGTTTCATGGTTTACTTTTTAGCCATTGACCACTTGAACGTTTCTTTTCTTTGATAGCTGATTATAGTATCTTTTCACATTTTTAACATCATTCCACAAGATTTTACATCCTGTTCCCTTTGGGGATACCATATATAACGGCCTATACCAGCTATAATATCTGGTATCCCCTGTGTTTCTTGGGTTAGAACTTGCCAGGATTCGATTTAGCATGGTCTTATGTTAGATGGGTGAGCACAGTATTTCTATGCCAAACAGTTCCCTTCCTTTTGGTTTCCAACATTGTTTGCAATGGGGATACCAAATATTATGGCTCACACATTGCTGCAATACCTCGTATCCCCTACTTTTCATGTGTTGCCCATTAACCATTGGAGACTTGAAGTTGCCTTTTATTTGAAAGCAGACTTCAGCATCTTTTCAGATTTTTAAAATCTTTCTACAAGATTTTACGTCCAGTTCGCTCAGCGGATACCAAATATAATGGCCTATACCAGCTATTATATCTGGTATCCCTAGTGTTTCTGGGGTTAGAACTTACCAGTATTCAATTTGACATGGTCTTATGTTGGATGGATGATCCCAGTATTTCTATGGCAAAGGGAACCATTCCTTTTGCTTTCCAACATTGTTTACAAAGGGGATACCAAATATTATGGCTCACTCATTGCTGTAATATCTCGTATCCCCTACGTTTCACTGGTTCCGTTTAGCCATTGACCACTTAAAGTTGTCTTTTCTTTGATAAGAGACTAAAGTATCTTTTCACATTTTTTAGATTTTTCCACAAGATTGTACGTCAGATTCTGTATGGGGATACCATATATAATGGCCTTTACCGTCTATAATATTTGGTATCCCTTATGTTTCTGGGGTTAGAACTTGCCAGTATTCGATTTGACATGGTCTTATGTGCTATGGGTGAGCACAGTATTTCTATGCCAAATATCATCATTCCTTTTGCTTTCCAACATCTTTTACAATGGGGATAACAAATATAATGGCTCAGCCATTGCTGTACTATCTTGCATCCCCTGCGTTTCTTTTGTTAGCCATTAGCCATTGACCACTTGAAATTGCCTTTTATATGATAGCAGACGATAGTATCTTTTCACATTTTTTACATCATTCCACAAGATTTTACGACCGGTTACCTTAGGGGATACCAAATATATTGGCTTATACCGGTTATTATATCTGGTATCCCCTGTGTTTCTGGGGTTAGAGATTAGGAGTATTCAAATTGACATGATCTTATGTTCGATGGCTGAGCCCAGTATTTCTATTGGAAATAGCACCCTTCCTTTTGCTTTCCAATGTCCTTTTCAAAAGGGATACCAAATATTATGGCTCACGCATTGCTGCAATATGTTGTGTCCCCTACGTTTCATGGTTTACTTTTTAGCCATTGACCACTTGAACGTTTCTTTTCTTTGATAGCTGATTATAGTATCTTTTCACATTTTTAACATCATTCCACAAGATTTTACATCCTGTTCCCTTTGGGGATACCATATATAACGGCCTATACCAGCTATAATATCTGGTATCCCTTGTGTTTCTTGGGTTAGAACTTGCCAGGATTCGATTTAGCATGGTCTTATGTTAGATGGGTGAGCACAGTATTTCTATGCCAAACAGTTCCCTTCCTTTTGGTTTCCAACATTGTTTGCAATGGGGATACCAAATATTATGGCTCACACATTGCTGCAATACCTCGTATCCCCTACTTTTCATGTGTTGCCCATTAACCATTGGAGACTTGAAGTTGCCTTTTATTTGGAAGCAGACTTCAGCATCTTTTCAGATTTTTAAAATCTTTCTACAAGATTTTACGTCCAGTTCGCTCAGCGGATACCAAATATAATGGCCTATACCGGCTATTATATCTGGTATCCCTAGTATTTCTGGGGTTAGAACTTACCAGTATTCAATTTGACATGGTCTTATGTTGGATGGATGATCCCAGTATTTCTATGGCAAAGGGAACCATTCCTTTTGCTTTCCAACATTGTTTACAAAGGGGATACCAAATATTATGGCTCACTCATTGCTGTAATATCTCGTATCCCCTACGTTTCACTGGTTCCGTTTAGCCATTGACCACTTAAAGTTGTCTTTTCTTTGATAAGAGACTAAAGTATCTTTTCACATTTTTTAGATTTTTCCACAAGATTGTACGTCAGATTCTGTATGGGGATACCATATATAATGGCCTTTACCGTCTATAATATTTGGTATCCCTTATGTTTCTGGGGTTAGAACTTGCCAGTATTCGATTTGACATGGTCTTATGTGCTATGGGTGAGCACAGTATTTCTATGCCAAATATCATCATTCCTTTTGCTTTCCAACATCTTTTACAATGGGGATAACAAATATAATGGCTCAGCCATTGCTGTACTATCTTGCATCCCCTGCGTTTCTTTTGTTAGCCATTAGCCATTGACCACTTGAAATTGCCTTTTATATGATAGCAGACGATAGTATCTTTTCACATTTTTTACATCATTCCACAAGATTTTACGACCGGTTACCTTAGGGGATACCAAATATATTGGCTTATACCGGTTATTATATCTGGTATCCCCTGTGTTTCTGGGGTTAGAGATTAGGAGTATTCAAATTGACATGATCTTATGTTCGATGGCTGAGCCCAGTATTTCTATTGGAAATAGCACCCTTCCTTTTGCTTTCCAATGTCCTTTTCAAAAGGGATACCAAATATTATGGCTCACGCATTGCTGCAATATGTTGTGTCCCCTACGTTTCATGGTTTACTTTTTAGCCATTGACCACTTGAACGTTTCTTTTCTTTGATAGCTGATTATAGTATCTTTTCACATTTTTAACATCATTCCACAAGATTTTACATCCTGTTCCCTTTGGGGATACCATATATAACGGCCTATACCAGCTATAATATCTGGTATCCCTTGTGTTTCTTGGGTTAGAACTTGCCAGGATTCGATTTAGCATGGTCTTATGTTAGATGGGTGAGCACAGTATTTCTATGCCAAACAGTTCCCTTCCTTTTGGTTTCCAACATTGTTTGCAATGGGGATACCAAATATTATGGCTCACACATTGCTGCAATACCTCGTATCCCCTACTTTTCATGTGTTGCCCATTAACCATTGGAGACTTGAAGTTGCCTTTTATTTGGAAGCAGACTTCAGCATCTTTTCAGATTTTTAAAATCTTTCTACAAGATTTTACGTCCAGTTCGCTCAGCGGATACCAAATATAATGGCCTATACCGGCTATTATATCTGGTATCCCTAGTATTTCTGGGGTTAGAACTTACCAGTATTCAATTTGACATGGTCTTATGTTGGATGGATGATCCCAGTATTTCTATGGCAAAGGGAACCATTCCTTTTGCTTTCCAACATTGTTTACAAAGGGGATACCAAATATTATGGCTCACTCATTGCTGTAATATCTCGTATCCCCTACGTTTCACTGGTTCCGTTTAGCCATTGACCACTTAAAGTTGTCTTTTCTTTGATAAGAGACTAAAGTATCTTTTCACATTTTTTAGATTTTTCCACAAGATTGTACGTCAGATTCTGTATGGGGATACCATATATAATGGCCTTTACCGTCTATAATATTTGGTATCCCTTATGTTTCTGGGGTTAGAACTTGCCAGTATTCGATTTGACATGGTCTTATGTGCTATGGGTGAGCACAGTATTTCTATGCCAAATATCATCATTCCTTTTGCTTTCCAACATCTTTTACAATGGGGATAACAAATATAATGGCTCAGCCATTGCTGTACTATCTTGCATCCCCTGCGTTTCTTTTGTTAGCCATTAGCCATTGACCACTTGAAATTGCCTTTTATATGATAGCAGACGATAGTATCTTTTCACATTTTTTACATCATTCCACAAGATTTTACGACCGGTTACCTTAGGGGATACCAAATATATTGGCTTATACCGGTTATTATATCTGGTATCCCCTGTGTTTCTGGGGTTAGAGATTAGGAGTATTCAAATTGACATGATCTTATGTTCGATGGCTGAGCCCAGTATTTCTATTGGAAATAGCACCCTTCCTTTTGCTTTCCAATGTCCTTTTCAAAAGGGATACCAAATATTATGGCTCACGCATTGCTGCAATATGTTGTGTCCCCTACGTTTCATGGTTTACTTTTTAGCCATTGACCACTTGAACGTTTCTTTTCTTTGATAGCTGATTATAGTATCTTTTCACATTTTTAACATCATTCCACAAGATTTTACATCCTGTTCCCTTTGGGGATACCATATATAACGGCCTATACCAGCTATAATATCTGGTATCCCCTGTGTTTCTTGGGTTAGAACTTGCCAGGATTCGATTTAGCATGGTCTTATGTTAGATGGGTGAGCACAGTATTTCTATGCCAAACAGTTCCCTTCCTTTTGGTTTCCAACATTGTTTGCAATGGGGATACCAAATATTATGGCTCACACATTGCTGCAATACCTCGTATCCCCTACTTTTCATGTGTTGCCCATTAACCATTGGAGACTTGAAGTTGCCTTTTATTTGAAAGCAGACTTCAGCATCTTTTCAGATTTTTAAAATCTTTCTACAAGATTTTACGTCCAGTTCGCTCAGCGGATACCAAATATAATGGCCTATACCAGCTATTATATCTGGTATCCCTAGTGTTTCTGGGGTTAGAACTTACCAGTATTCAATTTGACATGGTCTTATGTTGGATGGATGATCCCAGTATTTCTATGGCAAAGGGCACCATTCCTTTTGCTTTCCAACATTGTTTACAAAGGGGATACCAAATATTATGGCTCACTCATTGCTGTAATATCTCGTATCCCCTACGTTTCACTGGTTCCGTTTAGCCATTGACCACTTAAAGTTGTCTTTTCTTTGATAAGAGACTAAAGTATCTATTCACATTTTTTAGATTTTTCCACAAGATTGTACGTCAGATTCTGTATGGGGATACCATATATAATGGCCTTTACCGTCTATAATATTTGGTATCCCTTATGTTTCTGGGGTTAGAACTTGCCAGTATTCGATTTGACATGGTCTTAAGTGCTATGGGTGAGCACAGTATTTCTATGCCAAATATCATCATTCCTTTTGCTTTCCAACATCTTTTACAATGGTGATAACAAATATAATGGCTCAGCCATTGCTGTACTATCTTGCATCCCCTGCGTTTCTTTTGTTAGCCATTAGCCATTGACCACTTGAAATTGCCTTTTATATGATAGCAGACGATAGTATCTTTTCACATTTTTTACATCATTCCACAAGATTTTACGACCGGTTACCTTAGGGGATACCAAATATATTGGCTTATACCGGTTATTATATCTGGTATCCCCTGTGTTTCTGGGGTTAGAGATTAGGAGTATTCAAATTGACATGATCTTATGTTCGATGGCTGAGCCCAGTATTTCTATTGGAAATAGCACCCTTCCTTTTGCATTCCAATGTCCTTTTCAAAAGGGATACCAAATATTATGGCTCACGCATTGCTGCAATATGTTGTGTCCCCTACGTTTCATGGTTTACTTTTTAGCCATTGACCACTTGAACGTTTCTTTTCTTTGATAGCTGATTATAGTATCTTTTCACATTTTTAACATCATTCCACAAGATTTAACATCTTGTTCCCTTTGGGGATACCATATATAACGGCCTATACCAGCTATAATATCTGGTATCCCCTGTGTTTCTTGGGTTAGAACTTGCCAGGATTCGATTTAGCATGGTCTTATGTTAGATGGGTGAGCACAGTATTTCTATGCCAAACAGTTCCCTTCCTTTTGGTTTCCAACATTGTTTGCAATGGGGATACCAAATATTATTGCTCACACATTGCTGCAATACCTCGTATCCCCTACTTTTCATGTGTTGCCCATTAACCATTGGAGACTTGAAGTTGCCTTTTATTTGAAAGCAGACTTCAGCATCTTTTCAGATTTTTAAAATCTTTCTACAAGATTTTACGTCCAGTTCGCTCAGCGGATACCAAATATAATGGCCTATACCGGGTATTATATCTGGTATCCCTAGTGTTTCTGGGGTTAGAACTTACCAGTATTCAATTTGACATGGTCTTATGTTGGATGGATGATCCCAGTATTTCTATGGCAAAGGGCACCATTCCTTTTGCTTTCCAACATTGTTTACAAAGGGGATACCAAATATTATGGCTCACTCATTGCTGTAATATCTCGTATCCCCTACGTTTCACTGGTTCCGTTTAGCCATTGACCACTTAAAGTTGTCTTTTCTTTGATAAGAGACTAAAGTATCTTTTCACATTTTTTAGATTTTTCCACAAGATTGTACGTCAGATTCTGTATGGGGATACCATATATAATGGCCTTTACCGTCTATAATATTTGGTATCCCTTATGTTTCTGGGGTTAGAACTTGCCAGTATTCGATTTGACATGGTCTTATGTGCTATGGGTGAGCACAGTATTTCTATGCCAAATATCATCATTCCTTTTGCTTTCCAACATCTTTTACAATGGGGATAACAAATATAATGGCTCAGCCATTGCTGTACTATCTTGCATCCCCTGCGTTTCTTTTGTTAGCCATTAGCCATTGACCACTTGAAATTGCCTTTTATATGATAGCAGACGATAGTATCTTTTCACATTTTTTACATCATTCCACAAGATTTTACGATCGGTTACCTTAGGGGATACCAAATATATTGGCTTATACCGGTTATCATATCTGGTATCCCCTATGTTTCTGGGGTTAGAGATTAGGAGTATTCAAATTGACATGATCTTATGTTCGATGGCTGAGCCCAGTATTTCTATTGGAAATAGCACCCTTCCTTTTGCTTTCCAATGTCCTTTTCAAAAGGGATACCAAATATTATGGCTCACGCATTGCTGCAATATGTTGTGTCCCCTACGTTTCATGGTTTACTTTTTAGCCATTGACCACTTGAACGTTTCTTTTCTTTGATAGCTGATTATAGTATCTTTTCACATTTTTAACATCATTCCACAAGATTTTACATCCTGTTCCCTTTGGGGATACCATATATAACGGCCTATACCAGCTATAATATCTGGTATCCCCTGTGTTTCTTGGGTTAGAACTTGCCAGGATTCGATTTAGCACGGTCTTATGTTAGATGGGTGAGCACAGTATTTCTATGCCAAACAGTTCCCTTCCTTTTGGTTTCCAACATTGTTTGCAATGGGGATACGAAATATTATGGCTCACACATTGCTGCAATACCTCGTATCCCCTACTTTTCATGTGTTGCCCATTAACCATTGGGGACTTGAAGTTGCCTTTTATTTGAAAGCAGACTTCAGCATCTTTTCAGATTTTTAAAATCTTTCTACAAGATTTTACGTCCAGTTCGCTCAGCGGATACCAAATATAATGGCCTATACCGGCTATTATATCTGGTATCCTTAGTGTTTCTGGGGTTAGAACTTACCAGTATTCAATTTGACATGGTCTTATGTTGGATGGATGAGCCCAGTATTTCTATGGCAAAGAGCTCTCTTCCTTCTGCTTTCCAACATCGTTTACAAAGGGGATACCAAATATTATGGGTCACGCATTGCTGTAATATCTTGTATCCCCTACGTTTCATGGGTTACCCTTTAGCCATCGACCACCTGAAGTTGTTGTTTATTTGATAGCAGACTACAGTAACTTTTCCCATTTTTACATCTTTCCATATGATTGTACGTCCGGTTCCCTTAGAGCATACCATATGTAATGAACTACACCGGCTATAATATCCAGTATCCCCTGTGTTTCTGGGTTAAAACTTACCAGTATTCAAATTACCATGGTCTTATGTTGTATGAGTGAGCACAGTACTTCTATGCTAAATAGCACCCTTCCTTTTGCTTTCCCACATCGTTTATTATGGGGATACCAAATAGTATGGCTCATGCATTGCTGAAATATCTCGTATCACCTAAGTTTAATAAGTTACCCTTCAGCCATTCACCAGTCAAAGTTGCCATTTGTTTGATGGCAGACTACAGTATCTTTCGAGAATTTTTACATAATTCCACAAGATTTTACATCCAGTTCCCTTAGGGGCTACCAAAAATAATGGCCTTTTCCGTCTATAATATTTGGTATCCCCGGTGTTTCTGGGGTTAGAACTTACCAGTATTCAATTTGGCATGGTCTGATGTTGGATGGATGAGCCCAGTTATTCAATAGGAAGGAGCACCCTTCCTTTTGCTTTCCAACATTACTTACAATGGGGATACCAAATACTATGGCTCATGCATTGCCGTAATATCTCGTATCCCCTACGTTTCATGGGTTACCCTTTAGCCATTGATCACTTGAAGTTATCTATTCTTTGATAGCTGACTACAGTATCTTTTCACATTTTTTACATCATTCCACATGATTGTAAGTCTGGTTCCCTTAGAGGATACCATATATAAGGACCTACACCGGCTATAATATCCAGTATCCCCTGTGTTTCTGGGTTAAAACTTACCAGTATTCAAATTACCATGGTCTTATGTTGTATGAGTGAGCACAGTGCTTCTATGCTAAATAGCACCCTTCCTTTTGCTTTCCCACATCGTTTATTATGGGGATACCAAATAGTATGGCTCATGCATTGCTGAAATATCTCGTATCACCTAAGTTTAATAAGTTACCCTTCAGCCATTCACCAGTCAAAGTTGCCATTTGTTTGATGGCAGACTACAGTATCTTTCGAGAATTTTTACATAATTCCACAAGATTTTACATCCAGTTCCCTTAGGGGCTACCAAAAATAATGGCCTTTTCCGTCTATAATATTTGGTATCCCCGGTGTTTCTGGGGTTAGAACTTACCAGTATTCAATTTGGCATGGTCTGATGTTGGATGGATGAGCCCAGTTATTCAATAGGAAGGAGCACCCTTCCTTTTGCTTTCCAACATTACTTACAATGGGGATACCAAATACTATGGCTCATGCATTGCCGTAATATCTCGTATCCCCTACGTTTCATGGGTTACCCTTTAGCCATTGATCACTTGAAGTTATCTATTCTTTGATAGCTGACTACAGTATCTTTTCACATTTTTTACATCATTCCACATGATTGTAAGTCTGGTTCCCTTAGAGGATACCATATATAAGGACCTACACTGGCTATAATATCCGGTATCCCCTGTGTTTCTGGGGTTAGAATTTACCAGTATTCAAATTGACATGGTCTTATGTTGTATGAGTGAGCACAGTACTTCTATGCCAAATAGCGCCCTTCCTTTTGCTTTCCCACATATTTTAGTATGGGGATACCAAATATTATGGTGCATGCACTGCTGTAATATCTTGTATCCCCTACGTTTCATGGGTTACTCTTTGGCCATCGGCCACTTGAAGTTGTCTTTTATTTGACAGCAGACGACAGTATCTTTTCAAGTTTTTTTTCATCTTTCCACAAGATTGTACGTCCGGCTCCCTTAGGGGATACCATATATAATGGCCTATACCTCCAATAATATTTGGTATCCCCTGTGTTACTTGGGTTAGAACTTACCAGGATTCAATATGAGATAGTCTTATGTTGGATGAGAGAGCACAGTACTTCTTTGCCAAATAGTGGCCTTCCTTTTGCTTTCCAATATTGTTTACTACGGGGATACCAAATATTATGGCTCACGCATTGCTGTAATATCTCGTATCCCTTTCGTTTCATTGGTTACCTTTTAGCAATTGACCATTTAAAGTTGGCTTTTCTTTGATAAGAGACTACAGTATCTTTTCACATTTGTTATGTTATTCCACAAGATTGTACGTCAGTTTCTCTATGGGGATACCATATATAATGGCGTATACCAGCTATAATATTTGGTATCCCCTGTGTTTCTGGGGTTAGAACGTACCAGTATTCAATTAGACATGGTCTTATGTGCTATGAGTGAGCACAGTATTTCTATGCCAAATAGCACCATTCCTTTTGCTTTCCAATATCTATTACAATAGGGATACCAAATATTATGGCTCATGCATTGCTGTAATATCTTGTATCCCCTGCGTTTCATTTGTTACCCATTAGCCATTGACCACTTGAAGTTTCCTTTTATAGGATAGCAAACAACTGTATATTTTCACATTTTGTACATCATTCCACAAGATTGTATGTCCGGTTCTCTTAGGGGATACCATATATAATGGCCTATACCTGCTATAATGTTTGGTATCCCCTGTGTTTCTTGGGTTAGAACTTTCCAGGATTCGATTTGGCATGGTCTTATGTTAGACAAGTGAGCACGGTATTTCCATGCCAAATAGCAGCATTCCATTGCTTTCCAATGTTGTTTACAATGGGGATACCAAATATTATGGCTCAAGCATTGCTGTAATAACTTGTATCCCCTATGTTTCATGGGTTATCCTTTAGCAATTGACCACTTGAAGTTGCCTTTTATTTGATAGCAGACTACAGTATCTTTTCAGATTTTCTAAAAAAATTTACATACGGTTCGCTTAGGGATACATAAAATAAGGCTCCATACCGGCTATTATATCTGGTATCCGCTGTGCTTCTTGGGTTACTACTTACCAGTATTCAATTTGACATGGTCTTATGTTGGATGGATGAGCACAGTATTTTTATGGCAAAGAGCACCCTTCGGTTTGCTTTCCAACATCGTTTACAATGGGGATACCAAATATTATGCCTCACGCATTGCTATAATATCTCGTATCCCCTACATTTCAGCTGTTACCCTTTAGCCATTGTCCACTTAAAGTTGTCTTTTCTTTGATAACATATTACAGTATCCTTTCACATTTTTTACATTGTTATTCAAGATTTACGTCAGGTTCTCCATGGGGATACCATATATAATAGCCTATACCTGTTATAATATTTGGTGTCCCCTGTGTTTCTGGAGTTAAAACTTACCAGTATTCGATTTGACATGGGCTTATGTTGGATAGATGAGTCCAGTATTTCTATGGCAAACAGCACCCTTCCTTTTGCTTTCCAACATGGTTTACAATAGGGATCCCAAATATTATGGCTCACGTATTGCTGTAATATCTTGTATCCCCTACATTTCATGGGTTACCCTTTAGCCATTGACCAATTGAAATTGTCTTTTATTTGACAGCAGACTACAGTATCTTTTCACATTTTTTTACATCATTCCACAAGGTTTTACATCCAGTTCCTTTAGGGAATACCAAATATAGTAGCTCTATACAGGCTATAATATTTGGTATCCAAGTGTTTCTTGGGTTAGAACTTACTAGGATTCAATTTGATATGGTCCTATGTTGGCTGGGTGAGCACAGTATTTTTCTGACACATGGCACTCTTCCGTGAGTTTTGCAACACTTTTTACTATGAGGATACCACATATAACGGCTCATGCGTTGCTGTAATATATTGTATCCCCTACTTTTCAAGGGTTACCTTTTAGCCATTGATCAACTGTAGATGCCTTTTGGCTTAATACTAGATTGCAGTCTATTTTCACATTTTTGATTTTATTCCGCAAACGTTCACATCCGGTTCCTTTGGGAATACCAGATCTAATAGACCATACTGACTAATAATATTTTGTATCATCAAGGTTTATAAATTACCTATGTTCAATTGGACATGGCGGCTTGGTGAGCACAGTATTGTTCTGCCAACTGGCACCCTTTCTTGAGTTTTCTAACATCTCTTCCTATGGGGATACCAAATATTACAGCTTTTGCATGGGCTGTAATATCTTGAATCCCCTACTTTTCATGGGTTACCCTTTAGCCATTGACCACCTAAAGTTGCCTTTTCATTGATTGCAGATTATAGTATTTGTTCACATTTTTGATAATATTCCACAAGCTTTTACATTCAGTTCCTATGAGGGGGTGTTACAGACACCAAAGGAATGAAGTGGCCCAAAAAGGGTTACCTGGGTCACTAATAACCACCTCTCAGCCATCCATACTAAATGAAGACAGTAGAGAATACAAACAAATAACTGTTTATTCATATACACTCAGAGTGGAGCCCAGTCTGCCCAGTCACTAGGAGTGTTGCAGAGGAACTGAAATCAAATAGCATAAAGATAGATTATGTAAGTTTCATGACTGGGTGACGGCACGCCCACGGTGACATTTTCCAGGCAGGTGCAGCTGGACAGTGAAATACAAAAAATACGTTTTGCTTCTTATATCCTAATATAACCCAAGGACGTTTCACCCTGCACCTACCACCAGACAAGTGGGAGAGGGCCTCTACCTAGTAAGAAAGGTATGCACTAATATGAACAGTCTATTCAGTACTGAAGCTAAACTCCAAAACTGCAGAAACAAAACCTAACAGAAGCCTTTTTTTCAGAACTAGCAAAGGATTTGTTTCAATCATTATTCAAAATGGCGCCTGAATAGAAAATGGTGCAACAAATGCTAACTTACATAGGGAAATGCGCAAACATGAATATTTATATTCTAACTCACGTGCAGCTCCAGCATTGCACTGCACTTACCCACGACTCAAACCTGGTGGAGAGTCAGGGGCGATGGCACACTGTCTAGAAACTGCTGGGGCATCCACTTTGGGTTGATACCAATGTGTGCATGATGGTGAAGCCGAAATCTGCTAAGAACTCCACTTCAGGCTTTGGGGATGCAGCATGCCCTTCCGCCTCTCCAGATAATGGAGTCAGCAGTCTGGGCCACTCTCCACAGCCACGCTAAAGTCCAAGATCAAGGCAGTCTCCTTGGATGTGAACCTGCTCTGTACAGACCTCAGGAAACTGGTGGACTGTGTGGACAATGCTGAATCCACATTAACCATGATGCGACCCACATTGCAGAAACTCCAAATCCATCTGAAGGACATGAGAGCGGATATGACCTCTCCACATTGGAGGATGCAGAGGGCTTCTCGAGGCATAATAGCGTCCACTTCTTGTTCTTTCTGGAATGCTTGGGGGGACCTGAGTACGGAACCCTTCCTTGAACAGTGGCTGATGCCCACAGTACTGACAAGCAATATACCTACATTCTTCTCTGTGGAGAAAGCACATTGTCTACTAGGGAGGTCACCACCATTGGGGGCTCATATGTGTCCTGTAAGTGCGAAACAACTTAATGATAGAGACAGAGACTTGATTCTGCAGTTGTTTTGGATGAAAGGTTCTTGGCACTTTGAGGGCAGATTTTACTGTGGACATGCAGCCTCTTCGCAAGTTGCATACTGTGGTCAAGCAACTCCTCCAGGAGCTAGGTCTGAAGTATGCTCTTCTCTATCCTACTAAACTTGAGGTGCTGGATGATGAGTGAACCCATTCTTTCTTGACTCCTGGAAACGCATAGGTCTGGTTTCATGACAAGGGAATTGCGAAGCCCACATCAGATGACTGGATCATTAGTAAATGGCTGACATTGCAACTGAGGCACAGGAAGAGAGGGGGACCCAGAGCTGCCCCTTCAAGGCACAGACGGCCATGGAGCGAGCAGAGGCAGGGCAAGTGGTGCTACATAAAACCAGAACTCTTTTGAGGCGTTGCTGTCAAACCGTGCCTCTGACAGTCGGATACTGATGGCTCTATGGGGTTATGAACACCAATGTACCCCAATATAGGCCTAGGTAGTTACATGACATTTTACCTACATCTGTCCTACCATTGTTCCACATAACGGGTCTGGTGCTAACATTTTACCTAGTTAGGTGCTACATGACTGTTGTGCAGTTTTGTCCGAAAACTAGCCTCATGCTTGATGCATGAGGATGCTCAGTATCAACGCAGGATTACCATCTTCTGCATAATAACTCTGTATAAGGGCCATCTCTATTGTCATCCTTGCCTGACATGCCCATTGTATATTTCTAGGTAGAACCCCTGAGGGTACCTTTCGTGTATATCAGCACTACATCTTCACTGGGCAAACCAGAGGAGAAAGACTCTGATTCCGACATGCTGACGTGAGATGCTGAGGTCCCTGCATGCAGACACTGCAACACACAGTGGTCTGACATTCCTTGCGGGGTGTCCATCTCGAGACCAAGAGGGGGTCCTTCGCACTCCCACATCAGGTAATGAGGTTGGCTCTACCCTAAGGAGGTTCTTGGCTACACACCTACATACATGCTAGGTAAACCTAGGTACATCTAGTTTGGGTCTGCATCGTAGGAGCACGCATTTTTACTGTTAAGTATCTGTGTGCCTGCATATAGTCATTGTTTTAGCACTATGGAGAATTCTACCATTTCTTTACTCTACTGGTGCTCATAATCATTTATATCTGTTTCTGTTTCTGTCTCATGGTTGTGGCAGCACATGTATTCTATACCAGAATGATGCTGGTTCAATAAATACTTATTGAAAACGTCCCCACCATTTATTCTGTGTATCTCTCTGAGACAAAGTAAGCACGAGTGACTGAGTGAAAAGTATTTTACTATTTCCACTAACCTTGAGGCGTCAGGGTTGTCATGTTCAATAGTTGCCAGAAACTATTCGCTCCTTGGTAAGAGGGGCTCATAGTGGCATTGTGAGCTAGCTGGTATACAGACTAACATATCCTTTGGGGGTTCCTAGAATCACTCTGGACACCAGTCACTTAGATTATGTTATCTAAATGCACAGATCCTATATAGGTTTGTAGGAATTACACGACAATGGCCTCTGCTTGGGAGTACTCCCAGGGGCAGGAGTTGACGCCATGACTGGCAGATAATCTGCTATGGAGGGTGGGGGTTTGAGAAGTGGTGCGGACTGCTCTCCAGAAACTTTTGGAGATACCTTGGAACCTCACGAGAGAGGATTAGATGCCCAGATCATTGGAGAGGACCCTTGTGTCCGTGAGCCCTGACCTTTCCAAACAGGACGTGTATTATATTACACATTTCTCTTTGGTTGTTGTTCATTTGTAGGATGGTTATAGCTAGTCACTCAGGGGAGTCGTGGTCAGGGGATTACAAATGTTGTGTTTTCTTTTGATGCACAGATGAAGTTTTCTACACATAATTCTGTGGCATAGCCCTGTACTCCACTGGTCTCTTTATCATTGATTGGAACGTTTGGTGTTGCTTACACACTGAGGTTTTGGGGAATGGGAATCGTGGAATGTGATGCATCACTACTTACCACCATACCCAATGGGCACACCTTCCAGCCACACAACCCCACACTATAACTTGGTGATCTGGAATGTGAAGGGCAGGGCACAGAGAAGTACTGGGTTCATTCATATCTTAAGCGGCGTTGCACACACATAGCTTTTTGCCAGAGAAGCATTTGACACAGGCAGACTTACAAAAAGTACATGTAAAATGGAGGGGGCATCCCATATGCTAAGAGGGTCATGTTATGGATTGCCCTGGGGGTACCAGTTGTGAAAGACATGCACAAAGTTGACACCGAGGATAGGTACTAGGTGGTGGAGGGACAAATGGATGGTGCTCCCCTCATGCTGGTGGTTGTCTATGCCTCCAACACTATTCACTCTACTTTTTTAGGTCTCCTCACCCCAGCTATTTTCCGGGACCCACACAATCCAGGCACATCAGGCAGAAGCTTTAATTGTGTTCCAGATGTATGTCAGGGTGTCACAATACTTTCAGGACTCAATGGTTAACAAGAGCGTGTTCGATATGTGGCGCTTGCACCATCTGGACACCAATAGCTTGTTTTATTGCCTGGTCCGTGACCTCCAAACTAAACTTGATCTTTTCCTCTGCAATGAACCATTGGGCATGCAGATAACTGTGACAGAGTCCTTGGTGCGCACCCTCTCAGATCACTGCCACTGCTGATGACATTACAGCCCTGGAGAATCCAGACCAAGCCACTTGACAACCCTCTTCAGGGAGGCCCTTTCGATACAAATTACTCAATATTTCGAACTTAACCCTGGCACCACCCCCTCCAGGGCACTGAAGTGGGATTTCCACAAGGTGGTCATCAAAGGGCCATGCATTGCCTCTGCATCAGGGGTACGTAAGGCCCTGCACATGAAGCTTCTGGACATGTAGCGGGAGTCAAGACTATTTGAGACTGAGGTGTCATGGTTGGCCGATGGGGAGGAAAGACACAAGCAGCTGAAAAAGAGTCATAGGGATCTAGAGGCACCGTAGGGGAAATATGACTATAGTCACTGCCTTGCCCTTCTCCATGTGGAAATGGATCGCTCGGGCAGGCTATTGGCATGGCTGGTTACAGAGGACCAGGCGTTTCCATTAGTAGGAGCAATCAAGTTTGGGGGGTGACACAGTGGTTAATACGCAAGTGGCCATTATTGCCACTTTTGCAAAGTACTATCAATCAATCAATCATGACATTTGTATAGCGCACTACTCACCCGGAAGGGTCTCAAGGTGCTGGGGGAGGGGAGCCGTCACTGCTCGAAGAGCCAGGTCTTGAGTTGCTTCCTGAAGGAAAGATGGTCCTGGGTTAGCCGGAGGTGGATGGGGAGGGAGTTCCATGTCTTGGCTGCCAGGTAGGAGAAGGATCTTCCACCGGCGGTGGCTCGGCGGATGCGTGGAACGGTGGCGAGGGCGTGGTTGGTCGACCGTAGCTGGCGGGTGGGCGTGTAGAAGTTCAGGCGGTCGTTGAGGTACTTAGGGCCCAGGTCGTGGAGGGCCTTGTGTGCGTGGGTGAGGAGTCTGAACGTGATCCTCTTGCTGACGGGGAGCCAGTGCAGGTCTCTCAGGTGGCCGGAGATGTGGCTGTGTCGGGGGATGTCCAGGATGAGTCGGGTGGAGGTGTTCTGGATGCGTTGGAGTCTTTTTTGCAGTTTGGCTGTGGTGCCGGCGTAGAGGGTGTTCCCGTAGTCCAGCCGGCCGGTGACGAGCGCCTGGGTGACCGTCTTCCTGGTTTCAGTGGGATCCATCGGAAGAACTTTCGGAGCATGCGCAGGGTGTTGAAGCATGATGACGATACGGTGTTAACTTGTCTGGTCATCGAGAGGGAGGAGTCCAGGATGAAGCCCAGGTTACGTGCGTGGTCCGTTGGCTTGGGAGTAGAGCCCAGTGCAGGGGGCCACCAGGAGTCATCCCAGGCGGAGGGAGGTGGTCCCAGGATGAGGACTTCCGTCTTATCTGAGTTCAGTTTCAGGCGGCTGTTCTTCATCCACTCGGCGACGTCTTTCATCCCTTCGTGTAGGCTGGTTCTGGCGGAGGCTGGGTCGTTGGTGAGGGAGAGGATGAGCTGGGTGTCGTCGGCATAGGAGATGATGTTGAGGTTGTGTTGGCGTGCGATGGCTGCAAGGGGGCTCATGTATACGTTGAAGAGGGTGGGGCTGAGGGAGGATCCTTGTGGTACGCCGCAGATGACTTCGGTGGCCTCGGATCTGAACGGGGGGAGGCGGACTCTCTGGGTTCTTCCGGCGAGGAACGAGATGATCCACTCCAGAGCCTTCTCTTGGATACCTGTGTTGCTGAGGCGCTGCACTAGGGTGCGGTGGCAGACGGTGACTAACACCGTGGAGAGGTCCAGGAGGATGAGGGTCGCTGTTTCCCCGCTGTCGAGCAGGGATCTGATGTCGTCCGTGGCTGCGATGAGGGCGGTCTCGGTGCTGTGGTTGGCTCGGAAGCCGGACTGCGAGTGGTCGATTGATCCGTTCGTCTCGAGGAAGGCGGCAAGCTGTCTGTTGACGGTCTTCTCGATGACTTTGGCAGGAAAGGGGAGGAGCGAGATGGGGCGGAAGTTCTTGAGGTCGGTGGGGTCCGCTGTCGGTTTCTTCAGGAGGGCGCTGAGCTCGGCGTGCTTCCAGCTTTCCGGGAAGGTGGCGGTTTTGAAGGAGGCATTGATGATGTCTCTGAGTTGGGGTACGATGATGGAGTCGGCCTTGTTGAAGACGTGGTGCGGGCAGGGGACGGTTGGCGATCCGGAGTGGATGCTGTTCATCGTGCGGGTGGTGTCTTCGGTGCTGACCGGGGTCCAGGCGCTGAGGGTGGTCGTGGGAGGCGATGGTATGGTGGTGGGGTACGTGGTTGGAGTGCCGAAGCTGTTGTGTATTTCGGCGATCTTGCGGTGGAAGAATGAGGTGAGTGAGTCGCAGAGGTCCTGCGAGGGAGTGATGTCGTTGTTTCCGGCGCTGGGGTTGGAGAGCTCTTTGACGATGCTGAAGAGTTCCTTGCTGTTGTGGGCATTGTTGTCGAGTCGTTCTTTGAATGCTGTCTTCTTGGTGGTGTGGATCAGCTGGTGGTGTTTGCGGGTGGCGTGCTTGAGGGCGGTCCAGTTGTCTGTGGTCTGGTCGTTGCGCCAGGCTTTCTCAAGGGTGCGGCAGTTCTTCTTGGAGTTCTTGAGTTTGTCGGTGAACCAGGGGGCTTTCTTGCTGCCGTGTCTGCTGGGGGGGTCTTTAGTGGTGCAAGATCGTTAGAGCAGTTGGTGATCCATTGCGTGAGGTTGATGGCTGCTTCGCTGGGGTCCGTGGTACTGGCGGGCGGGTTCTGGCTGAGGGTGGTCGTGAGCTGGTCGGCGGTGATCTTGTTCCAGTTCCTGCGAGGGATCTGTTGTGGGCGGTGGTGGGTCGCGGTTCTTTTGAAGCTGAAGTGGACGCAGCTGTGGTCAGTCCAGTGAAGTCCGGTGGAGTGGCTGAAGGAGATGTGCTTGCTGGAAGAGAAGACTGGGTCGAGCGTGTGTCCGGCGTAGTGGGTGGGGGTGTTCACGAGTTGTTTGAAGCCGAGGTTTGCGAGGTTGTCCAGCAGGGTGGTGGTGTTGCTGTCCTTGTTGTTCTCCAGGTGGAAGTTGAGGTCCCCTAGGAGGATGTAGTCAGCGGAGGAGAGGGCGTGCGGGCTGATGAAGTCTGTGATGTCTTCGCTGAATCGTGTGCGTGGTCCCGGGGGTCTGTAGATGAGGGTACCTCTGAGTGTGGTCTTGGGGTCGGTGTGTATGTGGAAGTGGAGATGTTCGGCGGCGGTGAGGGTGTCGTCGGAGCTGGTCGTGATGCGGATGGTTTTCTTGTGCACGATGGCGATGCCTCCTCCAGTCAGGTTGACGCGGTCCTTCTGGGTGATCTTGTATCCCTCCGCGATGGCGATGGCGATGTCGGGAGCAGAGGAGGCGTTCATCCAGGTTTCCCTGAGGAAGGCGACGTCTGGTGATGTTGTGTCGAGCAGGTTCCAGAGTTCGACGGCGTGTCTGTGGACGGAGCGGGTGTTGAGCAGGATGCATTTGAGGTGGTTGCTGTTGGTGTTCGGCTTGGCGGGTGAGGTGCAGGTCCGGAGGCAGGTGAATTTGCAGGCTTGGCAGGTGAAGGGTCGTGGGTGCGTTTCGGGGTAGCACGGTAGCATGCTGGTGATCGGCCGGTGTTGAGTGCGTTGAGGGTGGCTGCGTGGTAAGTCCGTCGTGTGGTCTGGCGATGGTGGGGGCCGGGGTCCAGGAGCTGGGCGCGGGCCAGGCGTGGACGGTCAACCCTGCGCGTACGCTCGGACTCCGCCATAAATGGAGCGTGGGGGGGGCCGGAGCGAGGGAGGAGCAGCTGGGAGGTGGGAGCGGGGTGGCGAGTGTGGAGGGGAGAGGAACGGTGATGCTGGAGGGAGCGGGGGTGGGGCCGCAGGGGAGCAGCGTCAGACCGGCTCTGACCAGGTCAGGTCAGGTCACTCTCTGTATGTGGATGTGTACAACCCACATGTTCACAGGATCAAGGATCAAGGGCTAACGTTACCCTGATTGATTCCGCTCCAATGAACGTGATGAGGCCCTTCAAATTGATGTAATATGGGTGGCTATCACCCAAATTGCATGAAACGAAACTCTAGGTATGGATGGAGTCACACTAGAATATCATGCCACCTTCAGTGCAAACCTTTCCTAGATTCTCTTGGAAGATTTTAAGTAAGAAAGTAAGAAGGGTCAGATCCCAGACTTGCTCCGTGACATGCTGATAGAGGTGTCCAAACTGGTCCGGGATCACCCCTGAAGTCCCCTCATATTGGCCGCTCTCCCTCTTAAACGTTGACAGAAGATATTAGGGAAGGCCCTGGCCAATTGGCTGCTCCCTGTTGCTAAAACCCTAGTGCACGTAGTTTTCCCAACATACGACGACTACTTCATCTGAGGAAAGGTGCCTCGAGTCAGATGGGAGAACAGTTGGTGGTGGCGCTTGAATTAGAAAAGGGGTTTGACATACTTGGGTGGGATTCGCTACTGGCGAATCTGGAGGAAATCAGCATAGGGCCGAGGTAACTTAATTAGATGTACACCCTACCCTCTATAGGAACCAGAAAGCAAGAGTCAGGACGGTACAGTTGATATTTCACTGCTCTGACCTACAAAGCGGCAACAGTGAGGGTTGCCCCCTGTCCCTGTTGATATGTATCCTGGCCATGGAGCCCCTGAAATGCTTCCTGCACTTGCAAGCACAGCTTTGGTGTTTCCTAGTGCATGACAAGTATCATATCATCTCTTTATAAGTATTTGATGTCCTTATTTATCTGCATGATGCCACTGCCACACTTCCAGCCCTGATGGACAAACTGGAGGAATTTGAAATCGTGTCAGGCTTCAGAGTACATTGGTCTAAGTCTTGCCTGTTCCCACTCTCTCTGGTTCCAGAGCATAACAGGAGGGCACTGCCATGGTTTGGGCTGGAATAGCACCTTGAAATGCTCATGTACTTGGGTGTACAGATCTCCCACTCAGACAAGGACCTTGTGGAAGGCAACACTGACATGGGTAGAACCTCAGACTAGCCCCGTAAATCCCTCCCTTTCTGGTTGTCCATGCAGCTGTACCCGCTGGGCCGGGTGGCAATCACCAAAATGCTTATCTTGCCATGACTCCTGTACTTCTTTGCAGCGGTACCACTTTCCCTCCTCACGCGCTTTATTCAGGACCTCCATGGTCTGCTGGAGCTGATATGGGGCTCAGACAGTAGACGGGTGGCGCTCGTCATAGTCCAGCGCCTGCTTCTTGAGCGTGCTCCCAATTAAGAGTTGTACTATGCAGCAGCTCTGCTGCAGTGCCGATGCACTGGCTTGACACAGCCCCTTGACCAGATGAGATGCATCAAATGAAGATAGTACATGTTTGCTGGCATGCTCAGAAGCAAGGCGACAGGCCCCATCCTCCATACTCCTCACTGATACCCGTTTGGCAGTTGCTGGCACTCCAGGAGGTGACCCAACAACACCATGACATGTCGCCTTGGAGAGAGGCAGAGTTTGACCAAATGGGTGACCTTTTTATGGTGGCTGCATTAATTATCTTTCTTGAGATTATGGACAGTGATGACATTGTGGCAGGCCATTCCCTGATATATCATGCCATACAGCAAGCAATCACTACACTTCACCACCACTGCACGCAGTCCTGTCACACAGAACATTATTATGGTCATGTTGCGTTGCACTCTTCCCACTGTGAGTCGGATGACAGGGCCAAAGACCGAAGAATGGCGGACCTCGAGACTCAATTCACAGACAGTCTCTGGACGTGTAGCATGTAAAGGAGGTTTCAAGTAATCCACATTTCTATTACACACACTGTAACTATTTGCATCAGGCACACATCACACCGAAACGCATTAAGCACATATTTCCTACAGCATCCTCTGCATACCCCAGATGTAGAGCAGATGAGGCAGGTTTTTGACCACATGGCCTTAGAGCTCCCGGTGATGAAGCAGGCCTGGGGAGAAGCCACAGAATTACGTCCACTTTGCTGAAGCACTTGGTCCTGCCCTGGAATCATGCCTACTCGGTGTTAGACCCAAGACTAAAGTGAGATAAGTACTTTCATGGATTCCTTGATCTAGCCATCATACTCTATAAACGGCATATCGTCACATCCTGGAAGACTCATACAGCCCCGACACATACTGTTGGCTCTCCACATTGATGAAATGGGCAAAAGCTGATCTGGATGTCCTCGCAGTGGCACGTACATATGGGCGGGGGGGGGATGCTCGAGATGGGTGTTGGGATACCTTCATCAGAAATGTAGAGGCAAAAATGATGCACATTCACCCTGAACACTACCGTAGGTCCTTCTGCCCCATCCTTCAACTCATACAATGAGCCATCCCAGCACATGAGATAGCTGGACCATGCCCTTATGTGGACTTCACATATGTAATACAGCCACACCAACATTGCCCCTTACAACCGTGGGGTGTGGATCTCGTTGGGGGGTCCTGACGGGCACTCCAGTTGTGGTATACTGGCCCAGAGTGACCACTCACACTGGCCTACAGGGCTTCTTATATCTCCATGTGTGAATTAGTCTGTACTGGCGCAGACATGCTCCAGGGTGCCCTTCCAAATCATGTTGTACCCCCAGGGACTATTGCCCCGATACACCATACTACAACCCATGTCCATGCAGGGGCCTTCTTTATTATGACATGGTACCACACCTGAGGATGGGGGAGTGACATGTCTAGACTATAGTGACAAACACAAGGAGATGACTGACGGAGCTGTGAAACTTTTCAGACACTCACCCCCAGTCACAAATCTGGGTTGAATCCATCATTGTTCTTTAGCTTACTCCGCCACCCAAGTTCAGACCCAGCCATGTGCAAATCAGTCTTGACCCTGTTCATCATGGGAACAGTCTAACCCGAACTGCCAAGCCAGGTCTTCCTTGGACTGGTTTTGTGGTATGAACTGGGGTGGCGAAGTGAGCTAAAGAACGATGATGGATTCAACCCAGATCTGTGACTGGGGGTGAGTGTCTGAAAATTTTTAGCGCTCCTTATGTTTGCTTTAGGCTATTGTTACTCCGCCGTTCATGTTTGTTAATTTTGTTTTATGTGATGTCGTGTCGTTTTTGAGTGGCACTTCGGAATCGTCACTATTATGGTTTTTTTACCTGTTCTAAAAGCAATAAAGAAACTTGTAAAAAAAGGTTATGTTTTCAGTGGGTCCTTGAAGTTCCACGATCTTGCCACTGGATGGACCAGTCCTTAATGAGGAAAATCAAATCACTACAATAACATAAGTCTTGTTTTCATTTTTTAGGTGTAGGTGTAGGTGTAGGTGTTGGACCTTTCATCCGTCACACTGCAATTCCACACTTTGCTTAAAGTAGAGCCCATGCTACAAATCTTCAAGCCCAACAGTGCCAACAATAGGAACAACGGTTCAAGGATTTATCTCATCTTGAATAGTGCAGTCATCACTCACCCCCCAAAGCATACCAATGTATGGACATGTCCTTGCCCAATAAATAAACATGACCCTCTGGCTACTTCGATTTGCGCAATTGATTTTTAGTCCTGAGATAACACTGAATCAGTCGCTTTCTTAAACAATAGGATTATGTTTCTGGTTGTGTTCTGGATATACAGAAGGACATCATTCATGTACAGGTATACAACCAATGGCCTGCCACCTATATCAATTCCTCTATGGGCATGCAGCTGCCTGTACATAGAGGTCAAGGCTTCCATGGAAATGGCAAATAGGAGTGGTGAGAGGGGGCAACACTGTCTGGTGCCACTCCCCATTGATAAACACTCTGGCCAAGGGGTTCTACAGAACAACTTAATTTTAATAAAATACCTAACCAGGCCCATTTTACTTTTTTACTGTCAAAGAAAAAGCAACACTGCCGGTAATTGAGGGTCTAAATGATGTACCACTGCTAGGAGAGTATTTCATGTAACAATGTTGTGTGGGTGGTTATAAAAATAGTCTGGTCTGGAAGTATCAGACCTGACATAAGTGGTTTTCTTTTAATCTACCAACACAGACTTTTGCAAATATCATACTGTTAATGTAAAGCAATTACAGTAGTCTATATGATTCACAGAGTTCTTATGATCTGTCTGGTTTGCGATGTGCTAACCACATGTCCTTTCATTTCATTGTGGGAAGGTCCCCTTCCAGAATGGCTTCTTTATACTCCTTACGTAGGTGTGGGCTTAATAAATCAGCATGAGCTTCATACAATTGAATTGAAATCCCATCGGGCCCAGATTCCTCACCACTCTGCAGCTACTTTATTTCCTCTAGTAAATCGACAGACATGTGAACCTTTCCAATCATGCAAGTATGATATTAAGTCAAGTCAAGATAAACTTAATTTGGCGAGACTCCACAAAAGCACACAAAAAAAGCAGATCACATACTTATAAAAATAAGGTAAATAAAAACATGTCACTGAGTCAGATAAAATCAATGATATTCAGTACAATTCATAACATCTCACTCGATTAATTTATGGACCTGGTTAAAGCAAGCAGGCCTGCCGGCAGCCCTTCTGACCCCTGTTCGCAACAAACTTCCAAGACAATTATTTTAACAACCTCTGCTGCCACTCCAGTAAGAAGAATCATCAACGATTCCTTAACTACTGGAATATTTCCAGAAGAAATCAAAAAGTCATACATACGCCCTTTACTGAAGAACACAAACTTGGACCCACTGAACCCTGATAACTACAGACCCATTACAAATGGACCTTTCCTGGGCAAACTGATAGAAAGAGCAGTGTTCATCCAGATGTCACAATTAATTGAAGAGAATTACATACTTTCAGACTTCCAAACAGGATTCCGTCTGGGAAGAGGCACTGAATCTGCCCTCCTTGCCATCTGGGATGACCTAAAGAATACAGTTGACCACAACGGGGTTGCTGCGCTACTTCTCTTAGACCTCTCAGCTGCCTCTAACATGGTTGACCATGACACTCTGAAACAAAGACTTTATGAAGCCGTCATAGAGGGAACTGCTCTAGACTGGATCGGGTCTACCTTCGAAACAGAACTAATGTCATCCATACCCCACCTTTCTCGTCCAAACCATACTCCACAAAAGCAGGGGTCCCTCAGGATTCTATCATCTCGCCCATGCTTTTCAACATCTATATGAAGTCATTACCAGTACTGATCAATACATTTCACCTCAAGTGCTATAACTATGCAGATGACACGCAAATACTCCTTCAACTGGAATGCCCCAAAGACATTAGAAAATCACCAATTTTCAGCTGTCTCAGAGCCGTGGATCAGTGGATGACTTGGAGCCATCTCAAATTGAATGCTTCAAAAACTGAAATACTCACGTGTGGCAATTGGAAACATTACAACCCGCTTGCTACATGGCCTGATGAACTGGGATCACTGCCTAAAGTATAGAAGGAAGTAAGAAACCACAGAATGACCATGGACTCCAAGCTGTCGATGAATGCTCAAGTGGATAAACTAGTAAGATCAAGCTTTGCTACTATAAAAACGCTGCAACTAATTTTCCCTCATTTGGGATTTCCACACAAGGTCCAAGCTACCATCTCCCTTGTTCTGTCCAAACTCGATTACACCAATAGCATCTACCATGGATAACCTTTAACGACCATGAAAAGACTACAACAGATTCAGAACTTGGCTGCCAGACTCCTCTTGCATATCAAACCACGAGACCACATCTCCCCTGCCTTGAAAGCCCTACATTGGTTACCGGTTGCCAGAAGATCCCCATTCAAGCTGCTTTGTATCACCCACAAAGCAATACATGGAATAGGACCACTCTTCATCAGGAATAAAATCACCAAACACATTTAACAAAGGAACCTCCGCTCGAAAGGAGCATCTCGCCTCAAAATCCCACCATATAAGAAAAGAACCATGGGTGGCACATCCTTCTCTGTTTAAGCAGCCAAACTATGGAACTCTTTACCCCCCAACATTAGGTCCACCGACAACCACCTTATCTTCAGAAAACTACTCAAGATTTGGCTCTTCCCCACATAAGCACCATACGCAAACCGAAATTTACAGCATATCCCTCTGTATATAAGCGTTTTTTTTCACTATAGATATGTACCTATTTTTGTGTATTACTTTGAATAAACATGTAAAATAACATTATGTTGTTAAGAGAAAAAATAATATATAAATAAAAATCATCTTTGGTCTACATGTACATACTTCCATTGTGCATCTATGTACCTTCCATGTACTTGGATCTGTGTGTCTGTTACTTTACTTTTCTCCTGAAAAAGCATATCCAATGCACTACCCTATTTCTCATCCTATGCCTCTATCAATATCTTTCATCTACATATACTTACCTCCTTTATGTTTCTATGTACTTTCCATCTACTTATGGATCTATATATTCATCACTTTCTTCTAAATTAGCATTTCCAATGCACTACCCTATTTTTCAGCCTATACTTTGCTCAATATATCTTCTAGCCCAACCTTCTGACTCATCTCAAACTTCTTTCTACTACTCCTTCCAATGCACTACCCTATCTCGCATCCTATGCATCCTCTACATCCACTCTCTCATTTTGTTGTGTAGGAATCTAGGACCCTAGTGTAATTTTCCCAATTCATGCCCATATATAGGTATAAATTACCCGATCCTTATATAGGCATAGACATCGTTACCATATTTAGACTGAGCCTATGCAGCCCAAATACGGCATGGATACTTCCACTAAGTTCCGAGAATCAACAACGATTTCTTATAAAAACCTGCCTTCAGCAGCTAGGGACTTCCTCTCGCCTGAATACTAATTTATCTAGAAAATCATGGAGTTTTCAAAGAACTGAGTCTTTGAGTGATGTTATTAGGTCCAATCATACGTCAAACTCAGCACCTTCAAAGTATAAATATGCCTACATTTGCCCAGACAAACACACCGTGGTTTGGAGCAGATCGACTAACTACTTGCCCGACGCGCTCAGCAGCAAGTGTCGAAGGAAGCCGACCCTCCAGCTGACGCACTGAGAGACGCTGTCTTTTCTCCTGCCGAGAAATCGAGCTCCAGTGTTTCCAGGCTACCCTTGCAGGTTGCTGGGAAATCGAGTCCTGAGAGAGAAATACAAGACCTCCTTCATTCTAAAACCAAGGTACAGAGCTGATTAGACCCTTAAGAGAATTATTGGAATAGATTATTGGCAAAGAATACTAAACTTAAGCTACACCTCACTTACTTCTTCCCTCGTACTAGACTTAGGTTAGGTACACCGGGGTAGGTGTATTTTAGAAGCACCAGTTGAGTACTTTTAGTCATTATTTTAACACTGTATGTATTTTATATGTTTTAGGCAATATATGGCTTAGGAACCATATCATGCTCTTACAGTACTATTTTATAATACTCTTCGTATTATATGCCTTGTATTTTATAACCAGTATTATGATTGTAGCAGTACACTTCTTATGCTTGAAAACGAAGACTGTTCAATAAATACTTTTTTATTGAAAACGCCCGTCTCTCTATTTTTCTCAAGCACCTCTGGTGAAACGAAGCATGCACGATTGACTGAGTAAAATAGCTATCCATTGTTTCCGCGACTATAGAGATTGATTTCTTATTCCTGGGAAACAAAGTTGTCATGTTTATGCGGTTGTCAGAAACTAATCCGTTCTTGTTTATTCAAGAACGTTTCTAGTGACCTCTAAGCTAGCTGGCACTCACAATTAAGTCTAATATATACGATAGAGACCTAGTCGACTTCAGTCCTACGTCTAAACTATAGTATATGTTAATCCAATGCGCAGAGCCTACTGGGAATATAGGAACTACACTACACCTTGATCGTGACCCAGGCGTCTTTGTGCAGTATTTCCATGCATCTTAACAAACCATTTGACATATTTAGGTTTTCCAATTTCCTCCAGATCCTACCCCATTCCACTGTATCAACTGCAGTTTTAAAATCAATTAAACCAAGATTGACAGGGTTTGTATTAATTTTTGTAGAATCAATCAGCAACAAGAGCACCATAATGTGTGTTGTGCTCCTTGTTAGTTTAGTAAAGCCGGTTTGATTTACAGGAAAAATGGCGTATGCCTCAGCCCAATGTTGTAATTTCTCCAATAGAACTTCTGCGTGGTATTTTACATTATTATCAATTAAGGCTAGTAAACAGTAATGTCTGGGGTTGCCCTTATCCCCCTTTTATTTTGGGGCAAGAATTGAACATCTCCATTAGGAAGGAATACTACGGAGCTGAATGGGGCAAGTTGAGCTGTCCAGAAAAGTGGGTCCTCCTTGTAAATGGCTGGTGGTAGTCCATGAAGGCCCGACACACCTTCCCTATGTTACCTTGCAATTTGCCTCTGCACGATGCAAGGGCTGATTGTGCACCTGGCTAGTTCTGGGGCCCTCTCCCTTTGTGAGGTTTGAGATGTGCTTGCTTGGTCCGGGTCATCTAATTTGCACCTTTGTTGTTCCTCTAGTGCCCCTTGATTATAGTGAGTGCTAAAGAGATGATACCAGATTGTCTCAGAGTTGCTGGATGCGGCCACTCTTAGGAGGGTCCTGGTGATTCGTTTACTGTTTGCCAATAGGAGGTGGAGTTGTTTTCTCTTGTGTCATGCAGCAGCTTATTTATGAGTTTATTTATTTATGAGTTTATACCGCGCTGGAATCTGACTCCCAAAGGAGTATCTCCGCGCCAGATGCCTTGTTGGGTGGTCTACAGACAAAGAACAGTAAATGAATGAAATTGGGAACTATTAACATTGGAATAAAAAGGTTTTCAGCTTTTTCCTAAATGCTAAGTGATCACTGCATTGCCTGAGCACCAAAGGGAGTTTGTTCCAGAGTGCTGGACCAACAAAGGACAGGGCTCTTCCGCCTTGTCTGGACTTCTTTATAACGGGTGTCTGAAGGAGAAGTTGGTTGGATGACCTAAGATTACGCGAGGGATTATAGGGGACACATTTTTCAGCCAGATAGGAAGGTCCTAAATCATGCAGTCCTTTATGGACAGTACAACAGATCTTAAATTTGATCCTTTGGCGGATGGAAAGCCAATGTAATTTTACTAGTAAGGGTTTTGAAGGCGATCTCGGGGGAGCATTCAGGACCAGTCTTGCTGCGGTGTTCTGCACCACTTGGAGCTTGCCCAGTATCCCCTCACTGGCTGCTGCAAGCAACCCGTTGCAATAATCCAACTGGCTTAGCACCAGGGCTTGCACCAGAGTTTCCCTTGTTGAATCAGGAAGGAGAGGGAATACTTTGCGGAGAAGCCCCAAGACATGGAAACAGGTACCCACTACACTGTTCACATGCTCTTTAAAGGACAGATTCTGGTCCAATCGAACCCCAAGGTTCTTTACCACCTGCTTCGGCGGGGGGACTGGACCTAGATCGTGAAGCCACCAGTTTGGGGTCCATAGTATTTTGGGGTCACCGAACAGCATGACCTCAGTCTTCCCCACATTGCACTGTAGGAAGTTCGAGGTCATCCATTGTGCGACCGCCTTCATACCTTCGGAGAATGATCTTATTGTCTCAGGGGTTAGAGATTTAAAGGGAAAGAGAAGCTGAGTGTCAACAGCGTATGACACCGGGATGAAACCAAAGGCTCTCATAATCCTAGCCAGGGGTGCCACATATATGTTAAAAAGAGTGGGGCTCAGGCATGAGCCCTGTGGCACACCCTTGGTAATCGCTACCTCTGCTGAATGAAACAAACCCATGTTGACATTTTGGGTTCGATCAGACAAAAAGCTCCGGATCCAAGCCCAATATCGGCAAGACGTTCGAGCAGGATGTTATGGGATATGGTATCGAACGCTGCCGATAAGTCTAATAGTACCAGGATTACCGAGTGTCCTTTATCCTGGTACATACGGAGATCGTCTGTTACGGATAGCAGGGCCGATTCAGTACTATAAAGAGGCCTGAAACCGGACTGAGAGTGGTCTAGGCTGTCCGTACATTCGATAAAGCTCGAAAGATGATTGTTAACGTGCTTCTCCGTAAGCTTACTTAGGTAAGGGAGTAGGGAGATGGGCCTGAGATTGGACAGATCTGACCATGGAATGGTTGAATTCTTCCGAATGGGCCTCACTATTGCCTTCTTCCACTCCAGTGGCACTTGGCCCTCATTAAGCGAGAGGTTGACAAGGCACTGGATCATAGGACCAAGCACCTTGCCAACCACCGGCACAACTCTGACAGGAATAGTGTCTGAAGGACAGCCACTCTTAATTTGACCCATAAGGTCCTCCACCTCAAGTAGTGAGATGGAAGGGAACCCAGTGAGCATTGCAAAATTATCAGGCTTTTTATCCTGAGGTAGTGTCCTGGGGATACTGACAGTAGAAGAATTAGAGACGGCAATCTTCTCATAAATTTTATCTATTTTGTTGGAGAAGTGATAAGAGATGTCATCACATAGTTGTTGTGATGAAAGATCGGGACTTTCACAAGCCACTGATTTAATGAAGGTCTGCAAGATCTGATACAACACCTTAGGGGCATTGCCTGCTGCCTCCAATTGTAAGGAAATATGCTTTTTGCGGGCAGCTCTTATAGACTTATGATAAGAGGACAGAGCTGTCCAGTAACTGATTCTGTCAGCCTCCAAGTGGGATGATCTCCATACTTTTTCCAGCTTCCTACATGCCCGTTTCAGGGACCTCAAATGCTCTGAGAACCAAATTTCCTGCCTTTGTGCAGAGCGTGGCTTATAGAGTTTCAAGGGGGCGATTGAGTTCACTGCCTTCTGAATGGCGTCATTATATTGGGAAAGGGCAAGGTCAATGTTTGCAGTGGGTGTAATGTTTGGCTCAACGAGCGCCTCCTTGAAATTGTCATGGGAGATTTTATGCCATTGTCTCCGTCTCAGAAGGAGGGTCACTGTTAAACTGGGAGGTTTGTCCGAATGGGACATAGCAAATTTCAAAACAGAATGATCTGTCCAATGAACCTGCCTGGGGGATAGCATGCAACCTTTAATGAATTTGTAAAAATAAGGTCCAAAGTATGCCCGCCCCGATGGGTGGGACCAACATTTTGTTGGGTGAGACCCAAGAGACTGAGATCTTCCAGTAATGTCTGGGCTTTGGCGATGTCCTGTCACTCGCTGTGAATATTAAAATCACCCAGAAGTAAGAAATCCCTCCCTGGGAGTACATGCGGGGCCAGTATTTCCATTAGTGGCACAGGGAAGTTAGCACACAGGCCAGGGGGACGGTATACCAAAGCTCCCTTCCAAATGTTCCTGGACGAGGCACTAATTTTAAAAACCATCAGTTCCATTTCTGAGGTGCAGTGTTGTTCCAAGACACAAACATTAATGCCACATTTAAAAACTATGGCTATGCCGCCACCTGTCTTGATCGGGCGGTCTAATATAACCATTTTATACCCCTCTGGGATCCCCATTGTAATCGCGGGGACGGCGTGGGGCTTAAGCCAGGTTTCAGTAAAAAAACATAAATGAGGTAGTTGCGAGGAGATAAGATCCCAAACCTCGACCGAATGTTTAGATAAAGATCTCACATTGCAGAGCAGATTGCTCCATCCCGGTTGAATGTTGGAGCCTGCTCCATAGATCCTTCTATCTGACAACAAATCGTTATCATAATTTTCATAATTACATTGTGTCTGAAACCGGTATTTCCGGCATGAAAACGGGCCTTCCGGAGGGGACCCCATCCCACCGGCACAGCCTAGCTGTGGAGCACAATGTAAATCAAGTAACGTTTGGGCTGAGTAACTAACCCGGTTAGACGCACAGCCATCTCTGTCTCTCGATGTAGGGGACATGGCCCCTGGCCCCGTCCAGACGCGGACGGGCGCAGACGGGCTTCTCTCTGGCTTGTCTCAGGCGCTGTGTCAGGCGCTGTGTCAGGCGCGCCCACGCGCGGGACCGCTGCGCGCTCCTGGCAACGAGGGGGCTAAATAGCCCGCCCATGTATCAGCTAGAACGCTAACCGCTCCAGTGGCCGGAAGCACCTGGCTCTCCCTGCCCCGCCCTCCGCTCAACGGTACTAACTACCGAGTCGGACCGGGGCGGGCAGGATGGAACGTCGAGCACAGGCTTCCTGGGTGAGTATCAGCGCCCCTTATGTTTCCCACAAGCACATAGATTGTGTCAAAAGAATAAAAGATGTTAAAACACAGCGCATATATGCGAAATAGAAATGCAAGCAATCTGCAGTTCAATTTTAAAAGATAGCGTGGGACTTTAAAAATTAATTAAATTGAATCTGATGCAGGAACACAGGGGATCAAGGCAGCAAGCACCCAATTTGTGCCCAATGTCTGTTGCAAAGCGTAGCGGGTCGGGGAGACACTGCCACTGTCGCTCCCTTAGCCAGAACGAATCCTGGGACACCCTTTGAAGCTGCCATTTAGCCCTTTTTAATTGTTTCCTTGAAGCCCTGAAATCTTTCAGAATGACAGAGTTTATAGGTGACCTTTTGAGGGCTCCCCAGAGGCCTTTTTGGCCATCCAGATCATGGGTTACACTCCCTCCTCTCCAGGGAGTTAACCTTATTATCTTGATGTTGCCTGTTTATTGAGACTAACTGGACTGGTTTTGCAGTCGGATTTATGAGTTTCCTTGCTGATCAGTGGGTTTTCACCAGTTGTCTCAGAATTAGAATTAATCGCCAATAGTTTAGCAGTTTGTGCCAGTGCCATTAGGGAGGCGACTATGCATTTTATGCATTTGAGGTTGATTGTGTAACCTTGAGTTCCCTTATCCTTTCCAGGGACGTGTGCTTCTAAGCGTAAGTCTAGAATTATTTCTTGGGAACAGAGGTTGCTTTCCAATTTCTTGCCAAACTCGTAAGCACTAACAACCAGCAGTAGTGAGAGGCTAACAAATTTGTAGTCAATGAGTGATGCACACGATCTGGACAGACTTAGGTGGTTTTCCGGGGTTGTACCGACTGTTTAATGCTCTGTGGCCTAAATGATCTAGGTTTCCTTGTAGGCTTTGACTTCTCCTACCTTCTATTGCTACTGGGGGCCACCTGAGTTGGTACCATCCAAAGGGCTTCTTGGGCCTCTGTGACCTCATTTTCTGGTAGCTTGCTCATTAGTCACATGTTGAAGTAGCATGTAACTATCATTTCATAGTCTTGTTCATTTAGCCTTAGAGCCAGGATTGTCGCAGTCAGCTTCCCTATTAGCTTAGCCCTGGTTGTGGCGCTGGGGTGATTGTAGATGTTTACCATTATAATTTGCTTGGGCGGGCTGTTTGTAGTCTTAACGCTCATTACTACGATTTGTATGCTAGCTCCTTCAGTTACTTGCTCTAGGATTTCAATATTGCTTGAAGCTGAGACTAACCCTGGGCAGAGCTGCACTACATGGTGGTACACAGACTTGGGGACTAAGTATTAAATAAAGCTACATTAAAGATTAAAGAAAAAAGACTTACCTTCACTGCGGCGACCCCGGGCTGCCGTCCTCCTCTTCCTCGCCGTCTCAGGGTGATCTGCGCATGGAGTGTGCAGAGATTTTCCTACTCTGCGTTCTCCGCAGAAGGCGGAGTAGGCAAATCTCTGCACACTCCACAGGCAGAGCGGAGTTCTCCGCCCACGGTTAGCTGAGACGTATATTGCCAGACCACCCTTCCTACAGCCATGTTTGTGTGCCTTGACTGCAGGCGTATAAAAGCTTGTGAAGCCTTCCAGATGAGATGAGACCTGAGCCCAGGTTTCTTGGAGGAGAATTACATGGAAGGTGCGCAGGTATTGGTAGGTGTCTGGTTCTTCAAGGTTATTGGCCAAGCCATTAATATTCCAAGAGCGAATCCTAAGTGCTTTGTCAATACCAGTAGTAAGAGCAGTCATTACATGTCATTGTAAAAGTCTGGTTGTGTTCAAGGCACCAGACAGCCAACCCCACTCTGTGCCATTTCTGGTTCTGTGGCAGGCCCATCACAGGGTCGTCCAGTCCATTCGATTTGCTTCTTGTGTTCCTCAGGACAGAGTAGATAGTTCTCGGTCAGGTCGATGTTAAGTCAACCTTTTTTTGTGACTCAGGACATGGGGATATCCTGTTCCCTTGAATGGTGGAATGGTAAGCCGCAAGCCTTAGAATATATTGGCTACACTCAGGATCTTCTCAGCCATCTCAATGGAGCCCCACACCACTTTAGTTGATTCATTTCACTGACCAGGGCCTGGGTCAATACATTCACTTTATACTATATCATGTGAGGCAGCCTCCCCCATCCCATTTACTGTCCGAATGAGCGTGAGGATGTTACCTCTATCCGTTCACGGGGATTTTCATAGAGATTGCGTCCCTGGGGTGGAGTGTGGCCTGAGTCTTGTATTGAAGACTCAGTAGGCTACCAGCCTGTTAGTCTGGAGGAGCTTTTTGTTGTGAATTTTTCTCTTCCCTGCTGTTTTGGTGGTCCGTCCATGATTCATTGGGTCTTGTCAAATTCTGGTGACCCTGCCATTGGTGAAGATGCCATCCCAGTGTTGGATCCAGCAGTCCCCAGGCCTTCATTGTTTCAGCCGGAAAGGTGGCCGCACTTCAGCCCCTCTGACTCTGCTGGAAGTGGTGCCTCTGAGTGGCCTTCCTTAGTGCTCAGGGGTCCTATCCTTGTTTGGGCCAGTCTTTTATCATGTCTTTGAGGTCAACCAGTAGATTTGACATCGTCACCAGAAGTGTTGACAGCTTGTCCAATACAGGAGAGCAGCCACACATCTGCGCTATTCCCTGTGTGTCAGCCTGTGCTCTCTTTGGGTTTGCAATTTTCTCATCAATGCCTGACACGTATATTGCTAGAGAATTCAGGAGGCTAATTTATATGTCCATTTTGTTTGCCTGGCAATTGAGTACCTCTTCTGAGCTTTGCAGAATTCTTAACATGGTTGACCATAAGGCCCCTTGTGAGTTTTTGCTTCATTTTGGGTTAGGGCTGGAGTTTGTTGGTGTCTGATTGCCCTATGAGGCAAGCTTCCTCTCCCATTCCTTTGAGTAGAGATATAAGGTATCATTCCTAGCTGCTAATGAGTCCTCGTTGTCAGTACCAGCCACATTGTCAGCTGTTTCCTGAGGGCTCAACATAGTGGGGGGGGGGGATAAACGCTGCCACAGCACGACTCGGCAGAGTTGAACAAATTTTATGGGATCCCATTCCTAGCCCTAGCGGTATGTCAGTCCTGAGCGTTTGACATTTCCTTTCTTCCTCCTTCAAGTTGGTTTATTAACTGTAGCAGGTCATTCTGCCCCCAGCGGTTGACCGTGTAGGCTGCAAGAAATGTTCGAGTTTCAGAGGGATATCATTTTTCATCACCGTTTCCTCAGTCGGCTCAGAGTGTTCTAAGAGATCTACGCATAAAGGGCTGATTTTAACTCTCCGGCTGGCTCGAGCTACCGGCACCATACCCAGGTTATCTGAATTGTTCTGCCTAACAGGGGACCTATGGATTTATTTAAGTATCATGGTGACATTGCTGGATGTGAAACCCACTGCCTGTCCGGGGGGAGATGGGTTTTGAGCCAGTACTGTGGAGCTTAGGGAAACAGGAAGCCCTTTGATATTCATGTTAATTGAAAATGAGACTCCCCCAGCGTCTTTCAAGAAGGTAAACTTAAACGTAATCTTTGGCTGTAGCAGCCCCTCATTGGCCTCCCTAGAGAAGCACGAGGAGTCCAGGAGTGAAAGTGTTGCAGTTTAATGTGAAGATACCGATATAGGTGGCGGTGCCAGTGGCTAGCCTGGCTGCTTTGGCGTCTTCCTTTTCATCTTTTGGGTCAGCACTGGAGCCCCAGAATTTCCTGATCCAAAGCTGGGATCTTTTTCCCCAAGTTATTCCAATGGGCGTCAGGAGGTCCCACCTCCCGTTGATTTTTGTGGCGCCCAATCACAGTCATCTCACAGTAAAAGCCAGAGCAGATGTCGCCTTCCTCTTGTGGCTACAAATAACCCTTTATCGTTCACTGCCTAGTGGGAGAGGCACAAGCATACCAGTACCCAATATTAGTTGAGCCTCGTGTCCTGTTAGATACGTTATAGTGTCTAAAAAGTATCGGATCTCACTACAAAGGTTCTCAGTTGGATGTTTTGAGCACTTGTGGACAATTCTTAGCCTGTGGCTGCCCAGTGGGGATGTGCTGTGTAACCCTGCAGGAATTGCAACCAAAACTGAGCTAACTGGCCGAAATCAAGGGCGGGGGGGATAGTGGCAATATGGTGGTAAAAATGATAAAGGCGGCGCTGGTACGTGGTTCTAAAAAGGAATGCATAAGCTGCACCGACCTAAAGCCAGCCACCTCAGCACCTAACAGTTGTGTGCTACAGCACTATGATCTTACCTTAGCTCATACTTCACCCTCCGCGCCAGAGCTCAGCAATCTCTGCCAGCCCAGTTTCCTTCGTCATTTGAAGCTTCTCTGGAACTTGGCTTGCATCACTCTACATGAGGGATTCACAATTTTTCCACTCGCAGCCCTGTTGACATGCAGGCTCACTATCTCAAATACGTGCTCTTCAGACCTTCAAGGCAGACACAGGCCTCCGAGCAATGCAGGAGGTCCTGGCAGTTCTGGCACAAACCTCCCCTTTCTGGGAGCTGGCAGCAGCACAGTATGTGTCTCTGTCTGATATCGCACCTCTGTGCTACTAGGAATGACCACCACCCCACCATCTGGCCTGGTGGGAATGTTCGGTGGTAACGCGGGGGGACAACAGACCCAGAATGCTAAGTGCTGTCGGTGTGAAGGGGTGCCTGTTTGGCAGGTATATTGATCACTGGCAATAGCAACCATCAAGTAATGTGGGAACGTGTGTGCTCCCCAGTGATGTAGAAGTCAAAAGCTGCGAGGTACTGGTGTCAGCGGGGCACAGTCTGGGGGACACAGCTCCAGAGGCCTCTGTGGACTGGGAGCCCCTGGGTTGACCACCTGTGAGCCTCGGATGTCTTTTGTGCTGCCAATTGCTTTTCGTGGCACTGTTCTTCTCAGCCTCACCTCAGCGGCTGCAAACCACACAAGCTTCACCCTCAAACTGTGCCCTCCAAGCTCCTGCCTCTGCTTCTGCTTCCTACATCCTGCGTCAGACTCTGCACTGCTAACCATGAACTCTTGATTATGTTGTGTAATGTCAGTGGTGCAATATATGTATATATATATATATATATTGAAGACCAACGTCTCCTGCGCGTTGCCACTCTTCCCCAGCATGCGCAGGAACACAAAGCACGGACCAAATTCCACGGTGTTGAATAATTTATTCGCTTGTCTGTTCTATGACGTTTCAGCACCCCAGTGCCTTGCTCATATATATATATATAATCTAGGCCTATTTCAAAGCCCTCTTTATGAGATTATCTGTCCTTACTGTTCAGTCGACACATGGAGTCTCCCCACTGCTTGGATGCACTTATTTTTGGGGATGCACATTTATTTTTCCTCAACAGGCTTTGATCCAGAACAAAGGAGAGAAAAACCCCAAAAGAAGGAAAGCGGGAAGAGAAAGGCAGACAAACAGTGACACAGGGACAAAACAGGGATAAACGAGCACCTGCAAGAGTGAGATGAAGAGGCAGGGAGTGAGGTGGAAGCAAGACAATGCAATGGTGAATTTAGCACACCAACATTTGATAATGCCAGCAGCGGGCATCTGACTAAAACTTTGGGCCCTGGGACTTATTCTTTTATAAATTAAGCACTGCTTATTGCTCTTCCTACCGTAAATGTATCACGTTCGTCTCCTTTCCTACCTGATTCTTTTTATTTACCATCCTACTGTCAATGTATGTCTCACTTCATTTCGCCATCTGAGTTCAACAGAAACCTAAGTTTTCAGCTTTAACTCTGAAAGACCCAACGCATCTTGTTTTGATGCCTTTATAAATTGTGCACGGCTCACATGTGCACAGTCGATGATTTCCAGTGGTGCCTTACTACTGAAAATTATAAACATAATACCATTCTGCAATTATGAGTATACTATTAATATGCTAAATTAATATCAGGCATTCTCTTACCTGGGACACATAGGATTTTATTTAGAGTTTCTCAGATGTGAAACAAAACGTAATAGGTATCCCCTCTTCCGTATTACAAGTGCCAAACACAGGCTGTAAAGCTGTTTGTAATAAAGTGAATGATAAATCCTCCACTGCTATCATTTAATTGTAATTGTAATTGGATTTGTATACTGTTTACTACCCCTGACGAGGCGTCAAAGTGCTTTACAATGAATAGCACGCTACTCCGGAACGGTTAGTGGTTAGTCCACTGGTTATGGTTGGTTATTTTGATTAGTAATGTGTTATCAAGAGAAATTGCATCCATTTACTCCAGTTACTTTGTTATATAATAATATCAGGTAAATGTGATCATTAGTGGGGGTTATGTGGTTTCAGGTGAACTGTTGGTGGGATAGATAGGCTGGCAGATATTAGTTCTTGTTAGATTACAGGGATGGGGATTTAAAGAGGAGTGGTTGTGATAATTGAAATGAGGTATCAGCCAAATGCAGAAATACAATAAGAAGGATTGGGGCAGACAGAGGAGACTTTTGTTTAATCAAACTACTATTCTCAGGAATAGAAGATATGCAAAGGATGGAGACCAAGAAGAGGGTCACTCTGAAGAAAGAAAGGAGAGGAATCAAGCCAGAGTAAATGAATTTCCATTTTCTTCATGCAGTGTTTAGGAGTATAGTAAGAGAAGGCTTTCTGAGTAGTCAGAGAATGTAAGCTGTAGAGAGGACATTATACATAGTGTTCTATATTCAGGGCTAATAGCTTAAACATGTGATTGCAAGTGTACACATTACTCAAACATTAAGAGCCCAAGATATTGCAGAAAAAAGTGTGCTGCTCGTTTGAAGTGCTCCAGTGCCCCCGAACCAGAGTTCGCACTATATAAAACTGTAAAATAAAATCAGTATGCCATGTACTGCCCTATTTCAGTCACGCTTAGAGAGTGTGTTAGGCAACGGCCAGAGATACTGAGTCAAGAGCCGGGGAACAAGGCTCGAGTGTCCACATCGACCCAACATCCCGTGACTCCGGGAAAACCACTCCACCTCCTCATGCCTACAAAATTGGCATGTTCCTGTACAATGCAACTAGCACCCCTGCAAAGCACTCCAAAACCCTCTGGTCGAGCTCACTTAACACAATATGAAAGACCAAGGTAGGCTAAACCAATGGCTATGCACATGTGCGGTCAGAGACTTGTTGATTAAGAGGCTGATAAGGAGACCCATTTGTAGGGGGCTTTTTGCAGGGGGGCGACCTGGAGGGTAGTGTGTGAGATGGCACCTGAGTTGATTATCCTGTTCCTACCTCCAGTCTGTTCCTGGTTCAACATTCATTCCCAGGTGTGGAGGAGACCCTGACACCCAAGGGAACAAACAGGCAGCTAAGTTGGGACCGGAAGAGAGGGAAACACTCCAGTGAATGCAGCATATTTATAGCCTCTGGAGTTATGGGGTGTCTTTAATCCTTGCCAAATGGAAATGAACAAGGCCCAAGAAAGGAAAGGCAGACAACTGAATTGAGGGGGAGGAATGGGACACAGGGAGGGAACTGAGGCAGAAAAGATTAAGAAATGCAGGAACCGAGTGCGAAGTGAAAGAGACGACAGAGACGAAAGCCAGGGGGAGAGAACAAGATGGTGTCTGTGTAACCTACCTCACTGCTTATTGCCCCGCCTACCTCAATAGCTCAGTGGTCCAATCCAGTACCTGAACAGCATGAGGAAGTCCGGCAGGAGGGTGAGCCGATGGTGGTGAAATAGGAGAGGAGCTTTAGTGACTCACGTTATGGATGCTTTAGACGCAGTCTCCGCAAATTTGGTGTGGATTATAATTTGGCTGTGATCCTTACGATGTCGAAGCAACTGGCTAAGGTGCTCCGAACATGGGCTGTTACAGTAATAATAAGAGAGGAGCAGCCGGCAAAGATGGCAGGCAGAAGAGCCAAGTCTATGAAAACTAAACCTCTGCCGGCAACAGTCACAGAGGCTCTATCAACCGGAGAGGCCAGGATAGGTGCACCGACTTTAGCTGAAGCACCGAGCGGCCACGACACAGCAATGGAAGTAGGGACAGGGAGAAAAGGTGACAAGCAGACGGCTAAAGGATAGGGAAACCCAGATGCTGGCAAAAAACAAGCATAATGGCTGGCTCACAGTATTAACCCCATGGAAGCTGGGGATGGTCAGCCATCAATTGTTGATATGTTTTCTGCTACAAGGAGTAAAGGAATGAAAAAGACAGATATCACAGTGGTCCAGTTGGATTTGGACACCACTGTGATGTTGTCATCAGAGGAATTTATGATTACGATGCAGAGCGAGATGGCTAAAGAGACAGTAATCCTGGTGCCCTCATCAGCACTAGAGTCGGATGCATTGAAGCTGGCATCCCCGGGTGGTAACATAGAGTAGAAAGAAAGTGGGGGTGAGATGTCCGTGGTTGTTGCTTCCTCCAATAAGGCGAGTCCTACCCAGATAAACCAAGGCAGTTTATCGGGTCCAAAAACTTTATGTTCCCTGGAGTATTTGGGTGAAAAGTTCTTCTGGTTGACGGATGACTCAGAGTCATCACCACCAGGAAACGAGTCCTTCACTACTACCTTGTCGGACCTAAGCAGCAACAGCTCATTGGAGGAATCAGTGGTGGCTGTACGTGGAAAAAGTAGGTCGGGGATGGCGAGAGAAAAAAAAGCCTCACTGCAGACTAGAGGGGAAAGAAAATGAAATGTAAGAAAAGAGAGCTCTAGACAAGATGAATTGAGTCGGGGAGACTCACCCAAACTAAGATGGGATTATCCAGACACACTGTTGGGAAATGGGAAACCAGAGAACTGTATAATGGAGGTTCCCAACGTCACAGCCGACTCAGACGTATAGAACATGGGAGAACATTCACCCTCTGATATTTTATTTTCTATAAAACAGATGCAGGAGGAAGTGAGAAGTGACAATCGTCGGCCACAGCAAGCCTCTAAAAAATTGCAGGTTGCAGTAAGGAAGATCAATAAAACATGCACAGACATATTGGAGAGATTGACAATGGTTGAGGCTCGTACAGAGTCTCCCAAATCAGAGGTAGCGGAATTAAAGAAGACAAATATATCTCAAGATCCCAAGATAACTGACATGATGTGGAAATTGGAAGAGCAGAGAACAGGCAAAGAAAAAATAACCTCAGACTCCTAGGAATACATGAAGTTAGTAAAGGGAGGGATGCAAGAGGGTTTAGAATAAAGCTTTTGAAGGAAGCCTTCCCAGATTTGATAGAGTGGGACTGGGACAAAGAAATTCAAAGGGCCCATCGTTTTCCCTTAACTCTTAAAAGTCATCACACAGGCAATCAAGAGCGTGCAACTCTTATATTTTTAGGCAATTTTTTGCTGAGGGAATGTATATATTGGCAAGCACACCCAAATGCAAAAAAGGAGTTTGAAGGGGTTTCCTTTTTTGTGAGACCTCACTACGCCCATGCCACAGTGGAGGGGAGGTGACATCTGAGGCAATTATTTACACCATTCCAGAAATTGGGGCGGAGGTATATTTACAGAACCTGGCGAAACTGAAAATAGTTTTTAAGAGGAGTATTCGTAGCTTTTTTTCCGAGATTCAGGCGCAGGAATACCTGAATGAACTGTCGGGGGAGATCTGAAAGGCCTGAATGGATAAGTGGAGTGAGGTAGCCAGGTAGTTAGATGCAGCTGTTGAGGAGAGAGATTACCCAAATATTTACAATGAGGTGAGACCATCAAGCTTATGATTCTTTGAAGCAGGATGAAGTATGGAGAGGTTGTAGCAGGTGGGTAAGGTGGGAGGGTGGCAAGAGCAGTTATACAGACAACTGTACACTGGTTAGGCCAAATTGCTTACATGTGCGGGGCGGGCAGAGAAGGGGGTCTAAAGTGAAGCGGGGCTTTGTGTGATGGGTGGGGGTGGGGTGGAGTGAGGGGGAGCAGAGGAGGGTTCATACACTCAGAGGTAAAGAAGGTGGAAAATAGGACAGAGACGTTTTTGTTAATTGTATCCATGGATAAAAGCAATAGTCGGGCTATTATAGGCATGTAAAGAGTTGACAAGGTAAAGTGCGTATAGCCTCTATTAATATTTGTGGGTTGAATGATGCCAAAAAAGAGTGAGAGGGGCAGTTGGTCTGCAAACATTGAAAACAGATGTGGTTTGCTGGCAAGAGACCCACATTTAAGGCTCACGTAGAGATATTCTAAATACTCTTGGCTATAGGTTGATTGTGCGGCCCTCTCAAAGGGTTCGAATGGTGGGGTAGAGATTTTGGCCAAATGTAATAAAATACAGTTGATGCAAGTTCAAACTGATAGACAAGGTAAATGGGTGATTGTAAGATGTCATATTAAAAATGGTGATGTGCTGGCATTATTTTATGTGTATGGGAGTATTTTGTACAACCCACATATTATTAACGACTTATCTAATGAATTAACTTATTGGCCTCTGCCGATAATGGTATGTGGGGATTTTAATATCAATCTGCCCAGTGGTTGGGATATGGTTACATCTAAAAAGTATGTGGGTCGGAAACCGAAAGTTTTTCGTGGCATAGAAAGCATCAGTGAAGATCATGGGCGTATTGATGTCTGGAGTAGGAAGAGACCTCTAAAACATGGGTTCACTTATTATTCGGCCCTGCACGGTTTGCATGCCTGTCTAGACAATTTTATTTATCTCAAATACACTTTTGACAAACTATAGAACTGAACGATACCCACGTTTTTGTCAGATCATAATCCTTTAGTGCTGGAAATTCAGGGGTGGGGGAGTGAAACTGAAACAAACTGGAGTTTTGAGCAGGCCTTCTTAACAAATGTGGATTATCGCAGCCAGATTCATTCAAGGCTCTGTGCATTGTACATAAGTCCTTAGCCGGAACGGGCCCTTCTATCAATGATTATGTTATACGGCCCAATCCTGCTCAGACGATCTACGTCTTACGGTAGTCCATAGGATCCACAAAGCAAGAAGCGGAGGACGTCTGTTCTCATACAATGCTGCCAAGTGCTGGAACACCCTTCTGCTTCATCTGCGCAGGGAACCCACCTACCTTGCCTTTCGAAAGTTATGGCTCTTCCCCTAGTTCAGATGATTCTGCTGCCTGCTGCCACCAGCGCTGGGATGCCCTCGGGTAGCCATGTGCTTTATAAATGGTATTTTCATTTCATTTCATATGAAAAAGTGTATCCCAAAATTTTGGGGGGAAAATAGTGGTAGTGCACCAATAGGGGGGGTTTGGGACTCACTGAAGGCGTGTATACTTAGGGAGATGCTGAGGTTCTCGTAACCAAGATATGGTAGCCACTGCTGAAGAGGACCTGGTTAGAATAGTTCAGCAGGGAGGAGAGGTAGGGGAGGCTTAACTAATGGTCACCTTAGCTAGAACAGCACTTAATCAGATTTTTGCAGATAGGGCCACTGAAAAAATGGCAGCTCGGAGGGACGAAGTGTATGAATGTAGCAAGCAAGCCAGACATATGGCTGTAAGAGCTAGACAGAAATGCTCAGTGAATGAAGTGACAGAAATATGTGATCCCACTTTCGGGGTAGTTTCTGATCCCAGGAAGATCAGGGCATATTATCAACTGCTATATACTGAGAGTACAATAGCCAGCTTAGATCAGATAGCCAATTATTTTTAGAGTAATGCCTCTAAGGAAATTGTCCCCAGAAGATAGAGAGTCTCTGGAATGGGAAATATGTTGGGAGGAGATTTATACGTCATTAGCTGGTAATGCTACAGGTAAGGCCGCAGGGCCCAATTCGATCCCAGTGGAATTTTATAAAACATTTGCGCCACAATTGAAAGAACATCTGACTGATTTATAGAACCAAATTTATAGAGGAACTCCCCCTCCAGGATCATGGTCTACGGCGAAAATGGTTGTTTTCTTAAAAAAGAATAAATTAGCCACAGTCCTTACAATGGTGCATAAAAGAGTGGTAAAAAAAAGCTGTCTATTTGAGTGTTAGCATCAACTCGGAGGTAGACAAAATCATTAAAGAGAATCTGGACCCTCTCATAGGAAAGATTAAAAAAGACCTTGGCAGATTAGACAAATTACATTTTACAATTGTGGGGAGGTGTAATTGAATCAAAATTATCTTTTTCCCTAAAATTCTTTCATTGTTTATGTCAGTCCCTTTGGAATTCTCGAACCATTGGTTGAAGACGCTTGAGGCAGTGTTCTCAAGGTTTTTATGGGCCTACTCCAAACCTAGAAGAGCATTGAAATACCTTTCAGTTCAAAAAGAAAAAGGAGGGTGGGCATTAGCAAACCACAAATTGTATTATTGGGCTACTATGTTGCAATATAGGTCTATATTACTTGGACAACCGCACATTAATAAGCCTCAAGAGGATATACCTACAACATATGAATTATCGATTGGCAATGAAGCCTGGGGTTGCTTCTGGGGACAACTGGAGTTCAGCTATTACAAGAAAGTTAGATTCAAGTGTATTTTGGGTGCCTATAAAGTCTGGGCCAGCGTACACAAACTGCTGAAATGAGGAAGAATGAACGTTTACACACTGTTGCTGACTAATGAAAATCTGCCCTTAATTTTAGGGGATCAGTGTATACAAAGATGGTTGCAATTAGGCATCAACAGTCTAGGGACTTTTTATTCCTCCACTGGGATTGTCTCATTTGAGGAGTTAAAACATAAGTTTGGTATTAACCATAGAGACTTTTTTAAATATCTGCAAACCAGGGATTTTCTGAAGTGTAAGGTGGTGGCTCAGTGGGCTTTGGTAGAATTGAGCTGGTCAAGAAAATACAGCACAAGGCGAAAGCAGAATCGGGATCTTATACCATATTCTGAATTCAGAGATGAAAGATGATTTCGAAAATTTCTTGTCAAAATGGCAAGACAAAGTATTGATATTGAATTTGGATTTCTATAAAGCGCTTAATTTCTCGCAATCCATTTTTATGTCAGCTAATTTGCAAGCTCAGTTCTTTAAGACCTGCTTTATGTTATACTACACGCCCACTAGGATAGCAAAATGGGGCGGGCAGATTTATGAACTGTCCTCGCTCTTCCATGTTTTGTGCTGATATAGTGCATATGTTTGCCACTTGAATTGCTCTGAGCCCTTTAAAAGACAAAATCACCAATTTTCTTGAATATAAACTAGAGATAAAAGTCAGCCTGACCCCAAGCCTTATTTTATTGGGAGTTCAAAAAGAGGGATGGCTATTGAAGGCAGAACATTTTTTGGCAGTGGCTTTTTTAAGACTGACTATAGCATCAGCCTGGCTAGATCCAAATCCCCCGTCGTCCCAACAGTGGTTGAGCCAGCTATTGGTGGGCCACACTCTGGAGAAGGCTATTTATGCTAGTAAAGGCATACAAGTAAAGAATAGGGAAGTACAATTTGGGCACCCCTAAGTTGTTGGGTAAACAACTAGATATGTAAAGGGCTCTTGGGTGTATTTGTATTTGCTATATGGCAGTGGGGGACTCAAGGAGTCATGCTATAGCCTTTTCTAAGTCTTTTTAAAATACCCAAACTAGCTTTAAAGGTTATATTGTGTGGATAGCAAGACAATTAGGAATTTGTATATGTATATAAGGATTGCTCCATTGTGTGTATATCCTGTGGAAAATTGAAGGCAAATGGGGTATGAGACCCTCAGGTTGGGGGAGGGTTTGCCACTTTTATTGGTATTTTTGTAACGATGTTATTTATCCTCAATGTTTATCCTTGCACAATGCACTTTGTTTGGGGTAAATCTGCCGCCCGGTTGGTCTGCTCTGACTCTATGTAAAATAAAAAAGATTGTATTTTTGGTTATATGGATGGGCGTGGGGTTATGCTCTTCATGTATAGTGATTAACTCTGAGTGTATGGGGCAGGGGAGGGGTGGGTCCAGGGTGTTTGTATTGATGGAAAATGTGCAATCCAAATATATATTTTTTAAAAGAGACGAATGCAAGTGGGTGGATGGGCAGCAGAAGAGAGACCACTGTGCGGCGAGGAATCAAACAGATGGAATGATGGAAGAGAACAGGGACGGGGCATGCAATAAGCGGCCCTCTAAGATAGGTTTCACTGTGCAACCAGACAAAACACGCATGTGCCCAACCGATAATGTATGCATTACACACAACACATATACACATGCACAGATCTCCCTGTGAAACTGGAACACAATCAGCAAGGCTGCTATTACACTGCCCATCCACAGCTGACTCCAGAACACCTGCTCTGCACTACACAATACGATTGTACGCCACATAGATGCACAAAGCAGAATTGCACTGCAAAGCTGTGAATACACAAAACATGACAGTACACTGGCATGATAACCCCTGCATACATTACAAAAAATAGCCACTACAACAATATGTCGAAACTATAAAGTAGCATCAAAACACAGAAACCCCCTGTATAAAGGGATATCATGTCAGTTTCTTCCAGATTTAGGAAAGGTTGAGCTGCTGCTACCTATGTGGTACCTTTATTGCGTTATGAAGCTGAGTAGTATACTATCCACTACACAAGGGACAAAGCGATTTATATTGCCTATGCTTGTTTTAATGCATGATATGAGTGAACCCTCACAAATTATGTGAGCAGAATTTACTTTTGGTTTTATGTGTGAAACAGACAGTTTTTAAATTATCTAGATAAGGGGTGTATAACCTTTTGACTTCTGTGACCCCCACTGAATCATTACTGGAATGTGGTGACCCCAACTGAGTCATTATTGGAAGATAGGGTTCCCCAGTCTAAGCAATTTTCATGATTTGAACCTGAAAACAATGCACAAAAATACAAAAATAAAAAATATACCAAACCAATGCTCAATTATTGAAATATTTTGTTTAATTCACAATCAATATAAACTTTTACATTTTTCATTTTGCTTCCTTTTTTGTATACACTTTTTTAAAGCATTCATTTTAATATTATTTCATTTTATAACACAATCATGGACCCCCTGAGTTGGCCTCGCTGACCCCCAGAGGTCCTGGGACCACTGGTTAAGAACCATTGAGCTACATCGCTTTGAATTTATTTATTTATTTAAAACGACAAAGAAAAACACATCAGGTGACATTAGCAGTTCTAGTAAGTTACATCAGTACATTTCCATACATTCAAAATATTAAACACAGTATATAGGTAAAGGATTAAGGGGACACTTGCGCCTCCACTTCCTCGGAACACATCGGGGGCACACAAATGTCTCCGCGGTATTGATTCCAGACCTCCCAGACCTTCCCCCACTTCGCCGGACACCCCCTAGCTACATATACCGACCTCTACCTGAACATGCCCCAATCCAGTTCCTCCTCCCACTTCTCGGCTTGAGGCTGCTGGCTGGCTCCCCACAACTGGGCGATATTCCGCTTGGCTATCATGCAGGCCAACGTAACCCATTGTTTCCTATATGCAGACAGATCCGTGGGTTCCCAAACGTTCAGAATTCACCTGCGCGCCTCTGGCCGTATCCCCACACCCAGGACTTCTCCTAGCTTTTCGTGAATCTTCTCCCAGTCTGCCTGCACCCCGGGACAATGCCACAGTATATGCATGAATGTTCTAAGCTCCCCGCACCCCCTCCTACACTCCCCACCCTCCGAGCGACCCATACGGACCAGACGAGGCCCTGTGACATATGACCTGTGGAGAATCTTTAATTGTACTACTCAAAGCCTCATCTGTATCCCCACCGTCCGTGGAGAGGAAACTGCCTCCTGCCAGACCTCGTCATCCAACTCTATACCATCCTCACCCCAGTGCGTTCTTAAGAGGACCAGCGGATCCTCCATATGGTTAATAAGCTTCTTGTATATTAGTGAAATTGTTTTCTCAGGGATGTGGCCGTCTAGCACTCGGTCCTCGAGAGGGGAGGCGTCGGGAAGCGACGTGTCCTTGGGGATATTTGCTAGTAGGGCATGTCTGATCTGGAGGCAACGGTAATGTTCACGATCATGAAGATGGTATTGCTGCTGAAGTGAGCTGAATGCGAGGACTGTGCCTTTCTCTCAAACATCTTTAATCTGTGTAATCCCAATTAGATCCCACTTGTCAAACCCCTTAGATTTCTATAAGCTCCCCAACTTCTCCGAGTTCCACAGCGGGGTGGACAGTGTGAGTCTCCCTTCCCACTTAAGGTGCCTGGTAACAGCGTGCCACACTTGTGCGGCATGTGCCGTTGGTCCCACGAGGGGAAACCGATGAGGTCCAGCATAGAACGCTCTAGTAAAATCGCTGCCCAGAACTTGCCAGCGGTCCATAGCATATCCTGGGTCCCCAGGGGGCCCGTATATTGCATGATTCACCCCAGCCAACTGGGAGGCCCAGTAGTATTTCTTTAGGTCTGGCAGGCCTATTCCCCCGTCGTACCAGCGGAGAGTGAGTTAGGAGAATGCTATACGGGGCCTGCCGTCCCAAAGAAGCTGCCTCTGGAGCGCCTCTATCTCCCTGAAGTAGGGTGCGAGTACCAACTCCATCGAGTTCTGGAGCGCGTACAAGAATCGGGGAAGGGTCATCATCTTAAAAAGCACTGCCCTACCCAGGAGAGAGAGCGGGAGCTCCTTCCCGCGCACCACATCACCTTTAAATCTACTCAAGGAGGCCCCTAGATTGTTATCATATCGTAGTTTCGGGTCGAGCGTGACGTATATGCCAAGGTATCTAAACTCGATCCGTTCGATCTGTGTTGGGCAATTCTGTGGAAGAACCGGTGGGTCACTCCTAAGAACGAAGAGGACTGACTTTGACCAGTTTATAGCAAAGCCAGAGTACCTCCCAAAAATGGCAAGCACGTCCAAAAAACATATACGAGATCCCCTCGGATTGGTGAGGTAAAGCAGGATGTCGTCAGCGTACAATGAAATTTTGTCCTCCCATTCCAACATCCACCGTAAGCCGCGGATCCACCAAACCCACACCACCAGGGGCTCCAAGACCAAGGCAAACAAGAGCCTTGGTCTTGGAGTGCTCCTGCGGAGGAGAAAGTCAGCAGACTTCCGATTATTCATGACCACCCTTGCCAGAGGCTGGGCATAGAGGAGGCGTCGCCAACTCACAAACCCCGTACCACAACCTATCTTCCCCAACACTGCAAATACATATGGCCACTCTACCCTGTCGAACACCATGGTGGCATCCAAAGATACCAACACCGCCACCTCGTGGAGCATCGGAAACTACCTAGCACCCCGTGTAACCGCCGCAAATTAAGGGCTGGATTACGGCGAGGCATGAAGCCAGACTGATCCGGATGTATCAAGGTAGTGATAACCTTTGCCAGTCTTGTCACCACTAACTTCGCCAATATTTTGGGCTTAGCGTTTAGCAACGAGATAGGTCTGTATGACAAGCATAATGTCTTGGGCTTCCCAGCTTTATGGATGACATCAACATTTGCCACCCGTTGATCATATGGGAGTTGTCCCCCCACTCTGCATTCTGTAAACATGGAGCGGAGAAACAGAGCAAGCCTATTGGAACTCAGTTTGTATACTTCTATGGGAATCCCGTTTAGGCCCGTAGCCTTCCCAGAGTGCACTCCCTGATTGCCTGCGCCACCTCGTCATCTGTGAGTGGGGATTCTAAGTATTTCCGGTTATCATCCGACAACACAGGAATTTGGATGTCTTTTATCATAGCGCTATTCTTCGCCTCTGTATACTCCCCAGCCGAGGTGTATACCCCGTTATAGTATTGCCCGACCCTGTCTGCAACGGCCTGCGGATCAGTAAGCGTGCCGGAATCCTCCCTCTATATCTCTTGCACCAACCACCATGCCCACTCACCCTTTTCCAGCCACGCTATCAGTTTACCGGCCTTATTTCTGTGCTCGTAAACCCTGCTCTGAGTCTCGTAGTTCTGCGCTCTAGCCTTGTCCCTAGCGAGTCCTTTATACTCATCCTGCTGCAATTTGAGCCTATGTAACCCCTCCGCGGTCACTGCCCTAGACATCTCCGCCTCCAATCTTGACACTTCCCCCTCAACCCTCTCCATCTCTGCATGCCGCTCTTTTTTCTTTCCCGCTACCAAGGATAAGGCCTCGCCCCGAACGAAGGTCTTGTATGCCTCCCACAGAGTCTGTGCCGATCCACTGTACCTGTATTTTCCTGAAAGTACCTGTCCGAGATTTTAACAACTTCTTTCTTGGTGTCGGGGTCCCTCAGGTGCCAAGCGCTAATAGGGGCAACCTTGCTCACATCATACTGATCGAAATCCAACCGGAGCCAAACCGGAGAGTGGTCCAAGATGCCCCTCCCCAGATGGCTAGCCTCCCGGACAGCATTTGCCTGGGCGGCTGTCACCAAAACGTAGTCTATCCTAGACAGGCTACTGTGTGCAGCGGACACGTGTTTATAGTGCACTCCACTTTGCTTACGAACCCTCCAACCGCCTTCCAGCCCCTTCGTTTCTAGGAAGTCAGGGAGCCACCTCTGTGCCGGTCTCAGAACTCGGGCCGGGTGCCGGTCCACCTCCCCGTCTACCACCACGTTAAAGTCCCCTCCTATCACAAGAAGCCTCAACGGAAGAGTCAGGAAGATAGAACCCAAGTCTCGGAACGTGTCGGATTGGAGGCCAGGCGAGATATAAATGGAGACGAAGGTGACCGTTCTCCCCTCCCACTGCCCCGATATGCCGATGTATCGGCCTCGCTGGTCAGACCATGTGGCCTGAATCGTTAAGGGAAAGGATTTTTTAATCAAGACACCAACTCCTCTCGACCCAGTGGTGAATCCAGCATGCACTACCAATTTATAAACCACTCTGTGTAGGGCCATGCGGCGATTTCCAATGAGTTGTGTCTCCTGTAAGAGCACCATGTCTGGGGAGTGCCTTCTAACCAACTGGCTCACTATTCCTCTCTTAATGCTGTCGACTAGGCCATTAACATTCCAAATAAGCACAATCATCCCCGATCCCCATCTAACATTGGACATTTAACTGGTATGGAAGCAGTACAATTAAAGCATTGTCTCCTGATGTGAGAAAAAAAGGAAAAAAGCTATCACACAGTGCAAACGACTAAGCAAACAATCAAATAAACCCAAAATCGGCGTGGCCCGACCACCCACAGCCCTGCTAACCCCAGACCCCTCCCCACCTCCCTGCACAGCTGCTCATGGCTTACGCCCATCCCCAACTGGCAGTGTGCCTGTCGCCCCACACTCTAACTCTACAACAAACTAAAAGTAGTTACGAGGAGGAGAGTCGATAACCCGCCCCCCCCCAGCTCCAAGGCCAATTTCAACACCCACATCCAGAATAATCCACACGCCTGGCTTTGTCCCATATTTAAGATAGGATAGAATACTCCTGTGGGTCTAGCCACCCTACCCTGTAGTACACAAAACTCCCACTGTTACTTCTGCCTCCATCTGTCCTCCCTATGCTGCTCCTATTCTCCCCCACAGTCGCCTCCCTCTGGCGCAGTCGATGGATGAGTGTCAATCCAGTCCGATACCACCTCCGGATTGTCGAAGAACCAGACTCTTCCATCCGCTTCCACCCTCAGACGCGTCGGGAACATCATTGCATATCTCAAGCCTCTAAGCTTCTTTTTGACTGCGAGAAAGCTTTGATGTTGCTTCTGCACCAGCTGCATGAAGTCAGGGAAGAAAGAGAGGGAGGCATTCTCGTAGCGGTGGGGGTCTCCAGAGCAGGCCGCCTGTAGTATAACTTCTCTGTCCCTAAAGTTCATGACCCTTGCGATCATCAGGCGAGGCGCCGCCCCAAGCCTAGGCCGACCCCCAGGGACCCTATGTACCCGTTCAATCGTGAAGAAATTACTCAAACCCTTGGGCTTGAGGTAGTTCAGGACAATGTCCTCGACGAACAGGTCCGGGGCCGGGTTCTCCGCCTTCTCCGGGACCAGAGGATTCAAATATTATTGCGTCTCGCCCTCCCTTCAAAATCATCCAACTTCTTGTTGGTCAGCTCCCGGGAGGCCTTGATGTCACGCACCTCCTGCTGGAGAAGAGCGACCTCATCTATCAAACTAGCAGTCTTTATATCTAACAATTTTACTTTTTTGCTCGCCTTCGCGAGGTCCGCTCAGATGAGGTTTACCTCGATCGTGAACATATCGAGCCTATTATTCAGTAATTCCATCTTCTGTCCCAGTGATGATTGGACACCTTCGATAGCAGCCATCACGTCCAGCAGCGTCAGCTCCGCTGGTGTTCCTGAGGGGTCATCTCCCCCCGACTGGGATCGCTTTGAGTCTATAGGAGAGCCTTTAGGTATGGTGTAGCGGTCCAGCCGATTGGATTGTACCTGTTTTGGTCCTCTAGAGGATCTAGGGAGATGCCAGTCGGTGTCTGATTTAGCCGCCATTTGGGAAATCCTCAAAGAGAAATCTCACTCCCCAGCTCTTGTGGGGGAAGTCAATGACCCAGGCCGGGCCCACCACACTCGTCGCTGTCTCCACCGCACCACAGTAGGAAGTCACTGACAGGTTTGGCCTCTATATCTAAACAGCCCAGTAGATACAACAGATTACAGTCCCAGAGGGGCAGGTCAATGAATGCGAATCAGACCCACCGCCAGCTACACGGCCCTCACGACGGCCCGGACACACCGAGGCCCCAGATGTAAACACTGTCCACACCGGTGGGCCTTCCGGCCGGTGGCCCGATCAGACCCCTCCCTGGGGGTGCAAAAGTCAAACGGGGGCCCGCTCACACGGGCCGGCCACTGCAGGGAGCCCGGGTCTAATGGCGGCGGCAGCCAGACAACACAGCAGGCCAGGAGGTGCACACCTGGGGGATCCCTCAGCACCGCCTCCTCTCCCCAATGCCGCAGAATGGAGGATTCAGAGTGTGTACTACAGCCATGGGTGAGGGCAGGAGCACACCGGTCCACGCCAGGATTTACTGCAAGCGAAGGGTGCGGCCGCGGCTCCTAGGCCCCCTCCGCAGTCCCTTGGTGGGCAGATCGTCCAGTTGCCGCCACGCCACAGCGGATGTGATTTGAGCACGGCATCCCAAGGTAGAGCCTCTATATGGGCAGGATCTCCCCCAACACTACGTTTCCGGGGGTCAGCCGCAGCCCCTCACGATGTTCACACCACCAGGCGGGGGGAGAAACCAAGAGCCCTCCGCAAGCCCCCAGCGCCCCGCTCGTCCGACCCGCCGCCTCACCTCCAGTCCTCGGGGCTCCGCAGTAGGATGTTGGATGCTCGTCCGGGGGGCCGCGATAGAGAAGGCGGGGCCACCAGGCAGGCGCCCCCGCAGGTCTGCAACACAGTTCCGCCCCCGCAATGAGGTCTCAGTACCTCCACTCGTTGCCAGTGGGCCGGAACGGCAGCTTCAGGTTTCCGGCCTCGCCGTTTATTAACTGCGTCATGGCCACCAGTCAAATCGGGTCCCCGATCCCGGCCGCACCCGAGGCCGCAATTGCAGATCAAAGTTGCTCTGGCCCCCGGTGTCAAAACGGGGCCAGAGTCGGTGTCTGGAGCCCCGCCGCACTTCCCCAAACAGGCGGTGGGCTCCGATGCCAGGATACTGTGCAGGATGCTGGAGTTGGAGGGCAGGTTACGTGGAGCCGAGGTCCTAGGCGGCCATCCTGCTCGACGCTTAGCTCCTCCTCCTTGAATTTATTTTTAAAATATAGCTGACAAGTGTCTCAAGGTCATGAATAAAAATGCCAGTCAATTCTGGCATTTTAGCAAGCAACACTTTGACTGCTAGGATTATGAGCCCTTAAGGGAAATGTAAACAGGAAAACTACAAGGCCTGCAGTGCGGTGGTCTGAAAAGCCAGGAATGGCTGATAGTATCATTTGTCATAGTGCTACTTGCAGGTTTGTGAAATGCAAAACGGAAAATTACATCCTGACTGACTTTTTTCTTGTAAGGCATCAACAGCCAAGTAGGTGAGAGCACAGAGCTAGACTTTCAAAGGCAAATACAAGCTACTCACTGCTAGTGGGTTAACATTAACACTTGTTGAAAATGAGCATGCTAACAAAGGATGCAATTTACCAGAACAGTGCAGCAGCAGCAGAAGCTGGCCGTGCCTGATGACACATTTGGAAAGAAAAAACAATATGCTAGCACCATTCTTCCTGAGTGCACTTTTGCGTGATTTAGATGGGGCATCTGCAGCTCCACTATGATTGATGCAATCTGCCTTGAACAGGTGCAACACTTGCCGCAGGTGTGTCATAACGATCTTTTGCGCTAATGACACGCCAGTGTTATACACTCAGCAGGGGTTACAGGTCACCATGGCCGAGGGCGAAGCTGGTGGTCATTGGGATGCCTCTATTCTTCCTGACCGAGCACTTTCACTGTGCATGAGGAGGCTCAGTCCATGCATCCTACTAGTTCAGTAGTAAAATCAGCACCAATTTAAAAACATTATTTTAGTTTTGTACTGCTATGCTGTGCTGTCAATCATTGGGTACCTGTGTGCCAGCTTGCTTCCTATCCACTCAACACCAACAGACCAGTCATGGCATTCGCCAGGTGATGCACAGACATGCACTTGGGCTCAGCCTTGATTTGCTGAGTGAATGTTATGATGGATGGTGGCACTCGCTAGGGATGATGACAAGTGTCAGTGACTGTAAGTTACTAGTGCCTTCTGCGAAGGCTGAGGCAGCACACATTGGTGTCACATGTTATAGTGTCTGAGGAGGGTCAGCAGGAATTCTTGTATTTTCCTTGTTCCCGCACAGGCCCCGCCTATGTAAGCCACACCAGCAGTCATCACATGACCACCATGAATGGATGACTGTGGGTTCCAACTCTATCCAATCAGGCTGGCAGCAGCAAGGAATTGTGGATGGACAATGCCGGTTCCACACTTGCTGGCCAATCAAGCAAAGTACTGAATTACTGAGACTGAGCCCCTCTGCTAGCATGACAAATAGGACATATATAGTTTTATTTAGGTATGGAAGCGCAGCTGAAGTGCAGATGTGTTTATGCGTTTAATAGTTGTACAAAGCTCTTAGATGTTGCCCTATGACTACTTTAGAGCACTATGGAATCAAAGAAGGTGAAAGGAATGGAATGATTTGGTGATGAAAGGAATTGGACCACCGGGATATGGTAAACATTAGGAGACCTGTCGGTGGTCATCCTAGGAAAAGGTCCTGGAGGACATTTATGTTTGGTTTTTATATTGACTATGTTATAAAGGGTGAACATTGAATGCATCTCTGAAAAGGCAGGTCCTGGGGTGTTTTCTGAACTGAAGGCACTTTACCAGGTTTCTCATTAAAAGGGTCCAGGTCGTTCCCAAAGTGAGGCCTCACGCATATCAAGCATCTTTCTCATTTGTCAGTCTTCTGGGGTTGTGATGAATGAGCTGTGGAGCACTATCCGATCTTGAGGTTCTCATACGTAGGTAAGGTGAGGCCAGATACTTGACTGTATGATAAAGAGTGACTACTTTCATGTGAGTGCAGATGTGTGACTGCCTGGATGAAATCATAGAGGTACTTTCAGTTGTAAGCCAGACTAATTGACTTGAACAATGCGTTTTCATAGTGCAGACACCACGATACAAGGTTTAGTACTTCCAACTTGATTCTAATTCATGATTTGTTGCTAATACACAGGTTTATTTTGGAGGTGCATTAGCCCACCAAATCAGATTGCAACAGTCAGCACTACCTTTGAAAATCTAGTTTCACATCCAGGATGACACCAGCTCCCACCATTCTCACATATGAGAAAGCTTTGTGCAGCATGAACTGGTTTTCTCACTCATTTCACTCACATCTTGTAAAAAGCTGGGCTTTGCTGGTCTGGAGACCTCTTCTGTGACCCACATGTGGAGACGCACTGAGGGTGTAACAGGAGCAGGGCTTTCCCTTAGAAACTTGAGACACAGGGTGAAAATCAGGACAAACAAGTTAATCTTTGCCAGCAGACGAGAAAGACACTCATTACAAGTTCATAACTAAATGCCAATCACTTCACAAGAAACTCTAGGGCATATTATCAAGGAACGGTGTTAAAATTAGTGCCGCTTTAGCCGCTGGAAACTGCTGCTAAAGAGGAGATAATGGGCTTGATAATTTGCCCTTGAGAATTCCAATTGAAGCCCATGTTCTGGTGTTAACATGGGCTTCTATTGGAATTCTCTACTGCATATTATCAAGCCCATTATCACTGTTTTAGCTGCAGTTTCCTGCCGCTAAAGCAGCGATAATTTTAATGCCATTCCTTGATAATATGCCCATCTGTGAGCACAAAACCTAGAGCCACTAACATACTTGATAAAAAGGAAGCTCTCCTTTTCGACTCTTTTCATACAAATCATCTAAATCATTTTCATATGAAACATTTAATATGCATCATGTTTTGAGTGGAATAGCTCATTTTTATGAGAGCAGGAACCTGCATGTCTCCATCCATTTTAAAACTTTAAATAAGATGCATACTGTTTAGACTGTTGTATTTGCTCTTATTTACCAGAACTGGGCAGTTCAGAATATAATTTAGCATCTTATATCTTAACTTTGAAAAATACATTGCAGCAATCAAGTCTGTACACGAGGCATACATGCAACCACACACACACACTCACATTGCATGCCCACACAGATGCAAACACATGAACAGAGACCTGCTGTGGAAGATAAGGGCACACACAAATACACTCACACAAACAAAAAAAAAGCATGCACGTGCCCAAACATATGCACATCCACATAAAGCGTGCCCTCACAAACAGTCCTGTCAAGTATCACGCATCAGGCGTTAGTATGACGCATTACATTGTGGTCATCTGAATCACCACACTGAAATGCATTGTCATGCATTATAGTGACTCCTCACCTGCCATCCGTAGTGCTGCTATAATCATGTACATGAGGAACTGAGCTGCAGAGCCTGTCAGCGCGGTGCGCACTGCTCCCAGCCAGGGCCAGACTGGGAACTGAAAGCAGCCCTGGCAAATTTTGCCAGACCAGCCCCCATCCGGCACGTAGCAAGCGAGCGCAGCTGGTGAGCTCGACCGCTACTAGGGGGATTTAGGGGGGTTATCCCCCCAAGAAAACTTTGGAAAACGACAGACAAAATGATGAATTTTACAGCACATTTTGCATTACATATTCAAATTGTATCAACTTTCAAAGCACAGTAAATAGTCGATGATGACCTTAAAGAACATCAGGTTACCCACCCAGTCATATGTACCCATAGACATTCTTTCAGAGAGCATCAAAAATAGACACAAGTAGTGAATCAGAGAGAACAAAGTAAAAGAGAGACCAGCCCCCACATGGTGTGTAGCGAGCAAGTGCAGTGAGCAACCACTACTAAGGGGGTTTTAACTTCTCCCCAGTAAGAAAATTTGGAAGACAGAAAGGCCAAAACAAAGCATTTTTCATTACATATTAGATTGTATTACCTTTTAAAGCATAGTAAATGATTTCCTTAGAGCACCAGGATACCCAGTCATAAATCACAGACATTCGTACAGAGAACACTAAAAAATGATATGTCAAGCATGAAACATGAACTTAAATATAACTAATTTATTCTTCAAATAAAATAGCATAAAGACATTTAAAAATGCACTTAACTTAAAATAATTGTGCAAAGGTTCAGAGTAAAAAGTGTACAAGACAACGTGCAAACATTAAACAGTGGAGAGGGATGGAAAGAGAGAGAGAGAGAGAGGGAGAGGAAAAGAAATACATGAATAGAAAAGAGAGAGGGAGGAATAGAGAGAGAGAGAGGGAGAGAGAGAAAAGGCTAGAGCGCAAGGGATAGAGAACGAGAGAGATATGGGAATAGAGAAGGAGAGAGGCAGATAGAGGGAGGGAAAGAGGGGGAGGGAGTGAGAGAGGGATAGGTATAGAGATAAAGATTGAGAGGGAGAGAACATTACAGTGCTCAGTCACAGCTAAACACATCTTGCAGTGAAAGAGGTGAATAACATGCTTTCACTTTCTTAAAGGGGAAAAATTCAAAAAAATCAAAAACTGCCATGTGCTAAATGGTGACATGATCATAGTATACCTTAAGCGAATTAAAACAGGCAAACACAAAACACAAACATTTGAACGGTATACTATTCTAAACTCAGGCCAGTCTACTTTAAATTGTAATGTTAAGGCTAGGTGTCCTGAAAACCCTAAAAGGAAGTATTAATAGTTAATCAGTTGGTATCGTGAAGAAAATATAACCTTTAGTCTCCACAACTATATCACTTCGAAATAGCTATAAAAACACAACCTTAAGATTTCTGGACAGACTAGTTAACAAAGTGCATTGTGCTCAGAACAGTCGAAAGCCCACCATATTGCAATTGGTGGAATATATGCATTTTTTTTGTTTGTATACATATTCTGAACTGAATGGCGTGTGACACGAGGTATTTTTCCATTATCATACACAGACAGCAGCGCTCCGGTGGGTACAGCTAAGCTTACCCAAGACCCATCCATCGCGGGGCAAACCCTGCTATACCTTAATGCTTCCCATGGGCTTTGGGCCTTTGGTCTCCAGGGACTTTACCTGTCAGATAACTAGCAGTGACCTGGATTTGTGAGAGGTCGGCAGGGATGAAAGCAGATGGTACATTATCCCTCCTGAGGCAGCAACTTAAAGAAAGGAGAGAAGGATTTGCATTAAAGGGAAAGACCGAGGATGAAATGAGAAGTATTGTGGTATTTCAAGTCCAATGGAACAATAGCGCGCTATGACCAGATCCTCTCTTTATCACTTGCCTTGAGCATGGCTAGGACCAGTCGCGCTTATTAAAGCAGTCTTAGGTAATTGGGAAACACAGATGCTGATGTGAATAGTGAAAATTTACTGTTTTGCTATTTAATGCAAAGGTCATTAAAATGAATAGATTAAAGTGAATAGATGTTGTGATATGTTTGGGCAGGATTTCAAATCACTCAAAGATGATGAAAGTGATACGAACCAGCAAGTTTTCCAGATATCAGTGACCATTTACTGAGGCGAACTCGCATGTAAGCATGAAAGCATATGAGCTCTTGCATGACATTTCCCATCTCTTGGAGCCACTTCTAAGATAAACAAACTGGATCAGTCAGAAAACTGAGTAGCCAGCAGGGGCTCAAGAATACTTAGAATAACTGCACATCTCACCCAGTTGGCCTGGGATGCTGGCTTGAAGTGCTGTGCTAGCCAGTAAGGAGCTGACTGAGGAGGGGGTCTACAAACCTATGCCAGTGCACTTCTTTCATTTTCATGTGGGTTGGTTCAATTTCATACAGGCATATGACGGAATACTTGCAGATGTTATGTCTGAGCCCACACAGTCCCCAGTTGCTTCTTATTCACAAGGACTTCAAATAAACAGGTGAATGTATAGCAAGTTTCATCCGGCAAAACGGGGTCAAAATTCTGAATTAGAGAAAGGGCAGATGCCACCCAAACCTCAACTACCTCGCGGCCTCTACATATCCTATTATTGGTTGTCCATCATTCCTAGGGGCCGAAGGGAAACCCTGTAGGCCTGTGCATCTCCTGCTGGTCCCCGCACATCCAGCCCTCAGAACAGGAGAAATTCAAGAACACGAGCTAGCCTTCGAGGAGTTCATGCAGCGCTACTCAGGCACAAGCACCATCAACACGGGTCGTGGTGGCGAAGTCAGCCATGTAGTATAGCAAAGGATAAGGAACTAAGCACCCCGTGCCTCAAAAGGGCCCCATTACCCGGACCTGGCTCCCTGGACGCACGGACCTGGTGCGCTCTTCCTTTTTTCTAGGTACCCTCGGGAAGTTCTGGACATACCCGTCTTCCAATTCCACTCCCCTTTTGAGGTAGGGGGTGCTTAGTTCCTTATCCTTTGCTATACTACGTGGCCGACTTCAATTCGCCACCACGACCCTCATATTCCCTGTAGCCTATCAGCCCTGATGAGTCACATCTCCTTCACGGTGTGATGAAACACGTGTCGGCTGGCTATTATTTTCTGTACTGATCAACAATTGACTTATAAAACTCCTCACCTACATGAACCTTTGTGCTTGATCTTTTGAACCTTGACGTATATTTCCTTTTTGCATGGAATTTTGTGTCCTGACACCAGGACCACCGATTTTATCAGCGTGTGCACAGGATCTGTTCTTCTTCTATTTTGGTTTAGGCCTCCCTAAACCAGTGCAGGGGTGTTTTTTCCTTTTGGGTTTCTGTTCCCCTGTCCTGCCTTGAACCGCGTGCCCACCGCACAAACAGTTCAACCAAGAGATCACACTGCTTAGAGCGCCACTGCTTCCTGTTCTCTCAACTCAAACATGTTCTCTTTTCAAAAACAAGCACCACCAACCGCCTGGCAACTCTCCCCAGAGGACCTACACCTGCAGGACACATCACATGATGCTGGCCAACTCTCCAGCGCTGAGCTCCGACTCCCGCTAGTTTGCACTGCGAGGGGGGGCAGGACAGAGACGGCCCTGGACAGTGCACAGAGGCCTGCACCCTGGAGGTGGTGCACTGGGTGCTGATCCAGCGCCACACCATGCGCACCAAATCAAAAATTGCAAATCATGATGATGATTGATTCATCATCATAATTACATATTTTGATTTATTGCCTGCCCTGCACCAACCAACTGCGACGGTCTGACTCCTGTGAGAGGCTGAGCACGCAAGTTGAAACTCAGGCCAGTGAGGCCAACGTCCTCGCTCCGCACTGCCTCAGCCCTGCTCACAAATCACTCAGTCACAAAACACAGCAATGCAATCAAATAAAATTTAATCCACCATCACCACTGCGCGAGGCGCGTGACTCCTGCCCAGTGCCGCCAAGTTACTGTGCCACCCGCCACCACTGTACAGCCGAAGGAATGAGTCAATCTATATGCCTATAATAGAGGCTGAGACACATTGAAGATGTCTAGCTCTGTGAGATAATATTTGCAGAAATGTCATACTTTTGGGAGGAGTCTTGCTAGAAACATATTAGCATTCCACTATGTCTCTGATAGGTGCCTTAATTGTGAGCCATTCTTGAAGTCACACAGTTGTCAGTAAGTGAGGAGGCGCTAGTCATAAAGAGAGGGAATAAGTAGAAGAAAGATAGGGGGAAGCTGCCAGCAGCAGAGCATAAGTGTACACTGTCCCTGTCTTCTCTGGGCAAGAAGGAAAAGAGTCCTTTTCCTCCTCTGCCCGCCATGCTAGTTCCCGAATGCCGAGCCTTCTATGCAGACCTTGGCTATTTCTGCCTGGGACGAATGTTTAAAATAAAAAAAAGTAGGGGAACGGAATGTACTGAAAAAAAGAAGTAGGCCTGGGCACGCCTTGCCCTGCAGATCACGCCCACTTCGACCACTGCATGTGGTACATGCCATGTAGTATGGTTTGTGTTACACATTGCGGGCGTGCAGTCCTTACTAGTGTCATCTAGCGTGAGCGTCCCGGAATTTTGGAGCTGAAAATATAGGCTGGTGACACAGTAGCACTGGTCAGTCGACGAGCCTACAAATCTGATGTCAGTCTTATTTGTATTTAACGTCTCCTCCTGGGCCCAACAGAAATTGGCTACAAGGACAGGTGTTCCCAATCCCGCGTGTCCAGCTGCCGGCCTACCCTGGGAGGCTCATTATCAACTCTCTCTCCCAGGTGGTGAGGAGGATGACCGAACCCCCAGCGAGGTGCCATTCTCCTCGCAGGCCGGCCCGGCGCATACGGCGAGTGGTCATCATGTACCCAGAGCTGTGAGCTGTGCTGCCGGAGAGGTGGTCAGCGGCCCGAGCAGCACTCTCTGTGCACTGCCTACCGGCATAAGCATGCCTCCCACATGACGCACGCTGAGCCAAGCAGCCAGTCGGTCTAGCAACGTACAGTGCCTCCGCCTCAATTGCAGAGGCGATGCTGCTTCATAGTCCTCCTCAGCCTCCAGCAGGAAGTTCACCCACCATGCCTGTCGACCACCACCACAGTCAGGGCATCAATCTCTAGGCCTCCTCCCATAACCGAGACTGACACTGCCCCCAGGGCCCACCAGACAGTGCAGTGCCCCACCCATTAATCAATCAGATCTGGCGGCCACCACTGCAAACAAAAAGCACTCACCTACGGGCGACAGGGAAATTAACTTACGGGGTCGGGTCAGGTGCCGCTCACTTTGCTGGCTGTCCTGCTGCCTCCCTCTCTGGCCTCGCTCTGAATGCCTACCCCGCCTCGGAGTCACTCACGCACACTTTCCCAATGTGCATGAGCATCACTACCAGGCATCAGACAACAGCGGTGCGTAGACGCGGAGGCGGTGACATCTGGCCGCTGCGCGCCGCGTTTACACAACAACGTTATCAGGTGACAGTCACAGGTCACATGGTGACGTAGGTATGTAATAAATTATAATGAGTAGGGCCGTGCGGAGCCACGGCGGCCTGGCTGCGGCCTGATTAAAATGAAATAATTTATTTGAAATCGCCACACTGCCAGCATGAGAATCGTCCTCACACCAAGCCTCTCAGACAGGCCAGCGGCCTGATTGTGCTTAATGTAAGCACTGTGTTCTGTTGTTGGGGCTGATTTGACCTACCGTGACTCGGTCCAAATCGGCCCCAACAACAAAACTGGCCCCGGGTCACAAAACCGGCCCCCACCCCATCCAGCCTACTGGGGGATTGCCCGGTGCCCGGAATGACCAGTCCGGCCCTGCTCCCAGCAGGCAGAGGCTAAGGGGCCTGGCTAGATCTGCTTGTAGCTCTGCAAGTACTGCTACAATGTATCCATGTTGTAGAGAGCCACCCCGGGCCGACACACAGTGGCGCTGAACTTAAACTGACGTCAATGCAGTCAGTGTCCAATGGTGAAGTTGACTCACTGACAGTGAGACACACTAGGGTAACTTGAGTGATGGGCCGTCCACCTGCTGCCGCCCGTGATTCTTAAAGTTGTGCGCAGCTCCTGCTCCTCCAGACCTCGCTGCTCACACCACAGCGAGATGAGGTGATGAATTTACGACAGAATACCTAACGCCGACTGTGGTTGACTTTCGCCGTCGGCGGTCAGAGGCTCAAAGTGATTTCTGTGGGCTGGCGTTTCTGACCTCTGTGTACCAGACATGGTGTTCATGTACAAGAGTGGCAAACCTGTTTGGTAAACTTAATTCAGATGACTTTTGAGAGTGGTTCAAAGTATTTGTTGTGTCAAACTTCTTACAATGCTGTCCAGTTTTCAGCGCTACAGAGCAGGAAAAGTACTGCTTTAGGGAGTGCAGAGCTGCAGGCCAGGCCAAAATCTGCTGACACCGCTGCCTACGGTAAAGATGTATTATCTCACGCAACCGGGACCCAGCGCCACCAGCGGAGCACAGTAGTAAACACCGGAATATGGATGAATGCAGGTAAGCAGACATTTAAATCAATAAAACGAATTTTGTTGCGGGCCCTGCATCGCAAACTGTCACTGTCTCCTGACAACACTGGAACTACTCATGACCACTGCTGAGACCGGGAGAGGCTGAGCAGTTGGTGTTTAGGGCAGGCACACCTCTCTCATACATTCCTTGCAGGGAACTGAAAATCTAATTAAATTAATTTTTAACAGAAACCATGCAGGTTTGAAGCATGGGTAGTTCAGAGAAAAAGTTCCCACTTAATGTACAAAATACAAATATGCATTCCAGTGACCACTTTTGCACCCAGAAGTCCTCACCAGCGTTGTGACTGGGAACAGACTGACTTTGCTACTGTACAGCAGATGAGTGTCTATGCACCCGGATGAGCCTGTGATTGTAACACACATAGAGACACTTCTCAAGGACAAGGCAGCTCCATTATGTTTCCCCAACTAGGTGCAGCACTGGTAGTGTTGTGAATTTCCGAGAGATATTTAATTAACGCTACCAAAGTGATTTCGAGCAGAGAAGGGTTAAACGGTTGAAAGCACATGACTGTACAAATGATATATTGCGTATTCCCAAAACTATGATCAGTTTTCCAGGGCACTAGTTTAGTTCACTTTCATTTCTGTGATTTGCAGCAGTTGTAAGATGTTCTTAGTTTCTTGTTGCTCAAATGGGTGTCATTTCTGATACTTATATATGTTTCCCTCATCTTTACTGCTTAATTTTGCTTGCGAGAAAGTGTCACTCATGGTGGTTGAAATGTCCCTCATTATTACACTGGAGTTCTAAAAATGTCACACATACCAATCGGAAACCTTGGCAGCTATGCACAAATGCACTCACAAACACGCACACATGAAAACAAACAGAAATGTGCCATGAAAGACAAAGACACTCGCACAGACACTTACAGAACCAAGCAAAGGCTGGTGCTATATACAAACATGTGGGCCCTCCACAGCTCACGATGAAAGTGGCACAAAGGCACACATTTTTTTTCTCAGACACACAAACGTAAATAAATGCTCACATACCACAGACATAAACTTGAATAACATTTCAATAAAAATTTTACTAGAAATAGCGTTTTGATCGTACTTCCTAAAATACGTCTCCATGAGGAAACGTAATAAGAATATGTTTAGCCTGCGGTAGAAAATGGCCCAGACAAGAATTGTAATATGAGCTAATTTGAGCACTGTCAATTATTTCCTCTCCAGTCTCCGAGACGTAAGTGATTCAATGGCTGTGTAAAAATCGCCCGTCTGTAATGCGTGCATTTCTAGCAGCAAATCTGCTCGGCGCGCTGCTCCTTCTGCCTGCCTCAGCCGAGGCTCTCCTCTCCTGGAGTGGGCGGGGCTTCTGGGGGCTCGTCCGAACTGTCCAATTGGCAGGACGTCCGGACTCTTCCGAACAGAAGGGGATACACGATGCCGAGGGGATACCAGATATTACACAACACCTGATCAGGTCCTTTGCTGGCTGCTGCACAGCTCTTGTCCACAATAAAACTACATGAAAATCACCTTAGTCTCGTGAGTGTAATGTTTAAGACTGCCATGCGCAGTCTAGTGTTCACGCACGTAGTCGTGCGATAGCGCGGACGTTGTACGTGGCGTCCGCGCGTACTATAAAATAAAGGAGGCGTGGTCACGGGACTGGTCCGGACCACGCGGAGAAGCACAAAGGTGTCCGGAGTCCCTCTGTCCAGCGCAGCGTCACCGCGCTGCGCCAGCCCACACAGAGGGGCCCCACAGTGAACACTTACTACATATTTGTTGGCGAAGATCTTCAGATGACAGGTATCTGCAGAACCCATGGTTTTCAAATCTTCTTCTTGCCTGCGATACTTGTGGAAAACATCCGGAGAGGCACCAATGTTGAAAAGAGCATTTCAAAGATTGTATCCGGTCGAAGCAATGACGTAGGTTGGAGCGTACAGCAGTCCAACTGCGCTGAGTAAGCAGATAAGAAGGTATTGTTAATTTTCTTTTATACATGGCAGCATCGGCAAGGAAAGGGAACTAGCGATGCAACAGTGACCAATAGCTGTCGGCAGTAGGTGTTTTTGTAGGGGGGTGACGTGGGCAGGAGGAGGGGTGGGGGTAGTAATGTATGGATTACGGAGTTTTACAGGTAAGTAAACATTTAAATAAATAAAACGAATTTCGTTGCGCGCACTGCATCACCAAATGTGAAGCAGTGAGCGCAACGAAATTCGTCACCACCCTACAGAAACACTTACTGCCGACCGCTACTGACAGTGACGTTATCCCTTTACAAAGATGAAGGCAGTCTGCGTGCTAGTTATTTGACGCACGCAAACGTAACGCCATCTTGGAAGTATTTTTACTAGTAACTTGATGCATGCAAGCGTAACACCATCTTGGAAGAAAGTTTAAAGCACGTAGTGCTTAAGGAAAGGGAACGTATCGGCATTTGTAGAAGTCGCACTTACTTCGATACGCATAGCGGAGAAATTAATTGGCAAAAATGTTTTATGCACAAGATTGATCTTCACAGTCTACTTTTTCAAATTAAATTGGCAATTCAAGAAAAAACAGTGTTTGAATACCAGCTTAGATGGTGACACGCACACCTGGCATGTAAAACAATACAAGGCTGTTTACTTCCTACGGTGACATGCACACCTGGTGCATAAAAGCTGATCTTGCTCAAGCGGTGAAACACACACCTGGTGTGTTAGAAAAAAATACAAGGCTGTTTCACATCCTACGGTGACGCTCACACCTGGTGCGCAAAAGCTTATATTGCTCAAGCAGTGACATGCACATTTGGAGTGTAAAGAGAAAAAAATACAAGTTGTTTTTTGTCAACTGTGAAACGCACACCGGGCATGCAATAAAAATAATTATACTTTACATTCATCAAGATGTATTTCCATCCAAGTACAACATAGAAGACTACCTGGACAGTGTTTAAAGCTGTAAGAAATAAGTGTGAAAACACACATGCTTACAACATCGTGACATGTTCTCTATACGTCTAGGTTATGTAAAAAAATGTTTAACTCTTTGTATGTAAACATTTGTTCTAGGAACTGCAGTGACACACTCACCAAGGTGTCTACAAGACTAGTCTTCATTTTCAATTGTGACACACACGAGTGTGTCGACTAGATTGCTTGTTTCCAGTTCAAGCAGATTTTCTCGCAGTATTTAGGAATTTTTATCTTTAGCTTGCCAAATCTTTATTATTATGTATTTATTTTTCTATTTAGCAATGCAATCTGCATCTCCTCCTCCACCTTTCATGGAACTTCCAGGTAATACTCTCATTTCATGGAAAAATTGGTATGAAGAATTTGTCACTTATCTTGGTGCGATAGGTGCATCTCGTTACAGGGCTGAAAGAAAGAAATATCTCCTTCTTCACTCGGGGTTTGAAGGGAGGTCTGTGTACAAACATTTGCCTGCGTTGGTATGCGCACAGGATGAAGAGGACAATGACGAATATGTAGAAGCCGTCAGGAAGTTGGAGTTGCGTTTTGATGTTCAAGCTAGCTTATTCCTCATCAGACACAAGGAGAGGATGTTGATTCCTTTATTGGAGCTATGCGGAAGCTTAGTGCAGACTGTCAATTTGAGGCTTTTATGGAGCAATTCATTAGAGACCAGTACATTTGTAAATGTTCGGATAAGAACGTTCAGCAAAATGTGCTATCCATTGGGCAATCCTTCACTTGAGGAAACCATTCGTACTGTGAAAAGTATTGAACTGCCTAAGGTTTCTGTAAAAAGTGTTTGATGAAAAAGTCACCACGAATGATACAGTGTCTGTTGTTAGATCAAGAGTTGTTAACCTCTTCCGTGTGCCGGACGGCCCCCGGCAGTCTGACGTCACGGTGGGCGTGTGTGTCGGACTGCCGGGGGCCATCCGATTCGGGCACGCATATAATAAGCCCTACAAAGCGGGGAAATGCACGCCGCATCGAAGTGGTTAAAAGCACTGCAGTGCAATGTTTTGATAACATTTTTCAAACCAACTAATGTTTGTGACCGATGTGGGAATCTTCCTCATTTCAAAACGGGAAGAATGTGTCCAGCCAAAAATGTAGTTTGCACAGTTTGTGGGAAGTTAGGGCATTTTGCTAAAGTTTGCCAAAGTAGAAAACGTGGGAAAACGGCTAGTCTAGATGGAAAACAAGTGTCACCTTCTTCTGTCACAAATGTGTCTGTTGTAGAGTGTGTTGGTGACAACTTAAATAACATTCAGGATGACTTGAGAGACATGGTTGTGGTTGTTGGCGAGGAGAATGTTACCGAGGCTGATATCTCTGAATGTGTGGATCCCTATGTTGACATTGACATCGGTGGAAAAAAAGTTTGTCTGTTAGTTGACTCGGGTGCAAAGATAACAATGATCATGGAAGAATTGTTTAGTGAGGTTTGGGGCTCTCGTCCTTTAGAGCCTCCTGACAGGTCCCCGGTTTCATACAAAGGAAGGAGGATTGAATTTGCTGTTTATATTAAAGACATCCTTGTGTTCAGAGGTAGGAAGATTCATGGGAAAGTGTATGTGGTGATTAAAGGCTTATCTATCCTTGGATGGTTTCACCAAGGACTGTTCAAAATGGTACTCTTACCTGGGACAAAGGATCAGGTTTCTATTGTGCGTTCTGATTATTTTGATGTCAATCTTCAAGAGCACTATTCCTCTGTCTTTGGTGGTGGCCTTGGTCAGATAAAAGGTTTCACTCATGTCATTAAAGTTAACGATGATGCTATTCCCATTAAGCACATGCTTAGGAATGGTCCTTTCAGTGTTAGAGAACAATTGAAACAAGAACTTAATGGATTGTTATAGAAAGAAATAATTGAACCTATCGAATCTTCTCTTTGGCTTTCTCCCTTGGTTGTCGCTAAGAAGAAGAATGGTGAACTTTGCGTCTGTGTCGACTTGCGCAGTCTCAATAAGAACATTTGGATATACTCACACCCTCTCCCAAAAATCTCTGACATGTTGTCTTTGATCAGTGATTCAAAGTGTCTTTGGGAATAGAGGTGAAACTGACCCCAGTTAGGATTCTATTGGGGGTGGCTGAGGAATCTGCCCAGTCCCAACATGATTATTTTTTCTTTGTTGCTATGGCAGTGCTTCGAATCTGCATTGCGTCAGCGTGGCTTGACTGAATTCCGCCCACTTTGCATCACTGGATGGCTAACCTGTTAAATGCTTATAATCTAGAAAAAGGGATCTACGCAAGAAAAGGCAAGAGGGGAAGAGGGCTAGGGCTAAAAATATGGGAGTCCCTTAACAAGTGGAAGGAAGGGTAAGCCCCTATTGGCTGGGTTACCCATTTTCGCTATTCACATTTTGATTTAATTATTTATGATATGTATGTAACAGCAATTTTTTGGATTTTGGTTTTACTATGTTGTTTATCGAACAGTGGATGTATTAGTTGTGTCTTTTTCTTTCTTTTTTTCCCCGTGTTATTTTACTAAATGCGCCCTGTGAGGGAAACAAAAAAAATATATATATATATATGACGAAGGCTGACGCCGAAACGCCTTTGTTTGTTGACTTTTGCATATTAAAGTAAGACCGTAATTTACCACCTCCTGAGTGCTGCTGTTCCTTTCGAGTAAGGGAGCCAAGAGCGTTCATATATATATATATATATATATATATATATATATATATATATATATATTAAAAAAAGTGGTTCAGCAGGCTGGATTTGGCATCAGCTTACCACCAAGTGGTCTTGGATCCTGCTTCTAGAAATCTCACTGCTTTTGTATCACCCATTGGTTCTTTTTAGTACTGCCGAATGGTCTTTGGGTTAGCTTCTGCGGCGAGAGTATTTCAGCGAATAAGGTCATCCATGCTTAAGGGGATCAAAGGTGTTGTCGTTTTCCAAGATGATGTCTTGATCTATGGTGACTCAAGTGAAACCCATGACGAGTCCTTGTATCATGTCCTAGACGCACTGCAAGATAATGAAGTTGTCTTAAAAAAAGAAAAGTGTATATTTAAAGTGCAGAAAGTAGAATACTTAGGGCATGTCCTTTCAGACCATGGTGTGGAACCTAGGCCTGGTCTTGTCAAAGTTATTGTTGAGAATCCTTCTCCAAAGGATAAGGTTGGCCTTAAATCTTTCATTGGACTCTGTGAATTTTACTCACGGTGTGCGCCTGATTATGCGGCGAAATTTCAGCCTTTGACGAACATGATTAATAAGAGTGTTGCTTTTGTGTGGAGTGACCGTTGCCAAGGGGTGCTTGAATGCATCAAAGCCCAATCAGTCAGTCCCAAGGTTCTTAAACCTTTTGCTCCTAATGCTATGTGCATCATCACAGTAGACGCCAGTGGTCTCGGTTAAGGTGCTATTCTTACCCAATGCATCAATGGGTCTGAACACACTTTGGGTTATGCATCTAGGGTGTTGCGTGGGCCAGAGAGGAACTTTTCTGTCATCGAAAGGGAATTTTTAGCGTGCTGGTGGGCTATCAGGAAGTTTAATCCCTACATTTGGGGTAGACATTTCCAATTGCGCACGGATCACAGTCCTCTTATTTCTATCCTTTCAGGGGACAAGTTCAAGGAACACACCCCTAGAATTGCTCAGTTATCCACCAAGTTGCTTCAGTATGATTTCGAAGTTTCGTATATTCTTGGAAGTAAAAATGGAAGGGCGGATTATTTTTCTAGATTTCCCATTGAGTAGGAGAATGTTGTTGATGACAAAGATGAAGACAATTGTTTTGTTGCCAGTTTGGTTTTGGATGACATGTGCGCGATGAGTGAAGAGGAATGGAGAGATCATTTCTCTAAAGATGTCTTGCTCTGCCAAGTGGTTAACTGTGTCAAGAATAGTTGGCCAAGAGAAAAAAGGTACCTTACTCTTTACTGACTTTTGTGAAGGTCTCGATGGAGCTTTCCGTGGAAGATGGTTTGTTGGTGCGTTGTGACAGGTTAGTTCTTCCAGAGGTGCTGAGAGCAAGATTGGTCAAGTATGCTCATGAGGAACACATGGGCAAGACGCTCACTAAGAGGAGGCTGGGGGAATATTTTTGGTGGCCTCAAATTGAAAAAGATGTTGATTTCTATGTTGGGGAGTGTGTGATATGTTCCAATGCCGAAAAAAGTTTTAATATAAGAACTCCGCCTCTTCAGCCTTCTCCCAGGCCTTGAGAGAAGATTGGCATTGATCTTGTTGGGCCTTTCAATGTACTCCTTCCAGGTTTGCAATTGTAACCATTGATTATTATTCGAAATGACCAGTGGTACATTTTATTGGTGAGCCTAGCACGAAAAATTTAACTGATTTTCTCAAAGATCTCTTTATACGTGAGGGCTTTCCCTCCACCATCATTTCTGATAATGGTGTGCCATGAATTTGAATGTGTTTTGCAGCAAGGGAGCATTTCTCATTTCAGAAGTTCTCTCTCACCCACAAATGAATGGTTTGGTGGAACGCATGAACAGGGTTCTGAACAACTTTGTGCAGTGGGTACTTGCGGGAAAGTTTAATATACAGAATACTGTTCGGTTCATGTTATAATTCTACCGCACCACACCCCACTCGTCTACCAAAGTGTCTCCCTATGAACATTTGCAAGGAAGAAAACCGTGTTCCAAAGTGTGTCCAGGATGGATGTCCAAATGGGTGAAAATGGACTCTGTATCTGATGTTGATGGTTTTGTCAGAGATAATGTCTCTCAAGCGCAGTCTCAACAGAAATCCTGTTTTGATGACAGGAAAAAATCTGCTCCCCACTCGTTGGTTGTGGGTGATGTTGTGAAAATCCCTGTACACTGTGGGAAGGTTAACCTAAAGTTCCCGGATCTTGTAGTTGTAGATAAAGTTTGTGGTAATGCTGTCAGGGTCAACAACAAACATTGGTGGAATGTGTCCAGGATTGTCAAACTGTCTGGGCTTGTTAACAGTGAAAATTTAAATAGTGGACAATCTGCAGCAGCAGACAACATTTTGTTCCCTTCAGATACTGTTGATTTCCTTTTATGTTTTTCTTTCCTCTTTCCTTCTCTTCTCTATCTTCTTCCTTTCCTTTTCGTTTCTTCTTGTTACTTATTTTGTCTTACTTTGAGGACGAGGGCAATGTAGTCGTCTTGTGTACCTGCTTAGTTGAGTGGAAAGCTCACGCCATGTCCTGACTGTGAGGGTTCAACTTCAGAATTTAGAAGTTTGTGTTTGAACATACTATTTGCCCTTCTAAGATGGCTTTCCCTTTGAATCTCACCTTTTGAGTCCACCCCCACTTTGGTCATCCTTCCAGGAGGTGGTCACACCTCTCCCATTGGCAGCGCCTTTGTTCCTTTTCCTGAGAGTCATTCTCTTCTCTCCCCAAGAGGGCAGCAGGGCATTTTGAGGGCAGCAGCTTGTGGGCAACTGTAAATGGTTACAGTAAACTTAGGGCAACAAATTGGTAACTTTCTTAGGCAGCAGTTTGTAAAATAGTTAATTCAATTCTACGTGAGCAACACATTGAGTTTAACACAATGATTCCTATGACACCTTGAAGTACCATATTTAGTAGTGAAATTTGGAAGTCAGCACTGTTGAATTGTCACCCAGTATCTCCTTGCACGCTAATGGGGCTAAAAATCTTGCTACAGTAAAAAAGACTGTCCAAACCCCTTTCAGAGTGCCATCGGGCAAGATGGAGCTACTTGGCACAGACGTGTGGGCTGAGGCCTTTTACTACTGATGTCTCAAGGTGTTGTCTACTACGGACCTTCAGCAAGTGGGCCAAGTACTGTTTCAGTAGATGACTCTCCGTAAAGGCGTGGTCCTAGAAGTCCAAAGCTTCCAACTGGGGGGAGGTAGATGGAGGAAGATGGAGTGAGTGAACAGGCTTCCAACTCAAAAGAAATGCAGCAGCAGTAATAAATTATTGTGGGGCCAAGTACTCATTTTTATGAAAAAAATATTTTTATTTCAGTGCCATTGACTGCCATTAACTGGGGTTGGCTGGTAACTCCACTCTGCTAGTGGAGTTTACAAAGTTTTGTCACTCCGCGCTCCAGTTGGAGCACGGAGTTCAGCAAAAATGTAGCAGAGTTTGCCGGCTTCCACACCTATAAAAATCCTGACCAAGTGGTGTCGGATCTTAATAGAGCCGCGAGGACCTGCCCCTCATGCTGGTTGACTTGCGAAGATCGGGGTGGTCATTGTTGGTTCTGTCAAAGGTGTCCTTTCTCAGTTTCTAGCCCTAGGGTCTGCTGCTGTTGGTGGGGATGTAGCTTTGTCTTGGCTCTGGAATTCATTGCTGTGCTCCAGGATCCCCCAGCCCTTTTCCTGTCTTGCTTTGTTAGGTGCGCTCAAGCAACAAAGAAAGTAGAGGAAACCTGACCGCTGTCATCATGAGCTTTCTGTTGTGGGTGCTGCACCTCTCACTGTTATTGTGAAGGGACATGACCCCCTCCCTCCAGCGGGCTTGTGCCCTTCACTCCCCTCCCTGCGGGTGCATGGTCAGTGGTCATCTGCGCCATTGCTAGCTAAAAGCTCAATGTCTGAACCCCGTGGCGTGCTGTTTGTGAGTTCTATGAGTCATGGCAACCCTTTATGGCAACCTTGGGCAGCAGAGAGGTAGGAGGGAGTTGGAGCCAATTAGTGGAATGCGGGGGATTTGGGCATCTAGTGGCTACACTGCAATTGAGCATGCACCCTTACTGTTCCATTTCTCTTAAGTGCTTGTTTATTATTTGGCCCTGTTTATTTGGAGGTCGGTCATTAGAGCCGATCATGCTGTTGATGTTCAAAAAACCATGGCTGTCGTATCCAGGCTCGCAAAATAAAATATGCATGAAAACAAATCCAGCTTTGCTTTTGAAAGATAAAGAAGGTACCAGCAGAGACTGCTGCAGCTCAGGTGGTGTGTGTGGACCCTCATTTGTTGTGTGTGTGTTTTGAATAGCAGACCGTATGGCAAGCCAACACTGTGATATATCAGAAGAGGTTTACAAATTACATGAGCATCAATATTATGAACCAAAAAAAGACTGCTGCAGTTGAGGTTAAAGTTGTGTTTGTGTGTGTGTGTGTGTGTATGCTTGTCAGTGTTTGTGAGTGCGCCTCCACAATGAAGCTCAATTATCCAATATTATAAAGAAAGGGTAGATACGCCAGTCATTCTCTGGACTGATATGGCTAGCACAATCAGAATTGAGGTGCATCAACACAGTTCTAAGTGGTTCTCTGTACTAAAGTAACTGAGATGGGTGAAATCAAGATTAAACTCCTTTGGGAGAAAAGTAAGTTGTTCTCGTTCAGGAATAGCAGAAGTGCTGCAGCACGGGTCTTTGACAGAGCTGTGTGTGTAGTCTCAGAGATGGAACAGCACTGGTTGCTGTAGGACAAGGATACTTTGACAGCGTAACATCTGTGAACACATAACTGCAATAGCAAGCAGTGTTGTTGCAGGACAGAGGTGCATTGGTGGAGTTGCCTGGGTAACCAAAGTTCTGAAACAACAGGGGTGGCACAAAACAAGGGTGATGCTGTGCATGCAGTCTCACTCCAGGAATAGAAGAGTTGCTGCATAGTAGAGCTGCCTATGTTAACATCATTTCTGGGACCTGTAACAACAGGGCTGCTAATGCAAGACAATGGTTCTTTTACAGAGCTACTCCTTTGAAATTTGAACTCGTTCAGCAACCAGAATTCTGCCACCTGTGGAACTCCACAGAATCTCATGGAGTATTTAGTTAACTCTGCAGAATTCCTAGGAGTAGAACTCCGCAAGCTCCCTCCTATTATTAAGACATAGGTAAATACGACATCTACAAACAACTACACTGTCCCCCTGAGGTTGAGGCTTTAGTGTTTCATGGGCAGTTCCCTGTGTCCCACCCTCTTGTTGCTCAAACTATAGTGGTTATTCCCCGTTCATTGTAGACAACATCCAAGGTAAGCCCCACTAGTAGTCTCAGTCTCACAAGTCTACTCCGATTCTGTTTTAAATTCACAAATGGTCCCTGCACCAAAGCTCTATCTAGCAAGCAAGTTCCTGCCGGGGTGATTGGCCTGAAATCAGTCTTACCAGCACTGGCAGGATCAGAGCCATCGAAGTTCCTGGTTGCACCCCCTCAGTGGGCACTATAGTGGATGTTGCGGGCTGCACTCAGCTGTCCTCGAGTTGCTCACATGTGGTTGTGCAACCGCAGTGACTTGAGGTTTATCGCTACTCCTCCTATCAGAATAAGTCTTTGGTCTATCCCAACAGCGGGGGGGAAGTAGTGCAAAGGTTCTGATGGTAATACCTAGGGCCAGTGTAGGCGTTGTGAAGAGTTTTTTTAAATGTAATTTTTTTTTTTTTTTTTTTTTTTTAAATTTTTTATTGATGCCTCCTGCTTTGTGGTCATATTCAAGTAATTAATAAGCACTGGAGGGTACGTTTAGTTTTTAGTTTATTTGTTTAGCATAGTTATTTAAAACCATTGCCATAAAGAATCCATATTAGCACAATTATCACATCAAAAAAGACGAAACTGGAGAGATACACTGTCATTTTTCAAAAGGAAAAATCTGTACATTTAAAAACAGTCTTATTACTACCAATGTTAAGTTGCTTTTAAAATACAAGAAAAAAAAGATTAAGACAGGAGGTACTAAACCAGCGGACAAAAAAGTCAGTAATACGTTTTTGGATGGGAGGGGCAGGAAGCGCCGGAGCCGGGGAGGGTAATAAGAAGTTAGCCAAAAGTCTCACAAACTTTCCGACCCTGGCAAGCGCTTGAATGTCTGTAGAGGTAAAACACAGAGATGTAGCCTCCCAGCATGACCTGGTGCCCCATTTTAGAAATAGAGGTTTTAATAAATGCCTTCTGGGGGCATACATGGCAGGGCAACAACACAAAAGGTGCGGCCATGATTCTTCATGGTATGAGCACCGTCTGCAGCCCCCCCCCCTCCTTTAAAGGGGCCCATCTGTGAGAGGCCGTTGAGCACAGGCCTAAAAGGCGCAAAAACATTATATTTATCCGTGCAACTGCGTTCAGATTAGCCAATAAGTAAAATTGCGGTGCCCCAGGCTGGTATGAAACATTCAGAGGAAGCAATACAGTTGGAGTATTTAGAGCCTTTAGGGCCATCCGATGGGAGATTAGTTTCACCTGCTTGTTGATGACTTTTTTCCACACTGAGTATGGGATTGTGTCTGAAGTTAGCAGGGAGCTGTCAATCTCTAATGATTTGATGGCCCTTGTAATCTGACGATTCCACGGATTTCCAGGGATGGTAAAAATCTCTTTTAGGCAGAATTTTAGGGTGGTATCTGCTGCTTTTAGTGACCTTATAAAATATTTCAAAATGTCTGCCTCACAGTAGATGGATTGTCTTTGTAGGCCCAACTCCAGATGTAGTCTTGCCCTCTGAATGAATTTCGGGAGACGAAAGATTTTTTTGTAAATGGAAACTTGGGCGTGGTCAAGACTGGCAGAGCATGCACCGGGAAAGGCCTGATGCCCATAGTTTATAGCGGGGAGTAATGTGGCTTTAATCACTTTCAAGTTCTGCTGAAGGGCTGCTCAGAGACTGATTCAGTCGAGTCAGGGAGTATGATATTGCACCTGCTCTCTTTTTCATAGCTACTAAATGAGCTGTTGATCTTAAAGTCTCGCAGAACCATACTCCCAAGTAATTATATTTTGCTGTTGAGTTGATCGTTACAGGCCCAATGTGCCACCTTGCACTTCTCTTGTTCTTGCATCTGCCGAATATCATCACCTTGGTCTTTTCTTCATTGATTTTTAGTGCGTTGGCCATATTATATATATGAAGCTTGCTTAATGCTCGCTGAAGCCCCGTTTTTGTGTGGTCCATTATGACAATATCGTCTGCATATTGTAAAATATGCAGATCCCATTTTGCGGGACCCAGCTTTGGCGGAAGTAGATTGCTTTTCTTCAGGTATGTTCCCAAGTCGGCAGTATAAAGATTGAACAAAAGCGGGGCGAGAACACAGCCCTGCTTCAAACCGTCTCCGGTGGCAATTTTTCTGGAGACTGTCTTAGGGCCAATTTTAATTCGCACCCAGGTGTTCTTGTGCAGAGAGATAAGGGCTCCTAGCAGGTTCTGTAGAATCCCCCATTTATCCAGTTTCCTCCATAGAGTGTCACAAGACACTTTGTCGAAGGCTGCACTGTAGTCGATGAAGCAGCAATATAGTGGAAGGTGGTTTTTTTGTGCCGACTGATGACTCAAAAAAGCAAGTGTTGTAATATTATTTATGGTGGAGGCTGAGGAGCGAAATCCTGTTTGAAAATAAGGTAGGATATTATTTTCTGCTACCCAATCTTCTAAGAGCTTAAGAAGACACCGGGCGTATGCCTTCGCCTCAAGATCTAGTAGGGCGATAAGGCGATAGTTTGCTGGAAGCATGGGGTTTCCCTTCTTAAAGATGGGGCATAAGATCGAGCCAAGCCAAGAGTCTGGTAGCTGGCGGGTCACAAACACATTGTTAAATAGTTGTGAAGAGTTCCCCCCAATTACCTCACTCCTCCATGAGAATCTTGATCAGGTCACACTGCTAGTCCAAGTGACCCCCTCTGGCATAGGGGGTCATCGTAAGTGAGGATTGTGGTGTATATTCACCAAAACTGTCTTGGGTTCAGTCAGGATCGTTTGTGAACCCCCGTGCTCTACCCTGTGGCTTTAAGCTGCAAGGCTTAAACAAAGGAATTAGTGTAAAGCATTTAGGAGCACCAAACAACAGAATAAGAAAGTCACACAACACAAAAGAAATCCGAAAATAATTTATAAAAATATATTTCTTTTCCATTACATTTTAGACGCCATGATGAGCAAAATCCTCCAGTGGTTTCCGGAGATATAGGTTTTTAAGTAAAACGTACATCTTTGCTTTTTAGTACAAAGAGCAAAACATTATTGGTAAGATAAAGTTTGGAAACATTTGAAAAAGTTGTGTTTGACAAACCCGGACCAGACTGGGTGGCCAGTTCCGACAGGGAGAAGGTCAAGGAGGCCTATAAGGAGTACTTGGACAATTACCTTGTCACCAAACCAGTCTTGAGTCCAGTTTCACACTTTACATCAAAACCGCCATAGATTTTAATTGAGTGGTCCTGATGCCGAGAATACAGTATGTTGAGGATCCTTAACGATGCTCAGGGTGCTGTGCGGTCGACAGGGGTCTTTCCGGGGTTATTCCTCGGTCCACGAGTGAGGTGGTGTGACTTTGGCTGCAGGGATCAGCGTCCCCAGAAATCCTCGACCAACCAGCAAGAGTCCAGTTACTACTGGACTACTAGTCTCTGCATACAGTAGGTCCATTGGTATCCTTTGGTGAAGATTAGTGTCTGTCTTGGGTTACAAATCTGCACTCTGACCACTCTCCTGGTTCTCCTGGTGCAACTTTTGAATTCCAAGGAGTGGTCTTCTTGGCCTCAAGTTGGCGGTTAGCAGGGATCTGGCTGATGTGGCTACCAACCAGAAAAAACAGGCTACTCCTGCTTTTTTGACCCTGGAGCTAGACCAGGGAGTCAGCTTGCTAACTCTTGGAGTTTACCTTTTTGGGCTGGGGTTCTGGAGCAACTTTTCCAGCAGCCAGGACCAGCAGAGTAGTCCTTCTTTTGTCCATTCTCCGGTCCAGATGTGTTCTGAGGTTAAAAGTGTCAGGGGTGCCATATTTATGCCCAGACAATGCCCTGTGGAATGATGCAGATGCTAGCCAATAAGATACCTGAGTCCCTCCCACCTTATGACAAGTTCTGGCTATGTGTGGCATCTAGCAATCCCAAAGCACACTTTTCGGCCCATTCTCAAGATTTCTGAACCCCTCCTCAGCTGTGATGAGCTTAGTAGCCTACTCAAGAGGTGTTGCTACCTCTACCTGTGGGCTACCCGCCCACAGAAAAAAACGATTTGCTAACTGGTTTCTCCTCTTTTTTTTCTGCCAGCAGCCCATAAACCTGAACAAAGGGGAAGCCCCCCTCAAGCCTAGTTGCTATTTGCCCACCAAAGGAAATTTCTCCATTGAAGTTCGCCTTCAGTGCAAACATCTTGCGTGGGGGAGATAATAACACTTCCCTCTGCCCCAGGTCTCTATTGTTCCAAGCTGGGGAATGTTTCCACTTTCTTCCAGAACAGCATGGTGGCCAGTAACGGCAAGAAGGGCTACTGGAAAGAGTGGCAACAGAGTGGCAACTTTCTAAAAGTTGCCTTTCCTTAATACTGACATTCAATTTGACTAGGGCATCAAGTCGGGCTTAATGCCATGCTAAATGTAATACCTTGAATTACCCATGTTGGTGTTCCTTTTCAGAAGTTAGCACAGCTGAAGTTTCCATGTGTACCTCTGTAGTAGCCAATGGGGCCACTGGGATATCAGTAAAAAAGGCAATTTCATGTTATTACTGTCAGGACATATAAAAACCTATGTTCTACTTAATAATATACAGATTTCTGCCTAAGAGATTGATAGGTCTTTCTTAGGGAGACTTACATATATTGTTGGAGGAAATGTTGGATTTGCCATTGGTTTTAAATGGTAAAGTTGAACTAGCAGTTTAGAACTGCTCTTCCTGGCTACAATGGCAGACTGGGAGCCATTTTATAGTTTAACTTACAGACTCTGGGTACCGTGGTTCCATGTACTAGGGACCTATAGTTATGTTAACGTATGCCAATTAGGGTAGCCAATTCAACATACAGTTTGTTAAGGATTAGAACACTGGCACTGAAGTCTGGTTAGCAGGCCTCTGTGTGCATTCAGAGTTCCAGCATCATCAGTCCAAAACTTTGGGGGTGATCATGCAAAAACAGGCATTTCCTTACACAGTATCTCAACTGCACATGCCCTCTGATCGGCACAACAGATTCCTTCAACGTGGCCTCCCCATTGCATATGGGGTCCCCAGCTCTCCACTGATTGAGGGCAATGACCCTTCCTGGTGCATGGAGTCACCTGTTCCTCACTCCACACAGGCGATAACCCGTTTGGCACAGTGTTGTTTACGGCTCATGTAACAGTGGCCCCACCTGATTTACAGGGTTGCCAAGTTTTCTCTGCCCATGGGCCCGACCCAATAGGTGCAGTAGCTTTCTCCTCACACCTTGCAAAGGCAGTGTACTCAACAAGGTTCTACACTGTGACTGCACCTCACTCCAAATAATGCCCTCCTCCTCCTTACAGAGCTTACTGGTCTTGGATTCTTTGGGTAATGTTCCCTCACCTGAGAGGCTAGCAGGTCTTGGCCACCAGTCATGGTCACAGGGAGAAATCTTGCAGAACTTCTCCTCCTCACACAGTCGGACTGGCTATTTGAAAGTTTACATATTTTGGAGTCTCAAGCTCCCCTTCTTATAGTCCATTTCTGGACACCAAATGTGATTTAGAGTCTGAGCCTTTGAGGTGTGCCGGTCCGTGAGGGGAGGATTCATGTATCTCCTCACCTCATGTTTCTTCTTGCCTTCCTGGATCTCCCAAAATGGAACCTAGAGTTCTCCATGTATTGTGCCCTTTACAGGTACACATACACCCATCACATGTATTTAATATAAACACACTGCCCAGCACTACACCCTTCATGTATTGTACCACTTACAGGCACACATATACCTAGCACGTGTATTTTATATATACATACTGAACAAAAACCAGATCCACCATATATTTTGCCCCTCACAGGCATAGACACTCCCAGCACATGCATAGGACATGCTAGCCATGCACAGTACTGCATTATCCCTGCATTGTACACTTCCCAGGCATGTCTCCACCCAGTGCAGGTTTATCACTCATGCTCTGTGCAGCACTCCACACCAAACCAACGCAGGCCACAGCGGTCCCGTAAGTGTGGGATATACTCTTTTCCTGTTGATCTGGTCTCGCATGTTTTATGGTTATTGCACATTTGTTTTAAATAAATATTTTCAACTTGTTTGACCCCTAGCATTGCTGTGTGTTGCAGTGTGCAGGCTAGGCCTTTTTACCTGTTTCTAGGCTCCGTGCCGTAGGTCAGGTCGGGAGGGCTGGGGCTCTTCTCATCTGCTTTGTGGTTCCGAGGAAGTGTATCGTTCCCTCTTCCCCGAAAAAGATGCCTTTCCAACCGCCATTTTGGGAAGGTTGATGGGCTAGTTGTTTTTCGGATCTGACTATCCCGGTCCGATAAATAAGACGCGTGCAGCGGGCACACTGAAGGCGCCCCAAAGGCACCTGTCTGCGCGAGCTGGGACCAGGGGTCAGAACCCCTGCCAGTTGTAAGACCCATCAATATATACACTACCCATCTGATGCTCTCCGTAGCCTAGCACCTCAGATTTCTGAAACATGTCGGCACAAATATTACAGTAGACTCCTGTCCACTAAAATGCTTTACGAGCAACACGGACTTTGAACCCAAAAAACAGACTGCTTACCACGCATCTAAATTGCACTTGCTTTTAATAAATTGTCGTTCACTAGTGAAACATAAATATAAGATTTATGAAATTTTAAACAATAAAAAGCCCGATGCTTTGTGTCTTATGGAAACATGGCTGAATGAGTGCCCTATTTCTGATATCCGTGATGCACTACCACAAGGATTTGAGATACTAAAACAGGATAAATAGAAAGAGGAGGAGGAATTGCAATAATACATAACTTATCGCTGAAATGCTGCATTAAGAAGGACAATCTTGAGAACAGGGAGGCCTTCTTTTTTGCTCTTTCTGCAGCAGCAGATCACACTATAGCGGGTTTTCAAATTTATCAGCCACCAGGTCCTGCAGCATAATTTACATCAAGCCTTGTGGAGAAGTTGGTTCAGCCAGCACTGAGTTACAACAATCTGTTAATCGTGGGCAGCCTCAACTTGCACTTTAAGGAGAACCTTGAAGCACAATCGCTATGCAAGGACCTTATGTCTCTGAACTTGGTGCAAAAAGTGAGCGCTCCAAGTCATCAACTGGGACACATTCTAGGTCCGTTATTTAACAACTCAGTTGAGATTGAGGTGGGGATGCCATGGGCAGTCCCTTGGTCAGACCACCACGTGGTGTCCTTTTCTGCGCCTTCTCGCATGCTCACCCCCATTAAGCCTAACCAGGTAATCACACATAGCAAGTGGACAAGGTTTAACCCTGACACTTTCTCTCAGATACTTTTGAATACCATCCCTAAACTTGATGAGGATATCAACATAGCAAATAGGGATGTGGAAAACTGGATAATGGATGCATTAGACGAAATAACACCTTGGACCACGCTGAACACCAATAGGATGAGGGTATCGGCGCCCTGGACACATTAATGCTAAAAAAATGCAAACAATTGGAGCGCAGGTGGAGAAAGGACTACTGCACTATCAGCCTGAGTCATCAAGGGGCCGTTTTGCGTGGCCCTAATAGCGAATCATAGCGACTCGCTATTGAGGACACGCAAAACGGTATTCATGTAGGAATTGCTAAATAAATAGCGATTCCTACATGTTCTCTATTTGCGAGTAGCAATTTGCTACTCGCAAAAAAAGGAATAACTCCCCATTCATTCCTATGGGCCAAAAGGCCCATAGGAATGAATGGGGAGTATCCCTCATTTGCGAGTAGCAATTTGCTACTCGCAAATCAGATAGCGATTTTAAGGGTGCCAGGGGTGTCCAAAGGACACCCTGTAGCACCCCTAAAATGCACATTTGAACAGGTGTTGCGCACACACATGTCCAAAGGACATGTGTGTGTGTAACATGCAAAAGAAAAAAATGCACTAAAGTGCTTTTTACACTATTTACGCAATTTACCACCAAGTCAGACCTGGTGGTAAATTGAGACCAAATATTGCGATTTCGCTATTTCTATTTGGTTGATGAATTGCATTTAAGGAATCTCTATTAGAGATTCCTTAAATCCAATTCCTCGCAAATATGCGAATTCTTAAATAGCGATTTTTGCATTTGGGATGATGAATCCCAAATGCAAAAATTGCACTCGCAAAAGGCAAGATTCTGAGAATCTTGCCCTTTGCGAGTGCAATTTAGCTTGCTGAATCAGGCTGTATGAGAAGGGATAATTATAAAAAAGAGCTCAAACAATATCACACGCTTATTGTGAAATAGCCCTGTGACTTTTATACCGAAAAAATTGAAAATGTTAGTAAATCCTTGAAAGAAATGTTCTCTATTTTGAAAACTCTGAACGCATTACTGCCCCGATGTCTATTTCCCCGGAGAACTGCAATAAAATTGCGGACTTTTTTGCAGATAAAGTTGAAAAAATTATGACTCATTTCCAGTGGAAGCATGTAATGGTATGTACCGGGAGTCCCATTCCAAAACAACACTTGAGGAAGAAACCCTTGATGAATTTAGGGTGCCGGAGATGGAAGATCTGAAGAGTATGGCCAGGGCGATTAAATCTGGATCTCCTCTGGACCCAGCCCTTCCTAAGAACTTAATTGAGGAGGCAACATTACTCTGCCCTATGTCTCACAGCTAATTGTGCGTTCCTTTTATCTGGGTGAAATTCCCCAGAAATGGAAACATTGTTAGAAAACTTGTGCCCTATTTCGCTGCTACCGTTCTTTGCAAACATTGCAGAGAAAGTAGGCAACATGCAACTTGTTAATCATATTAAACTGAATGACCTGTTTCACTCCTCACAATCTGGTTTCAGAGCCGCTCACTCCACAGAGTCGGGCCTACTCCTTCCTATGGACACTCTAAGGAAATGCAGGGATGCAGGGCAGACTGCTGCGCTGATCCTGCTGGATCTCAGCGTGGCGTTTGACACCGTATCTCATAATCTTCTTTTCAAGAGATTATGTAAATGCGGGGTCAGGGGCTCAGCTCTACGCTGGATGACCTCCTTTCTCTCATCGCAGAGCTTTCAATTCACTCAGCACCCACGTACATCGCAGAGCATCCCTCTGCTGCAGGGGGTCCCACAGGGCTCGATTCTAAGACCTACATTGTTTAATCTCTATATGGGTCCTCTTGCAGAATTATTTGAAGGACACAATGTGACTGTTGTCTCATATGCCAATGATACACAACTGATTGTCACCTTATCTCAGAATCTGGCGTGAATAGCTAATCAATTCTCCCTATGCTTAGAGGAGCTAGCCACATGGATGTCCAACCACTGTTTGAAATTCAATGTTAACAAAACTGAGGTGTTGATAGTCGGAAAGGCCCCCTCGATATGGACAACAGCATGGTGGCCCAAGACACTAGGGCAAATACCTGCCCCGAAAACAGAAGTACAAAATCTTGGGGTCTGGCTTGATTCTAAATTAACGTTTGAAAGTCAAATCTGGAAGGTGGCGGGGGAATGTTTTGGGACTCTTAAAGTGCTAAGGAAACTCCTTGACCTTTAACCGATTACTGCCAGGAAAACACTTGTACATACCCTGGTCACCTCCCAGATGGACTATGGTAACATCTTCTGTCTGGGAGCATCTAAGAAAGGACTGACCAAGCTCCAAGTCAATCCAATATGTGGCAGCTCGCCTAGTTTTGAATCTTCCTAAAAGAGCAGCGGCCGCAAGGGCCCTGGAAACCCTACATTGGTTGCCCATGAAGAAGAGGATCATGTTTAAGGCCAGGTGCTATTGCCACAAAATGACGTGGAAAAAAGGACCGCAATATCTTCAGTCTATGATAACAGGTTACACACCGGCCTGGAATCTAAGTTCTAAAGGCACTGCACTGGTCACTGTGACTAGAATACAGAAAGCCAGGATGGGATCTCACTCCTTTGGATACCTCACAGCCAAGATCTGGAATATTCTACCAGCGGTGCTAAGAACCGAACCTTCTGAAATTACTTTTCGCATGAGATTAAAGACATGGCTGTTCCCTCCTTCAAACTAGTACCGTGATCTTCGAGTGCAGCCATATGTTTCCGGATACTCTTTTAAAAGAGCTTCCTGCCGGGGACACACCAGTGGTGTAACCATGCGCTTTATAAATTGAGAAAAGAGATGAGTTAAGAGTGCAGTAGCGGAACTTTAAATGAGTGAGCATGTAGGCCTCACTCCAGTGACACGGGTACAAAGGACCTGTTCACTCCTATTTATAACTGCGCAGTATGCTGCCACCATCGCACTGGTGCTGCTTAACTCCTGGTAAAGTTAGTAGACTTTCACCACTATGAGGATAGAGCCTTGGGCGGCCCTCCTAGTCCAACAAAACCACAATCTGTGAGACAGATCTATGTCATGGTTCACACGTGTTTTATGTTTGCCTATGACAACAAAAATCAGCATTAGGAATCCAGACATCAGTACAGTTGGGACGCTCTGTGCAGGGGTGCACCTCCATTACCATGCAGAGGACTTTCCTGTCCCAACAATGACAATGTGTTTTTTTTACTGTCAACACAGTTACTAAAACCTGTCCTTTTTATTATAATGCACCATTTCTTAAGTAGGGTAGTGGTGACTTATACATATTGAAAAGGAATGTTTGGGCTAGACCTGGGCGAAATTTTTGTCCATCGGTAGAATTTGGTAATTCTTCATTATTCTTGTAAAGCCGAATTAATGATAAGTTCCGCCGCTCTACTGGCGGAATTACATTTTAAATTATTCAGTGACTTTCAAGCATAGACGGACACTTCCCTCTACCCACCATGTTTAGAACCACTGCAAACCCCTTAGCGCCCATACATGCTCCAGAGCTCACCACTTAGTGCCCTTCCACGCTTTGCATTTAATCACTGCAGAGTATGCAAGGGTGTGTGTGGAATTCAGTGGTTTCCAAACACAGCTGGAAGAGAGAGCAGCCCCTCTACGTTTAGAAACCATCAAACCACTGCATATCACTAAGGGGCAGATGTACCAACATCCTGATTTGCGTATCCCAAATAGCGATTTTTTAAAAATTGCTATTTGAGATTAGCAAATAGGGATGTATGTAGAAAATCAAATTTTTTTTGCGATTTCTTAAAATTCCTTAATTGCGATTTGCAAATTGCGAATCGCAATTAAGGAATATTTTCCCATTCATTTCTATGGGCCAGGGAAGTTATTCTCAATTTGCGATTCACAATTTGCTTATCGCAAATTGAGAATAATTTCAAGGGTGCAAGGGTGTTATACGGACACCCTGCTGCACCCCTAAAATTTACATGTGTGTGCATATGGCACACATACATGCGCCGCATGGTACCTTTACAAATGCCAAAAATTGCATTTGTAAAAGGAATCGCAAATTACCACCAACTACAAGTTGGTGGTAATTTGCGATTTCTTAATGTGAAATAGCAAAACTTGTTTGCTTCTTACATAGCATTTAAGGAATCGCTTTTTGCGATTCCTTAAATGCTTGCGCAAAATTAAGGAATTGCAAATTTTGTGATTCCTTAATTTTGCGATGCGATTTTCTTCAAACATCGCATTTGCCGATTTTTTTTGTCGCAAGTGCTTTTTTGCGAATTGCAGCGTTTGCGACAAAAACCCCAAATGATACATCTTCCCCTTAGTGTCCTTACATACTCTGGGCACCCGCCACTATATTCTTAAACAAAATTCATTCTCACATCCATTTTTGGATGCAAGGGTGCATTTTGCGCTCAGAAAATAGTGCCAAATGCTCACTCCGTCCTGTCGCTGAATTCTGTGAAATTTGGTGGAATTTTAATGCAATTCTGTGTGATAAAGGAACATTCTTAACTGCTGATGTTTGGGAGACTGTGGTTGGCTACACTGCTAGAGTATTACCAAATGCTCGTTTGCCCCGGCAAGGTAACATAGGAATCATGGGACATAACCTGATGAAAATAATGACATAATATTGCCACAGGCCATGTAAAACCCACCCAGAATTTCCTGTATTGGGACAATTTAAATTTCCGAAGAAGCTGAGAAGGCAAGGACATTTGTGATCTAACGAAAAGGTGCATGATGGTGGCTTGAAAGGTTAAGACCCTTCCCTTGTGTTCGGTTTGCACCGACTGAGCTTGGTGGTCCTAAACTGAATGTACCGTGCTGAGGAAGCCTCTAGGTTGCCTGGACGACGCAATCCTGCGGAAATGTTTTATTGGAATTGAAGCAAGACTCTTACAATCTGCCTCTATGAGCAATCTCTCCCTAACTCCTATTAAAGGTGCATTTGTCGCATTTTGTCCCCGCCTAGTAGCCTGGTACTTCAGGCTTATAATGGAATGCACCAGATAATGGCCTTGGACTGCTCATAAAAGGGCGCATTCCCTCTCTCCGGCAGCATCATTAATAATATTATACTGTTTTTTGAGGGTGAATGAATACAGCAGCGAGATTCACTTTAAATTGTGTGCAGTTGTAAACAATGTCTGGTGATTCACTGCGACAGGCTGATATGCTGAAACGTTTGATATGATTCATCGTAGCACACAACGTCATTTGTACTTTCAATAAATTCATTGAAAGGCAATATATTTTTTTTTAAGTTACAACGCCTGCAGTCTTACAGCTTCGTGTAATTGTTTTTAAATGTCACAAGCTCCGCAAACTGTAAGGGATGCTTCTTGTTGAAAAGCAGCAGATTTAGCAGCCGTGAACGGTTGAAGGAAATAATTCCCACTGCTCCTCAGGACCATGACAGCAGGAAGTACACTGTCACTGGTGGGCCACTGCACACTGCAGATCCCTGGCGCAGGAAGCCCGCTACCTTAGGGGTGGGGCTTCCGGTGCCAGCCCATTGTCAACACATGCCAAAGGAACAGCCTCTATTTACTTGTTGATACTCAGGGTTAAGAGTATGGCCTGAGCCTTCAGGGGGAAATGACATCTACTCGACAGTAACTGTTGCCCCACTGGAAAACACCTCAAAGACCTGCACTGATGGAGTCGATGTATTAGAAGTCAAATCTTTTCCAGGAGATATATTTGATTACAGGAAATCATCAGGGGCGCAGTTATAGCCGTGCACCAATTGGAGCTACGATTGGCTGGGTGACTGTTAGACCTGACATCCTTGGCATGGTATTTCCCAAATGCATTGCCTTTACTCCTGTTTTGATGATGTTGTTTATGTTCATCTTTGCACATAACCACTGCTAACCAGTGCTAATGTGCGTGTGCTCTCTCCTTCAAACATGGTAAAATAGGTTTACACCTATTTTGGCACACTTAATTTACTTGTAAAGCCCTAGTAGATGGTACCACATGTACCCAGGACATGTAAATTAAATGGTACTAGTGGTCCTGCAGCACTCATTGTGCCACCCACTGAAGTAGACTTTTAAAATATGTTTCAGGCCTGCCACTGCAGCCTGGAGTGCAGTATTAAACTGTAATTTTGACCTGGTCAATTAACCTTTTGCCAGACCTAAACCTACCTTCCTTTTTCATATATATAAGCCACCCCTAAGAAAGGCCCTAAAAGCTCATTTGGCAGGGTGCATTGTACTTAAAAAGTAGGACACGTGTACTTAAGATTTACACGTTCTGCAGTGAAAAACTCTTAAAGTTGTTTTTCACTATTGCAAGGTAAATCTATCCTATTGACTTACACTGGGTTACCTTATTATGTATAATGAGTGATAACCTTTGATTGGGTTCAGATAGAGAGATGGTGTTTTCACTCAAATGAATTGTGAGTCAAAATCATTTTTAATGGTAAAAAGTCAGATTTTAAGTCACAATTCTGAAATTGTCCTAACCATTTGTGCCTTCTGTCAGTGTCCTTTGTCATATGACTGTGAATGGCTCTGGTATTAAGATTGTGTATTTGTAGTGTTCTGTGCTGTGCCTCACTGGCACCTGTAGATAGAATTCTCCACCATGAGGATTCTAGGGCTATTGGGTAAAATGTTAGTATTTGTCAGTTGAAGCCTGGTGTTCTCTTGTGTCGCTGTGTTCACTGAAAGCTGTATTAAATCACAACTTCAACAATAACGTTTCCTGTGTTCCTGACTAAAATACTACAAATTTGATGGCGACGATTTGCGGACGAGAAACCACATCATTCACCTCGTACCTGTCAGGCAAGGCGCTGATCAGCTGATCCTTTCATCGAAGGTGCAGATACTGCGGAAACCTGCTTTATTTCGAAGAGACACGAGCGCATTTACGAGATAAGTCTGCAGCGCGTAAAACGCCGTTTTAATTCCTTGAGCGACTCGTTGTCTGTTCCTGTGTTGCGAATAAAAGAGGAACTGTCTGCGTGATTGGCATCCCGAGGTCGCGCATGGTTGGCAACGTTGTCACGCGTCAGTTACGTGAAAGTCGGCCATTTTGTGTGTTCCTCGCGTTTTCATCGCTTCCAGTACACGCAATTGGTTGGCAACGTGTGACAGCCTCACGTCAAGTCTTCATTCTCATTGTGCGCAAGGATTGGTTGGCAGCGTGTGTTGCAGTTTTCTTTCAACACGCAGAGACTGATGTCATTGACAACGTTGCTATAGTAACATTACACGTTCACTGGGAAATCCGTTTTTTTGACAGTGTTGTCTATCACCAAAAGGAACAAATAATTAAATCATAAACTTTAAAAAAAAAAAAAAAAGGAAAATAAAACGCATCTTTGGAAAGAGGGTGAATTTCTCTCAAACCAGCGTTCTATTCTCTGTGCAGGCAACTATAGGGTTTGTGTTCATCCCAAATCTCACTTCAACACAGCGACACAACACGGATAAATTGTTGATTTGGGATAGATATATATGTAAATAAACCCTTTAATGTACCATGCAGTCGGTCTCTCCTCCTCCACCTTTTCTTGAGACACCGGGTAATCCACCAATTGTTTGGAGGAAGTGGTTTGACACATTCGAAACCTATTTAGGAGCAATTGGCGCATCAAGATATCGCGCAGAAAGGAAGAAATTTTTATTACTACATTCGTTAGGTTTCGAAGGTAGAGAGATTTATAAACATTTACCCCCTCTAGTAAGGAATAACGCAGAAGAAGATGTGGATGAATATGTCGAAGCAAGGATGAGACTAGAATTAAGATTTGACATCAAACCCAGTCTTGTAGTAATTAGACATAAATTCTTTAAGAAAGAACAATTGCCTGGAGAAGACGTTGAGACCTATGTATCTAGCCTGAAACTGTTGAGTGCAGAATGCGAATTTGAGGGTTTCAGAGAGCAGCTAATCAGAGATCAATATATATGTAAATGCACTGACAAGTCGATACAACAAAAACTGCTTACCTTAGGAAATCCTACACTTGAAGAGACTATCCGAACTGCCAAAAGTATTGAGTTATCTAAGAAAGAAGTTAAGGAACTCGAAAAGAAGAGTGATGAAGCAGTTTCTGTAGTTAGAACCAAGGAGAACAGGGACAACAGATCAGTCCCTGGTCAACAACGCTTCGAGAAGAACAATGTTCCCAATTCTCAACGTTTTGAAAGAAATCCGTTTTCTAGGAGTGACATTTGTTATAGATGTGGAAATCTTTCACACAACAAGAATAACAAATTTTGTCCTGCCAGGAGTTCTGTTTGTCGTAACTGTGGAAAATTTGGTCATTTTGCCAAAATTTGTCAGAATCCTAGGCAGGGAAATTCTACATTTGTCAGTAAGTCTCAGGGTATAGGAAATGTCAATGGAGTAGGAAATGTTTCGGATATGCAAGATAATACAGGTATGGGTACAAGTCCAGTTAACAGCATCCAAGACGATCTCAGAGATATGGTTGTGGTGGTACATGAAAATTCACATTTGATTGATAATGTCAAAGGTGATGCAAAAGTGAGGGTCATAGCTGTGCGTGAGGATGGAGTCATCGTTGGTGACCCCTCTGATTGTGTTGATCCCTACGAAAATTTTGGTGTGGGTGATAAAGTAGTGTCCTTGCTAGTAGATTCAGGAGCAAGAGTAACCATGATCATCCAAGAATTATTTGGGGAAACGTGGCCAGAGAGAAAACTTGAACCTCCTGATAGAGCTCCTGTTTCTTTTGAAGGACGAAGAATAGCTCTGCTTGGTTATTTTGAGGATGTTCTACAATTCAGGGGCAGGAAAATTTTTGGGAAAATATATGTTGCAATTAAAGGGTTGAACATTTTGGGGTGGTTTCATGGAGGTTTGTTCGGATTGATCCTGAGACCAGGGGCAAAAGAGCAAGTTGGTTTAGCTGAACCTGATAACTGTATTGCTAGTCTTGCCGTTGTTGATTCTGATGACTACGTTGAGAGTCTGTCTTCCAAATTTTCAACTGTCTTTGGAAAGGGACTTGGGAGAATCAAGGACTTTAGTCATGAGATCAGAGTTAAAGATGGTGCCATCCCCATCAAACACAAAGTCAGAAGCGTTCCATTTAGTGTAAGGGATAGTCTTGAGGCCGAACTTATCGAGCTATGCAAGAAGGGGATCATTGAACCGATTGAGTCATCCTTGTGGTTGTCTCCTCTTGTTGTCGCCAGAAAAAGGAATGGTGATTTGCGCGTCTGTGTGGATTTGCGCAGCCTAAATAAAAACATCTGGATTGACTCACACCCTTTGCCAAAAATTACAGATTTGTTGTCCCTTAGTACCAGAGGCGCAAAGTGGTTCACTAAGTTGGACCTAGCTTCTGCGTACCATCAAGTTGTTTTGAGTGAGTCCTCTAAACATTTGACTGCATTTGTCTCTCCATTTGGCAGTTTCCAGTACTGCAGAATGCCGTTCGGCCTTGCGGCGGCGGCAGCTGTTTTTCAAAGGTTGATGAGTCAAATGTTTAAAGATACCCCTGGAGTAATTGTTTTCCAGGATGATGTTTTGATATTTGGCGAAAACAAAGAGGGTCATGACAGTTCTTTAAATCAGGTTTTGGAAATAATGCAAAACAAGGGCATTGTTCTTAAAAGAGAAAAGTGTGTCTTTCTAAAAGATAAGATGGAATTCCTTGGTCATTTTGTCTCACACAATGGGGTAGAACCACGTCCAGGGTTAGTAAAAGCAATTGTGGATGCATCTCCCCCAGTCGATAAGGCAGGTTTGAAGTCTTTCATAGGACTCAGTGAGTTCTACTCCAGGTTTATCAAGGATTATGCTTTAAAGGTTCATCCACTTACCAATATGTTGAAGAAAAATGTGCCTTTTGTTTGGGATAAGAACTGCCAAGAAATCTTCCTGTGGATTAAGTCTCAATTGGTGAGTGACAGTGTTCTTAAAGCGTTTGATCCTAATAAGGAGTGTGTGGTGACTGTGGATGCAAGTTGATTTGGTCTTGGAGCCGTTCTTACCCAGAAGAGTGGGCAGGTTGACAACACCATTGCGTATGCTTCAAGGGTGTTGCGTGGTGCTGAAGTGAATTTCTCTGTGATAGAGAAAGAGCTTCTAGCCTGCTGGTGGGCTGTGAGGAAATTTAACTCCTTTCTCTGGGGTAGTCACTTTATCATACGTACTGATCATAATCCCTTAGTTTCTATTTTGTCTGGTGAGAAGATTAAAGAACATACCCCGCGGATTGATAGGTTGTCGACTAAGCTACTCCAGTACAATTTTGATGTGGTCTATTTGCCTGGTTCGAAGAATGTCAGGGCAGACTATTTTTCACGTTTCCCTATTTCTGGTCATGACTCTGATTTTGAAAAGGATGATGATCAAGAAGATTGTTTTGTTGCTGCTTTGGATCTGGAGGGAATGTGTGCTGTCAATGAAGCAGAATGGAGAAGAGAGTTGTTGAAAGATGAGGTACTTGTCCAGGTCCTAAGTTTCTTAAAAAAAGGTTGGCCTAAAGAGAAAAATGTCTCAGGACAGTTCCAGACTTTTGTTAAAGTTGCTGATGAGCTCACGGTTGAAGATGGCATCCTTATGCGGGGTGGTAGGCTCATTCCCCCCGAGAGTTTAAGAAAACGTCTTGTAGATGGTGCGCATGAAGGCCATTTGGGGAAAACATTCACCAAACGTAGACTACGGGATGTATTTTGGTGGCCACTAATGGATGTGTGTGTGGATGTTCTAGTTGATGGTTGTGTCATCTGTAGATCGTCTGACAAAAGCCACAAACCTAGAACACCCCCTTTGGAACCTATTATTCTTCCCGAGAGGGCGTGGGAAAGGATTGGGGTTGATTTAGTTGGTCCTTTTAATCTTTTACCCTCTTCTTCACGTTTTGCCATCGTTGCCATTGATTACTACTCCAAATGGCCAGAGATTCGGTTTATCAGTGAGCCTTCCTCAGCCAATGTCATTTCTTTTCTTAAAGATGTTTTCCTTAGGGAAGGGTTTCCTTCTGTCGTTATGACGGATAATGGTGTGCAGTTTGTAAGTTCTGAATTTGAAGGTTTCCTTAAGCAAGGTGGTGTTTCTCATAAGAAGAGTTCACTTTATCACCCTCAGGCTAATGGCCTTGTTGAGAGGATGAACCGTGTGTTGAACAATTGTGTGCAATGGGCTATTGCCTGCAAGTGTGTTCTTGAAAATGCTGTTCGCTCTATGTTGTGGTTTTATCGCACCACTGCTCATTCGTCTACTGGTGTGTCTCCGTTCGAACTTCTAAGAGGGAGAAAACCTTCCACAAAAATTTGTCCAGGGTGGATGTCGAAATGGGTTAAGATGAATGTAATGGACGGGTTAGATGGATTTGTAAGGGACAATGTTACGAAGGTTCAAGCAAAACAGAAAGCCTATTTTGATGAAAGAAATAGGGCTGTACCGCATAGTATTCATGCTGGAGATGTTGTTCGTATTAAGAGCCCTGTTCACGTCACCAAGGGAAGAAGCAAATTCTCTGAGTCTTTAGTTGTCGATAAGGTTTGTGGCAATGCTGTACGTGTTAATAATAATCACTGGTGGAATGTCAGTAAAGTTGTGAAAGTCAATGTCAGGGAACCTGATTCCGTTAACCGTAACCTTTTATCTGATTCTCGTCATGATGCCAAGTGCTCTAACGATGTTAACAATGATGGTGTTGGTTTTCCTGGACTTCGCAGGAGTTCGAGAGTCCCTAGAATTCCTGCCAGGTTTAGGTAACCACTCAGTTCTCCACTCAGTTTCTATTTCCTGTTTTAGTTCTTACTTTACTTTTCCTCACTGTCATTTCTCTTTTCCTTTTCTTTCTTTCCTCTGTTCCTTCCCCACATTTTCTCTTTTCTTTTCTTCTCTGAGTTCTTCCTCTTTTGTTTATAGGAAAGAGGATAATGTAGTGTTCTGTGCTGTGCCTCACTGGCACCTGTAGATAGAATTCTCCACCATGAGGATTCTAGGGCTATTGGGTAGAATGTTAGTATTTGTCAGTTGAAGCCTGGTGTTCTCTTGTGTCGCTGTGTTCACTGAAAGCTGTATTAAACCACAACTTCAACAATAACGTTTCATGTGTTCCTGACTAAAATACTACAGTATTCCGTCCAGAGAGTGACACAAAATGGGACAGGATGGGCCACCCTTGCAGGATAGCTGGGGGCAGAGCTGTTCCCTGCCTCGGATACACTTTTGAGGACTTGCCTCCAGCACACACAAGGGAACCTGACACTAGTCTTTTGCCATCCCAGACATCTTGGAGACTTAACAGGGGAAGGGAAGAACTTTTGAGAACCAGATGTGGGGGTAGTATGGGGAAACCTCCCACTTCAAAGGCTGGCACCAGTTATGATTATCACACCTTCAAGGCCTCTGATTAGCCTCTGATTAGCACACTCCTGGACCTGTGGACATTACTGAAGAGGCTTGCCCCCCAGAGAACTTCCCTGCTGCAACCAGAGGACTGCCCTGCTGCTTGAGTACTGCCTTGCTCTCTGAGAAGGAAGACTGGATCTACTCCCTTCTTCCAATGCTAACCTGAGTGACTCTACGTGTCCGTTGGCTGACCTACTCTCACCTACAGGGACACAACAAGCTCCAGAGTCCTCTCTGCAGCTAGCTGCCCAGTAGACCCATTGCTCTAAACTTGCCTGGACCCGCCTGATCCCTGCTGGCCTCTGCTGGAGTGTTTCCTTGATCCCCTAGAGATGCCTCCCCAGGTCCTGGACCCTTGGCTAGCATCAGGTGAGTTCCTCCTTATTTTATTTTTATTTATTTTTAAAGTTTTATATAGCGCGAACAAGATCTTTGCAGATATCAGAGCGCTTCACAGCCGAAAAGAACAATGTGTGAATAAATGACAATTGGGGTGGGGGAGGTACATGTGGGAGCATAGTCAGCCAGATACATCAGTAATGATACAAGTACAAATAATTGATAGCGTAAACCCATAGGCAGGTCAATAACACGAGTAAATACAGAATGCAAAAAAAATCAGTGGAACTGAGTGGTACAGCGTCTGTAAATAACATCCCCAGTAATGATTCAAGTGTATTTAGCCATTGAGGATAGCTTTTACTTCTCTCTTAAAAAGTATGGTAGAAGAGATGAGCCTTATTTCAGGGGGGAGTGAGTTCCAGATCCTGGGTGCCATTCCTGAGAAAGAGCGTTTGTAAGTTTTTTCTTTGCGAATCTTTGGGGCTTTAGCAAGAGATTGTTTGTGCCTCTGGTGTTTCTGGAGGCTCCAGAAATCGTCAGCTTCTGGGCGAGGTATCCGGGTGAGCTCAGGTGGACAGCCTTGTGCGTCATGCAGGCGATTTTCAGATGTATTCTGGCTTCAAAAGGCAGCCAGTTCAGGGCTTTCAGGTCAGGGGAAATGTGTGAGTGTTTTTTTGATCCAGTGATGAGTCTCGCTGCGGCGTTTAGAGAAGCTCTTAAGGGCGCCGTAGTAGTTAGGGGGAGACCGCATAGGGCGATACTGCCGTAATCTATTCGAGGGATGACTAGCGCTTGTACAGCAGTTTGGAAATCTTTGGCTGGAAGGAAGGGTTTGAGTTTCCTTAATGTATTGATCTGGTAGTTCGCCCCCTTAGTTGCTTTGTTGATGTGTTCCTGCATGTTGAGGTTGGTATCAAGTGTTATGCCTAGCGATTTTGCTGAGTCCACGATGGTGGGATGAACATTGAGTGCGGTTAGGTGTTTAATGTAGATTTGAGTGGTAGTGATCTTCGCAGGAGGTGAGATCAAGAGGAACTCTGTTTTAAGAGCATTGAGTTTAAGATGATTAGCGGCCAGCCATGATTGGGTGCTTCTAATCATTGAATTCAAGAGCATAATGTCTTTGGGTGATTGTAGTTTGAGATAAAGTTGGGTGTCATCGGTGTACATGTGGAACTGAACATTGTAGCAAGGTGGTGAGAGGTTCCATAACTAGGTTAAACAAAGTTGGGGATAGGGTGGATCCTTGTGGGACGCCTAGCGATACCGGTATTGGAGCAGACATCAAGTTGTTACTCTTGAATTTCTGCGATCTGTTGTGTAGAAAGGACGAGAACCACTTGAGTACAGTTCCAGATAGAAAGGTGAAATCCAGAAGTTTTGGGCTCTTTACAACCACCAATGAGCCTGTTTGTTTCTAAACTCTGCTGCCTCTTACGACCACTAATACGAAGCTCCAGTAAACCCAACTCTCTGCACTGCCCTGTATGCTGTATGCTATATGCTATATAGTGATGACCATCTGCAGTGCCTTATCTGCTGTTTGTGGCCTCCTCCACCGTGAATGGAACTCTTCATGCAAAACCTTTAAGAAGGTAACTTTTTCAGCTGGATGACTCTGATCCCTGTATCCAGCCAGCACTCCATCAGGGTTGGCCTGAACTTGTGACTTCCCCCCAGTCTAGCACGGCCAGATGACCATGAGTGGTGCTTTGTGCTACTGAGGGAATTTAGAGTTGGCAGGGGCGTGAGGCAGGGGTGTGTCCTTGCTCCTTTTTAGGTTTCGTAACCTGGCGAGGGGCGAAGCCACTCCCAGATCGAAATCTGTTGTTTCTAATAGTGAGGTTAGGACAGCCTCTGTTTCCAATTGGCTAGCTCCATAAATGGAGGCTAGCCATTGGGAGGCAGAGGCTGTCAATCGCGCTTTCTCTCGAAAACGCGATTCGGGGGCGTTTCTGGTGCTTTTTTTAAGCCCCGCCCCTTTGTCCCGGGCCGCGCTGCGATTGGCTGCCGGCCCGGGACACCCCCGTGACGTCATTCCCGGGCCGCGCTGTGATTGGCTGCCGGCCCGGGACCTGACTTGTTGCCGCCTGGAGCTCATCTGGGTTCCGAGAGGGGAAAAAACGACAACAGGAGGATTTGTCGTTGGCCAGGCTTGTTCTAAATAGTTACTGAAGCTGATAGAGGTAAAATGTTAGTGTTTAAACCAACGTAATCTTATGATTGGTAATTTTCTCCGTCAAAAAGTGCACCCTAAAATGCCTGACAGGATTTATAAATCGGGTTTGAGTATTTAAATTAAATTTAACTGTGTGCGAAGACTTGCAGCAGCACATTTTGACAGAAGTAGCAGGAAAGCTTTCTGACAAGCTTTGTTTTCCGTACCGAGCAGCGAGAGATTAAAGATTTAACCAGGCTCTGAGGCGTCGGTGCACCTGAAGCGTGCGGTGCGTCCTCCTCTCCTGAAGGAGGCAATACTGTTGTGTGGCCGCTCTGGCTTCTGTCAAGTCTCGCTGGCACCCATGTGCGTCTATCTGGCTCTGCACGACTGCCGGCTTCTTAGGCTGTGAGCGCCTCTGCACTTCGTTGGTTACCCGACGTGGAATGTTTGAAGACATCGTCTAAGCCGCTCGCCGGTCTCGCACTGTGTGGGCCAACCCCGGGGCACCGCACCTAACCGGCCTCAGACTCTCTCCCTGATAACTAACAGGCTCGGCGACTCAGCCGTGAACGCTACTCCTGCCCACTACACTACTAGTTGACATGCTAGGCGTTTCTTCCCAGTCTTCTGATATTTGCCTCTCAACGTGAAGCCCACCCCTAACGGAACCGCAACTTTACCACACTTCACTGCATACTAACTTTATCCGTGGGGCAGGTAGAGGGTTAACTAACTGATTGGCAACTATCTCTTCCTCGCAGAAGTGCCTTACACTCTTTTCGCTACCCCCCTGATCTTCAACATACTTGTTATTTTCCCGTTGCTCTGTCGTCCCCCCGATGATGGCGCAAAATACTGGAGTCCATCCTCAGCAGCCTCATGCAGCCTGACAACGTGGTTATCCAACAGGTACCAGCCTCTGGAGGGAGAGGGCTGTGGGTGGCCCTTTAGGGAAGATGTTGCTGGGTTGAAGCTTTTACTTTTCTACAAGTTGGCGTACAGTAGGGGGTGGGCTGGAGACGGGCTTGTCTGTACGTGGCATTTCAAATGTCAGCATTTATCAGCTATGTAAATTTTTAGAAACAACAACGTACTCCTTTTGAACACTCACCCATTTGGAAAGGAAATTTACCATTTGCTTTAATAAACAATGGGCATCGAGACACGACTTGCGCACCTCAAGCTTTTTGAATGTTCCCATTAAAAAAGCAACTCAAATTATCCCTATCTAAAATACGCTTTGGTAAAAGTTGAGATCGCTGCTTCCGTCCCATGTGTTGACTTTATTCATTCTTGTTAACGACATTTTTATTTTACTTGCACTGTTGGCTATTTGCTGCTGATTTAGTTAGATATTTTTATCCTTGCTCACACTAGCAGTTAGCTCCCTGTTTTCCTGGTGGTAATAGGTTGTTTGGGCGATGTTTACTAACTAAAACTCACTTCTTGCGCCCCTTTAAAATGCTCTAATGCCTCTGGGCTAAGTCTGCGTTGTATAAAAACTGTAAAACTAAATAAGCATTGGCAATGCCAATAGACCTGGCATATGAATGAAAGTGCATTTTGTGTCATTGATGGGTTAAGGCACTCAATTCATTGTACATTAATTCTGTCACTTTCTTTGCACTCATGCATCCATTCTTTAATCAACTGGCTCGTTATTGCATTCACCCTCTGACACCACTACAATAAAATACATACAAACTCAATAATATGCATGATAAAATAAAAAAATAAAAGTCCTAAAACTAAAAACACTTTGGCATCTAAAAAAGTGGGTATTTGCTCTCAGTAACAAAACTAAACAAAGTAAAGATATTGTAAATAGTCTATTGTTTTAAAATTAAACTATGGTTGCCACATTTAGCATGGTGAGCATAGGACCCTCGTATGGGCATACCCTTGCCAAGGCTATGCACGGACATGGGTTCCTTGCTCACTGGAACCAAGCTGCACCTGATTGAAAAGGCCCAATGATAAAAAAAACACCGTCTTGGATTGCTTGTGTTCTGGTTCGTAGAGGATCTGGCTTGGCAGTTCTGGCTGGACTGTTCCTAATGTAGCAGAGTTGAGAAAGATTTGTGAATGGCTGGGTCTAATCTGGCGGGAGTGGTATTGTAGGCAAAGGTACACTGGGTTGGAGTGCTACAATGAACGATTGCCAGCGGTTAGACGTTTTACAAGTATCCTACCATCACCTTTTGTGTGTTGGATGTCCAGGGCAAGAGATTAAATCATTTGATCAAACAAGATTTGTAAAATGCTGCTATTCACTTGGAAGAGTATTGAGGTGCTGAGAGCCAAGTTGCTTGGGTGGGATCAGTTGATCAACCAAATCTTGTTTCCATCCGAATACCTGAAGAGAAGGTGATATATGGAGGTGGCGGCTGTTTCAGGACATGGCTAGGTAGGAGATGGAGAGTCCTCCACTGTTTTAGCAGATGCTGGGGGAGTGAGCGAGGGAGAGTGTCTGGAGGGTTTGTGGAAGCTCTGGCGGTGGGTTAGCATTTTGAATTTGCGTAGCTTGTGGATGGGAAGCCATTGGTTTTTTTTAGGTGAGGGGTGATTTCACTTTCATTGTGTACTCGGATGTGATTTCGGACTGCAGTTCTTCACCATGGGGTGGTGCACCGGCTCTGAAGAGCTCAAGCCTGATGGAAACATTTTGAGGGGGAGGGGGGGTCATTCATGAGCGCGAGCTACACAGACAAAAACTATTTAAATGTGCCTGAGCAGGGAGGGGGCGAATTCCAATGGAGGGGGCTGGGCGATGAATTACTGAGCACAAAGAGGCACTTGGTTGGCCAGGGGTGATATTTGTATGTGTAAAGGGTAATTAACAGGTTTGCCAGGGGGCGGGAGAGCGGGGGTGAAGGCAGCATTGCAAAATCGGAGGAAGTCACGAATCGGCCCCGTTTGAAGCTTCGAGCACAATCACCGCAGGGGGGGAAGAGACGTTGACCTTTGACACCTGCATGCAAGGTCTCTCCTTAAGGAAGTCGGCGCAGGGGAGAGACCAGATAAAGGGTAACCGTGTGATCTTGTCCACTGTTGCCACCCAGGGCTAATGGTGACATCTTAAACCACAAGGTCAAAGGTCGAGCAGTTTGTAAATACAGAAGGTAGCCCAGGACAATATTACACTTTACCCATTATTTGCATATTTTATTTTGCTTTCTTTTGGGTAGTTAAACCGAAGAAGTGATCGTCTTCAAAGTGCAGTTAACAATGGGCACTGTTTAGAATTGGAATATTCCGGTTTTGTTTGCCTTTCGTGAATGAATTGTTGCTAAAACAATGGACGCCAGGTTTATGCGATTCTGTGGTTGCTGCGTTTACAACATACTTGACGGTTGCTGCATTTGCCACATAATATGCCTAATTTGGAGATTTAAAAATCTGCTGCTTCTAGTTGAAATGGATGGATATGACACTGCCAGAGAAAGTGCTGCATAATGTACACGTGTTCCTGAATTATGCTGGTGGAGTGTGTCGTTATGTCCCTGTGATGTGTGGCGGGTGTTCTAGTGGCACACTTTCAGTGGGTGTATGTCGCGACTATCTGGGATTCGCGGATATACCCTGCCCTGAGTATGTTACTTAAACTGAGCCCACGTGAGTTTGTGTGTGTGGGGGGGGGGGGTGTAGTATATGATATTCCCTTGCGTCGTTGTGTGTGGAGGAGAGTTATGATCTGCCCCCCCCCCCCCCAAGCCATGCGACATCATATCGTCCCGAGGGGTGTGGGTGGGTGTGGAGGTATTGTGTGCAGTGTGATCCTTTTGTGCTGGGTGAGTTCTGTCATCGCTCCCATCAGTGTAGTGAACACAGTGCTGCTCTGAGGGTTGTGTGCGTTTGGGGGGTAAAGAGAGAGAGGTACACGCTGGGACTCCTTAAAGCTGAGTGTGTATGTGATGTGTTACCCTTGGGTGACTCATACCACACCGCTCTGAGTTGTGTGTGTTGTACCCCTCAGAGGCCTCGTAATATCGTATCATGTGTGCCGCGGGTATGTTGGACTTTCCTCTGAGCAGTGCACAGCATCGCCCTGACAGAGGTGTGTAATAACATTATATAGTGCCTCTCGTTATTGAAGTCTCTGTCGCCTTTACATTTAATGCAATGCCTTTCCGGGTGAGTTAAACAACGGGTTGAGGCAGGAAAGCATCCAAGGGTTCCTAAGCCTTAGGTTTGCAATTATCTTTCATTCAGTTTTTGCTTTGGACTGGGGACGCAGTTCCTTTCCTCGCACTGAAAGCAATCTCAGCAGCCAGTTGCAGTGGGTTCAAGGGAAATAGAAGTAACGCTTTTCAAAGACCTACTTTCTTCGACTGTTTGTTTTAAGAATGCTCCAACTTAACAAGTAAAAGGGAGTGAAGAGGTGTCAAATTCTATGTTGACTTCCATGTAAAGGAACTGGTGACTTAGAGCGTCTGATGATGTTCAGCATCGGTATTTGAGCCACGTGGTTCGCAATCCACAACTGTAAAGCCACAAGCTATCTATCACTCCAGCTGGGAAGCCAATTTCTGTATGGGCATACTGCACCTGACTGCAGATGCCACTAGGGTCATTCTGCCAGTCTTTGGTGCAGCTATTAATTAAAAACCTTTTGGTTTCTAATCCCAGATTCAGCATTTGACCAGCACTGTGTGATTTTGAGCAATTTAATGTGTGCTTCTATTATTACCAGCGTAAAATTGAAGCATGCTGTATACCAGCAACAAGGGTCTTGATGTACTTCAAGCAATAAGGGCCGCTCTGGGTGTGTGTTGCTGGCTTGTGTGTGTGTGGCTCTGGGTGTGGGTGTGTGGTAGGTACAATAGGTCTCGCATTTGCAAGAGATTAAGCTATTGGCATTGTAAATGACAATGCCATTTATTTATCTGTTTTCAAAACCAACACATAAATAAAAATGTTGTCATTTACAATGCCAATAGGTCTAACTTTTCCAAAGGCGAAACCGTTGCATTGTAAATGCTTGTTTATTTTCTATTTATATTAATAACCTAGAGGACACACTTCTACAGGAATGTATCGATATGCCAAACGCCTCAGCTCGCCGGTTACCTGCACTTATTTATGCAGATGATGCCGTGCTTATGGCGAGAACCCCCCTAGCCATGCAGATCATGATTTCGTCTTTTAGTGCCTTCATGGAGAAATTGGAACTACAAATAAATTGCACGAAGACATTTGCAATGAACTGTGGTGGCAATGTCCGTTTAAGGAAAAAAACCATGTTCATCAAATCAACTCCATTACAGCACACCCCAACTTTCCCATACCTAGGCATTCTGTTTGATCAAACTGGAAATTTGAAAAGTGCAATACAGGCTAGAAATCTATTATTCTCTAAAGCCATTATGGCTGTTAAATCTTTTAGCAAAAAAATGGGCAAGAAGCCAGTTAAAGAGCTTATTTACATTTATAAGACTAGTTGTGTCTCAGTGGCACTATATGGGGCAGGCATATGGGGAAACTTAGACGTCAGTAGATTACAGGTAACCGAAAATGTTTTTTTACGCTATCTACTGGCACTCCCAAGGAGCACGTCCAACTATAATTGCCACACAGAACTGGGAATTCCTTTTTTGGAAGACCTAATTAGAATTCAACCGCTACTATTATGGCATCGGGTATGGACCAACGAGAAATGTCATCTAAATAGACTCATATTGGGAGATGCGTTAAAATTGGACGGGGCAAAAAGGATAAAATGGTTTTGTTACATCAAAACTGTTTGTAAGAATATTAAACATCCAGAGTTTTTTGATGAGCCAGAAACTATGTCTAATATTACTAGAAAGATTTTGAAATCCTTGTGCCTAAACTTCCTTTTTAGTCTTAGACAAACAGGTGAAATGTCAAGAAAAACTGTGATTTCTCATCAAATGGTCACTAATGTAAGGACTATCCAGCCCTATCTAAATCTACACATGAAAGAGCACGAAAGGTTCTTATTGATTAGATTTAGGTTTGGAATCCTATTTAGATTAGTAAGTCTCCCAGCCATGAATGACTGGGCAAGGGTTTTGCCTAAATGCTCCTGCGGTATCATCTCTGATCAATCGGATATACATATCTTATTTTTTTGTAGATTTTATTTGATATCTAGAAAGAGATGGATTGTGCCAATTTTAAAATATATGAACTTGAGACATTGTCGCCCCGCCTATTTGGCCATACAGACTTTGGAGGATATTTTTACTGTTTCCTCCGTTGCGACATTTCTGAAAAGTGTTTTTCATTTGCGTAAAACAATGATAATATGATTTTTTGTTTACGTATTTATAAACTGTGTTGTTTGCTCATCCTTTACTTTTTTTTTATTAATGTCTGATCTTTGTAAATTTTATTGTGATTTTATGTACTTTTATGGCTATGAAATATAGCCGAATGAAGTTTATTGACTTGACTTGACATCAATTTATAAAAAATTGCTCTATTTTTCTAAATTGGTTTGGGAATTTTCTTGTGTTGAGTTTTCACTTTATTCCTGTTGTGAGCTGCATAAATACTTTACACATTGCTTATAAGTTAAGTCTGCGCCCATTCGCTATCCCCTGCCTCCCACCTCCCAGCTGCTCCTCCCTCCCAGCTCCCCTTAAACTAGCAGCAGCTGCGCGGCCACGCTGCGGCCAATCGCGTAGCGGGTGCTACGCTGGTGCCCCGAAGGCGCGCCTAAGGCAAGCCCGTCTGCACCCGTCCGCGCCTGGTCTGCACCCAGCGCCAGAACCCCTGGACCCTGCGAACGCCACGACACCAGACTCCACTATGATGCCAGCAGCCTCCACGCACTCAACGCCGGCCGAAACCACACCTGCTTCCAGGCCACCCCGAAACGGACCCACGGACCCTTCTCCTGCCGCACCTGCAGCTTCACCTGCGACAGAACCACCAAACCTCCACGGACTGGACCCAACCACCTCCGCTGCATTCTCCTCAACACCCGCTCCGCACACAAACACGCTGTCGAGCTCTGGGATCTGTCGACACCTCTGCCCCAGACGTGGCCTTCCTGACCGAGACCTGGTGGAACGACTCCTCTGCACCCGACATAGCCATAGCCATCCCGGACGGCTACAAGATCACCCGCAGGGATCGCGCCAACAGAACCGGAGGAGGAATAGCCATCGTCCACAAGTCCACCCTCAAGGTCACCACCCACGCAGACGACACCCTCAACACCGCCTGCACCTTCGGATCCACACCGACCTCAACACCACCCTCAGAGGAACACTCATCTACAGACCCCCCGGACCCCGGGCTCAGTTCAGCGACTCCATCACCGACCTCGTCAGCACCCATGCACTCACCTCCATGGACTACATCCTCCTCGGGGCCCTGAACTTTCACCTCGAGAACAACAACGACGCCAACTTCGCCACCCTGATAGACAACCTCGCCAACCTCTGCCTCAGACAACTCGTCACCGCACCCACCCAGGCCGCCGGCCACACGCAGGACCCCGGCTTCTCCACAAGCACCCACGTCGCCTTCGACCACACAACCGAACTCCACTGGACCGACCACCGCTGCATCCACTTCACCTTCAAGAAACCAACCACACACCACTGCACCCAACAGCTGCCTCGCCGCTGCTGGAGCAAAGTCACCGAAGACCAGCTGATCACCACCCTCGCCCAGAACCCACCCACCGACCCCACCAACCCAGACACCGCAACCCTCAACCTCAGACAGTGGATCGACGACTGCGCCAACACCCTCGCCCTGCTCAAGAAACCCTCCAACAGCCATGCCAGCAAGAGAGCCACCTGGTTCACCGATGAACTCCAGACCTCCAAATGCGCATGCCAGAAACTGGAGAAAATATGGCTCCACGAGCGCACACCGGACAACCATGCAGCCCACAAGCACGCCACCCGCAGACATCACCACCTCATCAGATTAGCCAAAAGATCCTCCTTCAAAGACCGCTTGGATAACACCACACACGACAGCAAAGAGCTCTTCAGCATCGTAAAGGAACTCTCCAACCCCAGCGACAACGACATCCCGCCCTCACAAGAGCAGTGCGACTCACTAGCCATCTTCTTCCACCACAAGATCGCTGACATCCACAACAGCTTCAACAACACGACCGCCCCGAATACGCCAGACTCCATCACCCCTGTGAACACCACCAGCGCCATCCGCCTGACCTCCTGGTCCAACGTCAATGACGACAAGACGCGCAAAGTCATGAACTCCATCCACTCAGGATCTCCGTCAGACCCGTGCCCACACCACGTATTCAACAAAGCAGACGCAGCCATCATACCCCAACTACGGAAGGTCTTCAACATCTCCTTCGCAACAGCAACATTCTCAGAAAGCTGGAGGCACGCCGAAATCAACGCCCTCCTCAAGAAGCCCAAGGCAGACCACAAGAACTTCCGGCCCATCTCTCTGCTCCCGTTCCCGGCAAAGGTCACCGAAAAAATTGTCAACAAGCAATTGGCCCGCCACCTGGAAGACAACAACATCTTGGACCCATCTGAGTCCGGATTCAGATGAAACCACAGCACCGAGACAGCCCTCATCGCTGCCACAGACGACATCAGGTGGCAGGTGACCCTTGACCCTGCTCGCAGGTCCGGTCGCTCCACGCACCGCATGGCTCCCCATAGGTGACCAGGACTTCTGTCCCATCACCGCTGCTGCCGCGAGTTCGCCGCAGCTCTCGTGTTTCTGAAGTATCTTTTCTTAGTTTTGCATTTGCATTGTGCCCTGTTTTTGCTACTGACTGTTTATTTTCTGTTTATTTTCTGGCTTATTTTTCAGGTCTCTCCATAACTGTTTCCCCCGTTTCCATGCCCCCCGCTCCCCACTTCCCGCCACTGCTCCCCTGCGGCCGGCCCCTTTTTCTTCTGTATCACGCCCCCCGATGCCCATTGGCCGCCCCGCTACCGCCTCCCAGCTGCTCCTCTCTCCCACTTCGCCATTTATGGAGGACGCCGCGCGGAAGCGCAGCGGACGCGCCGCTGGCACACCAAAGGCGCGTCAAAGGCAAGCCCGTCTGCGCCCATCCGCGGCTGGACCGCGCCCAGCGCCAGAATCCCTGGACCTTGCCGGACCCAGACCACCCGTCTGATATACAACACCGCCACCCTCAATGCACTCAACACCAGAGGAGCGCCCACCTGCTATCAAGCCACACCCAGACGCACTCACGGACCCTTCACCTGCCAAGCCTGAAAATTCACCTGCCTCAAACCCCGTCCCCCACCCGACAAAGCAAATAGCAACAACAACCACCTCAAGTGCATCCTCCTCAACACCCGCTCCGTTCACAAGCACGCCATCGAACTCTGGAACCTCCTCGACTCAACAACACCTGACGTCGCCTTCCTCACGGAAACCTGGATGAACGCCTCCTCAGACCCCGACATCACCATAGCCATCCCGGACGGCTACAAAATCACCCGGAAGGACCGCATCAACAAAACAGGAGGGATTGCCATCATCTACAGGAACACCATCAGCATTACGACCAACACCGAAGACACCATCTCCTCCGCCAAACACCTACATTTCCAGATCCACACCGACCCCCAGACCACCCTCAGAGGAGCACTCATCTATAGACCCCTGGGCCCACGCACACAATTCGGCGAAACCATCGCCGACGCCATCAGCCCACATGCCCTAGCCTCACCAGAATACATCCTCCTAGGAGACCTGAACTTTCACCTGGAGAACAACAACAACAACACCACCACCACCCTGCTTGACAATCTCGCCAACCTCAGACTCAAGCAACTGGTGGACACCCCCACCCACCTCGCTGGCCACACCCTCGACGCCATCTTCACTGCCAGTAACCACGTTGCCTTCAAACACTCCACAGGACTACACTGAACCGACCACAGCTGCATACATTTCACATTCAAGAAGACTACATCTCACCACCACATGCATCGGATCCCCCGCAGATGCTGGAGCAAAGTCACCACTGACCAGCTTACCACGTCACTGAGCCAGAACCCACCTGCTGACACCAACATACCCGAAACCAACGACGCAGCTCTCAACTTCGCACAATGGATCACCAACTGCACCGACGACCTCGCTCCACTGAAAAACCCCGACAGCAAAACCACCTCCACAAAACCCTCATGGTTGACAGACTCCCTCAAAACCGCAAAGAGAACCTGCCGATCACTTGAAAATACCTGGCGCCAAGAACGAACAACAGAAAACATGACAGCCCTCAAGGCCGCCACCCGCGAATACCATCAGCAGATCCGGAACACCAAGAGAACATCGTTCAAAGAGCGACTGGACAACAACACCCACAACAGCAAGGAACTCTTCAGCATCGTCAAAGAGCTCTCCAACCCCAACGCCAGCAACAACGACATCACCCCTTCGCAAGACCTCTGCAACTCCCTCGCCACGTTCTTCCACCGTAAAATTGCAGACATACACAGCAGCTTTGGATCCCAAACTCCACTCCAGGACAGCAAACCAACGACCCCCGGCATCAATATGGACTCCTGGACCCCCATCAGCATTGAAGACACCACCCACGTCTTGAGCACTATCCACTTCGGCTCCCCGTCCGACCCATGCCCCCACCACATCTTCAACAAAGCCGGCACCACCATCGCACCCACCTGCGGAACGTCATAAACAGCTCCTTCACGTCAGCAACCTTCCCTGAAAGCTGGAAACATGCAGAGATCAACGTCAACGCCCTCCTGAAGAAACCCTCAGCTGACCCCAAGGACCTCAAGAATTTCAGACCCATCTCGCTCCTCCCCTTCCCGGCTAAAGTCATCGAGAAGACCGTCAACAAACAGCTGACTGCATTCCTTGAGGCCAACAACTCGCTCGACCTCTCCCAGTCCGGATTCTGAGCCAACCACAGCACCAAGACCGCCCTCATCGCAGCCACAGACGACATCAGAACCCTAATAAACAATGGGGAAACAACAGCTGCCCTCATCCTCCTGGACCTCTCAGCAGCCTTTGACACCGTATGCCACCGCACTCTAATACACCGCTTCAGCAACACCGGAATTCAAGGAAAGGCCCTGGAATGGATCCTCTTGTTCCTCTCTGGAAGAACCCAGAGAGCCCGCCTCCCCCCTTCCGCTCCGCGGCCACCGAGATCATCTGCGGCGTCCCTCAAGGATCCTCACTCAGCCCAACACTCTTCGATATCTACATGAGCCCCCTCGCCACCATCGCACGAAAACACAACATCAACATCATCTCCTACGCCGACGACACCCAGCTGATACTATCCCTCACCAAGGACCCAGCCACCGCCAGAACCAACTTCCAGGAAGGGATGAAAGAAGTAGCAGACTGGATGAAGCACAGCCGTCTCAAGATCAACTCGGACAAGACGGAAGTCCTCATCCTCGGACAGTCCCCATCTGCCTGGGACAACTCTTGGTTGCCATCGACGCTGGGAACCGCACCGACACCCACGGACCACGCACGCAACCTGGGCTTTATCCTGGACTACTCACTCACGATGACCAAACAAGTCAACGCCGTCTCATCCTCATGCTTCAACACCCTGAGAATGCTCCGAAAGATCTTCCAGTGGATCCCCACAGAAACCAGAAGAACAGTCACCCAGGCACTAGTCATCAGTCGACTGGACTACGGGAACACCCTATACGCAGGAACCACCGCCAAACTTCAGATGAGGCTCCAGCGCATACAAAACGCCACCGCACGACTCATCCTCGACATCCCTTGCCACAACCACATAACCACCCACCTGAGAAACCTTCACTGGCTCCCCGTGAACAAAAGGATCACGTTCAGAATGCCAACCCACGCACACAAAGCGCTCTGCAACATGGGCCCGACTACCTCAACAGCCAACTCTCATTCTACACCCCCACCCACCAGCTCCGCTCCACCAGCCTCGCCCTCGCCATTGTCCCACAAATACGCAGAACCACCTCCGGAGGAAGATCATTCTCCTACCTGGCAGCGAAGACCTGGAACTCCCTGCCCACTCACCTACGACTGACCCGTGACCATCTCAGCTTCAGGAAGCACCTCAAGACCTGGCTCTTCGAGCAGTAGCAGCCCCCCCCCCCCCCACCTCCCCCCCAGCACCTTGAGACCCTCACGGGTGAGTAGTGCGCTTTATAAATGCTTTGATTAATTGATTGAGACAATGGCGAAACATCTGCCCTCATCCTCCGGGACCTGTCGTCCGCCTTCGACGTGGTCTGCTATCGCACTCTAAAGACAGGCCTCCTAGAAGCCGGAATCCAAGAGAAGGCCCTTGACTGGACCGCGTCCTTCCTCTCCGGCAGAACCCAGCGCGTCCACCTCCCACCCTTCCAATCCAAAGCCACCAACATCATCTGCGGGGTCCCCCAGGGCTCATTCCTCAGCCCGACACTGTTCAACATCTACATGGCCCCCCTCGCACAAGTGGCCCGCCATCACGACCTCAACATCATCTCCTACGCCGACGACACCCAGCTCATCCTCTCCCTCACCAAGGACCCACACACCGCCAAAACCAACCTCCACGAGGGAATGAAGGCCATCGCCGCCTGGATGAGGAGCAGCCGTCTGAAGCTGAACTAGGACAAGATGGAGGTACTCATCCTCGGTCCCACCCCCTCAGCCTGGGACGACTCCTGGTGGCCGACCACACTGGGAACAGCACCAACACCCACTGACCATGCATGCAACCTAGGATTCATCCTCGACTCCTCCATCTCCATGTCTAAGCAGGTCAACTTTGTCTCCTCCTCCTGCTACAACACCCTCCGCATGCTCCGCAGGATCTACAAGTGGATCCCGACCGAAACAAGAAAATCAGTGGCACAGGCCCTCGTCAGCAGCAGACTGGACTACGGCAACGCACTCTCCGCAGGAATCCCAGCCAAACCCCTACGACGACTACAACGCATCCAAAATGCCTCTGCCCGACTGATCGGCAACGACCCCCACCGCAGCCACATCACCCCTCACCTGAGAGACCTACACTGGCTCCCTGTCGACAAGAGGGTCACCTTCAAACTCCTCACCCACGCACACAAAGCACTCCACAGCGCCGGACCAGCCTACCTGAACAGCAGACTCAGCTTCTACAACCCCACCCACCCGCCAGCTCCGCTCCACCAGCCTCGCACTCGCTGCTGTCCCCCGCATCCAATGAACGACCTCCGGCGGCAGATCCTTCTCCTACCTCACCGCCAAGACCTGGAACACCCTCCCTACCCACATACGGCAGAGCCAAGACATACTCGCCTTTAGAAGACTCCTCAAGACCTGGCACTTCGAGCAATAGCAGCACCCCCACCCTCCCCTCAGCGCCTTGAGACCCTCACAGGTAAGTAGCGCTATCTACAAGTACTCTGATTGATTGATTGATTGGTTCATTAATACAAAGCCTTTGCTATTGGGATGAGCGCTGTAAGGAAAAGTGCGCTCTGACTGTACTACTGACAGTGGTTGCAGTGTAAAAATGTGTTTATGCCTTTGTAATGCTCACTAATTATATGCAAATAGCTGCATAAGCTTGAAAGCAAAGTTGATGATCCTTTGCTTTTAAATTAAAATGTTTGGTAAAAAAATGCAAATAGGAAAAACACGTTCTGCTAAGCTACTGTGAAATTGTAGTAACATTTCTTTGAAGCATTATTTATTAAAATGCGTTCATGTATGCTAATTTCCATAAAATATTCACAATGGAAAATCAGTGGAACCAGTTTCAATAAGAGCATTTGAAAAATGAAAATAAAAAAGAATTGGCAAAGCTAATAGGTCTGATATTGGTGGTCAGCCTTTTGGTTTTGTCAGTTCATGTCATGTTTTGATATGGTTTTTGTAAAACCTTGTGGGAGCTGCCAGGCCCTTACTGTTATAACTAACATTTGCAGAAAGTAATATTATTTTTTGGTCTCAATAAGCCCACACTGCCACAGTAGTCCCTGGCACTGAACAAAACTACGTTGTTTGCTGATATGCTTCTTGTGAAAGAGCAGAAGCCAGTCAATGGATGGATAGAGGGAGAGATAGAACTTTAATAAAACCAAAATGTTAACTCCAGATCTAATTAGGAGCTCAATTCTTAAAGAAAGTCACAAGATTTCACCCATGGTATATGCCTTTGCGTTAATGCAGATTTGCGGCTTTTATGAATTCACAAGAGCTTATAGAAGTAGGCCAGGAAATCGTACTCTGAGAAAATATTTGTGAACTGCTTTTTAGAACCAGCAAGTATACAAGTGTAGATTTTCTCATGCGAAAATCTGTTGAGCATTTACAAGTTCACTTCCCTCCAACCACTTTTTTATCCTAACCCTGGAAGAAGATTTACTTCTGTCATTTTCAGGTGTAAATTTCCAACCTTTCTCACTATGGGAAAAGATTGGAGAAGAGCTGGCGAAAACCCCAAAATCATGGAATTTAGTTATTTCCACAGATTCAAAAGGGAATTCTAACCTTGGAACTATTGCTTAATGCTTCATCCAACCCGAGTATGTAGATCTGCGGTGACGCGGAAAAATAAAGAGATTGCTATAATCAAACCCTACCATAGAATGAGCCCTTGCATATGATGTTGCTGCCATAATTTGTAGCTGCACTACGTGGTACTAAAGTGGATTTCTCTTACAGGACAAGTATATTTATGAAGCAATATGTCCCTTGGACAAGTAGATATTTCACTTTGGATTCCAATGTCATGTAGGCACTGGATGAAAATGGAGTGGGGCTGCAGAGAGGTTCAGGAGGATGAGGGGTTGTCTCCTCTGTACACAGTCATGTGAAGGTCATCTGTGACAGTGATGTAGGAAGTTTCTGTGCTGTAGTTTAGTCTGATGCTAGACTGAGTGGTGTCAAGGAGTTGGTGATTGCTAAGGTATTCAGTGAAGTGTTCACTGATAATTTTCTCGAAGCCCTTGATTGAGAAAATGTTCAGGGAAATCAGTCTGTAGTTGACAAGCATGGACGGGCACATGGAGGGTTTCTTCAGCAGTGGAATGGCAGTTGAGTGTTTCCAGGTGTCTGGGAAGTTCTCCAGAGAGGTGGAGGAACCTAGAATGAGTGTGAGTATGGTTCTGATAGGTAGCAGGACTTTGTAGTAGGTATTGTAGCAGCAGGGGACAGATGGAGTCCCTTAGTGGATGGTTTTCATTGCGGCGGTTTCTTCTGTGCTGATGATGGGCCATGTGGTTAGCATTGGTTATTTGGTTGATTGATTGATTGGCTTTATTTCGATATAAAATTATCATAAAAGCTGGTACAACAAGTATAAAACACAACATTTGTAACAATCGTTTACAAGTTATACAAAAAGGGAAAGAGGGAAGAGAGTGTTAAGAACAATTAAAACAAGAATTAAATTGGTAAGGAAAGCCTTCTTACACGAATCAACCATGCCCACTTTAAAAATTTTGACACAGCACAATCGATCAAGGTTGATGTGTCGGACATTAAAATACGTAACGCCTCTTTGTGCTGGCGGGTACCTAAAAGTCTGCATAAAGGTTTAAGCCAGCGCCTCCTGGGTGCACAGTAATCAGGACATTCAAAGAGAATGTGGGCTACCGACTCTACACGAGTGGGACAACGCACACAAAAAGGGGAAAACTGATAAGAGGATTTCCATCGGGCAACCAATTCACCTAGTGGTAAGGTCCCCACTCTGAACTTAAAGTATAAAGCACGGTCGAAAGGGATTGAAATCATATCTAAGTAAGGTTCACAAGCCACCACATCTTTAATCCTTACAAAGGCTACGGTGGAATTACAATGACATGGGTCTGAAAGTAGTTTGGAAGAGACCCAGTTCCAATACAATTTCTTAATCATGGCTTTAGGTGGAGCAGTTCTCAATACCCAAGCATCACCTAGACCTAATTCGGCTAGTAGCCATTTTACATCCCTCAACCATTTGATCCTGGACCAACCTTCCATAGCCATAACCTCCGATAGGGCTTCTGCATAGGAGGCAAATTCGGGGGTCCGCCACAGCCGAGCCCAAAGAAGCAAGGGGCGTAGTTGCGCTTGGTCCTTGCTCGATCTGAAACCTAGATCCAATAACACGAGTACTGTAGGAGTGCTCATCGGGAGAGCCATCAGATCTTTCAAAAATTTGCTCTCCGATTTTGCTAGTACGTCCAGGTTGCAAGTACCCCACAACTCCGCCCCATAGAGGGCAGCACTAACCCCTCTGGCTTTATATATCTCCATAACCGGGGCTATAGGTTTGCTTGTAGAGGAGCTTTGTTCCTTAAGTAATACTCCACCCACTCCTTTGTGACTGAGGAGCATTTTTTGGATATGAGAGTTCCAGCTAAATGAGTCATTAAGGCGGATGCCCAGATAGTCAAATTCAGACACCTTCTCTCCAATGGAACAGAATTCAGAGCCGGAGGTTGCTCAGGTTTTTTAGGTGGATTCATAATCAAATACTTGATTTTGTCAGTATTGATTACCAATCCTCTCAATTAACAAAACTTCTGAAAACTGCTCAGGAGGCTCTGAAGACCCATAGGGGACTTTGAAATAAGGAGGGTGTCGTCTGCAAAAAGCAGAGTTGGAATCCGTTTGCCCGCCAGGGAAGGAGCATCCGAGGGATTTCTTGACAAATGCTCAACCACTCTGTTCATATAGAGAGAGAACAGAGTGGGAGCTAGCACACATCCCTGGCGGACGCCCCTTCCCACAGGGATCCTATCGGTTTTTTCGCCATTCATGCCCCATCGCACCTGCGCAAAATTTCCCGCATGGGGTCTCACGAGGAGGGATAGGATATACGGGGGCAACCCCAGATCCGCCAAAACCTTCCACAACTCCTCCCTTGGAACCAGGTCAAAGGCAGTCTTAAGTCTATAAAGGCCAGGTACAGGCTGCCTTTGGCCAGCACCACCACCTTCCAGTACAAGAGGGCCAGTCTGAAGGCCTGTTCAATAGTCCCAGTTCCAGAACGGAATCCAGCTTGGAGATCCGACAGGATCTTATTGTCGTCTACCCACTGGAGCACCCTTCCCAGAATCACCTTCTCTGCCACTTTTTGGGAAGAGTCGATGAGACCTATTGGCCTGTAGTTGGCTGGGTTGTCCCGACCCCCCTTTTTAAATATTGGGACAACCTCAGCCCCCTTCCAGGATTCGGGAACGGGCGCACCACTATTAATGGCATTGAGCAATGATGAAACTAGCTTCCCCCACTCCTTTGGGTTTGCCCATAGCAAATCGCCCGGTATCCCGTCTGGCCCTGCTGCTTTTAAAGGCACCAGTGATGCAATTACACCTTCCACCTCTCTAGCAGTAAAGGGAACACCCTCTGTATTCCCAGTGCTGACAGTCAGAGAGAAGGAAGTATTAGAAGCCGCCTCGGTAGGAGTATAGAGAGACGAGAAATGGTTGAACCAGTTCTGGGCAGGAATGTTGCACGTCATTAACCCTGTGCGTAGTTCGCGTAGTAGCGCTACGCGAAGCTACGCGAAGTGCACTTCGCACTACGCAAACTTCACGTAGCACTACGCGAGCTGCGTAGTAGCATGTTCGCACTGTGCAAGATGCGTTTTCAATGATTGCACAGTGCGGACAAGCATCCGGCACTGTGCAAGCATTGAAAACGGCATCTTGCACAGTGCGAGCTGTAGTTTTCTGCTGCTCGAGTAGATTATTACTCGAGCGGCAGCTTTCTCAACGCGAACAGGTAGTTTCTCATTGAGAGCGGTCGCGAGCATGCGCAACCACTCACAATGAGAAACCTGACCTCCTCGCGTTGAGAATCTCGCCGGGATGTCATTTTGCTTGCTCGCGGTCGCGAACATGACGTTCAGGACCGCGAACAAGCAAAAAATGACCGCTGCACTACGCTACGCTGCACTACGCATGTTAGCACTGTGCTACGTGCAGCTCGCGTAGTGCGAAGTTGCGAAAACTTCGCAAACTCCGCGAGCGTAGCGTAGTGCTTCGCCCAGGGTTACACGTCATCAGAGTGCTATCTGGCCTGTCCCTAGATCTTATAAGGTTCCAGAAGCCTCTAGCATCCCTACCCGTACTTGCCTCCTTAAGATCCGCCCAGAACCTGTCCTCCCATTCTCTCTTTGCTGCAGTAAAAGTCTGGGAGTACTCTTTCCTAGCCAGTTTGATTGCAGCCTGGGATTTGCTTTTGACAGCACCTATCAAGGCATTTTTCTTCCCCCTACATTTTTTGGTATACCACCCCGGCGGTTTGAGCAACTTCTTGCTCTTGCCAGTTCGGGAGGTCTTAATTGGGAGAATGAAAAGGTCACTCAGGGCCTTGGTGGTGTCACAGAAAAGTGCTGTGACTTCCCCAGGCAGAGGAGTCAACGAGTCCAGATTAGACTGAGCTATATCTAAGAGTGCCCCAATCGCTAGCACTTTCTCTTCATCTATGATGAGCTTACTCCATTTCAATCGTCTGCCGCAATTGGAAGGATGTACCTCCTGAAGGGTAGGTGCTAATTGAGACGTGTGCACCCTCTGGGTCCCAATCCACAATGGATGGAGAACAAGAGAGAGGCGATTGTGATCACTCTCAACTGAAGGGAGTACCTACATATCCTGCAGGAAACTCCAAAGTTTTATGTCAAGGAGGATATAATCTATCCTGGACGTATGGTTGGCCCTATTATAAGTATGGGCTCCAGAAGGGTCTGACATCATCCTTCCATTAACAGCCCTAAGGCCAAATTCCATATTTAGGGAGTTAATTTGAATCACCACTTGAGACCACCTCTTAATGGGAGGTATAGTTAGAGCTGGTATCCCTCTCCTAATGTCTTCGTCAGCGGTTCCCAGGGTGTCCTCCAACCCAAGGGGCTCAAACGTGTAATTTAGGTCCCCCGCGACCAGGACATGGGAGCTGTTGGGACGCTGCCTAAGCAAAGATTCCAACCCTGATACTATGAGTGAATGCGAGCCTCCTTTCGTGCCCCTGGCATAGATATTAAAAATGTCCATGATCAGCCCTCTCCTCGGTCCCTTGATTGATATACTCAATAGATCAGTTGAATTTGACACATGCTGGGTAACTTGACAGCCAAATGAAATAGCGACCCATATAAGGAGGCCACCTGAGGGGCGGCCCTTCCCCGAAGGGGTACACTGCTGGTACAAAGAAGGAAGAGTAGCCCACCTTGTGACATGGCTCCCTACTCCAAGTCTCTTGGAAGATACAAATAGAGTAGCCTTCCACAAGGGTATTCCAGTCAGGTAGAGCCAGCTTCCTCAAAATACCCGCAACATTCCAGCTGAGAATCCTCAGGTGTGGATCCGCCACAGCAGGCTCCATGCGAGGTTTAGGGCTAGATACCCCTCCCTCTCAGGGAATGTCCAAGGTGCACTTTCTCCTTGTTGGGACCCAACATCCAGATTGAGATCCTGATCTAAGGGGCTGCGTACCACTGGTGAAGATGGACTGCTGGCATTACTCGGGCCTAAAACATAAGGCTCGAGCACCGGGGTCGGGAGCAAGGGAGCCACCCCTGGGAAAATATCGTTTCAATAACCTGCCATCCTCCCATAATGCCCTGACCATACAACTGGGGGATGTGGCAGAGGGGAAAAGCGATTCTCAAAAGGAGTAAAATTGTACATCCATTCCCCACCCCAATTAATACCAGATCTGTGACCTACAGTTCTCGGGTAGAAATAGGTCAAGTTTACTACCCCGATACCTGCGCCAACGGACCCTAAATTCTGGTTACAAATTGTTTGAGCAACCCTAACGTCCTTAAAATTAACCACCACACAATCACCCTCAAAATGCTTGTGCCCATAGCCAACCCACCCCACTCTTCTCACACCTAGTATCAGGCCGTCTTTGTCCCTAGACAGAGGTCTATTTGTCCTTAACCAGTGCATAGTTTTGTTTTTTAGCATTTGGTAGGATTCTTGCTGATCTGCCTTCAAAGGTGGAACATTAGTAAGGATAGCAACATATGGCAGGCAGTCTGGGGGTAGGTTCACAGGTGGTATTCTAAGAGCCTCTTTAGGGGGGGAAACATCGGGCTGGGTAGCTGGAGGTGGGTTACAAAGGAGGACAAGACGGTTCTAAGGAGGGACCTACAAGCCCATTAACAAATCAGAAGCCAGCATTTACGAAGGACAATGACACAAGTTAATGACAAATATGGGGGGAGAGTGGGCAGGGCCTCGAGTCGATACTCGAATACAGTATGCTTCTCAGTGCAGCGCATGCGCTGCCCAGGCTCGACCTAAAAAGTAGGGGAATGGTATATCATAAATCAAAAAAGTATAGGCATGTCAAGCCCCTCCAATCCCACCCACTTCGTTCACTGGGTAAACACAAGCGTTTTTTAATGCAATGAGCGAAGTGACATTTTGCTTTTCCCTCCATTAGCATTATTCCTATCATGGCTTAGTTAGGACAACATTTCTCTAGGTCCTCCAGCCTAACTTACGAAAAGACAATGTTTCAGCCAGAGTGGAAACAGAGACAGACAGCTATTAGAAATGTGCAGTGACTGATCATGTGCATCTGAAACTGTGCCCTCCAAGGTGCAGGACCTCCACTTCATGGGGGTAGATAAGGCCTATATGCCAGCCTGTCTTCAGATTGTATATTTCTACTACGTTAGAAAACAGTCTGTTTTTTGACAGAAAGCTCAAAACCAGGATGTGAAGATCCTCAAAAACGGTAGTGCTTTAAGACCATATAAATGGAATACAGCGCTATAAAAAAACGAAAGAATCAAATGTAATTTCAGTAGTTGTACTTTGCAGAAGTGGTCTGTTAGTCATAGTATAGTGGCAAGAAGCTGAAGGGTAAATAGTGCCATGTATAAATCATATGTATTGATTGAGATGGGCAGGAATGGATAAAGCATGTGGTGGATGAGAAGAGCTGGAATGAAAAGGCGAATTTAGCAGAAGACAGGAAGTATGAAGCGGAAAGGAAGATGGAGATGCAAAAAGCAGATCAAGAGAGAGCACGTGGAGTTGAAAAGGATGAAAGGGATACAGTGGAGGCTGCAATATAGACGGGAGAGTGTTTCTGGGCATAGTATGGTTACATTCACATTGCTGCATGTTTGACTTACCTCTCCACTAAAGCTCTTTATATTGTGCTGCATTATTAAGCAATTTATTAGTGGAGCATCCAGAAGGGCTATGCTGGTATACATAGCAGAGGCTACTAAACTGACAGCCAGGTAAATGACCTTACTCAGCGTAAGGACATGTGCATAACCTCAGTAGTCTGAGTGCTGGTTGCCCACCCGTCCCTACCCTAAAGGTGAGAAAATTATGTACTATTCACGGACAAGAGCAAGATGACCAGACCCTTCACGATTAGTAACTCATTTTTAGACAGCTATTCATACCACCACGTTACTGTAAATAGCACGTGTGGGTTACTATCACATAATTTAAAGGCACCAGAGATTTTCATTTTGCGACCTTAGAAACGTGAAAGGGTACGTCGACCTTGCACAGGGAATCTAACTTTTACCTGCAGAGCACACAATATTGCCGCAGGTGAGGTGACGTCCCAGGAAACAAATAACAGACAGGTTGGGAGAGGGGGGTTTGGAAACATAAGAGATGCCGGTGCGAGAAAGAAATGTGGGAAAAGAGTGGCAGGAGAAGCGAGGAAAAAAGATCATAGGATTTGTCAGCGATGGAGGTTACACACGGGTGAGTTGGAGGGAAGACAGGGAAAGGACAGGATAAGAGAGAGTATAGAAGAAGATAATCGCAAAACTGTGGTGGGGGCGGGTCTAGTTATTGAGGGCCCCTGAAGGGACTGCAGAACCCACGGGGTTACACTTTCCAGGAGCTATCATTTGCAGTTCCCCGCTGTTTACACTGACAAGATTGAATCTGCCAGCTTTGTTCCTGTTGTATGCTAGTCACATACGCTGCCAGGGATGGAAACTGTTTGCAAACAAAAGCGTAATTTGTTTTAAAATTGCGTTTTAAAACTGAAGTACACTTCCTGTTGATTACACTTCCCGAATAAATCTCCAAGGTTGTGTTTAGAAAATCTCTCTCCAACAGCTGGTGTTTTGTAACCTGGGCTTCCCAATACAGTTGTAAAAAAAAAAAAACGAGGACAACGCACGTCGTACAGTTTTTCTACAGGTTATGCGAGTGTTGAGCAAAACACTGAAAATAATAACAAGCCAAGCTAGCATTGCAGTGGCGGCTGGTGACATTTGAAAGTGGTAGGGCGTAAAAGTTCAGGATGAGTGCCTTGGAGCGAGCGAGCCAAACTTGTTGCTTGGGGGGGGCTTGGAGGTTCCCCCCCAAGAAAATTTTGAAAAAAGAGTGGGGAAATGGTGTGTTTCCATGCAAATTTGAGAAAGCAAGAAGGTTAATAAAGCAATAACAGCCTTTGAGATAACAATGCTGAGTACCTCACAGATCAGTGCGCTGCACATGCTTTTCTTGGGCTGGAAGACATACCAAGCAGCATACTTAATGCACTGCTGCAGGATGGCTAGAGAACCAACATCCCACCCTGGAAGATATTTCCCAAGCCTGCTTATGAAGGTAGACAAGACTGAGATTGCTCTTGCATGTGTGTTCTGGGGCAGAAATGTGCCCTTACGAATGATATTATTCATGACAAACTCACTTCTGGGGCATTTTCCAACCCATTAAAGTTTTTTGTTCACCCCACGAGCCAGGCACTTTTTACATCACTCGCCGATACCCTCACCACTCACACACATATTAATCTAAACCCTCACACACACCACACATAGTTGTTTATAAGTGCTCCCGCGTAGACGTAGGTCTCAGCACGCCGCATCCCGTAGAGGGGTGCGAAGACCCCAATGATGAAGCATGACACCAAGGGGCCTGTTGGTGTGTGAGGGGTATTTTAACAACTTGGGTGATCCCAACCATCGTAGGGAAACCTCTCCATTCTACAAAGTGGATTCATCTTGTTTATATATACTTACCTAGGGAGAACGAATCCATTTTTTGAATCTCTCTCTCCCCCCTTTGTTATTTACTGCATTTTCCAACTCGCCAGCTTCCTGATCCCTGCTCTGCCTCCAACGCTGGTCCCTGCAGCTTCCCTCCTGCCGCCGCAGCACCCTAACATCGCGGCTGCCGAGAGGAGGGAAACTACACTCTCCAGGCTTCCTTGTGCTACTGCCGGATTCGCGCCCGGAGGCGCTTGAAAAGCGAGCTCAGCCCCCGCGTCGCGGGATCGCGCGTGGGCAGCGCCGGGAGAAGCCCGAGACAAGGGCGGGACCGTCTGTGGCCATCCGAGGCAGGACGAGGCTGGGCTGGGCCACCCCTCTAGCGCCTTGCCAGGACACTTAGGAACTGCTACTGAGGTGCTTGTAACTATGCATATTTTTTGGGCCAATTGTTTAAATATTATATAACTTTAGTAGTAGGACGCTTTGCGACCCTACATTTTACTGTTTATTTTCAGATTTTACGACTATTTTGGTGTTTAAGTTAGGGCAAAGTGCATTGTGTGTCTTTTAACATATTGTAGTTATGAGTGACAAGGGTAACATGCCTAAGTCCGCTTCCTCTCGCCGTATTACTAGGCTTCAGGTTGCTACGGCACAACCCCTCCCAAGTCTTACTGCCATTGATAAGATGTTACAGAAGACTATTGGAGTTGGGGTTTCTGCAATAGAGAATACGGAGAGGCGATTATCTATCACTCCCACCATTCCCCCCCTTCAAGCCGTTGGGGATTTTTCAGTTGGTACAATTAACCCCCAGATTTTAGTTCTTCTATTATGTGCTCTTTTGCTGATTTGCCTTGTACGCAAATAGTTCAAGATGTAATTGACATCCCAGAGGCCTCTAACTCTCCCCCACAAGCCGTAGCTAGAAAAGCCCCTAAGCCTCGTATGAAAAGTAAGAAAAGCAAAAATAAAAAACTGGTTATAACATCTGTAAATGTACCGGATGATGTACAGCCTTTCGCTGGTCCTCCCTTACATAATCTGGGAACTCCAGTCTGGGTGACGCATCTCCTATCTGATTTAGAAGCCCATATTGAGCAGATATTGGTTCCTATTTTAAACCATTGTCATCTAGATTAGATAGATTGATTTCCACAATTAATAATGCAGGCTTATGGAGAGCCCAGTTGAGTAGTCCGCCTGGGAACCCCAGTACCACTAAACCTACTGTTATCCCCGACCCAAAAATATTACCAGGCGGCAAAAATATATCAGCCCCATTGGCTCAGGGAATTGCTAATTCTACCCATGATTCTGTGTTACCCTCGACTAGTGCTGGCATAGTTGAGAAGGGGAAAAGCACTGTGCCGGGGGGGGCATATAGAAAACAGAACAGATGCAGCAAATCGCCATCCGAGGTCTAGTAGAGTTAGTCTGGAGGAGAGGACCCAATTAGTTCTGCCTAACTTGGACCTTCCGGCCGAGTCCCTACCATATGTTGTGGTCCTTGCCGGGGTTCCCCCTCTAAGCCAAGGGAAAAGCGAGGATCACACTGAATTAAAAAACAAATGCATACTATGGCTTAATTCAAACAGGCCACTTCCCCCCAACACCTTTGGTGAAATATTGAATGTAAGAAGGGTGTATTGGATAGGGACTGGGCCTAAAACTATCACGGGAAACTACGTAGTAATTAATTTTAGGAGTCCCCAGGCAGTAGAATACATAATAATAGCAACAGGTCACAATTCTGGTCACATATCCAAATTTTCCCTCTACATTTAACATATTTCTATTTACCCCCCATTGGAGAACTGGTAAGAGGAGAGGTATCCTACAGGTGGAGGGTCAGATTATTGTGCCACCAAAAACTAGACAGGGAATAACACCTTAGGAGGTCTACCAACCACACTCCTCTTTACTCTTTCAATTTCCACAAAGAAATAGGTACAGCGTGTTGGTTGGATCAGGTCGAATGACGCCGGGCGCGGCAGAATACTTTACCTCAAATATGTAGTGGTCACGGGGAATTGGTAGGTAGTGTTGCCAGTAGTACCCCTCAGGATCAATTAAGTACTAGCATAGATAGTGTTGAATCAATTCCAAGTGGGAGAGACGGGAATAAGGGAGTAATATCGGCTGTCCCTGCAATGAACCAGAAGGTGATACAATTACTCTCCTGGAACATTGCAGAGCTAAAAAAAAAAAGTGGTCTTACCAGAATGGAATAACATCATCGACAAATTTGACATTTGTATGTTCCAAGAGACATGGAGCTTGCCCCATATATAAATCTGTGTATTCTACTTTTTATACCCCTGAAATAAGTTCAGGGAAGGGTAGACCAGCAGGGGGCCTCCATGTTTGGATTAAGAATGCATTAAACTGGAACATCACTGTCCGCAAATCAGTATCTGATGATATTTTACATCTTTCATTCCAAGGGTGAGATAGGGGCAGCAAGATAGATTAATACAATGTCTATGCAAGGGGATCTGCTGGGGCCCAAATGTCACATACGATAACAGTTCTAGAGTCAGAAATAGCTAATAGACCTCCGTTATCTAAAACTATTGTAGGAGGTGACTTTAACTGCACCTTTGAACCCCTAAGTAGGGTAGATTCCCTGTGGATAGAGGAGGAAGACTCTAGACGGTTTATACCAGCCCTGATATTAGAACCAATTAAAAAATGGTCCCCGAGGGCAATTCAGATCAATGCCCTGACCCTAGAATACAATCTGAGAGCGCTAAATGGAAGGACAAGCTCTGATCCATAGACTTATTGGCCCATCAAGAATAGACTATATCTTACTGGACATTGATCTGTGGCGAGATCTAATTAATATGGAGGTAATACCATCCCAGGATAATGACCATAACCCATTGTGCATGAAGCTAAGGTGGGGGACAAAAAATGAAACAAGAATTAAAGCACCCCTAATGCAAACTAAGGAAGTTGTTCCCTTCAATTCCAACCGCAGACTAAAATGGGAAAGGATGCAATCCCAGGAAGGGAATTTGAGCAAGATTAGTGAGCACTTAGTAGAGATGATTGCTGACCTAGAGCAACTTGCAGTGGAACCTGTAAGTTACAGGGCCTTTCTTTCCTACTAGTGTACAAAAGTGCAATAGAGAAAGTGGGCCAATATTTCATCATACAGGGTAGAAGTGGCAGACAGAACCACACTCTGGTAAAATCAAGTAATCCCTGGTACTCGGCTCATTGTAGGGATAAAAGGAAGGCACTAACGGCAGCTTTGCTTAAAAAAAATCCTTCACTAGTTAGAGCGGCTAGGAAGGACTACGCCAGGTCCTTGGTGCTAGCTAAATGGGAATGGGAAGAACAATATTGGTAGGATCTTAAATCCGCTTCCCAGATGAAGAACTCTTCCCTATTCTGGGATCTAATCAACAAAACCAGGGGGAGGGGGCACAGAGCCCATCTCGAATCATATAACAGAACAACAGTGGCACTCACATTTTTATGAGCTATTCGGCGGATCAGTCGAGCAATGCTCTCTACCATTGGTACTTGATAGCGTGGGCAGATTACGCATGGTTGCTGAAGACCCCTTCTCTGTTAATGAGGTAAAAACGGCCATTAAACACTTGGCCCCGACAAAGTCGCCAGGGCCCGATGGGCTCCCCGGGGATCTCCTTTTAAATGACCCTGTAACATGGGCAAACCTCATTTCCCTAATAGTGAACCTGATTTCAAGGGGCCACCCAGTCCCGGATTCTTGGAAGGGGGCTGAGGTGGTAACAGTATTTAAAAAGGGGGGGAGAGATGACCCTGCCAACTACAGACCAATCAGTCTGATAGACGTGATTCACAAAGTGGTTGGCAGGGTCATTATCTCCAGGGTAGGGTCCTGGATGGAAGAGGAGAACATCTTTTCCCATTTCCAAGCGGGATTTAGACAGAAGGTAGGCACGATGGACCAGGTCTTCCGATTTTTTGCTATTTATTGGAAGACCATGACCATCGGGAAGGGTAGCCTGTATTTGGCGTTTATAGATCTCAAAACAGCTTTTGATCTAGTGCCACGCACCAGATTATGGAATGTTTTACAAACAATGGGGCTCCCTGTCACCCTCCTTGATTTCATTATGAAATTACACGAGGGGAACTATGCAAGGATTAGATGGGGATCCCAGGGCCAGCTGACAGAGAGGGTGACTGTGAGTAGGGGAGTCCGCCAGGGATGTGTGATGGCGCCGACTTTGTTCTCCCTCTTTGTGAATGGGGTGGTGGACCATTTGAGGGAGGACCCAGCTGACGCCCCATCCCTGGCGGGGGAAAAAACACCTATCCTGCTCTTTGCGGACGACACCCTCCTGATTTCTAAAACCCCCACTGGCCTTCAAAAGCTGTTGGACCGCTTCAGCTCATTTTGTGAGGATTAACCCTGGGCGTAGTGGGCGTAGTGGGGCTTCGCGGAGCTACGTGAAGTGGGCGAGAAACTACGCCCACCTCCGCACTCCGCGTAGCCATACTACGCACCGCAGGCCTCCCTCCCGCCCTCCCTAAATACTTTAAATTAAAAGTGGAAAAGAATTAAAAGGCACTTACCTTGCCCGCCGCTGCCCGCCGCGTCCCCGGGGCTCGCTATCTTCATGGCTGCCGTCTTGTGTACTAATGCGCATGCGCGGGTGACCGCGCATGCGCATTTCTCGTGAGAAATGCGCATGCGCGGCCGCTCGCGCATGCGCATTAGATACACAAGACGGAAGCAATGAAGATAGCGAGCCCCGGGGACGCGGCAGGCAGCGGCGGGCAAGGTAAGTGCCTTTTAATTCTTTTACACTATTAATTTAAAGTATTTAGGGAGGGCGGGAGGGAGGCGGGTGGCGGCCAGCTACGCTCCGTCTGCGGAGCGTGCGTAGTGCCGGATTCTACGCCTGCTACGCAAAATGCGTAGAAGCCGGCACTACGCACACTCCGTGCACGGAGCGTAGCCGCCCGCCCAGGGTTAGTGAGGATAGAGGTCTTATCATTAATACCTCTAAGACAAAGCTTATGGCTTTCTCCCCTTCTAAGAGATTTAAGAACAATGTCTCCCTTAATGGCACCCCACTGGAGTTGGTAGACTCATTCGACTATTTGGGGGTAAGGGTAAATAGTCGGATGAATTGGAGAGACCATTTGGCCAAAATGCTTTTAAATCATAAGCGTGTATCTGGAGCGACCCTGCGGGAGCAGCAAGAGTCAACAAGCAAACCTGTAGCTCCGGCCCTTTCTGTATATGAGGGTCAAGCTCTGCCCTCGGCACTTTACGGATCAGAGTTGTGGGGGTTCGAGAATACTACTGACCTAGTGAGATCGGAAAATAAGTTTTTCCGTGAACTAGTGTCACTCCCCACCTCCACTCCGTTAAAACCATTACGACAAGACATGGGCAGGCGGTCATTAAGGGACATAGATTGTCTGCGCCCTTTACTTTACTGGGTTCGATTAAGGAGGACTCCAGAACTCTCAGATTACGCGGCTGTCTTGGACGAATTACTCACTCTTGATTTGAGCAACAAGATCAGGTGCTTGAATAATCTCAGACAGCTGGTTTTAAAATTAGGATTGTATGAAGTATGGGCCAGCCAAGCACCCCCGTCCAAGCAAGTAATGAAGAAATTGTACTGGGATTGGGTACTGGAGGAGGATCTATGTAGAGGGAAGGGGGGTACCCTCTCAGAGCGGTTCCTAGAGTTTAAACCTGGAAGGAAACTTGAACCGTTTCTTGATTTTATACAAAAACCCCTGGATAGATTACTCTATTTAAAATTAAGATTTGGGATCCTCCCGGTGAACGAGTTTACGGAAGGGTGAAACAATTCACGCTCACCAGCTAAACCTTGCCCTGGGTGTGCTGCCCCTAAAGAGTCCGTGGCTCATCTCCTCTTTGCATGTCCAGCATATAGGGGCGCAAGAAAGACATGGCTAAAGCCAATATGTAAGGCGCTGGGCCTTAGGTGTCACCGGATGGCCCTGCGAGTATTTATTACTGATACTTCCTCCCTAGTCCTGATCTGTGGAGTAGGAAAGTTTTTGGGTAGTGCATGGCAGACTCGCATGTGCAGGATAAAGTTCATGCCCCAATAGACGACTCTTTTTATGGACTTGTGTACGATGTTTTTATGTCATATTGTGTTTTTATCGTATATTTTATCTTTTTTTTTTAAATTGTGTGTAACATTTTTGTATTTTTAATCCACAGCTGAATGTATGTATGGTTTGGTGGTCTTTTTGGTATTGTAATGAATGTCAAGTTTTATGATCAAATTTTATCGAATAAAGTTACTAATACTACTATTATTCATGTAGTGAAGCAGCACTTCAGTGTATGAACAGCCTTGTGGATCAGGCCTGGAGCAAGGTCCTTTGTAGGTGCAAGATGTTGGCACTGAAAGTTGTGGTGAATTTGTTTGAGGTGTAAAGAAGGATTGGAGATCTGACTGCTAAAATGAATAAGTGTGTGCTTTGTTCTTAAATGGATGTAAATTGCAATATGTTGTATAGTGTATTCTAATCTCCCTATCTGTCATCTATCTTCTCATGCATTACAGCTTGCCTGTATTTAGAATGTTATAGATGTCATAGAATACTTACTAGAGATGAGCCTTCACTTGGTGATGGAAGGCTGAGCATCCAGGAGGACAGCTCCTGGTGGGGCTTACTTACCTACTTAATTAACCATTTACCTACCATCTTGGTTCACCTGTACCACCTGTAACTTCAGCTACAATAAATGATAACTTGGAACTACACCTTGACTCCATGAAGATTATTACATTATTACATTGGCGACGAGGATGGGATACGAACCCACAACGGTGACAACTTTATTTATTTTAATTTATAGTTTGAAATTATTATTAATATTTAAAACTGAGAATTCCTTCACTCATAAAGCTTCAAGTGTTTTTAATATACTAAGCTATGATGTACTATTGTTCATGTTGTGATACCTTTTAATATGAAATTGTGCATTATAATGTTAAGTTACAAGTATAGTTATAAATTATTTATATAATTCTATGCAAAGATTAACTTAGTGATGTTATTTACTTCTAATGATTTCAACAATTTGCGCAAAATTAATTAGTGGACACTATTTGTCTACGCCTATTGGGTTGAGATTTAATTCATACATAAATGTCGGGTTAAAGTGAAAAAAATTATCATTATTTTATTGATGCATGCTTTATTAATGGACAATATTTATGTCTACAGCTAGCTTTGTTGGGTTAAAATGAAAATATTTTTCATTATTTATTTAATGCATGCTTTATTAATAGACAATATTTATGTCTACAGCAGCCGGTTTAAAATATGAAATATTGACGTCATTCTTTGAATTCAGCGCTGTTTTATGATAGTTTAGCTCGAGCTCTCTCTCTATATTAATATTATATCTTCTTTTTAATACTCTTAATTAATCCTGTGCGTAGACGTACGTCACATGGAATTTTGGTTTTATGGTATTCATGATACTTAAGTTTTCATGCTTTTATATTATTGCTCTAATTTATTTTTATTGCTGATTACATTTTCTTATTCTGATTAGGTGTTATTCTTTCACCTTACTTGAATTTCACCTTTACTTGAATTCCTTATTATATTTATTCATTCTAGTTATATCTCCCATTACCTGGTTCATAGTTTCACTATTACGCCAGTCTGGCCAATTGGTGTGGTTAACGATCCCGTGAACCATGTATTCTATCTTCTTCTTCTTATTAATGTTTCTCTGCAATAAGAAAAGGGGATGTGTGTTCCTTGTGTCTTGTATTTTATTTCATTAACTTTTTCTATATCATTCCTCTTTTAGACATATCTATTCTAATTCTTATTAGTACTGTTTTTCTACATTACCACTTCTTCCTGTTTAGTGCATATCGTTATTCACATCTCTCTTCTCTAGTGTAAGAAAAGGGGATATGTTGTATAGTGTATTCTAATCTCCCTATCTGTCATCTATCTTCTCATGCATTACAGCTTGCCTGTATTTAGAATGTTATAGATGTCAAAGAATACTTACTAGAGATGAGCCTTCACTTGGTGATGGAAGGCTGAGCATCCAGGAGGACAGCTCCTGGTGGGGCTTACTTACCTACTTAATTAACCATTTACCTACCATCTTGGTTCACCTGTACCACCTGTAACTTCAGCTACAATAAATGATAACTTGGAACTACACCTTGACTCCATGAAGATTATTACATTATTACACAATACTTACTACACACATGTTGTAAAGGGGCCACTGACAGTCAGAGTTGTGATTCATTGCTGTGAACTGGTTTAACTCACACAGTGAACAGGTTTAGAAAAAAGAACATTAAGGCTGCAGTTTGATTTCATTTTGTAAGAATTTTAATATGGAGTTTCTCCTGAGGTTTCATGTCCAGTCAGTGAGCCAGGGCTCTGACTTGATGATGTGCATGTGAAGGTCAGAGTAAAGCCACCACACCTTGTTGATGCTCTGGTAAGTCTAAGAGCCCCCAGCCTCTAAGGGAGGGGAGGGGCACTGGGGATATAAACATTGCTGATGAACAGGGCTGAAGAAGATCCAGGTCACTGAGTAGTGTGTCCCTCGTGTTTAATTTCAGACCGCTGCTCAGGCTCGGAGGCCTCTCTAACCAGCGCCACGCCCCCACTATTATTCACACACGCCTGTGTAGTGTCCTCCGGCGGGGTAGCGTTGCAGTCTAACCACGCTCGGGGGCATCACGTTAGCGCTGGCACGTGTCGTCACGCGCCGGCTATAAAATAAATAGGCGTGGCCTGGCTCCAGCAGTCAGGACCACACGGTGAACCAAGCAAGCAGTGTCCCTCATTAATAGCGACCACTGCGCTAATTATATGCATGCGCGCGGTGCATATCACAGACTGTCCGTGGATGCTGCTGATTAGCAAAGGTCGATTCCATGCACTGCAATTAGAAACAAGGTTTCGGGGCAACTTACACACTGAAGGGAGAGTGGGAGGTTTGCCAAAGACATGCATGGTCCACAATGGAGGCTGTTGATATTTGAAAGTGTTTTTGCCATACTTCGTTTTTCTCTGTATTCATTTCATATCCGTTTCCGCCGATAAAAAAAAAAAACATAACTTGCTGACTCGCCAGTCCATGCGATTATTAATACAACAAATCCTTGGCGCGACTGAGAAACATCTCCAACTCCCTCAAAACCGTCACCCGCTACCTCTCGCACGAGCTTCCTGACGAAACCCCAGCCACAATTCCAGGAAACGCAGAAAAAAACCATATCCACAGCCACTTGTTCAGTTAAGCGCGGAGGAGACTCTGCCCCATTCCCTTGAGCTCCCAAAACTGGTCAAGAACACAGAAATATGGCCCCTGGGACTCAACGCAATGCCAAGGCCCGCCCGAGCACACACAGGACGAGTACAGGGGGAAGCGAGCGAGAAGGTGGGGGGTGGCATTGGGGCACACCATGCCAAGGACACCAAGCTCCCAGCTCTGGGACAGACCGGCTGGGGAAACTCCAGAAAGACGTACAACTTGACCTCACTGCAAGAATGTGCGAGACCGGCGCTCAGAAAGCAAATCTGGCTCAGGTGACTGAGTGGGCAAATGCACCCGCTGCAAGAGTCAGTTTTCTGATCTTGTGGTCACAAGTGTGAACCCCAGTGTGTCCACTCAGCTGCGATCTGGACATGCATGCACAAACAAGGTCTCAATGATACCATGGGAAACTGCATTTAAAATGGGTTGCTGTAGGACGGGGTCACGCTAGGGGTAGGTTATAATTAAAAATAATAAACTTACCTTACCAGGTCCCGCTCTGCACTGCCTCAACGCTCCTGGCCAGGTCCTGCCCCGTTTTTCACAGGAAACAGCCACAGGCAGCCTCCCTCTCCTCCGCCAATCACAACGCTGCAATGGCAGCATTGTGATAGGAGCGGTGTAGGCGCACAGCGCCCCAGCCGGGAGCCTAATCGGAGGCCCTTTTCTCCATGTCGGCTGCAAGCAGTCAGGTTCCACAACAGTGGGGAAGCCACTCCCCCCTGTTCACGAGCAGGACCGCCCACCCGCCCTCCCACAACTAGGCACTCCAGGCACTTCTGCTTTCTCGCAGTGCGAGAAGCAGAAACATAAAATGGTAGTTTTACCATTTTATGTTTCTGCTTCGCGCACTGCGAGAAAGCAGTGGGGTGATGCCCCATGCCCCTAAAGAGGAACTGCCACTGCAGCATTGTCCGGGACATCCCGGGTGCATTGTCTGGAAAGTGGTAGCACCCACCCCCACTTCCCCTCCCCCGCAGCCCACCTTAATGAACACAACACATCCCCCTAACATCTACATTTGTTTATTGCTAAGAAGTCCTTGGGTTCGCGAAATAAAGCTGAACAGCTTAGCAGAACTCGAAAAGCAGCCATTGGAAGGAAAACGCCAGCAGAAAGGCAATCGGGGACTATCCCACCAATGAAACCATTAGTTTACAAACTGTAGGGGAACGTTTGCTCAAAGCCAATACATCTATGAGAGAACATGAAGCCACTGAGAGAAGGGCAAAACAAGATTCCCTGAGGGTGGCAGCACAGGAAAGCTTAAAGTGCCAAGAAGCAAAATGGAGCCAGGCAAGTGCAGCAGAATCCCAGCTCGAGACACCCGGCATACAAGGGCAGGTGTGCACCCACCTCAGTCGGCATAACTAGGGGAAGGCATAGGCGAGGCTAAAAGCAAGGGGCATGGCCAAGCAAAGAAGGTGCGGGAAGACAGGCTAAACCGGGGGCGTTGCTCGAATGAAAAATAACGGGACACTTACTGAGGCTAGGGGTGGCGAGTGAGAGAAGAAGGCGGAGCAATGATTTGAGGGGAAGAGTGGGACTCTGAAATGGATGTGGCCCACGGAAGCTCTTTATGGGTGGGAAGACGGGCTAAACCAGGGGCGCGGCTCGAATGAAAAATAACACGACACTTACTGAGGCCAGGAGTGGCAAGTGAGAGAAGAAGTAGGAGCAATGATTTGAGGGGAGGAGTGGGACCCTGAAATGGATGTGGCCCACGGAAGCTCTTTTTGCGGGGGCAGAAGAGTGGCGAGATGGGAGGTGGGAAGAGAGGCTAACACACGGTGCGCTGTGTGATGGCCAACTAACATGTTCTCAGAGTGAAATCGCCAGAAGGAGAACTAAACACAGAAAGGATGGACTTAGACAGAAATGTCCCAATAAGAAGCCAGCATTTCTGAATGCCACAGATAGTAGCTAATGGCAATCTGTGGGTTTTCCAAACCCCACAAAAGAGATATAACAGGTTGATCAAGCTTGACCTAAAAATTTCAGCAGCTACAGGGGGAGCAGGTAATGGTCTAGGGCACGGGTACTCATAGTACGGTCCGAGGGAGGGACAGACAGAGGGAGATAGGGAGAGAGAAGGAGACAGAGAGGGAGACAGAGGGAGGGAGACAGAGGGAGGGAGACAGAGACAGACAGAGGGATACAGAGAGAGAGAGGGAGACAAAGGGAGGGAGAGGGAGTGGGAGGGAGACAGAGGGAGGGAGACAGAGGGACGAGATAGAGGGAGACAGAGGGAGACAGAGACAGAGAGGGAGACAGACACAGGGACGGAGACAGAGGGAGACAGACAGAGGGAGGTAGCTAGAGGGAGAGAGATAGAGGGAGACAGAGGGAGAGAGAGAGGGTGACAGACAGAGAGAGGGAGACAGACAGAGGGAGGAGGGCGACAGAGGGAGCGAGACAGATAGAGGGAGACAGACGGAGACAGACAGAGGGAGACAGAGTGAGGGAGAGAGAGGGAGGGAGTGAGTGAGGGAGGGAGACAGAGAGAGGGAGAGCGAGAGAGAGAGAGAGAGAGATAGAGAGATATAGAGAGCGAGGGAGACAGAGAGAGAGAGAGAGAGAGAGAGAGAGAAAGATGTGTGTATGCCAAGTCTAGTGACTCAGTGGACGAAGGCGCTGCAGAGGCCTGTGTTCAACCTCATGGACACAGTTCTTTTTGTGCTCTAGCCCTGCCCCATCCCCCACTGACCCCACCTCCACCGGTGCGGCCCTTGGACACAAACCACACTGTACATTTGGCCCCCAAGTGAAAGTTTGTGAGTACCCATGGTCTAGGGAATTGCCTCCTCCAGAAGTTTTTTCCAAATGGAAAATGTTTATTTTTTTCAACAGCACTGATTCTTTAACCCGTTGACGGCGACGCAAATTCTTTCGCAGTGCAGGCGTTTTAATCAGTGGACCGCGTTCGGACGGCCCCGGCTGTCCTCCGCACACGCACACCGTCACGTGGTTTGGCCGGGGGCCGTCTGCAGCACCGAAGGGGTTAAGGTCCCCTGCAACTTGTGATTTGGCAAAGCTACCTAATAGTACACAGGTCACTCTGCAAAATCAAAGTCCGTTCACCAAAAGTCTCTGCACAATTTGCAACCACTTTTTGCAAATGAAGGGCCCTGATTCACAATGGTAAGCCTATGTGTTTGTGTAACTTTACGGTTTTTCAATATTCACAAAACTGCGTTTTAAAAGTAAGTTTACAAAAGAGCGAGAAAGAGAGAGATTTGGTCTAATTTTGTTTCTGGTCTAATGATATTTCTGTAAACTTTAAGATGCAGAAATGTTCAGTTTTTTTTCACTCTTCACTACAAAACTGCTTTCATGATTCACTTTCTAAACGTCTAAGGCACACACCTAACCAGTTGTGAATAGGTATACGCTTCTTTCTGTTCAGTGAAGCAGCGAGTTTCCTATTATGGTTATGGAACAGATTTCATACTTCGGCCTTTTAATGCACTGGACACCATGTGCTTTAATATCCTTTAAGTGTACTTGACCTTTACAGACCCAATCCTTGGCTTTTTCTCGGAAGTTCAGCGGAACACAAAAGATGCATTACAGAATGCGTCCCGTGTTCAAAACCCCTGCCTGCTTCTCCATTTGTAGCTGCATGGTTCAAGTCTATCCTTCTGTTTTGTAAAGAACCCTGTACTCTGGGGTCTGCAGAATGGCACTTCTGACTCCCACTGCCCAGGCAGAGTGCAATAAATGGTGTCCACTTAGACCTTTCCCCATCTAGGATTGTGCAAAGACTGGTGCTGTCATTTTTTCCTATCAAATTAATTGCCAGAATTTGGAATTCTGTGATATTCCTACCAGCTCGATCAATGTCCATTCTGTCCAATAGTATCTTTTTCTTAGTTTTTGGCATCTGTTTTGCCATATGAGGTTTTTCATATAGCGCATGCTGAAAACTAATTTGTTTTATTGGACAAGGATAAATGGAGCAAGTACGAGGAGCAGGAAGGAAGCTTTTCAGTCCAGGCTTCCTGAGAAAACCACAAACAAGACTACTTGGTATCTCTTAAAGGCAAATGTTTCCACCACTGCAGTGTCTCACTCAGGCCTGGACTGGCCGTTGCTGGCACCGGGCAATCCCCCGGTGCGTCGCAAGGGTGGGGGGCGGTTTTGGGCCCCTGGGGGCCGTTTTTGTTACAGGGCCGTTTATGCAGCATAGCTGCAAAATCGGCCCGCAACAAAATCAGATGAAAACCAGCCCCGGCAAAGAGCTCAGACCTCCCCCCAGGGACCGGCCGAGCACTTTGCCGGGGCCTGTTTTCGTTCCCAGTCCGGCCCTGGTCTCACTGGAGAAACTGCTGGCTTTTCTGTCAACAAGACTGGATTAAGATACCTTGAAAAGCTTAGGACATGCACATTAACTAGGAGTCACAGGGATAACATCTGTTATTCTTGGCTTGCAGTTCATAACCCTGGGGCTACCATTGTTTCCCTTGGTCTTCGGAATCATGAAGACAGCAGTAAGACAACAGAACGTAAGTAGGATTGAAAAGCCCGTTTTTATTTCCGTAGTTCCTACTCCTTGTCCATCCTCAGGCTCATAAACTGCCAGCTGCAAATAGAGAATTATTGATGGACTAAGGACAAGGGAGCACCACTGTGATGTAATCATGGGTCAAAAGACGTATGATGTCATTTCTGCTACAACTAGCAATTTGACTATGACCATCAATCATCTTTTCAAGATACATCCAATCGAATCTCGATTTATAAAGCTCAGCTATTCACTTGTGAGGGTATCCAGGCACTGAGCATACTGCTGCTGGGGCTCATTTGAATAACCAGGTCTTGAGTCCTTCTCTGAGTTCCAGCAGGGAAAGGTTCCTAGGGGAAGTTGGAGGTGTAGGAAAGTGGGCTTCTGTTGCAGTATCCCCCCACTTTTTGCCAGATTTCTGATGCACTTTAAATTGATGTGCTCTGGGTCCCTGCCAATCAGGTTCCTAGGGCCTGTGTTCTTTCCCAAAAGGGTACCTTTAAATCCACAATTAGCTCATCTCTAGCCACAGGTAAGCCCCTTGTAAAAGGTACAATGGGTACCAATGGCTCTGTGACCAGGGAAAACCTCTAAGGGCAGCAGCAGCTATTGTGCCACCTTTAGAGACCCTGCACCTTAACACCCACACACTGCTATTGCAGGCTGCGTGTTTTGGTGCAGAAAAAAGTTAGGAGTCGACATAGCACATCCCTGTGTGCCATGCCTGCACCCACTGCCTATGGCCTAGTCTTGTCTCTAGCAGGGTGCACTAGACTACAGGTGAGGGTACAGTTGCATAAACACTATACCGCTGCAGTGTCTGAGTCCATTCTTAAACATTGTAAGTGCAGTAAAGGCATAAAGAGTATATGGTCTGGGAGTTGGTTGGTAAAAACTCCACAGCTCCACAATGGCTTTAGTGAAACCTGGGATTTTTAATAGCAAACCTCTCAGTACATTAAACCCACACTGATACCAGTGTAGGGCTTGAATGTAAAATGCACTCAGAGGGCATCTTGGAGATGTCCCTTGAAAAACAACCAGCCCTGGTGTGGTTTCTGAATGGCTACCCACCATTTGCCATCACCAGACAGGTTTCTGGACCCCTGGTTAGAGGTCCTCAACTCTCTGGCTCCAGAAACAAAGCCCATCATGAGCAGAGGTGCCATGCCTCCTCCCCAGGATGGATTGGGTCCGCGAAGGGGAAGCTTTAAAGGCCTGCTGCCTGTGTTAGCTGACCCTGCCTTTTGCAGCCCCCAGCAGCTGGCTCCTACAGGTTCTGACCCCACCTTTGGGCAGGAGAATCAGCAGGAAAACCAAATGAGGAAGAGAGCTGGGCCCACCTTTGCCACCCCTCTCCTCAGGTGGGATAAGCAGGGTGAGACATACATCCCATCCATCTTGATGAGGAGACCCAGCCTATCAGAGAGAGGCTCATGCCCCGCTCCCACTGGACAGTGGCATAATGGTGGGTGTAGTCACCCCAAGGAAGGGACCAATTGGTTCCAAACTGTACACCCCTGTAACACCCCTAAATGTACTATTTAGGGGTGATCCCGAACCTTCCCTCCTTAGATTCCTACAGCCTATGAAGGAGAAGGATGGAAGAAGTTGTAGAGGAGACTGTAGAGAAGTACTGACTTGGCCCCGGCCCTACTGGCCTGCCTGCAGTTTCTGGACATCCTGTGCCAAAAGTCGACTTCTCCTGCAGCCAGTGACCTCGAAAACCCCTGGGAGGACTGACCGGATTTTCTGCAGCTCTGTTCAAAAGAAACTCCAAAGAAAGATGCTGAGCCTGCTGAGGATGAAGAAACTCGACGCCTGGAACCACCACTGCACCCGTCACCTATGGCCCGAGTCTAGGTGGTCCACCGGTCCCAGCAAAGTCCCCCAACGCTCCAGATTCCGAGTCCACCGGGAGTTGACCCCAACTTGCCTACAGCCTCTGCAGGGAGAGCTCCCCCCAAACCATGAATGGCCCGGTAAGGTGAAAGTCGACCTCAAAAGAGGCACCTGCTTCCGGCCGCCCTGCATCCTGGAGAAAAAGGACCTGAGGTGCAACTACATACCAGAGCTCTCCAAATTACCTTCCCAGCTATTGGTTGCTCCTGGAAGACTTCCTGGACTGAGCCTGCAGTCAAAATCCAAAACTCGCAACCTCCATAGGATTTCATTTGACTCCTAACACCTCCTAGGCACCCTGCACCCAGTCGCCACTGCACTGCTGGTGTTGTGGACTTGGTGCTGACCTGGGACCCCCTTTGCTCTGACTTTAACCCTCACACTTATACCACATATGTGACTTTAACCCTAGCAGCTTGGCTTCCAAGACCAAGAGGCCTGCCCGTGAGCAACCCCGAACCGAGGTCCCCCCTAGCCCCATTGGGTAACATTGGTCCTCTGCACCCTCCACCGGCCGCCCTAGTGCCGCTGGTGGTGCAATTTAAGTGCCTAACTGAACCTTAGTTCTAAACCTCAAAAGCCATCCTTGCAGGTAATTTACTTGCCTGCAAATCGATAACCTTCTTTTCTCCCATCGGAACCAATGTTAAGATTTTTGTTCAAAAAAGGTTCAGAATGTTGATCTGACTTTTTGTATGGAAAACAAAGTAACTTTGCTTTAAACCCAAATCTATCATACTTACCTTCATTTTCTAAGACCCAGGGTGTGATATCTTGACATATCACCCCAAATACCCAAAGTAACTGAAAAGTAATCTAAAAGTAATCAAAAGTAATTTCTATGTATTGTAAACTATTTTAAACATAAATACAGAGCAGTAACAATTCCAATTCAATTCAAAATTACATTTCCTTGTAAAGTTTTGCATTTGAAAGTATATTTTACTTACCTGTGCCAAGTCCTGCTTGGTTCTAGAAATAAAACCTAAGTATACCTTTTTTATACTTACCTAATTGGTCTGGATTCTGTCTCAGAGTGTGTGCCATGAGTTTGATTGAGTGAATACAATAAATGCTTGACATACCCTCCTGATATGCCATACTGCTCTACCACACTACCACAAAGAGAGCCGTTCGTGATTATCTAATTTAGCTTCTGCTATACCTTTGGGGATCCACTGGCCTCTGTGCACACTATACCTTTCTTTGGTTTGGAATACACAGAGCCAGCCTCCTACAGGAGGTCATTTCAAGACTTCGCAGTGAGGTGGGGGAAAAAGCGTCCTTCACTGTTTTGGGTCACCGTACTGAAAATAAGGATAGGCAAATAATAATACCTGGTACATTTCAAGATAACTGTAGAAGTTCTGACCCACCAGCTTGCACACCCATACGTGTGACATATGTGGTATAAGTGTGAGGTATGTGGCTTTACCTCTTATAGATTCTGAGATATGAGAGATGTTGTTACTTCAACTTTTCCAGCCAGAGCAATTTAATTAGTAAACTACACATTCTAGCCTGCAGTGAAACCTAAGTATGATATGTAAATGTCCCTCAAGTGACCATTAGGTCCTATCCAGCTTTAAACACGTCTTACACATAGACAGGGAATTGCAGGAGGTTCCTAGCAGGGAGGTGCAGAAAGATTTTCAGCAACTCACCTGTCTCTACTAGTTTTAGTTACACCTAGGATCTGGTTAACCTCCCTGTGGGAGGCCCTGGTGTGCATTTGGACTGCTGAAAGGTGCTGGACTTCCTTTCTTCTGTGGAGGGCCTAGTCTGATTAACCAATAGATTGGCTTGGGATTTGAAAGTGTTCTGTCTTTCTATGTGAGCCAAATGCCATCTTGGATTTTTTTCTGAAAATGTACTCTGTCATTAGTCCCTGTAGGATTGTCAAGCTGCGGTGATAGAGGTCACAGTTTTTATGTGAGCTGTGGCTGAGCTGGCACAGTTTCCAAACAACCGTGCTCCTAATATGTAAACTGATTTCCATGAGGAATACCTGCCTAACCCATGGTAACTGTCCCAGGTAGCATGGTGGCTTCCCTCGGAGTACTTCCCTGTTATTGATAAATAAGAAATCCTTATTTTTATTCTGCTAGCCAAAAGAAAGCAGAGCTCTGTACAATGCCAAAGACTAAGATACAACCGAGTGATTGGAGAGGTGCTGGGTTATTGAAACAGAAGTAGACTGCTTCTGCACTATGATGTAGTGTTCTTTAAAGAGTGTGTTTCTTCAGCTTTTTCCTAAATCCTAGCAGGGTTGTGTTGGGTCTGGTGGATATAAGGATTGTTATTTCCAAGATCCTGGGTGCATAAATGCAGAAGGCATGCTCTCTTGTTGTTTATGTTTTTTGCACTTCTTTACTGAGTCTGCTTGTGTCCTGGTTATAGGGCTGCCAAGAGCTACTGAAGAGGGTGAATGTGTCAGCCTGATAGGAGAGGGTGCTGGTTTGTGATGGCTATGTGGATGATGCAACTCATTTTGAAGATGATACAGGGTTGAAATGGCATCCAGTAAGCCCCATTAGAATGTGGATGGTGTAGTCACATTTCTTCATGCCAAGTGTGGAGTCTGAGAGAGCAGCAGCTTTGAGGTCACTTTCTGAAATTATTTGTTTTACTTTCTTTAGTAAAGAAACCTGGTATCTAGATATCTGTTATCTTGGTAGTTTGTTCATTGAGGATGAGGTTGGTGTCCACGGTAAATCTGTGTCACTTGAGAAAAGGTGAAAGTTGAAGTTTGAAACTTTCAGGGTTCAGGTTATTGAGAAGCATTTGAAATAGTTATTGCTTACTGTTCGTTCATGGCAAATGACAGGAATTCTGTGTTGGTGGGGTTGAACTTCGGGTAGATGTTGGACATCCAGGTCTCAATGAAGTGCATGGAATGTTTGAGCTGTTGGATGTCTGAAACAGAGAACATTTTCAAGACGAGCTGTGTATCAGCAGAATCTTGGTGAATTGTGGTGCTATTATCAGTGAGAAGAATCTCAACGGGCTCTGTGTAGAGGGAGAAGATGATTGATGACAAGATGGAACCTGGGGCGGCTCCTGGGTGCCTATGTGAATGAACCATGTCATCTGGATAGGTAGAAGGAGAACCATTGAAAGACATTGTCAGTAAATCCCTTTCAAGACTTTAGGGTGTGGATGACAGTGAGATAGTCAATAGCTTTGAAGGTAACTGAGAGGTCTAGAAATACCAGGAGATAAAGGTCGCCTTTATATTTGGTCAGGAGGGCATGCTCTACAATTTGTAATGTAATTTGCTCTATGCTGCCACTCCATCTGAGGCCAGATTGGTGGTCGTGCAGAAGATGGTTGGCATTGATGTGATCTTGGAATTGAGTGTAGCAATTTTTTGATGATCTGACCAATGAAGGGATTGTGAATAAGGTCCCCCTGCTTCGCCCTACCTACCTGCCGTGAGGGCAACGGCTCGATCATCCACAGTCCAGCGCCGTGAGGGGAACGGCAGCCACGCAAACCAGCTCAGCTACACCGGGGCAAAGAACTCCAACCCCCAGGTGCCCCGGCGGCCGAGTCACGTCCCTGACGCTACCTTCGCGCCTGGAGGCGCCTGAAAAACAAGGAGCGCCGAGCGCTCAGGGTCCCCCTGCTTCGCCCTACCTACCTGCCGTGAGGGCAACGGCTCGATCATCCACAGTCCAGCGCCGTGAGGGGAACGGCAGCCACGCAAACCAGCTCAGCTACACCGGGGCAAAGAACTCCAACCCCCAGGTGCCCCGGCGGCCGAGTCGCGTCCCTGACGCTACCTTCGCTCCTAGAGGCGCCTGAAAAACAAGGAGCGCCGAGCGCTCAGGGTCCCCCTGCTTCGCCCTACCTACCTGCCGTGAGGGCAACGGCTCGATCATCCACAGTCCAGCGCCGTGAGGGGAACGGCAGCCACGCAAACCAGCTCAGCTACACCGGGGCAAAGAACTCCAACCCCCAGGTGCCCCGGCGGCCGAGTCGCGTCCCTGACGCTACCTTCGCGCCTGGAGGCGCCTGAAAAACAAGGAGCGCCGAGCGCTCAGGGTCCCCCTGCTTCGCCCTACCTACCTGCCGTGAGGGCAACGGCTCGATCATCCACAGTCCAGCGCCGTGAGGGGAACGGCAGCCACGCAAACCAGCTCAGCTACACCGGGGCAAAGAACTCCAACCACCAGGTGCCCCGGCGGCCGAGTCGCGTCCCTGACGCTACCTTCGCGCCTGGAGGCGCCTGAAAAACAAGCAACACCTCTCGCAACGCGAGTCGCGCGCGGGAGCGCCCGGGGCAAAGCCCGGGCAAAGGGCGGGCCCTCTACGGCCCTCAGAGGACCCGAGGAGGACGGGACGGGCCACCCCACTTGGCCCCATCAAAAGATGAGGTATAGAGACACGTTACCCTTTTCTTGTGCGTTGTGATTTGTTTAGTGACTTATTGGGGCCCTTTTTGTAACTAAACTACTATGTCTGTCTGGGAAGATCTGAATGCCTTGTGTGGCACAAACTATGCCCCTGATATTTCTACTTCCCCTACAATGGACAGAGATACGGATCTCATAAACTGCACTCCCCAGGCTCCTGAAATAACCCTACCTCTATCTGATACACCGTTTCGGGATCCAGTCAGCAAAAGGCACAATGAGGTTACCCCACTAAACGCCGCCCGAATGTGTTGTAGCCCCTCTTTTTCCTCCGTCAATCCAAGCGTATCAACGCCACTTAAGACAGTGATCACTTCAATTGACTCTGTTTCCCCCTTCCAAACGACCCTACTGGCCCATATTGAGCGACTGTTGAATACGGCTTTATCACCTCTGCTCTCAAAAATTCAGGATCTGGGAAATAGGTTGTCTGATGTTGAACAAATAGTACAAAGGATTCTACCATCACCTGTAAATACTGTTATTCCCTCTTGTCCTATCCTCTCTACTAACCTTGTGAACCCCAAGTCCATCGAACACAGGAAAGAACGAACAATTGATCCTTCTTTCAGCACACCCATCCTAAGCGGCAGTAAAGTTACTTCTAAGCCCACTCGCCCCCTTCTTAAACCCCTTAGGCTCCCTCAAGAAAGAAGACACCGAATGAATTTACCCCCTGAAGCCGCCCCCTATGTGACTGTTCTCTCCGGGATTCCTGAACTTAGTCAGGACAAACATGAAACAAGCCAGGAGCTGCTGAATAAAGCCATCTTTTGGCTTAATAACAACAGACCGCTGCCACCTGATCTAGATGGCGGAATCCTGAGCGTCAGGAGGGTGGGATGGCTAGGGATGTTGCCTAAAGACATTCCGGGAGACCTGATACTAATCAAATTCAAACACAGGAACATTGTCCCATTTTTAAGATTTTCCCAGCCCAAAATTGGAGATGGCCCTATTTCTATCTGGGACTTGCTTGATGTTTACCCTGGCCCCAGAGCATTGAACTATAACTCTTGGTGAAAGGGGACTCTGTTTACCATGCGTTTTTATTTCGCACTAGTTTGGTTTTAGTTTGCTTTAAATATCCGTAATGAACTGTTGATTTTGATACATGTATGTATTTCCTTTTGCTGCTTTTTATGGTTTTAAACTCAAAAACCAAAATAAAGCTTATTTGATTTGATTTGAGCCAATGGTGAGCAACGGGCTCAAGGTCTGCCCAATTGTGAGAATATGAGTATCCTGAGAGCTTCTGGTAAGATGCTTTAAATGAGGGAGGCATTGACAAAGGGGAGTAGGGGCAAGATAGCTTGTTAAAATGGAGCTTTGGGGAATCGTAAGAGAAAGATATCTTCGCTGGAGGTGATTTTGAGGGATTCGGGTATGTCAGAAAGGGCTGCAAGAGACAGGGCTTTCAAGGAGGATCATTACAGGATGCCTCAAGGAGTTGTCATTCTAAAAGGAGAAGCAGGCTTAATGTTTCTGATGTACTGTTTGGTTGTCTGACTTTTCTGACTGAATAAGATGTACATGGCATTAAAAGTGTTAGTGGATTGTGGGATGGGATGGTGAGACAGTGAATGATGTGATGCATGATTATCTTGACAAGTGTTCTGCTTCCATTGGCAGGATCAATGATTGTGTTGGGAACATACTTGGTGATGTGGTGAGTTTTCCACATGTTACATGGAAGGGCATCAGTAGCCTGAGGTCATCAGGGCTTTGGGAAGCTCCATCAAATAAAAGTCACATTTGTAATTTACTGGATTTGTATGAACAAATGACTCTGGTATGGGTTGAGATCTGAAGGGGACTAAGCTCTAATGCATGAGTGAAATCCAGCTTAAGGCTATTCTACCACAATATTGAGCTTTAAATATCGGCCTGCCAAAATATTGGATCTACAGTATAAAGTACCACAACATAGTGAATATGAGTATGCAGGTCAACCTAAATTTAGTTTTCTTATCTTCACATTATGTACTTTGACGATCTACATACCTTCACAGTAGTTGAACTTCACTTACCTATATATACTTACTGTGAGAAAAAGTCTCTTTTGACATGGTTAGCCTGCCACTTTTTGCCCGGAAAATTATGTGGTTTCAATTATAGGGCACAGGGTCCCTGCGTACCAGTGCTTCTTCCCTTAAATTGTACCATAATTGGCAGCTGGAGCCCCCTGTAAGTCCCTAGCAAATGGGACCAATGGTACCTAGGGCATGGGAACTGAAGAGGGTCCCCTAGGGACCATTCATCAAGGCCATGCCACTGCAGCTTTAACACCTAGGTGCAGTGAAAAATGACAAAGTCGACATTGCACCCTGCCTATGTGCCATGTCAACCAGCACTGTCTAAGGTATAGGTAAGTCACCCCACTAACAGGCCTAAGGCAGGGTGCACTATTTCTCAGGTGTGGTCAAATCTACATGAGCAGATATGCTCCTACAATATTTAACTCTATTCCTTAATATTGTAAGTGCCAGGAAAGCCATAGCGAGTTCATGGACTACAAACTCAACAACTCGAGCTCCCCAGCGCCATGATGGCCTCACTGAACCCAGGAGTGTTTGGTACCATACAACTCCTGATCAGTGCGGGATTGATTGAACCATGTACCCAGAGGGTACCTCAGAGGCGCCCCCTGAAAATCTACCAACCCTGGTGTGGTCTCAGACTGGCTGTAGGTAGCCTGCCACCCCAGACATGTTTCTGGCCTCTGAGTCGAGAGTCTCGGTGTCCCTATATCCCCATGCACCTCTACTTACCTAGGCAACTGTGTTTTTTCTTTGTTGGGCCTCCTGGACTGGCCTGCAGCCTTTCTGCAACCTTGATCCCCCCCATTGAATTGCATTGGGCAACCAATGCTTTGTTGACAGTCTGCACCCGGCCGCCCCTGTGCGGCTGAGGGTGTAAATTTGGTACTGTTTTATGGCCCCCTTTGTACTGACCTTAACCCAAGGAGATCGACCCCTGACACTGCTTTACTCACCTGTGAGTAGCACATCTTCAAGAGCCCCCAGTCTCCATTGGTTAACATTGGCAACCAACCCCAAATCTGACCTCTGCATCCGTCTGCGCATATGACGTTGGTGGTGCGGTTTTGGTGCCAATCTGAGCCTTGCCTGTGGTTGACCTGAAAGCCCGAAGAAGGGAACCGTAAGTTGCATATTTACCTACGTAGGTTAACATTGCAAAGCTTGAAAATTGCACGATGTCCAGTTTTTAAAGTGTAAAGTATTTTTCCTGAAAAACATACTTACCTTTTTGGGTACATCTTGGTCTTAAAATAAAACTTTAAATAAGCTGATTTTTCTCAATTTGGTGTGGATCTCCCTTTTGAGTCATGTGTCAAGTATTAGTCACTGTGGGCCAGATGTACAACCCTCCAATTTGCGACTCGCAAATTGTGTCACATTTGCGACTCGCAAATTGGGATGTATAAGAGTGTCTCAGACACTGTTAGCAATTCCTAATGGGGCCACAAATTGCATGCCTCATGAATATTGATGAGGCTGTCGCAATTTGCGATCCCATTAGAAATGACCATCACTCCCAGGGATGGTGGCCTGCTCGGCCACCATCTTAAAGGAAAACAGACTGCATTTAAAAAAGAAAAATGAAACTTTTCAGTTTCATTTTTTTAAGGGCAGGCAGTGGTCCCTGGAACCACTGCCTGCTCATAAAAATATTTTCTCACATACTCACAAAGGAAAAGGGGTCTCCTGGGGACCCCTTCCCGTTTGCGAGGGGTTTCCCACCTACTTAAATTAGGTGGTAAACTGCGAGTGTTTTGCGTCTGCAAATGCGGTCGCAAAACCATTGTAAATGTCATGGTGACTCGCTATTAGGAAGGGACGCCCTTTCCTAATAGCGGGAGTCGCAAATGCTATTTTGCGAATCAGTGACTCGCAAAATAGCATTTGTACATGCCATTACCCTTTTTTTAGGTCCCAAACAGGAGGATCTCCCTTCTGCCGACTTGCACAAAAGGGTTATACATCTGGCCTTGTGTGCAGAACAAATGTCTTACACTCCTCTGTGTTAGGCGTAAGGCTGCTCGCTCACACTACCACAAATAGAACACTTTGGGTTTACATTGAGCCCTGTGGACTTCTGAGGGAATCTCTGGACTACGTGCACGATATAACCACTTAGTGGTATACCATATACAGAGCCAGCTTACTACACTTACCATCACAATATTGTAGAAGGCAATATTCAGGATATGATTTTCTTGCAGGATGTAATCTAGTCCCTTGACATATTGTCATACATATGCTTGAGGAGTCTTGTGCTCTCTGTATGTTTCAGTGGAGTGGAGGCGTTTCAAATATGTTCATTAAAGTTTTGCTAAGGACATATATCGAGCAGTGGCAGTTGATAAACTTTAATGAAGACCATGGTAGAGAGAAATTGTAACACAAGATAATTCATTCCTGATGAAGAGAGTTTGTGGGTTGTTTCTCTAAACTATTTTTTAAATAATGTGGACAAATAGATGAAGATTATAATACAATTTTAAAAGAAATTGGCTGGAAATCCAATAGGTTTTATGACAAAGTTTGTTCGGACACTCATAAAACCTTTTAGTTTATGTATGTTCCGCAAAACAAGACAGAATGTCTTTCATTAGGCCTCGCCTAGTGTTGCAGCCCATGTGCTGCACGCTTTGCGAGGCATGCAGTATACACCATAGTGTGGAAGCTTTGTGGAAGCTCCACCCACTCTCCGCCCATCTTTTGCATTGGCTTAGGTCCTAAATGCTGCCTTCTGATTGCTTTTAGGCTTGTTAGTCCCTCCTCAACACGGTCATGTCGTCATTTGTATCCTTCCATGGCTACTGGCCCCTTTACTCAAAACACTATTTTCTTCCCTGTGCCCCCCTCCCACAGTCTGTGACTTCTCAGGTCCCCCCACAGCCCTCCTCCAGTTCGTGCCTTCTCGCCGCCCGCACTCGCATTTACAATGCAATAGGTCTTGCGCAAATGTGAGTCCTATTGCATTGCAAAAGCTTGTTTTTAAAGTAGTTTGTGCTTGTTATTGTCCGGTTGCACTGAGTAGGAGTAGAAAGCTGGCACAGCTAGAGTGTCTTTGCAGAATCACGTGCAATCAGACGTCGGCTCACGACTCACAGATTGAGTCACCCCTTGTTATCGTCCAGCCGGACTGAGGAGGAGTAGAGAGCTGGCACAGGTAGAGTGTCTGTGCAGAAGCATGCGCAGTCAGATGTAGGCTCACGGGTTGAGGCACTGCGCTCCCGCAAGGTGCCTTACCCTCTGGAAGCAGCGGAGGTCCTTGCTGGCCTGGCTGCTCTCCAGTGATCCCGCGCTGCAGCCCCCGATGGATTTTGTTACCAGGTCAGAGTCAGCTATGCTCCAAGGGATGCCCGGACGGGAAGGCTGAACGCGAGGCAGCTCCGTCCTCTCATGTCCTCTCTTCTTCTTCCGAGGAGCCGCATGTCTGTCGGTCACCATGCCCGTTGCACTGCGCGTGGAGCCCAGAAGGATTTGTGGGCATAAGTAAGTGTGTTGCTCTTACATTCTCATGATTAAATCAGCAGGTGCGTTTTTTTCAGTATGCTTTTGCTTGAAGCACTTTTGCCGATGCTAAACAACATTAGTGAAGGCAAAATGTCTGCATTGGCAAAGACAGAATGTCCCAGTACTTGTGCTTTTTTTTTGGGGTGGTTGGGTGCGGGGGGAGATTCTTTTCTTATGATGCAGGCTTACCTCAAGGGTTAAAAGAGGCATGAAATGAAGAAGATTGGTGAGTAAGGAGGTATGCGTTTGGGAGTTGTTTAACTTTGCATTGCTCTGGTCCTGGGTTCTTCATTTACGCCTGTCCGGGCTGCGCTTTCCAAACTCCATCTATATGTGCATATTTGGTGCATGCGCAGTGCATGCTTGGTGCATGCGCAGTTGCTAAGAAGGTTCTTTAAACGATGACCGTCTGGACCATGTTCTTAACATATATACATTTCACAGAGATCTGGTTTGAGTTGCCTCAGCTTTTGATGCCATTGGCGTCTGTTGTATACTCCCCACCCCAGTTCCCCGTTCCTAGTGGCCCCGCCCCTTCAGTTGCCCATCTGTAGGTGTTCCGAAGCTTCGTTGGGACAGTGCGAGCTGCAGTGGTCCTCTCTCCCCCGCTGGGCCCTGATGGGTGTCATGAAGACTTGTAACTGGCTCTCCCAGGGGCCTGCATCTTAGCCAATTAAACCTTGGCTAATGATATTACAAGTGATGATGCTTCGGAGCAAGTTGGGTGTGGACTACAGGGCCAGGCCTACAGCCAATCCCAGCATTCAAACCACTCTTCTGCCGACAGCGATTGCCTATGGGAATGCAATGAAAGGTTGGGCCGAGGGACTCTTTGCCCAAGCTCTGCAGCCAGCTTCCAGCTTCAGAAAGACTTATCAAGCCGACCACTGGTATTTTAACTTTAATGCAGAACCATCAAACACTGTCTACGTTTTTAGCAAATCACTAGCCTCCCCCGGCCTTTACTTTGCCCTTTCTTCTCTTTTACGGATCATCACAAAGCAGATTGTAACTGCAGATGTTAGTCTGGGGTAAGTACCATGTATAAGCAACGGCGTATTACTGCACAGTGTCAGTGTGTGGCCTAATATGTGACTGACACATCGCACGTCATTGCATTTTACACAGCTGTGCCAGCCTGTGCTGCATGGCTAAATACTTATAAGGTCCCAAAAGCGAGACCGATTGCATTGCAAATGCTTGTTTTTTTATAGCTCGGCACTTTCAAGCTTATCAAAAGCCCTATACTGTGACATAAAAGGCCTTTACTTCGAAAGGGAATGATCCGAAAATGACAAGCTGTAGAGATCCCCAATCCCAGGCTTCCAGTAGAGCTATGCCACAGGTTGGGGAACTAACCTGACCAGCTCCGACAGCAGAACTTCTGCTCATGTTACAGAAATCTAAAAGATTCAGACAGAAAATCCACCCCGAAACTCATAGACTCGAGGCTCATCCATGAGTTACAGATAGTGATGATAATGTCATAAAATCTCGTCAAAATGAATATATTTGATTCAACCATAAGCCATGAAATGACCACTACAAAAGGGAGTCTGTGTCCTTCGAACGAACAAATGTATTTCAAATGATCGTGGAAAAGGAGTCAAAACTCAGCATTGATTGTCGCTCAAATTTCAGCTTTGAATTAATCTGTAAATGACATATGTTGCCCCATATAATAATAACTAATAATTTTTTGAAAATATATTCTCATTGCCCTTTAATGTCAGCGTGCCATTTGTAGAAAAAAAAGATCTCCATTCCCCTTTCTGAAAATGCAGTGTTTAGCCCCAAGTGCCTGATTTTGATTGTGAGTAAATAAACTAATTCTTTACGGAACACTAGCTTGTTACTTTCACAAACTAAGAAATGCTCTTACATATCATATTTTCAGTGATACACAAATTGACTTCCCAAATATCAGCGTGACCTTTCATCGAGCACTTCCTGCTGCCTCACCAGGACGGATTTTGCTTCTGGTTTTCATGTCCAGCCTCCCATGCTCAGATGCAACTCCACATACCCTAGTTCAGCCTTGCCTAGGGATACATTCCCACACCTCTAGGCCGGTCAGGAGATCTGTGTTAAGCTCCTATTTTTGTAACTTTTGTAATTGATTTGTGTAAGAAATAAAAAATTATAATTGACTACACATTCACTCTTAATACACATTTTCTGAGCTGAAACAGTGCTTGAAATATCCAATCATTAAGGCCATTGAGGACTGCTGGCATCCCCAGGACTGAGGCAGTAGTAGATTGGGTCCATCAAGTTGCTCAGGAGTCTTCTATGATTGTAGAGGTGTTTGTCCCAGGCACTGGGAACAACAGGCCACCTGCACCAGAACAGTGTGCGATGTCGATACTTTCTACTAACTCGTAGAGAAGGGTTGTCTTTGATATAACTGAGCTGGAGAGCGTGGACACCATAGTAAACGAGGAGCTCTGTGGAATAATTTAAAGAATACATAGAAGTCCATAGCCACACTCCAGCCCTACACGCGCCCCATGGATTCTGTGCACAAGGTATGGTGTGGTATATGCAGCTGAAGTTGACATAGTCTATTTTAGAACAGTGATCATTGCATTCACAGCTATTGACTTCTAAGGGCCAAATGGCAAGTGATGCTAGATTCCTACAGATGTATTCTTGCAGCTGAAAGTCCTGCTTCTCGAGTAGTACAAGCTTTTTGCACTCATAAAAGGATCATAACAGCGAAAATGGTTGTTTCCCCTTCAATGTTGATGCCATGCTTCTTCACATTTCCTGCTTGCATTTTCCCACTTACTTTACCCGCTATTAGCTAGTGCAATGTCTTCTCTTACTCATACTCTTACTTCTGAATATACCTATGCCTACCCTTGCTACTACTTATTACTACTTCAACATACTACTACTAACTCTTAATCTTCTTACTCCTACGTACCATTACTTTCATGCATCGATCGATTTTCATACGTTCATCCCCTATCTTTACCTTAGCACATATACATCCCCTACCATCCATCCATCTATCTATCCTGCAACCGAGAACCGAGCGGCATATTATCAAGGACAGGTGTTAAAATTATCCCCGTTTTATCTGCAGGAAACTGCTGATAAAACGGCGATAATGGGCTTGATACGCCCTTGTTAATTTCCATAGAAGCCCAGGTTCTGATGTGAACCTGGGCTTCTATGGGAATTAACAAGGGCCTATTATCAAGCCCATTATCGCCGTTTTATCGGCAGTTTCCTGCCGATAAAACGGCGATAACTTTAACACCGGTCCTTGATAGTATGCCCCCTAGTGTCTGTTTATTCATCCACACATACATTCATCCCTTTATTCAACCACACAGCAGCATGTAACAATTCAATGCAACAAAGAATCCACCGAAAACAATCCTCTTGCTTCTCCAATGTATTTGTTTTGTAATGCTGGTGTTCTGAACCAGTACCACGCACCTGCCCATCACAGCTCCTACGGTTCTCTCATCGATCGACTGACTATTCAGCCCCTGCAGGAACATTCTCTCATCACACAACAAAGCCACGCACCTGCAGCCACGATGCAAGCCAGACTCTGGCAGGCTTCGTCTTCTTGTGTGTTTACACATTTTTTGCATCGGTGCCCGCCATGCTTCTAGCCACCATTCGCCTGAGGCTTAAGCTCCCCGATTATTCACTGCTAAAGCTGGTTCATTTTATTATATTATATAGTTAGGTGCATAGTCTTATATTGCTTTTGTTTTAAATATTATGATGGTTTACTTTCATTCATATATTCATGTATAATATAGTGAACAGCTACGGCCTATTTTTTTACTATGGCTATTCATATGCACGATTGTAAGAATTCTCATGAGACTCTTCACACAATGTGTCAGAAATCATGGGGAAACGTGCCGCAGGTCTTCAGGAAGCCAGTACCAAAAGCCCGTTTTCAGCTCTTTGAGAGACAGTCACGCATACTTGTATCCAAGTCTTTTTATCTACTATAACCTGGCCAACTACCCGTGAGGTTCACCCTTTGATTTTTTCAACAATGTTAAATGGGGAGGGATACCACTATGCCTGATTATAAATAGCCGAATATTTCCGCACGCATACTCCATGAAATTGTCTTGGTTAAGACACTAAAGTGAGAATACAATTTAAACCAGTTGTGTTTTATATTTATTCTCACTTGAATAGTAGATGTTGAATTGGTTGCCTCTCTTTGAAGGTCATTTACCTTGGGCTGTATGTTTCTAGGATCTTGCTGTTTTTTAAATCGTTTTACACTTTTTTTTTTAATACTTTATTTGTCATTTTCACAAGCATCGCACAAAAACCATCAGCAATGTAAAGAGCACACACCATTGTATACTGAAGTACACCAAGTCCGTCAAAAATCGTTTTACACTTTAAAGTCAGAGTCTGGCGTTATGAGCAGAGGCAGCCTGCCTGTACCTCACTGGTAAGACATAATGTACTCCACCTCTCCTTATGGAGGCCAGCTAGGCGCTAATTCTAAATACCGGTGACTTTGACCCTGATTTGAAGCCAGTTGAATGTTGGTGCATGGATAACCTGTGCCTTAAAATTCAGTTTCCATCTGGTATCCCCTTACCTATGTCCGGTATTATTAGTAAGTCTCCACAGAATGGGGAATATCTTTGTAGGCTTGCTCTTCCAGGTGAAATTCCCCACAGAATTCCCCATTCAATGTTGATTACAGCTTGCGTTTGCCACCTATGTTCAGCTGTAGAGGAGGGTAGCAATAGGCAGAGGAGGGTTCCATGCTCCTCCTTTGCTGTAAGAGGGTGTCAGTGGCGGCTGGGGCTGTGGCCTGGCTGCAATTGCAGCCCAGTCATTCTGCAATTTTACTGTCCTGATTTTTCATCAGGAAAAATGTGTCCCTGTGTTTTATTATAGCCTGACCATACCCGCCAATAAAGGCCCGCTCCAGCGTTAATGGCCCGAGACAAAGGCGAGGGCCTTTAAAGCCGGTATAGTTCAGATACGGAGGGTTAGAAGGCTGTCAGAACATTCTCCGCTTGAGGTCAGAATGTTCTAACAAATAAAACATAGGCCTCACAGAGCCTGAGGGGATTAAAACACCATTGGGCTCTGTGAGGCCTTTGTTCACAGCAACAGCTATGAACGGCAACATTGAAATGTTGGAGCTCCAGGCTTCTACCAGCCATTAGAAGTTTGGAGTACTCCACTATTTTCAATGATGCTCCCAACATTCAAAATGTTCTAATACTCAGGAAATTCAGCTGCTGGAACACTCAGCCATTCATAATCAGGGAGAGCGGTAGAGCGGTATCTCTCCCTAGAGCAGACTGTAATTGGGCCATTAATGGAATGGATTTATAACAAATAACAAGTTATCTTTTTTTTAATGATTTATATTATTATACTATTTGCATTTTGTCATTCCTGATTGCTACTGTAACTGTGATATTTGACGCCATAGTTCTGTACATGTTCTATATGAGTTAGGCTTCTAATAACATCCTCTAATACTTGCACCTGTGCTCACACTTGAATATGACAATGAAATGCCGAAAATGGTACATGTTGTCTCTGGCAGGTGTGGTCTGATCCTAACATGGACACTTTCCAGGCACATTTGAGAGAGTGTCAAGGGGCACCTGCCCATTTTTCCTGCTCCAAATGGGAAAGATTGTATACCTGTGACTGCGACACATAGAGGCCAATGGAAATATACTGGATGTGAGCAAGAATATTTCATGACTAGGACTCAGACTATACATTCATGGGCATATTAGCAAGTCACACAATGCAGCAAAGCAAAACAACTTGCAGCGCTGAATTGCGTGATAGGGAAAGGACAGGAATGCAGCACATCTACTAAGGTATCTAATAAGATATGGTGTATTCCTGCCCTCTCCCTGGGCTGGCATACTCCGTGCAGTCTAGCACAAATGCAGGTGCTCTTGTGCCATGGTGCGAGGGTGCCTGCATTGCAGCCAGGGTTGTTTTTGAGTAGGAAGAGACACCTTCTTGCACAAAACTATCCTTTTAGGCTTTTTCCTCTCTCTAAGTGTGCTTCAGAATGCAGCACACATAGACAGAGGAACAAACGACGAGAAAAAAGCCTATTTCTCCTTGCTATGCCTCACTAGGAAAGGCTTTGCATTTTTACACATTCCTAAGTTTACTAGTCTTAGTATATTTGGAAATGTGCAAAAATCCATAAGTGGAGGCATGAGAATACCGGCACACCACCCATGGAAAACCTTTCCATAGCGGAGTAACGCAAGACAGCCACTTGAGCTGCTTTTCGTTACTCCAGATATACTAAGCCATGCAGAGCCACAGAAGGTGGCTTTGTGTGACTTAGTACACCTCACTGAAACCCTTTGACTACCTTCTGAACATGTTACATGATGCAACACCAACACAAGGTCTTCACAAATCTGGTCCTTAGTTGGCATATTCTCCCCATCACGGATTAAAGTAGTGATGCAGCTCTCACATTTTTTGTGCCACTTTGTTGCATGAGATTGACTTTGAAAGCCATCCTTCACCCAGAAATAGAGGCCTGTGAAGAACCGGGTCAGAACCCAGCGGTGCCAGGGACACACCTGAAATCTTCGGGTTCCACCTGTCTTGGTATACAGAGACTCGGAATACTTCTGGATGGCGTCAGAGAGAGACTGTCGGATAGAAACAGCTGCTGCTGCCGTAGCTCTTAGGCAACCAGGCAACGCCCTAGCTACCGGATCTAAAGTAGCCGAAAAATACGTACATGGGCGCTGCTTGTCTTCAAACTGTTGTGTCAACACTGACAACGCACAACCTTCTCTCTCGTGCACATAAAGTGTAAAAGGTTTACTATAGTCAGGGTTACCCATCACCGGAGCCGAACACAAAGCATCAAGCAATTCAGAAAAACTCTTCTGACATTCATCAGACAAAGGAAGAGGGTGTGGTGTATCTTTGAGAGTAAGTGCCAACAAAGGTTTCGCTAGCAAGGAAAAGTTCGGGATCCACTGCCGACAATACGAGGTGATACCCAAGAAAGCACGCACTTCTCTCTGTGTGGATGGTACAGTTATTTGGGCAATCGCTTGAATACGCTCTGGGGTCAATCGTCTTCCCTCCTTCGATAAGAGATGACCTAAGTAGGTCACTTCTTGTCGACAATACTGCAACTTGGAAGGGGAAACTTTATGATGAAGGTCAGGCAAATGTCGTAGCAAAGAAAGAGTAACCTCTTTACAAATCTCCTCATTATCAGCAGCCACTACCAGATCATCAACGTACTGGATAAGAGTAGCACCAGAAGGCAACACAAGAGTATCGAGTTGTGTTTTCAAAGCCTGACTATAAATGGAGGGACTCTCACAATAACCTTGAGGAGCTCTCTTAAACCGGAAGCTGCGGCCTCCTAAAGAGAAGCCAAAAATATCCCTACTTTCCTCAGCGATCGGAATACTGAAGAAAGCATTCTGTAGATCAATCACAGAAAACCAAGCAGCTGAGGCAGGGACCAAAGTCAATAAAGCAGTAATGTCTGGAACAACAGGAAACTGTGGCACAACAATCTTATTGACCTCTCGAAGGTCGATCACAAATCGATACACAGGTGGCTGAGAAGAGTCAGTACGCTTAAGAATAGGCAGAACAGGACTGTTACACACATTACCTCTCGTTTCTTCAACCACACCTTTCTCAACCAAATCATAAATAATCGCTAAAAGAGCTCTTTCACCATCACTGGAAATTTTGTACTTAGGAATGCGTGGCAATTTAGCATTTGATTTAAGAGTAACAACGTAGGGTGGAATCTGCAAATGACCAACATCATTAGGACCCGTAGCCCAAAATGTATCAGGGAGAGAACGCAATTCCAGCGGCAGGCAATCCTTAGACAAATACATCGGGGAGATAACTTTCTTACCCAAAGTAAGATGTACTCCCAACGGAGAACAATATAATGTCGCATGCAATCTTTTCAACAAGTCCAAACCCAACAAATTCTCACCACAACCAGTCATTAGAATAAGGGGAGCCTCCAATTTACAAGGACCAATAGAAAGGGGCAAAGGACTAGAAACCGGGTTGCTAACTGGGGCGCCAGAAAATCCTACCGGAACATTCAGCGAGCCAGACAAAGTTGCGCCAGGGAGTTTAGAGTGCATGATAGAATTCTTTGTTGCACCAGTATCCAAAAGAAAAGGTTCTGCCACACCTGATGTAATCACTTCAACATAAGGCCCACTCTGATCTACTGGAACGGACACTACTCCCTCTCTTTGTCCATGGCTGTCCTAACTATCATTAAAACCAGCACTCTCGCTTTCAACATAATAATCATCAACGTAGTACTGAGCAGACTGGACGTTTGGAACATTCTGTCGGTCAAAATAATTTGCTGAATTCTTGGGGGAAAAGGAACGTTCATTCTGAGGAAACGTACCACGTCCCCTACCCTTAGGTACTTGTTGGTAACCACCACGATCTCTCAGACCAGACATACCATTCACACGTTGTAGCAAGACCGGACAACTACTCTTGAAATGACCTTCCTCTTTACAATAAGCGCACTGATTAGGGCCTAGCGGAAATCGCGGAACAAAAGACTCAGGCGTCTGCAATGGTTTCTGAAACTGTGGGGGTTGCAGAAACCGACGCTGATTAGGGCGAGGCGGATAAGCCTGTTGTTGTTTTTAATTCTTTAGTCTTCTTCTCTACTTTATCCTTCTCATCTTTGTCTCTATTCTCATAGTATTGTGCAGTAGCCAATATCTGGGCCGAAGAAGAAACTGCCCATGAACTCTCAGAGTCCTTTAACTTATTACAAAGTTCGGGGAGTAAATTAAAAACAAATGTATCTACGAACAACCTCTGACTACCTTCTGTACTCATGTCCTGACCACTATGATCAATGAATGTTTCTTCAAACCTAGTGAAGAAATCGGACAAACTCTCATCTTTCTTTTGTATGCTTGCTGCTAACTTGTCCCAATTCACTCGCAAAGGAGGCATCATAGTTTTCATTAAATTAATAATCCTACCAGGTAGTTCTGCAACTAAAGGCTCAGGTTTAGCACCTCCTACCTGTCTACCATCTGCAGCAGTAATATTAACCCATGTTTCTCCTAACTCTTGCACATGATCCTCGTGACGGATCTTCTCCCACAAAGGTTGAGGAACTACATTACCCATCAACATATCGATGTCAACTAAATTCATAACACACGCATCAACTGTCTGAGACAACTCCTTGTAATAACCAGCAGGATTTTTATGGGGGTCAGGCAATGTCTGCTTAAGTGCCAAAACCTCTGCTCTCTTCCAAGGGACATGTACCCACACTCGCTGAAAATGTGCTGGTGCAGCCAAAACACCATTAGGAACGTCAGCCTCAACTGCCTCTCTCCATACTGGAGGAACCTCTCGCATAGGATACTGCTTCACTTTTCTCCTAACAGAAGGATCAGGTTCGAACAATGACTGAGGTGGAAGTCTAGACCTGAAAGTAAGTATTGTCTCTACCGCTACCTCAACATCTGAACCCACTATCGTTCCCTTAGCAAATTCGGACTGAACATTAATCAAGTCCAACGGAATTGGACCCAACTCATTATTTTCCCACTCCTGACGAAGAAAGGTACACATGACATCAAAAACATACCTTTGCTTTGGTGCTTCCCACTGTAGAAAAACATCTATAACTGCTTGTAAACTGTACCTGGAAGCATTCGAAACCCATCTACGAGCAAGGAGATCTAACACTGCCCGCTTTTCGGGACCAGGAAGCTGACTACGTCTCTGCTTACGTTCAGAAACAGGGGTCCTATTCAGTGACCCAAAGAGAGGAGACAAAAGACTAGTGACAGTTTCAGTCATTCTTTGTCGAGCAGAAGGAAAAGAAGCTGACATAAGGACAGGAGACAAAGTAGTCTGAGGAATAGGAGTCATTGGGACAGAAGTAAGAGAAGACGAAGATAAGGCAGTGTAAGTCAAAGGAGTTTGAGGCAAGGCTGGTAACAAAGCTGGCGGCCCTAGAGGGGGCTGCACCTCAGGAGGAATAACCACTTGTGGAGCAACAAATGGCTGAACAACAGCAGGGGGTTGAACAACAACAGGGGGTGCAACAACTGGAGGTAACGGAGGTGCTGTAGCACTCTGCGCATAAGGGGGTGGTAATCTCAGTAGATGTGACATCAAAGGATCCTTTTCAGGGTCTTCAGTCACAGTTGAAAGGGGAGGTGGCAAAGCCGGATAACATTTGTCAATGGCCATGCAATGCTGTCTATCTGACACTTCAATCGCACGATCTTCTTCATCGCCCTTAAACTGCGTAGCGGCTTGCATTACTGACATATTCCTTTCTTTCCTATCTCTTTTCGCTTGCTTAATTTCTTGCTGTTTGGCTTCCTTAAGCCAAAGGCGGAAAGAGTCAAACATAGCCGGCCGGGCTTTCTTCCTAAATAGCGTAACTTCTAAGTTATCTAAAATCTCTGTTTCAAAACTACCATGTGGGGGCCATCGTAAAACACCGTCCTTCCTAGTGTAGCGGACCCAAACCTCATTAAAGGTAATGGGACCCACGCCATGTTTCGAATAAAGCTCATAAGTTGGAGTTGCAACCGGAGGTATCGGACACGAATCCTCCAATCGGGAATCCCTATTAAGACCACAAACAAACCATTTACCAAGTTTACCAAGACCAGGCATCTTGCTCACTAGTCTGGTTTCAAACTTCAAAGGGTATAAAAAAATGATACACTCATAAATATACGAACCCCTCGGCTTCGACTATTGCAATATCCGAATCAAAACCCAAGAAACAAAACAAAGTCGTGGGAGCGATCCACTTATATTTAACCAAAATGTCTGTCACGCCACCAGAAGACCGTCTAATGTCCCGCCTTACAAATCGTCACACGAGGGTCCAAGACAGGGCGACAGTCAGGGCAGCAGTCCTTCGTAGCCGTCGGAAAGGGGAAGCCTCGCAGAAAAGACCTTCCGTCCACTTTTCGACATGCAGGGGTCGATGGAGTGGGGGCCCTCCTCCAGAGTTTCCTCACGGGGCTCCTCACAATCTTCGGGCTTGGACCGGTACCGCTGAAGTCGCCCCACGTTGGCCGTGCCAGTTGAAGAACCGGGTCAGAACCCAGCGGTGCCAGGGACACACCTGAAATCTTCGGGTTCCACCTGTCTTGGTATACAGAGACACGGAATACTTCTGGGTGGTGTCAGAGAACAAGTTTATTAGCTGCAGCTAGTAACAGAAATCCCAACAATACATCACAATGTATATTCCTAGGAGACTGTTCAAATTACTACGGCAAGACATCTCCTTTTATACACCATATTCTCATTATAAATGTACACCCACTGCGCAAAATTCTAACCAATAGGGCACATTTTCTAACTGAGTATCACATTAACAAAAACCCAATTTACAGTAACCCAACCCAAAACTTAATTATTAGGAATGTCCCAAATTCAATCTTTGCAAGCCGGACAAATTTATAATTGAAAAGCACAACCCATGTAATGTCAGAACATAAAGAAAACAGTAATAGATGCTGAACAAGATAAAACATGTGCAAGGAAACTAAAGGTTAACAAGGTCCTGAACATTAAGTGGCAATCTTAGACAAGGATCAAACCAAGGGAAATTGGCTTTGCGAGGTCAGTTTCAGGTGAAGAGGTCAGTTTCTCTGCAGCTCTTTCAGAGCGAAAGAAACCTAGTTAATGTGTATATGAACTCAGAAGGCCAGGCCACTTGTTCGCCGGACCTCTTTCACAGGCCTACGTGAGGGCAACACAAAATGTAGTCAGGCTCGAGAATTACAGAACCTCACCTGTCTAATCGCGATACTAGAAAGGACACGAAGCCACTGTGAGTGAAGGTAACATGAAGCAGGAGCCTTAAAAGTAACAGGGAAGCTAAGATTTGGTTAGTGATGTATAGCTCAATGAAGACTACAGGCAAGAGAAAGGCAGGCAGAAATGTCATCAGATAAAACTAGGATCCAACCAGGGCGCAAGGAAGTCAAAGAGCAGGAGAGAAGACAGGGTCCAAGTTGAAGGAGAGTATCTGCATGTGGTGTTAGGGAGACTCATCAGGAGGCAAGCACAGTGCTCAACCCTTATTTATTGTGACAGCTCCATCAGTCCTTATGTTTTGAACAAGACAGCATCATCCTTGCAACCTCTACGTGTGAGCCAACGCAGTCTTGAGGAATGCTTCTGTCTGTGCTGTGCTCAGCAGCCAAAACCCTGCAATGCGGCTGGTGGGCATCAACGAATCGGGGACGGGAGGCGATGGTAAGAAGAACAGCCATAACAACGCTGGGATTACCCCGCACTGCCATTACAACGCGGGGATTACAACGAAAGTCGTTACAACGACTTTCGCTGGAGGGCGCTGTTGGATAGGGAATAGTTTAATTTTCTATCCAACACCTTCCCTACTGTCAACGTGGGCTGGAGTTGGAATAGAAAATTAAACTATTCCACTATCCAGCGCCCTCCAGCGAAAGTCGTTGTAAAGACTTTTGTTGTAATCCCCGCATTGTAATGGCATGCGGGGTAAAAGCCCGCGTTGTATTGACGTACAACCGATGGTAAATGGAAGGTGTGTCAGGATCAAGAAACCTGAGACCTAAAAATGCCTGCATAAATATATGGAAGAACAAAACAGACTCCAGTGGCTATATAGAGACAAGAAACCTGGTCTCCTGGCACCTTCTCACTTGAAGAGTTCTAGATAGGTGCTGTAGACGAACAGGTATAATTCACTTTGCCCTCCCCTAAATTCTGCCATTGATGTAGATGATAAATGCAGCACTTCTAATTTGGTGCACTGGGTTTAATCCCTTCAAGTGGAATATAGTTATGAACTGTCCAAACTCATATTGCTATGTATGACCTCTTTTGGAATCCATTACCATGAATAACTGGATTGAAATCCAGCTATTCACTTCTGTGATATAACAATAGTGGGAAGCAAACGCTTCTCACTGTAGCGGCATCTAATGGGAAAGCTCTCATTTCCCTTATGTTGCTCCGCATTGCTCTGGTCTCCAGGGACCTGATTAAGGCGATGAAATGGCAACTGGCGATCTCACCTATTTCTTGCTGCCTCTCCCATGTCTCCACAGGCCCAAAGCAGGTGGGAGAACATGGGTGGCGTGCTGGCTGGGCTAACCACCAGTTCTCCCTGTCAGGGTGGGTATCTGCAAGCTTATTCTCACATTGATAAACATTCTACGTTGGCCTGCGGCTGTCAACTACTGTCATTGCTGGAAAAGCTCCCCGCTCTCATTGTAAGTGTGTATAGCACAGCTTTTGGTGGAAAAAGGAGGGATGGCACACATGGCAAGAGGCTGTTTGTTGTTTAAGATTTGGGTGGTGAGGGTAAATTAAGAGGATGGCGTGGGTGGGTTGGCGGGGGAGCAGTGTGGGAGGGGAGCCCAGTTAAAAAAAGCATTTGGCCCGGGGCAACTTCTTTTCTTCATGAAGGTGGTGTGGTGTGGGTGTTTTTCTAACTTTAGGAGGCGAGGTGATGTTATATTTTTCTCACCAATTACTCCTCTGCCTTTGTGTAGATGTTGAAAGAAGGGGCAGACAATTTGGGGGAGTGAGGGCATAGATAACTTAATATTGTAGATGGGTAAGAAGTGTTATGAATGATATCATAAATAATTTGAGTTTCACTTTCCTTCTCTATTTGATGCCATTTCTCTATAATTCTTTATGTTATGATTTTACTTCAAGTAAAAAAATGTAATCAATATTGTAGGATTAGGGCAGCATGGCATCAAACAATGTCATAGTAGATTGTGCGCATGTGTCTCAAAGATTCAAGAAACTGACAGGGTGACAAATAAACTGTAAATGTATTCCATAGAGTAAAATCAACTTGGTTTTTCTTTTCAGTCATAAAATATACTCTTATTACAGTTGTAGAGATCTATGAGTATCCGCTACTAAAAATTGGGCTGCCTGCCTGCTTCTTGTCAGCTTAAAGGGACTACAAAAACACAACATATTGGAATCATCTAAGCAGCAAGCCACTGTTATTGGGGGTGTGAGTAGTGCTGTACGTTGCTGTTTTGCATTTGAGAACTTACTTGTGATGTGGTAAGATATTACCCTGCTGAACCCCCTATGTATGGAATCCATGATGCAAACGTTTCATCTCCTCAGGAACCTATCTGTGCTAAGCTCCTCCTCTTCTCCTCTGGTAAGATCTCACATTAGATATAACGGTAAACAACCGTTACAACGCAACTTTTACAACGGACTACTTTTACAACGCAACTTTTACAACGCAGGATCCATTACAACGAAGTACCATTACAACGCATTTTTTTACATCGCAGATACCTTTACAACGCATGCCATTACAACGTAAGTATTGGTAAGTATATAATTATAGTAAAAATGTTATAGGTTTGGGTTTTTGGGTAAATGGGTATTTTTAGGGTTCAGGGCTAGGTTTGGGTTTTTGGGTAAAGGGGTATTTTTAAGGTTCAGGGTTAGGTTTGGGTTTTTGGGTAAAGGGGTATTTTTAGGGTTCAGGGCTAGGTTTGGGTTTTTGGGTAAAGGGGTATTTTTAGGGTTCAGGGCTAGGTTTGGGTTTTTGGGTAAAGGGGTATTTTTAGGGTTCAGGGCTAGGTTTGGGTTTTTGGATAAAGGGGTATTTTTAGGGTTCAGGGCTAGGTTTGGGTTTTTGGGTAAAAGGGTATTTTTAGGGTTCAGGACTAGGTTTTTGGGTAAAGGGGTATTTTTAGGGTTCAGGGCTAGGTTTGGGTTTTTGGGTAAAGGGGTATTTTTAGGGTTCAGGGCTAGGTTTGGGTTTTTGGGTAGGGGTATTTTTAGGGTTCAGAGCTAGGTTTGGGTTTTTGGGTAAAGGGATATTTTTAGGGTTCAGGGCTAGGTTTGGATTTTTGGGTAAAAGGGTATTTTTAGGGTTCAGGGCTAGGTTTGGGTTTTTGGGTATAGGGGTATTTTTAGGGTTCAGGGCTAGGTTTGGGTTTTTGGGTAAAGGGGTATTTTTAGGGTTCAGGGCTAGGTTTGGGTTTTTGGGTAAAGGGGTATTTTTAGGGTTCAGGACTAGGTTTGGGTTTTTGGGTAAAGGGGTATTTTTAGGGTTCAGGGCTAGGTTTGGGTTTTTGGGTAAAAGGGTATTTTTAGGGTTCAGGGCTAGGTTTGGGTTTTTGGGTGAAGGGGTATTTTTAGGGTTAAGTGGTAGGCTTGGGTTTTTAAAAAAAATTAAATTAAAATTAAATTAAATTATATAAAATTTAATAATTTACATTTTTAAAAATATTATATACTTACCAATACTTACGTTGTAATGGTATGCGTTGTAAAGGTATTTGCGTTGTAAAAAAATGCGTTGTAATGGTAGTTCGTTGTAATGGATCCTGCGTTGTAAAAATTGCGTTGTAAAGGTATGCGTGCTAAAAGTATGCGTAGTAACATCATACGTCCGATATAACCAACCTCCTGAGCAACCAGAATTATACACGTCAGAGTAGAAGGTCCATGTGTACAAAGGTTCTTTTATTTTCAATCTTCTTTTAAATTAACAATAAAAGAATCTTTGTACACATGGATTTCTACACTGACTTGTATAATTAATGCTGGTCTCGAGGTTGTTTATATTGCGACGGACATTTGTGCTTTCATTTGTAGTGAATGGTGGCTTCTTTCCTCCCTTGAAGAGCCACATCAATCTATCAATCGGTCAGTATTTATAAAGAGCAACTAATCACCCGATAGGGAATCCAGGCGCTTGCTGGCCCCAGAGGCTTATTGGAATAGCCAGGTCTTGAGGGCCATTCAGAATTCCGTAAGTGAGGTGATAGTCCGGAGGTGCGTGTGGAGGCTGTTCCAGTTCTGTTCTGGTATGTGGGAGATGCGTGGAGTATGGGCAAGTGAAAGGGAGGCGGAGTGTAGTCTTCTCAATGGTTGGCGGAAGTTTACGTGATGGTTAACGTAGGCGGGTCCTTGGTTGTGTAGAGCCTTGTGTGCACGGGTCATCAACTTGAACTAGCATCCACATGAAGATATAGGTGTTATTTGACTCTTATGGCACATAATTGTTGCGCCCATCTAGAGCCTAGCCACCTTTCTGCATATTTTACATTAGATGGTGCACTGATTGGGTAGAAATATAACAAATGACTGTATTTGTAAGTATGTACATAAAACTCATTAGAAATGTTTAAAAAACAGATCTTATATAGGGTTGCTACATTGCCAATTCCAAGTGGATTAATGAGAAATATGGATTTGCCATTTGTTACTAAGATAAACAACCTATTGTGGTCTGCTTTATTCATAACTCCTCAGATGATGTTTCACACTTTTGGGCATTGCGCAGGATTCTCCAAATTGCATGTTTTCTTTTTTTTCCTACGTGATTAGTGAACCATCGAAACCTTTGATTCACTCTTTTATTGTTTTCTTGTCCACTGCTATCAGGAAAAAGTTATATTTTGTTTTGTTAAGCAATTCATTGCACAAAACATTGAGCAATTTTTTAGTAAATGTAGAAGCCCTTTAATTTTCACCGGTCTCCTAGTGGAAATCGAAGGCACCTGCACATTTTGGCTTAGAAACGAGGGCACAACTGAGTTGCAGGATACGAGGACTGGCCCCGCAGAGGGCATGTGAATACAATGGGCACTTTCAGGGCTCGATGGGGAACCCAACTAGCCCAAAAGCAGCCTGGAAACCTTAACCTGGAACTCCCAAAGGGAATACCTGAAGTTCCACGTGACAGTCCATGCGACTCTCTCTCCTACTCGCTGTCTTTCAAGTTGCATCACTGTCAAAGTCAGGACCAAAAGTTCAATCTATGATTTTTGTGTGTTTTCTTCTTGCAGTCTTTTGATGTGGAGATTATGGGTAGGGGGTCCATTGATATTTTCTTCAATGGTTATTTTTCCATTTCTCTATTTCATTCATGCACAGCTTTGGGAAACTATTGAACTACGATCATGTCCTGTTTTATTGTGTTAGTGAAACCCAGGCTGGGAGTGTTCGGAAACACTATTCGGGTAGTACTCATACTATGAAACTATGAAGTGAGAAACAATTTTAAAACACTTTGGGAGACTTTGGAGCATTGGTAATGCAATAGCCCCACGCCGTAGAAAGCATGTCTGCCACAGTGTTTAAGGCTGGAAAAATCATCTATTGTAATTCGTGTAACAGAACCCTACTACTCTTTACCCCTCCAAGACTTCCTTCTAGACCTGTTCTTGGTGCACATGGATCCACTATAGAGGATGTAATAATAACAATGGCCAGAGTTTATCCCTTCTCCAGGCAGCTCTCTTCGTCAAGCCCATTATGTCTTCTATGTTTTATGTTTTATTTTTCATTTTAATTTCTCACCAGCAGTATCCAGAGCGCAAGAAGCTTGTTTGGTCTCCACCTGTTGCCGAATCCTGCCAGAATTATTTTTTTTATTCATGTCAAAAGCTGTTTGAAACAGTATCCCTGACATTCCCCCAGTATCCTATGAATGAGACCCATGTTTATTCATGGTTCCGCCAGGCGTGGGCCTATATACTTCTGTAAGTCATAGAAGAATATTTTGCCACTTTTCTGATGTTTTATTCACTTTATTAACGAATGCTCCTTTTATCCTGGTGTTAATGGTTGATCCAATTAACAGACTTTGAAATCGACTTTTTTTATCTTTTCATCTCTACACTTTACTTTCCTAATTGGATGTTATGGTTTGGTTGTATGTCACTATATGCAGGCTGATAAGTACAGTAATGTCACACCCACTACATGACCAAGTACTTATGTGATGTCACGTCACAAGGTAACTATGTACTTGCTCTTCTTAACTCCCCCAATACACACCTTCATTTGTAACTACAAGTGGAGCCAGGACTAGGAATTACATACTTCTCTTGCATTGCTGTGATTAGGTGATATAATGGATACAAATGTATTGTCATTTGATATATAAGTTCTGTAATGTAGAGGGGATATACCATTTACTACTGAATTTACTAGATTGTAGCAGTGCTGCTGCTTTTCACTTGCTATGTTTCTCAAATTCCTGTGGTGGCATAAATGAGCTGCCTTCTTACACGTTCCAGTGTTCTAAAGAGTGAGGCAGTGGCAAAGTGACTAAATTATCTGCTTCTATATTTTCCGTGTTTTTTGGAGCACGCTATATAACTGGAAAGACACTTAGCGTGCTAATACACTCTTATTTGTGTTTGGGGTGTCCTAGCAGAATGCCCTGGTGCCCATCTTAGGTGAGGATTCTAATGTCATTTTGGATACTTGGCTGGTAAAGCTCAAAATTAGTCTGTTAACTGTGTTGCTGTTTGAGTTGTTTTTATTTAGACACTCTCACGAGTTAGTAAGTTAAAGTCTTAAACTTGGCGTATGCTGCCTAAAAAAAGCTGTGTGACATGTTTGGGCACCCATGATCAAGTTGTTGTTTGAGCTTTTCCGAGTATTATGAATGTATTTCCAACTGTCCCAGTCCAATCCCCGACTATACCCCAGCCTGACAGGCATATTTATTACACTTTGTTTTGTTTACCCCGGTATTTTTTGATTTCTGAACTATAATTTGGCCCACCAAGAATTCTTGTGATTACATGTATTGCTAAAATCCTACACTGACACACTGTTAAAAATTAAAATAAAACTTCGTTACTTTTGGCGTTTTTCCAAAGTGTAAATGCAAGTTTCTGGTATCTACAAGGTTCCAGATTGTGTCCAAGAAAATCACTATTTTGTGTGGTGCTGCTTTGCTGGGATTGTTCTGTACAGAAGTGGATACCACCCTGGGATCTCATCAGGGATGTTCATCCTTTAATTTTGGAGGTCGACTTTGGTTGAACGCTCATGAAGCACGGATGGAAGGGAGCCTATGTCCAAGTGTTACTCTCTAAAAACCTCCTGACACACTAAGATGTGGAGGCATCCAAATACATGCATGTGAACACGTACTCAATTCCCACAAGAACATGTTCATGCGGACCCTCCAGAGCTAAACCATACATTCCTTAAAAGTATATATGTGTCAGTCTTTATCAGTTTGGTGACAGGGTCAAAACGCACTCTCAGATGTTGGGGGAGAGGGCACAAGGTTACAATCGCTCAAACAGGAACTCAGGAAAGTGTTACAGGCAAGAGGGTAAGTCTGAATTCATAAAATTAGAAAAGCAATGTATTTCCTTCTAACCACAAAACCTCGGAAAAATATTATAGTCAGAAAACACTGAAATGTGTTTAGCCATTCCATTGTAAACCAACGTGATCAACCAATAAGACCTCAGCAAAACGAAATCCAATTTACAAAAGAGTGTGGCTGAATATACATGGAGAACTGAAATGCAGTCCTAGGAAAAAGATCAAAATATACATTACAACAGCAACTCAATGAGCAAAGCATTCACACCGTCCCTTGTCTTACTTTAATTCACTCAGCACCCACCAAAAATATCTATACATGACTTGGTCACATCACTTTGAGTACCTTCCGTTCTGCCACAAATTGCTGCAGCACCCTCACCCCTCGGGTTACCTCTTTTTTTCTGGCCACTCCAACCAGCTGTTTTGAATTCATGGCACTTTCTTTGCAGGGCATAGCATCTGAAACCTGCATCCACTTGTGTTAGTTTTTTTCCACATATCTGCCTGTGGGTGGCCAATCAAGGATACTTCTACGTTGCTTCAAGGGCTTTCTAATTGTCTTTGATTTCTAGTAGCTGTTTCACCCACCTGGAGAATGTTCTTCACCTCTGGTCAGCTTTACCGCCACCTTATGTACATCAGATGGTGTGGGATTTTCTTCACCCAAACTGCACGCAGTTAAGTGAAATGAGCTTCATTACTTCTTCTAGATGTCAATTCGATATTTTTCAGCAGGTACAGTCTGTACCATATTCTGAAATTACTGAGCATTTTTCTAGTTCCATCAATTTGAATGGAGTCCTAGTAGCATTTTTTATTATAGGACCTTCATCCTAAAGCATTGTGTATACTTATTATAATATATCCTAATTTGCATCAGAATTGCTCATATTTTGAAATCTAACCTTTAACAAGTATTTAAAAAATCAATTTTCACCATTTGTATATGTACCATTGTTTGGACTTTAGTTTGTTTTATTTTGTTTTGCATTGTGCATGTTATATTTTGATATCCCTCATAGCTCTAGTATGGTAACGTTTTAATGACATGGCTGTGTTAGTTTAAGTAAACCAAGGCATACTTTGAATAATCATTGCCAACGTCTTTCTTTGGCCATGCATTTAAGCACATTGAAGCACAAGTTAAGCGCAATAATCATATTAATGCTCTGCCACTCCATATGTGCAAGTAATGTTATTGCGCTAACCTAGTCACAGGTTGGTTCTTCAGTTTATTCTCAAAGTACCATTACTGTCTGCATAACCAGTCAAGTATGGTAGTTATAGGCCCTCAAGTGTCATCTGGGTCTGGGCTGCATGCAATGGCGCATATGGAGGATATTGGACTTTAACTGCTATTATTGGCTAGTTACAGATTCATAATGCTATCAGCACATGAAAGTGTCATCTCTATCACCACCACTTCTCCTGTCCATGTAAAAAGGCAGACGTCTTTGTGAGAGCTGTAGCTGAGCCTCTAAAGGTAATTATGAACTGCATTCTGACGAATCTACGCTCAGCATTTGGATGAATATACTAAAAACTCATTATGCACCATGCAGGCTCTGTGCTCTCTGGAATCCTGACCAAAATACAAAGTAATTACTGTTTTGCATATGATTTCCGAGCTTCCATTGTCCTATCATTTCTCTTGATTGATTGCTTAACAACCCTGGAAAAGGTAATTTAGGTGATAGCACTTTCTTTGCTGCATGTATCTAGTTGAATCTGTCAGTGCTTTTCTGAGCTGATTTCAGCCAGTCTTCTGCCATTTTGCAAGCCCACACAAATAGCTTCTTTTCTTTAGCATTCTCGGAGATTACGATGAAACTAAAATGTGTCTCAAAAATAATAAAACTCATATAGGACCATGTGTGCTTTATCATTATCTTCTAACAACCTTCACTTAAATTTTAAATCTGAGACTTTCTTTTACTATATTTTAGAGTATTACCGAATAGCCGATTCCTAGACTCAAAATGTGTGCAATGAATGTCAGTGCAGGATCTGTCCACTGTGGAAATTCTATAGTTATGCATAGTTAAGACAAAATGTGAGCTCTACGTGCAGAAACATGCTTGTGCTAATGTCTATGTATGTATGTTTATTTGTTATTGTGTCTGATTAATTCAAATCTTCACAAACTCAAAGACTGATAAAACCACAAATACAAATGTACGTAAAGCAAGAATAACGATTATTGCAGATAAAAAGGACATCTGTCTTTGGACGATTCAAGTAGTCTTGTTTTAAAGTAAATCAGTATATATTCCACAATAATCCTACACAGAATGTGTTCTCATTATCATGTAGAGACCCTTCGATTTAAAGCAGAGATCGCTGTGCAGATATGAGGACCAGGCGGTTGTGGCCCCTTGTATTTTTTTTAACTCAGAATCTGTCTATTGAAATTTTAACAGTGTTACAGCACATTTCCAGGTTTAAAACAAGAACACAAATAGGCATCCGCATAACATTTTGGCAATGCACAGAGAAATACATACAGTGAGTACATGAAAGCCATCGCGGACCACAGGGTAAGGAGAAAGCAATTGGTATGTCAGCTGGTGGCAATTCCCCCAAGTCATGAAGTCCATAAAAGGAACGTGGTGCAGTGCTCTGGTGGTGGAGGGTGCCTAAGCAACACAAAAATCGCCAATGTGTTCCATATCCTCCAGCACTGTGCATGTCGGGTTGATTATGTAAGCACTATTAGGGTGGAGCTGCTTTGGAAGTCAGAAAGGTCCCAGAGCAGCAGACAGGTGACAGCCCGATCCGTGTGCACTCCGAGTTTTTTACTCTTTCGCATGACCCATTCGGAGATGTAGCGTAGGTGGCCAGCCCAGTAATAGTCGTGGAGGTTGGGAAAGGCAAGCCTGCCCAGTTTCTAAGGGACATAAGATCCTCTGAGGGGATGGTAGAGGACAGTGACTGGAGGAGGTATTGTAGCTGGGGGAGGATGATCTTTCTAACCATGTTGAGGCGGCCTAGCCTCATAATTTGGAGTGGCCTCCAGTGCAGAAAGTATTCAAGTATTGCTTTTCGGTAGCGTGGCCAATTAGCCCATGACCAAGTGGTTACAGAGCTAGGTACTGAATGTAATGCGAAGACCACTGAAAGGGAGTTAGTGCCTGTACGTGGTGGAGGTTTTGCATGCGGAACATGAGATTCAGCTATTGCTACTTGACCAGATCAATCTTATATCCCGATGCCTGCTCGTAAATTTGGAGAGCTTCAACCACTGCTGTGATAAAGGTGTCTGGTTCCGTCAGGGCGAGAAGAAGATCATCGGTGTACAGATGACCTTGTGGGGTGCCACCACAAGGGTGAACAGCAGTGGGGACAAGGGGCATCCCTGCCGAGTGCCCTGGCACAGTGGGAAAGAACGGATTGATTGGCCATTGAGTCGGATGGAGGCAGTGGGCAGAGAATGTGAGGCCATGATTCCGCTAACCATGACTGATCTCAGTTCGATTTTCTGGAGGACTGCTCTAAGGAATTCCCAGCGCACTAGGTCAAAACTTCTTGGCATCAAGGGAGAGGAGAAAGGCAGGGATGGCATGTTTTTGTGCTTTTTTGACCAGGTGGGCAGGAGGTGGACGTTCCTTGCCTATGTTGTATAAAGCCAACCTGATCAGGGTCTTTTAAGCCAGGTAGCAGAGTTCCTAATCAGTTAGCCAACAATTTGGTGTAAAGTTTAGCATCTATGTTCAGTAGAGCTACAGGGTGGTAAGATGAGCAGAGTGTCTGGTCCATGCAGGGTTTGAAAATAAGCACGATTTCTCTGTTAGATGTGATAGGCGTGAGTCCCGTGAAGTGTGTGAATGAGTTGTAAAGCTTGAGCAGTTGGTCTTGGAGTTGCAGGAAGAATACCATATAAAAGGCTGGGGTAAGCCCATCCGGGACTGGGGATTTGCCCTTGGGGATCTCTTTACAGGCTCTACGGAGCTCGGTCAAGGAGAAGAGTTCACAGCTCACGAGCTAGTGAAGTTCAAGCAGTTGCCAGGGGCAGCTCTGGAGATAAGTGGCTATGGCAGTTTGGTCTTCTCCCCCGGAGACATGTAGGTGCTGGTAGAAAGCTTGGAAGGTCTCCTGTTTGTCCGACTCCCTGATAGTCCAGTCAGAGTCCTCCATTTTGAGTTTAGCTTTGTGGGATCTGGCATGCTGTTGGCATAGTTTTCGTGCAAGAAAGGAGCCCATCCTATTCCCCCTCATAGTACTTTTGCTTGACTGACAAGAGAGAGCACTCTGTTTTGTTAACTCTATGTGCCCAGAGTTGCCTCTGTAGTATTGCCAGCTGCCGCTTAACCCTCGGGGTGCTGTTTGGCCGAGCGTTCTAGGGAGAGAATGTCTGCTGTAAGTTTCACTTTAAACAGGTGCACCTCCTGAGCCCTGGCTATAGAGATGGAGGACATCACGCCCTGTATGGTGGCTTTGAACCCATCCCAGAGGGTGGGAGGGTAAGTGTTGGGGAGGGAGTTGAGTGTGAAGTATTCCACAATTTCATCTTCTATGGCTGCTTTATTTACTGGGTCTCGCAGAAGTTAGGGAAAGAGGAGCCAGTGCGGAGGCCCTGTGAGACACCCACATGTTAGCTCTACATGTGCGTTATTGGAGATAGAGATGCCCAAATCTGTGTAGATGTAAAGTGCCTCAGTAAAGAGGAGGAAACAAACAGGCAGTTGATGCGAGAGTAAGATAGGTGCACATGTGAATAGAAGGAGTAATCCTTTTAGTCTGGATGGATTTAGCATCAGGCTTCTAACAGTCCTGCTTCTGTGAGTTTTTTCTTAAGGAAGCCAGACATGGCTCCTGTGCCCTGTAAGTCAGTAGTGTTCCTGTCTAATTTCGAGATCCCAGATCAGGTTGAAGTTATCCCCTCCAATTATGTCTCCCTCGACTTATCGCAGTTGTTCTATGAGTGTCTGATGCACAATCCTATCCTGAGCTTGGGTTGGAACATTGAGGTTGAGGAGTGGCAGCATGAAGACCAATCAGAGAGGGTGTGGTTATAGGGTGGCATAAGGGGGTACCAATGGGGCCAATGGGCACAACCAAGTGATCTTCTCCTTGTTGGATCTAGGGAGGATTTTGCGACCCTCTAGAGGTGTTGCTCTCAATGGAAGGAAAGCCCAATGCAGGGGGTAGGGGACCGAAGTAGTAGCGCAATGACTCATTTGGAGGGGTTTAACATCCCTGTAAAAGTAAGAAGAAAGATCACAATTCTTGGGGAACAAGTCTTAAGAGTCCAAGTACCAGACCCTGGGCCCTGCTGGGTGTGTTGAGGTTTGATGGGCCAGTAGATGTCCGAGGCAATCCAGGAGCAGGGTGCATGCACACTCTGCATGCCTCAGTTCTCCTCAGCTGAGGAATGTGAAGTCTCCTTCTTCATCTTTTGGAGGTGTGGGATGCCTGCTTTCATCGAGTGTGAAGTCTGTGCAGCCTATTGTTGCAGTTGCAACTATGCCGTTGAACAGGGTCCCACTTGGGTCAACAAGTATCTGGGCCCGTGGAGGGCAAAGGTGAGATGTCTCTGCTGGGGGAGTCCCCAGGGAGGCCGAGAACTGTTTTGTTCTATGTGAGGGAGCGACATGGGGGTGCCTTCCTTTAGGAACAGGATGAAGCAGGAGGGGCAGCAGGGAGAACAGTCATGCAATGTCTACTGACGTCAGTGGATCAGTAGGCAGGTGGATTCAATCAAGGCACAGATATGAGGGCAGTTCTGGGCCGCACGGCTGCCACACAGGGTTCCCAGTCTACCGCCTGGGCACAGGCAGAGCAGTGTGGTTCAGGGGGCTGGTTTGCAGGCTCTGCAGCTGTGCTTCAATCCCCCACTGCGGCCCGCAGAACCCCCTCCACTGTGGATGCAGATGGGGAAGGCTGTTGAGAGGTCCCCCAGTAGGACCCCATAGGAAGGGAAACAGTCCCACAAGCCATTGCGCCACCTGGGGAGGGGCGAGGACCACAGGTTCTATGCGTGTGCTGGGGGTCACTGCGGAAGGGTGATGCGGTAGGCACAAGAACCCTCCTGAACCCCAGGCCAGATAGGCCTGTCGACATCTCAGTCCGAGCACCTGAGGGAGAAGGAGCGCACATCTGGCAGCTTGCCGTGGCCGGCACTGTCTCCGCCACATTTCCCAACACGTCAGCAAGCGATGTGCACCTCAGGGGTGATCGCATAGTGTGGGGGTACGGCCCTCAGCAGCAGCCGCCCAAGCAAAGGCCTCAAGAAGGCTGCCCTCACAGGCCCGATCGGGAGTAATGCCCCGCCCCTCAGATGAGCCTGACTGGCTCAGGCTGGTACTCCTCGATCCAGTGGCTTAACGAAAAGTGAGGGGTCCTCCCTGCACGGTACTTAGGGGGGCCCCCTCTGGGCTCAATCAGGAGCTCTCCCAGCCAGAGTTCAGTGCCGAGGAGGCCCCTTGGAGCTAAGGGCCCCCCCACACCGCGTGGGCTGTGGGGGTCTGTGTTACGCCCCTGCTTTGATCTGGAGGCAGGAGGTTAGAGCCACAGCATCGTGATGCAGCTCCAGCCTGTCCCTTCAGAAAGGGTACACAGACATAATATCGACTCCAAAATATCGTTTGGACATAGTATCGACTCCAAAATATCGTTTGCAGAAAATATCGACAGGACAGAATATCGACATCCAAAATATCGTTTTTAAGGTAAGTGAAGTAATATCGTTTTTAAGGTAAGTGAAGTAATATCGTTTTTATTTTTAGGGTTCAGGGTCAGTTTTGGGTTTTTGGGTAAAGGGGTATTTTTAGGGTTCAGGGTCAGTTTTGGGTTTTTGGGTAAAGGGGTATTTTTAGGGTTCAGGGTCAGTTTTGGGTTTTTGGGTAAAGGGGTATTTTTAGGGTTCAGGGTCAGTTTTCAGTTTTTGGGTAAAGGGGTATTTTTAGGGTTCAGGGTCAGTTTTCAGTTTTTGGGTAAAGGGGTAGTTTTAGGGTTCAGGGTCAGTTTTCAGTTTTTGGGTAAAGGGGTATTTTTAGGGTTCAGGGTCAGTTTTCAGTTTTTGGGTAAAGGGGTATTTTTAGGATTCAGGGTCAGTTTTCAGTTTTTGGGTAAAGGGGTATTTTTAGGGTTCAGGGTCAGTTTTCAGTTTTTGGGTATTATTTTATTATATGTTATTACTATATATATATGTTTAATAAATATGAAATAAAAAAATATTTATTTAACTTTCATTAATTATTTAATTATTATAAGTTAATTTAAGTAATTTTAAGTATATTTTAGTAATTAATTATTAATATTAATTTAATTTAACACTGTTTTTAGTAAATACGATATTTTTTACAACTATATTTTTGTAAACGATATTTTGTACTCGATATTTTTGTAATTACCTGTTTGTACATACAAACTCGATATTTTTGCTGTAGATATTTTTTCCTCGATATTTTGGGTAGTCGATATTTTGGTAGTCGATATTCTTTCAGTGATCCTTCAGAAAGGCCTGGGCAAGATGCCACTGAGGTCCTATTTGGGGCAGGGAGCTGCCACGGTGCGGCCACTGTGCAGGAGATCTTCCACAACGCCCAAACTATGTTCTCCTCAAGCGGTGGCTGCCTCGGTGCTGGCGAGCTAAGTTTCAGGCTGATCTGAGTGCTTTTGGATCTGTTGGGGCCTGAGGGAAGCAGGAGCTGGGACGATCTTCATCCTAATACATTCCCAGTCAGGCCCCACCCCTCTGGCCCTTGTGCTTTGATACTGTTTTGTCTGTACCCTCCTTGTGCTATTAGGGGTCAAAGGCGAGCTGGACATTTCCTGGGATTTTGTTGTTATACTGTGGTTATTTCTCTCTCGGGCTCAATGAGTTCAAAATTATGTTGACAAGTTTCCCAGAGCGAGCCAAGACAGTGACGTCACAAGAATAAAAACATAATGATATGGCCTCGTTGAAAATTCAGCATCTGTGTAACAAGAACAAAGGTTTCAAAAGGAAGCGGCGAGTGGTCCAAAATTGTAGGCAGCAGAGTAACGAATGAGTAAAGGATTCTTTCTTGTGGCTGCAGAATCTGCAGTTTTGAGGAATAGTTGATAAATGCCTCCACTGAGGTTGAAGATCTTTAATGAAAAGTGCCAAAAGTCTTGCTGCCAGTATCTTTTTTACTAAATCACTTGGATAATGATTGTAATGTTGTGGGCATAAGGTTGCATATGAAGGAAGGATGATATTGAATTGGTTTTGTTGCTGCAGGGTTTGTATCTCCACTTCCTAAGATTTTATCTTGACCACTTTCTTTTATTAGTTCTTTCACTGTGGAATATGTTACATTGCCTTCCCTTAGTATATCCAGGTCAAGGGTGAGATTGGAACAAGCCTGATCAAAATATCTAGATCATTCACTATTCGGTCAGTTGAAGATGTCCTGCAACACTGTCTTTAACGTTCCTGGCCTGGCGTGTAAATCTGATAGCAGTACTTGAGAAATTGGGATTTACATACTAAGGGCCTGATCTATATCTTGGCAGGCGGGTTACGCCGTCACAATGGTGACGGTTATCCCATCCTTCGAAATGTAAATCCCATTGGATATGGGATCTATATTTTGACGAATGAGATATCCGCCACCGTTGTGACAGTGTACCCCAACCACAAAGATCTAAATCAGGCCCCAACCCTTGTTTTATCCAAACTCCAGACATATGTGGGCTCTCTGTATGTATCAAGGTAACTGAAATATACTTTTGTATGTTACTGTTTGGAATTGATCCAACAGGGGCTGCAATTTTGAAGGAAAGTCTGGTGACCATAAGATATTGTTGGTATGAATGTAGCCTTAACGACTCTTATTATGGCTTCAGCTGATGGGCTGTATAGTTTTGAGTTTAGTTTACATGTGGTAAATATTAGGCTTCGTGCTTTCTTCTCCAGAGCTCTAATTTGAGTGTACGCAGTCCTGTTAGTAGATAGCCAAACCTCCAAATAGTTGCGTGTTTTTGTGCATTCTAATCCTGCGGGCCCAGCTTCCAAACTTTCTTTGTTTTCTCCCTGTGTTTCCCAAAGACTATGAGTTTAGTTATATTTGTGTTGGCCACCAACCCGTTACTTTGATTGTGTTTATGCAATTCATCGAGGAATCATTGTATACTTATTGCAGTTTGGTCCAAGATAACTAGATCATCAGCATATTGTATTAAATGGATTTTGTGTGAACCGATCTTTGGAGGGACTGACTTGTCCTTTGCAATTGCGATCCCCAGATCTGAAATGTACACATTGAACAGTAGCAGTGCCAATACACAGCCTTGCTTAAATCCCCCATTTGTGTGGATATCTTGCAATACCCTGCTCCCTTGGCTGAGTTTAACCCGTACCCATGTATCCGATTAGAGAGAAACAATTGCTTTTAGAGGGGTTTGGGGAACGCCAAAGTCTGACAATTTTTTCTCCATAACATATGTCTATTCACTCCTTGATAAGCTGCAGAATATTTCTCAAAGCACAGCCATATTGGAGGTTGGTTGGCGACAACACTGTCAAATTGTCAAGGCAATTTGCCTGAACCCTGTCTGGTAGTACAGTATTAGATTTTCTTCTTCCACCCAGTCTTTCTGTTCCATTAACAGGACTCTTGCATAGGCTTTGGCTTCATTATCTAGAAGTGTCATCAAGCAATAATTGACCAGGTCTTTAGTGTCCCCTTTTTTGTGTATGGGGTGTAATATTGACCCTTGCCATGAATCAGGACATCAGCAGACAAAAGGTTTTGGAATGGAAGCTGGATGGCCTGGGGGGTTGCCTTTAGCCCTTCCTAAACTTCAAAGGGTAGCCTGAGGACTGTGGTCACCCCCTTCCTGACTTCTGAAACTGCCTACCTAGTCACTGGCAAATGCATCCCATACATGGGCCTGCCTGCCCTTTGTCCTCCAGACAGATTGGAGCCACACCTAGGGAGATGGGCAGGTTTGACAAATAGGGTCAACCCCACATACAGGCTGGCACTGAAGATAAAAATGGCACCCTCAGAACCTCTCATCAGAACACTCCTGGCCCTGAGAAGATTCAGAAGAAATACTGTTGTGCTGTCTGAAGAAGCAAGACTGGACCTGCTTGCCTTGAACCCAGGACCCCAGACGTGACTCCAAGGTTCTGCTGGAGGACCTCCTGTTTGAGGTACAGGGACACAACACATTTCAAGAGGCCTTTCCTGACCCTCCTGCTAAGTGCAGTCCTCAAGGTCCTGTACCCTTGGCTGATGGTTCCATCAGATCCGATGCGAGCCTTACAGAGCCACGCAGCTTCCACTCTAAGCTTTCACTGTATTTGACGTTGAACAATACAAAGCGCTGCAAAGTCTCGCTGCACAGCAACGCTGAGTGACAAAATGTCTTGCAGAGCCATGCCGGACAGACCCCATCTGAAAGTTTCACCAGATCTAGCGCAGAACCCTCCCAGACCCTCATTGCTCCTACCCGAAGGCTTCACCAGATCTGAAGTCGCGTGACATGAATCCCCACAAAACCTGCCATGCAGCCAATAGCTGCACCGGATCTGGGACCTCTACAAAGCAATGCCACGCAGACCTCACATAAATTGCAGAAGATACAACTCTTAGCGGGCCGAACTCAGTCCTGTACCCGGCCTGCCCTAAATCGTGGTCACCCTAAACTTGTGACTTTGCCTATGTCCAGCGCTATTTAGCCTGAAAATTTAAAACTAATTAAGCTGGCTCCACTGATTGGATTCCTGTTGTTTTGGAGTCTTTTTTTAAAATTAAACTATCCTCTATTTTCTAAATTGTTTTGGAATGTTTCTAATGTTGTGTTTTCACTTTAATACTGATTACTGAGTGCTGCATCAAATCTTTATTCATTGCCTCTTAGTTCAGCTTGACTGCTTTTGTTCCAGGCTACCAGAGGGTTAGGCACAGGTATATTTGGTGACTTTTGTGTTTCACCCAACAAGGATTGTGATTGTTACTGAAGTGTGGCTCGCACTTTTCTCAGCTAATAACCCAATTTCTTACATTGTGCTGCTAAAATGTTGTATTAGGAATATTGTCTCCAATGAAAAGGAAAATATATACTTAAGCATTTATTTACTATATTCAACTCCACTTCTGGGTACAATGACAATATACTTGTTTAAGAGACGTAGAGGTGGACTTCAGCATAATAAATCACTACTTACCCATGGACACTTAACTCCATGATATTTTGAAAGTTGATATTCTTGCTACAATACAATATTTTTTGTGTGATATTCTGGAATACCATTGTCCTCAGCCATTTATCAGCCCTTTGTCTGCCCAGTAAAGTGCTGCGGCCAGATGAGCAGCAGATCAGTCCATATCTTAATGGTGATGGTTAGGTATCATTTAGTGATGCCTGTGATATTTTTAACTATTCATGATCAGTCGTTTACGCTATAAGTGACCTGGAAGAAAACTGTGCGGCTACCGAAATGTTTCTAGGCATCAGTACAGCACAACTTATCAACGCTGGAATGCTTACCTTGGCAGTGACGGTGGCACTGGTAAGAGTGGGGACAGTGAGGCCGGTTGGGGTGGGCGGAAGTTGACAGAAGACGAGATAGGTAAAATTAAATGACAAAATAAATAAAATCACTTACCTTGCGTTCGCCACATCACCGACTCGGTGATGTAGTGAGCGCAAGGTAAATGGTTTTATTATGTTTTTTATTTAATTTTACCTATCTTGTCGTCTGTTGACTTATCCCCCACTTTACCCCGCCCTACTGCTCTTACGTGTGCTGGCCGCCACTATACCTTGGTCTCCAGTTGACCATATCCTTTATTAAGTCACTTATCACTATTTGCAGTAATTCACATCTCTAAACATTGGTGATGGATGGACGTTAAACTGTATTTTTGGGAGAAAAATACTAGAACTTGCATTTTCTAATTCTGTTTTTCTGTACTACAGAAGATTGCTATCAGTCATGCTACTGATATTTGGATGGAACAAAGAGTGGTAATAACTTTGGTGCTCATTTCCTGTGCAAGTCCAGGTGATTACTGTGCTTCTGGTAAATACTGAACCCTCTTGGTCGGGAGTTTACTGGGTGGTCATTTACCGCACCATTCTGAATTTTACTGTTTCCCCATCTATACTGATCAACCTCAGAATGTGCTGGGTTTTCCCGTACATAGTGCATCAGGTTTTACCTGGCACAGAATGTGCCCGATACTCACCTGTGAGGCCCAACATAACAACCTGCTCCAGAATCCTAATTTAGGTGAATATGCACATTTATTTGAGCCCAAAAGGCAATCTTCCGCACAGAATCATATCATCCACTGAGGAAAAATACATCTCTCACAAGATTCGATAACTAAAGGGGAATTGCTCTAAAATAAATGTTCTGTGAAAAGTGCCAATTAACTTCTTTGTGATTTTCATTTGTCTGTCTGCTGCTTGGAGTGCTTTTGCTTTTTCAACTCTTTAAATCAAGTGACTCTCAACATGACATACACATACCGTGTAGCTTGTTTTTACCACTATTGTAATTTAAAAATTTCCCTTCTCATGATTTTGGCATTTTGTATCTGGAATTTAGTTTCATAAATAATGTTTAGCACTCCTAAATTGCACTTGACTTTGTAAAAGTATGTGTATTGTGGCACAAGACAGTACTCAATACAATCTCCAGACTAAAGGATACAGGGACCAAGTTAGGCTTGCTGAACAAAGTACCCTAAATTCAGGTTGCTGTGCATTGCGAGATCCTGCGTTAAGGATGAGTTGTGCAATGGCGGTTCAGTGAAAGCTATGGGCGGCGAAACAGAGTCTTGCTTTGTTGTCGAGAATACCATTGATGACGGGCTGGCGATGTGAAGTCCCACTTTGAGAATGTGTTGCACAACTGCTGTTCACTCAGGCAGCAGGGCGAAAGAGTAGCAGTTCTTCTGAATCTTCCACAGATCCAGAGGTGTACTGGAGAGTTGGGTCTGAAGGTCCATTATTTTTACCCGATGCCCACTTCGAAGTAGGAAAAGTTTCTAGAGGCCTCCACCCCACCAGAGGTTTTCAAAATTTCTTGCCTCCCTCCCCTGGCACCAGCTGTCTGGGGGCACAAAAGACTAGTAGCAAACCCTTTGTTAGTGTGCTCAGGCAAAGGCTTTGTGATGTGCATGTATGGTAGGTGACAGCTCCTTCCCCCGGTCAAGTCAGAGATGGACCATCCTGCCAACACCTATTCCCCCTTTGTCTTACTGTTTGGGAGTAATACACAAAGACCAGTTGTCAGCTATACCTAGTCATGTGACCCAGAATACAGGCTGGTGACACCAAATAGTTAGGACAAGAAAATTCCAACTTTCTAAAAGTAGAAAACTGTGGGAGTTACCTGGCTACTGTTTCGTGCTGCTGCTCTTTAGTTCAACAGACACACTAAAAGAAACAGTGTTGAATTACACTTGAATCTGGTTATTTATTTAACCTTTTTCTTTTTTTAGTTTCAGGGCTGTTTCTGAATCTTAGAACGTCCGAATATAAGGAAAACACTTTTCATTTATACATTCAAAATAATTATTCTTAAACAAACAGATAAAAAAATCGTGACAACAGATGTGAAATATTAATAATTACAAAGTACAATAATACACTATTCTTTTTACACACTATTTTTTACAATGAACCTTATGCGGTTTAGTCTTGTATACACTGTAAAGGGGCAAAACAATGTCAGTCTGTTCTTTCGAAGAATGCTTCTTTGAAAATGCCAACGCGTTTCGAGTTCCAGTAGGGCTCATGGAACTCTCATCAGGGCTTCTTATTTTCTAATCTGTATTAGTGTGTAGGGAAATCTGGTGAATAAACATGAATAAAAAATGTGTGTCAGTGCATTACAAAACCTCGCCTTCTCTCTATTTATACATACTACACATTAGTCCAGTTACCTGCAATGTTTGAATTTGTGTTCCCTGTTTTAAGTTGTGTTAAGGTCATTCCTATATTCAGAAGAGGCTGCAACAAGCGAGAGAACGGTTTGTGAGCCGCTGGGGAGCTGGGGAGTAATTGTGTTATCTTCCTTTCATACAACGCAGCATCTTCGGATGCTGCAATATGTTGTGCTAAAGATTACAACATGTGCTTGTAGATGTCTCTCCAGTGGTTGAAGAGGGTACTATCTAAGCCAGGGGAAATGTTCACGTTCCCATAAAGTGGGGAGCGTGGAGAGGAAACGGTGGTGATAAGTGGCCCCATGCCTGTAGGGTCGATAATGTTATTGGCGAGTTATAAATATTGAGTATCTCTGCTGCTTTAGAATCCAGAGGACTTCACCTAGTGATTGGCTAACTAAGTTTTGATGTATGCAACCCTAACGCTACTGTTTTTCAGACTCTCATTTCAACCACTCCACAGTGTATCTCAGTTGAGATGCTTGCCACTAGTTCAGGAGTGATGGACTCCCAATTCCCCCCCTTAGAACGGCTAGTGCAGTACTGCCATCTGAATATCTGTGTCCCATAAGCCCATAAGAAGGTGTTGGCTGTGTCTTGTAAGCATGCAATATCTCCACAGTTCACTGGCAGGGAAATGGCCTAGAACTAATCTGACATTTTGGGCAATAGCACCATCTTTTAGTGTTGATTATACATAACAAGGCTGAAAAGTATTCCTTGGTGCAGTCTTGCCACCGAGGGAACAATCTCATTCCCAAATGTATCATTCTTTCAATTGCACATCGTAAAAGGATAGTGGTCTGTAGGTGTTTTAAATAGTAGGGCATTCCCTTCTGCTACGACCAGGCATTCATAGTTAAGTTGATACAAAAACATGCTGACTCAATTCAGGAATTAATTTCCTGATGGAATGCCAGGGGTCCTTTAAACGAATGAGAAGAACATTGGCAAAAGCTGTGTTGTTTTAAAGGTATTCTGCCTGAAATAGATGCCCTTGGCCTAGTGGCTGTCCTTAATTTGTTCGCAGATGAGACTCTAACGCAGGTGCAAATAAAAGAGGGAACTGGAGGCACTCCTATCATGTCCTCTGTATCTGCACCCTATATGACTGCTCCACATCTAATCTTACGGGCATATTTATTAACAAATCACACAGCACAGAAAGTCACCTTGCAGCGCTGCATGATTGGGAAAGGGCTTAACCATACTTAACATTGTAGGGCACATTCCTGTCTTTTCCCTGCACTGGCACACAATGGGCTACCTAGCGCCAATGCAGCTAACCTTGCACTATGATGTAAGGGTGCCTGCATTGCAAGGGACACCTTCCTGCACAATACAATCCTGAGGTATTTTCCTCTTTCTATATGTACTGCATAGAGTTATTACAGCCACAGACATTTCATCGTTGAATTTTAGGGATGTCATCCTTTTGCCTGCATAGGCACCCTCCTCTGCTCATCTGCCCCATGAAGCCAGAGGGAGTCGAGCCATCATGATCCCCCACCTCCATGCAGCTACCCACTCAATCAGTGCAACACCCTGAACACAGGTGACCCTCCTTAAAATCACTTTATTTGTAGGTGTCGGGTCTTACAACTGGAAATAATCTTTCATTGATCCGTCAATGCACAGATTCAGTTGACACATTCATCCTAAAAAATTTTACATTCCAAAATATTATTATCCTCATCTATTCAACCAATAACAGATTTATTAGAGTCCCTAAAAACATTTCAGTCTGCAAGTATGCTATAAATATGTCTACAACTACCCACTTGAGTGTATTCATCCATGTTCCTTTGCGTTTGTGTCTCTAAATTGGAATACATTATTGGATTAATTCAATGACGTGACTAAACCTCATTCCTGAAGACCCATTTTCAAAAAATTTGATTTACCTCGCAAGTAGCAGAATATTCATTTATTTAAAAAAATGTTTATCCAATGCGCAATTGAATTGATATCTACATCTTTCAGTGACTTTGGACTTTCTCTTACGGTCCTTACGAGACCATCTAAAGAACGCTTGGAGTAATAATATGTCAGCAATGATGTCAATGATTGATAAGAGATCAACACTTTTTTTTATTTCAGTATAATTTTTATTGAAAATTATATTTACATGGTGCATCACGTATTGAAGGTGGCAACTCTTTTATCTTGGCTGTGGTGTGATAGCATTTTTCTATTCTGTGATTTGGTGAGGGTTTTGATTGGGTCCCACTTTGTTGAAATACTCCTTGAGGACTTCAGAGAGTAGGGGTTATTCATCTGCCGAATTATTTGTTTTGAATTATTTTAGTAATTTTCAAGTGCAGCCCCCTCAGGATACAGTAGGGCCAGACTATTCCTCCCACATAACAGAAACAAATGATTACATTAAACTAATTACTTGGAATATTGCTGGCTTGAGTCCTAAATTGTATGACCAGGAATGGCTAAATATTATAACCCCTTTTGACTTAATATGTTTACAGGAAAAATGGGAAACAGGCCCCATTCATATAGACGGCTATCGGTCATACCCCTGCCCTCCAGTCAAATTCAGGACGTGCAAGGGGAAGGATTCTGACACTGCTGGAAAAAACATTCTTATACTGGAAGATTTGTTCTCCCACAATGATTCTCCTAACTATAATCTCCTACATGTAATAGTTCCAGGAGGCAACACTGTGCTTTTAATTAATTATTATATTAATAATTTTGCAGGAGAAATGAAAAACGTAGTTCATCTATTAGAAAGGAAAATTAATGCACTTTTTTGTACACTTAAGGAGATTCCCCATATCTTATGGTTGGGTGATTTTAATGCACAGCTGCCATTTCTTAAATAAAGCAGTTTGTGGTTTAACTGATGAGGCAGGTGAGACAATTCTCCACTTTACGCATAACCTGTATGGAGATGCATTGAACAGATTCTTCTATCAAATATCTAGGAATAGGGAATCCTATTGGTACAAGCACAAGCTTGCTCCAAAACACGTTTGGTAATTCAAGTCAGGGATCAACTATTGACTATTTGATAGTTCTGAACCTCTTAAAAATTCTATTTCTGATGTTCAAATAATATTTCTTAATTATAGCGACCACACCGCTATTTCCTCCCAAATGGTATGCGAGGGTATTACTACTGATCAGATGAGGCATGAAGCCCGTTATAAAAAGAAGAAATGGGATTACTCTTAAATGGGCAATAACTAATAAAGAAAAAATTATTCCAACGGTGGTCGCAAATAGAAAAATGATACGCTAAAGGTAATTAGCGGCTTCAATTTGATTTTAGTATAGGTGAAAAGTAATTTAACTAAATAAAATCCTGTAGCTCCTAGTTGGTTAGACCACGATTGCACTAAGGCCTGTTCAAATGTATGCATGGCACTTAGGGCTGTCACTAGGGTTACAGAATAAGTTAAGCTCCTGTGCCGCCAGTATAAGGAGGCCAGGAATGATAGACTCAAAGGCTGAAGTAGGAAGCTTAGGGTAGACTTCATCAGGCTGCTATTACAAACATCTCCAGACATTTCTGGCTGGTAATCAATGCTCCCTTTCTTAATGCACCTGTAGACCCAAATTTAGATTCTCACGTGCATGAAGAATCTTGGGTCATACATTTTTCTCATATCTTTGACCCTCTTGGAAAGGGACAGATTTTTATCTCAGAAACATAATAAGCTATCCACACAACCCACCCTTCATTTTAATTATATAGAGGTTAGGGAAGCTCTCCTGCAGTGTTCTGCTAACAAAGCTGTAGGAGCGAACGGTACCCCAATAGATTTCTTTCTAGAGCAGCTGGATCTTTGGGGACCGGTACTGACGTTTTTAATGTAGTTGCCACCTTAGGCCTGGTTGAAATCTATCTTAATCCCTATACATAAAAAAAGGGGAAAAATCTGAGTCGAAAAACTACAGGCCAATTTCTCTTTTGGACAGCACTGCTAAACTCATGGGGCGAGTCTTCTTGAATAGTTTTAAGGAGTGGGCTGATAGTAATGATGTTTTTATTCAAGCTCAATGCGGTTTTAGAAAGGGGAGGGGTACTCAGGATCACTGCCTTAATGTAAGTCTTCTCATTGCCAAGCCTACACATGCCAAACAAGGTAAGCTATACTTGGCATTTATGGACCTTTCTGCAGCATTTGACTGTGTTGTCCATCAGCATTTGTGGATGATAATGGACATTGATGAAGCAACTATTACTTTTATCAGGCAGCTGTATATTCCTCAGCTTCAGGCTGCATCAGCTATGGGAGACAGGGGGAGTGCACAATGTGGTTTCCAATAAACAGGGGGGTTCAATAGGGATTTCTCCTGGCCACATTTTCATTCTCTATCTACACCAATGGGGTGGAAGCCCCCCAGCTAGATGCTACCTTAGATGTACCAAAGGTGAATGAGGTGCTCCTCCCTATCCTCCTCTATGCGGTCGATGCCCATACAGGATTAGCATTTAAAAAACGGATAAACACAAATTTATAAATATATGCGCAGTTTGCACCTCAGAACCAATGAGGCGAAATCTTTTGTTTTATTTACCCGTCGTAAGGATAAGAAGGCACCAACTTTTTATATTGAAGATAGGAAGGTAGCTCAGACAGACACTTTTTCATAATTTGGAGTGACCTGTGATAGTTCATTAGACTGTTCCCATGTGTTAACAACTAGGGGCCTAATGTTATTAAAACGCATTAATGCCCTCCTTTCTTTTGTAATAAGCTGGGTGCGAAGTCACTAGACATGATTAAAAAAGTATACATGTCCAAATCGATCTCAGTTGCAACCTATGGTGCGAGTATCTGGGGTCACTCCCATGTCTCAGCTCTCTAGATTATAGAAAACACATTCTGGAAAAAACTAGTAGGTCTCCCTATAAGTTGTCCACACTTTATTGCACACTCAGAGGTGGATGTCCCTTTGTATCTGATTTGGTGAGGCTTGCTCTAATCCTTCTAAGGCACTCAGTTTGGAGCTGAGAATCCAACCAACCTACTCAGAAGTTAATTATAGATTTTCTTGCACTGTAACAACTGCGTAGGATCCGTTGGATCATGTATGTCAAGAAGAGTTCAATTTCAATGGATTTAGCACATATTTTTGAAACCCCAAGTAATTGCTCCATCATCTCCAAAAAGGAGATCAAAACATGATTTCTTAGCCAGATGTCAAATGAAAGATTTAAGATTAACAGGCTAAAACATACAGTACGTTCTTATTTAGAGAGATCGATTTCTGATGAAGGGTTGGCCCTTTAACAGGCTAAAACATACAGTACGTTCTTATTTAGAGAGATCGATTTCTGATGAAGGGTTGGCCCTATATTTACTGTTTTTAATAAACCAATGCCAAAGATTTATTTTACTTGGATTTTGTACAAATGTGCTCCCTTGTTTGCTGGCATACCCATTGGGAATATTCTCATTGTACAATCTACTGCCGTGTCCCTGAGATGGCGCGTCTACCCAATCAAATTAAATGGCCAGGGCTGCGCTTTTTACAATTGTTACCCGACCCCTATATCTGTTATAATGTTGCTTCCTTTTCATGTCTTGCCTGGAAGACTAGGAAACTATCTATTAACTAAGAATTAAATGTAAATCTTATCTCGTACATTTTAGATGATTTTTATAATGTTTCAAATTTTCTAATTGTTATAACAACTTCTTTTTTCTGCATGTGCTTTTATGATCTTATTCTCTAAATGATCGAATACATTGATTTGACTGACTGACAAGTGCTGGGTTCACTCTGAGGTACCATCGTGCTCAGTTCCATGTCAAGAGATTCGAAAAAATATCATGCTTTTTCAGAAAGGTAGGAGGACAACTAAGGGACTAGGAACAGTCAAGTTTTCTAAAGTTTTCTAAAGTTGATTAGAAACAGTTTCTCTTACAATTTTAGAGACTTTCTATGCAAAAGTGTAGCCACAGCAACAGAATGCTCTGTCACCTAATGTGGCATGCCAGAATGTGGGACTGTTAAGCAAAAAAGCCTTTTCCAATCTAAGACTCTACTTTGGTTTATGGAACAAGAATCTTCCGGACAAGTAGGAAGAGCAGGGATAATAGAACAATTTGTGCACAAGGTGTAGAAATAGGAACATTAATTTTTAATGTACTAAAAGCCAGTGCAATTTACTGGGGAAATTGAGCCACATTTCTTGACACTCAGAACCAATCTGGATTCTGGATTTTCAGTGAGTTGAAGCTTGTGTATTGTACAGGTCTGGAGCATTACAGTAATTACAGCATTGCAATAATATTTCCTCTATTTGTTGAACATGTACATCATACTCATTTTGATCAGAAGGCCCTTCCCATGAAAGATTATAGGTCAGAATATTGTACATAGAAATATCACCTGATACAAAAATCTCCTAATTATCATCCCATCGAGCATAGATTTTCTATCAACTCTAGTGGGACAATATTTTTGGAATACCAATGTTTGTGTCAGGAAGTATTCTGGCAACAAAGTCTGCTAATAAAACACTGGAGTTCACCCCTAGTCTGGTGGCTTTTCCTTGCCCCATCATTCTAGTCCCATTCGACCCCCAGTTAAGCCATCTTTCCCCTCCTGTTGTGCACTGTTTTTGATCATATTCAAGGAGCCTAAGTGTGAGTCCAACTTGGAATCCACCATAAAGGCATCTGTTTGCAAGTTCACTAGTTTTGACTAAGCTTGCATCACACATTGCAGGCCTTGCAAGGCCCTCTTCCTTGAAAGACAAACTCACACCCACCGGAGGTAAAAGAAGCACAAGAAACAAACCACAACTGACTCTGGAAATCTCAAGAGTAAGAAATACAAGAACACTGAACCAGGGACCTGTCTGGGATCAAAGAACCAATGATAACCTGCTATTATATAGAAGAAGCCTGAAGAATCACCTGTTTAGATGTGTCACTAAGATCCTCTGCATGGGTGCTCGAATTTCATCACAGCTGAGGGTATCCTCGTTAGCAAAGGTGCTACCAATGAACTAATTAGCACTTGTACCCTGTCATCTTTCATCACCCTCCATTGATAAGCACCGTTCTTGTAAAATACCCTCAGAATGTAAACATGGCACATGCTTGTGAAATATAAATGACACATGCACGATCAACACTTTAAGACTAAAAGTAATCAATCATCAATCAGTACTTGTAGAGCGCTGCTAATCACCCAGGGGATATCAAGGCACCATGTTGGTCGGATAGCCAGGTCTTGGGCTCCTTCCTGAAGATGGTGAGCGACGGGTGGTGAGTAGGTGGAGGCGCAGGGCGTTCCAGGACCTGGCGGTGAGATGTGAGAAGGAGCGTCCTCCGGTGTGAGAGCAGCGGATGCCTGGAGTGCTTGCGAGTGCGAGATGTGCGATAGTAAATGCGATACAGCAGCATGCCATAAGCTTTCTAGCTTGCTCTGCAAATTGCAGATGAAATCTCCATTGTCTGACCTTAATGCATCACTATTCAATTATCAGCATTAAATCCATCAGGCAATGATTGGTCCAATTCTTTAAGGGTGTCAAAATCACTTTGCAGGAGAAGCAGTAATGGATTTAAATGTTGCTTGTGCCTTTTTATTCTAAAACCCTGGAGGAAAATGCACTTACAGAATTTGTTATTTGTGTTTTTCCATTTCTGTTCCCTGAAGACAATAGCTTTTTGTTTCTTCGCGGTACATTGTCGAGTTAAGCAATTACATTTTTAAAAGCGCGTCTAAGGTACTTGTTTATCCTTCAGTGGTGCCTGTCACATCGTGTATTGCTGTGTTGTATTAGGCCATTTGAATTATTATACATATATTCAGGGAAATGGTCTGTTTGTTACATAAGGGGAACGCATTATGTGAAAAGAGACAGGAAGTGATGGGGAAGTAGATGGTAGGGGTACATGGTAGCTGTTTGTACAAGACAACCTCCCCAGACGAACACACATAACACCTCACCTCAGGAAACTTGACTGGCTACCAATCATGAACAGACGCCAGTACAAACTAATCACCCACACATATAAGGCATTACACAAAGAAGGACCTGCTCACCTCAACCAACACGTGAACTTTCAGTAGTCCACCAGGAAACTCCAATCCGGATCCCTAGCTGCCACTTGTCGCATCCACCGTACAAACAGCGGACGCCGCTCCTTTATCCATCTGGCGGCCAAGATCTGGAATGACCTCCCCCTGCACCACATAGCCCCACCATTGCTCCAGCAATTCAGGAAGGACCTCAAGACATGGATGAAAAACCAGGAAGAGAACAGGATGATTTATCCAACAATGCCTCGAGAACCTCACAGGTGAAGCAGCCATGCTCTACAAATCCTGATTGATTTTACTTTGCCAAAAATGTACCTAGTTGGACCAATAAAATGTGTTTGATTAGATGTGGCTGTGAACTTTGAGAGGCCTCTTGGTGCTGTTGGAAAAAAAAATAGGGCAGCAGACTGAAAAGAGACTATACCAACCCAAAAGCAATGTGGTGCTGAAACTGCAAGACCAAAAATGAGGGTGAAAATGTACTTATGTATGAATGTGTATGGCTTTCTATAGCGGGAACCTAGCTAAAATGGAGTGGAGTGGAGCGTTGTATAGGGCCAATGACAATAATAAAGTCAAGTGATATAGGTTAGCTGCATTGTGGACTCTCTTATTGTGATGTAGTCTTCTTTAGACGTGCATCTTTAACTCTTTCCTAAATTGGAGCAGTGTTGGGGTGGTTCTGATAGATACAGGGGTGCATAGCCGGAAAATGGCAGAAGGAGGTGCAATGAGAATTAGCAGAAGAGACAACTCTCAAGCTTTTAGGAAAGGCACCAAACCTCGAGGTTTGTCCAAGGGCAACAGGCACCTGCTGCTCAGCACCTGGGAAGGAAAACTAGGTTTAAAAAAAACTCTTTTAAGGGCTTCTTTAAAACACAGATCATGTACTGGTGGATGGGGAGCACTTTCCAGAGTTTAGACCCCAAAGTACTCAAAGTACTGAGATAATCACCTCCATCGATGCTACATTTAACAATGGAACTTGGGGGAGTATGGTGAGTGCAGATGTTGGTGAACCAGGCAGAGGCAGAGGTGTAGAAAACCTTGTGCTTCAAACCAGGTATTTCAATTTAATTCTAGAGTAGTGGTCCACTTGACTAGTGTGTAAAGATCTACTGCTGAATCCTGAATCCCTCTAGCAGCATCTGAAATATGGCAGCTCAATCACTAATCCACTTGCCCCGGAGAGTGAGAGGAGCACAGATTTAAAACAAATCTCATTGCAAGATGTATGCACAAACTTTCCAGTTTTTACTCATCATGGCAATTGGTGGGTGCCTGCTATGTTTTTAGTTTGCGTATGTGTAACGATTAGATGTTTTCAGTGTACATATGTGTGACATCTCAGTGCATTATGTGTTACACTTTGTGTGAAACCTTATTGTCGTAGAAAAAAGCAGTCTCCAATTTTGCCCTATTTAAAAGCATGTTGTGTCCTAGATAACAAAACGTTTTTTGTCTCCATGACCGCTCCAGTTATTCGGTTCTGCAATTGAAGAGCAGAGTCGCTCTTGCATCAAAGTTGGCCTTCGGAAAGCCTTCTGGCATCAAAGCTTTGCCTGCTTTAGATTTGTGGATTGCAATTGAGCACTTCCTGAACTTGTTTTGTGGTGTTCACACTTTTCCCTATTCAGATATACAAATGCTCTAAGGGGTTTATTTACAAGCCCCTACGCCATCAGTGGCTTTCCCTCTCATTGTAAATATGGCCCCTTCTCATGCAACACTTTGCGCGAAAGGGGCGTGACATGGGAATTGCTGTTTACTGGCCTCTAGAAATCTTCTAGAGTCCTTCCTGGAAAGAAAATCTCAGGATCTTTTTTCAAATACACCAGGTATTAATTACTCCATATTCCATTTGGCACATGTTGCCGATTTTTTTATTCTATCAAGTGCATTCAAATCAATATTGGGCCATCAAAAAGTGCACTGAAGCTCACTATCATCTTACGATTTTAAATAAGGCAAAGGCACAAGATTATAGGTATAACTCAACGCATTCAAAAATAGATTGCATTTTTTTCGTAGTAAATACCCATTAATCTTTATAGACCTTTCTTTTATCCAATATCTGGCAACACCGATAGAAATAAACAGTTTATGAATTTAACATCCTATTTTTCTGTCTGGTACCATCAAAAGTAGACAGTTTCAGAACCCTGTTTTACCCATAGTGTTAGATATCTTACCAACTTTTTTCCTAAAAATGTGACAATACCTGAGACTTTTTTGACATATTCAGGTCTGTCTTCTCAGCACACCAACCTCATTTTATGACCTTTCTCTCAATTTGTTTCTCTGTGAGGTATGTAGCACCTAAGTAATCTAGTCACCATAGCCTTTCAGAGACTCAGTAAATTTCAGTTTACGGAGAGAGAATTTGATGTGCTATTAGACGGACAGTCTAATGGGCTGTTGCCGCTCTAGGTTTACAGGGTTTATAGGGCTGTATTTGGAATATTTTATATCCCCCTGAGATATACCCCGATACATTTTATATGATAAATATATTTTATGTGATAAATGTTATATATTTAACTATGGGGGCTTCCCGCTAGCGCATATCTTCTATTTACATTCGGCCCTTACCAGTGCCTGCTTTGGCGCTTGTGTGTACTTTTTTCTTTCAGCTCCCTGGTCCGCCGCGCTTGCCGTTTGAGCGGACGGAGCTGAAACGTTAATTGGGTTCTCATTGCTGGACCTCTGAGGCTGCCATTTGGGATGGTCGCGGTGCAGCTGATTCGCATTAGCGTCGGACCTATTTAGGTGGAGGCTGGTGTCGTCGCGCAGCGGACGCGAGCAGTGGGCGCTCCAAAGGCAAGCCTGTCTGCGCCTGGACGATGCCAGGGGCCAGGGATCCTGGCAGTTTTAAGTGCCATCTCAATTTAGGTGAGGCAATACTTTTGTGCACAACTTATGGACCTCCAACCCAGAAGCCCTAAGGAGGCATGCCCAGATAAAATTAATCTATGTGATAGCGAGGTAGGGCATTGTCAGAACTGTATGTTTTCTCCTAATTGTCTGGTCCAATCTAATTCAGGAAATCTACTAAATAAGTTTCACTGGTTTGATGTGGATATACTTCCTAATGATAATTTAAGGAAGGGGACAATCTGATACATACTCGTGCAGAGCTAATAAAACTCACGCTCCCTCATCATGCATAAATTGGAGGTCTGTGACCTAATTCTTTCACTGTCCCTTGATTGCCCATTCATCACGGAAACCTGGGAAAAAGAGGACTCTGGCCCTGAGTTGGCAGACGAGATCCCCCCAGGTTACACCATTCTTAGAAGTGATCATCAGGACAGGATGGGGGATGGTCTGGCCTTAATAGCACATGAGGTTTTCAGCTGTACATTTAATCCTGTGGCCAAGAGTACAGATGACTTTCTTGAGGCAACCCCATTTAGGCTTAAACTCTCAGCCAAGTAAACAGCCTCAGGCCTCCTGCTATATCGGCCACCGGGTCCCTGAGGTAATTTTAATGAAGTTTGGTGCCAGACCTTGGAACCTCATTTAGGGCCATATGCATGAACACGTTTTCCCATAGACACAGAATGGAAAAAACACTTTGATGCATCTGGCCCTTAATGTCCTCCCATTTTAATATTGATGGGGCTTTCAACTTTAATTTTAAAGACTCTCTTTGTTGAGACTCAGCCTTATTCCATGAACTCATGTCCAATTTAGGATTTGTACAGCTGGTGCAATCTCCTTCTCATAGTGCTGGACACACCCTAGATGGGATTTTCACTAACACTAACAACCTGACTATTGAGGAAGTCCTGCCTCATAGCTGGGTAGATCACCGGGCGATTCAGTTTAAATTCTCTCATCCTCGCCCCACATGTGGAATCGGCTCTTCCCTTCCCAAGAAATTATGCTGCAGGAACATAAATAAGGTCACAGCTGTTGGCTGGGAACTGGCTCTTAAATCCTCGATAGCAGCCAAGGATAGCTTTTTCCCTTTCTCTGTGGCAGGCTTTAAAGACTGGGTTAAGAAAGCTCTGGACATTGTTGCTCCCTTTAAAAGCAGGGTTGTGGTTAGAAGTAAGCCTTCGGCACCCTGGTACTCAACAGAACTCATGATCCTTAGGAAGAAATGCTGCAGACAAGAGCGGAAATGGAGGGTGAGTCCATGCCCTAGAGAGGGAGAGAAGTATAAAGCACTACTCTTGGACTGTAAACAGGCCATAATACAGGCTAAAGCATTCTTCGTTATGGAGAAAATTAGGGCAGCAAAAAACTTTTACAAACTGTTGTTTAAAGTAGTGAAGGAACTATCAGAACCCCCTGAACAGCGGGCGCTCGATGCTTCTCAAGAGTTCTGCGACAAAGTAGCAGTATATTTTCAAGATACAGTTCTCAACGTATTTTGGAATTTCAAGCTGCCGGCTGCAGATGAAAAACTTCCTGACAAACCTGCTCTCAGCCTTCCCACCTATCTCTGTGCAACAGACCAAGAACTTATTATTGAGTTTATACTAAGGGTCCCCGTCTGATCCCTGCATGCCCAAAATATTACAACTGGCCCTCGTTCCGATTGCTACATTTTTGGAGAAAGTGTTAAATTGCACACTTCAATTAGGCACTTTTATACTTCAAAGGAAGCTCTAGTTTCTCCGCTCCTTAAGAAAGCCAATGCTGATCCGGAAGATATGAAAAATCTTCATCCTATTTCCTTGTTGTCGGCTCCTGCTAAGATCCTAGAAAAATGTATTAATCAGGAACTGATGAAGAATATTGATACTCAGGGGACCCTTGATCCTTCTCAAAACGGATTTCGTACAAGCCATAGTACAGAGACAGCCCTTATCTTGGCCACAGACAGCATCCGTGCCCAGGTCGATTGGGCGGGGGGCTATCCTGGGGCTGCTTGACCTGTTTCTGCATTCAATACAGTCTCGCCCACATGGATGGTTCAGTGTCTGCAGAAAGCTGAGGTCAGTGGAATGGATTTTTAGCTTTTCCATTGTTTTCTATCAATCAGGGTGCAAATTGTCAGCTGCGGTGGTTTCAATGCAAAGGCATTCAGTCTCCCTTATGGGGTGCCCCAGGGCTCGTCTTTGAGCCCAACTCTTTTTAATCTTTCTGTGGCCCCTCTGGCTGGCCTGGTGCCCTCATTTGGGCTTCAAGTGCTGTCATATGCTGACGACACTCAAATTATTGTATCTATTTCCAGCAACCTGCCTTTGGGGGCAGAAAGGTTCAACCGGTGTTTGTCCAGCATTATCTGCTTGTTGAAAGCCAACCCACTCAAGATTAATGCAGACACGACTGAAGTGCTTGTGTTTGGCTCTCAAAATTCTATATGGCCCAATTTCTGCAGATCCCTCCCCACCCCTGTCAAGTCAGCTAAAAACCTTTCGGTCATTTTTGATAACACTCAAAGTTTTGATGCACAGGTCAGTCACATTACTAGCACTTTTTTTGTACTTAATCATGATCCTGAAAAAGATCCTCCCTTATATTCCTTCATAATTGCACCAGACAGTTACTATCGCCCTTGTCACCTCACGGTTGGACTACTGCAATGCACTTTACCTTAACATCAATAGTTCCTCCTTGATTAAACTTCAGATCGTACAGAATGCGACAGCCCTTCTGCGTCTGAACATACCCAAATGGCACTAGGTCAGAGAAGGGATGCGTTCCCTACATTGGCTCCTGATAAGGAGGCACATTTCTTTCCAAGCCCCATGTTTAGTTTTTAACACTCTTCATCACAAAGGCTCCACAGAATTAATGAACTCTTTCATTGGTACATTCCTGGCCGACCTCTTAGATCCTCACACTGCAAAAAACTCAGGATCCCCAGATTTTGGAAGACTAGATGGGGTGGACGCTCCTTTTCAGTGGCCGCCGCCAAGCTGTGAAACACTCTTTCTACCTATATCTCAGAAGCCGATTCTCTTATGTCCTTTAAAAAACATATGAAAACCTTGCTTTTTTCTTCTTAGATGCCTGACTCTTAGCTGCACCCTCAGGTTTTAGTGTGCTCTATAAATTCTATCCTATTCTATACTATCCTCTCCTAGCAGAGGGGATTGCAAAGTTAGACCCTACACCTAGGTTCACATACTCTACAAGGCCAATACTGTGGTCCCACATTCATGAGATAGTGACAATTGCAAAACAAGTCTGGACTGGTTTGACAGAGCAGCTGAAGAATAAGGGATAGAGGTCAAGATATCAACAGTATATACAACCTACATACATGCTACACACCATATGCAGGAAATTGAGGGATAGGGGTGTGAATAAGGTATTGGTTGCATGAAATGGCTAATGTTGCCAAGGTTCAGCAGACAGGAGGTTTGGAAAAGTGTGTTTTAATGCTTTTTCATTACTTGTATAGAGACATATGTTATTAAGCGGAAGGCAACCAGGTCAAGGAAGAGCCCATGTTGTGCGCTACCTCTATGCAGAGTATTTTGAAAGTGGATGGTACAGGATATGTGCATGAGGAAAAGATGTGCATTTCTAGCATATTGAATGGTGATTGTTAGACCTGGCATCATTGGCATGAGTCTCTCCTCCATTTTTTTCTGTTTGCCTCCTCTGTTTACGATGTTTTTGCTGGTAAATGCTTTGGGCACTGTGCCACTGCTGATCAGTGCCACAGTGCAAGTGCTCCCTATGTGAAATTGCGGTATTGATTGAATTCCATGTTTGGCTTATTTGGTTTACTGTCAGTCCCTAGTAGAGTGCACCAGGAGTGCCAGGGCTTGTAAATACAAATGCTGCTAATGGGCCTGCAGCACGTGTTGTGCCACCCACAAGAGCGGCCTAGTAAAAGTATGTCTGAAGGTCTACCATTGCTAGACCACGTGCAGTCTGGTGCTGTCACGCAGACTGCGCAAGTACACCTACTTGCCAGTCCCTAAACCTTCCCTTAACTTCATGTTAGTCACCCCTATGGTAGGCCCATGGGCAGGGTGCATTGTAAGCATAAGGTAGGACAAGCCTGACAAGGTTGGCATGTCCTAATAGTGAATTACAGCCATATTCGTTTTTCACTAGTGTAAGGTAACCTGCTCTCCATCAGTTAGAATGGGCTGCCAGGATTATTAAGGCTATAATCCTAGTGGGCTCGGGGAGCATGGTGCAATGTCGAGTTTGGTATCCCTGAACTCAGGGTTTAATAACGCATCCGTTTGTGTGGATGGTTTTTGGACTCTGTGTTTGAAAATAGCACTTTTAGAAAGTAGCTATTTTCTTGTCTAACTGTCTACCGGTCTCTGCTGGTTCTGGTGTGCGTGTGACAGGAGCTGGGTGGCTCCAGAGGTCTGAATGAGTCAGTGTGGGGTGAGTGGGGCATTTGCATTGAGAGTAGGGGAAGAGTAGCTCCTGATAGCCTGCCCTGCCTGATACAATGATGGCTCCGCCCCCCTGCCAGGCGACTGATGACTCTGTGCCTGCCTGGGACTTTCCTGGTCCACCTCCTGCCGGGCAACTGATGGCCCTGCCCCTGCCAGTGACAATGCTGGCTCCGCTCCTGCTGGGCGGCTGAAGACTCTGCCCTGCACAGTGAATAGGCCAGGTGCTTCGGCCTGGCAACACCCACAACAAACCCAGGATGGGGGGAAATTCCCCTGCATGGACAAAGGGATCAAAGCCAAAAAGGGGTATAAGAGAAGGACCCCTGAACCAAGAATTTAGATCACTTCTGACAAGGAAACCTGAACCAAGGACAAGAAGCCTGCTGATCTAAGGACTGCCTACCCCTTCTGCCAGAGTGCTGTTTGTTGGGGGAATCCTGCATTGCTTCTTTATTTTTGCCAAGGAACCAGGAGAGAGGAACTGTGTGTGTACTCTCAATATTTGCTAAGAAAATCTCCAAGGGCTGGAAGAGTGCCAGTCTCCTGTTGAAGTCACAGGGCTAAAGGACTTCATCTGCTTAAAGTGCTGTTTGCTGGAAATTGTGAATCCAGCACCTCTGAAAGAATCCAGCAATCTCGACGCCGACGGACGCCGCCGAATCCAGCTCGACATCGTGAGTAACGGCTCCAGTGTCCCGCTTCCTTGACGCCGGCCGCCGGGCCCGATGGACGCCAGCAACAACGCCAGTGAGTAGTGAGTTCGGCTCCAGCTCCAAGGGACCTCGTGTCTGCACCGCTGCTGATCGCATCGACTTCGAGCCCTCTCGACGCAGTGAGCGCTGCTCACTCTTGCAACATCGACATCGACGACGACGTATCCTGCTTCGCCTCGTGAGCGCTGCTCCTGCCTGACTTCGGTCGACGCCGCTGCAGATCGCCCCTACTCCGAGGCCCGATCGACGCCGCTGATCATCGAGTGCTTCACTTTTCCAAGGTACTGTGTTGTTGGGGTCTGTGCGACTCCGGGCTCGACGTAGCGCTCCTCACGGTCGACGCCGAACCTTTGGATTAACTTTGCCTCGACGTCGTGTGACTCCCGTGTGGGTTACATTGTTGCCAAGAACTGTGTTTTAAAGAAGAAGAGTTGCTTTTGATACTAAAGACTTTGTGCTAAGAAGAAACCGTGCTTGAATTATTATTTTTCCTTCCAAGAGTATTTATTAAGACTGTGGTATATTTTTGTCGTTATTTGGTCTTGTGCTAAGCCTTATATAAAAATCCTTATTTTTATAATACTACTGTGTCGTGTCCATTTGTAGTGTATTCACTTTATTACTGTATGTGGTCATAAATGCTTAACGCACTGCCTCTGAGATAAGCCTGTCTGCTTTGCCAAGCTACCAAGGGGGTGAGCAGGGGTTATCTAAGTGTGTGATCCCCTTGCCCTGACTAGAAAAGGTGTCTCCCTATTTGTCAGAAGTGTATACCTCTGCCAACTAGAGACAGCCGCTTCTAACAGTGATGCTACAGTTTTATATTTGTGGTTCATTATCAATAGCATAACTTCATTATTAGTGCGCCAGCTCAAATTACAGCTACCATCGCACAGCATAAGGGAGATATGCACTCTACAAGCCACACCACTGCCGACATGAGGTGCTTCCTTCTCATTTGCCACCACAAGCACCATTAACCCCCCAGCTGCCACCACCAGCTCACTTGCCCATATACTTGTAACCAGAGCCAGTGCCATCCCAGCTGCTAACACATGTGCAATTGCCAGTGCTCCCCAGCAGCCACTGCCCCTGCCCGTCACTAGACCAGCTGCAACATCTGCTAACAGCATCTTCACTAACCATCTGCTTCTGTGATCCTATTGCCAGCATTCAACCCAGCCTTCAGGAGAGAGCAGCATGGGGGAATGGGATTAGGAGAAATAATATATCATACTCCAGAATGATGGATCTGACATAAAGGCCCAAAGTTCCAGTAGGAGAGGTAGGAGTTCCTGCTGGAGCTGGACAAGCAAGAATAGTACAGCTCAATCCTTGGTACAGATAAAAGAAAGAACTGTTGTGATGGGAACAAGTCAAGCAACCCTCCCGGGGATCTCTCAAGATGCCACAACAGAAATAGTGATGATACGAGACCACATGGGTTGGTTTCAGAGAAACTTGCAGACCTCATTCATGTCTAGCAACTCTAATCCGAGTTTTCTCAGCAACGAAGAATTCAGAAATGCAAAATCACCTCGGCAGCCTAATGCCTCCATGAACTGAACTTGTTGGAAGACGGGTCCATTGTTGCATGACCTATGCCATCCTCAGCTTCACAGGGCTTGTGGAGAAGCGATTTTTGGCAGTATTGTCTGGTATTCTGAAGCACCTGGATGGCTGGCCACAAAACATTTTCTAGCCCTGGGATGCAATGAGAGCAATAGTACTTCAACACCACACATTACCACCTGCTTACCCTTTTCCTTTTGACATCATTTCTCTCCTATCAGATTTCACAGCCGTTCTGCCCATATTACCAAGTTCACCTTTGTGGGCCAGACCTCAGCTAAGTATGACCAATGAAGAAATTGCTTGTACATATTCGCAAATAGTTGGAGCGGTGGTATGACTGTTAGATTTTTCAGCCTTAGGGTAGTATTTCCCCAAACTTCTTTCTGTAATCTTCCATTGCTGCTGATCTCATTTTGTTGGCCTTAGGATGCTGTGCACTATACCATTGCTAACTAGTACTGAAGTGTGTGTTGCCTTCAGCCTGTATCATGGGTCACATGACTAGGCGTAGCTGGAAGTTGATCTTTGTATATTACTCCCAGACAGTGACACAAAGGGGTTATAGGTGTTGGCAGGATGGGCCGTCTCTGATTTGATGAGTGGGCGGAGGTGTTATCTCCCACACTTGACATCATAAAGACTCTGCCCAGCACATTCACAAAGTGTTCCACACTAGACTGTTATATCCCCAGACAAGTTGGGACCAGGGCAGGTAGGCGGGAAATTCTAAACACCTTTGGGGATGGAAACCTCCTGAACCTTCTTCTACAAAGCTGGCTCCAGAAATAAATACTGGAGTCTCAGGCCCAACTTTTCAGTACACACCTGGACCTGTGGATACTACAGGATACCCTATTGCACTCTTGCTTGAAGCCTGCCCTGCTTGCAGAGAAGGAAGAGTGGACCTGATCTCTTCATCCGAGGTTGAATTGACTCCAAGGGTCAGCTGACTGACCTCCTGTTCTGAGCTATAGGGACGTAACAAGCTGCAGAAGACACCCTACATCTGCCCACTTGTCCTGCTGCCTGGACTTGCAACTGGAATTGCCTGAGCCCTCCTGACCTCTGTGGGAGTGAGTTCCTGACCCCCAAGAGGCCTCATGTCCTGAACCCTTGGTGTGGCATCAGTTGAGCTCCTCCTCCAAAAAAAGAAGAAATGTTGAAGTTTTGGGCTCTCTGGGACCGTGAGCAGGACTATACATTCCAAGATCTTGTCGACTGCCACCACAAAGCTCCAGTGAACCTGACAGTAAATGTGAGTTGACGACTAGCAATGCGAGATCTGCTCTTCATGATACAGCGACAACGGCCTGCGATGCCCAGCCTACTCTTCACATTACAGCGACAACCATTTATGACACTTTCCCTGCTCCTTGTGTCTTCATCCACTGTGACTGGAACCCTTCGAGCTATATTTTAGAAGGTAACTATTTCACCAGAACTAACCTGTCCTTGTATCTGTTCCAGGCTCCACCGTGGTTGGCCTGAACTTGTGACTGTCACACAGTCTTGCACAGCCAGATAATAGCAAATGGTGCTTTGTGCGATCATGCATTATACTTACCTTAAATCTGTAAAACTGCATATCTCCGGTTCTACAGATTGGATTTGTGTTGTTTTTGTTGCAAATAATTTGCACTCTATTTTTCTAAATTAGTATAGGATTTTTTGTTTTGTGATTTCACAAGGTCAGATACAAACTCCAGTCTAACAAATTTCGGAGAAAATGTACACCTTCAGGGTCAGATTTAATACCCAGAGAGAATGGACAGGTAAGTGAAGTGTGACAGTGCAATGCAGATGAAATACATGCAAATAGTATGTACCAGTGTTTACATGGGTGATACATATCTAATTTCATAGCTGAGTCTGGTAGCTTAGTGTACTAATATGCCCTGTGCTTGACTTCTGGTCACAGGTTCAAATCCCGGTAAGTTTACACCATCTTCTGAGGGCGATAAAAAGAGTACCAGGGAGATAGGTAACAATAAACACCTGTTATTTAGCCTCAAGGGGTTAACATGCACTTTACAAATAAACATTATTGTATATTAATATTTGTTGCATTCTTCGAACCACTGATGATTGTTGATTAATGATGGCATCTCAATGGCCATTGTTGGCAATCAACTAGTCAATCAGAAAGTCCTCACTGGCTTGGGGCAATGCACATACGTTAGAAATGAGTGTATACATGACTACTGTTTGCTTGTGATTTTGCCTTCTTGTGTTTGTGCATCCACAATATTTGTTGACAGCACTTACTTAAATGTTCTAACTCTTTAGCCCTGTATCTGTGCATCTTTACCAATCGTTCCATAGTACGTATGAGGATGATGACTGTTTACTTTCATCTTGCACACACCCACCCCCTTAGTAATCTAAGGTTCCTAGTGCAACATTCAGGACATCTCTAGGATTGTTCGAATACTCGGGTCAGGTGGTAGTATCAGATAGTCACTACAAGTACCAAGATGCATTGAAAATGCTTCAATTGTATCACCTGTGAAATGTGTTAACATCATGTGGGGTTGAGGATGATAAATTCACTAGAAATCACATGCTGATTAGGAGGCACAACTCCCTAGTATAATTTTTTCAAAATCATGGAATCATGGGCAGACCAACGTGTTCCGATGCCGCAGGCTGTGAACACCATGTCTCCATCACACCCCAGTTGCGCACTGGTGGGATGAGGCATTTTTCCCATTTCTGTATGTTTGACCAGTGGCCCTGGGAGCTTCGAGTGGTATTTGTGTGCACTATATCACCCCAATGGCATTGTGGTAACCACCAATGCCAAAGAACTTTGTTATGGAAAATTCAGTGTCTGGGTATACTGCTATGGCGGCTGGCACAGATAAGAGTGGTGGGCGAGGAGGTGGGGTGGGGTAGTGTGGGTGGGAAAGTCGACAGACAACAGTTTAGTTAAAATTAAATAAAATTGCTTACCTTGCACTCGCCGCATCAACAAGGTAAGTGGTTTTATTTATTTAATTTTAACTAACCTGTCGTCTGTCAACTCCCCCTCTCCCCCCCCCCCCCCACCGCTCCTACCAAAGCCAGCCACCACTGGTGTACTGTAGGGAAAAAAATGGTCTGGGGGACTAGTTGAGGAGCGCTATCATTTTCTAGGTCAACACCTTACAGAAATGCAGCTTCACTTACATGTGTAGATGTCCAGCTGGATTTTCGTATCTCATAGTGGTAGTCAAATGCAGAATAGACATTAGCGCCATGTTGAGGTGGGGTCATAGTAGTTCTTATGCCAGTGTTAGGCTCAAGCGCATCCCTAATGGCCTTAGGGGTACTGAATCGTGTCTATGTCCAGCTGCTATGATGTGGGAATGTGGGTTCAGGAAAAGTTGGGTGGGTAAATCCATCCTCACTTTAGCGTCAGCCATCTGCTGCATCCTGCTCTTTAATAACTAAGTGTTCCTCTATCCTCTATTTCCCTCTGCTCTCAGCGCCGAGATCCTCCTTCAAGGGTGATTCCGGCTCTCTACAAATTCTTGATTCATTCATTCATGTGGCACTGCCCTTTGGTGCTAGGTTGCATGTGCTGTTGGAGCTGCAGAAGTACTGACTGAATCAAAATTTGTATTCCATGTAGTCTGAAATAAATTGTGCTTGCTCCGTGGTGCCTGCTGCAAGTGGCAGTGGGTAGCTGTGGACAACATTTTCAGTGCTTCGGGGGTAATTTCAGTTGCTTATGAGGTTACGTTTTCCCTGTTGTGATATTGTAGCCAATGATGTGTATGTTAAATAGTTTGATGTTTGGTACCAGAAATCATTTATCGTGACTGTGTTGTCAATATTTTGGGACACTAGGGGGCATATTATCAAGCAGGGCGATAGGCAATTATCACCGCTTTAGCGGCCGCTTTCGGTCGCTAAGAGGCGATAATTCTATCGCCCTATTAGCAAGCTGTCGCTAACTGATGTTAGCGACAGCTTTTAGGCGATAGCGAGCGGTTTGGGGCCCGCTTTGCATGTCAGCGATGTTTATCGCTAATGACATGCAAAGTGGGCGTACCCAACCAGTTAGCGACTCAAAGCAGTCGCTAACGTCGCTATCGCCTATTAGCAAGGCAGGCGTAGCGATGGAAATATTCGCGCTAAGCGTGAATATCTCCAAAAGCTAACGCCTGCTCAGACCAGTTCTTAGCCATGTTATCCAATGGGAGGTGGATAACATGGCTAAGAGCATTTCGTCGCTAATGCGTGAATATCGCTGTATTCTCAGCCATATTCACGCATTTCGCCGCTATCGCTGGATATTTTAGCACAATGGAGAAAAACGTTGCTAATAGCATGTTTTCTCCGCTCACATATCCAGCGATAGGCAGCGATATTTAGCGATAATTATCGCTACTTGTTGGTAATATGCCCCACAGTTCGTTTAATAACGATACGTTGTTTCTTCATATAACGGTTTTGCTGATCGTCAATTTTTTTCCCACCTGTTCTGAGATGGAGGAGTATTTCTGTGCCAATTCCTCAAGATCTGCCTGTCACTATGTGGTGCAATAATTAGGCATTATCTCATGCGCTATTACCACATGCAATATTTTCATTTTTCGGGTCACTACTTCAGCATATAACGAATAACGAATGCGGAGAGTCTTGTAGCGGTGCACAGCGTCATCGGGGCAACGTAGGAGTAATACCACTCTGCCTCACTCGTAATGATGGTCATTGTGTATGATTGGAAAAGGTTCGATTGAAGACCAATCGTTATTGCACAAAGCACATTTCTGTTGAAAGGGTTTATTAGTATAATGAATGGTTTCATTAAAAATACAGCATGTAGAGGAAACATATTGTCCCATTTATACCTAGTAATGTCTAAAATGAGAAGTACTAAAAGCCTGCAGATGTGTCCTCTTTTTGAACCTGCCCTAATAAAAATATGTTTTGCAGCACAAATCAGGACGTTTTTAGGATACACAGGAAATAGTAAAGCATGGCGTGCAGCTGTTCAATTGCTGTTTCATCCATAAGCACCCGCCCGGAGCTCCCCATCAATGCTCTTTGAGGAGGATGGTTAAAGTGGGACCGAAACAGTCGCATTTGTTTGTTTGTGCATTACTGAGATCAGTGACCGGGGACGGTTTTGTTGTTGTTCAAAGAGCCATTATGTTTGCCACCTGCTCCATCTCTTCTTGTGGCACGCGGGGTCGGTTATATGTGGCCATCTGTACCAGAGGCCCAATAGACCCAGATGAGTACCAATGCACGAGTCATGTCAGCGCAGGCAGGCTGCACCTGGTGTGCTTTCTGCTTCATCTGCACACAGCTGGCCCTGTGTCTTGATCTATAGACTCGGTGGGAGCTGAGAGCCTACCATAGGTTATTGGTTATGCGCCATATTGCCTCTGGGCATTGTCCTGTTTTCTCCTGACACTCACTGCATTCTCTTCATCATATGTTGCTTCTGTTTGTTATTGCTGAAATAGCAAGGCTGCTGGAATTGAAACATGCAATTTGCAGAGAGACCATAGCAACAGGGCACTTTTGTAGTTCGAAGCCTTAGGCCACCTTAACTCAAAACCACCCCCAACAAGGTCTGTGGTGCCTCTCGGAACGCATTCCAGGCAGAGATGCTGCAGCACCCCCAAAACAACCACGGTGGGGTTCAAAGTTGAATGAGCAACAAAAAAGCCCTTACATTTTGTTTTAATGTTGTCTCATTTGCTGTGCATTCAAAGACAGAGGTCAAAAGTCAGGATCTGTCTTCTGGCAAATTGCTGCTCATTCTTTAAACATAAAGACACACACCACCCCTAAGATACAATGCACGCTACAAGACGTTTCCCTTCGTTCCAAAGCCAACCCTGCAAAGCAAAGAGATGCATGAAATACCTCACAACGGACACTGTGCACACTGCACTAAAAATATGAGAAGCTAACAACCAACAAATCAAACTAACACAATGATACACGGCCACTGATGTGTACACCCTTTGTTCCTCATAAAAGCCTCGTTCACACAGGATGTCACTCTCCACCTACACAGCCACAAAGAACAGAGATCCAATCGACCCACCGAGGGCATGGAATGCAATTTACCACTGGAAACACGCAGACTCCCCATGCACTCATTTAACAAACTTTAGCTTTAGCACCGATAGAGGGCAATATGACTTGAAATCTGACCAAGAGACAGGATACCATATCAGTTATGTATTCTGCACACACAGAAAAATAATGATTTCGAAATCATAAACTTGAATTGGATTATCTCTATAACAATACTGCTGGTACCTGACAGGACAGCAAAGCTCCTAGATTCCGCTCTCCTGGTAGAGAACACTGTCTCATATAATGAGATCTCACAATGTCTGGAAGAGTTATTTGAATTATGGCGTAACCATGGGTGTGGCAGCTGCAGCGAAAGCAGAACAGCTTGTGGCCGGCACGGTTTTGGGGTGGTGAGGCAGGGGGCGGGTTGGAGGAGGAAGGGGAGTGTAAAAAAACAAATAAATAAAACACTCACCTTATCGCTGTGCAGTCTCTGCTCCATCTCTCTTGTGTCGGACCCGGCAGGAAGAGCAACCGGGAAGCACACCCAGGCTTCCCTGACCAATCACAACACTGCAATGCAGCCATGCAGCATTGTGATTGGTAAGCACCCAGGCTCCCCTGACCAATTAAAACGCTGCAATGCAGCTTTGTGATTGGTCTGAGTGCCATGGTTAGGTGCTCAGACAGAGACTGGGGGCCCGGGCATGCTCTCCACGCAGGCTGAAATGCAACCTGAGTGGAGAACATGCAAAGTGTGCATGACTGTTTGGCCAGTACCAGAGGGCTAGCCAAGCATTCATGTACACTTGGAGTGGGCAAACCACTCCTCCCCTGCTCTGAGAACAGAGCAACCCCACCCTCCCACCCGCAAAGCAGCTGGAAACAATAAAGTGATAATAACAACGTTGTTACAATTTTCTTTCCCTTTCATTGCAACACTCTTCCACCTTAGCGGAGCCACCACTGATGCTGAGTGAACACAATTTGTGTGCATTTTAAATTGCTATTTCGACCTAGCCAAATAAACCTCTTGCCAGGCCTAACCCTTGCTTTTTAATACATATAAGTCACCCCAATGATAGGCACTAGATGGCCCAAAAGGCAGGGTGGAGTGTATTTAAAAAGTAGAACATATACTATTAAGGTTTACATGTCCTGAAATTGAAAAACCCATCAATGTGTTTTTCATACTGCAAGACCTACCTCTCCCAGAGGCTAACAATGGGTTCCCTTATTACATATAGTAAGTGGTGACTTTCAGTTGGGAGCAAATAGGAATATCGAGTTTGGTATCTAAAGAATTGTGATTTTAAATCCTCTTTAATGGTTAAGTCAGATTTTAAGTCACAATTCTGAAAGTGCCACTTTAAGTAAGATTGCATTTTCTTGTCCCAAGCCTTTGGTGACTTCAGCCTGTATCCTGGGACAAATGACTGGTTGTAGCTGGCAGTTGGTCTTTGTGTATTGCCCCATACAGTGAGATGAAGGAGAATAGGTATTGGCAGGATGGGCCCCCTCATCATCCAGGCTAGCATGAATCCAGTGGCAAACAATGGATTAAACCCAGATCTGTGACAGGAAGGGAGAGCAGGGTCAAGACTGATTTGCATATAGCTGGGTCCAAACTGGGGTGGCATGGTGATTCAAGAATGATTATTAAAAACCCAGATCTGTGACTGGGGGGGGGAATGTTTAATTTGTTCAGCATTCCGTCCATCAGCTGTTCTGTTTGCTTTTGTCGTCCTCAACAGTGGCCTAAGACCAAAGTTGAAATACAATCCCAATGTTGCGCATGACAGTATAGAGGCTTTTCACAGTGTTATACAACATGGATTGATTAAGTTGCTTGGTGATACAAATAAACATACATGCAACAATCTAACTCATAATCGGAGGGTGGCATTAAAAAATCTCACCAATGATCAATCCATCATAAATTAACCATCGGACAAGGGTGGAAACATCGTTGTGTTAAATATGGCAGAGAATAGAAATGAAGTCCACCGCCAATTGGCAGGCACTAATTGTTATGATCCCACATCAAGGGAGGCATACAAGCAGTTGATACACACATATCATGGAATGCTGCTTGATTGGCATTAGAGGGATTGTTAGATCTGGAGGAATATCATTTTCTCAAGGAAGAACATCCCAGGATACTCGGTCTGTACCTCCCATCTAAAATTCATGAAAGCCTCATACTTACCCACGGAAGGCCAATTTAACTGCCATATTCTCAGATCAGTAGTTCCCAACCTACGTGGAAGGTCTAAGATCACATTGCCCAAGAGAGCACTGATTTCCTTTTATAAAATCAACAACATCACATGGGATAACGAATATACAATGACTAAACTTTACTTCTGCTCGCTATACACTTGCATTGAACAAAGGAGGGAGACTAATGCTTGTATATACTACTTCAGGAGCCAACCCATTTCCCTCTACGACCATACTAACATGCTCAAACAAATGATGACTTATTGTCTTGAAAACACTATTTTCCTATTTGAGGAGACAGCATACAGTCAACGCAAGGAACTATGATGGGCACTTGTTTTGCACCCAGCTTCACAAATGTATTCCTTGGCTGGTATGAGGAAAAGGTGGTCTGTACCGATGAAAATGAGATATAGACACAACATACACCCAAATGGACCAGATACATTGATGACATGTTGCTTATTTGGGACAGTGATGTTACTCTTGCCACCGAGTTCATTTACATATTAGGGCAAAATGATTTGAGTTTCACACACAAAATAAGCAACAGCTATAGTGAATAATTAGACATTGCCCTGTATGTGAAGGACAATAAACTGATCATGACTTTACACCGATAAGAGACAGCAGGCAATAGTGTTCTACACGCACACAGCCACCACCCTAACACACTAAAGTGCAGTATCCCCTATGGGGGATTGTTGGTAGCCCGCAGCAACTGTAGTGATGATGAGGATTTCAAGAAATAATATATCCACATCCTATAAAGATTTAGACAGAGGGGATACCCTAATAGAATCCTTGAACAAGCACACCATATGATACACAGAGTGAAACAGGAAGATGTTCTTTTCAAAGCCAAGCCCCTGGAAAAAAAACTATGTTCAACTCCCAGATATATCACAACCTACAACAAAAAATCTGGTACAATTAGGGAGTTGATGAAACAACACTGGAATCTGCTTAATGCAGATCCTATTATAGGAAACAAAGTGGGAGACTTCCCAGTTATCACAAGTGGGAATCCCAAATCGATTACAGACAAGTTAGTCCCAAGCTATATTCCGTCTGCCAAATTGACATGGCTCACGTTACCTGGCTCCCACAAATGCGGTTCTTGAAAAGCCTGCAAGTTGAGTGATAACCGTGACCAGTACAAACTACCCACAGGGAAGATTCAAAAGATTACCAAGTTCATCACATTTACCACCGACCGTGTAATATATGTACTGGAATGCCCCTTGTGGCCTTAACTACACAGGGAGCACCAAACTACTTTTAAAGAGAAGAATCCTGGAAAACCTATGAGCCATTAAAAACAATGACCCCAACTATCCTGTAGCCAGGCATTTTTACATCAAACATGATAACCTCCTGTGCTTCTTAAGTACTACAGTATCGACAGAATAGTTAAGAACATCAGCGGTCGAGTTTTGGAAAAACAACTTATGATACAAGAATCCTGATACATTTTCCAGTTAAACTCCACATACCGTTATGGACTTAACAGCGACGAAGAATTGGCTATCCACAATGGAGTTTGACATTTATCTATACTTCTCTGGGTACTTTAGTATTTTATTTTACTTCTCTGATTGAGATGCCCCTCTACCTTATTTACTATACCATTACTGATCAATTTTGAATCCCACGTTATCGTTTGTGTATTTCATCGCCCTGTGTTTCATAGTTCTACTCCTGACCAGTTCTTTCTACGCAGAGTCTGTCCTGACTGTGGGCGGGAAACATTGTCATGACTTCCCCATCATCTCACTTCCCATTAGGATAACAACCCTTTCATTTCTTATTTTAGTGAGACACGTGCAGAAAAGCACAGCCAGTACCTTGCTGTAGATATTTTCACTCTTATCACCTACGCACTTAGTCACTTTAGTCACATCATTATTTACCATCAAGCAGGGTATGGGCGCTGGGATTCGATCATCATGCACTCTGATACCTTTTTGTGTGTACTGACCGTTCCCCACAGATCTTCCCTTCACTATGAAAAGAGAGGGACTCTTACATTGTGGAAATTCACTCTGAGGCTGGCCGCAATACTATCGTGAATATCGGGATATATAACCTGTGTGGGAGAATACAGCAATCAATGGTTACCACACATCTGACCTATAGATCGGGTACTTGAATCAGTTGATATACAGAGGGTACATATACACATCACTCATGCACCAGTTATACACTACGAGATGCATCATATAGATATTTCTATCCCTCTCTAAATTGGGCACTGGCCTGATTATGCTATAACTTCCAATCTCACTATTACCAGCTATATTTATTGACTCATATGAACGTGTTTTAGACTTATTATTCTATATAGTTTATGTACTTTACTTTTGTAGAACTTCAATTGATCATATTGTGATTGGGGTCTCTCACACAGGATGTATTAAATTCGAACCAGAGTTTTGTTTGCACTAATATGCACTTTCTATGTCACTTTGCTCGCCTAGACCAGTATAGTGTTGAAATTTCTGATGTTATTTAAAATGTAATGATTATATATTTCTATCTGATGCTACGTCATGTATTACATTTTTATTGTGATTAACTATGCTCTCTTTGGGAAGATAAACAATTGTTGTCTGCTCATTCTATTCCATATGAAATTATAGCGCTTTTCATTCTATGGGAGATGTTTCTTTTTCTATGCTTATGCCTATTTGATAGCGATGTTTTGAAAATTTCACTTGGTAATTCCAAAGAATCTATTGTTTAGTCCTAGAAATGTTTTACATATACCTATGAGAGAATTTCTCCACCCTGAGCATTAGAAAGGTATGAGGTACAGAATTAATCTGAGGACGGCGTCACTCAAAAAATGAAGTATGTTGTTTATTTTTATGAATTGTGAATAGTTTATTTTACGGAGCGCGGGGAGGGTCACTTGAACATCACAACGCCTATGTTGGAAGCTGAAACGCGTTGTTCTTGTTTCAATAACGAACCAGTGTACGAATTTTGGTGTGCCGCTGTTAACTTATCCCTGGAACTGTAAACATTTGCTGAATATTGTGACAAAGGTGCAAGCCGTCGCTGGCACCCACATCCTAAGGCGGGACGGAACCTGGTTTGCACCACACGCTGACGCCACATGTCTGGCCTTTGCTATGTGTTCTGTTCCATCATTCCATTGTTCTTCCGTGGTGATATGCAGCAGACAACAAATGGTATTTTACAAGTTATTTTAGAAGACTTAGATTGCTGTGGAGTCAAATAAAAATTTTAATTAGGAGTTTTTAGGGCTTTCATTGCCTGATCAATCTTGCACAAGATCAATGGAGAGCACAGTAGAGTGACATCCCAAAACATCAGTGTCTAAAATGGCTAGATAGTTTACAATGTGACTACTGGCAGCTACATCACACTATATACACATAGCACAAGGTTTACTAAGGGCTTGCATTGCCCTTGCATCACGCAAGGCGATGCAAAGCAACGCAAGCCCTTAAGTAGTACTTACCAAGCCAAACAAAACCAACTTGCGCGGCTCTGTATGATTTAGTAAATGTAGAGTAACGCAAGACAGTGTAAGTCATTGCCTTGTGTTTCTCTGTGTTAAAGGCATTCCATTTGTGGGGTGTGGGCATTCCCACACACCCACCCATGGATTTTTGCGCATTCCCAGATTTACTAAGAATAGTAAAGCTGGAAATGCGTCAAAATGGTACACCATCCCAACAGAGGCATAACGAGAAGAAATATATTTATTCATCCTTGTTATTTTTTCTGTCTACATGGGCTGCTTTCTGCAGCGCACATAGAAAGAGGAAAATGCCCCTGAGGATTGTTTTTGCACAGGAAGATGTTCCTTCATACACAAAAACAATCCTGCCTGTAGTGAAAGCACCCTTGCACCATAGTGCAAAGGTGCCTGCATTGGCACTGGGAAGCACTCAGTGCTCAAGAGCAGAGAGAGAGCAAGAATGTGACATATCTTAGTAAATATGGTGCATGAGTTCTTTCTCCATTTGACGCAGTGAAGCATGTTGTCGATGAACAATGGTTTTAACCCAGATCCTTGTGACTGGGGGGTGAATGTTTGCATTGTCCAGCATTCCGTCCATCAATTGTTTCTTTTGCATATGTTGCCCTAAGTGTGGCAGGGTATGCCCAGACGTGGGTCCCGTGCTAACTACACCATTGGATTCAAGCTAGGTTGGCTGATGAAGGGTGATGCCCTGAAACCGGTCCCAGGATGCTTGTTTCCGGTCCAGGGAGGACCTGGCTTGGCAGCTTGGGCTGGACTGTTCCCACAAGGAACAGGCTCAAGACTGATTTACATATGGCTGGGTCCAAACTGGGGTGGTGTGGTGAGCAAAAGAACGATGGATTTAACCCAGATCCTTGTGACTGGATGTGAATGTATGCATTCTCCAGCATTCCATCCATCAATTTTTTCTTTTGCATATGTCTTGCTGTGTTATGCCAAATGCTAGTAAATGTTAGTAAATCTCGGCCGTAATGTATTGAAACGTCTAAGATGCTCTGGAGAAAGTGTAGGGTATGAAGGGAGAAGGACAGACATGCACTCATCATAGACATGTTGCAAACATACATATTTCCCGAAAAGAAGTGCTATTGGCCATCAAGAATATTCGGGATGCTCTATTCCTGAAGTGAACGGGAACTTTACAAGTACACTAGCTATGTCACGGCACTGGAATGACTTGCAGCTCAAGTCACTTTTCAGGAGGGTACTAGCTATGTTAAAGTACTGGAATGAGTTGCAGATCCTGTCACTGCTCAGGAGGGCAATTGCTATGTTATGTTATGGCACTGGAAAGATTACAGCTCATGTCACTGCTCAAAATGGCACTTAGTATGGTACTGGAATGAATTGCAGCTCATGTCACTGCTCAGGAGGGCACTTGTTATGGCACTGGGATGAGTTGCAGCTCATGTCACTGCTCAGGAGGGCACTTGTTATGGCACTGGGATGAGTTGCAGCTCATGTCACTGCTCAGGAGGGCACTTGTTATGGCACTGGGATGAGTTGCAGCTCATGTCACTGCTCAGGAGGGCACTTGCTATGGCACTGGAATGATTTGCAGCTCATGTCACTGCTCAAGAGGGCACTTGTTAATGGCACTTGAATGAATAAGAGCCCATGTAGGAGGCTGATGTCTGTCAGCATAAACAAAGGTAATGTTGCAGAGGACCAGATGACATGATGTATTTATGAAAGTTCCCTAAATTAGGAATGGGTGTTCCTGCACGTGTGCCATGTGTTTCTGTGCCCATAAAACGTTTAATGAAAAAGATTTTTAAGTACTACATAGCAATGCAAGAACCTTAATGACCATGACGTCATATTAAATGTAATCTTGTTGTTGGGATGGAAAGATAACATTCTTTCTGTCATCTCCTTTGTGCCTCGTACGGCAGAGTACTGTAAAATGAATTTATTAGAGAGAACATAGATTCTCTTGCAGTGAATCAGAATTCATTCCTTTCTGGTATGCCACGTGCCCAATCGTGCTGTGTTGGATGCAGGAGAAAGAATGCCTGCACTATTGCACTCTACTCCTTTCTTTGACCATACCTTCACTCAGCTCAAGAACAACATAAATACGTATATGGGGAACTACTTTTTAAGAATATCACCACAATTCAAGAAATCAAGTACCCATGGTGAGGCGGCTTGCAGAAAACGAGAAGTAAGCCTTGCTCCCTTGATTACATACATACTGAAAACACTTTCTCTCACTTTTGTCAGACTCATTCAGAGAGTGGACCGCAAGGGAATAGCCAGCAAAATAAAATACCCCCCACTTTAATCCTTACTTCGAATGCCATTGGGTGAGCAAAGCGAGGGAGCCCTTCCCACTCTAGATGAGGTCCCTGATTAATGCCTTCCTTTCATCTTTAAGCCTTTCATACATACACCCATCTCTCCATCTTTTCATACTTTCCTCCATCCTTTCACCATTCCATACAATCACCTTCTTATTATTAGTTTTCCATCCATCCTTCCACTCACACTTTTAAACTTTCATACATCCTTTTTATCCATCCATTCATCCATCCATTCTTCTTCATCCATCCACCAATTCACCTTCCTTTTATCAATCAAGCAATCCATCCTTCCACGCCTCCATCCAGGCGCCCATTCATCCATTCATCCAGACTTTTATCATTCCAACCACTTTCTTTCTCTTACTCATGCAAATATTGTTTTACCCTTACATCCATCAGTCCATTGGCCCTTCCATACAGCCTTTCATCCTTTTTACTCTTCCTTCTTGTCACAGTTTCTTCCTTATTTTCATTTGCCCATCATTTCAATCTTCCTTCCAGTAGTGTTCTCTCTCTTTCTTTCCCTCTTCATTTATTTGTTGTAATTAACTTTCCTTGCTTGAACTCTGTTATCAGTGTCCAATATTTTGTATTTTTAAGAGCTTTTGTCCTCAGAGCTGCAGACAAGAAAGGCTCATCAATAACTGTGAGTTTCAACAAGCTGCAAAAGCGGGGGGTTCACAACGCCGCTGGTGGACTGATAACTTGCAACACCTCAGTGACTAGAGAGACCACAAAGATTTATATTAAAAGACTTAAGAAAGGTAGACCGTACAGAGATCTTCATGGTCTCCATTTCATAGACTGGTATTCAGCATCTATCAAAGGTTTTTACCCATTCTGTGTCTATCGGAAAATGTGTTCATATATATGGCCTTTAATGAAGACTCTTTACCACCTGCTCTTCCACCACCCAATGAGTGTGTGCAGCCAAAGATTAGGCGTCCTCACCAAATCAATTTCCACCTACCAGGAACCATGCACGGTTGGAACACGAAGGCATTAATGAAGACAGTGTATGTTCTAGGTACTTTTTGGCAAATTAATTTAAAAACACCTTTGTTATCATTACTATAGGAGGACCTCAGTGTGTATACTTTACTTTAGATAGAATCACGTGGCTTAGCCCACGCTAATTTCGCAAGCAGATATTGACTTCCATGTGACGAGATTCTCTCTTTACTACAGATTCACGAATTTTTCAAGCAGAACTGATTGCACAGTCAAGTCATAAGCAGGGCTAAGCGAACTATTTGTGGCAGCGCAAGACTAAATTATAAACCAGGGTTGACTAAATGATGCAACAGGAAAAGGCAAATTATGCAGCGTGATGCTGGTGTAATGCAGCTTTTTTGTCATATTTAAATACGTTAACGCTGTCTGGGATTCATCTCATTAGTGGCAGTTTAACACCTAAGTATAGCACTGAGCTACTGAAAGTACAGCGCAGCAAAGATTCAGCCACTGCACAGCAACAATTGTGGCACTTTTTTTTAATAACTTTTGATTTGTTTGAGCTAAAGATACATTTTGTTAGGCTAAAATCTGTAATGTATGCATAAAATGATGGATTATGTGGCAAGCTTGGCAAATCTATTAATATGCGGAAAATGCCTCAGCTGCAGAATCACATAATTCCTAGTTAGTGTAAAAACATATGGTACTTGGTAGACCTAAAAATGACATAGGTATGCCTGCTTTTATCATCATTAGGAAATGGAGGCCCAACAGGCACAGACAGAGTATTTTATGGTGGAATATAAGGGCGAACTCTCATTCTTTTTCCAGGTTAGATTATCTTCAGTTATCACTGCAGCATTCCACCTTCTCCACCTTCAGCTCAACCTGACCTTGACAAAAGAGGCAATAACAACCACCTGGAAAGATACAGTCTAATAGACGAGGCTCCCAGTGGGGATTATTCTGCTTTAATAAACATGAGTGGACAAGGTATATTAAGATGTCAGTCAGGTGAGACATATTAAGCTCATGCTCTACAAGTCTCTGGCCAACTCATGCTATTCCTGCCACCCATTTACCCAAAGAAAGGGTTCAGAAGGGGTGAGCACGCGTGGCAGAGGACTGCCCGGCGATTTTTGCCCTATTTTTCCCAACCCGTTCATTGGGTCACCCAGATGCCACCTCACCCGTTAACTGCAAATGCTTGCCTCACCTCAGAAAATCTCAGCGTACACCATAAATGTAAAGATCCTGTTTTGTCGTTGGTTCCTTTTTTTTTGGTGTCGTGTGGGTTTTCTGGTTCTCCCAAGGCACACAAACCTGTCCAACTATCTGCCAATACTATACTTCTCAGGCCACAAATCTAAGAAACACTTGAAAACTGTTACCTACAAACTTGGCATCTATCTGCACATGGCCATAATGAGTGTTTGACTATTACACACTATTTCTGGCCGAAACACATGTGATTAATAATTATTGTAAATTACCTTTAATTCACCGAGAATTCAGACTGTGTCTATTTACGTGTCCCTGCAGATTGCTGCTTTGCTTTTTGTACAGTACTCATGCTTACAAATATAAAATTAATATTTGTTCTTTTAAAAATCTATATTCCCCCTAACTGCCTCACTTTTTGCCAACAACCATGTGATTTTAACACAGCTTGGTGCACTTTCCTATGTTTACTAAACCTGAACAATTATGGGTATGCAGGGGCGTAGGAAGGGGGGTGTGGTGGGTGTGTGCCGCCCCGCGTGTCATCACTGAGGGGGGTGACAAAATAGCTAAAATATGTGTTTTAAACAAATATTTTTGCTATTTTGTCAAGCCGGGGGTGACAAGAAATGTTCCGCACCGGGTACCACCTGACCTAGCTATGCCACTGTGGGTATGTTGCATGTCGAATTCCGTGTCAGAAATGCATTTGAAGTGTGTGCGACTGTAATTTATAGCTCAAGAGGTTTTGCCCTGAAAAGTCTCGGGGGAGTCCACAGTTTTCAAGTGAGAGTGCACAGGCCCCGACTTGTGCTACCAGATACCGGGTGTTTTCCCGGTGGGCTGGCAGTGTGGGGGTTGCTGTCACTGCTAGTCTGCAGTTGTTTTGCTAGTGACTCGCTGGCCGCATTCCTGTCTGCAGCGCTTATAACCTCTTCCGTGCGTTGGACGTCCCCCAGCCGTCTGACTTCACGGTGGGCCTGTGCAGTGGACGGCTGGGAGCCGTCTGAACCGCGCACGCGTGGAATTCGTCTGCATCACAGGGGAATTCCAACTGCAGCGAAGCAGATAAATAAACAGTACGAAACAAATGACGTTAACTCCTGCCTCTTTCAGACTCCCCACAAGCACCACCGACCATCAGGGTTTTGGTGTGAGGGTTGGCGGGGATGATAGTATATTAATACATTTTTAAAGCGTTCGATTACCCTGGGGTGTCTTGGCGCTAACTCTGAATGAAAATAAAGAGAGACTGTCAGTATTCAAGTTATTGAAAAGCCAGTTTTTCAGGAGTTTTCTGAATACCAGCAGCCAGGGAGCAGACCTGATGTTCATCGGTAAAAGGTTCCAGTGCTTAGTAGCTTCTGAAACAAAGCTGCTTCCTCTCCATTTTGCTTTTGTAAATCTGCAAAAAATACCTTTTTCCTTTTCCTCTCTTGATGGACGGTTTCTGCTGGGTTCATACCAACAGAAAGCCTGTTATAAATATTCAGGGCAAATATTGTGCAAGGCCTTATATGCTATCCATGGTGTTTCGAATTTGAAGCGGTTCCCAATTGTCAGCCAGAGGAGTTCCTTAATTGCTTGATAGCTTGAGTGAGCGTGTGATATTTAGAGAGGCCTAGCAATAATATGGCAGCAGCGTTTTGCAAGACTTGCAGTTTTTTTCAGATATTGTTCTTGAAGATTGATGTACAATCCGTTAGAGTGCCCTATCTTGGATAACACCAGCGATCACATTAATGTTTTCCTGGTTTTAACAGGAATAAATGGAAGACTGTTTCTAATTATTCTCGAGATGTTGAATGAGGACAATATAACAGGGTTGATTTTGTTTACTGAAATTCAGTATATCATCGATTACTGTCAATGACTGTTCTGGCCCTAACATTGCCACTGCCCTCCCTGATGAATACACCTTTGTGGGGCGTAACAGAACACTCAAAGAGGGAGGTGGCATTGCCATTATTTATAAGAGGATCTACTCCTGTAAGTGGGAAGACCTTGTCATCCCTAATTGTGAGGCAGGTTGTTTTAAGTTACTATTATCGCCGAACTTCACACTGTCCGGTGCTCTTTTGTACCGCCCTCCCGGGGCGGCTGGCGCATGGGCAGCTGCTCTCCCTGAGCTAATTGCTCCTCTTTTGTTGGAATCCACCAATTTTCTGTTATTAGGTGACCTAAATATTCATTTCAATAACACTATGTGTCCAATGAGTACTCATCTTATTCAGGACCTTGCTGCCCTCAATTTAAGTCTCCTCAACTCCGGCCCAACTCATAATGGCGGCAACTTACTTGATCCAATTTTTTCCAATCTGGACACTGTAACCTGCCTATCTTCCAGACCTATCGTCTGGTCTGACCATTTCATTGTGGGGTTCCACATTAAGACTGCGCCTTGCCCCTCTGGCAATCCACACTCCCTTAGAACCAGTAGAAACTGGAAAAAGCTTAATCGGGAGCAACTTAATAACTGTTTAGAGAAGACCTTGCCTCCTCTTTTAGACATCACTACTGATGATGTGGGCACGATTGGTGCCTGGCTTACCTCTGCAATTGACTCTTGTCTCCCGGCACGTAAATGCAAACAAAACTTTCTTCACTCCCCTGCCCCCTGGTTCAATGAACAGCTAAAAATAGAGAAGTCTTGCTGCAAAAGATTGGAACGTATTTGGAGGGCTAACTACTCTCCTACAGATAAAGAAAACTATAAACTTGCACTACGTAAATACCATTCTTTATGCAACACCGCCAGGGCCAATCATGTCAACGCCACGATACTGAAAGCCCAGAATCGTCCCAAAGCTCTATTTAAAGCAGTTCAGGAACTATCTGGAATGTCATGCGCTCCCAAAGCCCCCTGCCTGGACACCACGCAATGTAATTCCTTGGCGGACTTCTTCACGGAGAAAATTGACAACATCTACGCTGGCTTTGGAGCTACACCACCTGTTTCATCCAGCCCCTCCATGCAGAGCCTAAACCAACTACCTTTTCAGGAAGACTCTGCACGGTCCTCATTTCCTCTGGTAGATAATTGGGAACTTATCTCTATGCCTTCTTTTCTGAATCTGCTGGCGGGGATCAAATCCGTTTCTCCCAAGGATCCTATGCCCCCCCAGATTCTCTGTACCCTAGCCACCTCCTCACTTTATCCCATTTTGGCTCTCTTGAATGCCTCTCTCATTGAGGCTATTGTCCCTAATGTTTGGAAGCATGCAATGGTGGTCCCGCTTTTAAAAAAAGCGAATGCTGATCCCAGCAACCCAGCCAACTTTCGACCCATCTCCTTGCTCCCCTGCCTCTCGAAAGTGCTGGAGAAACATATTAATCGTCACTTAACATCTCACATCGAATCGGCGAACGCCCTTCATCCTTCCCAGTCAGGTTTTAGGGCGGGCTTCTCCACGGAGTCCACACTCCTGGGAGTCAAGGAGACTGTCAGACGTCGGGTAGATGGTGGGGAGACGGTGGCACTCATCCTTTTGGACTTGAGTGCCGCTTTCGACACCGTCTCCCACTCCATCCTTCTTTCTGCCCTGAAGTCGGTCGGTATCGGTGGCTCCGCACTTGCTTGAATTTCCAATTTTCTTTCTGATCGCACTTTTCAGGTTTTCTCCCCCTCTTCTGTGTCCTCTGTTCATAATTCCCCCCGTGGTGTTCCCCAAGGTTCTATTCTTAGTCCTTTGTTTTTCAACCTTTATGTTAGACCTCTTGCTTTTCTTGCCGAACAATCTGGGTTATCTATTTTTTCTTATGCAGATGATACTCAAATCATCTTCTCTCTTTCTTCCAATCAACATTCCCCCTCATCTTCTCTTCGTTCTGGGCTTATTGATATCACCAATTGGATGCTGACTAATAAACTGAAGCTGAACGGCGATAAAACGGAGCTGCTCCTGTTTTGGCCGGACTCCGTTCTCTGGGGCCCACAACTTTGGCCTCAGCAAATGGGACCGCTGCCAGTCCCAGCAACAACAGCACGCAATCTCGGTGTCCTCTTTGACAATCAGTTACCTATGAGGCAACATGTGGTCAAAGTCTCAGCCACCTGTACTACCATCATCAGGTGGCTGAGGAAGATCACATGGATGCTTCCCTCAGACACCCAGAGGCCAGTAGTCCAGGCCTTAGTGACATCTCGGCTGGACTACGGGAATGTACTTCTACTAGGTGCCTGCAAAGAGGTCACCCGCAAGCTCCAAGTGGTCCAGAACATGGCTGCCCGATTACTCTGCAATCTGCCTAGAACTGCCTCTGTCTCTGCCTCCCTGCGCAGCCTGCATTGGTTGCGCATAGAGTCTAGGTCTAAATTTAAAGCATTATGCTTCATGCATCGCATCAAAGCTGGAAAATCCCCTCACTATCTATCCTCCTTAGTCCATCTCTACTGTCCCTCCCGCACCCTCAGATCCTCAACTCAAAGTAGATTCTGTGTTCCCCGTTTCAAGCGGGCTAGAGTAGGTGGGCGCTCGTTCTCCTACTTGGCGCCCTCGCTCTGGAACTCGCTACCCGTCCCTTTGCGGTTGGAAACTTGTTCTCTCAAGTTCCGCAAAGGAGTGAAGACCTGGCTGTTTTCTTTGTAACCTGTTCCTTCTCACTCCTCTGCCTCTGCTTCTCTAGCGCCGGGAAACCTTCGGGTAGCTGCGCGCTGAATAAATTCATATATAATAATAATAATTAACACCCGTAAGCTTTTAGCCTTCGCAGTTGGGGGTGGGAGAGGGACCATTTCTGAGGGCAAGCTGGTGGGGATTCAAAATTGAAGGCTGTTCCGAAAGAGGATGACCTCGGTTTTGTCTGAGTTTAATTTTAGGCAGTGATTATCCATCCAAATACCAATTTCTCTCGTATAAACTATACAGCTGCCAGCTTGTGGAATTTACATTGTTAATGGCTGACAACACAATTTGTGTGTCGTCTGCTTAGAAAGTGAGAGAAAAGACAAACAATCAAATTAGAGAGGCTAGTTGTCACATGAAGATTAAAAAGTGTTGGACTAAATGAGGACCTTTGTGGGACCCCAAAAGGAAGGGAGAAAGTATTAGAAATTAAGCTGTCCCACATCACTTTGTCTTTCCTTCCCCTCAAAAAAGATTTCAAGAGTGTCCAAGCTGCACTTTTTATGCCCAATGACTCGAGACAGTGGGGCATGATGGTGTGGTCCACCATATAGAAAGCCGCTAATAAGTCCAGAAGAATGAGGGCTTCAGTACCTCCCTTATCTAAAGCGCTTCTTAGTTCATCAGTGGCTTTAATCAGAGCGGTCTCAGTACTGTGTTTAGGTCTAAACCCGAACTGTGTTGGATCTAGCTGATGGGTTTCATGAATAAACTGGGCCAGTTGAGTGTTCATAATTTTCTCAATGATCTTCGCAGAAAATGGTAGCCTGGAGATGGCGCTCTAGTTAGCCGAATCTTCTGGATCCAGATTTGGTTTCTTTAGAAGAGGTTGGATTGAATCCTTTTTTAAGGTGGTGGGGAAGAATCCGGTCGTAAACATAGAATTGAAGATGTTGGTCAGAGTTATCGCTATAGGATCTGAAGTCTGTTTTAGCACAGACAGTGGGCAAGGATCGCAGGAAGATCCTGGTTGTATAGAATGAATAAGCCCCTCCCCCTGTTTAGTGGTAACTCGGACACATTCGGTCAAGCTGGCTAGACTAGAGTTGTTTTGGACAGTAGGTTTGCAGGCAAGGTCATGATTGTGTAAGGAGACATTACTACCCGCTCACAAGTTAGTGGTTGTGAATAAATTGTGAATAAATTGTAAATTTGACCTACTTTATTGCGAAAATATTGGGCAATGTCGTTGAAAACGATTGACTACTGTTGGTTCCTTTATTTTTAGCTGTTGCTGAAGTAAATTAACATTGAGGTTGTTCCATGCGCGGTAAGTGGTGGAACAGTCATAGTTCTTTGTATCTAGGATAAGACGGGCTATTTTTTTTTTATATATATTTTTTTCGATAAATACAGTGTAAATGCAGCGGAAATCACATATTCATACAATCCAAACATAAAACTACAGTTTCATTTGAGAGAAGAGGGTTAATCAGTTACTACATTACTTACACAAATCAATAAATCATAAACAAGAGAATAACATAATGTAACAGCAGTATATTCAAAAAGGACCAGGAGGGAAATTCAGTTTATGTAAATGATGCAATACAGGAAGAAAAGGGGCCCCAAATCCTATTCCTTTAATCCTACTTTTTCTGCCTCTCCTTTCGTAAAGTGCTTTTTCAAATTATATATATGTAGAAATCGTCCCTTCCATTGCTGAAAGGTTGAAGGTTGTGAATCAAGCCAGGTTGAGGCGACACAGAGTCTGAGAACTGCCATTGCAATGAAAGTGAGTTCTACCCCATTGATGCCCACTAGATCGTTTACCCCTAACAATATTAGCTGAGGTATCAGAGGAACATCTTCATCTAGCACCTGCTGTAAAAAACCTGACATTTCGCTGCCTATAGATTCTATGTGAGGACACGTGGAAAAAATATTCACTAAATCCTCGCCAAATGTTGCACATCTAAAACAATGAGTCCATTCTGTTCCCCCATCTGACAATTTTTGCAGGTGTAATATTTAGAGATCAAATAAGGTTTTAAAATGTTGTGACCACAAATTGGCAGAGCAGAGTACCGTGTCCCAAAGTTCTAATCATCTCATAAAACAGGATTCCTCAACCCACAGCCTAATCTGTCATTTCAACAATGAGAAAATGGATAGGCCAAGGGAGCAAAAGAAAAAGAGAAAAAAGAAGAAAATGAAGGAAAGAAAAGAGACACGAGAAGCGAAAGAAAGAAGAGGGGAAGAAAGAGTAGGGAAGGGAAAGAAGGTAGATGGTAGCGGAGAGGGATGTATATACAATGTTTACAGGACCACATGTCTATGTGGTCTGTAATGTAATATTTTCTTGACATCCAATTCGGTTTCTTTCCAGGTTGTGTGTAAATATTTTCCAACTTTGAATTTTTCTTTTTCCTTTAAAAAAAAAAAATAATAATAATCATTTAGTTTATTTGCTCCAGACTTCTCCTTCTGATTACCGCCCAAGTTAGGCGAGCATCTTCCGTTTTGCCTTACTTTGACAGATCCGCGAAGTCTCTTCAGGGTTCCCCCTAAACAATCACCGATTTAGGTCAACGTCCCTGTCCCATTTTGGGTTGCCTCTAATTCAATATTAATACTAATTCTATTATTCCCATTATAGTTTATTTTTGTGAGCACTGGACCGTTCTCAAATATTTCACATATTTTGTCCCTTTAAAATAGTGCCCATCATCATCTCCCACCACTCTAAGATGGAAACGACCTTAGCACTTTCACTATTTCCGTTTTTTCCAAACCGGAAGTCCAATTTCCAATGTGATTATTTATATAGTCGACGAGGATTGCTCTAGACCGAGACATTATAGACTTTGCTTTGGTGCAGTGCACGCCCCAAGCTGATGTGGTGTTGTGATGATGTAGGAAAATGAGGCACTGTGAAAAAAGTATTTGCCTATGATCACACAATGTGGTCAAGCAGAAGCTGGTATTGATGCAAGGTTTTTGTGCATGGTCTTCTTATTCACTCTCCCGTTTCAGGTTAATGTTCTGAGTTCCATTCTTTGAGGCGCTAAATCAATGCACTGTGTTGAATACATCCAGGCAATGAATATTTCATAAGAATTGGTGGTAGTAGTGTTTGGTGGGTGATGTTTGAATGCGGAAGTTAAAATGAGAACCTAAGCCTCCACCCTTATCTAGTGCAATGAGACCATTAGCTCTATGTAGCTATAAGTCTTAATTCATTGTCATCAATTCTTTAATTAATTCATCCACTCACTCCTCACCATCCAACAATTCCTTCATTGAGCCATGCAGTCTTGTCTCCAATCTTCATCTATCCATTCAGTGATTAGACAAAGTTCGATAAATTTCGATAATGAAAAGATGTGTTGCAAAACGCACCATATTTGGACATTTTTTCAAACATTTCTTGAGGGAGGGACGTCTCCAAATCCACCTTGCAGTGGTCAGTTTTGCTCGCTGCACTCGCTCACTGCATGCAGTGTGGAGCTTGATCTAGGACTATTTGCCAGGGCTGCTTCTCACTCCCAGTCCAGCCCTGACTGCACATTTCTGTCAGTGATCAATGGGCCACAAGGGTGAACCTTGCGTTGTAAAGTGGATCGAACACCAGCACCAATAATCTTTCACATACAAAACGTATTTTGTGCCAGAGGCTGATATGAGTGCAGTGCGATCAGGGAGGGCCAAACAGTAGCGGCTGGAAGAGAACGATGGCAGGGGCAGGTGGAGGGGGTAGAAAGTAAAAAAAAGAAAATTACAAATCGTACCTGCTGCTCGCGCCGCCAGCAGTCTCCTCTATGCAGCATCTCCTCATCACCGGGGAAGCAATGGGCTTCCAGACTCCCTAAGCCAATGACATTGCTGCATTGCAGCGTTGTGGTTGGTCTGAGCGCCGTTGTTCGGCTCTCAGACAGGGACAGGGAGCTTGTGCATGTTCCCCACCAGGCTGTGCAATGCAGCCTGGTCGGAACATGCACAGTGCGCATGAATGTTTGGCCACGACGGCCAGTCAAACATTCATGCGCACTGTGAGTGGGCAAATCACTCCTCCCATGCCTCTGCTCTGGCCAGGCCCGCCCCTCCCAGCACATAGGAGTGAAAAAGAAAATGATAATAATGGGTTTCGTTATTCTTATTTTCTTTTTCCTCTGCACTGCCTTAAAGCAGTGGGGCGAGGCTCCTCCTCTTTAGCAGAGGAGCTGTCCCTGGGGCCAAACCCCATAAACAGGGCCGGACTGGGAACCACAACTGGCCCTGGCAAAGTGCTCGGCCGCCCCCCACACCCCCACTCGGGGGGTTGGAGGTGCCGCCAAGCTCTTTGGGGGGGCCGGCTTTCAGCCGATTTTGGTACAGGGCCGATTTTGCAGCTATGCTGCAAACACGGCCCTGCAACAAATACAGCCCCAGGGGCCCAAAACCGGCCCCAACCCGTGCGGCGCGCCAGGGGATTACCCAGTGCCCGCTATGGCCAGTCCGGCCCTGCCCATAAACTAAAGGTAGGATAACAGGATAGGACCAAAGGAAAAGCCATTAGGCAGATGCATTAAAATAGCATGACCTGGCTATGGGTGAATTACTTGCTCCAAAAGAAATCAGGGCAAACAAGGGGCAAGTAGAGCATTGCTTGCCATTCCTACGTGTAACGGGTAATTTCCAAGAAACGACACATTTTATGTGGTTTACAGCCAGGCATTTGTCAATGTATTAAAATTGTACTGGAGGGTGTATAATGAGAATTACATTCAAGCAGGTCACTGCTGGATCGCCTTTGAGCAATTGTGCCACACTGGACATTGTGCTACAGCAGCTTTTTTTTTAGCGCATGTGCGGGATATCATCAACATCTCCTTCACCACCGCCACCTTCCCGGAGTGCTGGAAGCATGCCGAGCTCAGCGCCCTCCTGAAGAAACCGACAGCGGACCCCACCGACCTCAAGACCTTCCGCCCCATCTCACTCCTCCCTTTTCCTGTTAAGGTCATCGAGAAGACCGTCAACAAACAGCTCGCCGCCTTCCTCGAGATGAACGGATCCCTCGACAACTCACAGTCCGGTTTCCGAGCCAACCACAGCACCGAGACCGCCCTCATCGCAGCCACCGACGACATCAGATCCCTGCTCGATAACAGGGAAACAGCTGCCCTCATCCTCCTGGACCTCTCTGCAGCGTTCGACACAGTTTGCTACCGCACACTAATACAGCGCTTCAGCAACACCGGAATCCAAGAGAAGGCACTGGAGTGGATCATCTAGTTCCTCGCCGGAAGAACCCAGAGAGTCCGCCTCCCCCCGTTCCGATCCGCGGCCACCGAAGTCGCCTGCGGCGTACCTCAAGGATCCTCGCTCAGCCCCACCCTCTTCAATGTCTACATGAGCCCCCTCGTGGCCATCGCACGCCAACACAACCTAAACATCATTTCCTACGCCGACGACACCCAGCTGATCTTCTCCCTCACCAACGACCCCGCCACCGCCAGAGCCAGCCTACACGAAGGAATGAAAGACGTCGCCGAGTGGATGAAGAACAGCCGCCTGAAACTGAACTCAGACAAGCCGGAAGTCCTCATCCTGGGATCATCCCCCTCCGCCTGGGACGACTCCTGGTGGCCCCCTGCCCTGGGCACCACCCCCAAGCCAACGGACCACCCACGAAACCTGGGCTTCATCCTGGACTCCTCCCTCTTGATGGCCAAACAAGACAACGCCGTCTCATCATCCTGTTTCAACACCCTGCGCATGCTCCGAAAGATCTTTCGATGGATCCCCACCGAAACCAGGAAGACGGTCACCCAGGCACTCGTCACCAGCCGACTGGACTACGGAAACACCCTCTACACGGGAACCACAGCCAAACTACAGAAAAGACTCCAGCGCATACAGAACGCCTCCGCACGACTCGTCCTGGACATCCCCCGCCACAACCACATCTCCGCCCACCTGAGAGACCTGCACTGGCTCCCCGTCAGCAAGAGGATCACGTTCAGACTCCTCACCCACGTTCACAAGGCTCTCCATGCCCTGGGCCCCAAGTACCTCAACAACCACCTCACTTTCTACACGCTCACCCGCCAGCTGCGTTCGACCAGCCTCGCCCTCGCCACCGTACCACGCTTTTGCAGAGCCACCACCGGAGGAAGATCCTTCTCCTACCTGGCGGCCAAGACATGGAACTCCCACCCCATCCACCTACGGCTGACCCAGGACCATGTCTCCTTCAGGAAGCAACTCAAGACCTGGCTGTACGAGCAGTAACGGACCCCCCCCCAGCGCCTTGAGACCCTCGCGGGTGAGCAGCGCACTCTATAAATGGTGTAATTGTAATTGTAGCTGCTGTCATCACTGGGCACGATTTTATAACTCGGGCGCTGCATATTTTTTTTACTATTTGTGCGATGAGGACTGCCATGGAACGCACCTCTGTGTTGCACAAAGTTTCGTAAATCTGGGTTTGCGCCTGGATAGAGCATGCATGGATTTCCACTTGTGTGCTCCGTGAATCACCTGCAAACTACACTTGAAAATTGGTAACTTTTCGAGGCGTAAATCAAACCTTTACTCACACTGTGCTGCGTACTAGTTCCAAGCTCTCATAACAAACCACAAACGCTGGCTGCTCATCGGAATTCTTATTTTTTCAAATACTAATAATAATAATATGAGTTCCCATCCGCCCCCCACGACTGAGGAGGAATCTGGATTATTAAATAAACTCACGAAACTTTCTAGTACTGTCTTTGTAAGTGCAACATTTTTTTGTTTGTTTATGTACGCTTTTAAAAGCAATAACGAGTGGAGACACAAGAAAAAGCAGTATTTGAAGCTTGAGAACCTTTCCGAGGGCAGACAATTCCCAAAGGAACCCTTCTGCAACAAAAAGTAAAATATTCTTTTTCATGAGACCGATCCATAGCAACAAAAAACACACCAAGTAGCTGCTACTGCCTGCAAACCATCCATAGGGGTTCTTGTGATATATTATTTATGAATACTTGTCCCGAAGGCTTGTGGTCCCCAGGATGAACCACTTGCTTTGAAGTGGACTGTTGCAATAAAAGAAATTGATTACTGAATGTTATTTGCGCTGCACATATCAGCATTAGTTTCATGCTGGTTTCAAAGGGATTGAAAACCAATATCTTTGGATTTTCATTCATGCTTTTAGTAATTTGGTATTGATCAAGACGTTAGCAATAATTATATTAACATTTTCAAATATATATATATCGAAACAATTCCTGCCCGTCCCCCGTCAGGAACAGCAACTCGCAGGCACGGACCTCTTGATTCCTTGAAAATGATTAACAACTTCCACACATTAAGTTGTTGCAAAGCAGTAAAGACATTTTATTTCGGCATAAAAGTTACAGGCAAGTGACCTCCATGTGCAGTCCTTATTCCTACCCGGGACCGGGGAGGGATTGAGCGTTAATTTGTTAAGCGCGAGGCTCCGACGCGCATGGACCGCACCCGCCCACCAGCAGTGCCGCGCTTTTTGGGGCAGAGAGCGAACATATATATATATATATATATATATATATATATGTATGTATGTATGTATGTATATATATATATGTATGTATGTATGTATGTGTATGTATGTATGTATGTATGTATATATATATGTATGTATGTGTATGTATGTATGTATGTATGTATGTATGTATGTATGTATATATATATATATATATATATGTGTATATATATATATATATATATATATATATATATATATATATATATATATATATATATGTATATTACCTTCTGTATATTACCTTCGGGGCACTAACATGCAAATAGGGGGGTCCGTGATGGACCCCCCAGCCCCGGGGACCACCACCCCCGGGGCTTTTAAAAGGTGGGAGGGGGGCCGCGCGGCCCCCCCTCCTGGAGCCCTCGATGGCCCTGGGAACCGCCACCCCCCAGGGTAGTGTCCCGGGGTGCCTACCCCCGGAACACTGCTGTTTGCTGTGGTAGGGCGGCCTACCACAGCAAACTGCTTTGGTTTTTGACAGAGAGAGCAGGAAACCTGCTCTCTCTGTCAAAAATCAAAGCGGATTGCTTTTCTTCTTGGGGAGCAGCGTGTTAGGTGCTCCCCATGCTAAATAGCAATGCCGGCTCCCACAGGAGGCAGGGACTGTGGGGGGCTTGGGGACCCCCAACGAGGAGGGCCAGGCCCCGGCGGATGGGGTCCCCGGGGCCAGAAGTGGCCCGGGAGGGGGGCCACGCAACCCCCCTCCCCCCAAAAATAAAACATTTTTTTTAAAAAGTCAGGCCCCGGGGATAGGGTCCCCGGGGCCATAAGGGGAACATAGGAGGGGGGTATGCAGCCCCCTCCACATTAAACAAAAAAAAATTAAGATGGCCATGCCCCGAGTGATGGGGTCCCCGGGGCCGAAATAGGCCGCGGGAGGGGGGCTACGCGGCCCCCTTCCCAATTAAAAAAAATAAATAAATAAAATTGGGTGCAGGCCCTGGGGGATGGGGTCCCCAGGGCCAAAAAAAAAGAAAAAGAAGGGGGGCTACACAGCCCCCCTTGGGATCGGGAGGAGGCCACGCCCCTCCCTGCACCTCTCTGCAAACGTGCCCCCTGGTGCGTTTGCAGGGGGGGGAAGTAATTCCCCTCACATACTGGGGGTCTCTGGGGGCCAACTAGCCCACCAGGAGCCTCCAGTATGGGCCAGGGGGCTCCCTTGCAGAGAGGTGTAATGAGGCCACGCCCCTTTTTACACCTCTCTGCAACGGAGCCCCTGGCGCATACTGGAGGTGGGCTAGATGGCCCCCAGGGACCCCTAGTATGCAAGGGGAATTAGTTCCCCCTCTGAAAAAGTGCAAGGGGGCTGCTTTGCAGAGAGGTGTAAAAAGGGGCGTGGCCTCTGTACACATCTCTGCAACGCAGCCCCCCTGGCGCATACTGGAGGTTTCTGGTGGGCTAGTTGGCCCCCAAAGACCCCCAGTATGCAAGGGGAATTAGTTCCCCGTCTGAAAAAGCGCCAGGGGGCTGCGTTGCAGAGAGGTGTAAAAAGTGGCGTGGCCTCTTTACACCTCTCTGCAACTTAGCCCCCTGGCGCCCACTGGAGCTTCCTGGTGGGCTAGTTGGCCCCCAGGGACCCCCAGTATGCAAGGGGAATTAGTTCCCCCTCTGCAAATGAGCCAGGGGGCTGCGTTGCAGAGAGGTGCAAAAAGGGGCGTGGCCTCTTTACACGTCTCTGCAACGCAGCTCCCTGGTGCACACTGGAGGTTCCTGGTGGGCTAGTTGGCCCCCAGGGACTCCCAGTATGCAAGGGGACTTAATACCCCAACTTAGAACGCGTTACGGGGCATGTTTGCACAGTGGTGTAGGTAGGGGGCGGGGCTTGAGGTGACATGTTTGCAAACACGCCCTGCGGCGCGTTTTAGCTTGGGGTATATATTCCTCTTCAATCCAGAGGTCCCCTAGGGGCCAACTGGTCCAACGGGTACCTCTAGTAAGTACCAGGGAGCTGCGTTAAAGAGTGTTGTAAAAGGGGGCGTGCCCTCTGAACACCTCTCTGCAACGCATGTCCCTGGTGCAAACAGGAGGTACCTGATGGGCTAGTTGGGTCACAGGTGACCTCAGGATTGAAGAGAATATATTCCCCAACCTAAAACGCGCCACAGGGCGTGTTTGCACACATGTGTCCTCAGGCCCCACCCCTTTCCTTCACTACTGAGCGAAATATTCCTCTAAAATCAGCCGAAGTACGAATTCTGATTTACTCACCTGTTATCACGAGAAAGACATCAGTGCTGTATCTTTGAGCCCAGGACCGACCCTGAAAAGTAAACGTAACTAACCCTGGGCTTAAAACTACACTAAGGGAGCATAATTTGCACGTAGTACAGTACCAAAACTTTGCTTAATCACGTAGCGTAGCATCTAAATTAACAAAATTCTCAGATGCTTTGAAAAACCAATTTTACATGCTTAACAGCATATAACCAATTCGTTTTACAATGAAAACATTAGGTAAGGAGAGAGCTAATGATTTTGGGGTGCCCCCTAACCTAGGGGGAGCACCGAACAGATGCCTTGAACACAAAGAGCATAAACAAAAAGCACATTTTGTTGAACTTCAGTGGTGATCCCATCATTTTAGGACCACCCCAAGCACAGTTATTGGCAACAAAATAATCCCAACCAAATGCCCTGCAAAGCATTATGGGACGAGATTAGCAGTGGCCAGTGAATATTACAGTATCCAATATCAAAATAATTCTACAAAGAGCTGCAGTTCACCTAGTTGTTACTAGATGTCCCTCACGAGTCAAATGCAAAGCATTGAAATTATTCTTACATCAAGCTGCAGTTCCACTAGTCGTCCCTAGATGTCCCTCACGAGTCAAATGCAAAACCATTGAAACCCTTTCATCAACCATTTGCATTTGACTCGTGAGGGAGGACCAGTGGAACTGCAGCTTGATGTAAGAATAATTTCAATGCTTTGCATTTGACTTGTGAGGGACATCTTGTAACAACTAGGTGAACTGCAGCTCTTTGTAGAAATCTTTTGATATTGTATACTATATAATATTCACTGCCCACTGCTAATCTCATCCCATAATGCTTTGCAGGGCCTTTGGTTGGGAATGTTTTATTGCCAATAACTGTGTTTGGGTTTGTCCTAAGAGGATGGGACCACAACTAAATTGTTCAATAAGATGTGCTTTTTTGTTTTCAAGGCATCTGTTTGGTACTCTCCCTAGGTTAGGGAGGATCCCAAAATCATCACATCTCCCACTGCCTGATAATTTTTCAGTTTCACCATTGTGAAAGAACTATATGTACTTTAGTATATAAAGATACAAATACCTATTTTATCATATCTGGTCATGTACAGGAAGCATTTTGCAATTTTTGCACAGTACAGACAAAGTACACAGTGTCATCAGCTATGCTACGCAGACTACGCGTACTACGTGAAGTTTAAAGTATACTACGTGTAGTGCTGCTACGCAAACTATGCCCAGGCTTAAATGTAACCATACTTACAGTAACTTGAATTTCTTTCCATAGGCAAACATTGACCGGTTTCACATGGAAATTTTTCTAAGTGTGGGTTTTGGAAGTTAAAAAAATTCCTGTAAAATCATCCGAGCTACGAATTCCGATTTACTCACCTGTTATCACGAGAGACGTCAGTGCTGCATCTTTGAGCCCAGGACGCACCCTGTAAAGTAATTCTAACCATACTTACAGTAACTTGAATTTCCTTCCATAGGCTAAGATTGACTGGTTTCACTTGGAAATTTTTCTAAGTGTGGAGTTTTGGAACTTTAAAAAATTCCTCTAAAATCAACCGAACTGCAAATTCCAATTTACTCACCTGTTATCAGGAGAGACCTCATTGCTGCATCTTTCAGCCCACTACTGATCCTGAAAAGTAATTTTAATTGTAGTTACAGTAACTTGAATTTCCTTTCATAGGCTAACATTGACATGTTTTACTTGGAAATTTTTCTAAGTTTGGTGTTTTGGAACTTTAAAATATTCCTCTAAAATCAGCCGAACTACGAATTCCGATTTACTCACCTGTTATCAGGAGAGACATCAGTGCTGCATCTTTCATTCCACTACTGACCCTGAAAAGTAATTCTAATCGTAGTTACAGTAACTTTAATTTCTTTCCATAGGCTAACTTTGACTGGTTTCACTTGGAAATTTTTCTAATTGTGGAGTTTTGGAACTTAAAAAAATTCCTCAAAATCAGCTGAACTACAAATTTTGATTTACTCACCTGTTTTCAGGAGAGACCTCAGTACTGCATCTTTAAGCCCACTATTGATCCTGAAAAGTAATTCTAATCGTAGTCACAGTAACTTGAATTTCCTTTCGTAGGCTAACATTGACATGTTTTACTTGGTAATTCTTCTAAGTGTGGAGTTTTGGAACTTTAAAAAATTCCTCAAAAATCAGCCGAAATGCAAATTCCGATTTACTCACTTGTTATCAGGAGAGACCTCAGTGCTGCATCTTTCAGCCCACTATTGATCCTGAAAAGTAATTCTAATCGTAGTCACAGTAACTTGAATTTCCTTTCGTAGGCTAACATTGACATGTTTTACTTGGTAATTCTTCTAAGTGTGGGGTTTTGGAACTTAAAAAAATTCCTCTAAAATCAGCCGAACTTCGAATTCCGATTTACTCACCTGTTATCAGGAGAGACATCAGTGCTGCATCTTTCAGTCCACTATTGATCCTGAAAATTAATTCTAACCGTAGTTACAGTAACTTGAATTTCCTTCCACACGATATCATTGCCTGCTATATAAAATATATATAAATTTTAAAAATATATAAGAAAATAAAAATATTACAATTTCAATATTTTTAAAAACATTTATTTTTCAAATTATATAAACAAATGTGTAATGTAATTTAAAAATAAAATATCTAAAAATAAATAATTTAAAATAGTGTAGTAAATCATTATAAAGAAAATATAACAATTAATACATTTAAAAATTATCATTTACAAAACCTTTGAAATTCACTGAAAAAACGACGTTATAGTTAAAAATTAGCATTTAAAAAACCTTAGAAATTCACTGAAAAACCATAGGTTTCACACACGTTATAGTTAAAAATTAGCATTTAAAAAACCTTAGAAATTCACTGAAAAAACCATAGGTTTCACACACATTATAGTTAAAAATGAGCATTTAAAAAACCTTAGAAATTCACTGGAAAACCATAGGTTTCACACATGTTATAGTTAGCTGGACATTTCACTCATACAAAACCATTGAAATTCCCCCATTATAGTTAACTATAACTTGCGCGCCCACATTGCACTTCTGATGACGTCACATATTACATCACTCATGACATGGTCAGTGACATCACTCATGACATCACTGATGACATCTCAAATGACATCACTGATGACATCACTGATGACATCATCCTTGCGAAAGAGTAACAGACCTCCTCTCAGCGTAATAGCGTAATATAACCCTTGATACACTCATTCAAAAATAGAAACTAAAATTTAAAAAAAAATGTAAATACCAATTTCCATTTAGAACAACCTATTCAGTAATTCTAAAATCTACATACACATCCAGTCATTCACAAACAGTTTTATATAGGCACTCATACATGTACTCACTCATCATATGTACTCATACACCTATACATCTTATTACACACTGACACTCATCTATAGAGTTACTCACACACAAACTCACAAATGCAAATAAACTATCAAACATCCATTTACTTGCATGTACAGCTACACACCCACCACTACACTTACTTCTATAGAATCGTACACATACTTACTCTCTTAAACAATCAACTCTTACTATCTCTTGCTCTCACATAAACTCACTTATATACATCACTTATATACATCAATACTCACTTATACTAGTTTAAAACATATGTAGTTACTCATAAAGATACTATTGAGACAGTCATTCACTCACTAACACGCCCATACACACACTCATCCACCCATACAGTCCTGCACACATGCTGTCTTCAAAACACATACAAACAGTGAGTCACCCATTCATGCATCTATGCGGTAAGTAATTCCCCCCACCAAACCATACATACACTCATACTGATACTCTAAAAACCAACTAATAACCCATATCGACACTCATGTAGCTAGTCACCAACCCATGCAGCCACTTATACACAAAGTGAGACACTGATACAGATATTTACATATTTAAACATTACTCGCTAATGCATGTATTCACTAAGATACACTTAATGAGTCAGTTATACAATCATTTTTACAAAACAAATCCATTTAGACACATATATACCCATTTATTCTTCTGTCGACTTTTAGATATACATACATAAAAAAATATTTATTTTTCAGAAAGACACACATTCACTGGATGATGTCATCAGTGATGTCATAAGTGATGCCATTTGAGATGTCATCAGTGATATCATGAGTGATGTCACTGACCATGTCATGAGTGATGTAATATGTGACGTCCTCAGCAGTGCATTGCGGGTGCGCGAGTTATAGTTAACTATAACTGGGGAATTACAATGGTTTTGTATGAGTGAAATGTCCAGCTAACTATAACATGTGTGAAACCTATGGTTTTTCAGTGAATTTCTAAGGTTTTTTAAATGCTAATTTTTAACTATAACGTGTGTGAAACCTATGTTTTTTTCAGTGTATATATATATATACATATATATATATATATCCTGGAAACTCCAACCACTTCCTGATTCCGCCAGCGGCGGTTAGGCGAGGAAAGAGACACAGACCTCCGAGGTTTAGTGGGCAAAAAGTGTGGTTTATTTCAGTGACCCAACACAACACGTTTCAAGCTCGTAAGCCCTTGTTCACGTGTCAAAGTGGAAAAAACACCAACTGTTATTTAAAGTGAAATCACCCCACTCCCACTCTCTGACATCACAGGTCACATGTATATGGGCATAAACAACAGACTGCAGTAACTACAACTAAATCATTTTGTAGTTTAAGCCCTATAGACAGAATAATATTGTATGACACATTTAATATGTAAGTACACATGTTTAAAATAATATTAAAAACATGTAAAGTGCTTAAGTGTCACAGTTGTTATAAAACAATAAATATAATTCATTTTAAGATTCTCTTGGGATAAATCCAAGACTGCCTATATGGCTACAATGCCCATGCAAAATTATTTCCGGATAAATCCGCTTATTTACAATTCAATCTGTGTGGCCTAATAGCACATATTATTTATATTGCTATAATTTGGTAATTTTCACATATTCTTTATAGTTTTTTTCTTTTTATCAGTGCAAATGCCAGTGGGACAAAATCTGTGCAAAGGTGCATAAATAAATATAAAGTGCAAGTGTAATTTACATTGATTTCTCAATTATTTTACAGTGTATGTAGGCCATCACCATTCGCTGTTAGAGTACAAATAATCTATTTTCTGCGAAATGGCGTCATGATTTAAGGCAAAACCACATTCAAATACTTTGGAGAAATCAACGACAAAAAAGAGAAGAGAAAAAGATAAAATATGTATGATACATAGATGGAGAGAATAAATATCTTGGTATATTTGGGACACTTTCTATGCTACTGATTAGAGTAACCTTTCAACTGACGATTGTATCCACAATATGACAGCGATAGTATATTTTTACAGAAAGCTGCGCATGTCTTCTGTGGTATTCAGACCGTTGGGCCATTTACAATCAAGCTCAAGAATGTACTTAGTTTCGAGCTGTCGGAGTTGGCGCTCTCTGTTGCCACCCCTTCTTTTCTTGACCACAGCATCTATTACATAATAGGATAGGCAATTAATGTTGTTAGCATGTACCTTCCTAAAATGCCTCGCAACAGGATATGTTGCGTCGCTGTGGAGAATGGCTCTTATATGCTGCAAGATCCTGACGTGCACCTGCAGCTTGGTGCTACCCACGTAGCGAAGCCCACAGGTGCACGTCAGGACATATACAGCATATTCGGTCTTGCAGTCATAGTTACCCAAAATCAAACTGGGGACAGTACTAAAGGGAGTAGAGCATTTAGACATATTACAGCCAAAATTGCAGGCACGACATGACGTGCATTTTCTGAAACCCTTCTTAGGAGCCAACCACGTAGTGACTTGCTTGACCTCAGGCGACACTCGGTCCAAAGCAGTTCCCATAGTACTGCTTCTTCTAAACGTAACAACAGGCTTGTCTGCTATTCTGTTACGCAGAACGTTATCAGTAAGAACTACTGGCCAGTGTTTATTAAGTATAGTTCTTATCTGCTGTTCCCCTCTATTGTAGGTGGTAATTAATCTTGGAGTGTTAGTATTCCTAGAGATTACAGCGGTATCTGGGACCGTAGAACTGTCAGCTTCAGGAATAAATAAGCTCATTCTAGATTTAGATTTGGCTTTATTTATGGCATCACCCAGAATTTTTTGTGAATACCCCTTTGCCTTCAGCCTACCAACCAGCTCCAGTTGACACCTATTAAACTCTTCCTCATTGCTACAAATACGTTTTAACCTTAAGATTTCCCCATAAGGAATGCTGGCAATGAGATGTTTAGGATGAGAGCTGGTTGCGTGTAGCGTAATGTTACCTGAGGTTGCTTTTCTATGCAATGTACTTTCAAGCTTTTCATTATTAACAAAAACCTTGACATCAAGGAATTCCATTTCATTTCTATGGATATTGGAAGTGAATTTTAGATTATAGATGTTGTCATTGATCTTATTTATAAAGCAAACTGCTTCCTCTTCACTCCCCTGCCATAAGATGAACACATCATCTATGTATCTCAGATAAGATCTGATGTGTGTCTGATATTCTGCCAGAAAGGTGGTTTTGAGAACTCGCTCCTCCCACCAGCCAACATGTAAACATGCATAGCTAGGGGAGAAGCAGGCTCCCATTGCCACCCCCTCACCTGTTTGTACAAGTCCTTATCGAACAGGAAATAATTGTTATTGAGGCACCATTTAATGAGTTCCAGTATAACCTTGTTGTGCTCATATAAAGTGCTAGACCTAGTTTCCAAAAAATGTTTAACAGGAGCCATTCCCTGATTATGGTCTATACTTGTGTATAATGCTTCTATATCAAGAGTGATAAGAAGCATATCATTAGACCATTCCAATTTGTCTAGTTTTTGTAGGAAGTCTCCAGTATCTTTTACATAACTTGGCAACCTAGTTACCAAGCTTTGCAGGAAAAAATCTATGTACTGGCCTACATGCTCACCTAAACTATTGATGGCCGATATGATCGGTCTCCCTGGGATTGGAAAAACATTTTTGTGGATCTTTGGAATTAGGTAAAGAACCGGCAGCACTGGAAATTCATTAAACATAAACTTGTGTTCTTCTGTAGAAATTAGACCCTGTCTTTTCCATGAAGCCAATAGTTTCTGTAATGCATTCTTGGCCTTGTCGTACTCTTTAGCATTGGATTTTAGATAACAATTCACATCACTTAGCTGGCGTAGTGCTTCCACTATATAATCTTTCCTTGACCACAATACAAGGTTCCCCCCTTTGTCAGATTTTTTGACAATCACCTCTTTATTGCTCTCCAGTTTCTTTACCAGATCATAATATGCCTTTTTCGTTCTGTTCTATTTTTATGGACAGTATGATTTAATTGTTTTAGATCATTTACAACAAGCTCATGAAAAACATCAATACTGTCCTTTGGCATAAATGGAACAAAACTAGATTTGGGTTTGAAGGGGCTGATCCCAGCACCCTTCTGAACATGATTGATTTTTCTTAATCGTTCTTGTGTGACCAAGTTGGCATTTTCTTCCAAATCCAAATCAGATGTTGTATCGGACTCATCAGCTAAGTCATGTACCATAAGTAGATTGGGAACATCAGATGCTGCTAGATCGGTCATTATTTCCTCATTTTCCGCGTCATTATTGCCAGATGCATCTTTTAGGGCTTTGAGTGCAAAGAACTTTTTTAGTTTCAATTTTCTAATATAACAATAAACATCTATCCGTGTTCTTGCATAATTGAAACTATCTCCCGGGCAGAAATTGAGACCCAAGGCCAACAGTTGTTCTTCAGCCTTTGAAAAGTGTGATACTGGATAGATTAATCACACTGTTGTCCCTTATTGTTGTTGCCTCTTTTTCCATTTCCCCCTTGTGTTCTTCTTTGTATTTTTCTTTGCCTCTTTTGCGTTGGTCACGTCTTCTTTTTGTTCGCTTGCATTTTTTGCTGCTTTCTGTCGAGGCCTCAAGGTTTGCAGTCTTGCCTCGACTAAAAAATCCATTTCTTGTCCTACATCCAGAATGGTCTTGCTTTTTACTATAGGTGCCGATTCTGTGCTGGACTCACTGGTTAGTGAGACAGTGTCCAAACTATCTGTATCTGCATTGCCCTGAGCTTCATTGATATTTTGCTTGCTTTTGGTTTTAGCATCATGTTGTTGGCGTTTAATCGGATCAAATTTACGCGAAAAAGTATAGATTCGACCATTCTCATAGTCCTCTAGATCACGATTGAACTTGGTTGCTTTTCTTATTTTGATTTTATCTTCGTGTTTTTTCAAGCGTTCCTGCATAGTTTCCTTCATTTTAACAGCTTGATCTGTTATTTCCAAAGCATTTATTTTTTCCAAGATAGCATCAATCTCTTGTAGAATCTCATCTCGATCAATCTGAGCATATCTAGTTAGTAATTTGACCAAATTCATGGAGGCTATAAGATTTAATTCCCCCATTCAAGCAGCATTTTGGGGTTGGGTTTGTCAAAGCTAGGTGCTAGGAGGATTCGCAACCCCCTCGGCACACGCCCTACCTCCACATATTTTGAAAGAGACCGATGTTCCCACCACTTGGTGATCTCCAATTTACGTTTTTTCTCCAGTTCCCTATATAGTGTAGCAATATCAGTGTCCTTATTAATTTCCGTGCTGGCAGTCGGTACGCTATCTTTCGGAGTTTTAGTCCGTTTGCAAAATAGTTCCTCGGCCGCCAGCTCTCTTTCTCTCACTTCTTCCATAGACATAGTTGCGGTCACTGTAATTAATTCACCGTGTGCGTGTAGACTAGCAAGAACGCTACTTGCATACAGCGCACTGCCCCGATAGCCGCTTCTCCCCTCCTACAAGCCTCCCGACTTTTCAAGACTTACCGGGTTGCGTTACTTTCTGCAGATCAGCCGACCTGGATACTCGTATTACAGATACCGGTTTTTCGTCTTGCCGATTCTTCACGGGGTGTAGGGGGCAGCTGTTGATAATCCACCACGGATCCTTGTGCTTCTTCGGTTAAGCTCAGCCGCCAGCTTCTGGGGAGGAGGTCTGGAAACGAAGGTAACCGCCCTTCGTGATTAACTCCTGGAAACTCCAACCACTTCCTGAATCCGCCAGCGGCGGTTAGGCGAGGAAAGAGACACAGACCTCCGAGGTTTAGTGGGCAAAAAGTGTGGTTTATTTCAGTGACCCAACACAACGCGTTTCAAGCTCGTAAGCCCTTGTTCATGTGTCAAAGTGGAAAAAACACTAACTGTTATTTAAAGCGAAATCACCCCACTCCCACTCTCTGACATCACAGGTCACATGTATATGGGCATAAACAACAGACTGCAGTAACTACAACTAAATCATTTTGTAGTTTAAGCCCTATAGACAGAATAATATTGTATGACACATTTAATATGTAAGTACACATGTTTAAAATAATATTAAAAACATGTAAAGTGCTTAAGTGTCACAGTTGTTATAAAACAATAAATATAATTCATTTTAAGATTCTCTTTGGATAAATCCAAGACTGCCTATATGGCTACAATGCCCATGCAAAATTATTATATATATGAAGCTCCAAACACACCAGCCATCCGCACTCCTAGAACGGGTGCTTCCCTGACGGGGGTGTACCCGTCTATGTATCACAGCTCCCAAATTCCTTCAGGTAATCGTCCTGATAAAGAAAAGAAAGCACTCTCAGGGGGGGTTTCCAGTCAGATTTATTCAAAACCAGGAAACCTCGGCACTTCAGACGCGTTTCGGCACTCAGCCTTTGTCAATTGTTGCACGAAAACGCCACGGCCATTATTGTTTTTTATACCATTAACACGTGTTTTCAGCACATCAACATAAAAAGAGGATTTTACAATCAAATACATTCTAATGCCGCCATCTTGTAGCGTACAAAATATAAAATGATGCAGAATCATCGAATATATCGTACATCCTGTGTCAACCATCTATTTAACGAAGATAATTTAACAAATGCCCAACTTACGAGTTTCACAAATGCTAAAACTTCAATTATATGTACATAATCACGCCCTGGATGGGCTAATGCCTCAATAGTTGCTTGCTGAAAACAATAATTATCAAAAGCACAAAGCATTCCCACCCCCTCTTCCTTTCTCCCCCCCCTCTTCCTTTCTCTCTCTCCTTCTTTCACCCTCCCCGGGGGGCTTACAGACCCTACAGCCAAATCAGCCTATACTATGTATGCTCTATGTAACCATGTAACCATAAAGATGCCAAGAATTCCCCGCTGTAACCACCCCCCGCCCCCCTGCATTACTACTGTACTGTTTTGGAAAATCTTCTAAATAAAAAACTTTTGAAATAAAAAAAAAAAGCACGAAGCATTCATTAAGGTTACAGAAAATAAAATAGCATATACCATAGTTTCGTTTTTTTAGGATCAGAGACAAAAATTTCATTTATAGTTCAGTTGAAAATTCAAAATACTCAAAATAGTCATTCCGAATCATCCAGACTTGCTAACCCAAATGTATCGCTAGTTCCTCACTGAAATTGAGGCCTGTAGGACTTTTGCACTGTAGATCAATGATGTAACGTGACTCTAAACATCTAAGTTTTTGTATACGATCTCCTCCTCTAGGGCTTACTGGAACACTTTCTAAACAAAAGTACGACAATAGATCCCTATTGTGTCCATGAACCTTATTGTAATGCCTTGCCACGGGGCATGCCTCATCTATATTATTAATGGCTCTCATGTGTTCTAATATACATATTTTTACAGGGTGAATCGTGCTCCCAATATATCTGAGTCCACATGGGCATATCAAACAGTAGATGGCATAAGGGGTGGTACAAGTTAAAAATGTGTTAATTTTCTTGGGTGCCGTCAGTCCAGGTACATCGTACACTAAAGTGCGTTTGCTTTTTTTACAAGCCTTACATCGGCCGCAGGGGAAAAAACCATTTAAAGGTTTTAGAGAGGATTCGATGGGGTTTGCATCATGGTGACTATGAACCAGATGGTCCTTGAGTGCCCTAGCTTTTTTAAAGGTAACAGAGGATTAGTAGGAAAGTCATCTCTAATGATGTTATCTGTGCGAAGGATATGCCAGTTTTTGCGTAATATCCTTTTCAACTGTCCCGCATTGTCTGAGAAGGTGGTGATCATCCTAAATGTACCACTATCAGAAGATTTCTTTTCTTTCGTGGCCAATAAGTCATTCCTCTGGAGATCATTCACTCTCGATAGAGCATGTGTGAGTAATGCCTCGCTGTAGCCTCTAATTCTAAAGCGTTGCATGTTTGATTTCGCGGCCTTCTGGAATACGATGTCGCTAGTGTTGTTTCTTTTAAGTCTCAGTAATTCTCCATAAGGAATACTGGGGCATATTACCAAGCAATAGCGATAATTATCGCTATGCATGGTCAGCGGCTAAAATTATATCGCCGTGCTCCGATGATTTTTACCGCTGAGATACCTTGATATTATCAAGGTTTAGCTCAAAAGCGGTAAAAATCGGCCGAAATGCATGAATATCGCTGTAAAGTGAGTGATATTCATGCATTACCGAGCAAATGCTCTTAGCCATGTTATCCACCTATCATTGGATAACATGGCTAAGAACTGCTCTGGGCAGGCATTAGCTTTTTGAGATTATCGCGCTTAGCGCGATTATTTACAAAAGTAGGTAATAGGAGATAGCGATGTTAGCGACTGTTTCCAGTCGCTAACATCTTGGCACGCCCACTTTGCATGTCATTAGCGATAAATATCGCTGACATGCAAAGTGGGCCCCAAGATGATCGCTATCTCCTACTAGCTGTCGCTAACTGGTGTTAGCGACAGCTAGGTAATAGGGCGGCAAAATTATCTAAACGGCGATAAAGCCCTTGGTAATATGCCCCACTGTTTATTAGTTTCTTGGGATGATTGCTAGAGCTGCAATTCAACTAGTCGTTACTAGATGTCCCTCATGAGTCAAATGCAAAGCATTGAAATTATTCTTACATCTGGCTGCAGTTCCACTAGTCATTACTAGATGTCCCCCATGAGTCACATGCAAAACCATTGAAACCCTTTCATCAAGCGTTTGCATTTGACTTGTGAGGGACATCCAGTAACCACCAGCTTAACTGCAGCTCTTTGCAGAATTATTTTGATATTGGATACTATATAATATTCACTGCCCACTGCTAATCTGATCCCATAATGCTTTGCAGGGCCTTTGGTTGGGATTGTTTTTTTGCCAATACCGGTGCTTGGGGTGGTCCTAAGAGGATGGGACCACCACTGAATCATTCAATAAGGTGTGCTTTTTGTTTTCAAGGCATCTGCTTGGTACTCTCCCTAGGTTAGGGAGGATCCCAAAATCATCACCTCTCCCACTGATTACTAATTCTTAAGTTTCACTTTTGTTTCACTTTTGTGAAAGTACTATATGCTCTATAGCATGTAAAGATAGAGATACTTATTTTATCATAACTGACACTGTGCATGATGCCATTTGCAATTATTCCACAATGCAGCCAAGTACACTCTGCAGTACTATGTGTAGTTCTAAGTACACTACACGAAGCTAAGTGTAGTGCTGCTATGCAAACTACACCTAGGGTTATTTACATCTGTTCAGCTGTAGTTGAGAAATGATGTGATGCAAGAGCCTGTGTTGCCATTGAGGATACTTTTGACTGGGCTTGTGATGCGCAGTCCGGCGTTGACGATGTGGCACACAGTTGGAGCAGTGCACCGGTTTCCGAGGTGCTGCAATGCAGAGTCTGAAGTCATCGTCGAGGCTGCCTTCAATGAGGGATGCGAAGGCCTGTGCAAAGGATGCATCGCACAGTGGCGGTTCCAAAGGCATTGCAAGCTTCAGTGGCAATGCAGAACTTTGCGATGGGTCCAATCCACGCAGCAGCGGAGATGCATCAGTTCTGCTTAGGGTTACACCATGCAGCAGAGGAGATGCATTAGTTCCACGGGATCCACAAAGTTTGGCAGAGCGCCTTAAGCCCACTTCCAAGAGTCCAGAACTGGGGTGGCTCCATTTGGCAGGGTAGACTCACAGATGGCAGGTGCGGGGTTGTTGGAAGTCTTTTATGTCCATGAGCCTTCAGATCAGGAGGCAGCCACCTAGCCCTTGGTGCCACTCTGGGTTCTTGGTTCAAGAAATGCAGGTCCAGTCCTTCTCACTCAGGCAAGTGAGCAAGAGCCAGCAGGTCATCAAAGCAGGGAAGCAGTCCTTCAAAGTGGCAGTATTTTCAGCAGCATAGCAGTCCATCTTCCTGGCAGGGTATCCACAGGTCTAGAAGTTTACCAAAGTAGTGGTGTCTAAGGTCTAGTATGTATACACCCCAAGTTGTGCCTTTGTAGTGGGGAAGGAAGGCATGGCACCTGTGTACTTCAAATGCATGTTTCTAGAAGCTTCTAGAGACATGCATTTGAAGTACACAGGTGCCATGCCTTCCTGGCCCCAGACTAACTACTGGACGTATGTAGCCCTTTCTGTAGAGACAGGACACAGCCTATTCGAGTGTGAGTGGGGCTGGGCCCACCTCCTCCCTCCCATCTTGCCAGTGATGACCCATCCAGGTACACCTAAGCTCCCCATTGTGTTCGGCTGTCTAGGAGGAATACAAAAGCCCAACTGTCACTATACCCAGTCACATGACCCAAAGAAAGGCAGCAGGCACCAAATGGCTAAGACAAGAAAATGGCGACTTTCTAAAAGTGGCATTTTTAGAATTGCAATTTAAATCCGACTGCACTATAAGTTAGGATTTTCCAGTGCGATTCCAGAGACACCAAACATGAACTGGGTACCTGTTCCCATTTGGAAATGATACTTATAAAATATAATAAGGTAAGTCCAATGTTATTCTATGGGATAGGCAAGCCGTGTAGTAGTAAAAAACGAAGGTAAGAGTTTTTCAATATCAGGACAATGCATTGCACTTGGCCCTCTTGGCTGCCCCGGCCCTAACCTAGTGGTGACATATGTATTAACAAGCATTTGCAAAGCAATAGGTCTCGCATCACTGAAAGTTTGAGTATTGGCGTTGCATTATTATTTGCAATGCAAATAGCTCAAACTTTCAGTAATGCGAGACGTATTCCAAATCAAATGCTTGTTTTTTGTGTCTTACATAAAATAGCATCCTACATCATCTCCCATAACATGGGTACTCAGCAGGATTGTCACATAAATTCTTTCATTTTTGAAGTCAGAGAAAGAAAAGTAAACACCAAGCTCCCTCCGAAGAGAGAGCTTGACTTTTGACCTTTGTCTTTGAATGCACAGGAATTGTGACAAGATAAGATCAAGATTTAAAGGCCTATTTACAGACAGAAGGTTTGTGGAAGAATACAGTACAGAAGGTTTGAGCAACGGGAGGGACAAAGTCAAGCTGGACAGTCTAAAGCAAATAAAGGCAGTGTTAGAAATGGGGTTTATGACTAGGGCGTATGCCTAAGCAAGGCAGAACCCACCTCTCTAGTCAGGGTAAGGGAGTTACACACCCCAGATAAACCCTGCTCACCCACTTGGTAGCTTGGCAGAGCAGTCAGGCTTATCCCAGAGGCAATGTGTAAAGTGTTTGCGCAACAAACACACACCAGTGACACACGAGGCACACCACAAAAGAGACTGCAACCAAGGGTAAATAAAATTAGCCTTTGTATTATATACGCATAAGCAAAGCACATTAGACCATAAATCACTGAGTAGCATGTAAAACACATTTAGACCACTTAACATAAATCAGTGCGCCACTGGGCGCTTGTTATAAAGTATGCATGAGAAACACATCGTACAACATAAACTCCTGTGCCACTAGGTGCTTGTCGTAAAGAAGGCCTCAAAAGACATCAGACCACAGCTACATATACTACTGTGACTCTAGGCACTTGTCAGATCACATTTGAGGCAATAATCATTTTTGCAACATGTAAAGTACATACCGGTCCACGATTACATACGACAGCTTGTTAACCAGTCACGGTTCATGGGCTAGACACCTGGGAGAACCCTTACTAGGGCCAACCTTGATAACATGAAATGTTGGCACCCTCACTAGGCAGTCGCAACTCTCCTGTGCGGCTTCCCCAGGAGGTGCTGGGGGTTTCTCAAGAATACTCTGATTGGGAACGGGACCCCCATCAAGGGTTATCCTTCCGTCCTGTAGCTAGTTTCACCCTCTCAAGGCCCTCTCAGCAGTTACCAACAGCAATGAGTAGGTAAGGGGAGGGCTCGTTTTGGCTCTCTCCACTGGAGACCTCCACCTGTCTCCAACATTGGGTGGACTGATCCCTGCAGCTGCTGTGAGCCTTCGGCTCAGCTGCAGGCACCCTCAGCTTCGCACAAATCTGGCCCAGCAACTCACCGGGACTAATCCTTGATCCGCTCCGGCCTTTTCATGACTTAGGAGTCAGGTCGATCGTGGGAGGCTCCCAGAGCGACTTTCATGACCTTTGGAAACCTTCTGCCAAGTTGGTCTTCCATCTGGTGGCCAAGTGAAATAGGCCTTCCACCAGTACCAGTCACTAAGGTCAGAAACCTCGGGATCATGTTCGATGACAAGCTGCTGTTTAAACAACATGTGAATTCAGTGGTATCCGCCTCCTTTCACATGTTAAGGAAAATCAAGAAAATACTTCCATACCTTCCTCCATCTGCAGGAAAAACGCTGATCTCCACTCTTGTATCTTCTAAGCTGGATTATGGTAATGCCCTGTTCCTGAATGCTCAGGAACAGGTGCTCCACAAACTACAATCGATTCAGAATGCGGCAGCGAGAATTCTGCTTGGCATCCCCAAACGCCAACCAACCTCAGCGGCCATACGTCATTTGCACTGGCTAAGGGTCGGAAATAGGATTACATTCAAAGCGCTCTGCATCACCTACAATGCAATGCACAATGTAGGACCACAGTTTTTGAGGAAAGCATTTCACATCTACGCCCCCAGCAGATCGTTGCAGTCTGCCTCTTCATGTCTTCTTTCAGTTCCCCGTACTAGAACCTCTGCTTGGGGAGACAGACGTTTCCTAGTGGCAGCCCCCAAACTTTGGAATTCACTTCCTTTGTCCATCAGACGCAGTCCCACTCTCACCAGCTTTCGTAGATTGTTCAAGACATGGTTATTTGATCAGTGATTCTTTCAGCGTGCTTTGTCCTGTGAAACACATGCGCCGAGACACTTCCGGGTTTTTGCTCGCAATAGAAATCACAAAAACATAAACATAAACATAAGACTCAGTCATGCCTCCCATGGTTGATGGGACCGCCACAAGTTGGCTCGATGCAGGACAGCCGATAGTTTCCCATCGGCCCTTACTTCGGTGTGGTTGCCAGGCAACGCCTGAACTCCTTGGCACCAGCCGCATTCTGAGTCTTTACTGGGCAGAGCAGCTCTGCACGCTCAGATGCGGACCTCGCTCGAGCAGGAAAATTAGCTGATCACCGTGCTGAATAGGGGTTAGAAGCGCTCAACATGCGCTTCCTTAACAACAATTAAAAAAAGCATTTGCAATGCAATAGGGCAGTAGGTCTCCAATTTACGCGAGACTTATTGTATTGCAAATGGTTGGCAACTTGGCATCATGAACAACGGGAGGGAGGGAGGGGGAGAAGGCACAGATGTCTGTAGGGAGGGCAGAGGGGAGAAGGCACGGACACCGGGAGAGTGAGCAGGGGGGTAGAGGAGTAGAGGATAAGGCATGGACAACCGGAGGGAGGCCGGGTAGGGGAAAAGAAGGCAGGAACAATGGGAGGGAGGGTGGAGGGCGGAAGAAGGCAGGACAAAGGGAGGGGGGTAGAAGGCACCCTAACATGTTGTGTTTTGCGATTCTAGAGCCCACACCCCCCATGTTATTTGAAAAGCTGTGTGACGCTACGTGTGCCTCTCTACACACTCCACATTTACCTGGTCTGTCTCCTGCGGCGGGCTCCGCCTCCAAAAGGAAATAGTACACTCCCTGTGTAACAGCCAAGTAAAGGGGCCAGTACCCATGGGAGGATACAAATACCGACATGGTTGTACTAAGGAGCGACTATCAAGCCTCATAATGAATCAGAAGACAGCATTTACAAAGGAGAAACACACAAGCCAATGGAATATAGGGGCGGGGGAGTGGGCGAAGCTTCGCTCCATACTGAACTACCACAGGTTTTCGCAGAGCAGCACTTGCACACTGGCTCACGCTTGATCTAAAAAGGAAAGTTTTTGCCTGGAATAAGGTTAACTTTACCCGGTGGAAACAACTTCACAAACACAGGTTGCAATGGCAGTCCTGAGACATGTTTAAAGTACTACATAAGTGGGTGGCACAATCAGTGGGCACAGGTAGTGCCACTTTACTAGGAACTTGCAAGTAAATTAAATATGCCAATTGTATATAAGTCAATCTCACATATTTTCGGGAGAGAGCCCAAGCAAGTTAGTACTGGTTAGCAGTGGCAAAGTGTGTAAAGTCCTAAGGCCTGCAAAAACAAAGTCAGCAAAAACAGGAGTCTGAAGGCAAAAAGTTAGGGAAAAACCATGCAAAGGAGGCCAGGTCTAACATTAGTGTTAAAAAAGTAAAATGTATTGAAAAAAACAAAGGTTAAAATGGAGGTATATGTAAGTAAGGTAGTAAGATTTTAATGTGCATTAAAAATAAAACTTTAGATGAATCTGCACAAAATTTCCTAAAAAAAACTTCATCAATTTCAGCTCCTTCCTGGCAAGTTTTGTGCCAATCCATCAAGTAGGCAAAAAGAAAAAGAGAGAATCCAGAACATTGATTTCCCTTGTTAATTCCCTAAGGAAACTTTGAAAATGTGGCTGAAGAATTTTCACCAAATTTGGCAAAATATTAGTGCTTTACTCAGAAATTGTGCTTTTTGGTATTTAGTGTAAATCCAATCAGCCATTTGCGATAAAATCACATTTAAAGTGGTGATTGAGATGGACTTGAAGGGTTTAAAATGTTACATACATCAGAACGGTTTGTCCCGTGGTAGCAAAAAAAAACATTGTGCCCGAGGAAGCTTTTTGATCAGTTGGCCCTTTCTGTATCGCACGACCGGTACTTGTGCCATGTTACAGAACATTCAATGTGCATGCCTGCCTCCAGCACAGAGAAAATGTTGCAGCTGCCATTACAGGACTTGGAGCCTCGGTGCCTTTGTTCTCAAGTTGTACAAACAAAAACATACAATGGAGTCAGGGTAGGAACATGTTGCCCCATGGCATTTTGGGGGGAAAATACTGGGGCCATAATGAAAGAAAAATTAATTTTGTGTCATGGGTACTGTGGGATCCACCATGGCCCTCCATTGAGGTACTGCAGTACTCCCATGGGAGCAGTTGCTCAAGCATCACCCCATAATGCTTTGAAACTGTGCAAGCATCATTTTAGGAACTTTAGATGATACTGTGTGTTATACCTCACACCTTTGCTCTGGTTTCCCCCAACACATTTTGACTGCACTCCTCCTGTTTGGTGAATGTGATTTTGTTGGCATTAGGACTCTGTGCACTTTACCTCTGCTCATTAGTGCTAAAGTGCTTATGCTCTCTCCTTTAAATATGATAAAATTGGCATACAGCCATTTGGTACATTTAACTTATTTATAAATCCCTAGTAAATTGGTAATCCATGCACCCAGGGCTTATAAATTAAATGCTACTAGTGGGCCTGCAGCACTCATTGTGCAACCCACCGAAGTAGCCTTTTAAAACATTTCTTAGTCCTGCCATTGCAGCCTGTGTGCAGTTTTGAACTGCTGTTTCGACCTGACCATTTAAACATTTTGCCAGGCCAAAACTTTTGTTTTTTAATAAATATAAGTCACCCCTAAGGTAGGCACTAAACAGACTTTAGGGCAGGGTGCATTGTATTTAAAAGGTTAGACAAATACTTTTAGATTTATAATTTCCTGGTAGCGAAAAACTCTTACATTTGTTGTTTACTACTGTAAGGTCTGGCTCTCCCATAGGCTGTTATCGGGTGAACCTTATTACATTTCATAGGTGATAACTTTGATTTGGGAATATGTAGAATGTGTTTTTCCCTCTCACCATTCTTCTTACGAACAGAAGCCCCGGACCTACTTAAAGGCAGGCCTTGCATTTCCAGCACCAGCAACCCTGGTCTCACGATCATCCAACGCAACACTGCAACCACAGCTTCCACCTGAGACAACAAATACCGCAACTACTCCTATGTCATTCTCCGTTACCTCGATACACACCAGCAAACATTCTGCTGCTGCACATCCCCCAGCACCATGGTAGGACCTTTCTTCTGCACCCATTACGATTTCAACTGAGACTCCTCAGATGCCAACACCTCCAAACTACCAACGCACGCCACCACCACCCCATACCAAATGTCCACCATGCTCTCCAAAACTCCACTGAAATCTGGGACCTCCTCAACAGCAACACACTGTCCTTCAATTCCTGACCAAACATGGCTCAACCCAGCCTCCAATTTTGGAAAAGGGGGGTGGTGATGGACAGAGCTTCTGAATGATGCAGAATACTCTTACCAAGTCAAGAGATCATGGTTTTAATCCATCACCGTTTTTTAGCTCACTGCACCATCCCAGCTCAGAACTTGGCTATATGCAAATTAGTCTGTTCCTGTCCCAGTGCATGACCTCTTGACTTCGTAAGAGTATTCTGCATCATTCAGAAACTCTGTCCATCACCACCCCCTTTTTCCAAAATCGATTTTATCCACACTATGTGTGGGAGGGTATACTCAGACGTGAGTCCCTTGCTCATTGCACCATCAGGATTCAAGCAAGCCGGGCCGCCGAAGGCTGTGATGCCAGAAACCGGTCCCCGGAAGCTTGTCTCCTTCCCAGTTTAAGAATTGGCTTGGTAGTTTGGTTTGCCCTGTTCCCATCATGCACTGGGACAGGAACAGACTAATTTGCATATAGCCAGGTTCTGAGCTGGGATGGTGCAATGAGCTAAAAAAACAGGTGATGGATTAAAACCATGATCTCTTGACTTGGTAAGAGTATTCTGCATGATTCAGAAACTCTGTCCATCACCACCCCCTTTTTCCAAAATCGATTTTATCCACACTATGTGTGGGAGGGTATACTCAGACGTGAGTCCCTTGCTCATTGCACCATCAGGATTCAAGCAAGCCGGGCCGACGAAGGCTGTGATGCCAGAAACCGGTCCCCGGAAGCTTGTCTCCTTCCCAGTATAAGAATTGGCTTGGTAGTTTGGTTTGCCCTGTTCCCATCATGCACTGGGACAGGAACAGACTAATTTGCATATAGCCAGGTTCTGAGCTGGGATGGTGCAATGAGCTAAAAAACAGGTGATGGATTAAAACCATGATCTCTTGACTTGGTAAGAGTATTCTGCATCATTCAGAAACTCTGTCCATCACCACCCCCTTTTTCCAAAATCAACCCAGCCTCCAACCTGGACATCACTGCAGTCATCCCGCCTGCCTACAAAATCCTCCCCCACGACCAAACACAGAAACCAGGCAGAGGACTTGTGATCATCTACAAAACATGATTAATTGCACCACCTCCATGGACTCAGACACCAACCGCATGTAACAATTCCAATCTAAAAAATGAATGGACTACAACACCTACATTAAGGGAACTCTCGTCTACCGCCCCCTGGGCCCCCAAGTGAAATTCTGCAGCAACATCATGGACTTCATAGCTCCCATCTCCATCAGATCAACTAACTACATCCTCCTCTGGGACTTCATTTTCCACCTGAAAGACACCACAGGCCCTAACTCTATAGCCCTCCTCGACAGCCTCAGAAATCTCATACTCATCCTGCTCACAACCCAACCCACACAGCAATCTACACCCTCAATCTTATTTCTCCTCCAACAACAGGATCACCACCACCCGCACAACCCGGTTCGCATGGCTCGACCACTACATCACACATTTCAAGAAGCCACCCCACCAGAAAAATCCAAAGCACCATCAAAACACTGGGACAAAATATCCCCAAAAATCTGGACCAAAACCCTAGAGGAACACCCACCCAACCACACCGGGATCCTCAACGTGGACATCAAGATTGTTAATAAATGGCTCACTGATTGCACCAACAACGTCGATCCCACCAGAAACAGCACCTACACAAATAATGAATGACCCAGTTGGTACACTAATGACCTCAGAGACTCCAAGCACCACTGAAAAAATTAGAGAGAAAATGGAGACTCAACAAAACCCCCAACGCAAGAGCCATATACAAAGCCACCTTCAACCTCTACCACTAACAACTACAAGATGCAAAGAAAAAAAACTAACTTTCAGACTTGAAGCCAGCTCCAACAATGGCAAAGAACTCTTCACCATTGTTAAGGAGTTCTCCATTCCTGCAGCTGCCAACAACAATATCCTCCCATACCAAGCACTCTGCAATGACCTCTCAAACTTCTTCGAACAGAACATTGCCAAGATCTACAACATATTTGACCCACAGCATACTGATAGGAACTCCCCTGAGCAGTTGAATACCTTCTTCATCTCCAAACAGTAGCTAAGCAACTAGAAGCCCCTCTCAAACAAAGTAACTACCGACCTGATAAATAGCATCCACTGAGGAGTCCCCTCAGGTTCTTGCCCGCACTTCATATACAACCATGGAAGAACCATCATCTCCCTCACACTCACTGCTATCATCAACACCTCCATAACTACCTCCACCTTCCAGGCTTGCTGAAAAATACAGATTTCAATGCCCTACTGAAGAAGAAACCAACCGGGGACCCCAACACCCTCAGCAGCTACAGATCATTGAAAAAGCTGTCAACGCCCAACTCGCAGACCACCCACAACTCCATCAACTAATAGACAGCTCTCAATCAGGCTTTTGCGCCAACCACAGCACAGAGACAGCCCTCATTGCGGCCACTGATGACATCAGATGCATCCTCGACCGAAGAGGAATGGCTGCACTCTTCCTCCTCCACTCCTCTACTTCTCTGCAGCTTTTGACATGGTCTCCCACAAGTCACTCATCAGAAAGCTTCATCACGTGGGTATCTATGGACCAGCCATCAAGTGGATATCCTCTTTCCACATGTCCAGCAATCAATGAGTTAGACACTTCGCCCCTACACCTCAGAACCCAAGAATCTCATCTGCGGAGCCTCTCAAGGGTCGTCACTCAGCCCAACACTCTTCAACGTCTACATGACTCCCCTCGCGGATATCGTCAAAGCCCACGGCATCAGTGTATTATCCTACAACGATGGCACATAGCTCATCCTCTCTCTTAGTGAGTCAACCAGCACTGCCAAAGCAAACCCCCCTTCTGGATCTCCTAAGCATGGGGGTACTATACATGTTTTCCAGTGACTTTTGGCACTGTGCAGCTTATTCTAAACACATGGTGGGTCTACATCCATGAACTTTGCACAGCACCCCTGCCCGTACAAAGGCGCTGGTATCTACTCATTTTGTATGTTACTTCCTTTTTCTTTATTTTTTTCATAGAAATAAGGGACATTATTCACCCTTTAGGATTTCTCTTGACCACTTGGGACCAGAGATACATCTATCTTCTCCACTTAGTCCTGGAGTATTTTTAAAAATGATTTCTCACACTCTCATTTGCAATTCTTTCTCAGACCCAACTGTCAAAATATATAAAAGCATTAAGTCTTGAAAGCCTTGCCAACAATTATTTTGTATGCAAATATCTTAGAAGTAAATGAAGGTATTTACACGTTTCAGTTGTATTTGCCAAAAGGGCATATTGTGGGTAATGTTTAACTTTCATTTTAAGTTTGTTATTGTTACATTCTAAAGGTTTTTCATTCTTTCGCCACTAGTCGCGGCCAGTGCAGGTAAGCGTGGTGGGGAGGTGGAGCGGGGGAAGTTGGGAAGTCGACAGATGATGGAATCGATTTTATTTAATTTATTTAACTTTACCTATTCTGTCGTCTGTCGCCTTCCCCCCTGACCCTCTCCCACCCTGCCCCACCCCACTGTGCTTACCTGCGCCAGCTGCCGCTGTACACCACCATCCCGGGGCTGATAATGATATTGGGTTTATTTGGCACAAACTGTTCTTGAAAAATGTTTGGAAGCACTTTTCTTTGTAGTAGTGATAAGCTTCGACAGCGCAATATGGGTACTAACCAGTGATGCTGGAACAATTTTCAGGGTGGGGGTGCTGCCATCAATGTTACATCACAGAGCTCACAGGGATTCATTAAAATCCCTGCATCATGCTAAAAATAAGTTTAGTAAATGAGACACGCTCATTCAAGAAGATAGTGGTTTGGGTATAGTATGTAGCTCGTGGTGCATTTGGAAGCACACTGTCATAAATATATTAGTAAAGCATGTTTGGTAGCATACTGTCATTTAAAAACGCTGAAAGATCCATTATATTTTTCAAACGATAATGTGTGGTAATCAGGTTTTTGCGAATATTTGTTATTGTGCATCACCAAGTAAAGTCTTTTGATTTATTTTGATCCTACTTAAATCTTTGTTTTCATCACACTTCGTTATAAAAAAAAAACTCGCTTCATTTATGCTTTCCTAACTGGTGTGTTTTAGAATGTCTGTACAGTTAATTTTTAAAGTATCTACATTTTGTTATTATGTGTTAGTAAAAAATTACATCCTGCAGCCTTTCCTTTCACACCAGCAACAATGTTGCATAATTCATTTAACAAAATTCTTTCACTTTGGAGTTTACATTTTTTTTCTGCGATTGCAATCTCCATGTTAAAGGAATAAGGAGCAATTTTTGTTGTTGCAGTTTATATTAAATTCGACCCGAAGGTTTTGGAGCGCCTTAAATGAGGGCCAGTTACAGATTACACATTCATTTTTGGTAGGCATGGGTGATTAAGTGAATTTCCCAGAATCACAGGATTTTGAGGGCACGTCGAGACTCGAACCTGGTTGGTTCTCCAGTTCCAAAGTCATCAATGCTGGCAATTACGCCACAATATGTAGAAGACATAGGGCCTCATTTATGAGGCTGTGCGTCACTTTTACGCCGCCGGTGCGTCGCTTTTTGTGACGCACCAGTGGCATAAAAAATGCACCTTGTTGCACCATATTTACAAAGTGACGCATCTATGTAGATGCGTCACTTTGTAAACTCCATGCGCCACATTATACCTGCACCAGGTATAATGTATGCATATATCCATTCTGGTAACCAGAGAAGAAGGCAGTATCTCGCTTCTTATCAGGGAAATATCCCCTTTTCATCGCACAAACATGATGCAAGCACCCCTGGCATTTTAACAAAAACGGGCCTTACAAAACCAGAGAAGTAGGCAGTGCTCTGCACTTGAATTGAGAACCATAAGCTCACACCGCGAGGACATGACACAGACGCCTCTGGGTTTTAATAGATCAAGAAAAGAAGACTGAACGCTTTATGGGGCCTAAGTATCTCGGAATGCCCATATTCAACGCTTAATGTCCTAGCACCAGGACGATTTTACTCTTAGCCAGACTTTACGATATTAAATGGATGCATGAAGCTAGCAAATCTCTCTGATATACCAAATTCGGATTTGGATAACAATTGATACCCAACAATTTCCAAAAAGCAAACCCTAAGGGTGATTTTATTGACCTCTACACGACTACAGATATTATATGTAGTCTTGACAAAGGTGGAGAATATTGTGGAAAACCACCGAAACGCGTCGACGCACCATTTAGTATAATTCACAACTCGGACATCTTTGTTGATATACTATATTATAGAATACATAATTTAGGTGTCAAAAATAGAGTACGAATATACACCCAGTATTGTACGAATCCAATGTCTTACTTTTTTTTCTGTCTTTTTGTTTCAATTTTGCTGGTCAATATTGAATATTAAGTGTATCTTTTATTGTCATTATCTTGTTTTAAACAGTGTTGAGTGGTCTCTTAACTGTCCACTATTTTAAATGTTTGTATTACCAATAAACTGTAAGAATTCTTTTTATACACGTGAATCTTGTTATTGTTTTTGACTTTCTAGCTTTAGTATTATTTAGTCCAGTTCAAGGGAATCTCTCCTTTATCTACTATATCCATTCTGAGCCTTTCACACCTACCTTTCTCTCTTTCACTCGCATTCTTTTTGCTCTCTGTATTAATGCTTTTCCTTCTTCTCTCATTCGTCTGATGCTCTGATGATATAAGGGTTCTATGCACAACACCACACAATTAAGTGCCACGCAATTCCACAACATACAAAAGCACACCACATAATTCTACTACACAAACCATTTCAACATCTCATGAATGCACACCACACAGTTCAGCTCCACATCATTCCACTACATGCCACACAATGACAAACCATCAAATTCAACTCCACACATTTCCACTCCCCTCAAGCCACATAATTCCACTTAACATAATATCACTCCTTGCAACATAATTCCATTACACTCCATGCAACACAATTCCACTACAGATAATTCCACTACAAACTACATAACTACACTTCATGCCACATAATTGCACTCAACATATATCCACCAAGCTACAAAACATATATTAACACTCAACAAAATTCAGCTGCGCTACATGCCCCATATATTTACCCTCCACATAATTCCACACCATGCCACACCATTCCATACAATGCCCCACCTCAAAATTTAACACCACACAATACCATATCACACAACATAATTACACTCCACACCACATAAGTACACTCCACATAAATCTACTCCATTCCACTTAGCAACACTCCACATAAATACACTCCACACCATGGCATATAATTCCAGTCTACATAATTTGACTCTGTGCCACACAATTCCACACAACACCATTCAACTCCACACAATTTCATTCCACTGCAAAAACATCCATAACAAGTAAATCAACTACACATTACATACATCCAATCCTCTCTACACAATTGCACATCATGCCATATAATTCTATACCACACCACATAATTCCACTCATGCATGCCACTCCATAACACACAATACCGCTACACGAGTCAACTACACTTAATACCACATAAGTACTGGACACGTAATGCCATTGAACATGCATGCACCGATCCAGCATTTATTATGTTGGTTCACTTCAGGTCTGTCAGTGTAGTTTCTTTAACGTAACTTTTCAAAAAATCCAAACCTCAAACACACACTATCCTCCTCTTCTTTCTGTGTCTTCTGTGTATCCAAGTGCAGCCTCTTTATGTTTCTACAATATTCTCGCCCTTTCATTCTTTTTTCCTACACACTCTTTCAACTACTCTATCTAGAGTTCATTCATCACTTCATATGCAAACTACCTGTCCCTCTTAATCTCACTTTCTATTTTATACATCTCTCACCTGTATTGATTCACCATACCACATATTTCCAATACACAAATATATTACACACTACCGACCACACAATTCCACCCCACAAAATTCCACAACTAAAAATTCCAATTCAAGCCACATAATTCTACTACAAATGACATACATCCACTCCACTACAAACAAAAAACCTAAGTACAAAATAATATAATTTACAACGCAAATAGCTCTGACTTTCATAAATGCTTGACCGAATGCAGCATATTGGTTTTAGCATTAAAAATGGCATGTGGTCGTAAAAGGCCTATTGGGATGGCTGCACTTGAGGAGAAGGGGCTGTGGTCATTTGGATAGACACAAATGAATATTTTGAAAACATATCGGCTTTCTCAATTTAAGGCTGCACGTATGTAGTTTGTGTCCGTCAGTCAGAAGGCAAGACTATTTCCAACGACATTGTGGGCATTTTGCTTACATCTGTGTTATTCAAGTACTTAAGATTTCACATAAAATGTATAAGTTATATACTTACTTACACATGCCTTCAGCCAGCACTGTACAGCCATTGTTTCTTTTTTTGTGTGAATCACATTTATCTAACATCCACTACAGCATACTGCCTGGGGCATTAGGTCAGCTCACTTCAGCTGTTTGCTAATGTCACTGGCAATAATTGCATTCTCTTTGTTACAACCGCACTCAAAGTAGTTTCCTTCAGTGTCACAGACTATTATGGCAGTGTCATTTTTTGCTTTTAGCCACATTTTGTAATATTATTAAGGGTCCAACAGATCCTCAATAATAATGTTAAACAAAAATGTAAAGTCAAAAGGCAGGCAGCACTGGACTTATTGAGGCTGTTTTCTTGCAGGGGCTGGAGCACCATGACAGGTGTTTTTATTGCTATAGGTCTGGAATTAGAACTTAGTCATTGCTTCTTATAGTATATGCTATGTATATCCTGACTCAATAAAAGCTTATGAATGAACCTGACTTTGTTAACCTAATATTCTAAGCATACAACTGCAACTTCTGGGGGCCAGACAAGCCTGGCTAATTGTAGTCCAGGATAGCTGTGCTCCTCTCTAACCCACCTTTGGTACTCTCATGGTAAGACATTGCGCCTCCTGGAGCAGGTCCCTGACACAGGCCCCATATGGCATGAGACAGTCTGCACCTATAGGATTCTAAGGTACTACTAGAGTTACGGGGCACATGTTCTTATTGCAGTGAATTTACAAAGAGGTATGTGTTTGTATGGCAAGGTATGGAGAAACATAAAAAGCAGAGTCCTTTTTGGCTTCCACATGCTTTGACCAATAAAGGCCTGAAAAAGCCGGTGGTGGCTGTGTATGGTGATGAAGAACCTACAGCAGGCATCTAAATACTGTTTCTGAGGATTGTGGTGTGTTATATGGTATTACCATGAAATACACTCCCAAAACTGTCTTGGGTCCAGTCAGGCTTATTTGTAAAACCTTTAATTCAACCCTGGTTAGCTGTGGCTTCGAGCAGCAAGGCTTAAACAATGACACTAGTGTAAAGCATTTAGGAGCACCAAGCAACAAAATAAGAAATGCATGCACCAAGAAAGAAATCCAACACCAATTTATTGAAATAGATTATATGTTTAAGTACTTCTCGACACCAAGAGGAGCAAAATACAGCAGAGGCTCCCAGAGATATGAATTTTTAAGTTGAACATGAATTTCAGCGTTTTAGTCCAAAGTGCAAACAAATATTGGTAACTGTAAATTTTGAAAAAGTTTTGGAAGTTTTGAAAGCATTGTGTTTGGCTACTCTGGCCCAAGTTGAGTGGCCAGCTCTGTCAGAGAGAAAGTTACGAGGCCAGTAAGGAGTATTTAAACAGTTACCTGGTCACCGAAGCAGTCTCAAATCTAGTTCCATACTTTACATCACAACTTCCATAGACTTCAACGGAGTGGTCCTGATGCTAGAGATGCAGGATGATAAGGATGCTGTGGGTGTTGTACGGTCGACGGGGCTTACCTTGCAGTTATTCCTCAGTCCACAGGTAAGATGTGGCGACTTTGGTCACAGCGGTTGGTGTACTTTGAAGTCCTCTTTTGAGCCGTTAGAAAGACGGCTGGACCACAGACCTCCGTACACAGCGGGGTCAGCAGTATCCTTTGGTGAAGGCTGGTATCCATCTTTGGTGACCAATCTGGACTCAGGTGACAAGTCCAGCAGACTTGGGTGCAAATTATGGCTGCTGAGGTTTGGTCGTTTGGCTGCTTGACCGTGGTGAGTGGTAATTCAAAGAATGTGGGTATTCCTTTGACGGAATGGGCTACTTCAGCTTTGACCTTTGACCTTTAGAGTCACTGATTTGGTCTGGGGCTCCAGAGTGACTTTTCCATGAGTCAGTAGCCATTGGTCCAGTCCTCTTTTTTTTAGCAGAAGGTGCGGCACATACAATCCAGCAGTCAGTGCAGCCTCTCTTTGCCAGGTCTAGGGGTCAGCAGAGCAGTCCTTCTTTGGCCTATTCTCCAGTTCTGTCGTAATCTGAGGCTCAGGGTACTATACCCAGAAAGTGTCCTGGGGGGATAATGCAGGCACTAGCCAATTGGCACCAGTAGCCTTCCAACCCTGTGATGACTTACTTCTATGTGCGGCATCTAACAATGCCAGAGTGCACTATTCTGCCCACTCCCAAGATGTCTGAACCATCCATTGAATGTTAGGAGCTTAGTAACCCACTCTAGAGTCTTGGCGGTCCATTAGGATGGCAGGCGGAGTTTGTCCGCCCGCCATCCCATCGGTAAACGGGACCACCCGCCATAAGGGCGGGGGTCCCATGGGGGGCATTAGGATGTGCCCGCCACAGTGGCAGGCACATCCTGTATTTTCAGTATTGTGGCGGGCGGAGCCCTCTGCACCGCCCGCCACAATACAGAAATTGCTTTGCAACATTTACGTAAACAAAGCGACAGGCACCGCGAAGTGCCTGCCGCTTTGTATATGCAAATGTGGGGGGTTATCACAGGTACCCCCCCGTGTGCATGCCCCTACCCACCTTCAATCTGGGGGCCCGCAGGGGGCCCCCAGAGTGAAGACCGCCTGCCTTTCAGTGGCGGCATTGCCGCCACGGAAAGGCTTGCCAAAATGCCTATCATAATATGGCTGGCGGTGCCTGCTTGACACCGCCACCATATTAATCATTTTCCGCCGGAAAAGTGGCGGGCTGTCTTTTGCTCCGCCGTGGATACAGGGAAGGATGGCAGACGGATTGCCCCCGCCAGGCTGGCGGTGGCTACCGCCAGCCTGGCGGGGGCAATCCGCCCGCCATCCTAATGGGCCCCTTGGTCTTCCCCAACCTAAATGCCAACACCCTAGCAAGGAAAAAGAATTTACTTGTGAAAAGAGAGTGTTGGTAGCAAGGCACTGACAAAGTTGGTCAGCTTTCCTATGAGGTAAAGGATCAACTTTAATAGAAAACAATATATTTTCTCACAGGCAGCATTGGGAATATCCTTTCTACAGGGATTGTCTATGAAATCCAAGAGAACACTCCCTATATCTGAATACAAAACTGGAAAGCTTGCCAGAGATATGGAGGGCAGTTCTTGAGTAATATAAGGTTTCAGGGTTTGCTACCAGAATTTCAATGTTTAAAATAAACATTTCAAAATAGTATAGCCAAAATAGTGACTACCAGAATGGTGCAAAGTTAAATATATGTATAGGCAATGAAAAAACACAAAGGTTGAGAATGAGTTATAGATAGGAAAACTTGTACAACATGGTGTATGGAGATGTCCAAGTTATATTAAGTTTTGGGTGATGCGCAAATTAAAGTTGTAAGTTATAACTATGACATTCAAATTTCTAATGCTTGTGTAATTTAAGTTGGTTTTATATACAAATAAATAGGTTTTTCTTACTATAACTTATCCTCAATGTTTTTTCTTTTTTTCATTGAATTGCTATGTTTGTTTTTTGAAAATGAAATGTGTTTCAATCACATGTTGTTTATTTTGGTATTCTTTCATATATTGTGTAGGTAGTATGGCTGTACGTTCTCGATATCTTTTCATGGAGTGGTATGACATACAGTCGTGTGAAGTGGTGTAGCATTGAATACAGTAGACTGGATAACAGTTATGTTCAGTGCAGTAGGGTACAGTGCTGCACAGTCGAGTAGTGGTGTAGAGTGCAGTGGGATAGAGTAGTGGTGTACAGTGCAGTGGTGTTCAGTACACTGGCCTAGAGTGAAGTGGGGTAGAATGAAGCAGGGTTTAAAAGAATGGATTAAAGTAAATGGTGTAATGTAGAGTGGCATAAAACAGAGTGTTGAAGATTAGAGTGATGAACAGTGGAGTGGTGTGGGGTAGAGTGGCTTAGAGTGGCACAGTGTAGAGTGAAATAGCGTGGTGAAGAGTACAGTAGCATAGAGTGGGATGGAGTGGCATATAGTATGACCAAGTGGACTTGCGCAGAGTGCAATATTTGGAGTGCAGTGGTGTAGAGTAATGTGCAGAAAAAATATTGAGTTGGAATTATCGAAGTACAGGAATATCGAGTCCTAAATATCGTTAATGGAATATATCGACAGCAAGAATATTGTTGTGAAGAATATCGAATTTAAGGTAAGAAATATTGTTCTGAAAAATATAGAAGTCAATAATATTTGCAAAAATATAGTTGTTTAACATATCGATTTTTAAATTATTGTTATGTATTTTAATATATATTTTAAATGCATGTGATTTTTTGTATAAGTTTTGTTTATGTTTTTAAATATATGTGTTAACTTTTTTGGAGTTATCAATTTTATTTTATTCACATTTTGCGTTTTTTAGTTCCGTAGCAGGTTGTTTGGAATAGGGTGGGAAGTAATTTAATTATGATAAATTAATGATAGTTTTTATTTATTAATATTTATTTAATTTCTATTTTATAGTGTTAATTTTGGGAAGTAATTTATTTTTAATTAATTATTAATGTTTTATTAATTAACCTTGATTAATTGAAACTTAATATGGGAATGGTGTACTTTATTTTAGGTGCAGGTTGTGGGGTTTATAGGGGAATAGGGTGGGAAGTAATTTACTTTTTAATTAATTAATAATTAGTTGTTACTTATAGGGGGTAAAGGATTGGAAGTTAATTTTTTTGTGTTTTAACTTGTTTTTAAATAAGTAATATTTATTTATTTGATAATTAATTATGTTAATTATGGAAGTACATTGTATTTTTAATTTAGATGTGGGTTGTGAATTGTGTGGTGGTAAAGGGTAGGATGTAAATAGGATAAATGTATGTAATAATGTTTTTGTTTATAAATAATTTGTAACTAAAAATATTTCTTTGTTTGAAAAATATTTGTATATTTCATTTAATGTAATATTTGTAGGTATTTGTTATGTGTATTTAACATTATATTATGTTTTGATCTTTTTAATTTTTAATATTAAATATAATTGTATTTGACATTTTTACATATTTAAATATTTTTTTAATTTATTTTGCTTTTCAAATATTTTTTTTTTTTTTTTTTTTTTTTTAATTTTGAATTGACTTTAATGGGACTAGTAACTTTTCACTCCGCAATCCAACATTCTCCCTACTGTTACATTCACTGGCGTGGGAATAGTAATTTTTACCCCTCTGCTATCCAATACTTTCCCTGCTGTTGCACTCATTGGAGTGGGAATAGTAATTTTTACACCTCCGCTATCCAACACTTTCCCTACTGTTGCACTGACTGGAGTGGGAATAGTAATTTTTAGCCCTCCGCTATCCAACTCTTTCCCTACTGTTGCACTCATTGGAATGGGAATAGTAATGTTTACCCCTCCACTATCCAACACTTTTCTTACTGTTGCACTAGTGAGAATAGTTATTTTTACCCCTCCCCCCGCTGTACAACACTTTCCCTACTGTTTTACTGGCTGGAGTGGGAATATACATTTTCCCTACTGTTACACTCATTGGAGTGGTAATATTACGTTTTTCCCCTCTGCTATACAACCCTTTCCCTACTGTTGATCTGACTGATCTGGGAATAGTACGTTTTTACCCCTTCAGTATCCAACCCTTCCCCTACAGTTGCACTGACTGGAGTGGGAATATCACATTTCATCTCTCCGCTATCCAACACTTGCCTACTGTTGCACTCACTGGAGTGGGAAAAGTAATTTTTATCCCTCCGCTATCCAACACTTTCCCTACTCTTGCATTGATAGAGTAAGAAATGTAAGTTTAAATATTTAATAGTTTAATGTTTTAATTAATAATAGAGTGCTTTTCAACATAAATTCTATGTTATTGGTATATGTATATATATATATATTTTTTATTTGTTACATTTTTATATATTTTAAACTTGTAAAATAAATTTAAATTAATGGGTTATTTATTGGTTTACAGTAAATATATACAATAATTATTATATATGTGTGTTTAAATTCATTTGTTATGTTAGTTAATTGTATATTACATCTATGTATTCTTTTAAATTAAGTTTATTATTTAATATTTATTATTTTGTTTTCTATGTATATAAAAAACAATATTTTTTACATCTATATTCCTGTCATCGATATTTTTGTTTCAACATTTTTGTACTTAGCCTTATAAATATAGGATGTCGATATTTGGACATCTATTTTATGACTCCCCATTGTGGTATGGGGATATTTTGGGTGCCGATGTGTTATTAGTGAACTGCGTAGAGTAGAGTAGTGCAAAGTAGAGTCCAGTTGAGAGGAGTGCAGTGTCAGATAATAGAGTGGTGCAGAGTAGAGTGCCGTCGCTTATAGTGCAGTGGCATTGAGTAGAGTGGTGTACAGTGTAGTGGTGTAGAGTGCAGTGGCAGGTATTACAGGGGGTAGAATACAGTAGTCGGAATTAGAGTGGCATACAGTAAAGTAGTGTACAGTGCAGTGGTGTAGAGTGCTTCAGAGTATGGCAGAGTTGTGTGTAGTGCACTGGGGTACAGTTTAGTGAAGCATAGAGGTGCAGTGTGGAGTGGCATATATTTCAGTGGCATAGAGTAGAGTAGTGTAGAGTGTAGTGGTGTATAGTGCAATGGCATAGAATAGAGTGGTGTAAAGTAGGATAGAGTAGCGTGCAGCACAGTAATGTGTAATAGAGTGCAATATTGTAGAGTGCAACTGTGCACAGTAAAATGGTGCAGAGTAGAGTGGCACAGAGTGCAGCAACAAAGAATGTAGTGTACGGTACAGTGGTGCAGAGTGCAATAGAGTGGTTTAGTGTGCAGTGGTGTAGAGTGCAGTGAAGTACAGAATTCTGTGATGCAGATTAGAGTGCTGTGGCATGTAGTGCAGTGGCATAGAGTGGAGAAGAGTAGAGGGCAGTGATGTCAAGTGCATTGGTTCAGAGTGCAGTAGCGAGAGTGAAGTGGCATACAGAGTAGCGTAGAGTGGTGCAAAGTAGAATAGAGTGCCAAAGAGTAAAGTGGCATACAGCAGAGTGGTGCAGAGTGCAGTCATATACAGTGCAGTGGTGTAGAGTCCAGTGGCATAGCGTACAGTTGCATAGAGTTCAGTGGTGTATAGTAGTGTGGTGCAGAGTAGAGTGGCACGGAGTGCAATCGTGTACAGTTCTGTGGCATATAGTGCAGTCACATAGAGTACAGTTGCATAGAGTGCAGAGGTGTGGAATATGGTTGTGCAGTGTAGAGTGCCATATAGTACAGTGGCATAGGGTAGAGTGGCACAGAGTAAATTAGAGTGGAGTAGAGTGCAGTGGTGTAGAATGGAGTGGCATAAAGTGGAGTACCATACCGTAGAGTAGAGTGGGCTGACCTAGAATGTAGTGGCATAGAGTGCAATGGCATAGGTATAGTGGTGGAGAGAAGAGCAGCGTGAGGTAAAGTGCAGTGGCATAGACTGCAATGGTGCAGAGTAGAGTAGATTGGAATAGTGTGCAGTTGTGCAAATAGATTGCAGCCCCATAGAATGCTGTGCATAGAGTGCAGTAGTATAAAGTAGAGTGGTACAGAGTAGAGTCCAGTGGCGAGTAGTTCAGTGGCATAGAGTAGCGTAGTTCAGAGTAGAGTGCAGGGCAAACAGTAAAGTGCCATAGAGTAGAGTTGGTTACAGTGCAGTGGTGTACAGTCAAGTGGCATAGAGTGCAGTTGTGTAGAGTGCAATGGTGTAGACAGCAGTGGTGCAGAGTAGAGTGTCATACAGTGGCATAGGGTGGAGTGGTACAGAGTAGATTAGGTTGGCATATAGTCCAGTGGCGTAGAGTGGAGCCATATAAAGTGGAGTATATTTTCAAAAACACAAGGGAAGCCAAAAGGTAGATAAGGACCTTGGGTGACAGTTTTGTATTAGAACAGTGGTCCTTAAACAGAACAAATAGTCAGTAGGATAAATATAGACTAGAATCAGTACTATATTGTGAGTGTCCAGCCGGACATTCAATTTACTAAATCAAAAATGTCAAAGAACAAAAATACGAACACATCAATATAGTGGGACACAATCCTGCATCCTACACAAACATCGTGCGGTTCCATCTGCTCGCTCCGAGCCCACGTGCGGTCACACTGTTCCCGCACTTTAAACTAAGGGTATTGTCACCAACTGTTAACCCCTTAGCGCTCCACATGTTTGCGGTTTTTAGTCAACTAGCGAGCCGCCTTACCGCTAAAATCAAAGGACGTTTAAGCGCAGCTCTGCATGATTGCAACAGCGTCTTCACTTTTATTCGGTTCATGCATCCTTGCTTGACTTACGCGCCTCACAACTCTTCACGGCATTATGAGATCGCTCCGCACACATTGTCACCGGCTCCTTGAGGAGGACATTTTAACTCTTAACAATGTTGCTCGCCATTTAACGATGTCAACCATGCATGACTTTTATGTACATTCACTGGCCCCACTTTCATTAGTCTGTTAGTATAGCCGGTCACATCTGCCATCCCCATTGTTCCACGCAAGTCATTAAATGGTAATTTCCTGGTTAGATCCTTTTTATTCCGCTTTCATTATTTCGTCTTGATACTTACTCTTTGTGCCTATTGTTGCCACTTCACGTTCTTAGGTGAATCCAACCACCGGCACTGTGCCTGTGCCTGTTACTTGGGTTGTTCTATGATTGCCCTGCAGTTCATACTAGGTTTTACGCTCCGTATTAGATGCTTACTAATCTCCTTTCCCTCTCTCTATTTTCCACAGGCATTTTTACAAATTCAGGCTTGTATCTTTAACTGTCCTGATGATGATCCTACTATTATTTTAATAGGATCAAAACGTCGTCATTTTTAAATTAAATTTCAGCTAAACATTTATGTGTACTCGATATTTATACATTTGCAAATAATGATCAAAACTGGTTCAGTTGCCATTAAAATTAGTTCCTCATTTTTGAAAGACCTTCTATCAAGAAAGTGCATAGTGTAATGTGAATGTGCAACAATTGTGCTACAGAAATCCCTATGTTAAAAACATAAGATATGCTTAAAAAAGAAGCTATAAATAATCAAAATGAGTGTATAAACCTCCACTACCAGTGTATAAGTTAAAAGAGGGAGATGCGGCAGATTATTAATAACATGGTGGTATTTCATCAGGTTGATGACTAGGTTTATTCATATCTTTTTCATTTTCCTGAATATTAAATAGCTCTAAACCTTCCCATATTATAAACAGGTGTTCTATTCATCCATGGCATTAACCCCTGTTGGATGCTTTGTATCTAAATTTAGAATGTGCTGCATACCCAATTTTTTAAGAGTTTTTTCTACGTCTCCCTTCTCTTTTGTTCGTAATGTATTTCATTGAAATGCGGGGACACCGTGTAGGACTGATCTTTATTTGTGATGTCCCGCAGGTGTTGGAGCACTCTTTTGTGCCCCTGCAAAATTGTGCTCCCTACATATCTTAAATTGCAGGGGCACTCCAACACGTACACCACATGGTCCGATTTGCAAGTCAGGGACTTTTCTTTAGTAATGCCCTGTGCACTGAATGGTGTCTTGTAAGTGGTTGTATTAACCCATGCTGACAGGCCTTACATATCTTACATGTAATAAAGCCCTTTCTTTGGCAAAGCCAATTATTCTTCGGTTGGCCGCCTAGGTCATTTTGTACCAGGGTGTCCTTCATCGACGGAGCTCTACTGTAAGTAATTGCTGGCCTATTTGGCAAAAGATGGCCAATGATTTGATCCCCAGTACAAGAGGCCAATTTTTCCTTATTATTTTTCTTTTAGGCTTCTCCTGTCTATTGTAATGAAGGATAAACCTGAAAGGTTGTACATCCGGACTTTTGGGGTTGGCGTCCCTATTCCTTTTCTGAAGGAGCAGTTCTCTTGGGATTTTGTTGCTTTTGGTGATAGCTGCTTCCACACATTTAATGCTATAGCTCCTCTCTAAAAATCTCTTTTTACTGCTGGCTTGGGCTGATTTTAGGTCATTCTCAGAACAGCAAATTCTCTTCAGACGGAGCATTTCCCCATAGAGAATGCTCTCTATTAGATGTTGCGGATGTGAGCTGCTGGCGTGAAGCACCACATTCCCTGCAGTGGGCTTACAGTGGAGCTTAGTTTCCAATTTACCATTAGAGATGATTATCTCTATATCCAGGAAATTAACACTACTGCTACTTATTGTGGCTGTAAATTGCAAGTTGAGCTGATTGTTATTATGCTTTTCTATGAAACCTTCAGCTTCTAACTTGGTACCCTCCCACACTATGAAAAGGTCATCTATAAACCTCCACCATGCTTTAATATTTCTATTGAGAATTTCACTGTGCTCCTTGAGTAGGACCAGCTCCTCCCACCATCCCATATGCAAATAGGCATAACTGGGGAAGAGGCTAGCCCCCATTGCAACGCCCCTGAGTTGTTGAAACAGGGCTTTGTGAAACATGAAAATGTTGTTACATAGGCAGAATTCGACCATGTCAATTAGCATAGCATCATGTTTTGTATAGTCCACTCCTCTTCCTCTGAGGTAGTAGCAAAGGGCTTTAAGACCAACCATATGTCTAATTGAAGTGTAGAGGGATGTTACGTCCATGGGTATAAGCAGATAGTCATCCTTCCAATTACAATTCATCATTTTAGCTACAAAGTCTCCAGTGTCTCTAATATAAGACGTTAATCGTTGGACATGCTCCTGTAGATTAAAATCCACATATTCCGAGGTATTTTCCAACAAGCTTTTTCGGGTCGCTACAAAGGGCCTTCCTGGAGGATGTACGGAATTTTTGTGTATTGAAATACAAGATCGGTGTGACTGGATTCTCATTTTTTAAAAATGTAAATTCATCTGGTGATAGCAGTCCTGCATTTTTCCATATACATTTATACCTACATTTATATTTTTTTTCACTGAAAAAAACATAGGTTATAGGGACGTTATAAAACCGGAGAAATTCAGCAGTTATAGTTAACTGAGCTATGTCATCAGTGAAGTCACTGACCACGTCATGAGTGATGTAATATGTGAAATAATAAGCAATGCATTGAGGGGCAGCAAGTTATAGTTAGCACAGCTAACTATAACCTCTGAATTTCTCTGGTTTTGTACAAGTGAAATATCATTCTAACTATAACGTCCCTGTAACCTTTGGTTACTCAGTGAATTTATGAGGTTTTAAAAAAATTATATCTCTTAACTATAACGTCCTAGTAACCTTTGTTTTTTTTGTGAATTTCTAAGGTTTTTTTAAATGCAATTTGTTAACTATAACGTTCCTGTAACCTGTGTTTTTTTTCAATTTGTAAGGTTTTTTAAAATTCTATTTCTTAATTGTAGCATCCATTTTTTTAAGTGAACCTCTAAGATTTTTGTACTTTCTTTCTATAATTGGATATTGTGTATCATGTTTATTTAATTCACTACAAATGTTTTGATTTTATATGTGTTTATGAGAAAATACATTAATAACTGGTTTTATTTTTAACAATTTTGTAAATTGGCACAACATTGTTGTATTTACTATGAAAATTCTGTCATCAGAAAAGGCATTTTTTTTCTTTCGTTTTTTGCAATGTTCGCCCCGATGCCACAGTCCCTGCAGACACATCACAAAAACGGAAAACGAAAGCAGATATTTAATAGCCACCAACACATTCAAAATTAATATGTAAATAAAATCCATTCTGAACGTTGCCCGACACACATTACTATATACATACTTCTTTCACGCATGTTTAAACTCCTATTTTCATACTAAGTTTCCTTAAAACCCATCTTTGAGATCTATTTTCTGTTTTTGCTGTTTTTCGGGACATTGTTAACTGCGACAAACATGCTTTTCCCATAAAGGGAAAACACATACATGCACGCACATTACAGTATTCTACACACTAGAGTTTTATTGCTATACACTTCAAACTCCTGTTTTTCTACTGCCTTTCTAGAACAACCATTTCAGAAACCTTTTTTTTTGTTTTTGCAGTGAGGCTGGAGATTGCAATGACATTGGCCATCGCGATCCCCGCAGGTATGCCGTGAAAGCAGAAAGTAAAAGCAGGAATTCAAAAGCCCCCACCTCATTGAAAAATGATAACTATATAAAAAATTCTAACCATCACAGTAGATAACTCGCTATATAAATAACTCTATAAAAACATTTATCCATATCCCTATAACAATGCAAAATAATGATTCACTGATATATTTTTTTAATATTTCCACCAATATTGACGACAACGTCAATAGTAGCAGTGTCCCTGCGATGGTACATAGGAGGCCATCCTAGTGGACGTGGCATCATCATAAATATCATGTGCGATTAAACAACATCAATTTTGGACATATAACTTCTGTGACTAACACCTCCATTTCTCAACCATGTGGTCAGAGTATCTCCACCCTGACCCCTTATGTGGGCTTTCACACAGATTTGCAGCCCTGGCAACTGTTACCGATAGATAAAATGTTGAGTGCAACTTTCTATTCAGGTTACGTCCTGCCAATCAGAGCATTCCCGTTCGGCATGTGCATTCGCAATTCATCAGGAAACCTTCATGAAATATCCACAGACAGAGCGATCACTATAATTTTAAACTTTAATTTCTCAAAAACTACTGAATGGATTTGCACCAAATATTTCATGAGTGCAGTATTATGTGAGGGCATAAGCAGTGCATAGCGAGAATACATGGTGAGGGTGCAAGTTCTCAAACTATTCCCCACGGATCTGCAGCACCAATATAAAAAGGCCACATGGCGGCATGGTATTCATCCTGTGCCCCTTAATATGTTTTTTTAAATCTTTTTTGAGAAAAGGGGAATCCCAGTGTCCTAAAATGGCTTCTGCTGAATCTTTGTTGATGATGTGGTGGCAACAATTTATTTTTATCTTTTTATATGTTGGATCCATTTATGCTTTGCATCCCTATATACATACATAAATATTAAACATTATTTTCCCAAAAAATACTGAAACATTTTACACCTAATGACAAAGACACACTTTTGGAATAAAGATCTAGCTTCTTGACAAATTCCGTCAAGCTGTTTTGGCTATAGCTGTGTCTCTTTTTCCTATGGAAAATTACATGTGGAAAACTTGTTTTGGGACCCACTTTTTCTTAGCCTCTCTGACCGATCACCTTGAAACTTTTTTTTAGGACAGACAGAGGTGAGGTGGATGAGACTTTTTGGGGGAAATGCTTGTGAAACTTTTTCACCCAGCAAGTTATGAATCAGCCAAAAAAATCTATTTCCTATCGAGATGTGATCCTAACTATAACTATCAAATGGTGAAAACACCATTTTAAAGGTGCATAGATGTGAAATAAAAAATACTAAATCTATACCACTTTCCTATATATAATTACTTTCATATAATTTGACATACTTGTATTCTAGTACAGTATTTTGTCAGATGGATGTCTTTGCCATTCATATTCTGACATACAACTGGTGTCAAGATTCAATGCTCTTGGATTCTTGGCAGCATGGCATAGGGGTATCAGTGACTCTAAATGTCTTTTCATGAAGAAAATCAGGTTCAAGCCAATAGAGAAGATTGAGCACAACTTCAATTAAAGGTGGTGGTAAGGGAGAAATGTTGCCAGTAGAGTCACAGTTTTGCATACAATATGGGTTACCGGGAAAGTGTGCATTAAGATTTAAGTGCAGTAAGATATCTCGGGTGCCAGTCCTTGAAGAACATGGGATACAGTGAATGAAAGACCATACATGAACACTGGCATTCATGAACCTTAAATGCCTGTTTGTGGGAACCATGAGGTGCAAATCAACTAGGATTTTGCTGTACTTGAGTAAAAAAAATTAATTGTGCCGGCAGTAAGGCCTCTTGGATGTAGGAGGAAACTAGTGTGGAGGTCAGTCAGTATTATGAGGAGAAGGGCAGACAGGAATGGATAAAGCAGGTTTATGAGGCGCCTGAGCTACAGGAAAGAAGGGAAATGATCCGACGAGAACATGTCTGCTCTCAGGAACGCCACCCGCAAACACCACCAACTCCTCCGCGCAGCAAGAAAATCATCCTTCAAAGACAGGCTCGAAAACAACGCCCACAATAGCAAGGAACTATTCAGCATTGTCAGTGAACTCTCTAACCCCGATGCTGAAAACAACGCCATCCCCCCCTCTCAGGATCTCTGCGACTCCCTCGCGGCTTTCTTTCACCACAAGGTCACCGATATTTACAACAGCCTCTCCACATCCAACACGAACCCACCTCCGGAAACCGACACTGACAACACCACCATCCACACCTGGAACCCAACCACCACCGAGGAAACCACCCGCATCATGAACTCCATCCACTGAGGATCCCCATCCGACCCATGCCCGCACCACATATTCAACAAAGCCAACAACATCATCGCACCCCACCTACGAGACGTCATCAACGCATCACTCACCTCCGCCACTTTCCCCGAAAACTGGAAACACGCCGAACTCAACGCCCTCCTAAAGAAACCTACAGCAGACCCCACCGAACTCAAAAACTTCCGGCCCATCTCGCTCCTCCCATTCCCCGCAAAAGTGATTGAAAAGATCATCAACACTCAACTCACCACTGCCCTAGAATCCAACAACTCACTCGACCCCTCACAGTTCGGTTTCAGAGCTAACCACAGCACCGAGACGGCCCTCATCGCAGCCACAGACGACATCAGATCCATGACAGACAAAGGAGAGACCGTGGCCTCATACTCCTGGACCTCTCCGCAGCCTTCGACACGGTATGCCACCATACTCTAATACGGCGCCTCAACAACGCCGGCATCCGAGGCAAGGCCCATGAATGGATCACCTCCTTCCTCTCCGGAAGAACACAAAGAGTCCGTCTCCCCCCCTACAGCCACTGAAGTCATCTGCGGCGTCCCTCAAGGATCCTCCCTCAGCCCCACCCTCTTCAACATTTACATGACCCCCCTGACGAACATCGCTCGCAAACACGTACTCAACATCATATCCTACGCCGACGACACTCAGCTCATCCTCTCCCTCACCAACAACCCCACCTCAGCAAGAATCAGACTACACGAAGGCATGAAGGAAGTAGCGGACTGGATGACAGACAGCCGGCTTAAACTCAACACCGATAAGACGGAGGTCCTAATCCTCTGCCCTACTCCCACCGCCTGCGACGAATCCTGGTGGCCCCCCGCCCTGGGAAGCACTCCCCAACCTACCAACCACGCTCGCAACCTCGGCTTCATCCTGGACTCGTCCCTCTCCATGAACAGACAGATCAATGCGGTGACATCGGCATGCTTCAACACCCTCCGCATGCTCCGCAAAATCTTCCGCTTGATCCCCACCGACACCAGGAAGACCATCACCCACGCCCTTGTCACCAGCCGCATGGACTATGGGAACACTCTGTACGCCAGCATCACTACCAAACTACAGAAGAAACTTCAACGAATCCAGAACGCAGCCGCACGACTCATCCTGAACATCCCCCGCCACCACCACATCTCCGGACACATGAAGAAACTTCACTGGCTCCCAGTCAGCAAGAGGATCACCTTCAGACTCCTCACCCACGCACACAAAGCCCTTCACAACCTCGGACCAAAACTCATCAACCACCGCCTCTCCTTCTACTGCCCCCCTCGCACCCTACGCTCGACAGGACAAGCCCTAGCAGCCGTGCCCCGCATCCGCAGGGCCACCGCCGGGGGCAGGTCCTTCTCCTACCTGGCAGCAAAGACCTGGAACTCTCTTCCCAGCCACCTGCGCGCCACACAGGACCACCTCTCCTTCAGAAGGCAGCTCAAGACCTGGCTTTTTGAGCACTGACCCCCCTCCCCCCAGCGCCTTGAGACCCCCACGGGTGAGTAGCGCGCTTTACAAAATGCAAATGATTGATTGATTGATTGATTGCACTCTGTGCAGAAAAGGACACTGGAAGCAGGTGATGTGAAGCCTGTACGGTGCACAGACATAATATCGACTCCAAAATATCGTCTGGACAGAATATCGAGTTTTAAATATCGTTTGGAGAAAATATCGACTAGACAGAATATCGACAGCCAAAATATCGTTTTTAAGGTAAGTGAAGTAATATCGACTGTAAATAATATAGACAGTGAAAATATCCAAGTATATAATCTAGATAGTAAAAAATATAGTTTTTTAAATAATATTTAATTATTTATAGTGTGTTTATGTTATAATATGTGTGAAAAGTGTCAATTTATTTTATTATTTTTTTTAATTAATTATTTTTTTAATTATTGTGTAATTTAATTCTGTAGTGGGTTGTGGGTTTATAGGGGAATAGGGTGGGAAGTAATTTAATTATAATTAATTAAATATGTAAATTTATTAATTGGTAGTAATAATTAATTAATTGGTAATTAAATAATATATGTTAATTATTTAAAATTTAATTGGTAATTAATTTTATTTAATTGATTAATTGCTAATTATGTCAATTAAAATAATTTATTTTCTCTAGCGGGTTGTGGGTTTATAGGGGAATAGGGTGGGAAGTAATTTAATTATAATTAATTAAATATGTAAATTTATTAATTGGTAGTAATAATTAATTAATTGGTAATTAAATAATATATGTTAATTATTTAAAATTTAATTGGTAATTAATTTTATTTAATTGATTAATTGCTAATTATGTCAATTAAAATAATGTATTTTCTCTAGCGGGTTGTGGGTTTATAGGGGAATAGGGTGGGAAGTAATTTAATTATAATTAATTAAATATGTTAATTTAATAATTGGTAGTAATATTTAATTAATTGTTAATTAAAAAATGTTTGTTAATTAATTAAAATGTAATTGGTAATTAATTTTATTTAATTGATTAATTGCTAATTATGTTAAATGAAAGGGGTATTTTTAGGGTTCAGGGTCAGTTTTTAGTTTTTGGGTAAAGGGGTATTTTTAGGGTTCAGGGTCAGTTTTCAGTTTTTGGGTAAAGGGGTATTTTTAGGGTTCAGGGTCAGTTTTCAGTTTTTGGGTAAAGGGGTATTTTTAGGGTTCAGGGTCAGTTTTTAGTTTTTGGGTAAAGGGGTATTTTTAGGGTTCAGGGTCAGTTTTCAGTTTTTGGGTAAAGGGGTATTTTTAGGGTTCAGGGTCAGTTTTCAGTTTTTGGGTAAAGGGGTATTTTTTGGGTTCAGGGTCAGTTTTTAGTTTTTGGGTAAAGGGGTATTTTTAGGGTTCAGGGTCAGTTTTCAGTTTTTGGTAAAGGGGTATTTTTAGGGTTCAGGGTCAGTTTTCAGTTTTTGGGTAAAGGGGTTTTTTTAGGGTTCAGGGTCAGTTTTCAGTTTTTGGGTAAAGGGGTATTTTTAGGGTTCAGGGTCAGTTTTCAGTTTTTGGGTAAAGGGGTATTTTTAGGGTTCAGGGTCAGTTTTCAGTTTTTGGGTAAAGGGGTATTTTTAGGGTTCAGGGTCAGTTTTCAGTTTTTGGGTAAAGGGTTATTTTTAGGGTTCAGGGTCAGTTTTTAGTTTTTGGGTAAAGGGGTATTTTTAGGGTTCAGGGTCAGTTTTGGGTTTTTGGGGTACATATACAATATTGCCTATTATTTAATTAAATGTTGTTACTATATATATATGTTTTAAGAAATATGATTAAAAATATATATATTTTTTTACTTTCATTAAATATTTAATTATTAAAAGTTATTTTAAGTATTGTTAATTATATTTTAGTAATTAATTTTTTATATTAATGTAATTAAACATTGTTTTTAGTAAAGTCGATATTTTTTACAACGATATTTTTGTAAACGATATTTTGTAGTCGATATTTTTGTACTTACCTGTTTGTACATACAAACTCGATATTTTTGTAGTAGATATTTTCACCTCGATATTTTGGGTACTCGATATTGTGGTAGTCGATATTCTTTCAGTGATCCGCCTGTACAGCGAACATGCATGCCTTGCTAATTGATGTAGTCCAGACAGACAAGGCTTCAAATCTTGCTTTCACTGTAGTGACTTTTACAAAAGATTTCTGTATAGAATGCAGAATTCCATCTGTGGTGGTCAAATGAGATTGAACATTTCCACTTTGGTCGCTGGTAGCCATTGAAAAAGTATGTTCCTAAGCAGTAAGCAGCTCTGCTTTTTCAGGTCTCCCATGGCTGAACCTCTTCAACAGGAAGCACAATATAATATTGCATTGACCATTTTGCAGAAGGGGCGTATTTCTTCAACAGGGTGCACAATATGGCATTTGCATTGACCATTTTGCAGAAGTGGTGTAGTTCTTCAACTGGGAGCGGAACATGACATTTGCATTGACCACCTGCAGAAGGGGCACAGTGGTGCATAATGGGAAATCTGAAAAATATACCATCCATATTGGAGTAGTCAAATGAGTTCAGCAACGATTCTAACTGATATTGCCATCTTTAGAGGCCATTACCTCAATTCACATGAAATTGTACCTTCCTCCTAAATGATACCACAACTTTATGCGAATTAATTTTTAATTGTGTGGCATTGTACGCAAAATTACCTTAAAGCAATCACTTCTGCTAATTGTGGAAGTCCTTTATTGATGCACTGGTCTACTACTTAAAAACAATAATGTGACTCCTGTATCACTTGAGAAATTCCATGTATATTTTTTTACAATGCCTGCATATCTCTCAGCAAACCCAACAGTTTGGTCAGTGCCCACACATTAGCTGCAGATGATCGTGGTCAACACAGTTATTCTATAAGCAGTCTTTAACCCACCATCCTCATAAGCATAGACACAGGTGCCTGCTGCTTCCAGAGCTGCAAGGATCTTTACGGGCCCATCCTAGACTCAAAAAAATATAAACAAAGCGGTGATGGGAGGGTCCAAGGGGATGTTTACCGACCTTACACAGCTACAACCCCCAAAAACAAGACAGTATGCAAAAACGCAGAATAGCTGTGGGTCACAAAAAATGGGAAATGAAGGCTAACTCAGTACCTGACCAACGACCCCAATAGCTACTAAAAGTGTTAATAGGTCACTATTAACACTTTTAGTAGCTATTTGGTTGAACTACTATTCGCACTGGTTTTTTATTGATTTGAAAGTAGAGAGGTAATGATTAAAACTATTTTTCCTCTTTGCTCTCCAATTTTATCTTATGTCTGATCACTTTTTCACTTCACTATTTTCACGCACTGCTTTACAGTTGTCACCACACATCCATATCCTTCTAGGATACACCGGAATACATTATTGTACAACCTGTAGTAAAATCACTTTGAGCATGGTTGTAATATTTCTTCTTTCCGGTGTGAAGGATCCCAAATGATGACACGGGCGGTTCCGGTCGACAACTGATGGGTATTTTTCCACTATCAGAAGATGCCTCCTCATATAGTAGTCACACTGTATTCCACATATACTTTCTATATATATGTGTCTGACTTTTTCACTCGGGTCGTTGGTCAGGTACTGACTTAGCCTTCATTTCCCATTTGTTGTGACCCACAGCTATTCTGCGTTTTTGCATCCCATCCTAGACACGGCATTTCTCTTCCACACATGCTGTCCATACACAATGCATAAGTTGACAGGGTTGTTTGAGCCATAGGCTTGCTTGGTGTAACATCCCCTTCTGAGCGCCCGACCCCCTCGTCTGTCTTTCAGGGAGTTTTGCCCCACTCCCCTCAGTGCAGGCTATAGGGCAGTGCAATTTGTGCTGCCACACTGGGCTCCGAGCTCGGGTGAGGGCTCGGTGCCCAGTGCTTAATTTGAGTAATTGGTTTCCAGTGCTTGGCATCGACACTTAGGCTCCCATTGGAATAGCGGACGGTCTTTGCCCGTCCACCTTCCTCATGCGACAATGGACCACTCCCCATAAGGGCGAGGGTCCAGTGGGGGCAATTAAGATGCGCCCGCCACAGTGGCGGGCGCATCCTGTATTATTAACATTGTGGCGGGCGTTGCTGAAAGCACCGCGCGCCACAATGCTAAAAATACATCTTGTGCATTTCAAAGCACAATGTGACAGGCACCGTGTGGTGCCTGCCACGTTGTACTTTGAAAGGCAGGGGGGACCTACGGGGGGTACCATAGGTACCCCCCATGTGCATCCCCCACCCCCTGGAATATATGGGGCCCACAACGGGCCCCCAAAGCAGACTCCGCATGCCTGCCACCACGAAAAGGCATCCAAAACAGCACATTAAATATGTCTGGCGGTGTCACACAGACACCGCCACTTTCGACCGGGCGGAAAAGCGGTGGACAGTCTTTCCGTCCGCCGGGGACCCCCCAACCATAATAATATGTCGGGTGTAATTTCTGCAGGGATGGCGGGCGGATCGTGATCCTCCCGTCATCCTAATGGGGCCCTTAGTTATCAACACCGGAGCTTGACAGTCTGCCACAAGGTTGCACTGCGTGACTAATTTAAAAAGTACCACAACAACAGTTAATTATTAATTCAATAAAAATTACTATCACGTGCCGCCCAAGCGATTCTTATAGCTTTAAGAGTGTGATCGTTAGTAGTTGTGTTGTCACTATCATTGGCAGCACAGCAGGGGCAATGTGTGGTGCAAGCTGCAGTGGCATCCCAACAAGAGCCCTGGCACACATTTTTGTGTGTGCTAATTAAGCACTAGGGGTGGGGAGTTGTATTTTTAAATCTCTGATGGCTTAAAAACACCTGCTGCAGAGTTGTGTGTGGGTACAGCAATTTTCAGGTAATTAACACATGAAGATAACTCTAGTGATAACTGAACCTGCTGGAGAGATCTGAGTATTATTTAGTTGTGTTTTTGACTCATCCTAAGGGTTTATGTGCCTGCCACAGGTGTTACATGCCGATAAGGTTAGTGCTTTTGTCACAGCATTCCTTTTGTTGTAAAGTCAACCCCACTTTACAACAACTGTTACTTTTTTCATCCGGAGTGCTTCTCCAGTCTTTGAAGTCCTTATTGTGTTATGTAATATTTTCTGTGCATTGATTTGCAAACTTGAATGGTTTGTTGTCTCTGTAGGTTTGTGATGTAAAGTGCTCTGACACCCTACCCTGGTATGATTAATTCTCCAAAATAAATTGATCCATGTGAGAAAGAGCCCATGGAGAGATGAGGGGAGATTCTGGAGGATGGTAGTGAAGAAATCCTTGGAAGAGGTCATTGGGAGGCATTCACAAAGATTGTTGCACTGGGCACCTCCAGCTCTAAAGCCCGCACCCTCCACATCAATTGTTGAGTTTCCCTGTGCAGAGACATGGGTCCATCGGCCCTTTTAGCTGGAAATCTAATTCTGGACAGAAAATGGGGACCAAACAAATACAGTGCAAAGATTGAACAGGAAGGCAATAAAATTAAAGCAAATGGAAACTTGCCCACACCTTGAATGTGGAGGTAGGAAGAGGCAATGTACTCACTTCTGAATATTCATGCCATGCTTTAACGTTGAACAAAACTTTGGGCCCCATCACCTAGTCCCTTATGACACCCTCTATTAAAACATGACTTAAATGTTCTGGATGTGCACAGGGCTCCCACCTTGAGCACTAATTTAGGTTGATGACTCAGTTGTTCCCAGACCCTGTTTACAGCATAATTTCATTTCACTTGCCACTCGCTCAAGCAAGCTCTTGATTATGGTATTACTTAAACAGTGATTGGTTTCATTTAAATACATGTTTGTTTAGCAGCTGTGCCGAGCTGAACTCTTGATGTCTCACTATTATTTTAGAACAGAATACTTGAGGTATTATCGAATGTGAAACATTGGAAGTAATCGTAAATAGAGAACACCATACGTTCCTGTGTCATTTTACAGAATGTGCCGTAATCTTCTTTCAGTGCATGGTGATAGTGCGCGCACAACGTGACACTCTCTCCTCCCCATTCCCATCATCCTTCTCCGCCCCCTGCTGTGCCCACAAACTATCAGAATCAGGTTATATTGTCCAAGGCGTAGCTTTTATTCAAATAAAATCAAGTAATTCACCCCAAATCACCACGAGAGTTAAAGTATACTACTTGAATATATATATCATAATTCATGGCATCACACTCTGGCAACATCCACATGTCAAAGGCAGTAAGAAATTAAAGTTAACGTTACAGTTGAGCTTTAACTTGGCCTTTCTCTTGAACACTCTGTTGTGCACATTGTGCCAGCAGGCCCCAACGCGCTACAGCAAACATTTTCACTACTTGAAATCCAGGGCACGGCATAGCGCACCTGCAACAGGGTACCTGAACACAGGCAGCCTCCCCAAAATTCATATCAGGCCATAAGTTGTGTGTTAGGGCAGTAGAGTTGAGGACCACCAGCAGGTCAGTCCCCCCTCCCCGCCTACCCTATGTACACTTCAATTCTACCCCCCACCTGGGGTCCATCCAGTTGCTGAACCTCTATTGTTGTGCATACCCCTTTGATGTTAACTGTCAGTGCTCCGCCATAGTGTGGTAAGCTCCCCGGCGCACTCACCCCCCCCCCCCCGGCGCTGACTGTGCTCTAGAATAGCCCCCAGTATAATCTGGATAAAAATCTCTGTCCCTTTTGCCGAAAGATGCACCCCATTCTTATGGAACAACTCTGTCTTTCCTGGGTGGAGCAACTTGTGCCGAATTGTATCCATTGTAGAACCATCTAAGATACTTTTTATCAAATAATTCAGCTTGTGTACAGATTTATTCATAGCCTTCACTGGAGCCCGGTCAGCCCATACCGCACGGGGTATCACCTCCGACCACAATATTGCCGTGATTGGTAAGAATTCTAGACATGACTGAAAACAAGTCCTCTCTTACCCCTCGCCTCCCTAGTGGCATCATGTAATTCCCGCCAGTGTGAATAACTAAAATGACCGGGTGAGGCACTGCTTTAGATTCTATTGCTTGTTCAAGATGACCAAACAGATCCTGAAATTTCAGACCTCGCCCCCAATCCAATGGTGCGCAAACCCAGCTGCCCCTTGTGCTTCCTCTAAACTGGACCGGCGGAATTGCTGCTCCGCTCTGCAAATCAAGGAATGCCCACACTAACATACATGCACTGGGTTGTCAGAATCAACTGAAAGAGAGGAAGAATCGCTGTTATTTATTATTTATTCTGACATTTATTAAGCGCGCAGCTACCCCCAAAGTGCGCGGCTACCCCCAACGGGGGTGTCCCAGCGCTGAGGACAGCGTTGAAAGGAACCAAGGGTTAGCAGCTGGAGAATAGGAAAGTCTTCAGTTTACTTCTGAACTGCACTTCTGAATCAGTCAGGCGAAGATTAACCGGCAGGGCATTTCAGAGTCTGGAGGCAACCACCGCGAAAGCTCTGCCACCTTTTCTGGCTTGGTGGAATCTGGGGGGGAGCAGGAGACGGCGGTGATTAGATCTAAGAGCACGTGATGAATGGACTAGCTTCAGCATTCGTCTAAGATATCCAGGACCTTTTCCATTCAGTGCCCCGGAAATAAGAACCAGGGCTTTAAACTGGATACGTGAGGCAATTGGCAACCAGTGAAGGTTCTTCAGGTGAGGGGAGATAGAGTGGCGGTAGGGGACCTTGCAGATCAGCCTGGCCGCAGCATTCTGCACGATCTGTAGCCGAAGTAGGAGGTAGGCTGGCGCTCCCACATAGAGGCTATTGGTATAGTCCAGGTGGGAAGTGATGAGGGCATGGACTACCGTCTTCATTGAATCCAAGGGCAGGTAGGGGGAGATCTTTTTTATCATGTGTAGTTTGCCGAAACAGGCCGAGGTAACTTTGTGAATTTGGGTCTTATAGGATAGTTCATTATCAATTTGAACGCCGAGATTGCGCGCAACTTTAACCGGGGATGGAGGAGGGTTCAGCTCTGAAGGCCACCACTTGCCAGGCTGTAAGGGAGCTGCTTGATTAAAAAATAGCACCTCTGTTTTGTCGGCGTTAAGTTTTAAAGTGTTATTAGTCATCCAGGAGACAATGTTGGAGAGACAAGTTTTAAAATTCTCCATTCCGTGGTCAGAGTGGTCTCTGAAGGAGAAAATAAGCTGTGTATCATCAGCATAAGAGACCACTCTGACTCCAAATGCCTCTATCACCTTTGCCAGGGGTGCAAGATAAACATTAAAAAAAGAGGACTGAGAGCAGACCCTTGCGGGACTCCACAGCTGAGGGTTTTTTTATCTTTGGACTTGAAGGGTCGACCCCACACCTCTTGTGTTCTGTCCGTCAGAAATTATGTGATCCAGGCCAGAGGGGTGTCACAGATCCCAATATCATGAAGTCTATCCAGCAGTATAGAGTGGGAGACCTTATCGAAAGCTGCGGACAGGTCGAGGAGCACTAACATGGCTACCTCTCCTCTATCCACACTTTCCCTCACGGTCACTGTAACCTCTAATAGTGCCGTCTCCGTACTATATCCGAACCTGAATCCGGATTGTGAGTCATGAAGAAGATCATTTGACTCTAGATAGTCGGAGAGTTGTTCTTGGACGAATTTTTCTAAAATCTTTGCTGGTTTGGGGAGAAGAGATATTGGACGATAATTACTATACACTGCCGGGTCCGCCTCTGACTTTTTCAGAAGAGGAAACAATATGGCCTGTTTCATGCCTCCGGGAAATGACCCGAAAGAAGGGAGGCATTCCATAGTGTTGTCAGGGGTTGCATGACAATCGGCACCACGGCTGTGAACACTTGGGCGGGCACAGGGTCTAACAGGGAACATGACTTACATCGCTGTATTTTTTGCACGGCCATCTCTAATGAGATAGTTTGTAACATACGCAACTTCTTATCACTAGTGGGGGCGAGGCTCAGGGGAGAAATCCCATCGCTGGACCTACCAACCGTATTAAAGGAGGAGAAGATGTCGATGACATTCTCATGAAAGAAGTCAGAGAGAGCTCTTGGCTAGGTTTAGTAGAGTGAGTGAGGGCCACTGGTTTGGTGAAGTCTTTCACGATTTAGTATAATATTTTTGCAGAGTTATCAGCGGTCTTACTTTTTCTAGTAAAATGTTCTTTCATAGTATTTTGTTTAATTTTGTGAAACTTTTTCAGTGCATCTTTGTAAAGTGTTTTAGCAGCAGGGTCATGGGTGTGACGCCATAGGCGTTCAAGCCTTTTACATTTACTTTTTTCTTCCCGCAAAGTCTGGGAAAACCAAGGCGCAGAAGGTTTGGTCCGGGCCGAGGAAAGTGTAATTAGGGGGGCAATGGTCTCTATAGCTGTAGTGAGGTGCAGGTTGAATTTCTGGACATCGTCATTCAGGTCGTTTGAGGGTGCCAGTTTAAAGTGGTCAGTGCGAGTTCGAGCGTGTCGCACATTACCTTATACCACTTTCTTCCTACGTTCTTTGTCCTGCAATGAAGAGTAGGAGGGGGAAGTGTCTTAAGGTTAAAATGAATTATAAAGTGATCTGACCACGTCAAAGGGAGTGGTGCTAGGGTGGTAAGGCCTGGTAGGTTGGAAAATATAAGGTCTAGGGTGTGATCCGCTCAGTGGGTGGGGCCATGTACTTTCTGGTCGAGATTCATACCTGCCATAGTTTCCACCAGGGACCTTGCTTTTGCACAGGAGTTGTCACCTAAGATAGTGAAGTTGGGTTGCTTTAAGGATAGGTCAGCCAAGGTCGCTAGTAAGTCTGTGATGTACATAGGCTGAGTATTAGTCGGGTTGTAAATCAGCGCCCCTGCACAAATTAGGTGCAAAGCATCAGAGATGCTGAAATACATTGATTCAATCAGCCCTGTTTTAACTAATTTCCTGGACGTTATCTTCCAGTGCGACCTAAGTATACTGGCAATCCCCCCTCCCATTTTTGTGCCAGGTCTATTGATTCCGACAAGTTGATAGTCAGAGGGAATTGCTAAGGTGATGTCTGGGTTAGAAGTGTCTTTTATCCATGTCTCCGTTAGGAACATCACATCCCAAGAATGAGAGGTTAGGGATAGCCAGATATCACTTGCATGCTTTGGCAAGGAGCGGCAGTTGAGAAGGCACGCTTTGAGTTCTTGTGGGGGTGTTAGGCATGGTCCTTCTGTCCTATCCACGTTCAAACGTGGCAGAGACGGAGCAAGGGAAAAGGAGCAAACCTTACATGTAAACTGCTTGCTGAGCAGCACGGGGTTGCACCCCGTGCTGTTAAGACCGTGACTGGAGGCCTCCTTGAGCATCATCCCTCCCCTTACACGAGGCTTGGCCAGACGTACTATTCAAAACATGCTGACTACCATCACCCCACCCTTTTAATTTCTCCTGCTGGCAGGCCCATCACCGCTGCTGTGGTGGCCACCCCTATGCGAAAGGAATGGGAGCTAAATTGTGTTGAATCCTCGCCCAGGTAGGTCAACTCCCTTCTACACACCTGAGTGAACTGGTATTGTGTCATTGGCATCCCATCTTTGTACTCTAGAAGCCTAGATGAGGCCACCACGGGCGTCTGTCAAGGTAGTCCCTCACCATTGCCACTGGACAGTATGTGGCGTAATGTGCTGTGTGCAATTTCACCCATGCGACCTTCCCGAGCAAGTCTGATTTTGACCACTGGATCCTGAGATGGATCGCCCTGACCTCCAGAAGGACATCCGACAGGCCTAACCCACCTTCACCTTTCTTGGGGGAAGCCAACTCGGAGATGATCAAAGCCCCAAAAAAGGCAAGCACGTATGCAAGGCTGAATAGCTCTACCTCATATTGGGACCGGCACACCTGCTGTAAAGCCCCTAATAGCCTTTTCACATTTATAGGACGCCTTTTGTCCTGCACTCCGGGTACCAAGCGTTCCCAACCCCTGGCAGCCTTTCGTACCCTAAAGTCCTTGGTAGGATCTCTGACTCCTTGGAACCCAGCAAAGAAAGCAATGGCCGACAATTGCCTGCACACTAGCGAAAGCAATTTCCCCTGGTCTTTCTGCCCCACAAGAAAACTCAGTACTCCTTCGGGTGTGAATCTATCATGGTCCGCGCCTGATCTGAACGATGTGCTCTACTCTACTCCCCACAAGCTTTCTCGTACATACAAGAGTCTTTAGCATCTGCAGCACCAAAAGGCATTTCGCGCTCTGATTCTTGATGGCCATGACCACGGACATGCTGTCTAACCAAAACATTACTCTGGCGTTCACTAATGATGCCCCCAAATGTGTAGGGTGACTATGATGGGAAACAATTCTAGAAAGGTAACGTTGCGTGTGAGCCCATACACAACCCATTCCTGTGGCAAATGCTTCATGCGCCACCTAGAGCCCAACACTGCTCCAAAACCAATGCTACCCGCTGCGTCTGTGTAGAGGGCTAACTCTCTGTTGCTCTGTGCTGGCTGCTGCCACAATATTGTTCCATTGAAATTACCTAGGAACTCCCACCATGTCTCCAAGTCCTCTCTGACCTCTGTAGACAATCGTGTGTGGTGGTGTTTTGCCTGTAGGCCCGACATTGCTCTTGCTATGTTCTTGGAAAAAAATCTCCCCACATGAATGACTCTTAAGGCGAAGTTCAATTGGCCCACCAAGACCCGCAGGTGATGTAGGGTAACGTTCCTTGCAATTAAGCAGGTGTTAATCGCATCCCTGAATATCCTCGCCTTCTCCTGCAGCAACCTACACTCCCCTGCCACCGAGTCTATCTCAATTCCAAGGAAACACAAACAGTTCGTGGGGCCTTCCGATTTCTCTTCAGCTAACAGAACCCCCAACCCTTGAGCAAGCTGACTGAAACCTTTCAGGACCCTCACGCATGCCTCGTCACCTGTGGTACCCTTGAACAGGAAGTTGTCTAGGTAATGAACCACATAATCTAATGACACCAAGTCATTCACTGCACTCTCCAAAAATCTGCTGAATGTTTCAAATACTGAGCACGCTACGGAACACCCAATGGCATTCACGAGTCGAGGAAGTACTGACCCTCAAAAGTGAAACCCAGCAAGCGAGTATCCCCAGGGTGGACTGGTAGAAGGTGGAAAGCGGACTCTATGTCTGACTTGGCCATTGGAGCCCCCTTACCTAATCTCTGTAATTTTGTAATGGCTTCATTAAAGGTGGTGCATCACCTCTGGTCCAAGCCATCATTTACTGATAACCCAGTGGGGTGACATAAGTTGTGAATTAAGCAAAATTTGCCTGGCTCTTTCTTGGGAACCAACCCAGGGGCAAACACCACCCTCCCTGCATACACCTCCCTCATAATGTTGTCCTGGACCAACCCCTGTTGTTGCAGAACTGACTGTTGATTCTTCGGTGGGACTGATGAAGGGGGTGAGCGGGAAGGAATGCGCAACCTGTCCTTGAAACCGTAATACAGCATGTGTGCATCCTGGTTGTTATTATATTTACTGAGCAGGTGCGTAAGAACGTGCGTCCTAATTGGGGAAGGATGCTTTACATTATTACTTGGTCAATATACTCTTAAAGGTTGCCTGCTCTCTCTGCTTTTCATCTTTTTTAAAACACTTGATGTCCTTGTCCCCCGCAGTAGGAGCAAATGTGTTTAAATTTACATGCTGCCCCCTTGCTACATTCCTTCTTGTTGTACTGCCAGCAGTCTAGTATTTTGTCTCCCAAACTTTTGTTGAATCGAAAGGACTGAGCCGCCCTCCCAGGTGCATGAGACATATTGAACTCCGCATGCCAAATATTGATCTCCCTCTGGTCTCATGCTATCTCAGGCCTAACCGCTTTCATCTGCCTAAACTTTGTGTTTTACTTCATCCATACAGACCCTTGGAACTCGGATGCCTCCCCATGTATGAGGGACATGTACCCAAATAACTGTGGGGCTAACAATGGTGTTTTCTCAGTCAGAATTGCTGCATAAATGGAAAACCCTGTTACCCAGTTCCTCAAGAACCACTCAACCTACACCGTTTTTGGCTTCAAATCACTCTCCTTTGCTGTTCTGGGCCTACTTGGGACCACCCCTGCATTGATCAAGTCAAAAACGTTGACAAGTTCCCCTCTGTGAACCTTGTCCCGCGTTTCCGATGGAACATGCCATGTAATTGCTGAAGGAGAGGACAGCACCAAAGATGTAGACCCAAAAATCAATGGGGTCATCACTGGAGGTGATTTTACTACACTCGCCCCCACCGTCGCCAGTGTGGTAGAAGGCTGCGCTACTCCCAGCCCCACCGTCGCCAGCATCCCGCCAGACTGTGCTCACACTTGCGCCGCAACCCCTCTTTGTGCTCCTGTCACTGCAACTGGTCCTGGTGGTGGTGGAACTGACGCCCCCCTAATATTACAGGGGCCTGGATGTGCTGCTCCATGCCTCTTGCAACCCCCCCTGGTGCTCCTGACGGCATGCCTGGCCCGTGTGGCGATGGCACTATCACCCTTGCTATACTACCCAGGAGCTGGAGGGCCGCAGAGCTACCCGCCGCTTGTGTCACTACAGGCGCTCCCCCTACCTGTGGTGCCACCACAGATGCCGTTGTCATGGAGATCGCCATAATACTCTGCCCCACCACGCCCACACTCATGTTAAGAACTGGCCCCTGCGTTGCCTGTTCCAAGCGACGATCTGCCATGCCCTGAGCAATTGACTCACCCCCCACAGAGGCTACTGATTCAGGCTGCGTGCACGGTTTGTCCTGCTGCCTCTCCCTATATCGAACCGGTCCTTCCTCTGCCGCTTTGGTGCCCTGTCATCAGCAGCGCTTACTCCATTCCATGCCGCTTTGCCGCCTTCCAAAGCTCATTCAGGGCGTGGAAATCCTCCTGGGTTGCAGACATTCTAGAATTTGCACGTGCGTGCTTCGACGCCATGCCTAAAACCTACTAGCCAGAAACAAAAGATCTCATGTTAAATCCTACTCTCCCAACACTTTGCAAATTTTGCTCACCATGCCACCCACCTAGAATGATTAACGTTCCAGGGGTCCACCCTTTCCCAACTTGAAATGCACCATGTCAAAGTTATGCCGCACTCATTAACTGCACAGCATGCTTGCCATGCTACCCCCCAGTACAGCCGCTACCGCCCCCCACCCTGCGGGATCAGCCTCCTTATAACAAGGAAATATTGTGAGCCACCTAGGAGTCCTTAATTAATGAGGTGCCTTTCCTTCTTTACATGTGCCACATATGGCGATTATGAAGGAAAAGGCAGGATTGGGGCAGCCCGCCCTCCTTGAACTGCACCGACCCACATCAATGCTTTGTAATATAAATCACTGATGCCAAACCGCTCCTAGCACCATTTTACAATGTGCCAGCTATCCATGATGGACAGGGCATACATTTAACATGTGGTCTTAAGCATCACCTAACTGCCTATAGAAACACTGCCTGCTCCCCCAATGCAAGGTAAAAATTGCTAAGTTTTCCTTCTATTGAAATATCTTGAGAAGCCACGCTGCGCTGGCTATTAACCCCACATGCAGTGCCTAATTAAATAAAATAAATAAATAAATAAAGCCCCATGCGTTCACCAGCCGGAGCTACGTGAAAACATGTAATGCAGCGTGAAGCCGTGCCACTGGAAATAAATAATGCCTCATGCATTCCTGCATACAGTTATAGGAAACAAGGGAACCCAAAGGTAGTACACTAGGGACCTTGGGCGTTTAACTTATTACAAAAAACAGTGGACCCTAGTAGTTTGGGTGATCAGGGTAAGAATAGACACAAACTGGAATAGTATTTATGTCCTTTGTCCAGCCGGACTGGAATTAATTTGGCGATGCACACAATCAGAAAGTAATGTCAAGGGGGCACAGCCTGTGACCCACAGTGAACAAGACAAAACAACAAGTATAGGCAAGAGCGAGCAAATTGGTCTGTATACTTATAATCAGTGAACAGACTTGATTGTAGTTTGAGTGACCATTGTACATAGTATTCACAAGCATATTCAGCACATATGATCCTATTGTGTTGACGACGTTTCGATGCCGAAAAACAAGATAAATGGCATCATCTTCAGGACAAATATATAAATCATGTTTGTCTTGGAATTATAAACAATTGCCTTTCATGCAAGACAGATCCTTAGGCGGGGAGGTAGTATAGGTCGAGAGAAGTGGATCGAATTGGACCAATGATAGCGTGTATTTCAGATTATCCCACTTTTGAATCAATTAGACCGTCCAGATCACGGCTCGAGTTGGCTGGGATCACCAGAGATGCCGCGTCCTGCGATTCTGCAACCGGCACAACTCGAGCCGTGATCTGGAGATGGTGCCATTTATCTTGTTTTTCGGCATCAAAACGTCGTCGACACAATAGGATCATATGTACTGAATAGGCTTGTGAATACTATGTACAATGGTCACTCAAACTACAATCAAGTCTGTTCACTGGACAAAGGACATAAATACTATTCCAGTTTGTGTCTATTCTTACCTTGATCACCCAAACTACTAGGGTCCACTGTTTTTTTTAATAAGCATGCATTCCTGCAGCCGCACAGCACACTTCACTTTTGCCTACCATGAGGTTCAAAGCCCGGTGACCGGGATCAACGTCGACCGTCCTAACCACTGGTCCATGCCCTATTTCCTAACCGGATGAGTCCTTGCTCCCATGTGGGCTTTAACATCAAACAAAGACATCTCCAGTGCAATTGCTGCGTCCTGTTCTCCCTTGCGCCTATGCTGGGACTGCCCTTGCCAGCTGATGCACGATAGCGAGTAAGCGCAATCAACATTTGCACAGACCTAGATTTGTAAATAAATCTACTAAAGTCCTGTATTCCTTTAGCACTCCTCACCGGTCTTCACAGAAGATAGGCCTGCCCCCAAAAAACTCACAAGTCAGTCACGCACTGAAATTCAGTGATGTAAAAGTGACGAAATGTGCACACTCCATTGCCGCTACACTCCATCCTCACTACTCACCCGGCCATCCTCGCTTCTCAGCAATGGAATAGATAGCTTAACCCCCATGGTAATGCAACTTGAGTGCGCATGAACACGGAGATATACTTGTCGGTACAAAAATTAAACGGCATATAAGAAGCTCCAAAACCTGTTTAGAAGCTCCAAAGCCAAGGCCTATTCTCTGCTGAAGAATGCCAGACAGAACTCGCATAACCGAAAAATTAATATAATAAAATAAACTAAGTGACTTCAACGGCGCACCTACTCTGAGGCTCGAACCACAGTCCTTCTGGACGTAAGGCGATCACCCTTCTAGGTGCGCCACACCTCATTTCCACGCAAGCTCGTCCTCAGCCTCACCATATAGCGGGTCCTCTACCAGTGGGGATTCTCCATGAGGGTGTCGGGGCTCCGCCCTCTTTACTTTTGCCCCATTACTGAAATGAAAACAAAGTCTAAACCTGTTTGCTTTTTCATTCATTTGCAGCATGCAAATTTCTTACACATCGTTCATCTTTGTTAAGCTGGGGGTCAGAGGCTACCACTCACTTTGAAACAATCACGCAGTCTGTAGTGACATTGATGTGATGCATCACACCTGCTGCCCAGGACTGGAACGACTCAAGACTCCAGTATTTGCCGGGCTGCTGATCTCACCGCTCTGAGGTGTGTGAGGTCATCAGCTCGGCGAAGACATTCCCTCGAGGCCCAGTCTCCACCCCCTGATGACGTGAGGGTGAAATTAGCCCTGGGCGTTTTAGACTGAAGCCCTGTAATCGTGGGGCTTCACGTCAATCAGGGAGTGGAGAGCATGGTCACCCCACCCTTTCCCAACTCATCACAGGGGGGTGGGTCATGTATCAATCAATCACTCAATCAATCAGTACATTTGTAGAGCGTGCTACTCACCCGTGAGGGTCTCAAGGCGCTGAGGAATGGGGGGGGGGGGTGCCGCTACTGCTCGAATAACCAGGTCTTGAGGTGTTTCCTGAAGGTGAGATGGTCCTGGGTCAGTTGTAGGTATGCGGGGAGGGAGTTCCATGTCTTCGCTGCCAGGTAGGAGAATGATCTTCCTCCGGTGGTGGTTCTTCAAAGCCGTGGGACGGTGGCGAGGGCGAGACTGGAGGAGCGGAGTTGGCGGGTGGGGGTGTGGAACGAGATGTGGTTGTTGAGGTATTTGGGCCCATGTTGTCGAGCGCTTTGTGTGCGTGGGTTAGCAGCCTGAACGTGATCCTCTTGCTGACGGGGAGCCAGTGCAGGTTTCTCAGGTGGGCGGATATGTGTCTGTGGCGGGGGATGTCGAGGATGAGTCGTGCGGAGGCGTTCTGTATGCGCTGAAGGTGTTTCTGAAGTTTGGCTGTGGTTCCTGCGTATAGGGTTTTCCCGTAGTCGGCTGGTGACGAGGGCCTGGGTGACCGTCTTTCTGGTTTCGGTGGGGATCCTCCGGAAGGTCTTTCAGAGCATGCGCAGGGCGTTGAAACACGAGGACGAGACTGCGTTGACTTGCTTGGTCATTGTGAGAGAGGAGTCAAGGATGAATCCCAGGTTGCGTGCGTGGTCAGTGGGTGTCGGTGCGGTGCCCAGCGACGTGGGCCACCAGGAGTCGTCCCAGGCGGAAGGGGATTGTCCGAGGATGAGGACCTCCGTCTTGTCCGAGTTGAGCTTCAGACGGCTGTGCCTCATCCATTCTGCGACCTCTATCATTCCGTCCTGGAAGTTGGCTTTGGCAGTGAGAGGGTCTTTGGTGAGAGAGAGTATAAGTTGGGTGTCGTCGGCGTAGGAGATGATGTTGATGTTGTGTTTGCGGGCGATGGAGGCGAGGGGGCTGATGTAGATATTGAAGAGAGTTGGGCTGAGTGAGGAGCCCTAGGGTACGCCGCAGATGATTTTGGTGGCCTCGGAGCGGAAGGAAGGGAGGCGGACTCTCTGGGTTCTGTCAGAGAGGAACGATGTGATCCAGTCCAGGGCCTTTCCTTGGATCCCAGTGTTGTTAGAGGTGGGTTATTAGGGTGCGGTGGCAGACGGTGTCGAAGGCTGCCGAGAGGTCAAGGAGGATGAGAGCGGCTGTCTCTCCGTTGTCCTTCAGGGTCCTGATGTCATCGGTGGCTGCGATGAGGGCAGTCTCAGTGCTGTGGTTGGCTCGAAATCCGGACTGGGATGGGTTGAGCGAGCTGTTTTCTTCGAGGAATGCAGTCAGCTGTTTGTTGACGGTCTTCTCAATGACTTTGGCGGGGAAGGGGAGCAGAGAGATGGGGCGGAGGTTCTTGAGGTCTTTGGGGTCCGCTGTTGGTTTCTTCAGTGACGAGTTGGGAAAGGGTGGGGTAGAGGCTGCAGGCCGGAGGGTAGTCGATGAGTCTGCCCAGACTATTATCTCTTGAAAACGCACTGCGCAGGCTTGAACTGTTGTCTTCCCGCTCTGCACTTTCTAAGGGAGGCCATTTGAGGCGTGTTTAGCTTTCAGGGTCACTGTCTGGTAGCCATGAGTAGACCTGTGCAACTGGCGGGCATGAGGCGAATGTGGTGCACACTGCAGGTACATGTCTACTGTCCGCTTTTCAAAACTTTTGTTAGAGTAGCGTTATTCATCATGTATGCCTTTGCATGAATAAGAGGACTGGTGCTTCGGTAAACGAGAAACTTCTTTGCAAAAGCACACACTAATCGTTCAATTGACAACCCAGTATTTTATTTCTCCGCCAGCATGTTCGGAATAGAGATTTCATCGTTCGTGTTTCAGGGAGAGTGTAAGGGTGTAGGCGCAAGTATTGTGTACTGTAGGAGGACAGGTGTGGGGGCAACTAAGTTCTTACTGTGAGGACAGCGAGGAGAGTTTTTTGTACCGTATGGGCCGAGGCAGGCAGGAGGGGGTGGGTGCGGGGGTGGGGGAGATCATAGCAGCAAGATTCCTGGAGTCTCTGAAAGAAAAAACAACTAACGGGGCTCCACACATCCTCCTTGTAGGTGGAAGGCTGGTGAAAGCTCAGTCAGAGAGTTGAGAGCCGGGGCGTGTCAGACTGTGGCTGTCTGCATTATAGTAAAACCCCGTTAGTTAGCTTTTCTTCCTGGCACTCCAAGAGTTACTCAGTCCCACATGCAGAAGACTGAGTAACCGTGTACAAGTCTCTGCGCTGGTCGCTCAACAACCTGTGATTCTGGGCAGAACACTTAATCTCCCCGCACGTCACTAGGGGGTTGCGGGGGGTGCGGACCGCACCGGGTGACACCCTCTCCCGGGGTGACACCATCTGGGTATGCAGCCTCGCCTCTGCTCTGCTTTGCTTATCAGGAGGAACCCTAAGCCTAATAAAACATTGTGCCTCTCTGACAAGTAGAGGCTGATGTGAGCATTTAAATAATGTCTTCACTTGGATAATGCGCTGTCAGTTTTAACGGACAATCTTTTGATTCGTTCTTTGAAATTAATTAGGTATTTAACAGCTTTTTAGCATATTAAATTAATACTGGATAAAAGACAGGCTTTTATGGAATCAAGTGATTGATTCTGAAGAATAAGTGGAATTTTAAATGAAGTGAGGATAGGAAATGATTACGTACACATTTATAACAGGATATTCATAATTTAATAAGAAATAATTATATAGATATATTGGGGAAGATTGGAAAGAGCATCTTAACTTTTCTTTACAGGAAAGTATACCATCTAGATATTTTTCGGTTTCAGTGTATAACTTTAGCAAAGTGTGTTTGTAAAGGGAACACTTATCTGTGGGTATCGTGGCGCTGAAAAACAGACTTCTTGTTACCCAACTCACTAGCACTCATTTTATCGACCTCAAAAGGATGAAAGGTCAAGTACACAGATCGGCATTTGAAGGACTGGTCTAACTCAGATGTATGTAATGAGTCAGAGCTCTAAAGACAGACATTATGGGGAATACATCTTAAAAGTAAATCCTATTGAGCAGAAGTATTCAAACATAATTTAAGGGGTTCTTACCAAAGAGGTTACTTTATAGTTGGCTAGAAAATGGAGTCCTTCTTTAGCAGAGGTTCAGTATGACATCGGTCCAAAATATATTACATTCAAAAGGCAATGATCTGCCCCTATCCAGGCCCCCCCACACACCACACCCCCTCCCTGCTGCGCTCGTGAGGGCGAGTGTGTCTTCTGTGTCTATTTAAACTTATCCTCAGTGAAGCGCGCACGAATTCAAAGCGCATTTCATGAGTTTATTTCAGTCACTTTAAGAAGAGCCGAGAACTGTGAGGGAGAAACCATGGGGGGTGGAGAAGGCGACGAGGAAAGGGTTAAAAGAGCAGCAGGCGGGGGAGAGATGGTGCAGGCGGAGGGGAGATGGTGCATGCGGGGGGAGAGATGGTGCAGGCGGAGGGGGAGGGATGGTGCAGGCAGAGACGGAGATGGTGCAGGCGGAGGGGAAATGGTGCAGGCAGAGGGGGAGATGGTGCAGGCGGAGGGGAGATGGTGCAGGCAGAGGGGGAGATGGTGCAGGCGATGGGGAGATGGTGCAGGCAGAGGGAGAGATGGTGCAGGCGGAGGGGAGATGGTGCAGGCAGAGGGAGGGATGGTGCAGGCGGAGGGGAGATGGTGCAGGCAGAGGGGGAGATGGTGCAGGCGGAGGGGAGATGGTGCAGGCAGAGGGGGAGATGGTGCAGGCGATGGGGAGATGGTGCAGGCGATGGGGAGATGGTGCAGGCAGAGGGAGAGATGGTGCAGGCGGAGGGGAGATGGTGCAGGCTGAGGGGGAGATGGTGCAGGCGGAGGGGAGATGGTTCAGGCAAAGGGTGAGAGATGGTGCAGGCTGAGGGAGAGGTGGTGCAGGCAGAGGGAGAGATGGTGCAGGCAGAGGGGAGTTGGTGCAGACAGAGGGTGAGATGTGCAGGCTGAGGGAGAGATGGCGCAGGCAGGGAGTGAGATGGCACAGGCAGGGGGTGAGATGGTGCAGGCGGAGGGGAGATGGTGCAGACAGAGGGAGAGTTGGTGCAGGTGGAGGGGAGATGGTGCAGGCAGAGGGAGAGATGGTGCAGGCAGAGGGAGAGATGGTGCAGGCGGAGGGTAGATGGTGTGGACAAAGGGAGAGATGGTGCAGGCAGAGGGGAGATGGTGCAGGCAGAGGGGAGATGGTGCAGGCAGAGGGAGAGATGGTGCAGGCGGAGGGGAGATAGTGTGGACAATGGGAGAAATGGTGCAGGCAGAGGGGAGATTGTGCAGGCAGAGGGAAGATGGTGCAGGCTGAGGGAGAGATGGTGCAGGCTGAGGGAGAGATGGTGCAGGCTGAGGGAGAGATGGTGCAGGCAGGGGGTGAGATGGTGCAGGAAGAGGGGAGATGGTGCAGACAGAGGGAGAGATGGTGCAGGCAGAGGGGACATGATGCAGGCAGAGGGTGAGTTGGTCCATCCGGTAAGTTGTGAGGGGGTGACACCATGAGTTACCCGCACCGGGTGACACCAACCCTAGTGACGCCTCTGGGTAAAATAAAAAAGTAATGTGTCCTTGTGTAATGTAATGTACGCTCATGTAAAGCACTCCAAAACCTTGGGGTCGAGTTCATGCAACATAAAGCTGCAATAAACCGACAACGCATACTTCTGGCAGGGCAGACAGCACGAATGATTGCAAGCAGGCATTCAGTGAAGGGCGAGTCCGTGGCTGGGCAGGGTGGAGGACAGGAACCTGTGTTGTAGGTGACTGTAGGGCCCTGACTTATTGCCCCCAGCAATCGGAGAGCAGCCCCTGCCTTGCATTTGTGAGGTTGGACTCATAGAAAGGAATCCAGACTTACCTTTTAGCTACCACTTTCAATAGAAGCATCACCACCTTCCCATCATGCTAAATCGCTCTGACTTTTTTGGACTCATTTTCCCAGAAAAGTTCCCTTACATTACCTTAACTGGGTTTCCGTCGCGTTTCTTCCAGTGACACCTTAGCATGAACTAAAAATCTGGTCATCAGTCACTGAATCGGGTGTTTGCTTTTACTTGATTTTTATTTTTATGATGAATTGCTATGAATATTGTATGGTGGATGTTGTTATATCGAGAATACAATAAACAATGAGTTTAGTGGCAGACGGTGTTCCCAGGCCCCAACCATGTGGACCACCAGGTGAGAGGTTTTATTCGGTGCCATTTGACCTGATTAACAAGTATGTATGCCCTTTGATCTTTTGCAGAGACTTCAAGTAATGCTTATTTATAATTGTGTGCACTCCAAGGCAGTATCTATAACTGTCATTACAGTCAGTACACAAAGCTCTTTTTTTCTAGCGTGAAGCTTCAACTACATGCTTAGTGCTATGTGAGGTGAAAGACAACCTCTGGCTATATTATTATACTACAGACATAGTTTTGGATTATAAACTGAAGTTGTGAATCTTTACTGAGAACAGGAGAGCCCCAATGTACATGCCTCACAATCTGCACCTCTATACATAGATAGAATGATTTCTTCTTGTGCCTCCCCTAGCATTTTTCTGCAATCTAATTTCAGTATCAGCTAGCAACGGGCCTTCCCTGATTTGATCAACCTCACACCACAGCTCCTAGCACCAGCTCGATAGGAATAGGATTTCACAAACAGTAACTGAAGGCCTGCCTCATTGACCAACAACTAATCTCTGCTTTTAATCCACCTAGATGTTATTTAGGCACAAATCCCTTTAGGTAGCCTGCCTGTGCATGTAGACAATACAAAGGTGTTTCTGAGTCAACCTATTAAGGGCTGCCAGACTTCTCGGGATCTGTGTATAGGAGGCGAAAGTTGTCTAAACGCCTGTTGGAAATCTCAAGCCTTACTTGAATCTATAGCAGCAGGATGTGCTCTGAATTTTACACACTGCCCTGTAAACAGACGTATCCATCTATTTCATGAGAACTGAGAAGGCTGTTCAGACTGGAACAATAGCATTTCATTCCAGGACAACAATTGGAATAAAGGAAAATGTAAACAGTCACTACATCAGGCCTGTGTGTTTTGCACAGCTTACACTGCCCTTTCTTCCTCTTTCAAAATCCAAAGTGAGGTATCTAGTTGCTTCTTTTATATTCAACGTCTTCATAAATTCTATGTGTGCTTCTGACTTACTGGCAGAGATCCGTTGTCTAGGTGCCTGCCTACTGTATCACGCCTGGACTTTGGTAACTCTATATTTGGGGGCACTATCTTATGTTGCTTTTTATTCTTATTTTAAAAAACTGTGCTGGAAATGCATAATTTTATACGATATAAAAAATCAAACAACTGCAAAGAAAATTCCGACTGGCTTTCCAAATAATGCTGCGCCTTCCACCTCAAGTCCAATCCCAGCCCCACCACTCCCAAACTTCACCAGTCGCCGCTGTCCTCTACATTACAAAATGTTTTTTTTTTAAAGCGTATTCTTTTCCAGCCTGTGCTGCGTCTCCAACCGGGAATCCAACCTGCACACCGCGGCGGCCCCCGGATTAGTTCAATGCACCGCCACGATCCCGGGCCTTATTATCGCATTACCTTTTTTCCCGCCACCTACATCAAAATCAGGGAAAGTTACAGTATGATACTTAGTTACCATTATCATACTTAATAATAATTAACCCATAATAGGATTACACCTTGCACCTTATGCCATTACTATCAATAACAAAAGGGGGAGAGAGAGACTAGATCAAGAAAGGATTCGTTCTCCCTGAACTAATATAAATAAACAAAAGGAATCCAATCCTTTGGTGTTAGGTGTGTCCTCCAAGAGTGGGGAGCACCCTTGTTTGTTTTTTGTCCCCTCACACACCAACAGGCCCCTTGGTGTCATGCTTCATCATCGGGGTCCTCGTACCCCTCTACGGGGTACGGCGTGCTGCAACCTGCGAATACGCTGGAGCACTTATAAAGACTATGGGCCAGATGTAGGTAAATATATTTTACCGACTCATAAATACCGAATTTTACCGATTCGGTATTTATGAATCGGTAAAATAGAAGTACTGAGATGTAGGTAAATCCAGATGTGCATTTACCGAATCGGTAATATCCGGTATTTACCGATTCGGTAAATACCGACCGGTAATGCCCATTCATTCCTATGGGCTTTGAAGCCCATAGGAATGAATGGGCATTACCGATTCGGTATTTACCGAATCGGTAAATACCGAATTTCACAAGGGTGCAGGGAGTGTCACTTTGACACCCTCTAGCACCCTCAAAAACAGGTTTGGGTGCCATGTGGCAGGCATACATGCCCTAAGGGCAGGTCTGCCTGTCATATGGCACAGGTGTGCATGCACACATGTGCATGCACACCGGAATCGGTATGTTACCATCAAATTGAATTTGATGGTAAAATACCGATTCGGTAAGGCTTGTGGGACTCAGAAGAGTCCCACCTACATATCAAATTTACCGAATCGGTAAAAATACCGATTCGGTATTTTACAGAATCGGTAAATTTACCGATCGGTAAATTTACAGATTCTGTAAATATATGCCCCCTACATCTCAAATTCCATTTACCGGTCGGTAACGGCCGAATTCGGCCGTTACCGACCGGTAAAAGCCTACCTACATCTGGCCCTATGTGTGGTGTGGATGAGGTATTTTTTAGGTGAGTGTGTAGTGTTTTTTTTTATTTTAGTGAGTGAAGTTAAAAAGTACCTGGCTCGTGGGGTGACAAAAAAAGTTTTTAATGGGACCCCGGGCTGGTGCTATTAAAATTAAGTGTGGGAGGTTTTTTACGCAAAACAATGTGCGTCACCTCCTTTCTGTGTGCGTCGACATGTTTCGGTGTAAAAACACCTTCTTCAGGACGGGGTACACAAATCCCCACCTTACTCATGTTTCTCTAACTTTTTTGTATTTAAAAAAGTGAGATATATAGTGCAGGTAAAGCAGTGTACCTAACAAAACGCCGCTTAGTAGTCGACTGTGGAGGCACGAAGGGGTCGGTCGGGAGCCATTACCTCGCCGATTTTGTGCAACACTGATGTTTGGATACTTGGCTCATGGGGCATCTCTACCCCTTCAAAACAGTCGACTACTAAGCGGCGTTTTGTTAGGTACACTGTACCTTATGCCATTAACCTTACCCCACGGCCCCTCGGAACCACCTTGCTACTATCCTCCCGCGTCAACCATCGTTGCCGACGCTCCTGCAGCTTCGTCGAGTCCGAAAAGACAAGGAGGACGACACCCTTAAGGCGCAGCCTTAAATAACCTACTACTAGATTTCAGTTTAGTTTCTTACTTCTGCACAACCCAGTCTAGTGTCGTCACCAGTCCCCCTCCTCAACCAGCCCTTTTCCCCTGCCTAGGGAATGCTCGGTCCCGTGGTGCTACTAAGGGCGCCCCTCCTCCAGGCGTGGGGGATGTCTGCTCATTACTTCTGTAAGCCTATTTGAACGTGCCTGTATTCCAGTTTCAACCTTGAGACCGGATACCACAGCAGGGTGTCCATCAGCCAAATAGTATCGTAACAGCTTGGATAATAATAATTCACAATTTTTAAAGCGCAAACTAAACACCTTTCAGGTCCCTTGATGCTGTGCTGAGCTACCGCCGATCGAACCGAGAGCCCCGCGCTCTGACCGCTGCACCACACCTCTCCTTCTGTATTGATGAAGCCATTTTTTTGTGCTTGGACCTATATTTGCTTGTCTTGCAAAATGTCATATTTATGTGTAATTCAGTGTCTAACCAATCTGTTCCTCTCACTGTAAGAAACACAATGGTGAGATCTAGTTAAATTAGCCATGTTAGCTGCCGTGTCATTAATGAAGAGTTCAGCTTTGCTTTAAGTTGTGTTCCAATATATAAATAAATATGTTGCAGCATGGGGCCTGGTGAGTAATTTCCCCTCTGGCATCCCTTCTGAATGTTCCACGAGGAAGTAGAGAGGTGAGGTATAGAGAGATGGAAAGAGGTGAGATAAAAACAGAAGAGAGAGGGTATGTAGATGCATGACAAAGATATATAAATGTGACATGGAAACCGGGTAACGAGGTACATAGAAAGGAATGAGATAAAGAGAGGGGGAGAGAGATAGATGCTGAGGTGGCATAGAGAGTTGTAGAGAGAGAAATTAGGACATCCTGGAGACGTAGAGACAAGAAGCCTAATGGGAAATTCACTTCTCCGTGCTTTAGGTTCCAAAAATACATTATGTAGGATGAAGAGCCCCTATCATAATGAGTTTGTTCTAAGACAACACAGTACTTCGGTTATTTTCAGTGTAATTTAAAAACACAAAAAATATATTTTTATTATTCAGGTACTCGAATCAGAGGTGCAAAGCCAATATAGTTAATCTAATAGATGCTAGCAAATGGACTGGGACTAACCTGCTCAGCAGTTAATGTTACCTTCAGTTAATATGTGTGGGAGTGTGAACATGTCATTACTGCACCATCAATGAACTTAAAATGCAACAACATTTACTCAACAAGGACGTAAGACATTGGACCTAATTTACTATAGAGAGAATGCCTTAGTTTTGTTCTGGTGTGGAGCTAAAGCTCACTGCGTAACTCTGGTGGCGAGGATGACTTACGAGGAGGTAATGTAATGTGTGACCTAGAGCTAATGGAATATGTGTGAAATGCACAAGTGTGCAGTTTAAAAGGACACTAAAGAGCTCACACAGAAGTGTGGTGGTGGTGAAGTCTTCCTCAAATGGCATCAAGCCTATGATTGGAGAGGGAGCTACAACCATTGCTCACTCCACACACTGTTATCATTTCCAGTTAGGGAGTGGCAGAATCGGGCTCAATATTTCTATTCCCAATAAGATAGAGCAATAAGACGAGTTGAGGCCAAGAGGTACAGGGAGAAAGACAAAAGAGTGAAAATGGGCATGAACCACATGAGGTGAGGAAAGGAGATTTTGTTAAAATGTTGGTGGATCAATTGTATGAAGGCAGTGTGTGCAGAAGGTCTAAAGTCGTGCTGCTTGACGTATGGTGTATGTGCTATGTTGGCCTTGCTCTTTTTAAGTCCTTGACTAATCAGCTTGTTTGCTGTCTTCTCAGTGTAGGAGCACTTGTCGGCCTGTCGATAGCAGCGGTGGTCTTGCTTGCCTTTATCATCACGGTGTGTGTACTCTGCTACTTGTTCATCAGCACCAAACCGCACAGTAAACTGGACACGGGTCTAAGCCTTCAAGCACCAGGTATGATAGTTTTTATCTTGCTTGTTTTTTGGAGTTTCACACATCGAATGATCATCGCCCATGTTTTTGTAAAAATTAGGACGAACTTTGTGAACTCTATGATTTGCATTAATGGATGAAGTGAATTCGGTTGTAGTTCTTCAAATAATAAACATTCGCGGATAGTTATCGAAATATATCCGTTTCATTCACTCAGTTGTATCCCGCCATTTTTGTTATACCGTTTTGTATAATTCCTCAAAATGAATGTGGGAAAAATGGATTGTTGGCCTACAAGAGAGGGAGGCCCTAGTTCTCATGTTAGTAGTGACTGAGCTCCCACAAGCGCTAAAGGGTTATACATCTAAGAGTAAACTGGTTTCTGCAAGGAATTCCAAGCTTACCCTTGGTGGTTTGGCACAAGCAGTGAGGCCTGCTTCAAAGGAACTACGGGGTACAAGGGCAACAACGAAATTCAACAACCATACAGTAAAGAAATAGAACACACACGCTTTTTAACCCAAGTTTAATTAATTAAAAGGGAAATAACTGAAATTAATAAACTGGCTTGGAAATAAAGGAAACCAACCGTAATGAATTAAAAGGGGTCTTAAAAGCAAAAAACATTCAATTAAAAATCATAATAAATCAAAATTCCAGTGTTAATCCGCGGGGTGTGGTAGACCAGCACCTAGGCAACTTCTGCAGTAGACCTGTCATGGACTTTAGCCAGGTAAAAGTGTTCAGTTTATTCCAGTGACAATTCTTAGAATCTTTTCTCAGGGCCGGAAATACTCACTAGGGCAATGCTGGAGGCTGCTGAACTAACCACTGCTCTACATAACATCAAGTGCACACCAACATTGGGATTTAACATTACTTTGACCTTCTCATTCATAACAATCAAAGTACCATCACTGAGACCTCCAAGCATGAAAATATCCTTAACTTCAAATCATTCCTTCTGAACTAGAAAATGTGAATACTTAACTATATTATTAATGTTATTATTAATAAGATAATGAAACCTAATACTAACTATGAACCCAAAACGTGTTAAATACCTAATATTGTTAATTAAATTACCCTCAAACAAAGTAGATAACTTTTCCTCTTACACTAATTGTAAATATGTGTTTATATTTATATGAGTTAAAATAAATACATTAAACTGAATTAAATTAATTAGGGAACCATGTCTCTAAATTCATTTATAGTTAGCTAACTTTTAAACCACTTATTAACTTGCTTTAAAAGATTATGATCTGGTGCAATGATGAAGTAATATTATGACTCAGTAAAGGCAGTCGAAGTCTTGCCAGAAGTTAAAATGCAGGCAGGGAAATGGTGCTAATTGCGGCATCTGGCATTTTCCTGGTAGGCAGGAAAGGTGGGGGCCGGTTTTGAAGTGGTGGGGCACGTTTTGTTACTGAGGGCCGGCTTTGCAGCCATGCACAACATCGGCCCTCAAAAGCAGCAAACAAGCGTCTCCTAGCATCCTGGGCCAGGCAGAGCTTCCCCAGGGGCCAAGCACCCATCCTGACAACCCTCTCTTCCTCCCCCCAGGACTGGTCTGAGACCATTGCCAGTACTACCTTTATACAATTTTCTACAGTCCCTGGAACCATACTTTGGTCGAGAAAACTTCTCCATCCTGGGTGATTTTAATTTTCATTTAGAACGGCATGACTCATCCGACACCCTAAGTCTCATTGAAGCCTTGGGGTCCTGCGGACTCACGCAACGAGTCAGCGGAGTTACTCATCGTGCTGGCCATACTCTTGATGGTATTTTTTCTAATGACCATCGCCTAACCACATTGGATCCAGTGCACCTGTCATGGTCTGATCACCTTGCCGTTCCATTCCTTCTAGAACATCATGGGTTGGAGGGAAGTGTAAAGGCCAACCATACAATGGAAGTGGCCAGAAATTTTAGGAACATTAGCAGCGATTCCTTCGCGCCCTGGGCTGCCAGTCTGTCTATTACTGACTGGACACCGCACAGACCGCGGTCGGCCATTTTGAACAGGTCACTACAGAGGCCCTGAATGAATTGGCCCCAGTACAGACTCGCCGTCGAGCAAGAAAGAGACCATCTGCCCCATGGTTCTCAGACTCCCTCAGACTCCTAAGGCAAGAGGTGAGGAGGAAGGAGAGACTCTGGCACTCTAGCTGGGACTTCAAAAACAAGGAAGCCCATAAAGCTCTGGTGAGGAGATATAAAGCTGAAATCACTCAGGCCAAACAAGATCACTTTGTAGCCTTAACATCCTCGCTTTCCTCACCAAAGGAGCTTTTCAAAATTGTAGACTCATAAGTCACTCTACAAGCCCCTGATACTGTTGTCCCATCGCAAGACCTATGTGACCGGATCGCCTCCTTCTTTCACACAAAAATCCAGGACATCCACACGGCTCTTGAGGAACAAAGAGCCTGCATCAGTGCACCCTCTGCTCGGGTTGAGATGATTACGATCTCCCCTAGCACCCCTCTTTCGAACACACTGGACTATTTTCCCCCGCTGGCTTTGCAAGACCTTGAGATCTTGCTCACTAAGACCAAATCTGGTTCCCCCTTGGACATCTGCCCTCTAAAAATTATCAAGCAGTGCAAGGTGACCCTTCTACCTCCTCTGCTAGAAATCATGAACTTGGCGATGAGAGATGGCATCTTCCCCCTGGAGTGGAAGAGCGCAGTGGTTAAACCTCTGTTGAAGAAGGCATCCCTTGACCCGGAGGTCCTAAAAAACTTCCGCCCAATCTCGCTGCTCCCAGCCCCCGCGAAGATGCTTGAGTTACATCTTAACAAGCATCTTGCTGCCTTTGTCGAAGGCTCGGGCTGTCTGGACTTTTCCCAGCATGGATTCAGGAGGGAACACAGTACCGAGTCGGCCCTCACCATCGTGCTTGATAAGATCCGCACTACAGTGGATGGGGGCCAGACTACCCTCTTGGTCCTGCTGGACTTAACTGCGGCCTTCGATGCCCTCTCTCCTTCAGTACTTACATCTCGGCTAAGGGAGGTAGGGGTGAGGGACGCAGCTCTGGACCTTCTGACCTCCTTCCTCGCGGGCAGGACACAAAGAGTCAAATTGGGGGAGTTTCTATCTCCGTCCCGACCTGTGCGATGCGGGGTCCCTCAAGGGTCGGCTCTCAGTCCGACCCTATTTAACATTTATGTGACCCCACTAGCCAGATTAATAAGATCTTTCGGGATGGAGGTAGTCTCTTACGCGGATGATACCCAAATCCTCGTCTCTCTCTCCCATTCAGATGTACCTACCGCCTCCAAATTTAGATCTTGCATGGAGGCGGTCGGTCAGTGGATGATCATGAATTCACTTAAGCTTAATGGGGAGAAGACTGAGGTGATGGTGTTTGGAGGGAAAGAGAACATCTCGTCTGCCAGCTGGTGGCCCGACTCCTTAGGAGCCTGCCCTTCCCCCACTACATCGGCTAAGAACTTAGGGGTGACCATAGACCCGGCCCTGGATTTGGGCAAACAGGTGAGTAGGACCATCTCCACCTGTTGGGGCCTAATCCACACCCTACGAAAGATTAGGAAATACCTTTCCTTGCAGTCCAGAAAGCAAATAGCGGCTGCACTTATTGGCTCACGCCTGGACTACTGTAATGCGCTGTATGCGGGGCTCAATAGGAGCCTCCTGCAGCGCTTACAGGTGGTTCAGAATGCCGCAGCCAGATTTGCACTGGATGCCCCTCGATGCTCCTCGGCCACAGTGGCCAGGAAAACGTTGCATTGGCTACCAGTGGAACACCGTGTTCGGTTCAAGGTCTTATGTATGACCTATAGAGCCATTGCAAAAGGTAGTGACACGGGAGTTGGATCTATCATCTCCCACTATATCCCCGGAAGGAACCTGTGCTCCTCCGGGAAATTGCTCCTGACAGTCCCCCGGATTCGGAGATCCAAGTGGGGTGGTAAGGCCTTTTCTACCCTGGCCCCCAAATGGTGGAATGATCTTCCGCTTGATCTCAGATCTTTACCTTCCCTTCTGAAATTTCGAAAGGCTTTAAAAACTCGCCTCTTCCTACAAGCCTATGTGTAAGGATGGATGTTTTAATTTTTATGTGATTGTTAGGCGCCTTGATACCTTCGGGTTATTGTTTTTGCGCGTTATAAATTTTATTCAAATCAAATCAATCTACCTTCGGTTCCCAGTCCGACCCTGATCACATCACTAGCATCACAGGTTAAGGGGTCCTCAAATACAAAGCCACTGATTGATATGAAACCAGTCTACTGCAATGCATTTACATTTTGTTCCTCTTTTTAGGTCGAGCCTAGAGCCAGCACGCATGCTCTGCTCTGCAAAACTTATTGTAGAGGAGTAGGGAATAGAAGCCCCACCTACTCTCACCCATATTTGCCATTGGCTTGTGTCCTTGTCCGTCCCAAATGCTGGCTTCTGATTCATCAATAGGCTTGTTAGTCCCTCCTTAGTACTGCCTCCTCTTCATTTGTCACCTCCCAATGGCGACTGGCCCCTTTACTTCAGTTGTTACACTGTACGTGTTATTTAGACTGTGAGCACTATTTTCTTCAATAAGGTTCTCCTACTGCAGGTACAACATGCTTCTTTACTCCCCTCAACCCTCCCGTTGTCATGCCTTCTTTTCCCCTCATTGTCCGTGCCTTCTAATTTCCCCCCACCCTCCTGTTGTCTGTACCTTCTCCCCCCACCCGCACCCCCTCCCTCCCATTGTCCGTGATCCTTACCATTTGCAATGCAATAGGTCTAGCGTAAATGCAAGACCTATTGCATTGCAAATGCTTGTTTATCACAGTCCCTACATTTTAAAGATGAATCTAGTTGGGAAAACAGGCAACCATTCCAGCTCTATACATTTACCAAAGAAACTGCATCTCTCCTAGCTATGGTGTGCTAGTTATTGTTTGTTTATCCCCCAGGCTCCTCCTCAAGAATTTATTTTTTGAACGGTGTCAAGGAGGGCAGGATCCTGACGAAGAGGCAGCCTGTTGACTGTTCCCCTTCCCTCCCATACACCTCCAGAGAGATCATTCCTTTAGTGAGTTTATTGGGAAAGTAGGAAAACAGGTGGGAAAAGGTTGTTGTTTTCTATAAAAGACAATTGGAACACTTCCTCAGTGGTATTTTGAAGCCAGTAACTCCAGGAGGTGCGTATGTTGTGCATGATTTGAGGACAAACCACCAAGAGCTGTCAGTAGAAGAGTTCGAGTTGCCTGATATGGACTCACAAGTTAAAGATTGTGTGGAAAGTTAGCAGGGCTGAATGGTAATGTAGTGATAACATCATACTGTTCCTCATCACAACCACGAATTCTCTCACTGTTGGGAGTATGTCAGCATATGGACTATAGGAATGTCGTCAACAAGATATTGTAGGGGTAAGTACACACACACACACAGATATTTAGTTAACCTACAAATGTGTGAAGTTAAGTATAGCTAACCCTCCTCGTCTATATACATTTAACATGCTCATAGTTTATTACCAATGTTTTTACCACGATATTTTACACTGTTTGTGCAGTCATCCTTTGGCTATTGTAGTACTGCTTGTGTATTGCAGACAAGGCTTTGGGGTGGAAGTGAATGTATTTATGTTCTCCTGGCAAGAGGTAGGAGCTAAAAATCTCTGCTAAATTTAAAAGATGATTGACTTTGTCTGTGTTTCCGACATTACTTGCCCACATAATGTAGGCTTTGTAGGCTTGTGTGGGGGAAGAGTAAAACTTTTTGCTAAAAAACAAAAAAATCAGTAAGTAATCAAGGCAACGTCTTCCATTCAACTTGAGCCCTAAGAATACAAGTTATGCTTTTCTCTTAGTCAGCAATGGAAGATATGCTTATGGAAATATGTATACAAATATTTTCACTTTTCATGGCCATTGTCTTTAAGGTTAAAATGTCTTCAACAGCAATCTGAGTTTTAACAGATGGATAATCTACTAATATATTCATTTAGTTGCAACGCAAGCGTAAAATAATGTTTTTCTCATGATAAGAAGATTGTATAAGTGTAATTGCATTTCTTCCTCTTACCTTCTCTTGGCTTGACTGACACATCTAAAAGCTCCTGGAACCTGCAGAGACCAGTCTAATAGCTCACTTAGGTAATCCTTTATAAATCTGAAATCTAACAAAAGTTGAAGCATTGCATTAGCAGCCTGACTCCGTTGGTGGCTGCTTCGTGGCATATGTAGCAGTGTTTTTTCATATCGATGAGTGATTTCTATTTTTATATGTGCACAACACAAAATGCATAGTGCACCTTTATTTTTCTCCTGTGAGTTCCATATAGACTGGCCACTCACATTGCTCTGTTTCATGGTTGTGGTAATTTATAATATGCACACAACATGCATCTACTTCTTAGTTACGAATCAGTGGCTCTCGTGTACTTTCAAAGTAGCACAAATGGCATTTTAACTCTCAGAGGAAGACCATAGAGCCCAGTCTTAAAATTCAGAACTTTGCAGCATTGCATGGGTGCAGGCTTCAAACATTTAGGAATTTTTAGAATTTTTCCAAGAGTACTCCTGGTACCATGCAGCTCCTGCAGCTTGCCTGGAATAGCTCTGGGAATCTTTTGTGAACTCTTGTGTAAATGAGAAAGGCATTCAGCATAAGCAACGGTACTCAGGGTATAATGAGAGCAGTACACAATTATTCTACTAGTTACCCTGGTAAGTTACCCTGATAAAACAGCTTATCATAATTCTATCAAAACAAACCAATAGCTGACTTTTCTGACAATGGTTCGGGAAATACATGAAGACTGATCTCTTCTTGAAAGCACCTCTTGGAAAGTGGGTTATTGGTAGGGAAAAATGTAGGTCTGTCACTTGCATCAAAGCCACTAACACATGGTAGGACTCAGCATAGGTCTTAGAAAATTATTCCTATGCTCAACCCTTGGTAGCTTGGCTGTGAGCAGGCAGGCTTAACTTCAAAGACAGGTATGTAAAGCATTTAAAAACACCAATTCAGTAAATAATTAAGACACAACACATAATAAAAATCCAAAACCAATTTCTAAAATTTGGAAATATTTTTATCTTTAAAATGACACCAAAACGACAAGAAACCAATGGAGGGAACCGCAGATATGAATTTTCAAAGATTTAGCAAAATATAGCACTTAGAAGATTATAGCACCATATAGGGCTCGCGGAAGTCCCGGTCTCAGCTTCTATCTTCACTCTTAGAATCTTTCCTGGAGCTTTTCTACCCGAGGTCCCTCGAAGCTCCAAGCCAGTCTGGATTCGGTGAGGGTTCGCCGGATTGCCTTTCGACGAACTCCCGGTCAACTTCCCTGGAGCGGACTTAGAAAATGTTTCTTTAGCGCTTCAGTGGGGCAACCCAGGAATCCAGGTCGACACACAATGGAAGGCAGGAGGCTTGGCGATCACATTTTCTCCCGGTCACCTTTTCTACGAGCGGTCTTGGAAACTTTTCTGGAGCTTTTTCTCGTGTGGTCTCTCGTTGCTCTTCATGTAGCCGGATCTGGTGAGGGTTTGCCGGCTTCAGATTTCTTCTAGTCCCGGTCAAACTCTGGAAGTTGGACCAATGGAGCTTTTAACGGGATGAACCTGGATGGCTTGGCTGGCTTGCAGTTGAAGGCAGGCGGCCTGGCTGGCCAGGTTGAGTCGGTCCCTCTATGGAGCTTTTTTCCAAAGTTGCTCCAAAGTTCTCCAACCTTCTTCAACTTCTTCCTGAAGTTCCTCAAGGGGTCCTTAAGTGTCTCAAACTCACTCCAAGGGTCTGGAAGCTCCACGATGGTCCTTGAAAGTTGAAGACTTCAGTTCCCACAATCCACTGGTACAAAATCCTTAAAAATCCACTGGTGGTTCTCCAAGGTGCGGATTTAGGTGGTGATGTTCCAGATGATCTCTTTTAACCTGTAGCTTTCAGGGAGTCCACTCTTTAGTTCTTTTTCAGCAAAATATTCCACAGGGCGGTAGTTTCGGATGATACAGTTTTCAGAGGTCAGGTCTTAGAAATATTTGCACAGCAATCTTCTCAGCTTGGCAATGTCTTGCTTCAGTAAGTTTCAAGCAGCAGATCTGAGAGGCTCTGCCCCTCTCAGATACTCTTGCCCTCAGTTCCCTGGGTAAAGCAGGAGGTCACTGCTGACCAATGGGAACAGGCCAACTCCCCAAAAATATGACCACATCATCTAGAGTGTGGCATTACTTTGTCCCAGAGTGCACCAGCTCTTCCAAATTCATAATGGCTGATTTTCCATCAGAGTCAATATCTGACTAAAGACCCCCCCAGATGGCTTATTTCCACAGACTCCCCCCCCCCCTACCATCTGCACATACCTTCCCTAATCCTAGGTCTGGTTGGGGTCAAATGTGTGGAGTGGAAAGTGGCACTGAGGCCTTCCCTCTGCCTTTGAAGACCATGGTTTACGACTCCTCCCCCTGCTCTGGCTTTTCTGTGTAGCAGCACACTGCCCTCCCAGCAGAGCTGGTTAACCCCAGGGGCTCGTTATCACCTCTTCAAGGCAGCATGGCTAATCCACTTAACTCTGACCAATCAGGACATACCATTGGAAGGCTGAATTTGGACTTCCAAACAAGAAAGTCTTATAACTTCTTGTATTTACACTTTAGGAGAAATTCAACAATATGATATTGTTGATTTTATAAATACCATTCAGGGAAGTCTTTGAATGGTATTGCTAGCAATTTCCTATCAACAGTTATTAGTGGCTAACCTCTTATCATGGTAACCCATGTGGCCTGGGATTTGCAATGGGGAAAATGACTTGGGCCCTTTTTCCAGTACTTGGGCTTAAAAAAAACATATTTTATAAGTACTTCACTGATTTCTACAGGACCCCCATACCATGTGCAACTAGGATAGAATTTAGGGGTTCTGAATCTGTAGAAATATTGCAGATTCTCCCTCCACAGTGCTCCTAGCATCAAAGTCGAATTTGAGCAGCACTTTACCACAATGGGGGGATTAAAATGTGGAATTTCACTTAACCCAGGGCATATAAAACTCATTTTATAAGGGCGTACCTTATAAATATCTGACCCTCCACCCCTGGGACACCTAGGGGATACCCTGGGGTTCCTAATAAGCCAAAACATTGTAGGTTATCCACGTTTAAGTGCCTTGAACCCCAAAGTCGAGTTTGGGCACAATTAACTTTTTGAAAGCAGTCCTGGCACCCACGGCTGCTTTTAAACTGACCTCAGGCTTCAGCAGTACACACATGCAAGTTCAAAAAGAGCTGCTGGCCTCGAAACTGCCATGCCCTAGGGTACTAGAGACTTCTAGGTAGTTTCAATCTCCCTGCCCTATTATATACTAGGGGCTCATAGGGTAGGTCATGCCAATCACACGGTTACCCCACCATACCATTGTGTAGCCTAGTATATGTAGGTGTTTTAGCTGTATTCTAATGAGTCTCTTTCAGTATAGCACAGGCCCTGGGCCTGGTTAGGCAGAGCCCAGGGTCAGTCAGAGTCAGTTACCACAAGTATCAGTCAGTAAAAAGAGGGGGGGTGCCCAGGGCACAGGATGACTTTGCAACATCACCCAACCCAGAAATCTGGACAGATCACTTGACCTTGCTTCTCACAAGAGTCCAGGCCCATGAGATGAGCCAGAGAAGAGACAAGAAGGATCTTTGCAACTGGCCCTCTGATGCTATGAATTTCTTGTTGACTGTTTGTTTCTCTTCTAACAGTCCTGGCACCTTTACTCTCAAGCACCATTTATGCAGTGGAAGTTCAAACTTATCAAACGATTAGGACACCCAGCCTATATTTCTAGAATACTGTCTTGAAAGCTAAGTTACTGCCCTTTGTTATTCTATTATTCCTCTCATACAGACTTTTTCACATTACCAGCTGTTGCAATTTGTTCAACCTTTGTAAAAATAAATAAAGCTTGTTTAAACTTTATTTTGTAATGTATCAGGAGGATGAAGTAGGAAAAGGCAACATGTGAAGCACATTAAATGATTAAATAATATATATCGTCCCTGCAAAATACAATTTGTCACTGATTAAAGTACTAAACCATGCTTTCAAAAAGCAGACACATTGTTTTGAAACTGGGCAGGGGCATATTTTGTTGTGTTAGGTTGTAATATTTTAATTTACTACAAACCTCCTAAAGTTTAGTTCAGTGGACCACATTACTGGGCCCTGGGAGCAAGATAATCTCCACAGAAAATGCTGGAAGTGACAGAGTAATCATACAATGAAGCTCACACATAACTAACCTAAAAAGTTCAAATCCATTTTAAGTAAAAGGAGAACATAGATTGTCCCATGATTTAAAAATAGTGAGGCAAAACTTGAAAATGTCTGTAAAACAGGGCCAAAATTAGAACATGTCAGAAAACACCCTACTACTCTAGGTCAGAGGGTAAAGCCTACAGATTCTGCCTGTAGAGAGGGTGCTGAAATAGGATATCAGTGGCTCAATTAAAAGTGGTCTGTCTTGATGGTGGTTATAGCTCTGACTTGATGTTAAGAACCTCCAGCACTAAGAAGTTACTGCGCCCCGCTGGGATAAGTTAGAACTAATAGTTACTGCTGGCCACGTACAGCCCGTTATGACATGGTAGATGGCTGGAGTAACATGATACTTATTGGGAGGAGAAAATATGTGAAGAGGTAACTGGAGACAATATGTACCTTTATATCATAAATATGCTTATACATGTTGTAAGATACAGTCTCGAGTGGCCACAAAATTATGTTAATGGGAACAATTGATTTCATCGTGATGCCGAAACAAAGGGTCATGCCTGGGCACACCATTTAATTTTTAACATTTTAAAGCAACAAATGACCAGTTTCTTTTGACTTCTATGTGTTGAGTATGGTCTAGACCACTCAAGCCTGACAGTGCTTTCCTTATATTTTTTAGCATACTGTAATCTCCAAGTGTGTCAAGTCGGAATCTGATTAAGTTTAAAGAGCCTTGTGAGAAAGAAAGGTAATTTTCACACAACCTCATCAGGCTGTGAATGCACCACCACATGGAACAAACCACTTTCACTGTTTTTCCTGTTGCTTTAGGTCCAGCTCTAAGACTTCTGGTAGCCAGAAATGAAAAGTTCAAGGCTTTAAAGTAGCATCTCTCTTCTGGAACTCAGCATGGCCACGAATGGCACAGGAGAATACTCCTGAACATAAGTCAATTCCCACTTCCCTGCAGCCGGAAGTGCCATCCAACTTAGGAAGGTCATCTGACTGCAGAGAAAAGAGGTTTGGTGAAGTTAAACGTCACCTCAGTTTGAGTCTGAAATTTTTTGCTCACTATGCAGGTAAGGGAAACTTCCTACTTTTATTGAATTTGCTGGCAAATTATTCATTTTGATCTCTATTACAAAACAAGAGTGAGAGGAAAAACATCTACTGCATTCGTCCTCTAAAACAACAAATATATGCACAATAAGTATGCTAATGGACACAACACTATAGAGGTTCAAACAAATGGCAAAGTTGCACTAAAAACATTATAAAAATAGATGGAAAAGCCACACCTACACTACTGTGGATTCATCATTGGTGATTCTGTTCCACCTTGGTTGGATAATACTGCCAAGGTGGTCTAAAAACGAGGGAGATCACAATAATATTTCTTCTGGATAGAAGCTAGATCCAGATGCAGTCAGTAGAAAGAATATAATTGTGTGAGCAGGTGACAAGACCCTAGACACACTAAAACACTGGCATCTCACTTTGTCAAGGATGTGGTCTCATAGTAACACCCATTGAAGCCCACTGTGGACCATAGTAGTCACGGCATGCCCTTATGAAGGCCAAAGACCTTCTGGGCTAAAAAAAGGTCGGAAACAAGTTGTTTCAAAGAGTGATGGAGACATAATATCTTTGCGCACCCAATTATAGTCCTGACAGGAGTTCCCCTTAACAAAGAGATATCTTTGGGGCTAACACTGAGATAGTTGCATCACTTTATCTGGGTCCTTCTTCATTCAGAAGAAATATTCTTGTGATCGCTCTCTTCGTGAGGTCAAGATGTCCTTAGCAGTATTATCCAACCAAGATGGGACAGAATTGCCTATGATGAAGCATGTCACAATAATGTGGGTGAGACTTTTCCCCCTCATTTTTAGGTCTCGCCTACGCAGTGCACATGCGCTGCATAGGAAAGAGACCTTTAGAAATCACTCCAGGTTTGCAGGCAAAAACGTGCACGCGTTGCATTGCTTTAAATGGCAAAGCGTGGGGAGGAGCCAAGCTCGCGTCCGAGATGGCCGCGTTTTAGCTCGGCTCCGTTCGCCTGCCTGTTTTTATCATATATCCTGCTGTTATCCTGCCCCGGGAAGTCCTCTTTGCTATGCTGTAGCGTTCAGATACCTTGCAGGCACTCACCTGTTGTTCCGGTTGTCCCTGGGTGCCGTGGATCCTGAGCGGCGCTCCCGCTCGCTTCGGGGCCTCCGGAGCGGGCTGGCCTGGATCCTCTCGGCGGCGCCCGGACGGGGCGGAGCGCGATGATCGGCCCTTGATGGAGCAGTGGACGTGGTCGTGGAGGCCGTTGTGCGTGTGGGCCGGCTGTAGCTTGCCGGCCGGCTCCGGCGGCCCGGTGGCCTTGGGCGGAGGCGCTGCCTTTCGTTGACGGGGCTGACCGTACATTCGGCTTGCTCCCCCTTTGTTCTCCGGTCCGGCCATTTTGATTCCCTCTGCCCGGACTCGGAGAACGGGGCCGGCGGCACGGGGGAGCCGGCGATCCCCCTTCTTCTGGTGGCCCCCCTTCCTGCTCTGGAGGTGCCCTGCTGCCGGTCGGCTGGTCTTCATTTGCCTCGCTGCTGCCCGGACGGGGGTTGGCGGACGCCGCGGCCCCGCCGGGCTTCCAAGATGGCGGCCGACCCTGAATGTCTTAGCCGGGCCTGGACGAGCGCTGGAGGGCCGCCACATGGCCCGGGTGCCGGATACTGTAAAGGTTTTCCTACACTTAAGAGCATCCTGGACGCCCTACACTCCTGGCGAGCTTCGGTGGCCGCACCCGTTGTCATCCTGGAGGTGGATCCTCTCTTCGGGCCGTTTGGGCCCCCTAAACTGGGTGCGGCTTCGTTGCCGTTGCAGGGTGCGGCTGGAACTATCCTGGGGAGCGGGGGCCCGGCGAAGGCCGCGTATGTGGCTGTGCGGAGCTCCGCTGCCCTTCATCGTCCTGTGCTATCTCCTGCGCCACTGTTCCGGGGGCCGGGTCCCGTCCGGACTGGACTCGATGATTCTTTTTGCCTCCCTTCGCCTCGACTGACCGACCCTGGCTCCTGTGCCGGCCCCGCTGGGTCGGCCTTCCTCGAACTGTCCCTGAGACTGTGCCTGCATAGCTTGCGATGTTCTTTGACTTTTCCGGATCATCCGGGTTCTGCTCCACGTATCTTCTCTGGACTGCCATTTGATCTCCCTGTTCTTTGCCTTCTGTTCCTTGCGGTCTGGTTCTTGGTGAATCGGACGACTACAACTTTGGACAAACAAGGACAGGGCTGAGACGACCTTTCCTCTGTGTACGGTAGTCTTGTACTGGTTGGATGATCGGCATGTAACGATATGACTCTGTGTGACTTTGTGGTGCTCCTGGAGTGTATCCTTATACTTCTTTGACTTCCCGAGGGCTCTTCCCTTTCCTCAGGCGGGTGGGTGGGTGCTGATGATCCTGTTCTATGGCCCTCTCCCGTGCGTTTTCTTTCCCTTTCTCCCTTTTCCCCCCTCCTTTTTGTCCTATGTTTCCGTCTTGCCTTTGCTCTTCTATATTTCGGGTTCTAATTAGGGCGACAGGCACGCTGCTGGGGGGTAGGCCATAGCCTTCTGCAGGGGTGCAGGGTGGGCTTGCGGGGTGGGTGGGGGGGTCTGTCACTTTGGGGGGTCTTTTTCCCCCTTTTTTTTCCCCCTTATTTTGTTCTATGGCTCTTAGTCTTCTCTTTTTCGGGACTCCCTCTTGTCATGTGTTCCCCTGGGGTGTTTCGGTTGCACTGGCCTTCCGGTCTTATTGTGTTTACGGCTCACTGTGTGTTCCTGTCGCTGATTCTAATGGATGCTGTGTGCCAGGCGGGGGTTTTCCTGTTTCGTTCACCGGGGGGCACGTGTTTTAGGAGGAGTCCCTTCCTTTTTCTTTTTTCCTCCCCCTCCCTCTTTCGTGAGGGATTTCTCTCCTTTTATTGGGGTGTGTTTCGTATTGATTTATAAGATGGGCCTTTTTTGTGTCTGGTTGTTGAGTAGGGTTGTAGCTGTGGTGGGTGGGCGCTGGACGGCGAGCGCGATTGCCTCTCCTAGTGGTGCTTCCGTTGGGATTGTTTTTCCCAATATGTTTAGTTCTTGTCGGATTTATCCTGTACTCTCTGTGATCGCTTGTTCGCGGCTCACCACGCCCCCCCCCTTTTTTGCTTGACTTACTGCCCGTCATGAGCTTGTACTTCCCGTTCCCATAATAGAAAATCAACCTTCACGTATCCTGTCCATGCTGGTTGCTCTATGGCTTTAGGCCTATGTCTCCTGTGTTAGTGTTGTCGTATCCTGTGGGTGCTTTTGTACTGCTAATTCTGCTTCTGATATGTGGTGGCCAGCCCGCTGGGTTGTAGGCCCGTATTTGTGAGCACTTTCTGTACAATAAAGGTTTTAAAAAAATAAATAAATAAATAAATGGCAAAGCGTGCACGTTTGGCGATTACCTTGCGGGAGCGAGCGGCGCCATGTGTTAGTAATTATCGCGCTCGCTCCCGCAAGGTAAACGCTGCGTGTCCCTGCCTCGATTAAAGACGGCTCCGATCTTTTACCGAAGACACATTCCCACAAGGCTGCTGGCCCGTCAGCGGACAGCGTTCACACTCCGGCTTGTTGTCATTAAGGTACATATACATCTTTTCCCCCTCTTTCGCGCCTGGTAGTATTCCGAGGTTTTAAGTCTTATATCCATCTTTGGCTTATTTTTGCAAACCAGTTTTATGTTTCATCCATCGCTTATACCTATCTCATCACTACGCTGTGACTGAATGCCAATGAACCGAACACGGTCCTCTCGGTCCTCTGGTTCTTTCCTCTACCTCTTATTCAATTCTCATCCTACATCACAACTCCCTCTTGAGCGAGATCACTCTTTTTCTATTTTCATTGTCTTTAATTTTTTTACTCTCCCTCTTTCTCTCGTCATCACGCTGACTCTCTTCTCTCTTCTTTCTCTATCTCTCTCATTCCACACGCTCCTGTTTCTACTCCCTCTGTCTAGTAGTTTCTCTTGTTTTCTCTCCCACTCTTTGTCTTCCTTTCCCTGCCTATCTCTCTTCCTCTTTCTGTCCGTCTCCCTCCATCTCTCTATTTAGTTCTCTCTCTCACCTGGGTCCATTTTCTCTGCCTTTCTTGCCTTTTGTCCCCAATGAAGTATTCAACAGTTAATGTCTTCGCTCCTCTGCTGCACATTTTGTGAAGGTGAGAAGATGCATGATAAACAGGGGCTTGGTAACTCCATCTCTGTAGTGATGGGACATTGACTGATTAAGTGCACACTTTGCTGTGAAGTGAGACAGACAGGGAGCCTTGCTCACGGATCCGAGAGTAACGCTAAGCACCCGGAGACAGACTACATGCTTTATACTGGTGACTGCAATATTGCATTGGTGACAGTGTTTCACCATGATGTGCAAGCACACAACCAAATCAAAATTACTTTTGCATTGATCACTTAGTGCAAGAATAACATAGAACCTGCGGACAATGATATTTTGCACTGGTGGTCAGGCAACTGCCAGTGCAGCCTTAACCAGGCAGTAGTGCCACAACTGCTCATTCACAGGCACAGTGAAAGTAAACCGAATTCTTTCCTACAAAAAAATATGGAGACATTTAGGAAGGCCCTCTATTTCTCTTTTTCTCATTCTATCTACCTCTACTTTTCAGTTTTCTCTCTAATTTTGTCCATGCCTCTCTGCCTCTCTCATATCCTTACCTGCAGAAAAAGTAAGACCTATAAACCCAGAGCCATCTGGGCTCAGGAGCTAAGCCATGGCCTACAACTTCAGATGAGGTAAGAATACTTGGAGAGGTCATGGTCTTCGGCTTGTCTATAATCTCTCAAGAGAGCAAGTTACACCAATTCTCTTTTTGACACATCTTCTCATGCCTTGGTTTCCCACAGAAGGTCCAGGGTAGCTTTGAGCGCGACCTGTCCACAAAGAGTACAGAAAAATATTCTTCCCAGAAGAACCATTGTTCCTGCTCAGAAGTCTTCAAATAATCCAAAATTTTGCAGCCAGACAACTACTATGCCAGTGTGACTACTTCCCTGGCCCTCCAAGAATTCCATTGTCTGACATGGCCAGGTGATCTGCACAGTAAACAATCATGTGATGATGTACAAATATGAGACAGGCATATCACTGTTCATTTAATAGCCTGCGCCTGATGATAGATATTCTAAAAATTGAAACAAATCAATTTGAAAGTTTACCAAAGCTGTGATCACTTTAGTGTGCTGCTGAAAAGTTTTTGTACTGCGCAATTGCGCTGTTCGCTAAATCCGGAATCTCACAAAAAAAATTAAAAAGAAGATGCAGTAAGCAATCAGTGGCAAAGAATACCTCATGTGAAGCAGAGATCAATCACAGGTACAATGCATTCATTTATTCCTCAGCCTTAATCCATTTGTGTAGCTCAACATTTTGAGATAAAGAATGTTCACTTGGCATCACTGCAACTGGCCAAGTTACCAGCTAATGTAAAATCCCATAGCACAATATCAGGCCTGGGATCTATTACAATGTCCTTTCTTGTCCAAGTTCTTATGCAAATTATATTTCTTCCGGGACTTAATAAAAAGGGTAAACAGTCATAAAATCGATTCCAAAATATAGAATGGACGTAATATCGAAGTAAAAATATAGAATGGACAAAATATCTAATGGACACAATATAGTGGTTAAAAATATAGAATTTAAGGTAAGTAATATCGATTTTCAAAATATAGAAGTCAAAATATCGAAGTATACAATATAGGCATTAAATATATCGATTTTTTAATAATATCAATTTTTTTCAAGTGTTTTGTATGTTAGTATATGTGTGAAAAGTGTATATTAATTTTTGTAATGTATGTTTAATGTATTTTAAGTAATGAATTTATGTTATTTAATTTTTGCGTAATTTAATTCTGTAGCGGGTTGTGGGTTTATAGGGGAATAGGGTGGGAAGTAATTTAATTGTAATTAATTAAATATTTGTATTTATTTATTGGTATTCATTTTGAATGTATTGTTATTTTTTAATTGGTAATTAGTTTGTATTAATTGCCAATTAATTTGTATTAATTGATTAATTGTTAATTATGTTAATTTTCTAAATTTATTTTCTGTAGCGGGTTGTGGGTTTATAGGGGAATAGGGTGGGAAGTAATTTAATTGTAATTAAGTAAATACTTTTTTTCATTTATTGGTATTGATTTTTTATTTATTGTTAATTAATTTGTAATTGGTAATTAATTTCTAATAATTGGCAATTAAGTTGTATTAATTGGTAATTATTTTGTATTAATTAAATATTTGATAATTATGATAATTGTATTAATGTATTTTCTGTAGTGGGATGTGGGTTTATAGGGGAATAGGGTGGGAAGTAATGTAATTGTAATTAATTACATATTAAAAATACTTTTTGTGTATTGATAATTAATTTACTGTTAATTTTTAATTGGTATTAATTTTTATTATTAATTCGTTTTTGTTATTGAAAAGTAATGAGTTGTTAAATAATTATGAATAGGTTATTAATTTTAATAACTAATATGTAGTTGTATTTCTAATTAATTATTACCTAATATTAAATTGGTTATTAATTTCAATTAATGTTTTATTGGTATTGATATTTAATTAATTTTTAATAATATATTAAATCATTACTTTCCCTACTGTTAAACTCACTGGAGTGGGAATAGTAATTTTTACCCCTACGCTATCCAACGCTTTCCCTACTGTTGCATGCTCTGGAGTTGGAATAGTAATTTTTACCCTACCGCTATCCAACGCTTTCCCTACTGTTGCACTCTCTGGAGTGGGAATAGTAATTTTTACCCTTATGCTATCCAACGCTTTCCCTACTGTTGCACTCACTGGAGTGGGAATAGTATTTTTTACCCCTACGCTATCCAACAATTTCCCTACTGTTGCCCTCTCTGGAGTGGGAATAGTAATTTTTACCCCTACGCTATCCAACGCTCTCCCTACTGTTGCACTCTCTGGAGTGGGAATAGTATTTTTTACCCCTTCGCTATCCAACGCTTTCCCTACTGTTGCACTCACTGGAGTGGGAATAGTATTTTTTACCCTCCCGCTATCCAACGCTTTCCCTACTGTTGCACTCTCTGGAGTGGGAATAGTAATTTTTACCCTTACGCTATCCAACGCTTTCCCTACTGTTGCACTCACTGGAGTGGGAATAGTATTTTTTACCCCTACGCTATCCAACGCTTTCCCTACTGTTGCACTCTCTGGAGTGGGAATAGTAATTTTTACCCCTACGCTATCCAAAGCTTTCCCTACTGTTGCACTCTCTGGAGTGGGAATAGTATTTTTTACCCCTACGCTATCCAACGCTTTCCCTACTGTTGCACTCACTGGAGTGGGAATAGTATTTTTTACCCCTACGCTATCCAACGCTTTCCCTACTGTTGCACTCACTGGAGTGGTAATATTAAATGTTACCCTCCTGCTATCCTACGGTAAAATATTGTACATTTTTTATTAATAACTTAAATTAATTATATCTTAATTTTAAGGTTATTTGAGTATTTTTAAGTATGTTTTAGTTAATTATATTTATTATTTAATTAATTTTAAATTACTTTTAAGACATTTAAAAAAAATCAATATTTTGACTGACTATATTTTTTACAGACTATATTTTGGATTCGATATTTTTGTACTTACCTGTTTGTAGATAGGAATTCGATAATTTGGCATTCTATATTTTGGTGACTATATTTTGGTAAGTCTATATTTTGTCATTCTATATTATGTCAGTGATCCAATAAAAAGTACTTGAAACATAATTATAGATATCACCATAATAAGCGCTGATGAAATCCCAGTATTGGAAGTTTGATATGAGTGGTGGTTTCGGCCTCTGAAGGAAACAAGCTTTGGCATAGCCAATAGGTATTGCCTTTGGGACATTATAAGTGTTTAGTTATCCAGCACAATATCCTTGGTGCAACAACATCAACTGTTGCATGGGTAAACACTTATAAGGTTCCAAATGCGAGGCCTATTGGCTATGCCAGTGCTTGTTTATAATGCTCTCAGTAGGGGCCAGATGTATCAAAGGGTTTTGCCCATTCTGTGTCTATGGGGAAATGTGTTGATACATATGGCCCTAGGACTTTGGTATTCTTTGAACTTCTATAGTCTTCTGCCCACTACCATATTTATTGTTGCAAAATTATTCATTTTGCCCAACCTAGTGCAAAACATTATTGGTACTGATTATTTTTCTTTGATGTCGGTCACTTGTCTATAATTATTGCATGACTTGTAGACCTTTATACGCTCCCTTTCATGTAGATTTTGTGACGATTTGCTCAATAGAAGTTGTGGCATGTACGAGTTAGGCACAAAGAAAGAGAGAGAGAGAATTTATGTGATTTGATTTTGGATTGTTTTATTAAAGCACTTTTCTTTGATTGTGATTTTGATTAATAATTGGCTGCTGGTTACTAGATTTTGTGTTTTGTATTTGATTACCCTTTACTACAATGTAAGTCATGGATTAATCATTAGTAGATTAATTTTAAAAACTGGTTGTTAGTTACTAGATTTTGTGTAATGTATTTGATTACCCTTTTACTAAAATCTAAGTAATAGATATTCAAATGAGTGTTATTTTATTTTGTTTATATATTGGCGACTTCTTTGTAATGGGGGAGGAAGCAGGGATGAAAGAAAATCCGTTGAAACCTTTAGAATTAGTGTTCAGCTGATATGCTGACAGAAATGTCCCCAGAAGAATATGAGTTGTCTTTAAAGTACCCAAGGGAAATAGCAATATGAATTTGTGAAATTCTTAAAGCCCCTCTGTTAGAAATGGGATTTCTGGTTGGCTAGGGCTTGCGCCTAAGCTAGGCAGAAACCACCACTCTATCCAGAGCAAGGGAGTTACACGCGGAAGATAACCCCTGCTCACCACTTTGGTAGCTTGGCACAAGCAGTCAGGCTTATCCCAGAGGCAATGTGTAAAGCGTTTGTGTAACACACACACACAGCAGCAACACACTAGGCACACCACAAAAGAAACTCCACACAAGGTTATATAAAAAGTAGCCTTTGTATGATCCAAAACACATTAGAATCAAAATCACACATATACACTGTGCCAAATGGCACTAGGCAATATTCACAGGGGATTATACACTTGACAGGGCCAATCGGGCCACTGCCAGAACCTTAGAAAGCACAAGAAGCAAATATAAAACACAACCAGTAACTACTGACAAAAATATTGTACTCAGCATTACATCACATTATTCACAAATCACAATTAGGGGTACACCTTTAGTAACACTCCCTAGGTGAATACATCACCTTCCTTTGGGGCCTTGCGCCCCCCTGGAACACACAGGTACAAAACCTGACCCCAGGCCTACTGCCTTTCACTGGAGCTCGAACGCCCTTTGTCCCAAATGTCAGGGCTTAATCCCAGTACCTTCCCACTTGCCCTCTGGCTGCCTTGGCAGTGAACACAAAGTGTGAAACGCACTGGGGGCAGGAGAGTTTATCTCACTGCTTCCATTGCCACTCAGATAAACATTCCCTCTTCGTTGCAGCTGCCCGTGCTCTTGTGGTGCAGCTGGAAGAAAGAAAGCACTGGCACCAACAAAGCCTTACAGGCCCTCTTCACCGGGGCTTTCCTGGTGCCTCTCACAGCATCAAAAATGCTCACTGACTGCCCTACTCAGCCTAGCTCTGCTAATAGACTCCTCCAGTCTCCTTAACATGGGGAAAGGCCCCAACAAAGTACCTTGGCCAGCCCTGCCCACAGGACCTCTTTGGATCTGCTCCAGTCTGCAGGACAACACACGGGGCTCCCACCGGCACACAGGGGCCCGTCTTCCTCTGCAGCCTCGATTCTGGCGACTTCCTTACGGGAACTGGCCCGCCTCACATTAGGCAGTTTGCCTTACTTCCGGGGGCCCGCACCATGAGTGGTGCTTTGAACCGGCACAGAAATGTGCGGTGGGCTCCCGCTCCTCCTAGAAGCACAGGAGAATCCCCACGCCGGGATTCCCTCAGAAAGCAGCGCTACCGCCGGGCACACAATAGCGGGGTGGGCTCCCGCTTCTCCTGCAGGCAGAAGAGCGAGGTAGGCTCCGGCCTTTGAATAAACACAAATGCGGGGTGGGCTCCCCCTCAGCCACAATGCGGGGTAGGCTCCTGCCTCAAAGGGAGCATAAATGCGGGGGGAAGCCCCACGTCTGGATTCCCTCTAAATATGTCACAGCTCCGCATTGCAAAGGCCCAGCACTCTCCTCGTCCTGGGAGAGAAGGATAAAGAACCCACAATGCGCTCAGGCAAGGGTTTCAGGGGAACACAGCTGGGCCCAGGCAGGCCAGCTCACAGGGCCATCCAGCAGGGAGGAAGTCCCTCATGGCGGTTCCTCCTGGGGTCCAGCAGCAGCAAGTCCCTAAGTAACGCAAAGAAGCACAACTTCAGGGGCTCACAGCCCAAGTATATAGACACCATTTCTCTTTGTTCTGCCCTTGCACAGGGCTTGGGGAACCAGACTCAACTGGTTCTTGGGGGTATTCAACCACTTTGTATACAGGGCTCTTCTTCCCCTTTGTCAGGTTGGGCTCTGTCATCAGACACATCGCAGGGGCCTAGCATTCAGCTAGGCAGGCACCGACCTATTCAGGGTCAGGGGACTACTCCTCCCACTACTCCAAATGCAGATCTCCTATTCAGCCTAGCGCTGACTCACGCTGCCCTCCCCGGAGCCACACACACCTTCCCTCCCCTGTCACTCCAGGGCCAGACATGCAGTACACATCAGGCAGGCAGACACATAGCACACAGAAATGGCAACATCTAAAAGTGACATTTCAAAAATAGTTATATAAATCCGCGCACACCATTGCGTAGCATTTATTATTACTATTCCAAACATACCAAACTTGACCACACTGCTCCTCTCATATCAGGAATTACCACTGAAACACGTTATCAGAGATTCCCCAATGCATTCCTATGGGAGGGCAGCCTCACAGCAGTGAGAAACCAAAATGGCTGTTTGTCACTACCAGGACATGTCACACACTTAAGGTACATGTCCTACCTTTTACCTACAATGCACCCTGCCCATAGGGCTAGCTAGAGCCTACCTTAGGGGTGACTGACATGCAGTAAATGGGGGGTCACAGGAGTGGCACACACATTAGGTGCCACTGTCACAGTGGCAGTAACACTGCGCTCACAGGCCCTGCAATGGTAGAGGCCTGAGACAGGTTTGAAAGGCTATTTTGGTGGGAGGCGCAATCAGCACTGCAAGCCTAGCAGTAGTAGTTAATTTACTGGCACTGGGTATTTGAGATACCACTTTACAAGGGACTGACAGGTAAATTAAATACGCCAAACAGGTGTAGACCAATCTTACCATGTTTACCATAGAGAGCACACCACTTTACCCTGGACAGCATGTCAGAAAAAAGGCTAGGAGGAAGGCAAACAGTTCAGAAGTGACCATGCAAAAAGGGCCAAGTCTAACACACTCAAAGTGAATATCATGAATTCACCCCTCTGTTGATCCATGAAAAGTAACAAAAAAAAAACCTTTTCCCCTCACGTATCAGCCACTATTGCTCTGTCCCCTTCTCTATGATTCTAAACATCACTGTATATGAGTAAATTGCTATACATTGTTTCTCGCTCTGGTCCTTTTCTAATAAGTAGACTACCATTGTTGCCTTTTCCTCCCCCTATTCTTCTGTCCTTGTTTATGTTACCTTTCTCTTGTTCTCTCTAATGGGAAATCTGCTCTATAGTAGTTCAGGACTATATTTAGGTTTAGTTGGTTATTAGGCCAATAGAAGATCCAAGAGGCTGTGCCAAAAAAGGCAAAAGAAGGGTTTATCAGATTGTGAGCGATCGCTCCCAGATTTCCATTTGTAGAGTGTTGTACCTGCCTTTAATTTAGCAAAAAAGGGAAGGTACTTTCTGGTATTGACAAATCACAAAATTTGATTTGAATTTGTGGTCACTCATAGCCCTACTTGGCCATGGTTTGGTTGACTTACACCTGATTGTTATATTTAATCTATTTGCACATCCCTTGTACAGTGATATACCATATATCTGGGGCCTGTAAATTAAATGCTACTTGTGGCCCTTCAACACTTATTGTGCCTCCTGCTTAAGATGCACTATAAAATATGTGCCAGGCCTGAATGCATTAAAACCCTCTTGCCAAGCCTTCCACTCTCCTTTCACTACATATAAGTTACCCCTAAAGTAGGCTCTAGGTAGCTCATGGGACAGGGTGCCTAGTAATTGAAAGGTTCGCCATGTCCTTTTTAGTTTTACATGTCCTGATAGTATAAAATGTCTAAATTTGTTTTTCGCTATGGTGAGGCCTACCCCTCCCATAGGATAATAATGTGGATTCCTTTTTACATTTATAACATTTAATAAGCTGTAATTTTCAATTAGGAGCAGGTCATGTCATGATTGGGAGCAGGTAGCTATGTCATGATTGGTGTCTTTGGAATTATAAAAAAGACCCTTTTTCATGATAAAGTTGGGTTTTTTATTACAGTTTGCAAAATGCCACTTTTAAAAAGTTGGCAATTTTTTCTCTTAGCCCTTCTGTGCCTGCAGGCTGTCTTGGGTTACATGACTGGGTGTAACTGACAGTTAGGCTTTGTGAATTCTTCCCAGACAATCACACAATAGAGGGATTAGGTGTACCGCAATGGGCAATATGCTGACAGGTTGGGGGCGGAGGTGAGCACAGCCCCACTTGCAACTGAATTGGGAGTGCTCTGCCTTCATAGAAAGGGTCTATTGCCTCCACATTGTCACTGCAGACAGTGAGTCAGGGAGGGGAGTCAGGAAATTCCATGCACTTCAAAGCCACTGTCTTGAAGCTTCATTGGCCTAGCAGAAGGTGTGCACCAAGATATAAAAATAGGCCTCAAACATCAACTCTTCAGTACACTTCTGGACCTGTGGATAGTCTGCCAAGAAGAAGAACTGCTGTGCTGCTTAAAGTAATGCCATTCAGCTGACCTGCTGCTTCATGCTGAATTTCTGCTTTTCTACCCTGCTGCCCTCTTGTATGGGGAAGAATAACAAGAGTTGGAACTTGAACCCATGACCACCAGAGTGAATCCACAGGGCACGTTTTCTGGCCTCCTGATATGAGCCTCTGGGACACAAAAGGATCCCTTCACCTTGGACCTACTCCTGAACCCACTCTGAGTGAGTGCGTGGTGACCCTCCAAGAGGTGTCCCATCAGTCCTGGACCCTTGGAAGTGGTGTGAAGGTGACCACATAGCCAAAAACCATTAGTGGTGATGTTTTTTGGCTAAAAACTGCTCTGAGAATCAGGAAGAGACCAAGGCCAGCCTGCTCACCTATCCGCCCAAGGTGCATTGCTGGTCAGATTGAATACATGGCTTCTCCCGCTATATTCTTCACCAGAGCAGCAAATCCTGTTCAGCGGTCCTTCGCCAAAATGGGTCCTCACGGATTTGTCTTCGGCTACAGCCCTCTGCCTCGTCCTGCTGGAGATTTCTGACTTCCATTTCAGAGACTAAGGACCTTAGTACGATGTGTCAGAATGTAGGTGGAGGTCCCACCAACATAGTGCCCTGCAGGTCTGCCTGACGCATTATAATGCGACAGGCAGAGAGACCGTCTGCAACATATCTGATGGGTTCAAGGACCCTGTCGCACCATCCGAAGGACAGTAAACCCTATAATAGGGGCAGTGCCTGCTCAGGCCCCACCGTAGGGATTACAATGTCCCTTTCTGCATGCCCTTTCATGGTGGTCTGCCGCACATGAAAATGCAGGCGGAAAGTGACCTTGGGGGCACCTAGCGGGACCCATTTACCCCCTGGCCCCCCACTACGGGGTCTGGATGGCAACTATGGTGCCCCCTAAACATACCTCACCATGTGGCAGGCACTGCAGGGTCTCTGTCACAGTGTGCAGGGATGTTTACAAACATGCCTCTCAGCAGTAAGGCTTGTGCTGCAGCCCTTTTTGGGCCGCAGCACAAGCCGCAGTGATAAGAGGCATGTTTCCAACTGCTGCCAGGGCGTTCGAATTGTAATTTGCCAGGCGGGACTGCCGACTCCCTGTTGGCCGGTCCCGTTCCTGCAGCGATGGCAGTCAGGCGCTTGTCTAATCACCATCATAATCAACCTCTAAATCCGAACTGTGGTAAATAAAAATATTACCCTGGCATAATTTCTAGGCATTAACAAATAGCATGTATCAAATGAGAGGCAGAGAGTCCGTGGTGTCCAAGTTAAAAGGGCTTTATTCCAATAACTCGAGTTAAGGGAGAATCTGTTCCATCACCACTGAGGTTCAGGAAGGGTCTTCTAACATTTAATAACAATGAACAACATATATACATTTTGTCTTGTACATAGGGCGTAGGAAGGAACGCAGAGCAGAGAAAGAAACAGATAAGAGCATGTGGGCGTACATGTGGGTGTACACTTTATGAGTCATAGGTAGGTGATAGGTAGGTGTCATAGGTGGGTGGTACACAGAGGAGGAGTTTGCATGACCAGCTGGAACTTTGCCCTACTTGTGTGCAACTTGGTCATGACGTGCAATTGACGTGTAACTGGGAGGAGAGCTGACTTTAAGTCTAGTAGAGAAGCCTTCAGTGTCAGGGCGACCAGCACGTCTTGTACTATCTGATATCTTGATATCGGGGATGTATTATCTGAAGCAAAAGTTGCTCGTCACTAGGAATCAGAAAAAGCATATATTTCTTCGTTCATTGCGTGGGGGCTGTGAGCAAGCACTGTGATTTCATTTAAACGGAGACAGGAAAGCTAGGCCCTATCCTTACAGACGGGTTCTGTTTACTTTTTTCCCCGGGCATGCAGTTAACTGTTATTCATAATACAGTCTTGGCAACCCTTGCTGGGTCTCTTTCGGCTGAGCTAGAAGTATGCGAGGTCAGAGATACGTAATTGCAGCTTTCAGTGTGTCAGGAGTCAGGAAAACCCTGATTCAGAAAGTGGTTCATTACGATATTTATTTAAAAGTGCACAATGCAAATACATGGGCCTTCATGTTAGCTTAATGTTTATTATAACTTGATGACAGGCACCTTAATACAGGACGTGATTGCAGAGGCCTTGTGATTCAGGCCACTGAGAGAAATATGCATGGGTGACATGCACACATATGTAACATAGGGTACACGCAGGGGACATATTGGTCAGGCAAAATATCATTTTCCTCAGAACGTAGAAATATTCACTGCAGATTCGACTGAAGGCTTTCTCCGCTGAACTTTACCTTCTCAAAACATTTTTTCAGAAATGTTTCCTAGTCCGAAGTTAAGCACTGATGGGGCCCAATCCACTTTTTATATTCTAACCTCTCTCCATCGTGGCCAGCCATATTTTTTTTGTTTGACCTGGTCTCACACTCCAGATGCCCGCAGTTGGCGCTTTGAACTTTTTGGCGCTAGTTTTTACTGCAAACATTAAAAGTTCATAACTCTTGTTCTACTGATTGGATTTCTTTCATTTTGTGGCAAATAATTTATGACAAATTGCTCGATGTTTTCTAAATTGGTGTTGTAGTTTTCTTGCAATGTATTTTCAGTTTATTGCTGTTTGTGTGCAGCATAAATACTTTACACATTACCTCTAAGTTAAGCCTCACTGCTTATTGTACTTAGCTACCCAGGGTTAAGCACAGGTTAATTTTGTGACTTTTTGTGGTTCACCCTGCAAGGGATTATGGCTGTTGCTTGACCAAGGCTCACACCCCAGTCAACCAACAACCCAATTTCTCATACACCATCTTTAACTATTACTGACATTTAAGTGCCTGTATTGTCTTGTGCACAATCAATGACAGCATAAATGCCCCAAACACCCTTTGGGCTTACTAGAGTCCCATTTTTAGACTATACCTTTGATGAATGATTTAATTCATGCTAAATTAAACTGCAATATGGATTCAACTGCAAGAACTAGGTCCAAACACCACATCTGAATTTAGTTTGGCTGAAGTTCGTTATGCATTCTAACAAGACCTGATTGCCTTGAAATTATATAAAAAAAACATGATGGGTGATCCATCAGTGCAAATTGAGGAAAGAATTAACTTTTTAATACAAGTGAAACACTGAACAATGGATTTTGCCTCAGAAATTACTTATTGTATCATGTAAGGAATCATATTATTGACAAGCTTTGTTAGCAGAAAGAGTGCCTAACCACCAATGTAGGATAATATGTATATCTGCCAAAGGCTTTCTTTTGATAGTAGGAGCACCTTGCAGCTGGTTTCGTTGGTTTTGCTCTATGTGTGATTGACACATAAGGGTAATACGTTTGGTGTGCGACACTTTTGCCACAGCTGCAATTTGTAAATTGGTCACAGATGAGAACATATCTCTCAAGTGCTATGGTCTCGTAATGAGCTGCCTGTGGGAAATTGTACATTTTTGCAAAGTACCGCCCTTTTTGTGTTCAATTGTGTTGCTGTTTTTAGACTCTGCACAGTGGGGCATGGTTGTCCAGTGAAAAGTGTATGTGATGTGACCAATAACATATGTAGAAATAATAATCCCTGATTGGCATGTTTAACTCTCCATGAGGCCATAATATATGATGTGGAAACCAAACTCATGGCATGGTGGACTGCAACACTTTAATTTAATTTAATGTATATTTATTTGAGCACCTATTCTGCCATCTACAATTCTGACAAGAAAACCATGGATCAGGCCGACCCTTGTAACTGCTGCAATTTGAATATGCAGCCAACACTTTTTAAAGGGGAAAACTTCCCTTTTAAAAAGTGTATAAGCCACCCATAGGAAAACCTTGTAATCCACATGGTTAGTGCAATGGTATTAAAAAATGGGGAATGTAGAAATGTAATGTTATCATGTCCCTGTTACGCAAAGCCCTGAAAAGCTATTTTCACAGAAGGCCCTGACTGTTCTATGAGAAAACTAGAGTTCAGATTAAAATATTAAATTAGTTATCTTGAGTTGGGAACCAGCTAGAAAAATAATTCAACCACTCTTTTTAATATTCATTAAAAACCCAATTCATTGGTGATATTGGATTTTTATTAAATATTTAGGAAAATTTACTTTTATAAAGTTATCTTTTATCAGCCTGAATCTCCAGGAGGATAATATACATTACAGCAGCTTGTAGAGGTGTGAAAACTGCTTTCAGAGGAGGACAATTGCCTAGGTTTGGGAACTGTTTTTCTTCCCCTGATTGGAAGACCAGTTGGGGTTAGCCCAGGAAATTATTTTACTTCATTGGGTCCTGCGCTGTCTCAAGCAGATGTCACATGACTCCAAGAAAGAACCAGCATTTGGTCCCATTGTCAGGCTTCCACTAGACATAGAGGGGGAAAAGTTACCCCTAGAACTGGTTTTAAGTGATCTTAGAAGAGGGCACTTTTCAGTACCCTGCCCACGCTTCTGGGTGGGCTCACAAGCTCTGCACAAGGGGAGAGGAATTTCTCTATATTGCATTTTGGGAATGTGTCTGGGTTTGTTTGCAGTATGACAAACAGGAACTGCTGCAAAAGCTGGTAAGGTTTCCCCTGGGAACGTTTACCACATTTCAGCTCATTGGTCAGGAGAGATCTGGGAAACACCACAAGCCACTAGCTGGTGCCAGGCATAAATGTGGCATCCCAAGGTACCATTCTCAGAACACTTTCTGAACCTTTAGAAGAAGATAAGAAGGACTGCACCTGAAGTTTGAGACCCATGAGGAGACTTGAATGGCTGGACAGGGTCACAAGGGTCAGTTTGCAGACCCCTGTGTAGCTACAGGGATGTAAAAATATGCAAGAGACCTTTTTCCCGAAGTGCCCAGCTGACCAGTAGCAACAGGATCTGGACTCGAACCTGCTGTTGGCTGTGGCTGACAGCCTGCGAGTCTTTGGGCCCCTGCCCTGAGGTCTTTGGGGCCTTAGATGAGTACTCCTGCAGTTGTTTGGGCACCAAAAGAAAGCTTGAAAATATTTGAAAACATTTCTTCCATAGCTTCAAAGGGATCTGCCTGAAAATGTGTCAGGCAAGCAGGAATGGATTTCAGATTTGTCATGCTCAAACGTCCAATTCTATGTTCCACAACAGTAGCTATACTATCAGTGGAGACCCTCGTGAGGAGCATTTTTCATCTAAAACATTTTCAATGTTTTTTGGGTGTGGGACATAGATGAACTTTCAATGTTTTTCTTAAAAGAAGTGCCCAACTTCCTTTCTGAAGTGGGACTTAGATACTTTTTCTACTTTTTGACTTCCAGACTTTTACTGGGACCAATCCACTTGGTGTACAGGAGCTGGGCTCCATTAAGGTCGGCCTGAAATTGCACTTGGGTCTTGTTCTAATGGGACCATTGACTTACATTTGGCACTTTATTTTTCATTGCACTTTTTCCCCTTAAATCTTTAAAAATTCATATCTCCAGTTCTCCTTATTGGATTTTTGTCATTTTGCTTATTAAATATTTCTCTCTTCTCATAAATTTGATTGTGGTTTTTATTGTGTTGTGCCTTTGACTTTTTAGCTGTTTTGGTACTTCTAAATCCTACTCATTTTCTGTAAGTTAAACCTGTCTGCTCTCTGCAGCGACTTCTGGGGTTTACATCAAGTTTAAATTGCTGAAACCTTTGACTGGACCTAACAGGTCCAGTCAAAGTCACAGGTTAGTGACTTTACTACTTGCAGTGGATATCCATCCACCCAATTAACAATTTAGTTTGTTACACTACCTATTAGACATAAAGGAAAGGAAAGACGTAAAGCCCCTCCCCCACTCCATCCACTACTTCATGCTCAGTCAAGCCGAAAGCATCTCACACCACTGTCAATTTGTGTTGGAAAGTGGGTTTTTAGTAGTGGTAAATATGCATCTACCACTGACCCCAAGGCCCCTAACAAAGTCCAGGGCTCAGTACAGATCTCAATAAATGATTCCCATGCTTAACCCTGGGTAGTTTGGCTGCAACAGGTAGGCTTAACTTAGGAGACATGTATGTGAAGCATTTAGGAATACAATTTCAGTAAATAGGTAAACCACAACACACAATAGAAATCCCACAACAATTAATAGGAAATATTCCTATCTTAAAGATGACACCAAAATGATAACCATCCACGTTTGGGAACCGGCTATATAAGTTTGTAAAGATAAGGAAAATTAGAACAACTGCTCGCAAAAGAAGAGGAGATTAGCAAGCTAGAATATGAGTTAATATTGCTAGATTCCCCAGACAGCAAACACAGGTTACAGATTAAACAGAAAGAATATAAAGATATTGCTGAAGAAGCTGCAAGAGTGCAATACCGAGCAACCCAACATCGTATATATGAAGTTGGAGATAAAGGCGGGCAAATTATTATCATGGTTGGAGGAGTGGGAAAAGGCTACCAGATGGGTGTTTGGGTGTTTGAGATTACATCTAACGAGGGGACCCTGTTTAGTGATAGGCAGGAAATAGCTGAGGCCTTCGCAGCAAATTTCAGTCAGCTATACATGCCATCAGGAAAATACACACAGGCACGGCCTCAAGAGTTGCTGGCCGCTCTCAACATTACCTCTTTAGATGATACAGATAGAGAAAGCTTGGAGTCTGATTTAACTGAAAAAGAGGTGGTACACGTAATTGGGGTGTTACAGGCTGGTAAAGCAATTGGCCCGAGTGGACTACCTATTAAATTATACAAACTAAATGCATCTGCAATAGCCCCATACTTGGTGAAGATGTATAAATAAAGTGTAACGAGAGGTTCCGTACCTGAAAGCCAGAGACTCACCAATATCGTAGTAATACAAAAAAGTGGGAACCCCCAATAAATGTGGCTCATACCCACCCATATCCCTGCTGAATGCAGAGGTAAAGATTCTTGCCAAAATCCTTGCAACTCGACTGTCTCCCCTGCTGCACAAACTAGTCCACCCCGATCACTCGGGCTTTATGCCAGTTAGAAACACAGCGCTCAACTTGCAGCACCTTAATGGAGGTGGTAATAATGTCACTAGATGCCAAAATGGCACTTGATATGATTGACTGGCCCTTTCTATTCCCGGCCATGGAAATATTCGGATTTGGGGGAAAATACTTGTCATGGATACGGCTTCTCTACTCAGAACCCCTAGCACAAGTTACAGTTAATGGGGAAGATCATCGAGCTTCAAATTGCAGAGAGGAACACAGCAGGGCTGCCCACTTTTACCATTAATATCAGGGGCCTCAAATGGACAGACGATTGGGAGGACAGAATCTCTCAGTATGCAGATGACATACTACTTTATTTAGCTAAACCATATTCCTCTATACATAGAGTACTGCAAATATTTACCCTTTTAAAAAGAATACTGGGGGTACCCTATTAATTGGGATACGTCGTTCATATATGTTCTTTGCTGGCTGGGCACTACCCTCCCCAAGGTCTGCATGGCGCGAAGAGTAACTAAAGGGTTTCGATACTTAGGAATTTATGTCACCACAAACCCGACAGTCTTTTACGAGCAAAACGTACGTCAACGACAAGAGGACATGAAACATTGGAAGACACTTCCCCTCACATTACTCGGTAAAGCCTCCCTATATAAAATGATGGTGCTCCCCCGGTTTGTCTATATCCTGCAGAATACTCCCTATCTTGTTTCATCAAAATATTTTCAAGCAATAGAATCAGAGATACGCACACTTCTCTGGGACAATAGTATCCCTCATATAGCACTGGCTAAACTTATGAAAAGCTGGTACGATGGAGGTATTGCCCTCCCAGCAACTCAATATTACAATTGGGCATCTCAACTTGCCGTAACAACTCATTGGGTACATTGGCCATAAGCAGAACCAGCTTATAGAATGGACAGACACAATATGTCACCTAGGAATTATTTGAGAGCGATCTACAGTGGGGGAAATAGTTCACCATGACACACACCAACATCAACTACATTCACACTATGGCACACTGCATCAGCAGCACTGGGGTGGAAGAATAAGACAATGGCCACTCCTCTTTGGGAGTCGGCACAGGTGGGCCTACTAGCAAAACACCCTGGGCTCGATAAATAGGACCTTATTGGCCTTTCCAGGGTGGGAGACCTACGGGCGAGATGGAAGATTATCCTCTTTAGCGACCTCCAAAGGGACTATGAACTTGACATAGGAGAAACTTTTCAGTACCGTCAGGTACGCAGCGTATTGCAAAAGGCAATTCCCAACAGCACTGAACTCCCTGCCTTCTCTCTTCTTGAAGATAGACTCTTGGACGACTATTTAAAGGAGAACGTAATATCACTGACATATAGGAAGATATTAAATAATTTGCTTCATAACTTGGTAAAAATACAGGCTAAATTGTTAGATGATGTAGAGGACATGAGTGACGAAGAGTGGTAGGAGGCGCTGGTGTGCCCCCGGGAGGTGGCTATACGCTCTTGATTCAGATTAATACAATTAAAGATTTTACACAGAGCATATTATACAAGTACGACACTAGTTAAAATGGGCAACTCAAGCTCACCACCGTGACCTAGGAATTGTGGTCAAGTGCGAACTTTTATACATCAAGGGTAGGAATGCCCAACTATCGAGAAATACTGGGATAAAATAACATGGAGAATGCTGAAATTGTTTTGGAAGGATGTAAAGGTCTGGCCCGATAGTGCCTCCTTAATGTCTAGGAAAACACGACCTTACAGCGAAAGGAATCACCTGGGTTGCTCTAAGTTGTATGGTCGCTAAGCGCAACATTGTGAGGATAAGAAGGGGAGTGACTGGGCCTCTATTTCGAGACTGGGAGGCAGACATGGATTGGTGAATGCAGGCGGAAAGTGAGATCTATGAAGGCTGTCTACAAAAGTGGTCCAAGATTTGGGTGGGAATCGAATAAAAGCAGGGAGATAATATGCATGCCACTCAATGGGCCTTCCCTCCAAGAGGAGTAATGTGGGTAGAGAAATACTTGCAATGCTGACATGAATTGTGGTGATATTACAACTGATGCTTGTCCTGCTAGATTGAAGATTCAACTCTGTAAACATGCACTGTATCAAATGGTCGTTGAATGTATCCGCTTGCAACTACTTTTCAATAAAACAAATTAAAAAAAGAAACCTTGATCCTGTTTCACCTTACTACTGGCTGGCCCGCATCTTCATTTACCCCATTTGCAATGAGCGGAGAAAGTACCAGTGTGAAGAGTAAAAGGCTCTTACTGTAAGAGGAACAGGAGAGGAGAAGATATTGTAACTAAAAGACAATTGAACCTGTTGTAGTATGAAGTCCACGGGAGGCCGGTAGTGGTTCCAGGAAGTATCTTTAATCAGGATAAGGTTACAGAGGTGAAGAAATTGGTAGCCAAGGTGGTAGGTAGGCCAATAGGTAAGATGGTATGAAGGCCCCACCAGGAGCAGCTTCCTTCTGCTCAGCCTGGAGTCAACTGACTAACATGAGTCACACCACATTCTGTGACATCATACAGCATTCTAAATATCCCCAGACAGAAACAACATATCCTCTATCTTTACATGGAAGAGAAAAGAAGAAGTAAGATCAGGGTCAAGATAAAAACAATGTTAAACGTAATAATAAATATTACGTAGCATGCAGAAATGCAAAGATGCCCTTTGAAACGCTAGACACAGCAAAAATGCACTATTACAATCAAGGAGGATTGTAGCAAAACTAAGGCACGAACACCATCCCCCTTTTTCACAAGGGGAAGGCAAAACCAAAATAACATGTGCCAAAAACGTGAAGTGACAAAACACATACCAAACTTGTAGGCCTGATGTCAAGGCAACCCCCACGTAATGTGAAATGGAGAAAACAGCGAACCAGCCCTGCAAACAAAGGGACCATAACACAGAACGATAAAGAATGTATGTATGTGTAATGTAGAACGTAGGCAATCCGAAAAAGTAAAACCTAAAATCTAAAATGTACGCCTACACATCACAGAAGAATATCATGTAAAATGCGAAGAAGAAATAAAATCAAACATACCATGAATGTACACCTGACGTCTCAGGTAAAACAACAGACATTGCGTAAGAATCACACAGTGAACCAACACTATAAAGACTAGGTCTCTAAACGCAGCCATAGAAAACTAAGTATGTAGTATGTAGGCAAGTCAAACAGAACAGAAAAATGTACGCCTACACTCAACTCAAAATAAGAGTAATGAAATAAAGTAATAATTTCGCAGTAAGTCTAAAAAGACACAAAGAGTAACACAACTCCTAACACTGTAAAAATGACAGGAATACACCTGTGAAGGAAAAGGGTGAAAGCCCCACACATATGAAAATTGCGCAAAAAATTCTAAAAGACGTAAAAAATACCACAAACACCATAAACTGTCAGAATACCAGGAAGGGTAAAAGCCCCACTCATTGTAATGTATGCACCCACACAAAACTGTACATTTCATGCTAAAGCAACCATATAAAACGAAAGTAATATAGTATATCGCAAACACAAAATAATGCACGGTAGGCTACATGCTGTAAAGAATAAAAGAAACAAATTAAAATAAATAAAGTAGTCTTCGTAGTCATTTGGATGCTAAAAGGAATCACAAAACAATAAACTAAAACAATAAAAGTAGTCACCGTAGTCAGTAATAGCAAGAGGGCGTGCAAATGCCTCTAAGAAAAACACAGTACCTTGGTTGTAGACAAAGTTTATAATGAAGTGTCGAATTGCTGCAAACACCAAGCGATCATCAAGAAGTCTGAAGATTTGGCTGGGATGTCAAAATTGAAGCAAAATAACCATGTTCACAATTGTTTATCCTGGCTCACGATAAAAAATGACGCTTTAAAGTATTGTGGAAAACATATAAAATATACTTGGGCTTGGCTTCCACTTGTAAAGTTGCTCATAGAGTCCCAAACGCTGCAAAAACACTGGTTGAATTTCTTAAGATCACGCCACAGTTGAAGCCTGCATTATTAACAAAGTCCAAGGGTTATCCAACACCCCTGAACCGGGGACAACTAATTAGAGCAACAAACAGATGGCTCAGGTGAACAATTATGACATAAATAAATTACAGAAGAGAAAGAAGAAGCCTAAATACACACATAAATGAATTTACAAAAGCAGTAAGAATTTATTTTGCATGTATTTCATTTTTTTAAAAGCAATCCAAGGAACATGAACGCTCAAGAGAAATGTTGGCAGAACATAAAACACAATTCACATGCCAAACACGTGGCTAACAAACAAACATCGTATTTACAAGGAACAACAAAAACAAAATAATGTGTCCTTCTCAAATTATGGCCACAAAAAGGCATTCGACGGCGTTTCGACCGCTGGGTTACTATGCGGTCATCATCAGGACAAAAAGTGACTTGAGCGAAGGGATTTTTTGCTGTACACAATAAAATTATAAATATCTATCAGTTACATGTTAGGAAGTAGGCTTCTTCAAAGGAAAAGGCTAGAGAGGAAGAACCACCAAATGAAAGATGAAATATAGGAAAATAAGGGAGCTACCACCACACCAGTCGTGATTCCAGCAAACAAGAGATTAAAAAAGGAATAAAAATCACCTTGATGTATAATCAGCCAATCAAAAATTGTGATGGCACTTGAACAGATATCCAGACTCTGTAAATGAGATATATGTATACTTAATAAACATGTCCACAAACTGTGACAAGGAGAAATGGAAATATTTGAAGAAATGCTTTCAACAACTTACTTAGCAAATACCGCAAGAGAAACAGAAATTTGCTGGTAGGCGTCTCAATGCTGTCTCCAAGTATCCTCAAAACAGTGGATTCAGCAGGTGGCATCTTTAAATTGTGCTCACCAACATGTCCAATTGAATTGGCTGAAAGGCAAGGGGAGGGGAATACATTTTCTAGTCCTCTGCCACATTAGACACCATTCTAAACACAGTGTCAAAGGACATAACGTGCTCAGCCCTATGGACATGAAATCAGCATGCCCCCAAATTTTTTTTTAAAATAAATGTCTGAACCTACTTCTAAGGGACCGCGTCAATCAAGGGCATGACGTGTATATCCCGTATTTAAAAATAAATATTATAAGTACATTGACCCAAAGGTAGAAAATCAAATATGCGAGGATTGCACGTAATACGCACATCCATCAATAGCAGTCTTCATGTGTCAGACATTTAAACAAAAGGCATATAAAATTAAATTGTGGAGACCTGAAACGGTATTGCGAGAGCGCACCCGTCATACAGAAATCGCATTCACCACGGAAGCGGAATCAGAATACCACGGTTCTGCCTGCTCCGTTTAAAGTTGGAAATTGGACAGTTGAAGCCTGCAGCAGCAAAAATGAAGAAACAATGGAAATTATCAAAACGCATCAAAGGAAATACACTCAATTGGAAAAATAACACGTGTCGATAGTGCCAACCGCAAGATGGCGGCAAGTAATTGACGGCGTGCAGAGTGGCTCACGGCACGTCATGGCAGAAGAGCGTCCTACAGCAGGCAGAGTGCTTGGGTGTCCATCACCACCCCCCTTTTTGAATCGTTTTGGCCACCACAAGTGTGGAAGGGTATGCTCAGATGTGAGTCCCTTGCTCACTGCACCATCAGGATTCAAGCAAGCCGGGCCGAAGACGGCTGTAATGCCAGAAACCGGTCCCCGGAAGCTTGTTTCCTTTCCAGTAAAGAATTGGCTTGGTAGTTTGGTCTGCCCTGTTCCCATGATGCACTGGGCCAGGGACAGACTATTTGCATGTAGCCAGGTTCTGAACTGGGATGGTGCAGTGAGCTAAAAAACGGTGATGGATTAAGCCATGTTCTTTTGACTGGGTAGGAGTGTTCTGCTTAATTCAGATACTCTGTCCATCACCACCCCCCTCTTTGAATCGTTTTGGCCACTACAAGTGTGGAAGGGTATGCTCAGATGTGAGTCCCTTGCTCACTGCACCATCAGGATTCAAGCAAGCCGGGCCGAAGACGGCTGTAATGCCAGAAACCGGTCCCCGAAAGCTTGTTTCCTTTCCAGTGAAGAATTGGCTTGGTAGTTAGGTCTGCCCTGTTCCCATGATGCACTGGGCCAGGGACAGACTAATTTGCATGTAGCCAGGTTCTGAACTGGGATGGTGCAGTGAGCTAAAACACGGTGATGGATTAAGCCCTGTTCTTTTGACTGGGTAGGAGTGTTCTGCCTAATTCAGATACTCTGTCCATCACCACCCCCCTTTTTGAATCGTTTTGGCCACCACAAGTGTGGAAGGGTATGCTCAGATGTGAGTCCCTTGCTCACTGCACCATCAGGATTCAAGCAAGCCGGGCCGAAGACGGCTGTAATGCCAGAAACCGGTCCCCGGAAGCTTGTTTCCTTTCCAGTAAAGAATTGGCTTGGTAGTTTGGTCTGCCCTGTTCCCATGATGCACTGGGCCAGGGACAGACTAATTTGCATGTAGCCAGGTTCTGAACTGGGATGGTGCAGTGAGCTAAAAACCGGTGATGGATTAAGCCCTGTTCTTTTGACTGGGTAGGAGTGTTCTGCTTAATTCAGATACTGTGTCCATCACCACCCCCCTTTTTGAATCGTTTTGGCCACCACAAGTGTGGAAGGGTATGCTCAGATGTGAGTCCCTTGCTCACTGCACCATCAGGAATCAAGCAAGCCGGGCCGAAGACGGCTGTAATGCCAGAAACCGGTCCCCGGAAGCTTGTTTCCTTTCCAGTAAAGAATTGGCTTGGTAGTTTGGTCTGCCCTGTTCCCATGATGCACTGGGCCAGGGACAGACTAATTTGCATGTAGCCAGGTTCTGAACTGGGATGGTGCAGTGAGCTAAAAAACGGTGAAGGATTAAGCCCTGTTCTTTTGACTGGGTAGGAGTGTTCTGATTAATTCAGATACTCTGTCCATCACCACCCCCCTTTTTGAATAGTTTTGGCCACCACAAGTGTGGAAGGGTATGCTCAGATGTGAGTCCCTTGCTCACTGCACCATCAGGATTCAAGCAAGCCGGGCCGAAGACGGCTGTAATGCCAGAAACCGGTCCCCAGAAGCTTGTTTCCTTTCCAGTAAAGAATTGGCTTGGTAGTTTGGTCTGCCCTGTTCCCATGATGCACTGGGCCAGGGACAGACTAATTTGCATGTAGCCAGGTTCTGAACTGGGATGGTGCAGTGAGCTAAAAAACCGGTGATGGATTAAGCCCTGTTCTTTTCACTGGGTAGGAGTGTTCTGCTTAATTCAGATACTCTGTCCATCACCACCCCCTTTTTGAATCGTTTTGGCCACCACAAGTATGGAAGGGTATGCTCAAATGTGAGTCGCTTGCTCACTGCACCATCAGGATTCAAGCAAGCCGGGCCGAAGACGGCTGTAATGCCAGAAACCGGTCCCCGGAAGCTTGTTTCCTTTCCAGTAAAGAATTGGCTTGGAAGTTTGGTCTGCCCTGTTCCCATGATGCACTGGGCCAGGGACAGACTAATTTGCATGTAGCCAGGTTCTGAACTGGGATGGTGCAGTGAGCTAAAAAACGGTGATGGATTAAGCCCTGTTCTTTTGACTGGGTAGGAGTGTTCTGCCTAATTCAGATACTCTGTCCATCACCACCCCCCTTTTTGAATCGTTTTGGCCACCACAAGTGTGGAAGGGTATGCTCAGATGTGAGTCCCTTGCTCACTGCACCATCAGGATTCAAGCAAGCCGGGCCGAAGACGGCTGTAATGCCAGAAACCGGTCCCCGGAAGCTTGTTTCCTTTCCAGTAAAGAATTGGCTTGGTAGTTTGGTCTGCCCTGTTCCCATGATGCACTGGGCCAGGGACAGACTAATTTGCATGTAGCCAGGTTCTGAACTGGGATGGTGCAGTGAGCTAAAAAACGGTGATGGATTAAGCCCTGTTCTTTTGACTGGGTAGGAGTGTTCTGCTTAATTCAGATACTCTGTCCATCACCAGCCCCCTTTTTGAATCGTTTTGGCCACCACAAGTGTGGAAGGGTATGCTCAGATGTGAGTCCCTTGCTCACTGCACCATCAGGATTCAAGCAAGCCGGGCCGAAGACGGCTGTAATGCCAGAAACCGGTCCCCGGAAGCTTGTTTCCTTTCCAGTAAAGAATTGGCTTGGTAGTTTGGTCTGCCCTGTTCCCATGATGCACTGGGCCAGGGACAGACTAATTTGCATGTAGCCAGGTTCTGAACTGGGATGGTGCAGTGAGCTAAAAAACGGTGATGGATTAAGCCCTGTTCTTTTGACTGGGTAGGAGTGTTCTGCTTAATTCAGATACTCTGTCCATCACCACCCCCCTTTTTGAATCGTTTTGGCCACCACAAGTGTGGAAGGGTATGCTCAGATGTGAGTCCCTTGCTCACTGCACCATCAGGATTCAAGCAAGCCGGGCCGAAGACGGCTGTAATGCCAGAAACCGGTCCCCAGAAGCTTGTTTCCTTTCCAGTAAAGAATTGGCTTGGTAGTTTGGTCTGCCCTGTTCCCATGATGCACTGGGCCAGGGACAGACTAATTTGCATGTAGCCAGGTTCTGAACTGGGATGGTGCAGTGAGCTAAAAAACGGTGATGGATTAAGCCCTGTTCTTTTGACTGGGTAGGAGTGTTCTGCCTAATTCAGATACTCTGTCCATCACCACCCCCCTTTTTGAATCGTTTTGGCCACCACAAGTGTGGAAGGGTATGCTCAGATGTGAGTCCCTTGCTCACTGCACCATCAGGATTCAAGCAAGCCGGGCCGAAGACGGCTGTAATGCCAGAAACCGGTCCCCGGAAGCTTGTTTCCTTTCCAGTAAAGAATTGGCTTGGTAGTTTGGTCTGCCCTGTTCCCATGATGCACTGGGCCAGGGACAGACTAATTTGCATGTAGCCAGGTTCTGAACTGGGATGGTGCAGTGAGCTAAAAAACGGTGATGGATTAAGCCCTGTTCTTTTGACTGGGTAGGAGTGTTCTGCTTAATTCAGATACTCTGTCCATCACCACCCCCCTTTTTGAATCGTGGGTGGCAATGCGTCATGAAGAATTCCAAGAACGGTAAAAAGCTCGCGGAAACAGGTAAGATGACGTGCAGAGTATAGGCGCTGCTTATTTTTAAACCACAAAGAAAACAGTTGAACTGTTCGTGGCGCGATGGCCCAAAATTTCTCAAACATTGACCATGGCTCAAGACTGCATAAGCAGGAGTGCTCCAAAAAAACTTCACCCACCATTGTAAGTGGTGTGCAGCAAATGCCACAATAGGCTCCTCCGAAGCACATGGCCAAACACAGACCTTGACAGCGCCAACACGACAAAACATAAGATTAGCAACACTCTTTAAGCACACAGTCAGATAACACTTCGCTTGAGTGAGATGGAAAATGCACAAATGTCTGTATAAATATTCAAGCAAGTTGAGTTTTGAAATTGAATAACTGTATCCAGTTCAGTCAAATAAAGCGCTGCTGCTCATGAAATGCTGAAAAAACGCTCAGGCAAAGACTGCAGGATACAGGTTTAAGGTAATGGAGATTCTGGCATGACCGAGTTGAGGCTATAGGTATCTTTTGGTCACTGAAACACAGCTGTAAAACTGAAGTGTCACAGATGCTCCGTCCATCACCGCCCCCTTTTGTACACGCCCAAGCTGGAAAAGATAGCAAAAAGTACCCAACCCATCAAGCTTGAGTAAGAAACTTGCTCGCCCAGGTTGAGGCTCACCGGTAGAAATGGTCACTGGTGGGGCTAGGGCTGCTAGGAAGTAAGACGTGGATGTTACAATCTTGGGTTCTTAGATGAAGTTGCAGTATTGTTGGTTTCTTAGTTGCTGTAGAAGAATTTCTTGAAGAGTAAGTCCAATGAATTTGAAATCAAGCAGGGTTTAAAGACCAGATCATCGCCAAAATGTCATAGTATGAAGTCCATAGGAGGCAGGTAGTGGTTCCAGAAAGTATCTTTATTCAGGATAAGGTTACAGAGGTGAAGAAGTTGGTAGCCAAGGCGGTAGGTAGTCCAATAAGTAAGATGGTATGAAGGCCCCACCAGGAGCAGCTTCCTTCTGCTCAGCCTGGAGTCAGCTGACTAACTTGAGTCACACCACATTCTGTGACATCATACAGCAGTCTAAATATCTCCAGACAGAACAAAGAGGGAAGACAGGGTGGAAAGGAGGAAGACAAGAAAAGACCATACAACAGAACCAATACAAGAAACTGAGAGAAACTGACAATGAAGATGTCATGGAAAATGCACCTGGTAGCCCCATCGGTGTTCATTTCCGTCAGGCAGTCCACAGACCAGGGCATTTAAAGAAGCGTACAACTGATTGAAGGTGCGGCTACTGAGTTATCATCACTTTTGTGCCTGCAAAAACTTCTGTTCTGCTAAGGAAAAGTGCAGGAATCCTTTCAAGCTATACATACAGCTCCAGACAACATTCGCATGCCCTGGCTGCGTTCATCTGAAACGTGTTATTTACTTTTGTGGATTCCTATGAATTTATGATTAATTTGCCAAATGGGCTCTGTGTTCATCTATGTCTACGTGGACAGCTATTACAACATGGATTGGCAACCTGCATTCAACTATAGTGTGACAGATGCGCTATCTCAGCACTTTGTCATCAGAGCCCACAGGCAGTTTGTAGCCTTGCAGTGTGTAATTCACAAAGGGATGGTGCAGCACACCTGTGGAGAACAGCCCGAAATTCCATCAAGGTTGGGATGGTTATGTGAACTTCAACAGTGTATACAAGGGTATTTCTCTCTGCATTTACGGTTTCCTCATACAGCGCTCTGAATCAAGCGATTACCTTGTCGGCTGTTATACAGCAAGACAGATCCAGAGACACCTGAAGACATAGGCATTCATTTCTATGCCTTTGCCCTGTTTGCTTTGTATGACTATCTTCCGATGTTAAGCACACCCCATAGTATTCCAGTGTATTTTCCCCTTCTTTAAAAGATGCTTTGAAGGGTCTCCAGGTATCTGACAGCGAGCACTACTCATAAAGCTTTGATATCAATATTTAAGAAAGGACCTGGTACTCTTCGCTTATTCTGAATTCCATTTCTTTTGCTTGGCACCACTCGGAGTGCTGTTGCCACGTTCTTTACTTTTTTTTAGCATTTCCATGACATCGCAATTCACTTCCAACTATGCTACATTCATCAACAGTTAAGTTCTATGCCATTTTGAAATTGTATGTGAAGCCATGCTAGCATAATTTGGAGAGCTCTTGCTGATTACTTGACTTTTTATACAATGCTATCCCCATGGGTTTGAAAGTTCAAGTACTGCATATATACTTTGCTATGCTGAATTGCTGCCTTCATTTGTGGGTAATGCCTTGTTAGTGTATTTTGTAATACTATTTTTAGATTCATACTGTCCAGGGTTTGAGTGTGGCACCTTGTGTAAATTATACTTTCTTTTACTTGTTATGGGGGTTATATTTTTCGGCCATAATTTCACTTGAGCTGGGTCATGTTTAGTACATCCCAGTCCATTTTTATTGTTTTGGTTATGGGGCAGGGATTTTGCAACCCAAACCGGACATACATATACATTTCATGGTGGTGCGTGCAGGGATCTTGAAACCCAAACCGTGTTTCATGGTGGTGGGCATTTGATTTACGCTCAAACCATTTTTACATTTACCTGTTATGACGTATTTTGGTTATAACCCCAAACTCTATTTACGTTTCATGGTTGTGGGCATTGGCATTATGCTCAAACCATTCTTACAGTAAAAATTTTTGGGGCATAAGTGTTGCACCCACAGGGACATATGTTTTGCACTTTAATATTAGGCAAGTATGTGCACCTGTAGGGGCACACAAATTGCACCATTATGATTGGTGCATAGGTGTTCCATCCGCAGGGGCATATATTTTGCACTTTAATATTGGGCAAATGTATGGCACCAGTAGGGGCACGCGTATTGCACTCTTGTACTATGCTGAGGCGTCACTGACTCTATTATTAGGTGACACTTTTGTTGCACCACCATATTTTATTGTCGGTGAAAAGGGAGAGTGCGGGTGTTTTTCCCAAATGATGTTTATATGTGTTAGTCTTATCCTTGTATTATTGTTCTCTTCTCTAGACCTATTGTTTTTATGTATTGAGTGCTTGAATTTGTACTTCCTTTTACTTTTTTATGGATGAGGTGTTTTACTGTCTTATTTGAATTTATATTGCCTATCTTTTCCTTAAAGAAGGGAGGTGTGAGCTATCTTCAGCTTTGCCGTTATATTCTCCATTTAGTGCTATGTCCCCTGCTGCTCTGCCAGAGTGACTGTGATATAATTAGAATGCTGATGTGTGCATGGTTTGAGAGAGTGTCAGTTGAATGTGTGGGCTGAGCAGCAAGGATGCTGCTCCTGGTCGGGCTTCCTTCATACCTACTTTATCTGTAACCTGAGACCCTTATCTCAGGGGCGGCTGGTGACATTTGAAAGTGGTGAGCGTAAACTAATTTGCATATTGCACCGCAGCGAGCACAGCGACCACCTTGCATCCATCCATACATCATTCATGCATCCACCCATCCACCATCCATCCTGCATCCATTCATCCATTCACCCATCCATCATTCATTCATGCATCCATCCACCCATCCATCCTGCATCCATCATTCATTCATGCATCCACCCATCCATCCACCCATCCATCATCCACCATTCATTCATGCATCCACCCATCCACCCATCCTGCATCCATCATCCATCCATCCACCCATCCATCCTGCATCCTTTCCTGCATCCATTCACCCATCCATTCATCCATCCATCCTGCATCCATCATTCATTCATGCATCCACCCATCCATCCACCCATCCATCATCCACCATTCATTCATGCATCCACCCATCCACCCATCCTGCATCCATCATCCATCCATCCACCCATCCATCCTGCATCCTTTCCTGCATCCATTCACCCATCCATTCATCCATCCATCCATCCTGCATCCATCATTCATTCATGCATCCACCCATCCATCCACCCATCCATCATCCACCATTCATTCATGCATCCACCCATCCACCCATCCTGCATCCATCATCCATCCATCCACCCATCCATCCTGCATCCTTTCCTGCATCCATTCACCCATCCATTCATCCATCCATCCTGCATCCATCATTCATTCATGCATCCACCCATCCATCCACCCATCCATCATCCACCATTCATTCATGCATCCACCCATCCACCCATCCTGCATCCATCATCCATCCACCCATCCATCCTGCATCCTTTCCTGCATCCATTCACCCATCCATTCATCCATCCATTCATCCTGCATCCATCATTCATTCATGCATCCACCCATCTGTATGCGTGTAGTTACACGCATACAGATGGGTGACGTAAATGCTACTATTTCCTCAGAAACCCACATTCTTTTTCTGTTTTATTTTAAGTTCCGTGATTTATTGAAGCGTAAATCTTTGCTCAAACTGAGCCCTATTTGTCTTGGTAAATCGGGCAGACTCCTGCATATAAAGTCCAATAAGAGTAACAAGGTGAATGAATAAAATGGCTTTGACAAGAGTGTGAACATCCTTCCGACTACAGCGTGACAGTGATAACCGGCCTCAATTCATACGTCTGATTTCCACCTGAACTTCTTTTCTTGCTTTGCTCTCTGAAGCAGTTCACTGCCGACCACATTTTTAATCCCATTGAATGCTACTTTTTACGATGAAACAATAAGACTTCGAGTTTAAATATGTGCCAATTCTTCTGACACAAATCTATACATTCCCCTCCCATTTCATGATTATTTACAATAAGAGGCTCGAACCTGGTTTCCCAGCACCAAAGTCGGCCGCGCTAACCGTCAGGATTGGCTGGGGGGGCACCATGACTCCTCTCCCAGTCCCCCTGTGTAACCCCGGGGGCTGCGGCCCGCCCCCAGGTCCTCTTTCTAAGGGGAAATGCACAGGGAATCAATCTGCGGATGCGCGAACATGATTCTGCCCATAAATCAACTTGCGCAGATGCAGCAGGCCCATCCGCCCCCCCCCCCCGCACGGAAAAGTCGGGTGTCTCCCGGATGCCCGGGCGGCAGGTAGCGAGCAAGATTATTTCAGTATTTGTTGTATTTGTATTTTCGTGACGACGCGGTGGGTCCATGGGGCTTAGTGGGGCTACGCCCCTACGCCCCAATGGACGCACCGCGCCTGCCTTATCTTAAGAATAAGCCCTGATCCTGTTTACCTTACTACTGGCTACCCTACATCTTCATTGACCACAAACCTCTTTTGGGAAAACCACGCAGGCGAACACACCAAGTATGGCCCTAGCCATTGCAGGGGCATTGACTGTTTTGAGGGGTATTGTCTCTGAGTACCTTGTGGTATGGTGCCCTACCAAGATACCAAAATATACCTTTTCCATGATGCGGTAGGTGGGTCTAGGAGACCAACAATGTCTAGCCTCACCCTTTCAAAGGGAGTCCCAACCACTGGCACTGTTATCAAAGAAGTCTTTGTCTTACCCCCTGCCTTGCCACTGGCTTGACAGGTGATACAGGACCTGCAAAACTCCTGTGCCCTCTGCCTTTCCACTGGCCTGACAAGTGACACAGGAGCTGCAAAATGCCTTTACCTTCTCAGACATACGAGGCCAGTAGAAATAGTTCACCAACCGGTTCCAAGTCTTAGTCGGTCTCAAATGCCCTGCAAGGGCGATATCATGACCCAAGGTCAGGATGAACTCTATGTATTTTTAGGGGACCACCAACTTCCTTTTGGCTCCTTCCTTGAGGGCTCTGACTAGGCCAGCGCAGTGAACTCTGCTCCGTTTGCAGAGTTTTCTGCATTCGGCTGAGCATGCAGAGTTCCCAAAAACGATTTAATCACTTGTGCTTGCCAACATTAAGTTCCAATGCTAGACTACCTCCAAGTGAGATTACTAAACACAGATGGTCGCGACCTCTCGCTTTGAAAAAACATCCGTTCAAGTTATGAAAGCTGCAGCTAGAGTAGAACATCTACTCGAGCAGCAGAAAGAAGCAGTGCCCTTTTGCACTATGCATGGAGCTACTAGTGCTGATTTTCCAGCTGGGACAAACACTCAGTGCTAAAAATCAGCATGAACGGCACTACCTAATGCACTTTGCAGCTTGGAAACTCCACTTAGCACGCTGGTCTTCTTTGGTCACTAAACTCTGCAAACTTCACCCAGGACTAGTTCTCGCCTCAATATAAAGCAGTCCATCTTCCCAGTAGATTTTGTGAAATCCACTCGCATCCATTTCCTCTTGCTTTGTTAGGGGTGGGCGGAATTTGCGTAATCGCGTTACGCAAATCTACGCGAAATGGTAAAAAATCTCCGCAAACACGCAGAAATTCAGCGAACACGTGGAACTGCTTGTTCAAGATGCTTTTTTACTGTTCGCAATCGCTATTTGCGTTCTCATGGGAAATATCTCGCGAACACGCATTTTGAGAACGCGAGCAAGCCAAAAATTTCGCGAAGTCGTGGAATGCAGAATTTTGGGCAATTTCGTGTTCTCCGCGGAATGCGCAAATACCTAAATTCCGCGAGTGGAACAGAATTTACCACTCAGGCCTAGTGACAATCCAACTCAAGCTTTCAAGAATGGGGCACTCTGTCCCTGAAAAAACGCCATTCACTGGCTCCTGTCAGTTCTGTCAAGTCAGACAGATCTGGCAGGTATGGAATCCCTTACTCAGGGGTCAGATCCTCCCCATCAGGGTCAGATACCTCCTGCACCTCTGGAGTTCCCTGGGCTGGCTCACCAGACCCAGCACCCTTGTCCTTGGATTCTTGGCCCTTTGTTCTAGGGTACAGGCACCCAGCCTTTACCTTCCAGATAGTCTGTGCCCTGGTCACAGCACATACCTACTCAGGGAGCACCAATATTCTCATACGGAGTAGGCCTTGGTGGAGCTCTGCGATACCATGCGAAGTGCCGGAAAAAATCTGGTGTACTCCGCGGAGTTCCGACAGTGGCGGACTCTATTAAGTACTGCTTCTCGCACTCATTTTTATGGCCAGGAGTTTGTCCCATGCTGTAAAATCAGCTGAAACAGCACTAAGCGTCATGCCAGAGGGCCCTGCTGCTTTCTGCCACCTGAGTAGACATTCTACTCCAGTGGCAGCTTCCCCCGCATGAGCACCAGATTTTTTAACGTGAGTGGTGGCGACCTGATGAGACCACATGCATTGAGAAATCTCACCAGGAGGAGGTCTGGAGTGCATTTCTTTCTTGCAAGAGCTCACCAACTTAAAGTTGGCAAGCCGTTTGAGAGAAAAAACTCTGCTGCGCATCACTTCGCTGAGTTTTTTGGAACTCCGAGCTCTGAATGAAGTTCAGAGTGGGCAAATCTCCAAAAACTCCACTGGCGGTGCAGAATTCTTTGCCCACCCATAATATGGAGTCCTTTTTCCACCACTAACCACTTACATGCTTCAAGATTATTGCCCAGTAAGCACTGGACTGGGAGTACAGGAGACACAGCTACCATCATAGGCCTGTCACACCTCCCCCTTCCAAATCCACCTCAGCCATGGGATGAGTTTGGGACTGCTGTCTGCATAGGTCACCTGGTCAAACTCACCAGGTAGGATTCTCACTTGGGACACTAGGGTGTACAGGACCATAGTCACACTAGCCCCTGTGTCTCTTAGATCCTCAACCTCAGTCCCATTGACTTTAGGCCTCTGCCTGTACTTATCCACATTTGGAGGTAAGGCAGCCATGATTGCAATATTCACTCCACCCTGCAACACTAAGGTTGACTCTGGTACATCCATATCCCTCTGAAGGGCACTTTCCACCCCCACACTTACACTTGAAATCCCTGGGTACGGACCATTAGTGGGGGTCTTCTTTGTGCAGACAGCATCTCTCTTCTTGCTTCTTGTGCCCTGGCTGATTACAGTCAAAGCACTTTCCCACCTTTGAGGAGTCAAAAAACCTACCATTCTTTCCTTGATATCCCCTCCCTTTGTATTTGGATTGGCTCGCCTCCCTGTAGTGGTATGTGTTTAGTACATGTGTTCAGGCATATCGCGCGGCTTACACCACGCAATGATTTTGATGTTTTGCATTCTTTTCCTCGCGCTGTCCATGCGCTCAGTGTGTATCTTTATGTTTCCTTTTAAATGTACGTTCCACGCGCGGCGTGTCTGTTTAGTGGAGGGTCCTAAAGTTGAATCAGTCACCGTTGGGCTTTCTGATGACCAGATGCATCGTGCGTTGGATGGAGTATCATTTGGAATAAACTACACTTATTTCATCTACTGGATGTGATTGGATTCATTTATTATTACGACATTTGGTGACCATTGGGAACTTTGATGACTCCATCCATACCCACCCAAGAAATTTATGAGAATTTGGAAAATTCATCGAGAGAAGGACGTACCTGACGCCTATTTTCCGGTTGATCAAGAGTGTGAGAGTATCCCGGTAGGATTTCCTGAGTTCTTTCCTTCAATTTCTCCGGATGAGGTACGTTGCTTTATCAACTCTGAAGCATGATTGGTTGGTTAAGAAGCCTAATTTTGAGACTTCCTTCATCATTGGCCTTGAAGTCTATCTCTGACTCTGGTTTTCGATTGGTCATGGAAGTCAGCCTGTGACTCTTGTTCCGTATGTGAACTCGCTGATTGGTTCACCTTGATCTTTTAATTAATTGTGTACTTCGAAGTCCTGTGTACATTGCCTGCGAGGTGCCGCTTTGTGACTTTGGTATCAGCGCGTTGCTACAGCGATGCGCACGCTTTATTTCATCGGCCCTCAGTCTACATTTGGAATTCCTTCGTTTATTTCAGCGTATTGCTACAGCGACACGCACGCTTCATTTTAATTGTCTTTTGGGAAATTTCAGCATGCTACTGAAACTATGTTAAATGCTTATTTCTGCGTGTTGATTCAGCGACACGCACGCTTTATTTTACTGCCAATTTATTGAATTTTCGGAGCGTTGTTACAGCGATGCGCTCGCTTATTCTGTTAGAGGTTGTCATTTAATTCCGTTTTACTCTTATCTAATGTCACACGTATGAGGCACATTTATTAATAACTTTTAAATTTACAGTGTCAAAGGTGGGTTTTGAATTTTATTTATGCAACAGCATCTTTCTGGGGTTATTGATTTGATTGTATTGTGTGCAATTTTTTTTTTTCTTCAAATATTTTTTTATTTAAGGGCTATTGGCCATTTATTTTATTATGGCCAATTTACAATTACAACAGATTACCCAACCTCCTCCTTTCTTAAGTAAACCTTGGGAGTCCTGAGATTATTTGGAAGGAGTGGTTTGCCTTTTTTGAGAATCATCTTGTTGCTATAGATGCTGTTGCTTACTCACCTGAGCGTAAGTTTGCTATTTTTTTTGGTTGTCTTGGACAAGCCGCATCCTGATTCCTCCTCCGACATCTCAAGGTGGTGATCAGCGATGGAATATTTACATGGAGGCAGTAGCTCGTTTAAAGAAACAGTTTGCAGAAGAGCCTAACATTATGTTGGAAAGGCATAATTTTTACGCTAGGAAACATAGAGAAGATGAGAAGGTAGAAGAGTACATTTCTGCTCTCAGAGTATAAGCAACAACATGTGACTTTGGTCCATTGTCTGATAATTATATCAGAGATCAGTTCGTTTTCAATAGTGGTTCACGTAAGATCAAAGAAAGAATTCTGGGATGCAAAAATCCTTCTTTAGAAGAAGTAATTGATCTCTCCTTGAGTATTGAACATTCTACACTTACAAGTAAAGTGATGGCTGATTCTACTAAAAGCGGAATTAACATGGTTAATGCTGTAGATTCTAGTCAAGAGAGTCCTATTTGTTCAGTAAACGTTAAAAACAAAAATGTGAGATATGTTCAAAAGAGACAACCTGTTTTCTGTTATAGGTGCGGGTCCAAGAATCAAATCGGGAACTTTCAAGGATGTCCAGCTATCAACAAACGTTGTTTGATTTGTAAAAAAGTGGGGCATTTTCAGGGAGTTTGTAGAAATGTGAGGAAACCTTCTAATGTTAATTTTGTTGATTCTGATGTTGATTATTGCAGCAATTCTATCAGTAACATAGTTGTTACCGTAGACTGTAATGGTGATGACATAAAGGGTCCATTATGTTCTGCAATAATTGATAACGTTCCATTACAGGTTATGGCAGACTCTGGATCACCATTCACCATCTTAAGGGATTCTACTTTTTATGATTTGTGGAAAAGAAAGTTTGATCTGTTAGAATCAGATATAAACTCAAAAGCCTTCGGCGAGAAGGATATCAACATGATTGGTTATTTTGAAGGGTTAGTACAATGTTAGGGGAGGGAAACCTTGACAAAAATCTACGTTGCTGAAAAAGGGAAAAATATAGTTGGCTGGAAGGATCTTGCTCGCATGTGTCTATACTTATTGCCCGGGGACGATAATCCTATCAAAGTTAGGGATTTTCATGTTTCGAGCATCGATTGTGATTCGTCTAATCCTATTTTTTTTTATTCTAAACAGATTTTTGATGAGTTTAAACCTGTGTTTAGCAACAAAGTGGGCAGCGTGGAAGGTTTTGAGCATAAGATTAGGTTAGTTCCTGGGGCTCAACCTATCGCTCATAGAGTCCGATCTGTTCCTCTAAGTGTGCGAGGCGAATTGGAAAATTCTTTAAAAGATTTGTGTGAGCAAGGTATAATAGAACCTGTTGATTCTTCCCAATGGGTGGCCCCCATCGTGGTCGCACGCAAGTAGTCTGGCGAAATTAGGCTTTGGGCGGATTTACGCGCTCTGAACAAAAATATTATCATAGATTGTCACCCCCTACCGAAAATTCATGAGCTACTTGCAAACCTAGGCGGTGTAAAATGGTTTTCGCTGATTGATTTGAAATCAGCATACCATCAGGTTGCTTTATCGAAAGAGTATCAAGAACTAACTACTTTTATCACCCCGTTTGGGGCATATACGTTTTTGAGCCTTCCCTTTGGTTTGGCATCATCCGGAAGTGTTTTCCAGAAACTTATGGATTCTCTTTTTCGTGATGTATTAGGGGTTCAAGCATACCTTGACGATATTTTAATTTTTGCAAAGTCTTTAGTTGAACATAATGCAATTCTGAGACGTGTGCTTACAATTATGATGTCTAAGAACATGACCGACCGTCCGTAGTGACAAGTGTAAATTTGCTGTTAATGAGTTAGATTATTTGGGTCACACCATCTCTCATGAGGGGATTAAGCCAAACTTTTCGGTGATCAGGGCCATTGAAGACGCTAAACATCCTACTGATAAGGATTCTCTACGAACTTTTCTTGGGGCGGCGGAATATTACGCTAGGTTTGTTCCGTCTTACTCGCAATTAGTGGAAACTCTTCGAAAGTTATTAAGAAAAGGTTGTAGCTTCGTTTGGTCACCTGATCTGGATAAAGTTTTTGGGGATGTGAAAAAGTTGATTGTGTCTTCTAAAGCGCTTTTCGCTTTCAGAGATGATTGTACTTCAATCATAACAGTTGACGCCAGTATGTCTGGGCTTGGAGTGGTGCTTACACAAAGAGTCAATGGCCACGAACAGACCGTTGCATTCGCTTCTAGATCCCTCAAATCCTTTGAAACCAAGTACAGTACCATAGAGAGGGAGGCGTTAGCTTGCGTCTGGGCGATACAAAAATTCAGAACGTATATTTGGGGTCGGAAGTTTGAACTGGTTACCGACCATAAACCACTGATTTACATTTTTGATAAAGTTGGTTCTTCTTGTATGTCAGCAAGGTTGATGAGGCTAGTCTCTAAATTGCAGGAATTCCATTTTGAAGTTAAACATATCAGTGGTGGGTTGAATTTCTGGGCTGACTGCCTGTCTAGACTTTCTATGGTGAAGGATGATGATGAGGACATTTCAGGTGAGGATATTGAATGTGTCGCTGTGGTCGATGCGGTGGGTGATCTGGGCTCAGTCATATCTGAGTTGGATTGGAAGTCAGCCAATGAGAATGATTATTCAACTCATCTTTGGCCCGAACCTAGGTGCTTGGAGGGGGAATTGCGCAGATTTGCTCAAATCTCTGATGAACTCTCAGTTGAGAATGGTATTGTCTGTAGAGGTGATAGATTCATTCCTCCTTTCAAGTTACGTTTGTCAATCATTAACTTGGCTCATGGCATTTAGGCGTTACCAAGACCATCATGAGAATTAAACAGCACTATTGGTGGCCCTCTATGGATGAACAGGTTAGGTTAGGAAATTGATTGATGTTTGTCCTGAGTGTCTGTTGTCTGACAAGCACTGGAAGACGATGAAGGTTCCTTTACACCCACCAGTGTTTCCACATACTGCTTGGGTGAAAGTTGGTATTGACTTTTCAGGTCCGTATTTTGTTTTGGATCAGGAGAATAAGTACGTAATTTTGCTGGTTGACTATTATTCGAAATGGATGTATCATGAGTTTGTTAAAACACCTGATTCGGATTCTACAATTACCTTTCTAAAGAGAGTGTTTAATGTAGAAGGTACTCCGTGAATAATACTTACCGATAATGGCATGCATTTCACTTCTGAGGAAATGGGCAATTTTCTTAGCAATTTAGATATCAAATAGTTGAAGGTTGCTTTGTATTCCCGTCATCCAATGGGTTGGTTGAGAGAGGAAATAAACTAATTAAGGAAGGCATACAGATGGCATTAGCACGCAGGCTTAACGAGAATGATTTTGTTACAGACAAAGTATGGCATTATAACACCACCCCACACTGTACTACAGGTGTATCTCCATTTTCTTTGCTAAGGAGCAGGGACACTCATTCTAATTTGTTTCCTTCTTGGCTTCACAAGTTGTCTGGGGAAAAGAAAATTGACCTAGGTTCTATTCGCAAAAAAGTAAATGACAAGCAGATACAAATGAAGAAAAATAATTCTTTGAGCGAGGATATTTTGATTGGGGACTGAGTTTTGTTAAAAAAAACGGATAGAACTAAGAAGAGGGAATCAAAATTCCAAGAACCAATTCAAGTACTTAAAGTCAGTAAAGGGGCTGCATTTAGTGATGAGAAAGGTTGGTGGAACAAACGACATCTAATAAGAGTTTCTCACCAACAGGCTGAAATCATTCAGAGTAGGCGGGGTGAGCTTGATGAGGATCTTGATTGGAGTTGGTTGGATGTTTCAGTAAATCGTGCCGGGTCCATTCCAACTACTGTCTCACAAGCAACTACTGTCTCACATGCTCATTCAAATGTTCAATCTAGTGTTGAAAATGTTACTTTGCGTTCTTCTTGTGGCAGAACCATTAGAGTTCCTAGGAAATTTGATGGTTTTGTCAGATTTTAAAAGACAATGTGAATTTTACTTTTCATTTTGTTATTTGCTATTGTAAGGGGGAAGGTGGTGTAGTGGTATGTGTTTAGTACATGTGTTCAGGCATATCGCGTGGTTTACACCGTGCGATGGTTTTGAATTCTTTTCCTCGCGCCGTCCTGCGCTCAGTGTGTATCTTTATGTTTCCTTTTAAATGTACGTTCCACGTGCAGCGTGTCTGTTTAGTGGAGGGTCCTAACGTTGAGTCAGTCACCGTTGGGCTTTCTGATGACTAGATGCATCGCGCGTTGGATGGAGTATCATTTGGAATAAACTACACTTATTTCATCTACTGGATGTGATTGGATTCATTTAATATTACAACACCCCCCTACTTGTGCATGTTTTTGCAGGCCTTTTAAGGACTCCTCCTGTTTTTAACCTTCTTACCCCTGGGCTTTTTCCTGTGGGGGGACCTGTCTTTCCTTCTTCTGATCGCCCTCCTTGTGCTGATTGGAAATCTGGGTTCTCACCCACTCATCAGCTGCTTACCTTACAGTTCTCTGGGGTCTATCAGCTTAAAGTACACTAGATACTGGTGTAACTTCTCTTCCGCATGAGTCAAAAAGTGCTTCTTTAACAATAAAACATTATTTAATCCCTCATCTGTGTCAACTTTGTTACCAACAATCCAGCCTGTCAGTACATTCCGTGAAATGTCTACAAAGTCCATCCAAGACAGTGTGCTCACCTTGTGGGTGTCTCTGAACTTCAACATGTACTACTCTGGAGTCAGACCAAATCTCCTGACTATGCATGCCTTCATATGCTGGGAGGATTCTGCATCATGCTCTCTCAGAGTCAGAAGCCTATCCCTCCCAGCTACAGGAATCAGCTCCCACAGGAGTGCGCCTCAATATCAGAGTGGCCCCAATCCATCCTAGGGGCCCTCTCAAAGGCTGCTAGCCACTTATCACTGTTCAGCCGCGGCCCGTGGAGGAAGTGCGGTGGGGCAGGGAGGCGGTGCAGGGGACGGGCAGGGTGGGGGATGGTAAACAACGGAAAATGAATAAGTGCAGGTAAGTAAACAATTTAATAAATAAAACGAATTTCGTAGTGCACGCTGCATCGCATTTTGCTCCTAGCACCAAAGTCGATTTTGGGAAGCACTTTCGTACAATGAAAAATGCAAAATGGGCCCTTCCTCTACCCCAAGGTCATAAAAAACATGTTGTTAAGGGCCCTCCTTATAATTACATGACCCCCCCCCCCCCCGAACTCCGGAGCACTTAGGGAAGGCCCTCGGGGTACCTAATATGCAGAAATATTGTAGAGTATCAATTTTTAAGTGCCCCTACCACCAAAGTCAAGTTTGCAGTGAATTTATTTTTAAAAGCAGTGATGCAATACAGGGCTGCTTTTACCTCAGGCTTTCCGCAGTGCACATTACAAGTGCAGAAATGGCTGTTGGCCTCTAAACTGCTGTATCCTATGATATACCAGGGACTTAGAGGTAGTTGTAATTCCCCCTGTCCAATTATCTACTGGGGACTTTTAAGGTAGGTCATACCAATTGTAAGTGTGCCCTAATATATAATGTACCCTAATGAATGTGTGGGTTTACACTTGTGTTTTCAACCTGACCTGGGGCCTGGTTAGACAGAGCTCAGGGGCAATCAGAGACAGTTAAAACCAGTACCAAGGGGTGTACAAGGCACACAGGATGACTTTGCAACAATATGGTCATCTCCTCCAATGCAACCACTGCTGTCTCGTTAGTACACTGCTAATAAACATGAGAAGCTACTGTCTTTATGTTCTTGCTCTCTGGAAGGTTTTATTTTAGTTGTCAGGTGGTTGCCCTCCAAACCCAGGTTCCTCCTATATGTATCTATCCTTCTTTTATTTGTATGGAGGTAGCCACGATTTACCATTGTACTCTCTATCCTCCAGTTGGATTCTCCCACCCATCCCTCCTCCCTTGTTCCTCCTGCTCTCTATCTTCCAGTTGTCCTGTTTTCGTAGCCTGTCAGCTATTCCTTCTGAAATTGTATAGCACCCCTTCACACTGTCCCTTCGGCGCCTACTTGTACATCCCCACAGTGTTTTTGTACCACGAATAAGCCTTCAGACCAGATGAAATACCAAAAAGATCAGAGTACTTTCCAATTGATATAGGCCTACTCTATCTACTTTGCTATTTTGAGCATGTATTTTAAAACTTATCATATTATATGATTAGAATTGATGTGAATATTGTCCACTATTTCATTAATCATATCGTATGATTTGAAAGACATGCATGGTAAATGTGATTGATATGGCCAAGGCTGCTTCAATAAACAATAGAAACTGATGTTGTATCTAATGTGTCAGTCTGAGCTGTGCCAATTTAGTAAATAGGGCCTCATCACCAGTGCCCTGTAAATTCCAGTGGGGCCAGTAGCTCATATTGAGGCCCTAAGTAGCAATTTATAAAAAAGTGGATTTAGGTACAAGAGATTCAAACTCTGGTCCTTTCCATGACATCCAACATCAGACTTCATCAAGCCAAATCTTAAAATTATCCAATGGGCAGTAGCTCTGTCAATCTCCACTATCCTAACAGAACCTTAAGTCCTAAATATCGTGCTGCAAAAATATTGGCACAAGAACATTGACTACAAAAATATTGTGAAGGTAAATAAAAATGTTTTTTAGATTTTCCATACTTAACTCAACATCTTTGTACCTTGATGGCATGTATTCTGTCAAGGTGCATAGATGTGAAGACGTCAGAGCATTTTCTTTACGTCTTGAGCCCCATTGGAGGTGTGCTGCATCGTTCAGTATACACACGCAGAAAGACTCATGGGAAGCAGCCAAAGATGCACAGCTTCGTGCATTTCCTGGTGGTAGGAGTGCATTATCAGAGAAAGGCAGAGTATTATGCGCCCTTAGTCGAGCTTTTATCTGTCAAGTCACGCTAGAATCAGATGTTTCAGATACTGAGCAATCATTTCAGTTGTTTGTTTTACAGCATGTATGGGAAAGTATGTCCGTAACAGTGACACACACACCTTAACCATATCCATGCTGGTGATGGAATCACTCCGTCACCAGCCATGGACGCGCTGTGCTGGTGACGGAATGGTTCCGTCACGGCCCGGCCGCCGTGCCTGCGTGACATCAATTTCGCGCCTGCGCGGCGCGTTCTATTAAGCGGGCGGGCCGTGACGGAACCACTCCGTCACAAGCACAGCGCGCCTGTGGCTTGTGATGGAGTAGTTCCGTTACAAGCATGGCGGCGCCGCGCGGCCCCCCACTCCTCCCAGCGCTGTGGCGGAATTACCGCCGCGGCCAAGGGGATAAAGAAGACAACAGAGTGTCACTAACACAAAGAAGGTCAAGCACTAATACTAAGGCAGTGTTAAGAGGTGACAAGCAAACCTCAAATATTAAATCTGTGGATCACCAGTCTTAACAAGAGCTGATGAACGGTGACACACACACACCTCTCCCCGTAATTGTTATTAGCAGCTGTTGTGACTTTTGTTATGAACAAATGTCAATGATCACCTGTGGCGTATTGTATACTGGTGTGACTTGCACACCACATCAAGATCATTATTTAATGTTGCATTCTATCTGCACATTTTCGGGAGGCAGTCTATAGTGGTGACACGCACATCTACATCCTTACAATTACAGCGGGTCTCTATATTGGCTTTATCTTCTTGAGAAATATGTACAACATTGTAATATTGAAAGTGCACAGAGGGGTTAGCCACACATTAATTGAAAATAAAAATAGTTTAGCATTTTTGTATTCTTGCCTTATCCAAGCTTTCTCATTAATGTGCACCAACTCCCTTAAATGTAACAGTGATAAGACTGTGGATCTATTGGTGGGTAATCTCTCCATCTCCTGGGGTTCTCACCTGTGGCCTTTTACCATGGGTAGTCCCTCATGCCCAGTGCGGATCGAGAAGAATCTGGGAGTGTGGCTTGATGACAAACTTACTATGGGTCATGTTATGTTATGTTAATATAACTTATCAAGCACACTAATACCTGGAGGTATCTTGGCGCTAAGGAACTACAGTAAGCCGTAAAGATTCTTGCATTAGTTCAGGAATAGACAAGTCTTCAGACTCTTTCTAAATTAGGCTAATGAACTTGTAGACCTGATATGCATAGGAAGCGTATTACATAGCTTTCCCGTGGCATAGCCAATGTTTCACACCCCCCCGCCCCCAGCTAGAGGTGCGAATCCTAGGAACCATCATAAATTTAGGACCAGTAGATCTAAGCTGTCTACTTGAGCAATACCGAGTAAAAAAATTCTTAGGAACATCGGTCCCATATTGTTCAAGGCCTTAAAAGCTAGGCAAACTTTATGCGACTTGCCATAGGAAGCCAGTGGAGCCTTCGGATTTCGGTCAAGACCGATTCATACTTGAGCAGGTTTAAGAAGAGTCTTGTGTCTGCATTCTGCGCCATTTGCAGTTTTTTCAAACGCTGTTTTTGCATATTCAGGGACAGCCCATTGCAATAATCTAATTTGGATAATACTAGTGCAGTCACTACCATCTTCCTAGAATCCATAGGGATATAAGGAAGAACCTTCCTCTGTATCTTGAGCAACTAAAAAGTGGTAGAAACCATTGCATTTCTTTGCTGGGCAAAAGTAATTTCTTGTCAGTTAAAATCCCAAGATGTTTTGCTTTTTCCAGTTGGCAACTCTCCCATCTGTGTAGGCCACCAGATGCCATCCCATCTTGGTCGGAGGTTTATTTATTTAATGAGTTTTATATAGCGCTTGCTAGACCCGTAGGTATCAGAGCACTTTACATTAGGTTACACAATGTTACAGAAAAAGATAACAATTACATATTACATCAAAAATAAGCAACACATTGAGAGAGGAAAGAAAGGTGAGGCAAATAGAGCGAAGGGGGGAAGTGGGAAGTTTGAAGGAGGAGGATAAGAGAAAAGATGGCAGGAGAGATGAAAGGAAGTCTGCCCAAAGACCGACTGGGTAGGTGACGTACGAGGAGGGAATCCACAGCCCGTCACCCCTATACCTAAACAAGGTAGCTCCATCGGGCATCAGTCAAATAGCTAGGTCTCAACTGGCGAGGGAAAGTTCACAGAAGAAAGTCCAGTGGATAAACAGGGTGGGAACTATGAGCAAGGACAGGTGAGGGCAAAGGTCAATAGCTGGAAAGAGAAGAGCGGAGAGGAGAGGGGTAGGGGATAGGGTGAAGGAGGAGGAGGGAGAAAAGGTCAGGAGAGACGCAGGATAGTTTTCCTAAAGACCGGCTGGGTAGGTGATGGTCAAGGGGGAAATCCATAGCCCATCTCCCCTTTAGCTCGCGAGGTAGCTCCACCGGGCATCAGTCAAAATGGCTAGGTCTCAACTGTCGAGGGAAAGTTCTCTGAGTTAAATATCATGGTGGGTGAGCAGGAACAGGGTCGGATGAGGGCTGATTAAGATCAGGACGATGGCCAATGATTTTGGACTAGGAGAGATAGCGCATCGAGGAGGGTCTCACTGAGGCGCCCATCTTAAGGTCAGGCATGGGGGGGACTCACACAAAAAGAGGTGCCGAGGGCCTCGGTTCATAAGTCGGCCAGTCAGGTGCTGGGCGAGGCAATGAGTAGTGGTCGTATCGTGAAGATCTTCACAGATAGCTGGGTGTATCAATAAGGATGGCAGGCAACAGGCCTGATGGACTTGCCGTCTCAGGGCAGACCAGGCACTGAGGGGAGGCACAGCCTTGGGACACTCTGGGAAATAAGCGAGTCACAACAAAGGTTGCCGAAAATCCCTATTTTGTTTTTCTCCGAATTGAGTTTAAGATAATGCTTGCCCATCCAGCTGTTAATTTCCTGCATACAGTTCCTAAATAGCAGTGCAGGGGAGGATTGCTCCTTATACGCCGCTGCCACAGTCTGTTTGTCATCAGCACATATGATGTTAGGCTAAAGCAGAAATGTTGGGTCAGCGGTGCCAGCTGTGACACATAAATATTAAAAAGGGATGGACTGAGCCAGGAGCCCTGTGGAACTCCACATGGCAGGACATAGTGTGTTGATTCAAAATATTCCAGAGTCACTGTTTGTGTTCTTTCCATAAGAAACGATGTTAACAAGGACAGAGCTAGTCCCTTTACCCCTAGCTTTCCCAGACGGGAAGATGGTGATTGACAGTGTCAGACGCCGCCAAGAGATACAAAATTATCAATGTGGCAGCACCGCCCTTGTCCATCACTGTCCTGATTTCTTGAGTAGCCTTTGTCTAGGCCGTTTCCATGCTGCGTTCTGGACAAAAACCAAATTGCGAGCAATCAAGTAGGTCATTTTCTTGAACAAACTGATCTAGTTGTTTATTAATTATTTTCTCCACTATCTTAGCTGGAAAGGGAAGCCTTATGGTCGATAATTCGGAGGATCAGTTGCATCCAGGCTCGTTTTTTTTTAACATTGGATTGATCGATGTGTCCTTCCAATTTACGGGAAAAGCTTCCTGAGGGGAACATGGTATTAATAATTTCCGTAAGCATGGGACTGACCTCCTTAACTATACTTCATATTACTGCAGGGGGGGGGGGCAAGGATCCAAAGGAGATCCGGATTTGATTTCCTTGATGAGAGTTTCCACTTGCTCACAGGTGACCAGGGAGAAAACCTGAAATGTATTTTTGCAAGGGACAGTGTTCGGGTTATACTTGGTAAGCTCCTGTGTAACGGTGGCCTCAGAGGAGTCATAAATGTTGTACATTTTGTTCCTAAACGTGGTGGCTAAATCATCACAGAAACTTTAATTGCTTTCTGTGGTCTTTTTACTAGGCAGGGAGGTGAGTTCTCTACAATCCCAAATAATTATTTTGTTGAATTCTTAGCCTTCTCAATTTGTCAAGTAAAATAACATCCTTTCTCTGCGATCGACAGTGTCTTGTATTTGGCCAGTGCAGACTTATAGTTGCTTTTTTCAAGAGTATCATATTGTGCTCTCCAACGTCTTTCCAATCCATGACAGTTTCGTTTTTCTTGTCGCAATGCTTCTCTGAACCACAGGGCAGAGGGAGATTTCCGATTACCTGACATTTTTTCAATAGGAACTGTGGCCTTGAAAGCTTCATTGAGCCAATTCGTGTATTTGCTCGCTGCCAAGTCTACATTTGTACAAAGCATCGGTCTAGACTTATCCAAATAGGTGTGGAGCATAGTCTTCTCAATCTTATTCCAGGCTTTGTAAGTATTTGAGTGGGCTTTGTCCGCAGCCACCACTGGTGCTTTGGGGATAGAGTAATTAAAAAGGGTGATATTCCATCCAGTGTGAGTCCTGCCTCATGTGCATGTTTACACTTCAATTGTGAAAGCCCTTAAGTGTCAAAAGTATCTAGAAGAGCAGCTGTGTCTTTGTCGGTTAAAACCTCCTGGTATACATTAAAATCACCCAGAATGGAAAAGTCATTGGTAGTGAGAAAACGTTCCATCAGGGAATCTAGAATATTAACGAAAGAGCTTCTAGAGACAGGGGGGTGATATAGGAGGATACCTCTAAAGGTTTTCTTTAATTCATTTCCAGGGCAACATTCAGTGCCTCACAGTGGGGGTTGCGGACTGAGGAAAAAGTGGCTCTAAAACATTCATGGGAAATCACAGCTAGCCTACCACCCCTCTTGATGGATCTATCTAAACTAGTAGATAAAAATCCTAAGGGCACTTCTGTTATGAAGTCTGGGTCCGATGCTGCATCGGCCCAGGTTTCAGTGAGGAATAGGATATCCAAGTTATAACGGAATATAAGATTTGCTATTTCATATTTATGTTTGGCTAGAGATCTAACAGTGATAGGACCACAATACACCTCTGCCACAGCTGAAGCTTCTGGGCACTTTACTAAAGGCCTCATCCCTGACATAAAACCTCTCCTGGCCGTCTGTTCAGCCGGGAGTGAAAAACCACACACACCGCTCTGCCTCTTTTGCAGAAGATCGTTGCCCACAGTAAATCTGCAGCAGTCAGGTCCAGAGATATTATGGGCCAGGCCACGCAGTTCTTTACCTGAATATGTAACAAATTCTGCCATAGTAAAACCAGGGTTTCTTGCCCTGAGCCTGTTCCAGGTGTGGACGGGCGCAGACAGGCTTGCCTTCGGCGCGCCCAAGCTAGCTAAGATATTAGTAAAGTCTCAGGCGAGTACACGCAGCAGTGCACGGAGATAAAATCACACACACATAGGGCAAACACAGCAATAGATTAAAATCAGTATGCAATTAGAATAGGTAAAACAACTTAAAAAAGATAAAGGACAGGCAGCAGGGCTTACTAAATTATCAGATTAACAAAATGGCCACTACTTGTTTTGCCATCTTGAAATGGCTCAAGAAGATTCTCTTCTGTCTTCCTACTACTACACAGATATCTGTGGTCCAGGCCTTGGTTATTTACAGACTGGACTATGGGATGTGTTACATCGGGCGTGGCAAAAATATTACTCAAACACTTCCAGATCATTCAAAATGCTGCTTCACTGCTTTTGCTCTACTCTCCTAAATTCACCTCCACAGCCAGTATATTACAAACCTCACATTGTTTACCTATTAAGTGCCATGTACATTTGAAGGCATTGTGCTATATACACAAATGCCTTTCAAACACCAGACCTGATTATCTTAGAGACTTGGTGTCTCTGTATTCTCCTGCACGCTCATTGCACTCTAGTCATAGGAGGTGGGCCATAATTCCCAAAATTAGGAAGTCCCACCAAGAAGGCAGAGCATTCTTTTTCCTTGGATCTAGACTCTGGAATAATCTACCTCCAACACTGCTGGTGTGCCATTCACTCTCTTGGTTTCACAAATCTTTAAAGACCTTGGAGTTTCAATTTTCAGAATCTTCCTAACTCAGCATTTTCTCTTGATAGTACTCTGGTTTGATCTATGTTCAATAATTGAGCCTAGCGCTGGGAAATCTTTCTTAAGTAGCCATGCACTTTGCAAATTAAGCACAATAATAATAATAATATTAATAGTAATAATAATAATAATTATAATACTAATAGTAACAATAATAATAATAATAATAATAATAATAATAATAATAATAATAATAATAATAATAATGATGCCTGAGTGGAATATTCACTCTTAGAAGCTTGGCATTGTTATGTCAGGGTTCTACATGGGGAGGATCGGCAGTGATTCCTGGGACAGATGAGTTTGCTGTGTGCCTCCAGCAGTTTGCTGGGTGTATGCTTAAATACATCTACTTGGAAAAAACTTACCTTAAGTGACATGGACTGTTGATTACGACATTGTTTTGTTGATGATGAGCAGTAGGCGAAGGAGTATCCATTTGCCACTCAGTCTTTCACAGAAACGTTTGAGCATGCCTCAGAGCACTGAAATACTATACAGATACGGCGGCATGCAGAAATGTCATTAAATAAGATTCCTCGGTGGAGTAAACTGAGTGGACAAGTGTGAAGGTACCTGTGACATGTTTAGGAAGTGATGAGCATCAGCTTGAAATGCAAACTGGATGGAGTTGATGTGGAACGCACATGCACACTGTGCAATGCACAGTATTGTGGAAAAACAGCCAGGAACATCCATTTTTTGATGAGAAGGATATGTATAGTGCAGTGGTACACTTGTTGTGCAGAGAGAGTGGTTAGCGTGCCAGTTGTCCCGCTGAGTGTAATTCTTCATGTTCATGGCAAAGAGGTGGTGCAAGGTGCTGTGAGTGACAGTTAAAGCAATCTAGGAACATTTTGGAAAGGTGTTGCAGGGATTCTGCACATACACAGAACTATGCGCAGGAAAACAGGACCTCGATGTATAGGAGCTGAACCTTCCTACCAACTTAGTACCCAAAACCGACTAGCAATAGTGTCTCATTTGTACTTCTACATAATCATGAAGCTACATATTATTAGACAACCCAGAAGACACCACTCCAGTGTTTCTCAGGAATCCAGATAGCAAGACATACCCTTTCGGTCACTCACTTGTCCACAATAAGAATTGTCATAGTCACTGTTATAGTTCAAAATGTTTATTTTAACTATCGTGCTCTGTAATGCAGTATAGGAGCCACTACCAGCAGCAAAATGCATACACCTAAAACAGTTAGCATTGTTACAATTCCGTAGATTATAAAAGGGGATGTCATTGTATAGAGACAGTGGATAAACGACTATAAGGCCTAACCACCCTCCCCTTGGTAAGAAGAAGTTTTATTATATAAAGGAAGATCTCTGGGCTTTGTCAACATACCCTATACCTTAGTGCCTAGATGGTAGTTTTACATCATAGGAACAGTATAGCTCTTCTCTCTGGAAAGGTCCCTCTCCAAGTGTGTATATAGAAACAACATGCATCCCCATAATATCAAAGGATGAGTTACCAGCAGCGCAGCTGTGTTAGCATGTTTTGTCTAGGTGCTAGGGACTGACCAGAACAGAATAACAAGGGGCATTGTTTATCGACCTTGCACATTGTGTTTAGACTAAACTGCAGGAACAGGCAAAGAACGCAGAAAGCAGACAGTTCTCATGTAAAAGGCACAAACAGAGTATTGCAAAATAAAGGCATGTAGTAATGTGCACAAAAGCAGCATCATGACAACAGTGCTCATGCTAACTTAGCAATGTTGACAATGACCCTACGGCCATATAACAAAGGCCCAAATCTTTCCATAGTAACGATAGGCAAATTTGAGGTACTTTATTGAGCTGATTTCACATACACTGATGTGCACAGCAGACAGGTCTTCTAAAGTTTCTTCACGCTGTGCTGCACAGTCTTTTCACAATGGAAGTGCATTAACTCACTAATGTGCAAAACATGTTTTGAAGTTCAATATTAGGTATAGTAATTGGAATGTGTGAGATTAGACAAAACAATTGTTTTTGCTGACATTTTTATAATTGTAATATTTTTTTATTGTTTTTTGTTCTTCAAATGAGATTACGTGTTTTGTAATTCTGCGTTTCTTGGTGACAGTTATGAATCGTAATAAGCAGCTGTAAACTGTAATTATATTATCGTATCACGATGTTAGACCTTTTAATATTCTAAGCCTTCACCTTTCTTATAAGGATGAATTTTGTACATTGTTTTAAATTGTATTCTTGGTCATTTTAATCATTGTATTAATATATTTTGTAGCTTTTATGATTCACTTTGTGATTTCGAATAAAGCTTATATTGATTGATTGATTGGTTGATTGATTGAGATTGTATGGTATTGTGGTCAGATCGGAAGTTTACTGGCAGTAGGGTGGCACTAGGTTTTACAGGTGCCCAATGGGAGTATCGGTGTTGCTTGACAATAATCCATTAGCAATATAGTGTGTGAGTGTAATTTTGTGTTTATATTGTTATTGGTCTCTTATTTGCAAATTTCCTGCCATGATACTTTGAAGGTGTGCTGTAAAGGTACAGTGTGAAATGCAGGCTGTAATTCCTCCCCTATTGCTTGGAGAGCATGGTATGATGCCTTTGAAACATATCTGGGCGTCATAGGAGCACTGCGCTTTTGCCCAGAGCATAGGATGTCACTTGCCCACCGCCTTTCCATGTCGGAAAGGCCGACATGGAAAGGCAGTGGGCAAGTGCCATCATAATCCCGATGGCAGAGCCGCGGCTGGCTCAACCGTCATTATGAGATTGTTAGTCATTCTTGCGCTCCGACAGGCTCCTTAAGCCCGTCGGAAGTGCAGCGGAATCCCCCCCGGGTTTCTCTTTAACAACGTCATTGTAGCATGGCAATCGGAGGGAAACAATCAATGTCGTACGGAAAGCCTCAGACAAGCTGTCGAATGGCTTTCCACCCGACATCAAAATTGGGCCAATAATGTTACCTATTGTTGTTAGTTTCTTATTGTTTTCATATTGCAATGTATTGAGTTTTTGTTGTAAAGGAAAGAGACATGTAGTGACCTGAGTGGAATGTCCCCTTGTGGAAGCTTAGCATTGTTATGTCAGGGTTCTACATGGAAGGATCAGCGGTGATTCATGTGACAGTTGATGTTTGCTATGGCCTCCAGCAGTTCGCAGGGTCTGCGCTTAAATACATCTACTTGGAAAAAATTACCCTGAGTGACATAGAATAATTGTTTTAGTGGAGTAATAACTGTTCACCAGCTTGTAAATCCATCTCCATTTCTAGAGGTCGTTGGTGAGCCACCCATAAGGTTGCGGTCATGGTTTGATGCATTCAAAACATATCTGGATGTTGTAGGGGCATCCGGGTTCAGTTCTGAAAGAAAACATATTTATTGATACACTCCCTGTGGTTTGAATGGCATTCCATTTTCAAGTACTTTCCTGAAACTGAAGTGAATAAGGGAGAGGTGTTGGTAGAATATGTGGAGGCAGTAAGGAGACTAGAAAAGAGATTCAACGTGGATCTAGTTTAATTGTACTATGCCACAAATCTTTCATGAGAAATAACTACCAGTTAAAAGTGTTGATACATTTCTGTCTGCCTTGAGGAGGTTGGTGTATGAGTGGCGGTAAGGGGGACGGTGGCAGCTTCTTCCCGACTCCGCTTGGCGCCATACTCTGAGCATAGTTGCTCTTTCGGTGTTTTAATATCTAAATCGGCTCCGTGAGCTTATGGAAATTTTATGTTTAAAAGTTGCATTTATTTTTAAATTGGATTGAAACTGAACTTATTAGTGGCACGCTGTTCAAAATACCGCATACTCACACGCATTTGAGGGACCAGCTCCTACGGTAGCTTGACCTGTGCCTGCACGCCCGGTTCGACCCTCTACCCAATCACGGGTGCGGAAGGCGGGGCAGAGCCAGGCACATTCAGGGGGGCGAGCGGTTAGCGCTCTAGCTCTCCCCTACTCTAGGGATATAAAGGTAGCGAGGAGGCACCTGATTTTGCGGTAAGGGGGACGGTGGCAGCTTCTTCCCGACTCCGCTTGGCGCCATACTCTGAGCATAGTTGATCTTTCAGTGTTTTAATATCTAAATCGGCTCCATGAGCTTATGGAAATTTTATGTTTAAAAGTTGCATTTATTTTTAAATTGGATTGAAACTGAACTTATTAGTGGCACGCTGTTCAAAATACCGCATACTCACACGCATTTGAGGGACCAACTCCTACGGTAGCTCGACCTGTGCCTGCACGCCCGGTCCGACCCTCTACCCAATCACGGGTGCGGAAGGCGGGGCAGAGCCAGGCACATTCAGGGGGGCGAGCGGTTAGCGCTCTAGCTCTTCCCTACTCGAGGGATATAAAGCAACTCGTCGGCTACAACGCGCAGTGTTGACACGCAGTGTGGCGCCTACTCCTGCGCCTAAGACGAGCCGAAGACTAGCCCGTCTGCGCCCGTCCGCGACAGGACGAGACCAGGGGCAGGGGGCTATGGCGGACTGCATCTTTCGTCAGGAGATACCCTCCAGCAGCAGGCTTATATATACCAGACAGACATTACTGGATATTGATAGGTACGCTCCTATACTATGCACCCACAGGGTGGGAACCAATCTAGAGGGGCCTTTCTCTTGTTGGGGGTGTCATGAGCAAATTTCCATCTGCGCTGAAACAGGACCAAGTCAGTCACGGTTTCGGTTACCGGTCCCTAATATACACCATGCAGGGCTGAATGATACTCCTCCTAAGGGCTCAACTCTAGACTGTAAGAGCTTATTATGCAATATCCGCTCCCTAGTTAGACATGCAACCCAGGTATGGGATCTCAGAACATCTGAGAGACCACATTTATGTTTCCTTACTGAGACATGGCTGAAGCCACATACTATCCCGGCCATAACACTGGGGGTACCGCTAGGGTATAAAATGGTGAGGCTGGACCGCCCAATTAAAACAGGAGGGGGGATAGCCATTGTGTTCAAACAGGAGATGGATGTTATCATTACTGAGACAGTGTGTACTCCCCAGATGGAGCTCCTGATCTTTAGAATGAATCCCAGCTCAAGGGAAACTAGGAAGGGAGCTTTAGTCTACCGGCCCCCAGGTCCGAGTGAGAATTTTTCTATTCAACTTGTTGAAGCTTTGGCACACCATGTGCAGGAGAATTCGGATTTCCTTCTGGTAGGGGATTTTAACGTCCACAGTGAAATTGCTAACTGTGCTGAGGTTAAGACTCTATTAACCGACTTGGGCACATTGGGGCTCAAAAAGATAAATCAGGGGCCTACACACTCGGCAGGCCACACACTGGACTTAGTGTTGTCTAATTCAACTGCCATAAAATGTATGCCTCCCACCCAAGTGGAATGGACAGACCATTCCATCATTGGATTTTACACCCGCACCAACTATAAACTGAAGGCCACACAGACGGTGATGGCAGACATCAGGAGACCCTGGCACAAATTAACACCAGAGGGTTTTAGGGGGAAATACATTGAACCCAGTTGTAATGGATGTGGGGGCAATGTTACCACTGCACTGTGTAAGTTTGAGGAAGCAGTGACAGTGGCTATAAACGATGTTGTACCTTTGAGAACATTTAAACCTCGAGCTGCTCCCAAACAAGAAGTTTGGTTCACGGATGACCTGAGACAGTTAAAACTAACTACGAGAAAGTTAGAAAAACTATGGAGGGTTACACGCAAGGCTGAGGATAAGGAGAACCACAGGAGTTCTCTAAAAAGCTATCATAAAGCCATTCGGGCTGCACGAAAACATCATATAGCAGCCCAATTATCAGCGGCAGGTAAAAATGCAAAAGTTCTAAATCAAGTTCTACAAACCTTTACTAAGCCCGCTGCTTGTGAGACCGTGGAGATAGCATCTCAGGAACTCTGTGACAATATCTCTAAGTTTTTCACCAGAAAGATTGAGGGTATATATGATAAAATCTTAGCCTCTAAGGATAATAGTAATAACATGGCCACAGCTGACAACATGGTTCAGTTACCCACTGGAGCACAAGTGAACTGCGTCAGTAAGCTCGCAGAATTTCCTCCCATATCAATGGAGGAGGTAATTGCCTTAACTACTCAAATAAAGAGCGGGTGCCCCTCAGATATCATTCCGGCACGCATCATGCCATTATTGGCTAATGACCTGGGTGCAGGAATTCGACACGTATTTAACCTGTCCCTGAGCACAGGGGAAGTTCCCCCGGATTGGAAGCGTGCACTGGTGAGACCACTGAGGAAAAACAACACCATCCCCTGGACTGAATTGACAAACTTGAGACCAATTTCACTCCTTCCATTATTAGGGAAGCTTACTGAGAAGTTTGTTAATCGGCACTTGTCGAATTATATCGAAAGTGCTGGGGGGCTAGACCCCTCCCAGTCTGGGTTCAGGCTGAGACACAGCACCGAGACCGCCTTGCTGTCCGTCGCTGACGATCTTCATATGCTACAGGATAGAGGTTTTTCCGTTATCCTGGTGCTTTTAAATCTGTCAGCGGCGTTTGACACTGTGTCATATGACATCATGACCGCCAGATTAAGTGACATCGGGCTGGAAGGCAAGGCGCTGGCCTGGCTAAGGAGTTTTCTCACAAAGCGTACCCAAAGTGTCATCTTGGGTCCGTACCGGTCGGAGGAGGTGGAGATCTCAAAGGGGGTGCCGCAGGGCTCTTGTTTGAGCCCCACGTTATTTAACATCTACCTGGCCCCCCTGGCTAACATCATGAGATCCCACGGTTTCATCCCGGTATCGTACGCGGACGATACTCAACTCCTCTTTCCGTTTAAAACGCTGACATCTGAAGTGCGAAACTCCTTTGCCCGGGGGATGAAAGAGGTGGCCCACTGGATGGCATCAAACTTTCTGCAGTGCAACGTTTCCAAAATGGAGGTGATGCTCTTTGGAGAAGCTAAACGCCTGTGGACTCCTGACTGGTGGCCTCAAGATCTGGGCCCAGTCCCTGAGCCCAAACAGGTTGTGAAAGATCTTGGAGTAAAATTGGATCAGGAGCTCTCCTTGAAACAACATGGAAACCAAGTGGTCGGCTCCTGTTTCCATGTCATTGGGCTTCTCCGGAAAGTATTCCCCCTGCTCCCTGATACCACCAGAAGAACTTTGGTACAGGCGCTCGTGTTGAGCAGACTAGATTATTGCAATGGATTGCTGCTAGCTGCCAACGAGGGGATTATTTCAAGATTACAGGTTGTGCAAAACACTGCTGCACGCCTTGTTCTTAATGCTCCTGCTCGTACTCCATCTAAACCCCTGTTAACCAAACTTCACTGGCTTTCAGTGAAACAGAGGGTGATGTTTAAATCATGCTGTGTCATTCATAAGTGCCTCACAGGGAAAGGACCCGACTACCTGACTAAAAAGTTTAATTTATATGTCCCCTCCCGATCTCTTAGATCAGGAGATCGAGAATTGCTATGTGTCCCCAGGATTAAGAAGACAATACAAGGGGGAAGGGCCTTATCAGTGGCTGGCCCAAAGTTGTGGAATAATCTCCCCATAGAAATCAGACAATGCAGAGATCATCTTCCTTTCAGGAAAAAACTAAAAACTTTTCTCTTTCAGCACTAGGCCATCTATCTAGGGAGGAAGGTTTTATGATTGAGTCCTCTTTGTTCACAGATGAGGCCAGAGGCGCGGAGATACTCCTTCGGGAGTCGATTCCCAGCGCGGTATAAGTTTGCAAATAAAATAAATAAATAAATAAATAAAATAAATAAGTGGCAATTTGATATTTTTTCCAATCAGTTGATGCGCAACCAGTTCATTGGACATTGTTAAGATAGATCTACCCAGCAGAAGCTGTTGTCTTTGGGTAATCCATTGTTAGAAAAGATTTTGCGGATTGACAAAAGCATTGAAATTTCCTAACAGTCTATTAAGGAATTAGATAACAGCGTCAAAGGTGTAATAGTGGTACAATACAAGGAAGTGAAAAATGCTACAGAAAGGAAGTGCCCAAAAGTTAGTTCTAAACAGATTAGAAGTGTTTTCAATCAACCTATTTCAGGTATGGGAATTCTACACATACCAAAGGGGTAGGGCATTTCCAGCCAGGAATGTATCTTTTAGGAATTGTGTCAAAATAGGCCATTTTGCTAAAGTTTGTCAAGGGCAAAAAAGATAAAATGACAGAATGGCTGATGTAATCAGGGAGAGGTCGGAAGAACGGACAAAGAAATAGCTTAGTAGTAAGAGGAGGATCTAAGGGATATGGTTTTGGTGGTCAGAGGGTCAGAGACAGTGACATGACCATGGGAGATCCCTCCATCTGAGTTGATCACTATGTGAATATCACTATTGGAGATAAGATGGTGTGGCTTCTGGTGCCAGAATAACAATGGTCACTCAGGGATTATATGATGAGGTATGGTCAGGTAGGAGATTAGAGCCCCCTGACCATGCCCCAGAGTCTTACGAAGGAAGGAGGATTAATCTATCTGGTTTTTTTTTAGGATAGAATTTTGTTTGGTGGGAGGAAGATCTTTGGAAAAATCTATGTGGCTATCAAGAGGCTTTGCCTTTTGTGATGGTTCCATCAGATGCTTTTCAAAATGGTATTGAGATATGGTATATGGAAAACATGTGTCTGTTGTGAGTGAAAATAGTGCTGAGGCTCTTAGGAGCAAGTTCCCCGCTGTTTTAACGGGCAGTCTGGGTACCATTGAAAATTTCCACCACAGGATTAAAGTCAAGGAGGGAGTACTTCCTGTCAAGCACAATTGCATAGCGCACCGTTTTTAGTCGGGGATGATATGGAAAAAAATTTAAATCCTTATGTGAGAAAGGTATAATTGAGCCTTTAGAGTCTTCCACATGGCTGTCACCACTTTTTGCTGTGTGTGAGCACAGTGGTGAGTTAGGAGTCTGTGTTGACTTAAGAAGCCTAACCCAAGCCATTTGTATAGACTCACATTTATTACCCAATATTCCAGAGCTGTTGGCACAAATTGGTGGGGCTACATTTTTCAGTTAACTGGATTTAGCTTCCGCTTATCATCAATATGTGTTGGAACCTAGCTCCAGACATTTCACTGTGTTTCTTTCTCCCATTGGAACTTTCCAAAACTGCGAGATGCCTTTCGAACTGGTTTCAGTTACTTCTTTTTTTCAAAGATTCATGCACCAGATCTTTCATGGGATGAAGGGTGTTGCTGTTTTCCAAGATGCTGTCATCATATTTGCAGCCACTGAAGAAGCACATACAGCCATACCTGAGCGGGTGTTCTTTAAACTACAAGAAAGGGTTTTGGCTCTTAAAACTGACAGATCTGAATATTTATTTAAACCAAGGTAGCGAATCTAGACCATTTAGTTTTAGGGAAGGCACTGAAGCCAGGCCAGGATTAATAGAAACCATTATTGATGCACCTGCGCCCAAGGACAAAAGTAGGCCTGAAATCATTTATGAGAATCCGTGTCATTGGGCGTCATTGGCGAAATGCTGAAAGAGTGGTGAGGTGCAAAGGGGGAGCAGCCCTAGATAAAAGTTCAAAGTGAACTTTCTTGTCAAGCACCAGGTCTGTTTGCCCCAGTAGGAGCAATCAATCAATCAAAGTACTTGTAAAGCGCACTACGTACCCGTAAGGGTCTCAAGGCGCTGAGGGGAGGGGGGAGCTGCTAATGCTCGAAGAGCCAGGCCTTGAGAGCCTTCTGAAGGTAAGTCCTAGGTCTGCCGTAGGTCGGTCGGGAGGGTGTTCCAGGTCTTGGCGGCGAGGTAGGAGAAAGATCTGCAGCCGAAGGTCTTTCGTTGGACGCGGGGAACAACTGCGGTGACGAGGCTGGAGGAGCGGAGCTGGCGGGTGGGGATGTAGAAGTTGACTCTGCTGTTCAGGTAGGCTGGTCTGGCGTTGTGGAGTGCTTTGTGTGCGTGGGTGAGGAGCTTGAAGGTGATCCTCTTGTCGACGGGGAGCCAGTGTAGGTCTCTTAGGTGGGGAGTGATGTGGTTGCGGCGGGGGACGTTGAGGATCAGTCGGGCAGAGGCTTTTTGGATGCGTTGTAGTTGACACAGGTGTTTGGCTAGGATTCCTGCTTAGAGAGCGTTGCCATAGTCCAGCGTTCTGCTGACGAGGGCCTGTGTCACTGTTCTTCTTGTTTTGGTCGGGATCCATTTGTAAATCCTGCGGAGCATGCGGAGGCTTTTGTAGCAGGAGGAGGAGACGGCGCTGACCGGCTTAGCCATGGAGAAGGAGGAGTTGAGGACCATCCCTAGGTTGCGTGCGGGGTCGGTGGGTGTGGTGCTGTTCCCAGCGTGGTCGGCCACCAGGTGTCGTTCCAGGCTGAGGGGGTGGGTCCGAGGATGAGGACCTCTGTATTGTCCGAGTTCAGCTTCAAACGGCTGTTCCTCATCCAATTGGAGATGGCATTCATTCCCTCAGGTTGGTTTTGGCCGTGTGTGGGTCCTTGGTGAGGATGAGTTGGGTGTCGTCGGCATAGGAGATGATGTTGAGGTCATGTTGGCGGGCCATTTGTGCGAGGGAGGCCATGTAGACATTGAACAGCGACGGGCTGAGGGAAGAGCCCTGGGGGACACCGCAGATGATGTCCGTGGCTTCGTATTGGAAGGGTGGGAGGCGGACGCTCTGGGTTCTGCCGGAGAGGAAGGACGTGGTCCAGTCGAGGGCCTTCTCTTGGATTCCGGCTTCTTGGAGGCGTGACTTTAGAGTGCGGTGGCAGACCGTGTCGAAGGCAGATGACAGGTCCAGGAGGATGAGGGATGATGTTTCGCCGTTGTCTAGTTGGCACCTGATGTTGTCTGTGGCAGCGATGAAGGCTGTCTCGGTGCTGTGGTTTTGTCTGAATCCGGACTGGGAGGGGTCTAAGATGTTGTTGTCTTCGAGGTGGTGGGCCAGTTGCATGTTGATTATTTTTTCGCTGACCTTTGCCAGGAACGGGAGGATGGAGATGGGCCGGTTGTTCTTGAGATCCTTGGGGTCCGCTTTAGGTTTCTTGAGGAGTGCGCAGATTTCGGTGTGCTTTCAGCTTTCTGGGAATCTGGCTGTTTCGAAGGAGATGTTGATAACCTTTCGTAGTTGGGGTGCGATGGCTGTGTCTGCTTTGTTGAATACGTGGTGAGGGCATGGGTCCGACGGGGATCCTGAGTGGATGGAGTTCATGACCTTGCGTGTCTCGTCGTCGTTGTCGTTGGACCAGGAGGTCAGACGGCTGGTGCTGGTGGTGTTCGCAGGGGGGTGGAGTCTGGCATAGTCGGGGTGGTCGTGGTGTTGAAGCTGTCATGGATGTCAGCGATCTTGCAGTGGAAGAAGGTGGCCAGTGAGTCGCACAGTTCTTGTGAGGGCAGGATGTCATTGGTGTTGGCGCTGGGGTTGGAGAGTTTCTTCATGATGCTGAAGAGCTCTTTGCTGTTGTGTGTGTTGTTCTCCAGGCGGTCTTTAAAGGAGGATTTCTTGGCTAGTCCGATGAGGTGGTGATGTCTGCGGGTGGCGTCCTTGTGGGCTGCGCGGCTGTCCGGTGTGCGTTCGTGGAGCCATTTCTTCTCCAGTGTTCGGCATGCGCGTTTGGAGGTCTAGAGCTCGTCGGTGAACCAGGTGGCTTTCTTGCTGGTGTGACTGTTAGAGGGATTCTGGAGAGGTGCAAGGGTGTTGGCGCAGTCGTTGATCCACTGTCTGAGGTTACGGGCGGCGGCGTCTGGGTCGGTGGGGTCGGTGGGTGGGTTCTGGGCGAGGCTGGAGGTCAGCTGTTCTTTGGTGACTTTGCTCCAGTGGCGGTGGGGCAGCAGTTGGGTGCGGTGGTGCACGGTTTGTTTCTTGAAGGTTAAGTGGATGCGGCGGTGGTTGGTCCAATGGAGCTCGGTGGTATGGTGGTAAGTGACGTGGGTGCTAGTGGAGAAGATGGGGTCCAGTGTGTGTGCGACGCCGTGGGTAGGTGCAGTGACGAGTTGTTTGAGGCCGAGGTTGGCGAGGTTGTTAATCAGGGTGGTGGAGTTGGTGTCATTGTTGTTCTCGAGGTGGAAGTTCAGGTCTCCAAGGAGGATGTAGTCATGGAGACGAGTGCGTGGGTGCTGGCGAGGTCGACAATGGAGTTGCTGAACTGTGCCCGCAGTCCTGGGGGCCTGTAGATGAGTGTTCCTCTAAGGGTGGTGTTGGGGTCGGTGAGGATCCGGAAGTGCAGGTGTTCGGCGGTGTTGAGGGTGTCATCTGCGTGGGTGGAGGCCTTGAGGATCGACTTCTGGACGATGGCTATTCCTCCTCTGGTTCCGTTGGCGCGATCCCTACGGGTGATCTTGTAGCCGTCCTGGATGGCTATGGCAATGTCGGGCGCCGAGGAGTCGTTCCACCAGGTCTCGGTCAGGAAGGCGACGTTTGGTTTGGTGGTGTCGAACAGGTCTCAGAGCTCGACGGCGTGTTTGCGTGTGGAGCGGGTGTTGAGGAGTATGCAGCGAAGGTGGTTGGGTCCGGTCCTAGGAGTATTGGTGGCTCTGTCACAGGTGTAACAGCAGGTGCGGCAGGAGAACGGTCCGTGGGTGCAATTCAGGGCGGCCTGGAAACAGCGGTGGTTTCGGCCAGCATTAAGGGCGTGGAGGGTGCTGGCGTTGTAGCGGAGTGTGGTGGCGTGGCGGTTGCAGGGTCCAGGGGTTCTGGCGAGGTCCAGGCGCAGATGGGCGCAGACGGGCTTGCCTCTGGCACGCCTCCAAAGAGCCTGCGGCACGGCCGCACAGCGGCCACCATTTAAGGCGAGGTGGGAGGGAGGAGCAGCTGGGAGGCGGGAGTGGGGCGGGATACAGAAATAAAAGGGGGCGTGGCTGCAGGGGAGCAGCGGCGGGAGCGGGGGCAAATGCGGGGGATCTAGAAGCGAAGGGGGGGTGCGGCTGGAAACAGGGGGCACAGAGGGACAGACAAAGGGCAAAGAACCCGAAAAACAGTACAAACAAAACAAAATCACAAAATTATAAGAGTGGCAGAGCCAACAGAGCTGCTCAGCGCAACAGAGCAGCGGCGAACTCACGAGACAGGAGGCAGCAGAGGGGAAGGCACGGGCACAACTGATGGAGCTGTGCGGCGTGTGGTGCGACCTCGTCTGCAAGCAGGGTATGGGGTCGCTCTCACCACCACGCAGCGGCGACCATTTAAGGCGAGGTGGGAGGGAGGAGCAGCTGGGAGGCGGGAGCGGGATGAGATACAGAAAGAAAAGGGGCGTGGCCGCAGGGGAGCAGCGGCGGGAGTGGGGGCAAAGGCGAGGGATCTAGAAGCGAAGGGGGGGTGTGGCTGGAAACAGAGGTCACAGAGGGACAGACAAAGGGCAATGCACCCAAAAAACAGTACAAACAAAACAGTATCACAAAATTACAAGAGTAGCAGAGCCAGCAGAGCTGCTCAGTGCAGCAGAGCAGCGGCAAACTCACGAGGTAGGAGGCAGCAGGGGGGAAGACACGGGCACAACTGGTGGAGCTGTGCGGCGTGTGGAGCGACCTGGCCTGCAAGCATTAGCAAAGTGTATGGAAATGATGGAGGTTTCCGGCATCTTCGCAGAAGAGTTCACCCTAGAAGGTTGTACATTTGCTACAGATAATTTGTTATATGATCTGGAAATTTCTCTTTTTTCACAAAGGGTCAAGTAGGACAATTATAATGTATTTGTGTTTTTCTCTGGGCAGTTTAAGCTGTTTACCAACTGTTTACCATTTGTAATTTTGTTGTTTTGTTTCATTGTTTGTATATCATTGGATTATTATTTCATGTGTTTGCTTGGTAAAGGGAAAAGTATTGTGGTTTTCTGTCATGCTTGTCAGCATTCTTCACTTTGGAATGTCATGACATCGGAGTGAAGACTGTCGTGATTCAAGAGGCGACAGTTGAACAAGACTGAGAGGATCGATTGAAAAGTTTTGTGTGCACCTCTGTGGCAGCTCCTTATTTCTTGACCAGTGCTAATAAAGTCTACTGGCACCATTTACTTTGTGTCTATCTCCTCGCTACGACACACTTCTACCTCAAAAGAATGGCAGAATTTTCATCTGAAATAAACCACCAAACAGGTAGTTAACCATAAATAACCGGAGCGTAACGCAAGCCTCTGCAGCCCATGTAATGCATTGAGGACCCCCCCTTCTAGAAGCCCTTTTTCAGCCCAAGACCTATGTATATCAATGAGATATGAGAGCTGGAGTGGCCCCTTACTGCCTTTGCAGGAACCCCACATCCGTTTACATTTGGCCCCGGCCACTGGTAATAGGGTAGGAGGTCAGCCGCAAAATTAGAGGAAACCGCTCCTCTGCCGCTCTTGTGGCATCGACAGACCACTCCTACTGGGCCTAAATGACAACCTTTTTTCTGGCCGTGGAATTATAGAGGCTTTATTTACTTTTGTTAGTTCTAGCCACATGATGATGATACATTCTTCTAGAGGTATGAAGGCAGATTCAAGTTAATTACTTAGAAAGCAATTCAGCATGTTTTAAAGTGATTCTCATTGGCAGGAGAAAGGTTTTACATCCACTGCTATTCATCTGCAGCTGTTTCAATGAGAGGTAAGATTTTTGTTTACATTTCAAATCACTTCAGCTGGGATACAAGTAGCATGCCCTCGAACTACTAATGACATAAAACCTTTTAGCGGTACTTGATGTTTCAATTCTTTATTGAGTTTTCCATGACTGTACCTTTCAAAAATATACAGTCAAATCGCTACTGAAGGCGAGGAAACCAACAGGGTAGAATGCAAACCATTATCCATCTGTAGACCAGACCTCCATGGACGACCCGTATAAAATGAAGAGAAATACCAAGAGCAGCTGAGAATAAATCTCCAAGAGCATACACAGGGAATGGGCAAGCAGGCAACAAATACTAGCAGCACATGACAGGTTCAATCGACTGGCATCAGAGCACTCGCTCACCCTTTCTAAAAAAAATAGCGTGCATTAATATTCAGACAAATATTTGCGCAAATTACTCTTGATGAAAGGGTTTGTGTTTATTTATGAAATTATGGTTTCGTCTTTTAAAAATCACCAACATTTGCGCCATTAGCCCCCATCTCTAATCATGACATCCTTACAACTGATTTCCTAATATTTTTTTTAACTTTATTTATCAAGTTTTTGGAAAAGATATCGCAGAGCACAGAATATAATGACATTATGTAGTAGGTACGTTTCGACAACGGCAGTTCAATACAGTCAACAGTGTATAACAGCTCAGCACATCATTGACACAGTGTAATAGCAAATTTGTGAATGTAATGACCCTTTCAACCCACACCCGTTGGCTCCTTACCCTGTCCTTGTTGTGTAGGGGAAAGTTGTTGCTGTGAGGTCAGGAAAGTGCGGAATGGTCTCCAAATATCTCTGGGCCCGATTCACAAAATGAATTTAAGACTCAATCCTAAACTTACTACTATTTTGGTATTCACAGAATGCACTTACTACTTTTGGTATTCACGGAAGTTAGGATTTTGTCTTAAGTCTGTCTTAAGTCTGTCTTAAGTCTGTCTTAAGACAAACTTAAGACAAAATCCTAACTTCTGTGAATACCAAAAGTAGTAAGTTCATTCTGTGAATACCAAAATAGTAGTAAGTTTAGGATTGAGTCTTAAGTTCATTCTGTGAATCGGGCCCTATGGGTCTAGAAGACCCCGGAACGGTACTGGCATACATATCACTTTTTGTTGTGCAAGTTGCCATGCTTTGCAGCCATCCCTTTGTCGACGGAGCTCTCCTACGACCCCAAAATATCGCAACTTCTCTTTTAGCTAAAAGTAGGGAAATCGCAGCAAATCTACGAACCTTTAAAGGGATTTGTACCACATACCCTAAGAGCGCTATCTCTGGCAGCGGTTCCATCGAAATATGAATCATTGTACTAATGTGTTTGTGGATTTCTACCTAGAAACCGTAGACCCGTGGGCAGCCCCAGGCCATATGTGCTAAGTCTGCTTGAGGTGCTCGGCAGTGCTGACATGAGTGCGGTCTGGAGGGGTCTATCTTGTGTGTTCTAATGGGCGTGGCATAGAGTCTGCTCGGGAATTTAAAATGCAGAAGTCTGTGTTTGCTATTTAGCAACACCGTCCCAGTAACCCTGCAGCATGCTAACCATTGCTCGTCAGTAATTGAAGTGCCCAGATCAGACTCCCAGGCGGAGCGGACCCTCGTGTCGTCTATTGGCATCACAGCGGAGGAAGCCTTATAAAGCTGTGGTATGAGGTATAGCCTCTTTTCGCTGGTTATCACCAATGTTAGAGGGGGAAAGGAAGGTGGTTCCAGCGGGTATTCTGGGAACTTGCTACGTAGCACTGACCGCCATCTGGCCAGCACAAACCTGTCCATGAACGTAGCCTCTGAAAGCTCGGGCATATCCTCCAGATCGAAGATATGACCAGTGGGAAAGAGATCTCCCATTGTGCGGAAATTGAATTTGGTGCAAGTCTTTTGGACTAGTTTTTCGGAGGTGATGGGTAATAATTGAACATTCGGTAGAGGGAGGGAGGAGGAATATAATGTGGGTAATTCTACTGAGCTTAAGCCATGCCCAGCTGGTGGTGTAGACCTGCTGTATACTTTTGGAATCACGGGGAATGCCCGAGGGTAGAACCGAGGCAAGCACATCAGGGAGAACAAAGTCAGATTCTGGGAGGAGGTAGGTAATTCTGTCATCGGGGTGATACCAGGCATGTGCAAAACTGGCCTGTGCAGCCAGATAGTATAAATGCAAATCAGGTACTCCGTATCCACCCCGCTCATAAGGAAGCGCCATCACTTGCCATCGTACCCTAGGCGTCTTATTTCCCCACACTAATTTGATCAGTAAGGACTGTAGAGCGCTGAAGAATTTATTGGTTAGGGGGATTGGGATGTTCTGAAATGAATACAAAAATTTGGGGAGGACTACCATTTTTATCAGGGCAACGCATTCCGCTATGGAGAGTGGAAGTTTAAGCCAGGAGTCTATTCGTGTCTCCAGTTGGGAAGTCGCTACCCCGCAGTTGCGGCGCACTACCTGCTCGGTATCTCGGTGAATGTGAACTCCTAAGTATTTTACTGAGTCATCGCACCAATCTAATGGGAATTCCGAGGCCCAACGAGACGTTCCTGCAGTGAGTGGGAAGACTACTGATTGACACCAATTGATTAGTAGGCCGGAAAAACTGCCAAATCGGAGGATCTCTCTAAATAACGGGTCGAGATTTGTTTGGGGATCATAAACATATAGAATTGTGTCATCTGCATATAATGAGACTAATAAGGGGCCTGTCTGAAATACTAAACCTCTATGGAGATGCTTTTCTTGGAAGTGTAAAATCAATGTGACCATTGCTAAAATAAATAATAAGGGGGAAAGAAGGCATCCCTGGCGCGTTCCTCGTGATAGATCGAAGGGGACAGAGAGTGTCCCGTTTAGTCGGAGCCTGGCTGTAGGACGTGTGTAAAGTAGGGCCATAGTTGCTATAAAACCCTGGGGCATACCCATGCGCTGCATCACGGAAAGGAAAAAAGGCCATTCTAGTGGGTCAAAAGCTTTCTCGGTGTCCAGTAAAATCGCCGCGGCAGGCGTCTCTGGGTCTAATCTGTGTAGAGTGTTAAATAAGGTTCGAAGGTTGAAAGCAGGGGATCGGTGTGGAACGAATCCTGATTGGGCTGGGGAAATTATCGATTCCATGAGGAGGGATAGGCGACATGCCAATGCTTTCACTAAGATTATATAATCTAAATTTAGTAATGATAAAGGTCTATAAGAGCTACATTGGAGAGGATCTTTGCCGGGTTTTGGAAGCAATATTATTACAGCCTTTCTCAAAGTAGGGGGAAGCTGCTGGGTCTCCAGGGCCTCTGTGTATACGTCTAGTAAGTGTGGGATCAATAAGTCCTTGTATGCTTTGTCAAATTCGGACGTGAAGGCATCTAACCTAGGGGCTGTGGATGTGTTCAATGCATCAATGGCCATGTGTATGCTGTCTGCAGTTATGGGTTCCGCTAAAAAATCTTGCATGCATTTTTCTAGGTAAACTAATGCTATTTCTGAAAGGTATTTCTCCTGACCAGAGTGGTCAGATCCCAGTTTTGTATTATATAGTGTTTTGTAATAGGACAGTAATTCCTCCTGTATCAACAGGGGGTCTGTGAGTGTGGGACCCTCACCCGATTGTAATTCTGTGACGAATGTTTTCGAATAGGGAGGTCTAAGCATCTGCGCTAAGATTCTGTCGGGATGATCCCCCTCACCGTATACTTTGCGCTGTGGTATTTACCCATGTATAAAATTTCCTTGTCAGCTGTTTCCCTATACTACAGGAGCAGAGTTGCCCTCTTGACTTCATAGTCGGGATCCGCAATCGTCCTTTGTGAAGCGTCTAGCCTAGTCAGGTCTGTTTCTAAACGGGAAAGTGTGTGTCGTAAATCTCTAAGCGTCCCAGCACTCTTCGAAATACACACGCCTCTCATGTAGGCCTTGAAGCCCTCCCATAATACCGCCACAGAGTCCACCGAGCCCGTATTTATATCAAAGTATTCTTCAATGGCCACATAGAGTTCCTCCCGGAATTGTTCGTCATCTGGTGCACGTGTCAGGAACCTCCACTTTCGTTCATACCCTTCAGGGCGGGGGATAAATAGCCCCAACAGAACTGGAGAATGGTCAGAGTAAGATCTGGACAACATATGTATGTCACAGAACTATCTGGAAAACTCAGGGGAGGCTAGCCAGTGGTCGAGCTATGTCCAAGTGTTACTCTCACCTGTATAGTGCATATGTGTGGTGTGTTTTGGGTCACGTATCCGCCCCAGGTCCATTAAAGAGAGGCGGTCGCACAAGGAATGCAGGGCTTTGCGTGCTTTAGGTTTCGGGTCAGGGGCTTTTGATGTACTGTCTAGAAGAGGGTTAAATTTAATGTTAAAGTTTCCTCCCAGCAACAGGGATACGGGTCCCAGGTGTAATAGCTTCGCATATAGGTTATGAAAGAAATTAGGGGTGTCAGTGTTGGGGCCATATATATCCTATCGCAATCTTGTAATAATAAAGGGTGCCCACTACAATAACAAATCTACCAGAATCGTCATGCACAACAGAATGGCATTTGAAGGGGAGTCGCTTGTGAACCAGGATAGCCGTACCTCTGGCATAATTGCTGTAATTAGTGAAAAGCAGTGTGGGCCCCATGAGGCTGCAAACCGGGACCCGTATACGGGGGGAGGTGAGTCTCTTGTATCAGTGCAATGTCTAAATTGTGTTGATGCAAATAATGTAGGACTTGCCACCATTTCCGGGTGTCGTTCAGGCCTCTAACGTTCCATGTAGCCAGGGTAATGGTGGATGGGCCAGTATTGTGTCCTACATGTGCCATAGCTGCGTGATACTTGCCATGAAGAAGAACAGCCTACGTCCGTACTCTGCCAATGAGTAAATGGTCATACAATGTTTGAACTGCAATGCAAAAATAATAGTTCCCATTCCACCTCCCCCCACCCAGCCTTCCCGCCTAGTCGGAGAGGCTATAACCATTTGCCAACACTAACCCACAGTACCCAAAACAGACGATATGTGTTTTGAACTAAACCATTGGGGTACATGATATACAATGAGCACAGATTAGGGGTGTACACCAAATAGGGGGACGTTCGCTATCCAGCAGTCAATTAACCAAGAACAAATAATGTCAGTGCATCATAAAACACTATTAAGGTGCACCTTCGGCAACAATGTCTTAAAGGATATGTGTTCAGCTGGGGTCGGACGTGGAAAACAGGTCCACCCTGGCAGCTGATCCACTCGGGGGGGAGGAGGCAACAGAGTCAGGCAAGCTTTTGTCTTTGAGTTTATAGGTACGGCAGAAGTCCTGAACCTCCGCCGGACTTTCAAATATACGGGAGCGACCATTGATTTCCACACGTAGCCTTGCGGAGTACAGCATTCCGTATCTCAGTCCCAAGTTCCTAAGGGCAGCTTTAACTCCCTGAAATTTCCTCCTTGCGTCTTGTACCATAATGGTAAACTCAGGGTACAGAGATAGTTTGGAGCCCTGCCAGTTAAGCTCTCCCTTCTCTCTGGCCCTCCGTAATGCAGTGTCTCTGTCTCGGAAGTTCATTATCCTGGCAATGATGGCTCTTGGAGGGAGGCCGGGATTGGGTCTTGGGCCGAGTGACCTATGGGCGCGTTCCACCACAAAGCTTGGGGTGAATACCTCCTTTCCGAAAAGTTCTATCAGGATAGTTTCCACCAGATTGTCCATGCGTCGAGACGCCGTGGACTCCAGCACGCCTACAAGGCGTATGGAATTGCGGCGACTCCTGGCATCCAAATCCGCGTTCTTTATTGGCAGTATTCTCTCCATCCTGTCGACTCTCTTCAGGGATTGAGCCATGCCGTCCTCCAGATCAGATGTTCTAGACTCCACCACATCCAGACGTCGATCATGCACTTGGAGTTTGGCCCCCCAGATCAGCCATTTGTTTGTCGAGGGTGTCAAAACGGACATCCAGTGCCTTGAATCCTGCCCGCATTTCCAGTAACAGGGGGCCCAATTGTCCCGCATCTTCCACGGACGTGGAAGGATTTTGGCCGCCGGTCGCCATGGTGGGTGGTGGGCCCTTGTTCGCGTCCTCCGGCTTCTCAAATGAGAGCTGAGCTTGTTTTTGAATCTTTGCGGCCCATGCAGCATCAGCCAGCTGCGGGGTATGCCGGAGTGATGGGGAGCTGAAAATGTGGACCGACGAGCCCCAGCAATATGTTGTTCCCGAAGTTCAGGTCACACAGGAGATCACCCAGCTAGAACCCACGTGTCGGCGATGAGCGACAGTGGTATGGAGGTGGGGGTATCGTATGTGGCAGTACTAGTGGGGGGGCACAATGGCTTCGACCCGGTCTCCCGACGCTCTGCGCTATAGAGGGGCCGCACGCTTACTACTGTGCCAGTGCGCCGTGCGACCAAGGAATCAACAATGGTGTGCTGGTGGTAAAAGGGGGTCTGACCGATAGAGGCAAAGAGCCCAAGCTGGAATGCGCAGGCAGGTCGGCGTAGATTGGGGTGGCGAGGGAACAGATTCCGGGCAGTGATGTGGCTAAAGTATTCAGGGGGGGCCCACACAGTCGGGCGCTGCTTACCGCCGCTTGCCGTGGTAGTGTAATGCGTAGCGGTTTTCGGCGCTCCGGCCTCCCCCTCAGTCGCTGCTGTGACACCGAAGGTGATACGGTCGTCGGTGTGCCGGTTTCCACCCAAGCTGCTCACTCCCCTCACTGTTGGCAGGATGTTTGTCCCTGTCTGCTCCAGGGCTGTACCGCTATGCCCGCATCGCCGGTCACGGAGACGCCGGGATCGTGCGATGGCCGCCATCTTGTTTTTCTCGTCCTCGCGTCTCCCCGGCCATCGCACTCGATTCCGTGCTGTAGGTGGGTCAAACCTCCGATCGGGAAGGAGCCATCGGGTGCTGTAGGGTTCCGACACTCCATGTGGGATTTTGGGCCGCCAGTGTGTCCTGGGAGTATCGGATGGGCTACATGACTCCGGATAGCTTAGCTCAGCGCGGCCATCTCGTACGCCGGCTAAGCTGATTTCCTAATAGTTTTTAAAACAACTACAAAACTACATGAGCAAGTGAAATGTTGTTGTCATGGAAAAGTTTCAAGCAAATCGTATTAATTCATAACTTATTTAGATTAAAGAACATCAGTACTGACTGCAAATGATCAATGTTATCGTTCCATTTTTTGATTGTGTTCGTTTAAGGGTAACCAGATATCTCAAAATCAACATGATGCAGCTACTGCAATTAGAAATTATCCTTTTTTTAAAACATTATCGATTGTGATTACACAAGTGGCTGCATTTTTCTATTTAGTTAAAATGTGTTTAAATAGAATCAAGAAGCATAAGGTCTGCATATGGCTGTAAATTATCTCAACAATCACCCCAGCTCGTCAAACCTGGTGCAATTCATCACAAGTGACGCATGAGCATACGCCAGTCACATAGTCCTTGATAAAGCTGTTTATCAGAACCATTTCATCAATGAGAACATCACACAGGATACTTTAAAATGGTATGGGCTATGTGCAGCATGTTACTTGCTTCTGTCCGTTACTCAACCACGTCAAACTCAAATTACTGAGCCTGAAGGGCTTTTAAAAAAAAAAGAAAATGGATGTCGCACAAATTATCCAGAGCCTCGGTTTCAACTGAAGACTTGCATAAGGATATAAAGCCTGCAAGACAACTCAATCCAAGATCACTGTAAAAAAGAGGGTTATTTCCCAACTATTTGAGTCGGGAGATGGATCCATCTCCCGTAAGAATACTACTGAGGTCCTCAAGGGTCGTAGACTATGTTAATCTCTGCCACCCCAAAATTGCCAATGCATTCTAGGATGCACGGTGCTCATGTTCATGTGGTAGAGCTCATAGTCTTGGGGACAGATGTACATAATTTGGGGATAGCGATTGCCAGATTGCAATTTTCGGAAATCACTATTTCTAATGGATGAAAACTTTCTACCTTTGATTAATGATTCCTAGTGGGTCAGACATATACCTACCTCGTGAATTTTAATGGTCTGCGACCCATTAGAAATCTTAGCCGTCATACAAATGGGGGCCTGCTGGGGTGAACAGGCACTATGTCTGTGAAACTTTTAAAGTTTTTAAGTGATATTTACAGCTACGAATGGCAGATTTTCCTCAAAACTCTACACAACCAAACGGACAAGAACGGCCTCTTGCATTTTATAGTGCATACTCTTGCACCCTCAGAGAAAACCTTCCAATAGGACAATTCCTGTGGATCAGAAGGAACTGCTTAGAGGTCCAAGCAGAAACAGAGGTACTTACAGAAAAACTATAAAAGGCAGAAAACCCAACACGCATTATCCTGAAGGCCAAAAAGTTGGCACGAAACAACAAAAGAGAGGCCATAATAGAGAACATTAAGAAAGAAGAAAAGAATTGTCTGATTTTTGTGAGCACATACAACAACGTTTCCAACCAAGTAAAGAATGTTATGACAAAACACTGATGTATAAACCACCCTTCTCTTTCAAGAGGAATAGGAGACTCACAGACATTATTGTCTACACTAGACTAAAGAAAACGAACCCCCGAGCCAGAACCCCTTTTTGGATCTTCCGAGGTGCTCATTATGCCTACTGAAAAACAGCACAATAACATTGGAGTTGGGATTGACCACCCCCTGCGAACAACACAATCGTACTAATTGCAATTCCACGAATATAATTTACCTGATTGATCGCCCTTGCAAGTTATGTTATATAGGTATGATGTCAAGGAAAATAAAAGGCTACCTGGTCCCAAAGGACTGAATGGGGAATTTGTTTATATCATCTTATAAACATAACTGACCCTGGGAACAAGGTAGAAAAATAAAGTTTAGTATACCTGAACTCAGAATCTTAATATCATCTTTTAGTGAAGGTGATTTTTACATTCTGTGTTTGAAAATACCACTTTTAGAAAGTAGGTATTTTCTTGCACAGTTATCAAGTGTGCCTCGGCTGGGCTTGTGGATTGACTGTCTGGCCTTTGATCAGAAGGGCTGGGAAGGAGCAGAGGCTCCAGAGAGTCTGGATGAGTCATTGCTGGGCTGAATAGAACTGGGGTTCATTCAGAGTAGTGGTAGGAGTTTACCCTAGCACCTGAATAGGCCCGGAATGCATTTAGAGTGGTGGCAGGAGATTTCCTTTGCACCTGAATAGGCCTTGTCTGCCTTGGACAATGCTGTCTCCGCCTCCTGCTGGGAAGTTGCACCTGAGAGGACATAAATCGTTCTGCCTGGGCACAGACACTCTCTGCCTGAGAGGGCAAATGATTTTGGGCTATAACAAGTGGGTCCCAAACCCCTGAACTTTAGAACTCTTTTGGATTAAGAAGACTGCCAAGAAGAGGAGCTGGAGAAGCTGTGAGGAGGAACTACCACTTTGCTGAGTGCTTTGCTGTGTTGGTCTGCAGTGACTGCTTCTCTCTTGGGCAGTGAAAGGACTGGACTTAACTTTCTGCAACTTCTTTCTTTGAATATCTAGAAGGACTTGAGCTTGCCCCCTGTTCAAGAAGTCTCAGGAACAGCAAAGACTTCAAATTCTTCTGCCCTCAGCACTGGGGACTGTCTACAACACTGCTGCCGTCTTAAGGCACTGCAGAGGGCACCGCTGCAATGCCGCACCACGACCCTTTGTCTCACCAATACCGCCTGCTGATGCTGCACAGAGCCGCTGCTTGCACCATTACCAGTGGGCACCGCACTCTGCATCGCCTCACTTCACGCCGCATCCTTGGTAACCCTGACAATGATGCTCCACGCTGAAATCGACACAGCTGCTTCCACCGTGGTTCAAGGGCACTTCTCATAAAGTTACATGATGCACCTCCTCATCCCGCACTGCAGCCTTGGCCTACCAATGCTGGCGCCATCGACTCCAGTTCTTCAGCCAACGACATCGCTCCAGCAAGGACGCGCCGCTCTTTTCACCATGACCTACCAGCAGCGCGACGAGCACTGCATTGCTTCACACCATGACCCTGGTCTCACCAACGCCACCATCTGATGCCGCCACCAAGCTGCTGTTCGCACCTCAACCTGAGGGCATTGCACGCCGCACTGCTGCCCTTCACACCGCAGCACCCAAAGCCTGCTGCTGTTAGCGCTCCTGACTTCAACCATGATGAGTTCGATCTGCAACGCATACGACTTAGAGGGCCTGACAACTCCTGCACTGACCTCCGGAACCAATGCCTGCGGGCGCCTTGCTTTCGAAAGCTCAACAAGAGTTTGCCCACACCCTGCATTTCTAAAGGTTCTGTTTTGCGGGTCTCCCTGACACCGTTGCTGGCCCGCGATGCCGCAGTCCGCCAGAATTGTTTGGATTTGTTTGTTCACCACGCCGTGATAGCCCCAGAGGGATCTATCGACTTCAAGGAACTGTTTTTTAAGGTTATTTTGATAACGGAACATTTCTAAGTACTCTATTGTTGATTTTTATCATTTGTGGTCTTGTCTTGAGTATATAAAGGGCCCGATTCACAGAACTAACTTAAGACAAAATCCTAAACTTACTACCATTTTGATATTCACAGAAGGCACTTACTCATTTTGGTATTCACAGAAGGCACTTACTCATTAAGATATTCACAGAAGTTAGGAGTGCTAACTTTAGGACTCCTAAATGCCTTCTGTGAATCCTAACTTTAAGACTTTTGGGGCCCGATGTAGGTAATTTAATTTTACCGGTTCTTAAATTCCGATTCATACCGAATCGGTATATATGAATCGGAAAACCGTATGTAGCAAAAAAATCGGCAATCTCCGAATCGGTATCACCCATTCAACCCTATGGGCCTCCAGGCCCATAGGAATGAATGGGAGATACCGAATCGGTATTTGCCGAATCAGTATTTACCGAATCGGTAAAATCCGATCTCGAAAATTCGAATAGAAGACATGTGAGCCAGTGAGCCAATCAGGGACACCCACCACACCCCACAACAAAGCAACTGAGAAATCAACCAATCAGATGCAAGTACCACACCCCAGTACCTGGAGGTGGCCCCACCCATGCAGGTGCAGAGCCACAGAACTGTTGAGAGAGCTGGAGGGGAGACAGAGGATCAGGCTGCACTGAACCCAGCAGAGCATCACCGTGTAGTCCCAGGAAGCCCAGAAGGATGGAGGTGACAGAAAAAGGAAGCTAAAATTCAGCACAACTGAGCTCCAGGTGCTGGTGGAGGAGGTAGTGCAGCATTACAGCCAGCTTTTTGAGAGACAGTCCCTGCAAGTAGCAGAGTCTGTCAAAAGAAACACCTGGCTGGCGATCCAGAGCAAAGTAAATGCCCAAGGGGTCACAGATTGTGAAATTGAAGACATCAACTAAAGGTGGTATGATCTGAGGATCACCACCAAAAAGAAGATTGCAACCCAGAGGAAAGAATCCTCAGTCACAGGTGGAGGGAAGAGCCGTGCACCAAGCCTCACTGAACTGGAGCAGCTGGTGGAATCCACCATGGAGCCGGAATGCATACAAGGGATTGGGGATGCTGATAGCTCAGCCAGAGCTGCAAGAAAGAAAGGTAAGATGCATGGACATGAATCCCCACCCATTCCCTGGCCCCTTCCCCAATGTGGGTGACTGTATCACAATCCAGAACACATGTCAGTACTCACCTGCAATGCATCATGGTAGTCGTAGTCATAGGAACATACATCAAAGCAGCCAACACAGAATTCAACATGCCATGCCACACTCCACATACACAAGCAGTTGAGGCTTAGGAAATTGTGTGATAGGAATGAGTGTAATGAAGACACACAGGTGACCATTGTCCATTTCTGCCCACAGGAGAGTCATCGCGCAGTGCAGCGCAGGGAGGGGAGGCGAGTGCACCAGCAACGGTTGCGAGGGAGAAGCCTTCTGACATATCAGGACCCAGCACTGTCCCTGAGGACATTCCCACAGCGCAGGCACCCACAGCATTGGAGGAAGACACCACAGCACAGCCACTGTCACCCCTGCTGTTTGGGACACAGGCTCCGGAAACACCAACCTCAGTGTCCCCTGTGCATGTGAGGCCAAGGAGGCAGGATGTTCCACCACTCAGGATCCTAGAAAGCTCTGATGAAGGAGAGGTGGAGGTTCACACACCTAGCACTCCACCACTGGCTGGCAAAGCAGGGCAACAGGGGTCATCAGGATCTGTGCATGCAAGTGCCCGTTGTCGTAGGGCACGTGAGCGAGACGAGGGGCAGAATATGCAGGGGGTCTTTGCTGGTTTGGAAACCACTATGGTGAAGATCCAGCGCATGCAGGCCAAAGGGATCATGGCTGTGCACAGACAGGTGCGCATCCTGAACAGCAGGATGTCAAACATTGATCGGGGGATATGCTCCATGGCCCTAGGAATGAAGTCCATGGGAAAAGGAATGGAGTCCATGGCAGAGGGGGTGAGGGAAATGGGTGTGCGCATGGGTTCCCTATGTGACATGCTGGAGCGTGGCCAGACAGAAAGGCCCAGGAATAGGCACGAACTCAAGCAGCTGAATAAGTCCATCAACTGTCTGGCATCTGCACCCACCCTGCTATGCCGCCGGTCAGTTAACATGCAGACTGACATTGTGCACTGCTGCAGTGACTTGTCCAGGGGCATGGGGAGAGTGACCTCTGCTATGGAGGTACTGCTGACACAGCACACAGCCACTGCTGGTAACACGTGTGTCGGGGACACAGAGGAGTCCACAAGCAGGAGTGGATCCAGTGGATTTTATTTGGTTCATGTGTTCTGGTATATGTGAAGTCCATTAGTGCATATTAAACTGAGTGAATCAGGAACTAAACATGCTTGTGTCTCCTCACTCTATTAGAAATATCTGGTGGTGATTTATGCGCGTCTCAGTCTCCCATCTGTTGCTGGCGCTGCTCCTGCTGCATTGTGATTGGCTTGTTCTGTCCCATCATCTATGTCCTCATGATATGTGATTTCTACCTCTGTGCCCTCCTTGGTGGCAAGATTGTGCAGCATGGCGCAGGTCGCAATAATCTTGCAACAGATCATTGGCGTGTACTGCCGTGCACCTCCACTCTTATGTAGGCACCTAAATCTGCTTTTAAGCAGCCAAAAGTGCGTTCCACCACACAACGTGTTCTTCTGTGTGCCACGTTGTAACGCCTTTCACTCCTGGTGGATGGATTCAGGTAGGGGGTAGAGGACAAATGAACGCAGGGCATAGGCACTGTCACCTGGGTGGAAAATGAAATAATGATTAGTCACATACTCATGATTGCTCCTTCTGCATTGACTATCAGGGTGTCTCACAGTTATTTACCTAGCAGGTAACCATCCTCAAAATCACCAGCAACAAGGCGTCTGTATATCCCACCATTCTGGAAGATGTAGGAGTCGTGGGTACTCCCTGGAAATTTGGCTACAATGTCCGTAATTATGTTGGCAGCGTTGCAGATCACCTGCACATTGATTGAATGCGTAGACTTCCGGTTTCTATAAATGTGTTCTGTTGCTGAAGGTGGGCATAGTGGGATGTGCGTACCATCGATACAGCCTATGATGTGCGGGAAGTGTGCGAGTTGGTAGAAATCGGTCTTGGTCTTTGCTAGTTCAGCAGGTGTGTCAGGGAACTCAATGTAGTGTCCCATCCTCTGCATCATGGCGGCCAGGAATTTTCTGAAAAACGTGAAAGGCAGCTCTGGGACACCCCACCTACCACAGCTATCACATTCTGGTTGCCCCCAAAAGCAAGAAGGTGTAGGCAGCACAGCACCTGCACATGGGGTGGGATGGCGTGTGCTCTTGGGGTTGGGTGTTCATGATATGGGTGGAGGTCCCTGATCAAGTCCAGGATGGTTCTGGGGTGTAGTCTGTACCTTTGCAGGATCTCAGCTTCAGTCATTTGGAAGAGGGTGATCCTCTGCCTATACACCTGCTCCTCCCTTAGCCAGACCCTCTCTCCTGCTGCCTGTATCCGTAGCCGCCTTGTCATTATGTAGAAAGCCGCCATTGTGGTTGCAATGTTGCATTTTGGGGCCTTCTTTGATATCCTGCACCTGGTTTCCACCTGCTTTCAATCCATGGTAAATACCGACTCTTAAATACCAATTTTCATGGTATTCGTTATTTTTTGGGTTTCCTACATCTCGATATGCCATTTTTACCATTTCTTATTTACCGATTCGGTAAATAAGAATTTGGTATATTCCGATTCGGAAAATACCCATTTCTTATTGTCCGACTCGAAAAATAAGAATTGGGTATATTCCGATTCGTGAAATACCGATTCGGTATTTTACCGACTAGTTTTTACCGATTCGGAAACTTTTTTTGAACATACATCTCGAAACTCTTATTCCGGTCGGTAAGGGCCGAAAATACCGAATTTCGGCCGTTACCGACTGGTATTTGGCTACCTACATCGGGCCCTTGGTATTGACAGACGGCATTTAGGAGTCCTAACTTTACTACTCCTAAACTGAGAAAAATCCTAACTTTAAGACTTTCCGTATTCACAGAAGGCATTTAGGAGTCCTAAAGTTAGGGCTTTTAACTTCTGTGAATACCAAAATGAGTAAGTGCCTTCTGTGAATACCAAAATGGTAGTAAGTTTAGGATTTTGTCTTAAGGTAGTACTGTGAATCAGGCCCAAAAATATTGTATATTTTTCTAAACTGGTGTGGTGTCCTTTTGTATTGCCTACACTGTACTACTGTTGGTTATGTGCAAATGCTCTACACACTGCCTCTAAAATAAGCCAGACTGCTAGTACCAAGCTACCAAGGGGTTATTTTAGGAGTGTAACTCCCTTATCCTGACTAGGTAGAAGGGTCCCTACTTGGACAAAGGTGCAAACCCTTACCAACTAGAGACCCCCTTTCTAACAATGTTACAATAAAGTGGTCTGCATGGATGAACTTCACTACAATAAATTTCATGTTTCTGACATCACCCTGGGTAGGATTGTTGTGATGTATGTTTTCTTCCACTACAGGTATCAAGACTCAATGCAGCAAGTTTAGGTGAATAATATCTCACTGTGCATGCATGTTATTGTTGCATGTAGTATTTACATTGGAATTAACCCCAGGACAGTCTGTGTGTCCTGATTAAAGCCCTGCGCCTAAGAGGGCTTTTTTACTTGGGGCTGAAACATATTGATGAGATTTTAGGGTAGTAAGACCATTATATCCTTCCCCCTATGTACTAAACTTGAAACTATACCCAAACAACCGCAATTATTATAGTACCTTAGTTGTTTGAGGCAATTTCATTATAGACACATGCCTAATAAATATTGAAAGGGCTTTCTGAAATATTCTCTCGCCCATCCTGGTTTTTTACGGACCAGGATGAGACCTGACAATGAAGCATGCCTCTACAAGAGTGAGTGAGGGTCTAACAAAGACCTTTCTGTTTTTTTTTGCTTTCTTTGACAGTAGTTTGATAACTAGATAATGAAGTAGTGTTTTGTTTTTAAACTAAGATTCAGGCATGGTATACTTTTATTGTTAGTGATAGCAAAACCCAGACCTAAACATTGCTCTAAATGCAATGGGAAGGTGAGATCTAATGATGCTCCCAAATCTCTTGATACCTTTTTCAGGACCATGTGCAACAAAAATGAAAAAAATCCTTTCACATACTTATGTCTGAAATGTGGCATAAGAGAAGTACAAACAGAGAAAAAGAGTATTCCACCTCTGAATCTAAAGAGCGCTAAGCTCAATTTAAGAGATGAGTGCCTATGACCAAAAATTATAACACTGAGCGCTGCTGTAAGCATACTTTTCAAAATGTACTGTTAATCTCCAAAACAAAAGAAGAGAGATCCTATTGGATAGGTGATCAATTATGTATCTTGAAAGAGCTAGATGATTTGAAGGCAAAATTGTAATTTGGCCTGAACAAAGTGAGTGATTTCTTGTAATATAGCCTGCATTTAGCCACTGAAAAGCATCATGTAAGGCTATAGGTCCTGGGCTAAAAGAAAAACCAAATCTTTTTTCGGCACAAAAAGGAATTAGGTAAAGTATAAAACACAATTAGCGCTTTTGTGATCAGTGTTTCCTGAAAACACTAATGTGGACGTAATTAACGAGGGAGACTTGTGTTCTGAAACAATTAGTCACAAATAGCCCCAATTGTTTACCCAGGATTTACAGTTGAAGCTCTCATATGAACTGTGTCTTCACTAAGGAGTACCCATTTATGACCAAATAAGGTAGCAAGATAATTCTGACTATGGCTCATAGCAGAACTGAATTGCAGACTACAGGAAAGAAGAGGCCTAGCAGCAGGGCCATAAGTGAATTATGAAATGCTTGGAGTAGATGTTATTTAATATGTAAATATTCATGAAATAATTCATCTCCAGGAGATTCAGGACATTGAGAATGCCTACCTATATAGTTTTGCTGCTCACTGTTCATTGGGGGTACATTTCAAATTGTAAGTGCTGTCCTTTGGGTGGATTGTTATGATGTGTCTTAGTCTGTTTTCCCCTTCTTCCTCATGTGTCATGTAGCTTGATGGAATGTTGGGTTTATGACATTCTGTGGTTCCTTATCAGTTGGAGAGTGGCAGTCCCTGATGTGTACATGGGATTCCTTTGCTCCAATAAACTTCTCCTAAAGATCTTCATTTGTTCCTGACTCTTCTGTGGAATTACCCTACCTCATTTTGGCGACAGATGGGATGCTTCACCACAAACATATCATTGTTCCTGCACTCTGGAGCTGACTACAGGAACCCTGTATACTGTTGGTAACCTTGAAGCTGCTGCGGTAGGAATGTTTCCCTTCCCTCCCTTTGAAACAAAGCAATTCTTCTGACATTCCAAACCTACATATGGTCCAATTTCACAGAATTGTGACCAACCTGAATGATTTTGTGAGGACCTCGAAATTTTGAAAGACCAGCCCTGACACCACCAAGTTATGACCTTCTTGGTTGTGGAAAGTCCCTTCTTCTTATAAACACAGCGATTATTCTCCCAAAGATTCTTTTATTCTCCCAAAAATTCTTACTTTCAAGTGAGTGACTTAGTAAAAGTGAAACCTGGTGGTATCAGGGCTGGTCTTTCAAAATTTCAAGGTCCTCACAAAATGTTGGTCACAATTAGGTGAAATTGGACAATATACAGGTTTGGAATGTCAGAAGAATTGCTTTGTTTCAAAGGGCATGTAAAACTTCTTCACCTTCTAGTTCAGATTTGTCTTTTTCAACTAACCTGTCAAAACCTTTAAAGGCTTCTCTTTGTGAGATCATTACTGAAAAGAAATGTTGTAACAAAAATACTGTCATGTTTTATGGTAACTTGGAGAAGAAGAAAAGATGTGTTTCTTCTCCAAAATGGCTAAATGATTATGTAACTTGTTGATGCATTTGCTTTTGTTCCTCTGTTTTTTCTCTGTTTGTGAGGGTGGTGTGTCTTGTCGTGGGTTGTCCTTTTGTGTCTGTCTTGTGTCTACCTCGTTTCCAATGTTTTGTGTTTGACAGAAGGGAGATGTGTTATGATGTATCTTAGTCTGCTTTCCCTTCTACCTCATGTGTCATGTAGCTTGATGGAATGTAAGGTTTATGACATTCTGTGGTTCGTTATTAGTTGGAAAGTGGCAGTCCCTGATTTGTACATGAGGTTCCTTTGCTCCAATAAAATTCTCCTAAAGATCTTCATCTGTTCCCGACTCTTCTGTGGAATTACCCTACTTCATGGACTCTTGCTACCGGTTAAAGTTTAGATTTATTCATCAACCCAAGTCCTAGGTGCACAGTGAAAGGACATATTTGTTGTGCAGCTCAAGCTGTGCAGCACTTTTTTGCTTCATTTTTTTAGGTTGGAATTAGATTCCCAAATTTATAATGCTAATTCGAAATCTATGCACCATTCTAATTAGGAATTCATGGTAATTCCAAATTAGCAATCTAAACTGTTGGATGCTTTGCATTTACATTATGCTGTAGGAAATTAAAATGCACCTCCCGAAATTTGGACAGCTTAATCCATGTCCCATCGTTTCCAAATCCTTGTTTGTGCTTATGATTCACCAGTGTTTAAACATCACAATGATCCCAAACGCTTGTTTGTGCTTACAACCCACTTCTCAGAATAATATTATCTCTGAGGTGTCGTTTGGACAGCGCGGTAAATGGCGGCTTAACCCGGTTGCTCCTGCTGTGACAGGCAATATTCCGTAACCGTAGCAGACCCAGATTCATCATCTGCAATGTTGATAACAGATTCCAGCATGGGAACAGTGGGGGCAATCGAAAATATCTTCCATCTCTAAAACAAAAACGTCCTATGCCTCCGTATATCGCCTCAGAGTTTGTTCCCCTTGCTCTATGCTCATCGATTTCGAGAATAGCTTTTTGGAAGAAATAAAGTCGGGGTGCGGTGTCCTGACCTATTACTCTACTCGGCCACTTTATATTAACCCACAAGTATGAGACACTGAATTTGTTTCACCACCGGTACCCCGCTGTGCCTCGCAACAATACCAGACTATAAATACACACTGTCTGGGATGCCAGACACCAAAATGGTGGCAAACCGAATGGCTCTGAACTTTTCCTTTGCTACATCCACACTGCCCCAAGACCACTAATCACACCAGAGCATCAGAACATGTGGCACTGGCTCCTCACCCAATGGGGCCCTGCAGTAGCCCTGCTCCATGAAGTGGCAAGAGCTTCATGAAGTCAAATAGAGCCCTAAACTCAGAAGGTCATCAAGGCTCCTCTAATACAGATGTAGGACATATTGCAACAAGGCTCTTAAACCATTATGGCCTCTTTGATAATACAATATACCAACCGATATGCCTAGCATCATACATGATCACTTACGATTCAAAGTGCCTCCTAATCTCAGTGTGCTGCCTCTAATCTCTTGGGTGAGACCTTACACACCAATTCTGCTGATGTTGGTTCTGGTGACAAAAGCACTATCCACCACAGCTCCACTCTTCGTTACTCTGAGCAGTAAATTAACATGTGGGATGTGACCTTTCTCACTAACAGGGGCGCAAGGAGAGACACAGTTTTACGACATCCTTTGCCTCTCAACTTCTGAGTGCTACCAACGTTCACCAACTATAATCGATCACACAGCAGAGGCAACAAACCACAATAGCACCCACATTTAACTCATTTGGGAAACCCAGAAGTTCTCTCAGCCGCATATCCATGGCTGAAAAAGAAACAAAGACAAGTCTTAAATGCTCAAAAACAAAGTCCCCGGCCACAGACTCTCCCATCAAGAGGAAAGCAGACATCACCAATACTATGGACATGATCTGGAAGAAACTTGCCGAAATCCATGACCACACAAAATCCACCAAATCCTATGCCGACATGATGCAACTGGAACTTTGCACAATCATGTCGGACATTAATGCCATCCACAGCAAAGTGGCTGAATCTAAGTCAAGGATCAGCACGATGGGAGACATAATGGCCAACTCGAATAAAGCCATTTAGAAACTACAAACTTCCAAGACCCTCCAAAGAGAAATGGCAAAACCTGAAGATAGGAACCATAGAGGGATCCTCCGGATTTTTGGAATGCCTGTGGGTTCCGAAGAATCAGCAAACTCATTCATCGCTTTCCTAGAAATGTGGATTCCAAAAGCGATGGGCCTGGACTTCAAAAAAGATCTTGAGCTGGAATGAGCACACTGAGTCCCTTCATAAAAACCTAACAACAAATCTACCAGTCATCCTGTACGCTATCAACACCCTGAGCTGATTCTGAACAATATTCACACAAAAAATCATATCAAACAGTCACTAAATATTCATCTCACAGGGCTACTCAAAACCGCTGGTGGATGTCAGAAAAGGCTTCTTGGCACGCAGGCCCAGACTGAAGAACTAGAATCTCTAATTCTCCTTCATTGGCCATGCAAAGTTTAGAATATTCGTGTTGCAAAGTCATCCTGTGCACTGGGCACCCCCAACTTTTTGCTGACCGGAACTGATGGTAACTGACTCTGACTGACCCTGGGCTCTGTTTAACCAGGCACAGGGCCAGTGCCAAGCTAAAAGGAACACATTATAATGCAGGTACGGCACCCAACATAGACTAGGGTATACTATGGTATGGTGGGGTGCACCTGTAATTGGCATGACTTACCCCCTAAGCCCCTAGTATGTAATAGGGCAGGGGATTGAAACTACCTAGAAGTCTCCAGTATCGAGGGGCATGGCAGTTTAGAGGCCAGCAGATTCTCTGCACCAGCATGTGTGCAGTGCTGAAGCCTGAGGTCAGGTTAAAAGCAGCACTGGTTGCCAGGACAGCTTTTAAACCTTAAATTGTGCCCAAACTCGACTTTGGGGATAGGGGCCCATAATAATAACAAAACCTACCATGTGTTTGCATATTAGGGACCCCCAGGGTCACCCCTAGTTATCCCAGGTGTGGAGGGTCAGTTATCTATAAGGTACACCCATATAAAATGAGTTTTTATATGCCTGGGTAAAGTGAAATTTTACATTTCACTCCCTACATTGTATTAAAGAGTTGCTCATATTCGACTTTGATGCTAGAAGAACTGGGTATGGAAAATCTGCATGATTTCTGCAGATTCAGAACCCCTGAAGTCTCCCCCAGTTGCTCAGGGGGTGGTGGTCCTGTAGAAATTAGGGAAATACTTATAAAATATGGCTTTATAAGCCCTGGTGCTAGAAAAGTGGCCCAAGTCATGTTCCCCATTGCAAACCCCATGGCCCATAGGTTATCATGGTAGGAAGTTATTGGTTAATAAATATTGATAGGAGAGAACTAGTTGGAGCATTCAAAGACTTCCCAGAATAGTAGTAGTAAATCCAACAATATTATATTGTTGAATTTCTCCTAAAGTGTACATACAATAAGTTATGAGACTTTCTTGTTTGTAAGTCCAAATTCAGCATTTCAGTGGTCTGCCCTGATTGGTCAGAGTTAAGTGGATTAGCCAGGCTGCTGGGAGGGCAGTGTGCTGGTCTATAGGAATGCCAGGCCAGGAGGCGTCGTCGTAAACTATGCTCTTCAAAGGCAGAGGGGAGCCTGGGTTTCACCTTCACTCCAACACCCTTGACCAAGAGTCAGGGTTAGGCTTAAGGAAGGTATGTGCAGGTATGTGCAGATGGTAGGGAGAAAGTCCATGGAAATAAGCCATCCCAGGGGGTGTGTTTAGCCAGCTCTTGCCTCCTTGCTGGAAAATCAGACCTTATGGATTTGGAAGAATGATGCACTCTGGGACAAACTAATGCCACACTCTACAGGATGTGGTCATAACTTTGAGGAGTTGCCCTTCTCTCATTGGTCAGCAGTGACCTGAGCTTGACCCAGAGTATTTTGAATAAGTATCTGAGCGGGGCAGAGCCCTCCAGATCTGCTGCTTGAAACTTACTGAAGACATGCCCTGCTGAAAAGATTTTGCTGTGCAAGTAACTCTAAGGCCTGACCTCTGAAGACTGCACTATGTGAAACTGCAGCCCTGTGGATTACCTTGCTGCCAAAGGACTCAAGAGTTGAACTCCCTACAAGCTACAGGTTAACAGAGCTCACCTGGACAGTCCCACAAAGAATTCAAAGCCTGGAGTACCAGTGGATTTTTAAGGGTTTCGTTCAAGTGGATTGCAGAATTGAAGTTTCACACTTTCAAGGACCCTCTTGGAGATTCCAGAACCTTGGATCGTGTGTTGGATACTTTGGGACCCACAAGCAGAACTCCAGGAAGGTGTTCTAACTGGACCCAGCTTGCTGAAGAAGGCGGCCCACCACAGTGGTGAGAAAATTCTTCAGAACAATTTATAAAAGTGTGTCCCTGACAGAGAAAATGAAATGACTAAAAGGGTTCTAAGAACTATGAGGAGTTGCCCTGCTCTCGTTCGTCAGCAGTGACATGGTGCTTGACCCAGAGAATTTCTGAATAAGTATCTGAGAGGGGCAGAGCCCTCCAGATCTGCTGCTTGAAACCTACTGAAGCAAGAAGTGCCCTGCTGAAAATATTTTGCTGTGTAATGAACTCTAATGCCCGACCTCTGAAGACTGCACTAAGTGAAACTGCAGCCCTGTGGATTACCTTGCTGCCAAAGGACTCAAGAGTTGAACTCCCTGCAAGCTACCGGTTAACAGAGCTCACCTGGACAGGCCCACAAAGAATTCAAAGCCTGGAGTACCAGTGGATTTGTAAGGGTTTTGTTCAAGTGGATTGCAGAATTGCAGTTTCACATTTTCAAGGACCCTCTTGGAGATTCCAGAACCTTGGATTGTGTGTTGGATAGTTTGGGACCCACAAGCAGAACTCCAGGGAGGTGTTCTAACTGGACCCCGCTTGCTGAAGAAGGCGGCCCACCACAGTGGTGAGAAAATTCTTCAGAACAATTTATAGAGGTGTGTGCCTGACAGAGAAAACAAAATGACTAATAGGGGCACTGTTGGTTTCTAAGCACTAGAAAGTGACTAATCTTTAAAAATTCATATCTCTGGTTCCCTACAGTGGATTTCTTTTCATTTTGGTGTTATTTAAAAGATAAAAATATTACTTATTTTTATAAATTGGTGTTGATGTTTATTTTGTGTTGTGTCTTAATTATTTACTGAAATGGTGTTTTTAAATGCTTTACATACCTGTCTTTGAAGTTTAGCTTGTCTGCTCGCAGCCACGTTACCAAGGGTTGAGCATGGGAATCATTTTCTAAGACCTATGCTGAGTCCTATCATGTGTTAATGGCCTTATTGCCAGTGGCAGACCTACGTTTGCTCCTACCAATAACCCACTTGCCAACAATTCGCCAACGGGAAATACCACATCTTCAACAATCACAAGAACTTACAGCCCTGCTTGGATGAAAGACACAGTGTTTCTATAGATACCCAACATGTACCTGTCTCCAAGTGGAAAACTTGAGACTTTACCAAAAGTGCTAGATGCTGACCTTAATCGTTCTGCCCTGAATCTACTGTACCAACCTTTCTACACAGTTCTTGCGCTGTCTCTAATGCTAATGCAAATAAGTAACTCTATGTGCACTTTTACAATGTATGATGTGTCAATATGATGATGTAGTTCTTTACCTTTTTGCTCAGAGTATCAATTCTATACATGGGGTGTCCCAGTAGCACAGACCAGTCCTATACTTTCCAGAAAGCCCTTGTACTTGCACTCAAATAACATATTGGAAAAGACCTCACACACCAACTTGCCGCCTTGCTAACTCTTCGCTGACCTCGCAAACGTGAATACATCACTCCAGACATCATATTATATACCACCTTAAAACCTAGTGATTACCCTTTCATAACTGCCTCCCAGAACATCAAGTTCTGACACTACATGTACATTTTATTCATACTCGGCCACCTTGGTCTACTACATACAGCCATGCCATACTGCTATATTATGTTAAGCCGAACCAGTGCCTTTGTACTCAAACACACATGCATGTCGTTTGGGTAATGTGTGAATACAAATGCCCTTTACATTTGACCTACTGAATTTAGAGCGCCTCCTATCACCAGATCGTCAGTTGCTTCTTAAGAAGTTTACTTATACTCTAAATTTGATTCTAAATGTTAGACTTGTTGCTAGAGGACAAGTTCACGTGGCTAACTCATACTCGAAATTATAGATAATACCATTCATGGTGACTTCTATCACACAGAACCAGAAATAGTCATGGAATTCTCCAACCTGGCAGCCACAGATAGCACAATACATCATTTCCAAGAACTCTGCGACACCCTCTTGGACTACTTCCACAGCAAGACTGCCACCATCTACAACAACTTCACACCCAACCCGCCGCTCTCAACCTTAACAGCCTCGACAAACCAGTTTGCACCAGTCAAATGATCACCACCTGGTCTGTGCTCACCACTCAGACCGCCATGATGGAGTTAATTTGATTTTAGGACTAATAGATAAAAGGGTTGTGTCTGTTTTGCATTGTTTAATCACACTTGCATAACAAATCAACTCTTTGAGCATTCAACATCTACTTTTTGCCAACACTTCCTCTTCCCACAGTTCCCTCAATGGATAACAGAGATGCATCCTTTCCTGAAAGCACCGTCTCCCAAGGCACTATCCCTGCTGGATATTTTTCGATCCTTGTTCTCTGGATTGCAATGTATGGTCAAGCCACTCCCTCTGCCCATGAGTTTAACAACCGTACATACTCCCCTACATCATGGCTAGGTCTCCGATTGACGAGAATCTAAAGGTGAACTCACTAAATGTTAAAGGGCTCTATCACCCAGTCAAATACAAAAAAAATGAAAACTACCTATACAAACTCAAACGCAACGTAATCCTATTACAAGTGACCAAGGTCGGCCTCAAAGAATGAACCTCATTTGGAAACAATTGGATTAGTGGGAATCTGTGTTCTCCTGCATCTAACAAGAAAAAAGGAATAGTGACAATGATTGCCAGAAAATCTGGTTTGGTTGTAGACTCACATTTAACAGATGATGATGGTAGATGGATCTTAGTAAAACTTACCAAAAATACCAACTCTTTCCGTGTATTTAATGTCTATGACCCGAACTCCGATGATCCTGCCTTCTGGGATTCCCTATTTACCCATCAAAACCTGTTCCCGAAGATGGACTAATGATTATGGGTGGACTAATAATTATGGGTGGGATCTTAATTTCCCCCTGCATGTTATGCTAGATAGGCAATCAAATTCCACATGACAGATGTCAAGATACCATAAAGCCCTCCTTAAACTATTCTCAAGGTTTAAATTGTGCGACTCTTGGAAACTACAACTCCCCAACACCAGGACCTGCACCTGTTTCTCGAATTCACACAAATCATACTCAAGAATCAATTATCTCCTATTTTCCAATACCCACACACACTTCATCGACCAAACTGACATCCTCCCCAGACAAGTCCCTAAACATTCATGCCTCTTCTTGTCTATATTGGGGGTTAACGTTAGAACACCCAATAGGATATGGTGATTCAATGACAAATTCATTTAAGACACAGCATCCAGAGACTTATCAAAAACACAATAGTGAACTATATTAAACACAAGTCCACTATGGATGTCTCTCCCACCGTTTACTGGGACACCCTTAAAGAAACCACCAGGGGCTCCCTAATTGAGATCCAATCTAAATAGAACAAATCACATACAGCCAAGATGTTAGGTTTAGAACAAGAAATCAAAGCTTTAGAGACTAGGCAGGTTTTCTATTTAGACCCAGACACGCTTTCCCTACTAACAAATGAAAAATTGTTTTTGGTGTAGTCCCTAACACCAGGGACTACACCTGTTTCTCGAATCCACACAAATCATACTCAAGAATCAATTATCTCCTGATTTCCAATACCCACACACACTTCATCGACCAAACTGACATCCTCCCCAGACAAGTCCCTAAACATTCATGCCTCTTCTTGTCTATATTGGGGGTTAACATTAGAACATCCAATAGGATATGGTGATTCAATGACAAATTCATTAAAGACACAGCATCCAGAGACTTATCAAAAACACAATACTGAACTATATTAAACACAAGTCAACTATAGATGTCTCTCCCACCGTTTACTGGGACACCCTTAAAGTAACCCCAGGGGCTCCCTAATTGAGATCCAATCTAAATAGAACAAATCACATACGGCCAAGATGTTAGGTTTAGAACAAGAAATCAAAGCTTTAGAAACCAGGCAGGTTTTTCTATTTAGACCCAGACACGCTTTCCCTCCTAACAAATGAAAAATATGAGTACAATAGGCTACTAAGCAAAACAGCTGGGGTTTGGATTAATAGATACAAGAGTTTATGAAACTGTTTGAAGCTAACAAGGCTGGGAAAATGCTGGAATCCTATCTGAAACACAAAAACATAGCGTATCACCACAATCAAAAACAACTCAAACGTTGAAATTCTGGAAATCTTTAGATATTTTTATGAGTCGCTAATAAAAATGATTGTGAATCATTCCCAGATAATTGCAGGGAACAGTTAGAGAAAATACATTTACCCACCATCACTGATGAAAATAAGAACTCATTTGACTCACCATTCCCCTCAGATAAGATCATTAAATTCCTGAAACCAAACAAAGCCTTGGGTTCAGATGGCTTCACATCCTCCGTTTATAAAGTATTTGTCTCTAGTCTCAGCCCTACAGTATTAGACATATTCCACTGCTTTGCAAACTCAGGTTCTGTCTCCAGCACTGCAAGTAAACAGAGACTGTGTTTCTTGCCTTTCCCCCTGGTGCCACGAGGAACCGCCATCTTGGCGAGTTGGCGGTCTAGTTCCTCGGGCTCCTAGTACTATTTCTATGCGTGTGGCTCGGGCGCGCAGCGGACGCGCCTAAGGCAAGCCCGTCTGCGCCCGTCAGCGGCCAGCGACAGCCACTCTGCCCGGGAGTCTCCAGGGTTTGGTTGGAGATATACGGCCGCTGCTTTGCGAGTTTTAGATCCTTGTTTCTATTGTCCAGCTGGTCGTTGGAATTTAGCTAGAGTATCAAAAAATGCGTGTCACGCCTGTGGGTTTAGGCTTCCTCAGCATCCGGGCACCTCAGCTGAGCTTAACCTGCCTTTTGAGCCACGGTCACAGGCCCTTCCAATTCGGGCCGCTCTGATTAATGTGCGCTCGCTTAAGAAACATCATGCTGATGTTCCCGAGCTCCTAGAGGACCACGACCTTGATCTATTGTTTCTGACTGAAACTTGGCTCGACCCCTCAGCAGACCCGATTGTCACTCTGGCTATACCGCCGGACTATAAAATCTCCCGAGCAGATCGTTTGAAGGGTCGGGGGGGGCGGAGTCACAATTGTTTATAGGAAAAGTTGGGCACTTAGGATAGAAGAGGCCACTTCCTGGGATGGCTGCGAAGCTATTGACTTTAGTGTCCGGCTCTCAGCACATTTTACCTTGGGTGGCTAATTAATTTATAGGCCCCCTGGTCCGGCAGGTCCATTTCTTCAAGCCTGGGGGATGTAGTCACCACTAAAGTGGTCAGATTTGCCCATTATATGGTCCTAGGAGACCATAACATACATTTGGACCAGGCTGGTAACAAGGATACACAATACTTGTTTGAAGGCTTACAGCTGGCGCTTCTTGAGCAGCACGTTAGTCTCCCCACCCATCAAGCAGGCATGCTCTCGATCCTATTTGCACTAATTTTCCTATACAGGTAGATGAACCCTGCCCAGTTACGTGGTCGGACCACTTTATTACCTATTTTTCCTGGGAGGTTTCTAAGGCGGAGCCTTTAGCACTCTTGTGCCATAACTCAGGCTTGGGCCAGATTGATCCTGTAGAGTTCAACGTGGCCTTTGCCGCTTCCAGACCCAGGCTGGTTGGAGAACTCGAGGACCAGGTCGCTGGGCTCTCTAGCTGTATTTCCACTACTGCTGTGTCGGTGGCTCTCCCCCGCTCTGTTAGACGGGCTAGAGATTCGCCATTTAAGCCTTGGTTCAACGTGTCCCTTAAAGTTCTGAAGCAGGACTGCAAAACTCTGGAACGGGCATGAAGGAAGAGTGGTTACTGTTTAGCTGCTAGGTGTAAGCTTAGGCATAAGCAAAAGATATATTATGCCGCTATTAAGCTGGCTAAAGGGCAATTCTATTCTGCCCATATCGAAGCGGCCAATAATAACTCTTGAGAAATCTATGCAATTGTGCAGAGTTTTATGTCCCCTGCGGCCCAAGCTAGTGCGATGCCATCTTCTCCATCCTGGTGCAATACCCTTTCCGGCTTTTGCAGAGATAAGATCTTGGCCATTCAATCTACTTTTACATCTTGTAGTAGCCATCTGGACACTATTTTTGAGGGTCCAGTGGTTGATGGGGGACACACATTGTTGGAATCTAAGGCCGTTGAGTGTTCAGATTGCCTTTAACTGCTGAAAAAGTTTAAAATCAGGATCACCAATTGACCCCTGTCCGGCGAGGATATTGGCATCCTCGGCTGAGGTTGTCATTGAGGAAGTGAACACCATAATCAATCTTTCCCTCCAGACAGCGGAGGTCTCTGAGGTGTGGAAGAAGGCAAAGATCTTGCCTCTTTTGAAAAAACAATCTCTTGACCCCAGCTGTCCAGTGAACTATCAGCCTATTTCTGTTCTCCCTGCCCTGGCTAAGGTTTGCGAGAAGGTCATTAATAAACAGCTTACTGACTATGTGGAAAAGGAGTACCTGCTTCACCCAGCTCAATCTGGGTTCTGGCAATCGCACAGCATGGAAACAGTACTGGTCGAGGTGGCAGAGGCAATTCGGGATTGTTTGGACGTAGGCGGGAGGGCGGCACTTATTTTGCTTGACCTCTCTGCTGCGTTGGATACGGTCCCTCACTTTTTGCTTTTATCACGCTTGGCTAGTATAGGGTTATCGGGTGCTGTGTGGGAATGGCTCCGCTCTTTTTTGAGGGGGTGGTCAGAGCAGGTATGGATTCCTCCTTGTTCCTCCGCTCCACGGTCAGTTTCAACCGGGGTCCCACAGGGTTCCTCCCTTAGACCCCTTTTATTTAATATCTACATGACTCCCCTGCTATATCTAGCAGAGGCGTTGGGGGCTAAGGTGTTGGCCTATGCGGACGACACCCAACTGCATTTCACCTGGGCAAAGGGGGAAGATTCTGTGCTCCGAGCCCAACTTTGCCTGTCATCTATTTTTAAATGGATGGCAGAGGCACAGCTCAAATGTAATGAAGGGAAATCAGAGATCTTATTCTTCTGCACATTTCCTCAAAATTTCAGAGATGGGCAGCCAGCTAAGAATCTCGGGGTCTGGTTTGACGAAGATCTTTCTTTCGCTGACCACATCAAGAAGCTGGCTGGCGGCTGCTTCGCCTTACTGAAATCCTTTAGAAGTTCTTTTGCTCTCCTCCCTCCGGCCGAAGACGGCTGTAATGCCAGAAACCGGTCCCCGGAAGCTTGTTTCCTTTCCAATTCAGATACTCTGTCCATCACCACCCCCTTTTGAATCGTCTCCTCCCTCCGGCGGCAAGGCAAACTATTACCTGCGCATTGATCCTGTCACGGCTGGATTATGCGAACGCCCTTGTCGCCAGTATTCCTGGCTACCGGCTGAGGAGGCTTCAGGTGGTGCAGAATACTGCAGCCAGACTCTTATCGGGCCTGTCATCCAGGGATAGTGTCCATCTTCAGCTGCGATTGTATCACTGGCTGCCCGTGGCTGTTAGGGTGAAATTTAAGATATTGGTCATGGCCCACTGTGCGCTTCACGGGCTTGGCCCTATCTATCTTCAGAAGCGCGTCTCTTTCTACACACCTACGCACTCTCTGCGCTCTTCATCTTTATTTCTGGCCCGGGTCCCACATTTTAAGCTGTTCTTTCTCAGTTGAAGCGGCAGTTGCTTGGAATGGCCTTCCTCTGGGTCTGCGTACCATCCAGGATCTTGGCGTGTTTAAGAAAAAATTGAAGACACATTTGTTCATGTAAGCCCTCTGCTATCCCCTTTGGTTCCACGCCGGGACACTCACGAGTAGCTGAGCGCGTTATACATTTTCTTAACATAACATAACAATTGTGGCGATTCTGAAGGAGGGCAAAGACCCGGCCCTCGCAAAAAATGACAGGCCTAGCGCCTTAATTAAACTTGTCACAGAAATATATGGCAAAATATTATGTAAAAGACTGTAACCTCTCCTACTATGCTTAATTAGCCAATCTCAAGTGATTTTTATAAAAAACTGTGTGTCTAATGACAACACTCGCCTCTTGTGCCAGATCCTTGAAAAAGCCCAAGAAAAAATCTCAGAGACCATAGCAATAACGTAAGACACTGAAACAGCCTTTGATAGAGTCTTGTGGACATTTCTCTGCGAAACCTTTTCAAAATTTAGCCTGGGAGAGAATTTCACAAAGATGAAAGTGGTTGATACCGACAGTGGCCTTTGCACTGAAGGCCGAGCAGGAGGTCGACTATCGCTGCCTTTGCTCTTGGAATGGGAACAAGGCAGGGTTGCCCTCTCTCCCCTCTTTTTTATTTTGGCCTTTGAACCTGTGACTTTTGAATATCTAATCAAAAGACTTGATTTCGGGTATCACCTTTAATAAAACCACTGTTAAATTTGCGGCCTAAGCCGACAATATCTTAATTATGACCGGAATGCATACCAATCAATTGCAGAGTTAATACAAACAATTGATGAATATGCACGAGTTGCAATGCACACATGTAACAAAGATAAATCCAAAGTAAAAAGCTCAAACGATGCCTGTACTAGTGACCTCTTAGATAAGTCTGGACTTGCGTGGCAACCTCAATTTCTGAAATAATTTGGAGCAGATCTGCATGAAACCCTACAACATAACGAAAACTGACATTAAGGAAATTAGAAGATTTGCTAGATGGTTGGAACCACAAATTTATCTCCAGGTGGAGTCGCATAGAAACAATAAAAATGATGATGGATTACCTCAAAAGTATGTTACCACTTACATTGTCTGAAAACTTTAACAAAAAACTAGATAAGATGCTAGGGAATTTTATTTGACAAAAAAAACGCCCCAGACTAGCCGTTAAAAAAGTTACAAATGCTCACAAATCTAGATGGAGTTAACCTAGCTGATTTCAGAACTACCAAACTGCATTCCTAACCAGACAGGGCTCCCTATGGTTCTCTCAGCGCCCAGACTACATCCCGCATTCCTCCTGGATGAATATGAGGTTCTTGGTGAGCTCCATCTTGTTATGCTTTTATCCAAGAAGACCAATCCCCCCATCCAGCCAAATATATCTTGAACAATACAAAAATAGTTATTTTTCAAATATTCACAAACTCCTAGAAACCCCAATTAGCCAGTATAATGTATTTGACTTCATTGTGGAATAACCTCAAATTTAGGATACATGGTCCATCTGTGTATTGGCCTTCCCGGGAGCGTCCAAAGGCATCCATTCCTTAAAACAGCTAGGCTCGAAACAAACTCCTCCTTCCTTTAAAGAAATTCAACAACAGTATAATCTACTGGACTAGGACTTCTGCGACTTTCCTAAACTCAAAGCCCGTATATCTAAATCAAACTGTTCCTATGCTGACCCTTTACTAGCCACACTTTTCTCCGCCTGTAGCAAAACTGGCCGCTAAACCTCCAAATCTGATCAATTTCCAAGACAACACAACTTACCTACAAATTACTAAAGAAATGGGGCCCATTTGACTCAATCCCTTCAAACCATTGGGGCCTGATCTGGTGTAGTGTAGTTCCTATATTCCCAATAGGCTCTGCGCATTGGAATAATATATTCAGCAGTGTAGACGTAGGACTGAGGTTATCTAGGTCTCTACTGACTATATTAGACTTAAGGTTTGCCAGCTAGCTCAGAGGTCACTAGAAACTTTCTCGAATAAACGAGGAGGAGTTTACCCCCCCTGAATAGACAAGAAGGGATTAGCTTCTGACAACCATAAAACATGACAACTTTGCTCTCCCTGAATAAGAGTGTATCTCTAGAGTCGTGTGAAAACAAAAGACAGCTATTTCACTCAGTCAAATGTGCGTACTTAGTTTCACCCGAATGCAGAGAAAAGAGAGACGGGCGTTTTCAATAAATGGTGTTATTTATTGAGCAGTCTTCTTCCTCATACAAGAGAAATGAATTGCCACGATTGTAATACTCATGGTAAAGTAAAGTGCGTACAGTAAAAGGAGGATTATAAAATAATACTGTAAAAGCATTGATATGGTTTCTTAGCCATATGATACTTTAAAATAGATAAAATATATACATACATATATACATTGACTAATCGTACTCAACTGGTGCTTCTAAATACGCCTACCCCGGTGTACCTGACCTAAGCCTAATACGTGGGAAGGAGTAAGTAAGTACCAGTTTAAGTTAAGTTTGTTTTGCCAAGAATCTGACTCAAGAATTCTCTGTAAGGGTTTAGTCAGTTCCGTACCTGGGTAATAGAAAGCAGGAGGTCTGGTATCTCTCTCTCTCAGGACTCGATATCCCAGCAACCCGCAAGGGTAGGCTGGAAACGCCGGAGCTGGATTTCTCGGCAGGAGAAAAGACAGCGTCTTTCTCAGCGCGTCAAAGAGGAGGGGCAGCGTCCGTGGGCTCTCGCATCAGCTGGGCTTTCGGAAGTAGATAGCTGCTCTGCTCCAGAATTACCACCGTGTGTTTGCTTAAGGCAACGTTGGTATATTTATACCTGAAAGGTGCCTGGGTTTGACGTAAGGTTGGACATAAGACGTCAATAAAGATGTCACTAAGAACTGGCCGTTCTTACAGTGCTTTACAGGAGTTCTAGGACAAAATCAAAACAATAGCAAGGGGGATTTCCCAGGTTGCTGGAGGCTTGGTTTTGTTTAGAGAACTTGGTGTGCTTTACTAGGGGGCCGGAGAAGTAGCCTTGCTTAATGTGACAGCATGTGCTACGACTGAATTATGAATATGATTATTATGCCGTTGTATGGACATTATTGATTATAACCGGACAAGGGCATAAAATAGGAATATCGATTCAGGTTTCCTAGATAAAACACTACACCCACTCCACGAATTAATGTCCATCATTACTAAAACTTAAGCAATAGTAAACATAAAAGGTGCACGTGTATACCAACCCACCCCAAAATACATTTTTGCATTTGAAATTGTGTATGCGAAATACATGAAAATGATTATAGGTACTGTACGCTTTTCAAGCAGTGTAATCATTCATTAAAAAGGTATGCATATATATATCAGCATGAATGATTTGCGAAATTTACACATGAATTGGCTCTTAATACAGAAAAAAGGTGCGAGACCATTCCATCACATATAAATACAGACGTGATATCTTGTCTTTAGAGGTCCTAAAATAGAAGCTCTGTTCTCTAAGAATAGTTCTACTTCAAGCAGAGTACATGTGCCAAAAAAAAGGTAAATATTTTGGAATCGGGAAAAAAAAAATTTCGCTTTCAGGGGAGAGATGAAAAAAATATAGTTCCAAATATGTTCAGTAGCTTTTGTTTATCAAAGCCGAAGGCCGAATTCAGAGTTCAGGGAACGCTGTGTACTAGTTTGCTTTAAAGTTATTCTTTTTGTTCGGGGGAAAACATCATTTCAGACAGACTTTCAAAAAAGTGGTTTACCGCTTCAGGTGAAAGTTCGACCAAGTTGGAAAATGCCGCAACTGTGCAGTCGTGAGCATGATTGCTATCATTGATGACAGGATCAGCAGTGCTCACAGAAGGTCGTACCTGAGTGATGTTGCTCTCATCTCGTACTTCACTACCCTAGAGTCGCAGTGGTGAAGTCTCAACGAATGCCGTCATCAGGATGGGTAACAACACGATGCATGAGCCGTTACAGGACTTAGCAAAGTATCTGTATCCAATGGTACTTCTGATTGTAGTGTAAGACAGACGTCCAACACGCATTCTTCTCCGCATAGCATACATCGAAGCACAGGTAAGATACAATTCTGCCAGATGGGTCTGAATGAAAGAAACCAGGTCATATTCAGATCTCTTAGCCGGGCTAATCCAAGAACTTTAGTTATGCGGTCCCGATAGCGTATAGCTAGGATCGTTTCTTCCATTGTTGCTGCAGTCTTGTCTGCATTTTGGCTTGCCATAACGAAGCAGGAGAATCAAAAATAAAATGCCTGCTACGAGTCCCAACAGGAGTGGTAGGCCACCAAAGACAGAATGGACAAAATTAGGAAAAATGCCCAGAACTGTTGTGAAGGGTGTTAACAGTCCCGAAAAAATGGTCTTAAATACATGTGGGATACCTCCAGTATTGGACATATTTAGGATTTGGCTTCACATTTCTGCGAAATGTAGGGGGCATTTTGCTGATAAAAGGCTATGTATCTCTGCCGTTGTCCTTGCGACTTGCAGATCATACGTTTCTTTTGATGACGTCAAGGGCACAGTTGTCTGCAAAAGGACAGACTTTATTCTGCTTAAAGTATCAATTCGAATTGAAGAGATATTCAAAAATGGCCAAATGTTTTCCTCCCTGTCTGGAGTGCTGTTTGGAAACAATACTTGCATACAGCAAGTGACCATGGAACTAACGCTAACTAGATAAGCTTTTCCTGGCACCATGCCACAACATCTGTGGTCCACTATTAGAATATAGCTCCCGTTAGAAAGCCGTCTAAAGAATGGCTCTATTCGAGTTGCAGGTGTGCCATGCTGGTGACATGAAAGGTTATTTGAAGTCCCCTCACAGGCCCCATGCAGGTTAATACCTTGACACAGAAGTATACCACTTAGTGATCTTTTACAATTATTACCACTGAGAAATACATTCTGTTCCTTTTCACTATAACATGTGTGTGTGTAAGGTAATTTCCATGATGACTTAATGTACCCTTTACCCAACCTTTCATACTTGCCTGCTGGTATATATTCTTGACAGAATTTAAATTTAACAGTTGTTATCGGAATAGTTATTATTCCGTGTATTATCCATTCAATGACAGGTCGTTCTGACATTGTCAATGGTAATCTCTCTAGTTTTTCAATGCTCAGAATTGTATACTCTGCTCCTTTCTGTGCCAAGCTGATTTGTGTATCAGTAAGGTTAAAGATAGGGAATAATGACGTTGTGTTGATTAAACGCCAAGGCACGTAGCCTGAACGCAGATTTTGTAATGTCCAGCCAAGCTGTACAATAGAATGTAATTGGGACTGGCCGTGTTGTAACATTAGCAAGTCCTGTTCTATTATATCTATAGCAGATGATACAATGCTGTCCAGTGAATATATTCTGGAAGACAGAGTCATTAACCCATTGTCCACAACAGAAAGTGATTTTTCCAAATTAATACGGTCAATTTCCCATATTTTTTCTGCTGTTTCAACTTGCATTATTTTCCAAGCTTCGTTGTAAGCTGCATATATACCGGCCGCTATGAAACGTTTTTGACGTTGTTTGCGTGGTCCCATTATGAAATCACGCAAGTCAGCACCATCTTTAAGTAAAGTCAAGTGTTGCTTAATTTCTGCCAGTGTGGATGTGTGTAGCCATTCCAGGTCAGAGTTTTCCTACACTGTATGTTGTAACTATCCCTGGATGTTGTCTCTGGGAGTATCTAGGGTCTGGCCTGGTCAATTCGAACCCATGTATTCTGTTCAGGAATCTATCTTGACAGTTATTTGTGTCTGTGGGCCAGATCAACCATTTCTTCCAATCAGGATGTGTTCTGTTTCGGTTAAAAAATATGGGATACGTCTATCTCAACATCTGTAGTGCTATTACTGTCAGGTGTTGGCTTTGGAATAGACGGTTTGTTCAAGTCTTTAATTTTGGCTAGACCAAGACAGGTTGTCTGTTGAATGGTATCATTCAAGAATATAATTTGTTCTGGGATCATGCAGGCTCTAAATAAAGATTCTATACCTTGGACCTGCCAATCGTTGGTACACCAGATGGTTTTTGTTTCAATATTGTTTTTCCAAAAATCAAAACCAAATGTAGTCATTTTTTCATAAAATGCTTCTGAATAGATTAATTTAGTGTTTGTCAGCATTGTTTTCATTCCTGTCTTATTTAACATTTTGAAATAAAAGGCTTCTGCTTCACTTGTGTTAAACCCTGAGAAGTATGGGAATTTCTCATAAAATGCTTTTGAACTGCCTTTTGGTGGGGTTGCACAATGTTCCCATTGATTATAATTTAAAACATTTCTAGGTTGAGCAGATTTATGCAAATAGTGATGCGCAAAGTGGTTGTAGCAGTACAATTCGTCATAATTAGATGAACCCTGCAAATAATCATGTTCTGTAAATTTTGCTGACATGACTAAATCTGACATCATATCATTAATACTTTCAAAGTCCCAATCATCAGAGAATGTGCTCGGTTTTACAAATTCACTCAATGAAATCTTAAACTGGTGTGGATACTTCAGGAGCTCGACCGGGCCATAAATATCGTAATCTGTTTTGTCCCAAACTACCCCACCGGGTATTGGATTGGCTGTAACATTCACGGATGATAGTTCTCTTTTCTCGATGTGCGATGACTTGTGTGGTTTTAGGACCAAGTTGATGTTCTGACTTGCTGTGTCCATTGTACTGTATGTTCCCTCAATGAATTTTCCCAAACAAAGAACCATGATGAGACAAAGCAGGAGGAAAAGTACACCTAACACAATCCAAAATTCAATCCATGGAGAAATCAGATAGGTTTCTTTGAGTTGATGAAAGAGTTCTGTTACTTTGTTTTTAAAAGATTCAGTTGTTGGCTGTTCTTCAGGCTCACTTGGATCCTCAGAAAAGTCATCGAAATTGATGAAGTAGCCAGATGCAGTTCTGTCAATTGTTGGAATCGCTTCCGGATTTTTATTTGCTTTTGGAATTTTCTTTGTTTCATTAGCATAGTCTGTGGCTACATCGTTGTAGACAGGTGTTTCATGATGAACTGTTTCAATTTGGGCTTCAAGAGGAACAAGTTCCATGGCATTATTGCACAGTCCTTTTTTAATCACTGCAGGTTTATCAAATGTGATTAGTCTCTCAGTTTGAACCTCTTGGATTGTAGCAAGATTTGGTCTTCTGCTATTTCTTGGGAGTCCACTGGGCCTACTACTTATTATCGGCTACATGATTGTGGTTTTACCAGGTCGATGGATACAACTCGGTTCTCCTTTTTACCAGCAAGGGGCGGTAGTACAACTGATCTTGTTCCGTTGACAGCTAAGACAGGTACTGCTTTTCTGTAAGAAGGCCCAAATTCCTTCTTCACCGCGATCTTCTCTCTGACCAGATCCCCAATCTTTGGAATCCAGACAGGCATTGCTGGGACAGGTGGTTTCTCTTCGGTGGCTGTTGGCTGGTGTTTTAGCTTTACGTTGCTCAGGTCTTTTCTTGTTTCATTTAAGTCCTGTAAAATAGCCAAACGATCTTTGATATCAAGGCATTTTTCTTCTACCACTGAAGTCTGACTATCGAGGTCCTGAATATGCATTCTAGTCCCGAACAATAGTTCATACGGACTGAAACCTTTTAGAGAATTTCTTGGCAGATTGTTAAGACTACGTTGGACACTTGTTAAATGTTGGGCCCACCCAGTACCCGTACCTAATACCCTCGCCGTTATAGATTGCTTTATGTCTCGGTTTTTTCTTTCCACAATCCCGTTTCCCTCAGGATGGAAGGGACAAGAATACCGCAATGCAATGCCCATGCTGGTCATTGCCTCCTTATAAGCTCGAGAGCTAAAAGCAGGACCATGATCAGAATTTAGCATGCCAATTGCGTATATGCCGATATAGACTCGCAAATCTTTTATAACAGTTCTGGCGTCAGCCGAGCGCTGGTGTCCACATTTGAAGTGAATCTAGTCTTAAATAATATACATAGGGACGCATGTTTCCTGTTTAATCATGCGAATAGATCGCCTTATGCTTTCTATTAGGTGTTCTGTCACTATTTCGGGCGGTTCGCCACTGCGATCTCTGTTGCAGTTTTCACAATTTTTTGCAAATTTGTGATTATCCACGCTCATTCCCGGCCACCAGTATTCTGATTGTAATTCTGTCAGAGATTCCTTGATCTTTCGGTGCCCTAGACCTTCACCCATGTGTGCGTCTGCTATTAGCAAGACTCTCCTGTTCGTGTTTGGAATTACTCTATCCCCCACTCCAGGGATTCGAGCAAAAGGAACAGAGTTTGCATCGATTATGTATGTATAATTGAGTGGATAGTTCACGGGTAATGCTGCACAGTCGCCTTTTGAAGACATTTTTACCGCCAGCATGGTTTCCCCGTCTATGTATTTTTCTGAACGCTTTTTTGTGGCTACAGAAGCCGGTTTAGTTGCTTCCGCTGTGGCTGTTTCAGCCAATGAATTCCCTGCAGCGTGAACGCCATCACGCTGATTACTCAGTGTATGTATCACGTGAGTCTTTTTTAGTTCTTTCTTTACAAGAACTACTTGTTCCCAAAGCGATTGTTGCTTAATTGTGGCACCAGTGTCATCTTTGTAACCGTTTTGAACCCAGTTCTGCAAATATTCATTATAAGACTGGACGCAGTAATATGAATCGCACACTATGAGTGTGGGGAATTCGCGATCGGTATTTTCAAGCGCCATCTTAAATGCTAGTAGTTCAGCTCGCTGAGCTGTACAATCTCCTAGAGATTGTGTTTTAGTGACAAGTGGTCTAAATTTTCCTTCGTGCCAACGACCTTTAACAATCGCGCACGCAGCACTGTAAGCTTGCTTACCCCCAACTGCGGATTGTGCTGATCCATCTGTACATATAATACAGCCGTAGTGTTCTAGAGGCAGGATTTCGGTCGGCAGAGAACATTCATATTCATATTGTAGAAATTCTTGTGTTTTCAAATTAGGATCAAATTGGTAAACTACGTCTGTTGCAACAAGAGAATTAACCCATTGGATCCATCTCGGATGTAGCGCTATAGCATTCGGAATGCTTGCCTTTGTTACCGCTTCTAGGGCTGGTACTGGTGTAACGATTATTATCCGTTTACCTTGTGCTATAGTTCTTTCTGTTGCTACAGCAGTCTGAACCGCAGTTAGAATTTTTTCCGTTGAACTAAATTTCATTTCAGCTTTTGTGTACAAATGTGATTTGTATGCTATTGGTACCTTTCTCCTTCATTAGAGGTCAGGTACGTGAATCCGCATCTTCCTGGGATGACTCGGATTACAAGGTTGCGTGTGTTATCGCGAGTTTGCAATTTTGTTTTTGCTAACGTGTCTGTTTGCAATGATCTCAAAATCTCTGTGTCTTTTTGAGTCCAATTGATTGGTTTAAAATCAGGTTTTATTAATTCATAGAGAGGTTTAACCCTCCCTGCATGATTTAGAATGTATGTTCTTCCGAAATTCAGGAAACCTAGTATTGATTGTAAGTTCCTCAGCGTTTTTGGTGCTTGGAGTACAGCACACTTCTCTAAGAAATGGTCTGCTAAGCTCTTGCCTCCACTTGATAATTCATATCCTAAAAACAGGACAGTCAGATGGGCAATTCGTGACTTTTTCAAGTTCAATTTGTAACCCTCTGCTGCGAACCCAAGTATTATGGTGTTCACAAGTGAGTATCCAAGTCATCATCTGTCAGATAGATGTCATCGACATAAGATAATGCCTCATCATCATACATTTGTAGTAACTCTGTTACTCTTGCTGAGAATAATCCTGGGCTATTCTTGAACCCCTGTGGGAGTCGACAGAAATTTTTTCTGTGAGCCCATTATTGAGAAAGCGGTCAAATACCTGCTTTCAGGTGCAATGTTTTGACCAAAGAATCCATTAGAGATGTCTAATGTTGTTTTGTATTTTTTGCGCACGATGTTATACATTAGTGCTGCACTGTGTGAGTTTTGTACTGCAAATGTCTTGCAACATGAGTTAAGGTGTCTGTAGTCCAAAACTAGACAATATGAATCGTCTGGCTTGGAGACAGGAAACAAAGGATTGCTCATTTGTGAGGTGCATGTTTCAATCACCCCCTGGTATTCAAGTTGATCTAAGATCTCCCTGACCTGTTTTCTAGCTTCTTGCTTAATTGGGTACTGCCTTTGTGCAGTTGGTTGACATTTTAATTGGATTTTGAGAGGAGGAGAGTCCTCATCCCATCCTACATGATTTTTATATAATGCAGGAGCTTGGGCTACTGCCCACTTTCTTGCAAGTGTATATTTTTTATGAATTGGAATGTGATTTGAGAAGGCAGGCATAATCATTTCTTCGCCATGGGGGCACTCCCTGACAAACCCTGTTGGCCACTCCTTTTCAGCTAAAAGGATGTCATAGCCTTTGGAAAGGTTATCCCAAAATAGACCCCTTATTTTCCTAGTCTTATCTCCTTCTATACGTAGCGTTATCTCGTATATTTTATGAGGTTTGCTAACTCTGCTGTCTGCAGTTTCCACTTGAATTCGTGTCCACTGTCTCCAGATGATACATCAGGATCTTGCGAGCTATGGTCACTTCTGCTGCGCTGTCTAGCACTGTCTGGGCCCACTCTCCGTTTTTCAGCTGTGTCCTCAGTATCCTCTGCATGTTTGACTATTTTAATGCTGGCTACCTTCTTTCTTGGAAATTGTAATTTTTTACTTTGATGAGCAGGTTCTTTGTCTTTGGACTTGACGTGCTCTTCCCTTTGTTCTGACCGTCCTCTTCTTTCCGATTTCTGCGAGGAAGTCTGAAAAGATCGAGAGGGACGTGTATCAATATCTTGATATCTATCAGGTTTCTTTAGATTATCCCTATTTCTAAGGTTGTATCTTTTTTCAGAGGGCTCCCTCTGGGGAGACTTGTGTCCTTGGTCCGGAGATCTTTCTCTCCGCCGAGGAGACCTTCCTCTGGACTGGAATCTTTTTTCTTTGGGAGTTGATTGTTTATTTCCATCCCCGCTCTTTTTTGGAGTGTTTAGATTATTTTTAATAAATATTTTTTCAGGATTTTCAGTTAGTTGGGGTTTTACTGGTTTCCCACCCAAACTATCTCTTCCTAGTTCTTCATAGGATTTTTCTATGATTCTGGCAAGTTCAAATGGCTGTTCTGCTATATCTGTTTCTTTCAATTTCTGGTGGATCGCCACAGATGCTGCTTCCCCTTTTATATTGGCTAATAATATAGCCGAGACCTGCTTGAAGTCTTTTAGTAATTTCATACCCAGAGTTAAAGCAGGTTCTGGACCGTATTCATTTTGAATCTGTCTAAGCACATCGGGTATTACCGCCATGGACGGAACACCATGTGGTTTTGTGTAAATGGAAGCAAAGACTGTGCCCCAAGTGTCACAGTCCTCCACATGTGGTGCGATCCCCATTGGAAGGCAGATAGTCAGGATTCTGTGTTTCTCAGTAGGGGTAGTATCCGGAAATACCGCCTCTATTTGAGTGATTTTTTGTTCTAACCAGAATGGAATTTGTTCCCGTTTTATGGGTACTTTACCCAGACATGATTGTATGTTCTGTGGTGTTATTTTATTTGTATTCCCCTGATGAGGGGTCAGCTGTGGAATGTTAATAGCTGGTTGGACTGTTGAAGTCCGCATTACATATTGGACTAATTGTCTATGAATTTTAATCAGTTGTTTTAGCTGTGTTAAAAGTTCTGGTATTGAAATTTTTTCAATGTCTGGATGTGGTGTGTAGCTGGCTAGAACCGGCCACGTTGCTCCTGGTCTACCTAGTGGACCGAGCCTGGTGATGTGATTATTATGTTTTAGGGCGCCTTTAAACCAGAGCAGGTGCTCTTGGTATTTTAATGGGATTTCCACCTCCTCGAAAGGAGTGTATTCATCTGGTGGTTCCTCTATTTTGTAATAGTGGAATTCGTGTGTGCCAGCGTTTGCTGCTGGAAAGTTTATCCATGAATAGAATACCTCTGTCTGCCGATATTCGTGTGCCTCAATTACGAATACGACTATACCACCTCTCGATGTTAGTCCATTCTCTATAAGTTTAAGAGTTATAGTTTTTCTTATGTTAACCGGAATGAGTATAGCATTCGGGTCGGTCTGCAGGAGACTAGTGTCATCCTCTAGGAGTTGAGCTGCTATTCTAGCTGTCTCCCTTTCTTCTTCACTTTCTGCCATTTTACTGACAGAAAGGTTTTTGTTGCAGATCAAGTTTCAAGGAAACAAAGATTAGGTGCACAATATTTTTGGAACACTGTATCCTTCAACGTTGACTAAACCAAAAACTATACATAGAAATCTCTTCCTACTAAGTTCCGGCGGATTTTTAACCTTTTACCCACTCCAGACGTCTTTTGGAGTATTTACGGGAAAAAGGGTCTGTGTGAAAAAGCACGACTGAGTTACTCTAACGTCTTGCGTTAGATTTATCGCCTTACCAAACGTTGGGCGCCATGTAGTGTAGTTCCTATATTCCCAATAGGCTCTGCGCATTGGAATAATATATTCAGCAGTGTAGACGTAGGACTGAGGTTATCTAGGTCTCTACTGACTATATTAGACTTAAGGTTTGCCAGCTAGCTCAGAGGTCACTAGAAACTTTCTCGAATAAACGAGGAGGAGTTTACCCCCCCTGAATAGACAAGAAGGGATTAGCTTCTGACAACCATAAAACATGACAACTTTGCTCTCCCTGAATAAGAGTGTATCTCTAGAGTCGTGTAAAAACAAAAGACAGCTATTTCACTCAGTCAAATGTGCGTACTTAGTTTCACCCGAATGCAGAGAAAAGAGAGACGGGCGTTTTCAATAAAAGGTGTTATTTATTGAGCAGTCTTCTTCCTCATACAAGAGAAATGAATTGCCACGATTGTAATACTCATGGTAAAGTAAAGTGCGTACAGTAAAAGGAGGATTATAAAATAATACTGTAAAAGCATTGATATGGTTTCTTAGCCATATGATACTTTAAAATAGATAAAATATATACATACATATATACATTGACTAATCGTACTCAACTGGTGCTTCTAAATACGCCTACCCCGGTGTACCTGACCTAAGCCTAATGCGTGGGAAGGAGTAAGTAAGTACCAGTTTAAGTTAAGTTTGTTTTGCCAAGAATCTGACTCAAGAATTCTCTGTAAGGGTTTAGTCAGTTCCGTACCTGGGTAATAGAAAGCAGGAGGTCTGGTATCTCTCTCTCTCAGGACTCGATATCCCAGCAACCCGCAAGGGTAGGCTGGAAACGCCGGAGCTGGATTTCTCGGCAGGAGAAAAGACAGCGTCTTTCTCAGTGCGTCAGCTGGGCTTTCGGAAGTAGATAGCTGCTCTGCTCCAGAATTACCACCGTGTGTTTGCTTAAGGCAACGTTGGTATATTTATACTTGAAAGGTACCTGGGTTTGACGTAAGGTTGGACATAAGACATCAATAAAGATGTCACTAAGAACTGGCCTTTCTTACAGTGCTTTACAGGAGTTCTAGGACGAAATCAAAACAATAGCAAGGGGGATTTCCCAGGTTGCTGGAGGCTTGGTTTTGTTTAGAGAACTCGGTGTGCTTTACTAGGGGGCCGGAGAAGTAGCCTTGCTTAATGTGACAGCATGTGCTTACGACTGAATTATGGATATGATTATTATGCCGTTGTATGGACATTATTGATTATAACCGGACAAAGGCATAAAATAGGAATATCGATTCAGGTTTCCTAGATAAAACACTACACTGGAAGTGAGTCGCTTTATATAAAATAGCCCCCACTCTGTCCCAAACTAAATGCTCGCTCATACATAGGACATTTTGAACTCCCTCACAACTTCATAAGATGTGACCCATTGTGCTGGAACTGCAACAGAGATATTGGTGACCTACCACACCTGCTCTTTTACTGTCACACAATGCTTCTCTTTTGGGATGGAGTGTTCGATTTTATCTGGGTCCTATTCAGGATTCGCCTGAAACATGACTTCATGTCACTCATTCACGGTTTTCTAGACCCTCGGGTTTGGTCAATTAATGATAGTCTATTGATAGATATCTTGCTGACTCCTGCCTGTAAATCCTTACTTAACTACTGGAAAAACACTGCTGACACCTCCTTCAAATGTTGGCTGAATTGGATCTCTCACTTGAGAGGCGCTGATTACATTGCCCATCAGCACTTTCCTTTAAGACCACAATCCAGACCTCTATTGACAGCAATGGATTACTATTTTGCCAGATCCAAAGCCCCATGAACGCCCATATGAATGACCTCATACCATTTTATCACACCTAAAATTGCTCTCTGCCTGCTTTACCAAGCATTGCTTTCCCCTACATACTGCCTATCAATGACCACCTTTTGAACTCCCTCACACCTGTTAATCACAACACCTGCTGTCTGTGGAATTATGGACATGCGTATCTGTCATGCCATATATTGTTATTCTGTTTATACTATTGCATTTCTGTTTTCATGCTTTTGTTTTTGATGAGTTACCTTAAATGTATTTTGCAATCCTGTTTGCTTTCTTTACAGAAGTATGATATACTGTACCTGCTCACAACATTACATGAAGTGTACTACTATTTCATGGCTGTCTTTTTTCTATTATGTAAAAACAAATATAGATACTTGAACTAAAAAAAAGAAAAATATTTATTTCAACATCCAAAAGGCATTATTCACAAAACTGGTCGTGATAAATAATATTCAAGCTGATTCAGGAGAGAATACACAAAGATCTGAACATGGAATATAGTCTGTTTGAAGATGAATTCCAGGTTTGTAATGTGCTACTTTGATGAATACCTATAGATTTACTATAGTTTCCAGTTTCTAATGATCATAATCAGTCTGCTCAAGGCTCTAAAATATTTGAGTAGTAAGCTTCATGAGATACCATCAATTGAAAAGACCCGGAAGGATTTTTATCTCTAGTTAGATCTAATAGAGACAGGGCAAAATCCATGATGGTAAATGTTGATGCTGAGGATTCTTGAAACTCTCATGTAATAAATAATGTCTACATTGGACAATGTGCATGTAACTATAATCAAACCAACGCAGTAATTTCATACTTTTTCTGGAAAAGCTGTTGCTACTATCTTGGATCAGTTAAAATACTTCAGGGCATTGGGACCAACCAGAATTCTAAATTCACTTCTGAATAACATTCCAGTCTGGTATGAAGATAAACTCCTATGGACAGACAAGAAAATGAAATCTAAGGCAGCATTGGGATTGGTCTATGCGCAATGGATCAGTGTTCAGACGTGGACAGGTAGCCTGTGCATATTCCTCACCAGGCTGTGTAATGCAGCCTGGTGGGGAACATGCAAAGTGCGCATGACTGTTTGGCCCGTTCAAGAGGTCCCGCCAAACAGTCATGAGCACCTAGGGAGTGCAAACCACTCCTCCCCCTGCTCTGGCCAGCCGTGCCCTGCCACTGAGTACAATCAGAAAAACTAAATTATAATAGCACTACGTTATTATCATTTTATTTTTCCTTTCAAGCAGTGGGACGATGCTCATCCGCTTTAGCAGAGGAGCCGTCACTGGATGTGGAATTTGATTCTGGGCAAATCAATAACTCTACATGTGCCTAATAAAATATGTAACATAATGTGGTTCTCTTGTAAAGTACTCTTATGCCCTCAGGACAAATGTATACTATATAATTCTGCAATCAAAAAAATATTAAAAATATTAGTGCGCAGTTTTATCTTTTTAATTATTCCAATATTGTTGACGGACAGAGCGGGCCTCATCTACTGAGCAGTTGCCGGGTGAGGTGAGGAGTACTCCCACATAAAGCTGGGAAAGTTATTGCACCTCCTGTGAAAAGGAAAATTCACTGCATCTTTGCACCACAGGTTCTGGTAGGGTGTATTGCATCTATAAATTTTGATGGTTTTTTGTTTGCATGTAATTTTGTAGAATTTTGCAGTAGCGTATTCACCAGTTGGTCCTGACGAAAGCCAGGTTAGTGACACCTATTAGGCTGAAACATGTCGACCCAATTCCTATTGCTGTAGATAGTCATTCTTTCAAACTATCAGTTAGTGTTTTTAACCTTGGCAGTAAGATAGCGTTTATTAAAGTTTTTCCTGTGTCTTAGTAGTCAATCTTAAACTCTTTTCACTCACATTTTCTTTAGCACTATAAATCACCAGCACCACTGATTGAGATTTCAGCTTTGATCGGTTCGATCACTGGTTATGAATTAAGTGCAGTTTTGTTTCCCACCTGGACAGGTGTGGACTGCACCGGTTCATACAATGAATGCTCATTCCCAGATGACTATGCTCCACCATTGTGGTGGGCTGATGGGATTCACCTCAACACAGTAGTGAGGTTTTGTTTGTATTGGTTTGAGTATCACAATTTCCTGTCCAATCTTTTGTGTCTCTATGTTTGAAGACCGGTAGTCCCCTTTTTGTTGTTTCAGTTATAATTGGGGATAGGAGACTTCCTGGTCGTTAAATATTAATTCCCTTGGACCCTCTTTTATAAATATGTGTTTTGGCCTTCTAGGTACTGCCACCATTCTAGGGATGGGGGCGGTACGATAGACAATCAGAACGCCATCGTAAATAGCCCATCAATGCTAATCAATGCAAACAATACAATGTTGGTTTCTTCAATATATATTTTCAGGAGATGCTGTGTTATATTGTCCTATCAATGTATACTTGTCCAGCATTGATTGATATTTATTTATTTATTTATTTATTTTGATTTATATAGCGCGTTATAACCCAGGGGTCTCTAAGCGCTTTTGAATTTCGTAAAGATATGAAGTTTGTAGCTATTTAAAACTACAGTTTTGTATTAAAAAAATCAACTTTTTATAAATTCACGGTACAATTGAGTGCAGTGCTATCTTTGACGGTTGACGGTCTGGTAAAGTTTATGACCTCATGGTTGCCTAGGAATTCTTTATAAACGATTATGAATATATATATATAAATATTTTTAAGAATGGTTATTTACTTCAGTGAATCTTCACATCGTGTTATGAAATGTAATCATAAGTTCCACCTCGCCTGAAAGAAAGGGAAATACTAATATGTAACTTCCTGGAGACCTAAAAAACATGATTTTACACACAGATGTTGACAGATGTGAATGTAACAAATGTACAATTAGCAGTGTATGACACATAATTTTACATCCCTTTATATATGAACTACCTAGAATGTAATTTCTGTTATTTCTCTTAGTCTGATTTGTCAAAGTTTAAAATCCATTAAATCAATTACCAGAGGCTGAAGGAGTGAACATTTATCAGATAGCCCCCAGAATGTTGCAGATGAAGGTCGAACTGAGGACGTGTGGATAGATGCTTATTCGACTGCAAAGTCTGAAATGTTTGCAGTAGGATTGAAAACCTGAGGCCTTCCATCCAGCCAAGCGTAAGGTTCAGAGGGAACGATGATGGGGCAACCTTCAACTTAATGTGCCCTGCTCTTGTCTGCTTTTGAGGAGCAAGATTATGACCCAGTTTCCATCAGCGCATGGCCACTGTCTCTGCGCCCTGATGCATCTAGCACCAAGCAGTGTCTTTGTGATAAAACATGCAGCTGGTTTATAATTTTGTGAAGCACCAGCTTCAACACTGGTCTCCTGACAAGCTACATGGTATTAGATTAATGCATATTGTTTTTAGTAGGTTGTCAATCCATTATTTCCATTTTGTGAGTTTGGTTGACACCTTAAGATATTTATCGCTAACGAGGCTTAGCAACGAATTTTTTAACGCTAAGCATCACCGGAAATTATCGCAGAGATAACTTGCTATTAGGTTTATCTCAGAAGTGATAAAAATCCTCGCGCTAACTGCCAAATGAGAGATTATCGCTGGAAAACCAACGATAATCTCTCGAAGTTTGGCGTTAGCTTGATGATAGGGGCTCACAAACTTAGCCATGATATCCAGCTTCCATAGGATATCATGGCTAAGTCAGGAGAATACCAGGTGTAAAAAAAGCAGCGCTAACCACGGTTAGCGCTGCTTTTTTTATCACTAACAGGGTTAGCGAAATCCTTGATAATAGGAGAAATGTCGCTTAACAACATTTCTCCTAATATTTTTCTCTGGAACCCCCCCTTTGCATCTTATTAGAGATGCAAGGGGAAGCGTAGAGAAAAAGGGTGCTAACATGTGAATTTGCGTGTTAGCACCCTGTTGCTGATAGGGAGATCATTTTATCTCCGCTTTCTTGGCTTTTAAAGCCAAAAAAGCGGAGATAAATCCCTTGATAATATGTCCCTAAGTTCTTTATTCTTTTAACTCTTATTTTTTATTTGAACTCCTCATCCTGAAATCCATACAATATCATCACCTTAAAGCAAATACCGTGCTCGGCAGCGCTACCTAAGAGTGGAACAAGGATTGTTTAATAGTGTAAAGTTTTCGGTTTGCCTCTGCAAGTTTGCTTTGCCAGTTTGTTTGTTGGACCTGAGCCACAACCCATGTGAATGTCTTTGTCCGTGAGTCCCCTCAGTCTGCCAAGAGACTTTGCTCTACTCAAGATTATTAACAGGGCCCCTGAAGCCGCTCAACATCACAGTCACATTGCAGCCACCTGGTGCCACTGTGAAAGTAAACAAGCATTTGCAATGCAATAGGTCTCGCATTTACGTGAGTTTAAGATTTTGGCATTGTAAATGACAATGTGTTCTATTTATGTTTCAAAAACACAGACATAAATAAAAGTCATGGTCATTTACAATGCCAATAGCTCAAACGTTTGTAAATACGACCTGTTGCATTGCAAGTGCTTGTTGTTTGTTAGCATCTCACTCTCCCTTCGCGTATTCTGATTGATGCACCATAGGACTACCTAACCACAAAGTGCTTAAACGGTTTCTTATGGGAAGTAGGTGATATATAAATCTACAAGAAAAGATGCTCCATGGACAGATACAGCAAAAGCTAAAATGGGCTGCAGAATACGGCTAGAGACATTAATTGCAGAGGGTGGGAGCAATGTTGAATGTTTTCATTTTATGTAGGGTTTTTCAATATCGTTATGATACAGTGTGGTGATAAAAAAAAAGCCACGTGCAATAATTAGCCGCATTTCATAGAGCTGCATAAGTATTTCTAAAAAGCATTCGATAATGCTGAGTAAAAGAGGGGATATGTAAGCATGGACCACGAATCCGTGAGCTGACCAGTGATGCCTTTCTAGAACAAGGCTAGCCTTTCGGTAGACGGAAGGACAGAACAGAAGCCACAAGGTGTGGCAGCCTCACAGCCTGCAAGATGTAGTCACACACTCGAGGTGGAGCTTTAAAACCAGGGCTCTTATGTTGCCAGGATGCAATGGGGGACAGACAAGTTTTAATTTGCAAGCATGGGAGCCTTATCTCACAGACAACAGATGGTACCAGAGGATGCACTGTAGCTTGCATGCGCAGATCTGGGACTACAGAGCTAGAAAACCGGTTCAAGTCTCGACGTCGGCATGACATCCTGTGATCTTTAGCAAATCACTTAATCTCCCTGTTTCTCCTTTGCATAAAGTAACTGGCACTCACGTAAAGAATTCTTTCGGCATTGGAGCAACATCCTGTGATCTTGGGCAACTCAGCAAGTTACTTACAGCCTGATTCATGAAGCGAAATAGCGCCCGCAATGGCAGCGAAAACGCAATTGCGGGTGCAAAACATGGAATCGGCATTCATGTACGAAATAGCGAAATCGCTAAAAAATAATAGCGAGCGGAATAGCGATTACGCTGTAAAAGTCGCAGACTCCGGGAAGTCGAGCATTAGCGAAAATGAAATAGCGACCAACCACGGAATCTGCGATTTGAATAGCGAAACGCAATACTGTCTCAATCGGCATTCATGAAAGAAATACATTAGCGAAAAATCGCTAAATCGCACATTAGCGCGGCGCAATTTAAGGACAACTCAAAGCAGGTGGTAACCATAAAAGCCATGATTAACCAAATTTTGAAAAACTGTTAGCCAATCACCAACAGGTCCAGGCCTGACCAATCACACATAAGGACATTCAGCAGCAGCAATAGGCGTTCCACAATGCCTGGGATGTACATGGTGGTGAGGCGGCGAAGGCTACAGCGAGCAGCACGGAGGAGACGCATGAGGCAGGCACGGATTTACCGGCAGCGGGTCACCTTGCTGGGGCAAACCAGAGAACAGATTTATGCCAAATACAGGCTGAATGGGGAAATGATCACCTGGCTGATACAAGAACTCGACCCCATCATGCAGCACCCAACAAGGCGAAACAATTCTGTGCCCACACATGTGCAGGTATTGTGCAGCCTGCACCTCCTGGCATCCGGCAGTTTCCAGGGCATAGTAGCCGCTGCTGGGGGGATTTCCCAGCCCACCATGTCACGCTGCCTCCACACTTTTGTTGACGCCATGCTCACCCAGCTCCACCAGCACATCACATTTCCCACCAGCCAACAGGATTTGGACCTCACAAAACTACAATTTTATAATGTTGCCCATTTTCCCCATGTCCTTGGCTGCATAGACTGTACCCACGTCGCCATCTGCCCACCAGCTGGCACGGAGTATATGTACCGCAACAGGAAGTCCTACCACTCCCTCAACATACAGATGGTCTGCAATGCCAAGACCATCATCACTGACATTGTGGCCCAGTACCCAGGGAGTACCCATGACTCCTTTATCTTCAGGCACAGCGGACTCCACACACGACTGCTCAGGGGAGAGTTTGGGGAAGGACACCTACTTGGTAAGTACACTTTGTCGACAATGTCACATTGCTATGAAGTAACTGCGCTGCACAGGCAATCAACATCTGCTCCTCTCATTCAGGTGACAGTGGCTACGCCCTACGGGAATACCTCCTGACCCCTTACCTCAACCCTGCCACACCTCAGCAACGCCGCTACAATGTTGCGCACATCCGGACAAGGAACTGTATTGAAAGGACATTTGGCCTGCTCAAGAGCAGGTTCCGTATACTGCACAAGACAGGTGGGGCCATGTATTACAGTCCTGCAGCGTGCTGCCGCATTGTGGCTGTCTGTGCAATGCTTCATAACATTGCAACCAAGCGCCGGATACCTGTTGACATCTCAGGCAGTGAATCTGAGGGGGACGACCGGCCACCAGCACATGCGCACCATGCACGCGGGGAGAACCCAGCTGAAGGCCACAGACGTCGCAACCACATCACAGCTAACAATTTCTAGCCCACCCCCTTCCCCCACCCCACATATCACAATTGCATGCAAACTGTAATGATTACACAAGGCGTATGTGTGCACCAAAATAAATGTATTTGTTTGAATCACAAAAAATATAAATGGGTGTTCGTAATAACTATATACAAAAAGCAGTATTCATGCATACTGCATGGGACGCTCCATTGCAGGCTTAAGTTCAGCCTGCGTCTGTGTCCCTGTCACAATGTCATTGCCGTCTCCGGCGCACAAGTTGCTGGCGCCTGGGAGCCTCTTCCTCTTCCTGGGCAGCTGGAGGTGGGGCAGCCCTTGCGCTGCGCCTAGGTGGGGGGGCCTGCGTGGCAGAGTGGCTGCTGACACTAGAGGTACCCTCACTAGCATCATCACCCCCCACAATTGCCGGAATCACAGGTGCGTGCAGTGCGGTGACCGCGGTTGTCAAGTGCTCCAGCACCCGGGTGATATCTTCGCAGCACTGGACGAGTTGGTGCTGCTGGGTTAAGGAGCGGCGCGCAAGCAGGGCGGTGGCATTTGCCGAGGAATAATTGGAGCGGCTGTTGGTGGTCAGCCGGCTCAGCAACTGGTGGTGGCGCCTGCCAGCAACACTTCGGTGCTTCACCAGCGCAGCGGTGTTGTCTTCCATTGCCGTCGTCATGCGGTCAATGGCCGCCGTCATGCGGTCCACCCTGTCGCCCACTCCCGCAACATTGCGGCCGATCTTCTGCAGCTGGAGCTGGATGGCTCCCTGCTGCTGCGACTGGCGCTGGTGTAAACGCAGCATGCGCCGCTCCACACTCATGCATGCGTGGAAGTGGCCATTGCCCCTCCTGGTGGTCGGCCGCTGTGTAGCCGATGTGGCTGGCCCAGATGGTGGTGGACGAGCTGCAGGTCTTGCAGCAGCTGGTGTTGCAGGTGCGGCAGGTGTGGTGGGTGGCCTGGCCTTGGCAGCCGGTGGGCCTGAGGCGGATGCTGCAGGTGTGGTGGGTGGCCTGGCCTTGGCAGCCGGTGGGCCTGAGGCGGATGCTGCAGGCAAGGTGGGTGGCCTGGACTTGGCAGCCGGTGGGCCTGAGGCGGATGCTGCAGGCAAGGTGGGTGGCCTGGACTTGGCAGCCGGTGGGCCTGAGGCGGATGCTGCAGGCAAGGTGGGTGGCCTGGACTTGGCAGCCGGTGGGCCTGAGGCGGATGCGGCAGGTGTGGTGGGTGGCCTGGCTGCTGGTGATGGCGCTGGCGCAGGGGCTGGTGGCTGGGTGGCAGGTAGGGATTCCTCCTCCTGGGCCTCCTCGTCGATCAGCAGCCTCTCACTGTCGCTGCTATCTCCTGCACCTGTGAGGGTAAGTGGATACTCATTAGGTGCATGTGACTGACAGACGTGCAGATGTTACATGCATGCTGGGTGTCATTCCCTGGGTGGCTGTGTATTTGCGCACTTTGGAACCTTTCGGGCCGCATTGTGGTAGTACTACATTGTGGACATACAACGTCTCCCACAATGCTTCAGGGCATTTCCTGATGCACGGCATGACTAAGGGCCAATGAGTGAGCCTATTTGGTCATGGGCGGTCATAGGGACAGGGTCGCAGTCGCATGCCACTTACCTTGGGTGTCTTGGGTGGGGCGGGAGGAGTCCAGAGGGGTGACGCCAACACACGCCTCCCTCTCCAACGTGTCCTCTACCCGGTCCTCCAGGGGGGTGTTGGGTGGGACAGTCGGGCCACCTCCTCCGGTGCCTGATGCCTCACCAAGGCGCTCCGCAACCCTCTCCTTGGCACGCCCTCGGAGGTCGTACCACCGCTTCTTTAATTCCTCAAGGGACCTGTCCGCAACTCCCACTGAGTTCACACTTGCCGCAATCCCCACCCAGATTCTCCTCTTCTCCTGCTCCGGGACCCTCCGGGAGTTTGCACCAAACAGCTGGTCGTGGTTGGCCACCACACCCTCTATGAGGTTCTCCAGCTCCTGTTCCGAAAATTTCAATTTGCGCTTTCGGCCAGCGCTGTTGCTGGGTCCTGCCTGCTGGTCCTCTGCCATAGCGGTCGCTATTTCGGCGGGGTCGGGATGCGCAAACGGCGAGTTGGTGGCAGCTTTCCGTCGTGGACAGTCGACAGTTGGCGTCACTGTGGTGTTTGGGGGTGGGATTTGGCTGCTTCCTGGTTGTGATGTCATCACGGTGCTCGGAATGCGTCTTCCCGTTTTCCTGATCCCGCGAGAATGCGACTCGCAATCCCGTGCAATCGGGATTGCGAGCGCAATCTCGTGCGATCGGGATTGCGAGTCGCAATTCCCGTTCGCAGGTAGCCGGAAATAGCGATTATTCTGCGTTTTTGGTGGTTTTTGGTGGGTCGCTAACGGCTTTAGCGCCCGCATGCGAGTCGCTATTTTTTCTCAGATAAGTACATGAATGCCGTTTTGCGTTTCCTCAATAGCGAGTCGCTATTGATCGCTATTAGGGACACGCAAAACGGCATGTACATGAATCAGGCTGTTAATCTCTCATCTCCTACAAAAAAAAACATGGTCTTGTGCAAAGTAACTGGCACTCATATAAAGTGCTTTAATAATACTTTGGGGGTAGTGTTCACGCTATATAAAACTGCATTAAAAAAGCAGATAGGGAGGACGGAGCGAGTGAACTGAAACCTCGAGCACTGTATGGAGGGCTACTAGGCAATGACAAGCGCAAGCGCATCGCACCGCAGCGGGAGAGACGAGTGTGCTCTTTTTCAAAGCACATACTTGTGCTTGTGGCGCGCCGCTGCGCACTCCCACAAGGCGTATGCCGCCAAAAGCACGAGTATGTGCTTTGTAAAAAGAGCTGCACGACGGCTAAAGGTCTCCTATGCAGTGCATGCGCATAAAACTGCATTAAAAAAGAGGAGGGGGAGGACGGAGCGAGTGAACTGAAAACACGAGCACTGTATGGAGTGCTATAGGCAATGACAAGCACACGTGCCTCGCGCTGCAGTGGGAGAGATCAGTCTGCTCTTTTTCAAAGCACATACCCGTGCTTGTGGCGCGCCGCTGCGCACTCCAACAAGGCGTATGCCGCCACAAGCACGAGTATGTGCTTTGTAAAAAGAGCTGCACAGCGGCTAAAGGTCTCCTATGCAGTGCATGCACACTGCTTAGGCGAGACCTAAAAAAAGCACTGTCCCTCACTAGTGTAAGTGCACATCTGCAGTATTGTCATATAATGAGCTCTACGAGTCATACACAGCCATAAGTGTTCCATAATAAAGTTTGGGGACTAACATAAAGAGCTGGGGATGGCCTCCGTCTGACAAGCGGCTCATTCTCTGTTCGTGAGCTCCAGGAAGCTGCTCCATTTTTACACTGAAATGTGATTGTCTTTTTATTAGCAGAGACCTTTTGTTTTCCACCGTTATCTTTCTGTAGATGTGAATTCAGACCCATACAAGAGTAGACACATGAATGTATTTATATTTTTCGTCTGCGGCCTTTATCTTTAATTGCTTGTATCGAGATGTTTGTATTTTATTTTTGAGTGCGGTATTTATATATTTTCAAGGCCTCTCGACGTTGTTAATTCAGTGTTTTTCTTCCACATGCGTTTTTTCTCCTCAACAGATGCTGGGAGCAAGGCGGAGATCGGCTTCTGTGTCAAACAGGCGAGCCTCTCACCGGTGTTTCTGCACTACAGATTATTTAGCAGTGTCAGGGCCCTGCACAGAGAGCCGACCCACTGCAACTGCGCTTGCCCCCGAGCACCAGCTAATTAGCATGTATTCAGAGACTTGTTCGATTAGAGGTCCTTGAAGTATCTTCGGCTTCCATACTCCAAGCGTCCAATTTTTAGATTTTAATGAGGCTGGAAATAAAATGAAGCAAACCACACACTGAGGAAAAATTTAAATGGACTACTTCGGTCGTCGGATTAGAGTCCAACGTCAACACAGACTGTCAGGCTAGGAAGGAATTTAGGGGCATATTACCAAGCAATAGCAATAATTATCGCTATTGATTGGTTAGAGACAAAAATTTACCGCTGAGCTGGGGCGATTTTTACCGCAGATAAACCTTGGTATTACCAAGGTTTATCGCAAATGCGATAAAAAACGGCCGCAATGCATGAATATTGCTGAAAAGTCAGCGATATTCATGCATTACCGAGCTAATGCTCTTAACCATGTTATCCACCTCCCATTGGATAACATGGCTAAGAACTGCTCAGGGCAGGTGTTAGCTTTTGGAGATATTCGCGCTTAGCGCGAATATCTCCAAAAGTTGGTAATAGGAGATAGCGATGTTAGCGACTGTTTCCAGTCGCTAACATCTTGGCACGCCCACTTTGCATGTCATTAGTGATAAATATCACTGACATGCAAAGTGGGGCCCAAGATGATCGCTATCTCCTACTAGCTGTCGCTAACTGGTGTTAGCGACAGTTAGGTAATAGGGAGATAATTTTATCTCCGCTTTCTTGGCTTTTAAAGCCTAAAAAGCGGAGATAAAACCCCTTGATAATATGCCCCTCAGAGACCCCAGCAGTAGGCAGTGCCATGCGGGACCCGCATTAGGGCAAAAAGATTGGTGCACTAGGCGCCCACCTGGAAGGGGCCAAGAAGTGTGGGGCGCTATGCTGAGCATAAGCTTCCGCTTCAAAGGCACCTGATGCAGAGTTCCTCGTGTGTCCAGCTTTCAGGCAGTAATAAAAATGTCAAGATAACTCTTGTGACTTTCTAGAGAGAGAAAATCAAGTTTTGTCTTGTGGCAGTTCTGACTGGCCATAAAGTAACTCAGAGGGTTAATATGCCTACTGCAAAGAACAGACCTGCATTTTTTTGTGGATAGCAGAGGTGATTTGTAAAGCCAACTTTTACCAGTGCTTTAAAACAAATAAAATGTATGTGAGTGAGGGGCTATACAGGGGCTATACAGAGATAAGTGGCACTTTTGCCGGTTGCTGATGATGGAATTCGAGGAGGAGGTCATGTTGTGTGGGGACAAACAATTGTATTGATTACACTGGGTGCCACCAGCGCTAAAGTCGGCCCTGGTGCAATAAATGAGCTAGAGGGCCGAGGTAGATTATAGTTTCCCTGTAATATGGGCAAGTTATACCTTCAGAAAATGTACGCAGTGCTGGGTGATAACAAGCTTTAGTGCACATCAGGGCCCAGATTCTCATCGGTTTAGCGTCGGGTTAATGTTACTTTTTCATGGCAAACCTGGTGCTAAAACTGTTTGGGGATTTACAAACCATTGCTAATTGGTATTAGCGTTGGTTTGTATGTAAAAGTCAAGGAGGTTTAAATGGGTAGTACATGGGCGTTCCCATGCAACCACCCATGCTTTTGATGCTAAACCCTATTCACTAACATTGATAGAAAGGGTTTAGCGCCAAGAGATAACTCTGCTGAGAAGCAGGCATTAAGCGGAGAATTTTTTTTTATTTCTCTGTGCTTTTCCGACTTTGCATGCATGCTGCACTGTATAGCACACATACAAAGTAGAAACAGCTTTTAAACTTGTCTAGCCATATTATTTTCTACAGGAAGTGCTAATAAATCTGCACTTTTCAATATGAATGCAAAAGTGCTGCAATTACTGGAATAATTTTTGTTCAATAGAGAGCTACACTGGTGAGAAGCCATTTAGCAGTTTCAGAATGAAATTTGAGGTTATAAAGATTGATCTTTCTTTTACCAATCCCAAAGGATTCTATAGCTGGTTTAATGCATGGCATTTCAGGCTAAACAGGAGTCCTGTTGCTGGACTCTTTGTAGATTTACAAGTGATGTAGTTAATTTGGGTAAATAATTAGATATTTTATAATCGCAAGTCCTTCCATTTTTTAACCCCTACCGCCCTACCGCGTTTTCCCGCTGTGCGCTAAAATTTTAAAAATGGCTTGTTTATGACAAAGCCAGCTCGTCATCCGCGTAGCGCAGGTAACGCCCATGACGAGCTGGCTTTGTCATCAGCACTGAAGGGGTTAATATGCCTGCAAGGATCATTGGAGGCTTTTACGTGGATTTGGGTGTCATCTTCATGCATTGTGTGATCTATCTACCAAGCTGCAATTCTCTTTTGTGCCTCACTTTCCTTTATTGGTTTGAAGGTGAAATGTAACCAACAATGTATACATACCACAATAATTGAACAGTACATCATACATACATGAATGAATTGAAGTACCAAAACATCAAGCAGAAGAAGGGGTGAGGGGAAGGGGAGCGGGTAATGCATGCTTCCATAAAGGTCAAGAAAAACTGGAACACGAAGCAAACCATCACAGTATATAATCAGCAAATAAGTATTATCAACATCTTTCAAAGTGAAAGGGAGAGAGGTAACACTCTGGGAATGCCCACAAGAAGGTACTAGTGAAGTGCAAAGCTGTTTCCATCCCGTACAGTTCAGAGGAAAATGTAGCAAAGGTGAAGGCCTTTAGAAACCTGTTCTTGTGAGACCTCGTGTCGAGGAACCTGCCCCAGATCTCCAGAAAACTTAGTAGTCTGTCATTAATTTCATATATTATTTTTTTGAAAATGTTTGTTTCACACATATTCTCTAACCATGCTCAGTAGGATAGGACTCTGTCAGTTTTTCAATGTCGTCTTAAAATCCTCATTTTGTCAACCCCTCGAGCTGTAGTCACCCATCGTGTGAAGTGGGAGGGCGGGTCTGGGAGGTTACTTAAGTCATGAATAAGTGCTAAGGTTGCCGTCAAGCCTCAATGGACCAAAAATTACATTTCAGATGTTCCCATATTTGAGTCCAGTAACTATGCTCTATGTCACAATCCAGAGTGTTACATCGTCAGCAATTTGAGTCAGGACTTAAGTTGGCTCTATGAAGTCTAGCAGATGACCAATGCTATTAATGTATCAAATTATAGTGTCCATACTTGTGGCAGATTCGTATAGCCCTTTTTTGTAAACTGCCGAATCCCCCATGATGAGCACAAGTTGACATTTAACAAGATATTTGCGATTCTAGACTTTTGAGTATTATGGGGTAACCATGAATGAGAACATGACCTGGGAGCCTCAACAAATTAAATCTCAGCTCAGACTGGCCCAACTTACAGGGGGAATCTTGAAGCTTTCCAACACATCTACTTACAAACCCATCGGCCCATCTTTGGAGATTTATAAAATGCAGGCAAGGGGGGAGGTTCTCTATGGCGGTTCTCTATGGGGCTACACATGTAGATCAGAGATCACCGTCACGGAGAACAAATTCTTAAGACAACTTTTGCCGCTGCCGTCAAGTACTCCTCTTCTACCCCTGCAGCTCGATTTGGGTATCAAATCGATAGAGGAGGAATTGGCCCTAAAACCACTAAGATTCTGGCGGAGATTGTGGACAACACCCGAGCTCCACAACTACAGGCAGGAACTTCAGGAGATCCCAAGCCTACCAAATCTAGGGAAAATTCCCTTGCTTATGTAAATTAAGAAAGAATGTGGGAGGTTGGGAATACCATCACTATGGTCTGATCCTGAAATTGCCTGTAATGTCATGTCACGCAAGCATTTGGCCAGATTATTTTATGATAGCAAAATATCTGCTGCTTTGCACAATTCACAGATCGGCACCCTAACAGAATCCTTTTTAAAAGTTAAAGATTTTTATCATTTTGAACATGTTTTTGATGACATCTTTCCAATTTTAACAAGAAAATTATACCTACAATGGAGATATGGCACCTTACCAATTAGAGCTCTCACCAGTAAGTGGGCTCCACCTACACCAAAAAACTGTCCTGGTTGTAATTGTGAGTCTAAAAATGATTTGCATTTGCTTTTTTTCTGCCCAGCTTATCAAAAGCATAGAAAGTACAGGATTATACCCGTATGCAAAAACTTGGGATTTACCAATTGCATGCAGGCCTACAGAATATTTAAAACAGAGTTATCCGGTTTTATTGTATTTGCTGTAGCAAAATGTTTGACAGCCATGTGGTATAAGCGCAGGCTCCTAAAACTTCTGCATAGAAAATATCTATATGTCCAAATGGCAAACTAACTTCTACAGATGATTAGATCTATAGTCTGTAGTCTCTGGTATTTTCTGTGCAATATTATGTAGGGTGCAGTTTCGATATTTATTTGCTCCTGTATTGTAGATATTGTTTTCTTTTTAACTCAATATCATGTTCTTTATAAGCAATGTATTTTATCTGTACTATGTGAACATCTTTTATGGCTATAAAATTGCCTAAATAAAGATTTATGAACTGCTATTTGCAAGTGTCATGTTAAAGTTCAAAATGGTTGAGGCAAAACTTAATCCGTGTGGGCCTGAACAAATGATGTTCCCTGCAATCCTCACTGTGTGTGTAGGAATGGGGTTGAGTCCATCAAAACCTAAACGGTAGGACTTCAACAAATTGTTAATCAGGGAAGGTCCCCAAACAGCTTATTTATTGAGTGCCATTTGATCGATACATGTTCGGCCTGAATTTATTTGGCTTCAGGGATTGTTACACATACCATATATGAATGACTGTACACAGTAAAATTATTAGAAATTCTACCTCCAATCGCAAACTGCATTTTGTAGAACATAAAAAAGTACTACAACAGTACTGTTTACTTACTACAAAATACAATTCACAAAACTATCTTAATTTCCACCTCTCCTAACTTTTCTATGGAAAGATGATCACACATTTATATTTACTACTTAGTATTAAATGTAGTAGGGTTCTGGGGAGTTGCTGGAAAAAGGGGAATACTTAGTACTAAATGTCACGGGTTATGTGAGGAGTATTAGGGAGTTGAGGGAGGGCTAACATGGGTTTAGAGATTCACAGAACCCCCATCCACAAATGCGTAAACTCATTCCTAGTCATAAACTGTACTTCCAAAGTTACAACAGCCACAAATGACCTAAAACAGCAGAACATGCACTACTGCTCTGACCTGGAATATTTCCAGCACCATACATGGCCAGCCACTGGTACTGCAAACATATATTTACATTTAATTTAATGTCATAAACAATTATACAGAAATAAAACATAAATGTTATTTTATCATAAATAGTTTGATGATTTTTTAATTTTGTGTAAGAGTAATCATACAGAAATGTACTTTGTTTATAGGCCCCTCTAACTTGAAGAAATAGAAGTCAGAATCAACAAGATATTGGTTTAATTAATATAACATCATATATTTCACACATACACTGGAGTGTTCCAGCAGGGACTACCTGTCCCAAGATTCTACAGTGGCTACGGAGCCGGCATGATTTAGCACCACGCCTGCTGCCAATTTGAGCCACATCACTATAGAGCGCATTCTGAGGACCGGCAGAGTGGAAGTATTCCAGCAGGGACAACGTCTCCCAAGATTCTACAAGGGCTAAAGAGGCGAACTCTTTTAGCACCTCGCCTGTTGCCAATTTGACTCTGCCACATAGCTATATAGTGCATTCTGAGGACCCATCTGCACCCGTAGATGTCCGAACGAGGCTGGGCTGGGCCTAGTCTCTTGGCTCCTTTCTCTTTTGGGCATTCCATCAAGGTTGTCCCATGGATGCTGTTTAGCACCACCTCAAAGGAAGTAAATGACAATGTCTTTTTTTTTTCTCATGAGGTTACCCTTGAGTGGGTTCAGCTGAACTGTGTGCACGATGGGGAAGAAGAAGGTGGTTAACCCTGAACCAACTTTAGGAACTATAGGCACAACCATAAATGTTTCTGAGTAAATTTAACTAGCTGAGCGTCATTTGTCTCTGGATCATGATGGAATCCCAACCTTGTCATTGCCTTTGCCTCTTGATAACTGCACCGATGCTTTGAGGGATCATGTAGCCCCTCTGGTTGTTAGGGAGCCCTCTGTCACTATCCCTGCAACTGGTCCCCCCCATGGAAGCAGTGGCCCACTTGTCCCCAAGCAATCCCACTTCTGCTGCTAAACGCAAGTGCAATCCAGGTTCCTGACTCCCATACCGGAGGCCATGCGTGGTACCAGTGTGAGCCCCCTCTACCCGGAAACTACCTGGATGTTAGCAATGATTGCCCATAATGACTGAGTTTGCATCTGTTATAAATGACTGCCTGATCACTATCAAGGAGAGACTAGATAAGCTGCCTGAGGAGGTCAGTAAACTCACCAAGTCTCATCCTTATTTGAAACCTCTTTCTACTGACTAACCCTGTGCCAGGAACTCTGCTCCACTGGCAGAGTTTGCAGATTTGTGCATACTCGCATTCCGCGGAGAACGCAAAGTCTGCAAAAACTTACGACTCCGCAGCGGAGCAAAATTCAGCCCCGGATCCTCCGCCTCCCACCCCCGCCGAAATATTTTTAAATAAAAATGCCAATTAAAGTAAAATAAAAGTCGACTTACCTTTATCGCAGCGGCTCCGGGCTTTCCTCCTCCTCCTCGCCGGAAATCCCCACTGTCAGATGTACGTCATGGTAGGACTGTGCATGTGCACGCAAATAGGTAAGTGGGCTTTTATTTTACTTTAATTTGAATTCTAATGTTAAATATTTAATTGCGAGGGTGGGAGGTCTGGAGCTCCGCATAGAGCAACTCCGCCTGGGGTTACTAGTGACCTGGCTCTGGTTGCTCCTACATGGTTTGGTCCTATATTGGCTTCCACAGTCCCCGATCCCTCTCTCTCTAGCGGGCAAGTTGGTGTATCCACCTATACTTCCTAATGACTCCAGTTCCTTGCAGCGTGACTCTAAGGCCATGGTTATGCGGGGTGCTGGTCATCCACATGCTCGCTTGGATTGCCCCACAAATACCAAGAATGAGGTTGTTATTGACTTTCCTACAGCGGCTACACCTTACGTTGTGATGCTGGGGAATGTACCCCCTCCGACACGGCGGTGAGTGAATCATTTGCCCATCAAAAAACAAGGCGACTCATTGGATCGGCCTTCACTCTAATCTTTGCCCCACATTCACAAGCAGATAAACATAGTGAAAATAGTCAGCTGGCTGGGAAAGGATGCCAAAGATGATGAGGGGGATTTGGTGGTGGTGAACTGTAATCGCTCTCAACTTGCTGCACAAGTTTTTGCAGCAATCAATTTACAGACATGCAGTGTCCCGTTTTTCATTCAAGCTCTTCCACTGCGCTATTTCTGTGGGCCATAGATTGTAGGTGTGGCTCCACGATTGCCTCAGATTGTAGTAACAGCATACAAAAATGAGGCCCCCCACCCTACAATTTCAAAATTGTATGCGTACCATCAATCAATGGATGAATATGCATTACCTCAAACTAAACTCTGATAAAACAGAGATTTTCATCTTTAGCAATTTACTACCGAGTTGGGGTAACCTATGGTGGCCAGCAGAGATGAGCCAGCCCCCAAAACCGGTGGTAAAAGCTAAGAATCTGGGGGTGTGGTTGAACCACAAACTTTCCCTTATCTAACACACGAATGCAACGGTTTCAGCCAGTCACTTTCTAATTAAAAAAGTAAGTAAGATCCTTCCTTAACTTCCGGTAGACACAAAACAAACGGTAGTGACATCCTTAATCCAGTCAAAACTTGACTACTGCAACGGACTACTGGGAAATGTACAGAAACAATGTTTGAAAAAAGTGCAAAGTGTACAGAATTCAGTGGCAAGGCTACTATCCAACATACCTAGGAACAACTCGATCACCGCTGAAATTCGAAAACTGCACTGGCTCACTGTGGAGCAACAGATTAAATTCAAGGCACTCTCTCTAGCCTACAAAGCCTTGAGCCAAAAAGGCCCGGTCTTTTTGCAGAATCTGTTCACCTGGTACGAACCTACCAGACACCTTCGTTCCTCCGGCACTAAACTTCTGCGGGTGCCAAAAATCTGCACCTTACAATGGGGCGGCCTCAGCTTCCACTTCTACACCACCAAGCTCTGGAACTCTCTCCCATTTGACCTTAGAAGCGCCCCCACCCTCATCTCCTTTAGGAAAGGCCTGAAAACTTGGCTGTTTCAGAACTAGATGTCAGTGCAGACCCCCGCTGTCCATAACGCCAAGACACCTCCGGGTATACATGTGCTTTATAAATCAATATAACGTAACATAATATAACACGTGTCCAAGCAATGCATCATGGCCTTGGACCACCCGCAGCCTCTCTGTCATTTCTTCCCTGGAGAATGTGACCCGAGAATGTGACCCATTTTGCCCCCGAGTGCCCTAGACTCTTGTGATTGACTAGCTCCTGAAGCTCTTCTTCTGAATTCAGTCAGTTCCCCTGGTCGTAGCTCACCCATCCCTCCTGGTACAGGTCTTGCTTTATGGCACCGCAACAATTTTAACTTAGTCTGCTGGAACATTCAAAAATTCAGAGACCTGCATTGACATGCTTTTATCAGGAAATGTAATGTTATTTGTCTTCAGGAAACCTAGGTGACTTCAAATATTTTTTTGTGGGGTGGGATATACAGTTTATTTTGTTCCAGCAATTGCCTCAGTGTCCGTTAGGGCTGAAGGGGTTCTAGTAATTTATATTGCATTGGAATGTTGAGGCTTGAGTCAATGTTGTTATAACTTCTGGGTCCGCTGTACTCCAGGCATCAAGACCGTCATATTTGTGTTCTACAGATATTTATCTTTTCCACTTTTATAATGCTGCCTATTCTCCCCACAAATCATCCAATATATCCCTTCTGGGTACCTTCATTGATTCTCTAACCGATAATGGGGGTGGTTCTCCTAGCCCAATCATTGCACGGGATTTAAATATTCACTTGTGTGAGTGTCCCCTTAATAGAAGCAAGACAAAGCCTCCATGTAGGCTCTAGGAGGGGCTACATGGTACACAAAAGAGAAGGCTCTGAGCTGAATAAAATTGTAAGTGGAAATCATTTGCTTTTTATATTGGATAAACTGATCTATACCCCAAATCCACATATTCTCCCCACATTTACTGGTTAGGGGCTGCTTTTCAATTATAGATTTTTTTTTTTTTTTCAGCCTCTCTTTTTCTGTTGATGTCTTGGTTTAATATTTTACATAGTGTCTTTAGTGACCACAACCCAGTTTCTATTATCATGAGTTGGAGGCAGTCCAACTTAGTTCACACTCAGGTGCTTCTTCGTGCTCTTTCCCATTCTGATCAAGGAAGGCGCATCAGTTGGGCAATGGTTTAGCCTGAAAGATTCAAGCACTCCCTATTTCAGAGCTGTGCTCCGGATTTTGGCACCTGTCTAGAAACCACTGCCACTGATTTATCAATCTTAGAGGTTTGGGCGTATTTCTAAAAAAACAATTTGGCTTTTATCACACCTGGCTACTAACTCCACTCCCCCTGGCCGCTGATGGGTTGACACAGTTGCTCTAAGGCCCTGAGGTCTCTAAAATCTGCACTGAAAGCTATGCCTAGAAATGGGGATCTAATTTCCAACCTTTGTAAAAATATTATCAGCTCCAGTGAAGGAGTCATAAATATGAACCAAGCTCCCAAGCTCGGGATGACCTAGCTCAAGCAAGTACATGGAAAAACAGTTCAACCGTTTGGCGCATATTGAACCAACAATGTTTTGCCCAGGAAAAGGATGTTACGGTGTGCCATCACATTGCTGCTGACCATGGGTAACTCACTTTAAAGGTATCTATAATTAGCAAGTGCATTCTGTGCAGGCAGTCGTTTCTGCACTGCCTCCCAGTGGTAGGTTTAAGCTAGCCTCCAGCCTCTAGGTCTCCAGGCGCTTGGTGGTGGTGAGCAGCTCCGTTCAGTCAAAGAGCCAGGTCTTGAGTGTCTTTCGGAAGATGTTCAGGGAGGGTCTGATGTCAATCGGGAGCTCATTCCAGGTCTTGGCCACGATGTAGGAGAAGGCTCTTCCACCTGTTCTGGCTCGGAGGATGCTTGGGGTTTTGGCGAGGATGAGGTTGGTTGATGTGAGGTTTCTCCTGGGTGCATGGAAGGATATGCTCTCGTTGAGGTATTGAGGTCCGATGTTGTGGAGGCATTTATAGGCGTGGGTGAGTATTTTGAAAGTAACTCTCTTCTCAATGGGAAGCCAGTGGAGGTTCCGTAGGTGATGTGTTCATGTCGAGGGATGCCAAGGGCGAGTCTGGCTGGGGTGTTCTGTATGGTCTGGAGTTTGCGGAGCAGAGACTTGTTGATCCCGACGTAGAGTGCGTTTCCGTAGTCCAGTCTGCTGGTTATGAGTGCATGAGACATGGTCTTTCTTGACTCGGGGTGTTGAAGCAGCTGGAGGCAACGATGTTGACCTGCAGGTTCATCGAGAGGGACATGCTTCTTTGTGCATAGAGGTTTGGGGTCCAGTTTTATCCCAGATTTTAATGCCTTAGTTAGAGAGCCCACCCCAGGCCTCTTCAGCTGAAATTGTGCCAGTTTTTAAAAAGGGAATAACGAAAACCCAGAATGGTATCTCCCAATTTCCCTCATTGATCCTGTTGTAATAGTTCTGGGACGTGTTGTGTTGCTTAGACTTACCAACTGGGTAGAGGAGAATAACATTGATAACATTGTATCTGACGTACAGTATGGTTTCAGGCAATGGAAGTCTACTATTGATCAGTGATACTAACACAACAGGAGGTGTAAGGCAGGAGGGTCTTAGGGACATTTTAGAGACCTGCAAAGGATTATATCCCCAATAGTATCAGACAAAAACAAATGTAAAATCCTTGGATCTATTTTAAACAGAAAATCGAAGAAAAGAAATTGTATGGTGAATAACTACTATAACACTAGCTGTGGGAAATTCCCTTATTAGGACGAAATCCCTCACTCACCAAAGGTGACATGCTTCATCATATGGGTACCAGCAAAACTCCACCAACCTTTACATGCCAATTTTTGTTTTCGTGCGCGACTCGCAAACATTAAGTTGGCAAGCGCGAGCGAGAGTTTGCGTCCTCTGGTTAGAGTTTCTGGTGCTAGAACGCCTTCCAGCAAGACTTCTCAATATGGGCGGTTGCAGCAGGTCATGACCATTTGCGATGAGAAAGCTTTCACTTGAGTAGAAAATCTACTTGAGCGAGAGAGGAAGCAGCACCCTCTACTGATCTGCATGGTGTCGTTCGCGCTGATTTTGCAACACGGAACAAGCTCCTGGTGCCAATAATCTGCATGAGCAGCACCAGGTGCTGAATTTCACCTGCTCGCCGGACTCACCAGAATCTCGTGGAATTTTTATGTAACTCCGCGGAGTGAACTCTGAAAGTTCCGCCCACCCCTGGTAATTACCCTTAGAGGCAGCAGGCCTTGTAAAATATATAAAGTATAAACATTCCATTTACTGGTTATCAATAGTGACTAAAATAACAATTGGGTGACAAGTTTTATCAAACCCATCCCTATAGGGTACTATTGTTTCCTATATTTACGCATTACCAATGTACATATAGGGTGCATCAAGTAACCCCTATATTCGACCTAAATGTAGAAAGATGACATTGTTTTATAATGATTCATGACCAAACTCTTACCTAATATATAGGGGCAAATTATCAGAAATGTACAGATTTGATTCAATTGTTCAATTTTGTATGGAGTAGTTGTGCTTTAGGTTCTCTATTATTAGTAGTAATTCTATTTCGGTGGGGATGTGCTTCACATAGGTGCTTGACATATAGGTCTTGATGAGTTGTAGGCAGTGTGAGTGACATTCGATGTCTGGAACAAAGGAGACTTAGATGTGTCTTTATGTGTCAGCTTTCCTGGAGGATGAGGATAAGGCATCATATGTATGGGATATGGCTTTGAGAGATTTGTGGATGGCAGCCAAGTCTTCCAGAGATAAAGGGGTAAAGAATAACCATTGTGGGATAGCGCACAGAGAAGCTGGCTTGGTGTTGTTGATGTCTTCCCTGTATTGTGCTCAATGTTATGCCCAAAGTTTTTCTAGTATATTAGTAAACAATATGATGTATGTAATTTAATCATGCTTGCAAACACAAGGACATGATGGACATAGAGCTGAAACTTTTCAGACACTCACCCCCAGTCACAGATCTGGGTTGAATCCATTGTCGTTCTTTAGCTCACTTCGCCACCCAAAGTTCAGACCCAGCTATATGCAAATTAGTCTTGACCATGTGCCTCATGGGGACAGTCCAGCCCGAAGTGCCAAGCCAGGTCTTCCCTGGACCAAAAAACAAGCATCCTGGGACCGGTTTTGGGGTAACACCCCTCATCAGCCAGGCTAGCTTGAATACAGTGGCAAAGTGAGCAAGGGATACCTGTCTGGGCATACCCTGCCAACTTATGGTTAACAATGCAAATATAAGGAGATGATGGGCGGAGTGCTGAACATTTTTTAGACACTCATCCTCAGTCACAGATCTGGGTTGAATCTATCATCGTTCTTTAGCTCACTTCGCCACCCCAGTTAAGACCCATCTATATGCAATTCAGTCTTGACCATGTGCCTCATGGGAACAGTCCAGCCCGAACCACCAAGCCAGGTCTTCCCTGGACCGGAAACAAGCATCCTGAGACCGGTTTCGGGGTAATACCCTTCATCAGCCAGCCTAGTTTGAATCCAGTGGCAAAATGAGCAAATCTGCAGAAATCATCTACACTGTAGACTATTCATTGTGACCAAAATCTGACAAAAATTGTGCGGAAGTATAAACAACTTTGTACGGTAGACATTAAAGGCACACATTTCAATCACATCAGAGGTAGAGTAGGCTATAGCGTCACACAAGCTCTGAAAAATAACAAATTCCTTTCAAATGAGAGAATTGATAAAAATGTGCATATGTTTTGAAAACTAGTCAGGATACCGAAGTGCATGTTAAAGTAAATCTATGCCAGTTTCACCTGTTTGCATAACTGAAAAGAGGCGGTGTATATTGTTATCTGCATAACTAAAGCACTTTTTATGTTCAAGTTGCAGAGCAGAATTCCTTGGAGGGTACCAGCAGATCCAGCCAGTCAACAGGACCCAACGGTTTTAAGAGACATTTTTTTAACCATAAACTGGACTGTGATAATCAACCCCAGGACCCTGAGAGACTTTTCCAGAGATGTTTTATGGCAACTGTTACCACCATCAACGTGCAAGGACCTACATAATGTCTGAAGTGTTGTCTGAAGATTCTTACCAACATCTTACTGTGTACTTCATACTGTCATGTTTTCACCAATCCTGCTTTTTGTAACGTTTGCCTTAAAGCTTTGATCTTACAAGATGGATTGAAAAACATATCTTTTTTCATCTGTTTTTCTGTAACACAAATCTTGTCATAGTTTTTGTTGTATAAAGCGGAATTTTCAAGAGGCAGAGCACTGTGCATTTGTTTGATTAATAAAATAAATCAAAACTTTGCAATATATTGCTCTCTCTGTTTCACACATGTCTTTGGAGGCTATATTGCTTGCTTGTGTAACAATCCTGACACCTTGAGTTCTGTGTTGATTTATTAAGTAGTTTAGTTCAATCCAGAGTTTCACAATGTGTGATATTGAGCCTGAATAAAATTGGTATAATGTCGGTTAGGGGCAGCTGTGGCCCATGCAGGTAAGAGCTGTGGGGCCGGATTGGGGTGTGGGAGGGAGAGGGGGTTTCGGTAGTGGACCATGAGGGAAAATTAAATAAATATTTAATTTCCCCTCATCGTAATCTGATGAAATACCCCCCCACCCAGTCCCACTGCTCTTACCAGCACGGACCGCGGCTGGTTAGAGGTCAGTTGGGTGTGAGTTGAAACTATTGACCGGCATTCTTCAGTCATGGCATGTTCTGCATGGGGATATGTTGAATGTAAGTTAAGAGTAACATGATATTTTCAATAACTACCCCTCTTACAGAGTGTTTCATTGTTGGAAAGTGGTTTATTAGTAGTGTTAAATGTGCATCTACCACTGGCAATAGGCCATTAACACAGTCATTGGCTCAGAATAGGTCTCAATAAATTATTCCTATGCTCAACCCTTGGTAGCTTGGCTGCGAGCAGGCAGCCATAACTTAAAAAACAGGTATGTAAATCATTTAAAAACGCCAATTCAATGAATAATTAAGACACAGCACACAATAAAAATCCCACACCAATTTATAGAAAAATAGGAAATATAAAAAAATCCAATGTAGCAAACCGGAGAAAAGAAATTTGAAAGATTTAGCACTATAAAGCACATAGAAACCTATACCACCTAATGGGACATCTATATGCGCTAGACAGAGACAAAGTCAAAGATTCAGGCTGACTGTAATGGAGTCCTGCATGGCTATTCCCCACGGGAGGCTTGTCACAGATTTCCCACGGACTTTCAAACTTTTCTGGCGCTTTTTCTGTCGGGGTCCCTCGATGCTCTTCACCAATTCGGGTTCGGTGAGGGTTCGACGGCTTGCTTTTTAGGGAGCCCCTGGTCAAACTTTGGGAGTCGACTCCCGCAGCTTTTCAGTAGGATGAACCAGCAGGCAGGCCAGCTCATGGTTGAAGATCTCGGCTTAGCTCTCGCAGTTGAGTCTGCCCCCCTCTGGAGCGTTTTTCCAAAGTTCTTCTAACTTCTGGAACTACTTCCTTAGAGTTCCAAAGTGTCCAAAACACAATCCAAGGGTCCGGAACCTCCAAGATTGTCCTTGAATGTCGAGGACTTCAGTTCCCACAATCCACTTGGACAAAACCCTTCCAAATCTACTGGAGGTAATCCAGGCTGGGAATTCTTGGCGGTGATGGTCAAGGTGAGCTCTTTTAACCTGTGGCTTGCAGGGAGTCCCCTTGAAGCAAATTAGGTCCACAGAGTTTGTAGTTCCAGATTGTGCAACATGCGCAGTCAGTCGGAGTGCAGTTGATGCAAATCAAACTTCCAGCGGCCTACCCTGATTGGTCAGAGTTAAGAGAATTAGCCAAGCTGCTTTGATTAAGTGATAAGTGGCCCCCGGTGTCACAGGAAGTTTGGCTTACAGGAAAGAAAATCTTCTTTTCTGTATATTTTAGGGTATATCAACAATAGCATATTGTTGGATTCATCAATACCATGTCTCCTAAATCATTGAATGGTATTGTTGGTAATCTGTAGTGATATTTATGATTTAATAAACTATTGCAATGTTAACCTATGTGTCTAGGTATCTACAATGGGGAAAATTAAATGTCCAATTTCTCCAACACCAGGGCCTATAAAACATCTTTGTTATAAGGACAATGCTTAGTTCTAACTGACCCCACCCCAGGGATACCTAGGGCTGCTAATTGCTGTCAAGGCAACGGTCAGCCTATGAGAGGTCCGCAAGGTTCTCAGCCATTTCCCTTGGTGACACAAACTATTTGGATCTAAGCATAAGAATCTCTATGCCTGTGAAAGAACAGAGTCATGTTTGTACTGTTGACAGGATGACTGTGATAAGCTGTCCCTTGTCACACTTTATGCACCTTGTTAAGATTCACATTGATCTGTCTACTTTCCTTTAAATGAAAACACTCAAAAGAACATAGAAAACAATCTGTATATTATATATAAAGATAGGAATAAATTCGGGAGAAGCACATTATCATACTTTACAAAAGTCAAGAAATAAAGTCAATGTATTGTTTAGGAATTAGCATAGAACACTAAAGTTATCTGCTCCCCAACACTCAGACCAATACAACGACTTAGGCGAAGAGGTTTCTGGGACTACCGACTGTGTTCTAACACCTCATTGAATAAGACTGGGGGCTGACTGAAAGCCAAACTCCTCTGGCTGGGTTCCTTAAAGTAATATATTTGATGTGTAGGGGGGCTGACACTAAATGCGGTATAGGAAGGGATTGAAAGTGGCAAGATAAGGTTTCTGGCTCATTACCAAGAGTTAGATGTTTAGATTCTTTAGGATTTTCAGATATATCAGCATGGGGTGCTGGTTTCTAGAGTCAGGGCCTTGAACAATTTTGTCTCATGGAATTGTGGGACTTAGTTTCCTCAGGGTATAAAAGTCCCGAGGGCAGAGGAAGCTGGTGTTTTATCAATTAATAATTCACTTTAATGCTTACTGTGGTTGTTTCTTCCTAGGTCAGTGAGGGTGGTGTATGTTCATCCTTCCACAATGGCAAGCAGTGGGGTGACTTCCCCAGTGGTGGGGCCTCTCAGGGTGGTCCAGGAGAGGCAGGATGAGTGTGGGGTGTGGGTGGGAGAGAGGGGTGGGGAGGGGCGAGGGTTCACTTAGAGGGGGAAACAAAAGAGAGAGGGTCATCCCAACTTGGCAAGGAAATGGATGGGAGAATATATCTATTTTGGAGGCAAGAGGAGATTGAGGAATGGAGAGGTGTGGGCTATTATTTATTTTTTGCTTATTGGTCAAAGTCTCAACTTAGTCTAAAATAACAATTGCCCTCAAGCTTATGGGTTGGAATGTAAGAGGCTTAAATAGCCCTCTCAAAAATTGCTTTGTTAAAGAAATGCTAAATCTTTTTAAGCCTCAAATTGTATGCCTCACTGAGACACATGTTGCATGTTGTAATTTCATTCTAGGCAAATTCATTTGATTGCCGCATAGTGGAATTATTTCTCCTGCAAGGCTACATAAATGTGAGCTGGAGACCGCTGGAGAAATTTGATGTCCCATAGCACAATTTCCAGTCATTAAGAGGACTTCCTGTGAGATTGTCTAATGAGGTAGGTCAGGATTTGTGGCAGTCAGAGGGCTGCTTCTCGAGCAGATTTTCTACCAGAGTGGCAGCAAAATCAACTCAAATGGCTGTGTGCTCTTGCACACTGAATGATGCCTTTTTCACTTATTTTTCAAAGCGGGAAAAAACACGCCCCAGTGCTAAATCACAGAGCGAGCAGAATGATGTGCATATTCCCGCATGTTGGCTGAACTCTGTGTAATAGCTCAGTTTTAATGTAACTCTGAAGAATTCCGCGAGTTGTACTCACCCCAAGCCTTATTAAGACAATTAGGCTACAGACTGGGTGTTGCAACAACTCAACAATTCAAAATCAGAGGGGTTGCCATTCTTATTAGTGATGCTGCATGATTTAGAGTTGTCAAACCAAACATCTGAGAGTAGTAGGTAGGTGGAGGTGGATCTACTTACATTTGTGATTGACGGTCCCAATCAGGATGATCCCCAGATATCTAGTACAATATTGGCTGAACTTCTCATTGGCTAGGGATTTTATTCATAGTTGGGGATTCTATTTGTGTTCCCGATTATAATATTGATACAACTAATATCTGTGCTACCTCTTGTATGCTTAAGGTTAGCCAAGTGATCTATGCACTGATTAGAGTTCACTGGATAGTCGATGCCAGGCGAAAAATCAAATCAGGGACACCCAACTTTACCTATTAATCATTCATTCACAATCATTACACTCAAACTGGTTTTGTTCTTGGACCACAGTGTTGTAGATGATATGTAAATGGAGGTAAGCCCTAACCTAATATCCAATCACAACCCCATTATTTTCTTTCTAAAATATGATCAGTCTGGGGAAAATTTGGCCGAATAGCCGTTTCAACGTATCCTTTTAATTTATAAAGAATATGAGCATATGATGCATATACATTTTGTGGACTCCCACAAGGGACTAGGGGCAGAGCCCACATTGAGCACAATGTGGGCTCTGCCCCTAGTCCTGTGGCAAAGGAAGTCCTTGAGGCTTATATCTGTGGAATTGTAATCAAATAAGTGGAAAATCGAAATAGGAACTTAGGTAATATTGAGACATGACTCATTTCAAAACGATCAAGGTTAGAAAACATGCACGCAGCAGCAATTTTAGATAAAAATCCATCTGAAAGTGATTACTTGCTTCATGTTGTTGGATGTTGAAGTAAGATTGGATGCGCACTAAAAGAAAAAGCAAAAAGAACAGATGATAGATAGAATGCTGAGCAAATCAAGCATTCACCCCCCTAGTCACATATCTGCGTTAACGCCATCATTTTTTAGCTTGCCACAACACCCCAGTGTGGACACAGGTATATGCAAATCAGTCTTGAACCTGTACTCCATGGGAACAGTCCAATCAAAGCCTCCAGGCTAGGTCCTCCCTAGACCAGAAACAAGCAATATTTAACAGGTTTCAGGGTATCATATCTCATCAGCCAGGCTAGCTTGAATCCAGTGGCACTGTGAGCACCGGACCCATGCTAGCATTTGTTTACATAGCAATAAGTGAAAAAGCATCTGTCTTGTCTATGAGCAAGAAGGAGAAGTATTATGAGTATATCAAATCTTTTGGGAAGATGGTGACATGAAATCAAAGAAAGACCAAACTGGACTTATATGGACTACATTAAAGATGATCTAGGCAGGAGAGAGACTCTGGATGAATTCCACTTGCTTTATTAACTCCTCAAAGGTGTGGAAGGTGGCACTGGATGGATTATTACCAATCGGCACAGATTGCTGATTATTTAAGCTCTGCCAATATTCCATGCTTAGTTAGATCACAAACTGAAGTGCTTTAGGGAGAAATCTCACTTAAAGATATTTAGGATGCAATTTTATCACTTTTCCCCAGTAAAGTGGCTTGACAGGATGAGTTTCTTTCTTAGTTTTTAATCAATTCTTTTATGGCATACAGGCCCCTCTCTTTCTTTTATGGTTTAAATCTTTTATTGGTTTTCATGACAAATGTCATAACAGTGAGCATGACCCCCAGCTCCCAAACCCATCTTATCACAGACAACTAGTGTCCGATACAGCCATGACATCGTAGAATCTGCTTGCAGTGGGTCTGGTGAAGCCGGTATGATGGCGCTACAAGAGTCAAAGAACTAGAAAAAAAAACAACAATCCCACCCTCACCCCCTCCTCGTCCACCAAACGGGCTACAAAATAAGAGAAGAAGGGAGAGAAATGAAAAATAGATATACTGGAACGAAGCGTCTTCTGATTCATCGTGGTCTGGGAGACCTCCCCTTGGGACTCGCCTGAGGTATTGGTGTGCCTGCTAAGCGTAACAGTCGTAGATATCTAGGACACGTCAGTTCCCTGAATTCAGCCGTGAGAAGCGTTAGAAAGGGACGCCATAGTTCGGGGAACTCTGAACCCCTACCCGCCAGCGTAAGTGACATCTTTTCCATCCCTAGCACCGTCCAAAGTCTATGCAGCCATCCGGAGTGTGGGGGAGGTTGAGGGGAGCGCCAGTGTGCAAGTATGTCCTGGGTAGCCGCTCCCAAGGCAATAGCAATCAGGCGCCCTCTCCGCGACTTGGCCGGATACATAAGTGCATTGGGCAGGCCCAAAAGGATATAGGCCTGGAAGCGTGGAAGTTGTGTATCTAGGTGCGAGTCTATGTCATCTAGAATATGGGACCAGTACGACTGAATTTTGCTACAGCTCCATAGAAGATGTTCAAGTGTCCCCTCCTCCCCACACCCCCTCCAACACAGGGCGCTCTGGCGGGGGTCAAACTGGTGAAGGCGTTCCGGGGTGTAGTACCAATAGGTTACTACTTTGGTCAGTGTCTCAGTGAGGCCTGCATGATATGCCGAATGCCTGGCTCTATAGTAGATACTATCCCATTCTTTATGTGTGAGGGTGCGCCCTAAGTCTCTCTCCCAACGCGCTCTCCCTGCATTATACGTGTGTACCGTGGTGAGAAGGAGATGTTTGTAAAGATCTGTGATGAGTTTCTTGTGTCCCGAGCGAGTGACTAGACATTTCTCGTACGTGGTTAACAACCTCTGAGCCCCAGGCCTAACTTGCGGTTGAAGAGCCCAATGTCGTAATTGTAGATAAGATAGTCTTTCGTCTTCCGGGATATTATAATCCGTCCGAATGCGTGGAAATGGGATAATTCCCTCTAGATCAAATAAGTGACTCAGCGCTCTACAAGGGGAGGAACGCCAATGCGTGAAGGCCTTAGCAACCGTGCTCGGCTGGAATTTGGGGTTATCGAAGAGTGGCGTGAGTGGGGAGGGGAACAACGTCAACCCGTATCTGATGGCAGTGCGGTCCCATCGTGGTGCCCGTAATAAAGGAGGCGTAGAGATTAGGCGGGCGGTCTGTTCTAGTAATGAAGGTGATACCCTGCAAGGGCATGCCGGCGACTGCTTGATCTTGGAATAGCCAGTGTTTCTTGGATTCGAGGCGGCTCCACTCCACTAAATAGCGGAGTTGAGAAGCATAAAAATAGAGCTGTAAGTCAGGGACCCCTACACCTCCCTGTTCCAGGGGCAGGATAGCTATGGCATGCTTAAACCAGGCCTTGCGGCCCTGCCAAATGAAACGCGCCAGGTCCGATTGGGTTTGTTGTATCCAGCCTGCCGGGGGACGCAAGGGATGGGCGAGGTACCGGATCTGAGGGAGTATAGTCAGCCAAGAGAGGGTATGATGTTTCCAGCGATCAAGTTCCTGTCTGATGTGAGTGCGAAGCTTCCCATAATTGGCGGCCGCCGTTGCGGGGATGGTAGGCCCCAGCTGTACCCCCAGATATGGGATGTGGAGTTGGACCATTGCATGGGATGTTGGTCGCGGAGCCAGGGTGTCCGCAGAGAGGGATATGTCAAGGGCAATGGATTCCTCCATATTGATCTTTAACCCGAGGCCCGTTCAGAGCTGTGGAGTTCCACAAAAAGAGCCCGCAGTGTCTGAACCAGGTCAGAGAGGGAGAGCAGTATATAGTCCGCGTATAGACTAATGGTGTGAATGTCACCGCCAAATTTAATTCCACTAATAAGAGGATGCTGTCGGATTCGCCGCGCCAGTGGTTCCACATATAGCACGAAAAGAAGGGATGATAGAGGACACCCCTGCCTTGTGCCTCTGCTTATGGGAAAACGTGACGATGTCTGGCCATTCACACGGACCGTCGCCTCGGGCAGACGATAGCAATTGAATATACGTGTGCGAAATTTGTCCCCAAAGCCAAATTTCGACAGGACCTGTTCCAGGTAAGGCCAGTTCACCCTGTCAAAGGCCTTCTCCGCGTCCAGGGCCAGGAGCATATATTCCCCCTGAGTACGAGAAGCATTCTCAATATGATGCAGAACCCTTTTGGTGTTGTCGCTGGTTTGTCTCTGCGATATGAACCCCGCTTGATCTGGTTCAATGAGCTGGGGCATATAGGGCATAAGGCGAGTCGCCAAGATAATAGTGTATAGTTTTATATCAATGTTTAGAAGGGATATGGGCCTATAGGAACTACAGACCGTCCCATCTTTCCCAGGCTTGGGGATGACTACTACAGAGGCCTCTAGCACTTCGCCGAGAATAGCCCCGGTCTGGGCAAAGGCATTAAAAAGATCCTGTAGCAAGGGGGCAAGGAGACCACAGAAAGTTTTTTAAAAGGCTGCAGAGTAGCCGTCGGGCCCCGGGGATTTTTCCCGAGTTTGAGACGGGAGATGGCCGCAATAACTTCCTCTGTCCCTATGTCTCTATCCAAATACTCCGCTTCGGCTTGGGAAAGCGGGGGAATCCGTGCGTCCTCCAGATAATCCGACCCGTGGGGCCCATCAAGGGAATCACCCAGGTATAAGGCCGCGTAGAAGTCTCGAAAGACCTCCGCAATATCAGCGTCCTCCGATTTAAGCTCCCCTCCGAGATCCCGAATAGCTTGAACGCCTTGGCATAGGCGCGCTTCCCGCAGTTGTGGGCCAGCAGACGGCCGTATTTATTGCCCGCCGTGTAGTAGGAGTGCTGGAGACGAAGGGCCGAATATTCGGCCACGTCCTGGTCCAGTGCAGCTAGTTGCTTCCTTTCTATACAAAGCTGGCGCCAAGCCAGGGATGCTCCTGTGCGTTGGTGCATTTGTTCTAGCTTGGCCACCCACTTCGTGAGTTCGGCTCTCTTTTTGCTGCGTCCACATTGTTGGCCGCAGAGATAGCGATAAATTCCCCTCATAAGACAGCTTTGAGTGCGGACTACTGCGTCACTAAGGAAGTGACAGGATTAGCATTATGGGTCAAGAAGTTAGCAATTGCTGTCTTAATTTGAGTGACCGTGGATGCATGATGTAGCAGTGTATCGTGCAGGCGCCAGTGTCGCTGAGGCTGCTGAATGAGTGGGAAGTGAAAAGTGGCCACCACCGGGGAGTGATGCAGTGAGAATTTCAGTAGCCGATGCTAACGCTCATAAGGGGTAGAGCTAAGGAGATAGTCCAATCTAGCGTATGTTTTGTGGGCCCCTGAGTAGTACGTGAACACCCGACTATGTGGGTGGAAGTGACGCCACAGATTCGAGAGCCCCAGGTAGTGCAGCCGGTTCAGGTCGGATTGGGAGAGAGCTCCGACCTGCGTCGTGCGCTGGCATGAGCGGTCGTTGATATTGTCGAAGACCAAGTTAATGTCCCCTCCCAATAACAAATGTTGTTTGGAGTTAGCAGTCGCTTTCGTTAGCACCTTATGGAGAAAACGCCCCTGTCCCTCATTAGGGCCGTAAATTGAACCAACTATTAGGGGGATCCCGGCTACTTGGAACCTGTAGGTGAGTAAGCGACCTTTGATCTCTATCTCCCTCTGGAGTACCTTCCCTTGGAAGGAACGAGAGACAAGTATTGCTACCCCAGCTGATTTATTAGTGCTGGAAGAGAATAGTTGTATGGGGAAAGCTCGTGACCTCAGTCTATGGTGATCTCTGGGGATGAGATGGATCTCCTGTAAGAGGCAGATGTTGGCTTCTGAGTGTTCTAGATAATTGAGGACTGCCCTGTGCCTGATCGGGTTGTTGAGACCCCGGACATTGAGGATAAGAATCTTAAGTGCTTTGGGGGCATGTGAAGTGTGGAAGGGGAGCCGGCTGGGACAGGGTCCGGGAGGACCACTCATGGCTACCCGGTAAGGAAGAGAGGAACTAGATGTGACATCGCCGCTAGCTAGAACTGAAAAGGGAATGGAAGGTGGACGAGGGGAACAAGAACCAAAGAAAGACCCCAAAAATCCCCCGCTAAAAAAAAACCCTCCCTCACCCCAAAAACAACATGAGCAAGAACTGTTCGACAAAAGAGTCCGTCGTCCCTGGACGACTGGAGGATCATCTGGGTGAGGTCCGTCGTGTGGACTACGTGGAGGGAAGTACTCCCCCCGCCCCCACCCGAAACCAGCAAGGATGCTTAGGATGGATCAGGAGGCATCAAGGATCCAAGCCCGTCATTGGTCCTCAGAGCCCTCTCCCGCGAGAGCCTCTGTAGCCGCCGCCAGTGCTTCTTGTTGGCTGTGGGCAATCTCTGCGGCGGGCGGCCTTCGAGGGCATCGCCTCCTGCCCTGGCGCTGCCAACCGGAGGGGGAGAACCCTGGCTTGGCGTCAGCGTCATCAACCTCCTCTTCCTCGCTTGGGGGTGCTAACCCCAGCAGACAGCATGCCTCCATCAAAGAATGCAGCTCGAGGACCTTGGCGTTGTATTTAAAGTTGAGGCGGAATGGGTGACCCCAGGAGTATGAAATCCCTTGTTGACGCAAGTAGTCATTCACTGGACGGAACTGGCGCTGATGCTGCAGGGTGATCAGAGCCAGGTCTTGGTATAGGACCGGAGAGTGGTCCTGGAAGGAAATAGGGTGAAGAGTACGAGCTCTGGCAAGGATAGATTCCTTTGTCTTGAAGTCCTGAACGCACACCAGGATGTCGGCCAGCGGCGCGTTGGGACCCTGTGTGCTCTGTCCACTACGACTTCGGCCTCATGGGAGTCTCCAAGGATGTGCCGAAAGAGGTCCACTGTGAAGGCAAAAAGGTCCTGGGTATTATCAGTCAGTCGCACTCCCAGAATGCGATGTTGTGTCTCCAGGAGCGATTTTCCAAGTCCTCCATATGCACTTGCATGTCCAAGTTCTGATCCCGCAACCGCAGGACTTCTTGCTGCAGCATCGTCAGCTTCGTGACTGTTGAGTCGCTCTTCTCCTCGAGTGCAGCCACTCGCTCCCCGATTCCGTCGACATCCCGGCGCACCTCCTTAAGTTCTGTGGCGAACTCCGTCTTGACTGACTGAATATCCTCCCTGAGAGTGAGGAAGAGCGATTCCAGGAAGGCCTTCGTGATGGGTTCATCCCCCATCGCAGCAGGGCGGTGCGCTGTCTCCTTCTCTGGCGTAGTGGTAGCAATGTGGGTCCGTTTTCAGTGGGGCCCCGCTGACCCTCTCCCCACGTAGCGCCAATGGGCGGTGAACTGGGGGATCAGAGGCTGGCACGGCCATGAGCAGGGTCCAAGTTCAGTGTCCGCTCGTCTATCAGTTGGGAACATGGGCCTGATGTCAGCCCCGACTGTGCTCCAGGGCACACACCATTAATCACCCCGGTGTCCCCCGGCCCATGAAACTCCGCGGGCCCGAAGGCGCTGCCCCCAGCATGCCAACCGAAGATCTGTCCCATCCCAGGCTATGGGCTTCCAGGCCTCGGGAAACTATGTCCACAGGGAAAGGGCTCCAGAGCAACCGTCCCTCCGACCAGCAGCAGAATGCATCCCCAGACAACACCCCGGGGCAGCTAGGGCCAGGCAAGGTACTAATCCGCTACTTCCATCCGGGGGGACCTCGCAAAACACAGGCCCGCCCCCAGGCACCGCGGCCTCACATGATGTGCTGCCGTCAAAGTCACTGCCTCGCTGGATACGCCCCTCACGTAGGTCGGGGATCTGCGCGGCCCGACTGGATGTCAAAGACTGGGCCGCCCGCAGCACTCAACCAGCGCCCACGGCGGGCTCAGCATGCCTCCTTACTTCAGCCTCCCCTCCGCCTCACCAGAAGCTCCATCCGCAGCGGGCCGGGGATCTGCGCGGCCAAGTCTGGTATTGGAGACCGGGCCGCCCGCGGCACTCGACCCGCAATTGTGGCGGGCGCAGCAAGCCTCCGCGATCCGGCTGCCTCCCGGCCACGTTCTACGCTGCGCCACCCCACTGGGGAGCGCTGCCGTCGGCCGCACCCGAGCTCTGCCAAGGCCGCTAGGGGGGTGCCAGGAAGAGAGAAGCTGGCTTCGGTGCTCTGCGGACCAGAGTACCGTGTTGTTGAGGCCTCCTCCAACTAGAGAGGCCGGGGCCACCTCCCGGTCACCTCACGTCGCCGTTCATGGCCGCTCCCCAGGACGGAGCACCGGACCCCAGGCAGTACGGAGGGTTCCTTATAGCGGCTACAGTGGATTTGGGCTTGAGAATGCCCCTTAGGGGCTGTGCTCTGTTGGCTTAGGCGGTGGCGGGCAGGAGCCTCGGAAAGCACGGCTTATCCTGCCGCCATCTTAGCCACGCCTCACCACCCTCTCTTTCTTTTATTATATATTGGAGTATTTCTAAAAAAAAAAAAATGCAAAGACTGCTATTGAGAGAGGACCATACCATCCGATTTCTCTCATAAATGCAGATGCTAAAATTTACTCTGACGTCTTTGACACCAGGCTTGAATTTGTGATTTATATACTTTTTATTGCAACAGCACGATTTTGTTTTCGCTAGAGACTCCACTATACATACAAACACAGCAATTAACCTTTTTGGTGTTGCAGATAGCTCACATACCCTGGTATGATCCTCTTCAATGCCAAAAAGGCATTTGATAGGGTCTTGTTTCCTGCATATATTGAGATGCTAAAGCCAGGGTACTTATCTGTGGAGAAGCATCGGAGACTTTTAAGATCAAATAGGGCACCCGCCAGAGCCCACTTTCACTATTACTCTTTCTAATCGGTTTGTAACTATATCTATCTCGGACCCTCAATAATTACTCTCTTTTGCCCATAAAGATTAATGGCACTAGGGTGCATATAACGGACTATGCTGACAATGTTGTGATATGTTTGGCTAACATCCTTTCAGATATCTCCATTATTGAATAGGAGGCACTTGATACTTGTAAGGTTTTTGTTAAAACATTGAATACAAATAAAACCCAAATTATGTTGAATTATCCTATCACAGTTCAAGATCCTCCGGTGACTCCTACAGCAATCTATCTGGGCATCTAAACTTCCTGCAATAAGTTATGAAACCTAGATATGAGGCTTTACTCTAGAAATCTATTTCACTAATGTAATGTTTGCCTCGCTACCAGTATCTCCCATTGGGAAATGTAATATCATTAAAAGTAATGTGCTCCAGCAGTTTCTTTACTTGTTTTGTGATGCTCCACGTTAAGTTCCTAACTCCTTCTTTAAGCGGTTGAATTCTGCTATTGGTAGATTTTTTAAGGGACTATCAGAGAACCAGATCATGACCCATTAAATGGCTAAAAGCACACCAGTAAAAGGGTAGATAGGCTCTACCTGATTTTCAGTAGTATTTTTGGGTTGCTTATGAGTAACACATTTGTTGCTTGTTATCAGAGAAGTGTGATCATTAAATACTTTATATTTACAAAATAAGCCTAAGCTTGTACCTGCTTTTCTAAGTTCAATCAAAGTTACTTAAAGCGAGTACAATTTAAGGGAGTGTGAGATGCATTGTCCATATGCTTAGACTTGGGTGAAAAATAAAATTTTTGGTATATTTATCTCAATATACAAGTGTATACAAATAATCTCTTTCTGCCTATTTTCCATGACCCAATTTGCATTGTACAATTTTCCCAATCAGATACAATCCGCTCTTTCTCTGATCTACAAGGAAAGTTCACAATCCCAGCTAAAAGTTTCTTCAAATATCTTCAAATATGGGATTATTTAGTTAGTAATCCACCGTGAACATTAAGATAGCATAACCTATTGGACTTTTTTCCCTAAACTTTTTTATTGATTGTAACTGCAAGTCCCATGAGTAGTAGAAATGGATATAGATAAAGTTGGGCAGGGTTCCAGCAGGATCCCCATAAGACCGGCCTAATCCTTCCATATCTTGTGATGTTTCCGAGGGCTTTCTATGGTCTCATATGCTGACAACACTCAGCTTGTCATCTAGTTAGCCAACACCTCTGATTAACATGTCACCAAGTTCTGCGGTGACATGATGGCCATTGCAGAAACTCTTTGCAGCTCAATGCAAGTAAATCTGAGATACTACTGGTAGGCAGGGACACTCACCTCTGGAATAACCCATGGTGGCTCCCGGCCCTGGGAATACCTCCTACTCCTAAGGATACTGTAAAAAATCTGGGTGTGTGGCTGGACAGTGCACTTGCCTTTCAAGCACAGACAAAACTATAGCTGGCAGCTGCTTTGATCTTTTACGGGCCCTGAGACCACTGCTCAGGTTCTTTGTCCTTCATACTCTGCAAGTCATCATCCAGTGTACCATTCTTTCTACACTGGACTGCTGTAACTCTATGTATCTGAGTGTCAACAAAGCAGGCATTACCAGATTACGGAGGGTGCAAAACGCTGCTGCTCTATCCATCTTTGCCCTCCTGTGGTCTTGCCCTACATCTAAATACATACTTAAATTACATTGACTCCCGGTGGAAAAAATAATTACATTCACATCTCTATGCATTGCCCACAGAATTTTTCATGCCCAGGTCCCCTCCATTCTAACTAATCTTCTCACTCCCTATATACCAGAGCGAACCCTATGCTCATCACACCAACTACTGGTGTGCACCCCCATGTCAGAAGAGCATGGCGGGCGGCTGCTCTATTCGGGCTCTGACTGCGTTTCTCAGGAATGCTCTCCCAAGCACCATCAGGAACCTACAAGACCACAGGGTGTTTAGGAAGGCAGTCAAGACTTGGCTCTTCCCCTGATTGCTCCCTTCGTCTTTTCCAACCTTTCTGCGTTTCTGCTGGTCCAGCACTGGGATGCCCCGTCGCTGGGGCAGCCATACACTCTACAAATCCCATAATATAACATAACATGACCTCCATCCAGATTGTCAGCACAACATTTGTGGCTGTCAGTACAGAGGTCGCAGTGTCCCCCCCTCATGGAGCAGGTGAGGGAGGTTTTTACAACCCATGATCCATTCCTCAGTCACATAGGCCGAGGCGTGAAACCACCAATCGTTCAGTCTATGTGCAGCTCTATAGTGAAGGAGTACATCAGGGGCATCTATGTTGTTGTCAAAGGCAAGATGGTAGCATTTGTGAAGGTACATTTGGAGGACCCCACACCCCAATTTAACGTGCAAAGTAGGGCATTAACTTACCCAGCTCACAGTAAAACTGATCGTTTGGAGTTGATAAAGGAGTCGTAGCAAGGAAACCAATTTAAAGATGGCTGAGTGACCCAAAAGGGGCGGCGGGATAGTGGACCAATATTTCACATCCCTAGAGAGATCATCAAGTTAGGGCTGCAGGTTAGATGCATATGCCCGAGGCCTACTGCCAGTACTGAAAACTTCCAGATACTTATAACCTTGTGGGAGCATCCACAGCTCAGAGCCCATGCCTTGGTCAAGGGACATGGAGCAATGAGCTAAATGGAAGACTTGGTCTTATTTATATGGAACCCAGGATACGATCCAAAGACCTGGAGGATCTGAAGGGCCCGAGGACCTTTATCCTGAGGATTATCGAAAAACAGCAGGATGTCATCGCGTAAAGGGAAATCCTATCGCTCACCTCAGGAGACCAAAGAAATCCACCTAACAGGGCATCCACACATATTCATGCTACCAGAGGCTCAATGGCCAAGGTGAACAGCATGGGCGAGAGGGGACACCCCTTGTGAGTACCCCTTTCAATAGTGAGTCAATCTGACGCAGTCCCCCAGACTGACACTCATGCAGTGAGGTTAGTAGAAAGGAGGCATACCGACTTAATGAATTTAGGTCCAAAGCCAAAATGAACCAGGAGGTAAAACAAACAGTCACAGCAGACTGAGTCAAACCCTTAACTAAAATCAACCATGAGCACAGCCTGGTGACCAGGTAATCATTCACTCAATGCTATGGCATTATTAACACAGCACATTTTGTGACGCGTGGTCCAACAAGGCATGAATCCGGACTGGTCTGGAACAAGGAAGGTAATTACCCCGCAAGCTGGTTAGCTAGCATTTTCGCCTAGCTTCGGGATAACCACAATATCGGCCGATTTAAGATCCTGGGGTTAATATGCCTGTAACTAGTAGTCATTGGGTCCAGGGCCTTGCCCGCTTGAAGTTGGACGAGGGCAGCCCTGAGCTCCTTGCAGGTAATTGCTCCTCCAACATGGCGCTAGCTGCTGAGGAGAGACACGGCCACAGATGGCAGGCAAAAATTAGGGAAGGTCCTCTTTGAGGCCGCTGGGACTGACGCTGTAAAGATCCACATAGTTAGCTGCAAATGCTTCGGTTTTGGCCTTGCTGCCCGTTATTCGAGAACCTGAATCAGTTTCCAGATATGCAATGGGAGCGCCATTGATCCTTGGAGTATGTAGCTAGTGTAGTGTTTTGCTGGCTTTATCACCCCATTGGCAAAATACAGCTATGGGTAGCTAGCCATAACTCGCAAGCCTGCTGTGTGAGCTCTTGCTTAAGTAGTGTCTGTGTCTGAAGTGAGTCACACAAGAGGAACTCCTCCATTGTGGTGACATACCGTCACTCGAGGTCTAGCACATGCTCATCAAGTTCTTGCAATTTCTGCTGAGTACTCGCCCTCTGTCCCCTGCAGAAGCTAACAATGTCACCCCTAATAGTGGCCTTGAGGGCCCCCAAAGGACCCTGGAGGAAGACACCAATTCCTGTTTCTCATTGAGAAATTGCTGACTCTTGTCCAAGCACCCTGAAGGCACCAATGGTTCAGCCACTGTCCCCCCTTCCAGTGTGAGGCGGATGCCAGGTCCAGTGCCACCAGTGAGTGATCTGGAAAAACCCTTGCCAGCATGCAGACATATAGTACAAGGTGGTCATTGCGTTAAAGCATGACAAAATAATGTTGGCAAAAAAAATCATTGGGCCCTGGGGTAGAAGGTATACTAGCACTCAGTCGGGTAAAGTGCGTGTTGTGGAGAAAAATAGATAGTAGCATTGGGCCACAGCTAGCAGCTGTGGAGGTGAGGGTGTAATCCAGGCTCAGATTACACACCCCATTTAGGTTGCCCCCTAGAATCCACGGCACGTGGGGCATCTCCTGAAGTAGACCACCCAGCCTCCCCAAGAACTCAGAAGTAAGGGTGGAGGAACGCAGATGCAGATCAGGGAGAGAGGAATCCCCACAGGGTGCCCGTGATCACAAAAAAGCAGCCAAGAGAGTCCTGCCACACCCGGGAAACTACAAAGGAAATGAAAGCCACGGTGGAAGCCAGAGTGATATTACCGCAAGTCCCCCTTGCTGACCAAAAAGGGGCAATTGTTGACCATGAGATGCGCATTCCCCTCCGTGTGCTCCCCCCTCCCCACACTCCTGCTCCCACATTCCCTCTAGCAGGCCACCACCCTTTGTTTGTGGCAGTTGCCACTGGGATTGAACCTGTTGGCCATCTTGAGTATCGTGCTGCATTTAATTTTGTCGAGTATACCATTGAAATTCTAGGCGAGGACTGTCAGTCTGTCTGGTGAAACCTGTCACCGAGCCCCAATCAAGGATTCAGATGTGTTATGCATGAGGTGGAGTATTGTGCAATCTAAGTGTGAATGTTTCAGGAAATAAGCACTGTGCAAATGAATGATGTACCTGCAATGGGATAAAACCAAAACAAACCCCATAGGGTGGAAGCCAGAGTGATATTCCCGCAAGACTCCCTTGCTGACCAAAAAGGGACAATTGTTGCCCATGAGATGAGCATTCCCCCTTCCTGTGCTCACCCTCCCCACATACCTGCTCCCACATTCCCTCTATCAGCCCACCACCCTTGATGGTGTATTGTGCAATCTAAGTGTGAATGATTCAGGAAATAAGTACTGTGCAAATGAATGATGTACCTGCAATGGGATAAAACCAAAATAAAACCCCATCCATCAACCTCCCTCAACACCCACCCCACACTCAGGGAACTAGAAGCACATATCGTGGTGCAACTAGGAATAGCAGCTAACCAGGCCACCCCCTAAGATACAGATCTTCCCTACTATGCAAACCCCAAAACCCAACTTAACTTAAAGAAAAACCTCTATGTGAACCTAACTGAGACCCACTAAAGAAAAAAAGTTATAAGAGGCTTAATGTGGTGAACAGAGCAGAAATACAGTGCTCGCTCACTGCATATACATGTGCACTTGCCCTATGGAAGACTGAATCATTACATAGGGTCTGGTAAGACCAGCAGAATCTCCAAAGATGTAGTTTCTTAGAGCACCTCCAGGGGAACTTCAGCTCCTACCCCACCCTCCCCTTCCCGTCTATCCATTTGTGAAGAGGATCCTGCTGCTCTTATGATAGGGCGCCCATCTATCGAGTCCTATGCCTCCTCTGGCGAATCAAAGAAGATAGGATTTCTTTGCTAGATGATCTGCAGGCGAGCTGGAAAGAGAAGCATATATTTTATATCTAGAGCTCTATGTTTTTGCTTTGCCTTCTGGAGGGAACGGCATTGTTGCTGAAACTTAAGAGTGTAGTCCAGGAAGATCATCGCTGGGGATGAGTGAAATTGTAACAGGCCTGCCTTGCAAATTGCACATAGCATAGCATCCCTGTCTGTGTAGTTGAGCACTCTGGCAATGAAAGGACAAGGCGAGGTTACCACTGAGGGTTCACAGTCAATTCTTGATGAGCCCACTCAACTATAAAGCATGTGGAGATCTCTGTTGTGGGCACCCGGCTCTTGAAACCAGTCAGAGACAAAGGAGGTGGTCATTGTCCCCTCCGCCCCCCCTCAGTAATACCCATGATGCAAATATTATTGCACCTAGATCTGCCCTCTGTATCTTCCACCTTGGCCTCTTGTTGCTCCACCAGGAGCTGCAAGGTTGAGAGGCGAGATTTGTGCAATTTGACTGCATTTTCAGTCCCACAAATCCTACATTCCACCTATGACTCTGTGTGCTGTATTTCATAGGTCTTGGTGGGTAAGGGCCAGATTCACCTATAGTTCCTCCATTTTGCCCTCCATTGAGTCCTTAAGATTCTGGATCACTTACAGAATGGACAAGGTTTGCAGTCCCTCCACCAGTAGGATGTCACCCCCTGCTCCACCAGCATTGTCCCCTGGAGCTGTTTATTTAGCTGATTTGTATATTTTTTTGCAGAGCTGGGAGATTTTTCTCTCATCATGTTGGGCCTGTGGTCACCTCGGAGGATGGCAGAAAATGGGGGGGGGGAGTATGGGCAGAAGGGCGTGCCCTGCACCTCCAGTACAGTCGCCACACAAAGTTCACCCACAGGGGAGACCCGTTTTATCTGTTTACATGTCTCACTTGATCAGAGTCTAACCACTCCTGGCTAAGGGAAGCAGCACCAGTGGACGAATGAGGCAGCACAATACCAGGCTCAAATAGCACAGTCGCATAGCCTTCAATGCAAAGCATCCACCAATGTTCCCCCGAAATAATACCCAAATGAAAGGTTCAGAAGTACACACTCTACTTGGCTCCTAGGGTCTAAGGCCAAGTGCCGCTGAATGTGGGCCACCTTTGCGCAGCCTAATGAATAGCTAGGCTCCAACAAGGGTGCCCTCCCTTCCCTTGACACTCCCGGCTGTTCTTTATTGCAGCCACAAGAGGTCAAGGGCCACTGGCAGCAGGAATGGGCAGACCCAGCCTTGAGTATCGGGGTCTAGTAGTGAAGTAGTGTCTGAGACCCTCCTCAATTATCTCTTAGAGATCGAAGCTCACAAAAATCACCACAGAAAATATATATGGGGAACCCAGAAATTCTTATGGCATGAGACTCACCCAGATGAAGGCCATCCACCATGTGTACTCATGTCTGTCCCTCCGCTACTCTGAGGTGTGCCGCCATTGGCCTCAAAGTTACACCCTGGGCCTGGGATGTCACAACAAGGGGCCTCTATAAGAGCCCGGGGTCCACTGCAGGTACAGAAGTGTAAGTGCACTGGAATACCACCCCTCAGGCCCCAGACCTTGCCGTCTCCTGTGGCTCCAGTCAGTCACACCCCCCTCAGTGCAGCTGAAAATCAAGGCATCCGGTGAAGGCAGCAGTCGGCGGGGCCACTCAGGATCTCAAGAAGGCTTCCGGGGAAACGTCGGCATTTCCAGAGAGAAGGCTTCAGGCCCCGGGTGTGGTCTGCAGAGTGGGCGTTTCCTCAGGCAATTTTCACCCCAACCAAGCACAAGAGAGGAGGTAGGGGGGTGCTCCTGTGCCTACAACAACCCATGGGGCCACAAAGCCACAAAGCACCTCACTGCCATGCCCATAAGCTACCAGGTTTAATGTTTGAAAAAGAAGCTAGGACTCTCATTCAGAAACTATACACTTTTTGATGATTTAAAGGAAAACGATAGGTAAAAACTGGCCTCAAAATGTTTAATTTGTTAGAACAAGCAGTGGATTTTCAAATGATTGCCTAGGCATTTACACTGTCCTCCACACAGTTAATTTAAACCAGGCTGAAGTTGCTAAAATTTAAAACAATTTGAAAGGTCTACAATACACCAGAGTACCTAGAAAAATAGACATGCGATAATCAGGAAGATGACAGGTGCCCAAAATGCAGTTTGTTGGCTGCAGATATTGTCCATATGTTTGCTTTCTATCTCTTTATTCAAGGCTAAGGGGTGAAATTCGGAGGTGGCTTGCTAACAAACTAGAGATTGAGGTTGAAATTGATGTGTTGAATATTATACTCTGTATTAATTTGAATGTGTCACAAAATATGCCGACTCTTGTCTTCTCTATTATTATCACCAGAATTTGTATTGCCCGAGAATCCAGTCTCCATGTACTTTTGATTATTGGCTTGTCACAATGCATCATTATTTTGACCGGGAATCTGCTGGCTTGAATGCTAAAGGGAAAAGGGGCCCCTTAGGGCTCTCATGTACTTGGGCACAATATTTCAATATGATGAACTTACATGCTAGCGCTTCTCTGTTATATGATGGCTTTGGTGGGGACTGGGTGCGCAGCGATATCCAAGATGGCCACCTAATATGGAGCTCCGTGCCGTGTCGAAGATGCAGCTCCGTGTTTTGGTGGTTTACACCCGCCTCAACAATTGAAAATTGGATGCTTTTGCTCCTAAACACCTGCTGACCACAGGTCTATCTATCCCTGAATTTGTCTAGAAGTCGTGTTGCCCTGTGGGACATCATAGGACCCCAGCTCTTACATTTCGGCTGCCATTTTGTATTTCTTCCTGACTGGGAGAATTTTTTCTTCGCCACTGAAAATCTCTTCAGGTACCTATTTCTAACCTCTTCATAGATATTCTCAAGGCGGCCCAGGATGTTTTTGACAATTTGCATTTAAAAACTCATTCTACCTATATTTATTGTTCTTATTAATAATAATAATAATAATACGGCATTTTATAGAGCATGAACAGCTACCTCACGCGGAGGTGTCCCAGCGCTAGAAGAACAGGCATGACCACAAGGAGCAGAATTAAGCGCCTAGCGCGGTTGGGTGAAGAGCCAGGTCTTCAGCATCTGCTTAAAGCAGGACTCGGAGGGGGCCTGCTGAAGTGCTGGGGGCAGAGTGTTCCATAGTGCCGCCACATTGGCCGAGAAAGATCGTCCTCCCAGCCGAGCCCTTTTTGCTCGCGGAACTGCAAGCTGAACGCGGCAGTTAGAACGGAGAGAGCGGGCCTGGATGTATCTCGGTAACCGAGCTTGCAGGTACTTAGGGCAGGTACCATACAGAGATCTAAAGGCCAACGTGAAGGCCTTATTGAAGAAACTATCATTATTGTAGAAGCTTTTATTGGCATTCTAAGCCTAGTCTGTCTTGTGAGTTTTTTCTCTGGTAAATGGGCAGAAGTAAACAACTATTGCATTCAAATAAGAAGCTTACCACTGGCTTGCCTGTGTTGGAGTCTTCTCCTTTTGAGCCCCCTGTGGATTATCTAATTCTTCTAAATCAGTGCCTTCGCCCATTGCTCCATCCAAACTACACTCACCCTCATCTACAAAAAAAAGTCTCGAGCAAAATCCTCCTTCTCCTCCGAAAACTGTTCTGCCTGTTTCTCTGGAAATAAGGGCTTTGAGAACATTTGTAGAGGAAACTAACACTCGTCTACAGGTTCTGGATACTAAATGATCTTCACTTGATTCCAGAATTTCCATAGTAAAACAACATGTTAGTTACATACAGCATGCCTCTGCAAGATTTTCCTCTTTGGAGAAGGATGTTCTGCTCCTAAGAAAATCTGCTGAAGACCTTGAAAACAGGAACAGACATAATAATCTTCAGTTATATGGTCTTCCAGAGGGCATTTAGGGAGGTGACCCTCTGTCTTTTTTATTTTTTTATTTATTTAAGTTTTGTATAGCGCTAGCTAGACCCGAAGGTATCAGAGCGCTTCACAACGGATACAGATAAGTATCAACATGACAGGTAGGTCGAGCAGGGTAGGGAAAGTATGGGAAAGCATAGTAGGAAGTAAATATCTATACATTGATAGCATGAAGGTGACATGGCGGAGAACAAGGGAGAGTCATCAGGTTCTCGCTGGGACAAAAAGACAGTGAACTATAAAAGTCAGACGTAGATTCTCGTTACGATCCAGCTCGCTCAAGAAAGAAGGTTTTGAGTAGTGTCTTGAATTTTAGGAAGGAGGTTGTCGTCCTGATGTGTGGGGGGATGGAGTTCCATATTTTAGGAGCATTTCCCGCAAAGGACCTGTTAGATCTTTTGCGTTTCTGTGATTTCAGAGGTATGAGTAGGAGCGTGTTGGAGCTTCTGAGGGTCCTGGACTGGCCGGCTCTCTTGAGTTTATTGGCCAGATATTCCGGTTTACCTGTATGCAGGGCTTTGTGTGTGAGGCAGGCTGTGCGAAAGTTGGCTCGATGATTAATAGGAAGCCATTTCAGGTCCTTGAGAGCCGGGGAGATGTTCTCAAATTTCTTAGTTCCTGTGACCATTCTAGCTGCTGCATTCAGGGTAGCCGTCAGAGGGCCTAGGTGAGATTTGGCTGTTCCAGTCAGAGTAGCAATGCCATAGTCGATCCTGGAGAGTACCAGTGCCTGAGTGGCCTGTTTCAGGTCTTTCAAGGGGAGGAAGGGTTTAAGTTTGTAAAGAAGTTTCAGGTTAAGGAAAGCACTTTTGGCAGTTTTAGAGATGTGTTCTTTCATGTCCAGTTTTGGGTCCAGAGTGATCCCCAGTGATTTGACGGAGGTTGTAGGAACAAGAGGAACATTGAGGGCGTTTAAAGCTTTGAGCCATTCGAGTATTTGGGGATTTTCATTTTTGTTTGAGATGAGGAGCACTTCTGTCTTTTCTTCATTAAGTTTGAGGTGGTTGGATGAGAGCCAGTGTTGTACCTTTGTGAGAGTGTCATTTAGTCTGTGGATGTCTGCAATCAAATTGGTTTCCAGGTAGAGTTGTGTGTCGTCCGCATAGAGGTGAAAGGGGATGTTGGTGTTTCTTAGAATTTTAGTGAGGGGCTCCATGTAGATGTTGAAAAGTTGTGGAGAGAGTACTGACCCCTGTGGGACTCCTCTAGTAATGGGGAGGGGGTCCGAGTTGTAGCTTTTAATTTTGATAGTTTGAGTGCGGTTGTTGAGAAAGGAGGCGAACCATTTGAGAACAGTTTTATCCAAACCCGCTCTCTTCTGAAGGACATTGAGTAGTAGGTTGTGATCCACTGTGTCGAACGCTGCCGAGAGGTCTAAGAGGATGAGGAGGCTACATTGGTTGGAGTCGAGAGACCTGTGCAGGTCATCCATCACATTGAGGATTGCGGTTTCTGTGCTGCAGCCGTTTCTGAACCCAGATTGGTGTGGGTCAAGAAGATTCAGGATCTCCAGGTGTTGTGTTAGCTGAGATAGTACACATTTTTCCAAGATTTTCGATAAGAGTGGCAGGTTTGACACTGGTCTGAAGTTGTTCAAGACCGTAGGGTCGAGGCCAGGTTTTTTTAGGAGTGGCGTGACTTGACCTAGTTTAAGGCAGTCAGGAATTGAACCATCGCTCAAGGAGCTGTTGATAATCTTGGCCCAGATAGGGGCTAGAGTAAGTTTCAGGTCTTTCGTCAGTCTCGAGGGCAGCTGATCAAATGAGTGCGACGAGGGATTAGCGATGGCAATGAGATCGCTTATCGCTTCGGTTTGGATGGGTTGGAAGGAAGACCAGCGAGTTGTTGCCGTTGAAGAACTTGGGTGGATCGAAGCAGTAGGGTGCAACTCTGATAGGGCGGAAAGATTGCTGCAAGATCGGTCAATTGAGGCAATTTTTTCGTTGAAGAAGTTAGCAAAGTCGTCGCACTGGGATTTGGACGCAGTTAAGCTGTCTGACATGGGTATGGAGGTTTGGTTTCTGATGATATTGAAGAGTTCTTTGGGGCGGTTTTTATCCTCATCTAGAGCAGAGCAGAAGAAGGATGATTTTTTGTTCTTGATATGATTAAGGTAGGTTTTGCGGGCTATTTTGAGTTGGTCCCGGTTGAGGGCAGTGGGGTTGTTTCTCCAGGATCTTTCCGTGGCTCTTAGGAGTCTGCGTTCATCATTGATGTCAGTGGAGAACCAAGACCTGGAGGGAATGCTTCTGTTTTTTTTTAGTTTTCTAGGTGCCAGCTGGTCCAGGACACACTCTAGGTTGGAGTGATAGAGCGAGGTAAGATCCGTGGTTGAGAGGAGCTCTGTCGAGCTCGGGAGGAGAGAACTGATGGCATCTTGTAACTTGTCTGGGGGGACTTTCGATAAGTTTCTGACCCACTTGGGGGAGGTTTGGGTGGGTGGGAGGAAAAGAGCCGGGAGGTTGATATGAAAGAGGATGGCATGGTGGTCGGACCAGTCCACGGGGATGATGTGGTCAATGGAGATTGTCTTTTTGTCTGCAATGATTGCATCCAGGATCGCTCCTCTATGGTGTGTTTCTTCTGAGCAGTGTTGGATCATATCGTGGTCTTGTAGAAGGGAGGTGAGAGATTGGATGAGCGGATTTTTGGTTGCGTTCCATCTTAGGTTGAGGTCGCCCAGAATTATTTTGACATCACTGTTGAGAGCGGTTTGAGTGATCAGATCTGACAACTGTTCGCCAAATACAGTAGCGTTGCCTGGGGGGTGGTAAAGGAGAAGGCAAAGGAGTGGGCTGTGGTGAGGCGAATTGATGTTGACCAAGAGGGATTCAAAGGAGTTGTAGACGAGGGAAGAGGATTCAATAATGGAGAGGTCACTTCTGTGGATAATTGCTATTCCGCCTCCTTTGCGTAAGGGTCTGTCTTTGTGGATAAGTGAGAAGCCAGGAGGCACCAGCGTGTCCAAGATGGGAGGGGATAGGGTGTTCAGCCATGTTTCGGTGATGACGGCTACATCTAGGTCATGAGAGAGGATAGTTTTGGCTAGTTCAGTCGCATGTTTGACGGCTGATCTGCAGTTGATGAGCATGCAATTGATGGGGGGGTTTGCATCCGGGTTCCGGTTGACCAGATTCGCTCTAGGTAGGGATGCGAGATGGGCTGGAGGTCTGGCGGTTTTGCGGTGAGGCGGGTCTCTTCTCATACCAGTGATGACTTGGATCGAAGAGAGGGGAGAGGGAAGCGGGAGTATAGCTTGTGCAGGATGGTTGGGGGGGGTTTATGGGATGTGACTCGGTGGCTCACTTCGTGAGGGGAGGGAGAGGAAGAGGTTCTTCTGGGACAGTCAACTTGTGATTCAGACCGGGGTTCAGTAAGAGGAGGCCGAGAGCCAGGGGGGGACAGGGGTCCGATCGGGGGGGGGGGGCGTCAATCCTAATGGGAGGTTGCAGTAGGGGGCGGGGTGAGACGAGGTGGGGGGGTAGCTGGAGTTTCTCAAGGGAGGAAAGGGTTTCTTTAAGTCCGAGGATCAGCGTGGCGATCTGGGCTTCAAGAAGGTCCAAGCGATGTGACATCCTGGGAGCTGGGGGAGGGGTAGTGAGGGGGGGCTGGGCCTTAAGTGAGAGGGGCGAAGGGGCAGGGCCTTCGTGGGGGGGGGGGGAGGTAGGAGGGATCGATTTCTCGAAGTGGGAGGGAGGGAGTGAAGAGGGAGAGAAGTAGCGGGCGAGATGTTGTTAGGAGGGATAGTTGGGGAGGGAGGGACTGAGACAGCGTTGGGGTTCAGATGGGCGGGGGCCGGAGAGGGGGAAAGGGTTTGGGGTGGGATAATGACTGGGGGGATAGCAGGGGTAAGGGGATTAGGTTCAGGTTTCGAGATCAAATGGTCAGGGAAACGAGGGGGAGGAGGGTTGCAGCCCCTTTGTGAGAGGTGGTTATCTTCACTGAGTGGAATGGAGCACGTTAGAGTTCTGGGAGGTAGGGAGGAAGGGGGGTGTCTGGGGGATTGGGAGATGAAAGGGAGGGAGGGGGGAGCAGAGTTCTGGGAGGTAGGGAGGGAGTGGAGGTTGCCGTGGGGTGAGGGGAATTGAGGGATGGGGTTGGGGGAGGCGAATGACTGGTGATATGAGTAGGCATGGGCGGTGGTGCACGAAGAGGTGAAGGACGCCTGCTTTGCGGCTTGGGAGATTGACTGGAGCCACTGGGGGGGGGGGAGGTGCGTGGCTGGTGAGGATAGAGAGCAGTAGCCGTCTTTAGAGTGGGGAAGAGGGAGTTGAAGAATTCTAGGTTTTCATCTTTCGCCTGTATAAGAATGGTGCCATTACGGAAGGTGGTGATGTTGATGTCTCCGGAGAGAGACTGTTGGTTGAGGGGGGAGATAGTTAGTTTCCGGTTATGTTCTGAGAGGGTGGTTTTTGAGACAGGGAGGAGTGAGTTGAAGGTGGTAACCCATGAGTCCGATCTTAAGGTGTGGAAAATGAAGTCCATTTTTCTTTGCCCTCTAGATGAGCAGTGGTAGGTGTCCGCAATGAGCGTTTCGGGATGTTGTCTAATAAGATTCTGTTTAAAGCGTTTTTTTGCTTTGAAGGAGAGTTTTTGTGGGAAAGTTATGGTGTAGGAGTTCTGACCAAGGGGGGAAAGGAGATTCTGAAATGGGCTTGACTGCATGCTTGAACTCATGGCCGGCGGCATCTTGGAGCAATTAGGTGGAATGGCTTGATGATCTCCTGGAGTGTTTATTTAAGGCATGAAGGTTAGGTTGTGGCAGAGGCGAAGGGCGGTGTAGCAGGGGTCCAGAGGCGTGTGTTTGGCTCCGATGATCCTTTAATCTAAGGTGAGATCCCTATTAGTGATAGGCAGCTCTTAGCAGTGGAGCTGGACAGACATACCCAAAGACTCCAGATGTCTTTTGTTTTGATTTCAGGTCGCTGTTTAGGGAGCCGGTAGGGGTGCTTTTTGGTCCGTGGCTTGTTTGAGTAGCAGTAATGTCCGTGGTGGCGGTCATCTAGAAGTCGATGACAGTCAAACCCAAAAAGCTCCAAATGTTTTTGTTACGGTGTTGAGTCGCTGTTTAGGGAGCCGGAAGGGGTGCTTATTGGTCAGTGACTTGTTTGATTAGCAGTAATGTCCGAGGTGGCGGCCATCTTGAAGTCAGGCAACCATATATAAGGGGGAACTGAGCTGGAGCTTGTATGTCAGGTGGGTATGCGCCCGATGAGGGGTAAGAGCACCTTATGATCTTGTCATTAGGTTAGGAAGTCCTTGCGTCGTGCCTGTGAGGGCCTCCGTGGTGAGAATCACGATCAGACACAGCTAGGGAGTGTAGGGATGTCTGCCATGGTGGCCATCTTAGGTCCAGGCATCCCAAGACGAGGGACGAGTAGGAACTCTCCTGGGGGTCGGGTAAATGATTTTTTTTATTTTTGAAGTAGATTGAGGAAGTCGAGTAACTGCGGCGTCAGGACGGAGTTTCTGGAGACCAGAGGATGGGCAGCATGAATCGAGCTATTCAGTGTCGAGCCGCCATCTTGGGGACAGGCATCGACCGGAGAGCAGTCTTTTGGAAAGAAATGCCGGCGAGGTATCCAGCTCCCCGTCGTACATGCCGCGGGGCCAAACGTGCTCCGATTGTGAGGCACTCTCACCGATCACCTCACCGAGCCCGAGATGTCTTCACAACATCCCAGGTGAGTGAGCGGCCAAACAGGGGGGGGGCATCGCGTAAGGGGAGTGGAGTAGTAGAACTGGAGCAGGCGGGGCGGGTACCTTCAGCTTCCGGTTGTGAGGCTGCACGGCCAGCAGAGAGAAGCGGAGCAGCAGCTCGGGAGCGGGCGGGGCGGGTATCTTCAGCCTCCGGTTATATAGCTGGGCAGCCAGCGTTCCTTGAGCCCTCTTCTTTCTTCGTTCTGGGCTCGTTCTACGGAGGCGTCCTGTTCTTTGGGGACAGTCGCTCACTCCCGCTTTCGAGCCTTCCAGCGAGGGGGTTCCAGTGGGGTCGCTCCGGTCAGGGAAGAAACACCAAAAAGTGAAGCTGACCGGAGCTTGTCCCAGTTAAACCTTACTCCTGGCGGCCATCTTGTCCAATTGTCCAATTGTCCTTTCTTCACTTCTTTTCTCCCAAAACTTTTGGTCCTATCTGCATCAACGTCTTTGAGTATCCAGAGGGCACATAGGCTGGGTCCCCGCCTATCTTCTACAACTACGCCTTCGAGCCCCTATGGGTTGATCCTTCTATTTTTGAAAGTTACTTACCGTCTACAAGTTCTAAATGCAGCCAAGCTTAAGAAACAATTACCTTGGTCTAGTGCTAGATTGTTTTTGTCCCAGGACGTCTCCACAGCAACTGCCAAGCAACAAAAGGAGTTCCTTGAGCTTCAACCAGCCTTACGTACCTTAGGTGCCGTTTTGCCTTATTCCTTCCCTGCTTGTTCAAGGTGCCTTTTCAGAACCATACACCTACTTTTGAAGAGCCGGCAGATCTTCCGACTTCCGTTGAGTCGTAGAGTGTGAATGGATACATGGTAAACCATCTATTTTTCTGCTAATATTATTATAGATCTTCCTAATCACTCCATACTCCTGCCTTCTGTTTTTACGGTTTCTTGATGTGGTAAGTCTCCCTCTATTGCTTGTGTCATCTTTAGTGTCTGTTACCAGTCATTGTTCTCTTTTCGTATCCCTCTAAAGGTATGTATCATAGTAGTCAATTCCCTTTTGACATGTACTGTCCTCTCTTACTGTCTCTTTTTTCCCTTGTCTCCATTTCCCACCTTCCTCTTCTAACGTGTTCCCTTATGTTTTCATTATATCCCTTCTTCTCGACCTTCTTTGTCTACTGATCTTCTCATATTCTTTCACTACTGTTTATTATGATGTTTCATATGTCTTTTAGACCTTCCTTTGCCTACTGTTCTTCTCATTTTCCTTCACTACTGTTGCTCAGGGTGTTTCATATATATTGTTATTTTCCTATATTCAGAGTTGTTTTCTATTATGTAAACGGTTATATTAATCCTATCAAGAGGCAAAGAATAATCTCACACTTAGCCTCCTATCATCCAGATTTAGTTTCATTACAAGAAACTATTTTGACAAAAACTGGTGCTCTATAGCTTGAACAAAATGTGGCTGGTTCTGTGCTAGTTTCACCCACAAACATAAAGAATTGTGTCATTATTTTATGTCATAAAACATTGAAATGCTCTGTTGTTTCTCAATTGCAAAAAACACAGTTGATGGACAGAATGTAGAACAATGTCATACATTCACCCCAGTACAAGGATCTGGGCCTAAATCCATCTTTTTTTGCACTCCACACCACCTTGGGTTAGACACTTTCTATATGCAAATCAGCTCTGACACTGTGCCTCATGGGAACAGTCCAGTCCGAACTACCAAGCCATGTCTTTCCCAGACCGGAATCAAGCATCCAAGGACCGGTTTCTGGCTATCAGCCTTCATTCAGCCTGGATAGCTTGACTCCAGTGGTGTGGAGAGCCTGGGACTCACGTCTGAGCATACCCAGCCCACTCGGGGTGAAAATTGCAAAAAACACAGTTGATGGATAGAATGTAGAACAATGTCATACATTCACCCCAGTACAAGGATCTGGGCCTAAATCCATCTTTTTTTTGCACTCCACACCACCCTGGGTTAGACACTGGCTATATGCAAATCAGCTCTGACCCTGTGCCTCATGGGAACAGTCCAGTCCGAACTACCAAGCCATGTCTTTCCCAGACCGGAATCAAGCATCCAAGGACCGGTTTCTGGCTATCAGCCTTCATTCAGCCTGGATAGCTTGACTCCAGTGGTGTGGAGAGCCTGGGACTCACGTCTGAGCATACCCAGCCCACTCGGGGTGAAAATTGCAAAAAACACAGTTGATGGACAGAATGTAGAACACTGTCATACATTCACCCCAGTACAAGGATCTGGGCCTAAATCCATCGTTTGTTTGCACTCCACACCACCCTGGGTTAGACACTGGCTATATGCAAATCAGCTCTGACCCTGTGCCTCATGGGAACAGTCCAGTCCGAACTACCAAGCCATGTCTTTCCCAGACCGGAATCAAGCATCCAAGGACCGGTTTCTGGCTATCAGCCTTCATTCAGCCTGGATAGCTTGACTCTAGTGGTGTGGAGAGCCTGGGACTCACGTCTGAGCATACCCAGCCCACTCGGGGTGAAAATTGCAAAAAACACAGTTGATGGACAGAATGTAGAACAATGTCATACATTCACCCCAGTACAAGGATCTGGGCCTAAATCCATCGTTTTTTTGCACTCCACACCACCCTGGGTTAGACACTGGCTATATGCAAATCAGCTCTGACCCTGTGCCTCATGGGAACAGTCCAGTCCGAACTACCAAGCCATGTCTTTCCCAGACCGGAATCAAGCATCCAAGGACCGGTTTCTGGCTATCAGCCTTCATTTAGCCTGGATAGCTTGACTTCAGTGGTGTGGAGAGCCTGGGACTCACGTCTGAGCATACCCAGCCCACTCCCGGTGAAAATTGCAAAAAAACACAGTTGATGGACAGAATGTAGAACAATGTCATACATTCACCCCAGTACAAGGATCTGGGCCTAAATCCATTGTTTTTTTTGCACTCCACACCACCCTGGGTTAGACACTGGCTATATGCAAATCAGCTCTGACCCTGTGCCTCATGGGAACAGTCCAGTCCGAACTACCAAGCCATGTGTTTCCCAGACCGGAATCAAGCATCCAAGGACCGGTTTCTGGCTATCAGCCTTCATTCAGCCTGAATAGCTTGACTCCAGTGGTGTGGAGAGCCTGGGACTCACGTCTGAGCATACCCAGCCCACTCGGGGTGAAAATTGCAAAAAACACAGCTGATGGACAGAATGTAGAACAATGTCATACATTCACCCCAGTACAAGGATCTGGGCCTAAATCCATCGTTTTTTTGCACTCCACACCACCCTGGGTTAGACACTGGCTATATGCAAATCAGATCTGACCCTGTGCCTCATGGGAACAGTCCAGTCCGAACTACCAAGCCATGTCTTTCCCAGACCGGAATCAAGCATCCAAGGACCGGTTTCTGGCTATCAGCCTTCATTCAGCCTGGATAGCTTGACTCCAGTGGTGTGGAGAGCCTGGGACTCACGTCTGAGCATACCCAGCCCACTCGGGGTGAAAATTGCAAAAAACACAGTTGATGGACAGAATGTAGAACTGATAAGCGTGGCTCAATTCCACCTGAAGCACTCACCTATAATTACCCAATAATAAGTCAGCCGGACAGTGGAGAAGAATAAACAAGCAATTTTATTAGGCCACAAACTCCCATATGAGAGGGCCCTATATCGACCTCACCCCTAAGAGTGCGCCGAGAAGGACTGACTCACATCATCACAGTAACACATTATAATACGAAAGCAGAATAAGGCACGCCCATTAGTAGAAAAGTACTGGACCCCTGGGATGGTGAACAATGGTCTCATACAGTAGGCATCTGCACCTGGGATTGCAACATTCTCCTATCTCATCCCAAGGACACGGAGCCGAGTCTTACCATCCCCAGCACATAGGAACGAGATAAGGGGTTTCGCTAGTAGTTTCAGTCACAGTGGGCCGAGAAGCAAAACTGCTGACATGAGGAATATTCTTATTCCTACGGGAGGGGGGAGTGAGCAAGTGCAACTCACACAGAAAGGGAGATGCTTCAAAATGGTGGCACACAAGCTAAGCTAAGGATAACTGTAATAATGTCACACACATAAATGAATAACTAATAGAAGCATATAAACGTAAATGCATAAATGAATATATCAGTAGTTAGACACATTCTGCTAACTTATAAGCATAATGTATGCAGTGGGCGGGGCATGAGGAAATGAAACCTATCAGACCCTCCTTTTAGCAGACTGAGGCTAACTTTTTTAACCAAAAGGAGAGCCTTTAGATCAAATTCTAAGGGCCAATATAGCACATTAATCAAGAACATCACCATCAATAAATATCAGCCAGCGGGGATCATAAAGTTCAAGATCAGCAGAAGCGAGTAATTGTTTTGTCTGTCTGTTAGGAACTCATATGTTACTGGCACACATAGAGCAGCAAGGAGGAAGGCAATACACACAAAGGCAACATGTTAAAAGGACACCAACTATCCCCACTAAACCCATCAGTATTTTCCAACCCCAGGAGGAGAAGATACTCCATAGCCATGTCTGCAAGGACCATGTACCTGTGTCCTGATGGAGTTCAGCCTCTAACCTATGAAGTTTTTGGACAGCTAAATTGACAGTCGGGGCGGAGTCAGGGATGTACACGCAGCAAGACGTCCCGATGACGCGGCAAGCTCCACCCCTATCTGCTAGGATGACGTCAAGCACCATCCTGTTCTGGATCGTAAATAATCTCATAGCCTGCATCTCAAGAGACATATTGGCTGCAATATCAGCCTCTGTTGTCACCACTTTTTCCATGACCCTTGACAAACGTCTAATGGCTCTACTATTAAAGATAGGACCCCAGAATGGTAATAAACCTTTCGAGAAGTCAGTGAACTGCTGTCCCGAAGTGTCAGTCTGATCCACATCCTCAACTTGGAGGTCCCTCCTTTTACGCTGTCCTTGCATAATAGCAAATCGTCTGTGTGTTTTATGATAATCTGAAGGTGCCACATAAACAGGTGGAAGTAGGTACGCTAAGTAACAGGTCCCACCCCAACCCTCAGGCAACCATAAGTATCCATTATTTCCACATACGAAATAGATATTCGGTGGTGTAACCAGTGAAGGACTAAGGGGCAGCCGGATCGAGGCAGTCACATTGCAAAGGCTGTCGCCCACTTTAATCGGACCTCTGCCCTGAATACAAAAGTAAGGTGAAGGCCCCACTGTCGCTAGAGGTACCAGAGAATGACCAGTACTATTGTCTGTGGGAGGATGTCTGTACGCTAGGGAAGAGTTCAACTGTAGGAAACTCTCTCGCACTTTGTCAGTGTCATTAGGCGTCATGAATCGTTCAACCCTTTTCGAACAAGTCTCTGAGAATGTTTGGTCGAAACGTCCATCAGTAAATAACCGTCCAAGGGATGAAGGGGGCAGAGGGCGTACTCGCATTGTCAGTGTTGACCCACTACCAGGGAGTCGTGGGGTCAGAGAGTCAGGCTGCTGAAAGAACTTTACCATGCCTATCAGAGTGTACCAACCCACACAACTATTCACAGGAGTTAATTGAAGTGCCAGTAACCTGTCCTTTTTATATGCAGCAGAAGGAAGCAACCCACAGACCCAGCAGTCGTCACATTATACACAGCATGCGCATGGTGTAAAGTTTTTATGAAAACATTATCACGATATCCCTTTCTCATACATTGTTCACCATAATCAACGGTGATCATATTATGCTCTGGCAAGGGAGAGGGAGTAGGGATCAGTTTGTGCACAGGGTAAGCTTCATCCAGAAAGAACAGTATTCCAAGTATTATCAAAAATATAATGATGAACACCACAATGACCACAATTTTTCCTTTTCGTGGAAGTGCATGCCATGGGGAATCGGGTTCAGATCTGCGAGGAGCAGCAAAAGGCTGTTCCTCCTCGGGGAGAGGACGACCAAAGGGATACATTTCACCTAACGAACGAACCAAGGGATAACCTAAAAGTTCCAGACACTAGGGGCTCTACCAAAAAGTTCCAGACACTCCGAAACCGGCCAGAGGGGTGCTTCACCCTTCAAAAGGGCTCTTCTCCATATGTCCGTTAAAGCCTCATAGGTAGGCTTACAATCTCGCAACCCTAATCCCTCGACGGAGTCACACAACTGCAGCAACTCAGGAGCACTGAACTTGGGCCCACAAACAACTTCTAATGTTCCGTTCAGCAGTGTCTCAAAAGTGCACCAGGGCTCTTTCAGCAGTCCATCCCTATTAGTAGGCTAACCTGTTGAATATAGTCCACTTCTAATCCCTCTCTCAGCCCTTCTTCCAGTGCTCAGTTCTTTCGCCTCTCTTTCCTGGGCCGGAAGTTATAGCGAGTACTCCCTCGCACTTCGGGGTCTGAGAACAGAATGGGAGGATCACTTTGAAAGGAGGTGGCTTCCGTCGTTTGAGCACTGTGGTCAACAGAAACCTCGCTAATTGTACTCAGGGCTGGCTTCCTCGCGTTCTCGTTGTTTTCCTCCCCAATCAGTAAAGCATCAGAGAAGGGGAGATATTGAGGCACACGTTCCGTTTCGTGATCTGCGACGCCACCTCGGACCCACGCATCATAGGGTAGAGGAAGAGGTACTCTCTTGACATGGGAGGCGTGTGTCCACGCCTTCCGACCCTCCACTCGAAGTGCGGTGCGGGTGGTGAGGAGCACCAACCGTGGTTCAGACCATCTAGGCTCCAAGCAGGACTTCCGCTTGTATTTCTTCACCACAACCCAGTCCCCTGGGTTAATGCCGTGGCCGGGCCCCTCAGGCAGCGGCTTCAGTGTGTCTGCTACCTGCTGATGAATAGAACGAAGATCTTTAGTCAAAGCATACAGGTAATCTGTCAACAAAGGATATTCTATCTCTGAAAAACATTTAGGTCTGGGAACACCCCACACATTGGCGGGCCTGCCAAATACAACTTCATGGGGAGAAACTCCTGTCTTAGAATTCACTGTTACTCTTGTGGACAGTAGAGCAAGGGGAAGCGCATCTGGCCAACGTAGCCCTGTACTCTCCTATATCTTGGCCATCTTTAATTTCAGTGTGCCATTAAATCGTTCGACCAAACCCGCAGCCTGTGGATGCTGGGCTCCATGGAATTTTTGAGATATTTGTAATCCCTTACAGATCTGTTTAATCAGTTCAGCATTGAAGGACGTGCCGTTATCGCTCCAGATCACTCTAGGTAAACCGTATCTGCTAAAATACTCCTTGATCAGCATCTTAGCTGTCGACATGGCTGTACAGTCTTTTGTTGGAAAAGCCTCCCCCCACCTACTGAATGAGCACACCACCACAAGGACATATTTGAGGTTATTCACCCTTTCCATTTCAATGTAATCCATCTGGATCACTTCAAAAGGATAGGATGGGGTGCGAAATTACCTACAGGGACAGGCGTTCCCTTCCCAGGATTATGTCTTATGTAAACCATGCACTGTTGTACCAAATGTGTCGCCACCCTGGAAATATTTTTATTACTCCACACCGGGTCTAACAGTTTGCATATGCCTTTTGCGCTTATATGGGCTGGTCCATGAGCCATTGTCACTACTGGGAAGACATACGCATTCGGGAGCAACCATCGTCTTTTATCTGACCCATCCGTCCAACATTCATCTGAGTCCAACCGCCCCTCTCCATCCTTCCATCTTTTCAACTCCTCCTCAGTTGCTTTCTCTTGTATATTCCGTACACTCTGTACCGTGTCTGCAAACATGTTAACGTCAGGTACCCACCTAGCTGGCCCTGCCACAAACATTCGTGGAAGTCTTGTCCTAGCAGTTTCTTTGGCTGTTTGGTCTGCAAATGCATTTCCTCGTCCTACATCATCCACCACTGCTTTGTGTGCACTACACTTAATCACAGCTAATCGTTTGGGAAGTGTGAGGGCTGTCAATAGTCGTAATATCAATGGGCCATTTTGAATTTTCTGTCCATGTGATGTCAAAAATCCCCTCTCTGCCCACAGTCTCCCATAACCATGATAAATGTTCACATCCAATCCTTCACTCAACTCACACGCACGCATCAATGTTATTATCTCGGCAGCTTGAGCTGAGTTGTACGGGACTCTAGAAGTCTCCACCACTGTTTTCAAAGTCGTGACGGCATATGCTGCTGTTGTGGTACCATCTGCTAATTTAAAACAGGACCCATCAACATACAGCTCCCCGTCAGGATCATCAAGGGGCTTATCCGTCAAATCTACTCTTCCTTTTGTTTCCTCTTCTGTCCGAAACAAGCAATCATGGACCTCATCGTCTTTTTCATCTGAAGGGAGAGGTAACAGCGTGGCTGGGTTCAGGGTGGCACATCGTTTTATCGTTACATGTGGGGCGAATAATGTCATCTCATAACCTGATAGACGAGCACTAGTTAAATGCTGCGTCTGTGTTCTGTTTAGCAAAATGTCCACGGCATGTGGTACCATTACTGTAAGAGCTGAACCCAGTACGAGCCCTGCCGACTGCCTTATGGAAACTGCAGCAGCCGCTGTAGCCCTTAGACAGCTCGGCAATGCTCTTGCCACGTTGTCAAGCATAGCAGAGAAGTAAGCACAAGGCCTCTGTTTCCCACCAAAACTCTGGGTTAGAAAAGACAACGCGCAACCTTCCGCCTCGTGCACGTAAAGTACAAAAGGCTTCTGGTAATCAGGTGTTCCCAACACAGGCGCAGAACATAAAGCAGTTTTTAGTGACTCACATGCGTCCTGACATGCAGGGGTCCAAGGTAAGGGCTCACACACTTCTTTGGTAGTCAGATACAGAAGGGGTTTTGTTAGTAAAGCATAGTTAGGTATCCACTGGCGACAGTACGATGTTATGCCCAAAAATGCGCGCACCTCCCGCTGCGTGTTAGGTACTGCCATGTTAGTTATCGCCTTGATGCGCTCCGCCGTCAGTCTTCTCCCCTCCTTCGATAGGAGATGACCGAGGTAGGTAACCTCCTGTCGACAGTATTGGAATTTAGAAAGAGACACCTTGTGTCCCTTACAGGCCAAATGGTGTAACAATTTAACAGTAGACTCTCGGCATCCTTCTTCAGTATCTGAAGCAATGAGAATATCATCCACATATTGCAGCAAGACATTACCTCGTGGGAGCTCTAAATCATCCAACTGTGCTTTCAAAGCCTGACTATAAATGCTAGGACTTTCCGTATAACCTTGGGGAATTCTACAAAATCTAAAACTTCGGCCAGCCAATGAGAATCCGAAGAGAAAACGGCTATCTGGATGCACAGGGATACTAAAGAAAGCGTTCTTAAAGTCCAGTACAGAAAAATACTTAGCTGAGGGAGGTATAATAGTCAGGATGGTAGTAATATCAGAAACCACCGGATACTGAGGCTCAACCACCTTGTTGATGTGACCCAAATCATTCACAAAACGATAGACATCAGGTGTACCCTCGCGAGCATCACATGAGGGCCTCTTAAGGATCGGGAGAATTGGACTATTACAACTATTAGAATCTGTTTCATCGACTACCCCAGACCGAATCAAATCCTGTATTATTTGCAACAGAGCCCTCTCCCCATCCCTAGATATCTTGTGTTGGGGTATCCGAGGCAGCTTCGCTCCCACCTTAACCTTTATAGACACTGGAGCAATGTCCATTTTGCCCACATCAGTATCGCTGCTGGCCCACAAACTCGCAGGAACACCCTCCCACTCGACTGAGAGGGGCTCATCTTTTGAGAAACACTGCTGCACATGCGCAACAGAAGGACCCAACGTGAGGTACACACCATCCGGAGAACAGTAAATAGTAGCATGCAGTCTTTTCAACAAGTCCAAACCCAGCAAATTCTCACCACAATTTGAAGTCAAAAGGAAAGGAGAGTCAACAGTGAAAGGGCCAATCGTAAGCGCAAGTGGCTTAGAAATGGGGCTAACCACTGGGGTACCGGAGAACCCCACGGAAATATTAGTCTTGCCAGACAGAGCCGCCCCTGGGACCTGGGAACGTGCCACAGAACTTTTCGTAGCACCTGTATCCACTAAAAATTTCTGAGGCGATCCCGACAAGTCTGCCGTTACATAGGGCCCACGTTGATCAACATCCACAGAAACAGGTCCCGCGCTCTGCCCTACGCTGTCCTAGTTATAAGAAAATCCTGTCAAGTCATCCATCGCATATGCATCGCTGTAAAACTGTCGATCTCTGCAATCATCACCCTCCTTCTGAAAATGTTGCCTGTCTCTTCCTCCGTCAAAGTAATTCCCTCCCGGTCTCCTGCCTTCTTCGGACTGTCTAACATCCTTATGCGCGTCTCCCCGTCCCCGTCCTCTGCCAGGTCCAGTAGCGGACCGAAGCAGGGGGCAGTCCTTCCACCAGTGCCCCTCCTGCTTGCAGTTGGCGCACTGGTTCGGTCCCAAACGCTCTCTTTTCTCTCTCCTTCCGTAGCTACTTCCTCCTTGACTAACTGTCACGGGCGGGGCTCCATGTCCCCGACCCTTCGCCACCTGCTGCAACAATACTTTAGTCTTCAAATCCTTTGCCTTCTTTTCTTGTCTGTCCTTATTCTCATTTTCTCTATGCTCATAATACTGGGCCATACTCAAAATCCCAGAGGGAGTGGATGTCGTCCATGTACTCTCTGACGCTTGCAACCGGGCTGATATTTCTGGCAACAGATTCGTTACAAATCTGTTGACAAAAAGGCGCAGCCCTCCATCTTGAGATATATCCTGACCGCTAAAATCCATGAATGTTTCCTCAAAACGGGTGAAGAAATCCGAAACAGCCTCATCCTTCTTCTGTCTACATGCCGTCAACTTAACCCAGTCTACTTTCTTTGGCGGGATAAGTGAGTGCATGTCTTTTATTATGCGCCCTGGCAGTGCTAGTATCTCCCCCTTCGGCTTCTCACATGGCTTTCTCTCCTTATCCAAATCCGTAAATTCTTCCCAAGTACCACCCAGCTCCTCTCTATGATCTGAACCCTTCACCTGTCTCCACACATCCACAGGAACCAATAACCCGAAAAACAATTCAATATCTGCTAAGGTCATGACCGTCGAGGAAGCTGCCTCTGTTAATTCTTTGTAATAAGCCGTTGGATTTTTTCTCGAGTCAGGCAACTGAGCCTTCAGAGCTAATACCTCGCTCCGTTTCCAGGGCGTATACACCCACTGCTCCTGGAAATGAGCGTCGATACGAGCTCGGGTCACAAGCTTTGTTGCCGGGTCTATTACTTCAGGTATCTCAGGGTGAAATACAGGGTGTACTTCACGCATCGGGTGTACTCCAGGGAAATGTGGTTCTCCCGCTGCTGGTAACTCATTTCTGTATTCTAACAAGTACCTCAGACTACGGAACACCTCTTTTATTCCAGTGTTAGCCCTATATGCATTATTCTTGTTATCACGGAGAATCGCCGGTGCTTCCCCGCCATATCCCTGTTCCCACAACGCTATCAATGTCGTCGACATGTGCCACAAAGCATGCTGTTGCATCAAAGGCTCTTAGTCTTTCATGGTAGACCAAATGTCTTCTAATGAATAAATGTTATTTCGGGCCCATTGACAAGCTTGATTAGCTACCATTGTCTTCTCATCTAACCCAACATTAGAACGCGTGAGTAACTTCCGTACCTGAGTAAATAGTCCGCCTTCCGCTCCTCTAGTGGGAGTTAGCAACGTGCCCTGAGGGGTAGCACTGGCAGAAACAGTGCGGATAGCGGGGCCAGCGGAGAGCGCCGGGGAGAGCACAGCAGACGCAATTGGGCTCGTCGCAGAGAAGGAGAGCAGGGGTGCAGTTGCAGAGGGGGAAGTTCGTCCAACCACGGAGGAGGCAGGTGCACCGGACGAGGGTGGGGCACTGACTTGGGGAACTGAAACTATCGCCTGGGAGGCGGAATCCACCAGCACGGGGTACAAGGGCTGTGGTGCATATGGGGGAGGGGGTTAAGTGTTCAAAATGTCCTCCATCTCATCTTGGTCATCTTCTCTCACTGCATAACTCTTATTATCCAATAGCCTAAAACGTCTGTCTGCGCGCTCAATACGCAGCTCATTCTCTTTCTTAATATGTTCCCTGGCCTTCTGCGCCATAGTCTGCGCCATAGTCTGCGCCGCTCTCTTCTGAGCCCCTTTCTCCTCCCTCATTTGTCGTTCTCGTACCTCCTTCTGCCACATCCGTAAAGAATCAAACATGCTCTGGCGGCTGCGCCTCGCAAACAATTTGTCTTGTAAATAATCCAATTTTGCTCCATCGAAAGAACCAAGCAAAGGCCACTGCAAATCCTCATTATCTTTTGTATACTTATGCCACAAGGTAGAAAACAAGATCGGGGTTAAGCCGTGCTTTACGTACATTTCGAAATTGGGAGAGCCCTCCGTTGGTGCAGGTTGGCTCTCGGCCAGTCTAACATCTGAAACCTCACCACAGCACCCCAAACACCGCAATTTACTGAAACACGGCATCTTGCTCTCACACAATCACACACTAACATACAAAGTCACACTTGCACACTTACTCGCTTACCGGTAAATCACACTCACAACTTCAATATACGCTACAGGAAATCCGTACCAGAACACGTGTTACCGAGATGGGACAAGGCCCGTCGACCAAGTCCTGGGGAACCTGGACCCGACCGCAGACCGAACAGCGCACACCCGCTATCCCGAGACTGGGAAACACATCCGCCTCCTGGACAACACTACATATCGGTATGGGCTACACCACACGAGACTCGGCGCTCTTCCCCGTAAACCACCACCCTAGATGTTCGGGTGAGCCCCGAGATCCTCCCGTAGCAAGCCGTCCGCCGACTGCAGTACTATCCAGTCGGATGACAACAAACCACCGTTCACCCAGTCTCCATCAAGTCTGTCAGAGCGCCATTTGCACTCTGAGTTCCCCGGAGCACACTAGCCCCAAGAGCACACCGGCTCCTCCAATCACCAGAGACACCCCGGTCTCACGGAGCACTCCGGCTCCTCCAAACAACAGTCGGACCACTCACCTTCTATGCGCGGTACCGACCTCTACCGTTCTCCACCTCCGGCTGTCAGGACCAACACGGTCAGCTCCAAAGTTCCGCCTTCCGGACTCCGGCGTAGGATCATGGACCGAGACCTCTTCCGATCAGCAGGGTGGGGTAGCGCTGCGAGAACCAAGCTCGGCATCAAGTGGGTACCCAGGCCCACCGTGCCGACGAGAGGATCTCCGGCCTTCTGCTACCCACTTACGGATGAGAAAGGTCCTAATCGCGGAGTACCTGTTCGGGCGCCATCTGATAAGCGTGGCTCAATTCCACCTGAGTGACTTACCGCACTCACCTATAATTACCCAATAATAAGTCAGGCTGACAGTGGAGAAGAATAAACAAGCAATTTTATTAGGCCACAAACTCCCATATGAGAGGGCCCTATATCGACCTCACCCCTAAGAGTGCACCGAGAAGGCCTGACTCACATCATCACAGTAACACATTATAATACGAAAGCAGAATAAGGCACGCCCATTAGTGGAAAAGTACTGGACCGCTGGGATGGTGAACAATGGTCTCATACAGTAGGCATCTGCACCTGGGATTGCAACATTCTCCTATCTCATCCCAAGGACACGGAGCCGAGTCTTACCATCCCCAGCACATGGGAACGAGATAAGGGGTTTCGCTAGTAGTTTCAGTCACAGTGGGCCGAGAAGCAAAACTGCTGACATGAGGAATATTCTTATTCCTACGGGAGGGGGGAGGGAGCAAGTGCAACTCGCACAGAAAGGGAGATGCTTCAAAATGGTGGCACACAAGCTAAGCTTAGGATAACTGTAATAATGTCACACACATAAATGAATAACTAATAGAAGCATATAAACGTAAATGCATAAATGAATATATCAGTAGTTAGACACATTCTGCTAACTTATAAGCATAATGTATGCAGTAGGCGGGGCATGAGGAAATGAAACCTATCAGAACAATGTCATACATTCACCCCAGTACAAGGATCTGGGCCTAAATCCATAATTTTTTTGCACTCCACACCACCCTGGGTTAGACACTGGCTATATGCAAATCAGCTCTGACCCTGTGCCTCATGGGAACAGTCCAGTCCGAACTACCAAGCCATGTCTTTCCCAGACCGGAATCAAGCATCCAAGGACCGGTTTCTGGCTATCAGCCTTCATTCAGCCTGGATAGCTTGACTCCAGTGGTGTGGAGAGCCTGGGACTCACGTCTGAGCATACCCAGCCCACTCGGGGTGAGAATTGCAAAAAACACAGTTGATGGACAGAATGTAGAACAATGTCATACATTCACCCCAGTACAAGGATCTGGGCCTAAATCCATTGTTTTTTTGCACTCCACACCACCCTGGGTTAGACACTGGCTATATGCAAATCAGCTCTGACCCTGTGCCTCATGGGAACAGTCCAGTCCGAACTACCAAGCCATGTCTTTCCCAGACCGGAATCAAGCATCCAAGGACCGGTTTCTGGCTATCAGCCTTCATTCAGCCTGGATAGCTTGACTCCAATGGTGTGGAGAGCCTGGGACTCACGTCTGAGCATACCCAGCCCACTCGGGGTGAAAATTGCAAAAAACACAGTTGATGGACAGAATGTAGAACAATGTCATACATTCACCCCAGTACAAGGATCTGGGCCTAAATCCATCGTTTTTTTGCACTCCACACCACCCTGGGTTAGACACTGGCTATATGCAAATCAGCTCTGACCCTGTGCCTCATGGGAACAGTCCAGTCCGAACTACCAAGCCATGTCTTTCCCAGACTGGAATCAAGCATCCAAGGACCGGTTTCTGGCTATCAGCCTTCATTCAGCCTGGATAGCTTGACTCCAGTGGTGTGGAGATCCTGGGAATCACGTCTGAGCATACCCAGCCAACTCGGGGTGAAAATTGCAAAAAACACAGTTGATGGACAGAATGTAGAACAATGTCATACATTCACCCCAGTACAAGGATCTGGGCCTAAATCCATTGTTTTTTTGCACTCCACACCACCCTGGGTTAGACACTGGCTATATGCAAATCAGCTCTGACCCTGTGCCTCATGGGAACAGTCCAGTCCTAACTACCAAGCCATGTCTTTCCCAGACCGGAATCAAGCATCCAAGGACCGGTTTCTGGCTATCAGCCTTCATTCAGCCTTGATAGCTTGACTCCAGTGGTGTGGAGAGCCTGGGACTCACGTCTGAGCATACCCAGCCCACTCGGGGTGAAAATTGCAAAAAACACAGTTGATGGACAGAATGTAGAACAATGTCATACATTCACTCCAGTACAAGGATCTGGGCCTAAATCCATCGTTTTTTTGCACTCCACACCACCCTGGGTTAGACACTGGCTATATGCAAATCAGCTCTGACCCTGTGCCTCATGGGAACAGTCCAGTCCGAACTACCAAGCCATGTCTTTCCCAGACCGGAATCAAGCATCCAAGGACCGGTTTCTGGCTATCAGCCTTCATTCAGCCTGGATAGCTTGACTCCAGTGGTGTGGAGAGCCTGGGACTCACGTCTGAGCATACCCAGCCCACTCGGGGTGAAAATTGCAAAAAACACAGTTGATGGACAGAATGTAGAACAATGTCATACATTCACCCCAGTACAAGGATCTGGGCCTAAATCCATCATTTTTTTGCACTCCACACCACCCTGGGTTAGACACTGGCTATATGCAAATCAGCTCTGACCCTGTGCCTCATGGGAACAGTCCAGTCCGAACTACCAAGCCATGTCTTTCCCAGAACGGAATTAAGCATCCAAGGACCGGTTTCTGGCCATCAGCCTACATTCAGCCTGGATAGCTTGACTCCACTGTTGTTTCTCAAGACATAGACTCTTAGGGTAGATGGCTATTGCTTAAATTACTGATTTATGACTCATCATAAACTGTATTTAATGTGTATGGTCCAACTGAGCCAGATTATACTTTTTGGCCTGCTATTACAAATAAGTGTATCCAACATAAAGATGAACGGCCTCATTTATGAAAAGTGACGCATCCCTGCGAGAAAACAGCGATGCGTCACTATTCATTGCTCCCTCCTTACGACACCAATTATGCATCATATTTACAGTATGACGCATCATGGCGCAGTATTTCTGTGGTATCTGTAAGCGCAAAAATGCCGCATTGCTGGGGTGTGTCACAGAAGTGACGCAACTCCAGCAGTGGGTCATTTCACATGGGCAAATCCCATGTGAAATGCGCCTGCATCTGTCTTACGCCTGAGGCAGGCGTAAGATATTGACACATTTGCGTCCTAGAAGTGGTGCAGTGAAATCTCATAGATTTCACTGCGTCACTTCTACGACCCATTCTTGCATCGGAATGCCCACCTGCATACATTATACCTGGCGCAGGTATAATGTTGTGCAGGGTTTTACAAAGTGACGCATCTACCTAGATGCGTCACTTTGTAAATATGACGCAACATGGCACATTTTTTATACTGCTGGTGCGTCACAGAAAGTGACTCACTGGTGGCACAAAAGTGACGCAAGGGTTCTTATATAGGCCCCACATTTTCTATCCTTGGAGGAGATTGTAACCAGGTCATGGACCCTTTTATTGAACACAAGTCCCAAGCGCGCTTTATTCCTGATTAAACTCATAAACAATTCCACAATTCTATCACACAGACACATCTTGTAGATGCCTGGAGATTATGTAATCCAGATCTAACTGAATTCTCATTTTTCTCCTCTCCTCATGGTTCTCTGACCTTTGTTCAAAAACTCATTTTTCTTCAATCCACCCTATTGTGATTTTGGACCACGCCCCAGTAGTTGCTGGTTTTGATTAGCTCCTGCTCCCAACCCAAGTCTTCACGATGGAGATTTAACAACTTTCTTCTACAGGATCCAGTTTTTCTTCCTCTTTCACTTCCTTTGCTGAGGAATTATTTTCTTTAAATGAAAATCCTTCTACTACCCCTCCTGCATTAGTGTGGGATACTTTTAAGGCCACCGCCCGTGGTTTTATTATTGAATTTGTATCAAGAAAAAAGAAACAATCTCTTAATCAGCATAAAGTTCTGTTAGCCAACCTTAAACACTTAAAACACCAATTTTATACTTCTTTATCGGACTCTGTTTTGCAGAAACTTGTCCGCGCAAAGCTAGATTTTAACAAGTTATCTACTGATTATGCCATTACTATGGTGGACAAAACAAAATTGGTTCACTCTTATCTAATTATCTCAAATCTAGAAAGGAGAGGGTATTGATTGACTCCATCCATTCATCAGATGGGAAGCATCTCTTCAAAGATCAAGATGAATTCAGATGAATTTACTAAGTTCTATAAAAATCTATAAACCTCGTAAACCCCCACATCTGTCCCTCTTATAGACACTTACCTTAGTAGCATCTCCCCCTACTTCTAAAGACCTTGATTTCGCCTCCCTAGTTTCCGATTTATCGATCCAGGAGATTTCTAGATCTCTAGGCTCCCTAAAGAAAAATAAATCCCCAGGTCCTGATGGATTTACGGTGGAATTTTACCTACATTTTTCAATTTTGTTGTTCCCAAAAATTTGCAATCTTTTTCAATATATTTGCAATACTGGCACAGCAGGTAGTACTTTTGTAGAGGCCACTATATGTCTCATCCATAAGGAAGGCAAAGATCCTAAGCTTTGCAAGAATTATCGCCCTGTATCCCTTGTAAACATAGACTATAAAATTGTTGCTAAGTTACTAGCATTACATCGTGAATCTTTTTACCAAGTTGAATCAGCACGGAACAGTGTGGTTTTGTTAAGTTCTTCGAGGATTAAGGACGTTGTTTGGGTCCAGGATCTGTTTGATGGCATAACTCACTGTTCTTTCCCCCATTTACTTGCTGCTTTTACACATCCTCGCTCATTTTGGCTTCAATCCTCAACCCTTATGGAAATAATTGTAGATGTTTTTTATTCCTTTCCTCCAGAAGATACCTTGTCTACACAAGAGCCACTTCTCAGAATCTTGACGTTACTACCAAAGACTTCCCAGATCTATAAATTCTTTCATTCCACAGATCCGTAGTGCGCTAAGTCTAAGATGGAAGTTCCTTGGTAGACGGATTTGGGTTGTGATTGGCGCATCGATTTCTGCAAACAGATTTGGTCTAGATCATTAAAAATCTCCTAGATCCACTTCCACTTCTTTGTTTTTTACATACCACAGACTATTTTGTACCCCTATATCTATAGCTAATTTTGCGCACACTAATAATAAGACTTGTTGGTCCTGTGTTTCAAGTATTTTCAAAGTGCATATCCCTTTATCAAATTTCCTTCTTTTTACAGGAAGTTTATCAGAGTTGTTGGGGTTATTAACTCATGAAAGAGGGTTGTTTGACCTGATGCTAGCTTTAGATTTGCAGCGAATTATAAAAAATTGGAAAAGCTCAACTAAACTTTCAGTTAAGTCTTGGCAGAATACTGTTTGCCATTACCACATTTTGGATATAGCTTTTGCTGCCTCTTGTAAACCAAATGTAAATAGAGACCTATTTTGGTTACCACTAACTATGTATTTGAATAAGATTTCATTTATCAATGTATCTCTCAGTTGTTCTGAAATCTTCCAACCTCCATGATTTCTCACTTCTTTGCCTTCTCTTCATTGAAATTCAGTATTGTAATATTTCCATTACAGGTTTTCTAACTGTTTCTTTATTATTTAAGAATACCCATTGTTATTTGATCTCTAGTTGCTAAGTATATCCTATTTTTTACCTCTTCTCTCCCCCTTCTTTATGTATGATATCTTTAAAATGAAAACCGCTTTATGCTCAGTTGTATTGCCCATCTTCATTCCTTGTGTAAGCAGCTGAGCGCTAGATGAAATGCCCAAGTCAATGTCTTTGATAAACTTAAATATAAATCGCAAAAAGTCACAAAATTGGCCATAGTGAAGAACACAACCAAGCTTATAAAAAGATACATATATGAACATCCAGGAGATCAATACATAATGGCCGGCGATTTAATACCCGCAATTTAGACAAAGTTGATATATACCTAGGAGGCAGTGAAAAAACTATCCTCCAAGCATGCATCTGCGAATCTGATATTAAGTCAGCCTCACTAGCATCTCCGATAGGGGGCACTATGCTCCCCATTTACAGAGATACATCAACCTTGGACTATATCTTTTTAAGTAGCTAGCCATCAAAGAGGTGCACAGTCTTCAAGGTACATCGGAGGAATGGAAGCAACCACAACCTGATCACCATAGACATTAGTCTGAGCACAAAAGTTCATAAAATCTGCAATGAAGCCGGCCATAAGCACGAAACAAATGCGGGCCCACACATAAAAAGGATCAAATGGGGGACGGTCGCAATGACCATTTATGAAGATTGGAAACATTCCATCACAACTGGCTAATGGCCCCATGAGTAACCCTGGGCGAAGTACTATGCTAGGCTCTCTTAGTTTGCGAAATTATCGCTAGTCCGCACTACACGAATTGCACGTAGCACAGTGCAAACACGCGTAGCAGTCATTTTTTGCTTGCTCGCGGTCTTCAATGTCAAGTTGGTGACCGCGAGTGAGCAAAATGACATCCCGGCAAGACTTTTTCCTCGTTCGCGATCAGCAACATCAAGTTGCCAATCACGAGCGTGAAAAATAAACCTCCCGGTGATATTCTCAACGCGAGGAGGTCAGGTTTCTCATTGCGAGTGGTCGCGTATGCTCGTGACCGCTCGCGATGAGAAACTACCAGTCTGCGTTGAGAAATCTACTCGAGCGGCAGAAAACGACCGCTTGCACTGTGCAAGATGCGGTTTGCACTGATTGCACAGTGCGGACAAGCATCCGGCACTGTGTAATCAGTGCAAACAGCATTTTGCACAGTGCACTACGCAGTTCGCATAGCTATGCATAGCTTGTGAAGTGCACTTCGCATAGCTACGCGTAGCGCTACTACGCGAACTACGCTCAGGGTTACCCATGATGCAACAAAAATAGGGCAATGGTCCCAGCTGCTCGTCATGCTCCATGTGTCATTAACTCCACAAAATCAAAAGGAACGCCACATTGAGCTGAAAGAAGCTCGGTGGCCCGAACTGTGGGAACTAGAAAGATTACAGACAGTAAAAAAATTTACAGACAAGCTGCTACACAACACAGAAAAGAAAGAACTATAGCTACAGAAAGTAAGGGGAAAGAGGCCAGAAAATAACACAAAAAGATTGTGTGGAGCCAAGAACATCAAGAAACTCAAGCACACTGGAAACACGTATTGCTTGCGCCTAGCAAAGCCAAAGAATTTTGGACATATGTAAACACACTAACGACTACGTCATTGTAACACGGGAACGGGGTCTCGCCCTACACTGGGGCCACCTTTAACGATATGCGACCCCCCCCTCTTGTCTCCACAGGCCCACCTCGACTCTGGTTGGACGCCGGCCGAAAGGTACAGCTGCGATGAGGAAGAGGAGGAAGGATGGGGTCCCTTTAAGTGGACGACGGACCTGATGGAAGGGGCGGAGCCAGGTGAGACTGAAAAGGGCGGTCACGGCAGTCCACAGGTGTGTCTATACACCGGAGGAGCGGACAGAGTGCAGGAGAGCGGAGTGGCGGGAAGCAGCGAGTTGGAGAGGAGCGGAGGAGCGAGTTGGTGGAGCGGAGCGGATTGGGACGGAGGAGCGAGAGGTTTCATCGAGGAAGAGAGGACCGACTATGCTAGCTGGATAAGCGAAGAGGACTTACAGCAGGATAGAGAGCCTGGACGGAGTGAGCCGGAAGGCGACTTCCCGAGTGCCGAGGACGCTGTAAAGGAAACAGAGGAAGAGGAGACTGGAGCTGTGAAGCCGGGAGGCCAACCCCACGAGCCGCCCAGCCGTGCGCCAGGAGGTGTACGGCTAGCTGAGGTACGTGCTCGAGTCCTGGGGTGGTGGCGGAAGAAGGGAAGACGCCTTACTTAGGGATAGCTTGACATCCTAGCGTTAACAACCCTTACGAGTGGCGAGACACAATACCGCACTGAGCACTTTCTCTCCCTAGTCGCGCACTGTCTAAAACCTGCACGACCCACACACCCTGCCCGTTCAAAACCCCGTGTTCATACCTAAGCACTAACAGTCCTCTCTTCTGTTTTCCTTCTTGGTGGCCGGCCTGGGTGAGCAATACGGAGCCTCCGGAGGAGCCCAGCAGTAGGAGGAGGAGCCCCGTCAGGAGGAAGGAGGAGGGAGTCCGCCGAAAGACACGACAGGAGAGGAGCCGGTCCCCCAGAAAACTCATCCATAGAAAGAAGTGTACCGATAACTTACTTTCACGAATAAAAAACACTGCTACAAAAACACGTTTGCTTCCGATTCCTGGTCCCGCGGTTACAGTCATATAGCAGAGAAAACAATGTCTTGGCAACCAAATGGGAGCAGCACGTGGAGAACCTATATGTAGACTCGGACAAACCAAAGACTTTTCATATATAACATCTGAAGAATCTTTCAGATGACACGGAGGACAGCACCATAACAGGAACTAGGGCAGAGGTACTAAAGGTACTAAGCAATAGCCGGAGTGACAGGGCTCCAGGACCGAACAGCATACCGGGAATCATTTTTAAAGACAGCAGAATGTTTTGGGCCCCAGTGATGCTCAACCTGTTAAACTAATGTCTTGCCACATCCCCCATGCCTTTAAGCATGTAAGTGCTCGATCCTCTATCCAATATGTCGAAAGGGAGATCCAACATTGCCGGAAAACTACAGGTTGATTGCCCTCCTCGACGTAGATGGCAAATTCTTTGCAAACATTCTCTTAAAAGAACTACACCAATGGATTACAGACAATAAAATCATACCACCCTATTAGACAGAAATCAGGCCCAATGCATCATCTCTCAATAACATCATCACTCTTGACTACCTGGGTTCAAAGGCGCATTAAAGAAACACTCCATTATATGCCTGCTTGGTTGACTACAGTGCTGCCTTTGACGGCATTGACCGTAACATCCTGAAGAAAAAACTGGCAGGATGGGACATTCCACAACAACTGCTTGCAGCAATTGCAGCCTTATTCATGGATACATGAGTGAGGATCAAGCTAACACAATCACACCCCACCGGACAAATTTCCACTAACAGATTTTTAAAGCAGGGATGCGTACTTGCCCCAACTTTATTTAACCTATATGTAGCAGAACCAGGGGAAGAGCTACTAAAATGTAGAAACTTTCCACCATCGTTTCGACAGAAAAAAGTCCCAATAATACACTACGTGGATAACTTTGTCTTGATGGATCAGACACGAATAGGAATGCGGAGGGCCGTGGACATATTACGCACATATGATATTCGCAATGCCCTCCACGCAAAAGCTAGAAAAACAAAAGTCCAGATTTTTGCCCAATGCCCTCTAAAACGCAAACTCAAGTGTAAACTCGGACCATTAAAGGTTGACATAGACTTAGAGTTTTGGCATCATGTGAATTTGGGGAAATTAGTTTACAGCGTTGTCCCCTTTCGAAATGTACTTTGTGCAAGTAGCACCCATCAGCAAGGGCTTTTTCTTCTTGCTTCCTCCATTGTCTTTATTCTTCATTGTTGCTGCTTGCACTCCTCTCTAACCTGAACCCTCTATGACCTCTGCTCCCCCTCCTTCCAAGACGAAACTCAACCCTTTTGGAATATTTGTTTTCAGAAGCAATAGGATCTTGCTGTGAGTACCAAGGAAGGCTACTTTTTCATCTTTATTATGTAGCACTCTTTTGCAACAAATCACACCGCTTTCAAACTGTTTACTGTGTGCTTAGTCCACCAGAGCTGTTACACATTACCATAAATTAAGAAATACCACAGCAAAACTTCGCAAACAGCCTGCTGTTGAAAAAAAGCACAATTTACAGCCTGCAGCAAGCAGCTTTAAGTGACCACGTTTTCTGTGGTATGTCATATGAGTGTTAACGCGGGATTTCTAGTCTATGGTTATAGATCTAGATCCCAACTCAGGTCGACTGAACCATTGGTACCTGTCATTGAGTAAAAGGCAATCCACTACTAGGTTAATCAGTTAAAGACTTACTCCACTCTAAAGAACCACTGAAACTAAACATTTTTAAAGTTTATTACAAAGCCAAACTTAACTGGAGATACAAACATCTCAAAATAAGATTCAAAAGATATACGGGTATCAATACAAACATGAATTTTCTAAATGCTCTTAGTCGGCAGAAGAATTTCACCAAAACAAATTCTAGAATTATCAAAGTTACGAGGATAAACACAAGCTGTAGCTTATGAGTCATTTACAGAAAGGAAAGAAATCAGATTAGACTGTCCCTACACTAGACTAAGTGACATCCCTACTTAGCAAGATCTTAACCTAAAAAGGTGTCAGCAGTGGTAACTTCCAAAGAAGATCACACACTTCCCTTAGTCTTTGTTTCAAAGTCGATGTCTCGCAGTTCCCTATCTGCCTACCCATCCGCTCTCTTAGGTTCCTCAGATCATCTGCCTCAACTCCACCCAGGGGTGCTGTCCCTAATACAAAATCACATTTACATTAGAAACGCCCCTAGAGACGCCCCTCACGTGGTGTTGGTTCTGGCGGCAACTTCCATGCTGGTACTCCTTCTAGGCCCATCGTTAGCGTTGACCTGTGCTTCCCAGGCTCCTCTCCGGCAAGACGGTACCCCCAGGAAATTCCTGAAGACTCCTCCAGGCCTGTGCCAGGCTCTCTTGAACAAAAGTCTATTCATCACTTTCCTGATTAAACCCCCTCGCACCTGCAAAAGACACTTTCTCTGTGGGCCCCAAATTCCGGCCTCCACCATATCTCTAAGTCGTAAACCATGTAACAGGATTCACAGTTAGTGTCTAGCACGACTTTTCTCTAACGAGCACATACAGATCAAAACAAATGACTTTATCTATTCAGGCCTGACAGGACTCCATGAGACGGGCCTATGCACTCTGTAAAACATTTAATTTCTATAGTTTAAACAATATTCTAACTTATTACACACAGTGATTATATGAAACGTCTATAAAATATATTTCAGTTCCATGATCAATACTACTTTGAATTACAATAACATTGAAATCCACTACCTCACAAGAAAGTGTAACAGCATCCTGTACTTCATGTGAACTGCCATGTGGCCTACACATTTCTACGTTTAGCAGAATTACATTTTCCCCTTCCACAGCCACATAACGTAGGATTCCAACATCATCTTAGTATTTCTACACAATTCTACATTAGTTCTCACACAGATATATGCATTCTACATTTAGTTAAACACTCTTATGTATTTTCACTCTCTTAAATCGACACTCTTATAACATGTTTACTAGACTAATATGACGTGCTTGTAAATATGGTGCTCTTCTACAGTTGTTCTTAATTTGCGCTCTCTCAATCCCCCCTTTGATGACTTTCAGTAGTCATCACCCTCAAAACACCATCCCTGAGGTATGGACTGAGTCAAACTGAAGTCGTTTCTCTTCCCCCTCGTTTCATCGTCTCTAGAGCCTTTAGACTCCGGTACTGATTATCCTGCATTGCAGTCAATCTCCTCTCTTGCCTTCTCATGGTTCTTTGCAACTTGTTTGATCTATACCATTGATACAGCCGCACCAATCCCCACAAGGTGATTATACAATGCACTATTATGATAATAGGTTTCAGTATGTACCAAATGATATTCTTTCCTAGGTTGGCAAACCAACCTCCAACTTTACCCATTCCTTGACCTACTTTTTCCCACACTGTTACCTTTGTCAAATCCTTTATTTCATGGTGTATTTCAATAATATTTCGAATGTATTTCTCCAACGGTTTTGAATTGTCTGGAATGTAAGTGCAACATTCCTGGACCTTCAAAGCCTTACAGACTCCTCCCTCTTTTGCTAACAGAACATCTAGAGCAAGTCGGTTATGAAGAACCATTGCCCTTATCGATTGCATCTCTCCTTCCACCAGCATTAGTGATCTAGCAGTACTGGCGGACAACCTATCTACAACTGTTGCCAATCTTCTAATTGTAATTCGGCACTTCTGGTAACACTGAATCAAAGTTCGAGAAATAGTACTCGAACCCATCCCTTTCATAAAATATGCTCAGCAGCAAACTACATGTGATTCCATAAGTTAATGGAAGATGATGGTATCTGATACCTTCGTCTACAGAGGCTGGCAGTCTCATACAGACGTAACAATTTTTGGCCTCCATAGCATCAGCATATTCGTATAACAATTTAGCATATGCATTCGATTTAAAGTTCCCCTGTGATTCATCTACATGTAACCTACGAGTCTCAGCTGCTAGTAAAGCTTTGTCTTTCTCTGTATTGTCCCCCTTTTTGCTAGCAATAGTAGGTTTCTGTGTCGATGTAATCTTTGGTTTTGTTGTTGCTTTCTCTTCGTTTTCATGTCCCACTACATATGATATTGTAACCACTAAAGCTATAAGGAAAATTACTCCCACTAAAAGTGTGCCTATTATACATTTGGCCCTGCGATTCGGGTTGCCAGCCTCCATGATCTCAAACAGTGTAGTTCCAAATTTCTTTCACCGCACAATGTCTTTTTCCGAACCACCCCTGGAAGCTGATAATCTTCTCCGCAAGATCAGTCTTTGTGTTCTTTAGCAACAGACAACCCTAGCCCTTCTCCGTCCACTAATTGGAAGTCCCTAGTTTCTTCTTCCACTCGGCGCCAGGTTATCTCTTCATTAATTTATCTACAAAGTCTTTAGCAATCTGGAATTATACGTGTTCCAACGACTCTCATCACACCTTCTAGTATTTCTAAACGAAGAAGGAGCTCCTCGAGTATTGGACTCCTTGAACAACAAACCGGAAATTCTACTGTGTTTAGGACCAAGTCTCTTATTCCACTCAGGAGAGGAGGATAGACAATATTGAGAGTCAGCAAGCCTTCGACCTCCAATCCTGGTATCAGTAACTCTATTTCCACTGTTATGATGGGGTCAGTTCTGGTCAGGGTCACTTGCCTCACCCTCCCAGTTCTGCGTGCTTCGGACATCTGTAGCGAGGTAGGTCCACTCAGGAGTAGAGTATCTTCTGCAAGGCACTCGCACCCTCCTTGATCTCCTTGGACCTTCCTGTTCCTGCTCTCGTACACCTTCGTCCAGGTCCGAGTCTTCGGATATAGGAGCAAGAGTTTCCTCTCGAGCTGGCTTCAAGCTTGACCTCTTTTTTCTTTCAGGCCAAGTAGCTGCTCCACACCTGGTTCTCCTATTTCTTGTCCTCTCACTCTGTTCTTGATCACTCTGGACTTGTTCTGTGTCTGAGTTGTTTTCACAGCAGCTTTCTCCTTCTGTGGCAACTTCAGTTTCACTGCCGTTCTGTCCTTCTTCTTCTGGTTCTGTAGCGCTCCCAACTTCTTCAGACACCCCCACAGCTTGACTGATCCCCTCTAGTGGCTCACCGTCCACAGCTGAATCTTCATCTGCGAGAGGAGCTGCTTCTTCTAGGGGTGCTGGAACCCTTCGTGTATGGGAAGCATGAATCCAGTTTGGCAGCCCTCCGCACTTCACAGCGGTATTCGTGGTGAGGATGACCTGGTAGGGCCCCTTCCAGCGCACGTCTAGGCAGTTCTTCCGGACATGTTTTTTCAGCAAGACCCAATCCCCTGGGCACAGATCATGACACAAGTCTCTGGAAGATGGAACCTCAGCAGCCTGCACCTGGAGGGACACAGAATGAATGGCGTCAGACAGTCCCTTGCAGTAATCCAGGATCAGGTCATCTGTAATATTTAACAAAGCAGTGGTTGGGACAGTTGGAAGTCTCATTGCCCTCCCCGTCAGGATCTCATGCGGAGAGAGACCTGTCCTCCTGTCTGGTGTGCTATGCATACTCATGAGTACCAAAGGCAGAGCATCAGGCCAACTTAAGGAAGTCTATGAACATACTTTGGCTATTCGGGATTTCAGCGTGCCGTTGATCTGCTCCACGATACCTGAAGCCTCTGGTCGATAGCTACAGTGCAACTTCTGATCAATGTTCAATGCAGAGCAAAGCATTTTCACAATTTCACTGTTAAAATGAGTTCCTCAATCTGATTCCAGGGAGTTTGGCACCCCGTAGCGCGGGATCAACTCTCTAAGCAACAACTTTGCTACTGTGAGTGTGTCGCACCTGCGTGTAGGGTATGCTTCGACCCATCTGGAAAAAATGCATACAACCACCAGAACATACCTGAGGTGGTTGCTTTTTGGCATTTCAATAAAATCTAATTGCATTCTGTTGAAAGGCCCCCCAGACCTCCCAATGTGACTCATTGTAACTGGTGTTCTTTTCCCTACGTTCAGTTGCTGACATGTGACACATCTCCTACACACTGCTTCTGCTGCAATCCTAAACTTATGGCAATACCAAGTCTGCCTGAATACCCTCAGCATGGCATCTCTTCCTAGGTGTACTGGACCATGTATCTGTCGTGCCATTGGACTCACTAATTCCTCAGGTAACACTGCTCTTCCATCTGCTGAAACCCAGAAATCCATTTCACTTTTCACACATCCTGCTGTTTCCCATGCCTTTTTCTCAGCATCAGGTGCATTTTCTTGCATGTTTTTCAAATCCTCCCAAGTATCTACTGTTTCTAACATCATGTTTAATTCGGTCTTTTCCTGAACTCCACCTACTTCCACCTCCGTGAAAGAATATCCTTGCTCCGCACAATAGCGGGCAACTTCATCTGCATATCTATTACCTTGTGACACAAAATCTGTATTTTTAGTGTGGGCTACACATTTAACGATTGCGATTTCAGCTGGACCTTGTAATGCTTCCAACAGTAATCGCACAAATTCTCCATTTCGAATAGGCGAACCAGAGGAGGTCATGTAACCTCTCTGAGACCACAACTGCCCAAAATCATGAACTACATCGAAACCATATTGGCTATCCGTATAGATGGTGACTCTAATTTTGTTTCCTGCTATACAGGCACGTGTCAATGCAATGATTTCTGCTACCTGAGCGGAGTGTATTCCTTCCAGGCAAGCGGCTTCCACAACTCCAGTAATGGTGCAAACAGCATAAGCTGCTCTCAACCGACCGGTATCGTCCCTTAAACATGAGCCATCAACAAAGAAAATTTCATCAGGGTCGATCAACGGCTCATCCACGATATCTGGTCTTGGTTCCGTGCATAGTTCAGTCACATCAAGGCAATCGTGATCTTCACATTACTCGCCTTCTATATCATTAGGAAGTGGCATCAGAGTAGCAGGATTCAAAACAGAGCACCTCTTAAGGGTCACGTTCTCTGCAGCAAGAATCACTTGCTCGTAGCGCGTGAGCCTACTGTTGGTCATGTGCTGTGTCTTGGTCCTGGTCATCAACAATTCCACAGAATTCCACCGAATGCGGTACATACACCACTAACTGGTGTCCCATTACTATATTTTCACACTGCTCAATGCTGACACCTGTTGCAGCAACGGATTTGAGACATCCGGGCAACGCTGCGGCTACTGGATCTAAGGTAGCCGAAAAGTAAGCAACTGGTCTACGGGCATTTCCATGAATTTGCACTAAAACTGATAAAGCACAACCCTCCCTCTCACAACAGAAAAGTGCAAATGGTTTCTCATAATCTGGCATTCCCAAAGCCGGAGCACAACACAAGTCTTCTCTCAGCTGGAAGAACGCCATCAAACAATCATTGTCCCATGGTACCGGATCACTCACCTCCTTGTGCGTCAGTTTTTGTAAGGGTTTTGCTTTCAGTGAAAAGTTAGCTATCCACTGTCGGCAGTAACCAACCATTCCTAGAAACATCCTGACTTCTCTTTGCGTCGTAGGCGCGTTCATTTTCATTATCGCCTCTATCCTATCTGGTGACACCTTGCGCTTTCCTTTTTCTATCCAGTGCCCCAAGTACTGTACTTCTGTCAGACAGTACTGCAATTTGCTCGGAGATACCTTGTGTCAATTTTCAGCTAAATAGTTCAGCAAGGCAATGGTATCTGTCTTACAAGCCTCTTCTGTTTCTGACGCAACAAGTAGGTCGTCTATGTACTGGACCAGAACCGAGTTCTGGGGCAGTACCAGACTTTCAAGATTTTTCTTCAACAACTGGTTGAAAATTGATGGGCTATCTGTAAACCCTTGGGGGATTCGACACCATGTTAAAACGCGATTTTCCATTTTAAATGCGAAAAGGTACTGGCTCTCTTCATCCAATGGGATTGAAAAGAAAGCCTGACAAAGATCTATCACTGTGAACCACTCAGCTTGGAATGGTATCTGAAACAATATCACTGATGGATTCGGTACCATTGGACAACATGAAACAACTATGTTGTTAATTTTTCGAAGATCCTGCACTATTCTAAATTTCCCACTAGGTTTCTGCAAACCCATAATCGGGGAGTTGCATGGACTTCCCACGATTTCCTTCAGTATTCCCTGTTGAATCATAGAGTCGATTACGGGTTTTATTCCTGCAATCGTCTCCGAGGTCAGTTTGTATTGGGGCGTTCTTGGATATTCAGCATTTGGTTTAACCATAATCTTCACTGGCTCTACTCCTTTGATCAGTCCTATCTCTTCCCCAGTAAAATCCCATACCTCGGATGACACTGCACCTCGTAAATCCCCCGGGAGCTCCTCCACTGTCAGGGTAGGGTACAGTTCTATGCATGTTCTCGAATTTACAACTTTAAAGGTAGCGTCATCATCTGTCGTCTCTACCTCTACTCCCAGAGGTGTGCAGTATATGGTGCAGTTCAGTTTGCACAATAAGTCCCTTCCTAACAGACACACAGGACTAGAATCACATACCACAAATTGATGTTCATCCGAGTAGTTTCCTATTTTCACTGACACTGGTTCCGTCAAAGGGCTATTCATTCTCGTATTTGCAACTCCTACCACCTGGATCGTTTCCCCCGACATTGGTAGACCTGGAACCACTGCCGATCTCAAAGTTGATCGAGTAGCTCCAGTATCCACCAAGAATGTTGTAGGACACCCTGCCACTTCAGCCTCAACAAACGGTCCCCTTTGATCCACTTCTAAAACTGCCCCGAGGGTACAGTCCTCCTCTCTACTTACACGTCGTCCCGTCAATGGACCAACGTAGTAACACTCTTCTTTACCTGTGAACAAAGGCATTTGTCTTACCTCCAGTCGTAATCTTTGGTGGCTGAGGGAACTGAGCTTGTGGAGCCGAAGTCCCCCCTTTGGCCACATTACTTCTTGTCACTGTCACCCTTTGAACTGGGACTTCCTGAACTTCCTCCTCTACTTCTATCTCTCCATTTTCAGGGTTATAGGGACACTCGCGTCTCCAATGCCCCACCTGGTGACACTGATGACACTTTATCATTTTCTTCAACGTAGCAAGGTCTATTCTAGGTCTCGGGTTTTCCTCGCTGTCTCTATTCTGTCCGTTTGGTTTTTGTCCCATTGTCCCTGTTCCCTGTTGGTGCTGTCCACCTTTTCCAGCTGACTGCATCTGCACTACCATCAATTTTTCCTTTAATTTCTTTGCTTTGGACTCTATCTCATCACTACAGTATCTTGCGTATCGCAAAATCTCGTCCAAGGGTTTGTTTTGCCAACAAATTAAATGCTGCTGGATCATCAGACAAATATCATGTCTCAACCCCAAAACAAACTTTGATACAAACTGTCCTATATCTTTGGGGTCCATTACATCCAGTCCACTATATTGTTTGAATGCTTTCAGCAATCGCTCATAATACTCATGGACTGTCTCCTTTGGTTCCTGTCTTGTTCGGTCTATTTTTACCCAATCTATGTCTTGTGGTGGCACCTTTTCCTTCAGCCATGTCATTACCCTATCGTATTTTAACATTACTGTTTCTAACGGTCCATTAGTACGGGGATTCCTTTCTGGTTCTGCATTTGGCCACTCGACACTAACCTTGCATGTCATCCACAAGTCTCCTGGGACCACAATGTCAAACAAGGTGTTCAAATCAATCCACAATACTTTCGAGATCTTCACAAACCTCTCTACCTGCTTGTACCACTCGACCGGGTTCTCCCTTAATTTCGGAAATGAGTTGGTAAATGCAGCCAAATCTCCCCTACTCCAGGGCACATGTACATAATTCCCATTCGATATTTCCCGCAAAGGGAATGCCTCCATCTGCATTAGCCTTCCCTCTGGAGACATCACATTCATACTCCGCCTAACAGTTCCCTTTTTGGACCACCTCTCTTCCCATTTGTCCAGATCTCTCCATGCTCTTATTCCTGTGATCAGTTCCCTTATGTGTGTTTTTAATCCAGTTGTCCTCCTCTCATCTAAGTCCTGATCTGAATACTGCAACCTGTGGTTACCCTGTAATGACTTGGTTCTGGACAAATCTACCATATACTTGTCTGCCAGTTCAGACAGTTTCTCATGAGTTGCTCTAGCCTTTCGGGTGATGTCCTTTGCTATAAACAACAACTCATCCTGCTCGTACATCTCAATCCTTTCTAAAGCCAATGTACCATCTATTATATCTTCCAGGTCAGATCTTAAACTGGACACATCAAGTCTTTTGGCTTTTATCTCAGCTTTTAGTACTCCATCTCTAGAGAGTCTATTTACATCTCTCCCATCACAGCTCTGAGTCCTACGTCTAGGCTCAGGCGTGTTGTGGGGAGTCCTCCCATGTTCCCATATCTCCAGGTCCCATGCAGTTCCATTCTCCCTGGGTGTGTGGTGAAACACTTTCCCATTTCTCATAGTCCCACAATTCCCATCCTGCATGGTTTCCCTAGATGCATGGTAAGACATTCCGTTATTCCCCATTTCTTCGGCATTTGCCGGTGGTCTCTGATCTCTCGACTCATGGCAAGATCCTTCGCTGTTCCCTATGCTCCCCCGACTCCAATGCTGTATGTTATCATTAGGTGCATGGTGAGTGCACCTAAACCTATCCCTGTATTCTTGTGTCCTTCGGTCTCCCTCACTTTGAATGAGGCGAGACATCTCTCCACATCCTGTACTTCTCTCACCTCTCTCCTGCCCATTTCCACCGTCAATATGACGTATAACTCCTCTACTCTCCTGACTTTTACCGTCCCACTCCTGACTGCTTGCACTAGCCCCGCAGTGAGACAATGTTCCATTGCCTCGACTTCCCCATTCTGCTTCTGCTCTTGACCTGTTGCTCTGTGCTTCTATCGACGCATCCCATTCTCGCAAGTCAGCCCTCAGCTCTTTGTAGGATTTCGGCCGTGGTCCCCTCAGATCCATCGGTCCTCTCTGACCCCCCTGTTCTACTACGGGACCCACTGCTGAATCCAATGGGGTGCTCCAAGTTACTGGTCCTGGTAATTGCCTCCAGGCATTGGTCGTGTTATTCCTTCCTTCCATCTCAACTCTTTTTCTGTCTAGCTGTACCTGTTTTTCCTCTCTCGCTTTCTCTGGGCTATAAATCGACCGTATAGGACCTATGGTAACAGGTACTTGAAGAGCCTCTGGCAATCCATGAGACTCAGCCCTCTCTGTTGCTGGCGTCTTCTGCACCACAAACCTTCCGACTACTCTCTGTACAGGACTATGTTGAGGTGTCTCCTCACCTTTGGTAGGTACCCAATCCGCTATAGGGAGTGGCCTATACCCTTCTATGCCAACCCTGTCTTCTTTTGGGAGCCCCGTACCTTCTGTCTCCCTATTGTCTGGAGATGGTCTATCTATCAACAACCTATTTATGAGTCCGTCCTCCGACTCACTCTCATCATCCTCTTCCATGGGTTTCTTTTCACCTGTAACCTCTCTCAAGGGGTACAACTTGTCTACTTCAATCGTCCGTACCCTCCATTTCTTGGCTTCCTCATCCCATTTAGCATCTTGGACTGCCCTTACTGATCGCCTTACCCTTTCTTGGCGTCTGTTCTGACTCCTGTCGTGCGCCGCCCTAATCCACGCATTAAGGGCCTCAAACTGTGTTGGTCTAGGCAAAGGTCTCAGTGAGGACATGACTGCTTTCAACTGATGCAACACCTCTAGTCTAAACGTTCCGTATTTCGGAAAGGTCAATTCCTCATTCCCTTCTGTAATCTTACTCCAAGTCCCAAGCCACAGTATAGTATGCAACCCAACATTCGTTGCCATATAGTGAGCTGGTGTACCCTCCGGCGGTGCCTCTTCCCCGGAATAAGATTCTCTTCTTTTTCTCTTAAAAATCCCTCTCAAACATTTAAAACACTTCATGTTCAAAATCTACGAATTTCTATGTTCTCCGCGTTCGTTTACTTCCTGATGACAATCCACCAATCTCTGTGCGGTTTTCTCTAACTGGCCTATCACAGCGCAGCTCTTCGCTGACGTCACACCAACCGCCCTATCACAGCGCGGCTCTCGCTGACGTCTCTCGTCCCAGCGCGGCTTCACACTGACCGCCCTATCATAGCGCGGCTCTCGCTGACGTCACTCGTCCCCCTTTGCAGCAGTTCCCCTCCTTTCTCCGCTCGTCTCCCGGTCATGCATGCGTCCCATTCATACTCTGAAAAATTATTACTTCCGACCAAGCGATCACCTTTCTCTGACTGTACGTCCACAGTCTAACTGTAATTGTCACCTTAACTGACGAAATGTCTTTCCGTGTACGTCCAGACAATCGCCTTCTCTGATAGGTTACTTGCACACTGTAAGTTACGACCTGCGTCCGTTACCCACACATGCACTCTTGCAATCCCCCTATCTCGGTCCTGCGGGGGTCAATGGTACCTCATGACCTCCTTACTCTGGTCGACAATTAGTCTGGATGTTCGATACACCCGAACCACTTAAGCTCTACCCCGAACTTAAGATTTTACCAGGTTGCGCGCGCTCACAACCTTCTCACAATCACACTACAGGCATTCTACTCCGCATGACATTACAATACAAATACAACACAAAACACCGCAATCTGTCCACGCATGACCCTTGTTATACTCACTCTCGTCCGATACTGCTGCTTTTCCCTCGCGCCGTCAGCACCTTCTTCGGCAGGCCACCTCTCGAGCTCTAGGGACCTTGGGGTAAACTAACCTAGTCTAGATCACCTTCCTCAAGAAGGTAACCATCCTACTCTGCTACCAACTGTTAACGCGGGATTTCTAGTCTATGGTTATAGATCTAGATCCCAACTCAGGTCGACTGAACCGTTGGTACCTGTCATTGAGTAAAAGGCAATCCACTACCAGGTTAATCAGTTAAAGACTTACTCCACTCTAAAGAACCACTGAAACTAAAAATTTTAAAAGTTTATTACAAAGCCAAACTTAACTGGAGATACAAACATCTCAAAATAAGATTCAAAAGATATACGGGTATCAATACAAACATGAATTTTCTAAATGCTCTTAGTCGGCAGAAGAATATCACCAAAACAAATTCTAGAATTATCAAAGTTACGAGGATAAACACAAGCTGTAGCTTATGAGTCATTTACAGAAAGGAAAGAAATCAGATTAGACTGTCCCTACACTAGACTAAGTGACATCCCTACTTAGCAAGATCTTAACCTAAAAAGGTGTCAGCAGTGGTGACTTCCAAAGAAGATCACACACTTCCCTTAGTCTTTGTTTCAAAGTCGATGTCTCGCAGTTCCCTATCTGCCTACCCATCCGCTCTCTTAGGTTCCTCAGATCATCTGCCTCAACTCCACCCAGGGGTGCTGTCCCTAATACAAAATCACATTTACATTAGAAACGCCCCTAGAGACGCCCCTCACGTGGTGTTGGTTCTGGCGGCAACTTCCATGCTGGTACTCCTTCTAGGCCCATCGTTAGCGTTGACCTTGCTTCCCAGGCTCCTCTCCGGCAAGACGGTACCCCCAAGAAATTCCTGAAGACTCCTCCAGGCCTGTGCCAGGCTCTCTTGAACAAAAGTCTATTCATCACTTTCCTGATTAAACCCCCTCGCACCTGCAAAAGACACTTTCTCTGTGGGCCCCAAATTCCGGCCTCCACCATATCTCTAAGTCGTAAACCATGTAACAGGATTCACAGTTAGTGTCTAGCACGACTTTTCTCTAACGAGCACATACAGATCAAAAGAAATGGCTTTATCTATTCAGGCCTGACAGGACTCCATGAGACGGGCCTATGCACTCTGTAAAACATTTAATTTCTATAGTTTAAACAATATTCTAACTTTTTTCACACAGTGATTATATGAAACGTCTATAAAATATATTTCAGTTCCATGATCAATACTACTTTGAATTACAATAACATTGAAATCCACTATCTCACAAGAAAGTGTAACAGCATCCTGTACTTCATGTGAACTGCCATGTGGCCTACACATTTCTTCGTTTAGCAGAATTACATTTTCCCCTTCCACAGCCACATAACGTAGGATTCCAACATCATCTTAGTATTTCTACACAATTCTACATTAGTTCTCACACAGATATATGCATTCTACATTTAGTTAAACACTCTTATGTATTTTCACTCTCTTAAATCGACACTCTTATAACATGTTTACTAGACTAATATGACGTGCTTGTAAATATGGTGCTCTTCTACAGTTTTTCTTAATTTGCGCTCTCTCATGAGCGATGGGTAATTGTCATGCGTTTATCATGAGTTAAATTCTCATGCTTGAAGTTTAATAAAATGTACTTTCTGCTTAGCATGGGCGCCATTACATTACACATTCATTTTTAGAAGTTGCGCGGAGATTAAATAATTTGCTCAGAATCACAGGACGTTGACCCAACACCAAGATTTGAACCATGGTCCCCAAGTACGAAGTCGGCAGCTCTGACTAGATTACCCCATTCTCTTTTCATCTCTTTAGTATGTTTTCTAGGACTGACCCACGAGCACAGAATTTCCTCCAGAAGCTCACCTAGCACGTAGCCTCTTCACTTGTGTTACTTGTTTGCATTTGCTAACAAGCACGCCTTACAAGTGCATCTGCATGCTGTCTCTCTCCTCCCCATGTCTTGCATCCTCCTCCCGGGTCACATCTCATTGCTCCCCCCTCGTTTTTTTTTATTTCTGTTTCCACAGATACAGCTCTCATCTTTTTGACATAATTTGCCCCCATCCGATAAACTAATCTCTGGGTCTTTTAAATCGGTTCCCTTCAGACTGCAGGGACGACCATTAAGTCCTCTGTGCAGAGGCACACAAGGGACCCCTGTAGCACACGTCAGCATTTATCGCTGCAAGATGTCTTCCCAGTCAGAGCAGGCACAAGACATGCGGCACAGATTCACCTGATATTGATCCACTGCCTCATATGCATTCACACTGTACTTATCGGGTACATGTTTTTTTTTCTTTGTCCTCACCCCATTTACTTAATTTCCTTGCTTTATAATACCCCCACTTACAGCACAATATATTGCCTTTCTCAATATACAAGTCATAACACTTTAACATAGTTTCAGTAACGTATATTGCATAACTACTCACAAGCTACAGCTTGCAACAAAAAACAGGGTATTATTATTCACAAAGGCGAAACCAATTTCTTTTACCAATGCTTGGTGTAATGGCACTCAGAGTTTGCTTTCATTTAATCACTTCTCGATTGTCTTTCTTTCTGGTTATGCTTCTACATCAATTATCCTTTGTTTCATTTCTGCAACAGTTCAAAAACTAATTCGATGTTGCCCCTATAACTACTTCTGTGTTCGTTGAAGCTGCAATAACTTAAGTGTTCTTTGAAGCTATCATGGTAGTGTGATTGTAGACACAATGTTACTGTAAATTGTAGAGAAGTTCAACAATCTTATGTAGATGAACCTCTTAAAGTCACTAGTAAGCCCTGTTTATATAGATCCCCTCATTCCTGTGCTGCTGCTGATTGAGGAAGGATCACCATTTGTCAGATGAGAAGATGGTCATGTTCATCCACACCATTATGCATTTTTTAATACTAAGGAATAATGATTGTAAAAAAAACATAAGCCTTATTGCTAGGATAAAATGTGCATTAAAGTAATCTACAGCCTCTCTACGGGAAGTATTGTGGTTGTATTGACTCTGGTCAGACATATAAAAAAGCAGTGGCATCAAAATAAGCAAGGGGCTAAGTGTCTCGTTTATCTTCTTATGCAAGATTGTTTGTTCTAGTGCTTGCTGCCCTTTCTTTGTTGTGCTGTTTGCGACCACGCTCCCATTTCTGTGCTGGAGCACTGCCTTCTCAGACTTTGGTGCGTTGGCCTTCCTGGGGATTTCTCTTGGTGGTAGCGTCTCTCCTCCTGGCCTTGACAGGCAGCCACCGGGTTGTGTGGAACACTCTTGGCTAGTCTCCGATCCTCCAAACAGTCGCAGTCTTGGCTGTTGCATGCGAGACAGGGAGCTGTGTAGGAAACTGCCCACCCTTGGTAAGTCTGTGAAGGGTGTGGTACTAATGCTTGGTGTGGCTGGTCTGATCCACGCTCACGTGCTGCAAAGGAGGGCACTACCAACATGGCGCAATTGCTGCTTCTTATCTTCAGCTGCTGCAGTTTCCTTGACACTGCAGGCCTCTGGAGGTGCCAGTCTGTTAGAATGCAAAACAGGTAGTAGTTTCCTTTTCTAATGTTATTCCCCGCGGGGGAAGGGGGGGCGCTCATCTGTTCTGAGCTTGCAGAGCACTATGGGCTCTTCAGCATGTGGGGCGGCAGTACGCCTGACCCAGCACAAATCTCAGCCCCATCCGGGTATTTTCTGTCCATAAATCTTGCCCGGGCCAAAGTGCGGTGGTTTGCCACTGCTGGGTGGTGCGGCAGTTTCTCCTGCTGCAAGTCACTTCTGACATGCTGACGATACGGGGAAACACTCCGTGTTGGAGCAGTCTCAGGCTCTTGGCTGAGCATTTCTATCTTGAGGCTAGGGATGCAGATTTCAACTGCCGGTTTGCCGGAACAGTACTTTGCTGGGCCCCGGTACTTCTGCGACCATGTGATTCTTGTTGGGGTGGGGAGGCATTCTGCATCGCTGCCTGTACTCTTTCCTTGTCGCTGCTGCCTCTCAACAACTGTGAGCCGCTCAGGGGTTGGCGGTGCTGGTACAGGGCCTGTGCCAGCTCTTTACTATGCTGTAGGCACTCTTCATAGGCCCCAGCAGTTTTCCTGATGCTGCCGGCCTCGTTGCTTCCTTCACTGTCCGTAAAAACAGGGCGCAGCATTCACCGGCAGAGGAGTGGCCTTGGGCTGATTCGTGCCTAACCCTGGGCGGAACACTACGCTACACTCGCCAAGTGTGCGTAGTTTGCACAACTATGCGCTATGCAAATTGCACATAGCACAGTGCAAAACTTGTAGCGTAGTGGGCATATTTTGCTCGCTCGCGGTCCTCAACGTCAAGTTGGTGACCGCGAGCGAGCAAAATCAATATCCCAGCGAGACTTTTTCCTCGTTCGCGAGCGGCAACATCATGTAGGGCAGGAAGGGCAGCTGAAGCAGGCCAACACACCCTGTGAGTGAAAGTGAGTGAACCGCGTATAAACGAAATGCCCGAATACAGAGGCAGCGCGAGAGAAACAAAATCTGAAACAAAGACAGCCCCTAAAGCAGGCCGCCGTACAAACAGCACAAATAACAACAGGGGAACTTACCCATATCCAGGCAACCCCGAACAGCACAGCCAGGCAGACCGGAACGTAGAGTGCAAAAAAAAAAAACCAGGATGTTTCTTGGTGCACTTCCCCCTTTGTAGTCACGTGATGGTGACGTCATCCTAGGGGGAAGTGCAAACAGCTCAGCTAGGTAGGGGTTTCTGTAGAGCAGACTACCTGCTCACTTGTCAGGAATGGGACGGGGAGACAGGACGAGGAGGTAGTGACATAGACCCAGTAATCATGGGTACCTGAACAAGCCTCGGGAACGTGCACTCTGGCTCTTTTATTCGCAGGGTCAACTGACTGGTGATGCCTGTGTTAGACGGGTGTGGGGTTGGTGTATGGGCCAAACCTCGGGGAGTGGCTGGCAAAACAATAGGCTGTGTCCAGCACGACACTCGTATTTGGCACCTTGAGACAATGATTCATAAATGATCAGCTTGGTGTTAAGAAGTAGTTTACATTTTCTGCCTCTGTTTCAAAGTCCTCTAACAGTACTCTGATAAAAAAAACTGTGCACCTTAGGGAGAGGTGTGGTGCAGTGGCCAGGGCAGCTGACTTCGAAGGGTGGGGCTCACTGTTCGATCCCCAGCGCATGAGGCAGATCAGCTCAGCATCATGTGACTCTGGGCAATAGCCCACTTAATCTCCCTGATGTCCCCCAGCACCTTGAGACCCTTAGGGGTGATTAGTTCTCCCTTTACAAATACAGGGTTAAATTCTCAGTTTTGTATTCCCGTTATGTGTGCCCTCATTTGAAGCAATGTTTGGAGGAAATCTATAAAAGTCATGAAAACAAAGGTGAAGCTAGCGTTAGATATGGGATATTAGTCATGGGGCGGACATACTGTCGATTTTCACAACAGCAATGCATGTTGCTTGATTTGCTTAATAAATGTGTGCAGACTTCAAGCAGGCTTACGCGCATGCTGTGCTATCTCTCTAATAGAATGCTGTGTGGCCGAGTGGTGGGAGTACAAGCGACTAATAGTTACCAACAGAACAGCCAGCTGAGTCCATCTCATCGAATGGCAGGCTGTTACCATTGCATTTATGTGAGGCAGGACACCCAAGGGTGAGGAAGGTGTGACACGAGTTTGATAGGTTGCCCCACTCTAAATTACCCAGTTTGTAATGATAAGGAATCATTTAATTTTTGATGGTTTTATTGTTGGAGGATTCTTTTTTTAATACCTTACTAGCGTTGGGTTTTCCCAAATGTAAAACAACAATCTTGCAGTAGCTTTCAAACTGGTAGAAAAGTGGCTTCACAAGCAGTGACAAAATATTTTGACACATTTCTGCCTCTCTACTTGCACAGCGTTGGAGCGGGCGCTCTGCTGTAAAACCACTCGTTGACTCCTGCCAAGACTTTGCCCACAACTTTGTTTTGCTGACGCTAGTCCTGCCCTATAGTCCCCCCGCCGCCGCGATTCCAACCAAGCGGCCGCCGAGCGGGGGACTACCTTTCCCAGAGGGCTTAGTGGCGGACACGGCAGGCACGCGCCAGGAGGCGCTTTAAATCACCACCTTCGCCGGTGGAGCGGGTGTTCTGCCTCTCTACTTGCACAGCGTTGGAGCGGGCGCTCCGCTGTAAAACCACTCGTTGACTCCTGCCAAGACTTTGCCCACAACTTTGTTTTGCTGACGCTAGTCCTGCCCTGTAGTCCCCCCGCCGCCGCGATTCCAACCAAGCGGCCGCCGAGCGGGGGACTACCTTTCCCAGAAGGCTTAGTGGCGGACACGGCAGGCACGCGCCAGGAGGCGCTTTAAATCGCCGTCTTCGCCGGTGGAGCGGGTGTTCTGCCTCTCTACTTGCACAGCGTTGGAGCGGGCGCTCCGCTGTAAAACCACTCGTTGACTCCTGCCAAGACTTTGCCCACAACTTTGTTTTGCTGACGCTAGTCCTGCCCTGTAGTCCCCCCGCCGCCGCGATTCCAACCAAGCGGCCGCCGAGCGGGGGACTACCTTTCCCAGAGGGCTTAGTGGCGGACACGGCAGGCACGCGCCAGGAGGCGCTTTAAATCGCCGTCTTCGCCGGTGGAGCGGGTGTTCTGCCTCTCTACTTGCACAGCGTTGGAGCGGGCGCTCTGCTGTAAAACCACTCGTTGACTCCTGCCAAGACTTTGCCCACAACTTTGTTTTGCTGACGCTAGTCCTGCCCTGTAGTCCCTCCGCCGCCGCGATTCCAACCAAGCGGCCGCCGAGCGGGGGACTACCTTTCCCAGAGGGCTTAGTGGTGGACACGGCAGGCACGCGCCAGGAGGCGCTTTAAATCGCCGTCTTCGCCGGTGGAGCGGGTGTTCTGCCTCTCTACTTGCACAGCGTTGGAGTGGGCGCTCCGCTGTAAAACCACTCGTTGACTCCTGCCAAGACTTTGCCCACAACTTTGTTTTGCTGACGCTAGTCCTGCCCTGTAGTCCCCCCGCCGCCGCGATTCCAACCAAGCGGCCGCCGAGCGGGGGACTACCTTTCCCAGAGGGCTTAGTGGCGGACACGGCAGGCACGCGCCAGGAGGCGCTTTAAATCGCCACCTTCGCCGGTGGAGCGGGTGTTCTGCCTCTCTACTTGCACAGCGTTGGAGCGGGCGCTCCGCTGTAAAACCACTCGTTGACTCCTGCCAAGACTTTGCCCACAACTTTGTTTTGCTGACGCTAGTCCTGCCCTGTAGTCCCCCCGCCGCCGCGATTCCAACCAAGCGGCCGCCGAGCGGGGGACTACCTTTCCCAGAAGGCTTAGTGGCGGACACGGCAGGCACGCGCCAGGAGGCGCTTTAAATCGCCGTCTTCGCCGGTGGAGCGGGTGTTCTGCCTCTCTACTTGCACAGCGTTGGAGCGGGCGCTCCGCTGTAAAACCACTCGTTGACTCCTGCCAAGACTTTGCCCACAACTTTGTTTTGCTGACGCTAGTCCTGCCCTGTAGTCCCCCCGCCGCCGCGATTCCAACCAAGCGGCCGCCGAGCGGGGGACTACCTTTCCCAGAGGGCTTAGTGGCGGACACGGCAGGCACGCGCCAGGAGGCGCTTTAAATCGCCGTCTTCGCCGGTGGAGCGGGTGTTCTGCCTCTCTACTTGCACAGCGTTGGAGCGGGCGCTCTGCTGTAAAACCACTCGTTGACTCCTGCCAAGACTTTGCCCACAACTTTGTTTTGCTGACGCTAGTCCTGCCCTGTAGTCCCTCCGCCGCCGCGATTCCAACCAAGCGGCCGCCGAGCGGGGGACTACCTTTCCCAGAGGGCTTAGTGGTGGACACGGCAGGCACGCGCCAGGAGGCGCTTTAAATCGACGTCTTCGCCGGTGGAGCGGGTGTTCTACCTCTCTACTTGCACAGCGTTGGAGTGGGCGCTCCGCTGTAAAACCACTCGTTGACTCCTGCCAAGACTTTGCCCACAACTTTGTTTTGCTGATGCTAGTCCTGCCCTGTAGTCCCCCCGCCGCCGCGATTCCAACCAAGCGGCCGCCGAGCGAGGGACTACCCTTCCCAGAGGGCTTAGTGGCGGACACGGCAGGCACGCGCCAGGAGGCGCTTTAAATCGCCGTCTTCGCCGGTGGAGGGGGTGTTCTGCCTCTCTACTTGCACAGCGTTGGAGCGGGCGCTCCGCTGTAAAACCACTCGTTGACTCCTGCCAAGACTTTGCCCACAACTTTGTTTTGCTGACGCTAGTCCTGCCCTGTAGTCCCCCCGCCGCCGCGATTCCAACCAAGCGGCCGCCGAGCGGGGGACTACCTTTCCCAGAGGGCTTAGTGGCGGACACGGCAGGCACGCGCCAGGAGGCGCTTTAAATCGCCGTCATCACCCGCGTCGCGGGAGCGCGCGGGAGTGTGCCGGGCGAAGCCCGGGCCAAGGGCGGGCCCGTTTTAGCCCGTTCTAGACCGGACTAGACTGGGCTGGGCCACTCCCCGTGGTTTCTTCTTCAAGCAACATACACCTCGACGGACCAGGTACCCCAATTTATCAACTGTCACTCTTGCCGGTAGAACCTGTGTACTCCTCTAAGCAGAGCCCTAGATACAATCACCATGACCCGAGAGACTAGAAGCAAGACAGCCAAGGCCAATGTTCTACCTACTGGCCCTATTGATCGTTTCATTACACGGACTAATGAGGTTATCAATCAAAGTATATCTCTTCTAGAGCGAAGGGTTTCATACGACCTCGCTATTGCTAGGAGGTCGTCATTGGGACCCATAGCTCTAGCCCAATCTCCCCTCAATCAGCCACCAGATATACCTGTGTTAACACATTCACCAGTATTAATACAATCACTGCAACTACAGCCATCTGTCTCAGCAGAGATCCACTCAATCCCAAAATCAATAGATCTTTCTGTCTCGAATCTCTCACTAGACACAGATACCCTAGGGAATCTAGAAATCACACCCGACCTTCAGCTACTACAGTCCCAGGAACCAAGTACAGGTTCTCAGCACACGGGGCTAAAGGAGGGTGCCGTCCCTAAGCAGAAAAAAGACAAACCAAAAAAAACCAAGGCTCCGCCCATTAACTCAGAAAGACCCAACTCTTCAAATATGCAGGGTTTATCAAACGCTCCAGATCAACATATAAATTTACCCCAAATGACTGGAGATAACGCTGGGGAACCCTGTCGTCTCTGCAGTACAAATACACAACTCCTGGCAAGCTTTAGGGAAATCCTAAAACACCATCTTCAACCCCTAGAACGTAGTATTATGGCTATCGAAAAACAACTGGCGAAGTTGACTCAAAAACCATCCAGCCATCCTAGCATGAACCAACCTAATATAGGGGCTAGCAAGGGAATCTCTATAAGCTCCAGTACTCAAGGCGGTTCGAAAAATGTCTGTGAATCTAAAACTTTAAACGCCCTAACACCTCAAACTACAAAATCAAACGCCAAGAAGCCTAACACTTCCGCCCCCCTCAATCCTAATTCCGGTAGTGCGCTAACTGATATAACCCCGACTAACTCTCTACCCCAACCAGTTCCCCCCCAACCTGTAACAATCCAGCCAATTCCTGATAAAGGTCCTGTACAGCCACAATCTCAGAGACCAATTCCATCTTTAATTCCCCGGCCCGCCACGTTAAATGTATTAAGTGACAGGAAAAGGGGGTATAAGTCCAGACGCCCGTTTCACCTTCCACGAGAAGCGTCCCCCTTTACCGTCATTCTCACAGGGGTCCCGGAACTCCCGGATACCACAAAGGAACCATCCTGGTCCCTTCAAAACAAGGTTCTACAGTGGCTTAATATCAACAGGCCTACACAATCTGCCTATACTAGCAGAATATCCACAGTGCGTAGAGTATCGTGGATAGGTACAGAACTGAAGAGCATACAGGGAGATTGCGTAATAGTTAACTGCGAAGACCCGATTACTGTTGACCATATCTGCTCATGGCCAGCTCTAGCCAAGAGCGGGGGGATCAACGCTTATCGTCTTGCCTTTTTTTACCCCCCGAAACATATCAACCAATATAACAATCAAAACCCAATGGCTTCTAACTGGGAGCATTCACTGGAGAGGCCCTGGGACTGCGAGGGTCCCTGGCTTACCCAGAGAAATATTAGCAGAGAATGGCAATCCCGGCCATGGCTTTCCAACAGAGAACAGGTTCCTCTGGCAGGTTGGCAAGGTCTCCCTACAAGAAATAGGTACGACTGTCTAGAAATGGTTGATTGACCGTCAACCAGCCCAAAGTGCAAGACTCAGCTTCGGAGGTCATCTACCCCTCCACTGCCTACAATGAAAGTGTCGGCAAATTTACCACCATATACAATCTTGCCATTCCCAAATACTATCAGTGCCCAACTCCCACTACCTGTATTTTGTCCCACTGCCCGTACAGGTCCCGCTGTGACGGACTCTGAAACCCCTTTTGGTCAAATTCCTCTCTTGAACGAGGGCTCCAAGTCTCTTCCACTTATAGAGACCCGGACATGCCCTACCCAACTAACCACGACCGATAATGTAACCACAGTCCCCTTAGAAAATCAAGTAGGTGACTCCCCTCCATCCCTATCCGTCCTATATTGGAATATTGCTGGCCTTCGTTCCAAGACCAGCTTACAATCTTGGGCGGATATGACTAATCAGAACCACATCCTCTGTCTCCAGGAGACCTGGCTAACGGTCCCCGTCCATCTAGTGGGCTTTAAAAATGTCTTTGTTGCAGCAACACAGGGTTTGCTCGGAAGACCTAAGGGTGGTTTAACTGTTTATGTAACTAACACCTTACCCCCTACACAAATTGCTACCTTAAAAGAAGAAACGTGTTACCAAATTCTAAGTATTCACATTGAACACAGATTTATTTTCCTTTTGGTAAACCTATACAACAATCTCGCACCCACTGACTGTGAGCAGACAATGAACGAAATTACCATCTGTCTAAAGTCACAGCTGAATAAACTATCGTCTCTCCCTTTTTACATCATATGGGGAGGCGATTTCAATATTCCACTCTGCCCTAACCATAGAAATGGAAACTGTGGCCTGAACGACGAGTTTGATTTCCCCCTGGCCTATTTTGTTCATAGCTCCAATGGGAACTCTCTGAACGAGAGTCTTGCCACGCTGAAATTAGAATACGCGAATCAGCTGGTTCACCCCCAAGTCGACTTCTCCACAACATTTCACGGTAGGGGTCTGTCTAGCACAATCGACTTCATTCTTTGCTCACAGAACTTAAAGGGCCAATTGGCAAAATTTTCTACAGGTACAGATAGCTCCAGCGATCACTACCCAAATAGAATTACATTGCAACTACAAACAGTGTCACTTCACACAAATGCCAGAAGCCTGCTAACGCAGGAATCATTAAGTATGGACAAACTGAACGGGTTTACAGTGAAATGGGCCAAAATAGATCCCGATTCAGTAACTCAGAAAGTTCTTTAAAAAGCTATCGGCTCTGTCAACGACTGCCTAGATCCCTGCTCATCCCCTCAAACGGTGTTGGCCAGCTTCGGCAGGATTCTGGGAACGATTAAAGAGGAACTAATGCGTACCACCACCCGGAAACCATCGGCAGAGGGCTGGTTTAACTCCGGGTGTCGGAAAGCTCTTTCATACCTTAAGGTAGCTCTCCAGACTATCCCGAGGGACCGCCTAGAGATAGCAAGACTAAGAAAACTCTATAAGGCCGAAAGGGTCAAGCGAACGAAAGACATCAAAGCCAATCTGTGGTCACAACTTCACCTTAGCTGTCGATCAAGGGACAGTGGTCACTTTTGGCGTGTGGTAAAATCTCCCTTTTTGTCTGAGTCATCGTCTACTCAACATCTCGACGTTGCAATAACAGCAGAAGAATGGGTTTCTCACTTTTCTAGAATTTTTGGAGAACCCACAACTAATCCTATCGAGGAAAGCCCTATCACCGTTTCTACAATGATCTCAAATATCTTTCCATTAAACATCCGCTTTGAACATGGAGAGGTGATCAGGGCCCTAAAAATGTCGAAACCAGGTAAAGCCCCCGGTCCAGACGGGGACCGGTGGACATTTTCACTCACAACATCGAGCTATGGTACCCGCTACTCACTCAGGTTCTGACCGCGACAACAACCTTGGGCCTTATTGACTCCTGGTCTACATCCATCCTCCTTCCCATCTTCAAAAAAGGTGACAGGAACGATCCGGTCTGTTACAGACCGATTTCCCTCCTGGACTCTTTGGGTAAGGTAGCGGGACGTTTGCTGCTGGAGCGTCTTCAAGAGTGGGCACATACCAACAACACCTTGACCGACCTCCAATAAGGGTTCCAGGAGGGTCTTGGGACTGTAGAACAGGCCCTGAACCATGCTCTCTTGATAGGGAAGTACGTGAATGCAAAAAAAGGCCTCTTATTTCTAGTATATGTCGACCTCAGTGCGGCATTTGACTGCGTACAGCATTCGAAACTCTGGGCCCTCCTCGAGGTAATGGGCGTTGATCCTCCTCTGATAGACTTCTTGCGCGAACTTTACTCTGACGCAACTGCAAAAGTCAGATATGGAACCAGCGGAGAACTTACCCCCTCGTTCAAAATTACGAAAGGAGTCAGACAGGGCTGTGTACTGGCTCCCTTCTTGTTCAATCTGTACACAAATGGCTTGGAGGCAGCCATGCTAGAAGGGAGCCAGGATCTTCCACAAATCAAACATCGCCCTATACCTACGTTGCTATATGCCGACGATTCAGTCATTTTTGCCAGGACGCTGATTCAATTACAAGCACAGCTTAACAAATATTGTCTTATATGGATTCCCTTGGCCTCAAGGTCAATATAAAAAAGACATTCGTCATGCACCTTGGCCCGAAAGTAAGAAACCCTAAATCCAACTTCGTTGATAAAGTCAAACTTGAAAGAACTCGTGTCTATCCCTATCTTGGCATCCCGGTGGACGATTCCCTGAGTTGGCGGCAGGCCGTGACAAGCAAAAAACTGCTTTTCATGAGAGCGAAGGCAGCCCTAGTTTCCTTTTCAAGGAAACTGGGGAAACCTGCACCCCCTGAACTTCTCGCAATATATTATGCCAAATGTCACAGTGTGGCAACGTATGGTGCAGGGGTATGGGGCTACGGTCCGATAAATTCACCCCAAACGATCGAGAACGAGTTTGCTAAATATCTGTTGGCCCTACCCAAAAGTGCCCCAACCTATGCCTCGTTAACCGAATTAGGCATGGATTTTATCACAGACACCATCCGCTGCCAACCTATGCTTCTGTGGCACCGTATCTGGACAAAAGAGGAGTGCCACTTAACGCGTTCTATAATCTCAGACTGTACAGCCCTTGTCAACTGGGAAAAAATACCTTGGCTAGAATATATCAGGAACCTTTGCCGGGATATGGATCGCACCAACTTCTTCAACGATCCAATGAGCATGAGTGATATCTCAAGAAAAGATCTTAAAAAGCTGTGTTTGTCCCATTTTAGAGCCCTTCGAAGTGCATCAGAACTGGTAAAACCTACAAACTCACAAGTTATTGCCGTACAGACTCATTTGGGCATACAACCATATCTGACCTTCCCTCTGAATAATTATGAAAAGTACCTTCTTACAAGATTTCGTTTGAATTCTTTTTTCCGGCTTGTGACTTTTCCAAACGTCCAAAACTGGTCCCCTGTTATTATTCCTTGTCCCTGTGATGATGTTTCCCCCCAATCAACAATACATATTTTATTTTTCTGCAAATTTTATGTTTTCCCAAGGAAGGTCTGGATTATGCCCTTACTAAGATCAAGCGGCTTAAGAACCTGTCGTCTTGCTTTTTCAAACTTGCAATGTCTAAATTCTCCTACTACAGCAAAGTATGTAGCTAATTTTTTTAAATCCTGCATCAAATATCGACGTAACTATGAGTAACCTACATTTTAGCTTATGTTTTTATTCTCCTTTTAATACGATTGATTAACTCCTTATACGTCTTTTAAACATGTGTAATTGTAATGCTTTTTTCTCTGTACTTTTTATGGTTGCAATAATATGTGGCAATCGAATAAAAGATTATGAAACTGAAACGGATAGGTGGCCCCACTCTAAATTACCCAGTTTGTAATGATAAGGAATCATTTAATTTTTGATGGTTTTATTGTTGGAGGATTCTTTTTTTAATACCTTACTAGCGTTGGGTTTTCCCAAATGTAAAACAACAATCTTGCAGTAGCTTTCAAACTGGTAGAAAAGTGGCTTCACAAGCAGTGACAAAATATTTTGACACATTTTTACAATGAAAATACAAACAGAGAATGATTCCTGAAGGAGTAATTTCACGACAAATTACTTATTTAGAGCACCTATATAACAGATTACTATTCCAAATGAAAGTACTCAATTTTTCTGTTATTTGATTGGTATTGCAAATATCCAATCATTGGGGTCGATTAGGATGGCGGACGGAAATGGGTACTGTCCGCCATGGTCGGGGAAATTTTACTCCCGGCTGCGCCGTGGAGATTCCGCGGTTGGGATTAGGATAATCATGTCACGAAACTCCGACCGCGGCGGACGGATCATAACAAACACCGTCCGCGGTGGACGGAACATATCTAACTCCGTCCGCGGCGGACGGAGCCCAATGAACAACCACCGCCGCGGACGGAAATGACCGCGGAAAAAAATACATGTACCGCCATACCTGTGAATACTCCGTGTCCGCAATTAGGATAAATCCGCCTGTACCACGGAACGCACAGCCATCCACGTCCGCGGCGGAAAGAATGCAATGATAAACAGTGCATCACTGCGGAAGGCCAACACGCACAACATCCCTAACATCAAACAAATGTCAGAAAGTGTACCGCAAGTACAAAGCAAACATACGAACATTGACAACGCCCCCCCCCGATACACCAACACCAAGCACAAGCCACCATGACACGCCCCAAGTACCCAATAATGCGCACTAGTCAACACGCCCACCTACCACCTGACTGCCAACAACCATTGAGACACGACTATAAAATGACACCCACACACTACCACAATCCTTTGCATCACAGCATTGCTGCTAGCAAGAGGCCCTAATCGAGATACAGCTAACTCAAATAGAAGACACACAACCACCACCCTACCACACCCACCACACAAACACCCATCACACAATTCCTACACATCACACATCACACACCTGCACCCCCCAACTCACTCAACCCACACACTGAGCACCACACACCATGGCACCCAAAAAAAACCCTAAATTCACGGAGACCGAGTTGAAGGTAATGGTAGATGAAATCATCCGTGTTGAGCCCCACATCTTCGGGGCTCAAGTCCAGCAGACGTCCGTGGCGCAAAAGAACCACATGTGGGACAGGATCGTCACTCGGGTGAATGCGTCAGGGACCGTGCCGAGGACGAAGCATGACATTCAGAGGCGGTGGCATGACCTGAAGACCCGGGTGAAAGGCATCCGCGCCAAAAACTATGCAAGAGTCAATCATACTGGCGGAGGAACACCCCCGGAACCCATACCCTTCACCGATTGGGAGGAGAAGGTGCTGGTGATACTTCACCCAGAGAGCCTAGACGGACTTGATGAAGGAGAAGAGGCTAGTAAGTACAAACCAAGCCCCACGATCAGTACGACATGGTCAGGCTCACACAACTGAGAAGACACATCACCTACGCCCCAACCCATGCACGTCGGACACCTACTCACAAACATGTACATGGCTACCAACAGGCCCCCATGTTCACGGGGAGGGTGGTGGAGGTGGGCGGAGGGTGGGGTGTGTGAGAGGTCCAAACTACAACTCCCAACAGGCTCCCATGTTCACGGGGAGGGTGGTGGTGGTGGAGGGTGGGGTGTGTGAGAGGTCCAAACTACAACTCCCAACAGGCCCCCATGTTCACGGGGAGGGTGATGGAGGTGGGTGGAGGGTGGGGTGTGTGAGAGGTCCAAACTACAACTCCCAACAGGCTCCCATGTTCACGGGGAGGGTGGTGGTGGTGGAGGGTGGGGTGTGTGAGAGGTCCAAACTATAACTCCCAACAGGCCCCCATGTTCACGGGGAGGGTGGTGGTGGTGGAGGGTGGGGTGTGTGAGAGGTCCAAACTACAACTCCCAACAGGCCCCCATGTTCACGGGGAGGGTGGTGGTGGTGGAGGGTGGGGTGTGTGAGAGGTCCAAACTACAACTCCCAACAGGCCCCCATGTTCACGGGGAGGGTGGTGGAGGTGGGTGGAGGGTGGGGTGTGTGAGAGGTCCAAACTACAACTCCCAACAGGCTCCCATGTTCACGGGGAGGGTGGTGGTGGTGGAGGGTGGGGTCAGTGAGAGGTCCAAACTACAACTCCCAACAGGCCCCCATGTTCACGGGGAGGGTGGTGGAGGTGGGTGGAGGGTGGGGTGTGTGAGAGGTCCAAACTACAACTCCCAACAGGCTCCCATGTTCACGGGGAGGGTGGTGGTGGTGGAGGGTGGGGTGTGTGAGAGGTCCAAACTACAACTCCCAACAGGCTCCCATGTTCACGGGGAGGGTGGTGGTGGTGGGTGGAGGGTGGGGTGTGTGGGGTGTGTGGGGTGTGTGCGACAGGAAACAGAAATGTCTACAAATCTATATGAACATGTAATGTCCACATTACTGACCAGCTCTATCTTGTCCCTCAGGTGATCGTGAACTGACTGGGGAAACCAGTACCCGGCCGCAAGTCTCGCCTCCCACACATACCGGACTCTCTGGTGACGATGACACAGGCAGCTCCGGTGCGGAGGATGGAGCGGGCCCAAGCACACAGCCAGGGCCATCTGGCTCACAGGGACTCCCGGGCCCGACAACCGTCGCATGTGTGACTCCAGCGACACCTGCCTCTGTGATCTGCAGAGTCCCCACCACCACCACCACCACCACCAGTACCACCAGTACCACCAGTACCACCAGTACCACCAGTACCACGACTCCTGCCTGTGCCACCCAGCCTAACCCAGCGCACGACGCAGGTCCATCGGCCTCACACCCAAGCAGGGTGAGTGGGCCACAAAGGAGAGAGGCGACGGGACATCAGGCAATCAGGCAACCCACACTCCGCCGTACAGAGGAAGGACAGCTACCCCATCCTGTGGCAGAGTCCCAACAAGCCCTTGCCAGGTGCCAGGCGTCTTACGACCGTTCCCAGGAACATGCAGATCGTGCACACCAGGACTCAGTGGACAACACCAACATGTTGTGCGAAATCTCGGGGTACCTTGGCCAGATAGTGCACATCATGGGCCAGCAGACAACAATGTGGAGGGAATGGATTGCCCGGAACAACCCCCCCCTCCACCAATTGTCGTAGCACCACCGCCACCGTCACCTCCACCTCCACCGCCACCGTCACCACCGCCTCCACCGCCGCCGCCGCCGCCACCACCACCTGTGCCCCTGGCGACGGATGTGGCCCATGAACAACCTGCACCCCCAGCTGACTCTGTTCCACCTCAGAGACGGAGGGGCCGCCCGAGGCTGGAAGTGGGTGAGAGCAGTGTTGGAGCGCCATCCACACGCTCCAAGAGGGGCCGCCAATGACTTTGTCACTGCCTGTGCCAGACATTCACCCTGCAAAGTATCCTGTCCCACATAGACAATCATTGCCACTGGTCTGCTGGACTAGCCTGACACCCCCCAATGTGGTGTCAGCACGGACATTTCATCTGCCATTACCTTCAACTCCAACTCCCTCCCCCCCACTTACTTGTAAATATTCACCAGCACAAAAGCACAACCTGTAAATAAATTTCACTTACACACTCAATGATGTTTTGCCTCCATGTTTATTCACATGATTGCCTTCAGAAACAGACGTAAACAGGTTCAGGGATCCTAGTCGTACATGATCATGGCGCTGCGGGAGTGACCTAGGGAAAATCAGAGACAGCAAACACATGTCAGGAAACAGATTCACACACATCACAACACACTGCACAGCAACATTACACAAACTACACTCATCACAAAAGCATGGGATGAGAGGACACACATCATGGAGACTTGTATGTCCAAAGAAATGAAGACACACATATGCAACCATCACAAACAAGAACACACAGCGGATGCACCCCACATCCACACAACACCAGCAAACATACATAAGGCATTGTCAACTGGCACAAGAGGTAGTTACTCACATTCAAGGGAAGTAGCGATCAATGAGCTGGCGCCTCTGGTCCACACCTTCCTCCTCACCACTATCCTCATCAGTCGACATGGGTGGGATGGGAGGCCGAGGAACTTGTTCGTCTTCAGGGTCCAAGAGCAGTTCAATGTCATTGCGCACGGCCAGGTTGTGGAGCATGCAGCAGGCAATCACGATCCTGCATACTTTTCCTGGTGAGTAAGGCAGGGCCCCTCCGGTCTTATCCAGGCACCGAAACCTAGACTTTAGCAGTCCAAAGGTACGTTCGATCACTCTCCGTCTACTTCCATGTGCATCATTGTAGCGCATTTCACCCGCTGTAGTAGGATTACGTATGGGACTGAGGAGCCAGGGCCGGTTTGGGTACGCCGAGTCGCCTATGTAGGGGGATGAGAGACACAAACATCACAACAAGATATGGTGGGTACCCCATGCCACACAGAGATCACAAGAGTCCCCACTGCACACTCACCAACAAGCCACGCTTGACCGGGTCGCAGATTTGCCATCAGTTGGGGGACAATGCTGCTCCGCATGATGTGGGCGTCATGTGCGGAGCCAGGAAATCTTGCACACACATGGGAGATGATGTTGTTTGCCAGGCACACCACCTGCACGTTCAGCGAATGGAAGTGTTTGCGATTCCTAAAAACCTGCTCACGTGCCCGTGGTGGAATGATAGCGATATGTGTGCCATCAATTGAACCCACAACGTGTGGTATGTGGCCCAGTGCATAGAAGTCTGCTTTGACTGCTGCCAACTCTTCCGGCCGTGGGAAATGTATATAGTCATTCTTGTACAGCATCTTAGCTGTTAAAACATCCCGAAGTACCGTGCTGAACATGGACTGTGACATCCCCCCGGCATATCCAACTGTGTACTGAAAGGTGCCAGTAGCAAAGAAATGTAGTGCCGCCATAACCTTTGCAGTGAGTGTAATCGAACCAGGATACGTCCTACGTGGCTGCAGATGAGGAGACAATTGGGCAACAAGCTCCATCAACCGACGTCGATCCAGCCGGAATTTCCTGATCACCTCCTCGTCAACCATATCCTCCAGCACAGTGTATGGCCGATGCACATTTGGAGCCCTCCTGTGTGGGAGAGAAATGTAACTTGAGTCAACTTACAAACGACGCATACGTGTGCAACTCCAGCACATGTAAGCCAACATTAGCAACAACAAATTTTCTAGGGAGAATGGTCATATCTGTGACATCTCTGATAGTCTATACAATACGGAGTGCCCCTTTAACAAAGTGCAGCCACTTGCAACAGGAAGTGTGTCAACACGTACAACGCAACGTAGTCACATGTGAACCTTACTGACAATATGTGTGTCTTTACCCTAATGTTTAGTAGCCACATAACAGACACACATGCAAGTGCATGCACACAAACGATAATGATACACACACACCATGTCATCATGCACCAATGCCAACACCAATAATGTTGTGCATACGGTAATTACATGCATGGTGACACAACGTCCAAAACACATACACTGAATGCATGTGTACCACCACCATTGTAGTCACCTCGCCAGAACCACACACTGACAACAGATGCATAATTTGGCCATACAGCCGTGATGTACTGTGTAGTTGTGAAGATGTAATAACGTCTGTAGGGTCACACCCGACGTCAACACGTCCAAATGCACATCTGTTGCCCATTGTGTGCCCACCGATGGGCATAGTATGGACACACATGCAATAGTGTATGACATATGAACTTTCCCTATCACGCTCACAACCCTCATGACGCAACTGCACACAACACATCACGGTGCAGCGTCTGACAAGATAACATAATTGGCGCCGCCATGGCGGTGCACAACTTCCGCTACTTCCCAATGGCCATACGTGGCCAGCGTCCCTCTTCCCATTGGCTGCATGTGCACGGACCGTCACGGGCACACATCGGCAACCGCACGTGCAAGCTTCAGGCACGGATGCTTCAGTTGCAACAATGTTCTATCACTGGCGCCACCATGGCGGTGCACGTACTCAGCGGGGGAGGTGCAGGCCTATACACCCTTTAGATGTACTCAATGGACATGCCAGTTCATGTCCCCTCTTACAGTCACATTGCATCATCCACCGTACACCGGCCGGAGCGGCCGGGCCAAGTACGGCCGTGCCGGCCATGTACACAACCGCCGTCCTAGGACGGCCGTGCCAGGCCATGTACACAACCGCCGTCCTAGGACGGCCGTGCCAGGCCATGTACACAACTGCCGTGCCAGGCCGGGCCTAGGACGGCCGTGCCGGCCATGTACACAACCGCCGTGCCGGCCATGTACACAACCGCCGTGCCAGGCTGGGCCTAGGACGGCCGTGCCGGCCATGTACACAACCGCCGTGCCGGCCATGTACACAACCGCCCTGCCAGGCCGGATGCTTCAGTTGCAACAATGTTCTATCACTGGCGCCACCATGGCGGTGCACGTACTCAGCGGGGGAGGTGCAGGCCTATACACCCTTTAGATGTACTCAATGGACATGCCAGTTCATGTCCCCTCTTACAGTCACATTGCATCATCCACCGTACACCGGCCGGAGCGGCAGGGCCAAGTACGGCCGTGCCGGCCATGTACACAACCGCCGTCCTAGGACGGCCGTGCCAGGCCATGTACACAACCGCCGTCCTAGGACGGCCGTGCCAGGCCATGTACACAACTGCCGTGCCAGGCCGGGCCTAGGACGGCCGTGCCGGCCATGTACACAACCGCCGTGCCGGCCATGTACACAACCGCCGTGCCAGGCTGGGCCTAGGACGGCCGTGCCGGCCATGTACACAACCGCCGTGCCGGCCATGTACACAACCGCCCTGCCAGGCCGGGCCTAGGACGGCCGTGCCGGCCATGTACACAACCGCCGTGCCGGCCATGTACACAACCGCCGTGCCAGGCCATGTACACAACCGCCGTGCCGGCCATGTACACAACCGCCGTGCCAGGCCGGGCCTAGGACGGCGGTTGTGGACATGGCCTGGCACGGCGGTTGTGTATATGGCCTGGCACGGCGGTTATGTACGTGGCCGGCACGGCGGTTGTGTACATGGCCGGCACGGCCGTCCTAGGCCCGGCCTGGCACGGCGGTTGTGTACATGGCCTGGCACGGCCGTCCTAGGACGGCGGTTGTGTACATGGCCGGCACGGCCGGCCTTGGCCCGGCCGCTCTGGCCGGTGTACGGTGGATGATGCAATGTGACTGTAAGAAGGGACATGAACTGGCATGTCCATTGAGTACATCTAAAGGGTGTATAGGCCTGCACCTCCCCCGCTGAGTACGTGCACCGCCATGGTGGCGCCAGTGATAGAACATTGTTGCAACTGAAGCATCCGTGCCTGAAGCTTGCACGTGCGGTTGCCGATGTGTGCCCGTGACGGTCCGTGCACATGCAGCCAATGGGAAGAGGGACGCTGGCCGCATATGCCCAATCGAAAGTAGCGGAAGCAGTGCACCGCAACAACAGGGCCAGTCATTGGCCCATTTCACGAACACGCTTCCAGGGCTGACCAATTGCTGGCGACGTATGCCACTGACACGTGCTGAGGGCCCTATATATGTGTGTTGGCCAAAATCACACATCCTACCCTGGGGACCAGTGCTGCCTGTTCACCTCGACCTGCTGCTGCTGCTGAGCTGACCACCGACTGCTGCCTGTGACCATCACCTCGACCTGCTGCTGCTGCTGAGCTGACCACCGACTGCTGCCTGTGACCATCACCTCGACCTGCTGCTGCTGCTGAGCTGACCACCGACTGCTGCCTGTGACCATCACCTCGACCTGCTGCTGCTGCTGAGCTGACCACCGACTGATGCCTGTGACCATCACCTCGACCTGCTGCTGCTGCTGAGCTGACCACCGACTGCTGCTCTAGTGCCATACTCCGTGATCTTGCCATGTCGAGAGGCAAAGAGATCCGGTCTCGTCCCTTCACCGCCGCGGAGCTTGATGTCCTCGTGGACGGTGTGCTCCGCAACTATGGACGCCTCTACGGCGCACCCGGACAGGTGGTAAGTGCAGTGTGGGACATGTTGGTGTGCATGAGGGGGCCAAAGAATCCTGCCTACTGCAATCTTAGCTGTGTAGTGTGGGCTCGACATATGTTCCGGATTGTGCATGGCTGCTGACAGATACGTGTTGCCCCTATGTGTGTGACAGGCCAACTGTCCACTGACTTACACCCTTTTGTCTCCCATCATGGTAGGTCAAGCTGCACCTTCGCAAGGACGTGTGGAGGAGCATTGCACGGGAAGTACGGGCATTGGGGGTGTGCAACAGACGACATACACACTGCCACAAACGCAGGGACGACATTTCCAGGCTGAGCAAGAATGTAGCGGAAGTGACACTGGGGAAGATTCCAAGGACGCCCCGTCTGGCCCGACGCTCCATGACCCCTCTCATGCACCGTATCATTGCAGTGACGCATCCTGAACTGTCCGAACGTCTGAGTGTCGATCAACAGCAAACTAGCGGTGAGCATACTGTCTGTGTAGGAAACTTGTGAGTGCAATGCATGTATTGGTGCACAGACACAGTATTGAGTTCCGTGGTGCGTATGTATCTCTGTGATGCCATGTTGGTCCCATTGGGTGGGTGTCATTTGACATCCAGGTCCGCCATGTTGACACGCCAATTGCTTAGTAGTTGAGTGTTGAAGCACATCCCCTAGTGGTCCTTAGCCCCATGGCAGGAAATGTGTGCAGATGTACGTGCTCCTGCCCTGTCCGCATGCTGTACATGTGTCACGGCCACCAACGCTTATGTAATGTGAGGATGACTGGTAGAGGTGGGCCGTGTGCAGGATGGGGGCTACAATAACTTTGTCAGCTATGGAATTTGGGAATCCTTGTCCTTCTGTACGTGAGTGTGCCCATGACTTACACCTCTTTTATGTGCATTTCAGCTATGACAGAGGACACTCAGCCACAGACGGAGGAGATTAGTCAAAGAAATGAGTCCGGGTCAGACTTCGCACACATGCAGACTGACACAGAGGAGGGCAGCGCCGGAGAGGGGGACAGGACCGTCCCTGAGGACTCTCATGTGGAGACACCATCGTCCTCATCTTCAGAAACTCTTGGTGAGCCTGCACTGTTGTCACAGACTGGGAGTGGGCAATCATCACCTTCTGTCGGAAGACAGCACACAGGGCCCACACTTCCACCAACTGCACCATGTACTGTTCGTGCCCGCAGGAGTAGGGGGAGCAGAGTGGCGTTCGGTGCAGGCATCGCTGCCCCTGCCGCGGTGAGCCAAAATGCACTGTGTGCTGAGGCCGTTGATCTGCTGCGACAGCTGTGTGTGGGGCAGACCAATATGACAAATGCTTTCGAAGACCATGATAGGAAGTTGGGGCAGGTGGTGGCATTCATGGAAGGGATGCATGGCGATCTTGCTGGTCTACAAAGGACAGTGCAGTCATTGGCAAGCAGTGTGTCGTCTGCAATAGTACAGTCGCATGGACAGGGTGCTACTTCTGTTTCCCCATCTACACCACTGGATGTCTCAGGGGGTAGTGATTATTCTGAGCAGGACTCAAATACAGGTTATTGCACTAGAAGCAGCGTCAGACAGCACGTCAGGGCACGCAGGGCACAGACCCCATCCCCTATATCAGCTAAATCTGTTCACGAAGACAACGTCAGATACACTGGAGTACACACACACGATCCACAAGTGTTGTTGGGGGACATGCCTCCAGGAGCTACACAGGCATTCAACACAAAAGGTACTCCCAAGGCAAGGGATACTCACAAGTCCATGGACAGTCCCTTGGACAAGGCCACTCAAAAGACAAAGGACCCTCCTAAGAGCAGGGAGACTCCCAAGGGCAGGCCCACAACAGAGGAAAGGAACCCTCCCAAGGACAAGGACAGTCAAAAGACAAAGGCACCTCCTAAGAGCAGGGAGACTCCCAAGGACAGGCACACAACAGAGCAAGGTCCATCTCCCAAGGCCAGGGACACACACAGAGAGCAGGTGTCTACTGGAGACAGGTACACCACAGACGACAAGTCTGCTGGCAGGAACAGGGCGCCGACCAGGGCACAGGCAAAATCCAGAGACAACACTCCACCTAAGGATAAGGCACATCCTACAGACAAGGCTTCTAGCATGGACAATGGCGCAATCAAGGACAGGCATACTACACCCCTGGCTGCACTGAGGCTGATGTTTTCAACTAAACGCCAAACAGATGTCTCCGCGGCGGAGTCCCCCCATACCTCCACTCCCATCCAGCCCAGTCAGAAGCAGAGGAGGGAGTCCCCTGTTGTTGCATCCCCCATTACACATGATTCTGAGTCCAGACGGCAGGCTCACAGCAAACGACAAGCAGGCTCCAGCATGTCGCCAGAAACCCGATCCCCGGCTGCAGATGCTCCACCTATGGTGGGTGATATTTGTTTAGAGTCACCACCACTTGCCAGTCCTGTCCTGTCCAGGGTGCACTCACACATCCCTAAGAAACGCAGACACACACCATTGACACCTGCCCACCCCGATGTCGCTCAAGGTCAGCTATCCCCAGCTCCCAGGGCCACCCTGCCTCCTGGCCCATACAGCCCTGTGGCTCATCATTTCAGTGGTCCCAGTGGCGCAGGTGCAGTTGACTCTCATGTATCAGATAGTGGCACTGTGTCGGTTGTTTGCTGTCATGCATCATGTAGTGGCACAGTCTCTGTTGTGCCCTCTCCTGTTGCAGGTCCTGGCAGTGTATCTGGGTCTATGGATCACGTGTCAGTGAGTAGATCTGTGGCTGTGTTGCACACTCCTGTTTCTGGTGCTGGCAGTCTCTCTGGGTCAGTGGGTCACGTGTCAGTGACTACATATGTGGCTGTGTCTCACATTCCTGTTGCTGGTGCTGGCAGTGTGTCTGGGTGTGTGGCCCATGTGTCTGTCACTCGGGCTGTGGCTGTGTCTCACACTCCTGTTGCTGGTGCTGGCAGTGTGTCTGGGTCCGTGGCCCATGTGTCTGTCACTCGGGCTGTGGCTGTGTCTCACACTCCTGTTGCTGGTGCTGGCAGTGTGTCTGGGTCCGTGGCCCATGTGTGTGTCACTCGGGCTGTGGCTGTGTCTCACACTCCTGTTGCTGGTGCTGGCAGTGTGTCCGAGGCAGATAGTTCACGCAGTCCCCCTGATTCTGTGATGGGAGGTGCTGATCACTTCACTCTAATGTTATTTCACATGGTGTGTCCATTGAGAACTGCGTTGCACTCTTGTGGTCCCTGGGACGGGTTGGTTGGGACACGTACTTGTGCTGCCTCTGATGTAGCTGCTCTGTACTCCACAATGCCCTGTTGCTGTTCTGATACTGCATTCTGCCCTCTCACATGCTGCCTCTGATGTACCTGCTCTGTACTCCACAATGCCCTGTTGATGTTCTGATACTGCATTCTGCCCTCTGATGTGCTGCCTATGATGGACATGTTCAGTGCTATGGACAGTTGATGCACTTGGCCCCTCTCACGTGCTGCCTCTGATGGACCTGTTCAGTGCTATGGACTGTTGATGCACTTGGCCCCTCTCACGTGCTGCCTCTGATGGACCTGTTCAGTGCTATGGACTGTTGATGCACTTGGCCCCTCTCACGTGCTGCCTCTGATGTAGCTGCTCTGAACTCCACAGTGCCCTGTTGCTGTTCTGATACTGCATTCTGCCCTCTCACGTGCTGCCTCTGATGTACCTGCTCTGTACTCCACAATGCCCTGTTGATGTTCTGATACTGCATTCTGCCCTCTGATGTGCTGCCTCTGATGGACATGTTCAGTGCTATGGACGGTTGATGCACTTGGCCCCTCTCACGTGCTGCCTCTGATGGACCTGTTCAGTGCTATGGACTGTTGATGCACTTGGCCCCTCTCACGTGCTGCCTCTGATGGACCTGTTCAGTGCTATGGACTGTTGATGCACTTGGCCCCTCTCACGTGCTGCCTCTGATGTAGCTGCTCTGTACTCCACAATGCCCTGTTGCTGTTCTGATACTGCATTCTGCCCTCTCACATGCTGCCTCTGATGTACCTGCTCTGTACTCCACAATGCCCTGTTGATGTTCTGATACTGCATTCTGCCCTCTGATGTGCTGCCTCTGATGGACATGTTCAGTGCTATGGACAGTTGATGCACTTCGCCCCTCTCAAGTGCTGCCTCTGATGGACCTGTTCAGTGCTATGGACTGTTGATGTACTTGGCCCCTCTCACGTGCTGCCTCTGATGTAGCTGCTCTGTACTCCACAATGCCCTGTTGCTGTTCTGATACTGCATTCTGCCCTCTCACATGCTGCCTCTGATGTACCTGCTCTGTACTCCACAATGCCCTGTTGATGTTCTGATACTGCATTCTGCCCTCTGATGTGCCGCCTCTGATGTACCTGCTCTGTACTCCACAATGCCCTGTTGATGTTCTGATACTGCATTCTGCCCTCTGATGTGCTGCCTCTGATGTACCTGCTCTGTACTCCACAATGCCCTGTTGATGTTCTGATACTGCATTCTGCCCTCTGATGTGCTGCCTCTGATGTAGCTGCTCTGTACTCCACAATGCCCTGTTGCTGTTCTGATACTGCATTCTGCCCTCTCACATGCTGCCTCTGATGTACCTGCTCTGTACTCCACAATGCCCTGTTGATGTTCTGATACTGCATTCTGCCCTCTGATTTACTGCCTCTGATGTAGCTGCTCTGTACTCCACAATGCCCTGTTGCTGTTCTGATACTGCATTGTGCCCTCTCACGTGCTGCCTCTGATGTACCTGCTCTGTAATCCACAATGCCCTGTTGCTGTTCTGATACTGCATTCTGCCTTCTGATGTGCTGCCTCTGATGTTCATGCTCTGGTGCCCACTTTGCCCATGCTCACGCATACACTGTGATTATACCCCTATTATGTGGAATAAAGGTCGTCTATCATGTCTCGTGGTTTGTCGTTGTCATTCATGTTAGCGTACTACAAATGTGTATTTCTATTTGCTTCTCATCAGTGGTTTCGGTAACATGACACTCCCCCTCCCTACATCACGACCCTTGCAGGTATTCCCCTCCATGCAGCCAATGGATTGGGCCTTACCTGCGTCGGCGTCGATGGTGGGCCAAGACTAGGACGTGGTGGATCGCGAAGAGCATCGGGAAAGCGTGTAGCGCTGGGTCCATGGTGGCGAGCAGCTTGTGGTGGGTCTCTCTGCTATGTCTCTTTTCTTCGCTGTGGGGAATCCGCCGTGTTCAGACAGGTTGTATTTCCGCAGCGGTTTTATGTGTATTTTCCGCCATCTTGATTTGGGGGACGGTCTTAGACGTCAGTACGTACGGCGGAGCCTCCGGATGTGTTCCGTCCGCCGCGTGGTCGTGTGTAGTTCGGCGGCGGTGCGTGCTTTTCCGTCGCGGACGGAAATTTGACACGTTTTCCTATCCTGATATGGCGGACGGAGTGTCCGCGGCAGGCGGACCCGGAAAAGGCATTTTCCGCGTACTCCAGGGCCGCGGTGGCTCTTCCGTCCGCCATCCTAATGAGCCCCATTGTCATAAATTAGTGTGACAACAACACATACTTATTTACCCAATGACTCCTTTATTTGTTGGTGGGTCAAATACAACAGCACTCCTCTTCTGTCAAGGTAATCACATAAGTAGAAGTAAACTCACAAGTGACTAGAGTTAGCAAGAGAAACCACTCAACAAAATACAAAAGTCCTTATGTAATGCAATAGGTATATCCAGGTACTGTATGAATTAGTAGTCATTTAGGAAGAAGTTGTAGTGGTCAGAATGTTGACATTTCGGATTCTAGGGCCCATACTTATCATGCGCTTGCATTTCCCTTGTTCCACTCAATGGGGCGCAAGCATGACGCAAAACCTAGAATTATATTTACTAAGCCACGCAACATATGTAGAAAGGAGAAAATGCCTCTGAGGTTTGCTTTTGTGCAGGAAGGTGTCTCCTGCTTTGGGAATGTCAAGCATGTGAAAACATGGCGCTACTAAGCATTCAGTTCTACTTTCTGTATATTCCTCTGGTAGGTGGGGATAAGTAAATATGGCAGGCTGCTCTCCATGGTAATAACACCTAATGAGCTGGATGGTCACCCACCTCAAGGTCCCTAACTTGGTGATCATTACTGATGATCAACAATTGTCCCAGGAAAATGTTGTTGAAAATACGAAGACTGTCTTATTAGTCCTACAAGCTAATGCAACCTCTATGATAAACTGATAAGTTAGCCAAGTATAGTAAAGCATGAGTGACCCTCCCTCCCAAAGAAGGGTAAACAGTTTAGAAGTTAAAGCATTTATTTCTAGAGGTTGAACCAATTGTTTTAGACTGGGTAAAGCACAAAGTATGATAATGCTTAGAAAACTTTCTTGGGCAATAACTACTTATAGCGGGAACACAAAAGCACATCCTTTGTTTAGGGAACAAAAATGCTGGCCCTTAATGAAGCAATTAGCCAGAAAATATTACACACAACAAAATCACAAAATATATTTTTATCAGTTTCAGTTTGTCATAGCTATTAGGATGTTCTATCAAAGATGGAGATATGGAGGGGGCGTGGCTTGGCACCCAGCAAGATGGCTGCACTTTAGTGTTGCTCTGCCAGCTGCTGTCAATAATCCTACAATAATCCTTCCCCTGACTTGCCATCCATCGTTCTACTGCCTGTGGCTGCTTTGCTGAAGTCGAGAGCTGCCTGGCGAGGTCTTTCTGGGCAGTGTGACTCGCTGCAGGAGGCGCGCAATTTGCAGATCACGCGGGTCGCGCTGTAATGGTGGCTGAGTGAAATCGGCTGGTCTGCCTGCTGCCCGGGGAGCTCTGGTGGCCGGCCCTGGGGTACAGAGTCGGAGGAAAGAACCAGCAAAAGTGAGGCCCGGACAGCCTGAGCGACTGCCAGTGAGAGGCTGGAGGTGCAGTGGGAGCAGCGCTGGCCGATAGTGCGGCGGCCTGCCGGGCACAGGAGACTACGCGAGCGGCCGGCTCCGGGGTGGAAGGTAGGCCGTGACTTGCTGAGGGAGCCCACTTGGCCCGCACCTGCGAGGGACTGCCGCACCCTTCACCGAGACCTCTCCCGAGCGGCCAAGACTAACAGAGGAGAGTGGGTGAGGCCGCACGGTGAAATAGCAAGGGGCACCTGTGGACAACAAGCCGGGAGCAGCGAGTGAGGAAGAGGGGCTCGTGAGTACTGGGCCCCATTTGATGTGCTGGAGAGAAAGGGAGTGGAAAGTGCGCATTGGGATCGTTGATGGCCGCCCCCCACCCCCCCTGACTTGGGACTCATTCGCCTAGGACATATAGCGACGAGCACTAGGAAGAGTCTGGCAGGGGCCCAGGGCCTAGTAGAATTGGCAGCAAACACCGGCACTGGGACGAGTGGGCCTGCTGCGGTGTGGACACACCAATGATAGCGTTGTTTGGGCGGGGTGTGAGAGTTGGTGCCACAGGGAGCACGGCGTGTACACTAGACAACTGAGCACCAGAGGCGTGAAGTATCACAAGCTGAGTGATTCTGACACACATAACATAGACATTGGTAGAAGTCTATATACAACTACGCGTTGCCACGTGTATCGTGACATTGCTAACATGGGCAAGCCGGAGAAAAAACAGCCACGCGTCACGTTTGAGCTACGCAAGGGCGGCAAATCCTCACAGAATGCGGCTTCAGATTCAGAGCTGGACTCAACGGCGCAGCCCCCCACAGCGCTCGAGAAGTCACTGGCCGCCATACAGGCCAGTTTGCAGGCTACTGATAGGAAAATAGAGGCCCTTAATGGCAGGATGGACCCTTTCTCTTCGAAACTGGACAAGCAAGCGGCGAGACTTGGGGAGGCGGAACAGCGAATATCCAACGCTGAAGATGGCCTGCAGCAAGTCGCCACAAAGACGTCCAACTTCACGAAACTCCTCGACGTTATTCAAGCAAAGAATGAGGACATTGAAGCGCGCTCTCGTCGCAACAACGTGCGTATTTTAGGCCTGCCAGAATCCACCAATGTGGGACGACTTCGAAGACTACGTGGTGACTCTATTGCGGGACATCTGTGGAGCAGACACCTTACCGTCCATGTTCGCAGTGGAGCGGGCTCACAGATCCCTGGTGGCACGAGCCCCACCGGGAGCCCCTGCTAGACCGATTATCGCCAGAATATTGAATTTTAGGGATCGTGATACGGTTCTCCGAGTCACTCGTCAAAAGGGCGTCATCAACTATCAGGGAAACGTGCTCATGTTCTATCCAGAATTTACTGCTGTGGTACAGGCGGCGCGCAAGGAATCTCAAAGTGTAGAAAAGATGCTCATTAAGGAGCAAATCCCCTATGCCATGCTGTATCCGGCGAGGCTGCGTATTGGAGAAGCGGCCTCTGCTAAACTCTTCACAAACCCCAAGCAAGCTATGGAACATGCCAAATCTCTGCGCCGCCCGTCAGAAGAGCCCTCAGATGTGGACGACTAAGTAGTAAGGAACTTGTGGCTCAGTCACTAGGTCATCTGTGGGGCCCTTCGGGGATATTGTGGGGCTCCTGTTTCTTCATTATGTACTTTGAAAGATTATGGTATATATATATATATATTAGGTGGGAATAGGCCCAAGCTATTGTAAGGAGGAGTCATCCTGAAGGTATTATCTAGTTGAAATGACACTCACAACGACACTCGCATATTGATGCGTAAGCGCCAGACATGGGAGAATGTCCTGGCTGGGCAAAGTATTATCACTTGGCTGGCGTCCCAGAATGTTTCTACACTGTATTGCATCATGCCACAAGTGTGTTAGATGGAGACGGGTTCACCATCAGAAGTCCTACACTACACCCTGACATATGTAACAGATGGATAGGTGAGGTAGTGGGATGCGCAGCTCCACGGCAGCCCCCTCCCTATTAGATCAGGGAGTGGATTTTGCCATCACGACCCCTATTGGGTATTCCCCGCCTATTACATTATACCGGGTTGTTACTGTTGAGTTGGGGGTTGCAAGAGGGTCAGGCCTTTAGCAAATTGGGGCTGCTGAAGTGGGTGGGGGGAGGGAGGGGATATTCTAATTGTTCAAGCAGATGGTACTGTGATTGGTATTTCAATGATGAATGTGCTTCCTATGCTTATCTGTACATGTACTTTGGAATAGCTAAAAGTTCATATTGTGCTGCTTTTCATTATAAATGAAAGGTGATATTTTTAAATGTATAACTTTTAATGTCCGAGGGTTGAATACACCTAAGAAGATGAGGCAATGTTGGAACCTGGGATGACAGGTTACCTAGGGTAGCCTGGCCTAGGGTTAAGGCATTTAATTCTAGAGGCACAGTGTGGAGGTTGCAGACCACCCAAAAGTAACTCCACGCAATAGCACACAAAAACAACACTACACCAATTTTTAGAAAAATAAGTACTGCTTTATAAAAATAATGTATACTCTATTCTCTATGCTTTAGAAGTTACAGTTCAGTACTTTATCATCAATCAGGTGAAATCACAATCCGCTAAAGATTTGGGAGAGAAAACTACCATTCAATATAAGCAAAAGCAGATGTTATAAAGGTATTAGCATTCTCTTTAGCAGAGTCACTGGCATTAAGAATTCACATTAACAGTATCTTTCAATGCATTAATAAGTCATGTGCTCAGTAGTTCTATTTCCAGGATTAATAACTCTTTCTCAATGTTTAGTTTTTAAGCAGCAAGCTTTATACTGAGCTTTAACCTTCAGTTGATCAACAGACTCCTTTATACTGCTCCCCCCTATATTCTCCAGGAAGGAAAAACGAATAGTGCCTTAATCACTGCACTGGAGATGCTAGCGCCGCTTCCCCCAGTAATTCTCCTCCTTACTTGTATGTTATGGCTGGAATCGTCTTGCCTCAAGCTTTTAAGGGGACAGCAGACAAAAGGGGGTCGGGGAATCAGGCAGGCGAGGCCCTCACTCGAGCCAGCTCCTCAGCGTGGCACTCGAGTGAAGGGAAATCAGGGCTGGTGTCACTTTTGCTCCTCCCGCCCCTACCGGGCTTCTACTCACTCTCTCCCTACCCGGGCCAGCTCCTCAGCGTGGCACTCGAGCGGGAGGGAAAGGACAGATTTCTTAACGACTAGGGAAGCCGGCGAGCCTCTTCTGTGCTGTCCGGCGGGGCTGCTGCTCCCGCTGTCATGCGCGGAAGGCGCTCGCTCTCATGTCTCCTCTCGCTGCGCCTGCTCCCTGAAGGGACGCTACTCACGGGCCTGCTCTCTCTGGGTGCCCCTCCTTCCGGGGATCAGCCTCCAACGAAGCATGCGCGACGGCGCCTTCACTTCTCCACAGCGCGGCAGGCGCCCCCGGGGTCCCGTTCACGAAGGGAAGCCTCGCAAGGCTTCTCGGGCTCAGTGGAACCTGCGGGGGCGCTGCCACAAAGCGCGACAAGTGCCCCAGGGGTCCCGCTATCGGTGGCAAGCAGGATACAGGTTCCTCAGCTCTCTCTGCTGACCCAACAGGTGAGGAAGCTTGCTACACGTCACAGGATTAGGTTGGGGATATGCAAATCTTGAATTAGTCCAATGGAAGACCTTCTTTTCTTCACTATGACGAGTAGGGGGGATACAAATGGGGAGGCTCCTTTAGAATAAGTCCACAGAGCTCTTCCTCAGCACTAGTCCCCTATCCCTCCTTACTGGACAGACTAGGGTCACAGGGGAACTCTTAGGTCAGCTCCCAAGGCAGGGTTCTTCACAGCTCCCAAGGCCACTAGAGTTAACCCCTTCACCTATCTATCCAGGATCAGCAGGATGGGCTAACTTGGCTAGGACAACAGGACCTAGGAGGTGGGAAAGCCTTGATAGGGGGCTACTCTTGTAGAGGGAACCACCCTTCAGAATCCTACCCCTACTAGACCTCAACCTTCACTCTAGCTGCTCCTCACTGACAGACAAAATGGCTGTCCAGCATTCCGCCTTTTATAGGCTGCCCTTCAGTGGTCCAGAATGGACCAGAAGGTTCTGGAATGCCCTATGTTAGGCAATGGCCAAGTTCTGAGTGCGACAGTTGGGGCAGTTGGAAGCCACCATTTTGTGTGGTTCCAACTTTCCTGTCAGAACAGGCCTCTGGGCCTGAGGTAAAAGATTATGGGGGGAAGAAAGAACACCTATCCCCTTGACCAACACCTAAAAAAAGTAGTAGACACAAAAATATTAAGGGTATGAGGGGCAAAAAGGGGACAAAATAAAGAATAATGAGGAGGGACTGCGCAAAAAATCCAGACAGGTCTAACACGCGTCCCCCCCAGCTGAAAGTGGGGAGAACTACCCAACCCCTTGGGAGTCCTCTTCACTAAGGCGGAAATACCTGGAGAGACCGTCTGCATTGGCGTGGTCCACTCCAGTCCGATGTTCCACCCGGAAGTCCATTCCCTGTAGGGAGATGGACCACCTCAACAGCTTGGGATTTTCCCCCTTCATTTGCATCAGCCAACGAAGGGGGCGGTGGTCAGTCTGAACCAGGAAGTGCGAGCCAAAGAGGTATGGCCGCAGCTTCTTCAGAGCCCACACCACCGCAAAAGCTTCCCTCTCAATTGCACTCCACTTCTGTTCCCGGGGAAGCAGTCTCCTGGATAAGAAGACTACAGGCTGATCCAGGCCCTCTTCATTTAGTTGCGATAACACTGCCCCAATGCCATGTTCGGATGCATCTGTTTGAACAATGAACTCCTTGGAGAAATCGGGAGCCTTCAGGACCGGTGCTTCACACATTGCCTGCTTCAACTTTTCAAAGGCTTGCTGACAAGCCTTTGTCCAAACTACCCGTCGAGGTTGTTTCCTAGAGGTGAGCTCTGTGAGGGGCGCTACAATAGTGCCATACCCCTTCACAAAGCGACGGTAGTAACCTGTGAGGCCCAGGAAAGCTCGGACCTCTGTCTGTGTCTTGGGGGGTTCCCAGGCCATGATTGCCTCAATCTTCGCCTGCAGGGGCTGCACTGACCCCCTACCCACCAAGTGTCCAAGGTACACAACCGACCCCTCCCCCAATCTGGCATTTGCTGGCTTTGATGGTCAATCCAGCTTGTTTCAGCGCCTGGAGAACTGCTTGCAAATGTTGCAAGTGGTCCTCCCAACTGCTACTGAAGACAGCAATGTCATCCAGGTAAGCAGCCGAGAAACCCTCCATTCCAGAGAGGACCTGGTTCACCAGTCGCTGAAATGTGGCAGGGGCGTTCTTGAGCCCAAAGGGCATCACACAGAACTGGAAGTGTCCCTCAGGCGTGGAGAAGGCTGACCTTTCCCTTGCTCCATCTGTCAAGGAGATCTGCCAGTACCCTGAAGTGAGGTCAAAGGTACTTAGGTATTGGGCAGCTCCTAGCCGGTCAATTAACTCATCCGCCCTGGGGATTGGATGAGCATCAGTCTTGGTAACTGAGTTCAGTCCTCGGTAATCCACACAGAACCTCAGTTCTGGTGTGGTGCCCGGTGGGGCGGCTTTTGGGACTAGCACCACCGGACTGGACCAAGGGCTGCTGGACGGTTCTATCACTCCTAGCTCCAACATCTTGGCAACTTCGCCATGGATGCTAGCCTTCACCTTGTCCGACAGCCTATAGGTCTTGGATTTCACTGGAGGGCTGTCTCCTGTGTCCACATCATGGGTACACAGGTGGGTTCTTCCCGGGACAAGGGAGAACAGCGAAGAGTACTGCCCCAATACCTGGCGGCAATCCTCTCGTTGCTCAGGAGTGAGAGACGGGGAGAGAATCACTCCCTCCACCGACCCATCCTTCTCTTGACATGAAAAGAGGTCTGGGAGAGGCTCGCTTTCTGCTTCCTCAGCACCATCAGTCACCAACATCAGGATGACCTCTGGCCTCTCATGGTGGGGTTTGAGGCGATTGGCATGCAGCACCCGTAGGGGCTGCCGCGGGGTCTTAAAATCCACCAAGTAAGTGGCCTTACCCTTCTTCTCCAACACCTCAAATGGGCCTGTCCAACGATCCTGAAGGGCACTTAGCTCTCCAGGTTCCATCACCCAGACTTTCTGGCCAGGCTCCAACTCCACCGGGTGAGCATTTTGGTCGTACCATTCCTTCATGACTGCCTGACTGGCCTCCAAGTTTTCAGCAGCCTGCTTCCACAACTTGGCCATCTGGCTTCTGAAGGCCAACATGTAGCTCACCACATCCTGGGGAGGTTTTCTGGGAGACTTCTCCCATCCTTCCTTCACCAGGCTGAGAGGCCCACGCACAGGGTGCCCATACAACAATTCAAAAGGGCTGAAGCCCACTCCTTTCTGCGGCACCTCTCTGTAGGAGAACAGCAAGCAAGGTAGGAGGACGTCCCACTTCCTCCGTAAGCTCTCCGGCAGACTTCTTATCATGCCCTTCAGGGTCTTATTAAACCTCTCAACCAGTCCATTGGACTGGGGGTGATAAGGAGTGGTGAACCGGTAGGTCACCCCACACTCCTTCCACATGGTCCGCATGTAAGCGGACAGGAAGTTAGTCCCCCTGTCAGACACAACCTCCTTCGGAAATCCTACACGAGTAAAGATTCCCATCAGGGCCCTAGCTACCACAGGTGCAGTAACAGTCCTCAGAGGGATGGCCTCTGGGTACCGTGTGGCATGATCCACCAGAACCAGGATGAACCTGTGACCAGCTGTTGTTGGTGGATCCAATGGCCCTACAATGTCGATGCCCACCCTTTCAAAGGGGGTGCTAACGACAGGAAGTGGTTCCAGGGGAGCCTTTAGCTTCACCCCTGTCTTCCCACTGGCCTGGCAGGATACACATGTCCTACAGTATGTGTTGGACGCCGCTTTCATCTGAGGCCAGTAAAAGTGGAGAACAAGCCGTGCAAAGGTCTTGTCCTGGCCTAAGTGTCCTGCCAGTGGTATCGCATGAGCCAATTCCAGCAGAAAGGCTCGGTATTGCTGCGGGACCACCAAGGCCCTTGATGAGCCAGGTAGAGGTACCTTAGGTTCACTGTAGAGGAGGCCATCCTCCCAGTAAATATGGTGGTGTCCCGTAGCATCACCTGCTGCCTGGGCTTCAGCCTGACGCCTCAGTCCCTCAAGGGTAGGGCACTCCCTCTGCCCCTTACAGAATTCCTCTCTGGTAGGACCTCCCTCCACATGCCATTCAGCAGGGATGGGTAAATCCTCCAGGGAGTCTACTCCCCCCTCCATGGACTCCTGGCCTACCACCGCAGGTGGCCGATCTGTCCCATGGGGCGTGGAAGCCGAAGCAGGCTGTCCCTGTCTCCGTTTCTGTCCCTTTTTGGCAGCGGGTTGGGCCATTGTTCCAGGCTCCAACCCAGGCGAACTCCCTCTCCGGGCAGTCGCAGACCGTGTGCTTACACAGGCCCAGTCAGGTGTACCCAGCATCGCAGAATGCGTCCGGTATTCCACCTCTCTCCAAGTGTTGTGCTCCATGTCATTCCCCAACAGACAATCAACTGGCACGGCAGGGCTTACGGCAACTTGAAGTGAACCTGCAACCCCTTCCCACTCAAAGGGAACCTCAGCCACTGGATAGTGGCCCATTCTGCCGTCAGCCATCGCGGCGGGGTGGAGTACATTAGGAACAACCTGCTCTGGAGACACCAGCTGACTTCTCACCATAGTCATACTGGCTCCTGTATCTCTCAGAGCCTCCCCTCTTTGGCCATTGATGGTAACCCATTGCCCATACTTTGTAGTATTTGGGGGCACCTGGATCTTTGGTACCATCTCCCGCTCTCCCAGGGACACTAAGGTGACACCCGCCCACTCACCCCCCTTATCTAAGGGCAACTCCTCCCCGAGCGCTACACTAGCTACTCCCGGTGACTTTCCTCCGGTGGGAGGGGGTGGTCTCTTTGGGCATCTGACATCTCCCTTATAATGTCCAACACCACCACATTCAAAACAGTGGAGAACCCTTGGCTGCTGGCTTTGGCCAGGATTAGGGTTTCTGGGCGGGTTTGCCCTAGGGGTGAAAACTGCTCCCTTACCTTGGAAATTATTTTGGGGACCTTTGGAGAACTCCTTCTTTTTATCTCCTCCCTCTTTCTTCTGGGGGGCGCCCTGTCCGTTTTTTTGAGAATCCCCTCCAGTCCCCTTGGAGGACACCCGGGTACTTGCCCAAGTGTCCGCCTCCTCCGCAAGCTTCCGGGGATCGGTCAGCTTGCTGTCCACCAGGTGTTGGCGCAACTTGGGAAAACATTTCTCGAGGAGGTGTTCTTTCAAAAATAGATTGTACAGCCCCTCATAGTCTTTTACCTCGCTGCCCTTGACCCAACCCTCCAAAGCTTTCTTGGCGTAGTCTAAAAAGTCTACCCAATTCTGGGTACTCATTTTGTGACTTCCCCTGAATTTCTGTCTGTACCTTTCAGGGGTAAGTCCAAACTTTTTCACCAGTGCCACCTTCATGGCAGGGTAGTGGGTTTGCTCATCCTGCTCCAGAGCCAACAAGGTGTCTCTGCCAGCAGGTGGCATGTATTTATACAGCCCACCTCCCCAGTGAGTTTTTAGGATCCCGTGAGCCCTTAAAGAAACTTCGTAGGCGGCCAACCATTTGGCAATGTCATCACCTGGGGTGTAGCTAGCAATGACATCTTTGGGTAAATAGGGTCTGGATTCCCTGGTGTTCACTTTATTTTCGCTGCCACCATTATCAGGATTGGGAGACCTTCTTAGGATGGCTTGTAGGTCCATCTCCTTGATGGTTCGCTCATGAGCTAACCTCCTTTCCTCCCTTTCCATATCCATCCTAGCTAGTTCCAGCTTCATTCTCCTCTCCTCCCTCCTATCTTCCAGCTCGGCTTCAGTTAAACCCCTGTCTGAGACGCTGCTGCTTGCCCTTGAAGGTATCCTGGGACCTGTCAGAAGATTCCCACTCCCCACTTGGTTCAACAATGCAGCCTCAGTAACAGTGTCCCCGTCACCCTCTTCAGTTTCTGGTTCCTCCCTTAAATGAGCTTCCACCCATGCCCTCATGCTTGTCAGCAATTCTCCTTTCTTGGCACCCTTATTAAAAAATACCCCTTGATGCTGACACCAATCCCTGAGTTGGGCCACAGTATTGGCTTCCAGCTCTTTAAAATTCAACTCCATCTTTGCCATGGACTAAAATCACTCACAGGAGAAAACCACGAAGTGACCTGAGGTTAACCTCCACCCACCACCAGAAATAAATTTAGAAAAAACAAAATTTCAATTAGGAGGGCCGCAAGGAGAAAACTCCTGGTGTAGGTTAGTGTATTGCGTTGAATTACTAGTGAGTAGCTGCAACCAAGTCAGTAATCCCACCGCTGCCACCAAATGTTGGAACCTGGGATGACAGGTTACCTAGGGTAGCCTGGCCTAGGGTTAAGGCATTTAATTCTAGAGGCACAGTGTGGAGGTTGCAGACCACCCAAAAGTAACTCCACGCAATAGCACACAAAAACAACACTACACCAATTTTTTGAAAAATAAGTACTGCTTTATAAAAATAATGTATACTCTATTCTCTATGCTTTAGAAGTTACAGTTCAGTACTTTATCATCAATCAGGTGAAATCACAATCCGCTAAAGATTTGGGAGAGAAAACTACCATTCAATATAAGCAAAAGCAGATGTTATAAAGGTATTAGCATTCTCTTTAGCAGAGTCACTGGCATTAAGAATTCACATTAACAGTATCTTTCAATGCATTAATAAGTCATGTGCTCAGTAGTTCTATTTCCAGGATTAATAACTCTTTCTCAATGTTTAGTTTTTAAGCAGCAAGCTTTATACTGAGCTTTAACCTTCAGTTGATCAACAGACTCCTTTATACTGCTCCCCCCTATATTCTCCAGGAAGGAAAAACGAATAGTGCCTTAATCACTGCACTGGAGATGCTAGCGCCGCTTCCCCCAGTAATTCTCCTCCTTACTTGTATGTTATGGCTGGAATCGTCTTGCCTCAAGCTTTTAAGGGGACAGCAGACAAAAGGGGGTCGGGGAATCAGGCAGGCGAGGCCCTCACTCGAGCCAGCTCCTCAGCGTGGCACTCGAGTGAAGGGAAATCAGGGCTGGTGTCACTTTTGCTCCTCCCGCCCCTACCGGGCTTCTACTCACTCTCTCCCTACCCGGGCCAGCTCCTCAGCGTGGCACTTGAGCGGGAGGGAAAGGACAGATTTCTTAACGACTAGGGAAGCCGGCGAGCCTCTTCTGTGCTGTCCGGCGGGGCTGCTGCTCCCGCTGTCATGCGCGGAAGGCGCTCGCTCTCATGTCTCCTCTCTCTGCGCCTGCTCCCTGAAGGGACGCTACTCACGGGCCTGCTCTCTCTGGGTGCCCCTCCTTCCGGGGATCAGCCTCCAACGAAGCATGCGCGACGGCGCCTTCACTTCTCCACAGTGCGGCAGGCGCCCCCGGGGTCCCGTTCACGAAGGGAAGCCTCGCAAGGCTTCTCGGGCTCAGTGGAACCTGCGGGGGCGCTGCCACAAAGCGCGACAAGTGCCCCAGGGGTCCCGCTATCGGTGGCAAGCAGGATACAGGTTCCTCAGCTCTCTCTGCTGACCCAACAGGTGAGGAAGCTTGCTACACGTCACAGGATTAGGTTGGGGATATGCAAATCTTGAATTAGTCCAATGGAAGACCTTCTTTTCTTCACTATGACGAGTAGGGGGGATACAAATGGGGAGGCTCCTTTAGAATAAGTCCACAGAGCTCTTCCTCAGCACTAGTCCCCTATCCCTCCTTACTGGACAGACTAGGGTCACAGGGGAACTCTTAGGTCAGCTCCCAAGGCAGGGTTCTTCACAGCTCCCAAGGCCACTAGAGTTAACCCCTTCACCTATCTATCCAGGATCAGCAGGATGGGCTAACTTGGCTAGGACAACAGGACCTAGGAGGTGGGAAAGCCTTGATAGGGGGCTACTCTTGTAGAGGGAACCACCCTTCAGAATCCTACCCCTACTAGACCTCAACCTTCACTCTAGCTGCTCCTCACTGACAGACAAAATGGCTGTCCAGCATTCCGCCTTTTATAGGCTGCCCTTCAGTGGTCCAGAATGGACCAGAAGGTTCTGGAATGCCCTATGTTAGGCAATGGCCAAGTTCTGAGTGCGACAGTTGGGGCAGTTGGAAGCCACCATTTTGTGTGGTTCCAACTTTCCTGTCAGAACAGGCCTCTGGGCCTGAGGTAAAAGATTATGGGGGGAAGAAAGAACACCTATCCCCTTGACCAACACCTAAAAAAAGTAGTAGACACAAAAATATTAAGGGTATGAGGGGCAAAAAGGGGACAAAATAAAGAATAATGAGGAGGGACTGCGCAAAAAATCCAGACAGGTCTAACAGGCAAGTATAAGCGCAATTAGATAGACATAATGTGAAAATTGCTCTCTTACAGGAGACCCGCCTGAGTAAACACACTGAGGGCAAAATAGCAAGTAGATGGGCAGCTTACTGGCTGGCTTCATCTTACACCACTTATGCAAGGGGAGGTACTAATTCTTATTAAGAAAGGGGTGCCGTTCAAGACTATACAGACAAGTGTGGACACTGAGGGCTGATGGGCTCTGGTGCGAGGCAAATTAGGGATGGCGATGAGAAGCAATTGGAAGATCTAGAGGCTCGATACAAACATGCATCCACCAGGGAGACATTAGCTCACATATGGGAGAGGGTAGAGGAATACAATTCTCCTGCAGAAACAGAAATAAAATATCTGTCCAAGCGTCATGTAGCCAGAGCCTATGGTGAGGGGGGGGAGACCGGGTAGGAATTTAGCAAATAGACTGCGGGATAGGACTGATAACCCCCGATCAATCACATTATTGACACAGATGGGGAGCCACATTACACACAACACGCAATAGTGGAGCAATTCCAACGGTTATATGCCTCCATGTACTCCACTCGGGGAGGGGTGGATGAGACTGCTATGACTGAATACTTAGAAGATACGGCATGGTTATCTGATGTGCACAGGAAATACTTACGCCTGCCCATTGATGACAAAAACATTAAAGAGGCTATATTCTTTCTACCAAATAATAAGGCTCCAGGGCCAGACAGCCTAACGGCGGAGTTTTTTTAAGACCTATGCAGACCTGCTTATACCACATCTGCTAGAAATGTATGCAGAGGCTCATGACACGGGCTGTCTCCTTCCCTCTTTGAGGCAGGTCCTCATTATCACCCTGTTGAAGAAGGATAAACCTCCATTACGCTGCGACTCCTTTCACCCACTATCCCTGATAAATCTAGATGCAAAAATGTTTGAGAAGATTCTGGCCACTAAACTGCAGCCCCATATGCCCCTACTGGTGCTTCCAGGCCAGTCTGGCTTTATTCCGGAGCGCTCTGCTTCCCTCAAATTGTGCACTATTTTTGCCATGTTCCTTGTACTAAACTTTGATCTGCCAGCCGTTGCAGTGCTCTTAGATGCTGCAAAAGCATTTGATTCTGTAGAGTGGCAATATATGGTGCACATACTCCATGGAATGGGATTCCCACCTGTTTTCATTAGATGGATACAGGTCCTATACACTGACATTACAACGAGAATTAGAGTGGGTGGGGTCACATCAGAGCCATTTACTATAGAACGAGGAACTAGGCAGGGTTGCCCTCTGTCTCCTCTTCTTTTCGCTATCATATTGGAACCTCTGGCGTGTAAGATAAGGCAATGCCACAGAGCTGCTGCACTAAATTTCAACAACAGGCCGGTGGGGATTTCTTTATATGCAGATGACATGGTCCTGTATGTTCGTGAGCAGCAGCGCTACTTGTCCCAGGTTATCCGCGAATACATCAAATTTGGCCTCTTTTCAGGTCTCCAAATAAACTGGGAGAAATCAGTCATCATCCCTTTGATGCCAATCACCGCTTCGCCTCAGGTAGAATACAGACTGGTATGGTCTGAAGACCCGGTAAAATATTTAGGGGTGTGGATCCACCGTGACCCTGAGGTCGTGATGAAGGAAAACTATGGACGGGCATACACCACGTTGACGCAGCAGATTGACTGCTGGGTCTTTTTGCCTTTGTCCCTATCGGACCGCATAGTAATAATAAAAATGACCATCCTTCTAAAGTTTCTGTACCTATTTTGCAACATCCCCATCCGGCTAACTAAACATTTTTTTTAAACAATCCAAACTCAATTGCTGAAATTGGTATGGGGGAATAAACAACCGAGAATTAGTTGGCATACACTGACACTGACATACGAGATGGGGGGGCATTCAATGCCCCGGACTTCTACGCTTACTATCTATGCAGACAGGTGCAATACACATATTTCTGGGTCAGGTTCCATGAATTCATTCCACATGTGGCAGTGGAGGAGGGCGATGCCCACCCTGTGCCACTGAGCGGTATTATTACCCACACCAAGAACGAGATTAACACCTTAGATGTTACGGTGGCAGCGGGGCAGGAAATTGGGAGACGGACTTGCAGACTTCCCCTATACACGCCTGCACTGCCAATAGCAGGACATGTCGCCTTATCTGTGGCCTGGGAACACGGCCCTGTCACTGCGCTTAGAGAGGCGGGAATTACACTAATGAGAGACCTGTACCTTGAAGGGAAGTACATAAATGCTGGCGATCTAGAATATATACAAAACCCCACACCACTATTCCAGTACACTTCCTACAGACTGCGACAGGTAGTGAAGGATCATTACACCACTTTCCCTGATGAACTGAATGTACTGCAAGCGCTGCAGATGGTGATAGTGGCCCCCAATAGGAGGAAGGCAGTAACCAAACTGTATAAGTTAGTACAGGGGGACACAGACCCAGGGAGGGACAGGAGCCTAGAACGTTGGAATATGGTGTTAACCTCCCCAATTACGAGCAAAGAATGGGAGCAGATTTGCATGCTGACAGGGCGACTGACGTCGAACAGCAATTTGAGGATCATTCATCTAAAGTTCCTGCATCAGGTGTATTACTCTCCCAAAAAACTGCATAGATTGGGGCTAAGGGAGTCAGCCTGTTGTAAGAGATGTGGTCAGGATGGGGCTGGCTTCTTACATCTAGCATGGCAATGTGGGGTGGCGTTTCAATATTGGGAGAAGGTTATTGCTTTGATTCACACCATGACAGGTCAGATGCTGAAATGCACACCACTGGAGTGCTTACTAGGTTACGTCCCCCAGATTAAGGCGGTAATGATAAGGTTTGTGAGGGTGGCTCTGTTGCTGGCTAAAAGGCGAGTGTTATTCACGTGGGATAGCCGGTTGAGACCAAATGTAGATATGTGGTTTAAAGACATGGCATACTGTCAGGAACCACTAGGACTCTATGCTTAGGAAATACCGACATCCTCCAGGCCTATGGATATATGGGCTCCCCTGAGGGAGTATTTGTGGACACACCAAGAACAGAACTCTGAAAAGGCCACCACTGGAAGAGATCACGCTTAAGGCTTTATAACGTCCGTTCATAACATCCAGGTAACAAGAGCATTAACAGATATGTGTGTGTACGATATATATTGATCACTGAAATGTACCTATTATATACGGCTTAATGTTATTTGGTATGGTTCAGATGTTTGTCATACGGATGAGCGTCATTGCATTGTACTCTTGAAATGCGTTTATGTTGTATGCTCTTTCATAAACTCTCAATAAACAAAATACCATGTAAAGATGGGGATATGGAGAACGTATGGTAATCATTTAGTTATACCTGCAGAGAAAAGATTAAGGACCCAATTCAGGGAAGTATACAACAAAGTGGAAGGAAGGACAAATTGAAGAGGTACTGATGGAGTTAGATTCAAATACAGAAACAACTAAAAGGGTTAAGTCCAATGTAATTCACTAAAGTTGCATCCACATCTATTGCAGTGGTACTATCTGCCAAACCGGCTCTCACATCTATTCCTGCCAAGTGTTGGACTCCACAAATGGCCACTCACGGGCACTGTAAACAACTCGGCGAAGGCAGAAAATGACAATAGCAGCACGAACCCAAAGACCTAAAAAAGGGAAAAGAAGAAGAAAAGAAAATGACTGTATTCTATACACCCCTGCACATCACACTGTACACTTGTGCAAAAATAAAATGAATGCATCAAAATAGTTGTAAAAATGTATACTCTGCAGACATCTATACAAATCAATGACAATGTTAAAAATATTAGAAAATAAAATGCATTTAAAACATGCCTTAGAAGTAAAGCAACGGCCATATAACGTAATACATTGCATGCACCCATATGCATCACATGGTAGAAATGTCACAAATATTTCAAACAAAATGGAAATCAAATTAATGTGAAAATATTCACATAACGGCAGATTTTACAAAATCCATACGAAAATAACATTATAATAATGCAATTGCAACAGACGGACATGCATTCAAATTACAGATGTTAATGAGTTATACAAAATACATGACTCCTTAAAATATTCCCTTACGGTACAGGTCCTTTACAAACGTTGTGAAGAGGTTTGGTAAGACCCTTAAACGAGAGGTCCATGTACCTCTTTCTCCACTCCAACATTAATAGAAAAGGTGGTCTTTTTGCAGTTCATATATAATCCAAAATCATTTGCCCTATAGTCTACAGGTCGAATGCAAAGAGAATACATAAATACGGTTATTCACTTTCCAGTTAGCATATAGTTCCTGCTGAACATAATACACAATAAGGAGTGAGCAAATAATTCCTAGTTTCTGCCCGTATATTTGATATTGAATTGAGGCATAAGCTTTATTAATTAAAATTAGCAGGTCATAAGGGCAAATTCAGCGAAAATTTCAACTGGTTTTCCCTGATGCTCAGTCCGTTCCCATGCAATATCGTCCTAAAGTACAAAATGACTTGCTAAGACACATTAAAAGTGGCAGCGCATCCAGACAAAAGCAGTGGTACCCTGGACCCGACAGCAGCCAGTCAGGAACGGCTCTACAGTAACATGCAGTCATATCTCTAGTTGTGGCGCCAATTCTAGAGAGGAGATAGGAAGGTTGACGTTGATGCCTTCTGAGCAACTCCGAATTAAGGGGCATATTATCAAGAACGGTGTTAGAATTATCGGCCCTTTAGCGGCAGGAAACTGCAGCTAAAGCGGCGATAATGGGCTTGATAATACGCCCTTGAGAATTCAGATAGAAGCCCAGGTTCACATCAGAACCTGGGCTTCTATGGGAATTCACACGGGCATATTATCAAGCCCATTATCGCCGCTTTACCTGCAGTTTCCTGCAGCTAAAGCGGCAATAATTTTAACGCTGTTTCTTGATAATATGCCCCAAAGTTTTTAAATGCAGAAATGGAGGAAAGGATGCAGGGAGTAAGAGATACTGTAACACTGAGCTGCAACATTAATTTCAAATAAAATATTGCTTATTGCTGTGTGGGGAGTAATTGCTTGTGGGGGAAGATTTGAGAGGTGCAATATCAAGGGGTCATTCTATATACCACTGGGTAGAAAGAAAAGTGTTATGTGTCTAAACTTTCCAGCAATGAGGGCAAGTGTAAATAAATGCAAGATTTTGAAAAGGCCGATGTAGTGTTAAAAGATATCCACCTGAAGAGGGAGTCTAAAGAAGTTCTCTGGTAGACACTACACCAAAAAACAAATCCTCCTTTGACAAAATGTGATTACAGAATTAAAATTGAGGATGAGGTATAGGATGGATTGTAACACACAACAATCCTAGGACCAATGGAAAATTAGTTTACCTCCTGGTGATGGATGGAATAGTCGAAAATGTATTGAGGAATGATTATTCATTTCGAACATATTGGCGTTAGACGAATTGATACTTTTTTGGGAAGTTTTATAGAGTAAGGGTACGAATAGATTTGAATGAATCAACTGAAAGAATAAAAAAAAGAATGGCATATGATTTCGTCTGACACATTGAAGATTTGTTTGATAAAATAATGGTGTAACCCATTCAGAGGATGCATTGAGAGTGCTAGGGTGGACGACGCCAGGAGGGCTGAGTGATATAATTGACTCTTACTTACACCCTAACCAAAGGATGATTCCCTTTAGCATCCAAAGAGAGTTTGATATGCTGATTACATTTAAAGAATACATGAGGAGTGCTCCGAATCAACATTGATTTGGTTTAACTTTCTAAATCTGCCATTTTCAATATTGTAACTTAAAATCCGACTTTACCATTAAAGAGGATTTTTAATTACAATTTCTCTTACAACAAACCTAAATGTAATAAAGCAACCCAAGGTTGTCCCATGGGTGAAGTAGGCTTCATGGTAGAAAAAACACATTTAGGAGTTTTTCACTACCAGAACATTCAAAATGTAAAAGTACATGTTTAACTGTTTATTTACAATGCACCCTGCCCTATGGCTTACCTAGCGCCTACCTGACAGCTGACTTATTTGCATTAAAAGGGGAGTTTAAAGCTTGTAAAAAGGGTTGTATTGCCAAATAGAATTGGCAGTTTTAAGAAAACTGCCTTCAGGCTGCATGACAGGCCTGGGACAATTTTTAAGAGTCTACAAAAGTGAGTGGCACTATAAGTGCTGGAAGCCCATGAGTAGGGTTTAATTTTCAGGCCCTGGGTATATATAATACTACTGTACAAGGGACTTAATGTTAATAGTGAGAAAATCAATGTCAATATGAATATTGATACATTCATGTATAAAAACGAAATTGCATCTTTATTGACACATTCGCCCTTTGTGAACTCCACATCAGGAAAGACAAGACTTGCAAATACGTGGTTAGGCAGGCCATGAAACCCAGGCCCGAGGCTACTGATTGACGGATTATAGGTCGAGTAGCATGCAGCCAGCATGCAAAAGCGCGAACAGGAAATCGCAGATTGATCCCAGAGATAGGTGCAGCAAGTCCACAATGGTCCAGGGAGATTGGCCCCAATAACGCACACAGGTCTGGAGGGGTGTGCCCATTCCTAAAACACCAGAAAGTCAGATGCTACATGAAGTTAGGAACACTCAGCCAATCAAGACACACCACACACTGCACACGCAGTGAACACACACTCCCCAAGCAGGAAATTGGACACATCACCCACTGGCCGCATTGTATCGACGCAAGGTTAAGGCCCACCTGGATTCATGATCCACAGCCTTAATGTATGGCTCCAAAGAGGGATGTACACATCCCTTACCAAGAAAAGGATAGCCGGAAATACTTTATTGCATTCAATGAATTGTATAAAAGTGTGAGGCTGATTTTAAATTGAGGCAGCCCTTAGATCCTATGCCTGTGCTCCCGGGCTAATTGGTTAACTAAACAAACTGTTCCTGTTTTGTCAAATGCCTCTCGTCTCTTGTTTTTTCAAGGTATTTCTTGTTCAAGCAACAGTGTAAGTAAATTTTATGTGCTAACTAGTTGTAAGACAATTTTACCATGTATAAGCGATAGAGCGCACGCCCTTCAGCACTGGTTAGAATGGGTAAAGTGTGAATAGTCCTAAAGTCAACAAGAAAAAATGTTGGCAAAACAAGGTGGGTAAAAGCAAAAGGTTTGGGGGGAGACCACTCTAAGCCTGACCGCCCCTCTGAGCACTCACACCACGAATGTTGAGTTCAAAGAAAAAAGACTGTGTTGCCTGCTGTAGGCTCTCAGAAGTAACTGTTGGAGCCAGGTAGATGCACTGATAAGAAGATGTCCAAACTGTTCCCTTCTCCAGGCGCATATTGACTCGATTAAAGTGGATCTGACCATCCAACACCGAAACATACACCACCAGGCAAGCAAACTCAGACAGCCGCGGCCGGTAGCGGGAGTACTGGCCGGGTGGTGACGTGGGGAGGGGAAGGGGCAGGGTGGGGGTAGTAATGTATGGATTACGGACTTTAAAAGGTAAGTAAACATAAAAATAAATACAATGAATTTTGTTGCACACACTGCATCACCAAATGCGATGCAGTGTATGCAACGAAATTCGTTTTATTTATTTTTATGTTTACTTACCTTTTAAAGTCCGTAATCCATACATTACTACCCCCTCACCCTGCCCCTCACCCTCCCCATGTCACCGCCCGGCCGGTACTCCCACTACCGGCCGCGGCTGAACTCAGAATCATCACCAGGTAAACAGCTGATTGAACAATAGCACTGCAACAAACAATAAGGCTTCAAAAGGACCCAGATTAATGCTTTCATGCAGTGAGACACAAACAATAGTTGACAGGCAAGCCTGCCCTCCATGGCACGCTTTTTTAAAAATAGATTTTTGATTAAGCAAATCAAAGTCAAGTAACTTTATTGTTCAGAAACAAAACCAACAAATGTATGGTCAACTTGTCCAGATCTGCAGTCTTTTTTTCAGGTAAATTACTTTCCCAACACAACTTGTGATGTTCCCTTCTGACACACAGAGTAACTGAAGTGTTTTGAGGTCCTGTTCATCTTGTACTGTCAACCTGGAGCCTCAGGAGTGGCCACCTGTTATGCAGTGCCTATAGACCTCGTGTACTGCTCAACATAGATAAGAAGACACATTATGAAGGTCCTGACAACTAGGATGGCAGGATACTCCCTCATCTCATTCATAGAAACTTAGCAGGCTTTGTCAAGAGGTAGAAAACCCTTTGTTATGTGAGGATATTTCAACATGTCAAGATATCAAATTTACAGAAACTAAAAATGGCTTTAGTATGCTAGATGTGGAAAAGGCTGAGCTGGTTGTTTATGAGAGAGACCATGTGGAGATTGGGCAAAGATAAAGGGGCATATTTACAAGGGGAGTTGTGTTGTGTTACCAGGGAAGGAGTTTCATGGGTGTTGCATTGGTGTTCCAATGCAACTCCCATGGATTTTGACGCATTCCTGGATTTACCAAAAGTGATGACCTGGGAAAGTGGCAAAATGCTACGCCTTCCCAGGTGAGGCGTAACAAGGAGAAATAGCTTTATTTCTCCTTATTACTTCCTCTTTCACTGTGTGCTGCATTCTGCAGCACACAGAGAAAGAAGAATATGTCTCAGGGGATTGTTTTTCTGCTGGAAGGTGTCCTTTCCTGCACAGAAAGTCCTCCTTACAATGCAGGCACCCTTGTACAATGGTGCAAAGGTGTCTGTGTTGGAACCAGGCATGCACAACAACACCAGTGCAGGGAAAAATGGAGGAATTATTTTAAATCCCTCCTCTTTCCCTGTCACGCAGCACAGGGAAGCACAGGGCCACAAGGTGACTTGCTGCGCTACTTGATATTCTTATAATTATGCCCAAAGTCTTCAATAAGATGATTATCATATCCTCCTATTAAATGCTTATGGTTAGGATCTGAGTGCCAGATGTATCAAGCATTTTACCGGTTGCAAATGATCAAATATGCAGAATCAGCCAGTTTTCGATTGGAAAAATGCATTTCTGTTTGTATCATTACCAAATTGCAATAAATCACCATGTTGAATTGTGAATACATACTGATTCAGTATTAAGAAGGGGCGTGTTTCGGGCACCCTTCCTAATATTGAATAACAGTGGTATGTAAGAATATTTAGCGACCAAAATTCGGTTGCTAAACATTCACATTTTACAGCCTACTTCAAGTACGTGGCAACCCATTCACAAAGGGGAAGGGGTCCCTTGGCAGGAAGGGGTCCCCATGGGACCCTTTCCTCTTTGTTAATGTTCATAACACTGTCCACACACCACTGCCTACTCCTAAACAAGCATTTTCAATGCAATAGGTCCAGCAATACTGAAAGTTTGAACTATTGGCGCTTCATTATTATTTGCAATGCCAATAGCTGAAACTTTCAGCAATGCAAGACCTATTGCATTGCAAAGATGGGTCATCGCTTTGATTTTAATGGTTGTAGATCCTTTTCAGATATACGGGCAGAATATCAATTGCCTTATTACTCCTTCTTTAAATATCTCAGCTGAGGGAGTATTTGCTGATGGTTCACTGAGATGTGGAAGGCATTCACAGTGTAGAGGTTTGCCTATAATTTATTACACTTGGTATCAATTCCGCTATTAGCATGATGTATAAACTATTTTCACAGTATGCTATAGATGGCACCCTGCTATTGGCTGTAAAATGAAGGTTTCAGTCTGAGAGATTCAGATGGCTTTAGATCTATTGGATCGTTCGGTACAATCCATTAATCTTAAAATGCAGCAGAGGAGTACGCTGTGCTTTTTGTACTACACTTCAGATGTCATTCTAAAGTGGGGCATATCACCTTCTATAGACAGGATGGACAGACAAGATGCCCTAAATGTAGGCTACCGGCGGCAGATGTCCTCCACATGTTTGTGCTTTGTCCCTCTTTACAAGAATTCTGGGAAGGGATAGTTAATGGTATATGTTGCTTAGCCTCAGCTTTCCGGTACAATTATCAGTGAAAGAGAAGATGATGGGCGTTAAAAATGAATCAGTAGGAGATTCGCAGAAACTAGTTATGATTACGCTGGTATCTGCCCGACTCTACATAGCCTGAGCCAGGGTCTCATAGGAAGCTCCTAAGGATGCAGAACGGGGTCACCTTCTTAAACAAATGTATTAATTCGATCTTGCCTTCGCGAAAGTAAGAGGCTCCCTCTCCTTGTTAAAGTTTGAAAGGGTCTGGAAGAATTTTAGATGGAGTGTTATTAATGCTGGTAGTGAGTATTTGGATTCATCAGATGACATAAATCATTAGGTAATCAAGCATCTGTTACTATTTAAATCCCTTAGGCTACATATTGATGAATCTGTGTTCTGGAATCAGATCCACGCTGAGACTGTTATCTTTTAATGTTTAATTTCACAGAGTGTATATCTGCCTAAACGAGTTATTGAATTTGTAATATGACCGAAGAAAGCCTTAATAAACAACACATGAAAAAAAGCAAATGCTTGTATTACATGTAAACAAGGAGTGATCTCTAATTAACTTGAGGATGGGAAGTTTCCCACAGAAAAACTAATTTGATTCTTGAGCTGCCAAGCCCTATGTTTTTGATGTTAAAGCGCATTTGGTTTTTTTTTTGTTTGCTCCTTCATCAGAATTTATAGAAGAAAAAAACACCCTTAGGAAAGAGAAATCATGCTTTATCGCAAACAGATAGACTGCAAAACAAGAGTCCCTGTTTTAGCAGAGTGGGAGTGTATCATAAAGATGAAAGTGTGATAAAAAGGAATTGAATGCTTACAACGGCTTAGGACTCCTCTGTTAAGTACAATCATAAACGGTGTAGCATTTTGGGTTTGGAAAATACAAATCTGTACAGACTTTTTATGATTTAAGGAGTCTATTTTACTTTCTAAATTAACCCCAGGCGAGGGAGCATTATGCAGCACTGGCAGAACAGAACAGAAATAAGTATTTTGCCACAGCCTTATTTATACTTGCGAGTAAATTATAAGTATTATTGCAAAATATAAATTCCGTCCATTGATGAAGCCAGAGGGCTGGAAAAGTGACATTACAAGACTAATTAAAAAGTTGTTAAGGAGACTGCTATGTCTATGAAATAATATTTCCATTTAGTGTTTGTGCGTTATTTCAAATTATTATCTATGGAGCCAGCGTTTTAGCAAGGAACACCGTCGGTACAGCAGTGTGTTTGCATTCTATTAAATAGAGCTTTGCAAAGCAGGTATTATTATTATTATTATGCGTTCTTATATAGCGCTCGATTACCCGTAGGCATTGCCTTGGGAACCCGTCCTGGCTTTTTCCCTGTGAAATACCCGTACTGGGCATCCCCAAGGTGAAAGCCAGGCATCCCGCCGCGGGGGGGCGTAGTGGAGATTAAGCAGCTAATGCCCAGAGCTGCAGAGTGTGAACCCGTGATTCGAGTAGGCACCAGAACGAGAATTATCAAGTCCGTGGATATTTGGGCTCAAGACCCTGCCGCATCGGGAATTGAACCCTGGTCCCGGGTCTGACCTCTGCTTCAGGGTCTGCCTCCTCTAACCAGTGAGCCACACTTCTCCACCGGTACAGAGACACATATTTGTATCTAATGCTTAAAGTAACTTTTTAATTCGTGTTCCCTTGTATTTGGAAGAGAAGGGCACTAACAAACCCTTACAAACCAGAATGCATACTTTACTATTGGCAACACTCACAAAAATGCCTATGCAATGCCGAAGACCACTCTGTTCAGTCCACACATACAAGGAGGGTAGAGCACTTATGTTTCTGTTGCCAACACTAGCTATAAATAAACCTACAACACATAGATGGGAGGAGTGAGGAGAAAAGGCCATCACAGGATGTACAGTGTGTTGGCCAACAAAAACATTCTCTAAGTGAAATCCGCCTGGGAGGGAGCTAGGCAGACCAAAGTGGGTGATTTAAACAAATGCACCAACAACAACCCATTGAAGAGGAAATAACAGGTCTTCCAGACAGCACAAGCACAGTGAGGCTCGACTTAGAAATAAAAAGAAAGCTTTTCTTTTTAAATGCATTCAATTTCCCTTTAAAGGAAGAGGAGCGGCATTTAAAAATGATTGCTTTATTTAGAAGCAATCACAGTCATGATGGTCTTCTGAACCCAGCAGGCTCCATCCCTGTAGTTTTAGTGATTCCTAATGGGCGGTAAATTGCAACCTACCTCATGAATATTCATGACGTAGGTTGATGTGTGACTCACTAGGAATCGCTAAATGAAACTCCATGTGTTGCAATTAGGACAACACTATTCCTAATATTGATACATCTGGTCCTTAGTTACTAAGGGGCAATAAACCTCTTAGAAGTATACAGAGGAGAAAGACAGTGGTGCCTGATGTCCCAACTACTAGTTGTGCTAGCTGTCCAACACATGGCTCTGGCCATATGCAAATCTGCTAAGAGGTACTGTGTGGAGGAGATTAGATACACTTTTTTTTCAGTGATCATGATGGACCGATCAAGTTTTAGCCCAACACTTTTATCTACCTTGAATATATATGATAGGATATCAGGGCACAAAAATAATCTAGAGAAGTCCTCTTACTGATTAACACGTCCTCTAACTGAGTAACCTAAAAAACTGAGAAAGGAAACCCAGCACTTTTAAACTGCTTCAAGTTGACATGTGAAAGACCTAGGGATGTATATTGCCCCCTAGTGCACAGTCTTTCTGAGGCTAACATACTGCTGCTATTCGGGGATATAGCAGTGGACCGGAGAAGATAGATTGAAACACATACATTGCTTGGATGGGCACAGTAGACACTATTAAAATGAATATTGTTCCCAAATTGCTTTATGAGTTCCTGGCACTCCTGATCTTTGTACCCTTCATAAATACATGCTGGCAGTGGAAACAGCAGAGACTTACTAAACTGCTTAAAGTCCCAATAAGTAATGGGGAGAGGGGGCAGGCTTTCCCAGATGTCAGCAGCTGATATAATGTGGCCCAGATGAGAATGATAGGAGAGTGGTTTCAAAGAGACAGTTGAAGTACTAATCCTATAGGCAGCATGCATTAGCAGGTAAAACTCTCTGGGATTTAATATGGTCTTTAATATTGCAGCACAGAAGAAAATGACCTCAAAGACTGTACTGCAGCCAGATTATAGGGCAGTGTTCCTGAGGTACGAGGCTTAATAGTGAAGACGCAACACCTTATTACATATGTTTCAGCATATAAACATACATTTTAAAGGACAGATCAGATGATTTGATAACTGCAAAAAGACAGTTGGGGAAAACAAAGATGAAAGATAATAACTACTCAGACACAGGAGTCAAAAGATATAAGACACAACTTGAGCAGATGATATCATACTTTGCATGCACCAGGGGCCTGATGTCAACCTTATGCCGATTTCTGACTGGACCTCTAAAAAGATCGAAATCGAAATATATGATCTTCTGGTGGGAGAAAATAATCATGAGAGGCCTACCTGTGAAGCCATAGGAAGGCGTGTGGAGGATGTCAAGAGACAAAACAAATCAATACATTGTACATCCTTCACTACCTACGGTGACAGGCTATAACTCGAGCCAAGAAAAATTAAGGAAGCTGTTCCATGGAACATCATACCAATGTCGGAATGGGTGCTGACACCTGGGAGTCACACCACATATTGCAGACAGCAATGCAATTAAAAAAAACAATTTACCCCCCACCAGATATTTGAATAATGATCAATATTTTCTCGTCAACACAGTGATTCAAATGTTCTTAGCCAGATAACGATTTACTGTATCATAAATCACACTCTGCCAAGTTAACCATGTTACTTTGCCTAATATCATTTAAAAGAGTTTCAGATGTCAAGTTTTCCACCTTATCTGGCCGGCCACCGCTGGGACAGCCATGTGCATTCTAGTTTCACTACAGGACATGGGCTGGACCTGACGCTTTCAGAGATCAGGAAGGAAAAGGGCACCGCCAGCATATTACAGCTGGTGAAAGACTGCCGGACCAGCGGTATCCGGATTCCAGCATTGCCAGTGGTCTTGTGGCGGTCCGACCGCTGCATTCAGAATACTGCGGTGGTCCACAGTGTGGTGGTGGTTGGACCACTACAGCCAAACTCATAATCAGGCCCTGAGTCTTAAATTTGGGCTTTTACATTGCCTGCTCAGAAGTATATTAGAGAATAATTTGAACACACAATAATGCCTTAATAGGAAGCGGTATCCAAGTTCGAAACCTATTACATAGCAGTGATCCATTATGGTTTATGCCAAAGTTTCATGGTGGGGATGGCATATTTAAAGGTTAATTATGGTGGAAAATATGGGCCATCTTTCCAGGCAGACCTTCACTGAAATAACGGTATTCAAGTTTAGAAGGAAAAAGTGGGCAAATCCTTGCCGTAATGGTACATGATTGTGAGACACAGCCTACAATACATGCTGTCCAAAATTTGGTTGTAGGTCAGATTATCATTGTTAGAAATACATAAATTTTGTGTCTTAAATATTGTTTCAAAAAATAGTAGTCCATTGGGTGTAAATCTTCTATTATTAAGTCCAATCGGGAGATATTTTGTAAATATTATTTAGGACAAGGGGTCTGATGTACAAACCTAGCAAATTCGGATTCAGAAATTGCAAAAATTAAGAATCAAAATACCTTAATCTCTATTTAAGATACAATCTCTGCACTTTATTTATTAATTAGTGATTATCCCATTCATTGAATACAGATTACCAATTTATGATAAAGTGTGCATCACAAATTATTAATTTGGAGTAGCAAATTGTTAAGGTCGTAGTGGCAGCAAATGGTGATATCTCAGATGTAATAGGTCAGCCAGTAGCACTGTGCCAAAGCCTCGGAGTATAGCACACCTGACAAACACTGGATTAGAACCAGTAAGCCCAACTGAATATCAAGCCAGGAGCCACTGAGGGTGGTTAGAAGAAAAAGAAAATGTAAACTCGGTTACCAGGAACATGAAACCCTGGTGGAAATGTGTGTAGCTAAAAATGAAATGTTTGTTGGAAATACTTCTCTCTCTGTAAGAATCTGGGATATTAGTTGAGAAGGATGGAAACTAAGCAAAAAAATTAAATACTATTCTTGTCAGGTTGACCACAAAAGTTACTAAATAAAAGTGTGCTCAATCGTCTGGTAGCCTGACACAAAAGCAGTCAAGAGTACCTTAAAGGCAATGAGTAAAGTATATATGTAGCAGTCATACAGTAAAATACAACACATTTTAAATACCAAACAAATTTAGAAAAATAGAGAAAATTAAATAAAGAAAAGAATGGATCCCAAAATGACAAAAGTGTCACTTGTGGTTATCTAGTCCCTTTGAACCTGGACAATGTCACAGATTTAGGCTGATCTTGTGGGTCAGATTCAGGGACCAGGTTTTTTCCGGTGACAGTTTACCTTCTCATTGTCCAAGTCTATGGGAGGAGCCTCAGCAGGAGCTTCAAGTTTGGCAGGAGCTGCAAGGCAATCATCGTTGGTACATGGATGAGACTACCAATGGAGCTTCACCTTGGTAGGACATGAAGACATTCACAATTTGGTGGGAAGAACAGGTCTATTGTGAGGTACAGACGGACCCATTCTGAGTCTTCATTTTAGTCTCACCTTTTAGCTTGACATTGTTTTCTAATGGTGAATTTTTACATGTTTTACACTTACACAATAATGTACAGTAAAATTATTATACATGCAGTTCATTTCTTAGTACGCATTATTATAATATTATTGGTACACTCTGTCCAAGGCTAGGTACCTAGAAAGTGATTCCCTTGTATTTGGTTGTCCGATTGGAGACAGCTTTAAGGCTCCAGACAAACCATCGCATCAGTTCTGCATCTTTCACACAGTGAGATTGGAACAATGATTTTATCATATGAATAGCCTCTTTGCTACACTTGGCAAGGAAGCACCTCTTCTGGGATTGTCCTGGAATGTGACGCACTGTGACTGAGATAGAGCCCTGCTGACTCCGACCTCTAGCCTGCAAAGGACAATAGCCTGTTTTACCCTGACCAGCTTCCTGACACATCATATTGTGTCATATAGGCTATCTGGCAGAGGGTACACCCACTATGCTTTCCATAGTATAAGTAGTGTTAGTTAGGAGTACATATATTCAAAACAGACGGCTGAAATGCATCTGTTTTGAACTTTGTGCAAATAGATCTCGATTGAGATTAAACTAACGAGAGTGCTGGTCCTTACTGTTCTAGCAGCAGCGGAGCTTTACATATATATATATAGATATATATATATAGATATATATATATATATAGATATATCTATATATATATACATATATATATATCTATATATATATATATTACTGTTATAATGGTTGGACTGTATATCTTTTTCACCATTCTTGTAATGCTGGTTACAATACTTTGTTTCATCTGCTTAATAATTGCAGATCACTATTTCTTTACAAGAATACAATTGTTTCAATACATATTTGAAAAGCCATGGTGATATCTTTCTTGTGCTTTACCTTAGGCATGCAATAAGTAACAATGAAAGGGTAAATCTGTTTCCACAATTCCCTTGTGAAGAGTGGTCATGTTCGAGATTGCTGATGCCATCTGGTACCCTTGTAAGGTTAGGGGTTCAGATGGGGCACTGTGAGCTAGCTAGGAACCAGGTCAACATTTCCTGATTGTATGTTTGAAATGAGTTCCCATATTCTGAATAATATGTTGTTGAGATACACAGTCCTACTTAACTCGTAGGAACTGTATAACGTTCCCCCATTAGAGCACTGTATTGGCTGGAGACTGGTCATCACTGCATATGCAAAAAGCTTGCTCCAAATTGCGAAGTGCAGTAAACGTCTGGATTTTCACATGCAGCTCATTTTAAACTAGAAGGAGTACATTCTGATGCCAGCCATTTGTCCAACATATGGGAGCGTCCCTCTCAGGGATCAGGGGTCATTCCACTAGATATGAGCAGCAGGGCTTAGGCAGTTCTAGTTGATGCTGGACAGCTATGCAGTTGCAGATAAGACCTCTGAAAGATTGTTCTGTCCCTGTAACTTAAACAGGATGTCAATAAACTGCCCTATGGAGTCACTTCTGGGGCTTCTGGGTTCAAGGTAAGCTGGTCCGGTTTTCCTTCTTCAGGCAGCCGGTGCTGTTTCTCCTCTGAATCTTCCACTGGTCCAGGGGTGTAGTGATGAGAGGTTCTTAGGATGCAATCCTTTTACCAAGTGCCAGCCTGTGGTTGGAGGATGCCCCCTTGGTCTTAACATCCACCTTCCCTTGGATTGGCTCTAATCTTTCTATGGGAGACAAAGGTGGACAGGCTTAGGTGTGAACTGCATTTCTCAGTGGCAGGGTAGGCAGCCTTAGAAATCAGGAAGGGGTGGGCACTGCCCTCAGGCTACCCATTGAAGCTCAGGTGGTGCTGAGTTCATCCGCTCCCAGGCCATGCTTATGGGAGGAAGACCATTATAAGTGGGGGTCTCTAGTTGGCAATGGTTTGCACCTTTGTCCATGAAGGGACCCTTGCTTCTAGTGAGGGTAAGGGAGTGATACCCTTAGATAACCCCTGCTCACTCCCTTGATAGCGTGGCACAAGCAGACAGGCTTATATCAGAGGTAGTATGTAAAGCATTTGTGCACACATATGGTAATAAAGTGAAAACACCGCACCAGTTTAGAAACATAAGTAATCTTCATCTAAACCAAACAGAACAAAAGAACAAAAATCTACAATACATATTCCAAGATATCCTCAAAAATAGGTTAACCACACAGATCCAGCTTGTAGCAACAAATAACTCCCCCTGGAGCTATTATGACATTGTGACAGAAGAAAATGCAAAGTACGGTACCAACCCGCAAAGTGTTCAGAATCGGGTACTTTGGCAAACAATGAAAGCAAACACGGTGCACGGCATTGGGAAGGTGATGCTTCATTGGCACCGGGCTACGTCAGTTCCTGATGACCACAGGGGATGTGATGCATCAGTTCATTGCAACCTCAAAGGGGTGAGGCCTCGGTTCCATACTGCAATGCAGGGGAGGTGAGAAGTCACTTCTTTACTGTTGTCGGGGAGGTAATATTATGGTGGCGGCAAGGCATTGGTTCCTTACAACAATGCGGTGTTGATGGATTCAGGAAGTCACCCACATCCAATATCAGCTCTGCGATGATCAAGCACCAACGTCGATAAGGTCAGGGCTCCGGTGTGAGTTGGGGCTGTGCGTCATGAGCATCATGAGTGGTGCCCTCGGTTCCAGTGCAGGTATTTGCCTCTGTGATGACATCTGAGTCAATACGGTGCAGCGATGGAAGCCCTTTGGGGCTACGGTGAAAGTCGAGCGGTGCAGTGTGCTTTTCCAGACCGGTGCCCACGAATTTTTTGCAGGTCGTGGCTTCACATGTCAGTGTTGCAATTTCCCTTTGCGGCAACTGAAACAGCAGTTCCAGAAGCATGTGGATAGAGGAAATTAAGTCTTTGTGGTTCCTGAGTCTTCATAACAGGAGGCAAGCTCTACACCAAGTCCTTTGAGATCTTCTTCAAGCAGGATACACAGCAACGTCTTGGTTCTCTCCTTGGCAGAAACAGCCACTTCAGGCCAACCCCAGACAGCACACAGCAAGGGGCAGTACGTATCCTTCAGTTTTTCCAGCTCTTCTCCTTGGCAGAGGTTCCTCTTGAGTCCAGAAGTAATTTAACGTTCTGGGGCCTGGGCCATAATATTTCTACAGCAGTTTCCTTTAGTCTCTGGTGACAGAGAGGCTCTGTGCTCAGCCAAAACCAGTACTGTCCTCTCTGGTCCATCTTCCCAGCTGGAGGTGGAGACAGCACGTGTAAGCCAGACCAGCCCCATTCAGGTGCTAGGAAATATCCTCCCCCTACTATAAATGCAGCCCTGGTCTATTCAGCCCCGCCCTGACTCATCCAGGAAAGGCAGGACACCCTCCCACCCAGGGGCTGTCTGCAGTGAAAGCCCATCCCCAGCCTCTGTCACACTAAAGCCGGACAGTCAATCCACAAACTAGCAGAGGCACACAGGATGGCTCAGCAAGAAAATACCCAGTTTCTAAAAGTGGTATTTTTAAACAGACAATAATCCTCTTTACTAAAAGATGCATTTTAATATTCTGAGTTCAGGCATACTAAACCCATCTTCCCATCTTGTCCCAATGGGAGGTTATACTCAATAGATGTCATAAGTAAACTCCCATTCCATCCTATGGGACAGATAGTCTTTCAATAGTGAAAAATAAACAAGACTGTATTTCACTATCTGGGCATGTCACATACATTAGTACATGTCCTACCTTTCACATACAGTGCATCCTGCCCACAGGTGTACCTTTGGCCTACTTTAGGGTGCCTCACATGTAATAAAAGGGAAGGTTAGGGCCTGGCAAGTGGGTGCACTTGCCAGGTCGACATGGCTGTAGAGACTGCACGCAGACAAAGCAGTGGCAGGTCTGAGTCCCCTTTGAAAGGCTGCTTGTGTGGATGGCACAATCAGTGCTGCAGGTCCACTAGCAGCATCTAACATACAGGCCCTTGGCACACACCTATGCACTGTACTAGGGGCTTAGTAATCAAACACGCCAATCATGGAAACACCAATCCATATTCACAATTTACAGAGCATTCACTTGCACTTTGGCACTAATTAGCAGTGGCAAAGTGCCCAAAGCATCTAGAACAGCAAAAACGAAATCCAGCACCCAGCAAAAATACAGGAGGCAGAGGCAAAATGACAAAGGAGCATCACACCAAGGATGCCCGGTCTAACAAACACCCTGCTCCATACCAAAGGACTTTAATACCCATGTCTGAAAAGAACACATAACACACCACAGGAGAGCCATTCAAGGTCATTTGACCCTGGACAATGGCAGAAAGTCACAGTTGGTTTAGGCAGAACAATGCCAACTTTCTAAAAGTGGTATTTTTAGAATAGTAACTTGAAATCCAACATTACTAATAAAGATAATTTTAAGTTACAATTCAAAAGAGTGAAATAAATATTTCTCTACCCGGGAATGTAAAACATAACTCCTTTATAAATACCATGCACCCTTCCCTATGAGCCTTTTGTACGCAAATAACAAGGGCAACTCTATCAGCTCATGTGGACCAGGGTAAACTCATATTAGTAAAACAATGGTTCTGTGAAACTCATTTATTTGTGGGAACATTGTATGTATCTTGGAGAGAACCCTGAGTAATTGAACATATTTTCGAATCCAAATCTAATTACAAAGAACAGACAAAGCACAGGACACAATTAGTTTCCATCTGAAATGCATTGTCTCATTTTAAGTGTAACAAACAATAAAATATCTGCTTGCAGGACAGACGACACAGTGCATCAATACTAAATGTATTTAAGACATACATAACAATTCCCAATGGCTGTCTACACTAATCAGCAAACTCATGATACGGCTGTATGCATCAGCATGACATCCCATCAAGTGAATTTCCACAAAGCAACCAAAAGGGAGGGTTTGTTGACATTACAACCCTGTATGAATGTTAGAGTCTCTTCATGACATCGTTGTCTGACTACCAATCACCTAAATAGTGTGATGACCTATATGTCAGGAAGAACCACCAGGCTTTCAAACTATCTCTCACAGCCAGCCCACTAGCGATCCATGGGACAATTATTTTATTAATACTCTGGAACTTTGGGGCCCACCCTGGGGATGACTTATAAACATTAAAAAGGAAAATTTAGGCCTGACAGAAGGTTTATTTTGTCAGGTTGAAATGGGAGATTACAACTACAGTACAGGCTGCAGTGGCAAGCCTTAGATATATTTTACGGGCTACTTTACTGGGTGGCACAATTTGTGCAGCTGGCCACTTTAGCGTTTACTTACAGGCCCCGGGCACATGCAGGGCCAATTAATTAGGCACTTATCAGTACATTAAAAGTGCCAATTAGAAGTATACCAATTTCACCATGTTTAAGGGGGAGAACACAATCAGTTTTCCACTGAATAGCAGGTTCCAAATGCCGTTAAAAATAGAGGAGTGAAGGCAAAAAGTCTAGGGGAATACTACGGCAAGTATGCTAGGTCTCAGGCTAATCATCCCAGAGGCTAAAACAAAAAACAAATATGAGGAGTATTCATAAATGCTGTAGGGGTTGAAGGAGTGTGATAGAAATCACAAATATTGGTATAACCTATCAGGTCGAGAATCCAAGAAAAAAGATGTACCCCACAGGCAGTAAGCAGCAGCATCAGGCAGGGACATAGCACAAGGATCCCATAATCATGAATGGAACCATTGACAGAGTACAATTTCCAGCCAACGGCAGTGACTGGAGTATCAATTATGTTACAACAAAGAACACGAGGTGAGTTTCACATAACATAATGTTTAAAAATGCAATAAATGTATCTATTTAGCTGCAGTCCATCTTGGACATTGCATACATCTCACACAATGCATCATAATTAATATAGTCCTTGTTGAGTGAGACTTTCCTTTAAAAATGATTTCAACGCATAGCATTTAACTAAAAGGGAAGAAGAAAAGGCATCGTTGATATGCTCTACACAAGTCATAGCTAAGCTGTAACTGTTACATTTTTGCCCATTGCAATTCTGACTTCAAAGTGGATACTAAACCTATTTGATGCCATGTCTGAACTTTAGAATGAACATGAAATGACAATGCACATTCTGTGTACAGTGCCCCAACCCAGAGAACCCATGCCCAGGCTGAGGTAGAACAAACAGAGCAGGATGACATTTCTGCACCTCTTACAAATTGTCTTGAAATGACTTAAGCAACAGGAGAAGAAGACAGTTTTCAAACTATTAAACCTGTACAGCAACATCAAGCTTCATAGCTCGGAAACGTCTAGTAATGAATTAATGGAAATATCATATTGACATAGGTGAGCTAAGCAGGAGAATAGAGGAGCAGAGCAAAACCGGGCCTGACAGAATGTAAATCATCAGTTCAGGTATGTCTGAAGTAGGAGCAGCCGTGAATGATACAGGCCCAGCCATTGCTGCTGACTCAGATAAGAACATTCGTAAGCAAAGGCATGCTGAAAACTGTCTTCAGGCTACAGGGTGATTCTGTGGAAAGGCTGGTATTTGCAATAGCAAACATGCCAATACACAGCAAATATGCATATTTGCTGTGAGCAAATAGCCAAACCCTTGCTCAAATGACAAAAACCACTTGAGGAAACACAGAGATGTCAACATGTCTAAAATAGTACTAGTGGAAATTAAAGAAGACTCAAGTGTTTGTAGTGTGTTTGTGATGTCTGACCCAGGCACCACAAACAGTAGAAAAAGCCACAGTGGGAAGAGACAGGGAAGTGGAACTTAGCACCTCATACAGGGTACAACTCTTACTATCACAAGACACAACCTGAAATTGTTTTGATTTGGTACTAAATAAGAAAGTTGGCAGGCTCAAACTTGCATTTATATTTGTGTTAATTATAACAAATAATGAATACATAAACATGGTCCAACACAAAACTATTTGTATGTATACATTTATATTTCTGTTGCATGTACCTCACAAATAATTTTTACCTCCTTGCCAACCTTTATTTTCCCAGTCCTAACAGAGTGGCGTTTTCCTTGTATATAGCACCAAATTGCTATTCAAGCCAACCTCCAGCATGAGAATTGTTTAAAGCCATTCTGATTTCTTGGCCCTCCTATTCCTCGAAGAACTGAGTTACTCTAACCACTTCCTATTATAATAAGTCATTATTAGATTTGTGGATGCTCCTTTAACTATATTGGGAAGATTTGATGAGAACTGGGCTATACCGAGTAATACTAGGGTCCTGATTTAGATCTTAGCGGGACTCCCATTCTCCCTCCATTGGTGTTTAAAAGTTCTCTGTGAAACTGACAGATTCCCACCCACCCTATTTAGAGATGGGCTGGCTGATCCTCTGCCTGTGTTGACAGACTGTTTTCCATCGCATAGGTGGCTCACCTCGGATGATGCAACAGACTCCTCCACTGGCTAACATTACTCTGTCGCCGCCAGGGTTGCAGGATTGTGCTGAATCTATTTAGATTTCTTTGTTGTGCAGGCATTGCCCTAGTAGTGGATTCCAGATTGGACGTTTCCGTCATAGGCACGTCAAACATTGTACTATTTCTGTGGCTTTTGGATGATGTTAGGATCACACACCTGATGTGTTTTGGCTAACAATGTTCATGAGTACTTTTGCTGTGAAGTCAGGTTTTTTCTTGCTTCCTCACTTTCTGGTTCATTTTTTCTTTTCAGTGAAGTCGGGTTTTTGCTTGTTTTCTCTGCTTCATGATCATTGTTTCTTTTTTTATTTCTTTTTTTGTGGGTTATCAAATTTATTTAAGTTAATAATTTGATAATGGCAGGGAGGAGAAAACCCCGTTTTACTAAGGGAGGATTGTCAATCATGGTGACTGAATTGTAGCCACTATAGCCCAGAAAAGGCAAATGTGTGCCAGAAAAGTGAATGCTGTAGGAAGCAACCTGCTCACACAGGAGGAAATTAGTAAAATGGGTCCCTCATACTTGACCACTAGATTCACACCTTATGTTACTGTTAGAACTCTCGATTCCTCCTCAGCTAATTTGATTAAACCTCCCCTATTTAAACTCAAATCTAGAGGTGACAAGTCCCTGGCCAGTCTAGGTGCAATAGCATGGAACATCTTGCCTACACAACTAAGGGGCATATTCTCAAGGCGTTCTTGCCACGGCAATGTCACTTTTATTGACGTTCCCTTGGCGATAGTGCCAGAGCCCTATTTTCAAAGCAGCGTTAACCCACCTAACGTGGCTAAAACCACGTTAAGTTGCTTAACTCTGCTTTGAGAATAGGGCCCCTTTCACGCTAAATTTAGAGTGAAAGGGAGTGTGCAGTGGTCGTACTACCGCAACACCCATTGAGTTTGACGCTACCGCCTATTATCAAGGGCGGCGATAATAGGAGGTAGCGCAAAATTTAAGTCCTGGAAATTTCCCGCCTTAAGGTGGCTAAAGAGGAGAAAACCTTTATTTCTCCTCAATTTTTCTTTTTCCATGTGTGCTGCATGTAGCAGCACACATGGAAAAAGCAAACTGGCATCTTTGGTTTGTTAATGTACATGAAGGGACACCTTCCTGTGCATAAACAAACCCCCCTGCTCACAGACACCCTTGCGATCTGGTGCCAGGGTGCCTGTTTTGGCGATAAATCGTGAGATTTATCGCCGACGATGTGGGTAACGCCAGTCTGCACCACATTCTTGTGAATAGGGTGCAGACTGGCGTTTACGGAGTGGCGGTGAGAGGCATTAATCCAAGGAGGATAATGCCTCTCACTGCCACTTCTTTGAGAATATTCCCCTAGGACTCTTGGAGGCAGAGACACTCGTCAGGAAAGCGCATTAGTCTTGGATCTTTACAGCCCCAGGCTCCCTCTATCACTCTTTGGTGTAATCGATAGCGGTCTAAATTATCTACTCATAGCCGCATGGCACCAAGATGCTCCTGCCGGAGTGACCGAGCGCTTTATAAATGCACAAATCAAATCAAATATTCTCACTCCAATCTGTGCAACAGTAGGGAAAACGTTGGACTTCCCAGGAGTTAAACTTACTTTTCTCACTCCAAACAAGACAGCAGTAGAAAAAGCATGGCATTTCGGATGGGCAAAATCTACTATTCCCACTCCAGTCTGTGAATCAGTAGGGAAAGCATTGGATTTCAGAGGGGTGAGATTTACTATACCCACTCCAAACTTTGCAACAGTAGGGAAAGTTTTGAATTGCAAAGAGGTCAATTTTACTATTCCTACTGCAGTCTAGACAACAGTAGGAATAGTACTTCACTTCAATCCAATTACGTTTATAAATAACGCCATGGATGTAGAAAGAGAATTAAGCTCTTAATATAAAAATGTATAACTATCATTAAATAAATATATATTATACATATTCATATATATATATATATATATCAATTTCAAGGCATTCTGGAACTTCCAATATATGGCGAAAAAGAATGCACAAACTCCTCTTCGTGGTAAAATGAAAAGATATTTATTACTCCCTTCTGCCTGCCATGACGCGTTTCGGCCGATGAAACGGCCTTGATCACATACAGCTGACTCTGCGAGAGACATTTTTAAAGTTGCAGCACCCACATCATGTGATAATAGACATAAAGGATATACTGTCAAATCAATACAATAAACTGCAATAGATAAACAAGTACATACTAAAACTGTTACACATAATATCACAGATATGTAGCAGAATTATAAATAGTATTTATAGCACACAACCTGATAAAAATAGTGAAGAAAAATGTTAATGCAGTGATGAATGAATGAATGAATGAAATATGATTTATAAACGCGCAACTTAGCCCAGTGGGCGTCAAGGTGATAATGCTCACATACAAATAAATGCTTAAAATGCTTAAACATTGCTCCACAGTGCAAACAGTTTAAAAAGGCATAGAAGGGTGTTTCCTAAAAGAAGAGAAAGTTCATACTAGTATAGATACTACATGTGTTAAAAACACCCCTAGTATGCCTTCAAATATAAGGTACCCAACATAACATGAAAACAGCCTGAAGGGTGAAGATCAAATTTAGAATTACTGCTTGAATGTAAATTCATACAAAAAAGCCCCTTCATTCATATACTGTCTGCTAATAATGGAAGGGGGTACCTTGATAAATTGTGTTCACTGATGCAAATAAAAGGATGTGCAAAACTGCAGTTAGAAAGAGAATAAATATAAATGTCAGTATATCCAGATAATGACCCCCCCTGGGTGGTTGACCTAACTGTTCCTAAAAAAGCCTATTACTAAAATGTGCACAGATTGCCATAAAGTGCAAAGGTGCTAACAGTGTGCAAAAAATTGCCAAAATCTGAAACGTGTGTGCGAAGAAAATACCATAGGCTACTAGGTCATGGGGGAGGTATGAGTAAACCAAATAAATGCCATGTAGTAAGGTGCAGGCAATACTAATAAAGAAAAAGTAATGTGCGAGGTGCCCATTAATACCAGTACAGGAAATATAAATATGTACAAAATAAACAGCTGCACAACAAAGCTGATACTATACTCTAATGAGGAGAGTATGAATGCACTAAAGTATATTATTATTACAAGAAAGTATGGAGGTCTTCCGTGGTGTTCAATCCAAAGGGGCTTTTACTGTCCAGTTCTATAGTCATGCGGGTCTCCAGTTGCCTCAACATGCGTTCTCTATTGCCTCCCCATTTGAATTTAGGGATTGCATCGATCACAAAGTACGAAAGACAGTTAAGGTCATTTGCATGGGTTGTTTTAAAGTGACGTGCCAGCGGATAGGTGACATCGGTGTATACGATTGCTCTCAAGTGTTGCACTTGGAGTTTGGTGATGCCTACGTAATTGAGGCCGCAAGTGAATGTAAGGACGTAAACCACATATTCTGTGCAGCAGGTGTAATGCCCTCTGATTTGTACAGGTGTTGGACTGAACAGAGTGCTATAGTGGGTCCTATTGACTCCGAATTTGCAGGCCCTGCAAGAAGTGCACTTAAAAATAACCTTTAATGGGTTGTAGCCAAGTCCCTTTGGAAATGACTTCAGGGCTGCTTCTGACCAATTGATTCCTCATGGAAACAGGCCGCCTAAAGGTGATGGTGGGTGTATTGGGGAGTCTAGGTGCAGGTACTGCGTCAGTTTTGAGTATTGGCCAGTTCTTGTTGATGATGGCCCTGAGCTGTTTGTGTTGCCGATTGAATGTGGTGATGAGGCGAGGTGCACTGTTGTCTTCTCCCTCTGATCTTAAAAACTTAAATGTTAATTAAAAGAATATTACTTCTCTGAAAAAAAGATATTCTTGTCAACTATATTTGTACATCACAAAATCTGTGTATCTTGATATTTATTTGCTGATATTTCTATCTCTTGATTCTTTTAGATTGATATTTTCTTCAAACAACTATCAGCAAAGCCAGCTGAAGTTGTGCCGGTGCTAACCATATGCTTCTTCCACCTTTACATAGGTAAGGGAATCACAGGGTTAGCTGATCAGTAGGGCTGTGGATCCTTTCGAGGGGCTGAATACTGATTAATGAGCAGATGCTTTCATGTATTTTTCAATAGATTAAAGGGGTATGGTAGGTTAGACAAGCAGGGGTGTGGTAGGTTAGACCACCAGGCAGCAGTTAGCCACAATCTGTGTATATGCCAATTTCATTTTTTCAAAGGGTGCATAGTAATGGATTTTTTGGGGACTGCCAGGTGCTCAATTGAGAAGGAAAAGATTTATTGGGGTATTGATGCACTCTGACAGTGAGCCAAGGAATTGTTTGAGACACGAGGATCAGTCTTGACAGCCCCTTTTTTGCCTCTTCCAAAACAAATGTGACAAAACCCATAAAGCTATTCAAGTGAGTAGCAAGAAAACTAAAATACCCACCACTTCGAACGAAACCACTATTGTCAACAAGTGAGCAAAGCAAGTATCCCCATCACATATTAGACTATTTGCCGTGACCATTACAGCCACCGATCTGGCCATCCAATCTACCATCTACCACCTACCTTCCACTTTCACCTATCAATTGTCCAATCCAGCTATCCATTCACCCACCCATCCAACAATCCATTTTTCCACCATTTCATCCAACATTGACCATCCATCTGCTTCTACATTCATCCACTCAATATTTATCTTTCAAAACATCTGCCTTCCATCCATCCATTTTTCATAATGCCATCCATCCAGTGTCCATTTCGTTCACCCACTAATCCATAATTTCACTCATCTTTTCACACTACCTTCCATTCTACTGTCCACCTATCTGTCTTTCCATCATCCATTCACCTTTTCCTGAATGGAACTTTCAAGTTTCCACCCATCATTTTACCTGTGGATCAATCACATTTGCCCTACTTACTCCTTTGTTCTTTTCACTCTACCTTTTCAACCTACCTTTCTTCCTATAGTGGTTCCTTAAACATGTCACTATACTTTCATTTCACTGTTGCTTCCTATCTGCTACCTCACTCTCCTAGTTTCCAGTACCTTGCTGTCCATCATTCTTTCTTACACTTGTTTCTCCCCCTCTAATACAATTTCCAACTTCTCTGACCTTTTTCCATGCTTTCATCACTTCTTCGTCGTCTTCAATAAAATTAATTACAATTAAATTAGTTAATTTTTCATCCTCTAACCTCCACCCCTTGGTCCTGCCCTTGGATTCGCTTAATCATTTTTATAACTTTTTTGTCTACTGAAAGATGAGGCTAATATAACCAAACAAATTGTTTAGTGGGACCAAGAATATCAGTTCCAGTGGTAACCCTCACTTTAGCTACTGAAGCGGGGGCTCCCGACGCCAATGATGTTAAAATATCTTATATAGGTGCAATCAGCACACAATTAAACAGGCATAGTTTTGAGAATTTTCGGATGTGCAATAAAGGTTTCATCACTATTTCGACAATAAACCACAAAGACTTAGAACAGACGTTTTTATCTGTAAGTTGATTTAAAATTGTAACAATATCTGTTGTTCAACACAAAATAATTTAACAGGGTAGAGAAAGGAAGGAACAGGAGGCATCCTCTACCTTTGCAGAAAAGAAGAATTACATGGTGAAGAGAAAGCATGGTCTGAATGATACCGAGTGTGAAACCATAAATTCAAAATCATCTACAACCAGAATATCTACCGTATGTAAATGCTTCTCTATAAAAATGTTGATACACCTATCAGGCCAATATCAAGCACCTGATTCATATATGTTGGTACTGTTCTTGGAATCACACATTTAGGGGCAAATTTACCAAAGGGTTTCATGATTTGATTTGATTTGGTTGTAAGATTTATATAGCGCACAAATGTCCGGAGGCGTCTAGGCACTGTGTGGAGTAGTCTGCCAGATCGTAGGATAAAGGTGAAATTAGTTAGAGAATAGGCAGGTTTTTAGCGATTTTCTAAAAGAGAGTAACCTTGGGCTGTTTTTGATCTCTATCGGAAGCGAGTTCCAAAGTTTCACTGTGCCCAGAACAAAGCTTCTTCCTCCCCAGCAAGCTTTCTTGTATATAGGAGTCTGGAGGAGTTTACACTGAGCTGAGCATAGATTTATGGGTGGCTGATACCAAATGAGATGTTGTTTCATGAACGCGGGTCCGGTTCCATGCAAAGCTTTGTATGCTATACAGAGAGATTTAAATTCTGTACTCTTATTTACAGGGAGCCAGTGGAGTTTCCTTAGGCCTTGTGGTATAGACTGGAATTTAGATATATCCAGCAGCAGTCTGGCGGCTGCGTCTGTGCCCGCTGGAGTTTAAGCATGTATTGTTTTTGGGGGCCTACATATAAGGCATTTCCATAGTCGAGTCTGGCCATGGCTAGAGCCGTTACTAGTGTGCGCAGTTTCCTGACTGATTTTAGAATAAGAAAAACCAAAAAGGAAACCTTGCTGATCTGACGTTGAAAGGTAAGTCTGTCATCAACAAATGAAGCCCAGTTACCTCATCTTGCAGACTGGGGCCAGACGAGTTCCCATACTGTGAGGCCACCAGTTCTTTGCTCAGAATGAGGTATCAGATCCTAACAGGAGAACCTCCGTATTGCCTCCGTTTAGCTTTAGGCAATTTGCAGTCATCGATTGATGTAGGTGGGACATACATTGGCTAAAGCAGTCAGCGGTTTCCTCCGAGTTGTTTGAAATGGACACTACTATTTGAGTATCGTCCGCGTAGGAAACCAGTGAAAAGCCAAATTGCCTGATGATGTCAGCTAAGGGGGCCACATACAGGTTAAACAATGTAGGGCTCAGTGAGGAGCCCTGTGGCACCCCACAGGGAAACGTGAACCACTCTGAGCAAGAGTCACTAGTCTGCTCATATTGGAACCTGTTTTTCAGATGCGATTTGATGAGGCTAAGAGCAGTATTCTTGACACCCGCCTCTTTGAGCCTTTTAATAAGAATGTCATGTTTCACGGTGTCAAAAGCCGCTGATAGATCCAAAAGGATCAAAGCGGCCTTGGCACCAGAGTCCAGTATTGCCGGAGCTCCTCCGCTGCATTTACCAAGGCAGTCTCTGTGCTGTGTCCCTGTCGGAAACGGTATTGTGAGGAATCCAACAGGTCTGCCGAGGAAACAAATGTGGAGAGTTGGGAATTGAGGATTTTTTTCCAAGACCTTGGCTAGGACAGGAATCCCAGAGATAGTTAGTGGGGTCGCTGGGATCCAGATTGTTTTTTTTTTAACAAAGGGAGAATTGAAATGGTTTTCCATGCGTCGGGGAAGATGCCTGAGCAGATGATTTCATTCAAAAGGAAACTGAGTTCCTTGCTAATGCTGTTGGGTGCCATTTGAAAGGTTTTAGGTGGGCAGGGATCTGTGGGAGCTCCGGATTTTGTAGAGCTTACTACCTGCAAGATCTGTTCTATTCTTGGTGGAGCGAAGGAATCCAGAACTTTGTTGGAACCTGGGAATGTTATGGTAGGAGTATCTCCTGTACAGCCAGTGCACTTGTCTGAGAGAGATTCAAAGATAGTTTGCACTTTGTTCTTAAAAAACCCTGCCAGTTGGTTGCAGAATTCCACACTGCTATCTACTTTTGGTGGTTCAGGTAGTTTAGCAAGCCTCTTGAGGGTTGTAAAGAGTGTTTTACCAGAGTTACCTGCCTGCCGTCACTCTTCCGCCACGCATTGGGGCTCAAGAGCGACGCAACTCTTAAGTTTGATTTACCAAGCCATGCAAGGCAACTGAGAATTTGCTCCCTAGGGGACAATGTAGAGTTCAACAAACCGTGCTATAGAGTAAACATTTATTGTATAGAGGGTACATTGAGTCTTATGGTACATTGAGTCTCTTCTGCTGATACAGAGAAATCCAGGGTAGCAGTTGAAAATAAATGAACATTTGCCAATGGTCATGGAATGAGTGTGGTGGAAAATCCTCCCTCAATTGGAACCTATAAGACAGGAGAAGAAAAATGAATTTGGTAGTCTTCTTTGAGTAATAATGGCACTATTTCTTAGTAGGTCCAATTATGTCTCAATGATTTAAACAGAAACATTAGCACAAAGCACACATACTTCAATTAGGAGAAGGGTATGAAGCATTCATCAGTACCAAAAATGTGAAACGTAGAAAATATAACAGAATAAAATCCCACTCCAATGTATAAAAAGAAAAGTATATTGCAATGAACAAATAGACACGAAAAACAACCAACATCTGATGTAGGGATCCAGAGATATGATTTTTCAAATGTATGTGTTTCAGGATCCAAAAGGCACAAAGCGCCAACCATGGGTATCTGGTTGTGATAGACTGTGTCAAAGACAAAAGTTACGGCAGACTAAGATGAAGCAGGGGTCGGATATAGGGACCAGGTTTGTCCTTGGACCTATTGATTTTCCTTGATAAAATTCTTCATTGAAGAGGTCATGGTGGGTCAGGGTGCTAGCTGGATCTAAAAAGGGACTCACGGATGGAGGATGGGTGAAGCACAAGACCTTGGTGGGATCTTCGGTGGGCAGGTAGCAGCTCCCGACATCGATAGCGGGCATAATCTGAAGTCAGGCCCAGGAAGGTGTCACCATCGGCAGGGTGCTGCTTGGCATTGGTTCAGTTGAAGTCCTCTATATTCTTGCTTGGAAACTCTTTCGAAAGTCAGAATACTTTCAGGAAGGCAAACAAGCATGTGGAGTGCGACCAGATGTCAGCCGTCCATGGTAGCCTTTTGTTCTTTTTGCACAAAGTTGGAAAAGGGTTTTAAATCATCCAGTCTTGTAGTTGGTGATGGAGAAAGAGTGTATTCTAACACCAGCCAAGGGTCCAGAAGCTTTTGAGCACCACTTGAGAGTTAGGACATATCTGCCAGAAGCCTCCAGCATGGTCCAGGGTAAATTCACTTGTAACTGGTCGCAGGACTAAGCAAATATTTTGACTTCTTACAGAGTTTTTGTTCCTGGATCTCTACAAAAGGCAGCCCACTAGCCCTTGAAGTCCACTCTTCTGTCCTGGGCAATAGTGGGGAGCAGGGGCAGCCCTTGGGATGTCTCTCTAAAGGTTTAACAGCAGGTGCAGTTCTTCTTGTGTCTACCAGAGGCCTAGTGGTATTCTGAATAGGGCACTGAGGGTGCCACTCTTATGCCCAGTGCCATGCTTTGGGTGAAAGAGGCTCCTGGCCACTCCCTAACCAATTAGGTAAAAGATCCCAGCGGTGCCCCTACCCACTTTTGCAGTACTTCTAGTGTGTTTTAGTGTAAACTATCCGACAGTGCCCCTCTCTACCTAATACCAATATGGTAGAAACTTTTTCCTTTGTGCAGAGCTCTGGGGACACCCCTGAGGTGTGCCTTGGGAGATGAGAACCCAGTTCTTGAGCAGGTTTTCCTACCACTGGGATGTGTGCCACTCTGGTTCCTTGACAATGGCAGGGGCAGACCTCAGTGTGAGTTACATCTGCTTGTGACCAGGAATGCACCGTTGAAGCTTGTGCAGTTGGTGGGCACACCCCCAAGGGAATCCTGTCAGTAGGAGGTCACAGGTCTGCCCACCCAGGTACTTTGTTCCCTTTCCCCCTTGCAGGAGGGCAGAAGGCTCCCAGGTGACCCTTAGGATTTAACTCTGGAAAGGCTCAAAGAGAATTTAGGCAGGAAAATGCCACCTTTCTCAAAGTAGCATTTTCAAAATAGCAATTTGAAATACGACGACAGTTAGATTAGACATTTAAATACTATCAATTTGAGTCCTTGAAACATATTTTGAGCTATTTCCCAAGGGAAGTTATGCATTATAGGGTGGAATAATGTAACCAAGTGCTTTTGTATAGGAGAGTCTCCCTTGCCACAGTAAAAAACTTACTTTGGAGATTTTTCACGGCAACAACACTTAAAACGTAAGTACAAATGCCCTACTTTATAAATATCATACACTCTGCCTTATGGACATTTAAGGCTTCCCTTAGGGGTTACTTATAAGCATTAAATTGGAAAGTTTAGCCATGGCAAAAGGTTTAGTTTGCTAGGCTGAATTTGCAGTTTTAAAACTGCACACTCAGGCTGGAGGGGCAGATCTGAGGACATGCTTTCATTGTCATTTAAGTGGTGGTAAAATAGGTACTGCTGTCCACTGGTGACATTTAACTTGCAATCCCTGTGTACACTGGGTACCTTATACTAGCGCCTTATAGGTAAGTTAAATGTGGCAATTAGATTTTTTTTTAACCAATGCAATAAGTTTTATGGGTCAGAGCACATAGCACCCGGTTAGCAGGGTCCCAATGTACAGAGACAAAAACGAACAGCATCAGTTAAAAAGTGGGGCTGATCATGCAAAAAGATGACTTTTTTTACAAAAACAATGCAAAGACATCTAAATAACTAGTCTTGAAGATTTCAAGAATTTTCATCAAGGTAGAAATGAACAATACACCAGACATTTTTAGGGAATCTTTATCTCTGAAAGACTGGATCAAGCTTATTTTCTTCTACATCAAAAAGGCAGCATGAAAATGCCTTAGTGCCAAAAGATCAACTACATCCGCTTTTTAGTTTTATTTGTATTCAAATAAAGGCAACAGTAAGTCCAAAATTGCGGTATTAACAAGATAACTATGTCGCAGACATAAACAAAAAAATAAGCTCCATAAGCGACTGTGGCCTATAGTTACTAATTAAAAAACGATCAATGGAGGAATCCGGATCGTTAAGGTATGTGAGGGAGAGGCCAAACTCTTCATATGAGCAGTGCTGGCGCACTTACAAAGCGTATCATACATCTATTAGATTCAAAGAATGCGGTGAGTAATCATCGTCTCATCTTTTCTAGCTTGGCAGACCCAACAAGGCATTCACAAACAAAGATGGACGCAACAGTACCAGAACAACAGGGTACAGAAATAACAATGTATTTTAAAACCCCCAAGTCTATTATTTTGAAGGAGTAAAATATTATAATGAAATGATACTAAAAGGAAGAAGAAAAAAAACTAAAGTTGGGATGAAAAGTTATTAAAAAAGGAACAACAGAATGTAGCATTCAATGTAACTCAACTGGGGGTTGGTTACAGATTCGCCCTTTGAATACATTCCTGCACAAACATAATCCTCATACCTTCCTGCACAAAAGTAATTCTGAGACGCTTGTTCCTCTTTTTACGATTGCTTCAGAAAGCAGCACATATGGAATTAGACAGTCGAGGATAATGATACAATTCTTTGTGGTGGGCTTACCATTTTGGCGCAAACCCACGTTTACTGTCTTTAATAAACTCAGGATTGTGTAAAAGCCCATGTGTGGATGCACAGGTACTCCGATCGAATGCCTACCACAACTAAATGGAAAGCAACACATGGCAAGCCATTGCATTGCCTTACATTTGTTAACAAAGCCCACAAGCCAGAGCAAATTGTTCCTTCCGTGGCTTTGTAATTCCCACTTAACAATTTGCGTTGCCTTGTGACGATGTGCATCGGGCAAGGACAAAGCAAGTATTCAGTAAATCTGGCCCCAAATGTCCAGGTTATATAAATAAAAACCAACCAGGGGGCTCCTGTCAAAAGGATTAAAATCCTACATTATGATTTCAGGGATGTGTGAGACACGATGGCTAGTGTTTTGCTTTCCTGTGTGGTCCAATGATTTTCATAATTGTGCTTCCAGAGTAGAGGAAGTATCGTAACTACAAGGCAGACTAATGCAAATATCTCAAGGGGAGGTATAGATCAAATGCATTCTATAAATAAAAAGGTGGTCAGGAGCATGAAAGGCATTGTGTACCATGTACTTATGGTTAGTTCTTTTTCAGACCCATAAGTTGGCAGCGAATCGAACAAAGCACTGGGGACATATATTCTCTATATCCTGCATGACAAAGGACCAATGGTGTACACATTAGGGATTATGTACAAGGTATTTTGGGGACCCTAAATAGGTTCTGTTGGCTGAATGATAGTTGGATGTCAACAGGTGTTTGCAATATAAATTTGTTATGTGGTCGTGACAGAAGCGTCTTTTTACAGGGTGTGCACAAGAAAAAAAGACAGCATTGACCGTTTTCAGGAGTTAAAGATTCATCGATAATTGATCCTGCATTGTTACTTCTCCATTCCCTGGCCCAGGTTAGGGATCTTCCTCACTGGTATGACAGATATCAATTAATCAGAAGGAAATTTGTTCTCCCAACAATCTCTGTCTTAGTCAGCTGGATCTTTATATGGTCTGGGTTCATGTAGCCATCAATCTCAGAAGGCTTTACTTTTATCTTAAGAATATTTGAGACTTTTCAGCAGATTTTCAGGGCTATCCATATCCTTAAGAAAGCCAGTTTAGAAGGATGGCTTAACTTGGTGAGCAGGATGATAATGATAAAAAATAGATGATAATGTGCTGTAATGCCGAAAAACAATGGGGTTGTCTGGGTATTCTGGATGTCCATAGCACAAAACTTTAAGTAGGGTCAGAGGCAATGTTTAAAGACCTACTGGGATAACTTGCCCCAAGCAAACTACACAAACCAAATTATCCCAGGATCTACACAACAATAGAACGCCTAAGATATTTTTCTTGATATTGACTACCACAAAGTATAAATAAACAAAAAAAATATTCATTAAATTTCCGATTACCATCACTCACCAACCTGGTGACATGCTTCATCATCTGGGTCTCCTCTGACAGTCAACCTAGTGACTTCAAGGGCTACAACTCCATCATAGTGGTGGAGGAGCCCCAGGATGTTTTCATCTCTATATGAAAATCCCTGTCTAATTTACCAGATGTGGGCAGTGGAGTGTATGGGAAATGTGTGCAGTGCAATAGTGAAATGTGAGATTAAAATTGGACTACGGTAGACCCAATATGTATTACTGTCCACCATAACCCAAACTAATAACAGTGCAAAAAGGACAGTTTCAACAGATAGCGGTCTATGATAATTAAGTGGTCGATAATTAAGTGGTCAACATGTTTCAGCACATGCGGGCAACAATCTGCCCTGTGCCTTCGTCAGGACCTATCACATTTGTTTTGCTACTGCAACAAGTGAAAAATAAAATGATGTGCCAATACACTTAAAACGGTTGGAAACAATACAACCTGATCACCTGATTTGTGGTGTTAACAATTTTTCCTCACCAATGCACGTGTATCTTGAGATATCAAGAGACGGTCGGCTCGGATGACCCTCTTGAGGTACAGAGCGGTGCCTCCTTTGCCCTGAGCTGTTGCCAGGTGGGGTGAGGTAATTCCCTCAAATATTCGAGATATCTCAAGATACACAAGTATTGTTGAGGAGTAATTGTATACACAACAAATTAGGTGATCAGGTTGTATTGTTTCCAACCGTTTTAAGTGTATTGGCACATCTTTTTATTTTTCACTTGTTGCCCGCATGTGCTGAAACATGTTGACCACTTAATTATCGACCACTTAATTATCATAGACAGCTATCTGTTGAAACTGTCCTTTTTGCTGTGTTTTTAGTGTGGGTTATGGTGGACAGGAATAAATATTGGGTCTACCATGGTCCAATTTCAATCTCACATTTCACTATTGCACTGCACACATTTCCCATACACTCCACTGCCCACATCTGGTACATTAGACAAGTATTTTCAAATAGAGATGAAAACATCCTCAGGCTCCTCCACCGCTATGAAGGAGTTGTAGCCCTTGAAGTCACTAGGTTGACTGTCGGAGGAGACCCAGATGATGAAGCATATCACCAGGTTGGTGAGTGATGAAAATCTGGAAATTTAATGAATATTGTTTTCGGTTATTTATACTTTGTGGTAGTCAATATCAAGATAAATATCTAAGGCTCTCTATTGTTGTGTAGACCCTGGGCTATTTTGGTTTGTGTATTCTGGATGTCCATCTTGTTTTCCTTGCTATTACTAAACTGAACAGGACTAAAGGACCCTCAAAATAAAGTGTGTTGCCTGAACGTATTTGAATAATTTTTCTCCCGTAATTCACCAAAAGCATAAAATGTGCAAAAAAGATTATCAGCATTATTGTGCCGTATTTGTCTGAAAAATTCGTTAAAAGCTACAAGAGGATTTCATGCATGTCCACACTTCAACAGAGTGACATTGAGAAAATTGAACAGTACACATACTAAAATGTTGGGGAGGCTGCCAACTGTGGCAAATAAAGACAAGTGCTAATATTCGGGGTGCCCTGACAGAATCTGTAATGCTGCTTAACCCCTTCCATGCTCATGACGAGCTCAGCTCGTCATGCAGTACACTGCTTGTGTGCTCATGACGAGCTGAGCTCGTCATGAACAAAGGGAATTAATGAGTTCCAGCGCTGAGGGGAATTGCTGTAGCATTGATGGTGTTAAGTAAGATGTGCAAATTAAACATTTTACCGTATAAATATTATATTTAGAAAATTACATCAAAGTTTAATTGTGTAATAATGCAGTTTGTTAGAAATGAACCGCGTTGAGGGTGATCCACTGGTGTTCATGGCTTTTGCCTAAGACTGCCATCGATACTGCATTTGAAACTTGCGTTCTCTCTGCTCAGACATGGGAGCAGGGAAAAACATTGTTCCTAAGTAAGTGCTAAATTACACCCTAATGCATTACTTTTATTCACTCAGAAGATATCCATTTCAGAAAGTGAAATAGAGGATGATGATCCACCATCTACCTCACCTTTCTTACCCTCTCTTGGGTTTCTACAATCCTGAGGAAGGCAGGGGAATGCAGGTACCACTGAAAGTCATCCCTCTGTTGGCTCCTGCTCTGTGCAGGCCCTCAGCAGGCAGAAGATTTCTGTGTCAGCTAGCTGTGCCTCTGTTAGAACCTCTGTCTGAATTGGGCTTTAGGGAACATTCCTAGTGCTGGGAAGGAGATTGAAGGCTTGGAGAGTGGCTGGGAAGGAGGCAAGGGACATATTTTTCTTTAGTTCAGGTGGTGAGAGAGGGCCTGCCAGTTAGTAGTAGATGATCTTGGCAAACCCCAAGACATCTACATTTAATGTTGGGGCTAATAATGTTGGTGGGGAGGTAGAAACTGATAGGTATTCGCTTTCTGTCGGATCCCTTTTGTGCCTACTTCAATCACGGTAGTTGTAGCCGCACTCCAGTTCAGCAGTTGTAGCCCCCATTCATGCCTTTGGAGATCTAGAAAGTTGTAGCACCTGTCCTGGTCTCCAGGTATCACAGCTGATTGTGGATGCTGTTGGCAGGACCCCACTTGTCTTTACATTTCTTATGGGAGTTACTGAAGATGGTGGCAGGGGTGGCTGTCAATATATATTATTATTTTTTTAAGTAAAAAAGAAATTTGAAAATCTGGATGTTAAGTTAGAGGGAGATGAAGAAAGGTGGCAGGGAAGCAAATATATTTTGTGAATATATGAGTTCTGGGGGAAGTGGAAGTGGGGTATGTGGTGCAGGTGTACCCCCATAACACCTATGACTGTGCACAGCTGACCCACAGGAACAGCTTACAGATGGTAGACCCTTCTTGGAAGGGTATTCCCTAACATACATGTAGGTATAGATTTCATGGCTTATGGTTCTAGGTACCCTGAGATCACAGGACTAACTACTATAATATTTCTTTCATCGAAAACAATATATACTTTTTACTTTACTTTTATTATTAAGTATTAATATGAGTAAAATTACAAAAATGCATCTGAATATTAAATCTATTTCCCAGCAATACATTTGACTTTGGTAGTCCTAATAGACATTATTCAAGAACACCCCTTTCGCATATCTGATGCCGCTGGAGATGTCTTGTTTAAAACTATGGCCTGCGTTGCCCTTGGCCACGCAAGTGGACGTAAGGATGATGCAAAACCTAAGTGAGATTTATCAAGCTACACAAGGCCACTTTGCATGGTCCTGCATGACTTGATAAATCTGGAGTAACACAAGACTGCGCAAATTGCTGCCTTGCGTTACTCTGCCCCAGGGAGGCATTCCATGGGTGGAGCGTTGGTGTTGCCATGCATCCACCCATGAATTTGGGTGCTTCTTAGATTTACCATCAGTGGTAAACCTGGGATTGGGCCTAAATGCTACGCCTCCCCAGGGGAGGCGTAACAGCAAGAAATATCGGTATTTCTCCTCGTTTTTTCTCTTTCTACATGTGCTGCATTCTATAGAAAGAGGGAAATGCCTCTGAGGATTGTTTTTGTGCAGGAAGGTGTCCCTTTCTGCACTAAAACAATCCTACCTACAATGTAGGCACCCTTGCACCATGCAGCAAGGGTGCCTCATTTGCACAAGGTAGCACATTGTACACCAACCAAAGTAAAGGATAAGAATGCACCATATAATATTAAATACGGCGCACATTTCTGCCCTTTCATGCAACAAGGTGCATTGTGCTGCGTGAAAGTATGGTAAATCTGGGCCTATGTTTTTTGGTTTGCTCCTACTCCCTAGCAGGAGAAAATCCTGCACTGTCTATCATAAAATTACTGCCTGATTGATATCCTTAATAGCACATGCTCTTCATGCTGGGGTAAGAGTCTGAAAAAGTGCAGCTATTATTGCCTGTTTGTTTATATGGATGGATAAAGACCTTCATGATATTGCCACTAATGAAGCTTTCAATTGCAAATGACCGAACACGCCTTCGCACTGTCTGGGCAAACCCATTAGAGGCGTCATTTTTGAGAAGTTCACAGAACTGAATAGCTGTTCTGCACAATTATAGTTAAGTGGCGAGGGCAGATGCAGTTCATCTCATCTGTAATCCCTGGGAGATTGTATTGGGTGTCTCTATTCTCTCCCCATATTAAATAAGTAGAGGTCAACAGTTTGTGCATTCCGTTATATCAGAGTTTTATTTAACATTATAGACACAGTTTATAAAAAAAAGAGTATATTAGGGCGCCCTTTATCCATAATGAAGATATAGAACCTTACATGTGATGTCAAAATCATCTAACATGTAATTTAAACATGGATATATATTTATGCCTATGCATATTTAATCTGTTGGTATGTTTTGATTCTAAACAATCTTTTGTTTTTTTATGCAGTATAAATTAATGTGTATTTCAAACTGGTAGTTTCTTAATTCAGGGCAAGTTAATACAAGTTAAGTCCCTGTTTTATCCCCTCATTCCGAGTCGTGCAGAAAGTGGAAAATCACATGCAAAAGTAGTTGTATAAGGTTTTACACTTTGTGCTCTTTAAGGGAAGAGCATAAATAGTGCTTGCAAGGATGTAGTTTATTAATTGGGGTGGGTGTAAGATTAGACTCTACCCCTAGGATTAACTTGTCAACCTTGTCAGGGTAAAAACAGTTCTAATACGTTTAACCTGCGCTCAACCCCCTGGTTGAGCAGACCGGAGTAATTTAGCAAAATGTGTAAATTATTGAGCCAAATATAGCATCCGAAGTATGGAGACACAATGTCAGGCTCTATACACCACCAAGGAAGCTACAGGCAAACTGATGAAGTCTTCATAATTCCCCCGGGGCTCACTCAGGAGGAGGTCCCAGGGATTACCATGTCCGAAGTGCTATATGCAATTAGCAAGCTTCCCTTTGATAAAGCGCCGGGTCTGGATAAACTACCGGAGGACCTCTTATGAGGGAACAAAAATATGAGGACCTTACCTATGGGTTTTATTTAATGCTATTATGAATGGCATGGCACTCCCTGACACCTGGCTTTGAGCAGAAATTCTCCCAGTGCTTAAAAAGGGTTCACCTCTTCTAACTACTAATTATAGACTGATCAGTTTGATTGACGTTACCCAGAAATTGTTTGCACAGGTATTCCTTGACTGCATCCAGGTGTGGATGGAAGAACAGGATTCAGAAAAAACACCTCTACCGTTGACCAGATATTTAGACTACAATCTCTTTTCTGGGAAACGGTGACAGTAGAGGGTGGCAGCATATACCTAATATTTGTGGATCTGAAATCGGCTTTTGATCTCATGCACAGAGCAAAACTATGGGGTTTACCGAGAGATATGGGGATCCCCCCTACCTCCTTAGCATTTTTATGACATAAGGGAGCCAGGGTCAGTCGTGCAAGCTCTCCTTATTGTTAGGGCAACTCCTGTCGTGAGATCCTCCCTTCATGGGCATATCCGACATTAGGTTCCGCCCGTCTTGCCAGATGGTGCCTCTGACCCTGGCTCCCTTACGACATTTTAAGAAAATTGAACCAGTGTCCAACAGTAGCGACAAATGACCCTGCCCTTTTTAAGGACTGGGAGAATTTCTGCTAAGAAAGGAGGTGGTCTGCATGTATGCAGCCGGTTTTAAATTCCTGAATAAGCGCACAAGAAAAGAATAAAATTGATAATCTGTGCATCTTATTTCAGTTTTTTACTGTATTGGGTCTTGTTTTGTTTTTGGTAGTTGCAAAATCACATAGGGTGTGTGTTTTTTAAAATCATTTGATCACTTTTTTGGGGGCACATAAGTTTTTAGCAAACTGGTTGCCGATGATGATAAAAGTGAGCATAGATGATGAGTACCAATCAGAAAGCCCTACTGGTGGTGCTCACATGAGGTGCCATTTTGCTTTTTTCACTGTTTTTGAAATATTAAACACATTTATGGGTGGTTTGTTTGGGTATATATAACATTTTTGCCCATCTTTTAATAATTGATTGGGTATGACTGTCATTTGACAAAAAACACCATTGTATAAAAAGAAGGCAAATAAAGTGGTGTGACACTACCTTGCAAGTAAGATGGAATGACCAACGTAGATATAAAAAGAAAAAATTCTACGTCCACATTTGAGATTTGATAAGCCTTAGGGAACAGGTCTTGTGTGTATTTGATAAATTGAGAGGAGGGCAACCTGTTCCTTGTGTTCCGTCTATAGCTCCTTATTTTACAGAATAATGCATTGTTCAACCAACTCAGAAAGGTGAAGGATAATAATGCCCCCAAGTTAGCAGGTAGTAGGGTTACAGCTATGATGTTTGCTGATAGCACTCTTTTACTTTCCAAGTCAGCTATGGGGATCCAGCAGACCCGTGATAGCTTTGTTGCTTTCTGTAGAACCAGGGGTCTGGAGATTAATACACGGAAAACCAAATGTATGGTCTTCAACCCTGCCAATAAGTCCTGCTCTAACCCCTGTTTGAATGGCAACATGCTTGAAAGAGCGCTGGTTTTTTATTACTTAGGTGTCACCTTAACAGAAAACCTGGAGTGGGGGCCTCAAACGGCCAAATCAAGCCTTAAACTTGCTCAGATTGTAAGAGGATTCGTAAAAATTTATAGAACTGCCACCTATAAACCAATAGCTGAGATCGACAAAGTACAAGCCAAGCTGCTACATTATATGGGACAGAATTATGGGGGCATTCTACTGCTAGTTGTTTAATTAAGGTAGAGAACCACTTCACGAGGCAGCTGTTAGTAACCCTGGGCATAATGGGCGTATCGGGCCTAGGCGGAGGTCCATGGAGTTGTGAACAAACTACGTGGAACTCCGCTCCGCTCGTTACATCACCCGCCTCCACCCCCATATATTAAAAAGTAATTCTACAGTACTTAAAAGTAAATAAAAAAGACTTAGCTGTACTGCGGCGTCCCCGGGTTGCCCTCCTCCTCTTCCTAGCCATGTGGGTGATCCTTGAGAAAACTGCTCATCCACGCGCTCCCACACAAACGCATTTCTTGCAAGAAAGCTCCATGCCTTTTCGAATAAAAGGTCCAAAACTCAACCTGGAGGATGCCCTGCCTGGAACTATAAGGAAGAGACAGAGTTACATATCTTTTTTTTGTCCTGGCTATAAACTACCTACACAGTGCTGCCTCATTCAACTCTGCAGGAATTTAGGTTTCGTACATTCTGCAGAGGCATTTAGAGTCCTAAAGTACGACACTCACATCCCCATTATTTTTGCTGTATCTAATTTTTTGACCTTTATGTGGCATGTTCGCTGGACATTTTTAAATAAGACATTACGGCCTTAAAACTTGTATTGTCTGTATTTTGTTTTATCACTTTTTGTACTTATTCATTCCTTTTTAATGTTTCAATGACAATATCTTGTGATTAAATAAGTGTTTAATCTCTGATTGTGTTGTAAACACAAGTTGCTGTTTTAAGTGATCCCCAGGCAGTTTGATTTGGAAGGGTTGAGTTTGTACTTGCCTAGAACTATTCCCTGGGAAATTCTAAAATCCACTTTATGATCACCAAATTTGTCATACTGTACAGTTATTATTTGGGACACTTTTTACCCTATTGTTTTTATATGAACTAATTTTACGCTCATGTATTATCTATGGTTCACTTGTGTATACTCCTTCGGGAGAAAGTTGTTTTTCTGATTATGTACTTTTATGGCCTATGGGACTGAAATAAAATTATGGTATGGAATGGTAAAGTATTTAACTGTAGCAATAAAAGTCAAAAATCAGCACAATCAAAAATACCACAACCAATTTATAAAAAAAGATAAATGTTTAATGGCAAAAGGACACCAAAATACCACAAATCCTAATAGGAGAGCCAGAAGTATGGATGTTTACCCCCACACCATGGGAGACAACTTCAATTGTGTAATGGTCATCCGTTTTTGTTTAATTTTGGGTTTTGTTTTGGAAAAAACGAAAGCAAGTCAAAAGTTGGCTGTCAATCAAACTAAAGATTTAAGGCAAAACGTGCAGAGGAAAAGGAAAACAATCTCCAATCAGAAGTCACTGATTGTGGTTGACTGGGACGGAGGTAAGATTTCAGGACAAACACGTTGGATTAGGGGTTAGATGCACCAAACGGGACATCAAGGTCAACAATATTATCTTCAGACACCTAGTCTCTGAAATGGAAACCCTCAGTGGAGCAAGGTTGCAGGCCTTAATCCTTGAAAGTCCTATTGAAGCTGGTTAGCTGTTGAATGAGGCCCCGCTGCACTAGTTGGTTTTGGTAGGAAATGGTCTAAGTGTGATCAACTAAAATTTCGGGGCCGCTAAAGTCTATGCATCTGGTGGATACTGTTCGCTCCTTCACTTGATCAACATTTTTTCCTTTGGACTTAGAAGCTAGTTTACAGTTTGGCACAGAGGGTAGTCCCCTTTCAGTCAAACTGTTAGTCCGCCCGCCTGATTAGCAGTCAGACGGACCTTATATACGCTGACTACAGAGCCTACTCTGGCTTTGTCGCTGACTTATTCCTCCGACAGCCTGATGGAGCACATGAATGAACACATTTATATGATACCCACCCACACCATGGGAGACAACTCCCATCGAGTGGTGGTCATGAGTTTCTGTTTAGTTTTTGTTTTTTCAAAAACAAAATCCCACTCTGGGATTCTGTTATTGGAAAAACAAGTTAAAAGCGGTTGTCCATTAAAATTTGAACACTGTGACAGCAGTTTCTGACAATGTTAAGAGATGTCTTCAGGCTGGAGATCAACTCTAAATCAAGCCCTTAGTCATTTTTATGTAGCTCAAAATCCTCCAATGGATTAAGCCTGAAGCTGTACCCAGCAAAGTCTACTTGAAATTGGACAACTTTGCTGAGAGGCTCTGGCTGAAGCTCACCTTGAGAAAATAACTCACACCACCAGAGCCCGCCAGCATGGTCCAGTTCAGTACCGATTGGACTTGTCAGCTTGGTAAAAAGGACTCTTACAGCCTATTGTGTCCCTATAACCACAAATGGAGGCCAGTCAATTGACCCTGGAGTCCAGTTCTTAATCCTGGGTACAGCTGGGAGCAGGTTCACCGATGTAGGTCTCCACACAGCTCTCAAACAGCATGTCCAGTGTTGTTCTGTTTTCCATAAGTCCTAAGAATGTTCTCATGAGCTGTGGTGAGATGCCACATTTCCAGGTTGCACTAGCCAGTGGGTGACTGCTGATCACTCCCTAACCCTAACCGATGATAACACAGTTTGCAAGGCAATTCGTCAAACTTTTTAGCACAACCTGTTTACATTTCTACAATCTATCCCACATATCACAAATATGAGTCAAATCTAAGATGACAGCACCTTTCTGCCATTTGAGGATGGTCCTGGGGCAGTGAAGGATGTGTTCAGGGAAATGAGCAGTCCCCTACTCTTCTAGTGAACAAACAGGTTCTGGTATCAGTTCCCCCTCTCATTGGGCTGGTGCCAAGGTGAATACAGGGAGCCCAGGAAACAAGAGGCTTCTCTTCTCCACGTCTCATTTTACAATTAACTATAAATGGGCAGGCCTCACCCTGGTCTCCTTTATGTTAATGAACTTCTTGATCAGCCCAAGATATCCTTTCAGAGATGCAGTCACTCACCTCACACCCATGTCTTCCTGCTTTAAGGTCTATGTCATTGTTTCTGCTCTGCGATCTGCTTTCTCACCTTATTAAGGGGAAGCACTGACATTTTGCTCACGTGGCGGCTACTGCCTTTTGCAGTCAAAATTTTTTGTGGGGGCTAGTCACTGGAGGTACAAGACCAAAATAAATATTGCAGGTACCACTTCTAAATAAGTAATGATGCCTATGAGGGATTGCCTGGCTGCTACTTTGTGCATCTGTAATGTAACTTACATAGGTGCAAAAAACAAAAACCAGCACTGTATCTTGCTTGGATTAAGTTGTTTATTTAACTTCTTTTTCTTTTACTGAATTTTTCACCTTGTTTAAATCCTTAGCAAGGTCTCAAAATAAGGATAGCATTCCTTTTTAGCATACATTTACAAACAAATAATACAACATTGCACTAAACAATAAACCATAACACAGAAATCAAAAAACATTTTTGTACATTAAATACAGTTGTGCGATGAAACACCAATTGCCACATTATATTTTCACCAAACTTGCAAAATTTTCACTTCATTACGAGTCAGTAGGTCAAATTCTTCACAGAATCATTTTCATGAATGCCAAACATTTTTTCTAAAAATGCCGACGCGTTTCAAGTTCCAATGCCACTTAAGGAACTCTCATCAGGGCTTCTGTTATTTCCGAATTGACTTTGGTGTGGATTTCTTCTAAATAAAAAATACAGACAAAAGCTGTGTGTTAATGTGTGTGAAAAACCTCTACTCTTGTAGTGCCATATATCTCTACATTAAGGAGTTTACCTTAAACTCGATGCATTTTTGTAGCTGTGAAAAACTGCTTGAGGGTACACTTCTTTCTTCCCCAGGCAGGACGATATGGAAGTGTTCAAATGGATTCTACAAATTAACATTGTAGTAATTAAAAGTCTATTAATACTCTGTATTTACAGAGCTGTAAGTAATCCCAAACCGAAAGAAATGGCACTTCGTACCTTTTTACTTTGAGGTTTGATTTGTCAGTTCATTAATTAGTCTGCTCTCAAACTCGTTCCTTCCTGGAAGTAATATATCAAGTTGTTTACTATTGCAAACATAGTTAAAAAAAACACTATGTAGCATATTGTAATTTTTCTCCATTATGCATACCTTTTCAAATTGCAACACTGGTCGTGTCTCTTTGGCATTTCAGCTTATGCAACATTTCTTTAACATTTGGTAGCTGGCATCCTTCCAAATATTATGTTTCTGACACAAGCACGTGACTCGTTAGTGTTGTTCAGCTATCTGTGTGATACCGTATTAAAAAGACGAGAATGCGAACTGCGACTCACTATTGCTTCTTTGTTATGGAAGCAACGGCAGCTCCGGCCGCTCGTGTTACCGTGTCCCGACCAACTATTGTAGGACGTGCCGTCCTTTTTTCTTCTCTTGTAAATACGGACTTCCGTCTAGTTCTCACTTGTTTTCAGGGAATACCATCCCGTTGCATTGTCGGATGAATAGTTTTCTGTATGCTGCATTATCAATACTTCCCCAAAACCACGATGCGAATACCTTAAAAAAATGAGGCTATCAAGTGGCTATACTTAAGAAAGTTCACGCATCTCGTCTTCTCTTTTAAACACAGACTTCCACTTTGTTCTCATTTGTTTTTTCAGAATACCATCCCGTTGCATTGTGGGATAAATAGTTTTCTGTGTGCCACATTGTGAACACTTCCCAAAACCACGGAGTAAATGCCTTGATTACTGGGGCTATCAAGTGGCTATACTTTAGAAAGTTCGGACATCTCGTTCAATCCAGTAATGGTGCAATTGAATTTTAAGATCAAATATGCTTCTTTTCTCAAGAGCATTTCCTCTACATCGTTCAGGAATGTCCATTTCAAATCGTATGGGCCATGATTTTCTTCCAGAAAATGTGCCACCATGGGGGCATTTGGAACCTTTTTGTTTATTCTGGACAGATGTTGGACATTGCGCTGGTTGACTTGTTGGCTTGTCTTCCCAATGTAAACCTTCGAGCATGGGCACACTACTGCATATACGACATTCTTTGTTTACAATTGGTGAACTCAAGATGTTTCCACTTTATTCCACTATTGCAGAATTCTGTACCTTCAATAGTGATGTTGCACACTGAACAATTACCGCATCTGTGATGACCCTGGAACGGTTTCAAATTTAGTTGTGATCCTAAATCACTCTTCAGCTTGTTAGATGGTAACTCTGCCTGTATTATTTTTTGGCCAATTGAGGAATTTTTCTTATAGCAAATAGTGGAGTGGCAAACCTGCATTCCATATGTTGTAACATGTGCCAGTTTTTAAAATTATCTGTCTGAATTTGTTGGTTGCAGGGCTGTAAGTGGATACGCACACCAATTTTTCTAGCGGATTTTTTATTTTCTTTTCTAACAGTGTCTCACTTGGGGTAAATCTGGCTCTTTTTAAAGCATGACTCAGGGATTTTTTGAGGTAACCCCTTTCTTTCATCTGTTGACAAAACTTTCCTGTATGGATCTCAAAGTCTTCAATCATTGAGCAGTTCCAGCAAATTTTTAATAGCTGGCCGTAAGGCAAATTGTCTCTTAATGCACGAGGATGCGAGCTGCTGTAATGTAAAATCGTATTCTGATCTGTGTCCTTACGATGCAGTGTGGGGGTCAATATACCATTCCGAGGTATAACATCTAAGAACGTCATGTCGGTGGTGCTTATGGTGATAATACATTTGATGTCCAGATGCCTATCATTTAGCCAATCATGGAATTTATCCAGATCCAACTCAGTGCCCTCCCAAAGGCATCAAATATCATCGATGTATCAATGCCATTGTGTAATGTTTTTAAGGAATGGATTGTTGTTGAGAACAAATCTCTCCTCATACTGCGCCATGAAGATCACTGCCATTTCCGGCGCAAATGGACATCCCATGGCAGTGCCCTTTATTTGCAATGCTATTTCACCCAGTCGCAGGACAAAGTCTGTTGGTACTCTATGGGGTCTCTCTCTTTTTTCCAAATATATTTCAATAGCTTCCAGTGCTTCCTCCTGTGGAATCTGTATGTACAGGCTGGTTACGTCAAATGAAACCATCCAATTGTTCTCACTGTTGAACTGGTGGGCTTCCACTTTCACAATGAAGTTGGTGGTGTCCCTCAAATACGATGGAACTTCTTCAAAATATGGTTTAATAAAAATGTCAACATATTTGGCTATTGGTTCCATGACAGAATGGCAACCGGAAACAATTGGTCTGCCCAGTGAATTGTTTAGTCTCTTGTGTATTTTGGGCAAGAATTAAATAACAGGGACATGTGGATGTTTATTGCATAGGTACTTATATTCTTTAGGTCCAAGGAAGCCTTGATCGAATCTGTCTTTTAGGATAACCACAATCTGTTCTTGAATTTGCTTTGTAGGATCTTTTTGGATGGGACAAAACCATTCTACGTTGTTAACTTGACATCTTCCTTCAGCGAGATAAGATTCTTTAGGCCAGATTACAACTGCACCGCCTTTATCTGCTTGCTTTATCACTATTGTATCTTCTTCCTTCAGATCACGAATAGCTTTTTGTGGCTGGGTCGTTATATTCTTTTTTACAAAAATTGTCTGTTTTTCCAGCTGACAAATGGATGATAACACAACTTGTTCAAATGCTGCAATTTGGTTTGGAATACTGTGTAAAGGTGGGTTAAAGTTAGATTTATTCTTCAGGCCTGAGTGTTCCCCTGTACCTTTGTATTCTTTTCCAGCGAAAAATGCCTGCAGCCTTATTTTTCTGAAGAACTCGGTTGCTTCGATTTTCATTGTTGTATAGTCTGTCTGTTGATTGGGAACAAACTTCAAACCCAGCTCTAACACTGATAGTTCACCTTTGGTCAGTGTCTTATCTGATAGATTAATAATTGGTGTTGTGTTCAAGATTCGTAATACTGGCGTCTGGTTTTTATTTCCCATGGTTGGGTTTTGAATCTTACTCTAGGTTTTACTCCGCCTTTCCCAAAAAAAGAGTTTTGTCTTATTGGTGGTCCCTGTCTTGAATCCAATTCTCCAGCAGAGTCTGAAGATGAAGATTCTGAGAACATCAGGAAGCAGTTCTTGTATCTCCCCTGATAGTCAGACAGAAATCGTCCAGATTCTGTTTTGGTCTAAAAATCATCTTTCAAATAAGGGTACGTAACTTCTAAATGGAAGGCTTTCGTGTCCCTTTCAAACTTGGATGTTTTGAAGCTGACTGTATGATATTTAAAAGTTAATATTTCCTTTTCAAATATCTCCAGAAGGGTATTATCTTCAGTTTGCGTATGGTTATCTTTAATAGCTTGAGTCAAGGTCTCCAACTCATCAGCTTTCTGACGACAAATTCTCTGTGCTGTCTCTATAGTGTGAACCAAAAGGTCCCTGCTGCATTTCGTACTAATGAAACTGAAGCCTTTTTCGTAGTCCGGATCCTCGATGAAAATAACGGGGACGTTTTTTACTTGAAGCCCCCAAGGGATTGTTCCAGCTTTGAGATGTTGCAGTAAAAAGTGACCATGTAATTCTGTTCTTATGTGTTTTTATGTAAACGGATCAATGCATCAGACTCATTTTGCTGCCTAGCTGAGGCACTTAGAGAGCTGAAGGAAAAAGGAGAAGGTGCTGTAATTAAGTTTTGGATGTGATCCTCACTGAAAGAAAGTGTATCCTTCTCTGCCATACTTAGAGTGGATAGACCTCACCTATCCACGCAATGATTTAATCATGAATCTTTACTTATGTATTTTTTATGTCAAACCTTCGCAGGTAAAAACCTGCTCTATAGTTAAATCAAAAGGATAGTAGTCCCTGAGACAGTAGCCAGGTAGGGCCTGTTTAAACAATGATACCAATGAGGGATTGCCTGGCTGCTACTTTGTGTATCTGTCATTTTACTTACACAGGTGCAAAAAACAAAATCCAGCACTGTATCTTGCTTGGATTAAGTTGTTTATTTAACTTATTTTTCTTTTACTGAATGTTTCACCTTGTTTAAATCCTTAGCAAGGTCTTCAGATAAGGATAGCATTCCTTTTAGCATACATTTACAAACAAATAATACAACATTGCACTAAACAATAAACCATAACACATAAATCAAAAACATTTTTGTACATTAAATACAGTCGTGAGATGAAACACCAATTGCCACATTATAATTTCACCAAACTTGCGAAATTTTCACTTCATTACGAGTCAGTAGTTCAAATTCTACACAGAATCATTTTTATGAATGCCAAACATTTTTTCTAAAAATGCTGACGTTCCAATGCCACTTAAGAAACTCACATTAGGGCGTCTGTTATTTCAGAATTGGCTTTGGTGTGGATTTCTTCTAAATAAAAAATACAGACAAAAGCTGTGTGTTAATGTGTGTGAAAAACATCTACTCTCGCAGTGCCATCTATCTCTATATTAAGAAGTTTACCTTAAACTCGATGCATTTTTGAAGCTGTGAAAAACTGCCTGAGGGTACACTTCTTTCTTCCCCATGCAGGACGATGTGGAAGTGTTCAAATGGATTCTACAAATTAACATTGTAGTAATTAAAAGTCTATTAATACTCTGTGTCTACACTTCTGTGATTAATCCCGAACCGAAAGAAATGGCACTTCGTACCTTTTTACTTTGTAGTTCGATTTGTCAGTTCATTAGTTCATCAAACTCGTTCCTTCCTGGAAGTAAAATATCAAGTTGTTTACTATGCAACCACAGTTCAAAAAACACCATGTAGCATATTGTCATTTTTCTCCATTATGAAAAAACAACGAAGAGAGTGAGGGTTTTACCACAACGTGGAGGGGGGTACTCCTGGTCCCCTTGACCCAAATCTGTATAAACAAAGAGAGGAGTATCACCAATGGACCCAAGGAGGTCCTATTGGTAAAAAGGGTGAGGAAGGGGGAAGATCAAAAGAAAATTATTCTTTTGTTAGAAGACCCCTCACTCACCAACCTGGTTGGTGACATGCTTCCTCATCGGGGTCCCACCCGGACAGCCGAGTGCCATCCGGGTGTGCTGCGACACCTGATTACAGTGAAGTACGTAATTTCTCGTGAATGTGGTGAAAAAAGTGAGTTAAAAACTGGCCAAGTATAACTTCAAGGAAATGTTTTTATTCTGAAGCTACTGGACAGTATTAAAAACAGTCTTGCGATACTTCCGTAGGTTAGGTTTACCGATAGTATCTATGTGAGTGGTCTACATGTTTCAACCTGTGAAAATGCCAGGTTTTCGTCAGGACCAAGAGAAAAAGGAGACCCAGGCGGTATACACTCGCTAAGGTGTATCCAACCCTTGGCCCCAGTGTCCTAACTGTGTGCTTACAGTTAGGAGTCCTTACATCCAAAATTAAAGGAAGGAAAAAAATGAAGAACTCGTAATTCGAGTGATAACAGCCTCATGGGAGACAGGGTCCGGCTGAAGATCCTGAAGCACCCTTGTGCCAGGAATATTCTGTAGGCTCTTGTGCCTAAAAGCCTACCACCGTTCCCCGCTGGACCCCGATGATGAAGCATGTCACCAACCAGGTTGGTGAGTGAGGGGTCTTCTAACAAAAGAATAATTTTCTTTTGATCTTCCCCCATCTTCACCCTTTTTCCCAATAGGACCTCTTGGGTCCATTGGTGATACTCCTATCTTTGTTTATACACATTTTTCTCCATTATGTATACCTTTTCAAATTGCAACGCTGGTGGTGCCTCTTCGGTGTTTCAGCTTACGCAACATTTCTTTAACAATAGGTAGCTGCGTCCTTCCAATTATTATGTTTCTGAAACAAGCGCGTGACTTGTTAGTGTTGTTCAGCTATCTGCGTGATACTGTGTTAAAAAGACAAGAATGTGAACTGCGACTCACTATTGCTTCTTTGTTATGGCAGCAACAGCAGCTCCGGCGGCTTGTGTTGCCGCGTCCCGACCAACTATTGTAGGACGTGCCGTCCTCTCTTCTTCTCTTGTAAATACGGACTTCCACTAGTTCTCATTTGTTTTTAGAGAATATCATCCCATTGCATTGTGGGATGAATAGTTTTCTGTGTGCCGCATTATCAATACTTCCCCAAAACCACGATACGAATACCTTAAAAACTGAGGCTATCAAGTGGCTATACTTTAGAAAGTTCACACATCTCGTCTTCTCTTTTAAACACAGACTTCCACTTTGTTCTCATTTGTTTTTTCAGAATACCATCCTGTTGCATTGTGGGATGAATAGTTTTCTGTGTATCGCATTATTAATACTTCCCAAAACCACGGAGTAAATGCCTTGATTACTGGGGCTATCAAGTGGCTATGCTTTAGAAAGTTCGGACATCTTGTTCAATCCAGTAATGGTCCAATAGAATTTTAAGATCAAATACGCTTCTTTTCTTAATAGCATTTCTTCTACATCGCCAGGGAGTTTCTGAGGATGCTTAATATCTGCACAATGAATATTGGGGAGTTGAACAATTGGAGAAAGAGGTAACGGCTAGGATATTTTGTTAGGTCAAACCGGATTGATATGATCTGTTTACAGGAGACCCATCTCCCATGGTAAAAAAAAAACATTTATTGGGCCTAAGGGGTTATGACCTTCTGGCTTGCTCCTCCCAAACATACACAATTAGAGGTGTAGCAATATTGGTAAAATCGACAGGGGGGAAAGCTAAGCGCCAGATGGCGGATGCTTTAGGGAGATGGGCGTTGGTAGAGTTAGAAATGGGGTGTACGATCTGTACAGTTTATGGCTCTAACCAAGGCGATCCTCAGATTTTCAACTTCTTGGAGTCAGAATTAACAAACTGGCCTAGTCCAATGGTAATATGTGGGGACTTTAATATCTCAGTCGATCTGACCAATAATTAAGCTTATACAGGCTGCAAACCCAGGGTCTTTCGTGCTCTCAGTTCACTAATGAAATCACATGAGCTAGCGGATGTATGGGGGAATAAAGAAACAAATAGAGATGGATTCACATATTTCTCGTGTCCCCATAATAAATATACTAAATTGAATTACTTCCTTATATCATCTACTGAACTGAATAAGGTTGGTATTAAAAAGTTACCTAAACTGATATCAGATCACAACCCGCTAATTCTACAGTTTGATATAGGTATCTCCACTAGTAGCTGTTCCAGGTGGATTTTTGAGAGGAGGCTATTAGCGAATCCATATTTTGTAGAACACTTAAGGAAATGGTCAACTGAATATTTTGATATGAACCGTTACAGCACCAATAGAATGGGATGCATTTAAAGCTGCCCTAAGGGCAGATACTATGAACTTTTCCGCTAGAATTAGCAAAACAGAACGAGAGAATAATGAGAATTTAATTAGCCAACTTGCAATCGCGGAGGAACATCATATACGGGATATAGCCCAGGGCAAGGATGCTACTGAGACGCAGCGGAGGATTCTGGTTATAAAAGCAGATCTGTCTAAAGTGAAAGCAGAGAAAGCTGCAGCTGACTATTAGACTAATAAAGCCAGTCTTTATGAGACAGGGGAGCAGGCAGGTAAACTCTTAGGCCTAAGAATTAGACAGGATTCTAGTAGGAATTTAATATCAAAGATAGAAGAGGGTGCTCAGGATTTTACAGAGCCGGAAGATATCCTAAAGGTGTTAATTTCTATCAGAAATTGTATATGGAAGAGACACAGAGTGTTAGTTCTGGTATAGATTTTAAGGATGAGGGTCCCCAGCTGGCTGTCACAGAGAGTATGAGGCTTGACCGGGACATGAATATAGAAGCGGTCTTGGTAGCTATGCAGGAGCTTTCATCTGGGAAGCCCTCGGGGCCAGACAGTATTCCCCTAAAGGCATATAAAAGTTTACAGAATGAGATTGCTGCTATATTATTGGATTTATTCAATGGTATTATTTATTCTGGCGAGGTACCAGATTCATGGAAGTAAACGAACATTGTCGCATTCCATAAAAAAATCAAACCTAAGGAATGGCAATGATCTTCCTGGATGCCGAAAAGGCCTTCGATCGCTTCGCGGGGGAATATCTGTGGGGGGATATTGGACAAAAGAGGTTTTGGCCCTAAGATCATTAGAGCAATCAGGGCGATGTATTCAGGTCCAAGTACCAGGATTCAATTAATGGGAGGCTCTTCGGAGCCATTTATTATCTCTAGGGACACACACCAGGGGTGCCCCTGTTCGCCCTTCCTCTTCGCTATGTATATAGATCCGTTGGTGCGATGTCTACTAGAGTGTACAGAAGTTGAACCAGTTGTATGTAATGGCTTTGAAACAAAACTGCTAGCGTACCAGACGACCTGGCTATTATTACTCCAAAACCAGATAAAGCCATGATAGCGATTGCAGGCATAGCGAAGAAGTTTGGGCGGAATTCGGGATATCTCCTAAACAAGAGTAAAACACAGATAATATGTACAAGCAATATTTTTAGAGTAGATATGAGGTATCAAAATTCAGCGGTCTATCTCGGAGTTAAGATAAACTCTGTGATGAGCGAAATTGTAAAAGATAATTTTAATCCGCTAATAAATTCAATCGATACAGACCTCAGGAGAATAGATGTGCTTCATCTCTCCATAATAGGAAGAGTAAATGTACTCAAGATGACTATGCTTCCCAAGATACTATGGGCCAGATGTAGGTAGGCGTTTACCGGGTGGTAACGGCCGAATTCGGCCGTTACCGACCGGTAAAAGCAATTTGACATGTAGGTCCCTGTATTTTACAGACTCGGTAAATTTACCGAGCAGTACAAAATCGGTATTTTACCATCAAATACTACTTGATGGTAAAATACTGATTCTGGTGTGCATGCACATGTGTGCATGCACACCTATGCCATATGACAGGCAGACCTGCCCTTAGGGCAGGTATGCCTGCCACATGGCACCCGAGCCTCTTTTGGGGGTGCCAGAGGGTGTCAAAGTGACACCCCCTGCACCCTTGTGACAGTCGGTATTTTCCGATGTGGTAAATACCGACCAGTAAATGCCCAATCAATCCTATGGGCTTCAAAGCCCATAGGAATGAATGGGCATTAACTGGTCGGTATTTACCGCATCGGAAAATACCGACTGTTTCCGATTCGGTAATTGCACATCTGCATTTACCTACATCTCGGTACTTTTATTTTACCACCTCTGAAATACCGAGTCGGTATGATGCGGTATTTAAGAGGTGGTAAAATAAAATTTACCTACATCTGGCCCTATATCTTTTTCAGTCAATTCCCTATCTGATCGACGAAGCAATATTGAAATCAATTGAGTCAATTTTCATTAATTTTATCTGGCAATATGGTAAAAATCGGCGGTCGATGAGATATATGTCACTCCCACAACATGGGGGGGCTGGCAATGCCCAACATCAGATTTTATCAATTGGCCTGTCTCCTGAGCCAGATGGCTATCTATTTGATCCTGCAACGAAAAAATCTGATACCCGGTATGCTTATCAGGAAATCCCGTCTATATATGAGCTGTTGCTAGGCAGAGAGGCCCTTGTACTCCTGTTAAGGAAAAATACTAGGCGATATTATAAGAAGATGCGTTATAAGGTCTCTGACAGCCTTTGGGAAGTTTGGAAACAAGAACGGAAGGCGCTGGGAATTCCTAAGATTAATTACTACACACCCCTATGGCATTCTAACATCTTTCCGCAACTCAGTTATGATAGTATGGGAACAATATGGGAGCAACAAGAGATCAGAAGAATAGGTGATATATATATGAAAATTATAATCTTTTGGGTTTTAAAGAATTGCAGAAATAATTTGGAATCCCCTCGAGCCAGAATTTTAAGTTTATTCAAATTTTGGGCCTTTTGAATGGAATTAGGCCTCGATTTGTTCCAGGAGGTCAGATTAATATGACGGAATATTTGTTAAGAGGTGGTATAAAAATTAAAATGATCTATGGCATGTTATTAGCAAGTACGCAGGATGACCTGGAAATATTTGAAATGACATGGGTATCTTAATTGGCTGACCCGGACGTGGATTTATATAAATCCTTGCAGCTGGCTGATACAGTATTACACTCATCAAACTTGAAATCTCAACATTACAAGACGATTTTTATTCTGTATTTTACCCCTGCTAAATTATTTAATTGGGGGCAAAGAGAGGATGACAGGTGCCCTAGATGTCAGGAAGGTCCAGCCAACTTGTTATATGTTTTTTCATTGCGATAAATTAGTTTTAATTAGGGGAGAGATTGAGACATTTTGGGAGGGGCTGCTAGGCTTTAAGATCAACCAATCCCCTACCCTAATGTTAATAGGAACGGACAACAATCTGAATCTTAATAAGGAGAATGAAGCCTTTATATTTATTAGTGTAGCTGTGCTTCGGCTATTGCTAGCCGCTGGCTGGAAAGTTGTAGCACCACCTTCTTACCAGATGTGGTTGGCTAGACTTTTAGGGATCTATAATGTCGAATCTGCTCTTTATTCACGTAGGGGTAAAAAAATGAGAGTTTGGGGGCAGGCCATCTGGGGACCTATTACTAGTTGGGTGACCCCGTGTATATAGGGTTTATCATTTGTCTAATTGCATGTGGGATAATATGACCAGAAAATGGAATTGTGATTCACTTGTCATGAACTATTTGCTGCTCCCTACTATTATTGTTCTTTTTTTCTTTCTTGAGAAACTACTATTTTGATTATGGTACTTGTCACTTGTAAAGAATTGGTGCATACATCTTTTATATGAGATATTGTATGGATTTTAAATAAGTCATATGATTGGATAATATGTATTTATTTATTGCTGTTTATACCAGGTCTTTTCCAATAAAAAAAACAAGAATAAAAAAAAAAGAAAAGAAAAAAAAAGAGAATTTGTCGTCAGTAAGCTGATGAGTTGGAGACCTTGACTCAAGCTACTAAAGTGAACCATACGCAAACTGAAGCTAAGACCCTTCTGGAGAAAAATGAAAAGGAAATATTAACCTTTAAAGATCATACAGTCAGCTTCAAAACATCCAAGTTTTAGAGGGAGACAAAAGCCTTCAATTTAGAAGTTACGTACCCTTATTTAAAAAGAAATTTTTACACCAAAACAGAATCTCGACCATTTCTGTCTGACTATCAGGGGAGATCCAAGAACCGCTTCCTGACATTCTCAGAATCTTCATCTTCAGACTCTGCTGGAGAACCAGATTTAAGACAGGGACCACCAATAAGACAGAAATCTTTTTTAGAGAAAGGCGGAGTAAAACCCAGAGTAAGATTCAAAACCCAATCATGGGAACTGAAAACCAGATGCCAGTATTACAAATTTTGAACACAACGCCAATTATTAATCTATCAGATAAGAGACTGACCAAAGATGAAGTATCAGTGTTAGAGCTGAGTTTGAAGTTTGTTCCCAATCAACAGACAGACTGTACGACAATTAAAATCGAAGCAACCGAGTTTTTCAGAAAAATAAGGCTGCAGGCATTTTTTCACTGGAAAAGAATACAAAGGCATTAGGGAACACTCAGGCCTGAAGAATAAATCTAACTTTAACCCTCCTTTACTCAATATTCCAAAACAAATTGCAGCATATGAACAAGTTGTGTTATCATTCATTTGTCAACTGGAAAAACAGACAATTTTTGTAAAAAAGAACAGAACGACCCAGCAACAAAAAGCTATTTGTGATCTGAAGGAAGATTATACAATAGTGATTAACCAAGCAGATAAAGGCAGTGCAGTTGTAATCTGGCCTAAAGAATCTTATCTCGCTGAGGGAAGAAGTCAAATTAACAACGTAGAATGGTATCATCCCATGCAAAAAGATCCTACAAAGCAAATTCAAGAACAGATTGGGGTTATCCTAAAAGACGGATTCGATCAAGGTTTCCTTGGACCTAAAGAATATGAGTACCTAGGCAATGAACATCCACGGGTCCCTGTTATTTATTTCTTGCCCAAAATACACAAGAGACTAAACAACCCACCGGGCTGACCAATTGTTTCCGGTTGCAATTCTGTCATGGAACCAATAGCCAAATATGTTGACATTTTTATTAAACCATATATTGAAGAAGTTCCATCGTATTTGAGGGACACCACCGACTTCATTGTGAAAGTGGAAGGCCACCAGTTCAACAGTGAGAAAAATTGGATGGTATCATTTGATGTTACAAGCCTGTACACACAGATCCCACAGGAGGAAGCACTGGAAGCTATTGAAATATATTTGGAAACAAGAGAGAGACCCCATAGAGTACCAACAGACTTTGTCCAGCGACTGGATGAAATAGCATTGAAAAAATAACTATTTTAAATTTGAAGATTCGTTCTTAATGCAAATAAAGGGCACCGCCATGGGATGTCCATTTGCGCCGGAAATGGCGGTGCTCTTCATGGCGCAGTATGAGGAGAGATTTTTTCTCAACAACAATCCATTCCTTAAAAACATTACACAATGGCATCGATACATCAATGCTATTTGGTGCCTTTTGGGAGGGCACTGAGGTGGATCTGGATATATTCCATGATTGGATAAACAATAGGCATCCGGACATCAAATTTAGTATCACCAAAAGCACCACCAACATGACTTTCTTAGAGGTTGAAGTAATCCCTCGTAATGGTATATTGACCACCACACTGGTCGCATCCTAAACCCGCCTTTAGAGCCAGATTTACCCCACGTGAAACACTGTTACAAAAGAAAATCAAAAATCTGCTAGAAAAATTGGTGTGGGTATCCACTTACAGCCCTGCAACCAACAAATTCAGACAGATAATTTTAAAACACTAGCACCTGTTACAACATATGGAATGCAGGTTTGCCACTCCACAATTTGCTATGAGAAAGAATTCCTCAATTGGCCCAAAAAATAATATGGGCAGAGTTACCATCTAACAAGCTAAAGAGAGATTTAAGATCACAACTAAATTTGAAACCAGTCCAGGGTCATCACAGATGCGGTAATTGTTCAGGGTGCAACTACACCATTGAAGGGACAGAATTCTGCAATAATGGAATAAAGTGGAAACATCTTGAGTTCACCAGTTGTAAAACAAAGAATATTGTATATGCAGTAGTGTGCCCATGCTCGAAGGTTTACATTGGGAAGACAAGCCAACAAGTCAACCAGCGCATTGTCCAACATCGGTCCAGAATAACCCAAAAGGTTCCAAATTAAGCATGGGCGTAAAATCCGTTCCGCTCGCGGATTTTTCGGATTTTCGGTAAATCCGCAATCCGCGAACTCTCGCGGATGTAGCGAAAATACGCAGATCCGGGCAGCAACAATCTCGCACTCGCGAAATTACAAAAATTACAATTGGGGAGGGGTGAAGGAAGTGACCCAGTCTCCAACTTCCTGTTCCTGTCCAGCAAGCTCCTCCCATTGCTTAGTCCATTTCCTGGCCACTTTGAATTCGATCTTGACTGGGAAGGATTACTTTTTGTGGATGCTGCTGGAGATTTGGCTTTGAGGCCTTTTGGATTACTTTTGGATTCGAAATTTGATTTCACAAGTAAGTTGATAAGTTGATGTTGTTTGTTTGTGGTGATTTTTGTGTGTGTTTTTCGACTTTTTGGGGTCGGGGCTGGCTATGTTGGTGGGAGGCCATTTTGAGGCATGGTCCTGCAGGTCCTGGCCATGTGGATGCTTTGTGCCCTAGGCCCACCCAGTCTGCTCTGATTTCTTTCATTATGCCCAGGGGGCCTAGAACTCCCGCGGATTACCCGAAAATCGTATTTTAAAAAAAAAATTTGCCTGTGTTCGCACTGCTCGCGTCCCGCGCAGCAACAATCTCGCACTCGCGAAATTGTAAAAATTACAATTCTGCACATGAGTTGAAAACTACCAGGCTTAGTTATGGGTGCATGCATGATACAACTGTTTTGTTGAATTTTAACATGATTCTGGCCAGGGCATGGATGGCATTGGATTGTGGTGATTTTTGTGTGTTTTACGACTTTTTGGGGTGGTGTTGGGGGCTTGCTATGTGGGTGGGGGCCATTTTATTGCCTGGTTCCGTGTGGGTGGGGGTCTAGGGGCCATTTTTAAGCCAGTTTGTGTGCTTTGTGCCATAGGCCTGCACCCAGTGTGCTGTGATTTATAATGCCCAGGGGGCCCAGAATCGGTCTGTTCGCGGATTTTGCTGGTTTTTCGCCACGTTCGCGTCGTGAAGCAACAATCTCGCACTCGCGAAATTGCAAAAATTGCAATTCTGCACCAGAAAACCACCAGCAGGCAGCATAAACCTTCTGAAACTTGATGGATGGCATTGGATTGTGGTGATTTGATTGGTGTTGTGTTTTTTGACTTTTTGGAGTAGGGGTTGGGTAGGGGTTGGGGGCTGGCTATGTTGGTGGGGGCCATTTTGAGGCATGGTCCTGGCCATGTGGATGGGGGTCAAGCGGCCATTTTAAAGGCAGGCAGTGAGCTTTGTGCCACAGGCCTGCACCCATTTTGCCTTGCTTTCACCCATCGTGCCCAGGGGGAGTCAGTGGTACATGAAACTATAACCCTCTCTGTGTGTGCTCTCTTGGATCAATGTTAAATTCCTGTTTCCCAAAAATTTAGCAATTTTTCATTTTGAAATTTCCATATTGTGTGGTGTGCACGTGTGTATTCATAAATGCCTACTTGCAAACTATTTATTGAAGCGCTACATATGCAACATATATTTACTGATGTTCCTCTGTCTTCGTTTGCTTTTAGGTGCACAAAGTCAATAACTCCGCATCATCGTTGAGCATCAGTGCCAGGAAGAAGTCCTGCTGCGGCCTGCTGTTCCGACATCTGAAGAAGATGGCTCCAAAAAGAGGTGCCCGTAGCTCCTCTTGCAAGAAAAATGTCTCTACTAAGGAGAAGAAGAAGCAAGTGGCACCACTTACCAAGGAGACTGGTGGCTCGACCACTAAATTTCTGTGGAAAAAAGAAAGGCCCATCATGAGTGCTGCACAGGTAGCCTGTTTAGTGGTTCAATCACCAATGACCAGTGATGTTGGCTCATCGCAAGAAAGTAGCAGCACACCATCAACACAAGTTGTAACTCATCTCACAAGTACTATTCAACAACCAAAGCCGCAACAACAACTGCATGGGCTACTAGTACAAGCACAAGTACATGCACAAGGAGCTGGCCGAGAAGGAGCTTTCCGAGAAGGAGCTGTTCGAGAAAGAGCTGTCCGAGAAGGAGCTGTCCGAGAAGGAGCTGGCTGAGAAGGAGCTGCCAAGAAGGAGAAGGCCGAGAAGGAGAAGGCCGAGAAGGAGAAGGCCGAGAAGGAGAGGGCTGAGAAGGAGAAGGCCGAGAAGGAGAGGGCCGAGAAGGAGAGGTCCATGGAGAGTTGCAAGTAGAGGTCAGTGAAGGGGCCTATGTAGCGGCGCATGGAGCGGTGCAAGTGCCCACAATGGTTGTTCTTCCAGAAGTAGGGGCACAGGAGGAAATTGACTTTGGAGCCGGGGTATCATGTCAGGAAGACGAAGGCACTCCTCCTGATGATTGATTTTCTCCCAGCTCCCCAGCAAGGAAAAGATCAAGGAGTGTGTGTCGAAGTTCCTCTTCAAGCCCCGCTCCATCAGATGATCTGGATCTAGATTGGCAACCATCTCCGACGTCTGAGAGGGAGGCACACCATGAGCTGCGAAAGGTATCAAATGTTAAAAGGAAGGGCCCAGGAAAGCTCATACTTATGGAGCCGAACGTCGGACTTGATGAAGTGGTGCATTCTGATGTTGTTGAACAGGATAACAGCAGTGACCTAGTCATCACACACGTCATTCCAGCCACACCGGCCATGCAGAGACAGACATTTATACCCTATCCCGACGTCATGCTGAGCGTGACCCTGGCGACGTGGCACTGGTAGCACCACCAACGCAGTCAAGTAGTACAACAAGTTCAACAAAACCTACAGCTCCCATATTTTCTCCCCAGAGGGGGACTCCATCCAGCTCGACTCCCTCAAGTAGGGTTGCTGCAATAATTGCACAACCCAGTAGATGTCTGCAAGGCTCATCCACCACTGCTTCATCTGGCATTGGCAGTATCATCTCGTGCGGCAAAACCAGAAGTTTCCAGTCCCCAGTTTGGAACTTTTTTAGTGTCCATGCAAAGTATGATAACATAGCCGTATTTTGCATTTGTAAGACTAGAGTTAGCCGTGGTAAGACTGGTACCAACTATGGAACCGGAGGCCAGATAGGTCATCTTCAAAGAAGGCACGCTGTCGAATGGTTTGCGCACCTAGCAAACATCAAGGGAAAGCAATCCCAAAGGGCAAGTGGCCAAAATATACCCATACTAGGTGTTTCATCTGAAGATGACGGGGAGGTAGAAGAAGCGTCATTTGTCCGGTTGCACCCAGTACCCCTGGCAGCACCACACCCTCCGGAACACATAGGAGGCTCACTGAGAGTCTGGGAGACACACCAATGCGGAAAATGTCAACACTGAGCAGAAGTGGGTCGAAGAAGGCATCAGCATCATCCAGTAAATTTGTCCAGCGCACCATTACAAGCATGTTCTCCTCAGATGCGCAATTTCAACGCAACCACCCAATTGTACGCCTGTATAACACTAAGCTGGCTAAAATGCTAGCGGTGGACCTTCTCCCTTTTTCGTTTGTCGAAAATGTGGGTTTTCTTGAACTCGTGGCAATACTGGCCCCTAAATGGAAGGTTCCTAGCCGGTTCTATTTTGCCAGGGTTGCTGTTCCAGCACTACATAAAGAGGTGCTTGAGTTGGTTGGGGCAGCTTTGCAGAAGAGTGCTGTTCACACTATACACCTGACAACAGACATGTGGACCAGTTGCCAAGCCCTTGATTACATGTGCATCACTGCACACTGGGTCTCTTTTTCAGGGGTTGCAAAACAGATAAATGCAGGTGGTGACTTGGTCGAGATTTTTAAGGGTGCTCGTAAACATGCAACATTAGCCATGTTTGGCATGGAGAAAACTCATACTGCAGCCAACATTTTGGATGACTTTAACAAAAAGGTCTCGCAATGGCTGCCCCCAAGAAATTGCAAGGTTGGTTATGTTTCTACTGATAATGGCAGCAATGTAGTTAAGGCCATGGAGAACGGTTACTATTTCAGAGTACCGTGTTTGGCGCACTGTATGAACCTTGTCGTGCAAAAGTTCTTGAAAAAAGAACTTGCAGTCGACAAAATACTGATCATCTGCAGAAGAATATGCACACATTTCAACCATTCTTTTAAGGCCCGGAAGGAGCTGAGGCGCCAGCAAAATGTACGTAGAATGCCAGTGAAAGCACTTATCCAGGAGGTGGCAACACGTTGGAACTCAACCTTCTACATGCTTGAGCGTCTGCATGAGCTGTTTCCAGTAGTCAATGAGTATTTCTACAACCTGGGTGGTGATACGACAGAAATGATGCTAGCGGTGGAGCAATGGCAGCTAGTTAAAAGCCTGACAGACATGCTTCGTCCTTTTGAGGTCTTCACGCGTGAAGTCAGCAGGGAGGACTGTTCTTTGAGCAAAGCTATCCCATTGTTGCTGAAGCTCGAGCACCAAGTCAATGTGGTGTCTTCAGAATTAAAAGATGCTGGAAAGAATGAAGCATATGAGTTGGCGCAGAGATTATTACAACGCCTAGTTAGCAATAAACGGCTTGTAAATATCAAGAAACAACAGCACTACATTTGTGCTACTATTCTGGATCCATGCTACAAAAAGCCATTGTTTGGCAAAGTAAGAATTCCTTTTGAAACATCAGATGTTACAGAGTACAAAGGTTGGCTAGCTCAGTCAGCCATTCGTTTTGAAAGAGAGCGGAAGGAAACTGTAGGAGAAGACAGTACTACTAGTGAATCAGCAGGCCATCAGGCGTCCCAAAAAAACACTTCTGCATCTGTGCCTGTGGCAGAAGTGAGTGACTTTTCCTCTGAGCCGTTAACCACACCAGCAACTGTATCATCTGCACCAGGCCCAGGCGATATGTCTGAAGCGGATTGGCTAAGTGAGCTAGGGTTTCCTTGTCCCAGAAAGGACACAGAAGTGCAAAGTACAGGAATCCGGGAGAACATTGTTTCAATGGTGCAGGCCTATCTGGATGACTCAACAGCGGTCAATATTACTGAGGACCCATTGGCGTATTGGCATGGGAAAAGAAACATATGGCGAGAGCTCACCAACCTGGCTATCAATTACTTGTCTTGCCCACTCGCAAGCGTGTCTTCAGAACGTGTTTTTAGTTCTGCTGGTGGCATTGTGACTTGCAAAAGGTCCCGCCTCTTGCCCGCAAATGTGGAGCGGCTCACCATGATAAAGATGAACCAGCACTTCATACCACCAGATTACAAAGTACGAGAATGCACGCAGGAAGAAGAGGACACCGACCTACCTGAGGGAAGTTTTCCTCAGTTACCAGAAGTACTACCGACTCAATTTGCAGAGTTTGAGGACGAGCTCTGCTTCCCTGACAGCGAGTTCTGAAAATGAGTCAATGATTCATTAACTTTATTGTTCGTCCTTATTCACTTTTATTCCTGTGTGTCTGTCTTTCTTTCTTTAGCAAGTGCTTCATCACATTCACAACAAAACTGTAATCACCCAATCAAACAACAAGCCCATCAGCAGAACTGTCTTGATTTTGATGCCGCAGCATTCCTCAGGTTCACAACAGTTAGTTGACAAGAACTCAGTCCTGGTCGTCTATCCTCCTCCTCCAGACTCACCCTATCCATTTCCCGTAATGCTGATGCCTGGATTCTGCACAATGAAGAAACTTACGTTGGCGAGTCCCCTAAAGAGGGACTGGAAGTAGTGAGTCCTCATTTAAATACATTTTGCTAAGTGTGACTTTTTTTCCCCGATTTGCTTTTTGGCTGTTTGGGGGGTGTCAAACTTGTTTGCGCTTGGGTTTACGGGTCTTGGCTGGGCCATTGCTGGCAAGGTCTATTAAGGGATGAAATTGGTTAGGCATTTACTTTGGAAAACATTTGGTCATTTACACATGAACGTTTAGGCGTTATTATTGCTCGCTTGCCTGTCTTAGGGGTGCTGTCTGTGGGGCTTCTAGGTTTTTGGGGTCTGTGAGCACCGCCGCTATATTTATAATGTTGATTGCTTTTGTTTTGCAGAAAATCCAAGCCGGGAAACTTCAGTTGGGGCCATGCTACAGAACGCTTTAGGACAATGTGAATTCCAGGTGGAGCCAGCCCTCAAACACAAATTACCGGTAAGATAAGCGTTTGGATGGGAGGTAGTATAATGGAGTATTAGGAGAGGCGAGAGAGTGACAGTGGTACTAGTAGTAAAGTCCTAGGACTCTTGAATTAACAAACTCTGTGAAAGGCATTTACTTTGGAAAACATTTGGCCAATTACACGTGAACCAACACGATGACAGTGTTCAGTAAAACGAAATTACTGCTAACCACCACCCACCAGGCTCAAAAGTAGTAAAAAACAAGTATGCTCAGATAAAGTTTGAAAAAGTGCATTTTCATATCCCTAACAAAATAAACTCCCGCAAGACCCTCCCTAACCCCAACAAATAAATAGTCCTTCAAAAGTCCCCAAAAACCCCAACTCCCAATTCCCACCCCCCAAAAGTCTCTAAAAAAGGGGCAAGGGACACTCTAGGGATGCATGGTGTTGACTTTGGCCTCCAGGGCATCATGCCTTAGGGCCAGGGCATTGTACTGCTCCCGGAGGGTGGCGTGATCTAAGCGGAGGCCCTCCAACAAATTTTGGTATTCTTTCAATTTCCGGACCTCCGCCTCCAGGTCTGACACTCTGAGGATTGCACGGCGCAAGCGAGCCTTTAGAGTGCTGTGAGGGGCAGCCTTCGCTGCTCGGTGGTGGCGTCTGCCAGCACGGCTCCGTTTCGCCGGAGCACTGCGCTGACCGGCAGAACGTGGGGTCACGGAGGAGGATGCAGATGTCCCATTCGATGTACTGGACTGCGTGTCCTCCAGTTCCACCAGCCGCCGATATTGGGCAACAGTAGCATCCAGCCTCCGTTGCCGGGCCAGTACAGCTAGCATACTCCTTGTTGGTTTTGATGTTTTAGTATGACCAACTATATGAAGAAAGAAAGACATAATCTGTAACCAATGCTCTTTAAGAATATGATTAACACAAAATGATTCAGCAGGAAGGGTTGTCACAGTACAACTAGCAACTAGCCAGCGCAGTACAAAACTATTCAGGCCAGTATCATGGGCGTCCGCAGGGAGGGGCAAGGGGGGGCGCTTGCCCCCCCCCTGGATCGCAGGTCCATCCAGTGCTGGCCCAGTGACAAATTACAATATGGTAATTACAGCAGGCTGGGACCGACAGACAGATAGAGGCAGAGACAGGGACAGAGAGAGAGGAAGACAGAAGGAGAGAGAGAGAAGGATGGAGCCAGAGGGTGACAGAGGGAGGGTGAGGGAGGGAGACAGAGAGAGAGAGACAGTGAGGTAGAGGGAGACAGAAAGAGGGAGACAGATAGAAAGAGAGAGAGGGAAACAGAGAGAGGGAGGGAGATAGAGAGAGAGGGAGGGAGACAGAGAGAGAGACAGAGAGAGAGACAGAGAGAGAGAGAGAAAGAAAGATGTGTGTAATGTGTATGCCAGGTCTGGTGGCTCAGTGGACGAAGGCATCCGCTGCAGGGGCATAAGTTCAACTTCATGGTCATAGTTTTTTTTGTTGCTCTAGATCCACCCCCCTCCCCTATGGGGTTCTTTGTTTATTTAAGCTCTATGTCGTGTTATATTTAAAAAATATATATTTAATACTTGTGCTCAATCATGTCAGGAGTAGGACTCAGGAGATGGTGATGATGTTGCACTCCCCCCTGGAAACATTTCATAGTATTTTCGTAGTTCATCCAGTGACCGTCTACTCTCTGTAGATACACATCATATGCTATCTAAGAGTCAGATAGTACCATGATCCAGCTTACCTGTACCCGCCACCACCACTGTCTGCTTCCTCACAGTCTGTTCTTGGGCCATTTGCGCCGCATCCTCCCCAGAATCGTCCTCGGACTCGGAGTCGATCACCAACACCACATCCGAGCTGGCCCCGCCACCAGATGTTCCACCTACAAAGTAGATTTAAGAATGTTAGATTACACCACTCACTAGTATCTGGTCTAGGAATGAAGAAATGTGAAAACAACAAAAAAAGTAATTGACTGTCTACTCTAGTCTAAAGTAAAAATGTCCCTCCTTCCAGGGAAGGCTGTTGTCTTGCTGCACTTTTTTGTCACAATTGATGAATGCTTGCTTAATTTTAACACACACCATTTTTCTCTGAACAGACAGAAGCTGGACTTCTAAGGACAAGAGCAACATCAACTTCAAACCAGGTGAAAGCTCGGCTCGACCACAAGAAATGTGTTCCATTACTCATCAACTCAGCACCAAGCACTTTTCCATTTCCAGCTAACTTTATTTTAATATATGTGTTTACTTTTACTTTTAATAAAGCTTTTAAACTTGAATAGACTCTGTGGTTTTTGGTCCTCCAGACTAGAGTGACTGAGCGAAAAGTTTTGCAATTTTTGCAAGGATGAGTCCGTGCCGCTGACACTACCAGGTTTATACAGTTTGCCAAACACGCCACTCTGAAATATTATTACTCTGGTCTTTGGTGTCCATAGTTCGGTTTGTGGAGAATTGTCCCTGCAACAGTAGTATTATGAATTTTGCTCCTATCTAAACACTATTTCGAAAAAATTAAATTAGGAACCCTTGGACAACAATAGGTCCTCTATATTTAAATGAAAACTTACTGGGGCCAGCAAAGGAGCACTCGCCGCCCTGGCCTGCAACCTCCTCCTTTGGAGCCACAGCATCCTCCTTTTCCGTCCACTTGCCCCTGGGCGGACATGACGTACAACATAAAAGAAAGAACAGAAAACATTGATGATTGCTGCTTGTCGATGTCCTTGTCAACCAAATCAAACATTTAGAAAGAACAAGAACCAACTATTTCAGCCAAAAAGAGGGCTACAAAGGAAGGACTGCACCTGAGCTTCTACTCTAGGGGCAGATTTACAAGCCCCTTGCAGCTCTTTTGCTCCGTTCTTGCGTCACTTTTGTGACGCAGCGCCACAACAAGAGAGGCGCCATGGTGTGACGTATATTAACAACGTGACGCATATGGGAGATGCATCCCATTCTAAAGCCCTCCGCCATAAGGGAGCGTTCCAGTGTACCAGGAATGCATGCTAAAAGTGGCTATGGGGAATATATAAAATTTCAATCAGTCATTTAGGACAATGATGCGTCACTGAAACCCTGCGCCTGCATGAAGCAGACGTACGGCTTGACGCAGCATTGCTGGAGCTGCGCCATCGTTGCAACGCAACTCCATCAATGAGACGCCTTTACGGCACTGATGCGTAACGCTTCGGTGACGTTTTGGGACCATGGTGTGCCGCATTGTAAATACGGCGCACCATGGGTGGTGCTGGCATGCCGCACACTTTGCAAGGATGCGCAGGTAATTGCTAATCTGACACTTAGGGGCATACTTACGAGTTCTGGGCTGCACACCTCCAGAGGTGCACCAGAACAAATGCGTAACGCGAAACTAACCTTGCGTCACGGCAGATGCGCCGCAATTACAATGCGGCAAACCCTGGCGCAAGGGTAGGCAGATGCGTGACGCATCTCGTGACGAAAGAGGGGCGCATCTCTAGAGTCGCGTCGCAGGCGCGATGCAACTCTAGCAATGCTCAGGGCTGCCCAATACTCAACATACCGCTGCTTCAAGCAAGCAGGCATAAAGAATTGACGTAGCAGCGTCGCGGAAGTGCCTGCGTTAAATCTTGTAGATTTCACGCAGGCACTTTTGCGAGGCGCACAGCTGCCTGACCGCCACCTACCACCCCCCCCCTGCGTGGGAACGCACCCATTGTGGCGCAGGCCCAGGCCTTAACGTGGCGCATCTCCCTAGATGCATCACGTTGTACATGACTCGCAGGGATGCGCCACGTTTACGTCGCTGTGCGTCAGGTAAGGCAGCGTAAACGTGGCGCAAGGGGCTTGTAAATCTGCCCCTTTGTGTTTAGCATTACGCAGTTCTGTAAAGTACACTCATACATTACTCAGCCCAATTAAATGAACACAAAATAGAAAACAAATAAGCAGTGGCACCGCCACAGAGAATGAGAGCAGTGCACCTGAAATGCACAGAAGATTTTGAAATATTAATTTACCTCTCCTATCAATGTAATCGGCAGCATTATTGCTCTTTGTGAAAAAGTTAAAACAAACATTTGCAATATAACACACAGAGCAGGAGAAAAAACAGAGTAGTGAGTGATGAAAAAATTGCTACTACTACTCACCAAGCCCGGGGACCTCCACTCCCAGCAGGTCGAGCAGGTCGCGCTCCCGGTCCAGGATATCGGTCCAGCGGTGCGTCACCTGGTTGTAGGTGCACTGTGAGATGTGAAACAGGGCCCGGCACACCTGCTCCCACCGCTTCCGTCGCTCCTGGCGGTTGGTGTAGCCACCAGCGATCCTGCCGCCTGCCGTGATGGTCTTGGGGAGGCGGCGCTGTACATAGAAAACGAGTGCGCCCACCTCCTCAGGGCTGAAGATCTCCCTGGGCACCACCATTTCCGCCCTCAAACGGCCACACGGGAGCCGGGCACGGGCTGCGGGGCCCGTCTTGGGCAGCTTTACAGCTGGCTTCACCATGGTCTGGGCAGGTGTTAGCAAGCAACAAGGAGAAAAAATGAAAAAGAATAAGACTAGGGAAGAAGAAAATAAAAGTTTAAAAAAGTAGTTGAAAAGTAAACAAAAGTAGCCTGAAACACAAAAATATAGACCTAGAAAACTAGAGGGATAGAAAAAAAGTTAAATAGATCAAAAAAATATTAAAACAAGCAAAGTATGGCAGAGATATAGAGAGGATAGAAACACCATGCCCAGACACATAGGAATGAATGAAAAACAAGATGGCGGCCCGATCACGTGCGCGTAAGTAAGTTCGCACGCGATTTCTCTCGCGAACTCGTGCGAACTTGCATTCGCAATGCGCTCATTCCGCGAGATTACACATAGCGGGCGGAAACGGAAATACGTCACGTAAACAAAATGGCGGCGCCCATACTCAACCTTGGGGTAACTCGCACGAGTTCGCGGCTTCCACGGTCGATTTCGCACGACGCCGCGCCTCGCGAATAGCGCGAAATTACCGAAAAACGAGTTTTGCAAAAGCAAAACCAACGAGCAGGTGCAAAAGTTCGGGCTCATCATTTGTAACCATTTCCCTGTAGTGCTTCTTGAAGGGGCCCTCCAGAATCCGGTTGCTTACTTGCAACTATTGTGTGACCCTGCTTTGACAGTCACAGAATAGTTAGAAGTATGCCATTGCATCCTGTTAAAAAATGTTTACATTGCAACAAAAAGGAAAGGGAGCAGACAAGCAGGTGCCAGCCTTCTTTAATGTCAGTTGGGGCAGGGCAGGTGTTGTTGTTTGCAAAACTTAAAGCACTTACCAGGTGTGCTTTGCTTTGCCATAATAATGTACACTCACTGGTCAACCAGATGGTGCTGTGATGACACCGAGGGTGGCATGGGTGTGCCAACCAGAGGGTGGCATGGGTGAACCAGAGTGCCAGTGTTGACAGAGGATGGCAGTGCTTTGCTTTGCCCCAATAATGTACACTGGTGAACCAGAGGGTGCTGTGATGACACAGAGGGTGACATGGGTGAGCCAGAAGGTGGCATGGGTGAACAAAGAGAGTGCCAGTGGTGACAGAGGGTGGCAGTGATGAAGAAAACCTTGCAAACAGGCTGGGCACGTAGAAACAACAAGTTCGCAAAACTGGCGACCCGACAAGTAAGTTCGCAATTTGCGAAATTGTACAAAATCCTCGCGAACTTGCAGAAACCCGTGCGAACACACATCCCAAAAAAAATCCGCAAAATCCGCAAGAATTCGCGGATTTTGCGGATTTTCGCAATCCGCAAATTCGCAAATCCGCAAATTCGCGGATTGCAAATCCGCAAAATCCGCCCATGCTTATTCCAAATGCCCCTATGGTGGCACATTTTCTGGAAAAAAATCATGGACCATACGATATGAAATGGACAATACTCAAAGCCGTCCCGGTAGGCACCAGAGGAGGCGATGTAGAAGAAATGCTCTTAAGAAAAGAAGCGTATTTGATCTTAAAATTCAATTGTACCATTACTGGATTGAACGAGATGTCCGAACTTTCTAAAGCATAGCCACTTGATAGCCCCAGTAATCAAGGCATTTACTCTGTGGTTTTGGAAAGTGTTCACAATGCAGCACACAGAAAACTATTCATCCTACAATGCAACGGGGTGGTATTCTGAAAAAACAAATTAGAACAAAGTGGAAGTCTGTGTTTAAAAGAGAAGACGAGATGCGTGAACTTTCAAAAGTATAGCCACTTGTGAGCCTCAGTTTGTAAGGTATTCGCATCGTGGGTTTGGGGAAGTATTGATAATGCGGCACACAGAAAACTATTCATCCCACAATGCAACGGGATGGTATTCTCTGAAAACAAATGAGAACTAGGCGGAAGTCCATATTTACAAGAGAAGAGAGGACGGCATGTCCTACAATAGTTGGTCAGGATGCGGCAACACGAGTCGCTGTTGCTGCCATAACAAAGAAGCGATAGTGAGTCGCAGTTCGCATTCTCGTCTTTTTAACATGGCATCACGCAGATAGCTGAACAAAACTAACAAGTCACGCGCTTGTTTCAGAAACATAATATTTGGAAGGACGCCAGCTACCAAATGTTAAAGAAATGTTGCATAAGCTGAAACGCCGAAGAGACACGACCAGCGTTGCAATTTGAAAAGGTATGCATAATGGAGAAAAATGACAATACGCTACATAGTGTTTTTTTATCTATGGTTGCATAGTAAACAACTTGATATATTACTTCCAGGAAGGAACAAGTTTGAGAGCAGATGAATTAATGAACTGACAAATCGAACTACAAAGTTAAAAGGTACGAAGTGTCATTTCATTTGGTTTGAGATTAATTACAGATCTGTAAACACAGAGTATTATTAGACTTGTAATTACTAAAATGTTAATTTGTACAATCCATTTGAACACTTCCACATCGTCCTGCATGGGGAAGAAAGAAGTGTCCCCTCAGGCAGTTTTTCACAGCTACAAAAACGCATTGAGTTTAAGGTAAACTCCTTAATATAGAGATAGATGGCACAGCGAGAGTAGAGGTTTTTCACACACATTAACACACAGCTTTTGTCTGTATTTTTTATTTAGAAGAAATCCACACCAAAGTCAATTCTGAAATAACAGAAGCCCTGATGAGAGTTCTTTAAGTGGCATTGGAACTTGAAACGTGGCGGTATTTTTAGAACGAGGGCCGAAGTTGCTGCCGTTGTATCACTGCAGGAGTGCTGCGCTTAGACACGAGCATGGCTCAGTAGGGGGTGCAGTGCCAGTGGCATAGCTAGACCTTTAGCCGCCTGTGGCACTCCCTGCAATGGCTGTGCTGCGAAAGCCGCAGGTAAGGGGCCGCTGGTGATCCCTACATTTGCCGCCCCGCGATGGCCATACAACTTGTGCCTCCTGAGGCGGACCGCCCCCCTCACCACCCCTTTCTACTCCACTGTGCAGAGCATCGTGCTTTAGTAACTGTTCAAAAATGCTCACATTACGACAATTTTGTTCGCTCTGCACAGCGTCGGATCATCTTAATGATTGGCTCCCATGAGTGTTCATCCGGAAGTTCATGCTGCACCGGTTTCTTTCTGGTTGTGGAACTCACTTGGACCCTAGCGGAAAAATCTTTTTCCTTTGTAAATCAAACTTTTCAAAGGCGGGTTTAGGATGCGACCAGCGAAGACTGTTGCTAAGCGAGCGGCAGAAGCCGGCTTTAGGCATGAACGGCTTCTGGCCAGTTTACATCAGATGCAAAAAAAAAAAAATTCCACACTGCGCAGCTAGCATATGTCTTTAATTATCTCTGCCGTGACGGCCAAGATAATTGAAGATATATGGCCTTCTGGTGCGCGTAACAGACACCAATAGGCCATAGGCGGAGCTACGCGACCGCCTATTGCATGTTCTGTTTCTAAAGCACACACACACGAAGGCCAATAGGAATGCACCTAGGAAAAAACACGCACGAGCAGCGTGGAATTCCTAGGTACATTTTGAGAAGCCCTGAGAAAAGGACTCTGGGCCACGTCCACTGCTTAGGCAGTGGGACGCTAGGCCCGAGACCTAAAAAATGTTTGGCATTCATGAAAATAATTCTGTGTAGAATTTGAACTACTGACTCGTAATGAAGTGAAACTTTTCCAAGTTTGGTGAAATTATAATGTGGCAATTGGTGTTTCATCGCACAACTGTATTTAATGTACTAAATTTTGGGGGGATGGTTTATTGTTTTCTGCAATGTCTTATTATTTGTTTGTAAATGTATGCTAAAAAGGAATGTTATCCTTATCCTGAGACCTTACTAAGGATTTAAACAAGGTAAAAAAATCAGTAAAAGAAAAAGAAGTTAAATGAACAACTTAATCCAAGCAAGATACAGTGCTGGATTTAGATTTTTGCACCTGTGTAAGTAAAATTACAGATGCACAAATTAGCAGCCAGGCAATTCCTCATTGATATCATTGTTTAAACACTCCCCCTGGCTACTGTCTCAGGGCCTACCCTCCTTTTGATTTAACTTTTAAATAAGTGGCACCCTACCTTGTGGGGCTTCTTTGTGTTGACCTATTTAGTATTTAAAAGTAGTGTTCTTTCATGTCAAAAGGGGTGATTTCGACAGGCATACCAACAGGCTTAAAGGTTTCAGGAATCAGACTACACAAAGAAGCCCGAAGCATGTTTTCTTTGTTAGTCTAGTGGATAGCACAAATTGCGGTGCATTCCACAGGTGACACATGGATTTTCCATTACATTTGTGTATTTTCCTTTACCGTAGAACATGGCCTTCCTGAAATGTTAACTGTGACAATTAGAAGTAGGCCAATGTTACCAAGTTTTAGCGGTCAGAGCACATACACTGAGTACTGGATAGCAGAGCCCCAGAGTGAACAGTTTAAAAACCAGGAGCATCAGTCCACAAAAAATAACAGTGACCATGCAAAAAGAGGCATTTTCTCATATTCTTCCCCAAACGAAAGCTGAGGAGAAAATCAGCCATTCTCTTGGCACTTCTCATGTTCTAAATGGGATAACTTGGAAAGGTCATCTGCACTGGTGTGATCAGTTTTAGGTTTGCATCCCTCTGTAAAGTGCATTGCCTGTAAGGAGATGAAATGTTTAAACAATTTTGGTTCTCCCCATATCAACACCAGCCACCTGGGAGGTCTACTTTAAGAGTGCGTAGAACTTGCGGAATTTGACTGTGCAGAATTCTGTGACATTACATAAACACTCAGTAAGATTCCGTGGAGTACTGCCAGCGTGCAAAATTAATCACGTTGCGCTGCTCGTGCTGTGATTTAGCACTGGTAGCATCTTCAGACTGAAAAATCAGCGCAAATGGCCCCACGCAGTATGCCACAGGGCACAGCTACTTGAGTTGATTTTGCTGCCGCTCTAGTAGATTTTTCTACTCGAGTGGCTGTCCTCTGACAGGGAATGGGCAGATGCAAAAAATCTCACCCGATGTCCTGTTAGCGCGGGAAGTAGTAGTATGGGATGTTAAATCTCACTTGCACTCACCAACTAATCAATATGGAGCCTCATAGGAGAAAAAATTCCACCATGTGGCGATTGGAGGAATTTGGTTGGAACTTCACGTTGCAAGAGTAATGTTGAGTTGCCAAAATTCCTCCAATTCCATGGGCTAAAAAGAATATTCTGCCCACACCTAGTCTACATTCAGTTTCTAGTTTGAAATGTGTCCAAACAAGTAGAGTCTCAGTTTCTTTAAGATCAAACCCACAACAAAGGCTTACACCTCGATAACACTGTAACGTTACTTTTTAGGGAGTAGGCGCCTACCAATAAAGGCTACAGGTTGGTCCTTACCCTTATCATTCAGCCTGAATAATTTCTCTCCTATACCATGCTCTTAAGTATCTCTGGTCAAAAAACTCCTTGTTGAAATCAGGAATACTAGAGGCTGATGCAGCGCACAGCAACTCCTTTGGGGAGCTAGAGTTCTTCCATTACTCCTCTGTCCATATGGCATTCTTTAACTGTTTCTTAGAAATGAGCTCTAATAAGGTAGGGTTACAATGGAACCATAACTCTTGGCAAACCACCTGCAGTTTCCAGTCAGCCCAACGAAGGCTGTCACATGAGTCTGAGTCTTGGGGGGCTACCAGGCCATGATGGTATGGAACTTAATCTAGTCAGATCCCTTCCCTATCTGGTACTTGCTGTTTTTTATAGTCGGGCCTGCCTGTTGCAGGGTCTGAACTGAGACACTCCCAAGAGGTATATCAGGTGGTTCTGTTCGGTAGAGCTAAAGACAACAATATCATCAAGATTGCCCTCTGAGCTTGACAGGCTCCATTGTCCAGCATCTGGAAAGTGGCATGGGCATTTGGGGCCCAAAGGGCATCAGCTTAAGCTGAAAGTGCCTGTCAGACACAGAGAATGCAGGCCTCTCCTTGCCCCCTCAGGTAGGGCAATCTGCTAGTGCTAAGTACTTGGCAGCCCCTAGCAATGAGCTCAACACCTCTGGGGAATTGATGATGGTTGGTTTAAATGACCCTATCGAGCCCCCTGTTATCCTAACAGAAGTGGAACTTCAGTTCTGTGGTCAACCCTTGTGTGGTGACATTGGGTACTAGACCTGGGTGGTAAAATCAGCTCCACTCATGGAGTTTGCGGAATTCAGGTACTCCGTGGCAGAGCACAGAGTTCGTGAACTCAGCCTTATGGGTGCAAAGCTGAGTATTTTTCCATTTGCACGCTTGAGTCTGAGGCAGTGCCTCTATATTCTTGGGCCGTTAGCAAGCAAGCGCGAGACTTCGCACCTGCTTGCATGGCTTTCAGCCATAACAGCACTAATTGAGTGCAGCTCGCAAATGTACCCGTTGAGTTGCATTTGTGCTCGAGAAGCAGCTAAAGCAGTTTTCAAGGGGATTTTCTTCTCCAAAGACTGTTGGTTTGTTGTTTCCCATCAGGAAGGAATTGCCCAAGAGGCTCCAACTTCCTGTTCGTGTCCAGCAGGCTCCTCCCAGTGCTTTGTCAATCTCCTGGTCCCTTTTCATTTAGATTTGGAGCTGGAAGGATCACTTTCCTTGTCTGCTGCACGTATTCCATTGGATATGAGATTCCACAAGTAGTTTCAAAAACTCTTGTTTAAGGGTGTTTTTAGAGAGAGGGCAAGTACCAGTATTAATTTTTACTTTTATTCAAATTTTCAAAGTTATTGTGGTGGGTGGCCTGCATGTTCAGTAGGGGACTAGTTATATTTTTGCATTTAATTTTTCTTATTTTGCAAAGGAACAATCTTTACAGTTCAGTAAATTATCTCTATGTTTGTTAAATTTGCAATATCTATTTATTTTACTATGTGGCCTAATCTGGCAATGGGCCATCCAATAGGCCCAGGCATGTGCTAGTCATGGGTGCATGAAACAACTGTTTCTGTGGTATATGTTGTTTTAAAACATCATTTCGGGTTGGGATGACATTGGATTAAATAAAAAATGTGGTGTGTTTTTGCATTTAACATTTTATTGGGTACAAAAAGTGTATATGTGGTTTCATATTTGATACCTTGGGAGGATTTGTGTTGTTGTAACATTTGTATAGCTCAGTTAATTTTTGTTTTTGGCATTGCTGAATTAATGGTAGTGTTTCCTTCAGTGTTGCCATGCCTCCTTTGTCTTTCCAGTGTGTGTGTGTGTGCTTGCCATAGGCCACCACTGATTTGTCTTTGTTCTACATGCCATGTGGATGGGGGCCATTTTATGGAGTCTGTGTCCTTAGGCCTGAATATGTTATCTTCTTCTCTATGCCTCCTTGCTTGCTGTTGTTGTTACTTGGCTATGTGGCTTGGCAGCCTGTTTATGCATCCAGACAGTGTACTTTTGCCATAGACCTGAATGTGTTCTCGTTGTTCTCTATGCCTTCTTGCTTGTGGTTGCTGTTTGACCAAGTAGCTGGAAGCCATTTTGTGCATCCAGCCAGTGTGCCTTTGCCATAGACTTGCATGTGTTTTTTGTTCACCATGCCTCCTTGCTTGCTGTTGTTGTTTGATCATGTGGCTGGCAGCCACTTTGTGCCTTCAGCCAGTGTGCCTTTGCCATAGGCAAGCACATGTTCTTTGTTCCCCATGCCTCCCTGCTTGCTGTTGTTGTTTGACCATGTGGCACCAGCTGGCAGCCATTCTGTTCATCCAGCCAGTGTGACTTTGCCATTGCCTTGCATGTGTTCTTTCTTCCCCTTGCCGCCTTGCTTGCTGCTGCTGTTTGACCACGTGGAAGTGGCTGGCAGCCATGTTGTGCATCCAGCCAGTGTGCTTTTGCCATAAGCTTGCAAGGAAGAATGTGATAACAGTTTAATAATATGCCTGAGGATTACTTTAGTATGTATCTCAAGAATATGATTGTGATGAACAGTGCTTATATATTACATGCGTATTTTGCATTTATTTTTATTTTGCACCACTTTGCCTCATGATAGGTTTCTTCTCATCGTCTCATACAAACATCAGCAGTTATTGATAGTTTTTTTAAATTTTTTAAATACAAATGTTTATTTTATCTTTAAATTTGCTTTCTTTTAATTGTTTTCTTTTGTATTTGCATTTTTATTTTAAGTTAAAAAATAATTCATTGTTTATTTTAATGTAAGTTTTTGTAATTTTATTTCATTTTCTTATTTTTTAAATTTTTTTTTCATTTTGCCTCTGTTGGTGGATCCATCCATCCATCCATTCATCCGCCATAGGTGCACAGCCGCACAACAGCATTCAGTATTTTTTAGTTATAAATTCCGTTTCCTCCTGGACACCTCGGCTGCGGTGCACTGTAGACACATCAGTATCATGCTTTTTTTAAGGATTATTCCATTTCCCCGGACCACATTGCCTGCCATACATGCACAAACTTAACTGCATTTTTTCATAGACTATTATTTCATTTGCCCATGCAGTTCCCTGAATGTTACAGGTGTCTCCTTTGAAATACATGGATATAAAGGAAAGAGTTTTATCAGTGTGCATTGTGTGTTATCCTGATGGGGAATAACATTTTATGGTACGGCTGTGGTAAGACTTTAAAGTGGTTATTACCTAAGTAGCCAACTACACTAATATTACCTTTGTCTGTACTAATTCATATGAACAATACCATGTTTCACTAAATGTTTTTCTTACTTGTTTGCTTTTAGGTGCACAAGAGAAGAAGAGTCATCACCCGCAGTGCTGCGAAACAAAAGGCCTGCACAGTGACAACACGTCAGTCCTCCAATTTCTTCTGCTTGTGCAACTTAGTACCACTGTCAACTTAGAGCTTTAAAATTACCCTAAAGAAAGTTGCTGCCAAAAAGTGGTCAGCAAGAAGAAGGTTTTCACCAGTGGCGTGGGTTCTAAAGCCCTTTTCAGACAGCGTTGTGTGCCTTTCTCACTGGCCTCTGAGAAGCAGGCTGAGACCAGCACTCCCACATCAGCAGCACCACCCCAACCTAAGCCAAACCATATTCATCAGTAAGGCAGCCACTGGAATCATGGTGGCACCAACAAGCAGTGACATTGAATTTGATTGATCCCTTTTGCAAAGTAGTACCCAATTGTTTCAGGAAACAGAGCAAAGTGGAAAGCATCCGCAGCCAGCAATAGTATATCTTCCTATAGTTGGAGCAGAACTGGAGGGCGAGGTTCCTGCCGACCAAGAACTTCCTCTTTTAGAATCATTGGCTCCGAGACCCTCAGCAAGGAAGCGGAAGGGTAGTATTCCACAATCTTCTTCAAGCAAAACTTCAGATGATGATGATAGGGACAGGACGTCGACCGAGAGACACCAGGAGAGGCACAGGAAGATAAACGTTCCTGAACACCTTAGAATTATGGAAGGGGATGATAAGGAAGATAACGACTGCCATCTAGTCATTGTGGAAGGTTACACAGAGGAGTCCGACATTGCTATTCAACCTGCTCTGTTGGATGTGGCACAGGTAGCACCGCTAGCTCCCATATTCGCAAAGCACCAGCTGAAACCTGCACTAACTACTACCTCAGTAGAAGTACACACTGCAGAAAGGCAATCAGTGACAAGCCCACCTACCTCAGGCTTTGGCAGTGGCACAGTATAAAAGTAATTTTTTCCCCCTAGTTTGGGACTTTTTTATGGTTAGCACACAGGGGGAGCACGTTGTAGTTTGCTGCATTTGCAACACCCATGTTAGTCGAGGTAAGCTTGGTTCACATTATGGTAGTGAAGGCCAATTGACCCATATAAAAAAACACCATGCAATCCGGTGGGAGGAGCATATTAAATAAAACATTTGCGGAATGCAGCCGTGGTGGTGAAGGTGAGGCGAGCTGGGGTATATCAGCTATAAGTTCAATCAGGGTGGCAGTTGATGATGAGGAAGAAGGTGATATCCTCAAACAAAGCAGCCCTGTCCCAAGCAGTGCACCAGCAGAATAACCTGCCTCAGCAACTTCACAATGGCACAAGGCTCAGAGTCAGATGGTGACATACCCACATACCGTGAAGGCTCCACCACGACATGCACTGAGTCTAGCATCACCTATTTCTTAAAAGTCATCTGCGCCATTGGACACAGAAAAGGAGAAAAATTACAGCATACTATTATGGGCATGTTTAAGCAGGAGGAGCCCTCTAACCGCAACATCCCAATGGCACGCTTGTACAATGGGGAGCTGGCAAAAATGTTAACACTGGACCTCTTCTCTTTTTCTTTTGTGGAAAGAGTCAATCAGTCAATCAGGGGGTTTATATAGTGCACTACTCACCCATGAGGGTCACAAGGCGTGGGGGGGAGCTCCGGATCAGTCGAAGAGCCAGATCTTGAGGTCCTTCCTGAAAGTGTGATGGATGGGGAGCATCTGATGATCAAATGGAGCTTCTTCAAGGTCTTGGCTGCGATGTGGGAGGACGGATAGTCTCTCGTTGAGATATTTGGGTCCGATGTTGTTGAGGGATTTGCAGGCATGGGTTAGGAGCTTGAAGGTGACCCTCTTCTCGACAGGGCCCCAATGGAGGTCTCGTAGGTGTTGAGTCCTGTGTTTGTGGTGTAGAGTCCCGAGGACAAGTCTGGCGGCAGCATTCTGGATAGTCTGGAGTCTGTGTAGGAGAGATCTGTTGATTCCTACGTATAGGGTGTTGCCGTAGTCCAGTCTGCCGGTTCTGAGTGCGTGGGTGATGGTCTTTCTACAGTCAGGGGATCCATTTGAAGGTCATGCAAAGGAGGCGCAGGCAGTTGAAGCTAGTGGAAGCGACGGCATTGACCTGGCGGTTTATGGACAGGGAAGAGTCAAGGATGATGCCAAGGTTGTGTGTGTGGTCTGTAGGAGTAGGTGGGTTCCCGAGAATGGAGGGCTATCAGGTTTTGTCCCAGGCAGAGTTGCAGGGTCGGAGGATGAGGACCTCGGTCTTCTCCAAGTTAAGCTTATGGCAGCTGTGTGTATTGTAGTGAGTGTGAGTGGTATTCTTAGAATTTGGAGAGAGACATCTGACTACAATGGAAGGTTACGAGTCAGACCTATTTTGCCGGAGTTGCTGTTCCAGAATTGCATCAGGATGTGCTGCAACTGGTTGGACAAGCTTTGCTGCAAAGTGTTGGTCACACTATCCACCTCACGACAGACATGTGGGTCAGTTGTCAGGCTACTGATTACATGTGCATCACTGCACACTGGATCTCTATTGCGGGGATAAAACAAAAGATATCTTCACTACAGGTTTTGACCCTGAAGAATGTTTTAAGAGCGATCAGCGGCATGCAGCAGTGACCATGTTTGCCATGGAGAAATCACATAGGAGCTGCAAACATCTTGGATGAATTAGACAGCAAGGTGTCTGAATGGCTGCAACACAGAGGTCTCAGAAGTCGTTTGTTACAACAAATAATGGCAGCAACATAGTCAAAGCCAGGGTAGATGGTGGTTATCTCAGGGTCTTGTGTTTGGCTTGTTGCATCAAGCTAGTGGTGCAAGACTTTCTGAAAAAAAAGACATGGGGCCTGATTATGACCCTGGCAGTCTGGAAGCTGCCGTCACTTTTTGGTGGTCCAACTGCCCACATTGCTGGCGGTCCACCCATTGGATTATGATGCAGGCAGGGAGACCGCCTCAAGACCACCACCTCCACCAACATTCCTGTACCTGTGGTGGCAAAGGGATAGGCATGAGGTGACCAATTGAGGTGGTCCCTGCTCCTGTGCCTCCGTCCTCATTACAAACTGCATTCCTGCTGATCCTTTCATGGAGGGGACACCGCAAATACAAAATTCAGCGGAAAGGCAGGTAGTGGGCCAATAACACACTGCTCTAGGGTGAAAAGGTGCTTATGTGACATGAGTGGTGCTACGCTGGTGGCAGATTATTCAGCATGCTAATAGTTAAAGCCCTGATACAAGAGGTGCCAACATGTTGGAACTTGACCTAGTACATGCTTCAACGGCTGTTTGAGCAATGCAAACAGATAAACAACTATATTATTCAAAGAGGTTGGGATGCAGTTGGGCAAGCTATGACCGTTAATGCGGAGACATGGGGTCTAATCAAATGCCTGATCCAGATGCTACTCCCTTTTGAGGTTTTCACACAGAAAGTTAGCAGGGAGGACAGTACGATGAACCAAGCTATGGTACAACAACATTTGCCCACTTCATTCTTTTTTCTGAAGGGTCATTTAGAGTCCCACCCTGCAGTTCTGGGGTGCAGCCTTCAAATTCCAGAGAGGGCAGTCTTCTTTCACAGCAGCTAACAACACTATCAACTAGAACACCGGCAACAACAGCAACAGAAAGACCTGCCCAATCTCCCAATCTTCCGCATTGTATCGGTATCAATTAGCAGTGCTTAAGTCCAGAGCAGAGGTGATTGCAAAAGAGGTTAAGCAAGTGGCAGCACCCATAACAATCCAGAGGATGTTCAAGGAGTATCTGAATGGTCTATAATAGGTCTATATGGATCAAAACCCATGGGAAAAATGCACCAATGGCCAGAGCTCAGCAGGCTGGCACGAATGATCTGACTTGTCCTGTAGACAGTGTGCCTGCTGAGGATATATTCCGTGCAGCTGGTGCAGTTGTTACAGTAAGAAGAACCAGTCTCTAGCCTCAAAACATGGAGACAACACAGGAGGAGAGTTGGTCAGAATCAAGAGTATTAGCTGACCAACATCTGGGTGAACCATCTGAGTTTGAAGATGTACTCTACTTCTCGGACTGAGTATGCCAGTGCCAACATTGAACTTTTTAAATATTTCTCATTGATCTTCTTTTTTTGCAAAAAAAGAAAAGAAATATGTAGCCAGTAGAACATTATGTTTGTGTCAGATTTATGCTGCCTAGCCATGTTTTAGTCACATATATGGCCGGATTGCAGTTGGGCCAGTGTGCCGCGAAGAAACCTCTGCAATTCCTTCAAGACATTGGAGACATTGCCTGCATCCCTCACATGCCTATACTTTTTGTATCACTTAGCAGGGCTGCCCCAGAAGACTGTTGACTTTGAAGAGTGGCAATATCAAATTCAATTGTGTTGCCGGTGTCAAAGATATAATATGGTACCGACTACCTAACCTACCCGTGCTTGGTTTAAAAAAGGTAACTGCAACAATTGCAACAATGAGTGAGTCATTGTGAGTGATTATTGATGATTCATGTAGTGGTAGTCAGTAAGGGAAGGTATTCAACTGTAATTTGGGAACTTGCTTTAGATGATTTGCAATGTTTGAGGCTTGAGTGAAGGGTGATACTTTTTTATTGAGGGTGAGTGGCCTTTACAAACGTACTTAGCAGAAAGTAAACATTACAGTCCAATCCTATCCTTCTTTTTTAATCACCAAAGAGTGATATATTATTGAGTGATTGTGCGTGCTGATTGATGATTCATGTGGTGGCAGAAAGTGACGGAGGATGTTCGACTGTAATTTTGAACCTTGCTTTACATGATTTGCAATGTTTGGGGCCTGAATGATGGGTATTAGCTTTCGCAAACTTACCTAGCGGAAATTAACCTATACAGTTCACTCCTATCCTTTTTTCATCACCTAAAAGGGCTGCCCCAGGAGATCAGCTGATTTACAAATTCCAATCTGTTGCTTGTATCAAAGAGTAACAATACTTGTGTACCAACCACCGTGCTTGGATTGGAACAGGTAACCATTGCACCAATGAGTGATATAATATTGATTGATTGTGAGTGCTGATTGATGATTCATGTGATAGCAGACAGTGAAGACGTTTTTTTAACTGTAACTTGCTTTCGATGATTTGCAATTTTTGGGGCCTGAATGATAGATGATCATTTTTCATGAAGGTGACTAGCCCTTTCACACTTAGCGACATAAACTTGCAGGGTCCACTCCTTTTTATTGGATCTTCAGAGACCACACCAGTCACTTTAGGTAACAAAGAAAAATCTATACAAAATACTAGAATTCTGTTTCTGTGCTTGTTCTTCAGCAGCAGTGCACTACACGTCTATCTTGCTCGGGTCGTGACTGGGATGGAGTTACTCAGAGTAAAGAGGAGGATGGAAGAACAGAGGGCAGGACTAACACATCAACAGCTAGAAGAAAGAAGTTATCAACTTCAAAGGGAAACCATGACTCTGGGACCTAGTACTCAGCTGTGTGAAATGGAGAGAGGTGCATTGGTTTGTGAAATGCATATTTGTGAGTTTAATGTTGCACTGGGGGCAAAAGTGAAACTCTGAGTCCTCTTATTTTTTGCCTTGCGTCTTAGTCTTCTTGGTACAATCCTCATTAAACTTGCCTTCCTTCTGTCCTTTGCCTTTACTCTACAATACAGTTTATTCATCAACAAAAGGTGAAAGATGAGCTGTTTACTGACTGGACCAGTCCAGAGAGTCACTCAAGAGTGATGCACATTTCCGAGGGGAATGCAGATGCAGCACCTAATTTTACAGAACAATATATTTCTTAAAATGGGTGGGTTCACTCCTCCATAATTTGAATTCTTTAAATCCTAGAAGACAGAACATTTAGGTATCTCATAACTTAGGTATCTGAGTCAGAAGGACAGATTGCAATGTATTTAAATGTACGGCGTCAAATTCATTTGTGCATTCCCTTCCACAACAGATTGATGATGATGATGTGCTTTTCATCGCCCAGATAAATATTGCCCTTGTGTAGTGTTTGTCTTTGTCACACCTTTCCCCAAATCCCCTTTCCCATTCATTCACCAAACCCTTAACCCTCTTTTCATAGCTGTGTGATTTATTGAGGTGTGACTTAATTTACACCATAAATGGATCATACATTTGAGGGGGAGGTGGTGAAAGGGACACCAACTCACTGCAGGATCTTCTATTACCTATGCAATAGCCCACAATGACCACATTTACCCACCCACACATAAAAGTGATCCTTATTTTAGATATAGAAGAACATCAGTCATCAGCATCATCATTCAGGCCTGATGTTGCTTCAACACTTAACCTTGTCCACTCTAGACTTTGAGTCCACTTTTCATGACTCAAGGATTTCATAACTTTAGTGTTAAGCAAATACTACCTCACCATTGCTAAGAAGTTATTCTTGCTATTTTTTGTTATTTTATGACTATCAGTTATTCTTCTTTGTGTCATGCAGTAGACAGATCTCAATTCTTTGTAGAGCTATGATATCATTTATAACCCACTAACTGAGTGATTTTATTTCCATTTAGTTGCCTGCAATGGATAATCCAATTAATCCTACAGTTGGAGCTCACCTTGGTGGGAGTGGGACCTCGCTTGTGAAGTTGTGATGCCTTCCCTGTTACTGCTTCATCTACATTCAGGTAAGCAAACTATGGAGTGAAGTGAACTAGTTAAGTTACTACATAACCACCTAACTGCTACTGCAGATAAGTAATCATTTATATAGGATGTTGTAGGCAATTTAGGTCATGGCAGCATCTCCCCTAATGGTTGTGATAGTTCCAGAGGTATATATCTAACTATAACTAAACGGTATGCCCTTTTATAAGCAGATTAGAAAAAAACAGAGTGCGTAAAAAAGAGAAGTGCAAAGTAAAATTACAACACAAATAAACTACTTAATCCATAAACCATGAAGAAATAATATTTCCCCCTCTATTTGTTTTACAAAAACCCCACCCTCTCCACACACCACAGGCCCAACCCTCTCTCCAAATAATTGATCTACCTCATTCCACAATGTTCAAATGTCCAAAAAATAAAAAAAACACAGTCCTAACCACCTTCCCATCCTCTTCCCTCACAACAAGCCCCTCCCACCAAAATAAATAAAATAAAAAAGTGCTAAAAGAGGACATTGTCCATTTGGGCCCAGGGCTGGTCGAGGCCCTGCTCTATCCTGTCCAGACGGCTCTCCATATACCTCTCCATGCAGTCCAGCCGCTACAGGATGGGCCACCACAATGCCCTGTAAAAGTGGGTTGGGGTGGCAGCAATTCCAGTCAGGACCCCTGACAGCTGGCGGTGATGCCGGTGATGGAATGGGCAGGAGGCTGTGGCTGACTGGCTGCACTGGTGCTCGGCTAAGGGACAGCTATTTCAGCCTCTTCTTCTTTATCAACCTGAGCCACCTGATGCTAATATTCTAGCTAGATAGTGAATAGCCTCTGCAGCAAGTCCTCTATCTCTTGCCTGTTGGGTGCTACGGGTAGACCAGCAGGACTAGCTATATTAATAAAAACAAAAAGAATAAAGACAAATTGTAAATAAGGCTCCCTGTAGACAATTGTTTAACATTAGTGGGTGACCCAGTAGCAGTACATTGCTGGGCCCCTAGTGCCATTGAAATCTAATTTTTACATGCTGCCCACATATGCTTCTCATAAAAAGCACTGACTGTCTGACAAAAAAGTACTAGGCACATTAACGCCGGATTAAAAAAAACAATGATTTGATATTACTTTAAAGGCTTTTCTAGTAACTATTATCTCACAAAAAAGATCTAATGGAGTATTTAAACCCCCCACCATACTACTCCTAAAGAATTATTCTCACAATATTATGTATCAGGCAGGTAACAAAATAACAAAATGTGATAAAGTGAAGACACTCATATGCTAAGAAGCACTACTGTTTAAAGATGAGAACCCTCACTCTCCCTAGGGTGACATGCTTCATCATTTTTTGGATATCATACCCTAATACCACTTTGTATTGGTGGGAGGGGCAGAATGCAAACAAAAAAGTGTGTATTAAAACTATCTCTTGGTGGGTAATAACTATTTTTTTCTGGTACTCCCAATGGATAGTATTTCAAAGCAAGCAATGCAAAATAGGAATAAAGATATTCTCCTACTTCATATTAAGGTCAACATGTATCTGCCTAAATTGACCAAAAGGCTCATTGCATTCATCAGGACCAAAATTATGTGTCACTCTGCTTGTGATGAAAGCTTATAAGTAATAGTTATACCTTCAATCATTTAGTGGCTATCATATGGTACTGTCATCTAGAAGGGTCCATAGGGTGCATTTATAGCCAATATATCATAAATACCATTTACCTTGAGTCATCATTTTCGTTGCTGCATTGCAGATAGAAGAGGCCATAAATCAACAACTGCTGCAGTGGTAAAGAGGGGGGTTCACGATCATGAGTCATGACGACACCCATGTAGCTGGTGAGTAATAGTAATTGTCAATAAGCAAGAAATGTGACTTACCACCACCCATCCCTTCTGCCGCTTTACCCTCACCAACTGACTCTCCTCCTCCCGCATTGCACAGAGCTAGTGGCACTGGTGGTGGGTGTGGCTAGAGAAATGTTATACATTTTTTAAATGCCAGTCACTCCTTCCCTTATTTTTTTTATAAATACAACCGCAATACATCACTACACTTTGGTTAGCACTGTAGTATCTTCTAACAAAAATGTCACTCTGGGCAAAGCCAGATAATGAAGTCAACCAAAAACATTTCATAATTGAGGTGCAGAGCTCTAGCCTCTGATGACCATGATGACTCTGAGTCATTGAAGCATACTGAAGGGGTGGAATAATGGTTGATGAAAGACATATGGTGTTGGTTGGCAAATGCAATAGGACCTAATACTATCTAGCTATGCTGCACTGTCATGGAAACTGCTGTTATACAGATAAATGAATTACACAGCACAACATTGGAGGCGGGGGTAGGGTGTGGTCCATGACCATGGCCACTCTCTTGTTAACTGTTAAAGCATAAGCAAGAAAAGGAAAGCCTTCTCAACAAACATACAACGTGAATATTATTTATAAAACTTGCTTCACAGCAGACAGTATCGTACTAAAAATCTGTTCTTAGTCTTACAATACCACAAGATATATAGAAGAGAGGGAACGAATACCAACAAAGCAGAAGATAAGTAAACAATAGACTAGTACAGACCGGAAATAGTCAGCTACCACAAAAAACATACGAAATAAGGGTAAAAAAGATCATGCAGGATACAGGAATGACACAAAAATTGGATAGGGGAGTTGGAACAAAAGGAGACAGTATGAAGAAATAAACAAGACAAAATGTAAAAGTAGGACAAAGTGCAGAGGTATAAGAGCTAATCCATAGTGCTTTCCAAGTGAAAGGTAGATGGCAGGTAATGGCATCTGAGTAACTTTATTTCTCACCAGAAACACCAAGCTTAAGGCAGCAAACCGTGTCCTGGAACCCAGCACCAACATTCCAATACCCCAAGATTCTACCCTAAGCCTACAACAGTCATAAAACCTAATAAGAATGAAATAGTAATAACAAATATTAAGGATTTACAAGGCTAAGCGGAGTCCTCAGCGATGGCACTGGGGGTCGGCACCTCCTTCCCAGCTCTTCCCGGACCCTTCTCTGTACTGCCACAGTTCTTGCCCTTGGGTGCTGATGCAAGAAAAGAAGAAGACAAAAAAAATTGATTAGAGAGTTCATCTGCACAAAATTATTATGACAGGCAAACGCTGTCACATTGTACTTATCTAAAACAGAATATCTATAGCACTGGATTTGAGTCTAACAGCTGTAGTTGAATTTACCATACTAATCCTAAAACCCCTATTTCAAAGTTTCCTAAGAAAGCCTACTTTTGGAACGCATGCATTGCTATGAATGATCTTTGATTCTATTCTCATTTCTCATTCTCATTTAGCGCCGGGATACCTCTGTTTCGCACTTTATAAATATCAGTATTATTATTATTATTTCTCAGCCCCATCAATGGGGTAACGCAGTCTCCCTTTTTTGCAATGCATAAATGCATACAACACATCACTGTGAAATAGCTTGGGACTGTACGAGCTACATAAAGAAAGTCACAGAAAACGCTAACTCACTGATATCACTGATTTACTTTGGTGACAGGAGAACAGAAGAGTCAGCAGTGGCTTCTAAATTAATTAGCCAAAGCAAGCACCGATGAGTATAATTTGGTAGCGCTAAGCACCTGCATAGCTGACACTGGATCACATAATAATAATATTCTAACGCAAACTAAGCGTAACTTAGCTCAGAGTATCAGCAGCATGCTATTCAGAATTTTTTTGCATTGTAGAACAGAAATACAACAAATAATTATTAATACTCCCGAGACCCGTAATCTCTACACCAAGCCGGACGAGCAGGTCCTGTTCCCAGTCAAGGATATCCACCCAGGAATGTGTCAGCCTTTGGATGGTGCGCCAAACCTGACTTGTGCGCAGCACAAACCAGCGCTCTCTCCTGCAGCGCAGCTGACACTCCAACAGGGGGTGCCCACTGCTAGACCTGCTGCCAGAATGAAGAAGGAGGTGGTGTTGCATGAAAAAAAACAGTTCTGCCATCTTCACCTCACTAAAGATAGTCCGGAGCTCCTGCTGCCCTCTTCTGGCATGGTGCTGGGTGGAGTTGGGAGAAAAACAGGCAAAGGAAGGAACGAAGGAAGAAAGGAAGGAAGGAATGGAGGAAGGAATGGAGGAATGGAGGAAGGAATGGAGGAAGGACGGAAGGAAGGAAGGAAGGAAGGAAGGAAGGAAGGAAGGAAGGAAGGAAGCTAGGAACTTAAATACAATGAAAGTAAAGGAAAAATAAAAAAGTGCAAAAAGTCAACAAATACACAGGAAAAAACCGGAAAATATGCAAAATACAAAGACACAAAAACACACACTAATATATTAAATACAAATTAGGGTAGATTAATTAGGAAGAAGGAGGATTGAAAGGGGATTTAAAAAAGGCCCAGCACCAAGAACAGCACAGAGAAAACAAAATGGGCGTGCCCATTGCGAACTGCACGGCGCCATTCACACGCGATTTCTAATAGTAGGACACACTCCGCATTGTGTTTGACATGAAAACTTAACATGAACAGGCACACCGGAAAACTCCACCGCTCTCAGAACTCAGACTACTAGAAGGTTCAATCTACCCTTACCCCTGGACAACATGGTGGCCTCTTCTTCCTTGATGCTGGCCATCACTTTGTCTAACAACCTGTACATCTTGTTTTTGGCTAACAAGTTGTAACTAATGTCAATGCACATGCCAGTGGGTCAGACCAGGGTTAAGTGAGAACAGACCAGTAAACTGCCGCAGCAACTGGTGACCATCTCTCTGCTGCTGCTGTAGGGTAGAGGAGAGGAAACTTTCTCTCCTCTACAGAGCCATCTACAGAGCCATCTGTGGTTTTGAGGAACAAGAGCTCTGGTTTTGTATTCGCTCTCCTCCTCCTTACCCACTTTTGTCACCATCAACATGGTTATAGCCACTCTGTTAAAGTAGTATTTTCAACGGTTGGCAAGGAACACTCAGTGGTGGTGTCTGAGAATGCCAAGGTCCACCAGATAAGTGACCTCCCCAACTTTTTTCATTACAGTGTAGGGTCCAGTCAGCTGGGTCTGAAGGGCAGTGGGAACCACTGACTCCATAACCCATGCTTTCAGGCCAGGTTTAAATTCTAAGAATTTGCCTTCTAATCATGCCATGTTTGATAAGTCTGTGACTGGCCCATAGGTATTTTTACCCTTTTTCAAGTACTCTGCCATCCAAGATCTCAGGCACAGTATATAGTCTACTTTCTCCTGCTTGGATTTCTTGAGAGGCTTGTTTGATCCCTCTCTGATTTGATTTAAAGAACCTCTAACAGGGTGACCATACAGAAGTCTCTGAACTACCAGGAGCCTCAGGGGGAAGGAACAGGGAAAACAGGCCACCCCCCACTCACTACATCATATACAATCAATGGCCTGCCCCTAAACACTATAAGGTCGGTGACCCCTAGTTGTTAATATATTGCTTAACCAGACAGAGGGTACTCTAAAGCCTTCTATCTGTGTGTGCTGATCACAGTCACTAATTTCAAAAGTAAAAACGTTAAAACCCAGTATGTGTATGCATGAAACCCCAGTGTTATCCTCACACCTCACTAAACCTTTCTGCTGTGAAAAAAGGGGAGGGAAGGTTGGCAGAGCCTCACGGGAGCAACACCCGGGGGAGGATATGGCAGACTGGTACTCGCCTGGATCCTCACTTTCTCATCATCAGCTACTGCCAACCAGAAAAGAAAGGGGATAAAGGCTGTGCAAAGAAAAAACAATTATGTGTTACAAATGTTAGTGACCCACTGCGGTATGCCAAACCTCCTGTGCTCGAGATCTGGACCCACCACCTTAAAATGAGCTGAGCTATACTGGCAACTACAACTTTATTCTGTGCTGTATGCCCGCTCTAATTAAAAACAACCGACATGTTTCATCGCCGAAATTTACTTTACCGGCGATTCCATCAGGGTTTTTGGGTCAGCGTGAATCCTGCACGTCTTGATTCTCCCTTTAGTGTACCAGGTGGCCTATTTGATTGAGCCTACCAGGCCCCCGTAGAAGAATCTGGAATTATCGGGCCCTTTAGACAGTTAATGGGTTCCGCATACCGCCTTTAGCTCTGTGTTGTTTACGCGTGTACGTGTGGCCTCCGCTCACCCCTCAGTAACCTTCCCTCCCCTTTTTTCACAGCAGAAAGGTTTAGTGAGGTGTGAGGATAACACTGGGGTTTCATGCATACACATACTGGGTTTTAACGTTTTTACTTTTGAAATTAGTGACTGTGATCAGCACACACAGATAGAAGGCTGTAGAGTACCCTCTGTCTGGGTAAGCAATATATTAACAACTAGGGGTCACCGACCTCATAGTGTTTAGGGGCAGGCCATTGATTGTATATGACCATACAGAAGCTCAAAGAGGCTGCAGCCTACTCCCATTTACGGTACCTCCCTGTAGGCAAATAGAAATCATGAAAAACAGATTCCGCCCCACTTTCAGCTGAGTTTTTCAGTAAAATTCATGATCATGCTTTCAGGGCCTTGTTTCATCTTTCAACTAGCCAATGGTTTGGGGTTTTGAGAGTGTGGTGATTGTGTAATGCAACTCAGACTCCCACGTGACCTTCAAGTACGCAGACATGAAGTTTGTTTGTCCCTCATCAGAAATTATTTCCATGGGGAAACCCCATTTTGATAAAGACATCAAGTAAGTACCTGACCAGCACAGACAGAGTTTCCATCTTCAGAGGAATTGCCTCAATGTACCTATGTTGCTTCTTCTAGATTGCTTCTACAAGGATGTACCTGTTCTCCGAGGCAGCCTTGGGGCATAGGGGCTCAACAATGTCAATCCTCACCCTCGCAAAAGGTGTCCCCACCTCTTCTAGTGGTGGAAGTAGATCTCTGACATGTCCTTTCTAGACAAATGCGCGACAGGCAGTGATAGAAGTCTCCTACATTCTCATTTTTATGGGGCCAATAAAAGTGTTTCACTAAACTCTCCCAAGTCTTGGTGTTCTCCAGATGCTCAAATAAGGGGAAGCCATGGCCCAGTTCCAGAAAGAAACCTCTATATAGCGGTGAGGAACTATCAGAGTCCTGGCTAGACCATCATTAAGAACTCCAGCCTCACTATACTCGACTTCATCCTTCTTGTATAACTTCTTGATCCCAGAAGTATCACCTGGTTCTGTGCCTCAATCTAGCCTTGAAGGCCTTCAAGAGTCGGGCACTCTCTCTGCTCTCTGCAGAACTCTTCTTAAAAGAGGGTATCTCATGCTCTTTGCAACTCTTAGGGTTCTTCCAGGACAGTTTCTTATTCGTCTGCAGCCTCTAGATCCTCCCTTTGTGGGTCAGACTCCTTCAGGGATGTGGAAAGTGTTGTTGCTAGGCTCCTAACCCCCTTGCCCTTTCTCTTGTATGTGAGAACTAGCAGGCACACGCATCAAGAAAAGCTTTTGCGAGTCCTAAATATTCCTACAGGCCCATATGAATGAATGGGAAATTGCATGCGCAATTTGCGAGTACCAATAAGTACTAGCAGATTGCCCATGCAATTTCAAGGGTGCAAAGGTGTCAAAATGACATCCTGTTGCATCCCTGTAATTGTGATGTGCACCCATGTTGGATGCACACATGCCCCAAGGGTAGGTGTGTGTGTAACCTGAAACCTTGAAAAATGCACTTTAGTGCATTTTTCAAGGTTTTTGCAAAATACAGACCAGAGTAATTTCTCTGTATTTTGCAGCCCCAAATAGCGAATTCGCTATTTTTAAATGCTTCTAGCATTGCATTTAAGGAGGTGCAAATTGCGATTCCTTAAATACAATCACAACTTAAGAAATCGCGATAAATAGTGATTTCTTAAATTGCGAGCGCCTCACACTTTGGTGCATTGCAAACAGCCTTTTTGCGGACGCAAACGGATAATTTTTGTGAATCACCCCGTATGTGTTTGCAAAAAACGTTGATGCATGTACCCCTAGGTCTGTTGTTTCCAGGTTCCCATGACACCCCTGTTGAGATATCTGGGACCTTGTGACTACATACATACACTCACTTAGGCAGACCCAAACATTCAGCATCGGTCCTTTGCTCCACTTCTGCCCATGCAGATGTTTCTAGTTCATTGCCCGACAGACTCCACTTGTATGGTAGGACTTATGACAACTTTCTTTGGGCAAGTAAACCCAGCCCACTTACAGCTGAACTTCACTATAGAATGGATTTCATCTCATTCTCAGTGTTGATTACCTATATAATTCTGAGAATACAGTTCTCTATAGGGACAGATTATACACTTAGTTACAACAGAAAACACTCTCTTTGCAACTTGAATTTGCCTTGTTTTTGTTCTTTCATTGCCATATCGTAAACATACATTAATTAAACATAATACATTGCATATTAAACACACATTTGGCCAATGTGTACATAAATACATCAATGGCACTTGTTATCATAGTCTTGACTTCCATCTGGTAATCCTTGTGCATTACTTTAATATGTGTCTCAAAAATCATTTTTTCAAATAGAGTCCTCTTTTATGGTAGTTTTGTACAGGTCCATATCTTGACTCCTTTAGTACTTTATGGGCTTATATATTGAATATTCTATAACCAGTCCATTATTGTCAAATATTCTCACCCGCTCACAAATTGTGGGAACTCTTTATGATAAAGTATCTCAAAGGATTTCATCCCTCTTATTCTGGGCCGCCTCACAAGACTATTCACAAGGATTAACTTGATTCATCCATGTAACATTAAGACAAAAAAAATATATCTACTTCAGCATACCTCATTGTGCCACCTTGTGTGATTAGATAGATTTGATTGTTTATGTCCCAACCACTGCCTTCCATCTACTACGCTACTACGTTGTTTAATCAGTTATTAAGGTATTATTCAAACCTCTATATTCGGTGTACATTTATATGATATTCTAGCCCCTGCCTTCCATCTAATACATAGTTTAATCACCAAATGAAAAGTATCATTAAAGACTCCACACAATCTCTTTACTGCGCAGGTGGCCTGCTATGTACTCTCTTTGGCATGCAAGGGATATATACCCATTATATGTAAGTGATATCTATATCCCCATGCACCCAGAAAGTGATAGGCAGAGGACTTCATTGTTGTGTGAATACCGTATCATTATTAGTTATGTCCTGCCTGCCTCTAGCAAAGATCATGATAGGCTGTAAAAAGATGTATATCAATCATTACAATGCTTTATGATTTGGTTACACTGCTGGTGACGAACCTCCAGCAGAAAATGAGAACAATTGTTAAAGAAGAACTAATTCCCGTATTGGCAAGGCTAGATGGGTTGTCAGCGAAGTTGAATGGATGGCTAGAAAATAGGGAGATGACTAAAGACCCAATTAGTACAGCCAGCAAGCCATGTGCCCAGACCACTAAGAGTAACATGCAAAATGTTGTCCAGACCACAACCAGTAACTTGCAAAATGGTCCCCTTTTAATTCTAAGTGGAAGCCATTACCCGATAATTGAAGATATTCACCAGTACCACAGGAAGCAAAATGAAATTTCGGTACCGAGACAACACCTAGTGCCTACAAATCTGGCAATCCAGGCCCCTCCATTGCTAGTAAATAGAGGGGATTCTGAGAAAAGCTCCAGGCAGGGGGCTAATGTAATCTCCCGAAATCAGGATTGCAGCGATCTAGAATGTAAAAATCAAACATATTGCCCCCCAACCATAAATCTACCACCGGAGTCAGCTCCATACGTACTGGTGCTTGCTGGGGTTCTGGAATTAAGAAAAGGATTATTAGAAACACATCAAGAGCTAAAAAATAAAACCATCCATTGGCTAGCAAATCATAGCAATTTTGGTTATGAGAATACGCATGAGATTCTAACCACAAGAAGGGTGTGTTGGATAGGCGAACGTCACAAGGACATTCAAGGAGAATGCGTGGTAATTAATTTTAGAAATCCAAGTATTATTAGACATGTTTTAGCAACTGAGTATGGGAGGATTATGGGTAGTACCGTATTACTCCCTCTAGCTTATTTTTATCCTCCAACTAGACCTTTCCAGCAAGGTTATTTTTATGAGTCAGGAAGGTAATTTGCTCCTACAAAATCGGTATTTTCTTATCCAGGCCAGCTGCATAACCTCCCTAGTTTTAATATTCCTACCGGTTACAGGTTAGGTCCCCTTGAGGGAGTAGATTGACTGAAGGATCCCAACTCAACTAATAAAGAAGAAATACCACCTGCAACATTAGACCTAGAGAGTCAGGGTAGCCCTATAGCTCTAATCCATGAGAGTGAGGACGGTATAGTCAGAGGGAGCATGAGCGGTTCCCGATGCAAAAACTGCCTCGAGTGTGGGTCCATCCACTCTGAAATTGTTGAATACGCACTGGACCCAGGGCAAAAACTCCCTGACACCATTGGTTTAAATAATGTTCCCCCGGAACAGTCAATATTAGTGCCCTCCAATAAGAATCCATTGAATTCCCAGGTAACAAGGGTTCTTTCCTGGAACATTGCAGGCCTTAATAGCAAATTAGATGATCCTGAATGGGAAATCTTTATTAATCAATTTGCCCATGTTTCAGGAAACCTGGGCAAGAAGAGAGGCCTCTGAACAAGTTTATGCTACCTTCAATACCTCAGCAACATCGAGGGGAATTGGGAGACCATCTGGGGGCCTCACTATTTCGGTGGGATCACTTAGGAATAAAAAGCTTAATGCCCCCCTTGTAGAACATTTCAAGCTGTTAAACCATCCCTATGATGCTTTAAAATGGTTCATCTTAGAGAGAACGATAGGGAGCAAACGTGGCGGAGATATGACCACGAAAAGAAAATTCAGAGAACAATGGTACATATCAACCCTTAACACTGCAAGAACAGGTCTTAATACAAAAGAGGAATGGTTGCGTTTAATAAACTGAAAAAGATATTCTATAATACACTACCAACCATGAACATTGATCTTACATAATATCAATGCATGAATGTATATATATGTACGATACGCACGTGCTGTATGGATCTGTTGTCCGGCCAACTGACCCTGGGCTCATGGTGCGGGTTGTGTGTATATATGTATATCATTTATGCTCTTTATTTTATTGGTAAACAATACTGCAATATGGCACATTGCTACACATTTGCCATCGATGGTGAGGTCAAATAATATGAACCTTTCACCTTTTGTTAAATTATATGTCGTCACATTTTGGTCGACACTACAGGCAATGGAGAAAAAAGATCGATTTGTTTACAAATTACATTTGAAAAGCGCAAGTATCATTGAATTTGAATTTTGAACTAATATATACCTAATGGTAGTTCATCAACATTTAGGCACAGCCTATAAGATCTTTTAAGGCATATTAAAGGCCTGACATCACTCGTTTAAAGCGTCATGAGTAGATTGTGCAAGACCGTCCTTTAAAAAGATTACGGTACTTCTGTGCCGGCCCGGGCAGCCGCTCCTGTTGAGATAGGCGCTCCACTTACAATCATACTATGGGCGCAATTCAACGACATCGTACCTATGTGCCACACACAGGACGCCGTTCGGCTCAGGTGCAATGCATTCACCAACCGCCGAAATGTATATAAAGCGGCATATTCATGTAGACTCCTTTCTATTGAAACGGAGCCACGCTGTATCGCTGCACTACGACTAGCTCTCACGAGCAGGGATGTACAAACGGGGGAACTTAAAGCATCGGGTTGAATACTCCATTAGTGAGTTATGGGGCAGGTCGTAACCGACTGTCACGCTTTTTTTATTTAGGTTCACCGTAACTGGGGACTCTCTATATCTGAAGACTGGTTAAAGACTGGCTATTGTGTAAATAAAAAAGAAAGAAAATCGGTAATTCGTTTTAAAGCACAATTGCGGCTGACAACACCATCAGGTATGTGCTATGGAGAGAAACCATCTAAACAAACAATTAAGCATGAGCTCACTTATATATGTAGTGGTACCTGATTGCCCATTATTTCCCACATGTAGGCGGTCCACTATAGAAGACTGTTTGAATGATAGATCGTTGGAACATCAAACAATATGTTTTAAAGAGAAAAAAAGAGTTGGATACTTTCAGGTAATTGCAACAAAAGTGATCCACTAACCATTGATATTTAAAAACAACTCGCTTTATAAACACAAAGCAGAACCTATATTGTTGGTTTATTCACCTTATATAGGGTCATTGGGCCCGATTCACAGAATGAACTTAAGACTCAATCCTAAACTTACTACTATTTTGGTATTCACAGAATGCACTTACTACTTTTGGCATTCACACAATGCACTTACTACTTTTGGTATTCACAGAATGAACAGAAGTTAGGATTTTGTCTTAAGTCTGTCTTAAGTCTGTCTTAAGTCTGTCTTAAGATCTTGAAGAACATATATCAAACTTGAGTCTATCGCTGGCGGAAGGACCAGCAACTTATCAGGTGTGGCACAAAACTATGACATTTAGAGACACCGTTCACCGTTTAAAAAAAAAAAAACCACTAATCAGCATAGAATGATAGTGCTTGAGAAAACGATTTATAAGACATTTTCTTGTCTCTATGTAATAAATATTTCTTCACCCTCGATAGTCATTTTGGGGTTCCATACGATGGATTTTCATATAAAAAAGAATTGAAGAACAAGTTGGTAATATAATTTGATACCAGTCATGATTAAACAGGTTTAGATGTGGGTGTATACATACACTCTTAATAGTGTCAAATGTTAGAATCACTGTCACACTTGGGCTTCCCGATTAGTACATGATGTATAATATGTACCCCTATAATGAAACAGATTGAACGTTTATTAGGCACTCAATTCAAATGTGTGTTTTGGTCATAGCAAGCTGTTTATTAATTGGTATACATTTGATAAAGATTGTTTTTAAAAAAAAGATATATCTGACTCAAATGGGGATGTTTTAAGCAACATAAAAATGTGGATTGGGTAGAAACTGTTTTTAAATAATTATGTACGTACTCTGATGGTGGTATTTTAGAGAGATTATTTTAAATAAGAGACAACGTATAGTTTCGTCTTGACAAAGGTGGTGCAATATTGAGCAACAACACCGAAACGCGTTGACGCATTTTTTCACCATTAAATCTGAGGAACTATTAAGGGTGTCATCAGTTGAGATAAATTGCACCAATAATTTGATTTCAATCGGATTAATATTTGATGATGGTTTTCAATTGATTCACTGTTTTCTTTTTGTCTCTTATGTATAATTTTTATATTATGTATATTATTGAAGAAATGTTGTTTTTAACATATATGTTATTCTATTTTTAAACATATATTGTTATAAATGTATAATAAACTCACAACCAACTTCACATCAGATTAATTTTATTAATTTTTACACATTTATGTTTTGTTTAATTCATGCATATTCTGAAATCTGACACTGGAGCGAATGAGGAGTGGTTGAATTTAGATATCCTTGTTATGCAAAGGTCTCTACTTGAGGGGCTCTTCTTTTATTGATTGATGCCCTGCTTGCAGAAAAAGACCTAGATGCCCCTAAGCTAGCCTCCCGTAGAATCTCGGCAATGATGTTCGTGGACGACACTCTATTGATAGCCAAATCGCCAACAGGCTTACAACGGGTTTTAGATAAATTTGAGATATTCTGTAGGGAAAGAGGCTTAGAAATAAATCTACAGAAATCCAAATTTAAGGCGTTTAACTGCCCAAAAAGTACACGTCCCAACCCGTCTCTAAATGGTAAACCCCTTGAGAGAGTGTCTTCTTTTGTGTACTTAGGTATTACAATCTCCGAATCTTTGGAATGGGGGGCTCACATTACAAAATCTAGGTTAAAATTAGCACAATACTCAGGTGGCATCATAAAGGTTCTCAACAAGTCCAGCAAAAGAATAGTTAGCCCGGCGATAGAAATTTAAAGAGCACGGGCTAGAGGCGGGGCTTTATAGGGTGCAGAGTTATGGGGACATCTGAAACTCGAGAACCTAACGCAGTTGGAGAACCAATTTTTAAGACAGTTATTTAGATTGCCACGCGGCACTCTGTTGGTCCTATTACATCTTGATATGGGAATTACACCAATTGCCGAAGTGGCGAGTCTTAAACCTATAATGTTTTGGCTTACTACTTTTGGCATACACACAATGCACTTACTACTTTTGGTATTCACAGAATGAACAGAAGTTAGGATTTTGTCTTAAGTCTGTCTTAAGTCTGTCTTAAGTCTGTCTTAAGATCTTGAAGAACATATATCAAACTTGAGTCTATCGCTGGCGGAAGGACCAGCAACTTATCAGGTGTGGCACAAAACTATGACATTTAGAGACACCGTTCACCGTTTAAAAAAAACAAAACACTAATCAGCATAGAATGATAGTGCTTGAGAAAACGATTTATAAGACATTTTCTTGTCTCTATGTAATAAATATTTCTTCACCCTCGATAGTCATTTTGGGGTTCCATACGATGGATTTTCATATAAAAAAGAATTGAAGAACAAGTTGGTAATATAATTTGATACCAGTCATGATTAAACAGGTTTAGATGTGGGTGTATACATACACTCTTAATAGTGTCAAATGTTAGAATCACTGTCACACTTGGGCTTCCCGATTAGTACATGATGTATAATATGTACCCCTATAATGAAACAGATTGAACGTTTATTAGGCACTCAATTCAAATGTGTGTTTTGATCATAGCAAGCTGTTTATTAATTGGTATACATTTGATAAAGATTGTTTTTAAAAAAAAGATATATCTGACTCAAATGGGGATGTTTTAAGCAACATAAAAATGTGGATTGGGTAGAAACTGTTTTTAAATAATTATGTACGTACTCTGATGGTGGTATTTTAGAGAGATTATTTTAAATAAGAGACAACGTATAGTTTCGTCTTGACAAAGGTGGTGCAATATTGAGCAACAACACCGAAACGCGTTGACGCATTTTTTCACCATTAAATCTGAGGAACTATTAAGGGTGTCATCAGTTGAGATAAATTGCACCAATAATTTGATTTCAATTGGATTAATATTTGATGATGGTTTTCAATTGATTCACTGTTTTCTTTTTGTCTCTTATGTATAATTTTTATATTATGTATATTATTGAAGAAATGTTGTTTTTAACATATATGTTATTCTATTTTTAAACATATATTGTTATAAATGTATAATAAACTCACAACCAACTTCACATCAGATTAATTTTATTAATTTTTACACATTTATGTTTTGTTTAATTCATGCATATTCTGAAATCTGACACTGGAGCGAATGAGGAGTGGTTGAATTTAGATATCCTTGTTATGCAAAGGTGTCTACTTGAGGGGCTCTTCTTTTATTGATTGATGCCCTGCTTGCAGAAAAAGACCTAGATGCCCCTAAACTAGCCTCCCGTAGAATCTCGGCAATGATGTTCGTGGACGACACTCTATTGATAGCCAAATCGCCAACAGGCTTACAACGGGTTTTAGATAAATTTGAGATATTCTGTAGGGAAAGAGGCTTAGAAATAAATCTACAGAAATCCAAATTTAAGGCGTTTAACTGCCCAAAAAGTACACGTCCCAACCCGTCTCTAAATGGTAAACCCCTTGAGAGAGTGTCTTCTTTTGTGTACTTAGGTATTACAATCTCCGAATCTTTGGAATGGGGGGCTCACATTACAAAATCTAGGTTAAAATTAGCACAATACTCAGGTGGCATCATAAAGGTTCTCAACAAGTCCAGCAAAAGAATAGTTAGCCCGGCGATAGAAATTTAAAGAGCACGGGCTAGAGGCGGGGCTTTATAGGGTGGAGAGTTATGGGGACATCTGAAACTCGAGAACCTAACGCAGTTGGAGAACCAATTTTTAAGACAGTTATTTAGATTGCCACGCGGCACTCTGTTGGTCCTATTACATCTTGATATGGGAATTACACCAATTGCCGAAGTGGCGAGTCTTAAACCTATAATGTTTTGGCTTATATTTTACAGGGAGGAATTGTTAGAGGTTTTGAGGGTACGGGCCGCAGTAAAGTTCCCATGGTTCGACCACATCAAATCCTTGCTTAATAGCATGGGTTTAGGGGATTGTTGGTCAGAACCTGAGTCACCCTGTTTTATTAATATCTAGGAACCAAATGAAGGTACTTTACAAAGAGTTCAGATTGGCCCAACTTCATATTTCCTCTAGAATTGGGAAACTTACTAGAGTCTTTCTAGAAATTAAAGATATTCCCCACTTTGAGCCAGCAATAGATCTTATTAATCCACCGGCGGCAAGGAAGCTCTATCTACAGTACAGATATGGGGTGCTTCCTCTTCGCTGTTTTACAGCTTAGTGGAGTGACCAGCAAACGCTTCAGTGTCCGGCGTGCGCCCACCCCAAGGAAAAGGAGCGCCATGTCTTCTTTAGCTGTCCAGGCTATCAGAAAGCAAGGAAACGCTGGTTGGTTCAGATCTGCAGGAATCTTGGCAATAGACGCTGTCTTGAAGTATTCAGGATACTGAAGTCTGATTCTAGTAGCCCAATAGTTTATTCAGTTGCATGCTTCTTGTTCTCCATGTGGTGTACCAGAAGGTTTTTTTTTAAAACGTAATGCAGTATTTATCCTGCTATGGTGAACCAATAGTGTTAGCATAGTAAGCTGGTTTAATCACTCAGTAGTGTTTTGCATACTTTTAAATTGTAGGGCTATTGTTGTTTTTTTTCTTAATTATGTCAATTTTTAGCTAATTTATGTATTTATTAATGTACTATGCACTTTCCGAAATTAACTGTGTGTCCTTCGCCTAGTTACAACATACTAAAAATTTGAATGCACTTGATTGAAAAATATGTGTACAACTAATATTATTATTTTTAATTATGACTGAATATATGATGTCATTTTAGATGTGATTGATTGCTGTGTCTCGCACTTTTTAGGTCATTTTGACCGAAATAAAGTCTTTTATGAACCTTGAACCTTGATTTGGTGCGAAATACTTGACTTCTGAGCTCATATTAGGGATAATCTCTGCTCTTATCTACGAGCAATCAATCTCTCTGGTTTGCTGCTATTTGCAAATCTGCATGGCGTATTCCATATGCCATCCATGGCCCTGGTTATAAGGAACTAACCTTCCTGACTAATTACCTAGCGAGAATGGCTGAACATTTCATTTCTTGCTCCTGTTTGGTTACACAAGTCATCTGGTCTGATTGGATGTCCATGTAATACATGCGATTGGCTGTTGGTTTGATGTTCCTGATCGGATTCTAAAGTCATGTGTTTGAGAGAGCTATTGCTTCCTTCTTACTCATCTAGTATGGCACTTTGCCATTGCCATATTTTGAGGGGAAATATGCTCTTTTCTGTCTCTCTCTAGGCTCTCCATGGTTATGCTTGCATGACAAAGGTACTTAATAAAAGAAGGCTCACTTTCAATTATCCTCTAATGGGATGGATACAATTCCCAGATTAGCTCTTTCACTATGGAACTACACTTTCATATGATACATAGTCAATGGTATATTAAACTTCAGTCAATTTATCTATTCTTGTGGCAGACCATAACAAAACTTTTTTTTTCGATATGAAAAAACATGTATTTTTTCATTACAAAGCGCATGTTACTTCAAGGACCTTGAAGTAGTGTATTGCTGTTTCTGCCAAAGCATTTTTGACTATCTTAAACATCAGGTATATTAAGCCACATTTTTTAGTTACAGTGAATACTTATTAGCATAGAATTATGCAGATACGTGTCAAATAGACATCTATGTAGGCATGTGACCTATTCATCAATAGCACCAATTAATCATGATCATTCAGGCCATTTCTTACAGTTCCAAATTTCTCAATAAATTTTGCCTCACACCCAGCCAAACTCATTTCGGTGGAACCTCCTCCATAATGGAGAGTTATTACTGTTAGCGCTGTCCAAGTTATTTCAACCACGTTGTGTTGTTTTTTCCATATAATGCATCACTGAAGGGGCGGGGGGCAATGCCTATTTTTTATTCTAGATCTGTGTGATACTTTCCTTTACTTCTTGGATTGTACATACTATATACCATAAACTATATGGGCACCTAGATGACATAAACTAGATTCTTAGTATTGCAATTGAAAAAGAAGCTTTGTTTGACTATAATGTAATTTATTGTGAACTCTTTTGTGTTGTTTGTGTATAAGCCAACACTGCAAATACTACATTTGAAATTATCCTGGACTGGTGGTAAGGCTAACATGAACCTTATGTCAAATTTGGATTTAACTAGTTGTGTCCCAGAGTGGATTACATGCTGTCTGATACTCTTTCGTCTTTTTAAAACAAAAAGAGGTTCAGGAAGATTCAATTTGATAGCAACTTCCAGTTGTTAGTAATGGTTTTTGATGCTTTTGGCAGTAGGTCCAAATGTAAATACAGATGCATTGAGAGTGCTCTTCTCTTTATGTTTGGGACACAATAATATTTTTCAGGGTGAATACCATGAATGTTTGGCTGCAGCTTTAATCAACTTTTCAGGTAAACTTTCTGAACGAATTTGCAACTCAGGGGTATATTCACAAGAACGTGTGCTAAACATCACCAAAAAATGCTAACTCAACTTTACACTTCGCAGCCCATTGGGGGAAAATAACCCTGTGTCAACGTGGAATTCACAACAAAGAGGTACTAGGCCATAGTCCGCCGAACCCACGGCCAATGTCCCCGATACAAACACCTTGACGGAGATAAAAACACAAACCCCAACACAAAAAACGTGCGATGAGCCCATTCGCGATGAGGAAAGCAGGGCACACGGCAGGTGGGAATAAGTACAACAAAAGCCTGAAAAAAAGAAGACAAACCAAATAGAAAACAACCGCCAAGCACAATGGAGTTAACCCGAGCCAGTATACAACCCCACACACCCCATTAGCAACAAAATATTGCACATGGCAGGCCCTCTTGGACAAGGTGAATGCAGCCTGAGAGAGGAGGAGGACAATGGAAGAAAACCAGAACATCTGTAATGATGCAAAACGCACAAACAATCAGAAACACGCCAACAACATGAAGGCAACAATGCACACTGGAGGTCGGACGCCAGCGCCACACCAGGAGCTGGATGACATGGAGGAAATGGTGTCCACCACATCAGTCTGGAGACGGTGGCAGGACTCGGGGTCCGGAAACTGCCCAAAACAACAGAAACAACAGAAACAGGAAGAGGAACCAGCAGGGACTGGGGGACGGGGGGAATGGGCACAATGGGACACATGCACAAATAAGCACAGCACAACTGCAGTCAAACCATGCCCAAAAGTAGCAACACCAACCAAGAACACAAGTCACACAACCCGTCAATATCACACCACTGAACAAGCACAGAAGTGAAAATCACACTGCCTGAAAGGGAAAAGGGTGAGCCATATCAGAGCAGAAGGCACATCTCACACACAATGCTGCACACACACATAGGAAGCAGTGCACCCCAACATGAAACACAATGTGGACAAACACAAACATTTTCACAACCGAATACAGGACCAAGTGCACCCGCCTGCTGCCAGTAAACGGCCATACACATCTGGCTAAGCACTAAACAGGGACATGACAGTACAAACACACAGTCCTGATGGGGTAACAATGCACATATGGCAGGGAGCCAGAGAGTCTGTGTCACACACATTGGCATACAAATCAAGATACAACCACAGTTGGCGACAAGTGAAAGTGCGTAAACGTTATCAACAAGTGCGTGCCAGTATGGCCAAGAGTGCCATGATGTGCAGACCAATGCAGTAGCATGTCTGAAAGAGGAACCTAGAAAAGCGTCCATGTCCACCTCGAGGGAATCCATCACCAATACATTTCAGTGCCAACCCGTGTCGGTTGTCTGTGCCTGGATCATGAGTTCAGGCCAATGCAACCATGTCCACTATCGTCTTAGGACATGTGACCAGATTCCCATCATGCAACCAGGCATCGGAACACATGCAATGGGTCACATCCAGTTGTGGCTGCAGGTACCTTGTCACTCGTCCATGAACGCTAGTGCAGCTGCGTAGGCCAACATCTCCAATGAGCGATCGTCGTCCACCACATCTGACATGTCGTCAACGTAATCCATCAGCTGACCCGGGCAGATGTTCTGACTTCAACTACTGGACCCAATGTGCACCAAAGCCCAATCGGGTAGTGGCTCAATGTGCTCACTGCACACAAGGACTCATGCAATCTCCCAGGTCCACTTCCCAGCCTGCATGCCAAACATCCATGCATGACATAAACGGGCATCACAGTGACACTCCTGGCCGTGGGCCAACAGGAGGTGCACACACACGTCATAATCCAGGTCAGCTACCATTACGTTGGAGAGGCAGACATCCATGGACCAATCGAATATGCACAAGCGACAATGCAACATAGGCTGAACGCAGGTGACGTTCGCAAGGTGGAAGCTCAGGTAACTGATCCGCAAGACTGCCAACTTCAGCGCCCCCAGTACATGCAGCAGACATGCATGGTACAGGTCCACGTGACTGGAGTCGGGCATTTGTCCTGGATGGTCTGCCATTGCATCAATGCCTTTGCTTGAAGTGGCACTGGCTTATCCAGCGCCAGTCCTGTGGATGAAATGGCACAGCTCGGTGCTATGAGCAGTGTCTGTGCGCAACGGGAGCTGGCCTGGGGTGGGGTGGGGTGGGAGTACGTGTGAAGGCCATTTCACGCACACCAACCTCGACCAAGGACTTCTGCGTGTGGGATGTGCGCACGTTGGTCTCACACGGGGCAGTGGGAGTTGCAGGCAAATGGTTGAGTTACACCAGAGAGAAGCTCAAGACCGAAATATTGCGAGAAACGTTCGTCCAGTTATATTTTCAGTGAGTCGCAATCTTTTCGCCAGCAACTTCAAAAGTATTCCCCTGACGAAGGGCACAAATGGTGCCCGAAATGCATTGGGATAGACATGAAAATGATTTATTTATGTCTGGATTGTTAATCAGTCGAAGACTTTGATGACGACTTGTACTCTGAATAACTTCATATGAAAAAGCAAATGAAAACTTATGATTTTTGATGTTAATTAAATGCATGCTACATTGCAACATCGACTACTGTGGCCCTAGTGGTGACTACACCCCAACACAGAGACACACTTACTGCACTTGCTGCCCAAGGCCAGGTCCGAGCCACGCCCTGCTCCCCCTGCCGAATCAGTGCACTCCTGCACTGACCTGACATATGCCGGACCAGCACACGCCGCTTGTGCATGCAGGGGGGTGAAGCTACATGTCCAGGGACACTGCCAACGCTGAGGTGACATGGTAACATCCGCTGAAGACAGCACACTGTGATGTTGCAGTGCCCGTGCCCATCATGCTGGTGTAATGACCACACGGACACATTTGCTCAGATGGTGTGAATGGCTACGGGGACGGGCACACGGCCACATTTATTAGCAGGCACACATACCGAGTGACACCTGTGTTGGAAGTGTTTGGGGTGTGTGCACACCAGCCGGCAAGGGCTGCCTGGTACAGTGGACACCGTAAAGGACACAACCATCCAACCATAAAGGCCCCATGACTTGTGCTGCACAGAGTTAGTGGCCCCAGATGTATAGCGTCCTGCACGGGCCTACCACCAAGGGACACGGACTTAGGGTGATCAGGGTTGATGGCACCAGGTCAGTTGTTGATAGAGTTCGCTCACCTCAGTGATCCGGCTTTCGGCCAGACTGAGCCACATCTTCTTCTTACTCCTCTCCGTGCGTTCACTGGTGTGCACTCTGCCATTCATGATTCGCGACTGAGTGTGCTGGCTGTGGGACCTCCTGGTCCGAAGGGTAGTCCTGAACCCTCATCCACGTGTTGCCGGCTTGCATTGAACAGGGTAAGTGGCACCACGTTTCGCAGGCTTGCGTTGAGCAGGGTTAGTGGCACCACATGTTGCAGGCTTGCGTTGAACAGGGTTAGTGGCACCACGTGTCGCCGGCTTGCGTTGAACAGGGTTAGTGGCACCACTTGTCGCAGGGCTGGGATATGGAATTATGCCTCACTGATCGAAGGGAGTCTGGGGCTGTGGCCACTGCCACATACTTGGGGTCACTGCCATTCAGGACTCAGGACACAGTTCCACATGTGGGACCTACTGGTCCAAAAAGGACGCAGGTGGAGTATGTAAATGAGAGAGGAGTAATGTGGGCCAGCATCGCGGGGGCCAGCGATGGTCTACGGAGGCTGCAGAGGTTGCAGGACAGGTGCTTGGAGCTTGCACCGGCACGTGGTGGTCCCTCTTTGACACAGGCTGTGTAGGCAGGCGAGCGGAGCCTCGCTGGTGCACTGGGGCAGGCATGGCAGGTCTGGGGACCAGCAGCCTGGGGTGCAGCAGGCGCACAGGGATGCAGGCCCCGCTGTGCTCAGCACAGGACTCATGGCAAGCTAAGAGGCACCGCCCTGGCAGACATGTTGTACATTCCGAATGAGAACTATGAGCAGTGCTACAGGCTTTTTGTTCACACCCCTACGCATGCTTGGCGTACGCAGGTCCAACCCACTATGCATGCGCATGCAGGGCGGGACGTAACATGTGACATTTCCACGTTCTGGCCCACAGCCTGTGGGGAAACGGTAGCATCCACTGGCCACTACATTCCATGCACCAGCAGTTGATCTCCACAGGGCCATTTCTGTGGTTTGCACTCTGTGGTCTGTCTAGCACCTCCACGCCACACCTGGCATTGGATAGGTTCACATTCCTTGGTCACTTGCCGCTCTCGGACATGCCTGCTCCATGCCTTTCCTTACATCCTGCTACTGTATGTCTGTGGTGCCATGCAGTGGCTTGGTTGTGTTACAGCAAACACATGATGGACAATGCAAAAGATCTGGGTTAAATCCATTGTTCATTTGCCCACTACGCCACCCTAGTTTGGACCCAGCCATATGCAAATCAGTCTTGACTCTGTGCCTCATGGGAACAGTCCAGACCGAACTGCCAGGCATGACAAGGCCGGATTCCCAATGGAGTTGTGTTGTCGTGTCTGGTCGGTTGGCATTTTGTGTTTCATGTTGAATGTAGTTGTGCTGCGTGCCCATTAGCAGGTGGGGTATATTATTAATTAATGACATTTGTTAAGCGCATGGTTGCACAAGGAACAGTGCATGTGGGTCAGGATGCGGGGGATGGGTGTCTTTTTGGGCCTGTAGTGGGCAATGTCTCCTCTGGAGTTGGGCCTGGGCGGCAGGTGCATTTCAGGTGGGTCCGCTGTCCTTTTGTACACTGCCTCTGTGATTTTCTGGGCCAGGCACGGGTCTTAGGGGCGGTGGCGGGCCTGGGGTGGTTGCGGTGGTTGTTCAGGCCCTCATGGGTATCTGCGTTGCATGATCATTGTCTCCATGGCATCTGTGGGTCTTCAGGTGTGTCTCTTCGCTGGGCTCCCTTTTATGCTGCTGATAGTCGTCCTGCTTAACATCAGCAAGAGGCAGGTGTTAATTCCCTGCTTCTACCATGGCTTATCGCGTGTTTTTGTTTTGCATCGCAGATCTGGCAGTTCATTGTGAAAGGGGTGTTGTGTTTTTTTCCGTGTGTTTTTGCAGGGGAACGCCTACTCTGCATCTCATTAGGGTTAGTTGATGGTGTCCACCGTGGGGATACATTTTGGGGCAATAATCACAGGAATACTGGCGATGTCTGCAGTTTGCACCAGCTTGTGAATGGGGTGTTAAATCAGTTCAGTTCACAAACTTTATCCGGATAATCAATGTACCCATAAAAGTGCGACAATAATTGAAAATGACAATGAGAATTAACAATATATAGTAGCAGAAATTACAGTTGTATGAGGAGAGTAACATTAAAAAAAATTAGATGGCAAATTAAAACAAAAAAATCATCATAAATAAGGGCCAGATGTAGGTGGCCATTTACCGGCCGGTAACGGCCGATTTCGGCCGTTACCGACCGCTAATTGGGTAATTGGGATGTAGGGGGCCAATTTTACCGAATCGGTAAATTTACCGATTCGGTAAAATACCGAATCGGTATTTTACTGATTCGGTAACTTCTAGATGTAGGTGGGACTCTTCTGAGTCCCAAAGGCCTTTCAGATTCGGTATTTTACCACCCAATCCAATTGGGTGGTAAAATACCGAATCCAGGTGTGCATGCACATGTGTGCATGCACACCTATGCCATGTGACAGACAGACATGCCCCTAGGGCATGTCTGTGTGCCACATGGCACACATGCCTGTATTTGGGGTGCTAGAGGGTGTCAAAGTGACACCCCCTGCACCCTTGCTGGAATCGGTATTTACCGAATCGGTAAATACCGATTCGGTAATGCCCATTGATTCCTATGGGCTTCAATGCCCGTAGGAATCAATGGGCATTACCGAATCCGAATTTACAGAATCGGTAAATACCGAATCTTAACGATTCAAGATTTACCGATTCTGTAATACCTACATCCCCCCCCTCTATTTTACCACTTCTTAAATACCGAATCGGTAAAATTCGGTATTTAAGAAGTGGTAAAATGAAATTACCTACATCTAGGCCTAAGTCACTAATATATAAAACCAATCCATTCGATAATTAGGAATTGACTTACGCGCCCTAGTGGCAATTCTCAGGAATGTGCTTAAGCAAAAAACCATCTCTTCGTCTTCCAAGGCAAGCATACATGAATAGGCAGTAGCCAAATAGATAGGCCTACTCTAAATAAAAAATGGGAGGAGAAGCCACTTGATATATTTCTTGTAAAATTTGCAGAAAAACAAGAAGTGCTGGGTTGATTAACCACCCACCCCGTTACATGGGCAGGGTAGTGAGTCAAGTTTAGAATGATAACCCAAGGGGAAGCACAATGCAAATTTCACTGTCACAGCACTCAGGCGAAATAAAAGGCTCCTTTCCCAATGATTCAAAGGCAGGGTGAGATAATTCGGCAGGGGGTAGCAATGACATTCATAAGCCATATAACTGGAAACAGGATTTCTTTGATTCCAGCACAGTTCTGTTGGTGCCAAATGGCAAATAAAGCGTGCTTCTAAGTTCTTTTTCATTTACATTTCCGGCTTCACTAGGGTTTAAGAAAATGGAGCCCTTATTAAAGCTACATAAGCTCTGGTGCTCTCCAGATAGCCAGGGAATCCCATCCCCTTCTCACACTTTAAACAGTGTGTTAGGGTAGCTGCCCTAGCATGTATAAAATCACATATGTAATTTAAATTGAGATTGGGATACTCAACAATTTTCTGCAGAGCCGGTTTTCTTGCTGCTGAATGCAGGAGCTGTCTGCGGTACTCCAAATCTCGGCTCCGTACATAGCCACTGGGACACACTGTAGTTTAACATTTTTAAAATAGCTAAAATAGCACATGTATTCTTAGGGCGGGGGAAGCTAAAAATGGAGTTAATGGTCTTTGAGAACTTACTCCTAGAGTGAGTAAGATGCTCAGTCCAGGAGCCGTTCGTAGCAAAGACAACTCCTAAATAGGGAAATTTACAGGTACTTATCAATTTTAGATTGCTAACAACAATAGAACAGAGCTGACGCTTCCTGGGGCCGCAGGACATTAAAAATTATTTTTTTAAATTTACGCACAGACCCAAACTATCCATATATTTAACAAAAGACTGTACTAGAATGCTCAGAGAATTAGGAGTGCAGCCTATAAGGAACGCATCATCTGCGCAAAGTAGTACAGAGAGGGGTTTCCCATGGATCATGAGAACTACTTGGGTCATGGGTACCAGTGACTTATTTAAACCATTAATGTAAATAATAAAAAGAAGGGGGGCCAGGACACATCCCTGCCTTACCCCCTTCCGACCTTAATGGCTTCCAATATCTCTCCACCTCTACCTATCCTCACCTGTGCCTGGAGATATTTATGAAGATGTGGCCGACAATGAACCAATGGCTCGTCCAGCCCATAAGCCAGTAGGATAGCCCACAGCCTTGACCTATTCACAAGGTTGAATGCTGATGACAGATCCATAAAGGCAAGGTAGATTGGGGAATTCCGAGCAATAGTGTACTTTCCGATTACAAGAGTGAGATTAAGGCATTGTTTGTTAGTACCAACCTTGCTACGGAATCCTAGCTGGCAGGGCTCTAAAATGCTGCATTCCTCAGGCCATTCCAGAATCTTATTGTATAAGACCCTGCCCACAACATTAAGGGTATTGTCAATCAATGAGATCAGCCTGTAGTTACTGGGCTGTGACCGATCCCCCTTTTTAAATATTGAGACGATGATGCTCTTAGCCCAAGTGCTAGATCGGGGCATGCTTTAAATTAATGAAAACATTCAAAAGGAGCGGAGCCCAGAAATCCGGGTTCCACTTAATCAAATCTATTGGTAGCCCATCTAGCCCTTGTTCCCGATACTCTGATGGCTTCTTCAACTTAAGGGAGAGTTATCTGGATACCACTGAATGGGCAACATTCATGCCGGTCTGCCACCGTTGGAGGGGTGGCGTAAATATTGGAAAAATGTTTTTCCCAAGATTCACTTGATGTGGTGCAGCTAATGGGGGCTAGTAGCTGTTCAGTAGATCGGAGGTCCCTTACAGCAGAACAAAACATTTTACCCTTTTTATTGGTAGCTGCCAGGGACAGTGTTTCCCAATGATCATTTAGAAGAACTCCCTTCCTGTTGTTAACCGCTACATTATATTCCTGCCTCGCCAATTTCACATCTGAAATACATCTAGGTGTGGCAGATAGGACCCTACATAACTTCCTATTCGCCAGTGAACATTTATCATGAAACCATCTAGGGCCCTGCTTCTTTAGAGAAGCGGGCTTCGACAGTAGGGTTTTGATGACCATGCAAAGTGCAGAGAAATCATTCACTACCTCTAGATGCGGGGTTTTAAATGACAGACATGAGTTAATGAGGGGTAGGTTATCCTTCACTAGTAACTTGAACAAGTCATCGCTATCAACGCCCCTCCATATTAATCTTAAGTTGTTAATGGATGGCAATTGGACTTTAGCCCCACATTCAACTGAAAACACAGATCGAGGTGGCAATTTAAGTGCAAATTTAATGGGCGTATGATCCCCATGGATCATGGCGATAACCTCTGCGGCCATAAAGAGATCCATAAATGCAGAAGAGATAAAAACATAATCTATTGTAGAGGAATAACCCCTGCCTCTAAATGTCAGAAGTTGATAGTGGTGTGTGCTGGACACAACTGGTCTATCACATTGACAAAATCATGTGTACTTAGGAACACGGCCAGCTCAGCGCCCCTTCGAGAGGACGGACCTTGTGTTGAATATCTCTACTCCATGAAATGTATCATTAAGCTTTGCATTAAAATCTCCCCCTAAGATAATTCCGGTAGTGTCGCCCGAGTGTTGGTGACAATCTAAATTAGAGATCAAATAAAAAAGTGTAATAAAATTCCTGGTGGGAATAGATTGGAAATCATTATTATAAAAGTTTACCAAATAAAAAGAAACTCTTCTCTTGTATAGAACAACTTTGAAATTGGCACTACTAGTTGGGAGAACCTTAAAGCTTCCTCCAGCTGCTACGTTAAGTCCAATAAAAAGTCCCCCTGATGGGCGGCCCGGTTTATGATGAGATGCTGCTATACTAATGCAATGAAACCCCCCAATGTGCAAATCATCAGTGGCCCAAGTCTCCTGGAACATGAGTACATCCTGGTCCTTTCCATTGGCGTCTGCAACGGAACATTTTAAGACCCGATCCATCCTGGGCGCCCCGGGTTGATGTTCTTGCATTCACCTAGAGCCGACCAGGCCTGCTTCTTTGTCCGAGGCATGGTGTAATCATAGAACCTTTGAGACCTTAGACCAGCCTCATTTCTCTCCCCCACAAGATCAAAGGTTCCCATACCTTACTATTTACATTGTGTGCTAGTCCCATTTCCAAGCGCACCATACCTAATGCTGCGCACAGCAGGTTTCCATAAAGAGGATGACTAGCATCCTTCCAGATTTTGCAGATCTCTCTAAGCGCCATCAAAATTAAACTAAAAAACAGAGCCACTTGTGTCACCATTAGCCGCCTTAAAAGGTCTACATCAAGACCAAACATTACTCTACCCAAATTAAGGCCCAACTTAGCTTTAAAAATACCCTCCATAGCCCGCTCCACATTAGCCCAAAAGCGGCCCAGACTGGGACAGTCATAAAAGATGTGAATGTCGTCGACCTCAACCAGGCCACATCTGGGACACTTGGGACTGGGACTGGGACTAACTTCGCTATTTTTTTGGGCGTATAGTACAACCTAGTAATAACATAGAAGTGATTTTTTTTTAGGGAAGCTGGCCTGACAAACATATATAAGATTTGGAGGGATGTCCCATATAAGCTAGCTGAGGCTTCCTCCAACATGGAGAAATTCCAGACTAGATGAAGTGGAGGGGACTGTAGTTCCTCCGCGTCCAGCAAGTTCCTATACCAAAATCCCACCTCTTTATTCCTGGGGTTAGGTAATTGAAGGGCAAGCTCGATATCCCAATTACCTCCATTGTTCTATTTCTCCGCCAGATACCAAGATCATAATTGGAAATATTTAAATCTGGAGAAAGAGTCCCCGATCTTAACTCTCAGGACCTCCCAAGGGAGAACCCCCTCCGATGTTACTAAATCAGACCATACCTTGATCCCTGCTCTCCTAATGGGGAGTGATAGGCTGTCCCTAAGGCTGTCCCTTGAGCCATTATAGTCAAGATCTGACCCCAGTTGGAATTGTCAGGGCTGGAAAGGAGACAGCGAATATTTTGTAGCTGGAAAGAAATGCATACCACAACACATCTGGGAGCGCTAGGCCTCCTTTTAACAGCTTTCTTTTTAGCTTTTTCCAGGAGAGCCTGGAGTTTTTGTTCGCCCAGATGAAACTACCTATTTTCCCCTGGATTTTCCCCAAGATTTTATCTGGAAAAATCAGATGTATGGTACTAAACAGGTACGTCAATTTGGGCAAGATGACCATCTTAACCAAATTCAGCTGGCCGTAGATTGTCAGGGGTAGGTTCTGCCACCTGGAAAAAAGATGGTCGATCTCCTTAGCCACCTTCGTCATGTTGGTCTGGGTAATATTGTTTAAGTATTGTGTTATTGTTTTCCCAAGGTACTTAAACTTGCCACTGCAGGCACTAGCCCAATTATCTACCCCCAGCACATAACCTCCGTTTTAGAGTTGTTAATCAGGTAGCCAGAGTAAAGAACAAACTCAGTCAGGGCATCCTCAACCCTGGGAAGCACGTCTGCCGGATTACTGGTATAGACCAGCAAATCATCAGCGTACAGGGCTAATTTACAGCTGTAATCCATAACACTAAAGGGGGTGATCAAATCGTCCTTCCTCAACGCCTGCGCCAGGGGTTCGATTTAAATATCGAACAAAAGGGGCGAAATGGGGCACCCCTGCCTCGTACCCCTTTTTATATTAAAGCGCGGCGTCAGGAGGCCATTTAAGAGTATGGCTGTGGAAGCGCCCTCGTAACACCCTCCGAGTGTTTCAATAAAGATTGTTCCAAAGCCCATAGTTTTTAACACTTCCCATAAGAAGCCCCAGTTGACGCGGTCGAAGACCTTCGCAACGTCATAAGCTGCCACTGCCAAGGGCTCCGACCTTGCCACCGCTAAATCGATACTGCCTATTAATTGCAGCGTTAACTCTTGGATATGTCTGCCAGGGACAAAGCCCTTTTGGTCTGAATTTATAAGTTGTGGGGCCAACTTAGCCAATCTCTCTGCCAAAACGCTGTTAAAGATCTTATAATCCGCGTTAAGCAGGGAGATAGGCCTATAGGAGTCTGCATTAAGGGGATCCTTCCCTGGTTTTAAAATGAGCACTATTATGGACTCTTTCCATGACTGAGGAGCACTACCCTCTTGGCTGCATACATAATTAAAGAGCTCACAAAGCCTTGAAACCAAGACCTCCTAGAACACCTTAAATACTTCTCCTGGGAGAGCATCTGACCCAGCAGCTTTATTATTCTTTATTTTCTTAATATGGGATCTGATTTCTTCCTCTGTAAAGGGGCTATTCAGCATGTTCTGGCCTTCCTCTGTCAGGCAGGCTTGTTCTCCAGCCATTTTGAGATGTTATCAGGGCTTGGAGAAACTTCCTCCTCGTAAAGTTTAGAGAATAGGGAGAGCAAGTGCCTCTGCATATCCTCCTGATCACAAGAGATGGTTCCCTGATCTTCTATAACTAAGTTGTTAATATTATTTCTTACCCTGTCTGCTTTGATCTTACGTGCCAAGTTTGCGACAGCTTTTTCACAGTTTCGTAGTTCTCCATACCATGGACAGCCCATTGCGCCTTAACTTTTAGGTCTAACATCGCCCTATATTCAGAGCGTTGACGATCCAGGTCTTCAAGGACTTGTGGCAGGTTATCTGGATGTCCACTCAGTCTAGCGGTTTCTAACGAGGAGATCTTAACCTCCAATTTTTTAAATTACAATGCCTCCTCCCTATTCTTTTTTCACACAAAACGCCGCCCCACCTTCTTTATTGGCTCTTACTTATAAGCAACACATCAATCCTAATTAGATATGTTAGGTATATTTATTTTTACCTTTTCTTTTCAGTTCTTTCTATGAACCAATTTTTGATTCTATGTCAGAGTAGGAACACAACACATATAGCATATAAGTACATCAACTTAAACATAACATTTACCAAAAAAAGAAGACATCACTACATAAACATACATTCACTATACACAACATGGCATATATCTGGTATACAACCTTTACAACGCAACTTTTACCACGACCTACCATTACCACGCATTTTTTACAACGCAGGATCCATGACAACGCATACCATTACCACGCATGTATTTACAACGCAGGTACTTTTACAACGCATACCATTACAACGTAAGTATTGGTAAGTATATTATTTTATTAAAAATATTATTTGGGTTTTTTTGTAAAGGGGTATTTTTTGGGTTCAGGGTCAGTTTTGGGTTTTTGGGTAAAGGGGTATTTTTAGGGTTCAGGGTCAGTTTTCAGTTTTTGGGTAAAGGGGTATTTTTAGGGTTTAGGGTCAGTTTTCAGTTTTTGGGTAAAGGGGTATTTTTAGGGTTCAGGGTCAGTTTTCAGTTTTTGGGTAAAGGGGTATTTTTAGGGTTCAGGGTCAGTTTTCAGTTTTTGAGTAAAGGGGTATTTTTAGGGTTCAGGGTCAGTTTTCAGTTTTTGGGTAAAGGGTTATTTTTAGGGTTCAGGGTCAGTTTTTAGTTTTTGGGTAAAGGGGTATTTTTAGGGTTCAGGGTCAGTTTTGGGTTTTTGGGTAAATGGGTATTTTTAGGGTTCAGGGTCAGTTTTGGGTTTTTGGGTAAAGGGGTATTTTTAGGGTTCAGGGTCAGTTTTGGGTTTTTGGGTAAAAGGGTATTTTTAGGGTTCAGGGTCAGTTTTGGGTTTTTGGGTAAAAGGGGTATTTTTTGGGTTCAGGGTCAGTTTTGGGTTTTTGGGTAAAGGGGTATTTTTAGGGTTCAGGGTCAGTTTTGAGTTTTTGGGTAAAAGGGGTATTTTTTGGGTTCAAGGTCAGTTTTGGGTTTAAATTTAAATTACATTAAATTAAATTGATTAAATTAAATTAAATTAATTACATTAAATTACATTAAATTAAATTAAATTAAATTAATTAAATTAAATTAATTAAATTAAATTAAATTACATTATATAAATTTTAATTAAATTAAATATTAAAAAATATTATATACTTACCAATACTTACGTTGTAATTGTATGCGTTGTAAAAGTATATGCGTTGTAAATACATGCGTGGTAATGGTATGCGTTGTCATGGATCCTGCGTTGTAAAAAATGCGTGGTAATGGTAGGCGTGGTAAAAGTATGCGTTGTAACGTCATACATCCCATATATCTATTTCAAACTGTTCCAAAGGGCAAGTCACAATTCCTCGCCTCATTAATCATCAGTAATTAGAAATATGAAGAACAGTGGTAGACAAAATCACAGTTAGAAGGAGATATCAAGACACATTAGTTCTACGAGTCAAAGGTTGTCGGTAGTGGAGAAGCGTGGCTCAGTGGTTAGAGGCGGCAGACCTGGAAGCTGAGATCAGCCATGGACCAGGGTTCGATTCCCCGCCTCGGCGGGTCTCGGGCTCAAAAATTCCACAGACTCGATAATTCTCGTTCCGGTGCCTACTTAACTCACAGGGTCACACTCTGGGCAATAGCTTGCTTAATCTCCACTACGGCCCCTCACGGCGGGATGCCTGGCTTTCACCTTGTGGACACCCTGCCGGGGTATCTCACAGGGGAATACCAGGACGGGTTCCCTAAGCAAGCGCCGAGATGCCTACGGGTAGTCGTGCGCTATACAAGAGCGTAATCATTTCATTTCATTTCATATTACTAAGTTTCTATCTCCTTTTTGCCGACGCGTTTCGAACTCCATACAGCAATTATGGGTTCTCTTCAGGGCCTTGTCACTTCTATCTGCATGTGTGCAAGGAAAAAAGAACACTGTTTCAGTGTCTATTCTCATAGCCTCATGTTATCAATCCGCTTGTGCTACGTTTAAAATACGTGTTACCTTAACTGTAGCCGTGGTCATCCTATGTCCGGTTCTGGGTCTTTAGAGCTGCAATCTGAGGGACATTCAAAGAACCCATTTAGTGTAAAGCTCAATACTAACCCTGTGGTCTCTTTTAGCGAAAACACTGCAATGCATACCTTAGACTGTCTTAAAGGTCCCTGTATGGGCGTCTCCCTATGGCACGGTGATGCTCCTAACCTAGGGGGAAATCAAAATTGGTTTACTGCTAATGGGCTCATGTCAAGTCTCATCCATATCAGATAGCCTATTACCACCTTCATACCTTGTACGGGACACCGCGGGCTTCGGGAGCGACTTATGTCTGTTGAGCAACCTTGTTTGAAACGGTTCTCCGGACTCTCGTTATGTGCACCGCGCACTTACTTCCGTGTTTTTTTGTCCCTTCTCCGGTTCATGTACTGTTTAAAAGATAAACCGAAGTGCATTTTAAATCCCCGTTACGTGTATCAGTCTCTACATACACAGCTGAACCCCCTCTCCAGGCTCACCTTATTTTGTACAGCTCGATATCGCTGATCCTTCGTTCACTGTGGAGGGCGGTGGCCCGGTTGCCTAGTTACTTAAAGCGGTCACATGACCATTGGATTTCTGGGATTTGTAGTTTTGGAGTTGCATGGCAACGGAACTACCTATGGACCTACCCAGATCCGGAACCTAAGAAGCTGCCAGACTTCCAGACATGTGAAGAAAAATGCATGAAACTAGCCAAATTCTTCGATGAGAAGATTCAGAAAATTCTTGTCTCTCTACCTCCTGTCGACCTCGGTTTCACCGAGGAAGACTGCATTAACTCAAGTCCTATTATTACCCACTTAAACTCTCTTGGACCAGTAACCATTGAAGAGGTCTCAACCACGCTAGATACTATCAAAAGCGGATCTCCCAGGGACCCGGTTCCCCTAAGTATTCTTAAAAAAGTGGCCCCCACCATCGTTCCTCCACTCACTGACCTCATCAATGCCTCATTGCTCCAGGGAAAAGTTCCCCCTAGCTGGAAAGCGGCGGTCGTCAAAGCACTCCTAAAAAAACCCTCTCTGGACACCGCGGACTTGGCCAATTACAGGCCAATCTCCCTCCTCCCGGGAATCAGCAAAATCGCTGAAAAGCTAGTTAATAAAAAGCTTTCGCAGTTTCTGGAGACTAACAACCTGCTCAGAAGCTTGCAAACCGGATTCCGCCCAGGGCAGGGCACTGACATCGCCCTACTTGCGGCAGTGGAGGAGACCAGTGATCCTCCTGGACCTCAGTGCGGCCTTCGACACCGTCAACCATCGGGTTTTAATCCAGCGACTCAAGAACATCGGTGTTGAGGGCACTGCTCTGACTTGGTTCAAATCATTCCTTGGCCACCGGTCCTTTCAGGTTTGGGAGAATGACACCCGCTCTCCCGAAACCCTCCTCCAATGTGGTGTGCCCCAGGGCTCATCTCTTAGCCCGACATTATTTAATGTCTACATGTCCCCATTGGAGGAGGTCGTCATCCCGTTCGGAGTGAAAATCATCAGCTATGCTGATGACACTCAGCTTGTGGTGTCTCTATCTCACCCAAACCAAGAACCATCGGACCTCTACAACTGCCTTGTAGAAATTCAAGGATGGATGAATAGTTCATCGCTGAAACTTAATGGTTCAAAGACAGACATTCTCCTCCTTGGCCAAAAGGGGCTAGCCCTCTCCCCGAACATCTGGCCCCCCTGCTTGGGTGAACCCCCAGTCCCCAAGTCTGAGATTAAGAGCCTAGGAATTTGGCTGGAAAAAGATTTGTCTTTCAAGACTCAAGCCAAAAAAATTGCTTGTACCTGCTTTGGGCTCCTCAAATCTATCAGGAAGATCCTGGCCCTACTTCCTCCTGCCTCCCAGAAACTGCTCATCCAAGGCCTCATACTAGCAAGGCTGGATTACAGCAATACCATCTATCTGGGCGCTCCCGAGGCTACCCTTAATAAACTGCAAAGGATCCAGAATGCCGCGGCTCGGATTCTCACGAATACCCCGGCGAGATCCTCGGCTAAACCAGCCCTGAAGCAGCTTCACTGGCTTCCAGTGAGAGAGCGAGTTAAATTTAAGGCTCTCTGCTTGTCCCACAAACTCCTACAGGATAAAGGCCCCCCCATCCTAAAAAAATTCATTAGGCCTTACAAAGCCTCAAGATCCCTCCGATCTGACCATGAATACATCATCACCACCCCTAGAGTGAAGAAGGTGCGAACTGGCGAACGGCGCTTTTCGGTCAACACAGCCCGCCTTTGGAACGCCCTCCCGCGTGACCTTAGGACGGAATCTGACTACCTCCGATTCAGGAAGCGACTAAAAACTCACCTGTTTCCCTAAAGTCCTTTTCCCTAAAAATTCCTTTTTCCTTTTTCCCCCTCTGTTATTCTCGGGATTGTCCTGATCTTAGCGCTGGGATACTTACGGGTGACTACGCGCTCTACAAAAACCTAATAATAATAATAATAATTAGGGCCATAATAAGATACCATAGCCAGTCCCCTCCCGCCAAAATCTGCCTGCGCCAGAATCCATCTACCCGACTGGTCTGTAGATATTGACTTCAAAATGCCACCAGACCCAGCCTTGATTAATATTGCAACCCCCTTATTAGACACTGTCTGCTCAGAACAGCCGAACGATCCTACCCATCTGGTTTTCCCAAAAAACTCCTTACTCTCACTGAGGCTTAAATGGGTCTCCTGGAGGAGAAAAACTTGAGCTGGGGATTTCTCCAAGTACTTCATTACCATCCTACTTCTCCAAGGGCACTGAAGCCCATTAACATTCCAGGAGATGCATTTTACCCTCATATTAGCCATAAGGTGATATCTCTCATTCTTGCTTTAGCTAGGCACCCAGCAGCCCACTTGCTCAACCAAGAACTGATAAGAATTAAGGGGAAGTGAGGACTCCTTTTTTTATTTTCTCCCACTGCCACCCTACCCCTGCCCCCCTTCCCACCCCTCTCCTCCCCCCATAACCTCAAAAAACCCAATCCTCCCAGGGGAACCCTCCCTTCTTCTCTGAGCATAAGCTCTTAAGTGACTGCTTGTTGCTGTTTTCCATCTTGTAGACTGCAAGCACAGAAAGGCTAAGCCTGTGGGAGCTCACATCACTCCCACCCCTGGAAGATGCACTGCACTGAAGAGTCCTCTTTGAAACTGTTTTTTCATTCACTTCTCCTTATTTTCGCCTACCTAATTCTCACCATACTTCTCTACGTTGGTCTGCAATTAACAGACCTCTTTGAGGCTCAGAGGGTGGACTCCATGCTCAGCTTTACCATTTCTATTTGCATATTATCCTTAACTCTACAATGCTAAGGCTTTCCATAGTAGATGGATCCACCTCCATTATCCTAAAAGGTAAGGTGTAAAAATGTAAATAAAAACTGAATTTGGAAGAAAAAATCAAAATTGACCCAATCAAAGAGCTTGTGACAATTAAAAATCTAAAATCAATTATTGCTGTTAATTTTGTATATGCATTTTAACTTTGACTTTAAAATATGTGTGGTATGTTAAATAAAAGTTCTGGATGCCTACATGGAATACCAATGTAAAAAAGTGGGTTGTAAATTAAGGTGGATTGAGTCCACCACAAAGAATAAGGCCCTAAACTTGTCAGGGTAAAACACAGTTTCCAATTTTTAAACCTGGGCTTATCCCACTTGTGTTTATGGCACAGAGCAGACAAGATTAACCTAGCAAAATGAGTAATGTGGTTATCTGTACCATAACAGTTGAAAAGTCTAAACACAAAACTGTACTAGTTGTTACTGTACAGATATTTACGCTGATGAAAGCTTAATTGTCCTAGTAAAATGAGAAATAGTTGGTGGAATTAGGTACAGAATTACTGATTTCACCAGTAATTCCCAATTTTTTAAGGCTACACCTAATAAGACATGACAATTCTGCCTCGAGGTGTAACTAATACCCCGATTATAGGTATATTGGTAGATTTTCTGATGTGTTGTAAAAGAATATGGAGTTTCGAGAGAGAATGTACTATAGTACAAATGGAATGCAATAGATTTCGCAATTACAACAAAGTGAGCTATTCCATTTTCAATTACACCATTTGATTAATGCTGCACAAAAGGAAAAAAAACAATAACATTTTTAATGCCAATAGCTCGCAACAATGTCATTGCGAGACCTATTGCATTGTAAATGCTTGTTAGGTTCTGCAGGCAGCCTCTGTCCTCTTGACTATTACTGCCTGCGCCTTGCATGAAAGACAGTAAAGAATTCAATCAAAATCCTGCTAGTTTCTGTTTACGATTAAAACCGCAATGGTGCAGCTTTGTATAGTGTGGCACTGAGTTTGTTTGATATTTACTGTATTCACATGGTGAACGTTGTGGGAGTTTACAATTCACTTAACGCTTGAAATTTCTAGCAGGTTTTGGCAGAGGCAAATCTTTGTGGCCTATTATTAAAATCTGCGCTCAATATTAGCACAGTGGGGCATATTCACAAGCAAATATTGCTGCTTTAGCTGCACTTTTCTGCCGCTAAAGCAGCAATATTTTTATAGCAATATTCACAAGCTGTCACTAACAGCCGTTAGAGACAGCTTTTAGGTGAAATAGACCATTTAAACTATCTCAACTTCTGTCAGCGATATTTATCACTAATGACATGCAAGGAAGGCGTTCCCTTGCTAAATCTGACGGTAAACCATAGTTTCCCTATTCACAAATGGATTCCTTAATTTAAGATGATCAAAAAAAGAGGGTATAACTGCAACTAAAGGCAGTTTTTTAAGACCTGAAAATATCAGGTCTTAAAATGGAGATAACCATTGGGGCTGCATTTCAGTAGGTTTTGTTGCTGGACCGTGCCTCAATCAATGCTGCTGCACTGTCCTGCCACAAAACTACAGGGCAGGACTGCGCACCATCAATAAGATAGTGCGCATTCCTGTGCCTCAGTCATGAAAAGTGTTGCAGCGCTGAGACAAGACCGCATTACAACAATAGTACGCCTTTCTTGCAACAGCCTGGATGCGCTGTACTCACTGGACAGTGCTCCATGACGCAAGTACTGACAGTTACATCAGGAATCCTGAAGAATCTGTCTGGGCTAAAGTAGCGCATTGCTGCAGTTGTGTCACAACCATGACGCAACTCCAGCATAGCATGGGGCCAGCCTATCTCTGTGTCACTGCGTCACCCTCACGCCTGCCATCAGGCAGGTGAAAGGTACTGATGCAGTGCAGTTCATGAGGGGTGCCGGAATGTTGACGCTGTTGGAGATCCATCGGTGTTGGTTGTGCGCTGCGGGTGTCATCCTTTGGAAGCAGTCTCAGAGTGCACATTCCTGTGCCCCAGTCATGAAAAGTGTTAAAGCGCTGCGACAAGACTGCATTGCAACACTAGTATGCCTTTCTTGCAACAGCCTGGATGCGCTGTACTCACTGGACAGTGCTCCATGACGCAAGTAATGACAGTTACATCAGGAATCCTGACATATCTGTCTGGGCTAAAGTCGCGCATTGCTGCAGTTGTGTCACAACCATGATGCAACTCCAGCAATGCATGGGGCCAGCCTATCCCTGTGTCACTGCGTCACCCTCACGCCTGCCATCAGGCAGGCGGAAGGTACTGACGCAGTGCAGTTCATGAGGGGTGCCCGAATGCTGACGCTGTTGGAGATCCATCGGTGTTGATTGTGCGCTGCGGTGTCATGCTTTGGATGCAGTCTCGGAGTGTTGGTGCTGAGAGAGTTGATGAGACGTCCAATGGTGGCCTTGATCCAGCTGTGAGAGGTTGCGATGATGTCATTGGTGTACGGTGGGCAAGGTGAAGACGTGACGCATCCAATGATTGTTGGTCCAGGAGAGTCCAGTGGAGTTGCTGAAGTTGAAGATCCTGCTTGTGGCAGTGACGTGCTCAACTGTGTGTCCTGCTATGTGGCCTGTTGATGTGAGTTGCTGCTTGTGTCTTATGTTGGTGATCTTCCCCAGAAGGCGATGGTGTCCTGGTAACTGGGTTTGTCTAGGTGGAACTTGAGATCACATAGTAGGATGTCATCGGTGGATGGGAGATCCTGGGGTACAATGAGGTCAACAATGGTATTTGAGAATGGGGGTCCAATGTCCGGGGGTCCTGCACATGAGTGTGCCACAGTGGATGTGCTTGGGCTTTGTCCGTATCTGGGAGTTGAGGTGGTACATGGTCACCCTTGGGTCATTAGAGTGCGTGGTCAGTCGGAGTGTGCCTCTGAAGTTGATGGCAATGCCCTGTCCTTGAAGGGCGTGCTGCTCCTTTTGGGTGATAATGCATCCGTCAATGATGGTGATGGTGATGTCCGGTCAGGAGCAGATGTTAGTCCCGGCAGGTGATGTGGCGTCCAGGGTTGATGGCGAGGAGGGTGCTGGCGTCGTAGCGGTGGATTGTCCAAGAGGAAGGCTCCTTGGTGCTGGAGCGCATTCCAGACGGACGCAGACGGTCCAGGCTATGGTTTGCCTTTGGCATGGGAGACGTCCAGTACAACACAGTCAGTACATCATTAACTACACAACTCAAATAGCTCAGGTGCCTTTACATCACATTTGAGGACAACAGATTGTGAGGTAATGGGGTAATTTAAATTATTGTGTGTGGATATGGGTATCAGATGTCGGATTTGAAATGTTGTGTGTGCAAATGGTGTAAAAAGGAATTTAGGGATGTTATTTGGGGTAAAATATGAAGTTTGGGGAGTTATTTGAGGTAAAATATGAATTTAGGGGTGTTATTTGGGATAAAATATGAAGTTTAGGGTGTAATTTGGGGTAAAATATGAATTTTGGGGTGTGCAATTGGGTCAATTTTGAATTTTGGGTGTGTATTGGGTCTCAAAAAAATTCCTGGGTTAACGTTTGGGATTGGGGTGCAAAGGTTAGTTTAGTGTTGCACTCACTGGATTGGGAATAGTGATGTTCATGTCCCCTCAAAGCAACACCTAACCTACTGTTAAAATGTGCCTAGAATTAGTATGCATTGGAATGGAATGCATTGTAACTACCTATATGCCTTTGGCACACAAGTGTTAGTCCTGCTGTTCATGTTCGCACAGCGGCCGCCATTGAAAAGTGCTGGGGGTGTGATGGACAGCTTTGAGGCGGTAAACGCATTAAAGAATACTGGATGGTGCATGGACGTGGGGATGTGTGTGTCAGCGTCTGTCGTAAATATTGTAATGAGGGAAGTCTTACCTCGAATCCGGACCCCGTGTCTCCGTAGCTTCTGCTCCCCTGTGTGTACTTCCAGGAACAGGAAGTCGGCAGCCAGGCTCCCTACCCTGAGTCAATCACAACACTGCGATGCAGCAGTGGGATTGCTAATTTGCAACGGGACAAGTCATGCAGCAAGAGGCCGGACGGATGGGCATTTTCTACATGCAGGCTGTAATGCAGCCTGCACTGCTAACAGGGAAGTGCGCATGGCTGCTTTGTGCGGCCTGATTGGGGCTTGTGTGACACTTGTGTGGGCATGCCACTCCACCCCTGCCCTACTTCATGAGTGGAGCAGTACTATCCTAAGGATACATAGCATGGTAACATCAGCAAATAATCTTTATGTGAAGAGTGTCCCTCTTCTACACTGCTTGAGGCAGTGGGCAACACTCTTACGCCATAGCAAATGAGCTGCCACTGGGGGTGCGTCATCTACGTGTGATATGGCTGAGCGACTCGCACACCAGAAATTCCCGCTCCTGGCTCACAGCTGTGCCTCCCTTCCCCGCCCCTATTCACTGGCGTCTGCTGTGCGGCCATGCAGGCTACCATTATGTCAGTGTACAGAGCCTGATCCGAGCTTGGAGGTAGACTTTTGATGCAATTAGTGCAACTGGTCTCTACTCCAGCCCAGGAAACCTGCACCCAAGATCTTCCCATGCAACAATAAGTGTAAAAACAATACGAAAACAAGGGACCTAATGTCCACCCTTTTAAATTGTCGCTCTATGCAAAAGCATGAACCACACATTTATTACCTACTTTTAGACAAACAGCCTGATCTTTTATTTCTCACTGAGACCTGGCTGTCTGAAGCCTCCAACCCTACTATAACCCCACGGTCATCTCTACGGGGAAGGGGGGCGATGTCACCATAATTTACAATAAAAAAACTAGACTGCTTTCCCATCCCGATGGAAAACATTGTGGGCGCAGAGTCCTTAGGCTACCGCTGTACCTTATTCCGCATTATAGCATAGCTGGTTCTCTGATTTACAGACCTCCGGGTGCAATTGGAAATGTTATTACTACACTTAATACAGCCACCACCTCCCTGGCCTTAAAATACAACAACTGCCTTACTCTGGGATATTTCAATATACATATGGACAATGGAAAAGACCCACAAATAATTTCCTTGTTGGAGGCACTGCAGGCCTGCAACATGTTTCCATCTATTTCTTCGGCCACCCATGAGAAGGGCCATATCCTAGACCAAATCTTTCACAACTTTGACATATCAGTAAGCCTACCTCTTCCCATTACCTGGTCTGACCACATCCTATTAAAATTCAGCATTCCCAACTCTGCCACAGCCCCTTTGGGCTAACACAGGGCAGAGGGTCCCTAATTACAGAACGTTCCATAAAATATCCATCCAGATGTTAGCAGACGCTCTTGGTCGATCCTCACCGGAGCGGTCTGGCTGCTCCAACTCGGGTGCCCTCTCAATTGATTCATGGTTCTGAACCAACATTGGTGCATTGGTACCGGTTGTTTCCTGCTCCTCATAGAGGTCGGCCCCACCAGCTCCATGGTTTAACGATTCCCTCAGATCTAGCAAAATAAATTTTAGAAAAATCGAACAGAAATGGCAATAATTCTTTCTACCCGAAAACAGGAAGGTATGTAAAGACACCTTAAAAGCTCATTACATTGTCTTGAAGGCAGCCAAGAAAAACTTCTATCAAACCAAATGCCCAAAATAAGAGTAAGGAAATCTTTAGCACAGTTAAATCCTTTACGGCCCGCAAACCGGCACAAAGGAAGGGCCATGCACGGAAGAATGGTTTAGGCAAATAGCTCAATTCAAATGATCTCCTTGATCCAACAAGCCTTCACTAACATCTCAGAGGAAGAACTGACCTTCTACCTTAGTTCTAATGGCAAATGTCACCCCTCTTGGATCCTCCATCTTTACCAGCTTTCCCTGAGTTTCAGCATGAAGAATCACTGACCCTTCTCCAAAGCATTAAGTCTGACTTTCCTACTGACCCATGTCCAGCGAATATCCTGAACCTATTAGCTCCCACCATAAACCCCACAGTAAACCAGCTCTTTAATGCTTTCCCCTCCTCAGGCAACATCCAGAAATTATGGAAGAATGCTAAGAGTCTTCCACAGATACAAAAGACTAACGCCAAACTGACGGACCCTGCTAACTACAGGCCAACCTCCCTTTTTTCGGCCCTATCCATAGTATTAGAGAAGCATGTAACAAGGCCCTCCAAAAACACATAGAAGATGGGAAGCTCCTTCATGAGTCCCAATACGGTTTTAGGGCTAGCTACAGTACTGAGTACGCTCTGCTGGAAGTGACTGAATTTCTCAAGGGTAAGCTGGCTCAGGGAGGCAAGGCTGTTCTGATACTGCTCGATCTGTCGGCGGCCTTCGATACGGTCCCACAGGAGAGGCTCCTGGAGAGACTTGCTAACATCGGCCTGAGGGGGGTCAGCTTTAAAATGGATGTCATCCTTCTTGGCAAATAGATCTCAGGACATCTGGCTCCCCCTCTCTCCTTCCCGGTTCCGGCCATGAATGGAGGTGTCCCTTAGGGCTCCATTCTCAGTCTTACCCTTTTTAATATATATCTATCCCCCTTTGCATCTCTGGTAGAGAAAGAGGGTGCCAACATTGTTTCCTATGCTGATGACACTCAGCAGATTTTTACTCGTGAAAAGGAAACAGGGGCAATGATTAGGTCTTGCCTCACAAAGGTTTTTAACTGGCTTAAGATCAATCAGCTGAAGTACAATCCTGACAAAACTGAAGTTGTTTTCTTTGGTAATCCAGAAAGGCCTGACTAGAGCTCTTGGTGGCCAAAAGATCTGCCGCCCCCAACAGCGGGAAAGGAGAAAGTCAAAAACGTAGGAATTGTTAGAGACAAGACACTCTCCATGCGCTTTCAAATCCAAAATCTAACTGTCGCTTGATTTGTCATACTCCGGATGCAAAAAGAATTCATGCCACTGTTACCGCTTGATAGCAGAAAGATCATGATGCAGGCTCTGGTGACATCAAAGCTTGACTATGTCAACAGCTTGTACCTCGGTCTTCCCAAATCCCTTATCTAGTGCCTACAAGTGGTAAGAATGCTTGGGCCAGAGCCATCCTGAGACCTAAACCCAGATCTAGTATGACCCCTATTCTTAAGTCTCTACACTGGCTCCGCATAAATGACGGATCAACTTCAAAGCTATGACCATCGTCTCTAAAGCTTTCAATGGCTTAGGAGCAGGCTACCTAAATACGCATGTTAATCGCTACACAACATCTAAACCCCTAAGATCTTCCAATTCCAACCTGGACATCATGCCTAAAATATGCTGTGCCCGCATTGGAGGCAGATCCTTCGGCTTTCTAGTTGCAAAATTGTGGAATAGACGCCCTAAGCCTTTGAGACTAACTACAGACCTACACTCTTTCAGGAAGAACTTAAAAACCTGGCTTTTTAATAACTGATGGGTCTTATACGCATGTTTTCCTCCCGCTGTCACGTGCCAGGACACTCTAGTCTGAGTAGCTTTTCATTTCATTAGGTTCCTGACAGTGCAAAGGAACACTCGTCCAAATTCTAAGGGCCTTATTTATTTGGCCTTGCTTCACTTTTATGCCGCCAGTGCATCACGTTTTGTGACGCATCGGCAGAGTATAAAATATGCCATGTTGTGCCCTATCTACAAAGTGATGGATTAAGAGAGATGAGTCACTTTGTAAATCCCTGCACCACATTATACCTGCACCAGGTATAATGTATGCAGGGTTTGTGTTCCCCCGCAAAAAGCATTGTAGAAGTGGCGCATTGAAATCTATGTGAACTCAGTGCGCCACTTCTATGATGCCATTGCGTCAATATCTTACACCTGCCTCACAGCAAGCTAAGACTGATGCAGGCCCTTTCAGCTGGGTCCTACCCCATGTGAAAGGAGACGTTGCTGGAGTTGCGTCTATTTTCAGACACACCCCAGCAATGCATCACTTTTCCGCCTAAAGATACATCAGAAATACTAACGTATCTGTAACTCCTTGAGACATGATGAGTCATAGAGTAAGTATGACACATCCATCACGTTGCAAGGAGGGCACACTAAGAAGTGAAGCATCCTTGTTTTCACACAGTGATGCATCACTTTTCATAAATAAGGCCCTAAATGTGTTTACATTTAATATTCAGGGATAGTTATGTGTGTTGTCAATATTGTAACACAGCAGCAGCTCACTAATATTACTGCAAATAATCTTTGTAATGCCCTCCCATTTCTTATATGTTAGGCCTTGTTTTTATCTAAAAGAAACTTTTTTTATGTATATTGCAAGAAACATAAATAACATTTCTCTGCAAAACGGCTGTACTAGACTCTCACACATCAGGTACATAAAAAATGAATTAAAGGAAAACAGTATTTTAAACAATCTGTTTAAGAAATATTCAAGAGTTAAAGAGAAGAGTTCTCCCAATTATAATTTGAGGTCCAGAGGAGGGAGAAAAGAAACACAAAGCAAGGACATACCTCTGATCAGACCTATACGTTTTCTCCAATGATAATCTTCACAATTTATTTTAAAAAGGATGCTAAATATCTGACAAAGACATTCACTTTATTCAAAAATAATATTTTTATTTTTCATTTGTTTTGTTTTTCTTATAATAAATACATAGCAATTTGTGTACATACAAAATTAGCATTTCCTGTGAATCACTCCAAGCAGTAATTTGGAAAAAAGAAGAAGAACCCCAAAAGACTTTTCATACATTCATACCATTCGTTCCAACATACACACCATTGCATTCGCTACCCAATCTTAAAAACATTATGTAGACATATCATACAGAGAACATTAAGCATACAATAAATCCTTTTTGAGAATCCCCTATGAGTTGCTGCAAGAGGCAATTTTGAAATCTATACACTTTACAGCTTGTACATTTTCTGCAAATTTTTGCTTCACTTTTTTTTTTAATAGTTATGTACAAAGTAATTTTCTATATGGGGGTCTCAAAAGCGTACGGCCAAAATACGTTTCGGTGATTGCTGATATTTAGTTCACCTTCTTCAGGGCCACAACAGACTAAACAATACATACAACTACATACAAATGATGTTAAAACCAGGGGGTTCTTGAATTTCTATAACGCTAGAGGTAGCGGAGTGGACCAATCTCCTGCTATTTAGTGTGGCGAAGGGCTCAATTAATTCGGATTTAGCTGATTCCAAGGTAGATCTTGCATATATCGGCTTTTAAAGAACCATCCGTTCGTCTAGGTGTCTGTTATTTAAAAGTATTTCCTGTCGGTTGACCTGTTGTTTTGTCTGCCCGTATAGTAGGTCGAACAAGGGCAGGCTGCAATTCTTTTCCAGATTTTGTCAGTCTCGATGTGTCACGTTTTAACCGTTGACAACATGTGGCTGTTCGTCCTAGGGGAGTCCTCCGGTTTACGGACCGCTACCAAAAATAAATTGTGAAGATTATCATTGGAGAAAATGTATAGGTCTGATCAGAGGTATTTCCTTGCTTTAAGAAATATTCAAGGTCATTAGGGCAAAACTCTGGAGAATGGAGCTGCCTCTGTCAGGGGGCCCCCTGAAAGGATGAGGTCCTGGGCCAGAGCCCACTTTGCCAGCAATTAAAACGTCTCTGAAAAGCTTGCCCAATTACTCTTTCAAGCCTGAAAAAATGCCTTGTATTCTTTCGATTAGGCGTTTTGGGACACATCACACCCATCAAGGTGTGCTTTGCACACCAGGAACCTATTTTCTGACTGAAAGAAGAGAACGCTTTCTTTTCTGCAGCATTTTTAGTTTTACAAAGAACCTCTCTATATATTGTGTTACTTTGGCTATAATTTTTACGTTGAAACATACATTTTTTTCAAGCCAGCCAGGGAGGCTGAAGATGGGTATAGTTTTTTTTTTCCTTTCCCGGGGTGAAGCAGGTTGCCTGTCAGTTGTTCACAGGCGACAGTCTGTCGGCAGGCCATAAGCTGATCTGCACAGAGCTGGAGGAATGCAGGAATCAGGGGCGTAACACAGGCCCCCGTAGCCCACGCGGTGCGGGGGGCCCCAAGCTCCAAGGGCCCCCCTCGGCACTGCATTCTGGCCAGAGAGCTCATAATTGAGCCCGGAGGGGGGCCCTCTACGTACCGTGCAGGGAGGCCCCCTCAGTTTTCCTTACACCAGTGGCAGGAATCCTGGCTTTTGGGCACAGATATTGATCGACCGCAGCCACCTAGACAGTGCCTCAACCGTTTGCCTTGTCCATACCGTATTTTACGCTGTCTAATGCTTGTTTGTTTTGTGTTTTGTTTTATTTCCTTGAATCTGAGCTTTGCTATACTTTGGGGAGTACATAAACAGAGCGTTGTACCTGAGCCTCGCCGCACATTAGAGCGCTCCGGTGGATGACGACCACCCTTCTCCCACTGCCAGAACAGCGCCATTATAGAATTTTATGAACTGACAACAGAATGAGTGGGCAGCATAACAACAGTGTTTGATCCACCAGCTCAGTGTCCGATGACACCGGACGTGAGATGCTGCTAATTACCGCCCTATGCGCCTCAGTAAAAATGTCTCCTCAAATGACTTTTTTTTTTAATTATAAACTCTTTTTTCTTCGGTCTATGGTTGAAAGATAAGGAAACACATGGGCTTTTTAACAAGGCGATATCGCCAGGAGTGTAGATGGGACTTTTCTGGCGCTTATGTGCAGTTCACCAGATATCGACTTGTAACGCAGGATTCACTATCGCCATTGTGATAATGTTAACAGCTGTTTTCTCCACCGTTCCTTGTTATTATCGCCATGTAGCGACAATGGTTTTTGTCCCCCCCCAATGCCCACCTCCACCACGGATTCCCTCCCTACCAGCTCTTAACAGACTCCATAACCACTCTCTCTCAGATGCATTTAATGAATTTTATAGTGTCACTCATAAAAGTGAAGGGTGTCCGAGCACTTTATATAACACACACATTACACAGAGACTATCAATAAAAGTGTGTAAATCAGTGTATAGGAAATGTAACCCTTTTTGCAACATTAGAACAATGAAAGTCTTGGGAAAAAAATCCATAGGCTCTAATCTATAATTTGAAGTTTGCACGCAGTTCTTTGATGACAGTTAACAGCTCACTGTAAACTGCAACTAACAAAGGGAAATCTCCGACAAAATCAGTAACCCACTGACCTGTTTACATTACATTCGCTTTGTAATCTGCATGGTACATGTTCTTCGCAGCAGGCATATTAACCCGCTGCACTACATTACCATGAATCAAAACTTCCACGAGTCAAAACTTCTACTAGACAAAACTCCGATCTCGCCTGGAAGACCATTAATCACCAGCAGGTGCTTTTAAGCACAATATAAACTAGCAAACAGGCGCCCCCATGCGAAGTCAGCACCCGGTGTTGTGGCACCAGTCGCACCGCCCTAGAGCTGGCCCTGTCTCCCTAAGGATACCAAACTGACTTCAACGGAGATGGAAATTTGTGTAGCAAAACAACATGCTCATGCTCCGATTTGCATGTTCACAGCTTGTAGCATTTGCCGCTGTCTTACTATCAGGCTCTATTTATTGCACTCCCTGGATCATTGTAAACATTTCAAAATGAAACCTTTCTCTTTTTAATTTATTCCATAGATTTAAAAAAATGCTGTCTTGGGTCAGGGTCAGACTGCTACTTACTTGGTGTTTCGGTGGGCTGGCAGGGTGGGTTTTATTGCAGTGGGGGGAGGTTTCTTAACAGAAGATCCACTTGCAGCAATTCTTAATAAACAATGCACAACCAAATGAATTTAAAGCGTGCTTAAGGTGTACTTTAACACCATTTGTTTTTGCATTCTTTATTAAGAGGCGCAGCAAGTTGAAACGTGGCCGGTACTCTACTGGCCACGTTTCTACTTGCAGCACCACTGGATTTATGCGATAGTGCGTCAGCTGAGTCTTTGGTTGAATCTGACCTAGAGGCTGTTCCTGTAGTCCAGCTTTTTTCTGATGAGGACGTGCATTATGCTTTAATGGGTGCTGATTGGAAACCAGTTTTCATCTTCAACATTTTCAGGGCATGGAAGGATGAGGCGGTGACAGCTTTCATGTCAACTTTGCTGTTAATGATGATCCTGAGGTTATTGGTCTGGGTGGGAGGGTGTGGGGGGGGGGGGGGGGGCGGTCTTCATCCAGTGGGCAATTTCAGTCATGCAAGCATTGAACTTGATCCAGGTACTGTGAGTTTTGTTCATGAGCTGAATGTCATTGCCATAGGAGATGATGTTGATATGAGAGTGGATTATGGTGTCTAGAAAGATCATGTATTCATTAAAGAGGGTTGGGCTCAGGGAGGATCCTTGTGGAACTCTGTAGATGAGGTCACGGGTCCAAGGTGTATGGTGCCATGCTAACTGACTGGGTCCTTCCACTCATTGGAGTGCGTGTTCTTGGATTCTGATGTGGTGTAGGCATTGGGTAAGGATGGGGTTGGAGAGTGTGTCAAACACTGTAGTGAGGTCTTAGAGGATGAAGGTCCACCATGTCTCCTCTGTCCAGTGCCATTCAGATGCTATCTGTGGCGGCGATGAGGGTAGTTTCTGTGCTGCGGTTGGGTCTGAAACCAGTTTGAGTGATGTCAAGGAGTTGGAGTCATTGAGGTATTTAGTGAGATGTCTGTTGATAATTTTCTCCAAGATCTTGGCCAGGAATAGTAGCAGGGAGTCTGTAGTTAGTGACCATTGAAGGGTCTGTGGATGGTTTCTTCAGCGATGGGAGGACAGTTGTGTGTTTCAAAGCATCTCTGAAGGTCACTGAAGAAGTGGAGGCATTTAAAATGGGTGCGAACATGGCACTGATGGGTTGCAGTTCTCTGGAATAGGCGTGGAGTGGGCAGGGGTCCAGTGAGGCTGCTGAGTGGATGGACTTCAAGGTGGTGGCAGTTGCTTCTGGGATGATGATGGAGCGGGAGGCTTTTTGGCAAAGTCTGTTTGGTACCGTTGTGGGTTAAAATTGCTGTAAATGATGGTAATTTTGTTGCAAGAGTCCTGTAAGCGAGTGATGGAGTTCGAAGCAGCCGCTAGAGAGGTAAAATCTTTCATGATGATGATTACTTAGCTTCTGTTGGTGCTGGTATCGATATGGCCCACCAGAGTGGTGCATTTGGTGGTCTAAATCATTTGGTGGTAGAATCTCAGAGCAGATCAGAATGTGCTTCTGTTTGCATTGTTTTGGCTCAGCCTCCATTTGGACTCCAGTTGTTTGTAGTGGTGTTTCATCAGTCTGACACGTCCTGAGGTCTAGATCTCGTTGTGTTGCTGAGTTTGAGGGGAACCAGGCAGTCACTACAGGAGACGATCTAGTTGTTAAAGTTAATGATGCCTTAGGGGAGTCTGTTGCTGCACTCGGGTCAGAGGGTGTTGAGAGAGGTGTTCCAGTCATTGCCAGTGATGCCGCCCCAGTGTCAGAGGGCTGGTCCGGTGGTGCCGCATGTGTGTTGAACTCGATTAGGTCATGTTTGTTCAGGAGACTAGAATGGGCTCTTCGACTTGGATGGTGTAGATCGTGGTGACAATTGGGTACAGCAGGTGTCTGGCAATGTGAGTAGGTCTCTTTATTTGTTGTCTGGGGTCCAGGCTTCCAAGGTCTTCAATGAGTGTGTGAGTTGAGGTTAGCGTGGTCTTCCAAGTGGAAGATCAGTTCTCCAAGTAGGAAGTAATTGCTAGCGTTAAGGGTGAGTGGTGTGACAAAGTCTGTGATGTGTTAGTGAAGTTGGTATGTGGTCCAGGTGTTCATTAGATGAAAGTGCCATTTAGGGTGAAGTTGGCTGTGACAAGAAGCTTGAACGACAGGTGTTCAAAGTAGGAGGATGACATGTCCATGGTGGGGTATGCAGCTCATAGCATTCTTGTGGATGATAGTGATTCTTCCTCTGGGCTTGTGAAGTTTGTCTTGCCCGGCAATCTTGTTGCCAGGGAGGATGATAGAGGTGATGCCAGGTGCCAAGGTGGGATTCAACCAGGGTTTTTGAAGGAAACGTAGCCCAGGGCATTGTCATGCAGCAGATCCCTATGCTGTGTTTGATTCGTGAGTGGGTATTAAGGAGTATTCATATGAGTGCATGTCGTTGTATGGGTGGTTGCTGGGCTGTGTGAGTGTGAGAGAATGGGGTGTTGGGTGCTATTGGTGCAGGTGGAGTGAGTATTTGGTGTGGGCAAGTGCAGAAACACTTTCAAGGAACACGGGAACATTCCTTCGGTGTTAGATAGTGCTGTGCGGGTATGCCCAGACGTGTGTCCTGGGTTGACTGTGCTACTGTAACCAAGCTATACCTTGCTGAAAGGCCCTAACTAGGGAACACCTGACCTAGGTTATTTGAGCTCCAGTTTAGGGAGGACCTGGCCTGGCAATTCTTGGCTGGACTGTTCCCATGAGGAGTGGGTCACAACTATTTTGCATAATGCTGGGTCCAAACTGAAGTGACAAGGTGGGCAAAAAAATTATGGATTGGGATGTAGCCGGAGAAATTGCCAGTCACTGAGATTAATTCAAGAATTCCATCCATCATCTTGTTGTTTTTGCATTTTCTGCCCTAAGTGCGCTTAGTATGCCCAGACGTGGGTCCCTGGCTCACTGTGCCACTGGAACAAAGCTATACCTGGCTAAAGAGCCCTAACTAGGGCGAAACCTGTCCTAGGTTGCTTATGTTCCTGCTCAGGGAGGACCTGGTCTGGCAGTTCGGGCTGGACTATTGCCATGAAGAGCTGGGTCAATCATTCTGCAGCACACACAGAAAGAGCAAAACGCATGAGTGTACTCATTCAATAATCATTCTACAGCACACATAGAAGTAACACATTTCGATTATGGATTGTTTATGTGCAGGAAGGGCACATAAACAATCATTCACTGCAATGCAGGCATCCGTGCACTGTGGTGCAAGGGTACCTGCGTTGGCACTAGGCAGCTAATTTTAGTGGAGAGAGCTAGGCAAAGCACAAGGGTGTGCCATATTGTTGTAAATATGACGCATCCCAGCATTGTGGAAATGTCAGAGCATGACACTGCCAAATTTGGCGCAGCTCAGCCTGCCGACATTTCATTGTAAATATGCCCCTTAGTTTGTGAAACATGTTTCAATAAACATAATTTTTTTTTACTACGCGCATGTACAGTTTTTAGTACATATTGCGTGAACGAAGAAGAGTTCCTTATCACTTTGAAAACGCATTAAAAACAGCATTTTGAGCCCTAGGCAGGGCTAGTATGCCATTTGTTTGGATAGTGGTGTACTTAAAAAACTAAAAATAAGTTATTTTAGGAATCTCCAATGAAACCATATATCACTTAGGCCAAGATATACAAAAATTTCGCATTGTGGTTTCGCCACTTTTTTGGCACAGCCACGATGCTAAATGTCAGTCAGGATTTACAAAGCCACGCAAATCTTGATGTGAGTGGCTTTGTGTCACATTTCCTCAAAAAAATATTACCTTGCATCTGAGAGGTGTCGCATTGGAGGAACATTGTTGTCCCTCGGCATCCACCTATGTATTTTGACGCAAACCCAGATTTACTAAGGCCAACGAACCTTGGTTTGCGCCAACATGGTGCACCTACTCAAGACTGGCATAATGATGAGAAATGCTCCTTAATTCTCCTCATTACTTCCTGCAACAAGTGCACCAATGCAAGGAGACAACAGAAGTGCATCATAACTTAAAAAATATGGCGCATTTCTGCTCCCTCCCACCCCTGCAATGCAGCTAAACAAGTTCCCTTGCTGCTTTGCATTGCAGGATAGATTATTTTTTCCATAAAAGCACTCTAAAAATAAATGTATCTGAAATGATCCTATCGCCACTATTGTTGAAGCTCACTCAGCTTAATATCAAGCTCTAGACACCTGCTAAACATCAAAGGTATATTGAAACTCTCCTTGCATTTTCACAGCACGCAGACAATGTACAACCCTTACGCAACTTGCGCTCAATCTAACAAACCTTTGTACATACCTTTTTGGAAATAGTCTCTTGACACAACTCCTTGGTAAATTCTTGCCAAAGGCTGCACATAGCTGGAACACAGTCTGTGCCTAAGTTTTCCAAGCAAAGTGCACTCAACGTAAACAATTTTAAGACAACTTGTACAACAACCTTAGGCAACCTATATCTAAGTAATGCACTTGGTGGCCACACAGCTACATAGGATCTGCAGACAAACTCCACATGGAAAACTTGTGTGAAGTCCAACTTGATGTACAAATTACACTCACAACCTATAGACATACATTGTACGCAAGTGTGTGTGGTGCTATGGGATAAACAAAAACTCTTCAGCCATGTTGCCTATATTCTTAATTTCTTCGACTTACCTTTTCTTGTGGCACGTAATTGTAACTGCTAATATGAAAGTATCCAATGAGGCTTATCTTGGAAAGCTGAAGCAGATATTAAATCAGGCATATTAGTAGATACCCACTGATCTCTGCAGAAGATACAACAGGAACAGACTGAGATGCACTGCCACCAAAAGTGCAAGCTTCACTTACGGGCACAGTACAAACATGCAGAAGCTTTCTCTCTGCTGAGGCAGAATATGCATAGTAAGCTAAACAACCCATGAACTAGACTGGAAACAGCACTGGTAGCAAAAGGGCAAGATTCAATCACGGCCAGAATAGTTACAGTACAGGAGTCTGCATTGCAAGTTGTCTTTGCTCTAACAAATAACAGGCACAGCAAAAGCAGCAATTCAAGCTTCACTTTACATATTTAAAGCTAATAAGGCCCTGGAGACAGCTACGCAACCTTCACTCACAGATCAGTCACTGTAGTAGCAGGGCATCACTCTGTCTGTGTATCTTCTCTCGTTTTTCCTTTACCAGATGTCACAAATGTCCTCTTCAGAGACGTCAAGAGACCTTCAGCATGGGGTACTTACCACACACCTTTTCTCAGCTCCCAGAGAGGAAACATCTGAGAGCTGCACTCGCTCCTTCACTGTTATACCCAGTCCAGAATAAATCTAGCCAAGTTGCAGTGACCATTGCTAGGTATTGCTGCCATTGGCAGTTACCTAACGCATTGGCCAATTCGAAATGTTAAAGTAATGAGAAGGTATGCCAAAATAATTTAAAAAATTGGCATATCTACGATGGGCCAGCAATCTTTCAAGTGTTTCCCAATAAGTTTTAGTAGTTTACCATTTCAAAGTAGCCAATGCATCACATCATCTATACAACATTTCTCTATCTATTTCCTCTCTGGGCCCATAACAGAACACTAAACTGCCATTGGTCCTCCAATGGATTTTTTATGTGACCTAACAGGGTCTTGGATATGTAGAGAAAGTTAGGCAAATCCTTATGAAGACCTGGGATAAGAAAATGCCAGATACATGCTAACAACATATAACCATTCATTAAGATCTTTCTCACGATAAGACTTTCGACAAAAAGTTCATCCCAAGTATGACTCAAATACGATATGCTTACTCATATAAACCATTTATCTAAGCCTTCCATTTGAATAGTAAAGAACATAAATCACATTTAAGATTCAATTTAATAGAAATCCTTTAGTAAAATTAGTCACACATTGTCATACAGATTCAATAAGGTAAACATTTGCTGATTTCCTAAGGAAAGAAAGAGAGAGAGAACATGGGAAAAGTCAAGTTTCAGCATTTAGTCTATCCCAATCAAATATGCAGAGTTGAAGCACAATGAGTCACAGGAAAGAGTACATGCACACTTTATTAAGCAAAGAAACTTCATGAAAAGTTCACACAGCGTCCAAAATGACTAATTCAGCTAGATTCAGCTTTTCGAACGAGGAAAAGAAGTATTTGCGGCCTACATGAAGACCTGCTGAGTCATTATTATGTTATGATTATTATAATGCACACATTAATATGTATAATTCAGATTTCTTAGTCAGTGCACTTATTATTCTTCTCTTAAAAGTTACATATCGATATCAGGTACTGCTAAAAAAATATTTTGCACGCATTTATATTTGCAGACCAGATTAATATGCTTGTCATTTTTTTGTTATTCATATTTTATCACATAATTCTAAAGTAAACTGGGACTTGTCATAGTGTCAAGCATCTTTAAATTAAGCATTTTTTTTGTCAAAAATATTTTTATGGATCATTTAGTAAAAAACAAATAGAAAGAAACATGCGGCAATCCCGCACTTCAGCCCACGCAGGCGGAAGCATAAACTGTCGCCCGAGGGTGCCAAAACAGATTGGGGACATGCCATTGTATGCAAAGCTCCTGTGCATGGCCTAGTGTCCAAGGGAGAGCCGCTTAACCAGCCTATGGGTAAGCATTAGGTAAGCCGTGGGGGAAGAGAGCGCTGAAAAGTTGAGAGAGCACAAATCTGGAAAAAAATGAATAAGTGCACCATATTTACAAGCACGTAGTTAGTTAACATATACCTTGCACCAGAGTGTCTTATATTCAGTAGTGAAATGTATAGAGTGTTTAAGTAAGGTAACAATAATCATAACAGTGTGAGATTAATGTAGAAATGTTGGAATGAATATGAAAACCTCACGTTCTCATGTTAAAGGAATCATGTAAGAGTTGAATGGAACCTTACAAACCAGTTATATTGTGTAGGCCTCATGGCAATTCACAGAAAATCTAAACGTGCTGCTAAAATAATGTGAGGAGGGGTTAACGTGGTTCTTCCAAAATGTATTATCGAATTTAGTATTGAAATATATGCTTTATAGATGTGTTGCTTTAAGAGACGTATGTTAGTTAAGAATGCTGTTTAAATCAAGTTAAATGTTTTCAGAGTGCAGGGACCCGCTTCATGTAAATCAAGTAGGCCCGAACTGATAGTGATGCTCCTTTGATCTGAAATGTGCTCGTTAGAGGAGAAGTCGAGAGGTGCCAAGTACAGAGCTTTGCATATGCTTTACGACCTATAGATATGGTGGAGCCTGGAATTTGAGGCCCACTGTAGGACGGCCTGTATGCAGGTGCGAGGGGTCCTAATCAGTCGAAATGAATAGAGCCTTGTTCAGTGGCGCTTGGCGCAGGCCTGTAGGAGTCTTCAGGAATTTCAGGAGGTACCGGCGCACTGAAGGAGAAGCCTGGGAACCAAGGTCAACTTTAACGAGGGTCTTGAAGAGTACCATCATGGAGTTTACCGCGCAAAGATGTACCACGTGAGGGGCGTCCCAAGGGGCGTTCCTATCGGAAATGTGATTTGGTATTAGGGAAAGCGACCCGGGAGGAGAGCAGAACAGATGATTTTGGGAGCCTAAGGAAGCGGATGGGTAGGCAGATAGACTGATCAGGAAAGACCCATTATCAGAGAAGAGACAAAGAGAAGTGCGTGATCTTCTTAGGAAGTCACCACAGCTGACACCTTTTTGGGGTAAAGATCTTGTTAAGTAGGGATGTCACTTAGTATAGTGTAGGGACAGACTAACCTGAATCTTCTTTTCTGTAATGACTCTTAGGTTGCAACTTATATCGATTCTTGCAACCCTAATGATTTTTGAACTTGTACTCATTATTCTGTTTTGTAGACTCAGATTATTCAAAGAGTTTATGTTCATAGTGATACCAGTTTACCTTTTGAATCTCATCTTAAGAAGTTTGTATCTTCAGCTATCTTTGACTTTATATTAAAATTTTGAACTTTATCAGTGGTCAGTGGTCATTTAGAGTGGCGTAAGTGCTTAACTGATTGACCTAGTAGTAGATTGCCTTTTACTCAATGACAGGTACCAACGATCCAGTCGACTTGGTTTGGGATCTGGTAAGGTAACTAGTAACCAGAAATCCCGCGTTAACAGTTGGTAGCAGGTAGGATGGTTATCTTCTTGAGGAAGGTAATCTAGAGAGGTTAGTTTACCCCAAGGCCCCTAGACATCGAGAGACGAGCAGCGGAAGAATCGTGAGCTGAGGGTGCAGACGGTGCGAGAAAGCAGCAGTATCGGAGGAGAGTGAGTATAACAAGGGTCATGCGTGAACAGATTGCGGTGTTTTGTGTTGTATTTGTAGTGTAATGTCTTGCGGAGTTGAATGCCTGTAGTGTGATTGAGAGAAGGTTGTGAGCGCGCGCAACCTGGTGAACCGGTAAACCTGGTAAACGGGTGAACTGGCAAATCTTAAGTTCAGGCCAGAGCTTAAGTGGTTTGGGTGTATCGAACATCCCGAGTAGTTGTCGACCGCAGTACGGAGGTCACGAGGTACCATTGACCGCCGTGGGACCGAGATAGGGGGAGTGTAAGAGTGGGTGTGTGAAGTAACGGACGCTGGTCGAACGTTACTGTGTGTAAGAAACCTATCGGAGAAGGCGATTGTCTGGACGTAAACGGAAAGACATCTCGTCAAGTTAAGGTGACAACTACAGAAAAGACTGTGGGTGTACAGTCAAGAAAGGTGATCGCTTGGACGGAAGTAATCATTTTTCAGAGTATGAATGGGACGCATGCATGACCGAGGAGACGAGCTGAGAAAGGAGGGGAACTGCTGCGAAGGGGGACGGTTGACGTCGGCTAGAGCCGCGCTGTGATTGAGCGGTTGGTGTGACGTTAGCTAAAGCCGCGCTCTGGTTGGGCGGCTAGAGTGACGTCGGAGGAAAGCCGCGCACGGATAGGCCAGTTAGTGAGAACCGCGCTGAGATTGGTGGATTGTCATCAGGAAGTAAACAAACGTGGAGAAAAGAGAAATCATGAAGTGCTTTAAGTGTTTGAAAGGGATTTTTAAAAGAAAAAGAAGTGAACATTATTACGGGGAAGAGGCTCCGCCGGAGGGTACACCAGCTCATTATATGGCAACGAATGTGGGGCTGCATACCATATTATGGATTGGGGCTTGGAATAAGCTTACGGAGGGGGGTGAAGAAATGCAGTTCCCGAAGTACGGGACGTTTAAGTTAGAGGTGTTGCATCGGCTAAAAGCAACCATGTCCTCATTGAAACCCTCGCCTAGACCAACACAGTTTGAGGCCCTTAATGCATGGATTAGGGCAGCGCACGACCGAAATTTGAACAGGCGTCAACAAAGACTGACGCGATCGGTAAGAGCAGTACGAGATTCCAAATGGGACGAGGAGGCAAAGAGGTGGAGGGTACAGGCTATTGAAGTAGAGAAATTGTATCCCATGAGGGAGGTGGGAGGAGGAGGAAACCCCATGGAAGAGGATGAAGAAAGTGAGTCCGAAGACAACCTGATAAACCGGTTGCTGTTAGATAGACCACCTCCGAGAGTTGGAGAGATTGAAGATAGGGGACTCGCAAGGGAAGGTGGGACTGTCATAGAGGGGTATACACCACTCCCCGTATCAGAATGGACACCTATCAAAGGCGAGGAGACACCTCACAACAACACGGTACAGAGTGTAGTGGGAAGGTTTGTGGTGCAGAAAACGCCAACCACCGAAAGGGTTGAGTCTGTTGGATTGCCAGACGCTCTTCAAGTGCCTGTTACCATAGGACCTATAGTATCGATCTATAACTCTGAGAGAGATAGAGAGGAAGAACAGAGGCAATTGGATAGAGAAAGGATTGAGATGGAAAGGAGGAATAATGTGACAAATGCATGGAAACAATTGCCCGGATTGGTAACGTGGAATACCCCATTAGACACAACTGTAGGTCCCAACTCAGGACAGGGAGGCCCGAGAGGACCAATGGATCTAAGGGGACCGCGGCCAAAGTCCTATACGGAATTAAGAGCTGATTTGAGGGAATGGGATGGGTCCGCGGTAACCCCGAGTAACAGGTCAAGAACAGAACCAGAGTGGGAAAACAGAGGTAGCGGGACTGTATCCCATTGTGGGGCCAGCGAAAGCAGTCAGGGCCGAGAAGGTCAAAGTCAGGAGAACAGAGGAATTACATGTTCGATGAATGAGAGGGAACGGCAGGAGCAGAATGGTAGAGGTATGGAATGTGAGGAGATGTCTCGCCTCACGCAAACCGAGGGAGACCAAAGAACGCAAGAGTACAGGGATAGGTTTAGGTGCACTCATCACGCACCTGGGGAAAGTGTACAACACTGGCAAAGAGGGAACAGTGAAAGATCACGTCATACATCAAGTGATCAGAGGTCACAGATGCATGGGGAAGAGAGAGGGAGTAACGGAATATCTTACCATACATCCCGGGAAACTAAACAGGATGGGGAATGCGGGGCTAGGAGGCGCGAAGGAGTGTTTCACCATCCACCCCGAGAAGATGGAAAGGCATGGGACCTAGAGAGATGGGAGCAGGGGAGGACTCCCTATAACTCACCAGTGCCTAGGCGCAGGACTAGGAGCTGGGAGGGGAGGGACAAAGGAGCATCTGGAGCCGAGGTACTAAAGGCTGCGATAAAAGTCAAAAGGCTTGATGTCTCCAGTCTAAAATCCGATCTAGACGAGATTATAGAAGGGACGGTGCCTTTAGAAAGGATCGATTTGTACGAACAGGATGAGCTGCTGTTCATAGCGAAGGATATTACTAGGAAAGCTAGAGCGTTTCATGAGAAACTGACCAGTTTGGCAGACAGGTATGCCGTAGATTTATCTAGGACAAGGGCATTGCAGAGTAACCACAGATTACAGTACTCGGACCAAGACTTAGATGAGAAGAGAACTACCGGATTAAAAACACACATAAGAGAATTGGTATCAGGAATAAGAGTGTGGAGAGAACTGGACAAATGGGAAGAGAGGTGGTCGAAAAAGGGCACTGTTAGGCGGAGTACAAGTGTGATGACCCCAGAGGGAAGGGTAATGCAGATGGAGGCATTCCCTTTGCGAGAAATATCGAATGGAAAATATGTACATGTGCCCTGGAGTAGAGGAGATTTAGCTGCATTTACCAACTCATTTCCGAAGTTGAGGGAAAATCCAGTAGAGTGGTATAAGCAGGTAGAAAGGTTTGTAAAGATCTCCAAAGTATTGTGGATTGATTTGAACACCTTGTTCGACATTGTGGTCCCAGGGGATTTGTGGGTAACGTGCAAGATTAGTGTCCAGTGGCCAAATGAAGAGCCTGAGAGGAATGCTAGAACTAATGGACCAGCGGACAGTGTCATGGAGAAGTACGAAAGAGTAATAGCCTGGTTAAAGGATAAAGTGCCTCCACAAGATATAGATTGGGTAAAAATAGACCGGACAAGGCAGGAACCCAAGGAGACAGTTCACGAGTTTTATGAGAGATTGCTGAAAATATTCAAACAGTACAGCGGACTCGATGTAATGGATCCCAAAGACATAGGGCAGTTTGTGTCAAAGTTCGTTTGGGGGCTGAGACCAGATATTTGTTTGATGATTCAGCAACATTTAATTTGTTGGCAGAACAAGCCACTAGATGAGATCCTGCGATATGCGAGATACTGCAGTGACGAAATAGATTCTAAAGCCAAGAATCTAAAGGAGAAATTGATGGTAGTACAGATGCAGTCAGCAGGAAAGGGTGGACAACAGAAACAGGGAATGGGACGAAAGTCAAATGGACAAAACAAAGATAGTGAAGAAAGTCAGAAACCTAGAATAGACTTTGCCACTTGAAAGAAAACGACCAAGTGCCACCAGTGTCACCAGGTGGGACATTGGCGACGCGAGTGTCCCTTTAACCCTGAAAATGGAGAGCTAGAAGTAGAAGAGCAGGCTCAAGAAGTTCCAGCTCCAAAAGTGACAGTTCCGGGAAGCAAAGTGGCCAAAGGGGGGACGTCGGCTCCACGAGCCCAGTTCCCACAGCCACCGAAAATATCGACAGGGGGAAAGGTCTTCAAACAAATGCCTCTCTTTATTGAAGAAGAAAAGTGTTATTACATTGATCCATTGACAGGACAACGTGTGAGCAGTGAAGAGGACTGTACCCTCGGGGCAGTCCTAGAGGTGGATCAGAGAGGGCCGTTTGTTGAGGCAGAAGTAGCAGGGTGTCCTACAACGTTCTTAGTGGATACTGGAGCTACTCGATCAACTCTGAGATCGGCGGTGGTTCCAGACTTGCCGATGTCACGGGAGACAATTCAGGTGGTAGGAGTCGCAAACAAAAGGCTGACTAGTCCCTTGACAGAACCAGTGTCTGTGAAAATAGGAAACCATATGAATGAACATCAGTTTGTGGTTTGTGACTCGAGTCCGGTATGTCTGTTAGGAAGGGATTTGTTGTGCAAATTGAATTGTACAATATACTGCACCCCGCAAGGAGTGGAGGTACAGACTACAGACGATGATGCTACTTTCAAGGTGGCCAATTCCAAATCATGTGTAGAACTATATCCTACTCTGACAGTAGAAGATCTTCCCCAAGACTTACGAGATACAGTGGCGTCAGAGGTATGGGATTTTACTGGAGAAGAAATAGGATTGATTAAAGGGGTAGAACCGGTAAAAATAATGGTAAAACCAAATGCCGAGTTTCCAAGAACGCCTCAATACAAATTGTCCCAGGAAACGATTGCAGGAATAAAACCTGTGATCGAGTCAATGATTCAACAGGGAATACTGAAAGAAATTGTGGGTAGTCCTTGTAACTCCCCGATTATGGGTTTGCAGAAACCTAGCGGGAAGTTCAGGATAGTTCAGGATTTACGAAAAATTAACAACATAGTCGTTTCATGTTGTCCCGTGGTACCGAATCCATCAGTGATACTGTTTCAATTACCATGTCAAGCAGAATGGTTCACAGTGATAGATCTTTGCCAGGCTTTCTTTTCAATCCCATTGGATGAAGAGAGCAGGTATCTTTTCGCTTTTAAAATGGAAGATCGCGTTTTAACATGGTGTCGAATCCCACAAGGATTCACAGATAGCCCATCCATCTTCAACCAGTTGTTGAAGAAGAATCTCGAAAATCTAGTACTGCCGCAGAATTCGGTTCTGGTCCAGTACATAGATGACCTACTTGTTGCATCAGAGACTGAGGAAGCTTGTAAAGTAGATTCCATTGCCTTACTGAACCATTTAGCTGAAAATGGACATAAGGTATCTCCGAGCAAGTTACAGTACTGTCTGACTGAAGTGCAGTATTTGGGACACCGGTTAGAAAAAGGAAAACGCAAGGTGTCCCCAGAGAGGATTGAGGCGATAATGAAGATGAATGCGCCTACAACACAGAGAGAAGTTAGAATGTTCTTAGGGATGGTGGGTTACTGCCGACAGTGGATAGTTAACTTTTCACTGAAAGTGAAACCCTTGCAGAAACTGACGCACAAGGAGGTGAGTGATCCGGTACCATGGGATGACGAATGCCTAGTGGCATTCTTGCAGCTGAGAGACGACTTGTGTCGTGCTCCGGCTCTGGGGATGCCCGACTACGAGAAATCATTTTCACTTTATTGCTGTGAGAGGGAGGGATGTGCTTTGTCAGTCTTGGCACAGACCCACGGAAATGCCCGTAGACCAGTTGCATACTTTTCGGCTACATTAGATCCGGTAGCCGCAGCGTTGACCGGATGTCTCAAATCCGTTGCTGCAACGGGTGTCAGCATTGAAAGAAGTGAGAGTATTGTGATGGGACATTCGTTAGTGGTGTATGTACCGCATTCTGTAGAATTGTTAATGACCAGGACGAAGACGCAGCATCTGACCAATAGTAGGCTCACGCGCTACGAGCAAGTTATTCTTGCCGCGGAGAACGTGACCCTCAGGAGATGCTCTGTCTTGAATCCTGCTACGTTGATGCCATTACCTACTGTAATAGAAGGCGAAGGATGTGAAGACCACGATTGCCTTGATGTGACTGAACTATGCACGAAACCCAGACCAGATATTGTGGATGAGCCGTTGTCTGACCCTGATGAGATTTATTTTGTTGATGGCTCATGTTTAAGAGACGATACTGGTCGGTTGAGAGCAGCTTATGCTGTTTGTACCATTACTGGAGTAGTGGAAGCCGCTTGCCTGGAAGGAGTACATTCCGCACAGGTAGCAGAAATTATTGCCCTAACTCGTGCCTGCATAGCAGGAAACGGAAAGAGAGTCACCATATACACAGACAGCCAATATGGTTTCGGTGTGGTTCATGATTTCGGGCAGTTGTGGTCTCAGAGAGGTTACATGACCTCTTCTGGTTCGCCCATTCGTAATGGAGAATTTGTGCGATTGTTGTTAGAAGCATTACAAGGTCCAGTTGATATAGCAATAGTAAAATGTGTAGCTCATACTAAGAATACCGATTTTGTGTCACAGGGCAACAGGTACGCTGATGAGGTCGCACGTTATTGTGCGGAACAAAATTATTCTTTCTCAAAAGTGGAAATTGATGGTGCTGAAGAAAAGACAGAATTGAGCATGATGTTAGAGACCGTGGATACCTGGGAAGATTTAAGGGTAATGCAGGAGAACGCACCAGAAACTGAGAAGAAGGCATGGGAAATAGCAGGTTGTGTGCGAAGTGAAATGGATTTTTGGGTTTCAGCAGATGGGAGGGCTGTGTTACCTGAAGAATTAGCTAATCCCATGGCGAGAGAAATACATGGTCCAGTACACCTAGGAAGAAACGCTATGATGAGAGTGTTTAGGCAGACTTGGTATTGCCCTAAATTTAGAATAGCAGCAGAATCAGTATGCAAGCGATGTGTTACCTGCCAACAACTGAACGTAGGCAAAAGGACACCAGTCACACTGAGTCACATTGGGAGGTCGGGGGGACCTTTCCATAGAATGCAGTTAGACTTTATTGAAATGCCAAGAGTTAACCGCCTTAGGTATGTGTTGGTGGTTGTATGCGTATTTTCCAGATGGGTTGAAGCATACCCTACACGTAGGTGCGATACACTCACAGTGGCTAAATTGTTGCTCAGGGAGTTGATACCGCACTTCGGGGTGCCTGCCTCTCTGGAATCGGACAGAGGAAAACATTTTAACAGCGAAATAGTGAAGATGTTGTGCTCCACACTAAAGATTGATCAGAAACTGCATTGTAGTTATCGACCAGAAGCCTCAGGAATTGTGGAACAAGTGAACGGCACTCTGAAGAATAGGTTGGCTAAAGTAGTGGCATCCACATCTTTGAGTTGGCCAGATGCTCTTCCTTTAGTGCTCATGAGCATGCGCAGCACACCTGACAGGAGGACAGGTCTCTCCCCACACGAGATTCTGATGGGGAGGGCCATGAGACTTCCCACGGTTCGACCTGCTGCCCTATTGAATATTACAGATGATCTGATCTTGGACTATTGTAAAGGACTGTCTGACGCCATCCATTCTGTGTCTCTTCAGGTGCATGCGGCTGAAGTTCCAGCATCAAGGAATCTGTGTCATGATCTGAACCCAGGGGATTGGGTGTTGGTCAAGAAGCACGTCCGGAAGAACTGCCTAGATGTACGCTGGCGTGGGCCCTTTCAGGTAATCCTGATCACGAACACCGCGGTGAAGTGCGGGGGGCTGCCAAATTGGATCCATGCATCCCATACTAGAAGAGTTCCAGCACCTCTAGAAGAAACAGCTCCTATCCCAGACGAAAGTCCAGAAGTGGAAGAAGAGTCACAAGAGGGGATCAGATCAGCTGAGGGGGTGTCGGAAGAAGCTGGGAACGCATCGGATCCAGACGAAGAGAGAAGACAGGACGGCAGTGAGACTGAAGACGCAACTGAAGGAGAGAGCAGCAGTGAATACGATTCAGACACAGATCAGTACCAGAGCGATCAAGAACCGAGTGTGAGGACGAGAAATAGGAGAACAAGGTTTGGAGCTGCCACTTGGCCGGAAAGAAGAAGGAGGCTAAGTTTAAGGTCGGCTCAGGAAGAAACGCTTGCTCCTATATCTGAAGACTCGGATCCAGAAGAAGACACCCAGGATCAAGCCCAGGAAGGTCCTAGAAGATCAAGGAGGGTGCGAGTGCCTAGTAGAAGATACTCTACTCCTGATTGGACCTACCTCGTTGCAGATGTCCGTGGGGCACAGAATCGGGAGGGTCAGGGAAGTGAACCTGATCAGAACTGATCCGATCATCACAGTGCAAATACTGTTCCTGCTACCGGGGGTGGAGGCCGAAAGGCTGTTGACACTCAACATCGTCTACCCTCCTCTCCTGAGCGGGATAAGGAAATTGATTTTAGAGACAGTTGATTTTCCAGTTTGCTGTTCACGATATCCCATATTAGAGGGAACTCTTCTTCGATTGGAAATGCTTGAGCGAGTAGTGGAAGTTCTTGGCACGCTCATTGTCTTGGATTAATAATCTTATTGTAAATGTCTTCAAAGGGGCGCAGAACTGGGAAAGTGAAGAAAGTGATCTTGGTCAGAACGGACCCCTTTGTAACTGTGGATGTAGAACTGATAGTACCAGGAGTGGAAATTGAAAAAACGTTAACTCTCAATTTCGTCCGTCCACTTGTCCAGAGCGAAATAAGAAGAATAATCCTAGAAACAGTTGAATTTCCATGTTGTTGCAAGAACTGTCCAGAATTTGAGGGAATACTTCTTCGTATGGACATTTATGAGGATGTGGTGTCCCTCCTTGAACCATTTATAGCTTCAGGCTGATAAAGGACTCTGGAAAAGAACTTGTAAATATTGCTGCAAGATAACCTAGCGCCGAGTGGAAGAAGAAAAATGGTAGGGTCTTCCTTTTAGAGGACGGAGAAGGGCTAGGGTTGTCTATTTTGTACAGGACTTTAAACTGTTGTGCGAAGCCAATTATCAGCTTCCAAGTGTTCAAAAGAGAGACATTGGTTGAAAGAAAGACTTTGTTCGGAAAGAAGGAGAAGTTGATGCTAGGAGAACATCCAAAGTTGCACTGTTTGAGAACATGGAGGCCGGCAACCCGAACCGCAGGGCAAAATGTATAGTTGGCACACTTTTAGGAGTAGTGATTTCTCTGATAGTTTTAGTGGTTACTGTCTCATACATAGTGGGACACGAGAGGGATGCAACTGCAGTCAAAGAAGTCAAGGGAGTGTCAACACCGAGAACTACTACTGTTAATTATAAGGGAAACATCAATGATAAAGACAAAACGTTGTTAGATGCAGAAATAAAAAGGTTACACACAGATGAGTCACAGGGAAATTTCAGGTCAAATGCTTATGCCAAATTACTTTATGAGTACATTGATGTCATGGAGGTGAAGAATTGCTACGTTTGTATGCAATTACCGGCTTCTGTGGATGAGCGTATCAGATACCATCATCTTCCATTGACATATGGAATTACATGCAGTTTGTTGTTGAGCATATTCTATGGACGAGAAGGATTCGAGTATTATTTCTCGAACTTCGACTCGACTTTGCCAGAGGTCCCAAATTACAAGCATCTGAACAAGTGGGACTATTACAAGAGCGAAGACAGATTACACAAATGGTTCATTCCATGGAGAACGTTAGATACTTCACATGCCCGAAGAAATAATCTGACTTGTCAAGTGTCAGAAATTGAGAAAAAGTTTATAGGGCAGGTGGATACTCGATACAGAAGGCAGAATATTCAGAAAGCTTCAGGACAATGGGAGACAGATTGGACCAAGGAAGAAAGGGAACACCAGAGGAAAGGTAGCAAGGGTCCAATTGCTTTAGATAAAGAGAAAAGGGGGAAACTATGTATACACAGAAGTTACTCCTATTATGAGAATTTGTTTGTAGGGGAAGTTAGTTGTGAACATGCTTTCCAGTTGGAGTATTACTCCAAAGACTTTTTGAAAGAAATGCAAGCCATACCAAATGTATATTTTGTATGTGGAAGAAATGCCTATGTGAGGTTACCAGATAATTGGTACGGATCATGCTATCTAGCAATTGTCTTCCCCAAAATATATCATGTTGAGAATTTAGAACCGACCAAGAGAGGAATACCAACAAGAGGAAAGAGAGGGTTAGGAGCTGAAGAAGTAATTGGGGATGTATTTGGTGCTGCATTCCCTATCTTGGGAGTGATACTGAATGACATCAAAATTAGAAGATTGGCTACAGTCGTAGATAGGTTGTCTGCCAGCACTGCTAGATCATTAATGCTGGTGGAGGGTGAGATGGAATCGATAAGGGCAATGGTTCTTCAGAACCGACTTGCTTTAGATGTTCTGTTAGCCAAAGAGGGCGGAGTCTGTAAGGCTTTGAAGGTCCAGGAATGCTGCACTTACATTCCGGACAATTCAAAACCTTTAGAAAAGTATATACGAAACATCACTGCCATACACCACGAAATTGAGGATCTGACAAAGATAAACGTGTGGGAAAAAGTAGGTCATGGAATGGGTAAAGTTGGAGGTTGGTTTGCCAACCTAGGAAAGGGTATCGTTTGGTACATACTGAAACCCATCATCATAATTGTGATGTGTGTAATCACTTTGTGGGGATTGGTGCGTTTGTATCAGTGGTATAGAGCAAACAGGTTGCAGAGATCTCTGAGAGAACAGGAGAGAAAGTTGACAGCGATGCAAGATACTCAATATAAGAGTCTGAAGGCGTTGGAGACAATGAAAAGAAGTGGTACTGCCACGACTTCACTTTGAAGGGTCCTACATTTTTGTGATGGTGTTTTGATGGTGATGACCCCTTAAGGTCATCAAAGGGGGGACTGAGAGAGCACAAATCTGGAAAAAATGTATAAGTGCACCATATTTACAAGCACGTAGTTAGTTAACATATACCTTGCACCAGAGTGTCTTATATTCAGTAGTGAAATGTATAGAGTGTTTAAGTAAGGTAACAATAATCATAACAGTGTGAGATTAATGTAGAAATGTTGGAATGAATATGAAAACCTCACGTTCTCATGTTAAAGGAATCATGTAAGAGTTGAATGGAACCTTACAAACCAGTTATATTGTGTAGGCCTCATGGCAATTCACAGAAAATCTAAACGTGCTGCTAAAATAATGTGAGGAGGGGTTAACGTGGTTCTTCCAAAATGTATTATCGAATTTAGTATTGAAATATATGCTTTATAGATGTGTTGCTTTAAGAGACGTATGTTAGTTAAGAATGCTGTTTAAATCAAGTTAAATGTTTAAGAGTGCAGGGACCGGCTTCATGTAAATCAAGTAGGCCCGAACTGATAGTGATGCTCCTTTGATCTGAAATGTGCTCGTTAGAGGAGAAGTCGAGAGGTGCCAAGTACAGAGCTTTGCATATGCTTTACGACCTATAGATATGGTGGAGCCTGGAATTTGAGGCCCACTGTAGGACGGCCTGTATGCAGGTGCGAGGGGTCCTAATCAGTCGAAATGAATAGAGCCTTGTTCAGTGGCGCTTGGCGCAGGCCTGTAGGAGTCTTCAGGAATTTCAGGAGGTACCGGCGCACTGAAGAAGAAGCCTGGGAACCAAGGTCAACTTTAACGAGGGTCTTGAAGAGTACCATCATGGAGTTTACCGCGCAAAGATGTACCACGTGAGGGGCGTCCCAAGGGGCGTTCCTATCGGAAATGTGATTTGGTATTAGGGAAAGCGACCCGGGAGGAGAGCAGAACAGATGATTTTGGGAGCCTAAGGAAGCGGATGGGTAGGCAGATAGACTGATCAGGAAAGACCCATTATCAGAGAAGAGACAAAGAGAAGTGCGTGATCTTCTTAGGAAGTCACCACAGCTGACACCTTTTTGGGGTAAAGATCTTGTTAAGTAGGGATGTCACTTAGTATAGTGTAGGGACAGACTAACCTGAATCTTCTTTTCTGTAATGACTCTTAGGTTGCAACTTATATCGATTCTTGCAACCCTAATGATTTTTGAACTTGTACTCATTATTCTGTTTTGTAGACTCAGATTATTCAAAGAGTTTATGTTCATAGTGATACCAGTTTACCTTTTGAATCTCATCTTAAGAAGTTTGTATCTTCAGCTATCTTTGACTTTATATTAAAATTTTGAACTTTATCAGTGGTCAGTGGTCATTTAGAGTGGCGTAAGTTCTTAACTGATTGACCTAGTAGTAGATTGCCTTTTACTCAATGACAGGTACCAACGATCCGGTCGACTTGGTTTGGGATCTGGTAAGGTAACTAGTAACCAGAAATCCCGCGTTAACAAAGTCACAGGTGCACAGAAACATCGCCATGCGGATCATTGGTTAATCCCCCCAGTAGGTTGGTCACAAATAGCTGCCAGTAGTGCTAAGGGACCCCTGCTGCAGGCATGTGGCGTGGTAGGCCATTAGGCGAGAAGTAATAACGGACAGAGAAAACAAACTAAATCACCCCCCTCCCCTTTCCCTCTCCCTCACCCCTCCCCCCCAGTGGTGGTAGCAATAAGTGCATAACAAGGAACCAAATGTATAGCGACAGGGATTCATACCTGAAACAGTTGGAGTTTGCGAATGCTAGGTGGACATACCGCTGACGGTAAGCCCTTAGAGAGGAAGGCTACCAGTGGCCCCCTGCGAAACTCAAAGTTTTTGAAGTCATCTAAAAAAATATCTGCCATCCTAAACTAAGCATTTTATTCGTTTTCAAGTGTTTCATTACGTAAGCATTAGTTTAATTTGTTACATTGAGTATTCATGAGCAGTACATTTTTCTACTTTAACTGTATTTCGATTCTTAAACGTGATTACATTGCATAAGCAAATAACTTTATCTCTCTTTTTATTTACTTCTTTCACATTTTTCATGTTTCAAAACTCTTATGCATGCTGTTATGAGAGAATCTCATGTATTTCATCTTCAACCTTTTACATATTTAATCAAAACTTATTGTCGTAAATCTCTTTAATGGTGAGCATTGATAGAGGCAATCTGCATTCCTCTACATATTTATGAAATAAATCCTTTAAACTAGTGTACTGATCTAGAACCTAGGTATTGAGTTGTCCCTCTATTGAATTCAGTGCTTAATTTGAATTGGTGGTTTCCGTTACTTGGCACTGGCACTTATTTGTCAACATCAGCTCTTATGTCAGTCTGCGGTATGGTGGGCTGCTTGTCTAATTTAGAGATGAGCACAACAACAGTTGTTTATTAATTCATTATACATTAAAAAATGACTAATACCTACTCCCACAGCCATAGTTATAGCTTTGAGGGCTTGGAATCAGGGCCGGACTGCCATAGCGGGCACCGGGCAATCCCCCGGTGCGCCGCACGGGTGGGGGGAGGTTTTGGGCCCCTGGGGGCCGATTTTGTTACAGGGACGTTTTTGCAGCATAGCTGCAAAATCTGCCTGTAACAAAATCGGCCGAAAACCGGCCCCGGCAAAGAGCTCGGCGGAACATCCAACCCCCCCCCCCCCCCCCCTCCCCCCGATTGGGGAGGGAGGCCGGCCGATCACTTTGTCAGGACCGGTTGTGGTTCCCAGTCCAGCCCTGCTTGGAATATTCTTAATTGACACACTTGTAGGACTGCATGGTTAGTAGTTGGGTTGGTATAGTCATTTGCAGCGTTTGTAGAGGCAATGTGTGTTGCAAGCTGCAGTGACCTCCTGAGGAGTGCCCTGGCACCTATTTTTGTTTTCAAACTAAGCACTGACTTAATTGACTGTATTTTGTACAAGTTTGATGTTTTGGTAGGTGCCTTACTTTGGGGACATATTGCCTCATTAAACTGAGGTTTAACACTGTTTCTGATTCATTTAATTGTGGGCGTCGTGTTGAGGTACATTTTTGAATGCCAAAATTGTGGGTTCTCTGTTGCCACACTTCGCATATTTTCAAACAATAAAATATAGCTGTTCTTCAGTGCAGAAGCATTAAGAAAGCCAATACCTCGGACATGTATGAGCATACTCGAGTAAGACCGATCGTCTTTTCCAAAGCTTGATTTTGTTAGAGTTTGCTTGCAGTAGGTCTGCCCACAAAGTTGAAATAGACATTCGTTTTTTATTGGCTATGCACTTCAAGTGGAGGGTCAATTCAATGAATCCCCTGTGAATGAAGAGCAGTCTTTTCTTACTTCTCCATGCCTCCAGTAAGTGACATTTCTAGAATTGTTTGCAGGTAAGGTCTTGCATGCATATTTCTATTAAATGCAGCTAGTAGGGTATTGGTTGCAGAACACTTATCTCAGAGATGGGGGGAAAACGAGTTCTAAGACCAAGGCTATTAATGGGTTGCTAAGTCCTACAATGCTCTTAGAAACGTATTATCAGCCAGCTGCAGCCAGAGGTGTTACCATAGCCCCAAAGTTCTGTCCCATGCAACTGCTTCATACTTGCAGGATATGAACTAATTGACTGACTTCCTGCCTTGCTCATGAATCTAAGTACAGCACTGGAAATTTGGGTCAAAGGTATGCTTGACAATTTAATCAGTACTCAAAAAGAATTCCCAAATGATTGAACATAGAAAAATGGTCTATAGCTTCCCGTTGCATGTTTAAATGAATGTATAATTTTTGGGGTAGCTTTATTAGCATGACTGTTAGCATGACTACTGCTCTCTATGTAGTATTTCGAGAATGTCCCTAATACCTCGTGCATAGCATTTTCCGTACGAGCTAACACTGCAGCATCAAGTAGATAGGAAAGAATTAATTGACATTTTTCTATTTTCTATTTTCGGTGTAACAGGACCTGCCTCAAATAAATGCTCTAATATATCATTCAGAAACAAAGAGAACTGGGTTGGTGCACCTATGGATCTCTATCATACGCCTTTATTGATATTGAAATCATGTGTGTACTTGCCAAGTGGGCCATAACAGACAGTTACAGAGTTATTTTTGTACAGAAACTTGATAGCTGAAATCAGCGTCAGATTTCAATTTGCTAGAGAAGTTCACAATTTTGCCCAGATCACATTCTGATCTTAGACCAATAAAGTTAAATAAATAGGGACCTTTTTAACCTTAGTGTATTTATGGAAAAACATATACAGTTGTCCATCTTGGTCAACTGTACCCATTTTAATCCTATTTATCTATTAGGATATTGTTACTTTCCACACGGCCTTGTGGACAGTTTAAAAGGATCTTCCCAAATATTTTTACTGCCCCTTCTAACCATGAAATGGGCCTATAGTCTACTTATGTAGAGGGGTCAGGATGGCTGAAGTCCAAGACTGTGGCACCTAACCGACACCTAGTGCTGCATTACATAACCATGGCCAATATACCAGACCAGAATTTAGGGTCTATATGATATAGATCTATGGCTATAATGACAGGGTATGGGCTTTTTTTAAGTTAGTGTCCAATGGTCATAATATTACTGGCCCTCCTAGTCAGACTAATCACTCTATCTTCAAGATGAATGTCTTAATTTTCCCCAGCATAAAGACCCTGAAATAACTTTCATACCTATTTTCTCAATGCCTAAATTTGGATGCCTCAATTTACCAAAGTTTTTTCAAAATGTTCTTAGTAGTGGCAGCATTTAGGTCAACCCACAACTTTTGTTGTACAGCTAATTATTTGTTTCCAAACACGCATGTGTTTCTTTCCTGACCCAGTGGAAGTGGGACTCATTTTTCAGACTTTTATGACACAATATCAGTGCAGCAGAGTGATTCATGTTGTACCCCAGAATTCTACATCATACCAGCTATGGCCAGATTCACACAGGTAAACTTAGACGTTTGGTCTAAACTCAGACCAAACGTCTAAATGAACAACTTTGGAAATTCGCAAAGGGCATTTACTAGTAGTCTCTTTATTTCCGCACTCGGGTGGATCTCTGTCCTGAGTACGGACAAAAAGATACTACTTGTAAATTTCCTTTGTGAATTTTTAAAGTCAGAAACGTAGATGTTTGGTGCAAGTTTAGACCAAACATCTTAGTTTACCTTTGTGAATCTGGCCCTATTATTTCCTCCCAATTTCCTACTTAGTTGCTTTAATTGGAGCAAACCATATTAGTCTTATTTTTGTAGCCATGGTCTTCAACATGTGGAGAGTTTTTTCTTTTTCACAGCAAGCACTGCACTTAATTAATTATATTATCGGTTTCTTTGCAATACTTTTCATAATTTCATCTTATAGCTTTCCTATCATTTTAGCTGGGTTTATCTTGATGTCAAAAATAGAGCTATTAATCATCCTCCAAGATATTTCCATCTACAGAAGGACTTGCTACTAAGCTGTCATGGTCGCTTACAATGCTTTGTATAATTCCCAAATCTGTAACTCACTACCAGTCCTTTATAATATTCAAGAAATAATGTACATCCAAGGATCTCATGCCACAACTAAAATTATTTTTGCAGTTAAGTCAGATGGTGTTCACCCATTCATGAAGGATACCTTGTGGGTTAATAGATCAGAGGAAAAAGTATCTCCTTTTGTTCTGGCTTTTTCAAATTAGCTTTTTAATCCCCCAATGAAGATCATCATATACCACTTCATTATTCACAATATCACATGCCCGAAATGCATTAAAATCTCCACAAATAATTGGTATATATGAGGCATTTCAAGATAAGTATACTGGAGGTACTAAAGGGGTCAGAGGGGCATATTATCAAGGGGGTTTATCTCCGCTTTTTTGGCTTTTAAAGCCAAAAAAGCGGAGATAAAATTATCTCCCTATTACCTAGCTGTCGCTAACACCAGTTAGCGACAGCTAGTAGGAGATAGCGACCATCTTGGGCCCCACTTTGCATGTCAGTGATATTTATCACTAATGACATGCAAAGTGGGTGTGCCAAGATGTTAGCGACTGGAAACAGTCGCTAACATCGCTATCTCCTATTACCAACTTTTGGAGATATTCGCGCTAAGCGCGAATATCTCCAAAAGCTAACACCTGCCCCTGAGCAGTTCTTAGCCATGTTATCGAATGGTAGGTGGATAACATGGCTAAGAGCATTAGCTCGGTAATGCATGAATATCGCTGACTTTTCAGCGATATTCGTGCATTTCGGCCGATTTTTTATCGCTTAGGAGATAAACCTTGGTAATATCAAGGCTCTTAAGCGATAAAAATCGCCGCAGCTCGGCGATAAAAATATCCCCGCTACACCAACATAGCGATAATTATCGCTAGTTGTTGGTAATATGCCCCATAGTTCTTGTAAATCAGGAGACCAGCAAGTGGATATATGAACATTCAGAATATCACAAGTTTTATTCCCTCTGCTTAACGCTGATAGCCATACATGAAAAGACCCGCGCATGAACTGCTGCCAGTAAAACGAGTCGTAAAAGTACAACTCGTAGTACGGTCAGCGGTCCTTTGGCCTTTCCCATGGCAGTGCTTTGAAAACAGGGGCTGCAATGGGAATGCTCAAAAAGTTCCAGTACGGCATGGACAATGACATCCATGCCATGATGGAACTGTGGGGAATACAGCCAGAGGGGGATGTGTTGTGCCACCCTGAATCTATCCACATGGTGGGGATTTATGGGGGCCCTCTAGGGCCCCCTATGTTCCCACATCACCCGCCTTTTCATGGCAGTACTCCACCATGAAAAGGTTTGCGGTACAGGAATTCAAAATATGCTGAGTGGGACTGTGCAGCCAGTTCTCCAGCGCCAATATGATTTTCAAATAGGTAAAACGGTGGACCGCCACTCCTGCGCCAGATTTGTAATCAAATCCTAAATTTATTTGGGGATAGTCACAGTGGTAACCTACACTTGTGAGCAATTTACACAAGTAATTAACTCATACTTTTGAGTAACTTTAATATTATTCAGAAAATCAGTTTGCAAAGAAACCCAAAAGTGTAGACTTACATGTCTCCACCCGTGAAAAAGGGATTGGAGCCAAACTGAAAGTGAAAGTTAATACTTGGAAAAGGAAAACAAAAGTAAGTCCAGCACCACACATGGCCAACCAGTGATACTTTAACAACCCCCTGTCGAAAATACTGGAGGTAGGGATTTAAACTGTAATCCATCAAGAAATAATGTTAGATCAAATTGCAATTTTTAAACTAGTTACAGATATAAATAAATATATGTTTATATAACTTGTTTTAATAAAAAATTATTCTAACATACTTATTTTTGATAAAATATTTTTGAAGTACATTTAATTAATTCTATACATCCATTTTAATAATTATCAATGCATAACAAAAATAACTTTTTTATTTTGGATGGGAATTTATATTTCAATTTAAGCTTCAGAAAAATATTTCTTGAAAAATGTGATTGTGGTAAAAATTATTGTAAGTTAATTTTATATATTTATATTAAATGTAGAATGAATTAAACGAAGCCCCAGCACTACTGACTTAATTTTGAATTGTCTTTTAATTAATTTAAATATATAAAAAAATATATTATAATCTTAAGTAAATTGTTTGTATTTTTATTATGCATCAGCAATTAATAGCTATAGAGTTAACTAACTGTAAAACAATTATATTTTAATAAAAGTTAATGTTAAAAGGTTTTTAAAATACTTTATACTTAAATAATAAATATATTTCATTTTTAGATTTTGTTAAGATTAAATTATATTTATTTAAATACTTAAGTATTTTAAATAATTTAATTTGATTTTTTAAAAATCCGAAAGGCTTTTATTTTAAATCCCTACCACCATAATTTTTTATAAACTGGTGTTGCAGTGCTAGTGGTTGGCGATGTGTGGCCCTAGACTTTTAATTCAGCTTAACTCCGGCTTTGTGTACATATTTTGCTGTTATAACTTTAGAAGTGCATTTTGTGAATAGGGTGGGTGCATGTCCTTCCCTAAACCCTACCCAGATCCTCTTAAAACCCTCCTTATTCCTCTCTAAAACACTCCCAATTAATTGTAAATATGCTCCTTCTTCCAGCAACTCCACCAGTCCCTCCCACATTTACAACTAAGGGGCCGATTCGGATCTCGCTGGGAAGGACTCACAGCGGCATCAGCCAGCAGCGAGTCCGAGTCGTACGCGTGATTTCCATGCGACCCGCACAGCTGTATGAGCGAGCAGGTCAGATGCGATAATCGCCTCGTGCTCTGACGGACTCGTACCCATCAGCGATGCCTCCAGAGCGACTCAAAGATGTCCGCTTTTCAGGCACAATGTGTTCGATTTCTGGCTGGCCAAGTACAATGCGCGTTGTGAGCAGCCGGTGCGAGTTGGAGCCTCCAGCTTAAAAATGCTCCGGGAGGCGTACTTCGGAGGTCTGCGCCGGACCCCCCTTCACCCCGGGTCCTACGACTCGGACAGCGGGGGACCCAAGGGTCACCCTCACCCATGCTAGTATGTTACGAGGGGCACCAATGTGAACACGAAACAGGGGGGCGCCCTTTTTCCAAGATGTATGTTTTTCACGATGGAAGACTATGTACGCGACGTACAGCAGGCTCCTATTGACTTCAATGGGGCTCCGAGCGACCCGAGTCTGTCAGCGCTGCAGCGCATCGTACTCTGTCGCTCGGAGTTCCGGAGCATGAGTCGGTCTGAAAGCTCTACGGGACAGAGTCAGACGCAGGTCTTTCCGATTGAGATCGGAATGGGCCCCAAAGTAGTACATTTACGGTTATGAGGAGCTCCTCTTTGAAAGAATAGGTCAGATGAAAGTGGAGATTTACACTCTTAGGTTCATGAATAGCATTTTGTAGTACTTTAGTGGTGCCATTGTAGTACTACAAAATGACTACGAAATACAGTTTGTGGGTGGGCCTCGTGGTAAGGAACTGCTCAAGTTTTCATTCCAGATTAGTTGAGACTGAATTTAAATGGCTGCCAGTAGCCTTCCCTTTTTATGTTGTGCCAGAGCATAGAATTAGGGGTACCATTCAATAGAAGTTTCTGTCTTTGCCCATGTCTCCATACAACAACAAACACCAAAGTGCCTGATAAATCCCTGCCATTCATTATCACAGATGTTTGAGTTGATACTAGCAATATTCCATTAGAAAAATTATTTTACAGTCTGATTTCACCTTTACTTCCATGGTTTCTTCTTATACACTTCTATTCTCTTTGTGGTACCCAAGGCTACAGGTACCTGTGCCCATGTTGATCCTTGATCTAAAGTGTTATCCTTGCATTGGCTGGTCTTGATATCAAACATGTTGATTTTTCTTAAGTTCTTATTTTTTGTAACAATTAAGTTGCTGAATTCTCTTTTCCTTTGAGGTATTAGTAAAAAACCTTCAGACTGATTCTGCCATCTAGAGTCACTTCATTTGACTATGGTATTTCCAAAGTGTGGAGGCTGGGATGGAGATTTTGTATCTATTTTGACTAACAGCAGCATATTCATACACATGATTTTCAGACTATGCAGATTCTCCAGTATCAATTTAATTAAATTGGGCAAAGTAAATACTACTTTTGCTAACTTTGCATCACCTCCAACTCAACCTTTCTTTCCACATTTATGTTTTTGATATCTTGTGATCCTATTAATTGCAATTAAGGAACAGCATAAAATATGATGAGAAGATGTGATCTATTCAAAGGATTGACAAGAAGGATGTTGGGGAGCAAGTCAATAAACTCATTATTGGACATCACAGTTTGACCCCTCTTATCATATTCACAATGGGATAATCTTCCAGTTGTCTTTACATCTTTAATCTAGGTCTAGTAGTTTTTGGTGCCTAAATTAAGAGGATGATTCTTGGCCTTGTAAGTCCCCAGAAGCTGGGGATCTTTCTCAATAGCTACCCTTAGTTGTGCTGGTATCATCTCCTTCTGTGGGGTAACTGCTATAATTACCAGAAAAGCTTTGCTACTCTTAGTATTTGACCATTTATTACATTTTAACTAAAGTTTTTTTTACATGTTTAACTCTTTCCTTTGTATTTGGTATTCTTACTACCTCACTATAAGTATTAATGCACTCTCAGTCAATGTGGGAGACTTTCTGTTCTTTGTGAAAGTGTAATATACTTGGATTGTAACAGGTTGCTCCTCTTCCTATGATGATTCTGGGTTTCTTATCACTAGCCCCTCTTTGCGCTATGTGATCAATATAATTTGAACTTCCGAAAATATTTGTTTCAAGGACTAGGCTGACACATTATGTATTATTCCTCTTCTTGTTTCCGTTCCTGTATTTGGAGCTAATGTTAATTGCATCAATTACTTATCTTTTATTATGACATTAATGACTGATATTTTTGTTTATTTACCACCTTCTTCTTTGTTAATGTTTTCAAGTAAGCTGAAACACATACAAGTTGTTCTTCCATTACTTCCATAAGTGGCAAGGGTATGTCAAGATGTGGGCCCTGTGCTCACTGTGTCACTGGAGCCAAGCTATATTTGGCTGATGAGCCTTTGAATGTAAATGTAAATGTCCAGTATTTGTTAAGCACAAACAATTACCCGAAGGTGTCAAGGCGCTGGGGGCCATCGGGAAGATTAAGCGAGCTATTGCCCAGAGTCACATGGTGCTGGACAGACCCCTGCTGCCGGAGCCAGGGGTCGAACTGTGATCCCCAGCGTCCAGCGTCAGTCGCCCTGGCCGCTGCGCCACACCTCTTCCCCTTTATCAGGGAGAAGCCAGTCCTTCCTTGCATGTGTTCCAGTTTGGTAAGGACCTGGCCTGGCAGTTTGGACTGGAGTGTTCCCATGAAGAGCAGGGTCAAAGCTGGTTTGCATATGGCTTGGACCAAACTGAGGTCGCCTAGTGAACAAAACAAATGATGGGTTTGGATGCTACCCCAGCGATTGCCAGAAGTTAGACAAATGCAAACTTTCCTCCCATCACCTTTTGTGTGTTTCATGTATTCAAGTAAGATGTCATTCTTTATTTTGGGTTTTGGTATGCTACAATTGATATGTGCTGAGGTTTCAATCAATTGCGGATGCTTTCTGTGGTTTAAGGGATACCTGTTTGATGGTATTAGGTTCAGATTCAATCTGAGTACCTACAGTTTGCTTTTTCTCCTTGCTTTTCTCCTCTCACCTTGCTTTTACTTATAATATAGCTGACAGAAGTAAAGATATGTGTTTTGACTGTCTGAAGGATTTCTCAAATAATAGGATAGAATTCAAGTTTCTTTCAAAGGATAGTAAATCTTCAGAGATGACAAATTCCTGTATGAATAAATCAATCTATTTATTCTTATAGGGCACATTTAGGAAGGTTGAATCTCTTGACTATAAGCTATAATTTCCTGTTGATAATATATTCATTTTCGGCTGGAGTTGTACTTCGTCGTATATTGCAATGATGTTTTGCGGCTTGGAAAAGGCCCCTGATGGTGTGTATGCTGGTGTATATTCCGATACAAATGAAGCCCTTACTGGTGGCTGTTGCAAAGACAATGGCACAGGTGCCTCCAAGGGTTCCGAATTCATGGATGAATCACATTTAAATGAGAGCCTATATGTGCAGCCATTTTCTACAGCTACAGCAGGTGTAACAGGAACTAAAATACTAGAAGTATTTGTGGCTCCTGTGAATGACTTCATATGGGGCATCATTCTTTGTTCAGTCCTAAGGTCTGTCTCTTCATTAAAATCAATCAATGGTGATCAATCAAGTGGTAGATTAGAAAAATAATAAGTTATTAGTTTATTTTTAGGACATAGTGTACTAGAAATGTTGTAAATGACCACCTGTTGCAGTGGCTGTTGAGTCTGCTTTTGTGATTATTGGTCTACTTTTACATTGAGTAGCTTCCCACTTGGTATCATATTTTTGGACATAAAGGATAGTAATAAATGGTACTCTCTTAATGATCATCTTGTGGCTTGCTTTTTCACACACAGCTTGCATACAGCCAGAACTATATAGTTGACAAAAAACATCTCTAGAGCTATCTTGTATCCTGTAGAGAGTATACCGTAAGAAAGTGGGAAAGAGCTAAACAGGGAAGAATAGGAGATTGGTTAAATGCTAACGATAACATTTTTCATGGGGGTAAAACAACACGTTTTACCTCAGGACAGGTCTTTAATACCCTGGAGTATTTCCAAATACAAAATGTGCTTAAGAAATTTCTCCCGTTCCAGGGAAAGGAATCAAGGGTCAAAGTGAATGTAATGTAGGATTATAAAAACATAAAGTAAAAGCTCAGGCAATGGGCACAATGACTACAAATGAGCCATAGAAAATCTGACAAAATGCTTAGTATCCCTCAGGGGAAGTGGAGGAAGGAGGTTGTAGTAGATCTGCCAGAGGGAACTGGTCAGAGGTTTAACTTTTTACTACTCAGATGCTTAGGGGAGCAAATTGTGTTAATGAAAATGTACTCACTTTGGTTAGTGTATTACACCCCAAGACACTGCATGAGTGGAATATAAACCGATCAAACAACTGCCTTAGGTGTGATTCAAAGGGCACATGGGAGCATGTGATCTGGAGCTGAGATTGGCTGGATTTTGGAATGTGGTACTAAAATATGTTCTGAAGGTTCTAGGAGTTATATTTGTACCAGATGCTAAAGCAACACTGTTAGGAAGTTCTAGGCATATGGATATAAAGACAAGTAGCATGCGAGCTTGGTGGTACATAGCTAATTTAATAACTTGGTCAGTGATACCCAATCAGTCGAAATCAAGGGAAACGCCCGATTTTCAAGCATGGCTTAATAAAATGGTCAGAGTTTATAACAAAAAAGATTTTGTATGCTAAAAGGGCATGGAAGGGTTGGAAGTTTGTAAAAGTCTGGCAATGTTTTAGGTATTATACAGAAAGCACTTTAGTTGAGGGCTCTGTATACTAGCACCTTTTCTCTTTCTGCACTTTAGCCAATGTGAATTCAAAATTTGCGAAAATTTGTGACAAGTATTCTATTAAGGACACGGAGGTGAGGATTATGCTTCTCAATTTTCTTTACTGAAAACTCTCAGTAGCCAATCAGATAAAGTAAAAAACAAAAACACACTACAATACCCATAAACACCAGTGGGTATCACATGTCAGCCATAGAATAGACCCCTATATCAGGATCACAAGAGAATACTACATCCTCTTTCTTTGTGTGAAGTTAAACAGTTAAGTCCAAAGGAAATATAGTCGGCTATCTGGCAATGACTGGAAAGAAGAACCCAATCTTCGTAAGGAAATCCACAGGCCAAAGGGCAGCAAGCCAGAAACTTGAAGCCAACTTCAACGAAACAGCATCCTCCTGAAGAGACCGCGAAGACCTCCTTCCACGGTGAAAAAAACAGGACATTTTACTTGAGGTCAGAGCCTGAAATTGAAAGACAAAGCCGTAATAACACACTCCAAGGAAGAGATACATCATAAAGGAAGGGTAAGAAACAGCATAGATATACATTGCAGTATATAAACAATTCAAATCAGACATCACAGTACTGAATTATCAATGGGATAATCCTCGCCTCCGTGTCCTTAATAGAATTGAAAATTCTTTTCACGAATGTTCGAAAAATTTTGAATTCTATGTCATGACCGGAGGCTCCAATTATGCTTGTTTAAAGCTGCGCCACCACTACAAATGTGACATTCACAATAGGTTTATAATAAAAAGTTTTAAATGTAGGGTCAGAGGACCAATCAGCTGCATTCATACTGTCCAATAAACTTACTCCCACAGAAAAGCCTTAGATGCCATAGCACCACGGGCAGAATGAGCACCAAAGTTGGAAACATCAATACCTGCTTCACCCATGAGCCAACACACCCATCTTGCTAATGTAGCAGGGGTCACTGGGCGAAAAGGTTTCTGCAGAGCAATCAATAATTGACCCCCCATATCTTGACGAAAACCTGCAGTATGCAGTACTCACCTCATAATCCCGGATACATTGAACCACACACAATTTTGGATTGTGAGGAAAAGAAGGATATGTGACAGAAGAGGTGTTACATTTAGTGCCTCTTGTGACCAAAAATGTTACACCCTCTGGAGAGAATTTGCGACCCGCTAGATCTAGAGCATGGATATCGGGAACGCGTTTGCAGGATACTAGACAAAGCAGCATAGAGAGTTTGGCAGAAAGTTGCTTACGAGACAAACCATGATTTGCAGGCCAGGAGTCCAAGAAAAGTAAGACAATGGAGACATCCCAAAGCTCTGAATATTTAGAACAGGGTTGTTTTACCAACCGGATACCTCTGAGTAATTTACACAATAATGGATGTTAATCAAGTGGTTTTCCCTCAATGGCCACGTGACCCGCCGAGATGGCTGACCGGAAATTATTGACAGTGCAATAAGCAAGGCCTGTAGCAGCTAAGGACACAAGAAAGTTCACCAGTCGCGGCTGGCAGTGGGAGTACCTGCAGGGCGGTGACGTGGGGAGGGGGAGGGGCAGGGTGGGGGGTAGTAATGTATGGATTAAGGAGCTTCCCAGGTAAGTAAACATTTAAATAAATAAAACAAATTTTGTTGAGTGCACTGCTTCCCCAAATGCGAAGCAGTGCCGCAACGAAATTAGTTTTATTTATTTAAATGTTTACTTACATGTATAACTCCGTAATCCATACATTACTAACCCCCACCCTCCCCCGCACCCTCCCCACGTCACCGCCCTGCAGGTACTCCCACTGCCGGCCATGGCTGAAGTTCACTACCAAGGAGACATCTCCTGTAGTGGGATCCACCTCCCATTGAGAGCATCAATCACACCATTGTTTCCATGCTGTAGCATAACGCTTGTGCGTGTTGGGCGACCAAGCTTCGCTGATAAATCTGGTAGCATCTCTCGAAAGGCCTGGGACTTTCTAGCGAACCCCGAAATTTGCCAAGCGACCAGGAGGAGTTGGCCTGATGTTATCAATGGGTGCGGAGACTTGAGAGGGTCTAACAACAGATTCCACCACTGAAGAACCACACATAACATTTCCAGAAGTACTGGGAACCACGCTTGAGCCCTTCACAGAGGAGTGACCAGAATCAATTCCGACTGATAACATTTGGTCTAGGCCAGGACCCTTGGAATCATTACAAACGGAGGAAACGCATAACAAAGTGCTGGAGGCCACACTTGCAGAAAAGCATCCGTAGCTAGAGTTCTGCATCCGGACTCTAGCTGAAAAATACCGGAATCTGTTTGTTGAGTCTGGAGGCAAAGAGATTGATCTGACAAGGGCCCAACATCCCGTTCAACCTCCGGAACACTCGAGGGTGAAGCCTCCAGTCGCTGAAATCCCAGAGATGTCGGGAATTCCAATTGGCAACCTGGTTGCTGCACCCTGGAAGGTACTCCGCCACTACAAACAGTTTGTTCTGAAGGCAAAAGTGCCAAAGGTCTTTGGCAATCTCCGCTAGAAGTCGGGACTGGGTCCTGCCCAACTTGTTCACATAACGAACCGCCAACATGTTGTCCATGGGGAGAAGGATGCAACAATTCGTCTGACGAGGCGAGAGGCAACGAATCGCAAAGGCGCCCGCCAGAAGCTCCAGGCAATTGATGAGGAGATTCAATTCCTCCAGAGACCAACGGCTGCCTGTAGATACTTGACCGCACTGGGCTCCCCAACCCCACCGACTGGCATTGGATTGGATCACAACCTTCGGAGTGGTGCTGATTTGGGCTTGACCGTTACACGACTCCATATGTTCTAGCCACCACCACATCTCCCACCTCGCTTCCTCTGTGAGAGGAATCTGATTGGGATACTTGAGGCCTTTCTGGAGATGGCGTATCCTGAGCAGTTGAAGTGCTCAGTAATGAAGGGGACCCGGGAAGATCTCTTGGATAGAAGAAGCTAACAACCCAATGACCCTTTCTACAGACCTCAAGGACACAGTCTGCTTGTTCAAAATCAACCTCAACTCTCTCTTGATCGATCTTATTTTCTGATTGGGCAAGAGGAGTTGACAAGTGATGGAGTTGACTAGAAAACCCAGGAACTCGATAGACTGAGACGGAATCAACACTGATTTCAGAGGGTTGAACAAGAAACCCAGATTCTGCAACAGATCTATGGTCCAAGCAAGATGTTGCATCACTAGACGAGGATACTGACCCATGATGAGGATGTTGTACAGATAAATTATGAGGCGAACGCCCCGGGCTCAAAGAATTTCGACTACAGGCCTCAGACGTTTTGTGAAGCACCAAGGTGCTGACGATAGGCCGAATGGAAGGACTTTGTACTCGTACCAGATCCCCTGCCATTAGAATTAAAGAAAACAACAATGAGGTCCGTAATTGGGCACTGACAGGTAGGCATCTTTCAGATCGAGGCGGACCATCCAGTCCCCTTCCTGAAGAAGATTCCCTCCATCTTGAAGTGATGATATACAACCCATCCATTGAAGTCCTTGAGATTTAAAACAAGTCTGGATCCACTCCCCTTCTTCTGAACCAGAAAGATGTTGCTGACAAAGCCCTGAAGATGACGGGAAGTCCGCACTATGGCCCCTTTCTGAAGTAGAGACTCTATCTCGCTGGAAACAAACCTTTTATCTTGAAGGGAAAAAAGCATTGGACGCGGGGGAAGAGTCTGAGAGGGGGAATGAACAAACTCTATTTTGTAACCCTGCACCGAATCCAGGACCCAGGCATCCTGCGAGATCTTTTGCCAATTGTCTAGAAAATACTGGATTCGACCCCCGAATTGAACCTCTGAAAAGGGAATCAGGCTCACCTGAAAAGGCGGCATCACGCTGACCACCTTGGTTACCTCCATATCGACCTTTCTTGTTGTTATTCAGGGATCCATATGTGGGGTAGAAGGAGGCGGAGGAGTTAGATTCCTGATACCTGCCACGTTGGGAATTATAACCCTGCTGGGTGCCTTGCTGGTAACCTCGGCCGAACGACCGCCCCCTATGTCGTCCGGCCCGGCCAAAAAACGGACGAAAAGCCCGCTTTAAGGAAACCTGTGCCTTGTCAAGGCCACTGAAAGTAGCTACAAATTTAGTGAGCTCTTTTAAAAAAGGTTGACCGAACAGAAGACCATGTGCCAAAGGGCCTGACTCAGAGGAAAATAACTCTGCTAACTTAGGGTCGAGTTTCAACAGAATTGAGCGACGTTGCTCACAGGACATGGCACAGTTGGCATTGCCCAATTCACAGATAGCCCCTTGGGCCCATCCGATCAAATCATCCGGATTTATAATTTCCCCTGACGCTTTGAATTTGAAACCCAAGTCCAAGATTTTTATTAGGGGACCGTTCAAATCCAGCAATTTATCTTAACAGGATCGCCATGCCCGATCAATTCCTTTCTTAGGGTCTTTCGTGTACTTATTGAGATAGGTGAGCATGGAAGGATCCATTTCCGGGGTATCCGCCACCTTGTCTGCTAAATCCGGTCTTGGGCATTTAGAGCGCAAACGCGCTCTGACATCTTTGTCAAAGGCTTGACGCAGGTGTGACTGCACATAATGAATGAATGAATGAATGAATGAATGAATGAATGAAAATATTTGTAAAGCGCGCGATGGCCAAAACGGCTTCCTGGCGCTGGGAGCTCTGAAGAACCAGACAGACAGGGCCAGGAGGATTAGCAGGGGTAGGCCAGGGCAAACAGGAAAGTTTTTAGCGCTTTACGGAAATGTGAAAAGATAGGGATCGAGCGCATAGAAAGAGGAAGAGAGTTCCAGAACCGGGGGGCAAGAACAGAGAAACGGGTTCCACCAGTGCGAGTTTTTTGAAAACGGGGAACAGTGAGGAGGGCAAAAGATGATGAACGGAGAGTGCGGACAGGGGTGTGAAGGGAAATCAGAGAGTTGATGAAGGCAGGTGCAGAGTGGTCAAGGGCCCGATAAACAAGGCACCCCAATTTGAACAAAGATCTCTGAGAAATGGGCAACCAATGAAGGGATTTGAGGACGGGAGTAATGTGATGGGTTTTGGGCAGATGAAAGATGAGACGGGCAGCCTGGTTTTGGATAGCTTGTAAGCGGCGAGATTCATAGGCAGGAATGCCAGCGAACAAGCTATTGCCATAATCAAGGCGGGAGGTAATAAGGGCAGAAATAATGATTTTAAGAGAGTCAAAAGAAAAGAAACGAGAGATTTTCCGGATCATCCGGAGGGAAAGAAAACAGGAGGACACCACGGCACTGACCTGGCCATGCATGGACAGGTCCTGTCTGACCTTGATGCCCAGAGTTTTAACGGATGGAACGGGGGTGGGAGGGGGACCAAGAATGGAAGGCCAGAAAGCAGGGGACCAGGGGCTGGATGAGCCGCCAATCAGGACAAGCTCAGTCTTATCTGGATTGAGCCTGAGGTGGTTGGCGCTCATCCACCCAGAGATAAAGACCATGGTGGAGTGAAAAAAGGATTGCGAGTGAGAAGAAGAAGAAAGATCAAAGACGAGCTGGAGGTCGTCAGCGTAGTTATACACAGAGACCCCCAGCTCAAGAAGAGAAGAAATAAGGGGGTGGATGTAGAGATTGAAAAGAAGGGGAGAAAGGGAGGAACCTTGGGGGACCCCACAGGGCACCGGGAGGGGGGAAGCAGAAAAGCCAGGAAGGTGAACGGCTTGAGAGCGACCTGTCAAAAAGGAAGTGATCCAGGAGAGAACAGAGCCTCGTATGCCCGCTGCGCTGACACGGTCCAAAAGAATGTTATGGTCGACCGTGTCAAACGCAGCGGACAAGTCGAGGAGGATCAAAGCTTGGGGAGAGTTGACGTCGGCCTTGGCTTTAAGCTCGTCAAGGACGGCTAGCACCACGGTTTCGGTCGAATGACCCGAACGGAAACCAGCTTGGTGAGAGGCCAGGAGCTGGTTCTGTTCAACATAAGCAGAAAGACAGGAAGTAACGTAAGATTCAAGAATTTTAGAAAGATAGGGGAGAAGAGAGATAGGTCTAAAGTTAGAAAGAACAGAAGAATCAAGACCAGGTTTTTTAAGAATGGGAGAAACAATAGCAGATTTAAATGAAGAAGGGACCAATCCAGTGGAAAGAGAGGCATTAAGAAGGGAGAGAGGGGTATCAGAACAGGAAGAAAAAAGGATTTTGAGAATGCGAGCAGGGGCACAGTCAGTGGGGGAGCCAGACTTAATTTTAGAGAGCAGAGCTAGAAAAGAGTCCAAAGAAAGGGGGAGAAAAGAAGAAAAGGAGCATTTGAGCGCAGAGGGAACAGAGTGAGGAGGAGTAAAAGGAGTGATCAAGATGTTAGATTTAATTTTAACAATCTTCTCAATAAAGAAGTTGTTAAGAGAGGAGCAGAGGGCCTGGGAGGGAGTGAAGTGAGGGCAAGCACGATCAGAGGTGGCCAAGTTGTTGACCACAGAGAAAATTTCTTTAGGTTTGTTGGCCGAGAGCGCCACTTGTTCGGAGAAATACTTGATCTTGGTGGCCAAGATGGCCTTCTTGTACTCCTTAAGGAGAAATTTGTATTTGGCCTTGTGGTCAGGGCAGTAACTACGGCGCCAAAGGCGCTCAGAGCGTCTAAGCTCCAATTTGAGAGTCTTGAGCTCCGGGCTAAACCAGCGGTGAGCCTCGTGAGGGCGAATGGACTTGATTAACTTAAGGGGGGCTACTAAATCACATGCGGAAGAGAGACAATTAACGACTGCGGTAGCCTGTGAATCAAGAGAAATGCCAGTGAGATCTGGGGGGGAAGAAGCAAGGGAGTGAGAGAGGGAGGCCAAGTCAGCACGATTCCAACTACGAGAAAAGACATTCTTGGGACGAAAGGGCTTGTGGGGGGAACCAATAGTAATAGAAAAAGAAATGAGAGAGTGATCAGACCATGTACATGGGAGGATGTTGGGGGGGGAAACTATGTCCTGGGAAGACCAGACTTGGTCCAGGATATGTCCAAGATTGTGGGTAGGGACCAAAACATGGGATTTAAGGTTGAGACAGAGGAGAGTGGCCGTGAAGTCCTTAGATGCTGGGTCCTCCCTGGGGTCGCCAGGCCAGTAGTTAAAGTCCCCAAGCAGGAGAACAGAGGAGTTATTAACCACCAGCGTGGCGAGAAGTTCCTGCAGGGAGGCCACAAACAGGGGCATGTTCAGGGGAGGGCGATAGACAAGAACAATAGTAAGAGGTGCAGACAGATTGGAAGAGCGAGCGACCAGGAAGTCCACTCCGGCGATAGGTGCTTGAGGAAGAAGCTGGAATTGAATAGCAGATCGGACAATCATGGCAACACCCCCCCCAATCTTGTCCGCGGGGCGGTCAGCCCGAAGGACATAATAAGAATGGGGAAGGATGGCAAGAATGTCGGGGAGGGAAGCCTCCAAAAACCATGTTTCCGTTAGAAACAGAAAATCTGGGGAGTCTGTAGTTAGAAGATTAAACAGGTCAAGTTGGTGTTTGCCTGCCGAGCGAGTATTGAGGAGATAGGCAGAAGCAGTGTGAGGGGGTGATGAGGGTCCAATGGGGGGGGAGTCAATGTCCGGCGTAGGCAAAGAAATAATTGGATATGAAAACACAGCACGGTCTGCATGGGGGACATAAATATCTAATGCAGCTAAGTGCTGCATAATGGTATGGGAAAGGGGCACCTCAGTGGAGCAGGCGAGGAGTTGTGCAGAAGTGTATGACAACAGGAGGGTAGGGGGAGTGGCCCCTGGTCCCGGCCCGTCGCGGACGGGCGCAGACGGGCTTGACTTAGGCGCAACTTCGGCGCGCCTTCGTCGCGCCCGCTGCGCTCGTCCGCTGCGCGGCCGGGATTGAAGTGCCATAAGTAGGGAACCGGAAATAGCAGGGCGTGGCGGGGGGTGGAGGGACAGAGGAGCTGCCCCGCCAACCAGAGAGCAGCCCAAGATGGTCACCACGCCCGTCCCCGCCCTCGTGACCTGCCCGTCAGAGGGGGAGGGAACGCTCGGCGTGGGGCGCTCTGGCGGCAACAGGAGAGGGAATCCCAAAAGGATGAGGGGTGCGCGATGACCTCGGCGCAGCCCCTGAAGCAAGAGGCAAGTGAATTAAAAGTGTCCAGGCACTGTTAGTAAAAGAGAGGTTGCGCCGCGCCTCAGCGGCGTTGTTGCTCCCGGCGAAGCCTCGGGAGAACTGTCGGTTCTGTAGAGCTAAGGCGGGACTCGCCTGGCAGGAAGGTATTGCCGGGGGGGGAGGGACAGAGGAGCTGCCCCGCCAACCAGAGAGCAGCCCAAGATGGTCACCACGCCCGTCCCCGCCCTCGTGACCTGCCCGTCAGAGGGGGAGGGAACGCTCGGCGTGGGGCGCTCTGGCGGCAACAGGAGAGGGAATCCCAAAAGGATGAGGGGTGCGCGATGACCTCGGCGCAGCCCCTGAAGCAAGAGGCAAGTGAATTAAAAGTGTCCAGGCACTGTTAGTAAAAGAGAGGTTGCGCCGCGCCTCAGCGGCGTTGTTGCTCCCGGCGAAGCCTCGGGAGAACTGTCGGTTCTGTAGAGCTAAGGCGGGACTCGCCTGGCAGGAAGGTATTGCCGGGGGGGAGGGACAGAGGAGCTGCCCCGCCAACCAGAGAGCAGCCCAAGATGGTCACCACGCCCGTCCCCGCCCTCGTGACCTGCCCGTCAGAGGGGGAGGGAACGCTCGGCGTGGGGCGCTCTGGCGGCAACAGGAGAGGGAATCCCAAAAGGATGAGGGGTGCGCGATGACCTCGGCGCAGCCCCTGAAGCAAGAGGCAAGTGAATTAAAAGTGTCCAGGCACTGTTAGTAAAAGAGAGGTTGCGCCGCGCCTCAGCGGCGTTGTTGCTCCCGGCGAAGCCTCGGGAGAACTGTCGGTTCTGTAGAGCTAAGGCGGGACTCGCCTGGCAGGAAGGTATTGCCGGGGGGGGAGGGACAGAGGAGCTGCCCCGCCAACCAGAGAGCAGCCCAAGATGGTCACCACGCCCGTCCCCGCCCTCGTGACCTGCCCGTCAGAGGGGGAGGGAACGCTCGGCGTGGGGCGCTCTGGCGGCAACAGGAGAGGGAATCCCAAAAGGATGAGGGGTGCGCGATGACCTCGGCGCAGCCCCTGAAGCAAGAGGCAAGTGAATTAAAAGTGTCCAGGCACTGTTAGTAAAAGAGAGGTTGCGCCGCGCCTCAGCGGCGTTGTTGCTCCCGGCGAAGCCTCGGGAGAACTGTCGGTTCTGTAGAGCTCAGCAACGGTTCTGTACATACTCAGCAACCTCAGTAAAAGGGAGCCATGAGGAGGAGTTAGGATGGACAATTGCAGTGGGATCACAATTTAGTAATTGCGGATGAGATCAAGCATCCACAAAATGCGTTGCTTCTTAGCTGGGGGAGGAGAAGCTGTCCGACTCAGACGCCGTATCAGAGGAGGTATTACCATCATCTCTGAGAGGCGAGCTAGAAGAAGTATCCTTGGTTGCAGAACCATAAGAATGATCAGAAGAAAGAGCTTTAGCCAATTTAGCAAAGTCCAAGGAATGTGGGTTTTTAGAACCTTTTCCGGCAGAACAGGACGATGAGCCAGCAACCCAGCCCTGCTGCAGGGCATAATTACATAAATGACGCTTTAAGGGTTCAATGGCCCTAACCATGGCCTTATTAACGGAGTGCTGGACTCCCACATCAAGAGCCTCGACCAGCTCATGCTCCAGTGACCCAGAGGGTTCCTCCTCAAAGTATTCTGCATCGTCGTAATAATAATCCGTAATGGTGGCACTGAGAAGTGACCAAATATGCCCACAGTAGGACAAAAGAGCCAATAAGCACTGTCAGCGTAGTGAAAAACCTTAAATATAATGACAGTGATATAATAAGGGGGAGTGGCGAACCCCAGGCAAGCCAAAGCAACACCAGGATGCAGAACCAAAGTGTGCACAAACAATAAAATGTGGAGGGAGGGCTCGTCTAGCAAAGCCACTCTGGGCAGTGCCTCTGCTTAATTATACAGCCCAAAAGTCCCTGACAGACTCGGATGTCACTGGGGGCTGGCTAAGGTATGTGGGCAAAGAGCAAGTGTGTCGCGCTGCTCCAGCACTCGTTTAAACCCAGAAGTAAACATAGAATTGAAAAACCGAGTCCAACATGGCCGCCGCGCATGCGCGGAACGGCAGTATACCCGAGCCAGAAAGACGTTGATAGAACGTGCGTCCTCACCCCCGTCTCACGTTCCCCAAAAAGGACATGGGCACCATAGCGCCCGGACCGGGAGGCAAATCAGCGCTCACCAAGCGGCGCGCACTGAGACAAGCAGCCGAGACAGACAAACCTCAGCGCGATAAGCGCAATGCAGAAAAAGCGGGAATCGAGCGCTACAACGGCGCGATCAGAAAGAGAGCGGAAGCGGCAAGAAAAAATGCTCACAACAGCAAGCCAGCCACAGCGCGATCAACGCGCAGCAAAACACCAACACAGGTAATACAAAGCCATAAAAGCATACAAAAGCGCCATTCAGAAGCAGTAAGCACAAGTAGAATGTAAAGACAATAAAGGTAATGCACTTAACTGGCTGCGGAACAACAAAGAAAGAGGATGTAGTATTCTCTTGGGATCGTTATATAGGGGACTACTCTATGGCTGTCATGTGATACCCACAGGCCTGGGTGTAGTTTGTGTAGTTTGCGTAGCAGCACTACACGTAGCTTCACATAGTATACTTTAAACTTCACGTAGTATGCGTGGCTGATGACACTGTGTGCTTGTCATCACTGTGGAAAAATTGCAATCCGTCACAGAGCCAGTTATGACAAAATATGTATCTTTATATGCTAAAGTGCATATAGTACTTTCACAAAAGTGAAACTGAAAAATTAGCAAGCAGTGAGAGAGGCGATGATATTGGGATCCTCCCTAACCTAGGGGGAGTACCAAACAGATGCCTTGAAAACAAAAAAGCACATCTTATTGAACGATTTGGCGGTGGTCCCATCCTCTTAGGACCACCCCAAGCACAGTTATTGGCAAAAAAACATTCCCAACCAAAGGCCCTGCAAAGCATTATGGGATGAGATTAGCAGTGGGCAGTGAATATAATACAGTATCCAATATCAAAATCATTCTACAAAGAGCTGCAGTTCAACTGGTGGTTTCTAGATGTCCTCACGAGTCAAATGCAAATGCTTGATGAAATGGTTTCAATGGTTTTGCATTTGACTCGTGAGGGACATCTAGTAACGACTAGAGGAACTGCAGCTTTATGTAAGAATAATTTCAATGCTTTTCATTTGACTCGTGAGGGACATCTAGTAACGACTAGGTGAACTGCAGCTCTTTGTAGAATTATTTTGATATTGGCTACTATAATATTCATTGCACACTGCTACTCTTGTCCCAAAATGCTTTGCAGGGCCTTTGGTTGGGATTGTTTTTTTTGCCAATAACTGTGCTTGGAGTGGTCCTAAGTGGATGGGACCACCACTGAAGTTCAACAAAAAGTGCTTTTTGTTTATGCTCTTTGTGTTCAAGGCATCCGCTTGGTCCTCCCCCTAAGTTAGGGGGGACCCTAAAATCATCAACTCTCTCTTTGCCTAAAGTTGTCATTGTAAAAGTTCATTTTGTGAATTGGTGATATGCTTTTAAGCATGTAAAATTGATTTTTCAAAGTATCTGAGGATGTTGTTGATTTAACTGCTACCTGTGATTAAGCACAGTGCAAATTAGTATGCTCTGTAGTATTATGCCCAGGGTTAGGGGCAGATTTATGAGTTCTGGCGCATCTCTGCAAATCAGCAGGGATGCGCCAGAACTGATGCGTCACGCAATTCCCTCCTTGCGGCACCACAGATGCGCCGCATTTACAATGCGGCGCACCATGGTGCAAGGAAGGGCAGATGCGTGACGCATCTTGTGGTGTACGGGCGGCGCATTGTTGGAGTAGCGTCGCAAGTGCGACGCAACTCCAGCAATGTATAGAGGCCACCCATACATAATGTGGTGTGTCACTCCTTACGCCTGCTTCAAGCAGGCGTAAGGATTTGACGCAGCAGCTTCGTAATACTGACTCAGTGAAATCTTGTAGATTTCACTGCGTCAGTTTTACGGGGCTTTCCTACGAGGGAACGCCCACCCTGCGACAGAACGCCCACATGAAACCTGACGCAGGTTTCATGTGGCGCAGGGCTTTACAACGTGACGCATCTGCCTAGATGCGTCACTTTGTAAATAGGTCGCAGAGATGCGCCACGTTTCCGCGCCGTTGCGTCACGCAACAGCGGCGTAAACGTGACGCAACCCCAACATAAATCTGCCCCTTAGTGTTTATGGATATTGTAGTCTGTTTTTGTTTTTTACTTTATCTGATTGGCTGCTGAGACTTTTCAATACAGAGACTTGAGAAGCATAATTGGAGCCTCCGGTCCTGACATAGAATGTATTCTCGTTCTACTTTGTTTTGTGATTATTGGTTGTGACATTTGGAATGTACTTGAATAGGAATTTGTGAATACTAGTTGAAGGAAAAGTGATGAATTAAGGCCATGAGTTGAGGAGGCTTATCTATCCCCCAGAAAAGCACTGTAGCTCAGAGCACTGTGTAAGAGCACATTCAGTTTTTTTCCAGCACTTTAAGAATTCCAAGTGCTCCTTCATTGTAGTATATTGTGGACTCTCAGCTGAAAACTCTGGAGTGGTCAGTAATAGGAAAGTCAGATTTTTTTTTTTTAGCTCATGTAAAGGTGTTGAATTAATGTGATGTATTAAGGAGATACAAGAAAACTGTAAAAATAAATAAATACAATTTAAAAACATTTATTAACATTCCTCACATAGAAATGTTTTGTGTGTGTGGGAATGCTGTTTAAGGAACTCATCTCACCTTGCGTTTTAATGTCCTATAGCTGAGAATGTAATAGAAATGAATTCATATGCTTTGTTTGTACCAGAAATATTAGCAAACATCTAGAGGCCTGCGATCAAGAGTATGAAATATGCATGATTTATGCAAATGTATGCAGTATAAGTAATGTTTAGAGCGTTTATACTATTGTGAGTGTTATGAATAATAGCGAGTAGTGGTATACAGCCTTATAAATGTGAGGCTGGACCATGTCAGTGATCGACATTCTATGATCTATTATAGTCTATGGTAGTCTGCAATGCCCTCAGCTGTTCTTCATTGCTGCAGTTTAAAACATCTGTTACCAGAGCTGGTATCTTATGCAGGTACAAGAGCGCTGAAATGTTAAGGCAACGTGATGGACCAGGAAGAGCAGAAGAATCCAAATGATTATTGATAAACCTACAAGTCTGTTGAGGGCCTAAATAAGCAATCCCTAATAAGCCTGGATCAGACTACAACCCACACCAGACGCTGTCTCATGCCATTAGAAATCACAGGGTTTTTTAACTACTCTGCTGAAGAAGATGGCCCAAGGTCCCAAATGCATAGAAAAATCCAAAACCTCAGTCTCTGCCTCGTAAGCTTGGTATGAACGGTATGGTCCCATTGCCTTGCAGCTGGCTTCCTCCAATCCATCAAGGGAGACCAGGGCCTTCACAGGTGCACGGCAGCACCAACTCCAATAGTGGCATTGCGACCAGGCCAGATGACAGGCGAGGTCTAGCTAGGCCATGGAGGACTGCAACAAATGGTCACTGAAGCAGCTGGCACACAGAAAGCCAACGGGGTGGCAGTTTGAGGCACAGGAGGTACGAAATAAACTGTGTAGAGTGTACAGTGCACAATGTGGTGCACAAAAGCAATGACCAAAGAAGAAAAAGAAAAGAAGTCCTAGTGTGGGGGCATAAGCATGCTCAATCACTTTTATAACCGATTAGTAAGTGCTGGGTATTTGTTTTACTAGTCAATAAATTTGTATCCAAAATCCAGAGAGGCTCCAAGAAATAAATGATGTTATGTAATTGAGAATTGTCTAATTGAAATTCACACAATTCAAGAGATAGCTCAACTCTACTCTGACCCACTGTCCTTCAGGATGGATCAGAGCTCCTGGACAAGCTTACTGAGAGGCTTCATATGGTGGAGTGACATGTGTCAGAGGTAGAGGATGAACAGGTCACTGCCACAGTGCCTCAAACAATGATGAAGAAGGCGCTCAACGTGGCTGAGTCCAAGAATATTGCAATATGGGGAAGTATGTGGAACAACTCCTTATAGATCTCTTAGGGCCTGAGACCATTTCCGACATCTTTGTGGTAGAGCGTGCCCATCGCTCCCCTGCACCGTGTCCAGTGCCGGGGGTAGACCTCGATCAATCATAGCGAGAGTAAGGAATTACAGGGTCCGGGATTCCGCTCTCTGCAGGAAAGTGGAGCTCAAGGTGCTCCAACATCCTCCTGGATTTTGGCTCTCACCCTGCCTGGCAACTAGTACATGTTCTTTACAGGGGGACTGTCTCCCGTTTCAACAACATGGATGCACAGATATGGGAGTCCAGAAGTGAATGAGAACAGGGAGGCAAACTGTCACAGCAACTGGTAACAGTCACCTTGCTGCTCTGGGTTCAGGGTGGAAGAAAGATTGACCCCCTCCACTTACCCATGGTGTTCCTGTGCAGCGAGGAGGTCAGGGAGAGGTTCACATGCCTCTTCCTCTCCCTCAACTATCACTAGGAGAATGCTTGCTTCATACCTCTCAAAGTAAGGATTCAGTTGGTTCACATGGAGCACCCGTAGGGAGTTCTTAGGGATCTGGAGCTCCACCTGGTAGGTGGTTTCTCCCGTACACTCCTTTATTTCATCTGAGCCAATCCAGCAGTCCTGGACAGCTCTGGGCTTTACTGGTTCCATGACCCATAACTTGTGGCCAATCTGAAGCTCCACCAGTGTGGCCTTCTGGTCATACCAGAGTTTAATCACCTCTTGGCTAGCATCTAATAATAATAATAATAATAAGTTGCAAAGCGCCTGGTTACGCCCACCGGCGTGTCCCCGCGCTGTAATAAGTGAGAGATCCCAGAGCCCCACACCCAGACTAATGCGCCCAGGCCCATTAATGAAGGAACAGATGTGTTTTCAGCTCTCTTCTGAACCTGGTCTCAGAAGGTTCCAACCGAAGCTCAAGAGGGAGTTCGTTCCAGCTCCTAGCTGCCAAGAGCCGGAAAGATCTGCCACCCATTCGGGCCTTCTTGACTTTAAGGATCACCATCTGGCCAGTTCCAGTGGATCTAAGGGACCGGATGGGCTTGTAGACATTGATGAGATTCTGCAAGTGCCTAGGCCCACTGCCTTGAATGATCCGGTGGCACGTGCAGAGGGCCTTAAACAGAATTCTCTTCCTGACAGGAAGCCAGTGAAGAGCGTCCAAGGCCCTTTTGGAAGCGGCCCTTCTTGGAAGCCTAAGGACCAACCGAGCCGCCGCATTTTGCAACACCTGCAACCGGTCAAGACTCCTGACCGTGGCACCTAAATACAGTATGCTGCCGTAATCTAATCGCGGAGTGACAAGAGCATGCACCAGTGTCCTCCTAGCTTCTATAGGAAGAAGGTCCATAGTCTTGCGTAGACCTTTGAGGACACCAAAACAAGTTCCCACCACACGTCTTATCTGAGGTTCGAATGTAAAATCCAAATCTACCCATACACCCAGGTTCTTAGCCTGGGGGTACGGCATAGGGACTGGGCCTAAGCAGGGTGGACACCATGCCGATGACCACACAGACGGGCCCCCCCATCACGAGCACCTCTGTCTTGCTACCGTTCAACTTCAGGCAGTTAGCCATCCAGAAGGCAAGCTCCTGCATGCAAGCTCTGAAGTTGGATGCAGCCAGATCAGGCGCCCGTGATTGCGAGATAACCAGCTGTGTGTCATCGGCATATGACACAATCAGGATTCCAAAACCCTCCACTATACTTCCCACTGGGGATACGTATACATTAAATAGGGTGGGACTCAGGGCTGAGCCCTGGGGCACGCCCTAATCCAGTTTCACGGCTCTAGAATAATGGGCGCCCTGTCTGACCTGGAAACTGCGTCCTGTGAGGAAAGATTGTATCCATTTTAGCGCCGCGCCTGGGACCCCGCCCTTATTTAGACACTGCAGCAAGGTGTAGTGTGCTACAGTGTCAAAGGCGGCGCTCAGGTCCAAAATAATGAGAGCCATTGTCTGCCCCTCATATACTCCCTGCCTAATGGCCTCAATGGCCGTAAGTAGAGCTGACTCCGTAGAGTGGAGTGACCGAAACCCAAACTGCGTGGGATGGAGAAGGTTGGCTTCCTCCACATAGGCCATGAGTTGTAAATTTACAGCCTTCTCAGCCACTTTTGCCAAATAAGGTAGCAGCGAGATAGGGCGGAGGTTATCCAATTTCTCCATGCTGATGTTAGGCTTCTTCTGAAGTGGAAGTACCACGGCCTGCTTCCAGCCATCAGGCACCGTGTGCGTACTAAATGACACATCTAGAAGATGCCTGATATAAGGCTCAAGAATGGCAATACTTTCCCCAAGCAGTTTAGGTGAGGCAGGATCCCTGGGTGAGCCCGACTTGATAGAACTGCAGATCCTGCAGAGTAACTCGGGGGTGGTGGGGGGTAGTGAAACTATCCAGTCTCTGGTTTCCCCCAGCATCTCCCATAGGCTCCACAAATTCTGCCCCCATTTTTTTGGCTCCCGGAAAGGAAGAGTATATTTTTCCCACTTTCTCCGAGAAGAAGCCCGCGATGCGGTTACAGGATTCGTCAGAACTTTCCGTAGGAGTAGTAGATGATTTAAGTGAGGAGATCTCCTTATAGATCTTGAATAATTCCTTAGTGGAATTTTCTGCTGCCCCAATTCTCTCCGCATAGTAAGTGGCCTTGGCCCGTCTGATTAGCCCATGATAGGTTCTCCGCTTTTTATAATACTCCAACTTGGCCTGACTAAGAAAGGCTATCCTCCACTGCCTCTCTAGATGTTTGCACTCTGTCTTTGCTAGGCGCAAATCGTCGTTGTACCACGGTGCCGATTTCTGAGGTCTACTCACTGTTTTATTCAGACGTAGTGGGGCTACACTATCAAGAGCTTCTCTTATACGTCTTTCAAGATTACAGCAGGTAGTTTCGACATCGATACCCCCCGCTGCCCTCCTTTGGTCAGAGCCTCGTTAAACTTCAACTGTGAGAAGCCATCCCATTTTCGACACGGGTAGATTAGCGTAGGTTGCTCAGGGGCTCTAGGTTCTGGGATCTTTACCACAAAGGGAACAAAGAAATGGTCGGACCAGGGGATGGGGATGGGAGTGTTCACTTCAACTTCAATTAGCAAATACTGGATCCAATAGATGGCCAAGCTGATGGGTAGGGGCCTTGGAGTTCAAGCCTAATTGCAGTGACTGTAGTTCCTGGCATAAATCTACAGCCCCCCTATCAAGGGAATTCTCCAGATGCATATTAAGGTCCCCAAGCAGAAGGAATTTATCCTTCCGTAGAGCAGATTCCGTAATACCTTCCAACAGGCTGGAGACAAAGCGTGCGTGTGGGCCAGGAGGTCTGTAGATTAGGCGTCCTTTCACAGTTTGATTTGATTTGATTTGATTCAGATTTGTAAAGCGCGTAGCTACCCAAGGGCGTCCCAGCGCTGATACTCGGCCTGCTTGATCCAGAGAGGGGGTAGTTTATGGGAAAAGCCAGGTTTTCAATAGCATACGGAATACCAGTAGGTTGGTTTCCCTTCGGATGGGGAGCGGAAGGGCATTCCCTAGCTTAGGGGCGTTATATGAGAAGAGGCGTCCCCCTGAGCGTACTTTTCTTATTATGGGGACAGTGGCCAAGGAGAGGGAGTCTGATCTCAGCTGTCTATTGGATTTATGGGGTTTGATGAGGGGTCTCAGAATGGGGGGGCTTCTGCCATGAAGTATTTTGTGTGAGATACAGAGGGTTTTGAAGGTAATCCTTTCTTGAATTGGGAGCCAGTGTGATGATATGTGGGCAGATTTGGCGGAACATCTGGGCTTTGTCCCAGTGAGGAGCCTTGCGGCGGCATTCTCGGCACATTGTAGTCTGTTAATGACTGATATTGGGGCACCCAGGTATAGGGCGTTTCTGTAGTCCAGTCGTGAAATAATAAGGCCCTGCATTAACAGTTTTCTGGGAATTAGGGGGAGGATTTTCCTTGCTGTCCGTATCAGGCCGAAACATGTGCCGGAGGTTTTTCTTGCTTGGACTTTAAAGTTGAGGTCTTGGTCCATCCAGATGCCAAGGCTCTTAATGACCCTTTTGGGAGTGGGGGGAGTCCCCATACAGGCTGGCCATAAGAGAGAGGGGGGAAGTTTGCGTGGGTCACCAAGTAGAAGGATCTCTGACTTCTCTCCGTTGAGTTTAAGGCGAGAGTCGCACATCCATTTGGAAATGTTCTGGAGGCAAGTGGCCAGGTTATCCAGACATTTGGTCGACTGGTTTATGGAGACGACCAGTTGGGTGTCGTCAGCATACATGACTACCTTTATGCCAAAAGGTGTCACGATATCTTCTAGGGGGGACATATATACGTTAAAAAGTGTGGGGCTCAAGGAGGAGCCTTGGGGGACCCCACGCTGAAGGGGGAGAACTCTGGAGCTGACAGAACCGTCGGCCACCTCGAAGGTTCTGTATTCTAAAAAGGACTTAAGCCAGGTCAGGGCTGTCCCAGAAATTCCTGCCATGTTGAGACGGTGGATAAGGATGGCGTGGTTCACCGTGTCGAAAACGGCGCTCAGGTCCAGGAGGATCACTGCCACTGATCCTCCTGCATCTAGGATGGTTCTTGCTTCTTCGATCACGGCCAGGAGAGCAGTGTCCGTGCCCTGTCCTGGTCTGAACCCTGTCTGGGAATGACGGAGAAGGTTGTGGGATTCAAGGAAGGTAGAGAGTTGGTGATTTACGATCTTTTCAGCCACTTTGCTAATGCCCGGGAGGAGAGAGATTGGTCTGAAGTTGGCCAGATCAGCGGGGTCGAGGTGAGGTTTTTTGAGTAGCACGCGAACTGTTGCTTTTTTCCAGTTGGTGGGTACAATGCCTTGGGTGAGAGAGGCATTGATTAATTTGGTAAGGGGGGGAGACACCGTGGAGGCAACCAGTTTTAATTTGTTCATGGGGGTTGTATCTGTAGGGGTTCCACTCTTCACGGAATTTAGAGTAGCTAGAAACAGCTCCGTGGATACCGGGGAGAAAGCATTAAGGTGAGGGATATCAGGGCAAGTAGAAGGGTGTTGTGAGTCTAAGAGTGTGCTATGGGTGGGAAGTGTTTTTAGGATATTGTTAATTTTGGAAGAGAAGAACTCGGCTAACTGATTACATCTGAAGCCTGACGAATCTACACTGGGCTGTGGTTCCGGGGCTTTAGTCAGCAGGCGGACAATACGATATGTTTCTTTAGAGGAATTTGCTGCGGCTAGTATTTTTCCTTCCAAGAAGGCTGCTTGAGTGTTTTTTATGCAGGTTTTATAGTCCTTCATGGCTGACAGTAAGGTGCGGATTGACCTTGATTATAAATGCACCTGCCTCAGTATGCGCTATGGTTGTGGGTTCCATTTGGCAGCTTAGCGGATGTTTGACAACAATAGCTATCCCGCCACCTCTATCAGACGTCCTATCCAGCCTGACAATCATGTACCTCTTGGGAAGGGCCTCAATAATGTCTGGCTCGGAATCAGAGTCCAGCCAGGTTTCTGTGAGGAATAGGAGGTCAAGCTTTTTATCTGCGAGTAGATCAAGGATGTCTAATGTATGTTTGCGCATTGATCTGGAGTTAAGCAGACCGCAAGAGAGCCTTGTTGCCCCTAGCTTTAACTTGTCTGCCGCGCTATAGCTGAAAGGACAATGTTTGCATCTCATATCATAATCTACCTTCATGCTATGGCAACAGGCGCTAGAAATCTTGGGGCAAAGTTCATAGAGTTGATTCAAGCTCCACTGGACTCTTGCAGTACTTTGGCCAGGGGTTATGGCCCTGGTCCCCGAACGGCCGTCGATGGGCGCAGACGGGCTTGGCTTTGGTGCGCCTTTGGCTGTGCGGCCGTTCTCGCATGTGCCCTTTATCCTCTGGTGCAGCGACTAGAGCGCTGACCGCCACCGGAAGTGCCTGAGCTCTCCCTTCCACGCCCTCCGCGCAACGGTGCTATTCGCCACGTCGGGCCGAGGCTGGAAGGTGGGAACAATCGAGCAAAGGCCCCTGAAGCATCGTGTCAGCTCCCCTCGCACTGGAAAGCTTCCAGCCCCGGTACGTTTCTCCACACAATTAAAATTAAAATAATGTGTAAGTTGATTTAAAAAGCAGTGCAAGATTGCAAATGTCAATTTTAAAATACCGAGTCTGAGGGTCAAAGATGCAGCAGCGGCTTGTGGGCTCTACCCAGTGGCGGCTGGTGCATAGGGGCAAAGGGAGCGTTGCCCCACTAGACTTTACAAGAGAGAGACACGAACACACGCAATGCAGCAGCCTCAAATTAAGTGCTCACTGCTGCTCCGTGCGGACCCGAAGTTTACTTTGAACACAAATCAAATTGCTGCTGTTTTCATGTGTTTTGTTTTGATTTTAGCTAGGAAGGGACGAGAACGATGTCACAGGGTCAAAGAGACACCTCCTGCGCATGTGCTGGCTGGCCGGGGTGAGGACTATTGCTCGCCCTCGAAGCACATGCGAGAGGAGTGATGTCATCCTGAAGGGCGTGGTGAGAGAAAGTGGAAAATGTCTGGTTTCACATGGGGCGCATATGCTTCAGCCCATGCGGCTTCAGCATTGCGCCACTGAAATGAATGGCAAGGGGCAGGGCAGTAGGTGGCAACAACCTGAGCACTCCCTAGCCTATCGCGCTTGTACCAGACCCCGTGATTGTACAATAGGAGGTGTGGTAGAGGGCCTCGGATTGCCGAAGAGCCTGCCGACCGTTGGCAAGCCCTGACTCAGGCGCCTCTCTTAAGGTCTGTGGAAAGGTGGCAGCTGGTATCCCTAAGCGGCTAAGCGCACATGCTTTAAACATCGGAGGGTCTGACTCTGTTCAAGCAAACCGCGAGTGCACATCGGCTCATTCAGAGCACTCACCCCGGTCCTCACCCTACATGACTCGCTGCCCCGTTGGAATGCAGTCTACTCCCGGGCCGAACCACTTGGAAGTTGAACTCCGGGGAGCGGTGGACTGCCACTCTCAGCAGTCACAACACAACAGAAGACTACAGACGCTGGGGTACGAGTCGTATGACAACAGGTAAGTGGCAGGCAGTGCAATTAATAAAACATTTTCACTGTGGGTCTGCTGTTTGGGGAGGGCAGTTTGTCTGTTACATGGAGGGGGCTGTGCAGGGTGTCTGTTACTTGGGAGGGAGGGACAGTTTGCCAGTTACATGGCGGGACCTGGACAGTAACTATCTGGGAGGGTGGGTCTGTGCCCCTGGTGGGGAGAGAGGGTGTTTGTCGGTTACAAGGAGGACATTGTGTCTATCATGGGGGGGTGAAGCGTGGGGGGTGTGGGAAGTTCTGCAGTGTGTGTGCAATGTGGTGGAGAGGAGCACTGTGTCCGCTGCCCAGTGATAGCAGTGTGGCTGGTACAAGAGTTATTACGCAGAGGTAGTGTGTTAGTAGTACAGGACTGTCCAGCGTAGGCGCAGGAGGGCTTGATCCACGCCTGATAACCACTAACTTTATGTGAGTATCCTAGAAACCTGGCAGCAACCCAGCCCTCCTGGGCCTACATTGGGCACTTATGGCCTGGCACGTCCGAACAGTGTTTCTGTGTCTGGAGTGGGCTGCGCGTCTGTGGACAGGAGTGGGCTGGGCAGGCACTGCATCTGTTAGCAGCAGCTGCAGGGCAGGAGCTGTCATAAAACCTTTCACTAGACGCACGCGGCGGTTCGTCTTTACAATACACAGTGTTTCTGTTACATGGTCTGGGGGAGGGTGCTGCAGAGCGCGGTAGAACAAACCCAGAAGGGGCTCTGTCAAGGAAGCAGCTGGACGCAGACTGTAGGAAGGTGTGGGCGGAGTAGAGGGAGGACAGCGCCACTTGCAGGTCAGAACATCCTGCGTGAAGTGCTGCAGCCATCAGATGACATTACTGCTTTCAGATGCTTATGTTTTTCAAAGTGATGTTTTAAAAGATGAAGATGGGAATATTCAGGTCGCCCCATGATCTAACAACAACATCAGTAGAGAAGTAAGGGGCAACCAAGTTGTAAACTTAGAGCAACTTTACAGTCTTTAAATCAAACACATTAGGGCTTTGGTACAGAGCACTTTCTGGAGGCATGTTTCATGGTGCTCACTCGTGCAGTACTGAAAAAGTACTGAAAAAAATGAGGCACCCCTCCTTTTGCCCTGCACGCTTGCTCGCTTCCCTTGCTTGGTAAGTCAAACTTACTTGTAAATCAGTTTTACGCCTCACCACTTTGAAATGTCACCAGCCTCCACTGGCTCTACCACCGCCCACTTACCATCTAGGTTACTTATAGCCTTCTTCCAGAAGTGGTGCATCTGGTTGCTGAGGGCCTGCATGTAGCTGACCACACCCTAGTGGGGGCATCCTAGGAAAATGCACCCACCCCTCCTTAACAAGGCTCAGAGGTCCCCTAACAGGGTGTACATAGAGGAGTTCGAAGGAGCTGAACCCCACTCCTTTCTGTGACACCTTCTTGTAGACAAGGAGAAGGCATGACAAGAGGATGTCCCAATTACACCTCATAGGCTCAGACAGACCCATAATCATGCCCTTTAAGGTCTTGTTGAGTCTTTCAACCAGTTGTTTTTGGGGTTATAGGGTGTGGTGAACCTGTATGTTACACCACACTCATTCCGCATGGATATCATGTGCACTGATTAGTGCCTCTGCCTGACACTACCTCCTTGGGGAATCCACCATATTTAAAGCTCCCCATCGGAATTTGTGTCACCAAAGGTGCAGTCAATGTCCACAGAGGGATGACCTCTAGGTAGCGGGTGGCATGGCTCACCAAGACTAGGACAAACCTGTTTCCTAGGGCTGTCTTGGGGTCCAAAAGTCCAATGATGTCGATGTCTACCTTTTTAAACGTGGTGCCAACAACGGGTAGTGTGATCAGAGAAGCCTTGTGCCTTTTTCCTGATTCTCCACTGGTCTGGCAGGTGGGACAAGACCTGCCAAATGTATCTGAGGCTGTCTTCATTCGGGGCCATTAGAAGTGGGAGACAAGCCTGGCAAATGTCTTGTCTTGACTCAAATATCCTGTCAGAGCCAAGCCCAGTAGCAAGGACCAGTAACACTGGGGAACCACCAGGACATCGGCTGGCCAGCACCAGGAACCTTAGGCTCACTGTAAAGACAAGTGTCTCCCAGTAGATCAGGTGATCCCTAGTGGCCTCACCTGCTGCATCGGCTGAGGCCTGGTACCCCAAATTCTCAAGAGTGGGGCACTCTCTTTGCACTTGGCAGAATTCCTCCCTGGTGGGCCTACCCCCACCCTGCAAGCTGGCAAGCTCAGGAAGGTCACCTAGAGCTGCAATGATTGTTCTGATTGCCCCGGGGGCCTCCTCCTCGGTAACCCCATCAACCTCTACCGTGTGAACTTCAGGGACAGGTTTCCCTTGCCCCTTGCCCTGCTCCTTGGCAGACTGTCTTGGCTATTGTTCCAGGCCTCAGACTTCCTTGACTCCCTTTTCGGGCAGCCATGACTTGTGTGGTCATGTAAACCCACTCATGCAATCCCATCATCTCCAAGTAAGACCTGAGTTCTACCTCCTCCAGGTAGTGGGATCCAGAACATTGCCTAACAGACAATCAACAGGCATGGCAGGGCTCACAGCAACTTTCAGAGAACCTGAGGACCCCCCACTCAAAGGAAAGCAGGGTCACTGGTAGATGGCTCTCCTGACTGTCGGTGACTATGACTTAGTGAAATGTGTTTGGCAGGACCTGCTCTTCAGACACCAGCTGTCACTTGACTGTTGACATGCTGGCTGTTGTGTCTCGCAGAGCCTCCAGCCATTGCCCATTAATTGTGACCCACTGCCTATACTTGGAAGTATTAGAAGGCATGTGGGCTTTTGGCATCGGATCTATATCCCCGGGAAAATAAGGTCACCTTTGTTCGTCCCCCAAAACTAACTGGGACTACCTCTTTCTGAGTGCTACATTTGCCGACCTGGGGTCTGCCCACTGGTGGGGGCTGTGTCCTCTTGGTATCGTTGAAGTTGCCCTTGTTGTGCCCATACTTGTACATTGTGGTACAAGCCTCCTTGCCTTGTGGTCAAGGAACAAATTATTCTTAGGATCAGACTGGGACTGGTTACCACTACTCCCTTGGTAATTATTTTGGGGGCCTTTTGAGAACTCGTTTTTAAGTTTTTCTCCTCCCTATTTTTTTTGTTGGGAAACCTCACCACCTTAATGGGTGTCCCCACCAGATACCTTTCTGGAAACTCTGGTGCTAGCCCAGACATCTGCCTCCTCAGCAAGCTTCCTGGGGTCAGCTAGCTTAATCTTAACTAGGTGCTTGCTGGTGCAACTCTGTTAAACAGACACTAAGCATTTGCTGCTCATGATCAATTGGTACAACCCGTAAAAAATCATTAACTTTGCTGTCCCTCACCTGGACATTCAGTACCTTACTGGATTAATCAATAAAATCTTCCCAGGATTGGTTGGGGAGCATCTGGCAGTCCCTGAATCTTTGGCGATACTTTTCTAGAGTCAGCCCAAATTTGGTAATCAAAATGGCTTTCATAAGTGTGTGCCTGGTTTGGTCCCTAACTTCTAATGTCAGAATTGTGTCTCACCCAAGTGTAGGCATGCGTTTTCACAGACCACCCCAGTGCTCCTCTTGAATGCAACCTGATAAGCAGAAATCACTAAATCCCAACACATAATTGGGCACTAAATCATTGGGTATACAGAACCTTTTGTCTCCGTCAGGTACTGCATGCACACTGCCACCAGCACTGCTGGAATCAGACTGCCTAGTCTTGATGTCCAGCTCCTTTAGACTTAGTTTATGAGCGAACAATAGTTTATTTTCTGCTAAGGCTCTTTCTGCCTTAGCCCTCTTTGCTTTCAAGGCTCTGTCAGTCACAGCTCTTTTGGCTTCCCTCTAAGCCTTTTTCTCCTCTGCCTCTATCTTTACATTCCCCAATTGCAGCTTGAATTCTCTCTCCTCCCTCCTCTCCCACAGCTCCTATGGGGATAGACCATGGGAGGAGACACTGCTTCCTGTTCTCACAGGGAGCTCAAATTCAGTGGTGCCCCCCTTACCTGCTGCAGGTGGTGTCATTCAGGGGAGCCATTCCTAGGCTCCCCCAATCCATCATTTTCTTGGTAGTGGTACTCTGCCCAGATCCTTGGTGCCTTTTGAAGCCCCCCTTCTTGATGGCTCCTTCATCAGGTACCCCATCTCCTTGCAGATGTTTTTCAATCAGGCCAGTGTGTAATCTTCCAGCTTGGCCAGCTCAAACTCCATTGTTCCACTTGCAGATGCAGTCAGAGACATGATGTAGAGGATAAATAAAAAATGCAAAGCAGGGAGAAATGAAGAACAATTCAAAATGGTCTTGGATGTGAATGGTTACTGTACACCTGGTTATTGTATGGCACTGCACAAACACAATTCCTATCCGCACTACTAATCACCAATGTTAGAAAATTGGGTTTCTGGTTGTCAGAGGTATGCACCCTGTCCAAGCAGGAGTCACTGTCCTAGTCAGGGTAAGTCACAGCACACCCTAAATTATTCTATGCTCAATCTGTGGTAGCTTGGCACAGAGGAGTCAGGATTGACTCAAGAAGCAATGTATAAAATATTTGTGCATCACCTCATGCAATAACACAGTAAAAACACCACAAAAAGACTCCACCCCATGTTAGAAAAATAGATTATGATTTTATAAATAAAGCAAGAGCAAAACGACAAAAAATCATCAATTAGAAGGCAATATATGGATTTTTTCAAAATAAATGTCAAAAAAGTGCTTAGAAGCAATAAATGCTGAAATGGGTTATCTAGTCGCGCTAGACCGGGGCAAAATCAAAAGTTCAGGCCAACCACAATAGAGCTCAGGGCAGATACAGCAACCCACGTGGGCTCACTGAACCAAAGTACCTTGATCCGGGTTGCGTTGTCGCCAACAAGAATGTGAGGTGCAGCAAAGGCAATACTCGAATTCCTCCAAGCAACTGCAGTGATGTGTCAGCTCTGAGTGCGAGGCACTGGGTCAGGATGTGATGCGTGGCAACTGTTCCCGCTGTAGGTGATGCGTAGATTCCGAAGACGATATGCTGGTTCTGGGTGCTATGCCCTGGGTCTGCTCCATGCAACAATGAGAACATGCTGGTTCCAACTCTCGCAAAGGCGGAGATGCACCATTCCAATGAGGATGCGTGGGTTCAGAATGTGGAGCACTTTAGGCCTGTCTTCCAAGGGCCCAGGACTAGGGTGGCACAACTTGGCAAGGTAGACTCAGAGTTTGCAAAGTTAAGTTGCAGATGCAGGTGGTGCAATCTTTGATGTTCCTGATACTTGGCAATAGGAAGTAAGCCAGCATGACCTTGGGTTCGCTCTGGGTTCAAGTGATGCAAGTCCAGTCCTTCTCACCCAGGCAGGAGAACAGCAGGCAGCAGGGCAGCTCAGCAAGGCAAGAGCACAGCAAAGTAGAGTTCAGCAACACAGCAGTCCAGCAGAGTGGCAGTTCTTTGAGTTGCACAGTAGCTCTTCTTTCTGGCAGTGTTAGTCACAAGTGCAGTAGTGTACTGATTTTGTGGTGCCATTGGTCCATTACTTACACCCAGTGGTGCCTTTGAAGAGGAGGATAGTTCAAAAAAAGCTTTGAAGGTTCTCTCTTCCTGCCCCAGCTCCAGACACACTACAGTGCGCTGGGAATCACCTTCGGGTTTATATCCCCGATTAGCTGCAGTCTTCGCCATGAACCCATCACCCAAGAGCATCTGGAGTAACTAGAGTAACTGGATTATCTACATCTAACACATCACCTACCTTCCCTTGGATATCGGAGCGGAGTAGCGAGAGGACATGCTGGTATGCCTGTCACCCTGTGATGGAGCGGGCTTAGTCTTCACACAAACTTCCCTTCACAGCTCTCTGCACAAGCTGGGGACTGAACTGCTGCCACCGATCGCTGCCAGCATGATGGGCAAGACATCGAGCCTACAGATTCTGCCCGAGTGAAGAGGGCAGTGCTCAACATCCGGGACATTTTTCCTTGGCCCCAGTAAACAGGAGCGCGTTACCGTAGGGCAGCACACGGATGCCAAAGTGTGGCCGCGGAGGGCGGAGGACGTAGTAGCTTGCCTCGGTCTCCCCCTCTCTGAGGCAGCCGCTGGCACCCTGCAGTACGACCTCACCCGATCACCCTGACGTTTCGGGTGACCCCCATGACACACAGTTCGAGAACAGGGGCAGGTCCGATAGGCAGGCCCCCCTGAGATCGTACTATATCTCATCGTCCCGGTAGCTACATGGATCTATGACCCAAGGGATTCCCCTGCGGGGACGGACGCGGGAGAGGGGCAGCAGAATCTGCAAGCTGGAAAGAACTTGTGGAGGGCACGTTAACTGGCACGCGACAGCTGCACAGCCCTGCTGAGTCGAGGCCGAGGGCAATTGCCCACAGATTTCATTAGCGCACATGATCAAAGACTGAGACGGAAAGACGCTCGGACTACGGACGCAGCAGACCACCGTTTGGCCACACAGCGAGGGCAGTGAGAACACAAGTAAGCCACCATATGCACTGTCTTGAGTTACATGCCCCCGTCCTATCAGGATCTGCGCTTAGCAACGACTATTGCATCTCCCTCGGAAAAGGCGGTTCACTCGTTGCTCACAACTCCATGGCAACATGGCCAGATCCAACACAGAGACCACGCCTATGCATCTCTCTCGGAAAAGGCTGTTCACTTGTTGCTCACAACTCCATGGCAACACGGCCAGATCCAACACAGAGACCCTGCCTTAACAAGCTGTTCTTCCAATTGCTTTCATAAACTATCGGCTCTTCCCGTTAATATCATAAACTACCCCACCCGCAATTGCAGTGTAAAGCTTACAACAGCCGGTTTCAACAGTCTTTATTTAAGCATATTACTGTTGCTCCGCTTTCAATCATTCTTTTACTCTCTTTTGAATGTAGTTGCTTTGAGTTATTCTCCTCGTTCCCAAAATGGCCGAGCCATAAAATAACTAGACAACAGGTGTCCCCCAGCCTCTGGTCAATCCCAAAATCTCCACTGTTTTTCAAGTAATAACAACAGAAATAGGACTACTCCTCCACAACCTCCCTTTAACAACAGACATAGGACTACTCCTCCACCACCTCCCTTTAACCAGTGTAACAGGACTTCATTTGATAGTCCACAGCTCCTCACTAAGGGAAGTGACAGAGACATAGGACTACAGGTTCTCTTCCACAATTAAGAAACACTAACAAAGGACTATTTAGCTAGTCATCCCAAAGAACACAAACAAAGGACTATACAGCTTGACATCCCAATGAGTCGGCCATCTTTGGCTGCCTCTTCCATGAAGGTCTAAACCTCTATCCCTGCTTCTTGCTACATATCACCTTATGTCAGACCGTCCCCTCACTCACCCCTCCATATACTACATATATATTATCCACTACAGTCTTTTACTAGGCTCGTCCCCCATCCCCTCATGCTTCCCTCTAGACGCTCCTCTTATACTTTCTAACTTATTCTTGCACCAAGTTCTCCCTACACCCCAAATACTCCTCTTCACGCCACGCATCATCACTAGGCTTTTAGCTACCCTGCGACCCATCCCTTCTCACCCTAACTGTGCTCACCAGGATACCTCTCCCCATCCCTACAGGTTTCTCTAACCAACCCCTCACCCGTTCTCGCCATACACCCTCCATCCTTGCCACTTCCCACCCTGCGACCCATCCCCCTTCCACTCTGTGCTGGGCATAACATGGAGCTTTCAGGCACTCACACCTACCACATCATCATTTACCCTAAGCCTGGGTGTAGTTTGCGTAGCAGCACTACACGGAGCTTCACGTAGTATAATTTGAACTTCGCGTAGTTCACGTAGTCTGCGTACCGTAGCTGATGACAGTGTGTACTTGTCTGCACTGTGAAAAAATTGCAAAAGGCTTCTTGTACAGAGCCAGATATGATAAAATAAGTATCTCTATCTTTATATGCTAAAGTGCATGTAGTACTTTCACAATAGTGAAACTGAAACATTAGCAAGCAGTGGGAGATGTGATGATTTTGGGATCCTCCCTAACCTAGGGAGGGTACCAAACAGATGCCTTGAAAACAAAAAAACACATCTTATTGAACGATTTAGTGGTGGTCCCATCCTCTTAGGACCAACCCAAACACAGTTATTGGCAACAAAACATTCCCAACCAAAGGCCCTGCAAAGCATTATGGGATAAGATTAGCAGTGGGCAGTGAATATTATATAGTATACAATATCAAAAGAATTCTACAAAGAGCTGCAGTTCAACTGATGGTTACTAGATGTCCCTCACGAGTCAAATGCAAATGATTGATGAAAGGGTTTAGATGGTTTTGCATTTGACTCGTGAGGGACATCTAGTAACGACTTGTGGAACTGCAGCTTGATGTAAGAATAATTTCAATGCTTTGCATTTGACTCGTGAGGGACATCTAGTAACAACTAGGTGAACTGCAGCTTTTTGTAGAATTATTTTGATATTGGATACTATAATATTCTCTGCCCACTGCTAATCTTGTCCCATAATGCTTTGCAGGGCCTTTGTTTGGGATTGTTTTTTGCCAATAACTGTGCTTGGGGTGGTCCTAAAATGATGGGACCACCACTTAAGTTCAACAAAATGTGCTTTTTGTTTATGCTCTTTGTGTTCAAGGCATCTGCTTGGTCCGCCCCCTAGGTTAGGGGGGACCCCAAAATCATCAGCTCTCTGATTGCCTAATGTTTTCATTGTAAAAGTTCATTTTTGTGAATTGGTTATATGTTGTTAAGCATGTAAAATTGCTTTTTCAAAGCATCTGAGGATATACCATACTCATAGGCTACCTCTATCCAGCCTTCCTCTTCTATCAGCTCACCTCATTCCATATCTTCTAACGCACACACGCTGGTCAGCTCTTGGGATACAGCAGATGCACCCTCTGGGATTCTGGAACACCATCAGTCCACGATCTCAGCTCCGCACTTCACTTCTCCTAAGGCATATCCCCTGACGGTTAGCTCATCAGATTCTACATACACCCCTCAGACCACGATCTTTGCCCCCTCCCACCCCAACCACACTCCCCCCAGAAGCATCTCTCTCACTACATCAGCCTTACACCATAATGCTTCGCATTACACTTCCTCACCCCATCGCGCCCATTCCCTCCTTAGTCATCTGCTGGCACATAAAAAGACACCCCTTTGCAAATCTGAAAACTCGCCAAGCTCAGTACTCACCCCTCTCCCTATTCCCTCTCTTATACTCACACCTCAGACTACCCCCCCTGCAATCCAGCTATCTACCTCCACAACACTACCATCCACGCCCACAACAGCCACTCCAACACAACCCCTCTGCGAATCTCATCACACTCCCACACTCACACCTCAGAGAACCAGCCCTACAACTCCGCTATCCACCTCCACAACACTACCATCCACTCCCACAACAGCCCCACCAACACTATCCCTCTGCACATCTCAGCACACTCCCACCCAGCCCACTAAACAACCATCAAAGTACCTAGTTCATCCCGCCACACCCATAACTCATCCACCCAAAATGACAAGACTCCATTCAACACTACGCCTACCCACACTTGACCACTCACTCAACCCAATCACTAAGCATCCTGCGTCATGCATAACACAGTCACCAACCACATATATAATCGCACCAGACCCTAGACTGGATGAGATTATGACTGCACAGCACCAAATCAAAACGGAACTCCAATCTTTTAAGGAGGAGCTCTCGAATCAATCTAAACACCTTACCCTTCCTAGAACTCTGATTGCTAGAGAACCCCCGACCCACCCTACTCTAATATCGAAATCTAGCTATTTCAGGTGTAAAAAAGTCCCCCTTCGTAACACAGTATCACGTCCAACGTGTTGCACCAACCCGCTCTCTGAAAGTGATCTCCTCTCTGTCCTTCACTCATACAAACTCAAACTTGCGAACACCTTAAAGCCTACTCAGATGCCCATTCCTACCATCCCTGCCAACCCTAACAGGTCCTCTATTCAAAACAAGAGAGGTATCATTGGTAATAACCTCAGAAGAATCCCTACCATACACGATCACGCCCCCGCCCGCACCACTCCCCGTCTCAAATGCATACTCCTAAATTGTAGATCTGCCTAGACATGCAGCAGACATAGCCGACCTCATCATCTCACAGGGGCTAGATTTGATTATTCTAACCGATACCTGGCTAACAGAATCCTCCACTCCACTCCTTGACATTCTAGTCCCCCCCCAATTTTGACATCAAGAGATTAGACAGAATCGACAAGATAGGTGGTGGTAATGCCTGCATACATTGGAACAACATTACTGTAAACAGAACCATATCCCCTGTTTTCACCTCCTGCGAATACTTATGCCTCGACCTAAGCAGTAATGGCAAAACAATATGCTCGCTAAACATCATCTACCATCCACCTGGAGACAACCTCAACTTCACCGAACACCTCATGGATCTCATCTCCTCGAACACCGGGCGGATGAATACCCAAATATACCTGGGCGACCTCAATCTCCATTGGGATGACCACAAAGACACAGTGGTTAATGGTCTCAAACACTTCCTTTCGACTTGACCCTTACCCAAATGTGTAACAGCCCTACACATAAAAAGGGTCAATCCTGGATTGAATAATCTCAAAAAGTGACGCCATTCAGTTGGTCTCGATCCAACCCTGTGACTGGTCAGACCACTATATTATCAACATATTTATCAATGAAACTCTGAAATTGAACTCTGTTCAATCCACAAAACCAAAGATTTGGAAAAGAGACCTAAAAAAACTCAACCCCAACACTTTACCCTCTGCCTGTCCAACCTTCTTATGCCCCCTGCAGGCTCCTCCAACGTACTTGGTCTCACCAACCACTACTTCAACTCTATGACTTCATTAATTAATGAGTTTGCTCCCCTACAACTAAAGAGAGTCTCCACAAAAGATTCTAAGCCCTGGTACAACGGTCTTCTTAACGAGGATAGAAGGTCTCTCAGATCTCACGAACGCATTTGGAGATCAGTCCCATCTTCGTACCACCTCAAGTTACTAAGGTAAAAGAGAAACAAGTACTATAGAAGGATCAAGCGCATGAAAGCTCACTTCTTTAGCCACCAACTAGACCAAGCAAGAAATCAATCAAAAAAACTCTTTGAGCTCATCAAAACCCAATCTAAGTACGTTCCACAACGACCTCAAGACTTAGCCAGCCTGCTACATGTAGTGCGGGTGCTAGGAATATTCTATGAATATTAATACAGTATTTCTCTTACATGGAGACATAAAGGCTAGACTATGACTGAAACTATTGATGCGATTCAGTAGCTTAGGAATGCAGAGAAGGAGAGCTGGACTGATAACTAGAATCATAACATTCTCTTGGCAGACTGGGAGGCAGAGCCAGGCCGAGCCGGGCACTGTGAGGCAGGAAGTAAGTGAAGGGTCAGGGATGCAGGTGGGGGCTGTATCGCTCCTCGGAGAGGGTTCAGGAGACAGGAGCTGAATCTGGTGTCCGGGCCCTTTTGAGGCCTAGAAACGGGGACTTTATTCTGAATTAACGTGCACACTGTGAAACGTGGCAACATAAGTTTACATAGGCCTAATACTCGTTGTTTTCACGAGGACTGGAAACTGGCATACTAGAGATGGACACAACTATAATTGCGTCTTTAATCGATCATAGGGGATACATATGCATATCGATCATGCACATATAACATAGGATGGGGAACACGTAGGCACATATAACATGGCAAAATTTACTTTTCCACAACCCAATTGTGAAGAATTCTCTGACTTCATCAGTCAGAAAACTGACAATATCAAGAAGGAGCTCTTAAATGACCTAGCACTTTACTCCAGACCGCTGGTGAACACCCCACTCCCACCCCCTTCAGCACCACAACAAATCACCTCAAAGCTTCATTTAAAAAATAACGCATCATGGTCATCTTTTGATACCTATTCGGAAGAAGCTTTCGGCAAAATTCTATCTACCCTAAAGCCAGCCAATCACTCCACCGACCATCTCCCTGCAATCACTGTTAAAGACTTGACCCCATGGCTGTTGCCCCTCTGGACCAAAATTATTAACAGCACTCTCCAACAAGGCTGCATCCCTGATACCCTTAAAATCGGACAGGTTTCTCCCATACTAAAGAAACCCACAGTCGACCCTTCTGACCTTAACAACTACCGTCCTATCTCCAACATTCCTACCTTGGCCAAACTACTGGAAAAATGCACTCATCACCAACTCACTAAACACATTGATCTCTATGACCTGCTTAACAAACACCAATCAGGCTTCAGGGCAGGTCATAGCGCTGAATCAGCCACGACACACATTATTGATGATGCGCTACAAATCCTGGATCAGAATGGAGCTTGTCTACTCATATTGTTAGACCTATCATCAGCCTTTGATACAGTTAAACCTGAGAATCTGATAGAGATTCTAGAACAGAGAATGGGACTATCTGTATCAGTGCTAAAATGGTTCACCTCCTTCCTCCATAACCGAATGCAAAAATACAAGGTCAACAGTTCTCTGTCCAATCCAGGACCAGTCCCGCTGAGGGTCCCACAAGGCTCCTCACTATCTCCAACATTGTTAAACCTCTTCCTAGAACCCCTCACTGAATTGTTTCATGCGTCTAACATTCAATATCATATGTATGCTGATGACAAACAACTCTATCTCAAGATTCAGTCCTTAGAAGACATTAAAGTGCTCAATACAATGCTCAGGAACACCCAGATTTGGTTGGCAGAAAACCATCTCAAATTGAACGCTCAAAAAAACGAATTCCTCCTTATAGCCCCACCCACAAAAGTACCCATGATGCAAGACCTTATCAAACATATTACTGCATTCAACGTTCAACCTAACATTGTAGACTCCGCTAAATCCCGAGGCATAACTTTGGACAGCAACCTAACTATGCTGAAACACATTAGTAATGCCACAAATGGAGCAAACTTCCAGATAAACACGCTGAGGAAGCTGAAACCATTTTTACCAGCAAACGATTTCAAGTTTGCAGTTCAAGCGCTAGTTATCCCGAGGGAGGAGTATTGAAGTGTTTCGTTGTGTGGCCTCCCTAAAGCGACAACAGCACCCCTAGGAGCCTCAATAAATGCAGCAGCAAGACTCGTCACTGGTTCTAGGAGAAGCTCCCATATTTCCCCAGACTTAAAAGCCCTGAACTGGCTACCGTTCGAAGCCAGAATTCACCTAAAAATAGCAATTATGACCCATAAGGCCTTGCACCACAAAGCACCCAGTTACCTCGCTCAGAAGTTGACGATCTCGGGTGGGACAAGAGCCTCAAGAAACGCTGAAAACCTGCTATTGAAACCCCAAAGATTCAACAGGAAGAAAACGTATAAACGAACCTTCTCGGGGATGGCGCCCAGGATCTCGAACTCACTGCCCCCAGAAACTAGACTAAATGCCTCTACCGCCTCTTTCAAAAAGGAAGTGAAAGCGTTCCTCACGACGAAACTCACCCACTCATAGACCAAGTAATCGCGGGGTCTAAGCTCCTTCTTTCCATTAACACTTACTTTGACAAGGTTTCTCCCAGTTTTTCTAGGTACGCACGCTGACCGCGACCTAATGCAAAGGTTTTATGTTGTTCCTGTATCCTGCACTATGTATTTTGTATTTTTGTTGTAGCTACATTTATTTGTTTATATACCCACCCTGATTGAATGTAAAGAGCTCTGATATCCGCAAGGATCTTGTTCACACTATATAAGACCTTCAAAATAAATAAAAATAAAATAAATCAAACTTTAGAGTGGGTACAGCACACAGTCCTTTCAGGTGTAAGTGTCAGAGCCTCCCTCCCATCCTACTCAGGATGGACCATCTGCAAGCAGATGACCTCTCAGGCACACCTATCCTTCCTTTTAGAGGGAATGATGGAAGCCAGCTGTTATCTGCCCCGGACGCGCATTCCAGAGATAGGCAGAAGGCTTCAAATTACTAAAGTAAGTAAATGCCAACTTTCAAAAAGTGGCATTTGCTAAACTAGAATTTAAAATCCAACTTCACCATAAGTTGTGATTTAAATTGTCAGTTTAGTGGCACCAAACTTAAAAAGTCTATCAATTCACAATCAGGAATTACACTTAAAGGATCTAATATGGCAATCCCAATTTTATTCTAGAGGAGATATAGGCCTGGCCGTAGTGAAAAACGAAATTGGTAGTTTTTCACTACCAGGACATGCAAAACTTACAAGTACATGCCCTGTCTTTTAAATGCATGGTTCCCTGCCCTATGGGTAGAAAGGGCCTACTTTAGGGGTGATATATGTCAGAAGAAGGAAGGCTCAGGCCAGGCATGAGGGTTACCTTGCCAGGTCCAGGTGGCAGTTTAAAACTGCACATACAGGCTCTGCAACGGGAATCCTGAACTATTGGTTAAAGGGATACTTAAGTGGGTGGCACAATGAGTGCTTCAGGCCCACTAGTAGCATTTAATTAACAGACCCTGGGCACACGTAGTGCACTTTACTAGGGACTTAAAAGTAAATTAAATATGGCAATTGGGAATTAGCTAATGTTACCATGTTTGGAGGAGACAGCACTAGCACTTTAGCACTGGTCAACAGTGGTAAAGTACACAGAGTCCTAATACCAGCAGAAATGAGTTCAGAAAAATGGAGAGAGGCAGGCAAAAGGTTGGGGGAAGACCACCTAAGTCTGTCAGGTCTAACAGACTCCTACACATTGAACACGATGACTCAGACTAGGAACATACTGGAACTCTTGGACAAGGTGGTTCGAGAATCACAAATGAAATTCTGTCTATTTAAAAAACTTCAGAAGATGTACTGGACCCCACAAAAACGCCTTACAGCGTATGTGTTACACCAATCACGATGCTGGAGATGGGGCCATAAATAATATGATATAGTACATATTAACATTGACTACCTGCCCATGCTCGATTTAAGGCAAAAAGTGGGGTACATCCTTAGGGAAAACATTGAACTGACACTCCCTTTGACTCAACAACTGATCATGTTACATGACATGACCAAACTCCCTGACTTAACTACCCATGAGCAGCGATTAATTTTAACGGATTTAGCCACAGCCATGATCTGCATCCTCTGCCACTGGTGATCAACACATTTACCTACCCATAAGGAATGGGTAACTGAGATGTATACAACTGCCTCATAGGAGAGACTCAAGTGCAGGTCAAGACGGGTGTCTACCTGCAAATATGGCCACCTTTTCTTGGTGATGCATCATAACACGTCCAGTAAGGGTGGCAGCTACTCATAGCCTTACCCTTTTCACCTCCATCATATGCACACGCTTGACTGTAGAATATGGCGTATATCATGTTACGCACTGCTTGTTGCCTTACTGGGAATCCGCTGGGCTGGATCATTTGTCCCTTAGCTGTGAAGTGATGGGAATATTAACCAGCACTGCATTTTCAGTCCAGCTTCTGTCTCAGGGTCTTTATGCTCTACCCTTCAAAGTACCCTACAATGTTCCCCCTTTTCTCTTTTTCTTTCTCTTTACTCCCATTTCCCGCTTTATGGTTGTAGTACATGCTTATTGTAAATCTCTTTAGCCATGGGTCTGGTACTTGATGATATTATGATGAGATGTTCAGGTCCAGTCTCATATATTATGTGTGTTGCAAGGACCAGGAATTATATCAACATGCATCTGCGTTTTATGTCTTCTCTTGAATGCCATAAAAATATAAATAAAGACGTAAACAAATAAAAGTCATCTTGACAACATGGGAAAGCTGACAATATACATCTGCGCAAGGAACAATGTTCATCTAAGAAGCAGATATTGCTTAATTTCTTATTAGGCTAAAGCAAGGAGCTTCAAAAGGGTCAATTGCAAGGAAATAATTAAATTGTGGTATGCTGTAGTCCACAGCTGGTCAGAAAGAGCCAGGTCAAAGGCAAATTTTCATGATAAGCATTAATAATGTAAATTATTTTCATGCTGCATCAGTGCAAGCAAATGTACCTTACGTGAATGTCTTGAAAATAAAATGTGAGATCGATCACTAATCCCTGAACCTAGGTTGAACACCCCTACTCTAAGGTGATGATCAGACCCCATGGACTTCAATACTTCATATGCAATATCTTTCACCAGTCTTACCTTCTTGGCATGGATGAAGACAATTAACTTTACCTATGCCTCTTTTGGAAAGGTCACTATTGACCTGACACAATTCAAAGTAATGGATCATAAACATACAAACTTCCACAATTCTGCCACGGCACACACTGCTGCCATTGCATTTCTGTGTCTGTGGGAGGTTAGGTCTAATGGACTGAAATATGGATGTTTTCACTGCAGTGCTAAAGTGGCCGTTTTAATTTGTACTGCCAGTGAATTAGAATAGTTGCATCAAACATTGCAATCATATTCAGCAAAATTGAATCAAAATTCATCTTTTTGTGTTGATTTTCACACAAATCATTGGAGTTTCAAATACCATTGACCTTGGTAGCTAGTGGACTGTGCTCACATGGAGAGTGAGTAGTTGTATGCCATTGATGCACAAAGCCTTGATTCTGTGCACAGGGACCAGAAGAAAGAAATTAGAGAGAACAGTGGTCTACCATCCGATTGGCCAGGGAGTGATGTGCTTGTCAGGTTGAAGCATTGCTGAAACTGCCTCAGCCTGCACAGTTTCAAGGCTGTAAATTGCTGGGGATGCAGTTGCCGGTTTACAGTTGAAGCAATATTCTAAAATGAAGGTTGTTGTTTGAGCTGCAGGACGCCCAATCTGCTTTCCCTTGTTGCCTGACATGCAGGTGAGCTGAGTCCATTCTGCAGGGACCGGAGACAAATACAGAATAATTCTAATAGCCTCAAGACCTTGAGATAAAGCATTTTGTTTTCCAAATACATCAGAATAAACCTCTCAACTGAGACACCATACTGATTGTGTACTTACTGAGAGCTTAGAAAAGTCCAAGTTATCTTGTTGCTTGGCAACCCTGATTTATTTTACAGAAAAAACAGTAAACTGAACATATTGCACATTCCCTGTTCTAATTAAATGTTACTAATTTAGATTGCTTGTCTTTGGTTTAAGTTAATCAATAATGTAACATCTAATAAAAGGGAGCCATTTCCTTCTTTAAAGGTAAATCAAGTCATTGGGAAGTTTTAGTTAGTACAGCCCAGATTTACTAAGATTTGGTGTAGGGTTACTCATAGCCTGCCTTTCGTTACTTTGTGCCAGGTAAGCCTGACATGGGTGGAGCACAGGTGTTCCCGTGCACCCACCCATGCATTTTGATGCAAACCCAGGTTTACAAAGACTTGCGCATATAGGTTTGTGCCAAAATGTTGTGCCTACCCGACAGAGGCGTAACAGAGAGAAATGTGTTTATTTCTCCTAGCTATTTCCTCTTTTCATATGTACTGCAGGTGCCCCTTCCTGCACAAACAATCCTGACTGCAATGGAGGCACCCTTGCAGCAGGTGCAAGGGTGCCTGTGTTGAGTCGAGGCAGCACACAGTGAGTCAGCGCTATGACAGAGTATAAGTGCTTCATATCTTAGTAGATATGGCACATTCTGCTCTCTCCCTTATTGCACTTTGTTGTATGAAATCTTAGTAAAAATGCCCCTTTGTGCTTCTAAATCTGTTTTATACTGATCTCAACAATCACAATCCACCCTGGACTGCATCTAGGCCAAATGGCAAGATTATCTTTAGCTTGATGACATACAGTCTAATGTTACTATAATCTAAAAAACATTGTTTTGCGGAGTGCAAGTATTTGTGCAGAGATCTCCACCTGCGTGTGCCGAGTTACTAGTTGTAACTTTGTACTCAAAAACCCTGTTGTAGTAGGCTCTTTCCCACTGATTTGAGGAAGGGAACACATGTAAGTCTACACCTAAGTATAAATCTACACCCCAGAGCACAAAGTTCCACTTCGAAACTTATGGGTTCAATTCATGATAAAAGATTTTATCGAATGAAGGACTGTGCCTGTGATTGCATAATTTGCCAGGTGATGCAGCAGGATGTAATGCCGGACGGTGTCAAAGGCTGTGGAGAAATCCATTGGAAACACCACTCCTGAGCCACTACCATCAACCAATGTCTGAGGGGCATCTATTACCGAAATGTTCACAGGCTCAGTTTCTAAGCTTGAAAAAGCCAGCTTGTGCAACCTCTTATGAGCCACTGGTTTAAAAATAGGTTTGGAGCAGAGAAGTTACTACTTTCTCCAGTAACTTCACCAGAAATGGGGGTAGCTTGATCTTTTGCTGTGAAATACGTTTTTAGGTAGAGCCTAGAGCCAGCGCGTATGCGCTGCGAGACTTGTTGTGGTGGAGTAGCAAATAGAAGCCCCCGTTCACTCTTCGCCCATATTTACCATTGGCTTATGTCATTGTCTGTCCTAAATGCTGGCTTCTGATTCGTAAATAGGCTTGTTAGTCCCTCCTTACCACTGCCTCTTCTTCATTTGTCACTTCCCATGGCGAATGGACCCTTTACTTCGGTTGTTACACAGTACGTGTTATTTAGACTGTGAGCACTATTCTCTTTATTCAGTTTCTCTTACTGCAGGCAAGAAGTGCTTTGGTGCCTTCTTTACCGCCCCCCTGCCCTCTCTCCCATGTTGTACCTTGTTAACCCCCGCCCGCCCTCTCGTTGTCCATGCCTTCTCCCTCCCCATCCCCCCCAGCCCACCCTCCTGTTGTCCTTGATGCCTACAATTTGCAATGTAATAGGTCTCACATTTATGTGAGTTTTGAGCTATTGGCATTGTAAATGATGCCTTTTATTTATGTTTTGGTTTTTAAAACATAAATAAAATGCATTGTCATTTACAATGTCAATAGCTTAAACATGCGTAAATGGGAGACCCATTGCTTTGCAAATGCTTCGGTTTCTTTTATTTCCATGGAGGTGTCATATTGTCCCACTCAAGATAGAGGTCCAGCGCCTGACTTTCATGTGATGATATCCTGCTGTTGTGCACGATTGCCCCAGCGACCCACAAGGCTGATGGGAATTTTTTTGTAGTTCCATGTGGAATGTTCAGTGCAGGGGGAGGCAACGTTTGGACTTGTTGGCTGTTTTATTTGCATAAAATTGCGGAGGAGGGGCAATGGTGGCTCCTGAGGAAGGTAAGAATTACATAAAAAAAAAAAAACAGCCCACAGACCGTCCCTGTTTAGCGTAGACCGGCTGCGCAGTACTGTGTCTTGCCTCAGCCTGTGCTGCCAGGGCTAGTTCCCTAAATACGAATGCTCGGCTTGTTTTGGCTCAAGAGTCAAAGAGAACATTGAGCTCAGCCAGAGCCAGAGCCAGGCATGTGGGTCAGGTACCTTACCTCAGTGATGCAAAACAAACCAGGTACGCTAAATAGGACTGACTGGAGGTGTCGCGCATGCCATGGTTACTCTTGGCAGCAGCACATGTGCACCACCATCCGCGAAACCTACCTGTCGCCACCCCACCCCCACCTTGAGCTTGTGCCTGCTGCTTCACCTTTAACGGGTGCCCACCAGTCCTAAGACTGAGAGCGTGCCACTCCCGAGTTATACTTCAACCACGACCATGGCGTCTGGTGCCCCTGAATCCAGATTCTTATCACTCCTCCCTCGGGTGCCATTAAGGATTAAAACAATGGTGTCCTTAATGTGGGTAATACAGCTCCCTCACTACTTCTGAATGTTATGCGCCATGAGCCTCCAAAGTTAAGAAAAAAATGTTTGCACATTTAGGGGGTCATTAAGATAGCGTGCGGAAAACCACCCCGACCGCCATGGAGGCGGAAACCAACCGCCCGCCTGCACCGCGGATACACGGGAGGCCACATTAATCAACCGCCACTAAAGCCCGACCGCGGCGGTAGCGGGCCAAGCAAAGCCGTCCGACGATACACTATTCAGGATTGACATAGCCATTAATGGTTATGAAAATAGCGGTACCTACCGCCTGTCCCCGGCGGAGTGACACCAGCACCACCCCCTTCACAAGTGCGGAAGCCATTGGCATATGGACAGGTGTATATGGAGGTGGGCATGCACCGCCGCATGAAATGCGGTACCTACCGCCTTTTCCCGGCGGAGTGACACCAGTACCACCCCCTTCACAAGTGCGGAAGCCATTGGCATATGGACAGGTGTACATGGCGGTGGGCATGCTCCGCCGCATGAATCGCGGTACCTACCGCCTGTCCCAGGCGGAGTGACACCAGCACCACCCCCTTCACAAATGCGGAAGCCATTGGCATATAGACAGGTGTACATGGCGGTGGGCATGCTCCGCCAGTGCGTAGGCTTTCATTGGATGATTTTGAATGATGCACCATCGTGGTAGCTCACCCCGGGCACCCGCGGACCATCACCGCCATGGAGCATTGCCTACAGCCAATGGGAGCAATGATCGCGGTGGCATGATGCAGATTTGAAAAAACACAGTAGGTGTGCTCGGCCAGCGCGTAGGCGGTCATTGGATGATTTTTAAAGAGGCAGACCTGGACAACCAATTGGTGCTGCTTTGCAGCTTACAGACAACCCCAGGGGGCTATAAGTTTGTGGGAGTGAGCCTCACATTTCCACTGCTCACAGAGCCTGCTGCCTGGGACCCTCTCCTGCTGGTGCCTCCTGATCCTGCTGCCTGGGACCCTCTCCTGCTGCTGCCTCCTATGCCTGCTGCCTGGGACCCTCTCCCTGGGACCCTCTCCTGCTTCTGCCTCCTGAGCCTGCTGCCTGGGACCCTCTCCTGCTACTGCCTCCTGAGCCTGCTGCCTGGGAGCCTCTTCTGCTGCTGCCTTCTGAGCCTGCTGCCTGGGACCCTCTCCCTGGGTCCCACTCCTGCTGGGGCTTCCTGAGCCTGCTGCCTGGGACCCTCTCCTGCTGCCGCCTCCTGAGCCTGCTGCCTGGGACCATCTCCCTGGGACCCTCTCCTGCTGCTGCCTCCTGAGCCTGCTGCCTGTGACCCTCTCCTGCTGCTGCCTCCTGAGCCTGCTGCCTGGGACCCTCTCCTGCTGCTGCCTCCTGAGACTGCTGCCTGGGACCCCCTCCTACTGCTGCCTCCTGAGACTGCTGCCTGGGACCCATCACCACTCACTTCTGCCACAGGTGCCCCATGTCCACAGGGATGGCAAGGACAGAGAAGATCCGTGCCAGTCCATTCACCAGCGAGGAGCTAGAGGTCCTTGTGGACGAGATGCTGGCACAGTACCCAAGGCTATTTGGTGGCCCCCAATGTCGTGGTAAGTCACCATGAAGGTAGCTGTCGGGCAGGGGAGTGTCAGACGTGTAGTTGTGCTGCTGCAGTATATGCCTGAGGGTGTGGGGTTGTGTCAAACACTGACAGACAAGCTGTCTCCAGGGCGAGGGAGTGTGTGAGTCTCTGTATTAACGGGGAAGACATGAATGGTACCTTTTTTTCATATGTTTACACGTGTTTTTCTGTATTAAATTTTGTTACATTGTACGTGTTTATCCCTTGTATTATGATTTGTTCAATATTTGTGTTGTGTTTGTGTGGGCCATCCTGTACAGTAAATTTTTTGTAATAACATATAAATTGCCTCACGGCCATAAATGTTGAACTGTATTGTATTGTCATACCTCTGTACTTTTACATGGTTTTTGTACTTTATATATATATTTATGTGAGTCTTTTAACTATTTACAGCCCTGACGAAGTTCCCAGGCACAGGGGAACGAAACGCGTTGGCTGTGTGCCGCTGTTGTTTTTCAAAAGAAATTGATAAATAAAGAAGAATTTTCCAAGAACGAAGACCTTCGTGATTTGATTAGTGCACCTTCCTTTTTGTTCTTAATTTGTCTTTTGAATTTGCACATTTTTAGCAGCTGGTGCTGGAAGTAGTTGCATTTAAAAAGTTTATTTGTGAAACTAAGAAAGTAATTGTGCTTGACCTCGGTTAGCTGCTTTGTTCTTTTGATCTGGTTGACGCAGGGAGTCAGAGCAGTGGCTGCCCACACAAACGAAAAACACCACCAGACTCACATGTTCCTTGCACCAGTTCCTTCACAATGAATAATAGATAAGCCACATCTGTGTGTGTCCTGTGTAATTGCAGACTTACACACTTCTGTCGATGCATAATATGTTGATGCATCTTGCATTTGTGAGATTATCCTGGACCCTCTACGCCCCAATGTGTGCATGCAATCACATCTGTGTGGGCCATGCAAAATGCCCTTGTGAGGGGTCCCCCAGTTTTGGAGAGAGGGAGGTTACAATAGGTCCTGAGTCTGGGTCTTGCTACTGTACTGATAGATGTTGGTACATGACATTGTGGAACTGGTCATTAACCCTTCTTTTCTCTCATACATGCAGCTCAAGGTGAACCAGCGTAAGGCCGTGTGGAGGGCCATTGCGGCAAAGGTGTGAGCCCTGGGGTTATCCAACCGCCGACGCACACACTGCCACAAGAGGTGGGACGACATCAGCCGGCTTGCAAAAACCGTGGCTAAGATGACATTGGGGATGCTACCACGCACAGGGCGTTTGGCACGGCGCATCATGACTCCAGTGATGGGCCGCATCTTGGCAGTGACTCATCCTGACCTGGATGCACGTCTGAAGGAGCATGGCAAGCAAGGCAGGGCTGGTGAGTATCTGGGGAGCGTGACTTTTGCTTGGAGTGGATGCATGTGTACAGGGCCTGTGGCAGTGGTGAGCCATGTGATGTGCGTGTGTTGCTGTGCTATGCTGTGTCATGTGAGTGGCTGCTGTGATGTGTGCTTGTATCGGGTATTGTGCCACCCTGGCCTTACTGAGCAGATACTCCCTGCTGTACTTTCCCATTGCCAGATGTGTTGGCCTCCACGTGGTCATTCAGCGTTAGGATGGTGTGGGTGATCTATTATGAGGTGAACAGCAGTGTCCACTTGCTGAGTGTGAATTCTTGTATGCCGACTTTGCCTGCACCATGATCGTTGGTGCCCCAACATCTGCAAATAATGTGCCCCAGATTACCACATGGTGCTTGCTATGGCCTACGTGGCATTGGGGACTATGATGTCCTAATAGGTGTGTGTGTTGTCCCCTCCTGTTCCCTGAAAGTCAGTTATTGGTAACAAGTGTTGTACCCTCATCATGTCCCAAGGTGTGGGTAGGCCAATTTGTGTGTGTGGTACACTTCATGTAGGGGCAGGGTGTAGTGCTGTGTGGCATCAACATGGCTCACTCATGGCAGATATTCAGCGTTGCAGGCACTGTTGTGGTCTATGTTGTGTGTAGCTGCACAGTGATTGCAGGGTGTGGTGGTTACCATGTATATTTGGACCTCTCCTGTACTGCCTTCCTTCTCATTCGTGTGACCAGATGATGACACTTACACAACCCTGTATCTCTCTCATGCAGATTCACAAGAGACCACGGAGGAACATGAGCCAGAAACCAGTGGTGGCGAGAGTAGCACTACAGCTGCAGCGGAGGCAAGTGACATAGAGCCCACCAGCGCATTTGAGGAGACAGAAGTATGCAGGAGGAATCCGTGGCTGAGACACAGAGTAGCACATCATCTGATGCCAGCGTGGATGCATCCATGTTGGCAGGCACAGGGGATGGGGAGTCTGCATCATCATCTACAACCCAGCGGCCAGTGCCCACCCTCACATCCACTTCCTCTGGTGCTGCCCGTATCCGTATCACTAAGAGGGGACGAGTCACATTCACACCTGGCACCGCTGCCCCTGTACCTGTCCCCCCTGCTGCCTTCAGTGCAGAGTGTGTAGAGCTCCTGCGCCAGCTCTGTGTGGGCCAGACCGCCCTGCTCAATGCCTTCAGTCACCATGACAATAAATTAGGCTAGGTGGTTGCATACATGGAGGGCAGACACTCTGACGTGGGTGGGCTACACCGTACAGTCCAGGCGTTGTCATCCACAGTGACGTCAGCCATTCAACAGGCACATGCTCCCATTGCAGCTCAGGTGCCTTTGTCCACCCCCCAGTCAGTGGCCACATCAGGTGACAGTGTCCACGGTTCACCAGCGTCATCAAAAAGATACAGCACAAGGAGCACACAACAGACACAACCCAAGCACTCCCACCCACAGACACCATCCCCACTGAAGAGCAGGGCCACCCCACAATACACAGACAAGAGCCAGTCAGGGAAGACCAAGGCCAGGCGATCAATGAGGCAGACATCAGGCTCACATGCTGCAGAGGCATCACCAGCAAATGACTCTCCTGTCACTGCAACTTCACACAGACCTACCCATGCTGTGTCTGTGTCCACTGAGGAGGTGTTGCATATCAGGGGTACACCTAGGAAGAGCACAGGGACACATCCACCCACCACATCCACCCCATTTCTGAGTACATTGAAGCAGGTGGAGGAGGGCACTGTACACACCACCCCTGGCACAAAGGCAAAGCAGGGCACTGTGGAGAACACAACTGGCAAAAAGGCAAAGCAGGGCACTGTAGACACCACCCCTGGCACAAAGACAAAGCAGGGCACCGTGGAGACCACCCCTGGCACAAAGGCAAAGCTGGGCACTGTGGAGACCACCCCTGGCAAAAAGGCAAAGCAGGGCACTGTAGACACCACCCCTGGCACAAAGGCAAATCAGGGCACTGTGGAGACCACCCCTGGCACAAAGGCAAAGAAGGGCACTGTAGACAACAACCCTGGCACAAAGGCAAAGCAGGGCACTGTGGAGACCACCCCTGGCACAAAGGCAAAGCAGGGCACTGTAGGGGGTACACCAGGCAAAGAGGGGAAGGAGGTCCTGAGGCATAGCCAGACCAAGCATTCCGCAGGATCCAGCACATCACCAGAGGTAGTGCCAGTGTTTGCACCTGATGTGGGACAGTTGGTGTGTGTGCCTGTTGGGTCATCAACACTTCCCATCAACCCCAAGACAGGGAATCCAATTCATATTCCCAAAAAGTGGAAGGGCACCCCTCCAACCTCTCCCACCCAGACTGTGTCAGAAGTCTGCATGACTCCACCTCCACGTGCCACTATGCCACCTGGTCCACACAGCCCTCCAGCTTGCCAAGCCACTGTTAGCCCCACAGCACCTGGGGCTCTGTCACCCCAGTTAAGTGGGCCTGCTTTCACCGACACACAGCCAGGTCCAAGTCTGCATGACTTCCAGGAGTGAGTTGACATCCCCCTCATGCACCTGTGCCTCATACAGGTGTGTTAGTCCTGACCATTGTTTACAAGCATGGACAGTGGGCCTGTTGCTCTGCTGTGTTGGCCTCTCCCCTGCCTTGGATACTGGGCCTGTTACTCTGCTGTGTTGGCCTCTCCCCTGGCTTGGACACTGGGCCTGTTGCTCTGCTGTTTCGTGCTCTCCCCTGCCTTGGACACTGGGCCTGTTGCTCTGCTGTGTTGGCCTCTCCCCTGGCTTGGACACTGGGCCTGTTGCTCTGCTGTGTTGTGTTCTCCCCTGCCTTAGACACTGGGCCTGTTGCTCTGCTGTGTTGGCCTCTCCCCTGCCTTGGACACTGGGCCTGTTGCTCTGCTGTGTTGGCCTCTCCCCTGGCTTGGATACTGGGCCTATTGCTCTGCTGTGTCGTGCTCTCCCCTGCCTTAGACACTGGGCCTGTTGCTCTGCTGTGTCGTGCTCTCACCTGCCTTGGACACTGGGCCTGTTGCTCTGCTGTGTCGTGCTCTCACCTGCCTTGGACACTGGGCCTGTTGCTCTCCTGTGTTGGCCTCTCCCCTGGCTTGGACACTGGGCCTGTTGCTCTGCTGTGTCGTGCTCTCCCCTGCCTTGGACACTGGGCCTGTTGCTCTGCTGTGTCATGCTCTCACCTGCCTTGGAAACTGAGCCTGTTGCTCTGCTGTGTCGTGCTCTCACCTGCCTTGGACACTGGGCCTGTTGCTCTGCTGTGTTGGCCTCTCCCCTGCCTTGGACACTGGGCCTGTTGCTCTGCTGTGTTGGCCTCTCCCCTATGCTATGGACACTGGCCTTCCTGTTTGTGTTTCACCTGTGCATGATATATAGCATTTTTTCATCAATTTGAGCCTTGCTGTTGTCTACTATTGTTGTAGCGCTGCATCTGTGCAATATGTGAATAAATACAGTTACTTCTGGTGTGTGTTTTGTCGGTGTCCTTGCTGATTAAAGTTCTGTTTCTGTTCGCATTTGATTGTCTGTGCACCATGCTCCATGTATCACTTCAACATTGCAAGGCTCTTTGCACCCATCATAATTTTGGGCAGGGGGACAGGGTCTTAAGTCCATCCTGAGCCTGCAAATTGTGTGATCTGTCATGGCTATTTTACCTGGCATGTAGTCATCTTGTTCGTGATTTGCAGTTGTTACCTACACTGTTCACATGTCGGGTTGGAGGACACTGCCAGCACAGGGTGTGATGCTGTGCAAATGTTTCGAAGCTGGCTGGGATATGTAATGAAGTATGTGTGTGGATTGCTTTCTGTGTGCCCTGCCTTGTATGTGTATGGTCATCTTGTGTTGGGCCTTGGTCCTGGTGCCATGGCCTACATGAGATGCGTGGTGTTGGGTGTAGCAGAGGTGTGCAGTGTGAAGGGTGTCAGTTTGTATGGATGTGTGTGTGCCCCTGTATTGTGTGAGACACACATGTGTCACCCAGGAGTTGTATGCCTGTTGTTTGTTTTGTCTTGCCCTGGGTAGAGGAATGTATGCACTTGTGTGAGCTGTTTGCAGTGCACTGTGCTGTGTGTTGGTGTGTCCATGGTGTTGTGTGTGACTCCTCCTTGTTGTGTTTGTCAGTTTGGAGTGTACAAAGTGTGTGAGTTTGTAGCGATCGCCCTTGGCAGAGCGGCAAGTCGCCGCAGACATTACGTTTTCAGGCATGTTCAGAAAAACTACCAGTCCCAGAAGGCCAAGCGGCGCCAGGAGGCTGCTCAATGGGAAGAACTTACTTAAGCTCCTCCCCTTGCACAAAACGGGGCTTGTCAATCCTGTTCTTGGTTTGTTCCATGTTGTTTGCGGATTTGAAGCCTCTGTCTTGGAGTTTTGTGACTAGCCAGTTTGTCAAGCGTGCAGACACCCGCCGCGACGACGAAGTGCCTGCGTGGTCAGTTGTGCAGACACCCGCCGCGACGACGAAGTGCCTGCGTGGTCAGTTGTGCAGACACCCGCCGCGACGACGAAGTGCCTGCGTGGTCAGTTGTGCAGACACCCGCCGCGACGACGAAGTGCCTGCGTGGTCAGACTATCGGATTTCCGCTCTCTTCCATGTACCTTGTTTGTAGTTTTTGATTCCAAAGCCTGGAAGAAGGTATAGTGCGCTTTGCACTTTGTTCTGATTTGTTTATACGTTGGCTTCCTGTATTACGGACGTCATTGAGCCCACATACATTTCCAAAAGGAGTATTTTGGGTTTCCTGTACCAGTACTTTGCTAAACTAGTGCCGAGGAGAGTTCCATCCTCGGGAATCCGTTACAGGAGCTTGTTGGAAAGTGCAGTAACTTTTCGCCAATTGTGGAGCAGACTTCCCTGTATTCTTTGTATCTTCAGACTTCTTGCACGGAAAGCTCACTTACATCAGTGGGAGGTCTTCCCAGTAAAGCCGCTGGCTCTGGATCTTGTCCTGAGAAGCATAGAAGAACCCCTCATCCATCCCTCTGTTATCCCTTGCGGCCTCCGGCTGTGCTCGCTCCAATAGCGGTGATTGTCCCATTATTGGGTGACGTGCGGTGTGAGGTTGCGAGGACAGTCATCCAGTCGTTCCTGCTGGGCATAGGATTCAGGTTAGTGGCGCGTGCTATTTCTTGCGCTGCTTTCAATCGTTACAGATTGACAAGCCCAAGAACGCTAACCAGCCTGGACGATGGATACAAACACCATACTCACCTCCTTGTTGGAAAGCTTCTCAGAGTTACAAAGCGAGGTCCAAACATCTCGTGCTGAAAACCAAGCGTTATACAAGGAAGTGTCGGACTTACGTAGAGAAATGTCTGATCTTGCCCTGAAAGAGCCTAGTGTCAGGCCTTTGATTCGACCTGCTACCTTGCCCCCTCCTCCATCGTACCAACCTGGAGGAACCTTTGCAGCCCCTTCTACGTCCTCAGACGCCGCTCCCACAGTACATATACTGCAGACCCATGGCATACCTCTGGCTCCTCCCGAAAGGTTTTACGGAGATCCCAAAAAGTTTGAGACCTTTCTAAACCAATGTCGCCTTCATTTCCTCTGCAAGCCTCAAGTCTTTCAGGATGAATCATCTAAGACTGCATTCGTTATGTCATATATGGGAGGGAACGCATCCGGTTGGACCATTCCTTTGTTGGAACGGAATGATCCCATATTACATAACTTTGCCGATTTCTGCCTCGAAATGCGTAAACTGTTCGACAGAAAGTCCCACATGCTATCCTTGGACCGGGAGCTAATGACCTTACGCCAAGGATCACAGGATCTATTGTCCTATATTACGACTTTCAACCGACTCATAGTAGAAACAGATTGGCCGGCTCAGAAACGGATCTCTCTATTCTATCAGGGTCTTCGGGGGGAATTGAAGGACGTATTAGCACAAGTGGTGCAATTGCCCTCCACATGCGAAGAACTTATCGAGTTAACAGTCCAACTGGATCATCGATTGTTGGAGCGGAGAGGTGATCGGAGCAGAGGGGACTCTCGGTTCTCCTATCCCATGGTCAGATCCCGACAAGCGGGTGAGGAAAAAGCTAAGCCCCAAGAGGGGCCAGAACCCATGCAAATAGGAGGAATACGGGGCCCCCTTACCAAAGAAGAAAAGGACCGGAGAAGAAGACTCAAACTATGCATGTACTGCGGAAAAAGCGGGCATTTCGTTAACGATTGTAGGGCTCGGGCTTCTAACTCCGGAAGGAATGTATTTCCCAGAACACAGGCCACCCTGAGAACGGAAGAGCCGTCGGAAAACTAATGGTCTTGGATCAGAAAGAGACCACTGATTCAAGACTCCAGTCTCCTCCGGTCTCCCCCTACGTAGCGAACACCCTTCACCCTGCAGTTGCGCACATGAATATAAATGTAACCCTGCAGGTGGCAAATCAGAAACCTTTCCTGGTTGACGCTCTGTTGGATTCAGGGGCCACTGGGAACTATATCGATCAAGCTTATGCAAGAAGAATGGGTATTCCCTGTGACCAGAAAACCACGCCCGAGATGGTCAAAGCCGTGGATGGCACTGACTTGTCATCAGGACCAGTGACACAACATACCTTGGCCTTGCTGATGGAATATGGAGCCCATCACTACGAATATATTCAATTCGACCTCATAGACGCCCCACAATTCCGGCTCATTTTAGGCATGCCTTGGCTTACTTTACATGACCCTTCCGTTTGCTGGTCCACCCGCACAGTAAGGATGACATCCAAATACTGCCATGAACATTGCCAGAACAGAGATCATCTCCATAGTGTTCCGGAACCCTCACCTGCCTCTTGCTTAGCTGGGGCCTGCTCAGTTGACAGGTTCTGCTGTGCCACGGTTTTACCGTCGGAATACCACGAATACGCCTCTTTGTTCGATAAGAAAAAAGCCACTCACCTGCCTCCACATAGGACATATGACTGCCGTGTGGACCTTGTTCCAGGTGCTGATCTCCCCTGCAGCAGAGTGTACGCCTTAACCGAAAAGGAGACACAATATCTACGAACCTATATTGATGACAATTTGGCCACCGGGTTCATTAGACACTCCACGTCCCCTGTATCGTCGCCTATGTTTTTCATCCCTAAGAAGGACTGTGAGGAGTTGCGTCCATGCATCGATTACCGAGCCATCAACCGGGTGACGGTAAAAAACCGATACCCCTTGCCTTTGATACCCGTTCTTATGGACCAACTCAAAGGGGCGCGGTACTTCACCAAACTCGATCTTCGAGGGGCCTACCATCTCGTGCGAGTAAAGACTGGGGACGAATGGAAAACGGCCTTCAGAACCAAATTCGGCCTCTACGAGTATCGAGTAATGCCGTTTGGCCTGTGCAACGCCCCCGCCGCCTTCCAGTTTTTTATGGATGAGGTGTTGCGGGGGTGTTTGGAGTCTTTCTGTATCGTCTATATTGACGACATTCTGGTGTACTCTGCCTCTCTTTCAGAACACATCACACACGTCAAAGAGGTGTTGGAGAGACTGCAACGAAACTCGTTGTACGCCAAGCTTGAAAAATGTCTTTTTCACGTCACACAAGTGGCGTTTCTGGGTTATGTGATCGATGCCCAAGGATTTAGGATGGACATGAGAAAGGTTGAAGCCATACTCTCCTGGAAGACGCCGCAGACTATCAAATCCATCCAGAGTTTTCTTGGTTTCGCCAATTATTATAGGCGCTTTGTCCAGGACTTTTCTAAGATCATCCATCCCATCACGTCTCTTTTGCGGAAGAACGTATCGTTTAAATGGGGAGAAGAAGCAGAAAAGGCCTTTCAAACCCTCAAAGAGAGATTTACACAGGCACCCATCCTTCGACATCCGAACCCCCAGTTACCTTTCATACTCGAAACAGACGCCTCCCAATATGCTCTTGGCGGAATATTGTCGCAACGTCACCCTACTACTGGACAGCTCCACCCGGTGGCGTTCTATTCAAAGAAGCTCACTCCTTGTGAAATAAACTATACCATCACAGACAAGGAGCTTCTGGCTATTAAAAGAGCATGCGAAGAGTGGAGGCATTACCTCCTTGGAGCTGTGCATACCGTGGAGATCATTACGGACCATCGCAATCTTCTGTTTTTGAAAACCGCAAAAGCTTTGACGCCCCGTCAATTGAGATGGACCCTCTTCTTTTCCGATTTTGACTTCGTTATCAGATATAGACCTGGAACTCGGAATGGCAAGGCGGATGCTCTCTCTCGGTTGGGAGAGGAGGACACAGAGAGACCTGTTGATTCACCCTCAATACTGCAAGGCGTCGAGAACATTGAGGCCTCCATTGCTTTGATCACCTCAGACGATTTTCTTGAGGACGTTAAAATCGCCCTCGCTGACCTAGATATACCCGCATGGATCCTTGAAGAACCTGATCATCGCTGCGAAAAGGATCACTTAGCGTATCATCACCATGCGTTATATGTTCCCCTCATTGAGCTGCAAACCAAGGTGATGGAATGGGCCCATGACTCAGTACTGGGAGGACACATGGGTGTGTACAAGACACTCTCTACGGTGGAACGGTCCTTTTGGTGGCCCAGCGTCCGGACTGATGTGAAGGACTACATAAAAAACTGTGCGGTTTGTGCGCAAGGTAAATCATCTCATGCTAAACCAACAGGATTGCTGCGCCCTCTACCCATCCCGTCCAAACCCTGGCATACCCTGTCCATGGATTTTATTGTAGAAATGCCTCCTTGTGAGAAACAAACAGTCATCTTGGTGGTGGTAGACCATCTCACCAAGATGGGCCACTTCATCTCCCTACCAGGTTTGCCTACCTCCGGAGAATTAGCGAAGGTGTTTTTACAAAACATTGTACGTCTGCATGGACTTCCAAATGTGGTGATAACAGACCGGGGTACGCAATTCACCTCTCATTTCTGGAAGGCGCTCTGTACCATCCTCCAGATTGACGCTCGCCTATCATCCAGCTACCATCCTCAAACGGATGGTAAGACAGAACGGTTAAACCAAACTCTGGAACAATACCTACGCTGTTTCACCTTGCAGAACACAACCAACTGGACCACCTTGTTATGGTTGGCGGAATTTGCGTACAATAACGCCGTGCATTCTACTCTGGGATGTTCTCCTTTTTTCTGTTTGAACGGATTTCACCCGAATATGCTCCCTTTCGAGTGGCCTGGTGTTTCCTTGGTTCCCACCATCCAGGAACACCATGAACATCTCCGCGCCGTACTGATAGAGGCTCGGAACAATCTGAAGACGGCTCAGGATGCCCAAAAGATGTATGCCGATAAGAAGAGAACCCAGGAGCCCGTGTACAAGGTAGGAGATAAAGTCTGGCTTTCCACCCGTAACTTACACCTGAAAGGAGCGAACAAACTGAAACCCAAATACATAGGGCCATACGGTATCTGTGAGGTGATCAACACCGTGGCTATGAAGCTATCTCTGCCTGTGTCTTGGTCCATACATCCGGTTTTTCATGTCTCTCTTCTACGGCCTTGCCTCCCGAGTGTCCGGTTGCCTGAGCGCCCGGGTCCTGTGGAAGTGGAAGGGCAGGAGGAGTACGAAGTGGAGTCTGTTTTGGATTCCCGTGTGGTGCGGGGTCGGGTCCAATATTTGGTCGAGTGGAAGGGCTACGGTCCCGAAGACCGCTCATGGGAACCAGCGGACCACTTGCATTGTCCTGATTTGGTTGCACTTTTTCATGAACGCTACCCTGGTAAACCGGGACGACCGCCGGGACGGCAGTCCTCGAGGGGGGGTTCTGTAGCGATCGCCCTTGGCAGAGCGGCAAGTCGCCGCAGACATTACGTTTTCAGGCATGTTCAGAAAAACTACCAGTCCCAGAAGGCCAAGCGGCGCCAGGAGGCTGCTCAATGGGAAGAACTTACTTAAGCTCCTCCCCTTGCACAAAACGGGGCTTGTCAATCCTGTTCTTGGTTTGTTCCATGTTGTTTGCGGATTTGAAGCCTCTGTCTTGGAGTTTTGTGACTAGCCAGTTTGTCAAGCGTGCAGACACCCGCCGCGACGACGAAGTGCCTGCGTGGTCAGTTGTGCAGACACCCGCCGCGACGACGAAGTGCCTGCGTGGTCAGTTGTGCAGACACCCGCCGCGACGACGAAGTGCCTGCGTGGTCAGACTATCGGATTTCCAGCGCGTCTTTGTGAGAGTAACAGAGCCGCGCTTGTTTGGAACATCAGCGAGGAGACAGCTTCCCAGCGCATCCCTGTGAGTATAACAGAGCCGCGCTTGTTGGGAAAAGCAGTGAGGAGAGCGGGCTCGCTCTCTTCCATGTACCTTGTTTGTAGTTTTTGATTCCAAAGCCTGGAAGAAGGTATAGTGCGCTTTGCACTTTGTTCTGATTTGTTTATACGTTGGCTTCCTGTATTACGGACGTCATTGAGCCCACATACATTTCCAAAAGGAGTATTTTGGGTTTCCTGTACCAGTACTTTGCTAAACTAGTGCCGAGGAGAGTTCCATCCTCGGGAATCCGTTACAGGAGCTTGTTGGAAAGTGCAGTAACTTTTCGCCAATTGTGGAGCAGACTTCCCTGTATTCTTTGTATCTTCAGACTTCTTGCACGGAAAGCTCACTTACATCAGTGGGAGGTCTTCCCAGTAAAGCCGCTGGCTCTGGATCTTGTCCTGAGAAGCATAGAAGAACCCCTCATCCATCCCTCTGTTATCCCTTGCGGCCTCCGGCTGTGCTCGCTCCAATAGCGGTGATTGTCCCATTATTGGGTGACGTGCGGTGTGAGGTTGCGAGGACAGTCATCCAGTCGTTCCTGCTGGGCATAGGATTCAGGTTAGTGGCGCGTGCTATTTCTTGCGCTGCTTTCAATCGTTACAGAGTTGCACATCAGTGTTGTGTTTGATTGATCCTCAATGTGTCTTGAGTGTTTTTGTGTGAACTGTGTGGCCCTGCTGCTCCACCCTGGCATTGTGTTTGTGTTTGTTATGCATTGCAGGCACATGGTTGTTTTATCACTCCTGTATGGCATGGTGTGTGTGGTTTTAGGCCATCCCCTATGTGTGCCACTTGTGCCTGGCCATTGGGGGTGTTCCGTCCCTCTATTGGTGTGTGGTACACCCCTTACATGTCTGCTACTGACATGCAAGCTGTTTAAGTTACATGTCAGCTTTCCCCTTGGTTTCCATGTGCGTGTGCCTCCCCATGACTTCATATGTGGGCTTGTGCTCTGTAGTGCAGTTCTTGGGCCATATGTGTTGTTCCACTCTGGACATTGCCCCAAAGGTTTATGTGTGCTCTCCTTGTGCTAATGGTCATTCTGTAGTAGTCATGTGCACTTCAGCTGTGTGTGCTGGCCAGTGCTGTGGTGGAGGTGGCTTTGCTCTTGTGTCCCAGAGTGGTGCATGTGTAGTTGTTGTGTTGGATGTGTGGATGTAGGGTGTGGGATTGCTTCAGTTCCTGGGTGTGGTGTTGTATTTGTGCAGTGCTGATTTGTGGTGTGTGATGCTGTTGTGTCAATCATACCTGTTATGCAGACAATGCTTGTCGTGCAGGCGGTGCTGTGTGTATGTGGCCTTGGCATTGCCTGATGTACATCCCCTGATGTCTTGTGGTGTTTGTTGATTGAGGTTATATGTGCATCTGTGATGGGTTTGATGTGGCTGTGTGTGTTGGTCCAGAGGCACTTCTTGTGTGTTTAGTGTTAGGGTGTGTGTGTTTAGTTCCTGAGTGATGTTGTTGTGCACTCCTGTTGTGTCTATGCTCCCATTGATTTTGCCCAGTTTGGATGACAGGGTATGTTTGTTTGTGTTGGAGTTCAGTATGTGTTCCTGTATTGTTTGTGTGTTGTTCTTGTGCAGGCATCGGTTGAGGCATCCCTGTGTGTGTGTTGTGTTTGTGGATACACCCAGAGTGTGTGTTTGTGTGTGTGTGTGTGCTGGCAAGGATTGTGAGTCTTGAGTGTGTGTGGCAGTGGTGTTGTGTGTTCCTTGACAGCAACTCCTGCAGTGGCTGTCTCCCTGGTTGTGTGTTGTGTGGTGCAGGGTGTGTATTGTGTATTGTGCTTGTTGTTGCAGTGCTTGTTGGTGTGCATGGGGGTGCACGGGATGGGCACCTGGCCTGTGGGTTGGTGGGGTGTGTTGCTGTTTGTTTGGGGGCTGTGTGTCCCTGTGGTGTTTGTGCCCTGCCCATGCCTTGGAGTGGCCCTGCCTTCTGCATAGTGCGCATGTGTTGACCGCGGCGGTGACGTGACCGGGACGCTGCTGCTGGTTGGCGGTCACTGTGTGCCCCGGATGCTGAGGGGTGCCTTGTTGTGAAGTGGGTGATGTGTGGGTGCCCATGTGGATGTGTTGTGTCCCCCAGCAGGGTGTCTGTGTGGTGATTGGACCCTGTGTCGTCCTGTGTGTTGTGTGTTGCATATGTGTATTTGCGTACCTGCGGCGGCGTCCGCGGCGGCCCATCTGACGATAGTGTTGTAGGAGGAACATCACCGGATGCATATGGAGGGTTGGATTCATGGCGGTCAGGACCGGGTCACGACTATCTTGCTCCGCTGTTGAGTTTCCACCTGCTCAGGCTGGGCGGTGTCTCCGCTTCGTGCGTCAGCTTGTTTGGGCCATCCTAATTTGTCGAGTGGGGCGGACGTCATTCGGCACGGCGGAGAGTCTCGATTGGCTCCTGCCACCGCGGTGGCGGGCGCACTTTGATGGCAGTGTGCGTCGCTCCGAGGCGGACGGGAAATGACCTATGTCTACCTATCCTAATGTGGCGGACGTGAGTTCCACTGCTCGCGGGCAGAAAAAGCTGTTTTTCCGCCCCGCCACCACCACGATGGTGCCACCGCCCGACATCCTAATGGACCCCTTAGTGTTTAGAATCAATTACTAGTAGAAACCGAGCAGAAGGAATTACGTTTTTGTCAACCAATAAAGTGTTATTAAAGCCTGTTTCGCAACACACTTCTAACATTGGTGTGAGCTAAACATCCTTTATGCTTTTTAAGGGTTTTCCTGAAGGAGCTTTAAAAGAATGGATGGAAAATGTTACATTTGAATACACATTGGACCAACAGACATTTTCAGATTTAAAATGTCATGTTTTGTGTCTGTGGACAGTTGCATTTGTTTCAACCTCCCAAAAACTGTAAGATATTTTGTTATCCTCTCCCAAAATAAGGTTTCAGAAAATCGGTAGCAAAAGGTGCGGTATAAAAAATTTTTGGGGTTCATAATGCATTTCCCACCACACAATATCTATACATTGTTTGCATGGTAAGATGTTAGTACAGGAAACAACTCTGTTGCGGTCAGGAGGAAAATATTTCATGTTTATGCTGCATTACACATTGAAATTGAAGCTGTACTTCTTTGTACTACAAGAAAAACGTTTAGTTTAATCTCCCATCATATAATCATGGTTTGGACTGGCTTGGTCACCATTTCAGTCTGAAATGCAACCCATATTTGGAAAGAAGTTGGCAATAATAATAACAAAATACACAGAAACTCATCACAAAGTGATAATACACATGATGCCCTCACAGCACTCATTGACCTCGATCACGGGTAACCAGTACTATAGGCTGCTCTAAAACATAGCTTTAAGACATTGGCAAAGCCAATGGCTAAACACGTATAAGCTCCAAAAGCGAGACCTATTGGCGATGCCAATGTTTGTTTGATAGGGGATGAAGTATATCCATTTCAAAATCAGTAGGAACCAAACCTTAACAAGGCAACTCACTGATAAGGTATATAATTGATGGGGCACGACTTGCTTTACTATTTTTAACCACCAGCCAGGACATGAATCCCACTGGTAACCTGAGTGCCTACTGGTAGCATCAAGCTTCTCAATTTCTTTAGTAGTCATGCATTAACTCAGAAAAGGCAGCTACTTCCATCACCTGACTCTGTAGATCTTATCTATGGTAGCTTCTGCTTGCCTCCTCAGTTTTACCTCTGAAGAAAGTGAATAGCTTATCTAACAGTTTTTGAGCAAGACTGATTTTGCCCATTATAGTTGATGGGTTACAGAACAACACTAGCGTTTTAAGGAGCACCTAAGCAATGCCATGAATTTTTTTGTGAGAAGAAGGATTTTTTTACCAGGCAATTGTACTTACACATCTTATATAGTAGTAAGGATTTCTCGATTTTCAATTCTGTTGAAAACCATTGGCATGTTGTATATTTACAACAAACCAACTTTATTATTCTCAGGCACTCTCTTGTAATGCCGTGTTTAGGTGTGACATAAATTTCATTAGCCCCTTCGGTGCCGATGACGGTCCTAATTTACGGTGGGCGTGTGCTGAAAAATGTGCCTAGCACCAGCACAGGCGACCTTGCACCACAGTGGAAGAGTGCCTGCGCTGTGTTGATCTTTAATGGCAATTTGCTCCTTCTACACATATAAAGAGCAGAAAACAAGGAGAAATAAAATCAATTCTCCTAGTAGCGCCATTCTAACGCCACCCTTTATGGGATTAGTTTTTGGCGCTGCCTCGGTGTTACTATTTTCTTGTAAATCTGGGGCAGGTTTAAAAAGCAATGGGTATTGTGTGGCAACGCCCATAGTGACACCCATTGCACGCCCCTTTGATGCAGAAAACTGCATCCAAGGGTACGATATTCACTAGACGGCGTTAAGGCATACAAAGTGGCTTAGCACCCCTTGTAAATATGGAAAAGGGCATAGCACCGCCAGAGCATTGTAAAAAATGACCTTCCTGTAGTGCAATGCTCTAGTAAATATACCCCTTGGTTTGTAAGAGGTGACTAATTTCCAATAATGTGATTCAATCAAGGCTGACACTCTGTTTCTGTGGTTCTTTACATTAGATAATATTTAAAAAAATCACAATAGTGTTCTGTACAGAGTAGCGCAACTGTACGGCAAAGCTCATTTTGGAGAGCTAAAGATGTAACTTAATGTATGGAAAGTAGTATGTGTGGGTCCACAAACCTGCTAACTAATGCGTAACAAATTTATAATATGCTTTTTGTCTGTCGACTATCTGCTTGTTCACGCTAAATATTGAAATCCCCTAGCACATTTAAGTATTCATATTACTATTTTGTGTTATTAGTGAGATCATCAAGCCAGTCAAAATACATTAATTCGTTTAAGGAGGTCAAAAGGCTAGAATGCAGAAAACATCACTCTTTTAACGGTGTGCTAAATATATAATTAATAAAGAGATATTGTGTCACAGAATATTGCTGCCAAAAATATAGTTGTTTGGGGTGCATACTAATGTTTTATTAAATATTGTTTAGTTAAATATAATTCAACATACCATATATTATTAATTTTTGGTGTAAGTATTGTTAGTATAATTGCTATTAATTATTTGTACTGTACTTTGTAATTTAAAATGTTTATTTTCGGGGGCGTGGCTTGGACGGCGGTGGTAATGGCCGCCTACGCGCCGCACAGGAGCCCAAATTACGGCGCTTACAGTGCTTTGCAGGACGGAGGAGAATGAACGAAAGGTGAATCTGGAGAGAACAGTTTGATGAGGAGAAACGGGTTTGAGCGCTGTTTGGAAGTTCGCTCGTACCTCTCGATGCACGTCCGCCATTTTAGGAATCGGACTCCACGCAGGCTCAGACGGACCTGAAATCAACCCCATCGGAGGTCGAAAATTTCTTCATCTGCCATCTGAGGTGAGCGCTTGGCTGCATATAGGGATCCGACACCTCTACCTGGGCTTTTTATGGAGGAATTTGCTTCACCGGGGAAACAATGTGTTTCCTACTCGGGGGACGCCTGACTTCAAAATGGCGCAGCGTTCAGTGCGCGATGCCTCATAACCTGTCTCCCAGCCTGTGATTCTCATACCAATGTCCAGCGCAACGAGTCTACTACTCGTGGGGATAAAGTTCAGCCCAAGTTGTCATGCTGGCCACTCATCGATTCCTGATGCCTGAAAAGAAGCCCATGTCCACCCATGAATGCCTGACCTTAAGATGGCGGAATTAGAGACTGCTCTCTACATTGCCATTATCAGTGTTTAATACCACAGAGCGCCTAGGAGAAGTCTTAGGAGAAGGCGGCTGCAAGCGCTACACGAGTACTACCCGAGCACTACGACAGAGCCTAGGTAAAATGTGTGTTTCACCAGCAGGGTAACTTGACCAGCCAGTACCCTGAAGGCAGATCCATGTCTGCACAGCGATTCATATCTGCACAGCGATTAATGCGGCATTAGTGCGGAACCAGCGAACATCGTCACTAACAACTGTACCACTAAGGGTCTCCACGCTACGGTGCCTCGGTGCCGCTGCACCACGCTGCTGAACAAATATTTGTTGTCGCCACGCTAACGCCAAGCTGTCACCACGTTATTGGTCTGGTCAAACATTTGAAATACCGACTAAACCACCAGAGAAGTAAGGATTTGAAAAAGTGCAAAAAGTGCAAACAGGAACATTCAAGTGACCAAAAGAGAACTGTGACTTCTCTCTTTGCATCCTCAGTACGGCCAATTGTGACGAACTCAAGACTAGCTAATAATGGCGGAAAGGGACCCCAAAAACAAGAAGGTTCACCCAGAATCCTCCATTTCTGACTCACCCATTAAGAACAAGGGGGACATATGTAGCACCTTGGACATGATCCTAAAAAAATTGGCAGACGTACATGACCTATTACGATCCACAAAAAGCAACACCGACTCGATGCAACTTGAACTTACCGCAAGCAGAGCGGATATGAACACCCTGAATCTCCGCCTAGATGAAGCTGAACAGAGGATTAGCGACAACGAATACAAAGCCTCAAGTAGTGCTAAAACCATCCAGCACCTCCAATCTACGGCCAATGATCTCAGACGCCAGACTACTGAATTAGAAGATCGCAATAGGAGAGGCAATGTACGCATCTTCGGGGTGCCGTAGAATTCAGAAAAAGACTCGTGTGTCTCTTTCCTGGAAGCGTGGATTCCAACAGTCACAGGGATCACGTTCCAACACGGGCTGGAGCTGGATAGAGCCCATGGAGTGTCGACATTCTTGCCGCGAACGACGAAAGGCCCTCGATCTCTCATATGCAAACCTCTCAGGTACCAACATGCGGAAGCCATCCTTCAGTTAGCAAGGAATAATCAAAACATCACCTGGGAAGGTAACCGCATTACTTTCACGCAAGATTACTCCAGAGAAACAGTGCAACTACGAAGGGGTTTCCTGTCCCTACGGGAGAAACTAGGAGCTACAGACATCCAATTTTCCTTTGCAGGTCCAGCAAAATTCAGGATCACAGACCATGGGCGGACATACTTCTTTTCTAATCCCCATGACTTATCAAGTTATCTAAATGACTCACCACAACAAGAAATGGACTTGTCAGGAGGTCCTTCTAATAAAAGGAAAACCGAGTCTCATGACAAAGGAAACCAGGAATAATAACAGGAGCTACTACCTACAGGTTTGATCCGTTAGAGTTCCCTACACTCTCAACCTGCCATGCCTACTCATGGATGTCCACCTTTAATTGGCCCTTCAGCTACGTGGCTCACAACCTATAACATAGTTTTTTCTGCTCCACGCTTTGCAACGTTGGTTTATTTGCCTGGTAGGAGAGATATTACTTTTTCTACCAATCTTCTAGTAACGCCTGTCTTGTTGCTTTTGCTTTGTTATGCTGTTAATCCTACCAGCTGAAAGAACAATATTCATATATCCTATCTACAAGGTGTACTCCTAGTCACTGTGTTAGTCGATGGGTTTTACACACATGCTCCTCCGCCGGAGGGAAACTTCTATCTGAACCTTGTTGAGGTTACTTTCTTCTTGAAATTAGTTATATCTAGGAGGTTTACCTAGCGTATAACCAAGTTATTACTTCTCACGCTCATAAGTCTAGAGATATGAGTCCTGCGACACTGTTTTAACTATCTATGCACGTTCCTGTGTTGAGCTTAGACAGTACTGCCGTTGCAGCTCTTATGTTCGAGTTTTGGGAGGGGAGGGGGGAGAGGGAGGGGAGATGGGATGGGGGTGAAGGGTTGGGTGAGGGAGGGTAGGGTTGGGGTGATGGGGGGAACTGTTTGACAAAAGGGGAGTAATTACGGATGTTTCAGTTGTGTTCTTGCTGTGCTCTTTTCTTTTTTCTTCTGACCTTTTCCCTTCTGCTTTACTTTCCACTCTCTGCTGCCACTATGCGCTTTCACTATCTACGGCTCACAAACAGCATGGGTTATTATTTAACATACGGCCCACTTCACATGCCCGGTTACAGAAGACGTAAGCGAAACACTTAACTCAGGTGTCTTATGGTGCCTTACCCAACCACATAACACCATTAGTCAGTTCCTCATTAGCAAACGGTCTGCAGCTTGCTCATCACCTACCCGACTCATATCATGGCTCCAGATAAAGGTTTAGCAGCTTCTCTGAATGTAGTCTCACTGAACGTTAAAGGGCTTAATCACCCAGTTAAGCGTAAAAAAAACCTTGACTATATAGCTAAAACTAAAGGCGATATAATCCTACTACAGGAGACTAAGCTATCCCTGGAGGATGCTGAATTCTTCAAACAGCACTGGATCTCCCACACGCGTTGCTCCACAGCTGCTCACAAAAAGAGAGGGGTGATCACTCTTATTGCTAAGAAATCAAATTTGGCCCTGATATCTCACTCAACCGACTCTGAGGGCAGACTAAGCATTGCTCACCTTCAAAGAGACGAGGACCATATATACGTGGCAAACATATATGGACCCAATACTGCTCTCCCTGGATTCTGGAAATACGTTTCAAAGGAATTAGAGATCATTCCCCAAGATGAGCTCCTGGTAATGGGCCGGGACTTCAACCTCCCGCTTGATCCCCTTCTAGATAAGCAATTTAAGTGTGCATACCACCCCTCATGCTCTCAGGAAGCGTTGTTACAATTATGTTCTAAATTCCACCTACATGACTCGTGGCGTCTCCAACACCCAGATGGACGTGACTACACCTTCTACTCCCCACCACACAATTCTTACTTGAGAATAGACTATTTATTGATATCAAAACCCTTCACACACCTTATTGATGAAACGGGTATAGCCCCTATCTTGGTGTTGGACCACGCCTGTATTCACATGAAACTGGCGGGCTCACACACACTTATCCCCCCAAAGCGGTGGCGCCTCACGAGGAGATCTTGATGGTCCCGGAAAACAAAAAACTGATAGAGCAATCGATTCAAGAATACTTTGAAATAAACTCCCGCCCAGAATCGGACGTCTCGACGGTATGGGACGCCTTTAAGGCCACAATAAGAGGGACTCTCATAGGAATCAGGTCCCGAATGAACAAGGAGTTGAACTCGGAACTAGACTCCCTAGAAAAAGAAATCAGACAATTGGAGACCTTCCACTCCTCTAACCTAAATGACAAGGCGAACGTCGACCGCCTAACAAACCTGAAATATAAATATAATGCCATTCTCAGTAAGCGCGCAGGGGTATGGATGAATAAATTCAAGGCGCAGAAACTCTGTGAGGGTAACAAGGCAGGGAAACTCCTGGCGTCCTATCTTAAGCACAAAAAGAAACAATTCCACATCACCTCTATTAAAGACCAGTCCAACACCACCTTCACCAAACAGAAGGATATCCTCCGCACCTTCCAGTCCTTCTATGAGGATCTCTATAAGAACAAAAAACAATTTGACTTAGAGGAATGCACTAAACACTTAAACTCAATCCACTTACCTAGGTTATCTGAGGCTGATAAGATTAAATTAGGGGCTCCATTCACACTAAAAGAAATTTCGTCAGTGGTTAGAACGCTAAAGAGTAATAAGGCTCCAGGGCCAGACGGCTTTACGGCTAATTTCTATAAGACTTTTGAAGACCGTCTTAACCCCTTACTCCTCAACTTGTTCCAATCTTTTTCAATTAATAGCAGAATCACCGCCACAATGTGCGAGGCAACAATAATAGTTATACCAAAATATGGGAAAGACCCATTGCTGCCAAAGAACTTTAGGCCAATCTCCCTCATAAACCTAGATTGTAAGATTTATGCGAAAACACTAGCCTGCAGATTGGATTCCATCTTGCCATCCCTAATCAGTAGCTCACAAGTGGGGTTCTTAAAGCACCGGCTCTCTAACGACAACATAAGACTCCTTTGCAACGTGCTAGAGAAGTAAAAAATCTCTGATGCCCCAGCAGTAGCAATTACACGTGACGCTGAGAAGGCGTTCAATAGGGTGTCATGGCCCTTTCTGCGTCAGTGCATGCAGATTTTTAATTTGGAAGATGCTTACATTAACATGGTTATGGCGCTGTATGCCTGCCCATCTGCGAGAATTGCCATAAATACTTCTCTCTCTGAACCCTTCCAACTCGAACAAGGTACTAGACAGGGTTGCCCCTTATCACCCGCTCTTTTCCTATTAGCCTTAGAACCACTTCTACGCGATATACAGCAGAACAACAACATTAGCGGAACTGCATTTGGTGAAAGAAGAGTAAAACTAGCTGCTTATGCAGACGACATCTTGGTAGTCACTGAACAGCCAGAGGTCTCTATTACAGCTCTGATGGAATCTATTGACTCATACTCCACACACTCCGGTTATAAGCTCAACCGAGATAAATCGGAAGTTAAACCTCTTAACATCTACACCTACAAAGAAATGTTGGGCACATCGGGACTCATTTGGCAAAATAGCTACATCAACTATCTGGGGACTGAATTTGGATGCTCCATCTTAGAGACCCTCTGGCACGACGAAACCCTGACACTCGAAAAAATTAAAAAACAACTAGATGGGTGGTCACCACGCTTCATCACTTGGTGGGGCAGAATTGAGACCATCAAGATGATGATCGCACCGCTGGTAAACTACCTAATCTCCATGCTCCCTCTGATGTTATCCCAAGACTTCCACCAGAAATTAGACAAAGCTCTGTCTAACTTTCTATGGAAAGGAAAAAAGTGCGTATCAGCCTTAAAAAACTTAGACTAGATAAGTCCGTTGGCGGAGTCAATCTCCCTGATTTCAAAAGATATCAAATAGCCTTCTTAGCTAAACAAGGCTCTTATTGGCTGTCCCCACCTCTGGACTGTTCGCCTGTGTGGTTAGAAATAGAAAAAGCTCTCCTGGGAGATATCCACCCCATCTCGATCCTGTCAATGAGGGCGAATCAAATCCCTTGCTCGAAATCCATCTTCACTAACACCAAGCTAGCCCTACTTAAAATTGACAAGCTGATGGACTCGACAATAAGGAAATCTAGATGGGAATCGATTTGGAATAACCCTATCATCACATACAAGGGGAAACCACTGTACATTCGTTCTTGGATACGGGGTGGCGTTCTCTTACCCCACCAATTATATGATGGTGCCTACCCTCTGCCCTTTTCAGGAATCCAATCAAAATTTGGTATCAAGTCCTCCGATTTTTATACCTTCCAGAACATAAAAACGGCCATTACAAAAGCGAGTTTGTCTCCTACACCCCCAACCCTTCTTACATTTTTATCCAGCTTAAATAAACTAGGACACCAGGTCTCAAGGATATACGAATTGTTAAGCCCAAAATCCTCCAGACTGAACGAAAAAGCTACACAATTCTGGTTCTCCATCGCCTCCTTCCCAATCTCTGAACAAGAGTGGTCCACGGCATGGAAATCCTGTATGAGTCATCAAATAAGCCCTACTTTATCACAAACGAAGTTCTGGCACATGCACAGGGTCTTCTGGACGCCCGCTCGCCTATATGCACACAAAATTTGCCCTGACGCATTCTGCTGGAACTGCAGACACGCAGAACGTAATTTAGAACACCTTGTCCTCCACTGTGACTGCGTCTCATCCTATTGGGACAGAGTTCTCAACTTCATCCACAAATTGTTCAATATCACGCCTCCCAAAGAACTCCCCTATCTAGTTTTTGGATTTGCTAAGGAAACACAACTCTCTGAATCGGACAGAGCCCTGTTGGACCTCCTACTCATGACGGCAGTTAAAATCATCCCAAATAATTGGAAAGACACCAAAAAAGGCTAGCTATGCCTGCTGGCTTAACTGGGTGATTAACCTCCAGGGGGCAGACAACATTACTCTCCAAAACACACCCTGGCGACCCTCCAGAAGGAAAATGTGGAACTCACTGGACATCTACTTTAACTCCCACAGACCTCCGTTAAACCTCCAACTCATGTCATTCCCCGAAGTCCCTACAGTTTCGGACAAACACACATGGTACATCATCACGGAGTATGCTGTAAAAGGCGGTACCGTTTTTGCTGCATAGTGGCGGACTTCTTTTTTTTTTCTTCTTCTTCTTCTCCTTGCTCTCTTTCTCTTACCTGTCTTCACGCTCTTCTTTCCTTCCCTTCTGTTTTCTTTTCTTTCTGACCTCAGTATCGGCAAGGCCTCTTGGGATAATTGTGTTACTAGACAAATGCCGGACACACCTGAATGTACAATGTACCCATGATTCACTTCTCTAATGCCTTTTTGATTGTCATGCTCTCACCAGTTGATACTAATTCAGTTCAGGTGTGCTCTCACCTACATATGGAATGTTTTCATGTCTTATGCTGTTGTACTGAAATATCCAATAAAATTTCTTGAAATAAAAAAAAATGTTTATTTTTATTTTTTAAGTAAGGTTCCACTCTGAATCTGCTCACCTCAGTTATCTGATTTATAGTAAATTTTTTAGAGCTAGCTCAGCGTGGATGGCATTGTGCTAATCCTTTACGTAACACTTTGCTAGAAAAATACTTAACACTCCCCTGAGTTTTTGCTTTCTGACCTCCCGGTTTTGACTCTGTTTTCACTGGCGTAGTGTTTCTGCGCACTTTTCTCACTGATGATCAGTGGTAAAGTGCAAGTGCTCCTGTGGTAAATTGTGTTATGGATTGGTGTTTCCATGATAGGATATTTGATTTACTTGTTAGTCCCTAGTAAAGGGCACTGAGTGTGCCAGGGCCTGTGAATCAAATGCTACTAGGGGCCCTGCAGCACTGATTGTGCCACCCACGTGGGTAGCCCCGAAAAGGTAACTCAAACCCGCCATGCGGAGTCTGCTTGCAGTTTGTAACTGCCATGTCGACTTGGCCAGTGCACACACTTGCCAGATCCCCCCTTCCCTTTTCTTACATGTCAGCCACCCCTAAGGTAGGCCCAAGGTACCCCTGTGGGCTGGGTGCAGTGTATGTGAAAGGTAGGACATGCCCTGCTGTGTGTGGCATGTCCTGATAGTGAATTACGGCCAATCTCGTTTTTCGCTATTGCAAGGCTACCTGTTCCCCATAGGACCAAATGGGGAGTTCGTTTATGACATCTTATAAACATAACTGGCCCGGGGAACTAGGTAGGAAAATAAACTTTAGTATGCCTGAACTCAGAATCTAAAGATGCATCTTTTAGTGAAGGTGATTTTTACATTCTGTGTTTGAAAATACCACTTTTAGAAAGCAGATATTTCCTTGCTCAGTCATCCTATGTGCCCTGCTGGAATATGGATTGCCTGTCTAGGTTTTGGATGGCAGAAGGCTGGGAAGCAGGAGTGGCTCCAGATAGTCTATGTGTGTCAGGAAAGGGCTCTATAGACCTGGGCTGCAATTGGGGAAGGGGGAGAGATTGCCTTGCACCTCAAAGGGCCTGGCCTGCCTCTGACCATGCCGTCTACTCCTTCTGCCAGGAAGACACACCAGAGAAGTCAGAACTGCTTCTGGCCTGGCCCAGACACGCTCTGCCTAAGAGATCAAATGATTTTGGGGTATAAATATTGGGGCCCAGACACCTGAACTTTAGAACTCTTTTGGACCAAGAAGACTGCCAAGAAGAAGAGCTGGAGAAGCGGTGAGGAGGAACTACCACATTGCTGTGTGCTTTGCTGTGTTGGCCTGCAGTGGCTGCTTCTGTCCTGGGCAGTGAAAGAGCTGGAATGGACTTTCTGCAATCCACCTTTGTGAGTTTCTCCAAGGGCTTGAGGTAGAGCTTGCCCCCGGTTCAAGAAGTCTCTGGAACAGCAAAGACTTCAAGCTCTTCTGCCCTCAGCACTGGGGACTGTGTTTTGTGCTGCAACAGAAGAAAGCAACCCTAAGCGGTCTACTCGCCGTTGCTGACTCAGTGTCCTGAAGGCACCGCAGAGGCCACCGCCGCAATGCCACACCGCGACCCTGGTCTCACCGACGACTCCTGCTGACACCGCCACAGAGCTGCTGCTCGCACCACCACCTGTGAGCCCCGCACTCCGCACCTCCTCACTTCACGACGACGCCTTGGTATCCCCGACGACCACGCTCCTTGCCGAAATCGACGCCGCTGCTTGCACCATGGTTCGAGGACACTGCTCATAAAGTTACATGATGCACTGCTCTTATTCCACACTGCAGCCTTGGCCTACCGACTCTGGTGCCAACAACTCCAGTTCATCAGCCGACAACAGCGCTTCAGCAACGACGATGCCGCTGCTTATACCACGACCTGCCAGCACCGCGACGAGCACCACATTCACTTCGCACCGTGACCTTGGTCTCACCGACGACACCATCTGACGCTGCTACTGAGCCGCTGCTCGCACCGCGACCTGAGGGCACCACACGTTGCACAGCTGTACTTCGCACCGCAGCACCAGACACCTGCCGATGCCAGTGCTCCTGACTTCAACAAAGAGGAGTTCGATCTGCAACAGGTGTGAATTCGAGGGCCCGACGACTCCTGCACCGACCTCCGGAACAAACGCCTGTGGACGCCGTGCTTTCGGAAGCTCAATGAGAGGTCGCCGACGCCCTGCATTTCTAAAAGGTACTGTTTGCGGGTCTTCCGACACTGTGGTTGGCTTGCGACACTGCGGTTAGCCAGAACGGATGTACATCAGTACAGCGCGATCATTTTGATCGCGGTACTTTACAACGCTGTTTTCACAACGCAAGTCATTACAACGACTTGCGTTGGAGGGCGCTGGATTGAGGATTAATTTAATTTTCTATTACAACTCCAGCCCACGTAACAGTAGGGAAGGTGTTGGAATAGAAAATCAAACTATTTCTTAAGCAAGAGCGCCATCCAGCGCAAGTTGTAATAATGACTTGCGTTGTAATGGCTGCGCCATAAAGGTTGTGCGGTGTAAACACCGCGTTGTAAAGGATGTTTCCTACTAGAAATGTTTGGATTTGTTTGCTCACGATTCCGTGATAGCCACGGACGAAGCTGTCAACATCAAGGAACTGTTTTTCAAGCATGTTTTGATAACCGAAGATTTGTAAATACTGTATTGTGGAATTTTATTGTTTTTTATCTTGTCATAAGTATATAAAAATATTGAATATTTTTCTAAACTGGTGTGGTGTCCTTTTGTATTGCTTACACTGTATTACTGTTGGTTATGTGCAAATGCTTTACACACTGCCTCTAAGATAAGCCTGACTGCTCCTGCCAAGCTACCAAGGGGGTGAGAAGGGGTTAATTTAGGAGTGTAACTCCCTTATCCTGACTAGAGTGGTAGTTTCTGTCTGGATTTGGCACATGCCCTAGCCTACCAAAAATCTCATTTCTAGCACCATTAATATATTAAATGTGGTTTGGAAGTTTTCCCTTTAATCAATGTTACACATGGAGACTTAAAAAACTTCTTATCTCCGTTTGATGATAACTCTTTCAAATAGTTTTTAATTCAATTCATTTTGAAAACTTTACCAAGGATCTGAAGACTAGAAGAGTGAAAAATTATGCCCAGGTGACATTTGTCATGCCTAGGAGTCTCTAACATTTGTCAAACCAATGCCACTGTATACAAGAAAATGTGATTTGTCGACAATACTCAGAGTTCACGATGAGGTCGGATGCATCTGCTCAGAAGCCACCATTCATATTCCCAGGAACTCAGATTAAAAGAAAGTACAGTCACCTTCCTCCAGATAATTACTGCTGAAGGAAAGAGGGACTTCCACACCAACCAGATTCTTCTGCCACTCAAGAGGGTATTTGATGGTTGACTTTAGGCTCCATGGGGACTGGCAGAAACATCCACTTAACAGTGTCATCATTTTATACCATAAATGGGCAAGCACAGTCCCAGGGACTGCTCCTATCTAGCACATGCATGGTTAAAAGCTCCAGTAAACCTGTGCTCATGAACCCTTGGACCGCATGCAAAGCACCGATTATTAGTGTCCCAAGTTACCGAGCATACACTTCCACAGACCCAGAGAGGCGTCTCCTGTTAGGTAGTGTGGAACACTTCACCTGGGCCCCCAGTCACAGCTCCAGCAGTCTAAGATAATGGATACCATTCACGACCTTAAGTATCACAAAGTGCTCAGGACAACAATCCACATTTCCAGGGAGGCTTACCCTCCTTGGGTGGGATGGAAAACTCTGACTTGGTCTATAGCTTTAGCAGACCCAGGGTTTGGTCCTCTTGGCCTGGGCTCCATTTGCGTGGCCCATAGTGGCATAAAAAGTCAGGGGTTCCACAGAACCAAGGTAGGCCCCTAGTCAGTCCAGCAATCCCAGGAAGGACCCCTGGGCAGAAGATTCATTCACCTACCCATGTGTAACAAAGTGCCTAGAACAGAGTCCCTCAGACCTGAGGCTTCCCTCAGGTCTGTGGAGCCCTCAAATCAGGTCATTTTTAATTTATTTTTCATGTATGAAGATGTCCTTTGGAGGAGGTGAATCACCTTCAGTTAATCCTCCTGTGGTGAAGCCTAAAAATCAAGGTTGTCTGCAGAAGAAAGGAAACTATGGTGCTAAGCAGAATATGACCGTTACTCTCTTTCCCAGTACCGTTCCCTCATGGGTCCATTGCCAGTGCTCTGACTGAGGAGCACAATGAGAATACATCATTAAGGGTACTGATGGAATCATGTTGCTCCTGAATAGATCCTGAAACTTGGGTGAGTAGAACTTGACAGCAGGTGCGGAGCCCGGATTATCATGAAACCCTAGGGAACCTATCTGCCTGCCATGGGTGGCATTATGTGGTGTCCCATGGCTGCCTGCAAACAATCCCTCAGGCATGAACTGAGTGGCCACTGCATGCCTCAAGCTGTGGGTTTAGACTCCTACTGCACAGGCTTTGGTCTTGAGTCTGGGAAAGGTTGTGCCCTTGCAGTCCTTGGGCAAAAGTGGCCATCTCCCAGGGACACTGCTTAGCTCAAGGGTTAGTCTGGCTCCCTACACTTCAGCATCTCCCTATGACCTCAGATCAAACTTGGCAACCTGCTGCTTTTAGGCATATTATTAAGTGGAAGAACAGAAACTATCCAGGATTCCCTCAGAGAGAGTTCAAGAGATTTGATACCATCAAGAGGTAAATGGGTGGAGTCTGTACAGTCTGCACCAGATGATTCAATAAGGGGGGATGGTCGATTAGCCAGGAGGATGGATCTACTCCACAGAACCACCACCTATGTGCACCCAGCCTGTGCAGGAAACATTTCCTCCATGGCAGTGCACCACAATTGACTCCGGCTCACTTGGGAAGGCTTCTGAGGCAAATAGTTCTCTGCTCTGCCGGAGTTTGTTAAAGTCCCAACAGAAATTTTGCAGTGTACACTAGGCCAAGGAAGATTGACTGTCTTTGCAACTTGCTCTATGAACTGCTGTAGCCCCTCTCATGGGGTACTTGGGATGGGGCTCCTACTCCTGGCATGAATGTCGACTGGGACAGATTGTTCTCTGTGTACCTTCACCATATTGCACAGCTAGGTGGGTAGACACAGACATTGGTAACAAAGGTGTTTAGCAATGCTAGTTACCCATCTTATACATCTTAACCCCTTCTGTGCTCCCGTCGGCCGACAGGGGCACTCCCTCCCTGGTGCTGCCAACGACCGTTGGCCAACGCAGCCCCACCCACCCTTTAGAATGCCTGCACCGCAGCAGAATTGCCACGGCGGTAAAGGCATTAAAACAGAGAATAAGACGTTCAACATGTGCAGGTCCATAATCGATGATAGTGAAAATATTCAAACTAAAATATTGAGGGCCAAAATGAAGAAGGGTTCCATGGGAGAAGCTCCTTAACATAAATCTGTTGGTCCTAAGAGATGGGTGATTGGCATTCGAAAGGGACAGGTATTGGCTTCCATTGCCATTAACCTATCAAAAGGGATTCAGGTTTAGAGATTCAAGCCCAGAGTGGAAGATATGGGTGCACACAAACAATCCGAGTCAAGCTAGCAGGAGGGTTCTCTTTATTAATGAAGGATAGGGTACAACTGAATGGGTTTACACTGAGAGAGGGCTGTTATGCTGGTGTGGCATGGGCTTTTGCTGGTCCTTTAATGTCTGGGCAAGATGCTTAGAAAATCTCATGCTGGATCAAACCCAAATAAGTAGCAGGCCTTCAAAGTGAACAGCCTCTGGCATGTTGGAACAATAAAGGTAACGGAAGGCAGCAAGTCAGATCCTACACTTGATAGGCATTGCCTCTAAGAGCTAGGTCAGATGGCTGGGGCACAACGTGGGGGTGGAGACAGTGCATGGCTAAATGAGGTGTCTCCCTCACAGGAAGCAGTGACTCTGATGCCAGCTGGCTTTTCCTTTGGATTGCACCAGCTTCAGTGGCTGCCTCTGCCCATTCCTCTCTCCTGGGTGCGGGATTGGCATTTTGCCACAGTCAATGCCTAACAACTGACTTAGAAGTGCTATAGACCAGTGAGATACAATGGTTTTGCTCAAAACAAAGCAAGAAGGAATTCCAATGCAGGTGATGACACAATGTGATTTCTTACCAGTTTTCAGATGATGTTATTGACAAACCTAGGAATATGATGGCTAACGTTATCAAAAAAAGTCAGCTACTGGAAATATTTCAATGGATGGTATAATTGCAATGTATGCTGAAAATTCAAAGAAATCAAAAGGCATGTCTCTAATAAGCACAAAGGATTCTGTTTGAACCATGTTGCTAAAAGTGTGACAAAGAGGCTGAATCCTACATCACATCAATCCGCCCAATGTAAACTACAGTAGCTAGTTTGGTTTTGAGACATGTCCAATAAAAATTGGAGTCTCTCAACATACTAACCCCAGAGTGCAAAAAAACACTGTGGGGCATATTATCAAGGGGGTTTATCTCCGCTTTTTTGGCTTTAAAAGCCAAGAAAGCGGAGATAAAATTATCTCCCTATTACCTAGCTGTCGCTAACACCAGTTAGCGACAGCTATTAGGAGATAGCGACCATCTTGGGCCCCACTTTGCATGTCAGTGATATTTATCACTAATGACATGCAAAGTGGGCGTGCCAAGATGTTAGCGACTGGAAACAGTCGCTAACATCGCTATCTCCTATTACCAACTTTTGGAGATATTCGCGCTAAGCGCGAATATCTCCAAAAGCTAACACCTGCCCTGAGCAGTTCTTAGCCATGTTATCCAATGGGAGGTGGATAACATGGCTAAGAGCATTAGCTCGATAATGCATGAATATCGCTGACTTTTCAGCGATATTAATGCATTGCGGCCGTTTTTTATCGCATTCGCGATAAACCTTGGTAATACCAAGGTTTATTTGCGATAAAAATCGCCGCAGCTCAGCTGTAATTTTTGTCTCTAACCAAGCAATAGCGATAATTATCGCTATTGCTTGGTAATATGCCCCTAGATTTTTAGCTCTTGCTGTCAGTAAACCACCAAAATTATGTGCTCATGAAGAAATAATACTGCTGATTGAACTCAAAAAGATATATGAAAACAAAAAAAACATCAATGTGCTAAAATATATTCAAAATACAAAATATATACTACATAAATATAATTAAATAAAAATTAAATGTAAAAAAACAATCAATAATGTACACAATTAAAAACAACTTTAAAAATGCATTATTTATTTAAAATAAAACAAATGTATTCTGTCTTTTTAGATACATATATATATATATATATTCCACAAATGTCCCTTCATCCAGGAACGTAACAGGAGCACGCTCAGGCTTAGATTTTAAAAACATTTATTTCATCTTGCATGACGCGTTTCAGCCGCCAGGCCTTTATCAAATGCTGTGTGATGAAAGCCGATCATTAATGTTCCGATGTTTAAATAGCTCATGACGCTCCCCCTCTTTGGGTGGTTTTTAAAATCTAAGCCTGAGCCTGCTCCTGTTACGTTCCTGGATGAAGGGACATTTGTGGAATAATTTACTACATGCAGGCCAAATGCACGAAGGAGGCACCCATCACGTAAGGAGTTCGGCAGTTTGCCTTCAATGGCACCCTCTACAGGCAGGACAATGGTATTGCAATCGGTTCATGTTTTCCTCCCAGTTTTGCGAACATATTCATGGGCTACTGGGAACGTGAGATCTTTGGCAGCAAAGTACTTTCCAGAAAGTCATCATGTGGCTACGCTTCATAGATGACTTGTTCATCATATGGAGGGGCTCCAAGGAGGATGCTGAGAGATTAATTGACAAACTCAACACCAACAGGTACAATATCTTACTAACAGGCAGCATCAATGCGGACAGGACTGACTACTTTGATGTATGTCTGGTCAATAAACAAGACACGGTTTGCACCTCTCTCTTTCGGAAGGCCACAGCAGGTAACAGCGTCCTGCATGCCCTCAGCAGCCACCCAGAAGCACTCAAGTGTAGTATACCTAATGGCGAACTGCTAAGGGCCAAAAGGAATTGTGACAGCACTGAGGCATATACGGAAGAGAGGGACAACATCATTGAGAGATTTTGCTCTAGAGGTTATCCCAATTGGGTTCTCAATAAGGCCAAAGACCGAGCAGAAGGGGTGAAAATAACTCAGAATCACATAAGGTCAACACATACTTGCCAAACACTGGGACATTTTAAAAACTGACAGTGTCCTGTGTACTAGTAGAACAGAGAGACCCACTATCACGTATCGACGCAACAGAAACATTCGAGACTTGGTGGTCAGGTCAGGAATGACATACCTCACTATCCCTCCTCTATGAGCCATGGCCTCATTGGATTTTATCCATGCGGCCATTGTAAGGCGTGTAGGCATAGCAAGTACAGAGGTGGTCTGGAATACAATGGCATAACTAAAAGATTGACACAATTTTTGATGTGTAGCACTAGCTTTGTCATATATGCTATTGAGTGTACATTTAAACTGTGGTACATTGGCAGTACGACGCGTACAGCTAAAAAGAGGGTCTTGGAACACATTATAGTCATCACTAGTAATTACCCTAAATACCCAGTCACACGTCACTTTGAAGAGAAGCATTTCTCCAATATTTCTAACCTCAGTTTTCTGATCCTTGGACACATCCCTAAGAGTCCCCGAGGTAGAGACAGAGCACTTACTCTCAGGCAGTGGGAATCCCGTCACATTATAGATTTCCAAACCAAGAGTCCGGAAGGTTTGAATATGGATGAGGAGTTATCCATCCATCTAAGAGAAGGGTCGTAACTTAATCCCTCCTTTCCCCACCCCTATCTTGACTGTTGCTACGGCTGTAGCAGTTTCACATTAGTTTTTTTCTGTTTTACAAATATATTGTATCACATTGTATCTCATGTAACCCTGCTCCCTTCCTTTGTTCTGATGTGCAGCTGACGTTATCAGTTCAATATGTTTTTTGACATACAGTAGTAACATCTGATGCCGTTAACTGATTTTAACCATTTATTTGTTTCTTCTTCTTTTTATGTTTTTTTACAGGAGGATAGGAAGGGGCCCATTCACATGTAGTCACCTGCATGGGCAATCTACCCTTTTCCTCCGATTCGATTGCACATCTGTCACATCCCGTGTTTTTATCTAGCTGTCACCAACAGGTCACTGGTAGGTGCACAATCTTCATTAGCCATTGTTTAGTATTTATGTCACCCACACTTCGTGGGCACTTGCCCGTTACTGTCTTTTTGCCATACCGTATAGTATAGTCGTGTACTCTTGGACCCACATGTGTATGGGCACTTGCCCGTTATGATTTGCTAGTCTTTTTCTGTACCATATCTCTTTGGCATGGATATCGTGAGCACGTGCACTTGCGCTTATCTCTTCCTGTGTAGACATTTGTTGCCACTGGAGACAGTATTGTTGGCCTTGATACCTAGACTGTGGCAATATACTGATATGCGCAATTGCGCTTAGTCTCCGTATGTGTACATGTCTGTGAACAATTCATGAGTGCGTGGGCATACACCTTTTGTAAACTATTCTAGTGGTTATAATCCAGCTGCCAGGAGTGCTTCTATCTAACATACCTTAATCAATGGCACACGCAATAGACCCGCAATTTTCAGCTATTTTGCTGCATTGAAAATGTACTTACTGATTACGATTTTACCATTCTAAGATGGCTGCCATAGCCAGTGGGACTGTGAGAGGATAGTGTCCTCTGATTATGTTGATTTTTTTATCGTGAAAAACGTTATCATTGTCTGTTTCATTGTGCAATTTCACATGTGATCAAGGCTCTCGCCAACATTGTGTGTTGCCTGGATTCTTCCTGAGAACATACTACATTGACTCTTGGTTTTGGATATATATGTATCTATTCACTGAAAAAACCATAGGTTTTACACCAGTTATAGTTAGCTGGAAATTTTACTCGCATAAAACCATTGAAATTCCCACGTTATAGTTAGTTGGACTTACTATAACTTGCGCATGCAATGCACTGCTGATGACGTCACATATTACATCACTCATGACATGGTCAGTGACATCACTCATGACATCACTGATGACACCATCCAGTGAATGTGTGTCTTTTTGAAAAATAAATATTAGTGAGTAATGTTTAAATATTTAAATATATGTCTTAATGTTTCACTTTGTGTATAAGTGGCTGCATGGGTTGGTGAGTAGCTACATGTGTAGGTATATGGGTTATTAGATTTTTTTAATATCAATATGAGTGTCTATATGTTTGGTGGGGGTGTTACTTAGCACATAGATGCATGAATGACTGACTCTCTCTTTGTATGTGTTTTGAAGACAGCATATGTGCAGGACTGTATGGGTGGATGAGTGTGTATATGAGTGTGTTAGTGACTGAATGACTGTCTCACTAGTGTCTTTATCAGTAACTACATATGTTTTAATCTAGTATATGTGAATATTGATGTATATAAGTGAGTATATGTGAGAGTGAGGGATTCTAAGAGTTCCTGTTTAAATTAGTACGTGTTTCTATAAGTGATTGTTTAAGAGAGTAAGTATGTGTAAGTTTCCTTAGAAGTAAAGTGGTAGTGTGTGTGTAGCTGTATATGCTAATGAATGGATGTTCAATAGTTTATTTGCATGTGTGAGTATGTGTGTGAGTAACTTTTGGATGCCTGTCAGTATGTAACAGGATGTATAGGTGTATCACTACATATGATGAGTGAGTATATGTATGAGTGACTATATAGAACTGTTGCTGAATGAGTGGATGTATATATAGATGGTGGAATTATTGAATTGGTTGTTGTAACTGGTATGGGTATCTCAATTTTTTTGAAAATTTTAGTTTCTATTTTTGAATATGTGTTTCAAGGGTTAAAGTACAGTGAAAGGAGGTCTGTCACTCTGTCACAAGGATGGTGTCATCAGTGATGTCATGAGTGATGTCACTGACCATGTCATGAGTGATGTAATATGTGATGTCATCAGCAGTGCATTGCACGTGCAAGTTATAGTGAGTCCAACTAACTATAACGTGGGAATTTCAGTGGTTTGATACGAGTAAAATTTCCAGCTAACTATAACTGGTGTAAAACCTATGTTTTTTTCAGTGAATTTAATAGGTTTTTTAAATGCTAATTCCTAACTATAACTGGTGTGAAACCTATGGTTTTTTCAGTGAATTTCATAGGTTTTTTAATAGCAAATCTCTATAGGTATGAAAAGTAATAATTTTTATAACGAATTTTATATTGTGTAAATATGTATTATTTTTTTTCTTATTGTTTGCCCCGGGGCGCTCCCGGGGTGCGTACCGGTCAACGCACGGGTGAGCGCAATGTTACGGCGCGCCCCGGGGCACGTATCGGGGAGCGTCCCGAGAGCGCTATTCCCGCGAACAAAAACAACATCATGACGTCTCGCGTAGTCGCGTCATGCGTCATATGACGCACTGCGTAAGCGCACCCGGAACCACGCGATCGCATACGATCGCGCAACATCATGAAGCGCTTACGCAACGCGCCCCGGGGCACGTAGCGTAAGCGCGTCAGGTCATGTGATCTGAAAATAACACTTTTCATTGGTGCAGATCAGTTTTGGTTTCCAAATGATGAAAGCTTGGATCATGTGATTTGAAAATAACACTTTTCATTGGTCCAGAACACTTTTTTTTCAAATGATGAAAGCCCCCACCTTTTTCCTCACTCTGACTTTCTACTTTGAGAGAGGAAGACCTGTATCTGATTCTGACAATGGCATCATTAGTAGCTGCAGCTGGTGGACCCCCTCAACCACCACAACCACCTAGAAAGGAAGGACCATCATCCCAGTTCCTTGTCCCTGAACAAGAAGAGGATGAGGAGGAAGAACAGGAGGAGGAGGAACAACACAGGCAACTTTTGCCTGAAGAGCCAAGACAGAGTCACATAAAATAGCATTTTATTTGGGACTTCTTCTCCCACCCTCCTGGGCAGAAGAAAGTGAATGCCCCTAAGGTTAAGTGCCTTATTTGCGGAGATATTCTTTCCAGGGGCAATTCCAAAAAGAAATATTCATTCGGCAACTATACTATGTTGCGCCACATGCAAAGGTGGCATCCTAATAATCTTGCTCAAGCAGAGGTTCGTGCCATGGCGCAAAATCAGAAGAATCCACAGCCCTGCACCTCCTCTGCCAAAGTATCACATGCAGCACCTGAAGGACGGCAAATGGTGCCCTATATTCCACTGTGCTATGGGGAACTAAGCGTGATCCTAATAAGCAATGCGGTGGAAAACCATCAATGTAACCAAAAGAAGAATCAATAAATCTTTTTTGTTTTGCTCCTGTTGAGCCATTTGTAATTCCTTTTTTTGCTGTTCCCCCCAAAAAACACCCAAAAAATTATAAAAGTGTTCAAAAAATCAAAAAAAAAAAGTTCAGAAAAATAATAAAAAAAATATAAAACAACAAAAACATTAAAAAAAAGTTTTTTTCAGAACTACCTCCCATTTTTAAAAAATTACTAAAATTTTTAGCACTCTTGACTTCATTTTTCTCATGGGTTCGCTTCCCTGTTAGCGCAATCAAAAAAAAAAAAAGAAAAAAAAACAAGAGAAGGAGAGCATAAGAGAAAGAGAGAGTATTGTTATGAGACAGACAGCAAGAGGGAGCAACACAGAGGTACTGTGTAATACATAGTAAAACAGTGTAAAAGATATAAGAAAGTGTAAGAGAGAAAATTAAAAAATATAAGGGTGTGAAACAAAGAAAGAGAGAAGAAGAATACTAAAGCAGAGGCACATGAAGAATGTGAGTGGCTGCAAAGAGTAAAAGGAAAGAGAAAAATGATGTACAAATAAAAGGTAATAACGGAACCAGATTTAAATAACACTGGTGAGGGAGAGAGAGAAAAAAGTAGTGTGCATAACTAATGAGGGAGAAATATTGAATTAGGATAACACATGGGGAGTGACAAAGAGAGAGGACAAAGAGAGTAAAGGAAACAGTACCTGAATGGGCTTGAGTAAAACAGCAAAAAAAGATAAGTAATGCAGTGTCTGTGACTTACAGGCAGTCAGTGGGTGTAGGTCGGAGTGTGGGTGTGTAAGGTGTGTCTGTGGGTGTGGTTGAGTGGAGTGTTTTGGTGTGGGTAGAGATGAGGGTGTGTGAAATATGTGTGAGAAGTGTATGAGTGTGGGGTGTATATGTGTTCGATGTATGTGTGTGTATGGAATGTGTGTGTGTGTGTTTGAGGAGTGTGTGTGGGAGGATTTTTTTGTGTTTATGAGGTGTGTGTGTGGTGTGTGTGTGGGGTGTGTGTTACAGGTGTGTATATGTGTTAGGAGGGGGGTGAGGTATATGTGTAGGAGTAAGGTAAATAATTAAGAAAAAGAGAATGAGTGAAGAAGCAAAGGAAGGGAACAGAGGGTAAGTGCAGTAAAGAATAGGGATCAAAAGAAGTTGAATATGATAGGGTAAATAGGGAAAGGGGAGTAAACATGGAGAATAAGAATAAGTGAGAGAAGCAGAGTAAAAACACAGGAGTGAGGTAGATTGAGAAAATGTTAGTGACCTTAAAGCAAAGGGTGATAACAAACTACATTTTTTTAGTCATACTTACCATATAATAAATGTAACTTTAATTTTTTTTACTACAGTTGGTATCTGTGAAAGAGAGAAGAAAAAATACGTTATAATTAGTAAAATATGTATTTTAAATTAAAAGATACAAATGAAGAGGTTAAAAATCATAACACTCTATTTAGAAATAAAGTTAGAGTGAAGAACACAGAAAGGGAAATAAACTAAGGTAGAAGGACAAAAAGAGGGAAAAAGAAATAGAATGAGAGCGAATTACTAAGAGTAAGGCATATAGATTCACTGAGACAGAGGAAGAGAAGAACAGAGAAATGAACTGAAGGGAAGAAAGATACTAAAACAATGTGAGTTAGCAAAACTAAATCAGGAAACAGTAGTAAGTAAAAAGATAATCACTGAGACAGAAAACAGTCTAATTAAGGATGCATTTAGAAGAATGAGGAACAGAAGATAACTGAGAGTAAGTGAAGAATAGTCATAGAGTGAAAGGATGAAGGGAGAGAGGATAATATACAACGATTGAGGGAAATGGACTGAGGAAGTTATAAGGCAGCCACACTAAGAGAAACACTGAGTGAGGTGTAGTACAATGAGTGAGAAAAGGAAATGAGTAAGGGAGCAAAAAAAGGAAAGAGAGGAGAAGACGACTAAAACAGTGGTACTGAGAGAAAATAATTTGGTGATGAAAGTAAAGAGAAGGACATTGAAAGAAAGAAAATCAGGGACAGTAATAGAATCAGAGTAAAAGAAATGGGATCAAGAACGATGAGAGAAGAGCAGTGAAGTTGTTCTAAAAGAAATGATAGAAGGTAGATAAACACAAGTGAACATAAGAAAAGGACAGTGAGGCACTGAGGACATAGAAGTAGTGAACGAAAAATAGAGAGAAGAGGTCAAAAGTAAGGATTAAACAAAGATAAGCAAGGAAGAGTGGGTGATTTATAGTGATAGAGTGCGACAATACTGCTGAGTGACTAAAGAGGAATTACTAAAAGAGCAAAGGAGTAAAATACGGAAAAGGGAAGTAAAGCAGAGAGACTGAAAGCTGAAAAGTTATGCAAGGGAGAGAGGGGATGCACACAGTTGAAATGAGAATGAGGGGTTGTCAAAGAAGTGGAGTAAAGGAACGGGGTTACGGACAGTGAGAGAAAGACATTATAAGTGAGTAAAAAGAGCTGAAAGAGGACGGAAAAAGAAAAGTGAGTGTCAGACAATGGGAATACAATTTAATTTACACAATCCAAAGTATACAATAACTTGTACAACATGTTACAAAGTTTATTTTGCTGTTCTCAGAATATATTGGATTTCACTTAAAAGAGTGAGTTCAAATTACTCATCATATGACAGCGGGACAAAAAAACAATCTAAAAGATTGTGTTTTAAAAAAAAACCTTAGATACTGACAAATCACAAATCTACGCTAATCTTTGATTGACTTACTTTTCCTTGAGGCCAAATACTGTATCATGGTGGTCCTTTTCGCGTTGGAAAGTACTTTGCTGTTCACTTAAAAATCCATTTAATCGACTTTCTAGAAGAAAAGCTCCAAGAACATCTGAAATATTTTCAATATTTTCATATACTCCTTTTTACAGTCATGACTCTTTACTCATTCCTGCACCTTTCCATTAATAGTGTCAGATGTATGAGTATTTGTTCAAATTAATTCTAAGGCACTCTGAAACGATCTTTTTCCCGACGTTCTGAAAGAAAGGCTCTACAACATTTTCCCAAAATTTAAATATTTGTAAAACCATCTCTGACTCACTCATGTTCATCATTTTGTATAATACTAACCTCACTTATTATGAGATCCAATTACAGTACCTATATGACAAGTCAATTTTTTATATTGCCTGGAACACTTTTACTCAGAATATATTTTTAAACAGCAAAATAACCTTTATAAACTACTCCCGTCTTCATATGCCAATTAATTTTACCTAAATTTTGGCTGTAAAAACACTAGGTATGAATTTATAAAGCCAAAAGGCAAACGTTGTTTGAAAGTCAAATGAGTGTCGTTACATCGGGTCCAACCTTTAGAAGTTTTTAAATAGCATGTGTAATGCCCTGATGTTGTAGAAGGACCATCATGAAAAATAATAGCTACAGTTGCAAAGGTTCTTCCTGATATCGATAACTGAGAAGCCACCACATTTTTAATAGAAGTTGTCAATTTAGTTCCATCAGGTCTACATCGTTGGAACATTAAAATGACATAGTGACCATCATTTTGTAGAAATAATGTGGACAGCATTGCAGACTTACATTGGGTACACACCATATTGTGATCCGCTGCGTTAACTAGATTATTAAAAGGCACTGATTTGCAGTCTGGTAAAGTCAAATATATAAATCTTTCAGAGTCTATTCTAGTAGTGCTTGATGAAGCACAGTTATCACAGTCATGTTGCCATTGATAAGAAAGGTTAAAAAGATTTTTTATATCTACTCCTTCATCTTGCAATACATCAAACATATACATTAAAAATTCCTGACAATCCTGCTGAATATTCTGTGAAAATTGATTTTGACCTGAACATATGTCTAGAAGATTTCAAATATCTGAAACACTTTCTATTTTTGCTCTATCACTACTACATTTCTCTAACACAGAATTCAATAAACAGCACAATGTTTGTTCCCGATTTTCGACATTCTGTTTTTGTAAATTTTGAAGAAAAAAAACAACATTAACTACTACATTAGCATAGCAGTTGACACCAGAACTGTTTTCAAACTGAAATCCAACAACATCCTCAACAGAATCCTTTTTCCTTCTGCTCACAATTACAGTTTCATCTACTTTTTGTCTTTTTCTACTACCTCACTGCAATTACTCTAATTTCTTCTTTTTCGGGCTACCACACGTTTTTCAATCAGAGGATATTGAGGCAAATGTGGAGCATACTCTCTTCTTAACCTATTGTATTCTTTAACACAATCTAGATCTGCACAAATCTTTGTTTCATCACACTCAATCAAGTACAATCCTGATAAAGTTCTGACTCGTGATAATGCCACATATGCCATACCCTCTTTAAACACAGAACTTCCAATGTTCACCAAAGCGCTATCTACACTTAAACCTTGAGACTTATGAATTGTCACCGCATATGCCAAACAAATAGGAAACTGTTTTCGGCGAACATATAAGTCTTTCACGAGCAAAAATCTAGCTGAACAACGACAAATTTGTTCTATTTCATAAATGCCATCAAATTTAATTTTTATAATTTCAATTCCATCTCTATTTTTGTAATTCACAAAACCAACAACATGACCCATTGCTCCATTTACCAGACCTCTTTCAACATTTAAATTCCTTCTCAAAATGATACGACAATTTAAACACACATTCAGAGTCTTTTCAAAACCAGCAGTTTTAGATATAGTCTTCTCCAATGAATCCAATTTTGATTTCAAATTTTCTGACAAAATAATGGTTGCTCCCATATGCTCTATTTTATCTATAGCTTCCAGTTTCACTATCTCTTCATTTTCTAACTTCAGCATTTTGTTGTTGAACATGGAACATTCTTTCAGAGTAGGCATCAAACATATGGCAGATTTCTTCTCATTAATTTTCTTAAAAATATTCTCTGGAAGAACAATTAGAAATGAACCGTCCATGTAAAGCTTCTTTCCCTTGTTGACTTATTTTTCCTACTCTTACATCTTGTAAAATATTTTTATAATCTTCATCCTTTGCCTGCCGCATATTTTTAAGCAGTTCTGCATATTTGAAGTTTAACCATATATTAACGTTTCCAATGCTTCCTAGGCACTTCCTGGTATCTTCATGTGTGAGCATTTTGAACACAGGTTGTCCTTTCACTGGAGTCAACTGCAGAAGATCTCCAAAAACAATAATATGTTTTCCTCCAAATAAAACATCATAGTCTGTTCTAAGAATTTCTTGCATTCTCAAATGCACAAAAGCAAGCATTATATTTGACACCATGCTTACTTCATCAATGATAAGAAGTTTCATTTTCTTCAGGACTCTCGAAACTTCGGAACACGCATCTCCAGATAGCTTGTGATATTGCAATTTGTTATCATGCTCCACTGGCAGCATCAGTAAACGATGTAAAGTAATCCCTTTAATATTATGTGCTGCCAGCCCAGTTGGAGAGGTAACAACACAAGACAGCGGTGATTCAGTCCTTTTCTGCAGATAAGATGCAATTGCTTTAATCAGAAAACTTTTTCCAGTTCCCGCTTCTCCACTCACGTACAGTTGGACAGGCTTAAATGATGTACATGAGCACTCTTTCTTCTCATGACTCAATCCATGTTCAACCTGTTCTGTGACCTCGTCATATATCAGTTTCTGCTCAAGGTTTAATTGTTTCACCAAATCTTCTAAATGAATTACATCCTCTTGAGCTTGCTCCATAGCTCTTTCCACTTCATCCATGGCAGTGGCAGCTTCATTTTGGATAATTGGTCCTCCTAGTGGATTCTGACTCAATGAAGCAGAACTCTGACTGCCTTGAGAACTATCTCTCGCAATCTCTGCAGCAATTGTTGATTCTTGCTCTATTTCTTCATTCAACATTTACAGATAATTTGGAAAAACAGGACATTCTATTGTATCCTTCGTAGCATTAAAAGAGTCTTCATAACAGAGAAAATCTCCAAGTAGTTCCTCTTCTTCTCGCCATGGTTTAAAGAGTTGCAAAAGAGCCAAATAGTAAAATTCTCTTTTGTCTGAATTTTCACAACTCAATTTTCGATGATTAATCAAATGACCTTTTTTCTGTTTCACTAGACATCCTTCACATCCAATGATTCCATATATTCCATTATTGATATCTTCTCTGATGTTTCTTTTATAAATATATCTTTGCAGAACTTCATAGAGACAAGCGTTCTCAAGGTGAGGACTTCTATTTGGATAGTATGTATCCAACATGTTTGTCTTCAAAATATCTGTACTTTCTGGTTCTTTCTCCGCCAAATACTCTATCTCTTGTACAGATTTCAAAACTCGATTTCGTGTTGCAGCAAGACCTAGACTCACCCAAATGATGGTTCTAGATTTTTTTTTTTGGTTAAAGACTTTTATTGAGCAATAAAATAAGAGTTACAGAGATGGGCCTACAACCACACGGGCTGGCCGCTAATTGCAACGCACAACATAAGTAGCAAACGATCATTCCCGTGGCTAGGCACAGAACTTATACCAATTATCGCTCGGAGCATAGGACAGGACAGAACAATTAATCATAAAAACAACAAACACTAAACAAGGCGAAAGCACATTAGTCAAGTCAGCCCAGAAGGCGGAGGGGAAAGCAACTAATCAGGAGGACAAAAACAGATCAATGAAACTCGCCGGGGGGGGGGGGGCCAGCGGGGAGGGCAGGAAAATCCTAAAACAATTTGAAAAAGTATTCGGGAATGTCGGCCTAGGGAGACAGGGTAACATCGGGAGTGTCAACCAAGGGAGGGGTACAAATATCTCCACGATATGCATTCCACTGACCCCGGATCTTCGTCCACGCCCTGGGTCTGCCCCTAGCCAGATAGACAGTCTTCTCTCGGAACATGGACCAATCCATATTATCCTCCCACACCGAAACTGTGGGAGGTCTGGATGCGCCCCAGAGTTGCGCAATGTCCCGCTTCGCGACCATGTATCCCAAGGTCGCCCATCTGGTCTGGGCTACAGAATAGTCGGTGGGTTCCCACACGTTCAACAGGCATCGTCGGGCCTCAGGCCGCAGGGTAATACCAGTAACGACAGTCATCACCGCAAGCACATCAATCCAGTAGGCTGCTACCACCGGGCATTCCCAAAGAATATGTAGAAATGTAGCACTCATCCCGCAACCACGCTTGCATAAGCCATCCGGGGAAAAACCCATCACAACCAGACGCGGACCAGTCAGATGGTTGTAGATTTAGCATAGAGACTTGTTGACGACAATCGATCAGAACATTCATATGCTCCAATTTCTCGATGCGACAACATCTTCAGACTGTAACTGTACAATTTCTTGCTTAGGCTCTTTTCATGTGAAATGTCCTCCCACATTTCCTTCAGTTCTGTCTTTTCTTTTTTTGTGATGTAAGACGTCACATATCGAGCTACAGCAATAGAGTTGTCAGCAATGAATTGAATATCCATGTTAGCATTCCACATGGACAAAATCACTGGGTTGTAGTCATTGATGTACTTGGACTCTTCGTTTCTTTTAAAATTGTATGTATTTTTTGGTGATTTTCTCGTCACAGTATGTCGCAGAGAAGACTTTAAATTATTTACTCTTCCTTTAGAAATCACTGGTCGTGGAAAAGTAAACGACATTTTGTGTAGAACTTGTCCTTGTTTCTGAATTTTCGACTACAGTACTTTCCACAACGATGGGATTGAAAGCGTAAAACTTGTTGCCTTAAATTGTTTTCTTCGGTAATTTTCGGAACAGCACATGTTGAATACTTTTCAATGAAGCTCATCACTGTCTCATCTGAATCTGTTCCAAATTTGGGTGCATCTTTAATCCATAATAACATATGTATGTGAGGAGCACCTCTCGCTTGATACTCCTTTCTCCAAATGAAATCCAAAACCTCTCCAGGGGGAGGATTTTTTTTGTTGGTAATAAAAGACATTATAGCTTCAAATCTATGAGTGAAATATCTGCATACATTCACTGGATCCAAAGAACACAGTTCTCCAGGTGTTTTGAATTCTATATTTTGTATATTAGCATTGGCCTCTCGTAGAAATTGAAGTAAGTCCTCCCATGCATACTCGGCACAGATAAGAGTGAGGAACCATGTAGGAGTTCCTAAGTTTCTTAGCATACATTTCAATTCCCCATGGCGACGGTACCAATACTCATTTGTACCACGCTGACATGCCATGAGATTAATTAGATGAGATTCTAAAATATTATCTTGCAGATTCACTTTCTCCATAAAGTCCCTCGCCGAAACATTTTGCAGATGTGCTCCACTTTTCAGAATATGGTTTACTGCATAAGAAAGCCCAGACATGTCACTTTCATACAGTAGATGAAACAAATGCGGAATGCATTGACGAAACCTTGCATCTTCAGCATATAATCTTACAGTTCGATATTCAGATGCAGGAATTTGAAGTGGTCGATCGTCATATCGTCCACCTCGACCTGTTGGAAATAGCTGTGGAAAACAACGAGCTTCCAAACTTTGTTCCCATACACTAATGGAACTTCCTTTTGCTGCTTTCATTTGAAACAATTCAATTGCATTCCCCATTACTTCTTTGGAATGCAAAGGATGAACAGTATAATGTTCATATATTTCTTCACTTCTAGACACATCAACTTTTTCAATTTGGCCGCCTGAACAATCACTGTCTTCATCTGCAGCTTTTTCCTCTGCTGCAACACATACATCTTTGTAGTACCCATTGTTTTTGACTAAATACAACGTTGCCTTTTTGACTTTCCTAACATCCACTAAATCTTGCCAAATTGTCTTACTCTTTGTTGGAACCCCATTAACTAGAATAACTAAAGGTTCCTCTTCTACTTTTTCTATACCAATTGTATCAATATTTTTTTTTCAAATCTAGGGGCAAATAAACAACTCTTCCCTTTAATCCTCTCTGCAAATCTGTAGGAGGCAATTTCCCTATCTTAGGCTCCATGCAAACAATTGCCTGAAAAGGATGCACACATTGAATCAAAATAGACTCATATGTATTTAAATCCATCAATTCACGGGGAATGTCTACCAACTCCAGATTATTATGAACAGCTCTAGCAGGCATTCTGTTTTGATTTAATTTATCATAACAATATTTACAAATACGCTGATCAGAACTCAAATCAAAACAATTCTCCACCCACAAATTAGTTGCTAAATCTTTCCACTCATAATTATCCATCTTTTCACTTTTTGCATATAAATCAACTAACCTAGTCTGAATCTTATAATGAGTCCGTCGACAACACACACAAGTAAAATTCGGCCTTTCACTTGATTTCACCTTAAACCTGGTAATTTGCTTCTCAAATTTTTCTGTATTTAAAATCTGTACATTGTCTTCCACATTACCTTGAATTGCTGTCTCAATTTCTACACTGTCCTCTTTTTCACGAAAATAACAAATCTCAATTTCTTCACAAATCTTCTTCACATCTAATTCAGTTCCATACAAAAGAGCACTGTTTAATTGTTTAAGCTTAAGTGCTGGACTTTTTGCATAATACAACATTCTCACTAATTTCCTCATTTTGGTAGGATGCACTGCTAACATCCTAAAATGATGAAAAACACTCTGACAGACTTTTCTAGAAAGACAAGCCAGTGAATGGCCTTGCAAACCTGTGATTCCTCTCACTCTGCAAGGATCTAAGTCTTGCAACAACTTCACTTTCTGCTTTATACTTTTCTTACTATATGTACGGAAGAAACTACAAAACAAATCAATTGATTCCTGTCGCACACTACAAATACTACTACACTTCCAAGTGTACACTGGACCCTTAGTACGTCTCCCTAAAACTCCATCAGATAACACCTCTTCTGGTTCTCTAGGCACAAGTTTCTCTTTTTCAATCGGACAACCGTCTTTCACTTCATACGCTCGACCACTGGTGTCAACTGCATACACTAAATCATTCTCCTGGAAGTAACTCTCCTCATTAAAAAATGGCTCACAACTTGAACTGTGCATCCATTCTCCAGAAAAAACTTTACAAAAATTAGTCCGATTAATTACTCTTTTCCATCTACTGTTTGATTTGAAAACATCAATTGTCTTGTTAAGTGTCCTAATTCTATTGATTATTAAAATAAATATTTTTTTCTTAACTTCAAAAGCCTGATCAACAATCTTCTCTACACTTTTCTTTTTCTTATAAAAAGCAGCTCTCTGTTAACCTTTCTTAATGTTTTTTAACAAAATTAAAACCACTCTATTACGAAACATTCGTCTATGAATGTCTCTAAACTTATTCTGCCTTCTATTCCTATACATATTATTCTCTCCTGCTCCAGTTTTAGGATTCTTTGAAGTTCTCTCCTTCCTTTTCAATTTTACTCTCTCATTTTCTTTTCCTACATGCTGTCCATCATTTTTTTGGGATGTACATATGTTACGTAAAAAAGACTTAGTTGTCTTACCAGGAGCTTGGTTCCTGTTTTTTGAAGTATTTGTTGTGGAAGAGTGCTGTAATTCCGTTGCTGTTTTTGATTTTTCCCGGTTACGTTGTTTCTTTGTCCTTTCCTTTGTGGGCATCTTTGCTTACTCTTCAAATAACGATTTCAATCTGTGTTAAAGAAAAAAGTAGCACATTATAGACCACTATTACCAAACAACAAAGCAATGACAAAAAGCAAACGATCTATACAGGGTTACAGATCAGGTGAGGATTCTCCAGGGGTGCACAAAAGGTGAGGCCTGTATTGAAGAGTATAGTGGAAGACAGCTCTGTCCACAAGTACAAAGAAGATAAGACCTATGTCTAAGTCCACTGCACTCTTATACACAGGCTTCACCACCTATGCCTCCCAAGAAAGTATTGAGTTATATAGTTATATAGAATTGTATTTTATAAAATTGTGAAGCTCCATGTGAAAGCGTTTGCTTCAGTCTTATTCCTGTTGTGAGGCAGGTGCAAGATTTTGCATCAGTCTTATCCCTGCTGTGAGGCAGATGATTGTAAATAGGATCTGTGCTGTGTTTCCTAAATGTGATATCAAAAACGATTTTGGGGAAAATAAATGGTTTTTACATTTTTGAGTATAATGTGGCGCAGAGGTTTAAAAAGTGACGCATCTACCTACATGCGTCAATTTTTAAATATGGGGCAAAAAGGTACTTGTTTGGGCTTTCCTGGAGAGCATAGGTGGTGAGGCTTGTGTCTAAGAGTGCAGTGGACTAGGCTTCCTGAAGCATATCCCTGTCTGCATTCTTAGACACAGGTGTCAATTTGACTCTTTACAATGATGTTACCTGTGTTTTAAAACAGTGTACGAAGCATATTGAGTTTGTTTGCATAGAGGAATTGTATTTTGTAAAATAGTGAAGCTCCATGTGAAAGCGTTTGCCTCAGTCTTATTCCTGTTGTGAGGCAGGTGCAAGATTTTGCCTCAGTCTTATCCCTGCTGTGAGGCAGATGATTGTAAATACGATCTGTGCTGTGTTTCCTAAATGTGATGTCAAAAACGATTTTTGGGAAAATAAATGGTTTTTACATTTTTGAGTATAATGTGGCGCAGAGGTTTAAAAAGTGACGCATCTACCTACATGCGTCAATTTTTAAATATGGGGCAAAAAGGTACTTATTTGGGCATTCCTGGGGAGCGTAGGTGGTGAGGCTTGTGCCTAAGAGTGCAGTGGACTAGGCTTCATGAAGCCTATCTCTGCTGCATTCTTAGACACAGGTGTCAATTTGACTCTTTACAATGATGTTACCTGTGTTTTAACTCAGTGTAGGAAGCATATTGAGTTTGTTTGCATAGAGCTTCACAATTTTACAAAATACAATTCCTCTATGCAAACAAACTCAATATGCTTCCTACACTGATTTAAAACACAGCTAACATCATTGTAAAGAGTCAAATTGACACCTGTGTCTAAGAATGCAGACAGGGTTATGCTTCATGAAGCCTAGTCCACTGCACACTTAGATACAAGCCTCACCACCTAGGCTCCCCAGGAAAGCCCAAACATGTACCTTTTTTCCCCATATTTAAAATGTGACGCATGTATGCGTCATTTTTTAAACCCTTGCGCCACATTATACTCAAAAATGTAAAAACAATTTATTTTCCCCAAAATCGTTTTTGACATCACATTTAGGAAACACAGCACAGATCATATTTACAATCATCTGCCTCACAGCAGGGATAAGACTGAGGCAAAATCTTGCACCTGCCTCACAACAGGAATAAGACTGTGGCAAACGCTTTCACATGGAGCTTCACAATTTTACAAAATACAATTCCTCTATGCAAACAAACTCAATATGCTTCCTACACTGATTTAAAACACAGGTAACATCATTGTAAAGAGTCAAATTGACACCTGCGTCTAAGAATGCAGACAGGTATATGCTTCATGAAGCCTAGTCCACTGCACTCTTAGACACAAGCTTCACCACCTACGCTCTCCAGGAAAACCCAAACAAGTACCTTTTTGCCCCATATTTAAAAATTGATGCATGTAGGTAGATGCGTCACTTTTTAAACCTCTGCGCCACATTATAATCAAAAATGTAAAAACCAATCATTTTCTCCAAAATCGTTTTTGACATCACATTTAGGAAATACAGCACAGATCCTATTTACAATCATCTGCCTCACAGCAGGGATAAGACTGAGGCGAAATCTTGCACCTGCCTCACAACAGGAATAAGACTGAGGCAAACGCTTTCTCATGGAGCTTCACAATTTTACAAAATACAATTCCTCTATGCAAACAAACTCAATATGCTTCCTACACTGATTTAAAACACAGCTAACATCATTGTAAAGAGTCAAATTGACACCTGTGTCTAAGAATGCAGACAGGGATATGCTTCATGAAGCCTAGTCCACTGCACACTTAGATACAATCCTCACCACCTAGGCTCCCCAGGAAAGCCCAAACATGTACCTTTTTTCCCCATATTTAAAAAGTGACGCATGTATGCGTCATTTTTTAAACCTTTGCGCCACATTATACTCAAAAATGTAAAATCCATTTATTTTCCCCAAAATCGTTTTTGACATCACATTTAGGAAACACAGCACAGATCATATTTACAACCATCTGCCTCACAGCAGGGATAAGACTGAGGCAAAATCTTGCACCTGCCTCACAACAGGAATAAGACTGAGGCAAACGCTTTCACTTGAATCTTCACAATTTTACAAAATACAATTCCTCTATGCAAACAAACTCAATATGCTTCCTACACTGAGTTAACACAGGAAAACATCATTGTAAAGAGTCAAATGTATTTCTATTAAACATGCACACATTCTTTATTCCTTTTAAAAAATGTAAAAACCATTTATTTTCCCCAAAATCGCTTTTGACATCACATTTACAAAACACAGCACAGGTCCTATGTAGAAGCATTCCATGTCACGACTAAAACTTCACAATTTTACAAAATACAATTACTTTATGGAGTCAAAACTTTTTACCAAGCATTATCAAAAAGCATGACACAAAGCAACATTAAAAAAACACAATTTGCTTCCAAATCTTCTCCATAGAGTATACAAGTCTCTATGTATATTAAATGAATCATAACTCACCTTTACAAATATTTTAGGAGATTCAGAACAGTGTCAGATACACACACCAATATTTCTTTAGCAGAGCAAAAGGTATGTTCTCCAGACACTGCAAACCATAAAGGCACAGAAAACCTCTAATTCTACACACATATTGCTCATGGTAACCAATCAAATCTCTTCCCTCTGTATTTTCAAACCAACACCCTTCCCCCCCTCAGCCATTTCTACCTGTTACCATAGCAACTCCCTCCTCACTGAGCTCCCAGGGTTAAAAGTGTATTCTACAATGTTGCAAATCACCTCATCAAGGATGTTTGACCTGCGAATACACCAGCTTTTCTGGTGCAAGGTTTCTTTAAATGACTTTTTTTAACCATTCAAATTACTTCTTACACAGAACACAACCATGCACCCTAACTTTCAGTTTTCAACTATCTCATTCTACCAATCATTGCTTGTGATTCAAGAGCACTGAAACTCCATAGTTTTTTTTTTGCAAACTCCTATTGTTCCAACTGCCATTTCTTTTCCACACTTCATCTGACTGCATCAGAATCTCCTCTCACCATGTATTCTGTCTGTATTATTGGACATAGCTATATCCACTGGGCTCAAAGGTATGCAGCTACCAGAAATTTTCACAACCTTGACTTACCAAATGTGAAGATTAAATGGATTGGCCACAGAGGATTGAAATGTCACCAATTGATACCATTGGTGAAAACCTTTTTGCATTTGCCACACCCTGACCTTTTAATTGTGCACTGTGGAGGAAATGACTTGGGCACTTTGACTGGGGTAGGTCTGGAAATGCTTATAAAGGACACCTTTGATCAATTGATGGCACTTTTTCCTCAAACTGCCTTGGTATATTCCAATATATGCCAAAGGCAGAAATGGAAGTGGTCCAATCAATTTTGTCCACAATTTGAGAAAGCACGGAAACATGTGAATACATCTGTTTCTGCTTACATGAGAGACTATGGAATGGGTTCAATATACAATAATAACTTGCGTTACAACATGCAAGATATCTACAGGGAAGATGGTGTGCACTTTTCAGATGAGGGGAATAGAATATTCCTCCTGAATTTAAGACTGTGCATTGGTACCTACTTGTAGGTACCTAAATCAGCCACATAACCCAAAAGCCCTTTTCAGGGCTACCCTATCTCTGATAACTCCAAATGATTATCTTTTTCTAACTTTTTTCACTATTTTTCACCATAGTACGCTCCCCGGTACGCTTCCCGGTGCGCGTACCGGGCGCTCCCCCCGCGAAAAATATATATATTTTTTTGTTTGCCTAATTGGGCCTCCTCAGAAAACCTAGAGGGTCAAGGAGTGCCTACGATGCCCCCTTATACCCATTCCCAACGTTGTTTGTCCTCCATTTTCTGTCTTAAATCTACCGAAACACAAAATGGAGGACTGCCGTAGCGCTGCCGGTACGCGTACCGGGGCGCGCACCGGGAAGCGCTCTAAAAAAATGTTAAAAGTTAATTTACATAAAAACCACTGGAGACACTTTCACCAAATATAGAATAGCTCATACTACATACCAATCCCTACCATTTTCCCAAATTCGATCGAATTCCATTGAGCCATTTAGCCTGTAGACCTCTCTAAATACCCTGAGGTAAATTACTTCACAAAAACACATCTGAAGTGTTAGAATTGACAACCAATTAAAATGTTACTTTCATTTTCTATTTTTTTTTCCTGACATTTGATTGGTTATGTACATAAATATAAATGAAAAATGAGAGGGAAGCACAGCCATTTTGACTACAACTACCTGAGGTACATCTTGAAAGGATTTTCGCATTTTGTCTTCTTCACCTCTCTGTAAAGTAAGTTGATAATTTGTAAGGGGCACTTCAAGTTATTTTTTAAAAACGTTTTCTGATAGTTATTTACTGTCCCTCTGCTATAGTTATAGATAGAGATAGGCTCCTCAGTTATATTTATGGATTAACTTAGGCTTCTCTGCTATAATTATGAATTTACTTGCATTTCTTCACAGGCACTTTTTTATATTTCTACTTCCTGCCTGTTACCATACACTGCCCAAAGTTAACTTCACTGTTAAAAAATCAAAACTACCTGTCTGAACTTAAACCCAACAGTGCCATATTTCTACTGATTTTTTTTTTAATGTAAATTTCAGCACAAAAATGGAAGGAGAACAGAACGTTTCCTTTGAAATTGTCCTAGAGATGAACAATAAGGAAATCATTGAACCCAATGACTTGGAATTCATGGATGAATCACGGGACCATGAACTTCTACAATGTGTAGAATCTGTGGATTTGTTCATTCAATATGAGGACGTTTCTGACAGTCAAATGTTGGAAGTTATGTTCACTCAAAAAGAGGACATTTCGGACAGTCAAATGTTAGACGTTCTATAAAATTTTGAAAATTAATCTCAAAAATAAATTTATATTTAATAATTCTAAAATTGTTTGAGACATTATTCATTTTTATATGTAAATCTTAAACTACTACCAAATTGATTATAATGTAAAGTCAAACTTATAGTATACTGTGCAACTTTTTTGTTTTACATAGTAATTTTGCTCATAGATACTTCCTTTCTCCCACTATATTATCTCCAAAGTGTATTTGACATCTCTTTTTCATCTCCTGCCTCCATGTTCTTTATGTTTTCCTGACAGACTATGGTATGCATTCCATATACCACAATAACTTCTATAACAACATGCAAATTATCTACAGAGTAAAAGGTGTACATTGAATTTAAGACTCTGCATTGGTACCTACATGTTGGTACTTAAATCACCCACACAACACAACAACTCTATTCAGAGATACCCTACCTCTAAGCACTTTAAATTATTATTTTAGTGTTTCACTGAGTTTTCCCCATGTGTGGGGGTGGGGGAGGTGTGTGTGGGGGATGTGCGGGGTGTGTCTGTGAGGTGTGTATGTGTGTGTGTGTATGTGTCTGGGGGGATGAGGTGTATATCTGTGTGGGGTATGTGGGTGTGGGTGGGGATGTGGGTGTGTAAAGTGTGTGTGTGGGTGTGGGTGTGTGGGGTGTTTCGGTGTAGGTGGAAGTGTGGGTGTGTGAGGTGTGTTTGGGGTGTGTGTGGGTGTGGGGAGTATGTGTATAGGATGTGTGTGTATGTGTGGGATGTGTGGATGTGTCTGTGAGGTGTGCGTGTGTGTGTGGGGGGGAGGTGTGTGGGATGTGTGAGGTGTGTCTGTGAGGTATCTGTGTGTGCGTGTGTGTGTGTTGGGGGGGTGAGGTGTGTGTGTGTGTCTGGGTGTGTGGGATGTGTGGTTGTGGGTGTGGATGTGTAAGGTGTCGGTGTAGGGCTGTGGGGTGTTTGGGTGTGGGTGGAGGTGTGCGTGTGTGAGGTGTTAGGTTTTGAACCTAAATTACTCAAAATCCTCTGGACCACATATCTTGAGACATAGCAAAGGCACATTGGGCTACCAGTCCCTACAATTTTGCCAAGTTTGGTGAAAATCCATTCAGCCGTTCGAGCTAAAAGTGCAACAGACCGCCCTATGGAAATTAACATGGGGAAAACACGTTTTGGGACCCCCCTTTTATCTCGGCCCCCGCTTGACGAATCCCCCCAAACTTTCAGGGAAGGACCGGAGCGCCGCGAGGCAAAGTTGCTGAAAAATTCAGGCTGATTCCTCAACCGGCGCCAAAGTTATTCCAAATAGAATGTTGCGATTTCCCTATGGAAATCGATCCTAACTATAACTACCTACTGGCGACCGCCAGTAGGTAATATACAATTACACTCCCTTGTGCCCTTGACACACAAACAAACAGGTACGGGCAACTTCTTAAGCTGGTGCCAAATTTTTGATTTTATTCAAGTTAAAGTGCAGTGCTCCTTCATGAGCGTTGTGGGCGTCCTAGCCCTTGGTCACAATATATATTATATATTTTCTCCGCTCCTTGTCCATTGTTTCCAGGCACGGACCACAATAATATGTGTAATTTTGTATTTTATTTTTCTAGCAGTCCGCCATTTCAGCCTTTGCAGGCCTTCCAGCCGTTGCAGGCCTTGATCACATGAAACCACTGCAGTGTGAGACAACCAAATTTAAAGTGACAAGTGCTCAAAACACATCATGGAAAATAAAAACTGACTGTATGACTTACTCATTATGACAATGCGACATATAGATTACTATTTTCATAAAACCTGATTACATTAAATAGAGGTAAGATGCCTAAAGGCATAATATATAAAATCATTATTATCATTATTCTTCAATACTTCCTTCATTGATATAAAATATAAACAACTTTTGAAACCTCCTTTGTGTTAGGGCTCAATAAGTAATTATAAAGGGACCCGGAAAAAAACTGTACATTTTACATATAGGTTTAAAATACCTTTTGTCAATTAAAATCAAATTGATTGTTATAAGACTTTGATGAAGTCTACTTATGCCACTCTTCTACAATTAGGTTCCCCACTGCCATACTTTTCAGTTCTCTGTTAAAGTGCTATTGTGCAAAGTGCTGAAATTCAAAGTGCTTTGTGTCAATGCCTCACCCCTTATTATTTTTCTAACATGCAATAGCGCTAAGGTTAAAGCCAACGGAATTATAGCTGCTTGTGTTGTTCATAAATAATTATCATTACACATATGTGCCAATATGTGCCAATACATCAGTTGTTCAACTTTTCTAATATTACAGCAATATAGTTGATTCCTTAATAGATTATTGTAAAGGATTACATGATTGGCGCTAATTCCAATCTGTAAATCTGGTTTTTGCATGATGTTTTATCCTTCTACTGCCATAGCCATTATCAAGTGACTCAGTTAAAGACATGTGAACAGATCCTCAGTAGTGTTGAGTCCCCCTGGACGTTTGGAATCGAGTTCCAATATATACAGAGTCTCCAATTTCCTCAACACTGCTTCCTTGTTGCATCCTCTTCTATTGAGTGGCACTGATTCCAACAAATAATATTTGAACTGATCCAAAATGTTGTTGGGCCTCTCTTTAATGTCGACCTACAGGCTGTCGGGTCTTGGTTGCTAATCGCCCAAATGCGTTGGAGTATCCATTTGTGTGCTTGTAACTTGAGACTACCAACATAGCGAATTCCACACGAACACTCCAACACATATATCACATGCTATGTTTTGCATGTCAACAGCTTATTGATCTTACCGTCTTTGTCACTAAAGTAATTGTTGTGTATATCTTTTTATTTTCCCCAAATTGGCAGGTTTGTCAGGTTTTACATTTTTTCAAAAACGCTTCTTTGTGACAGCCAGGTATTGCCTTCTACTATCACAGGGCTGCTTTTGACGAGGAAGTTACTCATTGAAGGTGCTCTTCTATATGTGATAGTTCTTGGTAAGGAGATGGCCAATAGTAGGGTAATTTACAACTAATGGCCAATTGCGTCTGATGATACTTATCAGCTCTTTGTCCTTTTTATTAAATGCAAATATCATTCTGATTTGATCTTTCTCTCCTTCAACATCATTTGGTTTGACAGTTTTGGACATCAGTTGGTCACCCGTATACTCCACAGTCTTTGTGTTAGTTAACAGATTCATTCTATTTACCCGCTTTGATTTGGTTATGGACAACCCACTGTTTCTCTCAAGAAACCTCATGCCATAAATGTACGTTTGTTTGCCTGTTGCCTAAGTCTGAGCTATTACTGCAAATTCTTTTTAACCTAAGCATCTCCCCATAGGGCATACTCTCTATTAGATGCCTAGGATGAAAGCTTGTCACATGTATCACAGAATTGCCAGCTGTTTCTTTGCGGAATACATTAGTTTCAATTTTGTTGTTTTCAATATAAACCTAATCTTAAAAGTTAACTGTTTCTTCACTTAGTGTGGCTGTGAAATTCAAATTGATCTAATTGTTATTAATAGTTGACACAAATTCCAATGTACTTACCTTAGTCCCTCTCCACACCACAAATAGGTCATCTATGAATCTTAACCAGATCATTACATGTTTATTCACAGTTGTGTCATATGTCCCATGAGAACCAGCTCCTCACACTAGCCCATGTGTACTGTAGACAAGCATAGCGGGGAAAGAAGCTAGCTCCCTGGATTTGTTGATAAACAAGATTTTGAAACATAAACAAGTTATTGTGAAGACAGAATGTCACCATATTGATTAGCATTTTGCTGTGTTGTAACAACCAGATTGACCTGTCGCCCAAAAATGTTCAAGAGCCCCTATGCCGTCTTTATAATTAATGTTTGTATAAAGCGATGTGACATCTAATGTCATAAGGAGGTAGTCTTCTTGCCAGGCAAAATCCTTCAGGCTCTGGAAAAATCTCGTTTATCTTTGATATACAATGGTAATTTTTGCACATGTTCTTGTAAAAAAGAAAATGTCTATGAAGCAAGAGGTGATCTCTAGTTCTCTAGCAGGCTTTTTCGTGCAGATATTATCAGTGTTCCCGGGGGCTTGTTTGGTTTTTTATGGATTTTAGGTATGAAATATATCACTGGCATTGTTGGATTGTAATTCTTGAGAAATGTATATTCATCCATATTGATGAGGCCTGCATTTTTCCATGCTAACAATTTTGCGTAGAACTCATTATATGTTGCACAGGCTGTTAGGGCATTGCTATTCCTGTAGCAGTTCATGTCATTCAGTTGAGACAGTGCCCCCTCGTGTAATCTTCCTTAGGCCAGATAACGATGTCTGAATTATGGACTACAATTTCTTCTGTAGCTTACTCATCCGTTATTGATATTGATAGTTGATTTTGCCAGGTCTTAACTTTGTTCTTTGTACATGATGACTTGAATTTGTGTTGTTATTTGTTCATTAAAAATATCAATGGAGTCTCTGGGTGCCACTAAGTTAAATGTGGATTTCGGCTTGAAAAGTGTTAGTGCTTTGGATTTTGAAGGGAAGCAAAATGCCAACGTGACGCTGACATGCCGATATGCCGTTCGATTGGGTGCTGACATACAAGTGTTGAATATCTAAAACACTTAATTTACAACAGGGGGTGGTGATGGACAGAGTCTCTGAATTAAGCAGAAAACTCTCACCCAGTCAAGAGATCAGGGCTAGATCCAACACCGTTTTTTAGCTCACTGCATCATCCCAGTTTCAGAACCTGGCTGTATGCAAATTAGTCCGTTCCTGTCCCAGTGCATGATGGGAACAGGGCAAACCAAACTACAAAGCCAATTCTTACACTGGAAAGGAAACAAGCTACCGGGGACCGGTTTCTGGCATTTCAGCCTCTTCGGCCCGGCTTGCTTGAATCCTGATGGTGCAGTGAGCAAGGGACTCATGTCTGAGCATACCCTTCCACGCTTAGGGTGGACAAAATAATTTACAACAGGGGGTGGTGATGGACAGAGTCTCTGAATTAAGCAGAAAACTCTCACCCAGTCAAGAGATCAGGGCTAGATCCAACACCGTTTTTTAGCTCACTGCATCATCCCAGTTTCAGAACCTGGCTGTATGCAAATTAGTCCGTTCCTGTCCCAGTGCATGATGGGAACAGGGCAAACCAAACTACAAAGCCAATTCTTACACTGGAAAGGAAACAAGCTACCGGGGACCGGTTTCTGGCATTTCAGCCTCTTCGGCCCGGCTTGCTTGAATCCTGATGGTGCAGTGAGCAAGGGACTCATGTCTGAGCATACCCTTCCACGCTTAGGGTGGACAAAATAATTTACAACAGGGGGTGGTGATGGACAGAGTCTCTGAATTAAGCAGAAAACTCTCACCCAGTCAAGAGATCAGGGCTAGATCCAACACCGTTTTTTAGCTCACTGCATCATCCCAGTTTCAGAACCTGGCTGTATGCAAATTAGTCCGTTCCTGTCCCAGTGCATGATGGGAACAGGGCAAACCAAACTACAAAGCCAATTCTTACACTGGAAAGGAAACGAGCTACCGGGGACCGGTTTCTGGCATTTCAGCCTCTTCGGCCCGGCTTGCTTGAATCCTGATGGTGCAGTGAGCAAGGGACTCATGTCTGAGCATACCCTTCCACGCTTAGGGTGGACAAAATAATTTACAACAGGGGGTGGTGATGGACAGAGTCTCTGAATTAAGCAGAAAACTCTCACCCAGTCAAGAGATCAGGGCTAGATCCAACACCGTTTTTTAGCTCACTGCATCATCCCAGTTTCAGAACCTGGCTGTATGCAAATTAGTCCGTTCCTGTCCCAGTGCATGATGGGAACAGGGCAAACCAAACTACAAAGCCAATTCTTACACTGGAAAGGAAACGAGCTACCGGGGACCGGTTTCTGGCATTTCAGCCTCTTCAGCCCGGCTTGCTTGAATCCTGATGGTGCAGTGAGCAAGGGACTCATGTCTGAGCATACCCTTCCACGCTTAGGGTGGACAAAATAATTTACAACAGGGGGTGGTGATGGACAGAGTCTCTGAATTAAGCAGAAAACTCTCACCCAGTCAAGAGATCAGGGCTAGATCCAACACCGTTTTTTAGCTCACTGCATCATCCCAGTTTCAGAACCTGGCTGTATGCAAATTAGTCCGTTCCTGTCCCAGTGCATGATGGGAACAGGGCAAACCAAACTACAAAGCCAATTCTTACACTGGAAAGGAAACGAGCTACCGGGGACCGGTTTCTGGCATTTCAGCCTCTTCGGCCCGGCTTGCTTGAATCCTGATGGTGCAGTGAGCAAGGGACTCATGTCTGAGCATACCCTTCCACGCTTAGGGTGGACAAAATAATTTACAACAGGGGGTGGTGATGGACAGAGTCTCTGAATTAAGCAGAAAACTCTCACCCAGTCAAGAGATCAGGGCTAGATCCAACACCGTTTTTTAGCTCACTGCATCATCCCAGTTTCAGAACCTGGCTGTATGCAAATTAGTCCGTTCCTGTCCCAGTGCATGATGGGAACAGGGCAAACCAAACTACAAAGCCAATTCTTACACTGGAAAGGAAACAAGCTACCGGGGACCGGTTTCTGGCATTTCAGCCTCTTCGGCCCGGCTTGCTTGAATCCTGATGGTGCAGTGAGCAAGGGACTCATGTCTGAGCATACCCTTCCACGCTTAGGGTGGACAAAATAATTTACAACAGGGGGTGGTGATGGACAGAGTCTCTGAATTAAGCAGAAAACTCTCACCCAGTCAAGAGATCAGGGCTAGATCCAACACCGTTTTTTAGCTCACTGCATCATCCCAGTTTCAGAACCTGGCTGTATGCAAATTAGTCCGTTCCTGTCCCAGTGCATGATGGGAACAGGGCAAACCAAACTACAAAGCCAATTCTTACACTGGAAAGGAAACAAGCTACCGGGGACCGGTTTCTGGCATTTCAGCCTCTTCGGCCCGGCTTGCTTGAATCCTGATGGTGCAGTGAGCAAGGGACTCATGTCTGAGCATACCCTTCCACGCTTAGGGTGGACAAAATAATTTACAACAGGGGGTGGTGATGGACAGAGTCTCTGAATTAAGCAGAAAACTCTCACCCAGTCAAGAGATCAGGGCTAGATCCAACACCGTTTTTTAGCTCACTGCATCATCCCAGTTTCAGAACCTGGCTGTATGCAAATTAGTCCGTTCCTGTCCCAGTGCATGATGGGAACAGGGCAAACCAAACTACAAAGCCAATTCTTACACTGGAAAGGAAACGAGCTACCGGGGACCGGTTTCTGGCATTTCAGCCTCTTCGGCCCGGCTTGCTTGAATCCTGATGGTGCAGTGAGCAAGGGACTCATGTCTGAGCATACCCTTCCACGCTTAGGGTGGACAAAATAATTTACAACAGGGGGTGGTGATGGACAGAGTCTCTGAATTAAGCAGAAAACTCTCACCCAGTCAAGAGATCAGGGCTAGATCCAACACCGTTTTTTAGCTCACTGCATCATCCCAGTTTCAGAACCTGGCTGTATGCAAATTAGTCCGTTCCTGTCCCAGTGCATGATGGGAACAGGGCAAACCAAACTACAAAGCCAATTCTTACACTGGAAAGGAAACGAGCTACCGGGGACCGGTTTCTGGCATTTCAGCCTCTTCAGCCCGGCTTGCTTGAATCCTGATGGTGCAGTGAGCAAGGGACTCATGTCTGAGCATACCCTTCCACGCTTAGGGTGGACAAAATAATTTACAACAGGGGGTGGTGATGGACAGAGTCTCTGAATTAAGCAGAAAACTCTCACCCAGTCAAGAGATCAGGGCTAGATCCAACACCGTTTTTTAGCTCACTGCATCATCCCAGTTTCAGAACCTGGCTGTATGCAAATTAGTCCGTTCCTGTCCCAGTGCATGATGGGAACAGGGCAAACCAAACTACAAAGCCAATTCTTACACTGGAAAGGAAACAAGCTACCGGGGACCGGTTTCTGGCATTTCAGCCTCTTCGGCCCGGCTTGCTTGAATCCTGATGGTGCAGTGAGCAAGGGACTCATGTCTGAGCATACCCTTCCACGCTTAGGGTGGACAAAATAATTTACAACAGGGGGTGGTGATGGACAGAGTCTCTGAATTAAGCAGAAAACTCTCACCCAGTCAAGAGATCAGGTCTAGATCCAACACCGTTTTTTAGCTCACTGCATCATCCCAGTTTCTGAACCTGGCTGTATGCAAATTAGTCCGTTCCTGTCCCAGTGCATGATGGGAACAGGGCAAACCAAACTACAAAGCCAATTCTTACACTGGAAAGGAAACAAGCTACCGGGGACCGGTTTCTGGCATTTCAGCCTCTTCGGCCCGGCTTGCTTGAATCCTGATGGTGCAGTGAGCAAGGGACTCATGTCTGAGCATACCCTTCCACGCTTAGGGTGGACAAAATAATTTACAACAGGGGGTGGTGATGGACAGAGTCTCTGAATTAAGCAGAAAACTCTCACCCAGTCAAGAGATCAGGGCTAGATCCAACACCGTTTTTTAGCTCACTGCATCATCCCAGTTTCAGAACCTGGCTGTATGCAAATTAGTCCGTTCCTGTCCCAGTGCATGATGGGAACAGGGCAAACCAAACTACAAAGCCAATTCTTACACTGGAAAGGAAACAAGCTACCGGGGACCGGTTTCTGGCATTTCAGCCTCTTCGGCCCGGCTTGCTTGAATCCTGATGGTGCAGTGAGCAAGGGACTCATGTCTGAGCATACCCTTCCACGCTTAGGGTGGACAAAATAATTTACAACAGGGGGTGGTGATGGACAGAGTCTCTGAATTAAGCAGAAAACTCTCACCCAGTCAAGAGATCAGGGCTAGATCCAACACCGTTTTTTAGCTCACTGCATCATCCCAGTTTCAGAACCTGGCTGTATGCAAATTAGTCCGTTCCTGTCCCAGTGCATGATGGGAACAGGGCAAACCAAACTACAAAGCCAATTCTTACACTGGAAAGGAAACAAGCTACCGGGGACCGGTTTCTGGCATTTCAGCCTCTTCGGCCCGGCTTGCTTGAATCCTGATGGTGTAGTGAGCAAGGGACTCATGTCTGAGCATACCCTTCCACGCTTAGGGTGGACAAAATAATTTACAACAGGGGGTGGTGATGGACAGAGTCTCTGAATTAAGCAGAAAACTCTCACCCAGTCAAGAGATCAGGGCTAGATCCAACACCGTTTTTTAGCTCACTGCATCATCCCAGTTTCAGAACCTGGCTGTATGCAAATTAGTACGTTCCTGTCCCAGTGCATGATGGGAACAGGGCAAACCAAACTACAAAGCCAATTCTTACACTGGAAAGGAAACAAGCTACCGGGGACCGGTTTCTGGCATTTCAGCCTCTTCGGCCCGGCTTGCTTGAATCCTGATGGTGCAGTGAGCAAGGGACTCATGTCTGAGCATACCCTTCCACGCTTAGGGTGGACAAAATAATTTACAACAGGGGGTGGTGATGGACAGAGTCTCTGAATTAAGCAGAAAACTCTCACCCAGTCAAGAGATCAGGGCTAGATCCAACATCTAAATAAAATATCTAAAACACAGCATTGTTAACACTGTTGGGCCTGAACACAGAAAATATCATTATTTGCACTACGCTTGTGACTTATTTAATCGTCATTGAGGCTACCTTTGGAAGCCAGTTCAAACTGTTTTCTGAAAACAACGTATCTAGGGACTATGAAGGACTTAATATACAAACATATTGGCCCTGAAGAAGTCCGTAAGGACGAAACGCGTTGGCTACCTTGTGCTACCTTGTGCTTTTTATGACTACGTTCTGTATATTTTTCTACAAAAAGGAAGAATTATGAATAAAGGAACCATACCGTAACCTGCTTTTTCAGTTCTTGAGAATTTTGTCTCTTTATATATTGTTTATACTGTCAAATGGAGTGCTGGACCATCATTCTTTGAATCGATGTTATCTCCCTTGTCTGAATTATGGACTACAATTTGATTGTTCTTCTGTAGCTTACTCATCCGTTGTTGATATTGATAGCTGCTTTTGCCAGGTCTTTGTTCTTTGTACATGATGATTTAGAACTTGAATTTGTGTTGTTATTTGTTCATTAAAAATATCAATGGAGTCTCTGGGCGCCACTAAGTTAAATGTGGATTTCGGCTTGAAAAGTGTTAGTGCTTTAGATTTTGTAGTGATAATAAATTTGGGGAGTACACTAGTAGTTGCTGTTTGGCCCTGATCTTCACTTTGGGAACTCTGTGGGTCATTCTCCTCCTGATGTTCCTTTTATTCTCTCAGGAATGGAATGTCTGGGATGGTCAAATTCATTAGTGGTGAATTTATGCTTTCCGATTTTCCTTCATCTTCTTGATAGTCAGCATTGCACAACAGATGGTATTTTTTCAACTTCAATTTACGTCCATTCTGGTTTGAGCATAATTGAAATTGCTTTCCGGGAAGTACAATAGGCCTTATGATAATAATTGTGTTACTGCCTTGCTTAGAATAATGTTTGACAGGTTGATGATGGTATTGTTATCAGCCATTTCTGAATTTATTTGCATCTCTATCTGCCTGTAGGTTGTTGTTTGTTTTGTTTGTTGCCGACGCGCCTTTCTCCTCTTGCGTTGTTTGGCATTTCTCATTTTCCTTATTTGTTTCCCTGTACTCGAGGGGGTAGTGTTTAGCACCTGTCCTGTCATAAAAAATCTAGCTATTCAGCTAAAGAAATTTGCAGCATTTGACTTGTTATTGACTGATTTATTATTTCAGATTAAGATTCGCTCCCACGCTCGATGTTGTTGCTCTCTATTTTTTGGCGCCACTGGTATTTTATTATTCCTTAGAATGAATTTGGAAATTTTTAGTGAATCATATTTTTGGGAAAAGGTGAAAATGTGCCCATTCTCATAGTCTATTTTATCATGCTGAAATTTGTAGGCAGTTCTGTCCTTAATCCTTATGCAATCTGATGGCCATTTCATCCTCATTCTTGTTATATTATCAGTTGATCCTATTTTGTTTAATTCCTCATTAAGCTCGATCAGATTCTGCATATTTTACCAGGATCTGTACAAGCCTTCCTGAAGATTCTAAATTGCATTCAGCCCATTCTTTCATCGTAGTGGGGTTAGGGTTTTCATAGCTCTTGCAATTAAAATCCTTAGCCCCCAGGGGATTCTCCCCACATCCATGTAACGCTGTAAAGATCTATATACCCAACATTTCCCTTGCTCTTGCTCCATTAATTTCTCTAACTTTTTCATCATGTCTTTAATGTTGTTTGCACCTCCACTCTGCGCTCCACTGATCGCCTGTGTCTGTATACCACGTTTCGGACTTTGCAGGCCTTCACCACATGACACCACTGCATTGTGAGACACCCATATTTAAAGTGACAAGTGCTCAAAACACATCATAGAAAATGAAAACACACTGTATGGCTTACTCATGATGACAATACGACACATAGATTATTATTTTCATAAAACCTGATTACATTAAACATATATATATATTTATATTTATATATGTATTTTTTTTTTTTCTGAGAAAATACCACAGGTTATAGGACCGTTATAGGCAGGCTGACATTTCACTCATACAAAACCAGAGACATTCAGCTGTTATAGTTACCTGAGCTAACTCTGAGTTTGCAGAGAGTTGTAAAAAGGGGCGTGGCCTTGGACCACCTATCAGCAATCCCACTGTGAGGGGCTTACTGGAGGTACGGCTCGTTGGCCCCTAAGGACCCTCAGTAGCGACGGGGCATCATCCCCCAAAAAAGAAAGAACCAAGAGGTGCGTTTGCAGAATAGTGCTCAAAAGGGAGCAGGTCTTCTGGTGCGATGCAGGTTCGTCTATATTTTTTTTATTTAGGAAAGGGGCTGTGTCGCCCTCCTTCCTTTGGAACTTTTGGGCCCCGGGGACCCCATTCCCTAAGGCCCGACTTATTTTTAATTTTTAATTAATAAGGCCTTTTGTTTTTGATGCAGCTCCCTCTGCCCAAAAGCAATTCTGCTTTGCGTCATGGAAGCAAGATCATGTTTCCTGCTCTCACTTCCATGAAGGGAAGCAGTGTTTGCCATGGCATGACAGGATCAGTGCTCCCGCCATGCCATAGCAAACTGCAATGTCCTGGGGGTGGGTTCCCAGTGGGCCCCAGCATCATAATCTGGCATTGTCCCGAGGACATGGCTCACCCAGGAACTTAAAAGAAACAAAGCACAGGAGACCGTGCTTCATTTTAAGAAAGATTTAGACGGGTTTCGCACACCCAGCCCTAATCTTGACAAAAATTCAAAAATGCTTTTTTTGGTCCTGGGGTCCTTGTGGGAACCCCTGAGCTGGCTAGGGGGTCAAGGTGTTTCTACCCTGCCCCCTTTTCTTGTTTTTTATAGGATAGGATAGGACGAAATTTATAAAGCCCACTTAAACCGAAGGGTGTCATGGCACTGAGCAGATGGAGGAGAGGAAGCAGGCACAAATCAACTATCTATGATCAGAAGAGCCATGTTTTCAGCAAATTTATGAAAACCAAGACCTTTTTTGTGTGCCTCGGTTCAACTGAGTCACAAGATGGCTGCCAACACTTCCTGTTTGGAACTGTTGGCAGACAATCAGATCTCAGGCACGAGTTCAGGAGGGTTTGAAGATCCTCTCCGGCCATAGTTGTATATCCGAAAAATGTGTGTGGGTGGAAACTGCTTGACTACAGAATGGATTTTCCCGCAGTTGGCTTTCTAAAAGTGTGAGTGTGTAATGTGCCATCTTTAATAAAAACCGCTAGATCTAAAAAGTTTACTTGGGATTCACTGATTGTACTAGTAAAAGTTAAATTCAATTCATTGATGTTTAGAACTTGTATAAAATCACTTGCCTTCTCCATTGACCCCCTCCATACAATAAATAAGTCATCAATAAATCAACACCAGACTTTGATATTATCTTGCTATTCTGATTGGAAGTTGAACCTGAGTACTGTGGTACTGAAAATTTTGGACCTGTGTCATAAACATCGTTGTATCATGACGATTTTGATATCAGCAGACCGAAAATGGCAAGTATACTATGCACAAGCATTTTCGTCATATTCGAGTGACGATTTCACCCAGAAATCGTCATTTTCGTCCTGAAACCTTGGGTTCCATTTTGTGTACGGCAGCCATTTTGTGAGTTGCCCTCACATAGGCCAATGATTAAGGCCAAAAACGATCCTGAAGGACACAAACACCTTTCCTGACTCCTGCACGACCTGGGCAAGCTGGCTCCACTGCCCAAGGCCAAAACCTGTTCGGTCAGTTCCTCTCCCAGTGGCCGGGCGAGATAGCATCAAGGCACAACATGCCATAAACCTTTCATCGCACACAAACCCTTCCTAATCTTACACACACCTGCCTCTGTTTCTTTCTTTATGACTTGCTTTACTAGGAGGAGGGGCCCGTTTTTATTGGGGTTTCGTTGATATCTGATGAAAATATTGGGCCTTGCCGGATAATTGATTGTGGGCTGAACAAACTGAAATGTGGGATTGTCATCATGACTCTGCTTTTTCTTTGTAGTGAAAATATGTGAATGGTCAACTGTAAAATTAGGAATGTTTGCCTGAAGCATAATATTTTGTATAAAAGGAGAAGGCTGGCTTTGTAAGATTGAGCAGTCTCCTGAGAATATACACCGTGTTGTACTTCTAGGACGCCTGTTACTTGGTTGCAGCCAATAAACTCGATCTTTGACTTCACCTAGAAGACTCTGAGTTTCTGAAACAGGAAGGACCCGAAGTCATAGGGTGTGTCCCTGGCACCGCTGGGTTACCGGTTCAGTACCGGTTCTGAAAAACCCAGTACTTCAGTTGGCGCCCAACGTTGGGCGATATCAGCGGTACCGGTCCAAGCCAGAGGTTCGTGAGGAGCTTCGTGTGAAAATTCTGGAGGAAGGCCGCCACTTCTTCGACCCCTGCATGTCGACGTGGTCCGAAAGTCTTTGCTGCGAGGTTCCCCGCTTCCCGACGGCTATGAAGGACTGCTGCCCTGACTATCGCCCTGTTTTGGACCCTTGATGATTGGTAGAGCGAAACGATAGACGAGTCTTCTGGTGACGTCATCGATACCTCAGTTAAGTATAAGTGGAGCGTCTCCCAGTCCTTAGTTTAGGTATCCCCTTGGGATCTTTGATTTGGAACTTGCAAGCACCAAACCCGAGGGACTCGTGTATTCACGAGACTATCGTAATCGATAATCCTTTGAAGTTTGAAGCTAGACTAGTGAGCGAAGATGCCTGGTCTTAGCAGACTTGGAAATTTGTTTTGTCTTGGTTGTAATAGGGATTCCCGATTGGAGGACTCGTGTCCGGTTCCTCCGATTGGAACTCCATCCTATGAACTATATGTGAAACATGGCGTAGGCCCCATCGCATATAATGAAGTATGGATCCGATACACCAGAAAAGATGGTGTTTTAAAATGGCCCCAATATGGTAGCTTTGACATGGAAATCTTAGATAATCTCGAAGTTAGACTTTTTAAGAAGAAAGCCCGGCCGGCGATGTTTGACTCTTTCCGCCTATGGCGAAAGGAAGCCAAACAGAAAGAAATTAAATTAGCTAAAAAGAATAAAAGAGAAAAGGGTATTTCGATAATGCAAGCTGCCATGCAGTTTAAAGATAACGAAGAAGAACAGATGAATGAGCAGTTGCACAGGCAACGTAAAATGGTGGTCGATAAATGTTATCCGGTTTTGCCGCCTCTTCAGCAAGATGCAGCAAAAGAACTTGAAAAAGATCCCCTAATGTCGCATTTATTGAGTTCGCCACCCCCCTATACGCAGAATGCTACAGCACCTCCGCAACCTCTAGTCGTGCAACCCCCGATTGTTGTGCCTCAAGTTCTTCCACAGCCACCAGCTGCTTTTCAGTTGGCTCCTACTCTTCCGGTGCAGCCTCCTCATGGGCCACCGGCTTTGACATCTGCTCTGCCTTTACTTCCTACGACTTTGACCACTATATCGACTACCACTCCTGGTATTCCTTCTGACACTGCCTCTGCATCTGCCTTGCCTCACTCCGCTTTCCCGCCTGTCCTTTCATTGACCTCCCCCTCTGTTCGCCAGAGAATGACTAGCACTGTTGCTAGCCTTCTATATCCTCTCTTTGGAGCAACAGGTGTAACTCCTGTCTCAGAGCGTAAACAGTTACGTAGCCAACTGCCTGATTCCAGGGAGAAGGAAACATTGAATTATTTGGCACATAAATGGGTTACTGACCCGGTGAGATATGAGCTAGAGTCTGTTATGGATGTCTTCCATCAGTGGGAAGCACCAAAACAGAGATACGTTTTTGAGAAAATGGGTACTTTCCTTTGTGAGGATTTAGAGGAAAATGATTTAGAGCCTAATCCGCCTGAGTTGTGTCGTGTCCGGTTCGATTTTGCAAAAGGCACGATTGTGGGTTCCGATATTGAGAAAGCAGTTGCGACATTGTTATCATTCAGGAGTGAGGTGTTTCTCGGTCGTTGTTTGAGTCTGATTCCTCTGTTAAAAAGAAGGTAAGACAATATCCCATGAGAGAAGTTCCCCCACAATGGAGAGAAGTGTACCCAAATGCCAATCCAGCCATTCCGCCACATTTTCAGCGTGTTTGGGTACATGTTCCATGGAAAAGAGCTGAAGTCTTGGCCCTTAAACAGACATTGCCTGATCCCCGTAAAAATCCTGCAGGATATTACAAGGAACTGTCACAGACTGCAGGCTCTTGCATTATGAATTTAGCGGATATAGACATGTTGTTTGGAAATGTTGTTCCACAGCCTTTGTGGGGAAAAATTTGTCATGCAGATCATGATCAAGAGTTAGGTGACACATGGGCTAATATTAGTGCTGCAAATGACCGATAAGTTGGTGGTGCTAAAAGAGAACCTTTAGTGGCAGACCTCCCTGGTAGGATCATTACTTACATGAAGACTTTAATGCCTGCGATGCGAGTGAATTGGGACAAGTTGTCTGCATGTAAGCAGAAGAAAGATGAAACAGTGTCTGATTTCTTCACTAGGTTTGAAGAGACGTTTGTCGACCACAGTGATCAAGATATGAGTACAGAAGGTGGTCAACGGTTGTTCGTTGACATGTTTGTGCATAATTTGCTTCCTGAGTTATGTAAAAAGTTAAAAGATTCAGAAAGTTCGGGGGCCGTTTCCTCTTCAGCACAGATGTTGGCTACTGCGCAGTATTACGAAAATAGAGACAAGGACGAGAAAGATAGAGTAGAAAAGAAAACGAAAGAGTTAAAAATGAAGGTCCTACTACAGCAGGCGTACCCGCCTCGTGGTGGTCAGAGTAACTATCAGCAGCCTCAGCAGTTTCAGAGAAACATGCAAAGGACCGAATATCCTCAACAACGCTTTCCTGTAGGCCCTAATCAGTGTGCATATTGTAAAGAGGAGGGCCATTTTAAAAGTAGTTGCCCTGCTCTGCTACAGCGTATGAATGGTGTTTCTAGCGCAAGAGGTCGAGGTACTCCACAAGCGCCTAGAGGTAGAGGACGTGGAAATTTCCCCCAGAACAGGCGATCTTTTCCGCCTCAGAACTCAATGAATAGTTTTGATCAGCAGAATAACGCGTCTGGTAGGACGCCTCAGTACTATGCTGATGACTACTATGCAGAAGATGAGAATATGGAAGGTAATGATTGCTAGGACAGCCATAGACAAAGAGAGGGAGTTGTTTCAGTTCCAGTAGATCAGAGTGGACCTTATGTTGAGGTGATTACATCAGGTGTGTCAGAGCCTTTTCTGTTGGATACTGGTGCTACAAAGAGTTCCATTATGCACTCTAAACTCCCTGGCGCACCTTTGTCTGGCGAAATGAATGTTTCAGTAGGTTTTTCTGGCGCCCCGGTTAGGAACCCGATTTCTAGTCCTATGTCCCTTTCTGTTGGACCTTGTGAATTAGAAGCACCCCTTATTCTGACAACAGGTTGTGGTGAAAATTTGTTGGGATTGGATCTGTTGAAAAGATTGTATGCGACATTGTATTGTTCTCCTTCAGGAGTGCAACTTACACTAGGTAAGAAAATGGTCTCCCCAATGTATTTGTCAAAGGATAAACTTCCGACAGAATTGTCGCTTCTTCCTGATATTCTTTGGGCTACTGGTCCTAATGATGTGGGTCTTTTGGAAATACCGCCATATGTTGTGACATTGAAAGCCAATGTTAAAATGCCACGAATTCCCCAATATAAAATATCTAGTGAAGGTGAAAAAGCGTTGCTAGCGATCATTTACGATTTGATTGAAAAAGATGTAATTGAAGAGACAAGAGGCAACGTTTGCAATAGTCCTGTTCTGCCTGTTTTGAAACGTACTGACCCTTCTCAGCCACCCGTTTACAGATTTGTGATTGATCTTAGAGAGGTGAATAAAATCGTTGTGCCACAATTCCCAGTCGTCCCTGATATCACTGCCCTATTGACTATGATTCCAGCTTCCGCTACTTAGTTCTCTGTGATTGACTTGAAGAATGCTTTCTTCAGCATCCCGATTGCCGAAGAGAGTAGGGATATTTTCGGCTTCAGTTTAGGAGGTCGAAGCTTCCGCTTCAAACGCGCTCCCCAGGGCTACTGTGAAAGTCCATCGATATATAGTCAAGCTTTAAAAACACAGCTTGACACAATTGTTTTACCTGATGGCGCTACCCTTATTCAGTACGTTGATGATCTGCTTGTTGCTGCAGAAACTGAGAAAATCTGTAAAGAAGCCACGTTGTCGTTGTTGCATCACTTGTCTGAGTTACATCACAAAGTGTCCCTTTCGAAATTGCAATATTGTCGACAAGAAGTGACCTACTTAGGTCATCTCTTATCGAAGGAGGGAAGGAAACTGACCCCAGAAAGAATTCAGGTAATAGCGAAATTGAGTGTGCCTAGGACACAGAGAGAAGTGCGTGCTTTCTTGGGTATTACATCATATTGCAGACAATGGATACCGAATTTTTCTTTGTTGGCCAAACCTTTGGTGGCATTAACTTGTAAAGATACACCGCATCCCCCCCCATGGTCTGAAGAGTGTCATAAAAGTTTTTCCGAATTGCGCGATGCATTATGTTCGGCTCCTGTGTTGGGTACCCCCGACTACAGTAAGCCCTTTACATTGTATGTCCATGAGAAAGAAGGTTGTGCATTGTCAGTGTTGACACAGTTGTTCGGAGGCAAACAGCGTCCATGTGCATATTTTTCGTCAACTTTGGACCCGGTAGCTAAAGCATTGCCAAGCTGCTTGAGAGCCACAGCAGCAGCAGCAGTTTCTATGCTGGTTTAGTCATGAATAATATATTGATTGTGATGGTTCCACATGCAGTGGACACGTTGTTAAACAGGACCAAGACACAGCACTTAACTAGTGCTCGGTTGTCAGGTTACGAGTTAACACTGATAGCGAGTCATGTGCACATAAAAAGATGCAACACGTTGAATCCAGCCACGTTGTTGCCGATTGAAACAGAGTTAGATACTTCTGAACAGCATGATTGTTTCCTCAGAACAGAAGAAGAAACGAAAGGGAGAATAGATCTTAGTGACACTCCTCTTGCAAAGTGTGATGGTACCTTATGGGTGGATGGTTCATGCTTCAAGCTTCCGAATGGAGATACGACTGCGGCATATGCTGTTACGACTTTGCATACGATTGTTGAAGCTGCACGTATCCCACATAGTTCAGCTCAAGCAGCAGAGTTGATTGCACTTACAAGAGCGTGTGTGTTGTCGAAAGGAATGAAAGTGACTATATATACTGACAGCCAGTATGCATTCGGTGTGGCTCACAGTTTTGGACGATTGTGGAAAGAACGTGGGTTCCTGACTTCACATGGAACTAAGATTCAGCATGGTCAATTGGTGAATGAGCTCCTTGAATCACTCACTCTGCCGTTGCAAGTCGCGATTGTAAAATGCAGTGCACACAAGAAGGTGACTGATGATTTTGGTCGTGGAAATGCATTTGCTGACGAAGTCGCAAAAGAAACAGCAAGGGATGTGATGAGTCGAATGTATGTTGCAGGCCCTGCAAGATGGATTGGTGACATTGGAATGTGTGAAGACACGATAGAGAGTGTAAAGTCTATTCAAACTGAAGCTACAGAGAAAGAGTTGAGTACATGGAGAGAGAGTAAGGGGAAATTGGATGTGAATGGTTGTTGGGTAGAATTGTCAGAACATCAGAGATGGTTGTTACCCAATGCGTATGTGCCTGCAGTTGTAACAATGGCTCATGGAATGGCTCACATCAGTGTGAAAGGGATTTGTAAGTTGTTGGCTCCAGTATGGCAAAATGCTGGAATTCCCAAGTGTGCAGAGAATGTGGTCAAGAATTGTATGGTGTGTCTGAAATACAATCCTGGTAGGGGAACCCCAACTCCAGCTTGTCATTTTGCGTCTCCAACGTATCCGTTCACGGTTTTGCAGCTAGATTTCATCCACATGAAAAGGTGCAACAATCTAAAATACGTACTCGTTGTTGTTTGTGCCTTTTCAAGATGGGTAGAAGCGTATCCCTTAAAGGACAACACTGCCTAATCCACAGCTAAAGCCCTTGTCAAAGAATTTTTCCCTAAGTTTGGAATGCCGAGAATGGTCTGGAGTGACAATGGGAGTGAATTTGTGGGTCAAGTGATGAAGAAAGTATGTGAAGGGCTAGGCATCCAACAAAAATTTCACGCTGCAAATCACCCCCAATCAGCTGGACTAGTAGAGTGCTACAATGGCACGTTAAAACTGAAATTGGCCAAAATCCAAGCAAGCTCTGGCCTTAAATGGCCTGACGCTCTGCCTTTGGCACTCCTATCAACAAGAATGACTGTGCATTCGCGAGTGGGACTTAGTCCGTATGAAATAGTGTTCGGCCGTCCGGCCAACATATGGGGAGTGCCAAGGCCGACAAAATTCAGTGAGATCGAACACCTGTACTGCTTGACTATTTGTACGAATTGATGGCTAAATTGCGTGTTTTATACCAACAGGTTCACTATATTCTGCCTCAGGTCTCTGAAGCTCCAGGACATCCTATTACTCCTGGATCCTGGGTTTTGGTGAAGAATTTCCAGCGGACAAAGAATGATCAGCCCCGCTGGACAGGCCCCTACCTAGTCCTGTTATCAACAAGATCAGCTGTGCGAGTGGAAGGGAAAAAGAACTGGATCCACGGCGTACATTGTAAGAGGGTCCCTTTGCCTCTGCCGTACGACTGGTGGGTCCAGGAGGGTGTCGCTGACTCAGAGACTGAAACTGTGCCTCGATTTCTGCCTTTCAGTGATGCACGCATAAACGGAACAATTTCTGAACAAGAAAGTGACAATCTTTTGCAAGAAGCTGTGCCACCGGCAATTCGATTGGACATTACAGAGCCTGAACTCCTGTTTCAAGACCAGACAGCATCTGGGAAGCAGCGCTATATTCTGAGGCCGAGAACTATGAACAAATAACATTTTCTTTTTCTTTGCTAAATTTTGAAAGTGCAGCAATCTCATCTGAGAAACATTTTTTTATTTTTGTTTTTCGAACCACCATCCGGGTTCAGCTGTAGGGTCGCGGTTGCCCAAGTCTTTGGGGTGCAGCCGAAGACGTTAGGTCGACGGTTCTGGTTGGTCTAAGGGAGTTGCCCTGGACTGACAGAAGCATCCCTTAGCATAGAACACCCTACCATCGCGAGCAGCATTTTAGAGAGGATAGAGTTTTTCGAGATGGAGAGACCTGCCAAACAAATGAACTTTAAGACTACAATTTGCAGAATGATGACCAAGAAACGTTTTTTGATACTGTGCATTTTCATGTTGTTTAGTGTTATGATGTTTTTAATAGGATATGTTTTATTCTCTTTTCGAGTGACATTTGCACCCACTACATCGCCCATACCTCCTCCTACTGTTTCCTCGCATTCTTTCCACCCTTTTCCTGAACATGAATCCGCTAGGAGATTAGAGTTTATTAATAACTCCTTCGTTCAGCTTTTGCACCAACACTAACTAGTAATGAACACAACTAACTGTTGGGTGTGTGGTCTTATGCCTCACACAACGGATAAAGGTATCCCTTATCTGGTCCTGCCTTTCAGCCATATTGGTTCTGTGTGGGCATACAGAACGATGTTCATCCACGCACATGAAATCTACCCCCTACGTTCTGTAAATGACAATCCTAAGAATAGTGCTCTAGTCAAGGGTATAGTAGATATGATTAAAGAAGATATATCCTATGAGACTACCCCGAGAGATGAGACACTAGTTTATATAGGATGGAACGTGACCGGATATGGAGTTACTCTGAGTGAGAAACAGCAAGCTAAGAGATCTTCCCCGATTTGGATTGTACCCCATCAGGGTCACCTATGTCTGCAAGGTAATGGCAAGAATCCCAGAGCTCAGTTAGGGAGGAGTATGTGCACTGAAAGATATGTTTTTGCGTCCCAGACTTCCCCTTCGTTCTTAGCAGCTAAGGGTACCTATTTTATCTGCCATGATAGAGCCTATACATGGTTGCCCCCTGACTTTTCGGGCACATGCTTTGTTTCGTTCCTGTTGCCTCAGACCTACACAGCGGCGGCAGATTACCATAAGACAAGGATAGTTAGAGGTGTTTTCAGTGAAGAAGACACTGCAGGACAAGAATTGGGGGATTTCGTGAAGGGTTTTCTGCCGTTCTGGGGACCCATGGTTAACAGCAGGAACATAAGGCAATTGACAAGGGTGGTTGAATCCACTGTGGTTGAAACTGCCGTTGCCCTTAGTAACTTGACTGCTGAGCTCCAGTCGGATCGTCTTATGACCCTTCAGAACAGGGTCGCGTTAGACGTCATACTTGCAGACCGAGGTGGGGTATGTAAAGTGATCCAATCGAGTTGCTGTGTTTTCATTCCAGATAACGCTCCAACAGTGTACCAGGCCATCTCCAAACTGCATAAGATTTCCGAATCTATTCATGTAGACAAAGGAGATTGGTCGTTATTGGGATGGTTCTGGGAACTGGTATCCGGCTGGGGATGGAAAATTCTGATGGTCATTGGGATGATCTTAGCCATTCTTTTCCTGTTCTGTCTGTGCGTACAGTGTGCTCCTGCTATATGTGGTCTCTGTGCTACATCGTGTGTAAGGAAGCCTGTATCGAGGGACGAGCTAAGTAGTAGGATGATGCTACAGCAACATCCCAATGACTTTACGAATATAGACCTGGATTCAGATTAGCATGAGTGTAGGTTATTGCCTATGTAAGGGCAAAAGGAGGGTCTGTGGTACTGAGAATTTTGGACCTGTGTCAAAAACATCGTCGTATCATGACGATTTTGATATCAGCAGACCGAAAATGGCCAGTATACTACGCATAAGCATTTTCGTCATATTCGAATGACGATTTCACCCAGAAATCTTCATTTTCGTCCTGAACCCTTGGGTTCCATTTTGTGTAAGGCAGCCATTTTGTGAGTTGCCCTCACATAGGCCAAAGATTAAGGCCAAAAACGATCCTGAAGGACACGAACACCTTTCCTGACTCCTGCACGACCTGGGCAAGCTGGCTCCACTGCCCAAGGCCAAAACCTGTTCGGTCAGTTCCTCTCCCAGTGGCCGGGCGAGATAGCATCAAGGCACAACATGCCATAAACCTTTCATCGCACACAAACCCTTCCTAATCTTACACACACCTGCCTCTGTTTCTTTCTTTATGACTTGCTTTACTAGGAGGAGGCGCCCGTTTTTATTGGGGTTTCGTTGATATCTGATGAAAATATTGGGCCTTGCCGGATAATTGATTGTGGGCTGAACAAACTGAAATGTGGGATTGTCATCATGACTCTGCTTTTTCTTTGTAGTGAAAATATGTGAATGGTCAACTGTAAAATTAGGAATGTTTGTCTGAAGCATAATATTTTGTATAAAAGGAGAAGGCTGGCTTTGTAAGATTGAGCAGTCTCCTGAGAATATACACCGTGTTGTACTTCTAGGACGCCTGTTACTTGGTTGAAGCCAATAAACTCGATCTTTGACTTCACCTAGAAGACTCTGAGTTTCTGTAGTCTGAAACAGGAAGGACCCGAAGTCATAGGGTGTGTCCCTGGCACCGCTGGGTTACCGGTTCAGTACCGGTTCTCAAAAACCCAGTACTTCAGTACCCACTTCTCCCACCAGCTCATGTGTAAGTTTGCATAGCTGGGGGCGAAGAAGGTACCCATGGCTAATCCCGCAGCTGCCTGTAGGTGTCATTTCCAAACAGAGTTCCGCCATTTTCATCAGCATTTCTGAATGCTGATACACAGTAATGGGTCTAGATCCCAAAAAGTGTCTAAGTGCTTTGAGACCATCTTGGTGAGCTATACTCGTGTATAGTGAGGCTACATCTAGTGTAATTAAAAGATCGGTCTCAACCCAGTGTACCTCACACAGTTTTTTTAAAAAGTCCCCTGTGTCCTATATATAGGAGAGTAGTGCCTTAACCAGATCTTGCAAAAAGTAATATATATATATATAGAAATATTCTTGAAAAGGCTGCGAATCCTCCGAGATTATAGGTATACCAGAGGGTACACCATGTCCTTGTGTATCTTTGGAATAAGGTACAATACTGGTGTGACAGGGTTGTTGACTTTGAGGTACTGATATTGTCCTTCAGTCACAAGTCCCATCCCCCTCCATCTCGACAGTTCCTTATGGTATTTATTTTTTACTTCAAAGAGATTGCTCTGCGGTACACGTTGTTAACATTCATTATTTCTTAATTGCATTTTGGCTTCGTCATTGTATTTCTCAAGGGGCCAAAGAACCAAATTTCCCCCTTTGTCTGATTGCCTTATGACTATATCCGTCCTTTTCTTTATCTTGTCCATCACTTTGTTGTGGTTTCTTTCTTTCTCTGGTATGTTCTGCCATTATTGTTCATTTGATTCAATGGGAATTTCTTTAAAGTCTTTAATAACTCTTTCTGAGAACAAGTCAATTGCATCTTTCGGTGATAGCGGTACAAACGTAGACTTCTTTTTTAGATTTGTTACACTAGTTCCATAAATATCTATGCTCAATTTGTCTGCTATTACTTTGCACGATAGTTCCATATTGGGGTCATCATTTGCCGATTCTAATGCTACCGGATCTCTCAACAGATAAAGATCACCTATCACCAAGTTACTTTGATTTTTATCACTAATATATGCTGGACTGTGGCTTTTACTTGGATTGGTCTTATTTCCAAAATACTTTTTCAGTTTCAGTTTCCGTATGTACTTGTAAAAGTCAATTCTGGTTTGGGCATAGTTCAAATTAGTTTGTTTTCAGTAAGATAGACCTAGAGATTGTGTATTGGTTTCCACCTCACTGAGTGCCATATCCATTAGATTCATTACAGTGGCAGATAGATTTTCTACTTGTTCTGTTTGTTCTCCTTTGTTCTCGCTCCTGATCGCAGTTACATGCCTTCTCCGTCATCTGTTTCTTTTCCGCCTCTTCTGTATCCCCGGTCTCTTCCATTTCCCACTGGTCTCTGTTGTGTATTTGTATTTCGGTCTAGTCCAAAAAAACGCATCTCTTCGATAACTGTGGTAGTTTTTTCTATGTCAGTGATAGAGCACCATGTTATTCTGAAAATTGTAGGGGTGCGTTATAATCATGGGTAGTCAGCACCCGCATATTTAGAGGATGATCATTAGAAATGCAGTAATTAATCAAATTATGTTAGAATGTTTAGGAGTATTCACATAATTTGGAAACTAATGTAGTGTTAACACGAGAAAGTGCCTTAAGTAACGTAAAAATCATTGTTTCATGTATAAGATGTTGCATTAGGGTTAAACGTGCACCATGTTAAAATTTGCACATGTGGGTTTGCTTATTCAAGAGTAAAATGTAATGCATTAACATGATTTTGAATCTAACTTTTATGGTGTAGTTTAGAAATGTGTTTAAAATGTGTAAAGGCCTAAACTGTATGAAAGCATTAATAAGAGGCCTAGCTGTGGTTCTTAGCTGGTCGAGAGGCTGTAGGCCTGAAAATTTATTTTTCCTTGGGATGACTTCATTTCCTAGTCGAATTGTGCATTGCAGATCTGTGTGCGTACAAGGCCAATTCGTTCACAGGCTTTCTGTTGCAGGTGCAAGGACACATGTTTAGTTAGGCAGAATAACCTTTTGTTTTAGGAGCTAGGATGGTAGAGGCGAGTGATGTGGGAGGACATTGGAATGTGAAGAAGATACTTTTGACAGAGAAGGTGCCTGGGACCCAAGGACACACCAACGGTTTCTGGACAAAGTCGAAGTTTCGTTGGAAATTTACAAGCCTGAAGATCTGCTGAAGGGTTGTGTTTAGGGTGTGTTTAACATTTTGGGATTTTGTATTAGGGACAGTGCCCCGAGGGAGGAGGGTCAGTCTTGCAGAATTAGAGGAAGGAGAGAAGGAGGGCAGGAGAATGGAAGGAGCATCTTAGAACAAGCTCAGTAGCTTAGGCTACTTACCTATGGAAAGTGAGTGTACTTCTGAGGAAGTCTTCACTGCTGACACCTTATTCTCTTGCCTGGGAGAGATGCTAAGTAGGGATGCCACTTTAGTGTTAGTGTAGGGACAGACTAACTTTTTTTTCTTCCTTTGAACGAATGCAGTCAAAGCTTCAAGCAGTGACTTGTAGCGTGCGGGGCCTGAATGTAATTAGGCTGCAGCAGCGCTTAAGTAAAAGATACGGGGCAACCACTTTCACTCTCATGGCCGGAAGACCACGATCGGACTCCGGACGTTTATTTATCCCCTTGGGTCGAGCCCGCCCCGAGGGGTGTAGGGATGCATGGAAATGGCAACATTGTAGTAGAGGGCCCGGGTGGCTCTCTACATCCCTCCTTTCTTTCGGTTCCAGACCACCAAGTCCTCCCAGTTCATGGGGATGTATATACAAGTCTTTCAGTCTCTGACTTGGTGCAGGATTCAGCCGGAGACCATACTTCTGGCTCCGGGAGCTGGAACCGACCAGGGCACTGGACGGAATGCTTTCTGACAACTCAGGTGCTGTGTCTTGATGGGTTGAACCGGCGGCATCTATGTCCCCTTGGCTTGCTCGCCGGTTTCTCCAGCGACGGACTCCCCATGATGGGCGACGCAGGAGGGGAGGAGCTCGAAAGTGTACCTTGATAGTTGGATACTTCTTGGCCCAGCTCACTCTCGGCTGTCTTCTTGAAGCTGGACACGTTCCTCGTTACAGAGTGCTGTTCCTTTTGAGCAGTAACCATGGTCCCTTTAATGCCCACAACGGTCCACACTTCTGGCTCGTAGGGCGTCTGGAACTTCCAACCGGGGTGTCGGTCTGTGATCACTACCCGGTCTCCCACTGGGGTTCTTGTGCCCTCCGGGCTTCGCTGGCTTTCCGGTTCAGTGTCACCCTCCTTGCTTAGACTGCCTCATCGTCACGCTCCACGGGCACCCAAATTGGATCCGACGGGATACTGTCTCGTGGGGCCTGCTTGAACAGTAGATGAGCCAGAGCACACTTGGTTGTGCTCTGAGGGGTCTGTCGATACGCACCAAGGAATTGGTCGAGAGCTGTCTCGGCATCTTCTCCTTCATCCACAGCGATGCGCAGCGCTCGGTTGAGTGTCCTCATCAGACGTTCCACTTCTTCATTTGCTTGTGGCCTTCGCGGGGTGATCTTCCGGTGATGAATCGCCTTATTCTCAAGGTACTCCTGGAACTCTCGGCCCTGGTACGGAGGCCTGTTGTCGGACTTTATCTCTTCCAGCAGCCCCATCATTGCGAAAATCCTGTCCAGGAACTTCTTCACATGGAGAAATGCTGTTGACGACACTAGTTCGACAATGGGGAACTTCGAGAATGAGTCAACCATGACCAGATTGTGACATCCAGAAATCCAGGCTGACGTGTGTGCAGGGGGTCTTGCTCTGTTCTTTAGTGATCACTGGTGCGGGTGCTGGATCTCCTCTTGTGATCGTACAGGCGTGGCACTGCCTCACCATTTTCTACACCAAGGAGTCTATCGCAGGGAACCAGACCTTGTTCTTCAACCTGGCCTTTGTCTTCGCCATTCCTTGGTGTTCAATGTGTGCCAGCGTGAGGATCCATTTCTGCAACCTCTCTGGGACTACTATAAGGTGTCCTCTTAAAACAACTCCTTGTACCCCCACACTGAGTTCATGGCGGATGGGCCAGAGCTGTTGCCGGCTTGACTGGCTTCGGGCCAGAGGACGAGGGCTCCATCCATGAAGTGGGCTCATCCATTATTATCCAACGTCACTCTCACTCGGGGTAGAGTGTGGTCTTCCTGGGTGGCCCGGCCAATTTCTTCGAACGGCATGGCTGTGGGACACGCCCCTTGCGACAGCAAGTTGACAAAGGCTTCAGTGTTGCATGCATCCGCCGACTGGTCTGATGGCATCGTGGACTTTGGGTGACGGGACAGATAATCGGCCGGGTTGTGGGCCCCCCTACGATAGATGACATTGAATTTGCACGACTGCAACTGCAATGCCCACCGTTCGATCATCGGGGGCGCCAACCGGGATGAGCCTGCAAATAGCGGGAGTAGCGGTTTGTGATCGGTCATGACATGGAACTCCTGGCCACACAGATACAGGTGGAAATGTTTGCACGCCCACTTGATAGCCAACGCTTCCCTCTCGATTTGAGCATACCTGGTCTCCATGTTGTTGAAGGCCTTGCTTGCGTAAGCAACTGGTTTCCAGACCTCAGGGCCATGTTCTTGAAGGAGGACCGCCCCTAGGCGCACTGGGCTGGCGTCGAGGACCAGTTGCATGTGCCGCCTTGGATGGAAGTAGGCCATCACCGTCTTGTCTAGCAGTCCTGCTTTGATGTTGTGGAACGCTTTGTTGGCAGCCATCGTCCATTCCTACTTGTGATTATGGCATGTGAGGGCCCGGAGTGGTTCCGACTTGGTAGCGAGGTTGGGAATGAAACGCCCACAATACGTGGCCATGCCGAGAAAACTTCTCACTTCAGTGGGGTTCTTTGGCGTGCTGGCTGCGTGGATGTCTTCGGCCTTCTTTGAGTCTACTAGGAGTCCCTCTTGGGTGAATGTATACCCGAAGAAGTCAACTGTCTCTTGATAGAAAGAGCACTTGGACTTGTGCAGGGTCAACCCACAGTCTATTAGTCTCTACAGAGTTGCACGGAGATGGTCGTGGTGTTCCTCCAGTTTGTTTGAGAACACTAGTATGTCATCACTAAGGTTGATCAAACCTTGCAGCCCAACAGTGCTTCTCTGATGGCATTTTGGAAGTCTTGGCTGCTGATGACACTCCGTAGCTGAGCCTCTTGTACCTTCGGAGGCCAACGTGCGTCGAGAAGGTGGTGATATACGTGCTCTCAGGCTCCAGTTCCAGCTGATGATAGCCAGCGTTCAAATCCAGCTTGGAAAACCACTTGGCTATGTTTAGGTCCCCCACTATGTAGTCCATTGTGGGAGTGATGTTACGTTCCCTCTTTACAGTGGTATTTTGGCAGCCTCATGTCGACGCAGAGCCGGATGGCTCCAGGTTGCTTGGGTTTGGGAGCCACGACGAGTGGGGACACCCATGGAGTTGGGCCAGAAACCTTTTCAATCACGTCGAGATCTTTTAGCTTTTTCAGCTCTTCCTCCACTTGCGGGTGAAGGTTAAACGGCACCCGCCGGTGCCTGACGGCCACTGGTCTTACCGAGGGGTCAATGTGGAGCTTGAATTTCTTGCCCTTGAGCTTTCCTAGTCCTTTGAAGAGAGCAGGGAATTCCTTCAGCATCTCTTTAGCATGGGATTCATGTACCTGGTTGGCAAAGAAGACATGTCCTAGGTCCTCAGCCATTTGGCAGCTGAGCAGAGTCCCTTTTCTTCCCTCGGTGACGTGGAACCTAGCCTCGGTGGAGTATTTTCCGCTTGCGACTGTGGCCTGAATGACTCCACGGAGAGGAAGGGGGTCAGTCCCTCCATACTTGTAGATCCGGGCCAAGGAAGATGCATGCAAGCATGGGTCATGAGTCCATCACGTTGACAGACGCACTAGTGTCAATGAGGGCTTGAACATCGATGCCTCCAACTGAGACAGAGCACATGGGAGGTGGCTTTCGGCATCGGTCCGTTCTGCTGATGTATGACACCACAAACACTTCCCCGTCTGCAATTTCATACATTGGGCATCATTCCTTCGGCTGGTCCTCCGCTGTCGATGGCGGATCATCGAGAGAAATCTGGAGAACGCGTTGTGGCATGCTTCTGGGCCTTTACGACATCGGACTTAACCGCCCACCGCGGTATACCTTGGCGTAGTGATTCGGCTTGCCACATCGGGAGCATGTCTTCCCTTTTGCCCCGCAGACGGCTGTAGTTGGGTGATCTTCTCCACAGTATCCACACGGTCCCCCTGGTGGCAACCTGGGCGCTCGGCGAGCCGTGGTGGGGAGTCTCTGGATTGCTTCAACCCTTTCTTCTTTGACCTGCGGGTGCCTGGGCGCATGGGAGGCGGCAAACGGCATATGCAGGGCGGTTTCCATTTCCTCCACTCAGACATCCGACAGCTCATGGGAGCGGGCCAGGACCAGGATCTCGTTCAGTGAGATTCCTGGTTGATGAAGGATCAGCTTGTGCAGGAGTTTGGAGCGGCAACCCAGGATGATTTGGTCACATATCTCCTCCCATTGGTCGGTGAATGGTCACGTGCTGGCCAGCCGGCGTAGCTGTGCATAGAACATATCGACAAATGCCAAGTCCATCTGCCATGCCCTCTTAAACATGAATTTCACAAAATCGGGGTTGAGTTGGGGGCCAAAGTGCCTGTTGAACCCGGCGACCGCTGCCTCATTGTCATCATCATTTCCCGTGTTGGGGAGCGTCTCTTAGAGGTCATATATTTCCGCTCCTCCATAGGAGATGAGAAGCAACGGTTTCACGGTACGATTGGTTTCCCTTGTCCCCTGGAAGAAGTGGTTGAGCCGTCCAACCCACGCTTTTCATCTTGGCGCACCTTTTGCAGGGTCTGAGGCTTCACTCAAGGGAGGCAGAGGTGCGACCGCCATGTGGCTGTGCTCTGGGGAAGGAGCATTGGCACCCCCACGTGGATGGTTTGTTCCACCCTGCTGGGCAGCAGTGCCAGCTGTAAGTGGGTTGCTCATTGTGGCCGTGTTTTGGAGCACAGGCGTGAGGGTGTGGCCTGGTTGTCGAAAATCGGTGACTGGGTGTGTGTGTCAGCGCGTGACGATGTGCCACTGACTGCCTCACGGCTACACGTGTGTGCAGGAGGTGATTCGCCCTCTGGCACTGTCCAGCGGGAAGAGGGAAGCGTGGGTGTAGCAGGCTATTGTGTGCCCTGCTCTGTTCCTTTCACCTTCTTCTTTTTGAATCTTTAAATATTTACTTTTTCCAGTCTTTACTCTTGTTGTCTTCCCCATAACCAGCTGACTCTAGGGGGCGTAGGCCTGCCTTTGGTTCCTCAGTAGAAAACAGCCCAGTCCTCCTTTGCCTCCACCTGACGCAGTTGTAACCTGCTGTGAAGGGAAAAAGTCTGCTTGGACACGTGCTGGGCCGGAGCAGGCAGCAGATAAGGGACAGCCCAGTCCTGGGGCCTCGCCGTCGAAGAGCAGGTGTGGGGAATGGATACAGGCCAGCGGGCCTTGACATGGCACGAGAGCTGCAGAGGGCAGGAGCGGAGATGTCCACAGGATGAGCGCCGTGCAGGCAGGGCAGCGGGCGCTTACCCCACGATGACCACAGCTCTAGCGAGCGCTGCTGCCTGAACACACTCCCGTTGGTCAGTGAGACGCGTGGGCGGACGCAAGCTGATCGGCACTGGCAGCGGGGAAGGCGGTGCAGATGCAGAGGCCGCGGGCATCGGGCTCCAGGAGGCAGCAGGTGCCAGTCAGAGCGGAGCGGTGTGGGTGGGCTCCGCGTGCTCCCTGCAGGACACCGAACGGCAGCAGAGGAAACAGGGCAATGCAGGTGGGCTCCGCACGCTCCCAGTAGGAACCACGCAGGTAGGCGGGCACGCTTGGGGTGCTACCGGCCTATTCGCCAATGTAGCGGTGCGGGACCTGAATGTAATTAGTCCGCAGCAGCGCATAAGTAAAAGACACTAGGCAACCACTTTCCCTCTCATGGCGGTCTCCGGCCGATTATTTATTACCTCGGGTCGAGCCCGCCCCGAGGAGTGTAGGGAGGCGTGGACACGGCAACATTGTAGTAGAGGGCCCGTGTGGCTTTCTACAGGACTGTCACCATTTGCCTGATGCTTTTAGAGGTAACTTTAGTCATTATCTTAAGTTGTCTGAGATTAATGTGTAGGATTAAGTTTGTATTAGTGCCCGTTTATTTTCTCAACCTCTTGCTGAGGTGCCTGTATGTTCAGGTACTTTTGGCTTTGTAATAAACCCCTAAAAATTTTATCCTGTAGTCAGTGGTTCTTGAGTTGGATTAATTTGGTCATTTCTAAAGTTTTCACACTTCTTCGCAGAGCAGATGGTTCAGTCAACCAAGGATTCTTAAGATTGGTGAGAGGACTATCTGGATAAGAATATGGCTGCAACAGAAGCCAAAGCTCTGGTGCCATTTTCCAGGTCTGTATCAACTTCGGAGCTTGACACTGAACTTGTGTCTCTCATTGCTCTCCTGTTTATGTGTTTGTTTGTCTATTGTGGCGGAACTGGATTGTTTCTGGCGTCTAAATGAGTCAAAGCGTTTGGCCAATGTATAGATCTAGCCCTGTTGGTAGTCTAGATGGTCTCTGGTTAACTTAATTGCCTTCTTTGCCTTTATCGATTTTTCGTATTTGTTCAGTTTCAGTTCTAGATCCTTTTCAAATTTGGCGCAGCTTCTGGTTTTGCCGATGCATTCAAATCCTGCTGAAGTTTTTTTATCTCCTCCAAAATTCTCTCTCTGTCATGTATAGTGTACTTTATTAAAATCTGCATCACATTTTGTGAAGTATCAGCATTATTATCCACCCACTCTTGCAACATTTCGGAATCTAAGTTTTCAAAGGTAGGAGCAATTAGGATTCCACGGGGAACCCTCCCCACTTCCAGGTATTTTTCCCAAAAATTAATTTCCCACCATTTAGAAAGTTCCATCCACTGGATTTTCTCCAATTTGCGCTTTATGGCTTGAGTATCTTGCTGCAATGGAGTTTCCACTCCTGTTTGCCCTCTGCTCATGCCACTTGTATCGGGTCTCTCCTCATCGAAAACTGCTCCTGCAGATTCTTCTCGCTGTTTTTACCCAATCTTCCATGACATAATGTTTGTATTTTTGCTTTGGTTTAGTTTCCTAGCATTAGCCCATCTGTAATTCTGCCTATGAATTGCAAGCAATACTGAAACACGCACTAAGGAACGCACTCCTTGTTCACGGCGCCTTTCCCCGTTCTTCGGTATTTCACCTGCCGCCTTCACCTTGCATATATCCCCGGTGCTGCAATTAGGAGGTAAATACCAGGCACACCTCTTTCAGTACCAAAAACACTTATTGCACAATAACTCACTGTCCGCAACTTCTTTGTTAGCAAGAAAGGCCACCCCCAGAAAAATCTGCCTACCAAACTGAACTTTGAAGCTAGACCTGTCTTAGAGTGGCAAATAGGGTAAGACAGCTCTGGCAGTAACCAAAGCAGACAAAAACAATACCTAAACGGGGCCTTAGAAAGAGAAAAAAGAGGGAAGGGTGGGTGAGACAAAATCACGACCTTCGCCTCCCGCCTCCCACGGGCTCAGTGTCTTTCCCGCCCTTTCTAAGCCCCTATAAATAACTTCCCGCTCGCCCGTCTCTTGAATCACCTAACCCCCCCCCGCATCTGGTGGCCATTCCCTTGCACGAACAACCCAGGGGGAGACCGTCTAGTGCCCACCTCCCCCTGGGTCCCCCGTCGCACAATGACTCAGTGTCCACAACTTCTTCATTAGCAAGAAGGGCCACTTTATTAAGACAGGTGCAAAGTAAAATCTTTTTCCAATAACATCTTGCCATTCATTTTAATAAACCAAATCCCCAAACTTAACTTAGCATCCCTATGAAAGATGAACCCCAACAAAGTTAACCCAACCAAACCCAGAAGGAAGTGACTCCTCTTGATACCCCCCTCATTTCCTTTTACTGTGTACCCCACCACCCCCCTTTGAGGATGGACCAACCTGCTCCAGGCTGCCCACCTTCCAGAAAAATCCGCCAACGAGGAAAACCGAACAGAGCTTTCCTGCCCCACCAAGGAGAACCTTCAGGCCCATCTGGTAGAGCACCACAACTTTTCCTTCTATATATGGGCAATCAAATCCTGTAATTCCAGTAAATAAAATGCTTGCCCCATCTGTGACAGGTGGACCCCATCTGCTTGGAAAAGATGCCCCTCAGTACTCTATATATTAGGGTGAGATAAAACGCTAACCCCCATACCCCCACAGAAAAGTCACATAGCTCTATTAAGGTTTCTTCTCGCCTTTTCCAGAGCTGCATGGTTTTGTGCTCCTCTCCAATGCAGCTGCAGTATGAATTCTGTCCAAACCACTCTGGTGCTCACCCACGTTTCTTTGATGACAGACAGATCCAATTTCATTAATTTGATCAGAGTCAGGACAGATAAGTCTACAAGATTATTCTCACCGAGGTGAATGACCAGAAAATCTGGAGGGCCCCCCCCTTGAACACATCAGAGACAACACTGGAAACAAACCCCCCAACGCATTCCCCCATTTCTATTCTATATCACCTCATGGTTAACACTTGTGAATCCAAGCGATCTCCCACAAATGTGTTGCTCAGCATGAACTGCAGCCCATTTAACGAAGGAGTGTCCTACTATTCAAGTTGTCCTTTTACATTGTACAAGCCTTTGAAACGGACCTAGATAGAGAAACAGAGATTAACAAAGGAAAACACTGAAATGATTTCCTAACATACTTTTCGCAACATTTGGACTTCCATCTCCCAATCCTGTGACTGTCTGACCAAGACCACCCCAACATTGCGGCTTCCTTTGCTGCTCCAATGCAGAAGGAGTGCGTTCCAAAATGGAATAGATTCTTCCCCAAACTGAGTAACACCTTCCTCAGAACTGCCAACAAATGAGCAATGGAAATCGGTCTCCCCTGTGCATGACAAAATATGTCCCCTGGTGTGAACCAAGAAGAAGTCTGGAAAACCTCCCATTCCTTGACCAGACAACAAAAATCCAAACCACTCCTACCCAGGAAAACCCATTTTCCCCTACCCAATTGGTCAGTCTTAGAAGCCCTCAACCAAAGACGCAGCCTGTTGCCTTCAAGAAAAACCTCATTGCTGTTTATGCCTGCCCTGTTCCTTAAACCCAGTAACTCAAAAGCCCTAAATGCCCAAAAAAACAACCACAAAAAACATAACCTAAACTTCCCAAACTCAAACTCGGCATAGCAGCAAGCGAACAACTGAAACAACATCCGTTGCAGCAACCCAAAAGTCACCGGCTTCCACAGCTGTTTGCAACCAGCCTGTTCCCTACCTAGCCCCTTAGGAACCTTTTTCACTAATACCCCCCCACCGGATCCCTTCCCCACCTTAACTGCCCATAAAAGTAAATACCAGCCAATTTGCCAGAAATAGTAGTGTGGGAAATACCTTTATCTATCAGGTGCAAAACAAAACTCAACAAGAACTGTACCTCAAACATCCCTCCATGGGGTCGATTCCGATTCGGGAAAAAAAACGTCCGTACGATTTGTATCCAGAGCCCTCTCCGTACGAATCGTACCCGTCCGTCCGAGTCGCGAAGTACGATCTGTATTCCGTTAATCCGTCTGAATCGTCGCGATCCGTACGTATTGCACGGCTGAAACCGTGAACCGTTCGACTCGTACACATACTGTACGACTCGTACACATGCCGTACGACCCGACGAGTATGATCCGGACCGGGGTATGAGGACGCGATTCGTACGGTCCACGTCAGGTAAGGGCGAGTCGTACGTAAAAGCACACAAACACATACACACCGTACGGTCCGTACCCCCCATAATCACAGGGCTACGCACCGTACCCCTGCGATCATGGGGTGTACGAGCCGTACCCCCATTGTACGATCAGTGTACGAGCCGTACCCCCATTGTACGATCGGTGTACGAGCCGTACCACCATTGTACGATCGGTGTACGAGCCGTACCCCATGTACGATCGGTGTACGAGCCGTGCCCCCATTGTACGATCGGTGTACAAGCCGTACCCCCATTGTACGATCGGTGTATGAGCCGTACCCCCATTGTACGATCGGTGTACGAGCCGTACCCCCATTGTACGATCGGTGTACGAGCCGTACCCCCATTGTACGATCGGTGTACGAGCCGTACCCCATTTACGATCGGTGTACGAGCCGTACCCCATTTACGATCGGTGTACGAGCCGTACACTGATCACGGCTCGTACACCGATCGTACATGGGGTACGGCTCTTACACCGATCCTACAATGGGGTTCCGGCTCGTACACCGATTGTGCAATGGGGGTACGGCTCGTACACCGATCGTACATGGGGTACGGCTCTTACACCAATCGTACAATAGGGGTACGGCTCGTATACCGATGGTACATGGGGTACGGCTCGTACACCAATCGTACAATGGGGGTACGGCTCGTACACCGATCGTACATGGGGTACGGCTCGTACACCGATCGTACATGGGGTACGGCTTGTACACCGATCGTACATGGGGTACGGCTCGTACACCGATCGTACAATGGGGGTATGGCTCGTACACCGATCGTACATGGGGTACGGGTCGTACACCGATCGTACAATAGGGGTACGGCTCGTACACCGATCATACAATGGGGGTACGGCTCGTACACCGATCGTACAATGGGGGTACGCTCGTACACCCCATGATCACAGGGGTACGGTGCGTACCCCTGCGATCATGAGGGGTATGCACCGTACCCGGGGGGGCCGTTCCGTACCTGTTTCGGCGCGAACTCTGCTTTTGCGGTTGTTTATCAGCTCCCGTAGAAAAAGGGTCGTACGGTGCGTACCCGACACGTATCCTACTTGCTGGGTCGTAAAAACCAGCCACGAACCGTACAGATGTCGCGTACAGCGGGTTCCGAGGGAGAATCGTACGGAGATTAGAGTCGTACGGTGTCTTTTACGACTTGTACGGAGTACGGCTCCTGGTACGAATCGTACTTCGTCGTACGTACGGGACGTTTACAGGTACTAATCGTACAGGGAAAAAACGCTCCGTACGACGATTCGGAGCACTTTTTACCGGATCGGAATCGACCCCCATGTGTAGTAAACCTGTTACCATAACTCAAGAACTCGTTCCAGGCTTGGAGATAGCTTCCTCTTGTAGAATCTGCCACAGATTTCTCTAATAACGGACTCAATTCTCATTCCCCCATGCCTAGATGCACTGTGGGATCTGAGTCTTGTTGGGCGCTGCCCCAGGAGCCAGCCTGCGGAATTCTTCCCACTGAAAACGAGACAGAGCGTCTGCTATACAATTATTGACTCCTGGAATATGTCTCGCTTTGAAAATAATATTCAGCTGCAAACACCTGAGCATGAAAGCACGTAGCAACCTCAACACTCTCAAGTCCCTGACCTTTTGCTTGTTAATCAACTCAACCACCGCTAAGTTGTCAACATTGAACAAAACTGTTCTCTTCTGGAATTCCTCGCCCCAGACGTATAATGCACCCAGTAGCGGAAACAACTCCAAAAAGGCGATGCTGCGACCTTGACGCTGCCAATGCACTGGCCATCGCTCTGTACACCACCGCCCCTCCCGGAATATGCCAAAGCCTTTAGCACCAGAAGCATCTGTGTAAACCTGCACTTGCCAAATCATATCTTCATCCACAAAAAACAAAGATACTCCATTGAAGTCCTTGAGAAATGTCAGCCATATGTACAGATCCACCCTGATGGCTGCCGAAATGCGCACTCTATGGTGAGGGAGATAAGCCCCAGACAAAGACATTCCAAGCCTCCTACAGAATGTTCTCCCAGCTCCAACCACCCTACAGGCGAAATTCAGGTATCCCAAGAATTTCTGTACCTTCCTGAGCTCCAGTTTACGCTCCTCCACCACTGAGGACAGAAAGGCAGAAATGTCCTGCACTTTTTCCACTGGCAATCTCGCTACCATTTCCAAAGTATCTATTTCTATCCCCAAAAAAGTCAGTCTTGTACTAGACCCTTGTAAAGAAGACCACGGGAAGTAAGTGGTTTAAGCTTCTTTGTTAACGTCCAGTGACTTCACTTCCCCGGCAGCAACTGCCGAGGCTACGCATGCTGTGTTCCATGCAAGGAACAGCCATGCCCGCACGAGAAGGATAAACAAGGAATCCCAACACACCCCCCCTCCTTCATATAAACAAGGAACACAATTAGATTAAGCAAGCATGTAACAAGAAGAGAGTAAAGAGAAAAGAAATAAATAAATAAATAGGTAAATAAATAAATCTGACATACTCCTGAAATTTAGTGGGAGGAGCCCTAGTTCTAGAAGAACATTGTCGAGTTACTATATCGCTGGTAAGTACCAGAGACCTTGAGCTCCCAACCACTGGAGGTACAACTGCACCACGAGTACTCGCACCAAATTTACTTCTCACAAACTCCGCCATTGACAAAGGAACAATCGAAACTGCACACTTGTTCCAGATTTTCCCATTCTCCAGTACAACAACCTGATCTCTCACCTAACTCACTCTAACAGGAGCAGAAAACCAGGAAAATCCCTTGCTCACCCGAACAGGCTTCTTAATTCTCACCCAATCTCCTTAACGTACAGGAGACACTCTGACACAATTAGATGCATACTTAGCTTGAGCAGCAGCCCTGACATCAGCCACGCTACCCAACCTCTCCAGATCCACATCTTTCATTGACATCCAGTCTTTATTTAGCTTGGAACCAGCTACTCTACCTCTCAACAAAGTAAAGGGAGACATCCCAGTACTTGAGTGAGAAGTAGGCCTCATGGCCCATAACATGTCAGAAATCACCACCTTCCAATGTAAGCCATTAATTGAAGCCAATTGCAATTGATCTCCAATCACACGATTCAGGCGCTCAGCCAAACCATTGCTGCGGGGATGATAAAGGGGGGTGAGAATATGTTTAACACCATGCACCTTCAGACACTCCTGCATCTCCGCAGATACCAACTGAGTGCCATTATCCGTCACCAACTCCTCTGGGAATCCTTCCGGAAGAAAAACCTCCTTAAATAAATTGATGACTGTAGCAGAATTGATCCCTTCCACAAATATGACTTCAGGCCATTTAGACATGTAATCTATTAAAACTAAGGCATATTTCGGAGAACTCCTTAAGTTGCCAAACGAACCAGCAACATCAAAAGATAATTTTGACCAAAGTGAGTTCTTCACTACAACTGGACTAACGGAAAAAGGATAAGTTACCTGGGTTTTATCACTCAAAATGCGTGCTCTACACTCTCAAACAAAGTGCTCAATGGACTTATCCACGCCAGGCCACCAGAAATCTTCCCTGACTCTCTGCTTCATAGCACTGATGCCCAAATGACCTTCATGGGCCAGATCTAGGACTTTCTTAAGCATAGTCATGGGAACAACCAGTAAGCCAGCTCTGCGCAGAACCCCGTCAACTAAAGATAACTCATCACATACCCTTTCAGAGGGAACCATTTCAGGAGTTAAAATCGTTTTATTAGGCCAACCGTGAACCATTAAAATCCATGACTTTCTTAATGTCCACATCCTCGGACAAGGCACACTTCCAATCAGATTCAGATAGAGCAACACCAGCATTCGCCACTGTGCCGACTGCGCATACCATTTCCAAATGCTCATCTTCAACTCAGGGATTGAGTTGGGGAGGGGTAACCTGGACAGACAATCAGCCACATGATTTTTCACACCAGCCACATATTCTAAATGATAATTAAATGCATCCAGTCTGTACTGCCATTTGGCAATACGAGGAGTGGCTCTGCCACCACCCTTGGTGGTGAAAAGGTCAATCAATGGTTTGTGGTCTGTTCTAAGTACAAATTCATTACCCCACAAATAGTTGCGAAAATATTGTACACCCCACCATAAAGCCAGTGCCTCCTTTTCGATCGTGGAATAAGTACTCTCCGCTCCACGGAGTGTCCTAGAGGCAAAAGCAATGGTCTCCTCACTGTTGTCAGAACGTTTCTGCATGAGAACAGACCCTAAACCCACGTTTCTCGCATCAGTGGTAACAATACAACAATCAATAATATTGAATAGTTTAAGTGGACGTGCTTGAACAATGGCTTCTTTTAGCGACTTGAAATCCCTAGCACACTGATCCGACCATGTATACCTTACATTCTTTTTTAAAAGCTCACGCAAACACACTGTCCTATCAGAGAAATTGGCTACGAATTTAGCTTAGCATTCAACCAGCCCTAGAAAAGAGCAAAGCTGGTCCTTGTTTTGCGGCTCAGGTGCATTTTGAATGGCATCAAGCAGTTTGACTTTGGGTTCCACCCCGTTCCCCGAAATGTGGTGACCCAAATAGTCCACACCCTCCTGAAGGAATTTACATTGATCCTTCCTCAATGTCATAACACTAGACTCAATAATCTCCAGAACCTGCTTGACCCTGGTATTATGCTCACCCACAGTTTTCCCATGCATTAGAATGTCATCTTGGAAAAAAGCGACTCCTGCAGGGTTCTTAAATAGATTCCCCATAAGACGCTGGAACACTGCAGAAGCCGAGGCGTAAACCAAATGGCATACGCACATAACGAAATGCTCCTTCAGGCGTAACAAAGGACGTGAGGTGTCTAGAATCCTTACATAATTCTACTTGGTGGTAAGCAGAGGAGATGTCAAGTGAGGAGAAATACTTCACATCCTCCAAAGTTGACAACATCTCATTAATGTTTGGTAAGGGTTGACGATCCACCCATATGCACGTATTGAGGTCGCGCAAGTCCACACACATTCTGAGTGACTTGCCTGCCTTGCGCGCCAAAACGATAGGGGACAACCATTCAGACCCTTCAATGGGCTCAATTACGCCCATCGCACACAACCGGTCAAGTTCTTGTTTAAGCTCGCCCCGCATACTAAGGGGTACTTTGCGCGCCTTGTGGGCAACAGCCACGATGCCCTCCTTGAGAATGATGTTTTGCTGAAAACCCTTAAGTTTGCCTAACTTATCACTAAAAATCTCAGGATAGTTGAAAATCGAATCACTGCTAGGTGATGACTCAGTAGTAACTGAGTTCACAGGAGTAGTAGCAGGAGCAGTAGTATAATATTCCTTAGCCTCATGTTTAGATAAAACCATATCTGGGTGATTTGGATCCAAAATAATCCCAAGCTCACCCTGTTCCTGCCAATTTAACAAGTTTGCACCATCCCTGACAACAAATACAGTCCCATGTGTCACTTCACCCTTTAAATCCTAGGCTGCCCCTGAATTTGCCAAGAACGTCAACCCTTTTTCCACCATAAGCAAAGATCTTGATGTTGGACTGTTCAACAGGAATTTCACCTAAGCTTTAAAAATCTTTGGTAATAATGAGGGTAAAGGGAGAACCAGAATCAGCAAGAAACATTATATCTTTCCCATTCAAACTAATGGCACATGTAGGTGATTTCCTACGATGAAGATCACCAATAGAAGCAATTTCTACCACATCATCAGCTTGAATGGAGGAAGAGGACAACATTAGTAATTCATAAGACTTATCTTCTTCACAGTAGTTAACACAGTCCTCTTCAATCATTTTAACAGATTGTGGTGGTCTCTCATAATGCACTGTATACTTACACATGCGTGACAAGTCTCCTTTCTTCCCACACTTGAAGCAAGTTTGATTTATGGCGAAGCAAAATTTAAAATTGCCCAAATGGGATCTGCTTCCACAACGATAACAAGCGAGATCATGTCCCTCATATTTTGTTTTGGGCAAACTAGCAGCAGATGAGAAGTAAGAGACGCATTCACACTGGTTGCCTTTATAGGTTTGGTGATGGTTCTGGTACTAACTAACTTAATTTCACTGGAAGCTGTGGATGATGATGACGTGGACACACTTATCTCTTTAATGCACAGCTGAGAATGATCAATGCTTCTCGCCAAAATGAGAGCAGTCTCCAAGTCAGGATCTTCAGAAGGTAATAGTTTCTCTTGGATCTTCCTATTGCATGTGCGTTCAGTTAGCTGGTCACAAATAATTTCATCACTAAATTCCCTATAATTGCAAGTGACTGCTAATAGTCTAAGTGCAGCGATAAAATCATCAATGGATTCACCAGGAATTTGCGCACGTTGCAAGAATTTATGACGTTCCAATACTATATTACGTTTGGTAAGTTTATATCTCTTGTCCAAGGTTTTAAGCAGCAAGGCATTGTCATCAACAATTTGGGAATCACCATCGTCACCACCACTATTACTTGTTCTTACAAGTTCGAGGGGTAGAGTTTTTTAGAATATTCCTTCCTTCCGCACCTAAATTATCAACCAGCAAAGTTTTTTTCTTTTTCGGGGTAAAAGTGTCTCCATCAATTGCTTCAATGTAGGCTTCAAATGTCTCCTTCCATTGTTGCCATATAATAGGAGGAGTACCGGGTGACTGTAAAAAGGGGGGTGGTGCAATTACGTGATCCATTTGTTGACTGTGCGTTGGTGAGTTGCTGCCCCACAAATACTTTCAAAAGTATTAAATGACCAAAATGATTTTTAAAAAAATGTCTGGCGCAATTCACTGAAACAGTTTTGAAAGTTATTTCCCTTTGTGAAATACGAGTCTGCCACTATAATAACTTCCATGCACATTAAATGCTCCAAAACATGTGATTTCAATATTATTAAAATCTTTAACAATTCTGCGCTTCAATTTAAATTTCCCTTTGTTCAATAGTGACAAAACGTGTGCTCAATGACAAAACGTGCACTTCAATCTTCCTAATGTGGTTTCCAATTTGTTTCATACACCAGAAATTCAATGAAAAACCACTGGGTGGTGGTGGTGTCAAGGCTATCGCACTGTTTCCCTTCAATAAGTGACGCGCGCCGGTAATGCGCACCGGTAGTCACTACAAAGGAGAGCTGGGTCTGGTTGCTGTTGTCCTAGCAACCATTGTCATAATAAGCCAGGAGATTTTACAGCAGATACACGCGCCAGTTACCAATGCGATGCGTGTCGATTTCAAGCGCCGACAGTTGCACCCCTCTAAATCCGACCAGAATTCCTCGCACAGCAAAGCGAAAACAGAAACATGCAGCCTCACCACAGGAAGTCGGAAGAAACACGCAGTTCAGCAGAGAGATGAGGAGCCTCACGGAGACTTCAAGGCCCGACACAAAAAGAAGACTCGCAAATCACAGGTGTGATCAGAATCATGTCCCTCAACGCACGATGGGGAAGAAAGGAGGCTGGACCCCTCGTCGCCACTGTAAAGAAGACCACGGGAAGTAAGTGGTTTAAGCTTCTTTATTAACGTCCAGTGACTCCACTTCCCCGGCAGCAACTGCTGAGGCTACGCATGCTGTGTTCCATGCAAGGAACAGCCATGCTCGCACGAGAACAACAAACAGGGAATACCAACAGCCCTTCAGTATTGTCATGTGCCAACAGCACACCAAGTTCCTGGGCAATGTCCTGAAAATGTTTTAACGCCTTTTGACACTGCCCTGTATTCTGAACACCAATGAACAACAAATTGTCCAAATAGTGACAAACTAGCTCATGGCCACTGGTGTAAGTAAACTGCCACTGTAAAAAAGTGCAGAAGGTTTCAAATAGCGCACAGGATACCGAACACCCCATAGGCAGAACTTTATCCACATAGAACTCTCCCTGGAAGTGCATACCCAACAGACCAAAATCAGAAGGATGAATGGGTAAAAGCCGGAATGCAGATTGGATATCGCTTTTTGCCAATTGTGCCGCTCTTCCCACTGATCTCACCAACCTCAAGGCATCATCCACTGAGGCGTAAGACACACTAGAATCTTCAGGCGATATAAAGTCATTAATAGATGATTCCTCGGGCCAAGACAGGTGGTGTATCAAATGGAATTCCCCAGCTTCCTTTTTTGGCACCACCCCAGTGGAAAAACAATCAAGTCAGGCATTGGACAATAAACAAAAGGACCAGCAACTCTGCCTGCATCGACTTCATCCCGCAACTTCATCAGACCAACCTGAGGGAATTCTTTAGCGGACTTCAAGTTGTCCGACCACCGGCTCTGGCGGGGACCGTGATAACCGATCTTAAAACCCACCTTGAAACCCCAAAACAATCTATTTCCCGCATCAGTGTCTGGATATGCTGCCAACCACCTCTCCAAAACCTCCACCCTAATAGCTGTATGAGCCCTTTGGGACAAACTGGAAAGGCTCGCTACTTCCCTTCTGCCCCCGCCCCTGATCGCCAAATCTATGTCCTGGGAAACATTGAGTGAGGGGATGTCTGCCTCCACATTGGGAGCACTCATGCTTGTACCTACAGAACTGCCTAGTGCAAAATCCTCTGTTGTAATTCCAACATGCCCCAAAACTGCTGCCTGACCCCTGCCTGACCCCTGCCACCAACCCCCACCCCGGACTGGGCGGGACGATATTGAAAGGGCCAGTAAGATACTGGGAACCCACTTGCAGTGTGTAGTAGCAGGCAGCTGCAAAGAAGCCATCCATTGCAGCCATAACTCAGAGTCCACAACACCCCAAGGACGATCATGAAAGAGGCTCATGCAAGCTCTGAATTCCTCATCATATGAGAGCCATGCATAAACCCCAAAATAACCCTGAGCTTTTCTGATAATATCCATATACTTAAACATGGCTACCGATCTATCCTGGTGTTGTTCACAATAAACACTAGCGTATATAAGAAAGGCAGAAGTCCAGTTCTCAATCATTTTTGGGGACCCTAGGTCGACGGGCTAACTCCCACTCCTCCTCCTTGGATCCTTCCTTGGCCTGAATATCACGGAGCAACAATTTAACCCCTTCCATGCTGATGACGGCCGGGAGCCATCATGGCACACAGTGCTCGTGTGCTGATGACGGCTGCCGGCAGAATCGCAGCCGTGCCCAAGGGGTTAAAAACATCTACAAATTCATGACACCAAATTCTGTTCTTGGTCTTGTCTGACAAATGAGAGCCTAAAGGCATACCAAATCCCATGTAAGGCAATTTTTTATGTATGTTCTTATCCTCCTCTACGGCCTCCATTTTGTCTGGTTCCCCCTCCTTGGGACACTGGCCAACTTTGTCTGTGGCCCCACCCGCCTTCGCCCCTTCCTTTGAATGCCCTGAAGGCAGCGCCCGATCAGGAACTTTATCCATAACCATCTCTTCCCCGATACCAATAGACCTGGTAGATTTATTAGCTGTATCCCCTTGTTGCCAAACAGACCACTATCCTGCCTTACCTTTTGGCGACTGTGATGCTCTCCGGTGAAAAGCCTTAGGGTCATCCTGCAGAGTATTGATAGTTGAGGATTCCCGTACATTTGCTCGGTCTGCACTTGACGTCTGCAAAAGACTAAAAACACTGGTTTTCACCAAAACACCCCTCCTCTCCTTTATCACCGGAGCCAAAACATTTGTACCATCATCCCCACAGTCCCCATCTCTTACTTCACCCTCTTCCTGGTCATCGCTGTCAGCATCAAAACCCAATGTTTCCCCACATCCAACATACTCCCCACTGCCACCAGGCATTTCCCCATCGCCCACTCCACCATCATAAAATTACCATTGGATATCAGTTTGCCTCGATGTGTTGCCTTTAGTGGAAAGGAAATCCACTCCAGATCTCCCTCCTTTGGACAGCCCCCCTGACTGAGCAGCAGCGGGCTCAGCCCGCAGCTTCCTTTTGCCAGCCGCCTTCCTTTTTGCCAAAGCTGGAACCTTGCCCTTCAAGCCGCTCAGGCCTGACTGCTCCGTTCCTGAAATCCCCTCAGAAACCCCCACTGTGCCATCCCCCATTGCCGCCGACTCTCCACCCACACCTATCCATATCCACTGACCACCATGGGAGTCCTGAACTACCTTCTGTGGGGGGACACCAAAACTCACACCAGGAGGACCTGCCAACAATACCGTGCTGTCTGACTGCTGGAGCACCATGCGTTCTGCACCACCAATTGTAACCGGGGACCCTGTCTCCTTTACTGGCTGTGGCCAAATGGGCAGCTGCAAGGCTTCCCCCTACACACCTACACCAGCCTGCAATACCACCTCTCCTGGGGGCCTGCCCTGGCGTAACCTTAGCTGAGTGCAAGGTCCCACCCCCATGTGCCAACTGGCCCGCGGACCCAACCATCTTGGCCTCCAGGGGCTCAGCCGCCTTAGCAAAACTGGGCAATAAAGATGCAGGGCTCAATGAATAACTCTGCTCATGCACTGACAACACTTGAGCACTCCCAGGACATTGAAACCCAGCCTGCGGGACACAGTGAGCATGCTGCAGCTCATGCAGCCTGTTTGTAGAGGTGACCGGCTCCTCGGCGCTCTTTACCCACCTCCCCCGCATACCAGCAGTCCCACAGAGAGCAGCTCGACCCAGAGCCCCACCCTGCAACTTAGCGGCCTGCCCTCTGGACCGCCCCCATCTCCCGCCCGCTGACACACTCCTGCCTGACACACTCAGGGGAGCTGCACGTACCTTTGCGGGACTGGAAACCACCGCGGGGGATTCACAGGCTCCAACGCAAGCGCCGCCTCTCCTTGCTCCGCGCCAACCGGCATGGTGGCAGAGCATTCGTCCTCTTCCTCCGGCTGTGGGGACAAGCAGGCAGAAACCGCCTTCGCCACGCCTCTAGCTGCCTTCCGGGTGGAGCGCGTGAGACCCACCCACGCCTCTCCCAGGACATCAGGCTGCAGCAGGTCTTCTCTGCCGGCAGCAAAAAGCACCCGGATGGCCTCCCGCAAGGCAGCAGATGTCGCCATAAATCGAGCCTAGCTAACAAGTTAAGGTGCGCAGGAACAAAATCATGACCTCCGCCTCCCGCCTCCCACGGGCACAGTGTCTTTCCCGCCCTTGGAAACCCCTATAAATAACTTCCCGCCTGCACGCCTCTTCAATCTCCTAATATCCCCCTGCACCTAGTGCCCGTTCCCTTGCGGAAACAACCCAGGGGGAGACCGGCTCGCGCCCAGCTCCTCCTGGGTCCCGCCACTCTCTTCTTCCAGAGAAAGCCTGCACTCAAATTCTGTGGGAAATGCCATTTTATTTACTGGCAGCACTCATTAACAGGAACACGTGTGGCTGTCCTTGCAGACTTATTTATTTATTTATTTATTTGCTTATATAGCGCAGGACTCGACCCCCGAAGGGGTATCTCCGCGCTTGTGTTCTTCCAGAGAGCCAGACCAAAATCATGAAAAGATGCAAAAGTGCACCATTTTTTTACACATTTAAATACTTCCCACAGGTGTTGCTTTTTTAAAAAAAAATTCTTTATTTGCAAGGTAAGTCACTGCACATTTTCAGCTAATCGTGTCATGTATCTTCACATCGTGACATATATCTCAGTATGCAATTCAATATTATCATTTTCTATTATCTATGAGTTGTAACATCCCTTAACTCCCTAACTCCCTTCCCCCTCTCCCCCTCTCCCAGCACTTACTCAATCCACATAGCAGTATTTCGATGGTTTTGGTACAATGGCTATGTTACAGTCGGTATCCATCGGGAGTACCTGGCCCCGTGTTTACACCATATAGATTCAACATTTAGTTTCCTGTGGGTCTGCAGCTCGGTTCTCGGGTATGTTTGGCCGTGTGTGGTGTCCCCCTGCGAAGGTTGATATGTTCAGACTAGTCCCCCTGGTCTTGTACGCCTTGTTCTAACGCTAGAAGTAGGGCATTCCATTCCAATGAAATGGGATGTTTCCTGAGGCCTCTGCGTTATTCCCTGCAGAGTTCCCGTCCCTCAGCTTTGCCCCATCTGATCACCTCCCCACTCCAGGTCTCTATCTCCGGCGGTCTGGCCGATTTCCACCTCATCGCCACTGACCTCTTCGCTAGTAGCAGCGCCATATCCACAAATCTGGATCCCACACTTCTCTTTTTCTCCTTGTGTCCTATCCCCAGCATACAATAAGAAGCAGATGTGTAAGGTCTATCTGGCGCTACGTCATTCAAAATGCGGTGTATTGTACCCCAGTAGTGTCCCAGCTTAGGGCACTCCCAAAACATGTGCATCAAACCTGCATCCTCCAGCTGGCATCAGGGACAATTATCAACCGCTGCCGGGAACATCGTGTGTATCTTGTGGGGAGTCAAATATGCCCTATGTACAATCATCAACTGTATAAATTTAAACCTAGGGTTTCGGAACACTTTTCGTGGCAGTCTCAGTACCATGTCCCATTCCTTGTCACTCAGTGCCTTTCCTAGATCCACCTCCCAGCGCAGTTTCAGGGGCTGTAGGGGGTCAGCCCTACCCTCCCGTATTCCGGCAGTCAGCCATTTAGTCAAGTGACTACCCTCCCCCATGAGGTATTGCATAGTAATCAATGTGTTGGTGGCAGGCTCCTCTCCACCCTCCAGCCAGTGGGTGCCTATGTAGTGAGTCAGTTGTGCATGTTGCAGAAAGAGTGCCCTCGGTGTGTTATGGAGCCTGGTGAATTCCTCGTATGGCAGTAGTCTGTTATCTGAGAAAAAATCCCCGATTTGCGTTATCCCCGCCCCCTGCCACACCTGTAGTCTTCGTTCCGTCATCGGGCCTGTCCCCAGCGGGATGCCCAGCAGTGGTATCGAGGGTGCATAGCTCGAACTTCTATTGGTATATATAATAGCTCTCTTCCAGTATGTAAGAGCCAGTTTAAGTAGGGGTGGAGTCGTTGCCGGTGTTCTGGCCCCTGGTAGTAACAAGCGATGTATAACCCCCGATTCCTATCACCCTTCGTCATGTTCAGCTCATGCAAATTGCGACCTGCCAGCCAATAAGCTAGCCATTGCAGGTGGCACGCACAGCCATAAGCGAACAAATCAGGCACTCCCAAACCTCCCTTATCTGTGGGTAGTTGCAGTTTGGTCATGCTTATGCGTCTCCTGCCCTTCCCCCATATTAGTTCGGGTAGTAAAGTATTTAGTTTCTTAAAAAAAGGCATTGGGATAATAATCGGTAGGTTCGTAAAGAAGTACAACAAACGCGGTAGTACCACCATTTTTGAAATAGCCACCCTTCCTGCCACCGATAGCGGCAGGGTATTCCAGAATTGCACCTGTGTAGTTAGGTTAGTCAGGGCTCGTCCCAGATTACCGTCCAGTAAGTCCTGCGGTTGTCGGTATATCTGGATACCCAGGTACTTAAATGTCACGGGTGCCACCTGGAAACAGTGCGACGGGAACTGGACCCGTGTTCCCGCCACCGGGCCCCGGAAGACATACCCGTATGACTTTGTCTCGTTGATGGCGAGGCCCGATAACTCGCGGAAGATCTCAAAGATCCGCGGTAGTGGTGTCACTGGGTTATTCATGTCTCTCAGGAAAAGCAGTATGTCGTCGGCGTACACCGATATGACATGGTAAGTGGTAAGCCTATTTATCCCCACCACAGCCGCCGCTGATCGCACTTTCAGCATTAAGGGCTCCAGGGCGATTATAAATAGCAATGGCGAAAGTGGGCAGCCCTGCCGCGTACCTCTCGCTACCTCAATCCGCTCAGAGAGACATTTGTTGGTTCGAACCCGTGCCGTGGGTTTCCGGTATAACAGGGACACCCAGGCTATAAATCCGGCTGGTAACCCGAATTTGGTCATGACCGCAAACATGTAGTCCCATCTAAGGGTATCAAATATCTGTCGTAGGTCCAGCGAGATACAGCCCTCGGTGTCACTCCCCCTGTATCCGGAGACATTAGTTGACTGAGTCTCCGTAAATTCAGCGCCGTACTCCTACCCGGCACAAACCCGCATTGATCGGGGTGTATCAGTTCAGGGATGTGCTGGGACAGACATACCGCTAGTATCTTACTGAGAATTTTGGAGTCAGTGTTCAGAAGTGACAGCGGCCTGTAGTTGTCTAGGCGTAGAGCGTCTCTCCCTGGTTTCAAAAGGGAAATAATCAGGGCCTGTAGTGTCGTGTCAGGCAGGCCGTCTTTCTTCGATGCCTCACTATACAACTCCTGAAGACGTGGGGCCAGTAGGCCTATGTATGTTAAGTAAAATTCCGCCGGGAGCCCGTCTGTCCCGGGTGCCTTGTTTCTAGGCAGAGCCCGAATGGCCATTCTAATTTCTGCAACCGTAATGGGTTTCGCCAGGTCTGCACTATGCGCCGCACTCAGTTGAGGAACACAGATGTCGGAGAAGAAGTCCTCCAGTGCCGGTTCCGAGAGTGGAGTGTGTGGGCCGTATAAAGTAGCGTAGTATTGCCGGAATGTCATGTTAATCTCCCGCTGTCCCTGGATCAATTCCCCAGAGGAATCTTGTATCTCCATGATAGGGGCGGCTGTCGGCGCGTCCCTAGTCAGACGCGCTAAAAGCGCACCCGCCCAGTCCGCCTGTGTGTGCTGTCGTGCGGTGTATTCCCTATGGTCTAGGACCCTCAGGTCCTCCAAGAGTTCCGCATATTGTATATTAGCCTCCTGTAATTGCGTGAGGGCGCCGCCCGTGCCTGCGGCCTCGTTTTCCAGAGCCGCTAGACTGTCCTCTACTTCTCGCAACCTTACCAATACCTGGTGTTTGACGCCTACTTTGGTGCCCATGGCCACTCCGCGAATGGTAGCCTTGAAGGCGTCCCATTCGACCTGTCTGGAGCTTGCCGTGCCCGTATTCTCGGTGAAGTAATGCGTGGTAGCGTCTGACAGTGCGGACTTAAAAACCAAGTCTTCCAGTAGGCTTGGGGATAGGCGCCACGTCGGTATAGGGGTGGGCAATCTACCCCAATGCAGAGTTAATTCCACCGGGTTGTGATCCGATAACGTCTTTCCCATGTGTCCCACTTTCACAATCGACGGCGTGAGTGTCTTGGAGCAAAAGATGCGATCAATCCTGGTGTGGAGCTTGTGTGGAGGGGAGTAGAACGTGTATTCCCTATGGGATGCATGAAGTGCCCGCCATGTGTCTACTATGTCCCACCCCACGGCCCACTGTGCCAAAGCTTCCGCCTGTCTCCGACTCTCTGTTGCATGTAAAGGGGGATGTGATCTGTCTAGCGTGAGATCTAGTACCGCATTACAGTCCCCACCTATAACCCAATCATACTCCACCCAATCCGCTAGCGCCCTACCTAGTTTTGCAAAAAACTGCGACTGCTCCACATTCGGGGCATACAAACAACCAAGCACTACACACACACCGTTTAGCAACCCCTTAGCAAGCACGTATCGGCCTTCCCTGTCTTTTTTAGATTCAATAAGTTTAAACGGAACCGAGTTGCTAATCCAAATGGCTGCCCCCCGGGAGAATGCAGAATACGTAGTGGCGTATAGCTGGCCCTTCCATTTACCTAACATCTTGGCACCCTCAGAGCCATTCCAGTGCGTCTCCTGGAGGTATGCTATGTGCACCCGCCGCCTATGTAGTTGTGCTAGATCCCTGTGTCGTTTGTCCACTGAGCCCAATCCCCGTACATTCCAAGTGCAGACCACATAATCATTAGGGGACGTCATTACACCGGATACCTCCGATATAGTCCAAAACCTCTGTCCACAGCAATATCGACCACAATATGGAAATTTTCAGTGCTACATATGCAAACATCGCCCCAACTTGTAGGTCCCCCTCCATAACCATGGAGGACCAAACCGTAACACCCAACATGGGTATGAGAATTCTAGAACCGTGCCTAGGCTTGGGGGTGTGAGCCCAGTCAAACTTTCACAACAGTTCGCTTCTAAGAGTCTCGTAACCATTGTCCCCTATGGTCATAAGTGTTCCAAGTTCCTGACTCCCCCCCCTCGAAACAAAGTAGGGCATCCGCTACATTACCAGACTGTCGCCATAGGGATTAAGATCACATGTCCGCCGCCATCTGTGCTGTAATTTGGGGGAATAACTGTAGGCTGCCTTCCGTGTCAGAGGCCGCTGTATGGGAACTTGCCCGGCTCGCTGGTGATGACCCAATGTTTGCATCATGTTCCGCCAGTGCGTTGGTGGTGAGTTGCGCTATTGCTGCCGAGCCGTCGTCTGCCTCCCGGTCCTGTCGACCAGTGCGAGATCCCTCCGTGTCCGGGTGTCCAAGGCGGCCCCGAGAGTCCGTCCTGCCGTCGGACCTCTGCTTTTCCGGTACCTCCCTTTCTTCTTGTGTGGACTGCAGCGGGGCGAGTGTAACTTCCAGCCACTCCGAAGCCTCCTCAGGGGTGTCAAAGAAGTAAGTTCTGTGCTCGTGAATGACCCTAAGGCGCGCTGGGTAAAACAAGGCATATTTGACGTTGCGTTCCCTGAGTGTTCTTTTCAATCCCCAGAAGGATGCCCTGGCCCTCTGCACCGCTTGCGTAAAGTCTGGGTAAATGGATACCGAGTGGTTCTCATATTTCATGGAGCCTTTCTCCCTTGCAGCCTTCAGGATGGCGTCTCTGTCCTTGAAGTGGAGGAGACGTGCTATTAAGGGGCGAGGTGGGGCCCCCGGCTTCGGCGGCCTAGGAGGGACCCTGTGTGCTCTCTCCACGCTGTACATCTGAGTTAGGTCTGCCGGGTCTGCCACAGTCTTTAGCCATTCCTCCACAAAACGGGTCGGATCAGTCCCCTCGCTGCGTTCCGGCACGCCCAAAATGCATACATTGTTGCGTCTCGAGCGCCCTTCCGCGTCGTCGACCCTTTCTCTCAGGTTTCGCATTTGCTTCTCCAGGTTTTCTAGTCTCGTGGAGTGTTCCGTTTGTTGGGGAATCAAATCGGCAAGCGCAAGCTTCTGTTCCGACACCTTTTCCGCTAGCTTCTTGTGGTCATCTTTGAGTAGCGATAGGCCTGTTGACATCGTATCCATCCGAATTTCAAGTGCCTCTCTGGAAGCCCTTATCTCCGATAGGATGAGGTCCAGCTTAGCCTCTTGAGTGGTGGTCCCCGTGGGTGGGATCACGTCCTCGGCGGAAGAAGTCAGGGGATCGTCCGAGCCAGAAGCCTGCGCCCCACCACGGGGGGGTCTGTTCCTGCCCATCTCGTACCTCCTCAGCGCTCCTCGTGGGCAATGTGTAGTTGTTCTGGCCACCCTCCTCTGTCACTTCTGGTCTCTCGCCACCGGGCCGGGTCAGTGATGAGTGTCGCCTTGCAACTGCGCACCCTGGGAGTAGTTGGATGTCTCGTTAGCCTGCCTGGTTAGGGGTTCTAGGCGCGGCCGTAGCCAGAACCGGCTTCTCGTCCCCTCCTCTGGGCAGGCCAGTGGCGCCGCCGCGATCACGTTAGCCCAAAACAGTGGGTGGGCCCACAATGGTCATCCGGTGTGGCGGGTGAGTGGCACAGAGCACAAGGCGGCAAGCCCCCTGTACCGGGGCGTTCAGTCCGCGATAGATCCGAGGCAGGTCTGTTCAATGACGGGGCCGTGCCAGCAGCGGTCCGGTGGTCGGTCCCCTCCAACTATGTGTCGTGGCGCACCCCTTCCTATGGCTCCGGGGCTCCGCAGTAGCGCTCAGCGTCCCTCAGGGGGGGGCGCCGCTGTGACAGTCCGCTTGGCGCCGCCTCCCTAATTCTTGCGTAAAGGAAAGCCTGGCACCCCGGGTATTGCCCCACAGCCTATAGTCCAGGCTCGGTTGTGCCAATGACCCCCCGGCTTGATAGTATGAGCCCGATCACTGTCAGAGCCTCCGTCTGCCACCCAGTTCGAGGGGACCCCGCGGCTCACCTCCAAGCGCCGGGTTCTGTCCACAGCTTCTCGGGCTGCTCCGTCAGGATCCACCAGCAAGCCCGGCTCCCGTCTCGATCCGGCCGTCTACGTTCAGGATGTGCCCCACGGTAGCGCGCAACACTGTGTGTCGAGCGTCCTATACCTCGCCGTGCTCCTGGGCTCGGGCGCCAGGTATCCTGGAGCTCCGGCGGCTTATCAGCGAGCCCCGATGTCCGTTTCTCGTCCCACTGGTGCAGAATCTGCAGGAGGGCCAGCGGCGCTGCTCCGGTGGCTCCAGGTCACCCAGGGCCGCTCCGCCGCGCACAATGTCCTCCACACAGCCGGCCGCGGTTCACTTCCGGGCCGCCTGCCAGCGTACTGTGGGCCGCGGTCGCCTCCTCGGTTGTAGGCCTTCCTTCCGGTGAGTGGCGTCTTCGTTCGGCGATACTTGTCAGGGTTCCCAGTGCCGCCAATCAGGCATTGGTAGTGCGGAGCATAATTCAGCAAGCCGTAGGCGAGGGAGTAGGGGCCAAACCCCACTGCTACAGGATTAGTTTCAGGATTTTAGGGGAAATTCGGACGGAGCGATCCTAGCTCACGTCCACCATGTTCGGCTGTTGGCCACCCACAGGTGTTGCTTATTTCATCAACATAGAAAAGTTACTCCTGTTTTCATAATCTCTCCAGAATCTAATAGTGTGAATGCCTGCCACCACTTTAACAAGCAGCAATGTGAAAAGAACAGGAGGTTACTGATGTTTTTTGACACAGAAAGTGCAGCCCCCACGTTGCCAGCAATGGAATTGAAAACATGACATTTACGTTTCGAAATTTTGTATTGCAAGAACTGATGAGCGGGGACTCGAGTTCTGCAGGGAGCCCTTACATCTGATTATTTGAGGTAGTCGGAGCCTGGCACTGCTGAAAGTGGAGCAGTGAATTCAGTGGAGCATGGCAATAACAGACAGTGCTTGTTTTATTAAGTTAATAGCCCAAGCAGTTCAACAATGGGAGGAATGATGTGAGCCCTGCAACTGCGAAGTGAAGGATTGATTTATTACTGCTAAAATAACAGAATGAAGTGTGGGCTGGCAGTAGACATTTGCAAGACAAGGAGTACTTTACCTGCAAGTCTGAAAAAAAGTAAATATAACACTGAATGCCTGCCTGCACATTAACAAGCAGCAAAGTGAAAAGAATAGTGAGGATACTGATAGTTTTTACACAGAAAGTGCTCCACATACATTACCAGCAATAAAATTGTAAACATGACATTTACATTTTGAAATTTTTTATTGCAATAACTGCTGAGCATGATGCAGATGGTTTTAAGTATGCTATACCACGGTCGAATACTTAATAATAGCAGTGTGAAATTTAAAAACCTGAGAGACAACAAAAACGGAGGTAACTTTTCTATGTCAATGAAATAAGGAACACCTTTGGGGAGTATTTAAATGTGAAAAAATGGCGCACTTCAAGGTTGAAAAAGGCTGCAAGGACATTAAATAAAATGGAATTTCCCATAGAATTTGAGTGCAGGCTTTCTGTGGAAGAGCAGATAAGTGGTTTTGTGATATATATTGCAATAGTAACGAGGAAAATATGCACTCAGGACTGGGATTCAAAGTGATTTATTGTTTGGACATCAATAAATGCAATGCGTTTTTGCCCTCCTGGCCTTGCTCAAGCATTGTGTCAGAATATTAAATCACCTTGAACTCCAAGTGCATGTTGTCATCCTTTCTATTGGTAAATTTTTTACTGCATAATTGATGATCGGGTCCTCTCCAATACAACATGCAGAGAGCAGCTGCTTTTCAGATAAGATAGCTATTTTTACACACACACACACACACACACACACACACACAGGTGTGTGCATATACATGTCCTTGGGGGTCAACTACCTCTCCTGTTACCCCCAGTAAGCTCAACACAGCAGGATTGCTGAGTAGATGTCAGAGGCCATGCCTCATTTCTCCAGTAAAGGCACCTCCCAGTGTACTACTAGTTGGAGAATGAAGTCTCCTTGGCTGCAGAGGATGCTTGGGGGCCAACACATCCTCCTGTTACCTCCAGTAAGTTCCACACAGTGGGTTTGCTGAGAGGTTTTCAGTGGCCATGCACCCTTTCTCCCCCACTCCTCAAATGCACCCCTTGGGGCACTATTAGTTGGGAGATGAAGCCCCCTTGGCTCTTCAGGGACCCTGGGGGCCAACTAGCTCTGCTTCTACCTCCAGTAAGACCCACACAGCTGCATTGCTGAGAGGTCGGTAGAGCACCACACCACCTTTCTCCACCACTCTGCATAATGCTCTTGCTTGCTCAAAGTAGAGCACACTGTTGCTATTGTGTGGCAGAACAGTGCTCCCGCCACCACATAGCAAACTGCAATGTCCTGGGGATGGGCACCCTAGGGCATTGCTGGAGCCGACCCTGGGGGATGGTGGTCCCCAGGGCGATGTAGGCCTCCTGGAGGGGGTCCGCACGGCCCCCTTCATTCAAATGAGCCCCAGGAAGATGGTGGTCCTTGGGGGTCCACAATGGACCCCCTTAAATATTATATGTGTGCCCCAGGAACGTGGCAGTCCCCGGGGCTGCATGAAGGGACCAGAGCCCCCACGCTTTGCTATTTATTTTTGGCCGGGAAGTTGGCGGTCCCAAGGGCAGGGCGGGTCCATGAGGCCCTCACATATTACTGAAATTGGCCTCGGGGAGGTGGCGGTCCCCGGGGCAGGGAGGGTCTGCGAGGCCCCCTACATTTTAATTAGCCCCCCACATAATTAGAAATAGTGAGACAGGCGTTTTCAATAAAAAGGCTTATTGAACAGTCTTCTTTCTCATGCAAGAGAGGTGAACTGCTACAATCGTTATGCAGACTGCAAAGTATAATGAGTGCAGCGAGAATAGTATTATAAAATAATACTGTAAAAGCATTGAATGGTTTCTAAGCCATATAAAAATACATACATAAATAACATAGACTAAAATACTCAACTGGTGTTTCTAAAATATGCCTACCCCAATGCACCTAACCTAAGTCTAGTACGAGGGAAGAAGTAAGTATTGTGCAGGTTTAGTTTTTGCCAAGAATATACAAAAGGTTTCTCTAGGTTCTTATCAGCTCCATACCTTGTTAGAATGAAGGAGTTCTGGTATCTCTGTCTCGGGACTCGATTTCCCAACACCCCGCAAGGGGAGCCGGAAACACTGGAGCTGGATTCTCGGCAGGAGAAAGGTAGCTTCTTGATTAGTGCGTCAGCTGGAGAGTCGGCTTTCTTCGGCACTTACTGTAGCGAGCTGCATCGGGCAAGTAGGTCTTCGAACTGCTCCGAACCACCGTAGTTTGCCATAGCAAGTGAAGGTATATTTATACCTTGAAGGTGTTTAGGAATGCCATAGTTTGACGTAAATAACAAAGACTAAAAAACCCGGGGTCTGCCCGCGATAATAATGAAAAGTAGCCCAGGAGGTGGTGGTCCCCAAGCTTTGATAGGCCACTTTTTCGGTGGGAGGGACTCGGTGAAGCTGGGTCCCAAGATGGCTGCCAACACTTCCTGGTTGTTGTGTTGGTGGCCAACCAAAACAGTGCATTTCCCTGCACGAGCTTGTCTTTTTTCGCAAAGGCGTCAAGACCAGAGATATATCTATCTTTTTCTTCATATTTTTCTAAAAAACTGCTGAATGGATTTACACCAAAAAGCACAATTTTCGTAACAACATCTACCTTTCTGCCAAATTTGGTGTCATTCTGTCCAGCAGTTCGGACTGTAGGTTCGAAAACGCATTCCTACGGGAATTAACTTTACAAACGCACCCTTATTTCATGCCCCTTTTTCTCTGTTCTCACAGCACAGATCACACCCAAACTTTCCATGACACACAGAACCTACTTTGACACTTGTGTGGGAGAGTTTCATGAACATTAGTCAAACAACACCATAGTTATAGGCAAGTCAGAAAATGCTTTTCCTATGGAATCTAGGTCATAACTATAACTACCTACTGGTGATAGGTTATATATATATATAACCTATCACCAGTAGGTAGTTATAGTTATGACCTAGATTCCGTGGGAAAAGCATTTATATATATATACATATATACATATATATATATATATAAGTCACTTTGAGATCAAGCCGAGCGAGAAAACGTCTTGGCTGGACACACCAGGGTTCTGGAAGTGTGCAAAATGCAAAGCCTGTGAGCATGGACAAAACATCAAAGAATACACACTCCAGAGTGGCAAAATTGAAAAAATCACAGATCACATCACATGCAATTCAAAATGTGTAATTTATAGACTCAAATGCCCATGTGGAAGAGATTATATCGGGAGCACAATTAACAAACTAAAATTGCGAATCCTACAACACTTGCGTGCGATCAAAAACAATGATCCGAATTATCCTATGGCGAAACATTTTAATGAACAACACCAAGCAGACTGTAGTAAACTAACATACTCAGGTCTAAAAATCGCCAAAATATCTGAGAGAGGAGGGGATCGCACTCTTAAGTTAAGAAAAATGGAAAGCAGAATGATCCTGGGCATGGGCACGGAATTCCCAAACGGACACAATTTGGACGCAGAGCTTCATGTCCATCTGGAAAAGTAATCAAATAAATGTGCTCAAAGACAAATCTTAACAATCCAACCGTTCAATCAGCATTGTCTGGAGATGAACTCATAATTTGTCAACGAAACTGCAAGCCCTAGAAAATACAGATATCCAAAGGAGGAACTATTTGAGTTCGAGTGAGCGAACGGATTCACTCAGTTAAAAGATAGGACTGGTAAGACAAAGGAAACATCAAATGAAATATACCTTATGAATTGATCACCTCCAGTGCAGGAATAGACTCCCCCATACTGAAAAGGACAAACAATGTTAAGGGAGGATAAATCTACTTTAGAATATAAACCTTGGATGAAAAAAAGACAATATAACAAACAGGATAAAACAAGAAAGAGGAAAGATAAAGAAATATCAATAGAAAGCTTTTTTCGGACATTTGCACATATTGGACTGATCAATCATTGTAACCCTAAAAGGTTATAACCTAGAATGAATTTTTGTAGTCCCCCAGCACCTTTTGTAATAATTGTACCTTACAAATATAATTGACTGATGGAGTGAACCAACTATCTTTTTAAAATGAACTCCTTAGAATGAACTCTAGAAAAGAATTCTTAAAAACGAACGTTCAAAATGAACTTTGGAATATAAATTAGAATCACATCTTGGTCTATGAAAAAAATGTTAATGTGAATGAGAAGCAAAATTCATTTGAGTACTTCACATCATGTATACTACACCTTTGTAAATTTAATTTTATTCTAGTACTTTACTGAACAAAATAAGGTGAATAGACTCAAGGTGTAAAAATGGCGACCGCAATATGCCATGATTTCACACTCATGATTGGTAGTCTAGTTGTTTTTAAAGGGTATGGAAACTAACAAGGGTACTAAACACAGAGCACAACATAAATTGTCTAGACACTAGGGACTCTATGGTCCAGTTGAAGACTAGTATAGTCGAAACGCGTAGGCCGTCCTGTTGCTGAATGCACATGGTGTTTGTGTAATAAAGAAACTTGAAATTTGAACTTAGCTGCTGTGGTGCCGTGACTTCTGTGGTGACTACGTGAGCCCAGGGGATCCGAGGTGATATATATATATATATATATATATATATATATACACATAATTTTTTTTCACAATTTTCCTCACAACTGCTCACAAACAGGAATAATTGAGGATAACGACACCTTGTGCAGTTGAATATAATTTTTATTCCGCCTCCATTGAACGCATTTCAGCAGCACAGCTGCCTAGCTCACCGATACAGATGTAGTGAGAACAGCCATTTTTAGGTCTCGCCTAGAGGTGCAGCGCGCATGCGCTGGATTTGATTTGCGAGGCATGGTGTATATACTTTAGTGGGAAAGTTTTGCGTAAGCTCCGCCCACTCTCCACCCATTTTTCAGTTTGGTTTACAGCCAAAATGCTGCCTCCTGATTTGTTTCCTTCTTGTAAGTCCCTCCTCCTGACGGCGATGGCGTAATTTGTACCCTTCCGAGGCTATTGGTCCCTTTACTGAACACTATATTTTCCCCTGTGTCCCCCGCACCCTCACGCAGTCTGTAATTTTTCGCCAACCCCTCACCCCCCCACTCCCTTTCGTGCATTTTTTAACAGCCGCACTCCCATTCCCAATGCCATACGTCTTGCGTAAATGCGAGTCAGATTGCATTGCCAATGCTTGTTTAAAATAGTGCGCATTAACATGCAGGTGATGCCTTATATTCTACGCATGCACAAAAAGTCAGCGCGCTCGTGGATTCCCTGGCTCACCCGGATGCTGCATCTCTAATCGCTCTACATGTCGGTGACAGTCGGTCTGCTAATTGCGCTGTCGGCAACGTGGTTTTACATAATTTGTTTTTACATATTTAACTTATTTATTTTTATTGCTATGATGGTATTGTTATCAGGCATTGCCTTCATAAATAAAAGTAATAAATAAGACTGATCCAATTTTGATGATTAATTATGTCCGTCCATACACTTATGGTATCCCGTTATCTCATTATTCTTCTAAAATGGCAGCCCGGCTTTCATTCCTGCCCAAGCCGTCCAAGTGTGTCACGTTTCCGTGGATTACACACTGCCTGTGGTGCTCTTTGCAGCAGATGATTGGCCACCCTAGACTAGGGGGAGGGCACCTTTCACTTAAAAATGGGTCCTGTGGCTCTTCATCCCACTGCCTATTAGGAAGCGTGCTTATGGACTGAGGATATGGGTAAGGATCTACATGGGGTCACGCCCAGGTATTTTGTTCTGGTCCTGCGCCAGCAGGGTGCTGGAAGGAGCAGTTGTGATTTCAGGCTTTGCCCCAGTGTATTTTGGTTGGGTTAAGCAAATGCACCAGCACCATCCTGAGGCCACTCAAACTTCCATATCTACGGGAGTTTTTTTTGTGTGTTACTCGTGCTCATTTTCTTACTAGTTTTGCCAGCCAAGGACTTACTTTGCCTGCTGGCCACTTTCGATACACCAGTATAACCTTGAGGCACTTTCAGAATTACACCCGGTGATAGCACTGGGGCCCGCAAGACTCCCCGTCCATCCCAGGGTGTGCTCCCTCTGCGCTTTTTTGGCACTGGACCCATTGATGCTGCAGGGCGAACAGACTCCACTAACCCTCAATGCTTGCAACCCTAGTGTTCCCGTGAGAGTCGATCCCAACACCCAGAAAACAAATTAGCAGTCCTCCAACTGCAAAACGGACACCTCAAACAAGCCACTGTGCCTCCTCTCTTCCGGCCGACTTGGTGACCCCATGGGCTTCCTGCACCCGAGGCCATTCCAGGTAAGTCACGCCTAGTGTGCACAGATTGTGGTTTTGAAAATGTTTACATCTGAAATACCGATGTTGTCATATCTGTTAACAGCTCTACCCTGTAACTATGCATAGATTGTGGTATTGCACAGGTTTACATCTAAAATACCACTTTGGCCTTCTTTCTGTAGCCAGCTCTTCCTGCTTACTATATAGTGAGAGTAGTGTTGCACATCTTTACAGGTGAAATATTACTGTGTCCTCTTCCTGCCAAGAACTTCACTAGGTTACTTTAGAGGCAGTGAAGTTTGGTACTTCTTTACATCTTAAATTCCAGTGTGGTCATCTTTCTACGAAAAGCTTCGCTCTGATTATCCATCCCTGCCCGCAAATGATTTGCTCAGAGGTCCCGGATATTGGCTCCTGCAGTGCTCGTGAGATTAATTGGTTCACTAAATAGACTTCTTTGTTTTAACCCCTTGCGACGCAGCCCCGCCCAATCTTCAGAACGCCCGCACCACGGCAGAAAAACCGCTGCGGTTAAGGCGTTAAATAGACATCTTTGTTTTAAATTGAAATCTTTGATTTAAATAGACATCTTTGTTTTTTGATGGAATAATTATGACAGTGAAGTAGGTGTGTTATGTGTACACTTTGGTCGAAAAGCAGAAATGTCAGGAAGCTGTTAAAAACTTTTGTTTCATGAAAGTACCTGCACTTATTAATAACAATGTAATACTTTTTTTTCGAGAGTACCGGCACTTCTCAGAAACAAGCAACCTCTATTATTCCATCTCAAGCACTGTTTTACGCATTCCATGAGAGAGTGCATGTTTTAGTTGCTCTATCCTGGATGTATGACGTTACAACGCATACTTTTACCACGCCTACCATTACCACGCAATTTTTACAACGCAGGATCCATTACAACGAAGTACCATTACCACGCATGTATTTACAACGCATATACCTTTACAACGCATACAATTACAACGTAAGTATTGGTAAGTATATACTATTTTTTTTAATGTAATTTAATTAAAATTAATATAATGTAATTTAATTTAATTTAATTAATTTAATTTAATTTAATTTAATTTAATTTAATTAATTTAATTTATTTTAATTTAATTTAATCAATTTAATTTAATGTAATTTAAATTTAATTATATTTAATTTTTACCCTGTACCCTTTTACCCAAAAACCCAAAACTGACCCTGAACCCTAAAAATACCCCTTTACCCAAAAACCCAAAACTGACCCTGAACCCTAAAAATACCCCTTTACCCAAAAACTCAAAACTGACCCTTTAACCCTAAAAATACCCCTTTACCCAAAAACCCAAAACTGACCCTGAACCCTAAAAATACCACTTTACCCAAAAACCCAAAACTGACCCTGAACCCTAAAAATACCCCTTTACCCAAAAACTAAAAACTGACCCTGAACCCTAAAAATACCCCTTTACCCAAAAACTGAAAACTGACCCTGAACCCTAAAAATACCCCTTTACCCAAAAACTGAAAACTGACCCTGAACCCTAAAAATACCCTTTACCCAAAAACTGAAAACTGACCCTGAACCGTAAAAATACCCCTTTACCCAAAAACTGAAAACTGACCCTAAACCCTAGAAATACCCCTTTACCCAAAAACTGAAAACTGACCCTAAACCCTAAACCCTAAAAATACTCCTTTACCCAAAAACTGAAAACTGACTCTAAACCCTAAAAATACCCCTTTACCCAAAAACTGAAAACTGACCCTAAACCCTAAAAATACCCCTTTACCCAAAAACTGAAAACTGACCCTGAACCCTAAAAATACCCCTTTACCCAAAAACCCAAAACTGAGCCTGAACCCTAAAAATACCCCTTTACCCAAAAACCCAAAACTAACCCTGAACCCTAAAAATACCCCTTTACCCAAAAACGCAAACTTATAATATTTTTAATAAAATGATATACTTACCAATACTTACGTTGTAATGGTATGCGTTGTAAAGGTACCTGCGTTGTAAATACATGCGTGGTAATGGTACTTCGTTGTAATGGAACCTGCGTTGTAAAAAATGTGTGGTAATGGTAGGTCGTTGTAAAAGTTGCGTGGTAAAGGTTGTATACCCTCTATCCTACGTGTGATGCCCCCCCTCCTGAAATACTTGTTTATCTCTCCTCCCCCTGCATGTTGTGTGTTTATTCGGCAGCAGGAATGCAGTGCTTGCTTAGTGCTCGGGTCCCAAGGGGGCTGTACTTTGAAAGTCACATTCCCAAACAGCAACAGGACTCATTTGGTTTGATGTAGCACTGTGAAAGTATGCCAAAACTTGAAATGGGTTCTCCAGGTTTAAGGTTGACAGTTCGAACTAGTATGCAACAAGTTTTAAAAACACAATCTGAAGAATAAATTTAAAACGCGGATACATTAAATGCTTTACATTCCTGAGCAATTAAATGATTCAATATCAGCCCAACTTTAGCCTGAAATCTATCTCCTGAGGCGGAAGCCGGGAGGAACGCTCGTTTCTAACAAAAATTAAAATCGAATTGATTGTTTTTACCTGTGTGTTGCACCTTCCCCTGGGCACTCCCCCTCCTTAAACTTGCTCAGTTCTCCCCGCGCAGCCAATCTAAACGCTGCGGCGGGTCAGAGGACAAATTTGCCGCCATTACCCGGGAAGCCAGGACACGGCCACTGCCCTGAGGCCACGCCCCCCTCTCCCCCTCCCCCTCCCCCTCCCCCTTTAAAACAATATGCCTCGGCCAGACGCGCAGCGGACGCTCGCTGTGGGCGCGCCGTCAGCGCGCCAAAGGTGCACCAAAGGTAAGCCCGTCTGCGCCCGTCGGATGTATGACATTACAACGCATGCTTTTACATCGCATGCCTTTACAACGCAAGTATTACAACGCAGTCCATTACAACGCATAGTGCTTTGGGGTGCTGGATAGTGAATAGTTTAATTTACTATTCCAACTCCAGTCCCCGTGGACACTTGGGAAGGTTATTGGATAGTAAATTAACCTATTCCCTATCCTAGAGTGCCCCCCAGAGCAATGCGTTGTAATAGTTTGCGTTGTAATGGTTGCGTTGTAAAGGCTCTGCGATGTAAAAGTTGCGTTGTAAAGGTTGTTTACCGTGCCCGTCCGCGCCAGGACGGGCCATGGGCCCAGTCCCCCTGCACCCTCCAGCTCGACACCCTTCAGTTACTCCGCAGGCACTCTACGGCAACTCAGGATTAGTACCCCTGACCTCTGCCTCCATACAATTTCACCCGAGGAGCGTCAAAATAAATGCAACCATTGCTCATACAGACTCACCCCTCACTCCTCCCCCAAAACTAGCACAATCAAAATGGGCCTGCTCAACTGCAGATCCCTCCCAAACACAGTACCGAGATCAACCTTCTCATACTGGACAATAATATCGAAGTGCTGTTCCTTACGGAAACCTGGATCAACTCAGCCTCAGACCCAGACATAGTCCTCGCTTTACACCCGGGTTACCTAATCAAACACCTAGACAGACCGCAAGGGCAAGGAGGTGACATAGCAATTATCACCAAAACCCTCCTCTCCTGCCAGTTCAAGGACAGCCCAATCCTCGACTGTGAAAACATCCACTTCTCCATACACCTTTCCCCGGAGAAAAATCTGTCGGGACTGTTGCTCTATCGACCCCCGGGCCCACTTGGACAGTTCCCTAATTCACTGGTGGATACAGCTACCTCTCTAGCCTGTCTCTCTTCCAACTTCACAGTGCTAGGAGATCTTAATATTCACTTTGACGAGCCAGGGAACAAAATAGCTGCAGACCTCAAAGAAGCTCTAGCCGCACTCAGCCTCTCCTTGAAAAATCTCCACCCCACTCATATCAAGGACCATCTCTTGGACCCTATCTTTTCTAATATACTCACCACATCAATACCCCTCCCCATCCCCTGGACAGATCACCACCTGATCCTTCTTAACCACCCGATCACCACCGAACCCACCCACAGCCCTCCACCCCAGGCACCCTCCCGCCCGTGGCACAAACTAGACACGGATGCTTGGAACAGCCAGCTGACAGCCTCCACTCCCACCTTGGATCCGGACCCCTCGCTAGCAGACACCCAAATTCGGACCTGGATAGAAACATCCCTAGACTCGGTCCTCCCCTATAAACACCTCCCCAGTAAGAGAGGATCCTTCAAGTCACCTTGGTTTACTCCTGAATTGCACGAACAGCGGAAAAAATGCAAAAAACTAGAACGTCTCTGGAGGAAAGACTGGGCATCAAACAGCAAAGAAACTTATAAATCATCCATTTAAACAGTATAAAACCCTTATAAAAGATAGGCAAGCTGCCTATTTTGAAGGAAAAATTCTAGCTGCAGCCAACTCTTCCAAGGAGACCTAGCGTATAGTACGATCTCTTATGAAAGTCCCCGAACCTCAGCCTGTCGCTGACCCTACCGGCGCTAGATGCACCCAACTTGCCGAGTTTTTTTCCTCTAAAATTCTCAAAATCCTAAAGACCTTCCCCCAGGTCCACCCCCCGATAGACCCACCAGCCTGGCCCATCGACCAAGATGCCCCCTTCCTGGATACCTCCCCCCCATTTCCATTGAGATGTTGGTGGCCACCCTCAATCAAGTGAAGAGCGGGTCCCCGGCGGATCCAGCGCCCATGAGCAAACTGAAGTTAGTCGCTCCTACAATATCCCCCCTTCTAACCAGGCTGATAAATGCCTCCCTCTCCCGAGGGATAGTTCCCGCCAACTGGAAAAGTGCGATAGTACGCGCACTCCTCAAGAAACCCCACCTAGACCCCACGGATCCCTCCAACTTTAGACCTATCTCCCTCCTCCCAGGCATCAGCAAATTTGCAGAAAAAATTGTGAATGAACAGCTATCCACCTTTTTAGAGACCCACAACCTCCTTCGCCACTCCCAGACAGGGTTCAGACCAGGACAGGGGACCCACACCTCCCTCCTGGCCGTGACAGAGGAGACTAGATCCATCTTGGACGCAAGGGGATCAGTGGCAGTGATCCTCCTGGACCTGAGCGCCGCCTTTGACACGGTGGACCATACCATCCTCCTCCACAGTCTCCACAAAACTGGAATCACTGGGACCGTCCTGGACTGGTTAAAATCGTTTTTAGAGCATAGGACCTTCCAAGTGGCCGATAGTCATGGTCATTCCAAAGCCCTTCCCCTTCAATGTGGGGTTCCCCAGGGATCGTCCCTGAGCCCCACACTTTTTAACATTTACATGGCCCCCTTAGACGACAGAGCCTCACCATTCGGCATAAAGGTGGTCATGTACGCCGACGACACCCAACTAGTCGTCTCCATCAATCAGTCCGACCAGTCCATGGAGAATCTGGTCTCCTGCCTGCAGAGCATATCTAAATGGATGGGCGACTCCCGACAAAAACTCAACGGCGAGAAATTGGAGATTATGCTCCTAGGCGACCCGCACAAACTCCCCAAATCCCTTGCTTGGCCACCCAGCATGGGCTCCCCCCTACACCAAAAAATGAAATCAAGAGCTTAGGCTTCTGGCTCGACCAGGATCTCAGCTTCAGAGCCCAAGCGAGAAAGACAGCCGGCACATGCTTTGGGCTCATGCCAACTGCCCAGAAGATCCTCCCTCTTATCCCCCCCAGTCTAGAAAAATTCTTATCCAGGGCCTTATTATCTCTAGATTGGATTACGGAAACGCCCTGTACCTGGGCGCCCCAGTAGCTGTCATCAAAAAACTTCAGCACGCTCAGAATGCCGCAGCAAGACTCACGGGGACGAAACCCAGATGCTCGGCTAAACCCTCCCTCAAAGCTCTTCACTGGCTCCTCATTCAGGAGCGCATCGCCTTTAAAACCCTGTGCATCTCTCACAAAATCCTACAGGGTAAAGGCCCTCCCATACTAAAACCATTCATCAAACCCCACAAATCCACTAGACAGCTTAGGTCAGACTCCCTTATGCTTGCCAGCATCCCCAGAATAAGAAGAGCGCGCACGGGTGGGCGCCGCTTCGCATACAACGCCCCATAGCTCTGGAATAGCCTCCCCCTCAGCATCCGTAAAGAAACCAACCTGCTGCCATTCCGCAGGCTATTGAAGACCTGGCTCTTCCCCCAATAATTCCCCCCCAGGAGCACTTCATGCTGATACTATAGCGCTGGGACGCCCTTGGGTAGCTACGCGCTCTACAAATCCAAAATCAAATCAAATCAAATCAACTGGCTCTGTACAACCTAAAAGTCATTAAAAATTCTAATTTTGGCATGTCTTCTCTTGTTTAATAGTTAGCCAGGAGGATTTTATTCAAAAGGTGTTTTTAGGCAAGCTCTGTGAGTAAATAGAAATCATTTCCAGATCAAAGGTCGAATTTCTCAAACACATGCTTTGTAGACCATGATTTTCTTTCCTAGGGCTGGGCATTGAGATGCTATGATAATATAGGGAGACTGCTACATTTAAGCTCTCAGCGACTGTGATTTATAGGTTTGGTTTGGCCCTGGGTGGCTACTTTTTTGCTCTCAGGAACATTTAAGGGTTTGTGCCGTGCATAACAGGGTGCCATGGCATTTTGCTAGGTAAACCTATTTATCCTACTGTTTGATTTTCTCGTTCAATCTATATTCTCTTGAGCTGTTTTTTTAAAATCCCAATGCCTATTATTTTGCCCATATATTTGACAATTTTAAGCTTATTTATCTTCCAGAATAATTGACTTTAGAAATATCTGTGTTTTAACTGTACAAGATACTGTGGGTATTTCCAGGCTTCCCCCATAAAACAAGTACGGACGGGATAACTTTGCAAAGTCCTGAAAAACTTGGGGGTTGTGCTTAGTGGCATCTTGAACAGGCATGCAATCATGTTTCTGCCTGTCTGTGCCCCGGATGTCTGCCCCTCTGTCTAACACTCCCCTGAAACAATATTCCAAACCGACAGTTTGCTCCTCAAACTCACTTTCTCTGTCTCATGCACAGTTCGTTTAAACCCAGCATTCTTCTTCCACTTCAAACCTCTGCCTGTCTCTCTCTTTTAAAGTTTCTCATCTTCCTCAGCCAAAAACTCTGCCTGTCTCTGTTCTCTCAAATGCATGCCTCCCCACCTATCCTCCTACCCCAAACTCTGTAAATCTCTTTCTTCTAGTTTCTCCTCTTCCTCACTCCAAACTCTGAGTTTATCTCTATTAAACTAACTTCTATCCTCCAAACTCTCTGTAGATCTCTATCTATGCTATCCCATTATATATATTTATATGTGTTGGAAGCCGGAGTCCCAGTCCCGCACCACTGTCACCAAATGCGAGACCCGGGTCTCCTCACTCAACATTAGGCCAAGTAAGGACACTGTTTGAGATATCCCTGCTCAGCCCCTTAATAGCTTGGCACGAGCAGCCAGGCCTATCTCCAAGGCACAAGTGTACAGTATGTGCAACCACACTCACAGCAACCCACTGGTGACACCACAAATGGACTCCACATGAGTTTGTTAACACGAGTAAAAACTTTATATAAAAAGATATATGATCAGACCACACAATACAAAAGCCAACATATAATAAAGGATAATTTTTGTTCAGGCTGGCTGGTAGGTTCAAATCCCAACCAACGCTTTCCAAATACTATATTGGTCGTAATTCTAGAATCACACACGTTGTAATGGACAAACAATAGTGCACTGCTTAACGATACAATCCTGTGCTTGGCAATGAAGAAATGCTACAATGCATAACGATACACCCCGGTACCTTGCACTGGGAGAAATAATGCAATGCTTACCTCTGCAATCATGTACTGCGCAAAGAAGGAATAAGGCAATGCGTCACACCCCAATCACAAAAATCTTGCAATTAGGAAATAATGTAATGCCCACCACTACAATCGTGTACTTTGGAATTAAGGAATAATGCAATGCGTAGCTACAATCATGTACCTTGCAATGAAGTAATAATGCAATGCGGGCCATTGCAATCCTGTACTTTGCAATGGAGAAATACTGCAATGCGTAGAGCTACAATCGTGTACTTGGTTATGCAGAAATAATGTCAGGCGTCATTAGACAATCCGGCAGTTCATTCGCAAGACTATTGGCAATGTGTATTACGACAATCAGCCTCTTCGATAACAGTTCCCCCCCCCTGCACGTATCAACGATGACATAAAGCACAGCTTCCCACTCTGGCCCAAGTATTGCCATTCCTTTGGTCAGTACGGGCCCCAATCTGAGCCGAAGCAAAGGCTCATGTTGCCAGAAGGAATGAGAAGCTGAGAAAGTGTCTGCATTACCTGGGGGCGCGACCCCACTCTCCTCTCCTCCTCAGCGAACTGGGCCTACCGTGCAGAACTTTCTCAATGGTCCTCAGCGGCTCGGCCTGGCAGCTGCCGGTCCAGGCCCCGACTGTTAGGAAGGTCTCAGGCGGCCACAGGGCACACGTACCCCACGCCAATGAGATTACATTACTCCGGGTGCATGTTCACCACGGCACCCACGGATCTCTTCTGGCATGAAGCCGCACACAAACTGCTGATGGGACTTTACGTCGACTCCGAGTGCACGTTCACCAGGCACTCCTTCCTGCGGTCTCAGTTGGCACCAAGACACGCATGCAGAGACTCTCTTTCTTCCGGTGCACACGATGATCAGCCGATCACCTCCACAGTCCCAGGTTGCACCAAAACACGCACACTGCTTCACTGATACTTACTTCAACTCCGGTGCCCCGATATCCAGGCGCTCTTCACCAACACCTCTGGCTGCACCACGACACGCTCACCGTGTCCGAGCCTCACTTCTCCTCCGGTGCACTCGATGACCAGGCGCTCTTCACCAGCACCTCTGGTGCACCCAAACATGCGCCCTGCGTGTCCGTGACTAGTCACTCCTCACCAGCGCCTCCAGTGCACTATGACACGCACCCAGCGCGTCGGACACTCCCTTCACTTCTGATGCACACGTTGACTAGGCGCTCTTCACCAATGTCTCCCGTGCACCACAACACACACCCAGCGTGTCCGAGTCTTACTTCTCCTTCGATGCACATTGACCAGATGCTCTTCACCAATGTCTGCAGTGAACCATGGCACGCACCCAGCGCGTCCAAGACTCACTTCACCTTCGTTGCACATGATGATCAGGAGCTCTTCACCAACACCTGCAGTGCACCACGACACACACCCAGTGCGTCTGAGACTCACTTCACCTTTGATGCACACTTTGACTAGGCACTCTTCACCAATGCCTCCTGTGCACCACGGCACGCAACCAACGAGTCCAGGTATCACTTCTCCTCCGTGTATCACAGGGCACACCTTCCGAGGGTCTCAAGCTGCCACAACACGCACCCACCCCGTCACTTGAAACTTCTCCGGAAACTTTTATTTTCCTGTGTTTCCAAACAGGGAGCCAGCTCACCTCGGGCCTTTGGGGTAACTAGCACAAAGCACAGTCTTCTTCAAGCAGGGGGACCCAGCGCACAAAGTACAGTCTCAACAGCCTCTTCCTTGGTTAAAACAGCAAACTGCAGACCAGCCCCAGATCACAAAGCAAGGGTCGGTCCTTCCAGCAGTCTCTTCAGTTGTTCCTTCTTTAGCAGAGGTTCCTCTTGACCACAAAATGGGTCCAAGCCTTTTCAGTCTCAATCCATTTCTATTCCCCGTTCAGGGGTCTCAGTTCTCATAGTTATACCCCTAAATGTCTTTCTTTGAAGTTCGTTTTGCTCAGGGGTCCCTGACCCCTATCTAAATCAGTTCTGGGTGTCCCCCTCCCAGTGTCACCTTTCTCCATTTGATACAGGGTGTCTGGATCCTTAATCACTCAGCAGGAGACGGGTCAATTGTTTCATAGCAGCAGCCCAGGCCTCTTCACCTCCCGGGCTTCTCCTCCCCCTACTCTCCAGATGCCGGTCAGCCTGATGCCATCTCAACCCCCCCCCTCCCTTGGTCAAGACCTCCCCCAGCTCCTCTCACCTCTCAGATCCAGACAGTCAATCCTCATTCAGCTGAGACACACAGACATGCTTAAAGCACAAAAACCAGCCACTTTCTAAAAGAGTGACTTCTGAACACACAGTGACAAAACCACTTTCATAGAAATATGTGTTAATGCACTGTGAGTTCATACATACTAAACTTCACCTCTCCATTTTAAACCTATGGGAAACTAGGCTAACAAACAAAATACCCAGCCTCCCCATTCTCTCGTATGGGCAGGATGGCCTTTCACAAGTTGAAAACGAAATGGACTGGGTTTTCACTGTCAGGACATAGCACAAACCTCAGTATATGTCCTGCCTTTTACTTACACTGCATCCTGCCCAGGGTTACCCGGGACCTACCACAGGGGTGCCCACTGTGCACGCAAAAGGGAAAGTAAGGCCTGACAAGTGGTTGCACTTGTCAGCACAACATGATAACTTAGCAAACTGCGCGCAGACCCTACACTGCAGGCCTGAGTTCCCTTCTCCACGCACCTTTGCATTACTAGCCCTGGCACACACAGTGCAGATCACTGTGGACTTTACTAGTAGGGCAAACATACCAATCTTGGCCAACCGATTACCATTACACTTTACACAGGGAACACTTGTACTTTGACACTGATCAGCAGTGGCAAAGTACCCAAAGCATCTCAATTGGCAACTCTATGTCAGGAAAACCGTCTAGGGGAAAGCAAAAAGTTTAGGGAACTTTAGCCAAAAAGGCCAAGTCCTATGAGTTCCCCTCTGCGAAGTGCACACAAAAATCTCCTGTGCTACGCAGAGCTCTGCAAGCAGTGTGTTAGATAAATGCAGTTTGCGGTGATTTTCAGCAGCAGGTGTATTTCCACACTGTGCAATCATCTCGAATGGCACCATGCACAGTGCCAGCGGGCGCTGCTTCCTTTCTGCCACTCAAGTAGATTTTTTACTTGAGCTGCAACTTTCTCAATTGAAACAGACAGTTTCCCAACTCAAGTGGTCGCGAGCATACGCGACCACTCGCAATGAGAAATCCGACTGCCTGCATTGAGGAATCTCGCCGGGAGGTTCATTTTCCATGCTTGTAAACTTTATGTTGACGAGCATGAGCGAGGAATAAAACTCTACTCCACTACCCAGAGTGCAGTTTATTGGAACTCCTCGAGCTCCATGTAACGCGGAGTGCGGAAAACTCTGCAAATTCCGCGAACGGAGTTCACCGTACAGGCTTAATGGCTTAATGTGTATGTATGTGTATATATATATAAATATATCCTCATGGAAACACGCTGCATTCGCGACGTACTATAAATATATATATATATATATATATATATATATATATATATATATATATATATACCAATCCCCAAACGATGCGCTGTACTTGCACCACAGGGACTCTGACACCAAAGGTTTGTGCTAAATCTGCTTATTTATGTCCTTGACATGGCGGTATGACACGTTTCGGCCTCCAGAGTGGCCTTGCTCACATAGTGCAACACGTTGCAGAAACAGCTCGTAACTTATGCTTACGCATCATGTGATTCTTTGTGATTATAGCAATGAAAGAAAGACTGCTGGTAGCATATTCATGGATATAGTATAAACAACCAAACTAAAATGTGAAGTTGGAAATGTCCTATGGTAATCCTAAGCAAATCAATATAAAATCACCAAAATATTATAATTGTTGTAGTACCTGAAATTCACTATATGGCTTAAATACTTGGACACTGCTTGTCATTTTATCAGTCAACTTTTAAATTCATATACAACACCATTGTTGCTTACATTATAACAGGATTGAAAAATTCAGAGACCGCTTTACTTGTTCTGAAGAATTGCATGTCATTCACAATCATAAATAATGGTGATACAAAACTGTCTTGAGATAACTCTCTAATGAATAGGAATTCCATTTAAAATATCACATAAAAAAAGAATTTAAAATGGTGCAGTCACATACACCCATTCCTGTATGAGAGCTTGTGCTACGGCCATAACTGGCTGTAACACAAGCTCCCATTGGGGAATAGGAGTGTGTGTTCATCCCTGCACCCCGTGGCAGGCACCTCAAGGTGCCTGCCACAAGATGCAGAGATCAACAAGTGTTCACCATGCTCCCAACCGGAGGCCGAAAACAGAACGCAGCCATACTAGTGGCTCCCAAACACACTTTCCAACAGGGTTTCCATGTCAGAAAGGCTGGCATGGAAACCCAGCCAGAAAACGTGCATAGTAATCCAGAAGGCAGAAATGCCTTCCATTTGGATTACGGGCTGGTCTCCGACTGGCAGCCAGGCTCCTGGAGTCCATCGGAAGCCAGCCAGAATAAATCTGCCGGTTTCAATTCCAACCGGCTGTATTGTAATCAGCCAGTCGAAAGTGAAACCAATGATCTCGACGACCTACGGTCGGAGGCTTTACGACCGAGATCATAATCGGGCCCCTAGGGGCAGATTTATGAAGGCCTTGCGCCGCCGGTGCGTCATTTTTAACATGGGAAAAAGTGACGCACCGGCGGCGCAAGGCCTTCATAAATCTGCCCCCTAATGTTTAGTCATTTTAACACTGATAATAAATAGATGTAAATATTTTACTTTAGGTGGGATGTTATTCAAATAAATCTTTTACAAAAATTGTACTTGACCTATTTATACTAATTAAATGTGTGTTTCAAAAGTGATGTAACATTTTGTTTAATTTTATTCTAGATCTAAACTTTAAATAAATACAATTAATTTACATTACCAATTAATAATAAAAAAATGTTTTTGTCAAACTTGTTTTTATTGATTTTTAGGAGTCAGTAGAGAAAGCAAATGGCATCAATGGCAGATCCTCACATTTTCCTTATTAGCAAATTGAGTAAACACAGTTTGTATCACAGTGAGGGACTCCATTCCAAGCCTTGATTTTTGCATGAACAAAACAGTCATTTCAAATCAATAAAACAATAACTATTAAGACAAAAATATCCAAAGGGGTTTGGGTGTTTGAATGTCTTACCGATTAGTTGTATGTGTTGGCAGGAAGCAAAAGGAGATGTTAATGCCTTATAGTAATCACTGTAGGTGGTGGATTGGATGGTGGAGGTAGGAGGACAGGGTTCACCTTTAAAGGCTAGAATTGGAAAAGATGTAGAACTCCCATATGTGTGGGGCAGCCCATCCGTGGTAGGACCTTGGACAGATAAGATTCCAATGGGCCCCTTATAAACTAAATCATCTGAGAAGATATCCGTCATTCTTTCCATGGTAAGAGCTTGCCATAGGCGAGCATGACATTGTGTGATTTTGGGAGGTGCATCTTTTTTTCCCATGCCGCCACGATAGCCATCTTCACGGCACCTAGGCACGGCCATACAACGGCCATACAATGGCTCTGTCACAATGAGTTCAGCGTTGTTACCGTCATACCGCTGCAGCGAAAGAACAGAACAATTGCCAATACTGAACTAGACTTTTTTTATATTTGTCACTAAGGCCTTTATGAATGAAATATAACGGTCTGTTTTTTGAATTACGTCACTAAATGATTTATTCAATTATTTATCATTTGAAAAGAAACAATGCTTTTTTTGTGCATACACAAATATTCATTACATTACCAACAAGTTTATATACAATATAATCCCACAATATACATATTCATCATATATCCACACACAACTTTGGCCATCACATTCAATCCTCATGTATCCTCACACCTCATACATTCAGCACAAAACAATAACAAAAATCCTAATGTCAAATTTGAAAAAACAATAGATGTGACTAATGTTCCAAATATATTATAACAGTTTTGATTATGAAACCTTTAGATACAAACTAGAAGTTGACCACACTGTTTGTACATATATTCTATGACATAGGACTTGGTTGACGCGTTTCGAACCCGATGATTGAGGGGGTTCTCCTCAGGACCAAAATTATTCTACAAAAAAATGAAATACATAAATTTAAACAACCCTCTCTGACCAGTCTACAACCTTTCAGCTTATAACCAACCAACTGCCATGTCCCTACCTCCAAACGCCAGGGGATGGAGGCTCTTTTCTTTTAATCAGGTGAATAATCACTAAACACAGAAGACAAAGATACAAAATGTGACAGGAGGACAGAACATTAACTGTTTAGACCCTCTAATACGTCAGTGGCTCTTTTTAGCGGCATCGGAGGATTCCACTTACCCCTTCTAGTGAGAGGTACTTGTGACTTGGCGCCAGTGCATCTAGTGGGAAGACGCAGTAATGAGTATTGTAAACAGTATAATAACAGGTTCCAAATTTAGAGAGATGTATATGTGTATCTGCATCTTGCCATGGGGTTGATCTATAGCCGCTAAAGCATCTTCTCATGTAGCATATGTAGTTGGGGTAATGGTTACAGTAAAATGACAATAACAACAAGCAGGTGTAGGAGAGTTCAAGGGAAATATTTAAAGACCTAAACACAGTTACAGCCCCCTAAACAGAACATGTAAACTACAAAAGAATAACTGTGGGTCTACAAAAAAGAGATGTGTCTAAGTTGCCTATGTGTGTCTTAACTGGTTCCTTGTGTATAGTTCATATATTATCAAGGCATACAACAGGATGTTTCACAGTGTGAGAAATTTCCAAAAGTTACTCGAACTGTACCGCCCTTTCCATCATCTGGTTCACTTCACAGAGTGGAGAGTCCATGTTGTTGCCTCTTCACCAGGATCTAGTAGTGAAATGACCTAGTATGTGTTAGGACTCAGAAGGTTAACAGCTGGCATGTGTTGGTAACTGAAAGCAGTGCGTGAAAAGATGTGAGTGAAAAGAAAAGTGCTCTTTTAAAATTGGAGAATGGACGCAAACGACACTTTATTCAATAACCATCCCTTTCCAATAGATAAAAACAATGTGAGTGCAAAAGGTCAGTAGGTTCAACAAATATCTACTGACTTGATGTTTCCGGTCGACATGTTTCTGCAGATATTATGATCCACTCAGGTATCTACTGCTTCATCAGGACCAATATTGACTTTGCTACTGCTTTAAACTAAATATAAACAATGAAAGAACAGAGTAAATGATAAGGATATCACCTGATCAGTCCTTTCAGTCCTCCTGTGTAGTGAGGATGTATCCAAGTGCAGGAGACCACAAGACAATGACACAACACAGACAAACAAAGAAATAGAGATAACAATACTTTCATTAGTTACGTTATCCTACATATGGCCATTCTCATGGTAATAGCTCATTACTGTTCGTTCAACTCTTCCCATCTCAAAATGATGGAATGTCCTCTGGCTCACCTCGAGTGTAAGAGGAACGTGCTTCTCCTCACCTGGCTACAGCTCAGGATAATGGGGCACCGCTCTGTAGTTTAGAGAGATATATGTAAAAAAGTGATTAGCTCCGCGACAGCTGAGCAATATTAAAATAGACTCTGCAAGGAAGATCATGTTGGTAATCGTGCTGTTTATGTATGAAATACAGCTTGCTGAACACAATGTGCAGTAAGTTGCAACAAACGATGAATCCTACAGAAGGCAGTGGCTGATTATAAACTGCCTCTGGGTTTGAAGCTCAAAGTTATATCGATAGGGCCTAATGACATCCTTATTTCATCATGTGGCACCCGCGAACTCATGAACAGTGCATTTTGCTGACAAAATGGTCTGTAATCAGCTGTTCGGAAACAGCAGTAAGTCGTTTAGAACAGGCTGTCATCAACTTTGTTCTGAGCGCAAGGGCTAAAAGTCAACACCCATTCAATATATCGCTATGTTTAAAATAATTGGCGTTATGCTTGATTCCGTCCTTAGTGTATTAAAAAGTATATTGCGGAATGGAGCCCAGGAAACAATGACTATCCACCAGGACGCACCCGTTTAACTGGTAAATCAAGCGAGCTGGTTAAAAGGGTTCAGAACGCCACATTAACCTTAACAACTTATGACCACTGCTTAGCGTGCTAACAAAGAGCATAATCATGAAAGTATCGCCAAGCATGATAACGGCAACACTCACCTGTCCGTCGGTACTCCACGCAGCCTTCCGGGCTGTTTGGGGAGGTGACGGGACAATGCGCGAAGCCATATTTGTTACCCAATAGTTGCGATGTGATTGGGCCTATGATGTGTCATCATGATGCGACCCAGGATCATGGGAACTGTAGTTCCGTATTATTGAGCTCCTATCGGGCGCATACTCTTCACTGAAAACGTACCTGATGCCTCTGGGAAACGTGGTCAAAAACGGAGAAATGTCTCTGTTCGAGAAATCGTCAAAGGAATGTCTAATAAGAAATTGATCTCATACTAGAGGCCTGTGCATAATATAGCGTTTGACGTATAACACTTATGGAAAAATATCGATAAGTGAAGATGGCTCTTCAAGATAACCAGAATAACCATATTAATGGAAAATGGGTTCACTCTAGGTGATGTGTGGCATGTATGAAGTGATTCCTAGCTAGATGTATAAGGCTAGAATCCTAGCGTGGGAATGATGATCCTTGCCACGAACGGCGTAATTTAGTTGTACTGTGGATGTCAATGCATACATAAAGGTATGTTCTGCAGTAACCGTTGCTCGCACCAAAGGTCAAGTATACAAGCCATGGTATGGAAGGTCTTCTATGTACCAAGATGTAATGTGATTATGTTCATACATCATTCTGATCTTTCTTGTCGTCATCCCGACGTACCTCAGATGGCACAGACATATAATCATGTAGATTAGATTATTGCTATTGCAATTAGTGAATCGCCTCTGCTCCCAACGACGACTACTTCCAATATCAATGCTCGTAGAGCGTGTAGTCTGCGGGCAGGCTGCACAATTGCCACAGGGATGGTGTCCTGTGACTGGTACCTGCAAACACAACAATGATGGACAGAATGTGGATCAATGTCACACATTCACCCCAGTCCAAAGATCTGGGCCCAAATCCATCGTTTTTCCACTCCACACCACCCTGGGTTAGACCATGGCGATATGCAAATCAGCGCTGACCCTGTGCCCCATGGGAACAGTCCAGTGCGAACTACAAAAGCCATGTCCTTCCCAGAACGGAAACAAGCATCCGAGGACCGGCCCGGTTTCGAGGTAACACCTCTCATCAGCCCGGCTAGCTTGATTCCAGTGGTGTGGAGTGCCTGGGACTCACGTCTGAGCATCCCCAGTACACTTAGAGCGGTACCTGCAAACACAACAATGATGGACAGAATGTGGATCAATGTCACACATTCACCCCAGTCCAAAGATCTGGGCCCAAATCCATCGTTTTTCCACTCCACACCACCCTGGGTTAGACAATGGCGATATGCAAATCAGCGCTGACCCTGTGCCCCATGGGAACAGTCCAGTCCGAACTACAAAAGCCATGTCCTTCCCAGAACGGAAACAAGCATCCGAGGACCGGCCCGGTTTCGAGGTAACACCTCTCATCAGCCCGGCTAGCTTGATTCCAGTGGTGTGGAGTGCCTGGGACTCACGTCTGAGCATCCCCAGTACACTTAGAGCGGTACCTGCAAACACAACAATGATGGACAGAATGTGGATCAATGTCACACATTCACCCCAGTCCAAAGATCTGGGCCCAAATCCATCGTTTTTCCACTCCACACCACCCTGGGTTAGACAATGGCGATATGCAAATCAGCGCTGACCCTGTGCCCCATGGGAACAGTCCAGTCCGAACTACAAAAGCCATGTCCTTCCCAGAACGGAAACAAGCATCCGAGGACCGGCCCGGTTTCGAGGTAACACCTCTCATCAGCCCGGCTAGCTTGATTCCAGTGGTGTGGAGTGCCTGGGACTCACGTCTGAGCATCCCCAGTACACTTAGAGCGGTACCTGCAAACACAACAATGATGGACAGAATGTGGATCAATGTCACACATTCACCCCAGTCCAAAGATCTGGGCCCAAATCCATCGTTTTTCCACTCCACACCACCCTGGGTTAGACAATGGCGATATGCAAATCAGCGCTGACCCTGTGCCCCATGGGAACAGTCCAGTCCGAACTACAAAAGCCATGTCCTTCCCAGAACGGAAACAAGCATCCGAGGACCGGCCCGGTTTCGAGGTAACACCTCTCATCAGCCCGGCTAGCTTGATTCCAGTGATGTGGAGTGCCTGAGACTCACGTCTGAGCATCCCCAGTACACTTAGAGCGGTACCTGCAAACACAACAATGATGGACAGAATGTGGATCAATGTCACACATTCACCCCAGTCCAAAGATCTGGGCCCAAATCCATCGTTTTTCCACTCCACACCACCCTGGGTTAGACAATGGCGATATGCAAATCAGCGCTGACCCTGTGCCCCATGGGAACAGTCCAGTCCGAACTACAAAAGCCATGTCCTTCCCAGAACGGAAACAAGCATCCGAGGACCGGCCCGGTTTCGAGGTAACACCTCTCATCAGCCCGGCTAGCTTGATTCCAGTGGTGTGGTGTGCCTGGGACTCACGTCTGAGCATCCCCAGTACACTTAGAGTGGTACCTGCAAACACAACAATGATGGACAGAATGTGGATCAATGTCACACATTCACCCCAGTCCAAAGATCTGGGCCCAAATCCATCGTTTTTCCACTCCACACCACCCTGGGTTAGACAATGGCGATATGCAAACCAGCGCTGACCCTGTGCCCCATGGGAACAGTCCAGTCCGAACTACAAAAGCCATGTCCTTCCCAGAACGGAAACAAGCATCCGAGGACCGGCCCGGTTTCGAGGTAACACCTCTCATCAGCCCGGCTAGCTTGATTCCAGTGGTGTGGAGTGCCTGGGACTCACGTCTGAGCATCCCCAGTACACTTAGAGCGGTACCTGCAAACACAACAATGATGGACAGAATGTGGATCAATGTCACACATTCACCCCAGTCCAAAGATCTGGGCCCAAATCCATTGTTTTTCCACTCCACACCACCCTGGGTTAGACAATGGCGATATGCAAATCAGCGCTGACCCTGTGCCCCATGGGAACAGTCCAGTCCGAACTACAAAAGCCATGTCCTTCCCAGAACGGAAACAAGCATCCGAGGACCGGCCCGGTTTCGAGGTAACACCTCTCATCAGCCCGGCTAGCTTGATTCCAGTGGTGTGGAGTGCCTGGGACTCACGTCTGAGCATCCCCAGTACACTTAGAGCGGTACCTGCAAACACAACAATGATGGACAGAATGTGGATCAATGTCACACATTCACCCCAGTCCAAAGATCTGGGCCCAAATCCATCGTTTTTCCACTCCACACCACCCTGGGTTAGACAATGGCGATATGCAAATCAGCGCTGACCCTGTGACCCATTGGAACAGTCCAGTCCGAACTACAAAAGCCATGTCCTTCCCAGAACGGAAACAAGCATCCGAGGACCGGCCCGGTTTCGAGGTAACACCTCTCATCAGCCCGGCTAGCTTGATTCCAGTGGTGTGGAGTGCCTGGGACTCACGTCTGAGCATCCCCAGTACACTTAGAGCGGTACCTGCAAACACAACAATGATGGACAGAATGTGGATCAATGTCACACATTCACCCCAGTCCAAAGATCTGGGCCCAAATCCATTGTTTTTCCACTCCACCCTGGGTTAGACAATGGCGATATGCAAATCAGCGCTGACCCTTGTGTTTGCAATTACCGCTCTAAGTGTACTGGGGATGCTCAGACGTGAGTCCCAGGCACTCCACACCACTGGAGTCAAACTAGCCGGGCTGATGAGAGGTGTTACCTCGAAACCGGGCCGGTCCTCGGATGCTTGTTTCCGTTCTGGGAAGGACATGGCTTTTGTAGTTCGGACTGGACTGTTCCCATGGGGCACAGGGTCAGCGCTGATTTGCATATCGCCATTGTCTAACCCAGGGTGGTGTGGAGTGGAAAAACTATGGATTTGGGCCCAGATCTTTTGACTGGGGTGAATGTGTGACATTGATCCACATTCTGTCCATCACTGTTGTGTTTGCAATTACCGCCCTAAGTGTACTGGGGATGCTCAGACGTGAGTCCCAGGCACTCCACACCACTGGAGTCAAACTAGCCGGGCTGATGAGAGGTGTTACCTCGAAACCGGGCCGGTCCTCGGATGCTTGTTTCCGTTCTGGGAAGGACATGGCTTTTGTAGTTCGGACTGGACTGTTCCCATGGGGCACAGGGTCAGCGCTGATTTGCATATCGCCATTGTCTAACCCAGGGTGGTGTGGAGTGGAAAAACGATGGATTTGGGCCCAGATCTTTTGACTGGGGTGAATGTGTGACATTGATCCACATTCTGTCCACCACTGTTGTGTTTGCAATTACCGCTCTAAGTGTACTGGGGATGCTCAGACGTGAGTCCCAGGCACTCCACACCACTGGAGTCAAGCTAGCCGGGCTGATGAGAGATGTTACCTCGAAACCGGGCCGGTCCTCGGATGCTTGTTTCCGTTCTGGGAAGGACATGGCATTTGTAGTTCGGACTGGACTGTTCCCATGGGGCACAGGGTCAGCGCTGATTTGCATATCGCCATTGTCTAACCCAGGGTGGTGTGGAGTGGAAAAACGATGGATTTGGGCCCAGATCTTTTGACTAGGGTGAATGTGTGACATTGATCCACATTCTGTCCATCACTGTTGTGTTTGCAATTACCGCTCTAAGTGTACTGGGGATGCTCAGACGTGAGTCCCAGGCACTCCACACCACTGGAGTCAAGCTAGCCGGGCTGATGAGAGGTGTTACCTCGAAACCGGGCCGGTCCTCGGATGCTTGTTTCCGTTCTGGGAAGGACATGGCTTTTGTAGTTCGGACTGGACTGTTCCCATGGGCACAGGGTCAGCGCTGATTTGCATATCGCCATTGTCTAACCCAGGGTGGTGTGGAGTGGAAAAACGATGGATTTGGGCCCAGATATTTTGACTGGGGTGAATGTGTGACATTGATCCACATTCTGTCCATCACTGTTGTGTTTGCAAAGTCCTGTCACTGGTGGCATATCCCATAATGTACCCACTTGATGACTCGGTTTTGTGGGCGGTCTGGTGTGTATCAGTCGGTCCTTGATACTAATGCCCCTTTTAAAAGCAAACAGAGGCTGTTGTAAGGTATCTGTGCCGGTGTTTAAAATACCCCAGTGTTTTCTCACAATCCGTTGGATGGCATTGGACTTTGTCCTGAAAGTATTCACACATGTAATCCGTTCATTCTGTGTTATCCGGGAACAGGTTCGAGCAATGATTCACGATTATTGTTGGCTGCTCTTTGCAAGGACTTCCGTATTAGTTTCTTTGGATAATTCCTCTGGCTCGGTTGTTTCTCTAGAGCTTTTGCATGTATGGAAAAGGTCTCTTTGGTGGAACAGTTGCGCTGAATGCGCAAAAATTGGCCGACCGGCAAGTTGTCACGTAATGCCATCGGATGACAGCTGTCATACTGCAGTAATGAGTTGCGGGACATTGGCTTCCTTTAGAGCTCAGATCTTAGACCTTCAGGTGATGCTAGGAGCAGGAGGTCAAGGAAGGCTATCGAGTGTTGATCGTATTCCACAGTGAACCGTAAGAAGGTGTTTTGTTCATTCAACCACTTCTGGAAAGCTATTAGTTCCACTGAGGTCCCCCGCCACACCACAAGGATATCATCAATGTAGCGTTTCCAAACTTGCACAGATGCGAGATATGGATTTATTATTTGCAATACACAGTCCTGCTCGAACTTATGCATGTACAGGTTCGCTAGGCTGGGGGCAAAAATACTGCCCATGCTGGTCCCTGATATCTGCAAATATACTCTTTCTTCAAATTGAAAGAAGTTTTCTTTCATGGCTAGAGTAGCCAGGCTCTTTATAAAAGAAACCGTCGTGATGGAGTCCAGGTCTTTCTCTCGTAATAGCTCTTCTATCACCTCCAGAGTTTCATTCTGGGGGATCGAGGTATGAAGTGACTCAACGTCAAAGGATACCAATAGATCGGTTGAGGCATCAAACTCAATCTCCGGTAAAATTCTAAGAAGGTCTTTAGTATCCTGGAGATATGTAGGAATGAGCTTGACCATGGGTCTTAAAAAGATGTCGACAAAGGTTGATAATGGTTCCAGTAAAGAGCCGATGCCAGAAATTATGGGGCGTCCTGGTGGTGGCCGTTGTGCTTTGTGAATTTTTGGGAGCACATAAAAATATGGCATTACCGGGTGTGGTGTGCACAAAAAGGCGGCTTCATTCCAGGTAATCCAGCCCTCGGACAACGCTTCTTCTACAAGGTGACCGATGGTGATTGACAGTCTCTCAGTAGGGTCCTCTGCCAACAGTCGGTACGATCGGATATCCCCAAGTTGACGCAGGCACTCCTCTCTGTAAGTAGTGGTGTCCATCACGACGGTGGCACCGCCCTTATCTGCGGGTTTTATTGTTACTGAAATGTCTCTTGTCAAAGTCTGCAAAGCCTCCTGTTCAACTTTAGGGATGTTGATGAAAGGTTTCTGTGTTTGTTGGAACAGTATTTGGACATCATGCTGCACTGCTTCCTCGAAAGTAGTCACTTTAGCTGGCACTGTAGCGGCTAGTGGGGTAAACAAAGAAGGTCTTTTAAGGCCTGTGTCTGCTCCATTGTATCATCCTTATTAGTTTTTAAAAACAAGAAATGGAGCCTTATTTTTCTGAAGAATTTAGATAGTTCTATCTGAGTTTGAATAGGGTTGCCAGTGGTCGTTCCCACAAAACCCAAACCCCGGTTTAGTACTTTTTCTTCACATGCAGTCAGGCATCGCAAGCTCAGGTTAACTATGAGACTGTCCCTGTGCTCGATCCTGCCTGGTCCTGGGGTATCTTCTTCCCGCTACGTAGGTCCATTTATTGCGGCGGAAGGTTCCACTGTACTTGTCTTTGAGGGGCCCGTCGCCTGCCGCGTGACCTCCCCCGGTTCAAAGCCTAAAAAAGGAAGCAAATTCTGACCTGGTTGGAAAGGTATCGGGCCATTTGGGCCCATGTGCTGTGGGAATGGTTGTGGTCCTTGTCTCCATGGATTCGGTACCCACCATGGATTAAATTGGCCTTGGTTCTGATTATAGCCTCTCCAATTTCTCCGGTTGCCCTTCCCTCGATTGTAGTTGCTGAGGTTACCTTGATTCGATGAATCTGAATCGCTTGAGAGGTCTTCTGAAGTTGAGGTGCCATATGTAGAGCCCCCTCTACGCCCATTCCTGTTGAAGAGGGTAGGGACATATGTCGCACTCGTATATGGATAAATCTTCTCCAGAGCAAATTTCGCCAGGTCTTTTTTACATTTCTCTAATTTAGAGAACAAGATAGAATCCTTAAATTCTTTATTGGTTTTATTCCCTTCTTCTTGATGTTTTGTGAAGAGTTTCCCCGAGATAGTGGTCTTTATCTGACCTTCAAGTATCTGTTTTTCTACAATAATCTTAACTGCAGTTTTCTTCGCGGTTTTTATTATCAGAACGAGCCAGGCGCGTGTACACTTCCACGCAATTAAGGACCAGTCTCTCAAAAATTCTTTGTCCTCTTGGAAAAGTCTAGGTGCATTTGTGACTATCAATCCTGTCGGAGCACAATTCCCTCTAAGGTACTCGGCCATGGTAATGCCATGGACACATGTGCGAGAGTGGCTTTTTTTTAATATTAAAATCTTCGCTTAGCCATTATCACCAGTCCCTTGTTGTACAGGCATAAGGTCGAGCATGCTCGGATTGTCACTCAGAATTGACTGAATTTCTGCCTCATCAAAGGCTAAACCTAGATTAGTCGCCATAGTAACTATTTTGGCCAGCTTGTAATTAAAGTGGTGCTAACAATAAAAAAGAAAAGAAAAATAAGGCAAACCCAAAAAGTAGTTTCCTCAGAGTCACAAGTAACGAACAGCTATCAAGCGAAGATCCTCACTTCTACGACAAAACCTCTAGGGTTAAAGAGGATTGTGAAGAGAATCTCCACACTTTAGAATTTGTTTGAATTTTTCGGGACCCGCAGCCTCAGCTGTACAAGAACAATAACAACAAGCGGGTGTAGGAGGGTCCAAGGGAATATTTAAAGTCCTAAACACAGTTACAGCCCCCTAAACAGAACATGTAAACTACAAAAGAATAACTGTGGGTCTACAAAAAAGAGATGTGTCTAAGTTGCCTATGTGTGTCTTAACTGGTTCCTTGTGTACATTTCATATACTATCAAGGCATACAACAGGATGTTTCACAGTGAGAAATTTCCATCAGTTACTCGAACTATACCGCCCTTTCCATCATCTGGTTCACTTCACAGAGTGGAGAGTCCATGTTGTTGCCTCTTCACCAGGATCTAGTAGTGAAATGACCTAGTATGTGTTAGGACTTATAAGGTTAACAGCTGGCATATGTTGGTAACTGAAAGCAGTGCGTGAAAAGATGTGAGTGAAAAGAAAAGTGCTCTTTTAAAATTGGAGAATGGACGCAAACGGCACTTTATTCAATAATCATCCATTTCCAATAGATAAAAACAATGTTAGTGCAAAAGGTCAGTAGGTTCAACAAATATCTACTGACTTGATGTTTCATAAGTTGTTAAGGTTAATGTGGCGTTCTGAACCCTTTTAACCAGCTCGCTTGATTTACCAGTTAAACGGGTGCGTCCTGGTGGATAGTCATTGTTTCCTGGGCTCCATTCCGCAATATACTTTTTAATACACTAAGGACGGAATCAAGCATAACGCCGCATTGAGGCTCTGTGCAGATTAATTGCTTTATTGGCTGTAGTCCTTAATAGTGCTTCACTCACTGGAAGCGGAACTGAGCGACACGCCGCAGTGAGTCGTGCATGCGTAGTTTGATGAACATTGTGAGCAGGTTTCAATATATCAAGTGCTCACACTAGATTGATGCCTCATCTGGTTTCAAGTTCTATTATTGTGAATTGACATGAACCAATTCTTTTAAACATAGCGACATATTGGATGGGTGTTGACTTTTAGCCCTTGCGCTCAGAACAAAGTTGATGACAGCCTCTTCTAAACGACTTACTGCTGTTTCCGAACAGCTGATTACAGACCAGTTTGTCAGCAAAATGCACTGTTCATGAGTTCGCGGGTGCCACATGATGAAATAAGGATGTTATTAGGCCCTATCGATATAACTTTGAGCTTCAAACCCAGAGGCAGTTTATAATCAGCCACTGCCTTCTGTAGGATTCATCGTTTGTTGCAACTTACTGCACATTGTGTTCAGCAAGCTGTATTTCATACATAAACAGCACGATTACCAACATGATCTTCCTTGCAGAGTCTATTTTAATATTGCTCATCTGTCGCGGAGCTAATCACTTTTTTACACATATCTCTCTAAACTACAGAGCGATGCCCCATTATCCTGAGCTGTAGCCAGGTGAGGAGAAGCACGTTCCTCTTACACTCGAGGTGAGCCAGAGGACATTCCATCATTTTCAGATGGGAAGAGTTGAACCAACAGTAATGAGCTATTACCATGAGAATGGCCATATGTAGGATAACGTAACTAATGAAAGTATTGTTATATCTATTTCTTTGTGTGTCTATGTTGTGTCATTGTCTTGTGGTCTCCTGCACTTGGATACATCCTCACTACACAGGAGGACTGAATGGACTGATCAGGTGATATCCTTATCATTTACTCTGTTCTTTCATTGTTTATATTTAGTTTAAAGCAGTAGCAAAGTCAATATTGGTCCTGATGAAGCAGTAGATACCTGAGTGGGTCATAATATCTGCAGAAACATGTTGACCGGAAACATCAAGTCAGTAGATATTTGTTGAACCTACTGACCTTTTGCACTCACATTGTTTTTATCTATTGGAAATGGATGGTTATTGAATAAAGTGTCGTTTGCATCCATTCTCCAATTTTAAAAGAGCACTTTTCTTTTCACGCACTGCTTTCAGTTACCAACACATGCCAGCTGTTAACCTTATGAGTCCTAACACATACTAGGTCATTTTACTACTAGATCCTGGAGAAGAGGCAACAACATGGACTCTCCACTCTGTGAAGTGAACCAGATGATGGAAAGGGCGGTACAGTTCGAGTAACTGATAGAAATTTCTCACACTGTGAAACATCCTGTTGTATGCTTTGATAGTATATGAAATGTACATAAGGAACCAGTTAAGACACACATAGGCAACTTAGACACATCTCTTTTTTGTAGACCCACAGTTATTCTTTTGTAGTTTACAGTAAAATGACAACAAAGAGTAGCATAACAAAAGTCATTACATGGGGAGAGAGTTCTCGCTCTTTGAAGTGCTTATCTCCCTTCACTTTCTCCTCCCACCACCGATATCTTCTCACTCAATTGAGGCCATCTTGTTGAGCACTCTCTGTCAATGTTGATGTATTTGGAATACTGGCAGTCCAGGTATCCAATTCCCAAATCTGGCAACTTCTCAGTGTGGGCCAACTTTTTTATGGTAGTGTGGGGGGCGCTGGGAGAGCCAGGTGTTGGTGGTTGGAGAGTTGTTAGTGTCTCTCGGGCAGTTCTCGATGTTCCTTCCATTTGATCATCTGGAGCCGTAATGCCTAAAAGTGTCATGGCCTCTGATAACTCTTTTACATGCCGTTGCTTGTTCTGTAGATCAAAGGCGAGAACAAATGGTCCATCGATATCTGATGTGGTGTTGCCTTATTTTGTCTGTCACTGGTCTGAATTGTTGGCCTCTGGTCAACGTGGCAGGGGGTATGTCCTGGAACAATGTGCATGTAGTTCCCTGAAATGCAACTGTCTGGACTCCGCAAGCCACTCTGAGGATGGCCTCCGGTTTTGAAGGAGTAGAGCTTCACAAGGACGTCTCGTGATAATTTCCTGTGTCTTGCAAATGCTAGCACTGGATGATGGTAGACTGTTGGGCAAAGCGGTATCTGTTCATCTGCCCGATCATAAGGACTACGAGCCCCTTTCCTCCACTATCTAGAAGTAGTGTCAAGAGCACATTAGGGAATTTGGGCCAGTTTCTGCTGAATAGATAACTGATCTGGTGAGCATGTCTAAATATGGCTCACCGTTTGATCTGTGTCCCTCTTCTGTTCTGAAACTGATTCCAGACCTTATAGGTATTAACCTGGCAAATATATTTAACTCTATGTTTAGCTCAGGCATCTACCCCTCCCATTGGAAAAAGGCCTTTATTCTCCCAGTGCTTAAAAACCTAACTTGGACTCAGCGGATACCAACAATTATCAGCCAATTGAGTGTCTTCCAATACCTGCTAAACTTGCTGAGAAAATTATGAATGATCAATTGGCCCAATACATCTATGAAAACAAGCTGTTGGATGAAACACAATTCGGTTTTAGAAAAGGCCTCAATACAGAGACCACACTCATCAAAGCTTCAGATGAGATTAGGTTTTTGTTAGACAACGGAGAAGCGGCTGTCATTGTGCTACTGGCTTTATCAGCAGCATTTGACAGGGTTGATCATGGGATGCTTATCAACTATGTGTCTGCACTAGGCATTAGCAACAAGGCAAAATCTCTCTTGACTTCTTTTGTATCGAAACGTACTTAGCAAGTCAGCTTGGGTGATTTTGATTCTCCAATTTTTTCACTCCCGTGTGGAGTTCTGCAGGGGTCCTCTATTAGTACGACGTTGTTTGACTTTTACGTCACCAACTTAGTATGGCTGATTACATCTTTTCAATTAGCTCTCACGTCATATGCAGATGACGCCCAATTACTGCTCTCCGTTCATAAGAATGGGGACACAGTTTCGGCTAACTTTCATTATGGCATGTTGGCCATCAGCGCCTGGATGTCAAGACACGGCCTCAAATTGAATTAATCTAAGACGGAGGTTATGGTCGTTGGAAATCTATTTCCTGTGTGGTCTCTGGGCTTGTGGCCGGATATATTGGTATCGCCCTCAATCCCGATTACTAAAGCCAATAACTTGGGTGTTATTCTAGACAACAAGCTGTCATGTTAACGCAGTGGTCTCCTCATCCTTCTATATTCTAAGAATGGTGAAGAAACTGTTCCCTTTCATTCTGATTGATGCCAGGAGAAAGATAATATCTGCTTTGATAATATCCAAAGTTGATTACTATAACAGTTTATTGATTAATGCCCAGGATATGGTTCTTAGTAAGATACAGCTGGTGCAGAATGCAGCTGCTAGCATGCTGTTAGGCATTCCGAAATTTAAATCGATCTCCAAGGTAATTAGACAACTCAATTGGTTGCCTATAAGAGGCAGAGCAAAATAATTCATAGCACTTTGCATTGCCTGTAAGGCGATTCACAATATAGGGCCAGAATTTCTGAAGAATTCACTGCAGATATGCACTCCCTTCAGATCCCGGCGTTAGGCAGGTACTAATCTTCTTATAGTCCCAAGAACCTATAGAAATATTTGGGGCAACAGAAGTTTTGAAGTTGCCATGGCAAAGCTGTGGATTTCTCTTCCCTCTCAGATCAGAGCCAGTTTTACTCTATTGTGATTTAGGAAACAAATAAAACGTGGATTCAATTAGTAGGTTTCTTTCATCTAGGCCATGGCCCTGCCTTCAAGAGCACTTCGCACCGAGACACCTATGGCTATTCGCATACTTTATACGTTGTTTCAACATAACACTTGGGATGATGCAGGCTCCTAATCTCACCTGGGACTAGCGCAAAGTCTAAGGCTCCCCGGAGGTGGACACACTGTCTCCAAGTGCTGGTGGAGCCATCGCAGAAACCCAAAACCACTTCATCAGCAAGGTCCTGTGTTGGATCTTGGTCCTGTGCCACCTTGGAATCAGGCACTTGGTGAGTGCCACAGCACGCTCAAGAAATAGTAGAGTGCCTGGTTTCTCCCTTTTAAGTCTCTGCTGCCGCTACAGTCTTGCAACACCCCCCACTATGTTAGCAAATGGAGGATGGTAAATAGTGGCTGTTAGTGGTTCAAGCCGGATTGGGGGCCTAGATACAGGTTCCCAGCACTTGCGTCATTGCACTCACCAGTACTCTCTCCGGATATATGGAATCATCACCCGCCGACTTCAGACTGGGTGCCTCAATGGATCATGAAAGGTCTGCTGGGGGTGATGGACACAGGGTCACCGCACAGGGACTGGGTTCGCCGTCCTTGGAGCTGTGTCAACGTGGGCCAGATCTGCTGCCATCAGTCACTGCTGGGGCTCAGAAACTGCTTCATGACATGCCTAACTTTGCTGTTGGATGTAGTGGAGCCACAGTAGATTACATCCACTTGGCCATCTTGGCAGGCCACACACCCCCATAAAAATATCTTTACCATTTTTTTAAGTTTAAATAGTTTTTTTTTAATTTCCATTTACTTTAACACAATGAGGTAGAGATCTGCATCTACATGTCAAAAGATGCTAGTAGTAATTTTAGACTCATATATTTGGTTCCAACCCCTGTTTCAGGGGGTGGAGATTAGACTGGAGATTTGAAAGTCTACACTTTGTTGCAGATTTACACTCAGAAATGGTGAATACCCAAAAGTATTGATAGGGAGTTTCATGATGAACAAAAATAATAGTGAAAATCATGTGTGCAGTACTAATGAGCAATTTATTTTGAACAGAAAACATGTTTAAAAATGTCTAATTTGTAGTAGATAGTTATACGTATTTGTACCAGGCCTCAAAAACGTCCGAAGCAGCTTTGCTCTGCATGTAGCTTTACTAGATGAGCGGAAACAAGCATGACATGTTTGAAAGTTGACATTTTTATGGCTATGAAAAGATTTACATAACTCTGCAAAATTGTTCTGATTAATAATAATAATGAGAAACTTTATCATTTGATGCAATTCAGATATTAACCACACAAGAATGTAATGTTTAAAGAGAGATGTTGACCTTCTAACATTTTTGTCCCTTATATTATAACAAAACATGCTGTGCTAAATAAATTCCCATTGCAGTCATTGTTTCAATTTTACATACATTTAACATTTATCTAACATACCACTTGTTTTATGAAAAGATTAGAAATATAGTCATGTTCGTTGTCGTGTTCGTGGGAAAGGAGGTTTGAAATCGAAAAGCTTCATATGTAGCTATAGAAAATAACTTTGTTTCACACTTTACGATAACTGTCTGTAGTCTGTCTGTAGTTTTCTGTCTCGTATGTGGGAAAGGTAAGAGTGAGCAGAAAAATGCCAAGAGCTGATTGAACGACACGAGAGGGAGATGCAACATGGACTGCAACATTTCTTTTTCACTGTTTATAATAGTATTATCCCTAGAGCAGGGGCGCAGACCCTAAATTTTGCCGTTCTAAGCCATTCTGCTGCATACAATTTGTGTGGCTGATACTGCTACTGCACATTTTCTCTTGCCTTATGCCTTATTGCTTTGAGTCTCTAAGGAATTTTGTGAACATCTCTTTATGGGAAGTTCAGCTTTGATTTATTATCGATTTTAGATATTGTCAGCTTTATGCTTGATTTCACTCTCTTTTGAACTTGAACCCTTTATGGGTTCTACTGCACCTTTTCACCCCTGTCTTAGATTAGAACGACTTTAGCGCTGCTCTCGATAACGTAGAGAGGGGGAGACTGTGGGGAAAACTGGCGCAATGACGTTTACCACAGTCTACTCTAAACATGTTGAAATTTCTGCACACAGACACTTGGGTACAGGTGAAACTAGGTGGCGGTACCCACATCTCTTCAAAAGTTCCAACAACAAATGGACTGAAACAGGGTTGCGTGCTCACACCAACTCTGTTTAATTTATATATGGCTGACCTCCCAAAGGTGCTAGAGGCCTGTAACTCACAATCGCCGAGGTTAGGAGCGAAAACCTTGTCCAACCTTATCTACGCAGATGATGTAGTTCTGCTCAGCCATACCTACATTGGTCGCCAGCATCTACTGACGGAAATGCAGAACTACGCCACAGCAAACAACTTAACAGTAAACTTGAGTAAGACACGGACAATGTCAATAAACAACAAAAAGAACCTCCACAGAAATTGTTTCCTTGGCGGAATAAAACTCGATTCAGCTCAGGAATACAAGTACCTTGGAGTAATATTTGACAAGGAAGGGTCGTTACGCTGCCAGAAAGAGGAAATGAGAAGGAAAGGTCTGTTGATTGCCCTAACAATGAAAAATCTCACAAATAAACTGATGGGGCCGACCCTGACTCCGGTTTTGAAAGTAGTCCGGGCTAAACTAATACCCTCAATTGCTTATGGCAGTGAGGCAATGCGGGGAAGGGATGCCAAGGAGCTGGACAATACGCAGGTCAAAGCCTATAGAGTCATGTTCAGCCTTCCATCTTACACATCACCTGCTCAAATTAGGTTGGAGTTTGGCTTCGCACGACAAGATCTAGCTAGGTATGGTGCTTATATCATCTGCTTGCACCGGGCTAGAAAAGCCACCATAAACACACTGAACAATCTGTTGTGGCGGGATATACAGTGTAGGGAGCACTCCCAAGCCAGTCAGTTAGCCCTAGAATCTACTAAACTTACAGAACGTTGGGATGCGCAAATTGGCTATCAAACTTTTAAAAAACAAGTCTCGAAAACCTTAAAACAAATCTCTCTGGTGGAGGACAAAGCACGCTTTTCAAACAGATCATATGCTTGGATGACTCTTAACTCCTACAAATCACTGGCCCACAACCTTATTTTAATCAGGGTTACCCGAAGTCCATAATAATGAATATTCTGAGGCATAGGTTGGGAATCTTTCCGTGCGCTCAGCATCTCCCACCATGGCTAAGGCCACTAGCACAAGAGCCATGCAGGTTATGTAAAGCCAAACAAGGTGACATACTACACTTGATTTGTTTATGCAAGGAACTGCAACTAGCTCGGCAACAGCTTCTTAAAGAACTCTTAAAACAGAAAGGCATTAGCACCAGGAGACAAGCGGTGCTAGCCTGTTTAAACCCAGAAAATATACAACTAAACTGCAGATTAGTAAAATTCCTTATGCTAGCGGATCAAAAAATATCAAAAACAACAAAAACTGAACCAGGCATTGGCACTGCAGTACACCGCTGAAAGGAACATGTCCCAACTCAGAACATACAAGGACAAACTGCCAGGAGGTAAGGGAAAATCCTCGCAACCAGTGGAGAAAATCTGAACAAATCAAATGTATTTACTGGTAAAAGAATTCTATGGCTGGTCCAAAGGAACACGAGACTGTAGGTACAGCATCGAGTTATTTAAGGACATATAACATGTTTATATTCTATTTTGTTTTTATATCTGCAAAGTCTTATCTAACAACAGGTCTCATTTGGTTTTATCATCAATACACAAAAACCCTGTCTCGTTTAGGCGGCCTATGTCTTTCTGTTCAATAGCGGAGAATATCTTTCGTCTAATTCTTCCACTATACTACCCTACTTATATCTACATGCGAGGGTATGAACGAGTATCGCCCATAATTTAAAACCTCTTTCAATTCTCAACCGGCAGTAAAAAACAGGAACACTACAAACACATGTTCTAATGTCTGTGCATCGAGTCCCCAGTACATAGAAAAATGTGTGAAGGACAAAATGACCCCTCACGGGCGCACCACCATCGGGGTAACTGGTAGGTACTCACCAGGTTTATGAACACCGATGATGAGAAAAGGGGCCTAACCTGGTGAGTACCTACCAGTTACCCCGATTGTGGTGCGCCTGTGAGGGGTCATTTCGTCCTTCACACATTTTTCTATGTACTGGGGATTCGATGTACAGACATTAGAACTTGTGTTTGTAGTTTTCCTGTTTTTTACTGCCAGTTGAGAATTGAAAGAGGTTTTAAATTATGGACGATACTCGTTCATACCCTCAAATGTAGATATAGGTAGGGTAGTATAGTGGAAGAATTAGACGAAAGATATTCTCCGCTATTGAACAGAAAGACACAGGCCGCCTAAACGAGACAGGGTTTTTGTGTATTGATGTTGTTTAAGTGGAGGGCAACCCTGACATTGTTTTCCCTCTTGGCTCCTTTTGAAATAGACTCATTTGGTTTTAACCTGAATGTTTCCTCTCATAATTGTTTTTTTTTTAAACTATAAGGTAGTGCAAAAGGAGGAAATCAAACATACATTGTAAAAAAAATATATATATATTTTTTTATATCTTTATATTCTGTATTTTATGTGGCAATATTGCAATGGTTTTAAGTAACTATGCAGGAAATAAAGAGCCTTGAACCTGTCTTAGGTTAGGGAGCTTCTTTTTTTGGAACACGCTTAATTTATTATATATTGTTTTACTTAACCATTATTTCTTTATTAATTATGTAAAAGATCTATTATCTTGAAACTAATATGAGTTAACCTGAATAATGACTATTTACAAAACTTTGAAAAAATAAAACTCTTAAAATCTTCAGTAACTCTCATTATTGACTGAACTTAGATAGAGATTGCTATTAATATTTATGTGATGATTTGCTCCTGATTCTCAAAATGCGGGGTCTACGGTCCATTGGGCTTTCAGATGAAATACAGTGGGTGTCAACCCTATATGTGATGGTAAACCATATTATATTATATGTAAACTGATTTCTGCTGCAGCAGTATTAAAGGTACTACAAAGGGTGAGAGTAAATTTACTCATATTGTACATTTTCCTTTGAGAATAGGGCCCCCTGTAGGTAACACTTAGGTTCGATTAGACAAATTGATGTTGTTTAATAATGCATATTAATACTTGTTTACAATTATATCAAAACAATGTTTGTGTTGTTTACATTGTTGAAATGAGAAGGAGAAAATACTCTTCAGAGCACAATCAATATTAGAAAGCCCAGAAGAGTGGTAAGTCTTGGGTAATGCTAAATTGCTAGGGGACTACTGGACGGTGTATTTTACCTAAGTGATATGTGATTCATGGTCTGCAAAGTGAACCTGATCTGTAATTGCACTCTGGGACAGTCATTGAGTTTTCTCAACAACAGCCTCAATTATGGCTTGGATGCAAAAAAATAATGCCTGGAATTACCACTAGTGTTATCATTATACAAATGTAGGGCACTATTGTGCATTGGATTCTGACATTATGACAGGGGTGCTATTATGCCGTGGATGACACAAATATAAGGGGCATGCCCAGAATGCAACAGGTAATTTCAGTGCTATGCCAGGGCCAAAATCATGCCATGAATGTCCAGAGGTTGTCAAGAGTTACCCCCATTGTGGGAGCACCAATATATTGTTCAGTGCTTTGCCACATTCTATGGATGCCTATAAATTGCCATGAAAAGCCAACACTATGCAGAGTCAGCTTTTTATCAATGGTGGGGGATGGGCGTCATCCAACATCCCATCCTTGTGTGTTTAATGTAGAGCCCTAAGTGCAGAGAGAATGCCCATACATGGGTCTCTTGTTTGCTGTGCTGCATATCCCAATCTATACATCCCTGAAAAGGTCTAGCAAGGTCCAAACTGTATTCCCTTCTGGAGATTGCCTCATCTTGCGATTCAGAATGGACTGGGGCAATAAGGACCCAGGATCAATGCTGATTTTCATAAATCGTGCCTCGGTCTAGAGTAGCACAGTGGGTGACAAATGATAGGTTGGAATGCTACCAAGAATGCCTAACAGTGGTTTAGGCTATTTGCAAGGATCTTTCCATCTCTTTCTGTGTATTAACTAGGCAAAGCATTTTAGAACTTATCCTGGAGGCAATATAATCACTTGATAAACGTCATGTGCTGCAACTCAATCACTGAACACAATGTGAAAGTACTGCATTCGTTAACAAAGGCTCACTTATTGCTGTGCAGTTGACCACCTTGTTTTCTTAACCCAGGAATCAGCAAAATCCAGTTAAAATGTGAAGTCTGATTTACATAATAATGAGGCATAATAAAGAGGTAAGTAGACATCAATAAAATGCAACAACATATCTCTGAAACAACGAGTGAAGATGAGATTTGAGATATATTTTGGCACTGACAGACATGTTAACGGAAATCTCAGATATTGGTCAAAATTGTTTCACATACATTAGTTTCAGCACTGTGTGACTGGACTGTTCTAAGACGGTGGCCACAGTGAGTGTAATGTTCAAGCCAATGTTTTCAGCCATTATCTCTTAAATAATGGTGCCATGATGGAATATACTCATGAATACAATTTTCCTTGTGAATGTCATATTACTGAATGACATGAAGGCCGTGTTTTGCTAGTGTGGATGTACGCCATTTATTCAGGATGCTATTGTCTGTAAGCCAAATAGGAAAACCCAACTAAAGGATCTCGAACAAGTGTAAGGGAAATATACACATGTTCACTCCATCAATGTCCTTGTGCTGAGTGATGTTATTCATTTTTTCACCTGCAAAATGTTCCATGGCACTATGTATGAAGCAGTGGTGGCTTATAACTGCAGGGTACTATGACATCATAACACTTTATACAACATATGGGGCACTGGCGGCCTGGCCACACCACGGCTTTTAATGCCACACAGTACGCTGTGGGGAGTTCTAGCTATACAACAAAGTTCCCATGCGCAAACAGGGTCCTGTGGAGCATATTTGTGGGCTCATGTAGGTATCTAAAGAGATCTGATATTGCCTTGATGTACTCTCCTGGGAAGTTCAGCACATTTGTGGTCCTGTGCTCCATACAGCACAGCATCCTTGAGAAGGATCCCTTTCAATAAATATAATGTTGACTAGAGAGCTAACGGATAATGCTGATAACACAAGTAAGATGGTGATGGGGATCATATAGACAGGCTGTTCTTGTGAACTCACAGAACACTCCGTTGAGTGAAGGTAAGAACAATGGTATAACTGCATGCTACTGCACCATTTTCCCACACGCTGATTGCCTTTATTGCCCTTCTCTGGGTCCTCTCAGGTGAGTCAACTTCACCACGTGAATTCTGGGACTTGTAGTGTCTCTATAGTTTATGTTGTAGAGGAAAACAAAGCACCCCCACTGGAGGGTATAAATCGCATAGAGACACTACAAAACCCAGAATTCACGCGGTGAAGTTGACTCACCTGCGAGGGCCCACGGATGGCCAATAAAGGCATTCAGCGTGTGGGAAAAAGGTGCTGGAGCATGCAATACTGATTTTTCATCTAAGCTTGTGAACAAGGCCCGGGAGGCCCGAAACGTATCAGGCACAATAATCGTCTGAACACAAATGCAAGTTTTGCTTTGCAGAACCCCTTCGACGCTCATGACGAGCTCAGCTCGTCATGGAGTTTCCATTGATTTCAATGGAAATTGTTAATAAATCTTTCCAGGGCCTTAGCATCCAAGTGGTTAAAGAACTCTGGAAGAGTTATCTGTTATGGAGTGCGTCTTCTATTTTGGACAGATTTGGAAACAATATAGATAGCTAACTAGATAGATAGACAGACAGACGGACGGACGGACGGACGGACGGACGGACGGACAGACAGACAGACAGAAGGTCAAAGAGGATCAAGGAGGGCCTCTAAAGCTTCTGATGAACTACTGAAGACGTTTCTGCTACAGGGAATGGCTGAATGGCCATACAATTCTGAGAACTCTGACTGTATGGTAGTCCATAAAGATTCATCTTAACCCTTGATCCTTTAAACCCTGAAGCCTCCCCCTGCTTTTACATAATGCCACCATTGTTGGCAAATGGCTCCTGGAATGGTGATTTATTTGTGGTGTACTACAGTCTGCTATGCCGTCCCTTGTGTAGCCTGGTTTGGAATCGAGGGCAGACACAACTGTCCCACCCGCAAGAGATCAACACACTAAACTTTAAAATAAATAAATAAATAACCCAGTTCTGGGTCATTTAATCAAAGCGGGTGGCTGTGTCTGGTCTCGGGTTGTACTGTAACCCCATCCTCTACCTAATATTTCTCACTATAGTCTTGATTTTATCAGGTACATTTCTTATTGGGCAGGATCTGCTTTGACACTTGGTGCAGGACACAAACCTCCCCACCTTGTTTAACTTCTTACATTCTTAGTGACCACAGAAGGGAATGCCCAACTGAGTATTCAAAGAGCTGCTGTGTGACCAGGCCTGGTGTCTGCATGACAGCCTGTCTCTCAGAGGTGAGGGGACATCACCTCTGCCAGATGAGCTGAGGTTCTGTCTAGTACATAGAAGCATGTCTGCCTTCTCAGTGGGGGAAGGAGAGTGCTTGGCCCTGCAGGAGTAGAACCTATCCATTAGGAGAAGTTCAGCATGTTCACAGTATGAGGGACACCCAGACGAAGCCACATTTCAGATGGAATGAAGCTAGGATTAGATCCTTATAGTGTTCTCATCTTCCTGCAAGAGAAGCTGTTGTCGTCATCTATGCAGAAGTCCAGCTCAGGTCTGGAATGAAACAACTGCCAAAGGGGAATACACACTGGCACGCATGCCCTGAAGTTACAAGAGCCAAGACTGAGTATGCGTCTGCGTCCAGTCTGGGAACCTGCAGCTACTGAAGACAAGTGCCCACCATGCAGGCCTGTGGGACTGATCATTTCACAGCAGCCTGTGTGAGAGTAACGCTACCACTAAAGTCCTGCATCATCAAAGCTGCTGCTGGAAAAGTGGGATTTCAGAATACACCTGCCAATCGCATCTTCAGTGAGCTTGTAAAATAGGACCAAGCCATGAAAAGGTTCAGAGACTGACTGTGTGAAGTAGTAGCAGCATGAACCTTTGAACTGATCTGCACATTAGCCAGTAGGTCAATCCAGAGTGAACTGCACCCATACTTAACCAATCCCAAAGTACATACTCATAAATATGTAGAGGGTGAAATGCATTACAACCTTGTAACTGTATTTCTATTCGGATGGTGCAATGTTTTGTGTTGGTTTGCTATTAAAGAACATTCTTTTTACCAAGAGGACACTGAATTGGGCATTATGTTAATGTGTCTGTTGGTTGGCTGTTGAGTTCTGAGCTCTTGTTCTCTGAATGTTTCTCTCAGAAATAGAGCGCATGTATAATGTCTATCAACTTTAAATAATGGATTGTATTTACGCATGAATATGACTTCTTTATAATCCTGCTTGGGTATATATTTGCAAGATGTGTATATACAATGCAGTAGCAGTGGCAATTACTGTATTTATGATCGCAATAAAAGATACATATTTGATAACGTGTTGATTTGTACTTTTGTAGAGTATCTACTTCAGAACTAGTGATAATATAGCTGGATATGCGGCTGTCACACCAACTATTTTCATATTTCCATAATTCAAGCTGAATATAGGACACAAATACGCCAATTCTTGGAGATCAGTCGCTATAGAATCATCTTTGTTTTTCAGAAAGTAGTTTCAGTGGCACATATTGGGAAATCAGAATATGCAGGCTAAATTATTGATCCACTGTGCATAAAGCCTTTTTTTAAAGGAGCTAGACTTGAATGGCAATGCCATTACCTACCATGCAGTAGTTTGGTCCAGATAATATTAAATTCCCAAATGTTGCTACAAAGGCATCTGGCAAGAGAGTTGACTGACATTTGGCTAGGTTGATAGATATTTTTTTCCTCCTTCTGCAATGAAAACTGCAAAAGATACTGGGGCATATTATCAAGTAAGGGCGTTACATTATCACCACTTTTATCGGCAGGAAACTGCCGATAAAGCGGCGATAATGGGCTTGATAATATGCTCTATGAATTCCAATCGAAGCCCATGTTAGATGTGAAGATATCTAACATGGGCTTTGATTGGAATTCATAGAGCATATTATCAAGCCCATTATCGCCGCTTTATCGGCAGTTTCCTGCCGATAAAAGGTGCGATAATGTAACGCCCTTACTTGATAATATGCCCCACTGAGTTAGGAACATGCATAAGAGGCTCTATGCAGCTGGTTCTATTTTAAAAAGCTCACCTGGACCTTTTATAGCTAGTTATCAGTTGACCCCATGTCACTGGGATACAACTTTCCAGTCTGGCTTGTGCTTTTACTAATCATTGTTGTTAGGTGTTTTATTCTGATCCGTTTAATGTAACCGAATCTAGAATGCACTGATTTGTTAGATGAAAAATTGGATCAAAAACTGGTGTTCGGAAAACAGGGATAAGTTTTGTAATCCTAAACATTTGGCTCTGAGGAATTCTTATGCCTTTGTAAGTAAGAGCAAGTACACAGCAGGAGCATTTGTGGAGTAAGTGACAGCTTCATAATGGACCTTCCCAGTTATAAAGTCGCATTGTGTACCATGTCTTCTAAACTAACTTAGAATTATTCAAACTTTCTCTTTTTTTGGCTATTATAGTACACTCATCCATGAACTACCTACTGTGTGGGTCCTCCCTTTAGAAACATCCAGGAAACCCTTCCTGTACATAAACAATCATTAGAGGTGAATTCCTCTTTCAATGTGTGCGGCAGAATGCAGCACCCATAGAACCAGGAAACAAAAACGAGGAGAAATGAATACAATTTTCCTCATTGCATCTCTCTACGCCTCCCCTGGAGAGGCGTAGCATTCACACGCATTTACAGATTTAAGATTCCTCGTAAATCTGGAAATGTGTGTCCATCCTTGGGTGTTGCATGGGAAAACCCACAGCAACACCCATGGAACGCCCTTTTCACACAAAGTGCTGCGTGTTAAGGGGCCATATTTACAAGGACAGGAAAAGCCTGTCCTTGTAAATATGGGGCAGTGCATTGTGCTGCCAGTGCGTCACAAAAAGTGACATACGGGCAGCACAAGGGGCTTGTAAATCTGCCCCTTGGGCTGTATGCATTTCTAACAAGGGACTTAAGACTTGTTTACTTCAATTATCAGTTCTTGCACCTTGCAGCAACCCTAGCACATATTTTATATGGGAATTGTTTGTTTATCTACATGTTGCTCTTTTTGAAAATCAATAAAGTTAAAAAAAAAAAATAGGCTGATGAAGGGAAGTACGCCAGCCTAGGTGACTAATCAAATTACAGAACGGAACACAACAGGTACTGAGAAACTAATTTGGAAAAACATCACTGCATATTCCTAGGGAAGTCTAAGCGAGCAGAAAGCCGCTCTTATCTCTGAAACAGAAGTCTTCAGCCATAAATCACGACGACAGTGGACATTCCTCCCCATGAGCTCCCATATCTCAAAGCGCACAAGCCAGAGACCCAGGCAGAGAAAAACAAATCACACCGTCCACTTTGAGATGTAAAACCCTTCATAGTACAGATGTCAAGGGAAAGAGGAGACACTCGGACTGGAACTCTCTGCCTTCTGATTGAGCACAGCCCCCTTGTTGAAGGTGCCACCGAGCTCTTTGCTGGGGCCGGTTTTCAAACGATTTTGGTACAGGGCCGATTTTGCAGCTGTGCTGCCAAAACTGCCCAGTAACAAAAACAGCCCCCAGGGGCCCAAAACCGGCCCCCACCCGTGCGGCACACCGGGGGATTGCCTGGTGCCCGCTATGGCCAGTCCGGCCATGACATTGTTCCCTTGTGCCCCAGGGGCGCACTAGGCATATGCACCTGCTTTGAGCGTCTCCGGGACACAATGGTATTACAGAGGGGGCCACAGAGGTATGTACGCCCCCTTCTGTGATATAGATAGCACTGCCGCACATTTTGAGCCAGCACTATCATGAGAGGTTGTTAACTTTGCTTCTGCACCCGCACCTGCATCGTATTACCGATGTGAGCGCAGAGGCAAATATGCCTTTAAGAGGTGCACTAAAAGTGCACCTCTTAAAGGCATTACAAAATTACAAAATCTCCGCAAACTCCGCTAGCAGAGCAGAGTTCATTGCCCCCGGGTAGTAATAATGCAGTCGGTAGTGCACGTACTAATGCGGATCGTAAAAACAAGTAATAAGGCAGTTCATAGTGCATGTACTAATGCGGATCGTAATAACAATCCTTCACCCATCGAGGTGCTCATGAAGATCTCTATGCCGGTCCTGGCTGACTCGTGGTCAGCGATTGCCAAAATATGCCCCCAATCCTGTTATGAAGGAAGCAAAGTGCAGCTCCCCAATCTGACCCCAGTACTGCCACTCCTTGGCGAGTATTTGCCCCGATACTGACTTGAGGGGAGGCCCGGGCTGCAAAAATGTGAAAGACGGAGAGTGGTCTCTCGAAGCACGCACTCCGCCCAAGGTGGCGACACACACACGCTCGCTGAGCGTTACCTGGGTGGGGGCAGTCTCTTTCTCCTCTCCTCGTGGCTTGAGCGTCAGACTGTGCGGCTTCGGGTTGGCGGCAGCTGCTCCTCGCAGTGAGGGTCGGGCTACCAGGTGACAGCCTGGTAGCTGATCGGCTCCCGGCGCGACTCCGTTGATCTTGGGCAAAGGATCCTCTGACCCAAGATGATGAAGGTTGACAGATCTCTCCGCAGTTATTTCTCACTGCTCCCCCTATGGTACGACGTTCCAGGCCGATGGCGATAATTCACAGCACTTCTGGTCTTGCTGTCGATCAAAGCAGTGATACTAAAGGGGGTGGTGATGGACGGAGCATCCGAACCGATCAAACACTCACACCCACTCAACAGATCTGGGTTTAATCCATCACCGTTCTTTAGCCCACTCTACCATCCCAGTTCAGACATGGCCATATGCAAATCAGTCTGACCCTGTGCCTCATGGGAACAGTCCAGCCCGAACTGCCAAGCCATGCCTTCCCTGGACCGGAAACAAGCTTCCGAGGACCGGTTTCTGGCATTTCAGCCGTCTTCAGCCCAGCTTGCTTGAATCCAGTGGCAAAGTGAGCAAGGGACTCACGTCTGAGCATACCCTGCCAACTTATGGCGAACAAAGTGGTACAAAAGGGGGTGGTGCAGAGCACAAGACAGCTCCAGGGCACACGGTCATGGGGCAATTCTCACGACGGTCTCAGGCTGCAAAAAGCACATGCACACAGCATCGCTGAGACACACTTGGAAACTTTTACGTTCCTGAGTTTCTACAACAGGGAGCCAGCAAGGGCAGTCCTTCTCTTTAGTCTCTTGAGCTCTTCTTCTTTGGCAGGGGTACCTCTTGATCACAAAGTAGTTTCAATCCTTTTTCAGGCTTGAGTTCAGACTTGAGTTCAGGGGTTTCAGCTCTCACATTTATACCCCTAAATGCCTTTGAAGTCTTTGTGTTTAGGGGGCTCTGAGCCCAGTCGAAACCAGACATGGGTGTCTTCCTGCCAGTGCACACTCTCTTCCTTTGATTTTGAGGGTCTGGGCCCTAGACGCTCCGCAGGAGATGGAGCAATCCTTTTGTGGCTACAACACATCCCTCTTCACATCCAGGGGGCAACTCCTCTCCCACATCAAATGCAGGCCAGCCTGGAGCTGTCTCCCCTACTCCTCCCTGGTGTCAGGACACTCCCCAGACCCTGTCACATCCAAACCCAGACAGTCAATACACAACCAGGCAGAGGCATACAGGATGGTTCAAGACAAGAATCCAGCCACTTCTAAAAGCGTGGATTCTAAACACACAATTTAAAAACCATCTTCACAAAAAGATATGTTATTAAATTCTGAATTCAGGCACACTAAACTCCATCTCTCCATCTTATGCTTATGGGAAGATATGCTGGAAACATGTGACACAGCATTTCCCCATTCCGTCCTATGGGCAAGATGGCCTTGCACGTTAAAAGGCGAATTTGGCAGTTTTTCACTGTCAGGACATAGTACACACCTCAGTACATGTTCTACCTTTCACATACACTGCACCCTGCCCAGGGGGGTACCTTCTACTATAGGTGTGTCGTATATGCATAAAAAGTAAAAGGGTATGGCATGGCAATTGGGCACATTTGTCAGGACAACAAGGCAGTCAACAAACTGCATGCAGGCACTGCAGTGGCAGGCCTTAGATCTCTTTTTAGGGCTACTTGTGTGGATGGCACAATTAGTGCTGCTAGCCCACTAATATGATTTGCATTACCAGCCCTAGCACACACAGTGCACTTTACTAGAGACTTTACTAGTAAGACAAACATACCAATTATGGACAACCAATTACCATAACACTTTATACAGGGATCACTTACATTATGACACTGATCAGCAGTGGCAAAGTGCCTAAAGCTTCTAAGCCAGCAAAACAAAATCCTTGACAGCATCAAAAATAGAGGAGGTAGAGGCAAAAAGTCTGGGGTAACCACGCCAAGAAATGCCAGGTCTAACACCCACCAACATGTTAAAAATTCAGCCAGTCTCACAATTATGCTGCAATGAAGGAGTGCTGACCACAGTTACCGGAACATATGTAGATTCAATGAGGTACAAGGAAGCTATGCCAGGGTTCCCCTTAACGCGCACAGCGAGCTTACCTGCCACTCCAAGATCCTGAGCCTAAATTAAATGCCGAGGGCAGCAGGCTGAAGACCGAGATGCCTTTGATGGTGGCACATTGAAAGCAAACTCAACAGAGAGGGAGAGACACACAATTTAGGGGTTTTAAAACCCTTGCATCCAGATATTTCCCTTATAACCACTTCCTGTCAAGGGGCCCATGTAAAGTGCCCCTTGCTCCGTCTCTGCAATCATACACCATGCTATGCTACCAAACCCCACAACCTCAATGTTGGAGGTACTAATACCATCCCTCGGCCATCTGTGGGGTTAGGGGCTTATTGTAGGACTTTTAGTTCTATTATTTATAGATGTTTGGGTGCAAGCTAGTTTTAGGACTAGGGGACATCCCTTATGCCCCGGCACCCACCTATTACCTCATAAGCTGACTAGAGTGACAGCCAGCTGAAGGCTCTTTGGTGCCCTTGGTTGGGAGTGATCCAGGTATCACAGGACTCAACCAGAAAGAGAATTCATTAGCACCATGGTATCGCCAGCTGGAACCTACTCTGATGACTGCCAAGCCCGCCTTCACACCTCTTTCCCGCGCATAGAGCCAGTCACAGCATGCCGGTACCAGCCAACTGGGCAAAGCTGCAACAGCAAATCATAGGTTGCAATGGCTTTACATCACCAAATGACTGCTGCAAGTAGGGTGCCCCTCCCCCAAATAAAGATATAAACCCGCTGTTCACGTGTTAGGATTGTGCAAAATCAAGGACATGCTGCCTAATTAAAACTTCAGCAAAAACTCAGGGGCAGATTTACAATAAACTAACGCAGCACGGTGCAGAAAGTAATTTTGCTGCGCTATGCTGCATTAGTTTGGAAAGCACAGAGATGCGACATATTTACAACAATATGTCACATCTACTGCTTCCCCCTGCGCTGGCGCACAAACTGCTGCCATGCGCCGATGCAGGCATCACCATGGTGCAAGGATGCCTGCGTCATGGGGAGATTGTTTTTGTTCAGGGAGGGTTCCCTTCCTGCACAAAAACAATCTGAAATGCAGTTTTTCAACTTATATGTGTGCTGCATTAGCACACATAGAAGTTGAAAAACAGCATTCTTTCAAGGATTGTTTATGTGCAGGAAGGGAACTCTTCTTGTACATAAACAATCATTAGAGGTGATTTCCTCTTTCAATGTGTGCTGCAGAATGCAGCACGCATAGAACCAAGAAAAAAAAACGGGGATAAATGAATACATTTCTCTTCGTTGCTCCTCCCTATGCCTCCCCGGGGGAGGCACAGCATTCACACGCATTTCCAGATTTACGATTCCTCGTAAATTTGGAAATGTGTATTGTTCCATGGGTGTTGCGTGGGAACACCCACGCCAACGCCCCTTTCATGCAAAGTGCTGCGTGTTAAGGGGCCATATTTACAAAGACAGGAAAAACCACGCAAGGTGGCTTTTCCTGTCCTTGGGGGCAGTGTATTGCGCTGCCAGTGCGTCACAAAAAGTGACGTACTGGCAGCGCAAGGGGCTTGTAAATCGCCCCTTGGGCTGTATGCATTTATAACAAGGGACTTAAGACTTGTTTACTTCAATTATCAGTTCTTGACCCTTGTGGCAACCCTAGCACATATTTTAAATAGTTTTCATCTTGCATTTGCTCTTAAAAAATAGGCTGATAAAGGGAGTTACGCCAGCTTAGGTGACTAAACAAATAACATAACTGAACACAACTGGTACTGAAAAAATGACTTGCAAAAACATCACTGCATATTCCTAGGGAACGTCTAAGCGAGCAGAAAGCCGCTCTTATCTCTGAAACAGAAGTCTTCAGCCATAAATCATGACGGCAGTGGACATTCCTCCCCACGAGCTCCCATATCTCAAAGCGCACAAGCCAGAGGCCCAGGCAGAGAAAAACAAATCACACCGTCCACTTTGAAATGTAAAACCCTTCACTGTACAGATGTCAAGGGAAAGAGGAGACACTCGGACTTGAACTCTCTGCCTTCTGATTGAGCACAGCCCTTCTAACTATTAAGCTATATCGACACTCAGCAGCTTGAAAGAGAAACGAGAGCCTTGTGATCAACAGGAATTCACAGAGACAGAGGACACAGCAGAAGCAGAGCTCTCGGATACCAGAGAATACCAGGGTCAATATTATACATTGTTCCCTTGTGCCCTAGGGGCGCAACAGGCGTATGCACCTGCTTTGGGCGCCTCCGGGACACAATGGTATTACAGAGGGGGCCACAGATGTAGCTTAATTTGTAAAATATTAAGTGCAGGTGCTCACATTCTTTAGGAGGCCACACCCACCTTCCCGACTCCACCTACTTCCTCCACTGGCTCCTCCCACTTCCTTTAATGTTCCACCCACATCCACAAGCTTCAACACATCAGAGCCACCTCCTGGGGAAAGAATGAGGATGTAAGAAAGCAAGAATGGAAAGAAGAATGGAGGCATGGCTGGAGGTGCTGAGGAAGAGAAAAAGGTAAGGAAAAAGATGGTATGAAGGAAAGAAAGGAGGTCAAGAGAATGGATACAGGTATGAAAGGTACTGGGTCAAAGAGGGACTGGGGGGATAATGACAGTTTAATATTGCAAAGACATTGACAAACAAAATATCAAAATACATTTCTGTGTCCTTACCACACTATGTATGTTGTAAAGCACATATTCACCATAAAGGGTCTTGACAACATATTAAAAATGTTGTTACCCAACTCAATGGCACTAATCTTAGTAACCTCAGAAAGATGAAAGACTGGGTGGCCACACCGAGATTTAGATTTAGGACCCTGAGCTCAAAGTACAGTTACAATGGCCCATCCTGAGCACACATGGTAAGCACTCTAACACCTGTATTTTAAACATACTGCTCTCCAACCCTCCTTTATCCTACGTTGCTCTTTGACCCCATAGCCGACCTGTGCTGGTCTCTGACCCCTTAGAACCTTTCAGTGGTCTCGTCCCTCCACTTAGGCCAGGCACTGTCCGCTATGTCCCTTTATACCCTGTGCTACTCCCCCACCTCTCTGGACAATGCAATATTCTCTCCCCTCCACCACCCTAGACCTGGCCTTGTTTTCTATCCTCTTTAGACCCTGTGCTTATCTTTTCAGCATGCTAGTGTCAGCCCTCTGAGCTCTCTTGGCACCCTTCAGCTCTCTGCCTCTCTACTCCCCCTACCTTTGTTGCTTCTCTCTGCTGCTCTCTGCTCCTGTTTACTTCTCTATGCCCCTCTGTGCTGCTCTCTGCTCCTCTCTGTCACTCTCTGCTCCTCTCTGCCCCTTACTTCTCTCTGCCCTCTGTGCCAGCCTCTCTGCTCTTCTCTACCACTCTCTGCCCTCTCTGCTCCTCTCCTGTGCTGCATGTTTGAGCCTGAGCTGCTTCACCTTTCTTCTCCTTTGGACCCTGCACAGGTCCGTCCTCCCCACACCCTGAACTGCTCCCGAGTCGTCCCCACTCCAGACCCCACTCCACACACTGACTGTGGCAGTGAATTACCCTTTGTATAGTGATAAGATATTTACTAGGCTTCTCCAAGTGATAATTCGGCCATTCAATGGGCAGCATCAGTGGTGCTGCATTATATGAAGAACAAAAGCATCCATCACTAACACCCATGTGCTGCTATCTGTTATAAGCTGGCAATATAAAAAAGCCTACACTATTGGCAACACAATGTGAATTAATATAGTACTTCTGAGGCTAGCCAGTTTCTAGCACTACAACCTTTCTTAGAATTAGATCAGAGATACAGTGACACAGCTGACCAGGGCAGGAAAACAGAATTTAATAAAGTTGGATCAAGAGCCAGCATTAGTTCCCAGGTTCGTAAATTTCAAAGCTGCGAATGGGCTAAAACAAACCAATCATAATACAAATATTCATAAGTGACTCACACACTGGCACTACTTTTTCCTTTACGAAGCAAACAGTACCACATTTGAGTGGCAGTGTAAATGATAGATTTTTTTAATAATTATCCAACTGCCAAAATCCCATTTATCATTCCTAGAAGCATGAAAGGCTGTGCTACCACAACGAGATTCAAACGTGCGACCTTTCGGCTATCCTCTTCAAGCAGTACAATGTGGTACATAAATACATCTGTAGATGACTAGCTCAAAGGGTTAAAGTGCCCATTGCAGCCACTGGTTTGTATGAAGCAGGTCTTTGCTTTTCTGGTAACATAGCTAGGGTGGCTAATGCCCTTCCTGCAGACGGGCAGGGAGTAAGAAAATGCCACGCGCCATCATCCAAGTATCATAGTATAGCAAGTTCATGTTCTTGCTGCTGTGAATCATGCATAGCTTTCATAACACAAGACATACAGTTTAATCTTTAAGGTGCTACGTCAAGCTATAATTGATTTCAATGTGAGTACTAGTGAGCTGGAAACCAAATACCACCAAAAGAGGAAACAACAGTGTGGCCGGAAAATCTACTTCTCCAGATGCAGAAATGTGTTCTACTGACCCAGACCAGCAATTAACGTAAAAAAAGACAGAAAGCCCATGTTAGTTAGACTTAGTAGAGACCTTTTGATATGAGGTTTTTCGTAAGAATACTGTCCAGGCCCTTGAAGAATTTTAAAACATGAAGAGATTATCAGTACTTTTCTCTGATAAGGTTGGCAATGCAGAGTCAAGAAATATGAAATGAGGCCAGCAGGAAGGAGTTGTCGCTACTTTGATTTACCTGTTTTATAAGCAGGAAGGATGCAGAATCTGAGAACACGGGCTGGCCAAAAACAATAACAAGTCTTCTTTTGTTTCCAAAACATACAACTAAATCAAAGAAATTCACACTGATTCTCGACATTTAAAAGCTATCCGGAATTTCAATCCACCGCAAATGCCTCTAAAATGAGATGTGTCATTAGTTTGCCATACTACTTTGGCTGTTTCATTCTCCACCTTGCAACCATTACTTAATCCTTAAGGAATTATATAACAAAAACAGGCAAAATGGATACAGGTGTCACAATAAGCAGAGGAAATACAGGAAATGAAAGACACTTCCCAAGAAAATACCATCATGGCATCCTATAATCCTTGCCATTATGCAGTAACTGTTCCCGTACTTAAACGCACAAAAGGCATAATATTTATCATCCCATATGCTAGAAGAACCATGCCAGCAACAAAAGCAATGACACTCTCAGACAGAAAAACAAAAAAAACATACCATACACTATGGGTGTCTATGTTGGGACCGACAAAAGGGACACAGCAACTAGAATCATTCTGAAAACAAGATTTGCTCCAGGGCAACACCCCTTTGGCATACTATGATTCTTGCTGGCACACAGACATATAGGTAAACTCGAGCCCTTGCAGACTTGTCACTGATCTCTCACAGAAATGCACAAAAGACATGATACTCACTATTTCATGCTCAGGGCTCGATAGGAATCAAGAAAAGACACTCCTGGAAAGAAAAGCCCAGGCCTCCTGCCTCACGAAATAGATACATTTCAGTTCCTGAAAAACACAGGATCCAGCCCGGCAGCAGCGGAAGCTAATTGTATCATTTTTCCATGCACAAAACAGGCTGAGAGGGGCTAGGTGACCTGCCCCCCACCCCCTCCCCCGCACTGTGGGGCCTTATGTTGCAATGCTCTCTTCTCTCCGTCTGTGAGCTCTGCACAGTGCTGTGACCCGGGCAGCAGAACTTCTCTTTCTCTCTCACCCTCACTGAAAGTAATGATCCATGTTCCGTTTCCCTTCCGAGGCCGAGACAATACTGAGGAATGCAGCCATCAAGCATTGGAAGTCATAACGTGTCCTTAGATTCTATAGACCCGGCCCTGTGAAATAAGTGCCGGTGCTGAGCACCGGAAAGCACCGGCACAAATTAAGCACTGTACGTCCCCTTCTGTAATACAGATAGCACTGCCGCACATTTTGAGCCAGCACTATCATGAGCTGGTGTTCACTTTGCTTCTGCACCCGCACCTGCACCGTATTACCGATGTGGGTGCAGAGGCAAATATGCCTTTAGGAGGTGCACTAAAAGTGTGCCACAAAAAGGTGGCACACTTTAAAAGCGCCTTTTAAAGGCAGCGGTCTGGGGAGAGAGACAGGGTTTCGTGGACCCCTATGACATCCCCTTGCAGGCGGGTGCAGTCACTCACTTCCCCCGCCTGCAAGGGAGCTCTAATCCCCTTAAAAGTGCAGGCTGGTTGCCACCTGCAGAGTGAAATATAGAGCCGCATTTAAACAACTGATCCTTATTTTACTTAAATGCACTTTTCTGGGGGCAGCGGAAGTTCCTGGCTTCCCTAAGGGCAGCGCATTCATTCGAATACAGCACACTCTCCTTGTTTGATCAAGGTGCATCTTTTGAAAGGTGTGCCAGATTAGAAAGAAAGAAAGTGTACAATATTCATAAGACAGCCTCTGAAACGAGCGAAAGGTGTCGAAGTAGACAGCTCAATAATTGATTACCACTTGGTGCGCACTTCTGTCCCAGACACTGTGATCTGCCTGTACTTCTCCCCCATCCACGATGTCAAGCTAAGGCCAGGTCGGAACCTGATAAACATGCCGACTGTTAGGACTGGGGCTCTCTAGTTGGCTGAGGTAGGTACCTTAGTCCAAATAAGGACCCCTGCTTCTAGTCAGGGAAAGGAGGGACACCCTCTTAAATAACCCCTGCTCACCCCCCCCCCCCGGTAGCTCGGCACGAGCAGCCAGGCTTATCTGCAAGGCAATGTGTAAAGTATTTGCAACCACACTCCCAGTAACACAGTGATAATACCACAAATAGACACCACACTGATTTAGGAAAATAGTGGCATCTTTATCAAGAAGAAATACGATGAGACCAAACGACAAAAATATCCAGCATATGCTTATTCGTAATATTTCACTGGACTGGTTATTAGGCCAACAATCACTTGTAGGTTCTTGCAGTGTTAATGAGCAGTTCACGATGATCTAATGCAGTCCGAATGCAATGCTATGCAGTCTCTAATGCAGTTTGTAATGTAGAAAATAAGACAGTCGTAATGCAAGTACTAATGCGGATCGTAAAAGCAAGTAATAAGGTAGTTCATAGTGCACGTATTAATAGGGATCGTAAAAGCAAGTAATAATGCAGTTCGTAGTGTGCGTATTATTGCGGTCCGTAATATCAAGTAATAATTAAGGGTACCACTACACTGAATTCTGCAGAATTGTTAAAAAACTCAATGAACTCCGCTCCACAACTCCGTTCCACCTCACCTCAATTAATAAAACTGAAACCTCACATACCCTTGATAAAACAACAAGTTTTGTCTATCATTACATGCAAATATATAGTCATCTCACAAAAGTGAAAATGTAAATATAGCAAGCAGTGAGAGAGGTGATGATTTTGGGGTCCTCCCTAACCGAGGGAGAGAACCAAGCAGATGCCTTGAACACAAAAAGCATGTCATGCTGAAATGGTTCGGTGGTGGTTCCATCCTGCTAGGACCACCCCAAGCACAGTTATGGGCAAAAATACAATCCCAACCAAAGGCCCTGCAAAGCATTAAGGGAAGATATTATAGAATGCAGTAAATATTATAGTATCTGATATCAAAACATTCCTCAATGGGCAGGCTCTCGGGCTCAACTGAGAGCTAATACTATAATAGTCACTAAACTATAGAATCTCGCCCCATAATGCTTTGCTGGGCCTTTGGTTGGCATTGTAATTTTGCCCCGACCTTTGCTAGGAGGATGGGACCACCACTGAATCGTTCGGCATTATATGCTCTTTGTGTTCAAGGCATCTGCTTACCCTCCCCCTAGGTTAGGGATGACCCCAAATCATCATCTCTCTCATTGCCTGGTATTTTTCAAAGTTCACCTTTGTGAATTGGTTATATGCTTTTTAGCATGTAAAGGTAAAGTTGTTTTATCAAAGGGTTGTGGGTGCAGTAGCTAACTGCACTACGTAGCGGAGTCGGAACTATTACATGAATTCTGTGTTTTCAATGAAATGCAGAGTTACCAAATCGCCTCATACTCCGCTAACAGAGCAGAGTTCATTGCTCATGGTTAGTAATAATGCAGTTCGTAGTGCACGTATTAATGCAGATCGAAATAACAATCCGCCACCGATCACTGTGCTCATGAATGTCTCTATGCCACTTATGGCTGACTCACGGTCAGCGATTGCCAAAATATGCCCCCAATCTTGTTTCGAAGGAAGCAAAGCGCAGCTCTTCAATAGGACCCCGGTACTGCCACTCCTTGGCGACTACGTGCTGCGATACTGACTTGAGCAGAGGCTCGCGCAGCAAAAATGGAAAAGGCAGAGAGTGGTCTCTCGTAGCACACACTCTGCCCCAGGTGGCAACACACTCACGGTCAAAGGATCCTCTGACCCATGATGATGAAAGTTCACAGATCTCTCCTTGGCAAAGGCAGGCTCAGGCTGGCGGCAGTGATTTCTCACGGCTTCGCCTTTAGGACGACTGTCTGGGCTGATGGCGATAATTCACAGGACTTCTGGTCATGCTGTCGATCGAAGCATAGTGCAAGACTGCTCCAGGGCATACGGTCACGGGGCAATTCTCACGACGGTCTCAGGATGCAAAAAGTCCACCCACACAGCATCGCTGAGACACACTTTGAAACTTTTATGTTCCTGAGTTTCTCAAGACTGCTCCAAGACACACGGTCAAATGGCAATCCTCATGACGGTCTCAGGCTACAAAAAGCACAAGCACACAGCGTGGCAGAGACACACTTGGAAACTTTTACATTCCTGAGTTTCCACAACAGGGAGCCAGCTCCACTCGGGCCCTCGGAGACAAGTTAATTCTGGACACAGTACACAGAAAAGTCCTTCAAACAGGGGGACACAGTACACAGCAAAGTCCCTTGCCCTCTCCTTAGTCAATTCAGCAAACTGCAGGCCATCCCCAGAACACACAGCAAGAGCAGTCCTTCTCTTCAGACTCTTCAGCTGTTCTTCTTTGGCAGGGGTTCCTCTTGATCACGAAGTAGTTTCAATACTTTTTAGGGCTCGCTCCTGCCTTGCAGTGCGCATCACTGCTCGCGCAGTGCGAGTCCTTTTGTATGGGGTTCTGAAAGCTGCTCACGCGCTTGTGCGTGTGATTTTGCTTTCCGTGGCTGCTATTGGCTTTCGCGTGCTTTTTAAAAAAAAAGCCAGCACACAATTGGGCAAAGGTGGGCGCATGTCCCGCCTTAGCTCTGTCCATTCCTGTCGGTGGCCAGCACGCGCAGCAGCGTGCGATCGCTTCGCTGCCGCTCTCCCTAGCCCCCGCTCCTCTGAGGTGTGTGCGCATCACTGGTTGGCTTCGACGTTAAATCCACGGCAAGCCAGCCGTTCTGATGCTGTATCCTTCCCTGGGTTGCATCTCGCTGCTGAATTTAATTAAGAGCAACAAAGGCTTGATTTTTTACAATTCTTTAATAAAGTTAAAATCGGTAAATCATTTAAAATTTCACAAACCAGTACAGGATCGTGGCGCCTCATATATACAAGTAGAAGGGCGCCTTGCCACATAAAGAGGCGCGCACACAAATAAACACACCCAGGCATTCACAGAACAAAACACACAGCTTGCACATAAACTGTGAATTTAGACCCGCTACACGCAAACACACTGGAGGCATGTCACGGGTGCCTTCAGTGTCGGAGCCTTGCACGCGCTTGAGGCGCACCCGTGACGTAACAAAACTTGAGCCATGCCCCACACTCTGCAAAGTACCGGGAGGGGCCCCCTCCAGACTCAGTCAAGAGGTTTGGGGCTATGTTATGCCACTGAGGTGCACAGACATGTCTAGAACACAACAGATGATCATGCCTGGGGCATATAGGACAGTCAGCCTAGGACAGCCAGGGCAGAGCTGGAGACCAGACTTCTCCCAGACTGGCCTTTTAATTCCTATTTGTTCGGGTAACCGGAGTTACTGTTATCCAGTGACCCAGCAGACGTGAAGCACTTTACAAGTCCTGATTCCATATTATGGTATAACTCTCAAACTGGCAAATTTTTGTGTGTTGGAAATGGTTAGTAGAACGTAGGTGGGTAAAAGTGCATTAATTAACCTTGTCACTGGTTGCCTATGGACAGCTGAGACCATCGCAGCCTGGGTCAAGTAGCTCTCTGCTTGTCGCAATCAGTCAGACTAGTAGGCGCCGTGTTGGGGTCTCGCTTGACAGAAGTGCACCTGTTTGCGCCCCCATTTTACCACATTAGACTGGTGAAGGATCAATACATACATAGCTGCCAAGTTTTCAGACTGTTTGTATGCTATTTCTATGGTTTCACTTATGAGTGACATTCTAATGTGAAATGACACACTTCCAGTAACAATTTCGAGTGTTTAAGTAACTTCTCTGTGAATTGTGCTATTGCATACAGACATATCACACAGAACATGAGATTCAAACAAGCCAGACCTACTCGGGTTGCCAATGCTGGTTAGCATTTCAAATCCGTCTGTAACATAACTGGTGCTCATGTAAAGCGCTCTGATACCTTCGGGTCTAGTTCGCCCTATATAAAACTCCACAAAAACAGAAAACAAAACAATCCGTGAGTAAAAACAATGATATTGATGTGATTAAACATAATTTAAATTGTTTAAGTTCTGACAATATTAAATAATGGTAGGATCACATACATCCTTCCTTCCTCTTCTACGATATTTGTACTTTCTCCATTAATTTCCTAGCATCACTCCTTCACTGTTCTGTCTACAACCAAACTCCCTGTCCTGTAAATACAGTATTTCCTTTTCTTGAATTTGGTGATATTTTGATAGGTATGGTAATTACAGTTGCACATGTGACAATTATGTGCGCTCTGCCAAGAGGTTACAGTTTGAATGAACATGTGATCAAATAATGTTATGACCCAGTCTAACCCCTAATGAGAGGTAGTTGGCCCCGCAATAGTTCATGTGACAGAGATGAAGCTGGGTCCAAAGTGTGTTGGGGGCACATACACAGCCTCTGAATAGTCTGCTGTGCTCTTTTACTTGTGTTACTTGGTCTGGATTGCCCTGTCTTACATATCCTACCAACATTGTAGCTTCCTCTGCCACAAACTGCAACAACTCAGGATAACCTTATGCACTGAGTAATCCATCCATTCAATGAATGGATGGATTACTCATGAATGGCATTCATACATCCACCTACTCATTCATCCTTGTAAATATGTCCATTCACTCACTAACTCATATATAACCATCCATAGTCTCCTCTACTTGTGCACTTGTCCATCCATGTATTCATTAAATTATTCATCCATTGATTTTTGCATACTTAGTAATCACTCCATACATTCACCAGTCCGTGATCTATGCGTTCTTCTAATAATCCACTAATCTACCCAGGTAGAACTCATTTATATTCACTCGCTTGTCCATGCACTCAGCCACCCTTCCATTCATTCATGCACTCTCGTACCTCATTTACTCTTGCAAATACTCAACTATATATTCAACCATACTTCCATGAATGACTTGCTCCTATATTCATCTATGCACACCCAATAATAGATTCTCACAGCCATTAACACATTCCCCAAAAGGCACTCACATGCGCAAACACGCTTATCTAGAATAAATCCTTTGATTAAAAAGGCAGACTTATAGCCTTTACTAACGCTTGCATTATTTTAATTGTCATTTTTTTGGGCTTGTTTTGAAGAGCTTTTTGTTTAGTCAAAGATCTGTTGCTCCATCTAGGACGTCCTGTTTAGGTACAACATGAGGAAGCAGAATATTCACCCCTCAATCATAGTCCTTATTGGGCTTTGAGAGCAAGCAATGGAAAGCTGTGTGAACAGAGAAAAAGCAGCGCACATTCCTCACAACCATCCTTCACTCGAAGAGTGAGAGTCGCCCACTCGAGCCCCAGCTTGACAGCTTTTCAGAAAGCTACAAGTGTACTTCTACTTCCGATGTAAAGCTGGAGAGGAGGAGCGAAGTCATTATCAGAACAGCGTCCCAGCTAAGCAGATCAAACATAAACAAGCATTTGCAATGCCATAGGTCTTGTGGTTGCGAGAGTTTATGCTATTAGTTATGACAATGCCTTTATTTATGTTTTAAAACCCAAAACATAAAAAAGGCATTGTCATTTACAATGCCAATAGCTCAAACTCACGTAAATGCAAGACCTATTGCATTGCAAATGCTTGTTTAGGCTTGAGTTCAGTCTTAAGTTCAGAGGTTTCAGCTCTCACATTTCTACCCCTAAATACCTTTGAAGTCTTTGTGTTCAGGGGGCTCTGAGCCCAGTCCAAACCAGACCTGGGTGTCTTTCTGCCAGTGCACACCCTTTTCCTTTGATAGTGAGAGTCTGGGCCCCAGGCACTCTGTAGGAGGGGGAGCCATCCTTTTGTGGCTACAACACAGCCTTCTTCACATCCAGGGGGCTACTCCTCCCCCATATCAAATGCAGGCAAGCCTGTTGCTGGCTCACCTACTCCTCCCTGGTGTCAGGACACTCCCCAGGCCCTGTCACATCCAAACCCAGACAGTCAATACACAACCAGGCAGAGGCACACAGGAAGGTTCAGGACAAGAAAACAGCCACTTCTAAAAGTGTGGATTCTAAAAACACAATTTAAAAACCATCTTCACAAAAAGATGTGTTATTAAATTCTGAGTTCAGGTACACTGAACTCCATCTCCTTGACGCCTTGATGCCTATGGGCAAAGTAGCGCTCTACAAATTTTATCTCAACTCATCTCTCCATCTTATGCGTATGGGAAGATATGCTGGAAACCTGTGACACAGCATTCCCCATTCTGTCCAAATGGCAAGATGGCCTTGCAACAGTAAGAAACTAATTTGGTAGTTTTCACTGTCAGGACATGGTACACACCTCAGTACATGTCATACCTTTCACATACACTGCACCCTGCCCAGGGGCGTACCTTGGGCCTTCTATAGGTGTGTCTGATGTGCATAAAAAGGGAAGGGTATGGCCTGGCAAGTGGGTGCACTTGTCAGGACAACAAGGCAGTTAACAAACTGCACACAGGCACTGCAGTGGCAAGCCTTAGATCTCTGTTTAGAGCTACTTGTGTGGGTGGCACAATTATTGCTGCAGGCCCACTAATAGCATTTGCATTACCTGCCCTGGCACACATAGTGCGCTTTACTAGGGACTTTACTAGTAAGACAAACATACCAATTATGGACAACCAATTACCATAACACTTTATACAGAGAGCACTTGCACTTTGACACTAATCAGAAGTAGCAAAGTGCCCAAAGTATCTAAGCCATCACAACGAAATCCTTCACAGCATCAAAAATAGAGGAGGTAGAGGCACAAAGTCAGGGGTAACCACACCAAGAAATGCCAGGTCTAACACTGACAAACATGTTAAAAATCTAGCCAGTCCCTCAATTATGCTGCAAGGAAGGAGTACTGACCACAGTTACTGCAACATATGTAGCTTCAATGAGATACAAAGAAGCTACTCCAGGGGTCCCCTTAACGCGAACAGTCTGCTCACCTGCCACTCCAAGATCCTGAGTCTAAATTAGAGCCGAGGGTAGCAGGCTGAAGACAGAGATGCCTTTGATGGGGGCACATTGAAAGCACACTCAACAAAGAGGAAGAGACATGCAGTTTAGGGGTTTTAAAACCCTTGCATCCAAATGCTTCCCTTATAACCACTTCCTGTCAAGGAACTGTAGTAAGACTTCCAGGAAACCAGTTGAGTTTCTTTAAAAAGGAATTTATTCTTCAATATGGAAGCAACCACGACCGGACGCCCCCGCTCCGCTCCAGGACATCAAGCAACTGATTAACGTTGCTAGAATCCAAGAGCAGGACGGCCGCATCCGAACATGGAACACGGTTCAAAGGCATACAATATAACATGTGTCCTCGCACTGTGGTACAGCGCGAGGACATAACTTCAAATCAATACACTACAACTTCTCCCCCTTTACAAGGAAGACAAAATTCAATATTTCAAAATATAAAGTAAAGAAAGACATGAAAATTTTTTATGATAACACATAATCATTTAACCTTGCAGGTAATTCCCAATTCCGAATCAGATTGAATATTATTACTTATAGTTTTAGAAATTGAATTGGGAAGGCCAGACTCAGTAGAATGGTCCACAGAATTACTAGATGCAGTTGTACTGACACTACTTGTCATTGGAGGTTTGAGCCAAAAAGACCAATCACAGTGATTAAACTCTTCTTTAGTTAATTTGAGTAAAGAGTATGCCTGTGAGGAAGATAAATGTACAAGAGCTCTTCTGTTCCACCAACCTCTACTGCCAAGTAAAGCAGAAGCTTTATTGACTGATGTGACCTGAACAGGAAATGAAAATTTCGAAGAACCTTTGGTGACCTTCTTCGGATTTTTAATAAGAACCCAATCACCAATTTTCAAGTCAAGTGAAATCAAATTTTTACCAAAGTCATGTTTAGACTTCATGAAGTTTGTTTTTTTTAAAACTCTGTCAGACAAGTTTTCAATGTCAACCTTTTTGTTGAATACATTGTTGCCAAGATTGAGGTTACCATTCTTTTGAGTTAACCAATTGGGACACAATTTGGTGTGAACAAGTCTATTTCTCAAAAGAGAAAATGGGGAAACACCTGTTGTACAATGCGGAGAAATATTGTAGGACCACAACTTGGTTTCAAGAAAATGTATAACATCTTTGCGAGAGGAAATGGCTGTTTGAATAGCATCCTTAACCAATCTGTTAGCTCATTCCACCAAGCCATTAGATGTAGGAGAATAGAGAGCCACTTTATAATGAACAACATCATGTTAATTTAAAAATGAAGTAAACATTTCAGAGACAAAATGAGAACCATTGTCAGTAACAACAATAGAAGGTGAACCTTCAATTAAAAATAATTTTCTTAAAAATGTTACAGCATTGGTGGAATTAGCTGAGTCACAGAACATGTGATACACCCATTTAGAATGATAATCAATCAATAAAATAAGGTATTTCATATCATGAGAAAGTAACTCATACGGACCTGAAAAATCTAAATCAATCTTTTCCCAAGGTTTCTCTGGGAATGGAACAGGATGAAGAGGAGTATTCATAACTTTCCATTTTTTGTCAGAAAGCAAACGCTCTTGACAGGAGTCAATGAAACACTTAACTTGAGATTCAATAGATGGCCACCAATAATGAGATTTAATGAGTTGAGACGTTTTCGATATACCAAGATGACCTTGGTGTGCAAATTTAATAATATCATTTCTGACGCCAGAGGGAGGAACAAAAACCTCATGTCTCATTACCAAATCATTAACCATGGATAACTCAGAGGCAACCATAGCGAAAGCCTTCAACTCATTAAAAAGCTTTCTACTCTCTGGCCAACCCGTTGAAATGTACTCAGCAACTAATTTCAAATTGTCATCCCTATTATACGCCTCAAACCAAGACTGCTCAGTAATACTAGGACACAGTTTGATGGCGTCAAGGGCAGCAACCACACATTCGATATCCCCAGCTTCCTCATCTCCATAAACATCTTGAAGGGCCATGCGTGACAAACAGTCAGCTCTGAAGTTTTTTCCCCAGATATATGTTTAATGCAAAAATTGAATTCATGCAATTTAGACAAAAGTCTGAGAAGTCTTGAAGAAGCTTTACCAAGACCATCGCCATTGAGAAGTTGAGTGAGAGGTTTGTGATCAGTATATAAATCGAACTCACGTCCCCATATGTAGTTCTTAAACTTCTCTATAGCCCACACACAAGCGAGTGACTCGCGTTCTATGGTGCTATAATGTGTTTCCGAAACTTTAAGTTTCCTTGATGAAAAAGCTATTGTATGCTCTTTTCCTGACACCCACTGACCTAAGACAGCTCCTAAACCTGTTAAACTGGCATCTACCATTAAGAAACATCTTGAAGAATCATGAAAAGGATGTAAAGCCGGAGCTTCAACAATCATGTTCTTGACTTGGTTGAAAGAGGCAGTAATATCCTCTGACCATTCAAACTTTGACCCCTTACGTAAAAGAGCACGTAATGGCTCTACTAATTGAGCATAGCCTTTGACAAATCGAGCATAATATTCTGCTAGGCCCAGAAAAGATCGAAGAGCATCTTTGTCTATAGGAGGGGTGGCGTGAGTGATGGCTTTGATAAGAGAAGTTTTTGGTTTGATGCCCTCTGGTGACAAGGTATGCCCTAAATATTCTAAAGACCGGGTACCAAACTTGCACTTATCAGCTCTGACTGACATACCAGATTCATCAAGTTTGCGTAAGACTGCATTTAAATTCAACAAATGTGACTCCCAATCGTCAGAAAAAATCAAAATGTCGTCCTGGTAGGCTTGGACTCCGGGCATGTTCTCGAAAAGATTGTCTATAATCTTCTGAAAAACACTGGCCGCGGAGGCCAAACCAAAAGGAAGTTTTAAATATTTGTAAACTCCAAAGGGAGTAACAAATGTGGTAAGTTCCTGGCTATCCTTGGTTAGTGGTACCAGGTGGTAAGCTAATCGCAAGTCAATAATTGAGAAATATTTTGCACCCCTTAAATTAGCCAGCAGATCATGAATTGTCGGGAGGGGGTGGCAGTCAATTAGGATATTTTTATTTAATGTGTGTAAATCGGCACATAATCTCACCTCGCCATTTTTTTTCTAACTAAAACAATGGGAGAAACCCATTCTGAAGAGTTTGAAGGTGCAATAACACCATTATCACATAAAGATTGAAGGACAGATTTGAGTTCATCCTTAGCGCTAATGGGTATAGGTCTAACCTTATGAACCACTGGATTTGCTTGAGACTTCAGTCTGATTTGATGTTGAAATCCCTTTACAGTACCTGGCTTGTCAGAAAAGACATTGGGAAACCTATCTAAAATTTGTTTTATGTCAGAACTATGATCAGTGAGAGCTAGACATACGGATTTCACCGGTGGAATGGGGATGTAATCTTGGGGAGGTTCACCCACCACAATTGGATTTTCAGAACCAGGAATTAAATATAGACCCATTCTCTCAAGGTCCTGCCATCCAATTAAATTGCGACCTTTGACGGCAACATATATTTTTGTAATGATGGACCTACCTAAACATTCCAATCTAGAGTTAAAATAGCCCAGCATGTCAATGTCAAACTCGCCGAATGCTTTTGGGTTGACATCAGTTTTAGATAAGCAAATAGAATTATTCCACTTCTCATAAAATACAACATCTGACAAAATGGTGATAGGAGAACCGGAATCAGCCATTATAGTAATCTCAACATCACCAAAAAGTGCCTTTGACTGATTTAGAAGATACAATTGAGTTGCATTCAATAGAAACTACCATATTTTGAAATTGATCAACACAATCTTCTACATTCTCAGGATATTCAATGCTGTTAACTCTGGTAGGTCTCTTCACGGACCTGCAAGAGCCTTGGAAATGACCTAACTTCTTACATAATACGCATCTTTTCACAAGAGCAGGACAAGTGGGGCTATTACCAAGATGTGACTTCGACCCGCACCTGTAACAAATAGCATTACTTTTCCTGTACATTTGTTTAAATGGCTTGTTAACATTCACAACATTAACAGAAGTTGGATTTTCAAATGAAACACTTTGACTAGGAGTGCGAGGTTGATCATTCTGCAGAACTCTGGATGTAGTAACAGACCTCTCAATACTTTTTGCGATGTCAATAGTTTCTTGAAGTATCGATTTCCTACAACTCAATAAACGCTCTTAGATTTTTTTTTGAGTAGCAGGCAAAAACAAATTGATCCCGAATATATATATCTGGATTTGCTTCAAACTCACATGTTGATGCTAAAACTCTCAATTGTGCAATATACTCTTCTACTGTGTTATAGAGACAAAGGTTCCTAGCTTGTTCAAATGACTCACAATACAATATAGCACACAATGGACTACTATACGGTAATTTTCTTTGCCCAGCCGGGCAAGAAATTTATTTTCAATCAAAATAATTTCAACAATATTTTTCAAGCAAATAGTATGGCACAAGCCTGTGCCGTACTTAGAAGAGGAGAAAATAGAAAAGAAGTGAAAGGGGTGTCTTCAGGCAAGGAGAAAGAGCAAAACAGGGCACTGAAATTGGGAAAGGAATAGTTACAGTGTCGCCTGGAGTGAAACAAACAATATCAAATTGTACAATGTTACATGTATGCACACTCATGGGTGTCGACGTTTCGATCCCTTCGCTCAATTAATTAAAATGGGATCATCATCAGGACTTCAAGAATTAAGGTTGCCTGAATATAATGAAGCCTCTATAATGTGGAGGTATTGAGTATGGCGTCGCAATGATTGAGGGCGCCAAGGGGTAAGGTCCAGGGATAGAATACTGGTCCTGGATGCAGGGTTTAGAACATTCCCATCGTGGGTTTCATCCGGCCCATTTTGAGCTTCTTCTGGTAAAAATTGATTATTTGGGCAAGATGGCTCAATTAGTGACAGCGCCGGTTATGGCATGCTTGATCTCCGTTTTTTTGTACGGGACACTGGGGGCTCGATGGCCACTAGTAAATGCTGATTAGTTGTGCGCTCACCCGTCGAACAATGTCGTCAGTGCTGCACGAGTAACGATGGAACTCGTGTCTGGCCGGGGAGCTTCGTGTTGATGCCGGATGACTCATCCTCACGCTGTCTCCTTTAAAAAAAAATTATGTCTCTCAAGTATTTCATTAGACTCCTCGTCATACTGTTTTGCAAGGCGAGATAAGGCTTCCTTATAAACATCCCAATGATCAGCATCACCAGCTTCTCCGGCAGGAGTTGGACATTTTGGCAGATTTTCAAAAACATTTTGAGCTGCAACGCCCAAACAACCATATAGAATCGCCACTTTCCTTTCTGGGCTAAACTTAACACCATCAATAGCAGTAATGTGATTAGTGAAAGCCTTGACCCATTGACACCATGGAATGGCTGGCTTACCCGGATGTTGTAGAAAAGGAGGAGGTTGAGCAAATTGCTGAGAGGAGGCCATGACAAAAGTGAATAAAGAGTGATAGAAATGTTGTCAAAAAGCTATGCAGTTAAAACATCCAATAAAACTGTAAATGAATAATTATAGGACAAACATCATGAATAAAAATCAATAAAACATGTGAAAATGCTTTTTGAATCAAAATAATGGTCTTGTCCCTTAACAAGTGTGAAGTAATAATACGTTTGGGCCAGGTGTGATTGTCACCATGAAAAGATGCAAGCCGAATGTGAGTTTGAAAGCTTAAGTATTTATGCAGGAAAGTAAGTCTTAAAGTAAAAATGGTGTGCCTGTCACCGATTTAGAAAGATGTTCGAAGATCGTACCTTAAAACGAATAAAATACCTTTAACAGAAAGCAATATCCATCTTTTTCCTGCAGCGTCACGCAGCGCTAGCGTTTGATTATGTTGCCAGGTAACCAAACTGCAAAATGGCTGCCTAACGCTGCGCGATGACGTGGTGATTGATAGCGTTAGGCTCACGTTAGTGTAAACAAGCGTGGAGCAGGAACGCGCTATGATGATGACAATGCAACCGTGATGGCGTGCAAGCCTGCTGCAAAGCCAATGAAGCCAAGAAGCATCAAATATGCGAAAAATGCCGAAAATTTCAAATCCAATTTGAAGGAGTGCTTCTAAGGTGAGCTAAATAATTGTGAAGAGATGGCAAGGCAGACGATATGAGTAGAGGTGCCAATGTAGAAAAATTTCGTCGGTGGGTGCTTGTTGAAGATGAGTTCATATCCCGCTCGTCGTCAATTGTAGTAAGACTTCCAGGAAACAAGTTGAGTTTCTTTAAAAATGAATTATTCTTTAATATGGAAGCATCCACGACCGGACGCCCCCGCTCCGCTCCAGGACATCAAGCAACTGATTAACGTTGCTTGAATCCAAGAGCAGGACGGCGGCATCCGAACATGGAACATGGTTCAAAGGCATACAATATAACATGTGTCCTCGCACTGTGGTGCAGCGCGAGGACATAACTTCAAATCGATACACTACAGGGACCAAGGTAAATTGCCCCTCCCGCCGTCTCTGCAACCATACACCATGCTATGCTGCCCAACCCCACAACTTCAATGTTGGAGTGACTAATGCCATCCCTCTGCCATCTCTGGGGTTAGGGGCTTATTGTACGACTTTTAGATATGTTATATTTAGATATTTGGGTGCAAACTAGTTTTAGGACTAGGGGACTTCCCTCATGCCCCCACCCCCACCTACTACCTTGTAATGTGACTAGAGTCACAGCCAGCTGAAGGCTCTTTGGTGCCCTTGATTGGTAGTGAACCAGGTATCACAAGACTCAAACAGAAAGAGAAGTTATTAGCACCATGGTATCTCCAGCTGGAACCTACTCTGATGAGTGCCAGACACACCTCGTTCCCGCACATAGAGCCAGTCACAGCATGCCAGTACCAGCCAACTCGGCAAAGCTGCAACAGCAAATCATAGGCAATGGCTCCATGACACCAAATGACTGCTGCAAGCAGGGTGCCCATCCCCCAAAGAAATATACAAACCCGCTGTTCACGTGTTAGGATTGTGCAAAATCAAGGACATGCTGCCTAAATAAAACTTCAGCAAAAACTGGGGGGCAGATTTACAATAAACTAACGCAGCAATGTGCAGAAAGTCATTTTGCTGCGCTATGATGCGTTAGTTTGGAAAGCACAGAGATGCAACAGATTTACAACAATATGTCGCATCTACTGCTTCCCCCTGCTCAGGAGCACAAACTGCTGCCATGAGCCGACGCAGGCACCCTTGCACCCTGTGTCTTGTTCTATGGGTGTTGCGTGGGAACACCCACAGAAAGCACCTTTTATGCAAAGTGCTTCGTGTTAAGGGACCATATTTACAAGGACAGGAAAAGCCACGCAAGGTGGCTTTTCCTGTCCTTTTAAATATGGGGTAGTGTATTGCGCTGCCAGTGCGTCACAAAAAGTGACGTACTGGCAGCACAAGAGGCTTGTAAATCTGCCCCTTGGGCTGTATGCATTTGTAACAAAGGACTAAAGACTTGTTTACTTCAATAATCAGTTCTTGCCCCTTGCGGAAATCCTAGCACATATTTTAAATCGTTTTTGCATTTGCTTTTAAAAATAGGCTGAGGAGGCGTGGCTAAGATGGAGGTGAGGTCGGACGCGTTGGCTCGGAGCTCCTGCCCGTCTCCTGCCCTGAAAAGTGTTTCTTCTGGGTTCTTCCCGAGCAAAGAACCGCCGGAGCAGAGCACCGTCATCCGGAGCACAAGTGGCACAGAAACGACACACAGTGAGGTCGGACACCTCCAACGCTCTCCCGAATTGTGGCTGTTCCCCTGCTGGGGCCTGTAGTACTCGCTTTGCCCAGGCGTTGGTCTGCGTGGAGCAGGTACCCGCCGAACGGCTGCCCCGGGGCACGCATCTAGAGAACTCGGCCCCAACCACTCACTGCTTCGGAAGACCTCACTCCATCCCACAGAACCGGGGTGCTGAGGTTGTGCTCTCCCCAGCGGGGCTTGCCCGATCTCTGGCCTTCAGTTCCCAGCATGCCCGGCGGCCATGCAAGGCCTCAGGCTGAAGTAGTGGCCTGCCTCGCGCCCACGCCCATTCAGTCGCACCACTACCGGCCCGGCGTGGCAAGGAGGCCTTTGGAATTTCCTGGAAAGTAGCAGGATAGTAGTTGGACTCAGAGGACAAGGGGCACATGACTGTCTGGAAGGTCTCAGGCACTACCACTTCTGGGGGCTGTAGGTTGCACCACACAACGTAATGGGGCCTTGGCATTTGTGGGGCATCCAAGAAACGCGTGGTGCAGACCTTTTGACCTCCCTCAGGATCTAGGACCCCACCGCTGCCAGACCCTCGTGCCTAGCCTCCAAAGCCCCACTGCACTCCTGGATGACTTCTACTCTTCCTGCAACGCAGCAGGGTGAGCGTGGCCGTCATTAGTGGTGGACGCCGAGAGAGGGTCACGGTGACTCACGGAAGTGGCCCTGCTAGTACTGGGTGTGGTTTGTGAGCCTGCTGCTGCCCCAGCTTGCCCTCACCTCCTTGAAGCAGCACATGGGCCCGTCACACAGGCAAGCAGCAGCCAAACAGGCCCCGATCGATGAGTGGCGGACTCATACATGAGACATGTGGCCGTCTCCGACTTTGGCAGGTACGGGGTTGTGGGGGCTCAACACGGGGGACACACATGCTATTCACCTCAGAGCGCGCCACCTTTGGAAAACAATCCCAAACCCAACGTAGCTCTCTGCCCACCTAGGATTTCCCGCCCTCTAAAGAGTGGGAGACTTGATTGCCGCCTAACCTGGGCCCCGGGCTGGACCCTTTGCACTTCCATCACTCGTCAGCCTGCCACACAGCCTGGCACCCTGAGGTGCCCCGCTTCACATCCTCACCCGGTGGGGGTCCACTCATGCTCTTCCACGCTTAAGCACCGCATCATTGATGACATTTAACCGGTGGCCGGGAGGTCTGGCTCGACCACGGCACTTCGATGTGCTCCATGGCAGAGGCTACTCCTGAAGTGCCTGAAGATCTTGAGCTAACTCGGCAATGCTATCACTACCTGAATTGTAGAGCTGGAGTTTGCACGCACTGTTTACCACCTAACGGGCCAGGTATACCCGAATCACCTCCTCATCTCGCCTCACATACCTTTGGGGTTTGACGAGGCCTAAGATTATGTCTTCCACGAGGGCAAAGAAAGATAAGACGCTAAAGGACATCTTCGCTCATCAACAGTATACTTCCACAATGGCACACTCTGCCCTGAGGGATCCGATACCTGTGAAGACCAGGAGCACGAGTGAGGAACCTATAACCCGGGCGTTCCTGAAGTCTCTCTTCGTGACTCTAAGGGAAGATCTCCAGACGGTGAAGAAGGATCTTACCTTTGAAATAAAGTATATCCGCAGAGACACGGATGGCAACGGGGAAAGGTTTGCTGCCCTGGAGGATAGAGGTGACACTAGACACACTGAACTGTCCACTTTCCAGCAGGAGGTGATACGACTCCAGGACCAACACCTTGATTTGCAGATCCACGTTGGGGACTTAGAGAACCGCTCCCGGAGACACAACATCCGCATCCAGGGAGTGAAAGTCACAGCAGATACCGCTGACCTGTTCACCTTCTCCAAGGAGCTCTTCAATCACATCCTCAGTGACTCTCCCGATGCTGACATCAAGATAGACCGCGCCCATAGAGTTGTTCCTCCGCGAGCGAGCAATGCTACACCCGCAGACATCCTCGTCTGCGTGCACAACTTCAGGACCAAGGAGGCGATTATTAACGATTGTTAACAAGGCCTGAGCTATGCACCCAATCTCGTTCAAGGATCAGTCACCTGTGCTCTTTCAGGACCTGGCTCTCCTTACCCTTCAACGGAGACGGCAGTTCCGCCCTGTCACGGAACATCTCAGTCAGCAAGGTGTCTCCTATTCTTGGGGCTATCCATTTCGCCTCATCTCCATACATAATGGCAAACTGCTACAGCTGTGCTACCTCACTGAAGCTTGCTGGTTGCAGGGAATCCCAATACACCGAGACAATGATGAAAACCGCAGCACGGCCTCCGGTCCTGAAGTTTTCCCATCGGGCTAGCGGTGGCAGGGTCGCAGGCGACGAATCCAGCTGCCTGATGAGTCTGAGATCGCCAAATGCCGATAGGCGGTCCTTGACTCCATGTCAGAGACTTTTGCAAGAAACACTTCTGAAGTCACTTGCTTCTTAGGGGGGTGGCTGTTCCGACACTTGGCCACAACATGGACCCCCCATTAACTCATTCCTGGTCATCCTGGGATGACGGACTATTCCTTTTGACTCCATTTTGCTCATGTAGTTTTGTATTTGACTGTCTGATTGGGGTGATTTCTTTTTGGTTTTGGGGTCCCTCGTCCACCTTTTCTGTTAATCGTTTAGATGCTCGCTGGGGTCTACCCTCTGGTATATATGCTCAACCAGTATGGCTTCAGAGGCAGTTACTGCCCCTTGCTATCGCTTTTCTCCAGCCTACAATCACGTAGATGCCCCCCACCACTCTTAAAATCCTCACCTTGAACATGCGAGGACTTAATAATCCTTTCAAAGGCAGAGCGGTCCTCTCATATCTTGAAAATACCAAAGCTGACTTATGCCTTCTACAGGAGATTAATCTCTTGTCGAAAGACTGCTACCACTTAAAATCCTGCATGTTCCCGATCCAGATGTTCTCATCCTGCCCAGCTAAATCTGCTGGTGTGGCCACCCTGGTCTTCCATACATTTCAGGGTAAAGTCCTTTAGAAAGAGGCCAAAATTAAGGGGAGGCTCCTCACTTATCAATTTATCTTGGGAGGCCTGACAGTGATTATTGCGTTGGTATATCCCCCCAATGAGGGATAAGAGAAGTACCTGCACGATGCGCTCACCGAAGCTACAGTGACAGCTGAGTACAGGATCCTGTTTGGGGGTGACCTGAACCTGGTCTTCGATAACATCATGGACAGATCATGCTAGCGCACAGGCCAGATGGGTGCGCTCTCTGCTGCAGGTCTAGATCTACTACTGGACTTTGGCCTAAAAGATCTCTGACGCTGCTTCCATCCCCATAGGTGCGAGTATTCCTGCTATTCAGGTGCGCACAAAATGTACGCTAGGCTCGATTACCTCCTAGGCTCTTCGCCTTTACACACACTTGCAGCTGACGTTGAGATAGGGGTCCTCCCTGTCAGACCATTCCCCGCTACCTTCACTCTCCCTCCTCTGCAGTGCCCCACTTGTCAGTGGCACCTCCGTGACACTCTCCTACACCTCGCGGATGTCATCGAGGAGATACAACACTCCATGGAGGACTATCTCTCACAGAACGCTAACCACAACACTTCCCTCTCGACACAGTGGGCAGCACTTAAAGCGGTCATACATGGAGAATTTATGGCCATCTCCACAGCAGACAACACGGAGGCTAGACATAAGAGGGCCGATCTCACCCAAAAGACAAGGGAGCTGGAGCAGATGCATCAGAGGACAGGGGCACCCAGGGTGTGGCTTCAATTGCGGGCTATGCGACAGCAACTCGCTGCGCTAGATCAAGACAGGGCTGAGTTTATGGCCCTTCCTTTATGCCACTCTTATTATACTGGAGGGGATAGGTGTGTCCGCCTCCTTGCCCACAAGCTTCGGGAGGCCAGGCAGAGACAAGGGGTTCAGGAAATTCGTCAGGGGGATGGTAGGCGAGTATCGGAGGATTCCGAGATCACTGAAGCCTTCAGCGAATTTTACGCCCAACTCCATACAGGCCTACCGCTAGATAACACCTCTGGCACTGCATACGTTGTGGAGGCTGATTTACTCACCCTAACTAAAGCACAATCGGACCATTTAGAGAGAGAAATAAGAATAGAAAAGAGGTTGTTGCAGCTATCTCGTGCCTTAAACCAGCTAAATGCCCCGGGATCCAACTGCTACTCAGCTGCCTTTTATAAAACATTTTGCACACTGGTGGCTCCACTCTTGGCCAGTCTTTTGCACTACTTTGCCCAGCCAGGGTCGATCCCTGAAGACTTGATTGAAGCATCCATCATGGTTATCCTGAAACCAGGGTGAGACAAGACTGTCTGCGGAGCGTATCGTCCCATACCTTTGGACCCCTCTACCTCATGGCTTCGACTCGGATCCCTCGACCTCTCTACCTCATCGACACACCTTTGACACTCAGCGGAACTGTAAAATGTTAACTCTTCTATATTTGCTATCCCTGACACTGTTCTGTATATTGTCTCCTCTTCTTCATGTTGTAAAGCGCTTCGATAACCTCGGGTATGGCTAGCGCTATAGAAAACCTCTAAATAAATAAAAAAAAATAAAAAAAATCTCTCCTTAATATTGACATTAAATTATTTACCGGAATCTTAGCTGCTCGCCTAGCGCCCTACATGCCGGGGCTGATAGACTCGGATCAAGCAGGTTTTATCCCTCAACGCAAAAACGAGCGATACTACCAAGCGGGCACTCCATCTCATTGACAAAGCCTCCCGGACGTAGGGGGAGTATATGCTGCTCACCATTGACACTGAGAAGGCCTTTAAAAGGGTCCTTTGGCCATACTTGGAACAGGTGCTCATGCGAGTGGGGATAGAGGACAAACTTAGAACACACATCTGAAACAGTTACCGATTCCCCACAGCCACAGTCCAAGTGAATAGCCACACATCTCCCGCTTCCCTATAGGTAGGAGTATATGGCAGGGGTGTCCTCTTTCACCCCTCTTCTTTGCGCTCTATATGGAGCCTCTGGCTCACCGAGTCAGGCATAACCCTCTAATAACAGGGATCAAATTCGGGAGTGATGTCCACACAATTAGTTTATACGCGGAAGACGTTTTGATATCACTATCAAATCCGGTTCCTGAGCTGAGAGTCTGCTTCCTGGAACTGAAAAACTTTGCGCAAGCCGCAGGGTTTAAAGTTAACATGGAAAGGTCTGGCGCTTGACCTTTCCCTGCCACCTTCCACTCTGGCATGTCTTCAGGAGCAACACCCTATCCAATGGTCAGTAGACAAAGTGCCCTACTTAGGGATCCAGTTGGCCCCCACCATTCCGGCTATAGCTGCTATTAATTATGCTCAACTGCGAGCACAAATTCGCAAATAACTGGGCCAATGGAAGCATTATGCGCTTTCCTGGTTCGGCAGGGTGGCAGCCACCAAAATAACTATATCACCCCAGATTTTATATTTTTTCCAGACCCGGCCCATCCGTCCTCCCCCTGGTTGGATCCAACAGACCCAATACGAGCTTGCACGATTTATATAGTGAACAACAAAAATGCCCCAAACACAATTATTTTAAATCAACTTCAAGGGATGGAAAAATATGCATTCAATCCAAACCAGGCAAATTCTTTTATTGCCATTTACTTTATAATTTATCAACAATTTTTCAGTTTTACTAGCAGAAAACAAACACTGTACATTCAATATTTAGACACTTTATACAAAAATCACAAAAAATTATGAATCGGATGAACCAACATCAAAACATACTACAGAAAATGCAAAAAATTAAACTCCAAACCAAGCAGCAGGCACAAGATTGGCAGCGGTTCAACTCGATCAATAACGCACTTCCAACGCTGCTCAAAAAGTAGTTTGTGACGTATTTTACACATTACCAAACACAGAACATGAGGAGAGGGTGTATGATATAAAGATATCATTGGGAAGTAGAATGCAGACGTTTGTGTGCAATTATCAAGTATCTAAGGCCACCACTTTGCTCTCCCAAAATAAAAAAAATAGCGACTTCCAACATTTGGCTGTACTTTTTAGAAAAAAAGATTACATTTGGGTGCAAGTCTATGCGAGTGTGTGTGTGTGTGTAGGGTGTGTTTGTCAGTGGTGGGGTGTGTGAATGTGTGTGTGTGGGTAGGGGGTGTTTGTGTGTGTGTGTGTGTGGTGGAGTGAGGTGGTGTAGGTCAATGTGTGTGTGTGTGTGTGTATTTCTGTGTGTGTGGGAGGTAGGGTGTGTGTGTGTGTGTGGGTAGGGTGTGTGAATGTGTGAGTGTGTATTTTTTTCAAAGTCTAACTCCATTACCTACTTCTCCCGTACAAAATAAAAATAGGAGGGATGCACACTTCTGTGGCACACCCCCATCAACTCCTGAAAATCTTTGAGCTGCCAGCTGACCACAGTTACTACCCTACACTTCTTACTTCTATCACATCAAATTTGTGTGTTATTTTCTAGGACCCCCAAAGAACCTCACGTGCCCTTTAAGTTCCTCAAACAGTGCGCTACCTCACACAGAACAGAAGTGCTGGGACTGCAGCGAGCGGCGTCCAAGTGCCTAGTCCCGTATACCCGTACTGAGTGGAAATAGTGAGGAATAACTCACAGTTTACCTCCATAAAACGGTCGCCGCGACACAAGCCCTCTCATGTTGCCATCGCATTCCCTGCTGGTGCTGCCGGTGTGTGTGTGTGTGTGTGTGTGTGTTTGTCTGTGATGGGGTGAGTGAATGTGTGTGTGTGGGTAGGGTGTGTTTGTGTTTGTGTGGTGGAGTGAGGTGTGTGTGGGTGAATGTGTGTGAGTGTATGTGTGTGTGTATTTATGTGTTTGGGGGTAGGGTGTGCGTATGTGTGTGTGGATAGGGTTTGTGAATGTGTGTGTGTGTTTTTTTTCAAAGTGTAACTCCACTACCTACTTCTCCCGTACAAAATAAAAATAGGAGAGATGCACACTTCTGTCCCACACCCCACCAACTCCTGAAAATCTTTGCGCTGCCAGCTGACTACAGTTACTGAATACAGCATGTCTCTGACGAGACAGAGCATGCACTGCACCAGTCACATAAGAAGGGATACTTAATTTGTGGTCTATCAATGAAATTAAGCTGCAGTGGGAGATGTTTGAGTGAATGAAGCTGAGAATGACCCAGTTTCACACCGCCAGAAAGAGAGCTCCACCATCTCCTTATGGAAGGAGGCAACAACACTGAAGGGACAATTGCACATCATGCATGGACGTCTATGCAAAAACTTCTTACTCTCCGGCACAAGAGATGTGGACTCAGACGGGAGAATCTGAGAGACTGGATAATAGTAGACACAAAGTCAAGCTAGTGTTTTGAATTCCCACGGTTTCAAGAAGAGAAACAACATTCTGCCAAATTTAGAAAATTAGTTGCTCTGATGTTCTAGCGTTAAAAGATGAACAATGAGGACAGGGGTGCGGACATCAATAAACTCGAGGGGGAAATGGTATTCTTCAGAGGAATTTTGCTAAAGTCCTCAGTACCTTTCCATTGGTTGAATGTTCACATCAACCTACCACATCTACGCAATGTTCTCTCTGATAAAATACACCACTGATTCACTGGAAAAGTGAGGATTCCCTGCAATATAGTGGCTGCAGTAGAGTGAAAGGTTTTCCTCTGCTTGGACTCCACCTTGTGGTTTTCAGGGGCTCACCTGGTCTCGCAAGAGCTATGCCAGTGTCAGGAAATGTTCTAAGGTCTTATATAGGTCCATGGCACCCACTTAAGTGCATGGGGCTAGGAACTCAGGGGCATATTTACAATAAGTGGCGCATCCCTGCATATCAGCAGGGATGCGCCACTTATTGTGCGCCATGCTTCCGCCACCATGGATGCGCTACATTTACAATGTGGCGCACCATGACGCAGGAATAAACAGATGCGGGTCGCATCTTAGGCGTAATGTTGGCGCAGTGCTGAAGTTGTGTTGCGAGCGGCACGCAACTCCAGCACTGTTCCAACTTGCCCTATTTCTAACGTGGTGCGTCAAGCCTTACGTCTGCGTCAGCGTTAGGAAAGTAACTCAGGGAAATCTTGTAGATTTCACTGAGTCACTTTTCACGGGCGTTCCTGCGACAGAACGCCCCCCCCTGTGTGGACACGCCCACATGAAACCTGACACAGGTTTCATGTGGCGCAGGGCCTTACACCGTGACACATCTCCATAGATGCGTCACTTTGTAAATGCCTCGCAGGGATGTGCCACGTTTACGCCACCTTGTGTGACGCAACAGCGGCATAAACGTGGTGCAAGGGGCTTGTAAATATGCCCCTCAATATTTAAAAGTAAGTGTTCCAAAGGAGCGTGGGATTAGATTATAGCCATATATGCAGAACACACTGACCATAGTATTTACATTTGAAAAATCTTTCACTGCACTACTGCAGCAGGATTTCACAGTTGTTCTACTATTCACAGTAAGAAACAAGCCTTCGGTTGGAGAGGCAGACGGAAGCAGTTCCAAAACACGGGGCGTTGATGGCAGAGGGTGCTGTGTGCAATTTGTTGAGTGAATGTTTCCCACCAGTGCTCTGAAGTACCCCGTCCACCATGACCCGCCTTTGCTTTTGCCGCTGTGTAGAAAGTAAATTAAATATGTGTGGAGTTCGTATATGTTTTGTTACGTAGATTTTTAAGGTACGTGTGCTTCGTGCTTGCATTATATTCACGGCCTTTTGTTATGTAGTGGTGATAACTGTTGCGCCTTCGAATGCTTGCCTCTACGGATATTTCATTCTGAGGAGTAATAAGAACTTTTAAACTTTGTGGCACCTTTACACGGCTAATGAAGTGCACCGAACCTGCAGAAGCGTGCTCCGATCCGGGCGCTGAGAGCTATCTGTTAATATTACTGTAACCTTCCTGCATGTTTTCGCATGAAAACTAATTTTCGTAGTAAATTGTCTTTGCGCTTTAGTTACAGTCCTCTTCTGGCCGTCTCCTCAGTAACCCCACCTTTCTAATTCTTTGACGCGCGACCAGGCGGCCCGGATATGCTGGAACAAACCCGTTTTTTTTCGCCGTTGGTCCCGGTAAATTTCACTGAATTTGGCATATGTCCCGATTTTTGGACAGCGGACAGAGTCGATTGATTTACGCTTTGTGCTACACTGCAGAATTCGTTAGCAGCTCTTGTCAGAAATCAATTTATTTCACACAGCAGGCGATACTGTGTTACAATTAGCACCAATATCGGTGTTTTGTATATCCTTCATGCGCAGAAGCGTCTGTTCAACGTCTGCTGGACGACGCATACGCAATCTAGCCGGCTGTACAGGTCAGGCAAAATAAAGTGCGCAACTCAGCCAGCCAATCAGACGAGAAAACAATCATTTCTAAATGCAATAGGACTCGTGTTACTGAAGCCCTATTGCATTATAAACAAAAGTGCGTGACTCCAAGACGGCACGATCGGGAGTGGGGTGGTGGGGTGGGCAGAGAAGTTACAGACTGTGGGAGGGAAGGGGTGGCAGAAGAACAAAAGAGTTTGCAAAGTAATGGGGCTGATAGCCTTGTAAGGATTTGACGACGTGGCCATCAGGAGGAGGGACAAACAAGCCAGAAACAAATCAGAATGCAGCATTTCTGATTAAAGCCAATGAAAAACCTGGACGGAAAGTGGGCAGACCTTCCCCCACTATACTGTACACAGCATCTCTCGAAGAGACAACGCATGCGCTGCCTAGTCTGAGACCTAAAAAACAAATCACACCGTCCACTTTGAAATGTGAAACCCTTTGCAGTGCACGATGTCAAGGGAAAGAGAGTCAAGCTGGAACTCTCTGTCTTCTGATTTGGCCCGGCCCTTCTAACTATTAAGCTATATCGACACTCTGCAGCTTGAAAGAGAGACAAGTGCCTTGTGACCAACAGGGATTCACAGAGACAGAGGACATAGCAGAAGCAGAGCTCCGGGATACCACAGAATACCAGGGTCCATATTATACATTGTTCCCTTGTACCCTAGGGGCACAACAGGCATTTGCACCTGCTTTGAGCGCCTCCGGGACACAATGGTATTACAGAGGGGGCCATAGAGGTAAGTACGTCCCCTTCTGTGATACAGATAGCACTGCCGCACATTTTGAGCCAGCACTATCAGGAGAGGGTATTCACTTTGCTTCTGCCCCCGCACCGTATTACCGATGTGGGTGCAGAGGCAAATATGCCTTTAAGAGGTGCACTAAAAGTGTGCCACACAAAGGTGGCACACTTTCAGTGCGCCTTTTAAAGGCAGCGGTTTGGGGGGCAGAGACAGGGTTTCATGGACCCTTGAGACACCCCCTTACAGGCTGGTGCAGTCACTCACTTCACCCGCCTGCAAGGGGAATCTCTAATCCCCCTTAAAAGTGGAGGCGGGTTGCCACCTGCAGAGTGAAATATAGAGCAGCTTTTAAACAACTGATCCGTATTTCACTTAAATGCACTGTTCTGGGGGCAGAAACAAGGAAAGTGCACCATATTCATAAGACAGCCTCTGAAACGTGTGAAAGGTGTCAACGTAGACAGCACAATAATTGTTTACCACTTAGTACACATTTCTGTACCAGACACCGTGATCCACCTATACTCCTCCCCCATCCACTATTTCAAGCCGAGGCCAGGCCGGAACCTGATAAACATGCCGACAAACAGGATAAAAATTCAGCCAGTCTCACAATTATGCTGCAATGAAGAAGTGCTGACCAAAGTTACCACAACATATGTAGCTTCTATGAGCTACAAAGAAGCTACGCCAGAGTTTACTTAACAGTCACAGCCTGCTCACCTGCCACTCCAAGATCCTGAGCCTAAAATGGTGCCGAGGGCAGCATGTTGAAGACAGAGATGCCTTTGATGGGGGCACATTGTAAGCAAACTCAACAAAGAGGGAGAGACACACAGCTTAGGGGTTTTTGACCCCTTGCATCCAGATACTTCCCATAGTGACCACTTCCTGTCTAGGGGCCCAGGTAAAGTGCCTCTCCCTCTGTCTCTGCACTCACACACCATGCTATGCAGCCCAACCCCACAACTTCAATCGTGGAGTGACTAATACAATCCCTCTGCCACTTGCGGGGTGAGGGGTTTATTGTACGACTTTTAGATCTATTATTTATAGATGTTTGGGTGCAAGCTAGTTTTAGCACTGGATTGCATAGGGAGATGGGTAACAATCGTGCTTACTTCATACTGTTCCGTCTGGTGGTAAGTGCCTGTCGTAATCGGAGCTAGAATAAAAACGCATAATTCCAGCAGCTGGATAAATAGTGAAGTTTCTTTGCTATTTCTACAGCTGCCAGCCAGAAAGTAAATAATGTCTACTATTTAGTCAGTGGACAACTAAGGGATAGTGAGACTGTTATTGATTATGTCTTTATATCCTCAGCACTGTTAGGGCACGTGCTTTTTAGGTTTTGCCTAGCAATGCGTACGAAGTACGCATGCGCTAGCAAAACCTCTTGAGTTCTATGTCGGGTGATGACCCGCCTCTGTCTATCATTGGCTAGCTCCATAAATGGAGGCTAGCCATTGGGAGACAGAGGCTGTCAATCGCGCTTTCTCTTGAAAACGCGATTCGGGGGCGTTTCTCGGGCTTTTTTAAGCCCCGCCCCTTTGTCCCGGGACGCGCTGTGATTGGCTGCCGGCCCGGGACACCCCGTGACGTCAGCCAATCACAGCACTGCCCGGGACCTGACTTGTTTATAGTGCAGCCGTGGCTGCTTTAAAGTTACGCATGGGAGGCCAAGATTTTTAAAATGTGCCTTCACAAACTTAACAGATTTAGTCAATTTCGCAATTTTTGGTATTTGTAAACCTGTTTTGGATTTTGTATGTCCAAACCGTAGAAATGGTAATGTGAAAGTTTTTGCGATTTACACAAAGCGATGGATGAGTTTGCGCAGTGGCACAGTGCGCTGGAAATTATGCTAATATGTAACAATCGTCATTAAAAGCTGTGTGTGCAAACTGATGAAGTAATACAATAGCAGGCAGGAATTTCCAAAACTTCCGGTATGGTAATTACCGTATGCAGTATTGTGGGTTTACACATATCGAATGGCAAATTGCCAGAGTATCGGTGCTAGTTCAACAATTCCTTCAGGCTTTTCCCAAATTCCGGACACTTTCTGCAGAGGTATCCCACCGCACCTTCACTGGCGACAAGTCTCCGTGTAAAACCCAAAGGTGTTTTTATATGTGGCACAACTCGTATTCCTGATAAGGAGTTTCTGACCGTGTCTGATTGTATGTTAAGGCGTAATGAAGGCCTCGGCGTTTTCCCCCCAGAAGGAGAGAGTAACACGTGCAGGCGATGTTTCTGTCTGTTCCCGTGTCCGTCATGTGCTTTGGTTTACCGCCAGCTTGCAGCCGGTGCTAAATCAAAAGGCAAACCCCAAGGGAGTCAGCACAATTTGTGTCCAATTTGCAAATAAGTAAAAATACTGTAAAAGTAATGTTGCTTTATTTTCTGAGTGGCAAGCACTGTTCAGTCCTCTAGATGGCTGTGTTGGCCTATCCAGTAAAACATGCACAGTCCAGCAGACAAGTGCAACACTCCGAGTCCACAGCCAGCGTGAGCCCAGGAGCCCACCTCTGTACAGCAGGTGCACAGGTAAGCGTGTGTGACTGTACAATGGAACCCTGCGGCGAGCACGCGCCTGGGAATGCGCCCGTCCGCCGGACAAAAGATAGTTCAACAGTGCCAGGGGCTCATTTACAACTCCATTGATGCGCGCCACAGCCTGCATGCCAAGATAACACAGAGCGATGCCATGCGCCCGATCCAACCCCAACATTCCTCCACATCTTCTTCGATAGGTTCTTTTCCCTGCCTTCAAAGTGCACCGTAATGGGACGCGGAGCTGCAGCTGAGCAGCACCGCGTGAGGCTGACTAAAATGCCAGCGAGCGGTTGATCTGGAAATAAAAAATCAATATTTGCCATTTTCCTCCCTAAAGCCGTGGATGCACTGGAGTAAACCCGCTCTGATCTTAAGTCGCTGTTATAAACACAGGCTGCGGCGCATCAGCGCGTGAGGCCCACTCTGACCCGGGGTGTGTGAACTGGTTTCTAAGAACTATACCGAGGCCACCCATCATATTTAATTTGTCCTCCAAGACGGACTTGAACCTGGTTCTTTACCGGGGAAGGAGCAGTGCATTAATCATTGTACTGTCTCATTTCTCCCGCCACCCTTGCACGTGCAGGAGGTGACGCTTCCTGGTAGCGGACAATGTCATACATTGCGGGTCTTTCAGGAACAAGGCCCTGCCTGCCTGTCTTAGTCTCGCGCGGGGACTGACTGCCATCATTCAACATTCAAGAGTAGGCTGCCAGCTTCCGTACACGGACTGATCTCTGAACAGCCACCCATGGGCAAATGTGGGGCTCTAGGGGACTGCACCCGTTATATCTATTGTGGTATGTGAGTTCAATTTAAATATGACGGCTTGCATCTGTGCAATAAACAATATGTATGTATGCACAACGCCATATTTGGGTTGTGAGAGACGTCTGGCTACAGGAATGCTGCCTGGCCCTCCCAGATGGGAGTGATTGTGACAATCACACAGAATCCCACTGCCCGTTCTGGAAGGTAAAATAGCATTTTGTAAATCACCAATGCATGTATAACAGTGAGGGAACTAATGTTGATGCCAGTGTCAACTTTGACCAAACGCATTCTACCCAGTCTCATAAAAGTCAAGGAATGCAAGCTGATAGAGTGAAGAGCGTTAGTGCATTCAAACATTGGACATAACACGCCTTGCATAGGTGGATACCTTATGCAAAGCATGGCATTCCAGTTTGGCCTGTGGCATGTTGCATTAATGAACAAGTACGGATTCAATACGTCACCCAAGGGATGCGTGAAATGGAGAACATTCAGGAGGCAAACTAGGTTTGGCCCCCTACTCATTTGCTCCCGAGGTCTACCGGAAGAGGTCGAAGACTCTCAATGGCATTCAGGTGATAAATTGCACACCTGCCATTGGGACTTTAGAACTCTACTAAATTCAAGTGGGCGGGTTCCCTAATGCATGGGCCAGGTTGAACTGCATACCGCACCCTCAGGGGTACAAAGTAGAACTGGACCAGCCTCTGGCAATTTCACACAGGTTCGAGCCAGATGCTTGGCTGTGGTTCAGCTCGAGGTCCTCCTGGAAGCTGGAGCCCAAGCCGAACCGCTCTTTCGTGTGACTTCAGCACCCCCCCCCCGCCCCCGCCTCTTGCACAAATAGTTCAAATCAAAGCATTACTGTTTGAGGTAAAACGGAGACACAAATGTATACCCATTTAGTGGCCGATTTGTATGAAATGAAACCAGGACTCATGGGATTATTCATTTAAGGAAATGGAGCACACCAAACTTGACATCCAGACATCTTCTCGGAAGGGCTTGTGTACTCTGAACGAGAGACCTGTGATTTCACAGCAGTGCTGCCCGTGTACATGGGTGTGGATGAATCTGTGTGTTTGAATGCTTGTGTGTGGGTGCGTGCGTGTGTGTGTGTGAGAGAGACCGAATATTTGTTTGTGTATGTGCATGTATATCTGTGTGTGTGTAAGGTATTCCTGGGTGCTTGCGTGTGTGTGTGAGAGAGACACAATATTTGTTTGTGTATGTGCATGTATATCTGTGTGTGTGTGTAAGGTATTCCTGGGTGCTTGCGTGTGTGTGTGAGAGAGACACAATATTTGTTTGTGTATGTGCATGTATATCTGTGTGTGTGTGTAAGGTCTTCCTGTGTGTGTGGTTGTTGTTGATTGTATTCTACGACACGCTTGCTTGAACACCAGCCAAATGCAAGTTCATTACCTGAGATTTTTGAAAGTATGACAAATAATAACTTGCAATTATAATGATAACTCGCCATCACGATCCTTCTGAGCTTCCAGAAAATAATTCAGACTGGCAGTAATTAGCATTGTGATGGCTGTCAGTTGATGGTTTTATTACACTGGGATTAGCACCGCCTGGGTGAGAGCGTTCAGCAAAGCGGTCCAAAAACATCAGTTCACGAATCACGTAAAATGCCCATTACAAAAGAACTCAGGGCACAAAATACATAAATTGCCACCAGCGGTCCGAGAAACTTTAAGAGAAACTTTAAAGAATGGTTAAGGATTTACTAAATTATTGGCTAAAAAAAACATGCCCCTTAAACCACGGTATGCTACACTGCTGAAAACGTTTACTTTGCAGTTAAATCGTGGTCCCTCTAGCGAACTAAAATACAGGCGATTGGTTTAGTATATAATAAAACAAATATATTCAGAAAAGATTACCACAACGAGGCTGTGCTGCATTTATAGTCAAATCACACTTAGATTCAGTATTAAATCCTAGAAAATACAAACCGGGATCTTCTAGGTTTGTCTCCTATTTTAGAAAAAAATAGTCTAGTGTCCACTTGTTTACGTTTTACAATTCTGGAACAAGGGTGGTTAAACGTTAAAAAGAATGTGTGTTACATTGCAATTATCCCTGTGTTTGCTCTAATAATCATTCAGAAATGATTTAGACAACTCTGAAATACTTTATGTGATTTCTTAGCATTTTCTGTTTTAGAGTAAGTTTCAGAAGGGACAACATTCCAGACTCCACTGCTGTTCTTTCTCATTATGTTTTTCGACCTGAGTTTATAATACTCGTCAGCCCAATAAAAACAAGCATTGGCATAGCCAATAGGTCTCGTTTATTTTTACAGCGACCGACTACAAGTATTTGTGTCTTGTCCGGGTTGATGGTAAGAGAATTTGCTGCACTATATTCCTGTAGTCTGCTCAATGCTCATTGGATGCCACTTTGGTGTGGTCCATAATAACTATATTGTTATTAAATGCGAAACCGTTGCATTGTAAATGCTTGTTTATAATGCTATGTGTTCCATTTTTAGTGACCGGTTATCCTGGAGCTATATAAAGGTTTTTCCCTTGCAGATCACTCAGGTAATAGAAAAGGGTGTATTGCTGTGAAAGTTAAATATCAAGGTAGGAGGTTGAAATGGGCAAACGTAATCCCCGATGACTTTTTTGCGAATTTAAGTAAGAAGGTTGGAGATGAAATTGAGAAATGTGCAGACCCCTCTACTTCGAAGGACTTGTTATTCCCAGCCTTCGAAAATATCTGCACACAGGTTGCTATAGACCTTACAATTACTTCAAGGCCCAAGACAAAAGAGGGAAAAAGATGGTTTGACTCTAAATATTCTAGAGCCCATCAAACCCTACTAAAGGCTTTAAAAATTAAACAAAGGGATAAGGCCCTTATAGCTAGCCTTAGAAAAGATTACAAATTAGTGATCCAGACTCGTAAAACTAAAATTAAAAGAGAGGCCTGGGAGGCTCTAATGTCCGATGAAGTTCTAAGGGACAGCTTAAAGTTTTGAACTATTGTTAATAATGCGTTGTTCTCTGGGGAAGAGAATGGTATATTGGAAGTCAATATCAATGAAGATAAATGGCTGATCCATTTCGAAAATATTTATGGGAGTAAAGAGGTGTTTGAACCTTCTTTGGCTCCTTTTTAGTAGTTTTCCATTGCTAGCCCTGGTATTTATAGAAGAGGATGTGGAGAGGACAATAAATGACTCTGCAAGTAACAAGGCTCCAGGCCCAGATGGAGTTCCTGCCGATTTGTACAAGTGCAACGAAAACTTTGGGCAAAAATCTTAACTAATGTCTTCAATTCTACAGCTGCTCAGGGGTTTCCTGTTTCCTGGTCCTGTTCTATTATTATCCCTGTGTTTAAAAAAGGGCAAAGAGGGGATCCTAGGTGCTATAGGCTCATATCATTAATAGATACCTCTGTTAAAATTCTGGGTAAAGTAATTCTAACCAAGTTAACAGAGTGGGTCTCAGAGAATGAGATCCTGACCAATGTCCAATACGGTTTTAGATTAGGCAGAAGTACCCTGGATCAGTGTCTTAATTTGAAGTTATTAATAATCAAATATACTGTAGCCTCTAGGGGGTCTATTTATCTGGGCTTTACGGATTTGTCCACAGCCTTTGATCTGGTGAACAGATCAAGGCTGTGGACTATCCTCCTTGATTTAGGTCTTGATCCCTCCCTGGTATACTTTTTAGCGGATTTGCACAGGGATTTGTTTGCGTGTATTAGGATGACGCAGGAAGGCAATTGTACAAGACACTTGAGATCCGGTAGAGGGGTTCGCCAAGGGTGTATTTTGGGCCCTCTACTCTTCACCCTATGTGTAAATGCCTTAGACAAAACCCTGACCAAAGCCAGCCTGGACATCCCGCGTATAGGAAACATTACCATCTCTGTACTCCTATACGCGGACGACGCAGTACTACTGGCGCGTACCCCGTTGGCTCTCCAAAGGCTACTGAATTCATTTGGGGATTTTATGAACTCTTTGGACCTGATGGTTAACATTGCTAAGTCGCATGTTATGTCTTTGGGCTCTCGTAAGAATAATGTGAGAACCTTTTATTGCAACGGGGCAGAGGTCACAAGGGTGAAAGTGTTTACATATTTGGGAGTCTTGTTCGACGACAAAAGTTCTTGGGCTCCCCAGCTTACAGCAAAAGCAAATGCTGTAGGAAGATCATCTTCAGCCCTACTCAGTTTTGCACTGCGACTAGGAGGTAAACCCTGTGAGGCTATCCTCTCTATTTATAAAGCAAAATGTCTGGCGATTGCGACATATGGCGCCGCCATCTGGGGGTATAAACAAAGTGATGGGGTTCAGAAGGCCGAAAATACATTTTTCCGCTTACTTCTGTCCCTCCCCCAATCTACTGCAACTTTTGCTACTCACCACAAGCTGGGCATGGGATATGTGTCCGATATAGGGAGTATGGCTCCTTTACTTTGTTGGGTTAAAACATGGTTGAACCCGGAGCTTTCACTAAATCACCAGATCCTAAAAGATTGTCTTACTTTAGAGAGAGTTAACGAGATACAGTGGCTGTCCTATATTAAGGCAATGTTTATGAAATTGGGGCGCCCGGAAATTTTTTTAGAGCCTGAGGGAATTGTGAAAACTGATGTCAGGTGGGTTAAAACACATTTTCTGAATTTAAGAGCACAGGAACGAGATCCAATTGAATTAAAAAAAACATTTTTTATTAGTTACATCATTATCCATAGAACCATATTTAAAAATTTTTACCAACCCGTTCCATCGCTGGTTACTGACTAGATTTTGCTTTTACCAAATCCACCTCCTTTTGGGGGACTTTAAGGGATGGAGTAAACCAGAGGATGTAGCTCTCTGTAACTGTGACTGCTATTCAATTCAGGATACCATGCACTGTACATTATTCTGTGCCTTTTATACATCAGAAAAAAATATATAATCCCACTGTTAAAGGGTAAGGGTTTCTTACAGGTTAAACCAGCATTATTATATTTACAATTATTGGATAACCCATGGAATATTTTTAATATTGCAAATTATTTTGTATCAGCTGTCCGGATGAGGAAATTAAGATGCACAATAAGCATGGGCAGATTTAGCGAATCTGGCGTACGCGAACTTGCGTATTTACGGATTCGCAATCCGCAAAATCGGCGAACTCTCGCGAATTTGCGGATTTTTGTGTTTTTTGTGTTCGCAAGGGTTCGCGAGGATTTGTGTACCAGTTCGCAATTGCAAACTTACTTGTCGGCTCGCAACGGCCGCGACTATGTTGTTTCTACGTCTGGTTGATCATCACAGGTTCACAGCACCCTCTGTTTCACCACTGCCACCCTCTGGTACACCCATGCCACCCTCTGGTACATCCTCACTGCCACCCTCTGGTTGGTTTATCACTGTAAATTATGGGGGTGAAAAAAGCAAGCACACCTGCCCTGCTTCAACTGCCATGAATTAATTTGGGGTTGATTAATGTGTCAGTGATTTTGAAACTTCCAGTCTGGCTGGCACCTGCTTCCTTACTTATCTGTAATTTGCTTTCTGTTGCAGTGCATTTTTTTTTCACAGGACCTTTATGGCCTACTTGTAGCTGTTCTATGAGCCTGCTGTTTGGGTCAGAGCAAGGTCATAGAATAGTTGCAAATAGGCAACTGAACTCTGGAGGGGCCCCTCAGGAAGCACTAGAGTGAATGGTTACTAATGTTAAGATTGAACTTTTGCACCTGCTGATTGCTTTCAGTTCTGCAAAAATCGTTTTTCTGCAATTTCGCGTGATTTGCGGGGCGCGAATCCGTGCGAGATCGTTTTCGGAAACCGCGAATTCGAGCGAATACACGTTTTTTTTTTTGCGGCGTGTATGTTCGCGTGATTTTGTGCATGTTCGCAAGGCGCTTGTAGCGCTACGTTTGCGAAGTTACCCTAGCGGTCGTACATAGGCGCGGCCATCTTGTTTGCGTGACGTAATTCCGTTTCCGGCCGCTATGTGTAATCTCGCAAAGTATGCGGCTCGCTAGTACAATTTCGCGCGTGATCGCGAGGAAAATCTTGCGCGAACTTACCCACGCGGTCGTGAACGGGCACGGCCATCTTGTTTCTCATTCATTGCTATGGTTCTGGGCATGCTCTCTGTATCCTTTCTTAATCTCTGCCATCCTTTGCTTTTTTGAAGTTTTTTTTTAATCTATTTTACTTATTATCTATCCCTCTATTTTTCTAGCTCTATATTTTTGTGTTTTCTGCTACTTTTTGTTAATTTTGAACTACTTTTTTAAACGCTTTTCTTTTCTTCTTCCCTGTTCTATTTCTTCTTTCTTATTTTGCTTCCTTTCTGCCCAGACCATGGCAAAGGGAGCTGGGAAGAAGCCCGCAAAGGGGAAGGGTCCCGCACCCCGTGCCCGTCTCCCGTGCGGGCGTTTGAGGGGGGAGACAGTGATAGCTCGGGAGATTTTTAGTGCGGAGGAGGTGGTCGCACTAATATTTCACGTCCAGCGCCGCCTCCTCAAGACCATCATGGGAGGCGGTGTGGAAAATTAGTACGGTTTGGTAAACATTATCTGCGCCATCTTGCCTTTTTCCCCTGATGCCACACTCTTTGTCGTGCGCACCCGCCATTTTAGGTGCCTCGATCAGAACAACCCTTTTGCATGCCACTGGCCCCCAGCATAGCCCTCCTCCCTCACAAAGCCCGCACTCTGACAACCCCCGCTCGCACATGCCTTGGGTCATAAACCCCTCTTCAGCGCAGCTCTGCCTCAGAACCCCATCCTGTTCCCAGCGCGACACCTCCCTTCCTTCCTTTCATGGTCCCAGGCCCTCTTTTGATACAAACCCCCTTTTCCTGTGTGCCCGTTTGTCTTCCTCGTTCCCAGGCCGACACCTAGCTCTGCCGATACTGTTTATTGCCCCTCCCCGTACAGTAGAAAGCTTCCCTCATCAAAGGACCCCCGAGTTGATCAAAGCCCCCACCCTATGAGATCCGATCAAACCCCCACATTCCATGAATCGGTGGAATGTCCAGCTGCGCGGTAATCATCACCTGTTGTGACCGGGGTGGGGACTTCAACTGTAAATGTGTGTGGGAACGGGCCTGAAGGGGAGATTCGGAGGATATCCTTCCGTACATCAAAGCATTGCCAAGAAGGTGTCGTATGCAATAAAGCAATAAAACTGTGTATAAGAGGCCAGGCCTCAGAGATGCGGTTAGAGCACCTCATGACGATACCTGCTGTCTGAACTGATGTGTTCTCCTCCGGAGAGAATAAACCTTGTTTCCTGCCTTCCCGTCTCCAGCGCCTGCCTCTTCATTGATTAATAATTCGTGGGTTAAAGAGGCGATACCGCCGGGCAAATATCGATTGTCCCATGACCTTTTATTTAACAATTGGCGTCCCAAGCGTGGGGCCCATCAGCGACTCGTGGATCCAGTGGGAGAGGTCCTGACGACAGAGTGAACGACTGCAACGATCGGGAGAGCTCTTGCCCAATAGACCCTCGTCTGGTAGCCGATCATCCGAACTTCACTGGTTCCGAACAGACATCTCCCGAGTGATCTACGGTCCTGACTGGGAACCATCAGGAGTGCTGCGAGGAATACAAAGAAAAGAGGACGATCGGGCGCTGGATTCGGAAGACAAGAAACTGTCCATACGGTCCGGGTAAGGTCGTGTAGACACGACGAATCACGAAATAATTGTTTAATTGTTCAGAAAATACTAGTATTACTCTTTTGTTGACCTATTTGGAGATTCACTGTCTGCAAACGGAGAAACAGTAGGCTCTTTCTCCTTTGGAAACAGTGAAGGATAGGTAACGCAGCCGTCGCGCCTATCTTTCTCCCCCACTGAATCGATTATTTATTAACGGCCACTGATTAACTGTTTTTGACCCCGAGCTACTGTTCGCGGATTGTTGTCTGGAGATCCTCTGTCTACAAACAGGAAAGAACAGGTTCCCCTTTGCAGATAGTGAAAGGGTAGAGGACGCAGATCTTTTGCGAATCTACTTATTCTTCCCACTGGTCCTCTTTTTGTTCATTTGATATTGGTTCATGAGGTATTCACTGCCTGCAAACAACGCAGAATAGAAATATTCTGTCTAGTCTTTGCACACAGTGATAAGATAGGCAGTGCTGACTTTTGTCCCTCGTTGCGAGCTGTCATGTCTGTCTTCTCCCCACTGGTCGATAGCTGGTTCAGCCCGGACCGTTTATTAGAGGTGGATCATCTAGCTCCGCTGGAAGGCACCCCTAATAAAGACATGTTCATAAACTATGGATTAGTTACCATAGCCTATAGTAAACTGTGGCACAGGTATACCAAAGAAAGTCAAGAGAAACAGTGGCCACTGATAGGATCCTTCTATCTTGATAAAATAGAAACGTTAGAAATAGCCCTTCGTGATAATAAGACAACGCCTATTATGCTCGACTGCCTCGGTATGTGGCGCAAAGAAGCAATGCAACGAAAGAATAGAGACGAGGACAGAGCAGGTAAAGGAACATATCGACAGGACGACCCCAGGACACAACGTCCCGAAAGTAATCCCCCGACACTACGCACAGGACGGCCAGACTTAGGGCAAAACCAATGTGCTTTTTGTAGATATGCCGGGCACTGGAAAGCCCAATGCCCGACTCTACTGTACGTGAGTAGGAGCAGAGGACCGACAGGAATAACAGGCCGGCAGAAAGGGAAAAGGCGCGAGACAAAGATGAATCAGACTGACTTGGACAGGCCAGATAGAACCACCACGTTCGATTACGCCCGATGGCATCGATTTCGCCAAGCCGATTTCAGCGACATGTTCGAGTCCTCATAGATCAAACAACGCTAAGACGGGAAACCCAGTCTAGCTCTAAATTAACAGACGACAAACCCCGAATAAAGCAGAAAGAATAATGTACACACATGATCAAGCATCCTTACGTTTAGCCAAGTAAGGAAAAATTTAGGGTATTTCGAGGTAAGGGTTACACAAGTATCCTTCGCCGAGAGGACTAGGGATATTGCCAATGTCTGAAAACCTACTACCTCCTTTCTTCCGCATCCTTATAGGCATATAACTAAAGCCTGCCCCATTGCTCTAACAAAAAGTATGCGCAGCATATAGAAAAAAAGATAATTATGGCCAATAACTGTTTTATGTTTGTCTTGGGTCTTTTTATATAATATTTGTACTGTCTCCCCGTCTGAGTTTGTGTGTACGTGATGCATGAATCTGCGTCATTCCTCTGCCTGTGTTACCGTGGTACTTAAACTTCTGTTAACAGAAGCTTTAGCATGGAACAACCTGGAAAGAAAGGAATGGGAAAACGAAATCCGTAGGCCACTGATGAACTTGAACTTTTATTTAGCATAACGAACAAGAAACAAATAACAGTACGTAATAATAACACCTATCAATGCCCTAACAACAGAAAACGTTTGAAACAAGAATGGTAAACTGTAGAAAATGAAAGTCAGCAGAACATTCGCCCCCCCCCCACTCTGGAACCTTCCAAAGTAGGGCAGGGTTACGGCTACGCCCAGCCGGCAGCAACCCATATAAGGCGGGTCCTGCTGCCAACAGTCGGCCAGGAAATCGTAACATAGGGTGGAGCCGGAGGAGAGACAAGGGCCAGCGGGACCCAGCCAGGGGATCACCTTGACCACACCGGAGAGTTGTAGGGGGGGGGAATGTCTATGTCCTCGACCCCCTCTCTCTCTCTCCCCCAGTCCGGCCACGGTGGCACGTGAGAGTTGCAGATAGTCCCGCCACATGTCTTCCCGGTCCGGCCACCAATGGCCGGGGACTGGGGCCAACTGGATCCGGCTGCAGCCGATGAGCCAAGGAACCCGTTCATGGGGCCAGAGCAAGGGGCGTCCGGCCGACATCCACCGGAAGCCCGGCCCAGAGAAGGACGGGACACTTCTTTCTTTTCCCCTCCGCAATGGCCGCAGCAGCACGACCGGCGCCACTTGAATAATGGCCGCGACAACTCTGGGGGGAGGGATGTCTTGTACATACCTCTGCGAAAATTAGTCCAGGTCGGGCTGGGAGGGAGAGGCGACGCGGACGAGCCTCTCCCACCTCCACGGATAGGAGTTTTCCCAGCCCCCGGCTCAGCGCCGAACTCCTCCAGCCAGGCGGTGGTGCCAATACCTGCGTAGCACCGAACATACAATGGCTGCGCCAATACCCGCACAGCACCGAACATGCACCGCAGGTGGCCATACTTCCGCAGCACTGGACATGGGTTCACTCCAAAAGGTCTCCTCCACTCTTGCAGACTCGACGAAGGGCGGCTGCTGCAGGCCTCAAAATGGCGTCTGGGCCCCCCTTGGAAGGCGGGTCTCGGCCGCTAGAGTAACTTTGAACAACAACGTAACTCGGGCGCTTGCCCACCGGGGCACGAGCCCCCACCTCCGACAGCACCCCCACAGCCTTGAAGATTCTACAAAAGTCCCAGGAGCCCTCGGCCCCTGCAGGTTTCCGGTGAGGGACAACTGACTTGATCGCTAACGAAATAAGCATGACATAGCCACTCCTTCTGTTAGAATGAATTCTCGAACTGCCGAAAAGGACTCTGGTCCAACTGCCGGTTGTAGGAAACATTTTTTCCTTGATACTACTTCCGGACTAACCCGGCCCCGCCCAAAATGGCGCCGGTAACAATAGGAACTTACGAACGCCTCGTGGTGTTTTCTTTTGCTAAAACGACTCGATGTTCCGAGATATGTTATGATCCTCTGTACACTTGACGGAAAAGAGGGAGGGCTCACTCGACGAACATGTAAAAAGACCCCGTGAAAAATGTTTTTTCAATGTACGATTCATTATGATATTATCATGTGACCTCGCTTATAACACACACCCATGGTATACCTATAGGAATTTGATTACAACTAGTCCAACTGTGTTTCCAATTATGAAATGAATGCCCCTTGGTCCCTCAACTATTCGATAGACGTTTTTAGTTCCCTGCAAATGAATGAATGAACCTTTTTTAAACATGTTTTTAATCCTACAAAATAGCCCCCCCCTACTGTACGCACTTTAGCCATTGCCGTATCCGGCCAACCCCGATCACACTGTCCTATCAACATGCTGAATGATTGTGCAAATAAAGGTTTTCGAAACTATGAACGGGTATTGCATGCTTTATTTAAAATGTGGGATCGGCGGGAGAGTTCTTTTTCTGTGCACCCTACTCTGCTCTCTCTTTAAGGTTTATAGAAGTGGTTGCCCAGCCCCGGATGGAGGATCGAATCTAAGACGCGACACTCTGCCGTCAAATATGCGACTGACTCAGGGACTCGCGCATGGAGAAAGACCTCGATTTCTGGGGTTGGGTAAGGCGAAACGGTGTAAAAGATGGAATATAAAGGATGGGTAAAGTGAAACGATGTAAATGATAGAATATTATAAAGATACGACACTCAAAGGTACTAGGGAACAGAGTTGACCGAAGAGCTGAGAAACTTTAGAACATCACAGCGTTGGAAGAGATTTAAGGACCCCGATAGCTAAATACACCTACCAACTAGAAACCTCGCGCTAAGTGCTTCTGATTCTCTAACGTTTTCCTACTCACAGCCTATAAGGACACACTGCCCCCCCCCCCTTGGCTCCAGAAACCACAACCCCAGGGATTCTATCCCGAGGAGATAAGACGAGTACGAGGTAAGTAAAAGACCTTCGTACCCGTGCTTTTGATATGCTCGAATGTTGTCCCCCTCCCCTCCCCTCTTTTTTCCCCCCCTGCAGGCCACATCGGAATCACGACCAAGGTATGGTGAAGATCTGAAGCCTCGCCATGCCTGATACACGAAGCGGACTAACACTGCCTGGTGGCACCTAAACACACCCACAAACTGCTCTTGTACCAAAAGAGCCAATAAATTGTATGACATGATGAAAGCGATCACCCTTAATCTGTGTTGCGTGAATGGACACCTGTCACGTATGTCTGAAACTATGAGATGATGTTTGTGTATGACTGACGCGTTGACTTAACTGGTTAAAGGACCGAGAATGCAAGAAATGCGACACAATGGTGCCCTTTTTACTCGATGCATGTCCCCTGTACCCGGCCTAATGCTCGTCCATCCCAAACTGCATGCTTTCAACATTCTAACACAGACCCGTAATGTCTTATGTTGTATAATGCGCTGAATAGCCTATCTTAATGCACGGCCACTCCCCATGTCGCACGTGTACTATTTAGCCTGTTGTTGCACATCTCTCTCTCTCTCTCTCTCTCTCTCGCTCCTCCGAACGACTAGCACCTAAATTGGCAAAACCGCCACCCCTAGTGCACCACCCAATTGGCTCCAAATACCACAAGTATTTGCTCAAAATTTATCCTAAATAAAAATCACCCTGACGCCGTGTCACTACCTCTCCTTTCTGCTAAAAATTGATGAGACCGAGATTTGGCCATTAGGGAAAGGACAGGTAAGACGACTGAGGTTCCCTAATCTGACCCGAAATAAGGGAACTACATGTCAGCGGCTCCTGTGTTATAAAAAGATGCCTCAGATAACGCGACCTTCCCCGTCCCGAATTGTCGCAATACCCAAACAGTAAAGGTGATCGAAACATCCTCATGTTCCCGGAACGCCCCCTGTTTCGTATCAGCGGCCCCAGACGAGGGTTATAAAACTGTCCCTCACCCCCGGTCATAAGAGATGGGTCGATTTACGCCCTTACCACAGTTTTCTATGTCCCTAGTTGTTTCCCATAAGACCCCTGTCTTTTCTAATTAAGTAGTCAGGCCGTAAGAGGCTACGTAGGAACCAGAATGATGTTTTACAAAGTTAAAAGATTAGACCGAAGCGAAGAAATCATTGCAATGAACCCTGTTGAAAGCGAAAATGTTTAGTTGAAAGGCAGGATGCATTGATAGAATGAAAAATGTTTAGCCTATGTTCATCCCTCAGCAAGATACCTGTCAGACCCTGGTGATAGCACCCAGCACCCCTTTTTAAATATAAAGCCCTGGAGAACGGTATAGCTTCGTAAGGCTCGTATTAAGAAGGTGGGTCTCCGTCAAAAGAACTGACGTAACTGTAATGCAATAAAAGGTGCCAGATCTCGTCCCACGACCAACAAACACCAAAGAAATAGCTGTGAAGGAAAGTTATAGTAAATCCAGCAGGCCCATCATCAATCATTTATATGTTAGTTGCGAACCCTAATATAACGGATGTTTCCATTTTTGCCTGGAGCTGGGAGAGAAATAGACTTATGTGATTACCTTCCTCTGCCAATTCTCTAAAGACTGTCTTTTCAAACTCATTTAAGGGTACGACTGTCGGAGGAAAAGAAGGACCGGATGTGGGAGCACGTGGCCTGACTACAGATCGTGGAACATCTGCGACATTGGCCAAGGCGAGACCGCGACAGAAAGGAGTTGCAGGACGAGGCACTGTTTCCGTCAAAGTGAGAGGAAAGGGCTGACCTGATGCCCCTGCTCAATGTACAACGTGTGCCGAAAAGTCCCCACTCTCTGAATTCGGTCATGAGCCCGCCTACCTGAAATTTCCGCCCCCCTGATCTGTTCCCGATTTGGCCCAGCTCCATCCCCCCCCCTTTTTTCTCCGACCTACCCTATGGACTACACCCTCTTCTTCCATCTGAACCTTTTTGACAATCAACTCAAAGGACACAGGGCGAAAAGGACCTTTTTGACCAGAAACACGAGGAAAAGGTCGTGCCCTGCAACGCGGGACCTAGAATAGAGCTGGACCCGTAGCTCCACCGCCGGTGCTCCACAGCGCCAACAAAAGACGACAAAGAATGCTGAGAACTCATTAACTTCAAACATTGACACCCTCAATTATCGTTTCTACTACGTCTCATTTTCTCTCCCAGCCACCATTGTATTAATTATGCTCCAACCAAACATGAACAGAACTCACATATGTAATGACCTATCAATTTACATTCCGAACAACTATAAGTAGCTATGAAATGTACTCCATGCTCTCACAACAGAATCAATTTTGTACGATATTGCATTACTATGACTTTCCTGCAAACGAGTTTTTTAATAGACCCGCCTCTTAGGATGAAAGATTTTAAAATGTAATGTTTATAGCTCCTTCGCCTGGGTACCTACTTCTTTTCTTATGACCGCCCCAGTAGACATGAATAGGAAATAGGCCAGCAAGATGTCTTGAACATGTTAAAGGGAGGACTGTGGAAAATTAGTACGGTTTGGTAAACATTATCTGCGCCATCTTGCCTTTTTCCCCTGATGCCACACTCTTTGTCGTGCGCACCCGCCATTTTAGGTGCCTCGATCAGAACAACCCTTTTGCATGCCACTGGCCCCCAGCATAGCCCTCCTCCCTCACAAAGCCCGCACTCTGACAGCCCCCGCTCGCACATGCCTTGGGTCATAAACCCCTCTTCAGCGCAGCTCTGCCTCAGAACCCCATCCTGTTCCCAGCGCGACACCTCCCTTCCTTCCTTTCATGGTCCCAGGCCCTCTTTTGATACAAACCCCCTTTTCCTGTGTGCCCGTTTGTCTTCCTCGTTCCCAGGCCGACACCTAGCTCTGCCGATACTGTTTATTGCCCCTCCCCGTACAGTAGAAAGCTTCCCTTATCAAAGGACCCCCGAGTTGATCAAAGCCCCCACCCTATGAGATCCGATCAAACCCCCACATTCCATGAATCGGCGGAATGTCCAGCTGCGCGGTAATCATCACCTGTTGTGACCGGGGTGGGGACTTCAACTGTAAATGTGTGTGGGAACGGGCCTGAAGGGGAGATTCGGAGGATATCCTTCCGTACATCAAAGCATTGCCAAGAAGGTGTTGTATGCAATAAAGCAATAAAACTGTGTATAAGAGGCCAGGCCTCAGAGATGCGGTTAGAGCACCTCATGACGATACCTGCTGTCTGAACTGATGTGTTCTCCTCCGGAGAGAATAAACCTTGTTTCCTGCCTTCCCGTCTCCAGCGCCTGCCTCTTCATTGATTAATAATTCGTGGGTTAAAGAGGCGATACCGCCGGGCAAATATCGATTGTCCCCTGACCTTTTATTTAACAGCGGCAAGATCGCAACCGGCTACGGCATCCGGGAGTGCCGGAAGCGATGGGAGAAGGTGTGCCGGGCCATGTTTAAACTCTCTGGGGTCCGGCGCACTTATAACCAGGCCACCCACCGCTGGACGGATGTCATGGACCGGGAACGCGACTTGCTGGACGTGCTTGGCGTAGAGATCCCCGGGCTTGGTGAGTAGTAGTAGCTATTTCTAGCTATTTCATCACTACTCTGTTTTATCCGGCTCTGTTATTTGCAAATGTTTTTTTTTTTACCAAGAGCAATAATGCTGCCGATTACATTGTAGGTAAATTATATTTCAAAATCTTCTATGCATTTCAGGTGCACTGCTCTCCTTCTCAGTAGCCTTGCTACTATGCTTATTTGTTTTGTATTTTGTGTTCATTTCATTGGCCTGAGAAATTATGTATGAGTGTAGTGTAAAGAACTGCGTAATGCTAGACACTAAGGGTCATATTTTCAATTACCGGCGCATCCCTGCAAAGTAGCAGGGATGCGCCAATAATTGTGCGCCATGCCACCACCACCCATGGGCCCAAAACGTCACAGAAGCCTTACGCATCTGTGCCGTAAAGGCGGCGCATTGCTGGAGTTGCGTGCCAACGATGGCGCAGCTCCAGCAATGCTCTGGGGTGCCCGATCTCCCCAATGCTGCATCAAGCCGTACGTCGGCTTCAACCAGGCGCAGGGTTTGAGTCACGCATCATTGTCCTAAAAGTGACTGATTGACATCTTGTAGATTTCCCTCAGCCACTTTTAGGATTCGTTCCTGCGCAGGAACGCCCTCCCTTGCGCCGGAACGCCCCCTGATGGCGCAGGGCTTTACAACGTGATGCATCTCCCATATGCGTCACTTTGTTAATATACACCGCACCATGGCGCCTCTTTTGTTCTGCCGCTGCGTCACAAAAGTCACGCAACAATGGAGCAAAAGAGCCGCAAGGGGCTTCAAAATCAGCCCCTACAGACTCAAGTCCAGTCCTTCCTTTAGACACATGGCTATAAGAAGAAATAGTGATGGTGGTCGGTGGATTTATAGTTTGAGTATTCACTGATCTGCAAGCACGATGGACTTTGTCTGTCACTTCGCGTGCTGCGGACTGCTGCCTGCCAGGCCAAGGTAAACCTTTTTAGTAGTCTGTTTAGTGAGTTACATAGGAACTTTCAAAGACAACGGTCCGCAAATTAAGCAATACTAATAACGTAGTATACCACATGAGATCGGTCAATATATCCCGTGGAATAGTTGTCTATCCGGAGGAGGAGGAGGAGGGTGCTGTTCAGGATGCAGGCCAGGATCGGGCAGGCGAGGGTTCCTTTGCTGGCCCCAGTAAGTTTTAATTTTAATATAGAGTACCTATTTTTTCCTAGCGTTCCTCATTCGCTTTTTTCTAAATCGTCTTTGATCTTCTTGTAGACTGGATCTAAATTCTTATCCTGCCTCGACTATGACTCCCTGTGGTATTACTAGATTATTCTTATTAGTCTGTCTGTGTAGCTAACTAAGATTGCACATTTGGCAATTCCATTGGACTCCCATTCTAGTCAGCAATAGCTCTATGCACTGAGTGCAGTCCTCTGGGATTGTCCATAATGTCTTTTCAAGTCTTCGAAATGTTTATGCTTTGACAATTGCCAACAATAAAAAGGTGAATGACCACCAAGAAAGAATAAGATACTACTTTACTTTTGGTTTGGATACTAGGACAATCCATTCTACTACTGTTGCAGGGACAAATCTGCACAAACAGAACTATGGACACGAAATAATGCAATAAATTATTACATTGTATTTAGTTTTTTTCACATTTCTTTATTCCTCCTAGACCAAATATTATATCGTAGTGAGTGGTGTATTCTAACATTCTTAAATGTACTTTGTAGGTGGAACATCTGGTGGCGGGGCCAGCGCGGAGGTGGTGGTGTTGGACGAGGACTCTGGGGAGGAGGCGGTGCAAGTGCCGGACATTCCTGTGAGGGTTCACACGGTGGTGGCGGGAAGAGGTAAGCTATATATTCCTTACTTATTGAGATTGAAGACTGCATAGTGTGCTTTCTGCACGGGTGTATTATAAATCAACCAGGTAGTAGCCTCCTCTAAATGTACTTCGACTTAGCTGTGAAGTTTTTGGCGAGAAGAATCCCAATAAGATCTGAGATGAACTTGATGGATGGGATGAACGAAAAGCGAAAGAAGGGTGTAAGTAAGTGTGGAAGGACGAGAAATTTAATGATGGCTGGCAAAGAAGAATGATATGTGTTTGCTTGGTCCCCGAGGTGGCTGGGAAGGAAAGAAAATGGTATGGTGCATGGCTGGGTGAATGATGAAGCAAGGATGGGTGGAAGGAGAACAGCATGGGTGGGTGAAACAGAAACTGTATGTGTGCGCATATACTTTGAATGGATGGATGCCTGGATCATGGTATTATCTGACTCTTAGATAGCATATGTGTATCTAGAGAGAGTAGACGGTCACTGGATGAACTAAGTGTTACCTTGAAGAGCATGTAACACCGCACCCGCACGTCCGTTCCAGTGTAGGAAAGGCAAGGAAAATAAGTTGTAAATTTGTCCAAATACTACCATGAATAGTAGCAGTAGTTTGTATTGCAACTGCAAGCACAACATATATCCGGTTCTTACGGTGGACACTCCCTACCTCTCTTAATAACTTTAGTTTAGTAGTAGTACGTCATTCATGTGTGGGTGTATCACTGTTCACTCAATAATAAGCAAAGCACCTAAAGTCATCCCATATGTATTCAAATACATCCCATGTGAAGTGATAGATAATCAAATTATTTAGCTTCTTCATTTTCCTTTTCTAGTACTCATTTGCACTGTAGGGTGAAAGCTAAATTAATTAAGCAGTAGCCCTTGTAACAGAGTATTCTCAGTGCCACCCATAATAGAAAAGGAAGAGCTTCACCACCTGCATGTACTGGACCGGTACAGTAACGCAAGTCTGTCTCACTCATCATGGTGTGCGTCTGTTTTTCTCGGGTGCAAGTTCACTGCGCTGGCATTATGCCGGCTTGCATAAGATAACGTACCAATTTTCCTAAACAAGAGAGAAGAAGAAGAATAAGACTGGTGGACTGTCATTGTCGACTGTAATGGAAGTCCATAGTGCTCATAGAATTAGTTCCTTAAACTCCCACTAATGTTAGAGCAAGGATGAAGAAGTGGGAGGTTAGATAGATACTGTCCTCAATAGTTATGTACTGTGCTTTCAATTTGCTACTTGTGCTGTGACACAACTTTGTGCTCAATCACTTTGTGTTATTAATCTTAAGGAGCATTGGTTACAGACTATGTCTTTCTTTCTTCATATAGTTGCTCCTTCCAAATCAACTAGACCATCACGGAGGGAGCAGGCTCGAGTGGCCCGGCAACGGAGGCTGGATGCCACTGTCGCCGAATATCGGCGGCTGGTGGCCCTGGAGGAGGAGGACACGCAGTCAACCGGTACGACAACAACAACATCTACTGGGACAGCTGCATCCTCCTCCGTGCCCCCACGGGCTGCCAGCCAGCACAGTGCTCCAGCGGTACGGAGCCGGGCTACCAAAGCCAACCGCCACCGCCGAGCAGCAAAGACACCAGCTGCCCACCACAGGAGTTGCAAGGCACGCCATCGCCGCTTATCCCAAAGAGTGTCCTACCTGGAGCAGGAGGTCCATACCTACAAGAACTTGGTGGAGGGCCTCCGCTTCGACCATGCCACCCTCCGCAAGGAGTATGATGCCCTGGCCGCTAAAGTCAACAGCACCCTCCCGTAGTGTAGTGTCCCTTGCCCCTTTTTTAGAGACTTTTGGGGGGTGGGAATTGGGAGTTGGGTTGTGGGACTTTTGAAGGACAATCGTTGGGGTTAGGCAGGGTCTTGCGGGAGATTATTTTGTTAGGCTACTAAAATATACTTTTAAAAACTTTATCTGACCATACCTGTTTTTTACTGCTTTTGAGTCTGGTGGGTGGGGGTTTAACAGTAAGTTTGTTTTCCTGAGGAGTCCTAGGACTTTAGTAGTACTACCGTCAATCTCTCGTCTATTCCTAATACTCCTTTATACTACCTCCCACCAAACGCTTATCTTACCTGTAATTTGTGTTTGAAAGTAGGGCTAGTCCCAGGGCTGGCTCCACAGGAAATGGCGATTAAGGTTGGCAATCCTGGGCGGATTAAATGTCCTCATTGCGGTGGTACTAGTGGTGTGACACAGTGGCAGTTGCATGCATATGGAAAAAAAGAAAATGAAACCTGGTTTGTCCTTACTATAGCATTACAACGGTACGATAGAGAATATAGGAGGTGACAGTTCACTAGAACAGTGCCACACAGAGCCTAACAAATGGTAAAGTAGAAAGTATAACTAGTACTTGTGTTGAATTTCTTTGAAATTGGCTACTACTACAAGAATTAGTACTGAAGCTAGCTGAGTAAGTCTAGAATATATCCTCTGATTCCTTCACCAGCCTGTTGCTATGACCTGATCCCCCCCAGCAAGTGTGTGGAATTATTGATGTAATTTAGTCACACATCAAGCAAAACCACACAGCCCGGGGGGGAGACGGTTAGGGTTTTGAAAATGGAAGGGAATGGGGGTTTCTTTTTGGGTAGGTTTTGTTGAGAGAAAAAAAAAAGCACAGCATTGACAAACAAGAATTGAAGATAAAGAAATCTTTGGGTACATGGCTAAATCTTTTGAACACTAAGTGCCTCTCACAGAGTAAGTGATCCCCCCTTTCCCACCATGGATTTTCTTCAAGTCGCTTGCAACAAAAATTACACATTCCCACGAGTGCTCTAAAACCCCAGAACTCAGTTGCAAAAACCAAGAACACCCCAAAACACATGCAATCCTGCTGCTAGGGCTAACCCTAACGAACCCTAAGTTACAAAAAGTACCAAAACCTTTTTCATCATGGATGTTGTTAAAAGCAGTTTTATCCGGTATTAGACCTTCCCAGCAATGGCCCCAGAGCCGTCAACCCAGGCGAAAACAAGTAGAAGATCCCCAAACTGCCAAAAAGCAAAAGTACAAAAATTTGGACTTTGTCACTTTTGTGAAAATTTGCCAAATCACTGCTCGCGCGCTCTGCAGCTAGGCCCTAACTCCCCTCTGCCTCCATGGATTTCCTTCAAACCTCTTGCTATCTAAACTATCCATACCCAGTAGTGCTCCCAGGCCCCGAAACCCACCCACAAACACCAGGAAGCCCCCCAAACAGACACCTGAAAACGCTACATTGAGCAAAAAGTCAGAAAAGGCAAAACCTTTTTTCCTCATGAATGTTGTTTAAACCAGTTTTATCCGGTATTAGACCTTCCCAGCAATGGCTCCAGAGCCGTCAACCCAGGCGAAAACAAGTAGAAGACCCCCAAACTGCCAAAAAGCAAAAGTACAAAAATGTGGACTTTGTCACTTTTGTGAAAATTTGCCAAATCACTCCGCGCGCGCTCTGCAGCTAGGCCCTAACTCCCCTCTGCCTCCATGGATTTCCTTCAAACCTCTTGCTATCTAAACTATCCATACCCAGTAGTGCTCCCAGACCCCGAAACCCACCCACAAACAGCAGGAAGGCCCCCAAACAGGCCCCCGAAAATGCTACATTGAGCAAAATGTCCGAAAATGCAAAACCTTTTTCATCATGGATGTTGTTAAAAGCAGTTTTATCCGGTATTAGACCTTCCCAGCAATGGCCCCAGAGCCGTCAAACCAGGCGAAAAACAAGTAGAAGACCCCCAAACTGCCGAAAAGCAAAAGTACAAAAATGTGGACTTTGTCACTTTTGTGAAAATTTGCCAAATCACTCCGCGCGCGCTCTGCAGCTAGGCCCTAACTCCCCTCTGCCTCCATGGATTTCCTTCAAACCTCTTGCTATCTAAACTATCCATACCCAGTAGTGCTCCCAGACCCCGAAACCCACCCACAAACAGCAGGAAGGCCCCCAAACAGGCCCCCGAAAATGCTACATTGAGCAAAATGTCCGAAAATGCAAAACCTTTTTCATCATGGATGTTGTTAAAAGCAGTTTTATCCGGTATTAGACCTTCCCAGCAATGGCCCCAGAGCCGTCAACCCAGGCGAAAACAAGTAGAAGACCCCCAAACTGCCAAAAAGCAAAAGTACAAAAATGTGGACCTAGTCACTTTTCTAAAAATTTGCCAAATCACTCAGCGCACGCTCTGCAGCTAGGCCCTAACTCCCCTCTGCCTCCATGGATTTCCTTCAAACCTCTTGCTATCCAAACTATCCATACCCAGTAGTGCTCCCAGGCCCCGAAACCCACCCACAATCATCAGGAGGAGTGGCTTCCTCGAATGATACCTCGGCTTGATTGTCGATTTCCAGATGTGCCCCTACTTCTGGAGGAACAACTATTGTGGCCACTTGTTGTGCCCCTCCATGCACCTCTGCTTGCTCCTCTCCTTGCGCCGCCTCTCCTTCCACATGTACTTGGGCTTGTACTTGCACATGTGATTGTTGTTGCGGCTGTGGTTGTTCAACACTCGTCAGATGAGCTACAACAACCTGTGTTGATTGAGGGACATTGCTGCTGCTTTCTTGCGATGAGCCAACATCACTGGTCGATGGTGATTGAAGAACTATACTGGCTGTCTCTGAAGCACTCAAGGGCTTGGACCTAAGTTGGCGTGGTGGTGGTGGCACTGAGCCCAATGGAGCGGAGGTGCTGCTCCCAGCTTGGTCCCCAGCAGACCCCGCTGCTGCAGCAGGCGTACTTTTTTTTCCCCAAAAAATGTGGCGGTCGTCATCACACCAGTCTCCTTGGCAAGTGGCGCCACTTGCTTCTTCTGCTCCTTACTGGCAACTTTCTTGCTAGAGGAGCTACGGGCAACTTTTTTTGGGGCCATCTTCTTCAGATGTCACTCTGAACAGCAGGCCGCAGTTGCACAAGTTGCAGAGTTGTCTGTGGCCACACGTGACGTTGTGCTGCACACACCGCAGCAGGACTTCTTCCTGGCACTGGTGGTTCTCTTGTGCACCTACAAGCAATGGAAGACAGAGGAACATCAGTTATACACCCCAAAAAGTCAAAAAAACACACAAAAATCAGCACAATCCCAGCCCATCCATGGCCTGAATGGTGTTTAAATTCAAGAAGACAACCCACAGAAAGACTAGGCCCATGCACCACTCACTACCCCTGGCTAAAAGGCCCCACCAGCAGCCCCAAAAAAACGACAAAAAACACAAAATTCAGCACAATCCCAGCCCATCCATGGCCTCAATGGTGTTTAAATCCAAGAAGACACCCCACAGAAAGACTAGGGCCATGCACCACTCACTACCCCGAGGCATAATGGATGAAAGCTAGGCAAAATAAATGCAGGCCTCAGACACTGCCTCTCTTCAAAATGGCCCCTTGCACCCCAAGCACATGTTGCCTGTACCAGCACTCAAGATGGCCACCACCACCACCCACATGGCCAGTCCAAATCAACAGTAGCACCCCCGAAAAAAGGAAAAACACACAAAAATCACCACAATCCAATGCCATCCAGGATGTTTACATTAAAGACAGTGAGACCACCACACAGCCAGACTCAGTCCATGCACCACTCACTACCCCTGGCCAAAAGGCCCCACCAGCAGCCCCAAAAAAACGACAAAAAACACAAAATTCAGCACAATCCCAGCCCATCCATGGCCTCAATGGTGTTTAAATCCAAGAAGACACCCCACAGAAAGACTAGGCCCATGCACCACTACCCCTGGCCAAAAGGCCCCACCAGCAGCCCCCAAAAAACGACAAAAAACACAAAATTCAGCACAATCCCAGCCCATCCATGGCCTCAATGGTGTTTAAATCCAAGAAGACACCCCACAGAAAGACTAGGCCCATGCACCACTCACTACCCCTGGGCATAATGGATGAAAGCTAGGCAAAATAAGTGCAGGCCTCAGACACTGCCTCTCTTCAAAATGGCCCCTTGCACCCCAAGCACATGTTGACTGTACCAGCACTCAAGATGGCCACCACCACCACCCACATGGCCAGTCCAAATCAACAGTAGCACCCCCAAAAAACCGAAAACACACAAAAATCACCACAATCCAATGTCATCCAGGATGTTTACATTAAAGAGAGTGAGACCCCACAGGCAGATTCAGTCCATGCACCACTCACTACCCCTGGGCAAAAGGCCCCAACAGCAGCCCCAAAAAAACGACAAAAAACACAAAATTCAGCACAATCCCAACCCATCCATGGCCTCAATGGTGTTTAAATCCAAGAAGACACCCCACAGAAAGACTAGGCCCATGCACCACTCACTACCCCTGGCCAAAAGGCCCCACCAGCAGCCCCAAAAAAACGACAAAAAGCACAAAATTCAGCACAATCCCAGCCAATCCATGGCCTCAATGGTGTTTAAATCCAAGAAGACACCCCACAGAAAGACTAGGCCCATGCACCACTCACTACCCCTGGGCATAATGGATGAAAGCTAGGCAAAATAAGTGCAGGCCTCAGACACTGCCTCTCTTCAAAATGGCCCCTTGCACCCCAAACACATGTTGCCTGTACCAGCACTCAAGATGGCCACCACCACCACCCACATGGCCAGTCCAAATCAACAGTAGCACCCCCAAAAAAAGGAAAAACACACAAAAATCACCACAATCCAATGCCATCCAGGATGTTTACATTAAAGAGAGTGAGACCCCACAGGCAGACTCAGTCCATGCACCACTCACTACCCCTGGGCAAAAGGCCCCAACAGCAGCCCCAAACAAACGACAAAAAACACAAAATTCAGCACAATCCCAGCCCATCCATGGCCTCAATGGTGTTTAAATCCAAGAAGACACCCCACAGAAAGACTAGGCCCATGCACCGCTCACTACCCCTGGGCATAATGGATGAAAGCTAGGCAAAATAAGTGCAGGCGTCAGACACTGCCTTTCTTCAAAATGGCCCCTTGCACCCCAAGCACATGTTGCCTGTACCAGCACTCAAGATGGCCACCACCACCACCCACATGGCCAGTCCAAATCAACAGTAGCACCCCCAAAAAAAGGAAAAACACACAAAAATCACCACAATCCAATGCCATCCAGGATGTTTACATTAAAGAGAGTGAGACCCCACAATCAGACTGAGTCCATGCACCACTCACTACCCCTGGGCAAAAGGCCCCAACAGCAGCCCCAAAAAATCGACAAAAAACACAAAATTAAGCACAATCCCAGCCCATCCATGGCCTCAATGATGTTTAAATTCAACAAAACAGTTGTATAATGCATGCACCCATAACCAACCCTGGTCCTACTGGATACTGTGGCTACCCACAATATATTTTATTTAATGTTCTGAAAAAGTTCCAAAATTGTAGTTGCAGCAACTGTAATGCCCCAACAAACTTACTTGTGAAAGTTGATTTCTAATCCAAAAGTGATCCAAAGAAAGTCAAAAAGGCCTCACATCCAAATATCCAGCAGCACCCACAAAAAGTAATCCTTCCAGGTCAAGGTCCAAATGAAAGTGACCAGCACATGAAGAAAGCACTGGGAGGAGCCTGCTGGACAGGAACAGGAAGTTGGAGACTGTGGGGCACTTCCTTCCTCTCCCCCCCCCCCCAAAAAAAATGGACTCCTTGCAACAAAAAAGTGCAGGCAAATGTCAACCTGAGGAGTGATTCTGATAAAAATCATCATTTTCTGAAGGTTTATGCTGTTTGCTGGTGGATTTCTTGTGCAGAATTGCAAAATCGCTATTTCGCGAGTGCGAGATTGTTCCTGCCCGCCGCACCTACGTGTTCGCAATTGCGAACTCTCGCGATGCGTGCTGTGCAAGGTAAGGTGGCAAGCCGTGATTACGTATTCGCGGGCGCCAACTCCCGCGGGATCCCGCAGCAAGATCCAAAATGGCGCAGCACTCGCAAAATATCGAGAAAAACAACTCGGCAAAGGCTGAATGACGGAAAGTGAACGCCGTGCGCCACGCCCGCGCCGCAATATTGTATCACCAAGCAAAAAAATCCGCCGCGTGCGAATTGACGGATTTTGGGCAAATTCGCTAGAGTTCGCGGATGGGAAATTTACCGAAAATCCGCAAATTCCGCGAGCGGAACGGATTTTACGCTAATGCTTAATGCACAATATTGTTAGAATTATGAATTTTAATGGTTTTATAAATACTCATGAAATCGTTTTTACTGAGAACTTTTTCTATTTTATAATTGTGTCTCATAAGATTGTGCCTATGAATATATTGTAAAGCATACTTTTATGATTTTAATTAATCGAATAAAGTGGTTTTGACTGACTGACTGACAACTAAACAGTAACGTTGCCTTGCCGTTTGCATGGCCAGCAGACAAACAGTGCATAATATATACTATTTAGCAAGTGGCTAAGAGGATAATGAATTTTCCTTGTTTATTTGCATGGCTGTGGCCTAACCAGCTCATAATCTCAGCTATTTAGCCATTTGTCAGACAAATAGTGATGTTTTTCTGCTGCCCAAACGGTATGTAATCTCTACCATTTAGCCAGCTGTAGGATAAATAGCAGAGAAAAAATACTATATACCCAGGGACTGGCTAAATAGCAACCACAATATTTAAAATATAGCATGAGAAGTAGTTTAGCTTACACACAATATTTCATAGAAATACAACTGTAGTTTCAATCTAACACAATACAACAATGCCCTTGGGCAAAATGTCTGGGTTAAAAAATAATGGGGCTGATTAGGATGGTTCTCCGACTTTTGTTTGACCGCCACCCTATCGTAAACTGGTCCGCCCAACAGGCTGTCGGCGTGGGGTGGGTAGTTAAGTAATAATATATTAAAAAATAATTATTAATGTTAATTATTTATTTAATTGATTTTAAATATCAAGTCAAGTCAAAGTAACTTTATTTCGGTCAACATGACCTAACAAATACAGAATTTACAGCGTTCATATACGAAAATACATCAGGAGAGTTAGAATAAAAACTCGTGACATTTATGAGAATTAAAAAAGACACTATAAATAACATTATATAAATACCTAAAATCAAGATTTATTTGTTTTAAAAAGGAGAGTGGCTAGTATACAATGAAGGTACGTCACATATCCATAGAAGATTTCATTTAAAGTGCATAGTGCTTTAAAAATAGAGTAATCAAGCTAAAAACATTAAAAAAGAAAAAGGAGCAAAAACCCTTCAGTTAAATGATATGACCTGACAACTACTAATTCTAATCTGGTGGCTCGTTTAGTGGTTTAAGAAAAACCCTTCTTGCACACCACATAGAAAACCAAAACCCCGCGACTGATTAAACGATTGGGATATTGAGATCATATTTCAATATCCTAAACACTTCAGCGCAGCGTCTACTGCCCAGATTTCTGCAGATCTGCACCAACCATCTTTTTCTCACTTTGCTGTATCCCGGGCAGCCAAAGAAAACATGTAACTTAGATTCCTCGGGATGGTCACAAGCAGGACATCTATCCTTATTTTGCGTTTTCCACTTTGAACTGAAAAAACGGAGAGGCAGAACCCCAAATCTGAATTGCAGATAAAGTTTTCTAGCAGTCGGAGGTTTAATGAGGTCGAGAACCTTTTCATAGACAGAATTGTCCTTTATTTCCAAAAAGGTTGTGTTTAATCTACCTATATTGGAGTTAGAATGTAGTAAGGCCATTCTGTAGTTCTAATATTTGGCCTTCATTTGTTTCTTAGAGATTTGGGGACATGCTACCTCTGGATCAGATCAACAATCCCCCAGACCCATGTCAGTTGACAGATGTTTAATGTGGAAAAACCAGGGAAGTCTAGCAGCACCCCTAATTTCTAGAACTTCAGACAATTCTTCTCTATATGGGAGCAGTTCAGGTGTCGACCATAGGCGACGCCAGTATAAAAGGGGTCTGAGACATAGGACTTCCTCCAATTCCATCAATCCCAGGTCTAAACGTAATGGAATTAGAGGAGTGCTATGTGGCAATCTGAATAGATTCCTAATGTATTGATTCTCGACCTGCAGTAGATATTTAGGCTTACAGTGGCCCCAGAGTTCTGCGCCATACAGTGCACCCCCACGTGCCTGAACCTTATACATTTTGAGCGCCGGGCTGACAGCGCTCTTGTCTGATTTATTGAAGACCTTCAAGATGCCCCCTGTTGACTGGGCTAATTTTAATGTTGACTTCACTATATGTGCCCCCCAGTCCATGGTCTCAGTGATCGTAATGCCAAGATACATAAAGGATGTTACACTTTTCAGGGGTTCACCATCAAGTGAAAGATTTGGACGAGTACTCTTTGGTTTATTAAACACCATAAATTTTGTTTTCTGGAGGTTGATCTCAAGCCCTCTTTCTTCACAGAACAACTGAAATCTATCCAAAACCCATTGAATCCTCATAGGAGATTTAGACACCAGGAGCGTGTCGTCGGCAAACATCATAGCTGAGATCCTACGTGAAGCTAGTTTTGGGGCATCAAGGTCTCTTTCTTGTGACAGGGCGTTAATCAGACCGTTAATATAAAGGCTGAACAATGTTGGAGCGAGTACGCAGCCCTGGCGTACACCACGTTTAATAGGTATGGGTGCTGTCAGTTTTCCATCCCTACCGAATCTTATTTGTGCAAAGTTGTTTTCATGCAGACGTCTAATGAGATAGATAAGGCACACCGGGGCCCCCAACACAAGTAAGACAGACCATAGTTTTGCCCTTGGCACCAAGTCGAAAGCTGACCTCAGGTCCACAAATATTAAGTAAACTACCCCCAACCAGACAAACCGCCTTCCAATGAAGTAGTTGTAATCTTAATACTTGATCCAGGGTTGACAATTTTTCCCTGAACCCTGCCTGGAGCAGAGAAAGAATACTCTCATCGTCCATCCAGGATTGAAGTCTGAGGAGTAGGACTCGTGCAATTTTTTTTTGAGGGATATCAATTAGACTGATTGGCCTATAATTTCTTGGTAGTAAAGGGGAACCCTTTTTAAATATTGGGATTATCTCCACGCCTGAACTACTTGTAGGGATCTTCATACCCATCAAAATTGCGTTAAAGAGGACCCAAAGGTAAGGGGCCAAAATGGATGGCTCGCTCCTAAAGAGATCCCCTGGGATCTTATCCAAACCAGGGGCTTTACCTGGGGCTATTTTATCTATTGCAGCCTTTACTTCCTGTAAGGTTATGATCGGCCCTGGGGTATTATCAGAGTGGTGATTACTTGGGAGCACCTCTGAATTCTCCTTCTCCTTATACAGAGATTTGAAGTGTTCACGCCAGACCTCTTCTCCTAAATTAGGTTCTAGCGCTCTTCTGGGTACCGTCGAGAGAGAGTTGACAACTCCCCAAAAAGTTCTCATATCTCTTTCCCCAAGAGAAGTTTTTAGTAGGTCCCAATTTTCCCATTTCCGACCTGTGTTTAGCTCCCTGAACAGCTACTTTGTAAGCCCTTCTCAGGGTTTTGATTTGGGGGCGATCCTTAAATTTAATTGATGCCACCAATGCACTTTTAGCTTTACGACAAGATGTGTTATACCACGGGTGGGGCACAGGCCTACTAGGTCTTTTTGGTTTGCTGGGGAAAAAGTAATCTAGTAAAATTTCTTTTAATTTTTCAAGGTTTAGCCCAATGGCAACTTTGTCCATAAGGTCCCTATTACAATTATATAGGGTAGAGGCTTCTAAAAACACCGGTAGTAGAGCATCGTAAAGGGTGCTCGTGTTTTCCTGCGATTGGATAAAATTAATCCATCGTACACGCCTCCTACAGTTTGAGACAGTTAACCTAGGATCGTCAGGGGTATCAACACAGTGCGGTCCCCTACAGGTAACTATTTGGAGGTTGACTACTAACTCATTGTGATCGCTATCAATACGGGGGAGAATTCTAAAATCAGACATCCTATCCCAGAAATTGGTATTTAACAGGATGTAGTCCAGTAGGAACCCTCGGTCCTTGCTATGGAACGTGTAGCCACATGATGTTTCGGAGGGCGATCTGCCGTTACATGCTCTAAGTGAGTGGTTTAGGGTAAGGCAATTCATCAGTATTACCAAGGGTGTCCATTTGGTCACCGGTGGGCAACTAGATTCCGGTATTTCAAGAAGGAGGTCCTCCTCAGGAATACTTTCACAATATAAGCCCTCAAGGAGCTCGTACTGGCAATTGAGGTCCCCTCCTAATATAGCCATGTGTTTTGCAGGGATGCTAGATAAAACTATATCTAGCTCCTCAAGGGTAGAAGACTCCTATCCTCTGGGTGTGGGTCATGAATATACATTGATTAAAATGATAGGACTATGGAGAGGAAACTGCAATTGTACACATAGTATATCTCTAGAGCATGTATCTAGTTGAACTGCCGTGCAGCCTAGATGGGCGCCTACCCATGTGATTCGTCCACCCGATGGTCTTCCTACGCCAGCGGAGATTGCCGGGATGTGAAAAGAGGCAAACCCCTGCATGGTGACCTCTCCTCTTGCACATGTTTCCTGTAGCATACATACATCATGTTCAACAATAAATGATCTCCACTCAGGGTCATCTATTTTACTATTGATTCCTGCTACGTTCCAGGATAAGGCTTTTGTAATCTCTTGGTTAGTGGTTATCTTATTACCAGTTTCCAGAGACAGGGGATCGCAATTCTTGGATCCTGGGTGTAAATCTGTTTGTGTAGCTACCTTCTCAGTACTCCTCGCGGCTATAGGACGAAGGGGGCCTACTGACAATGCTGACTCACCCCCTTTTAGTGGGCTGGTTCGGGAACCGCTCAAGTACTCTCCGACCAATCCTTCCTGTCTGGGGATATGGGGCTCAGGGAGGCAAACCCCATCATCAGAATTATCAGAATTAACATGGTTAACCTCCTGTGCCACTTCTGGGTCTTCCATCAGTCAATCCACACCTTCAAGGGGGCTAAACCTATTTCCAGTAGGGATGTTAAAGCTGGAGTGGTTTCTCCAGTTTTGGCCTATATTTCGCGAGAAGCGATTATTATTTAGAGATCTCCATCCCAATTGGTAACAGTGGTCGTACTGCTGTGGGGCTCTGAGGGGGTAAAAAAAAACCAAAGGGAGTAGAAAGATATTACCCGTGTTCATCCCAAACACCGATGCAAAAATTCTATCTGTTATTGCAGGATTTGTAAAATTAATAACTATACAATTTCCATGAATATCTTTGTGACGTGCAGCAATCCAACCCACTCTTCTAGTAGATAAAATCTCTTCTGAGTTTTCGTATCCAAAATCACAATGATTGGTTAACCAGTGAACACTTTTGTTTTTTAACTCTTGGTGGGATTCTGTCTGACCCTTCCTTAGTTCAGGTACCCCAGCCAGAATTAGCACATACGTGGTTGATGCCGGCGGAAGATTTATGTTTGGTAGGCTGAATGTTTGGTCATTATGCTCGTGAGGTGCACGTACAACTGTCAGTCCTTGACCAGCAATCTTTTCCGTTTCCCTTGCACTTCCTGTTACTAATGGTTGGGCCGTTTTTTCCGTTGCTTGATTTAAGGTGGGGTTTGCTACTCCTTTTTCCCTAGTAATCCTCGCCTGTTGTGGGGCACCTGGAATTATATTAATTATTGGAGATAATACTCTTCTGTTTATGGGGGTATTAGGTTTGTCTCTCGTAGGAGCATTAGTAGTATTTTTGCTTATCTTATTCTCTAGACTAGTCTTAGTCTTAGATGATGCCCCAACATCCATGATTACCTTCAGACCCTCCAGCCTTTCTAATATAGGCCTAAGTTCCTCGATAATAGCTCTCATCTGAATCTGTAGATTAATTACCAAGGATGTCACCCATCCAGGCTGGTCATCAGTTTGCACAGTGGAGTCTGCTACTGAGCTAGCCATCGGGGACTTTTCTGTATCTACAGTGCTGTCATGTATTTTTTCCCGTTTGGCTGGCGGCTTTACTTTTGGTCTTAGCTTTGCTTTGGTGTTTCTATCTAGCCGTGGGCGGGCACTACAAATCTGGGACTCCCTACATGTAGTATCTACATTTGAAGGTAAATCACTTGACAACTCGAATAATGATGCTTCTATATCACCAGGGGAGTGGGAAATCAGTGGGTCAGTATCTAAATTAGGTGTAATCGATAGACGACTTTCCGTTTTTCGATTTCAGAGGCTACAGCCCCGTGGGCTATCTCTAGCATCCTATCTATTGATGTTGGTTTAAGAACGGGTGTATGATGGGGTGGTGGCGGTTTCTTGGCAGGACAGACCCTTTTGCCCATTTTGTGATGTTACAGGTAGGAAAAGGAATAGAAAATGAGTAATATTTAAGATTAGAGGAACCAGTGGGTTAAAACCAATAAAATATACGCAGCAATTATGTTTGTACTTTTTACATGTCCATACTAGAGGTAAAGTTAGTAATTGACTAGACAAATGATTTCAGTCTCATGGGGTCGAGGAGATAACAACAGTACCTTTATATCCGTCACTTCATTTGGCAAACGCAAGGGGGGTGGCCCGGCCTGGCCTCTTCTGGCCCCTGATGGACACAGGTGGCCCGCCCTTGTCCCGGGCTTCTCCCGGCGCTGCCCGCGCGCGTCTGGTGACGCGGGAGCCCTGTGCTAGCTTTATGTGCCTCCTGGCGCTTGCTGCCCTAGTCGTTGGTGAGCGCCTCACCGCTGGGGCTGCCGGGAATTATAGTCCCGGGGCGGCGATGGCGCTACTGCTGGAGTTTGGACCTCGGTGGTGTCGGCAAGCAGCGGTAAGTCCCCCTTTACCAATCGTGACTCTTTGTGGTGTCGGCTGGGCAGAGCAGGTCCCCTCCTGCAAGACAGGGCTCCCGCTCCACTGGAGCCCTGTGCTGGCTTTATTCGCCTCCTGGCACTTGCTGCGCTCTTCGTTGGTGTGCACCTCACCGCTGGGGCTGCCGGGAATTATAGTCCCGGGGCGGCAATGGCGCTACTGCTGGCGTTTGGACTCTCGGCAGTGGCGGCAAGCAGCGGTAAGTCCCCTTTACCAATCGTGACTCTTGGCGGTGTCGGCTGAGCAGAACAGGTCCCCTCCTGCAAGACAGGATTTTAAATATGTAAGTTATGGAATAGGTATTTTTTAATTATATTTTAGGTGCGGGCTGTTAGGTTTGTAGGGGCACAGGATGGGAAGTTAATTAATTGAATGACAAATATTTATTAATGGATTTTTAGTTTTATTGAATAGCAATTATGTAAACTAATTGTGTTTAGTTTTTTTAATACATTTAATTTAATTATTTAAATTAAAGCCACATGACTGGCAGGTGCCATCCTAGAACAGTTAGTTGAAAGATGAACAAAATGGCTGCTGCATCATGATGTATGTGTGTGTATGTTGCATGTACGTCATAATGCATAGGTGCGCATGCATGGTGATACATGCGCCTTTATTCATCACCATCTTTATTTTTTAGTTTTTTTTATAATGCTTAACCCTTTCGGTGCTCATGACTGAATGGTTCTGTCATAAGCACCAATGCTCCTGTGCTCATGATAGAACAATTCCGTCATGAGTACAGGGGCACTAAATCCCTCTGCTGCAGATAGCAAAGGGATTTCCTTTTTTTGTTGGCCTGGGGAGGTGGGGAAGAGCTTTCCCAACCTCCAAGGCCATTTTTGTATTTCCAATTCAATGACGATCTCGCAAATTGCACTCTGACGACTTAGTTTCAGTTTCATTGTTTTGGTGCTCAAGGTGCTATCTCAGCCCCCCGAGCACCAAAACACTTGGGAGAAATTTAGTTGGATAGGGGAGAATCTGTCCTTTCCAATGGTACCCTTCTCTAGTGGATCCCGCCTTAGGGATCGCCCCTGGAGGGTGATCCCCAAGCAGGGATCCACCCACTAGCCACCAGGGAGTGGGGAGCGGCCCTTGGGCAAGTGCCTTTGCTCACCCATTACATTTTGCCACATACAGTCTTTCTTCCCCCCTGGGAGGCAGATTGGGGCAGAGCTGCTACCCTGCCCCTGCCAGGAGGGCAGATAGCACCCTACACACCAGGGATTCTTTTTTGATAGACCAGGGGTGCCAATGCCCCCACCCTACATTCCCAAAGAAGGCAAAATCCTTTCTGCCCCAAGAAGGCAGATGGGGGCAATAGGTCCTGATATGACCCCTGAGGGGGGCAGAAAGCCCACTAGGCACCAGGGATTTGTTTTATATATGCAAGGGGGGCAGCCCAAAATGGGCATGCAAAATGCCCCCACCCAAGAAAAAAATTCTACAGTCTTTCTGCCCCCTTTGGGTGGCAGATAGGACAATTGCCTCTTATCTGCCCCCTAGGGAGCAGAAATCCCACAAAGCCCCAGGGATTTTTTTTCCTTCAACGTTAGGGGTGATGGCTACCCAGAATGGGCATGCCCACCCAAAAAAATGCTAGAGTCTTTCTGCCCCCCCCCCACAGGAGGCAGATGGGGTCAGTAGCTACTGATCTGCCCTCCAGGGGGAGGGTGTAGAAATCCAACTAGGCACCAGGGATTTTTTTTATACGTTAGGGTGGGGACTGCCCAGAATGGGCATGCCAATGCCCCACCTCAAAAAAATTGCTACAGTATTTATGCCCCCCTTGGAGGCAGATGGGGGCAATAGCCCCTTATCTTCCCCCTCTGGGGTAGAAAGCCCACTAGGCACCAGCAATTACGCTGGCTTTTTATACATAGGTGTGGGGGCTGCCCAGCATGGGCATCTCAATACCCCCACCCCTCAAAAAATAGCAACAGTCTTTCTGCCCCCCCTTGGGGGCATATCGGGACAATAGCCCCCAATTCCCTTTCTCCCCAGTTTGGCAGAAAGCCCGCTGGGCACTGCCTTTTTTTTCTGAATCTACCTACGTGTGGATTTTGGGTTCTAGCGCAGCCGGCACCTAGGGAAACATAGCAAACCAGTACATGCTTGAAAACTAGACACCAAGGAGAATCCAGGATGGGGTGACTTGTGTGCCTCTTACCAGGTTCTGTTACCAAGAATCCCTGGCAAATCTCAAACTTAGTTAAAAAAACACATTTTCCTCACATTTCTGTGATGGAAAGTTCTGGAATCTAAGGGGAGCAACAAACATCTACCAATCAAGCATTCTCCAAAGACTCCCAATAAAAATGGTACCCCACTTCTGTGGGTAGACCCTGAGCCAGCAACAGGAAACAGCCAAAAACGCAATGTGAACACATCACATCTTTCCAGTGAAAACTGACCCTTTTTTTGCAAAGTGCCTAGCTGTAGGTTTTGAGTCCTTGCTCTGCCGGCAACTATGGAAACCTAGCAAACCTATACATTTTTGAAAACTAGATACTGAGGGGAATCCAGGATGGGGTGACTTGTGTGGCTCCCACCAGATTCTGTTACCCAGAATTCCTTGCAAACCTCAAACTTTGTAATAAAAAACAGATTTTCCCCACATTTCTGTGATAGAAATTTCTGGAATCTGCGTGGGTCCACAAACTTCCATCCACACCCCATTTCTCCAAAGTCTCCAGATAAAAAAGGTACCTCACTCGTGTGGGTGGGTCAAGTACCCACGACAGTGGAGACATCAACATTACCTATCACAATATGACCTGGTTTTGCAAGGGGGCATCTGGGTTTTCTCGCCCCAGGCTCAGCGGCCGTCTAGGGAAACCTGCCAAACCCACATATTTCTGAAAATTAGACACCCTGGGGAGTCCAGTGAGGTGTGGCTTTGCTTGGATCTTCCAACATTTCCCTACCTGGAATCTCCTGTAAACCTCAAAGGTAGCTAAAAAAGTCACATTTTCTTCACATTTCTGGCTGGAATCACAGCGCCAACAAAAATGTCCTAGCACTCAGCGAACACCTCAAATTTGGCTAAATTAAATCACATTTTCCTCACTTTTCTGTATGGGAAAGTTGTGGGATCACCGGGCTGCCAGACATTTCCTACCACCTAGCGGTTCCCCAGGTCTCCCAATGGTACCTCACTTGTATGGATAGGCATAGTGGCTGCAACAGGAAATGGCCCATATCGTACTGTGGAGACTTCAAAATGACCTATCATAAAACTACATGGTTTTGCAGGGGGGGCGCCTACGTTTTTGGTCACGGGCTCGGTGGGCATCTAGGAAAACCTACCACACCGTGACATTTCCGAAAACTACACACATGGGGAGTTCAGGGAGGTATGGCTTGCGTGGATCCCCAAATGTTTTCCTACCCAGAATCCCCTGCAAACCTCAAAGGTAGCTCAAAAAGTCACATTTTCCTCACATTTCCGTCTGGAATCACAACGCCAGCACAAATGTCCTGCCAGTCAACGTTCCGCTCAGTCTCCTGAGTAAAATGATGCCTCACTTGTGTGGGTGGGCTAAGTGCCGGCAACTGGAAAGGCCAAAAACATAGTGAATGAGGGTATAACACAGCGAACTCTAAGAGCTATATTTTTTTCATTCATGAGAGAAATTTAGAGATGTCAGTGAAGTAGCGTAATTTTGGTTCCACCATTATGCGTTTTAATAGACCACATCTATTTTGATTTTTGGCCTCATATACTCATGTGATGCAATGTTAACAATCAAGAGAGGGTGCATAAAATATATAAAAGTATATTTGTGATGTATATTTCTTGATCGTTGTATGTGTGTATTAACGTTTCCTTTTGTAGGATTACCCGGATTTCTGATATTAATACTGCAATAGGCTTAGATTGTAAGGTGGTGCGCTAAAATGCATTTAATGCCGTATATTCTTCAGGGTTAGAGAAAATAAATCATGCAGTGTGTGATTATTAATGTTTGGAGACTTTGTATGTATTCTGTAGCTTTAATTATATTTGTGAGTGTTTTACTATCTGATCATAAAACATATATGCTATCCTTGTTAACCTGATGTATTTATACACAGTACAATCATATTATTGTATACTTGTTGTGGTCACATGTGCACATATACTCATATTTTGAGTGCATTTGTCTATTTCATTAAGTTACATTAGACAAAGGCCTTAAGCCTTTGGGCTCAATGATTAACCTTCAACGTGAAAGTGTATGCATATATTTTTCCATTTGTTTGCAAGAGTGGATTGGCTGCATTAGCTAGTGAAAAGACTATTGTTTGTTATAATGATAGCATGGTAGGGATGGTTGCTTTTTCAATATGTTAACAAGGACAGAGACGAGATTTGTAGCAGAAAGGAGATGTTCAAGGTTGACTGATGTTTTGCGGTAGCTGGGGGAGATCAGAAACTGAATTTACCCTGGAAAATGGAAAAGTACAGGAGCCAAGGACGAAGATTTCTTTGAGCATTGTGTGTAAATTAGCAGTGCTTTGTTAGAAAGGAGATGCTTTTAGACTGTCCTGAGGTACAGACCTCCATGATAATTCAGTGTGTGTGGCTTTCATGCTAGACACTCTAACTGGCGTACTTGTACTGACGTCTCCAGTATGCTGACACGTTTCTTAAATTTTTTGACCAACTAGCGCTTTGCTTTGCCTATCATTGAGTAGCGTAGGACAATAAGATTTTCATGAGCTTACCTGATAAGACAGGAGGATCAAAATATACAAATAATTTACATATTTTGTTTCTCGTATTCTATATCTCTGTTCTTGGTATGCTTCATGCTATTTAGACTGAAGTTCTTTAGGAGATTCAGACTCATTTTGGTGATTTTATATTTCTACAATATGCTTTTGAGACTTATTTATATCATTTTATTTCTGAGTCTGTAATAAAACAACTTTAAAATTATTTATTTGTCTGTGTTACACTGTAAATAAAATTGAGACAGATGTTTAACTCCCTCTTACCTCCCAAGCTACAACTAAGATGCTACAACTAAGATTAATTGACCGAAGAAGAATTTGTCGATGGTTCCAGGGCTCCATCAACAGCAATGATGTCTTGCCGGGCTCTAGACATGTGGCATTCCAAGCCGACTTGAGGAGCTTAAGACCCTCTTGAAGAGGGGGCATCAAATAACTACTCCCTCATGGAGGGGGTACAGTGCCCTTAGTACTCAACTTTCAAAGTACCCCTGCAAGTTGGGTTAATGGGCACACATTATTCACCACTTTTTAGGCAGCCTACATTTTCAGTTTTACTTGAATGATGCTTGTGCCAGTACATGTTCGCTAATGAAATCATGCGAGACCAAGCATGAACTGTATTACTTTGTGGCATGTCCCTGTGCAAAGCAGGCCCTTATTCCTTCACATATGTATTAGTTTTGGCAAAGGACGCACATAGGTAGCATACACTTTCAGCAATTTAACAGACACCTACGCTCTGCCTCACTCGCACACATTCCCCGAATCTGCAAAAACAAAACGGGAAGCTGCTTATTCTCCTACATCACGCCCAAGACATGGAACAATCTCCTTCAACACTTCTGAACGTTCTGCTCTCTTCCACGCATGCTCTCTTCTTGAGTTCTGAAAGAAGCTGAAGATCTGGCTCTATATGCACTTTAGGGACCTCACACCTGCACGCCTGACCAAGCGACTGGATACACTCTCCGGTAATTAGTGTGCTTCACAAATCAAATTAACATAGCATCTTGTATGAAAGCAGAATTTCCTGTAGCCCAAATTTGACCCCTGCATGACAGCCCATGCTTGTAGTGAGACACATGCTAACCAGGGAACTTCTTTGCAGTTCAGCAGTCATGCAAGGTGAAGTTGCATATAATTTTCACATAATACTTGTACTTTCAGAAAATTGCAAGCATTATATGACATGTGTCTGGGCAGTCATAGTCTGCATAAAAATTATGTTCAAGGAGTACCCCCGGGTAGAAAAGGCACGTATGGTGTAGGCTTGCGTATAAATGTGATACAGGACATATACTTTTGTTCAAATGTCATGCAAGGTACCCTTTTGTTTATAGGTCAAGTAAGTTAGCATATAAAGTATTTTATATAATTTCCTAAAATATTCTGTAAACCTTGCTAGCACACGCCACTGTGGCATTCATCCAGTTCCGCAGTTCTTGTGAGACTTTTCTCCTAGAAGCAGTCTCCTGTAAGCCTAAAGTACACAAAATTATGTAAGGACAACAAAAATACGTGACATATCCGAAATCCCATAATAAGGAATCAAGTGATACGTTGCCTGATTAAAAAAATCACCTCGGCCTATTTATAGGCACCTTGTTCCACGCAACAGGGTAAGTAAAAACTTCGACTGACCGCATATTTTTGCAATATGTTTCCAAACCGTAATTGAAAAGCTTTCACGCCAGCTGTTGTTCTTTAACATTGAAGAAGAATAGATCGAGTCTGGAAAACAGAAAGACAGGTAAACATGTAATACTCATTTCACATGAGTATATATTGACCTTTTTCTATTTTATCAGTTTATCATTGTACACTTTTGAAAATTCAATTATTTCAGTGGACAGTTTAAAAAAAAATTTTTTTTAAGGGTTTTATTGAAGAAAACAAGAGAAATTTACATATATCGGGTGTCGTACTTAAAATACAATATAGCGATAGGTGAGCGACTAAATCAATGCGGGAAATACAATTCACAGGAGTATGCAAGTCCACCTAGTTAGGTACATTCAAAAGCAAAAATACGATCAACAGTCCAGCTGTGATGTATTCCTATAGGTTCTGTATCGATCCCCCTATTCCTGACCCTATTCTGGTTAACAAGTTAACTAGCATGATGCTGAAAACCCCCATGATGCAGGAACCGTTATCTGATAAAGCCACACTACGGCACAGGAACGTGTTATCTGATTAGGTCATAACGCTTGCCATCTAATTAGACAAGCGATATTCCTCCAGCCCCTGATAAGGCATACGGAGTTCTCAAAACAAATCAAACCTATGACAACCTGGGAAAAACCCTGTGGCCATTGTTTTGATTTCATCGAGAACTTCAGCAAAAGAATGTGCTAACGACCAAGTCGTATGACATCCTTATTGACGTATCTATGTCCATCCTTACGTCAATCTCGGCACCTTAAAGGTATAAATATTACCGATATTGCCCTATGCAAACACACGCGGTGGTGACGAGATCGGAGCAGCCAGACTTGCCGAAGCCCAGAGCAGAGCAGACCCCGCTGGCGCAGCCCCGCCTTCCTGACGCGCTGAGAACGACACGCTGCCTTTTCTCCTGCCGAGAAATCCAGCTCCGGCGCTTCCGGGTAGCCCTCGCAGGCAGCCTGGAATATCGAGACCAGAGACGAGAGATACCATCCCTCATTCATCCTAGATTCCAGGTACAGAACTGAATAACCCCTCGCAGAGAATTCTTTAGTCAGTCACTTGGCAAAACAAACTTAACTTAAACTGCTACTTTCTATTCCCGCCCACGTATTAGGCTTAGGTCAGGTACACGGGGTAGGCGTAGTTAGAAACACCAGTTGAGTACGATTAGTCAAATGTATATATGTATGTATCTATTTTATTCATTTTAAACCTTCATATGGCTTAGAAACCATATCAATGTTTTTACAGTATTATTTTATACTTCTGCTTTTAATGTATGCACTTTACTTAACCATAAGTATTGCAATAATATCGATCCATTTCTCTTGTACGAGAAAAGAGACTGATCAATAAATACCATCTTTTATTGAACACGCCCGTCTCTTCCTTTTCTCTACAATCTGGTGAGACTAAGAATGCACGTACTGACTGAGTAAAATAAGTCGTCTTTTGTTTTCACACGACTCTAGAGATACACTCTTGATTAGGGGAGAGCAAAGTTGTCATGTTCTATGGTTGTCAGAAACTAAATCCCTTCTTGTCTATCCAGGGAGGTTCAACTCCTCCTTGCCTATTCGAGAAAGTTTCTAGTGAACTCTGAGCTAGCTGGCAAACCCAAAACTTTAAGTCTAATATCGACAGTAGTAGACCTAGTTAACGTCTGGTCTAGGCCTATACTATTGAAGGTATTATTCCAATGCGCAGAGCCTATTGGGATAATAGGAACTACACTACATGGCGCCCAACGCGTTTGGAAGGGCGATAAAACTAACGTAAGACATTTAGAGTAACTCAGTCGGGCTTTTTCACTCAGACCCCTTTTCCCATAAAACTCCAAAGACGTCTGGAGTGGGTGAAAGGTAATATCCGCCAGACCTCGCAGGAGGAAACTCCTATGTATGGTTCTTGGTTTAGTCAACGTTGAAGGATACACGGTTCCAAAATATTGTGCATCTAATCTTTGTTTCCATAAGAAACCTGATCTGCAAACAAAAGAAATAACCATCCTGTCGGTAAAATGGCAGACAGTGATGAGGAAAGAGAGACAGTTAGAATAGCAACTGAACTCGCAGCAGCTGATACTGCTATGCAAGACGCAGACCAGGATATAATACTCATCCCGGTCATTAAAAGGAAATCTATAACCTTAAAACTTATAGAAAACGGACTGACACCTAGAGGTGGCACAGTCATATTCGTAATTGAGGCACACGAATATCGGCAGACAGAGGTATACTATTCATGGATACATTTTCCAGCAGCAAATGCTGTAACAAAGTACTTTCACTATTACAAAACAGAGGAACCTCCTGATACGTACACTCCTTTCGAGGAGGTGGAAGTACCACTTAAATTTCAAGAGCATCTGCTCTTATTTAATGGCGCCCTAAAACATAACAATCACATCACCAGGCTCGGTCCCTTAGGTAGACCAGGAGCAACGTGGCCGGTCCTAGCCGGATACACACCACATCCAGACATCGAAAGAATGCCTGCACCAGAGCTTTTAACACAGCTAAAACAATTAATAAAAGTACATAGACAATTAGTCCAATATGTGATGCGGACTTCAACAATACAACCAGCAATGAAAATTCCACAGCTGACCCCTCACCAGGGGAACACAAATAAAATTACACCACAAAACATACAGTCCTGCCTAGGTAAAGTACTGGCTAAACGGGAACAAATACCATTCTGGCTAGCACAAAAAATCACCCAAATAGAGGCGGTGTTTCCAGACACCACCCCGTTAGAAAAACACAGGATTCTGACTATCTGTCTTCCAATGGGAATCGCACCACACGTGGAGGACTGTGACACTTGGGGTACAATCTTTGCTTCCATTGACACAAAAACGCACGGTGTTCCATCCATTTCGGTAATACCAGATGTGCTAAAACAAATTCAAGACGAATACGGTCCAGAACCCGCTTTAACTCTTGGTATGAAATTACTAAAAGACTTCAAGCAGGTCTCGGCTATATTATTAGCCAACATCAAGGGAGAAGCAGCAAACGTGGCGATCCGCCAGAGGTTAAAAGAAACAGATATAGCAGACCAACCAGCTGAAATTGCCAGAATCATAGAAAAATCCTATGAGGAACTAGGTAGAGATAGTTTAGGTGAAATACCAGTAAAACCACAACTGATTGAAAGTCCTGAAAAAATATTTTTTAATAATAATTCAACATCACAAAAAAAGAGCTGGGATGGAAACAAACAATCCAATCCTAAAGAAAAGAAATTCCAGTCCAGAGGAAGGTCTCCTAGGCGGAGAGAAAAATCTCCTAACCAAAGACACAGGTCACCCCAAAGTGACCCCTCTGGGAAAAGATATAACCTTAGAAATAGGGATAATATAAAAAAGCCTGATAGATATCAAGACATTGATACACGTCCCTCTCAATCTTTTCAGACTTCCTCGCAGAAATCGGAAAGAAGAGGACGATCAGAACAAAGAGAAGAGCACGCCAAGTCCAAAGACAAGGAACCTGCTCATCTAAAAAAGAAATTACAATTTCCAAAAAAGAAGGTAGCCAGCATTAAAATAGTTAACAATGCCGAGAATACTGAGGACACAACTGAAAAACGGAGAATGGGCTCAGACAGTGCTAGACAGCGCAGCAGAAGTGAGCATAGCTCGCAAAGTCCTTATGAATCATCTGGAGACAGTGGACACGAATGAATATCTTCAAGTGGAAACTGCAGACACCAGAGTTAGCAAACCTCACAAAATATATGAAATAACTTTACGTATAGAAGGGGATAAGACTAGAAAAATAAGGGGACTATTTTGGGATAATCTCTCCAAGGGCTATGACATCCTTCTAGCTGAAAAAGACTGGCCACCAGAGTTTGTCAGGGAGTGCCCTCATGGCGAAGAAATAATGATGCCGGCCTTCTCAAATCATATCCCAATTCATAAAAAATACACACTTGCCAGAAAGTGGGCAGTAGCTCAAGCTCCTGCTTTATATAAAAATCATGTAGGATGGGATGAGGACTCTCCTCCTCACAAAATCCAGTTAAAATCACAACCTACTGCACAAAGGCAGTACCCAATTAAGCAAGAAGCTAAAAAACAGGTAAAAGAAATCCTAGATCAGCTAGAATACCAGGGGGTGATTGAAACTTGCACCTCACAAATGAACAACCCTTTGTTTCCGGTCTCCAAACCAGACAATTCATACCGTCTAGTTTTGGATTACCGACACTTTAACTCATGTTGCAAAACTTTTGCAGTGCAAAACTCGCATAGTGCTGCACTAATGAATAACATAGTGCGCAAAAAATACAAAACAACATTAGACATCTCTAATGGATTCTTTTGTCAAAACATAGCACCAGAGAGCAGATATTTGTCTGCGTTCTCAATAAATGGCACTCAAAAACAATTCTGTCGGTTAGCCCAGGGGTACAAGAACAGCCCGGGAGTATTCTCAGCGAGAGTAACAGAATTACTACAAACATATGATGACGAAGCATTATCTTATGTCGATGACATTTATTTAACAGATGATGACTTGGATACTCACTTGAAAAGAGTGAACACCATAATACTTGGGTTCGCAGCAGAGGGTTACAAATTCAACTTTAAAAAATCCAGAATTGCCCATCTGACAGTCCTGTTCTTAGGATATGAATTATCAAGTGAAGGCAAAAGCCTGGCTGACAATTTCCTAGAGAAATGTGCCGTACTCCAAGCACCTAGAACACTAAAAAACCTACAGTCAATTCTAGGCTTCCTAAATTTCGGAAGAACATACATTGCAAATTACGCAGAAAGGGTCAAACCCCTTAATGATCTAATAAAACCAGATTTTAAAAGAACCAATTGGACTCAAATACACACAGAAATTCTGAGATCCTTACAAACAGACATGTTAATTAAAACAAAATTAGAAACACGTGATAACACACGCAATCTTGTGATTCGAGTCATCCCAGGAAGATGCGGATTCACATACCTGACCTCTAATGAGGGAGAAAAGGTACCAATTGCATTCAAATCACACTTGTACACAGAAGCTGAAAAGAGGTTCAGCATTACAGAAAACACTGTTCATGCAGTTCAAACCGCATTAGCGAAAGAAAAAGATAAAGCTGACGGTAGACATATCAGAGTCGGAACAGCAGAATCAGCCTTTGAGGCATTAACAACACCATGTAATTTACCAACCACAGCATTGAATCCAAAGTGGATACAATGGGTGAATTCAATCACCACGGACAAAGTATACTACTACTTTGATCCAGAACTAAAGGAATTAAAAAATCTAGAATATGAAAGAACATTCCCTCTGCCAGCCGACATTCTGCCATTACGACAGTACGCCTGTGTAATCTATACAGACGGACATGCTCAACCCTCCGTTTGGGGAGAACAAGCATACAACCCCACATGTGAGATTACAAAAGAAGTGTGGCGAGGAGGCAAACTAAGACCTCTATTAACAAAAACACACTCAGTAGAAACTAATTCAGAACAACAAACTGAAATATTAGCATTAAAAATGGCGCTAGATAATGCGGATCGCGAATTCCCGACACTTATAGTGTCCGATTCATATTACTGCGTCAAATCATATAACAAGGATTTGCAGACATGGATTCAAAACGGTTACAAAGATGACACAGGTGCAACAATAAAGCAAAAACTGCTATGGGAACAAATAGCTCTTTTACAAAAAGAACTACCAAAGACTCACGTGACACACTCACTGAGTCATCAACGTGATGGCGTTCACGTTGCAGGGAATTCATTGGCTGACGAGGCCGCGAAGGCAGCTGTGCAAACGGCTTCCGTAGCTGCCATCACACGGTCAAAAACAAAAATAGACAGCGAAATATTACAGGCTGTCAGCGCTACAGAAAAGGATTCGATAGAAACACTCCCGAAAGGCTTTCCCGTAAAATACTCATACATAACTGATGCAAACAATGTTCCTTTTGCTCGAATCCCTGGAGTGGGGGATAGGGCAATTCCAAACATGGAACATAGGTTAGGACTAATAATAGCGGCACACGAAGGGCTTGCTTCTGTACATGCTGGCGTCTCAGCCACAGTATCATTATTAAAACAGAGATACTGGTGGCCATAAATGAGAAGACAAACACGGAACTATGTTTTAGACTGTGAGATATGTCAAAGAATGAAGGTATCAACGGTGAGACGACCAGCACAGACACCCCTTCTAATCTCGGATAAACCATTAGCCTGTGTTTACCTTGACCACTGTGGTCCCTTACAAAGGGATGGTAACTATAAATATATCTTGGTTGCAGTGGATTCATGCACGAGATTCATATGGTTGTGGCCCCAGCGAACGGCTGATGCCAGAACTGTTATAAAAGATTTGCGAGTCTTTATCGGCACATACGCAATTGGAATGCTGCATTCTGACCAGGGTCCTGCTTTTAGCTCTCGAGCTTATAAGGAGGCCATGGTCAGCATGGGCGTTACATTGCGGTACTCTTGTCCATTTCACCCTGAGGGGAACGGAATTGTTGAAAGAAAAAACCGTGACATAAAGCAATCTATAACAGCAAAGGTATTAGGTTCGGGAGCTGGGTGGGTCAAACATCTAATAAGTGTCCAACGTAGTCTAAATAACTTGCCAAGAAATTCTCTGAAGGGATTCAGTCCGTACAAATTATTATTTGGAACTAGGATGTTAATCTCTGACCTTGACAGTCAGACTTCAGTGGTGAAGGAAAAAAGCTTTGATATCAAAGATCGTTTGGCTATTTTACAGGACTTAAACGAAACAAGAAAAGACCTGAGCAATATAAAGTTGAAACAACAGCCAACAACCACTGAAGAACCACCACCTGTCCCAGCAAGACCTGTCTGGATTCCAAAAGTCGGGGATCTAGTCAGAGAAAAGATCGCGGTAAAGAAGGAATTTGGGCCTTCTTACAGAAAAGCAGTTCCTGTATTGTCTATCAACGGGACAAGATCAGTTGTACTACCGCCGCTTGCTGGTAAAAAGGAGAACCGAGTTGTATCAATCGACCTGGTAAAACCACAATCATGTGGCAGATAACAAATAGTAGGCCAAGTGGACTCCCAATAAGTAGCAGAAACCAAGGTTTGCTACCAGTACAGAGGTCCTAACTAAGAGGCTAATCACATTCGAAACGCCTACACAAGAACAACAAGGACTATGCAACAATGCAATGGAACTTAAACCTCTGAAAACCCAAATAAAAACATTTAGCAGAGACACACCAACCTACAATGAAGTAACAGACGAACAAGAAACAATAATCCTGAAGCAATTGGAACAATTGACAGAACTGCATCCGGCTACTTCATAAACTTCGATGATTCCTCTGAAGACCTCAGTGAATCAAAGACACAGCCATCAACAAAAACCTTTAAAGATAAAGCTAAAGAACTTTTGAAACAACTGAAAGAAACATATCTAATTTCTCCATGGATTGAATTCTGGGTGGGTTTTGGTGCATTTATCCTGATACTTTGGCTCATCATGGTACTAACTTTGGGACGCTTCATTGAGGGAAAATATGCCAAAATCGACACAGCAAGTCAGAAAATCAACTTGATCCTCAAACCACACACATCTTCACACGTCGAGAAAAGAGAACTTTCTTCAGTCAACTTCACAGCCAATCCTATACCGGGTGGGGTAGCATGGGACAACACTGACTACGAAATCTATGGTCCGGTTGAAATCCTGAAATATCCACACCAAATTAAGATCTCATTGAGTGACTTTGTAAAACCAAGCTCATTTGCTGATGATTGGGACTTCGAAAGTATAAATAATATGATGTCTGACCTAGTAATGTCTGCTAAATTTACCAAACATGATTATTTGCAGGGTTCAACTAATTATGATAGTATGTACTGTTATAACCACTATGGTAACCATTTTCTACATAGATCTGCACAACCTAGAAATGTTTTAAATTATAATCAATGGGAACATTGTGCAACCCCTCCAAAAGGAAGCTCAAGAACCTTTTATGACAAATATCCATATTTTTCAGGTTTTAACACAAGTAATGCTGAAACATTTTATTTCAAATTGTCAAATAAGACAGGGACAAAGACCATGATAACAAACACGAAATTGATATATTCAGACTCATTCTTTGAAAAAATGAATACTTTTGGTTTTGATTATTGGGACAAACATGTTGAAGTGAAAAGTGTTTGGGGTACAAAAGAATTGCAAGTACAAGGTATAGAATCTTTGTTTAGAGCCTGCATGATCCCAGAACAAATTATATTTTTAAATGACACTGTTCAACAAACCACCTGTCTTGACCTAGCCAAAATCAAAGACTTAAATAAACCGTCTATTCCAAAACCAACAATGTACAGCAATAACTCTACAGATGAGGAGATAGACGTGAACTATGTATTAAACCAAAACAGAACACATCCAGATTGGAAACAGTGGTTGATCTGGCCCACAGATACTAATAACTGTCAAGACAGATTCCTGAACAAAACACAGGGGTTCAAATTGACCAGGCCAGACCCTAGATATTCCCAAAGACAACACCCAGGGATCATAACCACCTACAGTGTGGGCAAATTATGCCTTCAATGGTTACAAACTTCCACACTGGCAGAAATTAAGCAACACCTAACTTTACTTACTGATGGTGCTGACTTGCGTGATTTCATTATGGGACCGCGCAAACAGCGTCAAAAACGTTTCATAGCAGCCTCTGTATATGCAGCATACAACGAGGCCTGGAAGGTGACTCAAATTGAAACAGCAGAAAGAATACGGGAAATTGACCGTATTAATTTGGAAAAATCACTTTCTGTAGTGGACAATGGGTTAATGACTCTGTCCTCCAGAATTTTTTCTCTGGACAGCATTGTGTCTTCAGCAATCTACATATTATCGCAAGACTTACTGTTGTTACAACACGGTCAGTCTCAATTGCGTTCTATTGTACAGCTTGGCTGGACGTTACAAAATCTGCGTTCAGGCTATGTGCCTTGGCGTTTAATCAACACAACGTCACTATTCAATATCTTTAACCTTACTGATAAACAAATCAGTATGGCACAAAAGGGAGCTGATTATACAATCCTGAGCATTGAGAAACTCGAAAGATTACCAGTGACAATGTCAGAGCGACCTGTCAGTGAATGGATAATACATGGGATAATTAATATTCCAATATCTACCTTCAGGTTTCAATACTGCCAAAAATATATACAGGCTGGCATGTACGAAAAATTAGGAAAAGGGTACATTAAAACAACATGGAACTTGCCCTATTCACATGCATGTGTCAGTAATAAAGGACAGAGAGTGTTTCTTAGTGGCAATAATTGTGCAATGTCACTAAGCGGTACACTTCTGTGTAATGGAATTAATTTGCACGGAGCCTGTGAAGGGAACTCACATAACCTTTCATGTCACCAGCAAGGCGCACCTGCAACAGAGATAGAACCATTCTTTCAAAGACTCTACAATGGGAGTTACATTCTAATTGTAGATCGCAGATGTTGTAGTCTTATGCCCGGGACTCCTTATCTCGTAACTACGACTGCGAAGGTCAAGTGCTGTGGACATTCATTGTTCCCCAGCTCCTTTCCAGACAGGGAGGCAAGGGCATGGCCCAACTTAAAAATTACTTCTATTCGAATAGATACTTTAAGCAGAATGAAAACAGTGCTTCTTCAGACGCCGACCAGGCTCACGTCATCAAAAGAAACGTATGATCTCCTAGTCGCAAGGACGACTGCAGAGATACACTCTTTATTATCAACTAATTCCCCCATACATTTAGCAGAAATCCTGAATGAAATCTTAAATATTTCTGATACCAGTGGAGTCTCACAAGTATTTAAGACAGTATTTTCGATGGCATTAACGCCATTCAAAGCCATACTGGGTATTTTTCCAGATTTCGTCCATTCGATTTTTGGCGGACTTCCCCTCATTTTGGGACTAATTGCAGGAATCCTATTCTTGGTCCTAATATTTTGTTATGGCAAACCATGTCACAGACAAAACACCTGCGACAAGGGAAGAAACAATCCGAGCCATTGGATACCGGGACCGGATATCAAAAATCCTGGGACTATCCCGGCTTAGAGACCTGAACATGACTTGGTTTCTATCATTTCGACCAATGTGGCATCGATGTGTTTTACCTGTATTAAGGTGCCTGCTATGAGGAGAAGAATGCGTGTTAGACACCTGTCTGACGCTACAATCGGATGCGCCAATGGATGCAGAAACATTGTTGAGTCCAATAAAGGCTCATGCTTTGTGCTGCCCTCAACGGCTACCAATCCTGATGACGGCATTCGTGGAAGCTTCACCATCACGATTAAGGGGTAGTGAAGTTCAAGATGAAAGCAGCATCGATCAGGTACGACCTTCTGTCAGCAATCCAAATCGAAACGCCAGTGGAGACAATCATGCGAACGAATGCATGGTTACCCCTTTTTCCGAGTTAGTGGAACTCTCCCAGGAAGCTGTTGACAGCTTTTTCGACAGTCTAAATGATATGATGTTCTCTCCAGAGCAGAAATAGAGACTTTTGAGCAAGCTCGCACACGGCGTTCCCTGAATTTGGCCTTTGACTTTAATAACAGAATACCATGAACAATTTTCCATCCAGTTCACGGACAGCAATTTTTTCAGCAGCCCCAAAAATGTTTTTACGATTTTTTCGGGACACTTATCTTCTGCTTAAAGTAAGAACTATTCTTAGAGAACTAAAATTTCTATTTTTAGATACTTTATAGACACTAGCTGCCCGCTGGTATGTTCATAATTATTTTGTTCTGTGATGGAATGGTCTCGAAACTTTTTTCTGTATTAAGAGCCATTTCATGTGTAAATTCTCATATACCAATTAGCAATAGTGTATACATATGCATGATTACTTTAACATTATTCTACAGCTTGAGTGCATATATTACATGTGGCTGTTTTTTCCGTATATTTGATAAATTCAAAATGCATTATGTATTTTGGGGTGGTAAGGTATACACTATACTCTACAGTATGTTTTACTATGCCTAGATTAGTAAATATGTCCATAGTTAGCGTGGAGTAGGTGTGATGTATTCCTATAGGTTCTGTATCGATCCCCCTATTCCTGACCCTATTCTGGTTAACAAGTTAACTAGCAGCCAGCCCATGATGCTGAAAACCCCCATGATGCAGGAACCGTTATCTGATAAAGCCACACTACGGCACAGGAACGTGTTATCTGATTAGGTCATAACGCTTGCCATCTAATTAGACAAGCGATATTCCTCCAGCCCCTGATAAGGCATACGGAGTTCTCAAAACAAATCAAACCTATGACAACCTGGGAAAAACCCTGCGGCCATTGTTTTGATTTCATCGAGAACTTCAGCAAAAGAATGTGCTAACGACCAAGTCGTATGACATCCTTATTGACGTATCTATGTCCATCCTTACGTCAATCTCGGCACCTTAAAGGTATAAATATTACCGATATTGCCCTATGCAAACACACGCGGTGGTGACGAGATCGGAGCAGCCAGACTTGCCGAAGCCCAGAGCAGAGCAGACCCCGCTGGCGCAGCCCCGCCTTCCTGACGCGCTGAGAACGACACGCTGCCTTTTCTCCTGCCGAGAAATCCAGCTCCGGCGCTTCCGGGTAGCCCTCGCAGGCAGCCTGGAATATCGAGACCAGAGACGAGAGATACCATCCCTCATTCATCCTAGATTCCAGGTACAGAACTGAATAACCCCTCGCAGAGAATTCTTTAGTCAGTCACTTGGCAAAACAAACTTAACTTAAACTGCTACTTTCTATTCCCGCCCACGTATTAGGCTTAGGTCAGGTACACGGGGTAGGTGTAGTTAGAAACACCAGTTGAGTACGATTAGTCAAATGTATATATGTATGTATCTATTTTATTCATTTTAAACCTTCATATGGCTTAGAAACCATATCAATGTTTTTACAGTATTATTTTATACTTCTGCTTTTAATGTATGCACTTTACTTAACCATAAGTATTGCAATAATATCGATCCATTTCTCTTGTACGAGAAAAGAGACTGATCAATAAATACCATCTTTTATTGAACACGCCCGTCTCTTCCTTTTCTCTACAATCTGGTGAGACTAAGAATGCACGTACTGACTGAGTAAAATAAGTCGTCTTTTGTTTTCACACGACTCTAGAGATACACTCTTGATTAGGGGAGAGCAAAGTTGTCATGTTCTATGGTTGTCAGAAACTAAATCCCTTCTGGTCTATCCAGGGAGGTTCAACTCCTCCTTGCCTATTCGAGAAAGTTTCTAGTGAACTCTGAGCTAGCTGGCAAACCCAAAACTTTAAGTCTAATATCGACAGTAGTAGACCTAGTTAACGTCTGGTCTAGGCCTATACTATTGAAGGTATTATTCCAATGCACAGAGCCTATTGGGATAATAGGAACTACACTACACAGCAAAGTAGCAGCCAGCAAGGCTCACCCACCCATATGTCAGGATAATGAAGACCAAATTAGACACCCCGATAAATAAGAAAATCGATATAGGATAAACGACCCATCTCTCGGGAAAGAAAAAAGGAAAGAAAAAAAGGCCATAGAACTAAACTAAGGCAAAATAACAAACCCCTCCCCAATCCCCCCACCCTGCACCCCTGCAATGGCTACGGCCCAACCCCACTGGCAGTGTGCCTGTCGCCCCGGTACTGGTCCTAAAAGAAGGAAAAAGAGAAAGAGAAAGTGGAGGAGGAATTATCAAACAGACCCCCGGTCTCCCGTACCCCCCACCAGTAGCAAACTGCCCCTACACGGATCCAGAATAACACAATGCAACGATTAAAATCAGACGGGGGGAGCTTGTAAGAACCACCCAACTCGCGCGCCATTATAGGTCACAAATCCCGTATCAAGTGAAGTTATAGTTCAAACCCATCCAGTCAAAGTCAACCCTGGCCGCTGCGATTCTTCATGCAAGCCCTGTCCGCTCGATCCGCCATTCCAATGAGTGTATCAAAATTTTGGGAAAGTTCAGAGTCAGTACGGAAGGATTGAAGCCAGGATAATAGTACACAAAGTCTAAGAGTCAAACGATGTTTGCTGTCCACCAAAGATAGGTCTCTAGAGCGTATTTGAGCCATCCAGGTAACAAAGGGAGAGGTAGCAATCCTACAGTCACTGGAGAATTCGCTCCGACATATAAGATCATCCACATCCATCTGGGGCGGCAGCAGCATAGGGCAGGATGTACATTCGATAGTCCCGGGCTTGCTAGCAGTCATTCGGGGAGCGACAAAAATTACCAAGTCTGGCTTCAGCGCGGGGCCCTCCGTCTCAGACACTTTTTGCTCCGCGGGTAAAACAGCTCGTTCCAGAACCAACAAAGGGTCGGAGTCCGGTCCCCGGCAGATGATATCAACCGTTACGACCATCCTCCGGATGATGGCGGTGGCCTGTGAATGGAGCTCCCCAATGGCGGCCATTACCGTATGCAGCGTCGGTATACATTCCACCCGCTCCATCGCCCCTCACGAAGCGACCGAGCAGGTCTCTGAACCCCGGAGGTCGACTACTCCGGGGCACCAGACACAGGCAGATCCAGTGACAACTGTGGGCACTCCCAAAAGCGCGATCTCAACACCGTCGCCGCCAGCGAGGAACCAAGCCCATCGACCCCGGGAGCCCAACGGGGCCTCCGGGCAGCGGATCCCCGACCACAGCAACCGATGCGTCACGGCGCCGCAGCTGCGAGATAAAACTGCCACCAGTCCACCATCCAAAACGGACAAGAAACACTCCAATTCGGGAGACCGGACGCCACCCACGTCCCGCGGCCGATGTTATTCAACTCCAACCCGGCTGGGTGAGAAATCGAGGCCCCGGCTTCAACTCTGGGTTAGGCCGAGAATGGGACACGGCGTATCTTCGTCCTGAAAGCAGCTAGAAATTCCGGGATTGCACCTTTAGAGTCAGGAACACCTCAGCTGCATAGGAGTCCGGTGAGAAATCAGGATAATCAGTAGGATTTATGAGCAACTGACGGAGGTCGACGGAGCCGGGAGCTTATGCGGCCATCTTGGTTGCTAGCGTAGCTCCTCTCAGTGGACAGTTCTTAACCCCTTCAGCGCTAATGACAAGGGTAACTCGTCATGGAGTTTCCATTGATTTCAATGGAAAGTCAATGGAGGTCCATGAACACCCTTAGCATCGAAGTGGTTAAAAGATCGAATAGTGGTGCCATGTATTGGAGGAATGTATGAAGTTACTACGCATACATTTACAACGCAGTACTTTACATCACGTTTGTTACAACGTAAGTCGTTACCACGACTTGTGCTGGAGGGAGCTGGGTTTAGGAATAGTATGATTTACTATTCCAACTTCAGTCTACATACAGTAGGAAAGGTGTTGGACGAGTAAATCATACTATTCATTAGGTTAGAGAGCCATCCAGCGCAAGTCATTGTAACGACTTGCTTTGTAACGCCCGCGATGCTAAGGCTTTGTGATGCAATGCCCGCGTTGTAAAGGATGTTTCCCATATTGAAGCAACTCAACTTACACTAAATCGTACCGGTGAATTAAAGATTTATAACATTAAATTAAACAGAGAACATTTCGGCTACTTTTTCCTATCTGAGCTGCTATGGAACAGCTTCAAGATTATACGTCTCTGCATGAAAATAAACACCCTACTTCTGAGCAGGTAAGATTTAAACACACCATATCCAACACTATTCTTGAAGGTAATTATTTGACACTGGCAGCAACACCAGAGATTTGCCATTTAAATTTGTTTTTATACATTGAATTTTGAAAGGTTTTTATATCTGGTTTCCCTGGGGAAGTTCAAAATGTGTGTTCTCTTATCCACGGGAAGCAGATTTTGCACAAACTTGCAAAAGGTAAGCTCTAACTTAAACAAGGCTCAGCAGAGCAAAAAAATCCTAGCTCACTGCACTCGGAATACATTTTGAGACAAGAACTTGACCTTGGTTCTCACACAGTAACACAATAAACAGCGAAAGAGATAAAAGTGTGTGATAGGTCCGTAGCTTGATCAGTGTGACTGTGAGCCTGAGATTTGCCGATTTTTATCACTATTGATCCAGCTGAAAATATGATGCAATAAGCCAGAAAAAGAAAGAGGTTCATGGGACATTGAGAGTGAAGATGGTTATGGGGCTGTTAAAGGTAGAAATGAAATAAAAACAGTATGTTGAAAAATAAACATACTCCAACACCTTGGTATTGGTAAAGTCTAAGCCCATTTTCACAATTCTCTCCAGAGGTAATAGAGCTTTCTAGTGGAGTGAGCAGTGAAATGAAACAAATCACTGGTTATCATACCAATACAGTGCAACCAATATGGCTACACATGAAGCCACTCAACCCTTTGATGTTAGTTTAGTAGGTTTAATTATACGTTCTGAAACAAATCAATGTAGCTCAATGTAAGCAAAATCGTACATTCAAATGTCATTAAGAGATGTACCCTGTATAGTACAAAACAAACGACTAACTCTAAGACAATGATGCAGGCAATCAAGAAGAAGAAATGAAGGTTGAATTGAAACAGATCATTCTATTTGACAAGCATGAGTAACCTAACGTTCCCTACACTACCTTGATAAGGGGAACCCTAAACTGAAAGCTGTAAGGATGTAATCAAATAACAAAAAAAAAAGGTGTCGGCCATCAGAGTCTTCTGTAGAAACACTCTGACGTTGTGTCAAGTAGCTTAAAGCCATGCAAACACAAGCATAGATCTGCTCTTAAGGAAACAAAAGATGGACTCTCTCCCTAACTAAACACGGCACAAAATATCATCTGCAGTCAAAGTGTCACTCTCATGTGACTTCTCCTTTAGAAATTTCAATAGCTTTGGCACTACAGGAGACTTTCAGCACCTTTTCTAGCTATATAGCAGATTATCTCTCCTCATCCTTGGCCATTCCTCTCTCATGGGAACTCTTCTCCTCGCTCTTTACCGCGATTTCCTCGGTCGACTCCTCCTTCTCATGATTTGCTTTCTACTAAAACAAAACTCCTTTATTCTAAATAATGTGGCTCTTCTACACAAGTCAATAGGAACAAACTCAGCAGCATACATTCCACAATGAAAGCTAAGCTTTAATTACATTTCGAGTCTTAACGTAAGCGGCAACAGAACTAATTTCTGCCCGAGGCCAAGTATTGCTAAGCTAACATGCACAGGGTTACAAAATATGTGCACCTTTTTACACATGGATAATGTAATGAATTATAATCGTCTTAGTGTGAATGCATTTGCACATGATTAATTCAAATTCCGCGTACACATGTTAAACATTAGTTACATGCATCATAATGAAATATCTCCCAATGTGACATTTCATGTTATTTTGTCCTGTCACGTTAACACAGAAATTGTCACGTAACTTTCTAATCACACAAAATAGCTTTTAGTGTAAAATACTTCTTTTAGTACATTAGTTACAACAGAGTATATTTGAGTCCTGAATATGCCTGAGTATGATGCACTCCTACATTATCTCCAGATGGGATCAAGATTACACTTCTTCAGTAGCTTTCGAAGCAAATATACCCCTGTGTGGTATACATTTACTGTACAAAGGGCCGGATGTGCTTCGTATTTTAACTAACGCCAACTGCCCAAAATGGATTTTCCTATGTACCATCCCTATTTTGCGAGTCGGTAAGCCATTCGCAAACAGGAAGGGGTCCCCAAGGAACCCATTTCCTTTCTGAATGGTAGGTGCCAACATGTATTCACTGCTACTGTACAAAAAGGAAAAGAAAACTTTACATTTTTATTTTTGTAATGCATCCTGTTTTCCATTAAGGAAAATGGGCTGCATTTCCAAACAAAAACTGCTTCATTTAAAAAGCAGTCACAGACATGGTGGTCTTCTGATCCTAGCAGTTCACCATCCCTTTTGTTGCTGAGGATTCCCAATGAGTAGTGATGAGGCACGTCCCTTGCAACCCATTTGGGAATCACAAACAGTGTCTAAGAGACTGTTGTACATCAGGTTTTTGTGACTCGCAAATTGCGAATCTGTAAAAATTAAAATGTGCTAGTCACAAAACACGACAGTCGTACATGTGGCTCAAAAAGTGTTACAGAACTTAGAACATTTGCTACTGCAACTCTGTCCCTGATTGTACATTTGAACCAATCAATCATGTTTGTAGAGCGCACTACTCACCCTTGAGTGTCTCAAGACACTGGGGTGGGTGTGAGCAGCTCTGTTGAGGTCATTGAGGTCCTTCCTTAATTGGTGCAGTGTCAGGCTCCGTCGGAGGTGAAGGGGGAATTAGTTCAAGGTCTTGGCTGCAAGGTAAAAGAAGGATCTTTCACCTCAGCTGTTCTGGTCCAGTAGAAGCGTGGAATGGTGGCTAGAGAGAGGTCAGCTGAGCGGAGGTTTCTCTCGGGGCATGGAAGGAGATGAGGTAGTTGAGATAATTTGTGATTTCCTCTTCCAGAGTACCGTGACCAGCCACAAATCACACAGTGGAGGCAGGAAAGCAACATTAGAAGGTAGCAGTAGCGGCCAGACTCTGTCCATATTAGAATTGGGTGGTGGAAGAACCCATCTAACCCTCTCCAGGCCATTCCTCTCCAGCCTGTGTGCAGTAAACGTTAGAGATTGGGGATTTCCTGAATTTCCTGAATCCTGAGAGAAGGAACTAGTTATGACCATCAAGGCATCCTTGGATTACCAAGGATTACCTTCCCTGAGGTGAGCAAGTATCCTTCCAACAAGAAGGGATTCTGAGGATTTCCTTGCCAATACTACATGCATGGGAACCGGAGACAAGATGATATCCTTTGTTTAATACAGGACTTGCCTATTCTACAGTAGGCAATCTTTGGGATTCACATGGTGTCTTTTGAAGCCCAAGATTCTACGTAGGCTGCCACACTGCAGAGTATGCTGGGTGTTCCCCAAGTGTAATTGGTCTTTGATAGCTGTTGTTTCTATCAGGCAGCTTTGCTGAACCACCATGAGGAACAGGAACATAATTGTTGTGCTTATGCCACCACACTGAAGCTCTCAATTGTCTTGCCATTCTTCTGCACGCATAATTTCTGTCCAGTATTTGAGTGCAATTACCAACACCAGTCGACCGAGTCATGGAAATAGTCAGGTCATGATAGGGTTTAGGACTGATTAGAGACAATGCCTCCATTCAGGATTAAATTGAGGGCCTTTAAAAGTTGCATATTATTGACTGCAATCCCAATGAGATAGCTCATAGATTGAATGTATGCTGCAGTGATCTGTGTGCAACCTACAGGTCACAGGCCCAGTGCTAGTAAGATGACTTGGTGAGTTAATGTACCTGTTGCACAATAGTGTGTGTGTTTAGATCTCCATGTGTAAACTCAAGTTTAATTAATTTTTAAGTTTTATGTTATTTGATATCACAGGAACCTAAATCAATGAATATGCAAAGCCAGTATTCTGTCAGTAGGACCATCATATGCTTAATGCTGTTGCGCATGTTACTGTGAGTGAATCAGGTCCAGTTAAACCAGAAGTACAAAAAACAGAACATGATGAGGAGGGGTGGGGATAGAATCATGGATGAACTTCATCAAGCTATCAGGTCTGAATGATAGTCCGTATTTATTTGGACTGAACCCTAAAGCTGAAGGAAATGCTGAGTGGTAACATTACCACCTCTCCCGCGTATTACCTTCAGATTCAGCACTTAAATATTAAGTAACGGTATGTGGGGTTTAGAACGAATGAAAATCAAAACCTTTTGAAACTTTGCAGGCTTTGCGAAGCGTGTAGGTTGTAAAATCAATCAAGCATTTTGGAACACAATACGTTTTGTCTTACCTGATCCTCTGCCATAGCTAACCAAAAGGTTAGCTAAGCATTTAAACTAGCAGACACATTGCATATGTTCACTTGTATTGGTTCCTCACATCTTTGAGCATGATTTTACTTTATTATATTAAAAAATATTTACATTCATACCCTGTCACCATTACAAAATGACTATCCACAATATATCAGGAATTACTACCATTAAACCAGGGACAGCATAATGCCAGGGTGGGTGCTATCATGCAATTTATACCCCCACATATCATACATTACCACCATAACTCAGGGATCAATGTTAGATTAGGTGTGGATATCATTCTGCCACGGATGGCAACAACATGTCAAGAATTAATGTAATTGTGCAGAGGATTTCCACAATAGAACAACACTTGCCATTATACTTCCAGAACCACAAATTCCTGCAATATCCTAAGCAATTAACCTGTTTGCCAGGGATGGACACTATTCTGTAATATATGCCCACACTATGCTAGAAATTGTTACCAAACCACCAGGAATGCCATTATGTGATGGACTGTCACAATTGTGCCATGCATGCAAACAATATGTCAAGAAGGGCCAACATTTTGCCAGTGAGAGTCACGATCGTAACATGTATGTCCAAAGGGTCTGTGAATTACTACCATTATGAGAAGGCTAGCATTGTGCCAGAGATTGAGAAATTCATAAAATGGACATCCACAGTATACCAAGAATCACTACCATTTTACCTGACCTTCATGGTTTTCCACAAGTTACCAAGGAATACCGGTATTATGTGAGCACCTTCATATTACCAGGAGCACCCGGATGGATGAAATGAAATGAAAAAGAAATTTATAGAGCGCTCTGTGGCCAAGCGGCTTCCTGGCGCTAATGGATGCTTGCAAGTTGCTGAAAAATACCACCAGTAAGCGAGGGCCAGCATTTCAGTAGGGGTGGGCCTCATGCCTTGTATACCAACAGGTTGGCCAAATAATATCACCATTGTACCACAGCCAGTGTTTTACCAGGGTGGGGTTCATCACACGGCACATGCAAGTTGCTAAGAAACACCATGATTATGTGAGGGCCATCATTTCACTAGGAGCAGACAAAGAGTATCATGTCATGGATGCTCAATTATGCATTGTTCAGAATTCTACTAGAGTGTTCAGAAGACATTCCAGTCAAGCACACTCACACATTTATTTACACACAATCACAAACAAACAAGTGCACACGGCACATGCAAGTTGCTAAGAAACACCATGATTATGTGAGGGCCATCATTTCACCAGGAGCAGACAAAGAGTATCATTTCATGGATGCTCAATTATGCATTGTTCAGAATTCTACTAGAGTGTTCAGAAGACATTCCAGTCATGCACACTCACACATTTATTTACACACACTCACAAACAAACAAGTGCACACAAGGAAAACACACAGAATTTTCTTTTTTATACTTACCTACTTCCACTCACTCAGCTCCTGATCTGCCTTTCTCCCACATGCCACACACAGCTGAGTTGCTGCTACTGCTGGCAAAGGTCCATCAGAGCCCCTATGATGGGAGTGTTTCTGGACAGCTTGGAAGGGGGGGCTCACCGGCAGAGTTGGGGAGAGTCTGGGTGGTCAATAGTTGTCTTGGGCTAAACCACAGCTCGGCCTTGGCTAGATTCTAGATAAGGCTGATGCAAATGATGTCATGCAGTGGGATTAATTTTTTATTCTTATACTAAAAAAAGTAGGAGAGAGGCAGTAGTTTTTCCCTTTGTGATGCAGGAAAAGGTGAGTTCCCTGCATTACAAAAGGTACTGAATTTTCCGTGGCAACATGCTGAGGCGTTAATACTCAATGTCTCCATTGAATGCATCATCACAATTGTCCACTATGTGGTACGACTGAGGTGAAACCTACAAAGATAGCTCTAGCAGACCTTGTTAGAGCAGGAATTGCTGGGAGCGGTAGTCGATAAACTGCTGCCACCTACCTTTAGCCTTCCATGAGTGCACTTAGCACATCAACTGCACCATCCCAGACACAAAGAGGTGGGGTTTTAAAAATGAAAGGCTGATTGCTCCTGCTAGACATGATTTTCACTGTGTACAGCACAGTCAATGTATGCATATGCTGCTCATATTCTACACCTGTGTTTCTCTAAATCACTCATGTCTTTTCCTAACTACTTTCACAAGCACACACATATGCTTTTTCCCTCTAATGAACTCTCTGTTCTCTGTATTTCACTAATTCCCCAAATATGACATATATACATTGGATCCAGAGGAAGAGAAAGCCCATCATGGCCGCTTTGAGCTGATGCTCTGTGTTGAGCCTTCGCCCCGACTTACAGAGCGGGCATCCCGCTGCGCTCTTTTCGCGCCTAGAACGGTGTTTGTGCGACTGAAATGCAGGCTGATTGCGACGGCATCCTTGTCACCCTTCTCCAATCGACATCTCGGAGAGATGAGCCTCAATGTTCCCCCGACGAGGAGGCTAAGATGGTGTTTGCCGAGTGGAGAGGTCTTGCACAGTGCCATGGGATCTGCATCGTGAGGCTGCCGGCTTCCGTTTTCGCCCAACCAGTAATTCCCCCTTCTCGGGTCCACCTCTTGACTGGGGGTAGCTCACTGCGATGACGAGCAGCAGGACGAGCGGGACTCCAAGAGGGAACACCGAGTCCAACAGAGGTGAGACCTCCCTTGATGCAGGTGAGAAGGGGCACGCTACCACCTTATTGAAGTCTGGGCGTTTTTAATCAATTTGCACTGATACCGCCATTTAATTTTTAAGAATCAAATGGGAGACTGGCCTTTCCTGCCCTGTAAAGTACTGTTGTACTCGGCACACTCTCAGTGTGGTAAAGGTTCCCAGGTAGCCTGACCCCAACATGACTGGGGTGACTTTTTTCCCCCTTGCTGAACTTTTACTTACACGACACTCCCAGGTCTGTGCCTGACCTCAAGAGGTCATCTGGAACTCTTTTGGACCATGGCTCCCCCACCCCAGCACTATTCTGACAATCCCTGAGTACACTTGATCTCTATCCTGACAGTGGAGTCTGAGCATTATGTCCGACGCCCGGTGGAGGTTCTCTGTTCAGCTAATGAGGAGATCCGCCTTGGTTCATCCCCTGACTGTCACCTGCCCAGCTGGACCTTGCGGTAAAAAAGGGGGTGGTGATGGATGGAACATCTGAACTGGGGTGGCAGAGTGGGCTAAAGAACGGTGATGGATTAAACTCAGATCTGTTGAGTGGGTGTGAGTGTTAGATTGGTTCAGATGCTCCGTCCATCACCGTCCCCTTTTGTACCGCAACTGGACCTTGGGCACAGTTTCTCCCCTTCTCCCTGTCTTGCACCCCCCCATCGTATTTCTGCTGTTCTGCTTCTCCCTTGTCTCATTTCTACCCATCTTTCTGACTGTTGCCCATTGGAGCTTCCTTGAGAGCTATCGGGGAGACTGACTTTGGATTACCTCCTCAGCCTTCACCCACCCATTCAGTCTTTGGACTGACTTTCCCCTTGCCCCCTTTTCCGTTTTCCCCCTCGTCCCCTCCCTTCTCACTCTCCCTCTCCCCCTTCCCTCTCTACTTGTATCTCCTTCTCTCCCTTTAATGTGCCTCTTATATTTGATTAAGCGTGTAATTGTTATCATTGTTGACCTTATGTAAATCGCTCTGATACCTACGGGTCTAGCCAGCGCTATATAAAACTGTTCAAATAAATAAAATACGATTTGTCATTTATAACAAAACATACACTGAGGAGATGAACTAAATGATCATCATGAGCCTGAAACATGCCATCGCTTCATCTTCCAAGATCAAAGAACTCTATATCTATTATCTAGTTTTATTTTCTGGTGTTATTTCCACATCTGATTTTCAGAATAATTTAGCACGACCCACTCCAGATATGATTATAAATTTTGATAAGCACAAGAATCATAGTTCTGCTTGGGCCATATAATACACTATTTAAATATTTTTTTTTGCTAGGTAAATAACACTTTACTAAACGTTCTATGCACTTATGCTGAAGAGCATGCATTTTAAAATTTAGCATGACTCCAAAGTATTCCTGTGTCTTGGTGACAAGATCACTATTTGATATTTTATGCTGACTTTATGAGACTGACTGCACACTTATATGTACACATTGTATCTCTGAAGAAGACAGAGGGGCTATGCCCCCCTAACTAAACATGTGTGAGCTAGATCAAGGCAACCTGTGTGGTTATGAATAAAGACATATTGGAGCTGTACTTGGTGTTCTTGCAAGGACAATCTGTGTGTATGTTCGGACTTAGCCCCTTTTTTCCATCCTCAGAATTCTCCAGAGGGGCAAGGCTGCAGGCTGTATCTGACAATAACTTCCACAAAGCCAGATATCTTTTGCAAAGGGGGTGCTGAAATGGATTTGCAGCTGTGCAGAAGTTTTATGAGGGAGAAATCTGTTTCTTCAGCCCAGCAAAATCAGGCGTTGGCCAGATAGGATTGGGATAGGCTTGAATAGTTGGTCAACGTCCATATATATATATATATGTAGTTATAGTTAGGACCTATTATCCATAGGAAAACCGCAACATTCTATAGCCAATAACTTTGGCATCGATTGATGAATCTTCTTGAAATTTTCCAAACTTTTGGCCAGCTCAGTTCCGCTCCTTCCCTGAAAGTGGGGGTGATTGGTGAAGCGGGTCCGAGAAAAAAGGAGGGTCCCAAAACTAGTTTTGCCCATGCAATTTCTCATAGGACCTTTAGCCACGGCTACAGCTCGAAAAGCTGAACGGAATTACACCAAATTTGGCAGAGAGGTAGTCCTCAGTTCCGACTTGTGCCTTTGGCATATCTGGTGTCAATCTGTTCAGTAGTTGTTGAGAAAATTACGGTTAAAGTCATTTATATATCTATTAGCGCGGAGGACTCGCGGATTTGGTCAGAAACATCGCCTATCAAGGCAAAATATTTAAGTTATAAGAGCTGGAAACAGTGCTAAAATATACTTTTGCCGAAAACATTTCTTTTGCAATGCATGGGGCACGTGACGTACTACTTACACGAGAAAAACTACATTGTATTCACTTGAACAGCATGTAGCACACTGCTGTAGGAGCGGCCACGTGGCGCTTGGCAAATTAAACAAACGCACCAAGATTAAGTGATTTGCACAGAACCAAAAGTTACAAAGTCAACTTGAACGATCTAAAAAAGCCGGAAAGCGTGCTTAAAAACAGCATTGCCAAATCGAACATAAATTTGCATTTACGCGGTACTTAAAGATTGTTCAGATTAATTAATTTAATTACTCTTTAAAAAAGTGCTCACCTACGAAAAAGTGGATATGAACACTCTCAATGGCTGTGACTGCGAAATAGGAAAAGTTCGAGAAGGTTGGCAGCTTATAAATGCTTTGCAGAAGGATGATTGGTTGAGTATGAACTCACTGGGTGTGAGAACTGTGATTGGGCATGTTGTAATTGAGCATGCGCAAATAAAATGAAATACGTTAGGGGTACATAGCCAGATGGTGGGACGTATTTTGCGCATGCGTAACATTAACAGGCATGCGCTACCACAAACATGCATGCGCAAAGTGAAGGCAACTCCTACGGGGTACATACATAGATGGAGTTCGGATGTCCCCGTGGTCTTGAAGTGGTTTCGGGCCCTCCTCCATAAAATATTAATATATAATTAGCCATGCCCCGGGGGCTGGGGACTCCGGTGCCCAGAATTGGGCATGGTAGGGGGGGCCACACGGCCCACTTCCCATAAAAAAATTAAATATGTATACTTCGCTTATTGTCATTGTACCATAAGCGAACCCTTCCGATCACGAGCTGAAGGCTAATTGGCTGTCAAGTGGTTGTCAACATTCGGAACTAGAACCTGTTGGCAGACATTTTATGTCTCAGTACAAGGGAGGCTGAAGAAGCGTGTGAAATGTGTGATTAAAACATGAAAAGGGGGAGGGTAGACACAACCTGATCCTCTAGGTCTCCTCAGGGGGTCCCACAAGGTCTCCCAGGCCCCCTATTGTTTGAAAAATCACCGGGTGCGCGTATGATCTGCACATTCAAGCGATATTTTTTTTAAAAAAAGACGTAGGCTTCCACGTGTCTTTGGTAATTTGCATTCTTTCAACTGTTTAGAGGAGATGCAACAGTGATGTATCCAGGATCCACCACTGAGTAAGAAAAGGTAACGATAACACTATTTACCTGCTAGGTGAATTTCTACCCATAGGATAACAGTGATGTCCTTTTTAAGAAAGTTAAAGAAAATGAGTCACGTTATACGTGCATCTCGCGTATGTGCAAGGCGTCACGCGCAAGTCGCATGCAACCGCGTGGGAAAAGTTGTACCCGTCGCACACCCTTCGCAGATCCTAGACAGCGACCCTAAAATGGCGGACACCTTTCGCGCAGTAAATGAAAAGGGTGTTCGTAGGGTGCGCAACTGCAAAAAAAAGAAAAAAATATTAAAAATAATTTAAGTATATTATAAACAATATAAAATAATGAAAGAAAATGTATATAAAAACATTTTTATACAAAAAATGTGTAATGTAATTTAAAAAATAACGTAAAAATAAAAAGATTAAAAAAATTAGTTAGAAAATATAAAAAAACAATAAAAATATTTATAAATTAGCATTTAAAAAATCTTTGAAATTCACTGAAAAAACAGGTTTCAGATAAGTTATAGTTTGGAATTACCATTTAAAAAACCTTAGAAATTCACTGAAAAAAACATAGGTTTCAGGGGTGTTATAGTTAGCTGGACATTTCACTCATATAAAACTATTGAGATTTATAGTTAGTTGTACTAACTATAACTCGCGCGCCCGCAATCCACTGCTGATGATGTCACATATTACATCATTCATGACATGGTTTGTGACATCACTGCAGTGGATTGCGGGCGCGTGAGTTATAGTTAGTACAACTAACTATAACGGGGGAATTTCAATGGTTTTATACGAGTGAAATGTCCAGCTAACTATAACAGCCCTGAAATCTATGTTTTTTCCAGTGAATATATATATATATATATATATATATTACCTACTGGCGGTCGCCAGTAGGTATATATAGTTAGGATTTTTTCTCTATGGGATTTTTGAAAATTCTACGTCTAATAACTTTGGCGTTTGTGGACGGAATTGGCTGAAATTTTCAGGAAAATGGAACATTTTGTTTCTGAGCAGCCCCTGAAAATTTGGGGGGGGGTTCGTCAAGGGGGGGCCGAGAAAAAAGGGGGGTCCCAAAACGTGTTTTTCCAATGTTAATTTCCTTAGGGCGGTTGGCCTCACTTTTAGCCCGAACGGCTGAATGGATTTGCACGAAACTTGGCAAAATTGTAGGGACTGGTAGCCCGATGTGCCTTTGCTAGGTCTCAATATATGTGATCCAGTGGATTTTGAGAAATTAACGTTCAAAAAAAGATATATATCTGTAAGCGCGCTCCGGGCAGTGCTCCGGTTCGCGTACTTGACGCGTAACGGAACTTCGCGTAGCGAAGCTGATTGGCTCTCCGGTGTCTGTCAACATTCTAAACAGTCCGGAGCGGCCGCCATCTTGTCTCTTGGTAGGATCGAGAGACAAGAGGAGGCCAAAACAAAGGGGGAAATGACCATAAGGGGGCATAGTAGATCCTCCCTGTCCCCCTAGGTTTGATTTGGAGGCTTTAAAAGGGCCCCACGGGGCAAAAAAAAAAAAAAATATAGTTTTTTTTTGCGTGGGTAGCGCCCGGTTCGCGAACCGGGAAGCGGTCTGGGGAGCGTACTATAAGGAAAAAAGAATGATAGACTTTTCAAATATTGTATGTTAATTGATTGTTTGTTTTGTTGATTTTTTTTTATTTCTTTATTTTTTAAGCAATTATTTATTATTGTGATTGTGTTTCAAAATTTAATAAAATGTCTAACATTTCACAGTCTGAAATGTCGTTATTTTCATTGAACATAGCTTGTAATGTTTGAGTGTGTAAAATGTCCTCATTTTCAAGGAGGGCATCTACTGATTCCACACATTGCAGTAGTTCTTGGTCCCAAGTTTCATCCATAAATTCAATCTCATTTGGATCAATGATTTCTGGGTTGGACTCTGGAAGGACAATTTCAAATGAAATTTTTTGTTCGCTTTCCATTTTGCCTGAAATTTGCATAAAAAAATATATATTAGTAGAGGTAGGGCACTGTTGGGATTAATTTTAGATAGGCAGTTTTTAACAGTGAATTTATCTTTGGGCAGTGTATAGTATCAGAGTGGAAGTAGGAATATAAAAAAGTGTATGTGATTTAATGTGAGTAAATTCATAATTATACAAGAGAAGCCTAACTCCATCCATAACTATAACAGAGAAGTCTATCTAAATTTATAAGTACTACAGAGGGATAGTATATAACTAACAGAAAAAGTTTACCATATTAACTTAAAGTGCACAATATACTTCCGTTTTTAAAATAACAACTTACCTTTAAAAAGAAGTTGAAGTTATTAATGAAAATCCTATTGAAATGTACACCAGGAAGTAGTAGTCAAAATGGCTGTGTTTCCTTCTCTTCCTTTATATATATTCGGGTACATAACCAATCAAATGTCAGGTAAAAAAAATAGAAAATGAAAGTAACATTTTAATTGGTTGTCAATTCCAACACTTCAGATGTGTTTTGTGAAGTAATTTACCTCAGGGTATTTAGAGAGGTCTACAGGCTAAATGGCTAAATGGAATTCCAACCAAATTTGTGAAAATGGTAGGGATTGGTATGTAGTATGAGCAAATCTATATTTGGTGAAAGTGTCTCAAGGGTTTCTTCTGTAAATTACTTTCCCACCTTTTTTAATGGAGCGCTTCCCGGGGAGCGCCCCGGTACGCGCACTGGCGAGCGCCCCGGTATGCGAACCAGCAGCGTTACGGGAGTCCACCATTTTGTGTTTCAGTCGAATTAAGATACAAGATGGAGGGCAAATAATGTTCAGAATGGGTAGAAGGGGGTACGGTAGACGTATCTTGACACACTAAGTTTTATGAGGGTGGCTGAGGAGGCCCATATGTGCGGGAAAAAAACATTTTTTTAAGAAATTTCGCGCGGTTAGCTTCCGGTTCGCGTACCGGGTAGCGCTCCGGGGAGCGTACTTTGTTGAAAATTAGTGAAAAAAGTTAGAGTAAAATAATAATTGTGAGTGATCAGATGTAGGGTAGCTCTGAGAAGAGCTTTTGGGTTTATGGTACATTTAGGTACTTATAAGTAGGTACCAATGCACAGTCTTAAATTCAGAATGAAAACTCTGTTCCCTTCATCTGAGAAGTGAACTCCATCTCCTCTGTAGATATCTTGCATGTATTAACGCAAGTTATTGTTGTACATGGAGCCCATTCCATGGTCTCTCATGTAAGCTGAAACAGATTTGTTTACATGCTTCCTCGACTTAAAGTGGAAGAGGAACCTCTGGTTATCTTAGTTAATGGGGTTCCGACAAAGAATAAGAAAATATGGCAAGATTTAGTGGATGTTAGGAAAGTCAAAAAGGCAACATTGTATTTGAAAAAAAATAATAAGTACTATAAGAATGTATATGTTGCAGAAGAGGAAGTAAGTGAGGAAGAGGATAGCGATTTGTGTGCTGGTCAAATTGAGAAAGTAGAACCCTCTACTAGTGAAGAAATATATGAACATTATAGTGTTCATCCTTTGCATTCCAAGGAAGTCATGGGGAATGCTATTGAGTTGTTTCAAATGAAACAAGCCAAAGGGAGTCCCATTAGTGTTTGGGAGGAAAGTTTGGAAGCTCGGTGTTTCCCACAGCTTTTTCCAACAGGTCAGGGAGGAAGATATGATGAGCGACCTCATCAAATTCCTGCTTCTGAATACCGGACTTTGCGATTGTATGCAGGAGATGCTAGGTTTCGACAATGTATTCCCTATTTGTTTCATCTTCTGTTTGAAAGCGATCTGTCTGGACTGTCATATGCAGTGAACCACATCTTGAAAAGTGGTATACACATGCAAAACATCTCGGCAAGTGACTTTATGGATAAAGTCAATGTCCAAGACAGTATTTTGGATTGTCACCTGATTAATCTCATGGCGTGTCAGCGTGGTACTAATGAGTACTGGTACCGTCGTCATGGTGATTTAAAATGTATGCTGAGGAACTTAGGAACTCCCACATGGTTCCTCACTCTGAGCTGTGCCGAGTATGGCTGGGAAGACTTACTTGAATTTCTATGAGAGGCAAATGGAAACATTGAAATCATCGAATTGAAGACACCCGGAGAACTGTGCTCTTTGGATCCTGTCAATGTATGCAGGTACTTCAATCATAGATTTGAAGCTATGATTTCTTTCATCATGAATAAGAAGAATCCACCTCTTGGAGAGGTGTTGGATTTCTTCTGGAGAAAGGAGTACCAAGCAAGAGGTGCTCCTCATATACATATGCTGCTGTGGATCAAGGATGCACCTAAATTTGGAACGGATCCAGAAGACTCAGTGATGAGTTTCATACAACAGTATTCTACGTGTGCTGTTCCAAACGCAAAGGAGAAGAAAAGCCTAAGAGAAAAAGTTCTACGTTTCCAAAGCCATCGTTGTGGAAAGTACTGTCGTCGTAAATTCCGAAACAAGGACAAGTTCTACACCAAATGTCGTTTCGGCTTTCCACGACCGGTGATTTCTAAAGGAAGAGTAAACAGTTTGATGTCTTCGCTGCAACATAATGTGATGAAGAAATCACCTAAAAACACATACAATTTGAAGAGGAACGAAGAGTCCAAGTACATCAACGACTACAACCCAGTGATTTTGTCCATGTGGAATGCTAACATGGATATACAGTTTGTGGCTGATAACTGTATGGCTGTGGCTCGGTATGTGACATCTTACATCACCAAAAAAGAAAAGACAGAATTGAAGGATATGTGGGAGGACATTTCCAATGAAAAGAGCCTCAGTAAGAAGTTGTACAGTTTCAGTCTGAAGATGTTGTCGCATCGAGAAATCGGAGCTTATGAATGTTCTGACCGGTTGTCTTCAGCAAGTCTCTATGCCAAATCTAGGAGTATCGTTTGGGCGAGTCTTGGTCTTGCTGCAACGCGTAATCGAGTTCTGAAACCTGTGCGGGAAATTGAGTATTTGGCAGAAAAGGAGCCAAACAGTACCGACATTTTGAAGACCAACATGTTGGATACATATTATCCAAATCGAAGCAGTCACCTCGAGAATGTTTGTCTGTATGAGGTTCTACAAAATTACATATTCAAGAGGAACATCAAAGAAGATACTGAGAAAGGAGTGTATGCTGTAATTGGAAGTGAGGGATGTCTGGTCAAGCAAAGAAAATGCCACTTGGTAAACCATCGAAAATTGAGTGGCGAATCTCCTGAAAAAAAGGAGTTTTTCTATTTAGCACTTTTGCAACTTTTCAAGCCTTGGCGTGCAGAAGAGGAACTGCTTGGAGATTTCCTCTGCGAAGGATGAAGTTTACAAGAATATTCTACAAGATGTTAGAATTGGAAAAGTGACCGAGCATGGGAAAGAAGCTTTACATGCACGATTACTGTCAAATTTATATCCAGAACAAGATGTTGTGCCTGAGAATATTTTTCAGAAAATTACTGAGAAGAAATCTGGAATATGTTTGATGCCAACTCTTGCAGAATGTGCCATCTTCAACAACAAAATGTTGCATTTAGAAAACCAAGAGATTGTGAAACTGGAAGCTATTGACAGAGTAGAGCATATGAGATCAACAATTATTTTGTCTGAGAATTTGAAAACAAAATTGGATTCATTAGAGAAGACTATATCTAAAACTGCAGGTTTTGAAAAGACTCTGAATGTGTGCTTAAACTGCCGTATAATTTTAAGAAGGAATTTACATGTTGAAAGAGGTCTGGTAAATGGATCAATGGGTAATGTTGTTGATTTTGTGAAATACAGAAATAGAGATGGAATTGAATTTTTAAAAATTAAATTTGATGGCATTGAGGAAGTACAGCTAATTGGTCGTTGTTCTGCTAGATTTTTGCTTGTAAAAGACTTATATGTTCGCCGTCAGCAGTTTCCTGTTTGCTTGGCATATGCGGTGACAATCCATAAATCGCAAGGTTTAAGTGTAGACAGTGCATTGGTGAATATTGGCAGTTCTGTGTTCAAGGAGGGTATGGCATATGTGGCATTGTCACGAGTTAGAACTTTATCGGGATTGTACTTGATTGAGTGTGATGTCACAAACATTTGTGCGGATCTAGATTGTGTTAAGGAATACAATAGGTTAAGAAGAGAGTATGCGCCACATTTGCCTCAATATCCTTTGTTTGAGAAACATGTGGTAGGCCGGAAACGAAGAAATGTGACCAATACTAGGGAGGTTGTAGCAAAAAGACGAAAAGTCGATGAACCTGAAATTATAAGCAGAAACAAAAAGGATTCTGTTGAAGATGTTGTTGGTTTTCAATTTGAAAACAGTTCTGGTGTCAACTGCTATGCTAATGTAGTGGTTAATGTTTTGTTTTCTCTAGAAAATGTAAAAGAAGAGATTGTGGTCAATTCTGATCAAAGATTTTGCAGTTTGTTAAATTCTGTGTTAGAGAAATGTAGCACTGATAGAACAAAAATAGAAAGTGTGTCTGAAATTCGAAATCTGTTAGACAGATGTTCAGGTCAAACACAATTCTCTCAAAATATTCAGCAAGATTGTCAGGAGTTTTTAATGTATATGCTTGATGTATTGCATGCTGAAGGTGTAGATGTAGATCACCTGTTTGGGCTTTCTTATCAATGGCAGCATGACTGCGAGAACTGTAGGGTATCAAGTACTACTAGTGTAGACTCAGAAAGATTTATATATTTAACTTTGCCAGACAGTAAATCAGTCTCCTTTAATAAGCTAGTAAAAGCAGCTGATCACAACATGGAATGTAGCCAATGTAAATCTGAAATGATGTCAACATTATTTATACGAACATATGGCCAGTATGTCATTTTAATGTTCCAACGATGTAGGCCTGATGGAACAAAATTGACAACTTTAATTAAAAATTTTGTGGCTTCACAGTTGTCAATATCAGGAAGGACTTTTGTAACTGCAGCAATTATATATCATGACGGTCCTTCAATAACATCAGGACATTACACAGCTTATTTAAAGTCTAGAAATGGCTGGTCATTCTGCAACGATTCTGTTTTAATTTTCAAAAAAAAATTGCCGTATGACCTTAAAAATTCTTACCTGGTGTTTTTAAAACCAAAATTTTAGGGAAAGAATCTCGGGATGTGCTCTGAGGAATTTCAAGAGGTTCTAATGGCTCCTACACGATTTGGCCTTGAGGATAAGTGTAGTACAGAGACATAACTTCTTACCATAACACTTGACGTCATGGAAAAATAACTGCACTTTGAATGAGTTCAGAAAAACTGTTTCTTTTTATAAGCTAATTCAAGCAGCCAATCAAAACATGGAGTAGAGGGAATGTAAGTCTGAAATGCTGTCTACTGTTTTATATTGCTTTGTGATTAAAAGTGATGTAGAGAATTAAATAATTGTAGTAGTCATAGAGGTAGTGTAAGTCTGCTTCATAGTAAGCAGTATCAGTGTCATAGGAAATGTAGAACATGAGTGAGCAAGAAGGGTAAGATATTACGAGTCCAGGATTGTGAAAATGATCTTCAACATTTTAATTCTGAAAGTTGCGGAAATACAAAATGACGGGATTTGCTTACAAGAATTCCTAGAGTTATAAATCGCTCTTACATGATTTGGCCTTGTGGAAACGTGTGGTAGAGAGCGAGAAGTCATTTATTGTATGTAACATATTTTTCAAAACGATGGAGGTTTTCTTTCAGAAAGTGGCGGGCTGAAAATAATAACAGCACAACAGAGTGTAAGCTGTTCATAGGACATCCTTCGACGTCATGGAAAGTAAGTTAATTTTAAGGAGTTCTGAATTCTGATTTGTTATGTTGTATGGGTTTTTTAAACACAATCATTTTGATTGTGTTTTTTTTTCCCCGCTGTTATATGATGAATACCTTCAAGTCACTGTTTTTAGTGAAATTTGATACATTCTGAGAACAGCAAAAATAAACCATTTAACATGTATAATTAATTCTGTACTGTTTGTATTTATGATGTACATTTAGAACTGTGTAGGAGGCATGGAGAAGGCGAGGCTTCTGTAAGTGTCAAAGTTGTTGCATACAGTGCTCACATTCTACGTAGTCTTTCATATAATAGACTACATTTCCACAATGAGATACCTAAGCAAAGGAAACACAGGTGATATGATTGTGGAATGAGCAAAAAAAATTGCACGTTTTTCTATTATATTACCTGTGTTTCCTAACATTACACATCACATTGTGTAGATGAGGTTTAGGCCTGTTCCAGGAGACAGAGGAGGTCTGACATTTGTTAAAGAGTGCAGTGGGCATGACTCACTTCGTTGGTAGGCCTGCACATGTATTATCTCCTCTGTATTCTTCAACAAACCTAAATTTCATCTGCAACCCTGAGTAGGACTTACCTAAAACAAATATGTGGATAGGTTACACCTTATCGGCATCTTGAAACAATCATTTAAAATGTTAGGGTCAGATTTATGATGGCCGTGCGCCTCTTTTGCGCCGCTGTGGGTCACTTTTGTGTAAAAGATGCACCATGTTGCAAGATAGGTTTCAGTTCATCTCCAGCAAGATACCATCAGTTTAAAATGTATATAATTAGCACTGTGTAGGGGGCATGCAGAAGCTGAAGCTTTTGTAAGTGTCAAAGTTGTTGCATGCAGTGCTGCACTTCTGGGTACTGTTTCATATGCTGGACTACATCTGCACAATGAGATACCTAAGCAAATGAAACACAAGTGATGTGATTGTGAAATGAGCAAAAGAAATTGCACGTTTTTCAATTACATCACCTGTGTTTCCTAAGTTTACGAATGACATTGTGCAGATGAAGTTTAGGTCTGTCCACGGACACAGAAGAGGTCTGGCCTTTGTTCAAGAGTGAAGTGGACATGACTTACTTCATTGGTAGGCTTTCACATGTATTATCTCCTTTGTATTCTTCAACAAGCGTAAATTTGATCTGCAACCCTGAGTAGGCCTCACCTTAAACAAACCTCTGGAGAGGCCACACCTCATCGTCATCCTGAATTAATCATTTAAAATGTTAGGGACAGATTTATGATAGGTGTATGCCTCTTTTGCGCCGCTGTGCGTCACTTTTGTGACTCATTGGCAGTGGAAAAGATTTGCTATGAGGCGACAAAATTACAAATTGATGCATCTAGGCAGATGTGTCATGCTGTAAAAAACCCGTGCCACATGAAACCGATGCAGCAGTGATGCAAAAGATGCACCATGTTGCAAGACAGGCCTCATTTCATCTCCAACAAGATAAGAAGCTGAGTCTTCTGTAAATGTCAAAATTGTTGTATACACTGCTCAACTTCTGTGTACTCTTTGATATGCTAGACTCCATCTGCACTATGAGATACCTAAGCAAAGGCAACACAGGTGATGTGATTGTGAAATGAGGAAAAGAAACTCCACATTTTTCAATTACATCACCTGTGTTTCCTAAGTTTACGAATGACATTGTGCAGATGAAGTTTAGGTCTGTCCACGGACACAGAAGAGGTCTGGCCTTTGTTCAAGAGTGAAGTGGACATGACTTACTTCATTGGTAGGCCTTCACATGTATTATCTCCTGTGTATTCTTCAACAAGCGTAAATTTGATCTGCAACCCTGAGTAGGCCTCACCTTAAACAAACCTCTGGAGAGGCCACACCTTATCGTCATCCTGAATTAATCATTTCAAATGTTAGGGACAGATTTATGATAGGTGTATGCCTCTTTTGAGCCACTGTGCGTCACTTTTGTGACGCAGTGGCGGTAGAAAAGATTTGCTATGAGGCGACAAAATTACAGATTGATGCATCTAGGCAGATATATCAAGCTGTAAAAAACCCGTGTCACATGAAACCGATACAGCAGTGATGCAAAAGATGCACCATTGTTGCAAGATAGGCCTCACTTCATCTGCATCAAGATACTGTTAGTTTAAAATGTATATTTTTAGGACTGTGTAGGGGCATGGAGAAGCAGAGGCTTCTGTAAGTGTCAAAGTTGTTGAAAAACTGTTTGTCCTTCAATCTTTTCCCTTGTCTTTTCTAATTTTTAAAAACATGTTTTAATATTTTTCAAATGTTTGTTCTCTCTTTCACAGATTGAAAGTATAAAAATAACAAGTGACTAACTTAACGACAATTATAAGGTAAATGTTTTGTACTCTTTTCGTTACATTTCTATCACATTCACCTACTATTAGTTCCACAGCTTCATTTCTTTAACCCTCAGTTTCCTGCCTTTGCTACTTCCCTCATTCCTTTCTCTATTACCTACTTACTCTACTCCTTCCACTCCTTTTCTCAGTCCCTCTCTTCTCATAGTTCCTCACTCTTGTTCACTCACTCCATCTCTATTACTCTTAGTGTCTTTGACTGATCACTCTTTCACTATTTGTTCATTATGCTTTTTCTGTGTAGTTGAAGCACACTAAGGGGCATATTATGAACACAGCCAATAAAATTATTGCTGTTTTTATCAGCAGAAAACTGCTGCAAAAGTGGTTTTAGCGGCAGTTTTCTGCCGCAAAAGCGGCTTTAGCGACACATTTCTGCCGATAAAAGCTGCAAAACTTTTATTGCCTATGTTGATAATATGGCCCTATGTTATTTACATTTCTTTGCTGTTTCAATTATTCTTTTTCTGTTACTTCTTCTTTTCTGCTTTCTGTTTTTTCTCTCTGTTATTCCACATGTTTTAATCTTATTTTGAACATTCACTCATATTCTCTAAGAAACTCTTCTTTGTTATTCTTCTACTCTCCTTTTTTTCTTTCACTTCCTTATCTATTTTGTTTTTCACAATTATATCCTCTTCCCTCTTTTCTTCGGTAAATAAATCTATTAAACAGTATCTCTGGTTTAGACCCTATAGCTGTCTTTGTTTTAACATTACTCTCTGTTTACTTCCCTTATACTTACTCTTCTTTTTAAAAAAAAAAATGTTTTGGGTTCGCTCCCGGTTCGCGTACCGGCGAGCGAACCAGGAAGCGAACCAAAAGAAATACAGCTTGCCAGAGTGCTAAACATTCTAGCAATTTTTTTTGAAAGGGGAGGTAGTTCTGAAAAGAACTTTTTTTTTAATGTTTTTGTTGTTTTATATATTTTTTTATTTTTCTGAACATTTTTTGTTTTTTTTGTATTTTTTGAACAGTTTTATGTTTTTTTTGTTTTTTTTTGGAGGGGAAACAACAAAAAACAGGCATTGGAAAGGGCTCAACAGGAGCAAAAATTTTTTTACTTTCTGGGGCGTTTAGAGCACTTGTGGTTTTCAAATGCTCTGTTGATTAAGTTAATGCTCATATTGGCACATGACAGTAATGTACCGCAATATAAACAGGTAATCTTCATATGGACAAAGTTGTCCTGAATGTTTGGCACGGTTTCCCGTGCCTCTGGCCCTGACAAAGATACCTGTGTTGATGTCCTGGCCACAGGAGTTGGAGGATTGTCCTGAAGGTCACGCATCTCTGCCCGGCTGTAGTTTAGTGGATGCCACCTCAGCATGTGACGGTGCATAGTATAGTTGCCGAAGCTATACTTCTTTAAGGTGCCTCTAGATAAGTCCTCTTTACATATCAGGCACGTCACATATCGAGCATTAACTTTTTTCTGCCCTTCAGGGATTGAAAAAAACTGCCAAATGAAACTAGTTTTCCGATGAGAAACCCGGGGCTGCTCTTCTAAAAACTGTGGTCCCTGTATCTCCTCTTCCTCTTGTTCATCCTCTTCCTCCTCTGTGTTGCTAATGAACTGTGGAGGTGGTCCTCTCTTCCCATGAGGAGGTGGTGGTGGTGGTGGGGGTGGACCAGCTGAAGCTACCAATGAAGCCATTGCTCAGTGATCACAAAGGGTCTTCCTCTCACAAAGATGAAAGTCAGAGTGAGGAAAGAAGGAGGGGTTTTCATCATTTTGGAAAAAAAATAGGTCTAAACCAATGAAAAGTGTTATTTTTAGATCACATGACCTAGCCTTACATCATTAGGAAACCAAAAGTGAGATGAACCAATGAAAAGTTTTATTAACAAGTCACATGACCTGTTATGCTTATGTTACGCACTGCGGAACGCGCCCCGGATCGCTTCCGGGGAGCTGCGCTTCGCGTCTCGGTTCGCGCTCCGGAGCACTTCCGGGTGCGCTAACGCGGCGCGTCATAAGACGCATTACGCGGCAACGCGATACGTCGCGCTTTCGCGACGCGCCCCGGATCGCTTCCGGGGAGCTGCGCTTTGCGCCTCGGTTCGCGCTCCGGAGCACTTCCGGGTGCGCTAACGCGGCGCGTCATAACACGCATTACGCGACAACGTGATACGTCGCGCTTCCGCGACGCGTCACGATGTTGATTTCTAACGCGGCAGTTGCGCAAACGGAACGTTTACTGGTTCGCGGACCGGGTCGCGGCACCAAATTAAGCTAACGGGAAGCTTCCCGGTTCGCGAACCGGGAGCGAACCAAAACATAATAATAAAAAAAAATATTAATAAACATATAAAATTAATTTTTTGATTTAAAGAAAAATACATTTTACAGCTATAGATATTAGCTTTTAAAAAACCAATGAAATTCACTGAAAAAACCATAGGTTATAGACCATATATAGTTAGGAATTAGCATTTACAAAACCTTGAAAATTCACTGAAAAAACCATAGGTTATAGACCATATATAGTTAGGAATTAGCATTTAAAAAACCTTTTTTTACTCACACAAAACCATTGAAATTCCATATATAGTTAGTTGTACTAACTATATATCGCGCACCCGCAATCCACTGCTGATCATGTCACATATTACATCATTCATGACATGGTCAGTGACATCACTGATGACATCACTGATGACATCTCAAATGACATCACTGATGACATCACTGATGACATCTCAAATGACATCACTGATGACATCACTGATGACATCATCCAGTGACTGTGTGTTTCTATAAATTTTAAATATGTTTTACATATTGAAGAATGAGTAGATGTAGAAGTGTCTGGAAGAAGGATTTAGTAGGTGCGTGACTGACTGTATGAGTGAGTGATTAAATGTGTCTCACTGAGTGCATGGGTTAGTGACTAAACTGTTTTAATTTGTGCATCATTATGTCTGTTGTTCTGTAAACTGCTGCATGTGTTGATCAGTACCTATATGAGTAACTATATGGGTTATTGGTTGATTGCCTAAGTATTTGTATGGGAGACTGAGTGTGTGTGTGGGTGGCTGGGAGGTGTATAACTCTGTGCATAGATGTGTGAGCAGTTGATTCACTAGATGTATGGGTTGAAAAGTGCATGTGGAAACACCTGTATGGGTGGTTGACTGAGTGCATTAATGAGTGAATGGATATCTCAGTGCTACATGTGAAAGTAAGTACATATGTAAAACACAGTACATGTGAGAGTTGACATATATAAATAACTGTGCATAAGAGCCAGTGAATGTGTGAGTGGCTGTATGTATGATTGTGAACTTGTATCAGGGATTGTATAAGAGAGTAGATATGTGTTAGTATATGTTTGAATAAGTAAGGTGTGTATAACTGTATAGTTGAGGAAATGGAGGTGTGATTGATTCTTTGCATGACTGACTAGGTGTGTGAGTAACAGTCTGTGAGTGTCTGTTTACACTGAGTGTATCTTAGGTTATATTAGAGTCTGAAGAGGTTCATCGTATTATCACATGAGTGATGTGATCAGTAATGTCAAATGAGATGTCATCAGTGATGTCATTTGAGATGTCATTTGAGATGTCATCAGTGATGTCATCAGTGATGTCATTTGAGATGTCATCAGTGATGTCATCAGTGATGTCACTGACCATGTCATGAATGATGTAATATGTGACATGATCAGCAGTGGATTGCGGGTGCGCGATATATAGTTAGTACAACTAACTATATATGGAATTTCAATGGTTTTGTGTGAGTAAAAAAAGGTTTTTTAAATGCTAATTCCTAACTATATATGGTCTATAACCTATGGTTTTTTCAGTGAATTTTCAAGGTTTTGTAAATGCTAATTCCTAACTATATATGGTCTATAACCTATGGTTTTTTCAGTGAATATATATATATATATATATATATGCAAAACACAGATCTCCAAACAGAGGAGCCCCCGACCCTTCAGGGTGGCCTCGCGGAACAGTGAGAATGGAGCCTCTCACAAACACTCGTCGTGACCAAACAAAATTGCGAGGCCCATCTCGGTGATACAAGCTTTTATTTCGAAAAGCAGCAGCACTTAATCTTCTGTCACCTTACGCGTTTCAGCTATCGCCTTGTTCACAGGTATGAAGTTTTATGCAAAGTGCGTCGTGCTTGCTTTTTAAAACGTAATGTCACATGACCATGTTTCCGGACTATTAGCCCCATAATGCATTGTACTGCGTAAGTTCATTAACAAATGGAATCACTGTTCATCCTCACTCGACATTTTATTATCGCATTTCTTTCATAGTACCTGCATTATTTTAGTGGAAGTGAAATGAAAGTCCCGCAGGCATGTGCTTTTCAATATTTCAATTTTGTGCTCGTGTCTCTGAAAACAGCATGTATCTCCAAGCGGTCAGACCACAGGATGTTCTCCCAGCCGATATATATATATATGCACACACATATATATATATGTATATGTGTGTATATATACATTAATATACTTGAACTAAATTAAATATAATAGCAAACAATTGGATTTAATATTAAAAAAAGTATTTAACAAATACAAAATAAAATAAATACATTTGCAAAAATACACTTCCCTACACTTTTCCACCAAAAATATCACAATAACTTTAAAATACTTTATAAAGAAATAATAAATATAAAACTCATTTGAAAATATTAAGTAATAAAGACACTATGCAATACATTAACAATTCATTAAAATACAACAAATAACGGTCATAAAAAATAATCAAGTCAATAATATGCATAAGTAATTCTAAGTAATATTTAAATTACCCTAAAAAACTGATTTGAAAAAAAAGAAAAAAACAGTCCGGCTCGCAATACCTCCCGGAGTTGGACTTCGGGGGTCAGAGGCGGACCCCCCGTCACTTGCAGCCTTACATATTGGACACAGGGGGAGACCCCTGTGTCTCCCCAACACAGGCATATATGGGGCGGATGGCACCGATGTGTACCCACTGTAGAGGGTGCACTTGTCCGCGGCGTACCCATTCAGTCAATGGGAGCCCATGTATGCCTCGTACGACCGGCTCCCTTTGACTTCTATGAGAGTCCGACCAAACCGAGTCTGACAGCATACGGCCGCATCGAACTCGTTCGGTCGGACTGCAGGAGTCAGGATTGGATGGAAAACACCCGGGATCCAGCTCGGTTGGAGTGCTTTCTGACCCAGATCGGAATCGGCTCCAATGTTGTCATATTCTATAGGCATTCTTCACAAATATAAGAATTCATATGTAGATAAAAAAAATTAATAGACAAACTGTAAAAAGTAGAAATATTCTGGATATCGACATTAAGAATGTACAATATAGAGGGTAATACGATGCAAAGTAAACCTTCAGTACCTTTTACTACGAGCTGGTTATAATAGAAGGGGAGTTATCTATAGCCTTCTTCCTCTGATTCCATGCACAGAGCTAATAGCGTGAAACTGCCAATGCTAGTAGTTCCCTAGTGTCCCTCTTGAGAAGCCTTACTGCTTCCCTGCAGTGTCTCACACCCATAGAATTTAGTGGCGCTATTAGCCATTTCTTATGGCGGTTTCTGTATTGTGGGCAGAGGAACAAACATAAAGTGTTCTACCGATTCTGCGATTGTAGGGCAATTTGGGCAGAATTTAGATTTTGAGAGTATCCTGTCCCATTTCATAGTGTGAGTTCTCAGAGGGAGTATGCCACACCTGAATTGGACATATAAGCATTTACTGTAAGGGTACTTCCAATCCATGTAAGGCTCTAGGCTGGGTGTACATTTGTGGGTGAGGAACTGACCAGTTACAGTGTTTTTGAAGATGCTTTCCAGGTTTGCAGTACAATTTCCTCTCAGAACCAGGTCTTTGGTTCCTGGGCATCACTTTTAGCGATCAGCTCTGGGGTGTTCCATAGATTAACCATGCCTATACTATATGATATGTCTTTTATCGCCTTCAACCACGGTGCATGTACGTCCCTATCGAGGGTCACTAGCTCTTTCACACTGTCCCTAAATGTTACTAGTCCCTGGAGGACCACAAACTAATCCAGTACAGCAAGGGTTTAAGTGGAGCTACTACGTATAATGGGTTTAGGGCTAGATTGCGTATCAGTGGAGTTATAGGGGTGCTTGGGGGAAGATGAAAAAGGCCCCTTATAAACTTGTTTTCGACCCTTGTCAACACCTCTGTTGGGGTTGATGCTACCGCTGTTGCTCAATACACAGTGATGACCGGAGATAGAGCCCTGTACTTTCTCCCTATTGCTGAGGTATTCATTTGGAGGATGGTTTTACTTTTCTATAGTTAGGGACCCCACATCTGACTGTCAATTAACCTAACTCCCAGATAGTCAAAATATACTTTCTCAAAGGGGATCCCCTCTATAAGCAGGTTTCCTCTATAAGATCTATAAGGATTAGTGGTCTTACCTTGCACTTTAAGAAATTTAGTTCTAGACCTCTTCCTTACAGATGGACACAAAGGCATTTAATTCTGCTTGAAGCCCCATTGGAGTGTGAGAAATTAGCAGGGTGTCATCCTTAAACATCAGAGTAGGCATAGACACACCTGCTAATATGGGTGCATCATTTTTACAATCCACCAATCTACCTACTGCTCCATTAATGTGTAGACTAAAGAGGGTGAGGGCACGGACCCACCCTTTTCCTTACCCCTTGGTTAATCTCAATCTTGTCTGTCAGGACCCTGGGTTATCCCACCTGACCTTTGCATAGGTGCTTGTGTGTAAGGCTTTCAGTAGCTTTAGTAGGTCTGGGGTAATACCATATCCATCCAAGACCTCCCATAATGTTTCCCTTGGGACCACGTCAAATACCGCCCTCAGATCTATGAAGGCTACATATAGATGGTCAGCCCACTACTAAATTATACAATAGTAGTCAAACTTTAAAACATTTGAGTTACACATAAAAAAATAATACAATTCACTTAAACAATTAAAATAACAGCTAACCAATTAAATAATTAATACACTTAATTTCCAATTTGATTTGTAAATAACATAAATATTAATTTTAAATAAAAAAATTAATTTATAATTTAAATAACTTCCCACCCCATTCCCCTACAAATCTAATAACTACTACATTTATCTAGGACCTTATAATTAAAAGAATAGTTATTTGTCTGGGAGAAAGAGGAAAGGAACCAGGAGCTACATGAATCAACCAATTTTCTACCCGCAAAAGGCCCAGTTCTCAGAAAAGCATCAAACACTATTTTGCGATTTGGTAACCTGTTGTCAAATCATAAAATGGATAAGCTAGTCGATATTTGGAAGGGGTGTGTTTAGGGCGTCCCTTCCAAATAGCGAATCACAGCAGTATGTATGAACGTTTTGTGACCATGAATGTGGTCTGAAAACATTCGCAATTTACCATCAACTTCAAGTTTGTGGTAACCCATTCACAAATGGGAAGGGTTATAATAACGTTTTATAAGAACAGGCAGTGGTCCCATGAATCACCGCCTGCTCTTAGAAAATTCAAAGAAAACTTTTAATTTTTTTTAATGCAGCCCGATTCAGCCCGTTTTACTTTAGGGAAAATGGGTTGTATTAAAAAAACAGATTGCTTCATTTAAAAGCAATCATGGACATGGTGGTCTGCTGAACCCAGCAGGCCACAATGTCTGTGATTGTAGCAATTTCTAGGGGGTTGCAAACTGTGATCTACCATATTAATATTGATGGTGTAGGTCGATTTGCGACCCCCTAGGAATCGCTAAATGAAACACTATGAGTTTCATACATTTGTAATAGTGATTACCTTATTGCAATTCGCAGAAATTAGCAATTAGGTAATCACTATTACAAATGTTTATACATGTAGCCCGAGATGTTTTTTGTACAGAGAAACAAATGAGTTGTGTCCAACTTATAACAACTAGTTTCAGAATTCCACTAGTGGAGGAAAGCATATTTGCTGTTGATTTTTCTTAATTTAGTGAGAAAGACGATTTTGCATAGTTGAGTGAGAATCTATTAGCCATTTGGTCTGATCAAAAGGCTGGTAGATATAGGAGAGACACAAATATTAAATACAAAAACACCAGTGCCATGTTTAGGAGTTGTATTTTTTGTACTACACACAAGGTTGACCATCTTCTGCAGATTTGTGCGGCCTAATGATAGGGGATATTATTCCACACTTAAAAATCCCCCAATGCACTAAACCTAGAAGCATTTAAAACTAAAAACCTGATTACGAGTTTGGTGGTACGACCAACTGAACACAATGGCTGCTGCCATCAGGGACCGCAGTGCAGGCGGTCTTCTGACTGCCGTATCATGAATTTATAGCTGTGACCACGGTGTGGCTGCCTAGATCTTGTGGCGGTGGTGATTACTTTTCCATATATATCAATGTCTGTGTGAGCATTTTGACTGCATATGTCTCGTATGCACACATACCCATGACACATGTGGAAAAATGCCACCTACCCATTGCCGGAGTTGCAGTCCAGTCAATGGGTATATAGTACAAAAAGGACTCAACTGTACATTGCCACAAACTGGATGGTAATCCTCAGGGTGAAGATGCTGCTGTGAAGCGGGGGGGGGCCTGAAAAAAGGGATCCACTTCATATTCTGACTAAAAGAGCAAGAAAGGGGTGAGTTCAAACGCCAAATCCTTTGCTTCCACCGACTTTAGGCTGTTGGTGCACCACATCGGTCAGCTCGCGAAAAGCCAACTCGCAATACATATGGAGGTGAAACTCCTCTGTACCGCCCTCCGGCAGCTGCTTTTTCCCCGACTGTGATCCCAGTGGACTGCGGATGGATGCCGGCGTCAGCGGTTCAGCCGTGGTCTTTGCAATAGCAAGTGCACAACTTGTAATATGACAGTTGGACCACCAAACTCATGGTGGTCAGACTGTAACTTCAGGTGCAGTGGTTCAGGGGTTGCCAAACTCAGAAAAAGGCCCTAAAACTGCAATATGGTAGAGAACTCTGGGCCAAACATAGCTGTCACTTTCTTTTCAAGATACTTGAATATGAAGTTAGGAATATTTCAACTGAATTCATCATGATACCTGAATTTATGATTTCAAGTTCATTTTTTGATTTATAGTTGATAAACATTTCACAAACTTTTAATAACTTACCAACTAACTTAAGAAAATCAATTGTCTAATCTGTGCTACTACAAATGAAATGATCTGTATATATATATTGGGTGATTCATACTTCAGAAATTTTAATTATTTATTAGAGCCAAAGAAGGGCTGGATATGATCAGAAATCTTGGATACAGATCAACGAAGACAGGAACAGTGCTTAATTTGAACCACTGGATGCTGGTTGGGCCTACCAGCACTCACCTTTGGGGATCAGCACCTATTTTTCTTCAGCAGACTGTGACGGAAAGCAAGTGAGGGAAAACAAACACAGCAGAAAGAAGTATTAAGCGAAAGATGGAAAAAATTGTCACAAAGTGGAAAAGCATGAACCTGCAAGAGAGAAGTTAAGGGATAGGCAGTATCTGCCGATGTATTAAAGAGACATGAGGTGGATTAAAGACTATACATTTGGCTCACCTACTTTAAATAGCACTGGTCGTGGGCTTTTGAGTAGAGCTTTGGGCACCAGCACACATTCTTTTATGAATGAAACACTGGACAGGGGGTATACGTTCATAGATCTTGGCAACATATACATGGAGGAAAAATGCCATGGTACTTTTGGAAAAAGCCCATATCATCAGGAAAAGTGGAGGACAAAATTACACAATTAGTTAAACAGGACCATTTTCATGAACTAGGTGAACATTTTACAGTACATTGCATCCAATATTTAGCTAACTAATGACAATAAACACACAGTCTAGTCAGGTGTGGTTCTTCCTATCAGAAGAAAGGAAGACCAGCAGCAGGCTTGGGAGAATTTAGTATGGCCAGCAGATACGGGGACTGTTCCTGGTTTTGGAAGACTGTTTACTTTACTTTTCTTAAAGATAATTCAATGCCGAACCTGGCGGTCTCATTCGTTCCCGAAGCATGGAAGAGCCACTTTGGAGGGATTTTTCCCCCTCAACAATGTTGACATCAACTTACCAAGGCCCCACTTAAGGTCCAGCTAACTATAACAGCCCTGAAATCTATGTTTTTTCCAGTGAATATATATATATATATATATATATGTCAATCCAATTGCCCTGAAGCTTGCGGAAGCGCACGCGACACTACTCTGCCATTCGGCCATTCACATGCAGTCTGCCTTTTCTGCTCCACTTAACTCTCTGTTGCCGACGCGTTTCGAGATTCAACGACCTCTTCTTCTTGGGCTGAACAAACGGCATTCAAGACGCGCATTGAATTTTTTCAGGTAATTTATTCATTTGTGTGACTGCCCCCAGTGGGCGTACCTTTTTACGGTGATTATTCAAATGCCTGATGGGACATGGAGTCCCCAATGCTGCAATAATTAATCCTTATAGTAAGTTTGAAAAGTTCCGTTTGTGATTAATTCTCCTTGTTACCTATAGTAGGCAGTTTCACAGAAGGCAAACTCAATCAGCATATTGAGCGGTGTGCTGTTTCTCTCCTGAAAGGTTCAGAGCGATAGCCTCGTTCAGCTGGTTGTGGGTTTCTCTCTCAGCTGGTCGATGGTGCAGCTTCCCACGGCCAGGCTGCCGTGTTGAAAAATGTCAATCCAATTGCCCTGAAGCTTGCGGAAGCGCACGCGACACTACTCTGCCATTCGGCCATTCACATGCAGTCTGCCTTTTCTGCTCCACTTAACTCTCTGTTGCCGACGCGTTTCGAGATTCAACGACCTCTTCTTCTTGGGCTGAACAAACGGCATTCAAGACGCGCATTGAATTTTTTCAGGTAATTTATTCATTTGTGTGACTGCCCCCAGTGGGCGTACCTTTTTACGGTGATTATTCAAATGCCTGATGGGACATGGAGTCCCCAATGCTGCAATAATTAATCCTTATAGTAAGTTTGAAAAGTTCCGTTTGTGATTAATTCTCCTTGTTACCTATAGTAGGCAGTTTCACAGAAGGCAAACTCAATCAGCATATTGAGCGGTGTGCTGTTTCTCTCCTGAAAGGTTCAGAGCGATAGCCTCGTTCAGCTGGTTGTGGGTTTCTCTCTCAGCTGGTCGATGGTGCAGCTTCCCACGGCCAGGCTGCCGTGTTGAAAAATGTCAATCCAATTGCCCTGAAGCTTGCGGAAGCGCACGCGACACTACTCTGCCATTCGGCCATTCACATGCAGTCTGCCTTTTCTGCTCCACTTAACTCTCTGTTGCCGACGCGTTTCGAGATTCAACGACCTCTTCTTCTTGGGCTGAACAAACGGCATTCAAGACGCGCATTGAATTTTTTCAGGTAATTTATTCATTTGTGTGACTGCCCCCAGTGGGCGTACCTTTTTACGGTGATTATTCAAATGCCTGATGGGACATGGAGTCCCCAATGCTGCAATAATTAATCCTTATAGTAAGTTTGAAAAGTTCAGTTTGTGATTAATTCTCCTTGTTACCTATAGTAGGCAGTTTCACAGAAGGCAAACTCAATCAGCATATTGAGCGGTGTGCTGTTTCTCTCCTGAAAGGTTCAGAGCGATAGCCTCGTTCAGCTGGTTGTGGGTTTCTCTCTCAGCTGGTCGATGGTGCAGCTTCCCACGGCCAGGCTGCCGTGTTGAAAAATGTCAATCCAATTGCCCTGAAGCTTGCGGAAGCGCACGCGACACTACTCTGCCATTCGGCCATTCACATGCAGTCTGCCTTTTCTGCTCCACTTAACTCTCTGTTGCCGACGCGTTTCGAGATTCAACGACCTCTTCTTCTTGGGCTGAACAAACGGCATTCAAGACGCGCATTGAATTTTTTCAGGTAATTTATTCATTTGTGTGACTGCCCCCAGTGGGCGTACCTTTTTACGGTGATTATTCAAATGCCTGATGGGACATGGAGTCCCCAATGCTGCAATAATTAATCCTTATAGTAAGTTTGAAAAGTTCCGTTTGTGATTAATTCTCCTTGTTACCTATAGTAGGCAGTTTCACAGAAGGCAAACTCAATCAGCATATTGAGCGGTGTGCTGTTTCTCTCCTGAAAGGTTCAGAGCGATAGCCTCGTTCAGCTGGTTGTGGGTTTCTCTCTCAGCTGGTCGATGGTGCAGCTTCCCACGGCCAGGCTGCCGTGTTGAAAAATGTCAATCCAATTGCCCTGAAGCTTGCGGAAGCGCACGCGACACTACTCTGCCATTCGGCCATTCACATGCAGTCTGCCTTTTCTGCTCCACTTAACTCTCTGTTGCCGACGCGTTTCGAGATTCAACGACCTCTTCTTCTTGGGCTGAACAAACGGCATTCAAGACGCGCATTGAATTTTTTCAGGTAATTTATTCATTTGTGTGACTGCCCCCAGTGGGCGTACCTTTTTACGGTGATTATTCAAATGCCTGATGGGACATGGAGTCCCCAATGCTGCAATAATTAATCCTTATAGTAAGTTTGAAAAGTTCCGTTTGTGATTAATTCTCCTTGTTACCTATAGTAGGCAGTTTCACAGAAGGCAAACTCAATCAGCATATTGAGCGGTGTGCTGTTTCTCTCCTGAAAGGTTCAGAGCGATAGCCTCGTTCAGCTGGTTGTGGGTTTCTCTCTCAGCTGGTCGATGGTGCAGCTTCCCACGGCCAGGCTGCCGTGTTGAAAAATGTCAATCCAATTGCCCTGAAGCTTGCGGAAGCGCACGCGACACTACTCTGCCATTCGGCCATTCACATGCAGTCTGCCTTTTCTGCTCCACTTAACTCTCTGTTGCCGACGCGTTTCGAGATTCAACGACCTCTTCTTCTTGGGCTGAACAAACGGCATTCAAGACGCGCATTGAATTTTTTCAGGTAATTTATTCATTTGTGTGACTGCCCCCAGTGGGCGTACCTTTTTACGGTGATTATTCAAATGCCTGATGGGACATGGAGTCCCCAATGCTGCAATAATTAATCCTTATAGTAAGTTTGAAAAGTTCCGTTTGTGATTAATTCTCCTTGTTACCTATAGTAGGCAGTTTCACAGAAGGCAAACTCAATCAGCATATTGAGCGGTGTGCTGTTTCTCTCCTGAAAGGTTCAGAGCGATAGCCTCGTTCAGCTGGTTGTGGGTTTCTCTCTCAGCTGGTCGATGGTGCAGCTTCCCACGGCCAGGCTGCCGTGTTGAAAAATGTCAATCCAATTGCCCTGAAGCTTGCGGAAGCGCACGCGACACTGCTCTGCCATTCGGCCATTCACATGCAGTCTGCCTTTTCTGCTCCACTTAACTCTCTGTTGCCGACGCGTTTCGAGATTCAACGACCTCTTCTTCTTGGGCTGAACAAACGGCATTCAAGACGCGCATTGAATTTTTTCAGGTAATTTATTCATTTGTGTGACTGCCCCCAGTGGGCGTACCTTTTTACGGTGATTATTCAAATGCCTGATGGGACATGGAGTCCCCAATGCTGCAATAATTAATCCTTATAGTAAGTTTGAAAAGTTCCGTTTGTGATTAATTCTCCTTGTTACCTATAGTAGGCAGTTTCACAGAAGGCAAACTCAATCAGCATATTGAGCGGTGTGCTGTTTCTCTCCTGAAAGGTTCAGAGCGATAGCCTCGTTCAGCTGGTTGTGGGTTTCTCTCTCAGCTGGTCGATGGTGCAGCTTCCCACGGCCAGGCTGCCGTGTTGAAAAATGTCAATCCAATTGCCCTGAAGCTTGCGGAAGCGCACGCGACACTACTCTGCCATTCGGCCATTCACATGCAGTCTGCCTTTTCTGCTCCACTTAACTCTCTGTTGCCGACGCGTTTCGAGATTCAACGACCTCTTCTTCTTGGGCTGAACAAACGGCATTCAAGACGCGCATTGAATTTTTTCAGGTAATTTATTCATTTGTGTGACTGCCCCCAGTGGGCGTACCTTTTTACGGTGATTATTCAAATGCCTGATGGGACATGGAGTCCCCAATGCTGCAATAATTAATCCTTATAGTAAGTTTGAAAAGTTCAGTTTGTGATTAATTCTCCTTGTTACCTATAGTAGGCAGTTTCACAGAAGGCAAACTCAATCAGCATATTGAGCGGTGTGCTGTTTCTCTCCTGAAAGGTTCAGAGCGATAGCCTCGTTCAGCTGGTTGTGGGTTTCTCTCTCAGCTGGTCGATGGTGCAGCTTCCCACGGCCAGGCTGCCGTGTTGAAAAATGTCAATCCAATTGCCCTGAAGCTTGCGGAAGCGCACGCGACACTACTCTGCCATTCGGCCATTCACATGCAGTCTGCCTTTTCTGCTCCACTTAACTCTCTGTTGCCGACGCGTTTCGAGATTCAACGACCTCTTCTTCTTGGGCTGAACAAACGGCATTCAAGACGCGCATTGAATTTTTTCAGGTAATTTATTCATTTGTGTGACTGCCCCCAGTGGGCGTACCTTTTTACGGTGATTATTCAAATGCCTGATGGGACATGGAGTCCCCAATGCTGCAATAATTAATCCTTATAGTAAGTTTGAAAAGTTCCGTTTGTGATTAATTCTCCTTGTTACCTATAGTAGGCAGTTTCACAGAAGGCAAACTCAATCAGCATATTGAGCGGTGTGCTGTTTCTCTCCTGAAAGGTTCAGAGCGATAGCCTCGTTCAGCTGGTTGTGGGTTTCTCTCTCAGCTGGTCGATGGTGCAGCTTCCCACGGCCAGGCTGCCGTGTTGAAAAATGTCAATCCAATTGCCCTGAAGCTTGCGGAAGCGCACGCGACACTACTCTGCCATTCGGCCATTCACATGCAGTCTGCCTTTTCTGCTCCACTTAACTCTCTGTTGCCGACGCGTTTCGAGATTCAACGACCTCTTCTTCTTGGGCTGAACAAACGGCATTCAAGACGCGCATTGAATTTTTTCAGGTAATTTATTCATTTGTGTGACTGCCCCCAGTGGGCGTACCTTTTTACGGTGATTATTCAAATGCCTGATGGGACATGGAGTCCCCAATGCTGCAATAATTAATCCTTATAGTAAGTTTGAAAAGTTCCGTTTGTGATTAATTCTCCTTGTTACCTATAGTAGGCAGTTTCACAGAAGGCAAACTCAATCAGCATATTGAGCGGTGTGCTGTTTCTCTCCTGAAAGGTTCAGAGCGATAGCCTCGTTCAGCTGGTTGTGGGTTTCTCTCTCAGCTGGTCGATGGTGCAGCTTCCCACGGCCAGGCTGCCGTGTTGAAAAATGTCAATCCAATTGCCCTGAAGCTTGCGGAAGCGCACGCGACACTACTCTGCCATTCGGCCATTCACATGCAGTCTGCCTTTTCTGCTCCACTTAACTCTCTGTTGCCGACGCGTTTCGAGATTCAACGACCTCTTCTTCTTGGGCTGAACAAACGGCATTCAAGACGCGCATTGAATTTTTTCAGGTAATTTATTCATTTGTGTGACTGCCCCCAGTGGGCGTACCTTTTTACGGTGATTATTCAAATGCCTGATGGGACATGGAGTCCCCAATGCTGCAATAATTAATCCTTATAGTAAGTTTGAAAAGTTCCGTTTGTGATTAATTCTCCTTGTTACCTATAGTAGGCAGTTTCACAGAAGGCAAACTCAATCAGCATATTGAGCGGTGTGCTGTTTCTCTCCTGAAAGGTTCAGAGCGATAGCCTCGTTCAGCTGGTTGTGGGTTTCTCTCTCAGCTGGTCGATGGTGCAGCTTCCCACGGCCAGGCTGCCGTGTTGAAAAATGTCAATCCAATTGCCCTGAAGCTTGCGGAAGCGCACGCGACACTACTCTGCCATTCGGCCATTCACATGCAGTCTGCCTTTTCTGCTCCACTTAACTCTCTGTTGCCGACGCGTTTCGAGATTCAACAACCTCTTCTTCTTGGGCTGAACAAACGGCATTCAAGACGCGCATTGAATTTTTTCAGGTAATTTATTCATTTGTGTGACTGCCCCCAGTGGGCGTACCTTTTTACGGTGATTATTCAAATGCCTGATGGGACATGGAGTCCCCAATGCTGCAATAATTAATCCTTATAGTACGTTTGAAAAGTTCCGTTTGTGATTAATTCTCCTTGTTACCTATAGTAGGCAGTTTCACAGAAGGCAAACTCAATCAGCATATTGAGCGGTGTGCTGTTTCTCTCCTGAAAGGTTCAGAGCGATAGCCTCGTTCAGCTGGTTGTGGGTTTCTCTCTCAGCTGGTCGATGGTGCAGCTTCCCACGGCCAGGCTGCCGTGTTGAAAAATGTCAATCCAATTGCCCTGAAGCTTGCGGAAGCGCACGCGACACTACTCTGCCATTCGGCCATTCACATGCAGTCTGCCTTTTCTGCTCCACTTAACTCTCTGTTGCCGACGCGTTTCGAGATTCAACGACCTCTTCTTCTTGGGCTGAACAAACGGCATTCAAGACGCGCATTGAATTTTTTCAGGTAATTTATTCATTTGTGTGACTGCCCCCAGTGGGCGTACCTTTTTACGGTGATTATTCAAATGCCTGATGGGACATGGAGTCCCCAATGCTGCAATAATTAATCCTTATAGTAAGTTTGAAAAGTTCCGTTTGTGATTAATTCTCCTTGTTACCTATAGTAGGCAGTTTCACAGAAGGCAAACTCAATCAGCATATTGAGCGGTGTGCTGTTTCTCTCCTGAAAGGTTCAGAGCGATAGCCTCGTTCAGCTGGTTGTGGGTTTCTCTCTCAGCTGGTCGATGGTGCAGCTTCCCACGGCCAGGCTGCCGTGTTGAAAAATGTCAATCCAATTGCCCTGAAGCTTGCGGAAGCGCACGCGACACTACTCTGCCATTCGGCCATTCACATGCAGTCTGCCTTTTCTGCTCCACTTAACTCTCTGTTGCCGACGCGTTTCGAGATTCAACGACCTCTTCTTCTTGGGCTGAACAAACGGCATTCAAGACGCGCATTGAATTTTTTCAGGTAATTTATTCATTTGTGTGACTGCCCCCAGTGGGCGTACCTTTTTACGGTGATTATTCAAATGCCTGATGGGACATGGAGTCCCCAATGCTGCAATAATTAATCCTTATAGTAAGTTTGAAAAGTTCCGTTTGTGATTAATTCTCCTTGTTACCTATAGTAGGCAGTTTCACAGAAGGCAAACTCAATCAGCATATTGAGCGGTGTGCTGTTTCTCTCCTGAAAGGTTCAGAGCGATAGCCTCGTTCAGCTGGTTGTGGGTTTCTCTCTCAGCTGGTCGATGGTGCAGCTTCCCACGGCCAGGCTGCCGTGTTGAAAAATGTCAATCCAATTGCCCTGAAGCTTGCGGAAGCGCACGCGACACTACTCTGCCATTCGGCCATTCACATGCAGTCTGCCTTTTCTGCTCCACTTAACTCTCTGTTGCCGAGAAGAAGAGGTCGTTGAATCTCGAAACGCGTCGGCAACAGAGAGTTAAGTGGAGCAGAAAAGGCAGACTGCATGTGAATGGCCGAATGGCAGAGTAGTGTCGCGTGCGCTTCCGCAAGCTTCAGGGCAATTGGATTGACATTTTTCAACACGGCAGCCTGGCCGTGGGAAGCTGCACCATCGACCAGCTGAGAGAGAAACCCACAACCAGCTGAACGAGGCTATCGCTCTGAACCTTTCAGGAGAGAAACAGCACACCGCTCAATATGCTGATTGAGTTTGCCTTCTGTGAAACTGCCTACTATAGGTAACAAGGAGAATTAATCACAAACGGAACTTTTCAAACTTACTATAAGGATTAATTATTGCAGCATTGGGGACTCCATGTCCCATCAGGCATTTGAATAATCACCGTAAAAAGGTACGCCCACTGGGGGCAGTCACACAAATGAATAAATTACCTGAAAAAATTCAATGCGCGTCTTGAATGCCGTTTGTTCAGCCCAAGAAGAAGAGGTTGTTGAATCTCGAAACGCGTCGGCAACAGAGAGTTAAGTGGAGCAGAAAAGGCAGACTGCATGTGAATGGCCGAATGGCAGAGTAGTGTCGCGTGCGCTTCCGCAAGCTTCAGGGCAATTGGATTGACATTTTTCAACACGGCAGCCTGGCCGTGGGAAGCTGCACCATCGACCAGCTGAGAGAGAAACCCACAACCAGCTGAACGAGGCTATCGCTCTGAACCTTTCAGGAGAGAAACAGCACACCGCTCAATATGCTGATTGAGTTTGCCTTCTGTGAAACTGCCTACTATAGGTAACAAGGAGAATTAATCACAAACGGAACTTTTCAAACTTACTATAAGGATTAATTATTGCAGCATTGGGGACTCCATGTCCCATCAGGCATTTGAATAATCACCGTAAAAAGGTACGCCCACTGGGGGCAGTCACACAAATGAATAAATTACCTGAAAAAATTCAATGCGCGTCTTGAATGCCGTTTGTTCAGCCCAAGAAGAAGAGGTCGTTGAATCTCGAAACGCGTCGGCAACAGAGAGTTAAGTGGAGCAGAAAAGGCAGACTGCATGTGAATGGCCGAATGGCAGAGTAGTGTCGCGTGCGCTTCCGCAAGCTTCAGGGCAATTGGATTGACATTTTTCAACACGGCAGCCTGGCCGTGGGAAGCTGCACCATCGACCAGCTGAGAGAGAAACCCACAACCAGCTGAACGAGGCTATCGCTCTGAACCTTTCAGGAGAGAAACAGCACACCGCTCAATATGCTGATTGAGTTTGCCTTCTGTGAAACTGCCTACTATAGGTAACAAGGAGAATTAATCACAAACGGAACTTTTCAAACTTACTATAAGGATTAATTATTGCAGCATTGGGGACTCCATGTCCCATCAGGCATTTGAATAATCACCGTAAAAAGGTACGCCCACTGGGGGCAGTCACACAAATGAATAAATTACCTGAAAAAATTCAATGCGCGTCTTGAATGCCGTTTGTTCAGCCCAAGAAGAAGAGGTAGTTGAATCTCGAAACGCGTCGGCAACAGAGAGTTAAGTGGAGCAGAAAAGGCAGACTGCATGTGAATGGCCGAATGGCAGAGTAGTGTCGCGTGCGCTTCCGCAAGCTTCAGGGCAATTGGATTGACATTTTTCAACACGGCAGCCTGGCCGTGGGAAGCTGCACCATCGACCAGCTGAGAGAGAAACCCACAACCAGCTGAACGAGGCTATCGCTCTGAACCTTTCAGGAGAGAAACAGCACACCGCTCAATATGCTGATTGAGTTTGCCTTCTGTGAAACTGCCTACTATAGGTAACAAGGAGAATTAATCACAAACGGAACTTTTCAAACTTACTATAAGGATTAATTATTGCAGCATTGGGGACTCCATGTCCCATCAGGCATTTGAATAATCACCGTAAAAAGGTACGCCCACTGGGGGCAGTCACACAAATGAATAAATTACCTGAAAAAATTCAATGCGCGTCTTGAATGCCGTTTGTTCAGCCCAAGAAGAAGAGGTCGTTGAATCTCGAAACGCGTCGGCAACAGAGAGTTAAGTGGAGCAGAAAAGGCAGACTGCATGTGAATGGCCGAATGGCAGAGTAGTGTCGCGTGCGCTTCCGCAAGCTTCAGGGCAATTGGATTGACATTTTTCAACACGGCAGCCTGGCCGTGGGAAGCTGCACCATCGACCAGCTGAGAGAGAAACCCACAACCAGCTGAACGAGGCTATCGCTCTGAACCTTTCAGGAGAGAAACAGCACACCGCTCAATATGCTGATTGAGTTTGCCTTCTGTGAAACTGCCTACTATAGGTAACAAGGAGAATTAATCACAAACGGAACTTTTCAAACTTACTATAAGGATTAATTATTGCAGCATTGGGGACTCCATGTCCCATCAGGCATTTGAATAATCACCGTAAAAAGGTACGCCCACTGGGGGCAGTCACACAAATGAATAAATTACCTGAAAAAATTCAATGCGCGTCTTGAATGCCGTTTGTTCAGCCCAAGAAGAAGAGGTCGTTGAATCTCGAAACGCGTCGGCAACAGAGAGTTAAGTGGAGCAGAAAAGGCAGACTGCATGTGAATGGCCGAATGGCAGAGTAGTGTCGCGTGCGCTTCCGCAAGCTTCAGGGCAATTGGATTGACATTTTTCAACACGGCAGCCTGGCCGTGGGAAGCTGCACCATCGACCAGCTGAGAGAGAAACCCACAACCAGCTGAACGAGGCTATCGCTCTGAACCTTTCAGGAGAGAAACAGCACACCGCTCAATATGCTGATTGAGTTTGCCTTCTGTGAAACTGCCTACTATAGGTAACAAGGAGAATTAATCACAAACGGAACTTTTCAAACTTACTATAAGGATTAATTATTGCAGCATTGGGGACTCCATGTCCCATCAGGCATTTGAATAATCACCGTAAAAAGGTACGCCCACTGGGGGCAGTCACACAAATGAATAAATTACCTGAAAAAATTCAATGCGCGTCTTGAATGCCGTTTGTTCAGCCCAAGAAGAAGAGGTCGTTGAATCTCGAAACGCGTCGGCAACAGAGAGTTAAGTGGAGCAGAAAAGGCAGACTGCATGTGAATGGCCGAATGGCAGAGTAGTGTCGCGTGCGCTTCCGCAAGCTTCAGGGCAATTGGATTGACATTTTTCAACACGGCAGCCTGGCCGTGGGAAGCTGCACCATCGACCAGCTGAGAGAGAAACCCACAACCAGCTGAACGAGGCTATCGCTCTGAACCTTTCAGGAGAGAAACAGCACACCGCTCAATATGCTGATTGAGTTTGCCTTCTGTGAAACTGCCTACTATAGGTAACAAGGAGAATTAATCACAAACGGAACTTTTCAAACTTACTATAAGGATTAATTATTGCAGCATTGGGGACTCCATGTCCCATCAGGCATTTGAATAATCACCGTAAAAAGGTACGCCCACTGGGGGCAGTCACACAAATGAATAAATTACCTGAAAAAATTCAATGCGCGTCTTGAATGCCGTTTGTTCAGCCCAAGAAGAAGAGGTCGTTGAATCTCGAAACGCGTCGGCAACAGAGAGTTAAGTGGAGCAGAAAAGGCAGACTGCATGTGAATGGCCGAATGGCAGAGTAGTGTCGCGTGCGCTTCCGCAAGCTTCAGGGCAATTGGATTGACATTTTTCAACACGGCAGCCTGGCCGTGGGAAGCTGCACCATCGACCAGCTGAGAGAGAAACCCACAACCAGCTGAACGAGGCTATCGCTCTGAACCTTTCAGGAGAGAAACAGCACACCGCTCAATATGCTGATTGAGTTTGCCTTCTGTGAAACTGCCTACTATAGGTAACAAGGAGAATTAATCACAAACGGAACTTTTCAAACTTACTATAAGGATTAATTATTGCAGCATTGGGGACTCCATGTCCCATCAGGCATTTGAATAATCACCGTAAAAAGGTACGCCCACTGGGGGCAGTCACACAAATGAATAAATTACCTGAAAAAATTCAATGCGCGTCTTGAATGCCGTTTGTTCAGCCCAAGAAGAAGAGGTCGTTGAATCTCGAAACGCGTCGGCAACAGAGAGTTAAGTGGAGCAGAAAAGGCAGACTGCATGTGAATGGCCGAATGGCAGAGTAGTGTCGCGTGCGCTTCCGCAAGCTTCAGGGCAATTGGATTGACATTTTTCAACACGGCAGCCTGGCCGTGGGAAGCTGCACCATCGACCAGCTGAGAGAGAAACCCACAACCAGCTGAACGAGGCTATCGCTCTGAACCTTTCAGGAGAGAAACAGCACACCGCTCAATATGCTGATTGAGTTTGCCTTCTGTGAAACTGCCTACTATAGGTAACAAGGAGAATTAATCACAAACGGAACTTTTCAAACTTACTATAAGGATTAATTATTGCAGCATTGGGGACTCCATGTCCCATCAGGCATTTGAATAATCACCGTAAAAAGGTACGCCCACTGGGGGCAGTCACACAAATGAATAAATTACCTGAAAAAATTCAATGCGCGTCTTGAATGCCGTTTGTTCAGCCCAAGAAGAAGAGGTCGTTGAATCTCGAAACGCGTCGGCAACAGAGAGTTAAGTGGAGCAGAAAAGGCAGACTGCATGTGAATGGCCGAATGGCAGAGTAGTGTCGCGTGCGCTTCCGCAAGCTTCAGGGCAATTGGATTGACATTTTTCAACACGGCAGCCTGGCCGTGGGAAGCTGCACCATCGACCAGCTGAGAGAGAAACCCACAACCAGCTGAACGAGGCTATCGCTCTGAACCTTTCAGGAGAGAAACAGCACACCGCTCAATATGCTGATTGAGTTTGCCTTCTGTGAAACTGCCTACTATAGGTAACAAGGAGAATTAATCACAAACGGAACTTTTCAAACTTACTATAAGGATTAATTATTGCAGCATTGGGGACTCCATGTCCCATCAGGCATTTGAATAATCACCGTAAAAAGGTACGCCCACTGGGGGCAGTCACACAAATGAATAAATTACCTGAAAAAATTCAATGCGCGTCTTGAATGCCGTTTGTTCAGCCCAAGAAGAAGAGGTCGTTGAATCTCGAAACGCGTCGGCAACAGAGAGTTAAGTGGAGCAGAAAAGGCAGACTGCATGTGAATGGCCGAATGGCAGAGTAGTGTCGCGTGCGCTTCCGCAAGCTTCAGGGCAATTGGATTGACATTTTTCAACACGGCAGCCTGGCCGTGGGAAGCTGCACCATCGACCAGCTGAGAGAGAAACCCACAACCAGCTGAACGAGGCTATCGCTCTGAACCTTTCAGGAGAGAAACAGCACACCGCTCAATATGCTGATTGAGTTTGCCTTCTGTGAAACTGCCTACTATAGGTAACAAGGAGAATTAATCACAAACGGAACTTTTCAAACTTACTATAAGGATTAATTATTGCAGCATTGGGGACTCCATGTCCCATCAGGCATTTGAATAATCACCGTAAAAAGGTACGCCCACTGGGGGCAGTCACACAAATGAATAAATTACCTGAAAAAATTCAATGCGCGTCTTGAATGCCGTTTGTTCAGCCCAAGAAGAAGAGGTCGTTGAATCTCGAAACGCGTCGGCAACAGAGAGTTAAGTGGAGCAGAAAAGGCAGACTGCATGTGAATGGCCGAATGGCAGAGTAGTGTCGCGTGCGCTTCCGCAAGCTTCAGGGCAATTGGATTGACATTTTTCAACACGGCAGCCTGGCCGTGGGAAGCTGCACCATCGACCAGCTGAGAGAGAAACCCACAACCAGCTGAACGAGGCTATCGCTCTGAACCTTTCAGGAGAGAAACAGCACACCGCTCAATATGCTGATTGAGTTTGCCTTCTGTGAAACTGCCTACTATAGGTAACAAGGAGAATTAATCACAAACGGAACTTTTCAAACTTACTATAAGGATTAATTATTGCAGCATTGGGGACTCCATGTCCCATCAGGCATTTGAATAATCACCGTAAAAAGGTACGCCCACTGGGGGCAGTCACACAAATGAATAAATTACCTGAAAAAATTCAATGCGCGTCTTGAATGCCGTTTGTTCAGCCCAAGAAGAAGAGGTCGTTGAATCTCGAAACGCGTCGGCAACAGAGAGTTAAGTGGAGCAGAAAAGGCAGACTGCATGTGAATGGCCGAATGGCAGAGTAGTGTCGCGTGCGCTTCCGCAAGCTTCAGGGCAATTGGATTGATATATATATATATATATATATATATTCCAAACCAGTCACACTAACGTCCTTCGGATGCCGGGAAAGTGCGAAGTACGGACACCAAAATTAGCGTGTTCAAAATTTCTTTAATCAGAAATGGCAAACGAAAACAATGTCTCTCGAGGAGGAAAAGGCAAAAATACATCTGCAGTAGGAAATCTTGGAAGCCCTGTGGGAAAGCGCACAAGGGGCCAAATGAAAATGAAATGATGGAGAAGAAAACAGTGATTAATCTGTCAGATCGTATTCTGACCAACACCGAGGTAAGAGTTGTTATCTTTAGGATTGACATTTTGTCCGTCCAAGATTTTTAATCATACGCAGAGTAAGATTGACTTGTTTTTCTTTACAAGAAAACTAAAAATAAGAAAATGGTATGCTACTAAAGCAGGGAAAGATAACTCTACCACTATAGACCAACCGCATCATTTGAGTATTTCGGAGGTCAATTTAGCACACTCCCTCAATGTACTAAGTGGGGAATGGGAGGAGAGCCATGACCCGTATCATGATCTTGTTACTGCCAATGTATCATTGGAAATGAGTTCTAACACGAATTTCAAACCGAAATCTATATTCTTGCCTCAAATTCGAAATGACACTATTGAGGTATTTGAAAAATGCATGACTAATGAATTGATTAAGATTGAGAACAAGAAATATTACCAAAAATAGAGAAATGTCACTCAAGTACAATTAAAATTACTTGAAAATTTAAGAAAGGTTCATACCATCATAATCAAAAACAGTGACAAAGGTGGGAATATAGTGATTCAATCTAGGGAGAACTACATAGCAGAAGGTCTGAGACAACTGTCTGACACAAACAGCTACTGTAGGAGTAATCGGATGGAGTACGAAAATTCGATCAAATTATTCCACATACAACTCATGGAATGGAAAACCAAAGGGCTATTGGAGGAGGAGGAATACAGGTTTTTATTTTGTAAATTCCCTAAATTACCAGCTTTGTACCTCCTCCCCAAGATACACAAGAACATGACAAACCCCCCGGGTAGACCCATTGTTTCCTCCAACGGTAGCTGTTTTGAATGTACCTCCCAATATGTAGACTATTTTTTGCAGATCTTTGTCCACCAGTTACCATCTTATGTGAAAGATTCAGGAGATTTTTTGAAAAAGATTGAGACTTTGAAGTGGGAGGAAGATTTTTCTCTTCTCTCACTGGATGTGACAAGTTTGTACACCTCGATTCCTCATCAATTGGGACTTGATGCGTGTATGCATTTTCTGTCCAAAAGATCAGTGTGGTACCTTCACCACACTAAAATGTTAATTACAATGATGGAGTTATGTCTCAGACAGAATTATTTTTTGTTTGACAGTAAAATCTACAAGCAGACTCTTGGTACCTCTATGGGGACTTGCTTTGCTCCGAGCTTTGCGGGTCTCTATATGGGGTACTGGGAGGAAACAGTGACATACAGGTCACCTATGTACCGCAAACACGTTATCAAGTGGATGCGGTACATAGATGACGTTTTGGTAGTGTGGAGAGGGAGAGAAGAAGAGGCAAATAGCTTTTTGAGTGAACTCAATCACAATGATTTCAATTTAAATTTCACCAGTAATTGGTCCAAAGACAGCTTAGAATTTCTAGATCTATGTGTTAAAGTGGAGAATAGGAAATTGGAAACATTCCTATTCAGAAAAAAGACCGCAGGGAACAGTATACTCCACGCGCGTAGTTGTCATCCCAACTCCTTAATTAGGAGTATTCCGATGGGTGAACTCTTAAGAGCGAAGCGGAATTGCAGCACAAAGGAAGCTTTTTTGCTGGAACAACAAAACATGATTGAAAGATTTTCTGAGCGAGGCTATCCCATCAAGATAATTTCTGATGCCCAGAAAGCAGTAGAGAAACGCTCAAGGGAGTCATTGTTGCAGCCAATAGTAAATGACTTATCTAAGGAGAATGATAACAAGACACGCTTCATTACAACCTATAGTAGCCAAGCAGGTCTACTTAGAAAGAGCCTTAATAAATGTTGGCCCTTACTGCTTAATGATTCCGATTTAGCTGAATACATTAATGGCTCCCCCCAAATTTCCTACAGGAGAGCGAGGTCCTTCAAAGATCAGTTATGTACAGCAGTAATTCCTAAAAAACCGAAAACGACAGGTGTAGAGGGCTTTTTCACCTGCAGAAACTGCAAAGCCTGCAGAAACAGTCGTAATTTGAAAAAACTACGACTCTCACCCTCATGAAAAATTCATGTCATTAAAGAACATACTTCATGTACCAGTGACCATGCAGTCTATGCGCTACTCTGTCCGTGTAATAAAGCCTATATAGGCAGTACCATTAAGCCGGCCAAACTGAGAGTGCTTGAGCACTTACGTGCTATTACTAATATGGACAAATCCTATCCTATAGCGCGACATTTTTATAGTCATCATAACCAAAATGTGAACTTACTAAGTTTCTGTGTGTTGTGCACTGTGAAATTTGATGAGAGAGGCGGCAATCGTGTACAGAATTTGCGCAGACTAGAGTCGAGAATGATTATTCAATATAAAACCATGGTCCCTAATGGACATAATTGCGATGAAGAGATGGAAGTGCATCTAGGATGATTGAATAGAGAACAACAAGTTTTATTGAGCTATCTGTAGTTTTTGTCTAGTAAGAGAACTGTTTGGGTAAATGTATGAAATAATAATATGTATCTAAGATGTATTGCCCTATTTTGTTTTTAACTTCTAGTGTCCTTTTCACATGAGTTGTGAAGGGTATACGGTAATTTTTAACTATGAATCACTGGTCTTTTTTCTTTCTTTTTTCCAGGGACGGCCTGCATGAAATCTCTTTTTTGACTGAATGGGAGTACCGACTTTAATATAAAATAATGATATGATTTGGAACTGAATACTTATTGACCAGCACGTATGAATGAAAATCCCACTTGGGCTACATTTGTTTCTATACATTTATACCAAAAGTTCACTCGGGAAAGGACGGTTCCTATGGTTAATTTGCCCACCTGGGCAGCGACCTTTTCTATCAAGCATGTCTGAGTGTATAAATTGGTGATAAATATTTGACTTGAGTTAAGGACACGGTTTCCGTTCATGTATGTATAATTCCAAGTCTGTCATTTATGTCTCATGACCCAATTAGGTTTTCAGAAATTTAACATAATTGAGAATATAAATTGTATTCCTACAATGCACGGATGAATTATATTTGCTTCTAAGATGGATGTAATTTGTTGCATTTACCGTCCCAGGTTAAATTAATTTTATTATTTCGCGGCGGGGAACGCGTTAGTATTTTGTTTATGTTTATTGTTGTGACACACCATGTGATTTACACTATATCCTGTTTGTTCCTATCACTCTTTCAACTACTCGTGACCAAGGGGAGGAGCCCCGAAACGCGTCGAGAGACATTGTTTTCGTTTGCCATTTCTGATTAAAGAAATTTTGAACACGCTAATTTTGGTGTCCCTACTTCGCACTGTCACGGCATCCGAAGGACGTTAGTGTGACTGGTTTGGAATTGCTTGGGCTCGCTGCCCGGTACGGACCACTGTTGTGAGAGGAGGAGTCAGAGCGAAGTGTAGCGGCTGCTACACGGTAAATGGATATATATATATATATATATATATATATATATATATATATATATATATATATATATATATATATATATATATATATTATGCACCACTGTTCGCCGATCCCCCAGCAAACTTGATGGCGGCGGGCTCGAGTGAGGAGGCGATCCTCTAAAATTCGTCACACCAACCTTTGGATTTCAAAAGAAGGAAACTCGAGCCGCAATTTCCATAAGCGTGATGATTTTATTCAAGCAAGCAAAATGGTCACAAACGCCCGACGCGTTTCGGTGCAGTCGAGGTGCGGCTGCACCGAAACGCGTCGGGCGTTTGTGACCATTTTGCTTGCTTGAATAAAATCATGACGCTTATGGAAATTGCGGCTCGAGTTTCCTTCTTTTGAAATCCAAAGGTTGGTGTGACGAATATATATATATATATATATATATATATATATATATATATATATATATATATATATATATATATATATATATACTGTCATGTTTGCACAAGAAACTGACATCGAGAAACCAAAATGCGAAACGCGACTGTCAGTGCAGTGGAGTCTGCACAATTAAGCATCTGGCTGAAAACTACAAGTGCTTTCTATTGGGAGTGGGAAAGGTATTCCTTGTTGTTCGATATATATATATATATATATATATATATATATATATATATATATATATATATATATATATATATGTATATATATATATCTGCAATACCTTGCAGCGCTCCACCATTCCAGTGAAATAACAAGGCATGGACCTTCTTTGCAGTATACCGTTTATTGCCCAACAAACAGCTCAGCCATGACGCGTTTCGGCCGTCCCTGCGGCCTTGGTCACATGGCGATACATTTTTTTCAACCCAATTTAAAGTGCTAATGCTTCACATGTCAACAGTAGACATAGAGAAATTACTACCGGTATACATACCCTTGCTGGATTTAGGTAACACGGTCACAGTTTCTATCTGTATAAATACAGTTAATCATTCGCACAATCGACAGTTGGTAATTCACTACCATCAAAAATAAGTTCATATTACGAACAAGCGCATCCCAATATTACCCTAGCTCTTATTCTGTCTACACATATAGTTTATATCCCATAACCTAATATTTTATACTAAATCTATATGACATGTGTTTGAAAAAGGAGATATCTAAAGAATAAACGTGCTCACCCTAACGTGTTTGAATTATATAATCATACTAAAGAAAAATAATTTTCTCACTCATAATAGAGTGCACAGGAGTTATTGTAAGCATGATGTTGGTCACTAAATACCAAAATTGAATTGCAATTAAAATTAAATCTATATATACACATATATGCAATTGCTTAACTGTTACCTGAATTTAATGTTTATCAAATACAAGAATATACACTTTATATGATGTATAGGAGGATCCCCTTCTATAAACAAGTTAAAGTGACTTGGTGCAACAATGCATTGAAGGTAAAGTGACTCATGATTTTTTTAAAAAGAAAATTAATTAATGAAACACCCAAAAGTATCATAATGACACTGATGAAGTTTGTGTTCTTTGTTCATTGTTGCTCTGGGACTTTCGGGGGAAGAGGATACAGTTACTGCTTAATTAGCATCAGGGGCAGCGTTACAACAGGAAAATCAATACAGTAAATAACTTAATTTGATTGACTATGTATCCCTATTCAATTCATCTATGCAGAACCATGGTTCATAATAAAAACAGATAAAAGAATACTATTGCAATGTAAGAACAAGCCCAATATATAAAAAAGGATATCGGTGACATAATAAAACCAAACAATCTAAAATACATATGGATAAAACTACCCTAATGTTTAGAGGTCGGCTTATATTAACTATAGATCACCTATTTTATATTATTGCACGCCGGTATAATTTCAAACTCCTCTAGTAGTTTTAAAGGTAAATGAGGAAATAAATATATATTCGGTACAAAATATGTGCAAAATACGCAATTTAATATCCTAATCTTAAAGCTTATTCTCAACAAATTTGGAGTGATACATGCCAAAATCTTCCTTTATGAATCCCTAAGTGGCTTTCCTTATAGATATGTATGGAGGTCCTCCGTAGTATTTAGACCTCCAGGCCACATAGAATCAAATTCTAGAATGTAATTTGTCTCAGTTCTTCGCATGTTGGCCTCCCTATCCCCTCCTCTCTTTGTCAATGGGATAGACTCAATTGCATAGTATTTTAATCCTTGAGGCTTACTATTGTGACATGCCTCAAAGTGTCTAGCAACTGGGTAATTTTGATCTTTATTTGTTATTGCACGCAAATGTTGCAGGATTCTTTTATGAACCGGCAACTTGGTGCTGCCAACGTACTTAAAATGACATTCACATTCTAAAACATATATACAATATTCGGTTTTACATGTAAGCAATTGTTTGATTTCTCGAGTTGCCTTGGGGATGACCGTAGTATATTGTTTAGTATTCACCCCATGTTGACACGCTTTACATGCAAAGCACTTATAAAATCCCCTACTTGTGGGTCTACTAGGCTCTTTCTTCAGGCATTCCTGACTTTTCTTAGTTAGAATTGTGCCCAAACTCATACCTTTACGATACGTTATGGACGGATTGGCGGGCATCAATTCACCTATAGTAGGGTCATCTTGTATAAAGTGCCAATTGTGTCTGACTATATTTCTTAATTCCCTTTCTTGCTTGGAATAAGTCAGAACTAACCGAACTGTGTTAGTATCCACACTCTGGATTCTTTTGTCTTTGGGGATATATTTAAGGAGATTACTTCTAGCTTTTTGTCGGGACTTTCTGATAGCGGTTTCCACTGTTCTAGTGCTGTATCCTCTTTCCACAAACCTGATTAAGCTCTCTTGTTGCTTCTTGATCATATCCCTCTCATCACTACAAATACGGCGGATGCGAAGCATTTCGCCGTATGGGATAGATTTGATCAAGTGTTGCGGATGGGCACTTGTCGCATGCAACAGTGTGTTACCAGCTGTTGGTTTTCTAAAAAGGGTAGTACTAAGAACATTGTTATTTAAAAAAACCTGCACATCTAAAAATGTCACCGATTCCTTACTGATACTAGAAGTAAAATTCAAATTAAGATCATTTACATTTATCTCCTGTATAAAATTTAAAACACTGTCCTCAGATCCATGCCACACAATAAAAAGATCATCAATAAAACGAAGCCAAGAGACTATATTGGATGTGCAATAGTGCAAATACTTTCGCCTGAGGACCAGTTCCTCCCACCACCCCATAAAGAGGCACGCATAACTTGGGGAGAAACTGGCCCCCATGGCTACACCCTGAACTTGTTGGAAAAATTGATCATTAAATATGAAATAATTATTTTCCAAACAAAATGTTAGCATTTCCAGAAGCATTCTTGTATGATTGGAGAGTTCCATTGGCCTTCTGTTTAGATAGTATTCACAAGCTCGTAGGCCATCTCTATGTTTAATACATGTGTATAAGGAACTTACATCCAATGTTACCAGGAGATAGTCTGATTTCCACTCAATGTCATTTAATTTCCGCAAAAAGTCACTGGTATCCTGGACATATGAATTCAGGGATTTCATATGTGCCTGTAGAAAATAGTCTATATATTTTGATAAGTTCTCTAATGGTCCTCCACACGGCGAAATAATCGGTCTTCCCGGCGGTTCAGTAAGATTCTTGTGGACCTTCGGGATGAAATATATGTATGGGGTTAGTGGGTGGTCCTTTTTAATGTACTTGAACTCATCACCACTCAACATCCCTACTCCTTTCCAGGCTACCAGGTTTTTGTTCAAATGTTCTAACATTGTTCTATATTTTTGTGGATTGCTTCTTCTGTAACAGTTGATGTCATTCAACTGACTGTATGCTTCCTGGAGGTAATTCGCAATTGGCCATAGCACGATATTCCCCCCCTTGTCAGAGTTGCGAATTACCAGCTCAGCATTCTGTAGTTTTTTCACCAATTGGTTCAGTTGTCTTCCTTGACTAGTATATTTTTTCTCTCTTTCATTGTTTACACGGGCCAGCCTTTTTATTTTCTTTGCCACTGCTTCACTAAATGCATCAAGACCATCACGGGTTGCCAGGGGAATATATTTTGATTTCGGTTTGAATGGGGTGTTGGGTTTTCTTTGATCACTTAGGGTCACTCTTTTTTGCGTTCCCATACTGTCCTCACTTTCCAACTGGCACATATCATGATATAGTCCCATGTCACCTACTGTCAATTCAGCATCACCTCCACCTGATTTTGAGGGTTCAGTGACAATACTGGATTGTTTGTGCACAAACTGCTTTTTTAGTTTCAATTTACGTATATATTGGTATATATCAGCCCTTGTTCTCGTGTAGCAGAAATTTGATTCTGGGCAGAAGCTGAGACCCAGGCTGAGGAGTTGCTCTTCCGCTCTTGTTAATGTTACAGGACTCAGGTTTATATATATGTGTGTGTAATAATTTAAATGAACAAATATATATTAACAAAAACATATATCCCGCCTAATTAACAAATATATTCAAACATACATAAAAAATGTAAATAAGAAGTTCAAATTAATTTTTATGAATAATATAAACATAAAAAAATAACATAACAACTATCCAAAAGAAACAACAATAGCAAAAGTGATGGAATTTAATGGAGTCAGATTTACTATTCTAACTTAATTTTAGGCAAAAGTAGGCAAAGCGCTGGACTTTTGAGAAGGTTAGATATACTGTTCCCCTCCAATCTTAGCAACAGTAGGGAAAGTGCTGGCATTTTGAGGGGTTAGTTATGTCATTCCCATTGCTAATATTTTTTTACAAAAACATTAAAATGCCTAACAACAAAAAAATTAAATCTTATTTAAAGTGAAATACACACACACACACACACACACATATATATATATATATATATATATATATATATATATATATATATATATATATATATATATATATATATATATATATATATATATATATATACTTCACAGTCCAGGACCCAAAACATTGGAAAGGCCACACGGAAGTTGATTGCACAAACACTTCATTTATTGCAGCATGCCAGTGAAAGTCGAGCAGGAAATACTTTCAGTCTGCTTAAATCACCAAACGCGTTTCGAGAGCCTGCATGCTCTCTTCATCAGTGGCTAATGTGTTCAGAAATGAAGATGCCGCTTTTTACGTTGTAAATGTCAAGCACCTGCTCTCCCTGGGGCGTGGCCACAGTTGGCCTTCTAGGCGCTGTAGTTCATTAAATGTATAATCCATGTGGATGCGCACTTCATCCTTATTAAAACATTGATAACATCCCAAGTGGGTGAAAGTAGAAAGTCCTGTCCTCATTACACCCTGCTTTGGTGCTGCAACATAGTGCGGGCACGCACGCATACCTGGTTAGCGTCCGTTCCCCTTCCGCCATAGATGCTGCAAACTTTCTTCCAAGTCAGCAAAGGTCGATAATTGTTCAAAGGGCCAACTCCGCGACCTGGGAGGCCGCTAAACATACTTCACAGTCCAGGACCCAAAACATTGGAAAGGCCACACGGAAGTTGATTGCACAAACACTTCATTTATTGCAGCATGCCAGTGAAAGTCGAGCAGGAAATACTTTCAGTCTGCTTAAATCACCAAACGCGTTTCGAGAGCCTGCAAGCTCTCTTCATCAGTGGCTAATGTGTTCAGAAATGAAGATGCCGCTTTTTACGTTGTAAATGTCAAGCACCTGCCCTCCCCTATATATATATATTCACTGAAAAAACCATAGGTTATAGACCATATATAGTTAGGAGTTAGCATTTAAAAAAAACTTATTTTACTCACACAAAACCATTGAAATTCCATATATAGTTAGTTGCACTAACTATATATCGCGCACCCGCAATCCACTGCTGATGATGTCACATATTACATCATTCATGACATGGTCAGTGACATCACTGAGGACATCACTGATGACATCTCAAATGACATCACTGATGACATCACTGATGACAACATCCAGTGACTGTATGTTTCTGTAAAGTTAAAATATGTCTTACATATTGAAGAATGAGTGGAAGTATAAGTGTCTGGACGAAGAATTTAGAAGGTGCATGACTGAATGTATGAGTGAGTGATTAAATGTGTCTCACTGAGTGCATGGTTAGTGACTAAACTGTCTTAATTTGTGCATCATTATGTCTGTTGTTCTGTAAACTGCTGCATGTGTTGATCAGTAGCTATATGAGTAACTTTATGGGTTATTGATTGATTGTCCAAGTATTTGTATGGGAGACTGAGTGTGTGTGTGGCTGGCTGGGAGGTGTGTGACTCTGTGCAGATCAATGTGTACTTGTATCAATGATTGTATAAGAGAGTAAGTATGTGTTAGTATATGTTTGAAAATGTAAGGTGCTCTATGTTTAACTGTATAGATTAGAAAATGGAAGTGTGATTGATTCTTTACAGGACTGACTAGGTGTGTGAGTAACTCCATGGATGAGTGGCAGAGTGTGAGTGTCTGTATAGGTGTATGAGTGCATATGATAGTGTTGTAAAGATGAGTGATTGTATGTATGAATGATTGTATGGGTGAATGAGTTAATGTGTGTGTAGACGTAGGAATCAGTGAGTGCGTATGTAGTAACTAGTATTGGTGTGTCAATGGTTTCAAAAATTATACTCTGTATTTAACACTGGGTGTAACAGAGGTTATATTAAAATGTGAGGAGATGCATTGTATTGTCACATGAATGATATCATCAGTGATGTGGTCATTGATGTCAAATGAGATGTCATCAGTGATGTCATCAGTGATGTCATTTGAGATGTCATCAGTGATGTCATCAGTGATGTCACTGACCATGTCATGAATGATGTAATATGTGACATCATCAGCAGCAGTGGATTGCGGGTGCGCGATATATAGTTAGTGCAACTAACTATATATGGAATTTCAATGGTTTTGTGTGAGTAAAATAAGGTTTTTTAAATGCTAATTCCTAACTATATATGGTCTATAACCTATGGTTTTTTCAGTGAATTTCAATTGTTTTTTAATAGCAAATATCAAAAGCTTTTTTGTGGAAAATGACTAAAATTAGGTATACATAAGCGGCGTTAATTTATGTTCACCGCAGCCACTGTTGAAAGTAAAGTGAAAGTCGCGAAACAGTGGCCACGCCATCTAGTCCCTTTTAGGCCCCATCATGCACGTAAGTGACAGCCATTTTGTGTGTCATGGCCTCTCTGCCCACTGCCAATAGCCTATGATCGTTCGGAATTGGTTCTCTCTGGGTGATTCTCTATTCACAAATAAGCACAGAGTCTTAATACTCTGTTTAGTCTTTGCGGATAGTGAAGGATAGGTAGTGCAGACTTTTGTCGCCTTTGGAACCCGTCATGCCTATCTCTGCCCCGTTTGTTGGTAGTTGGTTCAACCCGGACCGTTTATTAGAGGTAGATCATCCGACTCCACCGGAGGACACCCCTAATAAAAAGGACATATATATAAAATGCGGACTAGCCGCTGTATCGTGCTAGCAAACTATAACATAAAAATCGTTAGAAAAAACAAAAGGAATCGAGCAAAATCAGTAGGCCACTGATGGGATCACTTTTTGATCTCGCTAAAATAGAAACATTAGGAACAACCCCTCATGAGAAACATGAAACTAGTGAGAGGAACCGAGCTCGGCGCCATGATGTCTGCAAGACAGCTCGGCTCCGCCGCCCACCCCGCCAAAAATAACGACAAACCCTATGCAAATATTATAAATATATACAACACACCAGCAAAGTAACAGGGTAAAACGTTTTATTAAATAACTATTTACATGGCAGCCTGCTGCAACATCGATCCAAATGCATGACGCTGTTCCTGTCCCTCCTTCCTTAAAGTAGCAATGCTGGGCTACTTTGGGCTACTTTTTAGTAGGATGTGGGCTTTAGAAAGTCTACAAAGGCCATCACCCGGCGAGGTAGCGGCCTAGGGGTGGAGGACCGTTGTGCAAATACCCCGGGGGCGACACCACGTGCCAAGGCTTGTCCCCAATACACCCAGAGATGATGTCCAGCAAGTTGTGTGGGGGGATGCCTTGCTGATGCCGCCACCCCCCCCCCCACCTTCTTGTTGCCTGATCCGGCCAGCTCAATTGATCGAGCATGAGGCTCTTAAACCCAGGGTCGTAGGCCCGGCCATCTTAGTGATGTGTAATGCATGCCGCGTTCCCGGGATTTCTCCCCGACTACACTGCGGCCTACGAGATGGAGAGGCCGAGGCGTTGACTAGGCGGGGCCTCCGGCCGCAACCACAGCACCAACGATCGCTGCTGACGGAGGGGAGCCTTGCCGGTGAGAGCCACTGATCTGTAGAACCGCTGCCTGCGGTGCCTCCCTGAGCCGCTTGACGGAGGCCCCCGAGGGGCGGTGTGGTGGCGCGGACTCAGAGGGGGCGCTTGGCTCCTGCCCCCTCCCCAAGTCTTGTTGCCCTGGTGTGGCCTGAGATCGCCCCCGACATAGGCGGCCGGCTCCCGGGGTCCGGCGGGACTTTGAGCCTTTTGGTGACTCTTCCATTCTGGACCTTGTCCCACAATCCGTTTGACCTGGGGACACGTCCTGCGGTGCCCTCGCAATGCGGCCTGGTCCCTGAATGTGTGCGGGGGGACGGTATTGATTGGATCAAGATGGCGGCTTCACACAAAGCTGACTCAAGTGTTGCTGCTGATGCTATGCAGACAAAAACTCGTTTTCAGTTTGTACATTCTTCAGGATTTTTCCATCCAAGGCTGGTTGAGAGTTTGTAGAACGATGGCTTCAGATTTTCAACATACTACTCTTCAACATTCTTCATAAATGTAAGAATGTGAGACTCACTAGGAGAACGGCCGTTTATCTTTCCTTTCAAAATGCTGCCAACAATATTTTCTGTATGGAAGACACCATCTTGTAGCATAAAGGGCTGCGTCAAGGGTGGTATTGCCCAGAATGTCTTGTTTTCAAGTGCTCGTAATGACGAAGCCAGGACTGTGGCAGAGCGTCCAAAATCTACAAAAAACACCACTGCCAACTCTTCAATAACTTCCATCACCCAGCACCGCATTTCCAAAGAAACAGCATAGCAAGCTTTCGTGGCCTTTAGAGTTTTCGGAAGCAGTTTCCCAAGACCATCACTGCAGCCATTGCAATGCAACAGAGGAACTTTTTCCAAGATCGGCATATTAACAGGGCTGCTGGTGTAATCGGGGCTCTTGCAGCCATTCAACTTAATTGAAGCTTTCACAATGACAGACCGCCCACTGAACTTCATGCCATGACATTTACTTATAACATTCTGCTGGGTCTTCGCCGAACTGAAGTCTACAAATGCAAAGCATTTCATTCCACTTTGACATTTCTTGACATGTAGTGGGTTGAAGTCTTTAAAGAGGTCCACAATTTGTTCCTCAGTCACATCACTTGAAAGATTCCCCAAGCCAGGCAGGTCCCACACCACTAGACCTGCCTGGCCTCGACCAAAATGGCGCCAGTATGGGAGCGACTTGCAACTCCTTATGACGTTCTAGTTACTTAGCCTTGACGTTATGGGGGATGTATGCGGTCTTTGTGCACATGGCGGGCGGGGAAGGGTACTGACTGGGCATTCGGACAACCCTATTGATGTCGGTTTTTCATGATTGATTATTGTATTATTAAAGCTTCAAAGTAATGTTACCCATGATACTCGCCCTTGGTGTGCGTATGGACGATTTTATTGTAACTGATCCTGTTACACTTTCGAATAAAAAATCAACCTTCACTGATCCTGCAACAGTTTGTCACGTTTATTTTTTTCAATTAAATGGCTCGCTTGTTACATTCTCCTATACCCCTGGCTTTTGGCCCTTTACTACCGCCCTCTGGCGATCTATGTAATGAACAGACTACCATTGCCGAGACACAAGGGAATGCATCTCAGAGAGATAAGTCAAGTACGTGGTAGATAAAACATTTTCGTGTTTATGCACGCTGATGTGCTTTGAACGCTGCCCCCCCCTCTTTTCTTTTTCTGTAGGTTACATTGGAATTTCAGCTAAAGTATGGAGAAGACCTAAACCGCACCGTGTTCCACGCGAGGAAAAATAGGCTAGCTCTGTGAGACAGTACATTATATGTACGAGCTATCTCTGGGAGCGTGAAAGATTGTATGGTATGAATGTGCGCATGGGCCCTGATTTGTACGGTATGAATGCGTATGTGTGGCGCACGACTGGGTCAATAAAAGAATGCTTTTTGTATGACTGAGGCGTTGATCGAACGGTTAATGGAATGAGAAAAATAAGCCCGAACATGGTATCCGCATGTGAAGGACGAAAAAGAATATAGCACTTTCCTTACTTAGGAACGACTCTCTCTGGAGCTAGTGAATGGGAGAGTAGCCTACACCAGAAACTTGAAGGGTTATTTCAGTACGACGAACCAGACCCCAACCGATATTCCAAATGTACACCCAAAATAATGCGCACCAGTAAGTCAATTTATGTGCTGACTAAATAAGAGAATTTAGCTCGGCTCCGCCGCCCACCCCGCCCAAAATAACGACAAACCCTATGCAAATATTATAAATATATACAACACACCAGCAAAGTAACAGGGTAAAACGTTTTATTAAATAACTATTTACATGGCAGCCTGCTGTAACATCGATCCAAATGCATGACGCTGTTCCTGTCAAGGTAGCATAGGTGGCGGCCTAGGGGTGGAGGACCGTTGTGCAAATAGCCCGGGGGCGACACCACGCGCCAAGGCCCGTTCCCGCGGTCAGCTGCAGCAGGGCGACCCTTAGCGTTTCAATCCCCGGTCAGCTGCACCATGACTGCCATTGGCGTTCCACTCGGTTGGATGGCCGGGGACCCGCTCCGGTGGCCGGGGTGAAGAGCGGCTGTTGCTGCGGAACGCTCAAAATGGCGGCCGACTCCCCGGATTTGGGCTTGGTCCACTAGAACGACTCTAGACTACCCTGGAACTCGAATGCTTGCCTGCTCGGGCATGAGCCCCACTCTTGAAGACGTCCTCTCAGTTTTAAAGGTTCTACGAGAGTCGTTGGCCCTCGACTCCGGCGGGCTTCCGATGGGGGCAACCGCCACTGTTGCTCGACTATCCCCCATGGATATACCGCTGCCACGGGTGTCCGCCGCCTTATCCACATCTGGTGCCGTGAGGGAGGCTGATTCAGTGCATCGGCGGAGGGATACGCCTGCTGTCCCGCTCTCCGGAAGTGGCCACAACATTGTCACAGGATGGTAGTGCTCTCATGCTGACGCCAGTTTTTGTCCGAATTACTAAGAGACACTGTAGACTGCCAACTTGATCAGCTCCGGTGGGACCTCAGCGTGACCCGGTAGGGAAGATTTTGCCTCCCTCGCCTTTGAGTCATGGTTCATGCTGCCTGTTCTTTCTGTTGGCGCTAACAAATTTTTCTAACTGCCGAAAGGGATTCTGGTCCTGCCGCTACTTATTGGAGACATTGAACTATACTCTGAACCTGCCTGGCCTCGACCAAAATGGCGCCAGTGTGGGAGCGACTTGCAACTCCTTATGACGTTCTAGTTACTTAGCCTTGACGTTATGGGGGATGTATGCGGTCTTTGTGCACATGGCGGGCGGGGAAGGGTACTGACTGGGCATACGGACAACCCTATTGATGTCGATTTTTCTTTATTGATTATTGTATTAATAAAGCTTCGAAGTAATGTTACCCATGATACTCGCCCATGGTGTGTGTATGGACGATTTTATTGTAATTGATCCTGTTATACTTTCAATTATAAAATCAACCTTCACTGATCCTGCAACCGTTTGTCATGTTTAGTTTTTTCAATTAAATGGCTCGCTTGTTACATACTCCTATACCCCTGGCTTTTGACCCTTTCCTACGCGCAGTCTGTACTACCGCCCTCGGGCGATCTATGTAATGAACAGACTACCATTGCCGAAACACAAGGGAATGCATCTCAGAGAGATAAGTCAAGTACGTGGTAGATAAAAACATTTTCGTGTTTATGCACGCTGATGTGCTTTGAACGCTGCCCCCCCCTCATCATTTAGATTACCACCGCCCATTGCACAAAAGCGTACCGGGCGCTCCCCACGCAAAAAAACGATTTTTTATTTTTTTTTGCCCCGCGGGGCCCTTTTAAAGCCTCCACATCAAACCTAGGGGGTCAGGGAGGATCTACTATGCCCCCTTATGGTCATTTCCCCCTTTGTTTTTTTTTTTTTAATTTATTTATTTTATTTTTTTTCTCTTGTTTTTTTTGTCCTCATTAGCCATTAAATCAATCCAACTGCGCTCCTATCTGCACAGACACGAGGGAAGACCCCCCTATAGCACCAAGAAGCCCAATGGTAAGCTCCAAGTACTCAGAGAGTCAGTCCCCGCGTCGCCAGCAGAGCTTGGACGAACATTCTCCCTTCAGACCAGTTCGGCCAGTTGTCCAATAGCTGTTACGGTGCCACCCTTTGGACAGAGAGATTTTAGGCCTAATCATCGGACCCGGGGAAGAAAAAAAAAAAAAAACCTGGTTGCCTAACTGTCCCTTCTCAAATTGATCAAGAGGTCCCAAAATCTCAAAGATCGAGGGCTACATGTTCTTGATAGATCCTGCTTTGACGTTGCATATAATGAGGACAACCACTCTGCATGTGTTAGGGTGTTTATGTTGACCCAGTTTTTGCAGATTTCTCTTCTTGCCAGTAAAATGGCATAAAACAGAAATTCTCTCTCTGGTCCCTTAATATTGTCATTTATTCCAAAAATAATTAAAAGCCACGAACACGGGATGGATAAACCAAGAATAGATTCAAGTGTTGCTCTGACTTCGTTCCAGAAGGTAGCAATGATTGGGCACTCACAGAACATATGAAGATCTGAGGCAGCTGGAAGAGAACATTTGCAACAACACTTCCCGGGTTGAAATTTCGACAGGCGTTTAGGAGAGTAATACGCTCTGTGAAGTGTAAAAAAATGGCTGCGCCTCAGCCATGCTGGCTTGATAATTTTATAGAGGAGGGTGAAAGATTCCTCCCATCTGTCCTCCATATGTGGTTCTCCCTCTGCACCCCAGAGTTTTTCAGGGAGGTTAAGATCCCTCTCTCCATCCTCTATGATATGCCAGTAAAAGAGTGCTACTTCCTTTTTCCCGGGAGGTCTTCCAACTAGGATATTTTCTAACACACTCTCCTCTCCCATCATTGCTTTCTTCTTAGTTTGAATCCGGAGCCAGCTGCTTAATTGCAAGTATACTAACCAAGAGAGTGATGATGTTACCTTGAAGTTGAAAATATCCCAATCTATGATTGATCTTTCCACTAGGAGATCACCCCACTGTGTGATACCTGGGTCTAGCAAGACTCTTTTAACTGTATTGGCTTCTTGTGATGTTAATCCCGGTAAGTCCCAAATCTGGGCATATTTAGATAGATATCCTATCCCAGTTTTAAACTTTATTTGGGACCATTCTTTTAAAATACCCAATAGTGATTTTAATCTAATTTTTTTAAAGAACTTCTGATGACCGAACTTGAAGAGAAATCCGTTCACTGGAAGGTCCGAACCCATTAGCATTGCCTTGTACATAAGCCCATTTGCATTTTCCCAAGGGATCTTAAGTAACATCCGGGAATGGGTCAGATGAAATGCCCAGGCGTAGTATTCCAAATCTGGCAATGCAAGCCCCCCTTTTTCTCTTCTCCTTCTCAATTTTTTCCAGGCTAATCTGCTGGATTTATGCCCCCAGACAAATGAATTAATATTTTGCTGACATTTTGCAAGCTGTTTGGTATCGAAAACTAACGGGATGGAGTTAAAAATAAAAGTACATTTCGGGAGGATACTCATTTTTATCAAACTAATTCTCCCATAGATGGTGAGCGGGAGGAAAGACCAGGCTTTCATCAAGGTTTGAGATTCTCGGGAAATACGGGCTAAGTTGTTTTGAGCCAGGTAATCTAGATCTTTAGTAATTGTAATTCCCAGGTACCTGAAAGAAGATTTAACCGGGAGCTGGAGATTATGAATATTCCAAACCATAATTTCGGTTTTCCCTGCGTTGATTTCATATCCCGTAAATTTTCCAAAGTTCTCCGCTTTCTTTATAATAATTGGCAATGCCAACACAGGATCCGTTGTGTAAATAATTATATCATCGGCATAAAGACCGATCTTCTTTTCCCAGCCCGAAAAAGTAAAATGTGGAATATTAGTATCTTCCCTAATAGATTGTGCAAACGGTTCTACATATAAATTAAAGAGAAGGGGGGATAAGGGACAGCCCTGTCTTGTTCCTCGACTAATTTTAAAAGGGGTTGTTTGCGTACCATTTATTAATAGGGATGCTCTAGAGTTATTATATAGTAAGCCTATGGCCCGACAAAATTTGGGGCCCAGATGGTATTTTTTCATTATTAAATGTAAGTATACCCAGTTTACCCTATCGAACGCTTTTGTAGCGTCAAGGGTCATGATGGCCAGGGGTAGACCGAAAGTTGAAGCAATGTCCGCAGCTCCCACCAAATCATAAGTTAGATCAGCCAATTGCCGGCTTCTAATAAACCCCTTTTGATCAGGGTGGATAATTGACCCAATCTCACTTCCCAATCTCGCAGCCAAGATTGAGGTAAAGATTTTGTAATCGTTGTTGAGAAGCGAGATTGGGCGATATGATCCACACTCGGCTGGGTCCTTGCCTGTTTTTAATATTAAAGCTATATTGGCTTCGCCCCAAGAGCTTGGTGGTGTCTCCCCTCTAATCGTTATGTTGTTGAAAAGGTTCGTAAGGACTGGGGTAAGAATAGAATTGAGTACCCTGTATAATTCTCCGGGGAGACCATCTGGTCCCGCGGCTTTACCCTGTGCTAGTTGTTTAATAGTGTTGGAAACTTCCAACTCTGTTATAGCTTTATCTATATTTTCAGTTTGGTAACTTTCCAACTCTGGGAGGGTTATATTGTTCAACCATTCATTCCTTTCATTTAAATTTACATTAAGTTCCTCTGTGTAGATATTCTGGAAGAACTCATTAAAGGCTTCCCCGATAGCTGTATCTGTTGACCTAGTATTGGCTTCCCCAGCAGCCCTTACTTCCTTAATAAAGTTTCTGGATTGATCAGCTTTAATTTTCCAAGCCAGCAGTTTTCCAGCAGACTCACCATATTCGAAATGGGCAAGTTTGCTTGCCTGCCATCTTTTATTTATCCTTTCCTGCAATAGTGTGTCTAGCTTGGCCTTTAGTTCTTTTTTCTCGTCTTGGTTTTCAGAGGGGAGCTGGTCTGGTGATTCTAGCTGGGTCAATTCTAGCTCTATATGTCGAATTGCCTCTTCATATTTCTTTCTCCTAAATGAGGCCCTACCTGTAATACAACCCCTGATGAAGGCCTTCCAAGCCTCCCATACGATGACCAGGGAGGCAGAACCTAAGTTTTGTTCCAAAAAGGAGACAGTTTCCTGCGTCAAATAATCTTTCTCCTCGTCCTCCAGCAGAATTGTTCGGTCGAAAGACCAGGATGGGTAAGTGGGTTTCTGCTCTAATTTTATCGAAAAGAAAATAGCAGAGTGATCTGACAGATGCAGAGGCAGATATGTTATGCTTTTAACCTGATCCTTAATTGAAAGACTAAATAAGGCATAATCAATGCGTGATTTATGTCTGTATTTATAATTGTGGTATGAGACTCCCATAGCGTTCCCAGCTCTTTGTCTCCATAGGTCAATTAAACCAAGATTCGACATACTCCTAAGCAGTGTATCCCTCATATTACTATGTACTACGGCCCTAGAGGTTGCAGATTTGTCTAATTTTGGATCTAAGACAAGGTTAAAGTCACCGACCCAAATGATGGGGTCAGAGCAAGAAATCAACTGATTTTGCAAAATATTTAAATAAGAAGGGTCATCCTGGTTAGGTCCATAATAGCTGATGATGGTAACAGCCTTGGAATATAATTGGGCATTGACTATCAACCATCTACTGCTAGCGTCTGTTTTCCAACCCATTATCTGGGCCTTTGCTGATTTTTTAAAAATGATAGCATTGCCACGAATGCTAGCATTGTGGTCCGTAGTTATACATTTATCAACCCATTTGTACTTTTTAAGTATGTCCGTGATCTCCTGTTTATTCAAATGTGTTTCCTGGATCGCAATGATCTGCGCGGGTGAGTCTCGTAAGTATTGTAAGATTTTATTTCTTCTAGCCCTTACACGCAGGCCATTTACGTTCCAGGATAAGAATTTAATGTCTGACATTAATTTTAAGGCTCTTTAACACTATTTCTGATCCCTCAACTCTATTAATTTTTTTTGGAGGCAACTTATCCTTAGCTATATCTCTTTCTGTTTTAGCCAAGCGGTCACTTTGAGACACAATTGGATCCATATTATTCGTTATTATGAAATTCGGTTTATGAGGACTTTTATGTTTTGCCTTTCCCTCTCCCTCCCTCCCTCCCCTAGAAAACCCCTCTCAACTTACTCTGGCATGATGGATTGCCAGCTTGTCGTCTCTGACATATTCCCGCTCCATACCCTAGTATCTATATTATCAATCATTTTACCAGTCGCTATGCTTAAGATATATGCAGTGGTGATTCATAAAGCAGAATTGTAGGTCCCTTATCTAATAGCTATTCTATAAAATATTATTTCTATTGATAATACTCTAATAGCTAAGGATAAGTTTGGGGAATAGTGTGGGAATAAAAGATATAGGCTTCATTGCAGCCTATTTGCTCAAAAATTTTTAACGTGAGCGTACTGGGGTGGAAATCTGTAATGAAATTCTCAATTGGTGATTTTTTTTTTTTTATAATGTATCACCTGGTAGTGTTTTAATGACAACATTGTGTGTCCTCACCCAAATGTTGATAGTGCTGTGTGTTGTTTTTTTCTTTTTTATTATTTCTTTTTCTTTTTATATTCTTTATGTCCTTTTTTATTTTTTTCCTTTACCCCTTTTTTTTTCCCTTCCCCCCTTCTCTTTCCTTTTCCTTTTCCCCCTTTTTTTTTTTATTTCCCCACATTATCCCCTTTTTTTTATTTAGTTTTTTTTTTCCCCTTTTAACTCATTTACAGAAATTTACAAAAATTTCACCCATGGCCCGGAGGGTTTACGTGTACGCTAATTGTGGCAAGTAGCTCGTCGGCTTCCAAGGGGGACCTGACATTATACATTTTATTATTGTACATTATCCTTAGAAAGGCAGGGAATCTCAACTGCACGGTGGCTCCTAGGCTTTTAAACTTCTCCATTCTTTGACCTAATTCCCACTGCCTGTCCAGCGTTGTTCTAGAAAGGTCAGATCTCACTTCAAAAGAGAATTCAGAGGCTTTCAAAGTCTTGGCTTTCAAAGCTGCAGTCAAGATCTTCTCTTTCAGGGAGTATGTTAAAAAGTTCACTAGGATCTTCCTTGGTTTATCCCTGCCCTGTTTAAGACGGAACGGATCCCGGTGTACCCTCTGAATATCTGTTTCTATCTCAGACAGAGTTTCCTCCAAATTTAGACAATCTTTTAATAAGGTTGCAACAAACTTTTTTAAATCTCCTCCTCCTCCTTCTTTTCCCTCCGGTATTTTTCGAAGTCTCAGGTTGTTCCTCTGGAAAAACTTTCGAGAGACTCAACCCTCTCTTTGACTGAATCGCCTTCCCGTCGTAGTGTCTGGATCTTCACCTCAGCAGACTCCAATTTAGCCTTGAGCTCTTCAACACTCTAGACCACCAGTTCTTAGTGAGAGACCATCTACCTTAGATTCTAGGTTTTCGCACATTGTGCGGATCTCTGATTGAGTGTGTCTAGACTCCTCAAAACATCTCTTTGACTCCTCAAACCCATTTCTAATCTCTTCCCTCATGCTAAGAAGTATGGCTTGGATAGTATCGTCGCTACCATTGTCTTTACAACCCCCAGTGTCTTGATCCAAGTCATTTATCTCGCTTGCAGTTCCTGTGGCCAAGGCTTGCTGGTCTGGCGGAGAGGTTGGCATTAGCGATTCGTTCAACTGGGTCTCCCATCCCTATACCGCTGAGTGAGTCTCCTGCCCCTATTACTTCTCCCACCTTTCCTTCCAGACTACCAAGATTACCGAACACAGATAAGGGAGATGTAGAAGTGGTTATAGCACCAATATTTCCCACTGATACGGGTGCAGTTTGAGTACAAGAACATTTTTGGGACTCTTGGTTTAAATTTAGGACCTGAGGGAGGGCCTTAAAATAAGACTTCAACAAGGGTGTAACTCGGGAGGTTGTGCTGGCTTTTGTTTTAGAACCCCCCTTGCTCGAGCTAGCCCTATGTGGTAGATCCTTCGGAGCGGTGTACCGTAGCTGGCGTTCCTTACCCCTTTTTGATCCCCTTAAGACTGGGGGTTGTAATGTATCAACTACTGCCTCATCATCAAATTCTGGCTCAGACTCTATGAAAGACTGCTCTCCTGTACTTCTTTCTGCTACTTGTGTTTGACCTGTGTCATTGGGGCCTGTAGGGGCGGCTAATTCTTTGACCTTTTGCTACCCTTTCCTTTTCCCTTAGCCTTCCGCTTCCCCAGGGTTCTGGCAATAGTTGAATATGGAGTCTCACTCGATATCTGACAAGAGGTTTGAAATTGTGCGTTAAACCTGAAGATTCTGGGTGCAGGGTCTAAATTTTGTGAAGAGTGACAGCCCTGTATATCTATGAGGTCCTGGTTATCGACAGCCTGCACCTCCCCTCCTAAGGAACTCGACACCCTCCCCCTCTGCTGGTCTTCCTTACCGCACCAAATAGTTGTTGCCAGTCTTTTTGCAGAGACGCTGTATACTGTAGCTTTCCTACTTCTTCGAAGCTCCACGGCTGCGTCGCCCCAGCGGTGAGGTGCGGGGAGAAGAACCTGTCCCCAACACATTGGCAGCTCTGTCCACCTTTATATTCATGCAGCACTGTTGCCTCTAAAGAACCCAGGCTGTTCTTTACGTTAGCGAGCTTTTCAATCCTTTTCAGACTTTTTTCCTGAGAGAATTAGGGTCAATGTGTCACACACACCCAGGTATATGGCGGTCTGTATACTGTAGATGTCTTGTATATGTCCTAGCCGGACCTGAGCCCGGGCCTGAGCCAGCTCCACTCGTCTCAGTCACTCGGAACTCCCCATCGAACAGGGTCTCAATGTCGGAATGTTGCTGTTGCTGTTTAAGGATATCAGCGGCGCTTGTTATCTATTCCTGTTTTCGTGGTCTGCAAGAGTTTTGGGAGCTTTGAGGGCTCTGTTTTTTAAACCTGCGCCCAACACATTGACAGCTCTATCCACTTTTGTGTTAGTACCGCACTAATGACGCCCTGCTACTTCCAAGAAACCCAAGCCGTCTCCCCGACGCCAGCTTTCAGTAATCTCCAGGGACCTGTTCCACTCGTCTCCGCCACCAAAACAGGGTCTCAATACAATTTCAAAGGCACAGGCAACCCTTACTATCTGTTCTGTGAGCCTCGGGAGCTCTGTGCCTAGAGATCTCCTCGCAGCTACACAGAGCGGCTCAGCAGATCCCAACACGCCGCGGACTGACGGAGCTCCGCCCGCCCGCTCGCCTGCTCGCTCTCACTCTCCTCCCGAGCCTGCTCGGCACACGTCTCTCAGAGCGGGACAGCTGACCGCGAACACACCGCTGACTCCCGCTTGCCTACCCGCTCTCACTCCGTCTCAGTCCGTGAAGCCAACTCCAAAAAACCGCCACAGCGGTTCAACACTTTCCCTCGACCTTGGCGTCTTCTGTACTTGCCGTACTTGCCGTCACCACTCGCCTGATCCAAGAAAACCAGTGCCGATACAATTAATTCACCTTCTGTGGCATGTCTGCGGGATCATCGTCAGGGACGAGCGTACCGCCCTAGCTAGCGGCCGCCATGTTTTCCCTCGATTTCCCCCTTTGTTTTGGCCTCCTCTTGTCTCTCGATCCTACCGAGAGACAAGATGGCGGCCGCTCCGCACTGTTTAGAATGTTGACAGACACCGGAGAGCCAATCAGCTTCGCTTCGCGAAGTTCCGTTACGCGTCAAGTACGCGAACCGGAGCGCTACCCAGAGCGCTGTTACAGATATATATATTTTTTTGAACGTTAATTTATCAAAATCCACTGGAGCACATATATTGAGACCTAGCAAAGGCACATCGGGCTAACAGTCCCTACAATTTTGCCAAGTTTCATGCAAATCCATTCTGCCGTTTGGGCTAAGAGTGAGGCCAACTGCCCTATGGAAATTAACATGGGAAAAACGCGTTTTGGGACCCCCTTTGACGAACCCCCCCCAAATTTTCAGGGGCTGCTCAGAAACAAAATGTTCCATTTTCCTGAACATTTCAGCCAATTCCGTCCACAAACGCCAAAGTTATTAGACATAGAATTTTCAAAAATCCCATAGAGAAAAAATCCTAACTATATTCACTGAAAAAACCATAGGTTATAGACCATATATAGTTAGGAATTAGCATTTACAAAACCTTATTTTACTCACACAAAACCATTGAAATTCGCATATATAGTTAGTTGCACTAACTATATATCGCGCACCCGCAATCCACTGCTGATCATGTCACATATTACATCATTCATGACATGGTCAGTGACATCACTGATGACATCACTGATGACATCTCAAATGACATCACTGATGACATCTCACTTGACATCAATGATCACATCACTGATGATATCATTCATGTGATAATACAATGCATCTCCTCACACTGTAATATAACCTCCGTTACACCCAGTGTTAAATAGAGAGTATCATTTTTGAAACCATTGACACACCAATACTAGTTACTACATACGCACTCACTGATTCCTATGTCTACACACACATTCACTCATACAATCATTCATACATACAATCACTCATCTTTACAACACTATTATATGCACTCATACACCTATACAGACACTCACACTCTGCCACTCATCCATGGAGTTACTCACACACCTAGTCAGTCCTGAAAAGAATCAATCACACTTCCATTTTCTCATCTATACAGTTAAACACAGAACACCTTACATTTTTGAAACATATACTAACACATAGTTACTCTCTTATAGAATCACTGATACAAGTACACATTGATCTGCACAGAGTCACACACCTCCCAGCCAGCCATACACACACTCAGTCTCCCATACAAATACTTGTGCAACCAATCAATAACCCATATAGCTACTTATATAGCTACTGATCAACACATGCAGCAGCTTGCACAACAACAGACATACTGATGCACACTTTCAGACAGTTTAGTCACTAACCCGTGCATTCAGTAAGACGCATTTAATCACTCACTCATACAGTCAATCACGCACCTACTAAAACCTTCATTCAGACACTTATACATCCACTCATTCTTCAATATGTAAAACATATTTAAACTTTACAGAAACACATAATCAATGGATGTTGTCATCAGTGATGTCATCAGTGATGTCACTGACCATGTCATGAATGATGTAATATGTGACATCATCAGCAGTGGATTGCGGGTGCGCGATATATAGTTAGTGCAACTAACTATATATGGAATTTCAATGGTTTTGTGTGAGTAAAATAAGGTTTTTTAAATGCTAATTCCTAACTATATATGGTCTATAACCTATGGTTTTTTCAGTGAATTTTCAAGGTTTTGTAAATGCTAATTCCTAACTATATATGGTCTATAACCTATGGTTTTTTCAGTGAATTTCAATGGTTTTTTAATAGCAAATATCATAAGCTGTCGAATGTCAAGTACGTGGTAAGTAAAAACATTTTCGTGTTTATGCACACTGATCTGCTTTGAATGCTGCCCCCCACCCCTCATTTCTATTAGGAGTACTCTCTCTTTGCAGATAGTGAAGGGTAGTTAACGCAGCCCTTTGCCCCCTTTGTAATCCGTCGTGCCTGCTTCTCTCTCCATTTAATTGATTGTTCTCTTTGGTTCATTCTCTATTTACAAACAAGCACAGAGTCAAAATACTCTGTTTAGTCTTTGCAGATAGCGAAAAACCGTGTAAAAAAACAAAAGGAATCGAGCAAAATCAGTAGGCCACTAATGGGATCTCTTTTTGACCTCGCTAAAATAGAAACATTAGGAACAACCTGTTGAAAATAGCAATGCGTATGTACATAAGCGGCGTTCATTTGTGTTCACAGTACCCCTTGTTGATTGTTTGAATCGAGCATTGAATTGTTCGAAGTTGGTTCTCTTAAGGATCTTCTCTGCCTGCAAACGAGGAAGAATAGGAATATTCTCTCTCCCTTTGCAGATAGTGAAGGGTAGGTAACGCAAGCCTTTAACACGTCGTACCTATTTCATTCCTCATTGATTGATTGATTGTCCGAACATTGACTGTTTGGGAATTAGTTCTTTTTGCAGGTATTCCCTGTTTGCAAATAAACGTAGGAAAATCTTTGCAAGTAGTGAAAGGGTACGTAATGCGGACCTTTCTCCCCCGTTGTAATCTGTCATGCCTATCTACTCCCCACTGATTGATGCACCTGTTTCACCCGGACCATTTACTAGACATACGTCATCTGGCCCGACCAGAGAGCACCCCTAGTGAAAAGGACATATGCAATAATAACGAAGTGATCACTGTATCCTGTTAAGAGAAACTTTAGCATGAAACAACCTGGAAAGAAAAGAATAGGAAATCGAAAATCAGTAGGCCACTGATGAACATGAACTTTTATTAAACAACGAACAAAGAAACGATAACATAACGTAATGATAAAACCTATTAATGTCCTAGAAACAAGAAAACGTTAGAAATATGCCAGTGGTGAGAGACCAGAAAAACAGTAAGAGAAACCAAATCACCCCTCGCTGTCCCACCGCCTGCCACGCCAAAAAAATCGATAGACTAGGGAAAATGCAAGTCAGTAGAACATCCGCCCCCACTCTGGAAACTTCCAAGGTGGGGCAGGGTTCCGGCTACGCCCAGCCGGGAGCAGCCCATATAAGGCAGGTCCTGCTGCCACGCCTCGGCCAGGAGATCCTAACGTAGGGTGTAGCCGGAGGAGAGGCCGAGACCAGCGGGACCCGGCCAGGGGATTGCCTTTACAACGCTGAACAGTTGCAGGGGGGGGGGAATGTCTCCTCGACCCTCCCCTCTCTCTCCCAGTCCGGCCGCGGTGGCCCTTGAGAGTTGCAGGTAGTCCCGCCACATGCTCTTCCGGTCCGGCCACCAACGGTCGGGGGGCCGAGGCCGACGGGATCCGGCTGCAGCCAATAAACCAAGAAACCCGTTCATGGGGCCAGAGCCAGGGGCGTCCGGCCGACATCTACCGGAAGCCCGGCCCGAAGACGGACGGGACACTTCTTCTTTCTTGTATAATTGCTGCAACAACCCTGGGGGGGGATGTCTTGCACATGCCTCCGACCCCCCCCCCCCCTCGTCCTCATCGCCTGGTCCGGCCATAACAAATCTCAAGCGAGACGCCGTGGGGTGCACTGGGAGGGAGAGACGGTGCGAACAGGCCTCTCCCGCCTCCCCAGGTGGAGGCTTCCCAGCTGCACCCTCAGCGCTCCAGGCGCCCGGAAAAGGGTTCTTCCACTGTGGCCATGCTGCAACGTCTCGCCCGGCAGGGTGGAGCCCGTCCGCTCATTTGACCCCGCGATCGCCAGTAGCTACCGAACTCTCAAAATGGCGGTCGACCTGGCAAGAGCGGGCCCAGCATAAAGAAATGGCCCGGTCACTGGTTGACTCCACCACCGTAGTCCTCCACGACCTTGAAGATTCTAGAGGAGCCGCGGGAGTCTCCGACCCCCGATGGGGAATGACTGCCATGATCACCCGTGGAGTGACGAAACTGTATCCGCGGGACGTCGGCGCCAGCCTCACTTTGAATTACTAGAATCCTGCAGACCTCACTTCCGGTGAAAGTACAGTGTGACCCGGTAGGAAAAATTGTTGCACCCCCTCCCCTTTTTGACTGATAGTTCAAACCACCGATCCTTTCCTTTGCCCTTTTAACGGAACTTTGGACTGCCTCCCCCTCTTTTACATTTTCTAGAGAAAACAAAACATTAACCACTACAATAACATAGCAGTTGACACCAGAACTGTTTTCAAATTGAAAACCAACAACATCTTCAACAGAATCCTTTTTGTTTCTGCTGTGACCCTGCTACAGCACAGGCATTGTCCCCAGCAGTAATTCTGCAATGCCGGTAAGAATAGCTGTGGTGCCTACTGGACTCACTCACCCCCGCGGCGCCCCACGCCGTTATTTGCTGGGCGGCAACTTGCTAGACATCACTTTCGTGCCATCTAGATTTCAGCGCGTTCTGCTGCCTTGGAACTATTCGCACAACAGACCGCTACTGACAAGAATATTTCATTATTGGTGCTGTCAATTTCAATAAATCTATTGGATAATTCAAAAGAAATTGCCACGGTCTCTTCGTTGTTTAAATGTTTTTACTGTTTTTGTTTTGTTGTATATATTTATATGTTATTAAAGTTTTATATTCCTACTACTTTGTTGGAGTGCTATATATTTTTAATGTGACACATAATTGTAAAAACTTTGATGTACAAAGAGTGATTCCTGGAATCTTCCGCTTCAGGCTCGGTCCCCTCCCCAATCACAATACAGGATAGTTTTCAGATAGTAGGAACACGTGTGGTGTGACGGATCTCATCGGGTGTGGGCCTTGATCTACTATAACTCCTTTGAAGAGGGGTGATTCTTTACAGCTGGGGCCATAAACTACATCTGCAGGGCTAGCTGATAGCCTGGACAATCGGACACAGAGGAAGAGGAGTGTCAGAGGGTGCGGTAGTGAATAGGGCGAAAGGGAGGTGTCGGGCGGGCACAGTGTGATTCTCAGGGAAGAGCAGCGCAGATGGGGGGAGGTTTATTGCCCATGCATAAGACAGAGAGCGGGGGTGACCAGTGCCTGGGGAAGATGCTTGCGAGGGTGAGGAGCCATGCTACGAATCGACAGCGTGCAGAGAGTGGGTCTGGTCAAGACATCTAAAATGGCTGCCGTGCACGACAAAAGTGTGGCATTTCAGAAAAGGCAAGATGGCGCAGACAATGTTTTTCAACACTTCCTCATTTCCTTCGAATCGAAGTTAACAGACGTTGGGGCATATTACCACAGTTAAGCGATATTTATCGCTAACGATGCTTACCAACGAATTTTTTACCGCTAAGCATCATCAGAAATTATCGAAGATAAACCTTGCTATTATCAAGGTTTATCACAAATGCGATAATAAACGGCCGCAATGCATGAATATCGCTAAAAACTCAGCGATATTCATACATTACCGAGCTAATGCTCTTAGCCATGTTATCCACCTCCCATTGGATAACATGGCTAAGAACTGCTCAGGGCAGGTGTTACTTTTTGGAGATATTCGCGCTTAGCGCGAATATCTCCAAAAGTTGGTAATAGGAGATAGATATCTTGCATGTTGTAATGCAAGTTATTGTGGTATATGGAACTCATACCATAATCTCTCAGGAAAGCAGAAACTGATCCTTTTGGGACCGCCTAAAAAGGCCTAGGGGGTGAGGAGTACTCTACTTTGCCCCCTTTTCACGTTCCGAACTATTTTATTTTACTCTCTTCTGTAATTACACAAAATAGCAGCGATAAGATGCATCGGAGACACACAGTGAGAGAAAGGAGGCCGGAGATGAAGAAGAGATGTCAAATACACATTGGAGATAATATAGTGGCAGAAGGGAAGTAAATATGAGTAAACTTACCATGTAACATAAAAATGTTGCACTCTATACTATAAGTCTCATTTTATACTACAATCACTTCGCTACAACCTCATAAATTAAAAATAAAAATGAATAATGTCTCAAACAATTTTTGATTTCTAAATATAAATTTATTCTTCAGAATTTTCTAAATTTGAAAGAACTAGTAACATGTCCTCATCAGCAATGTCCTCATTAAAAGTCTCCAATGATGATTCTTGTAACTCTATGGTCTCCAAACACTCGATAAATTCGCCATCAAGAGATTGATCAAAAAAATCATTCAAGTCATCTCCTCCTTGTGACAATATTTCATTATTGGTGCTGTCAATTTCAATCAATGTAGTGGAATCATTCAAGTCATCTCCTCGTGACAATATTTCATTATTGGTGCTCTCAATTTCAATCAATGTAGTGGAATCATTCAAGTCATCTCCTCCTTGTGACAATATTTCATTATTGGTGCTGTCCATTTCAATCAATCTAATGGAATCATACAAGTCATCTCCTCCTTGCGACAATATTTCATTATTGGTGCTCTCAATTTCAATCAATGTAGTGGAATCATTCAAGTCATCTCCTTGTGACAATATTTCATTCTTGGTGCTGTCCATTTCAATCAATCTAATGGAATCATACAAGTCATGTCCTCCTTGTGACAATATTTCATTATTGGTGCTCTCAATTTCAATCAATGTAGTGGACAATTCAAAAGAAATTGCCACGGTCTCTTCATTGTGAGCCATTTTATTTTGAAATTGCTTGCTGTAAATTGCAGAAAAAAATAATCACTTTCATTTATCGTTTTTAGTAATACATAATATAAAACTAACTTTATCAAGTATTTAGTATAACAGAAGGACTGCAAATAAATAACAGAAAACATTTTTCAAATTATCTTCAAGTGTACAACATAGTTCCCCTTACAAATTAACAACTCACCTTTTTAAAAGTAGCAGAAGTGTTAGTACTGTGTAAATCAAACACCAGAAATTCACCACCAAAAATTCCTCACAAATGTACCTCAGACAGTAGTATCACAAAATGGCTGTGGTTTCCTCTCATTTGACATATATACATAACCAATTAACTTTCATCACACACAAATACAAAACCAAAGTAACATTTTAATTGGTTCTAAATTTCAACACTTTCAAATGTGTTTTCCCCATGCAATTTTCCATAGGACATTTACATACGTCTACAGCCTGAATGGCTGAACGGAATTACACCAAACTTGACAAAATGGTACATCAAACCTCAAAGGCACATCGGGCTACCAGTCCCTAATATTTTGCCAAGTTTCGTGCAAATCCATTCAGCCGTTCGATTATTATTATTATTTTTTTTTTTTTGCCCCGCGGAGCCCTTTTAAAACCTCCACATCAAACGTAGGGGGTCAGCGAGGATCTACTATTCCCCCTTATGGTCATTTGCCCCTTCGCTTTGGCCTCCTCTTGTCTCTCGATCCTACCGAGAGACAAGATGGCGGCCGCTACGGACTGTTTGGAATGTTGACAGACGCCGGAGAACCAATCAGCTTCGCTTCACAAAGCTCCGTTGCGCGAAAAGTACGCGTAGCGGAGCGCTGCCCGGTCCGCTGTTACAGATATATATCTTTTTTTAAACATTAATTTCTCAAAATCCACTGTAGCACATATATTGAGACCTACAAAAGGCACATCGGGCTACCAGTCCCTACAATTTTGCCAAGTTTCGTGCAAATCCATTCAGCCGTTCGGGCTAAAAGTGAGGCCAACCGCCCTATGGAAAACTCAATGTTAAAAACACGTTTTGGGACCCCCCTTTTTTCTCAGCCCCCCCTTGACGAACCCCCCCCAAATTTTCAAGGGCTGCTCAGAAACAAAATGTGCCATTTTCCTGAAAATTTCAGCCAATTCCGTCCACAAACGCCAATGTTATTAGACATAGAATTTTCAGAAATCCCATAGAGAAAAAATCCTAACTATATATGCCTACTGGCTATCGCCAGTAGGTAATATATATATATATATATATATATATATATATATTCACTGAAAAAACCATAGGTTATACACCATATATAGTTAGGAATTAGCATTTAAAAAACCTTATTTTACTCACACAAAACCATTGAAATTCCATATATAGTTAGTTGTACTAACTATATATCGCGCACCCGCAATCCACTGCTGATCATGTCACATATTACATCATTCATGACATGGTCAGTGACATCACTGATGACATCACTGATGACATCTCAAATGACATCACTGATGACATCACTGATGACATCTCAAATGACATCACTGATGACATCACATCACAACTGAATGAGTGGATGTATAAGTGTCTGAATGAAGGTTTTAGTAGGTGCGTGACTGACTGTATGAGTGAGTGATTAAATGTGTCTCACTGAATGCATAGGTTAGTGACTAAACTGTCTTAATTTGTGCATCATTATGTCTGGTATTCTGTAAACTGCTGCATGTGTTGATCAGTAGCTATATGAGTAACTATATGGGTTATTGATTGATTGTCCAAGTATTTGTATGGGAGACTGAGTGTGTGTGTGGCTGGCTGGGAGATGTGTGACTCTGTGCAGATCAATGTGTTCTTGTATCAATGATTTATAAGAGAGTAAGTATGTGTTAGAATATGTTTGAAAATGTAAGGTACTCTATGTTTAACTGTATAGATTAGAAAATGGAAGTGTGATTGATTCTTTACAGGACTGACTAGGTGTGTGAGGAACTCCAAGGATGAGTGGCAGAGTGTGAGTGTCTGTATAGGGTGTATGAGTGCATATGATAGTGTTGTAAAGATGAGTGATTGTATGTATGAATGATTGTATGGGTGAATGAGTGAATGTGTGTGTAGACGTAGGAATCAGTGAGTGCGTATGTAGTAACTAGTATTGGTGTGTCAATTGTTTAAAAAAATATATTCTGTATTTAACACTGGGTGTAACAGAGGTTATATTAAAGTGTGAGGAGATGCATTGTATTGTCACATGAATGATATCATCAGTGATGTGACCATTGATGTCAAATGAGATGTCATCAGTGATGTCATTTGAGATGTTATCAGTGATGTCATTTGAGATGTTATCAGTGATGTCATCAGTGATGTCATTTGAGATGTCATCAGTGATGTCATCAGTGATGTCATTTGAGATGTCATCAGTGATGTCATCAGTGATGTCATTTGAGATGTCATCAATGATGTCATTTGAGATGTTATCAGTGATGTCATCAGTGATGTCATTTGAGATGTCATCAGTGATGTCATCAGTGATGTCATTTGAGATGTCATCAGTGATGTCATCAGTGATGTCATTTGAGATGTCATCAGTGATGTCATCAGTGATGTCACTGACCATGTCATGAATGATGTAATATGTGACATGATCAGCAGTGGATTGCGGGTGTGCGATATATAGTTAGTACAACTAACTATATATGGAATTTCAATGGTTTTGTGTGAGTAAAATAAGGTTTTTTAAATGCTAATTCCTAACTATATATGGTGTATAACCTATGGTTTTTTCAGTGAATTTTCAAGGTTTTGTAAATGCTAATTCCTAACTATATATGGTCTAAAACCTATGGTTTTTTCAGTGAATTTCATTGGTTTTTTAAAAGCTAATATCTATAGCTGTAAAATGTATTCTTCTTTAAATCCAAAAATATATTTTATATGTTTATTAATAATTTTTTTTAAATATTTTTTTTGTTTCGCTCCCGGTCCGCGAACCGGGAAGCTTCCCGTTAGCTCAATTTGATTCCGCGACCCGGTACGCGAACCGGTAAGAAAACAACATAGTGACGGTATCGCGTTGCCGCGTAATGCGTCTTATGACGTACTGCGTTAGCGCACCCGGAAGTGCCCCGGGGCGCGGACCGAGGCGCGAAACGCAGCTCCCCGGAAGCGATCCGCGGCGCGAAAGCGCGACGTATCGCGTTGCCGCAAAATGCGTCTTGTGACGTATCGCGTTAGCGCACCCGGAAGTGTCCCGGGGCGCGGACCGAGGCGCGAAGCGGAGCGACCCGGAAGCTAACCGGGGAGCGTTCCGCAGCGCGTAACATGAGCATGAGAGGTCATGTGACTTGTTAATAAAACTTTTCATTGGTTCATTTCACTTTTGGTTTCATAATGATGGAAGGCTAGGTCAGGTGACTTAAAAATAACACTTTTCATTGGTTGAGAAGTATTGTTTTTTCCCAAATGATGAAAACCCCTCCTTCTTTCCTCACTCTGACTTTCATCATTGTGAGAGGAAGACCTATTTTGCTTGTTGGAAAATGGCTTCATTGGTAGCTTCAGCTGGTGGACCCCCACCACCACCACCACCTCCTCATGGGAAGAAAGGACCACCTCCCCAGGTCCTGACCAACACTGAGGAGGAAGAGGAAGAAATGGATGAGGAGGGAGAAGAACCACAATTTTTAGAAGAGTTGCCCCGGGTTTCCAGAAAGAAAGCCAGTTTCATCTGGCAGTTTTATTCAATACCTCGTGGCCAAAAAAAAGTCAACGCAAGGTATGTCACCTGCCTCATATGCAAGGAACAATTGTCCAGAGGGACGGACAAAAAATATAGCTATGGAAATCACACAATGCACAGGCACATGACGAGGAAACATCCCCTAAATTACAGCCGGGCGGAAATAAGGGATATGCACGACAATCCAAGACCAACTCCTGTGGCCAGACCAACAATACCGATTTCTCTAACACCAGAAGAGGCACGGGAAACTGTGCCAAATATTCAAGAAAATTTTGGGCACATGATTCACTTATGTATGCACTGTCGTGCATTATTAGCTTGTGGCAACATGAGCATCAATGCACTAAACCTGGCGTATGAACACCATGATTGCCCTAACCGCCCCCAGTAATTTTTTTTTGCTCCTGTTGAGCCCTTTTCAATGCCTGTTTTTTGTTGTTTCCCCCCCCCAAAAAAAACCAAAAAAAATATAAAATGGTTCAAAAAATACAAAAAAAACAAAAAATAAAAAAAAAATATAAAACAACAAAAATATTAAAAAAAAGTTCTTTTCAGAACTACCTTCCCTTTCCCAAAAAATTGCTAGAATGTTTAGCACTCTGGCAAGCTCTATTTCTTTTGGTTCGCTTCCGGGTTAGCTTCCCGGTACGCGGACCGGGAGCTAACCAAAAAATAAAAAAAATAAAAAAAAGTGTAAGTATAAGGAAAGGAAACAGAGAGTGATGTTAAAAGAAAGACAGCTATAGGGAGTAAAGAAGAGATACTGTTTAATAGATCTATTTACCGAAGAAAAGACAGAAGAGGGTATAATTGTGAAAAACAAAATAGATAACGAAGTGAAAGAAAAAAAAAGAGAGTATAACATTAACAAAGAAGAGTTTCTTGGAGAATGTGAGTGAATGTTCAAAATAAGATTAAAACATGAGGAATAACAGAGAGAAAAAATAGAAAACAGAAAACAAAAAATAACAGAAAAAGATTAATTGAAACAGCAAAGAAATGTAATTAACATAGAGCCATATCATCAACATAGGCAATAAAAGTTTTGTAGCTTTTATTGGCAGAAATGTGTCGCTAAAGCTGCTTTTGTGGCAGAAAACTGCCACTAAAACCACTTTTGCACCAGTTTTCTGCCAATAAAAAGAGCAATAATTTTATTGGCTGTGTTCACAATATTCCCCTTAGTGTGCTTCAACTACACAGAGAAAGCATTATGAACAAGTAGTGATAGAGTGATCAGTCAAAGACACTAAGAGTAATAGAGACGCAGTGAGTGAACAAGAGTGAGGAACTATGAGAAGAGAGGGACTGAGAAAAAGAGTGGAAGGAGTTGAGTAAGTAGGTAATAGAGAAAGGAATGAGGGAAGTAGCAAAGGCAGGAAACTGAGGGTTAAAGAAATGAAGCAGTGGAACTAATAGTAGTTAAATGTGATAGAAATGTAACGAAAACAGTACAAAATATTTACCTTATAATTGTCGTTAAATTACTCACTTTTTGTTTTTATACTTTCAATCTGTGAAAGAGAGAACAAACATTTGAAAAATATTAAAACATGTATTTAAAAATTAGAAAAGACAAGGGAAAAGATTGAAGGACAAACAGTTTTTCAACAACTTTGACACTTACAGAAGCTTCTGCTTCTCCAGGCCCCCTACACAGTCCTAAAGATATATATTTTAAACTAACAGTATCTTGATGCAGATGAAGTGAGGCCTATCTTAAAACATGGTGCATCTTTTGCATTGCTGTTGTTTCAGAAAAGTGTCGCAAGACACTAAAATTTTAAATAATTGCTTCAGGATGCCAATAAGATGTCTACTATCCAGAGGTTTGTTTCAGGTGAGGCCTACTCAGGGTTGCAGATGACATTTACACTTGTTGAAGAGTACAGAGGAGATAATACATGTGAAGGTCTACCAATGAAGTGAGTCATGTCCACTGCACTCTTCAACAAAGTCCAAACCTCCTATGTTTCCCTGGACAGACCTAAACTTGATCTGCACAATGTGATTCGTAATGATAGGAAACACAGGTGATGTAATTGAAATACGTGCAATTTATTTTGCTCATTTCACAATCACATCACTTGTGTTTCCTTTGCTTAGGTATCTCATTGTGCAGATGTAGTCTAGTATATGAAAGAATACGCAGAAGTGCAGAACTGCATGCAACAACTTTGACACTTACAGAAGCCTCACCTTCTCCATGCCTCCTACACAGTTCTACATATACATCATAAATGCAAACAGTACAGAATTAATTATACATGTTAAATGGTTTATTTTTGCTGTTCTCAGAATGTATCAAAATTCACTAAAAACAGTGACTTGAAGGTATTCATCATGTAACAGCGGGGAAAAAAACCACAATCAAAATGATTGTGTTTAAAAAACCCATACAACATCAGAAATCAAAATTCAGAACTCCTTAAAGTTAACTTACTTTCCATGACGTCCAAGGATGTCCTATGAACAGCTTACACTCTTTTGTGCTGTTATTACTTTCAGCCCGCCACTTTCTGAAAGAAAATCTCCATCGTTTTTAAAAACACGTTACATGCAATAAATGACTTCTTGCTCTCTACCACAATTTTCCACAAGGCCAAATCTGGTCAGAGCCATTTATAACTCTTGGATTTCTTGTAAGCCAATCCCGTCATTTGGCATTTCCGCAACTTTCAGAATTAAAATGTTGAAGATCATTTTCACAATCCTGGAATAGTAATATCTTCCCCTTATTGCTCAGTCATGTTCTACATTTCCTATGACACTGATACTGCTTACTATGAAGCAGACTTACACTACCTCTATGACTACTACAATTATTTAATTCTCTACATCACTTTTAATCACAAAGCAATGTAAAACAGTAGACAGCATTGCAGACTTACATTCCCTCTACTCCATGTTTTGATTGGCTGCTTCAATTAGCTTATAAAAAGAAACAGTTTTTCTGAACTCATTAAAAGTGCACGTATTTCTCCATGACGTCCAGTCCTATGGTTAGAAGTTATGTCTCTGAACTACACTTATCCTCAAGGCCAAATTGTGTAGGAGCCATTAGAACTTCTTGAAATTCCACAGAGCACATCCCGAGATTATTTCCCTAAAATTTTGGTTTTAAAAACACCAGGTAAGAGTTTTTAAGGTCATACGGCAATTTTATTTTGAAAATTAAAACAGAATCATTGCAGAATGACCAGCCATTTCTAGACTTTAAATAAGCTGTGTAATGTCCTGATGTTATTGAAGGGCCGTCATGATATATAATTGCTGCAGTTACAAAAGTCCTTCCTGATATTGACAACTGCGAAGCTACAAAATTTTTAATTAAAGTTGTCAATTTTGTTCCATCAGGCCTACATCGTTGGAACATTAAAATGACATACTGGCCATATGTTCGTATAAATAATGTGGACATCATTTCAGATTTACATTGGCTACACTCCATGTTGTGATCAGCTGCTTTTACTAGCTTATTAAAGGAGATTGATTTACTGTCTGGCAAAGTTAAATATATAAATCTTTCTGAGTCTACACTAGTAGTACTTGATACCATACAGTTCTCGCAGTCATGCTGCCATTGATAAGAAAGCCCAAACAGCTGATCTACATCTACACCTTCAGCATGTAATACATCAAGCATATACATTAAAAACTCCTGACAATCTTGCTGAATATTTTGAGAGAATTGTGTTTGGCCTGAACATCTGTCTAACAGATTTCGAATTTCAGACACACTTTCTATGTTTCTTCTATCAGTGCTACATTTCTCTAACACAGAATTTAACAAACTGCAAAATCTTTGATCAGAATTGACCACAATCTCTTCTTTTACATTTTCTAGAGAAAACAAAACATTAACCACTACATTAGCATAGCAGTTGACACCAGAACTGTTTTCAAACTGAAAACCAACAACATCTTCAACAGAATCCTTTTTGTTTCTGCTTGTAATTTTAGGTTCATTGACTTTTTGTCTTTTTGCTACAACCTCCCCAGTATTGTTCTCATTTCTTCGTTTCCGGCCTACCACACGTTTCTCAAACAAAGGATACTGAGGCAAATGTGGCGCATACTCTCTTCTTAACCTATTGTATTCCTTAACACAATCTAGATCCGCACAAATGTTTGTGACATCACACTCAATCAAGTACAATCCCGATAAAGTTCTAACTCGTGACAATGCCACATATGCCATACCCTCCTTGAACACAGAACTGCCAATATTCACCAATGCACTGTCTACACTTAAACCTTGCGATTTATGAATTGTCACCGCATATGCCAAGCAAACAGGAAACTGCTTACGGCGAACATATAAGTCTTTTACAAGCAAAAATCTAGCAGAACAACGACCAATTAGCTGTACTTCCTCAATGCCATCAAATTTAATTTTTAAAAATTCAATTCCATCTCTATTTCTGTATTTCACAAAATCAACAACATTACCCATTGATCCATTTACCAGACCTCTTTCAACATGTAAATTCCTTCTTAAAATTATACGGCAGTTCAAGCACACATTCAGAGTCTTTTCAAAACCTGCAGTTTTAGATATACTCTTCTCTAATGAATCCAATTTTGTTTTCAGATTCTCAGACAAAATAATTGTTGATCCCATATGCTCTACTCTATCAATAGCTTCCAGTTTCACAATCTCTTGCTTTTCTAAATGCAACAATTTGTTGTTAAATTTGGCACATTCTGCAAGAGTTGGCATCAAACATATTCCAGATTTCTTCTCAGTAATTTTCTGAAAAATATTCTCAGGCACAACATCTTGTTCTGGATATAAATTTGACAGTAATCGTGCATGTAAAGCTTCTTTCCCATGCTCGGTCACTTTTCCAATTCTAACATCTTGTAGAATAGTCTTGTAAACTTCATCCTTTGCCTGACGCATATTTTCATGCAGTTCAGCATAATTGAAGTTTAACCATATATTGACGTTGCCAATGCTGCCTAGGCACTTCCTGGTATCTTCATGCGTGAGCATTTTGAACACAGGTTGCCCTTTCACTGGTGTCAGCTGCAGAAGATCTCCGAAAACAATGATGTGTTTGCCACCAAATAACACATCATACTCTGTTTTGAGAACTTCTTGCATCCTCAAATGCACAAAGGCAAGCATGACATTGGAAACCATGCTTACTTCGTCAATGATAAGAAGTTTCATTTTCCTCAAGATTCTTGAAACTTCAAAACAAGCATCTCCAGATAGCTTGTGATATTGTAATTTATTGTCATGCTCCACTGGCAGCATCAGTAAACGATGTAAAGTAATCCCTTTAATATTATGTGCTGCCAGTCCAGTTGGAGCAGTGACAACACAAGACAGCGATGACTCTGTCCTTTCCTGCAAATAGCATGAAATTGCTTTAATGAGGAAACTTTTTCCAGTTCCCGCTTCTCCACTCACGTACAGTCGGACAGGCTTCAACGACGTACATGAGCACTCTTTCTTATCATGACTTAATCCATGATCAATTTGCATGGTAACTTCGTCATATATTTTCCTCTGCTCAACGTTGAGTTGTCTTTCCAACTCTTCTAAGTTAACCGCATCCTCTTGAGCATGTGCCATGGCTCTTTCCACTTCATTCATAGCAGTGGCAGCTTCATTTTCAATAACAGGTTCTCCTAGTGGATCCTGACTCAATGAAGCAGAACTCTGACTGTCCTGAGAACTGTCTCTGGCAATCTCGGCTGCAATCGTTGCTTCCTGCTCAATTTCCGCATTCAACATTTCTACATATTTGGGAAAAGCAGGACATTCTATGGTCTCCTTGGCGGCATTGAAAGAGTCTTCGTAACAGAGGAAATCTCCAAGCAGTTCCTCTTCTGCACGCCAAGGCTTGAAAAGTTGCAAAAGTGCTAAATAGAAAAACTCCTTTTTTTCAGGAGATTCGCCACTCAATTTTCGATGGTTTACCAAGTGGCATTTTCTTTGCTTGACCAGACATCCCTCACTTCCTATTACAGCATACACTCCTTTCTCAGTATCTTCTTTGATGTTCCTCTTGAATATGTAATTTTGAAGAACCTCATACAGACAAACATTGTCGAGGTGAATGCTTCGATTTGGATAATATGTATCCAACATGTTGGTCTTCAAAATGTCGGTACTGTTTGGCTCCTTTTCCGCCAAATACTCAATTTCCCGCACAGGTTTGAGAACTCGATTACGCGTTGCAGCAAGACCAAGACTCGCCCAAACGATACTCCTGGACTTGGCATAGAGACTTGCTGAAGACAACCGGTCAGAACATTCGTACGCTCCGATTTCTCGATGCGACAACATCTTCAGACTGAAACTGTACAACTTCTTGCTGAGGCTCTTTTCATGGGAAATGTCCTCCCACATATCCTTCAATTCTGTCTTCTCTTTTTTGGTGATGTAAGACGTCACATACCGAGCCACAGCCATACAGTTATCAGCCACAAACTGTATATCCATGTTAGCATTCCACATGGACAAAATCACCGGGTTGTAGTCGTTGATGTACTTGGACTCTTCGTTCCTCTACAAATTGTAAGTGTTTTTAGGTGATTTCTTCATGACATTGTGTCGCAGCGAAGACATCAAACTGTTTACTCTTCCTTTAGAAATCACCGGTCGTGGAAAGCCGAAACGACATTTAGTGTAGAACTTGTCCTTGTTTCGGAATTTACGACGGCAGTACTTTCCACATCGATGGCTTTGGAAACGCAGAACTTTTTCTCTTAGGCTTTTCTTCTCCTTTGCGTTTGGAACAGCACACGTAGAATACTGTTGGATGAAACTCATCACTGAGTCTTCTGGATCCGTTCCAAATTTAGGTGCATCCTTGATCCACAGCAACATATGTATATGAGGAGCACCTCTTGCTTGGTACTCCTTTCTCCAGAAGAAATTCAACACCTCTCCAAGAGGTGGATTCTTCTTATTCATGATGAAAGACATCATAGCTTCAAATCTATGATTGAAGTACCTACATACATTGACTGGATCCAAAGAGCACAGTTCTCCGGGTGTCTTGAATTCGATGTTATCTACGTTAGCATTTGCCTTTCGTAGAAATTCAAGTAAGTCTTCCCAGCCATACTCGGCACAGCTCAGAGTGAGGAACCATGTGGGAGTACCTAAGTTCCTCAGCATACATTTTAAATCACCATGACGACGGTACCAGTACTCATTAGTACCACGCTGACACGCCATGAGATTAATCAGGTGAGAATCCAAAATAGTGTCTTGGACATTGACTTTATCCATAAAGTCACTTGCCGAGATGTTTTGCATGTGTATACCACTTTTCAAGATGTGGTTCACTGCATATGACAGTCCAGACAGATCGCTTTCAAACAGGAGATGAAACAAATAAGGAATGCATTGTCGAAACCTAGCATCTCCTGCATACAATCGCAAAGTCCGGTATTCAGAAGCAGGAATTTGATGAGGTCGCTCATCATATCTTCCTCCCTGACCTGTTGGAAAAAGCTGTGGGAAACACCGAGCTTCCAAACTTTCCTCCCAAACACTAATGGGACTCCCTTTGGCTTGTTTCATTTGAAACAACTCAATAGCATTCCCCATGACTTCTTTGGAATGCAAAGGATGAACACTATAATGTTCATATATTTCTTCACTAGTAGAGGGTTCTACTTTCTCAATTTGACCAGCACACAAATCGCTATCCTCTTCCTCACTTACTTCCTCTTCTGCAACATATACATTCTTATAGTATTTATTATTTTTTTTCAAATACAATGTTGCCTTTTTAACTTTCCTAACATCTACTAAATCTTGCCATATTTTCTTATTCTTTGTCGGAACCCCATTAACTAAGATAACCAGAGGTTCCTCTTCCACTTTTTCTACTCCAATTGTGTTAATGTTTTTCTTCAAATCTAGAGGCAAATAAACAACTCTTCCCTTTAATCCTCTCTGTAAATCTGATGGAGGCAATTTCCCTGTCTTTGGCTCCATTCTTACAATAGCCTGAAAGGGATGGATACTTTGAATCAAAATAGATTCATAAGTATTTAAATCCTTCAATTCAGAAGGAATCTCAACCAATTCCAGGTTATTATGAACTGCTCTAGCAGGCATCTGGTTTTGATTTAATTTGTTACAACAATAAGTACACACACGTTGATCCAATCCCAAATCAAAACAATTTTCTACCATCAAGTATGTTGCGAAATCCTTCCATTCACTATTATTTTCCCTTTCACTCTTTGCATATAAATCCACTAACTTAGTCTGATTCTTATAATAAGTGCGTCGACAACACACACAAGTGAAATTAGGCCTCTCACTTGATTTCACCTCAAACGTCGCAATTTCCCTCTGGAAATTATCTGTACTGGAAACCTGTACACTATCTTCCACATGACCCTCTTCTTCTTGCTCAATTTCAACATTCTCCTCTTTACTTCCAAAGTAACAAAACTCAATTTCTTCACATATATTCTTCACATCTATTTCAGAACCATGCAAAAGAGCAGCGCATAATTGTTTAAGCATAATTGCTGGACTCTTAGCATAATACAACATTCTAACTAATTTCCTCACTTTATTATGATGCACTGCTAGCATCCTGAAATGATGAAAAACACTCTGGCATACTCTCCTGGAAAGACAAGCCAGTGAATGACCATGCAAACCTGTCACTTCTCTTACTCTGCAAGGATCTAATTCTTGCAACAACCTTATTTTCTGCTTCAAACTTTTCTTATTAAATGACCGTACAAAATCACAAAGCAAATTGATGGAATCCTGTCGCACACTGCAAATACTACTACACTTCCAGGTGTACACAGGACCCTTAGCACGTCTTCCTAAAACCTCATTACCTAACACCTCTTCTGCCTCTGTTGTCACAAGTTTTTCTTTTTCAACTGGACAACCATCTTTCACTTCATAAGCACGACCACTGGTGTCAACTGCATGCACCAAATCATTATCCTGGAAATAACTCTCCTCATTAAAAAATGCCTCACAGCTTGAACTATGCATCCATTCTCCAGAAAAAACTTCACAAAAATTACTACGATTAACTATTCTCTTCCATCTACTATTTCTTTTGAAATCATAAATTGCCTTGTTTAGCTTCCTAATTCTATTGATTATCAAAATAAATAACTTACGTTTAATTTCAAATGCCTGATCAATAACTTTCTCAACTCTTTTTTTTCTCTTATAAAAAACCAATTTCTGTTGACCTTTCTTAATATTTTTTAACAAATTGCCAATTATCCTGTTGCGGAACATTCGTTTACGAATCTCCCTAAACTGTTGTTTCCTTCTACTATCATGCACAGAGTTATCTCTTGCTCTAGCACTAACATTTTTGATTGGCCTTTCCTTTCCATTTGAATTCCTTCTCGTTTTATGGACTGAAACATTTTCTGTAGTAATATTTTTTTTACTACACATATTTCTTATGAAATATTTTGTGCTCTTACCCGGTGCTTTCTTCGTGACTTGACAAATCTTTTTGTTAGAGGACTGCTGCTTATTTTCTTTCACCTGCTGCCTTTGACGTTTTGCAGCCTTTCTCTGTCTTTCTATTGTTGGCATGGTGAAATCTTGAAATGATCTGCAGTTGAATCTGTGGTAAAATATAATAAAAAATGTTATTAACCATTATTACCAAACAGTAAAACAATAACAGTGATCAAAAACTTAACACACTACTTGACATTTTAAATAGAAGATTTTTTAGTCCTTGCAAATTTACAATACAGAAATAGCAGAAAAGAAATGACATTTATATTTATGTTACCTATGCTATTTTATATGTGAATCTGATCTAATTTTATGAGCATATTTTAATATTTTATTGAAGACACTACACATAACCTGCTTTTGAAGGTGTCTTTATTTTTAAATTAAACGGTTTACCTTTTTACTTTTTATTAATTATAAATTTTAAAAATAAATGTTTATATTTCCATAGGCTCAAGCAGGTCAGCTTCCCATCCTATGTCATATAATTCGGACAAATCTGCATCCTCATCACGCTCTTCTTCATCCTCAGGATTTAAATCATCCAAGGGATCAACATCCACTGATGTTTCAATTACAAGTTCAATGATGAGGTCAAAATCAACTGATTGCAGATTGTCGCTCATGTTGAGGTTGTCTTTATCTTTAAAGAAAGATAACAACAATGAGATGTTGCAGAGTAAGAGACAAATCTCAGAGATTATAATAGTAAAATTGTTTAACAAGAGTAATATTTTGCAGCTATTATTTAGCCATGTCCAACAATGCTGAGCAGGTGAAGACTATGTCTACATTTTCAGTGAACAGGACTCATCTCTTCTTAACCTTGGATAAGCCTCACCAACTCTGTGTGTCCTGCACATACTTAAATGTAAAGGGGCAGATTTATGTTAAATGGCACATCCCCAGGCATGCACCAGTTAACGTGCACCACTACTCTGCCACCCATGGTGTGCCGTATTTACAATCAGATAGGAGAAAGCTTCGTCAAAACCCTGCGCCTGCTTTAAGCAGGCATAGGTCTTGACGCAACATTGTGGAGATGGGGCACCCCTGAGCCTTGCTTGAGCTGCATCGCACTTGCGATACAACTCCAGCAATCACTACCTTTACAGCACAGATACGTCACGCATCTGTGTCATTTTTGCCCCATGATGCCCCGCATTCTAAATGCAGCACACCATGGGTGGCGGAACAGCGGCGCAGGATGACTGACACATCCCTGGTGATGCACCAGTCATCATAAATCTATCCCTAAGCTTCTTATCTTGTTACAGATGAACCGCCATATGTAGCATTAAACTATTTTGCATTTCCTAAATAGCGAATTTTAAGGAATAAATAGCAATTCTTTACCATTCCTAATTTGCAATGAGCAAATTGCTAATTGCAAGTTACCCATTCATTTCCATGGGCTAGGAGGCTCATAGGAATGAAGGTTTAATTTGCGATTAGCAATTTGCTCATCACAAATTAGGAATTTTTCCAAGGGTGCAGGGGTGTCTCAAGAACACCCTGCTGCACCCCTGAAAAAGAAATTTGTGGGCATATGGCACACATACATGCCCTAAGGGCATGTGTTGGCGTCATATGGGACCTTTTGTTTTTTTGAAAAAAAGCTTTTTGAAAAGAATTCACAAATTACCACCAATTTACCACAATAGTTTCCAAATCCTTAATGTCATTTTTTACATATTTTTTGTTTGATACATTTCATTTAAGTAGTCACAAAATTTGCAAATCCTTCAGTGCAATTGCAAAATAAGGAATAGCAAATTTTGCTACTCCTTATTTTGCATCAAACTTGTTTGATACATACCATTTGTCTAATTAACATTCGCAAAGGCCGAAATTCGTAGAATTTTGATCTTTGCGAATGCTAATTAGCTTGATACATATGGCCCCCAGTGAGGCCTGTCTTGCGACATGGTGCATCTTTTGCATCACTGCTGCATCGGTTTCATGTGGTACGTTTTTTTTACACCATGACATATCTGCCTAAATGCATAAATTTGTACTGTTGTTGCCTCATAGCAAATCTTTTGCACCGCCGCTGCATCATAAAAGTGACGCACAGTGGCACAAAAGAGGCATACACCTATCATAAATCTGTCCCTAGCATTTTAAATGATTAATCCAGGATGACGATAAAGTGTGGCCTATCCAGAGCTTTGTTTAAGGTGAGGCCTACTCAGGATTGCAGATTAAAGTTACGCTTGATTAAGAATACAGAGGAGATAATACATGTAAAGGCCTACCAATGAAGTAAGTAATGTGCACTTTATTGCGCCAATCATCATAAATGTATCCCTAAGCTTCTTATCTTGTTACAGATGAACCACCATATGTACCATCAAACTATTTTGCATTTCCTAAATAGCAAATGTTAAGGAATAAATAGCAATTCTTTACCATTCCTAATTTGCAATGAGCAAATTGCTAATTGCAAATTAGCACCGCCGCTGCATCATAAAAGTGACGCACAGTGGCACAAAAGAGGCATACACCTATCATAAATCTGTCCCTAGCATTTTAAATGATTAATCCAGGATGACAGTAAGGTGTGCCCTATCCAAAGGTTTGTTTAAGGTGAGGCCTACTCAGGATTGCAGATTAAAGTTACGCTTGATGAAGAATACAGAGGAGATAATACATGTAAAGGCCTACCAATGAAGTAAGTAATGTCCACTTTATTGCGCCAGTCATCATAAATGTATCCCTAAGCTTCTTATCTTGTTACAGATGAACCACCATATGTACCATCAAACTATTTTGCATTTCCTAAATAGCAAATTTTAAGGAATAAATAGCAATTCTTTACCATTCCTAATTTGCAATGAGCAAATTGCTAATTGCAAATTACCCATTCATTTCCATGGGCTAGGAGGCTCATAGGAATGAAGGTTGCAATTTGCGATTAGCAATTAGCTCATCACAAAATAGGAATTTTTTCAAGCGTGCAGGGGTATCTCAAGAACACCCTGCTGCACCCTTGAAAAAGAAATTTGGGGGCATATGGCACACATACATGCCCTAAGGGCATGTATGGGCGTCATATGTGACTTTTTTTTTTTGGAAAAAAATGTTTTTTGAAAAGAATTCGCAAATTACCACAAACTAGAAGTTGGTGGTAGTTTCCAAATCCTTAATATCATTTTTTACATATTTTTTGTTTGATACATTGCATTTAAGGAATCGCAAAATTTGCAAATCCTTCAGTGCAATCGCAAAATAAGGAATAGCAAATTTTGAATTAAGGACATTTTAAGTCATTTCCACATGTGCAGTGTTTTCAAATTATGATTTGAAAATCGTTTTTGGGGAAAAGTAATGGTTTGCAAATTTATGACAAGGACATAATGGTGTATGCTTCTCTATAAGGCATTTCAGTGTCTCTGATGTCATTTTTCCCATATTACATTATAAGACCTTTCCCCATGTAGCACATTCCTTGTAAATATGCTCCCACCTGTGCATGGCGAATTTAGATTTTGACTGTTTGAGTCACATAGCCATGTTAAAAGTGACCCAAAAAAATTGCAAACGTTTTAAAAAAACACATTCATGTGTCTTAAGGACATTTTAAGTCATTTCCCCATGGACAGTGTTTTCTAAGTGGCGCAAAAGAGGCATACACCTATCATAAATCTGTCCCTAGCATTTTAAATGATTAATTCAGGATGACAATAAGATGTGGCCTATCCAGAGGTTTGTTTAAAGTGAGGCCTACTCAGGATTGCAGATTAAAGTTACGCTTGATGAAGAATACAGAGGACATAATACATGTAAAGCTCTACCAATGAAGTAAGTGATGTCCACTTCATTGCGCCAGTCATCATAAATGTATCCCTAAGCTTCTTATCTTGTTAGACATCAACCGCCATATGTATCATATAACTATTTTGCATTTCCAAAATAGCGAATTTTAAGGAATAAATAGCGATTCTTTACCATTCCAAATTTGCAATGAGCAAATTGCTAATTGCAAATTACCCATTCATTTCCATGGGCCAGGAGGCCCATAGGAATGAAGGTGCAATTTGCGATTAAAACGATTTTCAAATCATAATTTCAAAACACTGCACATGGGAAAATTACTTAAAATGTCCTTAAGACACATAAAAGCGTTTTTTGATTGCCTTTGCAGCATGTTTGTATCACTTTTAACATGGCTATGTAACACAAACATTCAAAATCTAAATTTGCCATGCACAGGTGGGAGCATATTTACAAGCAATTTGCGCCACAGAGAAAGGTTTTACATTAAAATGGGAAAAATAACATCAGGGACAGTCAATTGCCTTATAAAGAAGCATACACCATTATGTCCTTGTCATAAATTTAAAAACAATTCCTTTTCCCCAACAACGATTTTCAAATCATAATTTCAAAACACTGCACATGGGAAAATGACTTAAAATGTCCTTAAGACACATGAAAGCGTTTTTTGATTGCCTTTCCAGCATGGTTGGGTCACTTTTAACATGGCTATGTAACACAAACATTTAAAATCTAAATTTACCATGCACAGGTGGGAGCATATTTACAAGCAATTTGCGCCACAGAGAAAGGTCTTACATTAAAATGGGAAAAATAACATCAGGGACAGTCAATTGCCTTATAAAGAAGCATACACCATTATGTCCTTGTCATAAATTTAAAAACAATTCCTTTTCCCCAAAAACGATTTTCAAATCATAATTTCAAAACACTGCACATGGGAAAATTACTTAAAATGTCCTTAAGACACATAAAAGCGTTTTTTGATTGCCTTTGCAGCATGTTTGTATCACTTTTAACATGGCTATGTAACACAAACATTCAAAATCTAAATTTTCCATGCACAGGTGGGAGCATATTTACAAGCAATTTGCGCCACATAATTCATAATTTTCTCCTTAAAGCACACTATTCTCTATCTAAATTAAAGAAATATTTTCTCACCTTAGCAAATACTTTGAGTTTGAAAACAGTCTCAGAAACACACCAATTTGTCTTCAGCAGAGCAAAAGGTATGCACTCCAGAGTCTGCAGCTATCAAAAGCACAGAAATGCTGTAATTCTTCACACATATCTCTCATGTCACCCAATCAAAAGTCTTCCCTCACTTTTTTTCAAATGAAAACCCATCCCCCCTCTGCCCTTTCTGCCTTATCTGCATGGCAACCACCTCTTGGAAGACCTCTGTTGTTTGCAAGTTCACACAACAATGTTGCAATTGAACTCTGAACTCTCAGTGCACCTGCATATCCAGTGCATTCTTTCATTTAATGATTTTTTATTGACCACTCAAAATACATCTTTCAAAGAACACATCCGTGCACCCTAACTTTCTGTTTTCAGCAATCAAAATCCACCAATCACTGTTACTGCTTCATGAACACAGAAACTCCACAGTTTTTTTTCATTTTACACTCTCATTTTTTCAACTGCCATTTCATTGCCACACTTCATCTGACTGCAGGAGAACCTTCTCTCACCATGTTTTCTGTCTGGATTGTTGGACATAGTTATATTCACTGGGCTCAAAGGTACGTTGAAAACAGGAATTTACCTAACCTCAATTTACAAGATGTGGAAATTAAGTGGTTTGGCCACAGAGGATTAAAATGTCACCAATTGATACCATTGGTGAAAACCTTTATGCATTTGCCCAAACCTGACCTGTTAATTGTGCACTGTGGAGGTAATGACTTGGGCACTTTGACTGGTGTAGGTCTGGAAATGCTTTTAAAGGACACCTTTGAGCAATTAATGGCACTTTTTCCTCAGACTGCCTTGGTATATTCAAATATATGCCAAAGACAGAAATGGAGGTGGTCAAACCAATTTTGTCCACAAATTGAGAAGTCGAGGAAGCATGTAAACAAATCTGTTTCAGCTTACATGAGAGACCATGGAATGGGCTCCCTGTACAACAATAACTTGCGTTACTACATGCAAGATATCTACAGAGGAGATGGAGTTCACTTCTCAGATGAGGGCAACAGAATTTTCACTCTGAATTTAAGAATGTGCATTGGTACCTACTTATAAGTACCTAAATGTACCATAAACCCAAAAGCTCTTCTCAGAGCTACCCTACATCTAATCACTCACAATTATTATTTTACTCTAACATTTTTCACTAATTTTCAACAAAGTACGCTCCCTGGGGCGCTACCCGGTACGCGAACCGGGAGATAACCTTGCGAAATTTTTTAAAAAAATGTTTTTTTTTCGCACATATAAGCCTCCTCAGCCACCCTCACAAAACCTAGGGGGTCAAGATAACTCTACCGTGCCCCCTTCTACCCATTCTGAACATTATTTGCCCTCCATCTTGTATCTTAATTCGACGAAACACAAAATGGTGGACTCCCGGAACGCTTAAGGTCCGCGAACCGAGGCGCTCAACGGTTCGCGTACCGGGTCGCTCCCTGGGAAGCGCACCATCAAAAAAGGTGGGAAAGTAGTTCACAGAAAAGCCACTGGAGACAATTTCACCAAATATAGATTAGCTCATTTTACATACCAATCCCTACCATTTTCACAAATTTGATTGGAATTCCATTTAGTCATTTAGCCTGTAGACCTCTCTAAATACCCTGAGGTAAATTACTTCACAAAACACATCTGAAGTGTTGGAATTGACAACCAATTAATATGTTACTTTCATTTTCTACTTTTTTTACCTGACATTTCATTGGTTATATACCTGAATATATATAAAGGAAGAGAAGAAAACACAGCCATTTTGACTACTACTTCTTGCTGTACATTTCAATAGTATTTTCACTAATTCCTTCAACTTCTTTCTAAAGGTAAGTTTTTATTTTTAAAACTGAAGTATATTGTACACTATAAGTTAATATGGTAAACTTTTTCTGATAGATATATACTATCCCTCTGTAGTAGTTATAGATTTAGAGAGACTTCTCTGTTATAGTTATGGATGGAGTTAGGCTTCTCTTGTATAATTATGAATTTACTTACGTTAAATCACATACACTTTTTTATATTCCTACTTCCACTCTGATACTATACACTGCCCAAAGATAAATTCACTGATAAAAAATACCTATCTAAAATTATTCCCAACATTGCCCTATCTCTACTAATATATATTTTTTTAATCCAAATTTCAGGCAAAATGGAAGGCGAAAACCAAGTTTCTTCTGAAATGGACCTGCAAGAGAGCAGCCAAGAATTGATTGATACAATTGATCAAATTGACATTGAATTTTTCGATGAAACTTGGGACAATGAACTACTGCAATGTGTACAAGCAGTAGATAACCTCCTTGCAAATGAGGACATTTTACACCCTCAGAGACTACAATGTATATTCCATGATAATTATGAAATTTCTGACAATGAAATGTTAGAAAGTTTAATAAATTATGAAACACAATCACAATAAAAAAAAAATGCTTAAAAAATAAAGAAAATAAAAAATAATCAACAAAACCAACAATCAATTAACATACAGCATTTGAAAAGTCTATCATTCATTTTTCATTGTAGTACGCTGCCCAGAACGCTTCCCGGTTCGCGGACCGGGCGCTACCCACGCGGGGCCCTTTTAAAGCCTCCACATTAAACCTAGGGGGTCAGGGAGGATCTACTATGCCCCCTTATGGTTATTTCCCCCTTTGTTTTGGCCTCCTCTTGTCTCTCGATCCTACCGCGAGACAAGATGGCGGCCGCTCCGGACTGTTTAAAATGTTGACAGACGCAGGAGAACCAATCAGCTTCGCTACGCGAAGTTCTGGTACGCGCCCCGGTCCGCGAACCGGGGAGCTGCCCGGTCCGCTGTTACAGATATATATCTTTTTTTAAACGTTAATTTCTCAAAATCAGCTGGAGCACATATATTGAGACCTACAAAAGGCACATCGGGCTACCAGTCCCTACAATTTTGCCAAGTTTCATGCAAATCCATTCAGCCGTTCGGGCTAAAAGTGAGGCCAACCGCCCTATGGAAAACTCAATGTTAAAAACACGTTTTGGGACCCCCCTTTTTTCTCGGCCCCCCTTGGACGAACCCCCCCCCAAATTTTCAGGGGCTGCTCAGAAACAAAATGTTCCATTTTCCAGAAAATTTCAGCCAATTCCGTCCACAAACGCCAAAGTTATTAGACATAGAATTTTCAAAAATCCCATAGGGAAAAAATCCTAACTATATATACCTACTGGCGACCGCCAGTAGGTAATATATATATATATATATAATATATATATATATATATATATATATATATATATATATATATATATGTATATATATATATATATATATATATATAACATTTCTATGGCAAAATGAAACCCCTCATTTTGTTCCTTTGCAAATTAAATGTTTTAAGTGTTAACACTTTATTCCAATCAAGATGACTTCAGGTGTGCCATACTTTTGTCATAAGTAAGACTGTTAGCGCTCTAGTTGTTCTTTAGAACACTCTGGGACATACTTTCACTGAGCTATAGTTGGGCTACATCTGGCTGTTATTTGGGCTACATTTGGGCTCTTTTGTCTCTGGTGGCCATCTTTGGGCTACATTGGGCTACATTGGGCTACATTGGGCTACATTGGGCTCCAACATATATGTAGCCCAATATTTTTTTTTTCAAAGTTAATTTTCGTAAAAACCACTGGAGCATATATCTTGAGACATAGCAAAGGCACATCGGGCTACCAGTCCCTACAATTTTGCCAGGTTTTGTGGAAATCCATTCAGACATTCGAGCTAAAAGTGAGTCCAACCGCCCTATGGAAAACTCAATGTTAAAAACACGTTTTGGGACCCCCCTTTTTTATCGGCCCCCGCTTGACGAAACCCCCCCCAAATTTTCAGGGGCTGCTCAGAAACAAAATGTGCCATTTTCCAGAAAATTTCAGCCAATTCCGTCCACAAACGCCAATGTTATTAGACATAGAATTTTCAGAAATCCCATAGAGAAAAAATCCTAACTATATATACCTACTGGCTATCGCCAGTAGGTAATATACCATATATATATATATATATATATATATATATATATATATATATATATATATATATATATATATATATATATATATATATATATATATATATATATATATATATATATATATATATATATATATATATATATATATATATTCACTGAAAAAACCATAGGTTATAGACCATATATAGTTAGGAATTAGCATTTACAAAACCTTGAAAATTCACTGAAAAAACCATAGGTTATAGACCATATATAGTTAGGAATTAGCATTTAAAAAACCTTATTTTACTCACACAAAACCATTGAAATTCCATATATAGTTAGTTGCACTAACTATATATCGCGCACCCGCAATCCACTGCTGATCATGTCACATATTACATCATTCATGACATGGTCAGTGACATCACTGATGACATCTCAAATGACATCACTGATGAGATCACTGATGACATCTCATTTGACATCAATGACCACATCACTGATGATATCATTCATGTGACAATACAATGCATCTCCTCACATTTTAATATAACCTCTGTTTCACCCAGTGTTAAATACAGAGTATAATTTTTGAAACCATTGACACACCAATACTAGTTACTACATACGTACTCACTGATTCCTACGTCTGCACACACATTCACTCATTCACCCATACAATCATTCATACATACAATCACTCATCTTTACAACACTATCATATGCACTCATACACCTATACAGACACTCACACTCTGCCACTCATCCATGGAGTTACTCACACACCTAGTCAGTCCTGTAAAGAATCAATCACACTTCCATTTTCTTGTCTATACAGTTAAACATAGAGCACCTTACATTTTCAAACATATACTAACACATACTTACTTTCTTATACAATCATTGATACAAGTACACATTGATCTGCACAGAGTCACACACCTCCCAGCCAGCCACACACACACTCAGTCTCCCATACAAATACTTGGACAATCAATCAATAACCCATATAGTTAATCATATAGCTACTGATCAACACATGCAGCAGTTTACAGAACAACAGACATAATGATGCACAAATTAAGACAGTTTAGTCACTAACCCATGCACTCAGTGAGACACATTTAATCACTCACTCATACATTCAGTCATGCACCTACTAAATCCTTCGTCCAGACACTTATACATCTACTCATTCTTCAATATGTAAAACATATTTAAACTTTACAGAAACACACAGTCACTGGATGATGTCATCAGTGATCTCATCAGTGATGTCATTTGAGATGTCATCAGTGATGTCATCAGTGATGTCACTGACCATGTCATGAATGATGTAATATGTGACATGATCAGCAGTGGATTGCGGGTGCGCGATATATAGTTAGTGCAACTAACTATATATGGAATTTCAATGGTTTTGTGTGAGTAAAATAAGGTTTTTTAAATGCTAATTCCTAACTATATATGGTCTATAACCTATGGTTTTTTCAGTGAATTTTCAAGGTTTTGTAAATGCTAATTCCTAACTATATATGGTCTATAACCTATGGTTTTTTCAGTGAATTTCAATGGTTTTTTAATAGCAAATATCATAAGCTGTCGAATGTCAAGTACGTGGTAAGTGAAAACATTTTCGTGTTTATGCACACTGATCTGCTTTGAATGGTGCCCCCCCCCCTCATTTCTATTAGGAGTACTCTCTCTTTGCACATAGTGAAGGGTAGTTAACGCAGGCCTTTGCCCCCGTTGTAATACGTTGTGCCTGCTTCTCTCTCCATTTGATTGATTGTTATCCAAGTATTTACTGTTTTAGAATTGGTTCTCTTTGGTTCATTCTCTATTTACAAACAAACACAGAGTCGCAATACTCTGTTTAGTCTTCGCAGATAACGAAAAATCGTGTAAAAAAAAAAGAAAAGGAATCGAGCAAAATCAGTAGGCCACTAATGGGATCTCTTTTTGACCTCGCTAAAATAGAAACATTAGGAACAACCCCTCATGACAAATACAAAACTAGTGAGATGAACTGAACTCCACACAATGATGGCTGCAAAACAGCTTGGCTCCGCCACCCACCCCGCCCAAAATAACGATAAAGAGCGGCTGCCATGATTGGTTGCGGAATGGCCACGACGGAGCTACGAAATGGTGCTGCTCTCATGCTAACCCCAGCTTCAGTCTGAATATCCAGAAACACTGTAGACTACCAATTCGATCAGTTCCGGAAGCGCCCCAATGTAACCCGGTAGAGAAGAACTAGCCCTCCCCTCTTTGACTGATGGTTCTTGTTGCCTGTCCCTTCTGTTGTCATTTAACAGAACTATTTAGCCTGCTGAAAGGGGTTGTGTTCCAACCGCTGGTTGGTGGAGACATTTTGACTATATTCTGGACCTGCGTTGTCGCGTAATGCGTCATATGACGCGCCGCGTTAGCGCATCCGGAAGTCATCCGGGGCGCGCAGCGCGTAACGTAAGCATAAGAAGTCATGTGACTTGTTAATAAAACTTTTCATTGGTTCATTTTACTTTTCTTATTCTAATGATGAAAGGCTTGGTCATATGACCTAAAAATTACGCTTTTTATTACTTCCGAACATTATTTTTTCTTAAATATATGTTATAATGTTCCAGGCTAATGTACTTTCCCGGAAAATTTACAACTGTCCTGCAAGTAAAATATATTCTTTTTTCGAGAAAAAGAGCGTTTCTTCGTCCCATGACGGAGCCGTTGAGCAAAAGAGGGTCGACCTGCTGTCTTAGTCGCTGATACGCCTGAATATGAGATTCTTATCGATCACTTTATGTTGCAGGAGTAGAAAACACAACAGCCCTTGACCATTTATCTTTACTGCGTTCCTTCGAATTATACCTTTTACCCTTCATGTAATTGGTCTGCTTTATTTCACTTGCCTTTTACTGATTCTAAAACAGTGACTATTATTAAAAACTTTACCAATGTATACACTACTACCATGTTTTCTTTTAAAAACCTTTATTGTGAAAATTTCATTATACAAATACGAGCCTATAACCACGTGGGCCGGCCACGGAGCAAACTGTAATCGTATATGATGAGTAGACATTTACACTGTAGAGGAACGTAACGGGCGGGCCATTAGGTTGCAAGAACTAAGGTGTCTAACAGTTACGGAATCGGTGGACGTACATTTTATAATTAAAATACGACAGGGCCAGTTACAATAAAATTATCTAGATATACATTTGCGGGCAAGTACCATGGGTGACGTTAATTCGAACTTTCAATAGTACAGTAATCAATAACACATCAGAACTTAATATCAATAGGGATGTCGAAATATTCAATCAATTCTCGTCCCCGCCCGCCATGTGCTTCAAAACTGCATACGTATCTCGTGATTTCAAGGTTCTGCAACCAGTACACAACAAGGAGTTACGATTCCCATTTATTCCGGCGCCATTTTGGGCGAGAACGGGCAGGTCCAGGATATAGTCAAAATGTCTCTACCAACCATCGACTATGATGATGTTCATATGCTGTATTTATTAGAGTAACACTCATCTGTCCACATGAAATTAATTTGCCACAATCTAAACATGTCATTTTAATCTTTCCAAAGTTCTTCTAAATATTTGGGACCGTTTCCCTTGCCTCTGATGCTATCAGTGCCACTTCTTTGATGAATGTACTTGCAGGTCAGGGGTTCTCCTCCAAATCTCTCTTTTATGCAGCACTATAATTAATTGGTGCCACCTCTCCATATGACGATGCATGGTATAGTTACCATAACTATATTTTTTTTCGGTTCCTCTGGAGAGTTCATCGTGGCAGATGAAGCGTGTAACGTACCGGGCATTTACCTTTTTTTGCATGTACAGGAAAGGAAAAAAAAAATCGAGCGTCCGAGTTCCAAGGTGTCCCAGGGCCATTTTAGTGGACCAGGCCCAAATCCAAAGAACAGGCCGCCATTTTGAGAGTCCTGTTGCAGCCGCCTGTCGCTGTAGCATCAAGAGCAGCCGAAACTCAGCTGAATGGCAACTGAAACGGTAAAGGGGCGCCCCACTACAGCAGACGAGCCTCCCCCTAGGAAGGCCCGTTCACGCCGCCTCCCCCCCCCCCCCCCCCCTTCGGGCACCCCACGCCGTTATTCGGAGCAGTATTGTAGGATGGCCACACCAGTGCGGCAACTTGCTAGACATCACCTCGGTGGTAACCGAATCTCAACGCCTTGTGGTGTCTTCTATTCAGAAAACATTGTTATGCTGCCTTCGACCTATTTGCCGCAAGTGCGCACACAACTCAACTGCATAGCTTGCTAGACACCACCTCGGTGCCATCCGGATCTTGGAATCTCAGCGCCTTTTGGTGTCTTCTCTTCAGAAAATATTGTTGCGCTGCCTTTGGCCCCATTCGCACATCGGTCCGCTACTGACGCCATCTCACAGGCTAATGGGGCGCCCCACGCCGACTTTCAGCATTGTAGGATGACCACACCAGTACAGCAACTTGCTAGACATCACCTCGGTGCCATCCGGATCTCGGCGCCCCACTGCAGATGAAGTGCCTCTCAACTATGAAACCACCACGGTGACATCCGGATCTTGGCGCGTTGTGCTGCCTTCGGCCTATTCGCACATCGGTCCGCTACTGACGCCATCTCACAGGCTAATGGGGCGCCCCACGCCGACTTTCAGCATTGTAGGATGACCACACCAGTACAGCAACTTTTTAGACATCACCTCGGTGCCATCCGGATCTTGGCATCTCAACGCCTAGTGGTATCTTCCATACAGAAAATATTGTTGCGCTGCCTTTGACCCCATTCGCACATCGGTCCGCAACTTAGACATCACCTCGGTGCCATCCGGATCTTGGCATCTCAGCGCCTTGTGGTGTCAGTCAGAAAATATTGTTGCGCTGCCTTTGGCCCCATTCGCACATCAGTCCGCTACTGACACCATCTCACAGGCCAACAGGGCGCCCCACGCCGACTTTTACCATTGTAGGATGGCCACACCAGTGCCACAACTTGCTAGACACCACCTCGGTGCCATCCGGATCTTGGCATCTCAGCGCCTTGTGGTGTCTTCTATTCCGAAAATATTGTTGCGCTGCCTTTGGCCCCATTCGCACATCGGTCCGCTACTGCCGCCATCTCACAGGCCAACGGGGTGCCCCACGCCGACTTTCAACATTGTAGGATGGCCACACCAGTGCGGCAACTTACTAGACACCACCTCGGTGCCATCCGGATCTTGGCGCGTTGTGCTGCCTTCGGCCTATTCGCACATCGGTCCGCTACTGACGCAAACTCACAGGCCAATGGGGCGCCCCACGCCGACTTTCAGCATTGTAGGATGGCCACACCAGTGCTGCAACTTGCTGGACACCACCTCGGTGCCATCCGGATCTTGGCGCGTTGTATTGCCTTCGGCCTATTCGCACATCGGTCCGCTACTGGCGCCGCCTCACGTGCCAACGTATTTTCTCCGCATTTTATACCCTATGCCGCATAACAGGTCATGTGACTTGTTTATAAAACTTTTCATTGGTTCATTTTACTTTTGGTTTCCTAATGATGGAAGGCTTGATCATATGACCTAAAAACAACAGTTTTCATTGGATGAAAACTTTTTTTTTTTCCCAAACGATGAAAGCCCCACCTTGTTTCTGGATGTTTCAGACTGAAGCTGGCTTCAGCATGAGAGCACCACCATCTCGTAGCTCCGTCGTGGTCATTCCGCGAGCAATCATGGCAACCGCTCCCCACCAGAAGCCTACAGGAGTCGGGGGCCCCCAAAACTTTTGATAAATCCTCAAGGCGGAGGGGACGCTTTCGAGAATGGGGTCCAAGACCTAGCAGACAAGCGTCCGATTTCCAAGGTGTCCCAGGGCCATTTCAGTGGACCAGGCCCAAAAAGGAAAGAGCCTGCCGCCATTTTGAGAGTCCTGTGACAGCCGCCTATCGCTGCACCGCAAGAGTGGGCGCAACTCAGCTGAATTGCGGCTTTTGACACAGTTGACCAAAAACGGACGGAATGGCAACTGAAACGGTAAAGGGGCGCCCCACAACAACAGATGACACTCCACCTGGAGAGGCCCGTTCACGCCGCCTCCCCCGGGGCGCCCCACGCCGTTATTCGGAGCAGCATTGTAGGATACCAAAACCAGTGCGGCAACTTACTGGACATCACCTTGGTGCCATCGTTCTGCTGCCTTGGAACTATTCGCACAACAGTTTGCTACTGATGACCCACCCCCCGCGACGCCCCACGCCAGAAATCTGGACGTTGTGCTGCGTTGGGACTATTCGCACAGCCGACCGCTACTTCGTTGTTTTTCCCTAAAAATGTTTATATGTTATTACTGTTTTTGTTTTCTTGTATATATTTATAAGTTATTAAAGTTTTATAATCTTACTACTTTGTTGGAGTGCTATATATTTTTAATGTGACACATAATTGTAAAAACTTTGATGTACAAAGAGTCATCCCTGGAATCTTCCGCTTCAGGCTCGGTCCCCTCCCCAATCACAATACAGGATGGTTTTCAGATAATAGGAACGCGTCTGCTGTGACGGATCTCATCGAGTGTGGGCCTTGATCTACTATAACTCCTTTGAAGAGGGGTGATTCTTTACAGCTGGGGCCATAAACTACATCTGCAGGGCTAGCTGATACCCTAGGACCGGCCTGGACAATCGGACACAGAGGAAAAGGAGTGTCAGAGGGTGCGGTAGTGAATAGGGCGAAAGGGAGGTGTCGGGCGGGCACAGGGTGTGATTCTCAGGGAAGAGCAGCGCAGATGGGGGGTGGTTTATTACCCATGCATAAGACAGAGAGTGGGGGTGACCACTGCCTGGGGGAGATGCTTGCGAGGGTGGGGAGTCATGCTAAGGATCGACAGCGTGCACAGAGTGGGTCTGGTCAAGGCATCTAAAATGACTGCCGTGCACGACAAAAGTGTGGCATTTGAAAAAAGGCAAGATGGCGCAGACAATGTTTTTCAACACTTCCTGATTTCCTTCGAATCGAACGTTAACAGACGTTGGGGCATATTACCAAAGTTAAGCGATATTTATCCCTAACGATGCTTAGCAACGATTTTTTTACCGCTAAGCATCGTCAGAAATTATCGCAGATAAACCTTGCTATTATCAAGGTTTATCGCAAATACGATAAAAAACGACCGCAATGCATTAATATTGCTGAAAACTCAGCGATATTCATGCATTACCGAGCTAATGCTCTTAGCCATGTTATCCACCTCCCATTGGATAACATGCCTTAGAACTGCTCAGGGCAGGTGCTAGCTTTTGGAGATATTCGCGCTTATCGCGAATATTTCCAAAAGTTGATAATAGGAGATAGCGATGTTAGCGACTGTTTCCAGTCGCTAACATCTTGGCATGCCCACTTTGCATGTCATTAGTGATAAATATCACTCACATGCAAAGTGGGGCCCAAGATGGTCGCTATCTCCTACTAGCCGTCGCTAACTGGTGTTAGCAACAGCTAGGTAATACAGATATAATTTTATCTCCGCGAAGCGGAGCGCTGTTACAGATATATATCTTTTTTTGAACGTTAATTTCTCAAAATCCACTGGACCACATATATTGAGACCTAGCAAAGGCACATCGGACTACCAGTCCCTACAATTTTGCCAAGTTTCGTGCAAATCCATTCAGCCGTTCGATTATTATTATTTTTTTTTTTTTTTGCCTCGCGGGGCCCTTTTAAAACCTCCACATCAAACCTAAGAGGTCAAGGAGGATCTACTATGCCCCCTTATGGTCATTTGCCCCTTCGCTTTGGCCTCCTCTTGTCTCTCGATCCTACCGAGAGACAAGATGGCGGCCGCTACGGACTGTTTGCAATGTTTACAGACGCCGGAGAACCAATCAGCTTCGCAAACCTCCGTTACGCGAAGCGGAGCGCTGTTACAGATATATATCTTTTTTTGAACGTTAATTTCTCAAAATCCACTGGAGCACATATATTGAGACCTAGCAAAGGCACATCGGGCTACCAGTCCCTAATATTTTACCAAGTTTCGTGCAAATCCATTCAGCCGTTCGATTATTATTATTATTTTTTTTTTTTGCCCCGCGGGGCCCTTTTAAAACCTCCACATCAAACCTAGGGGGTCAGCGAGGATCTACTATGCCCCCTTATGGTCATTTGCCCCTTCGCTTTGGCCTCCTCTTGTCTCTCGATCCTACCGAGAGACAAGATGGCGGCCGCTACGGACTGTTTGGAATGTTTACAGACGCCGGAGAACCAATCAGCTTCGCTTCACAAAGCTCCGTTGCGCGAAAAGTACGCGAACTGGAGCGCTGCCCGGTCCGCTGTTACAGATATATATCTTTTTTTGAACGTTAATTTCTCAAAATCCACTGAAGCACATATATTGAGACCTACAAAAGGCACATCGGGCTACCAGTCCCTACAATTTTGCCAAGTTTCGTGCAAATCCATTCAGCCGTTCGGGCTAAAAGTGAGGCCAACCGCCCTATGGTAAACTCAATGTTAAAAACACGTTTTGGGACCCCCCTTTTTTCTCGGCCCCCCCTTGACGAACCCCCCCCAAATTTCCAGGGGCTGCTCAGAAACAAAATGTTCCATTTTCCAGAAAATTTCAGCCAATTCCGTCCACAAACGCCAAAGTTATTAGACATAGAATTTTCAAAAATCCCATAGGGAAAAAATCCTAACTATATATACCTACTGGCGACCGCCAGTAGGTAATATATATATATATATATATATATATATATATATATATATATATATATATTACCGCCAGTAGGTAATATATATATATATATATATATATATATATATATATATATATATATATATATTACCTACTGGCGGTCGCCAGTAGGTATATATAGTTAGGATTTTTTCCCTATGGGATTTTTGAAAATTCTATGTCTAATAACTTTGGCGTTTGTGGACGGAATTGGCTGAAATTTTCAGGAAAATTGCACATTTTGTTTCTGAGCAGCCCTTGAAAATTTGGGGGGGGGTTCGTCAAGGGGGGGCCGAGAAAAAAGGGGGGTCCCAAAACGTGTTTTTAACATTGAGTTTTCCATAGGGCGGTTGGCCTCACTTTTAGCCCGAACGGCTGAATGGATTTGCACGAAACTTGGCAAAATTGTAGGGACTGGTAGCCCGATGTGCCTTTTGTAGGTCTCAATATATGTGCTCCAGTGGATTTTGAGAAATTAACGTTTAAAAAAAGATATATATCTGTAACAGCGGACCGGGCAGCGCCCCGGTTCGCGGACCTTACGCGTAACGGAACTTCACGAAGCGAAGCTGATTGGCCCTCCGGTGTCTGTCAACATTCTAAACAGTCCGGAGCGGCCGCCATCTTGTCTCTCGGTAGGATTGAGAGACAAGAGGAGGACAAAACAAAGGGGGAAATAACCATAAGGGGGCATACTAGATCCTCCATGACCCCCTAGGTTTAATGTGGAGGTTTTAAAAGGGCCTTACTTACTCTATTTTAAAAAAAAAAAAAAATTCGGGTTAGCTCCCGGTTCGCGTACCGGGAAGCTAACCGGGAAGCGAACCAAAAGAAATAGAGCTTGCCAGAGTGCTAAACATTCTAGCTAATTTTTAATAACGGGGAGGTAGTTCTAAAAAGAACTTTTTTTTTAATATTTTTGTTGTTTTATATTTTTTTTTTCTTTTTTGAACATTATTTGTTTTTTTTTTATTTTTTGAACACTTATTTGTTTTTTTTGTTTTTTTTCAAAGGGAAGGAACAGAAAGAGGCATTGAAAAAGGCTCAACAGGAGCAAAAAAATTTTTTTAAACTTGCTGCGTTTGGAGCATCGGTGTTTCTCGAAAGCCAAATTAATTAATTTCAGACTCATGTTTGCGCATGAAATTAAAGTGCCACAATATAAGCATGTCACCTTCATATGGACAAAATTTTTGGGGATATTTGGCGCTGTTTCGTTGGCCTCTCCAAATGTGAGAGACATATCAGGTGATGTTCTTGTCACCGAAGTTGGGGGGTTCTGTTGTAGTTCACGCACCTCTGCACGACTATAGTTGATTGGATGCCACCTCTGCATATGTCGGTGCATCGTGTAATTTCCATAACTGTATTTTTTATTAGTGCCCCGGGATAACTTTTCTTGGCAGATAAGGCACGTAGCATAGCGTGCATTGACTTTTTTCTCTCCTGGTGGAATGGAAAAAAATTGCCAGATAAAGCTAACTTTGCGATGAGATACCCGGGGTAACTCTTTGACAAATCGTGGTCCCTCTTCTTCCTCTCCGTCTTGTTCTTCCTCTTCCTCCTCTGTGTCTCCAATAAACTGTGCAGATGGTCCTCTCTTCCTATGAGGAGATGGTGGTGGTGGTGGTGGGGGTGCAGAAGCTGAAGCTACTATTGAAGCCATTTTTTAATCAGAGCAAATGATCAGGTCTTCCTTTCTCAAAGTTGAAAGTCAGAGTGAGAAAAAAGGTGAGGGCTTTCATCATTTGGGAAAAAAAATAGTTCTAAACCAATGAAAAGTGTTATTTTTAGGTCACCTGACCTAGCCTTACATCATTATGAAACCAAAAGTGAAATGAACCAATGAAAAGTTTTATTAACAAGTCACATGACCTCTCACGCTCATGTTACGCGCTGCGGAACGCGCCCCGGTTAGCTTCCGGGTCGCTGCGCTTCGCGCCTCGGTCCGCGCCCCGGGGCACTTCCGGGTGCGCTAACGCGGTACGTCACAAGACGCATTACGCGGCAACGCGATACGTCGCGCTTTCGCGACGCGCCGCGGATCGCTTCCGGGGAGCTGCGTTTCGCGCCTCGGTCCGCGCCCCGGGGCACTTCCGGGTGCGCTAACGCGGTACGTCACAAGACGCATTACGCGGCAACGCGATACCGTCACGATGTTGATTTCTTACCGGTTCGCGGACCGGGTCGCGGCATTAATTTGAGCTAACGGGAAGCTTTCCGGTTCGCGGACCGGGAGCGAAACAAAAAAAAATATTTAAAAAAAATTATTAATAAACATATAAAATATATTTTGGGATTTAAAGAAGAATACATTTTACAGCTATAGATATTAGCTTTTAAAAAACCAATGAAATTCACTGAAAAAACCATAGGTTATAGACCATATATAGTTAGGAATTAGCATTTACAAAACCATGAAAATTCACTGAAAAAAACCATAGGTTAGACACCATATATAGTTAGGAATTAGCATTTAAAAAACCTTATTTTACTCACACAAAACCAATGAAATTCCATATATAGTTAGTTGTACTAACCATATATCGCGCACCCGCAATCCACTGCTGATCATGTCACATATTACATCATTCATGACATGGTCAGTGACATCACTGATGACATCACTGATGACATCTCAAATGACATCACTGATGACATCACTGATGACATCTCAAATGACATCACTGATGACATCACTGATGACATCATCCAGTGACTGTGTGTTTCTGTAAAGTTTAAATATGTTTTACATATTGAAGAATGAGTAGATGTAGAAGTGTCTGGATGAAGGATTTAGTAGGTGCGTGACTGACTGTATGAGTGAGTGATTAAATGTGTCTCACTGAATGCATGGGTTAGTGACTAAACTGTCTTAATTTGTGCATCATTATGTCTGTTGTTCTGTAAACTGCTGCATATGTTGATCAGTAGCTATATGAGTAACTATATGGGTTATTGATTGGTTGCCCAAGCATTTGTATGGGAGACTGAGTGTGTGTGTGGGTGGCTGGGAGGTGTATGACTCTGTGCATATATGTGTGAGCAGTTGATTCACTAGATGTATGGGTTCAAAAGTGCATGTGGAAACAGCTGTATGGGCGGTTGACTGTGTGCATGAGTGTATTGGTGAGTGAATGGATATCTCAGTGCTACATGTCAAAGTAAGTACATATGTAAAATACAGTACATGTGAGAGTTGACATATATAAATAACTGTGCATAGGAGCCAGTGAATGTGTGAGTGGCTGTATGCATCATTGTGAACTTGTATCCAGGATTGTATAAGAGAGTAAATATGTTTTAGTATATGTTTGAATAAGTAAGGTGTGTATAACTGTATAGTTGAGAAAATGGAGGTGTGATTGATTCTTTGCATGACTGACTAGGTGTCTGAGTAACTCCATGGATGAGTGACAGTCTGTGAGTGTATGTTTACACTGAGTGTATCTAAGGTTATATTAGAGTCTGAAGAGGTTCATTGTATTATCACATGAATGATGTCATCAGTGATGTGATCAGTAATGTCAAATGAGATGTCATCAGTGATGTCATCAGTGATGTCATTTGAGATGTCATCAGTGATGTCATCAGTGATGTCATTTGAGATGTCATCAGTGATGTCATCAGTGATGTCATTTGAGATGTCATCAGTGATGTCATCAGTGATGTCACTGACCATGTCATGAATGATGTAATATGTGACATGATCAGCAGTGGATTGCGGGTGCGCGATATATAGTTAGTACAACTAACTATATATGGAATTTCATTGGTTTTGTGTGAGTAAAATAAGGTTTTTTAAATGCTAATTCCTAACTATATATGGTGTCTAACCTATGGTTTTTTTCAGTGAATTTTCATGGTTTTGTAAATGCTAATTCCTAACTATATATGGTCTATAACCTATGGTTTTTTCAGTGAATATATATATATATATATATATATATATATATATATATATATATATATATATATATATATATATATACACACATATATATATGTATATGTATATATATATATATATATATATATATATATATATATACACACATATATATATATATGTATATGTGTGTATATATATATATTAATATACTTGAACTAAATTAAATATAATAGCAAACAATTGGATTTAATATTAAAAAAAGTATTTAACAAATACAAAATAAAGTAAATACATTTGCAAAAATACACTTCCCTACACTTTTCCACCAAAAATATCACAATGACTTTAAAATACTTTATAAAGAAAACACTAAAACCATTACAAAAGTAATTCAGTAAAACAAATAAAATTAAAAGAAATAATAAATATAAAATTCATTTGAAAATATTAAGTAATAAAGACACTATGCAATACATTAACAATTCATTAAAATACAACAAATAACGGTCATAAAAAATAATCAAGTCAATAATATGCATAAGTAATTCTAAGTAATATTTAAATTACCCTAAAAAACTGATTTGAAAAAAAAGAAAAAAACAGTCTGGCTCGCAATACCTCCCGGAGTTGGACTTCGGGGGTCTGAGGCGGACCCCCCGTCACTTGCAGCCTTACGTATTGGACACAGGGGGAGACCCCTGTGTCTCCCCAACACAGGCATATATGGGGCGGATGGCACCGATGTGTAACCACTGTAGAGGGTGCACTTGTCCGCGACGTACCCATTCAGTCAATGGGAGCCCATGTATGCCTCGTACGACCGGCTCCCGTTGACTTCTTTGAGAGTCCGACCAAACCGAGTCTGACAGCATACGGCCGCATCGAACTCGTTCGGTCGGACTGCAGGAGTCAGGATTGGATGGAAAACACCCGGGATCCAGCTCGGTTGGAGTGCTTTCTGACCTAGATCGGAATCGGCTCCAATGTTATCATATTCTATAGGCATTCTTCACAAATATAAGAATTCATATGTAGATAAAAAAAAATAATAGACAAACTGTAAAAAGTAGAAATATTCTGGATATTGACATTAAGAATGTACAATATAGAGGGTAATAAGATGCAAAGTAAACCTTCAGTACCTTTTACTACGAGCTGGCTATTATAGATGGGGAGTTATCTATAGCCTTCTTCCTCTGATTCCATGCACAGAGCTAATAGCGTGAAACTGCCAATGCTAGAAGTTCCCTAGTGTCTCTCTTGAGAAGCCTTACTGCTTCCCTGCAGTTTCTCACACCCATAGAATTTAGTGGCGATATTAGCCATTTCTTATGGCGGTTTCTGTATTGTGGGCAGAGGAACAAACATAAAGTGTTCTACCGATTCTGCGATTGTAGGGCAATTTGGGCAGAATTTAGATTTTGAGAGTATCCTGTCCCATTTCATAGTGTGAGTTCTCAGAGGGAGTATGCCACACCTGAATTGGACATATAAGCATTTACTGTAAGGATACTTCCAATCCATGTAAGGCTCTAGGCTGGGTGTACATTTGTGGGTGAGGAACTGACCAGTTACAGTGTTTTCCTGGTATGCTTTCCAGGTTTGCAGTACAATTTCCTCTCAGAACCAGGTCTTTGGTTCCTGGGCATCACTTTTAGCGATCAGCTCCGGGGTGTTCCATAGATTAACCATGCCTATACTATATGATATGTCTTTTATCGCCTTCAACCACGGTGCATGTACGTCCCTATCGAGGGTCACTAGCTCTTTCACACTGTCCCTAAATGTTACTAGTCCCTCGTGGACCACAAACTAATCCAGTACAGCAAGGGTTTAAGTAGAGCTACTACGTATATTGGGTTTAGGGCTAGATTGCGTATCAGTGGAGTTATAGGGGTGCTGGGGGGAAGATTAAAAAGGCCCCTTTAAACTTGTTTTTGACCCTTGTCAACACCTCTGTTGGGGTTGATGCTACCGCTGTTGCTCAATACACAGTGATGACCGGAGATAGAGCCCTGTACTTTCTCCCTATTGCTGAGGTTTTCATTTGGAGGATGGTTTTACTTTTCTATAGTTGGGGACCCCACATCTGACTGTCACTTAACCTAACTCCCAGATAGTCAAAATATACTTTCTCAAAGGGGATCCCCTCTATAAGCAGGTTTCCTCTATAAGATCTATAAGGATTAGTGGTCTTACCTTGCACTTTGAGAAATTTAGTTCTAGACCTCTTCCTTACAGATGGACACAAAGGCATTTAATTCTGCTTGAAGCCCCATTGGAGTGTGAGAAATTAGCAGGGTGTCATCCTTAAACATCAGAGTAGGCATAGACACACCTGCTAATTTGGGTGCATCATTTTTAAAATCCACCAATCTACCTACTGCTCCATTAATGTGTAGACTAAAGAGGGTGAGGGCAAGGACCCACCCTTTTCTTACCCCTTGGTTAATCTCAATCTTGTCTGTCAGGACCCTGGGTTATCCCACCTGACCTTTGCATAGGTGCTTGTGTGTAAAGCTTTCAGTAGCTTTAGTAGGTCTGGGGTAATACCATATCCATCCAAGACCTCTCATAATGTTTCCCTTGGGACCACGTCAAATACCGCCCTCAGATCTATGAAGGCTACATATAGATGGTCATGCTTCAAGGTGGCATATTTCTATACATTCTCATCCTAATCGCCTATGAAACCAACAGCCCACTACTAAATTATACAATAGTAAGCAAACTTTAAAAAATTTGAGTTACACATAAAAAAATAATACAATTCACTTAAACAATTAAAATAACAGCTGACCAATTAAATAATTAATACACTTAATTTCCAATTTGATTTGTAAATAACATAAATATTAATTTGAAATAAAAAAAATAATTTATAATTTAAATAACTTCCCACCCCATTCCCCTACAAATCTAATAACTACTACATTTATCTAGGACCTTATAATTAAAAGAATAGTTATTTGTCTGGGAGAAAGAGGAAAGGAACCAGGAGCTACATGAATCAACCAATTTTGTATCCGCAAAAGGCCCAGTTCTCAGAAAAGCATCAAACACTATTTTGCGATTTGGTAACCTGTTGTCAAATCATAAAATGGATAAGCTAGTCGATATTTGGAAGGGGTGTGTTTAGGGCGTCCCTTCCAAATAGCGAATCACAGCAGTATGTATGAACGTTTTGTGACCATGAATGTGGTCTGAAAACATTCGCAATTTACCATCAACTTCAAGTTTGTGGTAACCCATTCACAAATGGGAAGGGTTATAATAACGTTTTATAAGAACAGGCAGTGGTCCCATGAATCACCGCCTGCTTTTAGAAAATTAAAAGAAAACTTTTAATTTTTTTTAATGCAGCCCGATTCAGCCCGTTTTACTTTAGGGAAAATGGGTTGTATTAAAAAAACTGATTGCTTCATTTAAAAGCAATCATGGACATGGTGGTCTGCTGAACCCAGCAGGCCACAATGTCTGTGATTGTAGCAATTTCTAGGGGGTTGCAAACTGTGATCTACCTCATTAATATTGATGGTGTAGGTCGATTTGCGACCCCCTAGGAATCGCTAAATGAAACACTATGAGTTTCATACATTTGTAATAGTGATTACCTTATTGCAATTCGCAGAAATTAGCAATTAGGTAATCACTATTACAAATGTTTATACATGTAGCCCCAGATGTTTTTTGTACAGAGAAACAAATTAGTTGTGTCCAACTTATAATAACTAGTTTCAGAATTCCACTAGTGGAGGAAAGCATATTTGCTGTTGATTTTTCTTAATTTAGTGAGAAAGACGATTTTGCATAGTTGAGTGAGAGTCTATTAGCCATTTGGTCTGATGATCAAAAGGCTGGTAGATAGAGGAGAGACACAAATATTAAATACAAAAACACAAGTGCCATGTTTAGGAGCTGTATTTTTTGTACTACACACAAGGTTGACCATCTTCTGCAGATGTTTGCGGCCTAATGATAGGGGATATTATTCCACACTTAAAATTCCCCCAATGCACTAAACCTAGAAGCATTTAAAACTAAAAACCTGATTACGAGTTTGGTGGTACGACCGACTGAACACAATGGCTGCTGCCATCAGGTACCGCAGTGCAGGCGGTCTTCTGGCTGCCGTATCATGAATTTATAGCTGTGACCACGGTGTGGCTGCCTAGATCTTGTGGCGGTGGTGATTACTTTTCCATATATATCAATGTCTGTGTGAGCATTTTGACTGCATATGTCTCGTATGCACACATACGCATGACACATGTGGAAAAATACCACCTACCCATTGCCGGAGTTGCAGTCCAGTCAATGGGTATATAGTACAAAAAGGACTCAACTGTACGTTGCCACAAACTGGATGGTAATCCTCAGGGTGAAGATGCTGCTGTGAAGCGGGGGGTCCTGAAAAAAGGGATCCACTTCATATTCTGACTGAAAGAGCAAGAAAGGGGTGTGTTCAAACGCCAAATCCTTTGCTTCCACCGACTTTAGGCTGTTGGTGCACCACATCGGTCAGCTCGCGAAAAGCCAACTCGCAATACATATGGAGGTGAAGCTCCTCTGTACCGCCCTCCAGCAGCTGCTTTTTCCCCGACTGTGATCCCAGTGGACTGCGGATGGATGCCGGCGTCAGCGGTTCAGCCGTGGTCTTTGCAATAGCAAGTGCACAACTTGTAATATGACAGTTGGACCACCAAACTCATGGTGGTCAGACTGTAACTTCAGGTTCAGGGGTTGTCAAACTCGGAAAAAGGCCCTAAAACTGCAATATGGTAGAGAACTCTGGGCCAAACATAGCTGTCACTTTCTTTTCAAGATACTTGAATATGAAGTTAGGAATATTTCAACTGAATTCATCATGATACCTGAATTTATGATTTCAAGTTCATTTTTTGATTTATAGTTGATAAACCATTTCACAAACTTTTAATAACTTATCAACTAACTTAAGAAAATCAATTGTCTAATCTGTGCTACTACAAATGAAATGATCTGTATATATATATTGGGTTATTCATACTTGAACCACTGGATGCTGGTTGGGCCTACCAGCACTCACTTTTGGGGATCAGCACCTATTTTTCTTCAGCAGACTGTGACGGAAAGCAAGTGAGGGAAAACAAACACAGCAGAAAGAAGTATTAAGCGAAAGATGGAAAAAATTGTCACAAAGTGGAAAAGCATGAACCTGCAAGAGAGAAGTTAAGGGATAGGCAGTGTTTGCCGATGTATTAAAGAGACATGAGGTGGATTAAAGACTATACATTTGGCTCACCTACTTTAAATAGCACTGGTCGTGGGCTTTTGAGTAGAGCTTTGGGCACCAGCACACATTCTTTTACGAATGAAACACTGGACAGGGTACTTTTGGAAAAAGCCCATATCATCAGGAAAAGTGGAGGACAAAATTACACAATTAGTTAAACAGGACCATTTTCATGAACTAGGTGAACATTTTACAGTACATTGCATCCAATATTTAGCTAACTAATGACAATAAACACACAGTCTAGTCAGGTGTGGTTCTTCCTATCAGAAGAAAGGAAGACCAGCAGCAGGCTTGGGAGAATTTAGTATGGCTGTTTACTTTACTTTTCTTTACTTTTCTTAAAGATAATTCAATGCCGAACCTGGCGGTCTCAGTCGTTCCCGAAGCATGGAAGAGCCGCTTTGGAGGGATTTTTTCCCCTCAACAATGTTGACATCAACTTACCAAGGCCCCACTTAAGGTGGCATGTTTTGAACCCTTGAAGCCAATCAGTTTTGAAGAGGTTAAAATTGCATTAAAAACTAGCACCTTTGGTAAAATGTCCAGGCCAGATGGGGTTCCCATCGACACTTTTAAGTGTGTTGACTCATTATGGGTACCTATATTAACCCATGTATGCAATTCTACAGCACAAGCCCATTTCCCCAAAACGTGAAGGAGAGACACTATCGCCCATGATGCTTATATGATTCCTCTGTTAAAATAACGGGCCGGGTGATCCTGGCCAGACTCGAATATAAAGCTAGCCCTTGGATGATCACATATTGACCGATTGCCAATATGGATTTAGGAGATAAATGGGCACGGAGGAGAAGGGTATTCATGTACACCTGATTATCAGTGAATATACAATGGCACGCTAGGGGCACATTCATCTCTGCTTTGCAGACTTGATTAGTGCATTTGATTTAGTGAACCAAGCCAAAATGTGGCAGACTTAAGTTCATATGGGCGCCCTAGTTGACTTTAGTTGACATCTTACACAGTTTTACGCCTCCTTTACCGCCTACGTGAGCTTTGATAAAAATGGGGAAGGTAAAGACAAATTCAGGGTGACAAAAGGCATTAGGCAGGGTTGTTTCCTGACCTTTTTTTACCTTTGTTATATAGCAATGGGGTCGACACCATGCTCCAAAGCTTAAACGTAGATGCACCTAAAATTGCATTGTGTGCTACCCCGGTTTTACTATAGGCAGATGATGTTGTGCTGTTATCTAGGGCAGCAAATGCCCTTCAGCCTTTTATTGACAACTTTGCATCTTTCATGGAGGGTAGAAGTTTAAAACATATTTTGACCAAAATAAACACAATGGCCTGCAATAAAGGGAGGAAGTAGGCCAGGGCATAATTCGAACAGGCCAAAAGTTAGAACAGGTAAAAACCTTCAGTTACTAGGGCATTCTATTCTCAGAAAATAGGCTATTGAGGACCTCACCTAAAGACCAAAAAGGTTAAATATATTTGAGCTTCTGACGTGTTCTTTTGTTTTACCAATTTACTAATCTTGTGTACTTGCAACATTTTATGCTGGCTATGGGCAGGAGTCTTAAATGTATGTATTTGGTTTGCTGTGCTTTTTTGGACTTTTTGCTAAAATCCGAACAAAGGTTACTCTGATCATTGACAATACCTCTGCAACAACTCAAAAGCCTTACTCTTGGCAAACCAACACTGGGTTTCAACAGAACACCTAAAAATTATTCCCTATTTCCAGTTAAGTCAACTCCTATTTCTATGGAAGTATACGCATTAAAAAACTTCATGGAAGAAACCAATAAAACACTCCAACATCTGAATGAAAAGTGGTCTTTGGATACATGAGTTTCAACAGTAGAGTAAAGGATAGACTTATTACATGACACTACCTCACACATTGTGCATTTACAGTTGAAATCAAAGGAACAATCTCCACATATTAGGTCTTTCTGAAAACAAAATAAAGTGACGAACCTGATTGCATATTTGCAATCCTTGATTCCAAAGCTTATCAACATGCCACCTTTGACTCATTTAAACATTCAAAGCACTCACAGACTTGCTCCAAAAGTCTCATTGAAACCATGAGCTGTCATTTGATTCTTGCTGAAATAACACCCATCTCTTGAAAATAATGAATGCAGTCATGGTTAAAAGCAGATAATATGGTCTAGTCATAAACTTTATTTTTCCCCAAGATTTAGCAAAGGCTACGGGGGACCATAGAAAACAGTTCTTGGACATGCGCCCAGCTCTGAGAGCTATGAATGCCAGATTCGGACTCAATCACTCTTGTTTATTCAAATTGACTTTTAATGACAAAACGAGTACATTTGATGTGTTTCACTCGTCAGTTAGGCAACATGTACTGTCTTTGTCACACCTTTTTGCTATTCTATCTTATCTCTTCTTAACTTTCCCTCTCCTTCATGTTCCCTTTTGATTTTTCTGGAATGTTAAGGGTTTAGGTAAACCTTATTAAAAGAAGAGGGCCACATGCATCAAAGTAAGGAATTTCGATTCTTAAATTGTGATTTTTTTAAGCAAGCGCAATTTAGGAATCACAATTCCTTATGCATGTAGGAATTACAAAAAATATATTGCGATTCCTACACATTCCTTAATTGCGACTCGCAAATTGTGATTCGCAATTGAGGAATGACTTCCCATTCATTCTTTTGGGCATAGAGGCCCAATGCAATGAATGGGAATTGCATAGTCAATTTAAGAGTACCAAATAGGTACTCGCAACTTGTGTATGCCATTTCAAGGATGCAGGGGGGCCAAAGGGTCACCCTATACACCCCTGAAATTGGCATGTGTGCACATGCGGTGCACACATGCCCCAGGGGCATGTGTGTGCACCTCATGGCACTTTGAAAAATGCACTTTTATGCATTTTTTTAAAGTTTTTCCAAATTACCATCAACTTGCAGTTGATGGTAATTAGAGTTTACTAAATGCGAAGTCGCATTTAGGAAAGGCTGGTTTCATCCCAAATTTGCGCTTCCCTAAATGCATTCGCAATTTAAGTAATCGAAAATTTGGCGATTACCTGTTTTGCGAATTTGCATTTGAGTGGATGCATCCCAAGTGCCAAAATACCGATCGCAAAGGGGTCGATTCTGCGAATCGGCCAGTTTGCGACCGATATTTTGGTTGATGCATGTGCCGCAGAGAGTAATATTTCATCCAGCTAAACTCAAAAGTGCCATTGCATTACTTCAAGAATCCCATGTTTCTGAATAAAAATCTTACAAACTAAGCACATGTTGGAATGGAAATGTATTTGTTTTCCTTGTTATAGGGAAGACAAACAGTGCAATAATTGTTTTTCAACAGATTTTGAAAATGTCAGTGATTACACAGGAATGTGATTCAGAAGGCAGATGGATTATTGACAAATTATTTGTTGATTACAAACCATTTACAAATGTTAATGTTTATGGTCTAGTCTCTTTAATATTGTCTTTTAGAATACGATTTTCTCAAAATTTACTTCAATATGAAGCTAGTTCTGTTACTTTTGGTGGTGACTGTAATCAAGTAAGTTGTTGGCCCCAAGCTGGACAGAAGGTCTAAAGTCAAATTCTTACATACTAAAATTCATGCCCAATTTTGCTGCACCATTAAGAATCAATCTTTAATTGAAATATGGTGATTATATCATCCAGCTCTTCACGAATACATCATTTGCTCCTCACCTCCCCTCATCAATCTCAATCTCGAATAGATTATCTCTTTTTTTTCACAGCAAATTTTTATTGTTGACAGACACAAGAGCCCTGGAGGAACCAGGTTTACTAGTGGCACAGTAGACATGGTAATAATAATGATGTCAACATTTTCAATAATCAAATACAGCAATTTCAAATATACGGATATCTGAATTACAACTAATACAGAAATTGAAACTATAGACACCAGTGCCATAGAGTTAATTTGTAAACTGCCATAAAGAAACTCAGACCCACCAGACTTAGCAGAAACCATTGCTCAAGCTGCAGGGGCTCGCCCCGGCTCATCGAGAAGGCCGATAAGTTAATATTCAATGCACTCTTGAATCTCTTCCCATACTGCTTTTGGGGCCTTTGGTTGGGATTGTATTTTTGCCCATAACTTTGCTTGGGGTGGTCCTAGGAGGATGGGACAACCACCTTATCATTCAGCATGATGTGCTCTTTGTCTTTAAGGCATCTGCTTTGTCCTCTCCCTAGGCTAGGGGATCCCAAAATCATCACCTCTCTCACTGCTTGCTATATTTCCAATTTCATCTTTTGTGAAATAAATATGCGCTTTTTAGCATGTAAAGGTAAAGTTGCGTGTTGCTTTATGAAAGGTCTGTGAGGTTTCTGCTTTATTAATTAGGGTGGAGCGGAGCAACGGAGTGGAATTGTTATGGAGTTTATTTTCAACTCCGTGGAATTCCCCGTAGTGTTACTCTGCCCACTGTTACCTAGGAGGAGTGTGAGCCTTCGGCTTCACCACTTCATTTGTCCAGTTAAACACCTCCTTTGGTGCTTCAAACAAGTGTGTCCAAGATTGATAGGAAACATTCAGGCAGGGGCCGGAGAGAGCATTGGATCTTTAGGCCCCATAGACGGGGTTTGGCCTCAGCAAAGGACTGTCGGCGCTGTTAGTGTAGTCTGGGATGATCATAAGCCTGGCCTGTTGTACAAAGGCATCTCAATCTTTATAATTAAGGAAACTGGCAATAATTTGCCGAGGACGAGCTCCAGGTAGCGGTCTCTGCAGTGGAGCACAATGTGCATGCTCAATTATAAAGTATGAGGACAGGGAGTCAGCCGGGAGCCAATCTGTAAGCCATTTGGTAAGGAAATCCCTCACATTATTATTCTCGCAGCCCTTGGGAAACCCCACAAAGTGGAGGTTGTTCCTATGGGCACGGCACTCCGCGCCAGACCTCTCGTCTCCAAGCTGGACACCTTTCTTTGAAGTGTGTTCACCGCATCCTCCGTTGTCAAAATCCTCGATTCAGATTTGGTAATCCTCTGCACTCATTTGCAGAGGTCCTGATGGAGCAGCATGAGGTCCAAACCAACTGCGCCAATTCTAGCCTCCAGCATGTCCCTAGACTGGGAGATAGCCACCAACAGGTATAGATGTCGCCATATTCTCAGGGTCGGGCGATAGGGGCACTGTGTATCTACCTAACGTGGATTTTTTGAGGCAGCCCCCGGAGGTTTATCTTTTGCCATGTTGTCTGGATACTGATGTAATCTCTGTGAGGTGTATATCCAGGCGGGTCCTGTGATGGCAGCACCAATGGCTCCCGTCGGGTCCCACCAGTGTGCACACTGGGGATGGCAGTCAGGGTAGGACACCACACCCACAAGCCGCACCAGGACCTAGCCCAGCCCCCTCCGCAGGCGGGTGCCCCCACCCCCTCTAACGTCTGTCATGGTCCACTCTGGCACCCCAGTAACAGAAAGGCTTCACTGGCTCTTATTATAGTAAGTGCTGGTGATTCTCGGCGTCAGGCACCGAAGCGGCCCACAGCATGTCAGGACTCTTCTGGCGGATTTTCACTTCTGTGCCACACCAACATCTATGGGCAGCAATCAGCTGTTTGACCCCAGCACAGAGATATATAGGGGCAGTACAGGCTATTCAGATCCACCACACGGCCTTCACTGCTGCCCAACACGATCCACATCTCCTAGTTGAGGGACCAGCTATTGGATCTAAGGCTGCAGCCCTGCGTGGTTGGTGGGACATGAGAAGAGAGTCGGCTCGAAGAGAATCCCAAGGTCATTAAGACGCACCAGACTGCTCTCATGCAGGCAAAAGGGGCCAGGCGCAGTCACCCCTGTTTCATGTAGGCACAGTCCCAGATGAGGCACAGCTTCTCTCTCTAGAGGCCACCATCACTGGCCGAGCCACCTGGTCATGCTCTCCAGGCAGCACGAGGTTCAGGGACAGGGGCGCCGCGGTCCGATATAACTGCCAAAGTCCAGGCATCTAGTGCCCAGCAGGGTAGGAGCTTACGGCTCAGGCCCAGCCGCAAGGCCACTGGACGTTCACGAGTCCCCCTATGTAGCAATCCCAGCAGCAGCCCAGCCCCCAGCCGGGAGACCACACCCGAGGTCATGCACCGCCAGCTAGGCCTTCGATACACCAGGCTACACCCATGTCGCGGCACAAGATGGCCACCGAAATCCAAATGTAGTCTCTGATGGGGACACCAGGGAGTCGTATCCACAGTGTCACATTGCAACACAGCCCCCGGAAAGGTCGCCTGGAACTGCCCAGGCACAGAGCAGCCTCTTGTGTCACCAGGGCGTGCAGCAGCTCACTCAGCAGCGCTCCACTTGCCCCGGCACTCCACTCACGTTCAGGCCAACGCCTCAGGCCTCAGCTCAGCCGCGGTCACTCAGCAGGCGCCGATCGGTGCCACAGGAGGGTGCCCCAAAAGCCCCAAGGTGTCTCCAAGAGCCACGTAGGGCACTACATGAGAGCAGGTACATCGATGTGGTAGGTTTAATGCAGGATTTTTCTGGGTTGTGGGAACTTCCTTAAGGCGCTTCCACTATGTTGGACCGCCGGGCCAGGCCCCCCAGATTTTCTCTTTGTTAATAAAGATCTATATCATTATGTTCTTACAGCAGATATAGGATCTATTTTATTATCATGTCATGCACCTGTTTATGTGGATTTGGATTTTGTACTCTGCACACCCTACTCAAGTAGACAGTGTTTTAATAATTCCTTTAATGATTCCTTGGTAGATGCTAACTTTGTTTCTAAGTTTGAGGAATTCTGTTAGAAACGTGATCTCAGTCAGAGACCACCACTTCCACGTCAGGGCAAGGGAGTCATACACCAAGATAACCCCTGCTCACCCTGTAGGTAACGTGACGCGAGCAGCCAGGCTAAACTTGGAGGCTATGTAGGTTAAGTGTTTGCACGCGCACCCAGTAGCAACACCCCAGGCCCACCACAAAGGAAACTCCACACAAGGTTATATAAAAATAGCCTTTGTATTATACCAAAACACATTAGATAAGAACACACATTTTACAATTTGCCAACAGGCACGGGCAGAATTTACAGGGGATATGTACAAGACAGGGCCACATGGACCACTGTCAGGAATATGCACTTTTAGAGATAGTAATTAGCACATATAACACTTGTAGAACCAAATAGAAAATGTAGCACACAACCAGTGATTACCACCTTAGGAAAATATTGCGCAGGGACCCAAGACCTCACTAGCAACACCTGTACTAGGAGAAAACAACCACCTAATTATCACCAACATTTAGGGGTATAAGCATAGGAACATTACACATGATGCATTAACATTCAGAGGTGTAGGAAAGAAAAACACATGATGCATCAAAACACATTCAGAGGTGTAAGGAAGGAAAACACATGATGCATCAAAACACATTCAGAGGTATAAGGACAAGCAATTGCGCAAAACTCACATGAGCCACAACCTGTGGCAGTCCCTCTGGCCTTGTTGGGGCTTGGACGCCCTGTGTCCCAGTGTCAGGGGCCTAAACGTGGCAGCTGCCCACGAAGTGCTGGGCTGCTGTGGAGACAATGGTGGGGACAACGTTGGAGCCTCACAGGCTCTGGTGAAAGCACTCGTGTCCCCCTGAGCCTCTCATGGCTCAAACACAATGTGGGCTGCCCAGGCGTTAGAGTCTCCCGTCTGGGGACTCGGGAGAAATGTGCCCGGGATGTTTTGAGGAGCCTCGTGGGCTCTGAAACTGCTAAATGCCCCTAGAGCCCTCATGGCTCTAAACAACTGTGGGGCCATGGAGCCGCTCAGGGCTCGAACTACAAATGCCCCTTGAGCCTCGCAGGCTCTGAAGAAAAATGCGTCGTCGTTGGAGTCCCCCTCTCTGGGGGCTCAAGATCACGGAAATGGCCCCGGAGCCTCTCTGGGCTCTTAAAACAAATGGGCCGGGCTGAGCCTCTCTGGCTCGAAAATGCCCACTGCCCCCAAGAGCCTCTGAGGCTCGTAAATCAATATCGGCCGGATGGAGCCTCTCGGGGCTCCAGTAACAACGCAGTGCCCCCCGGAGGTCGCTCTACTAGGAGGGAGGGGGGTTGGGGGGGGACACCGGCAATGTGTCCCGACGCTCCCTTCTCCTCTAAACCACCTGCACTCACCGGCTCACTGCTCTGGTCGCGCTGGGCTGTGGAGGCGGGGTAGGCTTCCGGCTTCGCTTTTGGAGCCTCTCTGGCTCCCACTCACGTCGGACTCCTCTGCAAGCAGGCCGGGGCTCTGCCCGCACACAGGGCTCTTCACTCGAGCCCCGGCCACGCTGGTCTCTCGGCTCCGCTTCTTCCTGCTTCCACCGGAGTCGTGCCTAAACCCCGCCCACGTCGGCCTCCGGCTGCCTGACTTCCTGGATGGCTGCACGGGCCGTGGCGGTTTCTCCTCAGGGCAAAACGAAGGGCGTAAAATATATGTTGGAAGCCGGATGGGCACCGGCCTTGATGAATCCAGCGCTCTCAAGCGCTAGGGGCCCAGGAACAGCGCTCCCAAGCGCTACAGCAATAAAGCGCTCCCAGGTGCTTAGGGGCAATATAAAGCGCTCTCCAGCGCAATGGGAAAGTTCAGGCCCCCAAAGTCAGCAACCAAGTCCTACAGGAAGGTGGGGGGGGGCAAGGCTGGGCCCAGAGCCAGCTCACTGGGCCTCCAGGCAGGGAGGCAGTCCAAGTGGCGGTCCACCTGCCCAGCAACATCAGCCACCCCCTCAGACAGGATCCTGGAAGAGAACAACATGTAAGGGGACACAGCCCCTTCTTATACTGTAAAATCCTTTGTTTGTAGGTGCAGGGTGGGGGAGAAACCAGTCGCAGCTGGTTTTGAAGCACCCTTGATGTGCTCAACCACCCTTTCTATTCACTAGGGAGGCTAGGGTCGTTAGACACACCACAGGGGGCGGAGCCAGCATTGTGTGGGGAAAGCCCAGCCCTATTCAGGAACCAGGTGCAGCCCTCCCTCACATCACTCATGCTAATCTCTCCTCTCACCACTGGGCAGACCCATCCAGACTTCCTGGAGCCAGGCTTGCCGGCCAGCTCCAGCCAATCACACGCCAGCACCCTCACTGCACACACACACCCATGTCTAGAAGTGGCACTTCCCCACTAGACACATACATGCCGCATACATCATCACGCAGCATTCAATCTCACGAGTACGCACATACCAAACTCGAGCCTGTACACCTCACGCATCAGGACTTACCAGGGACACAGATATTCCCCATGCATTCCTATGGGAGGGCAGGCCAACCTTACTCCACGCACGCACTTTACCCTGGGACCCAGGGAAAAAGTGCGCTGAGCCAGAAATCATGAACGCCAGGTCGCCATCAAAAGCAAAAAGTTCAGGGGTGAACCAGCCAAAGAGGCCCGGGTCCAACAAAATTGCTAAAGAGTTTTTTTATCCTTACCAAAATAACTGAATTTTGTTGTGATATGAGATTCCTTTAAGACTGCAGCTCGAGATTTTGTCATTAATTTTGTTTCACACAAAAAGAAAACACAAGAATCTCTAACAAACCTACTCCTACAAGATGATTTTAATTGTGTACCCGCAAATAATGCTTCAACATCTTTATTAAAAAGCGGCACATGCTATTATGGTGGTCAAAATAAAATGGGAACATTACCTGAAAACTATTTAAATGTAAGAAGAGATAGAATAAAAATGCAGTCCTAAACTACCAACAGAGATGACACACTTTTTTAAAGACAAAGATTTCCTATATTCATTTGTTAAATATTACAGAAATCTATACATGCCTGAGAAACACCTTCTCAATCAGATATCTCCATTTATTTTCGGTCTGATGAACACCCCAAAACACAAAACATTGACCTTATTGCATGAGAAAAAGATATTTCATTAGCAGAAATCACTAAAACAGTATCTTTTTTAAAGAGAGAGCCCTGGTCTGGATGGCTTCAGTTTTTAATTTTACTCTCAATTTGCAAAAATTCTACTTCCCAACTTTCTACTTTTATTTAATGCTTTTGTTGGAAATAATGCTGCCCAAGGCACTTTTCACGAGGTAATGATATGTTTAATACCCAAGAAAAAACAAGACCTTTCTCAATGCAACAATTATCACCCAATCTCCTTAGCTAATACTGATTATAAAATGTTTGCAAAACTATTAGCAGTGCGCATTGACCCTATCTTACCTAATCTTATTGGCTCAGAGCAATCAGGAAATTAGCATCAGATAATGCTTGTGCCTTCTTTGACATCTTAAGTACAGCTTCAACCTTGGATTACCCCGTAGCTGCCTCTGCATTGGATTCTAAAAAGGTTTTTGACAGGATTGGCTGAGTTTTAATGTGTCAAACATTAAAATGGACCTAGGGCCGCAATATTTGCTAATGGTACCTCATCTGATCACTTCTTTTTATTTAGAGGAGTGCATCAAGGATGTCCCTTGTCTCTTTCTCCAAGACTCAAATATATTGGGTTTTCATATTGGAAATCATCAAATAAAATATTTCTGTTTATGCTGATGGCATCCTTCTATAATGTTCTCATCCTGTTGAATCTCTACCAATATTTTAAAAACATATTTACAAAATGTTTTTCTCTCTTCTCCAAACTATTTGGTTATCAGTTGAACACTGATAAAACTTAAATACTATCTCTAAACGTATGGTGTACTAGACAGCTTTTCACTCATAGATTTTTGGAGTAAAAATTAAATAACTTGGCATATGGTTCACTAAAATGATAAAAGACACACTCACCTTGGATTTTGAAACTATTAATAAGATTTTAAATGATAGCATTTTACAATGGAATCCACTATTCCTTTCTTTATGGGGAAGAATAGGCGCTATTAAAATGATGTTCATCCATCATCTATGATTTTGTACAATATTTCGATGATACAGCCCATGTACCCAGTAATTATTTTACAAAAATAAATTCTATTCTTTCCAAATTTTTTTAGAAAGTGAACAAATCTTGAATAGCGTTCACAACCTCTAAAAAAGGTAAAATTGATGGTGGACTTAACGTCCCAAATTTTAGGCAATATCATTATGCTTTTTCATTGAATTAATCAACCTTTTGGCTTCATCACGCTCAATACCTTCCTCCTCCTTAATGGGTTTGATTAGAAAAATCTTGTATATCCCCTATACCTTTATGGAAGTACTCTCCTTTATGGCAAGAATATCCCAATTAAAAATTCCTGTTATTGCCCATTCTCGTTTTATATTAAAACCCTTGCTCATCTCTACTGCCACTTCTCAGCACCAATCTATTTGGCATAATCTTTTAATTCAAATCCATAACCACCCAATCTATTGGAAGACATGGAGAGACAGAGGTAAATGCTGTGTATCTCAATTATTTGATGGTAATCAGATGTTATATTTTCCAGACATCCAACAACAATTTTCATTACCCAATATGTTCGGGACAAAATATGAACTCTTGTATACTTCCATATCTACTTCCATGTTGAAATTACCCCAGACAGTTGACTTTGCTCCTAAATCAAAAATAGAATTAGCATGGAAACAAGATTTGAAGAACTATTGGCCTAATGCTTTAAGAAAGAAGAATTGGTCGAAGATTCATGAAATCCACTAGAGCTGCAAATACTTTACTGAATTTTGTTTATCAATGCCTGTTATTCACTCCTTTAAGCTGGAAAACATTTTCAAGGACTTAAAGTCATCCTGTTGATCCTGTACTTATCCAGAAGCAGGTTTAAAACATATCTTATTTGAATGCCCATCTGTACTTTGTTTTTGGAAACAAATATGGCAACAAATCACCAAGATTGTTAAGGTTAAAATCTCTTTCTTTGCTAGTTATTTTCTTAGATAGTATTGCCCCAAATTGGTATGAATGAGCTCACGGTCATAAATTGATAGATTTATTATTAGCTATTGCCTTTCACCAAATAACGTGCATTGAAAGTTAATTGCCAATCCTGGTGGTACTCGATATGTTTTATTCATAGATTAGACACTAACTATATTGCCCCTATTTTATTGGCTATAAAAAAGAGATACCTGTTATTTATTTATTTATTTATTTATTTGTAAAGCGCTGCATTCATCCCAAGGGATATTAAGGCGCTGGTAGCAACTGTTGTGGTAAGGTGGCGGGTTTTAGGAACTAGTGTTTGGGCAACAGGTAGGTTTTTAGTTTTTTTCGAAAGAGTGTGTAGTTTGAGGTGAGTCGTAAGTCGAGAGGGAGTTCATTCCATTTTCTAGCTGCCAGGTGGGAGAAAGACCGCCCGCCGGCTCTCACTTTCCTGATGCGCTTAGTTCTGACCAGAGCTGAGTGGAGTGAACGAAGGCTCCTGGATGGGACGTAAAACTCGATTTTCTCCCGGAGTATTAAAGGGCCTGTGCGGTACAGAGCCTTGTGGGCATGGCTCAACAGCTTAAAAGCTGCTCTTTGCCTCATGGGTAGCCAATGCAGGGCCCTCAGGCATGAGGTAGCCGAGCTTAGCCTGCCTTTATTGCAGACAAGTTTTGCCGCAGCGTCCTGAAGAACTTGGAGTCGCGAGAACAGTGTTTCGTTCATGCCCATGAATAGTGCGTCCCCATAGTCCATTTTACTGACCAGCATCGCCTGTGTGACAGACCTTCTGCAGTCGAGAGGTATCCAGGGGAAGAGCCTGCCCAGGAGTTTCAGGGTTGCAAAACCTTTTCCACACAGGGCTCGTACGTGGTCCTTCATGGACAGTGTGTCATCGATAATGATGCCCACATTTTTGGCGCAGTGTTTTGGGGTTGGAGCGATGCCTAGAGAGAGTGGCCACCATGTAGGATCCCATACTAATTTAGCACCTCCAAAGAGTAGGATCTCGGATTTCCCTGCATTTAGCTTTAGATAGTGCTCATGCATCCATTGAGCCATCTCCGTCAGGCAATTGTGTAGCTTTGATTTGGTGACCTCAGGTTTTTCATCCAGGGTCACCTTCAGCTGTGTGTCGTCAGCATAGGAGCAAATGCAAATGCCCCACTTCCTGCTGATTTTGGCCAGTGAGGAGTAGTAGGCATTAAACAAGGTGGGGCTAAGAGATGCTCCCTGCGAGGTGCACTGATTGCGTCCGATTGCTTAGAATTGAGCTGATCCAGCTCAGTGCCTTTGAGTGAATTCCTTTTTCATAAAGGGTTTCTAGCAGGCTTTTGTGCGAAACCGTGTCGAACGCTGCAGACAGGTCCAACAGTATCAGTGCGACTGCCCCTCCTTGGTCAGTGCAAGATCTAATGTTGTCTGATACTGCCAGCAGTGTGGCTTCAGTGCTGTTTTTTGTCCTGAATCCAGTCTGTGATGGGTCTAGCAGGCTGTTAGTTTCAAGGTACTCCGATAGTTGTTTGTTTACCAGTTTTTCAAGGACTTTGGAAAGATAGGGGAGTTGGGATATCGGGCGGTAGTTTTAGGGGTTGAGGACATCGGATCCAGCTTTCTTTAATAGAGGGATTACTGAAGCATGTTTCCATTTATCGGGAAAGGTGGCAGTTTTGAGGGAGTTATTAAAGAGTTGGGTGATGTATGAGCATAGTACAGGGGCAATCTGGGCAAAGATAAAGTGAGGGCATGTGTCAAGCGGAGATCCCGATTTTGTTTCACTCATGGCTTTTAAGACCTCATTTTCCTGCAAAGGGGTGAAGTTGCATATATTTGATGTGGCATCAGGATTGGGAGTCAAGGGAACCCTGAACCTCATATCAGTTTTGGTAGGGGTGTTGAAGGAGGAATACATTTTATTTAGCTTGTCTGAGAAGAAGTCACTTATCCTTTCGCATGCTTCGACTGAGGGAGGTAGGATTTGAGACGTGCTGGCTGGCTTGCTAAGTTCTCTGACTATTTTGTATAATTCTTTAGCGGAATTGCAGTTCTCATTGATTCTATCGGCATCGTGGGATTTCTTCGCGTTTTTTTTTGCAAGATTGTAAGTTTTGACTTCTGATTTGTACCTTATTTTGTCCGAGTCATTTTTTGAGAATCTCCATAGATGTTCGAGGTTCTGACATTTTCTCTTAAGTATTTTGAGTTGAGGAGTGTACCATTTTTCGGTGTGTGGTCTTTGTCGTTGCTTATGTTTCTGTGTTGGGGCTAATTTATCCAGTGTCGTACAGATCTCTGACTCGAGGTTGGTGGTACCTGTACAAACTGGGAGGTCTTTTAAGGTATCTACGTTAGCGCATACGAAGTGGGCTTGAAATGATGATTCAGTGACAAGCCTCCATGCTTGGTTCGATGTCTGACGGGGGTTGCGGGGCTTACTTGATTTAGTAGGAAGACCCAATGTAAAGGCTATGAGCGAGTGGTCTGTCCAGAGTAGGGGTTGGATCTCATGGATGCAAGTGGCTTCGATGTTGGAAAAGAGAAGATCAAGTGTGTGGCCGGCTATGTGGGTGGGTCGCTTAGTCCACTATTTAAGTTGGAGCATGTCGCCCTCCAGTTGGGAGACGGCTGGGCTTTCTTTGTTTTCATAGTGTACATTAAAATCCCCTATTATCATGTAATTCTTGTGCTTTAAGCCGACTGGGAGAAGTTGGGTGAGTAGCCTGGTGCCTAGGTCAGTTTCATGCCCAGGGGGATTGTAGACCACTGCTCCCGCTAGAATAATCAGACCTTCATTGAGTAATTGGAAGGGGAGTATTTCATGTTCCCTCTGTGGTGCCACTTGCATAGGTTGGCAGGTCAGGTGGTTTTTAAATATGATTACAACCCCTCCTACCCTGCGGCTGGGCCTATCTTGCTTAACAATTTTGTAGTTAGCTGGTAATGCATTCGCAATATCTGGGGAGGTATTGTCGTCCAACCATGTTTCTGTGATAAAAGCAAGGTCAGGCTTCCTTTCATTTAGGAGGTCCCCTATTATGTTAGAAGAATGTTTAGGAAATGATCTAGCGTTAAGGTAGATGCAAGATAATTTGGAGAAGTTGGGGTCGGTCTGAGTGTTTATTTGACTGTGCCCCAAGTGCCCCATGCTGGACCATTTACAAGAGTAGCAGGAAAACGGTCCAAACGTGGATCCGGGGTGTATTCTGGCACATTGAGAGAGGTTATTGCCTCTGTTATGTGCATAGGTTAATAGCGCCTCTCGTGTGTATTTGGTGATGAATTCTGGAGTAGTTGTGACAGGGACAGGGGTAGGGGTAGTGGCCCATGGCCCCGGCCGGTCACGGACAGGCGCAGACGGGCTATCCTTTTGCGTGCCTTTGGTGCGCCAGAGGCGCACACGCTGCGCGCGTCCGCTGCGCGGTCGCAGGCACATTGGTCTAATATAGTGCGAAGCGCGGGTGCCTGGCTCCGCCCTCCCGCCCACCGGATGTGTCGAGCGATTGGTCAGCCTGTTTCCTGATTGCCCTCCACTCAATCGGCACACTGCCGTGGTGGACCGGGGCTAGGAAGTCGGCAGACACGAAGGAAAGGCAGAATGAAGTGACAGGTACGTTTTTTTAAAAAGAAAGCCTAATCGTTTCTTTTTCCTAAAAACAAGATTGTATGAAACAGAGCCTAGTTGTTCTAAGGTACCAAATGCAGGGTAAAATGCGCAATGTGTAAATAACAAATGGCTGGATCGGTTTTTGAGTAGCGAGTAGCTTCAAGGTTAGTTTCTGACTTTAGTTTATTATCAAGTAAAGAGATAATTTTTTCAGTTTCGGTGTGGACACCACGCCAAATTGCTATAGTCTTAGTATTATAGTTCTATGATGTTCTTATTTTACATATCCTGTCTACAATTTCTTAAATATATATACATTATATATATATATATATATATATATATACTAAGATAACATCTTCCTATAATGTTCCCCTTCTTCCCCTCCCATTTTCTTAGTACCTTTAATTTGATAATACTTACTTAATTCAGTGTATTTACAGCATATTGCATACATTTTACTCCTGATGATTTATGTAGTTATACTCTATATTATGCCATATTTTAATGTATTAGAGTCTGGTGTAATTCTCACTGTTTTCTTTATTATTATCAATTACTGTTTAAGCATCCTCAAAAACCTAACCTCACACAAAAAAAACACATGGTCGAGTTAAAATAAAGGGGGAGTTATTAGTTGATGATTTAGTGAAGAGAAAATAAGGGAGTGTCAAATAACGAATGATTACAGTCAAGTATTCAGATCAGTTGAAGAGGAAAGTAACGAAATCTACTCGTTTTTTTCTGTCAATCCCCAGGGCCTTTTTGTAAGTATGTTGTCTGGATTATACTCTATGCTGTTTTACTGTGAGTTTCCCTTAGTAGCACTTTTCCCATCTTTGCTCCAGTGGTCACGATTATCATGTGTACAATGTCCATAATTTCTCTTTTTCTTCACCTTTTCGCTCTACTACACATGTTTCAGACACCCCAGCTGAAGCCACGGAAGTTCTATCTCAATGCCGCAGTAATTAAAGTCCATCTGTCTATCCTTTGCACACCTTCTGGTCATCATTGACGCTGGCCAGAGAAATCTGCACAGGCTGTATTTTGGGTAGCCTCAGGCTCACAATGAGAGAACTGTGAGCTAGAGGGGCAATTAATGATTGTGAATCATCATTGCCCAATTCTCTGCACTTATAACTGCATGCACCCGGCCTCTCAAATAAATAGCATGGTTTCAACAGCACAAGCAATTGCTTGTGATCTGAGCTCCCTTGTTCACCCATGAGTACTTTTATCTCTTCGTATGAAAGAGAGCTTTCTCTGCATGAATGGAACTAAAACAGATGAATGGATTCAAAACAGAAATCAAGGTGATGGGAGAGGCTAAGCCTCTTTTTATCCTTTGCTTGGCCCACTAGCAGCCCCAAAACTTTACCATCATTAAGAAATTACATTCTTTAATCCTCTCACACCTATACGAAATGGCGTGGTCAGAGGTGTCAATATGTAACGCCACTCGCTCTGAAAAATTCTTCACTATCTTCATACTAACAATCATAAGGAGCCTGCTAACCAGTGCTGAAGTGCTTGTGCTCAATCCCATAATCATGTTTAAATTGTCTTACACCTGAACGGAATATTTAGTTCACTTATAAGTTCCTTGTACAGTGGTATACCATACACCCAGACCCTGTAAACTAAGTGCTACTACAGGGCCTGCATTAGATATTGTACCACCCTCTTAAGTAGCCCCTTGAAACATGTTCGAGGTCTCCACCCAATCCATAAATCAGGTTCCTGCGCCTCGCCGAACAACTACAGACTCATTGCCCTCTTAGACATTGAGGCTAAGCATTACGCAGGCCTCCTTTTGGAGGACCTGAGGCTATGGGTAAAGGAAAACAACCTGATACCGATGATCCAGACAGGGTTTGTTGTCAACTCAGGGACCATGACCAACCTATTAGCAGTGTCCACCATAGTCGACAAAGCACTTTTAACATCCAGGTCAGTGCTTTGCTGCTTTGTCGATTTCAAAGCAGCATTTGATAGGGTCTCCAGGGCGGCTCTCTGGGAACAACTAAGGAGATCCCCGATAAATTACTGGAGGCGATCATTCAACTACACTCCCGTACTTGGGTTCGGGTGAAGTTGGGGTCTGGCACACATCTCTCACGGAAAATCATGACAACCAGAGGTGTGAAGCAGGGATGTGTGCTGGCCCCACTTCTCTTCAACCTGTTCATATCAGATTTGTCGGGCACTCTGGACGATACAAACAGTCATCCCCCAAAGGTCGGAGGCACTGCTTTAAGTAACCTTTTGTATGCCGACGTCCTGGTTCTCTTTAGTCTCACCAGGGTCGGGCTGCAAAGGCTCCTCGACAAACTGTTTAGTTACACAATCACGAATCAACTAGAGGTCAACCTTAAAAAAACACAAGTTGTCCTCTTTGGTAAAAAACGACACGCCGGTGGCGGGTGGTCATTTAACACTACAAGTCTCTCTTTAGGCCATTCGTATAAATACCTAGGTGTCCACCTGGACTCCAGATGCAATCTTAAAAAACAGCGGAATGAGATCGTGATTAAAACTACGACCCTTGCGGTGTCGTTAGGTAGGCTCTCCAAAAACCTCGCAGGTCCAACACTAACGCCTCTTTTGGAAGTTATGAGAGCAAAAATTGGCCCCACCCTATCATATGGTATAGAGATATACAGGGGCAAATTGAACATCGCCTTAAACCAAGCTACGACCAGAATTTATAAAAGAGTCCTCCAGCTGCCAAATTCTGCATCCGCAGCACAGATAAGATTAGAGATGGGGTGATTAAACTATGAGGCTTCCAACGTCTGCTCTTACCTAAACCTTTGTCATAAACTGAGACAAGCGGACCCAGGCACATTAGAATCCTTAGTCTGGCTAGAAATCACCCAGAAAAACCCAGGTGGAACGTTTGGTCGCCTTTTCAAGGATGCCATCCACCAAATGTCAGCAAGTGACCTATGGGCCCTTAATCCCAGTCAAATAGCATTTAAAAAGGCCATTAAAGAATGTGTGAGAATGAAATCACTCACCTCAGATAAAGCACTTTTTGCGAAACGTAGTCATGCCTGGGCACTTATAAATTCGTATAGACGGCTAGCTCCCGCCACTTACCTGTCTTGTACGTATTCACTGTATTTAAAACATAGCCTTATTGCTATTAGGATGGGTGACTGGCGTTTCCTCCAAGATCTGCCTTCCTGGCGACACATGGTGGAAGACCCAACATGCCGAGAGTGTGGTAAAACGGCTGAAACCCTGCTGCATGTGGTCTGCCTTTGCCCACTTTTTAATTTCAAACGCAGGTGCAAACTAAAAGCTGAATGGAATAGGCTAGGTGCCCGGACTTGTAGGCAAGCCATTATTGTGGCTTTAGATTCTGAAAACACAGCCCTAAATATAAGACTAGTAAATTTCATTCAGCAAGCATACCGTAATTTTAAGCAAATGACGTCCCATTAAGCTTGTCCCTTACACTTTTTAACCACTTAACCCATCTTATAACATACCCCAAGGCGAACAATATGAAAAGAGCAAGCGCAGTATCCCTTAAAATATTGGGTTGTTTCCATATGCATGACACTATTGACTGCGAGAGTAATATAAAAGGGGTGAAGAGTTTTGTACACTACATGTTAACCAACTTTCCCTTTGGTTCACTACATATGTGTGTTTTTAAACCTTACTTTTAAATGTTACGGAACAAGGAGGCTCAAGATGTGGACGATCTCAACTTTTATTACGACTCCCAATAATTGATCGCCTTTTTGTATCTATTTTAATATTTTGTACATAACCTGAACATTGTATTCTTCTTTTAAAGATATCTGTGTTATATCTAAATAAAGATATTTGATTTGATTTGATGTTCTAGGTCTGCCATTGCAACATGAATGCAGTTTTAAACTGCAAAATCGACTTACCAATATTACCCCCTTGCCAAAACTTAAACTCCCCTTTTTCTGCATATGTCAAGTCTTAATGTAGGCTATAGGCAGCCCATAGGGCAGGGTGCATTGTACGTAAAGGTTTGGATATGTACTTTTAACTTTTACATGTCCTGGTAGTAAAAAGTTCTTAAATTCATTTTTCAGTGCTGTGTTTTGATTGGGAACAGATAAGCATTTCAAGTTTGGTATTTATGAATTTCTAATTAAAAATCCTCTTCAATGTAAAGCCAGATTTTAAATTACAATTTTGAAACTGACGCTTTTAAAAAGGTGACTTGGTCTTGCATGGCCAGATGTCCACAACTGGTGTTTTTTTCTTTTTAGGAGCTAGATTTTGTCATTTTGTTGTCAAATACATTATTAAAATATATTTTATTTTTAAAAATAAGTGTGGGGTTTTTCTTGTGTTTTCACTTAATTACTGTTTGTGCACTTCATAAATAACTTACTCATTGCCTCTAAATTAAGCCTGGCTGCTTTTTTGTGCCAAGCTACCCATGGTTAAGCACAGGTTTATTTAGTGACTTTCTATGGTTCCCCCTGCAAGGTATTGCGGCTATTGCTTGAACAGGACTTTGACCCAAGTCAACCAACAACCCAATTTCTCACAAAATAGACATTGCTTCTTTACAACTCTGGGGTGAAATACATTGGAGGAAATTGAACATGTATTGATGCAACCAATGCACCATTTCAGTAAATTTTCAAAAACGACCCCTCACTTTCCAAATTTGGGTGAAGCTGGATGTACGTGTGCATTTGAAAATCATAATGTTATCTACTTGCCTTCTGAAACTTTAGCAGCCGTCCCTGGTTATGCTGACTTTGTTTAGCTAGCATTACAAAAATGTGCAAAAGTCTTTTAAGATTTCCAACGTGTAGAATTGCTTTAGTGGATTATTGCCTGCAGTGAACGTACTTGACACGTTTCAAATTGAACCAATTATAGCTGAAAAACATATACTGAAAAGTGATAATTGCTGCTCTAACAGCTCTTATTAAAAGAACAATGTACTCTTGCATTACTCTGAAAAGCAGCATACTGTGGAGCCAAGCTTCTGAGACACATCATTAGGCAAACAGGCATACAGCAGAGAAACACCAAGGGAAGTTAAAGCATAGGTTTTTTAACTTAGTAAAAAAAGAAAAACAGTTCAGAAAAACTATGATTGTTTTGCCTGCTGGTTTTGCCTGGTCTCATTTGGAGATTGTATCTCGGGTCCAGATTTACTGAACTATCCCACAACGCAGCACAAAAGCCAACGTTGCTGTTCTGCACTGCGTGATATGGACGGAGAGGAAAGTGATCTAGAGAGAAATGGAACTATCCTGCTCTCTCTCTCATGCTGGTGTAGAATCATGCTGCTTAGTGCCACGTGCAGACCTCTGCAAAATAGTGTAAAGGTGTCTGCGGGTGTCTAGCATTGGTTTTGAGCTGGATGGGCACCTTTCCAGCACAAAATACTACGCTTAGACTAACTTTAAAATGTTTCTTACTTCGAACATATGATATGCAGTGCAGCACACATGAAAAGTGGAAAAAGTAAGGAGAAATAACAGCATTTCTCCTTTTTAACGCCTGCTTTAAAGTGGGGTTATTTTGTTGTGCAAACTCCTGTCTACTATTGTTTATAGGGTTTGCACCAAAAATCATGGGTGGTTGTATTGGACTGCTCATGTACCACCCATGAAACGCCCCCTTGAAGCAGAGCAAGGTAAAACAACACTTTGCATTATCTTCAGGCAACTTTCTAATGTAAAAGAAGTTTTGCGCTGGAAAGGAAATGCAGCATAAAACATTTTTCACAGGTTTGCATCACTTTTGTGATGCACACCCAGTGCACAAGGTTTGTATATCTGGTTCTGAGTTTTTTTAGCCTGATTTAGTGACCCCGGGTTGGCACTACTGTTAAAGCATGCATATATCCACGTTGTACCCATTTTAAATAGGCCATCCATTGAAGCAAAAGAGACAGTTAAGTTTACCCAGCCCCGAACCTTTAGTAGCTGGGGAACTCAGAATGGGTAGGTAATTGAACACCCAGTAAAAAACATACTGACAGTGCATGTGTTTACCGGGTGTTTGCATTACATCCTCAAATATTGTGAAACTCAAATTGAACCCCTAATTTTCACAGGCAACAAACTGTGTGAATGACCTCCTTAGAATTTTGTGCCAATACAGGCACAACATCTTCCCAGTGGAATTAACAATTGTGTCAATGTGTCTGGTGTTTTGCTGTAAAAATGTGACATACGGATTCAAACAATTTCTGCTGTCATTGCATTCCATTTCTCAGCACATTTTTCATTCCTTATACGGGTGTGCAGTGCTTGTGAAATTCATTGTATTTAACATATCTAAAAAGGGAACTGCATCGCTCCTTCACTTCCTATTGGTCTGTGTGCTTGCCATTTTACTTTTCCTCCGTTTCTATTGCTTGTAGCCTGTTCTCCCTTCTGTGTATAATGGCCCTAGTACTCCTTTACATCCATGTTGGTGGGTAGAACATCTTTTATTCGGTTTCGTCTGTACTCTGCTCATGCACACGTAACATGCACGGATCGTTCCCTTCATGTTTCGGAGCCTGCTCTGTGTGGCGATGTCCGTGCTTGATGCATGTGTATGAATCTCATATGGGTGTACTTATAAATACATTTTCCCCTTTACATTTCCGAGCTTGCCGTAGTAGCGGCGTCTGTGCCCTCAGCATGAGAGGTAGTGAGCAGTGTGTCTGAGCCTGCGCAGCTGCCGCGCTTCTGTGCTCTGAACATGTGCATTAGTCAGCTCTCTGTGCCCCACATGTGAACGCAGTGGCCTCACATAAATAGCTGTACAGGTATAATCTCTTTAATGCTGCCAGGATGCTCGGTGTCGGGGAACCTGTGGCTGGTTCTGGCTCTTTGCAGTCAGTTTGTCCTACAACCGGGAGTTATCCAAACCTTAATCTTTAGATGGGCCATTTAACCAGACTACTGCAGAGAGATGCCAGCCTGCTCACTGCGGTAGCCCGGAAAGGAGGATACGCAGGTTACACATCTGTGGGGTGCAGTGACTCAGTTCTGCTGATAGTTCGCTAATATCAATGTGGCGGCAGCTGCCATGTTGTTAATGTATTTTCAACTAAAAAATTCACCAGAATGTGGTAATTTGTGTATTGCGCCTTCTAACAGATTCTGTACAAAAGGGGGTGGTGATGGATGGAGCATCTGAACCAATCAAACACTCACACCCAGTCAACAGATCTGGGTTTAATCCATCACCGTTCTTTAGCCCACTCTGCCACCCCAGTTCAGACATGGCCATATGCAAATCAGTCTGACCCTGTGCCTCATGGGAACAGTCCAGCCCGAACTGCCAAGCCATGCCTTCCCTGGACCGGAAACAAGCTTCCGAGGACCGGTTTCTGGATTTTAGCCGTCTTCAGCCCGGCTTGCTTGAATCCAGAGGCAAAGTGAGCAAGGGACCCAGATCTTTTGACTGGGTGTGAGTGTTTAATTGGTTCAGATGCTCCGTCCATTAGCACCCCCTTTTGTACTGCTTTTGGCCACCATAAGTGTGGCAGGGTATGCTCAGACGTGAGTCCCTTGCTCACTTTGCCACTGGATTCAAGCAAGCCGGGCTGAAGACGGCTGGAATGCCAGAAACCGGTCCTCGGAAGCTTGTTTCCGGTCTATGGAAGGCATGGCTTGGCAGTTCGGGCTGGACTGTTCCCATGAGGCACAGGGTCAAACTGATTTGCATATAGCCATGTCTGAACTGGGGTGGCAGAGTGGGCTAAAGAACGGTGATGGATAAAACCCAGATCTTTTGACTGGGTGTGAGTGTTTGATTGGTTCAGATGCTCTGTCCATTACCACCCCCTTTTGTACTGCTTTTGGCCACCATAAGTGTGGCAGGGTATGCTCAGACGTGAGTCCCTTGCTCACTTTGCCACTGGATTCAAGCAAGCCGGGCTGAAGACGGCTGGAATGCCAGAAACCGGTCCTCGGAAGCTTGTTTCCGGTCTAGGGAAGGCATGGCTTGGCAGTTCGGGCTGGACTGTTCCCATGAGGCACAGGGTCAAACTGATTTGCATATAGCCATGTCTGAACTGGGGTGGCAGAGTGGACTAAAGAACGGTGATGGATTAAACCCAGATCTTTTGACTGGGTGTGAGTGTTTGATTGGTTCAGATGCTCTGTCCATTACCACCCCCTTTTGTACTGCTTTTGGCCACCATAAGTGTGGCAGGGTATGCTCAGACGTGAGTCCCTTGCTCACTTTGCCACTGGATTCAAGCAAGCCGGGCTGAAGATGGCTGGAATGCCAGAAACCGGTCCTCGGAAGCTTGTTTCCGGTCTAGGGAAGGCATGGCTTGGCAGTTCGGGCTGGACTGTTCCCATGAGGCACAGGGTCAAACTGATTTGCATATAGCCATGTCTGAACTGGGGTGGCAGAGTGGGCTAAAGAACGGTGATGGATTAAACCCAGATCTTTTGACTGGGTGTGAGTGTTTGATTGGTTCAGATGCTCTGTCCATTACCACCCCCTTTTGTACTGCTTTTCGCCACCATAAGTGTGGCAGGGTATGCTCAGACGTGAGTCCCTTGCTCACTTTGCCACTGGATTCAAGCAAGCCGGGCTGAAGACGGCTGCAATGCCAGAAACCGGTCCTCGGAAGCTTGTTTCCGGTCCAGGGAAGGCATGGCTTGGCAGTTTGGGCTGGACTGTTCCCATGAGGCACAGGGTCAGACTGATTTGCATATAGCCATGTCTGAACTGGGGTGGCAGAGTCGGCTAAAGAACGGTGATGGATTAAACCCAGATCTTTTGACTGGGTGTGAGTGTTTGATTGGGTCAGATGCTCTGTCCATTACCACCCCCTTTTGTACTGCTTTTGGCCACCATAAGTGTGACAGGGTATGCTCAGACGTGAGTCCCTTGCTCACTTTGCCACTGGATTCAAGCAAGCCGGGCTGAAGACGGCTGGAATGCCAGAAACCGTCCTCGGAAGCTTGTTTCCGGTCTAGGGAAGGCATGGCTTGGCAGTTCGGGCTGGACTGTTCCCATGAGGCACAGGGTCAAACTGATTTGCATATAGCCATGTCTGAACTGGGGTGGCAGAGTGGGCTAAAGAACGGTGATGGATTAAACCCAGATCTTTTGACTGGGTGCGAGTGTTTGATTGGTTCAGATGCTCTGTCCATTACCACCCCCTTTTGTACTGCTTTTGGCCACCATAAGTGTGGCAGGGTATGCTCAGACGTGAGTCCCTTGCTCACTTTGCCACTGGATTCAAGCAAGCCGGGCTGAAGACGACTGCAATGCCAGAAACCGGTCCTCGGAAGCTTGTTTCCGGTCTAGGGAAGGCATGGCTTGGCAGTTCGGGCTGGACTGTACCCATGAGGCACAGGGTCAAACTGATTTGCATATAGCCATGTCTGAACTGGGGTGGCAGAGTGGGCTAAAGAACGGTGATGGATTAAACCCAGATCTTTTGACTGGGTGTGAGTGTTTGATTGGTTCAGATGCTCTATCCATTACCACCCCCTTTTGTACTGCTTTTGGCCACCATAAGTGTGGCAGGGTATGCTCAGACGTGAGTCCCTTGCTCACTTTGCCACTGGATTCAAGCAAGCCGGGCTGAAGACGGCTGCAATGCCGGAAACCGGTCCTCGGAAGCTTGTTTCCGGTCCAGGGAAGGCATGGCTTGGCAGTTTGGGCTGGACTGTTCCCATGAGGCACAGGGTCAGACTGATTTGCATATAGCCATGTCTGAACTGGGGTGGCAGAGTCGGCTAAAGAACGGTGATGGATTAAACCCAGATCTTTCGACTGGGTGTGAGTGTTTGATTGGGTCAGCTGCTCTGTCCATTACCACCCCCTTTTGTACTGCTTTTGGCCACCATAAGTGTGGCAGGGTATGCTCAGACGTGAGTCCCTTGCTCACTTTGCCACTGGATTCAAGCAAGCCGGGCTGAAGACGGCTGGAATGCCAGAAACCGTCCTCGGAAGCTTGTTTCCGGTCTAGGGAAGGCATGGCTTGGCAGTTCGGGCTGGACTGTTCCCATGAGGCACAGGGTCAAACTGATTTGCATATAGCCATGTCTGAACTGGGGTGGCAGAGTGGGCTAAAGAACGGTGATGGATTAAACCCAGATCTTTTGACTGGGTGCGAGTGTTTGATTGGTTCAGATGCTCTGTCCATTACCACCCCCTTTTGTACTGCTTTTGGCCACCATAAGTGTGGCAGGGTATGCTCAGACGTGAGTCCCTTGCTCACTTTGCCACTGGATTCAAGCAAGCCGGGCTGAAGACGGCTGGAATGCCAGAAACCGGTCCTCGGAAGCTTGTTTTCGGTCTAGGGAAGGCATGGCTTGGCAGTTCGGGCTGGACTGTACCCATGAGGCACAGGGTCAAACTGATTTGCATATAGCCATGTCTGAACTGGGGTGGCAGAGTGGGCTAAAGAACGGTGATGGATTAAACCCAGATCTTTTGACTGGATGTGAGTGTTTGATTGGTTCAGATGCTCTGTCCATTACCACCCCCTTTTGTACTGCTTTTCGCCACCATAAGTGTGGCAGGGTATGCTCAGACGTGAGTCCCTTGCTCACTTTGCCACTGGATTCAAGCAAGCCGGGCTGAAGACGACTGCAATGCCAGAAACCGGTCCTCGGAAGCTTGTTTCCGGTCCAGGGAAGGCATGGCTTGGCAGTTCGGGCTGGACTGTTCCCATGAGGCACAGGGTCACACTGATTTGCATATAGCCATGTCTGAACTGGGGTGGCAGAGTGGGCTAAAGAACGGTGATGGATTAAACCCAGATCTTTTGACTGGGTGTGAGTGTTTGATTGGTTCAGATGCTCTGTCCATTACCACCCCCTTTTGTACTGCTTTTGGCCACCATAAGTGTGGCAGGGTATGCTCAGACGTGAGTCCCTTGCTCACTTTGCCACTGGATTCAAGCAAGCCGGGCTGAAGACGACTGCAATGCCAGAAACCGGTCCTCGGAAGCTTGTTTCCGGTCCAGGGAAGGCATGGCTTGGCAGTTCGGGCTGGACTGTTCCCATGAGGCACAGGGTCACACTGATTTGCATATAGCCATGTCTGAACTGGGGTGGCAGAGTGGGCTAAAGAACGGTGATGGATTAAACCCAGATCTTTTGACTGGGTGTGAGTGTTTGATTTTTTCAGATGCACCGTCCATTACCACCCCCTTTTGTACTTCTAACAGATGCTCGCATCAGTTATTTCTGCTCTTTCAGCTCATCTCTCTTACATCCCAATCCTAATCGCCGATGACCACAGAGGACTCTTGGGGTCATGCATTTGAAGAATACTGTGTCTTCATCTTTTTAAGAGAACAGATAAATGCATGACTAAACACTTAATGCATAACTTTAGGAACGTTCTTATTGGAATATTCTAAATAAGACAAAATCCATTAATTAATGAAAACGTAACATATTTGTTCATTGAATCTGACAGGAAGTCACATAATTCTCTTTGATTCTCTTGTCTCAGCACCCATGCATGAGTCATTGCTCCTAGCAGCTGTTAAATCTCGATTTTCTCCTTGTTATGAGGTTTTATTGGACTCGGACAATGTCTCATTTCTTTCTGTTGCTGATCTACCCCTCAAATCACAGGATTCATTTTCCCTAAAAATTTTTTAAATAGAAAGCCTTTGTAAATAGATGTTGTATATATGTACATATATATATATATATATATATATATCCCAGGGCAACATTCTTCTTGTAGAAGTAGATTTGAGGCGACTACAGCGGGGCTTTTTTTAAAACAGCTTTTTATTTCTTTCAATTGGCATGACGCGTTTCGGATAAGTCCTTTTTCAAATGCCACTTAGTATTGATCGATGCCTCTGGTGCAACCTACTCCCAAGTGAGTTCTTAAGTGATGTCCGAACATGAAGTAGAGTCGGATACCTAGAAATTGTTGCCTGGAATCACCGGAGCCTCCACCATTGGAACTGCAAACCCCAGCATGCAGTGTAGCTATCTTGCTGGTTGGTGGTTCCATTTGTTGGTGTTTTGTTCACGTTTCCATCATGAAACCCCAACTTGCAGCATGGCCAGGTAGAAGCAATTGCACATGTTCAGGGATTTTCTTTGCTGTTTATATCCCTCACTCCCAGCCTCTCAGTCTCGGTCGCAGCAGAGACGGAGACCCGGTAAAGTAACGGCGTCTCTCCAATTAGTGTGGACTCCCATTTTGGCAGCGTACTCTTGCTGGTTTCCGAAATATATATATATATATATTAGGTAGTATAGGCGGGACCAAAGTTTCCATAGGAAAAGCATTTTTTGTTTTGCCAATAACTTTGGCGAACGCTTCAGGAATCAACATAATTTTTTTTTAAATATCCCCTTTTCGGTTTAGCTGCTGTGCTGAAAGTTTCAGGGTGATCCATCAAGTGAGGGCAGAACAAAAATTGCGTTTTTCCCTTGTGATATATTAATGGGGATTTTTCATTTTTTTAACTCTACCACAGACCGAAACGCTGAACGGAATTACACCAAATTTGTCAGAAAGCTTGAAGTTGGTCTAGAAAGCGTGTTGTTTGTGATTTGGTGTAAATCTGTTCAGTAGTTTCAGAGATATTTAAGTTTTAAAATATAGATATCTCGGAGCCCAAAATCCGACTGAAATTTGATTGGCTGCGAACACTTCAATCAGTAATTGTTGGACCGAGTCCAACAAAAAATCAAAAAGAAAGAAAAGGGGGCAGGGTAGAAACACCCTGACCCCCAAGACCTTTTGGGGGAGGGGTCGCACTGAGAAAAAAATGCTCTCAATTGCTGAAAGTGGAGCAGAATTGCTTTTAAACAGAGGGAGCTGTATGTCCCTTATGTTCTTAGTGTACCTACGCGGCATTAGGAGAGACCGATTTGGTAGCGGCTGACCACCCTTGATGAATGAGTGACTACAGGGGGTCGTCCTCTACTCCAGTGCTATTTCTTTCTAGTGCTCACCTCAGTAAACTCGATTTTATAGATCAGTTAATGTACTGGACTGCACCATACTAACAGGTGGAGTAACATTTAGTACAGTGGTAATACCAGGGTTATATGTGACATCAAGGAAATTTAGCATAGGGATTCCTTTTGTCCTGATGAATGCCGGTGGAGAGACAGAATCAGGTAGAAACATGTTGACCTATATGCAGAACGGAGGGGTGGAGAGTGCATAGCTCACTCAAGCCACCACTATCCAAGGGTATTTCTCACCCTTTTTTACTCCTGACAAGGGAATCCAGTAATAAAATTGATATGCCGATATTCCTTAGTCAGTTTTTCACACTCATCGTCTGCACCCATTTAGGATCCTTTTCTTTTCCTTTTCTAATTGTTTGTATTGTCTACCCCTCCCTATAGCTCCGCCTCTAGCAATGGTCTGCACTGAGGCATTTTGCAGCAACCCTATGATGTATCATGCCACAGCTTGTTGTGAGTGAGGGCAGTTTTAACAAAGTGAAGGTGCTCCTGGCTTAACTTTAAATATATATCTATATCTATATCTATATATATATATATATATATATATATATATATATATATATATTCACTGAAAAAACCATAGGTTATAGACCATATATAGTTAGGAAATAGCATTTAGAAAACCTTATTTTACTCACACAAAACCATTGAAATTCCATATATAGTTAGTTGCACTAACTATATATCGCGCACCTGCAATCCACTGCTGATGATGTCACATATTACATCATTCATGACATGGTCAGTGACATCACTGATGACATCCCTGATGACATCTCAAATGACATCACTGATGACATCACTGATGACATCTCATTTGACATTACTGATCACATCACTGATGACATCATTCATGTGATGATACAATGAACCTCTTCAGACTCTAATATAACCTTAGATACACTCAGTGTAAACAGACACTCACAGACTGTCACTCATCCATGGAGTTACTCACACACCTAGTCAGTCTTGCAAAGAATCAATCACACCTCGATTTCCTCAACTATATAGTTATACACACCTTACTTATTGGAACATATAATAACACATATTTACTCTGTTATACAATCCCTGATACAAGTTCACAATAATCCATACAGCCACTCACACATTCACTGGCTCTTATGCACAGTTATTTATATATGTCAACTATCACATGTACTGTGTTTTACATATGTACTTACTTTGACATGTAGCACTGAGATATCCATTCACTCACCAATACACTCATGCACACAGTCAACCGCCCATACAGATGTTTCCACATGCACTTTTGAACCCATACATCTAGTGAATCAACTGCTCACACATCTATGCACAGAGTCATACACCTCCCAGACACCCACACACACACTCAGTCTCCCATACAAATACTTAGGCAACTAATCAATAACCCATATAGTTAGTCATATAGCTAATGATCAACACATGCATCAGATTACAAAACAACAGACACAATGATGCACAATTTAAAACAGTTTAGTCACTAACCCATGCACTCAGTGAGACACATTTAATCACTCACTTATACAGTCAGTCATGCACCTACTAAATCCTTCATCCAGACACTTATACATCCACTCATTCTTCAATATGTAAGACATATTTTAACTTTACAGAAGCATACAGTCACTGGATGTTGTCATCAGTGATGTCATCAGTGATGTCATTTGAGATGTCATCAGTGATGTCATCAGTGATGTCACTGACCATGTCATGAATGATGTAATATGTGACATCATCAGCAGTGGATTGCAGGTGCGCGATATATAGTTAGTGCAACTAACTATATATGGAATTTCAATGGTTTTGTGTGAGTAAAATAAGGTTTTCTAAATGCTATTTCCTAACTATATATGGTCTATAACCTATGGTTTTTTCAGTGAATTTTCAAGGTTTTGTAAATGCTAATTCCTAACTATATATGGTCTATAACCTATGGTTTTTTCTGTGAATTTCATTGGTTTTTTAACAGCTAATATCTGTAGCTGTAAAATGTATTCTTCTTTAAATCCAAAAATATATTTTATATGTTTATGAATAATTTTTTTTTAAAATATTTTTTTTTCTTCGTTCCCGCTTCGCGAATCGGGAAGCTTCCCGTTAGCTGACCTTGATGCCGCGAAATAGACCGCGAGCCGGTAAACGTTTCTTTACCGCAAGTGCCGCGTTAGAAAACAACATCGTGACACCTCCCGTCCGCATGACGTTCCACGTTGTCGCTTGATACGTCATATGACGTGCTACGTTAGCAAACTGGTACGCGAAGCGAGTGCCAAAGCGCAGGTTTCTGGAAGCAAACCGGGAGGCCCTGCAAAGCGCTTAACGTAAACACAGCAAGTCATGTGACTTGGTAATAACACTTTTCATTGGTTCATTTCACTTTTGGTTTCCTAATGATGTAAGACTAGGTCATATAATCTAAAATGAACACTTTTGATTGGTTGAGAACTCTTGTTTTTCCCAAATGATGAAAATCCCTCCTTCTTTCCTCACTCTGACTTTCATCATTGTGAGAGAAAGACCCTTTGTGATCACTGAGCAATGGCTTCTTTAGTAGCTTCAGCTGGTGCTTCCCCACCACCTCCACCACATCCAAGGAAGAGTGGACCACCTGCTCAAGTTGTAATTCAACAAGAAGAAGAAGAAGAGGAACAGGAGGACGAGCACGAAGAGAGGCAGTTTTTGCCTGAGCAGCCCAAGACGTCTCACCGGAAAGAAAACTTCATTTGGCAATTTTTTAAAATTCCCAAAGGTCAGAAAAAAGTAAATGCAAGATACGTAACTTGCCTTATATGTCAAGATAGACTGTCCAGAGGGACCGACAAAAAATACAGTTTCGGAAACTACACAATGCATCGCCATATGACTAGGTGGCATCCTAACAACTACAGTGCTGCACAGTTTCGGAACGACCTAGATAATCTCCCTATTATGGCCAGAAGATCTGTTGTACCGGAAGTAACGGGACCAGAGGGCAGGGAGATGGTGCCAAATATACAAATGAGATTTGGTGAAGTAAAACACACCTGCGTATTTTGCGATGGATTCATTTCCTACGGAGAAAGAAGCATCACTCTGATCAACAGAGCTATTGACTATCATATGCAAGTTTGTCCGAAACGCCCAAAATAATAAATACTTCTTTTTTTTGTTTTGTTGCTCCTGTTGAGCCCTTTACAATGAATCGTTTTCATTGCCCCCTCCAAGAAAAACCCCCAAAAATATAAAACTGTTCCGAAAAATTCAAAAACAGTAAAAAAATGTTCAGAAAAATAAAAAAAAAAGTTCTTTTCAGAACTACCTCCCCGTTATTAAAAAATTGGTACAATATTTGGAACTGTGCCAACCTCTATTTCTCTTAGTTCGCTTCCTAGTTCGCTCGCTGGTACGCGAACTGGAAGCGAACCAAAAACAGTAAGTATAAGGGAAGGAAACACACACTTATGTTAAAAGAAAGACAGCTATAGGGGAGTAAACTAGAGATACTATTACCCATAATCCACTACTGATGATGTCACATATTACATCATTCATGACATGCTCAGTGACATCATCAGCAGAGGATTGCGGGTTTTTTGGCAACATGCCTTATCCACGGTTTAATAACGCTGCCTTTTGCTTTATATAAGTTTTCAAATTGTATGAAATATATACCAATAGGTCTTTATGAACCTTTAGGTAGTGCTTTTGTTCATGAGGTCTGGTCGCTTCCATACACATACAGATGTTTCAAAGATGATCAAGAAGTTTATCTGAATGGAGAGGAATGCACTGAGACGCCAGATCATTCACTAATGTGTAGGCACATACAGTTACACGATTCATGCAACAAACACCGACCAAATATGGCTTGCGTGTTGCAAGGCACGCCAGTTCCTGCTATCATCCCCACGTTCAAGTTGTTGGAAAATGGTAGTTATTTGATGCTCAATAATGAAGATTGTTCTGAGTTAATTAAAAAGTATTCCTTTTATCGTAACAGTAAGTGAACGGGTTATTTGCTGCAGAAATGTTCTATTTCCTCCCACACATGAACATAGGGAGTTTTCAATCTGGCCACAAATACCAACCTTGGGACACGTTTCAACGGCATGACAAGAATAAGAGCTCTTTTGTCTCAGAGAGAGGTGGCCTTGAGTTCGGCCCGTGAAACTTTCGTACTTCACATAGCGAACACCCGTACACAGGTTTGCCTTTCAATTTCAGCAACATGTTTCCGACTATCTTTAACGCATCCTCCACAAAATCCCTGGCACACTTTTTTAAAGTTGTTACCAGTGGTCTCGTGACTTCATTTGAGAAAATCTTTGGAGTCATCCCTGCTCCCTTTCATTCCATTTTCTCCACTCTGGTTCGTGGATTGCATTTTTACTTGCATTACCAGCGGACGCTCTTGTGCTTTTTTACATTTTTAAATATGGATGTCCCTCCTATGCAACCTCCGACCCTGCAGCTGCTGACACTGTTCCGCAATCGCATGCTAGAATATTATGGCACAATGCCGTTGGCGATATTAAGCACGGCATATGGATTATCTTTTCGGTTCTCCTACTTCACCTGTGTCCAGCCTGTATTTCACTGCCTGACCTGTGATTTCGATTGGGCCATTGATTTGTGTCTCTGCGGACCGGTTTCTCCTGACGTCGACTTTAATCAGCTGATGACTCCTATCATTACTCACGAGTTGATTTGTCCTGGCGAAAGGATTATGGCTGTGGCATTGATGCATGGACTACTTGGTCCCTGGAATTTACTGGCGGCAGCACAGTCTTTCTTGGAACACAGCTTTCTTGAAAACCCACCGAGCTGTCCTCTGATGGTGATAGAGGATCCGGTGCTGGGAGAGCACGTATGTTCTTTTCCGCTTTTAAATTGGATGGCTGAACTGTTTTCGGATGAAGACGGTGACTTCCTATTGGAGGCTGTTGCAGCTTATTTTGCATACACAGTTATGTCATAGACCTTTTTCATGTTTGATATGCTGAGTACTAGCATTTCATTGACAATTCATTGACTTATTTGTCAAGTTTTTATTATTTACCTTGCCTATTGGCTTAAGACTCGATAAAGTACTTGGCTGTTTTATTTTTCTTTCGCATTGAATTTTCCTAGTTTTTAATGCTTTACCTTGCGGACCGTCCACATATAAACTTGCAATCTGCTCTCATGAGATGGCACTTCTATTATCTTATTCAGTTCGTTTCCGGATCATGAGGAGGTGTCATCTAGGTCCTGGATATCTTTACACCGTGTTAAGTTAGCATGGGCTCATTACCGGTTTAAACGCCATTTTTCCTTTTTTGCAACTTCTGCACACGACACTTAGTTGTTGCTTTAGCTTTCCACCTAGTAGTTCATCGTGGTTTACATGAGAATAATATGTTATTGGTCTACTATCTGCTTTACTTGTTAAACTATATCTGTACAGCGAGTGCTAAAGTTTCAAGAACAACACGATACAGAATTGTTATGAGGTCTGATCTCCACGACTTCATACTCATAACATAAGTGCAACTTCTGCCAATTCTGGGCATGAGGCGGGTTTTATATTGCTTTGCCGAACACACATACACAACAGTTGATGCGGTTCACATGAAGAGAGAGCTGGTGTATGCTGATGTGATTCCTTCAAATCTAAGACACTAAAGTATGGACACGCCCTAAACCAACACAAAGAGACCTTCTTAGCAAATAATATAATATGTGTATTAGGGAGGGTGAGATATAAGCAGCCGCGGGCCGTGGAGGGAGTTACGATGGGGCAGGGAGGCGGGGAGGGGGAGAAGCAGGGTGGAGCCCTCTCTACCTTGCCCCTCCCCCTCCCCGCCTCCCTGCCCCACCGTAACTCCCTCCACGGCCCGCGGCTGCTTATAAGTGTTGCTAACTCTTATTCATTTACAGCATGTTAACATACTGTCACCATTCGCTTTTTATGTACTAGTAACTATGCTGGTAATTTTGCTACTGATAATATGTGTACTTGTATTCTCCACCCTGCTTCTCCCCCTCCCCGCCTCCCTGCCTCACCGTAACTCCCTCCACGGCCCGCGGCTGCTTATAAGTGTTGCTAACTCTTATTCATTTACAGCATGTTAACATACTATCACCATTCACTTTTTATGTACTAGTAACTATGCTGGTAATTTTGCTACTGATAATATGTGTACTTTTATTATCTAAGGTACTACGCCTGAGAAGACGGCATTAGTAAATAAACATTTCAAATACACATGTGTTCTTCTTAACTCCATGTTCTGGTTTCTAAGAAATATATAACGACCGACTGTTCATGAGTTCCACGTATCCTGAGGTACTATAAGTTCATATTCTGGATTGTCTAAACATTGAGAGTTTGTTATATCCAATGTGACACTGTACCTAGCTTGCTAAATAGTTTTTGATTACTAACGTGAGTTTTGGGACACCCTAATTCGCCGAGGTTCCAATCCTCTGTCCACAGTTCTGTGTGAGAACAGAAACCCTGCGACAGGGGCACCCCCGACCCTTGCTGGAGCTTCATCACACTTGCGATACAACTCCAGCAATGCGCCACCTTTACGGCACAGATACATCACGCATCTGTGCTGTTTTTGCCCCATGATGCGCCGCATTGTAAATGCAGCACACCATAGGTGACGGAACAGCGGCACAGAATGACTAACACATCCCTGGTGATGCGCCAGTCATCATAAATCTATCCCTATGCTTCTTATCTTGTTAGAGATGAACCGCCATATGTATCATAAAAGTTATTTGCATTTCCTAAATAGCGAACTTTAAGGAATAAATAGCGATTCTTTACCATTCCTAGTTTGCGATGAGCTATTTGCTAATTAGCCGAATGTAGCCCAATGAAGCCCAATGTAGCCCAATGTAGCCCAAAGATGGCCGCCAGACACACAAAAAAACAAATGTAGCCCAAATATCAGCCAGATGTAGCCCAACTATAGCCCAGTGACAGAATGACCAATCAGCTTCGCAAACCTCCGTTACGCGAAGCGGAGCACTGTTACAGATATATATCTTTTTTTGAACGTTAATTTCTCAAAATCCACTGGAGCACATATATTGAGCCCTAGCAAAGGCACATCGGGCTACCAGTCCCTAATATTTTGCCAAGTTTCGTGCAAATCCATTCAGCCGTTCAATTATTATTTTTATTATTTTTTTTTGCCCCGCGGGGCCCTTTTAAAACCTCCACATCAAACCTAGGGGGTCAGCGAGGATCTACTATGCCCCCTTATAGTTATTTCCCCCTTTGTTTTGACCTCCTCTTGTCTCTCGATCCTACCGAGAGACAAGATGGCGGCCGCTACGGACTGTTTGGAATGTTGACAGACGCCGGAGAACCAATCAGCTTCGCTTCACAAAGCTCCGTTGCGCGAAAAGTCCGCGAACCAGAGCGCTAACCGGTCCGCTGTTACAGATATATATCTTTTTTTAAACGTTAATTTCTCAAAATCCACTGGAGCACATATATTGAGACCTACAAAAGGCACATCGGGCTACCAGTCCCTACAATTTTGCCAAGTTTCGTGCAAATCCATTCAGCCGTTCGGGCTAAAAGTGAGGCCAACCGCCCTATGGAAAACTCAATGTTAAAAACACGTTTTGGGACCCCCCTTTTTTCTCGGCCCCCACTGGACGAACCCCCCCCAAATTTTCAAGGGCTGCTCAGAAACAAAATGTGCCATTTTCCTGACAATTTCAGCCGATTCCGTCCACAAACGCCAAAGTTATTAGACATAGAATTTTCAAAAAACCCATAGAGAAAAAATCCTAACTATATATACCTACTGGCGACCGCCAGTAGGTAATATATATATATATATATATATACATATATATATTCATTCGTCCACATCTAACAGTCCATGTTATAAACATACACACAAACCATAAGCATTGTCATGGACATAGGACTACACCCCTTACGCCACTGTGGGCGCCATCTTGGAATGGTGTTCTCTCCAAGGGTCTATACTAATTTTAACATGAAGTGATCATGGTTGAAAATAAAGCCGTGGATCGGCAAGTGTCCTATGACATGTATCTACAATGCTAATATGGTCATATTAGTGCAAAGAAAACATACAAGAAGTAATATAAATTCTCAAGCACAAGAAAGCAAAAAGCAAAAAACGAGAGGAATCAAAAAGAAGAATCAAAAAGGAATTAGTACCTGTCCTATAACAGTCAATGAACCAAACATTCTGTCATAGTTCGTCACGGTTCATAGATAATGCTATTTACAGGATATATAACAGGAAAATACTCTTTTGTATTCCTAAAGCTTGCAAAGGAAAGGTGTATTTACACTATTTACAGGAATAAAGTTGGACTAAACCATTTCTACGTGTGTATCAAAATAAAAATGAAATTGAAAATTATAAATGTTTGTCAAGATGGATACTCCAAGGTCACAGACAACCCTATACATTCTAAATTATACCCTTCATTCGGTTGTATACAAGTACATATACAAATAAAATCACACACTTTACATATATGGTGTATGTATATGTCAGTTGGGATAGAATTTCTACGGTTATATTAACACATCCATGGTAGTCCATACTCGTTTCCATCAGGGGGCAAATGTGTATGGGTGTTGCAAATTCTACATACTAGTTCAAAAGGCATATATACAAATATACAAGTTGTACAGAAACTCATAGGTCAGGTTCGAAGATCTTATGATTTGAAAACTGCCACCAGAACAGATTGGGAAAGATGTTACTGATCTGACAGAGTCCACATATATAAGTTGTCCCATGGAGCATACCTGTTCTAGTTGGATTTTTCATCACAGTGTATATAGCTTCCTGTGGGAATGGACACTCTGCTAATCCCATGTCGTTACTTGCCCAAGTGATATGCTAATTCCTCCCCGCTGTTGAGCCCACCAGGTTGTTTCGTGGAGAGATCTACAATATATCTGGACTCTAATCTGCGCAGTCGTCTCAGCCTATCACCTCCTCTTACATTTGGTGGAACCATATCCAATCCAAAGAATCGGAGTAGCTTACGGTCTTTGCTGTGCTCCTCTGCAAAATGCCGAGCGACCGGATATGAGGTGTCAACTTTCTCGATCGCCCGTTGGTGCTCCAGGATCCTCAGTTTGAGCTCCTTGATCGTACTGCCGATGTAGCGTAAGCCACACGGGCAGATCAAGCAATAGACCACAAACTGGGAACTGCATGTAATGAAGTGCTTTATGGGCACTTTCATCCCAGTGTCTGGTATTTCAAATGATAGCACCCGTTTGCTGCCACTGCAAGCCTTGCAATGGCCGCAAGGAAAGAAGCCTGCCATCCGCTTCAAGGAGTTATCCTTAGGTGATGGTTTCCTAAGATGGCTTGAGACAAGCATGTCACTGAGCGACCTAGCCCTGCTGAATGTGATTAAAGGGTAGGCAGGTAGGTCGTCTGCATGAACACTGTCTGTTTTCAAAATGTTCCAGTTCTTGGCTAGCATTGCTTTCAGATCCCCCGCTCCTTTTGAATAAGGAGTGATGAGTCTGAATTTTCCTTCACTTTTATTAGAGTTTCTGTTCCTACCAACTATAGGAGTTTCCGTGGCCAAGAGTTGCGATCTCTGCATCTTCCTTACTTTTTTAAGGGTCTTAGAAAGTAAGGTAGTACCATACCCCCTCATGGAAAATCTTTCTATACACTCCGAGGCAGCCACCTCGAAATCGGAATCCTTGGAGCAGTTCCTACGGATCCTCAGGAGTTCTCCGTAGGGAATGCTGTTCTTGAGTGGGGTGGGATGACTACTGCTGGCAAAGAGTGTGGAATTACCAGCAGTGTCCTTTCTATGCAGGGTGGTATGCATCTGATTGTCTTCAATGTACACTCTCAGGTCTAGGTACTCCGCTCTCACCGGACTAACCGAGCCTGAGAAGTGCAGATTGAGATCGTTGTTATTGAGGATCCTGATAAATTCCTCTGCTGAGTCCATCCCTCCATCCCACACAATGAACAGATCGTCGATATAACGATACCAACTTATTACCTGCCCTGTCTCCGTCCCTGCCGTACAGCTCCTGGGTACCCGCTCCTCCCACCAGCCCACGAAGAGGTTCGCGTAGCTGGGGGCAAAGCAGGTACCCATCGCCGTCCCAGATGTTTGAATATACATCTGATCCTCAAAGAGGAAAATGTTGTTTGTAAGGCAGAACTCAATGCATATTTCATTGGACGCTGGCCTAGAGCATATATATATATATATTTATACATATTTATATATATATATATATATACATATATATGTATATACAAAATTGTGACTTGTATTCTCCTTACTTCTTTTTGTGTGTGTATATGGAGCTGCATGTTCAACAGCTCTCTCTGTCCAAAAGCAATGCGAGCTCCCAAAGGACATGGAGAGGCAGCAGGGACTGTGGGAGCCCTCAGCCTCCCCCTGCAGTCACCAATGAAAATAACTGGAGCCCTGGATGGGACCAGGGCACCCAGTACTCAGCTCTCTGCCCATGTTTAAAAAAACAACAACATTTTTTTAAACAAAGGAAAAGGGCAGCCCCCTGAGGGATGGGTTTCCCTGGGCCAAAATCGGTACAGGGAAGGGGAAACATGCGTCTCTTAAGAAAAAAAGAAAAGCCGGACCCCTTGGATGGGGTCCTTGGGGCTATACTCATCTCTATGCGCGGCCCCTCTCCCCATTCTAAAAATTCCTAGCCCCCGGGGATGGGGCCCCAGTGGCCAAATATGGCCTATCCTTTAAATGCTATTAGCAATATGCAGGAGGCCCTGCCCCCTTTCTGCACCTCTCTGCATTCGCGCCTAATGGCACGCTGCTGGTTGTGGGATTAAAGTCCCCTTGGTTGCTGAGGGTCCTTGGGGGCCAACAAGACCTCCTGGTACCTCCAGTAAGTCCACACAGCAGGATTGCTGAGAGGTGGTCGTAGGCAATACCCCCTTTCTCCACCACTCAGCAAACACTCTTCTTTGTGGGAGAATGACATCCCCTTGCCTCCTGAGGGCCTCAGGACTAAAGTGGACCTCTTTTGTTTGCAGAGTGGTGGAGTAATGGGGCTTGGCCTCCAATAACCTCCTAGCAATCCAGCTGTGTGGGACCTACTGGAGGTAACAGGAGGGGTAGATGGCCCCCAAGGACCTTTTGGGGTTAAGTGGACATCATCCCCCAACCAGTAGTGTACCAGGAGGTGTGTTTGCAGAGTGGTGAAAAAAGTGGGTGTGGCCTCCAAAGACCTCTCAGCAATCCCACTTTGTGGGCCTTACTGGAGGTAGCAGGACAGCTTGTTAGCCCCCAATGACTCTCTGGCGCCAAGAAGTTTTTATTTCCCAATAATCAGTGCCCTAGGAAGGGCGTTTGCAGAGCAGTGTAGAAAGGGGACGTGGCCTCCAAAGACCTCTAAACAACTGCACTGTATAGAACTTAATGAAGGTGACAGGAGGGGTTGTTGCCCCCCAAGGACATCTACCCATCCTGTTACCTTCAATCAGTCTCACAATGTGAGATTGCTGAGGGATCTTTGTAGTGCCACCCCATTTCTCTATCACTCTGCAAACACACCTCCTGGTGCACTACTATTTGGCGGATGAAATCCCCTTGGCTGCTGAGGGTCTTTGGGGTGAACAATCCCTCCTGTTACATCCAGTAAGTCCCACACAGCGGGATTGCTAAAAGGTCTTCTGAGGCCATGCCCCCTTTCTCTACCACTCTGCAAACATGTCTCCTGGTACACTATTGGTTGGGGAATGAAGTCCTCTTGGATGCCGAGATACCTTGGGGGCCAAGAAGCCCTTCTGTAAGTCCTACAGAGTGGTCAGAGGCCCGCCGACTTTCTCTATTACTCTGCAAACACAAAACCTACTTAAAAACCAAAGGTTACAGGGATGTTATAGTTAGGAAATGGAATAAAAAAAACTTAGAAATCAGTGATTTACTTACTTGTGCTGCTGAGCAATATATATTACCTACTGGCTTTCGCCAGTAGGTAGTTATAGTTAGGACCGAGTTTTCATTGGAGGTACATTTTTTGTTTTGCTTATAACTTTGGCGTAGTTTGATGAGTCTTCATGAAATCAGCTCCTATGTTGAAAGGTTAGGGGTGAATCGTCAAGGGGGGCCGAAAAAAAAGGGGAGTCCCAAAACGTGTTTTCTCCATGTTAATTTCCATAGGAAACTTTAGACAAGGCTACAGGTCGAACCGGTGAATGGAATTACCCCAAATTTGGCAGGGAGAAGGGTCTAGGTCTAAAAAGCATACTTTTGTTTATTTAGTGTAAATCCGTTCAGTAGTTTTTGAGAAATTTCAACATTTACAGATATCTCTATTTGGGAATACTGCTATCTGATTGAATGAGGCGTTATGAGCACAAGCTTGCTGCTGATTGGCTTCGAGCGCTGTGAGCGGTTGCAACTAGGAAGCGTTGGCTGCCATTTTGTGATTCTGTTTAGGGAGTGCCATTGAGGGGGTGCAAAGCAAAGTATTCACCCCTAGCGGTGTGAAAGTGGTGGGCTGTGAAAATTAAGTGAGGTATTGCGTAGAGTCTGATGCTGGTATGGTGAGATGGTGCAGGACTCAGGGATTGAAGCATGGGATCAAACTGTGTGTCTTATGCTGTGAAGTCATGTGCCCTGGCCGCTGAACTAGAGCTGTGGAAGTAGTGTCAGCATGTGTTTATACCTACTAGGATGAACTACTGACCCGTACTGGTGTGAAAGTCCTGGGGCACGGAAAATATGTGAGGTATTGTCTAGAGTCTCATGGAACTAGGAAGTGTTGGCCGCCATTTTGTGATTCCGTTGAAGCGAGTAAGGGGAAAAAAGGGCGAAAAATGTAGGAAAGAGGAGGGTAGGAGCACTGTAACCTTTGTGGGGTGTTTAGGGTGTGCTATACAGGGGTGTGAAGCAAACTATTCATACCTGCCGGTATGAAAGTGCTGGGCTAAGAATATTAAGTGAGGTATTCCGTAGAGTCTGATGCTGGTAAGGTGAGCTGGTGCGGGACTCGGGGATTAAAGGGTGAGCCCAAACTGTGTGTTATGCTGTGAAGTCATGTGCCATGACCGCTACACTACACCTGTGGAAGTAGTGTCAGCATGCGTTTATACCTACTAGGATGAACTACTGATCCGTACTGGTCTGAAAGTCCTGGGGTACAGAAAATATGTGAGGTATTGTCTCAAGTCTCATGGTGCTAAGCTGAGCTGCTGCCGGACTCGGGGATGAAAGAGTGAGCCTAAACTGTGTGTCATATGCTGTGAAGTCATGTGGTCTGGTCGCTGTGCCACATGTGTCCAAGTAGTGTCAGCATGTAGTTATAGCTACTCGTAGGAACTTTTGTTTCGAACATTGTAACTTGTTTATGGTGCTTATGGGGTCTTACATGGGAGTGCGAAGGTAAATTTGTGTGTATGAAATGTATTTGGTATTTGTAAAGTGGAAAGCAGTGACTCCTATGGGTCTGATGGCGCTTGGGGCGTAGGCTGAGGTGCTGCTGGAGTTGGGGATAAAGTTGATGAACTATTGTGAACTTTTAACCTGCAGATGCCGTTAAATGTTTGATAAAATGTTGCAAATGTATATCGTTAGGTTACAAAAGAAATTGATGAACCTTTAACCTGCAGGTGTCGTAGAATGTTCCAGAAAGAGTGGTAATAATATAGGTTGCAGTTGTGACCTGTCTGTGGCGCGGTATATTAAGTAGCTTTTCGTATGGAAAATTCAAAATTCACCAACGGAGATAAGTTTGGAATGTCGTTGAAGGAATTAAGTATTCTGATTTGTTCTTTACATGTATTTATGTGTGGAGCGACAGAGAAATTGTGCTATTCCTGGTTCCATTCTTGATGAAATCGATGCTTTACATGTACTATGTGACAAAGAAAGAATTGTTTGCGTGTGTGACTTTTGAAATCTGCATAACAACTGCAAAGGTGAGTTAGAAATGAAGAAAGTTTGTTATGTGTTCTGTAGTAGTGATTAAGTATTTGAGGCAGTGGTCGAAGTGGGAAAAAAAAGTAGGGGAACTGTGGGTGGAGAATCAGGGGGCGGGAATAACCGAAGATTGAATCAGTGGGCGGAGTCAGGGGTGTGGCTAGAAATAGCAAAACATACCAATTTTTAGTACGTTTAGCATTTCACTGACCAGTTACAGCTTATAACGTTATTTAATTAAAACAATGGATAAACATGTTTATTTGAGGTTTAATTCAGGAAAAAGCAAACACTCATAGGGAATACAGGTTTATGTAAAGCGTGTAAAATTTAAGCAGGAACAACATGTTACCTTAATGCTTTTACTCTCATTGCTCAGAAATCCATGATTATTTTTTGTCTCAAACATTGAGGTCATGAATACAGGGCTCCTCCTGTACACATGTGTTAAGCAGGGCTCAGAAGAGAAAGGGACTCTTGAGGAGAATCTAGACTCACGGAAACCCACAAAGACTCCTTCATATTCATGTCAGCCAGCTAGCTGCTCAATCATAATATAGCAAAAAGAATAACTGGTGGACAGAATGCAGAACAATATCATACATTCACCCCAGTACAGAGGTCTGGGCCTAAATCTATTGTTTCTTTGCTCACCATGCCATTCCAGTTTGGAGCCAGCCATATGCAAATCAGCCTTGATCCTGCACCCAATGGGAACAGTCCAGCCCGAACTACCAGGCCAGGTCCTCCCTGGACTGGAAACAAGCATCCTAGGATAGCTTGATTCCAGTGGCATGGAGAGCACGGGACTCATGTCTGAGCATACCTGTCCCATTCGGGGTGACAAATGCAAAAAGAACAATTGATGGACAGAATGCAGAACAATGTCATACATTCACCCCAGTACAGAGATCTAGGCCTAAATCCATTGTTTTTTTGCTCACCATGCCATTCCAGTTTGGACTCAGCCATATGCAAATCAGTCTTGATCCTGCGCCCAATGTGAACAGTCCAGCCCAAACTGCCAGGTCATATGTATTCAAGTGTCTTTTCATTCGGGAAGTGAACACAAAGCAGTACCCACTGAACTATGCACATAACATATTGCTCTTTGATATGCATGGTACATGTTCTTTGCAGCAGGCATATTACCCCTCTGCGCTACCTTAGATGAGTAAAACAGCCACTAGACAAAACATGCTCCCATCTCTCTCCAGCAGGTACATTGATCACCAAATTTATCTTGGCACTTGTGTTGTTGACCGAAACCTGCTGAATATACAAAGAACTTTGCAGTGTTTTTAAAACTCCTGCTCGTGTACAAAACCAGTCCCCCCAAACTAAACTGGCCCCCTACCCTTCCAGTCGCCCTGGGAAATGCTTGCTCCTGCTCTTCCACTGCTCCTGTCCAGTCAGTACTCCTGCTCATGCTCGATTAACACTCCTGCTTCGACAATTCCCCTGCCCCCTCCCTTCTCCTGGCCCGTCACTTCTCCTGCCCTGTTCACTGCTCCTGCCCTGTTCACTGCTCCTGCCCCATTCACTGCTCCTGCCCCATTCACTGCTCCTGCCCCATTCACTGCTCCTGTCTCATTCACTGCTCCTGCCCCGTTCACTGCTCCTGCCCCGTTCACTGCTCCTGCCCCGTTCACTGCTCCCGCCCCATTCACTGCTCCTGCCTCATTCACTGCTCCTGCCCCGTTCACTGCTCCTGCCCCATTCACCGCTCCTGCCCGGTTACCACTCCTGCTCATGCCTAATCATCGCTCCTGCCCCATTACTTCTCCTGCCCCATCACCTCTCCTGCCCATCACATCACCTGCCTGTCATGTCACCTGCCCGTCACTTCTTGTGCCCGGTCACCTCTCCTGCCCTGTTGCCTCTCCATCCACTTCATCTCTCCTGCCCTGTCGCCTCTCCTGCCCCATCACTTCTCCTGCCCCGTCACTGCTCCTGCCCTGTCACTGCTCCTGCCCCGTCACTGCTCCTGCTCCGTCACTGCTCCTGCCCCGTCACTGCTCCTGTCCCATTCACTGCTCCTGCCCCGTTCACTGCAACTGCCCCGTTCACTGCTCCTGCCTCGTTCAAAGCTCCTGTCCTTTCACCGCTCCTGTCCTTTCACCGCTCCCGCCCGGTTACCGCTCTAGCTCATGCCCCTTTACCTCTCCTGCCCCTTTACCTCCCCTGCCCCGTCACCTCTCCTGCCCCGTCATCTCTCCTGCCCCGTCACCAATCCTGCCCCGTCACCAATCCTGCCCCGTCACCAATCCTGCCCCGTCATCTCTCCTGCCCCGTCATCTCTCCTGCCCCGTCACCAATCCTGCCCCGTCACCAATCCTGCCCCGTCACCTTTCCTGCCCAGTCACCTCTCCTGCCCAGTCACCTCTCCTGCCCAGTCACCTCCCCTGCTCAGTAACCTCCCCTGCCCAGCCACCTCTCCTTTCCTGTTGCCTCTCCTGCCCTGTCACTTCTCACACTGCTCCCCAAAAGTTTCGTTAGGCATATTTACTTTCAGTGTTACTTTGCCCTAAGGAGCACAAATGAGTCACCAGTGACCAATCCAATTTAATGTTCTTGTGCCCTCAGATTCTTTGCTGATGACATTCTCTGTTCCAAACTATTTCAGTGCAGATGCCATCCAGCTGTATTTTATGGTCTCTAAATATTATGCTCAGCGCCTTTCTCATTGAAAAATACCGGTAGTGGAGGGGCAAGGAGTTTGTACTTGAATACAATTTTGTGCAAAACCGTTGTATTTTTGTTTAACAATGCAATTCAGACTCTGCTTGCTTTAGTAATCATTTATTATTGGTTTACACAGCTCGAATACATTTTAAATTATTTCTTTTGGTACTCAATGCTTTAAGGTTATATATCAGAGGGAAGAATACGAACCTAAACTGATACAACATGGTTCTTTTGTTTCGGGAAAGCTCCTCTGTAATCACCAACTCAGATGTCACTGACACTTGATATATGCTAAAGGAAGAGGGCGGCGCATTGTCATTCGAAAGGGGTTAATCTGCCTCAATCGGAATGACAATGGGCCTGCCCTCGGTCTGTGCGAGCTCAGGGGGGGGGCGGGGGCTGCTGCAGCCTCTGGAGTTCACAGACAAGTGCAAGCAGCCCCTGGAAACTGAATGAAAAAAGTTATCATAGGACTATTCTTGCCGTCCCGGGATGCTTTTTTTGAGAGTGAGAAGTAGGGGAACGGACTGAAATAATTTTTGGAAGTAGGGGCACGCCGTGCCCTTCCGTCCCCGCCCACTTCTACCACTGATTTGAGGTGATGTTTTTAAGTTTGAAAGTAATTTTATTTCAAAGTAATATAGTGTTAGTAAAGTGTGGTGTTTGATATTGGTTATAAAATATGCATAACATTTGACCTGTTGTTAAATAAGTACTTTATACATGTTTAGGAATTTTCCACAAAGAAGAAGTGTAGTTTGTCCTCCTTATAGGACTGTATGGTTTTGAAAATGAGGTACAGCGTTAATTTGGGTTTGTAATGTATTGGGGCGAGATAAACAAAATGTTGCACGTTTGCAAATTATACTTTTTGTGAAAATAGTGGGGAGGTGGTAGGAGATGTATGTGTTATTGAGTTACAAGTGATAAAACAAAACCCAGAAATGTTATGTGGGCAGGTTGTGGTCTCATTTTTGACACTGAGAGGTAGATTTGAATGTAAGTCGAGGTAGGTTTTTGTACTGTGAGGCCATCTACAGTGTTTGGAGATTACATGGAGAGGAGATGGAGATAGGAAAAGTGATAAGTTTCTTTTATATGTTAGCATAGTTTGAAACATTTGATCATAGGTTGAGATGGGAAACATCCTTTACCACAAAAGTTTTACAACGCGGTACTATTACCACGCAGGTTTTACAATGCAAGTCGTTACAACGACTTGCGCTGGAGGGCGCTGTAGGATAGGGAATAGTTTAATTTACTATCCAACTCCTTCCCTACTATCCACGGGGACTGGAGTTGGAATAGTAAATTAAACTATTCACTATCCAGCGCCACCCAACGCAAGTCGTTGTAACGACTTGCGTTGTAAAACCTGTGTGGTAACGGTACGCGTTGTAAAAGCACACGTTGTACCGTCATACATCCGGTTGAGATATAATATGAACATGGTTTCTGGTTTGCATTAAGGTATAGTTAACAGTTTGGGTAGTTTCTTACTAGTAAATAATAAAAAGGTAGATATACTAAAATATATGGTAGTAAATGTATTAATTATTGCCTGTTCTTATGGAATAGAAGTGGTTAGGGAGTGCTTCTTTAGAAGAGATGTTTTATACACGTGTGAGAGAAGAAAGAAACACAAATGTGCGGTATATTTTATGTATGACTTTGTTGACATTACAGATCCACATGTGATTTTAAGTGATACTTTTTGTTAGGGTGTGTCCCTATGCTGGATATATGTAGGTGTTGAAGTGGTCCGAGTTTTACTGATGCTCAGCTTCACTATCTCTTTTGAGACACTTGTCAATTTAATTTAATATAGATACAGTAAAGGGACGGTGTATCAAAAGTTTGGGAATTAGAACTTTGTTTACTCTCCCCATCCCCTGCTATACATTATACAGAGTGTTTAAAAGACTTTAGCAATATATAGATGTCTAGCTAATAAAGGTGGTGTAGTTCCACTGGGCTCATTTATAAACTGTGCTATGGGATGGTTTATGTTTTACCCTTCAATTTGGATGTTTGAATATTTTTTGCTGATCAGTTTTCCGGCAGACACTTGTTAAGATTAACGTTGTATATGTGTATAGTGGTGCTACTGAGAATAGTGGGGGTTTCTGTTAGATGTTGTACGGTTAACCCAGGGCCGGTGGGTGGGTTGTGGGGGAGGTGGGCATGTTAGTGATTAAAACATAGAATTTAGTAACGTGCAGATGTCGACCGACTAAAGGTGATGTAGTGCCACTGGGAGCACTTATAGCACTTATAGCACCCTATGGCATGGGATATGTTTTACCCGCAAATTTGCATGTTTTAATACGTTTTTCTAATGAGCGTTTCGGGAGACATCTGTTGAAATTAAGCCTCTGTATGGCTAAAGTGGTGCTTCTACATTTGCTGGGGCTCTTTCTTTTATTTCTTAAAGTTAAGCAAGGGTGGGTGTTGAGGTGGTGTAGTGGTACTACAACTATTATTAAACCGTCTTATGGTATGATGTATGTTTGAGTTGCAAAATTGCAGGTTTTAATAGCTTTTGCTGATGAGCGTTCCGGCAGGCAGCTGTTGATATTATGTCTATGTATTGCTATAGTGGCGGTAGCAGGAGTGCTGGGGCTCGTGGTTTGATTTTGTAAGGTTAAGCAAGGGCATGGGTGGGGGTGGGAGAGGTGGGTATGTTGCTGATTATAACACGTTTATTTGTAACGTGGACATGTGTAGTTAGTAAAGGTAATGTAGTTTCACTGGGCCCATTTATAAACCGTGCTATGGGATGGTTTTTGTTTTACATGCCAATTTGCATGATTGAATACTTTTTGCTTATAAGTGTACCAGCAGACACCTGTTAAAATTAACCCTTTGTATAGTGGAGCTACTAGGAATGGTGGGGGTTTCTGTTTGATTTCGTACAGTTAACCAAGGGTTGGGGTGGGTGTGGGGGAGGTGAGTATGTTGCTGATTAAAACACATAATTTAGTAACATGCAGATGTCGAACTACTAAAGGTGATGTAGTACCACTGGGAGCACTTATAAAGCACCCTAAGGTATGGTATCTGTTTTACCTGCAAATTTGCATGTTTTAATACGCTTTTGCTGATGAGCGTTTCAGGAGATATCTGTTGCAATTAAGCCTCTGTATGGCTATAATGGCGTTTCTACGTTTGGTGGGGCTCTTTCTTTTATTGCGTAAAGTTAAGCAAGGGCGGATGTGGAGGTGGTGTAGTGGTAGTGCGACTATTTATAAGTCGTCTCATGGTATGGTGTATGTTTCAGTTGCAAAATTGCAGGTTTTAATAGCTTTTGCTGATGAGCGTTCCTGCAGATACCTGTTGACATTAATTCTATGTATTGCTATAGTGGCGCTAACGGGAGTGGTGGGGCTCGTTGTTTGACTTTGTATGGTTAAGGAAGGGTATGGGTGGGGTAGGTGGGTATGTTGCTGATTATAAGACGGACATTTGCAACATGGACATATGTAGCTAGTAAAGATAATGTAGTGCCACTGGGCCCATTTATAAACCGTGCTATGGGATGGTTTATGTTTTACCCTCCAATTTGCATGTTTGATGATAAGTGTTCCGGGAGACACCTGTTAAAATGAACATCCTATATGGGTACGGTGGCGCTACTAGGAATGGTGAGGGTTTCTGTTTGATTTTGTACGGTTAAACAAGGGCAGGGGTGGGTGTGGGGGAGGTGGGTATGTTAGTGATTAAAACATAGACTTTAGTGACATGCAGATGTCGACCTATTTAAGGTGATGTAGTAGCACTGGGAGCACTTATAAAGCGCCCTTTGGCATGGTATATGTATTACCCACAAATTTGCATGTTTTGATACGGTTTGCTGATGAGCGTTTAGGGAGACATTTGTTGAAATTAAGCATCTGTATGGCTAAAGTGGCGCCTCTACGTTTTCTGTGGTATATGTTTTTCTGGCAAATTCCCATGTTTTAATACGTTTTGGTGATGAGTGTTCCAGCAGACAGCTACACAAATTACACAACATTTCTGTGGATAACAAATCTTTGTGCTGATAGACACTCTTGCACTGTGGTAGAAGGCTGCCAGCGTTGATGGCAAATTATGAAACTTGGTGCCATTGTAGATTTTAATGGAAGCTTACACTGTTTCTTTGGTACTATGGTGTAGTCAGTGTTCCTAGTGGGAGAAAGTGGGGGTGCTCTAAATGGGGGGGCAAAGCTGTTAAAGGGGTGTGGGCTTTGCAAGTAGGGCAGTGGTCTAAATCAAGATAAGTATCATTGTGTGCTTTTGAAAATCCTCCCCAAATATGCTACGTTCGGAAAAAACATTCTTTAAAGGATTTACCTTCCTTCTACAACGTGGGTAACCTAGCATGATGTCTCCAGTTCTCAGTAGTGAGCAAAATAAGCATGCGTACATCGATGTGCATGCTCTTACTGCAGTGCAATAAAAAAAAAAATTAATTGCCTATCTTTGAGACGGCCGAATATAGAGCTCGATAGAGACACATTTGGAGGCTTCCTGAAAATAAGTGCTGGTTCTCAGACCCGGCCTAATTAAAGCCCAGCATCCATCCATCCTGAGTACTGCGCCATTCAACCATCTTTTAATTGATGCATTCATTCCTACTTCTGTACATAAATACATCTGCTGCTGCACTTATCTTAAGCATCTATGAGCCCACTCGCCTATAGTAAGCACTTGCCATTCATGCAGCCATACGCCTCTATATGCAGATACATCTGTTCCAGAACCAATCCTAAGCATCTATCAGTCCACCCGTCTATCGCAAGTATTGATACTTGCATTTATTCATCCTTCCTTCCATCCATCCATACATACATTGATACATCCATCCATGTATCTATCTATTGATGCATCTGGCCATGCAGCCACTTGCCCTTTATTCATCTATACGTTCTTATTTCCGTACATCCCCGCCCCGATCGTAAATTACAACGTATTATACTCATCCACCCAGCCTCTTAAGGGGTTGAAAAGGCTGGCGATAAGCAGTGACAGGCAGATGTTTCTTATAAAGAACAACAAAGCTTTGAGTTGCTCTTTGTGGAGCATACTTCACCACCCTTCTCTGGTGGTGTTTTAAACAAAGGTAAATCCAGCGAAATAAATGTAAAAGAGCTTTTAGTTTTCAGTGTAAGACATTAATTTAGAAACATAACATTCTGTCAGTTGTATTAAAGTGGCTGTGACTGACAGATACTGAATACCTGTACTTCTTACATTTGAGAAAATATACCAGAGAGTTAATTTGGGGTGGTGAGAACCTGCAGTTTCTTGTGAAGCACAGTATAGGAATATAAAAGTAATTGCATAGCTTTTATGTTTATATTAAAGAGGGGTGTGAGAACTAAATGAGCCAGGCAAAGCGTATGTTTTCATAGCACTAAAATAAGACAGTGTGTAAGGTCAGAGCATGGTCGTGCAGGAGTTGCCTACTTGTTGTGGTAGTTTCCAGAGGCGCAATCAAAGGGGTGAAAATGAAACAGAGTCTCATTTACAAAAAAATTATCTTTACCTGTGAGGTACTCGGGTGCGGCTGTGTGTGTGCGCCCGGGAAGCTGTCTCAGAGAGTCCAGTGCAATGGGCGTTGCGCGCCTGGTGCTCTGCCTGCTAATCACCTCACGATGATGTTGCTCCTGCATTGCAAAAAGAGAAGGGAAATCCTGAGAGAAAATGGCTCTCTTTAAAGGATTCCCCTTGTTCTACAATACGAATCACCTGGCATGATGTCTTCAATTCTAAGTAGTGAGCAATGTACATGCTCTCACAGTCTCACTGAAGTGCAATAAAGAAAAAGAAAATGGATTACCTTTGTGAGGCCCGAAAATAGAGTCCCATAACGACCCATTGCGAGGTCTAAAAAATAAAGTGCTGGTGGTCAGACCCCCACAGACGTCCCCCCCACACTTAAAGCCCTGGGTGTAGTGTTATGTTTGCGAAGTTGTAGATAAAATTGTTAGGCTAATAATGGTCATTTTTGTGTGTGCTGTTTGGTTGATAATATCATCCTAAGTACATAGATTAGAATTTTTTTAAATACTATCTATAAAGTTGTCTGAGGTGTGTTGCAGAGAAAGTGCTGTTGGGTGATGGGGTGCAGCTGAGAGGTGAAAAGTACGAGGTAGTGTAGTTACATATAAAATGTAAAGGTGTATGTTAATAATTAATACATACTTGTTGTATGTTGTATGGCACTACTTGTCATTGTAGTACTCCATCATGTTGCAGCACTGGGTCTGGAAGTCGTTAGTGGAAGTTTTGTAATTGTATGTTATTATTTTAACATAGTGAACAAATGTGAAAAATAATTGAATTTATTTTTTGTTTTTCAGAAAATTATTTCGCTTGGATTTAAATTTGGAAATGCCTAGAAGTGAAAGAAAAAGAAAAGAGAAGAAACATATATATTTGAGCAAAAGATAAAATCTTCAATTAGAAAAAAATGGTAGTAGTACAGAAACAGTTTGATCTACTAAAAGTAGAAGACAATTTTTGAAAAAAGATTACGAACATTTAATGAAAAAAAGATCACAGAAAGCAAAAAGAAGAATTTTTCAAGTAAGGTGAAGTAGAGTTCAATTTCAAATACCAGGAAAAGGAAACTTGATAAAGAAATAGTATCTGCTACTCGGAGACAAAAGCAATCGAAAACATAAAATTAAAGTGTTGCAATTCAAAGAAAAGCAGCGTATTGAAAGTAAAGTGGATACTGCTTTCAATTTAAAACAGAAGATATTCATTCTGATTTTGAAGAGAATCAAACTGTTGGATCAAATAGTCAAAGTATTGAAAGACAAAAGTAGAAAAAAAGAAACTTGTGAACAGAACCAACTTTTGTAAAATCTTTAGTGGATATTAGAGACACACTTCTACTACTGAGCCTTTTTTTAATGAGGAAAGTTACTTCCAGGAAATAGTTTATCATTTGCAGTTGATACTGGAGGTCGTTGCTACGAATTTCAGGATGGTTGTCCTCTTCCAAAGGAGGACATTGTTGGTAAAAGTGCTGAAGAGTTAATAGGTGAAGAAGTGCAAGTAAACGTCCACAAGCTCCTGTGTATAAGTGGAGTTGTAGTATTCGACAGTAATCCATTAATATAATGCGAAATTTGCTATGAGATTATACTCAGAAAAGTACTAAACAGAAGATTGTGTTGTTACAAGGACTAGATCCATGTATTGTAAGAAATTATACTGAGAAGTATGGGCATTCTCTGGCTTGTCTTTCAAGAAAAGTTTGTAAAAATGTTTTTCATCATTTGAGGATGTTAGCAGTAAACCATTCAAAAATGCAAAAGCTTGTAAGGAAACTGTACTATGTAAAAAGTCCTGCATTATCTTTAAGAGAACTGAATACAAGTCTTTTATATGGTTCTTTATCAGATGTTCAAAAAAAGTCTGATAATATTGAAATGCAATATTTTGGTTCAGAAGAGCAGTTTATAGATAGTGAAAGTTTGACAATTACAGATGTTGGAGGAGATTAGAAAGTGATTAGCACTGATCAGTTTGCAGAAGTAATTCGAAAGTTTAATGTAGTATGCTCTGAAATACCAAACTAAGGGGCCTATTAGGATGGCGGACGGACCTGCGTCCTTACGCCACCCCCGAGGTGGAGGGACCGTCCGCAGGGGCAGTGGCCGTCCCTCCGGTGCAATTAGTATGTGACTGCCACCCTGGCAGTCACATCCCGTATCATTAACCTTGCGGCGGGTGCTGCTTGAAGCAGCACCCGCCGTAAAGGTTAAAAATGCATGCTTCACATTTACATGCACAAAGCGGCAAAGCAGCAGGCACGGTGCGGTGCCTGCCACTTTGTGCATGTAAATGCTGGGGTGTACCATTGGTACCCCCCATGTGCACCCCCCACCCCCCGACACCCAATGACCACATGCTTTGCCACGGCAGAAAAGCCTCCACGGAAAAGCATGTTTTCTGCCCCATCCTAATATGGCTGGCGGTGTCTGATAGACACCGCCACCATATTAGAGCTATTCCGCCATGGTCGGAAGGCGACCGTGGCGGAAAAGCGGCGGACGGTCTTCCCGTCCGCAGATGACCCCCAGCCATCCTAATCTGGCGGGGGGGTCTTTGTAGGCACCGCAGCGGTGAATCCGCATCCTCCGGGCCGGCGGTGGCTTCCGCTGGCCCGGAGGATACGGATTCACCGCAATCCAAATCGGCCCCTATGTTTGTGTTTGTTGTTGACTTACTCATTATAAAAGTCAAAGTAGGAATATTGTTTTGAATTTGAGAAGTGAAAAGGAGAACAATGTTAGGTGGGAAGAATTTGCAACTTGTTTGTTGAAGGTCGATTTGAGTTAGGTAGTTATCAACGTATATGTAAATATTGTTGCAACAAATTAGAAGAGAACAAAATGCCTGCTAGAGCAGTACATAATAACTTAGAATTAGTAGCTATTCCAGAGGAACTGGCCAAATTGAATACATGTGAGTCGGTTCTAATTCAATCTGTTCATCCTTTTCAAACTGAAATTCGAATGAAGCCTAAAACAGGTAAACTACCACCAACAGACTTGCAAAGAGGGCTGAAAGGAAGAGTGGTGTACTTACCTTTGGATTTTAAGAAAAAAAATATTGAAACCTATTGCTGGAGAGAAAGAGGAAAATGAGGCAATATTTAATTAAGTAAATGGTGTACCAACAAAGAGTAGGAAAATATGGCAAGAATTTGGGGCTGTTATTAAACTTGAAAAAACTACCTTATATCTTATAGAGAACAATATTTGTTACAAAAATGTAAATGAGGATGAACAGGTAATAATTTTAGAAGATGAATCTGAAATTTAAAGTGGTCAAATAAAGAAAGTGGACAAGTCAAGGACTGAAGAGATTTATGAACATTATACAATATGTCCTATGCATTCCAAAGAAGTGATAGGAAATAGCATTGAGTTATCTCAAATAAAAAAAGCACAGGGAACTCCAAAGAGTGTATGGGAGAAAAGCTTCGAAGCTCGTTGTTTTCTACAGCTGTTTCCTACAGGAGAAGGTGGACGATATGATGACCGACCTTTACGGATTCCAGCTTCAGTATATCAGTCAACAAGATTATATTCTGAAGATTCTAAATTTTGACAGTGCATTCCATACATATTTCACCTTTTGTTTGAAAGTGATCTGTCTTCTCTCTCCTATGCAGTGAACCACTTACTTAAAACTGGAGTTTATCAATCACTTCTTTCTGCAAAAGAATTTGTGGAGAAAGTTCAAGAAACAGATGAAAATTTAGTAGCGCATTTAATCAATTTGATGGCATGTCAAGGTGGAACAAATGAGTATTGGTATCGTCGTCATGGAGAACTCAAGTGTATGTTATGGAACTTAGGTACACCAACATGGTTTGTCACACTTTTCTGTGCAAAGTATGCATGGGAAGATATGCTTGAGTTTCTTAGAGAAGCAAATTCCAATAATTTTTTTTTAAAAAAAAGACTCCTGGTGAACTGTGTTCATTGGATCCTGTAAATGTGTGCGGATATTTTAATCATAGGTTTAAAGTTATGATGTCATTTATCTGCAATAAAAATAATCCACCTCTAGGAGAAGTTACTGATTTCTTTTGGAGAAAGGAGTGTCAAGCAAGAGGTGCACCTCATATACCTATGCTACTATGGATCAAGGCTGCACCTAAATTTGGAAAAGATTCTGATGAAACAGTATTGTCTTTTATCGAATAGTATGTGATATTTGAGATTCCAAGAGAAGAAGGAGATAGGAGCTTGAGACAACAAGTTTTAATTCTCCAAATTCACCGTTGTGAAAAGTATTGCAGAAGAAAATACAAGTGTAAAGGAAAATTTTACACCAAATGTCGGTTTGGTTTTCCCCGTCCAGTCGTTTGTAAAGGAAGAGTAAATTCTTTTTTTTATTCTGTAAGGCACACAATAACTCGGAAATCTCTGAAGAATACCTACAACTTAAAAAGAAGAGAAGTGTCAAAGTATATCAATGACTACAATCCAGTCATTTAAAAAATGTGGAAACATGGACATCCAGTATGCTGCAGATAACTCAATTGCTGTTGTACGTTATGTTACATCGTACATAACAAAATCAGAAAAAACAGAGATAAAACAAATGTGGGAAGAAATTGCACAAGAGAATAGCCTTAGTAAAAAATTGAACAGCTTTACTTTGAAAATGCTTTCCCACCGATAAATTAGATCCTATGAATGTTCAGACCACTTGTGCTCTTCAAGTTTATATTCAAAGTCACGAGGAATCATTTGGGTAAGTTTAGGTCTTGCCTGCAAATGAAATAGAGTGTTGAAATCTTTGGAAGAAATTGAACAATTAGCAGCAAATGAGCCAGACTGTACAGGCATTCTCAAAACTAATATGTTGGACACATACTATCTGAAAAGGAGTCGCCATCTGGAACAGCTATGTCTGTATAAAGTACTTCAACATTACAGAAATGTTACAGAGAATTTAAAAGTAGGAAAGTTTGCAGTAGTTGGATGTCATGGTTGTTTAGTAAAACATGCAAAGGGTAATTGTTGTATAGTGTATTCTAATCTCCCTATCTGTCATCTATCTTCTCATGCTTTACAACTTGCCTGTATTTAGAATGTTATAGATGTCATAGAATACTTACTAGAGATGAGCCTTCACTTGATGATGGAAGGCTGAGCATCCAGGAGGACAGCTCCTGGTGGGGCTAACTTATCTACTTAATCAACCATTTAACTACCATCTTGGTTCACCTGTACCATCTGTAACTTCAACTACAATAAATAACAACTTGGAACTACACCTGACTCCATGAAGATTATTACATTATTACAGTAATCTTATAAACCACAAAAAACTTAGTTGTGAAACTCCAGATAAGCGAGAATTTTCACTATTTAGCACGTCTGCAATTGTTTAAACCATGGCATAGTGAAAGTGAATTACTTGTAGAGTTTGACTGCTACGGAGATTCTTTTAATTCTTGTAAAGATAGCATTGGATGTGCAATTTTCCCTACATATTTAAAAATGTTGAACAGGAAAAGGCTATTATAGCTGAAATAGCTCATGAAAGTTCTCAAGATAGTCAAAGTAGTGGTCCATGTAGTCAAGATCCTCTTGGACAACCAATGCTGGAAACTGAAGCAGTGATTGCTCTGCATGAAGTCGAAATTGCAATACAACAAGCACACAAGGAGAATATCACATTGGAAAACTTAGAAGAACAAGTAAATGTTGAACATAAAGAAATATATGTGCAAGTGAGAGAATGGATAGAACATGGTTTGAGCATGGTTTGGTGCATGAAAAAAAAGAATGTGTGTGTTCATCTTTTAAACCTCTTCTGATGTACATCAGTGGTCAAGCTGGGACAGGTAAAGGTTTTTTAATTAAAGTTTTGACCAGTTATCTTCAAAAAACTACTGGTTCACACATATGTTGTGTGGTGACAGCTCCAACTGGATTAGCTGCACACAATGTTAAAGGAGTTACTTTGCATAGATTATTGATGTTACTAGTTGAGCATGGTAATAAATTAGAATATCAGAAGTTGTCTGGAGAAGCTTCTTAAGAAGTGTCAAGAGTGCTGAAGAAAATGAAACTTTTAATTATTGATGAGATGAGCATGGTCTCAAACTTAATGCTTACTTTTGTACACTTAAGAATGCAACAGGTATTAAAAACAGATAACGATGCTCTCTTTGGGGGAAAACATTTAATTGTATTTGGAGATCTGCTACAATTAACCCCTGTAAAAGGAGAACCAGTGTTTAAAACTCTTCTACATGAAGTCTCTAAGAAATCTTTGGGAAGTATTGGAAATGTGAATCTGTGGTTCCATTTTCAATATAAAGAACTCACACAGAATATGCAACAAGCAAGAGATGAAGATTATGCAAATATTCTAAAAGATGTAAGAATTGGTGTTCTACGCAAACATGGTAAACAAGCTTTTCAAAGTTGTCTACTAAAGAACTTGTTAATAAATGAAAACACTCAGCAGAAGTAATGCACAAGAAAATGAAAGAAAAAAAGTCTATAGTTTGCTTAATGGCTACAGTGGAAGAGTGTTATACATTTAACAGAGAGCTTATGGAATTGGAAAATCAAGAAATAGTTCACATTGAAACTATTGATAACATCAAGCATCAAGGAATAAGAATTGTTTTTTTCCAAAAAAACTACAGACTAAATTGGATTCTTTGGAAAAGTCTGTATCACAACTGCTGGCTTAGAAAAAAAATTAGATGTATATTTAAACTGTTGGGTAATTTTGAAGCGTAATCTGAATGTAGAAGAAGGTTTAGTGAATGGAGCAATGGGGAAAGTTGTTGATTTTCTGAAATATCAAAATAGAAATGGAATTGAATTTTTGAAATTTAAATTTGATCAGATTTCAGAGGTAAGAAAGATTTCACGTTCTGCTGCACGTTTTTTGCTTGTAAAAGACTTGTATGTTCATAGAAAACAGTTTCCCTTCTGGTTAGCATTTATGAGAAACGTGTTGTTTGTTCAAAACGCAAACATGTTGAAGAATTAACTATGGTTGCAAAGCAGAAAGAAAATCAAGAGAAAAGAAAAGATGTAAAGAAGTGGAAGATACAAACAAGTGATGATGTTATCGGATAGCAATTAAAAAATGCTTGTGGTGTCAACTGCTATTGTAATGTTATTTTAAACGTTGTATTTTATCTTGAAGATGTTTGTGGTAAAATTATGGAAAGTCAGGAAAAAACATTATGTTCGGCACTTTACCCTTTATTTCAAGAATTGAGAACTGATAGAAGTAAGATCGATTCTGCTTCTGGTATTCGCCAACTGTTGGATACATGTACTGGATCTTTAACGTTCAGTGCTAATATACAGCAAGATGCACAAGAATTTCTGATGGTTATGCTTGGAGTACTAGAAGATGAAGGAATTCAGATTGAGAGTTTATTTGGACTCAGTTACACATGGCAACATAAATGTGAGCAGTGTTTATTAACTTCAAGGACTATAGTTGGCAGAGAAAGATTTTTATATTTAACAATACTTGACTGCAAATCTGTACCATTTTTCAAATTAGTAAAATAAGCTGATCATGAGATGATGTGTTCCGGTTGTAAAGCAAGAATGCTATCTACAATATCCCTACAAAGATATGGAAAATATTTGATTATAATGATGCAACGCTGTAGACCAAATGGAAGAAAAGTGGAAACCAAAATTAAAAATGTTGGTGCTAATCAAGTATCTATTTCTGAAAGAACTTTTGCAACAGTTGCTATTGTTTTCCATGCTGGAAGTACTACTTCAAGTGGACATTAAACAGTTTATTTAAAGTGTAATAATGGTTGGAGTCACTGCAACGATACACACTTGGAAATTAAACTGAGAGTGCCTCATGAATTACCCAACTCATATTTGATATTTCTGAAACAAAGAGTTTAGATACACCATTTGGCTTCATGGGAAGGTGTAAAGATCTTTAAGGAATTCATACTGGATGCTTTCAAAGCGAAATTTTTGATACATTATGTGGCATATTGGGAGAATGTGCACAGAAACTGCAAAGTAAAGGTAAGTTTTGAACATTTGAAGAAGTATTGGATGTGTTATTTGTGTTGATTTTGTATTATATTTGCGAGAATTAGGGTTGTGTTTTTTTTAACAATCTAGTTGATTTGTTTTTCCTGCTGTTTATGATGAATCTACACTGACATCACTGTGAATAGTGAAGTTAAGTAGTAGCTGATGACAGCAAGAAAAGGAAGAAAAATTGTTATCTGAATGTTAAAATGTTTTTATTATTTAAAAACTCATTGTAAGTTGTGAAATGTATTACATTACAAAGCACTTTTGCAGTTTATTTTATGTAGTTGAAAAGTTAGAAAAAACAGTACTAATGACAGATGCACAACAGTAGTTTGATATTTAAAAAACCTTTGAAATTCACTGAAAAAAACATAGGTTTCAGGGACATTATAGTTAGAAATTAGTATTTAAAAAACTAGAAATTCACTGAAAAAAACATAGGTTCAGGGACGTTATAGTTAGAAATTTGTATTAGTATCTAAAAGAAATTCACTGAAAGAACCATAGGTTTCAGGGATGTTATACTTAGAAACTAGCATTTATAAAACCTTAGAAATTCACTGGAAAAAAACATAGGTTTTACAGACGTTATAGTTAGGAATTAGTATTTAAAAAAACTTAGAAATTCACTGAAAAAACCCTAGGTTTCAGGGAATTATAGTTAGTTGGACATTTGACTCATATAAAACCAGAGAAATTCGCCTGTTATAGTTAGTTGAGCTAACTATAACTTGCGCGCCCGCAATGCACTGCTGATGATGTCACATATTACATCACTCATGACATGCTCAGTGACATCACTGATGACATCACTGATGACATCTCAAATGACATCACTGATGACATCACTCATGATATCATCCACGTGATAATCTGATGCACATACTGATGCTCTAATATAAACTTTGATACACCCATTCTAAAATGCAAACTACTTTTTTTTAAATCATACACATAATGTAATGTACATTTTATTGTTTAGTTAATTAAAACCATTACAATTTTCTTCCCTGTTGATAGCAGCCAAGAATTTAAAAAAATTTAAAATCATGCAACCGTCAGTTGCACCAAAAAGTCTTACAGATAAAAATGAAATGAAATGAAAAATGAAATGAAAAAAAGATTTGTTAAGCGCGGTTGCTGCCCACGGGCGTCCAAGCGCTGAGTTGAAGCAGAGATGTGACGGGACCGGGAGATTAGGACTAGAGGGGCTTGGCGAACAGTAATGTTTTCAGCTTTTTCCGGAATGAGAGCAGGTTAGGGTTGGACCGAAGAGAGAGGGGGAGAGCATTCCAGAGCTTGGCGGTGTTCAGCGAGAACAATCTACCCCCGGTCCTGGCTCTCTTCACTCTGGGAACAACTGCCAGGAAAGCATCCGTAGACCGAAGGTTCCTGTTTGGGTGGTAGGGGATGACAAGGTTGTTATTGATTGCTGATCCCGTCTTCCAAAAGGCCCGATGCGCAATACACAGCGCCTTAAATGCCACTCTTTGCCTCACTGGCAGCCAGTGCAGGCTTTTCAGTCCAGGTCTAGCTGACTGGATTCGCGGAATCTGGAGTAAGGTACGTGCAGCGCAGTTTTGTACCACCTGCAGCTTCCGGAGGGTCATCTCAGGGGCCCCTACGTATAGAGCATTGTTAGAGTCCAGGCGGGACTGGATGAGGCCTTGTACTGCCACTTTTTTGGCCTCTAGAGGCAGAAGTGGGAGGACCTTCCTCAAGATTCTAAGTAGGCCAAAACAGGTGGCGGACAACTTAGTGGCCTGGGTGGAGAAGGAGAGCTTTTTGTCTAACCATACTCCCAGGCTCTTGACGCTTTCCTTGGGGGTGGGGGAGACACCCAGACCGCAGGGCCACAAGGAAGTGAAAGGTATTGGCGAGGCTGGGCCTAGGAGCATGAGCTCTGTTTTTTCTCCGTTCAACTTGAGGGAGGAGTCGGTCATCCACTCCTTCACGTTCTCTAAACATTTCAGCAGACCTACCGGGGATTGCCTGTTGTTCTCTTGGGCCAATGAAACCACTAGCTGAGTGTCGTCGGCGTACGACACGATTTTAATGCCGTACGGTTCGACTACCCCAGCCAGTGGTTTCATATATACATTAAATAGCACAGGGCTCAGGGAAGAGCCCTGCGGTACTCCGCAGCTGAGAGGTTTGCTGGATGACATTGTATCGCCGTCGAAGATCTGAAAAGATCTATCAGACAGGAAAGAGTCGAACCACCTTAATGCATCACCTGAGACTCCGATGTTATGGAGACGGTTCAGCAAGGTGGCATAGCTGACCGTATCGAAGGCGGCACTTAGATCAAGGAGGATCACTGCCACTGATCCTCCCTGATCCAGTATTCTTCGAGATTCTTCGGTGACTGCTAGTAAGGCGGTTTCAGTCCCATGCTTTGGTCTGAAGCCTGTCTGGGACGTAGGTAGTAGGGAGTGGTTCTCTAGAAATTGGACCAACTGGGTATTTATATATTTCTCCAGCACCTTGCTAGCCCAAGGGAGGAGTGAGATGGGGCGGTAGCTGGAGTGATCATCAGGGTCCAGGTTGGGTTTTTTCAGCAGCGCCCGCACCATGGCTTGCTTCCAGGCAGTGGGGACTGAGCAGGCAGATATGGATGAGTTTAGAAGTTCCAGGATTACAGGCAAGGTAGATTCACCTGCCTGCATCAGGATTTCTGGAGGAGCTGGGTCACGTGGAGAGCCCGACTTAACTTGACGTGCCACTTTATCTAGGGTGTCAAGGTCCAGAAGGGGAAAGTGATCAATATTAGATCATAATTAACTCTAAAATTCGATGAAATAATGCCTGTACTCTACTTTTTCTACATATATTACAGTTAAGAACCGACAGTTTAACAGATATCAAATGCTAGTCCCTTCGGTACCAGCAATAAGTCAATATGAATAAGAGTAGATGTACCGGACCACTTGCTCCCTCCTTGTGATGACTCCGTAAAACAATATAACTAGCATCAAGCTTTCCACGAACGAACCCTCTCATTGTTGTGTTGACTTTGTTGCCTGATCGTGTATATGCAGGAACGTAATCAATTTACAGTTCTTCTGGGGATCAGATGGATCAAGCCCTTTAATTATAACCTCCTGACATGTTCGTATCCTCTATCCAAAAAAGCTTTTCTTAGTAAGGTCTCTCGTGCAGGTCGAAGTTTCTTGCAAATGCATATTAAGTGGATGAGGTCTTCTGTTGGGCTTCCACATAGACGACAGCTTTTTACTTCCATAGTTTTCCACTTTGTGGCATCTGCCAGTGATGGATATTTACCAAAATGAAGTGCCATTAGCTGTTTTTTTAGGTGGACCAAGTATGTTAAATCTAGGTATGCTGCTGGTTTAAGTATCTTGTAGTTGTTAAGGACAGTCCACGCGTGGGACCTCTGGCACAACATATTTTTGTCAAGCAAAATCGAATGCAATTTTGCAACTTTATTAATTGTGGACTTAAATGTAACATAAGGCAGGTTTTTATTCCACAGGTCCAAAGTGCAAGTGAATTTGAGAGCATTTTGCAAATAGCGCTTATGTGGTGTATTGGGACCATTCTCTTGTTATGACCAGAAAGCCTCATTTAGTTTAGGGTCCATAGTGTTTTGCTTTATGCGGTACCACACTTTAATTGTTGAATATTGCCTGCCAACTGTCTCATTCAGTAAACCAAATTCTAATCGCACTTGTTCTGGAAATGCCATTTGAGAAAGCTGAAAGACCCTTCTAAAAATGCTGGTTGTTAAATTATTGAGTATGGTTGCATCTTTACCTCGGAAGGCTATGCTGGCGTAAGTTAACATAGGTAATGTCTTAGCCGTTATTACTGTAGTCAGTGGTTTGAATTAGGGGCAGCTTAGCTTCCCTGCCAGTGTCTTATATGCAAAGGTTAATGCGGTTGCCCGCTGAGCTCTGTAATTTTTCTGATCTTGTTGGCTCAGTTTATTGTCAAGGTAAAATCCCAAATATTTATAGCTTGCAAAGTTTTCCAAGACTTTACCTTTAAAGTTGATGTTATACGGGCGAGCTGTCCGGTTACTGATCAGCATTGTTTTAGTTTTTGCCATATTATTTTCCAGCTTATTGGTCGTCAGAAATTCTGCGAGGCCCGTCAGTAGCCTCTTGAGCCCAATTTTAGTCAAACTGATTAAAACTATGTGGCCGGCATAGGCAAGGTACGAAAGGGATAGTAATCCCAGATGCGCAGAATGAGAGTTAATTACATTGAGTTTTTCAGATAAATCAGCTAAAAACAAATTAAATACGTGGGGAGCAAGCACGCATCCCTGCTTCAAGCCCCTGTCTGTGTTCCATTTCCTTGAAACTGTTGGTCCGTCACCGAGTTTTACTCTAACCCATGTATCCGTATAAAATAACAATAAACCTTTTAAAATTCTTTCTGGGATATTCCATGACCTTAGTTTCATCCACAATAATTTCTGATCCACGCTGTCAAAAGCAGCTTTTAACCCCTTCCACGCTCATGACGAGCTGGGCTCGTCATGAGGTAGCCTCCTCGCACGCTCATGACGAGCCCAGCTCGTCATGAAACATGGGAATCAACAAATCTCAGCACAGGAGGGGAAAATGCATAGCATCGATGTGGTTAAATCAATGAAGCAGAGGTGCAAGCTCTGTTTTTTTATTTTGCATTTCTCTGCTATTAGCTTAATGGAAAGGATATTTGAGATTGTCCCAATCCCTTTTCTAAATCCCGTCTGGTTTGTGGGGATCAGGTTTAGGTCTTGAGACCAAGCAACCAGATCCTCCAGGATCAGGGAGGTTAAATATTTAGCTTCGACATCCATCAATGCAATCAGTCTATAATTCGATGGATTGGATCTTTTGCCCACTTTAAAGATTGGTGTCAGGATTGAGCCTTGCCAGCTGTCTGGAATTTGGTTTAACAGATCAACTTGAGCAAACAGAGTCTCTAACTGGAAGCCAGTTGTTCGTAACCTCGGCTTTCTGATCGACGAGAAACTTTCGATGCGACAACAGGCAACTAAGGTTGCTGCAATCTGCTTTAATACCTTACGCTGGTTGCAGAAGATCCTATGGATGTTGTCTGAGTCCACTCGTCGAACTGTTGTTCAGGTTCTTGTAATGTCCCGTATCGACTACGGCAATGTGCTCTATCTAGGAGCCGACAAAGCTACAATGAATATACTCCAGGTTGTACAGAACTCAGCTGCCCGCCTTTTGTGCAATGTTCCACGAAGAATGTCTGCAACGCAAGCCCTGTGTGACCTTCATTGGTTAAAAATTCCTGACCGTGTGGCTTTTAAAACCTTGTGTCTTCTGTTCAAGATTCGTCAGGGCTCTGCCCCCACTTACCTGCACAATCTTGTTCAGCCTTACCAGCCCAGTCGTCCTCTCAGGTCATCAAATCAAGCCAATCTTGTAATTCCCAGAATCCGCTTGGCAAAAATGGGAGGCCGCTCATTCGCCCATTTGGGGCCGAAGATGTGGAATGCTCTTCCGTTGGCGCTAAAAACGGAGACCAATCTTTTTGCTTTTCGCAAGAAGTTGAAAACTTTTTTGTTTTAGTTGGTCACTGCTTCTGCTTATCCCTTGCTTCAGCAATTACCTGTTTTTCTTCTCTAGTCTGTCCCTGGCGCCGGGAAACCCATTACGGGTAGCTGAGCGCAATATAAATTCAATAAATAATAATAATAATAATAATAAAGCTCCAAAAATCAGGGTCGTGTTTAAAAAGTGCTTGGGGGACACCAATGGGTCCGGGAGCACCATCCCTTTTGCTTTTATTTATTAGTTTTTTTATGGCAACTGCTGTGTATGAAGCGTCATTTGGGCTACTAGCAAGTGGACGGTCTGAGTTAGCTCTTGTGGCATTACCCGTGATCCATGTGGCCCTAGTGCCTTGTTTTTGTCTTGAAGGGGCCTGGTAGGTCAATTCCTGCTCATGAGAGTGGTATTGGGTCTTACATTTTTTAGCTAAATAGTCGGCCCAGTCCTGTTCCTTGACGTTTGATGCTAGAATATTCTTAGGCCGATTCAGCTGATTTATTGTTAGCCAAAATGTATTTGCATTTTGTTGTCTTGCTTTATAAGTTAACCTTAGACAAAAATTGTCTCCATTTGCTTTTTTGTTCTCCCAGAGCTTCTTTTTAAAGAGTTTTGTCTGCATCCTGAATGTTTCCCATCTGACATCTGTTGTAGCATTTTTGTGTAGATTCCTAGCTGGTTTTTTTAAGTCCCTTGTTAGTTTTTCAGTCTCACTTGTTAGCCCGATATATGGATTGGAGGAGACTGCCTCCTGTCTTGACTTTACAGTTGTGGTTGGAAGGTTAGCGCGGAAGTACGGCCGTGCTTTTATAGCATTACTATTCCTTAAGGCCGACTCAGCAAGTAATTCCTTAATTGAATCAAAATGCTGATCAGGCGATCCGCTTGTCCAGGTTAAACGTTTTGAATTTATAGTATTCAATTTGCCTTCTAGGTCAGTGACTTTTTCCAGCCTTGCTAGGGCTAAATAGAAAACAATGTGTTGGATTGAATGATCACTTATTGTGGTGTATTCTATATAAAAATGTGCTAGAAGCGACATTATTGGGAGTGTCAAAATCGTATAGTCCAGTGTTGAATGTGGGTGTGGGCCATGATATGTATAATTTGTTGGTGTATCTTCTTCAGATCTTCCGTTAATCAATCAATCAATCAATCAAAGACATTTATAGAGCGCACTACTCACCCGTAGGGTCTCAAGGCGCTTGGGGGGGGGGTGCCTTTACTGCTCGAACAGCCAGGTCTTGAGCTTCTTCCTGAAGGAGAGGTGGTCTTGGGTCAGGCGCAGGTCGGTCGGGAGCGAGTTCCAGGTCTTGGCGGCCAGGTAGGAGAAGGACTTTCCTCCTGTGGTCGCTCTACGGATGCGTGGGACGGCGGCGAGGGCGTGGCTGGTTGATCGGAGGTGGCGTTTGGGAGCGTAGAAGTTGATTCGGTTGTTGAGGTAGCTCGGGCCTTGATCGTGTAGGGCTTTGTGTGCGTGGGTGAGGAGACGGAAGGTGATTCTTTTGTTGACGGGGAGCCAGTGCAGGTCTCTTAGGTGTCCGGAGATGTGGCTGTTGCGTGGGATGTCGAGGATGAGTCTGGCTGAGGCGTTCTGGATCCGCTGAAGTCTCTTCTGGAGCTTGGCGGTGGTTCCGGCGTAGAGGGCGTTGCCGTAGTCCAGTCGGCTGGTGACGAGGGCCTGGGTGACGAGGGCCTGGGTGACGGTCTTCCTGGTCTCCGTGGGGATCCACCAGAAGATCTTCCGTAGCATGCGCAGGATGTTGAAGCACGCCGAGGAGACGGCGTTGACTTGCTTGGTCATGGAGAGGGAGGAGTCCAGGATGAAACCCAGGTTGCGTGCGTGGTTAGTCGGTTTGGGTGCGGTGCCTAGGGCGGGGGGCCACCAGGAGTCGTCCCAGGCGGTGGGCGTGGAGCCCAGGATGAGGACCTCCGTCTTGTCTGAGTTCAGTTTCAGGCGGCTGGTCGTCATCCACTCGGCTACCTCCTTCATCCCTTCGTGCAGGTTGGCTCTGGCGGCGGTGGGGTCGTTGGTCAGGGAGAGGATCAGCTGGGTGTCGTCGGCGTAGGAGATTATGTTGAGGTTGTGTTGGCGTGCGATGGCCGCGAGGGGGCTCATGTAGACGTTGAAGAGGGTAGGGCTCAGCGAGGATCCTTGAGGGACGCCGCAGATGACTTCGGTGGCTTCTGACATGTACGGTGGTAGGCGGACTCTCTGTGTTCTTCCGTCGAGGAAGGAGACGATCCATTCCAGTGCCTTCTCCTGGATTCCGACGTTGCTGAGGCGTTGCACTAGGGTGCGGTGGCAGACAGTGTCGAAGGCCGCGGAGAGGTCTAGGAGGATGAGGGCCGCTGTTTCTCCGTTGTCCATCACTCTCATTCCTTGATATTCTATGGCTGTTACTAGCTGTTGTCCACGAAGATCTTTACGAATATACTTATTTGAACATTGTTGCTTTATACTCCAAAAAGTATTTTCAGCTGTCAATAGTTCATCTTCATCGGGAGTATGAAATAAATTTGCATTGAAATCACCTGTCAGAATAATATTCCATGCTGGTTCGGCACTACAAAAATCCCAAATTGTTTTAGTTAGAATTGAATTATTCTTCCTTTTATGTTGTTCCATTGGTTGTGTGTAGTAATTAATCAGAATTACAACTGAAATGTTTCCATGATTTTGGTACGTAAGGTTAATGAGTTGAATGCTTGGGTCAGGAGAAATAAGCTGCTCCGTTGTCCTTTTTAAAGCTATTGCAACGTAGACTGCCAGGCCTCCCTTTGCTCGTCCATAGTGATTACATCTTTTCTCCACCACAGAATAAAGTGTAAAACCAACTATGGCAAGATCTTCTTTGGCTTCCTGCTATTCATCTAGCAAGTCATATACACAAACGCTTTTGGTGCGATCTTGGAGGCTACCTCATACCCTAAAACCCCTATACCCCCTTTTCCCCTCCCTAGCCTCAATCATAATGCTTCCCCCCCTGATGTCAGACCTACCGGGTACTGTTGACACCTTTTTACTCTAACTATTAGGTGAGCAAATTGCTCCTACTGCTACTGATACTCCGCCAACTATGAATGCTGCTGCAACCTATTGTTTTTATTGTCTTTTATATATCCAACTTTGGACTTGCCACTTTGGTTTTTAGCCACATACTAGCTACACTTATCACTAGTATGTCACAATGTCACAGTTTGCTCACGGTCACTACAGGTATCACAGATTGTCACTAACCTGTGGTAACGATCTCTTTTGTCTCCCAATTTAGGCAGGAGCAGGTGTTGAACAGGTAGTACAACTTGTGTGCTGTTTGCAAACTGATACTCTTGTAGGTCATGTTTCTGTAGATAGTAGTTTTTGATATATTAGGTCCTGAAGAATTGCAGTCAATGAACTTCAAGCGAGAAACATGTTGACCACACCCTTCACATTTTAGTACTGTATCTCCCCTGGAAACTTAAGTTCCAGCGGATACAGACTATTCTTGATTTTATTTGCGGCAGAGGACCACCAGAATAAAATTGTTTTCCAGTACCTTGTGCCTCATTTTATCCTCACCTACACCATCTACTCTGTTCTGGCCCCTCACCCACACTTCACCCATAGGCAGTTGGATAAAAGATCTCCAATAAAGAGACCCTCTTTGAGGTGTGCCCATTGCCAATGATGAAGCATGACACTCGCAAGGGTGTGTGAGGCCACTATATCCAACATAATGGATACCCAGGGTTAGCTCTCCTTGAGTACTACCCCCTGCACCTTAGTGACCGTCCCTTCCTTCCTTTAGGAACAGCCCAGTCTCCTTTTTGTTGTCCAAGATCTTCTGTGGCCCATGTCTCTTGCAAGGCTATCAATTCGTTGTTTTCCCGCTCATAGGGGGGAAGTCCTTCTTCAAGCAGCCTATTTGCACCCGCTATGTTCCAAGACAATATGTGTACCATGTTTCCTTCGGACTTGCTGGTTTTCCCTATTCTTTGTCACTCTGTCTTCTTGTTGGCAAAAATGCCTGGCAGCCAACCCCAGTTTTGTAGCCTTGGGTTGGTTGGTGTTTCTCGGTTTGTGACGGAGCTGTCCAGTGATGCAGCTTCTCTGCTGCTGCCCTTTGCATTCTGTAGTATGGAATAGACCTGTTTATTTGGCAGTAGTTTTGTGTTATCGTCTTTCGTTTGGTGCAGTTTGTGAATCGACAAGGGGGTATCATTTGTTTGCTGGAATTGATAGTTTAATGCCCCACGCAGCAAATTGGTCTAAATGTTTTAGGATTAGTTGGGCTATCTCGGAGGACAGCCATGTTGTTAGTGTTTGTTCTATTGCATCTTTTTGTCCTGATGAAACAAACTGTACCGCCAATAAGTCGACTGTACGTATCTGAATTAGCTCCGGTATTTCTGTCATGAGTCTTAATATATTACTCCTGTTTAGTGTATCGTGTCTACCTTGCGATTCTTATTCGGGAGTCCAGACTATCTGCAGATTTGTGCTCAGGGGTTCACGTACATCACTATAGACCTCCTTGGCCTTACAAACCCTTGGAGCAGAACCAATCTGGTCTGTAATTTGAAATCTTAATTGGGTTTGTAAATGTTGATTGTCTGCGGCTTTTGTCTGAGCGGACCCATTTCTTGTGAGTGCCCCTAGCGATCTTGTGAGGGTACTCTCTAATTGAAAACCTGGTATTGGATCTGGTATGACTTGTCCTCCCGTAATTTTTACTGTTGTGGTTAGATTCTTGTTTGACAAAGAACGTTCCAATATACTAGTTAAATGTTTTTGTTTGGTAGACTGTAGTTTGCGTGTTGGGACAAGGTGTGATTTTGAGGGTACCTGAGGTAACCTTGTATTTTTTCCCTCTATGCCTCTAGACGTTTTGATGTCTAATTTGAGCAGGCTTTCTCCATTTTCAAGCTTAATTGGTTCACTTTCAGCCAAGATGTTATCCTGGATTGCTGTTTTGAAAACCCTCAGTAGTTTTTGATACTCCCTACTCGTTCCTGGGGCGTTACATCTGGCCTCTTGCTTGAATTCGGGAAGAAATTTGTTTTTCAATACATTTTGTATTTTGTGCCCTAGAGAAAATTGGGTGTAATTTAGTTATATTGTTTGTCTTAAGCTCTTTGATTTTATTTCTTGTTTTTCTTTCTCTCTTTTTTTTTTCAAGTATGGGCGCAAAATCCGCTCCGCTCGCGAAATTTGCGAATTTGTGGCAATTTCGCGATCCGCGAATTTCGCAGAATCGCTGAAAAATTCACGAACTCGCGAGCGGCCAGATTTTTTTTTTGGGCCCACAGGAAGCACAGTTAAGGCAGGTGCTCGAGTTGAAGCTAACTTTGTAATCATCTTAGAATGGCGCCGGCAAGCTGCCAGAGTGCTTGCTGGCGCCATTCTAAAATGGTTACAAAGTTAGCTTCAACTCGGGCACCTGCCTTAACTCTGTAAGTGCTTCCTGTGGGCCAAAAATTAAGCCTCAACAGGAAGCACTTACAGATATAAATAAAGCAGGTGCCCGAGTTGAAGCTCAAATTCAGTAACGTTTTAATCAGCCCAAAACATTAGTGAGCACGGTCGAGGCTGGGCAAGTGTGCTTTAACCCCATATCTGCCATCGAAAATTAGCTGTAATACCCGAGGGAGGTCCTTGCATCCCTGAGTTTCTCAAGCGCAATCCCTGTGTAGTTCCTGTGACCAGTAGGCTGCTTTCTCCTCACCTGCTGCCCTGCTCGCTCTGTGACCCTTTATAAACAAGAGGCATGTTGACACGCATAGAAGCCAGACACTAGCGGTATCAAACGTCTTCCCGGCCTTTCCTAACAATGATGGACAGCTCACTCAAGGAACCTCGGCGCCTTTTGGCGCTCTGGCAAAGTTACAGGCACACATGGTCAGTGGAGACAAATCTTCTTGCCCTACGCAGCTGCAGTGTAGGAAAAGCACTATCATTTACCCAATGAGGTAGCACCTACTGGATTAGCCAGTAGAAAGTACTCCAGTTGAGTAGAGGTATTGCACAAAATGGTGGCATCGTCGTGGATAACTATGCAGGATAGGATTCATTCTGGCACGAGGCTCCTGTCACAAAAATTAAACCTCAACAGGAAGCACTTAAAGATATAAATAAAGCAGGTGCCCGAGTTGAAGCTCAAATTCAGTAACGTTTTAATCAGCCCAAAAGCATTAGTGAGCACAGTCGAGGCTGGGCAAGTGTGCTTTAACACCATATCTGCCGTCGAAAATTAGCTGTAATATCCAAGGGAGGTCTTTGCATCCCTGAGTTTCTCAAGCGCAATCCCCGTTCCTGTGACCAGGAGGCTGCTTTCTCCTCACCTGCTGCCCTGCTTGCTCTCTGACCCGTTATACACAAGAGGCATGTTGATAACACGTATAGAAGCCCCGCACCACACACTAGCGGTATCAAACATCTTCCTGCCCTTTCCCAACTATGATGGACAGCTCACTCAAGGGACCTTGGCGCATTTTGGCGCGGTGGCAAGTTACAGGCACACATGGTCAGTGGAGACAATCTTCTGTCCCTTTACGCAGCAGCAGTGTAGGAAAAGCACTATCATTTACCCAATGAGGTAGCACTTACTGATTAGCCAGTAGAAAGTACTCCAGTTCAGTAAAGGTATTGCACAAAATGGTGGCATCTTCGTGGATAACTATGCAGGGCAGGATTCATTCTGGTACGACGCTCCTGTCACAAAAATTAAACCTCAACAGGAAGCACTTACAGATATAAATATAGCAGGTGCCCGAGTTGAAGCTCAAATTCAGTAACGTTTTAATCAGCCCAAAACATTAGTGAGCATGGTCGAGGCTTGGCAAGTGTGCTTTAACCCCATACCTGCCATCTAAAATTAGCTGTAATACTTGAGGGAGGTCTTTGAATCCATGAGTTTCTCAAGCGCCAACCCTGTGTAGTTACTGTGACCAGGAGGCTGCTTTCTCCTCGCCTGCTGCCCTGCTTGCTCTCTGACCCTTTATACACAAGAGGTATGTTGACACGCATAGAAGCCCCGCACCACACACTAGCGGTATCAAACGTCTTCCCGCCCTTTCCCAACTATGATGGACAGCTCACTCAAGGGACCTCGGCGCCTTTTGGCGCGGTGGCAAAGTTACAGGCACACATGGTCAGTGGAGACAAATCTTCTGGCCCTTTACGCAGCTGCAGTTTAGGAAAAGCATGATACATTTACCCAACGAGGTAGCACTTACTGATTAGCCCGTAGAAATTACTCCAGTTGAGTAGATGGAAATCGCAAAATAATCCGCGGTTTCGCGGGAAAATCGCAAATTTGCGGACTGTTTTGCAATTTCACGTGAATTCGCGGACCACAGATCCGCAAAATTCTTACTTTTTTTGTCTTCTGGTTTGCAAGGATGGTTTTCGTTCACTCAAAACTTCCTTTGAATACGATATCTCATCTGGTTCTGTAATCTCAATCTTTCCTGTAATCGATAACTAGCTGGAGTTGATAATTCCTGACACACAAGAATGTCATATGTTACATACCACTCACTATTTCCTAGGTCTACACAAACATCCAGTCACTTATACTTGTAGTTACTCATCAATGCAGGACTCGAGGTGAGACTGAGTGTGCGCTAATGTCCGTAATATGTGCTGTGATCATTTTAAACTTGGACTGATTGTTTTAAATGTCACAAATGTTTTTAAACTGCACTAGCTCTCGATAGTGAGCTCTTGCACAACATAAGAAGGGGAAATGTTTACTCACCTCTTTTTGCCTGCTCGCCCCAGTCCACCCCGGCTGTGTGCCGTTTGTGTGGAGGGCGGAGCGGAGTGTGTCACATCCGATCTGGCAGGCAGAGGCGCTCCTTCCACCTGATTGCCTACAAAGACCGTGGGGAAATCAGACGCCTTCAGACAACCGAGGTGAGACTGAGTGTGCGCTAATGTCCGTAATATTTTCTGTGATAATTTTAAACTTGGACTGATTGTTTTAAATGTCACAAATGTTTTTAAACTGCACTAGCTCTCGATAGTGAGCTCTTGCACAACGTAAGAAAGGGAAGTGTTTATTCACCTCTTTTTGCCAGCTCGCCCCGGTCCACCCCGGCTGTGTGCCGTTTGTGTGGAGGACGGAGCAGAGTGTGTCACATCTGGTCTGGCAGGCAGAGGCGCTCCTTCCGCCTCAATTCTCCCCCCTATTTAAACCAATGTGTGCCCGTGACCACGCAACGGACGCGTGCAGCGGGTGCGCCGCTGGCGCACCAAAGGCAAGCCCGTGTGCGCCCGTCCGTGCCAGGTCGGGACCAGGGGCCACGAACCCTGGCCCTGTGAGGATTTTAGAGCAGATCAAGTACTCTAAAGAGGCACTACTAAAACTGAACAAGCCCATCAGCGCTAACTGCAGGCATACAATACAGCTTGATAACAGGGCACCAACATGCAGGCACTGCAATACTACATTGAGCTGCCGCACACATACCACAGGGGAACCAAAAACACAGCTGGCTCTACTAAACTGCAGATCCATGGCTAAACACAAGTACGAGATACATGACCTACTACAGGAAAATTCATTAGACGCCTTGTTCCTGACCGAAACATGGCTTAATGAAACCTCAACACCCGATGTGATAGATGTCATCCCTAACGGCTACTGCCTAATCAGGCGAGACAGGGTAGGCCAAAGAGGAGGTGGAATTGCCATAATCCATAAGGAAGAGTTAAAATGTGAGGTCCAACAAAGTGACCTAGATGGCTGTGAGGCACTCTTCTTCACGCTATCAATAACAGAAAAGAACACCATAACAGGCTTCCTTATCTACCGTCCACCTGGTCACACCACAACATTTATGACAAGTCTGGAGGATAAAGTAATCCATCCAGCACTGAGATATAACACGTTTTTGGTATTAGGGGACCTAAATATACATTTCGATGATACAGACAATAAAGAAGTAGATTTAATCTGCAAAGATCTTCTTGCTCTTAACCTTACACAAAAAGTGGAGTCACAAACACATCAAGGGGGGCACTTTCTAGACCCGATAGTTACCAATTGCACTGATATTAAAATAGGAACACCATGGCCAATTCCGTGGTCCAATCATTATTTAGTCCCTTTTTCCTTACCCTCGCAGAGAATGAAGACACAACATCATAGAGAACCAATCACTACTAGAAAGTGGGCTAAATTTAACTTCATCTCTTTCTCACGAACTCTTGAGAATCAGAAGCCAATGTTGGACCCTGACATTAACAAAGCTAATGACCAGATAGAGGCCTGGATTACCGATGCTCTAGATGAAGTTGCACCCTGGAGCACAAGAATACCAAAAAGACCTAAGACAACTGCCCCTTGGTACAATGAGAAACTAAGAAAAGCTAGGAAAACACCAAAAAAGCAGAACGAACCTGGAGGAAAGATTACTGTAATAAATCTAAGGAAGATTATACAAAGGAACTGAAAGCCTATCACTCACTGATTAAGAAAACCAGGTGTAAATTCTACACACATAAAATAGACACAGCCAACAATTCACATAAAGAAATGTTCATTATCCTAAAATGCCTTAAAATTCAAAAAGAAAAGACAGCCGATATCCCAGACACTGTAGAAAGCTGCAACGAGATAGATGAATTCTTTTCAAAACAAGTAACTAAAATATACGAGACCTTTCCCGAAGATGCACGGCTAGGAACTACCATGCACGCTGGCGAAACAACAACCTCTGTTAAAGTAACTCTGGAGAGCTTTACGATACCAGAAACCACGGAACTACAAGCCATAATAAAAGGCTCACCCAGAGACCCGGCGCGACCTGAGAAAATGATGGAGGGGTTGATAACAATCCTACCTTAATTACGGATCTCATGCTGCGCTCCTTCCAGACGGGTATAGTCCCTAGGAAATGGAAGCAAGCCATTGTCAGACCACTTAAGAAAAAACCCACTCTAGATTTCACCAGACTAGACAATCTGCGCCCAATCTCACTTCTCCCATTCGTGGCTAAAATTGCAGAAAAAATCATTAATAAACAGCTAGCGGACCACATGAATATGAACGACCTATTATACCCCTCACAATCAGGTTTTAGAAGGGCACACTCAACAGAATCAGCACTATTAATGGCGACAGAGGCTCTGAGGAAACATGTGGATGAGGGACAAACAGCTGCGCTGATCCTATTGGACCTCAGCGCGGCATTTGACACCGTCTCACATCCACTACTACTTCAGAGATTAGAGACCTGCTGCGGCATTAGGAGTACAGCCCTGAAGTGGCTGACTTCGTTCCTAGAGGAACGGAGCTTCCAAGTGGCTCAAAGTACACACTTGTCTGACAGCTACCCTCTGCCTCAAGGAGTACCACAGGGATCAATATTAAGCCCCACACTCTTTAATCTGTACGTGGGACCACTGACAGACTGTGTAGAGAAACACAAGGTGTCAATAGTATCTTTTGCTGACGACACACAACTAATTGTAAAGCTATCCCAAAACAAAAACCAGGCAGCGACTCGCTTTGCTAATTGTCTTAAAGAAGTGGCGGACTGGATGTCAAACCACTGCCTCCGGCTAAATGGCAACAAAACGGAGGTATTAGTGGTAGGAAAGACACCCACCATTTGGTCATCTGCTTCGTGGACAGAAGTACTGGGCCAAGTCCCGCTCCCGAAAGCTGAGGTGAAAAACCTTGGAATTTGTTTAGACCACATACTATTCTTCGACAATCAAATCCAGAAGGTAACCGGGAAATGCTATGGTGCCATTAAAATCCTTAGGAAAGTTATAGATCTACTTCCAGCCAAAACCAGAAAGACCATAGTCCACGCAGTCATCACTTCACAGCTGGACTATGGGAATGTATTGTACCTAGGAGCCTCAAAAAAGGCCTAGCCAAACTACAATGGGTCCAAAATGCTGCGGCACGTTTGGTACTCAGTCTCCCAAGGAGAACAAACACTAGGAAGGCCCTGGACACCCTACACTGGTTGCCAGTGGAAAAAAGAGCCATGTTCAAGGCGATGTGATATTGCCACCGCATCCTTCCACACAAGGGTCCTAGATACCTGCAACCACTGCTGACTAAATATATCCCCGGACGTAACCTAAGGTCCATGGACTTGGCGTTAGTAAAAGTCCTCAGAATCTTCAAAACCCGCACGGGAGCCCGTTCTTTCAGGTACCTGGCGGCCAAAATCTGGAACACCCTTCCAATCTCGACAAGGTTGGAACCCAGCAAAAGAGTGTTCTGGAAACAGCTGAAGACTTGGCTATTCTCCAATACTTTCGAGGGAAGAGTGTAGGACAAACTCAGTAACAGTAATCACTCATCTAACTATGTCTTAGCGCGGGGACACACCGTTGGTGTAACCATGCGCTCTACAAATGAATAAATATAAATATAAAATATAACATGCACTCATACATCTATACATGCAGTCACACTCTGCCACTCATCCATAGAGTTACTCAGTAAAGCAAAGAATCAATCACATACCCATTTACTCATGTATACAGTTGTATACACTAACTTTGTTATTTTTAGACATACCACATCACTTATTTATACATATACTAACACTCATTTACTGTCTTATACAATCACCGATAGAAGCAGACAATTATTTATACACACACTATTCAAATAACCTAGTCTTATGTATACTCATTTATATACTCCAACACTCACATATAGTGCCTTAAAATATATGTAGTTAGTCACGGATATACCACTGAGACATTCATTCACTTTCCAACAGAACCATACACACACTAACTCGCCCATATAATCCTTCCCAGATATATTTTTTTATCCATACAACCACTGATTCACCCACTCAGACATCTATGCACACACTCATACAACCCTCCAGGCACCCGCCCACACAGACACTCAGGAACCCATACAGATACTCGGACAACAAATCAATAACTTATATAGACACTCATGTAGCTATTCAGCAACCCATGCAGTTGCTTACACACCAACACAGAGACTAACACAGACTTTTACACAGTTTAGTCATTAACCAATAAGACATGTTCAATCACTCACTTATACAGTCAGCCATTCCTTTAGGCACTTGTAAATGCATTCATTCTTCAATACACCTTGACATATATATAAAACATATTTAACCTTTACAGAAACATACATTCCCTGGATGATGTCATCAGTGATGTCATCAGTGATATCATTCGAGATGTCATCAGTGATGTCATCAGTGATGTCACTGACCATGTCATGAGTGTTGTAATATGTGACATCATCAGCAGTACATTACGGGCGCGCAAGTTATAGTCGGCTCAACTAACTATAGCAGGCGAATTTCTCTGGTTTTATATGAGTCAAATGTCCAACTAACTATAATGTCCCTGAGACCTATGTTTTTTTTAGTGAATATATATATATATATATATATATATATATATATATAAAAATAACTATATGTATACATAAGATTATCGCATTTGGTAATAATCATCCAGCACTCCAAGAGGTATTGGCCAGGCGAATTGCTCTGATTTTATATGAGTCCTTCTTCCCATTTATCAAAAACCTATCCCCCATTGAGGCATTGGAAATATAGCTCCGAAGCAATATTTGTTTTTATGTATGTTGGCATAATATGTCTCTGAAAAGTTGAACTTGAGATTTTATATGTGACTTAGCTAGTAAGGAAATAGACACTCCAATGTTACAACTCTGCTTTACTGCCACCCTGAAATAACACTCTTTGAGGTACACCTCAGGGTGTGCCTTAGTGACCTCATATACAAACACTCACTTGCACTTTACTAAGTACGGTTTTGGATAGTCTTTACCTATTGATGTCGGTATTTACTAAAGGCTCTGCCCAAATGGCCCCTCATACTAATACTCACCTTCACTTTAACCAATACATTAGGAGTATTTGATCCTATTGTCCGTGAGATATATTTGTCTCATGCTACAGTGGTTCATTCATGCGAACTGATTCTGGCAGTTATTGACACTTTTACCAGGTATGCTAGGAACATTTTAGCCTACTCCTTCTTATAGTTGATGAATTTTAGCTCAGATGTGCTGACCCATCCTGGTGTTTTTGAGTCTCATGTGTTTTATATTAAGGGAATGGTTATGAGAACGGCAATCCATAGAACCACTGTAGTCACCGTGGTAGTCCTACCACCGCCACACTGTGGCACCGTGTGCCACATTCTGAGTATGGAGGTCGGACTGCCACCTCCACCAGCATCCCGCAGAGTGGTGGTGTGAGGCAGGAATATGCTGACAGTGCCACAGCGGTACCGACGAGCATATTCCGAGTTGCCAAACCACCACCCTTTCCATGGCCGAGAGACCGCCTTGAAAAGGGTGGTGGTGAGGCAACTAAGGAGGCCCTAATAGTGCCCCCGCCAGGGGGGCTTAGGGTTGTATGCAAAGGGGCACATGTAGGGCCCTCCTGGATTTGGACCACCAGTTCCAGCAGGAACTGCTGCACTGTACAAATGTGCAGTCAGAGCTTTGACAGACGGTCTGCATGTCAGGCTCTTCTATGAGCCTAACAGACTGCAGCTGTCAGTCCGCTACCGCACCACCTGCCAGATCAGGATTTCACTCCTAATCTGGCAGGTTGGCACACCACGGCTTTGGCGATCCTACAGTGGACGGCATGTTGGCACTACCGCTGTAGTACCGCCAAGGTCGTAATCAGGCCCTAAGTGTTTTATCACGATTGCATTATAATAAATGTCTTAATGAAATAAGTTTAAATGCCATCTTGATATGACTTTAATGGACTTAAATGTCTAAATAAAGTGTTTATAATCAATCGAGATGTCTGACAATAAGCTTGCTTACTTGTTCATATTCTTCAGAATGTCCCTACAATACTAACCATCTTCAATCACTTGGAGGAAACATTCTGACAGATGAGACTGTGCATTGTATGCCCTGGTTTGCAGGAATACCTGTGCCCTAGCATACACTTTTTAAGGGCCAATTCCCCTTTTTCTTTGTAGGGTCTTTCAAGGTATTTTCCTCTGCCACGATCTTCCAACTAAAGTTGACACCATAGAGAGCGCTCTGAAGGGGTCAGGTAACTCATACTCCATTTCTTGCAATTGGTAGAGATTACCGGTAAATTTTGGAATTTCCATTTTCTCTTCATCTTTCCAGCAATTAAGAATTACGTCCATAATTATGTATGGTTATTCCCAAATGTCTTAGTTACATCGGAAGGGCCTCTCCTTTACCTGTCTCTGAGGTAGGATCTAAATCACGTGGTTTTGACTGGCAAGAGGATGAAGAACGTGTAGGTAATAATTACTCAGCTCATAATCAGTAATAGTGTTTGTTAAAAGTCGTGCACACTTATTTTACCTCTTCCACAATAAGACCATTCGCTGTTTGTGGCAAAATCGTCATGAAGTGTGTAAGGAGTTTGATGCCCCATTTCACGAAGTTTAGTGATTGTAGCTCTATCAGCTGATGATAGTTAATAGTTATTAGTAAAAAAAGAGAGGTAAATGTGTCAAAATAATGGAAATGAATATTCAATTACAATTTCACGCAACTGTCAAAAAAGTAAGCATTTACTCAATTTCTAGTTAGAGGTGGCTTCTAAAACAACACCTAACAGCTTCAAGAGTTAGCATATATTTGCTGAAACCGAATCACATAAATAAATGGCCTGAAAACAGTAATTCCCTAAAGAAATTCTTCTGTTCTTTTTAACATCAACTCTAGTATATGTAAACTGAATTATTATGCAAGATTGCAGTATTCATGTGTTATTATCCTAGTCAGCCTTCAAAAGTTAATAAGAAGCACAGAGTTAATTGATTAATAGAAATTCTGAGCAAAATACATTTCTACTAGGGGGGAGGGGGAATGTCTTCGTCTAGTTCCACTTTACTTTTCCCACTTTTTATTTTAGTCATTTTTTAAAAATGTTTCTTTCAGCTTATGTGATAAATTGTTTTAGTTTTGGAGGCACAATGTAGAGCGATTTCCTCTGTACTGTAGCTGGGTGGGAGTCACGCTTACTGGCCACAAGCAGCACAGTTCTTAATTCGAAAAAAACCTAAAAATAAGTGCCAGGCCCCAGCACTCACGTTACAGACCATATTGACCGGGATGGAGGTACTATCAAAGTTTATGTTTAACAAGGGTTTATTATTTGAAGCATACATATTGCATACCAGACCAAGACATGAGTCACTCTTAAATAGGAGAACAACAAACTCCAGACCAAGGACTGTATGTCAGAATATTGAGTACAAACATATCAAGTGACAAAAATATCATAGCCAGAAATTTGACTCCCAAAACATTTTGCGAAAGCACATGTATATAAGTATAGATTTGGTGTTTTTAACTCCATTAACCTTGTGTGTGTATGTGTGTGTATATATGTATATTCACTGAAAAAACCATAGGTTATAGACCATATATAGTTAGGAATTAGCATTTAAAAAACCTTATTTTACTCACACAAAACCATTGAAATTCCATATCTAGTTAGTTGCACTAACTATATATCGCGCACCCGCAATCCACTGCTGATGATGTCACATATTACATCATTCATGACATGGTCAGTGACATCACTGATGACATCACTGATGACATCTCAAATGACATCACTGATGACATCACTGATGACAACATCCAGTGACTGTATGTTTCTGTAAAGTTAAAATGTGTCTTACATATTGAAGAATGAGTGGAAGTATAAGTGTCTGGACAAAGGATTTAGTAGGTGCATGACTGAATGTATGAGTGAGTGATTAAATGTGTCTCACTGAGTGCATGGGTTAGTGACTAAAGTGTCTTAATTTGTGCATCATTATGTCTGTTGTTCTGTAAACTGCTGCATGTGTTGATCAGTAGCTATATGATTAACTATATGGGTTACTGATTGATTGTCCAAGTATTTGTATGGGAGACTGAGTGTGTGTGTGGCTGACTGGGAGGTGTGTGACTCTGTGCAGATCAATGTGTACTTATATCAATGATTGTATAACAAGGTAAGTATGTGTTAGTATATGTTTGAAAATGTAAGGTGCTCTATGTTTAACTGTATAGACAGGAAAATGGAAGTGTGATTGATTCTTTACAGGACTGACTAGGTGTGTGAGTAACTCCATGGATGAGTGGCAGAGTGTGAGTGTCTGTATAGGTGTATGAGTGCATATGATAGTGTTGTAAAGATGAGTGATTGTATGTATGAATGATTGTATGGGTGAATGAGTGAATGTGTGTGTAGACGTAGGAATCAGTGAGTACATATGTAGTAACTAGTATTGGTGTGTCAATGGTTTCAAAAATTATACTCTGTATTTAACACTGGGTGAAACAGAGGTATATTAAAATGTGAGGAGATGCATTGTATTGTCACATGAATGATATCATCAGTGATGTGGTCATTGATGTCAAATGAGATGTCATCAGTGATGTCATCAGTGATGTCATTTGAGATGTCATCAGTGATGTCATCAGTGATGTCACTGACCATGTCATGAATGATGTAATATGTGACATCATCAGCAGTGGATTGCGGGTGCGCGATATATAGTTAGTGCAACTAACTATATATGGAATTTCAATGGTTTTGTGTGAGTAAAATAAGGTTTTTTAAATGCTAATTCCTAACTATAAATGGTCTATAACCTATGGTTTTTTCAGTGAATTTTCAAGGTTTTGTAAATGCTAATTCCTAGCTATATATGGTCTATAACCTATGGTTTTTTCAGTGAATTTCAATGGTTTTTTAATAGCAAATATCATAAGCTGTCGAATGTCAAGTACGTGGTAAGTGAAAACATTTTCGTGTTTATGCACACTGATCTGCTTTGAATGGTGCCCCCCCCCCTCATTTCTATTAGGAGTACTCTCTCTTTGCACATAGTGAAGGGTAGTTAACGCAGGCCTTTGCCCCCGTTGTAATACGTCGTGCCTGCTTCTCTCTCCATTTAATTGATTGTTATCCAAGTATTTACTGTTTTAGAATTGGTTCTCTTTGGTTCATTCTCTATTTACAAACAAACACAGAGTCGCAATACTCTGTTTAGTCTTTGCAGATAACGAAAAATTGTGTAAAAAAAAGAAAAGGAATCGAGCAAAATCAGTAGGCCACTAATGGGATCTCTTTTTGACCTCGCTAAAATAGAAACATTAGGAACAACCCCTCATGACAAATACAAAACTAGTGAAATGAACTGAACTCCACACAATGATGGCTGCAAAACAGCTCGGCTCCGCCACCCACCCCGCCCAAAATAACGATAAAGAGCGGCTGCCATGATTGGTTGCGGAATGGCCACGACGGAGCTACGAAATGGTGCTGCTCTCATGCTAACCCCAGCTTCAGTCTGAAACATCCAGAAACACTTTAGACTACCAATTCGATCAGTTCCGGTAGCGCCCCAATGTAACCCGGTAGAGAAGAACTAGCCCTCCCCTCTTTGACTAATGGTTCTTGTTGCCTGTCCCTTCTGTTGTCATTTAACAGAACTATTTAGCCTGCTGAAAGGGGTTGTGTTCCGACCGCTGGTTGGTGGAGACATTTTGACTATATTCTGGACCTGCGTTGTCGCGTAATGCGTCATATGACGCGCCGCATTAGCGCATCCGGAAGTCATCCGGGGCGCGCAGCGCGTAACGTAAGCATAACAAGTCATGTGACTTGTTAATAAAACTTTTCATTGGTTCATTTTACTTTTCTTATTCTAATGATGAAAGGCTTGGTCATATGACCTAAAAATTACGCTTTTTATTACTTCCGAACATTATTTTTTCTTAAATATATGTTATAATGTTCCAGGCTAATGTACTTTCCCCGAAAATTTACAACTGTCCTGCAAGTAAAATATATTCTTTTTTCGAGAAAAAGAGCGTTTCTTCGTCCCATGATGGAGCCGTTGAGCAAAAGAGGGTCGACCTGCTGTCTTAGTCGCCGATACGCCTGAATATGAGATTCTTATCGATCACTTTATGTTGCAGGAATAGAAAACACAACAGCCCTTGACCATTTATCTTTACTGCGTTCCTTCGTATTATACCTTTTACCCTTCATGTAATTGGTCTGCTTTATTTCACTTGCCTTTTAATGATTCTAAAACAGTGACTATTTTTAAAAACTTTACCAATGTATATACTACTACCATGTTTTCTTTTAAAAACCTTTATTGTGAAAATTTCATTATACAAATAAGAGCCTATAACCACGTGGGCCGGCCACGGAGCAAACTGTAATCGTATATGATGAGTAGACATTTACACTGTAGAGGAACGTAACGGGCGGGCCATTAGGTTGCAAGAACTAAGGTGTCTAACAGTTACGGAATCGGTGGACGTACATTTTATAATTAAAATACGAGAGGGCCAGTTACAATAAAATTATCTAGATATACATTTGCGGGCAAGTACCATGGGTGACGTTAATTCAAACTTTCAATAGTACAGTAATCAATAACACATCAGAACTTAATATCAATAGGGATGTCGAAATATTCAATCAATTCTCGTCCCCGCCCGCCATGTGCTTCAAAACTGCATACGTATCTCGTGATTTCAAGGTTCTGCAACCAGTACACAACAAGGAGTTACGAGTCCCATTTATTCCGGCGCCATTTTGGGCGAGGACGAGCAGGTCCAGGATATAGTCAAAATGTCTCTACCAACCATCGACTATGATGATGTTCATATGCTGTATTTATTAGAGTAACACTCATCTGTCCACATGAAATTAATTTGCCACAATCTAAACATGTCATTTTAATCTTTCCAAAGTTCTTCTAAATATTTAGGACCGTTTCCCTTGCCTCTGATGCTGTCAGTGCCACTTCTTTGATGAATGTACTAGCAGGTCAGGGGTTCTCCTCCAAATCTCTCTTTTATGCAGCACTATAATTAATTGGTGCCACCTCTCCATATGACGATGCATGGTATAGTTACCATAACTATATTTTTTTTCGGTTCCTCTGGAGAGTTCATCGTGGCAGATGAAGCGTGTAACGTACCGGGCATTTACCTTTTTTTGCATGTACAGGAAAGGAAAAAAAAATCGAGCGTCCGAGTTCTAAGGTGTCCCAGGGCCATTTTAGTGGACCAGGCCCAAATCCAAAGAACAGGCCGCCATTTTGAGAGTCCTGTTGCAGCCGCCTGTCGCTGTAGCATCAAGAGCAGCCGAAACTCAGCTGAATGGCAACTGAAACGGTAAAGGGGCGCCCCACTACAGCAGACGAGCCTCCACCTAGGAAGGCCCGTTCACGCCGCCTCCCCCCCCCCCTTCGGGCACCCCACGCCGTTATTCGGAGCAGTATTGTAGGATGGCCACACCAGTGCGGCAACTTGCTAGACATCACCTCGGTGGTAACCGAATCTCAGCGCCTTGTGGTGTCTCCTCTTCAGAAAATATTCTTGCGCTACCTTTGCCCCATTCACACATCGGTCCGCTACTGACGCCATCTCACAGGCTAATGGGGCGCCCCACGCCGAGTTTCAGCATTGTAGGATGACCACACCAGTACAGCAACTTGCTAGACATCACCTCGGTGCCATCCGGATCTCGGCGCCCCACTGCAGATGAAGTGCCTCTCAACTATGAAACCACCACGGTGACATCCGGATCTTGGCGCCTTGTGCTGGTTCCGGCCTATTCACACATCGGTCCGCTACTGACGCCATCTCACAGGCTAATGGGGCGCCCCACGCCGAGTTTCAGCATTGTAGGATGACCACACCAGTACAGCAACTTGCTAGACATCACCTCGGTGCCATCCGGATCTTGGCATCTCAACGCCTAGTGGTATCTTCCATACAGAAAATATTGTTGCGCTGCCTTTGGCCCCATTCGCACATCGGTCCGCAACTGACACCATCTCACAGGCCAACAGGGCGCCCCACGCCGACTTTTACCATTGTAGGATGGCCACACCAGTACAGCAACTTGCTAGACATCACTTCGTTGCCATCCGGATCTTGGCATCTCAGCGCCTTGTGGTGTCAGTCAGAAACTATTGTTGCGCTGCCTTTGGCCCCATTCGCACATTGGTCCGCTACTGACGCCATCTCACAGGCCAACGGGGCGCCCCACGCCGACTTTCAACATTGTAGGATGGCCACACCAGTACAGCAACTTGCTAGACACCACCTCGGTGCCATCCGGATCTTGGCATCTCAGCGCTTAGTGGTGTCTTCTATTCAGGAAATATTGTTGCGCTGCCTTTGGCCCCATTCGCACATCGGTCCGCAACTGACACCATCTCACAGGCCAACAGGGCGCCCCACGCCGACTTTTACCATTGTAGGATGGCCACACCAGTGCCACAACTTGCTAGACACCACCTCGGTGCCATCCGGATCTTGGCATCTCAGCGCCTTGTGGTGTCTTTTATTCAGAAAACATTGTTGCGCTGCCTTTGGCCCCATTCGCACATCGGTCCGCTACTGACGCCATCTCACAGGCTAATGGGGCGCCCCACGCCGAGTTTCAGCATTGTAGGATGACCACACCAGTGCACCTTACTAGACACCACCTCGGTGCCATCCGGATCTCGGCGCCCCACTGCAGATGAAGTGCCTCTCAACTATGAAACCACCACGGTGACATCCGGATCTTGGCGCGTTGTGCTGCCTTCGGCCTATTCGCACATCGGTCCGCTACTGACGCCATCTCACAGACTAATGGGGCGCCCCACGCCGAGTTTCAGCATTGTAGGATGACCACACCAGTACAGCAACTTGCTAGACATCACCTCGGTGCCATCCGGATCTCGGCGCCCCACTGCAGATGAAGTGCCTCTCAACTATGAAACCACCACGGTGACATCCGGATCTTGGCGCCTTGTGCTGGTTCCGGCCTATTCACACATCGGTCCGCTACTGACGCCATCTCACAGGCTAATGGGGTGCCCCACGCCGAGTTTCAGCATTGTAGGATGACCACACCAGTACAGCAACTTGCTAGACATCACCTCGGTGCCATCCGGATCTTGGCATCCCAACGCCTAGTGGTATCTTCCATACAGAAAATATTGTTGCGCTGCCTTTGGCCCCATTCGCACATCGGTCCGCAACTGACACCATCTCACAGGCCAACAGGGCGCCCCACGCCGACTTTTACCATTGTAGGATGGCCACACCAGTACAGCAACTTCCTAGACATCACCTCGGTGCCATCCGGATCTTGGCATCTCAGCGCCTTGTGGTGTCAGTCAGAAAATATTGTTGCGCTGCCTCTGGCCCCATTCGCACATCAGTCCGCTACTGACACCATCTCACAGGCCAACAGGGCGCCCCACGCCGACTTTTACCATTGTAGGATGGCCACACCAGTGCCACAACTTGCTACACACCACCTCGGTGCCATCCGGATCTTGGCATCTCAGCGCCTTGTGGTGTCTTCTATTCCGAAAATATTGTTGCGCTGCCTTTGGCCCCATTCGCACATCGGTCCGCTACTGACGCCATCTCACAGGCCAACGGGGCGCCCCACGCCGACTTTCAACATTGTAGGATGGCCACACCAGTGCGGCAACTTACTAGACACCACCTCGGTGCCATCCGGATCTTGGCGCGTTGTGCTGCCTTCGGCCTATTCGCACATCGGTCCGCTACTGACGCAAACTCACAGGCCAACGGGGCGCCCCACGCCGACTTTCAGCATTGTAGGATGGCCACACCAGTGCTGCAACTTGCTGGACACCACCTCGGTGCCATCCGGATCTTGGCGCGTTGTGTTGCCTTCGGCCTATTCGCACATCGGTCCGCTACTGACGCCGCCTCACGTGCCAACGTATTTTCTCCGCATTTTATACCCTATGCCGCATAACAGGTCATGTGACTTGTTTATAAAACTTTTCATTGGTTCATTTTACTTTTGGTTTCCTAATGATGGAAGGCTTGATCATATGACCTAAAAACAACACTTTTCATTGGATGAAAACTTTTTTTTTTCCCAAACGATGAAAGCCCCACCTTGTTTCTGGATGTTTCAGACTAAAGCTGGCGTCACCATGAGAGCACCACCATCTCGTAGCTCGGTCGTGGTCATTCCGCGAGCAATCATGGCAGCCGCTCCCCACCAGAAGCCTACAGGAGTCGGGGGCCCCCAAAACTTTTGATGAATCCTCAAGGCGGAGGGGACGCTTTCGAGAATGGGGTCCAAGACCTAGCAGACAAGCGTCCGATTTCCAAGGTGTCCCAGGGCCATTTCAGTGGACCAGGCCCAAAAAGGAAACAGCCTGCCGCCATTTTGAGAGTCCTGTGACAGCCGCCTATCGCTGCACGGCAAGAGTGGGCGCAACTCAGCTGAATTGCGGCTTTTGACACAGTGGACCAAAAACGGACGGAATGGCAACTGAAACGGTAAAGGGGCGCCCCACTACAACAGATGAGACTCCACCTGGAGAGGCCCGTTCACGCCGCCTCCCCCGGGGCGCCCCACGCCGTTATTCGGAGCAGCATTGTAGGATACCAAAACCAGTGCGGCAACTTACTGGACATCACCTTGGTGCCATCGTTCTGCTGCCTTGGAACTATTCGCACAACAGTTTGCTACTGATGACCCACCCCCCGCGACGCCCCACGCCAGAAATCTGGACGTTGTGCTGCGTTGGGACTATTCGCACAGCCGACCGCTACTTCGTTGTTTTTCCCTAAAAATGTTTATATGTTATTACTGTTTTTGTTTTCTTGTATATATTTATAAGTTATTAAAGTTTTATATTCCTACTACTTTGTTGGAGTGCTATATATTTTTAATGTGACACATAATTGTAAAAACTTTGATGTACAAAGAGTCATTCCTAGAATCTTCCGCTTCAGGCTCGGTCCCCTCCCCAATCACAATACAGGATGGTTTTCAGATAGTAGGAACACGTGTGGTGTGACGGATCTCATTGGGTGTGGGCCTTGATCTACTATAACTCCTTTGAACAGGGGTGATTCTTTACAGCTGGAGCCATAAACTACATCTGCAGGGCTAGCTGATAGCCTGGACAATCGGACACAGAGGAAGAGGAGTGTCGAGGGTGCAATGCATGAATATCGCTAAAAAGTCAGCGATATTCATGCATTACCGAGCTAATGCTCTTAGCCATGTTATCCACCTCCCATTGGATAACATGGCTAAGAACTGCTCAGGGCAGGTGTTACTTTTTGGAGATATTCGCGCTTAGCGCGAATATCTCCAAAAGTTGGTAATAGGAGATATATATCTTGCATGTTGTAATGCAAATTATTGTGGTATATGGAACTCATACCATAATCTCTCAGGAAAGCAGAAACGGATCCTTTTAAGACCGCCTGAGAAGGCCTAGGGGGTGAGGGGTACTCTACTTTGCCCCCTTTTCACGTTCCGAACTATTTTATTTTACTCTCTTCTGTAATTACACAAAATAGCAGCGATAAGATGCATCAGAGACACACAGTGAGAGAAAGGAGGCCGGAGATGAAGAAGAGATGTCAAATACACATTGGAGATAATATAGTGGGAGAAGGGAAGTAAATATGAGTAAACTTACCATGTAACATAAAAATGTTGCACTCTATACTATAAGTCTCATTTTATACTACAATCACTTCGCTACAACCTCATAAATTAAAAATAAAAATGAATAATGTCTCAAACAATTTTTGATTTCTAAATATAAATTTATTCTTCAGAATTTTCTAAATTTGAAAGAACTAGTAACATGTCCTCATCAGCAATTTCCTCTTCAATCATCTCATCTGGAATCTCCTCATTAAAAGTCTGCAATGATGATTCTTGTAACTCTATGGTCTCCAAACATTCGATAAATTCGCCATCAACAGATTGATCAAAAAAATCATTCAAGTCATCTCCTCCTTGTGACAATATTTCATTATTGGTGCTGTCAATTTCAATCAATGTAGTGGAATCATTCAAGTCATCTCCTCCTTGTGACAATATTTCATTATTGGTGCTGTCAATTTCAATCAATGTAGTGGAATCATTCAAGTCATCTCCTCGTGACAATATTTCATTATTGGTGCTCTCAATTTCAATCAATGTAGTGGAATCATTCAAGTCATCTCCTCCTTGTGACAATATTTCATTATTGGTGCTGTCAATTTCAATCAATCTAATGAAATCATACATGTCATCTCCTCCTTGTGACAATATTTCATTATTGGTGCTCTCAATTTCAATCAATGTAGTGGACAATGCAAAAGAAATTGCCACGGTCTCTTCATTGTGAGCCATTTTATTTTGAAATTGCTTGCTGTAAATTGCAGAAAAAAATAATCACTTTCATTTATCGTTTTTAGTAATACATAATATAAAACTAACTTTATCAAGTATTTAGTATAACAGAAGGACTGCAAATAAATAACAGAAAACATTTTTCAAATTATCTTCAAGTGTACAACATAGTTCCCCTTACAAATTAACAACTCACCTTTTTAAAAGTAGGAGAAGTGTTAGTACTGTGTAAATCAAACACCAGAAATTCACCACCAAAAATTCCTCACAAATGTACCTCAGACAGTAGTATCACACAATGGCTGTGGTTTCCTCTCATTTGAGATATATACATAACCAATTAACTTTCATCACACACAAATACAAAACCAAAGTAACATTTTAATTGGTTCTAAATTTCAACACTTTCAAATGTGTTTTCCCCATGCAATTTTTCATAGGACATTTACATACGTCTACAGCCTGAATGGCTGAACGGAATTACACCAAACTTGGCAAAATGGTACATCAAACCTAAGAGGTCAGGAAGGATCTACTATGCCCCCTTATGGTCATTTGCCCCTTCGCTTTGGCCTCCTCTTGTCTCTCGATCCTACCGAGAGACAAGATGGCGGCCGCTACGGACTGTTTGTAATGTTGACAGACGCCGGAGAACCAATCAGCTTCGCAAAGCTCCGTAACGCGAAAAGTACGCGAAGCGGAGCGCTGTTACAGATATATATCTTTTTTTGAACGTTAATTTCTCAAAATCCACTGGAGCACATATATTGAGACCTAGCAAAGGCACATCGGGCTACCAGTCCCTAATATTTTGCCAAGTTTCGTGCAAATCCATTCAGCCGTTCGATTATTGACATTTAGATACGTCTACAGCCTGAATGGCTGAACGGAATTACACCAAACTTGGCAAAATGGTACATCAAACCTAAGAGGTCAGGGAGGATCTACTATGCCCCCTTATGGTCATTTGCCCCTTCGCTTTGGCCTCCTCTTGTCTCTCGATCCTACCGAGAGACAAGATGGCGGCCGCTACGGACTGTTTGGAATGTTTACAGACGCCGGAGAACCAATCAGCTTCGCTTCACAAAGCTCCGTTGCGCGAAAAGTACGCGAACTGGAGCGCTGCCCGGTCCGCTGTTACAGATATATATCTTTTTTTAAACGTTAATTACTCAAAATCCACTGTAGCACATATATTGAGACCTACAAAAGGCACATCGGGCTACCAGTCCCTACAATTTTGCCAAGTTTCGTGCAAATCCATTCAGCCGTTCGGGCTAAAAGTGAGGCCAACCGCCCTATGGAAAACTCAATGTTAAAAACACGTTTTGGGACCCCCTTTTTTCTCGACCCCCCCTGGACGAACCCCCCCCCATTTTCAGGGGCTGCTCAGAAACAAAATGTGCCATTTTCCTGAAAATTTCAGCCAATTCCGTCCACAAACGCCAAAGTTATTAGACATAGAATTTTCAAAAATCCCATAGAGAAAAAATCCTAACTATATATACCTACTGGCGACCGCCAGTAGGTAATATATATATATATATATATATATATATATATATATATATACCTACTGGCGGTCGCCAGTAGGTATATATAGTTAGGATTTTTTCTCTATGGGATTTTATATATATATATACCTACTGGCGGTCGCCAGTAGGTATATATAGTTAGGATTTTTTCTCTATGGGATTTTTGAAAATTCTATGTCTAATAACTTTGGCGTTTGTGGACGGAATTGGCTGAAATTTTCAGGAAAATGGCACATTTTGTTTCTGAGCAGCCCTTGAAAATTTGGGGGGGGTTCGTCCAGTGGGGGCCGAGAAAAAAGGGGGGTCCCAAAACGTGTTTTTAACATTGAGTTTTCCATAGGGCGGTTGGCCTCACTTTTAGCCCGAACGGCTGAATGGATTTGCACGAAACTTGGCAAAATTGTAGGGACTGGTAGCCCGATGTGCCTTTTGTAGGTCTCAATATATGTGCTCCAGTGGATTTTGAGAAATTAACGTTTAAAAAAAGATATATATCTGTAACAGCGGACCGGTTAGCGCTCTGGTTCGCGGACTTTTCGCGCAACGGAGCTTTGTGAAGCGAAGCTGATTGGTTCTCCGGCGTCTGTCAACATTCCAAACAGTCCGTAGCGGCCGCCATCTTGTCTCTCGGTAGGATCGAGAGACAAGAGGAGGTCAAAACAAAGGGGGAAATAACTATAAGGGGGCATAGTAGATCCTCGCTGACCCCCTAGGTTTGATGTGGAGGTTTTAAAAGGGCCCCGCGGGGCAAAAAAAAATAATAAAAATAATAATTGAACGGCTGAATGGATTTGCACGAAACTTGGCAAAATATTAGGGACTGGTAGCCCGATGTGCCTTTGCTAGGTCTCAATATATGTGCTCCAGTGGATTTTGAGAAATTAACGTTCAAAAAAAGATATATATCTGTAACAGCGCTCCGCTTCGCGTAACGGAGGTTTGCGAAGCTGATTGGTCATTCTGTCACTGGGCTATAGTTGGGCTACATCTGGCTGATATTTGGGCTACATTTGTTTTTTTGTGTGTCTGGCGGCCATCTTTGGGCTACATTGGGCTACATTGGGCTTCATTGGGCTACATTCGGCTAATTAGCAAATAGCTCATCGCAAACTAGGAATGGTAAAGAATCGCTATTTATTCCTTAAAGTTCGCTATTTAGGAAATGCAAATAACTTTGATGATACATATGGCGGTTCATCTCTAACAAGATAAGAAGCATAGGGATAGATTTATGATGACTGGCGCATCACCAGGGATGTGTTAGTCATTCTGTGCCGCTGTTCCGTCACCTATGGTGTGCTGCATTTACAATGCGGCGCATCATGGGGCAAAAACAGCACAGATGCGTGATGTATCTGTGCCGTAAAGGTGGCGCATTGCTGGAGTTGTATCGCAAGTGTGATGAAGGTCCAGCAAGGGTCGGGGGTGCCCCTGTCGCAGGGTTTCTGTTCTCACACAGAACTGTGGACAGAGGATTGGAACCTCGGCGAATTAGGGTGTCCCAAAACTCACGTTAGTAATCAAAAACTATTTAGCAAGCTAGGTACAGTGTCACATTGGATATAACAAACTCTCAATGTTTAGACAATCCAGAATATGAACTTATAGTACCTCAGGATACGTGGAACTCATGAACAGTCGGTCGTTATATATTTCTTAGAAACCAGAACATGGAGTTAAGAAGAACACATGTGTATTTGAAATGTTTATTTACTAATGCCGTCTTCTCAGGCGTAGTACCTTAGATAATAAAAGTACACATATTATCAGTAGCAAAATTACCAGCATAGTTACTAGTACATAAAAAGTGAATGGTGATAGTATGTTAACATGCTGTAAATGAATAAGAGTTAGCAACACTTATAAGCAGCCGCGGGCCGTGGAGGGAGTTACGGTGAGGCAGGGAGGCGGGGAGGGGGAGAAGCAGGGTGGAGAATACAAGTACACATATTATCAGTAGCAAAATTACCAGCATAGTTACTAGTACATAAAAAGCGAATGGTGACAGTATGTTAACATGCTGTAAATGAATAAGAGTTAGCAACACTTATAAGCAGCCGCGGGCCGTGGAGGGAGTTACGGTGGGGCAGGGAGGCGGGGAGGGGGAGGGGCAAGGTAGAGAGGGCTCCACCCTGCTTCTCCCCCTCCCCGCCTCCCTGCCTCACCGTAACTCCCTCCACGGCCCGCGGCTGCTTATATCTCACCCTCCCTAATACACATATTATATTATTTGCTAAGAAGGTCTCTTTGTGTTGGTTTAGGGCGTGCCCATACTTTAGTGTCTTAGATTTGAAGGAATCACATCAGCATACACCAGCTCTCTCTTCATGTGAACCGCATCAACTGTTGTGTATGTGTGTTCGGCAAAGCAATATAAAACCCGCCTCATGCCCAGAATTGGCAGAAGTTGCACTTATGTTATGAGTATGAAGTCGTGGAGATCAGACCTCATAACAATTCTGTATCGTGTTGTTCTTGAAACTTTAGCACTCGCTGTACAGATATAGTTTAACAAGTAAAGCAGATAGTAGACCAATAACATATTATTCTCATGTAAACCACGATGAACTACTAGGTGGAAAGCTAAAGCAACAACTAAATGTCGTGTGCAGAAGTTGCAAAAAAGGAAAAATGGCGTTTAAACCGGTAATGAGCCCATGCTAACTTAACACGGTGTAAAGATATCCAGGACCTAGATGACACCTCCTCATGATCCGGAAACGAACTGAATAAGATAATAGAAGTGCCATCTCATGAGAGCAGATTGCAAGTTTATATGTGGACGGTCCGCAAGGTAAAGCATTAAAAACTAGGAAAATTCAATGCGAAAGAAAAATAAAACAGCCAAGTACTTTATCGAGTCTTAAGCCAATAGGCAAGGTAAATAATAAAAACTTGACAAATAAGTCAATGAATTGTCAATGAAATGCTAGTACTCAGCATATGAAACATGAAAAAGGTCTATGACATAACTGTGTATGCAAAATAAGCTGCAACAGCCTCCAACAGGAAGTCACCGTCTTCATCCGAAAACAGTTCAGCCATCCAATTTAAAAGCGGAAAAGAACATACGTGCTCTCCCAGCACCGGATCCTCTATCACCATCAGAGGACAGCTCGGTGGGTTTTCAAGAAAGCTGTGTTCCAAGAAAGACTGTGCTGCCGCCAGTAAATTCCAGGGACCAAGTAGTCCATGCATCAATGCCACAGCCATAATCCTTTCGCCAGGACAAATCAACTCGTGAGTAATGATAGGAGTCATCAGCTGATTAAAGTCGACGTCAGGAGAAACCGGTCCGCAGAGACACAAATCAATGGCCCAATCGAAATCACAGGTCAGGCAGTGAAATACAGGCTGGACACAGGTGAAGTAGGAGAACCGAAAAGATAATCCATATGCCGTGCTTAATATCGCCAACGGCATTGTGCCATAATATTCTAGCATGCGATTGCGGAACAGTGTCAGCAGCTGCAGGGTCGGAGGTTGCATAGGAGGGACATCCATATTTAAAAATGTAAAAAAGCACAAGAGCGTCCGCTGGTAATGCAAGTAAAAATGCAATCCACGAACCAGAGTGGAGAAAATGGAATGAAAGGGAGCAGGGATGACTCCAAAGATTTTCTCAAATGAAGTCACGAGACCACTGGTAACAACTTTAAAAAAGTGTGCCAGGGATTTTGTGGAGGATGCGTTAAAGATAGTCGGAAACATGTTGCTGAAATTGAAAGGCAAACCTGTGTACGGGTGTTCGCTATGTGAAGTACGAAAGTTTCACGGGCCGAACTCAAGGCCACCTCTCTCTGAGACAAAAGAGCTCTTATTCTTGTCATGCCGTTGAAACGTGTCCCAAGGTTGGTATTTGTGGCCAGATTGAAAACTCCCTATGTTCATGTGTGGGAGGAAATAGAACATTTCTGCAGCAAATAACCCGTTCACTTACTGTTACGATAAAAGGAATACTTTTAATTAACTCAGAACAATCTTCATTATTGAGCATCAAATAACTACCATTTTCCAACAACTTGAACGTGGGGATGATAGCAGGAACTGGCGTGCCTTGCAACACGCAAGCCATATTTGGTCGGTGTTTGTTGCATGAATCGTGTAACTGTATGTGCCTACACATTAGTGAATGATCTGGCGTCTCAGTGCATTCCTCTCCATTCAGATAAACTTCTTGATCATCTTTGAAACATCTGTATGTGTATGGAAGCGACCAGACCTCATGAACAAAAGCACTACCTAAAGGTTCATAAAGACCTATTGGTATATATTTCATACAATTTGAACACTTATATAAAGCAAAAGGCAGCGTTATTAAACCGTGGATAAGGCATGTTGCCAAAAAACCCGCAATCCTCTGCTGATGATGTCACTGAGCATGTCATGAATGATGTAATATGTGACATCATCAGTAGTGGATTATGGGTAATAGTATCTCTAGTTTACTCCCCTATAGCTGTCTTTCTTTTAACATAAGTGTGTGTTTCCTTCCCTTATACTTACTGTTTTTGGTTCGCTTCCAGTTCGCGTACCAGCGAGCGAACTAGGAAGCGAACTAAGAGAAATAGAGGTTGGCACAGTTCCAAATATTGTACCAATTTTTTAATAACGGGGAGGTAGTTCTGAAAAGAACTTTTTATTTTATTTTTCTGAACATTTTTTTACTGTAAGCTTCCCGATTCGCGAAGCGGGAACGAAGAAAAAAAAATATTTAAAAAAATAATTATTCATAAACATATAAAATATATTTTTGGATTTAAAGAAGAATAAATTTTACAGCTACAGATATTAGCTGTTAAAAAACCAATGAAATTCACTGAAAAAACCATAGGTTATAGACCATATATAGTTAGGAATTAGCATTTACAAAACCTTGAAAATTCACTGAAAAAACCATAGGTTATAGACCATATATAGTTAGGAATTAGCATTTACAAAACCTTATTTTACTCACACAAAACCATTGAAATTCCATATATAGTTAGTTGCACTAACTATATATCGCGCACCCGCAATCCACTGCTGATGATGTCACATATTACATCATTCATGACATGGTCAGTGACATCACTGATGACATCACTGATGACATCTCAAATGACATCACTGATGACATCACTGATGACATCTCATTTGACATCAATGACCACATCACTGATGATATCATTCATGTGACAATACAATGCATCTCCTCACATTTTAATATAACCTCTGTTTCACCCAGTGTTAAAAAGAGAGTATAATTTTTGAAACCATTGACACACCAATACTAGTTACTACATACGCACTCACTGATTGCTACGTCTACACACACCTTCACTCATTCACCCATACAATCATTCATACATACAATCACTCATCTTTACAACACTATCATATGCACTCATACACCTATACAGACACTCACAGTCTGCCACTCATCCATGGAGTTACTCACACACCTAGTCAGTCCTGTAAAGAATCAATGACACTTCCATTTTCTTGTCTATACAGTTAAACATAGAGCACCTTACATTTTCAAACATATACTAACACATACTTACCTTCTTATACAATCATTGATACAAGTACAGATTGATCTGCACAGAGTCACACACCTCCCAGCTAGCCACACACACACTCAGTCTCCCATACAAATACTTGGGCAATCAATCAATAACCCATATAGTTACTCATATAGCTACTGATCAACACATGCAGCAGTTTACAGAACAACAGACATAATGATGCACAAATTAAGACAGTTTAGTCACTAACCCATGCAGTCAGTGAGACACATTTAATCACTCACTCATACAGTCAGTCATGCACCTACTAAATCCTTCGTCCAGACACTTACACATCCACTCATTCTTCAATATGTAAGACATATTTAAACTTTATAGAAACAAAAAATCACTGGATGTTGTTATCAGTGATGTCATCAGTGATGTCATTTGAGATGTCATCAGTGATGTCATCAGTGATGTCACTGACCATGTCATGAATGATGTAATATGTGACATCATCAGCAGTGGATTGCGGGTGCGCGATATATAGTTAGTGCAACTAACTATATATGGAATTTCAATGGTTTTGTGTGAGTAAAATAAGGTTTTGTAAATGCTAATTCCTAACTATATATGGTCTATAACCTATGGTTTTTTCAGTGAATATATATATATATGCATATATATACATATATATATACACACACACACACATTATATATATGTATTGTTCATCAAAGGCGAAGCACTCAGCTGGTTAACATTTTAATTTATTAGCCATACAGATGCGTTTCGGCACCCTCGCCTTTATCAATATTTACTTGGTGTCACATCCCAACTTTTAAAGTGGCTTGGCTTCCTCCTATTGGGAGAGGTATTTTTATCTGAAAAGAAAGGACAATTAGTTCTCCGTAAACAGTTCACATAACACTCCGCATCTTTGCATGTGGTTGTAATGTTGATTTTAAATGTAACATTGGCCCAGATATTATCAATCCATTTAGTAGGTGTTTCTTCACAATGGTTTGTGGCATACATTAATCAGTTCTTTAACACTCCTGATGACAGTCAGTTGCCGCGTAGTAGACATCACTTTATAACCCTTGTTCTGCTGAATATTCGCTTTAATATGTCAACAACCCTCAGATGCTCATCTTAGTGATATCAGCGCCTGTCCATTTAGTACTGTTTCAATCCAGTATGCAGAGGTAACATGCTAAGGTACCATACGTTCAACCACACTTTGTTGTCCGGGCCCCAAGGGATGAAGTATCCAGGGATGAAATTGGCGCAGTGAGGGGACCGCACGGTGGCTCCCTCTCCTTTCAGATATTGTCTGGGCTCATCGGATGGGGTCCCCGGGGACAAAATTAGCATGGAATTGGGGGCCACGTACCTCCCTCCCACTTTTTCAAACAGCCGGGACTTTGGGAATGGGGTCCCAAGGCCTGAAATTAGCTAGGGGAATGGGGTCCTTGAGGGGCAATATCTGCCCGGGTAGGGGGCTGTGTGCCATTCTCCCCATTCAAATAGTTGCAGGGCCCCTGGGGATGGAGTCCCCAAGGCCAGAAAAAGCCTAGCAAGAGGAGCTGCATGCCCCCTTCCCCTTGTGTACCTTTCTGGGCCCCTGGAGATGGGTTGCCTGGGGCTAAATTTGGCCCAGGAAAGGGGGAAAATGCTACCTCACCACAAATTGTGCCAGGTCCCAGGGGCTGAGTCCCTGGGGCCAAATCAACCCAGGGAGGGGGGCCATGTGCCTCCATCCCCATTAAATTTGGTGCCAGGCCCCAGGGTTTGGGTCCCCGGGGTCTAAATCAGCCTGTGATATGTTGCCGGACCCCTGCGGCTAAAAGTGTCCTGGGGAGGTGCCCACAGGTTCACTGTCACTGTGCTCGTACAAAGGGGAGGGGGGGCTGCCTGACCCTACTCCCACTATAGACTTGGGCCAGGACCACAGATGTGAGGTGCCGAGGTCGACTGTGAAAGGGGGATGTGTGCCCCATTTACGGTACAAAAGGGGGTGGGGATGGACGGAGCATCTGAACCAATCAAACACTCACACCCAGTCAAAAAATCTGAGTTTAATCCATCACCGTTCTTTAGCCCACTCTGCCACCCCAGTTCAGACATGGCCATATGCAAATCAGCCTGACCCTGTGCCTCATGGGAACAGTCCAGCCCGAACTACCAAGCCATGCCTTCCCTGGACTGGAAACAAGCTTCCTAGGACCGGTTTCTGGCATTTCAGCCGTCTTCAGCCAGGCTTGCTTGAATCCAGTGGTTAAGTGAGCAAGGGACTCACGGCTGAGCAAAACCTGCCAACTTATGGCGAATAAAGCGGTACAATTCCCCACACAAGTCCCCATTTAAACATGTCAACATTGACCCGAGAAGGGGTGCATGTGCCCCTCTCCTCCACAAAATGTGCCCTGTCCCGGGGAGCCAAAATCAGCCTTGGAGGATCTTTGTGGCCACTCCATCATTATATATGGTGCATGACCCCAAGAGATGGGGTCCCCAGGGTCAAAAGCAGCCCAGGGCCCAGGTCTATGGGTTGGTTGCCTTTGGGGGAGTTGGCCAAAGGTGAACAGCCCCCCTCTGTGAACAACTAAAGGATATGCACAGGGTGGGGTTGGATGCAGGCAGGAGGTTGGCCGAAGGGCCTGGCTGCAGTCCGTATGCAGCATGGGGTTGGCTGCATGCGGGGGGTTGGTTTGGGGTCAGCCCCCTACCACACAAAGCCTAAGGCTGTGTACAGCGTGAGGTTGACTGCATGAAGGGGGTTGGTCGCAGACTGAATATTTATGGTTTTGGAGTGCAATAGGGAGAATATATTTTGTTACTCTTGGGTCAAGCATTCTGCAATAATACACCTATTACAACTTTGCACATTAAGGCTTATTCAGGAGAAGATGCATCCTTATTGAAGAAGCTGAGGCACATCTTTGACCCTGCTTGCACATCAGTCCACACACTCTACTTCGGAGTTATGACACCAGAACAGCATTATCAGAATATCATGTGACTTAAATATTGTGTCCTCAATATCGAAAATATCAACCGACTAGAGGTAATACAATATTCTTCACCTGATGGAATGATATTTATATATACTACATGTAGACCACAATATTTATGCCAGGCAATATTTCAATATGGGATATTCAGACATACAACTGTGGCTAGTAGTAAGTAAAAGTACGGATTACAAACATATATTTTACAAAAATTAAACAACATCAAAATGCCAAACAACCCAAATTTCTATTTACACAAATATCATCATACACCTAATTCCACTACCAATCACTTGCTAGCAAATATGCCTATAATGGATTTATTTATGTCAGTCCTACAATAAGCAAGTAGTTCCCCATCCCTTGTACAGGGTTTGCTGCTGCAGATTTCTCTGAGCTCATGGTGGGGAACTCCTCAGCGGTAAATCAATTGACATCTTTTATATAATTCCTGTCTGGCACAAATGGAGGCATTTTCATCCATCAAAATACCTTTCAAAATTGGGCCTCATGGTTCTGGTGCAGGACTTTCGTTGACTACAGTATTAAGCACTTGTCTTACAAAGTGTTAAATCATGACCCAAGCACATAACTCCTAGAGTGCATTGGTTTGTGCAATAACATCACATATCTTGAGGACTAATGTCCTAAAGACATAGAGACAAAAAGTTATCCAAACCAATTAAGGTACAGAATTTTTGTACAAGAAATCAGACTACTTTCCAGCAAGATGGCTTACTGAGTTAAGTGTTCATTGTTGATATCTTCTTTTATCTGGAGGTCATGGCTTTAAATCCAGACACAGCAAGCGTAGCCCCCTTCCTGTGATAAGTGGCGTCCCTTCAAAGTAGCTCATAGTAATCCCTATGACTAGAAACTGCGAAACCTGAACTTTAAAGCATTGAACAGAACCAAGTTCTTGTCATTATTAAGCGGTCCATTTGTTAGGTAGTGCTGTCTGCATTTAGAGGTCATTTAGTTTGTGTGAAACAGGTCCAGTGGTAGGAGAGCAGCTGTGGGATTGTGAAAGTAGGGAGCTCCCTAGCACCTAATTGCCTGATTTGTGAAAGAATTAAGTGTTGGGCCAAATATTTTGTTCAGAAGTTTAAGGCTGGAACTATTCGATGTCAGTATGCTGAAAACCATGTCTGCATTGTCGTGATTCTCCGAGTCTTTTTCATCCACCACCAGCCAGTGGCGGGGACACATACAAAAAGTGCTGGGTTGCGTGGAGAGAGTCCCGGGGGGAGAGTGGGAATGAGAACGCACAGGGTTAATAATAATTACAATTAAAAAAAGACTTACCTAAAGATGCATGCCACCTCCTGTGTTGTGACTCAGTGATCTTCCTACTTTTTTGTCCCAGCAGGCACTGGGGCAGCATCAGCCTTCCTGTGCAATCCCCAGCTGCTCTCAAGTTATGAAAGTAGTGTGGGATAGGCCTGAGCGGGCTGTTTTGACGCTCCACTCAGAACAGGGAGTCTGTGGTGTTTCTCAAACCCAGCTGTTCAATACAGCCGGGTTGGAGAAACCTAAGTCTGCATGTTTGTTGGCTGGCCTGAGAAAATCAGCCAAACACACATGCAGATTTACAGTGCAGGAACCAGTCCTCCTCCTCCCTCCCATGACCCTGGTCCCACCCATCCACAGCCGGAGTACGGGGGAGCTCTGCAGATGGGCGGGTGCCAATGGCCTGGCCTGGTAGTGATTCTGCCGCCCAGGAGTGCGCTCGGTCAGAGTGCGGCCTCCTGACATCAACCCCAGTGAGGGAGGTCCTAATTGGGAGAAGAGCCAGAGGACCGCGGAGCTTGGCCTCGCTCCCCACTGCCGGTGAGCAGCGCAGAGCAGTTTCGGCCTGGGTGGTGTGTGGCTGGCAGCGATGTGTCAGCGACCTCCTGCCGTGCCCCTGCCCTTGTGATTGAGTTGCACGCAGCCCACTGATGCCTGGAGGGCCTGGTGAAAGACTTGGACTGGGTGATTGAGAGGACCATAGAACAGAGAAAGGTGCTGAGGTTGCGCTCCATTACTCGGGCCTTTGGACCGGTCCACGTGCATGAGGGGCCTATCTTCCAGTGGTACCGGGAGTCGCCCACACCCTGCCTTGCTCTGGATTGACGCAGGTGAGCGGAATCTCCGGGTGTGAAGTCGCCCCACGGAGCTTGGACCTTAGTCACGCTGGAATGTGGGCAATCCGTGGGGGTGGGAAATCGGCCATTGCCTGCATTTGGCGCAAAGAGAGGGGCCTCCCAGTGCTTGGCCTGCTATAGGTTACCGACAGTGTCACCTGCGGACAGTTTGCCTTGTTTGGTGAACACTTAGGGGCGCGGAGTGCGTGCCAGTCTTGAGGCCCTCTGGTGACCGTGCTTCCCTCCCCCCCGGAGTGTCGGCTCTCCGTAGACGAGACAGCGACTCAGCCCCACAATGCCAATGGCTAAAAGTAAAAAGGGCCGATCTATCCGGGATTTGCTCATGAAGCAGGCTGGGGACTCGCATGGAGCTGGTCCGGTCACATCTGGAGATGGCCCCGACGGAGCAGTCTCAATGGAATTCCTGAAAGCTCTGTTCGCCTCCCAGAGGGAGGACATCTTGGTCATTAAGATGGAACTGCAGGCTGAGCTACGGGAAGTACGGAGGGATGTAGATGCGGTCGTTGAATGGGTGGCCACTTTGGAAGACTCGTCCACGGCCCGGGACGAAGAGATCTCTGCACTTCAACAAAAAATCATGTGGCTATTGTGGCTACGGGACCAGCAGCTGGACCTCCAGACACACTCAGAGGACCTGGAGAATAGGTTGAGGTGGAGTAACATCCGTATTCGTGCTGTCCTGACTGGAGCAGAGGAGGAAGATTTAGAAGGATATGTTCAAGACCTCTTCTGGGCTGTTTTGAACGCATCAAGAGAATCCTCCATCAAGATTGATTGTTGTCATTGAGTGGGCCCCCCTCACCAGCCAAATCATCCGCCTGCTGATATCCTGGTGTCTGTGCATGACTTCAAGGTGAAGGAGGAGATCCTCAAAGGGGCACACACCTGTCAACCCCTGCGATTTCCAGAGCACGCACCACAGCTCTTCCAGGATCTAGCGGCCAGTACCCTTCAAGTAATAAAAAACTTTTGTCCTGCAGACAGCCCCCTCCGATCGAAGGGTGTATCCTATTCCTAGGGGCACCCGTTCAGTCTCATTTTCCATCTCAAGGGGAAGCTACACCAAGTTCACTCCTTGGCCGAGGCCTGTAAGGTGCTTCACATAAACCTCAACGACCTGCATGCCCATCCAGGGGCTTCCGGGCCCAGATCTCCCGGTCCCTCAAGATGTGGCCCCTGGCATGGCTGGGGCCTTAAAAGCCTTTGCCCTGGCCCGGGGGCCATGATCAAAGAGCGTTTAGCTGTTCTCTGGACCCGCGCTGGCATGGAGGGGGACACTTTGGACTCTAATGACTGAGAGTAACGTATGTGTGGGTTTGTCTTCTTCCCTCCGGGGCCAGCGGGGGGACTGTTCACCTATGAATGGAGAGGTTCCTCACTCTCTTGGATGTCTCAATTTTTTCCTGGCCCTCTGTCGATGTGGACTCTAAGTGCTGGCCTATGTTGCTGGCTTATTGTTTGAGGGTTTGTTTATGTTGTTTTTGGGTGGGGGGACTTCTCTCTGATGAGCTATTTACCTATGGCCCTACGGTCTGGTTTGTCCCATTGCGCATGCAAGTGTGGCCCCTTCCAAGGCCTACACCTCTCTTTTGGAGTCTTAGCATACGACATAGCATACCGGGGCTCTCCTGGCCCCATGGAGGTCAAAGTAGTTAGCTATAATGTCTGAGGCCTCAGCAATCCTACACAATGGAGGGCAGTACTCTCCTTACTTGAACACTCCGGGGGGTGTATGTCTTCTTCAAGAAACCCATCTGCTCGACAAGGACACGCACCGTATGTGACACAGGGAGTTCCCCATACAGTTCTGGTCTTCAGGGACGAGCAAGAAAGGCGGGGTGGCTATTCTTTTCTCCAAACACTTTAGAGGTTCCATGGTGGGTTCTGTTGCAGAGATTAAGGGCCGCCTCTTGGCGCTGAGGCTTCAAATTGGCTCCTCCCTTCTTACATTGGCCTCAATTTACTCTCCAAATGAGCACCAAGAAGAGTACCTGACTGGGGCACTAGCTGAGGTACTCCATACGCCTGATTCATTGGTAGTAGTGGGCAGTGACTTGAATTTAGGTATGGACGCTGGGATAGACCGGTCCTACCCGAGGACTTCAGCCCTGTCGGGGAAGGGTTAGGAACACTGTTCCCTCTAGGGCGGGCGCGCACCTCCCCTGACGTCTGCGCGCACCACCTCACGGGGAGCGCGTACACAGGACGTCGCAAGAGAGAGTCGTGCCGCCGGCCGCTTTAAAGAGGCGAGCGGAGCGAACATGAGGCACTTTTTGTGCGGGTGGCGGCGGAGTGGGCGTGAGGAGTGCAGGTAAGGAGGCGGGGGGCTGGTGGGGTTTGTGGCGCTTGGGCTATGCGGGAGCGCGAGGCAGGCCTTTTGTTTAAGTATTGCTGTTAATCAGAGCCCCTTCAAGGGCTCCGATTAACAGCAATACTTAAACAAAAAGGCCACAGCGGCTGGGGAAACGAGCGGAACCAAAGGCATAAGGGGCACAATAACAAGGAAAAAAATGAGTGGCACAGAGGGAGTTTCATTCTCGCCGCAGCGAACACTGGTTGTCCGTGTCGCTTTGGTCTTGCGACTGCAGAAAGTACGTGTAATTTAAGCCACACCTGTCCTCCTCTTGCCTCATCCAAGTGGACGTTCTGCTTATATATAAAGGAAGAATTCTTGGTACTGGGGTCAGATAGTGATTCCTGCCCCAGCCCCACACCCCTGTGTGGGTGGGTGTGTTTTCTGGCTGCCGATATCTGTCCGAAAAATTGCGAGGACCTAGAAGAATAGAGTACCCATTGTCCTGATGAAGCCTATATCATCTGGCTGAAACGCGACCGCGACTGCGTCGACACCTTTTGCTTCAATTGGAGTCCCTTGTTTCGATGAAATAATTTGTTTGATTTTTTTCTGATTGGCACCTATGCAAATATAGACTGGGTTGATTTTGTAACCCCCAGGTGCTTTACTCTTGGGACTACCAGTGTGTTGTGCTCTCATGACATTACAAATGAAGTGGAGGCACTGATCTGAATTAGGATATATATATATATATTTTTTTATATATATTTTGTGTTTGGGGTACATAGAAACGTGATACCGTAAATGTGATGTATATTTGTATATATGTATATGTGATAGTTTGTAGATAGACTGTTGGTTGTTGTGCTTCCCTTGATGTTCGCTTATATGTGTGTTGATGAATTTTATATGTAATTCTTTCATGTTTAATTTCTGTTTCACAAGATAATTAATTGTTTCTTGTTTGAAAATTAAATTTGGATCAATCCCTTCGGTACCCTTTGTTGCTATTTTCTCATCTTAGGATGTCTCCTGCTCAGGTATGGGAGGGTTAAGTGGGCAGAACCCCTGACCATTTTTTTGCTAGACAGAGGGCAGAAAGGCACAAAAAACGAGTGGGACAGCGGGCAGAAAGGCACAAAAAACGAGTGGGACAGAGGGCAGAAAGGCACAAAAAAAGAGTAGGACAGAGGGCAGAAAGGCACAAAAAACGAGTAGGACAGAGGGCAGAAAGGCACAAAAAATTAGTAGGACAGAGGGCAGAAAGGCACAAAAAACGAGTGGGACAGAGAGCAGAAAGGCACAAAAAAATGAGTAGGACAGAGGGCAGAAAGGCACAAAAAACTAGGGAAAAACAAGTGGGACAGAGGGCAGAAAGGCATAAAAAACAAGTGGGACAGAGGGCAGAAAGGCACAAAAAACGAGTAGGACAGAGGGCAGAAAGGCACAAAAAACGAGTGGGACAGTGGGCAGAAAGTCACAAAAAACGAGTAGGAAAGAGGGCAGAATGGCACAAAAAACGAGGGAAAAATGAGTGGAACAGAGGGCAGAAGGGCACAAAAAACAAGGGGGAAATGAAGTGGAACAGAGGGCAGAAAGGCACACAATGCAAGGAAAACATAGGGCAGAAAGGCACAAACAACGAGTGGAACAGAGGGTAGAAAGGCACAAAATACGAGTGGAACAGAGGGTAGAAGGACACAAAAAACAAGGGGAACACAAAGAGGTACAGAGGGCAGAACGGCACAAAATACGAGTGGAATAGAGAGCAGAAAGGCACAAAAATCGAGTGGAATAGAGAGCAGAAGGGCACAAAAATACAAGGGGAAAACGAAGTGGAACAGAGGGCAGAAAGGCACAAAAAACTAGTGGAACAGAGGGCAGAAGGGCACAAAAAACGAGGGGAAAATGAGTGGAACAGAGGGCAGAAAGGCACAATAAAATGAGTGGAACAGAGGGCAGAAGGGCACAAAAGACAAGTGGAACAGAGGGCAGAAGGGCACAAAAAATGAGGGGAAATCAAAGTGGAACAGAGGGCTAAAAGGCTCAAAAAACGAGTGGAACAGAGGGCTAAAAGGCACACAAAATTTGTGGAACAGAGGGCAGAAAGGCACAAAAAACGAGTGGAACAGAGGGCAGAAGGGCACAAAAAATGAGGGGAAAACAAAGTGGAACATAGGGCAGAAAGTCACAAAATACGAGCGGAACATAGGGCAGAAAGGTACAAAAACGAGTGGAACAGAGGGCAGAAAGGCACAAAATACAAGTGGAACAGAGGGTAGAAGGGCACAAAAAACGAGTGGAACAGAGAGCAGAAGGGCACAAAAAAGAGGGGAAAATGAAGTGGAACAGAGGGCAGAAAGGCACAAAAAACAAGTGAAACAGAGTGCAGAAAGGCACAAAAAACTAGGGGAAAACGAGTGGAACAGAGGGCAGAAAGGCACAAAAAACGAGTGGAACAGAGGGCAGAAGGGCACAAAAAACGAGTGGAACAGAGGGCAGAAGGGCACAAAAAATGAGGGGAAAACAAAATGGAACAGAGGGCTAAAAGGCTCAAAAACGAGTGGAACAGAGGGCTAAAAGGCACAAAAAATGAGTGGAACATAGGGCAGGAGGGCACAAAAAATGAGTGGAACAGAGGGCAGAAGGGCACAAAAAATGAAGGGAAAACGAAGTGGAACATAGGGCAGAAAGGCACAAAATACGAGCGGAACATAGGGCAGAAAGGCACAAAAAACGAGTGGAACAGAGGACAGAATGGCACAAAATACAAGTGGAACAGAGGGCAGAAGGGCACAAAAAACTAGGGGAAAACGAAGTGGAACAGAGGGCAGAAAGGCACAAAAAATGAGGGGGAAAACGAGTGGCACAGAGGGCAGAAAGGCACAAAAAACGAGTGGAACAGATGGCAGAAAGGCACAAAAAACAAGGAAAATACGAGTGGAACAGAAGGCAAAAAAGGAACAAAAATGAGTGGCACAGAGGGCAGACGGGCACAAAAAACTAATGGCTCAGAGGCAAAATACAGAATACAGAAATATAGGGGCAGCTAAGAAAAGAAGGCAGAACGGGCAGAGAGGAACGGGGGCAGCGAGGGGAACAGGAGGGAAAACTGGGCAGAGACACGGGCAGCGAGGGGTACAGAAGGAAAGACCGGGCAGAGAGAGCACGGGACAGCGAGGGGAACAGAGGGAAGAAAAAGGGGCACGGACCACGTACAGACAGCGGGGAAGACAGACAACAGCAGTCAGAGACACACCAATGAAAATACAGGCAATACAATAAATTTGCAAACTGCCCTTGAGGCCCTTATTGTGGCTCTGTATGTGTGAAAATGCACCATCTTTTCACTTTTTAAAGTAAATGTTTTGAGTGCCATTTGGCGCCGCAGAAACGCGCGGTTTGGTTCCTGGCGCACATAGCCATGGTTGCAGCGCACAGAGACCCTCCACTGCCACACACAGAGGAAAAAAATTAGAGGGAACATTTGTTATGAATGGTTGGAGGACTGTGGGATTAGGGATGCATGCCGTGGCCTCTACCCCAATGACAGGGATTACACCCAGTACTCGGCGGCTCATAAGTCCTACGCACGCCTAGACCACTTTCTCATCACCTGGGCCGTGTGGGCATGTACACTGGCATCTACTACCGAAGCCCGGTCCCTTTCAGGCCACTCCCACATTACATTGACACTACGTTTGCCGCTCACTCCTTCTTCCCCCTCACACTGGCACCTGCGAGATTCCTTGCTGCACTCCCTGCAGGTGATACATTAAAAGATTACTTAGCACGATGATGGCTCTACGGCTTTAGTCTCCATTTGGGAGCTCTTAAGTTGGTCCTGAGAGGGTCCATAATCGCTAAGGCAGCCCACAACAAGACTAGGCAGGACAAACGAGCGGAACTCAAATCTAAAGTGACACCACAGCTCTTCCAGGATCTAGCGGCCAGTACCCTTCAAGTAATAAAAGACTTTTGTCCTGCAGAAAGCCCCCTCCGATCGAAGGGTGTATCCTATTCCTAGGGGCACCCGTTCAGTCTCATTTTCCATCTCAAGGGGAAGCTACACCAAGTTCACTCCTTGGCCGAGGCCTGTAAGGTGCTTCACATAAACCTCAACGACCTGCATGCCCATCCAGGGGCTTCCGGGCCCAGATCTCCCGGTCCCTCAAGATGCGGCCCCTGGCATGGCTGGGGCCTTAAAAGCCTTTGCCCTGGCCCGGGGGCCATGATCAAAGAGCGTTTAGCTGTTCTCTGGACCCGCGCTGGCATGGAGGGGGACACTTTGGACTCTAATGACTGAGAGTAACGTATGTGTGGGTTTGTCTTCTTCCCTCCGGGGCCAGCGGGGGGGACTGTTCACCTATGAATGGAGAGGTTCCTCACTCTCTTGGATGTCTCAATTTTTTCCTGGCCCTCTGTCGATGTGGACTCTAAGTGCTGGCCTATGTTGCTGGCTTATTGTTTGAGGGTTTGTTTATGTTGTTTTTGGGTGGGGGACTTCTCTCTGATGAGCTATTTACCTATGGCCCTACGGTCTGGTTTGTCCCATTGTGCATGCAAGTGTGGCCCCTTCCAAGGCCTACACCTCTCTTTTGGAGTCTTAGCATACGACATAGCATACCGGGGCTCTCCTGGCCCCATGGAGGTCAAAGTAGTTAGCTATAATGTCTGAGGCCTCAGCAATCCTACACAATGGAGGGCAGTACTCTCCTTACTTGAACACTCCGGGGGGGTGTATGTCTTCTTCAAGAAACCCATCTACTCGACAAGGACACGCACCGTATGTGACACAGGGAGTTCCCCATACAGTTCTGGTCTTCAGGGACGAGCAAGAAAGGCGGGGTGGCTATTCTTTTCTCCAAACACTTTAGAGGTTCCATGGTGGGTTCTGTTGCAGAGATTAAGGGCCGCCTCTTGGCGCTGAGGCTTCAAATTGGCTCCTCCCTTCTTACATTGGCCTCAATTTACTCTCCAAATGAGCACCAAGAAGAGTACCTGACTGGGGCACTAGCTGAGGTACTCCATACGCCCGATTCATTGGTAGTAGTGGGCAGTGACTTGAATTTAGGTATGGACGCTGGGATCGACCGGTCCTACCCGAGGACTTCAGCCCTGTCGGGGAAGGGTTAGGAACACTGTTCCCTCTAGGGCGGGCGCGCACCTCCCCTGACGTCTGCGCGCACCACCTCGCGGGGAGCGCGTACACAGGACGTCGCAAGAGAGAGTCGTGCCGCCGGCCGCTTTAAAGAGGCGAGCGGAGCGAACATGAGGCACTTTTTGTGCGGGTGGCGGCGGAGTGGGCGTGAGGAGTGCAGGTAAGGAGGCGGGGGGCTGGTGGGGTTTGTGGCGCTTGGGCTATGCGGGAGCGCGAGGCAGGCCTTTTGTTTAAGTATTGCTGTTAATCAGAGCCCCTTCAAGGGCTCCGATTAACAGCAATACTTAAACAAAAAGGCCACAGCGGCTGGGGAAACGAGCGGAACCAAAGGCAAAAGGGGCACAATAACAAGGAAAAAAATGAGTGGCACAGAGGGAGTTTCATTCTCGCCGCAGCGAACACTGGTTGTCCGTGTCGCTTTGGTCTTGCGACTGCAGAAAGTACGTGTAATTTAAGCCACACCTGTCCTCCTCTTGCCTCATCCAAGTGGACGTTCTGCTTATATATAAAGGAAGAATTCTTGGTACTGGGGTCAGATAGTGATTCCTGCCCCAGCCCCACACCCCTGTGTGGGTGGGTGTGTTTTCTGGCTGCCGATATCTGTCCGAAAAATTGCGAGGACCTAGAAGAATAGAGTACCCATTGTCCTGATGAAGCCTATATCATCTGGCTGAAACGCGACCGCGACTGCGTCGACACCTTTTGCTTCAATTGGAGTCCCTTGTTTCGATGAAATAATTTGTTTGATTTTTTTCTGATTGGCACCTATGCAAATATAGACTGGGTTGATTTTGTAACCCCCAGGTGCTTTACTCTTGGGACTACCAGTGTGTTGTGCTCTCATTACATTACAAATGAAGTGGAGGCACTGATCTGAATTAGGATATATATATATATATTTTTTTTATATATATTTTGTGTTTGGGGTACATAGAAACGTGATACCGTAAATGTGATGTATATTTGTATATATGTATATGTGATAGTTTGTAGATAGACTATTGGTTGTTGTGCTTCCCTTGATGTTCGCTTATATGTGTGTTGATGAATTTTATATGTAATTCTTTCATGTTTAATTTCTGTTTCACAAGATAATTAATTGTTTCTTGTTTGAAAATTAAATTTGGATCAATCCCTTCGGTACCCTTTGTTGCTATTTTCTCATCTTAGGATGTCTCCTGCTCAGGTATGGGAGGGTTAAGTGGGCAGAACCCCTGACCATTTTTTTGCTAGACAGAGGGCAGAAAGGCACAAAAAACTAGTGGGACAGCGGGCAGAAAGGCACAAAAAACGAGTGGGACAGAGGGCAGAAAGGCACAAAAAAAGAGTAGGACAGAGGGCAGAAAGGCACAAAAAACGAGTAGGACAGAGGGCAGAAAGGCACAAAAAATTAGTAGGACAGAGGGCAGAAAGGCACAAAAAACGAGTAGGACAGAGGGCAGAAAGGCACAAAAAACGAGTGGGACAGTGGGCAGAAAGTCACAAAAAACGAGTAGGAAAGAGGGCAGAATGGCACAAAAAACGAGGGAAAAATGAGTGGAACAGAGGGCAGAAGGGCACAAAAAACAAGGGGGAAAATGAAGTGGAACAGAGGGCAGAAAGGCACACAATGCAAGGAGAACATAGGGCAGAAAGGCACAAACAACGAGTGGAACAGAGGGTAGAAAGGCACAAAATACGAGTGGAACAGAGGGTAGAAGGACACAAAAAACAAGGGGAACACAAAGAGGAACAGAGGGCAGAATGGCACAAAATACGAGTGGAATAGAGAGCAGAAAGGCACAAAAATCGAGTGGAATAGAGAGCAGAAGGGCACAAAAATACAAGGGGAAAACGAAGTGGAACAGAGGGCAGAAAGGCACAAAAAACTAGTGGAACAGAGGGCAGAAGGGCACAAAAAACGAGGGGAAAATGAGTGGAACAGAGGGCAGAAAGGCACAAAAAAATGAGTGGAACAGAGGGCAGAAGGGCACAAAAGACAAGTGGAACAGAGGGCAGAAGGGCACAAAAAATGAGGGGAAATCAAAGTGGAACAGAGGGCTAAAAGGCTCAAAAAACGAGTGGAACAGAGGGCTAAAAGACACAAAAAATTTGTGGAACAGAGGGCAGAAAGGCACAAAAAACGAGTGGAACAGAGGGCAGAAGGGCACAAAAAATGAGGGGAAAACAAAGTGGAACATAGGGCAGAAAGTCACAAAATACGAGCGGAACATAGGGCAGAAAGGTACAAAAACGAGTGGAACAGAGGGCAGAAAGGCACAAAATACAAGTGGAACAGAGGGCAGAAGGGCACAAAAAACGAGGGGAAAACAAAGTGGAACAGAGGGCAGAAAGGCACAAAAAACAAGGGAAAAACGAAGTGGAACAGAGGGCAGAAAGGCTCAAAAATCGAGTGGAACAGAGAGCAGAAGGGCACAAAAAAGAGGGGGAAATGAAGTGGAACAGAGGGCAGAAAGGCACAAAAAACAAGTGAAACAGAGTGCAGAAAGGCACAAAAAACTAGGGGAAAAAGAGTGGAACAGAGGGCAGAAAGGCACAAAAAACGAGTGGAACAGAGGGCAGAAGGGCACAAAAAACGAGTGGAACAGAGGGCAGAAGGGCACAAAAAATGAGGGGAAAACAAAATGGAACAGAGGGCTAAAAGGCTCAAAAAACGAGTGGAACAGAGGGCTAAAAGGCACAAAAAATGAGTGGAACATAGGGCAGGAGGGCACAAAAAATGAGTGGAACGGAGGGCAGAAGGGCACAAAAAACGAAGGGAAAACGAAGTGGAACATAGGGCAGAAAGGCACAAAATACGAGCGGAACATAGGGCAGAAAGGCACAAAAAACTAGTGGAACAGAGGACAGAATGGCACAAAATACAAGTGGAACAGAGGGCAGAAGGGCACAAAAAACTAGGGGAAAACGAAGTGGAACAGAGGGCAGAAAGGCACAAAAAATGAGGGGGAAAACAAGTGGCACAGAGGGCAGAAAGGCACAAAAAACGAGTGGAACAGATGGCAGAAAGGCACAAAAAACAAGGAAAATACGAGTGGAACAGAAGGCAAAAAAGGCACAAAAATGAGTGGCACAGAGGGCAGACGGGCACAAAAAACTAATGGCTCAGAGGCAAAATACAGAATACAGAAATATAGGGGCAGCTAAGAAAAGAAGGCAGAACGGGCAGAGAGGAACGGGGGCAGCGAGGGGAACAGGAGGGAAAACTGGGCAGAGACACGGGCAGCGAGGGGTACAGAAGGAAAGACCGGGCAGAGAGAGCACGGGACAGCGAGGGGAACAGAGGGAAGAAAAAGGGGCACGGACCACGTACAGACAGCGGGGAAGACAGACAACAGCAGTCAGAGACACAACAATGAAAATACAGGCAATACAATAAATTTGCAAACTGCCCTTGAGGCCCTTATTGTGGCTCTGTATGTGTGAAAATGCACCATCTTTTCACTTTTTAAAGTAAATGTTTTGAGTGCCATTTGGCGCCGCAGAAACGCGCGGTTTGGTTCCTGGCGCACATAGCCATGGTTGCAGCGCACAGAGACCCTCCACTGCCACACACAGAGGAAAAAAATTAGAGGGAACATTTGTTATGAATGGTTGGAGGACTGTGGGATTAGGGATGCATGCCGTGGCCTCTACCCCAATGACAGGGATTACACCCAGTACTCGGCGGCTCATAAGTCCTACGCACGCCTAGACCACTTTCTCATCACCTGGGCAGTGTGGGCATGTACACTGGCATCTACTACCGAAGCCCGGTCCCTTTCGGACCACTCCCACATTACATTGACACTACGTTTGCCCCTCACTCCTTCTTCCCCCTCACACTGGCACCTGCGAGATTCCTTGCTGCACTCCCTGCAGGTGATACATTAAAAGATTACTTAGCACGATGATGGCTCTACGGCTTTAGTCTCCATTTGGGAGCTCTTAAGTTGGTCCTGAGAGGGTCCATAATCGCTAAGGCAGCCCACAACAAGACTAGGCAGGACAAACGAGCGGAACTCAAATCTAAAGTGAAAGAACTTGAGGCGATCCATAAGCGCATGGGTGCTTGGCGGGTCTGCGTCAACTGGAGAATGAGCTACTCCAGTTGAAACGCCTGGACTTGGACAGAGGTGAGTATGCGGTGATTCGGTTGAAACATAAGTTCTATATGGGATCTAACAAAGGCGGCCGCACGCTGGCACACTGCCTCCACAGTAAAAGACAGGCCCAGGCAGTTATGGCGGTGCGTAAGAACTGGGTTCCGAGATCACAGATGAAGCGGCCATAGCGGTGGCCTTTCAGACTTTCTACACAGATCTTTACTCCGCTGAGTCCTCACTCTTGGCAGACCCCTGTGACTATGTCAATGGGGTCAAGGTCAACCCGCCTCCGGCCAACGAGGCTGATAGCTTAGAGGCCCCGATAAGGATTGACTAGGTGATTTTGGCCATTGCCAGTCAGGTGGTTTTGAAGGCGCCAGGTCCAGTTGAGTTTAGTGCCCTGTTCTACAAGGCCTTCTGCGTGGAGTTGGCCCCCTGCTCACGCGCTTGTTTAATTAATTCGCTGAAACGGGCACCCTCATGGAGTCCATGTTACAGACAACAATTTCGGTCATCCCCAAGCCAGGGAAAGACCCTGCACTTTGCAGTTCCTACTGGCCGATCTCTTTACTTAACATTGGTGCAAATCTGTTCTCAAGCATCCTGGCCCACAGGCTAAACCCTCGGATGCCCGGTTTGATCGACCTGGTCAGTCAGGTTTCATTCCGAACAGGCAATGCAGAGACAATGCTAAAAGGCTATGTCACCTGATTGATAAGGTTCTGCGTTCCAAGGAAGAGGCACTCTTGCTAGCGGGTGATGCCGAAAAGGCATTTGACCGCATGCACTGGCCATACTTATTTGCCACTCTAGAATGTTTCGGCTTGGGCAAGAAATGTTGCAAATGGGTGGCATGCATTTACAGCAACCTGTGGGCTGCAGTAAGGGTGAATAGGGTTCTCTCATGCAGCTTTGCGGTAGGGAGAGGCACCAGACAGGGCTGCCCCCTCTCCCCCCTGCTCTTTGCTCTGTATATGGAGCCCTTTTCTCAGAGGCTCCGAGATAACCCACTAGCCCAGTGTGTTCCTTTTGGGGCAGACCCGCATTTGATCAGCCTCTACACTGATGAAGTAATTTTTTCGGTAGATCAACCCTTGACCTCCTTGCTGGTCATTGTAGATGACCTGCTTGCCTTCGGTCGGGTGTCAGGATTTAGGATGAACCTCCAGAAATTGCAGGTCCTCAACCTCACTGCAAAGCAAACAACGGTGGACACCTTACATGCCTAATTTGCTTTTGATTGGGTGTCTGATGGCTTAACATACCTGGGAGTGGTCCTTCATAAGAGCATGGGCAAGACTTCAGAAGTGAATTATGCTGCTTTACTCTCCCACTTCCGTAAAGATCTAACCCAGTTGCAATGTTTGCCTCTTTCGTGGCTTGGGAGACTTGCTGCGGTCAAATTGAATTTCCTACCGCGGGCTCTCTATCTTTTTCAAACCCTCCCCTTATAGCCTCCACCTCATGCGCTCTCACATATACAAAAGGAGATAGAGCGTTTCATTTGGGGTACCCCCCAGGTTGCAGACGTCTCTACTGCAACGTCGTAAACGGGTGGGTGGTCTTGCATTGCCAAACCTCACATGATACTTTCAAGCCTCACTCCTGCTTTTTCTCGTGGAATGGAACAGCCCAATGACGGAGAAGCACTGGGTTTTTATGGACCAGACAGTAGCTGGCCACCACATCTGGAGGGAAGCCAGGCTTCCTAGGGTATCTCAATCTTGGGGACTCTGCTCTTCGCTGGTCACTCTGCCCACCATGTTAGTTTGCAACAGAGTGTCCAAGTAGGCTCACCTTACAATGTTTCCTTCGCTATGTCCCCCATTTTTCTCAACCCTGAATTCCCACCAGGGATGAATAAGGGGTCGGGTTCGCGATGGTTAGCTGGCAGCTGCAAGCGTCTGGGGCACTTGTTTGATCTCCAGGGGCTTATCCCCTTCGAACAGCTTCGGGAAGATTATACTCTCACCGCTTCTGACTGCTACCTCCACGTGCAAATGCTACACTGGGTGTCTGGGTCTCTGGTTCGCCTTCTGCTTGTGAGACCAATGCTCCCGTTTGAACGGTGGTATATCTTTAAAAAAGATGATTGTAAACTTTTCTCAGGGATCTATAGGTTTCTTTCTCAGGGCCCGAGGGTAGTCGGGACGGCCGCACAACGGCGATAGGTGGCAGAACTTGGACAAACTCTGTCAGATAAAGAATGAGAAGATATTTTCTATAGGAGCCACCACGCCGCCCATTCCCTTGGACACACCAAAACAGCATTCAAAATTGTATCTTATTGGCACAACACCCCGGCATGATTACTTAAGTGGATCTCATGTTGCAATGGCCTCTGCTGGGGGGGCTGTGAGAGCCCGGGCGCCCTCAATCACCTTCTGTGGAACTGCCCGAAACTCACGAGATATTGGGACAAGATCCTCCATGAGATCGACAAAGCCTTCGACACTACCATCCCCAGGTTTCCGGCATACACTATCTTAGGACTGCCTAACACCATGACTTTTCCCTTGCGTTCTACCGGGGGCAGACAGATTGCCCTGGGGTTGAACACTGTGCAACAAGTGCTTTTAGCTAATTGGAAATCGGACACAATCCCGGACCATGCACAATGGCTTCACCAGTTGTGGTCCCTTTTGGGCATGGAGAGACACTCAATGGCTACCCGGGGGGGGGAAGGGGGGGATTCCAAATACGCTAAGATATGGGCTCCCTTTATTTCCATCCTCTCTACAGCGTTTCGGGAACTGACATGCCCTGTTTACTTCTGAATTTTTAAACGAATCCCTGAAAGTGAGGGGAATGGTTAATGCTTGACTGCGGCTGATGTGCTCTGGGGGCTGGGTAATTTTCATATCGGGCCACACCCATGCGTGTTTGTACGTTCTTTAGCTCACCAGGAGAGAGAGGGGGCTGGGGAAGTGGGAGGGTCCTGGGATTTGTATGTCAGTTTTGTTCATATTCTCTTTTTTTGACCCTTAACTTTCTTTTTTTTTGTTTAATAGATTCTTATTTAATTTTCAATTACAAAGAAATACAAGGGAAGAGTAAACGAAATCATCTATATGGTACATTATGAAAATATGAAAAAAGGGAACAAAAGAAAAATGTAATATGAACATAACATTGAAGAGAGAAAGAAAAAGTAAAGGGAGGGGAAAAGGAAAAAGAGAGAGAGGGAAAAGGGAGAAAGAGAAGAAGCAAGATAAGATAAGTTTAAAGAGGTATAGGAATAGAATACAAAAGAAAGAAGGAAGAAAAGAGAATGAAGAGTGAACATATGGCAGAAGGAGAAGATAAGAAGGATGAAAAGGGTAGCCAGAGTAGGTCAGATTTTACTTTTTGAGAAACAGAAATGGAGGATGCAGTAACAATTCTATGCTCATCACAGATCAAATTCCACCAGGTAGCTGAGGACAAAGTAGAATTATCTTTCCAGGATGATAAAATAACTTTAAAAGCTAATGCAATAAACAGATCAAATAATAAGGAAACAGGAGAAAATTCATCAATATCAGACGATAAAGAACCTAGAAATACATTTTGAAATGTTAGATTAAGGTCACATTTAAATATTGTCATGCATGTGGACCAAATATATTTCCAAAACAGAAAAAAATTAGAACAGTCAAACAGTAAATGCTTCAATGTACCTGGAACCGCAGAACAAGACCAGCATAAAGGAGATGAAGATGAGGAAAACTTGGAAATCCCAACCGGAGTTATAACAGCTCTACTATATATGAAATATAAAGACTGGGTAATACAAGCAGCAACAGAAGTTTTGAACAGTTTGGACCATAATTTATCCCAAGTAGTAACAGGAAAAGAACTCAACAAGTCCACTTCCCATGCAATTTCAGTGGAGGACTTAGGTCTCAGAATGACATTCGATAACAACAACTTATATACAAGGGCAGCTTTCGGTGTGTGTGTGTGTGTGTGTTAAATAAAGGATATAAAGGAGAAGAGGGAGTAAGGGATGGTGTAACATCTGGTAGAACAAAATTATGTAAATATTCCTGTAAAGTGTTGGTGATAATATTATGCTCAAGAATGCACGAATCTGGTAAATGGTATTGTGCTTGTAAAGTAGAAAAGGAGATAATGGAATTATGGGATAGCAATTGATGAACAAAGATAATTCCCTTCTCTTTCCAGAATTTGTAGTTAAAAGATTTACCTTTATATCTAAGGTGGTTATTGTGCCAGATAGTGGAGAGTAGGAAGCATTGAAAGGGAGAAAAATCATTTGAAAATATACTATATAGTAAAGTCTGAGAATATTTCAAAATTATGTTATCTTTTAGAAAAGTGCTGTTAGACATAAAGAACACATGCTGAAAAGGGAAATCTTTAAGCAAGGAGCGTTCAAAAACAATCCATCTGGGGATAGGTGTATCAGGAAAGTCATGGGATAATGCAAAGGCTTGCTTAATTAAAAAGGCAGAGTGATAAACTCTAAAATTAGGGAAAAGAACACCCCCTTCAGATTTGGGACGAATAAGTCTAACAAGCGCAATACGGGGGTGTTTGTTATTCCACAAAAATTTAGTGCATGTCGAATTAATCTGAGAAAAAAAGGAAATAGGAATTTGAAAAGGTAGCATAGACAAAGTGTAAAGTACGTGGGGGACAATCATCATTTTTATAGTGTCTAACCTACCCCACCAGGATAAGTGTAAGGGAGACCAGGTATGAAGAAGGGATTGTATCTTAGCAAGTAATGAAGAACACGTAAATTTAAGTGTGTCACAAAGTGAGGAGGAAAACCAAATACCAAGGTATTTAATTTTAGTGGGACACTAAGTAAAATCAGTATCATTGAACATAAATTGGTAACATATAGAATTTAAAGGTAATACCTCTGTCTTTGAAAGATTTAATTTATAACCAGAAACACTAGAATATAGGTGGACCTCATCTAAAAAAGGTGGAAGCGATTCTGTTGGATTGGACATGTAAATTAAAATATCATCTGCATAAGCAGATATCTTGGTTTCAATGGAGTTGTGAAGGAAGCCATAAATATGAGAATTATTACGAATACATTCCAAAAAAGGTTCGAGGCACAAAACAAAAAGTAAAGGTGAAAGCGGGCAACCTTGTCTTGTACCTCTAGATAGAGAAAAGAATTTTGAAAAGTGATTGTTCACAAAAATACTAGCTCGAGGACAAGAGTAAAGTAACTTAATGAATGAAATAAAATTGGGACCAAAACCAAACCATTGAAGAGTTTTGAACATAAATTGCCAATTGATGCGGTCAAATGCCTTCTCGGCGTCAAGTGAAAGTGCTGCAATGGGAGATTTATATTTTTTAGCATGTGAAAGAACATTCTCAAACATTCGTGCATTATCCGAGGCCAGTCTGCCTTTTATGAAGCCAACCCGATCAGTTTTAACTAATAATGGAAGAATAGTTTCAAGTCTTAATGCAAGAATGTTGGCGAAAATTTTACAATCATAATTAATTAAAGAAATGGGACGAAAATATTTACATTGGGAATGGTCTTTATCCGGTTTGGGGATAATAACAATTAGGGCATCCATAAAAGAACCCGAATCCTTAGCTTCTGTAATAAAAGAATTAAAAAGTGCTAAGAGATGAGGGACAAAAATAGAGGTAAAGGTAGAATAAAACTCAACAGATAAACCATCAGGACCGGGTGCTTTGGATTTATTTTTAAAGACTTAAGAGATTGAGTTATTTCCGAAGTAGTAATCTCTCTTTCAAGTGCATTGAATTCATCTGGCAGAGATGGGGGGGATGGAAGACCTGAAAAAAAGGTATTCAAATTCTGGTCAGTAGGATAGGTGTCATCAGAGTAAAGAGATCGATAAAACTCATGAAAAACCTGTGCAATATCTTTATCCGATGACACCAATTTTTTAGTCGAGTCATTATAAATAGGACCAACATTTTTACGTTCAGATTTAATTTTCAAATAGTTGGCAAGCATTACCCGCTTTGTTTTGACCACCATGATATTTAGATTTGCTTTTGAGCAGAATGTTACAAGCTTCAATTGTTGCTAATTTGTTTAAGTCAGATTTAGCCTTTATTAAGTCCTGGAGAGTGGAAGGCGATTTGGAGGAAAAATACTTATGTTCTAGTGCTTTAAGTTGAAGTAATTGGTCAGTATTTTTTTTACGCATATCTTTCTTTCTCGTTGAGACATAGGAAATGGTAAAGGCACGAAAAGAGGGTTTAAAGGCGTCCCAGTTGTTAGGAACAGAGGTATCCAGAGGGTTATTAAAATTAAAAAATGTATTAATAAATTTGTTGGCATCTTTAACATAAGCAGTGTCAGATAACAAAAAATTATTACGTTTCCAACGACTAAATTGGGTGGCAGTAAGTGAAAGGTCTAGGACAGCTTGAACAGGGGCATGATCAGAGATAAATATGGAACCTATTTCTGAATATTGAATAGTTGGGAACAGGGGTTTACTAACTAAAATATATTTGAATTCTAGAGCGAGTTTGGTGAACATTGGAGAAAAAAGTATATTCAAGTAAGTCGGGGTTACATGTTTTCCACACATCATATAATGGACGGGAAGTGATGGCAGACTGAAATGCTTTGTGGGATCGATCAGGATTAAATTTACATTCAGACAAACGATCAGAAAAAGGATCTAACCATTGGTTAAGATCACCAGCAACAACATTGTTAGGGCAATCTATAGAGGATATTAGGATTTTAACGTCATTCCAAAATTTAGAGTCTGGTTTAACAGGACCATAAATGTTCAGCAGAACCAGACCCTTAACTTTCTTTAATGCAGACTTTTGTGCCCTGGGCATGTTACAATGAGTAGTTGGCCAATTGAGTACCAGTGGGCTCAGCTCGCTGCTGGCCCTTTCCACCGTTCCTTCCCCAGGGACCGGGAAGGGTTGTAGGCGGAATGCTGTGTAAACTGTCTACCTGTCCAGCCTATAATTCCGTGTCTCCTATGGGTTCTCATGTCATTTTATTACTGGGTCGCTGGGTTGTAGGCACCGATGCTCTGTACTGCTATGATATGAGTAATGCTAATAAAATTTAATTAGTTCTAAAACTGCGTGTTTCAACTCAAATTTTCGGCTAACTGTAACATCCTTTTAACCGTTGTTATTTGAACTGCTAGGGTTTTTTTTTAATGTAAAGTAACATATCATCGTAAATCCAAACTATAATGCCACTTTAACCTTTTTATATACACAAATAACTTACTAAAGTAGAATATGGGGCAATCAATCAATCAATCAATCAATCAATCTATTTGTAGAGCGCGCTATTTACCCGTGAGGGTCTCAAGGCGCTGGGGGGGGGGAAGCTTCACTACTGTTCGAAGAGCCAGGTCTTGAGGAGTCTTCTGAAGGCGAGTAGGTCTTCGGTCTGCCGTAGGTGGGTAGGAAGGGTGTTCCAGGCCTTGGCAGCGAGGTGGGAGAAGGATTTGCCGCCTGAGGTTGTTCGTTGAATGTGGGGGACAGCGGCGAGGGCGAGGCTGGCAGAGCGGAGCTGGCGGCGAGGGGTGTGGAAGCTGAGTCTGCTGTTCAGGTAGGCTGGTCCGGCGTTGTGGAGTGCTTTGTGTGCGTGGGTGAGGAGTTTGAAGGTGATCCTCTTGTCGACGAGGAGCCAGTGTACGTTTCTCAGGTGGGGGGTGGTGTGGCTGCGGCGGGGGACGTTGATGATCAGTCGGGCGGTGGCATTTTGGATGCGCTGTAGTCGTCGTAGGTGTTTGGCTGGGATTCCGGCGTACAGTGCGTTGCCATAGTCTAGCCTGCTGCTGACGAGGGCCTGTGTCACCGTTCTTCTTGTTTCAGTCGGGATCCACTTGTAGATCCTGCGGAGCATGCGGAGGGTGTTGTAGCAGGAGGAGGAGACGGCGTTGACCTGTTTGGACATGGAGAGGGAGGGGTCGAGGATGAATCCAAGATTGCGTGCGTGGTCGGTGGGTGTCAGTGCTGTCCCCAGAGTAGTTGGCCAGCAGGAATCGTCCCAGGCTGAGGGGTTGTGTCCACGGATGAGGACCTCCGTCTTGTCCGAGTTCAGTTTCAGACGGCTGCTCCTCATCCAGTCTGTGATGGCCTTCATTCCGTCGTGGATGTTGGTTTTGGCGGTGCGTGGGTCCTTGGTGAGGGAGAGGATGAGCTGAGTGTCGTCAGCGTAGGAGATGATGTTGAGGTTGTGGTGGCGGGCCACTTGTGCGAGGGGGGCCATGTAGATGTTGAACGGCGTCGGGCTGAGGGAGGAGCCCTGGGGGACGCCGCAGATGATGTCGGTGGCTTCGGATCGGAAAGGTGGGAGGCGGACGCTCTGGGATCTGTCGGAGAGGAAGGATGTGGTCCAGTCGAGGGCCTTCTCTTGGATACCGGCTTCTTGGAGGCGTGTTTTTAGAGTGCGATGGCGAAGGCGGCCGAGAGGTCAAGGAGTATAAGGGCAGATGTTTCGCCGTTGTCTAATTGGTCCCTGATGTCGTCTGTGGCGGCGATGAGGGCTGTCTCGGTGCTGTGGTTTCGTCTGAAACAGGATTGGGACGGGTCCAGGATGCTGTTGTCTTCGAGGTGGCGGGTCAGTTGCATGTTGACGATTTTCTCGATGACCTTCGCCGGGAACAGGAGCAGGGAGATGGGCTGGAAGTTATTGAGGTCCGTGGGGTCCGCCTTGGGCTTTTTGAGGAGCGCGTTGATTTCGGTGTGCTTCCAGCTTTCCGGGAATGTCGCTGTTTTGAAGGAGATGTTGATGATCTTCCGTAGTTGGGGTGCGATGGCTGCGTCTGCCTTTTTAAATATTTGGTGTGGGCACGGGTCTGTCGGTGATCCTGAGTGGATGGAGTTCATGACCTTGCGTGTCTCGACGTCGCTGACGTTGGACCAGGAGGTCAGGCGGTTGGTGCTGTTGGTAATCGGGAGAGGGGTGGAGTCTGGCGTGGTCGGGTCGGTCGTGGTGTTGAAGCTTTCGTGGATGTCGGCGATCTTGCGGTGGAAGAAGATGGCCAGTGAGTCGCACAGTTCCTGTGAGGGCGGGATGTCGTTGGTGTTGGCGCTGGGGTTGGAGAGTTCTTTTACAATGCGGAAGAGCTCTTTGCTGTCGTGTGCGTTGTTATCCAGGCGGTCTTTGAAGGAGGATCTCTTGGCTGATCTGATGAGGTGGTGGTGTCTGAGGGTGGCGTCCTTGAGGGCTGCGTGGTTGTCCGGTGTAGGTTCGTGGAGCCATTTCTTCTCCAGTTTCCGGCGTGCGAGCTTGGAGGCCAGGAGCTCGTCGGTGAACCAGGTGGCTCTCTTGCTGGCATGGTTGTTGGAGGGTTTCTTCAGTGGGGCGAGGGTGTTGGCACAGTCATTGATCCATTGTCTGAGGTTGCGGGCTGCGGCATCTGGGTTGGTGGGGTCGGTGGGTGGGTTCTTGGAGAGGGTGGTGATCAGCTGATCTTCGGTGATTTTGCTCCAGCAGGGGCGAGACAGCTGTTGGGTGCGATGGTGCGTGCTTGGTTTTTTGAAGGTGAAGTGAATGCAGCGGTGGTCGGTCCAGTGGGGTTCGGTCGTGTGGTCGAAGGTGACGTGGGTGCTTGTGAAAAAGATGGCGTTCAGAGTGTGACCGGCAGCGTGGGTGGGAGTGGTGACGAGTTGTCTGAGGCCGAGGTTGGCGAGGTTGTTGATCAGCGTGGAGGAGTTGGCATTGTTGTTCTTCTCGAGGTGGAAGTTCAGGTCCCCGAGGAGGATGTAGTCCGTGGAGGCGAGTGCGTGGGTGCTGGCGAGGTAGGCGATTGAGTCGCTGAAGCGGGCCCAGGATCCGGGGGGTCTGTAGATGAGAGTTCCTCTGAGGGTGGTGTTGGGGTCAGTGTGGATCCGGAAGTGCAGGTGTTCGGCGGTGTTGAGGGAGTCGTCTGCGTGGGTGCTGACCATGAGGCTGGACTTGTGGATGATGGCTATTCCTCCTCCGATGCCGTTGGCGCGGTCCCTGCGGGTGATCTTGTATCCGTCTGGGATGGCTACGGCGATGTCTGGCGCAGAGGAGTCGTTCCACCACGTCTCGGTCAGGAAGGTTACGTCCGGGCCTGTGGTGTCGAGCAGGTCCCAGAGCTCGATGGCGTGTTTGCGTGCGGAGCGGGTGTTGAGGAGTATGCAGCGGAGGTGGTTGGGTCTGGTTCTTGGTGGTTTGATGGTTCTGTCGCAGGTGAATCTGCAGCTGCGGCAGGAGAAGGGTCCGTGGGTGTGTTTCGGGGCGGCCTGGTTGCAGCGTTGGTCTCGGCAGTGTTGAGAGCGTGGAGGGAGTCTGCGTCGTAGCTGAGTCTGAGTCGGGTGCGGTGGGGGCGCGGGGACCAGGTGTTCTGGCACTGGGCACGGTCCAGGAGCGGACGGGCGCCGACGGGCTTGCCTTAGGTGCGCCAGCGAATGGGATTGCAGGTGGGCGGGGTCGCATGGCGCAGCGGCGGGAAAAAATGGGCGGGGGCCGCGGGAGAACTGGGCACAGGAAGGAAAAACAAGTTTAGGCAAGAAAACAAGTACAGGCACAGAGGAATAAAAACAAGTCTGGGCAAGAGAGCAAGTTAGGCACAGAGGAATAAAAACAAGTCTGGGCAAAAAAGCAAGTACATGCACAGGGGAATAAAAACAAGTCTGGGCAAGAAAGCAAGTACAGGCACAGGAGAATAAAAAGAAGTCTGGGCAAGAAACCAAGTAACAGCACAGGGGAATAAAAACAAGTCTGGGCAAGAAAGCAAATAAGGCACAGGGGAAAAATACAAGATTAGGCAAAAACAATGCAGGCAGAGCAGTGCAGCAGTGTGGGGAGCGACCTGCCTGCGAGCAGGGTCATAGGTCGCTCCTTTCACCGCTGCGCGGCTTCCATTTGAGGGGATGTGGGAGAGAGGAGCAGCTGGGAGGCGGGAGCGGGGTGGCGAATGGGATTGCAGGTGGGCGGGGCCGCAGGGACGCAGCGGCGGGAAAAACGGGCGGGGCCACGGGAGAACTGGGCACAGGAAGGAAAAACAAGTTTAGGCAAGAAAACAAGTACAGGCACAGAGGAATAAAAACAAGTCTGGGCAAGAGAGCAAGTTAGGCACAGGGGAATAAAAAAAGTCTGGGCAAAAAAGCAAGTACAGGCACAGGGGAATAAAAAAAAGACTGGGCAAGAAAGCAAGTACAGGCACAGGGGAATAAAAACAAGTCTGGGCAAGAAAGCAAGTTAGGCACAGGGGAAAAATACAAGATTAGGCAAAAATAATGCAGGCAGAGCCGTGCAGCAGTGTGGGGAGCGACCTGCCTGCGAGCAGGGTCATAGGTCGCTCCTTTCACCGCTGCGCGGCTTCCATATGAGGGTATGTGGGAGGGAGGAGCAGCTGGGAGGCGGGATCGGGGCGGCGAATGGGATTGCAGGTGGGCGGGCCGCAGGGACACAGCGGCGGGAAAAACGGGCGGGGGCCGCGGGAGAACTGGGCACAGGAAGGAAAAACTAGTTTAGGCAAGAAAACAAGTACAGGCACAGAGGAATAAAAATAGGTCTGGGCAAGAGAGCAAGTTAGGCACAGGGGAATAAAAAAAAGTCTGGGCAAAAAAGCAAGTACAGGCCCAGGGGAATAAAAACAAGTCTGGGCAAGAAAGCAAGTACAGGCACAGGGGAATAAAAACAAGTCTGGGCAAGAAACCAAGTACAGGCACAGGGGAATAAAAACAAGTCTGTTCAAGAAAGCAAGTTAGGCACAGGGGAAAAATACAAGATTAGGCAAAAACAATGCAGGCAGAGCCGTGCAGCAGTGTGGGGAGCGACCTGCCTGCGAGCAGGGTCATAGGTCGCTCCTTTCACCGCTGCGCGGCTTCCATATGAGGGGATGTGGGAGGGAGGAGCAGCTGGGAGGCGGGAGCGGGAAGGCGAATGGGATTGCAGGTGGGCGGGGCAGCAGGGATGCAGCAGCGGGAAAAACGGGCGGGGGCCGTGGGAGAACTGGCCACAGGAAGGAAAAACAAGTTTAGGCAAGAAAACAAGTACAGGCACAGAGGAATAAAAACAAGTCTGGGCAAGAGAGCAAGTTAGGCACAGGGGAATAAAAACAAGTCTGGGTAAAAAAGCAAGTACAGGCACAGGGGAATAAAAACAAGTCTGGGCAAGAAAGCAAGTAAAGGCTCAGGGGAATAAAAACAAGTCTGGGCTAGAAACCAAGTACAGGCACAGGGGAATAAAAACAAGTCTGGGCAAGAAAGTAAGTTAGGCACAGGGGAAAAATACAAGATTAGGCAAAAACAATGCAGGCCGAGCCGTGCAGCAGTGTGGGGAGGGACCTGCCTGCGAGCAGGGTCATAGGTCACTCCTTTCACTGCTGCGTGGCTTCCATATGAGGGGATGTGGGAGGGAGGAGCAGCTGGGAGGTGGGAGCGGGGCGGCGAATGGTATTGCAGGTGGGCGTGGCCGCAGGGACGCAGCAGCGGGAAAAACGGGCGGGGGCCACGGGAGAACTGGGCACAGGAAGGAAAAGCAAGTTTAGGCAAGAAAACAAGTACAGGCACAGAGGAATAAAAACAAGTCTGGGCAAGAGAGCAAGTTAGGCACAGGGGATAATAACAAGTCTGGCCAAAAAAAGCAAGTACAGGCACAGGGGAATAAAAACAAGTCTGGGCAAGAAAGCAAGTACAGGCACAGGGGAATAAAAACAAGTCTGGGCAAGAAACCAAGTACAGGCATAGGGGAATAAAAACAAGTCTGGGCAAGAAAGCAAGTTAGGCACAGGGGAAAAATACAAGATTAGGCAAAAACAATGCAGGCAGAGCCGTGCAGCAGTGTGGGGAGCGACCTGCCTGCGAGCAGGGTCATAGGTCGCTCCTTTCACCGCTGCGCGGCTTCCATATGAGGGGATGTGGGAGGGAGGAGCAGCTGGGAGGCGGGAGCGGGAAGGCGAATGGGATTGCAGGTGGGCGGGGCAGCAGGTACGCAGCAGCGGGAAAAACGGGCGGGGGCAGCGGGAGAACTGGCCACAGGAAGGAAAAACAAGTTTAGGCAAGAAAACAAGTACAGGCACAGAGGAATAAAAACAAGTCTGGGCAAGAGAGCAAGTTAGTCACAGGGGAATAAAAACAAGTCTGGGCAAAAAAGCAAGTACAGGCACAGGGGAATAAAAAAAAGACTGGGCAAGAAAGCAAGTACAGGCACAGGGGAATAAAAACAAGTCTGGGCAAGAAAGCAAGTTAGGCACAGGGGAAAAATACAAGATTAGGCAAAAATAATGCAGGCAGAGCCGTGCAGCAGTGTGGGGAGCGACCTGCCTGCGAGCAGGGTCATAGGTCGCTCCTTTCACCGCTGCGCGGCTTCCATATAAGGGTATGTGGGAGGGAGGAGCAGCTGGGAGGCGGGAGCGGGGTGGCGAATGGTATTGCAGGTGGGCGTGGCCGCAGGGACGCAGCAGCGGGAAAAACGGGCGGGGGCCACGGGAGAACTGGGCACAGGAAGGAAAAGCAAGTTTAGGCAAGAAAACAAGTACAGGCACAGAGGAATAAAAACTAGTCTGGGCAAGAGAGCAAGTTAGGCACAGGGGATAATAACAAGTCTGGCCAAAAAAAGCAAGTACAGGCACAGGGGAATAAAAACAAGTCTGGGCAAGAAAGCAAGTACAGGCACAGGGGAATAAAAACAAGTCTGGGCTAGAAACCAAGTACAGGCACAGGGGAATAAAAACAAGTCTGGGCAAGAAAGTAAGTTAGGCACAGGGGAAAAATACAAGATTAGGCAAAAACGATGCAGGCAGAGCCGTGCAGCAGTGTGGGGAGCGACCTGCCTGCGAGCAGGGTCATAGGTCGCTCCTTTCACTGCTGCGCGGCTTCCATATGAGGGGATGTGGGAGGGAGGAGCAGCTGGGAGGCGGGAGCGGGGTGGCGAATGGGATTGCAGGTGGGCGGGGCAGCAGGGACGCAGCAGTGGGAAAAATGGGCGCGGGCTGCGGGAGAACTGGCCACAGGAAGGAAAAACAAGTTTAGGCAAGAAAACAAGTACAGGCACAGAGGAATAAAAACAAGTCTGGGCAAGAGAGCAAGTTAGGCACAGGGGAATAAAAACAAGTCTGGGTAAAAAAGCAAGTACAGGCACAGGGGAATAAAAACAAGTCTGGGCAAGAAAGCAAGTAAAGGCTCAGGGGAATAAAAACAAGTCTGGGCTAGAAACCAAGTACAGGCACAGGGGAATAAAAACAAGTCTGGGCAAGAAAGTAAGTTAGGCACAGGGGAAAAATACAAGATTAGGCAAAAACGATGCAGGCAGAGCCGTGCAGCAGTGTGGGGAGGGACCTGCCTGCGAGCAGGGTCATAGGTCACTCCTTTCACTGCTGCGTGGCTTCCATATGAGGGGATGTGGGAGGGAGGAGCAGCTGGGAGGCGGGAGCGGGGCGGCGAATGGTATTGCAGGTGGGCGTGGCCGCAGGGACGCAGCAGCGGGAAAAACGGGCGGGGGCCACGGGAGAACTGGGCACAGGAAGGAAAAGCAAGTTTAGGCAAGAAAACAAGTACAGGCACAGAGGAATAAAAACAAGTCTGTGCAAGAGAGCAAGTTAGGCACAGGGGATAATAACAAGTCTGGCCAAAAAAAGCAAGTACAGGCACAGGGGAATAAAAACAAGTCTGGGCAAGAAAGCAAGTACAGGCACAGGGGAATAAAAACAAGTCTGGGCAAGAAACCAAGTACAGGCATAGGGGAATAAAAACAAGTCTGGGCAAGAAAGCAAGTTAGGCACAGGGGAAAAATACAAGATTAGGCAAAAACAATGCAGGCAGAGCCGTGCAGCAGCGTGGGGAGGGAACTGCCTGCGAGCAGGGTCATAGGCAGACTTTGGTATCTCCATTTCTTCCTCCTCATTATATTTTTTGTAATGTTATTCTGTGTTTCTCTCCTTTTTTTCCAGTAATTCTAAGCTCTTTACACTCGTGTTTACATTGCCATTGAAACTAGTACTTCAGCACATGTTCTTGGGAAATTGCCTCGAAATAGATGCTTTCAAGTAGATTGATGTTTTCTGTACCCTGCTCACAAGGCAGTTCCTCATCTATGTGTTAAGTGTTCTTGATCGGACATAATTACATTAAGTTGGAGTGTTTGTTTCTTAGTAGTGTCTTGTTGTGGAGCAGGCTGTGATGACTGCTCTCATGTTAGATTTTTAAGTAAACATGAAATGTCCCTACATCTGGCTGACCTATTACTTCATATAGATTAAATTGACGATTGATACACGTTTTTAAATCCGTCGCTTGAAGTAGTGATTGTCTAACACAAAACAGGGCAACCCACTATTCCCCAAGGAAATGGGTACAATTAATTGAAAAGACAATAATCCTTGAGGATTCATTCATCAAAATTATTTTTGGTTTTTTAAATATCGTCATATACATGAACGACAACTTCAGTATAACACAAGGCAAGGTTGTTGTTTGATAATATTTCTTTATATCAAAACATTTTATTCATTTTTTCATATTTTTTCAGAAATTGAATTCGATAATGTACAACATAGATAAATATATATATATATACAAATTCAAAAAATTCAAAAAATGGCAACCAAAAACTGCTATTATGGTGTTTCTGTATCTAAAGCAGTATCATATACCCTTTGTACATTCGTATGGACCAAAGACCATGTATCACCATACAATATCAAGAGTTTACACAATTTCCATTTCTTCTGTTGTGTCGTGAATGTACTTATACAACCAACAAAGGGTATATTGGCGTCGATGTTTCGGTCTTCCCCACAATTAATTATACGAGACCATCTTCAGGACGAAGAGGTTGCACTTCACCTATTACAAAACATAGTATACATTCAGTATATACATTCTTCACCGAATTATGTACATATTCCTCAACCTACACCAAGTGTATATACATGTTCGTCTGCCTACGCCAAACCAAAACAAGGTGAAACCGCTAACACCAAATGTGTGAAAACCACCATAGTGCTACAGTCACAACCAACACCACACCGTGTGGAAAATCAATATACATATGTACCAATACTCACTCCAACACCAAGTCGGGAGCTTCAATAATTTGTTTTCTAATAACGAAATAGAAAATAGAAAATAGAACACGACTCAAACCACAATTACCTATATAAGAGCCTATGAGTTGATACAGCTATTCATACTCTGTCTCTCACCTCTTGACGGTATAACTTTCACCAATAGTCCTCCGTAATCAGTAAACCTCCTCAATTAGATCTCTAGAGTAAGAACCAAGACAAAACAGGGGGCCTCTCATTTAGTACTCTCGTTCCGATAACGTGTACACATTACCAAATCCGAATACAACCACATTCCTACATTGTACACAATGCGGCAACTCCCAAACTGTCAGTCATCCGGCATTTGGCTTCCAAACATTTTCGGAAGCCGCGCTTTGTTCGTATAACCTATAACCTTGTTTGTAACGTCAAGAACGTGCAAGCCATCCTGGCGGCCATCTTAGACGTTCTTGAGTGCCCTTAAAAACAGCATATACTTCTCCATCTACGCTGGAGTCCTAGATGTCCAAAATCACTCCTGGTTAATACAGAGATATAGATATATATTAAAGACACTGGCCATCTTAACATTTGGACACAATCACAGTAAAATCAATCCAACAGACTGTATATATACACATATGCATTCGACAGGCACTCTTGTGGTGGTTATACATCAGACCCTATTTACAGCAATGTTCCTTTCACTGATCCCAGGTACGGGAGGAGATATAACCCCTATTGATATATAGGTCCTAATCACAAAGTTGCTAATGTCTGCCATTCTATAAATTGATTCAGACCGTTTTCAATACTTCTGGCCAACCAGATCCACTTGTTTTCCTTTAACGTGAGCAGACGATCAACATCATGTCTACGTTTAGATTTCTTTACCACATCCAGAACAAACCAATTCATTTCCATCGGATCATGTGCCTTTTCAAGATAATGTTCTACCAGGGGAGCAGTTGTAATTTTACACCTAATAAGAGACTGGTGTTGCATTATTCTTTTTTTCACCTCTTGTGTTGTTTTTCCTATATATTTCAAGGAGCAAGGGCATTGTATACAGTACACAACATTTTTAGTTAGACAGTTGGAATGTTGTTTAAAAAACCATTCTTTTTCATTTAATACACATGATTTCACAGTTGTTGTAGTTGAACATGCATTGCATTGACCACAAGGATAATGGCCAAGTACCGGTGGTAAACCACAGATGTTTTGTAGTGTTACTTGAATGGGTTCCTTATAAGCTCTGACCAGCCGGTCCCTTAGGTTCATACCTCTTTTGAAAGCAAACCTCGGATATTGAAGTTGGGGCTCCACTTTCTGCATCAGATGCCAGTTCTTACAAATTACTTTTTTAATAGTGTTCGATTCAGTACCAAACGTAGTAACACATGTAATTGAATCTGATGTATCTTTTGGTCTATCTTTAGTTTGTAAAAGGGCCTCACGGTCATAATACCAGTATATGCTGTTTTTAAGGGCACTCAAGGACGTCTAAGATGGCCGCCACGATGGCTTGCACGTTCTTGACGTTACAAACAAGGTTATAGGTTATACGAACAAAGCGCGGCTTCCGCAAATGTTTGGAAGCCGAATGCCGGATGACTGACCGTTTGGGAGTTGCCGAATTGTGTACAAGGTAGGAATGTGGTTGTATTCGGATTTGGTAATGTGTACACGTTATCGGAACGAGAGTACTAAATGAGAGGCCCCCTGTTTTGTCTTGGTTCTTACTCTAGAGATCTAATTGAGGAGGTTTACTGATTACGGAGGACTATTGGTGAAAGTTATACCGTCAAGAGGTGAGAGACAGAGTATGAATAGCTGTATCAACTCACAGGCTCTTATATAGGTAATTGTGGTTTGAGTCGTGTTCTATTTTCTATTTTCTATTTCATTATTAGAAAACAAATTATTGAAGCTCCCAACTTGGTGTTGGAGTGAGTATTGGTACATATGTATATTGATTTTCCACACGGTGTGGTGTTGGTTGTGACTGGAGCACTATGGTGGTTTTCACACATTTGGTGTTAGTGGTTTCACCCTGTTTTGGTTTGGCGTAGGCAGACGAACATGTATGTACACTTGGTGTAGGTTGAGGAATATGTACACAATTTGGTGAAGAATGTATATACTGAATGTATACTATGTTTTGTAATAGGTGAAGTGCAACCTCTTCGTCCTGAAGATGGTCTTGTATAATTAATTGTGGGGAAGACCGAAACGTTGACGCCAATATACCCTTTGTTGGTTGTATAAGTACATTCACGACACAACAGAAGAAATGGAAATCGTGTAAAATCTTGATATTGTATGGTGATACATGGTCTTTGGTCCATACGAATGTACAAAGGGTATATGATACTGCTTTAGATACAGAAACACCATAATAGCAGTTTTTGGTTGCCATTTTTTGAATTTTTTGAATTTGTATATATATATATATATTTATCTATGTTGTACATTATCGAATTCAATTTCTGAAAAAATATGAAAAAATGAATAAAATGTTTTGATATAAAGAAATATTATCAAACAACAACCTTGCTTTTTGTTATACTGAAGTTGTCGTTCATGTATATGACGATATTTAATATAACAAAAATAATTTTGATGAATGAATCCTCAAGGATTATTGTCTTTTCAATTGAAGTAGTGATTGGCCACAATCAATATTGCGTTTGTATTTTCCTTGAATTCGTAAGCCACATTCAAATTTGCAGTTGACGAGAATCCTGAAATAACGCTATTGCAGGATTTTCCCATTGTACATGTTAATTTTATTTAACTTTAGCAACCCACTAACATTCCAACTTCAGAGATGTTATTTCAGTGTCCATAGATGTGCTTTTTATAATTTCTCTCAGATATTAAAAGAAAATGTTTTGGTAAAGGAATATTGGTGTTCATTTTTAGTGATACTTTTACTTTTATAGATAGATTTACTTTTATAAATTGGGTCATTTTTGTTCATTTTCTCCAAAATAGGTTTTGTTTTAGAGATTTTCCCTATTCCATTTCCCTTGTGCCATTAACTTCCGTTCCCCTCATTCAGGACGGTTGTTAACCTCATCACTGTGGCGCGAATTCCGCCGCAGTGCTGAACATTCCGATTGCGGGCGTGGTCATGGCGGCTCCCGGCCATCATCAGCACACGCCCACCATGACTCATGACGGCCGGGAGTCGTCATGAGCATCGAAGAGGTTAACACCTGTGCTGCTTACTGGCTCCCTTTGTTTTGTTATGTGTATTAGTATAGCATGCAACTCACCTGTAGGAGTATCCTCGCGCTAAAGCCGGAGCTGTGTGGACCTATCCAGAGTTGGAGATAGGTGAAGAGCCAGGTTTTCAGTTTCTTGCGGAATCAGGAACAGGTCATTTTTGGGCTTTAGGAGCGTAGTAGGAGAAAGCACAGCAAGCGGATCTGGTTCTACATATGCAGGGGATGTGAATGTGTAGGAGTCCAGCTCAGTGGAGGCGTCTGTTAGGTTTGCGTAAGTTTTTGAGATAGTTGAGGTATGTAGGGCCAATGTTGTGTAAAGCTTTGTGTGTGATTGTGTGCTTGTTTGTGAATTGGGAGCTAGTGGAGTTCTTTTAGGGGTGGGATGATGTGAGTGCATGGTGGGAGGTTGAGAGTGAGCCTAGCCGCAGATATTTGTATGGTCTAGAGTCGTCTGGAACTCCCTCCCCTTGCTTGCTTTTATGTTGGTTCCATTTAGTGGGATTTTTTATACTTTATTTATGATTAGCTAACATAAGTATACAATAGAATGTGTTCTCCAGGGAAACCAAAGAACGTTGTTCTGCACTTCCAGCTAAGAGGCACCTACTGCTTAAGTCTCATGCATATCACACACCAGACAACACACTTTTAAATGTATAGCTAAATATGTCCCACACTCGAGAATCATGAACAAAGGCAGTTGGAATGTATGTTTCCAGACTGGGAGCTTGGAACTACACATACTGTCTCAGAGGGGTCTATGTGTCAATGGGCCTTGGTGTGGCTGGGAGTAATGCTGCATTTGTGTCATTACAAATCAATTCTATCCCCTATCCAGAACATCCCAACCCTGTACTTGGCCAGCAGGAGAGCCAGAGTCTTGGAATGTCTCAACAAGGAGTGACATCCTTGATGTTTGGTTAACCGCATGCGTGCGGCCGTTTTCCCGCGGTATGCGGCATTTTTCAATTTACCGCCTTACATGGCGAGCTTAGCTCATCATCAGCACATGGTAGGTAACGCTGATGACGAGCTGAGCTCGTCATCAGCATGGAAAGGGTTAAGGGCGCCACCAGGAGCCCATTTCGTACTGCATCATCTTGCCTAGTCATCAAATCTCCCAGTATGCTGTCACCCCAGGGCAGATGACTAAAGTCCACTTTAATGTTCGAACACCTGACACATTTTCCCCCGGGTAGTCAGACTAGCTGACTGTAACCTTGTAGACTTATAGTAGACATGTTTTTGCAGACATAAAGTAACGTAGCTTGTGCCTGCTACGTAGAAAGACTCCTTTTATTTGTGGCAACAAAATTCCCATTGGTCATTTTAGGACGTGGTACACGTCTGCCTACCAATGGCTCCCTGTGTCAGGGATGCTGGATCTAATACCGGGTTGAAACTTCTTTTGCACTTGGGTTACCTATAAAACGAGTGAGTGGCTGCAAGGTGGGGGGGGGAGTCTTCAGGAATGATGGAAGTATTGCCTTCAGCGAATCTCGAATGGTGTGCTGCATAAAAAGGCCTACTGACCAGAAAAGGTTGTTTTCTCTCCTAAACTGCACTTAATTTTTAAAAGTCCCTCCCATGAAGAGGTCGCCCAGACAGGTCTGCTGATGTTGTTTAGCCTTCGCCTTGGATGTCAGGGGTACCATGGGGCTATTCGTTATTGAGGGAAATGAAAAATAGGAATGTAGGAGGTCTCGTGTCTGTGTCAACCAGTCACAAGTACTTGCAGAACACATCACCGGTCCATCCCATCCGCAGATGTTGCAGTGTGAAAACCTCGCTTTGGTGGTATAGAAATAAAATATAAGGCCAGCGACAGAAAAGACACAGGGCAGTAGTTTGAGGGTACTCAATTTCACTGTGGGATGCTTGTCCTTCCATGTCCAATCCAGTTTTATTATGCAAGTATTTACATGATCAAACAAGCATTTGCAATGCAATAGGTCTCGCATTTAAAAGTATGAGCTATTTGCAATGCAATAGCCTAAAGTCTCGCTAATGCAAGACCTATTGCATTGCAAATATTAATTATTTTACTAGCGCCTATGTAGCCCTTTCACATTCATGAAGGCTGCGCCCCTTTCTTTAGACAAGTCGCTTCTAAAGAAAGGCGTGTGGCGAATATTAAAGGGAAACAATGGCATGGGCACGTTGACAAAAAAAGCATCTGTTTGTCAAGTTGACAAACAGATTTTTTTGGGGGTAAAAGCGCCCATGCAGCGCTTTCACTTTAATAGCGGCCATGCACCTTTCTTTAGATGTGGCTTGTCTAAAGAAAGGGGCGCGGCCTCAATGTATGTGAAAACGCCGCATGGGCGCTAGTAAAATAAATAAATAAGTAAGCATAGCTGCTAAATTGACTTTGTCAATATGAAGTCATCAAATCTTTAGTAACTATAGAATTTGTTTGGAGTGTACTTTTTTGTGATTATTTTGCGAATTACTGTTTCAATGTCTGAAATTTAAATCGCTTGGGGGTCCCTGTCTTCCAGTAGTGATTCAGTGGGGTCCCCAGGAGCCAAAACGCTGGGAACCACTAGCATAGAGTGGTGTAAAGTAGTTGGTGTACAGTGCAGTGGTGTGAAGTGCATTGGTGGAGAATGCAGTGGTTCAGAGTAGAGTGGCGTAGAGTGGTGCAAAATAGAGAAAAGGGTGATGCAAAATGGAATAAGAATGGTGCAAAATGGAGAAAAGAGTAGTGCAAAATGGAGTAAAGAGTGGTGCAGCATAGATTGTAGTGGCACAAAGTAGATTGCTTCAGAGCAAAGTAGAGTGGGGGTTAGAGTGGAGTAGAGTAGGGTAGATTGAAGTGGCATAGAGTAGTGCCTCAAAGTGCAATGGCATAGAGTAGAGCGATAAAGTGTATAGTGCATTGGGATAGAGTGCAGTGTTGCAGGGTAGAATGGCATAGAGTGGAGTAGTGTAGAGTGGAGTAGCTTAGATTGGAGTTATGTGGAGTGCATGGGGAAGAGTGATGTGGTGCAGAGTATGGAGGTGCAGAGTGCAGTGGTGCAGAGTAGAGTAGAATAAAGGGCAGTGACATAGGGTACAATGGTTTAGAGAAGTAGCATAGAGTACAATAACTTATAGTACAATGGTGTAGAGTGGCATAGAGTGCAGTGGTGCAGAAGAGATTAGCATAGAGTGCAGTGGTGTAGACTGCATTGGATTTGGGTAAAGTGGTGTAGAGTATGTGGACTTAGAACGAAATGTCGTACAGTACAGTGATTAGAGTTAAGTGTAGCTGCGCAGAGTGGTGTGGCCCAGAGTGGAGTAGAGTGGTGTACGGTAGTATGCAGTGGTGTAGTGTAGAGTGCAGTGACATTGAGTGCAGTGGTGCAGAGTAGATTAGAGGGGGCCATAGAGAGGAATCATAGATTGTTCTGGCTTAGAGTGCTGTGTCATAGAGTGCTGAGGCATAGAGTGCAGTGGCAGAGTCAGAGTGCAGAGTAGAGTGGCACAGAGTGGAGGCGTGTAGATTGGAGTGGCATAGAGTGGTGCAGAGTAGAGTGGTCCAGACTAGAGTAGTCAAGAATGCAAGTGTAGAGTAGAGAGGCGTATAGTGAAGTGGCATGGAGGGCATGGGGTGGAGTAGGGTGCACTGATGCAGTGTGGAGTTGCAATGAGTGGAGTGCTTCAGAATAGCGTGGAGTGGGGTAAAGTGGCGTGGAGTGCAGTAAAGTGGTGTATGCATGCTGTGGTAGCGCACTACCATTACAGGCAACACATCTTCCGTTAAAATGACCATTACATTTGCACAGGCATACAGTTTTACTGATAAAAGTATGCGGCACACAAATAATGTGTGAAACTATTATCACCTAGTGTATTGATTTGGGCAAATATTTGTTTCCTCTACACTTCAGAATTACCAAAACATGTGCTTCATTTGTGTGTCTCTAATTCCGATATATTCAGAAATATCTGCACAGTTAATATACAGACAATAAAATGTTGTTGTGTGCAAGAAAAAAATTAACATTGTACAGCCTTCCTCCAGCACACCCTCTGTAGTGAGCATGAATATCACACAAATCCTCTTACTTTGAAGTTAGAGAAAGAAAAGTAAACACCACGCTCCCTCAGAAGATTGAGCCCGACGTCTGACCTCGCTATTTAAATGCACAGCAAATGTGGGAAGATAAGAACAAGATTTAAATGCCTGTTTACAGAAAGCGAGTACTAGTGGAAGAATACAGTAAATAGGTGATGGGCCAGAGTAGAGATGAACTGAAGCTGGACAGCCTAAAGCAAATAAAACCAGCAAATATAAAGCAAGAACAGTTGAATTACAAACCACGGGCCAATGGTAAGCAATGGGAGGAATGCATTCCCAATTAAAGTTTAGGAATGTCCCCACGATGTCATCAGCAAACCAGGCAGCTGTGCTCTCTAGGCTTCTACCTAAAAAACAGCACCACCCATTGCCTTGGGAGGCTTGTGAACATCCACACCCTGCTGCCACATCCTTTCCTATTCATGCTAGGCTTTGTGCAATCGAAAGATGGTGTCCACTGTCCAGGAATGAAACGAACGGGCACAGAGTGTAACTGTATAAAACAGGCTACACCTGACGAGTCAAACTCCATGGTGTTTTGCATCCGCTCATGGGTTATTGGTGTTGGCGCTTCCCGGTCAGATCACTTCACCAGTACAAGTCTGAACAGTAGTTCTAGTGTTTGCTTCATTATCACCGGACATTGTGCGACTTTTTAATCTATTTTTTTCTAATTCAGCCATTGCAGCCACTGGCGTAAACCCTTGCTCAATGTACCACAAATTAGGTCACATTCCTCATTTAGTACAGGAAGGACTCTGTCATTGTTAACCTATCAACTTCAGCACAATTCACAATGTTCACTACGTGCAAAGGAATAAAACCTATGCACTTTCAGGATGACACCTGTTAATTGAGAATTAAAGGTGGAGAGCGTGTGGGAAGTGTAGATGAATAAAAATGTTTTAAATGCGCCACTCATCTTGAAATAATTTAGAATTGGCTTGTTTGGGATAGCCGTTTTTTAAAGCAGACCGTAGACACGACTTACAACGTCTCAAAAGATGCATTTAAATAGCAGGCAGTTACATCTACAATGAAATAATAAAACGTTTGTCGTACTGTCAGCATTGCGGAACTACATAAGACGACCCTAGCTAACACAAATACGGTATATATGGCAGGAAACTAAAGCCCTGAAGCATGTTCAATAGACCATTCCCAATTGTCCCTAATTTACTACACTTTAGGGCCGACTAACACATTTCTTTTCAGTGAGTAATCCACTCAGTAGAGGGAAAACAGGGATGTCCATACAACCACTGGCACGAAACTGTTTTGTCACAAAGGCTATATCCTAACGCATAGAGCAGTCGGCCTCGGAGCTGGGGAACCAGGTTCGAGTCTCAGCAAGGACGCTCAACATCCAGTGATTCTGGAAAATCTCTTCTTAATCTCCCCGTACCTACCAGAACAAGCATTGGCATAGCCAATAGGTCTCGCTTTTGGAACCTTATAAGTATTTAGTTATGCAGCACAATATCCTTGGTGCAACAACATCTACTGTTGCATGACAAAACACCTATAATGTCCCAAATGCGAGACCTATTGGCTATGCCAATGCTTGTTCAATGCGTTTGATGCCAGCAGGTCATTCTAAAACAGAGGATGATGTTCCGCTCCCATGGAAAGGAAGGATTGAAACGGAACATCCAGCACTGCACGGCACTTATGGTTGCTTTTTATCGTCACCCTCAATTTGCATAACATTAGGCTCCTTTCTCAGCCCTGGGCACTACAGAAAAACGCAATCAGCGATAAATTGAGGCAACTGCTTCCTAAAATGGGGTCAACTGCAACAGCAACAAGGTGATGGATGCAATGCTTGAATTCATCCTAGCCACTGGCGATCGGTCAGTTAGATTCCAGTCTACCGTTCTTCGCCCACTGTGCCACACTAGACAAAGGCCCACCATATGCAAATCAGTACTAACCCCGCTCATGGGAACAGCCCCCAAACTGCCAGGCCTAAAATGGTGCAGCAGAGGATATGCCGCCACTGTGATATTTTTTTATATGCAATTCTTGTTTTAAATAAATAAGTCTTCTATTCCTAAACACTGAGAAATGTGTTATGGGGGCACACAAACACACATCAATAAATATTAACCAGAAACAATGAGAAAAATACTATCGTAGCAAAAGTACACCTCAATACAGCAGAATAAATTGTGTCCCTGTGCCGGTGGGTAGATGGGTAAAGAGCAGATCCAGTAACAAGTATGTGCTAAGTGTCAGAATTTCAACACTACTGTACGTGATTTTGAAATATTTATTTCAGAATATTCATGGTAAACTACATTTGTGAAATATAAACCAATACCAGCTAAAGCTATGATGCCCCAACAGTTATTGAAAAGTAAAAAAAAAATAAAGCACATTCTTTTGTATTCCATTTCATACTGTAAAGAGCCTCGTATGTGTGTCCTAAAGGAAAGACGCTAGAAACGGCTTGTCTTACATATGCTACCACACTTGCTGCCTCACCCCGCTCCAGTCACCCGCACTCCTGTGACTGCAGCACTTCTCCTATGGCCCTTGGCATCATCTCTTGCCTGCGGTCGACATGTCAGCGAACAGTACTGTGCTATTACAATTAACATGACCCTTTCTACCCCACAACGACCAAGATGCTGAGCCACAGAAAAACAGTTCCCATAGTGACAACAGGCCAATGAGGGCCAGCTTTAAGGCAGTGCGACTGGTGCGGCTGCACTGGGCGCTGACCCAGGGGAATGGGGGCACTGACTTCAGAGGGGGCGCTGTCTTGCAATAACATAGGTTTTAAAAGCATCTGCTGCAGATTTGCTAATGCTTACAGGATTCTGGCAGTAATTCAAATGTCAGATACCTCTTGTGATTAATGTTCAGGCTAGACAGAGATGAAAGTTTTGTCTAGTGGCAGTTTTGACTCGCCATAAAGTAGCGCTGAGGGTTAACATGGCTGCTGCAAAGAACAGATCTGTTTTTTGTGTGGGTAGTTGAGTGGATTAGTAAAGCCACGCGACACCAGCGCTTTAAAACAAGTGAAATATACGTGAGAGAGGGGCTATGGAGAGATGAGGGGCACTTTTGCAGGGTGACAGTGGGGGAATCCGAGGAGGAGGACAGAAGGAGTGCGACAAAAAAGATTGTCACTCAGGGCGCCAACAGCACTAAAGTCAGCCGTGGGGCCAATGGTCCAGAAAAACCACCCTGATACTCGCAAGCAAAGAATCAGCAAATGCGTCATTATATGCAGCACTTGACCAAAAACCATCCCTCCTCGGCAACGCTCCTTCATTCCCTTTTCCTCGATTTGGAAACACGTAAAATGCAATGTAAGTATGTGCAACTGAGTCACGTGTACATATGTGTGATGTAAAATACCTGCTGCCATTGGGCGAGGCCTTCTAGCAATACTGGAATAAATAAATAGTATTTTCCCATTTACATATTTACGGTTCAGTAATGTAAGTTCAACCAGAACCCGGTTACACACAACACTGTTTTAGGGTAGATTTTGCTTGAGATGCGACTAGACTAAAACCTCTGGGAAGGCTAGCTGAAAGAGGAAATGAGGAGCAAGTTGTTAACTGGTGGAAAACAAACCATTCATAAAATGTCTACACGGTGTACTAACCTTATGAGGCTACCATTGCTGCGTATTTGTTTATTTACATAGTGCGGCAGGCTAGATCAATAAGGCCAGGAAAGAAAACAACCCGTCATGTACCGTACAGTGAGTGAACGAAAACGAACGCACACGCACATGCACACGCAGACACACACACACACACACACGCACGCAATCTGCTTAAACAAAAGACAATTCAGAGAATCAAAACAAAGACTGAGGGCTTCCCAAGCCTGTAGTGCACATCTCAGAGGTTCTTTTCCCTTGTAGGTCACCGAGGCACAGGTGCGACAACGCAGCCATGTATCCAGTTACCATGTTATGTCAATCGGCTGCCCTGGGAGCAGTGGCGACAAAACAGGCCAACAATCATCAGCAAGCCCAAAAACTCAGCAACCTAACTGCAGTAAGGCGTCATTCGTGAAGTTCGGAGAGGTGCCATTAATTGCAGCAGCGAGGAGTCACTTGGACGGCCATGCGCCCAAAGCTGTAACTTCTTACTACAAAAGTTCTCCAATGAATTTGTAAGTGTTTTGAGTTCTTATTGTTTTAGTTTTGGGTACCAAGCACTTTGTAAACAAGCATTGGCTGGCGCGCCAGCCCGCGAGAGGCGATCTGTGGTGGGGGAGGGGGAGAAGCAGGAGTTGTGCGTTCGCCAAAGTGAAACTGATTGTGATCGCGATCAGCGCTACGTAACAGCAAGCTGGTGGCTGGCCTCTGGTGGCACTTTTCAAAGCCACTCACTAAATGTGTAACCAGCTAGCGCATGCGCTGGCTCTAGCGAGACCTAAAAATTAATGTGCCCCTCTGTAACTGTTGCTCATGTAAAGCGCTCCGATACCATCGGGTCGAGTTTGCACTATATATAACTAAGAAAAAAAATGCAGTATCACCCTCATGGTGGCAATTTAGAAACTGAGGCAAACTGTGAGATGATCACTTCCAAAATAGGAACAGAACAGTGTTTAACTCCTCATTCCACCAACTAAAGTTCCTCCCACCCCAAAAAAACCCACTTTACTATTTATACTCAAAGATCACCACCCCTAGCTAATCAGAGCTCTAGTGAATTCGTGGTTGAACTACTAGAAATCTATCTTTATTGGAATGCTTGCATACCAAATGAACAGATGTCAAGATGCCCAATATACTGCTGCGGGGCTTATCTATGACCTGGACAAATTTCAAGTTTTTGTGCAACATCCCGGAAGCCTCCATTGGCTGGCGGGGTAAACAAGTGGGTCACCTTCAAAACACTGCGCCTTATGTTTAAATGTCTCGATAGTTCCGCATCAAATACATACAGAACAAAGAAAATAAAAACTCCTCTCTAACAACTTTAACGTTTCCTTTTTTTCCTTCAACAAACTGCAAGTCCCGAGGATACGATTGGTCCATTTAAGTAGCTGGACTTAACCTGCGGAACAACATGCCTCAAACCCTTTGTTAACTCCAATAACTAGTTGTCGTTCAGAAAACAACTGAAAGCCTTTCTGTTCTAACCTCTGACCCCCCTCTCCTTTTGCTCTCCTCTAACTATCTCAGCAGTGCCTAGAAGCAATGCAGTACCGCTACACAAATAACTGTTAATAATCAATGGTCCCAGATGTAGCTGGTGAGGAGTACCTGTTACACAAACCACGAGTGTGTCCTCTGTTCTGAAGAACTCTGGCGTATGTCAACTTCAGCAAAATCCCTGTGGTTTGGTGGTACCAGTCAGAGTTCTCAGAGACTGCTTGCACCTAATCATAACACCATGACATATTAGTCAACAAGCTGTACCGACGACACAAGCAGCTTAAAAAAAGCTGCGAGAGGTGGGAGATGTCGTTGGGAGAAGGCATGGGGGGGTTAAGCAAACTGCCAGTAGCAGAGCGGTGTGCCGGTGAGGAGTGGGAAGAAAGAAAAATAGTTTGTTGAAACAGAAGGATATGGCCCACCGTAAAGGGAGCCCCGTAACATGGGCAATCGTCAGGGCTGAACAAATTTACGCTATGTACCAATGAAAACAATGGATTTTGCAAAGGCAGGCCATGCAACCAATGAAAGGCGATGGGTGTGTGGTGGGCGCATTTAAACATTACACTTGGAATACAAAATGCCTCGCAGAGTAGTGCATATGCGCTGACTCTAGGCTTGACCTAAAAATAGTATGTTTAGATGATATATGCATATCGATAAAAGTATAAGGGAGAATCAACATTTGATGATGGCCATTCGTGACACACCTAGGATAGGGGAAGCCTATTCCACTGGTGTATTCTCTGCCCCCACCGTTCCACCATTACCCCATAATTATTCATGGAACCAAGTGATGCAATTGGCTGCATGCTAATACCCCTATAGTGCACTGATTCCTCTGTCCCTTGCAGAGGGAAATCCTTGCACACTCGTCATATGGCTGGTTAAACTGAATACCAATGATTTGCACAAGTTTATTTTGAGTCCCAATAGGTCACCAAACCGAGATATCTTACACAGTGTCAGGATGGGTTCAATACATGAGTCTCCTGAATAAACAAGATGTCGTCTGCATTCCCTGAGAATCTTAACCATCTATGAGAGTGATGCTCCTCCATTATTTACACCATCAGCTCTGTAGCCAACAATTGGGACCCCAGCAGATGCCCTCTTGACGCTGAAAGAACTACACAAATCCCTATTTGTCCTGCCTCTAGCAACAGGAGATGACTAAAGTGGGAAGTCCATGACATCTTCTTTATAAGTGAGAGTGGATCTCACCCTGTGCTTTCTTGTTGATTTCGGCTTTAAAGGAGAAACGGGAGTGGATGGCAAAGATAGTGATGTTTCATGTATGGTGACTGGCTGTATGAATCCTTCCAAGTTCACCCCTGGGTTTGAATTTGTATTATGATTGGCAGTGACTTTCAGGCACAGTTTCATTTCACTTATATCATTTTGAATCTTAAATCCATGTTTGTCAAGGAGAGATGTGAAGTTCCAATTACAGGGTGAACATCAGTGGGAAGAGGATGAATTAATGTGAAACACTACAAAAGAGTACAGATGGGCCTGTCAGAGACAAACACAAACCAACAAAGTGCATGATTTACTTTTAAGAGTCCCCCTTATGGAATGTTGGGCTAAACATTTACTACTATTTCCTCCTATTTCCTGATTGAGTGTTATATCATTTATAAATATTATATGATTTAAAGAGTTTGATAAAAGTGGTCGTTGGGAAGGGAATAGGGATTTTATGGTTCTCAGTACTCGAACTGTAGCTCTGCTCTGTTTGTTAAGGAGTTCCTCCATTCAATCTTATTAAAAAGGAAAGAGCACTTTCAGAGCCTCCTAGGGGTGCACATGTTATATTTATGCTTCCCTTCCCTGAGATACACAAGAGATTGATCAGGTTTATTCCCTGGAGCATCATTTTAGTACATTCTGATACTTCCTTCCAATTGTGCAGTATATGTTTTAAAATATGTCCATCTATTCCATGCAAAGATTTAGAGTTATATATAATAAAGCAATGCATTTTCATAAAATAACTAAAAATGAATGCAATATTTCCAATAAATAACTGAAACCTGTGTTCTGTGCCTTTTTTCCGGGTTCAGTCTCTTTCATGCAGTTATACATACATCTCCTGCTGACAGTACATCTCCTGCAGACAAAGCAATCACAGCTGCTGAACACTGACACCATCAAGCGCCAAGTGAACGGACTGCAGGCGGCACTATCCTGTTATGGTACAAGGCCTCCCGCTGGAAGCAATGCACCAGGATCAGAAAGCTTCACTTTGCTTTGGTCAGGACATCATTAGTGACCTCTGTTGCGTCTGAGATTGCAACACCGATCGTCTACTAGATAATTGAAAAGCCTGCTATGAAACACCTAATAAAAAGCCCCAAACAACCTGTGACATTGCTGCGCCATGTCTTCTGGCAGTAGTTCTGTGTGCACTCTATTTGCTGTTAAATCTGTTTTCTCTTTTTAAATGTAAAGTGTTCCTCTGCCCTCCTGTTACAAAATCGGCAGCAGCGACTCTGAAGTTATGGATAGCTCTGATAGCTCTGACTTTACATTGAAAAAGCAGTTTTTGTCTTACCAATTACTTTCGTTACGTTTGACGAAGTTGCACAAATCTTTCCAATTCAATAGCATTAGCGGATAAAACTGCATCCTGTCAATCAATGAACGTTTGGATATATCCATAAGGAAAACATAAAGAGGTGGCCCAAAAATGAGTGCTTTCCATTTTAGCTACATAGGAAACATGTCTATATGCTATACTGAACGGAATTAGCACAAATTTTGCATGAAAGTGGAGCTTTACTCCAAAGAGCGCCTTTGTTCAGTACAATTTGAGAAATTAGCATTAAACAAATGTGTTGCGTGGGCTTCAAAGGGCTAAAAGTTATGGTTACATGGACGGTTTTTTCGTGAACTGTCCTTGAATCATTTTAGGACAGTTTGTGGACCCAAATTAAAAAAAAAAAGCAAATCAGATTGAACGAGAAAGCTTTTTCTCCTGTCGTCTATTTCTTGTCCGAAGTGACAAACTGAGGATCCACACAAATTAAAGCTCTGATTAGCTGCAGAGTTTTCAGCCTACCTCCGATTGCACTTCCCAAGGACGTAAACAGTGAGGGAATTCTGGCACTACTACGCCGCCGGAACGTCACTTTTTTGACGTTCTGGTGGCGCAATGTGCCACTGGCACATATATAAGGCCACGTAAAGCCAAGTTACGTGGCTTTTCATGGCCTTATAAATATGTGCCCCTTTCATGCAGAAAACTGTGTGAAAGGGCCATTCCCTGCATTTTGCTGGGGGCATTTACAAGAAATCGTAAGTCTGAGTCAGCGCCAAAAACTTACGCCCCCCCAAGGGAGGCGTAAGGGAGGCACAACGGGGAGAAATATCTTTATTTCTCCTTGTTTTCCGAAAGAGAAAAAAGACTCTTGTGATTGTTTTTTTTTGCACAACAATAATCATCCCATGGTGCAAAGGAGCCTGCGTTGGCGCACGGCAGCCCATTTTATGCCGGCGCAGGGGAAAAGGACAGGAATGCGCTGTATCTAATAGATAAGGCACTTTTCTGCCCTTTTCTTTTTCCGTAGGGCAGGTCAGCAGCGAGGCCTGATGTGCTGTCCTACAGCAAAAAACAATAAATGAGGCCTGAGTGTTGGCCGTCCACAGTAAGTTGGATATGCATGGCCAAAGGCTGCGGCACTGACACGTGACAAGACTGTGAACAGCTGGTGCTGCCTGCCTTAAGTAGTTTGAACCCATGGGGGCATATTTACAGACCCCTAGCACCACCAAACCGTCACTTTTTTTAACGCTTGACTGGCGCAGTGTGCTGGCCCATATTTACAAGGCCATTCAAAGCCACTTTGCATGGCTTTACACGGCCTTGTCAATATGGCCCTCTTTTACACTGTAATCTGCGTCAAAGCGGCGTGTCATGGATGTTGCTGTGGGTGTTCCTACACAACACCCATGGCTTTTTGACACTGCCCCTGAACCTCACTACATGTTGCTTGTAAGTCCTGACGTTTTGGCTACATCGTTTAACAGGTTCATTGTGAAATCCAGTTTTGGAATATTCTTCATTTAATGTGGCAGGTAAAACGGGAATGGAGTTACGTGCTCGGAATGAGGTCACAAACTGCCGAATTCTGTGAGCAAACACTGATTTCTGTGGTTATTCCTCATTCTGAGGGAACAAACTAATAATGATGTGATAATATTACACCCTTTACCAATAGTATTGATAATTCCAGATGTGGTGTTAACACATCATTTAACTGGGAAATTTTTAATCAGGCCCTTAATTGTCTCATAAGGACTAATTTGAAGGAAGCTGTAAAGGTTTCATGAAATATAGGTATAATTAATAGCATAAACATATTTAATAAACAAACTAATGTGTGTTAGAGAGTTGAAGATTGTTTTGGTCGTTTGCTACTGTAACTCCCATGTAAAACTAAATAAATCATGACCACTTTGCGCCTATCATCGCAATATGAGGTCTTGCAAAATGCTATCCTGATATGCAAGGATTGCAACCAATCATCAACGCGATTAAATTAAAAAGGAAGAGAGGGCGTGCATGGGCAGGCGAGTGGTTAGTGCACTTCCTACCTTCTAAGACTGCAAAGGGCCAGGACAGCTGATGGACATCTTGTCGCTTTCCATTCTCATCCATTTTCACCACTAATGAACCCTCGCTTCTCCGAAATGAGAAATAAAGCATAACGTCTTAGGAAGAGAAGTGGTGTTAAACCATTCCTAGATGTGAAAATGAGCCCTTGTGTCATAGGGTACTCCAGAGCTGGTGATATCACAGCTTTTACATGCGAGGCAAGTGGATAATATCAAATGGCAGTGGCAGTATTGTAAGCAGTAAAGTAAAGAATGAAACATAAATGTCAGATTCTAGTTTAATAATTCAGGGTAGAGGCAGTTATGGACTAGAAAAGTAGTAAACAAGAGCTTTGATAATACATTTACAGGCCAGTTAGAAATTAAGGGCTTAACTTTTAGCAACAGCAAGCACAGAGCAACACAAAGAGCCTCCGCACTTGTGGCAGAGGCCCTGCGGTCACGGGGAAGTCTACAAACTTGTTGCGAAATCTCATTGCAGAGGTTCGGCCAGTGTAGGGAGACTCCCCAGCGACTGCTGGACCTCGTGGCCATTTCAGAGATTCTGCCCCGAGTGCAGAGACTCCCACACGAATGTTGGGTCTCCTGGCCTTTGCAGAGATTCTACCCGAGAGGGGACACTCCCCCGCAACTGCTGGGCCTCATGGCCAGTGTAGGGAGACTCCCCAGTGACTGATGGGCCTCGTGGCCATTTCAGAGATTCTGCCCCGATTGCAGACACTCCCACACGACTGTTGGGTCTCCTGGCCTTTGCATTGATTCCACCCGAGAGTGGACACTCCCCCACAACTGCTGGGCCTCATGGCCATTGCGAGGATTCCGCCCAAGTGGTGAGACTCCCCCGCAACTGTTGGGCCTCATGGCCATTGCGAGGATTCCGCCCGAGTGGTGAGACTCCCCCGCAACGCCTAGGCCTCATGGCCATTGCGGAGATTCCGCCCAAGTGCGGAGACTCCCCCGCAACTGCTAAGCCTCATGGCCATTGCGGGATTCTGCCCGAGTGGTGAGACTCCCCCGCAACTGCTAGGCCTCATAGCCATTGCGGAGGCTCCACCCGAGTGCGGAGACTCCACTGTGACTGCTGCTGGGCCTCTGCGATGAGTGCGGTGCCCTTTCTGGATCAGTCCCAGAGATCTCCCAATCTCTTCCAAGTCCAAACACAGAGAGTCCCCAAAGGAAAGGTCACACGGGAAGGGTTTCCACACACCATCACCGGCATGGGCTAACATTGTGACACTATGAGGCACCCAAGCCACTGGGTTATATTTGGAACGTCAGGTCCTTAGCAGATGGACTACATTTACCATGATGCCATGCTTGCTCGCGCCCATTGGGGCGGGACTGTTAACAGCAAATAAAAGTTCCTATGTTTAATGGATGCCTCTTTGTGTCAATTGCAGGCCGGTGATCAAGGGCTACGGCTTGAAACGTTTGGCATTCTGCAATACGAACGCTGCGCTGGCTGTGGTGGTGGCAACTGCCGGTGATGGTGTGTGGAAACCCTTCCCGTGTGACCTTTCCTTTGGGGACTCTCTGTGTTTTGATGTTGAGCGGCTCGTCCGGCCGTGGAAAGGTCCTGCTGCTGTATCACGGCGGATCCTGGTGCTCGTGATTACGGGCGCATTCGGGAGCGGAAGGGGCCTCATCTCTGGATTCAATTGGTGTGCCACTCTGCAGCTTTCACGCAAGCGCTCACCCACTTGGGCTAACATTGTGACACTATGAGGCACCCAAGCCACTGGGTTATATTTGGAATGTCAGGTCCTTAGCAGATGGACTACATTTACCATGATGCCATGCCTGCTCACGCCCATTTGGGCGGGACTGTTAACAGCAAATAAAAGTTCCTATGTTTAATGGATGCCTCTTTGTGTCAATTGCAGGCCGGTGATCAAGGGCTACGGCTTGAAACGTTTGGCATTCTGCAATACGAACGCTGCGCTGGCTGTGGTGGTGGCAACTGCCGGTGATGGTGTGTGGAAACCCTTCCTGTGTAACCTTTCCTTTGGGGACTCTCTGTGTTTTGATGTTGAGCGGCTCGTCCGGCCGCGGAAAGGTCCCGCTGCTGTATCGCGGCGGATCCTGGTGCTCGTGATTACGGGCGCATTCGGGAGCGGAAGGGGCCTCATCTCTGGATTCATTTGGTGTGCCACTCTGCAGCTTTCACGCAGGCGCTCACCCACTTGGGCTAACATTGTGACACTATGAGGTACCCAAGCCACTGGGTTATATTTGGAACGTCAGGTCCTTAGCAGATGGACTACATTTACCATGATGCCATGCCTGCTCACGCCCATTGGGGCGGGACTTTTAACAGAAAATAAAAGTTCCTATGTTTAATGGATGCCTCTTTGTGTCAATTGCAGGCCGGTGATCAAGGGCTACGGCTTGAAACGTTTGGCATTCTGCAATACGAACGCAGCGCTGGCTGTGGTGGTGGCAACTGCCGGTGATGGTGTGTGGAAACCCTTCCCGCGTGACCTTTCCTTTGGGGACTCTCTGTGTTTTGATATATATATATATAAAATGGAGCCCTTTTGTGAAAAAAAAAATATATATATATATATGTGATGTCATGTGATCAAGGTCCGAGAGGGACCGAAACGCGTCATGGCGGTGGTGTTGGGCGAGTAACTGAAAATAAAGAAATATTCAGCACGATTTGGGTTTGCATCGTCTCTTGGGATTCGATTCCTGTGCGCTAGAGGCGAAAATCAGGATATATATATATATATTCACTTAAAAAACCATAGGTTTCAGGCCTTATATAGTTAGGAATCAGCATTTTAAAAACCTTGCAAATTCACTTAAAAAACCATAGATTTCAGGCCTTATATAGTTAGGAATTAGCATTTAAAAAACCATTGAAATTGCTCCTATATAGTTAGTTGTACTAACTATATTTCGCGCACCCGCAATCCACTGCTGATGATGTCACATATTACATCATTCATGACATGGTCAGTGACATCACTGATGACATCACTGATGACATCTCATTTGACATCACTGATGACATCACTGATGACATCATCCAGTGACTGTGTTTCTGTAAAGTTTAAATATGTTTTACATATTGAAGAATGAGTGGATGTATAAGTGTCTGGATGAAGGATTTAGTAGGTGCGTGACTGACTGTATAAGTGAGTGATTAAATGTGTCTTACTAAATGCATGGGTTAGTGACTAAACTGTCTGAATGTGTGCATCAGTATGTCTGTTGTTGTGTAAGCTTCTGCATATGTTGATCAGTAGCTATATGAGTGGCTATATGGGTTATTGATTGGTAGCCCAAGTATTTGACTGGGAGACTGAGTGTGTGTGTGGGTGGCTGGGAGGTGTGTGACTCTGTGCATAGATGTGTGAGCAGTTGATTCACTAGGTGTATGAGTTCAAGAGTGCATGTAGAAACAGCTATATGGGCGGTTGACTGTGTGAATGGGTGTGTTGGTGAGTGAATGGATATCTCAGTGCTACATGTCCAAGTAAGTACATATGTAAAACACAGTGCATGTGAGAGTTGGCATATATAAATGACTATACATGAGAGCCAGTGAATGTGCGAGTGGCTGTATGGATCATAGTGTACTTGTATCAGTGATTGTATAAGAGAGTAAGTATGTGTTAGTATATGTTTGAATAAGTAAGGTGTTGTGTGTATAACTGTATTGTTGAGGAAATGGAAGTGTGATTGATTCTTTGCATGACTGACTAGGTGTGTGAGTAACTCCATGGATGAGTGGCAGTGTGTGAGTGTCTGTATAGGTGTATGAGTGCATATGATAGTGTTGTATTGATGAGTAACTGTATGTATGAGTGATTCTATGGGTGAATGAGTGAATGTGTGTGTAGACCTAGGAATCAGTGAGTGCGTATGTAGTAACTGGTATTGGTGTGTCAATGGTTTCAAGAATGGTAGTCTGTATTTAACACTGGGTGTATCAAAGGTTATATTAGAGTGTGAGGAGGTGCATCGTATTATCACGTGAATGATATCATCAGTGATGTGATCAGTGATGTCAAGTGAGATGTCATCAGTGATGTCATCAGTGATGTCATCTGAGATGTCATCAGTGATGTCATCAGTGATGTCACTGACCATGTCCATGACCATGTCATGAATGATGTAATATGTGACATCATCAGCAGTGGATTGCGGGTGCGCGAAATATAGTTAGTACAACTAACTATATAGGAGCAATTTGCAAGGTTTTTTTAAATGCTAATTCCTAACTATATAAGGCCTGAAACCTATGTTTTTTTCAGTGAATTTGCAAGGTTTTTTAAATGCTAATTCCTAACTATATCAGGCATGAAACCTATATATTTTTTCAATAAATTTCAAAGGTTTTGTAAATGCTAATTCTATTAGCGGATAACATTTATATATGTTATTATCCTTCTGGGACCACCTGAGCAGCCATCTTGTTTCTCAGGAGAAGTGAGGCACAAGCGAGCACAAAACAAGAGTGGAAAACACGAAAAGGGGGCAGGGTAGAGACCCCTTGACCCCCTAGGGGGGTCAGGAGTCTCTACCCATGTCCTATTTTTTTTAAGTCGCAGGGTACGCGCCCTGTACGCGTACGGTACGCGTACCGTGCGCGTACCCCACGATTTAAAAAATAAAATAAATTTGCACGTGGTGGTCCTTCTGGGACCCCCTGAGAAGGGCTAGGGGGTTGGGGGGTCTCTACCCTGCCCCCTTTTCGTGTTTTCCACTCTTGTTTTGGGCTCTCTTGTGCCTCAGTTCTCCTGAAAAACAAGATGGTGGCCAACACTTCCTGGTTTGGACAGTTTAGAATGTTGACAGTCGACTGCCAGCCAATCAGAAACTCGCTCGCGCACGTAAGGGTATGCGCACGTACGCGTACTGTACGCGTACCGTACGCGTACCGTACGCGTACGGTGCGCGTACGGTGAGCGCATATAGATATATAATTTGCTCAAATTCAGTTTTCTCAACCACTACTGGAGGGATTTTCACCAAATATAGAAAAGGCACTACTGCATACCTGTCCGTACCATTTTGCCAAGTTTGGTGTAATTCCGTTCAGCTGTTCAGGCTGTAGCCGTGTTTAAAGGTCCCATACAAAATGCCATTTGAAAAATTTCAAATTCAATTTTCTCAAGAAATACTGGAGGGATTCTCACCAAACATAGCAAAGGCACATCTGCATACCAGGCCCTACCATTTTGCCAAGTTTGGTGTAATTCCATTCAGCCATTCGGGCTGTAGCCTTGTCTAAAGGTCCCTGTGGAAATTAACATGGGGAAAACACGTTTTGGGACTCCCCTTTCAGCCCCCGCTTGACGAATCCCCCGAAACTTTCAGGGAAGGAGCGGAGCACAGCTGGCCAAAATTCTGGAAAATTACACGCAGATTCCTCAATCGGCACCAAAGTTATTCCCAATAGAATGTTGAGCGCATATAGTTTTATAATTTGCTCAAATTCAATTTTCTCAACAACAACTGGAGGGATTTTCACCAAATATAGAAAAGGCACTACTGCATACCTGTCCCTACCATTTTGCCAAGTTTGGTGTAATTCCGTTCAGCCGTTCGGGCTGTAGCCGTGTCTAAAGGTCCCATAGAAAATGCCATTTTAAAAATTTCAAATTCAATTTTCTCAAAAACTACTGGAGGGATTTACACCAAACATACAAAAGGCACTGCTGCATACCAGTCCCTACCATTTTGCCAAATCTGGTGTAATTCCGTTCAGCTGTTCGAGCTGTAGCCGTGTCAGAATGTCCCTATGGAAATTAACATGGGGAAAACACGTTTTGGGACCCCCCTTTTTTCTCGGCCCCCGCTTGACGAATCCCCCCGAAACGGAGCGGAGCGAGGCAAATTTAAGGAAAATTACAAACAGATCCCTCAATCGGCGCCAAAGTTATTCCCAATAGAATGTTCAGAATTTCCTATGGTAACTAGGTCCTAACTATATATACCTATATATATATATATATATATATATATAAATATATATATATATATATGCAGATAAACCTGTAAAATGACAGGTGGAGAAGTAAACTAAGGAAAAATAAGGAGGTGCACAAAAGTGATAATCGTCTCAATTAGTGCTGATGAGTGGAAATGCATTCAAAAGCCCAACATGTGCTGCATACTGTGGTGATCTGGTGAATTGTTTGCTTTCATGCCAACCGTGATACATATAAATGTTTAACACAGACAGTCAATTATAACATTATAAAAACATTTCCTAACATGTCCACTGTTTGTACCATGTGCAGGTGGATCAAAGTAGAATATTAACTGAGATGTCCATCATCCTCATGCATTTTTAACTCACTCCATTCATTATTCTAAGAGGAGAAACCTCTTTCATGTCTCATCGGCATTTCAAGACACCTGTATCTTAGCACTGGGGCTAGTCATAGGTAGGCATACAACACTGCCAATACACAATTTGCTAAGAGAACACTTGACCCAAGCAATACCACACACAGAGTTAGGCTTCCGATTACAAGTGTGCCCCGGTAAGGAAGTGCATTCAAAAGCCTAACATGAGCTACACACTGTGGCGAACTGCTGAATTGTATAATTTCATACCAACATTTATATATAATATTTTTTGTCCACACAGTCAAAGCAGCTTATCTGACAAGATCTTGTAGTATATCAAACCAAGGTCTATGCATAAAAGGAATGAATACATGCAGTCCAGATTGTCTAGCAGCACATCCGCTGCTCAGCATGGCTGAAAGTTCCTGAAAGTCCAGAATCACAGGCTCTTGATGGAACACCAAGTCTCTTTGCCCCTCGGGTTGAGTTTATTGTCCTGCCACTCCTAACACAAAAAGAGCTATGGCATGTCCTGTACTGGCCACATCATAACGCTTTTTCCATTGACTTTCAAACATGCTGAACAGCAGGTGTGCTATTAGACAACATGGCTGAAAGACATTCACATTGACAAGGCCAATAGCTTGGGCATTGCCAAGATATATTGGCTTTGCCAATGATTGTTCAGTTTTAATGATGTCTTGCTGAACAAATGTGGAAGTGATAGTGAGAAACATTTGAGGAGCTTTGAATTGAAGAGGATGAGGCGTAACGGCCAGATTTGCCAACAGGATACATGGGGAACTAAGTTCATAACTCGGGGTTGGCTAAACAATTTGTGATTGTCTACGACAATGTGTCATTGTGTAATGTAACTTAACTGAGGACCCTACATTTTGTAAGGCACGGGGATATTAAGTGAGTTGCCCAGAGTTCCAGGATGTTGAGCATTGTTGCCGAGACTACAAAGTGTATGCTAGATTTTTAGGCCCAAACAATGTAAGTAGTCTATCCTGTCATCCTTGGAGCATCACCTTTTCCCTCGATGACAGAGACCCTCCTGGGAACTTCATAAGCCCTCTCTAGTGAATCCAATGATGACTTACCACAGCCAATTAAAGGACACAACAAATAGCCATCACTAACAGAATACGTTTTGATCTACCTGTGGTTATGAGATCCTGCAGCTGACAAACATTATAGTGCAGGACAAAGGACATTAGGTAATGCAGTCGTTTTCATAATAAAGAGTGACTGAACAGTTTTACAATTTTGACAATAATCATAAAATGTAATAAAAATTCTCAATTAAAGTTCTGTTATGAAAACAGTATTATAGTCATCACTACAACAATTATTGTGGTTTATTTAAGATTTGCAAACCTAGACTAAGACTTTGTTTACAAGTATTTTGAAATGTCCTTTTATCTGAATGCCTTCTGATGCAGTATTTGCGAAAGGTCAGCACCATAGACAAATTGGCACAAGGCACTCGTTCAATATGGGTACAAAACGTAAGCTATTCAGTTCCCCCATATCTCATCTAAAGTCATAGCACTACATACTAGTTCGATAAACTTAATGCTACTATTTTGAAATGACAAACCAAGCATCATGAAAATAATTGGCACTCTGAGCAGAAGATTGGGAGCTGGTCATCCACTCACAATGCTCCCTGTGCTAGCTATAGTTACTATTACAGGGACCCTAAGGGAGTATTTTGTGGCTGGCCAGCTCTGAACATCTGCCACATGGGCAAATAGGGAGCGCTGCAAGAATTGGAGCTGCATCTTACCTGAAAGGTTGGGTGATAATAACAACTCCATTCACCACAGTGCTCCCTCTGCCTCTTTAAATTGAGCAGGATGTACACAGATTGTTGTCTGGGCTCCTTCTCTTATATTTGGTACAGGGAAGGCCAATGAGCCAAAGAAAAGTGAAAACAATGTAAACAAACGTTTTTGCCTCCTTAATTAGACTTTGTTTGAAGAGTATGACTGGTAGACTGATCATTATTCTCTTCTGAAATAGGAAAAAGAAATAAATTAGTTTGCCCAGGGCATCACTGACTTAATATCGATGCATACAATATTAAAACTCGAAAATATCGAAAATTTTAAATCAATAACAAAAATATCAACTTCCTATACGTAACCAGTAAAATCACATATATGAACAACACAAATATAATTTTTACAAATGTACTTTTTTACCTATATCGAAAACAAAAATATTGGTGTAAAAAATATTGCTATCTTTAAAAAAGCATATAACATATGAAAGATATCGATTTACTCAATATTAACTGCAATATTGTCGCCAAACTAATCCCTCCCAAATAAATTTAAAACATCTTATACATATGTTTAAAGTAATTATAAATATATCACATCAGCAAATTCTTTACCATTCACTCCAATAAATTATATAACTTAAATAACAACAGTACAACCAAAAGAAATATTAAGATTAACTACAAAGCATTTAAACAACACTGTAAATATTAATAAAGATATATATAGAAATACATTTTATTAAAAACAATCAAAGTGTATATCATACATGAAAAATAAAACCGAAACTAATCCCGTAATGGAGTCTTTCGAAGACACTTGGGTTGGCAGACTTCATCACTCCAGACACATCAATCAATGAAAGACATTTATAAAGCGCACTACTCACCCGGAGGGTCTCAAGGCGCTTGGGGAGAGGGGGTCCGCTACTGCTCGAACAGCCAGGTCTTGAGCTTCTTCCTGAAGGAGAGGTGGTCCTTGGTCAGGCGCAGGTCGGTCGGGAGGGAGTTCCAGGTCTTGGCGGCCAGGTAGGAGAAGGACCTTCCTCCTGTTGTCGCTCTTCGGATGCGGGGGACGGCGGCGAGGGCGTGACTGGTTGATCGGAGATGGCGTTTGGGAGCGTAGAAGTTGAGGCGGTTGTTGAGGTAACTCGGGCCTTGGTCGTGTAGGGCTTTGTGCGCGTGGGTGAGGAGACGGAAGGTGATTCTCTTGTTGACGGGGAGCCAGTGCAGGTCTCTCAGATGTCCGGAGATGTGGCTGCGTCGGGGGATGTCGAGGACGAGTCTGGCTGAGGCGTTCTGGATCCGCGGGAGTCTCTTCTGGAGCTTGGCGGTGGTTCCGGCGTAGAGGGCGTTGCCGTAGTCCAGTCGGCTGGTGACGAGGGCCTGGGTGACCGTCTTCCTGGTCTTGATGGGGATCCACCGGAAGATCTTCCGTAGCATGCGCAGGATGTTGAAGCACGACGAGGAGACGGCGTTGACTTGTCTGGTCATGGAGAGGGAGGAGTCCAGGATGAAGCCCAGGTTGCGTGCGTGGTCTGTAGGTTTGAGTGCGGTGCCCAAGGCGGGGGGCCACCAGGAGTCGTCCCAGGCGGAGGGCGAGGAGCCCAGGATGAGGACTTCCGTCTTGTCTGAGTTCAGTTTCAGGCGGCTGGTCGTCATCCACTCGGCTACGTCTTTCATCCCTTCGTGTAGGTTGGCTCTGGCGGCGTCGGGGTCGTTGGTCAGGGAGAGGATCAGCTGGGTGTCGTCGGCGTAGGAGTTGATGTTGAGGTTGTGTTGGCGTGCGATGGCCGCAAGGGGGCTCATGTAGACGTTGAAGAGGGTGGGGCTGAGCGAGGACCCTTGAGGGACACCGCAGATGACTTTGGTGGCCTCTGACTTGTACGGTGGTAGGCGGACTCTCTGTGTCCTTCCGTCGAGGAAGGAGATGATCCATTCCAGTGCCTTTTCCTGGATTCCGACGTTGCTGAGGCGCTGCACTAGGGTGCGGTGGCAGACAGTGTCGAATGCTGCGGAGAGGTCTAGGAGGATGAGGGCCGCTGTTTCTCCGTTGTCCAGCAGGGCTCGTATGTCATCGGTGGCAGCGATGAGGGCGGTCTCGGTGCTGTGGTTGGCTCGGAAGCCAGACCGAGAGGGGTCGAGGGATCCATTCGTCTAGAGGAAGGTGGCCAGCTGCTTGTTGATGGTCTTCTCGATGACTTTGGCTGGAAACGGGAGGAGCGAGATGGGGCGGTAGTTCTTGAGTTCGGTGGGGTCCGCTGTTGGTTTCTTTAGTAGAGCGCTGAGTTCGGCGTGCTTCCAGCTCTCCGGGAAGGTGGCGGTGTCGAAGGAGGTGTTGATGATGTCCCGCAGGTGGGGTGCGATGACGGCGTCGGCCTTGTTGAAGACGTGGTGAGGGCAGGGGTCGGTCGGAGATCCGGAGTGGATAGAGCTCATCGTGCGGATGATGTCTTCTGTGTTGATCGGGGTCCAGGCGCTGAGGGTGGTGGTGGGGGGCGTTGGTGCGGTCGTGGGGAGCGTTGGTTGTGTGCTGAAGCTGTTGTGTATGTCGGCGATCTTGTTTTGGAAGTAGGAGGCGAGGGAGTTGCAGAGGTCTTGCGATGGGGTGATGTCGTTGGATCCGGCGTTGGGGTTGGAGAGCTCTTTCACGATGTTGAAGAGTTCCTTGCAGTTGTGTGCGTTGTTGTCCAGCCGGTCGTTGAAAGCTGTTTTCTTGGTGGCGTGGATCAGTTGATGGTGCTTTCGGGTGGCGATCTTGAGGGTGGTCATGTTGTCCGGTGTTGGCTCCCTTCTCCAGGCTTTCTCGAGGGCTCGGCAGTTCTTCTTGGAGCTCTTGAGTTCGTCTGTGAACCATGGGGCCTTCTTGCTGCCGGCTCTGCTGGGCGGGGTCTTCAGTGGGGCGAGTTCGTCCGCGCAGTTGCTGATCCACTTTGTGAGGTTGTCGGCGGCCTGGCCTGGGTTCGCTGAGCTGGCGGGAGGGTGCTGGCTCAAGGAAGCGGCGAGCTGGTCGGCTGTGATCTTGTTCCAGCTTCTTCGTGCAACCTGTTGCTGGTGGTGGTGGATCGTGGTTCTTCTGAAGGTGAAGTGGATGCAGCTGTGGTCCGTCCAGTGGAGTCCGGTGGCATGGCTGAAGGCGATGTCTTTGCTGGATGAGAAGACGGCGTCGAGTGTGTGTCCGGCGAGGTGGGTGGGGGTGGTCACCAGCTGCTTGAGTCCGAGGTTGGCGAGGTTGTCAAGCAGGGTGGTGGTGTTGCGGTCGTTGTCGTTCTCCAGGTGGAAGTTGATGTCCCCCAGGAGGATGTAGTCGGCGGAGGGGAGGGCGTGCGGGCTGATGAAGTCGGCGATGTCTTCGCTGAATGGTGTGCGTGGTCCCGGGGGTCGGTAGATCAGGGTGCCTCTGAGGGTGGTCTTGGGGTCGGTGTGGATCTGGAAGTGCTGGTGTTCGGCGATTGTCAGGGTGTCGTCGGTGTTGGTCGTGATGCGGATGGTGTCCCTGTGGATGATGGCGATGCCTCCTCCAGTATGGTTGTCGCGGTCTTTCCGGGTGATCTTGTAGCCCTCTGGGATGGCGATGGCGATGTCGGGCGCTGAGGAGTCGTTCATCCAGGTTTCCGTGAGGAAGGCAACGTCAGGAGCTGTGGTGTCGAGGAGGTTCCAGAGTTCGATGGCGTGTCTGTGGACGGAGCGGGTGTTGAGCAGGATGCACGTGAGGTGGTTGCTGCTGGTGTTCGGCTTGGTGGGTGCAGGTGCGGTGTAGGTCCGGATGCAGGTGAACTTGCAGGCGTGGCAGCTGAAGGGTCCGTGGGTGCGTCTCGGGGTGGCTCGGTAGCATCCCGGGATTCGGCCGGTGTTGAGTGCGTTGAGGGTGGCGGCGTCGTACGTCCGGCGGGTGGGGTGGCCTCTGCGGGGGCCAGGGGTCTTGGCACTGGGCGCGGTCCAGGCGCGGATGGGCGCAGACGGGCTTACCTTTGGCGCGCCTTCGGCGCACAATCGGCGCGCCCACTGCGCGTGCACGCTGCGCGTTCGCCACTCTGCCATATGAGGAGAGTGGGGGGGCGGAGCGAGGGAGGGGCAGCTGGGAGGGGGAGCGGGGTGGCGAATGGGGAGGGCGAGCGAGGGAAGGGGGCGGGGCCGCAGGGGGGCAGCGGCGGGGAGGTGGCGGGAAACGCGGCCGGGCGAGAAAGAGGGGGGGAGCCCAGGGGGCAAGGGCAAACGGCGGGAAAAAGACGAAAAAAGGCGGCGAAGCAAGCTGGTGGCAGGGGGCACAGGAGATCCGCGGACCAAGCGGATCCGGCGGTTGGGGCACAGCAGTGAAGCACAGGGCACAGCTCAGGGCAGAGGCGGCACCAGGGGACGGGCTCACTCACGTGGAGTGTGCTCGGGGGTGACCTGCCCGGAGGGACAGAGAGGCACAGATGCCAACACAAATTCCAAATACTATGATGGATTTGGCCATGAGAGCACCTTGACACAGAAAACCAAAACTAACAATGCAGTTCAGGCATTGCACAATGTCTTCCAATCCACTCTAGGCTGAACAAAACCTACACTCTATAAGTTTATAAAAGCATTACAAAAGAACAAAGGGCCTGATTAAGATGCCAGTCAGACTGGCCGTCCGACTGCCGCAACCTGATTCTGATTACCAAGGAGGACCCATCGTTGGTGGTGCCCCGCTCCCCGCACTTGGTGCTGCAAGTGGGTACAAATGCACAGGTAACATGTGCAGTCGTTCACACCTGCATGACACATGTGGAGACATGCCTTGTGTACCATGTACCCCATTGCTGGAGTGTGGCATTATCTGCACAGTCCAGTTGATGGGGATACTTGCAGCATGAGGACTTCAGTAGTGGCTCACCAAAAGGGGACACCAGGGCGGTGCCCCCACCTCTATCAAAACATACTCGTGTTAGAGTCGCGCGAGCGCGTCAACAAGATGGCCGCCGCAACAGGAGCTCCGTAACTTCTTCAGCCCAATGAGCTGAATTACGACGATTTTTATGTCACGGTTTGCTCAATTTTGCCAGCGCTTGCCTCCTACGCCGACCCCCTACCTTACCTGTGTTTTTCAGGCTGTTTCCTCATAAGGGGGTCTTGGGTAAGTATCAGGGACCCCCTGTTAAGGATCAACTCCTGGGTCAGGGAAACAATAATTTTGAAAAAGCACACACCCAGGCAGATTTAGGCTACAAGGAACTGGCTAAATCACAACACATTTGTGTGAACACATTATGATAAATACACAAAAAGAACAATTGGTACAACAGACTGTTATGATATCAAAAATTATATTTTTAATTTCAATTTCTTTTAAAACATTATAAAAAGACGAGTTGGTGAATATCACTTGAATATATATGGGGTATATAGTTATAAATTTGATACATTGATAATGGATAACAATTCCATAGTATATTGATAAAATCAGAACAGAAATGAAAACAGTTAAAATTCAGTTTCAGAGTTATTTCTTCAAATTTTTGTTAGACTTGGGCTGTGTCAACGCGTTTCGACAATCTTTTGTCTTCATCAGGACTTTTTAGAATATGCAGCCACTTTTTCTCATTATTTTGTTGCAGCTATTCGAAAAACTGGAGTTGGGAGTGAGGCACCTTCTCTATAATAGATGAGAACGGTATGTGATATCTGATATAGCAGTATTCACTGCAAGCTTCTCACCCCCTCCTCTGTTAACTTCTCTTGAGTCTTCAGCGTTAAATAAAGCCACGACTCGATTTCTGTAGCCGTAGGTAAAGTAGTCAACCGCTTAGCCGTTACAAAAAGGAAAATTCCTTATTTGTTGGGTATAGTTGTTCTAAATCAAAGAGTGCGTGTAGAGGACTCCGTATCTATCAGGAGCTGCGGTTTTTAGGGGCGTGGTTCAGCTTCGCCGTACCCGGCGTCTTACGAATAATTTTGGTCGAAGTTAGGACTACTGATCGTTATACTCTTCCAGGATCATTCTGGCGGATTCAATCCGATTTGATGAACGGAGACGGAGGCGTTCTTATGTTTATTTGCTTTCCCGGGTCCTATCGTTGTACGGTGTACCCGCAAAGGTATCAATTGCGTTAAGCCGGGTGCCCGTTACGATGTAGTATTGGCCCAAGATTCGTGTTCGGGATAGCAAGATTCGGCGCGTCTCCTTCCGTCAGGGCTCCAAGCGAATGGAGTCCTCATAAGGGGGTCCCTCTGCCTGCTTCCTGGCTCCTCTCCCCTGCCTCTGCTCCAGCGCTGCCGATTTCTTCAGCACAGGGGGCGGTGCCTTTACATAGAAAGGGCCTGGCTTGGGCCTAGCCACTCCCACGTCCTACCTTAACTCTTGCACTGCCTTTTTTTCAAGAGCTTCTGGAGCCTTGTATACCCTTTTCCCTCATATTTATTAAATTTTGAGGTAGATTTTGACTATCTGCATGTTTCTGACGTAAAAAGTTGTTTTTTTCTCCTCAAAATGGAAAACAAAAATATTGCTACTAACAAAAGGAAGCAGCAGGTGTCTCCTCCCCCAAATAAATCTAAGGTTGTTGAAACTTCTGAACCCTCGCTTACTTTGATACTGGAAGAAATTAAAGTGCTGCGCATGAACACTGATACTATTGCAAATGAAGTGAAAAATGTTCGCAAAGATATGGCGTCCATGTCCATGAAAGTCTCTGATAATATTATTAAAATTCAGGACAATAAAACTAAGCTCGACGCTTTTACTCCTTTGATGGCTCAGATAGTACCAATGCATAACCAATTACTGGAATTGGAGAACCGTAATAGACAATATAATCTCCGCATTTTCAATCTGCCTGAAGAAGTTGAGGGATCCGATTGTCGCTTGTACTTGGAATCTTTGCTTCCTGGTCTTCTAAATATCAAGTTTCCGGAAAAATTTGAGGTGGATAAAGCGCATAGAATTCCCTCACACAGGAATCCACACCACAACAAACCCAGGCAAATGATTTTCAAGGTCTTGCGTCACCATCACTTGGTCCTCATAAGGAAAGCTGCCAGAGACATTCCTTCGCTTCTGGTAAATGGTTCCAAAATATTTATCCATCAAGACTTTGCTAAGGAAACGGTTGCTATTCGCAAGGAATTTTCCTCTCTTCGTCCACAATTGAGAAGCCTAGGTTTTAAGTATGGTCTATTTGATCCGTCTACAATGCGAGTTTGAAAAGATACCTTCTCAAAATCTTTTCATCGTCCTGAAGACTTAAGACTTTTTCTGGACCAACAAGCTTCGTCATCAATGGATACTCAAGCTCCTGTTACCTGAATGCATTTAACTTGAGCACTCCTGGCGATTTTTCTTTCTTCATGGGCTCCAACGGTTTCTGGCCATGCTTGTGGAACGGGTGTGCGTCTCTGTGTCCTTATTTATGTGCCCTGTTTGTAGCTTTTTCCTCCTTTTCTGTTTCTTCCTTTTGTGTCTTTCCTTGCTTTTTCTGGCTTTCTATGTAGAGTTACTTATCTTCCATAGCTGTTCTTCCTCTTCTCTTCCTTTAACTCCTTTCTTCCTCCTCATTTTACCTCTTCATGGCTGATACTCATGATGTTAAAATTGTTTCTCTTAATGTTAAAGGTCTGCGACATCCAGTTAAAAGAACAAAAATTTTAGACTACTTGGGTGCTTCTAAAGCTGACATATGTTTTATTCAAGAAACACATGTTGATGACAACATTTTACAATATATGAAGAAAAAGGGGGTGGGCAATATTGTTTCGTCGCCTGCCCTTGGTAAGAAAAATGGGGTTGCGATTTTCTTTGCAAAGAGATTGCACTGTCAAATTATTAGTAAATTTATAGATACAGAAGGTAGATTTATTATTGTTAAAGTTAAAATTCATGACTCCACCTTCTTTTTGCTTAATATATATGGCCCCACGGCCGATGACCCATCGTTTTGGTCTAACTTATCTACAGAAGTTCTAAAGTTAGGACAAGTTCCTTTGATTGTTGGAGGGGATTTTAATGTGATCATTGATCCGCTGCTTGATAGACTTTCTACTACCAAGTTTAGACCCCCTAAAGTTTTTCATGCTTTTAAATCCTTCCTTAGTACAACCAAACTGGCTGACATATGGAGACTGCACTTTCCCACTGAAAAATGTTTTTCTTTTTTCTCTAATCCCCATAATTCTCATTCAAGGATTGATTATTTTTTGATTTCACCTTCCCTACTTCAGTCAGCTACAAATCCTGTTATAGGTACTATAGACATTTCAGACCATGCTTTAATTTCGTTTGTCTTAAATATCTCCTCTACTTTTACTAAACAAAATAGGTGGCGTATGAACTCGAGCATTGTCCTTACTGACAAGCATAAACCTAAATTATTGCAGGCTATACAAGACTATTTTCTGTTCAACCCTGAAGATACCACATCACTTGTCACCAGATGGGATGCATTTAATGCCTACATTAGAGGTACCACTATTTCTATTATGGCTCATGAGAACAAACAATTTAACGCTAACATTAAGCATTTGGAAAAGCAAATTGCTAAAATTGAACTTTGTTTATCTCTTCTAATGACCTTCAGCACAAACTTACACTTCAAAAACTCCGCTATGAATTTAATGCCATCCTTAGTCAGAGAGCAGGAGTCCAACTTACAAAATCCAATGCTAAATTTCGTTTTAATGCCAATAGATCTGGAAAGCTCCTTGCTAACTACCTACGGATTAAAAGAGATAAAACTCAGATTACCTCAATACGAGGATCTCAAGGCCAGGTGGCTATTTCCCATAACGATATTGTACAAGAATTTTTAAGTTTTTATTCTACCCTTTATAGTAAACCTGACACCTGCCCTGAAACTTTAATAGATTCTTTTTTAAATAAGTGCAATTTACCCCATATTTCTTTGTCAGATAGAACAGGTATAGATTCACCAATTACTTCTGAGGAAATTTTGCTTGCCATCAAATCACTTCCCAAGAATAAATCCCCAGGTCCGGATGGTATCCCAGCAGAATTTTACAAAGAATTTCAATCTCATCTCCTCCCTTATTTGAATACCCTTTTCTCTCATTTTGGCTCCTCTGGTACTATCTCGGGCTCTTTTACAGACGCCTTAATCATTGTTCTGCCCAAGCCTGATAAAGATCCTACTTTGGTATCTAATTATCGCCCCATATCCCTAATAAACCAGGATTGTAAACTTTATGCGAAAATCCTTGCTACCAGATTAGCTCCTGTCCTCCATTCCATTATTCATCCAGATCAGTCTGGTTTCATGAAAAATAGATATTCTGCTAATAATACTAGAACTCTACTCCACATTATTGAGCAAAGTTCTCACCTTACTTCTCCTGCGGGAGTGATGGCCTTAGATGCAGAAAAAGCATTTGACACGATTCACTGGCAATTTTTATTTAAAACTTTATTGTCCTTTGATTTTGGTGCCCCTTTTATTCGTATGATTTCTGTGTTATATTTTGCCCCTACTGCTCGTTTGTTTATTAATGGTCAAATTTCTAGTCAATTTCCTCTCTTTAGAGGTACTAGGCAAGGTTGTCCCCTTTCCCCACTGTTATTTCTCTTAGGTATTGAACCTTTTCTTAATTATATTCGCCTTTGTGATGACATTCAGGGTATTGTGATCAATGATGTTACTGTTAAAACTTTAGCTTATGCAGATGATGTTTTATTATTTATTAATAACCCTCTTTCTTCTGTTCCTTCCCTATTAGACATTATTGCTCAATACTCTATGGTTTCAGGTTACAAATTGAATGTAAGCAAGACTGATTTTTTTCCTTTGAATATGTTTTGTACATCGGAGATGCTTCCGAACACAGATATTCTTTGGCAATCAACTAAAATTAAGTACTTGGGTATTCTATTTGTGTCATCGCTGCCAGCTACATTGAAACTTAACTCTGATTTCATAATTGACTTCATTAAAAACAAAACGTCCAAGTGGTCTGCCCTTTATCTCACTTGGTGGGGAAAATGGAAGCTATAAAAATGAATATAGCGCCTAAAGTCTTCTATTCTTTAGCTATGATCCCCACCCAATTTCCTCTCAGATTTTATAAAACTGTTGACACTCTCTTATCTAAATTCCTTTGGTCTAACAAAGTTCCCCGTATTGCTTACAAGAAGTTAAAAACTCCTAAGTCCCAGGCTGGTTTTTCCCTTCCAGACTTTCACCTTTACCATAAAGCTTTTATCCTAAAACAGAGTGCCCTTTGGTTTAATACTTTGCATATGGTAAAACCTCCAATTTGGTTGGATATCGAAGCATCCATTGTGCGGCCCTTTTCTTTACCCTCTTTGTTGTCGATGTCTTCCACAGCGAAGGTTGTTCATCTTTCCTCCATCATTAAGTCCTCCAGATTGATAATTAATGATTTAGATTCTAATTTTGAATTACCCCTACTCTCCACAGTTCACTTGTCTTTATGGCACAGTGCACTACTTAAATTGAACAGAAACATTTCCTTCTGGTCCTTTTGGATTTCAAGAGGGATTTTAAATCTACAAGATGTATTTAATGGTAATGCTTTTATTCCTTTTGAAAAGCTACAGTTAAAGTTTGGTATCCCAGCTAATGACCTTTTGAAATATCAATTTTTATGTAACTCGATTTTAGATTCCTTCCCCAATGGTATTTCCTCTTCCACCACAAATGACTTATTAATTTACCTTACAGCTGTAACATCGTCCCCAAAAGCTGTCTCTGTTATTTATAAAAAACTTACCACCTCACGGGGCTCCAATGTTCAGATTATTTCGTCGTTCTGGAACAATGAACTTTCCATCTCCCTGTCAGATGACTCCTGGTCCTCTATATGGCTTAACAGTATCTCTGGCTGGCTCACAGTGTCCCTTTACCAAACCAATGCTTATATTTTATATTACACTTTGTGGACTCCATCACGTCTATGTCGTGCTAAATTGTTACCTTCTGATGTTTGTTGGCACTGCAACGCTAGCCCTGGTTCACTTCGCCATATGTTATTTGAATGTCCAGTTATTATGAAATTTTGGTTGGAAGTATGGAGTGTAATTTTGAAAATGTTATCTTTACAAGATGATATTTCCTTTACTTTGTTAATTTGTAAATCGGTTGCCCTAACTTATCCCCTTACTGAACCAGAGGCAAAATTGTTTAATTTTCTAATCACAGCTGCCTTAAAATCCATTACTTTCTGTTGGAAGGATGCTTCTTCTCTTTCAGTCCATGCTTGGTGGTCATGGATCACCTTTACGAGAAGAGGCGCGCAGCTATCTCTTAAAGGCGTCACTCATAATTCACAATCATTTCAGTCGTTTTGGTCTCCTATTGATTCATATGTTCTGCAATGATATTGTTATATATTTTCTTATGTTCTCTTTTTACATTACATTTTCACTGTAACTCTGTAGTTTATGAATTTATGATCCTATGACATGTTATTTCCCTCCCCTCTCCCCCCCTCTTTTCCTCCTTCTCCTTCCTCTTTAATTGCGATTCTTTTTATTATTATATATTACTATTGAGTTTTTTGGTTTAATGCATTTCATATTGTTTATTTGATCATTTCCGCTTGTAACTTCCTTCCTCTTTTTTGTATTGTACTTTTTCATTTTGTCTTAAAACTTAATAAAATCTTTCTGAACTTAAAAAAAAAAAACATACTTGTGTTCCAGTTTTTACATGGTAACAAATCGTATTATCGATCATTTGTTTCCATGTAAAAAGCTGCAACGTTTATGTGAACACAAGAGAGGGCTCCATTGTGTCCCTTGGTGTTCTGCATGTACGAGAGCTTTGATTGTTACAGCCCGGCTCCTCCATAGCTGACATGCTTCACAAACCTCAGGATATTCAGCATGTCCGTTAATGGAGCTTTAGTAGGGCTTCTCAATCACACGCTCATATGCCCTATAGGAAGCCAGGTTAGAGAAAAATGGTTGGCCTCCAACCCTATCCTTGCTTCTGATCAGGCAGAGAGAAGCTCGAGCATATGAAAGGGGAAGCAGTGGTGTCAGCTTCCAGGCCTTCGAAGCAGGCGGCGCGAATCCATGATTTTCAGGACCAGCCAGGCACAAACTGCAGCTGGAGTGTGTCAGATGAGGTAAGATTTCAATATTGGAATGCGTGGATTACTGACTGTGTGTTTAACTGCAGGCGTGGAGAGTGTGAGAGGGCCTGTGAGTGGATTTGGTTCATGGTTAAAACTATCATTTCAAATGAGCTTTTTTTCAGTGCAGTGCTACAATGCCACATATTAATTATGTCCATGCTTCTATATGTTAAAGAAGTACAATTGTTTTAATTATGAGGACATTTTATCATATTTATGTGATGTTTGTTTGTTTTTTGTATGAGTTACAAGGCAAATAACTTGAGGGCTCGTCTAAAAATGAACACAAATTCGCTAATTGTACCAAGTTTGCTTTTGTAACAGATTAAACAAAACAAAAGCAAACATGGTGCAGTCATTGCATTTTTGTTCATTTTTAGACATACCCTGAAAATATTTCCTTTGTAACTCATACATGGATATTTGTATTTCTTTTTTATGGTATTGCTATGTTGTTACCTCTTTCTGCATTTTTCTGCAGTTTTCATATAGTGCAAACTCTACCCAAAGGTTTTGCAGTGATTTAGTGAGCACCAGTTACATCACATAAGGTAACTTTAAAGAGCAATGCCAAGTAACAACATAATCAATTAGACCCTATCTAGCATCCCTGTACTTTGGTCAGATCATAGACTGGCCAGATTTTCTATCCAAGGGAGTGTTCTGCCATCTGGCAGCGCTCTGATCCATTCTGGAGCCGCTTCGAGGGGGTTACACAGAGTCACGCCTGACATGCTTGAGCAGGTATTTGCCGACCATCCCTGTCCTATCGTGGGTGACCTGGACCGGGACACGGAGACTCTGCAAGCTTGGCTGTTAGAGAGGCTGGATGACCTGGCCCCAGTAAGAGCTCTTCGATCAGGGGGTGAGCGACAGTCTGCGCCGTGGTATACCGGGGCGCTGCGTACTGAGCGCAGCCTTTGCAAGGTTGCGGAGAGGGCGTGGCGCTCTCGGTACGACGCGGAGGCCAGACTCACCTTTCGGTTGGCAGTTAAAGCGTACCATCGTAACATTCTGTGCGCAAAAAAAAGTATTTCGCCAGGAGGATCGAGGCGGCCGCCAACTCCTGTGAGGAGATTTTTGCCGTGGTCAGGGAGTTCACAGCCCCCAGGTCGAATCTTCAGCAAGCAGTTCCATCTGAGACCTGGGTCAGTGACCCGGCCAGGTTTTTCACTGATAAAATCAGAATGATCCAGGCCTCTCTTTCTGTGGAGTCTGCGGTGGGGGCTGGCGGCATCGGGGGGGGACGTATTCCATCGGCTACGCCAGATGTACTTCTGGCAGAGTTTCCGTCTGTCTCCCCAGATGCTTCCCTCGGACTTCTGGCCGCACTCAAGTCTGGGTCGCCACTTGATTCCTGCCCGGCCAAATTTTTGGCCAGGATGGCGCCTCTGATGAACCCCCTGGTGAATCCTCTCCTGAATTCATCTTTGAGCGAGGGGCGGCTCCCTTCGTCCTGGAAAAGGGCGATGGTGATCCCTCTCCTCAAAAAGCCGGGATTGGATCCCGGGGTTCCGGCCAATTATCGGCCAATTTCCCTCCTGCCGGCTCTTGCGAAGCTCACGGAGAAGCACGTGCATGGCGTGCTCTCGGGTTTCCTCGAGTCTAATGATCTCCTGCATCCCTCGCAATCCGGCTTTCGGCCAAACCTGAGTACGAAGACGGCACTCCTCGAGGTGTCAGAGGTCATCCGCGAGACTTTGGATGCAGGAGGGAAGGCTGTGCTTGTCATGTTGGACTTGTCGGCGGCCTTCGACACCGTCCCCCACGAGGCTTTACTCTCCAGACTCTATGACATCGGTCTGAGGGGGACGGTGTTCAAATGGTTCACCTCATTTTTGGAGGACCGTCGACAAACGGTCTGGGCCACTTCGAGCTCTGCTGAGATGCCGCCACTGGGAGTCGGGGTCCCACAGGGCTCTGTGTTGAGCCCGACCCTGTTTAAAATCTTTATGACCCCTCTGGCGGAACTCGTGGAGGCCTCGGGGGCCCAGATTGTGTCCTATGCGGACGACACGCAGCTTCTCTTCACCTGCAGGAAAGATCAATCATTTGACGGGGAGAGCATTCAGGGCTGTTTGAAGAGGGTTTTTGGCTGGTTTCAGCAGAATGGTCTCAAGGCCAACTCCAGTAAATCGGAGGTTTTACTATTTGGGTGCGCGTCGGAACCGGAATGGCGTGACTGGTGGCCGGCTGATATGAGCCCCCCTGCCCAGCCGTCTGTGACTGCCAAAAATCTTGGTGTCAAGGTCGATAATGACCTTACGTTCAGATCGCACATCCTTGGTCTGACGGGCACCTGCTTTGGCATCCTTAAGATGCTCCGGAAGTTCCTACCCCTGCTCACAAAGGAGCATAGGAAGATCATTGTCCAAGCTCTTATAGGATCTAGACTGGACTACGCGAATGCTCTCTATTTAGGACTTCCGGAGTATCTGATCCAAAGGCTGCAGGTGGTGCAGAATTCTGCAGCTCGCGCCATCTACGGCCTTCCCAGGCGGGCAAGAACATCTGGGGTGCTTCAGTCACTCCATTGGCTCCCTATCCGAAAGCAGATAATGTTCAAAACACTGACTTTGGTGCACAAGGCACTTTCTGGCTCCGGTGCTAAGTATCTGCAGCGCAGACTGGCCTTCTACCGTCCAGTCCGCTCCCTGCGGTCGGAATCCCTGTTCCTGGCCGTGGTGCCCCGTGTGAGGAAGGCTCGCCTGGGGGGTCGCTCTTTCAGCTTCAAGGCCCCCCAGCTGTGGAACTCTTTGCCCCTTGTTCTACGCAGCATCCCTAGCTTGCTTCTGTTCAGGAAAAACCTGAAGACCTGGCTTTTTAATCTTTAGGTTGTTTTCTTTTGCACCTCACTTTCTGATTTTCCTTGTTTGTTCTCTGTTATGTTTTTTAAACCATTGAGCTGCTCTCTAAAGCGCCGGGACACTCTTGTTGAGTAGCCGTGCGCTATATAAATAAAATCATAACATAACATAACATAACATAACATCACCAGTTACTTCTTCTTGCATTTCAACACCCACACAAATCCATTAATTTTAACCAGGAGAGGATTCTACCAGTATTCCCACATTCTAATCCTGCATGGTGCCACGATAACCATATGCTCACTATAGACAAATCTACCATATTTGGCCTTGTTTTTTCAAACTGTTCTTGCTGGACAGATCCCCCTGAACCCTCCTTTAGAGTGTAAGCCTTGCTCGCTTGTTCCGATTCCAGGTACATATGTACTCCTCACCTCTTTCAAAGTTCACCAGCCTCCACTGGAGGACATACCTGGTTTCTGCAACCCACAGGACCACCCACTTCGAGATGCAGCTCCTGAGTTGTAGGGGGACATGGAGGTAGGGATCCACATTGGGAGTCACACCTTTTCCTTCATTTGCTACAATTTGAGGCAGGCGATAGGACCGCCATGGTCGGGTCGCTGGAAACCCACATCGTAATCCGAACGGTGGTCGGATATCCCTGTACACCCTTATGGCTGCTGTTCCTCTCTGACCAGTAACTAGTGGGTGGAGGAAGGCTGTTGGAGTTGGCGGTTTGTCAGTGGTCGGTCGGAGTACAGGATGGATGCATCGTAATCTGGCTGTCGGTCATACTGACTGCTTTCAACGAGACCATAAGCGGTCGGACCGAATCCGACAGGGCCACGGAATGCAGTACCACCAGTATGGTAATCAGGCCCCAGGCTAGCAAGAACTATGAATCGAGCAATCTGTTAGCTAAATTGTCCCTAAACTTAGCACACAAACCAAAATAATCTATGACATGCTACAATTTAAAGTCAAACTCTTCATAAATACCAAACACGTACATTACTTAGAAATGATAGCCAAAAGCATAATATAAAATAAATAATAACCTACCAACATCCTAGAAAATGATCACAAAATGTAAACCAACATAACAAATATTTTTGTATTAAATAATAAACATAATATTCTATTGCATCAGTCAAAAAATAAAATAACATTCTAAAATTAACAAAGACTTATATAAATAAAGTGTATACAAACTATTTCAACAAAAAATATAACTGCCAGCAAGCAGGAAACTAAAAAGCAAGCTCAATCCATCACATAAATTGATTAAAAAACATGAACCATATAATTCCATATAAAATCATATAATTTTTGCACAAGCAAAATAATATCACATTTCCCTATCAAAGCAATTAAATCAATGAAATTTACTGTTCTGTAGCAGCAGATCTTCCTCTACATCCAAGTAGTCAAAAATTGTAGTCCACCAAAAATGTTTAAAACACTGTTCAAAAAGTACCCAAAAATGCAAAAGTAAAAAGATAATAAAAACCCAGAAGCAATCCAAAATATATTAAAACCATAAAAACACTGAAAAAAAGGAATGCCCAGGAAGCCCGAACAAAATAGGACATCAAAAGCAAAAGCATTGGTTTATTATAAATCCACAATGATTTCCTTAAAAAAAAAGTGTCTATAAGACACATTTGTAGACAAAAATCTGTAAAGTAAATAAGAAAACCCACCCAATTAACACATTATATCCCCCAAAATACGTCCGACGACCTCTGTACCCACAGTGGCGGTCTGACCGCCACCTACCCATCGGACCAACCATCCTAGTCCGAGTAGGGCGGTCGGACTGCCTTAAACGTGCCACAAGACCATGGATCCCATGGCGGTCTCAAAAGGAGCAGGGAATGGCGGCAGTATTGATGCAGGCACCGCCGTGAGAATAACAAGTTGCATTTCCACCAACATTTTCGTGGCGGGGACCCCACCACGAAAAGGTCTGCAGAAAGGCAGGAAAGGGGCCCCAAATAGGACCCGAACATTTTTGCCCATTGTGCATTGTAGCTGGGGGCACATGTGCCTGCCAACAGTGCGCTTACAACAGTGCAGGTGCTGAGGTGCGATCACATCGCCTTCAGGCTCACTCTGTGAGCCGAAGTATGCATTTGCCACAAGACTGCCGCCAGCACATCATCGGCCAGCTGTCAGCTCCAAATGAGGGAGTCGGGATGCCGCCAACTTGGCAATGAATAAGTCAAATAATACTCTTTTACATAAGAATACACTACTAAAATAGTGTAAGAAAACCCATAACTACAAACTAGTGAAAACAGTACTACTAATACATATAAACATACAAATAAACTAAAACAGCACTATCACTAGCTTCTAGATTTAGCCTCTGAACCTACCCTATCCTCAAAACCCTTAATAAATCCTAAAAAAAGGACTTATGTGTTCCGATGAAGAGCAGCACACTAAAGCAACCTAGTATTAGGAAAAAATACAAAAATTAACACAAATAGAATACAAAATAGAAGGTAGCCGTAAACAAAATGGCCACTAAATGAAACTGTCACCCCATAGAAATGAATGGGAAATAATGGTGAAATGTTAAATAAATGTATAAAAAAAGTTTACAAATTATTAAACATGTAAAATAGGCCAATACATGTACTAAAAAAAGTTACAAAATTATAAAGTCCAAACAAAATATTAGTATAAATTATATACAATTATTTAATATATACTAGAAAAATGTATGTTCAAATTATGTTGTAAATATGTCTATAAAACAGTTTAAGAAATGGAAAAAACTGTACAAATTACAATAGTATTTAAATACAATTTATATTTTTTATGTAATAATAAAAAATCACAAAAATATTTTATTTATGTAACTTTTTTTATATATTTATTTCTAAGTTAAAATATATATGTTTAAAAATATTAATTATGTTCTAAATAAACTTGGAAAACATAAATAAAATGAGAAAAATGTGTGTCATGTCTTTATTATATAAAATCTTTTAATTAATAATATTATTGTTTACAAACATACAGTTTATTATTGTTTTTACATTTCTAAACACCAACAATACTAATAGAATAACACAAACTATTTCTACTACATACAAATAAAATGAAAATAAAGGATTGCAGGCTAAACGTATTCAATTCAACAATCACACTTGTTTAGTGTTAAACACAGGAGGGGTGACATTTGCCATTTTCATTTCAGTCTAACCTTAATGGGGGATGGTGTTGGACACTCAATAGATAACATTTAGGGGGCGATTCTGATGTCGGACAGACCTGAGTCTGCCTGACATCGTCAGGACCCGTGACCGACCGACCTACTGTCGTCGGTTACTGCCCTGCATGTACGAGGCAATGAACCCTGTTTGGTCGCTTTTGTATGTTTCACAATGGGAGTATGCATTCTGAGTGGATTGCATTCCCGAATCGTAAAATGGAGGGGTTCAGTTCATCCCTGCACCCTGTGGTTGGCAACCCAAGGTGCCTACCACCATGTGCAGGGATCCACAGAGGTTAAGCAGCCTTGCACCCCTGGGGGCCCTGCTGGGGGCCCCCATAGACAGTTTCCGACTGTCTTTTCGTGCTGGAAACACTGGCAGGAAAAGGCAGTGGAAAACTGCCATCGTACTCCCTCGGTCATAAAGAGGCAGCCGGGGGAGTACTTAAGGATTTCCGGACAGCAGACGGGCTCTCCGAGCCTGTCGTAAGCCACCCGGAAATCCGAGTCGGATTCCTTTCCGACCGAGCCCATCGAAATGGCTCGGTCGGAAAGGAATACGGCCGGCATGTTCCGATGCAGGCGGAAGGGCTCCGACTGTCATTTGGAGCCCTTCAGTCTGAAATCGGGAATCGGGCCCTTAAACTTCCCACTCCAATCTAACTAGGGGGCCAATTACGATGGCAGACGGACTGGTTCCGTCCGCCATGGTGGTGTAAACCGGGACCATCCGCCATGTATGCGCCAGTCCCGCATACCTGATTAGGATGGGACAGCCGCCATGTCAGTCGTTTTCCGCACCTTTAACATTGCAGATGTGGCTGCTGACAGCAGCAACACTGTGATGTCAAAAAGAGCATGTTGTGCATTTCACTGCACTACGTGGCAGGCACTACACTGTGCCTGCCACTTGGTGCTGTGAAATGTAGGGGGGACCATTGGTACCCCCACAGTGCACCCACACCTCCCCCAACACAAGGGGGACATGCAACGGGCCCCCAAAACCAATCTCCACATTCCTTTCAACGGCGGTTGCACCGCCGTGGAAAGGCTGGCTGGAGACCTCATCTTAATTTGGCGGACGGTGCTTGTTAGGCACTGCCACCATTTTATGGATGCAAACCCCTCCGCCTGGCAATTGTAACGATTGCCTGTGGCGTTTTCATTGTGGATAAGCTTTGCCCCCACCGCGGTCACGGTCTGGATCCCACTACCATCGTAATCTGGTGGTAGGAGAATCGCCGAAGGCCCAGCAGTGGTGGTCCTTCCACCATTGTAATGAGACCCTATATTGGGATAAGGTGTTGGACACTAAAGGGGTGACATTTACTACACCCACTCCAATCTAACCATATTAAGGGGAGGTGTTGGACACTAAAGGAGCTTAATGTACTATTCCCATGGCAATATAAACTAATTTGGGGAAGGTGCTGGACTCTTAGGGGCCGATTCTGATGGTGATTGGTCAGGAACTGGAATGAAACAACCTTTTGTCGTTGGTTCCAGACCTGCAAGTAGGATGCGACCGAACCCTGTTCAGCCGCATGCCCATACCTTTCAATGGGAGTATGCATTCCGAACGGAATGCATGCTCTCTTTAAAAGAGGAGAGGTGCAGTTAATCCCTGCACTCCGTGGCAGGCACCCCAAGGGGCCTGCCGTGAAGTTCAGGGATCAACAGAGGCCACCATTTGGTGGCCTTGCACCCTTGGGTGCCCTGCTGGGGGCCCCCAAAGACAGCTTTTCACTGCCTTTCTGTGTTGAAAAGGCCGGCATTGAAAGGTAGTGGGAAACTGCCATCGTACCTCCTCAGCTGGAAAGAGCCGGCCGGAGGAGTACCGAAGGGTATCTGGAAGGAGAACGGGCTCTCCGAGCCCGTCGGTAGCCATCTGGAAAACCGAGTTAGATTCCTTTCCGACCAAGCCCATCAGAATAGCGCAGTTGGAAAGGAATCTGAAATGGCAAATCCGGTGCGGTTAAGATGGCTCTGACCAAGGGTCGGACCGTTCCTAAACGCATTGGAATCGGCCCCTAAAGTTGTGACATTTATTATTCCCACTTCAATCTAACTATATTGGGAGGAGGTGTTGGACACTAAAGGGGTGACATTTACTATTCCCCCCCCAATCTTAGGCTATTTGAAGTAGGTGTTCGATGTTATCAAGGTGAAACTTACAATATCAACTTCAATCTATAATATTTTAAACAAGGTAATACAAATTAAACATTTTAAACACACAGTCAATACTCCATACTCACTGACATTTTTTTTACAATGAATTTAAGGGCCTGATTTAGAACTTGGCGGACAGGTTACTCTGTCACAATGGTGATGGATATCCCGTCTTCTGTAATATAAATCCCATAGGATGTAAAGGGTTTTTTATTTCAGCAGATAAGATATTGTTGTCGCCGAGTTCTAAATCAGGCCCTCAATCTAAAAACACAGTAACCAAAACTACAAACCTATATATACATATTTAAATATTAAAATATAAAATGTATTACTATTAATAACTAATATAGGGCCTATTTGCGATGGCGGTGGGACCGCCACCGCCACCAGATCAGTGGTGGTCCCACGGTCGACAGCCCTTCGGTCAGACTAATACATTACAATGCTGGCAGCTGGACCCTTGTCTGTCGGGGGATGGACTGCCTCATCTGCCAGGATCAGTGATCTGTCAGAATCGTTATTTCGAATGGAGGCAGTGTTGAAGCAGGCACCACCATCAGGATTGCTTTTCATGGCAGTCTGACCGACATGAAAAGGCTGTCTGAAAAGGACATTGGGGGCCCCAAACTGGGACAGCATCCCTTGTGGGCCACTGCAAAGTGGCTCTGGGGGCACATGTTGTGGCCCCAGGCACCTCAATACACCATGTAACATGTACCAGATGGTGCAGGGCAGACGGTGCATGGATACGCACAAAGTGACCCTTTACACTTTGGTTTGTGCTGCAGCCCTTTTCCTGGGTTGCATCACAAGCTGCCATGTAAGAGAGCACTTTCCAACCACAAGCACAGCGGTCCTATCTTAATGTGGTGGTTGGAACAACGACTATTTGTCGGGTGGTTTCCTGACCCCCGCAATAGCAGTTGGCGGTCCAACCAACCACAATCCAAATAAGGCCCATAATAACAATTAAAAAAATACTACCATTCCAAAACTTTAAACCGTAAAAGAAAATCCTAATACAAAATGAAACATAATAAAATAAAAATTGCAGAAAATCAATTTTAAGTTAACAACATTACCAATAAATTTTGAATATAATATTACAATTTAAAAATAAAATACATTAAAAATATTTCTGTTATGTAAAATTATTTTCCCATTTTTTTTTACATTTTACATTTGATTATAAACACATTTCTAATGAATTCACTTTATTAAACAATTGACTATACTTTAAATGTTTACATCATTTTTGTAATAGTTAAAAAAAATACAATGTAATACCAATAATACATAATTTAATTAATCTTAAATAACAACTGTATCCAAATAATAATGAACAAAAGACATTTAAAATATGTAAATTATTATTGTGCATATCATTCAAATTATTAACATAAAATTGCATTTAAAAAATACGATTTTTAAAAATCTCCCCACCCTTATCGCTTATTAACCCAATATCCCACTACTAAACAAAAGTATAAAATAATTATTTATATACATTAATACAACTGAAAATACTAATTAAAATGATTTTATAACTAATATATAATCTTACTAAAAACACAAATAGAAAAATATTATACATATACAATAAAACACACTACAATAAATTGTATGCTAATTAACACTTAAAAATTATATTACATCCCATGATATTTTCTACATCGATATTTTGTATAACAGTATTAAAAACAACAATAATAACTATTGGCCACATGTATTTAGAATTGTTGCTCTTAAAAACAGCCGATCGGTCCATTTCCGACTGCAAAAATACTTTTACATATGTATGAAATACAAATTGCGATACGGTAACACATAACCGAATCGCAATTTATGTTTGCGATTCGGTATGAGAAAGGGGAGGGTTTAGGTCGTCCCTTCCAAATACAGAATCTGAATTGGATGTATGAATGTTTCATAACCGAATTGCAGTTGCACACCGATCAGATTTTACAGACTCCTTGAAGTAGGTGGTAACCAATTCACAAGTGGGAAGGAGTCCCCAGGGGGCCCGTTCCCATTTTAGAATGGAAAACATTTTTTTTTTAAGCTGGCAGTGGTCCTATGGACCACTGCCTACTCTTCAAAAATGAAACAGCAAAGTTTATTTTTTTCTTTTTAAATGCATCTCGTTGTTCTTTAAAGAAAACATGCTGCATTTAAAAACAAAAAAGACTGCTTTAATTAAAAGCAATCACAAACATGGTCGTCTGCTGACCTCAGCACGCCACCATCCCTGTGATGGCGTAGATTCCTAATGGCTCACAAGTTGCGATCTACCTGGTTAATATGCATAAGGTAGGTCTATTTGAAAGCGATACAAAAGGGCGATGATGGACGGAGCGCTTGAGCAAATCAAACACTCACCCCAGTCAACTGATCTGAGTTTAATCCATCACCATTCTTTAGCTCACTCAGCCACCCCAGTTCAGACATGGCCATATGCAAATCAGTCTGACCCTGTGCCTCATGGGAACAGTCCAGCCCGGACTGCCAGGCCATGTCTGCCCTGGACCGGAAACAAGCATCCTGGGTCTATTTGAGACACATTAAGAATCGCTATTTAAATAGAAAAGAGTTTCATACATTTGGAATAGCGATTTCCTAATTGCGATTGAGAGAAATTCACAATTAGGTCATCGTAACTTGAAGTAATGATACATGTGGCCCTATATTTTTACCTACGAAATTCCTAAGACGATGTTTTTGATATTTGGATATTCTTGACACAATGTTTTTGCCATACAAGGGGGCATATTATCAAGACAGGAGATAAAATTATCGCCGCTTTATCGGCAGAAAACTGCTGATAAAGCGGCGATAATGGGCTTGTTAATATGCTCTATGGAATTCCAATCGAAGCCCATGTTAGATGTCTTCACATCTAACATGGGCTCCGATTGGAATTCCATAGAGCATATTATCAAGCCCATTATCGCCGCTTTATCTGCAGTTTTCTGCCGATGAAGCCGCAATAATTTTATCTCCTGTCTTGATAATATGCCCCATGATTTTTTTCCCAATATGTTGTCCAAGGATGTGCCCAGGACCAGTGGTGATCAGCCATACTTTATTGCGTGGTATGACTTATGTTTACAGAGTTTATCTTTATCATGGGATACTTATGTATAAGGCAGTGTATTTTAAAAGGTGGTCTGTGGTCTCCTGAGGATCCATGATGTATATTCAGGGGGTTTGCAGCTGTTTAAAAAATTAAATATCTTTGGCACATTAATAAAGCATATATACATAAAAACTAAAGTTTGAATTTAAAATGTTCAGTATATGTGATAAATCTTTAGATTGGAAGCTAAAAAATAAGCTGGTACCATTATAATAAATTGTGGGAGTAGAACAAGTACAGCAAATGGAATCTAATATGGACTATTGGTGGCTACAAAGGAAGCAGCACTGGTGTGCACTGACAAAAAGAGAACATGCATTAGTAAGAAAAAAAGACAATGGTCTATGCTAACGTCTAGAATATACCCTAATCTTTTAGAAATAAAACTACATTTGGAAAAGCTCCAACTTTTCCCTTAAAATAACATTTTTGATATGGCCTATTTTTCTTCATAATCATCTATAATTTGTGCATCTAATTGATTAGTATTTTGAGGTTCAAATCATAGAAAGTACTTATGCGGTGGTCACAGGCTTCTAGTATTGATTCATTGGGGGTCCACAGAAGTCACAAGGTTTAGAGATGCAGGTATAAAACATTATTGACATTCATCCTGAGTAAAAGGAAGACTTAAAGAAAAGTTTAAAAGTCAAACAAAGTCAGAAAGTGTTCTTAATCTTCCCAGTTGTACACCACTACTGCTATTTAATAAACACCAAGAGCCTGATTATGAGTTTGGCAGTGCGGCACCGGGTCCGCCCCGCCATTGCACTGCCAAACCCATGGTCAGGCCGCCTGCCAGATTACAAGTCTTTCTATTGTTTGCCGGGCTCTTTCTTTACATTCCCATGGTGGTGCTGTGATAATGGGCACCACAATTGGAGTGCCAAAAACAGTTCCTGCACGACATGGACTGTAATGTGCATGCACAAAAGGGGGCACATGCTCTGCCACGGTTTTAACAGAGGAGGAATTGCCATGAAAACTGTGGCAGAGTGTAAACTTGTAATATGCTTGGCGGGACCACAGCAGTCTCACCAAGCATATTGCAGCCTCCTGACTGCCGTACCACCACCAGGGAACGGGGTTTGCCTGGTGGCTGCAGCAAAGTACTGGCGGTCCAACTGCCCTAATTGTAATAGGGAGGTCGGACACCTCCACGCCCCCATAAGTCTGACAGTCCATGTACCGCCAGACTCATAATAGAGCCCCAAGTCAGATATGTTACTATTTTCTAAGTGTTAGTCATGATTCTAACACTAACAACCTTCATGTGGTCACAGTCAAAATAGGATTGTCACTTACCAATAGCTTTCAGATGTGGGTTTCAGGTGAAACTACTACTCAGTAGCCCTCTCATTGTATTGTGGTCAATGTGGTTCATCTATACACATTTGCAGTTCCTAAAGTAAGGCAACACTGTTTAACTATTCATTTCTTCCATTATTTAATTTTAGTAACCCCAGACACTTGTTTGTGGCCTTTAAATATTATACTGCAAACATGCTTGGTACTCAGTTCCTGATGTACTCCACTAAAGAGCTTGCGAAGAGCAAAACACAGTGTGTCTGGGCTAATACCAGTGGCGTTAGTGGTGAGTCACAGTTCTGTATTTGGAGCTGCGCTGTGATACCAAACATATCAAGCAATCCTGATACTCCAAGACCCAGCTGCTCTTGTCCCCTTGGTCACAGGTTTGAATTGTAGCAGGCCCACTTTGCCTTACATCATCCACTGCTCAATAAAGTCTAACAGTTGTATGTACTGATCCTGTAGCCTCTAAGAGGTAAGAGGCTGTTGCTATACAGATTGCCTTCAAACCTTCACTAACAGTGCTAGCTTTCACCCCGACCTGTCCAATGACATGCAAATATTCACCTATGTTTCCACTGCCACTCACCCAGCTCATATACCCAGTTACCCACATTTATCCCCCCAACTCAGGAACCCCCCACATACACCAATTCACATAAATGCACACAATTTCACACATCAAAATAAATAGCTTCACTTAGTGGCTTTGGTATGGCTTGTTTTAGTTCCCATAAAAATTACATCTGTTCAATATGATGTTGAAATATCTAGATGCCCCACGTTGCACCAACAAAATATTACCTGCAGGGGAAATAAAACAATCATCAAGAGTCATAACTAAGAAGCAGTGAACTCCAACCCCTTTGAAGCTGGAGCGACCAGCAGTTAGATAGACAGGGAAGAAGAAAGTAGAGGAGAATATACTTTTTTCACATATTGCTGCTTAGTCAAAGCCAACACCAATGTTATGTACAAAAGGTGTGTAAGCCTTCAGCTAGGAATCACTGATACCTTAGTGTAATTAGCATACAAGCTGAAACTGTGAAGGATTGTGTAGGAAATGTCTGCTTGTGTGTCTGGGTCTTGTATGATGAAGAGTGAAGTACCTATGTCGGCACAGCATCCATCCATAGGAGACGCAATCGCAAATCCACTTTGGCATCAAAACACAGACTTGAGATAGTGGACTATTGTACCTGCCTCGGTTACTTACTGGAAATCTTAGTCACTCCAAGTGTAGAGGCAGAGAATCCGGCTCTTTTTCATTTATACTGCCTAAAGAGGTCCTCCACTTAAGGCTTCCCCATTTCTGTTCGTTAGGCGAGGTTTTCTTTAATATGTTGTAGAACCTTCAACCTTAGGACTTGAACAAATCATCCATGAAAATCCTCATCATCATCTGTGAGTGAGAGCATTGACTTGGGCAGCTTAGGAAAAGGAGGGAGGGGCTCTCAACCACAAAAAAAACTGCCTCAACAGCTGAATGTATCATTAACTAGATTGACTCCATAGTAACGTTCTCTGTAGAAGTAGATTCAGCCTTCTCCAAATTAGAATCTGCATGCTTTTTTTTCTCTCTTGCCTTATTGGACTGTATAGTGCAAGGGTCTCCATCCTTTTCTGTAGTGAGCGCTACTTCAGATCCGGGAAAATCATCATGAGCTACTAAAGGCTAGCCAACTCATGCCTTGTTCCCAGAGTTCCTCCCACACCCAGCTTCATTGACTAAAGGGACTCTAGGGGAAAAAAAAGTTGTCCACCCGCCATGGCCCCGGGAAATGGAAACGCCCGCTATGCGTGCGGCGGTCACGCATGTGTAAATAGGATGCACCAGCCACATTGGTGGGCACATTTTTGCATTGCTGTGGGCGGTGCTGTCAGCAGCACCCACTGCAATCTAAAAAAGACACCGCACGGTTACTGCCACATCGTCCAATCAAATGCAGGGGGTACCATGGGGACCCCCAACGTGCCCCCAATTGAGGAATCCACAGGGAAATGCTGCTTCCCGCTGACATTGTAATATGGATGGTGGTGTCTAGCAGACACCACCACCATATTCAACCCTTTTCCGCTGGTCGACTCGTCGACCGGGTGGAAAAGCGGCAGACGGTCTTCCCGTCCACCGCCGTACCCCTGCCATCATAATATTGCAGGGGGAAATGGGGGGCTGATGTTGGACGGATCGCCAACACTCGCATGGCTGTGGCGATCCGTCCAACATCATCCCCCGTCCGCCCGACATCATAATAGACCCCTAGGTGCCTACAATGCACAAAATGAAAATGTAAAAAACCGGGCATCAATCCCGGCTTTCCTCTCTGACAAATTGTGTGATCCTGACCTGTGCAATAGCAAGCTAATCAAACTATAATAGTAAGAAATTATAGAGAACTGCAGAGCCATTCGAAACTGCCAGAGAACTGAAAACCATAAACTGCATATCTGCCTGTCACACCTTGTCATTCACTACACTTCTGTGTACGACATCCCATAACTAGGTACACTACCACGGTGGTCATCACATACAATGTGGAAATATGTCCCACATAGGATTACAAAACAAAGGGCGTCATTCTGATGGCGGTCGGACCACTTCCAATGGCTCATTGCATGCAATGCATGCGGTCAGAGGCAGCAGGTGGAGGATCAGTCCGACGCTTTCCAATGGACTCATGGAGCCCGTTGGACGGTTGGAGGGTCAGTAATCCGTACATAGGGGTTGTGCCTTCTCAGGCACCGCTGTAAGGATTATAAGGCCCCTTTCCGTCTTTCCTTTCATGGTGGTTCGCCCACCTTGAAAAGGCAGCTGGAAAGTGACTTTGGGGGCCCCTAACAGCCCCCCTACCACCCTGTCCCCCTGCTATGGGGCCTGGGGAGCAACATAGGTGCCCCCCATTAACATCCCTGCACCATGTGGCAGGAACTGTCTGATGCCTGCCACACTGTGCAGGGATGTTTTTAAAGTGTATATTTTCTATTACAGCTTGTGCTGCAGCTCGCAGCACAAGCCACAATAGAAAATATACACTATGTAACCACCATGAAGGTGGTCTTATTGTAATGAGGGAAGGGGGACTGCCGACTCCTTGTCAGGCGGTCCCTCCTCCACTAGGGTGCCAGCCAGACGAGAGTCCGACCAGCATCGTAATGATGCCCAAAAGCAACACCTTTCCAACTACACACCCATTCTCCAACACCCCTACCAATTTTGTGAAGTAGAGGAAAGACTTTACTTAAGCCACTGACAGGAGTAAATTGTTACTTATTTTGAGGGTAAGGTTGGGTCGGAATAGAGAATATGTTTATGAGGGTTCACATAGCGTCAGGGCATTGCCAGGGCATTGCTATCCTGAAACATCCATGCCCCAACCACAGGAGGAGATTTACTCACATGTAAGGGTTTAGAAGCAGTTCTTTTAAATAATAATACTTTTAACCTGCAGTCAGGTTTACTAACAAACATTGCCCTAGAATTAAGCCAAATGAGCTTGAGCCTGCCCTCCTTACTTAGATCTGTAGCCCATTGTGAAGCAGAAGTAAAAGCTGAAAGTGAGCAAGATGGGGGAAAAGTTTGTTTGGTACCCTCTGTTTATACTAATAAAAAAGAGGGGACAGTTATAGGCCTAAGAGACAATGGGACATATGTACAAGGGGATTGCGCCACTGGAACGTCACTTTTACCGATGTTCCAGTGGCTCAATGCCCTTCTCCATATTTACAAACTAACATTAAGCCACTTTTTGTGTCTTAACGCCGCTTTGTAAATTTGGTACCCTTTCACGCAGGTATCTGCATGAAAGGGGCATGCAATGGGTGTTGCTGTGATCATTCCACCGAAACACCCATTGCTTTTTGACCCTGCTCCATATTTACAAGGATCTGTAAATCTTAGGCAGCACCAAAAAATAACGCCATGCAAAAGCAGGCGTTAGCTTGGCGAAACAAGAAAAAATACTTTTATTTCTCCTCATTTTTGCTTTTTCATGTGCGCTACATACTGCAGCACACAAAGAAAGAGCAAATTGCCATTATTGATTGTTTATGTGCAGGAAGGGACACCTTCCTGCACATAAACAAACATCCTTGCAACGCAGGAACCCTTGCACTATGATGCAAGGGTGTCTGTGTTGGCACTAGGCAGCTATTTTTAGCGCTAAAGAAAACACAGGGGTGCACCATTTTCTTGTAAATACAGAATATCCCTGTTTTTTGGAAATGGCACTGCACTGCAACATTTGCCGCAGTGCAGCGCTGCACCACTTCCTTGCACATATTCCCCAGGGATTTTTAACAAAGGCTACATTAAGCCGCTGGCTAAGGTAATCGGAAGAAGGCCACAGGCTAATGGGAACCAACTGGTTGGGGAGGATGTGGCAACAGTAAGTTGAAAAGGAAGAACAGAATAAAGAGACAAGAGGTAGTGGAGGATTTACCAAGGTAAAACGTATTCAATTAAGGAGCACCATTGAGTCACCACAGAAACAACTGAAGTGAAAAATCTCCTGAAAGGTTAGTAAACAAAAAAGCCTAGGGAACTGGGCATTCCATATAACATGAAGAAGGAAGGCAAAAGGATCTTATGGGAGCGGTAAAATATTAAATGACATTACGAAGGTTTCCAATAGATTTTTATGTTTTGTTGTGTTAATGAAAGGGCAGAAATGTTATGCATTGTGAACCCTAAACAGGTGTGAAGTTGTATCTGTATTTCACAGCGGCCCCTCTTTGCATTCCTTATACTCACAGTATTTAAGTAGCGTTCATAAAGGAGAAGGAAGGCAGAGAGGTATCTAAAGTGAGTTTATATTCATCGTTGGTACACAAGCTAATAGTGAAGGCTGAGGAAAAGTTAAATGAGCAGGACTTGAGGTTAGATCAGCAGAGCGAAGTAGAGACATGTGTAGCAAAAGATGTTCTTATTATTCATGCTGGATTGAGTGATTTAGAAGTAAATCTCACTCCAGCTGAAGGCACCATGATGATGGAGAAACCTACAGAAGGATTCAAAAGTGGCAACCTAAGAATCTCTGTCCCACAAAACAGAGTTGATAAATCACTATTTACGGGTCTACAACTGTCTTAGTTCCCTTAGTAATTTGCAGGATAAAGCTTGCTTTAACCTTAGTGCTATAGACTAGGATGAGTAGACCCTAGACAACCTCGCAGTCTTCTCTTGGAATGTACATGGTTGAAGAAGGGTAAGTGGAGAAGTGTGGCTCACTGGTTAGAGGAGGCAAACCTGGAAGCAGACGTCAGCCCGGGACCAGGGTTCAATTCCCGGCTCGACGGGGTCTTGAGTCCTAAAAAAAAAAAAAACATCCATGGACTTGACAATTCTCGCTCCGGTGCCTACTCGATTCACGGGTTCACACTCTGCGACTCTGGGCAATAGCTTGCTTAATCCCCACAATGGCCCCTCGCAGCGGGATTCCTGGCTTTCACCTTGCGGATACCCTGCCGGGGGAATACCAGGACGGGTTCCCTAAGCAAGCGCTTAGAAACCGATTGGTGATTTGCGCTATATAAATTCATGTACATTTATTTTACATTTATCATCCTTAGAGTGCTTTAAAAAAGAGTTAGCTGACTATGTAACAGTTTTATTCAGGACACTTGGCTGTCTGGGAAAAGTATGGTTACTGATGGTTTTGTTCAGATGAGGAAAAACACAATTAATTGGGTTCTGGGAAAGTTTCATGTGGACTGATAACTCTGGGCTCATCCAGAATTGCAAAAGGTATTGAATGGTTAAGAATTAAGTTTGACTGGATTCATGCAAATGTGATATATATCAAGTACAACGACTTAACATGGGCATTGGAAATCTGGGAGACCTCAAAATGTGTTTGTCAACCTGTTGGGAGGATATAGAACAAGAAGATATGTTATCAGCCTATAATGTCCTATTAGCTGTTTTTTTATGTGGTAGCCTGAAAATAGTACAAGAGATGCAAAACAAAACACTAGTGGAAGAGGTTTCATTCAGCTCAATGGTCATACGGCCTTGGATAGGCCAACAATGTGAATCGATTACATTCTTATGTTACTCTAGAATTATAAGAATGTAAACACTTACGGGTGTTAAATTGGAATGGTAGTGATCACTGGCCATTATCTGTGGAGCTGTGTTTGAGCATGGTGATAACAAAACAAACTCTACATCTGGAAACTACCTTCCCTAAACAAAGGAGCTGCACATAGCAATGAGAAACAGCTGATCCTGTTAGCACAGTTCCAAATCTCCACAGACCTGAAAAAGGAAGGGGGAAAGTACAATGTATCTCCAGACTGGTATTCTGCCATAATAAAAAGATGACTGCTAGTTAGTATTTCTGAAGAATAACCACACTAGTAAGACATTAAGAGGAGGAAATAGGGTTTAGTCTACTGAGTGCTTCCAATTTCTGACCTTGACGAGGCACTTGAGCAAGTTAAGGCAAATCAAAAATGAAGCGAGTAATGTAGAGTGAACCTCTAGGTTTTGCAAAACTAAGGTGGGATATACTTCCGTTATTAGAATGAATAGAATCCTGGGCTCTCCAAACGACCTTTACCTACTTTTCTAGGCTACTCATCCCTGTAATGCTTTCAGTAGTGCTAAGATTTCGGTTGGAGTTAAATCCGGTTTACTTTTAGCATGTGGGAGAGTTAAGGCCATAGGCTAAAGAATGGATCTGCAATTGCGGGTTAGGAATGCGTTGTACTACAGTTAATATTGTAATTGACTATTTACACTTTTTATCTTTAAAATGTGGGGGCATATTATCAAGGGGGTTTATCTCCGCTTTTTTGGCTTTAAAAGCCAAGAAAGCGGAGATAAAATGATCTCCCTATTACCAAGCTGTTGCTAACACCAGTTAGCGACAGCTAGTAGGAGATAGCGACCATCTTGGGCCCCACTTTGCATGTCAGTGATATTTATCACTAATGACATGCAAAGTGGGCGTGCCAAGATGTTAGCGACTGGAAACAGTCGCTAACATCGCTATCTCCTATTACCAACTTTTGGAGATATTCGCGCTAAGCCCTGAGCAGTTCTTAGCCATGTTATCCAATGGGAGGTGCATAACATGGCTAAGAGCATTAGCTCGGTAATGCATGAATATCGCTGACTTTTCAGCGATATTCATGCATTGCGGCCGTTTTTTATCGCATTTGCGATGAACCTTGGTAATACCAAGGTTTATCTGCGATAAAAATCGCCGCAGCTCAGCGGTAAAATTTTGTCTCTAACCAAGCAATAGCGATAATTATCGCTATTGCTTGGTAATATGCCCCGTAATCTTTTAAATACTCATTACGAAATATGGGATTATGAGACCAGCCAAGGCAATGAGACTTCTATATAATATGAATTTTCTGGATGGAACTTGTGCGGTAGATAGATTTGTATTGGCTCTGTGGAGGGGTGTGGACTTTTAAGCGTGAATTTTTAACGAAATGCATTGTATGTCAAATATAGTTTAACAAACCATTGGTTTAAATGAACTTAACTCTACTACTCCCATGCAAATTCACAATTAGTTCACAAGTACAAAACTGACTTCTGTGAAATATAAGGCGCTTTGCACTCATAAAAGAAAGTCCACCACTGAAAGTCAACCACATGCAAACTGCCTAATGAAGGAGGCCCGCTGTGGGAACCTCATCCGTGAGGCTCGGAAACAGTGGCGTCACTAGAGGGGTGCGGGGGGTGCGGACCGCACCGGGTGTCACCCCAACATTGAGGTGACACCAATCTGGTTAGTTACGCTGCTGGCTCGCTCTCGCTCTGCACTGCACAGTGGAGTGCAGCCTCAGCCTCGCCCTCACCTCTGCTGCCAGTGCTTTTTATTTAAAGTGCAAGCAACCGCAAGCACACGCCACAGTGCGCAGTTGGCACCTGCTTACAAATTTAAAATACTCTGTAGTCAGTGCAGACAGTGAGTGTGCACTGCAGCACGTCGCCTTGCACGCACCGGTGGTGATGATGTCATGCATTTGATGATGCTGGTGTCATGTGGATGCGCGCCGCGACGTACCCAGTTTGTGGGTCCCAGGGCCGTCAATCTTTAGCGCCACCAATGACGGCCCTGGGACAGCCCCCGCGCGCTGGGCTCCTCTGACGCGTCGCGGTCACGCGCCAGGGAGGAGACGAGACGGGCGGCAGCAGAGCTTGAAGTGCGTGCAGTGAGCTGATAAAGAATTAATATGAAGTTAACTGCCAGTCTGCCACCATGCCATCTTCTTTGATATGGCGAGCAGGGCGAGCGCCGTCGCCTCCCTTTCAAATTTGGGACAGTAGGACTGACTTCTTGGGTCCGGAGGCAGTCGGTCACGGTGAGAGAGTAATATCAAGTTGGTTGAACTCGAATTAGCTGTTCTGATTTTAGATTGATGTATTTACATTTTATTTTTTTGACGGCAACATGTACCATTGTAAAGCGCTCTGATACCGTCCGGTCTTGAAAGTGCAGTGCTATATATAAAACTCAAATAATAAACAAACGAGGCATTTTCGCAAAGAGAAATGAATTGGCAGTGGCGCAGTGGGAAAGGGGGGAAGTTCTCGAAATTGGTATTGACACACTTGACACTGAGTGATACAGAAAACATACACGTTTCCTGCAAGGCCTGTGAGGGTTAGAAGAGGCAGTCGAGACGAGAGGAAGCTGTTATTAAAGTGCCCATGGGATGGCAGCTCATACCACCTCAGAGCACCCCTGGGGAATGATGGCTGGCTTCTACTTCATGGTTAGAAATCCCAATGCCCTCCTATGTATGTGGAGGTGGGTTGAGAAGGGGTGTTGCAGAGAGGCAGGGAAGCGCCGATAGGGATTCTGTTGTGTATGCCCAGACCACGTGAGAGTTGGGGTGCTTGTACAACCCTGCAGAGTGGGTGCACTTGTCGTGCAATTGATTCAATGTGTGCTTCCTGGCAGTGCTGCATAGAGTGTCAGGGACGTGCGATTCGGGCAGGTCCTGGATGTGACTGCACCTTCGTCCATCAGTCAAGTGTCAGGACAGCGAGAGGCGCTGCGTGGGCACTGGCAGGGGATTGAAAACTTAGCAGTTCAGAAGTAGTACCAGGACACCGCTCTGAGACATATGGGAGATTTATGAATGAAAAATTACTTGCTGAGAGAGCATTTTTTCCAGTCAGCCAATGGGGTACTGCAAAACCTGGTATGGTACTGCAGTAATTGACGTTCTGATTGGCCAGCCGTAACTTTTCATGAAAATGCTGTGGTGGTTATGTCAGTACTCTGGGAATCTCGCAAGCTTCCACCACATGGTACTATGTCACCACTCAAGCTTCATGAGGAAGCTTACATTGTTCTGTGGTACCATGAGGTGGAAGCTTGCGATAGGGATGCCATAAGAGTACAGCGGTACCTGAAATGTTTTGGGTGTTTTTATAAAAGGACGAAGACATTGCATGATGGGTGCACAAGGCCAAAGGAGGTGCACTGTTGGGGCTGTGTGCATGCAAAAGGAGTGGGTGCTGTGCCTGGCCAAAGGCCACACCCTGCAGCCAACCTCTGCAGCACATGGACAATGATCATGCACAGCTGGGGTTTGCTGAATTTGAAGGTTTCGGACTTGGTCCACTTTCGAATATGATCAAAGAACCCCAGAAATTCAGTGAAAAAAGCAAAGGTTAAAGTGACATTTTAAGTTTCTAATACCTTAATTTACATAAAAAAATTAAAAACAAAAATTCACAGAAAGATTAATGTTAAACTGATGTTGTAGTTAGTTGATGGAATGAGGCATTAGCTAATGTTTAAAAAAATCTAAAACTTTGGAAATTTACCAGTTAGAGTTTAGTCAAAAAGCTATATAACTTCTGCCCAAACATGATCACGTATGACCTTAAATAGTATAACACTCATGACGTGAATTTCCGTTTTTAAGAGGACAAGAATATGGATTGGGTGTTTTCCTGTGGGTGGATGCACTGCCTGGCTGAAGGCCAGTGCATAATGGGGTGGAAGTTATAGTTTTTTTACTAAACTATAACTGGTGTATTTCTGTGGCCTTTGTAAATATAGGAAACTAAATTTACAAACGTTACTAAGGATTCTGTATGGTCCCGTTATTTGCCATCTGTGTCCACTGGCGGACTCGGAGCGGAGGAGGTCCATGCGGTAAGTCGTGAGGGGGTGACACCATGAGTTACCAGCACCGGGTGACACCAACCCTAGTGACGCCACTGCTCGGAAAGTTTTCACCCTAACTTTTAATATTCCACGTTGCCCACTGATGAACCCCACCGTAGACGCTATTAGCGCTTTTAACATGATTGGAATAATTTAATTCACAGCGCCATCATTGTATCCCTGGAACAGACTCGTGTTTCACAGAGATTGCTTAAAATAACAGTGGGGAACTGAGTCGAGTCTGACATCAATATAGTGTGATTTCACACTGTTAGTCAGCTCTCTTTTTAAAAGAACATGATTGCATGATATCGAAGGCCCTGTGGGAAGTGATTACTGATAAATGGAAAAGCTATCTACTAAGTGCAGACTGGCCTATTTCCAGTAGCAGCTGTAATCACGCTATCTCACCACGAGAGATTCTCTGAGGGCATGATTTGTTTTTTCACCACCTGTTGTCTCGTTTTAAAAATATTGCAAATACAACACTAAAACAAAGGCCAAAGACAGCAGTGTCCAATTCCATGGTTGATGGAACTTCTGTTGGTTTCATAACATGACACAAAATAGCTGGCCCAACAACGTGATCATATTAGAAAATATGTGCTCTGTTACGTAACAAATAATGCCACTGTGTCTGGTGAAAGCTTTATAGTTCTGGTATATTTTACATAGCAGTTACAGTGTAACAGCTACAAGAACATTTATATAATTGTTGTTTAGCCAAGCATGCCTGATATAGTTGCTTCTCTTTGAAACAAAGTAGACTCATGTTAGCAATTTCCTATAGGAGAATATAGGAAAAATGGTTATTAATTGGGGAAGATGTGAGTCCTTCCCAAATATTAAGTCGAAAAGCCTTTTACGTCCAACACACAAGTTCTATAAAAAAATAAAACCTGCGCTCAACCCCACGCAGCTATATTAAATGAACATAGACTTAACTTAAGGAAAATGTATGAAGTGTTTAGCAGAACCAATAAAGTTTTAAAAAAACATCAAAACACAATATAATGAATATTTCACAGCCAATTAAAAAAAAATCGAGAAACATTTCATTAAAAAATTACTAAAATCCATTCAGTTGAATAGGAATTCTCAAAAGCTTAAATTGAAAAGAAAGCAAAAGATCATGGCATCTTTGGATTCAACCAAGCCCGACTAATCCTAGTGTGAGAGCCTGGGACAAAGAAGAAAGCTCCTGACAGCCTTTTGTATTGAAGACATATTCCTTCAGCGGAGCAAGGTTGAAGGCTATAACTGACAAAGTCACCTCGAAGATGCCCGTGAACCGAATTTGTTGTTTTTTGGCAACACAAGTTTTGAGCAGCAAAATTCGAATTTCTTGCTCGCCAAATTCAGCCAGAAACTTTTTGAGCCTTTGCCAAGTTAAGATTTCTTCACTGGGGCTTAGACCCTGATTACGATCTTGGTGGATGGTATATTCCGTCACAAATTTGACGGATATCCCATTTGCCGTATTACAAGTTCCATAGGATATTATGGAAGCGTAATTTGGCTTACGGGATATCTGCTGCATTTGTGACGGAGTAACCATGTACGCCAAGATTGTAATCAGGCCCTTAGTCTCTTTTTTGGAGTTCAAAATCTCCACATAAGACAAGCCTGGAATCTGTAGCCTGGAATTATGTACCAAAGCTGAATACATTATTTTGATTGTAAATTGTTTTTATGTAGCAATTACTGCCCCTGTTGAGACATTAAAGCAGTTTTCTGTGAGTAATAACCCTGGGCAATGAACTCTGGCCCTGGCCCCGGAGTTTGTGGAGATTTTTAACTACGCATTCCATGAAAAACACGAAGTCAGGCAAAAAATCCGCTCCTCCACTTAGCGTAGTCCGCTTCTAAACTGCACCCACAAGTGCTTTGATAAATCAACTTTACATGTTAAAAAGCATATAACCAATTCACAAAAGTGAACTTTGAAATTGAAATGTCAGGCAATGAGAGAGGTGATGATTTTCGGGTCCCTCCTAACCTAGGGGGAGGACTAAGCAGATGCCTTGAATACAAAGAGCATATCATGCTTAACGATTCAGTGGTGGTCCCATCCTCTTAGGACCAAACCAAGCACAGTTATTATTGGCAAAAATACAATCCCAACCAAAGGCCCTGCAAAGCAATATGGGATGAGATTAGCAGTGGGCAGTGAATATTATAGTATCCAATATCAAAAAAATTCTACAAAGAGCTGCAGTTCAACTCGTCATTACTAGGTGTCCCTCAAGAGTCAAATGCAAAAGCATTGAACCAAGCTGCAGTTCCACTAGTCGTTACTAGATGTCCCTCATGAGTCAAATGCAAAAGGATATATTTCTTAATCCTTGGTTGATTTATCTTTCTTCATTACTTCAACCAATTTATGACCTATTTGATGGTATTCATAGGATCCTATTAGGTTATAGTGTATAGATTTGAGTATTGCATATGTTCCTGATCTACTAAGATATTTATCATCTTGTAGACCAGTTGTCACGTGGACGGATTTTGTCACTTAGGTTGTTTTTTGTGCTGGTTTATTATATTGTGTATATATGGGTCAGGTCCCTCATTCCTTTTTCCCTTCTTCAATTCGTGTTTGACTAATCTCTTACTACATTATCTATAAATTATCCTTTTATATTTATTAGAAATAGTTCTTGGTAATATGCATACCTTTTTATACACTAGATGTTAAGGCACTGGATTCAATTCTTATTCTCAACACAGTTGTTACACATGTTATTACCTTCATTATATCTGGGTTTCATGTCGTCTATAAATGTTCATACAATTCCTCATCCGCATTAAGCTCAAAAGCACCTTGGTGTGATATGATGTATGTACTTTCCATTTTTGAAAGTTGTAATGTCCTGTCCCCACCTCTTTCATTTTTGAGAACATGTGCCACTCCATAATATCCCAAGGTTTTCCAATTGTTGTCATGTTCTTGGACATGATAATTTGCAACTGAGTAACTTGTGTCTTCATGTTGGACTGCCTGTATGTGTTCCATTATTCTTTTCTTTAATGGGCAGATTGTGCTTCCCACATATTTGAAACCACATAGACATTCAATAACATATATTACGAATTGCGTATTGCAGGTTATTTTTTGTTCAATCAAGATCTCTTTGCCTCTGGAATCTTTGATGTTCCTTATGTTTTTACCAATCCTGCAAGCTTTGCAATTATGGCATCTGAAGAAAGCTTTGTTTTGTTGGTGTAGCCAGTTCTCTGATAGTTGGATTGAAAAGTGACTTTTTACTAGTCGATCTTTGAGAGAATGTACCTTCCTATAAGTGATTTGAGGTTTTGATCCTACTGCTTTTACAATCTCATTGTCACTTAATAGAATGTTCCAGTGTTTCTGAAAGATCTTATATATCTTTGCATATTCTTTATTATATGTTGTGATGATCCTAATGGTTTCCTCATTCTCATTTTTATGGTTTGACTTTTCTGTTAGTATCTGCTGTCTTATTCTCTTTTGTGCTAGTTTGGCTCCTTGTTCGATATAGGATGCTGTATAGTTTCGCGTAGTGAATCTTTTCTTGACGTCTTTAAAATGGGTTTCAGTATCCTCCACTCTTGAACAGTTTCTTTTTGTATGCAGAAATTCTCCATATGGGATACGTTTAATAAGTGCTTTTGGATGGTAACTGGTCCCATGTAATATTCTATTTTTAGCAGTGGGCTTTCTATGCATGGTCGTTTCCAGTTTGTTTATTTTTGACGTAAATTCTGATGTCTAAGAAATCAATTTGTTTCTCATTTGCATTGAATGTGAACCGCACATTTTGCTCATTCTGGTTGATGGCTTTAAAGTATTGTTCAAATTCCTTTTCCATATTTGGAATAGATCATCTATGTATCGTAGCCAGATTATTATTTTCGACAAGTGTTGTTCATGTATGTCATTCTGTGCTATTTCCCTCTCCCAGCAGCCCATGGTCAAATTCACATAGCTGGGAAGTCCCATTGCGGTTCTGCAAATTTGCTGAGATGGCTGTTGATTACAGAAGAACATGTTGTGTAGACACATTTCAATCATGTACAGAATCATGGTTGCATGTTTAGTTTCCCTGATGTTTCTTTGTTTGAGAAAATAACTCACCACATGTAACCCTGCTTTGTGTTTGATGGAAGTATACAAAGAAATGACATCAATGGTTACAAGTCGGAAATTCTTTTGCTATTCAATTTCAGATATAATTCTAAGAAAACTCCCGCTGTCTTTTAAGTATGATGTTAATTTTGTTACCATGGGGGGAGATGTAATAGTCCACATATTTGGAGATATTTTCTAACATTGATACAATTGGCCTTCCTGAGGGTTGATAAGTGTTTTGTGAATTTTGGGGACAAAATGTATTGTCGGTATCATTGGATTGGTAATTATGAGAAAATGATATTCCTGTTCATTAAGCAATGTGTCGTTATACCATCCTTTTAGTTTTTGATTAAGATTGGTCATCATTGTCTCAAGGGGATTATATTTCAATGTTTCGTAGTTGTTTATATCATTGAGCTCTCTGTATGCTTCTCTCATGTAATCCTCCTTGTTTAGGATCACAATATTTCCAGCTTTGTCCACTGGTTTCAAAATGATTTATTCATTTCCAGTAAAAATTTTCAGAGCTGTTCTTTCCAATATTGTAAGGTTCTCTTCACTATATTTGTTGTTGTGATTGGTTGTCATTTTCTCAAGATCATTCATCACTGCATCATATAATTTATCCGCTTTATTGCCTGAAACTTTTTGCATGGTCATTGGTTTTCCATTCCAACTATTCCATAATCTAGTATTGCCAAGTAGTCTTGCGAGTTGCTTCCACTCTGTCCTATCTGTTTGGGTTCCTTGCTGGAGAAATATTTTGCCAATTTGACTTTTATACATTTGTATATGTCGATTTTAGTTTCCACTGTATCTATATGTTGTTCAGGACTAAAGGAAAGGCCCTTATTAAGTAAGGAAAGTTCATGTTTGTCTAATTGGTAATTAGACAGGTTGATTACCAAATGTTTCTCTTACTTTTTTTCTCCTTCCATCATGGTTGTTGTATTTTTTTCTTTTGTCGATTGCATAGGGGATAAGTTCTCTTTCCCATGCCCTCTTTCACATTTTGTATGACTCTTTGCGTGTTTCTTCTATGGCCTTGACCTATATTGCGTCCTCGGCCCAATCCTTTTGATGTTTGATGATCATGGTACATTAGTTGCATTTCCTCTAGTAGGGTAGTTTTCGTCATCCCTTCTGAGGTCCCTTCTCCTTCGCTGTAATCCGTATCAGATACTCTTATTTCCTATGTTGGTAATGCAATCTTCATTTTGTAATCAGTAACATGTTGTTTTTTTCAAGGCTTCAAATCATCTGGCAAATGTGTAAACTGGCCCATTAAGATAATCCCGTTCATTCCTCAGATATTTCCATTGTTTTGTAGCTTCTATGTCTGATTCATGTTTCTCTAATCTGTCTTCCATTAGTTTTCTCAATTTGCCACTTTCCTCTGTGGCAGGATATGTTGCGATTTTTTCCTGTTTCTCCTATAGATTTAGTTAGATCTTCTACATCCATTTTGGCATATTTTATCCATATTCCCGTCATGTTTATTGAGCAAATCATGTTGTTTTCAATCCAATCTAGTAACATTTGTGGTCTTACATCTGGGTGGTTTGGCATAGTGAAAATGTGAAGTCCCCTTGGTACTGTGTTAATTTCCACATATTTCTCTAGTGTGATATTTTTCCCAACTTTTGGCTACTTCCATGTGGTACATTTCTTCTACTTGAAAAAATAGTTGTTGTAAATTGATTACTTGTGTACCAGTATTTTAGTTTTTGTCGGTTGAAATATTTTGTTTGGATGTAAATAATGTTTGTGCTTTGAGTGCCCTTTTGGCAGCTCTTTTTTTTTTAAAACATATTTTATTTGTCAGATTGCGCAAAAAGTGCAGGGCTCTGTACACCAGAGACAACTGCCGAATCAAGCCATACATAGCGATGGAAGCAATTGACTTTTGCGAGTGACATCAAAATGCATAACACATGCATATAACATAGTACAACCCCACCCAACTCTCCCCCTCGTCCCTCCCCAGAAGTCGCACATAGTCCATATAGTCCTGTCCACGGCCTTTACACAGAATCTAGTAGTCCACTCATGATGGCACACACTCCCCCGGGTCCCTCCACCCAACCAGCATCTCCACTGACCCAGTATGCACCTGAAATTACCCCAAAGGATGAGTCTCTACTGCAGCTGGTGGCTCCAGCCACAGACCCCAATATTCCAAAATCATTGCCATATTTTGTAATGCTTGCACGGGCATCCCCTGGCTACAAAATTGGCTATTCTAGCCCCATACAAAAGTCCATGCCATTTTTCCAAGCTGCCACCGATGGGACCCACGGCGCCTTCCACACCTTGGCAATATCTTTCTTTGCCAATGTGAAGCCCAGTTGCCTTAGGTGCCGTTTATAGATATTGCCCCCAATTCCTTCTAAAACATGAAGCAGGGCTAGCCGCGGCGTACATGGGAGCTCCCACCCCAAGACCTCCGACAAGCAAGAAAACACCCCCCTCCAAAAACAATCTAGGGAATAACAGTGCCAGATAGTATGTATAAAAGTGCCCTCCTCTCGCCAACATCGGAGACATTCCAGGGAAGTGATCAACCCCGCCTACCACAGTCGTACCCGGGTAAAATAAACTCTGTGCAGATATTTCAACTGGACGAGGCGAAGGCGCATCGCTATGGCTGCCTCCCTCCTGTCCTCCTTCTCCAATATGCCCACATCTACCTCCCAGTCCCTCCTAAGCTTCTGGAGTATGGGGGAGCAATGAGTAACCAGGGATTGATAGATCCGGGAGATCTTTTTTTTCCCCCAGGTCCCCCATGAAGGCTTTTGGTTCCAACGGGCTGAAGTCAGGGAGGGATTCCAAACGCTCCAGGCTAGGGACCAGGGCATGGCGAAATTGTATATATCGGTAGAATTGCACCCGTGGCATAAGGAATCCCTCTGCAAATCCTGGAAGGACTTGAGCGTCGTGCCCCTCATGACATCCCCCAGGGTTGAAATACCAATATCATCCCATCCCTAGAAGCCCTGGAGGGATGCCAAATGGGGCATGCACCCATTATGCCAAAGAGGGGTCTCCCGGGTCAGGGTGTTCCACCAACCCATGCATCGCAACACCTGCCGCCAAACCAGGAATACCACCCTTGTGGCCGAGGGCATGACACCCCACAGTAGCGCCGAGAACAAAATGGTGTGAAGCGTGTGGGGCCCATGAGCCAGCACTCCAACACGTAAGCCGGGTCCCCCCTGTCACCGTACCACCACTCATTAAGGAATAGTAGGTGCAAGGCTTGGTAATATGAAAGAATGTCCGCTGACGCAAGCCTTCCACAATATGTGGACAGGAAACAGGTGCGCAAGGCCACTCGCACCTTCCCCCCTTCCCTCAAAAATTGCCCAAGCCCAGAATTCACCACCCGGAACCATCTGGGCGGGATCGGGTATGGGTGATTCTGTAGCTGGTAAAGCAACCTAGGAAGCGCCACCATCTTGAAGATTGCTGACCTACCATACAAAGTCAGAGTCATACGGGACCAGGACTTAATGTCTGCACAAACTCTCTCCCACACCGGAGCCAGGTTCCACTCCCGGGAGATTGCCGGCACTCCCGAAAGGAACACCCTAAGGTATTTCATGCCCCCACCGCCAACTGGACGGTGGTTGCCCGTGTACCCATTCTCACCTGATCCCCAAGAACCCATAGTGTAGATTTACTGGGGTTCATATACAACCCCGATGTCTCCCCAAATATCTGCAGGAGTCGTGGCCCCGTCCTGTCGATTGCTGTAAGGAAGAAGAGGACATCATTCGCATACAGTGCAATCCTGTGGGACAGGCCCGGAGCCCACTCAAAGCCCCGGACCTGCGCATCAATGCACACCCATGCCGCCAATGGCTCCATGGCGAGGGCGAATAAATATGGGGACAGGTGGCATCCCAGCCGCGTGCCTCGGACCGACGCCGTCAGATCCGCATAGAGGAGCAATAAATATGTAAGGAAATGTGGGCCAAGATTAAGTCTACGCAGCAATGTCAATAAACACACCCAGCTCAGGGAATCGAATGCCCTGTCCATATCGGCCAAGAGAAGTGCCACTGGCTCCCCCGCCTGCCAAGCAGCTGCCTCTTGGGCACAACCCCTGCCTGGACGGGGTGTATCTGCACTGAGATTTGCGGCAAGAGGCTGTTGGGCAATGCCTTGGCCAGAAATTGGCCTCCACGTTTAGGAGAGAGATGGGGTGCTACGGAGCATGTTGTTCTGGGGACCGGCCAGGCTTATGAAACACCGCAACCTCTGCATGCCTACAATCCGGAGGGAGCCAGCCCTTGTCACGCGCCTCCTCCACCACTGCACAGTAATATGGAGCAGCTGCGTATTACAGGGCCGAAAACATTTTCTGGGGAACCCATTGGGTCCAGGCGCCTTCCCAGGTTTAAGCTCACGCAGAGCCGTGCCCAGCCCCTCATCTGTCAAGGGTAAGTACATCTGGTCACGCACCTCATCAGCTATTAATTTATCTATTGTGGCCGCTGACAAACATTCATATGGGGCATAAAGAGCCGTGAAGTAGGTAGCGAAGCTCTCCGCTATAGCAATAGGGTCTGTAATCTGCGTTCCCACCTGATCCATTATACCCGTAAGGGCCTGGGAGTGAAAGGTTCCCTGGCAAAGTCGATACAGCATCTTATCAGACTTGTCCCCCCATTGATATATCCTGCTACGCGTCGCCAGCCAAACTTGGCGGGCCTCATCCATCAGGAGAGCAGAGCAGGTCTCTTGAGCATGGAGTAGTTGTCTCACAAGCTGATCCTCCCCTGCCTCCCGACTCCGGCGTTCAAGTGCCTCACATCCGCCTCTGCCTGAGTCAATTCCTCCCTGCGCTTCCTGTGGGCCTCCACGCACCAGGAGATGTCTACTGCGCACAGGGTAGGCTTCAGTGCCTCCCATAGGATATCTGCACTAGAAACAGAACCCTCATTCGTGGTAAGTTACTGAGCAGTGGCTTTACTCATGTGCGTCCTGTAGTCATTGTTCTGAAGGTGCCACACCGAGAGGCACAAACTAAACGGTTGTTGTCCCCTACCTATATGAATCTCAAGGGACATCGGGGAATGATCAGAGAGGCCGCGGGGCAGAATCTCGACCGACTCCACCCTACCAACCGCTACCCGGGGAAGTAGTCAATCCTGGAAAAGGACTTATGGACTGCCACGAGGTATGGGAACTCCCGTCTATCACCGTGAGCATGTCGCCAAACATCTACCCAGTCTAAACCCGTCACCAACGAGTGTAGTTTCATGGGAAGACCACTCCCAAGGCCACCCCTCACTCTACTCCTATCCCTAACAAAGTCCATAGCATTGTTCCAGTCCCCACCCACCACGGACAGCACATCCGGAATATCGGCCCATAGGGGGGGCATATACACAACCCAGCACAGAGGGTCCTCCCCAATCTTGCCCCAGATAAACACATAGCGCCGCTGCGCATCCGTCCACTGTTGTGCAGTGTAAGGGACCCTGGGGTGCACCAGACTCACCACCTCCCTTGATCCCCTCGTAAACACAGCGTGGAATACCTGTTGAAACCCACAGTGCTGCAGGCACAGGGCCTTCGTACCCATAAGATGTGTTTCCTGTAACATAAGGATATCAACTTTAGCCTTCTTAGCCTGGAGAAGAATTGCCCCACGTTTAACCTTATCTAGGGCCCCACCCACATTTCAACGGAGAATGCGAAGGGTACCCAGGGTCACCTGTCCTCTGCTGGGCACCCTAGCCGTAGGGGAGTGAATTTTCCAGTATAACCAACAGTAGAACGGGCGATGTATGTGTGTGGAATAGTGGACCCCTAGCAAGAGTGCGACGGGTAAACGTATACAACCCCCCCAACAAACCCCCACCCCATACCTCAAGAACACTGAAGTATCTGGCGCGGTGGGACTAGCCCTCAATCCCCAATGGGGGGACGAGGGCCACCCCAACCAATGGATCCCCAACTTAAAGCCCATATTCTCCGGGCCTGACCCCAACCAGCCCAAGAACGGTGGAGATCCAGCCCACAGACTCCCCTGAATATTATGTACCTGCACATGCACCAGACCAAACCTCAGCAGCACCTCATTGACTTTAGATATTATGGGTCCAATGTCTGTCACCCAGGAGTAGGACACACCCGAGAGGAGGCCCCACAGGACATGGAGCGCTGCCTGGATCATGACTGTCTATTGCCCCATTGCTGCTGTCCCCGGGGACCCCTCTGAGCCGCATCGCTCGATGAGGAATCTGACTCCCTCCCAGGCGGCGTGTGCACTGTTTCATCTGTCCATTTGAAAACTTCCTCTGGGGTGTCAAAGAAGTGAGTGTGGGAACGGTACACCACCCGCAGGCGGGCTGGAAACAGGAGGGCATATGGTAGTTTGGGATCTCTCAGGCGGGCCTCCACACCCATAAAGGATTGGCGCTGTTGCTGCACATGCCGCGTGTAGTCCGTAGTCAAAAAGCTGCCATTTGAGTAGAACACCTGCTAGAGAGGCAGCAAAATCAACTTGAGTAACTCTGTCCTCTTGCTCGCAACGTGGTGCTGTTCATCCTAATTTTTCGGCGCATGACATGCACTCGGTGCTATATCACAGCGCGACCAAGTGTGACCTTTTTAGCTCCATAGAATTCCATGGTGTCAAATTCCGTGAGTTCTGCCCACCCCTGGACTGAACTTCCTGATGACCTTCTGCAGTTTGTAAATTTTTTGCTGAGTAAGGTATTTCTTATTCTTATTTATCTCAATGTTAATTTACTACTGTTTTTTCCAACTAGAGATAGTTGGATTGTGGTTTTCAAAGAAGTCTCTGCAATAGATATCTTGCCTAAAAGAGCACCTGGCAATCGTTTCGCTGTACTAATAATAAGTATCAGCTAAACACTGGTCACTTCCATGCAATCTTTGCCCAATCTTTCCGGAAGCTTATATCATCCAGAAATATCCTGGGTTAATTGATTACCGACAGGCCAATGTGGGCTGTATTCGCACACAAATACTCTGCCATTATGGCTCCGTGTAATGCTGTTTTCATCCGGTTTTTCGTAAGTGCAGCCAGAGCCTCCCACTCATCCTGTCAACTAATGGATGGAATGCTGTTATTATGTCCTAATTGTGAGGGTGTGAAATTATGTACACAAATTGTCCAGTTTCAGTGTTTGGTTCTCTTTCAAGGGTCTTCGTCCCCATCAGTAGCATCAAACATTCTGTAGGATCATTATTTTTGTTCACTGAACTTGAACATAGACAGTACAATCATTTAATTCCAATGAATTCCTAATTAGTGAAAGTGAATTTGAAACTTGAGAATCCTGTGCAAGAGCTGAGTGAAAAGTATTTAGCATATAATATCTTATCTGCTCTTTGATGAACTCATTTCCGCATACAAGACAGTGTAAAGGGCATATTATAGCGCTAAAGCCCAGAGTAGCAGGCTTAACCGGTCATTAAAGCTGGCCATCGTTAAAGGGCTGAAGGCGAGGGCCTTTAACAAGGGGACCGGGCCTTTCATGTCCAGTATAGCTCAGCTATGGCAGGCTATAAAGCTATTAGAACATTCCGTCCCAACAGTGCAGATTGTTCTAATTAGTAAAACAAAGGCCTTCTCACAGAGCAGGGATTGAAATTGCCCGGGTATGAAACCTTTGTTCCACAGCTAACAACCATGTGCAGGGACACAGCTTTTGAACAGTCACAGCAAGAGCTGTGAATAGCGGCTGAAGTCAGCCCCTGGCTCTTTCTGTCATGGCCGAACTGCTGTTTGTAGTTCTGCCAAGCCAAGGAGACCCAGGAGCTGAGCAGCATTCACCCATCCCTCCATCCGAAGGCCTAGTACCCCTGAGCTACAGGAGGAGGAAAGGGAGGAGGGAAGGGTGAAAGCTCCGTGTGTCTTCCTGCGTGGTCCCTGCCTTTCTTTTTCCTCTGTCTAATTAATATATTTCCGAGAGAAGTGGAAAGAGAAAGACAGAGACTGTGTATTAGGACATTGAAATTTTAAGAGCAGCGGGCCTATACCAGTTCATATAGGCCACTGCTGCTCCATTGTTTTCAATGGAGCTCTCAACCATCCAATGTTCTAATTTAGACTTATATTTCGCCGTAGCCGGCTATTCCAGCCATTAAGGGCCCTCTCCAGCGTTCGGCTCAGGCCTTTAACAAGTGAGAGGCCCTTTAATGGCGGATATAGCCCAGCAACAGAGGCTTATAAGGGTATTAGAGCATTCTGTAACTAGAGGGCAGAAGCTTTAACAAATAAAACAAAGGCTTCATGGAGCCCGATGGGATTTAAATCCTCTCGGGCTCCACAAGGCCTTTGTGAACAACAAAGATTGGAATGTTGTCGCTCTGGGCTTCTACCAGGCATTGGAAGCCCGGAGCACTCCATTGTTTTCAATGGAACTGTCAACATTCCAATGATCTAATTACTGCTACATTTGCAACCGTCTCCAGTGGTGAACATTAAACTCATGCCTTTCCCTTTATTTATAGCTTTCTGGGAAAGCTAATTTTTAATGTCTCTTGTCATTCAGATAGAAGCGAAGCAGAGATTTCTGAGGAAGAGCAAATTGTTCTAATTGTCTTAAAACTTGGAGCATGTACAAAGTAAATCTAGCTGATCCCTCATCAAAGCATGTTACACAACATCATCAATGTTATCATGACAAACGTTTACAATATTCACCTTCAGTGTGCCTTGTTGTTTAGATGAAATACTATTTAATACCTTCATGCTCATGTTTTACAGAATTACGGACAGCGACTCAGGGGCAGCATCCTTCGATGAGCAGACAGGCATGGGGTGCTAATCAAAGTCATGTAATCTGCAAATTCCTACTAGCTGAATTAAACATTTGGTTAAGTGGAAAAGCAGCTGTCATACATTATTCATGCAGGTCGAGGGAAACAGATCATTTAATTTTAATTGCATGTCTCCCGCAAGAAACGTGCGTCTCCCAGTGCTTATTATTACAGTGATAGGTCCTACATTTTTTTATAAACGTCATACTCCACTGCCCTGGGGAACATCAGGGCACATTTAGTATGAGAAGCAGGAAGGTAATAGTGACTACAGCTTTCAATGCTGAGGTCAGATTGACCTCTAGTAATTCTACCACTGAACTTCAAGGGCATCTAGACTGACATCTATTAAACTATAAGACAAATACATATACTCTGTACTGTAGCTATTGACTACCTGAGACCTATTGGTCTGAAATTGCTATCTACGCAGTTTGCCACATTGCACAAACCTTTACTGCATTTCTCAAAAATGTGTGACAATCTAAAAATGTGTAGCATTATTTAAAATAAAGAAAGCAGTATCTCATGCAGTTATCTATTCTTTTATTTTATTTGGGAGTTTCATAAAGGAATACATTCCACTTTCCAGACACTTCCAAGTACTTTGAAAAAAGGAGATGAATAGTTTTGTGGAGAGAAATAACTTTACAAAGCAATCTAGAGGTGAAAAAACTAGATGGCAGGATGGTCCCTACGAGTGAATGTTCAATGAAACATGAGTAATAATGGTGACAACCCTTACATGTAAAGGAAGAGTCCTGACTTGTTTTTGATAGCATAGGTGATGTTAGGCTGCTGACCAGGGAGGATGCTAAGAACCAATCAAAGTGCATGGACAAGCTGCTGTGAATATAGTTGATTCACCAAATGACAAGGTGGAGAGTTTTTTTTTAAGGATCTCCTGAATTTGAGATAGTTATGTTCCAGTCTCATTTGTAATACTAGAGAAGTTTAGAGGGAAGTGCCCTGTGTTGAACAACACGAACTGCAAATGTTGCAAACAGTTCGCAGATAGCAGATGCCGGTTGTTAAACAGCAAGATTCTGGTTGCTAGGCAGGGGGTGATTTACATTGTCTACTTCTGTGGTTCATTTCTCTACTTTCGGAAACCTAAGCGCCTGGAAGTGTTCGGTGCAGTATTTGTGGAACAGAAGATGAACAGAAAAGTCAGAGACAACAGTGGACACCGGTGTCTGCCCTTCACCTGACTACTATGTCCATGTATAGTTTGGAAGTGCGAGCTGCTCCCCTATAAACTGCCACCACTGTTCCAAGCTGGTGATGCTTCGGCCCATTATGGGTCCCATTCTGAGTGCTCCAGTGTAGCACCTGGTAACTCAGCCCTCTGTAGTTACCGATACTTGGATCACCAATAAATCAGAGTACTGAGGTAACACAGATTATAGGTGGGACCCTAGGGGTCTCTTTAAAAATGATAAAGGAGGATTGGGTATTCTGATTTCCCTGGTTACTAATCAATTCATAGCTGCTATTTCACCCAGAGATTATCAGCTCCATCTGAATTACATACGTGCTTGTAATCAACGCCTTCCAGATTGTAGAATTGCTGAGTGTGCATTGGTGGATCCTTCACCAGGTCTGAGAGCCCACAATCATTTGTGGCGGCCCATACACTGCATGGCCATTGCTGTCAGGGCACTGGGAAATGAGTCTCTTGATGCATATTTTCCCTGTGGGGTTCATCATGCAAAGCATGGAATACCTAGGCTGGGAAAAATCACCATTGGACCCCCATGTGCAGGGAGAAAGTTCCTTGTGTGTGGAGGGCCTTCTTTTCTTTTTGGTTTACAGAAACAAACACCCACTTTGAGAGGTTGTTACTGAAATACAAAAAAGCAAGACAAGCAGACTGAAATAATATAGCAACTAACTCAGCACGTTATTTTGATGAAAGATGATTACTGTTGACAAAGTAAGGATACCAAAGTTGGGCGGGTTGTCTGTCATTGGAGAGGTGAAGTCAGGACCTCCCCAACTTTTTGCACCAATGATGGCCAAAGGCACCTGACAAAGTGAGGGCTAGGAAATACTCTATGTCATGTCCAATCACTTCCCTTTTTTGGAAACATATTCAATCCTCAGGTTACAGATTATCCCCGTACAACACCTATTGTTATGCTAGCTTCAACATTACCACAATGTATTACCTATAAACTTAACCTAGTCCAGAATTTGAATAAATAAACACACTTGACTTGATTGACTGAGTGATTGTGTGAGCAGAACTTACACCCAAAGGCTTCATGACAACTGACTTGAAGAAAGTGCGACCTGAGGAAAGTTCAGAAAAAGATTTTTGTTTTGAAGACTTACATAATTAGAAGTAAACTGTAAGCCGTGCGGCCACCAATACAAGTGTGCTTATACTTGGGACTCATTATTAGGGATGGGTGATTTGAGCAAAGCTTACACATGGACAGATAGGGTTTGCTTTTTGTGCATTGAACAGAGGGGAATATGCATGATATACAAGAAAGAAAACTTTCAATAGAATGTTGTGTAGTGGTGAAAGAAGTGCCGCCCTTTCCTGGACCTAGGTAACATGATCGGGTTTCCAAAACTTGTTGATATATTTGACTACAAGACTCTGTATACACTGGAGTTTCCCATGCTAGAATGCTAGAAGTCCATGGTAAAATGTAGTACCATGATCTAGTCATGAGAGTATAAATGCATTGACTAGCAGCCTTCATAAGTCACGCAAGAGTAATGGGAAGATTATCTTCACAAAACACAGCTGTTAGAAGCAGTAGGAAACTAATACATTCATCTGACTAGTCCCTGTGACACTTGCTGTGCAGGGGCGTCAATTAACCTGATTGCAGCACTGGCTGTGACTCTAGGGTCCTTCCACGATAAAGCTTGCAAAGCGAGCGATCCTAGGCAGTCATAGATGTTACTAGACCCCATGAATGTTGTACCTATTGGTTAGTGTTCTAGGCACTTTCAGGGTGCCAGATGCTCCTGGGAGGGAAGTATTGGGCGGGGGGAGTCAGGAGCTTCAGGAATTTGAGGTAAATGGTTTTGTCCCCCTGTCCAGGGGGTTGTTTTCTTGCCATCACTATGCCACCAAACACAGGTGATTCCCCCCATGATACTCTCACATTTGAATCCCAGACTGTGGAGCCCAGGATTCCCCTCATTACCCCACAAGACCTACTGTGGCTGATATCACAGTCCTGTCCTGGAATGTAAATGTGGTCCTGGACTGTATCATACATGAAAACTTTCAATAGAATGTTGTGTAGTGGTGAAAGAAGTGCCGCCCTTTCCTGGACCTAGGTAACATGATCGGGTTTCCAAAACTTGTTGATATATTTGACTACAAGACTCTGTATACACTGGAGTTTCCCATGCTAGAATGCTAGAAGTCCATAGTAAAATGTAGTACCATGATCTAGTCATGAGAGTATAAATGCATTGACTAGCAGCTTTCATAAGTCACGCAAGAGTAATGGGAAGATTATCTTCACAAAACACAGCTGTTAGAAGCAGTAGGAAACTAATACATTCATCTGACTAGTCCCTGTGACACTTGCTGTGCAGGGGCGTCAATTAACCTGATTGCAGCACTGGCTGTGAGTCTAGGGTCCTTCCACGATAAAGCTTGCAAAGCGAGCGATCCTAGGCAGTCATAGATGTTACTAGACCCCATGAATGTTGTACCTATTGGTTAGTGTTCTAGGCACTTTCAGGGTGCCAGATGCTCCTGGGAGGGAAGTATTGGGCGGGGGGAGTCAGGAGCTTCAGGAATTTGAGGTAAATGGTTTTGTCCCCCTGTCCAGGGGGTTGTTTTCTTGCCATCACTATGCCACCAAACACAGGTGATTCCCCCCATGATACTCTCACATTTGAATCCCAGACTGTGGAGCCCATGATTCCCCTCATTACCCCACAAGACCTGCTGTGGCTGATATCACAGTCCTGTCCTGGAATGTAAATGTGGTCCTGGACTGTATCATACAAACGGCAGTTCTCCACTTAGCCAAACTTTATATGCTGGCAGTGCTCATGCTCTGGTAGACCCACCAACTCAGTGCAACTTCCTGGTCCATCATGGCTACAACAGAGTGAACCATGCCGGTTTCACCAGGATTTTAACAAGTGTAGCTACCCTACTACAGAAAAAGTTCACTCTGGTGGTTGCGAAGGCACTCCTAGGCCCTCTGGGCAGATACGTGTGGCTGAAGGGACTTCTGGAAGCGGTACAGAATAACCGCATAAGAGGTTACATTCCCTCACAGACACCCAGGATGACCTTGGAGGGTTGTTGATTAGTACAATTTGTGCTCCCCAAAGGGGGGGTCACAATCATTGCAGGTGACTCTAACGCCATCTCAGATGTATGCATAGACACCCCTGGAGTGCCTACGCTTCAGAGATTATTTACAACAAAAATGATCCAGGCATGAATTAGGGCTCTGGGCCTCTGTGATGTCTGGAGAACTTGCCACCCCCAAACCCAAGAATATACCCACACATCTGGCGCACACAAAAATGTTTTCTGTATTGACCTTCTTTTTGTGGCCCATGACACATTGCACATCATCAACATAAAAATCCTGCTAGGGTTATCTCAGAACACTCACTGGTAGGCCTTTATTTTGGGACGACCAGGGCCGCTTGATGGCTGATGCTGCGTCTCCATACATAGTACCTGACAGATCGGGATTGTATTGACTTCCTGGCCTCCAGAATAACGCCTTTAATCAAGGTGTGGTCACAATTGCAGCAGAGTCAGATGACGGCCCTCGAAAACCATATTCTTGCGCTCGATCAACTGTATGTGTGCCACCCGGCCCCCAGATTATACCACCAATTGGTGCTGGACAGATGCTCCCTTAACAGTTGGCCCTTGGTGAGGCCCACCAATGTTGGAGGGCACCCACTCAGTGAGGTATTGAGCACGGAGATTAGTTGTCAAGCCCCTTCTCTGGCTGGTCATCTTAGAGCAGGCCTCTAGGATTCACCCTGAGCTACTTGACAATAGGGAGCTACAGCAGACTTCCGCTTTGTGCAAGCCTTTGTAGATTACTACCGTACACTATCTGATCACTCCCGGAGACCTCCAGATGAGCCAATGAACCCTTTACTACCACACATCCCAATGTCCAAGATCTCAGGGATGCAGAGGGCCAACCTGAAGATTCCTCTCACTCCTGAGGAGGTCAGAGATGTACTGTCTGACCTGAACGCAGATAACAGACCAGGGCTAGATGGCCTCCCAGTGTATTTTTACTGCAATCTCCGGGATACACTGACTCCCCACCTGCTTTACCTCTATAATGAGGTGCAACCCTGGGTTGGTTCCCATCGTCCTTTTTCACAAAATGGGGAAGCCTTCAGAGTGTGGTCCATCTCATAGACCAATATCTTTCATCAACACAGAACTGAAGCTCTTCATCAGGATCCTTCCCACAGGCACATTCCTGTTCTACGGTGTCCCATACCATTCTGCTGGACCGTCTAGCCGCGGCACGAATTGCCGAAACTGTATTGAGCTGGATAAAAAGCTTCCTCGCGAATAGGAGACAAATGGTGATCTTAGGAAAGTACAGGTCAGAAGAAAAGTTAGTAGGCTCTGGAGTCCCCCAGGGCTCATGTCTGAGCCCTACGCTTTTCAATATATATATATATGGCCCCACTAATCACCCTCATCTCATCTTTTGGGATAGATACCATCGCATACGCAGACGATACACAGCTCATTTTAGTTATGGAGAATGACACCTGTGAAGCCGAAACAAAGCTCCGAAACTGCCTTACTGCCACGTTCAAATGGATGAACCTAAACCATCTCAAGTGCAATACTGGAAAAACTGAAATTCTACCCTTCGGTAAAGGAAATACTTTCAACCCCACATCTTGGTGGCCAGAGGACGCCATCGCCCCCCAAGTACTGCCTCCTCAGTCCGCAACCTAGGGATCAAATTTGACCCCTCCCTGAGCTTCAAACAGCAAGCCACAGCCGTAGCAGGGACCTGCTTTGGAATTATAAAAGGGCTCAGGAAATTCTTCGACCTGATCCCCATCTCCGCAAGTAAAACGGTAGCAGTAGCCCTCATAACCTCCCGCATCGATTATTGTAACAGTCTATATGCAGGGACCAATAGAGAAGTCTGTCACAAACTACAGATGGTGCAGCATGCTGCAGCCAGATTAGTGTTAGGATGGAAGAAGAGAACCTCGGCCACAGCAGCAATGAACATCCTACATTGGTTGCCCATCTACAAAAGGGTTCTCTTTAAAATCCTACTGATCACTTTTAGGGCTTTCAATGGAAAGGGACCCAACTACATACTAAACATGTTCAAACGTTACACCCCCTCACGATGTCTCAGATCTCAAGGGTCCAATGTTCTCACCATTCCTAAATTCAGACTCAAGACTAAAGGAGGAAAATCCCTGGCGGTATTGGGCTCCAAAGCCTGGAACACTCTCCCCCATCATCTCCGTCAAATCCCCACAGAATCAATCTTCAGAAAAACCCTTAAAACTTGGATCTTCACCCTTTCCGAAGAACAATGTAAAAACTTAGTCTAGAAACTTCCCCCTTTTCCCCACTATACTTACCAGACGTCTGTTTTTCCTTCGACTGTCTCTCTACAGCGCAAAGACGCTCCTTGGAGTGCAGTCTGCGCTTTACAAAAACCCCATTACATCACATCACATCACTTTCCTCTTTGATACATTTGGACCAATGGGGTTTTATGCCTTCCTGTGATATCCAACACAGCATTCGACTCCTACACTTCTCACTGGCTCACCAACATGAACTCTAGGAGCACAGTGCGCTTCGACTGGTTAATGTTATGGTAATTATATTTAATACAGAGCTCGAGTCAACCATTGGGCATCTCAGAGCTGTCTACAGTTACAAGGAAGCATCTCCAAGGACAAACCACTTTGAAATAGGTAGGCTTTCAACAGTTTCCTAAATTTCCAATAGTTCATGCAGATACGAATATGTGCTGGGAACTTATTCCAATACGAAGGGGCCAAGTAGGAAAAAGCTCTCCCCCCGCATCTGGTCCAGAAGATGCGGGTTATGTACAGCAGGGCTTTATCCTTGGATCTTAAGCTTCTGGAGGGTACATACAATTTGATATTCTATTGTAGATAACTGGAGCCTTTGCTCCTTAAGGTGTTATGTGTTAGACAGCAGATCTTAAAAATGCTCCTTTTTCTTACTGTCAGCCAATGCAGAGCTTCAGGTGCCGATAGGGTACCAGGTGAAAGATTGAGAATAAACCTGGCTGACTTATTTTGAGCTACTTGTAGCTTAGCTACAAGTGTCTTGTTCACTGCCGCCAGTAGAGCGTTACCGTAGTCTAGTAGGCTCACTACCAGGGCTAGTACTAAAGTTCTTCTGGCAGAGAACGAGAGGTAAGGACATATTTTGTGAAGAAGATGCATATTATGATAGCACAAACTAGTGGTAGTCAAAATAGGATTTTTCATAGACGGGGCTTGGTCAATTGTTATGCCAAGGTTCTTTGCAGATTATTTGGGTGATGGAACTGAACTCAGATGGGGAGGCCACCACTCTTCAGACCACAGAGAGGTGGCTTTGCCGAACAGCATGATCTCAGGCATGTCTACATTTAATTATAGATGGTTGTCAGTCATCCAGCTGGAGATGGCTAACATTCCCTTAGCAAAGTGCTTTTTAGTTGTGGCTAGATCGGGTTCAAACGTGAAAGTCATCAGCATAAGATATTATTCCAAGGCCAGGAATCTTAGCAAGGGGTGCCATATAAATGTTGAACAAGGTAGGGCTCAAACAAGAGCCCTGTGGTACACCTCAGTGTAGTCGCATCTTGCAAAAGGTATAGAGGCCAAGGGTAATAGTTTGGCATCTGTCTTCCAAAAAGTTATGTACCCATTTAAGAGCTGTTCCCTGAATGCATATCTTGTGCAGTCGCTCTAGCAACCTGCCATGTGAGACAATGACAAAGGCTGCAGAGAAATCCAACAGCAAGGGCATGGAAGGAGTTCATGCATGTAATGAGAGTCTCAGAGAGTAGTGACTGCCAGAATACTGCCGAATAAGCGGCGGTAATAAAAAATAAAAAATAAACAATAATAAATCAAACATTTTGAGACTGTAAAATAGGATAAAGCATAAACAAATAATAAAAACAAGGGAATCCTGCCCAGTAATTATCCATAAACGTACAAAGCTATACATAGTGGTATTATAAAACACCATACAACATGGCTACCGTGAAAACAAGTACAGCTTGAAAAATGGATTGCCGTAATGGAGAGTTAATTAGTGATAATTGACAATCAGGAGCACTATATAAAGGGGTTAGCGTTCTCCTTACACTCACTTGCAGAGCGAGAAGCCAGAGGGGAGGATGTCCACCAGGAATCGCCTTTCACCAAGTAAGTGGTAGGAGAAGTACTTAATCTAGGCAAGAAACTATAGACATTAGATGCTTGAGCTAAATGATAATACTTATCTTTCCTTAGCTTGGAAAAGATAAACTCCAAACCAGTGGAATCCCCCAAATTAAATTAATGGGATAGTAGAGAAGAAGTAATACAAAACTCGAAAACTCTTAAGGTAAGAAGGCTGTAATTATTTAATAAGACAGTGAGAAGGAGGAAATTAGGAATTTCATTTATGACCTCCATATAAATTATCTTTTCAGATTCACGAAAGGAAGTCTACATTTAAAAAAAAAAATAACATGTCCTCCCAACATTCCCTTAAAGACTATTAGCGTTAAGAACGGGGGATACAAGGTGTAGCCTTAAGGATAAAAGAGAAAAATAGATAATAATGCTATAACATTTTTCTAAACAGTAAAGATACTGCTATCTGGCAAAACAACAACGAAGAAGAATACAGAGTTGTTTTTAAGGTACCATGCTTTTTCCATGTGATTGATGTAAGAAAGAGTCATCTAAGCAATAAAAGCAATTTACAATGGTATTTCGCTTTCCTCTATAAATACAGTATAAGAAAGTGATACGCCAAAAGAATATAATGAACACAAAACATCAGGAAGCAAATATTTTCTAGGTAAGAGACACTTAAACAGATCAAGAAATCAATAATGTCAACATGAAGGGTAGAGATAATTGATTTTTCTTTTCCTCCTTGTAGAGCTTGACTTACCAGCAAGCCTTTAAGATTTTAACCACACAGACAGGTCTCCCGAAGAGCCCAAATAGGTATGAGACAATGTATTATAACAGTTCATATGAACAATTAGACTTGTCTGAGGACTTGCAGGAATAGGAGTAAATTTGTGATGGGTTACCAAATAATAGGGGTATCGATGAGGATGTTTTTAACATAATTAACAGTGAAAAATGTACGAGAAGAATGAATCAGAATATAGAATGATCATGATAAACGTCTTCAGATCATTGATACCAAATGATATTGTGAAAAATATAATCCAGTACTTTGTCTAATTGACTGTCATTATATACACTTTTTGTTTAGATGTGTTTATAAACTGAAAACAATGTCCTGAAGGAAGTGCAGATATTGTAGATCACTGAAACGCCGCGTCGACAATTTGTTTGTTAATAAATTTTATGTTTTAAGTGTAAAAAAAATGTTGTACAAAATGTTGTGTATATTAATTCTCTGACTGTTGAGCCTTGAGCAAATATGTTTTTTTAAACAATGTGACCATGTGATTTTAACTGTAACAAATGATTTTAATAATGTACTGGTAATTTAACAATCAATAATAAGAATAAAGAATACAAAAATATACATATATTGGATCCTGGTATTGGTTTATATGTGATTTATCTTTTGCATATAATTGGCATTTACAGAAGAAGTTTTGTAAATTTGGTAACCTGCGCAGATACTCAGTCTACACTATTCCTCCTGCACTTATAGAACAAACGGCCACATGCATCAAGGGTTTTTGCATTCGCAAACGGTGCGAATCGCAAAAATCGGCCGTTTGCGAATGCAAATCCCTTTTTTGGGATGCATTAAGGTTTTGGCTTTTTTCGCAATTTAAGAAACCGCAATTTATTTGCGATTTCTTAAATTGCAATAGCATTTAAGAAATCGCAATTTTGCGATTTCTTAAATGCAATGCATGATTTTTTTTAAATTGCGAAAGGTTAAATTCATGGTAATTTTTGTGCATTTTTGAAAGTTTCATTTTAAACACACACATGCCCTTTGGGCCTGTGTGTGTGAAAAAAGCACTTTAAGGTACATTTCAGGGGTGCAGGGGAGAGTCCTTTGGACCCCCCCCTGCACCCTTGAAATTGCATTCTCATTTTGCGATTCCTTAATTGCGAATCGCAAAATGAGAATGCCTTCACATTCATTCCTATTGGCCTCTAGGCCCATAGGAATCAAGGGAAAGGGATTCCTTTATTGCGATTCGCAAATTGTAAATCGCAATTAAGGAAAATTAAGGAATCGCAAAACAAATTGGGATTTTTTAATGCATAGCCGTTTGCGAATTCTTAATTGCGATTCCTTAATTTTCGCAATTAAGAATTCGCAAACGGGAACATTGATGCATGTGGCCGATAGTGATTCCTAAGGATTTCCGCTTAAAAATTTGGAAAAGGAAATTTGTTTTTTGAATGCTTGTTACCCATTCCTTTTCCAAGAAAAAGGGTATCTCCCTCTACATTTAGTCAGATTTGGTGCCATGGCCCAGTCTAAATCCGGACTGTAAAGGGTCCAGGATTTGATTCTCTTCCAGATAAGCTATAATTTGTTTATTAATTAGGCCTTCTAACAGTTTACCCAAAATTGGTAACAAAGATAAGGGACCGTAATTAGTTAAGGCATTCCGATCCAGATTAGCTTTTTTTATATTATGTAGGACATATGCGGCTTTCCGTTCTGAGGGAATGGTGCCTGTTTCCACCATAAGATTAAATATCAAATGAACCTGCCGGAGCAAGATGTTTAGATAGTGATGCCATGACTTTGAGAGAGCATATATCTAAGGGGAAACCCGAATTTGCCAAGCCCAAATATCTCTGAACCTCCTTCACAGTAAAGGGTTCAAACCCGTTTATAGTGGGTGTCCTGTCTACTATCAGATCAGCCATACTGCTGGTGTTGCAAGTGTCAGTAATGGGTAGGGTGTTAAATTATATGTAAATCTGGGATATTTTCTCCTGAAAGAAAGTGGCGAGGGAGTCACACAGTTCCTGTGACACTAAAGAGGGCTGAGCGCAGGCCCGAGGGCTAGTAAAATCTTGAACAATTTTGAAGAGAACTTCGGATGCATTGTCTGCCTGTTCAATTTGGTTAGTGATGGAGTTCTTACATGTGGTTTTGATGTTTAACTGATATCCAGATAGAGCTAATTTATAGGAGTCCTTATCCTGCAGCTTTTTAGTTCTACGCAATCTTCTCTCCAAGTTTTCATGGGCTGATTTTTCTTTTCTTAGCTCTGTTGTATACCAAAGGACTGACAGTCACAATTCAGTGGAGCTCCGCTTTCTAAGAGGCACAGTTAGGTCTAGAACCTCCGTCAGGGTGGTGCTGAAAATGACTAAATCGGCATTATCGTCCGAAATATTTATTGGAAAATTTGGGCGAAACTATTTGCTGAAAGAGTATGGGGAGAATAACTGCCAGGACCTTCTTGTTGTTGTATCTGTCCTTCTACTGTCCATCGTTTTGGATGTTTGAAGAGATTGGACTCGAAAAGAGATTATATACTGGTTAGTCCAAGTTAAAGGCATATGTGCCTCACATGCGATGGCCCCACTATTAGTAAATAGCAGATCCAGCTAATGGCACACTTGATGAGTAGGGCCAATGATTCATTGGTACAGACCTAGCATGTCCATGTCTGCCATAAGCTTTGCTACTTCTGGTTTGGTGCGATCTTCTCTGTGGTAGTTAAAATCGACCAGGAAAAGAAATGTTTTAGTAGCTAATACTTGGATGGTTATTTATTCAACCAAACATTGACTAAAACCCTTCTTAGTCCCTGGTGGGTGATATATCAAACCCCTTTCCAGCTTTCCGTAGTGGATAGAATTATTTAAAAAATGCCTATTTCCATAAAGTCGGTACTAGTGGTTGTGATCCATGAAATGTTGTGTCTGTTTTTAAAAGCCATGGCGATGCCCCCTCCTGTTTTCTGGCCTCTCTCCCACCTTATTAGTTGAATGTTATCAGGGACGGCTAGTGTGATGGCCGGGAGGTTGGAGGCATTCAGCCATGTTTCTGTATGAAAGCAAATGTCCGGGGACAGAGAGGTAATTCAGTCCCATACTTCAGTTGCTTGCTTAGCTAATGACCTGACATTGAAAATAAAACTTTTTATACTGATTTTAGTGGGGTATGGATAAGGAACAGGGCTGATTTTATGATGTGTTTCATACCATCAATTGGTCATTCCTGGATGCAGTGTTGGACAGAATGGGGTATTGCCCGCATTTCCATAATTATGTGAGGGGACTTCGCTCTTCCCTGGCTGCCCTGGTCTGTGTTAACAGGGTGTAGTCAGAACACATTCCTAGTAAAAGGGGCTATAGACAAGTGTACCCACTGTCTCCCCTCCGTTTCACCCTGGTGACTGAACGCCTGGTCAGGGTCGCTCAATGCAACTCCTAAGTCCAGGGTTGGAATTGGTACAGGGGAAGTGAGGACCGGATAGCCCTATATATATACAGACAATGTACTCTTGTTCCTTGCCCACCCCCAGGATGTGGGGCCACAGGCACTCTGCATCCTCATACTCTTCAGAGAGGTCTCATGGCTCCTAACCCAACTAGTCAAAACCTGTATTTATTCCTCTATTTGGAGAAGTGGATGTTGTCACATGGTGAATAATCATCCTCATGAGACAGTATTTTTTGCACTACCTGAGTGTTTATATATGCCTGGAACATTAATCTAAGGCCACTGGCAGTGTGTATAAAAGGGGCATTTCAACGATAGGCAACATTCCAGCTTTAGATCCTTCTTCAAAATGAAAGTCCTGCCACGCTTTCTCCTTTCCCAGCAGAGCTTTCCTGTGTCAATACCGGGCTGATGGTTTCGAGATCAAAGAAAAACAATCCAATCCTTTTTATGGGCCAGTCGCCAACCCTGAATTGTGCTGGATCAAGACTGATTTGCATATGGCTGGGTCCAAACTGGGGTGGCGTAGTGGGCCAAAGAACAATTGATTTAACCCAGATCATTTGACTGGGGGAGAATATTTGCATTGTCAGCATTCCATCCATCATTTGTTTGCTGTAACACTTTTTGCCCTAAGTGGCATGGGTATACCTAGACGTGGGTTCCTTGCTCACTGTGCCACTGGATTCAAGCTAGCCTGGCTGATGAAGGATGACATACCCTGAAATCGGTCCCAGGATGCTCATTTCCGGTCCAGGGAGGACCTGGACTGGCAGTTCGGTCTGTACTGTTCCCATGAGGCACAGGGTCAACACTGATTTGCATATTGCTGGGTCCAAACTGGGGTGGCGTAATGGACAAAAGAACAACAGATTTAACCCAGGACATTTGACTGGGGGAGACTGTTTGCATTGTCAGCATTCCGTCCATCATTTGTTTGCTGTAACACAGATACATGTTGACGGCCAACATACGTCTCGAATATATAACATCACATTAAATAGTGACTAATGATGAAGTTGAACTATCGCTCCTAGGACTAGATAATGTTCTTCATTTGTTATACAGCAGGATGATACCTTGCAACCTCCCAGCTCCCACCAGAGTGGTCCTCCAGATATGGAGAGAGAGACCCAAATGATGAGCTGGGATAGGAAGCCCATGCCTCTCTGGATGAATGCCTGTCTCCACCACGCTGCCAAGTTCACCAAATGGGAAAGGATCTGGATCACATATCTCAGACATGTCGGGCAGAGCTCGGTGATTAATGCTTTCCAAGACCTACAGTACCTCTTTTTTTCTCTACAATAAGCAATTTCACAAATATCTCCACCTTAGACATGCCGTCATGCAAACTCCACACTCTTGCATGACTTCCTTGAGTTCAGTCCTCTGGAAGGCAAACTCATTATGGGTGCACTAGAGAACGGAGGAAACCCTCAGATCCACAAGTCATTAATCCTGCAAAAATGTACAACCCTTAAACACAAATGGGTGTGGTGGGTGGGCACACTCAATGATGTAGACTGGAGAGATGCCCAAATATCCCCTCACATCCTTTGTCATCTTGGCACAGCTGCGGTTGATACAATTAAACCATCTACATACTACATATTACATATTACCCACCCCACTGGCTTTGGCATGCCAGTAACATTTTGTCCCCTGATTGCACCCATTGCTCTGTACAGGATGCTGACTTCTATCACATGATTTTTCCATGCCCTCTTATAGCAACATACTGCCAGGCTATTGAGAGGGAGTTTTCTGGGTTCTTGAGACCTCCTGCATGCTCTTCTGGTGATTCTGGAGGATATGGGCAGCAAACGGGGTCAGTGAACACTGGTGGGTCAGGCCCCATTTTTTTAACAGTATATTGCTTCGAACTAATATATGTATGGATACTATGAATGTATTTTTATACATGCTAACGTAACACATATTAATATTATAGGCTTATCAACTTATATTTGCGTCAACACAGGTATGCCCCCGCTAATTTCTTCGCATTATTTCTCGTTCTCTGGCATTATAAAAATATTTGATATGAGCACTCCCCACCCCATCCCAGGTGCGACCACCATTCTGCACCAGCAATGATATTGATATGAGCTCTCCCGATTCCATCTAATCAGAGCAATTTCTTGTGTGTGACCACCATTCTGCACCAGCAGTGATACTGATAGGTACACCCCGTCCAACAATGTTACATCATGCTGTGTAATTATAGAAATACGAGCCAAGAACTTGCAGTGGCATATCAGATCATAATTAATGCTGTATCACAATTCAGAGTCCCTCTGGGCCAGTCACCCCACCGTGCACACTCCCCGTGAGTGAGCCCGTTCCCAAGTGCCGCCACTGCTCTCAGCTGTGCCTCCGACCGCCGGAACCGCTTCTGCTCCACCTGGATTGCGGTTCTCCTGTGCCTCCTTGTTACCCGCTTGCTCTCCCCTGCCTTTCACCGCTTTTTTGCTCCTTGGAAACTGCTTTGCCTCTTTGTTTCATTTGCCGCTTTTTGCCTCATTGTAACCTGCTTGCTCTCCCCGGTTAGTGTGCAGCGTTTACCGCCGTATTTTCTCTTGCCCCCTGTGTTTCTTTCCTCGGCCGCTGGTCCCCTCATTAGGACGCCCAGCCCCTGCCGCGTTTCCCGCCACCTCCCCGCCGCTGCCCCCCTGCGGCCCCACCCCCTTCCCTCACTCGCACTTCCCATTCGCCACCCCGCTCCCGCCTCCCAGCTGACCCTCCCTCGCTCCGCCCCCCCCACTCTCCACATATGGCAGAGTGGCGTACGCGCAGCATTGATGCGCAGCGGGCGCGCCCATTGTGCGCCGAAGGCGCGCCAAAGGCAAGCCCATCTGCGCCTGTCCGCGCCTGGACCGCGCCCAGCGCCAGGACCCCTGGCCCCCGCAGACCCCAGCCCGCCTGCCGGACGTACGACGCCGCCACCCTCAACGCACTCAACGCCGGCCGATTCCCGGGCTGCTACCGAGCCACCCCGAGACGCACCCACGGACCCTTCTGCTGCACCTCCTGCAAGTTCACCTGCATCCGGACCTGCACTACTCAAGCACCAACTAAGACCAAGGCGAGCAACAACAGCAGCCACCTGAAATGCATCCTGCTCAACACCCGCTCCGTCCACAGACACGCTGTCGAGCTCTGGAACCTGCTCGACACCACAGCCCCAGACGTCGCCTTCCTCACAGAAACCTGGATGAACGCCTCTTCAGCGCCCGACATCGCCATCGCCATCCCAGACGGCTACAAGATCATCCGAAGGGACCGCATCAACCACAACGGAGGAGGCATCGCCATCATCCACAGGAACACCATCCGCATCACGACCAACACCGACGACACCCTCGCACCCGCCGAGCACCTGCACTTCCAGATCCACATCAACCCCAAGACCACCCTCAGAGGCACCCTCATCTACAGACCCCCGGGACAACGCACACAATTCAGCGAAGACATCGCCGACTTTATCAGCCCGCACGCCCTCCCCTCCGCTGACTACATCCTCCTTGGGGACCTCAACTTCCACCTGGAGAACAACAACGACCGCAACACCATCACCCTGCTGGACGACCTGGCAAACCTGGGACTCAAGCAGCTGGTCACCACCCCCACCCACTACGCCGGTCACACACTCGACCCCATCTTCTCATCCAGCAAGGACATCACCTTCAGCCACGCCACCAGACTCCACTGGACGGACCACAGCTGCGTCCACTTCAGCTTCGGAAGGACCACGATCCACCACCACCAGCAACAGGTTGCACGTAGAAGCTGGAACAAGATCACAGCCGACCAGCTCGCGACCTCCCTGAGCATGAACCCTCCCACCAGCTCAACGAACCCTAGCCAGGCGGCCTCCAACCTCACGAAGTGGATCAGCGACTGCGCAGACGACCTTGCCCCCCTGAGGACCCCGCCTAGCAGACCCGGTATCAAGAAAGCCCCATGGTTCACCGACGAACTCAAGAACTCCAAGAAGAACTGCCAAGCACTCGAGAGAACCTGGCGCAGAGACCCAACTCCGGACAACATGGCTGCCCTCAAACTCGCCACCCGAAAGCACCACCAACTCATCCACGCCACCAAGAAAACCGCATTCAAGGAACGACTGGACAACAACGCACACAACAGCAAGGAACTCTTCAACATCGTTAAAGAGCTCTCCAACCCCAATGCCGGAAACAACTACATCACCCCATCGCAAGACCTCTGCAACTCCCTCGCCTCCTACTTCCACAACAAGATCGCGGACATACACAACAGCTTCAGCACTCAACCGACGCACGCCACGACTGAACCATCGCCCCCCACCACCACCCTCCGCGCCTGGACTCCCATCACCACCGAAGACACCGTCCGCACGATGAACTCCATCCACTCCGGATCTCCGACTGACCCATGCCCTCACCACGTCTTCAACAAGGCCGACGCTGTCATCGCACCCCACCTGCGGGACATCATCAACACCTCCTTCGACACCGCTACCTTCCCGGAGAGCTGGAAGCACGCCGAAGTCAGCGCCCTACTCAAGAAGCCATCAGCCGACCCCACCGACCTCAAGAACTACCGCCCCATCTCGCTGCTCCCGTTTCCTGCAAAAGTCATCGAGAAGACCGTCAACAAGCAGCTGGCCGCCTTCCTCGAGATGAACGGATCCCTCGACGCCTCGCAGTCTGGCTTCCGGGCCAACCACAGCACCGAGACCGCCCTGATCGCAGCCACCGATGACATCCGTACTCTGCTCGACAACGGAGAAACAGCGGCCCTCATCCTCCTAGACCTCTCTGCGGCCTTCGACACTGTCTGCCACCGTACCCTAGTACAGCGCCTCAGCAACGTTGGAATCCAGGAGAAGGCTCTGGAGTGGATCATCTCCTTCCTCGCCGGAAGGACACAGAGAGTCCGCCTCCCTCCGTTCAGATCTGAAGCCACCGAAGTCATCTGCGGCGTTCCTCAAGGCTCCTCGCTCAGCCCAACCCTCTTCAACGTCTACATGAGCCCCCTCGCAGACATCGCACGCCATCACAACCTCAACATCATCTCCTACGCCGACGACACACAGCTGATCCTCTCCCTCACCAACGACCCCGCCACCGCCAGAGCCAACCTTCACGAAGGGATGAAAGAGGTAGCCGAATGGATGAAGAACAGCCGCCTGAAACTGAACTCGGACAAGACTGAAGTCCTCATCCTGGGATCCTCACCCTCCGCCTGGGACGACTCCTGGTGGCCCCCCGCCCTAGGCAGCGCACCCAAACCAACAGACCACGCACGCAACCTGGGCTTCATCCTGGACTCCTCCCTCACCATGACCAGACAAGTCAACGCAGTCTCCTCATCGTGCTTCAACATCCTGCGCATGCTCCGGAAGATCTTCGGGTGGATCCCCACCGAGACCAGGAAGACGGTCACCCAGGCCCTCGTCACCAGCCGTCTGGACTACGGCAACTCCCTCTACGCCGGAACAACCACCAAACTCCAGAAGAGACTCCAGCGGATCCAGAACGCCTCAGCACGACTCATCCTGGACATCCCCCGTCGCAGCCACATCTCCGGACACCTGAGAGACCTGCACTGGCTCCCGGTCAACAAGAGAATCACCTTCCGACTCCTCACCCACGCACACAAAGCCCTACACAACCAAGGCCCAGGATACCTCAACAGCCGCCTCAACTTCTACGCTCCCAAACGCCAGCTCCGATCGACCATCCACGCCCTTGCCGCCGTCCCCCGCATCCGAAGAGCCACCACAGGGGGACGGTCCTTCTCCTACCTCGCCGCCAAGACATGGAATTCCCTACCGACCCACCTCCGCCTGACCCAGGACCACCTCGCCTTCAGGAAGCAACTCAAGACCTGGCTGTTCGAGCAGTAGCGGACCCCCCTCCCCCAGCGCCTTGAGACCCTCTGGGTGAGTAGTGCGCTATATAAATGATATGATTGATTGATTGATTGAGAGCCATGTCATTGGTGTATATGGATACGAAATGAAGTGTGTGTTCCACGGATCACTGAAATAATATCGAGTGACAAAATATCGACCTTCAAGAATATCGTTGACAAAATATAGACTGTCAAAATATCGACTTTCTATGTAGAAACAGGTAAGTACAAAAATATCGAGTTTAAAATATCGTTTACAAAAATATCGTTGTAAAAAATATCGACTTTAATAAAAACAATGTTTAATTACATTAATATAAAAAATTAATTACTAAAATATACTTAACAATACTTAAAATAACTTTTAATAATTAATGAAAGTAAAAAAATAATATTTTTTATTCATATTTCTTAAAACATATATATATAGTAACAAAATTTAATTAAATAATAGCCAATATTATTAACGTACAAATACAAAAGAGTAAAAATTACTATTCCCACTCCAGTGGGTTCAACAGTAGGGAAAGCGTTGGATAGCGTAGGGGTTAAAATTACTATTCCCACTCCAAAGAGTGCAACAGTGGATATATGACGTTACAACGCAACTTTTACAACGCACTACCATTACAACGAAATTTTTACAACGCAAAAACTATTACAATTTACAACGCATGTTTTTACAACACATGTTTTTACAACGCAGATACCTTTACAACGCATACCATTACAACGTAAGTATTGGTAAGTATATAATATTTTTTTTTAATTTAAATTATTTAAAATTAATTTAATATATTTTAATTTAATTTCATTAAATTAATTTAATGTGAATTTAATTTTACTTTATTTTTACACTGTACCCCTGTACCCCAAAAACCCAAAACTGACCCTGAACCCTAAAAAAAACCCTTTACCCAAAAACCCAAAACTGACCCTGAACCCTAAAAATACCCCTTTACCCAAAAACTAAAAACTGACCCTGAACCCTAAAAATACCACTTTACCCAAAAACTAAAAACTGACCCTGAACCCTAAAAATACCCCTTTACCCAAAAAACAAAAACTGACCCTGAACCCTAAAAATACCCCTTTACCCAAAAACTAAAAACTGACCCTGAACCCTAAAAATACCACTTTACCCAAAAACTAAAAACTGACCCTGAACCCTAAAAATACCCCTTTACCCAAAAACTAAAAACTGACCCTGAACCCTAAAAATACCCCTTTACCCAAAAACTAAAAACTGACCCTGAACCCTAAAAATACCCCTTTACCCAAAAAACAAAAACTGACCCTGAACCCTAAAAATACCCCTTTACCCAAAAACTAAAAACTGACCCTGAACCCTAAAAATACCCCTTTACCCAAAAATAAAAAAAATTTACATTAAAAAAATTATTATATACTTACCAATACTTACGTTGTAATGGTATGCGTTGTAAAGGTATCTGCGTTGTAAAAACATGCATTGTAATAGTTTTTGCGTTGTAAAAGTTTCGTTGTAATGGTAGTGCGTTGTAAAAGTTGCGTTGTAAAGGATGTTTCCCGCAACAGTAGGGAAAGCGTTGGATAGCGTAAGGGTTAGAATTACTATTCCCACTCCAGTGGGTGCAACAGTAGGGAAAGCGTTGGATAGCGTAAGGGTTAAAATTACTATTCCCACTCCAGTGGGTGCAACATTAGAGAAAGTAAATACTTCATATATTAATAAATAAATTACAAAATAATATCAATATAAATGTATTTAAAAATGATTAACGATTTAATATAACATAATAATTAATATATTAACATTACTAATTAACTATAAATATTTCTCTTAGTTACCTATTAATACTAATTTATAACTAATTACCAATTATTTATTTGATAATTAAAATTTAATTTACAATTATTTTATATTAAATACAATTAAATAAATGTTATTATTTCATTAATTATTATTAAATTACTTCCCACTCTATTCCCCTATAAACCCACAACCCGCTACAGGAAATAAATAATTTAATTTAACATAATTAGCAATTAATCAATTAAATTAATTACCAATTAAATTTTAATTAATTAACACATGTTTTTTAATTAACAATTAATTAAATATTACTACCAATTATTAAATTTACATATTTAATTAATTATAATTAAATTACTTCCCACCCTATTCCCCTATAAACCCACAACCCGCTACAGGAAATAAATTATTTAAATTTACATAATTAGCAATTAATCAATAAAATTAAATTAATTACCAATTAAATTTTAAATAATTAACAAATATTATTTGATTACCAATTAATTAAATATTACTATCAATAAATAAATTTACGTATTTAATTAATTATAATTAAATTACTTCCCACCCTATTCCCCTATAAACCCACAACCCGCTACAGAATAAAATTACACAATAATTAAAAAAAATCATTAATTAAAAATAATTATAACATAAAATGACACTTTTCACACATATTATAACCTGAAAAAACACTATAAATAATTAAATATTATTTAAAAAACGATATTTTTTACTATCTAGATTACATACTTGGATATTTTCACTTTCTATATTATTTACAGTCGATATTACTTCACTTACCTTAAAAACGATATTTTGGCTGTCTATATTCTGTCCTGTCGATATTTTGTCCAAACGATATTTCAAACTCGATATTCTGTCCAAACGATATTTTGGAGTCGATATTATGTCTGTGCACCGTGTTCCACCAAATCACAAAATTAAACTGTAAATGATCCCATACTAGATGTTATGTATTCATATATCTGTCTTTCCAGCCCTGAGGAATTCGTGGGTTATTCAAGGACGACGAAACACTAAATGGCTGGATCAACAAAGAAAGAAAATTAAAATACAAGCAAATGATGACCGTTTTGTGTGTGCTCGGGCCTGTGTGTGATTGTTGGGTAGATCTCCAGGGGTCACAAATCTGGGGGAGTGGATGTTTCCTTCTCCATTGAGCACCATAATAAGGAATAACAAAGTGGAATTGCACCAATAATAGTGAGCACCATCACCGCCCGGGGCCAATCATCCAACACAGTATCTATCATAGTTTTCATACCTGGTGGGGCAGCACCTACGGTTATACTCAGAATACTGCAAATATGGATAGAAGTAAAGCAGCTGAGGACTTATTTGAAAGCTTTGCGAGAGGCGACACAGTGGTTAATTTTCCATAAAGTGGGAACCCACACCAGAAAAAAGAAGGACACAAAGACAAATTTATCAAACTTGAGAGACTTAGAGATAATGAGAACTCAAAATGGTGGGATAGGGCAGCATTGAGACAATATCTGAAACTTTACAGGATTCCGAGGGGTTTGAGATTCCAGATCCTCCACACATATGATGACCTGGATGAGGACTTGCTCCTCATCTGGGAAAAAGAACTAACATCGATTTCTAACAAGCGCATGGAGATTCTAATTGAAAATGCTGTTGTAGAGTTAGAAGCTTACAGATAGAGATCACACAATTAGAATTAGGAATCAGGTACCTAGATCCGAAGGAAGCAACAGAAAAAAGCTATGTGATTCTAAATGAGGTGATTAACAAACACCAAGAGGACATAAAGCAGAGAAAGGCACATAAGCTAAAAAGGGACAAAATAGATTACAAACAAGGGAGATTTTTTTTTATTTGCCAAAAAATACGACCATTTAGTGGACAATTACAGTAGAGAACTGGGAAAAATACCCGAAACACCACCCCCATTAGTTCCAGTTCTACCTCCCTTACTACCATACCCACTAGCGAGAGTGAAGATGAATCATTATCAGCAATAACAGCATAGATAACCGTTTTTTACGGGAGGTGGAAAGAATAAAAAGAGGGAACAGGGACCAACAAAAACGTGAGGAAAATATAACATGAAGAGTAGGAGGGGCAAGAGATAAGGGTCTAGAAGAAGAAAAGAAAGGCATGAAACTGAGATCCTGGGACAAAAGGAATTAGATGACAGCCAGATTAAAGGAGTGGAGGTAATCAACATAAGCAATAAAGAACGTACAAAAGACATGATAACTCTATTTGAAAAGGCATGGGTTTCTGTCCTAAAGAAGATGGGGATATCTGTAACTCTATAATCGATATATTCAAATTTGTAAGAAATCTCAAATGAAGGTAATGTTTCACAAATAACCCTACACCTAATAAAGCAGTTAAAACATATCCTACTGATGTCTTTTCTGAGTTGTCAACCATACAGGACATTAGAAACGCTGAATTACTCATTGCTTACTGATGGTGATCGTGATCATATGAGTATAGAGGAGCTATTACTAGATCATGACAGAGATACTGACCCGACTCTTTCAAGTGGGTTTAAAAGCAAATCCAGATAGACACTGTTAGACCCGTCTGCTTCTGAGAGTCCCCTCACCACTATGATTTCTTTTGTTCCCCTGTACCTCCCAAAATTTGTCGCTTTTTATTTGTCTACCAGGACTTTTTATGTGTTGTCTCATGGGGTTAGATGTTCCTTGATGCCCAGTTGCTCACAAGGTTTGTGGCACCTATTTACAAGGCGCCTGGCCCAGACCTGTGGCATTACAAACTGGGGTTGTCAACCTGTATAAATGAACCTAAAATGGTGGACACCCTTTTTCCTCATGTGAAGTGACTCCCATTGGAGCCTTCATGAACCCTGGCCTTTTGAGGTTTTGGCGCCCTTTGGTTGGCGCCCATTTCTGACAGGAATTCCTTTATTTTCCTCAGGTACACAAAATGGCTGCTCTAGAACCCCAGTGCGGTGGCTGTGAGTGTCCTAAATACCCCTCAAGAGTGCCATGTCATTGTCACAGCCAGAGAAGGTTCTAGAACCTTCTGGCTCGTGCCAGTACCCCAGGGCACTGGCTATATAAGGCCCAGTCCCTGGCGGCCATTTTAGGATGGAGATTAGTTCAGACTAGAGAAGAGATTCCAGACTTGACACCAGATTGACACCTGCCCTGTTGACCCCTGAGGTGGCTGGTAGCGCAGGCAGTAGAGCAGCAAAGGGTTGTGGCGTTGTGTCTGACTGGCGCTCCAGTCAGCTACGTGAGAAGTGATCTAGCGCCTACAGCGCCTGCCCAGCGAGTACCTCATTGCCCCCAAAGACTGTGGCCAGATTCGTGTGCCTCCCCGCCCCCCCCGGTGGTGAACTGTGATCGATTTATCGAGTCGCGAGGCGAGAGCAAGTTCGCCGCGACCGCGATCGTCAGCTGTGCCCCCTTCGCGACAGGTGCTTCTATTTATTTATTTATTTATTTTGAAAGTTTTATATAGCGCGAACAAGATCTTTGCAGATATCAGAGCGCTTTACAAACGAAGGTTATAGCATGTGAGTACATAACAATTGGGGTGGGGAAGGTACATGTGGGACCATAGTCAGACTCAACAGCATAGTCAGATCAGACAGATACATCAATTATGATACAAGTACAAATAAGTAATAGCGTAAACAATCAGGAAGGTCAATAATACGAGTCATACAAAAATGCAAAAGATCAGTAGAACTGAATGGTACATTGACTGTAATATCATAACCAGTAATAATTCAGGTGTATTTAGCCATGAGGATAGCTTTTACTTCTTTCTTAAAAAGTATGGTGGAGGAGATGAGCCTGGTTTCGGGGGGGAGTGAGTTCCAGATCCTGGGTGCCATTCCTGAGAAGGAGCGTTTATAGGTTTTTTCCTTGCGAAATCTTTGGGGCTTTAGCAAGAGATTGTTTGTGCCTCTAGTGTTCCTGGAGCCTCCAGAAATTGTCAGCTTCTGAGCGAGGTATCCAGGTGAGCTCAGGTGGACAGCCTTGTGCGTCATGCAGGCGATTTTCAGATGTATTCTGGCTTCAAAAGGCAGCCAGTTCAGAGATTTCAGATCAGGGGAGATGTGTGAATGTTTTTTTGATCCAGTGATGAGTCTCGCTGCGGCGTTTAGAGAAGCTCTTATGGGTGCCGTAGTAGTTAGGGGGAAACCGCAGAGGGCGATGCTGCCGTAGTCTATTCGAGGGATGACTAGTGCTTGTACCGCAGTATGGAAATCTTTGGGTGGGAGGAAGGGTTTGAGTTTCCTTAAGGTATTGATCTGGTAGTTCGCACCCTTAGTTGCTTTGTTGATGTGTTCCTGCATGTTGAGGGGAGCTCGGACGTCTCCGAGCCCCACCAGCGTAGAGCGCTTCCTGCGCAGATTGAAGGTGAGGTGGTGCGCCGGGGCGGGGAAAGGCCGGACTTCGTTGGGCGGGGCTAGCGTCTCTGTCACTCCCCAGTGAACGGGAGCTGTAGCTGTGGGCGGGAACCACCCTGTGTGCGGAAGTCGGAGGGAGGTCCGTGGAGCCCCTGAGAGCCCCGTCGCTAACGAGAGAAGTGCTGTGCCCGACTGAATCGTATTTGGATTGCAGCCGATGTGAGGTGGGCCTGTTTCCTCATAGTGAATGCAGCGTTGTGAAGGAACTGTGAACCGGCATTTACCTGACTGTGCGCGAAGGTTGTGTGACCTCTCCGGCAGCCCGTTCGTCAGTCTAATGACTTTGAACTGGTGCCGCCTGTGCTCAAGTGGTGCTAAAGCCCGTAGGCGCGCATAGACTTCACCGGCAAAGCAGAGATCCTATCCCGGTGACCGCCGAGTGCAAATGATGTATTTACTGTGTTTCCTTGCCTTCTAGATATACGCGCATACGCCTTGAGTGATTATTAAAGAGTCCCAAACCTTATTTTGTGCTCAGAGAAGCCGTATACTTGGTCCTTGAAATCAACACAAACTGTAAGAGTTATCTTTCCCATTTGAAACGTATTGCAGATGTAATGATTCTAAAGTATTTAATTGGTGGCAGCGATACCAGAAGAAACATGTGGTTGTTTATTTAAATGAACCAATATTTATTCTGATATTTATTGTGATATTTATTGTGATATTTATTGTGATACTCATTCCTGAAGTTATTCTATTTATTAATACTATTTATTACCAGAACTGTATGACCAAAAGAAATGTATATGTGCTTTCCCAGTCAACCCTATTTACAACAAAGAACTTTTATATAAAGGAATCGTATTTTTCTACAGCAGTGGTGTGGTGTCCTTCTTTTTGGTGTGGATGTACAAGGAGTTATTATTGGGTCGGAGCCGGCTTAACACTACAGCCTTCACTTGCCTTGTCACTTGAGCCAAGCTACCCCCTTTGTGCTGGGCTTGCCCATCGCAGGTCCAACAGACACCAACCTTACCAAGTGGTAACAATATTGATGTATTTTACAAACTATTAGCAGGGGATTGGATAGGCAACATGACACTAGGCATAAACACAAACAGAAACATAGGGATATTCTGATGCGGAATGAACGCAATGCTCTGGAAGAACTTAAAGAGCTAAAAGACATCACCATCAAAGAGGCAAGCAAGAGGGGCAACATTGTCATTATGAATACGCAGGACTACAATAGGGAGATCCTGTCCCAATTGGGAGATCAAACATGCTGTGCGAAACTCAATGATAACCACGTTTCTTCCATGACTGATCTGATTAACACACATCTAAGAGAATGACTCAACAAGGGTCTGATTGAACAAGATGAAAATCTTTATCGTAAAGTTGAGAGGCCCAGATTCCTATGCATATATATATACACTGCCTAAAGTGCACTAAATTTGCAATTTCCACCAGGCAGACCAATTATTCCTAGCATTGGGGGACCTACGGAAAAATTGTCCCAATATGTAAATCGTTTCCTACAACCAATGGTAAAAAGTCTTCCTTCTTATGTCAGTGATATGAAGCATATTCTCAGTATACTTGCAGATGTTTTATGGGAGGATGGGTAATCTTGGCCACTCTAGATTTCACTGCACTGTACATGAGCATTAGAACTGATTTAGGAATTCGGGCAGCCAGAAAATTTCTAAGCAGAAGACCTGCCAAACAATGGGAACATGTACAAATGCTGATGACCATGACCGAAATAATTTTGAACAACAATGTGTTTTTATTTGAATAACAATGGAATAAGCAGATAAAAGCTGTTGCCATGGGCTTCCTATTCTCTCCTTCCTATGGCAATCTCTTCATGGGATGGTTTGAGGAGGAGTGGTTCTGGGGCTCAAGAGGAACCAAATGGTGTGAATCCATTATCTATTGGGGCAGATACATAGACAACTGTATCACGACATGGTCAGGAACAATGGACAATTTGCAAGTATTCTGTGAATTTCTCAACTTTAATGATATGGGCATCAAATTCACATACAACTACAGTCAGAAAGAAATTGAATTCCTTGATGTGGCATTATACATTGAGAATAATCAGATACACAGCAAACTACATCGCAAGCCCATTTCATGCAACGCGGTACTGCATGCAAGCAGTGCACATCCCAGGCACCAAATCAAAGCAATCCCTTATGAAGAACTTGTTAGGGCCAGGCGAAATTGCAGTGATGATATGAACTTCATATCATGTGTGGTCAATATGAAACAACGCTTCCAAGCTAGAGGTTACTACACACTTACAATCAACAAAGCAGAACGTAAAATATTAACAGTCAACAGAGCAGACACCTTAAAAGACAGACAGCCTAAAGATAAGGCACCCTCTAAACTAAGACTGATTGCAGACTATAATAAAACGTCAGTAGTCCTAAGAAACAGCATGAGGAAACATTGGCAGGTACTATTCTCGGATAAATCGCTGAGTAGTTACATTACTGATGTACCACTTATCACATATAGGAGAGGCAAAACCATCAAGTCAATACTAAGCTCTAGTTATACAAAACATAAATCCAAAGACAATTGCTTGTCCCAGAGATGCATAGAGTTCCATAAATGTAGTGACTGCAGGATGTGTGATATAGCAATGGACAACAAAAAATACTTTGTAGATAGTAAGGGCAGATAGTATGAAATCAGACAGATGATCAACTGCAGTAGTAAATATGTTATATACATGTTGAAATGTAAATGCGACAAATTCTATATTGGCAGTACAATCAGACCGTTAAAGCTACGGATTAGTGAACATGTGAGAGCCATCAAACTTCGAGACATCAGATACCCAACAGCCCAACAGCAATACATATAAATGAATGTACATCTCAGGGTCTGCGCAAAACCCTCACCTTTTGTGGCATAGATCAGGTGGAGATGGATCCCAGAGGGGGCAATAAGGAATCCAACCCCAGACGTAGAGAGGCTACATGGATTATGAAATTACAAGCAGTAGAATGTGGGTTGAATTTGGACCATGAATTAAACTACTTGTTTGGTGAATAACAACCTCCAATGACTGTACATGCATTCAATGTCATAGAGTTTATGAAGAATCATTGATCACTACATGGACATTTACCGGAATAATAATGTACTAAATAATATCCATGATTGTACTAAATATGGGCACCATCACTGACTGTAGTAACTCCAATTATAGAGTGATTTACATTAAGATAAATGTTTTCACCTCATATTGTGTGACATGACGCACTATCGTCTCCTGCTGGAATAGTGTACTATACTGAATCTGACACCTATCTTGGATTAATTTCCAATACTGCCACACTTTTCTCCATTGCCCTTTATCTTATATAATTTTTATAACCATGACCAAATATACATGACTCAATTGAGTGCCTCAATTCTCTTCACTATCTTTTAATCATCCCCATCCCTCACCACCATTTGATTTTATATTGCTCACAAAGTTGCACACCTTTTATACTCATGCCATCAATATTTTCATCCTAATATTATTACCCCTTTAGTATTGTGCAAATTAGGGCAGACATTAAGACAATATGGTGTCATACCACCATGGGGAGTTTACGGAACCCAATATGCCGTATTTAGTTGGCCGGGGAAATGAGAACACGGGTTTCAGCATTGACGCCCCCTTCAAATACACAGGTGACTTCCGGTTTTCCTCACACGCAGCGGCCATAGTAGGAGCCGGTGTTTGAATCTGAAAAATGTCCGTGCAAAGGTAAGATTGAGACACATCAGAGGGGACACTCTGCAACTGTAATAATGATATATGGATACTGATCTGACTGCTCTACATGACTGGTCTACAAGACAGTGCCATAATGAGCTTATACTGGATGCTCGTCAACTCTCTCACTGACACTACGCTACTCAACGTGGATGTCGGGTAAGATATTCTTTATCATCCTGTAACCTCGCATGCAACCTTGAGAACAATCGATACAACGAGCATATTAGAGAGACTCTGGGATTATGGGTTTATCTGACGCGATCGCGGTACACTACTTCTAAGGAAGTGATACTTTCGAACACATATTGTAAATGATTTATCACATGACAGTACAGTGCAGCCTGCGCGCCTGATCATATTATGTCTCAGTACCTATTAGGAGCGTACTTAGATTACAAGACACTCTATGTAGTCCTACTGGGGGACAAAATCTAGGCGAATGATCAGAATCTACGTGTTTGATCGGCACACCATGGAAGGGAAGGAGACATTCGATTGACTGTCCTATGCAGATGCGGGATCAGGAATTGCTGTGGATTACACTCTGCACCGTCTTGTAATTTTCTGTGCACATATAAAATTACTAATAACAATAATAAGGATACTTATTATTCATATTTCAGATCCCACTTAGAAACTTGGAGCATCTTAACCTTTTCCCTGCCTCCTAACGGCCGGGATGGAATTATAACCTGCACAGAGGTATGACTATCTCATACTATGCTTCGAATTTCTATACGTATGGATACTAAGAATGTATCTTTATACATGCTCACATAACACTTATATTAATGTTATAGGCTTATCGACGTATGCTTCTAACAATTACTTTGCATTTTTTCTTGTTCACTGGCACTATGAAACTATATGATATGAGCACTCCCCAACCCACCCCAGGTGCCACCACCATTCTGCACCAGCAATGACATTGATGTGCGCACTCCTGATTCCATCTAATCACAGCAATTTCTTGTGTGCGACCACTATTCAGCACCAGCAGTGATACTGGGAGGTGCACCCCCTCCAACAATATTAGATCATGCTGTGTAATTATAGAAATACGAGCCTTGAACTTGCAGTGGCATATCAGATCATAATTAATGCTGTATCACAATTCAGAGCCATATCAGCGGTGTATATTGATACGAATTGAAGTGTGGGTTCCACCAAATCAAAAAAGTAAATTGTAAATGATCCCATACAAGATATTATTGTGTGTTCATATAACTGACTTTCCAGCCCTGAGGAAGTTGCGGGTTATTCCCGGATGACGAAACACATGTTGGCTGGATCAACCAAAGAAAGAAAATCAAAATACAAGAATCTATTTTGAATAATCTTGTGCATTATAAGCTTGTCTTAATTTAGCAAATGGCGACAGGTTTGTGGGTGCTCGGGCCTGCGTGTGATTGTTAGGTAGATCCCCAGGGGTCACAAATCTGGAGGAGTGGTGGATGGTTCCTCCTACCTAGAGCACCATAATAAGGAATAAGGAAGCAGAATAGCACTGTTAATATTGAGCGCCAACACCGTACGGGGCCACATCAACCAACACATTATCTATTATATTACGCAATGAGGGAAAGTCTATCTCCTGCCCGAGTGTCTGACTGGCGATCAGGAAAGGACAAATGTGCCAAGATGCAGGAATCAATATACAGGGCCAGGGTTGCTCTTCCAAAAACATGCCTCTCTATTAATTAGTGCGCTATACAAATCAATACAACATAACATAACAAACATGCGAAGATATGAGGAACTTGGTGGAAGTATTCTGGTTTCATTATTTGAAATATGTGTGGACATAAATGTGAATATAGATGGCATCTAGCCACTCACCGTTTTCTCTGTTGTGAAGAAAGCTTGTATTGTAAGAAACCTTGAGCCCCTAATGAGCACATAATTGTATCGTCTCGCTTTAACCTGATTTGACAGTTTAATGTGTAAATTGTTAGCGCTTGTGCATTTCTAGTTTAGATAATGATTATGGAGATCTTATAGTACTCTCTCAGAGAGAGAGTTTACTTTTCTTTGTCCTTCCCAGTGAGGCAACTTCATGCTGAGTCGTCCTCTGAGTTATACGATTTTGATTTAATTAATTGATATTAATCGAGCATACACATTTTGATTACTAATTGATGCTAAACTGATTTTTTCCTTCTCTAAATCACTAAACTTTATTAAAACTTCATGGTTTTATACTACAATATTCTATGTCTTTCATTTGGAGCCTTTACATTGAATGTTTTGATTTGTTGACCAGGCCCAGGAGGTGGAGCACCGAAATCTGGGTGATTAAAACTGTTCCCAGTCCATTAAGAGAAGCAATATATGGTTCTCAAATTTACACAAACAAATGCAGAGGATGATTTAAAAGTAACTACTGAATTTAAAACTTTATCCCAATTCAGTTTGTGATATTCCATGGTCTCATTTGGAGTATTGAAGGTGTTCCAGCGTTCCTGAACATGATTGCAGTATCCTAGAAATGTGAGTATAAGTACAGCAGTGCATTTTGATTGTGCAGTTTTGATTGTGAATTGTTGAGAGTTGGAGTGTTTGCATTTTTTGATGAGTTGCAGTGTCCAATCGTGTCCAGGAGGACTCTGAGCTGAATTGAGAATTTGAGTGTTCTTTTATATTAATCGCTTGTGCTTATTGTTATTATTGCACTCATTGTACAGAGTATCAGATTTGTTGAAATCCAAAATCCTTGAATAGATATATTTAACTCCTATTTGACTTGTCTGGTAAGTTTGAGGTGTTGGACTGTGAAGAGCTATGGCCCTACCAAAGATAGAGACTTATTAAACTTCTAACATTAGATTTTACTAACTGAAATTAGTGTTTGTTTGATCCTTTGTGCACAGGAGCAGACCACATTAGTCCGAGTCCACACGTGGACAGCAGGCCCTCACTTGAAGGTGATTGGTGAGCACACCGGCCTCAGCAGCTGCAAAGAACGGCAGAAGATTGCAATACTTGTAACCACACTGCGGGAGAGGCGCTAAGGGGATAGACAGCTGGTGCGAACGGGACTGGGTGCCCACTTACACGGTCGGCCCCCCTGCCGCCTGTTGACATGCGGACACTTTGCATGAGAAAGACCCTCTACGTCTTGCCGCAAACCCAAACACGGATCGGACGCCTGGTACTACATTTCCAGCCCTCAGCGGCAGCTGGTCACCTTGTGGCAATGCAGTAGGAGTCGCGCCACAGAACTGTACTAGGTGGCAGCTGTATAAGTACTGAGACACGCACCTTGCCTGTGACTCTCCTCTCCTCTCCCCCTAGACTGATACAACTGGGCTGAGACTAACGACGCCAGATACCAGATACTGGGCACCTCTGGGTGGCAGGACAGACCTGTCCCCCCTCCACACGATACGATGCTTGGAACAACCGTCAGTTCACCTTAGGCAGTGCCTGCATCGTGAGATAGCGAAGAGCTGGGCACGCCAAATTCACTGGGGATCTCCGGAGGACACACCCGACCAATAGAGAACGCTGAAGCCCACAGCAGAAGATAACGGGCATCGCCAGAAGGGCACATACATAGGAAAACCAGACGGCTAGCCCTGCTCACACAGCCACAAACCAGATGCCAACGGCGCAAAGCTGGTGATGTTTTGTTACTTAGGACTATGAGTCTATCTGCAACCGGAAGACCTCTTTGACAGCAATCTAGGCAGGGCACTAACAGCCATTCACTCTCAGATGCTATTCTGGAACACACTCCCCCTGGCAGTCACGGGCATAGTGGCACTGGTGAAAATGGTGGCCTCACCAAGGCTCCTGTACTACTTTTTCAACCTGCCTAACTATGTACCAGCATCCTTCTTTACCCAGCTAGAACAGACAACCAGGGACTTTATCCGGGGCCCCAACTGGCACAGGGTAGAAATAAAAAAACTATACTTGCCCACAGATCAGGGAGGTCTAGCGGCTCCTTGCTTTGAGCACTACTACCTAGCGGGTCAACTCCAATGGATCGCCAGATGATTTGCAGACCGACAGCGCAGCGACACTGCATCAACCCGTCTACCATACACATTGCTACGGATCCTTACGCTCTTCCATCCTGGTACCCGCACTCGCCCTCCGGAACCCTTATATTTGAATGTGGCCTATAGGTGTTATCGACGGAGCCTCTACCTAACACGACACGTCACACCTTATGCCCCCGGCCTCCCTTTGGAAGGCACCCTCAGAGGTCCGGCGGTGTGCACAGCTTACTTGCAAAATTGGCATGGGGCTGGAATACGGACCTTAGGTGATCTCTATCACAAGGGCTCACTGATTCCTTATGCGACACTAGCAGCAAACCAGGAACGTTCCGCAAGACAATTCCTCCTACATTGCTCACTGGTGGCCACCCTTACAGAGAAATGGGGAGATCTAGGCACTGAACCACAGATGCACCTCACTATCCAATACCTCCATGTCATGGGACTGGGCAGATACCTGATACGTTGGTTCGCCACTTCACTGCGTCATCACGCGGCTATCAACCTAGATCCCCTCAGATGCAAGTGGGAGCATAACTTGGGACACCAACTCTCAGATAAAACCTGGACACAGATATTGGCCAGCCCGACCCGTATCCCACAAAACATGCGACTCAGGCAAATACAACACTTCATTACACAGCGTGCATACTTAACGCCAGCTAACATTAGCAGATACTTCCATCAAGCCGACTCTGCTTGCCCCGCTGTGCGACTCTTGATGCAGACCTAGTGCACATGATCTGAGGCTGTCCCAACCTCAGGGCCTACTGGAGATAAGTGGCAGATGCACTCCATACCTGTACAGAAAGAGAGCTACCCTTTGAGTGGCAAACATATCTGCTACATGTCTTCCGTAGGACATGGAATACTAAGGTCACCCCACGGTTCTTAAACCTGGGCAAAGCCACTACCAAACAGCTAAGTACAAAATGATGGAAAGCGCCAGACCCCCCACAAGTACAGGCCTGGAAACGTTCCACCATTGCGTGGGCCAGAGCAGAAGGCATAGCGATTAAGCGGGAAGAACTAGTGGGTCTCAGGAAAGTAGCTATAGCTGAAAGCTGGGATGCGATCCTGGCAACACTGCAGCAATCCACAGATCTGCCAACCCAGTCTCTTCAGGCACCTGACCTAAACAGTCAACACCGCACATGCGACCCTCACTCATTGATCACATTTCCGCAACCGATCATGGGCCACAAGCTAAATGATGCTACTTTGATGCACTTGCGCATCATAACCTTATGGCAATGGCGTTGCTAAGGGGCACCCTCGGAGGCATAAATACAACATTCTACATATTCCAGCCTGCGTGAGCATTTCAACCCTACTCCAAGTTTAACACCCCATGTACACAGTTCTGGCCACATAAACAGCTCAACCAGTCTATCGGCACCAAATTGACTATTAAACATAACCTGCTCTGCAACATGTACAAATACTTGCTAACAGTGTCTTTAGTGAACCACTGAAGACATCCCTATGGGCACTCCTTGTTCTCTTCTTTGGTCAAAAGAAGATTCCAAACAATAGTTCCTTACTTAGTTTCACGTTTTTATTTTCAGTGTTTTTTCATTTCAACTGTTTGTAAAATATTTCATCATATTTCCATCAGCGACACAGTTTCTATTCAAATCCAATGCATTTCGGGCGTGTCAATCCCGCCCTTCATCAGGGAATCATATCTACAATCAAAATGTAACATTCATGAGTATGTGTACGTATATTTCAAAACAATCCAAATGTGTGTCTTAGATCAAAATCACCCTATCAAACCTTAACAGCCCGTGTGTTTAGTGACATCTATCCTCATTATTAACTCACACTTACGTGTCGCGTGTAAGATGTTCAAGAACTCTGTGGAAAAATAAAATGAAAACGTGGCTATAGTCAAGTGTGCTGGGTCGACGTTATGTTCTTTTCTTATCGTTATCGTAATAACCCTTGCTGGCTTTACCTAACACAAACTAACCTGAAAAAACGCTGTGGATGGCGTCTCTCCGGTATCTGGTCGCCTATCTTCCCGACATATTCCTGTCAGTCAACAACCTCCTCTCGGATAACTATCATGTTATCTGTAATAGACTTTAATATGTTCCACCTTGCTCTGATAAAAGGACTACTGCACAGCAGAAATGTTATGATATGAGTATTTACATGTATACACTTCATTTTTAGATCACTATTCTACATACACACCCAGTGGATCTAACGATAGCTCACTTGTTAGGAGCTTGAGTTTTTGGTTGACAGCAACGGAGGGGTTCAATCCCCGGGTGGGGAATGGTCGTCACGTTTTATCACTTTTATTTTTAATTTATTATTTGGCATTACCAATATCACATAGTATCACCAACAGTAAAGATTTGACATTTTCCCAGTGGATAACGATACATTAGAATACAGATGCACACACGTCTGCATGAAGGATTAGGAGTCACGTGATCGGACCATGGGCCTATAGCGGCTCGTGTAGCTGATACTAGGGGTGAGCAATCCGAGAGGAGGTTGTTGACTGACAGGAATATGTCGGGAAGATAGGCGACCAGATACCGGAGAGACGCCATCCACAGCATTTTTTCAGGTTAGTTTGTGTTAGGTAAAGACACTGTTAGCAATTGTTTGTAGGCGCCCAGGGACGACTTCACATCTAACATGGGCTTCGATTGGAATTCATAGAGCATATTATCAAGCACATTATCGCCGCTTTATCGGCAGTTTCCTGCCGATAAAAGCGGCGATAATGTAACGCTCGTTCTTGATAATATGCCCCAAAGTTGTTTATTGGTTGAGAAAAAATAGACCACTACCTCCAAATATCAATGGAGAAATTCTTCATGTTAGGAGACTCGACTGGCTGGGGTATAGACCAAAGGACATAAAAGGGGACGTCATTATAATTAATTTTAGAGATCATAGGGTCACCACCCATATCGGTGACTGGTATACGGAGAGAGGCAGGGAAGAAATCTCAACACACCTTAGCTATTTTTATCCTCAGTCCCTACTAGCAAATCCTCTAAGTTCCCGAAACCCTTACAGGAGTGATCTCCATTATAATATCCCCACTTTTAATCATTTTACTATGCTTTCTGGTCTGGATGGAATAGATTGATGCCCCAACCAGTCAAACAGTACCCACTATACACCTAAAAAACTGGTACCCTTATTGACCTCAAACTCTGGCTCTCAAGCTAGATCGCTTAACCAACTGGAACCCATATATGTAAATGAGGGAACAAAACGTAGTGAATGCGTGAGAGGATATCCCGTAATAGGCATCAAACAGATTGAGACAATAGAACAAATGCAAGCTTCTCCCCCCAAGGAAAAGGCTGTGAAACAGCATTTAAATGTGGTTTCACGATTGAACTCAGGCGATATGGTATCGGGTAATAACTCTAATTTAGACCCTGATGATTCCTTCTTAAGGGTTCTTTTCTGGAATTTAGCCGGATTGCGCCCTAAGATAGATAATAGTACTTGGCTGAATTTTATAATGAATTTCAGGATAATATGTCTCCAGGAGACATGGACTACTACTGAAATTCATCTTGTAGTTTTTAAAACTTTTTTCTCTTCTGCTATTGCCGTATCCTCTGGTAGGGCTAAAGGAGGTCTAATAACTTACATATCCAACACAATAGGAGGATTGGAAGTAACCCCTTTAAAATTGGAGGCGAACTTTCAGATCCTTAATGTTTGTTTCAATAAGGCGGACACTCTATATCTGGTACATTTTTACAATAACCTTCCAGAGGGAGAGTTATCTGTAGTTTTGCGACAATTGCACGCTGAATTGTCGGCCTTGTTGAGGGGCTCTGTAAAAGGTGCTACAATTATCTGGGGGGGGGGGCGATTTTAACCAACATCTATGCCACCATATCAGTCCAATTCCATGTGGGAAAGTGGATGAAAAGGACGACTTAATAACACACTTTTCCCACTCAAACATAGGAAATCTTTTAAATGAAATACTCCTTGATTTGGATTTTGCTATTGCAAATAAAAAGAATGCATCCACTTTGCTGCACGATCCAACTTTCCTCGGCAGGGGTGGTCAGAGCACAATAGACTATATTTTAATATCAAACATACTGGAAAGACGTGCTACAAATTTTTGACTTCATATAAACGTACTGAGCGACTACTGTGTGCTTAGTATAACACTCCGATTGCTTCATAAGCATAGCACGCAAGGTATAGTTAGTGCACTGAAGCAAAATACTTTACACCTTGATAGACCGAATGGATACTCCTTAAAGTGGGAAAAAGTTGATCCTCCAGAGGTCATTAGGAGAGTCTTAAATATAGCACTGTCTTCTATTCTTAAGTGTCTAGATCCGTCTACCCCGGACGAGGAAGTATTAAGCAACTTTAGGGTAATAATAAATGCAATAAACAAGGAGTTTTTTGTGAAACTTAAAAACACCCAATTTAAAAAAAGGGGGTGGTTCAACCATAAATGCACAGCGGCACACTCTAAATTATAAACAGCCCTCCATAAAACAAATAGGGTCCCACAAGAAATAGCAACCCTTAGAAGGGAATATAATGCTGCAATTAAGGTTAGAAAATCTGAACTAAAACAGGCCCTATGGGATCAATTACATAAAAGCTCAACATAAAAAAAAGCTCGGCTTTTTGGGCAGTGGTTAAATCCCCATATTTAACGGACAATAAAGACACGCCTATTATCGATGTTGCCATAGATGAAACAGTTTGGGTGGAGCATTTCTCAAAGACTTTTGCAAAAGGGTTAGTAAATACTGTGGGGGACGAAGAAAAACTCGAAACCCAATCCGTATCCCCTACCCAATAGTTTTAGACATTACTATAGAGGAGGTCATTCGGGCCCTAAAATTAAGCAGAAATGGTAAGGCCCCTGGCCCCGACGGGGTTCCAATAGATCTTTTTAAATCAAACATGGATCTATGGGCTCCATTAGTGACCAGAGTACTTGGGGCATCTTGTGAGGTGGGGCTCTTGGACTCTTGGTCCAAATCAATTATGGTCCGTATCTTTAAAAAGGGGGATCGACAGGAGGTATCGTGCTATCACCCGATCTCATTGCTGGATTCACTGGGAAAAGTGGCGCCGAGAGTCATCCTTGAACCCCTTCAGCAATGGGCGGATGACGGCGCGATCCTTTCTGATCTCCAATACGGGTTCCGGGAAGGCCTAGGGACGACTGAACAAGCCCTAAAGCTGGCATTGCTCTTAGGCAAATACGTTAGAGCGAAGGCAGGCCCCATGTATATGGTATATGTAGACTTATCAGCAGCCTTCGACTGCGTGAGCCATTCCAAACTTTGGTCTATTCTAATGGATATGGGGGTTGAAGAACCACTGGTGAACTTTTTGCTCGAACTGTATTCTAACGCATCAGCTAGGGTGAGATTCGGGGGGCAGGGTGAGTTAACCGCATCGTTCAGGGTAGAGAGAGGAGTCAGACAAGGTTGTGTCTTGGCCCCATTCCTCTTCACGCTTTATACCAACGGGCTGGAAAGGGACATGATTAAAGGGAGCCGGGACCTTCCTTATATAAACAACCGTCCGATTCCAGCACTTCTCTACGCTGACGATGCGGTGATACTCACCCGAACCCCCATAGAATTACAGAGGGCGCTAACCAGATACTCACAATTTATGGGCAATCTGGATCTGCGTATAAACATTAAAAAAACGTTTGTGATGATAGCAGGTCCAGGGAAAAAAAGGCTAAAGAACATCTATCTAGAAAAGGAGAAATTAGCAACTACAGACCAGTATCCTTACCTGGGTAATATTATCGATTATAGGCTCAATTGGAAACCAGCTATCTAGTCTAGGAAATTCCATCTTACGAGAGCCACTATGGTCCTCGTAAATTTCTCAAAAAAACTGGGTAAGAGGCCTCCGCCTGAGCTTCTACAGATATACATAGCTAAATGTCAATCACTTGCATTGTACGGGGCAGGCGTATGGGGGTTTGCAAACACTGACAGTCTTCAATTAGTTGAAAACGCCTTCCTGAGGTTCCTTTTAGCGGTCCCAGGGAGTAAATCCACTTTCTCATGCCACATCGAGTTGGGGATTTCGTATCTATATGATTTAGCGAAAATACAACCCCTCCTCCTGCGGCATCGAATTTGGTCTCTTGATAACAATGTTTTAACTCAGGGGAATATTCTAGATTGCATGTCCCTCGATCGTCATTACAAAATCGGTTGGTTAATATACATAAAACGATTTTTGTACGTTCTAGGGTTGGAAAAGTACTATCTTGTACCATCTTCACTTTGTTCTCTGTCTAGGAAGGCACTAAAAGTATTGTGCTTAGCACACCTAGAAGAAATGAGAATGACCAAAGAGTGTACTAAACCTTCTGTACAACACTCGATAGCGGTACAAACCACCTTTTCCATTCAACCTTATTTAACCCAGGATTTTTCGACTTTCATGAGATTTCTTTTGATTAGATTTAGGCTAAATGTATTCCACCGCCTGGTTGCCTTTCCACAGAGAAATAATTGGGCCCGTGAATTACCTTTATGTCCCTGTGATAACATCTCGGTCCAGGCAACCATTCACACCCTATTTTTCTGTAAATATTATACTGGACACAGAAGAATCTTGCTCTTACCGATCTTAAGACTTAGGGGCATCAGAGGATGCCGCCCGGCCTTGCTATCTTTACAGTGTTTGGGAGATGTGTACATCAAAGTACATTGTAAAATTTTTGAAATGTATATTTCGGCATCGATCTAATCTGTAACATACAGTGCATCCAATATGAATTTTTAACAAGGTATAAGGGGTCAGTAATAATTGAACTGTACGCAGATACTGTGATTTCATTACAAGACCGGAGGCTACATTATGCAATAACTTTTATTGCTGCTCAAGATATGCAGCCCTTTAAAGTGTAACAATTACATCATAAAACAAAAACATTCCATGGAGCAATACAAGTGCCATAGCAACCAAGTAACTTCCTCTTTTATTCGCTGCTCACAGAAAGATAAGTACTGCTTCTTCCTTTCTCCCCCTCTGGGGTATTTTATATGGGAATGAACATTGTTTTTTAATTAATTTGTTTTACAGATTTACCTTATTAGGTAGGCAATAGTCTTTACTCATTCTAATATATGTATTTAACGTTTTATATATTTCTTTCCTTGCCTACCCTTCCGATTTATGGTCGGGTTGCTTGTTTATCGTTATTTATTTGCCTTATTAATCGTCCTAATGTTTGTTTCTGCTTTCTTCGCTCGTTTTTTGTTATTGGGCACTGATCATTAATACGCATCTTTTAATGTAACCAGTTAAGCGTTCACTTCACGAGCCCGATCTGATATCTCGATCGGAGATCAAGTTGAATGTTTCTTCCGAGCCGGAGAGTGCTCCTTTACAACGCTAATTACCTTTACTCTCGCCGTCCCTAGGAAGCGTCAGCAGGGCATTTATTAAAATAAACGCTTACTTAGGAATTCAGAAGCCATTCTTCGGAGCTCGATCAGACGCGAGCAACTCCGACGCTTCTTCCGTTTTCTTCTTGTGACCCGCTCACGGAAATGAGCGGCTCACGGACCGGCAATAAAATTTATTGCATAATGTCAGCCTCCGTTGTCTTTATCGAAATCAAGATTGTCTCTGCATGCTAATTGGAGAATCGACATTTTCTCTTAATGGGCATTGTGCAGACTATATTGTAAATAGATACTTTCTTTATGCATGTCTTATAATCAATTCCTGTGCTTATTGGTCAGTATCTTGTTTTTAATGTATTATTCTGAAAATGTATTTTACTTTTGATCATGCTTTTATGGTTATTTCTTGTGTTAAAAAAATGAATAAAGAACTACCCACTGACTGACTGACTACCTCCATCCAATGTTGTCCCTCAACCTGGAGAGGGAGACAGACTCCCTAGAACAGGATTCTCCAACCAGCTGACTGCATGCTACTGGTAGCTCGCCAACACCCTGTCAGTACTTGTGACCCAACATCCACTTTAGTGCCTTTTCAACATTGTTTCGTTTATTTTTAAGTCTTGTTAGGCCTCTTCCCTGTGCTCGGCTGTTGTCAGATGAACCAGCTGCTCACATTGGCTATTGAGCTTGCCTTTGTGGGGTGGAGTGGTTACATTAAAGCAGCGTTTCAAAGAGATCTTTTGTTTTTATATAAATAAAGTACCTTGTAAGTTGCGCCTGGCCACAAACCAGAGCCAGGAACATAATTTTACATTTATTTTCCCTAAAGTTTTATTAAATAAAGGGGAAATGTAAAATTGAAATCCTGGCTCCAGTTTGTACATAGGAAAAACTCACAAGAGGTACTTGATTGAATTTAAAGAAATATCCATGTAAAACACTGCTTTAATATAAAGAAATATTAGGAGACATTTAAATTGAATTGTTAATTGTAAAACAAAATTAACATAAGTGTTAGACCCGTCTGCTTCTGAGAGTCCCCTCACCACTATGATTTCTTTTGTTCCCCTGTACCTCCCAAAATGTGTCGCTTTTTATTTGTCTACCAGGACTTTTTATGTGTTGTTTCATGGGGTTAGATGTTCCTTGACGCCCAGTTGCTCACAAGGTTTGTGGCACCTAGTTACAAGGCGCCTGGCCCAAACCTGTGGCATTACAAACTGGGGTTGTCAACCTGTATAAATGAACTTAAAATGGTGGACACCCTTTTTCCTCATGTGAAGTGACTCCCATTGGAGCCCTCATGAACCCTGGCCTTTTGAGGTTTTGGCGCACTTTGTTTGGCGCGCATTTCTGACAGGAATTCCTTTATTTTCCTCAGGTACACAAAATGGCTGCTCTAGAACCCCAGTACGGGGGCTGTGAGTGTCCTAAATACCCCTCAAGAGCGCCATGTCAGTGTCACAGCCAGAGAAGGTTCTAGAACCTTCTGGCTCGTGCCAGTATCCCAGGGCACTGGCTATATAAGGCCCAGTCCCTGGCGGCCATTTTAGATTAGATGAGAGGAGATGATGATGAAGTTCAGATTAGAGAAGAGATTCCAGACTTGACACCAGATTGGCACCTGCCCTGTTGACCCCTGAGGTGGCTGGTAGCGCAGGCAGTAGAGCAGCAAAGGGTTGCAGGTGTTGTGTCTGACTGGCGTTCCAGTCAGCTACGTGAGAAGTGATCTAGCGCCTACAGCGCCTGCCCAGCGAGTACCTCATTGCCCCCAAAGACTGTGGCCAGATTCGTGTGCCTCTCCGCCCCCCCCGGTAGTGAACTGTGATTAACTTATCGAGTCGCGAGGCGAGAGCAAGTTCGCCGCGACCGCGATCGTCAGCTGAGCCCCCTTCGCGTCAGGTGCCTCTAGAGGGGAGCTCGGACGTCTCCGAGCCCCACCAGCGTAGAGCGCTTCCTGCGCAGATAGAAGGTGATGTGGTGCGCCGGGGCGGGGAAAGGCCGGCCTTCGTTGGGCGGGACTAGCCTCTCTGCCACTCCCCAGTGACCCGGGAGCTGTAGCTGTGGGCGGGAACCACCCTGTGAGCGGAAGTCGGAGGGAGGTCCGTGGAGCCCCTGAGAGCCCCGTCGCTAACGAGAGGAGTGCTGTGCCCGACTGAATCGTATCTTGACTGCAGCCGATGTGAGGTGGGCCAGTTTCCTCATAGTGAATGCAGCGTTGTGAAGGAACTGTGAACCGGCATTTATTTGACTGTGCGCGAAGGTTGTGTGACCTCTCCGGCAGCCCGTTCGTCAGTCTAATGACTTTGAACTGGTGCCGCCTGTGCTCAAGTGGTGCTAAAGCCCGTAGGCGCGCATAGACTTCACCGGCAAAGCAGAGATCCTATCCCGGTGACCGCAGAGTGCAAATGATGTATTTACTGTGTTTCCTTGCCTTCTAGATATACGCGCATACGCCTTGAGTGATTATTAAAGAGTCCCAAACCTTATTTTGTGCTCAGGGAAGCTGTATACCTGGTCATTGAAAACAGCATAAACTGTAAGAGTTATCTTTCCCATTTGAAACGTATTGCAGATGTAATGATTCGAAAGTATTTAATTGGTGGCAGCGATACCAGAAGAAACATGTGGTTGTTTATTTAAATGAACCAATATTTATTCTGATATTTATTCTCATAATTGTTCTGATATTTATTCTGATATTTATTGTGATATTTATTGTGATACTCATTCCTGAAGTTATTCTATTTATTAATACTATTTATTACCAGAACTGTATGACCAAAAGAAATGTATATGTGCTTTCCCAGTCAACCCTATTTACAACAAAGAACTTTTATATAAAGGAATCGTATTTTTCTACAGCAGTGGTGTGGTGTCCTTCTTTTTGGTGTGGATGTACAAGGAGTTATTATTGGGTCAGAGCCGGCTTAACACTACAGCCTTCACTTGCCTTGTCACTTGAGCCAAGCTACCCCCTTTGTGCTGGGCTTGCCCATCGCAGGTCCAACATAAAATTGGTGCTCAGCGGGTGGGATTGCGAGCCGTGCTTGTTTTGAACCCCATAATAATTCAGTGTGCACCACAGGTACACACCCGGAGTTTTCTCCTAGCGGCCGTCAAATTCAATGTTTTGCTTTTTCCAAATTCTTTCCTGGAGGTGGGTGGAAGTGACCCTCAAAGTTCTTATCCTGGTCACCTACTTCGGGGTGGTTGTCCACACTTTTCACTGACAAGATGGAATTCGAAATGTCAGAGCTGGAGACCTATACTGTGGCACAGCTCAAGGATTTCTGTCAGGAAAGGGGAGTGTTTGTCAGGCGAGGGGCCAAAAGAGAGGAGCTCGGTACTAGTCTGCGAGCATGGGTGGAAGCACAAACGGAGGGAACGGTGGAGGAGGAGGAATCGGACAGAGGTACTGTCATTGATAGGACTGCGGAATGTCCCCCGGGGGTGGGTGAGATGTCAATCAGCCCCAAGGCAACCTCACGGGAGGGCAGCAGTGTGTCATCGAGAGGGTTGTCAGAAACCGAGTTAGCTGACAGGAGAGAGGAAAGACTGTTAAGGTGGGAAATAGCAAAAATGGAGTTGGAAGAAAGGAGGGAGGGGAGGAGGTTGGAACATGAGTCGAAGCTGGAGATGGAAAGGAAAAGGATGGAACACGAGTTCAAGCTACGAGAACTCGAATTCCAGGCCCCTAACATCACTCCGAAGGGTGTCGAGTCAAAGGAATTTGCCAGGGAGCCCAGGCCCCATTTACCCAAGGACGTAGTCGCCAGTTATACCGCTGGAGATGACATAGCCAAGTGGCTGGCAGCCTATGAGGTCTCCTTAAGAGCCCATGGGATCCATGAGAAGCATTGGGGTGGTGGATTATACCGGTACATGCCTCCGACAGGTAGGGATGCCCGATTGGCCCTAGACCGGGAGGAACAGGTAAATTACCCCGCCATGAAGGTGGCGCTCATCAGAAAGTTTGGGTTGACCCCCGAGAAATACCGGCAAAGGTTTAGGGGCAGCCACAAGCTGAGCTCACAGAATTGGGTTGACTTCCTGGATTTTGCCAAGAAAGCCCTAGATGGGTGGGTCCAAGGTAATGAGGTGGAGGACTATCGAGGGTTGTACGACCTGATACTCAAGGAACATCTACTCGAGAAATGTCTTCCCGAGCTGAGGCAACACCTGGTAGACAGCAAACTTACTTGCCCCCGTAAGCTTGCTGAGGAGGCGGACATTTGGGCAAGTACCCGAGTGTCCACGAAGGGGACGGGAGGAGATTCTCAGAAGTCCGGACAGGGCGCTCCCCAGAAGAAAGAGGGGGGAGATAACAAGAAGCAGGAGTTCTCCAAGGGCCCCCAAAATACCTTTAAGGGGAAAAGTTTCTTCTCCACTTCTAAGGCTAACCCGCAGAAGAACCCTAATCCTGGCCAGAGTCAGCAGCCAAGGGTTATCCATTGCTATGAGTGCGGTGGTATTGGACATTATAAGGGAGACGTGAAATGCCCAAAGAGACCACCCCCTCCCACTGGAGGAAAGGCCCCGGGAGTCGCTAGTGTAGCGCTCGGGGAGGAGATGCCCTTAGTTAAGGGGGGGGAGTGGGCGGGTGTCACCTTAGTGTCCCTGGGTGATCGGGAGATGGTTCCAAAGATCCAGGTGCCCTCAAATACTACCAAGTATGGGCAATGGGTCACCATCAATGGCCATAGAGGGGAAGCTCTGAGAGATACAGGAGCCAGTATGACTATGGTAAGGAGTCATCTGGTGTCCTCAGAGCAGGTGATTCCAGGCGTACTTCATCCAGCCGCGATGGCTGACGGCAGAATGGGCCACTATCCTGTGGCCGAGGTTCCCTTTGAGTGGGGAGGGGTTGCAGGTTCACTTCGAGTTGCCGTAAGCCCCGCCGTGCCAGTCGATTGTCTGCTGGGTAATGATATGGAGCACAATGCTTGGAAGGAGATGGAATACCGGACTCATACTGAGATGCTGGGTACACCTGATTGGGCCTGTGTGAGTACCAGGTCTGCGGCTGCTCGGGAGGAGAAGTCGCGTGGGTTGGAGCCTGGAACAATGGCCCACCCAGCTGCCGATGAGGGAACATTTCGAGGACAGGAGGAGCCTGCCTCGATGTCCATGCCCCGTGAGACGGATAGGCCACCTGTGGAGGTGGACCCGGAGTCCGCGGAGGAGGACATGGTTCCGTTGGAGGACTTGCCTGTCCCCGCTGAGTGGCGAGTGGAAGGAGGACCATCCAGGGAGGAACTGAGCCAGGGACAAAGGGAATGTCCCACCCTCGAGGGTCTGAGGCAACAGGCTGAAGCCCAGGCAGCAGGTAACGAGTCTGGGAACTATCGTGTTTACTGGGAGGATGGTCTCCTCTACAGTGAACCCAGGGCGCCAGTGCACGGATTGTCATGGGCCCTGGTAGTCCCACAGTGTTACCGAGCCTTCCTATTAGAGTTGGCTCATGAGATTCCCTTGGCAGGACATTTGGGTCAGGACAAGACCTTTGCCCGGCTTGTCCCCCACTTTTATTGGCCTCGAATGAGGGTGGCGTCCGACACATACTGTCGGTCGTGCGTGTCATGCCAAGCCAGTGGGAAAACAGGGACGAAGCTGAAGGCTCCCCTGGAACCACTTCCCGTCGTTGGCACCCCCTTTGAAAGGGTGGGCATCGACATTGCTGGGCCCCTAGATCCACCTACATCATCCGGTCACAGGTTTATCCTGGTCCTGGTGGATCACGCCACAAGGTATCCAGAGGCAATTCCTCTGAGAACCATTACTGCACCAGTAGTGGCCAAGGCCCTGATGGGGATCTTTACCCGAGTGGGATTCCCCAAGGAAGTTGTGTCCGACAGAGGGACCAACTTCCTGTCAGCATATATGCGGGCCATGTGGAAGGAGTGTGAAGTGACTTACAGGTTCACCACTCCTTATCACCCACAGACCAATGGTCTTGTGGAAAGGTTCAACCAAACCTTGAAGGGTATGATCAGAAGTCTACCCGAAAGCCTGCGGAGGAAATGGGACGTCCTCCTACCCTGTTTGCTCTTTTCCTACAGGGAAGTGCCGCAAAAGGGAGTGGGCTTCAGCCCCTTCGAGCTTTTGTACGGGCACCCTGTACGTGGACCTCTCAGCCTGGTGAGGGACTCCTGGGAAAAGTCTCCCCGGAAAGTTCCCCAGGATGTGGTGAGCTACATGCTGGCCTTCCGAAGCCAAATGGCTAAGTTGTGGAAGCAAGCTTCTGACAACTTGGAAGCTAGTCAGGCAGTTATGAAAGCATGGTATGACCACAACGCTCACCCAGTGGAGTTGGAGCCTGGCCAGAAGGTGTGGGTGATGGAGCCTGGAGAGCTGAGTGCCCTCCAGGACCGTTGGACAGGCCCCTATGAGGTATTGGAGAAGAAGGGCAAGTCTACCTATCTGGTGGACGTAAAGACCCCTCGGCATCCGCATCGGGTGTTACATGCCAATCGCCTCAAGCCCCACTACGAGAGGCCCGTAGTCATGTTGGTTATGGTGACTGACGGATCGGAGGAAGAGGACACGGAGCCTCTCCCCGACCTTTTTGCGTCTCAAGAAAAGGATAGGTCAGTGGACGGAGTGAAACTCTCGCCAACCCTGACTCCTGAGCAGCAGGAGGAATGTCGCCAGGTCTTGGGGTCATTCGCTCCTCTGTTCTCCCTTGTCCCGGGTAAGACCCACTTGTGTACCCATGACGTGGACACAGGGGACAGCCCACCTGTGAAGTCAAAGTCTTACCGGCTGTCTGACAAGGTGAAGGCCAGTATCCAAAGCGAAGTAGCTAAGATGCTGGACCTAGGAGTCATTGAACCTTCAAGTAGCCCTTGGTCTAGCCCGGTGGTGTTAGTTCCTAAAGCTGCCCCACCTGGTACCACACCAGAATTGAGATTCTGTGTAGACTACCGAGGACTAAATTCGGTAACCAAAACGGATGCTCATCCGATCCCTCGGGCGGATGAATTGATTGACCGGTTGGGAGCTGCCCAATATCTCAGTACCATTGACCTCACTGCAGGGTACTGGCAGATTCCCATGTCTAATGGAGCCAAGGAAAGGTCAGCCTTCTCCACACTTGATGGACACTACCAGTTTTGCGTCATGCCCTTTGGGCTCAAGAACGCTCCTGCCACTTTTCAGCGGCTGGTGAACACGATCCTCACCGGGATGGAGTCATTCTCTGCTGCTTACTTGGATGACATAGCTGTCTTCAGTAGCAGCTGGGAGGATCACTTTCAGCACTTGCAAGCCGTTCTCCAAACCCTGGAACGGGCTGGCTTGACGATCAAGGCCAGCAAATGTCAGATTGGACAGGGGTCGGTAGTGTACTTAGGACACTTGGTGGGCCGGGGAACGGTGCAGCCCCTTCAGGCGAAGATTGAGGCAATCATGGCCTGGAAACCCCCCAAGACCCAGACTGAGGTCCGAGCCTTCCTGGGCCTCACAGGTTACTACAGACGATTCGTGAAGGGGTATGGCACTATCGTGGCACCCCTTACAGAACTCACGGCCAAAAAGCAACCCAGGAGAGTCATTTGGACGGAGGCTTGCCTGCGAGCCTTCGACACTCTGAAACAAGCATTGTGTAAAGCTCCAGTCCTGAAGGCTCCAGATTTTTCAAAAGAGTTCATTGTCCAGACAGATGCATCCGACATTGGCATTGGGGCGGTGCTATCGCAACTCAATGAAGAGGGTCTGGATCAGCCCGTGGTCTTTCTGTCACGAAGACTGCTTCCCCGGGAACAGAGGTGGAGTACCATCGAGCGGGAAGCCTTTGCGGTGGTCTGGGCACTGAAGAAGCTGCGACCATATTTGTTTGGTTCACACTTCCTTGTTCAGACAGACCACCGACCCCTTCGTTGGCTCATGCAAATGAAGGGGGAAAATCCCAAACTGTTGAGGTGGTCTATCTCCCTACAGGGAATGGACTTTCGGGTGGAACATCGGCCCGGAGTTGACCACGCCAATGCAGACAGTCTCTCCAGGTATTTCCGCCTTAGTGTTGAGGACTCCCAAGGGGTTGGGTAGCTCTCCCCACTTTCAGCTGGGGGGGGACGCGTGTTAGACCCGTCTGCTTCTGAGAGTCCCCTCACCACTACGATTTATTTTGTTCCCCTGTACCTCCCAAAATTTGTCGCTTTTTATTTGTCTACCAGGACTTTTTATGTGTTGTTTCATGGGGTTAGATGTTCCTTGACGCCCAGTTGCTCACAAGGTTTGTGGCATCTATTTACAAGGCGCCTGGGCCAAACCTGTGGCATTACAAACTGGGGTTGTCAACCTGTATAAATGAACTTAAAATGGTGGACACCCTTTTTCCTCATGTGAAGTGACTCCCATTCAATCAATCAATCAAATCATTTGTATAGCGCACTACTCACCCGGGGGGTCTCAAGGCGCTGGGGCGGGGGGGGTCCGCTACTGCTCGAACAGCCAGGTCTTGAGCTGCTTCCTGAAGGCCAGGTGGTCTTGGGTCAGGCGGAGGTGGGTCGGAAGGGAGTTCCAAGTCTTGGCGGCCAGGTAGGAGAAGGACCTTCCTCCCGTGGTGGCTCTTCGGATGCGGGGGACGGCGGCGAGGGCGTGGCTGGTCGATCGAAGCTGGCGTTTAGGAGCGTAGAAGTTGAGGCGACTGTTGTGGTATCCTGGGCCTTGGTTGTGTAGGGCTTTGTGTGCGTGGGTGAGGAGCCGGAAGGTGATTCTCTTGTTGACCGGGAGCCAGTGCAGGTCTCTCAGGTGTCCGGAGATGTGGCTGCGGCGGGGGATGTCCAGGATGAGTCGTGCTGAGGTGTTCTGGATCCGCTGGAGTCTCTTCTGGAGTTTGGCGGTGGTTCCGGCGTAGAGGGAGTTGCCGTAGTCCAGACGGCTGGTGACGAGGGCTTGGGTGACCGTCTTCCTGGTCTCGGTGGGGATCCATCGGAAGATCTTACGTAGCATGCGAAGGATGTTGAAGCACGACGAGGAGACGGCGTTGACTTGTCTGGTCATGGAGAGGGAGGAGTCCAGGATGAAGCCCAGGTTGCGTGCGTGGTCTGTGGGTTTGGGTGCGCTGCCCAGGGCGGGGGGCCACCAGGAGTCGTCCCAGGCGGAGGGTGATGATCCCAGGATGAGGACTTCCGTCTTGTCCGAGTTCAGTTTCAGGCGGCTGCTCGACATCCATTTGGCTACGTCTGTCATCCCTTCGTGCAGGTTGGCTCTGGCGGTGGCGGGGTCGTTGGTGAGGGAGAGGATCAGCTGGGTGTCGTCGGCGTAGGAGATGATGTTGAGGTTGTGCTGGCGTGCGATGGCTGCGAGGGGGCTCATGTAGACGTTGAAGAGTGTTGGGCTGAGCGAGGAGCCTTGAGGAACGCCGCAGATGACTTCGGTGGCCTCCAATCTGAACGGGGGGAGGCGGACTCTCTGTGTCCTTCCGGCGAGGAAGGAGCTGATCCACTCCAGAGCCTTCTCCTGGATTCCGACGTTGCTGAGGCGCTGTACTAGGGTACGGTGGCAGACAGTGTCGAAGGCCGCGGAGAGGTCCAGGAGGATGAGGGCCGCTGTTTCTCCGTTGTCGAGCAGGGCTCGGATGTCATCGGTGGCTGCGATCAGGGCGGTCTCGGTGCTGTGGTTGGCCCGGAAGCCAGACTGCGAGATGTCGAGGGAGCCGTTCGTCTCGAGGAATGTGGCCAGTTGCTTGTTGACGGTCTTCTCGATGACTTTTTCCGGAAACGGGAGCAGCGAGATGGGGCGGTAGTTCTTGAGGTCGGTGGGGTCGGCTGATGGTTTCTTAAGTAGAGCGCTGAGTTCGGCGTGCTTCCAACTCTCCGGGAAAGTGGCGGTGTCGAAGGAGGTGTTGATGATGTCCCGCAGGTGGGGTGCGATGACAGCGTCGGCCTTGTTGAAGACGTGGTGAGGGCAGGGGTCGGTCGGAGATCCGGAGTGGATGGAGTTCATCGTGCGGATGGTGTCTTCGGTGCTGATCTGGGTCCAGGCGCGGAGGGTGGTGGTGGGGGGCGCTGGTTCGGTCGTGGCGTGCGTCGGTTGGGTGCTGAAGCTGTTGTGTATGCCCGCGATCTTGTTGTGGAAGTAGGAGGCGAGGGAGTTGCAGAGGTCTTGCGAAGGGGTGATGTCGTTGTTTCCGGCGTTGGGGTTGGAGAGCTCTTTCACGATGTTGAAGAGTTCCTTGCTGTTGTGTGCGTTGTTGTCCAGTCTTTCCTTGAATGCTGTTTTCTTGGTGGCGCGAATCAGTTGGTGGTGTTTTCGGGTGGCGAGCTTGAGGGCAGTCATGTTGTCCGGTGTTGGGTCTCTGCGCCAGGTTTTCTCGAGTGCTCTGCAGTTCTTCTTGGAGCTCGTCGTTAAACCATGGGGCTTTCTTGCTGCCGGGTCTGCTCAGCGGGGTCTTCAGAGGGGCGAGGTCATCTGCGCAGACGCTGATCCATTTCGTGAGGTTGGTGGACGCTTGGCTGGGGTTCGTTGTGCTGGTGGGAGGGTTCTTGCTCAGGGAAGCGGCGAGCTGGTCTGCAGTGATCTTGTTCCAGCTTCTGCGGGGAACCTGTTGCTGGTGATGGTGGAACGTGGTCCTTCTGAAGCTGAAGTGGACGCAGCTGTGGTCCGTCCAGTGGAGTCCCGTGGCGTGGCTGAAGGCGATGTCCTTGCTGGAAGAGAAGACCGGGTCGAGTGTGTGTCCGGCGTAGTGGGTGGGGGTGGTCACCAGTTGCTTGAGTCCGAGGTTGGAGAGGTTGTCCAGCAGGGTGGTGGTGTTGCGGTTGTTGTTCTCCAGGTGGAAGTTGAGGTCCCCGAGGAGGATGTAGTCGGCGGAGGGGAGGGCGTGTGGGCTGATGAAGTCGGCGATGTCTTCGCTGAATTGTGTGCGTGGTCCCGGGCGTCTATAGATGAGGGTGCCTCTGAGGGTGGTCTTGGGGTTGACGTGGATCTGGAAGTGCAGGTGATCGGCGGGTGCGAGGGTATCGTCGGTGTCGGTCGTGATGCGGATGTTGTTCCTGTGGATGATGGCGATGCCTCCTCCTGTCTGGTTGATGCGGTCCTTCCGGATGATCTTGTAGCCGTCCGGGATGGCGATGGCGATGTCGGGCGCTGAGGAGGTGTTCATCCAGGTTTCCGTGAGGAAGGCGACGTCTGGGGCAGTGGTGTCGAGCAAGTTCCAGAGCTCGACGGCGTGTCTGTGGACGGAGCGGGTGTTGAGCAGGATGCACTTCAGGTGGGTGCTGCTGGAGTTCGGCTTGGTGGGTGCTGGTGTGGCGTGGGTCCGGTTGCAGGTGAACTTGCAGGAGTGGCAGCTGAAGGGTCCGTGGGTGCGTCTCGGTGTGGCTCGGTAGCAGCCCGGGGTTCGGCCGGTGTTGAGTGCGTTGAGTTCGGCGGCGTCGTAGGTCCGTCGGGTTGGCTTTCATCGGTGGGGGCCAGGGGTCCTGGCGCTGGGCGCGGTCCAGGCGCAGACGGGCGCAGACGGGCTTACCTTTGGCGCACAATCGGCGCGCCCGCTGCGCGTCAACGCTGCGCGGTCGCCATATATGGCGAAGTGCGAGGGAGGGTGGAGCAGCTGGGAGGCGGGAGCGGGGAGGGCACAGAAAGAAAGGGGGCGTGGTTTACGACGGAGGCGGGAAGCGGGGAGCGGGCGGGAGGAAGCCGGGGGAGCGAGAACAGGGGGACAGGCGATAAAAAATACAACAAAACAAAAGACAATCTTAGAAACAGCAAGGAGCCTTCATGAACCCTGGCCTTTTGAGGTTTTGGCGCCCTTTGTTTGGCGCGCATTTCTGACAGGAATTCCTTTATTTTCCTCAGGTACACAAAATGGCTGCTCTAGAACCCCAGTACGGTGGCTGTGAGTGTCCTAAATACCCCTCAAGAGCGCCATGTCATTGTCACAGCCAGAGAAGGTTCTAGAACCTTCTGGCTCGTGCCAGTACCCCAGGGCACTGGCTATATAAGGCCCAGTCCCTGGCGGCCATTTTAGATTAGATGAGAGGAGATGATGATGAAGTTCAGATTAGAGAAGAGATTCCAGACTTGACACCAGATTGACACCTGCCCTGTTGACCCCTGAGGTGGCTGGTAGCGCAGGCAGTAGAGCAGCAAAGGGTTGCTGGCGTTGTGTCTGACTGGCGTTCCAGTCAGCTACGTGAGAAGTGATCTAGCGCCTACAGCGCCTGCCCACCGAGTACCTCATTGCCCCCAAAGACTGTGGCCAGATTCGTGTGCCTCTCCGCCCCCCCGCTGGTGAACTGTGATTAACTTATCGAGTCGCGAGGCGAGAGCAAGTTCGCCGCGACCGCGATCGTCAGCTGTGCCCCCTTCGCGTCAGGTGCCTCTAGAGGGGAGCTCGGACGTCTCCGAGCCCCACCAGCGTAGAGCGCTTCCTGCGCAGATAGAAGGTGAGGTGGTGCGCCGGGGCGGGGAAAGGCCGGCCTTCGTTGGGCGGGACTAGCGTCTCTGCCACTCCCCAGTGACCCGGGAGCTGTAGCTGTGGGCGGGAACCACCCTGTGTTCGGAAGTCGGAGGGAGGTCCGTGGAGCCCCTGAGCGCCCCGTCGCTAACGAGAGGAGTGCTGTGCCCGACTGAATCGTATCTTGACTGCAGCCGATGTGAGGTGGGCCCGTTTCCTCATAGTGAATGCAGCGTTGTGAAGGAACTGTGAACCGGCATTTATTTGACTGTGCGCGAAGGTTGTGTGATCTCTCCGGCAGCCCGTTCGTCAGTCTAATGACTTTGAACTGGTGCTGCCTGTGCTCAAGTGGTGCTAAAGCCCGTAGGCGCGCATAGACTTCACCGGCAAAGCAGACATCCTATCCCGGTGACCGCCGAGTGCAAATGATGTATTTACTGTGTTTCCTTGCCTTCTAGATATACGCGCATACGCCTTGAGTGATTATTAAAGAGTCCCAAACCTTATTTTGTGCTCAGAGAAGCCGTATACCTGGTCATTGAAAACAGCATAAACTGTAAGAGTTATCTTTCCCATTTGAAACGTATTGCAGATGTAATGATTCGAAAGTATTTAATTGGTGGCAGCGATACCAGAAGAAACATGTGGTTGTTTATTTAAATGAACCAATATTTATTCTGATATTTATTCTCATAATTATTCTGATATTTATTCTGATATTTATTGTGATACTCATTCCTGAAGTTATTCTATTTATTAATACTATTTATTACCAGAACTGTATGACCAAAAGAAATGTATATGTGCTTTCCCAGTCAACCCTATTTACAACAAAGAACTTTTATATAAAGGAATCGTATTTTTCTACAGCAGTGGTGTGGTGTCCTTCTTTTTGGTGTGGATGTACAAGGAGTTATTATTGGGTCAGAGCCGGCTTAACACTACAGCCTTCACTTGCCTTGTCACTTGAGCCAAGCTACCCCCTTTGTGCTGGGCTTGCCCATCGCAGGTCCAACAATAAGGATTACCATTCTGCTTCAAATGTCTCACATTTAAAATAAGTACCTCACCCCTGCAGTTGCCATCTTTTTCAGTTGCTAATGAGGCCAATAAATTAACAGAGCGAGCGGATACATGGTCCAAGCTTAGGTATATGACCCCTTCCTTGCAACATCACAGACCTGAAAATAATGCAAATGGTGACAAAAAAGTTATACAAAAATATGGTGGGTCTTTTAAAAAATAATGTTTATTTCTCTAGTATGCAGCAACTTTTCATCAGAACATCAGATTATATTACTGCATTTTGAGGCATTTTTAAGAATGATAGCTTTTGAACATTATACAATCATGGATTTCCACCATCTCTGATGACAATTGTGTGAGCTGAATCCCAATAATCACCTGAATATTCAATCACCCCACACCTTTTACCAACATAATTTGGCTCCAGAGTCTCCCGTTGATCTAGTAGATAGAGACCACACCACTCATCAGGAAAACACAACTTAACAGAGTTAAACAGAATAAAACATTAGAATTGTAAAAAACTGAGTTCTAAATCAAAAATAGAGGTAAAAAATAGAGGAAAGGGGCATTTAACAGAGAAGTCAGAAATGCTGTACAGAGAGAGACAAATGCATGGATTGTAATAAAGGCCCTTAATACAGAAGGGAACATAAATGCAAAATCATAAAGCTATGCAGTGCTCACTATTCAAAATCTAGGCAAAAATCATAAGTGTCAAACTCATAAAGGGCACTGACAACATGTTATCCAGAAGGAAAGTGATAAAAGAGTCCAACAAACAACAGAATCCCAGAAGTTTTATAGAAAAATCACTCGTGACAACATAACAATTAAAACTATGCAATTATTCAGCACTTAACCATTTCTTAAGTAAGGAGAAATCTTCTGTTGCTTCCTCAGCAACTGCACTCTGGAAATGTAGAACACAAAAGAAATATTACTCAAACTATGGCTCATAGAATTATTACAGAGTCTTCAGCAGAACTTCCAGCCGAAATCCTTTAAAAAAATACTTTGAGTACACGATGGACGTTTCTTCACAATACATATTTTCTATTAATAATGTAGTTTGCTCATACATTTACGTCATTCACTTGATGCTTCATGGAAACAAGGGGAGAGACAGCTTTTCAATACTAAAGTACTATAAAATGTGGTGTGTGAATAGGCCGGGCGCATGCAGTTCCAAAAATGGAATGCAACAGGTTTTTATCATTCCACTCATCAAGTGATGTCATATTTTATAGCTTGATGGGGAGCAAGATGGAATAATATTGATTTCAAGTTCACAGCAGACTATGTGGATCAAAGGTGCAGTAAAAAGAAATCAGAGAAAGCAATACCATTTGACAATTATGATTACAGCACATATGATAGTGTTATAGAAAAACGAGTTGGTACTTTCTGATACTCTAACTTGTTGGCTGGGTATTAACTACCAAACTTACCTAAGAGGTGATTGAGGCTTCCCTTAAATACAACTCATGTAGAAGACCAGTCTGGTGTGTGATGCAAGAGCACTGCAAACCGTGGGCCCGATTCACAGAATGAACTTAAGACTCAATCCTAAACTTACTACTATTTTGGTATTCACATAATTAACTTACTACTTTTGGTATTCACAGAAGTTAGGATTTTGTCTTAAGTCTGTCTTAAGTCTGTCTTAAGTCTGTCTTAAGACAAACAAGACAAAATCCTAACTTCTGTGAATACCAAAAGTAGTAAGTTCATTCTGTGAATACCAAAATAGTAGTAAGTTTAGGATTGAGTCTTAAATTCAATCTGTGAATCGGGCCCCTTGTGTGCAGAGACGGAACATTTGAGTGTTGATGTACATGTGACTGTTTCTGGTGGAGACCTGAAGTATATGAGTTAGATGTTATTGGTGTTCAGATGGACTGCCTTGTATGTGCTACAAACAGTTTTGCTGGTGGAACAGACTTCAAGAGAAATCCATCTCAGGGAGACAGAAACAAGTGTGATGCAATCAAAACGTTCTGCATCAGAGACCATTCGGGTACTTAAGTAGAACACCACATTGACCGGAGTTTTGAGTATTGTTGGAAAGACCAGTCAGTAAGGTATTTCCATAGGTAATTTGTGAAATAACTATGGCTTGATGTGTCATCATTTAGCGTTGTTTAGGAAAGAGGTGATTGATATTTCTGAGTAATTTTAATTGAAATATGGTAAGCCTGCCATCTTCTTAGCATAGCATAAAGGCTGAGATAGATTAGTTTACCAAATTGTAAGCCATAGTGTCTAGCCTACCTCATTTGCATATGATAAGTCTTTGGGAGAATGCTCTCAGTTCATTTTTCCAAATGATGGGCAATTCATTACCTTTATCAGGCGAGAATGGATGGAATTATGGGCTTGATGTACAAAGTAATTTTACATTTGCAAATTTTGTGATTCACAAACTCAAAGGGCCTGCTGCTTTAAAATGCATTTAAACATGTATAAAAATACATCTTTATTAGACAGGTCATTCAGTAACTGGACATTTTGTGATATGACCTACAATTGGTACCTATGTAACATTGCAAAATCAGAAAAAGATTTTGAAAGTCAGCGCACAATTTGCTACCACGTTTTGTGATCTATCTCTTTGATGTCAGTCCTCACATCATATTAGTGGCAAGGTCTTGGGGTCATATTATCAAGAAAGGGGGCTACATTATCGCCGCTTTTATTGGCAGGAAACTACTGCTAAAGCGGCGATAATGTGCTTGATAATATGCCCTTGTGAATTCCTATAGCAGCCCAGGTTAACACCAGAACCTGGGCAGCTATGGGAATTTACAAGAGCATATTATCAAGCCCATTATCGCCACTTTAGCAGCAGTTTTCTGCCGATAAAAGCGGCCATAATGTATCGCCCTTTCTTGATAATATGGCCCTTGGTTTATAGCATGGTGGCCTGGAGGGTCTTGCCTGAGTAGCATCAGGGTGAAATGGGAATCCTTTTTATCTTCACCTCACCTCCTACGACTACACCCCTTTTTCTTCCCCACACACCCGCATGCACCATATGGCAGGGATTAAAGATCTCCGTTAAAGAGCCCCCTTGAGGGTGCCCGCTGAACATTGCAGCGCCAGTTCAGCGAGGAGCAAACCCATATGATGAAGCATGACATCTAGCTTGCTAGGTGTGTGAGGGTTTTAGTCCCAACAAGGGAATTTCCCCTTCTTTGGCTTTTTCTCTTTCTCTCTGTACACACTACATATCGACATACTCTACCTCCTCTCTACCCAATCTGGGGAACTTTGTACTTTACATTGTGGCTAATCTTTCGGACTTGTACACTGGACCCCTTTAAATATTGTCCGCCCTGGTTCCCCCCCTTTTGTTATATACTTTGCACGGGATTTCTCCCGTGGAACCCTCTCTAGGCTACCTCCAGTACACTTATCACTGTGAGGACCACGTAGGGACCCGTTGTCATTTTTGACACTTCGGGTCGGTCCTCAAAGCTCACACTTACTTGCCCAGACAAACCTACCTACCATGGAGGACGTCCCTGGGTTGAGCTTTGACGAAGACACCATTGCAGAAGCATTGAGACAGGCCCCCCCACTCTTTGCGGTGGGTGGAGCCTCTTCCTCTAACACAACCAATAATGATGATTGGACTAACTTAACAGTTTTAAAAAAAGAGTGGCTACGGATCACTGTCCACGGACAAATGATGACCGAGTACCTTAGAGCAAACATCGCTCCACAAGGACTATTAGTTAACATTCTACCCAGACTCTTTCTAGAAGATGGGCAATTCAAGATCGATTGGTGCCACATATCATGGAAATGCACCAAAGATTTGTTATTCCTGATAGTTAAAACTGCCAAAAGATTGGCGGATGCTCTGCAGGTTAAAATAACAGCAATGGAGTTAGCTATCAGGGGTACGCTAACCAAAACACCGTTCACCACAAAGCTAGCAGAAATAAACCAAGAGATTGAAGACAGTCATGACTTCTTGCTCAAACAGAAGATGACTAAGCTCCAGAAAGAGGTGGATAGATTTGACAAAGAAAAAGTCTATCCCTACCTCAAAACTGGATATTCCAATAAAAAATCTACTTATTCTTCTGATGAGAATTCAGACACTGGCAGCCGGAGGGGTTCATCTGGCAGTGACTCCAGCGGAGGTTACCCTGCGAGGAACAACCGCAACCAAGGCCGTGGCAATTGGAACCAGGGCTATCAAAACGTACCACAGTTTCATGGTCCTCCCCCACAAATGATGCCCCCTTGGCAATATCCTTTCTATCCCCAGGCGGCACCCCAATTCTTTCCCATGAACCCTCCTTTTTTAGGCAGAGGCTGGGGCAGAGGAAGAGGGCGAAACAGAGGAGGAACGCAGAAAGGAGTACAGTGGCAGGACCAGCAAACCACAACCCCCTCAGTGGAGACACGGAGTACGACCAAGGGAAGGAAAGCCTAATTGTGAATCTTTCTGCAAGGTCGCTCACCTCCATTGAAAGCGGGGTGTTAGAGAAGGGGTTAGGCTTCGTACCGACACCTGTCCCGGACAGTTTCACAGAAATGTGTGAACTAAAACAACTGTTCAGAAAAGTCCGCCTGCGAGCATTCTTCCATGACAGACCCAGCATGGAAAGTACTGACACTGGTTTACGCAAACCATCAACCTTCACCCCTAATGAAAGCATGGTTCCACCTGAGGTTCTGGCATTTGAGAAGGCTGTCTTGAAAGGCCTCGAAACAATGCCGGTGACTAATAACTATAACAATCTGAGCAAAGTTGAGAGACAGGCAATACAAGATTTAGCAAATGACACCTCCATTGTTATTAAACAGGCGGACAAGGGTGGGGCCACTGTGATTCAAAACAGTGTTGATTACGACACAGAGTGCAGACGCCAGTTGTCCAATACAACCCACTATAAACCTCTGAGAACAGATCCTACTAAAAGATTGAGCACATCCATCTCGAGCTTAGTCTTGGAAGGAGAAACCAATGGGTGGATAACCAAGAACGAGGCTGAGTTCCTGGTAACCACTGACCCCGTCACCCCTTACTTCTACACCCTCCCTAAGATTCATAAGGGGCAGAGTCCAGTCCCGGGCAGACCTATTGTCTCAGGGATTGGCTCCCTCCTAGAACCACTGTCCAAGTTTTGCGACTCCTTTTTGCAACCAGTGGTGAGAAAGATACCATCATTTCTCCAGGATACTAGGGATGTACTCCGTCTATTAAATAACATCAATGGGAGGGAGGGAGTGGACCTCCTCTTGACATTGGACGTTGAAGCGTTGTATACCAACATCCCTCAACAAGCTACACTGGACGCAGTCGAATCTACCTTACTTCAGGAGGAGTGGGACTCGCCCACGCCTGTACATTTCATAATGGCATGTGCTACTATAGCATTGACCGAGAACTTCTTCCAGTACGGTACCCAGCTCTACCACCAAATCAGCGGGACCTCGATGGGTTCGACATTTGCTCCCAGCCTAGCGTGTATCTATATGGCCACCTTCGAAGAGTGTATCATCAACTCTGCCAATAACCCTTTCAGTAACAACCTGACTATGTGGCGAAGATATATAGACGATATCTTTATACTATGGAGAGGCACCCGCATGCAATGTGAAGCTTTTTGTACTTGGATCAATTCACAGAATCCTTTTCTTAAGTTCACCAGCACCATATCAGACACGGTCATTCCCTTCCTAGACTTACTCATCAGTCTTGGACCAGATGGGCTGAAGACTACTCTATACCGTAAGGAAACGGACAGAAACAGCCTCCTTCTCTACGGGAGTCATCACCCACGGGCCCTGAGGGACAACTTACCTTTCGGGCAGTTCCTGCGAGTCCGCAGGAATTGCACTGATAAGGCTGACTTCAATCATGAAGCTGCAACCCTGCAACACAAATTACAGGATAGGGGGTACCCGACACGGCTGCTGCGAGATTCTCGCAAACGAGCTGGTAACAACCACCGAGAGGCCCTTTTGGAGTCCAGTCCGAGAGAGACGGATGATGTGATCACTTGTGTGACTTGCTTCACTAAACATTCAAGCCACATCAAGAAAATCATTAACAGAAATTGGCACATTCTGAACTCAAGCGATCTTGACATTCCACCGCCTCGCTTTGCTTTTAAACGCACGGCTAACCTAAAAGACTCTCTAATACATACACGCCCTAAGAAACAAAACAGTACAAATCAAACCACACTGTGGGGACATCCGCCAGTGACAGGACACTTCCCATGTGGTGGGTGCGTTGTGTGCTCCCAAACAAGCACCATCAAGGAGATCACACTCTCAGAGACTTTCAAGTGGCAATTGCGTAAACATACGAATTGCAATAGCACCAAGTGCATTTATCTTATCACTTGCCCCTGCAATAAACATTATCTGGGGATGACCATGAGACCGGTCAAACTCCGTATCATGGAACACAAGAGCAATATTAGATGCCTGAAAACCCACACAAGGCTCTATGAACACTACACCCAACATGGTCATCAGGCAGATAGCATAAAATGGGTAGTCTTGGAATCCCATCCCCACATTTCACAACAAGCCCTGTTCAGAATTGAACAAAGATGGGTACATCGCTTACGCCTTGATACTGTTGGTCTGAATGATTGTGTGCCATGGTCGCTAGTGTCACGTTGATACCTTGGGATATGTCTAGCTTGAGACACCCCCGCCGTGCCCACCACACCACCTACTGACGTCCTGACCATCAAACAACACACATGGTATCATATCCAACTCTCTTTACTTGGTCCAATGTCCCCTACCCACCCTGTAACCTTTACCACCCATCTCTACCACCGTGCATGGGTTTTTCCTAACTGTACCATTTGCGTACTAACCAAAACCTAATTGGACGGACCTTGATTGCGTGTGTCTTCTGACCCCTTAAACATGTCCTCCACGCAGTAGTGTCTATGTCCCACTGCGCAGACGAGTAACTGACTGCATTCACCTTGTGACTATCGCGCAAATTATTTAATTTTAATCTTACGCTCAAATTGCGCTTTACATTCCTGTACCTTGCGGGAGGCATTGTGTCCATATTGCTCCCGGTAATACATCACATCCACCAGTTGGATACTCCCACTCAGTATTCGACGCCATGGCCTGGTCGAATATGACATTCCTTTACCCTTACGATTCCTATTATGTTCAACTGGACAATTCAGGCACTTTTCTTTACCACCAATATGGCCGCTAACCGGCGCCACTATCCTCCCTCCCGCCCCGCTCCAGTTGCCGGGCTGGCTGACTCTCTGACGCATGCGCGTGGTGCCGCTGAGGCCCCGCCCCCACGCGGACTCGGCGAGACTCGGGCTACTAATACCGCGCTTGAGCCCAGTGCGGTTACCAGCTGCTCTGTCCTGACCAGACGGTGGGGGTAGGTGTTAGCGGCTCCGACCGCACGCTTTCCGGGTAAGTGGCTCGATTTACTGTTTCGGGGCGCTCCGCCGCCCCCCCCGCTTTGTTGACCGTGGGTGGTATCGTAGATGCCTTGGGAGTGTAACCTACACGCCCATGTTTTGCTCACGCCTCCAGCCTCCAAACGAGCACGGCTTAGTCTCTGGTAGCGGGGATGACGGTGTGGACTATCGGTTCAGTGATTCCTGACCTCTAGCGCCCGTTGGGTGTGCTGGGTCGCCTCTCGCTGTTTCGTGGTCCGCGCCCCACTCCTGACCGCCGGGGTCTCTGGCCGGCTCTACCGGACGGTTTAGGCTCCCGGAGTTAAACTTACGGCCGTTCGGGTGCATGTCCTCCGCATCAGCCCTGCCTCCTGGCGAGCCTCAACACCCATGATGCTACTTTCATTATGGGGAAATACAGATGACGGGTTGTCATCAACACTGTCTTGCTCCCTCCCTAGGTTCCTGACCTTACGTGCAGGTCCCACTGGAGCAGACTGCGGGGCATCTTTCGATCTCCCCTAGGGTAAGAGCTCTCATAATGTGCCCCCCTTGTATATGAATTCTAGCGTTCCATAGCCACTCAATTTGTTTCTTCCCTTTTGTGTGCATGACATATGACTGTGCGCCCCACTAAGCAGCCGCAGCTTGATGTCAAAGCAACCATTGTTATATACCAATGAATTTACCCCTTTTTTCCTTGTAAATATGAGTATGTCCCTTTGATGTGTGTCGTGTGAGTTTGCTAGACAAACAGTTAACTGTCACGGTGTTCTGTTTGATTCCTTTAGGTCACTCATACCGAGCAGGATTTCCTTGCCTGCGCCTTTATGACCTTTTGGCATAAGGTTGTATGACTACAGTTTTTAACTTTCACAATTTTTATTATTGTTTTCACTGTGTAGTACGTCCCACTCTGGGTCCTGATGAAATGCCGCGTAGGCATGAAACATGTTGACCACACCAGGGGGTTGTAGATATCTTGCCCAACCTAAACCAGTAGCAACTATCTCCCCTCCCACCTTTTTACCAAGGGCGCCAGCCACTCCAATAAATTCTCTTGTGGACTGACCCACCTTTTTTATCTTCACCTCACCTCCTACGACTACACCCCTTTTTCTTCCCCACACACCCGCATGCACCATATGGCAGGGATTAAAGATCTCCGTTAAAGAGCCCCCTTGAGGGTGCCCGCTGAACATTGCAGCGCCAGTTCAGCGAGGAGCAAACCCATATGATGAAGCATGACATCTAGCTTGCTAGGTGTGTGAGGGTTTTAGTCCCAACAAGGGAATTTCCCCTTCTTTGGCTTTTTCTCTTTCTCTCTGTACACACTACATATCGACATACTCTACCTCCTCTCTACCCAATCTGGGGAACTTTGTACTTTACATTGTGGCTGAAATGGGTGGAAGCCAGGGTGATGCAGGGATTAGGTGATCCTGAGGCTCCCACTCAAACAGAAAAAAAATGATGAGGTATAGAAGATTGCTGTTGAGAATCTGTTTTCTGGAGGGGCTGGCTTGAGTTTGTAACTACAAGGAGGGGAAGTCCATGAAAGGATTATATTCTCCCAATGCATGAAAGCTACCAGCCCCTTGCTACTATTTATTGTGGTTTTCCTGAGCATTAATGCTGCGGAAAGACCTTAGATGTAGGAGGGGGTATTGCAGGAGGCAGCACGATGGCAGAGGATATGCCAGACTGATGGCATCTGGAGAAGTTTGGAGGCAGTTAAGGTGTTACAGGCATCTGAGAAATAATTTTCACCTGTAGGTGAGGGTTCACAGGCTTGCCAAACTTTCCAAGCTTTGTAAAGAACAACGTTTACAAACTCACAAAATGAAAATGAATGCCTAGTGCTGAGTTCCTAATTCCTTATATAATCAGTGATACACTGGGCCTGATTTGCCAAACTAGTCTGATCTAAACACACAAATAGCTTTTTTTTGAGTAAAAAATAAGTTTTGTAATTCAATTTTATTAGCATATATTGCAAACATACTTTATTCGCATGTAATGGCATCTGTTGCTGTAAGGAGGGAATAAGTTGTCAATCTTTTATTCCTTTGCCCACTTCAATTGTGTATTAGGTAACATTTCAGACTCCCCATAGCAGGGTACACATTTTCTGCAATAGACACAACTGCCAGTCTATAACAATGTAAGTTGCCCGTGATGCCAGTAGTTTCTGCATGTTTCTATGCTGCCTTTTCTTGACCATGCACAACAGCTACACTTTCCACTAGTCACCTCTTGAATGTCAGTTGCTAGGCATTTAGGGAAGGTTTGGCCACTGGGTACATTTCCCTGAATTACACAGGAACTACAAGTATAGCAAGAGAATGGCATTACAGATAGGCATGGGCGGGGTTCCGCTATGGGGAATTCCGCAAAGTGACAAAAACTCCACCAAGCTATGCAGAGATCCAAGAGCGGCGGAGTACGTTACCTTATACCGTTATTTATTATTATTTGTGTGTTTTATAAAGCGCACAGCTGCCCCAACGGGGCGTCCCGGCGCTGATAGAGCTGGGGACAAGGGGCACAGACATGGGGGAGGCCATTAAGAGGAGAAAAGGTGGGTCTTCAAGGACTTACGGAATGCCGATTCAGTTTGACAAGCACGTAGGGCAACCGGGAGCTTGTTCCAACACTGGGTGGCGCAGACCTCGAATGTTTTTCCTCCTGCACGAGTTCGTTTGAATCGTGGAGTTTCCAGCAAATGTAGGGAGTTGGAGCGTAGTGTCCTGGTGTTGACATAGGGCCGCAGAGTGCTTTTCAAGTGGGCCGAGCCATTGCCCTTAGATGCGCGGAAAGCCAGCGTCATGGCCTTGAAAACGCATCGTTTGGCAATGGGTAGCCAGTGCAGTTTACGGAGGTGTGGAGAGATGTGAAGTCTAGCGGGGATTCTCTCCACCAGCCGAGCGGCAGCGTTTTGAACAGTCTGGAGTTTATGACGTAGGCCTGCTGTAATACCAAGGTATAATGTGTTGGAATAATCAAGATGAGATGTTATTAATGCTTGGACCACAGTCTTACGGCAGTCCGCTGGCAGATAGTTAATAAGCCGTTTGATAATCCTGATCTTTGCGAAGCAGGAGGCTGCAACTGTTTGTACCTGAGCGTTGAAACTGAGCTGGTTATCCCAACCTACTCCCAGGTTTCTCACCGAGTCTTTGGGTGTCAGGGCTTGGCTCAGGTCCTCTGGCCACCACAGACTGGAATCCAGAGGGGATGGTGAGTTAAAAAACAAGATTTCTGTTTTTTCTGCATTGAGACGGAGGGAGTTGGCTTCCATCCAGCTAGAGATGTCCCTAAGGCAGGATTTCAACGGATCAAAGGCAGAGGCGGAGGGGGTATCAAAGGTGAACAGTAGCTGAATGTCGTCAGCATAGGAAGTGGATTTAATCCCAGTATGTGCAATCAGTTTGGCCAGGGGGGTAAAGTAAACATTGAACAAGAGCGGGCTCAGGGAAGAGCCCTGTGGTACTCCCCATTTCAGTGGTCTGGCAGAGGAGGTGTAGGGGGGGTGTAAACCTGCTGAGAGCGGTCAGACAGATAGGATGAGAGCCACTTCAACACTGTGCCACCTATGCCCAGGTCCAACAGCCTTCTCAGCAAGATCTTATGAGAGACGGTGTCAAATGCTGCTGAAAGATCCAGCAGCACTAACACCGCCCTCGACCCCCGGTCAAGCGTCCATCTCACCGAGTCAGCCATTTCAATGAGGGCTGACTCCGTGCTGTGGCCCGACCGAAAGCCGTGCTGAGAGGTATGTAGGAGCCCATTGGATTCGATGTAATTCGCCAGTTGAGAATGTACCAATTTTACAGGATCTTAGCTGGGGCAGGCAGAAGAGAAATAGGCCTGTAGTTACTGGGGTTGTCGGGGTCCAAATTGGGCTTCTTCAGGATGGGGACCAAAGAGGCATGCTTCCACTTGGCGGGGAAGCTGCCCGTTCTCAATGATTCGTTCCAAATATGGTTCAGATAAGGGTTAAGCAGAGCTGACAGTTATCTATATTGTTTAGCTGGCCAGGGGTCATTTGGGGATCCAGATTAGCATTTTAGTAATTCAGCCATGGTGTCAGCTTCAGAGATGAATGCAAATTCTGACAGAGTGGACGGCTGTGGCAAGAGAATAGTGATCCTTCTCTGTTGGAAGTAGGGAAGGAGGAATAGATGGTCTAAATTTTGTCCTCAAAGAATTGCGAGAGTTTATCGCATAGGGACTGGGAGGCAGGCTGAGTGCGAGTCAGCGCGTTAGGGTCTGTGAAGGATCTAACTATGTTAAAAATCTCCCTGGCACCATTACTGGCGAGTTTTATTCTAGAGGCCAGAAAGCTCCTTTTGTGCTACTCAATCATTCTACGGTATTCTTTGAGGGCTGTTTTATAGGCGGTTTTGCTATCCGAGGAGTAATTCTGTCTCCAGGAACGCTCGAGGAGTTTACATGAGGCCTTTTTCTGCCGAAGCTCGTCGGAGTACCATGGTGCTGATGGTGTGGCCCTACAAGTTTTGATAGGTTTGAGGGGGGCCAGAGCCTCTAAGGCCTGACCTATCCAGGCGTCTAGATGGTCGATGCCCTGGTCAGGATCGGACGAGGGGCTGGGTTGGGAATTTTTTAGGTATTCCTGGAGCGTTTCAGGGGTAATGCGGCTCCAGTTTCTGCCTGAAGCTTTAGGGGTGATAATGGATCTGATGGAGCAGATGATACCAATCTCAAAGGGGATGAGGAAATGATCCGACCAGATAACCGGGATCGGGGGAGCAGCCTGAATAAGTGGTAAGTTGGAGCAGATCAGGTCCAGAGTATGTCCCGCTTTGTGCGTGGGAAGAGCTATTATTTGAACTAGATTGCAGGCCGCCAGCGTAGAGATGAAGTTTTTGCTGTGCGAACAGGATTCCTCATTTACATGGAGATTGAAGTCTCCTAAAGCAGTGAAGTTGGCGTATCGTGTGCTGAGCTGAATAACATAGTCCGCCAGAACCGGTAGGTGTGAGGTATTGGAATGGGGGGGGACGGTAGATTAGTATGCCCGAGCAGGAGGTGGACGGGGAGATTTGAACACTAAAAGGCAGGCCCTCTATACAGTCAATTTTATCATATAGAGGGAGGATAGCCGTCCATTTGGATTTGTGAATTAGGGCAACGCCACCTCCCTGTTTACCATTGGGTCTATTGGCACAGATAATACTGTAACCCTCTGGTAAAGCGAGGGAGCAGGAATCAGAGCATGGGCCGGACTGTTGGTTGGGTCACAAGAAGGGAGGGAGAAATGGCCCAGGGGCAGGTTGAGCAACGGGGGGGGTCTCAAAGACAACATCTCAGTCCGATTGTATACTGCAGTGATATGGCTGGTGAGTCGGGCAGGGGGACCCGGCCGCGTCCTGATCGCGGACGAGCGCAGACGAGCTTGCCTTAAGCGGGCCTTCGGCGCGCAATCGTCGCGCCCGCTGCGCTCGTCCGCTGCGCTTCCGGTAGATACACATTTTTATAGTGGGGGGGGGGGAACAGGGGGCGTGGCCTCGAGGTGGGCGTGTCCCAATCTCGGCGTGGGGAATGGCGGGTGATTAAGATTGGCGATTTCGCCCTTCCCAGCGCTCGTTTTGCAACCTGGAGGGTGCCTGCACACTGGAATCGTGTGTCAGGGTGGGGAGGTGAGTAAGTTTTAAAAGCGAAATTTTAAGCATAACAAAAAGTGAAATGCGCTATTGACAGTCCACTCCCGGCTGTGCCTCAGGAGGTTCCAAGATCTATCTATCGTGCTAGTAAGTCAGCGCACCTTTGTAGAGCTGCAGGGGGCGTGGCCTCGATGTGGGCGTGTCCCAATCTCAGCGTGGGGAATGGCGGGTGATTAAGATTGGTGATTCCGCCCTTCCCAGGGCTCGTTTTGCAACCTGGAGGGTGCCTGCACACTGTAATCGTGTGTCAGGGTGGGGAGGTGAGTAAGTTTTAAAAGCGAAATTTTAAGCATAAAAAACAGTGAAATGCGCTATTGACAGTCTACTCCCGGCAGTGCCTCAGGAGGTTCCAAGATCTATCTATCTCGCTAGTAAGTCAGCGTGCCTTTGTAGAGCTGCAGGGGGCGTGGCCTCGAGGTGGGCGTGTCCCAATCTCGGCGTGGGGAATGGCGGGTGATTAAGATTGGCGATTTCGCCCTTCCCAGCGCTCGTTTTGCAACCTGGAGGGTGCCTGCACACTGTAATCGTGTGTCAGGGTGGGGAGGTGAGTAAGTTTTAAAAGCGAAATTTTAAGCATAAAAAACAGTGAAATGCGCTATTGACAGTGTACTCCCGGCTGTGCCTCAGGAGGTTCCAAGATCTATCTATCGCGCTAGTAAGTCAGCGCGCCTTTGTAGAGCTACCGTTCGTTCAGAAATTTAGCACTGTGTGGTTTGTCCCACTCTGTAAAATTAACACAAATGGCATCACGAGCAGTGCAAGAGGGGACAGCTTCTTTCTGCCAGTCAAGTAGAAGTTCTACTCGAGCAGCAGCTTTCTCAACGCGAACAAAAGATTTTTCAACGCGAGCGATAGTGACCATCCACGAATGCCCACGTTGAGAAATCTCACTGGGAAGCAGTCTTGCGTTGGATATTCCACGCTCGCTCTCACCGACTTACTATTGGCCAACTCGAGCGGGGGAAAAAAACTCTGCAAGCACAGTGGAGCGAGGAGTGAGAAAAACTCTGCAAACTCCGCGAACGGAGTGGAGTTCACCGCCCAGGCCAAATCACAGACAGTCATTGAAACTTTCAACACAACAGATAGCCATAATAATAACATTGAATGAATGCATGCATCGATTGTGTGCAACCTTCGGTTGGTTACCACATTATAACAAATATTGCATTTTGCTCTTGTATGTGATACTCCTTATACCCTTTCTCTCCAGTGCCTCACTGCCTTCTGACGCCCAACAAATTGCCTCAATAAAGGTACAACAGGGCACATACATGCATATATATATATATATATATATATATATATATATATATATATATTCCAACAACTTTCTGCTTCTCCAGTGCGGCATGCAGAAATCAGGGACCACCAGGCAGCTTTCCAGTACACAGGTACGTTTATTATCACCTCTTTGTTTCGTTTGGCATGACGCGTTTCGGGTAGACACTACCCATGATCATATATATATTCCAATCGGGGGTTGCCTTTAAGCTGAAGACGCACTCCACAGCAGTAGATTTTATCACAAATCATTTATTTCCTTTTAGTTCAAAGCAACCGGCCTCTGCAGTCTGTTTGTTAGCCTTCCCTGATGCGTTTCGGAGCTCCCCTTATTCACAGGGTAAATGAGACTGGCAGCTTAGTCACGAGTATCTGCGCATGCTTTATAAGTTAATTATACCGCCCTCCAGTGGGCCTCACAAGTGAGTGGTGTAGTTCATTGCATGCTGGGACTTGTGGTGCTTGTGATGAAATTCTTACTCTTAAGTGGGTGCTGCTCCATGTCATTATGAATTCGTTTTTCTTCTATTTTGCTAAGTCCTCTGGTGGGCCTCAGACGACATCTGCACAGTTAACTAGCAGTTGTTGCCGCTTTTCCTGCTGTTTACAAATAGGGGACTCAGAGCCCCGTGGCCTCACAAGAGTCTTTATTCTAAGGGTACAGTCTTCTTGGCAGGACTACTGAAAACATGTTCCGAGGAAAGATATGATGGAAGAAATATGGTAAAGCAAAAGATAGTGACAGTAGGAGATTTTGGACTTTTAGTAGGGTGGTTGTGGTACAAAGGAAAGAAGAAGAAAATCAAAGAGAAAATTAAGATGAAGTGAATTAACAAAGAATTAACAACAAGGGGCCTCATTTCTGAGGCTGTGCGTCACTTTTACGCCGCCGGTGCGTCACTTTTTGTGACGCACCAGTGGCGTAAAAAATGCGCCTTGTTGCGCCACATTTACAAAGTGACGCATCTAGGTAGATGCGTCACTTTGTAAACCCCTGCGCCACATTATACCTGCGCCAGGTATAATGTATGCAAGGGGGGCGTATTGACGCAAAAAAGGGTCGTAGAAGTAACGCAGTGAAATCTTTAAGATTTCACTGCGCCACTTCTAGGACACAGATGTGTCAATATCTTTCGCCTGCCTCACAGCAGGCGTAAGACTGACGGAGGCCCTTTCACATGGGGCTTGCCCCATGTGAAAGGACACATTGCTGGAGTTGCGTCACTTTTGTGACACATTCCAGCAATGCGTCACTTTTGCGCCATACAGATACGTCAGAAAAACTGACGTATCTGTAACTCCTTGCGACATGATGCGTCATACAGTAAATATGACGCATCAATCATGTCGCAAGGAGGGCGCACTGAGAAGTGACGCATCGCTGCTTTCACGCAGCGATGAGTCACTTCTCATAAATGAGGCCCCCGGTAGGAGGGAACCACAAAGCAACAGCAAACCATGACGCAGTAGCAGAAGAGTGCATGCCATAACATCTGAAAGATTATGAGATGTAAGAAAATCACATGTGGTTTTCTGTGTAGCTAATGAAACTGTGAAAATATCATATTCATTTGAGTAATTCAAGCTTAGTAATGATAATTTTTTAATAAACATTTTATTGGGTTTTCGATGCGGAAGTGTCATACATATTTTGCCACATAAAATTACATGTAGTACATAGGAGATACAGTTGTACATTTGAAGCAAAGTATTGCACACAATAGTTACATAGAGGCATCAGGAAGCATTCAATGGGTCCCCTTGTAGCTGGGAGCCACCGCTGTGAGAAGTGCTGCCTCCTGGCATCGTACCCAAGAGAGAAACTTTAACTGTCATCTTAGGATGTGTATGCAGAGGTGTGCTGTGGCGGATGATGGCATATGATGCGTTCCGATGACGGGGGAACAGACCCTGGCATAGGGGAGAACTCTGTGATGTCTCAGTTACCTTAACAACTGCAGAGGCACTTACAGGGCGGGGAGTTGGCGACCTCAGGGGGGGCAGGTCTCACTCCCTGGGAGGGCATTAATCTGGGCAAGCCTTGCAGGTTTTGTGACAGCGGTGGTGAAGCATCATTGGTAGTGGTTTGGTGGAAGAGCATGAGCGGCATGGCCCACTTGGGGGAGAGAGGGCATCGGGTACCAGAGACACCTCCTCATTTCGGAGCGCGTTTTCCTCTGCAGCACCCCACTAGCATGCAGTTTTTGGCCAGGCCTCTGGGTGGCGGGCGCTGTTGCGCGCCAATAGACAGTGAAAGCTCACTTGGCTAAAAGGAGGGCCAGGGCAGTGAAGGTTGTCTGAGCCTTGAACTGCTTCCTACACCTAAATACGCCTAGTGAAAAGGCTTCCCACGATTCAATGTATGGGAGTCCTGTGACCTCTCTCAGTGTAGCATGAATAGTGTGCCAATAGTGCTGCAAAGTTGGACAATCTCAGAACATGTACAAGAGCACCACATAAGGAGCGTGACAACAAAGACAGGCAATTTAGGACTCCAGGAAGTGCCGGTGAAGCAGTGTTGGCAACAGATAGGCCCGATGTAGCATGAAGTACTGTATATTCTTGAAGTGGGTGTTCTGGGAGACTTTCTTTGGAAATTCAAGAGCCCACACCCATTCTTTGTCATGAAGTGGCCTCTCATATACCTCCTCCCATTTTTGGCGAAGTGGGGAGAGAGTGATGTGTGTCAGGTCTTGTACGGCCTTATACAGCCAGGTAATGAGATGGCGCCCCAGAGCCCATAGTTAACACCGCCTGGAGCACTGTGAGTGGTGGTCTCACATCTAGATAGGTCCCAGAGATGCTGGCAAGCATGTGTAAGTTGTCGATGGAAGAGGAACTGTCCCGGGGAGCCCGCTCTCCTCGGCAAGTTGGTCAAAAGGAAAAAAACTGGCCCTTACAGAATAGATAATGCAAACAAAGTGGTCCCAGATACTATAGATGGATACTATCTTAAATAAATTCAAAAGAGGGATATCACAACATTGTATTTAATCACAACGTGTACAGTAGAAAAATATTCATAAGATACATCAATGCTTAATCACAATTAGTACCCCTAATGGAAAGGGAAGGGAAAGGTAGTGGTTGGAAGGTGAGGAAACTATACAAATAATGAAACAATGGTCACTATGACCTCAATAAAAAAATGCTAATAATTGATTATCACAAACTAAAAATCACAATTCATGAAATAATTACTTAGACAAACTCATGCCTCACAAAAACAGAATCATAAATGATACATCGGGAAAGAAGCTGAAAATGGAAAGGAGTGTCGACGTTTCGACCCAAATTAATGCAGGTATACGATGGAACCTTGCTAGAGGGTCTTCATCAGGGCAGGAACGGATAAGGGGCAGTCAATCTGCGTAAGAAATTTATCAAAATGAGTTATGGTCCAGCTGATCCTTATTAATTATAAAAGTATTGTGCATGGTCAGTGAGAGAACATTGCCCTGAAAACACAATTGTTGAACTCAAGGCAATGAGAGGAATATATTGGAATATACCCAATGTTAGCGAGAAGCTGGTGAAACATCACAGGGGGAACGATGTCATGAGCCTGTACTACATAAATAAATGGCCACAAAGATTATATTGTGGTTGCTTACATCAGTGCATATAGTATCAGACTCTACAGTTTGTTACAAACATAGACCAAGGTTTCTCAGTGGTTTAGAATGTACGAAATGTATTGAAACTCACTGGAAACGGGATCTTTCAAGTTGGACAGCAATACAAGGCATTCGATACTGTTCAATACATCTGTCGAATAAACGACCAGGTTAGTTATCAAAAAGTAATGTCCAATAACAGCAATTGTTGGCACGGAGCACATTGAATTATTTACCTCATCCATACAACAAGGTCGTTTGATGGATGGGGAAGCCGCCACGCAGGTCGGGATCCTGCAAGAAGTGGATTGGCGAAAGGGTCACCAGCTTATACATTAAAAGAATTTGACAAGGCAGGTAGCAAAGCAGCAATAGCATACCTGAGGTTATTGATAAAGCCACTAGCCCTGGAGGGTTCTTATCGAAATAAATGTCTCCGGTGGTAAAGATCCGTGTTCTACAAATCATTCAAAATAAAGTCTCAGTAACAGTTGCACAAATTTAGGCCAAGATTATACTTATATTCCGATCAGCTGAAAAAGGGATCACAGCATACCTGATACGCTGGGAAATGCAGGACTTTCCAAGGAGTCTGGTTAGTGCAGTACAAATTTGTAGAGATCGACAGAAATGCAGCCTCCAAGAAACGTCCAATTTTTAAAAAGTATAAATATGACTACTTGTGAATATTTACATCGATGCTGCCCAGTTTCTTTAACTCCATTGCAGAGTCACAAAGTGCATACCTTTAAAAGGAGTTCACGGGCTGCCACGGGGGTCTAATACACGTGTTGTGACTTCAAAGGGGTATGAAACGGCCGCATAAGTCGGACCAACGTCTGAAAATGCAAAGGACCAGCGGATAATTACTAGCGTCCTGTTGCGGCACAAATACTGATAATCTTAGCAAAATTGGGGCATGCATACCTGAAGGAGTGATTCCAGGGCTTGTACGGGGGTCTGCGCAATCCAAGTTAGTCGGCGATTAGCGTTCGAGTCAGATTGTTATTGACTTCCTAGAGCGGAGATACGATCACGTGACCGCATGTCTCGTAAAGGGAAAACAGTCTAACCGTGATTATTACTAATGGGCAATCAGGCGAAATTCCAAATGAATAATTAACGCGGTGACCTAAAAGGTTTTAAATATATTTATAGAGGAAATGTGATTGTGCTCGAAGGGGTGAATGATTTCCCAGATTATTCGAAGGTATCGGATCAAGGGAAAACAGACTGCCCATGGTAGTTTTAATGGGCAATCGGACAGAGTTTTGAAAAAGTCATCTGTACGGTGACCTGAAAAAGGTGTTATATATATTTTGAAGGCATGATCGGAAGGGTGAGGTAAACACCCCCAGATTCGTATTCGAGTTTATCGAATAGGGACCACCCAGCACTGATAGTGTGTGCCGGATTTTAGACGAGGCAGTATCGATGTCAATAACATATACTGCAGTTTCAAATCTGAGACATTTTTTCGTACGATGATGAACCACTTAGTAAATTTATGCAAAGAGGAAAGAGTACAGTTATCTACATGAATATTCAAGTGAGGCCAATATAGGACAGAATTTGTTACAGTCTTCTTTCATATAAACTTATGTCAATAATGACATTGAGATCAGACCCAAAATAAACAAGATATTAAAATTAATCTCGCCTCAACTGTAGCACATTAATGGGGACGAAGAGGGTGTACATGATAATGGGTATAGAAGGGATGTAAATAGAAATGAGTGATTCAGCTTATAATCATAGTCCATTGTAAATAAATGCCCACAAAGGAGCGTCAAACGGCGTACCTATCATGCAAGATGGTAAAGGCCGTCCACTCATGAGATGTCAAATTTGCCAAGTCAATCCTTAATGCCTTTAAAGACACAGTAGTATTTACTATAAATTTGCTATTTGCGCAAAAGTGCTTTCTGTTTCATTAAGTCCTGATTTTACAGAGTTGAATAGAAACATACATTTAGCTTCCCGGATGTTAAGAATATTGGGGATACTACCGCCTCTAGGGCCCAGTGTGACTTTCTCTAAGACAACTCATTTGAAACTATCTGGCGGGTGCTTTTCAGTTTTGAAACGGTCTACTAGTGGAGCTCCTACTACCTCACACCTGATCCTACTACTGTGTTGCAAGATCCTGACCTTAGCCTTTTGCTGGGTTTGGCCTATATAAATTAGGTCACAATCACAAATGTTGGCATAAATAACATTGGAAGAGTTACAGTTTGTGTTTGATTTTAAAGGGATCTTATGTTCCTTGTATTCAAAGACCTTAGTCTGGATCGAATTACTACACGCTTTGCACTTGGAACATCTGTGATGGCCTAACACAGGTGGAAGATTCCAAAGTGATAGCACAGTTCTAGGTTCCACTGGGGGAGGAAGGATCTAACAACATGATCCCTGATGTTTTTACCCCTTTTAAAGGCATGTAAGGGTAAGGCCGTGTAGCCGATATCGTCCGATATCAGCGGCCAATGTTTGTTAATGATTTTCTTCACCCTATTGCTTTCCATGGAAAAGGTGGTCACACAAACCATCCGATTGTTCTGGAGGTCGGTATTCTGTTTGGGTTGAAGCAAACACTCCCTCGGATTGTACCAGGCCAGTTTCTTGGGCCTTTTGACGAGGCGTCGAGAATACCCCCTTTGTATCAGCCTGGTCATGAGATCTTCCGCTTGCTCCATATTGTGTATTTTATCCGAGCAGTTCCTGCGAAGTCGCAGGAATTGTCCAATGGGCAGGTTATCCCTAAGGGACCTGGATGGTGACTCCCATACTGAAGGAGCGAATTACGCTTGGTTGGCTTACGAAAGAGAGTTGTTTTGAAGGACGCCATCTTTTTGGTAAATGGGTAGATCCAGAAAGTCCACCTGTACTGTATATGATTTAAAGGTGAACTTGATGTCTATGGACTGTAGATCCAGCCATGTCTGGAAGGCCAGTAACTGCGTTGCATCCCCATTCCAAATGAAGAGGATATCATCAATGTACCGGACCCATAAACCAAGATGGTCAACGTATGGGTTCCGGTCATTAAGAATGGTATCCTCTTCAAAGGCAGCCATAAACAAAATGGCCAGATCGGGGGCAAATGTAGCCCCCATCGCCACGCCTTTGGTTTGCAAGTAAAAGTGATCTTGGAATATAAAGAAATTGTGCATCATGGCCAACCTCAAAAGTGATACTATGAATTCAGTAGGTACTGGTGTTGGGGCAGTCCTCTGGTTCAGATAGCGTGTCATAACTGTCAAGGCCTCCTCCTGCGGGATGCTTGTATACAGTGAGGTGATGTCACAAGTGACCAAGATCTGTTTGTCAGCATCAAAAGGCAGCATCAATGTACCGGACCCATAAACCAACATGGTCAACGTATGGGTTCCGGCCATTGAGAATGGTATCCTCTTCAAAGGCAGCCAATAACAAAATGGCCAGATCGGGGGCAAATGTAGCCCCCATCGCCACGCCTTTGGTTTGCAAGTAAAAGTGATCTTGGAATATAAAGATCCGGTACATTGATGATATCCTCTTCATTTGGAATGGGGATGCAACTCAGTTACTGGCCTTCCAGACATGGCTGGATCTACAGTCCAGAGACATCAAGTTCACCTTTAAATCAATTACAGTACAGGTGAACTTTCTGGATCTAACCATTTACAAAAAAGATGGCGTCCTTCAAACAACTCTCTTTTGTAAGCCAACCGAGCATAATTCGCTCCTTCAGTATGGGAGTCACCATCCCAGGTCCCTTAGGGATAACCTGCCCATTGGACAATTTCTGCGACTTCGCAGGAACTGCTCGGATTAAATACACAATATGGAGCAAGCGGAAGATCTCATGACCAGGCTGATACAAAGGGGGTATTCTCGACGCCTCGTCAAAAGGGCCAAGAAACGGGCCTGGTACAATCCGAGGGAGTGTTTGCTTCAACCCAAACAGAATACCGACCTCCAGAACAATCGGATGGTTTGTGTGACCACCTTTTCCACGGAAAGCAATAGGGTGAAGAAAATCATTAACAAACATTGGCCGGTGATATCGGACGATATCGGCTACACGGCCTTACCCTTACATGCCTTTAAAAGGGGTAAAAACATCAGGGATCATGTTGTTAGATCCTTCCTCCCCCCGGTGGAACCTAGAACTGTGCTATCACTTTGGAATCTTCCACCTGTGTTAGGCCATCACAGATGTACCAAGTGCAAAGCGTGTAGTAATTCGATCCAGACTAAGGTCTTTGAATACAAGGAACATAAGATCCCTTTAAAATCACACACAAACTGTAACTCTTCCAATGTTATTTATGCCATCATTTGTGATTGTGACCTAATTTATATAGGCCAAACGAAGCAAAAGGCTAAGGTCAGGATCTTGCAACACAGTAGTAGGATCAGGTGTGAGGTAGTAGGAGCTCCACTAGTAGACCATTTCAAAACTGAAAAGCACCCGCCAGATAGTTTCAAATGGGTTATCCTAGAGAAGTCACACTGGGCCCTAGAGGCAATAGTATCCCCAATATTCTTAACATCCGGGAAGCTAAATGGATGTTTCTGTTAAACTCTGTAAAATCAGGACTTAATGAAACAGAAAGCACTTTTGCGCAAATAGCAAATTTATAGTAAATACTACTGTGTGTCTTTAAATTTTAGAGTATGCAGTCATTTGTTGATATCGGCATTATTATTATTATTATTATTTGGAACTTGTAGAGCGCGCGGCTACCCCCAAAGGGGGTGTCCCGGCGCTGAGACTGTAAGCTAGAAAGGGAGTTGAGCCTATGACAATGAAAATAGCCAAGTTTTGAGACGGCTACGAAAGAGTGTTTCAGAGGAAGCAAATCTGAGATCTAAGGGGAGGCTATTCCATAATTTAGCCGTCATAACTGCAAAGGCTCTGCCGCCCATTCTGGAGCGACGGAACCGAGGGACAACAATGAGGCGCAGATTGTTGGACCGCAAAGATCGGACTGAGTGGGATAATACTAATCTCTTACGTAAGTAGTCCGGTCCTATCCCATTGAGGGCCCGAAAAGCAAGAGTTAGCATTTTGAACTTGATGCGACTGGCGATTGGAAGCCAGTGAAGTTCTTTACGATAGGCTGCAACTGAATGTCGAAAAGGGATATTGCCAATCAGCCTCGCTGCCGCGTTCTGAACGATCTGTAGGCGTTCAATTTGATATTGGGGGGCGCCGGCATAGAGGCTGTTGGCATAGTCCAGATGTGATGTGATTAAGGCCTGCGTGACCGTTCTGCGAGCATCTAATGGCAAAAAAGGAAAGATCTTTCGCATCATCCGCAGTTTCCCAAAACAGGCAGCAGTGACCTTGTTAATTTGGGGACTACACGACAGAGCATCGTCAAACTGAAAACCCAGATTGCGAGCAGTGTGAACAGGAATGGGGGGAGGATTCAGTACAGTCGGCCACCACAAGGTAGAGGGAATTGTAATTTTTTGATTAAAAAACAAAACCTCCGTCTTGTCAGTATTGAGTCGGAGATGGTTAGACGCCATCCAGGAACATACTTCGCCCAGGCAGTGGCGAAAACTGGCGAGGCTGGAGTCAGAGTGATCTCTAAAAGAAAACATGAGCTGTGTGTCATCAGCATAAGAGATCACTCTGACCCCAAATGACTCGACCACCTTAGCCAGAGGGGCCAAATAAACATTAAAAAACAATGGGCTCAAAGCGGAGCCCTGCGGCACTCCACAGACAAGGGGCTTACATTCCGATTGGAAAGGTCTAAGAAGGACCCTCTGCGTTCGACCTTGAAGAAAGGAGCTAATTCACGACAGAGCAGAACCGCCCAGTCCAGTCTGCTCCAATCGATCTAAAAGTATCTTGTGGGATACCATATCGAAAGCGGCGGATAGGTCGAGGAGGACCAACATGGCCTCCTCTCCCCTATCCACACACTCTCGAATGGTCTCCGAGACTTCCAGAAGTGCCGTTTCTGTACTAAAGCCAGTGCGGAAACCTGATTGGGAATCATGAAGTATAACATTAGACTCCAGATATTCCGCGAGCTGAAGTTGAACGGCCTTTTCTAAAACCTTAGCTGGTTTAGGAAGGAGGGAAATGGGGCGGTAATTGCAAAATTGCGTAGGGTCTGCATTTGTCTTTTTCAAGATGGGAACTAGCATGGCTTCTTTCCAGGCAGAAGGAAATTGGCCCAACTGTAGTGAGGCGTTCCAGATAGAGATGAGTGGCTCTATCAGGAGGGGAGCTAGGTCACTCATAACTTTGGGGGGAGCTGGGTCTAAAGGAGAACCCGATTTACACTGAGTAAGCAGTTTAAGTGCAGAATCAGTAGTAAGATCCTTAAAAGCTTTCAGGGCTGGTCCATTATCATTCCTATTATTGACAAGGGAAGGGGATTGTGCAGATATAAGGACCGATGGAAAGGAGGAGGAGATTTTCTCAATTTTATCTTGAAAATAATCTGATAAGCCATTACATAAAGTCTGACTGGAGAGATTGTTGGGTGTCATAGCGGGAGGCTTGACAAAGTCTTTGACAATGTTAAACAGAATTTTTGCCGAGTTGTCTGAGTTTTTGATTTGTAAGGCAAAAAATTCTCTCATTGCCGACATTGTTAACTACACGGCTTTTACCATCGTGCCTGATAGGTACGCCGACTGTTGGTGATCTTGCTTTCTCATCTGTACTGTTTGTATCTAATTGAGCAATGGTAACCTGATTTTTTACTTGCATTAAGGATTGACTTGCCAAATTTGACATCTTATGAGTGGACGGCCTTTACCATCTTGCATGATAGGTACGCCGTTTGACGCTCCTTTGTGGGCATTTATTTACAATGGACTATGATTATCAGCTACATCACTCATTTCTATTTACACCCCTTCTATACCCATTATCATGTACACCCTCTTCGCCCCATCAATGTGCTACAGTTGGGGCGAGATTAATTTTAATATCTTGTTTATTTTGGGTCTGATCTCAATGTCATTATTGACATAAGTTTATATGCAAGAAGACTAACAAATTCTGTCCTATATTGGCCTCACTTGAATATTCATGTAGATAACTGTACTCTTACCTCTTTGCATAAATTTACTAAGTGGTTCATCATCGTACGAAAAAATGTCTCAGATTTGAAACTGCAGTATATGTTATTGACATCGATACTGCCTCGTCTAACATCCGGCACATACTATCAGTGCTGGGTGGCCCCTATTCGATAAACTCGAATACGAATCTGGGGGTGTTTACCTCACCCTTCCGACCATGCCTTCAAAATATATATAACATCTTTTTCAGGTCACCGTACAGATGACTTTTTCAAAACTCTGTCCGATTGCCCATTAAAACAACCACGGGCAGTCTGTTTTCCCTTGATCTGATACCTTCGAATAATCTGGGAATTCATTCACCCCTTCGAGCACAATCACATTTCCTCTATAAATATATTTAAAACCTTTTAGGTCACCGCGTTAATTATTCATTTGGAATTTCGCTCGATTGCCAATTAGTAATAATCACGGGTAGTCTGTTTTCCCTTTACGAGACATGCGGTCACGTGTTCGTATCTCCGCCCTAGGAAGTCAATAACAATCTGACTCGAACGCTAATCGCTGCCTAACTTGGATTGCGCAGACCCCCGTACAGTGCTTTAAATGGGAAAAAAAAGTGCAGGTACTCATCAAATTGAGCTGTGACCTGGGGGCGTGACAAGAAGGCGGAGCTAGGAGGCGGGACAAGGGGCGGGGCTAATGTCACTTTAAAAGGCGCACTAATTTTTTGGGGTGCGATACTGACAAAGTGCTTCAAATCTGTAATATATTGTTGATACCCTTGCATGTATTAAAGATACTGTTAACATTCTCTTTCAAATGCTGCATATGAAATTGCTGGTGCACAAATGGTACATGAACTGCATTTATTATGCACAGATTCAGCGACCATGGCCAGCTTATAGAAGAAAATCAGACAACCAACCAATACTAGTTGACAGATTATTGAATAGGGAGCCATCAGGTTTTCCTTTTTATCAGAGGCATTGGTCTAATGAAGTACAGTCTGGAATTCAGTCTACCAAGATCAATTGCAAAAAAAAATAAAGTTTATTAATCTTACCGGACACAGTTTAGTTAAAGCCCAACATATTCAGCAAATACGAGCTAAAGTACTGGATAAATACAAAAAAACGAAAATGTTGTGGGAATGCATTTGGAGGCTTGGAAATTGCCATTAAATGTTATAAAAAGATCAGCAGAGTATCTTATCATTCATCAAAAAAGTGTCCACATAGCTTCAAAAGGGGACTTTTGTACCCCCTGGTTGCGTGAACGACAAGCTGTCTCGTCAGCTGATCTCCTTCCTAGTTGCAACCATGTTTTAACATACGGTAGGGTTCAAACCTTTGAACAGGTGGGCCTACACATTTCAAGAACAGAAGGGATGACAGACGATTTGTGGCTAGACAATTTCTCTTGGGTGTAAGCAGATCATTCATAGAGGTAAAGCTTCTTTCACATTCACTGGTGGATACAGCAATAGTTTCAACAGCTTTCATCAATGGCATAAAATCTAGAGGCATGTAGACAGCTTTTACTTCCTTGTATTCTCTAAATCCCCTGATACTATCAACCACATTTACTCTCAAGATTTGACAGAGCTGCCTCACATCGTTGTCACCATATTGTATATCCATGCTGTCTTCTGGCCAGTTTTCAGGATAAAGCAGTTTTATGTGCTGCGTAAACAAATTCAAGTTGTCTGCTTTGGGAGTGTCTGTCATTTTAGTGCTGACATGGGATGATTTTGTAGTGGAAAATCTTGTTTTTAGGTTTTCAGCTAAGCTCCTGTAGAATTGACCTGCATTTATCATTGGAAATTTACTCTTTTCATGCAGTTCTACACCCCTGAATTTAAGGCTGCTGCAGGCTTCCATGGCTTCCTCAGTGTATGGACCAGGGTTGTTAACCATTGATTCAAAGACCCTGACTGCCCTGGTCAGCAATTTTTCAGCATTAGGAAGAGTTGTATCATTGCGCTGAAGCTGGCGTGAAAAGTCACTCAATTCTGCTAGAGCGTCTAACATGACACCAACATTCTTTACAAATGAGCAAGAGGTCAGAATATTGTTAAGACCAGCATACTTTGCTCTATCTCTGGCATCGCGTTTTTGGTCAGCAGCAGCTTTTGTGAAATGCTGGTGTAGTGCTGGGAAGCTCTGCCAAACAGCCTTTACGCTCCTTTCACTGGAAGCAACCCAGCGAATGGAAAGAATCTGTTCAATCACAAGAAAACGCTGCTCAATTTCTTTTGCACACTGCCTCAGTTCCCTTTGATTTTTAGGTGAAGCATGGTACAAAGAATAAAGTTTATCAAAGAAAATCTGAAAGTGAATTATGCCTGAAATTTCTTTCATAACATCTCCCACAGCTAGCTCCAACCGATGATTGCTACAGTGCCACACAAATAATCCTGGATAGTGAACCTGAAGCTGTGTTGCAACTCCGGCCTGCTTCCCAAGCATAACTGATGCACCATCACAGGCCAAGGCGATCAAACATTCTCGAAGAAAGTCCTCATGCAAGCCATGCTTGTGTAGACACTACGTCACAGCAGTGATAATATCTTTAGCTGTGGTGCCACCAAGTTCAAGTAAGTAAAAAAAAAAAGTACGCACATCAGAATCATTTGCGACCGCAGCACGCAAGCAAAGGACAAGTAAAGATTTTCCACTAAATGTGGTGGATTCGTCAATTAACAAGAATATTTTACGTTTTTTTTCCAATATGTCCTGTACAAGTTTTTTCCTCATGCCTGAAGCTATATGGTCTAAAATGTCAGCACATGAATTGTTACTGTGTAGAACACGGCCCATATGTAATCCATTCAGCTGTTGCACATCAACATCAAGTGACATATCTACAAATGGCCGCCCATGTTTCCCTATTTTATATGCTGTACGAAACACGCGGCATGTTGTTTCCTGTTCTGCAATGTACATTAAACGTGTATGATTTTCCATGCTCTGTCTCAGGGACTCCTGTGCAATTTTTTCTGCAGTGACATGAGCTGTTGAAAATGTATGCTCTCTGATTTTTTTACACAGGGACAGCTGCTGCTTATATTTCTCTTTTCCATAATGAGTTACATTGCAATTGGCCCATTCGTGTGCAAATCTTAAGCCTTGGGTTTTATTTGCACCTAGTGTTGTTAGCGATCTACATGTTGAGCAGCCTAATTTTTTACTTTCAACAATTAGCCAGCTATATTCTTTACAGAAATATTGCATTTGCTCAATATTCCAGCAGTCTGGTATGTCCCCCTCTTTGAGCTCCGTCGTAGCAGATGTGGTAAAAAGCTGTGTTTTGTCTGGCAAACCGGACAAATTCTCACTGGATTGAGGCACAGCAGTGTCCACAGTAATATAATCATCTGCATTATAATTAGTATTACCACCATCAGATACAACACATTCAATATCATCAGCCTGCTCCGGCTCCATTTGCTTCCTTTTAGTGCCTTGAGAGGCATCCTTTTGCAACCACTTCAGCAAACTCATTTTCACCACGTAGATTGAACTTGGATCTGTAGCAACCTAACGTCTGACACCAACCTCTCCCTGTTCACAATGTCTCACGAAGCCCGACGCAGTTAAACTGAAAGAAAATAAATGTGCTTTGATCTGCAATGAAAATACACAAATGTGGCACCGATGATGTAAACTGGCTTGTCAAGATGAAATCTTGCATGAATTGATATTGATTTGATAAACTGCACACAAGGCGAATTCTGAAATTCCAGCAAGCAGTCCCATCCATAAGTCAAGTGAGTTAAAGAGATGAGGTAACTTGTGCAGGATCACATAATTGAGTCCTGGGCCTACGTCACATGACTGACCCACAAAAGAGTTTGCTGTTGGCTAAACATTCCATGTTTAGGGCCACCAGTATCACATTCTTTAGTATGCTTTATCTTTCTGGTTATGGACTAACAGAATGCAATACAGCACTGACCTGGACGTGCGGCACCTGATCAACAGCCTACTCAACTAAGAACTGACATCAAAAAGATTTTAAATAAACATGCAAGCATGTATTTAAAGTGACGTAAAAAATAAAAAAAAATAAGTAACTAGGGTGTCCTGCACCTCTTAACTTTATCAACACTCATTTTTAAACACATTTTGCTGAAAGAGTGTAAACAATATATAAATCTCTTCCCAATTAAAAAAGTGTTATTTTCTGAACATGCAGAACCGCTTATCCTAAATACATCATGAATATACCAGTGCGTTGACAAGCATTTTTCATTTTAAAGTGATGGTTTTCAAACGTGAATTTAAAAACATTAATTCTTCCCTCCACCCTGACAACAATGCCAATATTGAACCTATTTTCATCCTCTTGAGCAGCCTGGGTTCCCATTATACATGATCAGTATAATTTATAAATCAAACACATGGGAGGATTTTGTAAAGCGCATATCCTAAAGTAATATTGCGAGGTTCTCCTATATGTGATAATGAAGTAAAGGGAGGGAAAGTATAAACAATTGCGTAGGATCACACAATTTGGTAAAGTGGGGAAGCCAGGATTAATCCCAGATTTTCCGAATTTCTGGTCAACTGGACAATGTGAAACCAGAAAACCAGGGATTAATCCGGGCTTCCCCACTTTCCCAAATTGTGTGCTTCAGTGGGGGCTGGTGATATTTGAAAGTGGTGGGGCGTAAAAGTTCTGGATGAGTGCCTGGGGGCGAGCGAGCACACGTATTAAGGTTGACCAACATAAGTAGAGTTCGGGAAATTCTACCTGCAAGCAAATTTTGCAATGGTGCATTTTCAAGCATATTTGAGAAAGCAAGATGGTTAATGAAGCACTTGCGAAAGTGTAGTTGTAACATCAATAAAGACATTTCATGTGCAAATGCCACCAGCCGCCACTGTAAGGTCTGCAAATCAATGGTAGGCATTGGCAGAAGTGCTACTATTGTAATGTTAAGTGTGCGAAAATTTTGCTGGGGTACAGGGAGTGGAAAGAGAAAGGTTGTAGGACGAAACACATTTCTAACTCAATAAAATGTAAATACCTGCTAGCAAACTCAGTACAAATAGTTAAAAACATATCATGAGTTAGGGAAGAACAAATGAAGCACTTTTTGGCAATGTTCAAGTGCAATTGAAACCCAATTTCCACAGGTATCCGAATCTTCTTAACATACCTGCTAACTTCCTGCATCCTGCAGTGGACTGTTCACAAGTGTACAGTGTATCAAAGGCAAGTGGAGCCTCCTGCTCGAGTTTTACTGCTTGCATTTCAAAGCGACTGCTTTCAGCAAACCATTTTATGTAGGCTGCATGCAAGCCATTCCTCAGGCCACAAGGACAGCACACAGGGCTGAGGGCTCAGGAGTCAGAAGGGATGTATGGAAATCAAATTGTAGACAAAGCTCTCTGATTGTTGGGTACTAATGGCAAAGCCTTTCGAAGTCCTTCCTTTATCAAATGAAAATGTGTTTTTTTTAAACACATTAAAAAGCGAACCCTTGTCAAAAAAAATCGTGTGTGTTAAAAATATGCATTATGCTGTGTTCCGCATTCCAGGCCCAGTTCTAAACAAGTGAGGCAACCTGTCTGTTCGAAACTCTTTGCAACCACATTTTCAGTTAAATTAAAAAAGAATTCCATGTGAACCCATGAAGGGAAATTGTCCCATCAGCACTACCTTTTATACCTTATAATATGCTGCCAGAGGGTGACGGGCAGGAGATGGTGTCTCAGACTGTGCTTATGAAAAGTCAGATAGAGTACTGAAGATTTTCTGTAAGCAATCAAGCCATTACCGGATTACCACAGAGGCGGCTGGTAATGGCATATGTACAGCAGAAAAAGTGAGTGTGACCCACGCCGGCGCAAAATACTGTTTTTGTCTTTATAATCAATAGAAAGACAAAATCAGTATTTAGGGGTGCGCCGGCGGGGGTTACATGTACTTTTTTTCAACTTATCTAGACTAGTACCACGCACCAGGCCCTAATTGTTGTGGCAGCACGGCCGGCTGGCATTTCCAAACCTTGGAGATTGAAGAATACGCTGTTCTCCTTTGAGGGCTAATTTTGTAAACGCCTCAGGTCCTGCTATCAATCTTTCAATTCAACAGGAACTCTGGGCCACCCACACTCGTGGTTAATTTATTCTCGCTATAAGTTCTCATGGTGCATTGTTTTTAACAAAACTGAAAAAACTTTGAACAAGATTCATTATTTCGTCTTGCGCGAGATAGCGTGAGCGGTGGCCTGTTGGCTTTCTTCTTTTCTTAGGATTGGGAAATGCTCAGTAGCAATGGGAAGACAGGCGCTAATTCACAAGGGTCACCAATTAAACGTGCAAACAGAAACGGCTCCAGTCACAAACTGCCCCAAATTATGTGAGCACATTATGGACGCCGCCGAAGTCGGACTGTGCTTGTGTAATGCAGGGGCGGCTACACTTCCCTGCATTACATCTCTCAAAGGGGCCCATCGTTCCACAACAAAAGGCGTGCATGGTACTAACCTGTATGCACCGAGGAGTTGGTGGGGGGTTCCTCGCTGGGTCTGGCTGGCGAAATCCCTTCACAATAGCTCTTCCTCAGACCGTGCTGACCCTGTGGCTCTGCTAGTCTGCTTTCCGTCCTGCGATGGCTGGGAAACCGAAACAGGGAAAACCAGCTTAAACTGGCCTTTTAAAAGGCCTTCCGACCCTTCGCGCCAGACCCTTCGCGCCAAACACCTACAAGGCTGGTGACGTCAGACGTTGCTTGGCTGTGGTACGTCAGTACCGCGCCACGGCACACATTCCAGCCAATATGTGAGCATGTGTCACAGTGAAAAATGTGACGCATGCTCACATAAACCTAAAACGCCGACCACATTTTATGAGTACCGGTACTCTCCTTTTGTAAGGAAAAAGTGCCGGTACTCTCGGGGGTAAAAAAAAGAAGTGCCGGTACTCAGTACCGGTGAGTACCGGCCCATTTAAAGCACTGCCCCCGTGCAAGCCCTGGAATCACTCCTTCAGGTATGCATGCCCCAATTTTGCTAAGATTATCAGTATTTGTGCCGGAACAGGACGCTAGTAATTATCCGCTGGTCCTTTGCATTTTCAGACGTTGGTCCGACTTATGCGGCCATTTCATACCCCTTTGAAGTCACAACAAGTGTATTAGACCCCCGTGGCAGCCCTTGAACTCCTTTTAAAGGTATGCACTTTGTGACTCTGCAATGGAGTTAAAGAAACTGGGCAGCATCGATGTAAATATTCACAAGTAGTCATTTTATTTATTATTATTTATTTTATAGCATTTATAAGGCGCACAGCTACCCACAAAGGGTTTCCCGGCGCCGAAATCAGCAAAGACACAAGGCACACCTGGAGAGAGAGCAGATCCTAAGGCAAAAATTATTGATCAAACAACCAGGTTTTCACGCTTTTTCTGAAACTCCTGTAGTTTTCTTCTTTGCGTATTTGGGTAGGCCGTGAATTCCACAGAGTTGGGCCCAAAAATGCAAAGGATCTTCCGCCCACTCTAGCCCGTTTATACCTTGGTACCGCAAACTTCGCAGATGTAATTGAGCGAAGATTGCGGTTTGGAAGGTAAGGCTTGGCAAGGTCTTGAAGATATTTGGGGGCAGTCCCAGCTTTAATTTGGAACAAATAGCTCAGGGTTTTAAAACGGATCCGATTTTCGACCCTGAGCCAGTGCAGGTCTCTGAGATGTTTAGTGATCCTGGCATATCTGGGAATTCTGCAAAGCAGCCTGGCCGCAGCATTCTGCACCAGCTGTAGGCGTCTTACTACTGCTTTATTTGCACCCAGGTAAAGGATGTTGCCGTAGTCCAGCCGAGATGTCACTAAGGCATTGACTACGGTCTTCTGGGTGGTCGATGGTAACATCCAGACAATTTTACGTAGCCATCTGAGAATAGTAAAACAGATGCCAGCCACTTTGTTAGCTTGCTGCACCATAGATAAGTTGTCATCAATGATGACTCCCAAATTTCTGACTTGAGTGGCAGGGGTCGGGAGCTTGCCCAATGAGGTTGGCCAATGGGAATCGCTCCAGAGATTTTTACTGTTCCCTAAGAGGAGGACCTCTGTTTTCTCCCCATTTAATTTAAGTTGGTTGTCCGACATCCAACAATAAATTTCATGGAGGCCTGTTTTTAGTGCAGAAGAATCAGACGAATCAGATTTGGATAATGAAAATAAAATCTGAGAATCGTCTGCATAAGTCATCAAAATAAGACCAAAATTCTCTGCAAGGGTGGCTAGTGGGCGGAGGTACAAATTAAACAAAAGGGGACTCAGAATAGATCCCTGTGGTACCCCGTGCGGGGAATAGAAGACATCCGAACAGGCCTCAGAGGAGGTAATCTGGAAGGTCCGGGAGGATAGATATGATTTAATCCATTCCAACGCCTTGCCCTCGACACCACTCTCCCCCAGCCTACAAAGTAGTCTGGAGTGAGAGATGGTGTCGAAGGCTGCGCTTAGGTCCAGCAAGACCAGTGCCACCGTTTGCCCATCATCTCTGAGCTCTTTAATTTTTTCCGTGATTCCGAGCAGGGCAGTTTCAGTGGAATACCCACTCCTAAATCCAGACTGAGAAGGGTGAAGTAGTTCATTATTTTCCACATATGTGGAGAGAGCTTCATGGATGTGTTTTTCCAGCATTTTGGAAAAGGCAGGAAGTAACGATATTGGTCGATAATTGGCCAATACCGTAGGATCGGCGGCTGGCTTTTTCAGCAAAGGGCTGACTGTGGCGTGTTTCCATATAGCAGGAACTGAAGCCTGTTCCATGGACGCATTGAGTATGTCCGTAATGAGCGTCAGGGTAGAATCATCCAGTTGGCTGATAATACTGATGGGTATGGGATCACGGGGGGAACCCGATTTGATAGTTGTAAGAAGTTTCCTCGTTTTGTCTGGTGTTAAGGGGGGCCAGGCTTCGAGATGACAACTTCCTTTGAAGCATTGAGAGGTGTCCTCTTGATTGTGAGAGGTAGCACTGTTTTTGTTAATATTGGAGACGATCTTCTCGATCTTTTCAGTAAAAAAAGGATGCCAAATCTTGACATTGCTGGGTACTAAGAGGGGGAGCCTCCGCTCTTGTGTTTTCACCAGCCAATTCCTTCACCGTGTTAAAAAGAATCTGGGATTTATTAGCCGCTGAATTTATAGTCGTGGTTAAATAGCATGCTTTAGCTTTCATGCATGCCGAGTGATAGCTGTTTCTGGCCCTGCGGTAGATCTCTTTTTGGTGAGCCTCATAGTTCTTCCGCCACTGTCTCTCCAAGTTCTTACAAGTAGATTTTTCTTTCTTGAGGGCCTCTGTAAACCAGGGGGCCGGGGGACGGTGTACTTTTCCCTTACAACGGGATAGGGGGAGGCAGGCATTCACTGCATCACTAAGCCATGCTTGTGTAGCCTCAGCTATATTTTCCATGTTTCCATCAAGGCAGGGGAGGTCTTTCTTCAATGCACTGTTAAGATCATCTAGGTTTAATCTTTTCCAATTTCTCCTCAGAGATTCAGAAGAAGTGGTAGAAAAAGATTTAGTGGATTTAAGAGAGATGGCGAAGAGTATGAGAAAGTGGTCTGACCAACATATAGGGATAGTGTTCAGCCAAGATAGTTCTTCCATATTAGAGATGATGGGGTCAAGCAGATGTCCTGCTTTATGGGTGGGACCCTTATTGCGCAATGTCATATTCAACGCCAAGAGATCATCAATGAGATTTTTACAGTTAATATTGTTCTCATCCTCCAAATGGAGATTCAAGTCCCCCAGTATTGTAAAGTTTTGAGCTTTTAAATGGTGAGGTAGGATAAAGTTTACCAAATTATCAGACCAAGAAGGATTATAAACTGGTGTTCGGTAAATCAGTAAACCAGAAAAGGTGAAATTGGGGCTGAGAGTAATTTTAAAAGATGCTGCTTCGCAATTGGGAATGTCTGCATGTTCAAAATGGCATACAAAGTCTTTGTTGTAAATAATGGCTATGCCCCCTCCTATTTGGCCGACGCGATCTCTCCTTACAATAGCATAGTTCGTGGGGAGTGCCGTAGCAACATCAGGGCCGGCGCCATCATGGAGCCAGGTCTCGGTAAGAAATATCGCACTGGGCTTCTCTTCCAGTAATAAATGGAAGACATCAAGTTTGTGTTGTGGTAAGGAACGGCAATTTACCACATAGAAAGTGAAATTGTTAGAGCAAACTTTCTGGCGGGGGGTTTTGTGAGGGATACCATGCGGAATATCAGGATAAGGCTGGAAGTTTGACAAGGAAAGGGAACATGTTGGACAGGTCTGTGTACCAGCGAACAAGGGATTTAAAATTGTACATTTGTCGTGTCTGACAGGGCATAATGCTGTTAGAAAATCGCGCGTAAGCGTCATCGTACCTGAATAATAGAGGGGCAGAGCTCTGAGCCCTAAGTCCCGGGCTGGCCGGGACGGGCACAGACGGGCTGACTCTGGCTGGACTCCGGCGAAGACGAGGCGCGTCCGCTAAAACGCGTCCGCTATCGCGGAGGACAACTGTTTCCTTTTATGGCGGAGACTAGCGCTCTCTCACCGCGCTGTCCCGCACTAAGATGGCCGCCACAGGATTCCCTAATGCTCGGTGCCTTGCCCTAACTCGGCAGGTATCGAGCGAGTGAAAATTCAATAAAGGGTGTGAGTCAGCGTCAGGAGCTGAGCGCTAGTAAGTAGTTATTAAAAACGAAGTCTTTAAAACAAAAGTGCGGTACACTGACGATTCAGTATTAAAATACAATTTCTAAGCTAAAACAGCAAGAACTGATCTCTGATTACAATTGTGCTACAGCGTAACGAGCTGCTCGTGTCACATTTATACTTTTTAGAAATGGGACGTTTCTTGGAGGCTGCATTTCTGTCGATCTCTACAAATTTGTACTGCACTAACCAGACTCCTTGGAAAGTCCTGCATTTCCCAGCGTATCAGGTATGCTGTGATCCCTTTTTCAGCTGATCGGAATATAAGTATAATCTTGGCCTAAATTTGTGCAACTGTTACTGAGCCTTTATTTTTAATGATTTGTAGAACACGGATCTTTACCACCGGAGACATTTAATTACATAAGAACCCTCCAGGGCTAGTGGCTTTATCAATAACCTCAGGTATGCTATTGCTGCTTTGCTACCTGCCTTGTCAAATTCTTTTAATGTATAAGCTGGTGACCCTTTCGCCAATCCACTTCTTGCAGGATCCCGACCTGCGTGGCGGCTTCCCCATCCATCAAACGACCTTGTTGTATGGATGAGGTAAATAATTCAATGTGCTCCGTGCCAACAATTGCTGTTATTGGACATTACTTTTTGATAACTAACCTGGTCATTTATTCGACAGATGTATTGAACAGTATCGAATACCTTGTATTGCTGTCCAACTTGAAAGATCCCGTTTCCAGTGAGTTTCAATATATTTCGTACATTCTAAACCACTGAGAAACCTTGGTCTATGTTTGTAACAAACTGTAGAGTCTGATACTATATGCACTGATGTAAGCAACCACAATATAATCTTTGTGGCCATTTATTTATGTAGTACAGGCTCATGACATCGTTCCCCCTGTGATGTTTCACCAGCTTCTCGCTAACATTGGGTATATTCCAATATATTCCTCTCATTGCCTCGAGTTCAACAATTGTGTTTTCAGGGCAATGTTCTCTCACTGACCATGCACAATACTTTTATAATTAATAAGGATCAGCTGGACCATAACTAATTTTGATAAATTTCTTACGCAGATTGACTGCCCCTTATCCGTTCCTGCCCTGATGAAGACCCTCTAGCAAGGTTCCATCGTATACCTGCATTAATTTGGGTCGAAACGTCGACACTCCTTTCTATTTTCAGCTTCTTTCCCGATGTATCATTTATGATTCTGTTTTTGTGAGGCATGAGTTTGTCTAAGTAATTATTTCATGAATTGTGATTTTTAGTTTGTGATAATCAATTATTAGCATTTTTTTTATTGAGGTCATAGTGACCATTGTTTCATTATTTGTATAGTTTCCTCACCTTCCAACCACTACCTTTCCCTTCCCTTTCCATTAGGGGCACTAATTGTGATTAAGCATTGATGTATCTTGTCGTGGGGCTGTCCGCAAGTTCATGAATATTGGTTACAGGTCTGCAAGGGCCCCCCCCCCTTGATAGGGGTTACTCTAGATTTGGATCCACTGCTGTTCCTACTGGGTTATACCGCACAACTGGCGCGGACGATACGGAAATTCACGAATGTTGCGCTCTTATTAGCAAGGAGACATCTGGCTTGCAGGTGGGGTCGGGGCCGGGCCCCGAAATTCAAAGATTGGGTGCAAGACATGTTATATTGTCAGGAACAGTATGGAATATTCGTAGAACTGCTGCCTCCCGGCTCTAGGCCTGCTGATATCTGGGGCCCTCTGCAGATATACCTTCTCACACCTACAGTTCAGGGGGGGGGAGACCGACGCTGCTGGCCTATCCATGGCTTCGGACTCGGAATAGATACATGTGCTTTGGGTGGAGCGATGGCGGAGGGGGGGCAGTGTAGAGAGATTACACTGACATTGCCCTAGGGGTGGTGAGGACTCCCCTCCCCTGACCGATGTCTCTACGTGCTGGTATGGACATGCAGGTGTGATCAACTTTCAGGGTTCTGCTGGTTAGCTGTTGTGCACTGTGTTACTGATACGTCCGGAGGCCTACCTGGCAGCTGTGCATCAGCCCTGCGCTGTCGCTCCTCTTTGGGGAAACTGTGGTGAGTTGGGCCTGAGGACTGCGGTGCTGACTACCCTCTGTGTTGTACTGACCTTGCTGATGTTTGTACTGTTCCGCATGCTGTGCCCCCGCTACCCATCGCCCAGTTACAGATGGGCAGGCTGTAAGAACTGTTGTATCTTTGCCTAAATACAATATTATTATGCTAATGGATGTTCCCGATGACTGTCCCTATGCTAATCTTTGAAGACTTTCCTGTTGCATTATTGATTGTGTATCGCTGCCGGCCTAAATATGGTTGTAGGCACACTGCTGTGTATATTCGCACGAATGACAATAAAAAACGTAAAAAAACGTAAAAAAAAATAAAAAAAAAGCATTGATGTATCTTATGAATATTTTTCTACTGTACACGTTGTGATTAAATACAATGTTGTGATATCCCTCTTTTGAATTTATTTAAGATAGTATCCATCTATAGTATCTTGGGACCACTTTGTTTGCATTACTTACTTACCCAGATCCCAGTGACTTATTGGGTTAACCCGTGTTTTACAGCACCCCTTACAGGATAGAGCCTCCACCTTGAGAAGCTAGTGTTCAGTCCAGGTTCGTAACTCCTGGGCTACGTAATAGCCCCTACCGTAAGATAGGCCACCCAGTGTCAGCAATGGGATGTAGAATTGGTCCCCCGAGAGAGGCGCTGGATCAGAAGCATACATGCCTGTGCTATAGTCAATTGTATGGGATAGGTGGAAGCGGGCTGGGATCCAGGCAAAAGTAAGCGGTGAATCATCAGCAACGGTAAAGCTTCAGATTCTGAGTAGGACTCCCCAAGGTAGCGCCCCGCTGTCCATCAAGGCAGCCACTGGAGCTGTGCTGTCAGAAAGTATGCCTCAAAAGATGGGGCCAGAGGCTTCCCAGGTCCACTCGCAACTGCAGCTTCTCCAGAGCAACTCGTCAACGCCCATTCCCCAATTTAAGGAAGCAGAGCAATGTGTCCAGTTCCTTAAAGAAGGAACGGGGGATAACTGGGAGATTTTCAAACTAATATATAAGGCAGGCCAGAATGACACCCTTCCTTAGGGTGATCTTTCCTATATGGGCTAGGGGAAGGGTCCTCCAAATGTCAGCTGAAAGAGTATACCTGCTAAGGCCCTGTGGTGGTTCCCATCATACACGCCTTTGGGCGTATGGTACAGACAAATACCTATATAGATGCCTGCACATGTCAGGCGAGGTGAGAGTCACCAATGCACATCTCTTTTGGGGGAAGGTTAGGGCTGAGAGGGTAAATGTCAGTCTTCGCCCAATTGACCCTCAGTCCTTCTGCAGCAGCTAAGATCAACAGCTAACATGAAGAGGGTCGAGTTTGGCCGAAACATCTTGCATGTAGAGGAGCAGGCCGTCTCCATAGAGGGATATGCTGTGGGTCTTAACCCCTAAGGTGATACCCCAGTCCTTCCCTTCCCCCAGAGGCACACAGCTAGGAGCTCTATAGCTTAGACAAAGAGTAGGGGGAGAGCAGATATCCTTGTCACGTTCTGTGGCCCACAGGGAAGGAAGCGAAGATGTAGTGGCCCAAACGGATCTGGGAGGAAGGATTAGAGTATAATAGTGTTGTGTAGGGTAAAAGCTTGGGTCCCACTCCCTTATAGCGGAGCGCAGTAAAGAGGTAACCCTAGGACTGGGGGAAAACACCTTCTTCAAGTCGGGAACAAGGCCGGCAGCACCACGAAACCAACCCCCTGCCCAATCCTGAACATTGGAAAAGACAGTGGATATTTTGAGAGGGGCTTCTGCCAGGGACGAAGCCATTCTGGTCTAAGTGTTTGAGGTACCGGAAGACCTGGGTATAGCAGTCAGCTAGTATTTGTGCAGCATTTTGTAATCCACCCCTAGGATAGCAATTGGCAAATAGGAAGTTAACAGGGTTGGGTCTCTGGCTGGTTTTGGGATCGAGACTCAGAGGGACTCGAGAAGCGAGTGGGGAAGTTCACCTTCCTCCAGAGCTGCTTTATACATTGCCATAAAACTAGGCGTCAAGAGAGCAGAAAAAGCGCTGTAGTATTCTAAGGACAAGCCATCAAGGCCCAGAGTTTTAGTTCAAGCCAAATCAAGGAACGCCTGCTTTACATCAGCTGGTGTGATCTCCAGATCCAGGGAGGATCACGCAAGAGGGGGGATCTGGGGTAAGACGAGGCAGGCTATGAACTTGGTTATTCTTTCCGACTGGTCAGTCAGCGGCGGTCGGTATATGATGCCATAATAGTTGGGGAAGGCTTGCAGGTACCCAGTTTTGGTGCGGCTCACCGGAAGGGGTAACCACCTCAGTAATTGGGCAGGATTCAGTATCCTGGTTGATCAACCAAGCCAAGGGTCAATTAGGATGAATAGCAACTACGGATGGGAGTATTCAACACAAGGGACCAACCGCAACTGACAGTACATCCAAACGGAACATGATGCAGCTTCTCTAATATATCGTGGGGAGCGAGCAAAGCAAGTACCCAGAGCTGACAAGGTGAGCTGCCTATAACAGAACCTCAATAGGAAAGAGAGGCCTGTAGCGACAGAGAAACACAACAAAAGTGCCAAATTATTACTGGAGCTGAGGCAAGGGTGGAATAGCTAGGGACAGTTAGATGAGAGTGTCTGCAGTCTGGGGGGTCACAATGGGAAGCGTTGGCAAGTTGGCCCGGGAGGTGCCAAAACCGCTGGGGTCTTCCTCAGAAGTGAAAATGTGGGGGTCTCTTTCACTGTCCGTCAGCCGCTGCCTGCAGGGCACGCCTATGGTCAGCAATGATTTTTTCTAGATTGAGAGAGCTAGCCAGGGAGCTCCGGGGCAAGGACTACATGCATGCTCGGGTACCTTTCTTGTGTCGTCACTTGGCCTGAGGCCCCAGGGCCTTCAGGATGCGGTCAGAGTCCGTCAGCCGAGAGTCTTTCGAGTGTTGGTCAGTCCAGTCCCATGCTTCAGCAGGCCAGTGAAGAAGAAGGTAGCCCCCTCGAACATGATCTTGAGGAGTGCTGTGAACAATGAGTATTGTATTACTGCACTGGCGGATGCGACACTTCACCTCTAGGAAAGAGGATTGCTGGAGCTAGACAGCATGGGTGTAGTTGGGGAATAACAGGATGTGCTTGTTCTTCACTTGGAGAGTCCCACTCTGCCTGGTGCCTTGAAGCACCATGTCCCTGTCTTTAAAGTGAAGGAGTTTCACCAGCATTGGATGAGGGGAGGAGCCCAGAGGTGGGCAGTGAGCTGGGAGGTGATGAGCCCTTTTAAGGTGAAAAAAGGAGTGAGGTCCGAGGTGGGCGTGAATGACTTGAACTAAGTCTCTAGGTAGGCCATGGGGTAGGTCCCCTAGGAGAAATTTAAGGTCGGTGGCCTAGGCTCCGAACCTGTCTTCTCTAGTGATCCTGGAGTGTTCTGTTGCCGCCAGCACTTTGTCCAGCTTGTCAGATGTGGTAAGGGCCAGGGCATTTTCCTCCTCTCCCTGCAGGGCACCAGGGGCCGGAGAGGGCTGTTGCACAGGAGCCAGAATTTGAGACCGGGGGGTCAAGTGTAGTCTGCCCGTGGTACGGGGCTACCCCGCGTTGTCAGCTCGGGGCCCGCAGGGACTACCTGTGGCAGGGTAGTAGACGTTGCGGCCCTGATCCAAAACTCACATGTTTAGGGCCAGGGGATCAGAGAGGAGAGGAGGGGGACCCATGGTAGGATCCTCTGCTCTGCCTCTTCACCTCACGGGTCGGCAGATCAGACCGCCCACACACTTGCGGCAGCAGCACCGGATTAGGCAGCTTGAGGTGGTGCATTACCTCGGGTCCGGAAGGCCCCATGCTGCCAAGGGTGCCGTGCGCTGAGGAGTAGTGCTGGTGGAGAGAGGCCTCTCTGCTTGTTCACCATGCAGTCCCACGGATGTCTCTGAGACAGAGCCACAGTCACAGATCAGCAGCTTACCCAGCAGTGCCAGCCGCGGCCCCACAATTTCTGCAAGGGGGCGGTGCATCGCATCAAGCTTCCCACTGGTTCACGCAATAATCACACTCCACAAGGCACTTGAAGCGTAAAAGGACATTTATTAGGACCAGATTGTAAAACACAAAAATTAACCAAAAACATCAATTAACCATAACAATCCCCAACATCAAACCTTTCATTCACTCCATCAATTTCCCTTTGCTCCAATTCTCTCTTACCGTTTCACTCCATTATCCCCTCCCTCTCTCCATTCACTTCTTCACTTATCTTTCAACATCCTATCCTGTATTTCCTGCCATCGCACTCTTGCACCCCGCACCCCCATTGAAATGCTGACTTGTGGTGTGGTAGCACTGCCCCAGACATGGCCATGCCAAGACGTTGGCAGAACGTCATCACAGCTCTCACCACCCGGCAAGCAAAATTCAAGAAACCCATGAGTTGTTGCACTGTCCTCAAATCAGTCTTCTTTTCACCAATCACCCTTAACTGGAAAGCCTGTATGTCCATCACCTTCCCTGGTGCAACCTGGCCAGCCACTGGACCGAGTCCAGTTCGATGCCCAGGAACGTCAATCTACAGCTGGGCCCAGCTGTTTTCTCTGGCACTAGGGGAACCCAAAGCACTGGGCCATGGGCTAAAACTGTTGTTACGCCTTCCCACAATCTCCTGAATTTCCTCTGCCGATGAATAAGAAATAATCCAGTTAATGAGAGACTTCCTGAGGACCACTTATTTTCATGAAAACCCACTTCCTTCCTCAACTTCTTTTCTCAATTTTGCTGCTACCACTTCGGGCCACTCTCTGGCCGATTTCAAATTTTCTGCCCACCTTCTTTAGCTAGAACCCTGATAACCCACCCGGAAACCTTCGGTTAATCCCCATTGAATCCTTAATACAGCTTCTCTGTCTGGGTACTTCAAGAGCCACAGACTGGTGGCCTCGATCTTAAATGGAGTAGAAGCCCTTTGGCCCAGCCTGTCCTCTGCCCTTAGTGGCCCAGCACTGCTCTGATGGCATGGCCACGGTAAAGCACTATGTGAACAGGTGTCTTCCCATAAATTTAGAGTATTCATGCTTACATTTGTAGGGATATCTTAAACAGAAACCCTTGTTGAAATTCCAACAGGCTTTTTGTGGTGCCTCCCCTTTGCTTAGGTGGTGGACCTCTATTTCCCGTACTAACATTACTTCCTCCCCTCCCAGCCTAGGTAGGCCGTGCTAGAAAAGACCAATACATCGCCGGCAGACCACTGGCTGTGTGCGTGGATGCAGACGACTGCGTGGATGGCATCCACTGCATCCACAGCTCCTGGTCTACTTCGCCCCATGGCTTATCCGGGTTGATACAGATTCTAGCCATAAACTCCTCATCATAACTTAAACACACAAACCCCCAGAAATGCACCTGGGCCTTCCTGATTATGTCCATGTATTTTAACAACGCTGTGCCCTGTTGAGGTGCTTTACGCAATAAATACTAGCGTATATTAGAAACGCTGAGGTCTCCATGTTGACTGGCACCCTGGGCCTCCTTGTGGATTCCTACTCCTCTTCTCCTCTTCTTTGGAGCCTTCTTTTACCGGGATCTCTCTATGTAAGAGCTTAAAGACATCCACATATTTGTGCCTCCAAATCCTGCCTCAGGTAAGTGGGAGCCTAACAGCATGGCCAGACCCATATATGGTAGCTTTTTGTGATGTTTGTCATCCCCTTTTTCCTCTTTCCCGTCTATCCCTTCTATTTTGTTGCTCTGGACACTTGCTACCACCAACCTCTTTCACCCAGCGTCATTTTCCCCTGGCGCCGGCGTCGCTGGTGTGCATGGCAGCACCCACGTGTCCTTTACCGATCCCTCTCCCACACCCACTGACCGGCAAGCTTTCTTCCGCCCCCCTTTTGGACCCCTGTCCCAAGCAGCCCACCAATCACCCTCACCTGTCAGGTTTGCTGGTGCTTCTCCGTCCTTTCATTTGGCGCCGATCTTCTTTGGATTGCCCAACCTCATCTTGCCTTTGGCTGCACTTGCCTCAGGCAAAACACCATGTTGTCTGGTTGCCTTTCCCCCACCGCCTGCAGCAGTGGTGTAACGAAACTTTAGGGGCCCCCCTGCAAGCTATGTGGAGGGGCCCCCTCCTGACCCATTCAGGAGCTCTCTGGCCAGAGCACTGTGCTGAACATAACTGCAGCATCATTCTCGCCACATCTGGGGCAATTTGCGCTTGTGTTGAGGTTCATGAGATTCACTTGTTTTAGTGTGATATATGCTCTGTGGAGGTCATAATATTGGATTAGTTTGAGACGTTCACTGCCTGGTACCGTTGAGATGTGTGAAGTATTTTTGTTGAGTCTGCGTCATTTATCTGAAGCGTGGCTCAATGGTTAGAGCGGCAGACCCTGATGCAGAGGTCTGGCCCGGGACCAGGCCTGTTAATTCTCGCCTCGGTGCTTAGTCTAATCATGGGTCCCACTGTGACTCTGGGCAATAGCTTGCTTAATCTCCACAACGGCCCCAGCAGCGCTTGGATGCCTGGCTTCACCTTGGGGGTGCCCAGGAGTGGACATTTCACAGGAAAGCCAGGATGGGTTCCACAGCGGTAGGAATACAGCGCTACGAGGCCTCTGGGTAGAAGTGCGCTATATAAATACTATACATTTACATTTACACATTTACACCCAAGGTTTGCTCCTACCAGTCTCTCACAATCTGCTAATGCACCATTGATATAAAGGCCGCCTGCTTGTATCAGCCCATCTCCAGCCAGTTTCTGATTCTGTTCCAGTTGCCGCTGTGTGGTATGGCAATCAGAGCCTGTAGCGGGACTTCCCTGACATCTGGCACACAGGTCTGCGTGAGCTGAAGAGCCCACTTTCAAACATATAGCAATGTTTTGATCAGAACCTCCCTCCCGGGCTTGCGTGGAAGGCCCTCCTGGGCTAGAAGTGGTCATGCCACCTCTCTATCCGCAGGGACCTCTGGGGTGTCATCCCTTTCAACCCCTCAATAGTGCTCTCGACAGCACCTCCCTCTCCCCCATTGCAACTGTGCAGCTAGATATTACAGCTTGAAATACAGTACTGCCAGACCCCCCTCGAGAAGGGTAGTTTTAGTTTCGCCAAAGCTGCCCATTTCTGTCCACTGCCCCATATAAGCTGGAGAAGTAACGCACCAATTGTCTGAAACACTGCCCTAGGGATTTCTATGGGGAGTGCCGTGAAGTGGTAGAGTAATCTGGGGAGGATTGCCGTCTTGATCAAGGCTATTCTGCCCATAACTGATAGTGGCAGTATCTAACTGCAGGGTAAACATAGTTTACCACAAATCCTTTTCCACGCAGGCAATTACAACACGGGCGTTACAATGACCGTGTTGTAACAACACATACCATTAACCGGCAAGTCTTTACAAAGCCTTGCGGAGGGGGCAGAAGGTGTAGGATTTAAAATCCAACACCTTCCCTACTGTTGAACATACTGAAGTTGGAATAGTAAATTATACTATCGCAACATCCAGCACCCCCCTAGAGCAAGTCGTTGTTATGCCTTGCGGGGTAATGGTATGCGTTATTATAACGCGGTCGTTGTAACAACCGCGTTGTAATTGCATGCAGGGAAAAAACATGCAGAGTAAACTGGCATATTCAACTACAGATCGTAGTCAAGCCACAGCCGTTACAACATATATGCTTTGCTGTGTGTGAATGATTCAGATGCCCAGTTAACCCTCAGTCCAGACAGTTTCACAAAGTGCTCCAGTCTCCAGTGCTCCAATCGTCCCCTGAACATTGGATGCTGCCCCCCTTGTGTAGAGTAACATATCATCGGCATTTAGGGACACATAGATGGGAGCCCCCTTAATCCTGAGACCATGGTAATGTCTACCCTGTCACTGTACATTAGCCAAAATGTCTAGTGCCATCACAAACAGCATTGGTTTCAGTGGACAACCCTGACTGGCACCTCGTCCCACTGTGTAGGTGTCAGGTGCAATGTGGCCTGTTTTCATTCAAGCTACTGGGTTCGCAAAAAGCAACTTGGCCCAACGGCAAAATTCGCTGCCGAGACCCATGCTCGACATCACTTTGCTTTCCATTTTACTTTTTAATTCCCCCACACACTACTAGTTGCTTCCTCCCACCCGTGACCTCCATGTTGCCTCCAGAAATCCCATGTTGCTTCAGTCCTCCCACCTCTTGGGCATGTTTTTGTATTTTCTGATACAAGTTGGATCGGCGACTAAAAAGGAAAAAATAGCAGCCACACTGTTTTTATGCTTGCGCATGAGTTTTGTGTGCGCGTACTACATTATGCAATAGGCTTTTTGTTTATTTAACCGTGCTACACAGCATCGGGATGCTGTACAGCACACTTAAGAAATGTCGAGAAAACAAATGGGCCCTAAAGGCGAGACTTTTTGGCTTTACCAGTACTTCTTAATGCAGGGCTTTTAAAACTAAGCCTTGCTGATGGCGCTACAAACTACCTTTCTGCCATTTCTACTTGGGTTAAACGACTCAATGTTATTATTTCAATGTTACCACGTTGTAGGATGGGAGGCTGAGTCGACTTTTAAACGTGTGACCTGCAGATCACAGCTGATGCCAAAGGCAGGTATTTCATTTACTGAATCATCTTGATAGCTGATGGTGAGATGTGCCAATATGTCACTGCTGTTCAAAACGTTAAGGCTTTTAATAATCTACCTGCTTGCCTTTAAATTAAATAAAGCACAACAAATGAACTATTTTTACTTATCTTTCAACTAAATCCACATACCTCTCTTTTCATTGGTCTCTTTCTATTTATCCGTATCTTTCTCTTAATCTTTCCCTATAAGGTTCCCAAGCTAAATCGCCTCATCACTCCTGCTCCCTATCTCACTTGCAGATTCCACCCCGCCCCTCCCCACAGTCACCAGTTCTCTCTTTGTCTCTCTCTATTCCTCACTATCTGATGTATTGGGTAAGGAAGTCGTATAAGCTGTTTCTCAATTAACTTACCTCTACACCTCTCATAAATGGCCTCTGTTTTACAGAGGGGCTGTTTATGTTTTTGCAGCGTATCTAATATCAGCAGGGTCTGTATCCTTTCTGTACAAATCAGCACTGTGCTGAGAGGGCCCCCTGGAGCTTGGGGCCCACCTGCACCGCGGGGGCTGCGGGGGCCTGTGTTACACCCCTGGCCTGCAGGTCTCACCATCACATCCTCATCATCTCGCAATTCTCCCTCCTCCAGCTCATCCCTCTTATCACCGTAGTCAAACGGCAACTCAGGCTCCAACTCTGCAGGCGTCCACAACGCCTCACGCACCGCTCTCTTCAAACCTTTTTCTTTATTAGCAAGTGCACCACTACATTCCTCCAAATGCCCAGCAGATGCCCAATCCCTCATTGAAGGGAAGGCTGCCGTAGACCCCCCTGCTGCTTCAAGCCGACATCTCGGGACCGTTTTGTGTCCTGCCACCCCCCCACCATCTTGCCTGCCACCACTGCCGGCTTGAAACTCCCCCAGGTTGCTCCAACCTGAGGGTTCCCCAGCACCATCAGGTTTCTCTGCCGTCAAGGCTGTCCCTGCCCCCATCTGGGGGTGACAACACTCCTCCACCCACACCCACTTGCCCTAGGACCCCCCCCCGCCCTGGCCTCCTGATTTGCCCAGGCCTCCTTCTCCGACATGGGAGTGGGGGGCCCTTCCCCTCCCTTGCCGCACAAAGTTCTTCCCACCTAGTTTCAGACTCTGGATGATCCTATGCTGCTCCCTGATCTTGTCCGCCAGGGACATACCCTCCCATCTGGGCAGAATAGGCAGGGGCTTTGGCCCCTGCATCCCCTCCCCCTGCCCTTGCAGTCTCATGTGCCTCATCTCCGGACCCCCCCGGGCCTTCTGCCCCAGCTCCCCAATGCTACTGTGGGGGCCTAGGAGTTGGCCACCACTTAAGATCAATGGGAGACTCCTCCCAGTGACCAACATCATGTTTCTGTCCCAGACTTAGCAGGGGTACATTCACGGCCTACATTGTGCCTGACCCCCCCCCCCTCTACCCTCCAGCCTCCTTGCTCAAAGATTTTCAACTTCCAGCCCCAGCACATTGCCAGGCTGGCTCAGCAGCACCCCGCCCCCTCCCACCGCTCCCAACTGACTTGGGCACCTCCCTATCGGCAGAACGCTGCCCCCTGGCCTTCCCTCTTCCTGTTGGAGCATGCAGGGTGCAGCCGCGGTCTCGCTGAGTCGCGCAGGCTGGATCAAACGCCTGCCCCTGCACTTCGCGGGCTCCTTCCTGGCCATCCCCACCCACTGCCCGACGTACCTCTGGGTCCCGGTGGTGGCTCATCCAAACACGCCATCACCGCAGCGGCAACTCCAGCTGATGTCGACCGCGTGGTGCGGGCCAACCCGACCCACGCTTGGTCGAGCACGCCGGGTCGTAAGAGATCTTCCGGGCTGCGTGACCCAACACGAGTATTGTCGACCAGATGGCCTCCGCACCGGTAGCAGTCATCAGGATACAACAGGTGAGGCTCTCTACACTCCAGGAGACTCACTATTCAGTGCCCTAAACAATTACCCAACCAAACGGCCGATTGGCTCAAATGCACCTTCAGGGCCTAACTCCCTCAATAACCTACACTCCCAAAAATTATCCCAACCCTCCCCAATGGTTCTGGGTGCAGGAAGAGGAAGAGCCTTCCTCCCCTGCCCCCTTGTACTCCCTCTAACACTCTGACCCTGACAGCTTGTCCTTCCTGTCATTACTGCTCGAACACCCTGGGGGAAGACTGGTCTGCGACCTTACTTCCCCCGGGGCTGGCATTGGTCTCTACAACACACCACTGGCCAGGATCAGAGCCGATGGTCGGGCTCGCTCCCAGCACCCTAAGCAGGCACGTCTGCCATCTTGACTGGCTTGGCCATGCTTCCACAAGCTTAGTATTGATATATCTTCAGTTTGCTATTGAACTGTTTCAGAATAACCTCTTCCCAACAATCTCCTTCATCTGTTGCAATTGAACTGTTTGAGTGTAATCTGTTTCCCATCTTCCCTTTCATCTGTGTTGTAATAATTTACTTTTAGCAATTGAACAGTTTTCTGTGTTGTAAAATGTGTCCCTCGCTGCTAAGATTATCAGGACGGGGAGGGGGAGATTAGGGGGCATATTACCAACAAGTAGCGATATTTATCGCTAAATAGACTTAGCGACAGTTTTTTTTATCGCTGAGCATCGCCGGAATTTATCGCTGAGATAACGTGCTATTAGCAACGTTTATCTCCAAAGCGATACATTTTCCGGCAATAGCGGCGAAATGCGTGAATATCGCTAAGAATACAGCGATATTCTCGCATTAGCAACAAAATGCTCTTAGCCATGTTATCCACCTCCCATTGCATAACATGGCTAAGAACTGGTCTGGGCAGGCGTTAGTATTTGGAGATATTCGCGCTTAGCGCGAATATTTCCATCGCTACGTCGGCCTTGCTAATAGGCGATAGCGATGTTAGCGACTGTTTTCATTCGCTAACAGTTTGGAGACGCCCACTTTGCTGTGAATATTCTATGTGTACCTCTGGACAAGCGCTTAGAGACCCCTGGGTGATAAGGCGCTATACAAATCGAAATAAATAAATATCGCTAACATGCAAAGCGGGCCCCAAACAGTTCGCTATCACCTAAAAGCTGTCGCTAACTGCTGTTAGCGACAGCTTGCTAATAGGGCGATAGAATTATCGCCGCTTAGCGGCCAAAAGCGGCCGCTAAAGCGGCGAAAATTCCCTATCGCCACCCTTGATAATATGCCCCTAGGTTATATCTGAATTGTAAAGGGGGAAGAAGTGTAGTACCTAGGATACCAAATTGACTCTGTATCATAAGTTCTAAATGAGGAGGTTGGTAGAGTCAGATGTAACTAGAAAGTGACGGAACAGCTAAGCATCCAGGTGGCTGACGCGTTAAACTACTCAGAACCTAAATAAAGAGATTAGAAACACATCCGTTTTTCGGAGTAACTTTTTCACAGTCTACATCTACAATATGATCTTACAGTTTCTAGCAGTAGCTCTGAGGTAATAAATTCTGTCTTAATAGCCTCCACAAGGGTATGGAGATTTAGAAATCATGCTACTGGAAGAATATTTTCATCTAAAACTGGTGAACTCCAGCTAGGCAAAGATATGGGCCCATATGTAGGTCGAAATCTATCTATGTGGACATCTTCACATGTAGATTTGCGTTCAAGAACCTCGCTCATAGTGTTAACGGCATTTTACAGTCATCTAAGTAATAAGTGAAAATATTAATGCTTGTATTTTTGTTCATTTTGAAAAACTATAGTGTTTCGTTAAAGAGTGATGTTTTTATAGGAGAGGTCGTGCAATTACTGAATGCCAAATGCTGAGATGAAAAGCAAAATTGTCTAATTAATTGCAACATACTTTCTTTAATCATTCCACTTTTTCGTGCCTCACTAATGATTGGAACTCTTGAAAACATACTCGGCAAATTATAGAATATATAAGTCCAACATCATTTATTAGGACATTTAAGCGATGATTATTATAAATGTTATGTTTACAATTCTGCTCCTCTGAATATGATTTTATTCTGATGTTCCGAGAGTATGTTACAAGTATATATATAAATGAATAAATATTTTTATTTATGTGTTTGGCTATTCAGATAAAAATGTTTATTCACTAGCAGGTGAACCCCTGAAACCGACTCTTCCTACCTTTATGCGTTTCTGACTTTTCCTTCCATAGGATTGCGTTGTGAGTAAAGGCGCACAACTTTAAAACGTTACTTACCTGTACGAATTGTTATTGAAAACAGTACTTACCTTTGAACGAAAATCTTGCTTTTGAAACGGATGTTATTTTTCTAATTTGTTCTCGGATTTATTATTTTGGCGCGTGTCTCATTTACTTCCTCTGCGAGTACAACAAATGAGTCCCTGAAAAACTGCTTTTGCCCTGCCACACTAACTCCAGCTTACCAGAACAGCCCACTGGGGGCTGCCACATTGCCACGCAGCCATGCCATGCTGAGTGAGACACACGGGACTCCATTTCCCAGAGTCCACGGGGGCGCACACTCGCAGCGCCATCATTCTGCGCCAGGAGGCGCTACGAATCCCCTGTAGGGCTCCCGCAGCGCGGGTCCCTGAAAAACTGCTTTTGCCCTGCCACGCTAGCTCCAGCTTACCGGAACAGCCCACGGGGGGCTGCCATACTGCCACGCTGCCACACCACGCTGAGTGAGATGCCCGGGACTCCATTTCCCAGAGTCCCCCGGAGCGTACACTAGCTGCATCATCCTTCTGCACCAGGAGGCGCTACAAATCCCCTGTAGGGCTCCCGCAGCGGGGGACGCGCGCGGGCGTGCCCGGGGCAAAGCCTGGGCCAAGGGCAGGCCCGTCCGCGCCCGTACGGCCAGGTAGAGGCGGGGCCACACCACTTGATTCTTGGCTTTGGCCTCACATTTGCAGCTTGAGACGTCAAATGGCGGTAAATCAGGGCCCATGGGGCACAAAGCTCATAGCACCAAAAATACAGGGGACATCAACGCTTAATGGATACTTGATACGAGCAACGAAGTCAATAGAGAAGGAGATACTAACGGCGGAAAGAAGATTATCAATAGAAGGTGGCCGAGTAATCAATACTACCCCAGAGGAAAGAGGTACTTTTAACACTATAGAGGTCACTATTGGTAATGAATTAGTGAACAAATCCCCACCACTTTCTATATTGGTTCCGGAGTCATCACATAGCCAGGGGTCCCAAGAACTTGTGTCTGCTCATTCAGAGAATGCTATGGACCCGAAAAAAAGAAGAAAGGCTACACATCCTGAATCATTCACCTTTACCAATACAAAATCAAAGCAAAACAGGTAAGGCCCAAGTGTGGCCTCCGGGGAGGGGCCTCAAACCCGGAGCAAGCGCATTGACAATGCAAAGGACCCTGAGTCTCCCCTTCCCAACACACCTGTGACACTATTAAGCCTTCTAGAAGAATCCCTGGCTAGAACTCTCTGCCCTTTAATATTGAGATTGGGAAAATTAGAGGCTGACATTAAATTATTGCTAAATACAGTAACAGAGATAAGGATGGGAATGGACGGGGAAGGGAGGGTCGGTCTCAAAAGGAATGCGGGTGTAGAAGATACACTATTAAAACATCATGACCTTCTCAATCAGAGAATGGAAACCAGGGATCAAAATAACAGTCATTTGGAAATGCACAATGGTGTTAGGACTGGAACGGAAATAGCACCTGTACTAAAGAACACCCAGAAACGGGCAATAGGTTAGAATACCCAATAGGGGATAGGGGAAATAATATTTTACCCACTGCCCTAGGAGAGAGGGAGGAAACCAATCCACCAGCAGGGAAACCCCTACCAGCCAACCTGGAATCTAGTTTAGCTAGAGGCGATGAAAAAGTTACACTCCACCTCCCACCTGAATGTTCCGCGTACGCACTAGTGCTAGCTGACATCCCGTCACTTAGAGAAAATCAAAGCGAATCCTATGCGGGGCTTAAGAACAAGGTGTGCCATTGGCTGGCCCAAAAGGTGGACTTATCAAATGCTCATTTTAGAGACATCCTATTTGTAAGAAGGGTTGGGTGGGTTGGTCCTATGCAAAAAAACAATAAGGGAGATTGTATTGTAATTAATTGCAGATCTCGATCGCTAGCATACTGGCTGTCTGACCGGGGCTTGACATTAGCAAATCGAAGCCCAGGGCAAGGTCCCAAATTACTCCCATTGGCCCACTTTTACAGGAACCTAGTACCCTATGAGGGGGCACCGATGATGAGGCGGAATCACCCCTTGTACGAAGTCACTAATACAGGGCATGTGGCCTTAGAAGTCAGAAATAGGTACCAGCCACTCTCAGGCCTAGACAATCTAGATTGACTCAGTGGAGTTACTAGAGAGTTGCCAAGTGAAGATAAGGGAATCACTGTGATAAATGGGGTATAGCCAAATGAAAGGGTAAAAGATAATTTACACTGTCCTGGTATAATTGTCCAGCCTAATATGCTTCCCGAAGGTGGGGGAAACTATCTGAATAATAGAATTCCCTAGATAAATAATGTAGACTCTGGTGACTTAACAATCCTGTCTTGGAATGTGGCGGGCATAAACTCTAAGCTCAGCGATCCTGAATGGGGTGCTTTCATTGATAAGTATCATATATGCTTACTTCAGGAGACTTGGGCCGTAGAGAAAGTGTATAAGTTCGACTTTACTACCTTTAGTATTGAGGTAAAGAAGGGACCAATGGGCCGCCCAGCAGGGGGCTTACTGATGTGGGTGAAAAACTCGCTGATAGGGAAGATCAAGAGCTTTAACCTTGGTTGTGAAGATATACTTGGGATGAAACTATCTCTCCCAAATGGGGGTGTCTCCCTGAAGATCATAAATGTATACAACCGGTTGAGCTCCCCACATAGGCCCTCTGAAACTCTGACACTTCTGGGGAATCATCTTGATTTAGCAAGAGGGAGGCATCGACTAATTATTGCCAGTGACTTAAACATCACCTTTGAGCCCGTGGATTATATCCAGGAACTCACCGAAGAGGGGGACGAAGCACAAGGAATCCCAAAACTAGAAATTCCACCAAAAAAAAAGTGTACCAGGGCAGCCCAGCAAGTAAACTCTCTGATTATAAACCACGAGCTACGATCATGTAATGGAAGGACTGACTCAGACAAGAGAGCTGAGTTTACTTTTAAGAGAGGTGTATCTAAATCCAGAATCGACTATTTCTTAGTCGATATAGAACTCTGAGGAAAAATCAAAGATATGATGGTTATTGACAGGAATGACAGTGACCACAACTCCCTATTCTTAGCAATGCACAACATGTTTGACTACCATGCTCCGACATTAAAAAACAATGTCCCAGTGATTACAAGCAACAACGAGAGAAGTGTTAAATGGCAGTTGGTTCTCTTAGACCAAACAGCCCTTCCAGAAATTTACAAAAGGGTAGAGCGAGCTTTAGTGGAACTAGCCCCAATAAATGAGAACAGAGCTGACACTTTGCAAGTCTTTAGGGAATTAAATGATGCCATAAAACCCTTCTTTTGTAAAATAAATGATAATATTCTCCCTCACAAACACACTAAACCATGGTACCACCAATCATGTAGGCGGGCTAAGGAAATTCTCATGAAGGCGGTAAAGACCGAATCCCCAGATAATATTAGAGCATGCAGGAAAAATTAAATCTGTAACCAGAAAAATGCCAGAAAAGACTGGGAGGCTGATAAATGGAGAGATCTTGTGGAAGCCTCACAGATGAGGAATAGTCACAAATTCTGGCACCTAATGACCAAAGGCTCTAGTAGCCTGAAAATAGAAAATAGTTTCCACCTGCAGCCCGAAATCCTGGAGGAATAATTTGGGAGTTTATATGCAGCCCTGGGGGGGAAGTAACAGATGCACTGGAAGCCCTGCTCCCCCCGCCCTTAATGGAGGATATATCCATTACTGTTGAGGAGACCACTTTGGCCATAAATTCAATCCAGAAAGGGAAGGCCCTGGTTTGGACACACTGCCCGGAGATATGTATAGAGCAGAGCCTGAAATATGGGGGGTATTATTAACTGGAGTTTTCAACGCCATCTTGGAAGGTGAGAGGTCCCACCTTCCTGGAAGGGCGCTGAAATCATCCCCATCTTTAGAAAAGGAGAAAAGGGCTCCCCCGAAAATTATAGACCCATTAGTCTCATTGATGTCTCCCAAAAAATCTTTGGGAAGGTCATACTAGTCAGAATCCAACAATGGATGGAGAACAACCATGTACTCTCTGACCTTCAGGTGGGCTTCAGGGAGTCCACGAGCACAATGGATCAGGTCCTCAGATTCCTCATGATAATCTGGAAGGAAGTGGTCATTAATAGAGGTCACCTGTACGTTGTGTCCGTAGACTTAAAAACAGCTTTCAATTCCATCAATAGAACCCAACTGTGGTCCGTCTTGAGAGATATGGGTCTACCACCATACCTGCTTAACATCTTGGTTTGCTTGCACGTAAAAAACTTTGCAAAGGTTAGATGGAACACGAATGGTGGACTCACGGGCAACATAAATATCCAAAAAGGTGTCCGCCAGGGATGCGTCCTGGCCCCTACTCTATTGTTATGTTATATGTATATTTATAACGCGCACTGCTAGTCGAGACTGTCCTGGCGCGGGAAGGGTTCTGAATTACAGCTGAGAATAAGCAGATGGTCTACCAGGTTTGACTGAAGAGGTGCGTTTTCAGATTTTTTTTGAAGTGTGTAAGATTGGTTGTGTATCTTAGGTGATCGGGAAGATTGTTCCACAGCTGGGCAGCCCTCACCACCAGAGATTTACCCCCAAGGCGAGCTCGCTTGAATCTGGGGGTAACTAAATGTCGCAGAGTGGCCGATCTTAATTGGCGGGCAGGGCAATAGAACGCAAATCTGTCTCTTAAATAGGATGGACTGGGGCCATGTAGGGCTTTAAAGGCCAGTGTCAGGATCTTAAAGCGAACTCTAAGGGCCACCGGAAGCCAGTGTAGCTCAGCGAGTTGCTTACGGACACAGACTCCTGGGAATGTTAAAAAGGAGACGCACTGTCGCGTTCTGGACCACCTGCAATTTGTGAAGCAAAAAGTCAGGTGCGCCACCATATAGAGCGTTGGCATAGTCCAGCCGCGACAGGATAAGTGCCCTGGCCACTGTTTCTTTGGCCTCCTTGGGGAGAAGAGGAAAGAACTTCCGGAGAGTGGTAAGGGTCCCGTAGCATGTTCCAGCCAGGCGAGAAATTTGATCTCGAAAGCAAAGGTCGGCTCCAAACCAAACCCCTAAGTTCTTAGCAACCCCACTATATTCCGAAGGGCAAGGTAGTTCCTTGGGCCAGATAGATTCCTTAAAAGATGCCGGAAAGTGCCCGTACAAAAGGATCTCTGTCTTATCTTCGTTACACTTAAGACAGGCCCGGGCCAGCCAGGCAAACACTGAAGTCAGACACTGCTGGACTCCTTCTGTACCAAGGTTGTTCTTGTCCCAAGTGAAGAGAAGTTGGGTGTCGTCGGCATAAGCCATTGTTTTAGCACCCAAGTTCTCTGCGAGGTAGACAAGGGGGGTCAGATAAACATTAAAAAGTAGGGGGCTCAAAGTCGACCCTTGTGGAACTCCAGTGTCAACCCTTCTGTTCGAGGAGCAGTAAGGGGGAAGCCAGATTTGCTGGGATCTGCCTGTGAGAAAGGACTTGACCCATCCAAGAGCCGCGCCCGTGATGCCTATATCCTCTAAGCTAGAGAGGAGCTGGACGTGGGGAACCGTGTCAAATGCGGCAGAGAGGTCCAATAAAATTAGAGCCGCTCTGCCGCCCCCGTCCAGACACTCCCTTATGGCCTCGGTGACATCCACGAGCGCGGTTTCCGTGCTGAATGAAGAGCGGAATCCAGACTGGGCAGGATGTAAGGCCCCTGTGGATTCCACAAATTCATCCAGCTGACGGAAAACAGCCTTTTCACAAACCTTGGCTAGGGCCGGGAGTAGGAAAATGGGCCTATAATTAGAGGTAATCTGAGGGTCTGCTGAAGGTTTTTTGATCAGTGGGAGGAGTTTCGCTTGACCAAATCAGTTACTGTGGAAGCAATAGCCTCCGCCACACCACTCAAAACTCTAGCGGGACAGGGATCCGCAGGAGACCCCGATTTCAGTGCTTTGAGGATAATCAAAACATCCTTCTCCTCGACTATTTTAAAAGAGCTCAAAGTGTCTTTCTGTTTTATTTCAGTTGGTAAAGCAGAATGTCGAAGAGGGTCATCCTGAACTCGAGTCCCCTGATTAGATATGGGGCAACCAGAGTCGGAAGGCCTCAGGCTCTCTTGAATCTTCTCGATTTTTTCTATAAAAAAGGTGGACAGTTCCTCACACCAACCTTCAGATAAAGCGGCTGCCTGGGTTTCTGCCACTGGAGATGTAAAACTTTTTACAATCGAGAATATTTCTTTACTGTTATTTTTGGCCTTTTTAATCCTGTCTGCATAGTAGTCTCCCTTTGCTTTCTTAATTGCAGCATAATAGTCTCTTTGCATCTCTCGAAGTCTCGCCTTGGCAAGTGGGCAGTACTCTTACCTCCATACTCATTCCTGCCCCTTACAACCTATTTTTAGGATTTTAAGATTTTCCGTATACTAAGGGGCGGTAGGAACGGCTCTAGGCCGTATTGGTCTTTTTGGCTGTGGGAGCAAGCTAACCGAAGACCTAATCCAAGACGAGAAAGTCTCTACCGCTTCTTCTAAGTTACTGGCCTTGTCCGGAAGAGTATGGGTCAAGGATGCTGCTAATGCTGGAATGCTGATTTTCTGGGGAAAAGGGACCGGTTGTTTTTTTGCCAAGGTGCAAGTTTTATCAATCTTCCAGGTGAAACCTACCAAATAGTGGTCTGACCATATAACTGGACGGGGAGTGTCAGATATAATACTAAAATTAGTATAGACAAGATCAAGACAATGTCCTCCAGTATGAGTAGCGACTTGATCCTGTGTCTTAAGATGTGCTAAAGTGCAAAGTTCACCCAGGTCTCTAGTCCCCGGGGCTGTGGCCACATCCATGTGGATATTAAAGTCCCCCAAGAGCAGAAACCTGGGAAATCTCAGCGCTCTCTGGGCTACCAGCTCCTCCAGAGATTTGATGAAGGAACCTAGGGGGCCCGGAGGGCGATAGATCAGCAGGCCACCCAAGGTGAACTGAGCCGACAGGGCAATCGAGAATTCCAGTGCTTCCCATCCTCTATGGCATCTGAGTGTTCCATTATCAGTGACCATTTATCCCTATAAATCACTGCTAGTCCTCCACCTTTGCCCGAGCTGCGATCTAACCTACTTATCTTATAGCCCCTAGGTATCGCCAGCTCTATCGTAGGTGCACAAAAAGGTGTGAAGCCACGTCTCTGTGACAAATAAGAGGTCAAGCGAGTTATCAGTTATCAACTCGCGGACCTCCTCTGAATGTTTAACGAGGGAACGTGCATTAATGAGGGCAGCACATACTCTAGAGTCAGTGTCACCTTTATCCGATGGGGTCGGGGTGGAGAGGGATATATCCAATTGAAAATGACATACAGGGCATGACCCCTCAAAATAGTGGTGAGCTTCCCTTAGTCCGTGATGACGGCACGGATTTATATTCAGGGATAGAAGTTGATCTCTACTATATTTGATGGGGGATTGTCCCTGGTGGTGCCCTGAACGAATAGAGCCTCTGGCCCTGTGCGCTGCCGGGGCGCGGACGGGCGCAGACGGGCTTACCTTTGGCGCACCTTCGGCGCACCATCGACGCGCCCGCTGCGCCCGTCTGCTGCGCTCCCGGAAACACATATATATGCCCTACTTCCCGAGAAGCGCTAGACCGCTAACTCCGGTCAGGCTTTAGGGACCACTCCGCCCAAGATGGCGCCTCGCCCTCCACTCAAACAGCACAGTCAGCTGCGGTGGACCGGGGCGAGGGAGGCCACAGGAGGAACTGAAATGGGCAACAAATGCAGTGAGGAATACAAGAATTAAAAACGGTGCTCAGACATGGTAAGTGACGTTTTTTAAAAATGAATTAGGCGCCAGCATCTAAATCATGCGTGCGCTCACAGATTCGCCTGACAAGCTTGTTGCTGTAAATTGCGAGCTCAGAGATGGGAAGTCCGCTCACACTGTCACAGAATCCCACCAACAAACCCCAGGCGCTGCCACCAACCTGAGTGTTCGCAGTGAGCTCTGCGCTTCTTGTCTTTTTATGCCCTGCCTCCCGAGAAGCCTAGACCCCTAACTCCGGTCAGGCTTTAGGGACCACTCCGCCCAAGATGGCGCCTCGCCCTTCACTCAAACAGCACAGTCAGCTGCGGTGGACCGGGGCGAGGGAGGCCACAGGATGAACTGAAATGGGCAACAAATGCAGTGAGGAATACGAGAATTAAAAACGGTGCTCAGACATGGTAAGTGACGTTTTTTTTAAATGAATTAGGCGCCAGCATCTAAATCATGCGTGCGCTCACAGATTCGCCTGACAAGCTTGTTGCTGTAAATTGTGAGCTCAGAGATGGGAAGTCCACTCACACTGTCACAGAATCCCACCAACAAACCCCAGGCGCTGCCACCAACCTGAGTGTTCGCAGTGAGCTCTGCGCTTCTTGTCTTTTTATGCCCTGCCTCCCGAGAAGCGCTAGACCGCTAACTCCGGTCAGGCTTTAGGGACCACTCCGCCCAAGATGGTGCCTCGCCCTCCACTCAAACAGCACAGTCAGCTGCGGTGGACCGGGGCGAGGGAGGCCACAGGAGGAACTGAAATGGGCAACAAATGTAGTGAGGAATACGAGAATTAAAAACGGTGCTCAGACATGGTAAGTGACGTTTTTTAAAAATGAATTAGGCGCCAGCATCTAAATCATGCGTGCGCTCACAGATTCGCCTGACAAGCTGTTGCTGTAAATTGCGAGCTCAGAGATGGGAAGTCCGCTCACACTGTCACAGAATCCCACCAACAAACCCCAGGCGCTGCCACCAACCTGAGTGTTCGCTATTCACACTTTTTGTGAATGGAATTATAGATGAGCTCTTTAATTGCGATGGAGATCCTCCTAAAATGGCAGGCAGAACTGTCCCCTGTTTGCTATTCGCGGATGACACCTTATTGATTGCAAAAATGCCAAGAGGAATCCAGAACCTCCTCTATAGATTTGAGGGGGCCTGTAACTGGAGGGGGCTTGTAATCAACTATTGTAAGACCAAATACATGGTGTTTAATTCCAATAAACAACGCAAGGGAACGTTGCGTCTCATCTCCCAAAGCCTAGAGGGGGTAAAATCCTTTGACTATCTCGGGGTCGAATAAATGAAAATTTAGCTTGGTCGGACCAAATAGAAAAGAGCACTCTAACACTCCAACATATAGATAGTGCAATAAACAAGAGGGTCAAAGTTTCCCCATACAGACCAAAATCCCGATTGATAGAACTCCATAGAGCAAAAGGGTTGGGTGCAGCGCTCTATGGAGCGAAACTTTGGGGCTTAGAAAACCTAAAAGGTCTAGTTCTTGCAGAAAATAGATTCATCAGGATAATTTTGAATTTATCCATGAACACCCCTCTTTTACCCTTGAGATTGGACCTTGGCCTTAGATCCATTGCCCATTTCGCCATCCTGAAGTTATTAACCTTTTGGATCAGGATCTGGGTTAATAACTCTCAAGTCCCTCTTAGAAGCGGTTTCTCAGAGCTGATTGCCCTCCACAAAATGAGTGGGCGTGTTAAATGGCTAGGAGAGATCAGAGATTGGTTCCACAAACTGAGGGGCCGATTAGGATCGCGGACAGACTTGAGTCCGTCCGCGACCCATGAGGAGGAGAGAACGTCCGCAGGGGCTGCGGCGTTCCCTCCGAGCAGAGTAGGATGTGACCGCCAGGGTGGCGGTCACATCCTCTATCTTTAACATTGCGGCGGATGCAGCTTCAAGCTGCACCCGCCGCAATGTTAAAAATGCATGCATCGCATTTGCGTGCACAAAGCAGCAGGCACTGCGCAGTGCCTGCCACTTTGTGCATGCAAATGCAGGGGGGTACCATAGGTACCCCCCATGTGCACCCCCACCCCCCTTTCACCCAGGGGGCCCACAAGGGGCCCCCGAAGTGAAAGTCTGTATGCTTTTCCACGGCGAAAAAGCAGCCGCGGAAAAGCATGTATTCACCACCATCCTAATATGGCTGGCGGTGTCTGATAGACACCGCCAGCTATGTTAGAGCTTTTCCGCCGCGGTCGGAAGGCGACCGCGGCGGAAAAGCTGCGGACGGAATTCAAGACCCACCAGCCATCCTAATTTGGTGGTGGGTCTTTGGAGGCTCCGCAGCAGTTTTTCCGCATCCTCCGGGCCGGCGGTGGCTTCCGCCGGCCCGGAGGATGCGGAATTACCGCAATCATAATTGGCCCCTTAGTTTGGGTTTTATCTGGGATTGCCCAGAAGGCTTTAAGAAAGGCATGGTGTCCATACTGAAAAAGAGGGTGTGGGATTACCAAGACCAGTGCACTTTGAATTTGAATACCCATGGCACACTGACCTCTGCTTTTTCCCGAAATAAAACCTAGCCATAGTTTTGAAGTGTTCCTTGATGAGGTTGAACCACCCCAGGCGAGAATGCTGTTTTTACAATTCAGATACGGCACTCTGCCTTTTCCGTATGTCTATTACATTTCTCATCTCTTAGCAGGGAGCTATCTGCTAACATCGAACGTTATTATTTGGGCGTTTTCCATTTTTTCTCACACTTCCTTTTATATTCCAAAGGGAATTGAAAATAGGGACAGATACCGCGATGCAGTGTGCATTGTTCGCTCTTTGTCGTGTTTATCGGCTGCAGCCTGTGAATTCTGTAGGGAAAGAAAGCTGGCACGCGCTTCTCTTAGATGGAAGGCTAAAGGTGTTAAATTGAGATTATGTTATACCATTTTCACTCCCTTTTTCCTGGGGCAAGTTTATGCACAGACTATTATTCTATCACAATAAGCACTGTCAGAAATTGGAAGCAGCAATTTCGTTGTTTTTTTTCTCTAAATCTGAGCTACAAATTTCCTTTTTAATGTAATTCTTTGTGCATGCAGAGGTATTATGTAAATTTCAGTGTTTAGAGATAGGAAAACGGATGTTCTCTGAGTCCATCAAGCTGTTTCTAGTATCAGCTCTTTTCTTTGTGGAAATCGTTTTGAAGCAACGTGGAAAATTATATTCAAAAAGCCATTCTCAGATTTTGGCATTATGGCTTTTACGTGGTCAGGATCGTTTTACACCTTAGTTTCTTGATTGTTAAGTCTGGTTAGTCTCGTGATCAATTCCCAAGAGGTTCCACGCATGGCCGAAGAACAGGCAATGAGAAGGGCTCTATATAATGTATTTTTGGCTGAAAGTCGCTATAATTTACAGTAGACCACTGGCGCGCAGTTCCAAGAAGACGTTTATCATATTTTTACCAATGACTCAAATTTAGATGCTTTTATCATAACATTTATAATCTGCCAAATAGTGTATCGTGTATGAACTGTACTCCTTCTGTCATGCCTGTATAACATATGTCTTCATGTGAACTTGAATACACACGGAAATACTTTGGGCCAATCTTTGCCAAGGGACTGATTCTGCCTCTCATAGTTTCACTGGAGTAACATGGATTTGTTTTGCTAAGAATCTCTGTTAAAAATTGCAGCCTGAAGAAGACTGCTAGTATATGAAAAGCGTAGAAACGCTTCCAGTAAAGTGTGACTGGTGCCCTCTGAGGGGGTGAGAGTGCTTCTGGGAGTGTGCGATTGTTCACCTTTGAAGAGTGTGAGAGTGCTGTTGGTATTTAGGGTGTTTTACTTTTCTAAAATAAAAGCTTTACATGGCTGGAATACTGCTATGCAGCTATTTCATGACGGATGAATCATACTCTTGAAAGAATGCCTCAGCAATCCTTCCCATGTGGAACCTCAACTTGTAAACCTAGTTGGAATGCTTTCCCCTACGGCCCGCCCAAAATTTGGTCCATTTCTTTCTTTTCAAGAACGCTTACCAGTGAAAATTGATGGGCGAGCCTCACTCACAAACCCTTCTGAAAGGCTCATCACCTACCCCCCATGTTGCCAAGGATCCAGTAACACAAATGACAAAAGTCATATCCTCCTCCTCTCAAACTCCTTAGTAGTCACAACACTCACACTATGCTCTGGGACTCTGCCCCTGTCTTCACACGACCAGCTCCACAGGAGTTTTTAGTAGTGAAGACATGCCAGCTCCTCTGTGTCCGTACACAAATAATGCTCTTGTGTAGCAAAGTATCTTTGCAAGAACAGGTCACATGTGTGATACAGTGAGCTTGACAGAGACAGCAGGCTCACCCCAGGCAAGATAACTATACTGTATGCTTATTGAAGAACATGCATTAAAAACCATAATACTCTCTCCCCAGACAAACCAGCTTAGTGCGGTACAGACCACAAGCACCACTGTCATTGCCTTCTGGGTTGGAGGGGGGAGCTCTGGAGGAATCATGGCAGCAGTCAGAACAATAGATAGCATGACCACCGTAAGGGGGGGCAAGGAGCACAACACATCCGCTCTGTCCTTGGTTACTGTAACACATCCTACCATGCTGTGGCATTACATTTGGACCAGGCAGCCATGATTGGTTGTGTCTGGAAAAGTGATCAATAATTCTGCAGTTGCATGTGGAAATCGGGTACTAATCCAATGGGGGCAGAGCAATCAGGGGTTACTGGGATTAAATTGTGACAGCTGGAGTCTTTTACTCCTAGTGCCATGAAGCAACCTAATAATTGAAGCTAAACTGAGTCCATGTATAACCCTTTAGCCACTGACCTCCAGGGCAGTGTGGCTGGTCAGTAGAAACCTTACTCAGAGAGTTGATGCCGGTTACAACTCAGAACTCGTCAGCGCACGGTAATGCTTCTTAAATGAATGGCTAGCCAGTGCCTTAAAAAGAAAACAAAGAGTACTTCAACTCACAGAAAACTAAATACTTGTGATAACATTTCAAAAGTACACGACGAAAAACAAACCTCTGCCACCCTTCCTAAACTAGTGATCTGTGTAAGAAGACTCTCAGCTAAACAATGTAAAGCACATTGCTCTGAATTTTGCTCCAGCATTCACAGTGTAAAACACCTTCCTATCTTATTTATCACAGATTTTGCAATACAAAACCCTTTCTAATTATATTTCTCAGAGAGCTCACATTGGACAACCCATCCTGTTATATATTACAATGGATTCACAATGGAAAGCATCTTCCTACAGTATAGGGCATGGAATTGCACCATACAGTGCCTTTTCCTAAGGTACTTAACAGCGAGTCTGCACTAACTATGTCTCTATCATTTCTGACCATTGGAACCTCTTAATAGGCATGCTAACACCTCTGCTGCCAAATCAAATGGCAATAAACAAGAAGATCAACAAAGGGGTGGAGTTATAACTCTGGGACCCGCCTTACTATTTGACCCAAGATGAGCACCAAGGATGCCCATTTTGTAGCGAAGCAGAGCAATCCAAAGCTTATGCAGGTAGGTGGTGGTGTCGGCTAGAAACTCGGAACTTTCCAAAGCATTCAATAAAACCAAAACAGAAAAGGTACCCTAATTCACACACAACTGGTAAACATAAAATTAAACATGTACACAATGAAAACTGGGCCTCTGTAGCCCCTGCAGAACTAAAGAATTGTATAAAAAGGTCTATCATTGTATTACAATATAAAAACCGTTTCTACTGAGTTTGTCACAGAGTTTACAATGTAAAATCTCTGCCTATTGTGTTTGTCGAAGGGTTCGCAGTGTACAACCACTTCCTATTGCAATTGTTAGATATTTCAATTACAGAACCCTATTCCTATTACATTTATCTGAGAGTGAGAAGGAAGTGTAAAGCCATTTCCTATTGTATTTGTCAGAGATTCACAAAATAAAACCGATTTCTACTTTATTTGCCACAGGGTTGCTCGATACAAAGGATCATCCCACTTCATTCAATTAGGTAGTTGTGGTATCTCCCATTCACCGTGCTCCCCACTTGTCACAGTGCTGCGCGTAGTGGAACGTCTCGTAGTGACATCACTTAGAATGTCACCACGACCAACATTCCAGGACGAGCGCCGCTGTGTGTGTTCAGGCTGTCACCCGCTCATGTACGGAGCTGTGGCTGAGGTCGTTTTGTCTATTATCTTTACGGACCAAATAAAGATACCTTTTCACCCCTTCCCTGTGGTAGTCATCATTGGAACCAATGTTACACTGGCGACGAGGGTCTACCCTGGACGACGACCTCAACACGCAAGTCGGAAGGAGGACGATGAAGAAACTCTGACGATCCCTGTGGCATGCATCGAGGACAGCGGACAGGCGAGACTATCGGTCTGCTACCTGTGGACCATACTTATGATAAATACCCGGACAGAGGCATTCATCTCTACCGATGCTTATTCTTCTTACTGCGGCAACGAAAATATAAACTTATATAGTCTCGACTATGCTAAAAGGTTAATATTTTGCACAGTCCTTCATGCTGACTATTTAGCTCGCCCCCCCACGAATCCCTCTACTTGGAAGAAGATACTATGTGCCTTGTTGTTTATAACTTTGGTCCTTTGTATCCAAAATATCACAACCACATGGCCATGTAATCTCTATTTTAGAATCCTATGAATCAGGATCCATGAGTGGGCTTCTGTTTTAACTGTCCCCTGGTTAAGTGGATCGTATCGTCTGATAGAGGTCCTGAAGAAGGTGGCCCCTAGCCGCCGAAACGCGCGTCGACCCAGTGCGGGTTCTCATGTTTGAGACCGATTACCTGGCACGACTACTCTGCCATTTAGATTCCAGTTTTCCTTTTTCAGCCGTTTTTGTAGTGGATGAAGTATGCGAATGATAGTGTGAGTTGGTGTATGCTTGAGTGTGTTTTTCCAGGGGTCTATTTATTTATTTAAAGTATTTTGTGTCACTTGTTTGCATTTATATTATTATATAGAATGTTCTTTTCCTTTTTGTGTAACTGTATATATCTTTATAAATTTGTATTTGTATTTGTGAAGAAATGACTTTCCAAAAAAAAATGAAATTATACTGAAAAATATAAAAGTATTTACAAGATGAAAATAATACATTTGTTATCTTTGAATAATAATTAAATAGTATGTTGTGTATCTGTCACCTTCTCTAAAATTAAATTTGTGATATATACCAGTGTTAAAAGAATATGGCCCATGTGGAACACTCTTCTTTAGTGGAAACTCTGACGATCCAAAGGAGGGAAGCTGTAAGCAGATAACTGGGGCGGCATTAGCGAAGTGCGGAGCAGAGAAGAAGAGTAATCGGACAGTGAAGAATAGAGCGGCGTGTCGAAGGGCACTATAAGGTCTCAAAGTGATAAGACCAGCGGTGAGTCTCTACATGGCAAAGCTGTTGAATGTCTGTGTCAACACGGGAGCCGGAAACGTGAGGTGGCAGGTGGACTCTGCCTGAACGCAAGCATTGCATTACTAAGAGAAATGAGGAAGAACGGTGCGTGAAGGTTATGCGGAAATGAACGGCGTGGGAGCGGCGCGAGCCTGAGGAGAATAATCTTTGGTGTCTGAGGCTTGACGGCTTGGGAACAACAAGAAGTGGAATCTGAACGCGACGTGAGGGGGATTCTCACCTTACTGCCGGCGAGCAGATGAATGAAGTGTTGTCCCCTTTGCGGCTGTTTGCTTTGTGACCACCGAATATTGAGACTTTAGTAACGCACCTCACCTCCTTTGAAGAGACACTGGAATCGTTTTTTCCGGTTGCTGGACAGAGTGGTGTCCTGTGGGGAAGGGAAGCACCGGCGTACTTTCAAGAACATTTCCTCACAAGGACAGCTGACATTGGCGCCACAGTGCCACCTAGTGGACAAGGAATTTACTGTTTTTATCCACCAGAATATGAGAGACAGTCAGACATGTGTAAAGGGCGATTTTTGTGGTAATTCACATGCAAACCGTTCTGTGCCTTGTGAGGGTGTAATAAGCTGGCACTCATTTCTGCCCTCTTACATATTTAGGGTAGTTGTTTCTCTGATTCAGAGTAGAAGTTTAGGTACAAGTATCAAAATGCAGAATGTGACGCCTCCACCCTTTTTTCTGTATAACCCTGGGGAGCCTATGATACACTGGAAGAAATGGAAAAAGGTGTTTTTGAATTATGCAACAGTATGTGGCCCCAATCTAGGGTTAGAGAGGAAAGTAGCCTTACTGTCATACTACCCAGAAGCAGAGGGGGAAGAGGTGTTAGAACACCTCCCAGATCTAGGTGTGCAGGAAGCGAGAGGATTGAATGAGTTAGAAATTAGCTTAAAGAAACTAGATCTACACTTCCTTCCCAAGACTAGCACCATAATGGAAAGGTACCATTTCGGAAAGAGTGTATAGAAAGAAGGGGAATCAGTAGAAGATTTTGTATCGGATCTCCGTAAACTGGCTGCAACTTGCAAGTTTGGGGGCGCATGCGAGGAGAGAATCAGGGACCAGTTTGTGCTAGCGTGTAGGACGGAACGCGTACGTGAGGAGTTGTGGTTGAAATATGATCCACCGCTGAGGGAAGTTCTAATAGTTGCAAAACAGGTGGAACACATATTGCAGTACGTTAGCGAAATCAATCAGGATTGTGGTGGGAAGGTGAGCGAAGACAAAATCAAAGTAAGCAAAGTTGTGACTGAATGCGAAGGTGTGTCAGAGGTCAAGGGGCAGACGATAGTACATAAAGAGCAGAATTAGAGCAAAACTGGATGGTCGTTCAACAGTACCTGCTAAAGGTGCGGAAAGCAAGGACACATGGCATATGACAAGGAGTGCCCTGCACTCAAATTCACGTGCAACAAGTGCGGCAGGAAAGGCCATTTCAGGCAGTACTGCAGGAGTGGTCAGGGGTTTGGCAAGCAGAGTAAGGACAGGACTAACACAGTGTGTGACGAAATAGTCTTGCAAGTAGGTGGAGATCTGGTCAGCAATCCTAAAGACACCATAAAAGTTAAAGGCACTGAAGTAGAAGCATTGTTTGATTCGTGTTCCAGAATCACGATCATTAACACCAAGGAATTTTCACGGGTGTCCAAGGGGAGGATTAGATTGAATAGGATGGATGTAAGGCCCGGGGGCTATGGAGGTCGTCCTATTTCCATGAAGGGTTATTTCTGGGACACAGTGGAGTACAAGAATAGAGCAACAGTGTCAAAAATCTATGTGTCTACAGTTGGTGACAACATCCTGGGCTGGCAGGCACAGAAAGAGTTAGGGGTCTATCTAAATCCAAACAAAACCCCTCAAATTCTTATACAAGAAGTACAAGAAACGTGGGAAGACATAGTGACAGAGTTCAGGGAGGTATTTAGAGAAGAACTTGGATGTTTGAAGAATTACTCCCACAAGATCAAACTCAAAGAAAACGCGATACCAGTCGTAGCAAAAGTAAGGAAACTACCATAGCAATCCAGGAAGCGGTGAAGATTGAACTCGAGAAACTGTGCAAAGCAGGAGTCATCGAACCTGTGGAGGCCACAGAATGGTTGGCGCCCATTGTAGCAGCTCAGAAAAATGATGGGTCGGTTCGTTTGTGCATTGACCTTAGGTCCTTGAACAAATAGGTTGTGGTTGATAGATTCCCACTGCCCAACATCACTCAAATGATGAGCATGCTGGAAGGCGCAAAAGTGTTTTCAACACTTGATCTCACCTCAGCCTATTTCCAGATCAAGCTACATGAGGAGTGGCAGGAACTTAGGGCGTTTGTGACGCCCATTGGTGCATTCAAATTTAAGAGGATGCCTTTCGGGCTAGTATCGGCTGCAGCCGTGTTCCTGAGACTCATGGGCAACATTTTGAGAGAGATCCCGGGTGTCATGTGCTACCAAGATGATGTGCTGGTACTTGCAAGAGACAACGAGGAACACAACAAGAGGTTGAGACAAGTGTTAGCCAGGTTTAGGTCACAAGGAATGACAGTGAGAAGAGAAAAGTGCAAGTTTGGCTGCAAGGAACTGGATTTCTTGGGACACAACTTGACAGCAGGGGGAATCCGTCCAAAAGCAGAGCTTCAAAACACTATTACGAACTTGATGCCTCCGAAGAGTAAAGACAAAATCAAGTCCTTCATGGGAATGCTGGAATTTTACAGCAAATTCGTACAGAACTTTGCTGGAAGGACGTTTGCTATACGCCAGTTGCTAAAAAAGGATGCAGTTTTCAGCTGGAGTGGGGAGTGCCAAAAAGAGTTTGAGGATGTGAAGAGAGCACTCGCAGAAGCCCCCAGCCTCAAGTCCTTCATACCCAATCGGATGACGGTAGTCACCACCGACGCAAGTGCTAAAGGGCTCGGAGCGGTCCTCACTCAAGTAGGAGGACGCGGAGAGGAAACGATCACTGCAGAAGTCAGAGAGCAACTACTCCCTGATCGAAAAAGAGGCCTTGGCGATATACTGGGCCATGAGCAAATTCAGGGACTTCCTCTGGGGAACAAGGTTCATGCTTCGGACGGACCACAAGCCATTGGTAGAGGTGTTCAACAAGAAGGGGCTTGATGCGATCTCTAGCAGAATTAGGCGTTGGGTAGTAGGTCTCCAAGAGTACACGTTCTGCGTTGAATATGTCCCTGGAACACGGAATTTGGCTGCAGACTGCCAGTCACGGTTAGTGACGGAAAAAGATGGAGACGAGGCAGAAGGAAAAGATGATGGAGAAAAGGAAGAAAAGGAGAAAAGGAGGACTACCAAACAGAAAATGTATGCGCGATAACCCAGAGAGCCATAGGTGAAGAACCATGGAAAGCCATAGGTGAAAAACCATGGAAACTGTATGTTTCGCGTGAAATCTGATGCCATTTGTTGTCTGGAGGTGCATGTTGCAGCGTCTCTATGTGATTGTCACCATATTTGTGCCTGTGATCTAAGACAGACGAGATCATCCCTAAAGTGTGCGAGAGAGTACAAAGTAAGTGGAGACATGAAGACAAACAAGAAGACAAACAAGACGAAGCCCTACGGCCGTTTTGGATGGTCAAGGATGAACTGTCAGTGGTCGATGATTACCTGTTCAGAGGGACGAGGCTGGTCCCACCAAAAGCGGTGAGAGAAGATCTGGTAGACATAGCTCATGACGGTCACCTGGGCATCACCAAGACCAAACAAAGGATAAGGGAAGACTACTGGTGGCCATGCATGGACCATGCAATCGAAAGGAAAGTAAGAGACTGTATCCCGTGCAGTGTTAGCGATAAAATTGTGAGGCAACCAACGCCACCCGTGGTGTGTAGGCCACCCCAGTCAGGGCCGTGGGAGGAGGTGGCGTTAGACATCGTAGGCCCACTGACGGGAGAGGTGCGCACACCCTACATTCTAATGCTCATGGATCTATACTCAAGATGGCCGGAGGTGAAGATAGTAAGTGAAGTCACTACGAAAACTGTCATCGAGTTCCTTCAACAATTGTTCATCAGAGAGGGGCTACCTAGCAGTCTACTCACAGACAATGGAGTGCAACTGTGCTCGAAGGAAATGAAGGACTTCCTTGAGGAGCGGGGAATCATACACAAACGATGTGCGCTGTACCACCCGGAGACCAATGGGATGGTCGAGCGGTTCAACAAGACTCTCAAAGAGAGCATACAGTTGGCGAAGACTAGCGGCCTGAACTGGAAGGAAGAAGTGTGGAAACGGCTACAAGCATACAGGTTGACGCCGCACCAGACGACGGGCGTCACCCCTTTTGAATTGCTCAGAGCAAGAGTACCAAACACTAAACTATCACCAGGCTGGATGGGGTGGCACAAGGGATGGTCAGACCACTCCAGAGAATCGAGGGGGCTAGTGAGACAAAGCAGAGCCATGGCAGAGAGGAAAGAAAGGTTTGATAGACTACACTCCACACAAGAGGCGGGGTTCAAAGTAGGGGATGACATGAAAATCAGAACACCTACTGGCAGGGCGAGTTGGTCGGAATACAGCAGGCCCACAAAGATTGTTAAATTGTTTAAGAATGCTGTAAAAACCCAGGAGGGTAAGATCTGGAACCTGGGAAGAGTTGTGAGGTATCACCCTCCCAAGCAGGATACCAGTGTGGAAGAAGGGAGGGAAAACAAACCATTGGCGGGCAAGAAAACCCCTCCCAGGGAACAGGGGAAGGGCTCACACCCGGCTAGCAGAACGAGCCGGAGAGTGATCAGGCCGCCCAGACATTTGGAGCAATACGTGACGATGTAACTCTTGTGTATACCATGTTTTTCTGATGTTTGATTTTGTAGGGAAGGGGGATGTGTGGTATCTCCCATTCACCGTGCTCCCCCCTTGTCACAGCGCTGCGCGTAGTGGAACGTCTCGTGGTGACATCACTTAGAATGTCACCACGACCAACATTCCAGGGCGAGCGCCGCTATGTGTGTTCAGGCTGTCACCCGCTCATGTTCGGAGCTGTGGCTGAGGTCGTTTTGTCTATTATCTTTACGGACCAAATAAAGATACCTTTTCACCCCTTCCCTGTGGTAGTCATCATTGGAACCAATGTTATAGTAGTCTAACTCAACTGATACCCAATCAAACACTCAGGAAGAATTACAGCTGGGCAGACAAATGCCCCCAGCCATGTAATTATTTTGAAGTCTTTTTCTGAATTTGTGAACTTTGACCAAGAGCCAAAGCTATTTATGGAGAGACCTAAAATCAGTTATTACTTTAAAATATAGTTACACTCACTTCTTCAATCACAATTAACTCAAAACTCTGAAGGGAAATATTCATATATGACTATATCTTTTTGTTTTAAAAGAGAACTTTATTTAAGAGTATAGAGGTGTCAGTATACAATATATGCAATTAAACATCAAATAATGCAATACAATTGTATTCTATCATAAAGACTTAAATACAAATGGATGATAAGGATTATTGCAAGGAATAAACTAGGAAGATACAATAAATATGTTACAAAATAGAAAAAAAGAGAGTTAGAGGAGCTATGGTGGTTTGAGTACTTCTTGTTGGGAGGGTTTTAGTGAGGAATGTCGTTTGGCACACGTATCAAAGAATATTGTAACCGGTAACCACAACTGGAGCCCCTTCATAGTCGTGGGTGTGGGAGTATTGGAAAATGTATCCAGTCTATGGTTATGACACACATCATACCACCAGGCCTCAAATAAAATTTTTGTGAAGTCCTAACAATTTCTTGTTATTTGCTGAAAGGCAACTGCTATTAGTAAATCAATTATTTTAAAATTAGGTGTACTATTTCCCCAAACCGAAGAAAGGCTACCTAAGAAAACGTTTGATGTGGAAAACGGGAAATGTGTGCAAAAATTGAATTAATTTGAAGCCATACCTGTTTCCAGAAATTATACACTGGTAAGCATGAGAACAGAATGCAGAATGGATCTGCGTTTGGAGATGTACATGACCAGTAGGTATCCTGCGTGTTAGGAAATTGTTTGGGTATAACTTGAGGAGATAACAGAAGCCTATTGTATCCATAAAACTTTGGGGCATATTATCAAGGGATTTATCTCTGCTTTTTTGGCTTTAAAAGCCAAGAAAGCAGAGATAAAATTATCTCCCTATTACCTAGCTGTCGCTAACACCAGTTAGCGACAGCTAGTAGGAGTTAGCGACCCTCTTGGGCCCCGCTTTGCATGTCAGAGATATTTATCACTAATGACATGCAAAGTGGGCGTGCCAAGATGTTAGCGACTGGAAACAGTCGCTAACATCGCTATCTCCTATTACCAACTTTTGGAGATATTCGCGCTAAGCCTAAATATCTCCAAAAGCTAACACCTGCCCTGAGCAGTTCTTAGCCATGTTATCCAATGGGAGTTGGATAACATGGCTAAGAGCATTAGCTCGGTAATGCATGAATATGGCTGACTTTACAGCGATATTCATGCATTTCGATTTTTATCGCTTAGGAGATAAACCTTGATAATAGCAAGGCTCCTAAGCGATAAAAATCGCCGCAACACAGCGATAAAATTATTGCCGGTAAGCCAACATAGCGATAATTATCGCTAGTTGTTGGTAATATGCCCCAATGTTTGTGTTAGGCTAGCTGATCTTGAAGACTTACGTATTTTAGTCCAAATTTTAGTCCACAAAGTGATAGACCATACCGTATTGAAATCCTTCTCCCATGCCTCTTCTACACCTGATTTCTGTCTTACTACGTCAGTGGATTGTAAGAAGGAATACACATTTGAGGCTTTGGGCTGAGAGTGAAGAAGGGTGGATAAATTCTTTTGTGTGTGAGTGGTAGGAGTGATAAATGTTTTGTTCGATAACGATATAAATACATCAAGTACGGCTTTACGAAGAATCTAAAATTTGGAAATGAATGAGGCAGGCAAAGCGCATAACTGTTGTAGCGAAGTGAACGTACGAAATTCTTTATTTGAGAACAGCTGATGGACCCATACTATACCCCGTAGTCTCCATGTTTTCCAGTAAAAGTGTTTATCGCGTATCAGTAAAGATTTTTTGTGCCATATGGGTGAGTTCAAAAAGGATTCAAGAGTATCATAGAGTAAGGGGAACATAGGACTAGATAATTTGGAGGTAAACTTAAATAAAGGAGCGGATAATGTTTGAGGTTTGCGAGAAAAAGAGAGATATTCGTGAAATGAAAAAGGAGAGAGTAATGATAATTCGCTTGATCTCCAGAGATGATAATTTTCCTGAGAACCAAGCAACCAGTATGAAGCCTATCGCAAAAGAAAGGCTTTATGATAAGTGAAAAAATGTGGATAATTGACTCCACCCTCAGCCTTAAGGCGTGACAACTTTGAGATAGACATACTTGATTTCTTCTTATTCCATAAAAAGGAAGATAACACTGAATTGATGGATTTAATATCTTAGTGGAAATGGAAACAGGAATATTAGAAATGGTATATAAAACTATAGGGGAGAGCATCATTTTAATAGTATCCAGGCGACACCACCAGGAGAGATAAAGAGGATGCCATTTATTGGTGAGTTCTGTTAGTTTTTTCATGCAATGATTCACGCATAGCCTGACTGTACCTTTTATTGTCTGTGTGAAATGTAAACCCAAATATTTAATAGAGGAAGATTTCCAAGTAAAATTAGTTGAAATAAAGTCTGCTTTAAAGGTATATTTAGTCAAGGGTAATATTTCACATTTATCTCTGTAGAGTTTGTAGCCTGATATTGATGAAAAGGATTGAACTTCTCATAAAAAGGCTGGGACCGACTCACTGGGGTTTGAAAGAAAAAGCAAAATATCGTCCGCATACGCTGCAAGCTTGACATTCAATGTGGAAGTCTGAAAACCTTTTATTTGCGTGTTTTGACGAATTCTTGAAAGGAACGGTTTAAGGGCCCTGACGCACCCCTCTACCAAAATCAAACCGTTTGCACATACGGCAGCACGACGGTTAGAACATAATAATGAAATGAGGGAATTAAAGTTTGGGCCAAAACCAAACCACTTGAGGGTGTAGAATAAATAACGCCATTCAACTCTATCAAATGCTTTCTCGGCATCCAGTGCTATAGCTGCAAGGGGGAATAGTAAAAAGACTCGTGTTATCTTGTATAACTCGTCCTTCCACAAAGCCGGATTGTTCCTTACCTAATATTTTTGGAAGGTAAGAGTCTAAGGGGAGGGCTAATGCTTTGGAGAAAATCTTGCAATCTATATTAACAAGTGAAATAGGTCTATAAGTTTTACAGTACTTTGGATCTTTTCCTTCTTTAGGTATTAAACATATGTGAGCATCTGAGAATGTACCGCCGGATCTTCCCAAAGATTGAAAAGATTCAATTAGGAGGTGTAATTTAGGCATTAATAAATAGGAGAAATGGAGAAAAAACTCACAGTAAATCCATCAGGCCCAGGGTCTTTGTCTTTCTTCAAATGTTGAAGTGCATCCAGGAGATCTTGTTGTGTTATCGCAGTTTCCATTAGTGATAAGTCATCAGATATCTGTTGGGGTTTTTGTATGGATGAAAAGAAATGTGAGAGTGTATGGTCTGAAGAGTCTGTTTCAGAAGAATACAGTTTTTTATAGAATAAAGCAAACTCGTTTAAAATTTCCATATCCTTAAACTTTAAGACAGAACCAACATCAAAAATAGAATCAATATTTACTTTGTTTTGTTTGATTTTTAAGTAATCAGCCAAAAGGTTACCTGCATTATTCCTACCACCATACATTTTTGCATTTGATTTCAATAAACATAACGATGCATTATCTGCTGATTCCTTATTAAACTGCAATTTAGCTTGTACAACGGTATTAAGAACATCTTTCGAATTGGACGTGAAAAAAGAATGCTCCAGTCTCTTAATGTCTTGGAATAAAGAACGTGAACGATTGCGGGCAATGTTACATTTCTTTGCCACATAAGTTATAATAAAGTCCCTTGCGGAAGTTTTGAAGGCATCCCACATAATTGAAAAGGGTAGGGAGTCAGTGTGATTTAGAAGAAAGTATTCGGCAAAAAAGGTCTTAATTGAGGAAGAAAATTCTGGATCCAGAAGTAGAGAATTATTAAATCGCCATCTTCTGGAAGCGTTAGTTTTGGGTAAAATGGGTAAAATGTCCAAATCAATTGAAATAGGGGCATGGTTTGATAATAATATGGGACCTATTTCTGAACCCGTTAGTGCTTGGGAATTGTTATGGGTTACAAAAAAATAATCAATTCTTGATTGAGAGTGATGCACCGGGGATTAAAAGGTATATTCCCTCGTAGTTGGATTACATAATCTCCAGGCATCAAAGAGTTTGTGTTGGGCAACCGTATGGATGAAAAACCTGATTACAGTCACCTGCTAAAACAAAATTGTCTTCCATGTGAAGAGTGATCTGCCTGGCCACTGAAGGCCAAAAAGAGGTGTCACCTCCAGTAGGAGCATAGATGACGAAAAAAGAGACTGGAACATCCTTAAACAGCAATTTAACATTAAGCCAATGACCATCTGCATCAGAGTCTTGCGAGATGAATTTAAAGTGAAGGGATTTACGACACAACAGCATAAATCCATTACGTTCGCCATCACCGCTAGAGTAAAACACTTCTCCCACCCAACATCTTTTTAATTTTAATGACTTGTAAGATGAGTCTCTTGTAGAAATACTATATCTGCGTTTAACTTAGCCAAATGAGCCAGCACTCTTTGTCGTTTAATGGGAGAGTTGAGCCCTCTAACATTCCATGAAACTAACTTTAAAGGCATAATGGTTCAAGGAGAAATAAGAAACAACAAGAACTTGCAATAATAAACCACAAGAAGAGAAGAGAAAAAAATCAGTAAATAAAAGATGTGAGAAAAGATAGAAATTGGATAAAAATGGAGAGCAAATAGTAATGCAACAACAAATCGATTAAACATTAGGAGTTGAAAGAAATCAAACCCAATAATAGACTCAAATCGAGAATACAAGAAGTATTGATAAGAATTATCACAATGGAAAGAATATTAACGACACCTATGAAGAAGCAAAGTAGAATAGTTATAGAGAAAAAGAAAGAAAAGGACAGAGATAGAGGTAGAGTAGAAATGCTGGGGGGTAACATACCTACATGGGGAGAGAAGAGGTAGACATGGAGAGGGGGCGGAACCACATGGGATGGGCGACACATCCAAGGTCGGCTGAACGGGGAACCTGGGAGACATCATTAGACAAGAACAAGGATCCTTTGGAGGTAAAGGAAATGAACAGAAAGTTAGGATAGTGAAATGGAACATACAATTAACACAAATAACAGTGAGTAATGACAACAAGTCATAATAAACAGCTATCTAGAAGTGTAAGCTGTTGGGGAGATATAATAAACAAAATTCAGTAAGCATTTTTAGAAGAAAGCTGCATCGAGTTCAACCCGTAAATGAAGAAGAAGGTCCAGAAGAATCCATGGTAGAAGTCTTGCATGAGTTTATAAAACTTTGCAGGTGCAGCGGATCTTCATATGTAGTCGTTCTATTGTTGTATGTAACTTTAAACAAACAGGGATGGAAAAGGCCATATCTAGCTCCCATCGAGCGAAGCTCGTCTCTCACATTCAGAAAGGCCTATCGCCGATTAGCAGTGGCTTTAGCATATTCTTGAGAAAAAAAAACAAAGAGGAGCCAGATCATGTAATTTTTGGGGGAGATGTAACTGCTGCCAGAACTTTCAGGAGATCCGTGTATTCTAAGAAGTACAGAATGACACCTCTCGGCCTTTGTGAAGAAGATGCAAGAGAAGGAAAACTAACTAATCGGTGCACGCATTGAATATTGAGGATTGTACCTTCTGGTAGGTGAAGTAGCTTAGGGAGGAACGATTTATTTATTTTTATTTTATTTATTTATTTATTTATTTAGATTTGTAATGCGCCTTATCACCCAGAAGTCTCTAAGCGCTTGTCAGAGGGTGCACACAGGTTCGATGGAAGGCCAGGGGGCTGCTAGGATGTACCCCATGCCTCCAGGAAGAGCACGGTTTTAAGCTTCTTCCTGAAGGGTAGGAGGTTCGGTTCCTTGCACAGGTTCACTGCCAAGTTGTTCCAGGCCACAGGAATTGCATTGGAGAAAGCTCGCCCTCCCATAGAGGATAGTTTATAGCGGGGGCAAACCAGAAGGCTGGCATCTGCTGATCGGAGAGTCCTGCTGGGAGCGAAGGGGACTAAGCGCTCCTTGATGTAACTTGGGGCTTGTCCGTACAGGGCTTTATGTGTGGTACAAAGGCCTTTGAACATGATTCTATGCCTAATTGGGAGCCAATGAAGCTCACGTAACAGTGGTGCAGCGTGTGTCCATCTTGGTTTTTTAAAGATGAATTCTGCTGCGTCGTTCATAACTGTTTGTAATCTGGCCAACAGTTGTTGGGGGAGGCCAGCATACAACGAGTTTCCATAATCCAGACGCGACATGATCATAGCTGATACCGCCCGCCTGAGGGTGGCCGAGGTCAGGAGTCGAGATAGTTTCCTCAGTTGTCGTAGTAGGCCTACGCAAGTATCGACAACTGACAAGACTTGTTTTGCCATGGAAAGTTTGGCATCTATATGAATGCACAAGCTTTTCAGGGCCGCCGCTGGTTCCGGAGAGGGCCCCAGTTCTTTTAGCCAGAGAAGGTCATTCCAGAGGCTGGACACTGAGGTGATCGCCAGCACCTCTGTTTTGTCCGGGTTTATCTTTAGCGAATTGGCTGACATCCAATTAACTGTAAATTTTTGTATATTTTGCAATCTAGCATATGCCGAGGGTGAGTTGTCAATTTTTCAAGATCTTGGTGTCTGCACCAGGCTTCTTCAAAAGCGGGATCAGGCGAGCCTCCTTGAAATTAGTGGGGACCTGTCCTGTTTCCAGGGAACTGTTAAGGAGGGAAAGTACGTCGTCCTCTATTCCTGGCAGGGTTAGCTTAAATATCCTGGGTGGACAGGGGTCCGCTGGTGACCCGGATTTCACTCGCCCCATCAGGACTACCAGAGTCTCCTTAGTGAGTGGGGGTAGCGTGATAAGAGGGTGGACAATCAGAGGGGGTGTCAGTGAGGGGCTTCCAGGACAGCTAAAGCTCGGGGTGTGATGGATTTCTGTCAGGAGATCCGATATTTTATTAGTAAAGAAAGATTGACGTTTGTGACAGTCTTCCTGCGTGAAGGAGAGATTCTGCTCCTTGTTTTTCCTTAGCTCGGTCAGGACCTTGAAGGTTTCTTTCTGGGGGTTACTTGCCGCAGAGATTCTGTCCTCATAGAATTCGGCTTTCCTGGAAATGATTGCCTGTTTAAAGGTGGCAAATGCCAGCGCATACGAGGCTTGGGCTCTAGGTTCGTACTCTGCGCCAGGCTCTCTTGCTCTCGCTCAAAGATTGTTTCAATAGCCCGAGAGCATCGTTGAACCATGGGGCACCTTTGCTCTTGTCCACGATGGTCACCCTGCATACAGGTGCTGTTGCTTCAATGGCCTTCTTGAGCTTTAGTGTTAAATTGAGGCTAGTGGCCTTTATGTCGACCTCGGGTTGCGTAGGTGGGTCGAGGGTTTTTAGGATGGCTACCAGATCGTCTGCTCTGATCTTGTTCCAGCTTCTTAGGACTTTCCATCCTGATGATGGATTTTCCACTCGCCCTGAGAATGTGAGTTGACCCTGCAAAAGGTGGTGGTCTGACCATGAGCAGGGGATGTTTCGTAATTGGACTGGACATCGGGACAGCCGTCCAGATTAAGTAAGTGAGTGGGTCAGACCCTTTAAGACCTTCTGCTAGACCATAAATACGTCGGTTACGGTTTTCCAAGTCCTCAACCTGTTTTTGGAGAGTAGACACTTGAGAATGAAGGTGGGATACATTAGCACAGGTTTCTTTAAAAGATGTAACAGTTTGTTCAACTGAAGAAACCCTTGTTTCACGTTGTGACCAATTGTCTGTCAGTAATTGGAGTTTGGTGTTAGTCTCTTCCATGAAAGGACGAAGAGCTCTGATTTCCTCCAACAACAAGTCCATGGAAATAAGCAACGTTTGTTTAGGAGGTGAAGGAGGGTCTTTTTTAACCATTTAGTGTTGGATTTCCCTGAGGGAGTTTGAGAAGATTCCATTGTTGTATCTGAACTTGATGATGTTAGGGAATCTTCTAATTTAGAAAATTCAGAGAAGATCCTTGAATTCTTTACGAAAGTGCTCTTTGCTGTATGGGACGAAGGAAATGACGTCTTGATTCTCCCCATAAATCTTAAGTCACGCCTCCTATCCTGGTGCGCAATTAGTAAAAATGTATCGCCCTGCAATGAAAGTCACAACATATGAGAGGAGAATCTTATAGAGGAAGACGTGGTATAAGTAGCAGTGAATATGCCTAGGAACACAAAAGAATCATATTGAATGAAATAGTCACAGACATATGAGGTATCCTCTTGACTAACCTGATGCAAGGTCAAAAGAAGGTGCGCATCAAGTGAATGAAGAAATGTAGCTGCACGGTATCCACATGAGGCCAAAATGATCACCACACAGCTTATCTCATCATAATAAATTGCAGCTTGAGAGAGACACAAATGAAAAATATATTCCAAAAAATGCAGGGAATGAAGCGCATTGTTGATATGAAGCCCGTCAGGAGTGTGCAGTAATATGTACTTTGGTAGCAGTGCTCCTGAAATGGCCGCTCCTCACGATGTAGCAAGAACAGAAGGCGTGCTCAAATAATACAGTCCAGCACACAGTAACTCCATAGTTGCATATAAAATGTTCACTTGAGATTTTCCCCGCTATTATTAAGATGAAAAAGCGGCTCTTCTCACTGGCAAACACATTGGGGAATCACAGGTGGAGAATATGAGGACGCGCAAGAACGATACAAAATGGCGGACGTTATTGTGACGGGACCACGAAAACTCACTGCGATGTGCTATGGCCCTCAAAGTTCACCGAAAGCATTGCGGAGTAGTCCTGGCATCTTCCGACAGCAGCACATATTCTCCGGACAGGTAAAGACGATTTGGAGCTTCGGGTCTCCTAGGCAGCCGCGGAGCCTCACTCGATCGCCGGCATTACCCTCGGGCGCCAAGCCACGCCCCCCCCATATATGACTATTAATCCTCATAAAATTCCACATATCTGTAAACTTTCTCAATAATCTTCTATTTAACAGCCAACTGATTTTTCAGAATATTTCTGATATTTTAGGACATAAGTAGGACGACCACATTACTAACTCTGTCGGCATTGTTCTTGATTTCAATACAGAAAACCCATTTGATGAATTAAGGTTACCATGGTACATCTTTTTATTTTTACTGGTAAATGTATTGACCTTCTGCTGATCTTCACTCATGTCTTCTGTTTGACCTCATTGCTATTTTAACGTTTTGCCACTTAAATTATCCTGCTATATGGATTAAAAGGTAGCAGTATGCTCTTTATTGCAGTGTTGTGCTGTTTATGTTTTCCTTTTGGATTGTCACCTCTGATAAAAAAGACCAAGACTGGTGGAGTTGGCGGTGACAGTGGGGTTGGCAGTGGTGGTAGGAGGCCTAGTCACCTGCAGAGGCGTTGGCCCCTTGGAGGCCTTTGAGGTAATGCCAGCTTGGCAGCTCTGGTGGTGGTGGCTTTCACTGCCTCCTCCAGCACAATAAGCTGGCAGTAGGCCACCGCATCAGTTCCGATTTTGTTCCTGGATAGATGTGGCGATGTCTTCTGCTGATGATTGCCTCTGGTGCCCGCCACACCCTGGAACACTAGTGCAGGTACATCTGGATGGTCTGATGAAAGAAGAAGATATCTGGAAGTTCCCACTTTATGAATACGGAAGTATAGTAAGACAGTCACTTATGGACTGACAGGAATGCAGGCCAACAGAAAACTGCCTGGTTCCCATTCAAATATATACATTCCATTCTATTACTCACAATGCCCCAACATTCTATGGCCTCTTCCCATCCACCCATACTATTCCTATTCAGTTTAAAAGGGACTCTAATTTAACACCGCATCAAAACACTTCTCTCCTATCTGCAGCACATGGCAATAATTAATCGTAGAGGAGTTGGACCACTTGTGTTGTATTGTGATTAGGCAGCGCTCGCTCGTGGTAGCAACCAAGATGTGGATGGCTGGATGGGGGTAGGCCTGGTGTCCCGGGTAACAAAAGCCTTGGAGAAAGGTTTGTTGTCTAACTCCACCCTGGTCGGATCTTGTCTGACCACCACGCCCGGCCGGGGAGTATTTATTACTTATGCACCATGTGGTGCAGCACAACCCAAAACAGCTACACACACAGTGGGAACACACCTGTGGCACCCCTGCATCCAGAGTAGAAAATCCCAACCAAGGTCGCTCCAGTTACCTCACTGTAGCAACACTACATTCCTCACTAAAACACAAAAAGAGAACACAGCAGAACCACAGCAACATTAATCTTGACAACTGAATATGACAGGCCACATGTTGGCAGGGAACCCTGATATCACACCGGGGCAAGGTCACATACCAGAGAGTGCAAACCCGTTACCAGACACCAATGAACCATCTCACACCAAATTATCTCTCAGCCGAGTGGACGGCACAGTGTTGCTTCGAAGACCATAACGAGTACAGTTATTGCGGCTGGGATGGTGTTCAGAAAAAGGGGTAGAGGAACTCCTCAGAGACACTTTGGCCCCACTTGGAGTCTTGGGTGCATTGGTGTTAGACTCCTTCGACACTCAATCTGGATAGTCTCCTTCAACGCCACCCTTCGGTTCATCCATGGCAGAAGTTTCATTATCATTTCCTTGGGAACAACTGAGGGCCTGATGAAACTGCTTGAACGCTGAAATGCTCAGAGTGAAGGTTTCATGTTCACGCTGAGCAGTGACTTGAGTGCCGTGCACTGAGACGATGGTCCAAGCAATGGTAACCGAAATTTGCTGCCAGGCAGAGATCTTGAATTAGGACATCATCTCCCAGCTGCAAATCGGACACATTTGCTCATCAGCGGCAGCTAGCTTGATCATTGTACTTTTTCCATCGATCATACACCAAGGGATCCGGAAACCATCCCGGATGGTGAGGGATTGTGTCCCGTACCACTCGAACCATAGAGAGATGCCCTGGTGCCCATCCTGTGGTAGAATGGGGAGTCTGGCGATAGTCTCACAGGAAGGAGTAGATCACAATGTCTAAAGACTGTTGACTAGCCGAGGCAATGCAGATGACTGTTCAAAGTTCTCATAACCCTTTCAGCCTCTCCATTTGCTTGGGGCCACCTAGGGGTAATCCTGCTGTGCGTTATCCCTAAAGAGGTGAAATGAAACGCCATCTCTTGTCCTTGAAAAGTCGGGCCTTTGACAGTACGCAGTTCCTTGCTTTAATCAATAAATCAATAATTTGTTGTAAAGCGCACTCCATACCTGGGAGGGTCTCAAGGCGCTGGGGGGGGCGCTAGGTCTTGAGTATCCTCCTGAAGGTCAGCAGGTCTTGGGTCTGTTGTAGGCTCAGTGGGAGGGGGTTCCATGTCTTGGCGGCGAGGTGGGAGAAGGATCTCCCACTGGTGGTTGTTCTTCGGATGCGCGGGACGGTGGCGAGTGAGAGGTCGTTGGAGCGTAGCTGGCCGTTGGGGATGAAGAAGGAGAGCCATCTGTTGAGGTAGGCTGGACCGGTCTTGTGGAGTGCCTTGTGTGCATTGGTGAGGAGCTTGAAGTATATCCTCTTGTTGAGGGGGAGCCAGTGCAGGTTTCTAAGGTGGGGGGAGATGTGGCCCCGGCGTAGTACGTCGAGGATCAGTCATGCGGAGGAGTTTTGGATGCATTGTAGTCGTTTGATGAGCTTGGTCGGGGGTCCCGCGTAGAGGGCCTTTCCGTAGTCGAGTCTGTTGCTGACGAGGGCCTGGGTGACTGTCTTTTTTGTATCTGTTGGGATCCTTCTGTAGAGCTTGCGGGGCATGCAGAGGGTGTTGAAGCAGAAGGAGGAGATGGCGTTGACTTGCTTGATCATTGAGAGCGTTGAGTCGAGGATGATTCCCAGGTTGTGTGAGTGGTCGGTGGGTGTGGAGGCTGCCCCCAGTGCCGTCGGCCACCGGGAATCATCCCAGGCTGAAGGGTTTGAGCCGAGGATGAGGACCTCCGTCTTGTCCGAGTTCAGCTTCAGACGGCTGGTCTTCATCCAGTCGGCGATGGCCTTCATTCCTTTGTGGAGGTTGGCTTTGGTGGTGATGGGGTCCTTGGTGAGGGAGAGGATCAGCTGAGTGTCATTGGCGTAGGAGATTATGTTGAGGTTGTGCTGTCGGGCTATGTGTGCGAGCGGGGGCATGTAAATGTTGAACAGCGTCAGGCTGAGGGAGGATCCCTGGGGTACGCCACAGATGATCTAGGAGGCTTTGGAATGGAATGGGGGAGGCGGACGCTCTGGGTTCTGCCGGTGAGGAAGGAGGTGGTCCAATCCAGAGCCTTGTCTCGGATCCCTGCGGCGTGGAGGCATGCATGTAGTGTGCGGTGGCAGATGGTGTCAAAGGCGACAGAGAGGTCTAGGAGGATGAGTGCTGTGGTCCCACCGTTGTCCAGCAGGGTCCTGATGTCATGCTTAAACCATGTGTGGCCATAACTTTCTCCAACTTGGGCAGTACCTCACTGGCATTCAGAATTGAGAAAATCTCTACCTCTGGATATTTGGAGTAGTCATCAATCATAACAAAAGTATGGCACCTATCTGGGAGGTTCCCAAAATCAAGACTGGCCCCCACCCACGATTCTGTAAACCTTTTTGCAGTCACTACTGGTGCTGGAGGACTGGCATCACCAGCTACTTGGCACCAGGAACGTGATGTGACCATCTTCTCAACCTTTTCATCCCTCAAAGGAAACTACACTTTCGTGCACAGTCGATTCTTGGTTTTGACCATACCCTGTTGTCCAGCATGGGCACGTTGGATGACTCTATTTGCAAGGGCAGTGGGTATGACTAGACAATGTCCATGCAAAAGTCACCAATTCGGGTCAGCACTCAATATCCAAGACCCTCAAGTATGTAATACAAGGCAGGGTTCAGTTTATTTCAAAGGTGTACCACTGATTGCTCTTCATTGTCTCAAGAGATTTTTGAAGGCATTCATTTTGTCTGATAGTTTGGCACAGAACATCCGGAGATAGTGAAATGGAATGTGATCGATCCATCACATATTGTGCATATTCCTCTGTTTTATCTGCGTTGGCTTCCTGTTCCAGGGAAGCCGCTCGAGGGAGCATTGACAGATAGTTCGCCAAGGGCGATATTTCACATGACAATAAAATTCCTAGAGTTGGAGCATCCACTTCACAATTCTCTGAGGGTATCTTTGAATAGAGGAATTAGCAGTTTGTGATCACTTCGTCACAGTGAATGGAGTTCCATATACATAAAGGTAGAACTGTCAACATCCCGCGTGGATGGCTATTTCCTTTTTCTTTATCTGAGAATATCTCTGTTCAGTTTTGGTTAAAGAGCTGCTTGCAAAGGCCACAGGGACCCACTCGTCCTCCTCCGTGGATAGTTGCATCAGGACTGCCCCCAACCCTTTGGGGCCAACGTCCACAGATATGGTGGTGTCCTTCTGGGGGTCAAAATAGGCCAACATAGTGTTGTAATAGAGAGCGTCCTTCGTGACCTGAAAAGCCGCCTTCCGCTCAGGCCCCATGACCAAGGGACTGACATTTTTGGCTGTGTCAGGTTAGTGAGGTCTCTGATGAACCAGCCACAATATTTGACCATGCCTAAGAAACTTCACACCTCTGTGACAGTGGCAAGTGCAGGTGCTTCCTTGATGTCTTGGACTTTGTTGGGTTCCGTGGACACTCCCTCTAACGAGAACACATATCCAAAAAAGTGTAACTTTTACTGCAGGAATTTGCATTTATTGCTATGAAGAGTTATGCCTGACTCCTGAATCCTGCGGAGCACCCTCCTCAATCTTGCATTGTGTTCTGGCACGGTATTTTGCGTAGATTAAAATGTCATCATTGACATTTACAACACCTGGGAGGTCACCCAGAAGTTCCTGAATATTGTTTGAAACACTTTGGCAGCACTGGTTATGCCAAAGCTCAAACGCTTGTAGCGCTGCAAACCGACATGGGTTGAAAAAGTTGTAATGTAGCGGGACTCCTATTCCAGAATGAGCTGGGATATCCTGAACATAGATCCAGCTTCTCCAGCTGAGTTCACCAATTAGATCATCTATAGTCTCTCACTTTTTATAGCGACATTGAACAAGTGCTTATCTATGCATATCCGCACCACACCTGGCTGTTAAGGTTTGCGTGTCACCACAATCGGTGATACCTATGGTGTTGGTACAATTACTTTATCAATGATACCTGCAGTCTCATGATTGTCCAATTCCTTCTCTACCAGAGGTCGGAAATGAAACACAATGCGTCGATGTCAGGGGGTTATTGGCCTCACGGATGAACCTATATGCAGGTGGATCTCCTTGCCCTTCAGGAACCCGATTCATTCAAAGACTTTAGGATATTTGCAGATGATGTGAGTTATAGCTTTCTGATGTATGCCAAAAGCGAAGGCTACGATGCCAAGATCTTTGGCTGCCCCACAGCCTTGGAGCATTTCATGGTCTTCCTTTGTGACGTATAGGACTGCACAGAGTGGGACCAATACTATATTGTAGCCTTTAGCTTACCTCACATCACTAGGGGTTTAACTTGGCCATAGGCGAACATGATGTTGATGGTCGCCCCAGTATCTACAACAGCAGTGGTGAGGTGATCTCCGACCTGTATCTGGTATTACAACAGGTGCCGGGTGGTTTGGGCGGCAGTGACAATTGTGAAAAAATGTGGATGGTGTGTTTTTCAGTTTCGTCGTCATCCATGTCACTGCTTCTCTCTTTTACTTCTGGGATAGCGTTGACGGTGGTACGCTACCCTCGCTCTTTTCCTGACCGACAGACTCTCGTGAAATTGTTGAGTTTTCCACACCCTATGCACTGTTTTCCTCTTGCGGGGCATGCAGATGGGCGATGACTGTTTCCCCTGCAGTATCCACAGGTCCGTGGTTTGGTACCATCTCTCCTTCCTTGTTTGGCACTGGGGTGTTGTGCGATACTGTTGACTAGTTCGGTCTTCACCGGGGGTGTATTGCTGCTTCCATGTGAGCCACACAGGCTCTAAAGAGTTCTTTAGTCTACCCAGTGTCAGGATGTCTGCTAGAGACTTTCCAGACTCTTCTAGTAATCTCTCCCAGACTTTTGAATGATCTGCCTTCTTATTTCCTCATTTTCCTCATTTAAACCACATGTGCTGCCAAGTTCCTTCAGGCGTGCAGGAAAGATGTTGATTGATTCATCAACCTGCTGTCTAGCTTGGTGAAATACAAACCTTTCATTGTTCCGGTTTGGCATTGGTTCAAAATGCTTGGTGAGAGCCGCTATGAGGTTAGGGTGCATCTTGGGAGCTGCTTCATTAACGGACTTCAAGATTTTGTAAATTTCTCTTCCCCCCAAAGTGAAGGATCAGCGCCCTCTTTTGTACATTGCCTACTTTAGTTGCTTCAAAGAACAGCAGCACTCTCTCTACCCATTCTTTCCACTTAGGGGCTTGTGTCGATGGAGCACCTTCTACAGTGAAAGGCTCCACTGCTGGTAGGTTCTCCATGGTGTTAATGAAGGTTCTGTGCGTACTATAATGTCTCTTGTGTAAGTATTTCTCTCTCTCTCTCTCTCTTGTTTTGATTGTGCCAAAACACTACCACCACCAGCCTCCCCACAGATCTCATCGGCCATCAGCACACTCTGCTACAGGGGTAGGCTGACCATTCCCCTTCAGTCTCTTTGTGCACTATTTCCCAGAGAGCAGCAATGTTACACTAAATCTAGCTACTTTTTAATTTATCACTTGCCTGTTGTTCATAGCGAGCAGGGGACACTTCTTAACTTGCTCAGCCCCACAAGGGCAACACCGATATTCAGTCTTGGTCTTCAGCCCCCAGCGGGAGAAGCACCTGCCGTCTGCACTGAGGATCTGCCTCCAGCACACATCAAACGGGAGGCCCCTCACTGCAGGACACATGCTGGGCTGCTCCGGGCTGCACTGGTCATGTGGCACGAGCACCGCATACTTCACTGCAAGTACGTGGCTGCCATGCAGTGCCGAGGCAATGGAGAAGACACCCGCTCGTCACCAATGTTGTATTGCGATTAGGCAGCGACCAAGGGATGGCTGGATCGGGTAGGCCCAGGGCCGTACTGGGAACCGAAACCGGCCCTGTCAAACTGGTCGGCCGATCCCCCTGGGGTGAGTGGGGGTACCACCGAGCAGTATGTGAGGGCCGCTTTCGGTCGATTTTGTTACCCGGGGCAGATAACAAAAACGGCCCACCGGGGGCCCAAAACAGGCCCCCGCCCTAGCGGCTCACCCGGCAAACGCCCGGTGCCTGCTAGGGCCAGTCCGGCCCTGGGTAGGTCAAGGGTCTGGGTAACAATAGAAATGGAGGCAGGTTTGTTGACTAACTCTGCCCCAGCACGGGTCTCGTCTGACCGCCATGCTCGGACGGAGAGTATTTATTACTTATGCACCACATGGTGCAGCACAACCCGAAACAGTTGCACATGCATGGGTGCACACCCGTGAGACACCTTGTCCAGAGTAGAATATCCCAATCAAGATTGCTCCAGTTACGTCACTGGAGCGCCATCACACACTTGCAGAAATGGATGTAGAGTGTAAATTACATTAATAAATTAATTAAATGCATAGGGCAATACTTTCACCAGATAGTATATGCGGTCAAAGAAATGACTAAACTGCATATTTATATATATTATATATATATATATATATTGCCTGAGCAATATATATATTGCAGCACAATATATTTAACTGTCATGCAGTATTAACAGAGATGACCTGGTGTGGAGGTATTTATGTGGTAAACTATTGACACCAAAAGTATTATAATAATAATTCCAGTGCCATTACTCAAGGAAATCATTTACAGGTCACTCCTGGCTTCCTCCTTGCAACCCCTGCCCCCTGGCACACTAACCTGTTGCTAGTGCTACCCCTAGAATCTGAGTTTGTAAATGTAAATGCAGCACCAGAAACAAGGCCAAGGAGTTGTATAGGTGTGGGTCACTGCAACAACCCATAGGGCCCGAACTGCCCTATTTGGTAAGGGTATACCCAGACTTGGGTCCCGTTCTCACTAAGCCACTAGAGTAAATCTATCCTGGCTGAAGACGGCTGATAGCCAGAAACCTGTCCTAGGATGCTTGATTCCGGTCCAGGGATGACATGGCTTGGCAGTTCGGGCTGGACTGATCCCATGAGGCACAGGGTCAAGACTGATTTGCATATGGCCATGTCTGAACTGGGGTGGCTTGGTGAGCAAAATAACAATGGATTAAACCCAGATCTGTGCCTGGGCGTGAATGTTTTGCCATTGTGCAACATTCCGTACATCATCTTGTGTGTTTTGCTGTACACCCTATGTGGGAAGGGTATGCCCAGATGTGGGTCCCGTGCTCAATAAGCCACTGGAGTCAAGCTATCCTGGCTGAAGACGGCTGATAGCCAGAAACCGGTCCTAGGATGCTTGATTCCGGTCCAGGGAAGACATGGATTGGCAGTTCAGGCTGGACTGTTGCCATGAGGCACAGGGTCAAGACTGATTTGCATATGGCCATGTCTGAAATGGGGTGGCTATAAGAATAGGAATGGATTAAACCCAGATCTGTGACTGGGGGTGAATGTTTTGCCATTGTGCAACATTCCATCCATCATCTTGTGTATTTTGCTGTACCAGGGGCAGTGTCAGGGTTAGCAAATTATTTTGAGGGCAAAGGTAACTATTATTCAGACCATCGTAACAACTCGGTTATGATTAGATCTTGACATTTTTCACTTTGTATGATTATTGAGATTGGTATAATAGTCAGTTGCAAGGTTACTATTGGAAATGCACAAACATAGAGCAAGACAGAGAGTCATTCTCACACATCTATAGCAATTACAAAGGGATTTGAAATTCAGCCATGGCACAACACGTGATATTTTCTGAATAGCTCCTATATTTTAGGGCATGAAAAGGATGACCAGGGTGCTGACTCTGAAGGATATATGACTGACCTCATTATTTTCATGCACCAGTAGGTATTAAACAATAAAAACATCCACTAGAATATCAACAATACCTTCAGAGCCTGCCAAAAAGCTGTGTGGTAGGATTTCACAATTGATTTTTAATCTGAAATGGTTTGACAGTGTTTCATAACAGAGAAAAAATAAAGACATTTAATTTATGAAATTTTAAGCTGCAGACAACTAATTGACATGTAATGTGCCAGATAATTCCTAACCTATAAACTGTAGGGCTTATTTATGAGAGGCTTGCACTGCCTGAACGCCCATTTTTTTGACACCCTGGCAGCGCCAGTATCTCAATCATTTCTATGAGGCGACTCAAAGCCACTCTGCTTGGCTTTGCATGGGCTGATAGATATGGAGTAAGACAAAGCAGTGCAAATGGCTGTTTTGCCTTTTCTGCACCAAGGGTGCATTGGTTTTCCCACTCAACACCCATGGATTTTGACACTGATCCAGGTTTATTTAATCGTGTAAACTTGGGGGCAGCCCTAAAACGTTACACCTCCCCAGAGCAGATGTAACAAGGAGAAATATTTTTATGTCTCCATGTTTTTTCCTTCTTCTATGTGTACTGCATTCTGCCTCTTGGGATTGTTTTTTGTGCAGGAAGGTGCCCATTCCTGAACAAAAACAATCCACCCTGCAACGGATGCACCCTTGAATGCACCGTATTCCATAGATACGGTGTATTCCTGCCCTTAATCATTGGTGTAAGAAAGTGTAGCAAGAAGACTTCTGGAGCTTCCCTACGCCAATTCCTCATAAATAATCCACGGACATTATTTCAGGAAGCTGCAAGTGGGGAGCATTCACTTTCATTGCTGAGAAACTGCTTTTATTTTAAGACAATTCGATAAAGCAGTCTTATTCTTGTCGCATCTTACATTTCAATCAGATTTTTTGTATTTTTCATGTAGTTTTGTTGCACAGTAAAATTATTTTCATTGATTAAATGTATTAAGAAGTACTGCATTGCATTGATCTACTTATATATTGCATAGTTCAAGTAAATATTAGGTTAGCATACACAAAGTGTTAATTTTAGTGTTGGAATGCGTCTTTTCACAATAGTTCCATTAGTCTCCCTAGAATCATTAATACTCTGACCATGTTGGTCTGTTGTTGACCAACATAAGAATATGCAAAGCTTTGTCTGACTTTGAACTTGAGTCCTCTGTTTTCTACGAATTAGATCTTGACACCGACGGCTGTGTTATTTACAATTGCTACTATTCTTTCAAAGGTAACACTTTCTGGCCTCTTATTCCCTCATTTTTATACTGCTGTTCAACCTCCTTAACCCCTTGGCCGCGGCGGTATTTCCGACCACTCCGTCACGAGCCACAGGCGCGCTGTGCTTGTGACGGAGTGGTTCCGTCACGGCCCCGCCCGCTCATTAGAACGGCTGCGCAGGCGTGGAATTCCTGCAGCATGAGCGGGACGGCCGCGCCGTGACGGAACCACTCCATCACCAGCACAGCGCGTCCACGGAAGGGGTTAACATCATTACGCAGCGTCTTCTCAATGACCTGGCACTGTTGTCTTTTACTGGACCTCAAATCAAATGAGACCCACAGGAATACCTTCAGGTCATCCCAGAATAGCAGAAGAAATTTTACCATTTTTATTGATATCCCAGAACTCCTCCTTAGTTAAGAAATTGCGCCCACTATCTCAAGGTATTTTAAAACAGACAAATTCAGTCTCCATCAGGGATTGCACACGGTGGTATAAGGTAATGTCAGCTTCAAAGCCATCAAAGCATGTTTTGGTAAACGTAGTAGTAGGGATACATTTTATTTATGTAGCACACAATATTCGGATAAACTTATTGACAAAATGGAGCAATGGCTGACCCCTTTAGATAGATATTCAGGTATAAACCAGGGGCCGAGTTAAAGATAACAATTTAATTCATTTATGTATTGTTGACTTGATCCATAACACTGAAATACAGAAATCATTACTATCATGCATCAGAAATACAGTTTTAGTCAAATTAGTATTGTACAGTACATTTAGTTTTTCCAATTGCCACTGGCAAGGCATAAAACGCTGTTCACATATGTAGCAGACTACTCCATGGTGTCCAGATGTAGCTTCTAGTGCTAGCTGTAGGTTTTGTGTTAGTCGTATTTTATGCAACATTATTAGAATTGATATAGCAATTAGTTGCATGCAAATTTTAGCCTAGAGCTAATTGCTAATTGTTGTTAATGGTGCAGGTGCCTCATTTGTGCATACATTTGCATTCCTAATTGAATCTACGAGATTAGAGGGTATAGAGGTCACACAATATAGAATGTGTGTTAAGCTCTTGTTTGTTAGTACACATCTGTATTTGGTGCTGTTGGAAAATATAAATCACCTATTTTGCATCATGTTAAATGTAATGAGCGTAAGGGGATGAAACCAATATAATTTGAAAGTAATCAGGTGATGGCTGGCATGCAGTGCCTTGCCAAGGGGTACGTTTGTCATGCTAAGGAGGAATTGTTTTTCGTTGCAGTTTTTTTTGTAATTGCAGAGTTGTATCCTTCAGCTAATATGAGTACTCAAATTTGGTGGTGTTAGGGTCTGTGTTGCTTTCGTGTGAGAGAATATCTTCAGCTTCACTTCAAGATGCAACCTGGTAATTCCTCTTTGCTGATAATGTGTTAGAAATGCTACTGAGAGAGCGCAATTTGGGAAAAATTGTAGAAGTGCACCATATTTACAAGCACGTTGTATTAGTTTAGTAAAGATTCATAAGAGTGCCAACTTATAGAGAGAAAATATATAAGAGTGTTTAATTAAATTAGAATGCATATATCTGTGAGAAGCTAATGTAGAATTGTGTAGAAATGTTAGAATGATGTTGGAATCCTGTGTTATGTGGCTGTTGGGAGGGGAAAATGTAATTCTGCTAAACGTAGAAATGTGTAGGCCACATGGCAGTTCACAGAGAATACAAGAAGCTGATGCATTTCCACATAATATGGATTTTAATGTTATTATAGTTCAAAGTATTATTGATCATAGAACTGAAATATGTTTTATATAAGTTTATATAATCATTGTGTGTAATAAGTTAGAATACTGTTTAGACAAATAAGTTAAAGGTTTGCAGAGTGCATAGGCCCGTTTCATGTAATTCTAATAGGCCTGAATAGACAAAAATCGTTTCCTTTTGATCTGCATGTGCTCGTTAGAGAAAGGTCGTGTTAGGCACAAACTGTGGAGCCTGCTCGATGGTTTACGACTAGAAGATACGGTGGAGGTCGGAATTTGGGGCCCACAGTACAAGTGTCTGTTTGCAGGTGCGAGGGGGTTTTAATCAAGAGAGTGATGAATAGACTTTTGTTCAAGAGAGCCAGGCACAGGCCTGGAGGAGTCTTCAGGAATTTCTTGGGGGTACCGTCCTGCCGGAGAGGAGCCTGGGAAGCAAGGTCAACTCTAACGAAGGGTCCAGAGGATTATCGGCACGGAACATACCAGAACCAACACCACGTGAGGGGCGTTTCTATTGTACATGTGATTTTGTATTAGGGACAGCACCCCTGGGTGGAGTTAAGGCAGATGGTCTGAGGAACCTAAGAGAGCGGATGGGTAGGCAGATAGGTTAACTGCGAAACCTCGATTCACAACGAAGACTAAGGGAAGTGTGTGATCTTCTTTGGAAGTCATCACGGCTGACACCTTTTTAGGTTAAGAACTTGTTAAGTAGGGATGTCACTTAGTCTAGTGTAGGGACAGTCTAATCTAAATCTTCCTTTCTGTGAATGACTTCCAAGCTACAGCTTGTGTCTATTCTTGCAACTTTGGTGATTCTGGAATTGGTTTTGGTGATATTCTTCTGCCGACTAAGAACATTTAGAAAATTCATGTTTGTATTGATACCCGTATATCTTTTGAACCTTATTTTGAGATGTTTGTATCTCCAGTTAACTTTGGCTTTGAAATAAACTTTTAAACCTTATTCTTAGTAAGTGGTTCTTTAGAGTGGTGTAAGTCATTAACTGATTGACCTAGTAGTGGATTGCCTTTTACTCTATGACAGGTACCAACGGTTCAGTCGACCTGAGTGGGGATCTAGATCTATAACTATAGACCAGAAATCCTGCGTTAACACTCCTTAACCTTTAGCTTTTTATATGTTTTAGTTTTTTGTTATATTGAGGCACTGAAGCAATTGTTTTGATGTTTACTAGGTCCGTATTGCAAAAGACAGTGCTCAGTATGAACCCCGCTGTGTGAGAGGGTCCAGAGATGGATTTGAGAAAGATCGACAGCGATTAATCCAGATGTGAGGGTATTAGACTGGGCCATTTCTGGTTTGTCAAACCAAATATTTCGTTCATGAGGACATATAAATTAGAGTATGTGATGGAAAAGTATTATTTAATATCTAGAAAGACATTGGTGAATCCTCCATTATTTCCTAGAGGTTTGTAAAGTAGTAGAAATTCACATGATAATATTAAGATAAGATTGCTATATATATGAAATGTCTTCATTGAATATCACTCCTAGACCTCCTCCTCTTTTCCGCTGTCGGTTCTGAGTGGAGTACCGATATTCTGGCAGAAACGCCTGGAAGAGTACAGGAGCCATATAATTGCCCAGCCATCTCCCCTTTAAGAAATATAGGTCCAATTTTTTGTCAGGTGGTAGCTCTTTGTTTTGGGACACCAATCTGACATTGATGCATATAGCTTAGGTGGGAGGAAAAACATGTGCAAGCCAGGTTTTTTTTGCAATAGTAGGTTTAAATATGGAATATTTTCTATATGGAGAGGTCCTCAGTCTTTGGGATCTATCATGTCACCATCCTGTTCAAAGAGACTTTGGGGCCGATTTCGATGCGGTCGGAAATAGCTCCGACCACGTTCTGACTGCCTCAAAATGTCCTATTCGCATTCCTTTCTGACCAACCCATTATGATGTGGTCAGTCGGAATGGAATCCAAACAGGCTTTCCGAATAGCTTCCGACGGGCTAGGAGAGCCTGTCTGCCATTCAGAAACAGCCCGGTAATCCATAGGGCAGCTCTTTCCGCCCAAGGGATTACGAAGGCGGATTCCTACAGCCTTTCTGTGCTGGCCTTTCCAACACAGAAATGTTGTCGGAATCCAACTTTGGGGGGCCCCAGCAGGGTCCCCATGGGTGCAAGACCTCTGGATGGCGGCCAATGGGGCACATGTGGTGCCCCCCTCTTGATCCCTGCATGCAGTGACAGGCACCTTAAGGTGCCTGCCACCAGGTGCATGGATGAACTGCACCTCAGCTGTTTACAATGAGAGCATGCATTCCGGGTAGGAATGCATGCTCCCATTGTAAAGAACAGGAGTGTGACGGAACAGTGTTCGGTCCCATCATAATTGCTGGTTTGGGACCGCCGACAAGAGGTCTATGGGTCCCATTTCCAGATCAATGTCGGACGGACTCAGTTGCAAGGCACTTTAAGCTGTACCATAATAGCAACAGCAATTTACTGATATTTTCCTGCTTGGACCATATACCACAAGAGGTACGTGGTGGGAATTGAGAACTAAAACTCTGACGACTCAAATCCAGATATATTATTGACATGCAAACAAAAATATCAAAAGGGTTAAACAGCAGAGAAGAATTTGGAATTCACCTATAATCCCCATCAAGTTAGAGTGTATACAAAAGGAGTATAACGTCTGTATAAAAAAACTAGTATTAGGACTAAGTAATATTGGGAAACCATATTTGCAGAGTGCGCTAGATTGAAGACAGGACATATGATCAAGGTATGCCCGTTCAGGGCATGAAACAGGTAGACAGCAACACATGAGGATAACAAATCTCTTATCAAGGTGTGTTAAAATCATGAGTAGTGAGACAGAGGTAACAAAGGCCCATATAGGGCAGTATAGCGAACAGACTAGCATGAGGATATGGGAATGTGGGCCTATATAAGGCGTAATTACAATATCAAAGATAATAATGTAGGAACTCAAATTTGGCCGCTCAGGGATCCTCAGGAAGTCTGCAGGATTATTTTTTGGCCACAAATGATTTGAGTGTAGAATTAAAACTGAATTGCCACATTCCATCATTACCAAGGCTTCAAAATGCTGATTAACTGTGCAACTAAAATGTAATATACATAGAAATATTGAATCAGCATAATGAAAACAATTAGTTCACACAAGATCTGAAAAAACAGTAGCAATATGCATTTGAATTAAGTACATAGGAATGAATTGTATTGTTTTATTGCTGCTAATACTGCAGAAGGATGCAAAATTGTGCTAAGACTAATCTACTAGCTATATTTGAAACGTTTAGTAATGGCGCCCAAAATCACTAGTCATTTGACATTGTTTGCAAGTCCGTCTTTCTTTTTGTTATGCAGCTTAATGGAATTTGATGTACAAAACAGAGCGACCATGGCATCTTGCCGACATTGATAAAGGCAGATTGCCGAAACGCGTCTGAGCGTACTTCCAAACCAATAAAATATTGGTGAGCGTACCCCAGTGAGTTTGGTGCAGGTTGCCAGCAGTGGCCACTGGTGACATTTGAAAGTGATGTGCCGTAAAATAATAGTCATACTGCACTGCGGCAAGCGAACCTAGCGAGCCAGCCCAAACGACCTACGGGGGGGGGGGGGGGGAGGTGGTGTTCTCCCCCCTGAAAAAATGTTGAAAAATGAATGGACAAATGGTGCATTTTCAAGCAAATTTGAGAAAGCAGGAAGGTTAATAAAGCAATTGTGAATCTGTTCTAACAAAGACAGTGACTGGCAAAACTGGGAAACTACCCGATACCAAGCCTAGAGCAGTGAGAACTGGGACAGTGGGCCAGAAGATTCCGCCCCAGCATACCTTGTGTTGCGAAATCACTGAGTCAGTGGAGACTCCCTGCCACCCTCCAAGGGTAGCTCCTGCTCCCTCTTCTCACTCCTCCATGGGATGGCATACGTCATGACTCGCCATCCCTCGTACCTCTCAACTGGATGCCCGCTTCCCCGCACCCCTCTATGTGTAGGGGGATATTTCAATCAACCTTTCATTGATGGCCTCTCCTCCACCCATCAGAAGATGCTGACTCCCTCCGACCCATACCATTATATGCCGCTCATTAGTGTGCCTTCCACGCATACCTTGAAGACATCCCCGTAGGTGCCGCTGCCAACCTTCTGGATGAGCTCGTAGTCTTGCAGCCGGTCCTGCAGGGAAAACGTCCCACAGCTGCAGCAAAGGAGGGTCCAGAGGGCCACTCATGGCCCGAAAGCCACTGGTTCCATTTCCTCTGGCCCGCTGTCACAGAGCAGCAGGGGGACAAAACATGGAGGGCGGGGGAGCAGAGATCTAGGAGGCGGGAACCACGAGGCCTGGCCCCAGGGGCCGAGCTTCAGACCACAGCACAACCCCAGCATGCCCAATGTGCCGCCCTGCTGGGTCCCAGCCACTAAGCTGTCCCCCGGCTTCATACACTGCAGAGACCGAAGCAGAGCAATCTTCCCATAAACAGGGAGTAATTGACAGCACCTGGTAGATGTAGTACAAGATCCCATCATATACCGAGGAAGTAACAGATCAGTTGTAAAAGTTCCCCTCACACACGGGGATCGCATGGTTAGAAGACTTGCACCCCACTCCCCTATTACTGTATGACACTACATGAATGAGTAAATATCCAACGTCCAAACAGAGCTTCATCTTTGGAAACGAACAGGTGTTCTACACACAGGAAAACAGGGCACCCAATGCTGGTCCTTAAACCAACATCAGCCCCAGTCGCAGCCGGCATGATGGGCATATGGGAGGGAGTCACGTGGGGGGGTTGCAAGTAGTGGGGGGAGCCGGGAGGGTTTTAATTAAAATAAAATAAAACGTACCTTTCCCCGGTTCCCGCACTGCCTCAGCTCCTGGCAGGTCCTAACTCCCGCATTTTCCTGCTGCTTTCCTGAACAGGAAGCAGCCACGCACAGGCTGCCTCCCCTAAACCAATCACAATGCTGCAATGGCAGCGTTGTGATTGGTGCGGACGGCGCCCAGCCAGGCGCTAATGGGTAGGCCATTTTCCCTATGTAGGCTGCATGCAGCAGCCTACATAGAGGAAAGGGAGCGTGTGCACCACTGGTTTGGTCAGCCCATGGAGGGCCGACCAAACATTGAGGGCCCACAGCATTCGGCTAGCCACGCCTCCCCTACTTTCTGATGCAAAAAGAGCAATTGATGGACTGAATACAGAGCAATGTCATACATTCACCTCAGTATAGAGATCTGAGCTTCAATCCATAGTTGTTTTGCTCACCATGCCATTCCAGTTTGAACCCAGCCATATGCAAATCTGTCTTGACCCTGTGCCTCATGGGAACAGTCCAACTGAACTGTCAGGCCAGGTCCTCCCTGGACTGGAAACAAGCTTCCTAGGACCGGTTTCGGGGTTTCCCCCTCATAAGCCAGGATAGCTTGACTCTAGTGGCATGGAGAGCACGGGACCCACGTCTGGGCAAACTCGTCCCACTCGGAGTGAGAAATTCAAAAAGAACAATTGATGGACAGAATGCAGAACAATGTCATACATTCACCCCAGTACAGAGATCTGGGCCTAAATCAATATTTTGTTTGCTCACTATGAGATTCCAGTTTAGACCCAGCCATATGCAAATCAGTCTTGACCCTGTGCCTCATGGCAACAGTCCAGCCGAACTGCCAGACCAGGTCCTCCCTGGACTAGAAACAAGCATCCTAGGACAGGTTTCGGGGCTTCCCCCTCATTAACCAGGATAGCTTGACTCCAGTGGCATTGAGAGCACCGGATCCACGTCTGGGTATACCTGTCCCACTCGGGGTGAAAAATGCAAAAAATACAATAGATGGACAGAATGAAGAACAATGTCATACATTCACCCAAGTACAGAGATTTGGGCCTAAATCCTTGTTTGCTTGCTCACCATGCCATTCCAGTTTGAATCCAGCCAAATGCAAATCAGTCTTGACCCTGTGCCTCATGGAACAGTCCAGCCCGAACTGCAATGCCAGCTTCTCCCTGGACTGGAAGCAAGCATCCTATGACTGGTTTTGGGGTTTCCATCAGACCCTCCGCCCACAACCAGGCACTTCTGCTTTCTCGCAGTGCAAGAAGCAGAAAGATAAAATGGTAGTTTTACCATGTTATGTTTCTGCTTCTCGCACTGCGAAAAAGCAGTGGGGCGACGCCCCTCCACCCTAATGGAGGAGCCGCCCCTGGTCGCCAGTAGGTAGTTATTGCTAGGACCTACTTTACATAGAAAAAGTGTTTTTGACTTGTTTTTATGGTCATTGTTATGACCTAATAAAGACTATTGAACTGACTTGCTTATAACTTTTGTGCCATTGTACAAATGTTCACAAACATTTTCCAAAAACAGTGACCTCCTATTTCTAGTAGTGCATGGAAAGTTGTGGGGTGATACATCAAGCAGGGACTGAGGAACCACTCTCTCACACACTCATACACCCACTCACAGACCCACTCAAACACTCTCACATACACTTTCCGACTAGTGATTCAGGGGAAAACTTTGTACAATTAAAAATATAAAGTGATGCATTGCTTAGGGGCACACACCTCCCTGAGCACTCTTCCTGGTGCTTGGATTAATATGTTCAGCAGGGCCAGACTGGCTGTAGCAGGCACCAGCCATTTCCCTGGTGGGCCACCAGGCTGGGGGCTGGTTTAGACCCCTTGGGGGCTGTTTCTGTTACCAATCAGCCCCCAGCAACAAAAGAGGCACAAAACGTTCCGCTAGCTATATTCCCCCCCACCAGGGATGGTCAATCTCTTTGCTAGGGCCAGTTTCGGTTTCCAGTCCGTCGCTGATGGTCAGGCGGGTGAACTGGATTAGAAGCAGGCCGCAGCCTCTCCTGGAGGACTGCGGGATCAGTAACTTTTCTAGTGCCAGAATGGCTGCACACATCTTGGAGTCTGTTAATGCTTTTTGCCAAATCAACTATATGTGCCCTACCATTGGGATATTTCTATAGGCCGAATCTTGCTCGACCTAATCTGGGCCCATAGCCTACATCACGCCATGGAAGCAGAAATTAGGAGCAAGCAGCTCCCTTCATGTTGGAAGCCTTTAACAGGTTTGCACCATTTAGATCTATGAACTCCTGTGATTGACTGACCCAGTCTAATCTAAGCCCGAATTTTCCAGCTGGGTTGAACATCTCTCCTGTGGTGAAAATGCTTTCTAATCTCTAAGTAAATTTCATTTCATCAGTTGGAATTTTGCTGGACTTGGGTCTAAGGTTAATGACCCTAACTGGGTGGAATATGTGAAGCAGTACTTGGTGATATATCTCCAGTGCACAGGGTAATATGTTGAACATTTTCCTAATCAAATATGACCTCGTTTTTACCCTAGATAAAATTGTTTATTCTATGCGGGTGGGAGGGGTGAGCTGGTCCAGAAATGTATTGGTATAGGGTGCGCTTCTTTTATCAATTTTAGTTTCGCCCCACCCCTCCTTTTTAATCGCATTTTGGAAATTACCATAGAGCGTAGCCCTCATGATGACCATAATCCTAACTGCATCTCGTTTAACTGGCACATGGAATTAAACGGAGGAATGTAGGGCTTTGTGGATCACTTAAACCTATTAGTCAGGGTAGGCAGGTACGTTGGTCGCATGTCCCCCCTGATCATCTCTACCATGCCCTTTTTTCTAAATACCCGCAAGAGCTTGCCATTTGTTCTAGTAGATCAGCCTGTCATAGAAAGACTAGCTGATTTTTCACAAATATCATGTGAAGCACTGAATCCCTTACTCTCCCATGCAGATTTAGTGTTAATAAAGATGTAAATTGGTTAAATAAGGATTGTTCATCTGCACATAGAGAACTCTGTGGCCTTAAAGAGATCCCGAATGATGCTACTTTGCTATCTCTTTGCCACCGTAACTATAAATGTGAGGTCTCAAGATGCAAAATGAGATTAGAAATACTATATGGGAGCTGAGGAATAGTGCTAATTTCTAGGTATTATTAATCTCCTATTTTTTCCACAAGCCGACACCCCAGCTATAGTGCATCATATCGAGGCAGACAGGTGGATTGCTCACTTTAACAAGGTCTGTAATGGGGCTAAGAAACAGTGAGTAGCGAACCAAGACTGTCATTAGAAGGGGTTTCCCATCTTGCACTCACCTGAAAAGAAGTAGAGTATTATGGGTCTGTATAGAAGCAAAACCCAGGTCCTGATGTGGATACCTGGGTGCTGGTCTTGACTAATGTTCTGAACAAAGCTCCGAAGGTAGGCCCCCCTTCTTCATGCTCCGCTGCTGTCATTATCCCAATCTTCAAAAAAAGTGCTAGTGATAGTCCCTCAGGGTATAGACCAATCTACCTTCTCGATTCTAACATCAAGGCTTTAGGAAGAGTCCTACTGGATAGACTTATGCATTGATCTAAGGAGTTTAGCATACTGTCTGACCTCCCATATGGTTTTTGACCATGAAGATCTATAGTTGATCAATGCCTAAATCTTAATTTCATTTTTAATAAATATACAGTGGCTCATAACAGTTCTATCCAATTAGCTTTTATGGATTTAACATTGGCTTTTGACTGGGTTAACCACAACAAATTGTGGAGAATTGTCTTGAATATGGGTGTTGACCAGAACATATTATTTTTCCTGAGGGAACTTCATGCAAATTCTGAGGCTGCAGTTAGATCCTCCTCCGGCTCCTGTTGTACACAGAGTTTTAAAATCATGCGGGGTGTCCGGCTAAGGTGCATTTTGGACCCCTTTTTATTTACTTTGTATATGAATAGACTTGAGCACGTTTTAGTGGATGAGGGAATAGATTGCATGCAGGTTAAGGGCTGGTCCCTGCAGACAACACAATTTTAATGGCCAAAATGGCCAAGGGTCTGCAAGCAATTATTAATGCGTTTGTTGGGTTTGTGGGAGAGCTGGACCTTAGTACTAATAACAGCAAGCCGCACATTATGAAAGTTGGCCCAAGAAATACATAAAGATTAACTCATGAGATAGGGCCCTGTGCCCTTATGCAGGTCAAAGCTTTTCCATACTTAGGAGTTCTATTTGACATAAGCTTATATTGGATGACCCTTCACTTTCTGATAAGATGTCTTCTGCCAATAGGTCTAATGCTGTGCTTTGGAAATTCGCATCCAGACTGAGGAGGGGGCCAATTAGTGCTCTGCTACAAGTTTATCGAGCTAAAACTGTTTCTGAAATGACGCATGGGAGAGATTTGAATGCAATAATAGTTTTTATGATAGAGGCTCTGGTCCCTCAAAGTACCCGGCCTATACAGTGCATGAAGATCTGGAGTCTAGCTACGTTGCTGAAACTATTGCCCTACGCCCTCTTTTATGCTGGATTGACCTGTGGACCAAAGGAGGAGAATTGAATAGGGAGATAGTACAAGATTAGCTATACCTTGATTTTGCCCAGCGAATCTCCTGGAATCAAGTATATCTATAAAGAATTCCACGCCCTGTGGAGGGGTGGATCTTTTAACTTGTCCAAACAGAATTGTAAAAGCTGATCATGGTTGGGTGAAAGATAACTTTGTAAGAAGTAACATTTTAGCTAGGGAAACAGAAGCTCTCGGGGCAGAAGTACTTATTGTTGAAAGCCTGTCAATTTATGGAGCCTTACCTTATGGTGGTAACTTCCTACCATGCTCGGTTCTTGCTAAACAGATTTAGATAACATTTGCTACCTCAGCTTTTAGTGTTTCCTCAGGGTTGGCATGAACCTTCATCCCTGGCGCCATCTGGTTGCGACCAGTGATCTCGGCAGGACACAATGCACTTTGTTCTTTTCTGTAAATATTATGAAGTTCTGAGACAAGCATATTTAATTCCCTTTCTTAAAGAGGATGGTTTTATAAAGGCTCACCCAGCTCTTTTATTTCTGCAAATGTTGTCAGAAGATATTACCTCCCATGTTGCTACTTCGGTGCTCGGTGACCCTTGAGCCTGCTCGCAGGTTGGGTCGCTCCCCACGCCGCTCGGCTCCCCCTGTGCGCTTGTGACTCCTGCCCCCTGCGGCCCGCACCCTTTGCCTTCTGTGTCCCGTCCCGTCCATGTCCCCCACGCCCATTGGCCGCACCTCTCCCGCCTTCCAGCTGCTCCTCCCTCCCACTTGGCCTCTTATGGAGGATGCCACGTGGCAGTGAGTGTGACCCTTGACCCTGCTCGCAGGTCGGGTCGCTCCCCACGCCGCACGGCTCCCCCTTTGCGCCCGTGACTCCTGCCCCCTGCTGCCGCTGCCGAGAGTTCGCCGCTGGTGTGCTCCTGTGACTGCTTGTGCCTCTTACTGTTATTTTATTTCAAATCTATTTTCATGTCATTTCGTTTTTGGTATTGTTTGTTTTGTAGTATAGGCGCCCTTAGCGCCCCTTGCCCTCTGTACCCACCCGCTTCCCGCCGCTGCACCCCTGCGGCCCCACCCCCTTTGCCTTATGTGTCCTGTCCCCGTCCCCCACGCCCATTGGCCCCCCGCTCCCGCCTCCCAGCTGCTCCTCCCTTCTACTCCGCCTCTTATGGAGGACGCCGCGCGATAGCGTACCGGATGCACCGCTGGCGCGCCCGTCTGCGCTTGGACCGCGCCCAGTGCCAGAACCCTTTGACCCCGCGCCCACCGCAACACCAGATTTCGATATGACACCAACGCCCTCCTCGCCCTCAACACTGGCCGGGACAGCTGCTGCTTCCAGGCTGCCCCGAAATGCACCCACGGACACTTCCCCTGCCACACCTGCAACTTCTCCTGTGACAGAACCACCAAGGACCGGACCCAACCACCTCCTCTGCATACTCCTCAACACGCGCTCCGCACGCAAGCACGCCGTCGAGCTCTGGGACCTACTCGACACAACGGCCCCAGACGTGGCATTCCTGACCGAGACCTGGTGGAACGAATCCTCAGCACCGAACATCGCCATAGCCATCCCGGACGGCTACAAGATCACCCGCAGGGATTGCGCAAACGGAATCGGAGGAGGAATAGCCATCGTCCACAAGGCCACACTCTAGGTCCACACCCTCGCAGACGACTCTCTCAACTCCGCCGAACACCTTCACTTCCGGATCCACACTGACCCCAACACCACCCTCAGAGGAACACTCGTCTACAGACCTCCCGGACCCCGGGCCCTGTTCAGCGACTCCATTGCCGACCTCGCCAGCACCCACTCACTCGCCTCCACGGACTACATCCTCCTCGGGGACCTGAACTACCACCTCGAAAACAACAACAACACCAACTCCGCCACCCTGATCGACAACCTCACCAACCTCGGCCTCCGACAACTCGTCACCAAACCCACCCATGCCGCTGGCCACACGCTCGACCCCATCTTCTCCACAAGCACCCACGTTGCCTTCAACCACACCACCGAACTCCACTGGATCGACCACCACTGCATCCACTTCACATTAAAAAAGGCAACCACGCACCACCACACTCAACAGCTACCTCGCCGCTGCTGGGGCAAAATCACCGAGAACCAAATGACCTCCGCCCTTGCCCTGGACCCGCCAACCAACCCCACCGATCCTGACACCACCGCCCGAAGCCTCAGACAGTGGATCGAAGACTGCGCCAACACCATAGCCCAGATAAAGAAGCTCTCCATCAACCACTCCATCATGAAAGCCGCCTGGTTCACCAAAGAACTCCAGACCTCCAAACACTCATGCCGGATGCTAGAAAAAAAATGGCTCCAAGACCGTACGTCAGACAACCACGCAGCCCACAAGGATGCCATTCGCAGACACCACCAACTCATCAGAACAACCAAGATATCCTCCTTCAAAGGCCGCCTGGACAACAATGCAGACGATTGGAAAGAGCTCTTCAGCATCGTCAAGGAACTCTCCAACCCCAGCGCCAACACCAACGACATCCCGCCCTCGCAAGAACTGTGTGACTCACTGTCCGCCTTCTTCCACCGCGAGATCATAGACATCCACGACAGCTTCAACGCACCGCCAGCCCCAACCACGACTGACCCCACCCCGAACATCACCAGCACCAACCAGCTGACATCCTGGGCCCACGTCAACGACGAGACACGAAAGATCATGAACTGCATCCACTCGGGTTCACCAGCAGACCCCTGCCCACACCTTGTGTTCAACAAAGCAGACGCCACCATCGCACCCCAACTATGAAAGGTCATCAACATCTCCTTCGACTCAGCGACATTCCCAGAAAGCTGGAGACAGGCCAAAATCAACGCCCTCCTCAAAAAGCCCAAGGTGGACCCCAAGGACCTCAAGAACTTCCGCCCCATCTCCCTGCTCCCCTTCCAGGTGAAGGTCATTGAGAAAATCGCCAACATACAGCTGACCCGCCACCTCGAGGACAACAACATCCTAGACCCGTCGCAATCTGGATTCAGACGGAACCACAGCATTGAGACAGCCCTCATTGCCGCCACAAACGACATCTGATGCCAACTAGACAATGGCGAAACCTCAGCCCTCATCCTCCTGGACCTGTCAGCTGCCTTCGACACGGTCTGCCACCACACACTAAGAAAAAGCCTCCAAGAAGCCGGAATTCGGGAAAAAGCTCTGGACTGGACCACCTCCTTCCTCTCTGACAGAACCCAGAGGGTCCGCCTTCCACCCCACTGTTCCAAAGCTACCAACCTCATCTGCGGCGTACCCCAGGGATAATCCCTCAGCCCAATGCTGTTCAATATCTACATCGCCCCCTCGCTCAAGTAGCCCACCAACACGACCTGAACATCATCTCCTACGCCGACGACACCCAGCTCATCCTCTCCCTCACCAAGGACCCACACACCGCCAAAACCAACCTCCATGAAGGAACTCGGCTGTCGCCGAGTAGCTGAGGAGCAGCCGTCTGAAGCTGAACTCAGACAAGACGGATGTCCTCATCCTCGGCCCCACCCCATCTGCCTGGGATGACTCCTGGTGGCCGACAACGCTAGGAACAGCACCGATGCCCATGGACCACGCACGCAACTTGGGAGTCATCCTCGACTCCTCCATCTCCATGTCCAAGCAGGTCAGCGCCGTCTCCTCCTCCTGCTACAACACCCTCCACATGCTCCGCAGGATCTACAAGTGGATCCCGATCGAAACCAGAAGTACGGTGACACAAGCCCTCGTCAGCAGCCGGCTGGACTACGGCAACGCACTCTACACGGGAATCCCGACCAAACACCTACAGCGACTACAACGCATCCAGTACGCCTCGGCCCGTCTGATCCTCAACCTCCTTCCACCTCAGAAACCTTCACTGGCTCCCCATCAACAAGAGGATCACCTTCAAGCTCCTCACCCACGCTCACAAAGCACTCCACAACTCCAGACCAGCCTACCTAAACAACAGACTCAACTTCTACACCCCCACCCGCCAGCTCCGCTCTGCCAGCCTTGCCCTCGCCGACGTCCCACGAATCCAGCGTACCACCTCCGGAGGCAGATCCTTCTCCTTTCTCGCTCCCAAGACCTGGAACACCCTCCCCACCCACCATCGGCAGACCCAGGACCTGCTCACCTTCAGGAAGCTTCTCAACACCTGGCACTTCGAGCAGTAGCAGCAGCCCTCCCCCCGCCCGCAGCGCCTTGAGACCCTCACGGGTAAGTAGCGCGCTTTACAAGTTCTGTGATTGATTGTTTGAGTCTGTAAAAGCTGCAATGCGCGTGAAGGATTCAAGGATGGACTGGTCTCGTTTTGTTTTACTGTTTGAATTGCTGGTCATTTTATTCTATTTTTATTCATTTTAACTATTGTATGATCTATTTATTTTGTACTTTGTTGTGATGCTGCTTTTATGGTAGTAACATTACTACAAATAAAGCTTATTTTGAAATGAATTGAATTAGTGCCACATTTACAAAGACAACATAACTTCAACCACATGGTGGACTAGTTTGCATCCAAGTAATATGGATCTTTATAGATGAATAATCACCCAGCGTGATGCATTATAAGGTAATGAAGTACTATATTGGGCGACGTTATAGAAATTGAAAAACAAAGCAAAAATGTTTGCAACAAACACAGTCTGAGGTATATTACACCTATAACTAAATGTCTGGCTTTTTTTTTTACCTTGGAGACATGTTGGGTGTATTAGGCTAAAGTGATATTTGCTGCTGCTGTTTGTTGAAATCGCCTCAGAAGCCCAATTAGCAAATTGATGACAGTCAAGTCTTCACAACTTAAGAATATATATCATTTGCTCCTTAAAATTTGTGAGGGGAATAGCTGGCAGTATTTTCAGGTAGAAAATAATTTTTACTAAAGTTTGCTTTAGGGCTCATTTTCAATTTGCCTACGGTAGCAGATGTTTAATTTAGTAGCCCAAATAATTCTGCTGTGGTTTAACCAATATAGCACTAAAACCTTATGTTTATGTCTAGTAATGAGCATGTATGAATGAATGAAAAATAGGCATTTATAAAGCGTACAGCTACTCAGAATAGAGTGTCCTGGCGCTAAAGACTCAATCAGACCTGATGCTGCCCCACGGGCTAAGAGACCCGGGGTTAGTTCCAGAAAAGCCAGGTTTTAAGCATTTTCCTAAATGTGGTTACATCGCAATTGCCGGAGAGACAGAGGTAAGAGGTTCCAGGCACGTTCACCCTGCACCTGAAAGGAGCAGCCACCTGTGCCGACGCGGCAGATCTTGGGAACATTACTTCAAAGTAGGCATCCGATCAAATGTACATCTGGTCAAGCAGCCTGAAAATTACCAGTACTTAATGGCTAGTAAGCAGGGGCCAGATTTTTAAGGCCCTTGCATTGCAATTGCATCACTCAAGTTGATGCAAGGTAACACAAGGGCTTCAGTGAAATTCACTAAGCCTCACCCAGCCACCATAAATGGCCCTGTGTGGCTTACTAAATCTAAAGTAATGCAACGCAGCACAAGTCGCTGCCTTGCATTACTCAGCGCTGGAAAGATGTTGCATGAGTGGAGAGTTGGTATTACCACACATCCACCCATGTATTTTGGTGCAGTCCCAGATTTACTAACACTAGTAAACCTGGGAATGCACCAAAATACTACGCCTTCCCAGGAGAGGCGTAAATTTTAAATATCTCTAGTTCTCCTTTTTTTCCTCTTTCTAAATGTGCTGCATTCTGAACCACACTTGTAAAGAGGAAAATGCCTGTAAGGATTATTTTGTGCAGGAAGGTGTCCTTACATCCACAAAACAATCCTGTGTGTGTGACGCATGCACTCTTTGCACCATGGCCAAGGGGGCCTGCATTGGTACTAGGCTGCTTTCAGTGCACCAGCAGAGGGGGAGAGCAGGAATTCAAAATAACTTAGTAGATCTGGCGCATTCCTGCCCTCTCCCTGTCATGCAGCGCAGTGTAACAAGTTGTCTTGTCGAGGTGCGCTGTATGACTTTTTGATAAATCTGGCCCTAATTCTTTAATGTCTGGATTTTCTTCCAATTTCTTCAGAAAGCAAGATGTCCAATCCTATATCCAATTTGGTATCCCCTGGAAATGTTTTAAACAAATGAAGAGCAGTTTTTAAATCTGGTTATTCTCTGTTCTTTTGTCACATTTGTTGTTCCACTGCTGTGGAGTTGCCATGGAAAATGCTTACTTACCTGGATATTCATTATCCTCACCCAGGTCTCTTTTGAGTCCTTCGGTGTGGTAGAATGTCTGTATGTCATAGTTTTTAGTATTTTGTAGGTTGGTGTATCAGCTTAGAATGTATACGTTTGAATAGCAGTTGTAGTTGGATTCCAGAAGTGATGAGTAGCAGCTATGAGCCAAGCATAAAATCCAATTAGCCAATTGTGAACTGTCAACATTTTATTCTCCAAAGATATGAGTATCTGACTCACTCAACTTCACCAGCTCCTATTGGATCTCTGCAGATGTGAGAAAAGAGAAGATTGGACATAGGTGTTGATTTGGTGCCTCGCCTATCAGTCATAGCTGTATGCAGATGATGCCTGACAGGGAAATGCACAGCATGTTGCTTAGCTACTCTCACAACAATGCCATTGTCAGAGGTTTATCAATTGTCCCACTAACACTGAGAGGAGAGAGAGCATCTGCTGACGTGGGAGGGAAGGGAAAAGAGACAGTTCAGAACATGGGCAAAGTGGCATATTGTTCAAGGCCCTCTGGTACAGTGATTGTTCTCTCTCTTTTTCTCACTTAAGTCTCATGCATCATCTCAACTACACTCCCTCTCGCCACCTCCCTCAACCTCTCAATCTAACTCTCTCTAGTGATGTCATTCTAAGCTTATTTGGGACCCCATGTGTTAAACATGGATGTTTCTGCAGGGCCACCCCAGATCTTTGCATATCTCAGTCTTCCTTTGCTGGGCCCATTTTAGTTTGCTATTAGGACTCTGTGTACCTTGTCCCTGCTAACCAGTGGTAAATTGCTTGTGCTCTCCCTTGAAAACATGGTAAAATTGGACTGCACCTGATTGGGTTATTTAATTTTCCTGCAAATCCTTAGTACATGATACTACATGGGCCCAGGCCCTGTTAATTAAATGCTACTATTGGGCTGCATCACTCACTGTGCCACCCACTAGAGTAGCCTTTTAAATCATGTCTCAAACCTGCCGTTGCTGACCATGGTGCAATTTCAAACTGCCAATTCGACCTGGCAAAGTAAACCTTTTGCCAAGCGTAAACCTTCTTTTTAATACTTATACAGCACCCCTAATGTAGGTCCTAAAAGTTCATAGAACAGGGTGGATGGTTTTTCAAACGTAAGGCATGTGGGTTTATGTTTTACATGTTGTGGCAGTGAACAACTTCTAAAGTTGTTTTTCAATGTAGTAGGCTATCTCTCCCATAGACTAACACTGGGTTACCTTATTTCAATTATTAAGTGCTAACTTCAGATGGGGCGCAGATAGAGAAATACTGTTAATACTCAAATGAATTGCGATTTAAAATCCTATTTAGTAGTAAAATCAGAATTTAGATTGTAATTTTGAAAATGCCACTTTTACGAAGTTTGCATTTTCCTGTCCCAGGTTTCGGAGGCCATTTTATGAGTTTCCAGATGCCTGGGCCTTTTAAGGGTTTCCCATCAAGAATGTGTTTTGGTCCTGGGTGTAGCTGGGAGAAGGACTTCCTGGCAGGATGGCTGGAGAGGACCTATGCTTTGCCCTGATTGCATTTCAAAGTACATTGCCCAAAGCACACACAAAGTAACCTGACACCAGGCTTGCCCTGCCTTTGCCACCGTAGACAGTTTGGAGCCAAACCCAGGGCAAGGGGAAAACTGACCAGAACCAGTTCTGGGATCAGCCAGGGGATTTCCCCATACAAAGCATGGCACCTGGTATGGAACTTGGACCTTGAGAACATCTCATAAAAACAATCCTGAACCTGTGGAAGATTCTAAAAGACTGCCCTGCTGCCAGAATGAATGCCTTGCTGCTTGAAGGACTGCCTTGCTGTCCGAAGAAGTAAGATTGGACCGGCTTGCCTTGACCCTAGGCTACTCAGAATGACTCCAAGGGTCAGTTGGCTGACCTCCTTTGGGAGATACAGGGACACAACAAGCTTTCAGAGGTCTCTCTGCAACTGCCCAGCTGATCAGCTGAAACTGGACCTACCAAGACCTACGTAAGCTCTGCTGCTGACTTCTGCTAGAGTGAGACTTGATCCCCAAGTGGTGCTATCCTGGGCTTGGACCCTTAGCTGGCATCAATGAGAGATTCTCCAAAAAAAAAGGTAAACATCCTGAAGTTTGGGCTCTGCAACAGCGAACTGACCCATTCATGGGAAGAGTCTGCCGCCAGCATTGACCTGGGAACTTTCAGCAGGACCAGCTCTTCACACTGACAGTGACCGCCTGCAATAACTGGCAGTGCAAACCCTGCACCTGACAGTGACCCTCAGTGCCGATCAACCAGCGTGATTCTCCTGCAATGGGTGGCTCTTTTGTCTACAACAATGGCAATCCACAACTCTTGAACTGCTCTTCACTCCAAAAGTCGCCTCCTCACAGCCTCCTCCAAAGTGAATGAAAATCTTCGTGCCGCACTTGAAAAGGTAACTTTTCAGTAGGACTAACCTGGTCCATTTATCAGAGCTGCTCTCCTTTGTGGTCAGTCTGAACTTTTGACTTTCCCATGGTCTAGAGCAACCATATAATCGCAAATGAAGCTTTCTGCTTCTTTCAGCTCTTGTTACTAAAAACTGGAAAATTCTAAATCTCCAGTTCCACTGACTACATTATTTTTGTTTTTGTGCTATTTTATTGATACAAATGTACTCTATTTTTTTTAATGGTTTGGAATGTTTCTTGTGTTGTGTTATCACTGTACTATAGTTTAAGTGCTGCATGAGTACTCTACACATTATCTATAACTTAAGCATGATTTCTTTGTGCCAAGCTACCACAGCTTTAAGCACATGTTAATTTAATTACTTTTACCTCTGTCAACTATCAACCAATTTCCTACACCGAGCTAGACATATTTCAGCTGTTTTGGTATGACCCCATTTTTTTAAGTATAACTCAATACTCTCTGGTATCTATTTGTTTTTGCAGAAAATATTTTATAAAATTGAAAGTTCTTCCGAGAGGGGCCCACAAAATACATCCTGCCTGGCGCCCCAAATATCTTTAACATGACACTGGTGAAGGCACAGAGGTAGGTAGGGAGGGTGACAGGACACCAACTATTATTTTATATTTCAGTGAATGGGTGTGAGCAAAGATACTTCATAGAGGAACGAGAGAGCGGTAGGACAGCTGTTTTTTGTGTTTGTTTTTTTACTTTAGTCGTTCAGATGGCAGATGATAAGGCAATTCCGAGGGGTGGGTGTTAGAAAGTCAGGAATGCTTTGAATTTAGGTGGGTGTGGTGGGTTGAGACTCAATCCTGAGTGTGGTGAGGATGCAAAGCTTGAAACCAGGTTATTTTGGGGTATATTTGAGGGGGAGGTGAAATTAATAGGGGCCGAATGTACAGACAATTGTGGGAAACAGATTGTGATTTTGTGCAGGGTTTCACCATGAACCTATGGCCCCATTGCTTCTAATCTGTGTAGTGGACGATGGTTTGATGGGGACATACAAAACTTACAATTGTAAGTGATAAGATGGCAAGATCAAAGGGGCATCATAGACAACTCAAGCTTCACTTCCCTCGTCCCACCCAACATAATTAGGCTGGCCTTACTTAACATGTGAAGGGATATAATGACAGCAGCTGGAAATAAAGGAAACGTACATGGTTATAAAGCATTATAAATCCTAATGCCATTCATGACTTTGTTTTAAATTGTATCACCCCTGCTCTTTTTTTTTTTTTAAAGCTACATTTGAGGTACTCTGTTACTCCCCAAGGCATGAATTATATATGTGAAGTGGCATTGGTTAAGTGATCCCTGACCCCATGTCACTTTCAGGGTGCCTCGAAAATAGCCCAGGAAAATCGGACAACCAACATTTGTCTGGAATCAGTATTTACCATAGGGGAGAAAGGGAGAAGGACGTTTACCATGGGAAGACTTACACAATAGTAAATCAACTAAGTTCTATATTGTCAGATAAGGAGAAATATAAAAAGTCTTAACTGACTAGAGGGAAAGTCAAATGCCGAAACAAGGTGCAAGAGACTCTGCTATAGAAAAAGAAACATCACTACCCTGCTCAGGAGATGGGGATTGGTGTCGCCAAACTTACCAAGAAGCGAGTAACGTTTTGCTACATTTAAAGGCTGAACTAGCAAGCTTCAAGCAGCATCATTTCTTTAGTGTGTACAAGTTGTATTTCTCACCTTTAAAGAAATATGAGGAAGAAGGAAGCCAAAGTACATCAGTTGATGCCCCACGTTAGTCTCCACCTTGCCTGTATTTGCAGTTAAACAGGGGTCACTTGGGAAAAGTTGTCGCTGACATGCTGAGGAAATGGTTCTTTATCCTGTGCAGGGTTGCAAACTACCTGGAATATTTGACCAAGGACAAGGAAAACTGTATTTCATCCCTTCCCTGTAATCTGTTTGGTGTAGTTCTTGCATACTTAATAAGTGGCTATTGAAATTATTAGATCTTGGTCATCGTGGTAATACAAGGGATTCCCCAAACATGACAGATGGGTATTCAGGGAACCAAGGACTGAAGAACAGATGAAAAGCCTCTATTTCAAGGAGAAGCAGGCGTTAGCGCACTCTCAAAGTGCAAACATGTACAACAGAGAGACGCCTTTTAGCATAGGTAGCATGCCAAGTAAAGGATTCATGGCTGATGATGAAATATTACAAAACTATGGGACAAATTTATTAAAAAGTGACACAGTGCAGCAAATCAGCTTGCAGCTGTTGTGTAATATCTGGTATCCCCTTAGGATCGTGTATCCCCTTCACTTCGGCCGTCTTCGGAGAATTAACTCAGCCCGGGCAGGATCAGACAGAAGCAGTCGATCTCTGCTCGGGCTGAGCACGGGGATACACGATTTCATGGGATACCAGACAGGCTCAAGCTATAAATTAACGTGTTTATCTGAATACTGGAGCCACTGCTGCACAAGAGACAGGAAGCAAATCGAAAGCCGTACAAAGAACGAAAGGTTAAATAAATGAACATTAAATTCATACACAGAGTCAAAGTGAAAGAATGGAATGCTTATTTTCATAGTAAATCGCAACAAGTACAAAGAAAGAAAGGTGAAATAAATGAAAATTAAATAAATACACCCACGGAGTCACAGTGAAAGAATGGATTTTTTTTAGGCAAGTAGTACAAAGAAGGAAGCAGTGAAATAAATGAAAATTAAATAAATACATGCACGAGTCAGAGTGAAAGAAGGGAATTTTTATTTTTTGAAGCAAGTTGCAAGTAGTACAAAGAAGGAAGCGTGAAATAAATTAAAATTAAACACATGTACGTGTAATGATGTACGCAGACTCCAATGATGACTCTGAGCCCTTACTGTAGTTAACAATTATTTATTTGCTATAACTCTGATAATTCCCAAAGAGCGCCGAGCCTCCGCTCCAGCGCCCGCTCTTCCCGCTATACTTTCGCGCTCTCGCGCTCAGCCACGCCCCCAACACCAGCAGCCAATCCTGGCCGCCTGCACGTCACGTCCGCCGACGTGCCGTGCAACATCTAGAGCGTCTCTACATATCTCCCCTTTTTCGCACAAACATTTCAACTTACAGTCCGTCGCTCAAATCATAGTCTCTGAATCTCGTTGGTCTCACCACAGCTCTACCACTCCGAGTTCGTCTCGCAGGGGTGGTGTTGGTCTCTTCTTCTCCTTGTCTGACTCTGTTATCGCCATTCTCCTCAACTCTTATCTCCTGCTCTCTGTCCCTTGCTTCTCCTTGACTTTGCTCTCCTTCATTCAACGTGATCCCATTCTCCTGATGTTCTCGCTTCTCACTCTCACATTCTTCTGATTCTCCGCCTGCCCTTTCACAGTCCCACACTAGGATCTTATTACATCTGGCCATGCGGTCTTGTGACCATATGTTTCCGTCACTCAGCCTGGCCGCTCTTCCCTTAATTTCCTTCACCTGCAGGGGCTTGCTGTATTTGCTCTCTCCTTTTCTTTGTAGAGTGGGCAGCTTGACTCTAACCCATTCTCCTTCTTTGAGTTCTGTGTCTCGCACGTTCCTCCGGGCATTATAATGTCTGGTGTACACTGCCTTGGCCTTCTCAATGTTAGCCCGCACCACAGCAGGGGACCATTCACTTACTACAGTCTTTTCCTTCCACACCCGGTTGTCCTGGGTGAATGGTTCTCGGCCGCGCAGCAGCTGGAAGGGGCTGTATCCCGTACTTGTGGGAGTGATCCTGTACGCCCACAACATGTGCCATATGTCCTTCTCCCAGTCTTTGTGGTCTGAGATGGCTGCTTGGATCGACCCCATCACCACCCTATTGAAGCGTTCGACTTGGCCGTTTCCCGCAGGGTGGTATATTGATGTGTGCCTCGCTTGGATTCCATTCCTTCCTAGGAAGTTGTCCCACTTTTCCGATCGGAACTGGGGTCCATTATCGCTGAGGATTGACTTGGGTATGCCTTCCCTTACGAAAGTGTCTGCCAGGAACTGCACTATGGTGTCCGTGTTCATGGTTTCCTCGATCTTGATCTCTGGCCATTTCGAGAACCTGTCCACCAGGACACACACGTACTTCTGGACCCCTTGGGTGTCTAAGACGGGGCCTAAGATGTCGACAGACAACTCTTCCCAGGGGTTCTTTGGAGTTTCGAATGCACCCAATGCAGGGCGCAGGGGTTTGAGTGTCTTGTCTGCGCCCTGGCACCTCACGCACTCTCTCACATGTCGTTCCGCTCTTATGTCCATTCCCGGCCACCAATAGTTCTGCTTGGACCTCAGTTTGAGTTTCCCTATGCCCAGGTGCCCTTCGTGCAGCATGTCCAGCAGTCGGGGTATGATGTTCGTTGGAGGGACAACTTTCTCTCCTCTATATACAAATGTTCCTTGATTGTCCAGGGAGAGTTCCTCCCTCACTTCAAAATAGGGGTTGAGTTCCTTCCGAACCCGTCTCTTATCCGGCCATCCATGAGTGATGTAAGTTTTCACCTCTTCCAACGTTAGGTCCTCTGCATACGCTTGTGTCCATTCCTGGAGGCTGATGACACTTTCATGATCCTCCATCAGTGCCACCCATTCTTCCGTGCATGCCTTGTCCTCTTCACTGGGTTCCATAGCCGCCGCTCGGCTCAGGTAGTCTGCTACCTTGTTCTTGCTGCCTGGTATGTGTTCCACATCATACCTAAACTCTAAGAGCTTAAGCGACATCTTCGATATCCGGGGTGTCGCCTCTGCGTGGCCACTCGATGTCAGCACTCTCAGTAGTGGTTTGTGGTCGGTCCGTAGCTGAAATCTGGTGCCCCACAGGAATTGTCGGAAGCGCGTGGTGGCCCACACCACCGCCAGCATCTCCTTTTCTATCACACTGTACTTCCTTTCTGTCTCACTCAGTGTGCGCGAGGCGAAGCAGATCGTCTCCAGCTGACCTCGCCCTCGGTCTTGCATGAGGACTGCACCCAGTCCCTTGTCGCTGGCGTCCGTTGTGAGGACGGTGTTGCCTTGAGGGTCAAACCCTTGAAGGGGTATGGCCCCTGCCACTTCCTTTTTGATAATCTCGAATTCCCTTTGTGTGTCCCCCGACCACTTGAATTCAGTGTTCTCTTTCGTTAGTTGTCTCATATGATGAGTCTTAGAGGCAAAGTGCTGTACAAATTTCCCATAATACTCTGCCATCCCCAGGAATGACCTGACCTCTTCCTTGGTGGAGGGGGGTGGTGCTTCACAAATCGCCCTGACATTGTCGGCCTTGGGGGTCACACCTTGTGCCCCTATCTCATGCCCCAGGTAGGTTACCGAGTCCATCCCAATCTTGCATTTGGACCATTCAGCCGTGAGTCCTTTTCCTTCTAGGATCTTCAAGACCACTGCCAACTTCCTGTCGTGGTCTGGTATGTCTCTGCCCATCACCAGGATGTCATCTTGGAAGTATTGGACGTCCTTGATGTCCTTGAACAACTGGTGCATCATCCTCTGGAACACCGCCGCTGCAGAAGCTAGACCGAATGGCATCCTGCGAAATTGATAGCACCCAAACGGAGTGATGAAAGATGTTAATTTGCGGCTGTCCGGATGCAGAGCAATCTGATGATATGCAGAGGTCAAGTCTATTGTTGAGTACCACTTAATCCCCCGGGTGCTGGCTAGCATCTCCTCTATCCTGGGCAAGGGGAATCTTTCCACCACAATGTTTTTATTTAGTTCCCTCAGGTCAACGCACAACCGGACCTTACCGTTGGGTTTCTTAACCACTACCAGGGGCGCCAGCCACTCGGCGCACGTGATGGGTTCTATGATGCCCTTGTTTTCCAGGTCTTGTAGTTCTGCTCTCACAGCGTCTCTTACTGCCAACGGGACATCCCTGGCCTTGTGGGCCACCGGGACAGCGTTCTCCTTCAGGATGATCTTGTGGGCGAATTTTTCCAGCTTCCCCACTGTGCCCCCAAATACCTTTGGATATTCGGTTTTCCATTTGTCCAGACTTGGCCCGGCCACCTGGTCCGTCAGGAGAATTTGCTCCTTGCCACCCGGATCCAGCTTGATTCCTAGGTCGCCCTGATCCAGCCAACCCAAGACTGACGGGCCCCTCTCCGACACGTAGAGTTTACAGTGTGCTGACCGGCCTCGAAATTCGAAGGTCAAGGGCCTGAATCCTGCCATGGGGATCCGATCTCCGTTATACGTGACCGGGCGGATGTCTAGCTTTTCAAGCTCTGGCCCGAGCCGTGGCACAAATTTCTCCTCCCACACTGCTCTCTGGATGATGGTGAAGGGAGACCCTGTATCTGCCACCACGTTGATCTTGACACCGCCTATAGCCATCTCCAACACCGGTTTCATCGTGCGTCTACCTTCTCTGTCTAGAACATTTCCCTCCGTGCTTAGTACCTGATCCTCAATGTAGATCACCGTGACTTCTTCCGGCTCCGAATCGCCGTCCGGATGGTCATCGCTTTGATCCACGCATCTCACCATGCTCTTGGAGGCCTTCCTCCTGCAAACCTTCTCGTAGTGGCCAATTATTCCACAGAACGCACACTTGGCGCGAAACGCAGGGCACTTCCGATCGTGCGCCTCGTGCGACCAGCTTCCACACCTGTAGCATGACTTCCTGTTGCCTCCCACTGGTTTGCTCGACTTGTCCGTGCTGTTTTGCCACTTGCTGGGCCCTCTTTCTGTTGGTTTTCTGTTTCGGTATTCTCTGCTAGTCCCCTCTTCATCCACTTTGTTCACCATCGTGCTGGACGCCATATCCTTTTTTGTCACTTCAGCGCACCGCCGTGCTAATTCCGCTCTCTTCACGATGACCAATACCTCCTTCAGTGTGGTGTCTCCACTAGCCCACAGCTTGTCTTGCACATTCGAGCACGTGGTATGCATCACCACCTGGTCCTTGATGAATTCCTCTTCCCAGTTGGCGTACCTGCACGTGGCTGCCAGTCGTTTCAGTGCCGCCACATACTCCTCCACTGTTTCTCCTTGTTTCTGCTTCCTCTGTTGGAAGTTAAACCTATCCACCGACACGCACATCGCCGGTCTAAAGTGTTCGTTGAGGTCTTCGAGCGCCTGTGCGTATACATCGTCGTCTGTGGATGTTCTCTGTTTCGGGACTAAGCTCTTGTAAATCCGGAGTCCTTCTGGGCCTAAGTTCAATAGTAAAATACGTTTCTTCCTCTGGGGTTTGAATGCCTCCTCATTTTCATCTTCGAGTACGCCTATGAAATTGTCGATGTATTCCCTCCAATCCTCCCATTTCATGAGGGGTTCTCCCGGGCGCGGCAAGAACTGTACCGGGGCCATCGCGTAGCCTGCTTGCGCGCTCATTTTCTCGCTCTTCACAGCAGGTAGCGATCTTACTTGGCCACGGGGACTCCCTGGTGCGTCGTCTTGTTCTTCTCCACTTGCTGGGGTTCGGGGACTGTCCTTGTCAGCCCCCTCGGCTCCTTCTGAACCCTCCAGCGCGTGCTCACTGGTCTGTTGCTCGCTGGGTGGGCTGGCGCTCTCCTCCTGCCTTACTTCTAGGGTTCCTGGGTTTTTTCCTCCCTTTTTCCTTCCTCTGCGCCACACCCTCCTGCGTGCCGGGCTCTGCCGCGCTCTTTGGGGTACCTGTTCTCCTGCACCAGGTAGTCTCGCTCCTCTGTACCTTGTGGGGTGGTTCTGAAGCTTCTGGTGCTTGCTTGTCTCTTAGGGCTGAGTCTGCGGTTCTGCCTTGCTGGGGGGTCTTCAATCCCATCCTCGTCGCCACTGTAATGATGTACGCAGACTCCAATGATGACTCTGAGCCCTTACTGTAGTTAACAATTATTTATTTGCTATAACTCTGATAATTCCCAAAGAGCGCCGAGCCTCCGCTCCAGCGCCCGCTCTTCCCGCTATACTTTCGCGCTCTCGCGCTCAGCCACGCCCCCAACACCAGCAGCCAATCCTGGCCGCCTGCACGTCACGTCCGCCGACGTGCCGTGCAACATCTAGAGCGTCTCTACAGTACGGAGTCAGAGTGGAAGAATGGAATTTTTATTTTTTGAACAAATCGCAAGTAGTACAAAGAAGGAAAAGTTAAATAAGTGAAAATTAAACATATGCATTCAGAGTGAAAGAATGGAATTTTTATTTTTGAGATGGAATCACATTGTAAATTAAAACATGAGGAGTGAGAATGACAGAGCAGAGATCATAGCTGAAAAGGTTTTAGATTGCTATGAATGACATTTTCATAAATTCAGTGTAATTATGAGTGACATTTCAACAACTATCAATCAATCAATAATTTGTAAAGTGCACCACTCACCTGTGAGAGTCTCAAGGCGCTGGGGGGGGGGGGTATAGGGGGCTGGGGTGTTGCTACTGCTCGAACTGCCAGGTCTTGAGGCATCTCCTGAAGGTCAGTAGGTTCTGGGTCTGCCGTAGGTCGATGGGGAGGGTGTTCCATGTCTTGGCAACGAGGTGGGAGAACGATCTTCCGCCTGTGGTCATTCTTCGGATGCGTGGGATGGTGGCAAGGGCGAGGTCAGCGGAGCGGAGCTGGCGGTATGGGGTGTAGAAGGGGAGTTGTGTGTTGAGGTAAGCTGGGCCGGCGTTGTGGAGGGCCTTGTGGGCGTGGGTGGGGAGCTTGAAGGATAGCCTCTTGTTGACGGGGAGCCAGTGTAGGTCTCTCAGGTGTTTTGTGATGTGGCAGGGGATGTCGAGGATGAGGCATGCAGAGGCGTTATGTATGCGTTGGAGTTGCACCTGGAGTTTGGCCGGGGCTCCTGCTTAGAGTGCGTTGCCGTAGTCCAGTTTGCTGCTGACGAGGGCCTGCGTGACCGTCCTTCTGGTCTCGATGGGGATCCGTTTGTAGATATTGCGGAGCATATGGAGGGTGTTGAAGCAGGAGGATGAGACGGTGTTGACTTGCTGGGTCATTGATAGCGATGAGTCTAGGATGATTCCCAGGTTGCGTGCGTGGTCGGTGGGTTTCGGTGCGGCTCCCAGTTTTGCCGGCCACAGGAGTCATCCCAGGCGGAGGGAGTTGATCCGAGGATGAGGACGTCTGTCTTGTCCGAGTTCAGTTTCAGGCGGCTGTTCTTCATCCATTTGGCGACGGCCTTCATTCCCTCATGGAGGTTGGTTTTGGCTGTGGTGGGGTCCTTGGCGATGGAGAGGATCAGCTGGGTCTCGTCGGTGTATGAGATGATGTTAAGGTGGTGCAATCGGACGATGTTGGTGAGCAGTGCCATGTAGACTTTGAAGAGTGTCGCGCTGAGTGAGGATCCTTGGGGTACGCCGGAGATGATCTTGGTGGCTTCCGAGCGAAAGGGGGGGACACTCGGTGTTCTGCTGATGAGGAAAGAGGTGGTCCAGTCCAGTTCTTTATCGCAGATCCTTGCGTTGTGGAGGCATGTGTGTAGGGTTTGGTGGCAGACGGTGTCGAAGGCGGCGACAGATCCAGGAGGATAAGGGCCACGGTTTCACCGCTGTCTAACAGGGTCCTCATGTCATAGTTGGCGGCGATGAAGGCGGTTTCAGTGCTGTGGTTGGTGCGGAATGCCGATTGGGATGCGTCCAGAGCATTGTTCTCTTCGAGGAAGCATGTCAGTTGCTTGTGTTTTAAAAAAAAAAAAATATTTGCTTTTTTAAAACATATAAACATAAGCATGTCACATGAAATTGTCCACCATACCCTACCCCCCTCCAACATCCACCCATTCCTCCCAGAATCTCCCAGAAAACACTACACATGGATACAGTGGTGCTCCACCTATCGCAATATTGCACATTGCTGTCTATATCCTCCCCCGCATGCACCAGGACAACAGGGTGGCCTGACCTTCTTTCACAGTCCTCCATCCAGACCATAATAGCGTCTCCATTTCCCCCACACTCTTTGAACTTCTTAGGGCAACCTCTAGCTTTGTATGTGACCCTCTCCGCTGCCATGTAAATATCCATGCCTCATCTCCATTCATCTAGTCGAGGAGGTATGGGAGCGCCCCAAGCTCTAGCCTCATCGCTCTTAGATACCACCAAAGCCAGTGTAAGGAAAATCAAGAGTGGGCGATTCAGATCCACTTCATTTGTTATACCCAACAGAACCAGTTTAGGCTCCACTGGGAGGGTCGTTTCCAGTATGTCACTTACTTCACTTAATACCTTGGCCCAGTAGTCCTGGATTACATAGCAGTCCCAGATGGTATGATTAAAGTCTCCCTTCACATACCCACAACGCAGACAGTTAGGATCACTGTCCCGCCCCATCCGGTGCAATCGGTGTCTATCGTAATAAACCCTATGGAGGATTTTAAATTGTATGAGCCGAAGCCGAGCGAGACTTTACCGCGATTTCCCTGGGGTGCATCAAGGCTGCCTCCCAGTCAAGTGTGTCCACCTCCCCCAGATTTAGTTCCCACGTTCCTTTCAATTTCACCAGTCCGTCAGGCATATTGTTAATCAATGTTGTTATAGGTCAGGGAAACTAGTTTAGTCTGGACGTGCTCCTGCAGCAGACGGCCCTCAAGCGGTGCATACTCCAGCAGGGGACCTGTGAGCACCGTCTCTGCCCTCCATGCATGACGTACCTGCTCGTATTTCAAGTACTGAGTATGATGCAATCCATACTCCACCCTCAACGCCTGGAAGGACTTCAGAGCTCCCCTTTTCAGCAGATCTCACAGAACAGAGATACCAATGTCATCCCACCTTTTAAGCCCCTTCAGTTTATGCAATTCCTTTAACCATGTACAGTGCCATATCGGTGTTTGTTTAGTCGGTTTGTGTACCCAGTCCATCCTCTTAGTCGCCCTCTCCCATGTCTACACAGTCACACGCGTTGCTGAGAGTAGTCTTTCCCTTCCCCTGCCTCCATATATGTAATGCAGACAGGTGCGCTGCGCCATTGTCCCTCTCTCCAATCTATATTTGGGGTGATCGGCCGGGGCATGGAGCCAGTCATTTATTGGCGATAAATGTTCTGCGCCAATAAAAAGCCTCAAGATTGGGTAAGGAGATCCCTCCATTATATTTGTTCCTCTGCAGTGTCTCTAGGGCTATTCTAGGATGTTTCCCCAGCCAAAGCAACGACCGGAGCTCTTCATTTATATCTTGAAAAACCTGTAGGGGAAGGGGAATACTCATTCTGTAGTGCGTACAAGAACAGTGGCAGGGTTATCATCTTGAACATTGCTGCATGTCCTAGAATCGTGAGGGGGAGGGTCTTCCATCTACCTGTGTCACTAGCGAAGTTTGTGAGCACTCAATGGATATTTTTCTGATATGAGAATGATCGGTCCTTCATCACTTATATCCCCAGATATGTAAACCCCTTGCCCGTGACCCGAAGCGTGTCAGGCAGGGTAGGCCATACCTCCTCTCCCCTCGGGCTGTACAGGAGTGACATGCCAATTTATTGTGTATCCTGAATATGAGCCGTAGCGACCCAGTAGGGTAAATAGTCGTGGTATTGAGACCTCTGGGTGGGTGACATATAGGAGGATGTCATCCGCGAATAGCGATATTTTCTCCTCAACCGTATCGATCCGGTCAGTTTTAAACCCTCCTATCCCTCTGTTGATTCTTATCTCACACGCCACTATTTCTATGGTAAGGGCAAACAATAGCGGTGATAGAGGGCACCCCTGCCGGGTCCCTCTCCGTATGGGAAAATCCCCTGACAACACCCCATTGACCTTTACCCTCGCTCTCTGGTCAGTATAAAGGAGGCCTACCTACCTCCTAAACTTAGGACCAAAACCAAACTTAAGCAATACTCCCTCCAGGAAGGGCCAGTGTTCTGCGTCAAATGCTTTTTCGGCGTCCAAAGATAAGAACACATGGGAGTCCTGACGGTTACACACCTCCATCAACCAATTATGATTTCTCCTCAAATTTAACCTGGTTGCCCTATCTGGCAGGAAGCCGGTCTGATCCAGGTGGACCAGTTCTGGAATCACGCGTCTCAGCCGCAGCGCCAGAATCGCCGCCAGGAGTTTAACCTCCACATTTGGCAGAGAAATGGGGCGATACGACGCGCACTCCTCCGGCGGCTTACCTTGTTTATAGATTGGTATAATAGTGGCCATACGTAGATCCGGAGGCAGCGTGCCTTCCTGAACCGTCCCCAAGAACAAGGCCAGCAGGTGTTTAGTATGTAGGTCCGCCGTTTTTTGAAAGAATTCTGCGGGGAACCCGTTCGGTCCAGGGGATTTCCCCGGGCGAAGTCTGGCTAGGGCCTCCCTGACCTCTGTGACTGTTATATCTTCTTCCAGACTCGCCTGATCTTCATCTGCTAAAATGGGGGTCTCAATACTGTCTAAATAGAGCCCTAAATCCTCTGTCGAGCCTAGGTCTCGGGCCTTGTAGAACTCCTCATAATAGTCGGCCAATGCCTGCACTGTCTGGACATCAGTCCACCTAATATGACCCTGGCTATCTGACACTTGTTCCACCCATCTCGCATCCTGCTCTTTACGACTCAGCCACACCAAGAGTTTCTCAGACTTATCCCCCACATCATACAATCTATGTAAAGTCGCCTGTGCCTGTGTTTTGGCTTCATCCGTCACCAGGGCCTTGTATTGCCGCTGTGTATTCACTAATAGTCTAAGAGATTGCGCGACACGATCTACAACGTGCCGCCGCTCTAGCTCCAAAATACGAGTTTCCAGGTCATGTAGTTCGCCCTGCTTCCTCTTCTTTTCCACTGCTAACCTGTTCTGGGCCCTATCACGCATGACCGTCTTAAAAGCTTCCCATAGTATCACCCCTGACTGTACCGATCCTAGATTTTCTGTGAAGTACACCTTCACGTACGCCCTAAATCCCCGCAGTAAGTCCTTATTCTGGAGGTCCCATGCCGTCAGTCGCCAGGTCCTGCCCTCTGTTCTGTGTCTCCTCCCTAATATCACCAGAAGAGGCGAGTGGTCCGAGGTTCCCCGCACCTGATATTCTGCCTTATCCTCCGTGCTAAGAGCTTGGCGGGGAAGGAAGACATAGTCCAATCTGGAATACACTTTGGGGGCCCCTGAAAAATAAGAGTAAGTTCTAGCGTCCGGGTGGAGCCATCTCCAGGTGTCCGTCAATCCTAGCGTGTCGATACACTTCGCCAGGGGGGACAGTGTTTGGGGATCAGTCCGCTCCCTTGACCTGTCCAATGGAGCGTACATAACATCATTGAAGTCCCCTCCCACTACATGAGGTGTCTGGCGTATTCAATAGGATATCAGCTAGACCAGCGAGGGTTCTAGCCTGAAGTTTTGGTGGTGCATAAACAGAAATTATAGTGATCTTCTGACGTCCCCATGTTCCCATAATCCCCACATAAGTGCCTTGTGGGTTCGTCCATGTTCGTGTGACCGCAAAAGGGGGGGACTTCTTAATCAGTATGGCAACCCCTCTAGAGCCCGATATGTACCCAACATGGGCCAGAACTTTGTACGACCCCCTAGCAAGGAACCCTCATCGTGTACCGTGTAAATGGGTCATGTACAACAGAGAGACGCCTTTTAGCATAGGTAGCATGCCAAGTAAAGGATTCATGGCTGATGATGAAATATTACAAAACTATGGGACAAATTTATTAAAAAGTGACACAGTGCAGCAAATCAGCTTGCAGCTGTTGTGTAATATCTGGTATCCCCTTAGGATCGTGTATCCCCTTCACTTCGGCCGTCTTCGGAGAATTAACTCAGCCCGGGCAGGATCAGACAGAAGCAGTCGATCTCTGCTCGGGCTGAGCACGGGGATACACGATTTCATGGGATACCAGACAGGCTCAAGCTATAAATTAACGTGTTTATCTGAATACTGGAGCCACTGCTGCACAAGAGACAGGAAGCAAATCGAAAGCCGTACAAAGAACGAAAGGTTAAATAAATGAACATTAAATTCATACACAGAGTCAAAGTGAAAGAATGGAATGCTTATTTTCATAGTAAATCGCAACAAGTACAAAGAAAGAAAGGTGAAATAAATGAAAATTAAATAAATACACCCACGGAGTCACAGTGAAAGAATGGATTTTTTTTAGGCAAGTAGTACAAAGAAGGAAGCAGTGAAATAAATGAAAATTAAATAAATACATGCACGAGTCAGAGTGAAAGAAGGGAATTTTTATTTTTTGAAGCAAGTTGCAAGTAGTACAAAGAAGGAAGCGTGAAATAAATTAAAATTAAACACATTTACGGAGTCAGAGTGGAAGAAAGGAATTTTTATTTTTTGAACAAATCGCAAGTAGTACAAAGAAGGAAAAGTTAAATAAGTGAAAATTAAACATATGCATTCAGAGTGAAAGAATGGAATTTTTATTTTTGAGATGGAATCACATTGTAAATTAAAACATGAGGAGTGAGAATGACAGAGCAGAGAACATAGCTGAAAAGGTTTTAGATTGCTATGAATGACATTTTCATAAATTCAGTGTAATTATGAGTGACATTTCAACAACTATCAATCAATCAATAATTTGTAAAGTGCACCACTCACCTGTGAGAGTCTCAAGGCGCTGGGGGGGGGGGTATAGGGGGCTGGGGTGTTGCTACTGCTCGAACTGCCAGGTCTTGAGGCATCTCCTGAAGGTCAGTAGGTTCTGGGTCTGCCGTAGGTCGATGGGGAGGGTGTTCCATGTCTTGGCGACGAGGTGGGAGAACGATCTTCCGCCTGTGGTCATTCTTCGGATGCGTGGGATGGTGGCAAGGGTGAGGTCAGCGGAACGGAGCTGGCGGTATGGGGTGTAGAAGGGGAGTTGTGTGTTGAGGTAAGCTGGGCCGGCGTTGTGGAGGGCCTTGTGGGCGTGGGTGGGGAGCTTGAAGGATATCCTCTTGTTGACGGGGAGCCAGTGTAGGTCTCTCAGGTGTTTTGTGATGTGGCAGGGGATGTCGAGGATGAGGCATGCAGAGGCGTTATGTATGCGTTGGAGTTGCACCTGGAGTTTGGCCGGGGCTCCTGCTTAGAGTGCGTTGCCGTAGTCCAGTTTGCTGCTGACGAGGGCCTGCGTGACCGTCCTTCTGGTCTCGATGGGGATCCGTTTGTAGATATTGCGGAGCATATGGAGGGTGTTGAAGCAGGAGGATGAGACGGTGTTGACTTGCTGGGTCATTGATAGCGATGAGTCTAGGATGATTCCCAGGTTGCGTGCGTGGTCGGTGGGTTTCGGTGCGGCTCCCAGTTTTGCCGGCCACAGGAGTCATCCCAGGCGGAGGGAGTTGATCCGAGGATGAGGACGTCTGTCTTGTCCGAGTTCAGTTTCAGGCGGCTGTTCTTCATCCATTTGGCGACGGCCTTCATTCCCTCATGGAGGTTGGTTTTGGCTGTGGTGGGGTCCTTGGTGATGGAGAGGATCAGCTGGGTCTCGTCGGTGTATGAGATGATGTTAAGGTGGTGCAATCGGACGATGTTGGTGAGCAGTGCCATGTAGACTTTGAAGAGTGTCGCGCTGAGTGAGGATCCTTGGGGTACGCCGGAGATGATCTTGGTGGCTTCCGAGCGAAAGGGGGGGACACTCGGTGTTCTGCTGATGAGGAAAGAGGTGGTCCAGTCCAGTTCTTTATCGCAGATCCTTGCGTTGTGGAGGCGTGTGTGTAGGGTTTGGTGGCAGACGGTGTCGAAGGCGGCGACAGATCCAGGAGGATAAGGGCCACGGTTTCACCGCTGTCTAACAGGGTCCTCATGTCATAGTTGGCTGCGATGAAGGCAGTTCAGTGCTGTGGTTGGTGCGGAATGCCGATTGGGATGCGTCCAGAGCATTGTTCTCTTCGAGGAAGCATGTCAGTTGCTTGTGTTTTAAAAAAAATAAATGTATTTGCTTTTTTAAAACATATAAACATAAGCATGTCACATGAAATTGTCCACCATACCCTACCCCCCTCCAACCTCCACCCATTCCTCCCAGAATCTCCCAGAAAACACTACACATGGATACAGTGGTGCTCCACCTATCGCAATATTGCACATTGCTGTCTATATCCTCCCCCGCATGCACCAGGACAACAGGGTGGCCTGACCTTCTTTCACAGTCCTCCATCCAGACCATAATAGCGTCTCCATTTCCCCCACACTCTTTGAACTTCTTAGGGCAACCTCTAGCTTTGTATGTGACCCTCTCCGCTGCCATGTAAATATCCATGCCTCATCTCCATTCATCTAGTCGAGGAGGTATGGGAGCGCCCCAAGCTCTAGCCTCATCGCTCTTAGATACCACCAAAGCCAGTGTAAGGAAAATCAAGAGTGGGCGATTCAGATCCACTTCATTTGTTATACCCAACAGAACCAGTTTAGGCTCCACTGGGAGGGTCGTTTCCAGTATGTCACTTACTTCACTTAATACCTTGGCCCAGTAGTCCTGGATTACATAGCAGTCCCAGATGGTATGATTAAAGTCTCCCTTCACATACCCACAACGCAGACAGTTAGGATCACTGTCCCGCCCCATCCGGTGCAATCGGTGTCTATCGTAATAAACCCTATGGAGGATTTTAAATTGTATGAGCCGAAGCCGAGCGAGACTTTACCGCGATTTCCCTGGGGTGCATCAAGGCTGCCTCCCAGTCAAGTGTGTCCATCTCCCCCAGATTTAGTTCCCACGTTCCTTTCAATTTCACCAGTCCGTCAGGCATATTGTTAATCAATGTTGTTATAGGTCAGGGAAACTAGTTTAGTCTGGACGTGCTCCTGCAGCAGACGGCCCTCAAGCGGTGCATACTCCAGCAGGGGACCTGTGAGCACCGTCTCTGCCCTCCATGCATGACGTACCTGCTCGTATTTCAAGTACTGAGTATGATGCAATCCATACTCCACCCTCAACGCCTGGAAGGACTTCAGAGCTCCCCTTTTCAGCAGATCTCACAGAACAGAGATACCAATGTCATCCCACCTTTTAAGCCCCTTCAGTTTATGCAATTCCTTTAACCATGTACAGTGCCATATCGGTGTTTGTTTAGTCGGTTTGTGTACCCAGTCCATCCTCTTAGTCGCCCTCTCCCATGTCTACACAGTCACACGCGTTGCTGAGAGTAGTCTTTCCCTTCCCCTGCCTCCATATATGTAATGCAGACAGGTGCGCTGCGCCATTGTCCCTCTCTCCAATCTATATTTGGGGTGATCGGCCGGGGCATGGAGCCAGTCATTTATTGGCGATAAATGTTCTGCGCCAATAAAAAGCCTCAAGATTGGGTAAGGAGATCCCTCCATTATATTTGTTCCTCTGCAGTGTCTCTAGGGCTATTCTAGGATGTTTCCCCAGCCAAAGCAACGACCGGAGCTCTTCATTTATATCTTGAAAAACCTGTAGGGGAAGGGGAATACTCATTCTGTAGTGCGTACAAGAACAGTGGCAGGGTTATCATCTTGAACATTGCTGCACGTCCTAGAATCGTGAGGGGGAGGGTCTTCCATCTACCTGTGTCACTAGCGAAGTTTGTGAGCACTCAATGGATATTTTTCTGATATGAGAATGATCGGTCCTTCGTCACTTATATCCCCAGATATGTAAACCCCTTGCCCGTGACCCGAAGCGTGTCAGGCAGGGTAGGCCATACCTCCTCTCCCCTCGGGCTGTACAGGAGTGACATGCCAATTTATTGTGTATCCTGAATGGGAGCCGTAGCGACCCAGTAGGGTAAATAGTCGTGGTAATGAGACCTCTGGGTGGGTGACATATAGGAGGATGTCATCCGCGAATAGCGATATTTTCTCCTCAACCGTATCGATCCGGTCAGTTTTAAACCCTCCTATCCCTCTGTTGATTCTTATCTCACACGCCACTATTTCTATGGTAAGGGCAAACAATAGCGGTGATAGAGGGCACCCCTGCCGGGTCCCTCTCCGTATGGGAAAATCCCCTGACAACACCCCATTGACCTTTACCCTCGCTCTCTGGTCAGTATAAAGGAGGCCTACCTACCTCCTAAACTTAGGACCAAAACCAAACTTAAGCAATACTCCCTCCAGGAAGGGCCAGTGTTCTGCGTCAAATGCTTTTTCGGCGTCCAAAGATAAGAACACATGGGAGTCCTGACGGTTACACACCTCCATCAACCAATTATGATTTCTCCTCAAATTTAACCTGGTTGCCCTATCTGGCAGGAAGCCGGTCTGATCCAGGTGGACCAGATCTGGAATCACGCGTCTCAGCCGCAGTGCCAGAATCGCCGCCAGGAGTTTAACCTCCACATTTGGCAGAGAAATGGGGCGATACGACGCGCACTCCTCCGGCGGCTTACCTTGTTTATAGATTGGTATAATAGTGGCCATATGTAGATCCGGAGGCAGCGTGCCTTCCTGAACCGTCCCCAAGAACAAGGCCAGCAGGTGTTTAGTATGTAGGTCCGCCGTTTTTTGAAAGAATTCTGCGGGGAACCCGTTCGGTCCAGGGGATTTCCCCGGGCGAAGTCTGGCTAGGGCCTCCCTGACCTCTGTGACTGTTATATCTTCTTCCAGACTCGCCTGATCTTCATCTGCTAAAATGGGGGTCTCAATACTGTCCAAATAGAGCCCTAAATCCTCTGTCGAGCCTAGGTCTCGGGCCTTGTAGAACTCCTAATAATAGTCGGCCAATGCCTGCACTGTCTGGACATCAGTCCACCTAATATGACCCTGGCTATCTGACACTTGTTCCACCCATCTCGCATCCTGCTCTTTACGACTCAGCCACACCAAGAGTTTCTCAGACTTATCCCCCACATCATACAATCTATGTAAAGTCGCCTGTGCCTGTGTTTTGGCTTCATCCGTCACCAGGGCCTTGTATTGCTGCTGTGTATTCACTAATAGTCTAAGAGATTGCGCGACACGATCTACAACGTGCCGCCGCTCTAGCTCCAAAATACGAGTTTCCAGGTCATGTAGTTCGCCCTGCTTCCTATTCTTTTCCACTGCTAACCTGTTCTGGGCCCTATCACGCATGACCGTCTCAAAAGCTTCCCATAGTATCACCCCTGACTGTACCGATCCTAGATTTTCTGTGAAGTACACCTTCACGTACGCCCTAAATCCCCGCAGTAAGTCCTTATTCTGGAGGTCCCATGCCGTCAGTCGCCAGGTCCTGCCCTCTGTTCTGTGTCTCCTCCCTAATATCACCAGAAGAGGCGAGTGGTCCGAGGTTCCCCGCACCTGATATTCTGCCTTATCCTCCGTGCTAAGAGCTTGGCGGGGAAGTAAGACATAGTCCAATCTGGAATACACTTTGGGGGCCCCTGAAAAATAAGAGTAAGTTCTAGCGTCCGGGTGGAGCCATCTCCAGGTGTCCGTCAATCCTAGCGTGTCGATACACTTCGCCAGGGGGGACAGTGTTTGGGGATCAGTCCGCTCCCTTGACCTGTCCAATGGAGCGTACATAACATCATTGAAGTCCCCTCCCACTACATGAAGTGTGTCTGGCGTATTCAATAGGATATCAGCTAGACCAGCGAGGGTTCTAGCCTAAAGTTTTGGTGGTGCATAAACAGAATTTATAGTGATCTTCTGACGTCCCCATGTTCCCATAATCCCCACATAAGTGCCTTGTGGGTTCGTCCATGTTCGTGTGACTGCAAAAGGGGGGGACTTCTTAATCAGTATGGCAACCCCTCTAGAGCCCGATATGTACCCAACATGGGCCAGAACCTTGTACGACCCCCTAGCAAGGAACCCGCATCGTGTACCGTGTAAATGGGTCTCCTGCAGCAGGACTATGTCTGGGGCTACCCTTCTAACATAGGACATAACCAACCCCCTTTTTATCTTGTTGCCCATGCCATTCACGTTCCATGTAAGGATTCGGACACTGCCACTGTCTTGCACGGACGTTCCCGGGCTACCCAACACCGCAGGGGACATTAGTCCTGACTCGCTCATGCAAAGGCAGGCGTCTGGTGTGTGGTATGCAGGTGTATGGATCAGTTCCGTTTGTGACATGCTTTAAAAAGTTAACTGTGAACCCCCCCAACACTCATCCAAAACTTCCCCTACTCCCTTCCCCGTAAGCAATGTAGCTCCACCCCGATAACGCCCCCTACCCACCTCCCTCTCCCCTCCAGTCCCATCGCCATCCAAAAGACAGAAATAAAGCTTTCCAGGTGAAGGAGGTCTGTCGCCCACCCAATCTCACCCCCAAAATATGAGAAACCCGCTCTAAACCTCTAACAGAGGTACATGTAAAGGTAGAAGCACGAGCAGGTAAGAACAAGAAAGAAAGTTAGACCAAAAGAACAAAGCAAACAGAAGGGGGTGTACAACTTGCGTGCTCCTCGGCCACATACTCAATACTCGGTCAGCCATTACTGTCCCATCTCCATAAATTGGAGTCCAGGGGGTCCCCCTGAGAAGCCCCTGTCCCTTGTGTAGTCTCCTGTTCCATATCATGTATTGCTACTACCAGGGTATGTAGTTATTGCTCTTCCGATTCTTCTCCCTCGGAGGAGGTACCTCCAGGTTCTCCCTCCCCTTCCGACTGTCCTTTTTCCGCAAGGCAGCGGAACCTGGAGCCCGTCGGCCGATTAGAATATAGACAGGCCGTGCTCCGCCTCCTCCGCCGTACAGATCCGGATTTGGGATATGGGGTTACAGCCAGGTTCCGGCTTCCATGTCTTTGCCTCAGTCTCGTTGGTTTTGGCGATCGTCTCGGGCCTTCCATGGATCTCCCCATAGCAGATGCCTTTTGAACCCCAGACATGTGTCTTGTCAGAGGAGGGCGCTCCTCCAGCCACTGCCATGCTCTCTTCCGGGTTTTGAAAAAAGTATGATTTCTCCTTGTATATCACTTGCAGCTTTGCAGGAAATAGGAGCATGTACTGGATGTGAAAGTCTCTCAGCTTAGCCTTAACCGCGTCGAAGGAGGGCCTCTGCCTCTGCACATTCTGGCTGTAGTCCGGGAAAATCATTATTTGGGCATTTTCTAGGCGGATTTCCCCAAGTTTTCTAGCTTCCCTTAGAATCATATCTCTGTCCAAAAAATTCAGGATGCGTGCAATGACTGTCCAAGGCCTAGCTCCTGCTGGTGGCCTAGCCAGTAGCGCTCGCTGCACCCTTTCTATTAAGAAAAAAGTTGAGAATTTGTCCGAACCTAGCAGGCCCCTCCACTGCCACCTGGCAACGATCGGAGGCCTCCTCTCGCCATGATCTCTCACTCATCAGGGACGGTGAAGCGAGGGGGGGTGGGAGACCGGCCGCTCAAAGTCTCATTTTGGGCCGGCAATGATGTTGGCCCCACCCCCGTATAGTCTCACTGATTTTTCGGGGTTCCCGCACTCTCGCCGCAGCTCCAGGAGACCCTCTAGTGTCAGTGTTCTCGGAGGGCTCAGGCCGGTTCCCCCGCTCCACGACCCAGCGGGTAGCTGGGGCGGGCACCTCACTCTGCGTTCAGCCACAGCCTCGGGTCCTCCAAAGCCTCCACTGTCAGCGCCGCTCTCCCCGGGGCCAGCCCTCACCTTGAGATGCAGCAGGCTTCCGCTGGGCCAGTAGGCCAGACCCGGCGTCCTCACCCCCTCCAGACCACTCTCCGGCTCCCCAGGACCGATGCAGCATCCCGTCGGAGCCCCGGTCCACCTCTGTGATCTCAGCTGAGCCAGAGGGAGACGGAGCCGTACGTCCGAGGTGCCCAGCAATTGGCGGTATCTCCGGCCGCACCGCGATCGGGCTCAGCGCCCCAGTGGCGCCAACTTAGATCCTTTCAGAGGCCTCCGAGCTCTTCTTTGCCGCCTTGGAAATAGGAACACCCCGGCTCTCAGAATACACTCAATGTCGTCAGGAGGGATCAGGGACCGCTGCGGATGGTAAAACTTTGGTTTTCAGGACTTCAGGCCACCATTAAAGTTGTTGGATCACTGAGAGTTGCCGGAGCAGCGCAGGCACACGTCCTACTCGGCCATGTTGTAGGCCACGCCCCTCCGTGTCAGTTGCTTGTTGACCATTTTCTCAATGACTTTCGCCGGGAATGGGAGCAGGGAGATGGGCCTGAAGTTCTTGAGGTCCTTGGGTCCACCTTGGGTCTCTTGAGTAGGACGTTGATCTCGGCATGTTGCCAGCTTTCTGGGAAGGTGGGGGTCTTGAAGTAGGTGTTAATGATCTTGCAGAGGTGGGGTGCGATGATGGTGCTTGCTTTGTTGAAGACGTGGTGTGAGCAGGGGTCGAGATCCGGAGTGGACGGTGCTCATGATTTTGATGGTGTCATTGTCGTTGACGTGGGTCCAGGAGAGCAGGAGGTAGGTGTGGCTGGGGGCGGTGATTCTGAGGCATCGGTTGATGTTGGGGGGAGTCTGTGTGTTGAAGCTGTAATGGATGTCTGCGATTTTGTGGTGGAAGAAGGTGGCTAGGGAGTTGCAGAGGTCCTGCGACCGCAGGATGTTGTTGGAGTTGGAGCTGGGGTTGGAGAGTTCCTTGCGGATGTTGAAGAGCTCTTTGCGGTTGTGTACGTTGACTATGAGTGACTCTTTCTTGCAAGCAAAGTCAAGTAATAAAGATGAGGTGAGCATATAAATATCAGAAGTTACACCCATTTCACAAAAGAGAAACTCTAACCAGTTCTTAAAATTACTGCAAAGCATCAACTCTGGAAGGGCACTGACCTCGTACTCGCGAGCTGCCCTGGACAGCAGCACGGGCATTGAAAAGGCTCAGGAGAGTGAGGTGCACACCTTACAGCCTGTCAGGATGCAATTTGTTTCAAAGACAGTACTGTTTAATCAATCCGAATAAAAATGATAACTGAGGAGTGCAGCTGAGTGGTGTCAGCCCGGTTAGTAAGCCACTACCTGCCCCACCCCGCAGCACCAGATCACACCAGCAGGCTGAAGCTGTACCAGAGCTATTGAAAACACCAGGCTCATAAGTGACACAGCTGCTGGCCATGCTGAAAGTTGGACCAGCACCATTACAGCTGCCCCTCATTACCGTAACCAGGTATCAAGTTGTCGATGCTAGGGGCCGGACTCACTCAGACGCCAACAGACTGAGGCTCTAGGGAGGCTGCATCCATCCTCGTGATTGCTCCCTTAGGCTAAGCTTCCAGCTTGTTTATGTGTAGGGCTACTCACCTGGGGCAGTCTTGTGTGCAGGGGGTGTGCCAGGGCAGTCCTATGTGGAAGGGAAGTATGGAAGCGGGGATGCTGGGTGTAGAGTGGGAGAGTGTATGGGTTTCTCTGGTGTTTTTTGAGGGTGTGGGCAAAAGATTCTCAGTGTAGGCAGAGTTCTCATGCAGGGTCCCTTACTTCTTGTGGTGCTGCAGATAACTGCTGTTTATCTTCTGTGAAGCGCAGAGAGGGCAGCATGCTATTTTCGGGGTTAGGTGCTAAGTGCAAACTCCTTCATCCCTGTGGCGGCCATTACCTGCTGAGTGCATGAGTATAATCCATAACTTGTTTTTCTGGCCTGCTCTGTGGGAATTCAAGACCAAACCGACTGGGGAAGCTAGTACTGGCCCACCTGGAGCAAGATTCAGCTTCAAGGTGGGGGCGCAGGTTCCCTTACCTGCTGCTGGTGTAGTCACACTCTCTCCCTCCTGGGTGTTGCTGTCTTCAGAGTCGGCTGCAGCCGCGCTTCTTCAGGAGTCGAGTTGACAACTCCTTGCCGGCTGCGCCACAGCATGCATTCTGAGATGAGTTCAGTGCTGCCTGTCAGATATCACCAATCCTGCGGCTGTCTGGACTGGGATGGGACTGGCCATGTGTCAAAAGACTCACATTATTCCATGCCTGCTCGCCAATATTTAAAGAGATCGAGTCTCTTGATAGAAGCTCTTGGCCATTATTTTAACACTGACTGTGAGGTGCCATCATGTGACGAGTCTCACAGTGAGTAACACGTTTAACCTGAATGGATAGCCGGTGTCAAGGGGAAGTGAATAAACCTTGTTACATTGCAGCCTCTGCTCTCAGTCTTCCTAAGTCAGCCCAGTCACGAGCTAAGCCAGCCGCCCCAAGCCTGCGCGAGCAGAGCAAACCGTGACCTGCAATCTGGATTTAAGTTTCTATCAGAGCACTAATAGCACTCTGGATTGATACTGAGGCACTACAAATACATGACTTTCCATTTTAGCGCAGTGATGCATACCACCACACTAAAATGCGTTAGTCTAACACCTGATGCGTGCTACATGGCAGAGTTGAGGGAAACAATGGCAGAGATTAAAACACCTAAAAGGGTAAAACCCATCAATATGGGAGGAATATTAAAGTGTGAGGGATAGAAAAAAGGCAATAGGAAAAAGCAGGATAGGAAAATAGAGAAATAAAACATTTCAGTTTATGCACAATGAACAATTTACAAAACTGTTTACAAAACATATAACTGACACTGCATGCACTCTGACTCTAGGCTTGACCTAAAAAAGTTATATGAGACAGTCGTAACCCTTTTTTTAAATTACTGGTGGGGTAGGAGGGAAGGCAGGGGATACAAGGAGGGAGGGAAGGAATTGGTGTTGGGGCAACATGGACAATGAAGTGTGTGGAAATTAAAGCACGTTTTTTTCAGGCTCTAGGTACAGCTCTGCCAAGTATCATGCATCAATGGTTAGACGAATGCAGTTTAGCATGGAAGTCATCATCACCACACTAAAATGCTTAGTCATGTGTTTATAGCGCCTCCTTTCACAGCGGCACTACTAGGCATAAGAAACTACAAATAGAATCAGACCATTGCAAAAGAGAGAGCAGCGGGGTGCCTGCAGGCAATGCTTTGAAAACTGTGCTGCTAGTGAGCCTGCATTATACACTGCCAGCTTCAAAGTTGAGTTTCTTCTCTACTAATAATGAACACAAATTGTCATCACACAGCATAGGGCAACCTCAGGCTTTGGCTGCAGTGCAAAGTAAAGCTGAGCCTCAGGAGCCAAGCCATGTGACATCCCATGGATAAGTCTGTGAAACAGACTCTTACAATTACATCCTCTCTTGAGAGTAGTAATAACCCTGAGACTACACTGCAGTGCACTGCCCCTTGCTCAGACTGAGAGGGATGATGAATCCAGGGGGCGACGACTTTCCCTGTTGTATTTCAAAAACTGCTGCCACCTGCATGGCACCGTCAGTGACAGTTAACTCCATTCCACAAAGTCAGTGATTGGATGATGATTGGTCAGTGACCCAGCAACTGGTGGGCAAAATTATGTTTTTGTGTTACTGCACAATGTGTGCTCCCCTGCAGGCATAAAGTGAGTGGGGCTGTCAGCACCTCTCAGACCACGCAGCGCTATAGACACCTGGCCTCATTGGCAGTGCTTTGTTTGTACTACCTTTTATTTTATAGCAGATTACAGTATCTTTTCAGATTTTTTGCATCAATCCCACAAGATTTTACATCCGGTTCCCTTAGGGGATATCATATATAATGGCCTATACCTGCTATACTATCTGCTATTCCCTGTGTTTCTTCTGTTAGAACTTACCAGTGCTCAAAGTGACATGGTTTTATGTTGGATGGGTGAGCACAGTATTTCTATGCCAAATAGCGACCTTGTTTTGCTTTCCAACATCGTTTACTATGGGGATACTGACTTTTATGGCTCACGCATTGCTGTAATATCTTTATTTTTCACGACTTGTGCTTTAACCATTGGCCACTTGAAGTTGTCTTATATTTGATAGCAGAAAACAGTATCTTTTCAGATTATTTACATCATTCCACAAGATTTTACATCCGGTTCCCTTAGGGGATACTAAATATTATGGCTCACACATTGCTGTGATATCTTGTATCCCCTAAGGGTTACCCTTCAGCCATTGACCACTTGAAGTTGCCTTTTATTTGATAGAAGACTGCAGTAACTTGTTATCATTCCACCAGATTTTACATCCGGTTCCCTTTAGGGATACCAAATATAATGACCTATACAGGCTATAATATGTGGTATCCACAGTGTTTCTTGGTTTAGAACTTACCAGGATTAAATTAGACATGATCTTAAATTGGATGGGTGAGCACAGTACTTCTATGCCAAATAGCAACCTACTTTTTGCTTTCCAACATCGTTTACTATGGGGATACCAAAAATTATGGCTCACACATTGTTGTAATATCTTGTATCCCCTAGGTTTCATCAGTTACCCTTTACCCAGTAACCACTTGAAGTTGCCTTTTATTTGATAGCAGACTACAGTAACCGTTCACATTTTTTACATCATTCCACGAGATTTTACAACCAGTTTTTTTAACCCCATGCGCGCTGCGGGTTTTTCCGCTGTGCGCTGACTTTTTAAAAAAGCCGCGGTTCATGACGAGCTCAGCTCGTCATGAGCGTACGACAGGCGTAGCTCATGACGAGCTGAGATCGTCATGAGCGTGGAAGGGGTTAAGGGATGCCAAATATAACTGCTATAATATCTGGTCTTTCTTGGTTAAGAACTTACTAGGATTCAGTTAGATATGGTCTTATGTTGGATGGGTGAACGCAGTGTTTCTATGCCAAATAGCACCCTTCCATTTGCCTTCCAACATCGTTTAGCATGGAGATACCAAATATTATGACTCATGCATTGCTGTAATAACTTGTATCCCCTATGGGTTACACTTTAGCCATTGACCACTTGATGTTGTTTTCTACTTGATAGCAGACTACAGTATCTTTTCACATTTTGTACATCATTCCACAAGATTGTGCGTACGGTTCCCTTAGGTGATATCATATATTATGGCCTATACCGGGTACTATATTTGGTATCCCCTGTGTTTCTTGGGTTAGAACGTAACAATATTCAATTTGACATGGTCTTGTGTTGAATGGGTGAGCACAGTATTTCTATGCCAACTATCACCCTCCCTTTTGCTGTCCAACATCATTTACTATGGGGATATCAAACATTATGGCTCACACATTGCTGTAATATCTTGTATCCACATAAGTTTCAGGGGTTATGCTTTAGACATTGACCACCTGAAGTTGTCTTTTATTTGATAGCAGACTACTGTATCTTTTCAGATGTTTTACATCATTCCACAAGATTGTAAATCCTGTTCCCTTAGGGGATACTAAATAATATGGTTCATGCATTGCTGTTATATCTTGTCTAAGTTTCATGGGTTACCCTTGAGCCATTGACCACTTGAGGTCGACTTTTACTTGATAGCAGACTACAGTAACTTTTCACATTTTTACTTCATTCCACAAGATTGTAAGTTCGGTTCCCTTAAAGGATACCATATATAATGGCCTATACCGGCTGTAATATCCGGTATCCCCTGTATTTCTGGGGTTAGAACTTACCAGTATTAAAATTGCCATGGCCTTATGTTGGATGGGTGAGCACAGTACTTCTATGCCAAATAGTGCCCTTCCTTTTGCTTTCCAATATCGTTCACTATCGGGATACCAAATATTATGGCTCACGCATTGCTGTAATATCTCATATCCCCTACGTTTCATAGGTTACCCATTAGGCATCGGCCACTTGAAGTTGTCTTTTATTTGATAGCAAACAACAGTATTTTTTCACATTTTTTACATCATTCCACAAGATTGTACGCCCGGATCCCTCAGGGGACACCATATATAATGGCCCATACCTTCTATAATATTTGGTATCCCCTGTGTTTCTTGGGTTAGAACTTACCAGGATTCAATTTGACATAGTCTTATGTTGGATGGGTGAACACAGTACTTCAGTGTCGAAAAGAGGCCTTCCTTTTTCTTTCAAACATCGTTTACTATGGGGATACCAAATATTATGGCTCACGCATTGCTGTAATATCTCGTATCCCCATTTTTCATGGGTTGCCCTTGTATTTGATAGCAGACAACAGTATCTTTTCAAATGTTTTACAACATTCCACAAGATTTGACATCCGGTTCCCTTAGGAGATACTAAATGTTATTGCTCATGCATTGCTGTAATATTTCGTATCCCTCACATTTCATGGGTTGCCCTTTAGCCATTGGCCACTTGAAGTTGTCTCTTATATAATGGCAGACTCCAGTATCTTTTCCCATTTTTTACATCATTCCACAAGATTGTACATCCGGTTCCCTTAGGGGATACCATATATAATGGTTTATACCGCCTATAATATTTGGTATCCCCTGTGTCTCTTGGGTTAGAACTTACCAGGATTCAATTTGACATGCTCTTATGTTGGATAGTTGAGCACAGTATTTCTATACTGATTATAACCCTTCCTTTTGTTTTCCAACATCGTTTACTATGGGGATACCAAATGCTATGGCTCACACATTGCTGTAATATCTCATATCTCCTGTTTCATAGATTACCCTTTGGCCATTCACCAGTTCAAATTACCTTCTAATATATAGCAGATTATAGTATATTTTCTGATTTTGTGAACAATCCCACAAGATTTTACAGCTGGTACCCCAATGGCATACCCCATATAATGGCATATACCGTCTATAATATTAGGTATCCCGTGTGTTTCTTGGGTTAGAAGTTACCAGGATTCAATTTCACATAGTCTTATGTTGGATGGACGAGCACAGTATTCCCACGGCAAATTGCAACCTTCCTTTTGCTTTCCAACAGCGCTTACAATGGGGATAGCAAATATTATGGCTCATGCATTGCTGTAATTTCTCGTATCCCCTACGTTTTATGGGTTATCCTTTAGCCATTGAGCACTTGAAGTTGCCTTTTATTTGATAGCAGACTACAGTAACATTTCACATTCTGTACATCATTCAACGAGATTTTACATCTGGTTCCTTTAGGGGATGTCATATATTATGGCATCTACCATCTATAATATCTGGTATCCCCTGTGTTTCTGGTGTTAGACCTTACCAGTATTCAAAATGATATGGTCTTATGTTGGATGGGTGAGCACAGTATTTCCTTGCCAAACAGCAACCTGTCTTTTGCTTTCCAACACTGTTTACTATCAGGATACCAACTATTATGGCTCACGCCTTGTTGTAATATCTTGTATCCCCTACGTTTAATGGGTTACTCTTTAGCCATTGATCACTTTAAGTTGTCTTTTATTTGATATTAGGCTACAGTATCTTTTCAGATATTTTACATCATTCCTCAAGATTTTACATCCGGTTCGCTTAGGGGATACTAAATATCATAGCTCACGCATTGCTGTAATATCTCGTATCCCCTACGTTTCATGGGTTACCCTTTAGCCATTGATCATTTGTAGTTGCCTTTTACTTGACAGCAAACTACAGTAATCTTTAAATAAATATCATCATTCCACAAGACTATACGTCCGGTTCCCTTAGTGGCTACCATATATAATGGCCTATACCGGCTATAGTAATTGGTATCCCCTGTGTTTCCTGGGTGAGAACTTACTAGGATTCAATTTGACATAGTCTTATGTTGGATGAGTGAGCACAGTACTATTATTTTAAATAGCAGCCTTCCTTTTGCTTTCCAATATTGTTTACTATGGGGATACCAAATATTATGGCTCAAGTATTGCTGTAATATCTCGAATCCCCTACGTTACATGTGTTACTCATTAGCCATCGGCCACTTGAAGTTGTCTTTTATTTGATAGCAGACTACGGTAACTTTTCAAATTTTTTACATCATTTCACAAGATTGTACATCCAGTACCCTTAGGGGATACCAAACATAATGGCCTTTACAGCCTATAATATTTGGTATCCCCTTTGTTTCTTGGGTTAGGAGTTACCAGGATTCAATTTGACATAGTCTTATGTTGGATGGGTGAACCACAGTTTTTCTATGCTGAATATCACCCTTCCTTTTGCTTCCCATCATCATTTACTATGGGGATACCAAATATTATAGCTCACGCATTGCTGTAATATCTCGTATCCCCTATTTTTCAGTTGTTACCCTTTAGCCATTGACAAGTTCTAATTGCCTTTTATTACATAGGAGACTACAGTATCTTTTCACATTTCGTAAATGATTCCACAAGATTTTGCATCCGGTACCCTTACGAGATACCAAATATAATAGCCTACACAGCCTATAATATTTGGTATCCCCAATGTTTCTCGGGATAGAAGTTACCAGGATTCAATTTGACATTGCCTTATGTTGGATGGGAGAGCACAGTCTTTCTATACCAAATAGCATCCTTCCTTTTGCTTCCCATCATCATTTACTATGGGGATACCAAATATTATAGCTCACGCATTGCTGTAATATCTCGTATCCCCTATTTTTCAGTTGTTACCCTTTAGCCATTGACAAGTTCTAATTGCCTTTTATTACATAGGAGACTACAGTATCTTTTCACATTTCGTAAATGATTCCACAAGATTTTGCATCCGGTACCCTTACGAGATACCAAATATAATAGCCTACACAGCCTATAATATTTGGTATCCCCAATGTTTCTCGGGATAGAAGTTACCAGGATTCAATTTGACATTGCCTTATGTTGGATGAGAGAGAACAGTATTTCTATGCCAAAGAGCATCCTTCTTTTTGCTTTCCAACATCATTTACTATGGGGATACCAAATATTATGGCCTACGCATTGCTGTAATATTTCGTATCCCCTATGTTTCATTAATTACTCTTTAGCCATTGAGCAGTTCTAATTGCCTTTTATTACATTGCAGAGTACGGTATTTTTTCGCATTTTGTGAATGATTCCACAAGCTTTTGCATCTGGTACCCTTAGGAGATACCCAATAGAATAGCCTACACAGACTATAATATTTGGTATCCCCAGTGTTTCTCGGGTTAGAATCTACCAGGATTCAATTTGACATTGCCTTATGTTGGATGCGAGAGCACAGTATTTCTGTACCGAATAGCATCCTTCCTTTTGCATTCCAACATCATTTACTATGGGGATACCAAATATTATGGCTCATGCATTGCTCTAATATCTTGTATCCCAATATCACATTTTTTACATCATTCCACAAGATTTTACATTTGGTTCCCATAGGGGATACCACATATAAAGGCCTATTCCGCCTATAATATTTGGTATCGCGTGTGTTTCTCAAGTTAGAATTTACCAGTATTCAATTTGACATGGTCTTATGTTGGATGGATAAGCACAGTATCTCTTTGCCAAATAGCACCATTCCTTTTGCTTTACAACATCATTTACTATGAGGATATCAAATACTACATCTCATGCATTGATGTAATATCTTGTATCCAGTAAGTTTTATGGGTTACCCTTCAGCCTTTGACCACTTGAAAATGCCTTGTATTTGATAGCAGACTACAAGGTATTTTCACATTTTTTTACATCGTTCCCCAAGACTTCTCATTTGGTTCCCTTGGGGGATACCAAATACAATTGCATTTACTGCCTATAATATTTGGTATCCTCAATGTTTCTTGGATTAGAAGTTACCAGGATTCAATTTGACATCGCCTTATGCTGGATGGGGAAGCACAGTATTTCTTTCCAAAATGGCACCCTTCCTTTTTCTTTCCAACATCATTTACTATGGGATACCAAATATTATGGCTCTCGCATTGCGGTAATATCTCGTATCCCCTATGTTTCATCGGTTACGCTTTAGCCATTGACCACTTGAAATTGCCTTTTATTACATAGCAGACTACAGTATCTCTTCACATTTTGTAAATCATTCCACAAGATTTTGCATCTGGTACCCTTTGGAGAAAACAAATATAATAGCCTATACGGCCTATAATATTTGGTATCCCCAGTGTTTCTTGGGTTAGAAGTTACCAGGATTCAATTTGACATCGCCATATATTGGATGGGGGAGCACAGTATTTCTATACCAAATAGCACCCTTTCTTTTGCTTTCCAACATCATTTACTGTGGAGAAACCAAATATTATGGCTCATGCATTGCTGTAATATCTCGTATCCCCTATTTTTCATGGCTAACTCTTTAGCCACTGACCAGTTGAAATTGCCTTTTATTTGATAGCAGACTACAGTATCTTTCCATATTTTATACATCATTTCACAAGATATTACATCCAGTACCCGAAGGGGATACCAAATATATTAGCCTGTACGGCCTATAATATATGGTATCCCCAGTGTTTCTTGGGTTAGAAGTTACCAGGATTCAATTTGACACTGCTTTGTGTTGGATGGGAAAGCACAGTATTTCTATATCAAATAGCAGCCTTCTTTTTGCTTTCCAACGTCATGTACTATGGAGATACCAAATATTATGGCTCGCTCATTGCTGTAATATCTCGTATCCCCTATGTTTTATTCGTTACCCTTTAGCCATTGAGCAGTTCTCATTGCCTTTTATTACATAGCAGACTACGGTATCTTTTCACATTTTGTAAATGATTCCACAAGATTTTGCATCCGGTACCCTTAGGAGATACCAAATATCATAGTCTACACAGCTATAATATTTGGTATCCACAGTGTTTCACGGGTTAGAAATTACCAGGATTCAATTTGACATTGCCTTATCTTAGATGAGAGAGCACAGTATTTCTGTACCAAATATCATCCTTATTTTTGCTTTCCAACGTCATTTACTATGGGGATACCAAGTATTATGGCTCACGCATTGCTGTAATATCTCGTATCCCCTATGTTTTATCCGTTACCCTTTAGACATTGAGCAGTTCTCATTGCCTTTTATTACATAGCAGACTACGGTATCTTTTCACATTTTGTAAATGATTGCACAAGATTTTGCATCCGGTACCCTAGGAGATACCAAATATAATAGCCAATACGGCCTATAATATATTGTATCGCCAGTGTTTCTTGGGTTAGAAGTTACCAGGATTCAATTTGACACTGCCTTATGTTGGATGGGAGAGCACAGTATTTATGTACCAAATAGCATCCTTCTTTTTGCTTTCCAACTTTATTTACTATGGGATACCAAATATTATGGCTCACGCATTGCTGTAATATCTCGTATCCCCTATGTTTTATTTGTTACCCTTTAGCCATTGAGCAGTTCTCATTGCCTTTCATTACATAGCAGACTAAGGTACCTTTTCACATTTTGTAAATGATTCCAAAAGATTTTGCATCCGGTACCCTTAGGAGATAAAGAATATAATAGCATACACAGCCTTTAATATTTGGCATCCCCAGTGTTTCTCGGGTTAGAAGTTACCAGGATTCAATTTGACATTGCCTTATGTTGGATGGGAAAGCACAGTATTTCTATACCAAATAGCATCCTTCTTTTTGCTTTCCAACATCATTTACTATGGGATACCAAATATTATGGCTCTCGCATTGCGGTAATATCTCGTATCCCCTATGTTTCATTAGTTAAGCTTTAGCCATTGACCAGTCGAAATTGCCTTTTATTACATAGCAGACTACAGTATCTCTTCACATTTTGTAAATGATTCCACAAGATTTTGCATCCGGTACCCTTAGGAGATACCAAATATAATAGCCTACACAGCCTATAATATTTGGTATCCCCAGTGTTTCTCGGGTTAGAAGTTGCCAGGATTCAATTTGACATTGCCTTATGTTGGATGGGAGAGCACAGTATTTCTGTACCAAATAGCATCCTTCTTTTTGCTTTCCAATGTCATTTACTATGGGGATACCAAATATTATGGCTCACGCATTGCTGTAATATCTCGTATCCCCTATGTTTTATCCGTTACCCTTTAGCCATTGAGCAGTTCTCATTGCCTTTTATTACATAGCAGACTACGGTATCTTTTCACATTTTGTAAATGATTCCACAAGATTTTGCATCCGGTACCCTTAGGAGATACCAAATATAATAGTCTACACAGCTATAATATTTGGTATCCACAGTGTTTCACGGGTTAGAAATTACCAGGATTCAATTTGACATTGCCTTATCTTAGATGAGAGAGCACAGTATTTCTGTACCAAATATCCTCCTTCTTTTTGCTTTCCAACGTCATTTACTATGGGGACACCAAGTATTATGGCTAACGCATTGCTGTAATATCTCGTATCCCCTATGTTTTATCCGTTACCCTTTAGACATTGAGCAGTTCTCATTGCCTTTTATTACATAGCAGACAACGGTACCTTTTCACGTTTTGTAAATGATTCCAAAAGATTTTGCATCTGGTACCCTTAGGAGATACCAAATATAATAGCCCACGCAGACTATAATATTTGGTATCCCCAGTGTTTCTCAGGTTAGAAGTTACCAGGATTCAATTTGACATTGCCTTATGTTGGATGGAAGAGCACAGTATTTCTGTACCCAATAGCATTCTTACTTTTGCTTTCCAACATCGTTTACTGTAGGGATACCAAATATTATGGCTCATGCATTGCTGTAATATCTTGTATCCCCTATGTTTCATGGGTTATCCTTTTTCCATTGACCAGTTGAAACTGCCTTTCATTGAAAGCAGACTACAGTATCTTTTCACATTTTGTAAATCATTCTACAAGATTTTACATCTGGTACCCTTAGGGGATACCAGATATAATAGCCTATACGTCCTATAATATTTGGTATCCCCAGTGTTTCTCGGGTTAGAAGTTACCATGATTCAATTTGACATCACCTATTGTTGGATGGGGGAGCACTGTATTTTTATACCAAATAGCACCCTTTCTTTTGCTTTCAAACATCATTTGCTATGGGCATGCCAACTATTATGGCTCATGCATTGCTCTTATAACTCGTATCCCCTATGTTTCATGGGTTACCCTTTAGCCATTGACCAGTTGAAATTGCCTTTTAGAGTATCTTTTCACATTTTTTTACATCATTCCACAAGATTTTGCGTCTGGTTCTTTAAGGGAAACCAAATATAATAGCCTATACGGCCTATAATATTTCGTATCCCCTGTGTTTCTCTGGTTAGAACTTACCAGGATTCAGTTTGACATGGTCTTATGTTGGATGGGTGAGCACAGTATTTCTTTACCAAATTGTTCCCTTTCTTTTACTTTCCAACATCGATTACTATGGGAATACCAAATATTATGGCTCATGCATTGCTGTAATATCTCGTATCCCCTAAGGATCATAGGTTACCGTCTAGACATTGACCACTTGAAGTTGCCTCTTATTTGATAGTAGACTACTGTATCTTTTCACATTTCTTACATCATTCCACAAGATTTTACATCTGGTTCCCTTAGGGGACACCACATATAATGGCCTATTCCGCCTATAATATTTGGTATTCCGTGTATTTCTCGAGTTAGAATTTACCAGTATTCAATTTGACACCAAATAGCATCCTTCTTTTTGCTTTCCAACTTTATTTACTATGGGATACCAAATAATATGGCTCACGCATTGCTGTAATATCTCGTATCCCCTGTGTTTTATTTGTTACCCTTTAGCCATTGAGCAGTTCTCATTGCCTTTTATTACATAGCAGACTAAGGTACCTTTTCACATTTTGTAAATGATTCCAAAAGATTTTGCATCCGGTACCCTTAGGAGATAAAGAATATAATAGCCTACACAGCCTTTAATATTTGGTATCCCCAGTGTTTCTGGGGTTAGAAGTTACCAGGATTCAATTTGACATTGCCTTATGTTGGATGGGAAAGCACAGTATTTCTATACCAAATAGCATCCTTCTTTTTGCTTTCCAACATCATTTACTATGGGATACCAAATATTATGGCTCTCGCATTGCGGTAATATCTCGTATCCCCTATGTTTCATTAGTTAAGCTTTAGCCATTGACCAGTCGAAATTGCCTTTTATTACATAGCAGACTACAGTATCTCCTCACATTTTGTAAAGGATTCCACAAGATTTTGTATCCGGTACCCTTAGGAGATACCAAATATAATAGCCTACACAGCCTATAATATTTGGTATCCCCAGTGTTTCTCGTGTTAGAAGTTGCCAGGATTCAATTTGACATTGCCTTATGTTGGATGGGAGAGCACAGTATTTCTGTACCATATATCATCCTTCTTTTTGCTTTCCAATGTCATTTACTATGGGGATACCAAATATTATGGCTCACGCATTGCTGTAATATCTCGTATCCCCTATATTTTATCCTTTACCCTTTAGCCATTGAGCAGTTCTCATTGCCTTTTATTACATAGCAGACTACGGTATCTTTTCACATTTTGTAAATGATTCCACAAGATTTTGCATCCGGTACCCTTAGGAGATACCAAATATAATAGTCTACACAGCTATAATATTTGGTATCCACAGTGTTTCACGGGTTAGAAATTACCAGGATTCAATTTGACATTGCCTTATCTTAGATGAGAGAGCACAGTATTTCTGTACCAAATATCATCCTTCTTTTTGCTTTCCAACGTCATTTACTATGGGGATACCAAGTATTATGGCTCACGCATTGCTGTAATATCTCGTATCCCCTATGTTTTATCCGTTACCCTTTAGACATTGAGCAGTTCTCATTGCCTTTTATTACATAGCAGACTACGGTATCTTTTCACATTTTGTAAATGATTGCACAAGATTTTGCATCCGGTACCCTTAGGAGATACCAAATATAATAGCCAATACAGCCTATAATATATGGTATCGCCAGTGTTTCTTGGGTTAGAAGTTACCAGGATTCAATTTGACACTGCCTTATGTTGGATGGGAGAGCACAGTATTTCTGTACCAAATAGAATCCTTCTTTTTGCTTTCCAACTTTATGTACTATGGGATACCAAATATTATGGCTCACGCATTGCTGTAATATCTCGTATCCCCTATGTTTTATTTGTTACCCTTTAGACATTGAGCAGTTCTCATTGCCTTTAATTACATAGCAGACTAAGGTACCTTTTCACATTTTGTAAATGATTCCACAAGATTTTGCATCCGGTACCCTTAGGAGATACCAAATATAATACCTATACGGCCTATAATGTATGGTATCGCCAGTGTTTCTTGGGTTAGAAGTTACCAGGATTCAATTTGACACTGCCATATGTTGGATGGGAGAGCACAGTATTTCTGTACCAAATAGCATCCTTCTTTTTGCTTTCCAACTTCATTTACTATGGGGAAACCAAATATTATGGCTCACGCATTGCTGTAATATCACGTATCCCCTATGTTTTATTTGTTACACTTTAGCCACTGAGCAGTTCGCATTGCCTTTAATTACATAGCAGACAACGGTACCTTTTCACATTTTGTAAATGATTCCAAAAGATTTTGCATCTGGTACCCTTAGGAGATACCAAATATAATAGCCCACGCAGACTATAATATTTGGTTTCCCCAGTGTTTCTCAGGTTAGAAGTTACCAGGATTCAATTTGACATTGCCTTATGTTGGATGGAAGAGCACAGTATTTCTGTACCCAATAGCATTCTTACTTTTGCTTTCCAACATCATTTACTGTAGGGATACCAAATATTATGGCTCATGCATTGCTGTAATATCTTGTATCCCCTATGTTTCATGGGTTATCCTTTTTCCATTGACCAGTTGAAACTGCCTTTCATTTGAAAGCAGACTACAGTGTCTTTTCACATTTTGTAAATCATTCTACAAGATTTTACATCTGGTACCCTTAGGGGATACCAGATATAATAGCCTATACGTCCTATAATATTTGGTATCCCCAGTGTTTCTCGGGTTAGAAGTTACCATGATTCAATTTGACATCACCTATTGTTGGATGGGGGAGCACTGTATTATTATACCAAATAGCACCCTTTCTTTTGCTTTCAAACATCATTTGCTATGGGCATGCCAACTATTATGGCTCATGCACTGCTCTTATAACTCGTATCCCCTATGTTTCATGGGTTACCCTTTAGCCATTGACCAGTTGAAATAGCCTTTTAGAGTATCTTTTCACATTTTTTACATCATTCTACAAGATTTTGCGTCTGGTTCTTAAAGGGAAACCAAATATAATAGCCTATACGGCCTATAATATTTTGTATCCCCTGTGTTTCTCTGGTTAGAACTTGCCAGGATTCAGTTTGACATGGTCTTATGTTGGATGGGTGAGCACAGTATTTCTTTACCAAATTGTTCCCTTTCTTTTACTTTCCAACATCGATTACTATGGGAATACCAAATATTATAGCTCATGCATTGCTGTAATATCTCGTATCCCCTAAAGATCATAGGTTACCCTCTAGACATTGACCACTTGAAGTTGCCTCTTATTTAATAGTAGACTACTGTATCTTTTCACATTTCTTACATCATTCCACAAGATTTTACATCTGGTTCCCTTAGGGGACACCACATATAATGGCCTATTCCGCCTATAATATTTGGTATTCCGTGTGTTTCTCGAGTTAGAATTTACCAGTATTCAATTTGACATGGTCTTATGTTGGATGGATAAGCACAGTATTTCTTTGCCAAATAGCACCATTCCTTTTGCTTTACAACGTCATTAACTATGGGGATACCAAATACTATATCTCATGCATTGATGTAATATCTTGTATCCCGTACGTTTTATGGGTTACCCTTCAGCCTTTGACCACTTGAAATTGCCTTGTATTTGATAGCAGACTACAGGGACTTTTCACATTTTTTTACATCATTCCTCAAGACTTCTCATCTGGTTCCTTTAGGGGATAACAAATAGAATTGCCTACACTGCCTATAATATTTGGTATCCCCAATGTTTCTTGGATTAGGCGTTACCAGGATTCAATTTAACATCGCCTTATGTTGGATGGGGAAGCACTGTGTTTCTTTCCAAAATGGCACCCTTCCTTTTTCTTTCCAACATCATTTACTATGGGATACCAAATATTATGGCTCTCGCATTGCGGTAATATCTCGTATCCCCTATGTTTAATTGGTTAAGCTTTAGCCATTGACCACTTGAAATTGCCTTTTATTACATAGCAGACTACAGTATCTCTTCACATTTTGTAAATCATTCCACAAGATTTTGCATCTGGTACCCTTTGGAGAAAACAAATATAATAGCCTATACGGCCTATAATATTTGGTATCCCCTGTGTTTCTCGGGTTAGAAGTTACCAGGATTCAATTTGACATCGCCTTATGTTGGATGGGGGAGCACAGTATTTCTATACCAAATAGCACCCTTTCTTTTGCTTTGCAACATCATTTACTATGGGGGAACCATATATTATGGCTCATGCATTGCTGTAAAATCTCGTATCCCCTATTTTTCATGGGTAGCCCTTTAGCCACTGACCATTTGAAATTGCCTTTTATTTTATAGCAGACTACAGTATCTTTCCACATTTTATACATCATTTCACAAGACTTTACATCCAGTACCCATAGGGCATACCAAATATAATAGCTTGTATGGCCTATAATATATGGTATCCCCAGTGTTTCTTGGGTTAGAAGGTACCAGGATTCAATTTGACACTGCCTTATGTTGGATGGGAGAGCACATAATTTCTATACCAAATATCATCCTTCTTTCTGCTTTCCAACGTCATTTACTATGGGGACACCAAATATTATGGCTCATGCATTGCTGTAATATCTTGTATCTCCTATGCTTTATCTGTTATCCTTCAGCCATTGAGCAGTTCTCATTGCCTTTTATTACAAAGCAGACTACGGTATCTTTTCACATTTTACAATTTATTTTAACATTTTTTACATCATTCCACAAGTTTTAAAATCTGGTTCCCTTAGAGGATACCACATATAATGGCCTATTCCTCCTATAATATATGGCATCCCAGGTGTTTCTCGAGTAAGAATTTACCAGTATTCAATTTGACATGGTCTCATGTTGGATGGATAAGCACAGTGTTTCTCTGCCAAATAGCACCCTTCCTTTTGCTTTACGACATCATTTACTACGGGGGATTCCAAATACTATATCTCATGCATTGATGTAATATCTTGTATGTTTTATGGGTTACCCTATAGCCTTTGACCACTTGAAATTGCCTTTTATTTGATAGCAGACTACAGGGTCTTTTCACATTTTTTAACATAATTCACAAAGACTTCTTATCTGGTTCCCTTAGGGGATACCAAATATAATTGCCTATACTGCCTATAATATTTGGTATCCTCTGTGTTTATTTGGTTTCAACTTACCAGGATTCAACTTGACATGGTCTTGTGTTGGATGGGTGAGCACAGTATTTCTTTACCAAATTGTACCCTTCCTTTTACTTTCCAACATCCTTTACTATAGGGATACCAAATATTATGGCTCACATATTGCTGTAATATCTTATATTCTCTACGTTTCGTGGGTTACCCTTTAGCCATTGAACACTTGAAGTTGCTTTTAGTTGATAGCAGACTACTGTACTTATTCACATTTCTAATATAATTCCATTAGATTTTACATCTAGCTACTAGCCCCTACGTATCATATCCTGTTCTGCTCCTATGTGCCCTCTGACCACTGTTGTTGCTCAACTCCCAATCTCTCACTCACCCCGTCAGAGTTGACTTGAAAAACCAACAAATGCAAATGGAAAAATACAAACAGTAAGTAAATAGGTTTATTTGCAGATTAATTAAAATCATTACAAAGTCAAACCACACAAGACAATTGAAATAATTGCTAAAAACATCATAAAATTGAAAACTTGTTAAAAAAACATCATACTGTGCAAAAGAGATATCCTCATGTGTTAAAACCGATAGACCAATAAAGTGCTCAATAGCCAGTAGCACCCGGTGTTTCCAGATGTATTTGTGCAAGCTGCTGGTTAGGAGTCCGCAAAATTTGCAAACTGGGCAAAGATAGATTTGTCAGAACCAAACTTTAAAGACCAGGGGTCCCTTGATGGATAAGGGCTATGCATTAGCTAATATCAAGGTGTGGCAGTATACATTTGGCTGGAGAGTTCCAGTGAATTAGTCAATGGTGTCCATGCCTGGGGATGGAAATTTCTTGTCTGACGTAGCTGATTGTACTGATAATAATTTGTTCACTTGCAATAGGAACTTGGCAGCCCGCAAGTGAGCTAGATTGATTTACTATTCAATAATGTCATCACTACACAGTGGCAGGATCTTAGCTTGAGTGACCGGAAGGCAGGGCAGACTCATTTTTGTCTAAGTAGATTAAGTGCAGGGCAAAAACACATAAAAAATGTAATAGCTTTTCGTCAAATTGTCCACATAAATGGCAAAGGAAGTTAGACCAACTTTGTATCTAGGATGGGGCCTGATCTTTTGAGGCAAAAACACACATGCAGATTAATAGAAAGCATTGCTGGATGGTTCGAAAGATATGGCACGTAAGAAATGTTTGGGACCCCCAGTTACTATAAGATTGTAAGACTGTACAGCCGGGCTTTTTCCTGGCCATTTCAGCTTTGTCAAGTGCCCAAGATTTTAACTTGGCTGATTTGTTGGCAATTGTTTTAATGCTGTGAAGCTGATGTTTAACTCCCAAGCGTTAGATAGATTAAGGTTTGTCAAAGCTTGCTGAAGCACTGTTAGCCAGTTGTACACTGGCCTTCCATTTCAGACCAACACAAAGCATCCAGTGACTCAGGTGGTGCAGCTCTCATCTTCCAATACAATTTAGTTATCGCGGCCAATCTTACCATGGTTGGTGAAAAAGTCAGAAATCCAGGCGCAATTGAGCTTGAGGGATGTGTTGTTAAGGTAAAAGATGCGTTTGAACAGAACAGACTGTAATTGGTTGAGAATGGTTGCATCTTTGCCTTTGAGGAGTTCTGCACCAGAGGTCAGCGAGTGTAGAAATGTTGCCGATGATTTGCAGTAAATATAGCTGAGTCGAGCTCCCCATCTCTTTTTTTGTCAGGTTGAAGGCAAAGAATAACTTATTGGCTAGGTCCCTTCTTTGTGCAAGATGCTTTCAAAACTTAAGCTGGAGTCCATTTCCACCCCTAAATATCTGTAAGTGTTGACCTGGTCGATCCTGTTCCAACTACTTTCTATTCAAACCTTGTGTTTTGCCTACTGTTTTTCAGCGGAAAGCAAATTACTTTATTGCTGTAATTTTACTTCAGGCCTGAAGATTCAGTAAAACTGAGGAGGGCTGTAATTTGGCCCTGAAGGCCGATGGGAGTCTGGCTACATAAAACAATGTTATCTGCATATTGTAGACTGCACATTGGTCTGTTTGGAAGTTTTAGTGGATCACTCGAGACTTCAGATAGCACGGCATCCATATCTGCTGTGTAAATGTTAAAGAGGCAAGGGGCGAGGACACATCCTTGTTTTAGGCCGATAAGTGTGGGGATCTTCCTAGGTATTCTATCACCCTTACCTATTTTGATTTGCACCCAGTTGTCTAGTGTAGCTCGGTATTGGCCTTGAGAAGATTTAGGGGTGCACCCCATCTAGCCATCTTTGCCCAAAGGAGGTCCCTTGGGACCATGTTGAATGGTTCTTTTAAGTCGATGAAGCAGGTCTATAGATTGGAGGCCTTATAATTTGCCTTTTCTATCAGGAGACTGAGTGACAGACAATTGGTGGTTGCACTCATGTCGGCCCTAAATCCCATTTGAGTAGCCGGGATGATGTTTTCGGCTGTTGTCCATGCTTCCAGATCTGTTAAAAGATTGGTAGCTTAGAGTTTAGTTTGATATTGATCAGGTCGATCAGTCTGTAATTCGCTGGCTTTGTCCCTGAGCCTGACTTGAAGATGTGGTGGGGAATGCTAACTCTCCATGATGCTGGAATTATGTTGGTGGTAAATGCCAAATTAAGTAAGGGAGTAAGACACAAAACTCAAAAGCCCTGTTCGTACATGAACAGGGCATTAGGGAGACTATTTGTTCCTGTGACCATTATGATCACAGTTTCTTCCGGGATTGCCTAACTTGCGATTCTATCAACAATTTTCCCTTTGGCGGGTTCTCGGGGGGAGTAGGACCCTTTATGGTTATACTTTTCTCAATTGCACTGTTTGTAGCTTGTCCTGGGCGGGTCAGCTTTGATGTAAGTAATCCAGTCTAACTCTGAGATTCCGGCATTGTGATGACAAAAACTGCCATTTGTGAGTGAGTTGATTTCTGCCCAGAATTGTTTGCTATTGTTTGTTTTGCTTGTGTACAGCAGTTTTACACATATTCTTTCTTGATATGTCTTTTTAGCTAACCAAATTGCCTTTTTGTAAGTGTGCCTCAGTGTCGCAATTTGGTCCATTGTAGGATGGCTAGGCATTAGGTCCTTTTTTCACAGCTGCCTGATTTCCTTGTTCTCCTTTTTTCTATGAAGAGCACCAAGGTGCCCCTTTAATGGAAGTATCGCAATGAGAGATTCCCATTTGAACCACTTCGCCTGTTGGATGGCGGTTATTTGATAAGTGAACATAGAAATATGGTTCATTATTGCAAATGCCATCCTTCCGTTTCAAGCTAGGCATCTTATATTGTAAGCGTTATGTTGTTCTATTAGATTGTTGCTTTGAGGAGCTCTTGGGGGATGTAATAGGAGCTCAACTTGCTGGGAGAAGTGGCCACTCTCTACTCCCTACTCCCGGTTTTATACAGTAACTCAAGATCTTGGTGAAAATCCCGGAGTCCACGAATGTGTTGACCAAGGTGGAATTGGTTTTGTTTGAAATACTTGTGAAATTAGCTGGTTGACCTTGTGGAAAGCAGCCATTGAGCGAGCACAGGCCAATTTCCTCTAGGGCAGTTGTACAAGATTTCCCATAGCGATCAGTTTTTTAATAGTTTGTTATCATTGAGGGTAATTACTTCATGACTCTTGCAGTGTATTGTTGATTAGGTTGATGGGGATTTGTTTTTACAAAATGCATATTTTAGTCTCACGACAGTAACATTTTATGTTGAGGAAATGTTTTTTGGAGTGATTTTAGGAATGTTGCTAGTGAGGCAATATGATCAAGTTTACTCTTTTGGCTGGGATGGATGTATACATTGCAAATTAACAGATTAGCATTGCAGGTGTTGAGCAGTGGTCCTAAATCTGGATGTAATGAGAGTTTAATACATTGTATTCATGCCAGACTGAAGTATACCTTGTTTTGTTGCCACCGAAGATGGGTTGCTATATAAGTTGAGCATCCTCCCGCAGCTCTGCCCTCTTTTGATTTTTTTGTTGCTTCTTGTTGATAATCCTTGAAGGCTATGATTGCTGTGGAATGCTTGGACCAGGTTTCTCAAAACGAGGAGACTGTCAAAGTTGTGAAGAAAAGAAATGAAGATTGACTCCCCCCTTGCTAAGGCCATTCATATTCCAAGAACAGAATTTTAAAAGGGATTGGGAGATGTTTCTATTGTACTGGGTTTTAATCATGCCACTCTTCTTACAGGACCAGGGCCCTGTGAGCTTTGCAGGGAGACCTGTCTCATGGAGCTCGGAGCTCCGGGGGCTGCTGTATGGATGATGCATAGATTTTCAAGACTACTGCGGTATTTTCCTGCTGGGCCAATTGTGCCCCTGATGGAACTGGCTGACACTGTGCCGGTTTTGGAGGATGGGTCAGCTGTGGCTGTAGGGGGCTGGAATACCTCTCTGGCTCAATTCGTGTTAGTTCAATACCCCAATTTAGAAAGCAGCCTCAATGTTGCCATACCTCCGTGGCTGTTTTTGAGCTGGACAAAGTGATCACTGTTACTTCATGACCTGCCCTTTCTCAATTGGGTTTGAACTCAATGCCTTCTATTTCGTGAGTTTTTACATGATTCAAGATTTTAATTGTGTTAACAAGTTCAGGATTGCATTTCTGTTCAATGTGTCTTGGCGTCCTTTGGACCTATAGAAGGGAATAATTTCTAGTCTCGGTATGGCGTCACCCGTGATAGCTTTGTGGTAGTGTATGGACCCTGGACTGTCCCTGGCCCCTGCCCGGGTTTGTACTTCTGAATGGTGCAGGCACTGGGTGTGGTCAGAGGTGGTAGCTTCAAAAAGTGGGTGAGCCCATTGGCTGTTTAGGACCACAAAAGCTTTTTGTGCCTCTAGCAATTGTCCAAGGAGGTTCTGATTGATCGGGCTTGTGACGTGTGATGTTGCAGTTAAACAAGTCAGGTGAGATATGCTGGACAGACTTGGTTCAGACTATGGTGATCCTTTATGGGCCATTGACTCAGCCCTGTCCCGGCCAATTTATGTGCCTCTTGCATTTGCTGTGGAAGGTTTTGATCGCTCAGGCTTGATGCTGATACTGTGGGAATTGTTTTTATCAAAGGGCACACGCAGGCTAATTTGGATTCACGATGGATTATACCACGATCTTGTGGGGCCATGCTCAGGAGCCAGACTTTGCCGGTGGGTAGACTTCCAGGGCAGACAGGTGTACGAGAGTGCTCAGAGGTTACGGTTACTGGATTCTGAGGGAGAGCTATTTGAATCACTGTTTAAGGTCCCCTGTTGCCTTTGGATTTCAAGGTTTCTGAATTAAATGTTAGAGCCAATAAAATCACCTCCATTGTGTTTATAAATGGGGCCCACCAGGGTGATGAGGTTGATGGAGAAGGCCGATCTGACTTGCTTTGTGTTGTGAAAAAGGTGGCATTGGTCGGTGGAATTTTGTTGCTTTAGGACTTACCTTCAGGGGTGTTATCATAGATGGTCGAGCCGTTTTCACTCTGGAGTCTGATTGGGGAGAGCAAGGCATTGTAATCATGCTTGGGTCCGGAGTTTACGGTTATGTTTAAGTGAACCTCATCTTCGTCACAAGTGTCTTCGAAAGGGGTGAGTAACAATTCCTGCCACTCTACTGATGACTCCAATGATTTTTCTACCTCTACAATATCTTAAACTTTGTGTGTAAAGATGGGGGGCGATGAATGAGCTGACTATTCCCAAAGGTAGTAACTTAGGGTGAACTTATAATTGAGGCCCTGCTTTGTTGTTCTATTGTAGTGCTGTGGACGTGTGCTTTGACTGTCTGTGTGGTGAGTGTTTTTATAGGTTTGTCTATCTGAGGTACAAGTAAAGTTGGTTGAGATGATCTGAACATTGCCATGCCTTGGTTCTTTGGGATTTAAAACAAATCCATCATTTTAAGGCTCCTAAATGTCCTTTTTTATAGGTTGAACGAGTGAGGCTGGTATGGTTGATTCTGATGTTCAAGAGTAGTCTCCATCTGATACTTTGCTGGCTGCTTGGATTTGCACTTGGAAAGGCATTTCTTTACTGCTTCGACAGTCTCTCGGATCCTGCCAGAGCGTCGAGCAGGGCATGAGGTTGCTTGCACTTGATACACCTATACGTGGGGTTGGCTTGGGGGCAATGGGGTGATAAAGAAGTTGCGTCTAGTTCCCTTTTCCCCTTTGTGGAGTTTGCTGTTGTAAGCTTACTGTTGGGGAATGGCACAGAGGAGTGACAATTCTGTATGATTTTTCGATGAGTTGTAAGTTGGCTCTCCCCCTCTTTCTGTTGTTGAAACTGCTCACTTCTTCTGGCGGCCTTGTTAGAATACTTGAAGGCTGCTTTAGTGAAGCTTGGATGGGCTTGAGCCCATCAGAAGATGGGAAAAGGCAGAGAGAGATGAGGGAAAAGGAGCTGCCACTGATGTTAATCACCTCCGCCCGCCTGTAACTTTCGCCACAGAGTTGCCAGTAAGCCAGGCGCAAAGAAGGCACCCGATTGTTGTTCTGTTGAAGAAGGTTTTTGCCTGGAGCTTTCCCCTTGGATAAAGCCCCTTAAATAATGTGCTTACACCGTGGCGTTACCAATACGCCGGATGTAGAGGAGGCACCTGTTTATTGCGCTCTTGTTGAGGGCTGTTAGACACAGTTTTCGGGCCAGTGCAGTGAAAGGCCTAGGAAGAGTGCCGAACCGTGGGGTCTGAGCAGGAACACACCGGATCATCCGTAAGCCATACCCAGACCTGACTGGGCTGCTTTTGCAGGGGCCTGGGTTCGCGCTTGGCAGACGGTAGCTATTACCACCATGCTCTTGCCCTCACCTCCAAATGCAGCTGCCGTATCCTGCTGCTGGGCGACAGGTCTGAAGTAGTCTACAGTAGTCAGGAAAAGAGTCACCCCTTTTTTGCCAGTTTGAGACCACTGTGCACTGCACAGCTAAGCCCCCAAATTGCATGGAGGTCGGCGGGCACGGCGGAGGGTGCAGGCTGATTGGCTGGAGACAGAGATTGGGCTGGGGGATCACACGGAGTCGCATTCGCAAACCGCGCAGTGAACTTGTGAGCCTATGTGCCCATGATCCATGCCCAGAGCCTCGCCTCAATTCAAACCTGTGTACTAGCGAGCACAAGCCAGGCCAGACCATGGTCTCTCCTCTCTCCTATACTGCACCCTGCTTCAGTCCGGGTGTACAGAGGCCAAAGAGCGGCGTTCCTATTTTCCTGCTACCGGTCTGCTACCGTTACTCTCTGTGCATCTGTGGAGCCGCCTCTGCAGCTACAAACAGATAAAAGTGTGTTAGTGAAAAAAGGAAAAAAAGAAAGGGGGAAGAGGAAGGACCAAGTAATGTATGCCTCCAGATCCCAAAGTAGATGCCATTCAAAGTCCCAGTTAAACATTGTACGTTGGCCGCAGACAAGAGTGAGCAAACCCGGAACCTCCACAACTCGGGTAAAACACCCAGTCATGCAGAAGTACAGCATGTGCCCCATTCTCCCTCATTGTGGCAGATGGAGCACCCCTATCCTCATATATTTAGTCTTTGTTCCCATCAGCCGTCCATGACTGGGGCACTACCATCAAGACCCTGAGACCAGCTCAACTCACTCCTCAAGCCATGCCTGTATCTTAGCAGTTCGGCCAACTTCCGCTATCAAGTAGGAATCAGTGCTGGAAGACGTAGCCGAAGTAGCAGTCTCCACCAGAACTGTGGCATCCTCAGATTCTTGGCACTGCGTCTCCAGGTCTAAAGCCCAATCTGATCTCACCACCACCCTTGTGGCTGACCTCTAACGTCATCTGCGCTTGCTTCTTCGTCTCTGAGTAGTTCTGCCACCTCCCAACCGTTATTGAAGATTCTTGTGGTCTCTCCTCACTGGTACCGCAGGGATATGATCCCCATCGCAAACCTCCAGCCTGTTCCACGTCTCTACGGGTGTGGTAAAAAAAAGTGTATGCAGCCATCAAGAATAACTTTTGATTTGGCTGGATACAGCAACATATGTTTCAAGCTAATTGCTCTGAGCTTTTGCTTAATCCCGCAGAAGAACTGCCGCTGTAGTTAGACAGGCCTGGTGAAATCCAGGTGAAGTCCAGGATCCCCCTGGATGCCATAGAGGATAGACTAAAGTTGCTCCTACCCAGCGACAAAGATCTCTCCACAAATGACCTCACCGCGCTCTATAACACGAATATGGGACTCCTCCTTGACCAACTAGCACCCTTGAAACTAAGATAAAAATCGAGCCATTCCGTCTAGATCCTGGTTCGACTCTGACACTAATGAAGAAAGGAGACAACTAAAAGCCGCAGAAAGACGCTGGAGGAGCTTGCCCACTACCTGCCGGTGTGACAAACTCAGAACTATCCGGAAGAAATACAATAATCACATTAAGAACAAAATAATCAATGTTTTTCCACTCTGCTCTGGAGAACGCAAAAAACAGACCTAAGGAACTCTTCAGGATTATTAGACAGCAAACCTCCAAACCAGACACTTCCCTGGGGCCTGCCTCCAAAGAACGATGCGACAACTTCGCCAACTTCTTCAACAACAAAATCTCCAAGATCGAGCGTTCTCTGGTCACCAACTGCTCTTCCCCCTCCCATAGAAGGCATTGAGTTCAAACCCAATCGAGAAAGGGCAGGTCCTGAAGTAACAGTGATCACTTGGTCCAGCTCAAAAACAGCCACGGAGGTATGGCAACATTGAGGCTGCTTTCTAAATTGGGGCATTGAACTAACACGAATTGAGCCAGAGAGGTATTCCAGCCCCCTACAGCCACAGCTGACCCATCCTCCAAAACCGGCACAGTGTCAGCCAGTTCCATCAGGGGCACAATTGGCCCAGCAGGAAAATACCGCAGTAGTCTTGAAAATCTATGCATCATCGATACAGCAGCCCCGGAGCTCCGAGCTCCATGAGACGGTGGTATGCTTGGTAGCGCCCTCCCTCCCACGACCCGTCTCTAACCTTCCTATTCTTTCCAAAATCCTACAAAGATGTGTTCTCCACCAACTAACCCGGCACTTGGACAATATCAACCTACTCGACTCACATCAGACGGGATTCAGGAAAGGGGGCAGCACGGAAACTGCAATCCTCAACGTAATTGATGACATACCCAAATCACTGGACTCAGACCAGTGTTGCCTCCACATTCTCCTAGACCTATCGGCGGCATTCGACACGGTCGATCACAATCTTCTCCTCAAAGCTCTCGAAAAAAGGGCTGGACTCGAGGACGTGGTCCTCAACTGGTTCTCTTCATTCTTGCACAACCGCTCCCAAAGAATCAAAATCAGAAGCTTTGAATCTGACCTTCACCCAGTCAAGAGGGGAGCGCCCCAAGGATCTGTGCTCTCCCCTCAACTCTTCAACATCTACATGGAACCCCTCACCACTCTACTCAGAAAAGCTAACATCCCCTTTCACCTCTACGCTGATGATACCCAACTCCACTTGGAAATCTCCTCTTATAAAGACATTCACAATCTCAATGAAACACTAAAGGAAGTGCAACGTTGGCTGTCAAGCAACCATTTAAAGCCGAACCCAGAAAAAATCGAACTACTCCTCATCTAGAACAAAGAAGAGAACCCACAAATGGTCAAATGGTTAAAAGATATCGATGCGCTCAGTGGGAACCTCACCTTGGCTGACTCCGTTAAATCATTAGGCATCACGCTAGACTCCGAACTAGACTTGACCAAACACATTAAGATCTCGGCAAAGAGTGCTTTCCTTAACTTGAAACTACTAAACAAAATTAAACCTTTCATTCCACCCAAAGATCTCAAACAAGCATTGGTGTTGTCTCGACTTGACTATGGAAATGCAATCCTCTCGAGAATAGGCAAAACTCATCTTGCTCCTCTGAAAACAACCCTCAACGCGGCCGCCAGAATGGTCCCTGGAATAAAGAAATGTGATCACATCTCTCCGGCACTAAAATAACTCAAGTGGCTACCAATAGAAATGCGGGCGAACGTTAGAACAGCTTGCCTCACACACAAAGCCCTTCACACAGGCAAACCCGAATATCTGGCGTCCAAACTCAGAAAAGCGGGTCAGAACAGGACTCTCAGAAGCTCTAATACTCTACTTCTTATCCCGATAAAAGCCCGAAAACTGTGGTCAGGTCCTTTGCCAGAAATGCGCCCAAAATATGGAACTCATACCCCCCAACATCAGAACTGTTCCTTCCTTCCTTCCCTAAATTCGAAAGCCAGTTCAAAATCCTTTTCCTCGACTGCTCCCTATCGAACAGATAGGAGCAGCTCGGAGTGTTTAAAGCATCACTGCTCCTCTCTCCGATGCGGTTTGTCAAGACTTTGTATTTGGAACTCGTCAGCATCCTCTCTACTATGATTCGTACTCTGAATGTCTTGCTTACTGTATTATGTTTGCTTTCTTTTGCACTGCTTTGTACTTGTTGTGAAGCACTCCGATACCTTCCGGTCAGGCTAGCGCTATATAAAACGTCTTAAATAAATAAATTAAATAAACAGAGAACACGGTTCTCGATCTTCAGGTCTCCTGTTTTTCACACCTGTTGGAGGACCTCATTCCGGTCTCTATAGTTGAGAAATTGAGCAAATATAGTCCTGGGTGGGTCCTGGTCTCTGAGGTGGGGCTAAGGATCAATGGGCCGAATCTCAACAGGGCTTTATCTGGGATTGCCGTCTTAATCAACTCCTCCAGAAAAGTCTACAGCGGGTCACCTTCAACTCCCTCCGGGAATCCCACAAACCTAAGGATACACCTGCAGAAGCTCCCCTCTGCATACTCCAGACTAGCCTCCATCACACCTGATCAGGCCTCCAGTGTAGTGTTTGCTGTCTTCAGTTGTGTGAGCTCTTCCATCATTTCTGTGACCCCCGTCTCCATTTCCATTGATCGTTCAGCTACTTTGCACAGGTCAATGTGGAGCAAATTCACGTCAATTTGTGCCTGTACTGCAATACCTAAAGCTTCAATGGCTGCCAGGATATGAGCTATGAAAAGTTCCACAGCACCCGGGTGATTCAATCCACCCAGAATGGTCGGGCTCTGCCCATACCCTTAGCAGTAAACTGGTCCATTTTGTTTGTTGCGTGCCCCACATCTGTCTATCCTTGCCCGTTATGCACCAGGGAGTGGGCCCACTACAACACTGAAGGTACAAACTTCGCCCGTTACCGACCGGTATTGGGCATTTGGGATGTAGGGGAGGATTCGGTGAATAACAAATCGGTATTTACCGATTCGGTATTTACCGAATCATCATGTACCGATTCGGTATTTACCGAATTGGTAAATGACATGTAGGAAGCACTTTGAAGAGTGCTTATGTGCTTTAAGGATTCGTTATTTACCACCAACTATTAGTTGGTGGTAAATAACGAATACCTCTGTAAATGCAAATCTGTGCATTTACACCTGTGCCATGTGACAGACATACATGCCCTTAGGGCATGTATGTGTGCCACATGTGCACACAAGCACTATTCAGGGGTGCAACAGGGTGTCAAAGTGACACCCTGCCACCCTTGACTCTTTCCCTATTTTACCGAATCTGTAATTACTGATTCGGTAATTGACATTCATTCCTATGGGCCTCCAGACCCATAGGAATGAATGGCAATTACCGAATCGGTAAATACCGATTCGGTAAATACCGAATCTTGGCGATTCGGTCATTTTTACCGAATTATTAGCTACATAGCATTTCCCGATTCTAAAATACCGAATCGGTAAATTTGGGTATTTTAGAATTGGTAAATCCTATTTACCAACATCTAGCCCCAAGTTCCAAATATGCAGGAAAATCAGTAAGAACTCAGACAGCATCACTACTAGTAGCATAGGAAAGGTCTTCTGGCTCACCCCCAAAAGCTGAGCCCTTTTTAATCTTTTCCCTTTTAGAACCGGACATAATACAGGGCCCAGCTGGTTCATCTGGCCTGCCTTTCTATGGATTGATTTTTATGTACGTCAGTGATGTTATCCGGTACATTCCTTCCCCATTTTACCGCATTTACAGGAGGGTCTTGCTGAATCTGTACCTTATTTTTGCAGGTGCTCTCGCCAAATTGGAGCCTATGTGCCCACACTCCTTCTCCTGCGCTCCGTGGAGGGCTATTTCCTGGTAAATTCCAAAGCTCAGTAATTGGTTAATGATCTTGAATTAAAAATCCAATTCTAAGGTATTTTTATGCTCTATCCCTAGGAATCCGACCCTTCCCCTCCACCCCTGTCCTGATGAAGACCCCAGCGTAAGGGATATATTAACCTACTTATTTAAGGGCCGAAACGTTGACATCTGTGTTACTAGCCAGCTTGACCAACAGCGATTCATCACTGTGATATTGTTACAAATCATGGCTATTTACTGTTCTGTTACACTGCGAATGTTTTGGCTTAAGATATGAGCCTTTGTGTTTTCTAAACAATGTATTTTGAGATTTGCACTTCCTACTCACTTCTTTATCCTAACTTGAATTTCCAACACGTAATTTCCCCTTCTCCCATCTCTCGTCTAGGGGCACTCTGAAAAGATTTAATAATATTATAAACCAATGTATGCTCAGTGTGATTTAATAACACTGTGTGCTAATTACAATATGTGTTTTGTGAATAATTGTTTTTGACTGATATACTTTGTGTGTTCACTTAATGTCTACTGGGACCACTGTTCCAATGTGCCGCTCCCAAAATCAGGCACATATGAAGTAAATCTACCCATAGAACAGTATTAAAACTGCTGCATTGTGGTATGAGGAAGGAAATACATTTTCAACAAATCGGAATACAGACTAATAACGTAGTCCAGCCTTACTACCTAAGCACTAACCTTCTACATGAATAATGAATACCACCAACCCCCTGACCTAATGTCATCTGGAGGTGTCAGAGCAAACTAGTTACATAACCAACAGTAAACCATTGTGAATAAATTCAATACCACATGCAAGAGCCATGGAAAAAAATGTTACGTTCTAAGTTTATGCCAAAGAGTCTTCTTCAAGAACAGTGTCATTCAGAAATAAACAAAGATGCCTTGCTTCACTATGTGCAGCAGAAATAAACAGTGAATATGACATACATTTTTGACAAGATGATGTTAAAGCCTAATTAAGGACTAGTTACTCATAAGCCAGGATAACACACTTTAACAGGTCATGTAAAAATAGTTTCAAATGCAATAGCATCAGGTCAGTCAGTATATGCATGTGAATTCAAGTGTAGATTAAGATTCTGCAGATTCTTAGTAATTCACTATTTTTGAATGTTGGACCTGGCCCTTTGGCAGGGTTATCCCAGAACTTTTTGCCTTCCTCTTGTATCTTTTTCTGACCTGTTTATGTTGGTTTTCTGACTCTGAGCACTTTACTACTGGTGATCAGTGCTAAAGTGCATGTGCTCACTCCTGTAAACTTGGTAAGATTGGTCTACACCTGTTTTGCATATTTAATGTAACTGTAAGTCCCTTGTACAGTGGTATTCTATATATCCCGGGCCAGTAAATTAAATGCATCTAGTGGTCCTGCAGCGCTGCTTGCGACACCCACAGATGTAGCCCTTCTAACCTGTCTCGGGCCTCTGCCACTGCAAGGCCTGCATGCGCAGTTTACTGCCACAGTGACGTGTGTCCGGCCTTTCCTGGCTGACTCTTAGTTGGGCTGAATAGGTCTGGTCGGCATTTAGAGTGGTGTGAGGAATTTCACTAGCACCTGAATAGGGATGTGCCTGCCTTTCACAATGCTGTCTGTGTATTGTGTCTGGAGCAGGGTTGAGGATTGAATGGGGGTGTTGTGCACTTCTAAAGTTGTTCAGAGTGCCCCCAGAACAAAGACTTTGTGGGTATAAGTACAGGGGCTGTAACCACACTGTGGGGGACTTGTAACCAGACTCTGCTGCCTCTACAGACTGCACCTACCAGAAGGAACTATTGTGCTGCTAGGACGAACCGCCATTTGGACAGTCTGCTTGTTGTTCTGGAGGGACTTCCCCTCTTCAGGCTGACTATCTGTGCTGGCCTTCCTGCCTGCTGTTGCTGTGCGTGTGCCCCCAGTGCTCTCAAGGGAGCCTACAAAGGAGGCATCTTGAGCAACTCTGTCATGGAACTCGAGTCTCCGTGAGTCTGGCAGTAGCGTGCTCTGAGCAGGGAATGAGGACACTTCCAGTTAATGTTGCTGCAACCCAGCGTAGGGAGAGCGCTGGATTTGTGCTATTCGTGGGTTTGCTCTTTTTGCCCTCGCCCCAAGTCGGCGCATGAGTAGCGGTGTCTTACTGCCCCTAGGTCAGCGCGGGGTTGACCAATGTGGTGCTTGCCCTCCTGAGGGTGGTCCACCAACATCCAGTTCCCGAAGCTGCCTCCACCCCGGGGCGACCAGAGTAACCCATGTGATGCAGCAATCCTCGGTCAGCAGGAAAGTATGGCACTCTGGTGGCTTTGTCCTGGTCTTACGCAGGCAGCAGGAGTATAGTCTTCAACATCTAGAGGGATAGAGCAAGACCACCCGTGGATGAATGCCCTGAGGGGTCGTTGTTGTGCTCCACTCATGCATCAGGGGATCAATTGTCAAATCTCAGAGAGGACCACTGTTACTGTAGATCCCGCGATCCGAGCGCATCGGTGCTCCCACATCTGCCTTTATTATCCAGAGTGCACCGATGCTCCTACGAGTACTTGCGACATGCCTGGGAGTAGTGCCATCATGCTGCACTTTCTCTGTAAGTGGACCTGTGTCCTGCTGAAACTCCTGCCCAGGGGGGCTGCTATTGTCTTCAGCAGCTGCACCCCTTGTTTGCGGGCAGCTTTATCTGGTATTTTAGTATGCTGGAGTGGGGGTGGCAGACAAGATTCCCCAACACCTTTACCTACATTGGTGCCTTCCCCCTTTCTAGACAGACCTTACCTCGTGGGGTATTTTTCTGTCGCCTGATGGGGTGATACCTCAGCGGAGACCCCCATTGTGTTGAACACAGGAGACATTCAGGAATTACCATATAACATGTCAAAGAAGTGCAGGTGCGCTGTGCCTTTCGTGTTCAGGGTGGAAATTCATAATTCCTGTGCCTTAATTATTATTCTTGAAATGTAGGGGGATTAATTAATATTCTTGCCATACCGGCTCCAATAGGTTGATGTAGGTGTTTCTACCTGTGTTTGCTGTCATTTCCCATCTGCTTCTTACTTATGCCCTGATTTTGTGATGTTGGTTGTGTTCCCTTACATTTCCAGGATTAGCATAGTATGCCCAGCGGCCATGAGTTATTTCTGACATAACCTGCATTTTAGGCCCTAATATTATGATTTATGTCATTTTAGGCCTTTTAATGACAGGATAACGAGTATCATTTCAAGATCTACATATTATGTACAGTGATAAGGTCTTTGTGACGTGTGCCACTTAGAAGTATTTACTTTAGGCACTAACTGATGTTATGATAATTGTCTGGTTGGCAAAATGATTTATGAACTATGGGATGTCATGACAATTGCCTAGATGGCAAAATGGTTGTGATCTAATGTGTTTTAAGTATAATACAAATTATATTTTTATATAACCTTGTGTGGAGTACCTTTTTGTGGTGTGCCTAGTGTAATACTGGTGTGTGTGTGTGTTGCGCAAACGCTTCACACGTTGCCTCTAGGATAAGCCTGACTGCTCTGCCAAGCTACCAATGGGGGTAAGCAGTGTAACTCTCGTACTCTGACCAGAGTGGTGGATTCTGCTGGGTTGAGGTGCATACCCTGGCCAACCAGAAACCCCATTTCTAACATCTTTTAATACAAAATTTGTCAGCTTGCTTTCCTAAGAATCTCCCTTTCTGCTCTTCAACCTCTCTGTAATTGCTTCATGGTTCATTTATTGAGGAAAGGGTGGCATAATTTTGATCCCGTGTATAATCTTTTCCAGTCAAGTCATCAATTTCAATGTCTCTGCTTCCACTTAAAATGGCTTGCCAAAACATAGTCATCCGAAGCACAGAGACCAGATTGAGGTCCGAATATTCAGTGACTGTTTTCCGCAGCTCATTCATGAAAGAGGCATTTAATTAGGATTCTGGTTTAGATATCCATGTTCCAGTGTGTCAGTCCTGCACACAGTCCTGTGCCAGAACTATTGGGGAGTGGTCTGATTAGGATTGGCATAGATTGCCAGTGGGCCCAATCTAGGATGTCAGGCCCATTGACACCAGCCAGTAGTCTATTCTTGAGCTTCCCTCGTGCTTAGTAGATTAATAATTGTATTGTACTGTGGTTGGATGCTGTGCTCACCACTACTGCAGAACTGATGTTCTTAAGTAGGTCGAATTTGGGGGTGAGGGCCTAGATGATGATGATGGGGCTTCAAATACATTAAACAATGACTATCATAATGTTGTGCAGCCTGAGATTGAAAGCACCAATATGCTTCATTCATTAGTCTTGTTTGCAATAGTCTGAGTGCAGCATCCTATCGTCCTCCATTTACCACCTGCTTTACTCTTGATGCTCACAGGATAATGGATAGGGCAAAGAGCTACTTTCGAAGTAAAGAATTTATAAAATGACTCTGCCCTTAAAGTTGCCTGTCAGAACCCCCTTCAGAGGACCAGGGGTCATGCAGGGGTTACTGGGCACAATCGTTGGGGTTGAGGCCTTTTACCCCTGATGTCTTCTATGGATCCTGAGAAACACTGCCAAATAAACCTTCTGCACTTGATTCTCAGTGGAAGCTGTGGACAAGTAGCCAAAGGCTCCCTCGGGGGATGGGGAAGAGGAACGGGGGAGTATAGATACTGGTGAGTGAACATGACTCATAACGCTAAGTGCATACAGTACTAACAATAAATAAATGTCCAGACAAATCCTTCCTTTTATAAGAAAAAGAAGTATTTTATTTCTAACTCTACACATAACAACATTCATGAGCAAGAACACAATCCCCTTGAGGTTGGGGCTCTATTAGTTCTCAGGCACATCCCTGTCTCACCAGCTACCTTCTAACATGGTCAGGGTTATTCCCCATTCAATCATGACCACATCTAGGGAATGCTCACTTATTGGCCATACTCGAGAGTTCTCCGTTGACTCTTTAGGAATTCGTCAAAAGTGTCTATAATACTGTAGCAGCGTCAGCAGTGGGTACCCTCCTGGGCTTCACAGACCCAGTTCTAATCGTACCTGCTCTGGCTCTATGGAAGCATTCAGTGGTGCAGTGAGTGCTCTCTCTGTAGATGCTCACAAGTCATGATCCTGTTCTGTGGAGACAGGCTGCTCGCGCTACATTCGACAGGTCCATACAGGCTTAGGCAATCTCCCCCAAGCAGCAGTGCCAGCTTGTCCCAACGGAGCAGCCACTGCTCCGCAAAGTGGAGGCAAGTCACTCTTTGCCTCACTGGGGTATTTGTTCCTCCAGCTCCTGACTGGAGCCAAGCGATGGTAAAACATCTACGGCAGAGTCCTGCACAGCTTCCCCTTCTCAAGCAGCCCGGCCGGCTGCTTGGCAGACAGCAAATGTTGGGGTCTCAACCTCCCCTTGTTCTAATCCATTTCCAGACACCAAATGTAATTTAAATTCTTAGGGGCCGATTAGGATGGCGGAAGGACCCCCACAGCCAGCCATGCAGTGGCGGTCCTTCCGTCCGCCGACCGGGAGTTTCTCGCCCCCAAATTAGGATGGCGGGGAAATCGTTTTCTGACCGCGGTGGATAAAAAGACCGTCTGACACTTGTCCGCCAGAAGCAATTATTCAGAACCAGAGATCATAAAATGGTGGTGGTGCCTAGCAGGCACCGTTCACCAAATTATGATTGCGGAAATGTCATGCCTTTCCATGGCGGCGAGGCCGCCATGGAAAGGCTTGTGGGGATTACTTAGGGGTACCTGTTGCGGCTCCCATGTGTTGGGGGAGGTGAGGGTGCACTTAGGGGGTACACATGGTACCCCCTACATTTCACAGCACTACTTGGCAGGCACTGTGTGGTGCCTGCCGCATAGTGCAGTGAAGTTCACAACATGGCTTTTCGCCTCGAGGTGAGTGCTGCTGTGAGCAGCATCCGCCGCAATGTTAACAACCAAAATGCGACCGCCATGGTGACACTCGCATCCTGATTTGGTATGCGGGCCCTCCGCATGTTTTGCGGATGGTCCCGGTTTGCCACAGGATGGCGGACAGACTCAAGTCTGTCTTCCATCCTAATGACCCCCTGAGTCTTTGAAGTTTAATGAAGGGGTTCTGCATCTTTTGAAGTGTACATTTTTTATTTTCTTCTTCCCTCTTGAAAGGCTCTCTGTCACAGCAGGAAAGACTCTGAAGTTGAGAGACCCACAACACAGTTCACAGGAGTGACCAGGGTTCACACCTGGATGTCAGCCACGGTGATATGTGCATCAAAAGGTTAATCCTGTCTCCAGGCACTACTCCTTATGATTCCCTTATTAACCCCATCTCCTTCTGAGATGTGTTGAGGCCACTTCCTTGTGTTCTATCACTGAATAAACGAGTAACCTTTTGAATAGTAAATGGGCAATCTATTCCTCCCTTTCTTCAGTATGTGTTCCACCTATCTCTGAAAAATTCGAAATGTCCAAATCTGTCTAGGGGGGTCCTCTAGTCCTCATGTCTTCACCAGGCAGGCCTGAGCTTCTCAAAATGGCACGTAATGTCTTCCACGTATGGTACCATTGAAGGCACACATACACCTAGTACACATTCACAGCACACTTATTGGCCAGCACAGTTACCTCCATAAAATGTGCCATTACAGCTACACATACATTTAACACACACACTCAGTCTGTGTGCACTGTTCAGTACTTAAGCTTTTCTGTATTGTTCGGAGGTGTGCTGTTTGCAAACACATGCACTGCCAGCACACATACTCACCATGTGCACATCGCACAATTCCCCCTTCATGTGTTGTACTTCATGGAAGCACACATACACTCAGCACATGTTTTGATTGCGCATGCACTGCACAGTGTTACATCTCTCATTTGATGAATTCCTAAAAGCCCAAAATACACTCACCACATGCACTAACCACACATATACTGTATGGTATTACTCTATCCCTGTACTGTAACTTTCCTAAGCACACATACTGTCAGGGCAGAGTTCCTATTCTTACACTGTTCAGTACTCCACATCTACCTGACATATGCCATGGGTGAGTACAAGGGGAGTACACCTTGGTTAAGCAGCCGCATGTTTAAAAAGGTGAGTGAGATTGTAGGCCTCACTCCACTGACAAGGGGGAAAAACCACCTGATCACTACACCATATGCTGTCACCACCACATTTTTGCTGTTTAACTATTGGTGATGGAAATAGCCTTTCACTACTTTGAGGGTAGTTATTTGGGCACCACTTTTGGTCCAACAAGACTGCGATCTGTGAGACAGGCCTATGTCATGGCACACACACATTATCACTGTTATCTAAGAGAAACAAATCAGCAATAGGGATCCGGACAACAGTAGAGTTGGCTACTGAAGGCAGGGGTACATGTCTAACCATGCAGAATGCTTTTCCAACCCATCATTGTCTTTTAAATTATTCCCACTGCCCAACACATTGTAACCATAATTTCTTAAGTCATAAATGTGAGGTACTGAGTAATGCACTATGAGAAGAACTTTACAATTTAGACAAGTCCAAATGAAAAAGGAAATCAAATTATTATGGCAAAGTTTTGAAAGAAGAAACCTCAATAAAAGAATGTTAGCAGGCATGAAGCAAAGTTGAGAAATAGGTGAGGGTGTGAGGATAGATGAAATTAAGGTTAAAATATCTTGAGGTGTGGTTGAGGAGAATATACAATTCAGGTGAGGTTCAAGTGAGGCTCAGTTAATAGGAAGGTTGCAGTAAGTGACCGGGGCATTAGTTTGAGGATGAGCTAAGGTTTATGTGAGGTTGTGGCTTGGGGGGTCTGGAAGAGGCTGAGGTTGATGTTAAGGTGATGGTGAGCTTGATGTAAGGCAAGCATGAGGCGTAGATGTCACTGACGTACCACTAGCCGGGTGTCAAGGAAGATAAGTTTAGGTGAATTTGAGCCAAAATTGACATATAGATGGATTGTGTGAGATTATCCTGATGCATGGTTGAGCTGAGAATGTGAGATTTAGATGGAGTTGATGTAAAGTTGAGGTGTATGTGAAGATAAGATGAAGAGGGGCAACCATGAGGCTGGGGCAAGCTTGATGTAAAGGCAAATTGAACTGGATTTTAAAGGAAGAAATTGGTAATCACAGGTCAGAAATGGACACTCTAAAAGATCAACTTTACAGTCTGGTGCATTTACATTGCAATAAGATTAATCAGATTTCCCATCAATTGTCCTAGACTTGAAGGAAAGAGGAGGCCATGTTGGCTCCTAATATATCTGGTAATAAATTACTGACTCATCTCTTTGCACTGCATGGCTTGTTCATTTCAATCTGCAAAACTCTTCGACATAGTTTCTGAACTCCATTATCCACCTCCAGAATAGTAAGGAAAAGTAAACCTCAAAGGAGCAGTAGTTCTTTTGACTGACACATTTGTTGAAGGTTTGCATGGAAATTACAAGCCAAGCTGAAAATATAGCTTTAGTGTGGTGTGTAGTTACCATCATCTTATATTGCAACTGGTTGGATCACTGATTCTACCAACACCTGAGCTGTTAAAATCCTTCTAAAAAGGTACCACAGTAAAAGTGAGCTATTGAAATATATGAAGGCAGATCATTTCCCAGAGTACCTTTATCGTTCCTTTTCCTAAAGATTTGATTTGAAAAATAGGAATGAATAGTGAATTTTTACTGTAGCTTCTTACTTAACAATAAAGGCTATATAATTTAAAAGTGAGCGTCTATATGTTAATTTTCTTCATGTATATCAACTTTAAAAAAGGCGAGGCTGCATTCATAATATTACCAAAGATAATTGATCACGTCATTTCATGTACAGAAGACTGTATCAGTGGCAGTAGGGATTCACAGAGAGTAACTTTCAGCTGGAAATGGTTCTTGGTGCTGAAAAGAAGTACTGTTCATGATGAACTATGAGTTCAAAAGAAAGGTTTTTAAGGCCTTTCTGAATTGAGAGAGAGACTGATATATTCAATTGCATTAGGTTGTATTCTCTTCAACATGTAAAAGCATCAAGTAGTTTATTCACCACACCCTTGTGGATTTTGGTGCAATGATTCATAGCTACCAGTTAGCACACTACTTCTGCATAGTGGTGCTCATTGCTGGAGCACGGGCGATACCATCCTCTCTTCATTATGGTGTAAAGGGGCATGATTGTAGGAAGGTGGATATCTGACTATGGTTACCCCCAACTTTTTGCCTAGTGTTTAGCTGGTTTTTGACTTAGTTGGCCTGGGATCCTGCTATTCAGGGCTCCAGGCTACCTGCTCTCTCTGTAAAATGGACTCCATGTACTTTAGGTACATACCTGATTGGGTATTGGGTCACCTCTGTGAGCCCCTGTATAGTGTACCATAGGTACCCAGGGCATAGGTGCATCCAAGGCCTACCAGGGGCTGCAGCATGTATTATGCCACCCCTGGCTGGCCATCCAAACTGACACCACAGGCTGATCACTCAGCTTGGGTAAGGTGGTGTAATCACCCCTTAGTTAGATATAGTATTCCTATATCTAACCTTATATATAGACACATATGCACCTATAAGTCAATCCTATGGTAGGCCTCGACAATCCTGGAGGCAGAGTGCTTGGTTTTATGTGAGAGGGTGCTCTGGCATGAGCTGAGCCCTTCTGCAGCTTTCGGAACAATGTCCTTATAGCTGTTCTATGATATAGCCATACCATATACTCTTAAGTGCATTATAATCCTCGCGGTTAAATGCTAACTTTGGTTTGGCTTTATCAAAACATGTCATGTAAGGTGTCACACACTTTGGAATACTACCCGCCAATTCTGGCGGCAGGGGTAGCATTCCACACTTCTAGGGCCAAAAGACATGTATGTTACTGCTTTACCCGGTTTAAGTTAAACAGAGCTTCAGCATCACAAAATGAATGCTGCTGCCACAGACACGAGTCTGACCTCCTGCAGCTGGGGGAAACTCCAGCAAGGGAGGCCTGTACAATAGGTTTCCTGTCGAGGGAGGTGCTGGCACCTCCCCAGTCAGCCAGTAGTGTACTGGGACAGGGTGGGTTGAATGGAAAGATGCTTTTCCAGGCACTGCCTGGGGCACACGAGGTGCTCCGTGCATAGCCCGGTCAAACCAGTTGCTGGGGCACTCCAGCCCCAGCTCTGGTGCGAAACTGGACAAAGGGAAAGGGGTGTAACCACCCCCTTACCCAGGTCCACCCATAGGAGAGACCTAGCAGGTAATCCAGCCCCTTAGTTTGGTATAAAGTTAGGAGCTGTGTCTAGAGACATCAGATTACCCTGGAAAGAAACTATGAAACAGAACTCTTGGACTTCGACATTCTATGCTGACTAGAAGACTAAAGAAGATCTCCCTTGTGGTCAAGGAGTGACCACCCTGTTCAAACAGGCACCACCAGTAACTTGCCGGTTTGCTTTGTCGATGCTCCAGCAGGAACCGAACAACTCAGCGACTCAGAGACTGGACTTCCAGACTTCTTCGACTTTGATCCACATCCACAGCAAAGCTGAGACTCGTGGCGGACACAAGAGATGTGGGACCGGTTATCCTGGACTACGTGCACTTTGCTAATTGTGCAACGACCGAGGCACCTTCGTAGTTGTGCATTGGGGTTAGAGAAGCCCCAGACCCGTGCATCGTTTGTACCAGATCTCAGCCCTCTTCACTCCACGAGTGCCGCGTAAGGCACACTCCTGCATTTCAGCTTGACGTGTCTTCCCGGTTGCTAGCCCATTAGTTAGTGAGCCCCCTGAAGACAATCCTTTGATATTTCAATGCTTGCATGGTTGCCCTGGGCTTGCCCCAGCTTCCCTCCAAAATAGAAGTGCCTCAGACCTTGCTGGTCTGACCTGAAGCCAATCTTCACTTCTGCGTGGGTAGCGGTTACCAAGGCTTGTTGGGTCCAATCTGGATACCGACACCACAGTCAACTAGATCCTTTGTGGGACAGCTCGAATCCAGATCCTGGTCATCGTTGACCCCTCTTGGTCCTCGTGGCTGCAGAGACAAGCTTCACCTCTTCACCTGTTTGCATCGTGACATCACCTGGTTCCATCCTGGTTCCATCCTGGTCACTGGCTAGTGACCCAGACTCTGTCCCCTCTGCTTTCAGGTTCTTCACAGCTTCGATCCACCCTTGGATCCACCCGGACACTCTTCCTTTGGCCGCCTGCAGAACTTCTTTTGCAGGTCTCCATTGAAGGCATTGACGAAACCCGACAGGAAAGTACACCTATGCACCCGGCTTCCCTGGGTGAGGTAACTCGAGTACTCCAGTGCTCCCATGGGTATTGACTATCCAAGTGTCCTAGTAAAAGAGTTTTTGTTGTAGTCCACTCGGAAGTGCCCTTAATCTACAACTTTGTGAATCCTTTGTTCTCCATTGAAGTCAATGAGAACACGCGTCTGTGTTTAGACACTGCAGGCGCCGCCCGTGGGTCTCCTACTTCCTAACCTTGGGTTCTGTAGTGTAGTCCCTGCGATTCCCTAGGCCTAGGCCTATTCACTATTCCTGAAGTGGTCCTTATACCACTTACTTAGTATATGGTTCGTGAGGCCCCTAGGGCAGAATTGTATTTGTGCAACTTAAATATGCTGAATGAGTAACTTGTAATGTATTTCGATCTCTGACCTCATAAAGAGTTCAGAGGGGTTGTGTTAGAAATAAATACACATATATATTTGATATATACCTTGTGTGGTGTCCTTTCATTTGGTATTCAAGGGATTATATATTTATTTTCAAAGTTTTATATAGCGCGAACAAGATCTTCACAGATATCAGAGCGCTTTACATAGAGGGGTACATGAGGGAACATAGTCAAACAATAAATCAATAGATCACGCAGTACAAATAGGTGGCTGCAAAGCCCATCACGTGAGTAATAAGACAACTCATACAAATAAGTAAATGGGTCAAGCTTGTAGTACAGATCGGTGCAGGGTGTTAACAGAGTTCGAGATAATAGATCAAGTGTGTTTAGCCATGAGGATAGCTTTTACTTCTTTTTTAAAGAGTGTAGTGGAAGAGATAAGCCTGGTTTCGGGAGGGAGTGAGTTCCATATATGGTAAAACACCGGGCTTCACATGCTCTCTGAGATTTTAGCCTAAGACTGCTGGTCCATGCTACCATTAGGATAGCTTGTCTATAAGGTTGACTTTACAACCATCACCATAAGGATTGTTTGGACTGGTGCAGGGTGCCCACTAGAATAGTGGACATCATATACCAGGCCAACTTCTCACAATGATGGCATGTATGCGCTTTACAGTCATCATGGTGGACAAAACACCAAGAAGAATTGCATTGGTCATTGTGGTGGTGGTTCCCTACCTCAACTATTGCAACAACAAATACATGGAGGACTTATGCAAAACCATCTCTAAATGTCAGGGTTTGCCGGACAATGATGCTCCCCTCACTTCAAAATAAAGTTAGCCATAACATCCCTGGCTTGACTCCAGCACAAGGAGCCTTGAAGTTGCCTGCCCTAGCTCAGAAGCCCTTAAACAAGTGGACCTATGACCCTTCCATCCTCACCAGTCCACTAAATGGTAAGGCCTCCCTGAAACTGCATCCTCTCTACAAGGTGAGTATAAGTGCTCAGAGGTTCAACCATGCACTACAAGGCTCAATTCTTTTTTTTTTATTTCAAATCGTTTTTATTGAAGTAAGAAAACAAAGCAAAAGACATTACATTAAATCTTCCATCAAAAGTGAATTATTACAGATGTTGTCAGACTAATACAGAAACTATAAATGATAAAAAAAAAAAACAAAGAGAAGAATCACTCTTGCTTGTCACGTGGTTATCGATCAAGTTGTTAAACACTTGACGTGCGGATGAATGGGAATAGCTCTGACATATTAACTAGGATCACACCCATATAACCATGATACTATTACAAGGTCGTATTGCTTCAAGGTGGCTCATAATGGAGGGATGAATCGTCTAGCGACTTCCATAATTTCTTATTGGATGGACACCACGTAGAGGACTGTAACGCCTGATTCGTGGCACCTCTCAGGAAAGACAGCCATTCCTGCCAAATTTTAAAATTTACTTCCTTAAAACATTTCCACTTGCATAAAACAACCTTACATGCCAATGTCAACATTAAATCCAAGAGCTGGCGATCATGCTCATTTGCCAATCGCGGTTCCAACCCCCCTAAAATGACATATACAAATTCCTTCATTGGTTTTATCTTAAACACGTGATGAATGCATACAAATACTTTTTCCCAATATTCTCTCAGCAGGGGACAGTTGAATAACATGTGAGAAAGATCACCAGTCCCTGATTGGCAATTCCAGCACTCCGGGGAGTCACGTAGTTTACATTTAAATAGCTTTTCCGGAGTCCAGAACGACCTATTTATGAGCATATACTTCGTCTGGAATAGGATGGGTGATACTTTGTGGGCAAGTGCTGATTTATGAATCAATTCCCAATCCCACTCTATCCCTGTGGAGTTAGGTTCCGCTTCCCATTTCACTTCCACTGCTTTGTGAGATTTGCTGGGCAGCGGTAACAACAATTTATACACCTTGGAAACGAAGTGACCTGAGTGCATAATGCGTGGGAGATGTGTTATCAGCCACGGAGTGTAGGGTGTGAAGTTACGGCTGGTTAATGTCGCCTTGACTTTTAGAAAATGATAGAAGTCTATCGGGGCTAGGCCAAACTTCGTCTGTAGGCTTGAGAACGGGATTGGTTCGCTGTTGTCATACAAGTCTCCGGCCAGGTTAATACCTTTTTCGGACCATGACTCCCAGAAGAGTTCCACACCCGTGTGTTTAAGGTAGGGGTTTTTCCATAATGACATGCATGATGATTTAGAGAATGTCAATTTGGTTTTATGCGTTTGGTCAAGTCTAAGTAGGGCCCTTCTGGTATTTAACAATATGTATCTGGAGTGAGGTAGGTGCGACAGATCCATGGTGATTAAAGACTCAAGCGGAGCCTTGCCTACTATTGATCTCTCAATGTTAATCCACACAGGAGTGTAAGTTGGTGATTTTATTAACCATTGAGCACCTTGCTTACAAAGAAAGGCTGTCTGGTAGTTCCTGAACGATGGCAGACCCAGGCCACCTTTATCTTTTGCCAGTTGCAGTTTCTTTAGAGATATCCTGGCTTTCTTGCCCCGCCACAGGAAGTTACCAAACAGCTGGTCTATTTTTAAGACAAAATTATTAGAGAACGTCATAGGGAGCATACTGGCCAGGTAGTTAACTAAGGGTGTTGACATCATTTTGAGAGTTTCAGCCCTGCCCCACCAAGAGAGAAATTTTGGAGACCAACTTTCTAGAAGAGTAGATATTTTTTTCAAAGTCGATTCTTCATTTATTTTTAGAGTGGAGACCAAATCCTTATCGAAGTCCAACCCCAGGTACTTAAAGCATTTGGGCTGCCATGTAAGACCAGAATCCCCCAAGATCCCCTTGTCCCCTATATTGTTGAGCAGCTTGACCTCCGTCTTGTCTTTATTGAGCTTGTAGCCCGAAACCCTCGAAAATTCTTCAATGTCTGACATGAGTGCAGACACTGCCTCATCCGCCCTTTCAGATAAGACAAGCACATCATCTGCATATGCTGTCAATTTAACCGTGCAGTCTCCAAAGGGTATACCTGCAATTTTAGGATCTTCCCTTATATGATATAAGAACGGTTCAATCGCCAACAAAAATAACGAGGGTGATAACGGGCACCCCTGCCTCGTGCCTTGCTTTAAGCAAAAGGAGGATGAGAACGAACCACCCGCCCTTACTCGCGCCGAGGGGCAGCAATAAAGTGACATCACTAGCCGTGTGAATGTTTCCCCCAAATTAAATTTATTGAGGACTGCTTTGAGAAAGACCCAATCAACCTTATCGAAGGCTTTTTCGGCATCTAAGGTTATTGCCACTGTAGGGGTGCCTAGAAGTTTAGATTTCTCTAGCACATGCGCCAAAATCCGTGTGTTATCACTGGACAACCTATGCTTTAGGAAGCCCGCCTGAGATGGATGGACTAGTTGTGGGAGCACCTTTTGAAGACGTGCGGAGAGTATCATTGCTAGAATCTTACAGTCAATATTAATTAGTGAAATTGGCCTGTAGTTTTTTGGGAGCGATGGATCTTTCCCTTCCTTCGGGAGCACTGCAATTGTTGCCTCCGCCAGAGTGCCTTTTACTTCACCAGAGCTATTTATTTCTTGGAATAGGTTTAGCAACGGCCCAGTTAACATAGTTGGAAATGTTTTATAGAATTTTGCTGTAAAGCCATCTGGGCCTGGTGCCTTCCCTGATTTCAGTTTTTTAATCGCACTTTCTACTTCTTCAGCACTAATTGGGCCATTTAGACTAACCTGGTCTTCAGCGGTCAACCTTGGAAGGTCACACTCGTCCAAATAATTCTTAATTTTATCTTCCTCCACCTTTGTATTTTTTGCGTACAGGTCCTCATAGAACACCCTAAATACCTCAGCTATCTTATCTGGATCAGAATGTGAGTTCCCTGAGGCGTCCTTAAGGATGTTAATACAGTTTTTTTGTACTTTAAATTTCAAATATGAAGCTAGACTCTTTCCTGCTTTATTGGATTCACAAATCTTAAACCTCTTCCCTTTGTCCAGCCAAACTCCAGCCCTTTCACTTATTAACTTATTGTGTTCATATTTCTTATTTGCCAGAGCATAAAGAGTCATGTTGTCTCTTAACCTTAGATGTTTACTTTCAAGATCTCCAATTTCACTTTCAAGTGATTCTAGTTTCGCGTTATAATTTTTATTCATGGCAGACCTAATCTTGATACATACACCCCGTATTGTACTTTTCATAGCATCCCACCTAGTAAGATCAGATGTGTCCCCCTCCCTATTAATTTGCAGGTAAGAGACAATGGCAGCTTGTATCGTAGATCTGTGTTGAGCATCGCTTAATATCTCATCATTCAGGCGCCAAGACGTCTGCCGGGGAGATGATTTGGCATTTGTAATGGACAGGGAAATACAAGAATGATCCGACATCACACGAGGCTCTATGCTGGTAGATTCTATTCTGGGTACCCCGTTCTGTGTTATGAGGATGTAGTCAATCCTGGAATATGAATCATGCGGTGTAGAATAAAAGGTATAATCCCTCCCTGTGGGATTCTGGAGCCTCCACGCATCCACTAAATGAAAGCGTTCACACAGATTAATGAAGGCTCTATGGGATTTGTTTGGTTTGAAAGGGCAGTGGGAGTCCCTATCTAGCGTTGCGTCTTTTGGAAGATTAAAGTCACCACCCACTATATGAACAGCGCTATCTGGGATATTTTCCATATGTTTATTTAAGTCCTCCCAAAACTTGAGGTCACTTGTGTTAGGAGCATATATGTTCGTAACATAAAACTCCGTATTTTCTTTGCTTAGTTTTGCCGTAACCCACCTCCCGTCTGAGCTAGCCTCATGAGACAAAACCTCCACCTTTGATCTCTTCGCGACAAGAATCAACACCCCATTCTTTTTGTGTACAGATTCTGCACCCACAACCTCGTTGTAAAACTTGTTCCTCAAGTGGTAAAACAGCTTAGCTTCCAGTTTCGTCTCTTGTAACAATACAATATCGCCTTTCAATCTGCGCACATAATCTAAGATTTTTTGTCTTTTGATAGGCTGGTTCAGACCTTTAACATTGAGTGACAATATCTTCATCTTGTCCATATTACATACTCCCATCGGAGTATTCACAGCGTTATGTGTGAACAGTTAAAGAATGCTTCATATGGAGAAAAACGTACATCACACTTGACCAATTACAAAATGTTGGTCTTCCATCTCCCTGAGACTTCGAGAGGACATATGAGCGAACACAGAGGCTATAACCCACATCACCATCAAGTGTCAGTGCAGTAGTGAAAATGCAAGCAAGAAGAAGAAAAAGAAGGAGAAAAAGAAAAAGAAGAAGAATCGAACATAAAAGACAAGTAACACATACCCGAACCCCCAATCCCCTCGACCCCCCACCCTTCCCACCCCACCTGTATTTTGTAGGCATGGCGATTGGAGAGAGAGTGCAGTGCAGCCTCCCCGTGCCTAAACATATCCATATTCTTTGGAGCATTCAAGACTATTAACATTTACTCAAAACTTGTGAGTTGTTCTAACTATCACAACTATCACGACTAACACAACTATAATAAATCATGTACCAAGTAACCTTGCACGTATGAGGAAATGCAAAGACTGCAAGATAAGAGATAAACGAAACAAGGCATTACCTTCATTAGACTGAGTGTCAGGACCCACATTAGTACCATTAATACCAGCTGATAACATTATAAAACTAAGTTGTGAGGTATGCGAAAACGCATTACACGTATAAGCGAAATAGCTTATGGTCGAAGAGTACAAATGTTTAAACATGGATACCACAGTCAGCACCTTAAACAAAATAGCTCATGGTCGAAGAATACAAATGTTTAAACATGGATATCATATTCAGCACCTTAAACCTGGGCCCTAACCTGGGCCCTCAAAGTATCCTGAAAAATGTATATAAATGTATAGAATGTGTATAATACGGATACATATACGGAAATACAAACTCCGAATCAGAAAGTCTTCAACTTTGGCCATAATCCTTATTTCCAAAGTACCAAATTCGTGTGACATAATAGCTGAACATATTCACTTGCTCTGCTTAACAACTAGGAAATGAAAACCATTGGAGAATGCGTGTAGCAGGATACCCTTCATTTATAACCTGAGGCTGAAGCCTGGTCAGCGGGGCTTTCATGATTATTCGTCTCCATGTCTAAGTCCTCAGGGCCATCCAGCATACGTTTCAATTTCAGTGGATCTGAAAAAATGTGTGGAGAGCCCTGAATAATCACTCGATACCTTGCCGGACCAATGAATCCATATTGGAAGCCCCTTTTCTTCAGTTGCGGTCGAAGCGCCAAGAATGCCTTCCTGACTTCCACCGTCTCTTTACTGTAGTCTTGAGATATATAAACCTTAGCAGACTTCCACAGAATGTGATTGTTTTTACGCATGAAGGTAAGAATCTGTTCTACATGCTGGTACCGGAGTGGTTTGCAAACAATAGCTCTGGGACCCTTTTGATCCTTTGAGATCCTGGCCGGGACTCTGTGGGCTCTATCAAATTCTAGTGGGTGTACAAACGTCATGTTTGTAGCTTGGGTAAACCAGGACTCAAGAAAAGCCACGCAGCTCCCCAGTTGATCCTCTGAACCTTCCGGAATTCCAAAAATGCGTAGGTTCCCCCTTCGATTACGGTCCTCCAATTCAGCGAGTTTCCGTGTTGTTTGATCCGCTGCTATACACAAGCGTTTAACTGCGTTGCAGGTCTTCACTTCCATATCCTCAAGTTTGCTAATCCTCGTTTCCGCCTCTAAAAGTTTTGCATTGGTATCGCGGTTATCTTGTCTGATTGCTGCCACTTCTTCTTTTGTCGCCTTCGCCAGATCCCTGACTTCATCAAGTCTGCTAAGTATTAAATCTATTGGATCCGGGTTATCCTTCCTCCCTTTGCCAGGTGAGGGTAGATCAGACTTAAGTCTCTTTAGACTTTTTGCTAGCTCTTTGTCTGACATGTCTATTCGTGATGTAGACTGACTGATGTAGACTGACTGATCGTGGACAGTGATTCACCTGATTTGTGCCTGACCGCCGTGACGCACTTTCTTGTTCAGGCTCCGGAGAATTTTCTATTTGTTCCTATCTGTTCCCCAGATGACCATTGAGAGAGCTGAGATAGCCAGGAACCGGCAATCAATGAAGCTGACCGTTAGTTTTATCAAGTCAAACACTGTGCTGAAGGCGCCATTCTTAACTCAGGATGAAAGTTTGCGTCACCATTTGGAGTATACCATAGCTTAAAATACTCAATATGTGTGGAATGGAACCCTCACTCAATCGCATTACAGTGACACAGCGTGTGGTAGGCGCACTCTCCGATCATACATTCAGAATCTTCACTTTTTTCAGTCTTTACCAGTCTTTACCAGCTTCTGCCCATTATAAAACAACAACTACTAATCATACCTTCATGTTGCGCCTGCACCCAACCATCATAGCATATGAGATTGTGGCAGCCCTGGTGACTTAGCAGTGTCAAGGTAATTGGGATGATTTGGGAACATGCCAGACCTCGCATATAAGATCAATATCAATCCTCAGGGGCCAAAATCATCCCAGAAAGCACATTTCCATTTATCATCAAGTTACCGATTTTAATGTTATTAGTGAAGCCAATGGTCAGACGTTTTCCAGGCACAATCGTTTTTAATTCCTTAATCCCAGTGGAAACGCTCATATCATGTGGGTAAAGTCAGTCTGTGGACCTGCAGTACTTAAAATATGCGTTACTCCGCCATTTTGTATGATGCGAGTGGTGGCTGCTTTCTGTGCTCGTTTTCTGTGCCTGCCAAGCGTTTCATTTACTCACGGTTCTGCACCCGTTACCCTTTCCATGCCACTCACAGACCGATTCACCGGCGGAATCCTTGAAGTCTGTTCTCATGCCATGGAACCTCGATCTCCGTCTGCCGGCGTCTTCATCTTCAGCGGCTTGCTGGGCGGACACGTCGCCTTCTTCCCGCCGTCCTTCACCAGCGCCCGGCAGCGTCCGGAGCGGAGCTGCCAAGCATTCAAAACCGGACTTCTCCTTCACACAGCTAGTCGACTGAGCGCTCTATGTGACCCGCTCACATTCCGCCGTCCGACTCTTTTATTTTTGTCGGCGCTGGAGAGGGTTATTACGCTCCAGATCAAGGCGATTCCTTCGGCACGGGCAGAGGGATTTAGAGCGCCGCCATCTCCCTCGGCGTCCAAACCACGCCCCCCTACAAGGCTCAATTCTGAAGCCAACTACACAGAGTTAATCAAAGCAGTGAAGGGCCACCTACTTCTTTCAGCCTACAGTCACTGGTCACCTTTGACTGACAGACTAACAGTCCCCACCCCTTTTCCCTCGCAGGTTTGTAAGAATGCTTCTAAGTGGTCATCCAAGTAGCACATTGTGCAAAGCTCAATTAAAGAAAGATCTGTACTATGTGTGAAAAGGCCATATGATATGTCACTTGTGAACTAGACATGCCATATGCATGTAAGTGAATTTAAACTGCTTGTGCACAGAAGGGGTGATACAAACATAAATATTTCCTGTATTACTTATGCTAACAATGAGCAATCCTTAATTTCTTGCAGTGCTTATGCAAATATTAAATCACTCCTGCAATGTCTGTGTGAGCAAATCCTGCAATGTCTATAAAAGCAATAAGCAATTCCTGCTACGCCACCATAAACAATTTTTGCAATGGCTCTGTGTACATTTGCTGCAATGCTTTTGCAAGCAATAAATCATTCCAGCAATGCCTATGTAGACACACTTCATGCAATGCTTATGCAAACAATAAACAACCCCTGCAATGCCTCCATAAAGAATTCTTGCAATGGCTGTGTGTACATTTCCTGAAATGCTTATGCAAACAATAAACAATTCGTACAATGCATGTGTGAACAATCCTGCAATATTTCTGAAAACGAGTCCTATAATGCATGACTAAGGCCAGCAATGAACAATTCCAACAATGTGCACTTAAAGAAGCACCCAGAGGAAGGGCATAGTGAATATCAGCTTAAGCGAGTTTGCCAGTAGGGCCGAATACATTGTTTATGACTCCTTTTTAGGTCGAGCTAGAACAGCGCATGCGCTGTTTGTTGCTCGACTTTTGGTAAAGGGGATACTGAAAATGCTACCCAGGCGTTTGCTGGCTGGCTACAAGCTTGAGTGCAAGTGTGAGTGCACGCGCGGCCATCTGCCTTTGCTGCCTTTCCTTTATCATGGGTAATTAAGCACCTCTCTCCAGGCACCCATTCATGTCCGGCGAGCAGGCCAATGCCCCCATGCTGTTGCAATATCCTCAAACAATCACCGCATCACCTCCTCGCCCATCTGATCTCCCCTTCTCTCCTGCTCGTCGGCCTCCTCTTGTCGGCCTCTATATATTCTTGTTCCCCTTCGCCCCACCTATTTCCCCGCTGCTGACCCGCTCTCATCTCGCCCTACACCCCCTTGTCGCGGCCTCCCTGCACTCCAGGCCCCTTCCTTCCAGTCACATATGCTCTCTCTGACCTCTCATTTTCCTCGTTCCTCGATATCTCTCCAAGGCCTTTCGCTCACCCACTTCCTTCTTCCCCCATACCTCATTTACACACCTGCTCACTGTCTCACTCCCTGTCTGCATCAGTTTCATCTTCAGTCACTTTCTCTCGGTCTACTCTTTTCACAAGCCCTATCCCTGTCTCTCTCTCTCTCGCTCCCTAATGCCTTCTTTTTCTAATATATTTACATCTCTCTTACTCACCTGGCTCCTCTCTTTACTTCGTTTTACTACCTCCCCTCCCCACTCCTTTACACCCTGCTCACCTGTATCCCTCCCTGTGCCGCCTTCCCCTATCACACCTGTCTCCTTTTTAGGGCTCGACCTCTGCCAATGCGCAAGCATTGCAGATGTCGAGACATATTGGGGCTTAACCAGAGCTTAACCAAACGGGCGATTTGATGCTGTGCCCGTGAAAAAAGCGCGTGCACAAAGCCACCAGCCTCCCTCCCACAAGCTTCCCCCAGCGTGCGCTCTGGCATTTCTCCTCCCCTAATTATTCACTGCCCACGGCCGGCCGGCACATCAAAGGCTGCTGCTCCCTTTATCTTACTCTTCGAGCATTCTGCTTTCTCACTTTATGACGGGTTCTCAGTCTCTCTCCTCCTCAGTCTTTCCGCTTTGTCTTTTTCCCTCTCTCACTCTAGGTAAATGCATTATGAGGAAAAATAAGCGTCGGTCCCCCAAATTTGAGTGTCTCTGGCCCGCACCAGCTACCATTGGATCAAATTAAGCACAGACCTAAAGTAAATCTCTGTATTTTGTTTCAAATTTTTAACAAACCCAATAAATATTAAACTTGCAGTATTGTAAAGTAGCACCCTATTCACATGCATTTCATACGGGTCTAAAACTTTTTTATGCTGGATTTGCCCTGGCGGATCATATGTTAGTGACTTCCCCCTACCTGGCACCACCTCGTTGTTGCATGCCTTTTACAAATGCGGTACTGGCACTTTTGTTTTAAACATCCTAATCAAAAGCGTGGGTGCCGCATTGCTTTCAATATAAAGAAATCGAAAAAAAAATTCAATGGAAAAGGGACTTGGGTCGGAGACTTGGCGTTAACTTAAGGGAGACACTAAAACAGCGTTTAAATACAACTCGATAACCTGTTCTTTCATGGTTCTTACCCCGGATTATGTGCACTTTTTATCTCTCCCTGACCTGGTCGCTCCAGCTCAGCTCCTTGGAGGGTCTCTGTACAGCTTCACATGCAGTGCTGCAGCGCACAGAAACATGGCTCCGCCTCTAGGGAAATAATGTGGTTGTCAAGCTGTGGCGGATATGGCAGTGCGGGGACAGGTGACCATTTCATCCGCACTGAGCCGGTGGTGCCCTAAGAACATCTAAAGGGGGAGCATGGTCTTTCATCACTATCGTGCACCGCGCAGGCCCGGATGGAGAATAAAACATGCATGGCTTGCCCACAGCCCTGAAAATGATTGCGCTCATTTACCATAAACAAAGAAAGCGCATTCAGCCAAGTCACCACCCATCATGGTGACACACGTTTGCATACTGATTAAGTTTACAGATAGAGACAATAGCTCTGATATCATTAACAGGGGTGGGGGGTTTGCGATGCGAACAGCGCAAGATAAATAGCGCCATCATTTTACATTAGGCAGCCTTACACTTCCACTGCACATCAAGGGGGCTCGGCTTCGGTGCATCTCACGGCTGCTGTTTGTCTGATCTCAGACTTGCAAAGAGAAACATTACGTCACTTATTTAAAGACGATGAAAACAGGACAAATATGTCGCCTGCATTTTCTTGTGGACAGGAATAGCTTGCAATGAAAGGTAGTAGGCAGGATGAAGTGTGTTTTAGGAAGATGGGAAGAAGTGTTTTCTCCTCCCCTAATTAATCACTGCCCACGGCCGGCCGGCACATCAAAGGCTGCTGCTCCCCGTGCGTCTCGTCACCCTTACTCTCCCCTATTCTACCCTATTTCTGCTTCTGCACAAATGCATCCTCAAGCCTTTGCTTTCAGGACAAGCTCATTTTACCGAGCTTCACATATAATTTCGGCTCAAACTTCTTAATCGAGGGAGACCGCAGAAAACATTAATATTCTTTCACAGTCTCATCAATCCAGAACGGAAGTATTGTCAATACTATATGCCACAAAGCGAATATTGTTGCTTATTTATCTTATGCAACTAACAGCCCTTGAGAAAGCCAATAATGCTAGCTTGTTGTAGGTGAACTTACTTTTTGTATTATAAACCTAGATGCAATCTCAGAGGCAGCAAAATGCCAGTCAGGCGGCACTCTATGATCTGCACAGGTTTTTAGCTGGGGTGTTTTAAGCCATACTCTTAACTGCATCGGCCGCGCCCCTTTGAGAGACACCCCCTCCCCCCAGGTCTGATGGGGAGGGGAGCCCCTGAACTATCACAGCTCCCCTGGTACATCTTACCATGAATGAATGTTATTCATTAGTAATGTGTTCATCGGACGAATGTCACACTAGTGCTCAAAGGTGAAGTGGAAAGGAGGAGGGGCGAGTGAAAAAGCACTGCTTACACCAGCAGTGGCAATTCAGATCATCTACTCTAGTCCAGGCGGTGATACCCTCAGCTGGTGAGCCATGCAGGGTCACAGCGTGCGCCGTGCATATGGGGCTGGTGTATGACGCCATGGCCCCAAGCGGCCTTTCACTCTCAACCTAGTGACTTTCCTTGTAGTAGAGGCTCATTTTATTCGTCTATCCAACAGCTCTGGGACCCCTTTACAGCCCCCTGAAGGCACTGCATGATTAGAACTCAGACTATCAGCTTTCGGTCGAAGGTTCATTGAAAAGACAGGCAGAGGCTGCGGTTTATCCACAGCGCTCAGACTCGAGTCACCCCAGCTGCAAACGTGACATATCCATGCGGAGGTTCAAGTATCTTTAAAGGCCAAAAAAGAAATGAAACTGCAAGATTAAAGACGCGAGATGGAGAGGCACCTCAACTCATGACTTGTCCGAGCCTGTTACTCCCGATTAAAGATCTGATTCAAATAGAAAGATAAAAATATATAACATAAGAAATAAGTCTAATATTCTTATTGAATTCCATTTGGGGACTTCTAAAATAATAATTACACACTCACTACCCTCTCTCTTCACTCCCCTCTCTCCTCACTCCCCTCTCTCCTCTCCATCTCCCCTCTCCTCATTCTCCCCTCTCCTCACTCAACCCTCTCCTCACTCAATCCTCTCCTCACTCTCCCCTCTCCTTACTCTCCTCTCTCCCCTCTCTTATTCTCTCTCACCTCTCTTCTCCTATCTACTCTCTACCCTCTTACCTCTCTCCTCTCGTCCCGCTCCCCTCAGCACCACCACAGCATCACTCAGGGGCACCACAACATCACTATGCGCCACTACAGCATCACTGAACGCCACAGCATTACTCATCGCCACCACAGCATCACTCAGCACCACCGCAGCATCACTCAGCATCACTCACCATCACCACATCATCACTCAGCATCACCCCAGCATCACTCAGCACCACCACAGCACAACTAATCATCACCACATCATCACTCAGCAACACCACATTATCACTCAGCACCACCACATTATCACTCAGCGCCACCCCAGCATCACTCAGCGCCACCCCAGCATCACTCAGCACCACCACAGCATCACTCAGCGCAACCACAGCATCACTCAGCGCAACCACAGCATCACTCAGCGCAACCACAGCATCACTCAGCACCACCACAGCATCACTCAGCACCACCACAGCATCACTCAGCACCACCACAGCATCACTCAGCACCACCACAGCACCACCCCAGCATCACTCAGCACCACCCCAGCATCACTCAGCACCACCCCAGTATCACTCAGCACCACCACAGCACCACTCATCACCACCCCAGTATCACTCAGCACCACCCCAGTATCACTCAGCACCACCCCAGCATCACCACAACATCACTCAGCACCACCACAGCACCACTCAGCACCACCACAGCACCACCACAGCATCACTCAGCGCAACCACAGCATCACTCAGCGCAACCACAGCATCACACAGCGCAACCACAGCATCACTCAGCGCAACCACAGCATCACTGGTTCAAATATGTTCTTTCAATGTTCCAAGCTGTTTTCAAGCTTTCACGCTTTATTACAAATCACAAAAAGATGTTAATATTTCACTTCTGTTCTTGGATTTTCGTCACAATAAAAAACACTGAACATAATCTTCACAAAAGTTATTTACAAAAGTTTAATCTATTGCCATTACAAATTAAATACATTATTTAAGTATTAATTATTTAAAACAATTAAAAGCCATTGTTATTTGTAATATCAATACATCTAAGTCACGTAAATACAAAACATGTTGCATTACAAATGCTATAGGTGTCACATTTGCGAAAGTTATAACTATTGGCATTGTAAATGACAAAGCTAATAATTTTGCTATTTTAAAAAATAACATAAATAAAAAAAAATTCTTTTATAAGACCAATAGCTCAAACTTTCCTAATGCGAGCCCTATTGCATTTCCAATGCTTGTTGTCTTTCTCTCTCTGCTACATTCACCCCTCCCCACCTTGAAACCCTCCTGCTTGCACCTTTTCACCAGAGCCCCCTTTAAAAACTCTCTGCGCCCTCCCTCCTTTCGCTCCCACGCTCACCCACTTCTCACCTTCTGTCCCTTCTATACCTCCACACTCCCCCCCTCTCACCTGTATCCTTCGCTGTGCACCCGCGCCCCCTCCTCTCGCTACCAGCAGAAGTTGCTACCCTCATAAGGGCCCCTCTGACTTTAGCCCTGTGCAGCCGTCCCTCGGGCCACTGCCAGCTCGGGATCGGCTACTTCCCTAGTGAGACCTGCAGAGAATGAATTTTGGGCCAGTTATTGCCAAGGATACGTCTCCTTGGGCCTTTTCCTGCCATACTGAGGACGTTACGCTGGTTGCAGAATAGCTGAATTTAGCTACGCGTTGGTGTATTTCACGGAGGTGTTCCCGTTTTTTGACTTCGCGGATGTGTATTCTGAGACCGAGTTTATTACATCTGGAGAGATTTCCTCCATACGACGAGTTTGCTTGTGTCTGTAGCCTTTTGGAATTACCACTATTGTGCTTCTGTACAGAAGCCTGTTATCCTGCCTTGCATGTTCCTTGGATATTTCCCAGATGACTGTGGGCCTGTTAACTAGAAGTAGCAGGTGTATGCCATAAGAATATCTCCAGAGGTGAAAGAGTTCTGACTGTTTAAACATCTGGGAACCTGAGAATTATATGATGACATGACGATATTGATGTCACTTCAAAATTACAGCCCCTTCGTTTAATTTCCATTGACTGATTGAAAGTACAAAACTGAAAAAAAGAATTTACAATACGTCTATCAAGAATTTGTGTCTATTAAGAACTGTATTAATTGCGCCCTGACGAAGGAACTGTGGACACGGGTCCTTTTCCGAAACGCGCGTTGGCGCCTTTTTCCTCTGTTGTTCTGTCATGTATATGAATTTATGTATTTCTTTTGTTTAATGTTTGTTACATGGTATGGGAGTTGAGTTGTGGTTGACAGCACTGAATGAATGCTTGGATGCTTGTTATGACAATGTATGAATGACATATTTTGCTTCTCTTTTTCTGTGGAGTTTTTGTAAATTTTGTATATAAATGAATGTACTGTATACTATGATGATGTTTTTTTGTGTTATGAATTCTGTGGACATGCAATGAATAAATAAGAAAATGTTTTCTAAATAATCTTTGCGTTAGTACAATGCTGATATAGATATTGCATGATGAATATATTACCAAGATACTCAATTGATACCTAGGAGAGGTTAATTCTTGCTTTCACGTCTCCTTGGTAAACACGCTGGCTGTGATGAGAAGCTTCCAGCCCCAGCCGTGTCTGGCCCTCACGGCGCTGATGAGAGCAGGTCCACGCTGTATGAAGAGCATGTCCTCGCTAATACCAAACCTGCTGCTATTTAGAGGCCTCGGCACCATCATAATATTTTCTGAGGCCCCAGACACGCCACGCGCGGGTGGAGAAAGCCGCTGATTGCGAGACTGCGTGAAAAGGGAGCACTGATGCAGTCACACCTTGATACAGACACTCAAGGACTGCCAAAGGGACTCTTTTCCTCAGACCCTGCGCTTTGACAGCACCGGTGCTTGTGCTATAAAATCTATGTATAGGTTTTGAAGCTAGCATTTTGTATGTGGTCATGTCAGCTGACGCATTTGAAATCATTAGTTGGTGGCAGAGACTGGAGCTACTGTGTTTTCTCTTTCCCATAACACTTTATTTGTAAACTGTGAAACATGCGGTTGTGACTTGGGGCCCTGCATAGTTGTTTGCATAGGGGTCCTTAAAAACTGCTGACAGGCCTGATGCAGCCAGATGCTCCTCATGCTCTGCCTTGCATCCTTCTACCCCTCTGCCTTGCACCCTTCTACCCCTCTGCCTTGCACCCTTCTACCCTTCTGCCTTTCACCTTTCTCCCATCCGCCTTGCACCCTTCTCCACATCTGCCTTTCACCCTTCTACCCCTCTGCCTTGCACCCTTCTCCCCCTCCGCCTTGCACCCTTCTCTCCCTCTGCTTTGTACCGTTCTCCCCCTCCGCTTTGCACCTTTCTCCACATCTGCCTTGCACCCTTCTCCCCTCTGCCTTGCACCCTTCTCCCCCTCCGCTTTGCACCCTTCTCCCCCTCCGCTTTGCACCCTTCTCCCCCTCCGCCTTACACCCTTCTCCACATCTGCCTTTCACCCTTCCCCCTCCGCCTTGCACCCTTCGCCGTTTCCAACCTGCATAATTCTCCACCTTGCACCCTTCTCCTCCTCCGCCTTGCACCCTTCTCCTCCCCCGCCTTGCACCCTTCTCCCCTTCCACCTTGCACCCTTCTCCCCTTCTGCCTTGCACCCTTCTCCCCTTTGCCTTGCACCCTTCTCCGCCTCTAACCTGCACACTTCTCCACCTTGCACCCTTCTCCTCCTCCGCCTTGCACCCTTCTCCACCTCCGCCTTGCACCCTTCTCCCCTTCCACCTTGCACCCTTCTCCCCGAATGAAGGAAGGAGAATACAGTGCAAATAAGAAGAGAATGATGGAAAATAAAAAGAGAGGAGAAGGGAAAAGGGCTCAAAAGAAGAACGATGGAAAGAAATAATAAAAAGGACGAAGGAGGAACATGGAAGGAACAAATAAAACAAAAAATAGAAGGAGAAAAAGAAATAAGGAGAGCTGGAAAATAAGAAGGAAATAATAGAAAGAAGAAATGGGAGACAGAAGTAAGGGCAAAGGAAGGGAAAACAGAGGAAGTATTAAATTGAAGGAATACAAAAAAAGGATAGAGTCAAGGGGGGAAGGATGGATAAGAGGATGATAAGAAGAACGAAAGGAACACGAAAATAATGAATTACAAAAAGGATGGAAGAAGGAAAGTAAATTACATTTAATATAAACAAGGTCAGAAAGATAAATACAACGAGAGATGGAAGTAAAGAAGTATGGGCAGAATGAAAGATGAAAGAGGAATGAAAGAAGAATGCAAAAAAACAAGTAAATGTTAATAAAAGTATTAAAGCTGGATGGAAAGGACAGGATAAAAAAAAAACGAAAGAAAAAAGAAGGAAAAAATCAATACAAGTGAAATGCATTTTTTTTACCAAATTCCTTTAGATTTATGTTTATAAAATGCAATATTTTACACATTTTCCTTGAGTGAACAATATTCACTGGCTTTTATAGCAAAATTTGAGATCGTTCATTTTGATCCATTTTATTTTCCTGGTTGCAACCTCGGCCTCAGAGTACATGCTAAGGTGCCCCTCTGTAGAGCACAAGCTCTATGCGTCTAGCCTGTCCTGCTTGTAATCTCTTTCCTAAATTTATCACGCTCGGCTACTGACAGAAAATTGGCGAAGGATTGTTTATGAGCCATCCTCGGCTCGGAGCGCTGCTGTTTCTGTCTGCTCATGCCGAGCCAGGCCTGAGATGCCATTCCAATCTCCTTGAGGGGGCGTGGCTACAGAAGAGCAGTCCGAGCTGGCCAATCGGGCAGAGCGCCGAAGAGAGCCGAAGAGCAGGGGATACCGGATCCCGAGGGGATACCTGATATTACACAACACCGCACTGTGCACTGCGTCACTGGGAAAGGACATTCCTGACTTTCCCCCCCGTGCCCTGGCGCATAATGGGATGGATAGTGCTGCAATCAGGTTTGTTTTTGTGCAGGTAGGGGTACCTTCCTGCACAAAACGATCCTGAGAGGTTTTTTCCTCATTCTATGTGTGCTGCACAATGCAGCACAGGTAGAAAGAAGAAGTAACGAGGAGAACTAAAGATACTTCTCCTCGTTACGCCTCTCCTGGGGAGTGGTATCTTGTTGGTGCATTCTGAGGTTTAGAGGGTCTTGTAAATCTGGTGCAAAACAAATTGGGAGCTGCGAGGGAACACATACACAAGACCCATGGAACACAATTTGAGAGCAGAAAAACGCAACACCGCGATTTTCGCTGCATTGTGTTACTCCGGATGTTTAGGGCCACTCAAAGCCATGCAAAATGGCTTTGTGCAACTTAAAAAATCTGACTTAGAGGTTTGCTTCAACCTTGTACCACGATGTGTAGTGCAGACGTGTCACAACCCTCTCATGGATATACCCCATGGGTCTGAATTAGACGTGGATATAAAAAAACGCTATCCCATCCCCCAACCTCACAGAACCATCACCTCATTTAGAGGTTAAGGAGGGGTTGCATTCATGGTTTTTATTTTTATTTTATTTATGCGTTTTTATATAGCGCAGACTTTACCCGAAGGCGTCAGAGCGCTTCACAATAGAAACAGTTATGATACATGAGGAGAAAATTACAAGTGAGCAAATTACAGAAACAAACATTATATTACATGAGGTAAAAGTGCCAATTGTGAGCAAACAAAATACAGGAGGTAGCAAACGGTGCAATACAAGAGGAGAAAGTGACATGTGTGCAGGTTACTTTTATGAAAACTCTTTCCTTGGGGCAGATATAGATGAACAAGCATCGGAAGACCCACTCTATTTATTGTGGGCCTTCCAACACTATAACCACATGCTTCACCACTGTGATCGTAGACTTCAAAAGTTTAAAAAGTCCACCATGTATTGGGAGAAAACTCCCAATGCACCAGGCACATGTGTTTTCATGTTCAGAGTATAGACATCCACTTAAAGGGTCTGCCTTTGAAAACAAGAAAAGATATGACATGTCTGCCAAGACACCTTGCAATGACACAGTGGCTAATCATTCTTTTAAGGTATTTCCAGGACAGTGCTGCCCTTCCTCATGAGACCTTTTAGGGCATATTTACAATAATTTGGCATACGGTAGCACTGCAAGCCTTCTAGTTGTGATGCCCTTGGCAAATGAAAAGGGCAGGAATAAGCCATATCTACGAAATACTTTGCATTTCTGTCATTTCTGCCAGCACACAAGCTGCAGCCGAGCGCCTGCACGGGCACACTTGCACAATGGCTGTGTTGTTAGCATGAGAGTTTTTGTGCAGGAAGGGATACATTCCTGCACAAAAACAATCAGAGCAGAGGTTTTTCCTGTTCTATGTGTGCAGCAGAATGCAGCACACGTGGAAAGAGATAAAAAGGGGAACATTTAAACATTTTTCCACGTTACGTCTACTTTCGGAAGGTGTTCATTCTGGTGCTGACCCAGATTCACGCTATGTTGTAAATCTGGGGTAGTTTCTAAAACCATGAGTGTTGCTTGTGAACACCCACAGCAACACCCATGGAATGCCTCTTCCATGCAGAGTAAGGCATTGCCTTGCTCCATATCTACAAGGCAATGAAAGACCACGCAGGGTGGCTGAGCGTGGCCTTGTAAATATGGGCCGGCACAGTGCCTACGGAGTGCCACAAAAGTGACGTTTCAGCGGTGTAAAAGTGCTGCTGGGATATTTTAAATATGGCTATTTGTTTTCTATAAGTGGGCTTAGAAACCAACTATTGATTATGAGACAATCCCAAAGTCAGCAATAGCACACAATAATGTCAATGAACAGGGAAAAATCATACCGCCTGACTTGGTGTATTTTGTAATACATATTATCTACTAGAAAGAGACCCCCAGTGACTTTAATTTAAATTCATGTATTCTTTTAAAATTAATAATTCATTTCGAATCCCCGTACTTATTTTTATATCTAGAGCTTAAAATAAGATTGATTCCCAGCTAAACACCTCATTTCAGGAAAAATGCTTTAGCAGCAAAATATATTCATCATTTCACTAGAAAACTAAATATTAAATAGATATTCGACAATTTTTACTCCATTACTACTTCAAATCCAATGGAAGGCCACAGTAGACATTCTGACAACTGTTTAATATTTTATGATCAAGCACATTGTAATGTCTAACGAAATTATTTATGGAAGCTGCTAGACAGATTTAATCTATCTAAACTCATAGAAAATATGGCGTATTAATTTTAGTTTTCCCAGTAGTCATGTTTCTGAGGTTATAATATGCCTCATGTAAGGATTTGTACTTTTACTGAAATTACTTTTTCACAGTCATTGTTTCATGTCATAATAGTAAATTATAAACCTTCCGTCAGCCTATAATACCCCTCGTTATACACGGTACATTTTCTATCCCTTAAAAATTGGCAATAAAAGGTGAAGGATATGGAACAAGGCATAGATATCTGCTATTTCCTGCTTTTTTTTAGGTGCACAGTACCTATTTACTGTGTCTACTGATTAAAACATACAACCTTGTTAGACCTGTCAGCCTTAGAGTGGGCTTCCCCCAAACCTTTGGCTTTCATCCCTCTTTTTTTGCTGATATCGTTTTGGCTGGCCTGATGAATCTGAGCACTTTACCGCTGGTAATCACTGCCAAAGTGCTTGTGCTCTCTCCCTAAAACATGGTAGAATTAACTTACACACAAATGGCAAATGTAAGTTAATTGTAAGTCCCTAGTAAAGTGGTACTACCTGTGTCCAAGGTCTATACATTAAATACTACTAGTGGGCCTGCAGCACTGATTGTGCCACCCACTTAAGTAGCCATTTAAACATGTGTTAGGTCTGGGATTAGTTCTGCCATTTCAGCCTGTGTGTGCAGTTTTAAACTGCCATTTATACCTGCCCAAAAAACTCTTGCCATGCCCATACCTTCCTTTTTAAAACATATATGTCACCAGTAGGGTAGGCCCTGGACAGCTCAGTGAGAAGATGCAGTGAATTTAAAACATTGAACATGCGCTGAACATTTTTCATTTCCAGGTAGTGAAAACTTTTAAATTAGGTTGTCATTACTACAAGGCTTGCCTCTTCCAAAGGACAATATTGGAATTACTTATTACATTTAAAAAACTCTAACTTCCAAATGTTAAGAGAGTAACCAGTTCATGTTTGGTTTCTTTGGAATTGTAATGAAAAATCCATTAGTTATGGTAATATTTAATTATAAATTACCGTTTTGAAAATACTACTTTTAAAAATCAAGCATTTACCTGCCTTAGCCATTTAGTGCCTGTAGCCTGTCTCTGGGTCACATGCCTGGGTGTAGTTGACAGTTGGGTTTTTTGTATTCCTCCAAGACAGCCACACACAATAGAGAGCTTATTTGTGCCTGTTTGGTCCAGGATGGGACGGTGGATCTGGGCACAGCTCTATTTACAATTGAATACAAGGCTAGCGGCCTGGTAAAATGGTTGCTTGATGTAACACTTGAGATACTGTTTTTAATATTCATTAATTTTAATAAATGTTTTGTTTACATTATAGCGGAAGAAGTGTAAATATCATGATAAGAAATAGTTTTATCTTTAGACAACACAAAAAGTGATATTTGTTTTAATGTAGCTATTGTTGTGGTTTTAATTAACTGAACAGTACATATATTTTGTACGTTTTTTGAATAGACTGTGCCCTCCCTCCACACAAATGACTGCATAGCCCCTTTAGTTAGTCTGGAGCCAGGGCAGGTAATGCAGGAAACCTGTGCACTTCAAGGGGAAACCTCTAGTAGCTTCTTCCACTTCAAAGGAATGCCCGGTTCTAACTATTGGACCTCATACACCAACTCCTGAATACACTTCTGGACCAGTGGAGGCTCTGCCAGGAAGAAGGACTGCTGTGCTGCTGAAAGGACTGCGACTCTGCTGGACTGCCGGTCGGAATAACTGCTGCCCTGTTGTGCTGACATGCTGCCCTCTTGCATGGGTGAGAAGGAGAGGACCTGCATCTGTTGAGCTCAGGCCCACCATAGTGACTCCAAGGGCTTGTTGGCTGACCTCCTGACTTGAGCCTCAAGAACAGAAGGCTCCAACAACCTTGAACCCAGCACCTGGACTCTAACATCTGCGAGTCCTACCATGCCACGTGGTGCCACCCCAGCCCTGGACCCTTGGAAGTTGGCCTGAAAGTGCTCGGCCAGCCCATCTGTCGACCAAACAGAATTGACGCACCTTCTCTGCTGCACCGCGCAACACCAAGCAGAACCAACACATCTATTCTGCTGCAAAGATTCTTCCAGCACAAGGACTCCAAGTCATGTGACCTTACATATTGTAAGGTTACTCACTCTGACTCTAACCCCAACATCTTTATCTATGCTTTCGAATGTTGGCATTCGTGTTTCCACACTTGACACGATATAGAACTCAAGAGTAATATTGCTACTCCACTGAAAAACTTACACGAACATCGATACACGAATCATAGAGGATTCTCTTATATTCGACACTAGCGGTCTTTATTGCCGTTAAATATCAATCTAAAATGTATGGCAATCCATACCCCGGCTGCAAGGACTGAGGCACCTACTCGATAGAGGCTGACACTACACGATCTTAGGGACACCACCCCATTCCAAGATGGCCGCCAAGATACCCATACCACACAGGAGACACACCTTCCATCCAGTCACACTACCACGTGACCGCGGGAACCTTAACTTTAAACGAAGCCAGGGGTAGATGACAGAGGAGGTTACACGTGATTGACCAAGTAAGTGCAAAAGTCCACCTTAACCGAGCACCTAGAGAGAAGGCACACATGACCCTCCAGCTAAACTCCGGCTCTCATTTATCTCACTAACGGGGTGGGGGACTGACCACAAGGTAATGTTTGAGTCCAACAGTTCCCACCCACTGGGACCGCCGACTTTTTTGCACACAGCTTTTCTTTCCCTTTGACAGCGCACTTGGTTAACGACACCCTTCCATAACGGGCCGTCTCAGGAACACGAGTGATACTGCCTCCCCGAGCCCAGCTAACCAAGCTCGCTTACTGTTAGCGCCACTTTCACCACAGGGGGGAAAAATGTGAGAGAGGACACTCGCATTACACCTGGCAGCCCGCCACGGGGTGTGTGCTCTTTAACCGCTAATAGCACGTCATCATCTGAACACGCTACCTGGCAACACTGTGACACCTACCGCACTCTTCAGAGATAATGGGCCACGGTGTTTGCCAGTTAACTTAAGCCTGGGGCAAGCAGCAGAACGCCACTTAGGTCCTGTGCACCAGTACCCTGATTTCCCGACACGGGCACACCACTCAGGTCCCCCATCAGCTTGGGACTTCTTACACACCTTGTTTAATTAACATGCGTTAGTCAGCCAAACACAAGTGTGACACAGAGGCTAGGATTCTCCGGCACAAGTGGGGTCCCAACCTATTACTATGGGAGGTCCTTTCTGTGTTAAATCCACTTTAAACTGCAGAGGTCTCAATAGGGATATGGAGCCATCACCAACCCTTAACCACTTTTTGTTTGTAATGAAACCAATTGCCTGTGACATACACTACCAGTTACAGGCCTTTAACTACGGTTTCCTCCCATGACCTGCCAGATATCTGATGGTTTAATCCGCTGTATAACCTGCCAGATACTGTTGTTGTCTGTATACATAACCAATTAGGTGAGTTAGAAGCCATACTACCTTAAAATGTTGATGCTACATTTGTTTTTAACCATATGTTTTTTACAGTTGTCCACAGGAGCATGCCCACCATGTTGCTCACTAAGGATTTGCACGAACACTTGTTCATTTATGTTGTACTCACATGCTAGCAGCACCTGATTTAGCATGTCACAAGGAATGTGCTTGATTACCCATTGTTTCATTTCCATACCTGTTGTGATTTGCTCCTTTTCTCCCAATCCAGGTAGATGCAGCCCAACACAGGTATCACGTAGGAAACACCAATTTTTCTGTGAGCTAATTACACTTGAATGTATTCTAAATATTAGACACTAACCATACTGACGTAGACAGTCGATACCTTAGATACACTTTCTATTTATAGGTCCTGAAGAATCGCTAGCCATTGCACGAGAGTGAGAAGCATGTCGACCGACTATAGCACACACTAAACCGTGACTCGAGAATTGGAAGCATAATATTCCAGCGAGTACCGGATAGTTTTGATTTTAATTAGAGCAGGGGACCCCCAGAATAAAGTCATTCCTGGTACTCCTAGCTTTATTTTAACCCACACTTACGCATCTACGCACTTCTGGCCCCGCACCTGCACTTCATCTAAACGGCAGTTGGATAAAAGATCTCCGCCAAAGAGCTCCTCATTGAGGTGATGCCCGTTGGGTATTGCACCGCCGACCCAACGAGGAGCAAGCCCAGATGATGAAGCATGACACCTGAAAGGGTGTGTGAGGGCATTACATCCAACAAAATGGATGCCCAATCGTAGGACTCCACGAGGCCCTACAACATCCTGTACACCACAGGGACACGTACATTCCTTAAGCTTAAGAACAGCCCAGCCTTTTTGTAATTACCCCAGCCCTGGACCCTTGGAAGTGGGCCTGAAAGTGCTTGGCCAGCCCATCTGTCGACCAAACAGAATTGACGCACCTTCTCTGCTGCACGGCGCAACAACAAGCAGAACCAACACATCTAGTCTGCTGCAAAGATTCTTCCAGCACAAGGACTCCGCATCAACCTTGCAGCCCGCAATGAGACCAACACTGTGTGAACATCCTCCTCAGCACAGGCCTTTGCATTGCAAATCTCTTGTCGATGGCAGTCTTGACGACAAAGCAAATGGATTGCCCCAGCTGACAACGCATCCTGTACGCAGGACCTCACAATGCTCAATAACAAGGATTTAAGGCACTTTTGTTTAGCTGGCCTAACTGGGTCCCTGTAGCTGGCTCACACTCCATCGCTGCTGGGACGAACTTGTAACGTTGTTTCGGACTGGCACGATCAGATACACAGTTAACCCTTTCTGCTTTTTGGCTCTATTTTAACCTAATTCTTTAAAATTGCATATCTTCGGTTCTACTGATTGGGTTTTTATCACTTTGGAATTGTCTCATTTATTGAATTTTTTAACCTGATTTGGGATCTTTTTGTGGTTCGTGTTCACTGAGATACTGTTTGAATTATTACACAAATACTTTACATGATGCCTCAGTGTTAGAAATGGGGGTCTCTAGTTGGCAATGGTGTGCACCTTTGTACAAGATGGGGCCCTTCCTTCTAGTCAATCAATCAATCAATCAATCATAGCATTTGTATCACGCGCTACTCACCTGGAAGGGTCTCAAGGCGCTTGGGGGAGGGGCCGCTACTGCTCGAACAGCCAGGTCTTGAGTTGTTTCCTGAAGGCGAGATGGTCCTGTGTCAGCCGGAGGTGGATGGGGAGGGAGTTCCATGTCTTGGCTGCCAGGTAGGAGAAGGATCTTCCTCCGGCGGTGGCTCTTCGGATGCGTGGTACGGCGGCGGGGGCGAGGCTTGAAGAACGTAGCTGGCGGGTGGGTGTGTAGAAGGTCAGGCGGTCGTTGAGGTACTTGGGGCCCAGGTCGTGGAGAGACTTGTGTGCGTGGGTAAGGAGCCTGAACGTGATCCTTTTGCTGACGGGGAGCCAGTGCAGGTCCCTCAGGTGGCCGGAGATGTGGCTGCGTCGGGGGATGTCCAAGATGAGTCGGGCGGAGGCGTTCTGTATGCGCTGGAGTCTTTTCTGTACTTTGGCTGTGGTTCCAGTGTAGAGGGCGTTCCCGTAGTCCAGACGGCTGGTGACGAGTGCCTGGGTGACCATCTTCCTGGTTTCGGTCGGGATCCAGCGGAAGATTTTTCAGAGCATACGCAGGGTGTTGAAGCACGATGAGGAGATGGCGTTGACTTGTCTGGTCATCGAGAGGGAAGAGTCCAGGATGAAGCCCAGGTTGCCTGCGTGGCCTGTTGGCTTGGGAGCGGTGCCCAGGGCGGGAGGCTACCAGGAGTCGTCCCAGGTGGAGGGCGATGGTCCCAGGATGAGGTCTTCCGTCTTGCCTGAGTTCAGTTTCAGGCGGCTGTTCTTCATCCACTCGGCGACGTCTTTCATCCCTTCGTGTAGGCTCGTTCAGGCAGTGGCGGGGTCTCTGGTGAGGGAGAGGATCAGTTGGTTGTCGTCGGCGTAGGAGATGATGTTGAGGTTGTGTTGGCGTGCGATGGCTGCAAGAGGTCTCATGTAGACGTTGAAGAGGGTTGGGCTGAGCGATGATCCTTGTGGTACGCCGCAGATGACTTTGGTGGCCTCGGATCGGAACGGGGGAGGCGGACTCTTTGTGTTCTTCCGGCGAGGAACGAGATGATCCACTCCAGTGCCTTTCCTTGGATACCGATGTTGCTGAGGCGTTGCACTAGGGTGCGGTGGCAGACGGTGTCGAACGCTGCAGAGAGGTCCAGGAGGATGAGGGCCACTGTTTCCCCGTTGTCGAACAGGGCTCGGATGTCGTCGGTGGCTGCGATGAGGGCGGTCTCGGTGCTGTGGTTGGCTCGGAAACCGGACTGCGAGGGGTCGAGGGATCCGTTCGTCTCGAGGAAGGCTGCAAGCTGTCTGTTGACGGTCTTCTTGATGAGTTTGGCAGGAAAAGGGAGGAGCGAGATGGGGCGGAAGTTCTTGAGGTCGGTGGGGTCCGCTGTTGGTTTCTTCAGTAGGGCGCTGAGCTCGGCATGCTTCCAGCTCTCCGGGAAGGTGGCGGTGTTGAAGGAAGAGTTGATGACGTCCCGGAGTTGGGGTGCGATGATGGAGTCGGCCTTGTTGAAGACGTGGTGGGGGCAGGGGTCGGTTGGGGATCCCGAGTGGATGGTGTTCATCGTGCGGGCTGTGTCTTCGGTGGTCACTGTGGTCCAGGTGCGGAGGGTGGCAGTGGGGGGTGTTGGTTCGACGGTTGGGTGCGTGGAAGGTGCGCCGAAGCTGTTGTGGATGTCGGCGATCTTGCGGTGGAAGCACGAGGCGAGAGAGTCGCAGAGATCTTGTGAAGGAGGGAAGTCGTTGTTGCCGGTGCTGGGATTGGAGAACTCCTTGACGATGCTGAAGAGTTCCCTGCTGTCGTGGGCGTTGTTGTCCAGTCGTTCTTTCAGTGATTTCTTCTTGGTGGTGCGGATGAGCTGGTGGTGTTTGCGGGTGGCGTCTTTGAGGGCGGTCATGTTGTCGGTGGTCTGGTCAAGGAGCCAGGCTTTCTCGAGGGTGCGGCAGTTCTTCTTGGAATTCTTGAGTCCGTCGGTGAACCAGGAGGCTTTCTTGCTTCTGGGTCTGCTGGGCGGGTTCTTTAGTGGCGCGAGGTCGTCGGCGCAGGCGGTCAGCCACTGTGTGAAGTTGCGGGCTGCTTCGTTGGGGCCCGTTGTGCTGGCGGGTGGGTTCTGGCTGAGGGAGGTGGTGAGCTGCTCGGCGGTGATCTTGCTCCAGCTCCTGCAAGGGACCTGTTGTGGGTGGTGGTGGGTCGTGGTTCTTCTGAAGCTGAAGTGGACGCAGCTGTGGTTGGTCCAGTGAAGTCCGGTGGAGTGGCTGAAGGTGATGTGCTTGCTGGATGAGAAGACGGGATCAAGCGTGTGGCCAGCGTAGTGGGTGGGGGTGTTGACCAGTTGCTTGAGTGCGAGGTTGGTGAGGTTGTCCAGCAGGGCGGTGGTGTTGCGGTCCTTGTTGTTCTCCAGGTGGAAGTTGAGGTCCCCTAGGAGGATGTAGTCAGCGGAGCGGAGGGCGTGCGGGCTGATGAAGTCCGTGAGGTCTTCGCTGAATTGTGTACGTGGTCCCGGGGGTCTGTAGACGAGGGTGCCTCTGAGGGTCGTCTTTGGGTCGGTGTGTATCTGGAAGTGGAGATACTCGGCGGTGGTGAAGGTGTCGTTGGAGTCGGTCGTGATGCGGATGGTGTTCTTGTGTACGATGGCGATGCCTCCTCCAGTCTGGTTGACGCGGTCTCTCCGGATGATCTTGTATCCGTCTGGGATGGCGATGGCGATGTCGGGTGCTGAGGAAGTGTTCATCCTGGTTTCTGTAAGGAAGGCGACGTCTGGTGAGGTTGTGTCGACCAGGTTCCAAAGTTCGATGGCGTGTCTGTGGATGGAGCGGGTGTTGAGCAGGATGCACTTGAGGTTGTTGGTGCTCGGCTTGGAGGCTGTGGTGCAGGTCCGGATGCAGGTGAACTTGCAGGCTTGGCAGGTGAACGGTCCGTGGGTGCGCCTCGGAATGGCTCGATGGCAGGCTCTTGTGCGGTCGGGTTTGAGTGCGATGAGGGTTGCGGCGTCGTAGGTCCGTCGTGTGGGCTGGCATCGTCGGGGACCAGGTGTCCTGGCGCTGGGCGCGGTCCAGGCGCGGACGGGCGCAAACGGGCTTGCCTTCGGCGCACAATCGGCGCGCCCGCTGCGCGTCTACGCTGCACGTGTGAGGGGGCGTCATAAGAAGGGAGCCGGGAGGGAGGGTCCGCTGGGTGGCGGGAGCGTGGGAGCCAATCGGCTGTCGGGGAGGCGGGGCCGCAGGGAGGCAGTGGCGGGAAAATCGAGTGCGGGCTGGCGGTCGGCTCAGCGGCGGCTGGGGCGCCTGCAGGGGATAGTCAGCGGCAAAACCAGGAAGCAGAGCAGGAGGCAAGAGGAGCGTGGGGGCGACCAGGCCTAGAAAGGCGCAGTGGTCGCTAGTCAGGATTAGGGGGATACATACTGAAATAACTAACCCCTGCTCACCCCATTGGTAGGTTGGCATAAGCAATCAGGCTTATCTCAGAGGCAGTGTGTAAAGCATTTGCACAAAACAACCAGTACTACAGTGAAAGGACACCACATCAGTTCAGGAAAATATCCAATATTTTTATATATCCAAAATAGGATAAAAACGACAAAAATCCTACATGCAATACTTAAAATATTTGCAGCGGTGGTGGTCATTGTCGTCGGTGAGACCAGGGTTGCGGTGCAAGATGCGGCAGTGCCTTCTGCAGTGCTTTGAGGATATGGAGCCAGAGACTGAGCTGGTGACAAAGTCAGTTGCTTTTCCCGTCTATGTGGTACTGAAACAATGGTTCCTGAAGCGGCACCCATAAGTTGGTGAAGTCTTTGTAGTTCCTGAGACTTCAGAATAGGAGGCAAGCTCTACTTCAAGCCCTTGGAGATACTCAGCACAAGTAAATAAAGTTCAGTCCAGACCTTTCACTGCCTAAGGTAGAAGCAGCAACTGAAGATGAACCCAACAAAACAACAAAACCGCAAAGGGGCAGTACTTCTTCTTGGTAGATTCCTTGATTCCAGCGAGTTCTAAAGTTTTGGGGTCTGGGTCCAAATATTTATACTCAAAATTCCTTTGTTTTGTCAGGCAGAGAGTGTATGTGCTTAGTCCAAACCGGTTTGGTCCAGCAGGAGGTGGAGGCAGCATTGTCCAAGGTAGACAGGGTTAATTCTGGTGCAAGGGAAATCCCCGCCCACCACTTTAAATTCAGACCAGTTTTATTCAGGTACTAGTGAAAACTCCTCCCCCTACTCTAAATGCAGCCCAGGTCCATCTAGCCCAGCCTTGACTCATTCAGGAAAGGCAGGCCCCACATTAACCCCCCAGTGGCTGTGTGAGAGAATGCACATCCCCAGCCCCTGTCACTCCAAAGCCAGACAGTCAATGCATAAACCAGGAGAGGCACACAGAATGGCTAAGCAAGAAAATACCTACTTTCATAGAAATCATCTTTACTAAAAGATGCTTTTTTACATTCAGAGCCTAAGCATACTAAACTCCATTTCCCTATCTTGTCCCAGAGGGAATTTATGCTTATAAGATGTTATAAGTTAAAACTCCAATTCTTTCCTATGGGACAGATAGCCTTTCCATAGTGAAAAACAGAATGCACTGTAAATCACTACCAGGACATGCCACACACACCAGCACATGTCCTACCATTAACATAAACACCACTCTGCCCATAGTGGTATCTTGGGCATACGTTCGGGGTGACTAATATGTAAGAAAAGAAAAGATTAGGGCCAGGCAAGTGGGTGCACTTGTCAGGTCGACATGGCAGTTACAAACTGACGCAAACTCTGCAATTGCAGGTCTGAGATACCTTTATAGGGCTACCTCTGTGGGTGTCGCACTCAGTCCTGCAGGCCCACTAGTAGGATTTGGTTTACAGGCCCTGGCACTCTCAGTGCACTTCAGCCTTTGAGGCGGGTTAACTCGGGAACCACAGCGCCAATCCACACACCCGATACACCGTTGGAATCGTCAGGGTGTGTAGATGGTTATAGGCTATATAAATAAAAAAAAAACGTTATTTACAAAATTTACAGTAAAAAAAAAAAGTAGTCCCTCCGAAGTAGCGCTGGCCGCAACGTGCGTGCTCACGTCAGGAGCGTGGGGAGGAGCGGCGTCCAGGAGCGCGACAAGGAGCGGCGGACATGGCGCGGGGGAGGAGCGGTGACGTGAGGAGCAGCGGACAGGCCAGCGGCGGTGCGAGCAGCGGACAGGCGGGAGGAGCGGCGGCTCAGGTAAGGGGACCCATGTCAGGGCAGGCGGGGGTCGGGGCAGGCGGGGGTCGGGGCAGGCGGGGGACGGGCCGGGCGGGGGCTCGGGCTGCTGCACAATGTCGGGGCGGGCGGGGGTCGGGGAAGCCTGTTGCACCCGGACAAAGTCGGGACTAGCTGCTACTATATATATATATATATATATATATATATATATATATATATATATATATATATATATAATGAGCAATCATACCTTATTATATTTTGTGAAAATAATGATAGATGAATCTCACATATAGTGAGTTTTTACATTGATATAGTGAGAGACTGTATCTATATATAATGAGACATCATACACAGATGTTGTTTTACTTTCTAAGAGTCGCAGCATATACTTCTCCTTATCTTCTTGTGATATGTTCTCCTCAAAACTAATGCATTGCGTACGTTTGAGTTTTAATTTAGAGGAAGGGATAAATGAATAATTATTTTATGTTGAAAGTGAAAACTTAAGGGCCAGATCCCAGAAACATTTTTGACTGGCAATGAAATGTGTCATCGAGGTAAGTAATGAACTCAGGGGAGGCTCCTCCGTTATGGTGGAGTGCGTCGCCCCCGCTGAAAGCCAGAAGGGGCAAAGGGCAAAAATAAAATGACAACTAAACAATTTAATAATCATTTAATTGTTTGTCCTGCAGGCTGTGAGACCAGGGGGGTGAGGCCTTCAGTACTAACACTGCAGCTGCAGCACCAGGGAAGAGAGTGGAGTGCATGTTGGTTTGGCCGGCCATCTGGGGCCAGCCAAACCAACATGCACATTTAGGCTTTCTCTTACTCGAGCTGTATTGTACAGCTGGGTGGAGAACCAATACAGGCTCCCAGTGTCAGCCTGAGCGTCGATCCGAGGCTCTCAGACTAATCAAAGCGCTGCTCACATGTTGGATGATAGCATTCCCAGCATGAAAGCAGCACTGGAATTGAGAGCTGGGAGCCTGTGCAGTATTCAGCAGTTCCTGGACAGAAGGCGAGGATTAGGAGCAAGGTGGCGGACATCCAAGCAGGTAATACCCCCGCCTCACCACTTTTCCAATCCAAGAGGCCGCTATTGAACGAACAGCTTGGTGCAAACAGCTTTTGGTACTGTATTATGGAAGCAAACTTGTTTAGATGGTAGTATTTGACAATGATCAATATGCATGTTTGTGATATTGTATTTTGTTGTGGGTGTGAAATCTTATTATTTTTGTGCTGTAGTGTTTTTGTGCTGCATTGTGTTATTGTTTAAGTTGTACTGTGGTTGTAGTATTGCATTCTTTTTTGATTGTTTTATTATTTGTTCCTTACGGTTTTTGAGGTTTTTTTTTGCTCTGTGTTAAGTTATTCAGTTGTGTTGTGCTGTGTTCTGATGAGCTATATATTAATTTTAGAGATGTCAACAAATGATGCTACATTTCCAGCCAAAAGCAGCACACCCCTTTAAAGATCCAGTGACAAAAAACCATTGACCACTGTCTGAGGTGATACAATATCGCTGCTGATCTTGTTGATTCGGGTGTTGTATTTGTAGTTATTATCGTTATTGATGATATTATGGTATGTTGATGTGAAAATATGTGATTTATCACACCAGAAGTGTCTTAAAAAGGAGAGAGAACAAAAGAAGAAAGGGGAAAAATCAAAAAATTAGATGACAAAGTATGATTGATATTTTAATACATGTGCGCTGGTTTGCGCTTGGGCAAAAAACATGGGGGCATATTATCAAGGGGGTTTATCTCCGCTTTTTTGGCTTTAAAAGCCAAGAAAGCGGAGATAAAATTATCTCCCTATTACCTAGCTGTCGCTAACACCAGTTAGCGACAGCTAGTAGGAGATAGCGACCATCTTGGGCCCCACTTTGCATGTTAGTGATATTTATCACTAATGACATGCTAAGTGGGCGTGCCAAGATCGCTATCTCCTATTACCAACTTTTGGAGATATTCGCGCTAAGCGCGAATATCTCCAAAAGCTAACACCTGCCCGGAGCAGTTCTTAGCCATGTTATCCAATGGGAGGTGGATAACATGGCTAAGAGCAATAGCTCGGTAATGCATGAATATCGCGGACTTTTCAGCGATATTCATGCATTGCGGCCGTTTTTTATCGCATTTGCGATAAACCTTGGTAATACCAAGGTTTATCTGCGATAACAATCGCCGCAGCTCAGCGGTAAAATTTTGTCTCTAACCAAGCAATAGCGATAATTAGCGCTATTGCTTGGTAATAAGCCCCATGATACCTTATGTAATGAAATGATTTAGAAAGGTCAATAGAAGAAAAACTCTGAGCTTGATGCACTGGCATTAACTTCACCACAATATTGCACAGAAAATTAATCTTGAATACATTCTTGCACTAATTGTAAACATGGAATAGAATGTATATAAAGTTATGGGAAATTGTATAGTGTGAACTTACTCGCAAAAGAAGTGCATTGTGAAAAGGATGAGACAGGGGATCCAGGCAGGACTCAGACACGCTGGTAGAACTACTAGCCCCACATGTTAACAACGACAGAGACTTCATATTAGTCGGAGACTTTAACGTACATAGTGAGAGGTCGGATTGTAGCGAAGCACAATCCCTATTAACAGACCTGTCCTCCCTAGGACTAATACAGAGGAACAGTGGGCCCACTCATCAGGCAGGTCATACCCTAGACCTGATATTTTCCAATGTCCCGTTTGTCTCCTGTCCTCCTGCAACACAGGTCAATTGGACTGACCACTTTATTGTAGATTTTATCACCCCTTACTATGTACCCACCCCTTCACGCCCAACACTACTACCAAGTGTCCGTAGACAGTGGCACAAAGTCACTGACACCACCTTTAAGGAAAAATTTAATCCCCCCCTCTTCGTACCTCAAGATAATATTGAAACCGCCCTCAATAAATTTGAAGAGGAAACTAAGGAAGTCATAGATAAAATTGCCCCTTTGAAACAGTTCAAATCAAGACCGGCCAAAAAACAAGAAATCTGGTTTTCTGACCACTTAAGGACACTAAAACTAAATGCCAGAAAACTAGAAAAAAGGTGGAGAACCTCCCACCTACAAGAGGACAAGAAAAAGTATTGGGATGCACTATCTTTCTACCACAAAGCTATCCGCGTAGCACGCAAAACCCATATTGCATCACAAATAAATGATGCAGGGAACTCTCCTAGGGTACTCTACCAAATCTTGCAAACTTTTGTTAAGCCAACTGCATGCGAATCCTCTGAGATGGCATCTCAACAGTTATGTGACGAAATTTCCTGCTTTTTCACCGACAAAATTGATAAAATTTAGGATAAAATAGTTTGTGCCAACATGACAATTTCCACAGATTTGATACTTTCCCAGATGGATATGGAACCAAAACTCAATGTACACTCACTTGATACCTTTCCCCCCATCTCCTTACAGGAAACTTCCTCATTAATACTACAGATTAAGAGTGGGAGTCCAGAGGACACCATCCCTGCCAGGATAATGCCTGTCCTAGCAGAACAACTCAGCCCAACGATTGAAAAACGAGTGAATTTTTCACTCGGTTCAGGTACCGTCCCCAAAGAATGGAAACGAGCCCTTGTCAGACCCATCAGGAAAAATACTGCTACCCCATGGACTGACCTAGCCAACCTCAGGCCCATTTCCCTACTACCATTCTTGGGGAAACTTATTGAGAAACACGTAAACATGCACCTGTCTAGACACATTGAACTTGCTGGCGCCCTGGACTGCTCTCAGTCTGGATTCCGGCCAAAATATAGTACGGAGTCCACCCTCCTGTCTGTCACTGATGATTTACACATGTACCAGGACAAGGGCCTATCAGTCATCTTGGCTCTATTAGATCTCTCGGCAGCGTTCAACACCGTGTCTCACACCATCTTGACTGAACTGTTGTCGAACGCTGGCATTAAGAACAAAGCCCTTGACTGGTTGAAGAGTTTTCTATCTGATCGCACCCAGAGAGTCACCATGGGTGCGTATCGTTCAGCGGAAGTGGAGATCTGAAAAGGGGTGCCACAGGGCTCTTGTTTAAGCCCAACCCTTTTTAATATCTATGTGGCACCCCTGGCAAGAGTGATGCGCAGGTATGGCTTCATCCCCGTATCATACGCTGATGACACGCAGCTCCTCTTCCCTTTTAAGACTCTCTCCGCTGATGTTAGAAACTCCTTTTCTTCAGGCATGAAAGCAGTGGCAAACTGGATGTCCTCCAACTGCCTTCAGTGCAACGTCAGCAAAACTGAGGTAATGTTGTTTGGGGAGGCTAAAAGCTATGGACTCCGGAGTGGTGGCCACAAGACCTAGGAGCAGTTCCTGAACCTAAACAGGTCGTGAAGAATCTGGGTATTCGATTCGACCAAGATCTGTCACTTAAACAACACACAAAATATTTTTCAGGAATATGCTTCCATACCATCAGCCTCTTACGCAAAGTTTTCCCTTTGCTACCTGACTTTACAAGGAAAACCCTTGTTCAAGCATTGATCCTAGGTCGGATCGACAACTGTAATGGCCTGTTGCTTTCTGCCAACGAAGGGGTGTTGGCGAAGCTACAGGTCATTCAGAACACGGCAGCTCGCCTTGTTCTCAATGTCCCCCCGAGAACTGCCTCCAAACCTCTCCTTGAGCAGCTGCACTGGCTCTCAATACGACAAAGAGCCAAATTTAAAATATGCTGTCTGATCCACAAATGTCTAAATGGACAGGGGCCCTCCTATCTCGAGCGGAAATTTGTCCCTTACATTCCAACTCGATCTCTTAGGTCCATTAACAATCTCCTCTTAGTGGTCCCCCGTGCCAAAAAAAACAGACACAGGTGTAAAGCACTTTCTATTACCGGACCCATTCTATGGAACAAACTCCCTCTGTCTCTGAGACAATGTAAAGAACATCTTACATTCCGGAAACTCCTGAAAACTGCTCTATTCAGAAATGAGATCTAGTTTCCACTCACCCATTCACTACTTCTGTTATTACCGGCTCCAAAAGCGCAGAGATACTCCAGTCGGAGTCGATTCAAGCGCTATACAAACCAGCAAATAAATAAATAAATAAATAAAGACATCACTATCTTAGGTCTAACAACAAGAAGGTTACATGAGGATGCGTTGCTGCTTGAAGATGAGGGTCTTGAGTTGCTTCCTGATGCAGGAGTGAGGGAGGTTGCATAACAGTTTGGGGATAGAATTTCATTCCCTGAACCCTGGGAACTAAGAGAAGAATTGGGGGTCATGTAGAGTTTGGCAGAATAGGAGAACTGTAATAAATCATCGATTCTCCTACTCTGCCAAACTCCAAGCGTTTCTACCTCTTTTAGAGTTGGGGCACTGCTGATAAACCATCAGGGAGCCATCACCGGCTCTCCCAGTGGTCAATCAAAGGCCGTGGCTAGTCCACTACTGAGCTTACACCTTTCTTGCACTGGATGTCAACTCTATTTAGTGCACTCCTTCTGATGCATATTTTTTATGACGTCTATCTTGCCCATCATGGTGACGTTCCAAGGCTGAGCGCGGTTTGGGGTTGGCTGCATGCGTGGGTTGGCCCCAGGGTTGTGCGATGGTGGTTGAATAAACGCATGTTAATTAAGTATTACTTCACATTACAAAAAACATAGAAATTCACAGAAAAGACAAAGGTTACAGTGACATCATAATTAGGAAATAGCATTAAAAACAAGCTCTCGCCCTGCATAGCAAATTACCCCACATATTAAATCTGTCATGACAGTTTCTATGACATCATTGAAAATATCGCTGCAACATTTGCAATAAAAGTATTGATGAGAAAACTGTGCATGGTGGGGGCACGAGTTATAGCTACCTTAGGGCATGAGTTATAGTTCCTTGAGATAATTATAAATGCAAAATGTCTATGGTTTTGAGCGTGTAACATCTGAACCTATCTATAACATCCCTGTAACCTTAGTTTTTTTTGCGAATTTCTACAGTTTATTAATTCTATTTTCTAAGTGTAACTTCCCTGTAACCTTTCGTTTTGTCAGTAAATATATATATATATATATATATACACACATGAAAGATAAACATCATTAACAAATCAATTGTAAAAGATTAAATAAATTACCAAATTATAAAAGTATAAAACATTTAAAATCCAAAAGGAGACATTTACGAAAAATATTTTCCAAATTACAAAAATAAATAAATTATATATGTGTGTGTGTGTGCATATATATATATATATATATATATATATATATATATATATATATATATCTATATAAATATATATTATATATGAACAAATAATATAAAATTAATAAATTAAATAAATAATAAAATATTTCTTTAAGCAGTATGAGGAAAATTATTGGAGTCAGGGAATAATACATATACCATTCATACTCCAGTTTATGCAACAGTAGTAAAAGTGTAGCCATTACTGTTTCTACTCAACAGGGAGTAGTAAGGGAGTTCTTAGATGAGATAGCTGGATGCCAAAGGGGTTTTGGGGGAGCTGATAAGGGTCGTGAGGGAAATGCGAGAGGAATAAGGAGCAATGACAGAACCTGAAATTGGATGAAGCGGGGCAAAGAATCGGGCCTCTAAGGGAGCTTTACAGAAGAGGCAAAGGGCACTAAGACTCACTGCTGTCGGCTCATAAACTCTCATTATCTTTCTTCCAGAGGCGTCTCTCAGCTGCAGCTGGGGAAGGAAGGAGTGAAATATGGGACCAGCACAGCACTAAAGAAGCGGTACTGGACATGATTGAATGCTGGAACATGATCGCCGGTCTGCAAGAGAAGATTGAGGCCTGCAGAGAGTGGAGAGACGAAAGTAGAAGAAGACTTTAGTAACAGTTAGGAAATGACATGTAAAATACTTTGTCCCACTAAAATCTCGCCTCCTATTCCAATAGCTAACAGTATCAAGGATCAGACACTTGGAGGAAGAGGCGCGATCCTGAAAGGATGTACTAGACCAGGCTGATTACTCAACCAAAGCCCTGGAAAAACTGCTGCTTTAGTTATTGTCTGACTGCCCTCACCTCTGCCTCACAGATGTTCACTGCGCATGCGAGATTTGCATGATATTGAAATTGTCTACCTCACATGCGCAGGGTGGTTGTACACTGCTACTTCTACCTGGGCAGTATGAGTGTCTCAGACCAGTCTTCCAATGTCTTTCTTCTCCTTCTTCCAAGACTAGTGGGGTTCCTCCTTAAATGCCCTCTTACATAAGTATGGGCGCAAAATCCGTTCCGCTCGTGGAATTTGCGGATTTTCGGCAATTTGCGATCGGCGAATCTCGCGAAATTGCTGAAAAATCCGCAAATCCACTCGCGGGCGGATTATTATTATTTTTTTGCACATGCCCGAGTTGAAGCTCAAATTTAGTAACGTTTTTCTGCCCAAAATATTTTGTGAGCACGGTCGAGGCTAGGCAGGTGTGCTTCCTCCCTATATCTACCATCTACAATTAGATGTAATCCTTGATGGAGGTCTTTGCATCCAAGAGTTTCTCAAGCCCAATCACCGTGTACTTCCTGTGACCAGGAGGCTGCTTCCTTCTCATCTGCTGTTCTGATCGGTCTCTGACCCTTTATAAACAAGAGGCATGTGAACTTGCATAGAAACCCCGCCTGTTTGGCCCCGCCCCACACACACACTAGGGTATGCAACGTCTTCCCACCCTTTCCCCCACTGTGATGGACAGCTCACTCGAGGGACCTTGGCGCCTATGGGCGCGGTGGCAAAGTTACAGACACACGTGGTCACTGGAGACAACTCTTCTGGCCCTTTACCCAGCTGTAGTTTAGCAAAACCACTATACATTTACCCAACGAGGTAGCACTTACTGATTAGCCAGTAGAAAGTGCTCCAGTTGAGTAGAGGTATGGCACAACACGGTGGCATCTTCGTGGATAATTATGCAGGCAGGATTCATTCTGGCACGATGCACCTGTCACAAAAATTAAACCTCAACAGGAAGCACTTACAGATATAAATAAAGCAGGTGCCCGAGTTGAAGCTCAAATTGAATCACGCATTATAATCAGCCCAAACAACTAGTGAGCACGGCCTAGGCTAGGCAGGTGTGCTTCCTCCCTATATCTACCGCCTACAATTAGATGTAATCGTTGATGGAGTTCTTTGCATCCACGAGTTTCTCAAACGCAATCCCCGTGTACTTGCAGTGGCCAGGAGGCTGCTTTCTTCTCATCTGCTGCTTTGATCGGTCTCTGACCCTTTTTAAACAAGAGACATGTGAACTCGCATGGAAGCCCCGTCGGTTTGGCCCCGCCCCACACACAGTAGGGTATGCAACGTCTTCGCACCCTTTCCTTACTATGATGGACAGCTCACTCGAGGGACCTCGGCGCCTTTCGGTGCGGTGGCATAGTTACAGACACACGTAGTCACATATATTTGTGCAAATCCACAAGTTCGCGTATTTTCCCGCGAACTCGCAGATTGTTTTGCCATTTCGCAAGATTTTGCGGACCGCAAATCCGCAAAATTCGCCCATACTTACTCTTACGGGAACCACCCTTGCCCGAAGGGGTTGGGTCGGAACGGATACAATTTACATAATACTACACACACACTAATACAACTCTGGCCAAGAGGTCACTTATGCTGCATGCATTAGATGACAACACATGCTTCACAGCCACAAATCGAGCATAATGTCATACTTGCTGTTGGACTTGGCCCCTTTTGCAGGGTCATCCCTGAACATTTTGCCATCCTCCTGTATTTTGTCTGACCTGTTTTTGTTGGTTTTATGACTCTGGGCACTTTACCACTGCTGATCATTGCTAAAGTACATATGCTCTCCCTATTGTAAATTGCTGTATGAATTAGTGATTCCATAATTGGCTGGTTTGGTTTACTTGTCTGACCCTAGTACAGTGCACTGAGTGTGCCCAGGGCTTGTGAACCAAATGCTGCTAGTGGGCTTGCAGCACTGGTTGTGCCCCCCACAGAGGCAGCCTGTAAAAGTGTGTCTAAGGCCTGCAATTGCAGAGCCTGTGTGCAGTCTGGTACTGCCATGTTGACTGGGCAAGTGCACCCACTTGCCGGTCCCTAAACCTTCCCTTTTCTTCATATCAGACACCGCTATGGTACGCCCAAGGGCAGGGTGCATTGTAAGTATAAGGTAGGACATGCCCTAATAGTGAATTACAGCCATTTTAGATTTTTCACTATTGCAAGGCTACCTGTTCTCCATAGGCCAGAATGGGCAGTTAGATCATTACATTCGTATAATCCTAACTGACTCAGGGAACATAGTGGAAATTCGAGTTTAGTATGCCTGAACACAGAATGATAAAATACATCTTTTAGTGAAGTTGGTTTTAACATTCTGTGTTTGAAAATACCTCTTTTAGAAAGCAGGTATTTTCTTGTCTAACCTTCAGGCCTGCCTCTGCTAGGTTGTGTATTCCTTGTCTGGAGTGTGAGTGACAGGGCTGGGGGATTCCAGGAGACAGGATGAGTCCGCCCAGTGGTGAATAGGGAGATCTCCATCTAGATGGGAGGAAGGAGTTGCACCTGGGACCTGAATAGGACTGTGCCTGCCCCCCACAGTGCTGGCTCCACCCTCTGTGGTACGTCTGATGTCTCTGCCCTGCACAGTGAAAGATGAGAAGGAATCATGTCAACAAAGTGCTCCAGGGCAGTGCTTTCCCTCCACAATGCGGGCTCCACCTCCTGTGGGGCGTCTGATGGTTCTGCCCTGCACTGTAAAAAAGGAAAGAAGGAGTCATGTAAACAGAGTGCTTCAGAACAGGTTTGGACTGGGCAAAGGCCCCTCTGCCCTCAGAGGACAAAGGATTTTGGGGTATAAATATTGGGACCCTGATCCCAAGAAATTGGATCACGTTTGGACTACAAGAAGAAACCTTTACTGAGGAGAGGAACCTAAAGAAACTGAGGAGCGACTATTCCTAAGCTGAAGTGCTGCTTAGGGGATTGGCCTGCAGTGGTTGCCTTACTGCCAAAGGAAGGAGAAAGGAACTTGGTGTACTTTGCTTTCAACTTGTGAAGGATCTCTAAGGGCTTGGAAAAGAGCTTGCCTCATGCTGAAGTCTCAGGGACAACAGACTTCAACCCCCAGCTCCCCAGAGTTCTATTGGAAGTGCCTACTGCTGTTTTGGGCCTTCTGAGGGACTGCGTGTCGCAAGGAGGTGGAAGCGTGTCGCCGTCGCTGCTGCTGCCGTCGCACTTCTGAACAAAGGTGTCGCCACTGGAGTTGTCGCACTGCACCGCATCAAGAGAAGCGCCTCGCAACAAAGAGGAAGCGATTTGCCGTCTCTGCTGCCTGCCGTCGCACTTCTGAACAATGTGTCGCCGCTGGAATTGTCGCACTGCACCGTGTCGAGAGAAGCGTCTTGCACCGAAGTGGAAGCGTGTCACTATTGCTGCTGCCTGCCATCGCACTTCTGAACAAGGGTGTCTCCGCTGGAGTTGCCGCATTGCACCGCATCGTGAGAAGAGTCTCGCAACGAGGAAGAAATGTGTCACTGTTGCTGCCATCGCACTTCTGAACAAGGGTGTCGCCGCTGAAACTGTCTCCTTGCACTGCATCGAGGAAAGTGCCTTGCATCCCCGAGAAGCGTGCCGCCGTCGGAGCTGCTGCCGTCGCATTTCTGAACAAGGATGTCGCCGCTGTAGTTGTCGTATTGTGCGGAAGCTTCATGCAAATGTGGGAGAAGAGTGTCGCAGCTGAAGCTGTTGCCGTCGCACTTCGGAACAAGGGTGTCGCCGCTGCAGTCCACGCATAGAACAGAAAACTTCTCGCATCCCCGGAGAAGCGTGCCACATCTAGAAGATCTTCACGTCTTTATTTCTTTGGACCGGAACTTTGCCACATTTCCATCGCTGCAATATTGCTTGTTGTGGAAGCGCAACGCATCGCAGTGTCGCATCTTAAGAACTGAACAAAACTAAGCTAAAATTACCATCTTAAAGTAACAGTATTGTGTATTTTTGTTGTTTAATGGTCTTGTGTTAAGTCTTTGTAAAGTATACTTATTTTTAATATAAACCTGGTGTGGTGTCCATCTGTAGTGTTGTCACTGGGTTACTGTATGTGGTCACAAATGCTTTACACACTGCCTCTGAGATAAGCCTATCTCCTCGTGCCAAGCTACCAAGAGGGTGAGCAGGGATTATTTTAGGAGTGTACCCCCTTACCCTGACTAGAGGCAAGGGTCCCTATTTGTCACAAGTACCTACCTGTGCCAACTAGAGACCCCCAAATCGAACACTTGCTTAGAGATGGGACCATGCATTCTTCAGTAAATCACTGTCTCGCGTGCAACCTTTTCAGCACATTATGCATTTGTGGATTGCAAACATTGAAGAGTGTGTTGTTTTGTTAAAGGTGAAAGTGGGTGCAGCTTCATTTGTGAATTAGTAAACCTGGCTGAGCGAAATTATCTTTTTAAAAAAAAAAACTTTATTTGGGTAGCTTGGTACCCATAAAAGCACAGCATCAAAGCAAGTTAAATGACAAGCGGAGAGTTAGAAATGCATGGTATCAAGAAAATTACAATAATATAACAATGACATTTTAGTAAATTAGATAACAAGTTAAAAAAGAACTTTATTGAAAATAAATAAATAAATTACTGTTATATAAAACATTGTGTAATCCTGCAATTTGTACAGAGAGAATCAGTCTTAATAAAATCTCAAGGATCAGGCATGGTCTTACGTGCTCTAGTGGTGAATCTCAAGAATGTACTTATGCGAAAAATAAATTCTTCATCGGCCAGAGAGACTAAACACGAGTACGCATTATCCAGACTGATGGGCCTTCGCTTTCTGAAAAAAGGATATAAAAGCCACTTTATATATTTTTTATAATATTTACAGAAAAATAAAAAGTGTAAAATTGATTGGCCGCTCACCCCATCACAAGTGCATGGTACGTGATCAAGGTTGGGGTGGTAACCAAGAGGGAAACATAGTGCAAATCTGACAGTTCCTGCTCTTAAGCGGAATGATAGGCTCCTTTCCCAATGACTCATGGATAGAGTGAGATATGGAGATAGGGGATGGTGATACTGTTCAATGTACATGTAACTAAGAACAGAAGATTTCTTAGATTCCAGACCAATCCTTTATGTATTATATAAAGAATAGAGACCATCTCTTAGCTCCATTTTGGGCACAGTTTCAACTATACTTGGGTTTAAAAAGATACATTATTTGATGACACTGCGCAAGCTTTGGTGCACTCCACTCAACCAAGGAATATCCATCCCTTTCTCACACTTAACAGTCGCTGATAATCTCTCTAGTGAGGGAGGCTGCCTGATTCTTCCAAACTGATAGCCAAAAAAGAGCAGGTCGGGCACGTATGAAATCCGATATCAAATTAAGATAAAGTTCTCTGTGACAAATATATTGTGAGGTGAGATTGGGATGCCTAGCAGTTTCCTGCAAAACCTATTTTCTTTCTGCTGAATACAGGAACTGTTTACAATACCCCAAATCTCCGCCCCATAAGTGGTCACAGAAACGCACTGTAATTTAAAACAATTTTGAATAGCTAAAATGGCACCAGTGACCTTTGTGCGGGGAAGGCTAAGGATTGAATTGATGGCCTTTCAGAACTTTGCGTTTGCAGCAAAGACCAACCCAAGATATGGAAATATAATGATATTTTTAAATTAACACATAGATCCAAGCTGTCCATATACTTGACAAAAGTCTTGTACTAAAATGCGCAAAGAGCTAGGGGTACTGCCTATGAGGACCGTGTCATCTGCGTATAGTAGCACGGGAAGGGTTTTCCCATTGATTATGGGGATGTCACGAGCCGAGGTTTTTAACGAATTCTTCAGCTCGTTAATGTAAATAATAAAAAAGAGGGGGCCCAGGACACAGCCCTGTCTGACCCCCCTTCCTACCTTAATGGTTCCCGAAACCTCTCCACCCATGCCGATCCTCATCTGCGCCTGAAGGTCTTTATGGAGGTACGCTAAAAAATGTACCAAAGGCTTGTCTAGCCCATATGCCAGTAGGATTGTCCAAAGCTTTGACCTATTAACAAGGTCAAAAGCCGAGGGCAAATCCATGAAGGCCAAGTAGGCCTGGGACTTTCGTGCAATGGTATATTTCCCAATGACATTGGTTGAGACATTGTTCATTTGTACCCACCTTGCTGCGAAAACCTAACTGGCAAGGGTCTAAAATCCCATTTTCCTGTGACCAGCCTAAGATCTTATTGTATAAAACTCTTCCCAGTATTTTCAGAGTATTGACAATTAATGAGATCGGCCTAGAATTACTGGGCTTCGACCAATCCCCCCTTTTGAAAATTGGAACTATGATACTCTTGGCCAACGTATCAGGTAGCGTAGGTTAGACTGTTAAAGACATTCAGAAGTAATGGGGCACAAACGTTTGGTTTCCATTTTGTTAAGTCTATTGGCAGCCCATCAGGGCCAGGTGCTTGATTCCTGATGCTCTGATGGATGGCAACTTCTACTTCAAGGATAGTAAGCTCTATAGTGGTCAGTGGGCCGAAGTCATATTGGTCTGTCTCTAGTGAGGGAGTAGCACACATTTTTGAGAAATGATTTTCCCAAGACTCACTAGAGATGTTGCAAGTGATGGGGATTAGTAGCTGACCCATCGATCGGAGGTCCCTTACAGCGGACCAGAAGATGTTACCCTTTTTTATAGTGGTGGCCTGTGATAAGGCTTCCCAGCGTTCATTTAGGAGAACTCCCTTCCTATTTGAAATCGCTGTGTTGTATTTCCGCCTTGCTAATTGCACATCTATGGTACTCCTTGGGTTTGATGACAATGCCCTGCGAAGGTTCCTATTTGCCAATGAGCACTCACGGTTGAACCATCTAAAGTTATTTCCTGCCGAAAGAGCAGGTTTCGACAGGAGAGTTTTGGTGGCAGGCAGACTTTAGAAAGGTCCTGGAATAACCCTGTGTGTGCGGTTTGTAGTGACAAGCAAGAGTTGATAAGATGCATATTGCCCTTGACTAGTGTTTAAACAGTTTGCACTATCAACGCCCTTCCATATTAGCCTAAAGTTGACAGTTGAGGGGGTGAGATTTTGGCCCCGTATTCAGAAGAAAACTCGGGCCGGGTTGTCGATCTTAATACTATTTTAATAGGGCTGTGATCCCCATGATCCGTTGCAATGACCTCTGCGGCCATTAGTTAATCTTCAAGAGAAGGGGAATTAAAAATAAATTAATTGTTGAGCAACATCCCCTTCCCCTAAATGTTGGTAATTTGTGATTGGTGACGTTAGCACCACCCACCAAATCCATAACATTGGCCAAATTATGTGATCTTAAAAACATTGCTAGCTCTACACCCCTAAAAAAGGGGGGCCAGAGTTGGTTATCCCTGCGTCATGCTCCATATCAGTGAGTTTAGCATTGAAATCTCCCCCCAAGATCAACCCTATAGGCCCCTTCATGCTTTGCTGAATATCTAAATTAGAAATAAAATCAAAGAGCCCAATGAAGTTCCTGTTGGGAACAGAATAGAAATCATTGTTATAAAAATTTACCAGATAGAAAAAAACTCTCTTTTTAAAAAACACAACTTGATACTATTAGTCGGTAAGGCCTTGAAGCTGCCTACCAGCAGCCACAATAATCCCAATAAATAGGCCGCCCGATGGTCTGCCTAATTTAGGACTTGAATCTGCTACATTAAAACAGTGGAACCCTTCGATATATATATCGTCAGTAGCCCAGGTCTCCTGGAACATGACTACGTCTTGTTCCTTTATTACTCGCAGCCAGTCCTGGTCACCAAGCCTGGATTGTAATACCGCTACATTCCAGTTTAGGATGCTCAAGTCAGATCCCCTATTAGCCCTAGTTAGAACTGGCTTGTCATTTTGAGAAGGGAGTATGATGCATGGTTCATCCTCATAATCCTGTGTGTTGGTCATCAACAGTGGTTGTCAGTCCTGGGCATCCTAACTGGAAAGTGCATGGAACCTGTTGGCTGCCAGAGGTAATGCTTGAGCATCCCTAGACAGTATAGATAATGGTTTGTAAAAATAGCCTAAAGGGAGTGCACAAATGTCAGTGCTTTGTGTGAAAGATTGCTCTCCAACACTTAATAAATGATGCACCATTTGTGGTCTATGGAAATTGAGGACAATACAATCACTGTTAATATTCATGTCCAATTGGCTAACCCATCCTACTCTCCTGGCCATGATGATTTCATCCATAGAGGAAGGGTCTGACCAAGACTCCCTCTGGCCCCAATCAAGATTGGGGAAGCCGGCTAGAACTAGCACATAAGGACTGGAGGCCGGGGGTAGACTCAGGACATCAGTGTTTGGGCTCAAGCGTATGCCCCTAGAACAATCCATAACATCTCTACTTGGGTCAGCCGCAGTAACACCATGCTGTGACTGGTTATAATTAATGCTCCCTAGGGCCAGATTTGGGTTATTTGCATTTTGCATTCGTAGCATAGCTTGACTTTCCCTCAGCACAGGTGTGGGGTTCAGTACAGGAAATTCATTTGGATTACGACAGGATAGCGGTGCCGGCTTTTCCCTTCCCTTGAATGGGTTGGACACTTGATTTAACGTTCCTTTAGGACTTTGCAACATGTCCCCTGGTGTTAATACAGGACACACCTGGGGCAGACATGTTAGGTGAGTCCAAGAGTAACAAGGGTGAATTAGGGGAAACAGAATTGGTCCTCACTGGTGATATGTTTTCTGTGTTTAAGCATGTTACGTTAGCTGGAACTGGGCCCCCTAGCGATAAACAGGACTCTAGCGTGGTAGGGTCCAGAGACAGCCATCTCTCGGTCAGTTCAGTTTTGTGCGTTAGGAGCAACTCAGCTCTCACAATACATATGTCTAGAGTCCTGGCTACTCCTCTTGATTTGCTCATTTTGTATAAGTGGTTGCCGAATGGCCCAATTGCAGATCCACAGGATAATACAATGGGGGGCAGTAGCTATCAAACAAATTCACATTACCTTATGGCTTGATGTTCTCAGAACAGGGTTTAGAACAGCATGAGTGGCTTCTGCCAAAGCCAAATAACGTGGCCCAGCCCAACCTCCTTTGGCCTCTGACGGCCTCAGACGGGACCGCCCTTGGTCTGGGCTCCGTCCCGCATGTGTCCCGTGCCGTAGGAGAAGAGGCAGCGCTTTATGCGCGATCACCACGCCTCCCCCTCACTCATGGCAGCTGCGCTTTAGGTGGTGCACCCTAGGTGATGTAGGCTTCCTCCTGGGCGGTGGGACGGCTCTGGGTCAGAGCGACCGAGATGTGGCAGCCCGCACAGCCCCCCATCAGCAGGGCGTTGGATCCGGCAAGGAAAGAGGGTCCCAGCGAGAATATCAGGCGAAGCAACAGGGTAAACAAAGTCTCCCTTGCCGCTGGAGGAAAGGCGGAGCTATAAGCGCGATCACCACGCCTCCCCCTCACTTGCTGCAGCTGCACTTCAGTTGGTGCACCTTGGGTGATGTAGGCTTCCTCTTGGGCGGCGGACGGCTCCGGGTCGGAGCGACAGAGATGTGGAAGCCCGAACAGCCCCCCACCAGAAGGGCGTTGGATCCAGCAAGGAAAGAGTGTCCCAGCGAGAATATCAGGTGAAGCAACAGGTTTAACAAAGTTTAACAAAAGCGAAATGTTCAGTAATTTTTGCCAATAGGTTTAACATTTGCTTTTGTGTGTCTACCGCTGCTGTGGTTCCATTTCTCTCTTTGACTGTTCGTACATTACTTTATCATCTTTGTGAAAGGCAGTGGTGCAATCAAACCTCTACTTGTTGTCCTGTCCCACGTTTGGATCTTTCCTCTTCACTGCCCAAAGGATGTTAAACATCTCTGGAATTGCCTGGAGCTTCACATAACCCCTTATTGAAGATCCAATGAACAGTATACTTTTTTTTTCCGACATTATTTTCATTTGAGACATCCCTTCAATAGAATGGTGTCTCGAATCCAAAGCAAACTTTCCTAGAAAGTACATTAGCAGACAGGGCTTCTCCGGTGGTATCTGCAGAACCTTTAACGCAATTTGTTACACTTATTCAACTGTGTTAATATTTTGCTTTTGCACGTTTTGGCCCTGTGTTGCATGTTTATTGGCTCTTGTCAGAAATAGAAAATTATATTAGCTTGTGTGGGTAATCTTCTTGGCACACTTTTGAGTTCTCTACCTAATAATGCACATTCATAGATAATGTCAAAGGCGAGGAGGAGGATTAGGAATTCTCTACAAGGACTCTCTCATATGCGGTACTGAATTCCTTTCCACCCCCTCTGACCCTTTCCAGGCCTTGTATTTCTCCATCAATTCCACCCCTTCTGTTTCCTTTTCCGGTCTCTTGCATTACAGACAGCCAGGCCTTAGGTCATCCTTTAGCCAGGATTTGATCAAACTGCTAGAGCCATTTATTGAGAGGCCCAATATTACTCTCCTGGGCGACTTCAACTTTCATTTGGAAAACATGGGTTCTAGAGATACTCAGATCCTTGTGGATATGTTGAACTCCTGTGGTCTTACCCAGTTTGTGGTGGGTCCTACCCACCTGGCTGGGCATACACTTGATGGAGTCTTCTCCAATGATCCCAGGTTGAAGGTGGGCCCTCCGGTCCTGTTGGCTTGGTCCGACCATTCGGCAGTTCCACTTGAGCTGACATTTCAGGATGTATCCTCCTTTTCTCTGGATGACAAGAAGTGGGAACTTAGAAGGAACCTTAAAGCAGTTACTAATGAGGCTCTTTTCCGTACTTGAATAAATTGACGCCTGCTGAATCGCAGGACGCCAATTCTGCTGCCCTTGAACTTGCAAGTACCATTTCAGGAGCATTGGATTCTCTGGCCCCCCTTAAACAGCACTACTCTGCGAGAAAGATTCCGCCTGCTCCCTGGTTCTCGGATAGACTTAGGCTTCAGAGACAAGGATGTCGCAAACAGGAGAGACTCTGAAGGGCTCAGTTGGATTCCTCAGAGAAGGAACAACATAAACTCTGTTTAAAGGAGTACAAGCTAGCTATTGTGGAGGAAAAGATGGACTATTTTTCAAAGATCACGGCCTCCCTTACTTCTCCCGGAGACCTTTTCAAAATCATTGATTCCCTTTCCTCTCCCCAAGCAGTTGATCCTTTGATGGAATCTCAGGAGCTGTGCGATAACATCTCGACCTTCTTCTATTCAAAGATCGTGGATATCTACAGCTCCCTTAAATCCCTTAATCTTGGTATGGCCCCTCCCACTAATTCTGCCCCTGCCAGAGGTCGGAGCTCGGCTGGTGCTCTCCCTTCGAGTTTCCTGTCCTTCCCCCCTCTTACTCCTGAGCTCATGAACCAGCTTCTTGATAACATCAAATTAAACCCAGATTTTTCGACTGGGTGTGAGTGTTTGATTGGTTCAGATGCTCCGTCCATCACCACCCCCTTTTGTACCGCTTTGTTCGCCATAAGTTTGGCATGGTATGCTCAGACGTGAGTCCCTTGCTCACTTTGCCACTGGATTCAAGCAAGCCTTGCTGAAGATGGCTGGAATGCCAGAAACCGGTCCTAGGAAGCCTGTTTCTGGTCCAGGGAAGGCATGGCTTGGCGGTTCGGGCTGGACTGTTCCCATGGGGCACAGGGTCAGACTGATTTGCATATGGCCATGTCTGAACTGGGGTGGCAGAGTGGGCTAAAGAACGGTGATGGATTAAACCCAGATCTTTTGACTGGGTGTGAGTGTTTGATTGGTTCAGATGCTCCATCCATCACCACCCCCTTTTGTACCTCGCCAGTCTTTCAGCAGCAGTTCCCACACAGAGTGAGTCCGTCACGGTACATGCTCAACAATGCACCAATGCTGCGGCCATTGGATGGATACCAGTAGAACACACCTGATGTCCATTGGCCAAATGGAAATATCTGCATTCCACACTTTAAAACACACTCCATTTCAGACCATTATCATTTGCCATTCCATTGCACCATGACACTTGCCAGCAGAGCTTTTACCACTTAGTAAGGATTTTTTGTTTCTTTTCTCTTCATATTTTCCGATTTCACACTTTGTGGTCAATTTTTGAATGGGATATTATTTCATTGCACAATGCCAAGCCACACACATTTTACTGAAGGTGAGTTGTCAGTCATTGTGGATGAAATCCTAAGAGTAGAGTCACAATTGTTTGCAGCCCATGTCCAAAATACACCCCTATCGCAGGATAGGCAATGTGGACCACAGTAGTTGACACAGTAAATGCTGTAGCTAACAACCTGTGTATATCAACACACAATACCCTAGAGCTTTCTAGGTGAGGGAACTATAGGCTACAGGGTATTCAGGGTGAGCTCACTTCCAAACCTATTGCACACACACAAAAAGAGCTACCCAGAATGAATAGTTGATTTCAAAAAGTGACTGAATTCTGACAAGCACTAAGCACTAATTAGTGGAGTGCGGGGCATCTCAAAAAATACTTAAAATTTTTAGGTCTTGCCTAGGCAGCGCTAGTGCTGTTTCATTGAGACATGCATTATACACTATAGCATGGAACCTTTGTGGAAGCTCCGCCCACTATCCACCCATCATTTTTATTAGCTTGTGTCTTAAATGCTGCAGTTCGATTGGTTGTAGGCTTGTTATTCCTGCCTTATGATGGACATGTCTTCATTTGTGTCCCCTGGATTTCACCCTAGAGGTGACCTGAGCCTACCAGCCCCTTGGATCTTACCTTCGGTGTTCCTTGACTGAACATTATACATCCACCGCTTATATCTTGCGGATTTTTCCGCCTCTTTGTGTCTCCTACTTGCAACACTTTGACTGCCTTTGAGCGATACAGTTCGGTATGATTATATTGTTGTTCTGACCTTCCATCCTGTGTTATCTCTACCTGTCCTAAAGGTACCCCCCCACATCTGTCTCCACGGAGACAGTCGCCCTGAGGAAGTTGAGACCTGTAATTGGTCATACACCGAAACACGCGTCGGCACCGCCACACAGAAAACCCGTGGAGTGACCACATATATTTATATTTGTATAAATTGTTATTTTGGTCTGTACATTGTCTTAATTTGGGTCAGATCCTTGGACCCTATAATTTTTCCCTGACGAACCATAGATGTGTTCTTGAAAACTGATTTGTTTGTTTATCTTTTGACAAATTGACACATTTGCAATAACTTCATTGTTATTTACGACTGTTATTCATTACTGTGGTCTCTCCCTCGTTTTAGAATATTTTTAACCTTTGCTGTTATGCTAGGATCCCTTAGGATCAGGACGAATGAGACTGAATGTATGAGGACTATGTGTTGTTTGAATGTTTGAATGATTGAGTTGTGAGGATGTGTATCTTTTTCTTTGTTATACTGCATCAATCAACGTTTACTATTTGTATCTTCAAATAAATGCTGACTAAAATGAATCAATGAATACGTTTTATGTTTACTCTTAGATCAGTGCTTGCTGGGAGGGAGATTTAATACTTGGTGACTTTATTAGTGCCTTTGATTCTATCCGGGCGAAGACTTTTTCTTGTATTTTTCTTGTATTTTGGCTGTCTGCATATTAAACATGATGGTTACATTTCAGAATTATACAAATGCCCTTCTTAACCTCTAAACTGCATCGGAAATTAGGCTCTGCGATGGTTGCTTATATGCAAAGTCAGTTGCTGGGTTGCAGCAATATACCCAAGCTTTCTCGAGGAATGATAGCACCAGCATTCGGCTATAAAGGCAAAGGTTTCACCTGCACATTTAACTACTTGACACAATCCACCATGGCATCCATTCATTTGCTCGAAGATGAGAATGGAATATTCTTCAATTTTTTCAGCTTGGAATTACACCTGCAGCATGGTTTTCCACCCGTAGGCCCTGTCCAGCTGGTATTCTTTGCTGCTGCATAATCTCAACAGAATTGCCGGTTGACATGAATTCTTAAATTGTGTAAAATATTCTTATTTCTGTAATTTACATTTGTAATAGGAAAGGTGTACATTTGATTAATTTCAGTGGAATTCCATCCACTACAAGTATGTCGATTTTTTTATGAAAGAATTATTTTACTACACCTTTTACTACATAAGACTAAGGCAGGGAATGAAGGAAATTCTCCCGGAATATCCCTAGGAGACGGATAATTTGGCTCCGCTGCATTTCATGCTCGGCTCACAAGACGGCTCACACTTAGTTTCGGGCATATACGGTCAGATCAGGACGCAACAGCAGGAAATAGGCGGGACGGCTCGACTACATTGGAGGATATGGACACTGAGCTAACCGATGAACAGTGGTATTACTGCTGTGACATCACCGCCAGGATATCAGCTAGTTGCAGGCTAAAAATTATTCATTATCGATTTCTACAAAGACTGTACTACACACCACTGAAAAAATTTAAATTTCATCTGTCAGACAATGATAGATGTGAACGATGTCATGTGGGAAATGCTGGTTTCTTACATCTAGCCTGGGAATGCCCTGGAGTTAGGGACTACTGGCAGCTAGTACATGAGGCTCTGGAAGTCATGGTGGGGGATACCTTGGATGCTAACCCTCTACTGATGGTGCTTGGGTATACATTGCCTGTACCTAAGGTTTCTAGAAAATTCCTAGATATTGCTCTTTTATTAGCCAAGAGAAGGGTGGCATGTCGATGGGGTCGGGGAAGAGCCCCGAAATTCAAGGACTGGCTTAAAGATCTAACATACTGTCAGACGCAGAATATCATTTTTGCTGAAACACAACCGCTCTCCTGCAGACAGAAAGACATATGGGGTCCGCTTACTGCCTATCTTCTCTCTCATGAAGGCGGGGATGAATCCCTCGTCAATGTTGACACAGACAACAATGATAATGGGGGTCTTGGCGAAGCTAACACACTATTACATTAGGGAGACCCCTGCTGACTGTCCACACCCATGCTCTGGTCACGAGCCGACTGGACTACGGAAACACCCTCTACGCAGGTACTACCGCTAAACTCCAGAAAAAACTCCAACGAATCCAAAACGCCTCAGCCAGGATCATATTAGACATCCCGCGTAACGAACACATCTCTGGTCACCTGAAAAACCTCCACTGGCTACCCGTCAGTAAGAGGATCACTTTCCGACTGCTAACCCACGCACACAAATCACTCTACGATATCGGACCAGAATGCCTCAACTCACGACTGTCCTTCTACACCCCATCCCGCCACCTACGTTCCTCCAGCCAAGCCCTCGCCACTGTACCTCGCATCAACAAGACCACCATGGGAGGTAGATCCTTCTCATACCTGGCAGCTAAAACATGGAACTCACTCCCCACTTACCTTCGCCTTACCCAGAACCACCTAGCATTCAGAAAGCAACTTAAAACGTGGATATTTGACAAGTAATCCTCCTCCTCCCTAAGCGCCTTGAGACCCTCTGGGTATGTAGTGCGCTATATAAATTCTCTGACTTGACTTGACTTGACACTACTGCCATGTTCTAGATATGTGTCAAGAGCTTTATGCCGATTGGTGTACTGTCTCGATACGAGTTCCATGCTGTCAGTGTAACGATGCTGTGAACTGTCTCAATAAGCAACCTGCCAAATGCTCAATTATGAATGACCTGTTACTTGCCTATGCCTCCTGACCATGATGCTAAGGTTTGAAAAGTGTATTAATGCTCGCTGCTACATCCTGCAATGCTATGTCCTTATACATGTACTATTCCTCACTGTCATTGATTCTGCTGCCCTGTATGAGATATACGCCTCTGTACCCCTGAACACTGGTATGTTTGTTAAAATTGACAAAAAAGAAAGTTATAATTTTTTTTTTTTTTTTAAAGAATTATTTTAAACCGCATTCTTAATGATACATTTAAGATGGGGACATACTGTGGGAGTGGATTGATTGCATTTCCCTTGAACCAGTGCACAAGGTTCAAGCCAAGTCCGGGGCACGGTAACTAGACATAATATCAAATTCAAAACATAGAATAGCCATAATATCAAAGTAAAAATCCATAATGGACAAAATATCGACTGGACACAATATAGTGGTGAAAAATATTGAATTGAAGGTAAGTCATTTAATATCGATTTTCAAAATATAGAAAGTCAAAATATCGAAGTATATAATATAGGTAATAAAATATATCTAATTTTTAATATTATTGAATTTTCTAAAGTGTTTTGTATGCTAGTATATGTGTGAAAAGTGTATATTATTTTTGTAATTTATTTTAAGTAATGAATGTTATGTTATTTAATTTTTGAGTAATTGAATTCTGTAGCGGGTTGTGGGTTTATAGGGGAATAGGGTGGGAAGTCATTTAATTATATTAAATTAAATATACATTTTTAGAAATTAAGAATTATTTTTTATTTAATTTTGTGTTTTAGTTGTGTAGTGGGTTGTGGGTTTATAGGGGAATAGGGTGGGAAGTAATTTAATTGTATTTAATTAAGTATTTTTATTTATTTATTGGTATTAATTTTGAATTGATTGTTAATGAATTTTTAATTGGTAATTAAGTTTTTTATTAATTGATTAATTGATAATTATGTTAATGTTATTAATTTATTTTCTGTAGCGGGTTGTGGGTTTATAGGGGAATAGGGTGGGAAGTAATTTAATTGTAATTAAGTAAATAATTTGTATTTATTTATTGGTATTGATTTTTTATTTATTGTTTATCAATTTATAATTGGTAATTAATTTTTATTAATTGGTATTTAATTTGTAATAATTGATTAATTGATAATTACGATAATTGTATTGATTTATTTTCTGTAGCGGATTGTGGGTTTATAGGGGAATAGGGTGGGAAGTAATTTAATTGTAAGTAATTACATATAAAAAATACTTTTTGTGTATTGATAATAAATTTACTGTTAATTAATTATTAATTGGTATTAGTTTGTATTATTAATTAGTTTTTGTTATTGAAAATTAATTGGTTGTTAATTAATTATGAATAGGTACTTAATTTTTAATAACTAATTTTTATTTGTTATATGTTATGTTATATGTTGTATGTTATAAAATGCTTATAAAGTGCTCGAATGCCGAGGCCTCTTGGAGCTGAAGTGTGAAAGTGAGGCAGGGCAGGGAAGGTAGACTAACAGCTACCCGGCATTAAACAGCTGGGATTTTAAGGTTTTCCTGAACGATGAAAGGTTCAGCTGAAGTCTCAGGCCCCCGGTAGTTTGTTCCACATTTGGGCCCCAGAGCAAGAAAATAGACGGCCACTCCCATCTGGCTTGTGTGTACCAAGACACACAAATCAGGCCAAGATTGGCTGAGCGTAGGCCTCGCGAGGGTGTGTAGAGCCTGAACGTATTCTGACAGTCCTCTGAGCCACCCCCATACCGTGCTTTTTGCTCCAAACTCAATTCTCTGCTGGATGGGGAGCCAGTGTAGTGCTCGCCTACCCTGAGTGGTGGGATGGCCGTTCAAAAGCTTTAGAATCACTCGAACGGCAGCATTGTGTAGCACTGAAGTTTGCTAATCTGATGCTTATGAATGCCCAAAAACATTGCATTGCAATAGTCCAGTCTGGACATAAAAAGGGCTGCCATAACTGTTTTCTGAAGTGCCAGGGGAATGAAAGGGCAGATTTTCCACAGGGTCTTAAGTAAGAAAAAACTAGCTGATGTTAGGCTATTCACCTGAGCTGACATATTCAATTTGTCATGAAAGATGACCCCAAAATTCCTCACTTTCTTTACAGGTAAAGGACATTCCCCGGCTTTCACCATTACTCCAGATCGGTGACTCATTCCCAAATTAAAAAACATCTGTTTTCTCAGTATTGATTTTTCAAAAAGCTCAGACTCATCCATTCCATGACATCCTTCAGAAAAGCATGGAATCCTTCCGCTGTTAGCTCCGGCTTATCTAAGACGGATACCACCAGCTGCGAGTCGTCCACATACGACACGAGGGTAAAGCCATGCTTCCTTACAAGCCTAGCCAGTGGCTTCACGTAAACATTGAACAGTGTTGGAGACAGAGCTGAGCCCTGCGGAACCCCGCAGGGAAAATTAAAACTGTCAGTTTGTAAACCCTCCCAGTTCAGGCTTTGTTTTCTATTGTTTAAAAACGAAGAAAGGAGGGCAAGAGCCAACCCGTTGATTCCAATCTCCTGTAGTCGCCGCACCAACACCGTGTGATTCACAGTGTCGAATGAGGCCGACAAATCAAGGTGAACAAGAATGGCCCTCTCCTCCCCATCAACTACTGTCCGAATCCCCTCAGCTGCAGCAATCAGGGCAGATTCAGTAGAGTGTCTAGGACAAAAGCTGTGCTGGGATGGGTCCAGTAACCTATTATTGTCCATATATTCTGTTAAAGTTTTATTAATTGATTTTTCCAGGATCTTGTCTACCAGTGGCAGACCTGAGATTGGCCGGTAGTTTCTACATTCAGTAGGCTCTAAGGTGGGCTTCTTCAAAATTGGCCTAATACTAGCTGTCTTCCAAGCTACAGGGTAAATGCCGGATGTCAAAACTTGATTGATCAAAGAGGTAAGGGTCTCCCTGATCCTCTCGGCCGCCAAGTGCATAATGGCCGGCGGACAAGGGTTGCAAAACCAGAGTTATTAGATTTTAAAATGTTTATTACCATCTCTTCCGATAAGGGGTTAAAACATAGCAAATTACATGGCACTATTTCCTCCTCCAGAGGTGATTGATATGTACTCAACTGAGAGTTTGATGAGTTGGCCAAATCATCATATATAGTTTGCATATATAATTTATTGTGGAAAAAACGCCAGCTGATTTCAGAACGCCTGATCAGGCTTAAACCCGCTACCCTGCTAAGGTTCAGTCAAAGAAGACACAAATTTAAACAACTCCTTTGCAGAGTTTCCGGCTTCCTGGATTTTCGAGGTGAAATACACCCTCTTAGCAGCCACAATGGCCTCCTTATATCTATTTAAGGCCTGATTGTAAGCATCTTTGCTGATCTTAGTGTACTCTACTCTCCAAAGATGCTCGAACCTTCTGCATTCAACTATGTCTAATTAATTAATTAGTACATATTATTAAATTGATAATTATTTTAGTTAATGTTTTATTGGTATTAATATATTAAATCATTACTTTCCCTACTGTTAAACTCACTGGAGTGGGAATAGTAATTTTTACCCCTAGGCTATCCAATGCTTTCCCTACTGTTGCACTCTCTGGAGTGGGAATAGTAATTTTTACCCCTACGCTATCCAACGCGTTCCCTACTTTTGCACTCTCTGGAGTGGGAATAGTATTTTTCACCCTCCCGCTATCCAAAGCTTTCCCTACTGTTGCACTCACTGCAGTGGGAATAGTAATTTTTACCCCTACGCTATCCAAAGTTTTCCCTACTGTTGCACTCGCTGGAGTGGGAATAGTAATTTTTACCCCTACGCTATCCAACACTTTCCCTAATGTTACCGCATTTACTTTTTGGACTGTGGGGGCTTTGAATCCTTCGCCTTTCCCTGCTGCGCTGCTGGTCCTCTCGCCGCCGCTCCCTATCACCCGAGCAGGCCGCCGAGAAGAGGACCATAAGACCCAGGCTCCTTAGCGGCTCCCCAGCGGCGGAAGTCACCACGCCACCTGTGCGCCCGGAGGCGCTTGAAATAACGGACAGCCTCGGCAGAGCGGGCGTTACCGCATTTACTTTTTGGACTGTGGAGGCTTTGAATTCTTCGCCTTTCCCTGCTGCTGACACTCGGGGGCTCCTTGCGCTGCTGGTCCTCTCACCGCCGCTCCCTACCACCTGAGCAGGCCGCCGAGAAGAGGACCACAAGACTCAGGCTCCTTAGCGGCTCCCCAGCGGCGCACGTCACCACGCCACCTGTGCGCCCGGAGGCGCTTGAAATAACAGACAGCCCCCGCATCGCGGGCCCGCGCGCGGTCTGCGCCGGGCTAAGCCCGAGCAAAGGGCGAGCCGTCTGTGGCCGTCCGGGGACGGAGGAGGACGGGACGGACCACCCCCCCTAACATTGTGATAATCTTGATTTGACGGTATAATTGTTATCTTAAGAGTCCTGCTTGTCTGTATTAACTTGAGGTAGGAGGGCTCACCAATTAACTATTTTGGTTCTGGAAGGCTATTATCACCAATAATGAGCAAAATGTTGCGGAGGGGTGGTGGTGGTGTTGGGACAATGGATGCATTTTTAAAACGGGCCGAAGTGGAAATTAATAAGGAGATAGCACTAGTCGAAAGGAGACTCTCACTAGAGCCGTTACAAAGTTCACATTATAACCCTTATTTAGTTGCGGCCCCACATGTCTCTGACAACATATGCTCAAACTCTGATTCCTTACAGGTGCCGGTACCGCCCCCCTTGGATGATAGTGTGGCAGTTTTGCACATTCTAAATTCAGATGGTTCATCTACACATAGCCTTTCACCCTCCCCTCCAGTTACACGCACCAGGCAGCCACGACTCCCTCCTGGGGCTAGAAAGAAAGATCAACCAGTGAAGAGAAAAGCTCATGGCCCCCCGAAAGGTAGCCGCCAACAAGCAAAGCTAGCCAAAAATAAAAATTCTGCAATTGGGTTGGGTGAAAATCAAGAAAATTCTATTCCTCAAATGTTTTGTTCAGCGCCTGATCTCAGGTCTGATACACAGTCCCTTCCTCCAAATGGTCCTACTGAAGGAACTATGCCCGAGTTGATTGGGCATATTGAGGAGTTATTCGGAGCCCTTCTTCGTCCAGTAATGAAGAAACTTGAGATGATAGAACGCAGGCTGGATTCTATGGAAAGCCATCTTAGAAATGGCCGTCAGCCTGACAAAGGGGTTCAGAAAACATTAGCACCAATTATAAATATTCCTGTTCCCGTAGGTAAAAAGCCTACTGACCTAGGAAGTTCGAAGACTACTAGTACTAAAGACACTACAGCCCCGGGGCCACCTCTAGTTACCCCAACCGTAAATCCCCCAGTTAAGTCTCCCCCTAAGGGCCCGAGTGGGAGATTATTTCCTAATGTTAAAATTTTTTCAACAGAAGTTACTCTTCATTTACCCCCGGAGGCCTGTCCCTATACTGTTATATTGGCTAATGTCCCCAAACTTCCAGATGGTGAGGTAGAGCATTGGTCAGCATTGAAAAATAAGGCCCTACATTTCTTGAGTATTAAAACTGTTTTGGGAGAACATTTATATGCCAATTTCAAGATGGTTCGTAGAGTATCTTGGTTGGGACATCAAAACAAGGGGATGCAAGGGGACTGCGTTATTGTAAATTTTGGCTCACCAGAATTGGTCAGACTTATTCTTAGGCAGACCGGATCGTTTAGGATTCGTCACGACTCTGTAAATGTCCTTCCATTGGGTTATTTTTACCTCCCAAGTCCCGAAGTAGGAACACTTACAAAGGACCAGGGTTTGCCAGTGGTTGTCCCTTTAAACAGTACCCTACCTCTAAGTAATAGATTTGAGGTCTTTAACTCTCTAGATATGAATGATTGACTCCCTCCAACTGAGGGGGGAGATCACGAGGAATCGCGGCTATCTAGAAATGATACAGAACTCTGCCCCGGATAAATATGTCATTGGAAGATCCTATCTTTTTTGGGATCGATGCTTAACAAAGAGCAGAACTGACTCAAATAATGAGATAGAAATGGCTTCCAAATTCGGGGGTGTATTAATAGAGGAGGGTATGGAGGGTACTGGTTCCCCTGTTTAATTTAACAATGCCAACCACCGAAATGTACCCACTTTGGTTTCATGGAATGTGGCAGGACTAAGAAGTAAAGTAACATCCCTGGACTGGTTAGCATTTTTAGATTCCAGGGATATAATTCTTTTCCAGGAAACATCGAAGGTTACCCCGGAATTTAGGCAAGGATATTTAAATTTCTACATTCCAGCTAGCCCTAGCCTGCGGGGGAGACCAAAGGGAGGTTTACTTACATGGGTAAAGCAGGATAGTAGGTATTCCTCTACCCAGCTGGATACTAACAGTCCAGATATCTTGTTAATCAAGCTTAAATGTATTAATCATAAGGATTTATTTATTTTTAATATCTACTCTAGGGGGCTGCCAGGTGGTAAACCCACTGAAGCAGTAGACCAACTAGACGCTCTTCTTAAATGTTACTGCCCAAAGGGTAATATTATTGTAGCTGGAGATTTTAATTGTTGTTTCGAACCTCTAGACAGCTATGACATAGACCTAACGGTGGAAGAGGACTACATCTGGAATAACCCTCAACTGACAATACCACCCATTAAAAGATGGACTGAGGCCGCGCTGCAACTTAAAGTCCTATGTGTAGAGCACGGCTTACGTGCTACAAATGGAAGAATGGGTTCCGACAAACAGGGCGCTTCTACCTTTAACAATGGCGTATCCCACAGCCGTATAGATTATATCCTCACTAACAAAGAGAACGGGGCCAGCATTGAGGATATGCGGATAGTGGCAAGGGTAGAGAGCGACCATGACCCACTAATTCTATCATTCAGGCTATTTGAATTACCTGACAGCGAGGGCCATAATGATTGTGTGGAAATAGCCCTCTCAAACGATTATAGACGAGTAAGATGGGCTAATTGTGCAATAAATGAAGAAAATATTGTTGCAATGAGGGATTTAACAGTCCAGGCTATAGTGGAACTCCAGAACAACTCTACTGTGGAGGAAGTCGTATCAAATACTGGCCTGATCCATGATAAATTTTTTTAATCAGTTAAGATGTTACTTTGTTAAAAAGGTGACTAAAAAACAGAGTAGGCCAGTGAGGAGGGAAGACCAATGGTAGAGCAAGTCTTGTAGGGTTGCGTATAAGGCCCTATCCGACGCAGTTAAAACCAAAGATATAGTCAGGATCAAGACTGCCCGTGTCATGTATAAGAAAACCCAATATAAGGCAAACCGTGATTGGGATGATGAATACTGGAGGGAGCTGCTGAGTGCCAGCAGAGAAAGATCAATGTGCTCCTTCTGGGATATGGTCAAATGGGGAAGGGGGGCTAAAAGGGGCGAACCTATTAATTATGTGTCGCCTGATGCCTGGGTTGCCCACTATGCATCCCAGTTTGCGTCTACTGATAAAAATGGTGATGAGTGTGAGGTCCTTTCCAATATAACCCAGGGCACAAATCACCTTTCCTTCTCCAGAATAGAAGTTATTAAGACTTTGAACAGTATCCCTAAAGCTAGAGCTCCAGGCCTAGATTTAGTTCCAGCGGACCTCTTCATGCATGACAAAGATCTTTGGGCTTTTGGAGGAGTGTGGCTCACTGATTAGAGCGGCAGACCCTGATGCAGAGGTCTGGCCCGGGACCAGGGTTCAATTCCCGAAGCGGCAGGGTCCTGATCCCAAAATGTCCACGGACTCGATAATTCTCGCCTCGGTGCCTATTCTAATCATGGGGTCCCACGCTGCAACTCTGGGCAATAGTTGCTTAATCTCCACTACGGCGGCCCACCCACTGCGGGATGCCTGGCTTTCACTCTGGGGATACCCAGTAGGGGTTATCTCACAGGGAAAAAAGCCAGGACGTGTTCCCAAGGCAAGCGCCTTGATGCCTTCGGGTGATACGTGCGCTATATAAGTCGCAATACATTTGCATTTACATTTACATTTATATCCACTTGTTAGCCAATGGCATAGCTATGGGCTTACCTATACCGGAGTCCTGGAAGGGTGCCGAGATTATTCCAATCTTTAAGAAGGGGGAATGCTCGGACCCAGGAAATTACAGGCCAATCAGCCTCATAGCATGCATACAAAAGGTGGTGGCGAGGCTCTTATTGCAGCGTATCCAGGGTTGGATAGAGGCCAACAATGTTCTATCACCTCTCCAGGCCGGGTTTCGCAGCCATACCAGTACCGTTGACCAAGTTTTTAGATTTGTTTTAATATACTGGCATGTAGTTCTACTAGGGGGGGTATGCTATTTGCAGCTTTCGTTGATCTTAAATTAGCGTTCGATCTAGTGCCACGTGCAAAATTGTGGGCAGTTTTACAAGATCAGGGCATCCCATTAGATATTCTGTCTCTTTTAATTAGACTACATAAGGAAAATGTTGCCAGAGTCCGTTGGAACCAGCAGGGAAGTGTTACTGATAAATTTCCAATCACAAGGGGAGTTCGCCAAGGGTGCGTACTAGCCCCTACTCTTTTCTCACTATACATCAACAGGGTGATCAGCTACTATGATCAGCAACCAACTGATGCTCCGAAGTTGGATGGTAAGCTGATCCCCCTGTTGATGTTTGCAGATGACACGTTACTAATCTCCAAAACACAGCAGGGCCTTCAGAAGGCCATTGATGTTTTTGAAGTCTTCTGCAACGACCATGGACTTGTCATTAACACAGATAAGACTAAGTTCATGGTCTTACATAAAAGTAAACATGTTAGAGGGAAGGTGGTTATGGATGGGTCCAACTGGAACAAATCCAAGTCTTTACCTATTTGGGTATTACCCTATCATCCAAATTAGACTGGAGACATCATACTAACCAGCTGGTTACGAAGCATGCTCATCTGACGGGAGCACTCACTAAGGAATTTTATTTGTCACACCCTAGGCCGATTACCCCAGTTTTAAAGATCTATGATGCCAAAGTTGGCGCGGCAGTCCTCTATGGGGCGGAATTGTGGGGTCTTAGTGACTTAAAGAAGCTGACGGGCGCGCAAAGTAAATTCTTGCGCAATATTACAGGCCTCCCGGCTTCTACCTCACTGATTCCTCTCCACTAAGACCTGGGAATTCAATGCCTCGAAGATATGGCCAGATATAGATCAGCTGCCTACTGGAGGAGATTATGGGTCACTCCAGAACTCTCCCAGTATGCTCGAGCCTTTCTGGAGGTTAGAGACGCTGAAAGGGCTTACAAAATATTATGGTTAACGGAGGTAAAAGCAATATATATGGCTATGGGCCTATCCACATTGTGGGACGACCCAACAGGGAATTCCTTTCCACCTAGAAAAACATTTAGAGACCTGTACTGGAACATGCTTGAGGTTAAAAGATTCGGCCGCTCTATTGAACCAACACTAACGGCGGAATTCCTGGGAATGAAACATTCTCCAGCCCTTGAGGGTTATTGGGACTGGATTACTATCCCGGGGGACAGGAAGAAATATCATCAGTTTAGGGTGGGGACACTACCACTCAATGCCTTCACTGCAAGGTGGCGAGGGGGACTAGGCTCTGTCTGTCCCTTCTGTCCCACTCAGCGGGAAGGCATTGGGCATATACTATTTGCCTGCCCTGAATACAAGGTCCCTAGGATATCTTGGTTAAAACCCATTTGTGTTCAGTTAGGTTTCAAAAAAGGTTGTGAGTCTGTCAGGATCCTTCGAACTGACAATTCCCAGGCTGTGGTTATAGCTGTGGCTAAGTTCCTCCACTGGATGTGGATCATCCGGGCTCGTAAAATGAGCCTACAGTGACATTTTAGTGGCTCTTTTAAAATGGCTTTTCACGGGCTCATGTCACCAGAGAATATAGAATGTGTTTAATTATGAATTTATTAAATTATAATTTTATAATAATATAAACGTTTTTTTAAAATAATACCTGTAAAATGAAATGAATTGTATATATATATATGTATATGAATTGTATATTTATGTTTTTAACCTGTTTTAATTAATAACTGAATATCTGCTTATATGCATTTAATCTATGTGTTTACATTTTTGATGTATGGCCTATAATTTATGCGGCGCATTGTGATTGTCATTAGCTGTTACTAGAGGGTTATTTTAAAATTTTTACTATGGAATATGCTTAGCTGTTGTCAAAGTCTTTTATGATTTCATAATCGAAATAAAGACTTTTTGAATTGAATTGTTGCACTCTCTGGAGTGGGAATAGTAAATGTTACCCTGCCTCTATCCAACGCTTTCCCTACTGTTGCACTCTCTGGAGTGGGAATAGTAATTTGTACCCTCCCACTATCCAACGCTTTCCCTACTGTTGCTCTCTCTGGATTGGGAATAGTAATGTTTACTCCTACGCTAGCCAACGCTTTCCCTACTGTTACACTGTCTGGAGTGGGAAAGGTAATTTTTAACCCTATGCTATCCAACGCTTTCCCTACTGTTGCACTCTCTGGAGTGAGAATAGTAATTTTTACCCTCCCGCTATCCAATGCTTTCCCTACTGTTGCACTCACTGGAGTGGGAATAGTAATTTTTACCCCTACGCTATCCAATGCTTTCCCTACTTTTGCACTCTCTGGAGTGAGAATAGTAATTTTGACTTTCCCGCTATCCAACGCTTTCCCAACTGTTGAACTCATGGAAGTGGGAATAGTAATTTGTACACCTACACTATCCAACGCTTTCCCTACTGTTGCACTCTCTGGAGTGGGAATAGTAATTTCTAACCCTACGCTATCCAACACTTTCCCTACTGTTGCATTCTCTGGAGTGGGAATAGTAATTTTTACCCCTACGCTATCCAACGCTTTCCCTACTGTTGCACTCTCTGGAGTTGGAATAGTAATTTTTACCCTCCCGCTATCCAACGCTTTCCCTACTGTTGTACTCACTGCAATGGGAATAGTCATTTTTACCCCTACACTATCCAACGTTTTCCCTACTGTTGCACTCTCTGGAGTGGAAATAGGAATTTCTACCCCTACACTATCCAACGCTTCCCCTACTGTTACATTCTCTGGAGTGGGAATAGTAATTTTTACCCCTACGCTATCCAACGCTTTCCCTACTGTTGCACTCTCTGGAGTGGGAATAGTAATTTTTACCCTCCCGCTATCCAATGCTTTCCCTACTGTTGCACTCACCGGAGTGGAAATAGTAATTTTTACGCCTACGCTATCCAATCCTTTCCCTACTTTTGCACTCTCTGGAGTGAGAATAGTAATTTTTACCCTCCCGCTATCCAACGCTTTCCCTACTGTTGCACTCACAGAAGTGGGAGTAGTAATTTGTACCCCTACGCTATCCAACACTTTCCCTTCTGTTGCACTCTCTGGAGTGGGAATAGTTATGTTTAGCCCTACGCTATCCAACGCTTTCCCTACTGTTGCACTCTCTGGAGTGGGAATAGTAATTTTTAACCCTACTCTATCCAACGCTTTCCCTACTGTTGCATTCTCTGGAGTGGGAATAGTAATTTTTACCCCTATGCTATCCAAAGCTTTCCCTACTGTTGCACTCTCTGGAGTGGGAATAGTAATTTTTACCCTCCCGCTATCCAATGCTTTCCCTACTGTTGCACTCACTGGCGTGGGAATAGTAATTTTTACCCCTACGCTATCCAATGCTTTCCCTACTTTTGCACTCTCTGGAGTGAGAATAGTCATTTTTACCCTCCGGCTATACAACGCTTTCCCTACTGTTGCACTCACAGGAGTGGGAATAGTAATTTCTACCCCTACGCTATCCAACGCTTTCTCTACTGTTGCACTCTCTGGAGTGGGAATAGTAATGTTTACCCCTACGCTATCCATTGCTTTTCCTACTGTTGCACTCTCTGGAGTGGGAATAGTACCTTTTAACCCTACGCTATCCAATGCTTTCACTCCTATTGCACTCTCTGGAGTGGGAATAGTAATTTTTACCCTCCCGCTATCCAATGCTTTCCCTACTGTTGCACTCACTGGAATGGGAATAGTAATTTTTACCCCTACGCTGTCCAACGCTTTCCCTACTTTTACACTCTCTGGAGTGAGAATAGTAATTTTTACCCTCCCGCTATCCAACGCTTTTCCTACTGTTGCACTCACAGGAGTGGGAGTAGTAATTTGTACCCCTACGCTATCCTACCCTTTCCCTACTGTTGCACTCTCTGGAGTGGGAATAGTAATGTTTACCCCTGCTCTATCCAGCGATTTCCCTACTGTTGCACTCTCCGGAGTGGGAATAGTAATTTTTAACCCTATGTTATCCAACGCTTTCCCTACTGTTGCATTCTCTGGAGTGGGAATAGTGATTTTTACCCCTACGCTATCCAACGCTTTCCCTACTGTTGCATTCTCTGGAGTGGGAATAGTAATTTTTACCCCTACGCTATCCAAAGCTTTCCCTACTGTTGCACTCTCTGGAGTGGGAATAGTAATTTTTACCCTCCCGCTATCCAATGCTTTCCCTACTGTTGCACTCACTGGCGTGGGAATAGTAATTTTTACCCCTACGCTATCCAATGCTTTCCCTACTTTTGCACTCTCTGGAGTGAGAATAGTCATTTTTACCCTCCGGCTATACAACGCTTTCCCTACTGTTGCACTCACAGGAGTGGGAATAGTAATTTCTACCCCTACGCTATCCAACGCTTTCTCTACTGTTGCACTCTCTGGAGTGGGAATAGTAATGTTTACCCCTACGCTATCCATTGCTTTTCCTACTAGTGCACTCTCTGGAGTGGGAATAGTACCTTTTAACCCTACGCTATCCAATGCTTTCACTCCTATTGCACTCTCTGGAGTGGGAATAGTAATTTTTACCCTCCCGCTATCCAATGCTTTCCCTACTGTTGCACTCACTGGAATGGGAATAGTAATTTTTACCCCTACGCTGTCCAACGCTTTCCCTACTTTTACACTCTCTGGAGTGAGAATAGTAATTTTTACCCTCCCGCTATCCAACGCTTTTCCTACTGTTGCACTCACAGGAGTGGGAGTAGTAATTTGTACCCCTACGCTATCCTACCCTTTCCCTACTGTTGCACTCTCTGGAGTGGGAATAGTAATGTTTACCCCTGCTCTATCCAGCGATTTCCCTACTGTTGCCCTCTCCGGAGTGGGAATAGTAATTTTTAACCCTATGTTATCCAACGCTTTCCCTACTGTTGCATTCTCTGGAGTGGGAATAGTGATTTTTACCCCTACGCTATCCAACGCTTTCCCTACTGTTGCACTCTCTGGAGTGGGAATAGTAATTTTTACCCTCCCGCTATCCAATGCTTTCCCTACTGTTGCACTCACTGGAGTGGGAATAGTAATTTTTACCCCTACGCTATCCAATGCTTTCCCTACTTTTGCACTCTCTGGAGTGAGAATAGTAATTTTTACTCTCCCACTATCCAACGCTTTCCCTACTGTTGCACTCACAGGAGTGGGAATTGTAATTTGTACCCCTACACTATCCAACACTTTCCCTACTGTTGCACACTCTGGAGTGGGAATAGTAATTTTTAATCCTATGCTATCCAACACTTTCCCTACTGTTGCATTCTCTGGAGTGGGAATAGTAATTTTTACCCCTACGCTATCAAACGCTTTCCCTACTGTTGCACTCTCTGGAGTGGGAATAGTAATTTTTACCCTCCCGCTATCCAATGCTTGCCCTACTGTTGCACTCACTGGAGTGGGAATAGTAATTTTTACCCCTATACTGCTTGTCGCCTTCCGGGCTTTCAATAGCTCCGGCCCATTATACCTTACCAAGCGCTTCCCCCACTACAACCCGTCCAGATCTCTGCGTTCCTCCCATGACAATCTCACCCTCTCTGCCAGGTTCAATATGAAGACAAAAGGTGGCAAAACCTTACACCACCTGGCCACTAAAGCCTGGAACCTCATACCCAAAAATCTGAGATTCCAAACCCAAGAAAAACCATTTAGAAAATTGCTAAAAACCTGGATCTATAGCCTTAAGGATGACTACATCAAGGCCGCTATATAACTCCTCACCCTCTAGGAAATGATCTGATCCTCTACCTGGAAATTTAGCGCCATGATGCTCCTTCCGGAGCGACCGCCGCGCTCTACAAATACCATAACAAATTCACAAATTCACAAATTCACTATCCAACGCTTTCCCTACTTTTGCACTCACTGGAGTGGTAATAGTTAATTTTACCCTCCGGCTATACTACAGTAAAAATATTTCATATTTTTTATTAACATTACATTAATATATATATATATGTATTTAAAAAATTGTATGTTTATTTTTTTTACTTACATTAATTATTTATACATTTTAAGGTTATTTAAGTATTTTTAAGTATGTTTTAGTTAATTATATTAATTATTTTATTAATTTTAAATTACTTTAAAAATATATATATATTTTGACTAACTTTATTTTTTTTACGATATTTTTGATTCGATATTTTTGTACTTACCTGTTTGTAGATAGGACTTCGATATATTTGCATTCTATATTTTGTCATCAATATTTTTGTAATTCTATATTTTTGTATTCAATATTAGGTCAGTGATTCCCTGGGCACACGTTGAAAAAAAATTAAAGAGTGTCAATCCACAAGAATTGAATTGTAAGTGAAATAACAGTAAGGGTCTACACCAGTAGATACTTTTTTTCCCAATTGTATTAATAACCAGCCGACACGTGTTTCCTCACCTGGGTATTTACCCGTGACTCTTCAGGGCTGAATGGAGATTCAAAAAGAGATTGCAGCATCACTGGATCGGTGATAGTTCCAACCTGGTCAGAACGGGTAAGGGTAAACAGAATAGATAGCGGCGTGCAGGTAGAGTGAAAGGGGAGGACTAGTAGGTCCCTTCCCCCGGGCTTCAGCATCCAAAAGACGGGCGCCGAAGTGCACTATCAGAATACGTCTTGCTTTCCTGTTGCACAAGGTTATTGCTTTAAGATTCTGACGTCGTTTTTAATTTTGACACTAATTGGAGATTGGATTGCATGTTAAAATAAGTGAGTCACCATATAAGAATTTCCGGATTTACAGCGAGGCAAGACCACATGTTCGTAAATCTTTTTTTCTCCATTAACACTTATAGTTGTGGCCCATATTGGCGCCTCTTCTCCCAGTCCAGAGATGTACTGCAAGAGGTAGGCCACTGGGAAAACATGCACAACCTCCCTTCAGGTAAATTCATAATTTCCTTAATCTCAATACCACCTCCTCTCCCTCTGGCGTACATGGATTCTGAAAGGTATTTTCTGCTTTTGGAAGATGTGTTCCTGCTGCTGCTTTTGAATGCATAATGTTAATTAGCAATGCCAGGCAAGATATATATCCGTCTGATGCATTAGAAATGTACAGACCAACTTTACATTTGCATTTACATTTGTAATGTGGTGCTTTTAAATGTGTCAGGTTCCTTCCGAGTGTAGCATAGCAGTATATAACCTTGCTTTAGGACATTCACTCTGAGTATTTTTTTTTAAATCCTGTCCTCAGTTATTTAACAAGACATGTTTGCTCACAAACAGCAGCTGCATTCTTGTGTAGTGTCTAAGTGCTAGTGCCTGCCCCTGCTTTCTCAAATTTACCCTAAAATATGTAAAAGTGAATGTAACTGTTTATAATGTAAATACCTGTTTTAAGCAGAGTCCTATTGGTAAATTAAGAGTGAGTTGAGCGGAAAATCAATTTTTTTAGAGAAACATGGAAAAATAAACCAGTTTATTTAATGGCACCCCAGTTTGGAAAGATTATTACATAAAGCCCAATTTTATATGGCAAGTTTGACACCCACGAGATGGTTCAGTAGCTCTCTCTGGTGTATCCATTTAGGGAGTTATTAGGTCTTTCTGGTCCTCAATGTTTAGTACCCAAGTTCAAAAAGTTCAGGAACACCTAGGCTTCAACCAAATACAGTGTTTCCACTTCCTGATCACCTTTTTTTAGGCGTTAACATTAGAAGCAGTGAGGCAGGATACTGGCATACTTACGGTTCAATGAGTTAAGCGCCGCCGCCCACATCCGGTGTGACTCTCTGTTCCCATACCTTGTGTGTCAAGCAGTTTGGTGCTTACTTTCCCTCCATGTTAAAGAACAGTATATGCTTCAGCACCCACGCTAATGCGAGACTGATTGGCATTGCCAATGCTTGTTTGAGATGCCGTGCACCCCACTAATTAGTGCCTAGTGCTTGTGAGGATTCGGTCACTTTTCTTTTAACAACTTGTGCACATAGAAGGAAATTAGGAAGAGGTGAAACGATCTGCGGTGCAAGGTGCATTCCCTGGCCTCCAAGAATCACCTGGAGGCTAACAGGACTGTGGGTGGTACTCTCAGGCACCCCTTGCAACACATGCCCTGCAAGGATAAGGGCTTGCAGACCATATATACTGACGACTTGACAGGAATACCAGGTGGAGTGGAGTCTGGTATGTTACACTTTACAAACTTTCACTAAATCTAAATGTCCTGTTTACGTTGAAGTTAGCTGTTGTTAATGTGTTCTGAAGATATTTTCGTAACATAGAGACCTCAAACTATCAGTTTCTGATAATTGAGATTGTTTGTGGGAATGTATTGGGTTGTATCTAAGATTACAGGTGTCAATCTCCAATACATGTCATATGATTGTATGGTGCCTGTAGGTCTTATGACACCAAATATCTTATCACCCATATGTGTGTCATATTGTAAGTGTCGGACCCATTTCCACTGCATAGTTTCCACAGGTATGTTACACTAACCATTTTGAAAGTTTGGAGAAGTTTTCTTTGAAATAACTACAACTACCATGATGCCCTGTTTCTGTTTTCTCGAAAGAATATTGCTATGTTATATTGCTCATTCTTTCTTGTTTAACAGATTTCAACATATAGTAAAGTGTCATGTAGTGACCAATCCCTGTTCAATACTCTAGTAGTTTGTGTTGTTTTCTGCATGTTGTCCCATTCTCCTCAAACAATTGAATTGATAACATGAATTTCACAAATCAAACTATGTTAACAAAAAAATGGTAATGTATGTAAATTACTATGCTGAATATAAGTGGTACAAAAATTGACTCTGCACTGTTCACATGATGACTAATGCCAAACATCCATCCAGCTGGTGGAAATGTCTGTTATGAAGTCAGCTAGGCATTGGAATTTTCAATAACACATTTCACCTCTCCACTGTGTTGGGCTGAATAGCTTGGAGATGCTATGTATACTTCCTAATGACTTCATGAAAATTTCAGGACATCTTGTTACCTTCTTGTTTGAAGCTGCACTGTTTGAAATTGGAAAAAGTAAGGGTAATATGTGCAAGAAAATTGAAAGCTATCATAATAATTTCTACCTATTTTGTGTTCTAGATATCTACATTGTTTGTCTCAAAAGATTTTAATGTATAATCACAGATGTTTTTTTTTTTAAAATGGTTCTCAATAGGTCTAGCATGCAGAGCACATGGCCACAAATCTGCCAGTCAAGAGACCTCCACTTCAGCCCAGGATCAAGTCATTAGTGAGGACAACACTCATGGTAATCTGGAGGATGACAAGGAGTCTGGTCAATCTGGTCACTATGGGAAGACGGCTCCAGCGACACTCACTGCACCCACATTGACACCTCCCACCCCAGCTGTAACACCGCAGCAAACTGAAGACTACATATCTTGTGTTCCTGCCACTGTGACACCAATTGTGTGCCCCCAGTCCTGGATGATGATGAGACCACAGCACTACCAGCTTATCCAGGAACCAGTTGAATGGGGCACATAGTGAGGCCATTGGGGTCCCTGTCACCCAGACCACCATCAACCACGTCTTGGGAGCCTACATCAGTCCAAAGACATGATGGGCGAGATATTAATCGAGCTTCAGGAGATGAAGCAGTTGCACAAGGAGCTCAATCATCAGACGGAGGCTCACAATTCCAACATGGGCTCCCTGACAGAGGTGCTGCTGGATACACATATGATTACAAAAAGGGGGTGGTGATGGACAGAGTATCTGAGTTAATCAGAACACTCCTACCCAGTCAACAGATCAGGGCTTGATCCATCGCCGTTTTTTAGCTCACTGCACCATCCCAGTTCAGAACCTGGCTATATGCAAATTAGTCTGTCCCTGGCCCAGTGCATCATGGGAACAGGGCAGACCAAACTACCAAGCCAATTCTTCACTGGAAAGGAAACAAGCTTCCGGGGACCGGTTTCTGGCATTACAGCCGTCTTCGGCCCGGCTTGCTTGAATCCTGATGGTGCAATGAGCAAGGGACTCATGTCTGAGCATACCCTTCCACACTCATGGTGGCCAAAATAATTACAAAAAGGGGGTGGTGATGGACAGAGTATCTGAGTTAATCAGAACACTCCTACCCAGTCAACAGATCAGGGCTTGATCCATCGCCGTTTTTTAGCTCACTGCACCATCCCAGTTCAGAACCTGGCTATATGCAAATTAGTCTGTCCCTGGCCCAGTGCATCATGGGAACAGGGCAGACCAAACTACCAAGCCAATTCTTCACTGGAAAGGAAACAAGCTTCCGGGGATCGGTTTCTGGCATTACAGCCGTCTTCGGCCCGGCTTGCTTGAATCCTGATGGTGCAATGAGCAAGGGACTCATGTCTGAGCATACCCTTCCACACTCATGGTGGCCAAAATAATTACAAAAAGGGGGTGGTGATGGACAGAGTATCTGAGTTAATCAGAACACTCCTACCCAGTCAACAGATCAGGGCTTGATCCATCGCCGTTTTTTAGCTCACTGCACCATCCCAGTTCAGAACCTGGCTATATGCAAATTAGTCTGTCCCTGGCCCAGTGCATCATGGTAACAGGGCAGACCAAACTACCAAGCCAATTCTTCACTGGAAAGGAAACAAGCTTCCGGGGACCGGTTTCTGGCATTAAAGCCGTCTTCGGCCCGGCTTGCTTGAATCCTGATGGTGGAATGAGCAAGGGACTCATGTCTGAGCATACCCTTCCACACTCATGGTGGCCAAAATAATTACAAAAAGGGGGTGGTGATGGACAGAGTATCTGAGTTAATCAGAACACTCCTACCCAGTCAACAGATCAGGGCTTGATCCATCGCCGTTTTTTAGCTCACTGCACCATCCCAGTTCAGAACCTGGCTATATGCAAATGAGTCTGTCCCTGGCCCAGTGCATCATGGGAACAGGGCAGACCAAACTACCAAGCCAATTCTTCACTGGAAAGGAAACAAGCTTCCGGGGACCGGTTTCTGGCATTATAGCCGTCTTCGGCCCGGCTTGCTTGAATCCTGATGGTGCAATGAGCAAGGGACTCATGTCTGAGCATACCCTTCCACACTCATGGTGGCCAAAATAATTACAAAAAGGGGGTGGTGATGGACAGAGTATCTGAGTTAATCAGAACACTCCTACCCAGTCAACAGATCAGGGCTTGATCCATCGCCGTTTTTTAGCTCACTGCACCATCCCAGTTCAGAACCTGGCTATATGCAAATTAGTCTGTCCCTGGCCCAGTGCATCATGGGAACAGGGCAGACCAAACTACCAAGCCAATTCTTCACTGGAAAGGAAACAAGCTTCCGGGGACCGGTTTCTGGCATTACAGCCGTCTTCGGCCCGGCTTGCTTGAATCCTGATGGTGCAATGAGCAAGGGACTCATGTCTGAGCATACCCTTCCACACTCATGGTGGCCAAAATAATTACAAAAAGGGGGTGGTGATGGACAGAGTATCTGAGTTAATCAGAACACTCCTACCCAGTCAACAGATCAGGGCTTGATCCATCGCCGTTTTTTAGCACACTGCACCATCCCAGTTCAGAACTTGGCTATATGCAAATTAGTCTGTCCCTGGCCCAGTGCATCATGGGAACAGGGCAGACCAAACTACCAAGCCAATTCTTCACTGGAAAGGAAACAAGCTTCCGGGGACCGGTTTCTGGCATTACAGCCGTCTTCAGCCCGGCTTGCTTGAATCCTGATGGTGCAATGAGCAAGGGACTCATGTCTGAGCATACCCTTCCACACTCATGGTGGCCAAAATAATTACAAAAAGGGGGTGGTGATGGACAGAGTATCTGAGTTAATCAGAACACTCCTACCCAGTCAACAGATCAGGGCTTGATCCATCGCCATTTTTTAGCTCACTGCACCATCCCAGTTCAGAACCTGGCTATATGCAAATTAGTCTGTCCCTGGCCCAGTGCATCATGGGAACAGGGCAGACCAAACTACCAAGCCAATTCTTCACTGGAAAGGAAACAAGCTTCCGGGGACCGGTTTCTGGCATTACAGCCGTCTTCGGCCCGGCTTGCTTGAATCCTGATGGTGCAATGAGCAAGGGACTCATGTCTGAGCATACCCTTCCACACTCATGGTGGCCAAAATAATTACAAAAAGGGGGTGGTGATGGACAGAGTATCTGAGTTAATCAGAACACTCCTACCCATTCAACAGATCAGGGCTTGATCCATCGCCGTTTTTTAGCTCACTGCACCATCCCAGTTCAGAACCTGGCTATATGCAAATTAGTCTGTCCCTGGCCCAGTGCATCATGGGAACAGGGCAGACCAAACTACCAAGCCAATTCTTCACTGGAAAGGAAACAAGCTTCCGGGGACCGGTTTCTGGCATTACAGCCGTCTTCGGCCCGGCTTGCTTGAATCCTGATGGTGCAATGAGCAAGGGACTCATGTCTGAGCATACCCTTCCACACTCATGGTGGCCAAAATATTTACAAAAAGGGGGTGGTGATGGACAGAGTATCTGAGTTAATCAGAACACTCCTACCCAGTCAACAGATCAGGGCTTGATCCATCGCCGTTTGTTAGCTCACTGCACCATCCCAGTTCAGAACCTGGCTATATGCAAATTAGTCTGTCCCTGGCCCAGTGCATCATGGGAACAGGGCAGACCAAACTACCAAGCCAATTCTTCACTGGAAAGGAAACAAGCTTCCGGGGATCGGTTTCTGGCATTACAGCCGTCTTCGGCCCGGCTTGCTTGAATCCTGATGGTGCAATGAGCAAGGGACTCATGTCTGAGCATACCCTTCCACACTCATGGTGGCCAAAATAATTACAAAAAGGGGGTGGTGATGGACAGAGTATCTGAGTTAATCAGAACACTCCTACCCAGTCAACAGATCAGGGCTTGATCCATCGCCGTTTTTTAGCTCACTGCACCATCCCAGTTCAGAACCTGGCTATATGCAAATTAGTCTGTCCCTGGCCCAGTGCATCATGGTAACAGGGCAGACCAAACTACCAAGCCAATTCTTCACTGGAAAGGAAACAAGCTTCCGGGGACCGGTTTCTGGCATTATAGCCGTCTTCGGCCCGGCTTGCTTGAATCCTGATGGTGCAATGAGCAAGGGACTCATGTCTGAGCATACCCTTCCACACTCATGGTGGCCAAAATAATTACAAAAAGGGGGTGGTGATGGACAGAGTATCTGAGTTAATCAGAACACTCCTACCCAGTCAACAGATCAGGGCTTGATCCATCGCCGTTTTTTAGCTCACTGCACCATCCCAGTTCAGAACCTGGCTATATGCAAATTAGTCTGTCCCTGGCCCAGTGCATCATGGGAACAGGGCAGACCAAACTACCAAGCCAATTCTTCACTGGAAAGGAAACAAGCTTCCGGGGACCGGTTTCTGGCATTACAGCCGTCTTCGGCCCGGCTTGCTTGAATCCTGATGGTGCAATGAGCAAGGGACTCATGTCTGAGCATACCCTTCCACACTCATGGTGGCCAAAATAATTACAAAAAGGGGGTGGTGATGGACAGAGTATCTGAGTTAATCAGAACACTCCTACCCAGTCAACAGATCAGGGCTTGATCCATCGCCGTTTTTTAGCTCACTGCACCATCCCAGTTCAGAACCTGGCTATATGCAAATTAGTCTGTCCCTGGCCCAGTGCATCATGGGAACAGAGCAGACCAAACTACCAAGCCAATTCTTCACTGGAAAGGAAACAAGCTTCCGGGGACCGGTTTCTGGCATTACAGCCGTCTTCGGCCCGGCTTGCTTGAATCCTGATGGTGCAATGAGCAAGGGACTCATGTCTGAGCATACCCTTCCACACTCATGGTGGCCAAAATAATTACAAAAAGGGGGTGGTGATGGACAGAGTATCTGAGTTAATCAGAACACTCCTACCCAGTCAACAGATCAGGGCTTGATCCATCGCCGTTTATTAGCTCACTGCACCATCCCAGTTCAGAACCTGGCTATATGCAAATTAGTCTGTCCCTGGCCCAGTGCATCATGGGAACAGGGCAGACCAAACTACCAAGCCAATTCTTCACTGGAAAGGAAACAAGCTTCCGGGGACCAGTTTCTGGCATTATAGCCGTCTTCGGCCCGGCTTGCTTGAATCCTGATGGTGCAATGAGCAAGGGACTCATGTCTGAGCATACCCTTCCACACTCATGGTGGCCAAAATAATTACAAAAAGGGGGTGGTGATGGACAGAGTATCTGAGTTAATCAGAACACTCCTACCCAGTCAACAGATCAGGGCTTGATCCATCGCCGTTTTTTAGCTCACTGCACCATCCCAGTTCAGAACCTGGCTATATGCAAATTAGTCTGTCCCTGGCCCAGTGCATCATGGGAACAGGGCAGACCAAACTACCAAGCCAATTCTTCACTGGAAAGGAAACAAGCTTCCGGGGACCGGTTTCTGGCATTACAGCCGTCTTCGGCCCGGATATATGCCAGAAACCGGTCCCCGGAAGCTTGTTTCCTTTCCAGTAAAGAATTGGCTTGCTCAGTTTGGTCTGCCCTGTTCCCATGATGCACTGGGCCAGGGACAGACTAATTTGCATATAGCCATTTTCTGAGCTGGGATGGTGCAGTGAGCTAAAAAACGGTGATGGATCAAGCCCTGATCTGTTGACTGGGTAGGAGTGTTCTGATTAACTCAGATACTCTGTCCATCACCACCCCCTTTTTGAATCGTTTTGGCCACCACAAGCGTGGAAGGGTATGCTCAGATGTGAGTCCCTTGCTCACTGCACCATCAGGATTCAAGCAAGCCGGGCCGAAGACGGCTGTAATGCCAGAAACCGGTCCCCGGAAGCTTGTTTCCTTTCCAGTAAAGAATTGGCTTGGTAGTTTGGTCTGCCCTGTTCCCATGATGCACTGGGCCAGGGACAGACTAATTTGCATATAGCCAGGTTCTGAGCTGGGATGGTGCAGTGAGCTAAAAAACGGTGATGGATCAAGCCCTGATCTGTTGACTGGGTAGGAGTGTTCTGATTAACTCAGATACTCTGTTCATCACCACCCCCTTTTTGAATCGTTTTGGCCACCACAAGCGTTGAAGGGTATGCTCAGATGTGAGTCCCTTGCTCACTGCACCATCAGGATTCAAGCAAGCCGGGCCGAAGACGGCTGTAATGCCAGAAACCGGTCCCCGGAAGCTTGTTTCCTTTCCAGTAAAGAATTGGCTTGGTAGTTTGGTCTGCCCTGTTCCCATGATGCACTGGGCCAGGGACAGACTAATTTGCATATAGCCAGGTTCTGAGCTGGGATGGTGCAGTGAGCTAAAAAACGGTGATGGATCAAGCCCTGATCTGTTGACTGGGTAGGAGTGTTCTGATTAACTCAGATATTCTGTCCATCACCACCCCCTTTTTGAATCGTTTTGGCCACCACAAGCGTGGAAGGGTATGCTCAGATGTGAGTCCCTTGCTCACTGCACCATCAGGACTCAAGCAAGCCGGGCCGAAGACGGCTGTAATGCCAGAAACCGGTCCCCGGAAGCTTGTTTCCTTTCCAGTAAAGAATTGGCTTGGTAGTTTGGTCTGCCCTGTTCCCATGATGCACTGGGCCAGGGACAGACTAATTTGCATATAGAAAGGTTCTGAGCTGGGATGGTGCAGTGAGCTAAAAAACGGTGATGGATCAAGCCCTGATCTGTTGACTGGGTAGGAGTGTTCTGATTAACTCAGATACTCTGTCCATCACCACCCCCTTTTTGAATCGTTTTGGCCACCACAAGCGTGGAAGGGTATGCTCAGATGTGAGTCCCTTGCTCACTGCACCATCAGGATTCAAGCAAGCCGGGCCTAAGACGGCTGTAATGCCAGAAACCGGTCCCCGGAAGCTTGTTTCCTTTCCAGTAAAGAATTGGCTTGGTAGTTTGGTCTGCCCTGTTCCCATGATGCACTGGGCCAGGGACAGACTAATTTGCATATAGCCAGGTTCTGACCTGGGATGGTGCAGTGAGCTAAAAACGGTGATGGATCAAGCCCTGATCTCTTGACTGTGTAGGAGTGTTCTGATTAACTCAGATACTCTGTCCATCACCACCCCCCTTTTTGAATCGTTTTGGCCACCACAAGCGTGGAAGGGTATGCTCAGATGTGATTCCCTTGCTCACTGCACCATCACGATTCAAGCAAGCCGGGCCGAAGACGGCTGTAATGCCAGAAACCGGTCCCCGGAAGCTTGTTTCCTTTCCAGTAAAGAATTGGCTTGGTAGTTTGGTCTGCCCTGTTCCCATGATGCACTGGGCCAGGGACAGACTAATTTGCATATAGCCAGGTTCTGAGCTGGGATGGTGCAGTGAGCTAAAAAACGGTGATGGATCAAGCCCTGATCTGTTGACTGGGTAGGAGTGTTCTGATTAACTCAGATACTCTGTTCATCACCACCCCCTTTTTGAATCGTTTTGGCCACCACAAGCGTTGAAGGGTATGCTCAGATGTGAGTCCCTTGCTCACTGCACCATCAGGATTCAAGCAAGCCGGGCCGAAGACGGCTGTAATGCCAGAAACCGGTCCCCGGAAGCTTGTTTCCTTTCCAGTAAAGAATTGGCTTGGTAGTTTGGTCTGCCCTGTTCCCATGATGCACTGGGCCAGGGACAGACTAATTTGCATATAGCCAGGTTCTGAGCTGGGATGGTGCAGTGAGCTAAAAAACGGTGATGGATCAAGCCCTGATCTGTTGACTGGGTAGGAGTGTTCTGATTAACTCAGATATTCTGTCCATCACCACCCCCTTTTTGAATCGTTTTGGCCACCACAAGCGTGGAAGGGTATGCTCAGATGTGAGTCCCTTGCTCACTGCACCATCAGGACTCAAGCAAGCCGGGCCGAAGACGGCTGTAATGCCAGAAACCGGTCCCCGGAAGCTTGTTTCCTTTCCAGTAAAGAATTGGCTTGGTAGTTTGGTCTGCCCTGTTCCCATGATGCACTGGGCCAGGGACAGACTAATTTGCATATAGCCAGGTTCTGAGCTGGGATGGTGCAGTGAGCTAAAAAACGGTGATGGATCAAGCCCTGATCTGTTGACTGGGTAGGAGTGTTCTGATTAACTCAGATACTCTGTCCATCACCACCCCCTTTTTGAATCGTTTTGGCCACCACAAGCGTGGAAGGGTATGCTCAGATGTGATTCCCTTGCTCACTGCACCATCAGGATTCAAGCAAGCCGGGCCTAAGACGGCTGTAATGCCAGAAACTGGTCCCCGGAAGCTTGTTTCCTTTCCAGTAAAGAATTGGCTTGGTAGTTTGGTCTGCCCTGTTCCCATGATGCACTGGGCCAGGGACAGACTAATTTGCATATAGCCAGGTTCTGAGCTGGGATGGTGCAGTGAGCTAAAAAACGGTGATGGATCAAGCCCTGATCTGTTGACTGGGTAGGAGTGTTCTGATTAACTCAGATACTCTGTCCATCACCACCCCCTTTTTGAATCGTTTTGGCCACCACAAGCGTGGAAGAGTATGCTCAGATGTGAGTCCCTTGCTCACTGCACCATCAGGATTCAAGCAAGCCGGGCCTAAGACGGCTGTAATGCCAGAAACCGGTCCCCGGAAGCTTGTTTCCTTTCCAGTAAAGAATTGGCTTGGTAGTTTGGTCTGCCCTGTTCCCATGATGCACTGGGCCAGGGACAGACTAATTTGCATATAGCCAGGTTCTGAGCTGGGATGGTGCAGTGAGCTAAAAAACGGTGATGGATCAAGCCCTGATCTGTTGACTGGGTAGGAGTGTTCTGATTAACTCAGATACTCTGTCCATCACCACCCCCTTTTTGAATCGTTTTGGCCACCACAAGCGTGGAAGGGTATGCTCAGATGTGAGTCCCTTGCTCACTGCACCATCAGGATTCAAGCAAGCCGGGCCGAAGACGGCTGTAATGCCAGAAACCGGTCCCCGGAAGCTTGTTTCCTTTCCAGTAAAGAATTGGCTTGGTAGTTTGGTCTGCCCTGTTCCCATGATGCACTGGGCCAGGGACAGACTAATTTGCATATAGCCAGGTTTTGAGCTGGGATGGTGCAGTGAGCTAAAAAACGGTGATGGATCAAGCCCTGATCTGTTGACTGGGTAGGAGTGTTCTGATTAACTCAGATACTCTGTCCATCACCACCCCCTTTTTGAATCGTTTTGGCCACCACAAGCGTGGAAGGGTATGCTCAGATGTGAGTCCCTTGCTCACTGCACCATCAGGATTCAAGCAAGCCGGGCCGAAGACGGCTGTAATGCCAGAAACCGGTCCCCGGAAGCTTGTTTCCTTTCCAGTAAAGAATTGGCTTGGTAGTTTGGTCTGCCCTGTTCCCATGATGCACTGGGCCATGGACAGACTAATTTGCATATAGCCAGGTTCTGAGCTGGGATGGTGCAGTGAGCTAAAAAACGGTGATGGATCAAGCCCTGATCTGTTGACTGGGTAGGAGTGTTCTGATTAACTCAGATACTCTGTCCATCACCACCCCCTTTTTGAATCGGATACACATATCTGCAGGCCTTTCTCAGCACCACGTACCCCTTCCTGTGGCCCTACAACATCTGGCCTGTCTTTATCTGCCACAACCACCTCAGGTCCTGCAACTGTGGATCCCCCTCCACTCGCAGGAGGTGACATCCACCCAGATTACAAGAAGAGGAGGAAGGCAAGACCTCTGCCACCACCATCAAGAAACCCTAATTCCTACAGTGTGTGCCTAATATTCACTCTGTGGACTATGTCTGGATGCACTTTCCATTCTGATGCCAGTAATGTTTTGGAAATTGCACTTCAACCAATTTTGGGGTCCCAAATATAGTTTCATTCACCATGACTGATTTCTTCACTTTTTGATGGCCTTTTGTTTTTTCCACCCTCTTTAATTTATCATATTTAGTACAATACATTTTCAAATCAAAAACCCATAGACGGGTGCTGTATATCTCAACTCTATCAATAAATTTGTTTCCTTCCATCATGGGTTGACAATGTGAAAAATGTAAAGATTGTGTAAATATACATAATTTGCAAGTAGGTAATGTTAACTTATGATCAACAATTGCAATGGTAGGGGGGCATGGCTAAGCGCCAAGAAAGATTGCCGCAAGTTAAAGCAGCTCCGACAAGACATCGCCTGATCCCCCAATTATCTGACCAAGTGATCAAGAATCCGGAGAGCCAGAATCAACAATCGAACCCACTCGCTGTGATTCGGCCACTGCAGAATCGCACTTTCCCAGTGGAGGGCCAGAACCAGAGCGGTCGAAGACAGCAACCTAACAAGAGTGAAAAGCTGGGGACTTGCGTAATTTGACTGGCTGGAGACTGAGCAGAGACCTGGGAAGGTAGGTGAGAGAAGCAAACCACATAGTGAGAGAAGAGTGACTCACCCCCCACCCGATGGCCCCCCCCACTGCAGAGAAAAATCTGGGGTCCCAGAGAGAGCAGGACTGCCCCTGGTACAGAGCATCGGCAGACGGGGTGACGGTCACACAACTCAGAGATAATACGCCCAGAGGCCTTAATTAATATTCTGCATGCTGGCAGTTAACAAGGAAAGAGGCCACAGCACAGGTACTGAAGTCCTGAAGGGGGCACAGAGAGCAAATTGGTGGACCCACTTGAACTCACACACATACAGCAAGCATCGAGCTCCAGAGAGTGGAATAAAACATCCTAGGAGAGTCTGCAAGAGAAGCGCCTCAAACAAAGCTTGATAAATTCATGACAAATGATAACCAGATAGCTGAAAGAGTGGTACCATTTTCACCTGCTGAAGCTGCCCAGCCACAGCCAGAGGTCAATGACCCCTCCCTCAGGGACATCATGGAAGTGATGACGGCAGTACACACGTCCCTGGAGCACTGAATGGACACTATTAGTACTGAGGTCTCACTACTCAGAGTGGACCTGGATAAAATGAGAGATAAAGTCACCACTGTTGAGATGACTGAGCTCCAGGGAGATTTGAAAACCACACAGCAGCAAGAGAAAAAACTAAAAACCATCTGTCACAACCTGGAAGCAAAGCTAAATGACTACGAGGGAAGGTCGGGGCGCAACAATGTCTGGATAATCGGAGTGCAAGAGGACGCAGAGGGGCCAGCAACAGACCTTTTTGTGGAAGAACTCAAAACTAAACAACTGCAACAACCAGGCCTCCCCAAATTCTTCTCAGTGGAAAGGGCATACCATGTCCCAGGGGCAGGCTTAAACCTGGATCCCCACCGAGACCTATTTTGGCCCGCCTGTTTAATTTCCGCCACAGGTCCATTATCATGCAGACAGCAAGGAGTTGACCGCCGGTACACCACGAAAATAACACCATCATCTTCTATCCCGACTTTACCGTCTAAGTCCAAAGGCAGGGAAGATCTTTCAGAGAAGTCAAACAGTAACTGCCCAACCAGGGAATTAAGAACTCCATGCTCTTCCCAGCAAGATTGTGAATTGAGGCCAAAGTCAAAGCATGCTTATTCAAGAAGGCAGAAATGGCATGGGAGTGGCTAGAAGGGTGGACGGTGGTGATGGTGAGAGGCAGCAGCCCTAAGGACCAGCGTGAAAAATGAAGACAAAGATTGACAACATCAGGGGGGCGCTAGTTGGCGAAAATCCAAGATGGCCGCACACCTGTGAGGTTCAGGAAGCTTGGTGCGTTTATTCAACATTTATCCTAATTTCTACTATGGCGACATAAGTTCCACTGCTGCCTACTGGGTCCTGATTTAATCCGCTACTTCTGTGCCAAGAATTGTGCTTCCTGAGACATCCTTGCTCCGGTGGTGAGGGAGTGTTGCCTGCGGGAGCTACGGCGGGCGTACATGCTGGAGCCCTGACTCGGCTGCTGAGCTCAATCGAGATCTGCGGATTGCCATGTGGTGGTAGGCCCCAATAACATCGGCGGGTCTGGACCATGGCCCCATTGCCTCCGCTGCATACTTACCCTCATTCACTGACCTCCAATCTGCAATGGCTGCTGCTCCTTCCTGCTGTGGAAGACTAGACCCTTTCCGGAGAGACAGACCGCCGAGAAATGCAGTAGTCTGCAGCGTGATATTCTCACTGGCTTTTAAATCGCCTGGGAAGCCATATATCGTGCCTTGGATGTTCCCTGCTGGTTCCACTTTGTGCTGGTTGCAGCCCTGAGTGCCGGCGGGAGGACCGTGATGTGCGCGACTTCTTACGATCACACATTGCGGCTGTGAGGCAGGTTCCTGCTGTGCGGTCCTGGAGGGGGGCCTGCCAAGTGACTGTGGGCTCGTGCGGCGCTTACACTATCCTGCAGGCCCGAGTGTGACGAATCTGTGAGGCTGCCCACATCCCATCACATACACCTACTGGCTTAATACTATCCACATGGAGCTAGATTCTTTAAAAGTGCAGGCGCTTCCCAAGGCCCCCTACAGTAGAGGCTGTGCACCATGCTATAGACATACCCTCGTAACGAACTGCTGCTGACACGCACCCACCCACACCACCACAGCATCGCTAACTGGGCATATTCTTGACCTTTTTTGAGGTGTTTTATCACAGAATACGTGAATAAATATCCACTACTTGCCCTTTACACCGTGAAGCTGCGGTCAGAGGGCTCTCTGACTTTCGTAGCATTTTCAGCCTGCATAGCCATCCCTGGAGGCGCTCCCTCAAGAAAGCCTGTGCCCTAGGGGGAGACCGTGAGTTATCGGGCGACACCTTTTTTGAGGTGTTTTTTCAGAGAATACGGGAAGAAGTATCCGTTACTTGCTCTTCACACCATGAAGCTGCGGTCAGAGGGCTCTCTGACTTTCGTAGCATTTTCAGCCTGCATAGCAATGCATGGAGACGCTCCCTCAAGAAAGCCTCAGCCTTGGGGGGAAACCTTGAGTTATCAGGCGACAGCCCTCCAGTGCTCCCGGTCGCCTCTGGTCCATCTCAGCGCCACCGACCATCAGTACTTTCTTCAAGGTTAACTCGAGCTGTTGCAGACCTGTGTAGTCCAGCAGGCCCAAGACCTGAACCTCCCTGCCGCTACTTGGGTGATTGCTTCTTTCCACAGAGGAGCTGCTTACACGACAGACGGCGGCAATGGGGAAACCTGATGGCTGTCAGTCACGCTTAACCTTTGAATCTTAAAAAAACTGCGACAAGGTGAGCTTCTGTGGATTCTGAATCCGCAACTATGGACCATGCACCAACCACCTCGCAATCCTCTGGGGATGATGTAAAGCATTGCTTATAGCGGTGCAACATAGCCTGTCAGGTCTATCAGGAGAGATGGACACTATGAACAATCGGCTTTATTTTTTGGTGCAGAAAGTCGATAAACATGATGGGCAATTGAAGGAGGCTGGAAAACGCATATCTGACAATGAAGATGTTACAAATCGAATGCAGACACAAGTAGCTCCTTTGGCTAAACTTCTGAAAGTCATTGCGGCTCAGAATGAAGACATCGAAGCCAGGAGCCGGCGCAACAACATTTGCATCCTAGGTATTCCGAAGATGACGAATACGGGACGAATGGAAGACTACGTTGAGCGCCTCCTGAAGAGCTCCTTTGGGGAAGAATCCTTCTCGCCGCATTTGGTGGTTGGGCAAATTGCCCCCTCCAGGAGAAGCCCTGAGACCCATCATTGCGCCTCTTCTCAATTACCGGGACCGCGATGTGGCACTGCAGAAGGCCCTTGAATTGAAGACACTACAATTTGAGGGAATCACATATCCATTTACCCAGACTTTACATTAACAGGTCAGGAAGCCTGTCGGAAGTTCCTCAACGTAAAGCAAAAGCTTTGGAAGGCTCAGATCGACTATGCTCTCCTATACCCGGCGCGGCTCCGAATTACGTACAATGGGAAACACGTCTTCTGCATGAATCCACAACAGGTAGATGACTTTTTGAAAACCAACTTTAGACGCTCCCCACACCGTAACAGTGCTTCCTGATCGCCTTCTCATCTACGTGGCTGACTGAGCGCACGATGTCCACCTGATATGCGCTGTGTCTACTTGCATCGCCTCATGCTCACCGTGTACTAGGGCATTGTTAATAGCTACTTCGTCCCCGGTTGCGGAGGACTACGCATAACTGTGCCTTCTGCTATGTTGATCCCACTGTATAGACACATGAACAGATAAGTGTCCTTGGTATTTTTCTTTACCATTTGGGACCCAGATTGTATATCTATATTATTTGTCACATGTTAAGTAGATTTAAATGACACTCTGCCAAACACCCTTCCCCCCTGTGCCACTCTTACCCACTATAGGTTTACACCCAGGGATTGCACTGCAGATAGAGTTAGGCCCCGGGAAGGAAATACCACCCCCTGGCGCCACCCTATGGGAGTTCCCCTTTCCTACTGTTTTTTAATTCCTCTTTCTTATGTTTTTCATTGCTATGTGCCATCATCATTTCATTGGACCCGGTTGGTTGTAATGATTCAGCCGTCTCTGTTTCTTTTTTTAGGTGGGCTACTCTATACCAGCACGTTTGAGGTGTCATTGTGGGAGGGGGTGGTAAAGGATGTCCTGTGTTCCTGCGGGGACCGCTTGTTTCAATGTTTTATTAGGGCGGGAGGGTTTGGGGTAGGGATGTTCTTCAATACTCTCGTACATATTGGACAGCTAAGGCTAGACAGAGCCATCATTATGTGCATGGATACACTCATGTGCGACATGGGCAGCATCAACGTGTATCATGGCTAAAACTACAGAGATGACACAAACTGATCTTCCTTGTCTCAAACTGCTCACATGGAATGTCAGAGGACTTTGTGACCCTCACAAACACATCCAAATGGCCATGCATCAGGAAACACATATGGACCCTAGACATCCTCCTTTTTTCGGCACGAAATGGGCCTCTACATGTGTCTATTCGTCTTATTCCACCTACTCACGTGTACACTTATACTAATAAAGAAGAATACGCTATTCATAGTTGGGGGCACATATAGCTATGCCAATGGCCGAAGCTGTATACTCTAGGGTACGCTGGCTACGCAGTCTGTCACTCTTGTTTGCAGTTATGGTCCCAACACAGATGATCCCGAGAAAGAGGTTTTTCTAGAAACCAAGAGGTGCAGATTTTACCCACAACAATGAGAGAAGCATTGATTACGTCATTGCTGAAACCGTGCAAACCCGCAGACCAATGCGAATCTTATAGGGCGTTATCTCTCATAAATACTGACACCAGAATTCTGGCTAAACTACTGGCAAACCGTCTCAGTCTGTTGATGGACAAACTGGTGCTTCCTGACCAGTCTGGGTTTATCCCAGGGAGAGCCACATCCCATAATCTTAGAACGTTGTTTTCCATTCTGCAGGCAATTGACCCCAGGCTGAAAGTGGTGATAGTGTTCCTTGATGCCGCTAAGGCCTTTGATTCTGTGAAGTGGGACTACCTTTTTCTCATTTTGCAGAATATGGGACTTCCAAAGGGCTTCATTTCGTGGATTTGTCTACTGTACACTGCACCCACAGCAAAGGTCTTGATCAACGGCCATATATCCGCTTCGTTTTCCTTAACTCTCGGCACCTGTCAGGGATGTCCGCTATCTCCCTTCCTCTTCGCCTTAGTTATGGAACCCCTTGCAGCTAGACTTCTTCAACACTACAATCATATAGGCCTTAGGTGTTTGCTACGCCCGATACTCATCTCGATATATGCGGACGATATCACTCTCTATATCAAGGACCCATATCATAATCTTATTCCCTTGCTGCGGGAATTTGCCAAATTTTGGGGCCTATCAGATATTCATATCAACTGCTCCAAATCACAGGTATTCCCCCTGACTTACTCTGTTACTCCCTTCAATATGGACTATCCACTCAAATGGTGTGATACTGAGGTCAAATATTTAGGTATTCATATCACAACGGATTGGGAGGAGTTGATGAGAACAAATTATGTGTGTACAATGGAGCACATCACAAGCTGCATTACTCGGTGGATTGCCTTTACACTGACCATGGCGGGACGGGTGTCCCTTATAAAAATGGTGATCCTCCCCCAACTTCTATACCTTTTCCTTAACATTCCTTATGATCCCGGACGTCATTTTTTTGCACCATTGTGATCGGAGCTGATTCGCTTGGTTTGGAGTGGCATGCAGCCGTGTACACAATGGGACACATTACGGAGGCCCTACTCCCAAGGGGGCTTTGATATATCTAACTTCGAACTGTATTATCTTAGCGCACAAGCATACTTGGCGCATTTCTGGTTCCATCAACCCCGATACACCCCCCACGTGGCCGCTGAGCATTGGCTAGCTGACCCCATCCAACTTGCGGGTGTTCTCCTGGCTGGTACCTCTCTGAGGACACAATGTCCTTCCTCAGTAGACTGTACGCTTATGGCCTGGTCCCGTATCTGTGATCATATGCTTGCGCCTTGCTTATATTCTCCTCTTCTGCCACTCACTTATCATCCAGATATCTTGTTGTTACAGGGGAGACCTGTACATCAATGGGAAGTTTAATACGCTCCAACAACTATGTCCTGACCCACCTCCGTCCACTATGGACACATTTATTTATGCCCGCCTGCGTCACGGTATTCAAGCGAGCGCCCCTACACACCCTTCCGAGCCAGCGACACTGGTCCCTTTACACCATATTCTGCGGCACCCTCTACTTCACACCTAGTGCCTGCACTTTACCATATTCTATGTAGTGATGTTGAATAGCCTTCCTGTGCACTGCAAACTAAATGGGGATTGGAACTAGAACAGGACATCACTGACAAACAATAGATGTTTTGCTGTAAACAGATGGAACATATCTCCCCAAACAGCTGGCTTCGAATAATTCATTATAGGTTTTTCCATCGCAACTATCATACACCGGTTAAACTTCACAAATTTGGGTTACGAGATACTACTAGATGTGAAAGGTGTAACTGGAAGATGGCAGATTTTTTTCGCACCTAGCTTGGGATTGCCCAGACATACACGCTTATTGGAGCCATGTCCTTACAGCCCTTCATGCTATAACTGCCCTGCCCGTCCCAAGATCTCCACTTGTGGCCCTACTGGGGTATACTGAGAAAATCGTAGCCCAACATCGTAAATTTGTTTCCTTCAGCCTCCCCATTGCCCAGTGGTGAATAGCTTGTAGATGGGGAAGGGGAAGAGCGCCCAAATTTAAAGACTGGCTATCGGATATGATATTTTAGCATGATCAACTCTGCGCCTGTGCTGAAATGCTCCCACGGGCTTCCCGCTCCCATGATATTTGAGGCCTGCTACAGACATATTTATTGGAACACTCTGACAATGATGAGCATTTGTTTTAGTGCCTATTCCTGCTTCCCAAGTTTCATATTTGTATGTATATATTACCTCTCTTCCACATGACCAACATATGGAATCACTTTGGCCTCCTGCAATGAACTTGTGCCTGTTGTTCTGCAATTATTACAGTCTATGTCGCTGCATTGTTTTTGACTTATTTTGAATAATGGCCACTCCTCTGTAATCGTAAGATCATCCATGTAATTGCCTTTGATCTTTGATTCATGGCTTTTGTATATTCTGCCTTTATATGCGATATTTGATTTCCTTCTGTCCTAGCTGAGTGATCCTTGTGCTTGCTGTAATGTAGTGTATGTTCTTTATGAAAAACTAATAAATACATGTTTGAAAAAAAAAGACTGACAACATCAGGAGATCAGATGCTACAGGGAACCGGGTGAGACAATATTGAAGAAAAGGTACAATAAGTATGATTTATTTTACTCAAACACAACACCGCCGACACTGAAGAGCAAGCTTGTTTCAGGTGGGCCCCACAACGCAATAGGAAGAAATACATGGAATCACACACAGAGACATGGAAAGCTATCTTCCAAGGGGTTGCTATTAGCTGGTTCCCCAACGATATAGGGGATGGGTAGTGGACGCAGGGGAGTAGCCCCGGTCCCCCATGACACAGTTTGGGAAAGGAAGACAGGCACTCTGACTAGGTGGGGACTTGGGCAGTTTTAGATATGGATTTCAGGGAGAGGGGGGTTTCACAAGTTATACTGTGGTTATTTTCATGATAGGGAGGAAGCAGGAAGAGAAGGGAAGAACAGCTGCTCCCTGCTAGTTGAAAGGAATTTTCAGAGTTCAACAGGAGGAGTGAAATGTGCTGATTACACCATGCCTGGTATAGTATGAGATATCAAATGAGACACTCCACATGCCAAGCTGACCATACACGGATGCCCTTGGAGGGGGTGGTGGGAAAGCCACAATAGACAGGATGCATAGTGACAGGGGCCTGGGATTAAAACTCCTCTCCTGGAACGTAAATGATTTTGGGAGTTAGGCTTAAAAGAAGAATGGTACTCCATTAAGTCTAGCGTCACTCCCCTGATCGTGTTCTACTTCAGGAGACACACCTGATTGGCAACTCCTGATAGGCCCTTGACCAAATACAAACTGATCATGCATGTATGTTATGTTATATGTTATGTTATATTGATTTTTATAGCGCACAGCTGCCCCAGCAAAGGGGCGTCCCGGCGCTTTTGAACAGGCAGATAACAAACACAGCGCCGCACAGACTACGGGCAGGAGCAAGAAGTGAGAGAATTAAGAATCTTTAGGGAACAAATGCGTTTTGATGGCCCTCCTAAATGCAAGCAGATTTTCAAGTGCACGGATATGGGACGGAAGCGAATTCCAAAGTTTAGCCACCATGACCCGGAAGGACCGGCCTCCAGCTCTACACAACTTAAAATGAGGCACTGCCACCTAGTTTTGATCGGCGGATCTCAAGGCGCGAGAGGGAACATAAGGTATGAGCAGATCCTCAAGAATCTGAGGAGAGGACAACTTGAGGATCTTAAAGGACAGACACCGAGTTTTAAAATCGATCCTCTGCACCATAGGCAGCCAATGAAGAGACCGAATGGTTGCACTCGCAGAGCAGGACCTTGGAAGCCCCACCAGTGCTCTGGCCGCAGCATTTTGGATGCGCTGCCTCCGGGCGATTTCCGCCCGGTTCGCCCCTAACAGGAGCGGACTGGCGTAATCAAGCCGGGACAAAATGGTGGCCTGGAGAACGAAACTGCCTCGTAGAGGCGTCGAAGAACTTCAGAATGGGTCTGAGTCCTCGAAGGATCCCGAAGCAAGTGGCTGCAACTTTTTTAGTATGAGCGCAGAAAGTGAGGGCAGAGTCTAGCCAGACCCCTAAGTTTTTTACCTCCGATACCGGGGTAGGCGTAACACCTAACTCGGGGGGCCACCATTCATCACTCCACATGTCCCAATGTTTACCCACAACCAGTATCTCAGTCTTTTTAGCGTTCAACTGAAGGTAGTTGGCTGTCATCCAGTCAACCACTGCCAAGAGCCCTGCTCTGAACCAGGGGGCCTCAAGATCTGGCTTCCCACTCAGCACAACCACCAGCTGCGTATCGTCAGCGTAGGAAACGATGGTCATATCCCACTGCTTGGCGACCGCAGCCAACGGGTGAACATAAAGGTTGAAAAGTGTGGGACTTAAAGCCGACCCCTGAGGCACACCCAGTTCTAAAGGGTAGAAATTGGACTCAAAGGGCGGAGTGGCAACCCGGAATGAGCGATCAGTCAAGAAAGACTGGAACCATTTTAGTGCCAGGCCACAGACACCTGCTTCTCTGAGACGTTGCAGCAGTATCGGATGTAGGCTTCACCACCCGATCTATTGGGGAGGCGATACTACAGAGGAAAACCTTTTCCTTTGCCTTGAACCATACTTGGGTGGAGACTTTGGCCAGATATGCTCTATTGTCAGGGACATGGAATGGGAAGATGATAACCATAATGATGATTTCTGTTCCCTAGCACAACACACACAAACCTTGCAAGTAACCCTGGGTGTAAAACTCGACTCCGCTCGCCGAGTTTGTGGATTTTTAGTTTGTGTGCTCAAAATGTATTGTCGGGCATGCCGGAACGACTTACCGGGATGCCTGTGATCGCCGACAAGATTTTCTATCAGTTCATGAGCCACACGGTCTGGCTAGAGCGTGCGATCGTGAATACGTGATTCAGACGCGCCATCAGACTCCCAGCAGAAGTTTTGGGAAGATCGCAAATACGCAGAATTTGCAAACTAGAAAAGAATCTCTCTCAAGCAAAACCTTCTCGAAATTATGATTTGGATAAAAAAACTCCTCAAATTGACATTTGGATGTACTCTTGTGCAAGGCGTCCTTTTTCATTTTTACAATTTTTTTTAAGAGGAAGGAAGTGCCCCAGTATCTCCAACTTCCTATTCCTGTCCTGCAGGCTCCCCCCAGTGCTTTGCCCTTCTCCTGTTCACTTTTCATTTGGATTTGGAGCTGGAAGGATCCCTCTTTGTGTCTGCTGCATCATACATCATTAGATTTGAGGATTTTTGGACTTGAGATTTCACAAGTAAGTTATAAAATTGGTGTTATTTGTTTGATTGGGGCATTGCACCTAATTCTTTTTGTACTATTCATCGTTTTTCTAAATATATTGTGGCGGGTAGCCTGTAGTTTCAGTAGGGGCCTAGTTTTTTCTTTGTAAGTAAATGTTGACCATTTATAAAGGAAACTTGTTGTACATTTTCTCCAACTTTTTTAATTAATGTGCAATATTTTTTTAATTCACTAGCCCAGTAGTCTGCCAATAGGCTTTCAGCCAATATGCCCAGAGCAACACAAGGGTGCATTAAACAACTGTTTCTCTGGTGTCAGTTGAATTTAAACATAATTTAGGGTATGGATGGCATTGGATTGCAAAATGTTTTTAATTGGTATTTCACTTTTTTCATGTGTGTTAAATAAATGCCTTTGTTGGATGTGTGTGGTTGTTGTGTAACTTGCAACCCTTTTTTAGCACTGTGGATTTTCGTGGTTGGCATTGTTGCATGAAAGCTGTGTTGTTTAGCATGCCACCTTTGTCTGGTCAGTGTGTGAGTGTGTTTGTAATAGTGGGCCAAAATTTGACTTGGCTGAGCCTCCCCGTGTGGCCAGGGGCCATTTTGTAAAGTCTGTGTCCATATAGGCCTGCTTGATAGCATTGTTTTCAGGCCTCCTGCTTGTTGTGAGTGACCATGTGGCTGGTGGCCATTTTGTGGTGGTAGTTAGTGTGCTTTTGCCATATGACTACATGTCTTTCCTTTGTTCCTCTTGGCTCATGTGGCTGATGGCCATTATGTGAAGGTAGCCAGTGTGCTGTTGCCATAGGCCTGCATTGTCTGTCTTCCCTTTCTTGTTGTTGTGGCCTGGCCATGTAGCTGGTGGCCATTTTGTGAAGGCAGCCAGTGTGCTTTTGCCATAGGCCAGCATTGTCTGTCTTCCCTTTCTTGTTGTGGCCTGGCCATGCGGCTGGTGGCCATTTTGTGAAGGCAGCCAGTGTGCTTCTTCATTAGGCCTGCAAGCTTTTTTTGTGGTTGCTATGCCTTGTTGTTGTTTTGCATGCAATTTTTTCTTCTTTTAACCAGCAGAAAATGCAGCACAGTTCATTACATTTTCTAATACATTTGCAATAATATTGATTTGAATTGATTCACAATGTGGCCTACTCTGCCAATGGGTTTTCCAACTAACAGACCCAGAGCTACTCATGGGTGCATCAAGCAACTGTTTCTGTGGTGTCTGTTGAATTTGAACATCATTTAGGGCATGGGTGGCATTGGATTTAATTGAAAAATGTTTTTTTTTTTGGTATTTCACTTTTTTAATGTGTGTTAAATAAATGCCTTTGCTGGATGAGTGTGGTTGTTGTGTAACTTGCAAACCTTTTTTAGTTAGTGGATTTTCGTTTTTGGCATTGTTGTATGAAAGTCGTGTTGCTTAGCATGCCTCCTTTGTCTGGCCAGTGTGTGAGTGCATTTGTAATAGTGGGCCAGCATTTGCCTTGGCTGAGCCTCCCTGTGTGGCCAGGGGCCATTTTGTAAAGTCTGTATCCATATATGCCTGCTTGAGTTCATCCTTTTCCAGGCCTCCTTCTTGTTGTGAGTGACCATGTGGCTGGTGGCGATTTTGTGGTGGTAGTTAGTGTACTTTGGCCATAGGTCTGCATGTCTTTCCTTTGTTCCTCTTGGCTTATTATTGCTTCCATCCATTGTCAGCTGCAGCTCCCTGAATGCTGCATCCCGCGTGATGCACAATGCCAAACCGGTTCTATAACATTTGTATTTTTGTTGTTGTTCTTCTTTCCTATCCTTCCTGAGTGTACATAGTACACCATGAAAGCCCTTGTTGTCAAAGTCACACAAATTGCTACACTATTGTTATGTTTTTTTAAGAACTGAGGTAATAAAATGTAATATTAATAACACTAACAAGTGTGACAACACACACTAAGTTATATAATATATTTGTTTGTTTGTGCTAGTAGTAATTGAACCACAACAATGAATGCCACGTTTCACTGATGTTCTTCTTGCTTCTTTGCTTTTAGGTGCTCAAAAGAGGAGGGGACAATATCACCCATTGTACTGCCAGACAGAAGTCCTGCTGCGCACGACGTCACATGACACGTGACCACAGACATCTCTTCAACTTGGCCACTGCGTGCTGCTGAGATCTTGAAGATGCCCCCAAAGAAAGGTACGAGGTCCAGTACCAAGAAAGTTGCTAGTGACAACGAGGAGAAAGCACTGCCACGTACTACCAAGAAGACCTGTTTGCCGTCCAAGAACTTTTTTGGGGAAACAAAAATTGTGCCTGCAGCAGTAGCATCTGGGGAGCAAGCTGGGAGCAGCACCCACGTTCCAACAGACCCACCTCATCAACCTAGGCCCAAGCCTATGTCTGTCGCAGAGGCAGCCAGTCTAATCACGAGACCAACGCCAGATGAGCAGTGATGTTAAAATTGACTTATCGCAAAGTAGTACCCAATCAACACAGGAGACTCGAATAAATGGGCAACAACAGCCACAACCACTGCCCCCAATAGTAGTTGTTCCTCCCGAAGTAGGGACAATTTAGGAAATTGATCTTCCTGCAGAGGATGAAGAGCACGCCACTCTTTGAGAAGATCCGCTGTCTTCCAGATCCCCAGTAATGAAAAGGAGAGTTAGTCCATTTACTTCTTCTGCAAGCCCCCCTTCGGATGATCTAGCCGCTACTTGGAAGCCACCACCTTGGTCTGAGAAACACCATGAGACAAGGCTACGGAAAAGGAAGGTTCCAGAAAGCCTTAGAGTTATGGAGGTATATGTAAAAAAGGAGGATGTTGACCAGCCAGTCATCATGGACATTATTACCGCCCCAGTGGAGATCAACATTACCCCATCCCAAATTGCTGTGAGGGATGTTGCATGGATACCACCAACACAGATCATACCACTAACACCACCTCCAGCTTCTATATTTCACCTGCAGCAACTTACTTCCACCACAAGTACCATATCAGTAGAAGTAGGTACTGCAGAGAGTCAAACTTCACGTCCACCTACCAGTTCTTCCGGCATTGCAAGTGGCACCAGCAGCTGCACCAGAAAGTTGACCTCCCCAGTTTGGGACTTCTTTTTGGATAGCACGAAGGAGGTGAACATTGCTACATGCTCCATTTATGGACAAGGTGTTAGTCGGGGTAAGTTCGGTACAAACTATCATATCAGAGGCCCAACAACCCATCTGCAAAAAGAAGACTGACTCAGGAACTTACTGACCACCTACATAAGAATCTGTACACATTTCAGCCATTCTTTTAAAGCCTGGAAGCAGCTGAGGATCATTCAACGTGAGCATAGAATGCCAGTTAAAGCACTCATCCAGGAGGTGCCAACACGTTGGAACTTAACAAATTACATGCTTGAACGTCTGTTTGAGCAGTACAGACAAATCAATGAATATGCCATGCAAAGAGGGGATGCTACTGTGAAAGGCATGATCATTGAGATGGACCAATGGGGCCTTGTTAAATGCCTGACAGGGATACTACTTTCTTTCGAGCTCTTCACATGTGAAGTCAGCAAGGTGGACTGTACTATGGGCCAAGCCATCCCTTGTTGCACATGCAACAGGAACAGCTGAAGGGGGTGTCTGCAATGTACGCAGGTTTGGAGGAAAAAAAGAAGCATTTGAGTTGATAGAGAGCTTAATCCTTCACTTATCTGAAAATACAAGGGTGCAAGGAGGCATTGTGTCATCCAAGCATCACGTTTCTGCCACAATTCTGGATCGATGGTACAAACCAGTACTGATTACATTGATTCCTTTTTTAGAAGGGGATGTTGCCAAGTATAAAACTTGGATAGCTACAGAAGCCAGTCGCGTAGAAAAAGAGTGTCTGGGAATTAGAGGCCTGCTACTCCAGGCCACAACAAGTACTGCAGGGCAGCCGGCATCAAGTTCAGCTTCACAGCCTGAGCACAGTGCGGTTGGCTCACAGCAGTCAAAACCAACAACATCCACAACAACAATAACAGGAGATCAGTCACACCAATATTGGCACAGGAATGGTTTCTACATCAAGGGCTTTTTAGGTCCAGTGCTGAGGAAAAGGCAGAAGAGGCAGAGCAAAGGAGGGCACCCCTGAGCATTGAGCGGATGGTCCAGGCCTGTGGGGATGACCCAACAGAGGTCTTCATTGATCAAAACCCAGTGCTGTATTGGTATGGGAAAAGGCACCAAGGCACCAAAGGCACCAATGGCCAGTGCTCAGCAGGCTGACCTGATCTGGCTTGCCCTGTCTCTAGTGTCTCTTCGGAGAATGTTTTCAGTACAACTGGTGCCTTTCTGACATTGAGAAGTACCAGTTTCACCCCAAATTATGGAAACATTAACCATAATCAAAATGAATCAGCACTTTATACCACTGAATTACACCATACCTGAAGTAGCACAGCAGGAAGATGATGACTGTGACTTAGGTCATGGAAGTAGTGTATTAGATGACCTACTTCTGGTAACCCACCAGAGTTTGTGGACGAGCTCTACTTCCCTGACAAATAGGTTTGTTCAATTTCCAGTTACTTTCTTTCTTTCTTTGACGTGTCCAAACCCCCCCAAAAAAATATATCGATAATTAACATTATTCACTACATTATTTGTGTGCGTCACTGTCTTTCTGGTTCACAAATCCATCCCCGCTATCTTACTATTTTTATTGCTGTATCAGAGATGCAACTGTGCACAGTCAGTGAAGAAGTAAGTACACACCTCCAAATCCTGCTCCAGTCCTCCTGACTCGCCCTAAATCCATTTCCCTGAAGCCAGACAATGGATGGAGAATAGTACAAGAAATGTGAAATGTGTACCTGCTTCGTCGAGTCCCCCAAAGAACCTGACTATAACTATCCTCTTTTCTGAGCCTAGAGGGACTGCCCCATAAGAACAGGTAAATTATGGCATGCATTGGACGCTGACTCTGAGTGATTGGTGTTTGTGTTGTTGTTGTGCATGATGTCTACTAGTATTAATCTACACAAAAAAAGTGACTCAAGTCAATGTTTCCTTTCTTGTTGTTCAATAGCAAAATTGTAATACGGGAGGCCAATCCATTGCATTGTGGATTCTGGACTCACTCGGTACACTACAGAGTTGGACACCACGATGACCATACCATATTCACAGTCAGTCAGTAGGATCGGAGATGACTGATGGAATAACTTGGGGCATTTCATGAAGTGCCCTAAAAGGTAAACAAGTCAACAACAACACCAGAACTACATGTCTGTGTAGTGGTGGAAGTGAATGTAGTGGTATGATTGACAGCGGTGCATTGATTTAGTTACTTCATTTTGAAAATGCTATGTTGCTGTGCATTTGTGTGTGCTTGGGTGCTGTCTGGCTCAAACTCTAAGCTAAGTGGAGGCTGGGTGGGTGCTGCAGGCCTACTCTTGTTGTTGTTTTAGATGCTGGACACAGAGTAGACATGATTTCGCCATGCCACCTCTGAAAGTTTTCTTGTTGCACTCATCCTTAATTTATGCAATTTAACTTTGCCTTGATTTTCTCCTTGATTTTTGAATATCCGTTTTGTTATTCTATCTACACTTACAGGCCTGCTTTTACCCTATGCTATACTGGGAAAAACAACTCAGACTTCCTTACCAATCTGCATTAGCCAGAATGGCACCCAAGATTGACAGAAGGAAGTACCAAGAGGAATGCAGACTCACGAGATGCAACTCCCATTTTAACCATAACAAAGTTATTGTATCATATTCTTTTCTATTGATTCCTTTTTTCTATTCAATCATTACAACTGTGTGTGTTGTTGTTGTTATGTTTGCTTATATTTGACTCCTGCAGATATTTTTAAATTTTCTTTTCTAGCTTTAAAATGAAGCCAGGTACTACAGAACATAAAATGCATATAACTTAGGTCTCTCTGGGGGCAGACAGGCAAGGCAATTGCATACTAATAAATAATAATATAAACTGCTGCCCTGTACTACTACTAGTCTAGTACTACTCATCATCATTAAGTCATCATCATGCATGCATTTCCTTTTTCTCCCTTAACAGATTTATGATGGTCGTCTGCCGAGATTGTATGTTGTCCATGTGTGGTGTTTGCCTTTGTCAAACCTTTCCCTCAAATACCCCTTCACAGCCATTCATCAAACCCTAACCCTCTTCCCCTGGGCTGTGTGATTTATATTGAGGTGTGACTAAATTAAATTTACACCAATAATTTATCACACACTTGCTGTGGCGGATGTGGTGAAAGCAACACTAACTCCAGGCAGGGCAAGGATCTTCTTCTGCATGCCCACCCATGCTCAGTATTTGCAAGAATCTTTTTTCCAGAGGAATATAATCCATCATAATTAATTGCCAGCATTGATTCTTCATCCTTCCAGGACTAAAGGTAACTCTTGTCCACTTCATAGGTCGAGTCAACTTCAGTTTGTAACTTGTACTAGGCTATCCCTGCCACCAATATGTTTTATTTTACTTAAGCATTGCTTATCATCCTCATGGTTTCTTGTTTGCCAGTCTTCTTGTGTACTGTACTTCTACTACTCATACCCGAGTCTACCTCAGGCAACTGACTGTCTCATTTTCTACTACTACTACCAATATGGTATCTAGGGAAACAAAACCATCATCACCATGCAACCATCGCTGTGCCTAAGTAAGTATAAATAAACATCAATTACAGGTAAGAGAAGAAGTTTGGGGGAGGCATAATTAATAATATGGAAATTAATTCATTATTTCACACACCCACACCCATCCAAGTCCAGTTGCTGCCTACATAGACTAGGAGCAGAGACTGACAGTACTAGTAGAACAAGTCACAAGTGAGTGTACCCCATCTATCTGTTGGTGTGTTATACTATCAGCAGATTATTATTTCAATTCAGATACTGTCTGCGGCCTTGCAGCAGCAAAGGAAACCATGTGAAGGAAAAGGGTAACCCCCACAAAACATTTACATCGTATGTGAAGTAAGTATAAATAATTTCTTCCCCTAACAAAATAAACTAATGGAAAAACCCACAACACCTGACTCACCCCTCTCTCTAACCCCAACCACTGTCCAAAGATTGTCCACTCCAAAAGTCCATTGTCTATAAATATATAAACCCCAACTTTTCCCCAATGCCCCATTACCACCCACCCCAAATCTTTAAAAAGGGGCAAGGTGACTGAATCGCCAGTTAATCTCCAGAACCTCCTTTATCTGCTCCTCTAGCCACACCATCCTGAGTAGCATGCAGTGCTTGAATGCTCTACAATTGCAACCACAGAGGGGGGCAACACTGTTCAATGAAGATGAATTGTAGAAGGTGGCTACAAGACCACAGCGCCGTACCACTGGGGGGGCCTGGCTGGGGCCCGGGGCATTGGAAGAGGCTGCAGCCGCTGATGCCTCCTTTTCCTGCGCCAGAGCCAGAAGCCACAGATATTCTGTGCAGATGGCTTCCCGCTTCTGGCGCTGGGCCATGGCTGCTAACTCCTTCCTGGTTGGTTGGGAAGGAGTAGCGATATCAAGAAAGAAAAGAGACAATTGTAACTGATACTTTTAGCAAAACAGTAACACACATTTAATTATACACATAGTGGCACAGTAGCACTAGCAAGCCCAGTACATAACATTTGTGGCACCCTCCCACTTCCTCAGCCTCTAACATTTGTGGGAGTTTCAGGCATTACTACTACTATGTACTAGTATGGAATAGACAAGTCTTTCTCTTCTCTCTCCTTTGTTTAGCTAGATTAACGCTGTAGGCATACTTGTGCCACAGACTCAGCTTATTTCTATGTACTACTGTCTTCAGGTGGGGCAGCTGTCGTCTACAACTACACAATGATCTTATTTTTCTATAATGGCCATGCTCTGTTACATCAATGCCAACTGCTCAGTTTCACTTCCACCGCAACTACTGCAACAAGACAGATGATATCTGATCCAAATGATCATTGATTATATATGGGACGACGAGTAACCATTCAGCCGAAAATTACATAGGTAGGGACTAAGGAGAGGGCCTGGGAGTTGGAGAGAGGCACTTGATAATGGATGGGTATGGGTACATACATATACAATATATATGTTGTGCTTACAAACCACAGTGAGTTAAGGGAGCATTCAGAAATACAACATTGAATCAAAAACCTTTAAAAAAGCAGTCCTTGTTTCTCTTACCAGCAATGTTTCCATTTAGCATTGCATTGCTCTTCTAGCATTATATTTTTTTAATTCAAATCTGTTATTCTATTCTCCTTGGCTTTGCTACTCTGCCACGGTTTATTTTTCTTTTACATTGTCTTTATCCATTGACAGTCTCCACCTATGCTATGATGATTGTACCATCCAGGCATCCATCCATTTAAAGTAAACATGGCTATCATTCTTCTGAAATAATCTCCCAACAAACCTTTCACCAACAACATTAATTTGTATTTTTTTTTAAACACTGCCCATGCGTCCTTTCTTGCTTGCCTTTGAGTTCAACCCATGAAACCCCCCGGAGGATTATTCCTATCACCCATACAGTTTCACCCATCCAGGAAGGCAACCTTTCTTTCACTTTCCACCCATTCTTCAACCATCCATGCACATGATTCCTATCAGCCACCTATGCATCACACGCATCGTTCTCTGCCAGTCATATATGACATGTCGCCCGTCCTTCGTCCTTCCATCCTTCTTTCCCTTTTCGTTCAACCCATTCATCAAGGTTAGATGACTCTTAGTATTCTTCATAAAACTTTCCCAGCTGAGTTGGAGTCAGATAGAAAAAGCTATTAGTTACTCAACTCCCGCCGCTAAGGCTATTACTAATTCTAAGTGTTAGAAATGGGATCTCTGGTTGGCTAAGGCTTGCGTCAAAGCCAGGCAGATCCCACCACTCTAGTCATGCCAAAGATAACCCCTGCTCACCCCCTTGGTAGCTTAGCACGAGCAGTTAGGCTTATCCCGGAGGCAATGTTAAAAGTGTTTGTGCAACGCACACACAGGAACAATACACTAGACACACCACAAAAGGAACTACGCACAAGGTTATATCAAAAATAGCCTTTGTATTATCATAAAACACATTAGAATAGTAATCACACAATATAAACTGTGCCAACTGGCACTGGGCAATATTTACAGTGGATAATATACACATGATAGGGCCACTTCTACCACTGTCAGAACCATCACAAAGTAAAGATAGTAAATGTAGAACATATAATAAACGTAGACCACAACCAGTAATTACTGGCAAACACTGTACTCTGCATCATCCAGTAACATAAACCATATTATGCACAGTATCACATTAGGCGTGAAATATATTCTGCGCCAACCTCATAAGCCTAAAACATATTAGACAACAACCTCCTAAGCATAACTCACATTAGGGGCATAACTCCCAGTAGAGAATGATCTCACTAGCATAAACCACAGTATGCAAAACCTCATAACATAAACCACAGTAGAGGCATAACACAGGGTGCCTCAATCTCAGTACATGAATCACATTTCCTGCGCACCTCATAAAACACATTAGGGCCTGGTGCCCTATCAACCCACAGTACCCCAGGCCAACTGGCCTTCTCAGAGGGCTCAAATGCCCTATGTCCATAGAGTCAGGGCGGCTGCCAATGCAGCAGGATTGGCAAGTGCACAATTGCGCTGGGTGAGAGGAGTGTATCTCACTCCTATCTCAATCAAAATGCCCCCAAAGAACTGATGGCCTAAATGTTGCAGCTGACGCTAAGTGCTGTGTAGCTGGGGTGCAAAATGTGGGCCAGGGCACGCACTGTGCCCTAGAATCAATATGCAAACACGTTGCAGCTGCCCGCGCTGGTGCAGCGCAGCTGAGACCAATGTACAATGGGCCCTGGCATGACTGTGCTCTCGGGGCCTCACTGGCGCTCTCTAAATAAAATGCCCCCATAGTTGCAGTTGTCCACTGTCAAGCAGGGCAACTGAGAAATCACCACGAGGCCCTGCTCTGGCGCTCTCTAACTCAAATGGCCCCCATTGGTGCAGCTGCCCTCTTGCAGGCGGGGCAGCTGTAAGAATGTCCAAAACTGAAAGGGGCACGGGCCCCTCTGGGATCTCTGGGCCCCCAAGGGCTCATAAAACAAACATGCCCAAACAGTGGGACCGCTCAGGACAAGTGGCACCGACACTGTGCCTCGATTGGCAGAACCCTCCTGGAGCCCTCACTCACCGGCTCTTGTGGAGGGGAAGTCTCCTCTCTCTGCATGCGGCTGGGTGCGGGAGATGCGGCATGCTTCAGGAGAGCCCCCACACCTCGGGGACTCGCTCTCCTCCCGCGCTCCTCTTCGCCCGGTCCCCCTTCTGGGACCAGGACATCACGATGGAGCCCGCAAGGCTCCGGATGGCCTGGGCGGCCGGCGGCACTTTCTCTTTCCGGCCACCGCTCTGCCCAGAGTCAGGCAACTTGCCTGACTTCTGGGTCGCGCTATGGCGGCCAGTGGCACCTTTTTACGGTGGCAATATGGGGTGGGCTCCCATTTCGAAAAAAGGGCAAAAGCGGGGTGGGCACCCGCATTTTAAAACTCGCACAGATGCGGGGTGGGCACCCGCCATTCAATAATACGCATAAAGCGGGGTAGGCTCCCGCTTGGAGTCAGCATCAATGTGGGGTGGGCATCTGCTCCTAAAGCAGAATCACAGAGGAATCCCTCACGTCGGGTTTCCCTGTAAATTGATGGGCAGCACCGCGCTGCGCAGCCCACGCGCTCCTCCCCCTTGGGGCAACTCAAAATAAAGCGCTGTCAGGGCGCAAAATGCAGCAAAGGTCCTATTTCCTGGACTATCAAAAGACAAGTAACAGGGTCCAAGCAGAAATTCTCCGAGGTCCAAGGGGCATGGTTGGGCCCAGGGAGGCCAGCACACAGGGCCCTCCAGCAGGGAGGTAAGCCCCCATGGCAGTTCCTCCTGGGCCCCCAAGTCAGGAAGAGCACCAAAGCACAGAACAAGAACATAACAGTTTCATGGGGTCACATCCCCTATATTTATTCCACACAATCGATTTGCCTGCAGTGCAGGGCATGGGGGAACCAGATGCAACTGGCTCAGGGGGCAATTGGAGCACTTTGTTTTCCAAACTCCTCTTCCCCTTTGTCAGGTGGGAGCTAGGTCATCAGACACACCACAGGGGGTGAAAGCAGCATTGTACAGGCTGGGCACAGTCCTATTCAGAGTCAGGTGATTACTCCTCCCACTACTCCCTGCACAGATGTCCCATACAGCCTAGTGCTGACTCACCCTGCCCCTCCAGGAGTCACACACACCTCCCAGTCCCTGTCACTCACAAGCCAGACAGGCAATTCACATCAGGCAGGCAGACACATAGCACACAGAAATGCCAACTTCTAAAAGTTGCATTTCCCAACTAGTCATAATAAATTTGTGCCAACCATTAGGCAGAATGTAATATTAAAATTCCATACATACTAAACTCAACCACTCTGCTCTTCCCATACCATAGATTACCACTGACACACACTGATCAGGGAATCCCCAATGCATTACTATGGGAGGGAAGGCCAATCTCACCAATGTAACACAGAGAGCGCACGCAGTTTACACTGGACCACAGTGCTAAAGTGCCCAGAGGCCTAAAACTACCAACACCAGGTCACAGAAAAAGGCTAGGAGAATGCAAAAAATTTAGGGGTGAACCTGCCAAAAGGGCCAAGTCCAATACTAATTAAAGGGTGTCTTATTCAACAGTACAGTGTGCAAACTTTGCAACCACTGTGTAACTATTGTCAATAAGTAAGGAATATACAACTTACCACCGCCAGCCACTGCTGCTGGCTCACCCACCCCTGTAGCAGCTGCTGCATCTGCTCCCTCCTCACTGGCCCCGGCACTGGAGGTTTGTACACCTAGAAACAACATGACACATTTTTTAGATGCCAGATACGCATCCCCCTATTTATTTTTTCACTAGCAAGATTGAGAAAATACAATACATACATACATTAAAACTGCTCAAGCCAAATATTTCGAGGAAAAAATCAGCTCATCCACCAACTCATCTCGGGAGACGTTTCAAATAGCTAAGAAACTCCTCAAAGTACCGGACCCTCCTCCCCTAGCAGAGCCGTCAGTTACCCAATGCAACGAACTTGCAGAATTCTTTGATTTAAAGATAAAAAACATCATCAATTCCCTTACACCGTCTGCCCCGGACGCCTCCTCCGTTGCCGATCAGCCCTGTCTTGCACCTCATGCTACTGCATGCCAACTGTCACACTTTACTCCCCTGACAATAGACACTCTACTTCCTATACTCAACTCAATCAAAAGTGGTTGCCCTACTGATTCCGCACCACTTAACATCCTTAAGTTAGTGGCACCTACCATCCTTCCATACCTAACTAAGCTGATTAACATCTCACTCACCCATGGTATCGTTCCCCCCACTTGGAACAAAGCAATCGTCAAAGCACTCATCAAAAAACCACACCTTGACCCACTAGAGCTAGGCAATTACTGACCGATTTCCCTGCTCCCAGGCATTAGTAAAATAGCTGAGAAGTACGTCAATTATAACCTCTCCCAGTATCTCGAAACCAACGGGCTCCTGGAGCCTTCTCAGACTGGTTTCAGGCCCGGCCAGAGCACAGAAACTGCGATACTGGCGGTTGTCGAAGAGGCAAGGAAAATCATGGACTCAGGAGGATCAGTGGCAGTGATCCTCCTTGACCTAAGCGCGGCCTTCGACACCGTCAACCACTCGACACTGGTCCACAGGCTCAGAGAGCTTGGAATCACGGGAACGGCCCTGGCCTGGCTGGAATCCTTCCTTACCAATAGATCCTTCCAGGTAGCAGATGGCAATTTCACTTCCAGGTCCACTGCCATTAGCTGTGGGGTCCCTCAGGGTTCGACCCTGAGCCTGACCCTTTTTAATGTTTACATGTCCCCCCTTGAAAAGGTCGTCACCCCTTTTGGGATCAAGCTCCTAACCTACACTGACGATACCCAACTGGTAGTATCCTTAAGTCAGCAAGACCAATCCCTCTCCAACCTCCAAACCTGCCTAAGCGAAATAACTAAATGGATTAACCTCTCCCATCTCAAATTAAATAACGACAAAACAGAGATAATGATCCTGGGCAATCAATCACTTTACCACCCATGCTCTCTATGGCCACCCAGCATGGGTTCACCACCCATCCCGAAACAAGAAATCAAGAGCCTCGGGATATGGCTAGACAAAGACCTCAATTTTTCCGCCCAAGCAAGAAAAACGGCTGGTGTGTGCCAGGGGCTCCTACGGTCAGCTAGGAAAATTCTGCCCCTACTCCCTACAGAATCCCAACAACTCTTGATCCACGGCCTTGTGTTGTCACGCCTGGACTATGGCAACGCCCTCTATCTGGGGGCCCCAAAAAAAGTGCTGTCAAAACTTCAGACAGTACAAAATGCCGCCACCCGACTTCTCACAGGAACTCACCGCCGCTGCTCGGCCAAACCAGCTTTGAGGCCTTGCATTGGCTGCCTATTCAGGAGAGAATACAATTCAAGGCACTCTGTACGACATACAAAACCCTTCATGGTAAGGCCCCTCCAATTTTACAAAATCTAATCATACCATACACCACAACGAGAACGCTACGATCCTCAAACCGCAATTTAGCATTTGTTCCCAGAATCAAGAAAGCCCGCTCTGGCGGTCGATTGTTTGCCTACAACGCCTCCACACTGTGGAACACATTACCCTTAGGCATCAGGGCCCAACCTAACCTTCTCTCATTCCGTAGGGCACTTAAGACTTGGCTGTTCCCGTAAGGCTCCTTCTACATCTGGTTCTTGTCATTAGCGCTGGGACGCTCACGGGCAGCCATGCGCTCTACAAATCTGTAAAATAAATAAAATAAATAAACATCACTAGTACAAATCGTGCACTAGAGTAGGGTAGGTAGTAGTATGTCCTATCCTATCAAAAACAGTAAAATATCTGGTTGGGCATATTATCAGTGGCAATTATCGAAAAGCCTCTCAAGATTAAGAAGAGAACAACTCAAAGGACTAGACTCAGTGGCTAGAGCTATTGTTAAATCTGAGTTTTAAAACTTTTTAAAAATAAAGAGTGGCCAACTGGGCAAGCTACAGACAGACCAATAGTAGTACAGAGTCAGAGGCAGTTAGATTGATGTAAAAAAAAAAAAACTGACACTAGAAAAAATGTAACTAGGTAATGCAGGGATAACAAGAATTTAGAAACAGATAAATCAAATTAGATTTGATGAAAAAATGAATTAAGAAAGGGAAATAATAGTTCGGAAAAATGTATGTGCAGTAAAAGTTAGGGAAATATATTTATTAATATCAACAACAGGAGGACTTACTGGGGCCAGCAGCAGAGCCCTCTGTAGAAGAGCAATACTTGCCCTGGAAGGCATCTCCAGCTCCGAGTCTGGCCTCAGAGGACCCCATTGTCTTCTTGCCCCTGGATGCTGATCATGTAAGATATAATGAAGAGATGAAAATTGATTGGTGTGAAACAATAAAAAAAAAATTTTAAACGCTCTAAAAACATTTTTGGACGATAAACAATAATTTCAATAAAATTGACCTATCTAATTTGATTGACTAGTAGTAGTATCGCGAGACAGAGACATTGGAAATGAATTGCCCAAAAATATATTTGCTTCTTCTAAGTTTCAATCTCATTGGAAATCATCAATGAATCAAACCCCTTTGACGGGCCAATTGTTCACTAAGTCTGCATTTCCATTTATTTTAGTCTCAAAATGCATAGATGGACGCATGCATTTTGCATACACCAAATTGTTTGTTGGTTGCTGCTGATGTGCTGAGGAGTTGCTATATTAATCCTCACTCACTAACAAACAAAAAGGTTCTACTAAGGACTGGAGTCAGGAGCACGCGACTGAGGACGCGTCATGCCACGGACCGCTTATAAATTACCAACTAATACTAAGTAACTAAACTACCAAACTACCACCACTATCTTAGTGGCAGGACAGGACAAAAGAAAGGAGTCTCTTTAGCATTACCTAACTTAAGTTCTCTAAAGTGTCTTACATCATCAGCCCAAGAGAGCGAAAAGTTACAAACAAGTGAGATTACTAGTGCCGAGCAGCTGTCTAGTGTCTTGAACAATAACAATCACTTAATATAAAATTTTAAAATGAAAAACCTTACCTGCCTGTAAGCAAAAGTATTCTTGCTATTTGGGAATATTCCCATTAACACAGAACACACAATGCTACTATAATTTGCTACTCACTAAGCCCCACAACCTCAACACCTAGCAGGTTCAGCAGGTCCTGCTCCCGGTCCAAGATGTTGGACCACCGGTGAGTCAGCTGGTTGTGGGTGTGCCAAACCTCAGAGCAGCGAAACACTGCATGGCGCACCCTCACCCACTGATGTCATTTGAGATGTCATCAGTGATGTCATTTGAGATGTCATCAGTGATGTCATCAGTGATGTCACTGACCATGTCATGAATGATGTAATATGTGACATGATCAGCAGTGGATTGCGGGTGCGCGATATATAGTTAGTACAACTAACTATATATGGAATTTCAATGGCTTTGTGTGAGTAAAATAAGGTTTTTTAAATGCTAATTCCTAACTATATATGGTCTATAACCTATGGTTTTTTCAGTGAATTTTCAAGGTTTTGTAAATGCTAATTCCTAACTATATATGGTCTATAACCTATGGTTTTTTCAGTGAATTTCATTGGTTTTTTAAAAGCTAATATCTATAGCTGTAAAATGTATTCTTCTTTAAATCCAAAAATATATTTTATATGTTTATTAATAATTTTTTTTAAATATTTTTTTTGTTTCGCTCCCGGTCCGCGAACCGGGAAGCTTCCCGTTAGCTCAATTTGATTCCGCGAGCCGGTCCGCGAACCGGTAAGAAATCAACATAGTGACGGTATCGCGTTGCCGCGTAATGCGTCTTATGACGTACTGCGTTAGCGCACCCGGAAGTGCCCCGGGGCGCGGACCGAGGCGCGAAACGCAGCTCCCCGGAAGCGATCCGCGGCGCGAAAGCGCGACGTATCGCGTTGCCGCGAAATGCGTCTTGTGACGTATCGCGTTAGCGCACCCGGAAGTGTCCCGGGGCGCGGACCGAGGCGCGAAGCGGAGCGACCCGGAAGCTAACCGGGGAGCGTTCCGCAGCGCGTAACATGAGCGTGAGAGGTCATGTGACTTGTTAATAAAACTTTTCATTGGTTCATTTCACTTTTGGTTTCATAATGATGGAAGGCTAGGTCAGGTGACTTAAAAATAACACTTTTCATTGGTTGAGAAGTATTGTTTTTTCCCAAATGATGAAAACCCCTCCTTCTTTCCTCACTCTGACTTTCATCATTGTGAGAGGAAGACCTATTTTGCTTGTTGGAAAATGGCTTCATTGGTTGCTTCAGCTGGTGCACCCCCACCACCACCTCCACCTCCTCATGGGAAGAGAGGACCACCTCCCCAGGTGATTACCAACACTGAGGAGGAAGATGAAGAAATGGATGAGGAGGGAGAAGAACAACAGTTCTTAGAAGAGTTGCCCCGGGTTTCCAGAAAGAAAGCCAGTTTCATCTGGCAGTTTTTTTCAATACCTCGTGGCCAAAAAAAAGTCAATGCGAGGTATGTCACCTGCCTCATATGCAAGGAACAATTGTCCAGAGGGACGGACAAAAAATATAGCTATGGAAATCACACAATGCACAGGCACATGACAAGGAAACATCCCCTAAATTACAGCCGGGCGGAAATAAGGGATATGCACGACAATCCAAGACCAACTCCTGTGGCCAGACCAACAATACCGATTTCTCTAACACCAGAAGAGGCACGGGAAACTGTGCCAAATATTCAAGAAAATTTTGGGCACATGATTCACTTATGTATGCACTGTCGTGCATTATTAGCTTGTGGCAACATGAGCATCAATGCACTCAACCTGGCGTATGAACACCATGATTGCCCTAACCGCCCCCAGTAATTTTTTTTTGCTCCTGTTGAGCCCTTTTCAACGCCTGTTTTTTGTTGTTCCCCCCCCCCAAAAAACCAAAAAAAATATAAAATCGTTCAAAAAATACAAAAAAAACAAAAAATGTTCAAAAAAAAAAATAAATATAAAACAACAAAAATATTTTTAAAAAAGTTCTTTTCAGAACTACCTTCCCTTTCCAAAAAAATTGCTAGAATGTTTAGCACTCTGGCAAGCTCTATTTCTTTTGGTTCGCTTCCGGGTTAGCTTCCCGGTACGCGGACCGGGAGCTAACCAAAAAAATAAAAAAATAAAAAAAAGTGTAAGTATAAGGAAAGGAAACAGAGAGTGATGTTAAAAGAAAGACAGCTATAGGGAGTAAAGAAGAGATACTGTTTAATAGATCTATTTACCGAAGAAAAGACAGAAGAGGGTATAATTGTGAAAAACAAAATAGATAACGAAGTGAAAGAAAAAAAAAGAGAGTATAACATTAACAAAGAAGAGTTTCTTGGAGAATGTGAGTGAATGTTCAAAATAAGATTAAAACATGAGGAATAACAGAGAGAAAAAATAGAAAACAGAAAACAAAAAATAACAGAAAAAGATTAATTGAAACAGCAAAGAAATGTAATTAACATAGAGCCATATCATCAACATAGGCAATAAAAGTTTTGCAGCTTTTATTGGCAGAAATGTGTCGCTAAAGCTGCTTTTGTGGCAGAAAACTGCCACTAAAACCACTTTTGCACCAGTTTTCTGCCAATAAAAAGAGCAATAATTTTATTGGCTGTGTTCATAATATTCCCCTTAGTGTGCTTCAACTACACAGAGAAAGCATTATGAACAAGTAGTGATAGAGTGATCAGTCAAAGACACTAAGAGTAATAGAGACGCAGTGAGTGAACAAGAGTGAGGAACTATGAGAAGAGAGGGACTGAGAAAAAGAGTGGAAGGAGTTGAGTAAGTAGGTAATAGAGAAAGGAATGAGGGAAGTAGCAAAGGCAGGAAACTGAGGGTTAAAGAAATGAAGCAGTGGAACTAATAGTAGTTAAATGTGATAGAAATGTAACGAAAACAGTACAAAATATTTACCTTATAATTGTCGTTAAATTACTCACTTTTTGTTTTTATACTTTCAATCTGTGAAAGAGAGAGCAAACATTTGAAAAATATTAAAACATGTATTTAAAAATTAGAAAAGACAAGGGAAAAGATTGAAGGACAAACAGTTTTTCAACAACTTTGACACTTACAGAAGCTTCTGCTTCTCCAGGCCCCCTACACAGTCCTAAAGATATACATTTTAAACTAACAGTATCTTGATGCAGATGAAGTGAGGCCTATCTTAAAACATGGTGCATCTTTTGCATTGCTGTTGTTTCAGAAAAGTGTCGCAAGACACTAACATTTTAAATAATTGCTTCAGGATGCCAATAAGATGTCTACTATCCAGAGGTTTGTTTCAGGTGAGGCCTACTCAGGGTTGCAGATGAGATTTACACTTGTTGAAGAGTACAGAGGAGATAATACATGTGAAGGTCTACCAATGAAGTGAGTCATGTCCACTGCACTCTTCAACAAAGTCCAAACCTCCTATGTTTCCCTGGACAGACCTAAACTTGATCTGCACAATGTGATTCGTAATGATAGGAAACACAGGTGATGTAATTGAAATACGTGCAATTTATTTTGCTCATTTCACAATCACATCACTTGTGTTTCCTTTGCTTAGGTATCTCATTGTGCAGATGTAGTCTAGCATATGAAAGAATACGCAGAAGTGCAGCACTGCATGCAACAACTTTGACACTTACAGAAGCCTCACCTTCTCCATGCCTCCTACACAGTTCTACATATACATCATAAATGCAAACAGTACAGAATTAATTATACATGTTAAATGGTTTATTTTTGCTGTTCTCAGAATGTATCAAAATTCACTAAAAACAGTGACTTGAAGGTATTCATCATATAACAGCGGGGAAAAAAAAACACAATCAAAATGATTGTGTTTAAAAAACCCATACAACATCAGAAATCAAAATTCAGAACTCCTTAAAGTTAACTTACTTTCCATGACGTCCAAGGATGTCCTATGAACAGCTTACACTCTTTTGTGCTGTTATTACTTTCAGCCCGCCACTTTCTGAAAGAAAATCTCCATCGTTTTTAAAAACACGTTACATGCAATAAATGACTTCTTGCTCTCTACCACAAGTTTCCACAAGGCCAAATCTGGTCAGAGCCATTTATAACTCTTGGATTTCTTGTAAGCCAATCCCGTCATTTGGCATTTCCGCAACTTTCAGAATTAAAATGTTGAAGATCATTTTCACAATCCTGGAATAGTAATATCTTCCCCTTCTTGCTCAGTCATGTTCTACATTTCCTATGACACTGATACTGCTTACTATGAAGCAGACTTACACTACCTCTATGACTACTACAATTATTTAATTCTCGACATCACTTTTAATCACAAAGCAATGTAAAACAGTAGACAGCATTGCAGACTTACATTCCCTCTACTCCATGTTTTGATTGGCTGCTTCAATTAGCTTATAAAAAGAAACAGTTTTTCTGAACTCATTCAAAGTGCACGTATTTCTCCATGACGTCCAGTCCTATGGTTAGAAGTTATGTCTCTGAACTACACTTATCCTCAAGGCCAAATTGTGTAGGAGCCATTAGAACTTCTTGAAATTCCACAGAGCACATCCCGAGATTATTTCCCTAAAATTTTGGTTTTAAAAACACCAGGTAAGAGTTTTTAAGGTCATACGGCAATTTTTTTGTGAAAATTAAAACAGAATCATTGCAGAATGACCAGCCATTTCTAGACTTTAAATAAGCTGTGTAATGTCCTGATGTTATTGAAGGGCCGTCATGATATATAATTGCTGCAGTTACAAAAGTCCTTCCTGATATTGACAACTGCGAAGCTACAAAATTTTTAATTAAAGTTGTCAATTTTGTTCCATCAGGCCTACATCGTTGGAACATTAAAATGACATACTGGCCATATGTTCGTATAAATAATGTGGACATCATTTCAGATTTACATTGGCTACACTCCATGTTGTGATCAGCTGCTTTTACTAGCTTATTAAAGGAGACTGATTTACTGTCTGGCAAAGTTAAATATATAAATCTTTCTGAGTCTACACTAGTAGTACTTGATACCATACAGTTCTCGCAGTCATGCTGCCATTGATAAGAAAGCCCAAACAGCTGATCTACATCTACACTTTCAGCATGTAATACATCAAGCATATACATTAAAAACTCCTGACAATCTTGCTGAATATTTTGAGAGAATTGTGTTTGGCCTGAACATCTGTCTAACAGATTTCGAATTTCAGACACACTTTCTATGTTTCTTCTATCAGTGCTACATTTCTCTAACACAGAATTTAACAAACTGCAAAATCTTTGATCAGAATTGACCACAATCTCTTCTTTTACATTTTCTAGAGAAAACAAAACATTAACCACTACATTAGCATAGCAGTTGACACCAGAACTGTTTTCAAATTGAAAACCAACAACATCTTCAACAGAATCCTTTTTGTTTCTGCTAGTAATTTTAGGTTCATCGACTTTTCGTCTTTTTGCTACAACCTCCCCAGTATTGGTCACATTTCTTCGTTTCCGGCCTACCACACGTTTCTCAAACAAAGGATACTGAGGCAAATGTGGCGCATACTCTCTTCTTAACCTATTGTATTCCTTAACACAATCTAGATCAGCACAAATGTTTGTGACATCACACTCAATCAAGTACAATCCCGATAAAGTTCTAACTCGTGACAATGCCACATATGCCATACCCTCCTTGAACACAGAACTGCCAATATTCACCAATGCACTGTCTACACTTAAACCTTGCGATTTATGGATTGTCACCGCATATGCCAAGCAAACAGGAAACTGCTTACGGCGAACATATAAGTCTTTTACAAGCAAAAATCTAGCAGAACAACGAGCAATTAGCTGTACTTCCTCAATGCCATCAAATTTAATTTTTAAAAATTCAATTCCATCTCTATTTCTGTATTTCACAAAATCAACAACATTACCCATTGATCCATTTACCAGACCTCTTTCAACATGTAAATTCCTTCTTAAAATTATACGGCAGTTCAAGCACACATTCAGAGTCTTTTCAAAACCTGCAGTTTTAGATATACTCTTCTCTAATGAATCCAATTTTGTTTTCAGATTCTCAGACAAAATAATTGTTGATCCCATATGCTCTACTCTGTCAATAGCTTCCAGTTTCACAATCTCTTGCTTTTCTAAATGCAACATTTTGTTGTTAAATTTGGCACATTCTGCAAGAGTTGGCATCAAACATATTCCAGATTTCTTCTCAGTAATTTTCTGAAAAATATTCTCAGGCACAACATCTTGTTCTGGATATAAATTTGACAGTAATCGTGCATGTAAAGCTTCTTTCCCATGCTCGGTCACTTTTCCAATTCTAACATCTTGTAGAATAGTCTTGTAAACTTCATCCTTCGCCTGACGCATATTTTCATGCAGTTCAGCATAATTGAAGTTTAACCATATATTGACGTTGCCAATGCTGCCTAGGCACTTCCTGGTATCTTCATGCGTGAGCATTTTGAACACAGGTTGCCCTTTCACTGGTGTCAGCTGCAGAAGATCTCCGAAAACAATGATGTGTTTGCCACCAAATAACACATCATACTCTGTTTTGAGAACTTCTTGCATCCTCAAATGCACAAAGGCAAGCATGACATTGGAAACCATGCTTACTTCGTCAATGATAAGAAGTTTCATTTTCCTCAAGATTCTTGAAACTTCAAAACAAGCATCTCCAGATAGCTTGTGATATTGTAATTTGTTGTCATGCTCCACTGGCAGCATCAGTAAACGATGTAAAGTAATCCCTTTAATATTATGTGCTGCCAGTCCAGTTGGAGCAGTGACAACACAAGACAGCGATGACTCTGTCCTTTCCTGCAAATAGCATGAAATTGCTTTAATGAGGAAACTTTTTCCAGTTCCCGCTTCTCCACTCACGTACAGTCGGACAGGCTTCAACGACGTACATGAGCACTCTTTCTTATCATGACTTAATCCATGATCAATTTGCATGGTAACTTCGTCATATATTTTCCTCTGCTCAACGTTGAGTTGTCTTTCCAACTCTTCTAAGTTAACCGCATCCTCTTGAGCATGTGCCATGGCTCTTTCCACTTCATTCATAGCAGTGGCAGCTTCATTTTCGATAACAGGTCCTCCTAGTGGATCCTGACTCAATGAAGCAGAACTCTGACTGTCCTGAGAACTGTCTCTGGCAATCTCGGCTGCAATCGTTGCTTCCTGCTCAATTTCCACATTCAACATTTCTACATATTTGGGAAAAGCAGGACATTCTATGGTCTCCTTGGCGGCATTTAAAGAGTCTTCGTAACAGAGGAAATCTCCAAGCAGTTCCTCTTCTGCACGTCAAGGCTTGAAAAGTTGCAAAAGTGCTAAATAGAAAAACTCCTTTTTTTCAGGAGATTCGCCACTCAATTTTCGATGGTTTACCAAGTGGCATTTTCTTTGCTTGACCAGACATCCCTCACTTCCTATTACAGCATACACTCCTTTCTCTGTATCTTCTTTGATGTTCCTCTTGAATATGTAATTTTGAAGAACCTCATACAGACAAACATTCTCGAGGTGAATGCTTCGATTTGGATAATATGTATCCAACATGTTGGTCTTCAAAATGTCGGTACTGTTTGGCTCCTTTTCCGCCAAATACTCAATTTCCCGCACAGGTTTGAGAACTCGATTACGCATTGCAGCAAGACCAAGACTCGCCCAAACGATACTCCTGGACTTGGCATAGAGACTTGCTGAAGACAACCGGTCAGAACATTCGTACGCTCCGATTTCTCGATGCGACAACATTTTCAGACTGAAACTGTACAACTTCTTGCTGAGGCTCTTTTCATGGGAAATGTCCTCCCACATATCCTTCAATTCTGTCTTCTCTTTTTTGGTGATGTAAGACGTCACATACCGAGCCACAGCCATACAGTTATCAGCCACAAACTGTATATCCATGTTAGCATTCCACATGGACAAAATCACCGGGTTGTAGTCGTTGATGTACTTGGACTCTTCGTTCCTCTTCAAATTGTAAGTGTTTTTAGGTGATTTCTTCATGACATTGTGTCGCAGCGAAGACATCAAACTGTTTACTCTTCCTTTAGAAATCACCGGTCGTGGAAAGCCGAAACGACATTTAGTGTAGAACTTGTCCTTGTTTCGGAATTTACGACGGCAGTACTTTCCACATCGATGGCTTTGGAAACGCAGAACTTTTTCTCTTAGGCTTTTCTTCTCCTTTGCGTTTGGAACAGCACACGTAGAATACTGTTGGATGAAACTCATCACTGAGTCTTCTGGATCCGTTCCAAATTTAGGTGCATCCTTGATCCACAGCAACATATGTATATGAGGAGCACCTCTTGCTTGGTACTCCTTTCTCCAGAAGAAATCCAACACCTCTCCAAGAGGTGGATTCTTCTTATTCATGATGAAAGACATCATAGCTTCAAATCTATGATTGAAGTACCTACATACATTGACTGGATCCAAAGAGCACAGTTCTCCGGGTGTCTTGAATTCGATGTTATCTACGTTAGCATTTGCCTCTCGTAGAAATTCAAGTAAGTCTTCCCAGCCATACTCGGCACAGCTCAGAGTGAGGAACCATGTGGGAGTACCTAAGTTCCTCAACATACATTTTAAATCACCATGACGACGGTACCAGTACTCATTAGTACCACGCTGACACGCCATGAGATTAATCAGGTGAGAATCCAAAATACTGTCTTGGACATTGACTTTATCCATAAAGTCACTTGCCGAGATGTTTTGCATGTGTATACCACTTTTCAAGATGTGGTTCACTGCATATGACAGTCCAGACAGATCGCTTTCAAACAGGAGATGAAACAAATAAGGAATGCATTGTCGAAACCTAGCATCTCCTGCATACAATCGCAAAGTCCGGTATTCAGAAGCAGGAATTTGATGAGGTCGCTCATCATATCTTCCTCCCTGACCTGTTGGAAAAAGCTGTGGGAAACACCGAGCTTCCAAACTTTCCTCCCAAACACTAATGGGACTCCCTTTGGCTTGTTTCATTTGAAACAACTCAATAGCATTCCCCATGACTTCCTTGGAATACAAAGGATGAACACTATAATGTTCATATATTTCTTCACTAGTAGAGGGTTCTACTTTCTCAATTTGACCAGTACACAAATCGCTATCCTCTTCCTCACTTACTTCCTCTTCTGCAACATATACATTCTTATAGTATTTATTATTTTTTTTCAAATACAATGTTGCCTTTTTAACTTTCCTAACATCTACTAAATCTTGCCATATTTTCTTATTCTTTGTCGGAACCCCATTAACTAAGATAACCAGAGGTTCCTCGTCCACTTTTTCTACTCCAATTGTGTTAATGTTTTTCTTCAAATCTAGAGGCAAATAAACAACTCTTCCCTTTAATCCTCTCTGTAAATCTGATGGAGGCAATTTCCCTGTCTTTGGCTCCATTCTTACAATAGCCTGAAAGGGATGGATACTTTGAATCAAAATAGATTCATAAGTATTTAAATCCTTCAATTCAGAAGGAATCTCAACCAATTCCAGATTATTATGAACTGCTCTAGCAGGCATCTGGTTTTGATTTAATTTGCAACAACAATAACTACACACACGTTGATCCAATCCCAAATCAAAACAATTTTCTACCATCAAGTATGTTGCGAAATCCTTCCATTCACTATTATTTTCCCTTTCACTTTTTGCATATAAATCCACTAACTTAGTCTGATTCTTATAATAAGTGCGTCGACAACACACACAAGTGAAATTAGGCCTCTCACTTGATTTCACCTCAAACGTCGCAATTTCCCTCTGGAAATTATCTGTACTGGAAACCTGTACACTATCTTCCACATGACCCTCTTCTTCTTGCTCAATTTCAACATTCTCCTCTTTACTTCCAAAGTAACAAAACTCAATTTCTTCACATATATTCTTCACATCTATTTCAGAACCATGCAAAAGAGCAGCGCATAATTGTTTAAGCATAATTGCTGGACTCTTAGCATAATACAACATTCTAACTAATTTCCTCACTTTATTATGATGCACTGCTAGCATTCTGAAATGATGAAAAACACTCTGGCATACTCTCCTGGAAAGACAAGCCAGTGAATGACCATGCAAACCTGTCACTTCTCTTACTCTGCAAGGATCTAATTCTTGCAACAACCTTATTTTCTGCTTCAAACTTTTCTTATTAAATGACCGTACAAAATCACAAAGCAAATTGATGGAATCCTGTCGCACACTGCAAATACTACTACACTTCCAGGTGTACACAGGACCCTTAGCACGTCTTCCTAAAACCTCATTACCTAACACCTCTTCTGCCTCTGTTGTCACAAGTTTTTCTTTTTCAACTGGACAACCATCTTTCACTTCATAAGCACGACCACTGGTGTCAACTGCATGCACCAAATCATTATCCTGGAAATAACTCTCCTCATTAAAAAATGCCTCACAGCTTGAACTATGCATCCATTCTCCAGAAAAAACTTCACAAAAATTACTACGATTAACTATTCTCTTCCATCTACTATTCTTTTGAAATCATAAATTGCCTTGTTTAGCTTCCTAATTCTATTGATTATCAAAATAAATAACTTACGTTTAATTTCAAATGCCTGATCAATAACTTTCTCAACTTTTTTTTTTCTCTTATAAAAAACCAGTTTCTGTTGACCTTTCTTCATATTTTTTAACAAATTGCCAATTATCCTGTTGCGGAACATTCGTTTACGAATCTCCCTAAACTGTTGTTTCCTTCTACTATCATGCACAGAGTTATCTCTTGCTCTAGCAGTAACATTTTTGATTGGCCTTTCCTTTCCATTTGAATTCCTTCTCGTTTTATGGACTGAAACATTTTCTGTAGTAATATTTTTTTTACTACACATATTTCTTATGAAATATTTTGTGCTCTTACCCGGTGCTTTCTTCGTGACTTGACAAATCTTTTTGTTAGAGGACTGCTGCTTATTTTCTTTCACCTGCTGTCTTTGACGTTTTGCAGCCTTTCTCTGTCTTTCTATTGTTGGCATGGTGAAATCTTGAAATGATCTGCAGTTGAATCTGTGGTAAAATATAATAAAAAATGTTATTAACCATTATTACCAAACAGTAAAACAATAACAGTGATCAAAAACTTAACACACTACTTGACATTTTAAATAGAAGATTTTTTAGTCCTTGCAAATTTACAATACAGAAATAGCAGAAAAGAAATGACATTTATATTTATGTTACCTATGCTATTTTATATGTGAATCTGATCTAATTTTATGAGCATATTTTAATATTTTATTGAAGACACTACACATAACCTGCTTTTGAAGGTGTCTTTATTTTTAAATTAAACGGTTTACCTTTTTACTTTTTATTAATTATAAATTTTAAAAATAAATGTTTATATTTCCATAGGCTCAAGCAGGTCAGCTTCCCATCCTATGTCATATAATTCGGACAAATCTGCATCCTCATCACGCTCTTCTTCATCCTCAGGATTTAAATCATCCAAGGGATCAACATCCACTGATGTTTCAATTACAGGTTCAATGATGAGGTCAAAATCAACTGATTGCAGATTGTCGCTCATGTTGAGGTTGTCTTTATCTTTAAAGAAAGATAACAACAATGAGATGTTGCAGAGTAAGAGACAAATCTCAGAGATTATAATAGTAAAATTGTTTAACAAGAGTAATATTTTGCAGCTATTATTTAGCCATGTCCAACAATGCTGAGCAGGTGAAGACTATGTCTAAATTTTCAGTGAACAGGACTCATCTCTTCTTAACCTTGGATAAGCCTCACCGACTCTGTGTGTCCTGCACATACTTAAATGTAAAGGGGCAGATTTATGTTAAATGGCACATCCCCAGGCATGCACCAGTTAACGTGCACCACTACTCTGCCACCCATGGTGTGCCGTATTTACAATCAGATAGGAGAAAGCTTCGTCAAAACCCTGCGCCTGCTTTAAGCAGGCATAGGTCTTGACGCAACATTGTGGAGATGGGGCACCCCTGAGCCTTGCTTGAGCTGCATCGCACTTGCGATACAACTCCAGCAATCACTACCTTTACAGCACAGATACGTCACGCATCTGTGCCATTTTTGCCCCATGATGCCCCGCATTCTAAATGCAGCACACCATGGGTGGCGGAACAGCGGCGCAGGATGACTGACACATCCCTGGTGATGCACCAGTCATCATAAATCTATCCCTAAGCTTCTTATCTTGTTACAGATGAACCGCCATATGTAGCATGAAACTATTTTGCATTTCCTAAATAGCGAATTTTAAGGAATAAATAGCAATTCTTTACCATTCCTAATTTGCAATGAGCAAATTGCTAATTGCAAGTTACCCATTCATTTCCATGGGCTAGGAGGCTCATAGGAATGAAGGTTTAATTTGCGATTAGCAATTTGCTCATCACAAATTAGGAATTTTTCCAAGGGTGCAGGGGTGTCTCAAGAACACCCTGCTGCACCCCTGAAAAAGAAATTTGGGGGCATATGGCACACATACATGCCCTAAGGGCATGTGTTGGCGTCATATGGGACCTTTTGTTTTTTTGAAAAAAAGCTTTTTGAAAAGAATTCACAAATTACCACCAATTTACCACAATAGTTTCCAAATCCTTAATGTCATTTTTTACATATTTTTTGTTTGATACATTGCATTTAAGTAGTCACAAAATTTGCAAATCCTTCAGTGCAATTGCAAAATAAGGAATAGCAAATTTTGCTACTCCTTATTTTGCATCAAACTTGTTTGATACATACCATTTGTCTAATAAACATTCGCAAAGGCCGAAATTCGTAGAATTTTGATCTTTGCGAATGCTAATTAGCTTGATACATATGGCCCCAAGTGAGGCCTGTCTTGCGACATGGTGCATCTTTTGCATCACTGCTGCATCAGTTTCATGTGGTATGTTTTTTTTACACCATGACATATCTGCCTAAATGCATCAATTTGTAATGTTGTCGCCTCATAGCAAATCTTTTGCACCACCGCTGCATCATAAAAGTGACGCACAGTGGCACAAAAGAGGCATACACCTATCATAAATCTGTCCCTAGCATTTTAAATGATTAATCCAGGATGACGATAAAGTGTGGCCTATCCAGAGGTTTGTTTAAGGTGAGGCCTACTCAGGATTGCAGATTAAAGTTACGCTTGATGAAGAATACAGAGGAGATAATACATGTAAAGGCCTACCAATGAAGTAAGTAATGTGCACTTTATTGCGCCAGTCATCATAAATGTATCCCTAAGCTTCTTATCTTGTTACAGATGAACCACCATATGTACCATCAAACTATTTTGCATTTCCTAAATAGCAAATTTTAAGGAATAAATAGCAATTCTTTACCATTCCTAATTTGCAATAAGCAAATTGCTAATTGCAAATTAGCACCGCCGCTGCATCATAAAAGTGACGCACAGTGGCACAAAAGAGGCATACACCTATCATAAATCTGTCCCTAGCATTTTAAATGATTAATCCAGGATGACGATAAAGTGTGGCCTATCCAGAGGTTTGTTTAAGGTGAGGCCTACTCAGGATTGCAGATTAAAGTTACGCTTGATGAAGAATACAGAGGAGATAATACATGTAAAGGCCTACCAATGAAGTAAGTAATGTGCACTTTATTGCGCCAGTCATCATAAATGTATCCCTAAGCTTCTTATCTTGTTACAGATGAACCACCATATGTACCATCAAACTATTTTGCATTTCCTAAATAGCAAATTTTAAGGAATAAATAGCAATTCTTTACTATTCCTAATTTGCAATAAGCAAATTGCTAATTGCAAATTAGCACCGCCGCTGCATCATAAAAGTGACGCACAGAGGCACAAAAGAGGCATACACCAATCATAAATCTGTCCCTAGCATTTTAAATGATTAATCCAGGATGACAATAAGGTGTGGCCTATCCAAAAGTTTGTTTAAGGTGAGGCCTACTCAGGATTGCAGATTAAAGTTACGCTTGATGAAGAATACAGAGGAGATAATACATGTAAAGGCCTACCAATGAAGTAAGTAATGTCCACTTTATTGCGCCAGTCATCATAAATGTATCCCTAAGCTTCTTATCTTGTTACAGATGAACCACCATATGTACCATCAAACTATTTTGCATTTCCTAAATAGCAAATTTTAAGGAATAAATAGCAATTCTTTACCATTCCTAATTTGCAATGAGCAAATTGCTAATTGCAAATTACCCATTCATTTCCATGGGCTAGGAGGCTCATAGGAATGAAGGTTGCAATTTGCGATTAGCAATTAGCTCATCACAAAATAGGAATTTTTTCAAGCGTGCAGGGGTATCTCAAGAACACCCTGCTGCACCCCTGAAAAAGAAATTTGGGGGCATATGGCACACATACATGCCCTAAGGGCATGTATGGGCGTCATATGGGACCTTTTGTTTTTTGGAAAAAAATGCTTTTTGAAAAGAATTCGCAAATTACCACAAACTAGAAGTTGGTGGTAGTTTCCAAATCCTTAATATCATTTTTTACATATTTTTTGTTTGATACATTGCATTTAAGGAATCGCAAAATTTGCAAATCCTTCAGTGCAATCGCAAAATAAGGAATAGCAAATTTTGAATTAAGGACATTTTAAGTCATTTCCACATGTGCAGTGTTTTCAAATTATGATTTGAAAATCGTTTTTGGGGAAAAGTAATGATTTGCAAATTTATGACAAGGACATAATGGTGTATGCTTCTCTATAAGGCATTTCAGTGTCTCTGATGTCATTTTTCCCATATTACATTATAAGACCTTTCCCCATGTAGCACATTCCTTGTAAATATGCTCCCACCTGTGCATGGCGAATTTAGATTTTGACTGTTTGAGTCACATAGCCATGTTAAAAGTGACCCAAAAAAATTGCAAACGTTTTAAAAAAACACATTCATGTGTCTTAAGGACATTTTAAGTCATTTCCCCATGGACAGTGTTTTCTAAGTGGCGCAAAAGAGGCATACACCTATCATAAATCTGTCCCTAGCATTTTAAATGATTAATTCAGGATGACAATAAGATGTGGCCTATCCAGAGGTTTGTTTAAAGTGAGGCCTACTCAGGATTGCAGATTAAAGTTACGCTTGATGAAGAATACAGAGGACATAATACATGTAAAGCTCTACCAATGAAGTAAGTGATGTCCACTTCATTGCGCCAGTCATCATAAATGTATCCCTAAGCTTCTTATCTTGTTAGACATCAACCGCCATATGTATCATATAACTATTTTGCATTTCCAAAATAGCGAATTTTAAGAAATAAATAGCGATTCTTTACCATTCCAAATTTGCGATGAGCAAATTGCTAATTGCAAATTACCCATTCATTTCCATGGGCTAGGAGGCTCATATAAATGAAGGTGCAATTTGCGATTAACAATTTGCTCATCGCAAATTAGGAATTTTTCCAAAGGTGCAGGGGTGTCTCAATAACACCCTGCTGCACCCCTGAAAAAGAAATTTGGGGGCATATGGCGCACATAAATTTTAACAACATTCCTTTACCTCAAAAACGATTTTCAAATCATAATTTCAAAACACTGCACATGGGAAAATTACTTAAAATGTCCTTAAGACACATAAAAGCGTTTTTTGATTGCCTTTGCAGCATGTTTGTATCACTTTTAACATGGCTATGTAACACAAACATTCAAAATCTAAATTTGCCATGCACAGGTGGGAGCATATTTACAAGCAATTTGCGCCACAGAGAAAGGTCTTACATTAAAATGGGAAAAATAACATCAGGGACAGTCAATTGCCTTATAAAGAAGCATACACCATTATGTCCTTGTCATAAATTTAAAAACAATTCCTTTTCCCCAAAAACGATTTTCAAATCATAATTTCAAAACACTGCACATGGGAAAATGACTTAAAATGTCCTTAAGACACATGAAAGCGTTTTTTGATTGCCTTTCCAGCATGGTTGGGTCACTTTTAACATGGCTATGTAACACAAACATTTAAAATCTAAATTTACCATGCACAGGTGGGAGCATATTTACAAGCAATTTGCGCCACAGAGAAAGGTCTTACATTAAAATGGGAAAAATAACATCAGGGACAGTCAATTGCCTTATAAAGAAGCATACACCATTATGTCCTTGTCATAAATTTAAAAACAATTCCTTTTCCCCAAAAACGATTTTCAAATCATATTTTCAAAACACTGCACATGGGAAAATTACCTAAAATGTCCTTAAGACACATAAAAGCGTTTTTTGATTGCCTTTGCAGCATGTTTGTATCACTTTTAACATGGCTATGTAACACAAACATTCAAAATCTAAATTTTCCATGCACAGGTGGGAGCATATTTACAAGCAATTTGCGCCACATAATTCATAATTTTCTCCTTAAAGCACACTATTCTCTATCTAAATTAAAGAAATATTTTCTCACCTTAGCAAATACTTTGAGTTTGAAAACAGTCTCAGAAACACACCAATTTGTCTTCAGCAGAGCAAAAGGTATGCACTCCAGAGTCTGCAGCTATCAAAAGCACAGAAATGCTGTAATTCTTCACACATATCTCTCATGTCACCCAATCAAAACTCTTCCCTCACTTTTTTCAAATGAAAACCCTTCCCCCCTCTGCCCCCTCTCTGCTTTTTTTGCATAGCAACCACCTCTTGGAAGACCTCTGGTGTTTGCAAGTTCACACAACAATGTTGCAATTGAACTCTGAACTCTCAGTGCACCTGCATATCCAGTGCATTCTTTCATTTAATGATTTTTTATTGACCACTCAAAATACATCTTTCAAAGAACACATCCGTGCACCCTAACTTTCTGTTTTCAGCAATCAAAATCCACCAATCACTGTTACTGCTTCATGAACACAGAAACTCCACAGTTTTTTTTCATTTTACACTCTCATTTTTTCAACTGCCATTTCATTGCCACACTTCATCTGACTGCAGGAGAACCTTCTCTCACCATGTTTTCTGTCTGGATTGTTGGACATAGTTATATTCACTGGGCTCAAAGGTACGTTGAAAACAGGAATTTACCTAACCTCAATTTACAAGATGTGGAAATTAAGTGGTTTGGCCACAGAGGATTAAAATGTCACCAATTGATACCATTGGTGAAAACCTTTATGCATTTGCCCAAACCTGACCTGTTAATTGTGCACTGTGGAGGTAATGACTTGGGCACTTTGACTGGTGTAGGTCTGGAAATGCTTTTAAAGGACACCTTTGAGCAATTAATGGCACTTTTTCCTCAGACTGCCTTGGTATATTCAAATATATGCCAAAGACAGAAATGGAGGTGGTCAAACCAATTTTGTCCACAAATTGAGAAGTCGAGGAAGCATGTAAACAAATCTGTTTCAGCTTACATGAGAGACCATGGAATGGGCTCCCTGTACAACAATAACTTGCGTTACTACATGCAAGATATCTACAGAGGAGATGGAGTTCACTTCTCAGATGAGGGCAACAGAATTTTCACTCTGAATTTAAGAATGTGCATTGGTACCTACTTATAAGTACCTAAATGTACCATAAACCCAAAAGCTCTTCTCAGAGCTACCCTACATCTAATCACTCACAATTATTATTTTACTCTAACATTTTTCACTAATTTTCAACAAAGTACGCTCCCTGGGGCGCTACCCGGTACGCGAACCGGGAGCTAACCTCGCGAAATTTTTAAAAAAAATGTTTTTTTTTCGCACATATAAGCCTCCTCAGCCACCCTCACAAAACCTAGGGGGTCAAGATAACTCTACCGTGCCCCCTTCTACCCATTCTGAACATTATTTGCCCTCCATCTTGTATCTTAATTCGACCGAAACACAAAATGGTGGACTCCCGGAACGCTTAAGGTCCGCGAACCGAGGCGCTCAACGGTTCGCGTACCGGGTCGCTCCCTGGGAAGCGCACCATCAAAAAAGGTGGGAAAGTAGTTCACAGAAAAGCCACTGGAGACAATTTCACCAAATATAGATTAGCTCATACTACATACCAATCCCTACCATTTTCACAAATTTGATTGGAATTCCATTGAGCCATTTAGCCTGTAGACCTCTCTAAATACCCTGAGGTAAATTACTTCACAAAACACATCTGAAGTGTTGGAATTGACAACCAATGAAAATGTTACTTTCATTTTCTACTTTTTTTACCTGACATTTCATTGGTTATATACCTCAATATATATAAAGGAAGAGAAGAAAACACAGCCATTTTGACTACTACTTCTTGGTGTACATTTCAATAGTATTTTCACTAATTCCTTCAACTTCTTTCTAAAGGTAAGTTTTTATTTTTAAAACTGAAGTATATTGTGCACTATAAGTTAATATGGTAAACTTTTTCTGATAGTTATATACTATCCCTCTGTAGTAGTTATAGATTTAGATAGACTTCTCTGTTATAGTTATGGATGGAGTTAGGCTTCTCTTGTATAATTATGAATTTACTTACGTTAAATCACATACACTTTTTTATATTCCTACTTCCACTCTGATACTATACACTGCCCAAAGATAAATTCACTGATAAAAACTGCCTATCTAAAATTAATCCCAACAGTGCCCTATCTCTACTAATATATATTTTTTTAATCTAAATTTCAGGCAAAATGGAAGGCGAACAGAAAGTTGAATTTCAAATTGTCCTGCAAGAGAGCAGCCAAGAAATCATTGATGAAAATGATATTGAATTTTTCGATGAAACTTGGGACAATGAACTACTGCAATGTGTACAAGCAGTAGATAACCTCCTTGCAAATGAGGACATTTTACACCCTCAGAGACTACAATGTATATTCCATGATAATTATGAAATTTCTGACAATGAAATGTTAGAAAGTTTAATAAATTATGAAACACAATCACAATAAAAAAAAATGCTTAAAAAATAAAGAAAATAAAAAATAATCAACAAAACCAACAATCAATTAACATACAGCATTTGAAAAGTCTATCATTCATTTTTCATTGTAGTACGCTGCCCAGAACGCTTCCCGGTTCGCGGACCGGGCGCTACCCACGCAAAAAAAAACAAAAACATTTTTTTTTTTTTTGCCCCGCGGGGCCCTTTTAAAGCCTCCACATTAAACCTAGGGGGTCAGGGAGGATCTACTATGCCCCCTTATGGTTATTTCCCCCTTTGTTTTGGCCTCCTCTTGTCTCTCGATCCTACCGAGAGACAAGATGGCGGCCGCTCCGGACTGTTTAGAATGTTGACAGACGCCGGAGAACCAATCAGCTTCGCTACGCGAAGTTCTGGTACGCGCCCCGGTCCGCGAACCGGGGAGCTGCCCGGTCCGCTGTTACAGATATATATCTTTTTTTAAACGTTAATTTCTCAAAATCCACTGGAGCACATATATTGAGACCTACAAAAGGCACATCGGGCTACCAGTCCCTACAATTTTGCCAAGTTTCATGCAAATCCATTCAGCCGTTCGGGCTAAAAGTGAGGCCAACCGCCCTATGGAAAACTCAATGTTAAAAACACGTTTTGGGACCCCCCTTTTTTCTCGGCCCCCCTTGGACAAACCCCCCCCAAATTTTCAGGGGCTGCTCAGAAACAAAATGTTCCATTTTCCAGAAAATTTCAGCCAATTCCGTCCACAAACGCCAAAGTTATTAGACATAGAATTTTCAAAAATCCCATAGGGAAAAAATCCTAACTATATATACCTACTGGCGACCGCCAGTAGGTAATATATATAGATATATATATATATATCCAAAAATAGAAGTTGCCCTCTTTAAGGAAGCCACACGCAAGAGGTATGTGATTCTCCGCTTTATTTGGAAAGACTGCAACATGAGATCAATGCCCTTCCAACAGTCTAAACGCCTGACGCGTTTCGTGCAACCCTGCACTTAATCATGGGCAAACAGTCTTTCAGCAGCTTCTCGCATTTAATACAGCACCTGGTGTCCTTGATGAGGCCCGCCCCAGTGGGAGTTAACAAGCGCGATGCCTGCTGGTCTCTGTAGTGCTGTTAATTCCTTCTCAAGTGAGCTGCGAGGCGCTGCTTTCAAATTCTGACAAATATATCCACAGTGGGTGAGGAAAAAGTCAATGATACTAATGCTGCACTGTAACACTTTCACAGCGCTCCCTCAAGCCTCTTCACTGCGCAGCATCCCCAGACGCCGCCTCGAGACCAACCTTGTGGCGGAGCTTCCTTACGACCGAGCATGGCTGTCTTAAATCCCAAAATAGAAGTTGCCCTCTTTAAGGAAGCCACACGCAAGAGGTATGTGATTCTCCGCTTTATTTGGAAAGACTGCAACATGAGATCAATGCCCTTCCAACAGTCTAAACGCCCGACGCGTTTCGTGCAACCCTGCACTTAATCATGGGCAAACAGTCTTTCAGCAGCTTCTCGCATTTAATACAGCACCTGGTGTCCTTGATGAGGCCCGCCCCAGTGGGAGTTAACAAGCGCAATGCCTGCTGGTCTCTGTAGTGCGGTTAATTCCTTCTCAAGTGAGCTGCGAGGCGCTGCTTTCAAATTCTGACAAATATATCCACAGTGGGTGAGGAAAAAGTCAATGATACTCATGCTGCACGGTAACACTCTCACAGCGCTCCCTCAAACCTCTTCATTGCGCAGCATCCCCAGACGCCGCCTCGAAACCAACCTTGTGGCGGAGCTTCCTTACGACCGAGCATGGCCGTCTTAAATCCAAAAATAGAAGTTGCCCTCTTTAAGGAAGCCTTTGGGGCGGGCCTCATCAAGTGACTGTATCTATCAATATGTACTTGTATCAGTGATTGTAAAAGACAGTAAGTATGTGTTAGTCTATGTTTAAATAAGCAAGGTTTTGTGTGTATAACTGTATAGTTGTGGAAATGGGAGTGTGATTTATTCTTTACATGACTGACTAGCTGTATGAGTAACTCGATGGATGAGTGGCAGTGTGTGAGTCTCTGTATAGGTGTATGAGTGCATATGTTGGTCTTGTATTGATGAGTGACTGTATGTATGAAAGATTGTATGGGTGAATGAGTGGATGTGTGTGTAGACCTAGAAATCAGTGAGTGCGTATGTGGTAAGTGGTTTTACTGTGTCAATGGTTTCAGGAATGGAGGTTTGTATTTAACACTAGGTGTATCATGTGTTAGAATAGAGTGTGAGGAGGTGTATTGTATTATCACATGGATGATGTCATCAGTGATGTCATCAGTGATGTAATTTGAGATGTCGTCAGTGATGTCATCACTAACCATGTCATGAATGATGTAATATGTGACATCATCAGCAGTGCATTGCGTGCGCGCGAGTTATAGTGAGTCCAACTAACTATAACGTGGGAATTTCAATGGTTTTATGTCAGTAAAATTTCCAGCTAACTATAACTGGTGTGAAACCTATGGTTTTTTCAGTGAATTTATTAGGTTTTTTAAATGCTAATTCCTAACTATAACTGGTGTGAAACCTATGGTTTTTTCAGTGAATTTCATTGGTTTTGTAAATGCTAATTCCTAACTATATATAGGGCCTCAAACCTATGTTTTTTTCAGTGAATTTCAAAGGTTTTTTAATAGCAAATCTCTATAGCTATGAAATATAATATTTTTTTATAATGAATTTATATTGTATATTTATGTAATACTATTTTTTTATGTATATTTTTCCCTTTTTTTAAAAAAAAATTATTTTTTTGCCCTGGTGCGCTCCCGGTGCGCGTACCGGTGAGCGCGCCGGTAAGCGCAGTTGCGGCGCACCCCGGTGCGCGTACCGGTGAGCGTCCCGTTAGCGCTATTTCCGCGAACGAAAATATCATCGTGACGTATCGGGTAGCTGCTTGATGCGTCTTATGATGCACGGCGTAAGCGCACCCAGAAGCGCCCGAGCGCATACGATCGCGCAACGTAAGCGCCCATGGGCGCGCCCCGACGCGCTTACGCTACGCACCCCGGGGCGCGCCCCGGTGCGCGCCCCCGGCGCGTAGCGCAAGCGCGTCGGGTCATGTGACCTGAAAATAACACTTTTCATTGGTTCAGAACAGTTTTGGTTTCCAAATGATGAAAGCCCGGGTCATGTGACCTGAAAATAACACTTTTCATTGGTTCAGAACAGTTTTGTTTTCCAAATGATGAAAGCCCCCACCTTTTTTCCTCATTCTCACTTTGTTCTTTGAGTGAGGAGGACCTGTTTCTATTCATTGAGAAATGGCTACAGTAGCAGCAGCAGCAGCAGCAGGAGCATCTGCACCACCACCACAAGGACCACAACAATACCACATTGGTGGTGAAGAAGAAGAGGAGGAGGAGGAGGAGGAGGGGCAGTTCCTGCCGGAAGATAATATCCCCTATAAACCGAAGGAGCACTTTGTGTGGGAGTTTTTTAAAATTCCAAAGAACCAAAAGAAAGTCAATGCGCCAAAAGTGACATGTCTGATCTGTGGCACTGTACTTTCCAGGGGGAACCCTGCAAAAAAATATTCATTTGGGAACCATACAATGCTTCGCCACATGCAACGCAGGCACCCTAACAACTATGCTGCGGCAAAGGTCAGAGAACTGACCAGAAACCCTCCCCAATCTTCTCCGAGCACCTCCAAAAGCAAACAACCCACTCCATCGGGTCCAGAGACAAGGGAGATGGTCCCAAACATCCAACGCAAGTTTGGAGATTACAAAATAGTTTGTATATTTTGTGGGACTACAATTTCCTATGGTGAGCAAAGCATCAAACTCATCAACCATGCTGGAGACAACCACAACTGCAGAAAGAAACCTTAATTTTTTTCTGATTTTTTTTGGTCCAGTTGAGCCGTTTACAATCCCCTGTTTTTTGTGTGTCCCCATAAAAACTACAAAAAAATATAAAACTGTTCATAAAAGCCAAAAAAAAGTAAAAAATGTTAAAAAAAAAACAACCATAAAAAAATATAAAACAACAAAAAGAATTAAAAAAAACAGTTCTTTTTAGAACTACCTCCAATTTATAAAAAAATGCTAAATTTTTTAAAAACTCTGTCATTCTTTTTTCTCCATGGTACGCTCCCCGGTACGCTCCCCGGTGCGCGTACCGGGCACTCCCCCCGCGTAAATTGGCCCCCACATCAAACCTAGGGGGTCAGGGGGGTCTACCCTGCCCCCTTTTGGTCATTTCCCCCTTTGTTTTTGCCACCTCTTGTGTCTCGATCCTACCGAGACACAAGATGGCGGCCGCTCCGGACTGTTTTGAATGTTGACAGACACCCGAGAGCCAATCAGCTTTCCGCTCGCGAACTCGCGTAGCGCGCTGGTACGCGCCCCGGTGCGCGTACCGGGGCGCGCTTATAGGTATATATATTTTTGGGAACCTAAATTACTCAAAATCCACTGGAGCACATATCTTGAGACATAGCAAAGGCACATCGGGCTACCAGTCCCTACAATTTTGCCAAGTTTGGTGGAAATCCATTCAGCCGTTCGGGCTAAAAGTGAGTCCAACCGCCCTATGGAAATTAACATGGAGAAAACACGTTTTGGGACCCCCTTTTATCTCGGCCCCAGCTTGACGAATCCCCCCCCCCCAAATTTTCAGGGAAGGAGTGGAGCGGAGCTGGCCATTTTCTTCGAGAAATTCAGCCAATTCCGTCCATCAACGCCAAAGTTATTCCCAATAGAATGTTGCGGATTTCCTATGGAAACTAGGTCCTAACTATAACTACCTACTGGCGACCGCCAGTAGGTAATATATATATATATATATATACATATATATATATATATATATTTTTTTTAAATTACATTTTCCCCTACAACCCCTCTTGTGGCTATATTTCACTTTTTTATGCAAGTGTGTCTATCATATGTTATTGTTTTTTATTTTTGTTTCTTTTTTTTTTGTTTCTTTTTTTCTTTCCTTCATATTTTCTCCGTTTTTAGATTTAGGCCTTAGGCATTGTGTTTCCCTCTCTACTTAATTTCAAAGAGAAGTACTTCTCTTGCACATAAGAGTGACTAATTTAAACCAACTGTGGTTTGGATTAATAATAATTAATAAGTAGAGTAGAGTAGAAACTATAGAGACCCAAATTTCCCGTTATCTTTCACTCTGAGCCTGGGCATGATCTCTAATAGACTCTAATAGCTCGTCAACTTCCAGGGGAGAACAGATATTATGCATTTTATTGTTATACATAATGCGCAAAAAGGCTGGGAACCTCATCTGGACAGTGGCGCCTAGAGATCTAAACGTATCCATGCGCTGTCCCAACTCCCACTGTCTATCAAGGGTGGTCTTAGATAAATCTGACCGCACCTCAAAGGAGAAGTCCGGGCCCTGCATTGATCTGGCTTTCAGTGCAAGGTTCAAGATCTTATCCTTGAGTGAGTATGTCAAGAAGTTGATCAGAACCTTTCTTGGTTTATCTCTTCCTGGTTTCAGGCGAAATGGGTCCCGGTGAATTCGCTGGATGGCCTTATCTAGCTCCTCAACTGATTCCTCCAAGTTAAGGGAGTCTTTTAGTATCTTAATTACTAAAAAAGTTTAACTTTGGGAAGGGCTTTTGCAGAACCATTGCCTTGCTTTATGGGGCCCCTTCGGCTAGGTTGCTGATTAATGAGGTCTTCACAGAACCCTTTAAGATCACTAGAGGTACGAGCCAGGGCTGTCCGTTCTCTCCCCTCCTTTTCAATTTATATATTGAGCCGTTTGCTCAGGTTTTGCGGGCAGACGAAAATATTCCATTGTTTAAATTTAAGGAGTGGGAAAGGCGGACAGCACTATATGCTGACGATATTTTAATCTTTACCTCGGACCCGGTAATGTCTTTCCCTGCTGTGATCCAAAGGGCAGAAGAGTTTGGCAATGTCTCGGGCTATAATATCAACTCAAGCAAGACTGAGGTTATGGTGTGGAATATTCCAGATTTTCGGTTAGGCATAAATATCACCACCTCTATGCGCTATCTTGGAATCCGAATTACCCAAGACATCGGTACTATTGCACAAGCTAATTTAGATAGAATATCCAAGGAATGTAAGGGCCTACAGAAATCTTGGACTCACCTGCCACTCTCTATAATGGGTAGGGTGAACCTTATACAAATGTGTATTCTCCCTAAGTTCACATTGATTTTTGGCGCCATTCCTTTGGGGTTTGATGTCAAGATGATTGACAAGTGTCAGCGAGAGATTAATTCCTTTATTTGGAATTACAAATCTACTAGAATTGCATGGAAGAAGTTGAGGAGGAGGAGGGAAAAGGGAGGTCTTGCCCTACCTGACTTAATATACTACGCATGGGCCTTTCAGTTATCTTATTCCAGGATGCTTCTAAAAACACCATCTAATCTTCCTGGGGGGACGATGTATAAAGCCATGTTAACCGGAGCAAATCTACCAGCTGATGGATTTTTGTTTAAGTTTGGGAGCCAGAAATTCTTTAAAAAAATAAGGCTAAAAATCTTACAGTCATGGGCTAAGGGATGGTTAGCCATTAGAAAAAGACTGGGGCTGTCCTACTATTCTAATTTCGCTCCTATATGGGATTCTCCGGGTCTACCGGTGTGCCTAAGGGACAGCTTATCCTCTTCATTAGAGGAGGCTGGGATTACTAGATGGGGAGAGTTAATGGCGGAAGGATCAGTAATAGCTTGGGATGAATTCTACAATCGCATAGGTCCAGCGCTTTCCAGATTTAAATTTATCCAGCTGGAGGAGGGATCAGGGGTGTAAAGACGTACACTTGGAAAGTCAAGCTACCTGGAGCAGTTGCTAGTGGAAAGACCTAGGGGAGGCAAGGAGGTGGCCTTTTGGTATTGGCAGCTGCAGGAGGAAATCGATTGGGATTTTACCCTCCCAGATGAGCTGTGGGGAGAGGTGACTGGCTTTCAGTGTGAGGAGGTATGGTTAAGATCCTTTGCGCTCCTTTACAAAGTTGTGAAGCCATCATGGTTAAGACGCAACCACCTGTTCACAGCCCATCGGGCATATATAACACCGTTGAAACTTTCCAAATTTCTCCCAGACAAGAAATGTAGTAAATGCAATTTATTGGAAGCATCGGACATTCACATGTTCATGGAGCCCTGACATCGGCCGGTTCTGGGAGGAAGTGAAGTCTACTCTGAACTCTATCTTGAGTACATCATTAGTAATCTCATTGCCACTTATCATCTTTTGCTTGGAGGACAGCATCACCGGCAAGGCTAGATCTTTTTAGTTCTATGCCATTTTCTTGGCTAGAAGGCAGATTTGTATACAGTGGGTTGATAAAATTGCTCCATCACATTCAGGTTGGCTCACGTCCCTATATGAAACTTCTAAGGTGGACATGGCTAGATCTTGCAATAAACGTAACCTGGCCTTTTGGGATCAGTTGACACAATGGAGATAGTATTCCGGGTTTTTTTTTTTCCCGGGTCCTATGATTATGCCATCAATACTCCTTGGACCGGGTCTGGCCTCGTTACGGTTTTTGGTCCTATAGGTTGAAATACACCTAGATGGAGTCAGTCCAAGATCCTAAAACCCCTCTTCTTCTTGGGACCTCTCTGCCACCAGGATAACATTCTCGGGTTCTGGCGCCAGAGATGGGCAAGATTATCATTGCTCCGCCTCTTGGTCAGGGTCACGCAATGTGGCTGGTATCTCCTAAGTAAGGGGCAAGGCAAATGAGGACAAAAAAAAAAAGAGACAGGGCCCAGGGCTGCACCCGCTCCGGCCGCCGTCTTCCACAAAGGAAGGCAGCTTTTGGCCACACTAACCTTGGCCGTCAGCTTCTTGCTCACCTTAGCCATGGTTCTAGGGGTGTGGGCGGAAAAGAAAATGTAGAAGTAAAAAAATAAAGTCAGGAGAAGAAGTAGTAAAGTAAAATAAAATAAGAAGCAAGTCATAGAAAAACAGTACAAAAACGCAGTAAAACTAGAAATAAAACACAGAATATACACATAGGGAGAGAGATGGGATAGATAATAAATAAAAAAGATTAGAACCATACGAAGAGTAGAAAAACAAGATGGCTGCTCCAATTAGCAACCGTGTGGTGAAGTTCGCCCGATATTTACCCCTGAACATGCAATCCACATTGCCGAACTTCAAAAACGTCTCACGAGCATCCATGAGCATGAGGAGCAAGCAACTCTGCATGCTCGCAGAACTCCACCTAGAGTTTTTGCCGCTTCTCATAGGTTCGTGTAGCGCCACTACGCTAACTCCGCCTGGGATTACTTTCAAGACATAGGAGACGTACTTTTAGACCTTCCTGTAGGGGAGCTATTAATTGGGGGAGATTGTAACACCCCATTATCAGACCAAACAGATAGCTATCCACCACAGACCTCACAGCACACTAACTTGTGATTCTCCAACTTCCTGACCACCATGGGGATGGCGGATGTGTGGTGAACTCACAAGCCAATAGCACAGCACTTCATGTTCCACTCAGTAACTCATAATAGTCTCTCCATAATAGACTACATGATTACCTTGGCGGAACTAGTGGGGCGGTTCAAAGAGGTGCATCATCTAGCAAGGGCAATGTCGGACCACTCACCACTTTGGGTGGTCTATTTAGGAGGGTGCATCATGGCCAGGAGGGAGGATAGCAATCAACCTAGGTTGACTTGAAGTCCCTGGGTAAAAAAAGGATGGCTTCAGGCAACACATTTTTTTTCTCGCAGAAAAAGTGGGTTCGGTCTAATCCACACAGACTCTATGGGACGCATACAAGCATGTGGTAAGGGAACAAGACATTTTCTTGGTAGCGGGGCACAGAAAGGAAAAAAGAGCCGCATTCGAAACTCTTGAACACGAGCTCCAACAGCAGGAGGCAACCCCGAGGGACAAAAATTCCAAAGAGACCAAGCACATCCTCAATCTAAAAAAAAGAGAGTATAAAGAGCTGGTAATGGACGCGGCAAAGGCCCACTATACTGCAACTCGGCATAAGCTATATGAAGTGGGAGACAAGGCAAGGAAACTGCTCACATGGCTTGACCAACAAGAGACCAATAGACTAGTTTCAGAAAAGGTTGAGACGCTCAGAGACGCACAACAGATACTAGACAAATTTACCACCTACTACTGGGGTGTCTATTCACCCTCCAGGGTATTGACAAGAGAGGAGGCAAGGACATGTTGACAGAAATTCCCTTCCCTACCCTCAGCTCAGAGGCTTCTGCATTATCGGTGAGTGAAGTAACAGAAGAAGAGATATCACAAGTGATCTGAAACATACAATCGGGGAAAGCGACGGGCCCATCAAGTAATGGGGATTTTCCCAGAAGACCAAGGGCTTGCTTCCACAGTAATCATTCATAAGGAGGGCAAATCGAAGGACAACTGTGCATCCTACTGCCATATTTCATTGATCAATGCCGAAGCCAAAGGCCTAGACAAATTACTCGCCAGGCGCTTGATACAGATCATTCCACAGCTGATGCACTCGGACCAATCAGGCTTCATGCCTGGATGAAAAACAGCTCTTAACCTACGGAGACTTCACGGAGTGTAGGGGATAGTGAGCACGCTGAGAGAAGATGCAGTAGTCATGATGCTTGATGCCCATATGGCCTTCAACACTGTGGAATGGCCATACATGTTCAAGTGTTAGAAAAAATGGGATTCGGTCCCAACTTTATGGTGTGGCTCAAACTCCTCAATACTGACCCCATAGCAGAAGTAATGGTCAACAACAGAACATCTCACAGATTTTCCCCTATGGAGGAGAACAAGACAGGCCTACCCGCTGTCACTGCTAATTGTTGTTGTAATACTAGAATCACTAGCTACTTGGATCTGAAGGATCCATTGATAAGGGGCCTACGATGGACCGACAGCTGGGAGGATAGAATATATGCGGATGACATATTTCTTTATTTAGCAATCCCCAAAACCTCAATAAACAGAGAATTGAACATATTTACCAATTATGGTAGATATTCCTGCTTCAACATCCACTTGTCAAAATCTACCATTTACATACTTCATGGAGCATCTCCAACACTTCCCAAAGAATGTGTGGCAGAGGTGGTGACAGAGGAGTTTGGCTATCTCTGGGTTTTTATAACTGTGGACCCTGATCTATTCTATCAACGTAATCTTATGCCCTTGCTGCAGCTCTTACAAGGAGATGCGCATCCCTGGAGGACTTTGCCTCTCTTCCTATTAGGGAGCGCTGCCCTCTTCAAAATGATAGAAAAGAAACAATTGATGGACGGAATACTGAACAATGCAAACATTCACCCCAAGTCACAAAGATCTGGGTTCAATCCATCAGTTTTTTGCTCACCACGCCACCCCAATTGTCATATGCAAATCAGTCACGACCCTGTTCCTATGGGAATAGTCCAGACCGAACTGCCAAGCCAGGTCCTCCCTGGACCGGGACAAGCATCCTGGTACCTGTTCCCGGACATCACCCCTTATCAGCCAGTCTAGCTTGAATCCAGTATCATAGTGAGCACGGGGCCCACGTTGGTCATTCCCACTTAAGGCGACAAATGCAAAAGAAACCATTGATGTACAGAATGCTGAACAATGCAAACTTTCACCCCTAGTCATAAGGATCTGTGTTTAATCCATCATTCTTTTGCTCATCACGCCACTCCAGTTTGGACCCAGCCATATGCAAATCAGTCTTGACCCCGTTCCTGTCGCGATCACGGGCTCACAGAAAGGGTATATGGTTAGAACAGGGAAGATACATGCCACACCTTTCTCTGTTGTTGAATGCGCCCTTCAGTTCACACCACAGCGCTCCCAGGACTACAGCTCCCAGAAGGCCTTGGGCCATAGACCCGGAACCAGTCGGAACACTCTCGATATAGCCCCGCCTCCTGAGAGCCTCGGCGCTTGACAAACTTTCCGAAGGCCATAGCGGATGGTGCTTCCCCACTCTCTTGGCATAAGAAAAATGAATTGCAGAGCAGGTACATGTAGTGGGAGGCAAATCCTTTAAGAGTTCATGCTTGAACAGCCTACAGCCAATATATAGGGGTTACCTACTTAGCTGAGGAGCATTTTCCCTACCACCATGGACGTCTCCAGTTTGGAGGTATGTATGGGTCTTCCAGAAGGCATGATTGAACTACTTAGGTGATCCATTAAAATAAGTTCCTAACCAACATTGGGCGCCATGTTTTGGAGTGTTATCCTACTGTAGGACCTAACATTTTTGGGTGGTTTAACCATTAGGCTGGTGCCATACTGATTCTATCCACCCCCTCTGGAAATGTTGTCCTATAGGCCAGCTAGCTGACAGTGGCACCAGGAGTACCCCTAAACCTAGGCAGGTAGCAAATGTTTCTGACAGCCACTGTACATGATAACCCTGATCCCCCAGGAATTATGGTAATAGATGTAGAACCATATTGCTCAGTCACTCATGCTCCTTTGACCTGAATTTCACTGAACTTGCTCTTCCTAACAAATCACAACTGTATACTTCTTAGATCATCAGATCAATAGTTGGTATAACGGTGAAAGAGATAACATGTAAAGATATGCTTACACCCATTTGTTAATTTGAATCGGGGAGCCAGTGAGGAGAAGCTGTGCTGAGTGCAACATCAGCTGTAGAGGAATACACATTCCAACACCCTCCATTGCCAGCTGCGCTTCAAAGCGCGTCACATCCCTGCGGCAGTGTAGCCGCTTGTTAATTTGAATCAGGGAGCCCATGAGGAGAAGCGGTGCTGAGTGCAACCATGGCTTGGGAGGACTACACATCCCAACATCTTCCATTGCTGGCCACGACTAAAAGTGCTTTGTGTCCCCGGGGCACACATGCGGTAAGCGCCCGGGTGAAGCACAGCCCAAGGGTGGGCCTGTCTATGCCAGTTGGAGCCCGGAGGAGGCTGGGCCACCCCTCTTACTCCTGCATCTTCTGGATACACTACAATGACTGTGAGTTAACTTAAGTAATTTTAAGACACTGTTAGCCCAGTGAACAGTAAGAGAATGGGAAAGCACAGAGATGTAGCGACAATTGTGGGGGAGAGATAGTCAACACTCTTGACTCCTTTTTGACCAGGGCAGCAACATTGTTGACCCAAGAGATTGAAGCCACGGAGCGTTGTCTCTCCTTGGAGGAGGGAAGGAGGAATGGCTCCCTGTTACAGTCTACTGTACCCCCACTGCCTGTATTAACTGAACAGGTGGAGCCTATTGCTATTTCCACTTCCCCACCAATAGTGAGTACGTTACTTCCCCCTCACCCGTACTCCGTTGTGTCCAACAAGTCTGTAATTGTCCCAGTGGTCAAGAGGAAGAGGCCTGCAGGGAAACCGAAGTCTAGAATCCTGGGGGCAACAAGAGTGGAAAAACATACCCAAGACCTTGCGACCCCAGCAGCTTTGCCTTTAGAAAGAGACCTTGTGGTGGAAGTATGCAAGGACATGACTGCAAAACTGGAACAGATGGTTATGTATCAATTCAACTTGTTAAATTGTAGATTGGGGAAGATTAAGGAGAAAATAGAGCTCCATACCAATAGGGATTGTATATATCTGGTAATCATGGTAATTCCTCGAGTACGTCCCAGCATCCATCAAAGGGATGTGCTCTTGATGCTTTGGGGCACCCTGCCAGAGTGGACGTGGCCCCAAGGCTGGTGGATGGTTTCAAGGATCCAAGGCAGGTGGTTCAACCAAAATCTAAACCTACAGTTCCACTATCATCACCCATTATGGCCCGTGTTAATAATATCAATCAGAAGAAAAATTAATCATCTACCCAAAACTTCCAGGCAAATGTAAAAACAGTAGCTGGAAAGAAAAAGCAGGGGTTAGAAACAGCTTTCAGCGTACAGCCCCTTTCTGTTGGAATAAATCAATCCCACACATAAGAACTCCCCCCAGCAGCTCTCCCACTTGTCCTGGTTCTGGTCAATGAACCCCTACTGAAAAAAGGCCATAGGGAAACAACGGATCCGTTAATGCTTAAAGCCCTACTCTGGTTCAATACATATCTTAAAGGTTATGGCTTATGGGGTAATAGCCTGGCCAAACATATCATCATGCCTAGGAGGATTGGGTGGGTGGGCCCGGTGGGTGGGCCCCTCCCATAAAGAAATAAGCGGTGGGTGAGCCCTTCCCATAAAGAAATAAGCGGTGACTGTGTCGTTTGAACTTTACTAACTAGCATGTTGCTAGAAACCTGCTGCAAGCTTGTACAAATGATCTTTTGCCTACCACACAAATCACTGTTTTCTCCCTGGAGAAATTTTGTTGCCCTGCCCCAGCCCTCCACTGTACAGTTTGCGACCTATGGAAAACTCTTTGCGTTTACCCTTATTGGCAACATAAGACCCCCGCCAGCCCCTATAGTCTGTGGACAAGATCTGTGTCGTCAAACCAATTTGCCCCTTTGATTGATCTTGAGGCATGTGACTGCCTACCTCAGGGGGGTGCAAATGGAACTTTAAACAGTAATAGGCAACCTCTAAATGGCCATTGGCTGCAGGCATGCAACATGTCATGTAGATGTGAAAACTAATGAAAAGATGTATTCCATAAATACTACAGTAGTACTGGTCCTATTAGGCCAGATGAAAATGCTTAGTGGGGGTGTTAGGGATAATATAACCAGCAGCAAGGTCCCAATAAGTAACTCAGATGCACTATGTCTCATAAAAAAGATGTCCTAACAAAAGAAAGGGGTACTAATACCTACTTGGAATGTTGCAGGTCTTGCAACTAAAATGGCTAACGATGAATGGCTTTCGACACGGCAGGATGGAGACATAGTATGTCTCCAGAAGACATGGGCATTACACCCAATGTTTATTAATGGTTACCAAACATATGTGGTTCCCTCGTTGACAGAAAGAGCTAAGGGGAGTTTAGGAACCTTGATCCCTAATACACTACCTCTTAAGGTTGCTAAATTTGATAATCCATTCCCGTACTTTCACTTCCTAACTCTTGAAGGAGGAAACCACCAACTTTGAATATTGATAAGATAGTAAAATAGCAATTTTGGCGGTAGCATGGCAGCAATCATAGATCTAATGGGAAAAGGCCTGGCAAACTTTATAAGGCCATTGAAGTTTAAACATTTTAACATTCTATGGCTGGGAGACTTTAATTCCCAACCATGTCCTTACTCGCTGGGAACGGTTTGCGGTCTAGAGGACATGGATGGAGACCATTGATCCATTTTAACCATCATGAATATGAGAATGCCTTAAATGGGAATTTACAAATTTATAGCAAATTAGTCCCAGCTGTAGGAGCACTTGAAAAATAACTTTTTTGTGGCGAGTCCACTTTTTTATTAGATTTTAGAGTGGCAACCTCTAATTGTCGTGGTGATATTCTACACCCTGACACTATATTTTCACATTTAAGTGACCACGCCATACTATTTTTTGAGCTGTTGGGAGTCGGAATTTATCCAAGAGATGTAGTGAAAGTACAGAAAACAATCTTAGCCAAGCTAAATGGATATCTGCTTAAATGGGACAGAATAGATAATTACAGAGTTAACCAACAAGTTGTAACCAATAACTTGAATTCAATTATAAATTGCATTGGCCTGGACACCATTCCAGAGACTCTAATTCATAATTTTATTGAAATATTGCAAGAGATTAAAATCTCGCTTACCCGAATTAGAACTAACAGGGAGAAATCGGAATCCCGATGGTTCAACAACGTTTGTATTTGAGCTCTACAAGATCTCCGTAGGGCCTTGAAAGCATCTCCTAGAAGTCGTTCCCTTTATAAGGATTTGCGAATGAGGTATAAGACAGCGTGTGAAAATAGGGAAGAAGAGATAAAAGAAGTGGCATGGGAACATTTGCCAAAGGCCGTGCTTTTAAACAGTAGCAGGAATTTCTAGAAGATAATCAATGCACTGTTTTTTAAAAAAGATACAGAAAAATCACCAGATAACCCCTCAGGGGTGGGGGGGGGGGGTGGTGAGGACACATGGGTGACCCACTTCGAAATTATCTTTGGGAGTGAAACTTCACTATGGTTTGAACAGCTAAACCCCTTTGGTGCTTGTTTCCGGTCCAGGGAAGACATGGCTTGGCAGTTCGGGCTGGACTGTTCCCATGAGGCACAGGGTCAGACTGATTTGCATATGGCTATGTCTGAACTGGGGTGACAGAGTGAGCTAAAGAATGGTGATGGATTAAACCCAGATCAGTTGACTGGGGGTGAGTGTTTGATTTGCTCAAACGCTCCGTCCATCATCCCCTTTTGTATCGCTTATTTCTAGCAAAGGCAGCTGATGAAAGGAAAGAATCCCAACAAGCAAAAATGACTGTAAAATTGTGTTCTATGATTCCATCCTTACTTGACGGGGAGTATTTGTATTTGGATGCAGGAAGGAACCGACAGGATAGGTTTATCCTTTTAAGGTTTTGCACCAATTTAATTACTCTGATGCTGGGTTTCCCGGCAAAAAGGTTTTCATTTAGTGAGCTGACAAAATGTCCATGCAATAATGTATCCGCACAATGTGACCTTCATATTTTTTTCTTTTGTCATTACTATAAGGATCAGAGATGTAAATATATTCTACCTCTTCTAAGGCGCCACAATTTTGTCAACTGTTGTAATGCAATGCTTTTTCTGAAGAAGCTTCATGATCCCCATGTATGTTTCTGTCTGGCCTCATTTCTTTGGGCTTGTAAGTGAAGTAGATTCTGTTTACATTAAGAAGTCTATGTTCAATTTGTAACCCTAAATCTACCCTAGTTTGTTTATATTTTTGTAAGACATTGATGGGTGGTCATATATGTGTAATTCATGCTTTAGTTATTTAATATTTAACTTAGTGAATTGAGAATGTAAAGTACCTCAATAGATCCCTTATTGTGTTGTTTGCACATAGTGACTGTAATGTGAATCCTTGCACGGCTTAAATTTGTTTATCGTATTATCCTCATCGTGTAGGGGCTGTACTCTGTTTTTGTGTCATTTTGACTGCTGGTTTTTTATCTTACTAAGGAAGATGATGTAATTTTAACATGTATACTTTTATGATCTATTTTTATTAGATGGAATAAAGTATATTGACTGACTGACTTACACTCATGAGAAGATATCAATGACATCTCTACATAAGTCAAGTCCTTCCTCATCATCACCATAATCTTCATTTGGCATCAGGATCCTCACCCGGTGGTTCTTCATGGTCTCTATCCTCTGCGATGTAAGGGAAGTTCCATTACAGGGCGATGTGGAGCATGCAGCAGGTCACAGTGATTTGGTACATTTTATCAGGTGAGTAGAGGAAGGCACCACCAGTTTGGTCCAGGCAACAAAGTCTGGCATTTAGGTGCAAAAAAGCCCACTCCACTGGCCGCTGTGTTCTTCCAAAGGCCTCACTGAAGTGGACTTCCCCTGGCGTTGTTGGATTCCTGAGCAGTGCCTATAACCATGGTGGTTCTTATAACCTGAGCAATGCTGCAAGGTCGAGCAGGTGAGAGGGCAACTGCCTTCTCATGAGAGGAGCTGTATTTGCTTGCACAACAGGTCCTCTCCCTGTCAGGAAAGGCTCTATGTCTCACCAGAGGAACAGGTACATGTCTGAAATGTTTATTTGAATCTGTCCAACTGTTTTTTTCCAATAACATAGGCTACAATGTCCCTTTGAGGTCCTGTTTGAAGTGTAGTTAGGGATGTAAACTTTCAGATATTTTATTCCTTACAGAGGACAAATATGTTGAAGATTTCTAAGCACTTTACAATGTTACCAAACAACAAATTTAGTACGTGTTGTGTGTTTAAAGCCCCAGATATTAATTGGTATGTTTGGAGAGATGTATCCATGTAAATGTTTCAATCACATTTACCACCATAAGCACAGCCCAACAATGCACTCACCACCACAGCCACATTCACCACCACAAGCACACCCTCAAATACAGCCACCACCACCACAACCACATTCACCATGACCACACTGAGCACCTCTGTGGCGGACTCACCCACAAAAAAGAAACACCCACACTCATTAGAACAACACGCACCAATAATGCAAGACACCCAAATGTTCACAACATACACCAGACCCGCAGACACCTGCACTCTCAATAGGCATATGCACAACAGAAATGTTCACTCCTTCTACCCCATTCCCAAATCCCTCCCCACCATCCTTACCCATTTTCCCTGTGAAAGTCTTCTACTTGCCCTTGCCCTGAGCCATGTCTCACCAACCCCTCACAAATACACACAAATGCACACAAATGCACACAACCCCTTCCACATCCCAACCCACCCCTAAAAAGACAGGACCCACCCCTAAAAAGGCAAACCCACCCCAAAAGCAAGACCACTGTCCCACAACCCTCTACAAACCCAAAGGCACTCCTCCCAAACCCCAATACACCCCTCCAAGGTAACATCCTTGAGTTCCCTGCTCTGCCCACGAGATGCCCCTTCCTTGGGAAATTCCACTGGTGGTGCAATTGGTGGTAAGCTGATTGCCACGGCACACCTGTGCACAGGGCTTCGTGGACCCAATTTGGACTGGCATTTGCCTTGTTTAAAAGAAGTTGAAAGAGTGATCTCTTAAATTTAAATGTTTTCTTTTCACCAGGTCTGTCCTGGCATTCATTTTCCTTTGCAATTGTTTGATTCCTAGCAATGTTTTAGTGAAAATGTGTAGTATATATTTTTCTTTTGAATGATGGCAGGAACTAGTACATACTTTTTAAATGTTTATTATGTTGAGTGCATACACTGGTTTACACAGTATGCAATGGCCATTTTAATTTAGGTGCAGCCATTCAACATAGTTGTGGACACTTGCACCAACAAATAGATGCTTAGACATTATTTTCGGATATTTTAACACAGAAGTGTTTGTTTCACCTTCAATACTGATAAGTATGCACACATATGCATTGCACCTTTGAATATTGTACGTAAATTGAAATTGTATACAGTACAGGACTTGCACTACACGAATTTTACATGGATGAATATGTAGAGTGTTTCAAATTTGGGACTACCATTGATTTCCAGGTAATCTCTGAGGTGAGCCTTACAGCTTGTCTAGTGCTTCCTACATGAGGTTACATTGCATTTACACAATGATGTGTGATGCATATATTTTTATTGTGAGATTTTTCAGACACCTGTTTGGTGAGTTTTTGAGTTTTTGATTTGATATCCTTTTTTTCTGCAAGTGTCCTTTTTTGGAAGGCAGTTGGCACCAAATTTCTGAACACAATGTAGTTATATAGGTCTGTTACTTTAAATTCCTTAAAAGTCAACATTGGAGACATACGCATTGCACATTGGTATGCTATTGATTGTGTTGGTAATTTAATAATGCACAAATCCTGAGCATATGTTAACAGCCAAGTGAAAAAAGTAACAGGTAATGGAGATGTTACGTTCTGTTCAGGTGACGACGGTGCTGATTTGCATTGCGATCAGCCAGCAGCAGCAGGGGCTTAACGTATAGGATCTGGTCCACTGAGGTACAGGAAGTGAAAAGGTGAGTAAAGGTGAGGTTCTGCCTTATATGTGTTCCATTGCACCAAATCAGGTGTGAAGGTTTCCCCGCCACAGCTGTGTCAGTTAGGAAGGCACATCGTGATTGGCCGTGAAGGAGGAACTGATGGTTATCCCACCGAATGCTGGTTTGTCCTTCACACTGTCAACACAGTCAAGATGTCCTAGCAGTTATGGTGAGAATGCGGTGGTCTTTTGTCTTTTTTTTAGTTTTTTAAATTTTTTATTGGCAACACAAGCAATCAATCATTACAAGAGTAATTCATTACTAAATACAGAACATTAACATAAAGTTCCAGAATTCATAAAGTACTAAGTCATATACCGGTTAGCAAAAGAAATCATTCTATACACAAGTATGTGCGTATCACTTATTGACAAATAAATAAATATCAACTCATACATGGAAACAAAATTCCCCAAATGTTGTCAACTTTCTTAAGTGAGCGTTCGCCTGATATTCTAGCTAGGGAAAGTTCCATATCGTAAATTTCTTTCACCAACCGCCACCATTCGGTTATATGAGGTGGTTTATCCGAAATCCATGCCCTTGCTATGACCAATCTGGCACAAGGTATTAAAATAAACAACAAATCCTTAAATGGAGCAGTAATTGGTTGCATTCCTAGAAGTATCATCTCAGCTGATAATGAAGCACATGTCAATTGTTTCTGTTTCAGAATGTTTTCCACATTATCCCAAAATGTATGTAAAATAGGGCATGAAACAATCATATGCTCCAGGTCAGCCACGAGCAGGTCACATTTTGGACATTTTGTACGGTCGTAGGGAGTGTTATTTCCTGACCACTTAGAAATTTGAAGCGGAGTGTAATACAATTGACATACAGTCTTATAGGCTTGAAGCTTTAAACTGGATGAATGAACCAAAATATTACTATTATGAAAAAATGTAGAGATGTTGTTTGAAGATATACACATCCCTAATTTAGAAACCCATTTCTGCACCAATTTAGGGCTGTCGTCCGTTTTAAATTGACTAAAGCATTTATACCCTTGACTAATTATAGCTTTATTTTTTTCCCCATAAATACATTTCCATATTTCTGAATCTGAAATTTCTTTAAGTTTCATTTTACCAATAAAAAAATCGCGAATCTGCAAATATTTCAATTGCATGTTTTCGGGGAGTTCATAAAGTAATCTAAGGGTATCAAATTCTAGAAAGCCTGTTTAACCATATAAGTCCGTCAACTGGGTTATACCTTGATTAGCCCAAATTCTCCCCACGGAATCGCTAAAAATGTCGGGTAAACCCGTATTTTTCCACAATATTAGCTTAGGGTGAAAAAACAAGGTTTTATCAATAGCCATTATCATATTCCAAATGCGTACCGCGTCTTTAGCAGTCTTAAACCTGACTCTCTTAAAATAATTTGGATCATTGGTTCTCGCTTAAAATTGTATGGATTTAAGACCTAACATAAATTGGTGAAAGTAATATGGATTATTAGAATTAAAGAGGCTGCGAATTCTGCCCAGAAAAGAAGCATAAAAGTAGGTTTTGAAATCCGGGAAGTTTAGACCACCTTTAATAGGTGTTAGTTTCAAAAGGGAAAGCGCTCTACGATTTTTTTTATAGCCCCAGATGAAGCTACTAAAAATACCATGCAATTTTCTAAAAAATAAGTTGTTAATAAGCAGCGGAATAGACCTAAATAGATAAAGAAATTTGGGTAAAATTTTCATTTTAATAAGGTTTATTCGTCCAAGCAAATTTAGGGGAACCTAATGACATTTTTTCAGAAGCACTGTTGTATCCCTTAGTAAAATATCATAATTTAGTGCCTTGATATCCCTAATATTATACGTTATTTTAATGCCTAAATAAGTAGCTGTGTGGCAGATACCAGTGACTGGGGCCTGTATTTTATAGTTTACAATAATTTGCGTTTTGTTCAAGTTTAATTTGTATCCTGAAACCATACCAAAATCATCGGCTTCTTTGATAATCCCAACCATGGCTTCTGCCACATCAGTAGTGTAAATTGTTAGGTCGTCGGCATAAGCTGTAATTTTAAGAGAATTGATACCATGGATAAAAGGTTTAATGCGTTCTTGAGCCTGTATTGCATTGATGAATGGCTCCATAGAGAGAGCAAATAAGAGTGGAGACAAGGGGCACCCTTGACGAGTGCCTCTTAAAACTGGAAAACTCTGGGATATTAAATTAGCATATCCTATTTTCGCATTTGGACAATCATAAAGTGCTTGGATTCTTGTTAGAGATTGTGTCCCAAAGCCAATCTCCCTGAGAGTTGCCCAAAGATAGTCCCACCCCACTCGGTCGAATGCTTTTTCAGCATCTAGTAGCACCATGCCGAGTGGGGAGGAATTAGTAGTAGCAACATCGAATGCTGTGATGGCCATGTTAACATGTTCAGTCGTATCTCTACCCATCACAAAGCCATGTTGCTGTTGACTTACTAATTTGGGCATAAGAGGAGCTAGTCTCATGGCTAATAATTTAGCGTATGCTTTAGCATCTGCGTTTATCAAGGAGATGGGCCTATAGGACCCACACTCCAACGGCGTTTTATCCTTTTTTTTAAAAAATATTATTTTAGCAGTTTTCCAAGAATTAGGTCCTTTGCCTGATTCTCCTATTTGATTAATCACAGAGCACAAAATAGGTAACACTTCTTCGCTGCAGCTTTTATAAATTTCAATGGGGAGCATGTCATCTCCCGCAGATTTCCCCTGAGGAAGGGAAGAAATAGCCAGTTGTAATTCTGTAAGAGAGAAATTTCTTTCCATTTCTTCCATCATTTCTGTTTCCTTCTCTAATGCCCAGCTCTTTCTTATATATCTCTGCAAAATATCTTCCGTAGGTGTATACTCAGGAGTATAGAGTTTACTATGGTATGTAACAAATTGTTCTAGGATCTCTCCTGGTTGATTATAGATAACTCCGTCAACTTCTTTTATATTTTTAATTAGGGAATTAGCTCTGTCCTCCGCTACCTTATGAGCAAGAATCTTACCAATTCTATCCCCACATTCATATTGCGATATCTTATATTTATGTAGTTTCAAACTCACTCTTTCTCTTGAATTTTTTTTAGTTTCAGATCGTAAAGTAATCAGTTTGAGTTCTAGTAGAGATTTGTTTTGAGTAATGCGTACCCCTATACTCTCTTGTCTGATAACTTCTGCTAGATGTTTTTCCAGTGAGCGAATATTGGAAGTCACTTCCCATATCTCGTTTTTTCGTTCTATGTTTTCTTTGATGATATATTGTTGGGCAAAGCCTCTAATACTTTACAAGCATCCCATACATGAATGAGTTGAGCAGAGTCTACATTAAACTCCAAAAATTCTTTTATGTGATTTTTCAATTGAGTAACAAATGATGTGTCTGTTAACAAATATCTTGGGAAAGAAAATAACCTGACTTCTAGTTTTTTAAATGAAATATTAAACCGTATAAGGATGGGATTATGGTCCGATGTTACTCTAGGGCAGATCTCCATTTCACACCCGTCTTTTGTCTATGCAATAGCCAACATCTAAATAGGGCAGGCAGACTGCCAAGTGGGGAGGCAGGAAACCCGCCATAAATGCAACAGCTGGGCCTGATATGCCAAGATCTAAATCAGGCCCTAAGCCTTTTTTTAATGAAAGTTGAAATCTTTCAATGGGGCATGGTTGAAGGATGTACCAAATGAACACCTGTTAAAATTGAGTAGCTGTTAGATAAGGTCTAGCTGTAGTCGTTGGCTTTGTCAGAAAAAGCCCCATGGGGTAAAATTAAAATTGAATGGCCGTCTAAGTCTTTGGCTACTTTTTGCATCTTTACCGGTGCAAGAACTCTACATTTGGACTTACTCTGTTTATTGGCGCTTAAAGTCTTCAAGTGGGGCAAGCTTGAAGCTGTATCATTAGAAGTCCTCTCAGAATCGTATATCTTGTTACGCGGTCCAGTTGAAGTTTGACATGCCTTGGAAGTCCAAAATGTTTCGAAATCCCAACAGTTCAGACTTTCTGGAGCAGCTCCTCTTTCTCTCTTCTAAGCCTCCTGTGAACTGAGTGATGGCACTTAGGCGCAAGGGCTCACTCCAGTAGAGTCCATTCCAGTTCCAGTTGCTACTGGTCAACACTATAGTACAAGAAAATGGCTTCTTGCACCTGATTGTGTCCTGGTAGCCACACAGGAATTCAACAAACTGATCCCCAGAGTCCACATTTTAGAGTTGGGAATAAGTAGAAGCAGGTCCAGCCCCCCGGGTCTGCTCACAGGTCTCAAATAGCAGGTCCAGCTCTCATCTTCGGCAGGTCCATAGCAATGTCTCGAGTCATGGGTGAGATTGCTATTATTGACATTTTTAGAGCACTACTGCTACCCAAAGGTGTCCTGGCCTGTATGAAGTCCTGTCGAACCAATCAGAGAATAGAAGAGGTACACAAATATTATTATGTTTTTCTTAAGGCCAGGAAATTGGTCATATTTCTTAGGTATATTGGGAGATTGTTCCATGCCTTGGCACCATTGGCTACAAAACTTCTGCCCCCCCCCGCCTCCCATCTGGCTTTTTTCACACAAGCCACCATCACCATTTTTGCATTTGATGACCTCAACAATCTTTTCGGTACATAGCAGCGTAATGTCTGTTGAAGGTAGTCTGGCCCAGTTCCATGAAGGGCTTTGAAGACCAAACACAAGGCTTTGCACCTGGTGCGTTTTCTCACAGGCAGCCAGTGAAGTCTTTTTCTCTCAGCCAAGATGGAGGCATATTTGGGTATGCCAGTCAGGAGTCTGGCTGCCGCATTCTGAAGGATCTGTAATTTGTTCAATAGTCCTTCATGGATATTGAAATATAAGCTGTTACAATAGTCCAGTCTGGACATTGTTAACGCAGTAATGACTGTTTTTGGGGAGTCTTTGGGGAGCAGAGGCATTATCTTCCTGCATGATCTCAAGATAAATGAAATCTGCGACGCTACTGTGTTGACCTGGTCCCTAAAACTAAGGCTATTATCAATCCATACTCCCAAATTTTTCAAGTTCCTGCTTGGAGTAGGGGGGGCCATGAATTGTCCAGCCAACAATCAGAGGTGCAAAAGTTGGGGTTATTCCCAAACAATACAACTTCCGTTTAACGGAGTTGACTTTTAGACAATTTTGTGCCATCCAGACCCCTACGGCACTCATACAGTCCTGGAGCAGGGACGCAGTTCCTGGCATTTCCTCAGGCCGTATAGACACCACAATTTGGGTGTCGTCCGTGTAGGAAGTCAGATTGAAACCAAAAGATTCAACAAGTGGCGCCAATGAGGACACATACATATTAAAAACTGTCGGACTCAGTGAAGAGCCTTGTGGCACTCCACAGGGTAATGAGAATGAATCAGCCTTATATTCGCCAAGGGCAACAATTTGGGTTCTGTTGGATAGGAAGGAATTAAAAAGTTTCCAGGCAATGCCCTAGATTCCGATCTCGTGCAGTCGGTCCATCAGCAGAGCATGATGGACTGAATCAAAGGCTGCAGAGAGATCCAGCCTGATCAATGCAGCCTTTACTCCCTCATCCAGAATGGTCCTAATCTCCTCCATGGATTTGAGTAGAGCTGTCTCTGTGCAATGACCCTCTCTGAAACTGTACTGGCTTGGGTTTAACGCCTGTGATTCTTGTAAAAACACCTTGAGTTGTGTGTTCATGTTTCTCTCTATAATTTTCGCCGGGAGTTGTAATCTGGATATGGCCCTAAAATTATTAGGGTCTTTGGTGTCCAGACTTGTTTTTTTTTAGTAGAGGCAGAATGGATGCCTGTTTCCACTCCCTGGGAAAATAGCCTTCTGAATACATTGTGTTTATGTTTCAGGTCAGGGTGCGTGAGACTGGCTCAGCTGCCAATTTTACTATGGGTACTGTGCAGGGATCATACGAGGAGCCTGATTTACCTTTCATGAGGAGATTAAGGGTGTCTGGGACTGATAAAGGGGCAAGTTTATTCAATCCACAAACCCAATTTTTGTCTACCTTGGAATTAATTGTCTGATCGGTAGTATTCTTGATGGTTGAATCTGAGAATGTTAGAAAATAGCGTGGACTTTCCCAAAAAAGAACTTTGCTACTTTATTGCACAGTTCTTGGCTAGCCGGAATGGTGGGAACGATTGGGTGGGCTAGGGTGGTAACAGTTTTAAAGAGTTATTTTGGAGAATTCTTTGCGGAGTAGATTTTCTTGGTGAAATAGTCTAATTTGTTTTTTTAATCAGCTGTTTATACAGGGCAATATTTGACTTAAATTCCTTTTTTTTCCTTATCATTATATTCCTTCCTCCAGTTTCTTTCCAGGTGCTCACAATGTGATTTTTGATTTCTGAGCTTCTGAGAGAACCATGGAGCTGAAGCCCACTGTCTGTTAATTCGAATACCTTTTTTGGGCGCTAGCTTGTTTCCTGCTGCTTCTAACCAATCCGAGTAGTACCTGGCTGCTTCATCCAGGTCGCTGGGATGCATAGTGCAGGTCGAGGATAATACTTCCTGCAAATCCTCGGCTTCTACCTTATTCCAAGCTCTTTTCTCTAAATATTTTGTTTGTGGTTTGGGAGCGGCGTGGTCCGGGACAGTGAGCTCGAATAGAACGACAGACTAGGGGAAGAAGGCTGGTGAACCTCAACTGTGGGTTGTTAGAGAAAATGCAGTCTAAAGTGTGACCTGCCAGGTGAGTGGCACCAGTCACTAGATTTATTTATTTATTTATTTGCGGGTTTGTATAGCGCTTGAATCAACTCCAACAGAGTATCTCTGCGCTTAGGAGCCAAGGACATGAGAGAGCAGACTGTTAGTGATGGAGTTTAGATCTGATTGCAGAACAGCAGGGTTTTGAGCTGTTTCCTGAATTTAAAATGCTCTGAGCATTGCCTGAGGGACAAGGGGAGTTTGTTCCATAGTAGGGGTCCCGTAATTGATAAAGCTTTACCACCATGCCTTGCCTTTCTGGCACAGGGTACCACCAGAAGACATTGGTCGCTGGATCTAAGAGAGCGGGTGGGAATATATGAGGCAAATTTCTTTATCAAGTATGCTGGTCCCTGTCCGTTGAGGCATTTCTGTATCAGACAGCATATTTTAAACTTCGTTCTCTGCCTGATTGAGAGCTAGTGCAGTTGGTCCAGAAGAGGTTGAGATGCTGTTCTAGGGGGAACATTCAGGACTAAACGGGCTGCTGTATTCTGGATGACTTGTAGTTTGTCCAACACACCCTTGTTAACAGCAAGTAGTAGGCCATTACAATAGTCGATTCGACTTAACACTAGAGCCTGTACTAAAGTTTTCCGGAACGAATCTGGAAGCAGGGGAAACATTTTTCGTAGTAGGTTGATGGTATGGAAACAGGAGCTTACAACGAGGTTGCTGTGTTGCTTTAGTGACAATTCTTGATCTATCTTTATCCCTAGATCCTTAACAACCTGTTTGGGTTCTGGAGCCGCTCCTAGGTCTTGTGGCCACCAGTCTGGAGACCATAGCATGTTGGCCTCCCCGAATAGCATGATCTCTGTTTTATTATCATTGCACTGGAGGCAGTTGGTAGACATCCATTGTGCTATAGCCTTCATGCCAGATGAAAAGGAGCTAATTACTTGAGTGGAGAGAGATTTAAAGGGGAAGAGGAGTTACTTGTCATCCGCGTATGACACTGGAATGAAGCCATACGTGCGCATCACTCTTGCCAGGGGTGCCACATAGATGTTAAAAAGGGTTGGACTCAGACAGGAGCCCGGTGGCACCCCTTTTGAAATCTCCACCTCCTCTGAACGGTAGTCACCCATGGTGACACTCTGGGTGCGATTTGTTAGAAAGCTCTTTAGCCAGGCCAGGGCTTTGTTCTTTACGCCGATGTTAGCCAACCGGTCTATTAAGATGGTGTGTGGCACGGTGTCGAACGCTGCCGACAGGTCTAATAGTACCAGGATAACGGCATAGCCCTTATCCTGGTACATGTGCAGATCGTCCGTAACAGATAGAAGGGTGGACTCAGTGCTATGCTTAGGCCTGAATCCGGATTGTGATTAGTCCAGGCCGCCAGCAAGTTCAATGTATTTGGACAGATGATGATTAGTATGTTTTTCAATCAGTTTCCCTAAGAATGGCAGTAGGGAAATGGGCCTAAGATTGGTGAGTTCGGTCCAAGGTGTAGCAGTATTTTTCCTGATTGGTCTGACCAAGGCTCGTTTCCAATTCTTGGGGACATCACCTGTGATTAGTGACATATTCACGAGTCTCTGAATTACGGGGCATAGTACTTCAGTGAGAATGGGCATAATCCTAGCTGGAATTGTATCATCTGGACTTCCACTCTTGATCTGTGTGGATAGTGATGATACCTCCTCTGTAGTAATGAGGGGAAAACAGTCAAGGGTATGTATAATCTGACCTGGTTCATTCATAGGAAGTGACGGAATCGTACCATATGCCTTGTTAGAGTTGGTTATTTTCTCGTATATTATGTCTCTATAGATAGATGCTCTAGACATCCGCCATTCATCAGGTCTAACAGACTGATGGTATCTAAATTGGAAAGCAGCTCCAGATGAAAATTAAAGTCTCCCAACCCTGTGTAGGAGTTAGGCGGTTATCCTATTTTCCATAATACAGCCTGCTTGATTTAAGAAACCATCTTCTCTGGCCCGGTGGCCTGTATATGAGGTTGCCTCTAAATGTATAGTGATGTGAAAGATGAAAGCAGAAGTCCAGCGCTTCACATTCCTCACTAGCTTGTGGGTTGAAGGATGCTAAGATTGATTTATGATATATGATCGCTAACACCCTCTTTTTTTATGTGACCTACTATAACATATAGCAGAGATAATCCGGAGGAGTGGTTTTAACTATGTCAGGACCGGACGCATCATCAGTCCAAGTTTCTGTGATAAATGCAATATTTATTTTCTCATCCTCGATGAGGGCAGCACATTCCGTGCTGTGTTTGACTAAGGACCTAGCATTGAGAAGAACACACTTCCAAAAAGAAGAATTTTCCTTTTCTCTCCCTGGAGGTTGATTGTTATGTCAGCAATTGATTGGAACAATATTTCAGGTAGTTTAGTAGTTCAGTCTGGGCAAGTCATTTGTGCCTGTAGGGCCAGGATTCAAGTTGAGTGGCACACCAATTGTTGTCTGTGTTAGTCTTGTTTAGACCTCTTAAGAAACTAAAACAGTATTGTAAGGGCAAAGCCTTACCTAATGCGTTTTGTCCAGGGGGGCTGTCGCTGAGTGTGGAACAAGTGTGGATGGGCGCAGACAGGCTCGTGCCAGCCTCTGTTTAAATAGCTTCAAGGGGGGGAAAGACTAGCCCACAGCCCTTCATACTCCCAAAATGGCGGCTGCACGTGCCAATTGCGGACCCCGGGAGCATAAGCATTCTGAGCAGTGGCAAAAATGCAAAGTGCAAATGAGCAAGTTTTCACGAGTTTTAAAAACAGATCGTTACACAAATTTAAAACTAATCGGTGGTCTCTCCCGGCTCAAGCCTCAGGAGGACTTCAAGATGAACACTCCCGCCAGCCTGTGTCTACATAGCTTCAGGGGGGAAATACTAGCCAACAGCCCTGTGTACTCCCAAAATGGCGGCCGCTTGTGTCAATTGCAGACCCCGGGAGCTTAAGCGTTCTAAGCAGTGCAAAAAATGCAAAGTGCATATGAGCACGTTTTCACGAGTTTTAAAAACAAATTATTACACAAATCTAAAACTAATCAGTTGTTTCTCCCGGCTCAAGCCTCCGGAGGACTTCAGGACGTGCGTTGCCCCAGCCTGTGTTTAAATAGCTTCAGGGGGGAAAAACTAGCCTGCAGCCCTTTTTTTAAATTCACTAGCCAGTACATGGGAGTGACTCATGTACACTCACTAATAAATATGGATAACGTTTCCACAGTCAAACATTCCCACTTTTGCAGGAAATCCCATTTGACTTACTGCAACCTATCGCACAGTGCACTATTCTGAGGCAATTCCAACACAACAGAATCTTTTTGCCCGAAAGGATCTTGTGTGCTAGTCAGAGGTGTATTTAAAGAAGTTATCTGTGCTCTCTACTTTAACTACCCCAAACTGGTTTTGACATCATCTCCCCCCATCTAGAGTAGTGCCAAACTGCTGGCAGATGGCTTAAGGAACAAAAGGCTTCCCTCTCCCAGGTCTTCCATTATACTTAACTATGAATAGGCATACCCCTCCTGGTTCCCTTGAATATAATGAAGTCCCTGGAGTCTCATTGGCTACCCTTCCTTGGCTGTGAATATCACATTCCTCACCCCCAGGTGTTCCTGCCAAATTGCCTAAGTTTTTGTTCTTTCTCTTGGAGGAGTTTTCTCACCACACTAGGGGGAAGCACAGATAGTCATTTTCCAAAAGATTTGCTAAAAATCAGACTTCACCAATGAAATCTTATTTTACAAAATATTAAAAGTGCCAGATTAATCACTTCTGTAGCTTGTCCCAATACAAATTAAGCAGCCTTTTTATATTATTTGAATTGTGGTATTTCTCATTGTACAGCTGCAGTGAACAGATCTTTAGGGGACTAGTCACTGTAGGTACATGTCAACATTAACTTCTTGCATATACCAGTTTTAAATAGTAGGTACCCTACCTTGTGGGCTGCATTGCCAATTTAAATGACATATTTATTAGTCAAAAGTAATATTATTTATGACATATTTGCACGCAGGTTTAAAATCTGCAGCAATCAGACTGCACATGAAGCCAGGTTTTCATTGTCAGCCTAGTGAATGGCACAATATGTGCTGCAGTCCACAGGTGACATTTATTTTCTATGCCATTGATGTATTGTCTTGCACCATATACAATGGGCCCACTGGAAATGTATATATGCAAATTGAGGATTATCCAATGTTACCATGTTTTAGGGGTCACATCACATACACATGAGAACATCTCAGGGTTGCAAGCAGTATCTTCCAAAGTCTTATGCACTGGGACTACTATCAAGAACTAAGGGCCAGATTTACTAGAATTTTACATCACAGCTGCACCACTTTTGTGGTGCATTCATGAAGCAAAATGCTAGTAGATATTTACAAAGCCATGCAAAGGGCGATTTGCGCCAACTTGCATGGCTTTATCAAAACAAATGTAACACAATGCGGTGGCTGGCATTGCATTGTGCCACACTTATTTCTGGGAGGCGTTCCATGGTCTGGACATTCCCAGGCATCCACCTATGGATTTCATGCAATCCCACATTTACAAAGGTTTGTAAATCTGGGATTGCATGACATATCTATGCCTCCCAGAGGCGCAGCAAGGAGAAAAATATTTTTTCTCTTCGTTATTTCCCCTTTCTGTGTGTGCTACAATCTGCAACACACAGGGAAAGAGGAAAATGCCTGAAAAGATTGTTTTTGTGCCGGAAGGTATCCCTTACTGCACAAAAATAATTCTCCTTGTAACACAGGCACCCCATGGTGCAAGGGTGTCTTCATTGGCGCTAGGCTGCCTGAGGTGCGCCGGCACAAGGAGAGAGAAGAAATGCTCCATATCTTTGTAAATATGGAGCATTTATGCCCTCTCCCTTTCACGCAACGCAGCCCAGCAACTTTACTTGCTGCTCTGCATTCCGTGAAAGTTTAGTAAATGTGCCCCTCAGTATATTATAAACGATTTGCCTGCGGGTGCCTTCTTATTTTGAACCAGCTCCCACTTGATGCACTTATATCACATTTAAGTGTCACCAGCAAAAAAAACCACCACATCACCAAGACTTTCTGAGACACATTCATAGACCAGTTCCTGCGAGAAATGTAGAGCAAACACACCCAAGTGTATATAAGTACATGGTGGGGCTGACGCCCAAGCCTTCGGACTCCCCATCTTATTCCCTTCCTTCCACTTTTGTGAACATGATCATCCCTTCTCTCCTATTCAAACGTTGCTCTTTGTCAGCAATTTCCTTTCTTAGGAAGCTATCTTGGCTCCTGCTTGCGCATTCTTCAATTTTCACTCCCTTGTATTAGTTCGCACTAAATTATGAAATGAATTTCAAATTTCGGAAGACTCATTGCTAACCATGGTCAGCTTCAAGAAATTTTTGAGGAAACACTTGTTGTTATCATGCAGTCATGACTTGTGCTTTTATAAAATAAACACATAGAAATAAAATATGTACTTCAGTGAGCTGAACTACCTGTATGCAAAGTCTAGGAGGTCCTCTCCTTTCACTGTTTAGCTCCCAAGTGATGACTTCACCTGCAGACATTTTTATAACTCAGGCAAGTTTTTATGCAATTTCAGTAATTTGTTTTGCCATTTCATGGTCATGAAATTTTGTTTAAATTTCCTCCAGGGAAGACAGGCTAGATTAAAATATGCTTCGTGGAAACAATAAACCAAAAGCTGAGAGGCATTTTCTCCTTGAACCAGCCATTTGTCGGTACCTCACAAGACCTTTTTATGGAAGGTGCGCAGTCACAAGAGATACTGAAAAACTAATTTTCACTCTGAAAATATAGTGGCAATAAGTTGTAATGGAATTTTGCATAGAATAGGCAATGTCCCATTTGTACGTGAAGAATGTCCTCATGATTGTTCGTTAAGGTATGTTATGTTATGTTATGTTATTGCTTATTTGTATAGCCCCTACCACCGCCGGTCTCTAAGCGCTTAGAAACAGAACAACACAACACACTGTTAACCCAAGTCCCTCAGGCTACCCATCGACTATGCTGGAGTCATCGCTCTTTTAAATAGATGGGTTTTTAATTTCTTTCTGAAGGGCAATAACTGAGATTCTTCCTTCAAAGTAGTCGAAGTGCATTCCACAACTGTGGGATAAGAACAGACAGAGCTCTGCCTCCTCTGGTTTTTAGCTTGAATCTGGGAACGTATCGCATGAGACGTTGTTTTATGTACTCTCGTGGTTTACCAAAGAGAGCCTTGTGGGCCACACAGAGACATTTGAATTGTACTCTATGCATGACCGGTAGCCAGTGCAACTTTTGGAGCAGGGGGGTGGCGTGAGAGTTTCTAGGCAGGGAGTGCAATCTTTATTTCCGCTTTACGCTATAATAGACAGAGTGCAGATTAAAACTGGTCATGGGGGAGTTCGCAAGGTAAAAAACGTTGCCACAATACGTGGAGTTTTGCATGTGGTAGGAGTTTGCAGGGCACCCTTACGTGTTGCCATTTGCAACGCGGAGTGCATTTTCGGATTGGAAACCACGCATGAACTGCACCTCGTGGTCCATAAGAGTGTGGCCATCTTGCTTTTTACTCTATGTTATGGTAGCAGCACTCATTTTTTGTCCAGAGCCACCTTCCTTTCATCCTTGTAGCGGGTGTCATGCCTGTTTTTGGATACCCCTTGCGGGAGCATCCGCTGCACTGGGGGAGGGTGCACCAGTGGTACAGTGCACCACCAGGTCCAGTGCACCGTCCAGCAGCTGACCCACTGAAGGGGAGATATCTTGGACTGCAAATTGAGATTCTGGGGCTCAGTGAGTATTCATTATTTTATTGTGTTAGTGTTTTACAATGGAAAAAGATTTTCCAAATAGCATGATGCTCACACTCAGAAGTAAGTTACGTTTAATTTAAGCTGGAATATTATCATGTGATCCAGTTCCTAGTTTCTTCCAGGCAGGTATTCTTTGCTGCCTTATCATACTCATAATTGGCGCTTGCTTTGGCTGATTAATTAAGAAGCAATTGCAGTCTGTCTTCCTGTCACTATAGTGAATCAGTGATGTCAGTGACTTTGTTTGCGCAGCTTGTACAGTTCCAAGCTATTTCACAGAGATGTGTAGTATCATGGGCAACTCAAGATACTTAGTCAATAGACAAGTCAAAACTAGTACTATAGGCGACCTGTTTTAGTACAATTATCTAACTACATTTGCCTGTCATAATACTTTTGTGGAGATTACCTGAAGGGCATTGAAGGTCCGGAAGAATTTAGTAAGCAGGAGGCCTCAACCATCAACGCTGCTTCAAAGGGCCCTGCTAACCCCAGTAAGTACTATTATTTATTAATATTTCCCTAATGTTGTTTTTCTTCTTCTCTTTGAAGTTTTAGAGAGTTATATATAGCTCTAGCAAGACCAGTGGGTATCAGAGCGCTTTACAACATTTACAAAGCAATAAAACAACAAAGAGCTAGGTTTTTTCCTGCCCCTAGAACAGTTCTCTTCATCCTGTTGAGGATCATTATGTAGTAGTGCTAGGACACTCCTAGGAGTATCAAATGTGCTTTATAAAGTCTATATATAGACATAGAGAGGCAAAATTAAAGGTAAATAACAGAATTGAGAGTTACTGGATTGTAGGCTGCTAAAAAGTGCTATGATTTACTATCCAGGGGGTAAAGGTGCCAAGCGACGAGGAGATCCTTCAGTTTTCTTTTAAATATTATGAAGGACGGGTTGGTCTGCTGGTGGGGAGGTCAAGATTTTGGGGGCATTGCCCGAGAAGTAGCGAGTCCGGGCTTTTTGTTTATGCTTCTCGCCTGGCCTGTTCAGGTGAATTTGGCTGCCAGATAAGCTGGTTTACCAGTCTAGAGGACTTTGTGGGTGAGACAGGCAGTTTTGAAGTGGCAGCAGGCTTCAATTGGGAGCCACTTAAGAACTTTCAAGAAGGGGGAGATGTGATTGTCTCCAGTGACTATCCTTACTACTGCATTTAGAGTTGTTCTCAGGGAGGCTAAGTGGGATTTCGCTGTGCCTATGAGGGTAGCGGTTCCATAGTCTAGTCTGGACAGAACCAAGGTGTGCGTTTTTGTTTTGAGATCATTTGGAGGGAGGAAGGGCTTTGTTTTATTAATTAGTTTTAGTTTGTGGAAGGAACTCCTTGTGGTAGTCTTTATGTGTGAGCTCATGTTCAAGTTTGAGTCCAGTATGATTGCCAGCGATTTGGCGTAACCAGATAGGGGTAGGTTGAAATTTTTGGGATTTGATGCGCTTAATCCCCTCTTGGACCCTGGGGGGGGGTCTGTCTGTCATGTGAGAGGGGAATATCCATCTTTTCTTGGTTGAGTTTTAAGTGATTGAGTGTTAGCTATTTTGGATTTGTGTTAGTGTGTTATTTAGAGGTCGTATGTCCTCTGGAGAGGATATCTCCAGATAGAGCTTGATGTTGTCCACATAGAGGTGGACGTGGATGTATGATTGCTTGATTATGGTAGTGAAGGGCTCATGTAGATATTGAAGAGAGTAGGTGAGAGGACAGAACCCTAGGGAATACCTCTAGTTATAGTAGCGGTATTTGAACTTGCAATGTTTATTTTTATTTGCTGAGAGTGATTGTGAAGAAATGTTGTGGACTATTTCAGGACCAGGCCATTCGCTCCAATCCGTTGTTTGAGGGTGTTTAGAATGAGTTTATGGTCAACTGTGTCAAAAGCCACAGATAGGTCTAGGAGAATGAGCAGGCAGCCTCAGCCAGCATCCATACATTTGTGGATGTCATCTGCTATATTTACTATAGCTGTGTCTGTGCTACAGCCCTTCCTGAAGCCTGATTGGTGATAATCCAGGAGATTGTAAGTGTCGATGTGCTTGTTGAGTTGGAGTAGGACACATTTCTCGAGGATTTTAGACAAGAAGCAAAGGTTGGAGCTGGGCCTGAAATTGTTGAGGTCCTCTGGGTCTGATCCTGTTTTTTTTTGTAGTGGAGTGACTTGGCCTAGTTTTAGGAAGTCTGGCATAATATCCAGGACTGAGGGAGCTGTTTATTATCATAGTCCAGAGGGTAGTAATGACGTGATTAAGATTTTTTGCCACAGAGGGCAGGAGGGGGTCTGCACAGTGGGAGGAGTGTTTAGAGTTCTCAATTAGTTCAGAGATGTCTGCCTCCATGAGTGGGTTGAATACTTTCCAGCAATTGGGGGTGGAAGGGGATCCTAGGATTTGATTGCACTCATTGGTCTCAGGAGGGGGATCTCTACTTGAAAATCGTTGCAAAGCAAGGTAGGGTTTCCTTCATCTGTACTGTGGACAGTGTTTTCAGTAGATACTTGAGTGTTCCATTCTAGAGTAGACTCGATCATCGTGATTTTATCATCAAATATTGTGTGTTGTCTCATTAATAGTTTATACAGTGCCAACAGTTTGCCATGACAGTTCAGCAAGGCTGGAAAAAAGTATGAGGTCCCACTAGAATTGCATTTGCCAACCAACACCATACGTCTTTCATTGATGATTTTTCCACCCCAGCTTGTATAACTTTGCTAACCAATTGTTGGACTTGGCCCTTTTTGGCAAGTACATCCCTCAACTTTTTGCCCTTTCTGTGAACTGGTGTTGATGGTTTTAGGCCTCTGGGCACTTTAGCACTGTGGTCCAATGTAAAGTGCATTCGCTCTCTGTGTACAATTAGTAAGGTTGGCCTGCCCTCCAATAGGAATGCATTGGGGATTCCTTGATCAGTGTGTGTCAGTGGTAATTTATGGTATGAGTGGAGCAGAGTGATTGAGTTTGGTATGTATCGAATTGTAATAATAAATGCTGCGCAATGGTGTGCGCAGATTTATTGTGGTTATTTTAGAAATGCCACTTTTAGAAGTTGACATTTCTGTGTGCTATGTGTCTGCCTGCCTGATGTGAATTGCATGTCTGGCTTGTGAGTGACAAGGGCTGGGAGGTGTGTGTGGCTCCAAGAGGGGCAGGGTGAGTTAGCGCTGGGCTGAATAGGACAGAGAGTAGTGGGAGGAGTAATCACCTGACTCTGAATAGGAGCGTGCCTGCCCTGTACAATTCAGGCTCCGCCCCCTGTGGTGTGCCTGATCACCTCGCCCCCACCTGACAAAGGGGAAGAGGAACTTGCAAAACAAACTGCTCCAAATACCCCCTGAACCCAATGCATCTGCTTCCCCAAGCCCTGCGCTGAAGACAAAGGAAATGCTGAATATAAATATAGGGGCTGTGACCCCTTGAAAATGTTCTTGTGGTGTACTTGTTTCTGACTTGGGGGTGTGCTGCAGCTGGGTCCCAGGAGGAACCACCATGAGGGCTTGCCTCCCTGGGCCCAGCATTGCCCCTTCATCTCTAAGTACTTTTGGGACCCTTTTGCTTTTCTTTTGCCTTCCACAGGACCTTCAGTACTCCTAGCGCCTTGAGAGCTCTGTATTTTATCCTGCCAGGAAGGAGGAGTGTGGGCTGCGCAGAGATGAGCTGCCGCCCTTTGGGAGGGAATCCCGACGTGAGGGATTCCCCGTGATGCTGGAAATGGCAGGTGCCCTCCCGCATTTTTCGCTATTTCTTGCGGGTGCACACCCCACTTATTTGATATTTTTTTGCGGGTGCCCACCCCGCTTATTCGGTCCTACTTGCAGGTGCCCACCCAGCTGGTATTTTATTTTTAGTCTCTTGCGGGTGCCAACCCTGCGTTCTCATATGGGAAATCACCGCCGCGGCCCGAGTGAAAGTGGCTGCCGACCCGGAAGCCAGACGGCCTTGCATGGTTGTGGGTGGGGCCTCCTATGCACAGCCAGAAGTATGTGCGGGGCTCCCATAAACCTGGGAGAGCCCTGCACGGCGCACGGCCGAAGGGAGGAGTCCTAGGTCCCAGGAGGGGGCCCGGGTGAAGTGAGGAGAGGAGCGGGCGAGGCGAAGCAGACAAAGCCTCCCCAGCAAGAGAGGAGACCGGGAGAAGTGGTGCCAGTCCAGCGTCTTGCTGCGCTGAGAGGGGAGTCTAAAGGAGACTTCCCCACACAAGAGCCGGTGAGCGAGTGCTCTAGGTGGGTAGTGCTGATCGAGGCACAGTGACAGGGCCTATTTACTGAGCAGACCCGCCGTTGCGGGCCGCTCCACCGATGGGGCAATTTATTTAGTTATAGGCCTGAGGGCCCCAGTGAGTTGGTGCATTTCGAGGCACAGTGTCGGTGCCTGAGCAGTCCCGCCGTTGCGGGCCGCTCCAACGAGGTGGCATGGTTGTTTGTCTAGAGCCCCATGAGAGTCCCGAGGGCCAGTAGTGCCCATGCCCTCCAGATTTGACCATTATTACAGCTGCCCTGCTTGCTAGAGGGCAGCTGCAATGTTTTGTGGGCAGTTGGATTTAAGAGAAGCCAGGTGGGGCTGAAGGCCACAGAGGTGCCAGGGCCCCTTCATGTTGTCTATTCCCAGCTGCGCCGCACCAGTGCGGACAGCTGCAATGCTTTCGCACATTTGTTGCAAGGGCACGGTGCGTGCCCATGCCTACAATTATTCAAATCTGCACGGCAATTAGTGTCAGCTGCCACATTTAGGCCAGCAGTTCTTTGGGGGCATGGGTTATGGGAATAGGAGTGAGGTACACTCCTCTGCCCCAGCGCAATGGCGCACTTTGGATTCTGCTGCATTGGCAGCCACCCTGACTTTTTGACATAGGGCATTTGAGCCCCTTTGAGAAGGCTAGCCGGCCAGGGGGACTGTTGGGTTTGTAGGGCGCCAGGCCCTAAAGTGAGTTATGTGGTGCTAGGAAATGTGATACATGTACTATGATTTACACACCCTGTTTTATGCCTCTAACTGTGGTTTATGTTTATGAGGTAATTTGCATTCTATGATTTATGTTTAAGAGGTTATTCCCTAATCTAAGAGTTCTGTTTATGTGCTACTGCATAATGTAGTTATGCGGGTGAGGGTATTGTCTAATGCGTCTAGACTTATGAGATGATTGCATAATGTGTTTATGCTGGTGAGTTTGGTGCAGAATGTATTTCACGCCTAATGTGATACTGTGCATGATATGGTTTATGTTACAGGATGATGCTGAGTACAGTGTTGGCCAGTGATTACTGGTTGTGTTCTACGTTTATGATATGTCCTACGTTTACTAAGTTCACTTCGTGATGGTTTTGACAGTGGTCCAGTTGGCCCTGTCATGTGTATATATTCCCTATAAATATTGCCTAGTGCCAGGTGTCACAGTATATATTTTGTGATTACTATTCTAATGTGTTTTATGATAATTCAAAGGCTATTTTTGATATAACCTTGTGGGGAGTTCCTTTTGTGGTGTGCCTAGTGTGTTGTTGCGCAAATGCTTTACACATTGCCTCCGGGTTAATTCTGACTGCTTGTGCCAAGCTACCAAGGGGGTGAGCAGGGGTTATCTTTAGCATGTAATTCCCTTGCCCTGACTAGAGTGGTGTTGGGGTCTGCCTGGCTTTGGCGCAAGCCTTAGCCAACCAGAGATCCCATTTCTAACACCAACCAAATGCCCAGAGTGTTTTTTCTTGTTAGAAGATGCTCAACTGTAGTGATGTATTGCAGTTGTATTTGGGGTGGCATTGTTAGGTTTGGAAAAACCCCATTTTTATTGTATACTTATTTCGAGCCATAGTAGATTAGCAGTGAACGGCTAAATGACGTTACATTTGCATTCACGTTATGAAACCCACTGAGTTATCCTTGTAAAGTGAACCCTCAGTTAGTAAGTGTGACTCCATTTTGTATTTCGCTATCTACATTAGGCTGTGTCTGAACTAGGCCTCATTATTCGTATTGCTGACCTCAGCAGAGCACTATTCAGCTATTATTTCCTTCTCTGCTGAAGGTTGGATTCTTTCTTACTAATGAATATGCCATTCTGCCCTTGCATTCCTATCCTTGTGTGTAACTTTTCTCCCATGTTAGGAGTCTCCAAACTTCAGCACAGCAACCTTGAGACACTGATAGTATCTACCCATCTGGCAGGTGGTAACCCATCCTTCTGTGCCTGCTTTGTTCATGTTCAGCCTGAGCTGGTAACTTTCCACTGTGGGAGTGGTTGGAGGTTCCGGGAGGAATTAATATGTGGGGGGTCAGTCCCTCTGCAGACATCTTAGGGTGCAGGTCAGATTGGACTCCTCTGCAGAGTATTGCTAATAAAATATGTATAATGTTTTATTTTACCCACACAGAACACCAGTGATGATGGCTCCAGTTCTGCTGCAGGAGGAGAGAGTGAGTTCGATGGAAGAAGTGGCAATTTGGATGGGCACTGGTAAGTCACATGATTTTATACAATTACTATTATACTCACTAGCTAGTGCCAGGGTGTCACCATAAGTGACCGTGAAACCTCCCCCCCCAGCTTTACCAGCTGCAGTGGTGGTTGAGTTACTAATATTGTCTCTTACATTTGTAACTCACAAATGATCACATAATGAGTGTTGATAGGTTAGGGGAAACGTGAAAGAGTAGAAGTTTCGGGTGCCGCTCGCTAGCCGCAACGAGAGAGTGATAACTCACCGTGTGTCTCCCCCAGCCCTGGGACGCCTCAAGAACTTTTTGGCCGCACTTTTGGTTCCTTTAGACGGTCGCGGGACTGCGAGGTCCAGCACCCTCAGCGGCTTGCCACTCGCCGCAGCTGGAGCCTCTTTCCGCCCCGCCTCCCAGCAGTACTTCACGGCTCGCGGCACTCCGCGGAAGCCGCTCGCTAGCCGCAATGAGAGAGTGATAACTCACCATGTGTCTCCCCCAGCCCTGGGACGCCTCAAGAACTTTTTGGCCGCACTTTTGGTTCCTTTGGACGGGCGCGGGACTGCGAGGTCCAGCACCCTCAGCGGCTTGCCACTCACCGCAGCTGGAGCCTCTTCCCGCCCCGCCTCCCAGCAGTACTTCACGGCTCGCGGCCCCGCTCCGCGGGAGCCGCTCGCTAGCCGCAACAAGAGAGTGATAACTCACTGTGTGTCTCCCCCAGCCCTGGGACTCCTCAAGAACTTTTTGGCCGCACTTTTGGTTCCTTTGGACGGGCGCGGGACTGCGAGGTCCAGCACCCTCAGCGGCTTGCTACTCACCGCAGCTGGAGCCTCTTCCCGCCCCGCCTCCCAGCAGTACTTCACGGCTCGCGGCCCCCGCTCCGCGGGAGCCGCTCGCTAGCCGCAAAAAGAGAGTGATAACTCACCGTGTGTCTCCCCCAGCCCTGGGACGCCTCAAGAACTTTTTGGCCACACTTTTGGTTCCTTTGGACGGGTGTGGGACTGCGAGGTCCAGCACCCTCAGTGGCTTGCCACTGGTGCCTCTTCCCGCCCCGCCTCCCAGCAGTACTTCACGGCTCGCGGCCCCCGCTCCGCGGGAGCCGCTCGCTAGCCGCAACAAGAGAGTGATAACTCACCGTGTGTCTCCCCCAGCCCTGGGACGCCTCAAGAACTTTTTGGCCGCACTTTTGGTTCCTTTGGACGGGCGCGGGACTGCGAGGTCCAGCACCCTCAGCGGCTTGCCACTCACCGCAGCTGGAGCCTCTTCATGCCCCGCCTCCCAGCAGTACTTCACGGCTCGCGGCCCCCGCTCCGCGGGAGCCGCTCGCTAGCCGCAACAAGAGAGTGATAACTCACCGTGTGTCTCCCCCAGCCCTGGGACGCCTCAAGAACTTTTTGGCCACACTTTTGGTTCCTTTGGACGGGTGTGGGACTGCGAGGTCCAGCACCCTCAGTGGCTTGCCACTGGTGCCTCTTCCCGCCCCGCCTCTTCCTATTTAGCTCCACCCACATCGGCAACCCACGGGACGCGCACGGGCGCAGTCTGGGCGAAGGCCGGGCCTAGGGCGGGCCCGTTTTAGCCCGTTCGAGCACGGGTGAGACCGGACCGGGCCACCCACCTTGGGTTTTCTGTTTGCACTCATAATCTGCAATCCAACCCCGTTTAAGGACAATGGCGGGCAGAGAAACGAGGAGTAAAACCACGCTGGCCGGAGGTCACTCAACAGGTACTTTGGACAATTACTTTGTTAGAGCAGGTTCCCTTCTAATTGACGAAATTACTCTAATGGAGAGGCGCATCTCGCAGGAAATTGCATGGGTAAAAGGGTCCTCCATGGGCAATATAGCGCACGCCAGAACTCCCGAGAAAGTACTGGAGCTTACGGAGACTGAAACATTGGACACTGGGGAAATGGGTTTGCCTACTGTGCCCATTGTAACTCTACAACAAAGGGATACTGAAATTTTAGGTATTACAGCAGCTCGACAATTGCTTTCACCCCCCGTCCAGGCACAGCTTAGCTCCCCAACCACAACAATTAATACCTTAAACAATGAGACCTCTAGTGGCCGAGATAGTCGCCAAAAGCGGGGAAATAGGGAAGGAGCAGTACCTAAAAGGAAAAGAGGGGCCCAAAATCCTGGGGGGCGTAAGGCAAAAATTGCAAAGCACCATATTCAGGCTGACGCTAACATCCTGGGAAACAGCAAAACTGTACTCACACCTATTGATGATTCTGTCTTAGTATCTGCAGTCACTTTGCCTGTGCCAGTCACAGAACAGGCGAACTCAAGTCCCACATTAACGGAAGGAGGTGCTATAACCATCGCCAACATTGGCGCCCTCCTGAGGTCACTGCTTAGCCCCCTAGAATCTCGATTAGCCACGATTGAAGCCAGATTCTCAAATATAGAAAAAACATTGGCGCTGATGGCTGATAGTTACAGAGCAGACAATAAGGGCAATAGGGGTGGGGTTCCACCTAAGAGCAAGAGGGGTGTAACAACATCAACCATTAATGACGCCGGAGTAGTTCCAAACATTCCACCGCAGCAGGCGTCTATCTCCCACCCTCTAACCTCCCAATCCAATCAAGGTGCAATTCCAATTGATTATTCCGAGCCTAGTGCTAATTGCAACCAGGGGGTGGGTGATAAGACAAACAAGATCCCGTCCATGGATTTACCCCCTGAGGCAAGTCCCTTTGTAGTCATCTTAACCAGAGTTAAATCCCACGGCCAAAGAATCCTCTGCCTCACTCAAAAACAAGGTGGTTAATTGGCTCACGTTAAATATACCCCTCCGCCCACGAATAGCGAGCGAGGTACTGGGGGTAAGAAGAGTCCCCTGGGTGGGTAATACAAGGAAATCCATTAGCGGCGACTGCGTCCTGATCAATTTTAGGGACCCAAGGACCGTCTCTCACATATGTGGGTGGCCGCATCGCAACCGAGGGACATCTATCCAGTCTCTACCCTTATCCTTCTTCTATCCACCCTGGTGTAATGGGCGGGAAGAGGAGGGTTGGGAAAGAGTGGCCGTGAGAAGGGTAGGCTGGGGAAGTAGGGAGAGATGGGATTTTCCCCGGCCTACAGTCCAGCAGCCTGCCTGGCTGTCTGGCTGTCTCGACATGAATGATTGACATTAGCCACTGAGGAGGGTGGCAGATCATTTGCGGCCCAGGGACGAGCAGGTGGAAAAACTCACTCTCCCCGGTCGAAGTACCGCTGGCATTCCAGGGGCTAAGTCCCCTAGAGAACAACAGCCTGATAAAGAATGTCAGCGGCCCATCGCCAGGGTATCGCCTAGAAAGACACAACATATAGGCAAACAAGGGGACTTACATCAAAATGTAATATCGCTGGAAACCCCAATTGGCCAGGGGGGAAGCCCAAGTATTACTCCCAATCCCAGACCAGGTTCACTGAAGATACTGTCCTGGAACTTGGCTGGTCTATGTAACAAGCTTGACTGCCAAGATTGGGGCACATTCATAGACACCAAAGGCGTTTGTATGTTCCAAGAAACCTGGGCGAGAGAGGAGCACACTTGCCCAGGCTTTGCTGCATTTTCTATCCCTGCCCGATGGGGGGGGTAAGGGTCGTCCCTCTGGTGGCCTTGCCATCTGGGTGGCAACCCATCTGGGTTGCACAGCCAAGTCTCATCCTACAGTATGAGGACGTTCAATGTGTGTTCCTGGAGTGGCCCAACTCTGCTAAATTGGCATTGGTAAATGTTTACTCCAGGCCGGTGAACATAACCCAGGAATCCAACACCATTGAGGAACTTTCCATTCTCCTCAACGACATCCCAAAGGGAATACCGTTTGTGGTTAGGGGGGATTTGAACTGACACTACGAGCCACTAATAGGTCTCCTAGATGGAACAACAATGGATGAAGACGCGCTGTGGTTAGTACCACCCACGTTGGCCCCTCCCCCTAGAGCCTGGGCACCTTTAGCAGTCCAGATCACTGCTGGACCGCTAACTCCTAAACATGCAATTAGGGCTTGTAATGGGCGTACGAAATCAGACATTCCCCCCAAATGTACATTCAATAAAGTGGGGCGGGAGTCACGATTGGACTACATATTGGTCCAATTGTCCTCTTGGTCCAAAATTAAGGAATTCAGGGTGACTATTAGGGACGATAGCGACCATAACGCGCTAGACTTAGAATTCTCTCTGCCTGGCGTAGATAACGAGAACAGGGCTGGCGCAGATGAGCCTGTCCCAGGGCTGACCTTAGCGAACAATAGACGTAGAGTGAGGTGCGACAAACTTGCCGCCAACCCGGAAAAGGTTTCAAAGTTGTACGGTTGTGCTATTCCCACACTTGAAAAGGTTAGTGCACTGGCGATGCAACCTCATTCCTATGACACACATAAAAAACTCTGGTCAGCTCATGAGGACCTTACTAAGATTATGGCAGAGGTCCTTTTTTCCCCAGGGAAAACTGGGGGCACCGGGAGTTATCGTCCCTCGTGGTATAACGCTGCCTGCAGAAAAGCCAAATCAGATTTATCACTTTCCCTCAAGCAAAGCAATAACAAATCTGTAATACAGGCAAGGAGAAAGGACTACAAGCATCTGACCCGCCATGCTAGGGCGGAATGGGAGCAGGAGAAATGGGAGAATCTTACCACCACACTGGCAACCAAGGACTCCCATGAATTCTGGTTAATTGGAAATACGGGGTCTGACGAGCCGCTTTCGGCCGTTGAACCTAACATCTCAGCGAAGGCCTGGGAGGAACATTTCCAAGCTCTTTACACGGGGGCCCACTTGGACCCAGAGGGGGCCTTAGTTGGCTTAATGCCAACTAAGGGCCTACAGCTAGAGGGGGACCTTTTTACGGAGGAGGAGGTGCGGGTCGCCATATCCAGGCTTGCATCTTGTTAAGCTCCGGGCCTGGATGGGCTCCCGGGCGATCTTTTCAAACAGGAGCCGGGTGTATGGGCTCTGTATTTGTTGGTGATCTTTAATGCCATCCTGAGGGGCATGGAGGTGCCCTGTACTTGGCTGGGTGCAGAGATTGTCCCCATATTTAAGAAGGGTTCACCTCTGCTCCCAACCAATTACAGGCCTATCAGCCTCATCGACGTGTCACAAAAGCTATTCGGGAGACTGATATTAGATCGCCTCCAGGATTGGGTTGAAGAGTTTTCTATCCTGAGCCCTTATCAGGCAGGATTTAGAAAGAAAACTTCAACAACGGACCAGATTTTCCGTCTTAACTTGGTATTTTGGAAAACTGTAACAATCAAGGGCGGCAGCCTATACACGGTCTTTGTGGACCTGCGTGCCGCCTTCGATCTGGTGCCGAGAACCAAACTGTGGTCTGTGCTAGCAGAGTTGAGTATTCCATCTGATCTTTTGAACATACTGATGAGGCTCCATCAAGATAATTTTGCAAGGGTCAGGTGTGGCAAGAACGGATTGCTTTCAGCGAGATTCCCCGTTGACAGGGGGGTGAGACAGGGGTGTGTGCTCGCGCCCACCCTGTTTTGCCTCTTTGTCAACGGGGTAATCGGCCACCTGATTGGGATTACAGACATAGACGCCCCAAGGCTCGACGGCAGCAGGGTGCCCGCGATTATGTTCGCGGATGACACCCTGCTGCTGTCGAAATCCCCGATGGGGATACAACGTGTCCTGAATGGATTTTTGGCATTTTGTGGTGAAAGGGGGCTGGAGATAAACGCTCTCAAGACAAAATGTATGATTTTTAGCCCCCCAGCCAAAACTCGCCCCAACCCAACTAAAGGCACAACGAGGCTCGAGAGGTTGCACATATTCGAGTACCTGGGGGTGACCATTAACGAAAATATGACCTGGGATGCGCATCGAACAAAATCTAATCTTAAATTGGTGCAGTTAACGGGTGGCATCTCCAGGTTAATAAATAGATCGATCCTTAAACCTCTCGGTCCACTGCTCGAAATTTATAAAATCCAGGCTAGGGGGGCAGTCACATAAGGCGGGTAACTGTGGGGGCACACATCTAGTCAGGACTTGATCACCACAGAAAACTAGTTTATCAGACAGTTGACAGCTCTACCTTCAAGCACTCCTCTCCTCCCTCTCAGATTTGATCTGGGCCTAAGATCTATTGACGAGGAACTGGGCCTAAAACCGCTAACATTCTGGCGACGACTCTGGAGTACCCCGGAGCTCTTGACTTATAGGAAGGAATTGAAAGAGATCTTGAGCTTACCAAATCTGGCGAATATTCCCTGGCTAAAATATATAAAAAATGAATGCGAAAGTCTGGAAAGGCCTAAATTATGGCTAGACCCTGAAAACGTTTGTAGAAGGATCTCACGCAAATGCTTAGCAAAGGAATATTATGATTCAAAATTAAATACCTTACTAGCAAATTCGCGGCTGGGGGTTTTAACTAATACTTTTATTCAATTCAAAGATTCCTATCAATTGGAGCAGGCTCTTGATGGAATTTGTCCTGTACTGACCAGGAAGTTATTCTTGCAGTGGAGGTATGGCACTCTCCCGATTAGAGCATTCACTAGTACCTGGTGCCATTCTCCCTCCACCAAGCAATGCCCCGCTTGTCCATATGAGTTGGAAAACGAATTACATGTTTTACTCTTTTGCCCCTCCTATCAAAAATCCAGAAAGTATTGGCTCGTTCCCCTTCTTAAAAACCTAGGGGCATATTACCAACAACTAGCGATAATTTTTGTCTCTAACTTGTTTAGAGACAAAAATTATCGCCGCACATCGGCGATTTTTATCGCAGATAAACCTTGCTATTAGCAAGGTTTATCGCAAATGCGATAAAAAACGGCCGCAATGCATGAATATCGCTGAAAAGTCAGCGATATTCATGCATTATCGAGCAAATGCTCTTAGCCATGTTATCCACCTCCCATTGGATAACATGGTGAAGAACTGCTCAGGGCAGGTGTTAGCTTTTGGAGATATTCACGCTTAGCGCGAATATCTCCAAAAGTTGGTAATAGGAGATAGCGATGTTAGCGACTGTTTCCAGTCGCTAACATCTTGGCACGCCCACTTTGCATGTCATTAGTGATAAATATCACTGACATGCAAAGCGGGGCCCAAGATGGTCGCTATCTCCTATTAGCTGTCACTAACTGGTGTTAGCGACAGCTTGGTAATAGGGAGATAATTTTATCTCCGCTTTCTTGGCTTTTAAAGCCAAAAAAGCGGAGATAAACCCCTTGATAATATACCCCCTAGGCTTTAGGCATTGCATCCCAGCTTATAGAACACTCAAGAAGGATTTATCACCCCCCACTGTATTTGCGGTAGCTAAATTCTTAACAGCGATTTGGCGTAAGCGTAGCCGCCATATCCAGAACTCTGATACGTATTTGCTATAGGCACTTTAAAAATCATAGTACAGACCAGCACAAATCAGAAGGGATTGTAATTGGTTTTATTCAATATGATAAATGTGATTTTTAAACATAACTAGATTTCTGTTTCGCATCTTGCATAAGCACTTTGAATTTGTACAACAGACCGGCACCAGTCGGAGGGATTGTAATTGGTTCATTCAATATGATAATTATAGTGATTTTTAGACCCATTGTTTTAGGAACATGTATTATTCTTGTCTGTTTTAACCCTTGGTGTATATCTTCTATGGTCTATGTGATCAAAATAAAGATAGAAAAAAAAAAAGAAGTTTGAAAGAAAGGAAAATGGCATATAAGTGAAAGAGTGGGTGGGTGAAAGGGTGCATGGGTGAGTAAAGGGATGATTGGGCGACAAGATGGTTGGAAGAAAGGGTAGATATTGAATGGATAGATAATGGGTTGGAAATATTCGGTGAAAGACTGGATGAGAGAAAGTAAAGCTTAATCATGAAGGCTATGGGTGAATTGGAATGGAATAAGCAAGGCATTTCTTCTCATTGAGGAGCATGCTGCTCACCTACTTCGCTTGCATTATTTATGTAGCTGTTATCATGGCTGTGGTTCAAAGTGGGGGGTATTTGTTATTTTGTGTCCTACTCCCTTGACTCAGTGTATTTGTTAAGTGAGCCAGATGTATACCATCCATCATTCATCTCCCTTCTCCCCACACAAGTAGGAGTGGGCGTAGTGCACGTAGTGGGGCTCCGCGAAGCTCCGCGAAGTGGGGTGGGCACTTCGCCCGCCCACACACTTCGCGTAGCCCCACTACACGCTGCCCGCGACCCTCCCGCCCTCTTCTACAACCCTATTTTGAATATTACATAGAGTAAAATAAAAGAAAAAGAACTTACCTTGGATGCGGCATCCTGGGGCTCCCTCTTCCTGTTGACGGGCCGACTTCTTCAGACGAATGCACATGCGCGGGCGCCCGCGCATGCACATTTCTCACAAGAAATGCACATGCGCGGGTGCCAGCGCATGCGCATTCGTCTGAAGAAGTCGGCGCGTCAACAGGAAGAGGAAGCTCCGGGACGCCGCATCCCAGGTAAGTTCTTTTTCCTTTATTTTACTCTATGTAATATTCAAAATAGGGTTGTAGACGAGGGCGGGAGGGAGGCGGGTGGCGGGCAACTTCGCTCCACCAAGGAGTGGGCGTAGTGTTGCCTACTGCGCCTACTTTGTGAAGCACGAAGTAGGCAACACTACGCCTCCTCCGTGGGCAGAGCAAAGTGCTAAGCCCACACTTACACACAAAGCATTTTGCCACCTATGACTCAAGTGCAGTATGGTTCAATTTGTGACTGCACTGGAGTGCTCAGTTACCTCTTAGTACTTCAATCCTATATTCTTCCATCCCAGTCTACTAAACTGGAAAATCCATTATTGGCATATGCCACAATTGATTTTATAACTATGTGAAGTGGTTCCAAAATATATTTCATGGCTTCCCATAACAGATTTATTTTGCACCTGTTCAGACTTTTGCCTTGCAGCTTCTGTCAACTAGTACAGTGACTGAATAAGTCAAAGATGACAAATTGATGATCAATGTAGTGGTCCTTCTGTTCTATATATAAAAAAACGATCCCACCAGCCTACCCCTCTACCGTGCCCTGCAGTAGAGTAAGTCAAGTGTTTCTTCCTTGCTTACTGCCCAGCAAATGAATTTTGTTGGAAATAATATGTGTTGGGGGGTTGAGGCCATTGAGTGAAGTGGGAATAAGTGCATGATTTGATGTGAAGTTTGGCATATAGGATACACTGTGATGAATGTGCCAAATACTATCTATATAGCCAGTTATTTACCCTGTAGAGCAGTTCATAATGTTCCCCAATGTCTACTAACGGCAGAAGTTAATATCTTAATTTCATGCGTGAGATGTGTGAGGCAGTATCTTTTTTATTATCCATCTGCCTCTTTAGAGTCAGGGTAGAAGAGAAATGCATTTGGAGAAGAGCAGTGCCATTGGAATTAAAAATAGATAATTGTCAACTATAGCTGCCCCATCTGCAGACAGTAGCAAAATTACTGATGCACTTGCACTAATGAGCAAGGATCCAATATTTTAGCACAACACACAACTTGTACTCCATAGTCCATAATGCCGTACTCAATCATGAAAGGTAATTTTTTTTTCCACTCATAGCGTCTGTTTATAGATATCTGAAAAGCATTTAGAAGAAAAAAAATCAAGTCACAGATTTTTTAATCCAGTGATATTCTGCCTTAATACTTTCCTGCCACACAGTCAGTGTTTTTTATGAAAGGCATGTGTGGGTAAAACAAAATTGGCCTGGTGACTCTCCTAATTATAATCACATCAAATTCCAATGGCCGTAGGGGCCCAGCAATGCATTGCTACCATGCCACCCAGTAATGTAAAACAATTGTTTGCATAGAGCATTATTTACAATTTGTCTTTTCGTTTTTCCCAATAAAGATGCTCTTGCTGGTCCACCAATAGTAAGACCTAGCAGGCAGGAGAAAGCAGCCAGTCTGCAGTGGCATATCCAGCAAGAATACCAGCGGCTGGCGGTTGAAGAGGAGGTGGGAATAAATGGCTCTCAAACGGGCCTCGGAGCAGCCGGTGGCCCACTTTGCCATTCCAGCGCCACCAACTGAGATCACAAACTGGTATCACCCCTCAACACTGACAACAGGCCATTGCTGTTCAGCATCCCGCAGCGACTTAACAACATCAAAAGCCAGCTCATCATGATGGAGCAGAGCCTGGACCAGCTCCAGACAGACTTCCACAATGCCCTTTTTAAAACAAACTTTTTTGGTGGGAGGGGCTTGTTTGTGTGGGCTGGGTGTAGAGGGTGAAAAAGGGAGTAGGCAGCGTATTTGACTTTCTTTGGATATTTTACATTTTGGGACTTTGGGGCTTGGGTCAGATTTGTTTGGGGAGAGAAGTGGGCATGTTATGCGGATGGAGAGGGTGAGTTTCTTTGTAAAAATAATAAAGGGGTAAGTATTTTATATTATGGAAATCCATGCCTGAAGTGGTTTGTTTTACTTTTACTTTGCACTGCTGCCAATAACTTTGATGCATCCTGTGTATATGCTTGTAAGAGAGAGTGTAGCACTTAGTTATAGAGTTATACCTCTCCAACTATCTTGACAATTGGGTGGATGCTGCCATGGCTTATATTGTCTACAACAACCTAGATAAACAATAGTAGCAGTTAGTGACTTCTTTATTAAGTTAACTATTCACTTCACTCCATAGCTGTCTTACCTGAATATAGATGAAGCTATAATAACATGGAAGGCATCAGAACTTCACAAGCGAGGTCCCACTTCTAGTTCTACCCGAGTGAGCTCCAAGCATAGGAGTATTCTGAATGATTAAGTATCCATCATAGGCAACTAAATGGAAATAAAAAGACTGAGTTAGTTGGTTATAGCAAGGCTTTGCAGAGTAATACATGATGACAAAACAAGAATTCCTGATAGTAATAAAAAACAAATAGTAATATTAAAGTAGTAATGTTTGGGAGCTAGTAGCAACTGATAAACCCTTGAGTGATAAAAAATGGACTTAAAATCTGGAGTGGACAAGCTTAGGGTAGGCGTTTATTGTTATGCAATACAAGGCCTGAATGATGAATGAAGCTGACGAATGATGTTCTTTTATTCTCTATCTAAAATATGGATCACTTTTCATGTGTGGGTAGGTAAATGTGGGCGGTGTGTACTATTGCTTAGAAGATGCTGCAGTAAATTGGTGTTGCTTTCACCACATCCACCCCACCAGGGTGTGATCCATAGACGGTGTAATTAAGCCACACCTAAATAAATCACACAGCCCTGGGGAAGAGGGTTAGGGTTTTGATGAATGGATGGGAAAGGGAATTTGGGGAAACGTTTGACAAAGACAAACATTACACAAGTCCACCATTCATCTGGGCAATGGGCAGCACATCATTCATGATCAATCTGTTGTGGAAGGAAATGAAGGAATGAGTATTACAGTTAAATGCTTTGCAAAAAGTGCTGCTGCCCATTGACCCAAGTTATCAAATATCTAAATGTTCTGTCTTCTAAGTTGGGAGTGAATCCACCCTCCCAGTTCTCCAAATATGATTGTTAAAAGTAAAATGATACAGTATTACAAAAAATGTGGTCGTGCAACTACCCTGAAAATGTCCATCACTCTTTGGTGCCTGTCTGGATTGGTCTTGTAGGTAAGCAGGGGTGTTGCGCTCATCTTTCCCCTTTTGTTCATGCAGGAGACTAGAAGGCCTGCAGATCATTCAGAAACTGTATTTTAGAGTCAAGGAGAAGAGCAGAAAGAAGGTAAGCTTCATGAGGAGTGTATCAAGAAGACTCAGAGAAAAAAAGAGGGGGACTCAGGCTTTCACTTTTGCAACAAGTCCAACACACGCGCACACACACACACAGAAGTATTTCACAATTAAACATTCCTCTCTCCATTCCACATAGCTGAGTACTAGGAGTTAGACTTTGAACTGAAGTTGATAACTCCTGCTTCTAGCTGTTGATGAGGCAGTCCCACAGCACCCGTCCGAGTACTTCCATCCTCCTCCATCCAAAACCAGTCATCTTGGCCAGAGCAAGAAAGATGTGTAGTGCACTGCTGTTGTAGAACAAGTTGAGAAACAGAATTGCAGTATTTTGCTTAGGTTTTTGTTTGTTAACTAAAGTGACTTTTCTGGTCTCTGAAGAACCAGAAAAAGGAGAGGAGCCTACAATTACATCAGGCTAAGTGTGAAAGGGCTCATCCCCTCCAGGGAAAACAATTATAACCCTTCACTCATGCCCCAAACCTTGCAAATCAATCATCTCAAGAAAGTTCATGCATTACAGTTCAACACACATCTTCCCTCACTGTCAGCCACCACATTAATCAGCACTCACAATCACTCGATAATCAGATCGATCACTTACTGGTGCAATGGTTATCTGTTTCAATGCAAGCACAGTGGTAGGTACACTATCTTCCCTTTTATGTAAGTAACAGATTGAACTTTAGCAGTCTTGTAAATCAAATGATTGTCTGGGGTAGCCATCCTTGATGAAGAAAAAAACTGAATGGTCATAGGAGTGGACCATACAGGTTAATTATTTTTCACTAACCAAGTTTGCAAAGGCCAATCACCTAAAGAGAAACATTATCACCCATCACTCAGGCCACAAACATTGCAAATAAATCATCTCAAGAATGGTCCCACATAACTTTCTGAAACACCATCCCTCACTGTCAGCCACAACATCAATCATCACTCACAATCGCTCAGCAATCAGATCACTCATTGGTGCCATGGTTACCTGTTTCAAACCAAGCATGGTGGTAGGTACACTATCTTTCCTTTGATGAAAGCAATAGATTTGAATTTGGCAGTCTTGTACCTCAAACGATTGTCTGGGGATACCATCATAGATGATGAAAAAAACAGAAGGATCATAGGATTGGACCATACAGGTTAATTAATTTTCGCTACGTAAGTTTGTAAAGGCCAATTACCTTCAGGGAAACCATTATCACCCATAACTCAGGCCCCAAATATTGCAAATAAATCATCTCAAGAAAGTTGCTGCAATACAGTTCAATACACACTCTCCCTTACTGTCAGCCACCACATGATGAATCATCAATCGTCATCGCTCACACAATCACTCACCCACTGTTGCAGTAGTTATAGCTACCTCCTCCAATCCAAGCAAGGGTAGTTTAGGTATTAGGTATTCATCTTTGATGCAGGCAACACATTTGGAATTTGGTCCTGGTAGGCACTCTTCTAAATCAATGATCTTCTGGGGCATACCTACTTGTGCTAAGTGATGCAAAAAAGGTTAGGCAATAGGCATGCAAGGGAGACAGGTATTGTCTCCAATGTCATGAACAAATTGTAGAGGTTTCTTCAATGAACACTGGTTCAACTGCAATCCGGTAATATATGTAACTTTAAAATGGTGAGACAGCATAAATCTGGCACAAAAATAATAATGTTCAACTAGCTAGCTTTTGTACATTTTATTTTTTTTGCAGAGAATTTTAATAGGAAGTAATTCAAATGTTCTATAGGTCCATTGGCATACTTAGTCCGAGAAGTAAAGTTTGCCCTCAAACTCATGTGGTTCACCCAGAAGTTGTCATCTAACACACTTTATTCGATTTCTGACCAATCATCCTCCTCCTCCCTCTGCGCTGTTTCAGAATGGTGAAATTGTGTGTTATAAAATGTTGGTTCATTTTGATCATAGTCAATCTCTCTATGTTTTGAGGCTAGAGACTGATCCTTTTTACTGTAAAAACTGAACCTGCTGCACTGAACACACACGCTCAGCACACACACTGGATACAGGACAAGCCAGATACTTTATTGACAGCCTGCTGAGCACTGGCTAGTTTGATCCAGATAGACATCTTTTGGACCAACCAGATACTCCTGGAATAGCCTATGAACTGTCATTGGTGCAGTCACTTGCATCACGTGTTGTTCCAAGGCTTCTGCACTGGACTTGAGCCCTGCCAATTGAAACCAGTACACTACTGAGGTTGGGTTTGGTTCTTCTGTAGCCGTTGCCGCCAGTGCTCCGGTTGATGAAGTTGTTGGCTGCTGTGAGACAAGACTGTCCTTTCTAGAAATTGAAGGCTGTACCCCAGAACTTCAGGGTTGGACACAAAGTTCCAGCCATTCTTTGTCCAGGTCTCTGGCACTGCAATCCACCTCGTGTATCTTACAAAATCCCCATCAGAAACATGAATGAAAGTGGTCAGAATGTTTAAGTACTGTGGATCAAGTAGTGAGGTTCTCTTTGGATGCGATGATATCATGTTGCTGCCTTGTATTAAAAGCCAAGCAAAGGATTGAACTTTCAACCAAGACTTGCACTTCTGTATTTTCACAGAGGGCAAACCTTTCAGACACCTTCTTTACCTGGTCCTGTAGGAGATGCACCAATGAGATCGCTTGGCTCATCGTACTGTCCTCCTTGCTAACTTTCTATGTGAAAACCTGAACAGGGAGTTGCATGTGTGTTAAGCATTTGACTAGCCCCAATTTGTCTGTGTCCATGATCATAGCTTTCCCAACTGCATCCCCTCCTCTTAGAACTACATAGTCATTGATCTGTTTGTACTGTTCAAACAGACGTTGCAACCTGTGATAGGCCGAGTTCCAATGTGTTGACACCTCCCGTAGCATGGCTTTAACTGGCCCTCTATTATTACCATGAAGAATCCGCAACTGCTTCCGGACTTTAAAAGAATGGCTGGAATGAGTGCAGATTCTTCTGCAGGTGGTCAGTATGTTGCTGACTATGTCTTCTTTTTGGAGGAGGCCTTGCACCACCAGGTTGATGCAATGGGACAAACGCAGGACTCTGAAATAGACATTGTCCGTGGCAACAAAATCAAATCTGAGACATCTGAGTTGATTTCATTCATACACCTTGCTGTTAAATTCCTCCGAGATGTTTACAGATGTATGTGATTGATACATGGCAAACATGATCACAGTTGTATGCCTTCGAACACTCTTAAAACTTTCTCACGGGTCAAGACCTGCAGATATCTTAAGCTTTATCCCCGCAAAAGAGATCCGGTGTGCAGTGATGCACATGTAATCAGTCGCCTGACAACTGGTCCACATGTCTTTCATCAGGTGAACTGTGTGAATAACACTGGGCAGGATGTGGCCGAGCGGCTATTGCGGTTGACCTCAAAGCTGGGGAACTGGGTTCGAGTCTTGGCAGGGACACTCAACATCCTGTGATTCTGAGCAAAACACTTAATTTGCCTGTGCCTAACAAAAATGAATGTGTCCATCTGTAATGCAACTGGTGCTTATGTAATGTGCCCTGATACCTTCAGGTCTAGTTAGCGCTATATAAAAGCACTCCCACCCAAAAAAAGCTTGTCTAAACAACTGCAGCATATCAGAATGGAGCACTGGAACATCAACTCTGGCAAAATAGGTCCAACTTGGTACCTTCCATTTCGGGCAGTTGGCTGCCCCAAATTCTAAGAATCCCACTCCTTCCACAAAAGAAAAAGGGTGGAGGTCCAGTGTAACATTTATGCCAGCTTTTCATTGTACAATCATGCGGGTGGGTGTTTCCGCTCATTGGTCCCCTCCTGCTTAATCATGCCTGCAATAGTAGCATGGATTTTCTTCTTTTCTGGGGCCAATGACACAGGTGTCTTTCGATATGTAGATAGTGGTGGTAGACTCAATGTGCTTCATGGTGGAGCAGTCACTGCATGCTGTGATGTCTCCATCTCACTCAGAGTCTTGAGCCATTGTGAAGTCGCTGAAGTGGATGATTCTGCTGCTACATCACTGAGGAAAGGGTTGCTCTGCGTGAAGATGCCATCCTCTTCTTCCTCATTATAACCTCCTGCAGTGATTGGACTTTAGTAGCTGATGTTTCTGAGCTCTCCTCACCACCACAACCATTTTCAGCAATGTTTTAAGGTGCTCCTTACACTTCAATATGTGTTTTTTTTCATATTCGTGGTTTGGCCTCCAGCATCATGATTTGTATCAGGCTTACCTCGATGAACATTTGTGTGGCAAATACTGGATACTGCATTTGCTCTTTGCTAACCGTAATAAAGTCCGAAACTAGAGAGAAGTACTTTTTTACTGTGCTTCTGCCATTGCCTTAAGAAAAACCAGAGATAGGGGGCCATGTTGTTAATTGCCTCTCTGCATCTCCTTAGGCAGGTGTTGGTGCAGGTCTCAGCTGAGGTTTGCAAAAATGGAAGCTGGTGGAGGTGCTACCTGTGCTACATCCCTTGAAGCTGGTTGAATGGCAATGTCAGATTCCTCTGTGTCACCTTCCACAATGACTGCCTCGTTGTCGTCATCGTCATCATCCCCTTACATAAGTCAGGAGCTTTTCTTTTCCTTTCCTCTCCTATTGTTTCCTGGACTCTGTCGGAATTTACTTCAAGTCCATATCATCATCATCAGAAGTAGTGCTTGGAAAAGATGGTGTAGTAGTACAATTTTGTTACAGAGAAGGCAGGGACAGCTTGAGGTTTGAAGAAGGATTTATTATCAGCAGCACAGCAACAGGGAATGTAGCTTCATGGCATCCAGGATCAGAATAAACAATCTGAATGCCTAGTAGCCAGATGTGTTCTAAAGAACACTCAAAGCATAACAAGGGGAAATTAAAGGTACAGTGTACATGAAGAAAGAATGAAAATGTAACACATCTCCTTTCATTAAATAAGAATAAACAAAACATCAAACATAGTCATCAAATTATTGGAGAACGTTATAAACAAAACAGATTAAGAAACATAGTCAACAAATTTCTTGGGAACATATCTTTCCCGAAAAGACATCTTGACTCTTGATGCAACAGACTCATTTGCTGCTTGTTGTGAATGAGAATTAATGGTATGATGAACAATGGGACATTTAGCAACACGTTTGATGTTCCACAATTTTCCATCTTGGGTTATAACGCTATCACTAAGCACTCTTACCACTTTCATTGGTTTGCCAAATTTATCAGAACATTTTGTAATCAAACCAGGTCTTTTAATCCTAACTAAGTCACCAACAGCAAAATTAGGATTTCTGACATGCCATTTATTATCATACAGGACTTAGATCTTGCTTGTTTATTTGCAACTTTCTGAGCAGCCTGTTTCAACAATTCCTCTGAAAAAGATTTATTCAAACATTTATCTCTGAACCACCAAGGACAAATAGTTGAAGCGGGATCACGCCCTTTGAGAAGGCGAAAAGGACTAACCTCTGTGGTAGAATGGGGACTGATCCTATAACACCACAGTTTTTCTCTCAAGGCAGATTTCCAATTTCCACTAGACTTACAAACATCAGTAACGAACCCCTTCAAAACTCTATCAAAACGTTCTACTAAACCGTTTTCATGAGGTACATAGAAAGAAACAGTATGATGTTTAATGCTATGCAATTTTAGAAAATTCTCCATTTCTAATGAAGTGAGTTGAACTCCATTATCAGTGACGATTGTCGAAGGACACCCCTCTCTGGAAAAGACGTCTTTAAAAAACTCAATAACCATATTAGTTGAGGTAGAAGAGACAAACGTAACTTCTGGCCATTTAGAATGGTAGTCCACAAGTACAAAAGCATAACGAGAATCACTTGGAAGACATAAAAATGGGCCAGAAATATCAAAGGCTAATTTTTTCCAGGGAACTGTGGGCCATGATGTGTTCTTCAAAGGAGGAACACTGACTTTCAGCATTTTATCACTTTGTGATCAACCATGCGATCCAAACCTGGCCACCAGAAATAGTTTCTTATCAACCTTTTCATTGCTGACATTCCTGGATGAGATCTATGTGCCAATTCCAAAATTACATTTTGCATGTCAAAAGGTGGTATACATTTTCCAGATTTAAAAACAAAGTTATTTTCAAGCTCCAGTTCACTAACAACATTGAACATAGGCATACAATCTTCTCTCAGTTGCTTCTTATCAGGCCAACCCTCTAAAATATATTGTTTAATAGTCTTCAGGGTAGGATCTTTGTTATCTGCAACATCCCACATTTCTTCAGAAATTTCATCAAAAGAAGTAGATAAAACATCTTGTAAACCAGTGATAACCTCAGTATCTTCCAAAATGTCGCTGCCAGTAGTCACACAAGGATGACGAGACATAAAATCCGCAACAACATTTTTTTTTCCTGAAACATACTCAGGAGTGAAAGAATATTCTTGAAGTCTAGAGGTTAACCTGGAAATACGTGCTGTGGAATTCAACCCTCCACCTGGAGAAAGAATATTAACTAACGGCTTATGATCTGTTCTCAACACAAACTTACTGCCCCATATAAAATTCCTGAAATGTTCAATCGTCCACACACAAGCTAAAAGATCTTTCTCTATGACTGCATACCTACGCTCAGTTTGATTAAGGGTATGTGACGCAAAACAAACATTCCACTCCTCCTTACCACAGACTTGAGTTAACACAGAACCCACACCATACATACTGGCATCAACCGTGATCACACACATTTTGTTCAAACAAAAAGGCTTAAGGGTAGGAGCATGCAAAATGTCTGACTTAATGAGCTCAAAATCCGATTGTTGTTCATTCCCCCAAACAAAAGAATTTCCTTGTCTAAGAAGCCTTCTGAGGAGTTCCATCTTGGTAGCAAAATTGTTGACAAACGTACTATAATATTCGCACATTCCTGCGAATGACAGTAACTGATCTTTATTAGTGGGTGGAGGAGCTTCACTTATACCCTCAACATTCGATTTTTTAGGTACCACACCATCTCCTGACAATGTGTGACCCAGATATTCAACTGAAGACTGGAATAATTTGCATTTACTAGACTTTAAAGTCAAGCCATTCTCTCTCAGTTTCTCACACAAACAACGCAAGTGTAATAGATGTTCTTCATTACTCTTAGAAAAAATTAAAATATCATCCTGAAAACACTTAACAAAGTGATCTACACCTGTAAAAATATTATACATAACACGTTGAAAAACTGAGGCTGCCGAAGCTAACCCAAAGGGCATTCTTGTATATTGAAAAAGGCCCTGAGGGGTAATAAAAGCAGTGAGACATTTTGAATCATCGGTAAGGGGAATTTGATGTTAAGCCGATCTTAAATCGAGGGTTGAAAAAACTTTTGCACCCTCCAGCATTGAGACTACCTCATTTATGTTTGGAAGAGGATGGCAGTCAACAATTATAGCTAAATTGAGAGCCCTTAGGTCCACACACATCCTCAAAGATTTATCAGGTTTTCTAACCAAAACAATGGGAGAAACCCATTCCGCCGAATCTATTGGCTCAATCATTTTCTCTGCCACTAAATCATCTAAAGTTTTCTTGAGATCTTCTCTTACATTAATAGGCACACCCCTTATCTTTTGCTTAACCGGAACAACTCCAGATTGAAGTTTAATTTTGTGAGAAACATTTTGAATCATTCCCAACTTATCTGAAAAAACATCCTTAAATTCTGATTTTATTAAATCAGTCTTCTTATCAATAACCAGAGACGAAACATTTTCAACATCAATGGTTTCATCAAGCATGACAGGATCTTTTGCACGAGGATTAAGTATAATACCAAATTTCCATTGGTCCTTCCAACCAATTACATTCACCCCTTTAACTGCCACCTAAAGTTTGACCTCAAAACACCTAGTTCTAAAAATCATATTTACAACAAAACAACCTAAGATATCTACCTTTGAACTATTAAAACTTACAGCACAAATTTCAGATGGAGAACTATCTGAAAAGTTCAACACCTGTCCCAAACGCGCATCAAAATATTCCTAAGTGATAATCATCCAAGGGGAACCTGAGTCAGCCATGAGATCCAAACTTACACCTAAAACAACCACTTCATAAATGGGTTTCTTAATGGCTTGTAAATCAACAGAATCATCGACCATAGAAATCTCTTCTCCAAGATAAACAACAGACCCCTTATTTTTCGAAGAACAATTATCACCAGCTTCACAAGAACAACTGCAGATTTTCGAAACTTCCTCAGAGATAAAAGATACTTTACCTTTAGGGTTTTGAATACATTTCTTAACATCCCTACAAACTGTAGAAAAATGTCCTAACCTTCCACACTTCCTGCACTCTCTATTAATAGCAGGGCATTAGGCATATGAAGCAACATGTGTCCTGCTACCACACTCAATCAATCAATCAATCATAACACTTGTATAGCGCGCTACTCACCCGGAAGGGTCTCAAGGCGCTTGGGGGAAGGGGTCCGCTACTGCTCGAACAGCCAGGTCTTGAGTTGTCTCCTGAAGGCGAGGTGGTCCTGGGTCAGCCGAAGGTGGATGGGGAGGGAGTTCCATGTCTTGGCCGCCAGGTAGGAGAAGGATCTGCCTCCGGCAGTGGCTCTTCGGATGCGTGGTACGGCGGTGAGGGCGAGGCTAGCAGACCGTAGCTGGCGGGTGGGCGTGTAGAAGGTCAGGCGGTCGTTGAGGTACTTGGGGCCCAGGTCGTGGAGAGACTTGTGTGCGTGGGTGAGGAGCCTGAACGTGATCCTCTTGTTGACGGGGAGCCAGTGCTGGTCCCTCAGGTGGCCGGAGATGTGGCTGCGTCGGGCGATGTCCAGGATGAGGCGGGCGGAGGCGTTCTGGATGCGTTGGAGTCTTTTCTGTAGCTTGGCTGTGGGTGTTTCCGTAGTCCAGTCGGCTGGTGACGAGGGCCTGGGTGACCGTCTTCCTGGTTTCAGTCGGGATCCATCGGAAGATCTTGCGGAGCATGCGGAGGGTGTGAAAGCATGATGAGGAGACGGCGTTGATTTGTCTGGTCATCGAGAGAGAGGAGTCCAGGATGAAGCCCAGGTTGCGTGAGTGGTCTGTTGGCTTGGGGGCTGTGCCCAGGGCTGGGGGCCACCAGGAGTCGTCCCAGGCGGAGGGTGAAGGTCCCAGGATGAGGACTTCTTGTCTGAGTTCAGTTTCAGGTGGCTGTTCTTCATCCACTCGGCGACGTCTTTCATACCTTCGTGGAGGCTGGTTCTGGCGGTGTCGGGGTCTCTGGTGAGGGAGAGGATCAACTGGGTGTCGTCGGCGTAGGAGATGATGTTGAGGTTGTTCTGGCGTGCGATGGTAGCGAGAGGTCTCATGTAGACGTTGAAGAGGGTGGGGCTGAGTGATGATCCTTGCGGGACGCCGCAGATGACTTCGATGGCCTCGGATCGAAATGGGGGGAGGCGGACTCTCTGTGTTCTTCTGGCGAGGAACGAGATGATCCACTTCAGTGCCTTCTCTTGGATGCCGGTGTTGCTGAGGCGTTGGACTAGGGTGCAGTGGCAGACAGTGTCGAACGCTGCGGAGAGGTCCAGGAGGATGAGTGCCGCTGTTTCCCCGTTATCGAGCAGGGCTCGGATGTCATCGGCGGACACTTAAAACATATCACAGATTAGTCAAACCTATTAAAATTTCTTGGATTGTTCCCCCTATTGAAATTAGTATGTAGATTCTCACTAATTTGCCCATCCTTTTGTTTAACCAAACAAACTTCGTCGGAAGATTCCGATTTGTTTATAGTATGTTCTTTAACAGTGAGCATCCATTTTTCAGACTGCTCTAAGGATTTAGCAATTGCAATAGCCTCAGATAATTTGGGATCACCAAGTTCCCAAAGAGTATAAAACTTATATCTATTTAGAGCTATGTTAGAAACTGGTTTAAATCTTTTCTCAATTCTAAGAAGTGCTTCTTTATACGCATTGGTACCTTCACCTTCACCATCCACAGGGGAAATGGGAGGTAACGCTCTAAAAACCATTTGTCCTTCAGAACCTAGGCAGTGTAACAATATACTTTTCTTTCTTTCTGCTCCCATACGTTCGCCATCAATGGCTTTCATGTAGTTGAAGAATTCTTCCTTCCAACGTGTCAAGGGAATTGGAGGATCTCCTTTGTTTTGTAAAAAAATTTCAGGTGGATCAAATTGCATGTTGTATAAATATCAGCAGTAATTGTTTTTATAACAATACAACAAATCTTGTCAAAAAAAAAGAATTGAGATCCGTTAGTTCTTGCTTATTAATCTGTAATAAATTCCAGATAACGATCTGTTGTAAATATGAGCAAATCCAAAATAAGTTGTCTTTTTTGTTGAAAAGTATAATGTTTTTATAAAGTTCTTCCAATATTCTTAAAGAATCTTATAAATGAAACACCTACATGTGTAGAAAACGCTTCTAAAACATGTGAAACAACATAGGATAATAATATCACTCTCTCGGTGAAGCGTTGTCAAGGAAAACCGAATCAACAAATCCAAAATGGCTAAAACGTGGCGCGATTACGTCAGAACGGACTCCGCGTGATGCGTAGGCTCAAGATTTGCTTTCGCGTTGCTCTCGTGCTTGGTTACCAGCTTTGTTCTCGCGTTGCTCTCGCGTGGTTTCCCAGAGAGTGACGTTACCAGCTTTGTTCTCGCGTGGCTTCCCAGAGAGTGACGCCCGAATGCAGTAATGACTCCGCTCCACCTCCGCTCGTCAAAGCAGGCAGGCTTCCAATCCAATGATGACGGAGGCTCCGCTCCACGTCGTCATTCGGGGAGAACGTTCTTGAAGCCGGTAGGAGATCTTCAAAAGTAAATACAAGACTTTAAAACGGAAAGAAATGAAAATAAATCAATCATCCAGTGCTTGTTAGGAGTCTTTGAAACTGTGTTTTCTTCGTTAAACGTGAAATATATTCATAAAGATGAATTCAAATTCCTCATGAGGTTATTTTCAAAAATTACAAACATTTTAAAAATATGACTCCACACTTGTGCTGCTGTAGGTATATTGAAACAAGTTGTTTTTCCCTCGTTGCCAAATGTTGTTACAGAGAAGGCAGGAACAGCTTGAGGTTTGAAGAAGGATTTATTATCAGCAGCACAGCAACAGGGAATGTAGCTTCATGGCATCCAGGATCAGAATAAACAATCTGAATGCCTAGTTGCCAGATGTGTTCTACAGAACACTAAAAGCATAACAAGGGGAAATTAAAGGCACAGTGTACATGAAGAAAGAATGAAAATGTAACACCTTCATTTTCTTTGCTCTAGAAGAGGAGGTTCAACTTCTTGCTTGGAAGAAAGTTTAACTTCCTGTTCTGCTCCAATATGAGGAAAGTGTACTATTGCTGACTGGGCCACTGTCCACTTTGCTCTCTTTCCTAAAACTATTGTGTACTACTTTGCCAAAGGGACAAATCCAAATCAACACCACTACTCATCAGCGTCAATATGTACTGTGGCCACCAAACTGACTGAAATGGTCCTGGGCTTAAGTTGGGGTGGTGCTGTTGATGCAGGAGTGCTGCAATCAACATGTCCCCGGAAACAGGTGCGGCAGGCACACAACGAGGTGGTCCAAAAAAGGCTTGGGGTGACATGCCTCTGTTGGGAAGCTGCTTCTTCTCACTGACCACTTTCTTGGAAGCATCTTTCTTTGGGGTAATCTTAAAGTTCAAGAATCCAGCTTTGGTAAGCTTTGACAACACTTTCGAGTGTGTCTCAAACGCGCTAGTACCCGCCCACAGAGCGTTCTCCTAACCTGCTTTTTCTTTCCGTCCCATCCAGCACGGCAGTTTCTGCCCGGCACACACGTGAGCAAATTTTCATTTGCCTACCGCTTTCTCCTACTATCTGCTTTTATATCTTGGTTTCCTTTTTGGGTGCACTGACCATCCTCTTACATAATTTGATCACGCATGTGAAACAATGTGATAAGTCACTTTTGGTTCAAAAGTCACACTGGCTTTTTATGCACAGATTGTTTACATTCATTTAATTTTGCTGTCATTCACCGTTGAGAATGTCGTTTTCACTTGATTTACCTGTTAATGCTATGCTGGTACAAACTTAGATCGTTCTCATTCCTTCACAGAGCTCCTTGAGAAAGAGTTTTCAACTCGAAATGCATTGGAGCAATGTTGTTTTTGTGTAAAGGATAAACCTGGATGAAAAACAATCCATTAATGAAAATATGAATTTCAATTCAAACCAATAAATGTTTGAACAAAAACAGAGGAGTCCTTTTTGTGAACCAGAGGGAGTGCCCACTATACTGGGATGTGCGCATTGATTTGCTCACACATATCTTTAGTTTACACTCCGGCGTAAACGGACGGTTACGCCTCCAGTTGGAGCACCTTTATACTCAATTAAAAATAAGACGAAGAGTTCAACTTTCCCAATTGACAACAGCAGTGCATTGCCCATCCCATTTTTTGGAATCTAACAGTTCTTCCGCCCCAAAGGCAATAGCACGCATTCAAAATGCAATACGACAATATCTCCAAGTCTACTGAAGCAAGAGCCAACATCCTAGCATATGGAGATGAGGAAAAGGAACGTATCTACGCATTAATTCAGGATGATGTATCACAAGAATCCAGTACTCGCACAAGAGAACAATGTGTCAAACATCTCTTATATCTATCCAAACGTCGTATTAATCAACAATTGCATGCAAAAACTTTGGTTAAATACCATCAAGCCCTCCGCATCCCACGTGGATTGAGGATCGCACTCAAACCTTCCTTGTGCAAAAACTCAAAGAACTTTCAAGCCAAGTGGAACGCTATCCTCAACAAATGTAGCCTGGACCTTATATTACTTATCGTAGAAGAGTTGTCCAACATCCTGATTGAACTAACCATTGAGATTTCGGAGGTAGAAAAAGAACTCGAAACTTTCAAATCAACTGAAGACATTTCACAAATGTTAGAAGATATCAAAACGCAACTAGAAAAACACACAAAAGAAATCAACGACAGGAAACTGAGGAAATTCAAACGTGACACTTTGGATTACCAATTGGATGAGGTATATACCTGGGCTGACATCTATGCCCAACGTCGTCGAAACAAACCAACGAGCCAAAACACTGATACTTCCTCCTCTGGAAGCGATACCTCGAGTAGGCAACCTAGAAAAACACCCCATGAGACCACCAGGGGTCAACAACAAGATAGAGCACAAGCAAATGAGAGCGCCTCTACATCCAATAGCGGTCCTTTTTTAGAGAAGGGCCCCGCGGCAACCGACGACCCAGGCGAAGTAAGAGACAAGGAACCAGATGTTCCAAACACAAGAGGCTCCAAGAAGGACAAAAAGAAACAGAATCGTTAGTCATTAATATCTCGGATATTGAATTATCGCAACATGAGATTGAACTCTTACAGAAAGGCACGTCTTTTATCCCCACTTCATTTACCAATCAACTGGAATTGGAGACCAGCACATTCAAATTAACTAGAAAGTTAAGACTACGCCACTTCTTCGAAAATGTAATTCCACCATCATCAGATCAGAAAGTGGATCTTCTCTGTGGACTACGCCCCACAAGTTCATATATACCACCCGTTAGCCACAAAAGTATAGACACTTTTGAGACTTTAGTCAAACAGGATTTGGGAAAAATCAATTTCAGGAAAAAAACTAAGAACAGAAATTTAACACAGAAAGATAATGATACATTGAAAAAAATTGCCAATAACAAATTGATCAAATGTATTAAGGCTGATAAAGGCGGGGCTCTCGTCGTCATGAATTCTAGCATGTACAACGCCAAAATGGATGAACATATCGGGAAAACCGATACTTACATTCCATTAGATTCTAACCCCACGAACCTATATAAAACCACACTAACAGTGATTATCAACGCAGCCCACGACAAAGGAACCATCGATGATCGTACCAGGAAATTCTTATTGGTGGATTTTCCAAGAAGTCCCACCATAACCCTGTTACCGAAAATCCACAAAAATCTGATGGACCCACCCATGCGGCCAATAGTGTCCACCAAGGGATCCCTCCACGAGCCTGTGGGAAAATTTCTAGATCGGCATTTGCAACCATTCGTGAAAGAATTGAAAAGTTATGTAAAAGACACAACGGAATTCATTCTCAAATTGTCGGAAATCAAAATAGATAAAAATGACAAGATTTTCTTCTGCACCGCAGATGTGAATAGTTTGTACACCTCAATTCCACACGGAGGTGGAATTGAAGCAATTGAAAAGAGCCTAGCACACAGCAACATCTCAGAAACTTTGAAAGTATTCCTCATGGAGCTCATGATTTATACTTTATACCATAGCTATTTTTGTCACAACAACAACTGGTTCCAACAATCATCTGGGATGTCTATGGGCAACTGCGCCGCACCGGCGTACGCCAATATTTACATGGCTGATTTTGAACAACAGTACATCTATGAAAACCCAACTTGGACCAACAACCTACTGATGTACGTTCGGTACATCGATGATTTATTTTTTGTGTGGAAAGGCACTAGAACCATGCTGGAAAATGAACTCAACAATCTAAACACTAAAGATGATCGAATTCAAATCACATGGAATCTGGATGATACACAAATCAACTTCTTGGATGTACTGATCAAGAGATCTGAAACTGGTTTAATCACAGACCTTTACAGGAAACCAACCGATCGCAATAATACGTTGCATTTCACAAGTTTTCATCAACAATCATTGAAGCGCCATCTCCCATACAGTCAAATGTTACGATTAAAACGCATAGTATCCAATCCGGATACATACATTCAAAGGATTGACGAAATGAGTCTAAGATTCACAGCCAGAGGTTATCCGGCAAACACCACAGTGGAAGCAAGAAGAAAAGCATCTGCAATCACACGTGAAACAGCTCTTAAAAAGACAACGAAAAAAGAAACAAACCGGATGGTAGTTGTTTCGAAATATTCCACACTAAGTGGTAGATACAAGAAGATTATTTTACAGCATTGGAGAATTTTGGCTTTGGAACCAGATTTCAAAGATATGTTTAAAGATCCTCCAATTTTTGCATACACTCGTGCCAACAACCTCAAGGAAATCCTATCGAAAGCAACACCTGTTCAACCCATCTACAAAGGCACAAAACCGTGCCTTAACTGCAACAATTGTAACAACATTATCAGTGGTAACAAAATCAACCACCCAATGAGAGGCACAGAAATCAAGGTAAAAGTCAATGCAACATGCGACTCGTCTAACCTAATTTATCTTCTCAAGTGTCCTTGTGGGAAAATCTACATAGGGAAAACTGAGCGAAAAATGAAAGTCAGATTGAATGAACATAAATCTAATATCAGGACAAAGCAAGCAAAATCAAGTGTAGCTGTACACTTCATGGAAAACCATCATACAGTGGCACAGTTGAAATTCATGATTCTTGAAATTGTGGATAAAAAAGAAGGAAGAGATAACAGCAAGTTCCTTCTCCAAAGAGAGACTTCATGGATTTACCGTTTGCAATCTTATAAACCGTTCGGTCTCAATGACCGCATTGAACTGAGTTGCTTCCTATAAATACCCGGCTGGGTATACAAGGACACATTAATAATTGTGCGAGTTTACATATATGTTTACATATTTGTGTACACATGAATCTATTGTTGCATTTTTTTGACTACTTATTTTTGATTATTAATTCATGGTTTGTTGCACCAACCCTTTTGTCTTACTCTTTGTTGTGTCCTCTACCATTTTTTTACACTGTTTGACGACTCTTTTCTTAGCTTTTCACTATCCTTTCCCTTGCGGCAAACATCCGTTCCAATATGGCGCCCAAAGTCGCTCCGAGTTAGTCCTTCCTTGATCTTCATGATCAGTCAGCCCGCCGCGCGTTCATAACAGAGTCAGCCTCGCATGAGACCCCGCATTGCAAGCCAGCGACTTCACGTCGCTACTAACCAACCCGGAGACCCTTGTAGTCCCTTGAAGAATCCAGCTTTGGTAAGCTTTGACAACACTTTCGAGTGTGTCTCAAACGCGCTAGTACCCGCCCACAGAGCGTTCTCCTAACCTGCTTTTTCTTTCCGTCCCATCCAGCACGGCAGTTTCTGCCCGGCACACACGTGAGCAAATTTTCATTTGCCTACCGCTTTCTCCTACTATCTGCTTTTATATCTTGGTTTCCTTTTTGGGTGCACTGACCATCCTCTTACATAATTTGATCACGCATGTGAAACAATGTGATAAGTCACTTTTGGTTCAAAAGTCACACTGGCTTTTTATGCACAGATTGTTTACATTCATTTAATTTTGCTGTCATTCACCGTTGAGAATGTCGTTTTCACTTGATTTACCTGTTAATGCTATGCTGGTACAAACTTAGATCGTTCTCATTCCTTCACAGAGCTCCTTGAGAAAGAGTTTTCAACTCGAAATGCATTGGAGCAATGTTGTTTTTGTGTAAAGGATAAACCTGGATGAAAAACAATCCATTAATGAAAATATGAATTTCAATTCAAACCAATAAATGTTTGAACAAAAACAGAGGAGTCCTTTTTGTGAACCAGAGGGAGTGCCCACTATACTGGGATGTGCGCATTGATTTGCTCACACATATCTTTAGTAATCTTAAAGTTCTCAGTTAGCAGTTGCACCAAGCATCGTTCAGTGCAGAAGTCACGCATTGTTGGAGTTGTATCGCAAACATGACGCAGCTCCAGCAATGCATGGGGTAGGCCTGTGCCTATGGAACAACACCACCCTTAGCCCTACCATGAGGATTTGATGCATTGGCATCCTAGAAGTGTTACAATAAAATCTCAAATATCTAACTACAATACTTCTACGAGGCTTTCTTGCGGGAAAGCACACACCCTGCATACATTATACCGGACGCAGGTATAATGTGGCGCAGCGCTTTACTAGGTGACGCATCTTCCTAGATGCATCACGTTGTAAATATGGTGCAACGTGGCACATTGTTTACGCTCCTTCTGGGTCAGGGAAAATGACGCAACTGCAGTGCAAAATTATTGCAAGGCCTTCATAAATAAGGCCCATAGTGTGAAATGTGCCATTGTTTGCACTTTGAATTTGTACAGACAAAGGCAATATTAGTGTCCTCAAGGGAGAGCCTTCCTTAAAAATCGATATTATCTCAGCCCCCAACCAAGAGTGAGGGATAGGTATCTCTTCCATTATGGCATTAAAAAGTACCAAAAAGTAAAGTACCAACACATTGATGCTTGAGAAACATTAATCACCAGGTATTCTATCAATGCCTGGAGCTTTGTTAGATGAGATTCTTCTATTATCCAAAATGACTTCAATACTACTGTTAATGGGAGCATAGCTTTACTGGCTGACTCCCTTTGATCTATCTTAGGTTGCTTCGCTGTCAGATCTGGAGAGGGACTGGAGTTGTTTCTGGTATACATTCTTTTCTTAACAAGATTACTTAGTACCAAAGTACTCTCAATGTTCAAGCGTTTGCTTTGCATCAGAATTGCATTCTGTTTTTCTTGAACAGTTTTCATTTATGTTTTCAGTTTATTGTCTTGCTGAACACCTTTACCAGAGGAAGGACTGCACAAACAAAACTCAGAAGAAAACTTGAAGAAAATAACAAGGCACCCTAACAAATACATTTTAAAATTAAATTAAACTTAATATAACCTAAACAAATTGTCAACGCAATTCTATAAACCAATTCTAAACTGGATGTTATTATATATATTATTCCATAGATACTAAAAAAGCACATAGCAAAATCAAAATGAAGTACTTCACACTGATAAATCCAGCTCCAGTTATAAAGATAGAGCAACCCCTACAGGATAACATTCAAACTTCAAGACCATCACTCAAAACTAACAAATCCTCTATTTTTAACATGTAACTAAAAATACATATTCAAACCAACAGAAAAGGAAAGCCCACTTGACTCAAATCTTGATGATGTCAAAAAGAAATCAAGTGCAACTTAAAGCAGCAGCACATCTGTAAGTATAAAAAGTAAAATGTTTGAAGAATGTTGAAATATTATCAGCAGACGAAATAATGTTTTTACCACACAAATTACTCAATAACACAACCACCCCCCAAAGGTAACCGAGATAGCAATACGCCACCTTCTTCAAGATTCTAAAGAGGAAGGTTCTAGTTGCCACTACTAAAATGTTAAAAGACATACTTCCTAATGTACATGAACACATTACAGGCAAGCTAACAGCAATTACTACTTTAAAACATCTAATATCACACACAAAAAGAACACATGGTGCCCCTAGAAGATACCAAGGCAGACAGATTCCAGAACACCTAACCACTACACATGAAGAAGAACCCTGCCTCTTACAAGAAAAACACAATAACGACTGGAGAATAATTATATTTGCAGCTGTAAATGGCCTTCTAAGTCTAAGCCAATGTGAAATGTGGATGATGGACCAAAATGTTAAAATGTGCTCCACCATTCACACAGACATTCATCATACATAGTGATTATTGTAACAATAATATACCCCTCATTCATGCAATGCTGCCTAACAAATAGAGTGCAACTCACTAAGAACCTTTAAACCACATCAAAGTGAAAACTAACAACTACTCTCCACACAAAATTACAATACACTTTGAGCAGGCAATGACATAAACAATACTTTAACTATACCCACGCACTGCCATACATGGCTGCTATCTCACTTCACCAAAGCATTTGGAAATATCTTCAAAAATCTGCACTAGGAGTAGAATATGTAAAAACTATAAAGTTTCCTTTTGAAATAAAAAAGTTCACAGCTCTGGCATATGGACCTGTAACAGGTGTAGATGACCACTACAACATACTAGTGGAATCCGAGGGATTAAAAAGAAATTTTAAAAGGCTAAGGGCCAGATGTAGGTAATAAAATATTTACCACCTCTTAAATACCGTTTCACACCGACTCGGTATTACCGAGTAGGAAAATGAGATGTAGGTAACAATGCCGGTAACAAATACCGACTCGGAACCTGTCGGTAATCGGAAACGGTATTTACCGACTCGGAATATACCTACACGGTAAAATCCGAGACGGAAAAACCCAAACTGATCCACCGGTGCCATGGCCCATAGGAATGAATGGCAACTCCCGACCCGGAAAATACCGAGTCGGTAAAAACCGACCCGGTATTTACCGTGTCGGAAATATCCGCCGAAGAATTTGAAACTGACAAACATGTGTGCCTGTGAACCAATCAGGTACTCCAACCACACCCAAATCCAAAGCCACAGGGGAACTAACCAATCAGATCCAAGCACCACACCCCAGTACCTGGGACAGGCCACGCCCATGCAGGTGCAGAAACAAACAGTCAGGAGAGCAGGAGGACAGAGTGTGGAGCAGCCTTCCCTGAGACAAACTACACTGCAAGATCGAGAGCCAGGAGGCACAGAGAGATGCTGCAGAGCGCAAAAGGAAGCAGAAGTTCAGCCAGGAGGAACTGCAGGTGCTAATTTCGGAGATTGTCAGACATTATGGCAAAATATTTGGAAAGCAAACTCTACATGTTGCAGAATCAATCAAACGCAGCACCTGGTTGGACATACAAGGCAAGGTAAATGCCATTGGTGTCACCCACCGTGACCTGGAAGACCTAAAAAAACGGTGGTATGACATCCGCATCATCACGAAGAAAAAACTTGCTGCCCACCGCAAGGAAAGTGTTTCTACAGGGGGAGGAAGAAACACAGCCCCCAGACTCACCGACATCGAGGAGATGGTGGCATCCACCCTTGAGAAGGAATGTATTCACGGAATTGGAGACGCTGACAGCTCAGCAAGAGGAGCAAAGAAACCAGGTAAGATGCAAGAACATTATCATTTACCCATTTACCTATTCCCCTCACAGGACAAATCAGACTCCACAACAGGTTTAACTAATGTCCTGCAATGCATCCTCGGAAATGTAGTCATGTGTAGATACCTCAGAGTAGTCAGCGTGCATTGCAGCAAGGGGAGCAACAGACAACTAGCATAGGCAAATGAGAGACAGGCAAAAGTGCAATAGAAGTGTATTTTATCTCATGACACAGGTGAACAACATCACTGACACAATGTCCATGTCTGTCCACAGGAGAGTCAAAGCGCAGCACAGCAGAGGTCAGAGAGAAGAGGAGGGAAGGAGCCGGACCTAGCACCTCTCACGGAGGGAAGGACCAAGAGCAGGCAGCCCCGATACCTGAGGAGGCAACTGCAGAAAATCCACAATCCCCTCTCCTATTCGGTAGTCAGGACACAGGAGCGGCAGAACAATCACCCACCACCACATCACCATCCCCAGTGCTGGGAAGAGTAAGGTGCCATGATGTGCCCCCTCGCAGAATACTGCAAACATCATCGGAGGAGGAGGTGGAGGGTGACACACAGGACAGAGGCAACACCGAGCAGCAGCCCAGTCCCAGAGTCACGCGTGCCAGTGTCCGAGGGCGACGGCCACGGGAGGTAGAGGATGTGCGTCAAGTCCAGGGTGTCTTCTGTGGACTGGAGGCCACCATTATGAAGGTGCAGCGCCTGCAGGCAAAAGCGATGATGGGGGTTCAGAGGCAGGCACGCACAACAAATAACAAACTAGAAGCAGTAGGCAAGGGCATAGGGGAAATGGCCGAAAGCATGCAATCCATGGCGTCAGGAATATCTGATATTACACAGTGCATGACTGTCCTGTGTGACAAGTTGGACAGGGACCATTTAGAGAGACGCAAGGCCCGTGTGGATGTGCGACAGCAAACCAAGGCCCTGAACAGGTTTTCCACTGCTACCACTGTGCTGTGTCAGTGATGATGCAGGATGCCATAGTGCAGTGCTGCAACAATTTAACGGAAGGTATGGCCAGGATGACCTCTGCTATGGAGCTCGTGCTCGCGCATCAGACTGGCACTGGAGGCGACACTTGTGCTGCCGAAAGCGAGGGGTCCACCAGCAGGAGTGGTGCAAGCACTCCTGTGCATGACTTACGGAGGAGTGGCAGGCGTCGGGGAAGTGTGACAGGCCAGAGTGAGAACATTGATTCACAGCCACTGCAGCCCCGCCCTGTGGCCCATGGCCACAAACAATGACTTTGCCCTCCACCCAAGGCTGTAGTCACGGTGGTGTTAACCGTGACAACACACTCATGGAGTGTTTGATATAGTGAGCCCAATGTGAGCTAGCAATGCTGTGGCGTAGTGAAAATTAAACTACTTACACAAAGTTACATTCATGCCTGTGTCTCTTTACTCACTCAGAAATATTGTTGTGTAACCTCTTCCCGTCTCAGTCTCCCATCTGTAGCTGCTGCTGCCACTGTAGCTTGGGGCTCTGCCTCCTCTGGGTCGTCATCAATGTCCTCATGATATGTGAGCTCCACCTCAGTGCCTTGCTTGGTGGCGAGATTATGCAACATTGCACAGGTCGCTATTATTTTGCAGCAGATGATTGGGGTGTACTGCCGTGCACCTCCACTCTTGTGGAGGCAGCGAAACCTGCTCTTCAGGAGTCCAAATGTGCGCTCAACAACGTTTCGTGTGGATCTGTGAGCCACGTTGTATCGCCTTTCACTCCTGGTGGATGGGTTGAGGTAGGGAGTGAGCACAAAGGACCGCAGGGCATATGCACTGTCGCCTAGGGGGAGAAAGATAGACATTAATTGCAAGTACATGAGACGTAGATGTGATGTGGGTGTCAGGGTGTGTCATTGTGATTTACCTAGCAGGTATCCATTTCCAAATTCTCCGGCAAGTAGGCGTGTGTATATTCCACTATTCTGGAATATGTAAGAATCATGGGTACTTCCGGGGAACTTGGCTACGATGTCAGTGATGAGGTTACCTGCATTACATATGACCTGGACGTTGATGGAGTGCGTCGATTTGCGATTCCTGTATATGTGCTCTGTGGCTGCAGGTGGACAGAGTGGGACGTGGGTGCCATCGATGCAGCCTATCACGTGAGGGAAGTGTGCCAGTTGATAAAAGTCAGTCTTGGTTTTGGCTAATGCTGCCGGTGTAACAGGGAATGAAATATAATGCCCCATCCTCTGCATCATGGCGTCAAGAAACCTCCTGAAGAAGCGGGACAGGCAGCCCTGGGACACGCCACCCACTACAGCTATCACACTCTGGTAGCTCCCTGAGGCCAGCAGGTGTAAGCTACATAGCACCTGGACATGAGGTGGGATGGCATGGGCCCTGGGTGTTGGGTGGTCCAGGAGAGGGTGTAGGTCCCTGATCAATTGCTTGATGGTGTCTGGGTGTAGCCTGTACCTCTGCAGTATTTCAGGCTCTGTCAGTTGGAACAGTGTTATCCTCTGCCTGTACACTTGTTCCTCCCTTAGCCATTCTCTCTGTCCTGCTGCCTGTAGTCTCTGCCGTCTTGCTATGATGTAAAAAGCCGCCATCATGGGTCCTGAGGTGCATTTTGGGACTTTTTTTATAGCCCTCCCTTGGTTACCACCTGCTTTCAATCCATGGTAAATACCGACAAAAAATACCGTTTTTCGGCAGAATCGGTATTTTTGGGCTTACCTACATCTCCAAGGCCAAATATTACCGTTTCTGATTTTCCGAGTCGGAAAATACGAACTCGGTATTTATGTATACGGTAGATTCCGACACGGTAATTTTACCGGGTCATTTTTACCGAGTCGGTATGTTTCCGACTCGGATTTTCAATAATCGGTAATTAATGGCCTCCTACATCTCATTTCCTGGATTCCGATCGGTAACGGCCGATTTTACCGGTTTTCGGCCGTTACCACCCGGTAAACGCCTACCTACATCTGGCCCTAAATTCCCTAATGGGCTACTTCAAAGTGTATTGGGTTAACAGACTGCACTGCAGGCTGCACCACTGAGGACACAGCCACCAACTCAAATTCACACCATAGTTTAATGTCTATGACAGAACCATGGCTCAAGAAACTAAAACAAACCACACAGTGCAAGGATGGCAAAATGTCTTCCAAACTACAGTTCAAAGAATTCATAGAACATTCTGCAAATTCATAAGGGACCAATAAAAAGAACAAAATATAGAACTGTCAGTAAACCAAATCAAATGTAAAATCAATAAACAAACCAGGGAAATGCGTGACATGTACAATTTAAAGTCAAACACTATTACAAGCCACCTACCTACCAATATATCTACAACTGAAATAGAACAAAAAATAACAGCACTATGACATAAACAATTTAAAAGAAATATAAAAAAAATTACGATCAATATTTTCATAAACCAGTCTGTAGCTAAAATGTATTAATAAACTACAAAATAAGACCGATAAATAAAAATATGTAATTTTAATACTTAATTAAAAGTGGTCATATGAAAAACCAAAATGCTGCAAAATAAAAATATACATAACATAAGTTATGTGCTTCTCTCATGCCTAAGAGTACTTACATTTTGTAATGTCTCTCCACAGGTATTTCTATTTAATTTATTGTATGTCTGTCTCCAATGCTTATTCCCAAAACATCTTATGTTGAGTTTGTGGGTTGTGAAGTTTGTTTGATAATAAAAAGTAACTGAAGGAAATGTTTCCTCTAGTGCTCCCGGCTTTCTGAACACATTTTTTATGGGGGTAAGCCTCTAGTGTCCACCGCTCTAATATCCGGTCATAGTGCCCAGTGTTTTAATCGGGTATATCAGTAGTGTTCAGAATCTGTTAAGTGAAAGTCCCATTTCCAATTTTCAAAGGTTAAGATTACCCAATTATAGAAGAGATCCAATAGTTAAAGATACCCATCCTGCCCCATGTATCAAAGGGGCCAGGTTCTAACACCGGTGGGAGGCTAGATTATAATATATGGGTATGTACAGTGAAGGTAAGAAAGTTCCTTCCATGCACCTGTGCACCTCATCTCAAGACTTTTAAGGTAGTCCCTGTGGGTTTGCTCATATATGCATTAGGTGGCTTTTCTGCTTTAGGCTTCCACAGTACATTCCAGATAACTCCCCCCACTATAGCTCTGTCCATATGTAACCAGTGTTCATCTGATTCTCGAAGGGACCATTCTACTCTCACTCTTAATTGGCCCGCTTGGTAGAAAAGGTGAAAGTCTGGAAGGGCCAGCCCCCACTCCCGTGGCGAAATAAGAAGGCGATGCATTAGTCGGGCTCTATGGTTTTGCCATATGGTGAGTGTACATAAGGTTGGGAGGAAATCTCTTTCTAGTGCGATAGGGAGGCCCTGAAAAAAGATAAAGTATCTTAGGTAAAACAGCCATCTTGATCACGTAGATACTTCTCAACCATGATGTGTAGTGAGGGGTCCAATACCTGAGGTCTGCCTTCAGTTGGCGAAGGAGTAAGGGGGTGTAATTTTCCCTGTAGAGTCTCAATAAATTGGGTGTTATTTTTATGCCAAAATACGTTAAAACTTTTTTCGCCCACTAAAATAGAGTCGAGGTATCGGGTGTCTGTATAACTCTATTAGACAGAGTCAGATTAAGAAGAAAGGACTTAGTCAAAATAATGCGAAAGCCTGCTATATCCACAAATCTGCATAATTCATCCTCTAGGGCCGCTAAGGAGGAGGCAGGAGAGTTAAGAGTTAAGAGTGCTTTGTAGGCGAAAAGAGATATTTTGTATTCTGCCTCACTAAACATAATGCCTTGGATATTATGGCGTGGACCTAATCCAAGCCGCCTGGGGGTTCGATGCTCAATGCATATATTAGCAGAGAGAGTGGGAATCCCGGTCTTGTCACTCTTCCAAACTGAAAGGGCTCAGAGCTAACCCCATTCATCAAGACTCTGGATCTCGAGGCCACATAGCTTGCTCGGATCATTGCTATTAATACATCACAGAACCGAAGTGTTTCAGTGTGAGAAAGAGGAAGGACCAATCCACCCTGTCAAATGCCTTTTCAGCGTTCAGGCCTAGAAGTACCGCCAGAATCTGTTTATATGCGGCTTTCTCTATTAGATGGAGTACCCTCCTCAGATTGTCATGAGTGTGTCTGCCCTTTATAAAGCCCGATTGATCTGGGTGGATCAAATCTGGCATCAAATCATCAAGACTTGAGGCCAGTATTTTTGCATATAACTTGGCATCCAAATTGAATAGTGCGAAGTGTTAACAGAAGCCACAGGAGCTAACGTCTTTCCCAGGTTTCAGAATTACCACCACCAAGGCTTCACTCAGAGAGGAGGTAACTGTCCCCATCTCTGCAAAGTGGTTAAAAACAGGCATTAACTGAACGGTCAAGTCAGAGCTAAGCGTCTTGTAAAACTGGGCTCTGAGGCAATCTGGCCCAGGTGATTTGTGGAGTTTTAGGGCCTTATCCCTTGTGTCCTCCACTTTAGGGTCAGACTCCAGGAACCCAGAGGCATTGAGGAGGGCAGGCGGTCCACCCCTGGGATCCACTCTGGTGCATTGGGGGATCCTGCCCATAATAGTAACTGTTGCTCCAGCCTGGGCCCCTCCTAGAGCCATTCAGGCCCATTGTGCTGCCATGACAGGGCCCTTTGGTGTACAAGATATGAAAAGGACTGTTTACACTAACTCTATAGAACAGTCGATAAGCATAGCACCCTCAGCACACAATATAGTATTCCCTTCATTACAGTACATTACCCATTAATATTTTATGACAGCCTTATCATTATAATTTTCATCTGTCTGTTTGTCTAGGAGAGTATTCGGCTCCCAGTACAGTGTATAATTATTACCTTCTTCCACTGCTGGACAGTCACAAGGTAACACTGACGTGCTTTAAGAATTTTTAGTGTTGCCTCTACAATGGGACATTGCATGCAACCTTGTTTCACTTCTTTTCCAAATGACACCGGAATGCTTTGTAAGATAGGATTCATTTCTTCTTGGCTACCGGAATGCTTTGTAAGATAGGTTTCATTTCTTCTTGGCTATACACTCTCTTACTAGATCACACTGGGGTGATGGTTAACTTTGCTTTTTCTTTTTCTATTTGTGCCGATCACTCTGAGGGCCAATCACAAATGGGTGATCGATATATGGTGTTCGTATTGGAGTATCACAGAATTGTGCATTTTACCACTCTAGAGTATGTACATTTAAATATATTCTTTGTTTTTAGATAAGGTCCCTAAAAAGCCCTAGTCCTGATGAGGCCCATAATTGCTTGGGCTCAAACGCGTCGAAACTTGAAATCAAGACACCATTAAAAATTGATGGATTGCCAGAATCTCAGACAAGGAGTCCTTAAAGAAGAGAGGTTTAAATAGATATATACCCCCAAGGCTCCTACTTATTCTTTGGTTGATCTTGCATGATAGGAATGCTTCCTATATCATTTTCACAGCATCCTTTGTTAAAAAATAAGGGCTATTATATATTTAGGTGTAATATATGTGGATTTCTTCAATGTATATAGTGTGTACATATATATTTTTTGTAATTGGTATTTGCATTGAATTAATATGTGGTTTGTGTATATATGTATTGGTGATGTGTGTATATATGTATATGTTGTGGTATCTTTCGAGACAAGAAAGAAAATACTTTCCCAAAAAATATAAAGATAACAAAGAATTGCACAAAAATAAAAAGTAATAAGTACAATATAGATTTTGCATTGTGTGATACGTTTGGTCATAGAAGAATTTCTTGATTCTTTTTCATTCATTTGAGACAGTAAGAGGTAATTTATTCATCTCTTTACTTTAATTTATAGTCATTGATCCTTCCCTAGGCATCATTTGTTCTGTGATACTTGCCATGACAGGGTCAGGCATTTAATGTCAATGGACGTCTTTGCCCCCTCAATGCCTCTGCAGTTTATTCCACCCCGTGTCAGGGAACTGAGTATGTCCTGTCGCTCCTCATCTCTCTAGGCGGAGGTTGCCTGGCAGAACTGATTGGGAACTGCAGTGGTCACAGCTCAGCAGCTTGGCCTCCTGGCCCCAGGGAGGCACTTACCCGGACTTCGGCATGCCAGGCACCACTCTCCTGCCTACTCTGCTTTCCTCTGCTGACTCTAGGCAGTGTCTGGGATGTGGTCCAGCATCTGGCTGTACGAACAGGGGACCCGCTCAGGCCGCCTTTTCCTTGGTCTCTCGTGCTCCGTCTCCAGGCACCATCTTGTCTCCAGAGTGTGGGCTTGAATCAGTTAAAAATCTCCAGAATGCATGACCACTTGAGCTTTTTGGAGGCCCCCTTGCCCCGTCGACAGCCTGTGGTGGACTTCTGAATATGGTTCAGTTCGAGTCGCCACAAATCGCTTTAACTTTGCTGATAGACCTTGTGATTTTGAAATGCATTTTTCTTGTTTAGGGCCTTCGGTTTTTTTCAGGTGCGTTCTCAAGGTTTCATTAGCTGGAGAAAGGAGTATTGTTGTCTGTATTAGTTTCTTTATAGAGAGGTCTGAGAGGAGAAATCTTGGCAAGAAATTGCAGAGGTTGAAGTAACTGTCAAAGTGGGATGGGAAAGTCTGGTAATGCTACAAATGCACAACACATGAAGAGAAACAATTAGTTCCTGGTGGTGTGGGAAGAGATACAACTGTTGCTAAAGTTTCCGTTTGTTTTAATTAATGTTCACATTGTAAGATGTTAGAGCAGATTCCCTTAGACTTTGAGGGGTACAGACATCTCTGCTTACTTAATACTTAAAAGTGTGAAACTTCATGCTAAACACTTATTCCAATTCTGAAAGACTTCTACTGGAGTCTTCAAAATACTGAAACCTTCTCGCACCTCTGAATTTCCTTGAGACCCTGTTCTATGAGCCATCCTTATTCTAAACTTAGAACCTCACTTTGATGATTTTAGAAATTAATCATGTTTAGGAGAGAGAATTGGGGTTTCTTTAAGGAACACCTATTTCTAATTCTTAGTCTCTGTATTGCTGTGGCTGAGATTAATTTGTTTCTTATCCCATTGAGAGTGAACCAATTGCAATATTTAAGCTTGCCAGCTGTAATCCTGTATCATTTTAATTTTCTCCGGACATACATATTTATTGGATTGACTATTAATTGGCAATACAACTACTTAAATTCAATCACCAATTATTGGTCTTTACTGTGGGGCGAAATAGGCTTCATGAAGATTGAATTGCTTTATTAATGCTAACTCCCTTCGCGTCTCAGTCAATTTAAAAAGATCCATCAGATGAGAGATTGCAAATCACGTGCCTGCATGATTTCTTCCTTTGGTGCCCTGGCAGAGTTCCTGCCAACGTGGTTGTGGCACCATAGACACTTTTGATTAAACCCTAAGTAGTCAACGTGGAACTCTTATGGCCTACTAGTAAACATTCCATGGATGCAGCTACCAGTGGATGGGAAATAACCCCAACCATAATATATGAAAGAGGGCATCACAGTGCCCTTAACTCAAGGTGTTTGTATTATTGCTCATGAATTTTGGTATTTCTTTACATATGTTGAGTTAGAAGTAAAATACTTATTTTTTTTACAAAAGTAAGTATTTGACTGAACATTGATTTATTGTTCGTACTGTGTGCATCTTGAGTTATGAGACGTGTGCACTTGCCTGTATCTACACTTCACCCAAAGAGGGAGCCTTTGACTGCTCATCCACAGCTGCCGCTGGGAGTCAAGTGCATAGGGGGTAGTTGGCCCAGTTGCTCAGGATCCGTTGTAGGCTGTGCCCGGGGACATCAGGAGCAACAAGCATTTGAAATGCAATCAGTCTTTCCTTTGGAACCTTATATGTATTTAGCTATGCAGCATATTAGCCTGGGTGCTAAAACATCTACTGTTCTTTAACATGGAGGAAAGTCAGCACCACACTGCGTGACATGTCAGGTATGGGAACACATGGAGAGAAATATTGCCTTTCAGCGGGAAATGGTATAGTCCAAAGCTCTGTTTTTAATATAAAATCAGGGCCTTCGTTGGTTACAGCATTGAAAATACACGATTTGAAAAAAATATTATTGTCAATGGGTGCTTGTGGAAGACCACTTCTATGGACTGGATCCTAGTAAATGCTAACGTGATTCTGATATTTGACTGACCTCTACTGGTCGTTTTTTATCAAGAAAGTTAAATAGTGGCAGTTGCTAGAAAAATAAAAAAATAAAGTCCCTCAGCAGAAAGCTATTCTGGTATTTTCCTGACCTCTACTGGTCGTTTTCTATCAAGACAGTTAAATAGAGGCAGTTGAACAGAAAAACAGTCCCTAAGTGGAAGCAGACAAGTCCAAGGGCTGATCTCCAAAGCCCATAAAGTACATACACATATAAGTATATACTAAAGTATGTACAGGAGGTCTTGAATGCTCGACCTAAAAAGCCTTAACCACCACCGTTGGGCAGATTAGCCCTTGCATGCCAGGTGGCCCTCTGAAAGTTGTTCTGACCCAGGGTTTAGATGCAGTCTCACTAATTACACTGTCAAATACTGTACTGAGAACTGGATAAAGTTAATAAAGTCAAAATGACCTGTATAGCCAGTGTATGAAGCCACATCTGCCAAGCAGTTTGATTATGTAAAATTGTATGGACTCATTAGAATGTCCTCATGAATCCTGATATTGCTGATAAAAGCAGTTTACCTGTCGAATATTGGATTATGAGAGACACAAACCCTATGAATCTCGAATGTTTTACTCAGAACCTTTCCCTAACTCCATGGTACTCATAGTATGGCCCGTTGGCCGCCAGTGGCCCGGCAGGCCTCCTTGGCGGCCGGCAGACCTTGCAGATAATGTACCCATGGCCCCAGAGAGAGAGAGAGAGAGAGAGCGGAGAGAGAGAACGTGAAGAGAGAAAGAGAGAGAGAGAGAGTGGAGAGAGTGAGAGTGGAGAGAGAGTGGAGAGAGAGACTTACCGAGAGACTGAGAGACTGACTGACAGAGAGAGACTGACTGACAGAGAGAGACTGACTGAGAGAGAGAGTGAGAGAATGACAGAGAGAGAAAGAGACTGACTGAGAGAGACTGACTGACAGAGAGAGAGAGACTGACTGACAGAGAGAGAGAGACTGACTGACTGACAGAGAGAGAGAGAGAGACTGACTGACTGAAAGAGAGACTGACTGACGGAGAAAGACTGAAAGGGAGAGACTGACTGACAGAAAGAGGGAGACTGACTGAGAGAGACAGAGAGAGGCTGACTCACAGAAAGAGACTGACTGACTAAGAGAGAGACTGACTGGCAGAGAGAGAGAGATTGACTGACTGACTAAGAGACTGACTGACAGAGAGAGAGAGACTTATTGAGGGAGAGCGAGACTGACTGACAGAGAGAGAGAGAGAGAGACTGACTGACTGAGAGAGACCGACTGACTATGAGAGAGACTGGCAGAGAGAGACGGACAGAGAGAGAGAGAGACTGAATGTCCAAGGAAGAGAGAGAGAGATACTGACTGACTAAGAGCCTGACTGACTGAGAGACTGACTGACTGAGAGAGAGGCCAACTAAGAGAGAGACTGACTGACTGAGAGACTGACTGACTGAGAGAGAGACTGACTGACAGAGAGAGACTGACAGAGAGAGACTGACTGACCGACAGAGAAAGACTGACTAACCAACAGAGAGAGACTGACTGACCGACTAAGAGAGAGACTGACTGAGATCGAGCAGTAGCGGTTGGTGGTGGGAGTAGCTGCCAGGCGTTGACGCGGGGAAGGGGAGGGGCAGGGTGGGGGGTAGTAATCTATGGATTATGGAGGATTACAGGTGAGTAAACATATAAATAAATAAAAAAAATTCATTGCGTGCACTGCATCGCATTTGGGGATGCAGTGCAAGCAACATAATTCATTTTATTTATTTATATGTTTACTACCCCTCCACCCTGCTCTTTCCCCTCCCCACGTCACCACCTGGCAGCTACTCCCACCATTGACCGCTACTGAGAGAGAGACTGACTGACTGACTGAGACTGACTGATTTACTGAGAGACTTACTGACTGACTAACTGAGAGACTGACTGACAGAGAGAGAGAGATTGACTGACTGACTAAGAGACTGACTGACAGAGAGAGAGAGACTTATTGAGGGAGAGCGAGACTGACTGACAGAGAGAGAGAGACTGACTGACTGAGAGAGACCGACTGACTATGAGAGAGACTGGCAGAGAGAGACGGACAGAGAGAGAGAGAGACTGAATGTCTAAGGAAGAGAGAGAGAGATACTGACTGACTAAGAGCCTGACTGACTGAGAGACTGACTGACTGAGAGAGAGGCCAACTAAGAGAGAGACTGACTGACTGAGAGACTGACTGACTGAGAGAGAGACTGACTGACAGAGAGAGACTGACAGAGAGAGACTGACTGACTAAGAGAGAGACTGACTGGCAGAGAGAGAGAGATTGACTGACTGACTAAGAGACTGACTGACAGAGAGAGAGAGACTTATTGAGGGAGAGCGAGACTGACTGACAGAGAGAGAGAGAGAGAGACTGACTGACTGAGAGAGACCGACTGACTATGAGAGAGACTGGCAGAGAGAGACGGACAGAGAGAGAGAGAGACTGAATGTCCAAGGAAGAGAGAGAGAGATACTGACTGACTAAGAGCCTGACTGACTGAGAGAGAGGCCAACTAAGAGAGAGACTGACTGACTGAGAGACTGACTGACTGAGAGAGAGACTGACTGAGAGAGAGACTGACTGACAGAGAGAGACTGACAGAAAGAGACTGACTGACTAAGAGAGAGACTGACTGGCAGAGAGAGAGAGATTGACTGACTGACTAAGAGACTGACTGACAGAGAGAGAGAGACTTATTGAGGGAGAGCGAGACTGACTGACAGAGAGAGAGAGAGAGAGACTGACTGACTGAGAGAGACCGACTGACTATGAGAGAGACTGGCAGAGAGAGACGGACAGAGAGAGAGAGAGACTGAATGTCTAAGGAAGAGAGAGAGAGATACTGACTGACTAAGAGCCTGACTGACTGAGAGACTGACTGACTGAGAGAGAGGCCAACTAAGAGAGAGACTGACTGACTGAGAGACTGACTGACTGAAAGAGAGACTGACTGACAGAGAGAGACTGACAGAGAGAGACTGACTGACCGACAGAGAAAGACTGACTAACCAACAGAGAGAGACTGACTGACCGACTAAGAGAGAGACTGACTGAGATCGAGCAGTAGCGGTTGGTGGTGGGAGTAGCTGCCAGGCGTTGACGCGGGGAAGGGGAGGGGCAGGGTGGGGGGTAGTAATCTATGGATTATGGAGGATTACAGGTGAGTAAACATATAAATAAATAAAAAAAATTCATTGCGTGCACTGCATCGCATTTGGGGATGCAGTGCAAGCAACATAATTCATTTTATTTATTTATATGTTTACTACCCCTCCACCCTGCTCCTCCCCCTCCCCACGTCACCACCTGGCAGCTACTCCCACCATTGACCGCTACTGAGAGAGAGACTGACTGACTGACTGAGACTGACTGATTTACTGAGAGACTTACTGACTGACTAACTGAGAGACTGACTGACAGAGAGAGAGAGACTGATTGACTGACCGAGAGAGAGGGAGACTGACTGACAGAGAGAGAGACTGACTGACAGAGAAAGCAAGACTGACTGACTGAGAGAGCGAGACTGACTGACAGAGAGATAGAGACTCTGATGTAATTGGGGTCAAAGTGTGTATGAAGCTATGCAATGCCTCTTAAAATTGCTATTGTCTGCTAATAAAAATGTATTATCAAAATGTGCTCTTTGTAGTTACATCTGTTTTTGAAATACAGCATTGTCGCATTGTGAGCAGAATCCAGAGCACACAAAAACAAGTAAATTGCTGTGAAGTGTCTCACAAATATTCACACTAAGGGAATCAGATCACCATAAATGTTGTGTCAAGGTGTTTGTTTATTCACAAATGGTGCTCCCCATTAGGGAAAAACACCACAGAAAACTACAGTCCAGCCGACACGTGTTTCGTCAACGGCAAATGACCGTGACTCCTCAGGGCTGATCTCGTGTGTGATCGCGAATTATCGGGGGACTGGTGATATATATTTCCAACCCGGTCCTAATCAGGTTAATGGTGGAAAAACGGACAAAAGCGTCCGTTTTCCGGGCAAGGGTAAAGTGAGGAAAAGGACGTGCGGGTAATGCCGTCCACGTTGAGGCAGTGGCTGTTGGCCAATGCTTCTTTAGGAGCAGGAATAGCGGTTGCCGGATACAGCATTGTCGCATTGTCTAATGTTTTGAAACTGATTGTTTTTTATACTCTAGCACCCCCCCCCATTCCCACTCCCCCACTGACCCTACTCCAACTGGTGTTGCCCTCGGCCACAAACCACACTGTAATTTCGACCCCCGACAGAAAGTTTGTGAGAACCCATGCCCTAACTGGATACAGGATGAATTTCTGGAGGGTGAAAATCAAAGAAAAAAACTGAAATAACGAGGAAAGAATGAGAAATTACCAAGACAACTAAAAACAAGAATGTCCAATTCCCCTAGTAATTACCCCTGTCTACGAAGACTCTCAGGGCTCCACTTGTAATCCTCCATAACTCTACGGGCAGGATTACGTGGGTAGATAATAGAGACCGGACCTCGCTATATCAGACCCATGAAACTCTTGAGTGTTACATACGGATCATTTACCGGACCAGCATTTAAATCCATAGCTTGAAGTACGATAGATATTAAAATAATACTTTTAGGCAACTTTTTGTTTTCTTCAGGATGTAAGATTCATCTTTTATGGCATGCTATGTAAATAAAAAGAGAATCTGTAATATTATTTTTTACACACGCATTAGACAGTGTAGGTACATTTCGTTTTTTTTGTACCTTTTGAGTACCTCAAAGAAATCCCATTGGGTATGTTTGAAAAGCAAAAAAACATGTTCGGAATGTTTTCAAATCGCAAAAGTATTTTCTCTAATTGAATCTTGATATAACAAGTGCGCATCCGTTACTTCTATCAACAGTGAGGAGTACTGGAATCTGCATTGTCTTCTTTGCAGGATACATATTCGTTGCAAAAAAAGCCGCTCAGTAGGTTTTCGAAATCCATATTTAACTGTAAAAAATACGTTTTAATAAGATGTCTCTTCAATTTGAGCATGATATTGAACCCATTTAACACTCTGAAGAACCATATTATTTAATCTATTATCTTTGTTCTCCGGATTAAGTGATTAAATAGTGTAAAATTACTCCGAATGAAAACCTTATTAAATGTGGTGCCTCATTACAGACCTCTGTGAAAGATTTTCAATCATCTATTGCAATATTGTCCATGGTTTCACGTTGTCGCTATTGTATCAAAGCATTTAACAGCTTTGTGAGTTTTAGTTTTTACGAATGTATTCCTTTTAGAACAAAGTGTGAAAATGTGATGTGAAATAATTGTATGAGTTTTACTTCACAACAGAAATATTTAGAATATGGAAACTTATCCAAATGTGTCAGCTAGGTGAATGCTATTCTTCGAGGAGTGGGACGTAAGATTTAAAATAAGCATTGACATTGCCAATAGGAAAGTTGTATGGTAATGTACTGCATTACAAGTAAATAGCGTGGGGATAGATATGAGTTTGCTTGAAAGCAAAGACCAGTAGAATAATATTGGTGCTGGGTTAAAGTTCAGGTGTCCTCTGCACTGTGAAGCCAGACAAAAATCCATTTAGGTTATTAGCTGCCCTCCTCCTCTGGGCTGGTGACAGAGAAAAACAACATGAATGGTCTAGCTGTCTAAGACACTTGAACCTCTCCCATACGTCGGACGGCCCCTGGCCGGGGGCCATCCAAATTGGCACGCGTAGAATTCGCCCGCACTGCAGGGAAATGTGCACTGCATGGAAGCGGTTAATAGCATTACAATGCCATATATATTTGCCCTTTAGGCAGCTGGAAAAATAAAACAATCACAGCTGCATGGAGGGCAAGCACTTTTTGTGGAAGTACAGAACTTCTGTCCAATTAAAACGTGTACTCCTGGTCCCCAATATGTGGGCGGAGCCAAGACTTTCTCTAGTGGTGCTCACATAATTGTCTGGTGACAGTTGTATTGTCAAGTCGGACCATAAAGATTCAGGCAAACAAGGTCTGATTGGCGTAATGGCTTCCTTTAGGTTTGCACAATCAAGTCACTAAATAGCATTTAAAACAACCATGTTACTTTAAGATTTATGGAAATATGGCATTTACTTAATGGTGAGGAAAAACATAAATCTGCATATTATCACAGGGACGGAATAACAATCGTTTAAACTCCTGGAAAAACTTTAAAGTGAAGGCTGAAAGGATTCATAAAAGTTGCAGAGCATCTTACACCTATTGGTTGATCACATAGGGCATCTTCTCCTATGACCACATATTTTCCGAAAAGCTTTAACAACTTTATTTAGAAAACATATGAGCTTGCTTCAGAATTAGAAAATCGATTCATCTCTCTTTAAGAGTGGCAGTGATTTTGATGTTGGCTCAAATAGCTCAATATTCAGCAAAAAATAGTAACTATAACAAGCATTGGCATATCCAATAGGTCTCGCCTTTGGGACCTTATACATGTTTAGCCAGAGCTATTGGCTTTGCTAAATATCTTTAAGCTATGCTGTAGAGCTTTGTGGCTGCTGTGCAGCATGTTGAAAAGTTATAATAATAAAAAGTATTATAAGCATTTCTTTTACCTTATATATAAGCAAGAAGACAATAAGAGAGTGGAGGTTGGCAAATAGTACCTGAATCACAATACAAGCAACGAACAGACACTTGAGTAGAATCAACAGATGCCAGAGAGAGAGGTGTAAGAAATGGTATGAGAGAGAGAGAGGGACAAGTGGGAGGGGCACCTAGATGAGTGGGTGGAGGTGGATCAGTGGATAGCGCATAGAGGTACAGGACATTAGCACTCATCTTTAGTGCACTCCCCGTTGCTGTGCTCGATAGATAACAATAGGCTGTAGATTATTTACAGCCTATCACATTTCAGACACTTTGGCTACTAAGACAAGATAAAATGGTGAGACGTGGACTTGGAAGACTCCAAAATAGGGTTTAAAAACAGGATATGAGTATTGCTTTGTTTTAAATGGCAAGATATTGTCATAGTGCTTGTCACACTGGTTTAAAGTGAATACACAAAGTCCCAGCTGCTCACTGACATACCATATGTCACTGGGCAGGCAAAGAGTATGGATATGGTAACGCATTACCTCACCCTCTCGTGCCTCCAGCACGAGACGGTGACATCACTGCTCTCTTGCGCGAGAGTGCCCATTGTCCCCTCTTCTTTCCCATTGGTCCCCCTGACATTCCAACCCCCTACCCTAGTCTCACCAACTCCCAACTGTCGGGATTATCGTTGCCTTACCTACGCACCGCACCGGTGTGGGGCTGTTGCAATAAACTTCATATTTACCCACGGATTTGCTTCGTTTGTACAAGTGGCGACAAGCGGAAGTTCCAGCCCCTCACAGCGGACTCACTGAAGCCACTGCTACCACTTCTTCTAGGCGATGTTCCTGGCATCACTTTCTTCTGCGAGCGGAACGAGTATTTCTAAGTGCAGAATTGAAGTGTCACGAGTCCCGCCGGACTTTGTCAACGTTGTCATCTTTCAAAAATGTGTGTTTCCCTGATGTGACATTGAGAATCAAAACGCTTGCGTGTTGCACACGCTGCACTTCCCTGGAGGGTTACTGTGTTCGGCGCAAAGGCTCGGTGTCCTTGGACTCGGATGATGGCGGCGATCGTTCAATGAAACTTCTCCCGGCTTGTGAACCAAGGTACTGGGAATGTGTGTAGTTTCACAGCTGTTCAGCGGTGGTCAGCTGTTTTCCGGCGGTGTGTGAGACGCGTTAACACGCTTTATTGCCGCATGTGTTATGAGTCCTGGAGCGGCGTGTGCCTTTCTTTGATGTGCGCAGTTGACATTTCCTGTCAGCTGTTTCCGCGCCTTCAAGCTCCTTCCAGCTTCTTCATTCTGCGTATGTCCCTAAGTGTTCCACGTCACTGGAACGCACGGGCTGGCGCCATCTTGTGGTGAAAGATAATTCAACAGTTTTAACATTTACAATTCAGCAGTTCATGAGTTCGATTCCAGCTCTGACAAGCTGCTCGTGTTTTTGTGTCACAATTAAATTGAAATATAATCACACCACATATTTCAATTACGAATATTCAAATGACATTAATAAACGTATATCTGATAAAAGAAGAGGTTTCAAAGATCAGTTTCTTCTGCTACTCACAAAGCCAATATTGTTAGTAACTGTGGTGAATTTTATTAAACAAATAATTAGTCATGTGTGCCCTGAGCTCCTTGAATTTAGCGCAGCCTCAAGCGTTTCTGCCAATCAAAGGTGCACCATGCATGCCTTGGAAAGAGTGGAAAGAGTATTTTACAAACTACATTGAGACTGTTGAAGATGAGGATTTCACACCTGAAAAGAAAAAAAAGGTGTTGTTGTACTGTCTTGGTCCTGGAGGTGTTAAAGTACAGCAACATTGAGAAGAAAGTAAGGGAAGGTGGCAATGTGTATCAACATGCATTAGATGACCTTGATGCCCATTTCTCGCCCATAGTTTGTGTTGCTGTTGACCGTTACAAATTTTCAAGGAGAAAACAGGGCAAAGATGAAAGTATTGATGACTATGTTGCTGCCTTGAATAATTTAGCCCTTACATGTAGATTCGGGCAACTATAAGAAGAATTTGTTCATGATCAAATAGTCATGCATGCCAGCAATCCTAATATTCAGGATAAACTTTGGGTGAATGGGGAATCCTCTTTAAAGGAAGTTGTTGCTTTGGTTAAAAAGGCAGAACTTACTGGCAGATGTGCCAAAGCAGTGTTAGATGAGCCTGCGTTGGTTAATGCCATCAACTTATCCAATGCTAAAAAGATGAGGAAAAAAGTTAAAACTCGTGAAATCTCAATGGAACATCACAAGACAGGTGAACATTCTAAATCCAAACAAAGAATGGAGAAGAGTCACAGCTTTAAGAACAAAGATTTCGCTGATCTCAAATGTTTTCGCTGTGGGTCTCCCTCCCATCTTGCTGATTCCGTGAGATGTCCAGCCAGATTTCAGAAATGCACCTCATGCAGTTTGACAGGTCACATTGCTAAAGCATGCAATAGAAAATCTTTCAGTCAAAGCAAACATGTCAAACACATTCAAGAGGAAAGTGACTCTACGGAGGAAAATTCTGAGTACTCTGATTCCGATAGCATAAGTTACGTATTCTCCATTGAATATGATGTTCTTGAACTCACACCCACCAAGAGAAAAAAAAACATGTGTGATGTCAAATTGGGAGGGGTGACAGTGAATGTTATGGCCGATTCGGGGTCTCCCTTCACTATAATAAATGAAAATGTTTGGAAACAACGGTTCACAGATAGAATTGGAACATCGCTTGAAAAATCAAACATCATTGCCAGAAGTTTTACAGGCAACAACATTGAGTTTTTAGGAACACGTGCATTAGAATTTGAGTTCAAAAACAGAAAGGCAGTTTGTAGACTCTTTGTGGCTAAGAAAGGACCTTCTGTACTTGGTTGGAGCGACCAAGCTGATCTTGGCATAATTCTTGACCCCAATTGTGCTGACCCCGTTTTGTCTATTGATGAATCGAGCACCATCCACAAAGAATTTCCAGAAGTGTTCTCTGGTAAGGTTGGTCTACTTAACAGCTTTCAACATAAAATTGAATTAAAAGACTCTGCCATCCCTTGCATTCACAAGGTAAGACATTTGCCAGTTTCGGTGAGAAATGATGTTCAAATTGAACTGAACCTATTAGTCAAAAATGGAATAATAGAAGAAGTGGAGTCTGCTGAATGGGTTTCTCCCTTAGTGGTGGTTAAACGTCGAAATGGTAAAATCAGACTCTGCATTGATCTTAGGGATCTTAACAAAAATATAATTGTTGATCAATACCCGCTTCCACGCATTTGTGAGATGTTTAATGCTACTAATGATATGCTTGTTTTCTCAATTATTGCCTTAAAGTCTGCGTATCACCAAATACCCCTTCATGATGATAGCAAGAAATACACCACTTTTATCACTCCATTTGGTTGTTACCGTTTTACCAGGGTACCGTTTGGTTTGGCATCTGCCGCTGCGCTCTTTCAAAGAGTCATGACTTCAATCTTTGATGGCGTTGATGGTGTCAGGTTTTTCCAAGACGACATCCTGGGCATGGGTAGCAAACAATTGGAACATGACACACGCCTTAGGCAGGTTTTTAACAAATTGAAGATGCATGGATTAACTGTAGAGTTGAATAAATGTAAATTGTCACAGAACAAGGTGGTATATCTAGGCCACACGATCAGTCATGAGGGTATCAAACCCAAACAGGGCTTGGTTGATGCCATCTTAAATGCTCCTTGTCCTTCCAGCAAAGAAGAAGTTAGAGCCTTCCTCGGTCTAACTGAATATAACTCGAAGTTCATTAGAAATTTCTCTGAAAAAATGTACAATCTAAGACAATTACTAAAGAACAGAACGAAATTTGTGTGGTCCAGGGATTGTCAGAACACCTTTTACACGATCAAGAAAGAAATCGGTAATGCACCCTTTCTTAAGGGGTTTGACCCTAAAGCTGAAATCTTTGTCACCACTGATGCCAGCAACAGGGGCCTTGGTGCTGTGCTGGCGCAGAAAGACACGTCGAATACGGAATGGGTTGTAGCTTTTGCGTCGAGATCACTCACCCCTGCTGAGGAGAAATACTCAGTGATTGAACACGAAATGTTGGCCTGTTCATGGGCGCTCAATTACTTCAGAGCGTACATTTGGGGATGTAATGTACATCTACGCACGTACCACAAACCATTAATCAAAATCCTTTCTGCCTCTGGTTTGCAAAATGCTTCACCAAGGTTAAGCAAAATGTCAATCAAATTGTTAGATTTCAACTACACAGCTGAATATTGGCCTGGAATCAAAAACAAAGTGGCGGATTTCTTAAGCAGACTACCTCTTCCACACAACGATATGGATATCCAAGTTGATGATGAAAAGGTGGCACTGCTATTCAACGCTGATCTTGATGGAATCTCTGCTGAGGTATGGGAACAACACATGGCTCGTGACCCTGCGCTCCAAGACATTTGCCAATTTGTCATCACTTCGTGGCCGGAGAAACGCAATCTTCCTGAACATGCAAAAACTTATTGGGAAATAAGAAACGAACTCAGTTGTGAAAATGGTGTGTTGTACAGAATTGGCAAAGCCATTGCCCCCATCTCACTCAGAGACAAAATTCTAAAACTGTGCCACATTGGTCATCTTGGGATTTCAAAGACGAAGCAAAGGGTGAGGGCCAGTTACTGGTGGCCCGGCACTGACAAGCAAATTGAAATCAAAATAAGAAATTGTGTGGAATGCTCTGAGTCGGATAAATCTCTAACAACTTCTAAGGTTCCTCTCTCTCCCCTCAAACCCCCAATGATGGCATGGGAGAAATTAGGCCTAGACATCGCTGGACCCATTGAAGGACACAACGGGGAGATTAAGTATATCTTGGTCGTCATAGACCACTTCTCTAAGTGGCCAGAGATTGAAATTGTCTCGGAAATAGACAGCTCAACAGTCATTTCTTTCTTAGACAAGTTGTTCTTGAGTGAAGGACTTCCCAAGTATATCCTCACCGACAATGGTCCTCAATTTTCTTCTAACACTTTTACTTCTTTCCTCGAAAGAAATTGCATTACCCATCACACCACCTCAGTCTATCAAGCAGAGGGCAATGGACTCACTGAACGTTTCAATCGTGTCTTGAAGGGACACATACAATTGTCTAGAAATGCCAACCTCAACTGGGAAGAAGAAGTTTTCAAACTCATCTGGGCCTTCAGGATCTCCCCTTGTGCTAGCACCTGTACTGCACCTTTCGTTCTCATGAGAAGCAGACAACCCCTTAGTATTGACCTAGGTTGGATTCCAGCTTCAAAACAACTGGAATGGTCACCTGACGTAATCAGAAACAACATTATCAAAGCGCAAAAATACTACAAGACATGGTACGACTCCAAACATGGTGCCAAAGAACATACATGCATTCAAAATGGGGGATCTGGTCAAAGTTTGCTTGGAAAAAAAAGTAAGAAAAGGAGAAAGTAGATTCTCCGCTCCTTGTCACATCAACAAACTTTATAACAATGCTGCCAGACTTAGTGATGGGAAAGTGTGGCACATGAGTAGACTGGCCAGATGTCATCTTGAAGCCAATGTACATAATCATCATCAACATAACTCACACTGCAGAGATTTGTGGGTTGATTTTGATGAGCATAGCTCTATGTCCAGAAATGTAGTTACACATGATGTTCCACCCACCACTGACTCCGCTGATTGTCACTCTTCTGACCAGTCTGCTGAAGTTAGTCCTCGCGCCCCGACTTCCTATCGGAGTTGCGACGGTGACTCACACTCTGACTCGGAAGTCAGGTCCGATGGTCATGGTCTCAGTGGTAGGTTTGGTAGGACTTGTAATGATTCTCACTCTGACTCTGAAAGTGTTTCTGTTCCCCACCGAGTCATGGGAAGGCTAGGGAGAACCATACATAAACCCAAACGTTACGAGGATTTTGTTTGTGATTGAAACTGTTTTGAGTAACATTCTTTTCCCCATGTACATAACAGCATGTCAGTTATTTTTGGCAAACACTCAAGAGAGGAAGATGTGTTGTAACGTATTACCTCACCCTCTCGTGCCTCCAGCACGAGTCGGTGACATCATGGCTCTCCTGCGCAAGAGTGCCCATTGTCCCCTCCTCTTTCCCATTGGTCCCCCTGACATTCCAACCCCCTACCCTAGTCTCACCAACTCCCAACTGTCGGGATTATCGTTGCCTTACCTACACACCGCACCGGTGTGGGGCTGTTGCAATAAACTTCATATTTACCCACGGATTTGCTTCATTTGTACAATTGCTTTGTTTTAAATGGCAAGATATTGTCATAGTGCTTGTCACACTGGTTTAAAGTGAATACACAAAGTCCCAGCTGCTCACTGACATACCATGTGTCACTGGGCTGGCAAAGAGTATGGATATAGTTCTATTTCAAAGAGGAGCCGTTGTTCTGAAATACAAGCTTTTAAAATGATAAAAGTAAACAACAAAGCTTGTAAGATGAAACACAACCCCTTACTCAAGCAAAAGCATGTGCTGGCCATATGTAAGGGTTACGATCTCCTACAGAGAGCGCAGCAAGAATAGCCAGCAGTTTCAGGGCCATATTATCAAGGAAGCTGCGGTAGTTTATCGCCGCTTTACCGGCAGGAAACTGCCGATAAAACGGTGATAATGGATTTGATAATATGCGATTCGAATTTCAATCGAAGCCCAGGTTAGATGTGTGAACATCTAACCTGGGCTTCGATTGAAATTCGAATCGCATATTATCGAGCCCATTATCGCCGCTTTATCGGCAGTTTCCTGCCGGTAAAGCGGCGATAAACTACCGCAGCTTCCTTGATAATATGGCACTCAGTTCTCTGGAAAGAGCGCTGTAAAAGAAGTCAGCAGTTTCAGTTCAGTGTATTTATTACCTTCCTTCCATCCTTTTGTAAAGCGCTGTGATATCCCTTGGGATCTTGTTCGCACTATATAAAACTTTATAAATAAATAAATAAAATAAAGAAAGACCGCTGTAAGATAACCCAGCAGTTTCTGTTTCCTAGAAAGAGCGCCGTAAGAGATGATTTTGGCACCTTGATAAGAGCTCTATAAGAAAAAGCAGAAGTTTCAAGACCCTGGGGAGAGAGCTGTTATGGTGTTTTATCCCCCTTGAGAGAGCGCTCTAACAGAAGGCAGGGGTTTTATGACCTGGACAAAGTGCCGTAAGAGACATCAATGGTTGTAGCACCCTAGACAGAGCTCTGTAAGTGAAGATGGTTAAGTACACTGTAGAGAGCACTCTAATAGAAATCGGCGGGTTCAGGACTGCGGGAGGGTGGTTTAAGAACATTTAAGGGATTATGGAAACTGAGGGGTTTCACTAACTGGGAATGTGATGCAAGAGATATCTGGCTGTTAGGTCCCTGTACAGAGCACTGCAAGACAGGCCAGCAATGTCCTTGCCCCAGAGATGGAGTTGTGTGAAAAAACATGGGTGTCAGCACTGTGCATGGGTTCGACCCATGGTCAGAGTGTTGCGAGTGCTGTAAGAAACAGCAGGACCGAGCGTAGTAAGACAAGGCAAGGGTTCAGATCACAACGGTGTTCAAACTATGCATTTTGTGTAGGTATCACATTGCACTGTATAAATAACAATGCATCGTCTGGGTGCTGGTGTCTCACTGTGCAGGTTAAGAGATGACTGTGTACAGAGAACACAAGTTTTGAGAGTAGAGACAGTGAAAGCGGGGTGCTGACTTTGTTCGATCAAACATTTAGGGGACACAACTAGTTAAATACTTGACCTACTTCCTGTGCAGGAACACAAACTCCTCATACAGCTCCAGCTGCCCCAGTTTACACCCTTTCATGCGTCAGAACCGTGGGAGCCATCCAACGCAAAAGTGCTCATGTGCGTCGGAAGCCTCCCGTGCGTCTGACAACATGGCACAGGAAATCCCTCTGGTGCAGGCACCAGTGGGATTTTCTTTCACCCAAAATAGAGCTTCCCCAGCTCCCAGGACTGTTTAGTTTGTTTCACTGAAATTGCCATTAGCACGCACATCACCCTGACGTAATTTCAGTGACACCAAAATATGAAATGAGTAGATCGGCACACTAGATACCAGGGATTTAATTTTATGGTTTTTAGGGATGGGGGCAGCCCTAAATGGGCATGCCAATGCCACTACCACAAAAAGTTCCACAGTCTTTCTGCCTCCCAGGAGGCAGATGGGGGAAATAGCCCCTAATCTATCCCGGGCAGGGGGCAGAAAGCTCACTAGGCACCAAGGATTTTTTTATATGCAGGGGTGGGGGCTGCCCAAGATGGGCATGCAAACACCACCACCTGCCCCCCAAAAATTGGCACAGTCTTTCTGGATCTCCCGGAAGGCAGATGGGGCAGTAGCCCCTGATCTGCCCCCCAGGGGGCGGAAAGACCACTAGGCACCAGGGTTTGGGGGTTTTTTAGATGCAGGTATAGGGGCTGCCCAAAATGGGCATGCAAATGCCCCAACCTGACCCAATCAAATTGCCACAGTTTTTCTGCCTCCCCAGGGAGGCAGATCGGGGCAATAGCAGACAGCCCACTAGGCACCAATGATTATGTTGTTTTTTTAATATGTGGGGTTTGTGGCTTCCCAGAATGGGTATGCCAATGGCTCAGCCCCCCAAAAAATGTAACACAGTCTCTCTACCCCTCTGGAGGCAGATGGGGCAATAGTACCTTATTTGCCTCTCAGGGTGGCAGAAAGTGCACTAGGGATTATGTTTTTTATTATATGTAGGGGCGGGGTGCTCAGAATGGCCCAACACCCTGAAAAAATTGCCACAGTCTTTCGCCCCCCCCCCCCCGAGGCGGATGGGGAAAAAGCCCCAGATCTGCCCCTCGGGGTCAGAAAGCCCACTAGGCACCAGGGATTATATTGTTTTTTGTAAGCCTAGGGGTAGGGTCTGCCGAGAATGAGTATGCTAATGCCCCACCCCTAAAAAAGTCTTTTTGCCCCCCCTGATAAGCAGATCAGGGCAATAGCTCTTATCTGCAGAAAGCCCACTAGGCACCAGAGATATGTTTATGGGCATGTCAGGAGAAGTCCCATAGACAAGGTTAGCTCCCATTTATTTAGGCCCACATTGTGTCTGTTTCCGTGATATTTTTAATCTCATCTAGTAACCAGGGAGAGTTTGTGAGTTTGACTGACGGTCTGAGTGTACTGGCCGTTTGTTGGCATCTGGCTTTCAGTATGTGTGGACCTGCACTTGGCTAATGGTGTGTGTGGACTCAGGCTTTATGATGGTGTTTGTAGATTGGCGCTTGCCTGGTGGTGTGCATCAAGTGGTGGTGTACGTGGGCTGGCGCTTGGCTGACCATGTGCACGGAAGGTGCTTGGCTGCAGGGACGGACTGGTCATTGCGGGCACCAGCCATTTCCCCGGTGGGCCGGATGGGTGTGACTGGTGTTCTGGCCGTGGAGGCCGGTTTTGTCACTGGAGGCTAGTTTTGTAGCAGTGCTGCAATATTGGCACCCAGTAACAATAGCGGTACCAGTGTTTTTTTACTAGCCCTCCCTTCCAAGGGGCCGGACGAGCAGCAATCTGCCAGGGCTGGTTGCTGTTCGGTGTGCGTGGATGGCGCTTGGCTGGCTGTGTGCATGGATGGCGCTTGACTGGTGGTGCAGTGTATTGGCTCTTGCATGGATCCCCCAGAGTTTTCTTACCCAGAATCCCCTGCAAATCTAAAATTTACTTACAAAGTCACATTTTCCTAATTACTGTGAGGGTAAGTTGTAGGATCACAGCGCAGGTGCAAATTACCTACCACCCGGCATTCCCCTTGGTGCCCCCAGAAAAATGATACCCCACTTGTGTGGGTGCCCAAAGTAACATCAGCCTAAAAACGTACAAACATAGCGGCCTTTTGGACCCGCTTTTGGCCCCCCTCAATCTCTACACGTTTTTGGCACTTCCATGTCATAGGCACTTGGCCCATCCACACAAGTAAGGTATCATTTTGTATCAGGAGACTGAGGGGAAGGATCAGTGGTGGGGAATTTGTGCCCTGTGGTGATACCACAACTTTCCCACACAGATACTAGAGGACAATGTGACTTTTTAGCTAAATTTGTAAATACATTTGCAGTAGATTCTAAGAAGGAAAATGTTAGGAGATAACGCAAGTCACACCTCCCTGGACTCCCACAGGTGTCTAGTTTCCAGAAATGTCTGGGTTCTTTACATTACCCTAGATGTCTGCAAGCCCAGGACCAAAAACACAGGTGCCCACTTATTTAACACAAAACGACCTGGTTTTTCAAGGGGGTCACAAGGGTTTTAGGTCCTGGCCTCAGCGGCCATCTAGGGAAACCTAGAGTGCCCCTGTATGTGTACTTTTCAAACATGTATAGGTTTGCTGCGTTTCACTAGGTGCCGGCTGAGCTAGGGTTCAAAAATCAAAATCCACAGCTAGGCACATTGCAAAAAAAGAGGAGTTTCAGTGAAAAAAGTGCGGTGTCCACGTTGCGTTTTGGGCCGTTTCCTGACGTGGGCACAAGGCCTACCCACACAATTGGGTTATCACTTTTATCAGGAGACTTTGGAGAATGCTGGGTGTGTGAGAGTTTGTGGATCCACGCAGATACCAAAACTTTCCATCACAGAAATGTGAGGAACATTTGTTTTTTGACAAAGTTTGAGGTTTGCAAGTGATTCTGGGTAACAGAAGCCACACAAGTCACCATATCCTACGTTCCCCTGGGTGTCTACAAAAATGTATAGGTTTGCTAGGTTTCTCTAGGTACCGGCTGAGGTAGGTCTCAAAATCTACAGCTAGGCACATTGCAAAAAAAAGGGTCAGTTTTCACGGAAAAAATGTGATGTATACCTTTGCCTTTTGGGCCGTGTCACGGGCGCAAGGCGTACCCACACAAGTGAGGTAGCATTTTTATCAGGTGATTTAAGGGAACACAACATAGTAGAACAGATGTTATTATCAATTGACTTTCTTTGCATTTCTGCCTTCCAAATGTAAAAGAATTTGTAAAAAAGAAGGAAGTCAATTTGAAAAATGGACTCTAATACACATGCTTGTATGGGTACCCACAATTTTGGAGATGTGCAAATAACCACTACTTCTAATTTTTATGTTTTGTTCCCATTTCAGAAATATATAGCTTTCCTTGGTATCCATTTGTTACTTTTGATATTTTACCAAATTAATTGCTACTGTACACAATGAAAAACCATTGCTAGACACAGCGTAGTTATTGGCTCTAGGTTCCTCAGGTTCTTCATGAACCTTAAAGTACTATATATCCCCACAACCAAAAGGGTCCAGCAGATGTAACAGTATATTGCTTTAAAAAAAATCTGTCATATTTAGAAGAAGTTACAGGTGAAAACGTTGGCACAAATGGCTATTTTGTTCAACTCATTTTCAAAATGTTCTATTTTGAACTGTTCGTTTTCATAATAAAACCTTGGAGGATCTTCACAAATGACCCGTTGGTAAATTCAGAATTCTGTCTACTTTTCAGAAATGTATAGCTTTTTTTGGATCCATTATTGCTTTCACACCCATTTCTACCACTAACTTGAAGGAGGTTGAAAGCACAAAAAAGCAAAAATAGGCTATGCCCCAGTAAAATGCCAAAGCCTTGTGTGGAACATGTTGGTTTTCTGACAAAAAAAATCTGCCTGCCCCTGAAAGCTGGGAATAGGGTGCTTTCAGCACCACAAATCCTTTGTTGATACCATTTTCAAGGAAAAAAACAGACGCTTTCTTCTGTAGCACGTTTTCACCATTTTTCAGAAGAAAATAAATTGCTGTATTTTGGCTCATTCCTGAGTCCCCTCCAGGGGCACCCACAAAGCCTGGGTATCTTTAAAACCCTCATGTTGTTGGAAGATAAGTAAAGCACATTTGGCGTGGATACCTTGTGTGGACAAAAGGTACAGGGGTCTAAGCACCAACTACCCCAAAGAGCCAAAAAAAGGCTTAGCACATGAGGGTAAAAGGCCTAGCAAAGAAAGGTTTAACAGATGCAGTGCTGCATCAGGTTGTGCAGCGCCTTGGCACCTTATCCAGCCCCATTCTTGGATTGCAAGACATTAACTTACATGAAGTGAGAGCTACATGGGTTCCCCACACATCCACTGCTGCCTCTGGACACAGCGAGATCAGGCATACAGGGAGGGCTGCGTGGGAGGTGTCTGCCCACCCTCCCTCCCCACTGCATGCCTTGCGAATGCACCAATGCCATTGGACTGCATTGATGCACCCAGAAAAGCAACCACAGAGACAATGCAAAGAGGCTATGTCTTACTATGTACTACCCAACAGCATGTGCACATGCAGGGCACAAACATGGCTGTGACAGGGAGCATTGTGCTGAACAAAGTGAACGCACAGGCCCCTTCACGCCACACCTACAACTGAGTACCTTATTGAATGCACAGTGTGTGCAGCAGCTTAGGATGTGAAACTAGTTACGGAAAGGGAAATACTAACCCTGGGCGTAGGACTACGCTATGCTCACGTAGGTTGTGCAACTACGCGCTAAGCGAATTGCACGTAGCACAGTGCAAAAACGCCTAGCATAGCGGGCATTTTTTGCTTGCTCGCGGACCTCATCATCGTTGGAGACAGCAAGCAAGCAAAATGACATCCCACCGAGACTTTTTCCTTGTTCGCGATCAGCAACATCAAGTTGAGCGGGAGTGTGGAAAATAAACCTCCCGGCAAAATTCTCAACGCGGGAGGTCAAGTTTCTCATTGGGAGTGGTCGCGTATGCTCGCGACCGCTTGCGATGAGAAACTACCAGTCCGCCTTGAGAAAACTGCAGCTTGAGTACAAATCTACTCGAGTGGCATAAAACGACTGCTTGCACTGTGCAAGATGCCGTTTGCAATGATTGCACAGTGCGGACAAGCATCCGGCACTGTGCAATCAGTGCGAACAGCATTTTCCCTACCGCACTACGCAGTTCGTGTAGCTACGCATAGCTTGAGTAGTGCGAAGAGCACTTCGCTCAGCTACGCGTAGCGTTACTACGCAAACTATGCCCAGGGTTAGAAACTACCTTCTACTGCTAAGTGCACAATCATGGCAACCCATTGGTATTACATAATAATGGTTGCTTAAATAAACATGTACAGAGCACTGCAGTTATCTTCTGGACTACAACAGTAGACTGAATGTTTTTGACTCGAGGTGTTATAGAGGTATAGAGGGGTGGGTAGCACAGTGATGAACATGCATTCTCGGTGCATTACAGACTGGTGTGATAAAATGTTAGCTCCCATACCTGCACTATCTTCATCTAGAGAAGCCAGGATGTTGCTTACTGCCACACCTATCCCCACTGTGGCTGTGGCTATGAAAAGGACACTTTCGTCTACGGCTAGTGGAGAGTTTGTGAATTTATTCCCTGTGACCATCAGAAATGCAACGGCTGTTAAACAGCGGCCGCCACTTACAGCTGCAAAAATATTACCAAAATAAATAGAAGTGAGCAAGCCACGCAGAACAAAAGAAAGGCACTCAGCCAACATGCTTAAAGATAAATCGCAGTGTGCTGTGCTACCCAAAACCCCCCAGATGGTTGTCAAAATAAATAATTAGAGGTGGGGAAGCTGCGCAAAACAAAAGAAAGGAGTAAGGTGGAAAAAATTACTGTGCCCACAGAGCTCGAGAGGCAACTGGGGGAGCAAACGACAGCACCCGCAGAGTCATAGTGGCAGCAAAGCAAAGGAGCAGAAGGCGAATAGAGAAAAATAGTGCCCCAAACCACATAAATGTTGATAGGGGAGAGCCAAATGTCATCGGCATTAGTCACTCTGGGAGAGAACAAACCACCACAAGGAGGGACAAATAACACAGATGCACCTATGAAAAGCACTGATTATTGCATTGCACGTAAAGGAACCAAACAAAAGTGATTGGCATGGTCAAATCCCCTAGAGCAGATTACAGCATGCCGAGAGAAAGGAGCACATGCACTGCTTGGCTCAACCTAATAATGGCGCTGGTTCATAGATCTGGAAAGGACTGGAACTAAATGTGATCTCAACAACTAACAGCCAGCATTGTCCTCATGTGTCTTTACATCATTTAATTCTCCCAAAATTCTTCCTCAATACTTCCTTGGTATTAAATAAATGTACAACCATGGAAAAAAAACGTGATTTGCATCTCATGCAATTGCAATAAGTGCCAGTGACATTAGAACATGCCATTTCTGCTTCTCCCCTCACATTTCCCAGTCATCAAATATCTGTGTGGAGACCCAGAAGCTAACATTGCCAAACCCTTGACAAAAGTCAGGGCCTTTTCCAGGAATATTTCCTTTGGGGCATTACCCCCTTCCCCATGATGACAATATGAAGAGATGGTTCAGACCACAAAGGTGGAGGGGCTCTATCACTTACCAATTTTTGAATCAATGCTGTTTGTGAGATTTTAAAGCATATAATGATTTTTCCTATAAATTGTTGATGATGGAATTGTTGTTCCCTGAGGATTTTTGGAGAACGTGTGTGTAGGACCAAGCTCTGACGGCCACCAGGTGGAGCCCCAGGGGATGTTCCTTCTCCTGGAAATTGGCAGGTCCATCTTGTCAGAACTGAGTTTAAGGCAGTTGTTTGTCATCCTTTCTGCTAAATGGATCAAGCAATCAGTAAAGTTGGTCCTGGTGGTGGTGGGCTTGTTGGGCATTGATAGGATGACTTGGGTGTCATTGGCATTGGTGATGATGGATATGCCATGTGTTAGAAATTGGATTTCTTGTTGGCTAGGGCATGTGCCTAAGCCAGGCAGAAACCACCATTTTAGACAGGGCAAGGGAGATATACGCAGAAGATATCCCCTGCTCACCCCCTTGGTAGCTTGGCACAAGCACTCAGGCTTATACCACAGGCAATGTATAAAGCATTTGACAACACACTCATACAGCAGTGGCAGATGGATGGAATGCTTGGATTGGACGTAGCTGTCCCATATCAAAATAAAATAAACTAGCTTGGAGTAATCTCAACCACTGGCAATTTCTCGGGCCACATCCCAATCCATCATTATTATGCACACCATGCCACCTCAGTTTGGACTCAACTATATGTTAATCATTATTAATTGCTCCAAAGGGAACAGTCCGGCTTGAACTTCCAAGCCAGGTCATCTCTCAACTGGAACAAAAGCAACACAGGACTGGTTTTGCTCATGTTATGGGCTCATCTGCCAGGTATAACTTGGTTCCAGTGATACAAGTTGCACGGGACCCATGTCTGGGCATACCTGTCCCACCTAGAGTACCATACTGAAGTATACAAAAGTGATGGATTTCCGGTCACTTGGAAGCCTACTGGTGTGATTTTCTAATGTGAGCAGTCACCGTCAGAGGGCTGATTCTTGAGTAGATTTTCTACGGCAGCAAAATCAACTCGAATGGCTGTGCGCTCTTGAGCGCCATGTGCTTTCGTTCGCGCAGAATGTGCTACCGGTGCAAAATCTGACAAGCGAGCATTATTACAACATGCATTTTTTGTGCCCATTGACAGAACTCCGCACAATTTTGAGGGGTTTTTATTTAACGTTGTGGTATTCCACTGAGAGAAATTCCACAAGTTTAACCCACCTCGAATTTTAACTGATTTCATATAGACAGAACTAAGGAAGTTATTTAGAATCTGAATGGGGCCCGTCGGGCCTCCAGTTCATTTGAGGCTGTGGCCTTCACTCTCCTGGTGGAGGTCTGCTTGCCATATTGAGAAATCACAACCATGCTGGCAATTATCTCTGTGTCTTCAACAAGCCGCTGCTGCAGCAACTCCGCTGAAGTCATTAAAGATTTGTTGAGTTGGCACTATATTTGAAGAGCCCACTCTGGAAAGTTTTTTTTTTTAAAGAAACCTAAGTCCCTAAGCAGGAGTTTGTTTCTTAATAAGAAAAACAGAAACGCACAGATGCACGTCGAGGCCATTGTGAATTCTCCCCACTCAGACTGGCTGCCACCCTGTAACGATAAAGCGTTGACGATTATATGTATAAAAATCAATAAAAATATGTTGAAATTAAAGAACTGCCATGCCTTATATGGTGGTCCTTGGTAGGGAAAAAAGTGATGATCGCCACACCCTTAATACGGAGGGATTACCCTCTCCTTGAACTGAAGGACTTCTGGCAGATGCGCCATCAGATTAAAGGTTTAGGCCAGGGGAGATAACAGAAGGTGCCCAAGTGTTAACACAGAGTTTCTCCTGATAGTGAAGGAAAAACACGAAGTTTGAAGTGTTACTGATATCTATCATAATTAAGAATATTATGCGGTATTTTCAAAACTATCACTAATATTGTTGAGGTATTAATTTTTATCGATGTTGGTTAGGAGAAAATAAACATGTTAAACAATAAATAGTTGCCTATGAAGGAATGATTACAAATTAGGGAGAGGGATGTTCCTTATATCATTTTTTTTAAACTGTATTCATTTTCACAGTTACAATACAGGTATAAAAGATAAACAGATGTGATTTTAAAAATAACATAACCATACACATCTGTAGTATGATTACAGCGCTCAAGGAGAAATATAACATGTCATGTCCGTGTAGTACAACCGATGTACCACCCATACAAGTATTCGGCTGAGCAGTAGTCTTTTAAACGGATCAATTCTGCATGTCCAGTTGTGTAATGATTACCTTGGTACAATTAGCAGTAACATGCGTTTTATGTACTCCCCTCCCCCACCCCTGCTGACGAGCCACTGTCCCCACACATCATATCCAGTTCAATGAACAAATGCCTAATATCCAGAGTGAACATTTATCAGGTTCGAATCAAGACTAAAAGAAAATGAAAGTGCATATGTACATAAATTACTTAGCAAAGACGGGGACCCTGTGTATAACATCTATACCAGCACGGTATCAAATGCTTTGAAAGATTCCAATGTTCTCCTCCCTGCGGATTGCAAAACTATCTGCCAGACCCCATCGCTCCAATTCATCTTTCCAATTAAATATATTGGGAGACCTTGTTGATTTTCCTCTTCGTGATACCATGTTTAGAAAGGATAAGACCTAAGTCCGCAAACCTGGCATGTACTTTAAGTTATTTACTCCTTTTATATAGTCGAAATATACTTGCTTCCACACTATGCTATCCCATGTTCCCCACCAACTCCCATAAAATAGTGAGTATTCCTCCCCAATATGCTGTCAAGGCAGGACAAACCCATATCATACGTAACAAGTTAGCATCTTGTTCGGGGCATCTAGGACAATATGGTAGGATAGTAAGAAAAATAGCATGCAGTCGGTGAGGGGTCAAGTATGCTCTTTGCGTGATCATGTATTGAATGAACTTGGAGCAAGAGTTACGGGAGGTTCGTTTTGGGTATTCCAATACTGTCGCCCACTCCTTATCAGACAGTGGCCTATCAATGTCCTGTTCCCATTTGGTAATTGTTGTGGCGAGGGGGTTAGGGCGATGAGCACGTATGCCCCGGTAGAACCATCTCGTCAAGTGGCTGCCAGACCCCATGAGGTACATTAGGTGAACCATCTCATCTGTACCCTGAGGTGCCCATTATTTTTTTAAATAACGTGTCAAGCTCTCATAGGTCAAAAATAGTGAGTCTGTGACACCCCTCACATTTGTAAGATCAGTGTGTCTGAGTAACATTTTATCTCCAAATAGGTCCCCTATTGTTGTCACTCCTGCCTACATCCATGGATCCAATCTTCGGGCGGTAAGTGTTCCTGAAGTTGTTGGAAAGCCTAGTAAGGGAATATTCGGCGCATATGCGGGGAGAGATGTTCCTTATATCCTTCATGCCATTTGTAAAGTAAAAGACTGACTTTGTTCCTTCTATTCACATACCCTATTTGTGATTGACAAACCTTTCATATGAATTAGCCCAGAACACATAACATAACAATGTGATTTGTATAATTTTGGATTTCCCAAAAATCTCAGTTGCTGATTATGAGTCTGGTGGTCTTTGACCACCAGACTTGAGGTTACACAGTTGTGATGGTCTTGCGGGTGCCCTATTCCGATGTGGTCCTTTGGACCACTGCCCAGCTGCATCAGGGAGCACGCATTCCCTAGTGGTAGCGCTGCAGACAGAGGTATTAAATACGCAAGGAAGGATAGTCATGGTCCCCTGAGCATTATGGTCCCCAGCCTTTTTATGGTGGTGAGCCTACCATGAAAAGGCTGGCTGTGCTGTTGGGAAACAAAGGCAGACCTGCAGAGCCCCCATGCCCCCACCGCCATTGGAATACATTCAGGACGGCAAAACATCTGCCATCCCTGTTAACATGTAACCCAAGTTTCAGCATGGCATAGACTTCACAGTCCATGCCATGCTGGATATGCTTGTGTGTTCCCATTGCAGTGCCCATTTTCAGGGCACCACCGTGGGAACAGCAAAAGAAAAGCCTGCCAGACACGAGTTGAACTAGTAATCTGGCAGGCAGAGCATGCGCTGCTTTGGTGGTGCTGTACTGGTGCAAAGTAGGCGAGGGCCGCCAAAGTCGTCATCAGGCTTTCTGTCTTTCTAATCCAAGCTTTGAAAACACCCACAATTGTTTATTAACAGATAATACCATTCAGATGACAATAAACAACTGTTCCCCACAGCATTAACTAACAACTCTGTGAGAAGACCAAAGCCTCATGGAAGCACACAGTAGCAGTGATTACATTCATACACGTCTACCATACTATTTTGCATTAATACATGCATGACAATCAAGGTGGTCTAATGATGAACACCTATACAAAGGGCACTATTATTTCAAGATTTATATATATACACAGTCCCATTGTGCACCTCCATATCCAGGGATGAAAAAGAATTGAAATATGAAGCAATGTTGTTAACTAGTAGTTGTTTTTCAAGCATACGTAGGACCATATGGATCAAAAGGATTTATCCATTCTGTGTCTATGGGAAATGTTTTTGTACCTATGGCCTTTAGGTGTTATGGAACATGGCTTCATTAAGACCATTCTTTACACAAATAACTTTCAGCAATTTCTGCAGCCAGACCCTGTACCACCCTTTGTGCCACCAAACCAAAGTGCATCAAATTTGCCTGTGCACAGTGGGATCAGGACATGAGATATGGCCTTTGTCCAGCTTCTCAAGTCCACAGTGTTGACCGCAAATGGTCTTTGACAATGTATAGTTTTGCACTGTGATTTTTATTTCTTTTAATTCTCTTCTGAATTTCTAGCAAAGATTAATAATTTCAGTTTTCAAAAAGAATTTGGATTCCTCTAGCAGAATGAGGTGAACATACACATGGTTCCAAGTTCTTGATTCCTTTGACTAGAACCATTGTTTCAAATTCTGGAGCACAGTATCGAGCACTCTGAGATTGTCCAGATTCTAAAATCTTATCAGTTTCCTGTATAAGTCAGCAGTTTTTGCTACGGCGATGAGCAAATGTTTCTTATGGAGGCTGAACAGGAAACACACAAGGGATTTATCTCTGCTGTTTTGGCATTAAAAGCCAAGAAAGCGGAGATAAAATTATCTCCCTATTACCTAGCTGTCGCTAACACCAGTTAGCGACAGCTAGTAGGAGATAGGGACCATCTTGGGCCCCGCTTTGCATGTCAGAGATATTTATCACTAATGACATGCAAAGTGGGCGTGCCAAGATGTTAGCGACTGGAAACAGTCGCTAACATCGCTATCTCCTAATACCAACATTTGGAGATATTCTCGCTAAGCGCGAATATCTCCAAAAGCTAACACCTGCCCTGAGCAGTTCTTGGCCATGTTATCCAATGGAAGGTGGATAACATGGCTAAGAGCATTAGCTCGGTAATGCATGAATATCGCTGACTTTACAGCGATATTCATGCATTTCGGCCGATTTTTATCGCTTAGGAGATAAACCTTGATAATAGCAAGGCTCCTAAGCGATAAAAATCGCCGCAACACGGCGATAAAATTATTGCCGCTAAGCCAACATAGCGATAATTATCGTTAGTTGTTGGTAATATGCCCCACAATTTTGGTCACTGGCTGTAACTTTTCTTCCCTGGATAGTTGTTCATGACACCTGGCATGCTGATATTCGCCAGATCCACTAAGCAAGGTAGCTGACAATTAAACATAAATCCCCACCTGTGTAATATCCTTATCTTCACTGTTGTGATTTATCTAAAGTGGTGCATAATGGATGAACACAGTTTTGCATTTCAGATGTCTCGAGGTCATGCGGCTCCACAGGCTAGTTGTTTTCATTACCAATGTGCAGACCATCAGACCACACACACAAGTGTCTCGTCCTTTGTCCGAAAGCCCAGCAGTGACCATAGGCATGCAGGGGCATATTATCAAGGACAGGCGATACATTATCGGCGCTTTTATCGGCAGGAAACTGCCGATAAAGGGGCGATAATGGGCTTGATAATATGCTCTCTAGAATTCCTATCGAAGCCCATGTTACATGTGAAGACATCTAACATGGGCTTCGATAGGAATTCATAGAGCATATTATCAAGCCCATTATCGCCCCTTTATCGGCAGTTTCCTGCCGATAAAAGCGCCGATAATGTATGCCCCGCAGCTCCTTATCCACCTGCATACAAGACACATGTAGAATGTATGCATGTATGTATGTATGTATTTATTTATTTACGTATTTATGTATTTATTTATTTATTATCTAAGGTGCGACATACCCCATAAAAGAGCCCTGTTAATGAATATCCTGCTATGCAGTTCACCACAAAATCTCAAAGTTATATTCCTAAAACACAAGGTTTGAGTTTCTTCCTGAACTTTAAATACTCTGCAGCTGTACATAGTTTGAGGTATAAAGAGTTCCAAATATTGGTGAATGCGTAAGAGAAGGTACAACGTCCCGGCACAGCTTTGTTATTTAAGGCACCGATAGTAAATGTGCTGTAAGGATTGTATATCATGGCCTGCGTGTGCCAAGTAAAAAGTTGGCAAACAAAAGATTGCACTTAATTGTGCAATGCTTTGAAGACAATGTGGAGGCTCTCAAACATTAAACACTTGTTTAACCCGCTGCCATTGCAATTCTGAAAGATGGCTAGCATTTCAGTAGAGTGAGGAAGTTTCAATAGCTTCTGGCCACATATTTTGTATGAGGGGGAATTGCTGAACAACATAGGATAGGAGGCCTAGCTATAGGACGTTCCCGTAGACATGACAGGAGCTAACCTCGGCCTGAAGAATGGAAACAAATTGTTTACCTGGGCAGAAAAGGAGATTTTTTTGTAAAATAACTTCAAATTATAAAAACAGGAAGGTGAAGCTTTAACCACATGTGGCTTGAAAGACAGTTCTTCATGAATTTGCACTCCTCGGTCTTTAAGGGTTCTGGGCAGGAGTGCGATACTGGCCTGCAAAATCCCACCACCAGGTCAAGGCCATACTGGAGGGGGCCTGCCCAGCACCACAACTTCAGATGTGTTAGTGTATAGTTTTTGGTAGTTCTACTGCATTCACTCCGAAACTGCAATACAACAGTTGGTAAAGTTGTCGACTCAAGTTCGGCATCCCCGTACGTCCTCAGGATAAGCTGAGTGTCATCAGCATAACACATACAGGAAATTCTCGAAGACCAGATGAGTCTTGCCTGCATAGTCAAATACTGATAAACAGAGTCAGGCTCAAAGACGTCAAATGTCAGTTGTTTAGATGACGATTGATGGCGGGAGCATAACTTCCTGGATCCGATAAAAAAAAGTGGAAATGCAAAAGCCCGCTCAGCCCAGATTCCAAGGCCACTTGGCCCATAGTGTCAAAGATAGCAGTAATAGGTCTTTGTCATAAGCTATATAAGGTCAAGGCATCAAAGCATGTTTTTTAGCTGCTAAGCTGAAAAGTAGACCCTTATTCCGGGTTTGTTGCAGCGGACAGCTGGGCAAAATTTCACTTTGCGTATATTTAATCTATCATCTATTTCTTCTCTCTGGACCCATAACATACACTAAACTTACATTGGTGCTCCCATGGTTCTTTTATATGAGTTTCCAGGGACTTGGATATTTAGAGGATGTGAGGCAAATCCTTATCAGGAACCTGGAATAAAAAAATGCAGAAAATCATGCTAACAACATATAACCATTTTCTTCTAATATTTCTGATGATAAAAATGATGCCAAAATGGTTCACGCCAAGAAGGACTCGAATACGATATATTTGCTCTAGTAAACCATTTATCTAAACCTCAATTTGAATGGTCGGGAACATAAATCACATTATAATCAGTTTTAATAGTAATCATTCAGTACCATTAGGCACACAATGTCATACAGATTCAATAGGATAAACTTGTGCTGGTTACCCAAAAAAGTGATGATAGAGAGAACATTGTAAAAGTTTCAGCATTTAGGTTACACAAACTAAATATGCAGAGTCGAAGTGCAATGATTCACAGGAATGAGTCCATATCTCTCTTCAGCTGAAGAGCTGCACCGGAACACTTTACCAGCTGGCAAGGTACAGGTTTGAGTCAGTTCGGAAAGTCCAGTTCAAATGGGTTTGGCATATGAAAGGAAATCAGAGTTCAGTCCAATAGCATGCGAGGCAGGAAAAGTAAAAATGCCAACAAGCCCTTGACTCCTCTTCCAAGGGAACAATTATACTTCCAAAAGTTCTCTGTTTAGGCCCACAAAGTATCCTTTCCATCATACCCTATGGTTGCCATTAGTTGTCCACAGTGGGCTGCTCATGGTGTGATCAATACCTCACTGAGAAATACGGAAGCATTAAGTAATACTTTTGCAAAATCATCATATTCAATAACTTTATATTTCCATCCTTTCCTCTGAAGGAAGAAAATTCACTTTGTTCACTGTCTGTCCGTTCCCAGGTGCTCTCTCTGGGTTTACAAATGTATTGGTACATATCTGTCAAAAGTGTTGCTGATTCAAGAATCTATTGTTTGAAAGCCTAAAAAAGAACCTTCATGAAAAGTTCAAAATGACTACTTCAGCTAGATTCTGCTTTTTGAATGAGGAAAAGAAAGCATTTGAGGCTTACGTGGAAACTTGCTGAATCATTATCACGTCATGATTGACATAAAACACACATTCATACGAATAATTCATTTTCCTTAGTTAATTCACTCATTGTTTTTCTCTTAAAGGTTTGCATATCAATATTAGGTACTACTTAAATAATATTTTGCACGTTTATATTTTCAAAACATTAATATATGTATTACTTTTGATGTGCATGTTTGTATCACACAATCCTAACTGCAAACCTTCACATGGATAAGCATCTTTAAACTCAGCATTTTTATTGTTCCAATGGTTTTATTATGTAAGCATTAGTTTCATTTATAACATTTAGAAGTCATCAGTAGCACGTTTTTCTATGTTAACTGTGTTTGGATTCTTACTCTCGTGATTACATTGCATAGGCAAATAACTTTTTCTCTCTTTTTATTTATGTCTTTCACATTTTCACATTTCAAAACATTTCTGCATGCTTTTAAAATGCAGTAGAAAATCTCTCGTTTTTTGTCTTCAACCATTTTACACAGTCTTCTTAAAATTATTGTTGTATATCTCATTTTATGGTGAGAATTGATAGAGACAACCATCATTAAAGTTTTACACTCCATTAGGTTGTTCCACATTTTTCAAGCCCTTAGTAAACCCCTTTTTGCCCAGGGGTCAGCGTTCTGAGTTGGGTGATATGTGTCCCACCTGGTGTTTTAAAGACTCAACCTGTATTACATTTTAGCAGGTCAAATCTGCTGTAATTTAACCAGAGAAATCTATTAAGCGTACCACGCACCTTTAGGTGCATAAGTACCAAAATCTGTATGTTATTACCTAATTCAATTTATTGCAACCAATGAATAACGTACCCGTGGCATCAATACTTATCACTTGCAATAAATATCACATATGCTCGATCTGAGGGTCTTAGCATCAAATGGCGTTCCATTCATATTTTCCCACCATCTTGATGAGGGCAAGCTATTTATCAGTGCACAGAGAGAAACCTGGATTGCAGAAGATTTTCCAATACCTTACAGGCCACAGTGAGAGAAGAGGGAGGAGTGGTAAGGAGCTTCCTAAAAAAGTAAAGAGCGAGATCTATCAGGGATATGGTCAACATATTTTATGAGGAAGGTACAAGAAAGAGAGAAAATTGGATTATAATGTCTTTCAATCATGACTGGCATGAGCAGTGCACATTAATAGGCAGCGATGGACCAGTGTAGGCGCCAAACCAGTCTTATCGAGCAATAGATTTTGCACCAATTTGGGATAATGACAAATTATTTATTTGAAGTGAACATAATATTCTTTCCAATTAATAGTTCTGATGACACACTAAATCTCAAATTAAATGTAATTACAAGTGCATTGATTTCATTCTACAGTAAAGAGATATACAGATGACCTCAAACATAAACCCAGGTAAAAATCATATATTAGTACAAATACTGCTGATTTCTGAAATGGCAGGGACACGGTCATGGCGTGCATTGGCAGGGAAATGCTGCTTAATCATAGTAATTACATGACATCTTCCCACTATTAGATATTTTTCGGTATTTATCGAAATTAGCAATGGGAACTTAAGTGGAATTTGAATTTGGAGGTCAATGACAAACAGCGAGAAACATCTGCTCTCTGAAAGCATTTGAAATTAGGGCACTTAGTTTACTTGTTTTAAAAAGGACTCAGACTCTCAATACTACAAAGGATAGCTCTCAGAATGCATTTATTGTAGATTGGTTTCATGGGATGGCTAAGAAAAGAATGGTTTATTTAATCTACATTTCTGCTTCAAAATTGAGTGCACGTTGCTTGCACTGTGCAGCACATTTTAGGTTTCACCTGACCAGCGCTTGGACTGTTCCTATGAAATCTATTGTTTCTAATATATCTTAAAGGGACTTACATCCCGCCTTCACTTCTCATTGGCGGGCCTGCCACTTTGCTTTCCTCCGTTTCTAATGGTTATAGCCTGTTCTACCCACTGTCTCTCTCTTATCAGATTCCCATGGCCTAACTACTCATTCCCATCCAGGTTGGTGGTTCGAACTTTTTTCTTCTGGTTGTTCTGCCTGGCATTGGCTGCATCTGAGTCCCAGGCAACGCCGAGGAGTGCCAAGATCCCACGTGGGGGGTCACAGCTGAGCTGCCTAAACAGGATGGTTTAGACGGTGTAAACCATGCTGTTCAGGCAGCTGGTTAGTGCGTCTTCTCTTGCTCTGTTTTTGAAATGCACTTCTGTTACACGCCTCTGTAGTTTGTGCATCAAGCCAAGCTCCCAGTGCTGCCATGTGTCTGCTGCAACTGACACATTGACAATTAGCTGTAGTGTGCAATTGCACACCGGTGTCCCAATTACCGAGGGTTTCTGAAGTTCGTAAAGTAAAAGTAAAGTCCACATTTGTAAAGCGCACAATCACCCGTAAGGGTCTCTAGGCGCTGGGGGGCCGTCGGGAAGATTAAGCAAGCTATTGCCCAGAGTCACATGGTGCTGGGCTAACCTGCCGCGGGAGCCGGGGATCGAACCGTGGTCCCCAGATTCCAGCGTCGGTCGCCCTGGCCGCGGCGCCACACCTCTTCGTAGCACAGTGAAAACTGTAAGAAGCCAGGCGGACACAATGGGCTTCTCTGCCAGGAGCTTTACCACTTTGTCTAGAGTTCTTTTTCCCAATATGGTAATGGAAAATATACGAACGTGCTGCCTGGCTTAGTCAACAGATCAAATATTTTAATAGAACACAAATTCAACACGCAGAGGTTAAAAGGCTCAGGAAGAAGCACAGCATGACGAGGCAGATCCTTCAAGTCAACACATTCACAGCAAATGCTGATGTCATCGTTAATACTCAATGCTGTGCAAAAGTGCTGCCATTAGTCACACCTAATTGTTGAAGCAGGATGGTCCACTCAGGCCAGTAATTTGGTACTGCAAGTGCAAATCTTTAAATTAACGGGAAGAGCGTGTGAGGACCATCTCTTCTGCATGCGAGCCACTTACAACAAGTGTTGGCCAATTATCAGCGATCGAGCAGTGGTAAGCACACTTTCTAATCATTAGGAAACGTGTTCCATGTCCTGACAGCCACCTGCCCAAGTAGAATATAGCTGCTCACTTCTCATCTCCTGTTAGAACTGGGGGTCTCTATTTGGCAGAGGTAGAGGAAGGTACCACTGTACAAATACGGACCCTTGCTTCTAGTCAGGGTGAGGAGGAAACCCTCTGAGATAACCCCTGCTCACCCCCTTGGTAGCTTGTCACGAGCAGGCAAGGCTTGTTAAATATACCCCCTTGCTCATGTTATTGCCATTTTTTAAGTATTCAGACAATACTCAGACCATTTAATTTCATATGGCTGGGCCATTAACAGAAATTATTACCTGCCTTCTCCATGTCCAGACATGAGTGGCCCGAAACAATCAGTGCCCTATTGGCTAAGAGCTGAATGCAAATCAAACACTTTGATAAGCAAAGTCTGCTCCCTTTCCGGTGGCCACATCCCTCGGTGACCCATTACCTCCAGGATCCAAAGTTAAAATATTTAGGAGTCGTTTTTTACCTAACTCTTGTCTTCATCCTTCAAACAAATCAGTGGTGTAACGAAACTTGAGGTGGCCTCCCTGCAAGGTTCGTGGAGGGGCCCCATCCAAACTCAATCAGGAGCTCTCCGGCCAGAGTACTGTGCTGAGGGTGTCCCTCTCACAGCGAGGGCTGCGGGGTCCTATGTTATGCCACTGGACGGGCCCTTCAAGGGTTTGTGGCCACTCTGTGCCACAGGGGCCTCCATTAAGTCCTTTTTTGGGGACCTGAATTCCACAGCTTTTTTGTCTTGATTCCAACCCCATGCCTCTTTCATTCACCCCCAGAAACTCCCTGCTCATGTATCTCACTCTTTCACGTTCTTTTTCCGTATATGCTTTCTTTTTTATCAATGGTTTTTGTCTTTTTCCTTTCTCCTTCTTTCCCCCTTTTGTGTTTTTCTCTCTTTTGCTCTGGATCAAAGAGTGATGGAGAAAAATAAGTGCTGCTCCCCAAAAATTAATACCTGTGGGCCCCATCGGTTCATATTAAGAACTAGAAACACACTTCTATTTTTCTATCCCTTTTAGGTGACATTTGGGCACCGATATGTCTTATATTTGTACCTAAAATTAGCATTTAGCACTTGTACACTTGCATTGAATTCTTTTATGTATCTCGGAAAATCCTTTTATAGGTTTTTCTTCTTCGGGGTCAATTTCTATCTCAAGCTGCGAGAATATAGCAAAGCTGCTATCCAGAATAAGTACCTCTTTTAAATTAGATTTTGTTTTTAATATCATTTGGAGCGATCTGATAATTTGTAACAAGAGATAATATTACATTTATCTTAAAATGTACGTGATGGCTTTATGGACATTTTATTGTTATTTTCCAAAATGAGACTTTCTGAACAAACCTCTGTTGCCTTTCATCTAGGTTAGTACTATGCAAACAGCAAATACATACATATATATCAGGCCATCCATTAGGGGGCTGTAGTGAACCTCATCCATTAGGCCACAATTTAGGGCTCCATGATCTTTGGCAACAATTAATTATAAAGTTTAAAGCTAGCCTGCCCTATTTAATGTTGGGGGCGCTAACATTTCTAACACCACAGTATGGCGTATTGTCTATCATTACAGTATGGCGTCATGTGTAACACCACAGGATGGCGCCATGGCTATCACCACAGGATGGCGCCATGTCTATCACCATAGGATGGCACCATATGTAACACCAAGGGATGGCGCCATGTATAACACCACAGGATGGCACCCGGTGCTAGATCTGTTGTGCTTTATCTTTCCCTGCAGAACATTTTGTTTTAAAGATTGAAACAGATCTTCATGCCACTGGGGCCCCATTCCAGGGAGAGGTGTGGCGCAGCGGTGAGAGTGGCGGACTCCGGAGCAAGGGGATCACCGTCGCCAGCTCAGCATCATGTGACTCTGGGCAATAGCTCACTTAATCTCCCTGATGCCCCCAGTGCCTTGAAACCCTTAAGGAGGCAATATGTTTGCGCTTTACAAATATGGATTATTTTTATTGTCCGGGTCCTGCAGTAGCTCCTGACATGACTGATTATATACATGCAAGAGATTACCATTAAAGCGCACTGTACCAGAAAGGTACCATTTTCGGTAAATTGCATGTGATGCCATGGAGGAGTATTTTATTTACATGTGTGCATAACAGGCCAACATGCCGCCAAGATCCACTTGAGTGAAAGGGAGGAACCTGCCCCAACAGAACCTAGGCAAGTTCCAATATTCCTCTCTCTAGTTTTAGAACCCTTTCACATTATTTCTGTGATGCGATCAGGTAGGCAGGCACACATTACAGCCATAGCTTTGGGAGGAGACTACAGGGTACCAGGGCAACACTAGATCATTGACAGGATGGAGACTTTGCTTGCGCTATCTGCTAGTGCTGGTGGAATAAATTGCCTTTTCGGGCGGTCAGATAAAACCTTCCATTTTTAATCTCGCCTGGTTCAGCCAATTGTGGTGAGACGCACATGGAAGGTTAGTCTAGTGCTTTCAGGTGTCAAAGGATAAAGCTGGTGAGCAGGGCCAGCCCAAGGACCTTTGCTGCACTACATGATGTACTGCTTCTGCTCGTTATCCACAGTGGTGGTCCTTTTAGCTGACAGATCTTTGCTGAAGGTTACCTGGTCTGTTACCTTGTCATAGTTTATCAGTGGACCAACCCTGGCTTTCGAGTGCCTTGAAACTTACCCGCAGATCGGGGGCTGCAGTCTAGACCACTCACGGTTTGTCATGGAAAAATCGAAAATGCAATCAGTTTTCAGTTTTTTAAACTATCAGACCCTTACTGGCCCTATTGGGCACTGGGGATTTTCCAGAGAGGCTGGAAAGGTGGGGGCTCGTTTTGATGCTGGGGAGCAGGGCAGCTTCTGCTAGGACTACAGCAAGCCCCCACCCTCTCAGCATCCCCCAGGTGCATGTGTCGACTGGGAACTGGGGTGGTCTGGTGGTGTTGGGTCCCCTCCTTACAGAAGCCTGCATGCTACAGTTAGGCCTTCTGGCTGTTGTCAGGGGTAGAGTAGGGCACTCTGAAGCCCATCGGCACTGCGCTACATCACCAGACAGACTCCTTGCTGAAGAGGCTTTTGGGTGGTGGCCGGGGTGTGATACGGTGTAGCAGTGATCGGCTCCACCTGCTACTACTGCATTTTGTGCCTCCTGTGGGGTTAAACACATGCTTTTAAAGCTTGAACAATCAGATCGCCAACGCTTCAAACATTTGTTTCTTACATTTTGCTTTAAAGTCCTGCAGGAGGAGTGATGACTACTTCCCAACTCCCGCAGCGCCGCAGTGAGGCCACGAGAAGTGCGGGCCTCAGCGCCTGGATGCCTTCATGATATAAGCTTGCCACTTGCCAAAGTCCAGCAAGCTGTCTCAAGTCCTAACCTGGGGCTTGCAGGATACAAACACCCAGAGGAAACTTACAGCGTTATTTACAAACCTCGTGAAAAAATATTTTTTGTACTCACTTTGAAACTGTTGCCCCCACCATGCAAGTCCCTGTCGGTCCCTCTCAGCCGCCTCCTCACCTCACATGCACTTTTAATTGCGCAAAGTGGCATGCTCATGAGAATGCCCGGCTCCACCCTATGCTCCACCCTATGGGTGAAGATTTTGCATTTATGATGAGGCTGCATGTGCAACTACGGCAAGTGGTACGTAATTTACGTAACTCCCATCTTAGATGGATGTGTGTAGTTCTAAGTCAGTGGTTCCCAAACTTTTTCGACCTGTGGCTCCCTTGACATAATTGGCAGTTGGCCGTGGCTCCCCGTCATGTCACTTTTTTTAACGGTGGGGATTATTTTACTGTAAGATTAATTTTGGGGAGGTTGGGTTATGTCAGGGTACCATGCTGCAAGAAGGGGCTGTGTTGAGCTCGCCTCCCCACACGCCCGCACTCGCTGGTGGGAGCGCTCTCTGCAGTCGGCAGAAGCACACACCGCTCCCAGCTGAGAGCGCTGTGGGCTGAGGCTCGAGGGGGATATCATTTGAACTACTCCGTCCGGGGGACTGCGAGGCCCAGCAATCCCAAAACTAGCGCAGCTGGTGCCTCTTCCCCCGGCGGCCACGCCCACCGTCTTCCCAGTTATTAGTGACTGGCTCCTCTCCGCGACGCGGGACGCGCGCGGGACGGAGCACGGGGCAAAGCCCGGGCCAAGGGTGGGCCCGTTTCAGCCCGTTCCAGACAGATCCAGGCTGGGCTGGGCCACCCCCCTTAGCTGCTACATACCAGACGCTGCCTTCAAATCTAAAAGGTACTGCTCGTATATTTTTGCTTACTTGGGAATCAGACCTTAAACTATTACAATCATGACCAGGGGCTCCAGAAGGAAAATCGCCCTACAAACTGCTTCGATTACAGGCCCGATTGACTTGTTCATTACAAAAACTAATGAGGCCATTAATCATAACATTTCCCTGCTAGAACGCAGGGTGTCACAGGACCTTGCGACCGCCCGGAGATCGTCAATGGGCCTCATAGCAACGGCCTTAACCCCACTCCCATCAGCCTCTCCGATCCCAGTTCTATTACAGCCTGGTACAACAGCCCAAGTTCATTCCATCCCAAGTGCTGTTGACTTATCAGCTACCAATCTGTCATTAGAATCGGAATCGACTGGGAACCTTGAGAATACCCCAGACCTTGAGCAGATTCTGTCTGATGACCTTGTACAAGAATCTCAGCTCAAGGGGGTTAGAGAAGGCGCTGTTTCGAAACAGCCAGATGTTCATAATACGGGGAACAACAATTCTAAACATCATCATAATATCAACAACAATAAAGGGTCTTCTGTACCATCATTTAATAAAGCCCCCGTCAGTAATAATTGTGTACTAAGTGACCTATCCACTTTACAACGTCCTACAATGGACAAAGTACAAGAGGGTGGCCCTATTCTGATTGATTGTGATACTCCACAACTTTTTGATAAATTCAGGGAATTATTAAAATACCATCTACAACCCCTGGAACGGAGTATCATGGTAATTGAAAAGCAACTTGCTACACTCCTTGCCAAATTACCCAATCAGTCTAGGGCGGGAACGGTTGACTCTGGGGGGGCCTTGGTAGTGGACAGACCTGGGATTACGCCAGCTAACCCAGTTAGACCACCGGTTGTGTCCACAGTACAGGCATCATCTAAAAAGCTTCTAACCCCTCTTCCACAAGTTGTAAATAATTGTGCAAATTCTATGACACCAGTTAATTCCACATCCAAGTTACCTTCATCTAATCAGCATAAACCTTCTCTTCCTCCTCCTATAGTTCCATCCACAATTGCCAAACCTATTGAGCCCAAGGGGTCTTTTCAGCCATCCCAAATCAAACCATTGGTGCCACAAAAATCTAATCCTTTAGAGGGCAAAAGGGGGCCTAGATTCAAACGCCCGGTCCATCTGTCACCTGAGGTCTCCCCATTTACGGTAATTCTAACGGGAGTACCGGAATTAACAGTAGGAACTGATGAACCACCCTGGTCCCTCCGGAATAAAATTCTTCAATGGCTTAGTATTAATAGGCCATTACAGCCTTCAAACACTAGCAGAATATCATCTGTTCGTAGAGTACCTTGGGTGGGAGAGAGTCCCAAGACTATCCAGGGGGATTGCGTCATTGTTACTTGTGAAGACGCTTCCACAGTGAATTACATTTGCTCGTGGCCAGATTTAGAGAAGAAAGGGGGAATCGATACCCATCGTCTCTCCTTTTTCTACCCCCCGTATATAATTACCACCTCCCAATACCACCCCCGAATTGGGTTCTACCACCAGAACAAGTATGGAACTATGGAGGTCCCTGGATGACCCAAAAGAGTAGGAGTAGGGAATGGGTCCCCCGCCCCTGGTACCCCAACAATGGCCATCGAATGGGGGACGGGTGGCAGGGTATCCATACTAACAATAGATTTGAGTGTCTCGAGATGGTTGACTGACTTTCTGTCCAACCATCATCAAGTAGGCCCGCCATCAGCCAGTCTGGGTCTGCTGCATGTATGCACCTTCTCCACGAAGGCGACTTAGCAGTACCCTCTTTGGGTTATACACCCCCTGCTGAACAAACGGTCACACGGGAGGATTATTATGTACAGAAAGGCAGTCTTATGGAATTCCCCATCCCTAAAATTAACTTGAGTAACATCACATCCCCTATCTGCAGTCTTGCGGATGGGCAATCATGTAAAGGTGTTTTATGCACCAGTATAGAGGCATGTGTGTCCCTTGATGTCCCTAGAACTATTATAGGTGAGAGCACCAGGGAGGCTAATCTAACAGTTCCCCGAGTCATCCAGTTGGAGCAAGCTGCTCATGATTCCACCGAGTCTACCGGCCTTACAGGGTAATGATCTGGTTCTGGTAAACTTTTATAATAACATCTTTGATGCCTCCAGAGGGAACATTTTATTCCCCTTGGAAAAGGAAATTACAAGGGTTCTGGTCCTCTCCAACAGAAAGGCAGATGTTCTATGGGCTGGGGATTTTAATCTCCAGCCATGCCATCTATCTAAAGGGAATCCATGTGGTTTCGGAATGGAGATGGTTGATCACTGGGGGAGTGTGGGTTAGAGTGAGGATTCTCTTCACTTCCCACATTGCCACTATGGCTCAACCTTAAACAAACTGCTAATTAAATTTGATTTACATCTGCTAAGCTGTAATAAAAACAGTTTGAGTGTAACTTGTCCCACCTTTACAGGGAGGGATGCTGGGTCTTTTATAGACCATATTTTGTTCTCCAGTACAGGAGACTTTATTAACTTGAGTATCAGAGAGGAAAGTTTAAGTGACCACAACAGTATCTGCATTACCCTCCCGGGCCGAGGTGCTACTCCAGTGACTGGTGAAACGTGTTCTACTGATTTAGTCCCCATTAGACCTAATGGTATGAGGATTAGATGGTCTGGAATAAATTCCATGGCCAAACAGAGGGAGGTTATAATTAGCTGTAAATCGGAAATCAGTTATTGTTTAAAAAATGTTATTAACCCTGATCTCCTATTGTCACATTTTATAAAAATTAATACCACTATTGAAGGTATTTTTACCAAGTCATCCCCCTCCAATAGAGCTATAAAGTGTGGATGGTTTGACAAACCATGTACAATCGCCTTACAGCAACTGAAGAAGGCATTACGTGCCAAACCCCGTGACAACAACGGAATAAAGCAACTAAGGTTTACCTATAAAATGGCAATTCTTAATAGGAAAAAGGTTTTACAAAGTGAAGCCTGGGATAAACTAAAGGAAGCAGCTGAGACCAAAAATTGTAAACTTTACTGGGAAACAATCAATAGCCCTTTCTTAAACACAGATGTTATCCCAGTATTAACCTCTCATGTTGCATGTAATGAATGGATCATTCATTTTACTAGTATTTTTAATCCAGATGGGACTCCCTTAGTTGTATCAGTTACTGAGGCCTCTTCTTGGACACCTCTTCCCCTGGGTATAACCTTGGAGGAGGGCCTTGAAGGACTCTCTAACAGCAAGGGGGGGAAAGCCCCGGGCCCGGATGGGGTCCCCATCGATTTACTAAAAGCAGAACCAAACCTGTGGGCTCCTATTCTGGTAAGGACCTTTAATTGCGCAGCAGAAGGTAACATCCCCCCTTCTTGGGGTCAATCAGTTATTGTTCCTTTATTTAAAAAAGGCAGCAAATCTGAGGCTTCTAATTACCGTCCTATATCTTTGCTGGACGCCTCGGTAAAGGTCATGAGCAGAATCCTGCTCAAAAGGCTTGAAACCTGGGCAACAGATTCGAATATTTTAACAAAGGTGCAATATGGCTTCAGGAAAGGCATGGGCACTCTGGAGCAATGTGTAAATTTGGACCTTATTTTGAATAAATATACCGTAGTTAAAAAAGGCAACCTTTTTTTATGTTTTGCTGACCTGAGCAGTGCGTTTGATTTAGTTGATCACGCTATTCTTTGGGAGGTTTTGTTAGAGTCAGGGGCACCGAAGGAAATTATTCATTTTTTGGCCAGGCTTTACGAGAAACTTTCCTGCAAGGTCCGTTACGGTACCCTGGGCGAATGTACTCCGTTTCTCAAAGTCTCAAGGGGAATTCGCCAAGGATGCGTATTGGCTCCCCTTTTATTTTCCCTTTTTATTAATTGTATTGATCGTAAATTGGCCGATGTTCCAGCAGATGCCCCCCTGATAGGAGGTAAACCTGTCCCAATCTTATTATATGCGGATGACGCTGTTCTCCTATCCCGCACTCAGCTTGGGTTACAGCGATTAATCGACAGTTTCCTGCTGCTCATCCAAAACAGGAGGCTCCGGGTGAATAAATCCAAGACTTATGTAATGTCGTGCGGGCAGGCTGTAAATAAACCTAAGCATAACTTTTATTTGGATAGCAATAAAATGACACATGTTAAATCTTTTTGTTATTTGGGAATCACATACAATTATGACGGGTCATGGTCTTCCGAGTTTGATAACATCAGATTGAAGATGCTGCGGACTACTAATAGCATATTCCGTTTTGCATCCAAGCTCGGTTCAAGAAGTATTCCAGATATGATCAATATATATAACATCCGCTGTGTTTCTTCAGCATTGTACGGGGCGGGCGTGTGGGGTCATACCGAAGGCCCTTCGCTCCAAAAAGATGAAAACAAGTTTTTAAAGAGACTGTTATGTGCCCCCCCTTCTGCTTGTGTACAACTAATCCATGATGAGGTAGGGATCGTGTACATCTCTGACTTAGCAGCCGTTCGGCCACTCTTATTGTGGCGTTCTATTTGGGCTAAGCCTGAGACACGATTCACTCAAGAAATTATTCTTGATTGTATAGGTCTGGATTACTCATCACGAATTCATTGGTTGAAATACATTCATTTCTGGTATAAAACCTTATTTGAAATTGATGTTCTTTTAGACCCTGATCTGGCAGTAGCAATCCCTAAAAAGGAAATTAAACGAACATTTATCAACTTTAAAAAGAATGAGCGAGATAAGGTGTACGGAAAGTTAGCCACCGTGAGGTTCTATAAGGAATTGAACTTACCTCCGGGACTTCAAACCTATCTTGCGACTGTGTCCCGTCCTTCCCATCAATTCGTGTTAACCCGAGTTAGATTGGGTATTGTACACCACCTTGTTGCTTTTCCAAACCAGAAAATTAGATCAGAAACGCCTTGTCCGTGCGATAACACTTCACGTCAGAGCTGTTGTCATTTTCTACTTTTTTGTAAATTTTATCATTTTTTAAGGGTAAAGTACCTTAAACCCATTTTTTTAAAACATAACATCAGATCTACAAAGAGTGCTCTAGTACTATTATCTTCTCTAGAGAATGTGGATATTTGTTTTTTTGTTGCTACTTTTATCTTGAATTGTACAGCTGCCAGGAAGAGCATAGTGCTACTATAATTTTATATATTCCTGTCTGTACACTAATGTCTTTGTTCATGTTGTATTATGCCCACTGTATATAAATGTCTGGTCCTTTTTACACTTACTTATTTAATTATTTTCCCCGTGCCTGCCCGAGCCATATTAGATCCTTAGTTTTAATGTACAGCTGCCAGGAAAAGCACTTGTGCGATAAATATATTTATTCCTGTCTGTACCTATATGATCTTCTTTTTATAAGTCTTTTAGCCATGCTTCACATTTTTTTTTTACTGTTGTCCAGCGTATGTTAATAGGTTTCGGTATGTGTTATTTTTGTATATATTTCGAGTCATTTTTAGAATTGTCACTACATATGCAATGAATTGTTTTTAGCTGTTTTGCTTGTATGATTTGTATTTTTCAAATCGAATAAAAGCTTATGACTTGACTTGAGTGGTGTGTGAGGGCGCAGCAGTGTGTGAAGGTGCTGGTCTGGCCGAGTTCTCAGGATACTGCAGAACCAGACAGGTAATAGCAGAGGGGGGCAGTAGCCAGAGGTGCTGGGGGCACTAGAGGGATGCTAGATGGACAGAGCCCAGGATACTGCAGTGCCAGAGAGGTGCCACCCTTGATGGTGACCATGGCTTTTTCAATACTAGAGAGATTATGCTTTGCTCGATTAGATGAGACCTCAGAGTGCTGAGGCTGTGTAGAGCGGTACAGGCTTAGGGAGGGATTTGGGTGCTGCAGTGCCTGAGGAGTGCTGACCTGGGTGAGGGTTTGGGGTACTGCAGTGCTAGGGAGGGCCCGGATAAGGTGATGATTAGGGTTGCTATAGTGATATAGGGAAGAGCTGGCTTGGCTGAAAGTTCAGAGTGCTGCAGTGCCAGGGAGGTGTCACACACGATGATTTCTAGGAGGGCTGCAGCGCTAGAGAAGTGCTGGCTCGGTTGTCATGTCAGGATACAGCAGTGCAAGAGATGCCGGCCTGGGTGGGTGTTGATCAGGCCTGCTGCAGCACTAGAGATGTTGAGGGCCCGGTTTTGGGTCTGGTAGGTTGTTCCAGCGTTGAAAAGATGACAGGCTGGGTGAGGGCTAAGGGTGCCATAGCGTCAATCAGACCAGTGCTGCCTCGTGTCGAGGCTCGGAGAGCTGCAGCACCAGAGGTCTAGAGAGAAGCTGGGTGGGCGAGAGCACGGAGTGTTGCAGAGACAGAGAGGTGCTGGGTTGGTGAGGGCTCGGAGTGCTGCAGAGCTGGGGCCACTGTGCCTGTATTGATGTCTGAGTCAGTGCATGGAGGGGTAAAAGACACTCCTGTTTTTCTCTGCTGTGGTAATCAGGATTCATCCATCACAAGTTATCGGCTGAATGTGGATTGCAACTTCCTCAGAATAATCTCCTGTTTATCCATCCCCCAGCATTTTTACGCGCTAAACGTGGTTTAATCTCTGGGTGAGAGATCGGATGAAAATGGAGAATTGCCACACACATGTGTGTGCAGCGGTAATAGCAATTCCTGAAGTAAACCCGATTTTTCAAAGACCATGCAAGGTCAATTTCAAAATAACAGTAGTTCCCAATATTACAACTAATTATTTGCAATAATAATAATTTTATTTGGGAGCAGAATACCACATCAGCCTCCTTGCCCTCCTCGTTATGCGGGTTATAGAGCTTAGCAAAGGCGGTGCAAAACAATGAAGCTGGTAACAAATATCCACCGAGTCATAAGTTACACACCAAGTGTAAATACATCAGATGTCACTTCTGGCTTAGATTTAAATGCGTTTTCTGTCCTAGGGCAACAAGTGAAAACATGTAAATAACACAGAAGCAGCATGATTGGAAGTCGGGTATTCTGTCAGCCCTGTATTGCTGTTTGAAGCCTCCAGAACAGCAAGTGTCAAAAGACCCCTGAAACCAAAACCCCACCTTCAAATCCAGAAACTTGTGGGCAAGTGCAAAAGTTCTGACTTGAGTGACGGTCAGGACGCATTCTGCTGAGAATACATAGTCTATGAACTGATGGCATTGCGACTGTTTACAGAGAGCTCAAATATTAAACCAGGCGAGGAGCATCACTAAACTCCATGCCGCTCTCTCTGTCCCATGTGGGACATGGGCCCAGACTATAAAGCTGCCTCAGGCCTAAGCCATAAATTAATTATTCAGCTGACTCTGGCCACCGCAGTCTGCACGTGTGTGATACCATGAGATTGCTGGTGAAGTCTTAGGAGAGCCTGTGAGGCACACATAGCGGTCACAGTCAGGCAGGCTAACTATTATTTCAAATATTATTCATAAAAATGACTGCAGTATAATTAAGTGAGCAGCCCCAGTGTCCGGTGCGTCGCCTGCTACTGCTGCGAGTTCAGATAGTTAAGTTAACACTTACATGCAACACTTAATAAACTAAAGAACAGCGAGTATTCTGTAGCAAACAGAGAGCATTTATGTAATTTTAAAAACACACACTTACTGTATATATGCAGCTTTGCCATTTCACCCTTCAGCGGAGTCTCGCTCTTCCTACTGCAGAGTACATCTTCCTGCCCACGCTGTCAGGACTCCACCTCCGTAAGTGATCTCTGAACAGATATCAACTTTTCCAGTTCGATACTGTCAGAGTTATGAGGTTTCCCTTCACGTGAGAGAAACCGTTTCAAACAGGTTTAATCTTTCGGTTTGTCATATAAGGCAGCTCGCAAACCAGCTAACGCGGAGTCGCGCCGATCCTTCCTCAAAGCTTCGCGCTTTCCGGCAGCAGGATGTGAGTGATGCCCCCCTCGAGTCGACACCTGGCTGGCTGTGGCATTAACAACTTCGGATCATGGGGTCATGACGTCAGGCTATCATCAGCGGCGCTGCAGCGAGGAATCTGATGAAGTGAAGTGAAGTTTGTTTATCCATGATCCCCGACACAGCCAGTAACGGAAAGACTGTGTCAAAATGGCTGCAAGTGGTTGCTGGCTGCGTGGCCGCGGATGGGGCCCCTGGTGCGCGGGGGCCCCCCGCACTGCAGGGGCTGCGGGGGCCTGTGTTGTGCCCCTGAAACAAATGCTTTGATAAAGAATGAAATCCAATGCATAGCTTTCGTCATAATTCATTCTGGTGTCTGCCCTCCTCATATCTTCATGCTTAAACCACCGTACCAGTCATACTACCGAAAAAGGCCTTAAAACTAACTTATTTGGACAAACCCGAGTGTCAGAAATGGCCCTAAGTAGAGTCTGCTTAAATTCCACTTATGGGTTGCCTGAAGTACATATTTAGTGCATCTGTTAACCGGTGCAGAGAAAGAATATCTCTTCAAAATATCGAGTTTCACAAATATCGAATTATTAATATCGATGGTCAGAAATATCGACAACAAGAATATCGTGGTCAAGAATATCAATTTAAGGTAAGTGATATCAATTTGAGAAATATTGTTGTTCAAAATGTCTTTTTTTAATATTGTTATGTATGTTAGTATATATTTTATATGTATGTGATGTATATTTTTTGTATAAGAATTGTTTATACTTTTAATATATGTGTTACATTTTTAGTGGTTATTAATTTTCTTTATTTGAATTTTGTGCTTTTAGTTCCGTGACACGTTGTGTGTTTATAGGGGAATAAGGCGGGAATAATTTAATTATGTTAAATGTATTTAATTTTTATTTGTTTTATTTAGTGCTTTTAGTTCCGTAGCGGGTTGTGGGTTTTTAGGGGAATAGGGTGAGAAGTAACTTAATTATATTACATTTATTGATTAATTTATATTTATGAAATGTTATAGTGTTAAATTTGTAAAGAAATTTCTTAATAATTCATTATTAATTGCTTGTTAATTAGTTTTAATTAATGAATTGGTAATTAATTATTGTAATTGTGTAATTAATTTTAGGTGGGTATTGTGGTGTTCTTAGGTATAAAGGGTGAGAAGTAATTTATTTTTAATTGATGAATTAATAATTAGTTGTTAGGTAATTTTAATGAATTAATTGATCAGTAATCATGGTAATTGTGTAATTAAATTTAGGTGCGTGTTGTGATTTTTATGGGGGTAAAGGATGGGAAGTAATTTGTGTTTAATTAATCATACATTATTTATGGTTGTTCATTAATGATAATTATTTTTTATTTATTTAAGTAATTGTTCTTTGTGTGTTGTTTTTACTTTTAAAAGGGAAAAGGGTGGGTAGTAAATTAATTTTAATTATTTAATTATTCGTTTTATTAATGGTCATAGTTCTTTTAAAAATAATATTTGTGTTTTATCACTTTATAGTTTAATTTTGGTTTGTTGCGGCTATTATAGTGTTAAAGCATGTGTACTCAATGACTGTTTATAAAAAAAGTTTTACTTTTTATATTTTTTATTAATTATGTTACTTATGGAAATAAATGTAATTAAACATGTTGAAGTGTTTTGTTATTGGTGTGGTGTTATTGGTAGGAAATAAAATAAATTCATTTATGTTTTAACCCGTTCAGCGCGGCGCGAATTTTCGCGCTGTGCTGAACGTTCTAAGAAACGGGTGTGGTCGTGACGGAACGGTTCCGTCATGAGCACAGCTCAACCGACGCTCATGACGGAACCGCTCCGTCATGAGCACCGAAGGGGTTAAAACAGTTTTTTTGTTTGTTAATATTTGCTACTTTTAAATAATTATTGCTTAAGAATGGATTTATTAATGTATTTTATATTTTATATGTAGTTTTTTGTTATATGTAACACTATTATAATATGTGCTCTTTTCATATGTTTATTATATTTAATTTTATATATTTAAAATATTGTTTATTTATTTTTATGATTTATTTACAATTTTTTAATATTGTTTGTTTTTCTCAATTGTATAAGTGTTGTTAGTAATTTTTGTTTCTCTGCTATCCAGCACTTTCTCTAATATTTCACTCACTGTAGTGGGAATAGTAATTTTTACCCCTCCGCTATTCAACACTTTCCCTACTGTTGCACTCACTGGAGTGGGAAAAATAATTGTTGCCCTCCGCTATCCAACACTTTCCCTACTGTTGCACTCATTGGAGTGGGAATAGTAATTTTGACTCCTCCGCTATTCAACATTTTCCACACTGTTGCATTCACTGGAGTTGGAATAGTAAATTGAATTACTCGGCTATCAAACATTTACCCAAGTTTTGCACTCACTGGAGTGGGAATAGTAATTTTTACCACTATGCTATCTAACACTTTCCCTACTGTTGCACTCTTTGGAGCAGGAATAGTAATTTTTGCCCCTTTGCTATCCAACACTTTCCCTACTGTTGCACTAACTGGAGTGGAAATAGTAATTTTTACCTACCTCTCCGCTATCAACATTTTCCCTACTGTTGTACTCACAAGAGTTGGAATAGTAAATGTCATTCCTCCGCTATCCAACACTTACCCTACTTTTGCACTCACTGGAGTGGGAATAGTAATTTTTACCCCTCCGCTATCCAAAATGTTCCCTACCGCTGCACTCTTTGGAGTGGGAATAGTAACTGTTACCCCTTTGCTATCTAACACTTTCCCTACTGTTGCACTCTTTGGAGTGGGAATAGTAATTTTTCCTCTCCGCTATCCAACACTTTCCATACTGTGGCTATCACTGGAGTGGAAATAGTAATTTTGACCCCTCCGCTATTGGATGTTTATTTTATTTTAAATTATTGATGTATATATTCCCCACGCAGCACCTACCCAGAAAATGATGCATTCTGGGTGCTGTAGGACAACGAGCACTACGGCAGGTGAGCGGTCACATGACAGGGGAGGTGCTTCCTATCCACAATGGGAGGTCTGCAGAGGCATTTAAAAGCAGAGCTATGTGATTGGTGTGCAGTGCAGCAGTGGCATCTGAAGAAGACGTTGGTGTCGAAATGCATTATGCCTACCTGCTTAGGTAAATAAAATAAAATAAAGGTTTCTCCGGTATTTCCCCGCGTGGCCTCTTCCTACAGTTCATCTGGAGGTTTCTGCACACTTTTTCAGCATCAGCCAGAGGCGCTTCAAGAGGCCCTGTCTGTCAAGAGGCTGAAGTTTTACTGGCGTCTGTGTGAGCAGCTTTTCTTTTGCACCTGAGTTATCGGATCACTTCAAGCCCACCTTTCCAGCCCAGGGCGCTCTGAGCTAACTGCCAGGAGGCAGTCCGTGACTGCACGGATAGGTTTTGGACATTGTGCCGGCCTAAAACTCGAGGACCTTGCGCTGTGGCAGGTGATGATGTATGCGGGGACCCAGGGAAGCCCGATGACTGACAGTGCACCCGCATCAGTACGCCCCGTTCTGCAGCGCACGTAAACCACAAGAACTGCCATTAGTCATTCCCCACGCAGCACCTACCCAGAAAATGATGCATTCTGGGTGCTGTAGGACAACTAGCACTACGGCAGGTGAGCGGTCACATGACAGGGGAGGTGCTTCCTATCCACAATGGGAGGCCTGCAGAGGCATTTAAAAGCGGAGCTATGTGACTGGTGTGCAGTGCAGCAGTGGCATCTGAAAAAGACGTTGGTGTCGAAATGCATTATGCCTACCTGCTGGTCCAAATAAAGGTTTCTCCGGTATTTCCCCGCATGGCCTCTTCCTACAGTTCGTCTGGAGGTTTCTGCACACATTTTCAGCGTCAGCCAGAGGCGCTTCAAGAGGCCCCGTCTGTCAAGAGGATGAAGTTTTACTGGCGTCTGCGTGAGCAGCTTTTCTTTTGCACCCGAGTTATCGGATCACTTCAAGCCCACCTTTCCAGCCCAGGGCGCTATGAGCTAACTGCCAGGAGGCAGTCCGTGACTGCACGGATAGGTTTTGGACATTGTGCCGGCCTAAGACTCGAGGACCTTGCGCTGTGGCAGGTGATGACGTATGCGGGGACCCAGGGAAGCCTGAGGAGTGACAGTGCACCCGCATCAGTACTCCCCGTTCTGCAGCGCACGTAAACCACAAGGACTGCCATTGGTCATTCCCCACGCAGCACCTACCCAGAAAATGATGCATTCTGGGTGCTGTAGGACAACTAGCATTACGGCAGGTGAGCGGTCACATGACAGGGGAGGTGCTTCCTATCCACAATGGGAGGTCTGCAGAGGCATTTAAAAGTGGAGCTATGTGACTGGTGTGTAGTGCAGCAGTGGCATCTGAAGAAGACGTTGGTGTCGAAATGCATTATGCCTACCTGCTTGTCCAAATAAAGGTTTCTCCGGTATTTCCCCGCGTGGCCTCTTCTTACAGTTCGTCTGGAGGTTTCTGCACATATATATGTATATATATATATATATATTCACTGAAAAAACCATAGGTTTAACACTCGTAATAGTTAAAATGTCATTTGAGATGTCATCAGTGATGTCATCAGTGATGTCACTGACCATGTCATGAATGATGTAATATGTGATATCATCTGCAGTGGATTGCGTGCGCGCGAGTTATAGTGAGTCCAACTAAATATAACGTGGGAATTTCAATGGTTTTGTATGAGTAAAATGTTCAGCTAACTATAACTGGTGTGAAACCTATGGTTTTTTCAGTGAATTTCAAAGTTTTTTTAATGCTAATTCCTAACAATAACGAGTGTTAAACCTATGGTTTTTTCAGTGAATTTCAAAGGTTTTTTAAATGAATGAATGAATGAATGAAGTGGGATTTACACATGCGCGACTTAGCCCAATGGGCGTCAAGGCGCCTAGCTCAAAACTAGCTGAAACACCAGGTGGGTAGAGCTTACTGATACGCTTTAATAAAGCACCAAGTTTTCAGGGCTTTCCTAAAAAGATCCAGTGTAGGTTGTGATTTAATCTCCAGGGGAAGTAAGTTCCATAGTTGGGGTGCCAAGATGGAAAAGGCCTTACTACCCCATCTAACCTTCCTGGAGCGTGGAACTACCAGTTGGTTAAGCTCCGAGGAGCGTTGACATCTCCTCGGAACATATCGAGTAAGCAGAGATCCAAGCGCATCAGCTGGGCCAGCCATGAGGGCGCGGTATGTAAGGCAGAGGAGTTTAAAAGAAACTCTCGAAATGATGGGGAGCCAATGAAGGCTCTTCCTTGCCATGGTTACTGAAGACAGCCAAGGCAGGGCCAAAACAAATCGTGCCGCCGCATTCTGTACGACCTGTAAGCGATGTAGAAAGCCCTTGTTGGCCCCGGCATACAGTGAGTTACAGTAATCAAGCCTTGAGCCAACAAGAGCGATCACAACCTGCTTACGTGCCTGAGGGGAAAGATAGTGAAGGATTCTTTTCAGAGTCCTAATAACACCCCAGCAGGTGGCCACAGTCTTATTGACCTGGAGTTCCATGGATAGCCGAGTGTCAAAAATGACACCCAGATTCCTGGCAGATTGTGTAGGAGTGGGGCAGTTGCCTAAAGATGGAGGCCACCATTCACCTGACCACATGTCCTGGTCTTTACCAAAGACCAGGACCTCTGTTTTGTCACCGTTCAACTTTAGAGAATTGAGGATCATCCACTCTGCAACAAGTTGCATGCAGGACCTAAAGTTGGAAGCGGTGACACTCACAGAGTGGGTCAGGGACACCATAATCTGCGTGTCATCAGGGTACGACACTACCTCCATCCCCTGAGATCTTACTAGTCTAGCAAGGGGGGCCACATAGATATTAAACAGGGTCGGACTCAATGCCGACCCCTGTGGCACCCCACATTGCAAAGACTTAGCAGGGGAGAGGAGATCTCCAAGCATCACACGCTGCTCTCTTTGTTGTAGGAAAGAGCTCAGGATACTAAGGGCCGGTCCTGTTACCCCTGCCTCCCTTAACCTAGATGTTAAAGTAAAGGGAGACAGGGTGTCGAACGCTGCTGTGAGGTCTAGCAGTACTAGCATGGTGGTTTGGCCCAGATCTACTTTCCAGCGTATGTTATCCGTGACCTTAGTCAAAGCAGATTCCGTGCCGTGAAGCTTTCTGAGCCATGCTGGGACCCATCCAAGAACCCAGAGGCATCCAAGAAGTGAGAGAGATGGCAGTTCAGATGAGCTTCTAGCATCTTAGCAGGTGCCGGCAGAAGAGATATAGGTCTAAAATTCTGCAGGATCCCTGGATCCAGAGTAGGCTTTTTAAGCAAAGGTTTCACGATGGCTTTCTTCCAGGCCATAGGAAAGATACCCTGTTCCATCGCTCCATTCATTATTTCCAACATGGGAGGAAGAATAATATCCCTACAGTCCTTTAGTACTTTCAAAGGAACCGGGTCCAATGGAGAGGCAGACTTCATTCTATCCAGCAAAAGATTTACTCCATCCATGGAAAGCACAGGAAAGTGATTCAGAACTCGGGAAGAGTCGCCATCCCAAGATTCCAACTGTTTGACTCGAGAAGAGTCCTCTTCACTCAGGAAACTCCTCTGAGATTGTAAAGCTAGATAGATGTCATCTATTTTTTTGTAGAAGAAGTCCGAGATGTTGTTACATAACTCCTGTGAGACTACCACGGGATCAGGGGCCTGAAGAGAGCAGAGAGAGCTCACGATCTTAAAGAGCTCTTTAGATGATGTAGGAGAACTAGTCAGGTTGGTGAAATAGTCCTGTTTCTCCTTAATGATTCTGCTTTTATACTCTCGTATCTGGCACCTGTACAGTTCCCGGTCAGTCGAATCCCAGGATTTACGCCAACATCTTTCCCTCCTTCTACATTTTTGTCTAAGAAGCCTCAGGGTTTCAGTAAACCAGGGGGCTGTCGGCTTTTGTCGCGCCACATATTTAAACGAGGCGGGAGCTAGCTTATCCACTGCTTTAGAGATAGAGTCGGCCAGTTCTTGTGCTGCCTCATCTACCACCCACTGAGATGTAATATTAACATTTTGAATAAAAGGGGCCAACGTCTCATTAGTAATATTCCTAAAGCTTCTTTTGAGACAGTTCTTAGTAATAGCCAAGTTACCCTCCATAATGGGCGTATTTAAGTATAACGGTACTGCTAAATGATCAGACCATACTATCGGCAAAGGAACGCCGACTGTTAGCCTGGAGTCGTTAGAAAACACCCCATCAAGGGTATGGCCAGCCCTATGAGTCGGAAAGGATACCCTTTGGCCAAAATCACCTGTATCCAAGGCGTTAACCAGGGAGGATGTGTCTATAGATGCCAGATCATCTAAATGAAAATTCATATCCCCAAGAATAGTAAAAAGAGATTTCCCAAAGTAGGGTTCCATAATTCTAAGAAGATCAGGGAAAAAATTGGTTCTAGGTCCCGGAGGTCTGTATGCAAGAATTCCAGTGAAGGAGATCGAAGGAGCACACACAATGCAAAAGTATAGAGCCTCAAAGGAATCCGAAGGGACTGATAAAGGTTTTATAGTACAGGAGAGAGTGGTCTTATAGAGAACTGCCAATCCACCTCCCCTGCGTCGCACTCTATCCAACCTGTGAAGTGCATATCCTTCAGGTATAGCCAGAAGAAGATCATGGCCAGAGGATTCCGAGGCCCATGTCTCGGTCACAAAGACCCAATCAGGTTGCCTCGCACTTACGAAATCATGGAACTCTATATTATGTTTAATGAGGGATCGTGCATTAATCAAGAAGCCCTGTCTAGATTGAAAAGTCCGCCGTTCACCGAAGGAAGGGGGAGCAGGTTTCCTACCAGCCTGTGTATTAAATTTAAAAGAGGATTTACACGAAGGACATACCGGTGCCTGACGCAGAGTCTCAGGAAGGAACCGATGATGGCATGAAAGCACAGGAGGTTTAAAAGACAGTAGGTCGTGTAACAAATATTCCCGGGGCAATGGGATAGAACTATCCAAGGTCCCAGGGTCCAGCCCGCCCTGCAGCCCGTCCTCAGCGCGGACGGGCGCAGACGGGCTGAACTCTGGCGTAACTCCGGCGTCAATCCGGCGTCCCCGCTGCGCGTAACCGCTGCGCGTCAGCATGACTCCCTTTTTTATCTACGTCTAGCGTCTTCTGACGACTAGAACGTAGTATCTGCCCAAATCGCGCCGAAAAGCGGCACAATCTACTCCCAAAATGGCGCGAGTAGAAGAAAATAGCGCCGGGAAGCGGACCCGCCCAACAGCGGTGGCTACTTCAGTTTTACAGTGCAAGTAGGGGCCAGAACAATTTAAAAACAGGGTTAAAGTAAAACCAAAAAATAAACTAAATACAAAAACGAGGTGAGTTAAAATATGCAGCAGCTCCGACCAACAGCCACGCAAAGCGCAGGTAGGGATCTGGTGCTAATTCCTAACGATAACGAGTGTCAAACCTATGGTTTTTTAAGTGAATTATTAAGTTTTTTAATAGCTAATTTTTATTGCTATTAATTATTATATTTTTTTCTAATTATTCCAATATTCTATATTTTTATAATTTTATATTTGAAATGTATTTTTCCTGTTTTTTTTATATTTAAACCCTGGAGCGCTCAGGGAGCGCGTACCGGTAAGCGCAGCCATACACGTAGCTTGAGCGCTATTCCCGCGATCGAAAAAAAATATATGTATGTATTTAAAGTAAATAATAATGCGAGACATTCAGTGGCTTACTCACAAAAGTAGTATTTTTGATTTTTAATCACCGTATTTTTACTTTTAAACATTTCCGAAAATCGAGCAAAACGTCATTCATTCGCGCCGCGTAAGCGCCCCCGGAAGCGCCTTCGTAAGCGCCTACGTACGTGCCGCGTAAGCGCCCCCAGAAGCGCCCCGGAGCACGTAGCGTAAGCGCACGTCAAGCCATGTGACCTTAAAACAACACTTTTGATTGGTTAATAACAGTTTTTTACTCAACTATGGAAAGTCTCCACCCATTTCCCTCACTACCTCTTTGCAATTGCTGAGAGAAAACCTCTTCTCCATTCTTCTTGAAAAAACTTCTTCTTTTGGAAAGATGTCTGGTTCCAGGGAGCCCTCTTCAGACTCTGATCTGGAATTCCTACCTGAGGACACCCCCTAGAGAAAAGTGAAAGAGCACTTCATTTGGAAGTTCTTTAGTTTCCCAGAGGGGCAAAAAAAAGTGAATGCAGCAAAAGTGACCTGCAAGATATGCGACACAACTTTGTCACGTGGGGATCCCACCCGCAAATATAGTTTTGGAAATGCCAACTTGATCCGGCATGTACTGAGGAGGCACCCAAATAATTTCACAAGGGAGAGCACCAGGGACCTGGCACGCAATCCCCCAAGAGATGGCGCCAGCACCTCCACCGGAGCAGCAACACCTTCTGGTAGAGAAGCAGCACATCTAATCCCGAACATACAGCCGGTGTTTGCAGATTTAAAAATTAAATGCAAAGAGTGTGATGAACTACTCTGCTACGGGGAGCAGAGCATTGAATTAATTGTTCAAAAGAAGGAGGAACACCGCTGCTCCACCCATCCCTAATTTTTCCACTTTTTTTTGCTCCTGTTGAGCAGTTTGGCATTCCCTAGTTTTGTTTTTGTTCTGAAGAAAAGACAAACAAAAATTAAAAACGTTTGGAAAAAGTAAAAAAAAAAAAAAAAGAAGAAAACAGTTCTTTTTAGAACTACCTCCAATTCTCCAAAAAGAGCTATATTCTTTACATATTCTAAAGGAGTGAGTGAAGTGGAGTACAGTGAGAGAGGAAAGGAAAATGAGTGAGGGAGCGAAGGAAGGGAAGAGAGGGGAAGGAAAGTGAAGCAGGGGGACTGAAAGAAGGTGAGTGTGTGAGGGGAGTGAGGGAAAGGGGAGTAAACATGGGGAATGAGGAAAAGTGAGGGAAGCGGAGTAAGGGAACGGGGGTGAGGGAGGGTAAGAGAAGAGCAGTGAGGTTGAGGAAAGAGTGGTGATAGAGGGTGGATAAAGGCAAGTGAGCGTGAGACAAGGGGAGTGAGGGAGTGAGGAGACAGAGGGGGACTGAGTGAGGGTGCATAGAAAGGTAAGTGAGGGAGTGTGAGTGAGTTAAAGGGAGTGAGCATGAGGGAAGGGGACTGAGAGAGTGAGGAGACGGAGGTAGTGAAGCTAAAAGAGAGGGAGTGAGGGAAGGAGAATGAGGATGTGACAGGACAGAGGGAGTGAGAGAAGGAGTGAGTGAAGTGGAGTAAGGTGAGTGAGGGAAGGGGAATGAGTGAGTGAGCGAAGGAAGGAAATAGAAAGTAAGAGGACTGAAGCATAGGTACTGAGAGAAGGTGAGTGGGGGATGAAAGTAAAGGGAAGATGAGAGAAGGATGGGGAATGAGGGATAGTGAGGGAACCGGAGTAAGGGAACGGGGTGAAGGAGGGTAAGAGATCGGCAGAGAGCGTGAGTAAAGAGGGGTAAAAGAGGGTGGATAAAAGTGAGTGAGGGTAAGACAAGGGGAGTGAGGGAGTGAGGGGATAGAGGGAGTGAAGGAAAGAGTGACAAAAAGGGACTGAGTGAGGGAGCAAAGAAAGATAAGTAAGGGAGTGTGGCTGAGTTATAGGGAGTGAGCGTGATGGAAGAGCAGTGAGAGAGTGAGAGGATGGAGAGAGTGAGGCTAAGAAAGAGAAAGTGAGAGAAGGGGAGTAAGGATGTAAGAGGACAGTGGGAGTGAGAGAAGGAATCAGTGAAGTGGAGTAAGGTGAGTGGGGTAATGGGAATGACTGAGGGAGCAAAGGAAGGGAAGAGAGGGGAAGGAAAGTGAAGCAGGGGGACTAAAAGAAGGTGAGTGTGGGAGGTGAGTGACAAGAAGGGGAGTGAACATGGGGAATGAGGATAAGTAAGGAAAGTGGAGTAAGGGAACGTGGGTTAGGATGGGTGAGAGAAGAGTACTGAGGTTAAGGAAAAGAGTGATGAGAAAGTACATTTTGTTTGTCAAACTTACCTTATAAGTAATTTAAACTTGATGACATATGTTTAATACATTTAATATCAGTGGAAAAGGAAAAAATAAATTACTTATAATGTTTATTATTTATATTTCAAAATGCAAGAGACAAGGCAGGAGATTAAAAGTCATAAAAAAGATACTAAGAGATAAAGTAGGAGTGAAGGACACAGAAAGAGAAACAAAGGAATACTGAAGAACAGAGAGAGGAGAAAAATAGAGGGAGAGCAAATTACTAAGAGGATAATGAGGCGGAGAGATTCAGTGACAGAGAGCAACAGAGGGAGAGAGAAATGAACTGAAGGTGAGTAAGATACTACAGGAATGTGAGTTATCAGAACTAATGGAGGAAAGGGAAGTAAGGAAAGGGGAGTAAGTGACAGGGAAGGGGGAGTGAGTGAGGGTGCATTTACGACAATGAGGGATGGAAGGTGAGTGAGAGTGAGTCAAGGGGCGTGAGAGAGTGATGGTATAGAGGATGTGAGGGTAACAAAGAGGGAGTGAGGGAAGAGGAGTGAGGAAGTGAGAGGGCTGAGAGAATTAGAGAAGGAGTGAGTAAAGTGGAGTAAGGTGAGTGAGAGAAGGGGAATTACTGAGGGAGCAAAGGAAGGAAAGAAGGGGAAGGGGAGTTAAGGATGGGGAATGAGGATAAGTGAGGGAAGTGGAATAAGGGAAGGGAGGTGGGGGAGGGTGAGAGAAGGGCAGCGAGGTTGAGGAAAGAGGAGTGATATAGGGTTCAAAAAAGTGATTGAGCGTGAGACAAGGAGAGTATAATATATATTTCACAATACAAAATACAAAATAACTTGTACAACATGTTATATGGTTTATTTTTGCTGTTCTCAGAATATATTGAATTTCACTTAAAAACAGTGACTTCAATACTACTCATCATATGACAGCGGGCAAAAAAACAACACAATCAAAAAGATTGTGTTTAAAAAACCCATACAACGTTTCAATAAATAATGTAAAATTTATAAAAAACATATCTTAACTCACTTTTGATCCACGTACTTTTTCACGAGGCCAAATAGTATATGGAAAGTCCTTTTCTTTGGAAATTATTCAATAGTATTCTTAAACTTCCATTTACCCGAGTTTCTGAAAGAAAAGCTCCAACATCTTTTACATCATGAAACAATAGTTATCTTTTCACCTCTGGCCTACTCATAATTAACATTTCCTATAATACTCATATCACTCACTACGTGATACACTTACACTACCTCTATGACAACTACAAGTTTTTTTATTATCTTGATCTATCTTACTCACAAAGTAATTTTGAACTGTAGACTAAGTTTTATTAACTGTTCCAATCTTCATAGGCCAATTACCTTTCCTAAAATTTCGGTTGTAAGAACACTAGGTAAGAATTTGGTAAGTCAAAAGGCAAACATTTTTTAAAAGTCAATTGAGTATCATTACAGTGTGTCCAGCCTTTTGGACATTTTAAATAAGCTGTGTAATGTCCTGATGTTGTCGAAGGACCATCATGGAAAATAATTGCTACAGTTGCAAAGGTTCTTCCTGAAATTGATAATTGAGAAGCCACAACATTTTTAATTAGAGTTGTCAATTTAGTTCCATCAGGTCTACATCGTGGGAACATTAAAAATACATACTGTCCATATCTTTGTATAAATAATGTTGATAGCATTTCAGATTTACATTGAGTACAGACCATGTTTTGATTTGCTTCTCTAACTAGATTATTAAATGACACTGATTTGCAGTCTGGTAAAGTCAAATATATAAATCTTTCAGTGTCTATTATAGTAGTACTTGAAAAGGAACAATTGTCGCATTTATGCTGCCATTTATAAGAAAGGCCAAAAAGATTTTCTACATCTACACCTTATTTATTTATTTAAACTTATAAGGCGCACAGCTACCCGCAATAGGTTTCCCGGCACCTTCAACTTGCAATACAACAAGCATATACATTAGAAATTCCTGACAATCTTGCTGAATATTCTGTGAAAATTGATTTAGACCAGAACATATGTCTAAAACATTTCAAATTTCAGAAACACTTTGTATTTTTGTTCTATCACTGCTACATTTTTCAAACACAGAATTCAACAAACAACAAAATCTTTAATCACGATTTTCAACAATCTGTTCGGGTACAGTTTGGAGAAAAAAACCAACATTAACCACTACATTAGCATAGCAGTTGACACCAGAACTGTTTTCAAACTGAAATCCAACAACATCTTTAACTGAATCCTTTTCCTTTCTGCTTACAATTACTGGTTCATCTACTTTTTTTCTTTTTGCTACAACTTCACTACAATTTTCTCATTTCTTCTTTTTCAGCCTACCACACGCTTTTCAAATAGAGGATATTGAGGTAAATTTGGAGCATACTCTCTTCTTAACCTATTATACTCTTTTACACAATTTAGATCTGCACTAATCCTTGTCTCATCAAAATCAATCAAGTACAATCCAGATAAAGTTCTGACTCGAGATAAAGCAACACATGCCATACCCTCCTTGAACACAGAACTTTCAATATTCACCAAAGCACTATCTACACTTAAACCTTGAGATTTATGAATAGTCACCGCATATGCCAAAGAAACAGGAAACTGTTTTCGGCGGACATATAAATCTTTCACAAGCAAAAATCGAGCAGAACAACAACTGATTTGTTGTTCTTCTTCAATACCATCAAATTTAATTTTTATAAATTCAATTCCACCTCTATTTCGGTAATTCACAAAATCAACAACATGACCCATTGCTCCATTTACTAAACCTCTTTCCACATGTAAATTCCGTCGTAAAATTATACGACAATTTAAAGATGCATACAGAGTCTTTTCCAAACCAGCAGTTTTAGATATTGTCTTCTCTAAAGAATCCAATATTGATTTCAACTTTTCTGACAAAATAGTAGTTGCTCCTTCATGCTCTATTTTATCAATAGCTTCCAGTTTCACAATCTCTTGATTTTCTAACTTTAACATTTTGTTGTTGAAGATTGAACATTCTTGCAGAGTTGGCATCAAGCATATGACAGATTTGTTTTCAGGAATTTTCTTAAAAATATTCTCTGGGAGAATGTTTTCGTTTGGAAACAAATTTGAAATTAATCGTGCATGTGACGCTTCTTTGCCATGCTCTCTTGCTTTTCCCATTCTTACATCTTGTAGAATATTTTTATAATCTTCATCCTTTGCCTGTCGCATATTTTGAAGCAGTTCTGCATATTTGAAATGTAACCACATTTCCAATGCTTCCTAAGCACTTCCTGGTATCTTCATGCGTAAGCATTTTAAACACTGGTTGTCCTTTCACTGGAGTTAGCTGCAGTAGATCGCCAAAAACAATGATGTGTTTCCCTCCAAATAACACATCATACTCTGTTTTAAGAATTTCTTGCATTCTTAAATGCACAAAAGCAAGCATTACATTTGATACCATGCTTACCTCATCAATGATAAGAAGTTTCATTTTCTTTAGGACTCTTGAAACTTCACAACAAGCTTCTCCAGATAGCTTGTGGTATTGTAATTTATTATCATGCTCTACTGGCAGCATCAATAAACGATGTAAAGTAATCCCTTTAATGTTATGTGCTGCCAACCCAGTTGGAGCGGTAACAACACAAGACAGCGATGACTCCCTTCTTTTCTGCAGATAAGTTACAATTGCTTTAATCAGAAAACTTTTTCCATTTCCTGCTTCTCCACTCACGTACAGTCGGACAGGTATAAATGATCTACATGAGCACTCTTTTTTCTCATGACATAAACCATGCTCAATCTGGTCTGTGACTTCGTCATATATTTGTCTCTGCTCAACGTTTAGTTCTTTTTCCAAATCTTCTAAGTTAACTACATCCTCCTGAGCTAGTTCCATGGCTCTTTCCACTACATCCATGGCAGTTGCAGCTTCATTTTGGATAATTGGTCCTCCTAGTGGATCCTGACTCAATGAAGCAGAACTCTGACTGTCTTGAGAACTGTCTCTAGCAATCTCTGCTGCAATTGTAGCTTCTTGCTGTTTTTCCTCGTTCAACATTTGCAGATAATTTGAAAAAACAGGACATTCTATGGTATCCTTGGTTGCATTGAACGAATCTTCATAACTGAGAAAATCTCCAAGTAGTTCCTCTTCTGTACGCCATGGCTTAAAGAGTTGCAAAAGAGCTAAATAGTAAAATTCCCTTTTGTCAGGAGATTCACAACTCAATTTTCGATCATTAATCAAATGGCCTTTTCTTTGTTTCACCAGACATCCTTCACATCCAATTACAGCATATACACCTTTTTTGATATCTTCTGTAATGTTCCTCTTAAAAGTATAGGTTTGCAGAACTTTATAGAGACAAACGTTCTCAAGATGACTACTTCTATTTGGATAGTATGTATCCAACATGTTTGTCTTCGAAATATCTGTACTGTTTGGTTCTTTCTCCGCCAAATACTCTATTTCTTGTACAGATTTCAAAACTCGGTTTCATGTTGCACAAGACCTAGACTCACCCAAATGATTGTTCTAGATTTGGCATATAAACTTGCTGATGATAACCGATCAGAACATTCATATGCTCCAATTTCTCGATGCGACAACATCTTCAGACTGTAACTGTATAATTTCTTACTTAGACTCTTTTCATGTGAAATTTCCTCCCACATTTCCTTCAGTTCCATCTTTTCTGATTTTGTGATGTAAGACGTCACATATCGAGCCACAGCAATAGAGTTGTCAGCAACATATTGAATATCCATGTTAGCATTACAGATGGACAAAATGACCGGGTTGTAGTCATTTATGTATTTCGACTCTTCATTTCATCTTAGGTTGTATGTATTTTTCGGTGATTTTCTTGTCACAGTATGTCGCAGAGAAGACATAACATTTTTCACTCTTCCTTTCGATGTTACTGGACGTGGAAATGCAAAACGACATTTTGTGTAGAACTTGTCTTTGGATTTGTATTTTCGACGACAGTATTTTCCACAACGATGGGTTTGAAAGCGTAAAACTTGATTTCTTAAATTGTTTTCTTCTGTACTTTTCGGAACAGCACATGTAGAATACTGTTCAATGAAACTGATCACCGTGTCATCCGAATCTGTTCCAAATTTGGGTGCATCTTTGATCCATACTTAGTTGACTGGGGGTGAGTGTTTGTATTGTCAACGCTCTGTCCATCACCACCTTTGGTTTTTCTTTGATCCATAGCAGCATATGTATGTGAGGAGCACCTCTTGCTTGATACTCCTTTCTCCAAAAGAAATCCAAAACCTCTCCAAGCGGAGGATTTTTTTTGTTTGGGATGAAAGACATCATAGCTTCAAACCTATGATTGAAATACCTGCATACATTAACTGGATCCAAAGAGCACAGTTCTCCAGGTGTCTTGTATTCAATATTTTCAATGTTTGCATTTGCCTCTCGCAGAAATTGAAGTAAGTCTTCCCAAGCATACTCAGCACAGCTAAGAGTGAGGAACCATGTAGGAGTTCCTAAGTTTCTTAGCAAACATTTCAATTCCCCATGACGACGGTACCAATATTCGTTAGTACCACGCTGACATGCCATGAGATTAATTACCTGTGATTCCAAAATACTGTCTTGCCGTTTGACTTTATCCATAAAGCCCCTTGCCGAAACATTTTGCAGATGTACTCCACTTTTCAGTATATGGTTCACTGCATAAGAATGTCCAGACAAGTCACTCTCAAACAGTAGATGAAACAAATATGGAATGCATTGACGAAACCTTGGATTTTCTGCATATAATCTTAAAGTCCGTAATTCAGATGCAGGAATTTGAACAGGTCGGTCGTCATATTGTCCACCTTGACCTGTTGGAAATAACTGTGGAAAACAACGAGCTTCTAAACTTTCTTCCCATACACTAATGGGACTTCCTTTAGCTTCTTTCATTTTAAACAAGTCAATAGCATTCCCCATTACTTCTTTGGAATGCAATGGATGAACACTATAATGCTCATAAATTTCTTCACTTCTAGAGACATCAACTTTTTCAATTTGTCCAGCTGAGAAATCACTGTCCTCTTCTACAGTTGTTTTCTCTTCTCCAACATATACATTTTTGTAGTAGTGATTATTTTTTACCAAATACAACGTTGCCATTTTGACTTTCCTAACATCCACTAATTCTTGCCAGATTTTCTTATTCTTTGTTGGAGCACCATTAACTAGAATAACCAGAGGTTCCTCTTCTACTTTTTCGACACCAATTGTATCAATATTTTTCTTAAAATCTAGAGGCAAATAAACAACTCTTCCTTTTAATCCTCTCTGTAAAAATGAAGGAGGCAATTTCCCTGTCTTAGGCTCCATGCGAACAATAGCCTGAAAGGATGCACACATTGAATCTGAATAGACTCATAGGTATTTAAATCCATCAATTCAGATGGAATGTCTACCAACTACAGATTATTATGAACAGCTCTAGCAGGCATTCTGTTTTCATTTAATTTATTATAACAATATTTACAAATACGTTGATCAGAACCCAAATCAAAACAATTTTCTACCGACAAATAAGTTGCAAAATCCTTCCACTCATCATTATTTTCCATTTCACTTTTTACATATAAATCAACTAATCTAGTCTGATTCTTATGATGAGTTCATCAACAACACACACAAGAAAAATTAGGCCTTTCACTTGAATTGACCGTAAACTTTGTAATTTCATGTTCAAATGTTTCTGTACTTGAAATCTGTACTTTCCCCTCCACATTACCTTCTATTACTGTATCAGTTTCTGCACTGTCCTCTTTTTCACCAAAGTAAAAAAACTCAATTTCTTGACAAATGTTCTTCACATCTAATTCAGTTCCATGCAAAAGAGCACGGTTTAACTGTTTTTGCTTAAGTGCTGGACTTTTTGCATAATACAACCTTCTCACTAATTTCCTCACTTTATTATGATGCACTGCTAACATCCTAAAATGGTGAAAGACACTCTGACATACTTTTCTTGAAAGACAAGCCAGTGAATGCCCATGCAAACCTGTTTTTTCTCTCAATCTACAAGGATCTAACTCTTGCAAAATCTTCATCTTTTGTTTTAGACTTTTCTTAGTATATGTCCGTAAGAAATTCAGAAACAAATCAATTGAATCCTGTCGCATACTACAAATACTACTACAATTCCAAGTATACAATGGAGCCTTAGGACATCTCCCTAAAACTTCATCAGCTAACACCTCTTCTGCATTTCTAGGCACAATTTTTTCTTTTTCAACCGGACAACCATCCTTCACCTCATATGCTCGACCACTGGTGTCAACTGCATGCACCAAATCATTATCCTGAAAGTAACTTTCTTCATTAAAAAATGGCTCACAACTTGAACTATGCTTCCATTCGCCAGAAAAAAAATGACAAAAATGAGTCCGATTAATTACTCTTTTCCACTTACATTTTGTTTGAAAACATTGATTACCTTATCTAGTGTACGAATTCTATTGATTACTAAACCATATAATTTATTTTTCACTTTAAATGCCTGATCCACAATCTTCACTATGCTTTTTTTTTCTTGTAAAAAGCACTCTTCTTTTGATACATCTTTACATTTTTTAATACATTCAAATCAATTCTGTTATAAAACATTCGTCTACGAAAGTCAATAAATTGATTTCTCCGTCTATTGCTATAGAGAATATCATCTCCTTCTACAGGTCTAACATTTTTTGAGGGGCAAAGTTTTTTCTTTGTATTTACACATTTTTTATTTTTCTTTGAAAGAACATCTTTTTTTTTTACATTTCTTTAATTTCCTTGAAAACTCCTTTGTTTGCTTACCAGGAGCATTCCTTTTTTCACTGAAGATTGTGTTTTGGATGAATCTTCTAATTCAGTTTTCTTGGACCATAAATCATGTTTATAAACTTTTTGTCGTCTTTCCTTCATCGGCATATTCTTTTATCTTTCTATAGATGATTACAATCTGTGGTAAAGAAAAAAAACATATTATAGACCTCTACAAACATACTACATACCAATTACAATAAGTAAACGATATAAACACTAGTTTACAACATAAGTAAGTTTATACCACAGCAACAGTATCACGACAACAGTCCAGTACAGTTTCATTATTAATCTCATTATTGTGCTCATACTATCTAACTGTCTCTACTGGGAAAAAACAAACCGTATATATATATAAGCAAGACATAACATTCCTTGTTCATTTCAACTGATACAGACAAAGTGGTCCCAGATAAACGAACAATTAACTCAGCAATAGAATCACATCAGTGAATACAAAGACATTTATAACAACATTGTTTTTAATCACAACGTGTATCGTAAGAAATCATTCATAAAAATAGATACATAGTAAATCACATATAATGCCCCTGAAGAATGGGATAGAGGAAGGGTAGTGGTGGGATAGTGAAGGTATGGAAATTACAAAAAGCGGTCACTAAGACCCAAGTACACCAAAAATAATGATAGGTTAACACAATGGAAAAAATAACTTAGCAATTGATTAAGTAATCATGCCTCAAAATAAAATCATTAGGATGTTGATATCGGAATGGTGAATTGATGTCAGCAGAAAAATGGCACCCTATCTATCACACATCAATCCACACACATACTTGTGTGTGGATCGGAATGGAGCTTTGCTGACATCAATTCACCATTCCGATATCAACATCCTACCAACGTGATTCAATATTCATATTACTATCCCTTCTTAATATGGCGCTCATGTTCGCTAACCGGAACTGGATATACTTGTTCCCGGGTTGCCAAACTTCGAAAATGCAAATCTCGCAAACTCATAGCAAAAAGTATACCTTGTCTAAATAATCCTTATTTATAAAAAAAAGGATATAAATAGACAAATTGTGCCTGTCGGCATAAATTCGATATTGTACAACAACAACGTACACTCATAATATCGTCCTGTCCAAAGATGGCGCCTATATTTACAAAACGGAACTAGTCCCAACAGTTGCCGGTTCACGATACGCCGAAAATACAAACCCCGCGTATATGCAGAAACTATTTAAAGCGTCACATCTAGGTACAAGACGTCTTTGCTGACATCAATTCACCATTCCGATATCAACATCCTACCAACGTGATTCAATATTCATATTACTATCCCTTCTTAATATGGCGCTCATGTTCGCTAACCGGAACTGGATATACTTGTTCCCGGGTTGCCAAACTTCGAAAATGCAAATCTCGCAAACTCATAGCAAAAAGTATACCTTGTCTAAATAATCCTTATTTATAAAAAAAAGGATATAAATAGACAAATCGTGCCTGTCGGCATAAATTCGATATTGTACAACAACAACGAACACTCATAATATCGTCCTGTCCAAAGATGGCGCCTATATTTACAAAACGGAACTAGTCCCAACAGTTTCCGGTTCACGATACGCTGAAAATACAAACCCCGCGTATATGCAGAAACTATTTAAAGCGTCACATCTAGGTACTGTTTAACAACGTGGGTCGGAAAAGAAGAGACGTGGCAGGAGGACCATATCCATCGGCTAGAATACCGATATCAGGTACGATTATGAGGTCGCAAAAGCGATATGAAATAAACGAATCCTTTAAGGGGCACATAGCGGGAATTTCTCGTTAAATGACTGTTTAGCATCTGCAATTCGTTCTAACATATTAGTGGGGAGTAACAAACTGAACATGTAGAAAAATAAAATAGAGGTAACACCTGATATGGAGCGGAAACATGCATATCGTTAACTCTTAGTATGTTAGACACCCTAGACTACGAGCATCGATGAATACGGTGGAAATAGCTGATATTCATGGGTACACTATAAGTGGTGGACTTATGTCTTAGAATATGTCCTTAGGCTAATACAGGAAACCACATACAAATATACTTAAGTTATACTATAAATGCAACTTTTCGATTGTAGATTCCATCAACTTCGAAAACGAATAAATGTAAGCAGATCGCCATGGCCAGCATATGAACAACAAGATAATTTAAACTCCCGCATGAATAAATAAAGGTTAGTCAATATATACTTCTCTGACTTATGTCACTAACAGAGGAATTTGCCTGATAGGAAATAACAGTCTAAGCTATCCTGTTTTTAGGCGGCTAGAAGTGAGAACAACAGAAAAATAACTGCATCGTCCTGCCTTACCTATTAAAGACAAAGAACCGGCCTACAAGTGATGTACTTATGATATAATTGGGGGTAAAAGCCTCTCTATTCGGCCATTAACAGTATATTAGTATGAGGGATAAGTGATACAATCTGAGTTCATTTTATTGTGTTTAGAGACATCAAAAAAACAAGCCTCATCTTACTCTGCCGCATAAACTAAGATAAAGAGTAGTCCCCATAACGACACTTCCACGATAAACTTGGGGTAAGATTTGTTTATTCTATACTATCACTATGGCAACCTGTACACACAAAAGTTATAAATAAGGTTTGTGTATATTTTTTATAAAAAAGTGTTATCTCCTGCAGGCATTGTATTTTTAAGAAAAGTCAGTACCTGCACGAAAAAGACACTGGTCGCAGTTGAACAGCTTCAAATTGAAGGTGAGATAAGAATAAGAAAATCTGTTTGATTTAGAAACTAGGGTATAAAAAGTTAAGAAAAATAACTGATTTGCCCTAGCATGCCCCACATGAATAGTCACCAACTTCTCTTAAATAGACATATGTTTGGTTCTGATTGGACCTGAGCTTGACAGCTAAACTTAGTCTCCATTTCCCCAAAAATTGCGCCCTTCCTTGTTTAGTGCTCTTTGATTACTGGTGTAATGTGATGTCTCATGACCAATGTATAAAGTACTAGAGAGATGAAATATTAAAGATTAAGTCAAATGTCCTTCAAATTAGTCACAGTTACAGGTACATTACATTTTGTTTATAATTGCAGGCACCCTGTACACGCAGGAAGAAGAGAGAGTGTAACTCTTTCTGGTCTGGTCCTGAGGAAGGTGGTCTGAACCCACCGAAACGCGCGTAGACCTGGCGTGGAAACTACACAAACAAAATCTGTGTTATTTCAACCTTAGGAATTGTGTTTATATGTGTAATTTGTAGAGTGGTATGAATGAACAAGTATGTGTGTGGATTAATGTGTGATAGATAGGGTGCCATTTTTCTGGGTAAAGCACTAAGTGGTTTTTTCTACACACTGTATTTTCACTGTATTTTTAAATATTGATTGGATTATTATCCGTGTCTATGAAATGATGTACACACAAGAAAAGAATTGAAAAAGAAAAAATATTTTAAAGACTTTTTGATAAACTACAGAAAAAGAAATAAAATATGTAAAATGAAAGAAAGGATATTGTTGTACCTGGATTAATTTGGAGGTTTCTTGCTTTATGTTGTGAGCCTTGCCACATAGGAAACTATGATTTGACCACGGGGGAATATTAGTATACATTTTTTTACGAGTATTGTCCTCTCTTTCCCTGGTCATTAAATTAATTACAGAGGGGGTCCCACTATTTATGTGACTACATTCGCGGTTCGAGCTGTAGCCTTGTCTATTCGTCCTATGGAAATTAACATGGGAAAACACGTTTTGGGACCCCCCTTTTTTTTCGGCCCCTGCATGACGAATCCCCCCGAAACTTCCAGGGAAGAAGCGGAGCGGAGCTGGCCTAAATTTTGGAAAATTACACGCAAATTCCACAACCGGCGCAAAAGTTATTCCCAATGAAATGTTGCAGATTTCCTATGGTAGCTAGGTCCTAACTATAACTACCTACTGGCGACCGCCAGTAGGTAATATATATATATATATATATATATATTTATATATATATATATAGATATAGAGATATAGATATATATAGATATAGATATAGATATATATATATATATATTGTTTATAATTTTGAATTTTTAAAATTAAATAACAATAATAGTTAATAAATAATTTTAAGTAAATATATGTCTATCTATACATGTTTATATTTGTGTGTTTATAGTTTTTTAATTACATTTGTTATATTTAGTGAAAATATATATTACATTTCATTTATTTCGTTAAAAAATAATGTTTATATTTACAATATATGATTTTATAATATATATATTTTTTAATCAATATTTTTCACATCTATAGTTTTTTACCTAGTCATTTTTGATTCAATATTTTTGTACTTACCTATTAGGGTATTGGAGTCGATATTTTTGCAGTCAATATTTTTGTTCGATATTTAGAACATCGATGTTTGTTACATGGATATTCTTTCAGTAAACCCTGTTACCCATATACACTCAGAACAGATGTGGAAACATTACCTCATGCAAAGTTTTCAACTTTTACATTATCTATGGTTGATAGTATTATGCTGAAATACACACACTGTGTTATGATTATCTCACCTCTGTGAAGATAGGTGGCATGACTCCACGAGACCTCAGGTTTCTGTGATATTAGCTATATATATAATATCATCAGTTTTACTTGTGAAACAATCCCCAACCCTTTTCTCCTGAGAGAGAATGTCTTTTGGTTTAATGTAACTAAAGCAGACAAAAGCACATCTCTCTAAAGTTCTTGCGATACATTACATCACTTGGAGAAAATATCATGCCCATTTCCTTTACAATGAACATGTACATCAAAGTCCTCTTTGAATAATAATTATATAAAGTGGTATACTAAACAACCCTAGGCTATTTTCTTGTGATGAGTTTTTATCAGGCTGGTAGAAGTTTAGTTAGTAACACACATTGAAAGTAAGGAGCATTGTGGAAGGACTTTGTAAAGTGGTTGCAGTGGGCAAATGGGAAAAGAGTGGGTTTGACCAGGTAAAGACAGATAGACATGAAGCATATTCATATTTTACAGAGATTTGTATCTCTGACAAACGAAAAAATTATATTTCTCCATTCAGACCATGCTCTTGAACATTTCTACAAAGCTAGAATTCATCTCACTTTTGAACAATTTCAGGTTTATTAGCTGCTAACATAGATGCTTTTCGTGTGCCCCTAATTACAGTTACACTGAAAAGCAAAGAGCTGAAAAAAGAGAGCAACCTGTTGCTTTATTCTTTGATAGCGCTTTGAATTAAATGCTTAATTAATATTTACAGGTGTTCACAGCAGTTTTGCAGTATATTAAAGGTAATATTCAGCCTAGCTCCGCATAATAGCCATTTAAGGAATTGTTGGTTATCATTTTTCGTAGTTGCTTAGGCAGAGGGAAGTAATTAAAAACCTACGTTTGGGCTGAATGCAATAAGTGTTCCAGGAAAACGCTTGTAGTTACAGAAACAGCTACAAGTCACAGGCATTTAAATTAAGCATATACCTATAGACTCACCTGGAATCAGCAATGAAGCACACTAAAGTTTTATAGTTTAGTGATAGCATGTGAAAAGCAATATGTTATATATGTGATATTTTGTATTCAATTAAGTTTTATAGGCACATTAGTATTTATTTTTAATGTTCATATTATGAATTAAAAATTATCTTTTTATGCATATGCCTGTTTATTCAAACTCATATTTAATAAGGGTTTACAGACACAGTAGCTGATTTTATGCCATTAACTTATCTAGGTGAGAATGATTATGCTTGTCGGAAGAAACTCCCAGAAGTAATTGCGGTATTAGAGATAATTTTAATGTAATTATTGTGTGTTTGCTTATTTTGGACTGTTGTAATGAAATGCCTTTTTTTTCATGTTGATCCCCACATTTGAGGACTGATGCTGCTGGTTTTATGACTCTGAGATTACACTGAGCCCTGCTCATCTGAACTTAGTGCCAGTGCCCAACCCCTTACAAAGTATATGTCAAATTGGCTGCCCCCAATTGACAGAGACAGACTTGCTTCTAAGGTCCTGGTATATGGTACCCACAGGATCCAGGGCATGTAAGGCAGAGTGTCCTCCCAGGGCTGTAGCACTGCCTGTGCCACCCTGTGTGTGACAAGGTACAGAATATCTCCCAACCTGCCAAATCAGACTGGAAGGGCAGTGGCAAAGCTGAAAGCTCGACTTTGCAGTGTACACCAAAGGCAAAGCCCCCTCTTCCCTTAGCAATATATGTAAGTCTCCCCCAAGATAGATCTATTGAGCCATAATCCATGGATCTGTATATTATTCAGAAGGACCTGTATTATATATATATATATATATATATCCTGACAGCTACACTTCAAAATTATTGTTTTGCTTTGGGAGAGCTAGAAGACACATTGGCCAACACAAGGTTACTGGCAGACCACTCAGCCTGGCTAACTTCTGAATGGGTCTAATGAGATGGACCTGTAAGGTATCACATTATTTATGGCATTAAACTTGACTTGATGTCCAAGTCAGATTTAATGTCACTATTATAGAAATGCAACTGTTAGAATTCTGTCACTCTGCTTCCCAGTTGGTCCGGTGGTCTCTAAAAGTCACCGGCCACCAGGCAGCTTTCTGTCCACCTAGGAAGTAGTGTGAAAAACTCCCAGACTTAGGAACAATAACAGCCTGCTACAGGGCAAGGTATTACCTCCCTTTCGCAGCAAGCCACTCAGGGTGTTAGCCCAACCGGTGAGCTTCAAAGAAGAAGCCGCCTTTGGTGGGCAAACGGCAATTATAGTCTTGAATGGCTGCGCTTTGTCCAGGTGGACAGGCTGGCAGCGAGGACCAAGGAGACGGGAGACCAGTACCCAAACTGGTTTTCCCATGTGCGTGTTGTCCACAGGGCGCTACACCTCTAGGGTGGGCTGCCAAGATTCTAACATCTAAGGAAGAGTTCAGATATCTTGAGAGTGGGAAGAATAGTACAGTCTGTTGTGGCCAAAGTCGCCACACCTGACCCATGGACCGAGGAATAACAACAAAGGCACTCCCATTGACGTACAGCACCCAGAGCATCCTTGAACATCTTTTATCTCCTGCACCAATAGCATCAGGACCACTCCATTAAAGTCTAAGGCGGGTGTGCTGTTAAGTTTGGAAATGGACTGGAAAATGCTTTGGTGGCCAGGCAACTGTCCAAATACTCTCTATTGGCCCCCAGGCATTCTCACTGTTTGATGTGGTCACCCAAACCATGCTGGAGTCATTAAACTCAACTCTTCCAAACGTTTTGCAAAAATGTATAAACGTTACGATTAACTAATCCTTGTTTGCAATTAAACCGAGATTAAGTGCTTTAAAAAACATCTATATCGCTGGAACACTCTGATGGATTTTTCTCATTATGTCTCTAGAAAATTATTAAAAATATAATCTATGGGGGGCGTGGCCAAGATGGCGACGGAGTGAGAAGCGTTTACCGGTCCCGCCGGCGCCGAACTCTGCAAAGCCCCGATTAGCACCCCGGAGCAGTGAGTTTGCTTGGGAGCTCCCACCCCGGGACCGCTCTCGCCATCCAGGAGAGCAAATTAGCTGAGTAGCCCGGTTCCGAGAGGCGGCAGGAGGGAGCGGGACCGCCGCGGTGGCAGAGAGCGGCCTAGATATCCACGCCCTAGCGTAGGGTGCGGACGCCGGAGCCGAGAAGCAGGCCGGCAGCTAGAGAACTGCGGCGAAGGACTGGGCTCCATTGGGACTCGCGGTGCCGGAGAGAGGCCTCAGCACTACCGCGAGGCGACCCCCCCCACCACTTGCGGAGTGGAGCCCTGCCTGACCTTGGGCCTCCGTCGGGGGGGGACTGGCTTGACGGAGCGGAGACGCTGGGCCGTCTGAGGAGGTGAGCAGCCTGGAGATCCCCGAACCCTGAATAGCACCGGGGCCGGAGTTTGGGGGCAGCCCCTGTGAAGGAAGAGCAGCGCAGGTGGGCCGGACCCTGCGGTGACCCGCCGCGTTCGCACAGCACCTTCCCCCCTATTGAACTTGCGCTATCTGCCGCCGCGGTTCTCCGCGAGGCAGGAGGGAGGAGGGAAGGATTTGCCTTGTCCGGCGGTGCGAGCTGCCCCGCGGTGTCCCGCTCGGACCTTGATCACGTCTGAGGGCGCCTGGAGCGGGGTGCCACACAGCTCGCTGGGACCTCGGATTTAGAGGGGACGCCTTTCCCCCGCTTGGCTGGTGTGAGTGCTGCGGCGAGGAGACGCCATTAAGGCCTGGGGGCCTGGGCGCAGGTATCGGCCTGCGGAGCAAAACGGTTTCTGCGCTGCGGCTGGGACCGGCGGGGATGACCCTGGCCTTGAATACACTCTGGGGAGACCAGACGCCAGCAACCATTTAGCTCACGGAGGGTCAGGAGCTGGGTGCTGCACTCGGATGGCTCGGGCCTGATCAAGACGGGGGTGGCCGGTCGCGGAGATCTACCTTCCTGTGGGCCGTGGCGGAGCACGGAGGCACCTACCTCGTGCAGAGTATAGTGTGTGGCCTGGTCAAGGGGTTCCCTCCTGGTGATCCAGCGATCAGGAGCGTCGGCCAGGTTGCGCATTGGGGTGGACACACACGACGACCAGGGGCGTCTTTCAGCAGCCAGGAGGGTTGAGATGGCGGCCAACCAGCGGAGAGGGAAGCTTGGCAAAGACGGCACGTCCAAGGGATCCCAGCAGCCGCCGTCTCCTGGGACGAGCGCCTCGTCTGCATCAAGACACGATGAGGCCCCAGCCACCAAGGCGTTCATGATGGAGCTTTTCGCCTCCATTAAGGAGGATATATCCGAACGGCGTGCCCAGCTGGCGTCGGACCTCCGCGAGGTGAGGAGGGACGTGGACAGTATCGGCGAGAGGGTTGCCACCTTGGAAGATCATGATTTGAATGTGGCGAACGATGTGCACCAGTTGCAGCAGGATGTGCTTCGGCTCACTGAGCAGAACCTGGACCTTCAATCGCCTTCGGAGGATCTGGAGAATCGTTCCCGAAGGAACAACATCCGCATACGGTCGGTGGCCTGGGACGGGGAGTCTGGCGATCTGAGGGGCTATGTCCTGGCGCTGTTTCTACAGATTTTGGACGATGAAGACATCAGCGAGATCAAGATGGACAGGGCACATAGGGTCGGGCTGCCCAGGCGTGGGGGGGCCCTCCGCCGGACATCTTGGTCTGTGTCCACGATTTTCAGTTGAAGGAGCGCATCCTGCGAAAGGCCCGGCCGACTCCGTCATTGCAGTTCTGGGGTCATCATCCTCAATTGTATCAGGATCTGGCAGCGTCCACTCTTCGGAAGAGGCGTGAGTTTCGACCTGTGACTGCTTTCTTGAGGGACCGTAACATTGCGTACTCCTGGGGCCATCCGTTCCGCATCATTTTCCGATGGCAAAACAGGCTAGCGGAGATCAGGTCATTGCAGGTGGCGAAGGACCTCTTGGGCATTGCTGATACGGATCTTCCCCCTGGAAGCGGAGGCTCCCCTTCGCGGGGACGGCGGCGGCGGTCCCCCTCTTGGCAGAGAGTGGGCGGAGAGGTGGAGCGGAGAATGCCGGATCGAACGACCAGTCTCCAAGAAAGAGGTGAGGCGGTGGCTTCTGTTGCATCGGCCACCCTGGCGGCCTCACAGCTTGGCTCCGGGGCGGCATGAGCTGCGGAGAGTGAACTGACTGGTGCCGGAGGAACATGATCATGCAGGTACCGTGGGTTTATTTGTACTTTGTGGGAAGACACCCGGTACGTGGTCAATGGGACGCACCGACAGGTTTCCCCTTCTCGCCCCCTGGAGGACTTCCTGGACTTCTTGGACTGCCATCTTCACGGGTGGTTTGGTCTTTACCTTTTTTGCTTGTTCTGTTGGGGGTGGAATTGTGTTGGGGTTCCTTTTGGGGGGTAGGTCTGTGGGGGGGGTTGTGGAGTTGAAGGGGGGATGGGGAGGGGCGGACGGTGGTGGTGACATGGATGGGCGGTGGAGTGTGTGGTTGGAACGCGTGCGGGAGGATGTGGTGTGCATGGGATGGATGAGATGTGACTCGAGGTCGCTGACGAACTCCTATCAGTTTGGTGGGGGTCGGGAGGGCTCTTTGAGGCGTTATCCTGCATTTTCTGTGGTGGGTGGACTTGGAGGCATGGGAGGGGGGACTCATGAGGTGATTGTAGAGAGGGCGGGTTTGCTGTTTCATTATGCCTGTTAGTATTGGAACATGGAACGTTAAGGGCTTGAATTCCCCGCAAAAGCGTCAGAAGCGTCCTTCGGCATAGGGCCTTTCCCCTTATATACAGGTCTTCGGCTTCCACGAAACATAGGGGGGTGGCTCTCATCTTCCGCGCAGCGCTGCACTTTCAACCTCTGGAGGTGCGCAATGATAAGGAGGGCCTCTGGCTGATGGTGAAAGGTCTTGTTCAAGGGAGGATGTGTACATTTGTGGTGGTGTATCTCCCCAATGCCGGTCAGAATGGGTTTCTACAAAGCTTGTTGCAGAAGGTGGGAGACTTTGCTGGGGGACACTTGTTCTTAATGGGGGACTTTAATTTGGTGTGGGATAGAGAGGTAGACAGCTCTGGTGCCAACAGGGCTGACACGGGTGTGTTTTCTGCTTTAACGCAGCAGCTAGTTGGGGAACTGGGGTTGTTTGATAGCTGGCGCTCCATACACCCTACGTCCCGGGACTACACATTCTTCTCGCATGTTCACCACTCCTATTCACGATTGGACCATGTCTTCCTTAGTCAAGCCATTAGGGGAGATGTCCTCGACTTTACCATTCTTCCGTTATCAGTTTCTGATCACAGTATGCTTGTGCTCAACCTACGCTGGTCGCCGGCTGGCGACGGGCAGCGGAAATGGTATTTCCCAGCTTCGGTGGTCAGGGACGATACCTCTAATAAGGCATTGCGAAGAGCCATCAGGGACTTTTTTGATCTCAATCCGGTGTCTGATACTTCGGTCTCCACTACCTGGGACGCCTTTAAAGCGTCGATCAGGGGCACCTGCCTGGCCCTCAATGCGCATCTCAATCGTCTGCGGCGCCGGGAGCGGGAGGAATTGGAGGCAGAGCTGGCGGTCCTCGAACAGGCCCATAAGCTTAACCCCTCGAGGTTGACCCTCCGGCCATTAACGGCGGTTCGGGGGAAATTGAGGGCCCATTATAATAACAGGGCAGAATTTACAATATTGAGGTTGGGAAGACAATCGTACTCTCATGGGAATAAGGTGGGGAGACACCTGGCTAGCCAATTGCGTGATAGGAGGGAGCGAGAGTATATCGGGGGGATCCGCGATGCATCGGGCGATTTGCAGCACCGAGATGAAACGAAAGCGGCCATTTTTGGCCGCTTCTATGCGAATCTGTATGCGGGGGATGGGCTCAACACGGATGATCAACGGGAGTACTTGCGGCGCCTACCCATTCCACAGGTATCTAAGGAATGGAACGAACTGTTGGAGGCCCCGATTACTAGAGAGGAGGTGCTTGATGCCATCAAAGCCTTGAAACTTCACAAGTCGCCCGGGCCTGATGGCTACACCGCCCTTTTTTACAAATCGTATGCCGCGGAGATCTGCGACTTTCTCGTCTCCCTTTTTAATGACATGGCCAGTTCTGGTTCTTCCAATGGCTCCCTTGCTGAGGCCGTGATATCGGTTTTGCCTAAACCAGGGAAGGACCTCGCCCATTGCTCCTCATTCCGCCCCATAGCTCTTCTTAACATCGACGCCAAACTATACTCCGCGATCCTAGCACATAGGCTACAGGATTTGATGCCGGCGATTATACACCCAGACCAATCAGGGTTTATTAAGGGACGCCAGACCCATGACAACACACGAAGGATGATTCACTTAATAGTAAAGGCGGACAGGTTTCGAATCCCGGCGGTCCTCGTGGGTCTGGATGCCGAAAAGGCCTTTGACCGTGTGGATTGGGGCTTCTTGTTCAATACTCTGACGGCTTTCGGGTTCTCGGATAGGTTCATCACTATGGTGAAGGTGAATTTTTGCTGTCCCAGGTCTCGGGTAGCGGTGAATGGCCATCTGTCGGCGTTCTTCCCGCATTCTCGTGGCACCAGACATGGCTGCCCTCTTTCCCCCCTGCTCTTCGCGCTGAGCATTGAACCATTGGCGATGGCGGTGCGGGAGCACGAAGGGATCCGGGGCCTTCCGTTCACAGGGGAACAACATAAAATTACGCTCTTTGCGGACGACATCTTGTTCTCTGTCGCGGATCCGGTACAATCGCTACCGTGCATCAGGGAGGCCTTGCTGCGTTATGAAGAGGTGGCCGGCTTCAAAGTCAACTACGACAAGTCATATGTCCTGAATCTTACGCTTTCACAGTCAGAGGTGGACCGAGTACGCCCCTTGATGCCTTTGGCCTGGACCACCGGCTCGATTGTCTACCTAGGGGTTCATCTGACGCCGACGGTGGGGAAATTGTTCTCGGCTAACTTTCCACCCTTATTAGCGAAGACGCGAGCAGACTTAGAACGGTGGAAACCTAAATTCTTATCGTGGCTGGGCAGAATCCATGCCTTTAAGATGGTCCTTCTACCTAAATTTCTCTATCTCTTCCAAGCACTGCCCATTCCACTCGACAATGACTTTTTCCGTCACCTCAAGCCACAGATGTTGCGGTTTGTGTGGCAAGGGGGTCAGGCGCGATTCTCCTTTGCGGTCTTGCGACGTTCGAGAAGGGAGGGCGGAGTGGGCCTTCCTGATTTGCAGCTTTATTACAAAGCGGCACAACTGAGAGTGCTGGTGGAGTGGTCCCAACAAACGTCGGAGAAACACTGGCTGCACATGGACCGGAGTGTCGCTGGCAGATCGGTCTGGGACTTGGCCTGGAAGCCCAAAAGGGACCGACCCCTGAACGCTTACATTAGTACCCCGACGAGTACCACTCTGAAGGTTTGGGACATGCTGGCCGCTGATGAGCACTGGATCACATTTCCCTCTCCGTTCACGCCCTTGCACTTTAACCCCACCTTCCCGCCGGCGCTTCGAGAGGGGGCTTTCGATGTATGGAGGGAGGGTGGTTGCAGGGCTTTGACCCATCTATTTCACGGCCAGGAACCCCTCTCCTTTGCTAATTGCATGAGGGACTACGGGGTCCCCCCGTCGGAACGATATCGCCATATCCAGTTCCTTCACTGGGCCACATCGCCTGGGGTGCTGGAGGCGGCTACGAGACCCCCATCGCCCTTTGAGGCCTTCATACTTCGGACATCTGCCATGAAAGGGGTCATCTCCTTTATCTACCAGCTCTTGCTCACTTCAGCGGTGACGCCTCGCCCTCGCTACATGGGACACTGGGAAGAGATTTTGGGGAGAGATATCTCCGATAAAGAATGGTCGGCATTGTGGAGGGATTTAGCAGCGTTTAATCACTCGTTACATCTGAGGGAAGCCCATCTCAAGACGCTCATGAACTGGTACCTATGCCCGGCCAGACTCCATTGCATTTACCCGGCCACCTCTGACAGGTGCTGGAGGGGGTGTGGCCTCCTTGGGGATTTTTGCCACATTTGGTGGGATTGCCCGGTAATTCGACCATATTGGGAGGAGATTCTCTCGCATATCAGGGATATGCTTGGCTACCCTGTGGAGGATTCTATGGCCTCTGTCCTGCTGGGCCTTCGTGAGCCGGACCTTGAGTATCAGACACGCGCTGACAAAAAGATCCTGTGGCTCTGCCTTGGAGCAGCCAAGCTTACTCTAGCCGCCGTGTGGAAAAAGACGGAGGCACCAGCGATCTCCTTGTGGCACGCACGGCTCTGGCGGCTGCTTAGCATGGAGAGAGTGGCGGACATCTTCCTAGGTAATTTCAAGAATTTCCAGTTCCGGTGGGGCCCCCTGGTTAACTATCCCTCTAAAGGGTTGCCCTCTGCAGTCTGCCCAGCCTCATTGCGATCATTGCACCTCTTTCAGGTCTAGTGTGAGTTCTGTGTGTTTGCATGGTATGTCTGGAGTCACCACCCTGGAGGGAGGGGGGTGGGGGGGGGGGGGGGAATGTTTAGTTTCTCGGTTCTGGGGTTTGTTGCGGTGGCCACAGGAGAGTCTAAGGCTTCTCAATCTAGATACGAGGACTCATGGGCAGGGAAGATTTTTCATCCTTGGCTTTCTTTGGCGTGCATTGCCCTGTGGAAGTTGCTTTGGCACTATTGCACTACTGCTTATGGCATTGCTTGACTTCGGACTCGGTGCACATCCGTTACCATAGAATGTTGCTGCTCTTTATTTTCTGATTGTGCCTCCTGCGTGGGAAATTGTGCGAGGCCACCACTGTTTTTCTTTGTATTCCTAACCATAAATAAAGATTTTACACAAAAAAAAATATAATCTATTTTTAAAAATTGATGTTGGATTTCTTCTGTGCCACTTTCTTATCTTGATGATTGGTACTGTTAAATACTTTACACTTGTTCCTTTGTTTAAGCCTAGCTGCTCGAAGCCTCTGGTGATTCTGAGTGTAGAGAAGGTGTGACTTGCTGTTCCAGGAGGACCATAGCACTGGGAAACCCTTTCTGGGCATTCCATAAAATACACCCAAATTGTCACAACTGTGTAGATAGTTATCCCAATAATAGCTATCAGGTTCTAAGAGAATTCGGGTGAATCGATCCTTGGTAAAATAAGTGAATGAGACCCCATCCCTACTCCTGGTATTCCACTCACATTACCAGGCCTATTTTTATGAAAAGTAAAAAGGGAAAGGTCAGGTAAAGGTTAAGCAAGTAGGGAAATCTCCCTGTAGGTGAAACTGAAAGGCTTCTGAATTTAGCAGCAGCCTGCAAGTGACTATCTTTCCCTTTCTATTTAACTGACCTAGTAACTGCTTTTTACATGTTCTTTCATCTCCTGTTAATTTCTTAAACTAACTCTGCATCAAGGGTATTTAGCTATTTAGCTAAGTAATAAAATGATTTTAAGTCACTACATCACATACAGAGAAATATCATCTAAGCAAATAAATTGCATGCTAAATATCCTTCAGAGAAATATTTTCCCATTGGATGTACATTAACCTACAGGGTACAAAAAATGCTTTTCAATATTTTGGCCTGTTTAAAATGCCAATGATGGCGGCGTAATTGGTGTAATTTTATAAAATTCAAATTACACTTGTGATGCAAAATTCCAGAAAATTGTCCTATTGCACCATACTGAATAATAATTACTCACTGCTTGCTGTAAACTTTTACCTTAAGGGTACAGGAACAGTGTGACCAGTCCAAATGAGAGCAGTTGCAATTTGCAAAGCATAATGCAATTGCACGGATGCGTCATATTTACAGCAATTCAACACATCCCTGTCCTTCGCTTTGCGCTGGCGCCATTTAGGCAGCCTTGTCCAATCAAGACACTCTAGATCCATGGCACAAGAGTGCTTGCATTGAAATTTGATTGTTTTTTGTGTAGGAGCTTCCTTCACAAAAAGAATTGTTGCGTCTGCCCTGGGGAGGTGCACGGTTTTGACTCATTCACAAATTTACGCTATATTGTAAATCTGGATATGTGTCATATACCATGGCCTTTGATTAGGGACACCCAACGCAAGCCTATGGCACGCCTCCCGATAATGCGGGAACCCAACTACTTGCACTGTGTTGCCTCACACCATATCTGCAAGACCATTAAAAGCAACACAGGGTGGCTTTCCCTGGCCTCCTAGATATAGGCCTTTGTTGTGGGCCTCCAGCAGCAGAAATGTGCCAGAAGGGTCTTGTAAATAAGCCCCTTAGTGTGAAATGTGTCCTTGTGACAAGAAAATGGACACAAAGGTGCATTTTGCAAAAAAGAAACACCAAAAGGCATTTTTGCATTTCATATAATTACACATAGTTTCACAACATTTTCCAGATATTTTGCATAATTACACAAATGCATATCATGCATATTTCACACACTCTAGTATTTTTTGTCTGCGTGGACATCCTATTCCTAATACTTAGTGAGCCACTTGTTTTACATATTATTCATCCCTCCTGTGATTTTCTGGGCACACTTTAGGGCCAACTTATTAATAAATAAAAATATGTTTTGCAACATGGAAAATTATATTTCTACTGCATATGTCTTTGTAGTGTTTTTAAACTGTAGCCCATCCAGGATAGAGTAGTTCCCCTGGCAGCTATGTATTTTTGTCCTATATGTCATTGGTGTAAATTTACTCCCATGTATGACATTTTAATACAATGCCACTGGTGCAACTACCGCTCCAATTTACAATTGTCTTTATGATAGTTGAATACACCACTAGGGGAAGCCAATTTTAAGAGTATAATTTTTGGGGGCAGTGAACACCCACTGTGGCACTGAATGGCACTGTCATGGAAATCTGGGAGCATCTGAAATTAGCTAAGAATGGGAAGGCGGGGGCCCAGATGCTATTCCATCAGAGCTTTTCGATTTATTGAAAGAGGTGGTTATACCAGTCAGGGCGAAAGTGTTTAACTATATATTTTTGGAGCATGCCTAGATCCTGGACTAGTGGGGGGAAGCTACTTTAGTATTAATTTCAATATCTGCCAAGGATCACAAAAAGGCGGGTTCCTATCATCCGGTTTCATTAATAAATGCAGATTACAAGGTTTTTTCCAGCATTTTGGCCAGTAGATTGGCCAAAATAGCCCCTCAATTAATTTACCATGATCATAAGGGCCTTGCACCTCAACACCAGACTCATGAGCTTACTCAAAAGCTAATCAGCTCCATCAACCTTGTCACTACTTATTCAATCCCTTTGACAGTGGCTACAATAGATGAGGCACGACCTTTGACAGAGTATGCTGGGCAAATCTCTGGGAGGTTTTGGCAGAACTAGGTTTTGCCCTTGTTTTATTTTGGCCCTCCAGAGACTAAATGTAAACTTGGCTCCCAGAGTCCTATTTAATGGGTCCTTAACTAAGAGATACACATTTTTTGAGGTACGAGGCAAGATTGCCTTTTTTTCCCTCTCTGTTTTGAGATCTATGTCGAACCATTTGCTCAGTTACTCAGAAGGGATCTCGCAGCACTATAGGAACAAGTTAGCGCTCTATGCTGATGACCACATAATCTAGACATTTGATCCTGCTAAGACTATCCCCAGAGTTGAAAAGCTAGTTGAAGAGTTTGGGGACTCTATCAGGATATTCTGTGAATAGCCCCATGTCAGAGATTATGGGGTCTATTAGGATGGGGGGCGGATCGCCATCGCCCGTTTGGCGGTGGTGACCTGCCCGCCATTTCCGTCCGCCCACCTAACATTTCCCTCTGCATATTACGATGGCGGTGGGGACCCCGGGGGACAGAAAGACCGTTTGCCATTGTTCCACCAGTAGGCAATCCGACTTATTGCCTACCGGGTAGAAAAGGCCTGCAAAATGGTGGTGGTGCCTCCTAGGCACTGCCATCCATATTGTCCTGATGGCGGTCTCATGCCTTTCCATGGCGGAGACTCCGCCGTGGAAGGGCATGCAGAGAATGCCTTTGGGAGCCCTTTGTGGGCCCCCCGGAGGCTGGGGGGTGGGTGGCTGCACTTGGGGGGTACCCATGGTACCCCCAACATATGCATGCACAAGGTGGTAGGCAACACACGGTGCCTGTCACGTTGTGCATGCGAATGCACAACATGCCCTTTTAACATTGTGGCGGGTACTGAATACAGCACTGCCCGCCACAATGTTAAATATATAGGATGCCACCGCATCCGAATTGGTGGTGCGGGACCGTCGCACCACTGGCGGCTGGTCCCAGAACCGCTAGGGTGGCGGGCAGAGTCCGCCCGCCATCCTAATAGACCACTATGTGTTGGAACATAGCTAACTGGGAGGTTATGACTGAGATCAAATACCTGGGCATTTCCATAGTTCACTCATTGAAGGTAATCCTGATAAACAATCTAGGGAAGGTGGAAAAGAAGATTGGTTTGCTGCTTACCAGGGTGGATGAATCTCCTGTTGACTATATATGGCTAGGTAAACTTAATTAAAATGTTGATATTCCTTAAGTTGGCATACCTTTTCAACTGTATCCCATTGTTTCCTGAAATAGTAACTGCTAAATGTGGGCTTCTGGTGGAGCCATGCTCTCCTAGAAAAAATGAGGGTGAAGGTTGGGAAAAAGGGGTCTAGCATTACCAGATTTGAGTTTTTTCTGCATGGCTTTCCAATTCAAGAACTGTAGGATGCTCCTGGAGTCCCTGGAGTTTTTGACTTGGAGTAGGATCTTAGCAGAAATTATCATGAAACTCTGACCTACCTATTCCCTATATACGTTTGGGGCCCAAGAACTTTTTCAAAAAGTCAGTCTGAAAGTTTTGAAGGCTGCACTCAGACTCTGGGGTAGAGTCAGGACGATTTGGGTATTAATTACTACTCAGATTTCTCACCAGTTTGGGATTCCCCAGGCACTCCAGAGTGTTTACTAGATGCTTTAAGCTATCCCCTGAAGAAGGATGGAATAACAACTTGGAGGTAACTATTCACAGTACAGGGGCTATTGTCTTGGAAAGCACTAAAGTTTAGGACTGGGTGTTCCTTACCTAGATTTAAATATTGGCAGTTTGGCTCTTGGTATACATGTGGCAAACAGGAGGTCGGGGGAGTCTGAGAAATTAAGACACGCCTGCAAGACCTGTGGCCTATGAAACAAAGAGGATCCCATATGGTACTGGAAGCCTAGGGATGCCGTTGGTGAAACCCGGATGCCCTTCATACGGTATGGGAAGGGTTGATGCCAGGGTCTGGGTTATTACATCTGTGGCAACTGTCCTTAAAATTACTGTATTCTTTGGTTAAGCCTGCTAATCTGGAGAGGATGTAGCCTAACGGATAGGGTGGACGACCTAAAATCAGGGGGACCAGGTTCAAGTCTCAGCAACACCGCTCAACATCCTGTGATTCTGGACAAATCCATAAATCTTCCTGTGATTCATAAAATGAAAAAATATGAACTTGTCTGTCTGTACAGAAACTGGTGCTCACGTAAAGAGCTCTGAGACCTTCGGGTCAAGTTTGAGCTATATAAAATTATGACAAGGAATCGAAAAAGGAACTATATTTCACCCATAACAGGATATTTGACATATTTTGGACCCCCCAAAGAAATGCAATATTTGCTTTTGTTTATTTTATTTTTTTATTTTATATTTTCATAAGGGTACAAAATATATATATATATATATATATAAAGAAGTGCCTACATTATTAGCAAATAATCATACTCAATAAATAAATAAACAGATATACCTATACACATATCTATATCCAAGGAGCCCCCTAGTTCACTCAAAACATTTCCATATGCGACAAAATCTTTGCATTGAGCTTATAGTTCTAGTTTTAGCTAATGCTCGTTCCCTGTCATAAATATCTTTCATGAGAGCCAACCATTCAAAAAAGTAGAAGGGTTAGGCAAGATCCATTCTCTCGCAATACAAAGACAAGCAGCTACTAATACAATAGATATAAAGCTCCTAGTACCAGAATTATCACATGCCTTGAGCCCCAACATAATCTCTTTAGTAGTGAAAAATAAATTAAATCCTAGGCATTGACCAGCATATTTGATAACTTTCTCCCAATAATCAAATAGCATTGAGCAAGTGTAGAACATATGAACGATGTCTGCTCCCCGTTGGCCACACTTGGGAAAGCATGGTCTATCCACCCCACCACGACCAAATCCCTGTAGTGGTTGTTGCCATTTTCTGATTCTCTTAGGAGTGTGATATAACATACAAATAGTATGAAATTGTTGCAGCTTTACGTTAATAGGATAAGTAGAATTATTTAACGTATCCAGAGCCAACACTATCTCAGATGTATCAGTAGGTGTACTGAGTGTCCGACCCCATTTACCAGCTAAGTGGCTGGTATCAGCACTTCTTAAGTGACAAAGCTGTAAGTATATTGTACTAATTCTAGCTTTAAGCAAAAGACTGAGTAGGTATTTTAATACATCATGGGAGTGTGGAAGTTGCAACATTTGTTGTTTTAAAAAGTAATCTCTAATTTGCAAATATTTAAAGAATGTCTGATGTGAGAGACCGTAGGAAAGCTGCAGAGATGCAAAAGTGGAAAAACCACAATGATCGTACAGCTGGCCCAATCTTTCAATTTCACATTTTGCCTAGCTATAAGCCGTGTGATCATGAAATACGCTCGGCAGAATTAGATTGTTCCATAATTTAAAATATTGATGCTGTGTGAGATCTTTGAGAGTGAGCGAAGAATAATCGAAGATTTCATGCCATATGCAAACCATATCCTTAATAGTCTTGAAACTGACTCTCTTATAGTATTTAGGATCATTAATCCTATACAGGAACATTTTAATATCTGTACCAAGTGCTAGTACGAGACCAAAATATGGTAGTTTGTCAATTAATAGACTTTGTTAATGACCAGTAAATGCTGCCCAAAAGTAAAGTTTAAAATCGGGGAGTTGCAAGCCTCCAAACTTCAAGTGGAAATTTAAGGAAGCGTATTGCACGTCGGTCTTGCTTGTAGCACCAGATAAAGCTACTAATTGCACCCTCTAATTTTTGAAAAAAGTAATTGGGGACCCGTATAGGAATAAAACAAATACAAACATTTAGGCAAGATTGTCATTTTAATTATGTTGGACCTGCCAATAATAGTTATTGGAAGTTTATACCAATTCTTAAGTTTTTTTCTAACTAAGTGGAGTAGTGTTTCATAGTTAAGTCTCCATATATGCTCAATGGTAGCAGAGATCCGAACCCCCAGGTACGTTGCAACAGTGCAGCCTCCAGTTATAGATATTTATGATTTTAAATTATGAAGAACTTGTGTTTTATGTGAGTTTAATTTATATCCTGAAAATCGACCAAAAGTTTTGACCTCTTCCTGGATGACGCTCAGTACTATTGCTGGGTTAGATGTAAAAACAGCAATATCATCCGCATACGCGATAGCCTAAAGTTGATAATTCCCATTACCAAATGGGATAATATGGATATTCCGATTTATTGCTTTGATTATTGGCTCTATATAGAAAACAAACAACAGTGGGAAAAGTGGGCACCCCTGCCTTGTGCCACGCTATATCAAAAATGGAGCAGATATATAAGTTTAGCCTGTGGATTCATATATAAAGGACAAAACGATAAAAAAAACTGCCCAGTAAGCCGTTATTAGTCAATATTTTCCATAGTGCGTCCCATACAACCCGATCAAATGCTTTTTCAATTGCAAGATGTCTTGTTAGCGATATCAAAAGCTGTTATAGCTGTATTGGCATGTGCGGTAGTATCTCTACCGATTATAAACCCATGTTGATGTTCAGATACTAGACCAGGCATGTAAGGAGCCAGACGGTTAGCCAACACTTTGGCAAAGATTTGAGCGTCGGAATTGATGAGCGATATTGGGCGGTAAGACCCACAATCATCCGCCGCCTTCTCTTTTTTAAGAAAAAAAATATATTAGTCATATCCCAAGACTTAGGGGTTTCCATACATTACCCAATCTGATGTATAATAGGCCGAAATAGTGAAAGAATAGAGGCTTTAAATGTTTTGCAAACTTCCATTGGTATATCGTCATCACCAGCAGCCTTACCTGATTGCAACGCAGCTATAGCAGATAACATGTCTTCTTCAGTAATATCTTGTTGAAGATAATCAGCTGCCTCCAGGTTTAGGATGTGGGGATCCCCTTACTGTAAATATTCCTTCACTAAAGTTTCATCTACATATTTGGTCCTAGTTTAAAGCTCTGTATAGAATTCAACAAATTGTTCCAAAATTGATTCAGCAGAATTATGTATCAGGCCATCTCCGCCCCTAATTGAGTCAATATGTGTTTTAGCTTTTTTATTGCAATCTGATGAGCTAATATCCTCCCGACCTGGTTCCGTACTCTTGTTGGTTAGAACGAGTTTTATCGAATGCAGCTGCACTCTTCTCTTTAAACTGCAGTGTCAGAAGTGACCGTGCATTTACTAAAGAAGAGCATATTAAATCGCTGTTTGATCCATTAGACATGAGCTCCTGCTGCATGTGGTAATTCTAATTTTTTTAGTGTATCACAGGCTTCATTCAGACTGCTTTGATAGGTTTTATTTAAATGACAGATATATTGCTGAGTAGAGCCCCAAATGTAAGCTTTTATTGCATCCCATGTGTTGAAAGAAAAAGCAGTTTCCATGTTAGATTTAAAAAATTCAGCTCCTTGAGTGTAAGTAATGATTTGAGGGTCGGATAACAAGTGCCTTGGGAATAAGAAAGATCGACTACTCTTAGCTTCAACTGAGAGCTGAAAACAGGTCAGAAGCAGATTATGATCAGATGTTATCCATGGGTAGACCTCTTTTGTACCTTTGCTAAGATACTATTAATAACAAAAACTGGATCTAGTCTTGAATTGTGTCGATGAGGCCCAAAGTAATACGTAAATCCCGGTAGAGTAGGATGCAGTGTCCGCCATAGATTGACTTACGGACTCAACTAATTCTTGGAGAAGCAAATCGATTTGTTGAGTCGATATCTTAATTTAAAGTGCAATTAAAATCCCCTATGATAATTATTTCTCCCTGCCAGTCTAACAACTCCAACATTAGCTTATTAAAAAGGGTAGGATCATCCAAGTTTGTTCGGTATAGTGCACAAAGAACCTATTTTGTATTATAAATTTCAAGCTTCTGCCACCTGGGTCAGAAGCTTTTTTAATGTTACTACAATTTAAACGCGTATTCTTAAGGATCGCTATTCTTCTTATTGCTGCCCCCTGTGAGGTACATTCCATCATCTCAAACCCCAAATGCTTGAACAGGCCCCTATCCTTGTAAGCCAGGTGTGTCTCTAACAAAATTACCAGATGTGGTTTATATATCTTAAGCTCTTCTCTAACCAGTTGTTGTTTAGATGGGGAATTTGGCCCAGCTACATTCCAGCTAATACATCTAATTGTCCACATAATAAGACATATGACAAATCGGGCTCATACCTAAATTTTGCTTTCCTTAACCGTTGTCCCAGAGGAATTTAGATAAACAAAAAGTTTTGAACACAGTAATCAAAAATGAAATAAGCTCCTCACATGTAAACATTAAAGCATTGTGGTGTATCTCCTTATTCGCTTCATGTGCAATGTATGTATGTATGTATTGCGATTTATATAGCGCACGTATCACCCGAAGGCATCAAGGCGCTTGCCTTGGGAACCCGTCCTGGTATTCCCCTGTGAGATAACCCCAGCAGGGTATCCACAAGGTGAAAGCCAGGCATCCCGCCGCGAGGGGCCGTAGTGGAGATTAAGCAAGCTATTGCCCAGAGTCGCAGAGTGTGAACCTGTAAATCGAGTAGGCACCGGAGCGAGAATTGTCGAGTCCGTGGAATTTTGAGCCCGAGACCCGCCGAGGCGGGGAATCGAACCCTGGTCCAGGACCGATCTCAGCTTCCGATTCTGCCGCCTCTAACCCCTGAGCCACACTTCTCCACTCTGTACCCCTTGTTTTATACACCCCAAATACCAGTTATTTTCAGTATTTCACTTGTCCTGCAGATGAAAATCAAGCCTCACCTCACCCCAGAGGCAATCCCATCCATCCCACCCAGTGTTCTAGAAAAGGAATCACCCCGCTAACCTGCTGTTGATCTGAGACAACTTAGAGAAGCAGCGCCCTCTGAGAGCCTTCCAGGTATTATTAGAAATAATTAGAATAATCAATAAAGAGAAAATAGAAAAAAAGTACAGAGAGTGATAGCCCTTCGATTATCATAATTCAGAAGCAAAGTGCCACGTGTCCAAATGTCCAAACAATCCAATCAAAGCAGAAAACACATTAGTACTGTCTGATCATATTACTAATTGGAGCTCTGTTACAGTTTAGAGAGCACCAATTTTACCTCCTGGTCTGAGTAGTAAATCTGTGAGCTACAGCCCTTAATGACCTTCAATCGAGCAGGCTCTTGTAAATAGACCAAGGCGCTAAACGCTTTCCAGGAGTCAATAAGTTGTCGCATCCTCCATATTTTATCCATCCTAGTTTTACATAGATCAGATCTAGCAATAATGGAAAACGACTCAACTGACACTGGTGTTGTAGGCCGAGCTTAGATAGCAATAGCCTGACGCAATAGAAATTTGCCTATGTAGATGAGGATTGGTCGTGGTCGGCGCAAAGTAGACTGGTCTGCTTGATTGAGAAAAATTGGCAACCTGTGAGCTCGTTGGATTTAAAAGTTCCAATTCCAATCTGCCAGATCAGGGAAAGCTTTCTGAAATATTTGAACAATGAATGATCGTGGATCCGAGCCTTCTCTGCCTTCCAGGATTCCAAATATTCTCAGATTATTCAGACGCTGCCGGTTCTCCAGATCTGTAACCTTTCCTTGTAGGTCACTAAGTTTGATATCATGATCCCAAAGTAGATTGGTAGAGTGTGACACCACATCCTCATTATAAAACAGTCTTTGCTGTATTGTCGTCACCTCAGCTGTAAGTTCCGCCATCTTTCCTGTCACTGCGAGCTAAGCTAAGCTGTGTGTAGTATTCCTGCAACCCAGATCTTTGTGCTGATAATGCCTGCATAATTCAGGCTAATGAGGGTGGGGCTGCAGCTATCGGGACATTCATTGTCATAGAGACCTCCTTTGCATGTTGTATTGGTTCAGGCACCTCAGCAGCGCTAGAGGCCCCGATATCCCTGGTGTTTTTAGATAGCTGCTCTGTTGTAGGCTGAGAAGAATAATATGACGGGTTTCGCCCAGAACCAGATAGCCCCGAAACAATAGCTTTAACTTTCCCCTTTGAGGTTACCCATTGACATAGGGGACAGTCTTGATCTTTTGCTCTTTCTTTTGCTTTGGATTGTGCTATTGTCGCTGCACTCCCTTGCTGTTGGAATATATTACTGTTGAGTTCAGTAGCATTCCTGCCGGCTCTAGGTTGTTTGGTAGCTTTGAAATTGCGTTTTTTCTTTTTAGCAGACATAGAATTAGCAGTCTCCTCAGGTGAGTGGCTGGATGAATCATCAATATGCATTGAAGGAAAAGACGAAGATGACACATCGGCTTGTAGCATCAGTTTGTAGCATGTTGACTGTATTTGAGCCTTGCTCAGCTGATGTGAGTTTCGATCTTCATTATATGGTGCCTTTTTCCCTTTATTTGGTCTCCAGTGCTTGTTAGGATACTTAGATCTCTCTGAGTGTTTTTTCTGTTTCTTTCTACAGCATGTGGTCATTCTTATACCCTCACCAGGGGGGTCACTGACGGAATATCAAGGAGAAGAATATTGAGTTGCCACAATATAGAAGTAAAAATATTGAGTGACAGAACATCAACTTCCTATCTACAAGCAGGTATGTACAGAAATATAGAATCCTAAATATCGTTGTTAATAATATAGTTTTCTAAAATATTTTTTTTTAAATGTCTTAAAAGTAACATAAAATTAATTAAATAATAAATATAATTAAGTAAACTATATTTAAAAAAATTTAAAAATATTAAAATGAATAAATAATAAATGTCATGTAAAAAAATATTAAAAACATAATTCAAAATATATTCCATATATATATATATATATATATATATATATATATATATATATATATATATATATATATATATATATATATATATATATACATATATATATGTATATATATATATATATATATATATATATATATATATAATACCTATAAAACAACTATACAAATACATTATATATAATAAGTTAAAACATAAAAATAAAAATATTTTTTTAAATAATATTTTACACTACATTCAATATAACAATACTGAAAACATTGCATAGTGTAGGGGATAAAATTACTATTCCCACTCCAGCGAGTGCAAGAGTAGGGAAAGTGTCGGATAGCGGGAGGGTAAAAATGACTATTCCCACTCCAGCAAGTGCAACAGTAGGGAAAGTGTTGGACAGCAGGTGGGTTAAAATTACTATTCCCAATCCAGTGAGTGCAACAGTAGGGAAAGTGTTGGATAGCAGGTGGGTACAAATTACTATTCCCACTCCAGCGAGTGCATCAGTAGGGAAAGTGTTGGATAGCAGGTGGGTAAAAATTACTATTCCCACTCCAGCGAGTGCATCAGTAGGGAAAGTGTTGGATAGTGGGAGGGTAAAAATGACTATTCCCACTCCAGCGAGTGCAACAGTAGGGAAAGTGTTGGATAGCGGGTGGGTAAAAATTACTATTCCCACTCCAGTGAGTGCAACAGCAGGGAAAGTGTTGGACAGCGGGTGGGAATAATGTACTATTCCCACTTCACCCAATTTAACAGTAGAGAAAGTGTTGGATAGCAGGAGGATAAAATTACTATTCCCACTCCAGCGAGTGGAACAGTAGGGAAAGTTTTGGATAGCGGGAGGGTTTCAACTACTATTCCCACTCCAGCGACTGGAACAATAGGGAACGTTTTGGATAGCGGGTGGGTAAAATTACTATTCCCACTCCAGTGAGAGCACCAGTAGGGAAAGTGTTTAATAGCAGGTGGTTAAAATGTACTATTCCCACTCCAGTGAGTGCAACAGAAGGGAAGGTGTTAGATAGCAGGAGGGTAAAAATTACCATACCCACTCCAGCGAATACAACAGTAGGAAAAGTGTTGGATACCGGGTGGGAATAATTTAATATTCCCACTCCACCAAGTGTAACAGTAGGGAAAGTGTTGGATAGCATAGGGGAATAACTTAGTGCACCCACTTCTGCAATATAATTAACATTAACAATGAATTCTTTTTTTCAAAATGAATTTACCTCCCACCATTTTCCCCTATAAACGTCACCTACAATATTGTACAATATTAATAAATTAACATAAGTAATTAACAATGAATTAAGTAACTAATCACAATTAACAATAAAATGAATATCTATCAATTCTAAATTAATTCACACAATTAACACTATAAAATACATTTTAATACATATCATATAAAAAAAATTAAAATGACATTAAAATTAAATTGCTTCCCACCCTACTCCCTTATCAACCCTCAACCCGCTCCTAAAAGAAGTACACAATTAACATATTTACAAATTAATTATTAATAATTAATATCTAATTAATTACTAATTAAAAAGAGCAATAACACCATTAACATATTTATCATATTGCGTAAGGAACAGGCACAGTCAAAACAATTTGACACTCCCTTGGGCATGATATTGCAGTGGAAATAGACCCATTGGGAGCAAAACTAATGTAAGGCTGGTTAATGGCACTTAAAGTGATGCTAACCACTCTAGAATCACTTGTCAGTGCGTCAAGCGGCAACATTTTTTTTAATTACCCTTTGGAGACAAATGAATTCAAACTACACAGATGGCAGCCATGGAGCGGAGAGAACAGAGTAGCAGCTAGGGCAACAACCCCAACAACCCCAGAACCAGCCAGGTTGTCCATACAGACCCCCAGGAGAAGAGGTAGAGGATGTGCACCTTCAGTGAGGAGGAGAATGACATTTTCATTACCGAGGTGACAGAGCACCAACATCAGCTCTTTGTCACCTCAAAATTGCCATTAGGAAAGAAAGAGGTCACATGGCAGTCCATAGTGGCCATGATCAACAGCATGGCACAAGCCAAGAGGATAGTCAGTGACTGTAAAAAATGCTAGCAACACTCTAAGTGCAGGACAAAGGAGAAACTGGCCAATAACCCGAAGGCAGCCAGGCAGATCGGAGTAGGAAGCCTGGGCCACAGGAGTAGCTGGATGCCTTGGAAGAGCGGGTGGCAGGTGTTGTTCCAGTGGAGTTGGTGGCAGGAGTTCCGGGACAGGACACTGCAGCCCATGAGGAACAACAAGACCTACTGGGTAAGTTACATAAATGGTCAATGTAGGCAAAAAGGTCATGTTGTGCAGTGCAGCTACCTATGTCTCTGCGCTTCACTGCATACAGGGCAAAGGGCAGGAATCTGGATCAGGCACTGGTAAATATCACATAAGTGTAAGTCACATTGCCAAGTTAAATGTGGCAAATCTTAGCCCAGCTCTGTGATGTTTCTCCCTTCCATATGTGACGTGCAGCACTAGTCCATGTTCACTTTTATATAATGGCACTTGTAGTGGAATGTACAACATGACTCACCAGAACTACAAGTCCCAGAAAACAAAGCAAAAACATGGAATGGAACAACACAACCTGCATGGACGAATTAACCTTGCCCAACCTGACTGTTACAATACAGGCCACCTTGCACCATAAGTCCACTGTGTGTAACATGGGCCCATGCATACAAATCTGCACTGTAAAGGAATGGAATGGGCTTATCAGATGAGAAACTGCACCCCTGGGTTGGGGGGGGGCAGGTGTGGGGCATGTGAAGAATCAACACATAGGATCATTCCAAGAGTCTCATGTATTTTAAACTGCATGAAACCACATAGCACACAGCTGTCCCAACGTTCTGGGTGAGAGCACACAGGTGTCAGCTGCCATGGTAGGGACCTGCTGAACACATGTCATGATCTGCATCAGAATGGGTGTGGGGGCAAATGCAAGTGATGCATTCCAGAGGACCATGTGGGTTCATGCAAAAGATTGTCTGTGATCCTGGTGGGACCCTGGTAGTGCACTGCATTGGAGGCTCTGGCTGAGCACGTTGATCTGTCACTGTGTGTGAATGGGGAGACACCGCATAGCAAGGAGAGAAGGGAAATGTGCACTACAAGGTAGCCTGACCGAGATACATGCACTGCTGTGTCTGACAATGTCACACTTGTCTCATAGCTGGGAAGGGATGACAGAGAAGAGAGCTTGTGCAACTACATCCTACATGTGATTTGGCCCTGGGTGAAGATGTAGCAGGTGGCAGGAGAGACTTAGAAGGCAAATTGTCTCACCATAACACATATGTCAAGGTGGGAGAATGTGGAACAGGGATCTGTCGCAGTATAAGATGTACTACTTTGCCACCACAAAGGACAGGGGTCACCAATGGTTGGAGGCTGATATGGATGGGCCTAGTTGTTTGTCAGTCCATTGGATATGGTGATGAGAGTCAATGTATCATCTGGGTTACATCAGTGTGTGGCAGTAAGCTCAGTGCCTGGCAGACAATCAGGATTGCCAGAGGAGGCATATGCACCTACAAGTGAGGGGGCTTGAGTAAAATCATTTGTGAAATGCTGCAGAATTCCAACTCTGGCAAAGATGAAATGGGATGAGCGTCAGTGATAGCCAACTATGTGTGCAATTATATCACATGAGTAGACACAAATAGGAAACCTATTGTAAGTGCTTGCCCTCACACATTCATACAGTGTAGTAAGTTTGGAAGCTGTGTAGAGGTGCGCAGGATATGTGTGAAAAACTGAACACATGTCCACTTTGGTGGGAGATAAATATCAAAGAAGCACTGTCCTGAAGAAGGTGGGGTGTATGTATTAGAACCCCCAGAAATGCGTTGACACTAGGTTTTAACTGGATCCAATCAAGAAGAGAAACTGTGATGAATCAATTCATGTTCACCAGGACTCAGATTTGATGTTTGTCATTGGATCAGTGCATGCAATAGAATTGTATATGCTATGCATTAGGGTACTCACTGTTGTGAGTTAGTGTCTATTCTATTGCGTTGTTTGTGTTTTTATTTAAAGTGTGTGCTATTCTTTTTTGTTAAGGGGATTAGAAATTGGAATTGTCTGAAGGGATCTTTTTATACATTACCTGGATTTTATGTTCAAATAAAATATATAAGAACATAAAAGTTATTTTTACAAAAACAATTTTTCATTCAAGTCTATGATATAAAATCCCTTTCTTGGTGGTATATATGTATGACTAATGGACCAGATGTAGATGCAAGCGACCATGCAGTTCTGCAGCCCATGTGCCGGCAGCCTTCAACCTGAACAAATCTGTGCCATATCCTCCGATATGCCTGGGCAACATATGATAGGTGGAGTCAATGTTCCACACAAGCGACTACCTGGAGTGATTCAAGCAGCATGCAATAGAGTTGAAACATAGATGGACGGTGGCTAGCTATCCCCCTTCATGTGGGCCTGTTGAACATGTCTTCAATCTTGACACATGTAAATACCTGGAACCATGTAACAGGCTCCAAGTACTGAAATACAAGCAAAACCATGTGGCCCTATAAATACCCTAGTGGCTGCCCCTGAATGATAGTTTGGATTGTTACCATGATGAACATTACCTCAACCCACAGCCATTTGATGAGTGGGTGCATGAATGCCATAGTTCTCATATGTATGAGTGTCCTGTGCTATACCTTGCAAATCTTTTCCTAGAGTTAATCAAGTCTGACATTTTTTTATGGTGCCCAGTATGGGTAAGGCAAGCAGTAATTGGTGAGTGTAATAGCCTGTATGCTGACCACACAGTGCTGACATGCATGTGTTCTTGTACACATTGTCTTATCACGTCCAAATTGTTAGACCTGGCACCATTGGCATGGGTCTCCCCTGCATTATTTTGCCTTTGCTTCCAGTGTTTTTGCTGTGTGTTGGACTCCATTTTGCTGGTCTAGATTCTTGCAAGTGCAAGTGCTCCCTTTGTAAATTGTTGTTATGGATTAGTGATTCTATGATTGGCATATTTGATTTACTTGTCAGACCCTAGTATACTGCACTGTGTGTGCCCAGGGCATGTAAATCAAATGCTGCTAGTAGGATGCAGCACTGATTGTGCCACCCACAGAAGCAGCCTGTAAAATGTAACCCTGGCCTGCCATTTAGGAACCTGTGTGCATTCTGTGACTGCCATGTCGACTTGGCAAGTGCACACACTTGCCAGACCCTAAACGTTCCCTTGTCTACATATTAGTCACCCTAAGGTAGGCCCCAGGTACCCCTGTGGGCAGGGTGCATTGTAAGTGAAAGGTAGGACTTGCACTGATGTGTGTTGCATGTCCTGGTAGTGAAATACTTCACTATTGCAAGCCTACCTGTTCCCCTAGGACAGAAGGGGGTGTTTGTTTATAAGATCTTATAAACATAACTGGCCCTGAGAACAAGGTAGAAAAAAAACGTTTAGTATGCCTGAACTCGGAAGGTTAAAATGCATCTTTGAATGAGGGTGATATTTACATCTGTGTTTGAAAATACCACTTTCGGAAATTAGGCATTTTCTTGCCTAACTATTCAGTGTGCCTCTGCTAAGTTTGTGTATTGCATGTCTGGGTTTTGGATGACTGGGGCTGGAGAGGGGCAGTGGCTACAGAAGTCTGATGAGTTGGGGCTTGGCTGAAAGGACCTGGGATACATTTAGAGTAGGAGGAGGAGATTTCCTTTCACCTGAAAAGGCCTGGTCTGACTTCAACAATGCTGTCTCCACCTCCTGCCAGGAAGCTGCACCATTGAGGACAGAACTGGTTTTGGCTGGGTACAGACACTCTCTGCCTTCAGAGAACAAATGATTTAGTGGTATAAATATTGGGGCCCAGACCCCATAACTTTAAATCACTTCTAGGAATCAAGAATACAAGAAGAAGAGCCGGAGAAGCTGAGGAGGAATCCTGCCCCAGTGCTATTTGCTGTCTGCGTTTGGCCTGCAGTGGCTGCTTACTACTAAGGAAACGAGAAAAGGACTTTGCTGTTTGCTTTGTTACCTGCTTGAAAGGAGATCTCCAAGGGCTTGAAACTGAGCTTACCTCCTGTTCTGAAGTCTCAGGGGCACAAAGACTTCACCACCATCTCCCCTGAATTTCCTTATTGGGAATTCTAATCTGCAAAGAGGTGCCTGCTGCTGTACAGGACCTCTAGAGACTGTTTTCCGCTGGGAGCTGGAAAATCAATGCAACTTTGAAGAAGCGAAATGCGAAGAAACCGTTGCAGTGCCTGACGTGGCTCGAGAAATCGCTGCAAGCTGCATTGAGTGCCACAATCTCCAAAGTCCGAGATCACCTCACCGAGTCCGCAAGACCTGCTGTGCGGCTTCATGAGTTCAGTGCCGGATCATCGCATAGCACCAAGGCACCAAGTCTGTTGCATCATTGGGGTATGCAGTAAGAAACCGACGCATCACCTCCCCACACAGTAAGAAACGACGCATCACTTCCTCTTTGGTAAGGAATGGATGCATCACCTCCCCTGCGCTGCAGTAAGGAACCGAAACATCACCTCCCCTGAAGCAAGGAACCAACGCATCACCTTCCCTGCAGCCTGTTTTGTTTGTTTGAATGGCACATCTCTGGTACTTTGTGAGAAAAGTGTTGTTTCTGCAATTTTGCATAAACTGAACTATTTCTACCATCTGAAAGTCATATTTGTATTACTGTATTGTTGATTTTTGTCGTTTGGTCTTGTTTTGGTTTAGATAAAAATTACTTATTTTTCTAAACTAGTGTGGTGTCCATTTGTAGTGTTTTCACTGTATTACTGTATGTGTTCACAAATGCTTTACACACTGCCTCTGATATAAGCCTGTCTGCTTGTGCCAAGCTACCAAGGGGGTGAGCAGGGGTTATTTTAGAAGTGTATCCCCCTTACCCTAACTAGATGCAAGTTTCCCTATTTGAACAAAGGCACCTACCTCTACCAACTAGAGACCCCCATTTCTAACCAAAATATATTGTAATTTTATGCTCACACATTATTCATAGGACATTGGGCTTAGAAGAACATGAGTCAGGTCTTTAACAGCACTACCCTTTGTGGATTAGCGACGTGCCATATCTAGTTATACCCAATCTGTATGCACTGAGGTAGGCATCCTCACACCCTTTGTGGCCCTGACTCAGACTATGACCATATATTTTCAAGTGTATAACTTCACTAGCAATATGTAGTAGATTGCAGTTGACTCGTCCAAAGGCAGGTTCACATAGTCTTACTATCAAACAGCATCAAAAAGCAAAAGCATGTTGAACATTCTTCCTCCTTCTCACATTTCACTGATATGCAGCAATTTGAGGGATGCTTTGGTATCCGTGATGCAGTAAGACAGTTCACACAAATCAGGATACATGTGATCTATGAATTGTAGCAAAATACATGTTTGTCATGGGCAATCACACACTATCCTTACAAAGCACAGAAAACGTTCAGATGACACACACTGGTAGCATCAGGATCCCGGAATGTTGCCACCTCTCCTGCTGTGTATGTGTCAAGTCCACCTACAACACAAAGACATGGAACAATGCTCTGTAGTTTTAGGACAGTAACACTGTGCAAAAATGAAGCATAGTAAATTTACTTCACAAATGTCTATTAAAATCTGCACATTGGACATGTAGCATAAGACAAATTTGATATGGCCTGATAATGAACATAGGTATGCCATGTTGCAGTGTTTACAGGTAATACCAGGGGAATATCGTCTCAGCTGCACAGCGTGCTTACCAGGGGCCTCATTTACAATGTTGTTATGCAAGGCAGCACAGCAAGTCACTTTGCTGCACTAAGTCCCTTTGCTGTGCTGCCCTGAGTCAAAAGAAAATGGCATAAATGTCTGTCCTCTTCCACTGCACTGGCGCACTATTGGTTGCCTTTCGCAAGTGCAGGCACCATTGCACCAGGGTGCAAGGGCATCTGTATTGTACAAATGATTGTTTTTGTGTAGGAAGTGACCCCTTCATGTACAAAAACAATCAATAGAGGTGTGTTTCTCCCTCTATGTGTGCTGCACAATGCAACACACATAGAAAGAAGAAAAATCAAGAAGAAATAAAGATATTTCTTCTTGTTATGCCTCCCCTGGGAAAGCATAGGCTTATGATGCACTGCCAGGTTTAAAAGTTCTTGTAAATCTGGGAATGCATCAAAATCAATGAGTGTTGTGTGGGAACACCTACTGCACTGCCCATGGAATACCTCTTTGATGCGGAGTAAGGCAACGCAACAACGTGCGCTGCTTTGCCTTACTCCATTGAGAAGAGGCAATGAAAAGTTGTGCAATGTGGCTTTGCGTGGCCTCCTAGATATGGGTCTGAACTCTGTGCCGCCAGTGTGTCAAAAAAAAGTAATGCACTGGTGACGCAATGGGCTTGTAAATAAGTCCTCAAGTTCCAATGCATCACACATTGCGATAGATGGTCCAAGTTTGCCTGCTTCTGCTGGCTAAGAGAACCCAATGAATGGACAGTCCACACTCTGCAGAATAACTACTTCACTGGCACATTCTCACTGCAATACACGTTCCTTACTATGCTACATACATCTGACAGTAGCCATGCTTGTTATTTGGCTTCACTTCAATTATTAAATGTCACTACTGCACAGTAAATTAACATTGACCATTATTGCCCTGTACACGCTCATTAAGTAATATTAAACGTTTGCAAAGTAACATGTATGCAAAATTATTAAGAGTACAAAAACACCCTGTCCAACCTGTGACATGATTACATGTGAGTGTGCTCCACTGCAACTTCCATGGAAGGTGGGCCACACAGTTCAGACTCAGTAATAACCTGGTAGGCCAGGTGACAACACTTCATTTACAGTGTTTGGTGGGTCCCCAAGCACCTTTGTGCCTCACGTGTACTGCATGATCTGTTTGGGCTAGTGATAGGCCACAGTGAACGTTGCTCTGTGTCATGCTGTTACAGAGTTAGCCTGTAGAATGCCATACTAACCCCTGACACTCGAGTCATAACATCACCAACAGATTTTGGTCCAGGAGACACATCTACAAGCTCTTGGTATCTCTGTACTGACCAAGAGACACACCAACGAGTGTGCCGAGATCATCAATTAGATAAGCCTCCCTGCTGATGCCATCTGCCCATCTGTGCTTTATTTGATGGATGGTTCGGCCCACATCAAAGACACGTTTCAAATGTACCTGCACCTCCGTCCAACGCTCCTTATTCTGGTGGGTAGGGCACCCCTGGCTTACCCTACTCCTGTGGCTATCATATGAGGCAAGTAGTGGCTAATCGCCACAGGAGGCCCCAAATTCATCCTTTGACAGATTACGGACCTGCTTGTCCCCGACATATCCCTCACACAAAAAAAACGCTTTAACAAAAAAAATCTAAACCTAGAAATACCACCACCTGTAACACTATAAACAACATATTTGAAGAAACACCCAACAATACACTACACAAAACAACACCAAATACAATCACAAGACAAATATGACAGTAGTGGGACACAACATGGACATCACAGACACCAAGAAGACCAAGAAATAGCACAAAACTCTCCAGCCATGAACAAACACCTCCAAGAGCCAGCACAGACAAAAAGACTATAAGGGAAAGTGAAAGTAACTTCACACTTTCTCGTTTCCAGCATGGCAGAGCCAGTGCTTTATTTCCTGGGTGGATGCGTTACATTTTCCAAAAATGTATTGGTTTTTGGACCCATCTCTGCCAAATTTGGCAATTTGTGATTTACGCACAACACATGGCAATGCACACTGTTTTATTTTTGCTGAATTGCCGTGGATGTGTGTCTTCTGGATGATGCAATGGGTGCAATCAGTCACACATTAGGTTAATGTGTCTGTTGAAATTGATTCAATTGGACAAATGTGTGTTTTACAGTGTTGTTGTTAGACCTAGCTTTTTTGGCATGTTTCCCCTGTCTTTTTGCTTTCTGACCTCCTGGTCTTGATTCGGTTTTTGCTGGTTTAGGGCCAGATGTAGGTGTCAAAATACGGGTCGGAATCGGCCGAAAATACCTATTTTCGGCCGTTTCCGACCGGTATTTTGACATTGGTATGTAGGGGCACTGAAAACATACAGATTCGGTAATTTTACCGAATCGGTAATTTTACCAAATCGGTAAAATTACCGATCGGTAAAATTACCGAATCTGTATTTTCCTATGTAGGTAGCACTTCTAACAGTGCTACAGGGCCTTTAAATTCGTTATTTACCATGTAATACAATTGCATGGTAAATAACGAATTCTTGTGTACATGCACATCTGTGCATGTACACCTGTGCCATGTGGCACACAGACATGGTGTACAAGCCAGTTACAGGGGTGCAACAGGGTGTCAAAGTGACACCCTGTCCCCCTTGTAAATTCGGTATTTTTACCGATTCGGTAATTACCGAATCGGTAACTGCCATTGAATCCTATGGGCTTCAAGGCCCATAGGAATCAATGGCAAATAATGATTCTGTAATTACAGAATCGGTTAATACCGAATCATACAGATTCGGTATTTGTTACCGAATTTCTACCTACATTTGAATTACCGATTCATGAATACCGAATCGGTAAAATTCGGTATTTATGAATCTGTAATTCACATTTACCTACATCTAGGCCTTAGTCTCTCTGCATACTTTCTCACTGCTGATCAGTGTTAAAGTGCAAGTGCTCCTATGATAAATTATGTTTATGGATTGGTGTTTCCATGTTTGGCTTATTTGATTTACTGTTAAGTCCCTACATGGTGTGTGCCCTGGGTCTGTAAATCAAATGTTGCTAGTGGGCCTGCAGCACTGGTTGTGACACTCACACAAGCAGCCCTTCAATGGGTTCTCAGACCTGCCACTGGAGTGTCTGCATGGAGTTGTGACTGCCATTTCAACCTGGTAAGTGCACCTAGTTGCCAGGGCCCACACCTTTCCTTTTCTTCTATGTGACGTACCCCACAGGTAGGCCCAAGGTACCGCCTCGGACAGGGAGCAGTGTATGTGAAAGGTAGGACATGTACTGGTGTATTTGACATGTCCTGATAGTGAAATATAGTGTAATTTATTTTTCGCTATTGAAAGGCTATTTGTCCCAAAGGATAGAATGGGAGATACTTTGTAACATCTTACAAGTATAACTTTCCATTGGTACAAGTTAGGAGAATGGACTTTAGTATGCCAGAACTTTAAAAATACTTCTTTCAGTAAAGATGGTTTTTAAATTGTTTGTTTCAAAATTCCACTTTTGGAAAGTAGATATGTTCTTGCTTAACCATCCTGTGTGCCTCTGCTGGGTTGTGGATTGACTCTCTGGCTTTGGAGTGACAGGGAGTGGGGATCTGTATTCACTGTAGAAAGCCACTGGAGCGGTTAAGGTGTATCCAGCCTTTCCTGGACGAGTCAGGGCTGGGCTGAATAGACCTGGGCCTCATTTAGAGTAGTGGGTGGAGATATCCTTGCACCTGAATAGGCCTGATCTGCCCTTCACAATGCTGTCTTAACCTCCTGCCAGGAAGCTGGACCAGAGAGGACAGAACTGGTTTGGACTAAGCACAGAGACTCTCTGCCACAAAGAGAACAAAGGGAAATGTGGTATAAATATTGGGGCCCAGACCCCAGAACTTTAGAACTCTTTTGGACTGAAACTGCCAAGAAGAAGAGCTGGAGAGGAGCTGCGAGGAGGAACTACAACGTTGCTGTGTGCTTTGGTGTGTTGGGTGGCAGTGGATGCTTCTGTCTTGAACAGAGAAAGGACTGGACTGAAATTTCTGCAACTTCTTTGTTTGAGTTTCTCTAAGGGCTTGAGGTAGATCTTGCCCCCTATTCGCGATGTCTCAGGAACAGCACAGACTTCAAGTTCATCTGCTACCAGCACTGGGAACTGTGTGTTTTGTGCTGCAGCAGACTAAGACCTTTAACAACAGCGCTGCTGGCTCCGTGTCCTGAAGGCACTGCAGAGGGCACCACCACACTTCGCACTGCAACCCTGGTCTCACTGATGATGATGCCTGATACCACCACTGAGCCGCTGTTTGCACTGCAACCTGTGTGCACCTCCTTGCTTTACGCTGCCGCCTTGGTATCCCTGATGACGATACTCCATGCCGACATCAACACCACTGCTTACACCGTGGTTCGTGACACCACTCGTAAGTTACACGACGCACCTCCCTCTTCCTGCGCCACAGCCTTGGCCTACCAACACCATTGCCATTGACTCCAGTTCATCAGCTGATGACAATGCTTTTGCACCAAAGACGCCGCTGCTTGCACGCAACCTGTCAGCACCGGATGACTTTGCACCACATCACTTTGCACCGCAGCCCTGGTCTCACCAACGCCCAGGGATCTGTGATTTGCCTGTAAATTTCTGAGCTGACATACTAAGACTTGGAATGTGTTGCATGTTTATGTTAACTGCACATATGTGTATCTAATTGCATTAATGGTGTGGAGACTGGGGCACGCAATATATCAATATGAAATGGATTGAAATATTGTGTGCTATTGAGAGGTTAACATTATATTCATGCCTTTCTGTTTGTATCATGCTTTGGTGAAAGTGGATAACTGTGCTGTGATTACTTATTAAGAAGTATATAGGTGGTGTATGCAAATGTCCTACAAATTGCAAGATACGATAATGTGCAAACTTTGTTGACTTACTATAGCCTTATGGGTAATTTGCTTAAGACATTGCTGATAGTCTTCTTGCTTGCTTGCATTATGACAATGTGAAAGTGGCAGGAAAGCACTGTTTTTATGTACTACAGTGAAGTCATGTCTTTTCCCCCTTTGTCAGTGCAGGAGTGTTTTCCGGTTTCCACATGGAATGAGGTAGAAATTAGGATTAATAAATCAATGACGCCATGTTATGCCTGCTCTGGAGAGTCATAAGCTGTTGGCACTGCACCAGGTTTACATCATTAATTAAATCTGAGTCAGGGTAAATATTCATTGGTGTTGTATGGGAATACCCACTGTGAGAACCCTGGAATGCCCCCATGCCGCAGACTAAACCAACATGTCACAATCCCACTCACCTGAAAATCAGGAACTGCGTAAACTGAGAAATTCCCCCCTCTCACCTCCAGACCAACCCTCCACACTGACTACAGCAGAATGGGCGATTGAACCCAAGGGGAAAGGGAAATTAGTATACCCCACAGTTTTTGGGGAAATGGTGAATGGTTGAGCATCCCGAAGTTCTCTGTTGGGGATGGGGACAGAAGACAGTGTCTGCCTCGTTGGTGTCTTGGGGTCGCTGGAGAGGGCCACTGTCTGGAAGACACAAAATAAGCAGATTAGAGAAGGAAACAAGAAGGAGGTATACACACAACAGGTGGAGAGAACCTACCCTACTGTTTTAGAAAGGACAAAAAGTTGTATGCACTCACCAAAAATCAAGATATAAAGATCCCCGTTAGAATTGTCCTTGAGCAGGGTACATTCCAGTGAAGGAGAAGGAGTCCTAAAAGTCCATTAGGACAGGGCACTGAAAAGCAATTTATAAAGCCAAGAAAGGAATCACTTCTGTGGATATTATGGTAATGTTGTGATGCAGTACAGGTGTGACTGTACTTCATTGAACCAGAAACAAAGAGGAACCACTTCAGCGGTATGTACTATAAAACGGCACAGTGGCCTGGTGAGAAGTCGGTAAATTAATGATAAACAAAAAGGAACCCCTCCTGTGATCCTTTTTAGGTGTTGCAACGAAGGTCGAGCCCTGTGTAGGTAATAAATAGAGTAACCGCTCCTGCGGTCCTTCTTGCCTGAGTTGCGGTTCAGGCGGCAACAACCGGGCACCGTCGGGGAGATATGCCAAGGAACCGCTCCTGCAGTCCTCAACAGGCTTTGTGGTGTTTGCGGTGCACTAGGACGGGAGAAATAATAAAGAACCGCTCCTGCGGTCTTTGTTCCCACGTTGCGGTGCTTGTCGCGGGGCCCGGGCACCGTGCAATCCAGGGAAAAAAAGGAAACCGCTCCTGCGGTCCTTGGCGTTGGCTCCATGTACCTCACCACCTGCATACATTTCCACAAACCTACCACATAACACCTCTCAGCTGGACCCTTACTCATACCTATCCCCCACATATGCAGAACCACATCCCGCAGTCATGCCTTATCCTACCATGCTCTTAAGGACTGGAATGATCTTCCCTGCACATCTGAGTCTCCTCCTCAGTTCTTGAATTCTGCAAGAAACTGTAAACTTGACTCTGCACCTAGCCCTAACCCTCTCTTGGCCCATACATTTCCTGCTTCACCGCAGGGATACACTTGTGTGTGAGTTGTGGGATATATAATTACACACAATAAACCACAATTCATAGTTAAGGTTACTCAAAGTCCCAGACTACATGTTACTGGCTAAGTAATAGCTGGCATGGACATACATCATGTTCTCTTCATGGCTCCTGTGACATGATGTACACTGCACACTGAACCCCGTTGCATGGCTGTTGGCAAAACTTGCTAGTTTTGGGGCTGGGGTTAGGAAAGTGGGCACTAACCTGGTAGTATTTTTATTGTTGCCGAAATATCAATCTGGCATATTCAAGTTACTGCCTTAGCCCACAGTCTCCTCGATGGCCTCCACTGTCATGTGTGATGGCTCTGTGGATGGTCCCGCTCCATTGCCAGCTGCTTCCTTCTTTTTACTGACTACCTTTTAATTGGTCCAGGAATGCAGATGGCACCAACTTTGCGTATTTCCTAATGCCTCTCATGGTGACTTCTACAGCATTGATGCACTCCTGTATTCTCATTCTCATTAACCTCTTATAGCTTCAGCCTGTCAGTGACTCCTTTCTGATGAGTTGGTCATTATTCGTCACACACTCCTCCCCCAACATCTATAACTCCTGATCACTGTGCTTTTGCTTTCTATTTCCTCCTGCCTCTTCTCTTTCTGCCTTACAGCTTGCCATTTCCAATGTCTAACACTGTTCTCCTCGTGAGATCTTCTGTCATGGAACCTCCTCTGTCGCCCAGTGTGGAAGGTTTGGTCTGCTCCCTCCTTGTCATGACATCAGGGAAGGTCGCTTACCGGAGCTCTCAGCACGTCGTGAGGGAAACGGCACCAGTTCCTTGACAGCTCCTCACCGCTCGTCGATCCACCTTGCGCCGTGAGGGCAACGGCTGTAGTCCCGGCCAGCGGACTACGGACTACACTACCCAGCAACCCCGGGGAGGTCGCAGTCCCGTGATGCTCCCAATGGGCCCGGAGGTGCCAGAAGATCTCTGAACGCCTCCCGTCCCGCGGGACGAGCGCTGGCAGTGCCGGGCAAAGCCTGGGCAAAGGGCGGGCCGTCTGTGGCCGTCCGGGGCAGGACGAGGCTGGGCTGGGCCATTGACCCTGGTTTTATGGTTTCATGAACATTGTAGCTGAGCTCTATCACCCTCGATAAAGTGAGATTTTGTTTTTCTCTTTTTTAATTATCTCATGTATGTCAGTTTTAATGTTTGAATTATAAGGACATAGGTCAAGGAGCCAAAATAAGCCCTTCACTACTACTGTAGTTTGGTCGTTATGCTGGTATCTGTTCCCATAATTGAAACTCATTAAGAAATAATTGCCAGTACCAATAATGTCGAAAGCTAAAGGTGTTAAAACACCCCCTGCATTAGCCACGTTAGACAACTATCTTGTGAAGGTTGCGAATAAAATTAATAGTGAACGACGTAAATCGCTAGGCAAGGGGGCCAACTCTATCTCACCGCCTACATTGCCTATTTTACTGTTCGTTTCCCCACCGGATGATAGTTGTGATCCTGATCAACCTGACTTATTAAACATGGAAGATCCAGCCCTTCCATTTATAGAACCAGCCCTTAATCAGGATAAACCAGGTGTTTCTTATGATTCTCCAGCTCAGCGCTCTCCGGCCCCGAAAACACAGAGAGTACTGAGATCACGTAAGAACACACAAATTAAACGGGGCGGGGGGCCGTAACAATAAAAGAGCAGAATCGCCACCCATTAGTGTTGGAAGCATTACCGAGACAATAGTTAACAATGCCACAGTTAAAATAGACACGGAGCAATTAGATCTCTTGATTGGCATTATAGATACAAAAATTGCAAAGTTAGTTGAACCTCTAATGGCCAAACTTGACCTGATTTCGGCAGAAGTAGTGAGATTAGGAGGCCTCCTGGGACCCCGCACTGATATAACTGAACGTGATAAAGCTACTGAAAAGGGACCTGGGGTTAATAACGAGGCCTCTAAGTTTCCCAATGGGGGATCTCGTACGGTAGAACTAGCAGTACCTGCAGTCCCGGAAACGGTACTTAAAAACCCATTGCCCGCAACAGGTTCAGAGAGAAAGATAGAAAGAGCAGAAGTGAAGAATAGTTGCTTGGTTAACTCACAACCAGATTTACCACCGGAATGTGCACCGTTCGTGGCAGTCCTAACTAATGTTCCACCTGTAAGAGAGACTGGCCAGAATCCCATGATTCCCTGAAGAATAAAACTGTGTCGTGGCTTAACCGAGAGTGTGGGTTTCCAGTGGCTTTATCACATCAGATTTTAACTACTAGAAGAGCCACCTGGATAGGTAGATCTCATAAAAATATTATTGGCGACTGTGTCATTATTAATTTTACAAATCCACATCTTGCCAACACTGTATTGTTAAGAGCCACCTCTTTACCCCATAACGACCAGGGTATTACACTTCGACCACTGGGATACTTTTACAGGCATTTAACCAAGCAGCCCTTTAACGATTCTTTCAGGGCCAGAGGTAACAGCACTGATGGGTCCATTGGCTGTGGGGTTGCCACATCCAACCGCTATCAACCCCTGAGTGGTTTAGACTCAAATGATTGACTCGAACCTGGCCGGGCCCATTCTCCATCTGCTGTAGAAGCCTGTTTACCGGTTGTGGGGGCGGAGGCCGGAGTAGCAAGAAACTCAGTGAGTGCATGTGGGGGTGGCAATTCTAACATTACCGACATTTTGGGGGTTGTACAAGGCGGCTGCAGTGATGGCATGGCGGTAGCTAAGGTCCCTCGTCTTGGAACCAGGTTCCTTAGCTGGAACATTGCCGGGTTAAATAGTAAGGCCAATGACGCTAAGTGGAGGGATTGTCTTACTGATTGTGACATCATCGGGCTCCAGGAAACGTGGGACACAAAAAATACCTTTCTTTTGGATGGGTATGCAGCTTTTTGGTCGCCTGCAGTTGCTTCCCCTATGGGGAGGGCGAAGGGTGGACTTTTAACCCTTATTTCGCTAAAACTTGAGGGCACTTACACCAAAGTGGAGACAGGTTCACCATACTGCTTGGCTGTGGAAATTTTAACCAACACCTTCGGTAACTGGCTCATTGTTAACTTTTATAACTCCTTTGATAAGGCCTTTTTTTAATGAATATCTAGTCAGTCTATATGATTTCTTAGAATTGTATAATGTCAACAGCACAAATTGTTATTCGGTTATAGTGCTTGGAGATTTTAATGTTCACAGTTGCAATGGTAATTGTTATGTCTGGGATTGTTTAGGACCAGCTAACCAAGATAACATGCACTTTGAGCATTCCCCGCAGGGATTGTTTTTAAAAGAATTGGTGGCTGGAAACGATCTGATCTACCCTACCCAATTTAGAGGGGACGTTCCAACTTTTAAAGGCAAAGGTTCTGGGTCCATTATTGATTACATCTTTGTCAGCCTAAATGTGGCAAATAGGGTTTGTCAGTATAATGTTTCCTGGACCTCATATGGCGATCATAACCCTGTAAGACTGATCTTGATGGATGACTTAAAGAAAAAAGATAAAACTAACTTGACAGCTGGAATGTTAGATTTAAGACCCACCGATCAAGCTCGACGTCTGAAGTGGTGTCGGGTGGTGCCTAGGGATTTTGTGGACAATTTGCTGGCAAAGGTTGGGCAAGATATGTCAACCTGCTTAACAGATGGTATAGTCGGTGAAGAAGTCCTTATGGCCTACAAGAGAATTTGTACCCAGATCGATAATGATCTCAAAAAAGTAGTTAAGGGGCCATCCTCGAATGGGGAGAAATGATTTGATAACAATTGTTCAATAGCACATCGTAATTTGATGGTAGCGTTGAAATCCAACCCCCCTGATAAAGCGGAAGTAGCTGTCCTTAGGAACTCATACAAATTGCCACAAAAAAAGCAGAAAAATGAAATTAGGGAGGAGGCCTGGAATGAGCTTTTATCCATTGACGTAATTAAAAATAGCGCCAAATTTTGGTCCGTGGTTAATAAGCCTTTTTTCCAGAACAATAGCAACAGTGAGCTTGACTGTGGCATTCAGGAACAAGAATGGTTCAGTCATTATAAACATGTCTATGATGGGGAAGGGATGCCGGCAGGTCCAGTCCTAAATACTGAAAATTATATACTGTCATTTAGTAGCGCAAGCTATAATGCAAATGACGAGTAATAAGGCTCCGGGACCAGATGGAGTCCCGGCAGACCTTTTTAAAGCAGATGTAAAGACCTGGGCAAAGATATTGTATAATGTCTTTGTCAACGCTTGTCATTTGGGCCTGCCTCCTACATGGGCAAGATCTGTCATCATACCAATATATAAGAAAGGGAATAGAGGTGACCCGAGTTGCTATCGCCCAATATCCTTAATTGACTCCTCAGTAAAAGTACTTGGCAGGGCGGTTTTAAGCCAACTGACTAGTTGGCTTGAGGATACGGGAACGCTTTCTGTAGCCCAGTACGGCTTCAGAAAAGGGATGGGCACAATAGATCAATGCCTAAACTTGCAACTATTGATAGGCAAATATACGGTGGCAAAGAAGGGAGCACTATTTTTGGCCTTCACGGACATGTCCTCGGCCTTTGACCGAGTAAACAGGTCAAAGCTGTGGTCCAATCTTTTAACCCTAGGCGTAGACAAAAACATTGTCTATTTTTTAGCGGACCTGCATAGGGATTTATCTGCAACGGTGAGGTATGACCAGCGGGGTAATTGTACGGAAGGTATTCCCATTTCAAATGGAGTCAGGCAGGGGTGCATTTTGGCGCCCCTGCTCTTCACATTATATATCAACAACTTAGATACTACCCTAACTGCCTCCTGTAAAGATATCCCCTGTGCAGGGAAACGCTTGATTCCCGCACTTTTATATGCGGATGACGCCGCCCTCTTAGTGAGAACGGCAGTGGGACTACAGTTATTGCTAGACTCTTTTTCGTCCTTTATGAAGTCACTAGACTTAAGTGTAAACTTCTCTAAATCACATATAATGGCCATTGGTCAGAAATCCCTAAAGGTCAAAACCCTTTATTGTGAGGGACATTTACTAACCAGGGTCTCGTCGTTCCCATATCTAGGAGTACTATTTGACGACCAAGGATCCTGGGGAACCCAAATTACAGCGAAAACAACTGTTCTGATCAGAGCCACATCTACTGTGTTGGGTTTCGCCAGGAAGTTAGGAGCCAGGTCAATGAGGGCCCTAATTCAAATATACAGAGCAAAGTGTATATCACTAGCTATGTATGGGGCCGATCTGTGGGGCATTAAAAACACGAAGGCTATACAGATTGTCGAAGACAGGTTTCTAAAGAACCTTCTAACTGTCCCTAAAACAACAGCCAATTACATTGTCCATCAGGAATGTGGAATTGGCTTTGTTGAAGACGCAATTGCCGTGGCACCCCTACAGAAATAGATAGCTACTTGGCTAAACCCTGATTTAGTTTTAAATCATGATATCTTGAAAGATTGCATGTTACTCGATCGTGGGTTGTCTATACCTTGGCTCAATTATGTCCAGAAGCTATCAGTTAAGCTAGGTAGACCAGAATTATATAACTCCCCAGAAACTTTAGAGAAGGGAGATATAAAATGGTCCAAGGAAACATACCTATGTTTAGCTACCACGGACAAGGAAAAGAGAGAGAGCCGGTAAAGGTGACAGTGAGGGCCCACCAGCTATGCAAAACAACACTATCCATGGAACCATATTTAGGCTATGTCACAAATAACAACCACCGTTTCTTATTGATCCGATTCAGACTTAATCAATTTCATTTTCTTCTTGGTGAACAGAAGGGTTGGAAGAAGGTAGATGACCTTGGGCCCTGTACCTGCGATAGTTTTTCTGGACAGGATATCATACACTTCTTATTTTTCTGTGAGCATCTTACTGTCATTAGGAAACGTTTTATCTTTCCAATTTAAAAAAAAAAGGTTTTATGCAAGTGAGACCTGCCCTTCTCTATTTGCAAATGTTGACAGATGTAAGGGAAACTTTTAACATTGCTAATTTTCTATCTGCAGCTGTGAGAACCCTGAGGAAAATAACCTAATATTTTATAATTACGTATACTTTTTATTATTGTGTTAAAATGAAATTAGTTTGCACTATTTTTATCTACTGATTTTATATGTATTTATGGGCTTTGATTGTGTTTTATATACTAGGGATTTACAGTTGCTGATATAATCTGTTTTTAGAATGCTTTTATGGTTTGCACATAAACCGAATAAAGATATTTGACTGACTGACTGACTGACTGACATCAGTCAGTGACATTGAGACACCCAAATCTTAGTTTGCGATTGACTCCTATTTAAAGATTGGAAAATCAGTAAACTGAAATTGTGAACCCTAAGAAAACTTTATTTGGGACAGAAGCTGTTACCAACATTTGGATTTCTGATTCTGTAACTGCGGTTTATTTTTTGCAGTTTCCGAATCACCATCACAAATGTTAGCAAATCAGACTCTAAATATATAAATATTTAAAACCATAGATAAATACTGATTTTTGCCTGCGCGTTGCATGGCAAAAAAGTGATAATGGATGAAGAAATTAGTGAAGTGAGTTATGAGACATGTTCAGTTCCAACTACACACTACATTATTTACTGCACATTCACAGTGCATTCATCCCGTGGAGTCAATAATCCGCCCACCCTGTCACATGCAGAAAACAACTTCTCAGTTTTATATTAACTACTAATTAAAAAACGAAACATAGCTGTAAAGCCAGCAGGGCATTGCACAAATCAGTGAATTGAAATGGACTAATGAAAGCGAAGCAAATACATTTATTACCAAGACAAACTATGTGAAGGTTTGAACAGAGCGTTGCTGGATGCATAACATGATGTCCTTGACTTTCCATTAGTGTGGGAATGGCTTCTACACAGACAGCTTCAAGAAGAAGAAACATTCTAAACAAAACTGATGTATTTAGGCATGAAGGCATCGTAGGCATAAGAAGTGTCCCTCTTCCCTCTCAATTTGTGCACAGCATGTGCATAGGGCAAGGGAACATTGCCTTCAAACACGGCATTTAATTGTAATGTAAAAATAAGGATATCTATTTCTTAAATTATGTGTTCTCATTTGATTCATTTACAAATAATCATCCAGAAAATCACCTTAGATATTGGTTTAAAAAGTACATTGTCGAAATATTAGAAAACACTTCTATATCGCACATAATTAAATGGAACACATGTTACAAGTATTAAAAGGTTGCTACCCTCCGTCTCTATAATACTCTATGGCAGTGGGAATAGCATTGTATCACCCATCATGAAGGGAGTGTCTGGATCCTCTTTTATAGCTTTATATACGACCTTACTTTATTTTGTGCAGGGCAACTGTAGGTTTACTCTGCTTTTCATCCTTTTAGTATTTATTAATCCTCCTTGCTATATTCATCTCACATAAATGCCATTTCATGAAACATGCTTACATGATTTGATAGGCCTGTAGGCAGGTGGCAGTTTTATATATATATATATTGATTTAACTTTTTATTTTTTATCACTGGGCATTTGTTTACCTGGAGACTGAAAACTATTACCTGCAGTTTCCCCACGCAACATATATTGTTTGTATGTGATTGGTAGGTATTATAAATGTAATTGGAACACTGATTACATTATGATAGACGTCTCTCTGCCATAGTGAGATAAATGACATATGTGAGTAATTACAAGTCCTTAAAGTGTTTTGTTTCTGATAAATATGGTAGAATTATTATAATACAGTGACACATGTTAACGATCTTCTTAGAGAATGATACTAACATGTACCAATGTATTGTTCCGACACACTTCCAGAACAAATAATTAAGAGAATGCCAGAGACTGATTCTAAAAGATTCTATTAGGAGTTTACAGTTCTTAGCTGCCCCTCACCTAGTTGAGAGATATGATAATAACGTTTTTTGTTTGTATAAGGTGGCCCACCACCACTCATTGTTGTTCCAGCTTTGAACTTGTTGCGCTTTCCCGCATTGTAAATTTCCATTTTCTCTTTCTTCTATGATATACAAAAATAATGAGAGATTTGGGAGACTGAACATTCTACATAGTACTTTTATTAATGTTACTGTGAGGTGTTTTCTACTATTTTTTAGGAGCGCATTGTTCCTAATGATGCTGTACATAGACCATTTTGAGGCATTCTTTACCCACTTACCAAATTGATAGTGGAATATTTGCTAACAGCTAATGTTTACAAAAGTGAAGGTTATTATGTGGTCTGCTTTGGGTTTTTATTTTTTTATTTTTTATTTCTTTGTTATGCCCAGTACCTTAACTTCCTAGAACAGTGAGTTAGAGTTCACACCTTTGTAATCATCTAGTTCAAGATGCTCTGGATCCGAACCAATCTCCAGCCCTCTGGACTGCAAGGTTCAAGGTTAGAGTATTGGAGAAAAAGTTTTTTGTCTCACACAGTGAAAGATCAATTGCTCACAGACCACATATGAATAAAGTATGCACGTTAATAATCTTCCACATACATAAATCATAATGTTAAAACTGTAACAGAGGTGCTTGAATGCTGCTACAAGACTGACATACCATGCCACATTATCCTTTGATAGACAATAACACCTCACAAAACAAATTAGATAGTAAGGCACTGAGCTGGTGTCAAAAGAAAGTTGTACACACAACAAAAACACAACCAAAACTGAGTATGACAAACTCAATTCATAAAATGCACACCTACATTTACTTCATTAGGTCTAATGACAGAACAGGCTTAAGGATACTATAGCACACCAATGAAGAATTGACAGACCCATTTGACGCCAAATCTGGCGGATTGTCACACCACAGCTTAGGTAGTCCTACAGCAGAGGGTGGGTTGTAGTAATGCCAAAGTTAAAATAAGGCCCATAGTAATCATCACAAATCTAAAAATATAATCTATCTTAAAAAGGAGTTATTCTTAAAAAATCCACATAAAGTACAATAAATGCTTTCAAAACCCAAAGAACTGTTTTAAAAAAAAATACTCCAGGAAAAGCAACAATTTAAAAAATATATATATATTTACAAATGTGTGAATATTAAAGATGCCTAACTATTTTCCTGTATGAAAATTGAAACATGTCATTCATCATCAAATCTATTTCAAAAGAAGAGTGAAGGTACATGAAATAATAAAAAACATAAGGGAATATGTATGAAAACATTGATTTGCGAGTCACTAATAGGGTTTTTTGCGAATTGCTATTAAGGACTCACAAAATGCAATGTATGTAGTAATCGCAATAATAAGTGTGATTCCTACATATTCCTTAATTACAACTCGCAAATTGTGAATCGCAATTAAGGAATACCTTCTCATTCATTCCTATGGGCCTAGATGCCCATAGGAATGAATGGGAAGACATTCGCAATTTGCGAGTAACCATTAGGTACTCGCAAATTGCGAATGTAATTTCAAGGGTGCAAGGGTGTCAAAAGGACACCCTGTTGCAACCCTGAAATATGTATGTGTGCAGATGTGGCACACATACATGCACTAAGGAAATGTATGTGCGCCACTTGGCACTTTGAAAAATGCAGAAAAAGTGAATTTTTCAAAGAAATCGCTAATTACCTCCAACCTGAAGTTGGTGGTAATTTATGATTTCTTAAGCCAAAATCGCACAACTTGGGTGCTTCCTACATTGCATTTAAGGAATCGCCATTTGCAATTCCTTACATGCATTCGCAAAATAAGGAATTGCAATGTTTGCGATTCTTTATTTTGCAAGGGCCTTTTGTGATGATACACCCCAAAAGGCTTTTTCCCGTTCGAAAATAGGCCTATTCTGAGAATCGGCCCATTTGCGAACGGGAAATGGGCTTGATACATATGCCCCTTATATTCCTACTCACGAAACAAAATGCTTGAAAAATAAACTTAAATAGACCTATTTATAATCAACAGACCAAAATCATAGTAAAATCTTATCCAAAAATATTTCAACACTTGAGGGAAAGTCTCAATGTACATACAATAAAGAAACTAATAAAGTACTTACATCAACTAATGAACCTCCCACATCCTGGTAATAACAAATAAATATAGCAAAGTAAGTCACCTTACCTAACATGTAGATGTTGATCCATGAAGCCTTATTTTGATCTGATTGGCTAAATTGTAAAATTGTTTAGTATTTACTGAAATACATAAAAAATCAATATATCTTTTTTAACAGTGTAACAATTAGTATAATTTATTATTAAATGTCAAACACCTTATTTAAATAAATACTGTCAAGACATGTTGATGTTGGGGGTTTGGTCAGCCACCCCTGTGGGGTTACACCATTACATTTATATATTTTCCATTTTCTGTACAGATCCTGGTGAGACTAACTTCGCCACTCTGCTTAAGGTTCCATTACCACGGATACTTTGACGAAAAATATTGCTTAGAAGTGCCCTTAGTTGCTCGTCTGGTGGGTATTCTGACCATATAATTGTGTTCTTTACTTGAGTGTCCATTTATTATAAAATCTCTATCCCTTCTTCTGGTAGGTGATGGACCTTAGGTATTCTCAACACATATGCAATTTTTGGTTTCTATATAATCGTGTGTATTTTGGCACTTACATTTTGTGGTTTACAATATAGAAACAGGTCTTTGTTTTTTCCTATATGTATACTTTGTCTAGTTTCTTACTTATCTTTTTCTATTTTCTGTCTTCCTTCTCCTTTCGCCCTCTTTCTTTCACCCACACTCTTCCTTTTTATTTGTTTTAAATATTTGTTGTCTATTTGGATGCCTTTAATGGCTATGGATGTTAAATCATGTATACCTTTGATAAAGAAAGGAGTATGTTCAATATAAATGTCTTGGTGACCTAATGACCATGTATATATTTGTAAAATGTCTTTATCTATTTATGGTTTAAATCTCTTTATTGATATTACAACAAACAAAAAAGAGAAGGTAGGCACTCTGCTCCGTTAATAGTACATACAAGTGACCCTCAGGTCGCAATTGGTGGCATTACTGAAGTAAACAGCATGGAGCGGGCCCTCACACAAAAAATGAGAAAACATCCAGGATGAAGAACTCTTACCCCCCTCCCGCCCGCTCCCATCCACCCCTCCCCCATCCACCAGAAACAAAAAAAGGGGGGAAAATACAGAAAGCAATGATCGGTCCTCAGCTTCGAGTTTGGCGTGTTTTGCGGGGTTTCGCTTCTGGGAGTTGCGTATCTGTGAGACGAAGGAGTCGTAGATACTGGGGACAAGTTAGTTCCCGAAATTCTGACCTCAATAGTGTGAGAAAGGTTCACCACAGCTCAAGGAATTCAGCCCCTCTACCTGCCAATGTCAGGGTAAGTTTCTCCATTCCCAACACTGTCCACAGTCTCTGGAGCCAGCCTGTGTGTGTTGGTGGTTGAGTAGAGCGCCAGCGAGCTACGATGTTCTGAATCGCTCCTCCCAAGGCAATAGCAATAGCAATCAATCGGCCTCTATGTGATTTAAGAGGATATGTGAGTGGATTGGGCAGGCCCAGGAGAACATAGGAGGGAAACCGTGGGATCTGCGTATCTAGATGTGTGTCTACATCGTCTAGAACTTTGTTCCAGTAAGGTTGTATAACCTGACAACTCCAAAGGACGTGTTCCAGTGTGCCCACCTTCCCGCAATCCCTCCAGCACCGGTCGCTCCCATTCTTATCAAACTGGTGTATGTGCTCGGGGGTATAGTACCAATATGTGGCTACCTTAATTAGTGTCTCCGTAAGGCCCGTATGGTACGCTGCTTGCCTGGCTTTGTAGTAGATTCCCTCCCACTCCTTGTGGCTAAGGGTCCTCCCAAGCCCCCGCTCCCATCTGACTCGGCCCGCGTTGTATATAGAGGTAGTGGTGGTCAACAGCATTTTATAGAGATCAGATATTAGGTTCTTGTCGGAAGCGCACGTTACTAACCACTTCTCATATGTTGTCAGGAGACGCTGAGCTTGTGGTCTGACTGTGGGGTGCATTGCCCAGTGCCGAACTTGTAGGTACGGCAGTCGCTCCTGCTCTGAAAGATCATAGACATCCCCAAATTGCGGAAAAGGAAGAATGCCGTCTAGATCAAAGAGATGTCCCAGGGACCTGCAGGAAGAGGAACGCCATGGTTTGAAGGCGGAAGCCTCCGTTCCAGGGAAAAATTCCGGGTTATCGAACAACGGCGTGAGGGGCGACGGAAAGGTGGTGAGTTGTTTAGAGATGTTCGTGTGGTCCCATGTGTCCAGGATCGTGCTCACGATGTATGAGGCGTAGAGATTTGGGTGTCTATGCTGTCTACTGAGGAATTGCACCCCCTAGAGCGGTCGACCCACCACTGCTTGATCTTGGAACAGCCAATGCTTATCAGACTCCGGACGCTGCCACTCCACTAAGTACCTAATTTGGGTTGCCTAGAAATAGAGTTGTAAGTCGGGAAATCCCACTCCACCCTTCTCTGGCGGCAAAGCCGCTACTTGATGGCGGAATCGCGGCTTGCGGCCATGCTAGATAAAGCGTGATAAATCTGCCTGTGCTCGCTGGAGCAAACCCTGTGGAGGTCAAAGGGGAAGAGTTTGGAAAAAGGTATAAGATCTGGGGAAGAACTGTCATCTTCACGGCTGCAATCCGGCCCAGCCAGGACATGGTGCAGTGCTGCCAGCTATTGAGTGTTGCTCAGAGTTGTTTCCAAAGGTTAGAATAATTAACCTCGGTCGTAGCTGGGATGGTGGATGCCAGCGGGATCCGTAAGTAGGGGACCGCCGTCGACGCCCACAGTATCTGGTGTTCCTCTTGCAGGTGAGCAAGAGTAGGCAGCAACAGGGAGATGTCTATAACTATGGACTTGTCCATGTTAATCTTAAAGCCTGATCCCAAAGCAAACCCATGTAGTTCAACGAACAGGGCACGCATTGCCGTGATTGGGCTGGAGAGCAAAAGGAGAATATCGTCCGCATAAAGGCTAATGGTATGAATATCTCCCCCAAACATAATCCCTGTTATCAGTGGATGCTGCCGTATTCTAAGTGCCAATGACTCCATATATGGCGCAAAGAGGAGAGGCGATAACGGGCACCCCTGTCTCCTGCCTCTCCCAATGAGAAGCTGAGAGGATGTGTGACCGTTCACCCGGACTGTCGCCCAGGGGGATCGGTAGCAATTTAGGATCCTGGTCCGCAGTGCGGGATGCCTTTTCAAACAGATGGAGGATACGCTTAGTTTCGCACTGGTCTGTCGTTGCGGGATGAAGCCCGCCTGGTCAGGCTCGACTAGCTGGTCCATGTACGGAGCAAGGCGAGCAGCTATAATGCTAGTATATATTTTGATGTCTATATTTAAAAGGGAAATGGGCCTGTAGGACCCACAGACCGTCTTATCCTTCCCTGGCTTAGGGATAACCACTATCGCCACCTCCAGCATGTCTCTAGGAATAGCCCCATTCCCGTTAAAGGTATTAAATAGAGATGTTAAAATCTGCGCTACCTGAGTACAGAATGTTTTATAAAAGGCCGCTGAGAAGCCGTCCGGGCCTGGCGACTTACCCAGTTTAAGGCAGGAGATAGCGGAGATGACCTCCTCCTTCTGGATCGCCCTGTCAAGGTGCTCCGCCTGGGACTGCGTCAGTGAGGGCATGTGAGCTCTGGCAATATATTCAGCACTGGATTGGTTATCTAAGTGGTCCCCAGCATAAAGATTTGTGTACAACTCCCTGAATGTCTCTGCTATGAGCTCATCCTCGGTGACCAACTCCCTTCGCGGCGTTCGAATCTCACGGGCTCCTTGTCGTTGCCTAGCCTCCCGCAGCTTTTTTGCCAATCGGCGGCCACACCTATCTCCTCTCACATATAAGGAGTGGCGGAGCCGGAGAGCAGCGTACTCGGCTTTGTCCTGATGAATGGCAGCTAGGTGTTTGCGCTCGGTGCAAAGTTGCCGCCACGCCCTACTGGCGCCCGTGCGTTGGTGCATTTGCTCTTGCTCCGAAACTCTCTGTGTGAGCTCGGCTTGCTTGCGCTCCCTCTCTGCATTATCAGCTGCAGATATAGCAGATATAGCAGTAGTACTGCTTTTAATGCCCATCACTGTGTAGCTAATGAAGTGTCTGCGTTAGCGTTGTGATCGAGAAAATCTGTGATGGCTTTCCGGACCTGCTCCACTACTGAGGTGCGCTGGAGTAACGTGTCCCGCAAGCGCCAATGTCGCTGAGGCAGCACCGGTGCTGGCAGGAGAAAAGAGGCCAAGACCGGGGAGTGATCTGAGAGAGAAGCAGTGAGAACTTCAGTGTCCTGAACGTGGGTCCTAAGAGAGGAGGAACAAAGGAAATAATCAAGTCGCACGTATGTTTTGTGATCCCCAGAGTAGAAATATAGCTACGAGCACGAGGGTGAAGGTGACGCCAAAGATCAATCAGCCCCAACTCCTCAAGGTGAGCTCGCCCCCGGGAAGTGAGTACCCCGGCCTGGTATGTCCTTTGACAGGAGCGGTCCATGTCATTATGGAATACAATATTGAGCTCTCCTCCTAGTAACAGGTGGCGGTCCGCAGTAGCGGCGACCTCTCGTAAAGCTCGGTGTAGGAAGGTGAGCTGCCCGTCATTAGGTGCGTATATGGACCCCACCACAAGTGACATTCCACCCAGAGAGAATTGATAGGTGAGGAGACGGCCTTTTAATCTCAGCCTCCTTCCAAAGGACCTGGCCCCGGAAGGGGCGGGAGACCAGGATAGCCATCCCAGCTGTTTTAGTGGCGTTAGAGGAGAAAAGCTGTGTCGGGAAGGCCCGGGTCTTTAACCTGTGATGGTCTTTGGATAGGAGGTGCATCTCCTGAAGCAGACAGATGTCTGCTTTGGACTGCTCAAGGTAATTAAGGATCGCCCTTCACTTAACAGGATTGTCCAGGCCTCGTACATTCAGTGTGAGAATTTTGAGTGAAGCGTGTGTCATGTAAGGATGGGATAGGAAGTATGGCGCTGTGGGGAATGATCATGTGACACGCAGAGAGGAACAGGCGCTAGCGAGGCCCCAGTGTCATCTCGACCTAGGAGGAGAGAAAAACTGCCAACAAAAGAAAAAGATGGATGAGGGAACCCCTGCCCCAAACCAAAAACCCCAAGTGAGACATGGCCTCAGTAAAATTACAAGAACAACAAAGGGAGGGAAAACAGGAGAAAAGGATATGTCCAAAAAGAATCTCCGCCATTCCGGGCAAACCAGGAGGTCGTCATAGTGGGCTTGCAGTGTGACCAGCAAAACGAGTCCTGCTTACCCCGCCGGCCGCCGCTGGTCAACAGGCCAGAGTCGTGTTTGCCAAAAAACAGTTCATCCCTTAGCCGCCTGTACACTCACAGACAGAGCCTCCGTAGCAGAAGCTAGAGCATCCTGTTGATTCTTGGTAATGTCTGCCCTGTCTGGCTTCTGAAACCATCTGCGTCTTCGCTGGCGCTGTCATCCTGAGGGTGCGGTCTCGGGTCCCGAAGTGCCACTGTGATTTTCCTTGTCCTCGCTTGTGAGCGCTAGGCCTAGAAGCCGACAAGAATCAACGAGCGAGTGCATCTGGTGCAGTTTGCCGTTAAAACGAAATATAAGCCTGAACGGATGTCCCCATGAGTACTGGATAACCTGCTGTCTCAGATGTTCCGTCACCGGGCGAAATTGGCGACGGTGCAGCAGTGTAATTAGGGCCAGATCTAGATATAGGACCGGAGTGTGTCCTTTGTAGGAGATAGGGTGAAGAGATCTCAGCAGTATGTCTGCCGGGGGAGCATTAGGAGCACGTCGGGGGCCAACGCAATGTGCTCTATCCAGTACAATGGCCATGTCACCAGGGGCTGCAAGGATGTGTCGGAAAAGGCCCTCCGGAAATGCAAAGAGGTCCGTCGTGTCCTCTGTTACCTTGACTCCCCGAATTTGTATGTTGGGTCTGCGTGATCTGTTCTCTAGGTCTACGAGGTGCACTTGGGTATCCAGATGCTGGTCTTGAAGGCGGAGGATTTCCTGTTGCAGTAAGGCGACGTCGGTTGTAGTGATGTCGCTCCTATCCTCCAATGTGGCCACTCTCTCCCCGATCTCATCAATGTCCCTGCGTATTTCTTTAATGTTCGCCACTAGTTATGTCTTAACAGCCTGAATGTCCGCACGCAGGGTATTAAAGAGTGACTCCATGAAGGCCTTGCTGATAGGCTCGTCGCCTGTAGATGGAGTTATTTGCGAGGTCGCCATTTTAGGTGTGATCACCGTCCCACCGAGACCGGGGAGCGCTCTGCCAAAGATGTCTGTCGGGGCCTTTGTTTTCCGTGTCCTGGACGTGGACATATTCAGGAGGGCAGCTACTCTGGGAAACTACCGTCCGGGGCCCCATGCTCCGTCATTGCAGTCAGCCCCTACGTCTCCGGATGCAGGGCCTGTCCATCACAGCCATGAGAGCCCGTCCAATGGGACTCTCCTCATCACTTGTAGAGAGTTGGCGCGGCCCTGGGGCTCCAGCAGGGGTTCACCATTCATTCAGCAGCCGTCCGGTCAATTCAAACCAGCAAGGGTCACTTCAGCGTACTGTAAGCCCAACTCTTATAAGCCCCAACTGTCCGCTAGAACCGGATGGTACGCCACTTCCTTAGGTCATCTCAGCGGATGTGACTTCAGCAAAACGGGCCATCTCCACTCCCAATTGCGCAACCACAGTAAAGTCCACTAGCACTGCGCTGAGCGCTCTCGTCCCCTGTGTCTCTGCTCTCCGGCTGCGCTGTGCCAATGAACCTCACTGCATCGAAGGATAGGAAAATGGCGGCTCAGCGGCCGTCGCGCCGACAGGGCAGGAAGGCCACAGTATGGGGAAGGCGGTGAGGTCACCCCCACAGGCTGCAGCGGTGCTATCCAGTGCTGACTGCGGTGCTCAGTATGGCCATAATCTGAGCTTACTGGATAGGCAATCCCGAGGCCCCCTCTCCTCACAAGTCCCGGGGTTCCTGCCTGTAAAGAACCTCTCCTGTTGCACCGGTGATCATCTGCCACGGGGGCCTTCCCCCCTTACCTCTTGGCATAAAGGAGCCATCGGTGAATCGGTCGATCAGCCCCAGGTCTGTAGGGCCGGGCGTTCGGGAGCCCCGCCGCAATCTTGGCCCTCGCGCTGCCTCCCGGCTTCTTGTGCCGTCTCTCCTCCATCGCAGCAGCGCCTACTTGCCCTCCAGGCAGCTGCAGGCCAAAGCTCTGGGCAGTCGTTGGCACCCCTGGCAGGCGATGACTTGTAGCCTCCAGGCCAGATAGGCCACCGCCCACCAGCCCCCATGGGTGAATCCCAGAAGGGACCGCCCCTTAATTGAGGCCGCGGTTGCGGCATGCCGCTCGGGTGCCAGGCCGCTCCCTCTCTCCGTTGCACAGCGTCGCTCCCCTGGGCAACCCGCTCTGCTGGCCAGCTCCGGGGGTGTCTCAGCCCGCCCAGCTGACAGATGAAGGTCGCTCGACTCCAGTATTTGCTAGACAAAGCTAACTGTGGGGAACAGCGAGCAGGAGCTCAGGGAAACCCGTCCTAGCTCGCTGCCATCTTGGTCATGCCCCTCCTTTATCTATTTATGATGCACATAGGGTTCCTGTCTCAATGTTTGTTTTATGTATTATTGTTGTTGCTATTTTTAACATGTACAATCTTTGTCAGTGTCAAGTGTTGTATATTTATATATGTGTATATATATTTGTTAAATTCACAGCCCTGAAGATGTCCATCTGTCTGGACGAAACGCGTCGGCTGTCCTTTTCAATCATGAATGATTTTTTAATACAATTTGAATAAAAGAAGATAATTGATGAGAAAAACACTTTGGACATGTATTTGATATTTTGTTAAGGTCTAGTCTCTGCTGTGTTTAGTGGTGCAACTTTGTGATTGTTTTAAAATTGTTATAATCCTGTTTTGGAGTGCACCGTGGCAGTGGGTGCATCAAGAGTATGCACACAAATTTGGTGCGTAACTTCCACCATATTCATATTATTTAGGGATAGCAGGTCCGGTGCTGGCCTATTGCCGGGTTCACTGTCAACATCTTTTATATCCAGAATCAATGTATTGTTTTCAGACTGTTAAGGACTGCAATATTTGATTTATTTTAAGTTTTTTGTAGTTGTTTCATTGTTTTTGTGTACATCAATGTGGAATTAGTTTATGAGTTGATAACTATGTGGTTTTTAAATAGGTAATGTGGTATTCAATTACGATATGTCACTATGCACTTTCCTAACTATTAATAAGCAAATATTACAACTACAATCTAGACCATCTGGTCACTGTCTGAGAACCAGCCAGTGGCCCATGGGAGGTCCAGAGTCCCCTGTCCCTAGTAATCTGAAGGAAGGCTACCCCCCTTTCTTGTCATCCATGCACACCGAGTGAGAGAGGGGACTGAAGCCGCAAAAGCACACAGCCTCTTAAAGCCATGGCTGGGATCGGGGGAGCAAAGGAGCCGCCACTGGGATTTCTAGGGCAGTCTGGCCATCTGGGAGTGCCATTGAAAGGCATTGCACACAGCCAGATGGCCAGGCCTGAAGGATAGCCTTCTAGTCGCGACTAACCCTGGGCGTAGTTTGCGTAGCAGCACTACACGTAGCATACTTTAAACTTTGCGTAGTACATGAAGTCTGCGTGGTGTAGGTGAAGACACTGTGTACTTGTCTGTACTGTGCAAAAATTGCAAAAAGCTTCCTGTACATGACCAGATATGACAAAATAAGTATTTCTATCTTTATATGCTAAAGTGAATATAGTACTGTCACAATGGTGAAACTGAAAAATTAGCGAGCAGTGGGAGATGTGATGATTTTGGGATCCTCCCTAACCTACGGGGAGTACCAAACATATGCCTTGAAAACAAAAAAGCACATCTTATTGAATGATTTAGTTGTGGTCCCATCCTCTTAGGACAAACCCAAACACAGTTATTGGCAAAACAACATTCCCAACCAAAGGCCCTGCAAAGCATTATGGGATGAGATTAGCAGTCGGCAGTGAATATTATATAGTATACAATATCAAAAGAATTCTACAAAGAGCTGAGGTTCAACTGGTGGTTACTAGATGCCCCTCACGAGTCAAATGCAAATGCTTGATGAAAGGGTTTCAATGGTTTTGCATTTGACTCGTGAGGGACATCTAGGGACGACCAGTGGAACTGCAGCTTGATGTAAGAATAATTTCAATGCTTTGCATTTGACTCGTGAGGGACATCTAGGGACGACCAGTGGAACTGCAGCTTGATGTAAGAATAATTTCAATGCTTTGCATGTGACTCGTGAGGGACATCTAGTAACAACTAGGTGAACTGCAGCTCTTTGTAGAATTATGTTGATATTGGATACTATAATATTCACTGCCACTGCTAATCTCGTCCCATAATGCTTTGCAGGGCCTTTGGTTGGGATTGTTTTTTTGCCAATAACTGTGCTTGGGGTGGTCCTAAAATGATGGGATCACCACTGAAGTTCAACAAAATTTGCTTTTTGTTTATGCTCTTTGTGTTCAAGGCATCTGCTTGGTGCTCCCCCTAGGTTAGGGGGGACCCCAAAATCATCAGCTCTCTCATTACCTAATGTTATCGATGTAAAAATAAATTTTTGTGAATTGGTTATATGCTGTTAAGCATGTAAAATTGCTTTTTTAAAACATCTGAGAATATTGTTGATTTAGATTCGATGCTAAGTGATTAAGCACAGATACTGTACTATGTGCAATTTGCAAAGTGCGAATTAGTACAAACTTTGCATGCTCAGTCAGCGTAGCGTAGTTTTAAGCCCAGGGTTAGTCGCAATGTACCTTAATGAACAGGGCTGCCGCTTGCCCTTGGAGGGGATTGGGACTTTGTGTCCTGGGGGCTCAGAGCCCCACCTGGGCTTCAGCCACAGCGCTGAGAGTAGCTACGGAGGAGCCCCGATGAGCTTCTCTTCCAGGGCCCGATGACACCTTCACACGCAGGCAAAGCAGGGGAACCGAGCCGGGTCCTAGTCCTTGAGGCAGACCAGGGGATGGAGCCCAATGTAAAAGTGCCCGCCTGGAGTCCCTGCAGGCCCCCAAGGCTTGGTCAGAGCTCCTGGGTCTGGGTGCAAAGTGAAGACCTCCCCGGGCTCGGGGTACACCATCCCAGGCACTTTGCCATGTGGTGGGGCAGAGGAAGTAGCTCTGAATGGGGAGGAACCAAACCCATGGCCTGTTGGAGCCAGAGTCAGGGCTCCTGGACCAAGCCAGGCAGGGGAAGGCTCCCTAGGCCTGATAGATCAAACTCCTGGGCTCTTGCCAGGGTGGCAGGCTGGAGGACGGACCCCAGGGTGAGAGCACCTGCCAGAGGCCAGGTGGGGTCCCGGGGCCAATTCAGAGCTCTTGGGCCCAGAAGTGCGGGTGAGGCCTCCTCTGGATGGCGGAACCATGTCCCTGGTACTCTGGCAGGAAGGGGGCCTGAGTACCGAGCCCAGGACGTTTGTAGATCGGTCCAGACCGATCTGGCTACTAGCTGAGAGCCACCAAGGGGATCCGGAGTACCCTGTCCCTAGTAATCCAGAGAAAGGCGACCCCCCTTTCTTGTCATCCGTGCACACTGAGTGAGAGAGGGGACCTAAGCCGCAAAAGCACACTGCCTCCTGGAGCTCTGACTGGGATTGGGGAGCAAAGGAGTCCCCATCGGGACTTCCTGGGCAGACAGGGACTCTACAGCCCAGTGGTTCGGAGCCCCATCTGGGCCTCACCAAGGCGCTGAGAGGCGGGCGGGGAGGCCCAATGGGCCTTCCACCTAGGGCCCGAAGACACCTTCACATACAGGCAAAGTGGGGGAGGCCTCCCCGGGCCCGGTGGATCCTACTAGGGATCTTGGCCTTGTGGCAGGCTGGGAGACAGAGCCCAGGGTGGAGTGCTCGCCCCGGGGCCCGGCGCGCCCTGAGGCTCAGTCAGAGCTCCTGGGCCCAAACACTAAGGGAAGCCCCCCCCCCGGGCTTGCAGGACACCGTCCCAGGCACTTTGGCACATGGTTAGCCAGAGGACGGAGCCCAGGATGGGGAGGCACCTGTCTCAGGGCTCATCGGGCAACTGTCAGGGCTCCTGGATCCAGCCAGGCAGGGAAGGCCTCCCCGGGACCAACAGATCAAACTCCCAGGCCCTTGTCAGGGCAGAAGGCCAGAGAGCGGAGCGCAGGGTGCGGAGCGATCACCCAAAAGCCTGGCACGGCCCTGGGCCCAGTCTGAGCTCCTGGGCCTGGATGCGAAAGGAAGGCCTCTCCGGGCTCACAGGACCCCTTCCCAGACGCTTTGCCACGCTGTGGGCCAGAGGATTGAGCTTAGGATGCAGAGGCACCCACCCCAGGGCCAGCCAGGGCCACAGTCTGGGTTCCTGAACCCAGCCAGGCAGGGAAGGTCCCCCTGGGCCTGACAGACCCCCTGCTCCAGGCCCTGGGGCATGAGGCAGGTCGTGGTATGGAGCCCAGTGCTGGAGCAACCACCCTGTTTCCCAGCAGTGTCCTCGGGGGCCCGGTGGGAGATTCTAGGCCAGGAAGTGAAGGGAAGGCCTCCTCTGGACCCCATCCCAGGTGCTTTGCCACGTGGTGGGCTGGAAGACGGAGCCCATGATGGGGGGCCCTATCCCGGTCAAGGGCCCAGCGAAGCAGGGGAAGCATCTCCAGGCCAGATGGAACCCCGCCCCCAGTGCTTGGAAGTGTGGCAGGCAGGAGGATGGAGCCCAGGGTGGGAGGGCCCGACCTGGGGCCTGGCTTGGCCCTTGGGTCCGGTCATTGCTCCTGGACCCTGCCACACATGTCAAGGTTCTCTGGGCCTGGACAACAATGGCCATAACTCTTGTTCTACCATTTTTGTTCACTTATATTTTGGACCCTAGATCAGCCAGCACCCAGAGAAATCTAGCCAACTGAGGGCTATCCAGGGTGGGCTGACTTGCGTGGCTCTCACCACTTGTTATTACCCAGAATCCCTTGCAAACCTCAAACATTGACTATAAAAACAACATTTTCCTCCCATTTCTGTTCTGGAAGGTGTTGGAATCTGCAGGGAGTCACAAATGAACTTCCACCCAGCATCCACCCAGGTCTCCGAATACAAATGCAGGGGAAGTTCTTCCTGTGCTCCCAAGGCTGGAAAAACAAAATAACCCCCCCCCCCCCCAGAAAAAAAAAATGAAATCGAACAGCGGAGGGGTTTCCTGGACGTGTGCAGAGGACTTAATGGTTATGTTCTTGACGCACGGCCACCGTGGTCGAGGACAGGACCGTTACTTCCTTGGCACAGAAAGGGTTAAGATCAAGAGACCGGAGTATCAAATGAAACAGCCAAGTTCCACTGTGAGAAGGTGGAAAAATACAGAGATGTGATGTTTTAATTAGTGGTCACACTTTAGCTTTAGGCAGATTCCCTTTAAACTAAGAGGGGTACATACATTTTTGTTATATTTCTGCTGTGCAGCTGAATGCTTTGCATTTTTTCTGATTTTAGAAAACTTCTACAGAAGTCTCTGCAAGTCTGACAGCATTCTTCTTTATTGGATCTAATTTGGGTTTCCCCAATTAGTGCTACTTAGTTTAGGCTTGGTTAGGCAATTTAGATGAATCATGTATAGGTGAGAAGACCGGAAATTGTCATGTATTCCTATCGGTTCTGAATCGATCCCCCTATTCCTGACCCTATTCTAGTTAAACAAACCAACAAGTTAACTAGCAGTCAGCCCATGAGGCAGAAAACCCCCATGATGCAGTTACCGTTATCTGACGCAGTCACACTACGGCACAGGAACGTGTTATCTGATTAGGTCATAACGCTTGCGATCTAATTAGACAAGCGATATTCCTCCAGCCCCTGATAAGGCATACGGAGTTCTCATAACAAATCAAACCTATGACAACCTGGGCAAAACCCTGCGGCCATTGTTTTGATTTCACCGAGAACTTTAGTAAAAGAATGCGCTAACGAGCAAGTCGTATGACATCTTTATTGACGTATCTATGTCCATCCTTACGTCAATCTCGGCACCTTAAAGGTATAAATATTACCGATCTTGCCATATGCAAACACACGCGTGGTGACGAGACGGAGCAGCCATCCTTGCCGAAGCCGAGAGCAGAGCAGACCCCGCTGGCAGCAGCCCCGCCTTTCTGACGCGCTGAGAGACGCGCTGCTTTCTCCTGCCGAGAATCCAGCACCGGCGTTTCCGGGTAGCCCTCGCAGGCAGCCTGGAATATCGAGACCAGAGAGAGAGATACCATTCCTCATTCATCCTAACTTCCAGGTACAGAACTGAATAACCCCTCACAGAGAATTCTTTAGTTATTCACTTGGCAAAAGCAAACTTAACTTAAACTGTAACTTTCTATTCCCGCCCACGTATTAGACTTAGGTCAGGTACACGGGGTAGGCGTATCTAGAAACACCAGTTGAGTACGTTTAGTCAAATGTATATGTGTATGTAATATATTTTATTCATTTTAAAACATCATATGGCTTAGAAACCATATCAATGTTTTTACAGTATTATTTTATACTATTGCTTTTAATGTATGCACTTTACTTAACTATAAGTATTGCAATAATATCGATCCATTTCTCTTGTACGAGAAAAGAGACTGATCAATAAATAACACCTTTTTATTGAACACGCCCGTCTCTTCCTTTTCTCTACATTCTGATGAGACTAAGAATGCACGTACTGACTGAGTAAAATAAATTGCCTTTTGTTCACACGACTCTCGAGATTGACTCTTGATTAGGGGAGAGCAAAGTTGTCATGTTCTATGGTTGTCAGAAACTAAATCCCTTCTTGTCTAATCAGGGAAGTTAAGTCCTCCTTGAACATTCGAGAAAGTTTCTAGCGAACTCTGAGCTACGCTGGCAAACCCAAAACTTTAAGTCTAGTATCGACAGTAGTAGACCTAGTTAACGTCTGGCCTAGGCCTTTACTGCTGTAGGTATTATTCCAATGCGCAGAGCCTATTGGGAAGATAGGAACTACACTACAAAATCATATACTGATTATTTTTATTCCATATTTTCTATATCGCTATTATTAAATTCCTTGTGTGCTTCATCTTGTTGAGGTTAAAATTTGTTGGAGGATTTATCCTACTTGTTGCGATTCTGTAACTTTACAATACATTCTTGAGCTTGTATACAACAGTTTGGATTTGAATTTGTAATAATTCTGCACTTAATCCCTTTCTTCGACTTTTGGGTCCTCACTCTGTAGCTAAAAGGGTTACACTGTAGATTGAACTTTGGGATGATTTATTTATTTATTTAGTGTATTTTGATATCGCGCACAGCTACCCCAACGGGGTGTCCCGGCGCTCCTATGTAACTGCATGCTGTCGAAGATAGTAATTTAAAAAGAAGGGAGATCAGCAGAACAGGTAAGTTTTTAGGGCTCTCCTGAAAGGTTGTTTATCCTTGATGAGCCGAATGGTATTTTCAGAGAGCCGCAGTCAACACTGGGAAAGTTTTCCCGCCTGAGTGGGTTTTCCTGAATCTAGGCACAGTAAGGAGATTCTTTGAAGAGGAACGTAAGGTCCTGATGGTATTGTAAGGGATCAAGCAAGTGGAGAGATAGGCAGAGCCCTTACCTCGCAAGGCCCGATGATCTAGTACCAGAGCTTTAAATTCTGCCCTTTTTTGCAACGGTAGCCAATGAAGTTGGCGCCGGTGGGGAGCAATGTGCTCGCGTAATGGGATACCGCCAACCAGTCGCACCGCAGCATTCTGGACCGTCTGGAGGCGATGACAGAGCCCTACAGACAGACCAGTGTAAAGGCCATTGGCGTAGTCCAGGTGCGATGTAATTAACACCTGTATTACGATCTTCCTGGTGTTACTGGGCAGAAAATGAATGAACTTTTTTTATCATTCTGATCTTGGCTAAACATGCAGTAGAGACTGTGTGGACTTGATGGTGGAATGTAAGATTGGAGTCCCATCTGACTCCTAGGTTTTTCACAGAGTCTTTTGGGGCAGGGGGGCACTCAAATCAAGAGGCCACCAGATTTTTGGGTCAAGCGGGGTTGGCTGGTGAAAAAAGAGAACCTCCGTTTTTCCTGCATTCAGCCTTAGGAAATTGTTGTCCATCCACTGGGCAATTGTACGAAGGCAGTTTTTTAGGGGATCAAAGGTCGTGGGAGTGATGGTATTAAATGAAAACAAAAGCTGGATATCATCCGCGTAGGAGGTGACCTTTATACCAGTTTGGGCGATGATATCGAAAAGAGGTGAAAAGTAAACATTAAATAAAAGGGGGCTCAGCGAGGAGCCCTGAGGGACTCCCCACCGAAGCGGGTGACTTTCTGAAGTGAAAGGGGGAGTGAACACTGCCTGGGTCCGGCCAGACAGGAAAGATGAGATCCATCTTAAGGCTGTGCCCTGGATGCCCTTCGATTGGAGGCGTTCAAGGAGGAGGGGGTGGGAGACGGTGTCAAATGCTGCTGACAAGTCCAGCAGCACCAACACCGCTCTTGATCCCTCATCCAACCTCCATCTTACTGCATCTGACATCTCGATTAGTGCCGACTCGGTACTATATCCCGGCCTGAAACCATGCTGAGAGTCATGGAAAGCACCTGATGTTTCAAGGAAGCTCGCTAGTTGTTGTTGAGCGAGTCTTTCAAGTACTTTAGAAGGGTCTGGTAGCAGGGAGATTGGTCTGTAGTTAGCGGGTTCACTGGGGTCAGCACCAGCCTTCTTGATTATAGGGACTAGTCGTGCTCGTTTCCAGGAGTCCGGGAAACGACCCAGCTGCAAGGAGTCATTCCAGATCTCATTCAGAGAAGGGTTGAGAATGGGAGCTAAAGACTTGTATTGTTTAGCAGGCCATGGGTCTAACGGAGAGCCAGATTTGGTTTTAAGAAGTTCTGCAAGAGATTGTTCCAAAGTAATCTCTGCGAAGTCGGAGAACAGGGATTCTGGGCCGGGGGGGGGAGAGCGTGGGGCCTTTATCTACATGAATATTACTAGGGAAAGAATCATAGATGGTGGCTATTTTGGTCTCAAAGAAGACAGAAAGGTTGTCACAAAGAATCTGTGATACCATTGGAGATCGTTTTAACGCAAGGGGATCCGTAAAAGATCTAACTGTCTCGAATATTTCCCTAGATGAACCTTGGGAGCGATTAATTTTTTCTTCTAGGAATGTTCTTTTGTGTTCGATGATCTTCTTCCTGTAGTTTTTTAAGGCGGATTTATAAAGGGTTTTGCGGTCAAGTGAGAAAGTGATTCTCCAACGTCTCTCCAGCCGTTTACATTCCGATTTAAGCTGTCGGAGGTCATTCAAGTACCATGGGGCCGAGGGAGCAGAGCGATAGGTTTTTATGGGTCTGACGGGGGCAATGAGGTTGATTACCGAGGTAATCCGGTCATTAAGATTGGTCATACGAATATCGAGGTCTAGGCTCGTATCTGAAAAAAACACAGATTGGAGATGAGGGGCTAGGCTATCAGAGGAGATCTTACTCCAATTTCTGCCCTGTTGTTTAGCCGGACAGATATGACGGTTTATGCAGTGGCAGGAGAAAGCAAAGGGGACAAGCAGGTGATCCGACCAAACTATTGGGACAGGATCAAGGGCGTCTAATCCTTCCAGGTTAGTACAAATCAAATCGAGAGTATGGCCCATTTTATGAGTTGGGCATCTAATAAGTTGATTCAGTCCACCATCTGCCAAAGTGGACAAAAAATTAAGAGAGGTAGTGTCCTCAGTATTGTCAATGTGGAGATTAAAATCCCCAAGGAGGGTGAAGTTGGCATATCGCAGTGAGGCCTGTAAGACGTAATCTAAAAAAGCTGGAAGATGGGATGGTTTAGAGCTGAGTGGTCGATAAGCCAAGAGGCCGGAAAAGGTAAAATTAGGCGAAATTTTAATACAAAAAGGGAGCGCTTCAATGCGTTCCAGTTGGACGTAGGGAAAGGACGAGATGGTCCAATGAGTTCTGTATATAATGGCCACTCCGCCCCCAGGATGTGGGCCCTGTCTATTGGCGCACAGTATACTGTAGCCCAAAGGGATTGCTAAGTGTAATGCGGGGTTGGTGTCTTCTCCTAACCATGTCTCAGTGAGGAACAATAGATCCCATTTATCCTCTTCCAGGCTATGGAATACATCAAGAGAGTGTTTTACTAAAGACCGACAATTAAGCAGGCCCGCTTTTAGTCGTGCCTGAGGCGGGGGTTTATGCAGGAAGAGGCAGTTATGCTTAGCGTCGTCGGGATGATCTGGGGAGCATTCCATGAGGGGGAAGAGGGGTTTGACAGAAGTGCGGGCGATAGGTCGTAAAATACACTGTAGAGGCCGAAGAGATTTAAGCAGGGCACTGTCGTAGGTAAAAGGAGAGGAAATGCCATGCATAACAGTACCTGCGTCTGCGGCCGCATACTGGTCGCGGCCGGGCGCAGACGGGCAGGACTCTGGCACGACTCCGGCGCAGGTCCGGCGCGTCCACTGATCGCGTCCGCTGCGCGGAGACATAGTCTTCCGTTTTTATAGTGGCCAATCGGGTGCCTTAGAAGGCTACCCCACTCCAAGATGGCCGCCGGAGTAAATCCAATCACCCAACACAGCGTTAAAATCGGCTGAGGTAAGAGCGGGTCTTGGTGACGGGGAAACAAGTTTCTAACCAGCGAGCAGCCGGGGGGCGAGGAAAAAATAACACCACCGCTTTCAAGTCAAGCGGAGGGGATAGCATGTGAGTGCAAGTAAGCTTTGTATTCAAGTTCAATAAGTGAAATTAAAAAGCTGCAAGAACAGCTGATAAAAGCGTGCAAATCAAAGTATTAAACAAACACAAAATACAGCGACCTCCCGGCTCACGCCTCAGGAGGGAATGTTAGTTACAGCATTATGATGTTAACTACTCTTTATTTCTCAGGCATCTAAATATGTCTATAGCAAGGAAATATGGATACTCGGCTCGGTGTCCTGGCAAGGCCTTATGAACAGTATAAATGGCATATTTAATATTAAAAAAAGTGACTTCAAATATCAATAACATAGAAAGTGCGATGCCGGACGAACAAGTACAACATGATCAAAATCGTGAGCCCCTATATTGTGGATCTCACATAACCTTTATTCTACACTGAATTTTTTTAATGTCCCAGTAGCAGCCTTTAAAGGTAACATATTCAATGTGATGAGCAAACCCATTATATAAATCATATTCCAGGTACCACTGTGGGCGTTTTTCAGAACAAGTTTCAATAATAGTATCATAGTTACCCTTATTATGGCAGTGAGTTATTTGTAGCTCCATACTGGTCTTTGGAGAGACAATTTGTAGGAAGGATGGTAGCTGTAGTATTGACATATTCTGAAATTCTTCCTGTATTAGATTACATGGATAATGCGAGTAAAAGATTCATTTGAAAAGTAATGTCATTTCTCTTCTGAATCAAAATTTCTAAATGCAGTAATATTCTCAAGGAATTGTCCTCACAGTGAATAAGCGTCAGACTCCAAATTAGAGCCGCTGCCAAACCCAGCACATAACCAGTGTAGGACCAACCTCTATCTGCATAGAACAGGTTGCTTCTTACATACATTGCAAACTCATAAAAGACCAGTTGTTAGCATCAGTTTCTACTGCACACGGAATGCTATGGGGTATTTGTAATTGTTACAACATCAAAAGAAAAGAAAAATGTAGTTGACCGTGGGCATTATAACATAATCTCAAACAAACTATGTGCATGAAAAATCGCCTTTTTAAAGGTAATTCTGCACACTAGCGAAAAAAAGAAAATGTATCCCTGCTCATATTACTGAACTTTTACTGCATTTAAACTAGGGCCTGCCAGATTTACAAACCAAATGGGGCCCCTAAATGCAATTTAGGTCACAAATGTCATGCTGTAGAAGTGCCAATCCATGTTTTGCATTGAAATAAACATGAATGCACACTTGTATATCGGTGTATTCTTTGCCAGCAATTTTACACTAGCAGGGTTTAATATAAGATATGAGTGAATCCATGTCATTGACAAATATGAACACCTTAACACTCCTATGTTAGTGGGTTCTTAACAAACTTTTTCACCCTAGATACGGTTCGAGATTACCCTTGTGAACATTCCTGGAAAGCTGCGACTTTAAAAACTTCCCAAAAGTACTTCTGGCATTCTTTGTGAATGACAAGAAAGTGGTAAATCTACATCGAACATATTCATAAACCTACGGATGCAAACGTTTACTTTTCAGGATTAGACCTAACGTGCCTAAATGTAATAGACTTCTGGAAATGGTGAGCGATATTCACAATTTCTGCACTTCAAGAAGTTGTTAGGTTTGCCGACATTGCTCAACTGCATGCTAATCTTAGATTTCTCCTCCCAAAAAGTTTTTGTGGCAAACGACTCTCACTAAAACGTTCTCTTTGAACAATAAATATTTAAGGGACAAAATGCCTATTTGCAGTTTTTTTCTCACAAATATTTTCAGCAAGTTTTGGGGATTTTTTTAACTTCATTAACTTTGTTACTTTATGAATTTGGCAATTTACAAATAAGGAATAGGCAAAAGGTTCAAAATTGTGTATGCCCCAACATAACATTTTATTGTCAATTGCAGGATATTAAGGGCACCAATATTAGTTGCCATGTAATTCAGATGTGGCCGGTAACAGCTGTTACAAGCCCCATCAGAAGTCTGAGTACCACGGGAAGACTGTGGATTTGTTAATTCTGAAATGGAGACTGCCCCTACAAAAATGCTGTGAAGAAATAAGGCATAACCAGGGACGTTAAAACCAGAATGACTGAGTCCTCAGTAATTTCTCAATTTTTAGCAGCTTTTTGGGATCTAATTTAGAATCAGCTGGATTTTTCTCACTTGCCTGAAGTGGTACCATTAGTATCAGTAAGTCACAAATGATTGATATTTTAATGATACATTGAAGGAGGTGATACGCCATTTGCAATAGGGAAGGATCTTTTTTGTTAATGTCAAAAAAGAATTTGTTGAAGAGGAAGCAGTGGTTCACCACTGCCCACCATGGGACCACTGCCAACTCCAAAGCAAATTCACCAAAAGTAAAGGTTTCTTTTGAAATGAAGACTCATTTCCTATAAAGTAAACAGGCAGCATTTTTTTTTTTAAGTTTACTTTATTGAAATGCGTTGGAGCTGGCCCTTTTTGTAGGGTCACCTCCAGATTTTTGCCTTATGTTGGCATTAGAACACTGTGCTCTTTTTCCATGCTAAACAGCAGTGAAGTTTAGGTTTAGGTTTAGAGGATTTGTAAAGCGCGTGACTACCCTTGGGCATCTCAGCGCTGAGATGATACAGGACAGGCAGATGTTAGCACATGGGTTTAGGGAAAGAGCCATGTTTTGAGTCTTTTTTTGAAGGACACTTCGTTTTCAATTAGTCGGAGTTCTAGATCCATGCTGTTCCACAGTTTGAGTGCCAGATGAGTGAAGGACCTTCCGCCCCATCTGGCTCTCTTGAATCTGGTAGGATTGATAAAAAATTTAGAGCTTGACCTAAGGTGGTGATGGGGTGAGTAATGTGCGACCAACTTTTGGATCAGGGAGGGGCCTCTCCCATAGATGGCTTGGTGATCCAGGCTTAAGGACTTAAATTTGATCCTGGCTTGGACCGGGAGCCAGTGAAGTTCCCTCAGTGAGGGTCTGGCTGAATGGTGTCTGGGTATATTCAACCGCAGTCGGACAGCTGCATTCTGTAAGACTTGCAGTCTATTTGTAACATATTTAGGAGAGCCCAGACAGAGAGAGTTGTCGTAGTCCAGCCTTGATACAACCAAGGCTCGCACTACAGTCTTCCTCGACTCCTCTGGGAGCAGGGCCATTTTTTTCTGATCATTCTGAGTATCCCAAAGCAGGTACTTGATAGTTTTTTGGCTTGGACCTCCATCGTCAAGTTCTGGCCCAGCCACATACCTAAGATTTATATGGCTGTTTTAGGAGGGGGATCTGCCCCCAATTAGCTGGCCACGGAATCTCCGAGCGATGGCTGAAGTTGCTGCCCAAGATCATTAGCTCGGTTTTGTCCCCATTCAATTTGAGGCTACAGTCAGTCATCCAGGATCCCATTTTTTCCAGGCAATGGACAAGTTGTCCATGGTACGAGTTAAGGGAATCTGAGATTGAGACCACTAGTTGCGTGTCATCTGCATATGACACGATGGAGAGGCCAAATTCCTGTATTTTGTGGGCCAGGGGCCTAATTTGCTTGTGCTCTCTCCCTAAAACATGGTACAATTAGCATATACCTGATTGGTGCATTTAATTTACATGTAAGTCCCTAGTAGATCATACTACATGTACCCTGGGCGAGTAAATTAAATGCTGCTAGTGGACTGTAGCACTCCTTGTGAGACCCTCCAAGGTAGCTTTTTAAAAGAGGTCTCATGCCTGCCACTGCAACCTGCCGTAAAGTTTTAAACTGCCATTTCGACCTGGCAAAAAAAAGCTTTTGCAAGGCCTAAACATTATTTCTAATACTTGTACGTCACCTCTGAGGTAGGCCCAACTGGCTCATTAAGCAGGATGTATAGTTTTTAAAAGGTAGGACATGTGTGTTCAAACTTTACTTGTCTTGACAGTGAAAAACTTCAAAAGTTATTTTTTACTGCTGCAAGGCCAAACGCTCCAATAGGTTATAACTGGTTTACCCCATTTCATTTAAGTGCTAACTTCAGATTGGGAGCATATAGTGTTTATACTCAAATTAATTGTAATTTAAAATCCCCTTCAATGGTAAAGTTGGATTTTAGATTACAATTTTGAAAATTGTACTTTTAGAACATTGCCATTTTCCCTCCTGGAGTGTCTTGGCCCTCTATATGAGTTTCCAGGTGCCTTGGCATGTTGATACTGCCCCCATCTAGAATTTATGTTGCGCCCAGACAATGAACAATGGCACCTTAAGCTGGGAGATGGTCTTCCCAACAAGATGGCTGGGGAGGAGCTGTCATTTGCCCCGAGTACATTTCAAAGGACCTTGCCAACAGCACCGACAAAGAAACCATACACCAGGCCGGTCCTGCCTTTTGTCTCCCTCGACAGTTTGGAGCCAAACCCAGAGAAAAGAGAAGAACTGGACAGAACCAGTTTTGAGGGGTAGGTCAGGGAATTCACCCACACAAAGGCTGGCACCAGGTTTACAAATTAGATCTTCACAACCACTCTTCAGAAAACTCCTGGACCTTGGACCTCTTTCACTCCCTCCGAGCCCTCTTGGAAGTCATCTCTGGCTTTGCGATGCTCTCAGGTTACCAGGTCAACTGGGACAAAGGCAAGGCTTCTCCAATACCCTGGGTGACCACCTACGCAGCGATATCTGCTTATCTTTTCCAGTGGAAGTCCTTGCGCTCAAAGTATCAGGGGGGTCTTCATTAATTGAGGGCTGGAACGCATAGTGGCAGATAACCTCGATCCCCTGTTGATGGGCATGAAACTGGATTTGGAGAAGTGGCCCACCTTGGCCTCTCATTGTGGGGCAAGGTACAGGGGGTCAGAATGGTGATTCTGCCATGATACACCTATGTTCTTGGCATGCTCCCCTTGCTGGTGCCCCTTTCATTTCTGCGATCTGTGGTGAATAAAGTCCTTCATTTTGGGGTCCTCCCACCACCGGGTGCCCATTAGCAAACTCTTGGTCCAATGATTCTGTGGGGGCTGGGTCTCTCCTAGGTTGCTCATTAAACCATGATTCTTCACTTTGCTAAGCTTGCCTACATGCTCCCTCGGATGCCGGACCTGCCATCCTTGGTACTGGCAGTCCGCACCTTGCAGGACTGCCTGCAAGGTCTGTACCCCTCCATACATTAAGAATGATGCAACCATATCGGGCCCCAAGAATCCAAAACCACAAGCGATGGCCAAATCATGGCAGCGGGCTCACCACTTCTTTGAGGTGGACCCTCTCCCCCATAAACATGCAACTCTATGGGGTAACTCTGGCCTCTGCATGGGAAGTGAGGTACTGAACTGGGGTGTGTGGTTTTCTGCAGGCATCCACACCCTCCAAAAAGTGCTCGAGCAAGATGTCCTCAAACCCTTTGGGGCACTCTGCAAGGAGTTTAGCCTCGCACCCCATCATTCCTGGCAGAATCTACAGCTGTGACATAGCCTCACCTGATGTTTGGGTGTGAGACCCTGGATACTCTAGCCCTCCCCCGTAGTTTCCTACCCCAGGACATGCAAGTGTTTTGAGGGGTAATGTCTGGCTTCTACAGCCTTTTGACTCACCATCTATTTTCCTTGCCCCTCCTTTATAATCTCTGTATCAAATGGCAAGCCAAACTTCAGATATAATATGACACAGAGGATTGAGCAGAACTTCTGGGGGCACTGGATCATGGTACCTGGGAGGCTCGTTTTAATGAACGCCTCTTTAAGTCCCTTCATGACTGGCACGGGTACCCTGTGAAAATGATAGTGGTGGGTCTGCTGCCCCATGCAAATTGCTGGTGCAATGATCACGTTTGCTGCTACCTGGTTCGTATAATCTATGACTTCCCCATGTTCCAACCCCTCCAGGAGGCAGCTGACACCCCCTGAGCTAGACCTTACTAGTCACAACACCCCTGCCTCGTCTTTTGAGCTTGTTGCATGATCTTGCAGACTCACCAGATATCTCTTGCCTTCAGGGCCTCTTCCTGCACACTGCACTTGCCATGGCAAAAATATGCAGTCTCCACCACTCACGCTCAGCCCCCTCCCCATGATGAGTGGCTATCAGCTGCGTAGGAGATGGCCTCATATGAACGGGTCATCCATAATTTGCAGGACTAAAGGGAGACCTTACTCCTCACCCGGGCATCTATCTTTCAGGGTGGTGAACGTTGGATGTTAGGTATTGACATTATTAATTTCCTGCGGGAGGACCGAACACTGCAATGTCAACGGCCCTGGACCTTGTGGCCCTATCCTGACGCTTGTGGATGCTCATCTACTTTCTTCCTCTTTTTTGCCCCCTGACTCCCCCTCTCTTCCTGTGGCGCAGAGCCAGGGCGACTGACGCTGGAATCTGGGGACCACGGTTCGATCCCCGGCTCCGGCGGCAGGTCAGCCCAGCACCATGTGACTCTGGGCAATAGCTCGCTTAATCTTACCGACGGCCCCCCAGCGCCTAGAGACCCTTACGGGTGATTGTGCGCTTTACAAATGTGGACTTTACTTCTCTCTCTTTTTCTCGTTGTCCCACCAATCTCCCCCCGGCTGGTGTGGTTCCCCACCCACCTGCCTCCCTCCTTCTCATGCCATGTTCTCTCCTCGGTTACCCATCTCCGTGCTGAACATCATCGGGGCATTGCGGAACCATGCATTTGTCTGAGTTGTCCCTTCTGAACCCCTGTGCACACTGGATTTGATGGGTTAATGTATGCTCTCTACCAGGTACTGTGCCTATTTTGCAATCTTTGATTGTTCATGTTTCATGTGTCTAGTTCACCAATCCATTTGTTTACCCCCTGTTTTGTTTTAAGCCTTCAATAAAGAATTGTGAAACAAAAGAGAACACTCCTGGACCCATAGAGGATTAAGAAAAAGGGCCGCGCTGATGCTTTGAAGAACCTTCCCTGCTACTTGAAGGCCTGCCTAGCAGTCTGTAGAATGATGATTGGACCTGTGTGATTACGGGTTCCCCAGAACTGACTTCAAGGGTCAGTTGACTGACTTTTTGTTTGAGCTACAGGGACACAACAAGCCTACAAAGTCCTCCCTGCAGCTGCACAGAGGACTAGCCCAACTCAAACTGCTTAAACCCTGCTGCTGACCTCTGCTGGAGGGAGCCCTGATCCTCCACAGGTACCCCTGGTCATTGGCTCTTGCCTGGTGTACTCATCTTGGTGCAACTGAAAGCTTCATTTGAACGGACTCAAAACGATGCAACAAAACGCAGGACCTGACAGCTTCTGATCAGCGACTTCACTAGAACTGATGCAGCGTTATGCGACCTGACACAGAACTTCACATTACAGCACCAAGCAGAGATGTTGTAAGACATGGGTAAAGTGGGCAATGGCCCAGGGCACCCACTTTCAAAAGCGCCCCTACATTAAAGTTCCAGGACAAATTTCACTCTGTCTATAGATAAAATAATAAACAGTTTGTTTACTTTATTTCTGTTTTTTTAGCCAACATAGGCTCTCTGGCCAGTTCTGCTCCTAGCTGAGAGAAAGAGATACTTAAGGAAAATATCTAGGGAGCATATGTACAAGAACTGACGCATCTCTGACATATTAGCAGAGATGCTTCAGTTCAATTGCATCACGCAAAAAAACCCTTGCGTCGCCATGGATGAGTCACATTTACAATGCGGCGCACCGTGGCACAAGGATTGAATGATGCATCATGTATCTGTCGGCGTAACGGTAACGCATTGCTGGAGTCCTGTTGCAAGCACAATGCAACTCCAGCAATGCTCAGGAATGCCTGTTCCTACTGTCCTGCATCACTCCTTACGCCTGCCTCAAGCAGGCATAAGGTTTTGACGCAGTGGCGTCGTAGGAGTGACGCAGTGAAATCTTGTAGATTTCACTGCATTACTTTTACAAGGCTTTCTTGCGCCAGAATGCCCACACTACATACATTATACCTGACACAGGTACAATGTGACGCAGGGCTTTACAACGTGACACATCTCCCTAGATTTGACACGTTGTAAAGGTGTCGCAAGTGGCGCATTGTGTACGATGACGCATAATAACAATACTGAGTGCTGCCTAGCGCCAACGCAGCCACCCTTGCGCCATGGTCCAAGGATGCCTGTTTTACAGACAGGATTATTTGTGTACAGGAAGAACACTGTCCTGCAAAAAAACAACCCTTAAAGGCTTTTCCCTCGTTCTATGTCTGCCCCAGAATACAGCACATTTAGAAAGAGGAAAAACAAGTAGAAATAAAGATATTTCTCCTCGTTGCACGTGTATTGGTAAGGTGTACAACTTTGACAAATTCCCAGGTTAACTACTCTTAGCAAATCTGGGCATGTGCCAAAAAGCATGGGTGGATGTGTCTGAACACCCACTCTCCACTTTCACTGCCTTTCCTTACTCTGGATTTTCCAGGCATGCAGAACACGCAAGGTGGTTTTCCGTGGCTTGGTAAATCTGAATTAAGCCCTTGCATCAACTTGCATTACACCGTGGCAATACAAGGGCTTAATAAATCTGACCCTTACTGTGCAGTAAAGATCAGCTTGGTGGGGTTGCTCTGTCATTGCACTGTCCTTTTGTTGTTGCAGCCAGGTGATGCAATCACAGCTTGTGATCACAGCTTGCTGCTTCCTGTCTCTCAATACCTGCTGCTCACAGAAAAGGCAGTGCAATAAACAAAAGCACCCATTGGCACTGTGTACCCAAATGGCTCAGACAGACGAACTAGAGGGTAATAATATTGTACTTGTAATTCTATCTTGTATTTACATAACACTTACTACACCAATGAGGTGTCAACCCAAGATTAGAAGTTAATAGGTAGTAGGTTAGTAAGGAGTGGTTGTTTTCCTTGTGCATTAGCTGTGTTAGGTTTGTGCTCTTGATTTCTTGTGGGTTTAGTAGGGATGGAGTAGGGATAGAAAGATGGGAATGGATTTTAAAGGGGAAGCAGTACATTTTGTTTATAAGTAGTGGTCATGTGCACTTGTTAGTTGGGGTGTCATGGGTAAAAAAGGAGTGGGAAGTTAGAGGATGATGTTTGGGAGTTCAAAGTACTCAGAATGTTTTTGGATGGCATAGAGAGAGGAAGAATGGTTGAAAGGCACTTTTTTTAAATAGAACAATAAAACTGAAATTAACGTATCCATACATATATGTTCACAACACTTGGTAAAGTTTTAATGGCTGGAGAAAACTGATATATATATATAACGATCCTTATGTGTATGGACACAGTAATATTCACATGGTCTAATGTGCACATTTATCTTGTGGTGAAGTATGCACATTGTTTTGCGACTTTTCTTAAAGTTTTAATAGGGGCAAACCCTTTATATATGCACCTATATCTCCATAGAAGCAGCATTTATAACATGGTCTGAGATACACATGTAACTTGTTGTTTAATATAAATTTTTCCCCTTATGTAAATGAATCTGCCTATAACAGGAAGCGTGGTTCAATGAACAATGACACATGAACAACTTGATGGAATGGGAATGGATGGAAATCCATATGAGTGGAAAAGTGCAAACACAAGTGCCCTAACAACTCATCAGCAGTACATGTTCGTTAGATTGGTTTTAGAGTATCTTGGTGCATATTTTAGACCTTTTGTTTTTATAACAGATGTATTTCTGATGTGTGCCTTCTGTACATTTTGTTGCACTCTAATGTAATCTCAGTAAGAGCAACATGGTTGGTACAATTTGTTTATATATGTATTGATAGTTGTTAAAAATGTATAGTATGAAGGACTCAGTAAAGACTTTTTTTGTTCATAATTGTTAATGATGGTCCTACAAATCTTTCAAGACCGGGTAAATACATACTTCTTCTTCATAATGGTGTCAAAGTCTCTGTCGGAAAGCAAGGGAAAGGAAACATCATTTATCACGACGTGTCGGAACCACATGATACCTTTTTCACGCCTCCATTACCATGCAGATGCCTTTAACATGCATATCTTTACCACGTATACCTTTACCATGAATATGCCTTTACCATGCATGTGTTTACACCGAGTTAGAATATATAATGTGTTGTAAAGGTATGTGTGGTAAAGGCATATATGTGGTAAAGATTTGCGTGGTAAAGGCATGCGTGGTAAAGGTATTTGAGTGGTGATGGAAGCATTGTAAAGACATGCGTGGTAATTCTATGGGTGGTTCCGTCATACATCTGCAAGGAAAACCTTTACTCCTTTTGTAGTAGTACAGCATATATATATTATCCACTCTAAAAATGTTATTTGCTTCCTCTGGAGGTCAAGATTTAACTATATTAAAATCAATATATTCAACCATTAGCATGTCCAAGGTAATCTTCCTTAATTTGTCGCTAATGTACCTCATCAGAGTTAAAACATCTGGTATCATCTGTTGCAAAGGTTGTTTATGATTTAATTGAAAAATGATTTCATGGAATACCATTACTGAGAAACCATTTTATCTAAACTGTTTGATAGAAATTTTCCGAACGAAGGCCATTTACCTTTTCATAGAAGCCAATTAATAAAATGACTTTTCAGACAACATTTACTTTTGAATGCTTATTTTTTTGTGTAAATGCTATGGTTGCAGGTCTACAATTTTGTCTGAGATATTTTTTTCAGTGCTTTACTTTAGGAGACACCGTTTTTCTTTACATCTTTCACATTGTCAGACAATTACTTTGGATGCTTTTAATTCACTGGTCCATCACCATTCATAAACACCATCCATTGTTGACTTCTAACAATCCCTAAGCACCATTAATTCCCCCCTCACCCAAAGCCTCTCACAACACCTAAACTACACTCATCCCTGAAGCCTAAAAGCCCTTTCTCCCCCAAAGGTCAACCTTACCTGAACCATAAAATCACTCACTACCCCTAAAAACACCTCATGCTCCTAAATCCCACACATCCATTAACATGAAAAAATCATCACCACCCCTTCACTCCACCCATCTCTTAAACCTAAAATCCCCTTTCTATGCCCATATCCAATTATTACTGACCCATCCACGCTTGTCATCACCCTATATATTACCCATCTTTGAACCCAAAATCCCCACAGTAGTTTTAAACTCCACCCAAGTTTAATGTAATTTGGGATTTTCCCTTAACATTATCTTTCCTCTGAAATGTTTCCATTAATGTTCGATTTTTTTATGTTTCCATGAAATAGCCTTTTCTTAAAATTGGTTTTCCATAATTTGGTTTACTCCAATGTGGTTTCTCAGTTTTCGATTTCAAATAAATGTACACATATCAGTTGTAAGAGGAAAGTGCCACACTGAGATTCATGTATTCCAGTTTTTTAGACTGAGGCCCAGGTAGGCAGTTTGTTGATCAGTTTCTTACCCAAGTCTCCTCAAAGGATATCCTTACATATTAGCACTTTTCTATAGAGTTGTGAACACTTAAAAGCTATCAGTGCTCTTCACATAAGGTCATGTTACACGTTAAAACAGATATTATAGCAAATAAAGGTAGATAAGTTAAAATATCAGTCAATGAATGAAAGCAACATAGCATCCACTTGGGATCTAGTCCTCCTCTAAGTGTAAAGGGTGGATTTATCACAAATACTATGCATAATAATGACATATAAAATTCGTTGGGTGATCAAGTCCAGTTACAATTTTTAGAGTTATCAAAAGAGCACTTAACAAAAAAGAAATGGGTTGTTCTTGAAAAGCAATCAGAGATAACTGCCAAGTGAAAGAAAGGTAAAAGTCAATAATCTTTTGTAGGGATAAACACAAAATTGACATGCTCAGACTCAAAGACGAAGCAGGCAAATGGGAATGACAGGAAAGCCAAGCAATGGTAAGCAATGGCACATGCCAATCCCCTCAATATTCTTGGTAGGCCACAATACGTCTTGTCACAGATACCACATATGCTGTCTTGTAGCTTAGACTTAAAAACTGTTGTTCACTTCCAAGGCAAGTTACCCAATGATATATAAAACAAGAAACAAAAGTGTGCTCTAATACCATAACAAAAACAACAATTGATGGGCAGAATGCAGAACAATATCATACATTCACCCCTCTACAGAGATCTGGGCCTAAATCCATTGGGTGTCATTTATGAGAAATTAGGCATCACTGTGTGAAAGCAGAGATGCGTCACTTCTCAGTGCGCACTCCTTGCGACATACCTGATGCGTCATATTTAATGTATGACGCATCATGTCGCAAGGAGTTACAGAAATGTCAGTATTTCTGACGTATCTGTAAGCTCAAAAGTGACGCATTGCTGGAGTGTGTCACAAAAGTGACACAACTCCAGCAATGAGTCCTTTAACATGGGGCAAGCCCCATGTGAAAGGGCCTGCGTCAGTCTTACGGCTGCTGTGAGGCAGGCGCAAGATTTTGAAGCAACGGCGTCCTAGAAGTGACGCAGTGAAATCTCATAGATTTTACTGCGTCACTTCTACAAGGTTTTTTTGCGGGGGAACGCCCCCCTTCATACATTATACCTGAAGCAGGTATAATGTAGCGCAGGAGTTTACAAAGTGACGCATCTGCTTAGATGCGTCACTTTGTAAATAGTGCGCAACAGGAGGCATGTTTTACGCTGCCGATGCGTCACAAAAAGTGAGGCATCGGAAGCGCGAAACTGACGCAAGGCCTCATAAATGAGGCTCAGTGTTTTTTTGCTCACCATGCCATTCCAGTTTGAACCAGCCATATGCAAATCAGTCTTGACCCTGTGCCTAATGGGAACAGTCCAGTCCAGCCCAAACTGCCAGGCCAGGTCCTCCCTGGACTGGGAACAGGAATCCTAGGACTGGTTTTGGGGTATCACCCCTCTGCAGCGAGGATAGCTTGACTCCAGTGGCATGGAGGGCACAGTACCCACGTCTGGGCATTCCCATTCCACTCGGGGTGACAAATGCAAAAGCAACAATTGATGGGCAGAATGCAGTACAATATCAAACATTCACCCCAGCACTGAGATCTGGGCCTAAATGTATCGTTTTTTTGCTCACCATGCCATTTCAGTTTGAACCCAGCCATATGCAAATCAGTCCTCACCCTGTGCCCAATGGGAACAGTCTAGCCCGAACTTCCAGGCCAGGTCCTCTCTGGACTTGAAACAACCATCCTAGGACCGGTTTGGGGTATCACCCGATATCATTTGTTTGCGTAGCACTAATACCTTCACAAACCTTACTTGTACAGTATTTACTTAGAAGCATCACATATGTAAAACTGAAGGAAGAGTTGCATTTCTACTCATCCAATAATATGCCCAAAGAGAAAAACACATGCAAAAACAGTTTGCACACAATTCGGAACACACAGGCAGCCTGCACAGCATGCAAGTAAATGAGAGCCAGATAACAATAAAAAGGGGCAACAGGAGTGAGGGGCAGATGACAGCCCTGCATTCAAATGTACATAGATTGTGGGTAGAAGGTTGGGTCAGACCACTAGTCTTTCTGCTTATGTGGCAGGTAGGCCATCTGACAATGTGCTGTGCTGCATTATATACTCCCTCTATGATGGCTCCATCCACATGGAGCCGCTGCTGAGCCGCTGCAATCACTGCCTAGTTCCATTTGATACAAAGTCCATCTTCCTCATATAGCAGGAACTGAAGTGCCGTAAATAAAATAAGCCACCCACTGAAGGTGAGACATCAATCCACAGCATCACATGCAATTGGCTGCTATGGACCGATAATCTTTCTGTATCTCTGGTGCTGGCCAGCCAAAGAGAAAGTGTTTGCTCTTATGTTGGGTACAGATGTAGGATATCTCAAGAAGAGAGTTGTCAATTATACATCCAAAGCCATTGAGTAGGTAAGCGAACTCCTTAGTTTTAACACAGGTGAGTGCCCTCATCCCAAATGGAAGCTGGATATCACAAACTGCAGCTATACATGGTGTAAAATATGTGGACTAATGACCCTAGATCTCAGCATAAAACATACAAGTAGGGAAAGGGAGGATATCCTGCTTCCCAACATAAAGGACAACAATAGTTCCCAGAATAATATGTCTTCCCCACCTGCTGTCACAACGCAAGATCCAATTAATAAAAAGCTAAAATCCTTAAGCTGTATTTTACTTAGCACCAGATCAATGGTCAAACACAAACATGACTTAGAGTGCTTGATTCTAACAGAACATCCAGACCAGTTTTTTCTTACGGAAACCTGGGCCACTGAAGCCAATGAGCCAGACTGGAATGCTGCAGTCCCGGAGGGTTATTTTGTTGCTAATCGCGACAGGATTGGAGCAAAAATGGGGGGAATAGCGCTGATCCATAGATCTTGTTATTCCATGAGAATCATGTCAGAACTAACTATGAATGCTGAGGCAATATCATTCAGTGTTAAGGACAAGAACCATTAACTTTTCCCGGGGCTACTTATCTATAGACCTTCATGCTCTCGAATTTCCTTTATTAAATCCCTACAGACTTACCTGGAATCCTGCTTAGATACTATTTCTTTCACGGTATTAGGTAATTATAACTTTCAATCTAGAGGTCAAGAACAATCCTGATATGCTACATCTGACAGACACCCTATTTAGCTTCAGGCTGAAGCAGATAGTCTCAGAGACCACTCATCTAGCAGGTCACACGCTAGATGCTATCTTTACCAATAACGAAGACCTTGAAGAAAAGACTGTTCAGCCATTACTCAGGTCCAACCACAGTATACTTTGATGTTAGGATTGTTCCAACTAACACTGGCCACAGGAACAGACCAGTGCTGGTTAAATCACGCTCTTGGAAATCTGTTAAAAAAATCGAACTGATCAAAGCACTGAGGGAGGAGCCCCAAATCCTGACTGACCCCAATGTGGCAGCAACCAACTTTGATAACTGACTTAGCCAGGTAGCAAACAGATTGGCACCAGAAATTACTAAGCACTCAAAAAGTAGGCAGTTATCATCCCCCTGGTACTAGGCTGAGTTAAAACAAATTAAATGCCGGCACAAGGAACGTACCTGGCGATCTGATTACAGTATGACACATAGGAAGGATTATTGTCTAGCTTTAGAGGAAAATAAGACCGCTATCAAACATCCCAAAATAGTCTATTTCACTTCCTAAAATTCAGGAGGCCTCCAATACCCCTAAGGAGCCATTCAAAACTTTTACTGCTCCGTCAAGATGCCTGAGAGATGCGGTATTCATACAGGATCAAAACTTCGTGAACAAACTGGCTGTGTTTTTTCATAATAAAGTTCAGAATGTCTATAACAAACTCCTAAATACAGCTGAAGCAGATAGGACAACCCGCCAGGGGATACACACAGACAATAAACCCCAAGTAATTCTAACTCAATTCTCTGTTTTAGATGAAGGAAAGGTACAAAATGTGCTGCTTCAAACTAAATCTGGGTTTTCTCTTGACCCCTGCCCCCCACACATCGTACACTTGGCTTCAGAGGAGATCACTGTATCCCTGAGCCTGTGGAAAAGTAAATTTTGCCATGTTCTGTGTCCCTACGCCTCATCCATCATATGTTATGTGTGCATGACCAATATGCATATGTACTTCCCATGTCCGATTCAAGACGCAATTACAGTTGTGTCCACCTCTAGTATGCCAGTTTCCAGTCCTCGTGAATACTACGAATATCAGGCCTATGTAAAGCTACGTTGCCACGTTCCCCAGTGTACACGTTATTTCATTATAAAGTCCCCGTTTCCAGGCCTCAACAGGGCCCGGACACTAGATTCAGCTCCTGTCTCCTGAAGCCTCGCTAAGGAGCGATACAGCCCCCACCTGTATCCTCGACCTTTCACTTACTTCCTGCCTCGCAGTGCCCGGTGCAGCTTGGCTCTGCCTCTGAGTCTGCCAAGAGTATGTTATGATTCCAGCTATCAGTTTAGTCCTCCTTCTCTGCATTCCTAAGCTACTGAACTGCATCAATAGTTTCCGTCATTGTCTAGCCTTCACGTCTCCATGTTAGAGAAATACCGTATTTACTGGTCATTTAATATTCTTCATCACGCACTACATGTAGAATAATGCATGGTCCAGTCTTAGAGTCAAGTTAGCTTTTCCCCTCATGACTTCTAGTTTATATCAACATGTTCCCTAAACATCAGATACTAGATAGGGTTTAGGTACATGTCGCTCCGACCCTCCAGACTTTAGTCTCTGCTCCTAGCACAGAGTTCATAGCCCCCAGCTTCTCCTAGTAACACGTCATTGCCAGTTTGCGCGCACCATTAGGTTAGAGGTCCCGGCTCCTTAGGTAGCCCCCTCCTATGTTTCCGCCCATTCATGACATATTCTGTTACGTCTGCACCACATGTCTATGTAAACGCCCAGTTACACCTACTTTTACTGTTATCTTTCGCGACTGCTACGCGTCACACCTTCTGCTCCACCCACTGCTACGCCTACTGCAATGTAATGCTATGTGTTCGCGCTATGTATATATGCCCGTGTATTGTTATTAAAAGTTAGCGCGCGCTCATCCCAGACCCAGCCCCGGCAGCTGCCAGGCCACTCTAGCCCTGTCATTCTATTCCTATGCAGGTTGTCCTGTTCCTGTCCTTATGCTGTAATAAACCTGCAGAAACTCCTACTACCTCGAATCTTGACTCTTATTTATTGAGCTATCTGTTATGATATATGCCTAGTCAAAAATAGGGTATTATTTATTTATTTACCACATAATGGCGCCCGAACAGGGACTTGCCCTTTCCCCACGCGTCGGTGAAGCCACGCCGACCCCCTGACCCTCTGCAGTCGTGACGGAACCATACTGGCCAAGTGCAGATATTTCTGCTTCAAGTATCCCTCAGGCCCACGGAGGAGACGGAGGAGGCGGTCCAGCATCCAAACGAGACGGTGGAGGAACGCGGCGAGTCCCGACCAGAGCCCAAGCCGAGAGTCCAAGGTCCGAGGTATCCGGAGGCCCACCCGTAACTGAAGTCCGAAGTCCGAAGTTCGTCGCCATCAGTCCAGTCCAGTCCGAGGCTTTCCGTTCCGTGCTGCCCGGTGAGTACCATTGCTGGGGTAGTATCTAGACAGGACCAATCTAAATTGACTCCTGGTCCGTGGGTTGGTGGTACCCAGACTCACAAACGAAGTGTTCACCTAGGTGGATACGGATCTTGATGCGTCCCTTTATGGGACCGGTATGTTCCGTACTGTTACAGCAGTGCATCCAGTAACTCTAGTCTGTTCCGTTCTCGAGAAAATTCTTGTATTTCTGTTCTCAGTATTCCAGGTAATATTCTGTTCGAACTGTTATGTTATGATATTGTTTAATGTATTTTCAATGTCGTGGTATGCCTGAATTGTTTTCCCAATTGTTATTGTTCTTTGTGTATTGTATTGTGTTCCGATTCAAGTTTACAATGCCGCTCTTTTCCAAGTTACGTCAGTTAAAAACTAGAAAGGGTTTATTAGAAGAAGCAGTTCCTGTTCCGCCGAGGGACAGTCCAGGTCATTTTATGTATCAGAAACATGGCATAAGTGCCATATTGTATCTAGATTTATGGGTAGAGTATACCAAACAGTTAGAAGAAAAGTATAGATGGCCTGTATCGAGTACATGGGATGCCGAATGTATCATGCGAGTAGAAGAAGCATTATGGAAAAAGAAAGCCAGACAGTCACAGAAAGATGCCATCGAGTTATGGCGTAAAGAAGCGCATAGAAGAACCGAAAAGGAAGTCAGAAAGTCAGAGTTAAGTAGAGAATCCCAAGAACGAGCCCAAGAAAGAGAATTAATCGAGATAGGTGAACAAGTCAAAGCCGAACAGTCAGACAGACAGAGGCATGCCCTTATTAAGGGTATGTATCCTCTTCTTGCCGAGGGCTTGCCAAAAGCGACCCCAGAGGCATCCAGTAATTTCCCGCCACCATTAGTTCCGACCAAGCTACGTCACAAACAGACCGCAGCTGATATTTTTATTTCGTCCTATTTGGACGACACAGTCCCAGAATATGCAAATCCTGTTCGCGCTCCGCCAGTCCCTGTAAATCAGGCACTTCCCGCTCTTCCAGACACCGGAGTACCTGCTACGGTACCCCCGGTCCAGCCAGCATTTCAACTTCCCGCTCCGCCACGAAGAATGTCCGTCGATGATTCTAGTTTAGGGGCCGCAGGAGGAGGTCCTCCTCAAACCCCGCCGCCACACAAGCGTTTAACGTTAGCCGAATTACATGCACAAGCGTCACAGCGTACGCCTAGACATCAGACGGTAGCAGAAATAAGAAAATCCCTTGCCGAATGTGTCTATGATCCAGTCCCAGGCGAGGATAATATGGTTTTATATTCGTTCCGCGTAAGAAAGGTGGCCGAGTATCTAGTCACCTTACCGAATATGAAAGAAGATCTAGACAGAATATATCGTTTCATCCGTACAGGGATCCAGAAAGTATTCACGAAGCCATGTCTCAAAGGAAAGCCGAGATCCAGCTCATGATATTAAAGTTTCTGATTAATTGTCTAATAAGAGAACAAGATTACCCGTCTAAAGATTCTGCCGAAATGAGAATCCGACCCTCCAGACTTTAGTCTCTGCTCCTAGCACAGAGTTCATAGCCCCCAGCTTCTCCTAGTAACACGTCATTGCCAGTTTGCGCGCACCATTAGGTTAGAGGTCCCGGCTCCTTAGGTAGCCCCCTCCTATGTTTCCGCCCATTCATGACATATTCTGTTACGTCTGCACCACATGTCTATGTAAACGCCCAGTTACACCTACTTTTACTGTTATCTTTCGCGACTGCTACGCGTCACACCTTCTGCTCCACCCACTGCTACGCCTACTGCAATGTAATGCTATGTGTTCGCGCTATGTATATATGCCCGTGTATTGTTATTAAAAGTTAGCGCGCGCTCATCCCAGACCCAGCCCCGGCAGCTGCCGGGCCACTCTAGCCCTGTCATTCTATTCCTATGCAGGTTGTCCTGTTCCTGTCCTTATGCTGTAATAAACCTGCAGAAACTCCTACTACCTCGAATCTTGACTCTTATTTATTGAGCTATCTGTTATGATATATGCCTAGTCAAAAATAGGGTATTATTTATTTATTTACCACAAGCCCGATGATAAACCACATCACGAGTTCTGGGATTATTCCAGCTGATTGGAAAAGACCCTGTATAAGACCTATATTGAAAAAACCTACGCTTGACCGCTTAGAGACAAACAACTATCGCCCGATCTCCTGTCTCCCTTTGCCCTCCAAGGTTTTGGAGAAAGCCATGAATGCAGAACTAACGTCATATCTAGATCAAAATAACATACTAGATTCCACCCAACATGACTTCAGATCTCAGCACTCTACAGAGTCAGCCCTGATCTTGCCGACAGAAGAGATCTGCAAGGCAATGGGTGGGGATGGGTGGGCTGCTCTCATTTTGCTCTACCTCACTGCAGCCTTCGATACCGTAAACCATGAGGTACTGGTACGAAGAGTGCAGGATGTCAGTATCAGTGGAAAAGCCCTAGCCCTACTATCATCATTCCTGTCATCAAGGGAACAATCAATCTACTGGAATGGACTCCAGTCACAACTGTTCACTCTCCGAGGTGGAGTCCCCCAGGGCTCGGTCTTGTCCCCCACCGAGTTCAACATCTATGTCGCTCCCTTAGCCAGTCAAATAAAGAGCTATGGCTTCTCGTTTGTGTCGTACGCGGACGACACCCAACTAGTGGTGTCCGTGACACACAGCGTGGATGCGACAGCTGAACGTTTTGGTTATTGCATCACAGCACTGATGACCTGGATGAACTCCAATTTTTTAAAAATTAAATACAGACAAAACCGAGGTGTTAGAGTTTGATCCGAATTCATCAGTCTGAAGCCAACTATGGTGGCCCCATGAAGCTGGAACGTGCCCTGCGCCGGCCTCTAAAGCTAGGAACTTAGACCTCTCAATTGCCCGTCAGATAAACCAGGTGTCTTCAGCCTGCATTTTTACCTTGAAGGTCCTTCGGAAGATCCTTCCCTTTATCCCTTTTTCCCTTAGGAAAACGGTGGTTGGAGCTCTAGTATTGTCGAGAGTGGACTACTGTAATGCCCTGTACTTGGGAGTGTTGGAGGGAAAATTAATTGTGGGCAGGAGGGGACAGGGGGCTTGGCGCAGCAGCTCAGAAGCCGCGCTGGGGAGACCGTGAGAGAGAACTAAGGGAAATGGCACACCTTAATTTGTAACCGGTGCTCCTGGAACGCTTGCTCTAAAAACAGGAAAAAATGGATATATGAGCCTTGGAGACTGTTTCTGAAAGTTGTACAAGTTTTATTGGAAGACACAGCTTCTGGAAACATTCAATAATAGCAGTTTGATATACACAGTGCTGATTACAGTTGCTATGAGAGAGAGGTTTTGCTGCAAGTACACTTGTGAGCTTTAAGGCAGTTTGAATAAACACGGTTGTGCTAGTTACATAGAAAAATACTCACATTTGCTGTTTGTAAGAGAGAATCCTGCTAATACATTTAGAATGCAAAGTACAAATTATTATTATTATTATCAGGTACGCTCACAACTCTATACTTAGTGAGATGTCCTAGTATCACAATATAAAAGCTAAATGTAGAAAACAAGTTACAAAGAACATATGCAGATATAAAATGTCTTGTTGGAAAGCAGTTACACAGATAAAATACAAGTAAAATATATATATACATAAAATATGAACATTTGAACAAGGGCCCTTGGAGAACGCTAGGCTGGTGGCAGCTGCCTGGCTCTCTTTGGAACCCTGTGTTATCCGCTCATAACGTGCAGTAAAGGATAGTAATTGCTGGTGCTCTGGCGCGATTGTGGCGCCAGCGCTTTTGAAACATTTAAAAAAACTGATTTTATAGTGACATTTACTGTTTATCATTTACTTACTTAAACGCACTGATTTATTTACTGCAGCCCGCCCTGTTCCATCGCGGCTGGTGCCGTTTGCGTGGAGGGTGAGGCAAGCCGCCATCTTGGGAAGGGCTGGACCGGATCTAGCGGTCTAGTTCCCCCGAGACAGAGGCTACAAAACCAATGTGTATACCGGAGCGCAGCGGACGAGCGCAGCGGGCGCGACGAATGCGCGCCGAAGTCGCGCACAAGTCAAGCCCGTCTGCGCCCGTCCGCGGCAGACCGGGGCTCGGGGCCAGAACCCCTAGTCAAATACTTTCCTATTCCTCCCCTGATTTGCTACAACTCCGACCATTAGACAACACGGGGCCTGCCTTACCCGCGCATGTTCTAAAGCGTGCCGCTACCCATTGCATTCTGAACCTCAAGTTCATGGCCGAAACTCCCACGCGTCCCAACCCTCCCACTGCTCTTGCACCCCCGCCTGTAGCTGAGACAACTTTTAAATGCTACTATTTAAACACCAGGTCCATGGTGAAACACCACATGGACATCTTTCTTTTACTTCAGGCCGAGCAACCAGATATCTTACTCCTTACGGAGACCTGGCTGAACGCCGACTCCTTGCCCGACATTTTGGCAGCAGTTCCTTCCAATTATTATATCCTGCACGTAAATAGACCTGCTGATAAAAGGGGCGGGGGAGTTGCTGCGATCATTCTTAAAACTCATACCTTCTCCCTTCTTCCGTCTTTCGATCTCACAGGATCGGACAGTATGATTTTTAGGATGGACACTAACAGCGGATCTCTACTCATGGTCCTCATTTACCGTCCTCCCCAAAGTATGCCCACATTCGCTGTATCTTTAGCAGAACATCTTGCCCCTCTGATAATTAGTTATAAGAAAATTGTGCTGCTGGGTGACTTTAACCTTTGGATGAACTCTACTGAGTTGGTTGGGCAGGCAGCTGTACTGAAAGAAACTCTTTTAGATATGAATCTCATCCAACAGATACACCTCCCTACCCACGAAAAAGGGCACAGCCTTGACCAAATTTGGTCACAGAATGTTCCTCTTACTATTAATTCCATCACTCCCTGCATTTGGTCAGACCACTTTCTGATCGATTTTTCTATTACCATCATCGAGAGCAGAAAACAGCCGCTTCAGAAAGGAGGGAAAGTCAGAATTTGGAAGAATGTTGACCTCCCTGCTTTTATTGACACCTTAGCCTCATCCCTTCCCCTTTTAGACCAGGATACCGAAGGGACTGAAGAAGCCTTTTCCAGCTGGCTACTTCAGGCAGCTGACGCTCACGCCCCCTGCTCTAATTTTCCCCGCTCCCGCACCCGCGACGCTCACAGGTGGTTTACACCTCATCTGAAAGCTTTAAAGCTGCAAGTTCGTCAAAAGGAGCGGAAGTGGCGAACAGTGTACTCAGAACTTGACAAAGCTAATTACTGTAGGGCGCGAAAGGAGTACCAGAAACTCATTCAGAAACACAAAACTGACCACTTTTCAGAAAAAATTCTTCAATCACGCAATAAATCCAGAGATTTGTTTAACATTGTGGAGAGTCTTAGTGGCAGTGACAGAACCTCTTTAGCTGTGGCCCCCACCCAGGACCTCTGCAACACATTAAACACTTTTTTCTTTAATAAAATCTGCACTATAAAGCAAAGTATTTCTATCATTCCGTCTTCCCCTCTCCTTGCCGACACCTACTACAATCCTTCAACTCTGGAATCTCTCCCCCCCATTGACGCTGCCCGCTTATCTAAACTCCTTTTTAAAGTTAAATCTGGCTCCCCTGAGGACATCTGCCCCCCATATATTTTGAGAGAAGTCGGAACCGCCATCCCTGAGAGCATGCTCTCCATGATGAATGGATCTCTCTTACAGGGTTTAGTCCCCGATAACTTTAAAAAAGCTCTTCTTATTCCTTTGTTAAAAAAAGTTGGGGCTAACCCACTCGACCCACTTAACTACAGGCCCATATCCTTGCTGCCATACTGTGCCAAACTATTGGAGGCCCATGTCTGTGAAAGCATCTCCCAATTTTTGGAAGAATCACAGTATCTTGCGCCTAATCAGGCTGGCTTCCGCCCTTATCATTCTACTGAAGCAGTTACTGTTTCGGTACAGAATACTTTGAGGCGGAATGCCGATGAGGGCATCCACCAGGCTCTGGTGCTACTGGACCTATCGGCTGCATTCGACACGGTTGACTATACCATCTTGGTCAACCGTGTCGAGCAGGCAGGTCTCAGGGGCTCTGCGCTGAGCTGGATCCGCTCATTTATTACTGGCCGCACCCAATCTGTGAGACTGGGTTCCTTTACAGCCCCCATCATTCCTACCACCTGCGGAGTCCCTCAGGGCTCATCCCTGTCACCTTTGCTTTTTAATTTATACTTACGCCCCCTGCTGTACTCTCTCAGAAATACCAGAGTAACCATCTTCAACTATGCAGATGACTTGCAGCTCATCTTTCCTTTAAACACCAAGGACTCAGTGGCAGAGTTTCAAAACACCATGTCTCACATCCTGAGTTGGATGAGCTGCAGTCATCTGAAACTCAACCCGGGCAAGACTGAACTGGTCTTGCCTGGGCAGAGTGTACTTAGTTGGAACCCTGGCTTCTGGCCAGCCAGCATGGGAGCCCCACCATCCAAGTCGCCCTCAGTTAAGAGCCTAGGAATTTTTCTTAGTGAAGATCTCTCTCTGAAAAGGCAGGTCGGCGCAGTGGTATCTTCTAGTTTTTTTCAGTTGAAAAAAATCAAGAAAATCGCTCGCTTTTTCTCCCTGGAGGCCCTCACACAGATTGTCATCTCCCTGGTTCTGTCCAGACTGGACTTTTCCAATAGCCTCTATCTCGGGCTCCAGGTTGGAGAGCTCAAGCGTCTCCAGCTGATTCAGAACCAGGCAGCCAGACTTATTCTCAACTGACCTAAAAGGCAGTCTGTTAGATTAGGCCTAAAACAGCTACACTGGCTGCCTGTTGAGCAACGGGTAGCTTTTAAAACCGGGTGTATTTTATTTAAGTCACTACATCACTCTGGTCCTCTATTCATTAGAGATCTGTTCAAAAAATACGATCCCCCCGTAATCTCCGTTCCATGCACAAATCCCTTCTGATTGTCCCTCCTTACAAGAGGAAACGTCTCGGAGGTTGCTGCTTTGACCATCTTGCAGCCACCTTCTGGAATTCTCTTCCCCTTCACCTCAAAACATGCGATAATATTCTCAGTTTCAGACACTCCCTCAAAACATGGCTTTTTTCCCAAGCGTTCTGCTGAGCTCCTCTTTGTTACTCCTGACTGATGCGTTGCGTTCCTGTCTATAGCGCCATGAAGCCCCCGGGCGTACGAGCGCTCAATAAATACATATCAATATCAATATCAATATCAACTCTCTGCCTGAATACCTACAAACAGACGAGGAGTTGCCCGCCGATCTTCTTGCGGGTCTCCTTTTTATAATGTCCAAAGCGTGAGACTGTAATTACGTCATGTCACGCAACCTTGTATCACATATCTCTCCATCGTCTCCTACGCCCCTGCCTGGTACCTTCCCATCATAAGTGTAAATGTGGCCCCTTTCTCGTAATTGTGTGTGGCACGTACGCCAGTCCAGACTGAGTTCCTGGCATCTTGACTGGAGGTTTGTCATTAATTCATCATACACAACACAAATGTGTTATTATTACTTTGAAGGATTCTATTCATGCGTTTATGTGCCAGTCTGTGATACTGATTTTCTACTTTTGTCCTCATTTATCGGACTAGCTTTAGCTGTGGCGGGAACTTCCTCTTTCTCTGTTCACAGCTTTCAGGTGGGGGCCTAGGGTGCGTTGCAAGATTAATAGGGAACTTGAACTTTACCGTTCATGAATTTAGCATACAGTAGGGTGGGGGTCCAAATGAAGGAGTGCGAAGCCACGCAGACAAGTGGAGCTGAGTGAAGCTTGGTCAGACCTGCTTTCTGCGTTTGCTCTAAGCTGAAAGAAATGGCGGTGCTCAGGCCAACGTAACTGAGGCCTATAACACTCAAGCAGCAGGGCCTACACAGGGGTTAATGCTGGCTAAGTGATAAGAGTGTGCTTGGATAACTATGCAGTGAAATTATCTCCCTCTGTCATTCCCCCCTCTGGTTCATATTTGAACCAATCAAACATCATTAAACATCATACGTACTGCATACTTAGCTGGAGATGGGGGAAGTGGCCAGGGCGATTTATAAAGAGGTGGCTCCTCTAGGTTTTTGTCCTGTATTTTTTATAAATCCGCACTGGGTTTCCCTAATGTATCACACATTGTCTCATAGGGATGTATCAAGCCACCTTGTGACGAAAGTGGTGGAACTTCATGCACCTTGGCCTGGTACTGACTATTCATAGGAACATCTGGTAATGGGCGGGAGTCAGGAATTGTCACCTCCACTATACTCATCACGGCCGCCTCTCCATCATCTCCCTTCTCTCTGCGGATTCCTATATATGAACCTGAGCCAGCATAGTTCATCCCTATCACCTTAGAGCTAAATCTCTTTACACAGTGTATGAGTATCTGTGATCCAAAACACAACAATAACAGCACACAAAAAATTGGCATTAAAAATTTGAGTACTGCGGACAGCCATGAAGGCATCCAGTCCAAAACCAGTTACTTAAGACATCCGCTTGAGCACCTCCTTCCTCATGCATTTCTTTCCCCAGGTTGTCCAAATCCTCGATGGCCTTTGTGAGTGTTCCGTTGTCGGCATCATTCGCTAAAATGAAAGTACAGCAGGACCTCTTTCCCACCTTGGCGCACACACCACCATTCATTGCTGTCAGCTGATCTAGAACATATCTGTGCTCTAGTACCATAAGTCTTAGGGGTCGAAGTTCTTCTTTCACGGCGTTGAACCCATCCTGGGTGTTGTTGACAAGCTGCATCAGTTCATATCTTGTTACTTGTAGCCAGCGAGCATTGGCTTTAGTCTGGAACATGGGAATAACTCCCCCAAAGAAAAGTTCGGCATCGTTGAAGAGTCTGAAATCCTGAGGTATTTTGTGAAATGGGCCATCTGAGAAGTATTTCATGACTTCTCTCTTCCGGTGGTGAAGCAGGGTAACGTCATCTGCCATTGGGTGTGCATGGATGTGGGAAATGTTCGCTGCTGGGACAACCAGATGCAGTTCATGCATCGTCACGATGAAACAAAGTCCTTGCCATTGGGGGAGCAGCTGCAGATAGATGTGCTCGCCGCAGGCCCAGTAAATGTCCATGAGACTGGAGGTGCCATACTGAAGGTCAAAATTAAAAATTGTGTGACTGCAATTTGTGTTTCGACCCACAGGTACTGTTCCATTACCTAAGAAGCAAAGGAGAGGAGACTTTAGCTTGTATGTTCTTTTTGGTTTGTACTTTGTACCTTCATTGAGAGTGTATCTTCTAGTTTCTTGTGCCCATATCTCAGCACACTCCCTGCCAATAGTCTCATTGGTATGATGTTCGTGTTCCTGACCTACAACCGGGCTACCTAAGGAGGCTGCCTTACATACTAAGTCATGTGGGCCATTCCACTTGCTGTTAAAATATATATTGGCCCTTAGGCGCAAAATTGGTCTCCACTGACAAGGGCATGTGTCATGTGTATGGTTAGCTTGTTGATATTCGGGTGTGTGGCATCTTGATGGGGGTGTTGGGAAAGTGAAGTATCCTAGTGTTTTAAACTGATAAACTGATACTCCCAAACCTGCTTTATGGCAACAGACACTCCCATCTCATGGTAAACCTGCATTCTCTTGCTAAATTCTACTGGATCAGAAACAACAGTGAATGTAACATACTTGTTATCCCACTCTGAGGCGTTGACATATGCCTTATTTATCTTTGCTGACTGGAGCTGAATCTGACCATGTATGCGGCAGAGGAACAGGTGTAGGAGACATTTGGCAGTGGGCGGTGGAATCTCTTTGGGAAAGAGCAGTTTATCTGCACCTACAGCGTGTGGAATGTGTGAGCATACAAAACAGGAGTCATTCGTGGCTTTTCTTCCCACCTCCCTCATGTCTCTATACCACATGTTATCTAACAAGGCGTTGTGGATACCATAATCCTCCACTGACACACTGGAGCGCAGGGAGTAGAAATCGGGTATAGAGTGCTGTTCAAACGTGTACACAACTGTGTCCTGGAGATCACTAACCCAGTCTGAAACGTGTACAGTGCGTTCCTCCTTACGTTGGGTACGTTTTGTATATATCCTTGGTGTTTTATTGCGACCCATTTTATACCTGATACTCCTTTTATGCTGACGGAGACGTCTAGGGACATCTTCCCCTGGGGCATGGACAGTGATATCAAGTACCCTGTCCCACTCGGTGGTGTCTGCAAGGGGTGTGGAAGGTATCAAGGTGGATACAGGGGTGGTGCAGCCATTGCTGGTGCATTCCTCATCTAGTATGTTACCAGGAAGCGATTTGGGTATGTGATACCCTACTAAGGTGGTAGGTCTAACATTGCTAGATATAGCTCTCTCTCTCTCTGATTGTACTGTGAACCAGTGGAATACAGCCATTGAAACAACAAGCATAACAAACAATATAAGAATAGCTGTACATATCTTTTTGACTGAAATCTTAGTAGGAGGCGTTGGTCTGTTATTGTCTCTTATTCCATAGACCCTCATTCGATCTCCATATTCACGGTCTTGGATCGTCATAGGAAATAAGATGCCCTCCTTTCTGTTAAAGTTCAAGTCTCTGATGGTGCTGGATGGATCCTCATGTGGTTCAGATGATCCCATGCTTTGCGTTCAGCTATTCGGACAGCAGTGGGTGAAGAGTCAATGACATGGAATGGTCCTTCGTATTTAGGGTCTCTCCACTTCCGTATGTGCTTCTTTATGAAGATCTGTGTTCCAGGGTGGATAGGCAAAAGTTCATCAGAATTGGTGCCGATCTTGTTCTTTGTCTTTGATATCTGAATTGAAAGAAACCTGGCAGCACGTGTTAGGGCACACAAGTAATCAAATAATTCAGCTTTTACAATTTCTGAAGATGCTTCATTGTCTATTTTAGATCAGGTGGAAGGAACACCCATATTCATTGATCTGCCAGTGACAAGCTGGTGAGGTGTAAGGTGATGATCAGAACTGGGACTGTTCCTGAGTGAAAACAGAGCGATGGGAAGGCAATAAAGCAATTTTTTTCCAATTGTGGCACTTATTTTACTGATCTTGGCTTTGAGCAGTCCGTTGAGGCGTTCACAGATGCCATTGCTTTGGGGGTGATAGGCTGAAGTCAACTTATGTTTTAATCCTAGCATTGTTGCAATTGTGTCAAAAATGATGTTTGAAAAATGGCTGCCATTGTCACTGCGAATAGAATCTGGTATTCCCCAGCGACATATTACCTCACGAAGCAGGAAGGTGGGTGCGGCCTTGGCGTCACAATGGACACATGGTCCAGCCTCAATCCACCGTGAAAAAGGACACACTACCACTATGAGGTATCTGTAATTCTGGCATCTGTCAAGCATGTCAACATAGTCAATGTGGAGCTCTCTAAACGGACCCTTGGGCCTTGGTATTGTGGATGCAACTGTTTTCATAGCTGGGCTAGGGGAATACTATTGACAAATGAGGCACTGATGGACAAAGAGTTGTATATACTCATATGCATTTGGGATAAACCACTCTGTCTGCAAAGTAGTGGACATGATATCACGAGGGACATGTGTAGGAAGGTGCAGCTGGGTGAGTGCTAATTGCAGACGGGCATGTGGCATGACAGGCTTCCCTGTCATTGTCTGTCTGTAAATGAAATCTGAAGCATCCTGTTGTACTCACCTCCTCTTCCATAGCTCTTTTTCTTCAGGTGGGGCACTTTCTTGTATCTCTCTGAGGTGCAACTGTGCAATAATGTCATATTGCTGTGTGTCATCAATGGTGTATGGAAGTGTTGAATCAGGTGTACCTTGGAGTGGTGACTTACTTGGGTCTTCAACTTCATTTTGTATATCTTCCTGTACTATTGAGTGTGTATCTTTGGCAAGCAAAATAGGGGTGCAATCAGTCTGTGTCGGGGATGGTGATAGTGTACAACTCTGCCCTTTTGCTGCTGCCTTAGCAGCCCAATCTGCCATTGCATTTCCTCTGGAAACAAAATCTTGGCCATTCGTGTGTGCTGCACATTTCACTACTGCTACTTCTGCTGGCAGTGTCAGAGAATCAATTAATTCTTCTAGTTAACTGTTTGTGCATTACTGGCGTGCCAATTGTTTTAAGAAAACCGCACCTTTTCCACCTCAATATGCTTGAATGAGTTGTTGTGGTCACATATGCTGAATCAGAGTACACAGTAATTCTTTCATCAGCTCCATGCTTCAGGGCTGCTATTAATGCAACCAACTCTGCTGCCTGGGCTGAGTAATGGGGTGGCAATGTAATCTGATGCTGACTGCAAGGACCACAACGCACTGGGGCTACACGCTGGTAGGATAAGTAGTGAGCGACCCACTGGACTTACTTTTACATTCAGGCTCCCTTGAGCCGGTGGGGCTGACGGGCCCGGGTTACGCTCCTACGTGCCACGAGCGGTACCAGACCCGGAAATATTTTTGGCAGCCTACGCAGCACCCCTTCACACATTCCTACTCCCTGCTGACGAGAGGCAACGACCTCGAAACACCGGTGTCCAGGGATGGCCAACGCGACTGATTTTCTTCGAGACCCCGGCAGAGGCGCACCCGCTGATGCTGACTGCAAGGACCACAACGCACTGGGGCTACACGCTGGTAGGATAAGTAGTGAGCGACCCACTGGACTTACTTTTACATTCAGGCTCCCTTGACCCGGTGGGGCTGACGGGCCCGGGTTACGCTCCTACGTGCCACGAGCGGTACCAGACCCGGAAATATTTTTGGCAGCCTACGCAGCACCCCTTCACACATTCCTACTCCCTGCTGACGAGAGGCAACAACCTCGAAACACCGGTGTCCAGGGATGGCCAACGCGACTGATTTTTCTTCGAGACCCCGGCAGAGGCGCACCCGCTGATGCTGACTGCAAGGACCACAATGCACTGGGGCTACACGCTGGTAGGATAAGTAGTGAGCGACCCACTGGACTTACTTTTACATTCAGGCTCCCTTGAGCCGGTGGGGCTGACGGGCCCGGGTTACGCTCCTACGTGCCACGAGCGGTACCAGACCCGGAAATATTTTTGGCAGCCTACGCAGCACCCCTTCACACATTCCTACTCCCTGCTGACGAGAGGCAACAACCTCGAAACACCGGTGTCCAGGGATGGCCAACGCGACTGATTTTTCTTCGAGACCCCGGCAGAGGCGCACCCGCTGATGCTGACTGCAAGGACCACAACGCACTGGGGCTACACGCTGGTAGGATAAGTAGTGAGCGACCCACTGGACTTACAATGTCCAGAGTGTCTGAGGAGTTATTCTGTTGTGCTCTGACTACAGCTGCTCCGGTGTGTCTTATCCCTGTCTCTTGATCAATAGTGGAAGAACCATCAACAAAATATATTATACTGTCTAGTATTGGGTCTTCCTTTGCTGTACCTGACTCATCTGGACAGTATGTGGCACAATCATGGGTGTCATCATCAGCTGTTGCAATTGGATGGGCAAAGAACGTGGCTGGGTTTACAGTGTGACAGTTTACAACCTTCAAGGATGGTAATGACAGTATGACTTCCTATCCTGACACTCTTTGAGTGGTAAGAGTAGTTTTAGCTTTCTGTATTATTGCGAAGACAGCATGTTCAGTGTACAGCGTCAGAGTGGAGCCCATGACTATGGGGGTACTTTTCTCAACAGCAAATGCTGCTGTTGAGAGAGCCTGTTCACAAGGATAGTGGCCTTTCATCACTGAATCTAGCATGCCACTGAAGTATGCAATTGGTTTGGGACCCATGGGGTATTTCTGGGTGAGGACTGCTGTCATGATCTGTCCATTACAGTGTGTGAACAGATAAAATTATTTTGTGTAGTCAGGAGAGCCTAACAATGGTGCATTTGTAATCTCATCTTTTAACTTCACAAAGGCAGATGTCATTTCAGGTGTCCAGTCAATCTTGTTATGCCTGTCCTTAGCCGTCTTGACAGCTTTCAGGAGTGGTGCAGTTATTGTAGAATAATCAAAGACCCATTGTCTGACGTAGTTCACTAGTCCTAGGAACTTTTGCATGTCTTTGACTGTCTGTGGTTCTGGAGTTTTTCTTATTGCTTCCACTCTTCCTGGCGTAATTCTTCTTCCTGATTCTGAAATCATTTGACCTAAGTACTGTACTTCTTCCTGACAGTATTGCAGTTTTTGCTTGTCTACTTTGTATCCTCTATGTGCCAATGTTGTAAGCAGAGCAATCGTGTCTTTTCTGCACTCTTGCTCCGTTATGCTGCAGAGGAGTATGTCATCGACATATTGCAGCAAAGTGCTGTCACACTGAAAATTCGATAAATCGTCCTTGACAACTCTGTTAAACACACTAGGGGACTCGCAATAGCCTTGAGGGAGTCTTTGATACAATAATTGCCTATTTCGGAATGTAAATGCGAATAGAAACTGGCTGTCAACATGCAATGGGACACTGAAAAAGGCATTTTTCAGGTCAATGACAGAAAAGTACTTTGTATTGGGTGGGATGTTAGTAAGGATCACTGAAGGGTCAGGGACGATGGGAAACTCTGGTACCACTATGCTGTTAATTGAGCGAAGATCATGAACTAGCCTCCATTGATTTGTTTGCTGTTTTCTCACAGGAAAAAGACAGGTGTTACAAGGGTATATCACACCTTGATCTAGCAGTGCTTGTACAGTAGGGGCTATTCCTTCTTCGGCTTCTTTAGACAACGGGTACTGGCGCACTCTGGGGAGAATGGCGCCTTCTTTCAGTGTTACCCTGAATGGTGTAGCTGATCGAATGAGCCCCACATCATTGGGACCTGTAGTCCAAAGGATGCTGGGCACCTGAGCTAAGTCTGAGTCACGTGCAGTATCAATTACTGTGGGTGGTACTGGTGTTCTAATCTCAACTGTCACTGACACGGGGACTGGATTCTGATGAACAATTTCTGTCATTAGATGTTCCTCAGGATCACTGAATAGTTCTTGATCCGTAATATTTCTTACCAGATGTCCAGGTTCAATAAAAATGACACAGGCCCACAAATGGGCAAAGTCATCTAAAGCTAGAAAAGCTCCATAAGTGGGTGTTATTTTAAAACACTGTATTCCTAGATTCATGTTTTTGTCTAGTACTGGCATAATCTGTGATTGAGGGTGGAAGAGAAATTCTTTGGGCAGCTGCACAGTGCGCCCTGCCATTTCTGGTGAGTTGGCAATGACAATTTGTACCGTTGTTAAAAATGCTTGCTCATCCATTGGGCGTGCTCTTATCTGATCCCTCAGGGAAGAATCCACTGTGACAGCCATCATTCTAGTCAGCGATGTACCAGGCATGGAGCAAGTCATTGTGCCATCTTCACTGAATTGTATTGTCATATTTAACTTGGCCATGAGATCACGCCCCAAGAGATTGACTGGGGACTGTGTTGAGTAAAGCAAGCGCTGCCGAACACATTTACCTCCTATTTCCAATGGTATTGGTTTTGTGAAAGGGACCCTTGTTATTGCCCCAGAGAAACCCTGTGTATCTGCAATTTGATTGGAGATGGGCAGTGCTCCTTCTGTTATACAGGAGAATGTGGCACCTGTATCAATCAGAAAACTATAAGTTTTGTTGTTGATCGTGACATACACAACTGGATCGTCTCTAATATTTGTGAGACACGATAACAAGGGACACACTAGGTTTGTCCGTGGGCTGTCCTAACTTGAATACCCTCCGTTCCGGTACTGCTGAATGGTGCCCTGCAAAACTGAATTTGCAGACTGCAGTACTGTAGCTCCCTGAGGCACAAGGACTTGTGTCTGTGGCACCATTTGGTACACAGGCGTTTGCTGTTGAACCAGTTGTGGCTGTGTCTGTTGGACTGGTGTCTGTAATTGTACTTGCTGCAACATTGGCTGTTGTTTTGGTGCAGATGGGTAGGTGTACACTATGTTGGGCTGCAGCGGCTGTGGCTGCTGCTGAACGTACTGCACTGGTACCTGAACCTGCTGTGGTTGCCCTCTGCCTGCTAACCTTTCATCATCTCGCATTTTATCGTGGCACTCCCTTATCATGTGTCCTGGTCGCTGACAGTAGTAACACCGTGGAGGACCTGGCTGTTGTGCAGGTCTTTGGTAGCCCATTCCTCTACCCCTTCCTCTCATTCCAGTATTTGATGACCTTGCCTGTCTATTATCATGATACTGCTGTTGTCGCTGATAGTTATTAGAGGGTTGCACCTGTGTCTGTTGCGCTGCTGCCTGCGTGTTTCCCTCTAAAGTACCGTGGGTATTTTGTGGGGGTTGGGTGACAGTAGTCATTTGATTTACTGGCGTAGCTACCATAACTGTGTCCACAACCTCTCTTTTCTTTAGTTTCTGTTACACCAGTTTAGCGGTTGCATTTTCAATAGCCAATAGCCTCTTTTTCTCCTGCTCTTGCTCCTTCTTACAGTAGTGAATGATATGGTGTTGTATTTCTGGCCATGGTTTGCATTCCATTGCTACTATCCCATCTAACTTGTCCTGTACTGCACTGGGTAGTCCCTTCTTAACTGTATGGTAGAAGAACCTACAGTTACCTCCTGTCGTGTCCCATTTCTCTCCTAACTCCTGATGCCATTTTTCCTTCATTCTTGCAATGTAGTGTGCAGGGTCTTTATTGCTTTGCATTGTCTGAGACATTAGGGACCCTATGTCTGGGACATCGGGGAATTTCCTGCGCAGCTCACTCCATAGGGCAGACCTTATTATATTAAAAGGATTACCATCCAATTCTGAGTTAGTGGTAGAAAGTCTGTAGTCAATACGTGTGAACATCTCATCTGCATCTTCTCCGATCAGGGAAGTGAGCAGGCTTTTTACATCTCCAGCAGCCAATGGCACACCTGCAGTGTGTTTCTCAAAGGCTTGTATCCACTTTCCAGCACCCTCTGTGAGGGGCGGTAGTTGCTTTTTTAAGTTTTCCTTGTCCATCAGGGACCAAGAGGTGTAGATGGGGCGGTCCTTGATGTTTTTATACAGCAAGGGCAGCTGGCGTTGCACCCCTGAGGGCCTTGTGTTGTCATACCTGCGCGCGTACTTCTGCCAGACTCTTAGGCCTCTACGCATGTAGTTGTAGTCCCAGTCTTCATCCCCTTCCCCCCGAAGGATGCAGTCTTCAGCAGTGGCCATGTCCTCGGGTTCAAAAGACCCCTCTCGAGGCCACACATTCATCTGGGGTGCATTAGCTTCTGTCCATTCTGCCAAGTCATCTGAAAATTTATCGGCATAGAAGTTACTCCCTTCCCCCAGTACCACTATCTCATATGGTGTCAGATCTTTGGATGACAGCTGTCCTGGCCTGCTAATGACCATGCTGTACAGTGCTCCAGATCTGGTGGTGCGCAGGCGTGCTTTACCTGTTACATCATATTCCTCTGGGATGTTGTCAGGTCTCCCATGGTTACCTAACACTGTGAGATTTTCTACTTCTGTCCTTCTCTGCCTGTACCTCCTTTCCGCTTGTTCAAGCACATCGGCCAGTTCTAAATTGTCTCTTTCTACCTCTCTTTTTTGTTGCCCACGAGGTGCAGCTACAGGGGGTGAGACCTGGCGTACAGGTGTCTGTGGTGGTGACATCAGGGGGTTGTAGTTAGGGTATAGTGGGGGGGCTTCACTCTGGGCCTCATGATCTAGTTGTATCCATGGCCTCTGCTGTGGCCTTGTTGTTAGGATCCCCCCGTTGTGTGACCCTACCTTATTTGCACCACCTGCCAATTCATTGAGTGTCGGTGGTTGTTGTCTTTCTCTAAACTGGCCTACCCCATCCATCAGTTCAGTCATTCTCTCATCTCCTCTACCTTTTTGTAATGGCCGCCGCCGATCAGTTACTGTATTGTCAGTGGCGTTTCTTGAGCAGTGTGCAAGTGGCATGTCCTCAACCGTTCTGCCTGCTCTGTGATATAAGTCTTGTTGTAAGTCCTGTTCTGTCCTCCACCTACTAATCTCTCTTTCGGTTATTACTTCAGAGGGACGTAGTTCGCCATCCGTGTTTTCTTCATTAAGCTGTGTCTGGTGTTCTTCCTTTCTGTTGGCACCAGTGTTAAGGGGTCGCCACTCCTCATAGGGTGTTTGTGTATCGCATTGCTGCCGGATGGGGGACAGGAACGGGCCATAATGTCTAATTCTAGCACCGGAGGTGTTATGTTCCCTAGTAATGTACATTGGGGCTGGGCCGTGAGGTCTGGGGAGAGGCATGTGAGAGCTGTGCTGTGAACCACCTGAGACCCCGTCACTCTCTCGGTCTTCTTCTGGCTGGGGGCCTGGGGCATTGGATGTAGGAGTCATCTTTATTGTGAATAGCGCATCAATCTGACCTGGTATTCCAGATGTTGCACCTTGTATCACTGGTGTTTGGGATCTCATGAGTTGGTGTGTTTGTGCACTATCTTGTCTATTGTCTTGTGGACTGTTTGCGATGTCTGGGGAGAAGGTATCACGGTCTGGGACAGAGATATCTTCATGGCCTACGGCTGCCCTGTCATTTGATGTTGGTTCTAGGTCAGTTTTAATAAGACACTCCACATAGCGAGGGTGTCCTTACGCTTTTTGAGTTTATTACCAGAGTATGTACCTTCCAGGAATGTTCTAGCATGTTCTAGTACTATTCTATCAAAGGTCCCTTCTCTGGGCCATGAATGTGGCGCATTTTGTGTGAGTGAATGTAACTCGTTACAATGTTTCCTGATGCGCTTTTCCTGCGCTGTAAAGTTTTTTATCACGTGCTCCAGGGGCGTTGTCATTGTTACTCAGCCTTGTGTGTGTGAGGGGAAAAAAGGTGTCCTTCCACAGGGGCTAAAGTCAGTGTCACCCGCTGTAAGTCAGTTGTGTCTAATTCCAGTGTTGATATTAGTGCCAAGATGACTGTACTCACCAGTGGCGGAACCTGAACTGAGGACACTGATGGATCTTCAGTAATGACAGTAACGCGTCCGTCCTCTATATGTATCGTGACTTCCACTCTATGGTCTTGCGTGGGATGTCTGTTCATATCCTAAGATTGTCTTGGGGGGTGGGCAATTGGTGGCAACGAAGTCTGACAAGTGTGCTCACTGCTTACCATACGGTTTTGTAAATATGCGCATAGTAGGGGGCAATGCGATGTGAAGGGGTGTCTCTGCAGTTGTTCTGAGATACTGGGTAAAGGCTGTTGTCCCAGCTGCGCTTGCAGCTCTTGGGCGTGTTGCTCACAGGTCAGGGGCAAGTCGGGGACAGATAGTGCCTGTAGAAACGATGCGTAGAATTCGAAGTCTGGTGGGGTGCGAATAACGTGTGAGTCTCCCTGCCTTCCCTGGTAGTTTGTACTCGGGGAAGATGAGGTTACTGAGGGCGGGTCGGTGAGGTCGATGGTTTCGCAATTCACTAAATTTTCAGCTGGTTCTATGGGGGCTTCTTCAGTACCACGTGGTGCTGGTGGGGACACCCGTGGCACTTGCAAGGGTTTTCCTGCCTCTCGCCCAAGGAGGGGGAACCCTGAAATCCCTCACGTATGAGTTGACTATTGTCAATGAGGGGTGTGTAGGGCTGTACTGGGAGGCACAGTCGTGTCAGATGTAGTGTAGATATCTTTACCTCAGTGTCTTGTGTGAGTGGGAGTCCCAACAGTCTCCACACTTTAGTTACCAAGGGAATCTGGCGTCTGTCAAACTTAGTTATAGTCCATGCGCCAGTGTTCTGTATTGCCACTACCTTGTTGTCCAATATATGCAGGACTACCTCAACCGGATGCTGCCCACTATGGTTCATCTGTACTCTCTTTGGTTATATGTGCGTATATATATACTGGAAATCTGCCTGACCTCCTGTCAGTCGTTTTCGGGGGTGGGGCAGTTTACCACAAGCTCATCACCTAGTGCTTCTATAATGACTGAATAAACCGCCTCTCTAATCTCTTCTTTATCTGGGCCGTTGTAAATACCTTCTGGGGAATCGTCAGGGAATTGCAGGGCAGTAGGGTGGCTACCAAAACAAGCCTCAAGGACCTTGCTCTGCAAAGGGTGGCGAGGACACAATGATGTCACAATAACAGGTATCTCTAGTCCCGGTGTTATCATAAAAACCTGCACTAGTATGGCGTGTGTCGTTGTATATGTCCTATAATCTTGTATCCTATTCATTTGTGTGGAATTCAGTTTGAAAAGAGAAACATTTCCTATTATTCTAAATGACCCCAAGTACTCAAAAAAACGCAGAGTACTTCTCTGTGTCCTCCCTCTTGAAGCCTGCAGTGCTCGTGGAGGGAGGGGGCAATCCTGAATACCAAGTGTGCACTAAGGAGAGCAGCAGTATTAAAAAAAACAATATATACCTGTGATAATTGTGGTACTCAATATTCTGTATCCTTGCGGAAACTCTTAGGTTATCAGTGGCAGATCAATACACATGGGGATACAAAAAAATGCATTTACAATCTCCCTAGTTATTGAATCTCACTAACAACCCAGTCTTCAAATGAGATTCAGAAACAGAAATCAATGTACACAGCTTATAATCAATCATAGAAACCAAGAATAAAAAGAAACAATCACAATGAACGTAGATAATATTAATATGGTCCTTCTACAGTCAGCCCCTGTACCAGCCAGTGACTCCTAACACAATGACCATAGAAAGGAAAGGAAATAATCACGCAAGGGTTTGTTCCATGAACCAGAAAAAAGAAAAGGAAAAGAGACCTCTGCATGTATCATTAGACACTAAGCGCTAACGTGCAGATACTTGTACTATTTGAATTTTATATTACAAAAAATTGCGCACTATGGCCATTTAGAGTGCGTTTGAATGCTCCCTATACACGTGGTGTACACCAAAAAGTAAATAATAAGACACGTTTAACTGGCAAAAATACAATGGCTAAAATGATAAATGTTCCTGATCACACAGCAGGAATTTCCCTGGTCACACAGCAGGGACAAGCGGTGTCTGAAAATACCGTTAGCTACGCGGATCTTCAGATTAGCTTCTTCTCCATTAGTACTGAAATGGAGGCCCTCTCTTTCCTTATACAGAGAGGCACACTGACATGATAAATGCTGGAAAGGCGAATACCCCAACCTCCCCCTTCCCTGTGGGGCTATATACACAGGGGAACCTCTTAAAATAAATGCTGGGAAGGCGAATACCCCAACCTCCCCCTTCCCTGTGGGGCTATATGCACAGGGGAACATCTTAAAATAAATGCTGGGAAGGCGAATACCCCAACCTCCCCCTTCCCTGTGGGGCTATATGCATAGGGGAACCTCTTAAAATAAATGCTGGGAAGGCGAATACCCCAACCTCCCCCTTCCCTGTGGGGCTATATACACAGGGGAACCTCTTAAAATAAATGCTGGGAAGGCGAATACCCCAACCTCCTCCTTCCCTGTGGGGCTATATGCATAGGGGAACCTCTTAAAATAAATGCTGGGAAGGCGAATACCCCAACCTCCCCCTTCCCTGTGGGGCTATATGCACAAGGGAACCTCTTAAAATAAATGCTGGATAAAAAGCTAAATGTAAAAAATAAGCGTTACAAGACGACAGAAATTTCCTTCTTTGTACTTTTGCAGCTACACGAGGAGCAATGATAACACAGGAAGAGATACACATAAATCTCAGTAATGACCTAACTGTCAGGCTCAGTCTCCACTTAGCACACAATCCCTCCTCTGCGCAAGATCAAATGGCGAGGCCAACAGACAGGGAGCACGGAAAAACAGGCAAGAGCACTGCTTGCGTCACGACACAACACACCTCTCCTCCGCACCCAAGAGAGAACAATAGCAGCGACGGGCAGTCAAACAATATGATGCTTACCCATGCGCTGTGTTCATCCCAATGGCCCGGCCGGAGAGTGGTGCAGAATCGCTTAACAGCTTCGTACTTCCTCCCTTTAATCCAGATGCATCCTGTTTCAGTTAGTTTCTAGCCATCACGTCGCGAGGTCACCAGGATGTTGGAGGGAAAATTAATTGTGGGCAGGAGGGGACAGGGGGCTTGGCGCAGCAGCTCAGAAGCCGCGCTGGGGAGACCGTGAGAGAGAACTAAGGGAAATGGCACACCTTAATTTGTAACCGGTGCTCCTGGAACGCTTGCTCTAAAAACAGGAAAAAATGGATATATGAGCCTTGGAGACTGTTTCTGAAAGTTGTACAAGTTTTATTGGAAGACACAGCTTCTGGAAACATTCAATAATAGCAGTTTGATATACACAGTGTTGATTACAGTTGCTATGAGAGAGAGGTTTTGCTGCAAGTACACTTGTGAGCTTTAAGGCAGTTTGAATAAACACGATTGTGCTAGTTACATAGAAAAATACTCACATTTGCTGTTTGTAAGAGAGAATCCTGCTAATACATTTAGAATGCAAAGTACAAATTATTAATATTATTATCAGGTACGCTCACAACTCTATACTTAGTGAGATGTCCTAGTATCACAATATAAAAGCTAAATGTAGAAAACAAGTTACAAAGAGCATATGCAGATATAAAATGTCTTGTTGGAAAGCAGTTACACAGATAAAATACAAGTAAAATATATATATACATAAAATATGAACATTTGATCAAGGGCCCTTGGAGACAACTCTCTGCCTGAATACCTACAAACAGACGAGGAGTTGCCCGCCGATCTTCTTGCGGGTCTCCTTTTTATAATGTCCAAAGTGAGAGACTGTAATTACGTCATGTCACGCAACCTCGTATCACATATCTCTCCATCGTCTCCTACGCCCCTGCCTGGTACCTTCCCATCATAAGTGTAAATGTGGCCCCTTTCTCGTAATTGTGTGTGGCACGTACGCCAGTCCAGACTGAGTTCCTGGCATCTTGACTGGAGGTTTGTCATTAATTCATCATACACAACACAAATGTGTTATTATTACTTTGAAGGATTCTATTCATGCGTTTATGTGCCAGTCTGTGATACTGATTTGCTACTTTTGTCCTCATTTATCGGACTAGCTTTAGCTGTGGCGGGAACTTCCTCTTTCTCTGTTCACAGCTTTCAGGCGGGGGCCTAGGGTGTGTTGCAAGATTAATAGGGAACTTGAACTTTACCGTTCATGAACTTAGCATACAGTAGGGTGGGGGTCCAAATGAAGGAGTGCGAAGCCACGCAGACAAGTGGAGCTGAGTGAAGCTTGGTCAGACCTGCTTTCTGCTTTTGCTCTAAGCTGAAAGAAATGGTGGTGCTCAGGCCAACGTAACTGAGGCCTATAACACTCAAGCAGCAGGGCCCACACAGGGGTTAATGCTGGCTAAGTGATAAGGGTGTGCTTGGATAACTATGCAGTGAAATTATCTCCCTCTGTCAGGAGCAGGTGCAGCCCAGTTCTCCAAACTTCTCTTTAAAACGCGGCTGTGTGAGAATTGCTCAATCTATCTAAACACCACCTTGATTTCAAGGCCCTGTGCGTAGTACACAAAGCCCTCTACGGAGGAGGGGCTTATGATCTACAAGCTCTATTTCCCTGCTACGCACCATCACATTGTCTAAGATCATCGAACACTGGACTGGTACTCTGCCCCAAGATAAATAGAGTAAGGTGGGGAAGAGGAGCGGGGGGGGGAAGTGCTTCTCATTCCAAGCAGCTAAATTGTAGAATTCCCTCCCTATACAACTTCGACTTCAATCTAGAAGGTCACTTTTTAGGAAGCAAATAAAAACATGGCTTTTCTCTCAACGCTAACTCGTCTCGCTGTATCGGCCTACACATACCTTAGTGCCAAGATGCCTCGGTAATAGTGCGCTTTAGAAATATCTAGTCAGTCAGTCAGTGAGTAAGTAAAAGAGCTGGAATTTGATAATAAATTCAGTATTGTGCTGAGCAGGGGCCCACAAATTATATTTGGACCAGGGCCCCCAAAATCCATAGGATGCCCCTCGCACCAAGGACAAAAATGTACAGCTCGGTCCTGTACCTCACCCATGCTCCATTGGTTGGTTCTACTGATTTTTTTTATTACCAATGACTATTTTTCTAAATTGGTTTGGGATTTTCCTTGTGTTGTGTTGTGTTTTCACTTTATTGCTGTTTGTATGCAGCATAAATACCTTACTTTAAGCCAAAGTTATCAGCTGGTTAAGTGAATTTTGTGGTTCAGCCTGTCAAGGATTGTGGTTGATGCATGAGTGGGGCTTCCACCCCATCAACCAATGACCCAGATTCTTACAAAAGGCGATCACAGACATAGTGGCCTGCAGGCCCCAGTAAGTCACCATCCCTGGGATGACCTCCATGCAGAGTGAGTTACACTTTACAACCTGCCTCAATAATATTCATGATATAGGCTGGATCCTATCCCAATATGACTCAGATTTATGAGAACCGACCTATTAGTACATACATCTTAAATGTTTTTACACGTTGCTGTTATAACTGTTAGAACTGGGGGTACAGGGTCCCACCACCTGAACTCAGGGAGGACACAGACGAAATTGCAGTGTGAGCACCTGCTTCAGTGCAGCAGGGGGTCGAAAAACTAGGGGATGGCCCTTAAGGCCAGTCAAGACTCGAGGGAGGCAGTTGAAACTAAAGTTGACGGTCTTTAGGTGGACCTCTCTCTACTGCACTAAGACCTGTGCAATGTGATGGACAGAACGACAGAAGCTGGAGCTCAAGTGTCCTTCGCAGAAAGTGAGATTCCCCTCTCTTAAAAGCCAGTTGTCTAAAATGTCCGCCTCTTTGTCAGCGCTCATAGACCATGTAGAAGATGCTGAAAACAGATAATGAAGCAATAACATCAGACTTGTTGGCTTTCCGGAGTCCCTGGGGCAGCAAGGTCTTGCCGGGGCACTAAATCAAATCATGGCTCCCCGGGAACAATCTGTTCACCTTCTTTGTCATAGAGATAGCGCATTGGGGGCGTGGCAAAGCCACCAACCGGGATTGCCGCATAGGCTTGCAGGTCCGTTGCTGTTTCCTGTTTGCAAGCCCATCCTGGCATCCATGGCGGAGTCCCTGCCACATAAAACATTGTGAAAGATGTAGTGGGCGACAGGGCGGCCTCCGGTGCAAACATCGGCCTGATTATGACCTGCGGCGTGGATCGCACTGTGCTGCGTGAGCGAGTAGGGCGGCGTCATATGGCACAGAGTGGAGCCGGGAGCCAGATTTACGCCCTGACCGGACAATGCGCGGTGACTGCCGGTACTGCTGCGAGCGGAAGACGGGCGGCGACTGGAGATAGGTAAGTGGCTGGCACATAAGTGGGGCACAGGCACTCCCCGGAAGCCCCGCGGCGACAGGGGCCACGGGCATGCTTGGCGAATGGCTGGCCGGCCGTGTACTGTGGCACCCATAGGGACCAACCCTGTCTCGATCTCCAAGCCTGCTGCTGCTTGGGGCGGTGGGATCCCCCCTGCCTCCCCTGATGCTGTGATCTGAGGTGCATTGCAGGGACAATCAGGTGGTAGATTGCAGCACCACGCAGGTTCTTGACTTGCTAACCCGGCATCTGGATCACTTGTGGCCGCATAGCTATGCACAGCTGACTCCCCCTTAACGATCAGTGCACATGCCTGCACTGTCTGGAGTGACTGGGTAGACATCCCACATTGTGCAGGGGCACCCATTGCAGTACCAGCGAGGTAGGAAAGAGCTTGACCACTACAGTGGGCACATGGAAACGGAGTGGCGCTGTTGCATTGCCACTGCTGGGACTAGCTGTGTGTCACACATCTAAAGAAGGGCCAGGGTAATACCGCCAGCGGTCCATGCCTCCCCCAAGACCTGAGTCCCCCACAAGGTGTCAAAGCTAACTGAGGAGTGTGGCGTGGGGCGCAAAGACCCCAAACAAAGCACCTTGCCTTTCAAACCATTGTCCATTGGTACTGTGCCACTGTTGGTTAACATGGCGGAGGGAGGAGAGATGCATACCATGGAGGTGACAGGGCCTGACAGCCTGTTACTGGAGCTGAGAACGGGCTACATGGCATTGGATACTCAATGTAATGCCCTGGACAAAAGGCTAGAATCCATGGGGGCCCGACTGGACCAACAGGAGGGGTGCTTGACGACGGCGGAGGGCAGAATTTCGGATTTGGAAGATGGCGCGGCACAGACGACCAAGAGATGTAAATGCCTGGAAAAGCCTTTGAAGGCTGTTGCCATCAAGAACAAAGATTTATAGGCTAGAGGATGGATGAACAACGTTAGAATTATGGGTGTTCCTAAATCCACCAACACTGGGCGCCTTTACCGTTTTGTCGAATTGCTTCAAGTATCTATTCAGGAGTGAGTCCTTTACAACCACCTTCGTGACAGAACGAGCGCACCATATCTTGGGACTACAACCTAACCCAGGCTGCCCACCAAGACCGATTATAGCCTGATTTTTTTATTTCAGAGACAGGGATACTGCCCTATGGTTGGCAAGTGAGAATGGCCAACTTGAGTGGCAAGGCTCAAACACCTCCGTGTATTCGGACTTTACCGCCATGGTGCAGGAAGCACGCAGTAAATATGCGAGGGTAAAGGCAGCTTTACATAAGATGTGGCTGTGGTATGAAATGCTGTACCCAGCAAGTTTGAAATTTGACGTCGATGACAGGTCACAAGTGTTCGACTCGCCCCATGATGCCCAAGAATTTTGCCAGAAGTACTCCAATGCCGGGAAGAAGCAGGGTGCTTAGTCGCTGCAGCAGTCCCAGGACATTCCAGACTCTGGTGCCAGTGCTGATCTCTTCACAACCAGCTAGGCCCACAGTACCCTTTCATACTTGTGTGCGCTGACTTGGCTAATAGCAACATAACTGCGCCAGTGTGCACCAGTATTTGGGCATGATGGGACACTGCCATGGACCAAAGACATACTAAACACAGGCACTTGTGCCGGGATACGGGGCAGTGTTGCCACCCCCCAAGTGCAGATACATCAGTTTCTGTTTTTGGGTGCATCCCATATTTTGTTTTCATATATGTCAGTATATTAAACTGCTTGTTTGGTATGGGATTTTCCCCCTAGAGTTGGGTAAGGGGGATGGGCGTGGGAGGGTGGGAAATGGTTATATTGGTTAATGTTTTCAGATCTGTTCTTTACTGGACGTTCTTTTCAGTGCAGTCATATAGTGTCAGGTGCTGGGGTGATGAAACAGCCACACATAGATTATGGATCATGGTTAATGCGGTAAATGCAGAGGCCAGTGTGGTCATGATGTCTTGGAATGTTAGGGGCCTAAACTATAAGTGGAAATGTAAACAGGTGACTAATTACATGCAACGCCATCAGGTGGACATTGTTTTCTTACAAGGCACTCATCCAGCACGTCGTTAGTGCCAGGTTGGGGGGGGCACATAAATATTTAGCTGGATATAGTTCATATGCCAGAGAGGTTGCAGTGCTAATTCTCAAGCGGGTACCATTCCGGGAGGAGAAGATATATCAAGATGCGGGAGGGTGATACCTTTTGGTGAAGGGTTGTGTGCTAGAACATTCTGTCTTATTTGTCAACATATACGCTCCCAACATTCTTGATCCCAAATTCTTTGATACTGTTCACTCTCACATGCAACATATGGCTGCAGATCACATCTACCTGGGGGTATTTAAACTTGTTGCTTAACCCAGAACGGGACAGCACGGCGCACACTCCAGCCACAAAACCTAGGGCGAGACAGGTAGTTCTGGACACTAGGTTTGGGTTAATTGATGTATGGAGATATCATTGCGCAGACACCGTAGGGTACACTCACTATTCAGCGCCCCATGGACACAATTGGATTACTGGTATCTGTCTGCTGGTGCGTTACTGTGGGTTAAGGCTGTTACTCATCTTCCACGTATGCTCTCAGATCATTCCCCCGTGCTAGTTACATTAAAGATCTGACCCTGAGGGACACTGTTTTTGCAACTGAACTAGGGGAAGCCATCATTGAGTACTTCAAAATCAATGTCGGCTCTGTTAAAACTAAGGCCACGCTGTGGGAAGCCTTTAAGGCGTACGCTAGGTGGGTGTGTATGTCAAAGAACGCAGGAGTGCTCAGAAATCTGAATCGCATGCTAGCGTTGCGGGAAACACAACTTCGTGAGATAGATAGCACTGCAGTTAATAATACAGGCCCCTCTGACCTACTGAAAAGGGTGGCGCTATTGACCGAGTTGAGGGAGGCTGCAGGGTGCGAATCACACTTCATAGGCAAATATGCCGTGGTGCGACTCTACAGGGGGGTGAGAGGCCCGGTAGAACACTCGCTAGGATAATGCAACAATCCCCCAAACCCACATATATCAATGAACTGATCGGACGCGATCAATAGTGCATAATGGGCACAGTTGGAAGGTACTTACATACTATAAAACTCTACATACTTCCAGAAAAACTGATGCCCCCTTGGACTACAGTGATTACTTTGAGGAGGTGTCACTGGTCTGGATGGAAAGGGCACATCAGGAGTTCTTGGCAGGAACCTTCACTGAAGATGAGGTGATGGAGGCTATTAATGCATTGGATGGCTCCAGAGCACCAGGGCTCAATGGGTTTACGGGCTGTTTTTATGAAAGGCATAAGGGCCTACTTACACCTCATCTCATTGACCTGTATCAGAGGCAATAGAGAAAGGAGAGCTCCAACCCACACTACGGGAGGCAGTCCTAATTCTGTTGCCTAAACCAGGGAAGGACATTCAGAAATGCGGCTCGTACCCCCCCTTTCTCGCCTACATTTTGACAATAAGATATTAGCTACCAGATTTGCTTTAATAGTGGAAAAGTTGATCTCTCTGTCACAATCGGGTTTCATCCCCCATAAATCAACAGCTCTCAATGTGCGTACCCTATTTGCCCCACTTCACAGGTTATCACCATCGGTCCCGGCTGCTGCTGCCCTCCTCGATGCTGAGAAAGCATTTGACTCATTCGAGTGGACCTTTTTGTACGGCAGGTTGGGGAGGCTGGGTGTGCCAGAGTGATTCCTGACAGTAATTAGATTACTATTCACAGCTCCCATGGCCCTAATTTGTCTCAACAGTACCTTAACCAGTACATTCCAACTCTCACGGGGTACGTGCCGGGGTGCCCGTTGTCCCCTCTGTAGTTTGTCCTAGACCTCGACCCCCTAGTCAGACACCTATTGGAGAAGCATACTCACTGTGGACTCCAATTTAACACTGGCCCCTATTGCTCACACTATATGCTGATGATATTATCCTATATGTACGCAACCCAGATGACAACCTAACCCCCTACTCCGGGAAGTGACAAGAAATGGTACTAAGTCGGGCCCGTGCATAAACTGGGAAAAGTCAGAAGTATTTCAATTGACTGAGGCTAGCTGTAGTAAGGCGGGGGACTATCCATTGGCATGGTGTGAGGATTCCGTGCGATATTTAGGTGTCCATATCCACAGGGAAAGGGACCATATTCTTCAAATTAACTATGACCCGGTGATTGAAAGGTTGAAATTTAACATAGAACGATGTTTTAAACTGCCCCTATCGATGGCAGGGAGAATAACTCTAATTAAAATGGTAGTGTTGCCACAATTTCTATATCTCTTACAAAACATCCCTATTCCACTCTACAACAGTTTTTTTGCAACCCTACGAACACTGTTGCGGCTAGTGTGGGGTCACAAGCTACCCCACGTTCGCTGGGAAACTTTAGTATTACCATATGAGAGGGGTGGGTTTGGGGTGCCGAACTTCCAAATCTATTACCTAGTTGCGCAGGCAAGCTCTGCCCGCCACTGGTATAACACGGATGCCTAGATCCCACTTCATAGACCCAAGGCAGTCCTGGTGCTACCAGCGCCACTCATACCCTGCTGCCCTCTGGGTTCCCTTGTGACCTGCAAGACACCCAGACGCTATCGACAACCAGTTGGGCGTGGCACAAACTACTGCGTGTAACGGGTTCCCGCATATTATACTCTCCTGTGCTGCCTCTTGAGGGCAACGGTTGGTTGCCCATCCTCCAGGAGACATTAGTGAAGCGCACATTGGCTAAATACCATCTGACAACATTTGGAGATCTGTTCCCGAGCGGGCACATATTCTCTCGCACAGAGGACCCAAGTTTTAGAAACGCCAAAATTATGGACATATTGGTGCTACTTAGACTGCAGAGGGCATTGCGCGCATGCTTGAGTAGCTACCCCTTGGAACCTCCTGACTTCCCACTCCTTACAGGGGTAATTAAGGATGGAGATGGGAGTCATTTAATGGCCCAAATGTATAAGGCTGCAATAGTGATGCGTCCGTGCCACAAAATGGAGGTACGAGTGGCATGTGAGCGTGGTCTCGGGTATCTGCTAATGGATAGGCAGTGGAGTCGGTGCTGTGCACAGACACGTAGAGTGTCCCCTAACTATCAGCACAACTTACTGCATTTCAAGTTTCTATGGAGGGCATATGTGATACCTAGTAAACTGCATTGCATTGACCTCACCCGGTCGAGTGCTTGCCCGAAGTGTCATTCTCCCACGGCTGACTTCGCACACATGACATGGACTTGTACCAGGTTAGAGCACTACTGGAGGTCGGTCTTTGGGGAAATATCCACAATGTCTGAGATGGAGGTTGCACCTTCCCCTCTGTAGGCGTTACTGGGGTATGTACATGAGCTCCTCAGATTCAGGCGTCGCTTTGTTGCTATTGCGCTACTAATTGCTAAACGTGAGATTTGCCATCAGATGGGCATTCACGTTTCCCCACACACTCCACACATGGCTACATAACATGACCTGTTGCAATACCACCAGTGACACCTATGCATAGTTACAGCCACCGGCTTCTAGACCACACCGCCACAGGTACAGCCCATGCCTGCTAGCGATGGCTCCAACAATGAGGTAGCAGATGTGAACACACCATTGTAGGAACTGTTCTGTGCCTGATTGGTTATTCTGTTTTCTCCCGAATGTACATTTAAGTATATTATTGTTGGATGGGTCTTGTTCCATGTGTACTTGGATACTTAACCATGTAACTGCAATTTTTTGCCTTGTTTTTCTTGACTCTTGCACTGCAAAGCCATGTTATTATCCTTAAACTGCAACCGTAAAACTCAATAAAATGTTTAAAAAAAAATAGAGAGCGCGCATTGCTTCCTGGCACCGAACCCCCCACCTGGAGCCCCTCCTCAATCTGTGATCTTACTGCTCCTCAACTTCAAGGACCAGGACGTCAACCTGCAGGAGGCCTGAGCTCAATCAGACTTACAGTTCTCCAACTCCAGAGTCATTATCTTTCCTGTTTACACCAGGACAGTACAGCAGCGCTAATTGGCAGAGGTATGCACCTTTGTCCAAGTAGGGACCCTTGCTTATAGTCAGGGTAAGGGGAGATAACCCCTGCTCACCACTTTGGTAGCTTGGCAGGAGCAGACAGGCTTATCCCAAAGGCAATGTGTAAAGTATTTGTACTCAAACCACACAGTAACACAGTGATAACACCACAAAAGGGCACCACATCAATTTAGAAAAATAAATTATCCTTACCTAAACTCCACAAGACCAAAAACAAAACAAACCCATCATACATGTATTAAAATATGACTTAAAATCATTATAGCAAAAATAGAACTTGTATAAAACAAATAGCTCCACCTGTGGCTATTACCACATCGTGACAGCAATAAATCCAAAGTACGGCACCGATAGCGAGGTGCGCGGCATCAGGTATGGAGTCAGACGGACCCCAAAACAAACACTGCCTTGAAAAGCGAAGGCTATGACGATGCACAGCGTCATGGAGGTGAGGCGTCAGTGCTGAGGTAGAGGCGGGCTCCCTGTCTTCCATGGGGGAGGCGAGGAGGTGACGTGTCGAATCCAGGACGTGGAAAGTCGTTGTGGCAGTTATAGGCATCGCCATAAAAGGATGCAGACACTGGCAGTGAAAGAATCGGTGCGAGCGCTGGCATAGGGAATGCTGATGACTGCAGGCATTGGCAGGTATCTAAGGGCATCTGAGCTGCAGTGCAGGCCCGTCAGTGCATCGTGCACTTCACAATCGCTGCCCCTCTCCACAATGCAGGTCGCAGCGTCATAGGGTCATTACTGAAGGCATCAGAGATTGTTTTTCTTGCTTCTGGTAGATCTCTCCCAGCTCCCAACAACAGGAACAACCTCCAGAGGCCCAAAACTGGAGCAGACACCTCCTGGCAGATCGGAACTCACAGCAGTAGAGTTCATGGGAGGTGGGGGAAGAAGTAATTGTCTCTCCGAGACTTCAGAACAGGAGGCCAGCACAACGCAAGCCCTTGGAGATTCTTCTTCAAGCAGTCTTCTCAGCAAAGTTACAGTCTCTGTCCTTTCCTTGGCAGAAGTAGCAATTGCAGGCCAACCCCATACAGAAACATCAATGGGGCAGTACTCCTCCTCATAGCTCTCCAGCTCTTCTCCTTGGCAGAGGTTCCTCTTGAGTCCAGAGTTGATCTAAAGTTCTGGGATTTAAGATTCGCCACTACTTATACCCCATTTTGTCTTTGTTCTTCTTTGTGCAAAGGTCTCTCAGTCCAACCTAGTTCCGCCCTCACTGGAGCAGTATGACCACAGTGGTTGGAGACAGAATTGTGCAAGGGAGAGAGGCCCTATGAAGGTGCAAGGGAAACTCCTACCACTACTCTAAATGCAGTCAAGGTCTATTCAACTCAGCTCCGAGTCATCCAGGTAGAGCAAGTCACACCTCAGCCCCCCCACCCCACAGGGGCTGTCTACAGGGGATGCACATCCTCAGCCCTGTCATTTCAAAACTAGACAGTCAATCCACAAGCAGGCAGAGGCACACAGAATGGTCAAACAAGAAAATGTCTACTTCTAAGAGTGTTCCAACTTCACGTCTTTTTTATTTTTTAATTTTTTTAAAACGTATTGTGCTTATTCTTTATATCAAAAAATCATCCAACAATGTACACATATCATATATACAGCCCACACCCAACTTTCACATTTTTACAAACAGAAACAACACATATTTGGACATTACCTAAGTGCAACATCACAAAAAATAATAATAATGATACAGACAATTAAACACCTACATGGAAAAATTACATGAAAAAATTACATTAGAAAGTCACTTAATTTCAGTTTGCTAAATAGACATCATGGAAACAACAGTGCCTATAGTCAATAAACCCTCTGGTCGTACTGCGTGGTCTATTTGCTTAATATATTTATCACAAATGATACGAAACCCGGGGACCTTTCTTTTCACTGCACTTGTTGTAAAAAAAACTGTGTGGTTGACGCGTTTCAAACCCAATGAATAGTTTATAGAGTTCTCATCAGGACCAAAAAGCTGAAAAAAACCACAAACAAAAATGTAAACATATATTACCAACTTCCAATGCTATCCTTGTTCTCACCACAGTGTTCATCTCAATTACCTTTCTTTAACGAGACCAGCCGATCTCCTTGTTTTTCCAAATAATTAGTATCTCCAAGCTAATTTCAGCAAAAAGAAAGACAGGAAAGAATAAAGAGAGAAAAAAGTTGTCAAAGTCTTTTTACCAGATAATTAGCCTCTGTCTGCTACAGTACACTGCCGTGCACTTACTTGTTTGTTTAATTATATGGGGGGCATGCACAGCCATCCTTGCCATATTTGCAGCTTCTATTAAAAACAAGACAAAGTAAGGGGAACAATGTATTTCACCCTTTATATTGAATGCACACAAATGTAGTAATGCTTAGAGCAACACCTTTTTGTGTTCAGCCATCTGCAACAGAAAAATTATGTTTTGATAACCTTAATGAATTGTCAGAGATTTATAATCGCTAGAATTATTTCTTCAGCTATGTACATACGGGCATAACAGCAGTTTGATAAAAGAATTCCATATGGCCGTTTTGATTAGTCATTATTTTTCGACAATTTAACAACCGTAGTGGAGACTTAGATTACGCAAAAAAGTATTTTCTATCCAACTCTTTAATGGTTGGAAGAGGTTGCCTCAACATTCTCTTGAACCACTGGACAGTAATTCTTGTAAACAGACGAATGTTAGTTCCGTTTTCCAAAGGGAACTACATTTCCCACAATTCCTAGTACGCTTGAAGTAACCAGGAAGTCCGGATCAGGCAGAACATTTTGAACAAACGTGGTTGCACCAGTTGGAATGAAAGAGAAAGACAGCCATCCCTCGCGACAAGAACAGAAACACGAAGTATTGCTGCAGATGATGCTATTATGCACTCCGCGGGTGAACGCCGATATACAGCAAGCGTGGGCGAGCGAGCAACCGTGTTTGTCACATACAGCTTGCAGTTGTAGAAACATGTAAAGAAGCAAGCGCACGCTGCCATAAAACAGTTTTAAGATAAGCTTGTGGCGTTTTGTAAAGTGTTGAGTGGTGCAACCGTGTTGTCTTTTGATTAAGTATACCGGCAAATGTTGGAAACGAGGTCTTTAGCACCGACAAGCCTGTCCTTTCTTTTTTAACAAACAGACGCAAAGGAACGGAAGGTTACTAACGTGGACGCCTTTGTCAAACTCCTAGGTGTTATCGGGAATATTTTTTTAATGTTTTCACGTATGAATCAATCTCATAGACACAGGTGTCTAAAACTTACTGTTGGTCTCTCCTCAGGTTATCAAAACATAATTTTTCTGTCGCAGACGGCTGAACACAAAAAGGTATGCGCGAAGCATCACTACATTTGTGTGAATTCAATATAGAGGATGAAATACATTGTTCCCCTTACTTTGTCTTGGTTTTAATAGAAGCTGCAAACATGGTAAGAATGGCTGTGCATGCCTCCCCATATAAACAAACAAGTAAGTGCACGGTGGTGTACTGTAGCAGAAAGAGGTTAATTATCTGGTAAAAAAACTTTGAAAACTTTTTTGTCTCTTTTTTTCCTTCCTGTCTTTCTTTTTGCTGAAATTAGCTTGGAGAAACTAATTATTTGGAAAACCAAGGAGATCGGCTGGTCTCGTTATAGAAAGGTAATTGAGGTGAACACTGTGGTGAGAACAAGGATAGCATTGGAAGTTGGTAATATAGGTTTACATTTTTGTTTGTTATTTTTTTCAGCTTTTTGGTCCCAATGAGAACCCTATAAACTATTCATTGGGTTTGAAACGCGTCAACCACGCAGTTTTTCTTACAACAAGTGCAGTGAAAAGAAAGGTCCCCCGGGTTTCGTATCATTTGTGATAAATATATTAAGAAAATAGACTACGCAGTACGACCAGAGGGTTTATTGACTATAGGCACTGTTGTTTTCATGATGTATATTTAGCGAACTGAAATTATGTAACTTTCTAATGTAATATTTTCATGTAATTTTTCCATGTAGGTGTTTTATTGTCTGTATCATTATTATTCGTTTTTTGTGATGTTGTACTCAGGTAATGTCCATATATGTGTTGTTTCTGTTTGTAAAAATGTGAAAGGTGGGTGTGGGCTGTTTATATGATATGTGTACATTGTTGGATGATTTATTGATATAAAGAATGAGCACAATAAGTTCTTTAAAAATTGACAAATAAAAAAGATGTGAATTTGGAACACTTGGTGTCACATTGAGTCAGGGATGTGTCCCATTTAAAGAAAAAAAATTGTGAACAGTTGCGGCAACTTCATTGTTGTTTTGTTTAAAGGCCTAGCCGCACTGTTGAAAGGCCGTACCTTCTGCTGTTAGTTACTTCTAAAAGTGGCATTTTCAAACACACAATTTAAAAACCATTGTGAGAAGTTGGCCTGGCAAATGATGTCTACTAGTTCTAGTGGGCACCTTGCACCAGTCTAATCGACCCTTATTGATGGTTGTTGTAAAGTCAACCTTATAGAAAGCTATCCTAGTGGTAGCATGAACCAGCAGTCTTCAGGCTAAGACTTCAGTAGGCAAGTTAAGCAAGTTGTTTTACCAATTTTAATCCCTTGAGTACCAAATGAAAGGACACCACACAAGGTATATATCAAATATATATGTATTTAATCTAAACACAACCCCTCTGCACCCTTTATGAGGTCAGAGGTAAAAATACAATACAAGTCACATGGTTAATATACGATAAGTTGCACAGTATACGTTATGCCCTCGGGGCCTCACAAACCATATACTAAGAAAGTGGTATAAGTACCACAAGAGAGTTAGAAAGTAGGCCTGGGCCTGTGGAATCGCTGGGGCTACACTAAACAACCAAAGGTTAGGAAGTAGGAGGCCCACGGGAGACGCGTGCAGTGTCTAAACTCAGCCGCGGGTTACCATTGACTTTCTATGGGAAACGAAGACGTTACAAATATACAATTTAAGGACACTTCCGGATGGACTAAGATGGAACCCTTTTAAATTAGGACACTTCGTGAGTCAAGACCCACGGGAGCACCGGAGTACTCGTGTTACCTCACCCAGGGAAGCTGGGTGCATAGGTGTCTTTTCGTGTCGGGTTTCGTCGTGGTTTTCTATGGAGAGCTGCAAAGAAGTGCTGCAGACGACCATAGAAAAAGTGTCCGGGTGGATCCAAGGGTGAATTGAAGATCTCAAGAACCTGAAAGCAGAGGGACAGAGTCTGGGTCACTAGCCAGTGACCAGGAAGAAACCAGGAAGGAACCAGGCGATTTCGGGTGATTTCAGGTGAAATAGTCAAATTTGTCTCTTCAGCCATGAGATCCAGGAGGCATCGACGATGACCAGGCGCTAGATTTGAGCTGTCCCACAATGGATCTAGATGAATGTGGTGTCAGTATCCAGATTGGATCCAACAAGCTTTGACAACTGCCACCCATGCAGGATGTCAAGATTGGCTCTGTTGAAGACCAGCAAGGTCTGTGGTGTTTCTCCTTTTCAGGAAAGCTGGAGCAATCCTGGAGCAACCAGGAAAGCAAGTTAAGTTCAAAGAAAAGGTCTTCAGGGGCTCACTAGCCAACGGGCAAGGAACCGGGAAGTTGCGTCAAGCTCAAATTCAAAGGCAGGGCCCACGGGACACTTGCGGAGTATGGGGGCCTGGGCTTCAGTGCAAATGGTGCTCAGGGCTGGGGCTTCTTGTACCCCAATGCACAACTTACTGAGGCTTTAGGAAAGGAGTGCAGGTAGCAAAATGTAGGATGTCCAAGGTGTTCGGTCCCACATCTCTCGTGTCCGCCACGGGTCTCAGCTTTGCTGTGGATGTGGGTCGGAGTCAGAGAAGTCTGGAAGTCCAGTTGCTGTGTTGCAGAGTCTTCGGGATCTGGCGGGAGCCTTGAAACTGCAGACCAGCAAAGTTGCTGATGGTGCCTGATTGAACAGGGTGGTCACTCCTTGACCACAAGGGAGATATCTTCCGTCTTCCAGTCAGAATGGAACATCAAAGGTCCAGGATATGTCTTTGAAAGATTCATCCAGGGTAATCTAAAGTCCTAGGGACACAGCTCCTATACTTATACTAAGGATGGGGGCTGGAATTCCTGGCTCGGTCCCTCCTATGGGTGGACCTGAGAAGGGGGTGGTTACACCCCTTTCCCTTTGTCCAGTTTCATACCAGAGCTGGGGATGTGTGCCCCAGCAACCAGTTTGAACTGGGCTACGCATGGAGCACCTTGTGTGCCCCAGGCAGTGTCTAGAAGTATTCACTGAATGCAGCCCTCCCTGCCCCAATACACAAAACCCCTGTCTGGGGAGGTGCCAGCACCTCCCTGGACAGGAAACCTACTGTCCAGGCCTCCCCTGACGGAGTTTTATCTAGCAACAGGAGGTCAGACTTGTGTCTGTGGCAGCAGCATCCATTTTGTGATGCTGAGGCTCTGTTTAACTTTAACCGGCTATACCAGTAACTACATGTTTTCTCCCTCTAGAAGGGTGGAATGCTACCCCCGCCGCCATGACTGGCAGGGGAGTAGTATTCCAAAGTGTTTGACACCTTACACGACAGGTTTTGATAAAGCCAAACCAAAGTTAGCATTAACTGCAAGGATTATAATGCACTTAAGAGTATATGGTATGGCTATATCATAGAACAACTATAAGGAGATGGTTCCGAAAGCTGCAGAGGGGCTCAGCTCATGTTAGGGCACCCTCGCACATAAAACCAAGCACTCTGCAGCCAGGATTGTCAAGGCCTACCATAGGAGTGGCTTATAGGTGTATATGTGTCTATATATAAAGGTAGATATAGGTATACTATATCTAAGTAAGAGGTGATTACACCACCTTACTCAAGCTATGTGAACAGACCTGTGGTGTCAGTTTGGAAGGCAAACCAGGGGTGGCACAATACATGCTGCAGCCCCTGATAGGCCTAAGGTGCACCTATGCCCTGGGTACCTATGGTACAATATACAGGGCCTCACAAGGGTGACCCAGTAACCAATCTACAATGTACATAAAGTACATGGAGTCCATTTTATAGAGAAAGCAGATCCCAGGCCCACTAAGTCGAAAACTATCAAAACACCAGGAAAAAAGTGGGGGTAACCATATAGTCAGATTCCACCTTCCTACAACCATCTTTACTACTAATGTGTTATTAAATTCTGAGTTCAGAGAGCCTAAACCATATTCCTCTATCTCGTCCCAATGGGAAGTTATACTTATAAGATGTCACAAATCATCTCTCATTCTATCCTATGGGCCAGATAGCCTTTCAATATTGAAAAACAAAATTGGCAGTATTTCACTATTAGAACATGTCACACACATCAGTACATGTTCTACCGTTCACATACACAGGACCCTGCCCAGGGGGGCACTTGACAGGTCGACATGGCAGTGACAGGTCTGAGATACCTTTTCAGAGCTACTCATATGGGTGGCACAATCAGTGCTACAGGCCCAGTAGTAGAATTTCATTTACAGGCCTTGGCACACTTAGTGTGTGTTACTAAGGGCTTGACAGTAAATCAAATATGCCAAACATGGATAACCAATTATGTTCACAATTTACACATGGAGCGTATGCACTTTAGCACTGATTAGCAGTGGTAACGTGCCCAGAATCCTAAAGCCAACACAAACAGGTCAGAGAAAATAGGAGGAAGAAGCAAAATGTTTGGAGATAACCCTGCAAAAAGGGCCATATCCAACACTTACTAAAACAATAGGCCTATTTCCAAAGTTTATTAAAATACAAAGCTATCTATAGAACAGGGGGCATTTAGAACAGGAAGCCTATTTATTCCAAATAATACAATAACAAGTTTTTGTTTGAGTGTTCCCGTGTCCCTCCTGAGGCGGAAGCCGGGAGGTTGTGCTGCTGTGCTTTTAACCTAATAGAAATCTATTTTCATTGTCAAAACAACGTTTTTTAAATATACCAGCAACTCTGCGCCCGACAGGACGAGGCCATGGGGGCTGCTACAACAGATTCACAAAGATCTTCTCCTAAACGTATAACGTATACTCCTCAGGTACTGCTGGGACTTAAAACAGATCCGCCATTGGGCTATAGGTGTGGAGATGTTCCTGAGGTTGAAGGACCTTTTTCCTGCCTCTATTGCCACACTCAGTTTTCCACACATATGAGGGAGACTTATAATACCAGATGTCCAATACCCTTGATTCCTAATAATTATGATGTTGCTGGAAATAAACACACTCCCTTGGGAAGGAAAAACATCCTTTGTAACATCAGGTCACTCTCTAAACACTACGCGGAGGTTTGGGACTTGAATTCTTCTATACAACCTGACATGTGTTACCTTACAGAGTCGTGGCTTAAACCACACTCCAACCCTGCTATAACTTTGGGAATTCCGAGTAACTATAAATTAGTCAGATTAGACCGTCCCACTAAAATAGGCGGTGGGATTGCTATTGTGTATAAACAAGATACTATCATCTCGGTCTTAGAAGAACTAAGTACCTCGGAAATTGAACTTTTAGTTTTTAAAATTACACTTTCCACCAAACAAAGTCAAAAGGGTGCCCTAGTATATCGCCCACTCGGTCATTGTAATAACTTTTCTAACACGCTGATAGAGATACTAGCCCCACATGTTAACAATGATAGTGACTTTACGCTTGTTGGAGACTTCAATGTACATAGTGATAGGTTGGACTGTAGCGAGGCACAATCCCTACTAACAGATCTGTCCTCTTTAGGACTAATACTGAGGAATAGTGGGCCCACACATCAGGCAGGTCATACCCTGGACCTGATATTTTCCAACGCCTCATTAGCTTTCTGCCCACTCACTACACAGGTCAATTGGACTGATCATTTTATCGTAGAATTTATTACGCCTTATTCTATACCCACTCCCTCACGCCCAATTGTACTACCGAGTGTACGTAGACAGTGGCATAAAGTTACTGACATCACCTTCAAGGACAAATTTAAATCCCCCTTCTTCACTCCGCAGGAAAATATTGTAACCGCTCTTAATAAATTTGAAAGGACAACTAGGGAAGCCATAGATATAATCGCCCCTTTAAAACTGTTTAAATCGATACCGGCTAACAAACAAGAAATTTGGTTCTCTGACCATTTAAGGACACTTAAACGAACAGCCAGGAAATTAGAAAAGAGGTGGAGAACTTCCCACCTGGCAGAAGACAAGAAAGAGTATTGAGATGCTCTGTCCATTTATCACAAAGCTATTCGTATAGCACGTAAAACCTTTATTACATCACAAATTAAAGATGCAGGGAATTCTCCAAGGGTCCTTTATCAAATCTTACAAACTTTTGTTAAGCCAGTTGGATGTGAGTCCTCTGAAATGGCCTCTCAACAGCTTTGTGAAGAAATTTCCTGCTTTTTCACTAACAAAATTAATGCGATCTACGATAAGATAGTCAGTGCTAACAAGGCAATTATCATAGACTCTGAACTCCCTCAGGTAGATATGGAATTGAAGCAGGATATATACTCTCTAGATACCTTCCCTCCTATTTCTTTACAAGAAACTTCCTCATTAATACTACAGATTAAAAGTGGTAGTCCAGATGATACCATTCCTGCTAAGATAATGCCTGCCCTAGCAGAACAACTTTTCCCCACGATTGAAAAACTGGTGAATCTCTCACTCAGTTCAGGTACCGTCCCCAGTGAATGGAAACGGGCCCTTGTCAGACCCATAAGGAAAAATACTGCCATCCCATGGACTAACTTAACCAACCTTAGACCTATATTTTTACTACCATTCTTAGGGAAACTGACTGAAAAGTATGTAAACCATCACCTGTCCAGATACATCGAACTTGCTGGCACCCTGGACTACTCCCAGTCAGGGTTCAGGCCAAAATATAGCACGGAATCCACTCTTTTGTCTGTCACTGATGATCTACACATGTACCAGGACAAGGGCTTTTCAGTGATCCTGGTTCTATTAGATCTATCGGCAGCATTCGACACCGTGTCTCATACCATCCTGACCGATCGGTTGTTGAACGCTGGCATCAAGGACAAAGCCCTTGACTGGTTGAAGAGCTTCTTATCCGATCGCACCCAGAGAGTCACCATGGGTTCGTATCGTTCAGCGGAAGTAGAGATCTCAAAAGGGGTGCCACAGGGCTCCTGTATAAGCCCAACTCCTTTTAACATCTATGTTGCACCACTGGCAAGAGTGATGCGTAGATATGGTTTCATCCCAGTATCATACGCGGATGATACTCAGCTCCTCTTCCCCTTTAAGACTCTATCCGCTGATGTAAGAAACTCTTTCTCATCAGGTATGAAAGCAGTGGCAAACTGGATGTCCGTCAATTACCTTCAGTGTAACGTCAACAAAACTGAGGTAATGTTGTTTGGGGAAGCTAAAATTCTTTGGACTCCAGATTGGTGGCCGCAAGACCTAGGAGCAGTGCCAGAACCTAAACAGGTCGTGAAGAACCTGGGGATTCGATTTGACCAAGATCTGTCATTAAAACAACATATCACCTATATCTCGGGAATTTGTTTCCATACCATTAGCCTGTTACGCAAAGTCTTTCCTTTGCTACCTGACTCTGTCAAGAAAACTCTTGTCCAGGCTCTGGTTTTAAGTCGGATTGACTATTGTAATGGCCTGTTGCTTTCCGCCAACGAAGGCGTGTTGGCCAAGCTTCAGGTCATTCAGAACACGGCAGCTCGCCTTGTCCTCAATGCCCCCCCAAGAACAGCATCTAAGCCCCTCCTTGAGAAGCTACATTGGCTTTCAATCCGACAGAGAACTAAATTTAAAATATGTTGTCTGATCCATAAGTGTCTAAATGGACAAGGACCCGTCTATCTTGAAAAGAAATTTGCTCCCTACATCCCCTCCCGATCTCTTAGGTCTAGCAACTTCTTCTTTTAGTGGTCCCCCGTGCTAAGAAAGCTAGACATGGGAGTAAAGCGTTATCCATCACTGGACCCACCCTATGGAACAAACTTTCTCTGTCTTTGAGACAATGTAAGGAACATCTTACATTCAGAAAACTCTTGAAAACTGCTTTTTTCAGAAATGAGATCTAGATTCTATTCATTCCCACTCAAACACAACTTCCGTTGTCACCGGATCCATAAGCGCAGAGATACTCCATCTGGAGTCGATTCGAGTGCTATACAAACCAACCAACAAATAAATAAATAAATAAATAAACATTCCAGGGTAAAATGCGCCTCAAGGCTCTGTTTGTGAGCCGGTATGCAATATTCTTTATAAAAAGGAAATTGTTACTATTCCTACTAAAGAACCTCATCGACAGCTGCTAATTCATAATAGAAATCTCTGCAAATCATATAAAGGTTTTTGTAGCACTTTAGGCAAGCTAATCTTTCGGACACGCATTGCATCAAGAAAAATAAACAGCAGTAAAAGTTTTTGTATTTGATCTGAAAGTACACCAGCTATTGAAAAATAAATATTTAATCTTGGTTAGATATATTAAATGTTCTCAGGTGGTTCCTAATTTACAAATGATATTAAGCTGCATCTATAGGCCATCAAAATCCAAAAGAGTTCAGGAAAGTAATTCACACTGCGATTGCTCAAATGTTCCCAGCAACAGCACCATGAATATTAAATCAAACAGCTAGATTTGACAATATGGAAACTACACAGATTTGACATCATCAATATTAAATATGATAAAATATGATGGAAAGGGTGGTGGCAGCAAGGAGATGATTGATGGTCACTGATCAGAAGGAAGTTTGATATGCTATTTCTATAAATCAGATATGCTTTTCTCTAAATTAGAGCAATAATATTACAAAAACAGTTTTATATGGTTTCAGCCAGGAACGGAGACACTAAATATAGCAGTGAGTCATTGTGCATGGCATAATCGGGGTGCCTAGGTGGCATATAACATACTTAGTATTGCTCTTTCAAACAATACGATTCTAATAAAATTCTAAGTAGCAAAATTTCCTTTTCCTGTAATTACACTATTTTTTTTTTAATGTACAAAATTAATTGATTACACAAAATGCAAATCTGGCATATAGCGCTACATTTTAGCATGACATGTGTCCTTGCATCCACTGGGGATGTAAACACACATTTTGTACTAAAAAGAAAGAGCAAAGAATACAAGTGCGTGAAAAGCAGCCAGTCACATTCCATTCATTCATTCTTCCCGTACTCCTTCCATAGGATCTATATGTCAACAGACTTAAAATGACATATTGTGGCATAATGGTGTAATTTGGGAAATCTGCGTAACAGACGTAAAGTGATGTTATGCACATTACATGAGATTATACAGTAGAAAGCACAAAGGTCAGTAAAATGCAGACTGCTTATTTATTTGAGCAGTTATTTGCTTGGAGTTAGCCCTTCGAATCTCAAAGAAGAGGGGGTCTGATTTCAAAGCACTTCGTCAGATTGAAGGCTCATTAAGATCTGTTAAGGGAATTAATTTACGCTTTTTTAGGTTATTCTATATTTACAAAAGATTAAAATGTAACAGTACATGAAATATTTCCCTGTACCTAAATTATACACCTCGGATGTTGCCTTTAATATAACTTCTTGGCGCTTCTAGGGGGTTGAATCTTGGAATTGGCACGCGCACTCCCTAGATGTCACCAGGTTAGAATCCGAGGTGAGTAAATTAATCGAAATGAGGTAGCGTGCAGTAAGGTAGCGCTTTCTGATCTAAAGCATGTCTAAATCAAAGAAAAAAAGCGCACCCCAGGGGGTGTGTCCTTCAAATGCACAGCTGAATACCATGGGCCTCATTTATGAGAAATGACACATCGCTGTGTGAAAGCAGGGATGCGTCACTTCTCAGTGCACACTCCTTGCGACATACCTGATGCGTTATATTTAATGTATGACGCATCATGTCGCAAGGAGTTACAGATACATCAGTATTTCTGACGTATCTGAAAGCGCAAAAGTGACGCATTTCTGGAGTGTGCCACAAAAGTGACGCAACTCCAGCAATGCGCCCAGGGCCTGCGTCACTCTTACGCCTGCAGTGAGGCAAGTGCAAGATTTTGACGCAACAGGGTCCTAGAAGTGACGCAGTGAAATCTTATAGATTTCACTGCCTCACTTCTACGATGCTTTTTGCGGGGGAACGCCCCCATGCATACATTATACCTGACGTAGGTATAATGTAGCGCAGGGGTTTACAATGTGACGCATCTGCTTAGATGCGTCACTTTGTAAATAGCGCGCAACAGGAGGCATGTTTTACGCTGCCGATGACGCATCGGAAGCGCAAAACTGACGCAAGGCCTCATAAATGAGGCCCCATGTACCTGAAGGATATCCGATGTATCGGTTTTATACCAATAATTCATTGAAACGTATCTTGGTTTGGTTATTTATTTTAAGACGTTTCTTTCATTCAGGAATTTCATCATTCAAGAAATATTAGGTTATCTCCTATGAATAGCATGTCCACAATCGTGATGGTAAAGTAGATCACATATTATTCGTCATCGAAATGCATTTCGAGTAGATATTGACCTTCATCAGGGGTATGCATCTAAAGTAAAAGATAAAGTAAAGTAATGAAAGAGCTGAAGTGGTGACACATGTCAGAACATTGGGATACTGGTTCACAAGCCAAAGTAGTGCATCAAGTCGAAAAAGAACCATAGTAGAAGAGTAAAAAATTGTCTGAAAAGTGCCTCAACGCCTTTGAACATGAATGAAAATAAATATATGGCAACGTGTAATAAAAAATATTTTGAGTGAGTCAAGACTGAAATGAATAAGATCATGCTGTAAAACTGCCACAAATATATCAGAGGATGTGACTGTGATACGTAAGTAGTGGGGATATTGAAATCCCATTTATGACCGAAGAAAGGTATCAGTTCAAAGAAATGTGTATTCTTACAGTGCCCAAAAAGTACAGAAACAGGGGGCCTCATTTATTAAAAGTGATGAATCGTTGCGAGAAAACAGTGATCATGCGTCACTTTTCATTAAGCCCTCCTTGCGGCACCAATCATGAGTCATATTTACTGTATGACGCATCATGTCGCAAGGAGTTACAGATACATCAGTATTTCTGACGTATCTGTAGGCGCAAAAATTACGCATTGCTGGAGTGTGTCACAAAAGTGACGCAACTCCAGCAATGGGTTATTACACATGGGCAAGTCCCATGTGAAATGTGCCAGCGTCAGTCTTACGCCTGCCATGAGGCAGGCGTAAGATATTGACGCATTGGCGTCCTAGAAGTGGCGCACTGAAATCTTATAGATTTCACTGTGTCAATTCCACAAGGTTTACTTGGGTGGGAACGCCCCTGCATACATTATACCTGGCGCAGGTATGATGTGACGCCGGGGTATCTACCCAGATGCGTCACTTTGGGGGTTTACAAAGTGACACACCTCCCCAGATGCGTCAATTTGTAAATATAGTGCAACAAGGCACCTTTTTACGCTGCTGGTGCCGCTGCGTCACAAACAGTGACGCACCGGCAGCGCAAAAGTGACGCAAGGCTCATAAATAAGCCCCAGGGTGTCGATAAATGCTTATAGCTGGCTCGTGATGATGTAGGCAAGTACAGTGTTTTCATTAAAAGCAACGTACATGAAGAATACGGTAAATACATGTCGGCGCGTGATGGTTAGCAAAAAGCTCAAGGTCTCAACAATCAGTATAACTTACTCGAAGACGTGTATTCTAGACTCGGGTCTCACATGGACTCAATAAACCGAGGTCGGGTATTGCCGGATGTCAAAAGAGTGTGCTCAATTATAGAAAACGGACATAGTGGGGAATATGTAGATTAGTGTGAGTAAAGAGAACATTTGAAAAATGTAGACAAGGTAATATGAATTAAAAACAAAAAGCTCAAAATAAGTTTAACATGAAACAAAGTGCAAGAAGTCTTCAATTGTAAAACAACTAAGAATCAATGTTGAAAAGATTGTCGAACTCCTCTCTAAAGGACTCTGAAGCCACACCCACTTCGTTCCTAAGGGGTAAAATAGTAGAAATGTTCTAAATTGACTAGAGTCAAAGCACAAATACTGTAAAATTATTTTAAACAACTGTATTTAAACACTGTCATTTAATCCATGTGGCATCAAAGAATCGAGTGGCATATCACCAACAAGTAGCGATAATTATTGCTAAATAGGCTTAGCGATGATTTTTTTATTGCTGCCTATCGCTGGATATGTTAGCGGAGAAAACATGCTATTAGCAACGTCTTTCTCCATTGTGCTAAAATATCCAGCGATAGCGGCGAAATGCGTGAATATCGCTGAGAAAACAGCGATATTCACGCATTAGCGATAAAATGCTCTAAGCCATGTTATCCACCTCCCATTGGATAACATGGCTAAGAACTGGTCTGAGCAGGCGTTGGTTTTTGGCGATAGCAGGAATATTTCCATCGCTACGCCTGCCTTGCTAATAGGCGATAGCGATGTTAGCGACTGCTTTCAGTCGCTAACAGGTTGGGTACGCCCACTTTGATAAATATCGCTAACATGCAAAGCGGGCCCCAAACCGCTCGCTATCGCCTAAAAGCTGTCGCTAACATCAGTTAGCGACAACTTGCTAATAGGGCGATAGAATTATCGCCGCTTAGCGGCCGAACGGTGATAATTGCCTATCGCCCTGCTTGATAATATGCCCCCAAGTCTTTTAATCCAATAAAGTTCTTGCAGTAAAAGGTACTTGCAATTGTCTCTCCCATCCTTAAAATCAACAGTTTCAAGTATCATGTACCATAGGGGCTTGTCAGCAAAGTGGTTAGGAAAATGTCATATACATGAACTGCCCACTCAATCACGTGTAGCTTTGGGATTTAGTACACCTTAAGTGCATTTTCACACTTATTTGCAGACTTAAATTACATTTGTGAGTGTACAGCTTTGGCTGCCAGAGATTGTGGGTGAAGCAGCAACAGCCATCATTCTTTTATCAGCAAATGTGGGCTAAAAACGTGACATAAGAAATATTTTACAGTGAGAGAAGGTGAGCTCACTTGCCACTCCTTGCTCTATGGTATGCTTATTTGTCAGTCCATGGTTGAACAGGGACATTTTTAAGGATTTGGGGTGCCCTGGGCCAAACATATTTCTTAGGGCTTCTTTTCGGAACAGCTTTGAATTCATGATCCAATTTCAGCTCTTTCATGCCCTCTTTGCCAGGTCACTGACTGACAATGCAGAGGCAAACCCTTCCAAATTCTAAATGTGTTAACATATAATATTCATGGATAGTGATGTGTGTTTTCTTCATATGTTAGGTTCTGTTTTCATTTAAAAAAATACTTTTCTATGGCTGTTGCATGAAACAAAAACACATTTCTCTGCAAAATGTTTGTAATTGACTCTCACGCATCACCTACAATAAAATAAATACATGGAAAACAGTAAGTAAAACAACTATTTAGGAATTATTCATGGTCATCAGGGCATAACTCTCTGCAGACAGACTGGCTCTATCAAGGGCCCCTGAAAGGCTGGGACTCTCGGCCAGAGCCCACTTTGCCCATGCCTCAAAACGTCTCTGAGTCCTGCTTCCATGGTTATAGTGTGGAGATATCAGACAGGACTTGTGAGCGCACTCCTCTCTTGGAATGGGACCTTTCAATAGGGCTATCTTGCCTCCTGGGTATCAGGCAATGTTGGGCATGCTGTGCCAGTTGGATTATTTGGTCTAATGCATGTCGTCACTGCCTGCACACGCTTGTTGCCTACAACAGCAATACGGGGCTGACCCTGGACATTAGGTCTAGGTGGATTAGGAATTTTGGGGTAATATGTACATCTATTTTGGGGTTACTCAACATCAGGTGAGCAGCAAGCTTCTTTTCGCATGCCACCACTAGTGCCAGTGTGCACTATGAGGTGTACTTTGGCTCACCAGGAGGATCTAGATATGTACTGCTTTATTACCCTCTGTGGACTGCCTCGGTGGTGCTTGATGAGTACTTGACCACTTAACCACTACTTCTACCCTTGTTTGTACTCCTTCACCTTCCTTCCAACTCTTTCAACCTCCTTTATATGTTAGGCCACTCCATCCCAGTAAAGCGCAATATAAAATGACACAATATTGCCAGGGGAAAATACATGCCCCTGCAACCTCTGTGGCACAGGGGGGGACCCAACCCTTCAGGGGGGCCCCCCCATTCAGCCAAAGGTCAATTAACATATGTGAGATATGGGATACTTGGAGGCCACATCTCATTTTTTTCGGGGAGGGCATCATTTTGCGTAATGCCTATCACACTGTTCTGCAAGAGGCTGCCTTGGCTTAGTCACTTGCTGCAAGGTTTCAGACTTCCTGAAAATTGACTGGTGAATTTGGTGTGAGCATAAAAAGGACAAACCTGTACAGACAGCGGGGGCTCAAAGCCAGGCGCTAAGACCTAGGCCGTCCTGGAGTGAACAACGAAGACTCCATCAACAGCTCTGTTGCCTTTTGTAATCAGTATCAGCGGTGAAGAAGTGACCTGCGAGGACTGTGTGTGATGGAAAAGGTTTGTGGCCTGCTGTATTTGATGCATTTCAGGAAAAATATTGTTTTTCAAAAGTGTAAAACTCAAGCTCCTGGTGTTTTTTCTCTGCATGAGGAAATGAAATCTACAGCCTTAGAAATGGGCAGATTGTAACTCTGCGCTGTTAAAAGCTAAGATATTAGCTTTGACATTGCGTGATTCATTGTCGTCTGCATGAAAATGCATGCTTTAGGGTGCATATGAAAACATGGCTGGCAATTGCAATAGCTTTGTGTTATAGCTTTAAAAGTTGTTGTAATCTTAGAACAATGGAATGTTTGCATTTTCGTGCTAATGTGGAGTTCCTTTTGGAGGCATTTGCATCTGAGCTGGCCTCCAGAGGGCCTTTTTTGAATAAACGTATAAAGATGATGACTGCATGCTGCATTGTGACTACATTTTCTATTAAAGAAAACCCACTCCAAGATGGACACTGAGACACACACATGACCCTTGGATTTACACGACAAAGATCACCCCTGCTCACCCCCTTGGTAGCTTGGCACGAGCAGTCAGGCTTATCCCAGAGGCCATGTGTAAAGCATTTGCACACACACACAGCAACAACATCCCAGGCACACTACAAAAGGAACTCCACACAAGGTTATCTAAAAAAATAGCCTTTGTATTCTCATAACACATTAGAATAGCATGTACATGGTGCCACCTGGCACTGGGTCATATCTACAAGGGATTATATACACTTGACAGGGCCAACTGGGCCACTGTCAGAACCATCACAAAGCGTACTTAGTAAAAGTAAAACCTGCCATCAACGTACAACCAGTAACCACTGGTAATCATTGTACTTAGCATCAGCCTGTAACATAGACTACATTTTGCACAGTATCACATTTAGGCGCTGAATAGATTCTGCGCCAACCTCACCAGCATAAAACACAGTAGAGATTATCTCAAACCTAACCACAGTAGACACAACTTCATAATCATATAAAACACATTTTATAGGCATAAATCAGGGTGCATAAATCATAGTATATAAATTACATTTCCTAGCACCACATAATCACCATAGGGCCTCTCAGGGGGTATTAGGATGCGCCCGCCACAGTGGCGGGCGCATACCTCATTTTTAACATTGTGGCGGGCGGTGCTCTCAGCACCGCCCGCCACAATGCTGAAAATGCATGTCATGCATTTGCATACACAAAGAGGCAGGCACCGCGCGATGCCTGCTGCATTGTGTATGCAAATGTAGGGGGGGTACCGCAGGTACCACCCATGTGCACCCCCACCTCGCCTTCACCATGGGGGCCCACAGGGGGTCCCCAAAGTGAAGACCACCTGCCTTTCCGTGGCTGCATTGCCGCCACGGAAAGGCATTCCCCAAAGCCCATACTAATATGGCTGGCGGTGTCTGATAGACACCGCCACCATTTTAAACCTTTTCCGCCCCGGTCGCAAGGCGGAAAAACTGTCTTTCCGTCCGCCGCGGTCCCCCCGCCATAGTAATATGGTGGGGGGAAATGAGTGGCGGGCGGGTGGTGAGCGGACAAGGATTGCCACCGCCCGCATGGTGGTGGCGATCCGCCTGACATCCTAATGGGCCCCTGAGTGTGAAGTGAGAGTTACATATGATTCAACGTATAAACACTAACAAAGCGCTACAACACCTTTCGTTCTGTGATTACACTGTCACGGCTCAGGAGGAAGAACTGGGGGTGGGCTATTTTCCGCCCTCTCCAGGATTTGAGTGTGCAGTGTGGCATTGTTTAATGTCATTGTTATCTTTGGCCTTTCGGTGACTGCATTGCCGCCACGGAAAGGCATTCCCCAAAGCCCATACTAATATGGCTGGCAGTGTCTGATAGACACTGCCACCATATTAAACCTTTTCCGCCCCGGTCGCAAGGCGACCGGGGCGGAAAAGTGGCGGACTGTCTTTCTGTCCGGCGCGGTCCCCGTGCCATAGTAATATGGTGGGGGGAAATGGGTGGCGGGCGGGTGGTGGGCGGACAAGGATCGCCACCGCCCACATGGTGGTAGCGATCCGCCCGACATCCTAATGGGCCCCTAAGTGTGAGGTGAGAGTTACATATGATTCAAGCTATAAACACTAACAAAGCGCAACAACACCTTTCGTTCTGTGATTACACTGCCACGGCTCAGGAGGAAGAACTGGGGGTGGGCTATTTTCTGCCCCTCCATGATTTGAGTGTGCAGTGTGGCATTGTGTAATGTCATTGTTATCTTTGGTCTAATAAAAAAGACTGCAGCTGTAGTAGGGCCCTGGCTTCACCTCTTGGTGCAGGGGGGCTGTGCTTTATGGGAGGCATGGAGGGAGGGAGGGATGGTCTTGTCTGCAACTCCGGCCTCGAGGCGCTGAGGTGGTGGTGTTGGTATTGCTTTTGGTGTTGGTGGTATTGATGGTGGTGGTACTTGTGATGATGGTACTAGTACTGTCACTGGTGGTGTTGGTGGTGGTGGAGCTGGTATTAGTGGTACTGGTGCTGGTGGCATTGGTGGTGGTGGTATTGGTTGTGGTATTGGTGATGATGGTGGTGTTGGAATTGGTGGTGGTATTGGTGGTAGTATTGGTGGTGGTGGTATTGGTGGTGGTGGTGGTATTAGTGGTGGTGTTATTGGTTGTGGAAGTGTTGGTGGTGATATTGGAAGTGATATTGGAAGTGGTATTGGTGGTGGTGATGGTATTGGTGGTGGTATTGGTGGAGGTGGTATTGGTAGAGGTGGTATTGGTGGTGGTATTGGTATTGGTTTTGGTGGTAATGTTATTGGTGATGGTAGTATTGGTGGTTTTGGTGGTAGTATTGGTGGTGGTATTGGTGGCGATGGTGGTGATGATGGTGGTATTGGTGAGGGTGGTATTGGTGTTGGTGGTATTGGTATTGGTGGTGGTGATGATGGCATTGGTGTTGGTGGTACTGGTGGTGGTATTGGTGGTTATTGGTGGTGAAGGTATTGGTGGTGGTGGTGGTATTGGTGGTGGAGGTATTGGTGGTGGTTGTATTGGTGCTGGTATTGGTGGTGTATTGGTGGTATTGGTGGTATTGGTGGTGGTATTGGTGGTGGTGGTATTGGTGCTGGGATAGGTGGTGGTATTGGAGATGGTGGTATTGGTATTGGTGGTGGGATTGATGATGGTGGTATTGTTGGTATTTCTGATGGTGTTGGTGGTATTGGTGGTGATGGTATTGGTGGTGTTGGTGGTATTGGTATTGCTGTTCGTAGTATTGGTGATGGTGATTGTATAGGTGGGGTGGTAGTATTGGTGGTAATGGTGGATTTGTGGTGGTTTATTGATATTGGTGGTGGTGGTATTGGTGGTTTTTGGTAGTGGTTGTAATGGTGGTATTGGTAGTGGTATTGGTGGTGGCAGTATTGGTATTGGTGGTGATATTGGTGGTGGTATTGGTGGTGGCGGTGTTATTGATGGTGGTGGTATTAGTATTGGTGGTGGTGGTGGTGGTATTGGTGGTGGTGGTATTAGTGGTATTATTGGTGGTGGTATTTGTATTGGTAGGGGTGGCATTTGTGATGGTATTGGTGGTGCTGGTATAAGTGATATTGGTGGTGGTATTTCTGGTGGTGGTGCTATTGGTGTTTGTATTGGTGGTAGTGTTGGTGCTGGAATTGGTGGTGGTATTGGTAGTGGTTTTAGTGGTACTGTGTTGGCAGAGGTGGTATTGGTGGTGGTGGTATTGGTGGTTGTATTGGTGGTATTGGTGGTGGTATTGGTGGTATTGGTATTGGAGATGGTGGTATTAGTATTGTGGTGGTGGTGGTATTGGTGGTGGAGGTATTAGTATTGGTGGTATTTGTGGTGGGAGTGCTATTGGCAGAGGCATTGGTATTGGTGGAGGTATAGGTGGTGGTGGAATTGGTGGTGGTGGTATTGGTATTGGTGGTGGTGATATTGGTGGAGGTATTGGTGGCGGTGGTGTTGGTAGTGGTGGTGGTGGTGGTATTGGTGGTGGTAGTGGTATTGGTGATGGTGGTATGTATTGGTGGTGGTAGTATTGATGGTGGTGGTATTGGTGGTGGTAATGGTGGTATTGGTAGTGGTATTGGTTGTGGCAGTATTGGTATTGGTGGTGATATTGGTGGTATTGGTAGTGGTATTGGTGGTGGCAGTATTTGTATTGGTAGTGATATTGGTGGTATTTTTGGTGGTATTGGTTGTGGCGGTATTATTGGGGCTGGTGGTATTAGTATTGGTGGCCGTGGTGGTATTGGTGGTGGTGGTATTGGTGATAATATTGATGGTGGTATTTGTATTGGAAGGGGTGGTATTTGTGATGGTATTGGTGGTATAAGTGATATTGGTGTTGGTATTTGTGGTAATGGTGCTGTTGGTGTTGGTATTGGTGGTAATATTGGTGGTGGTATTAGTGGTACTGTGTTGGCAGTGGTGGTATTGGTGGTGGTGGTATTGGTGGTTGTATTGGTGGTATTGGTGGTGGTATTGGTGGTATTGGTATTGGAGGTGGCGGTATTAGTATTGGTGGCGGTGGTGGTATTGGTGGTGGGGGTATTAGTGTTGGTGGTATTTATGGTGGTAGTGCTATTGGCAGTGGCATTGGAATTGGTGGTGGTGGTATAGGTGGTGGTGGTATTGGTGGTGGTGGTATTGGTATTGGTGGTAGTGATATTGGTGGCGGTATTGGTGGCGGTGGTGTTGGTATTTGTGGTGGTGGTGATATTGGTGGTTGTAGTAGTATTGGTGATGGTGGTATGTATTGGTAGTGGTGGTATTGATGGTGGTGGTATTGGTGGTGGTGGTGGTGGTGGTGGTGGTATTGGTAGAGATGTTATTGGTGGTGGTGGTATTGGTGGTGGTTTAGGTGGTGTTAATAAACAGGCTTTTGAAAACAACCCGTCAGGTGGCTTATACAGATGATATGTAACACAGATGTGCTGTTGTCGGCTTCAGCCCATTAGCATAGAATTATGTGCTACCTGGAATTCACATGACTTAATTTGCTAATCAGTTCTAAATCCATTTTACTTGGGCGGGTGAAACAGACACAAGATAATGCCGGGTTAAAGTGCCTAAAAAAACACAAGCCGTTCCAGAAATAGTAAATAGTGCTTACAGAATAAATAACAGGTCCCTTGTAACAACCAAAGTTAAAGGGCCAGTAGCCATGGGAGGTTGCAACTGAAGACAACGCCATACTAAAGAGGGACTAACAAGACAAGCCTATTAACAAATCCGAAGGCAGCATTTACGAAAGACAATGACACAAGCCAATGAAAAATATGGGCCGAAAGTGGGCGCGGCTTCTCTCCCATACACTACAACACCAGTCTCGCAGAGCGAGAGGTGCATGCACGCCCGCTGCTAGGCTCGACCTAAGAAAATAGAACTACAGCTGAAAAAGAAAGCAAGCAGCCTCATAAGGAAATTAAAGAAAAGACAAAATCATATTGGACTTGGCACATTAGATGTACCGAGAGAGAGGAGTTGAAAGAGGTTTAAGGATTAAGCTGAAAAGAGCGCAATGAAATATATGCACTGTCCCGGGGTCTTCAGCATAGGAGAAACAAGCATTGGGAAAGCCAATAGGTCCAACCTTTGAGATGTATTGGCTTTGCCTGTGGCAATGATGTTCAGCATTCCCGCTCCTGTGCAGCACTGTTTTTAAAAAAGAAAGAAAAAGTCCACGATTAGAGTGCCTGCATCATTTTATAGGTACATGTACCGAGCATGTGCGCACCTATAAAATGACATAGGATTTTTTTCTGTTTCTTTGCAGATCTGAGTTGGATTACAAACAACCATTTGCAAGGCAATAGGTCTCACATTTGCGAGACTTAGAACTATTGCCTTTGTAAATGATAATCAGGTAGATTCATCAATGCCTCAATCTGCGATTTCTAAATTGCGATTAAAAGCGAATCACAATTTAGAAATCGCAGAACGGCATTCATGAATTTTAGCAAGAAAAAAATGCAATTTGCAAGCGGCCGCAATCGGCGATTGCGAGTCCCAAAAAATCGGTAAATAATCGCAGAATCCTCTGATTCCCGTGTTGAAATTGCGATCTCGCAATTACCGAAATCGCAAATTGCGATCTCGCTAACTGCGAGATCGCAAAAACGGGAAGTCGCATCCTGAGCACAGTGATGACATCACAACCAGGAAGTAGGCAAGTTACACCCTCATTCTGCAGTGAGAGGCTGAAGTACAGGCAGCAGTGTCAGAGCTCCCCTCCAGTGTTTTCCACATGAGTACAGCAGGAGACACCACAGTGGCAAGCATGTCACAGGATGCAGCAGGAGCTTCCACCAGTGGGAGAAAGCGGAAAATTAAGTTTTCTGAACAGGAGCTCGAATACCTCATAGAAGGAGTAGCAAAGGACCACAACAGGCTATTTGGCAGTGACTCCCGAAGGGTGCCTGAGGCCGACAAAAGGCGCATATGGCTGCGCATCCCCGCCAAAGTGAACGCAGGAGGGGTGACCCAGCGCTCGGTGGACGAGCTGAAGAAGCGCTGGTACGACCTAAGAGGGCGGGCAAAGGAAAAGATTGCGGAGAGGCTGGGGGAGCATGTGGCGACAGGTGGAGGGGAGCCCACTGTCCCACAGAACACATCACTGGAGGACCGCATGGAGGAGACCATCAATCCACAGGCCTGCGTGGGTGTGACCCATCTGGACTCCTCCCGACTCACCAAAGACACAACAGGTAAGTGCCATGCGACAGCGACCCCCTGTCCCCTAACAATGTCCATGACTCCAGTGCATCCCATAGCAAACCCCAATCATGCTGCCAAAGCACACCACTATAGCGCTATTGCATTGTGGGACATGTAGTCTGACCACAATTACCATCCTGTACCATTAAGCCTGACATGCCCAGTGTGAGTCAGTCCTGCTGCGAGTCAGGGAATGGTAGTCTGCATGCATGTAGCAAGCCTAACCGTGTACGGAACATGTCACTAATCAACGTCCACCTTAAATCACAGGTGGCGCTGATGTCCCCAGCACGGACAGCGAGGCCCTGGTGATTGATGACAACTTGGAGGACACGGAGGGAGATACACAACATACCCCACAGCCCGGACCATCAGGGTAAGCTGCTGCGCCAGCGGTCATCCCACCACCTGCCCCTATGGCCCCTACCCCCCCTGTGCCAACAGGCGCTGCTGTACCACCGCGCCGCACTCAACCATCAGTGGGGCCTGCAACACCAGCAGCAGGTCGCCAACCAACCCGCCGCCCTGCGGCTGTGAGGAGCCAGACTAGTGGACTGGCGAGAGAGCAGCGCACCAACACCTCCACCGCTGGCAGGGTCAGAAACGTGCGTGCAGGTGGGCTCTCCATCGAGCGCAGGATGTTACATGTGCACCAAACTCAGGCCCGTCACCTAGCCGCCATCCATCTACAACTTGACAAGACCGCACGTAATGTGGATAGGATGACTGCAGCTCTTGAGGCCAACACACAGGCCATGTCCAGACAGCGCGATCTCAATCGCCGCAGGCACCGACACCTGATGACCCGCCTGTCGGCGTACACGCGCTCCCTGGCCATGCAGGTCCAAATGGCCCAGTGCTGCCAGGACGCTGCGACAGCCCTGGAGCATATTTCAACAGCCATGCAGGGCATGCAGGCTACCGGCCATGGCCAGGCGGGGGGGGGGGCAGACGACACCAGCGAGGCTACATCAAGCCACAGCAGCCAGTCCCTTCCACCGGTTGTAGCACCCCGCCACAGCAGCAGGCCCTCTGCTGCCTCACGGCAGACTCAGGAGGAGGACGTTGAGAGGAGGTCAGGGGCAACTACCCGGAGACGCCACTGAACTGTTGAACATTCACATGAGGGTACATGCTGACGCCCCAGGCATGCCCTACAGACATACAGACATATGACGCAATATGTCAGTCTTGTTGAAGTTAACAGAATGACCATTTTATTGTGCAGTAACATATAAAAAAATTCTGATTAACTTAATCTGACTCATGTCATTATTAATGTTGTCATGCATGAGTTGAATAATGGGTGTGGGGAGTGGGTGCACTAGAAATAGTTCATGCCGATTTGGTTGCGACGCCTCTGTCCTTGAGCAGGATTCTCTCCGCGTGCGTGGCGCACATGTGCAGGTGGTTGATTGTCCCCTTCCGACTCACTACCAGAGATGTCTACAGGTATCCTGCGCTTGGTAGCAATGTTGTGGAGGATAGCACACACGGCCACAATGCGGCAGCAGACCTCTGGGTCGTATTTGAGGCCCCCCCCAGTCTTGTGCAGTATGCGGAATCTGCTCTTCAAAAGGCCAAATGTCCTCACAATGCAATTTCTTGTACGTATGTGTGCTGCATTGTAACGCCATTGCTGTGGTGTTGCAGGGTTGAGGTATGGTGTGAGGAGGTACTCGCGGAGGGCGTAGCCGCTGTCACCTGAATGATAGGAGCAGAGGGTGAGTGCTTGTGCTGCGCAGCATCATTATCACAGACTTATATTGTGGGGCATGTGTACTTACCCAGTAGGTGTCCTTCACCAAAGTCTCCCCTGGCCAGTCGTGTGTGAATGCCACTGTGCCGGAATATGAAGGAGTCATGTGTGCTCCCCGGGTACTGTGCCACTATGTCCGTGATGATTGTCTTTGCATTGCACACCATCTGGATATTGAGGGAGTGGTAGGACTTGCGGTTGCGATACATGTATTCCGTTTGTGCTGGTGGGCAGATGTGGATGTGGGTACAGTCAATGCATCCTATTACATGTGGGAATTGTGCTACATTGTAAAATTGCAGCTTGGTGTCATTCAAGTCCTGTTGGCTGGTGGGGAATGAGATGTAGTGGTGTAGGCGGGTCAGCATGGCCTCCAGGAAACTCCTTAGGCAGCGGGACATGGTGGGCTGGGATATTCCCCTTGCAACAGCGACTATCCCCTGGAAGCTTCCGGAGGCCAGTAGGTGTAGGCTGCACAATACCTGCACATGGGTGGGAACGGCATTTGTCCTCCTTGTTGGGTGCTGCAGGAGGGGGTCTAGGTCCCGGATCAGCTTCAGGATCATTGGCCCATTCAGCCGCTACTTGGCGTAGATTTGCTCCCTGGTTTGACCCAGTAGGGTGACCCGCTGACGGAATAGCCGCTCCTGGATGCGACGTCTGTTCCGTGCTGCTTGCTGTAGCCTTTGCCGCCTGACCACCATGTAGAGTCCCGGCATTGTGAGAGTCCTCAGGGTCCAGCTGCATGTCCTTAAGTATGTTTGGTGAGGCCTGCACCTGTTGCTAATTAGGAAACGTTTTTTCAAATATTTTTTTTTCCCTTACTGGTTACAACCTGGTTTGGGTTCTCCTTAAATTGCGCGTCGCAAAATGCGAATTTTGGGTTTTTCGCAATGTGCGATTTTTTATGAATAGCGATTGCAATTTATTTGCGATATCGCAGTTTCATTCGCAGAATCCGTGCTTTCTCGCTATTACAGAATCGCTAATGGGCTTCTTCAAGGATTCTGCGAATTTTATTGCGATATCGCAAATAATGTTTTGCGATTTCGCTATTTCTGGATTTCAACTGTCTTAAATTCCATTTCTGGAAATTGCGATCGCAATTGCTTTTTCGCAGCTATTGCGATTGCAATTTAGCTTTATGAATCTGGCTGTATGTCTTTTACCCATGTCTTTGGGTTGGCATGGATCTATGTGGTGTGAAGTGGAATTATGTGGGTTGGACTGGAATCGTTAGTTGTCTAATTGTGTGGGGTGGAATTTTTTGATGTGGAGTGGATTTGTGTCATTGTTTGGTTATTAAAATGAATGTTAATGGATCACAACAATCCTTTAGAACAAGGCTGACACTATTCATGTAATGCCACTAAGAAAAAGTAGTCAGGGAGGAAGAAAGTGGGTACGACAAAAACAAGTTAATTTTGAGCAGCAATAGGGTCAACTACTGCAAAAAAACATTTTTCCATAAACATGACCAAATTGTGCTGAAAAGACACCCTGATAACTTTCCTCAAGGAATCTATCATGTTTTCCAAATGACATAGTCTCTCTACTTTGGGGAAGAGTTAATATTTTACAAAAGAACCATTATGACTATGATGACAGGTGCAAATCAAAATTTCAAAGATAAATGTCACTAGGACAAACAAAACTGAACAAGCAGTTACATTATTTCATTTAGTTGACGTGTGAGAAATCAGTGAACAAATGTTTAGCTTCAATAACATCACAACTAATATTAATAGAAATGTGAAAGAGGCACCACAGTGTACACTGACCAACATCCTGTCCAAAGAGGTATGTATTTATCTCCGGAATCAATTTCAATAAGTATCATTATAGCTCAATGGAATTTTATTTAAACTGGTTTGCCCATAGCCTAAATGTAGAGTAAATCAACATATTCATTCACTGACATGCCCTGTACATCTTTCAGAAATGTGCAGTACGATAAGTAAAGTTATGTATTTGACCTCCACTGCTGAAAAATCAGGAGTGTGGAGTCCTTGAAAACTGAAAAGGACACGCCTCCTTGAAAAGCTGGCAACGTGATGAGAATATGCACACACCTACATTGTTTGGTTTAATATGCAGCTGTGCGGCATGCACATCCTCGTGCATATGGCGCTATAAGTGCTAAGCACTATCTCAAGAGGCATGGTCGTCCGAGGCGGGTATTCCATCAGATGCCAGAGCGGTAGGGTTGGCAGGAAGATGAATCAAGGGTAAGGAAGTGAGGGCAGGCGACGATACAACTACTTGAGTTTGGCCACGTATTACAGTTATGAGAGTAGGAGTAGCTGCAAGGAGCCAGCTTAGAGAAGAAATGGAGCTGGTGAAGGGCTAAGCAGTGGCATGCAATCGCAGTTGCATAACTCTCAATATTTTTTTATTATTTTTGTTGTATTCTTTTAATTGAAGCATCAGCAGTGTTAGCAGACAACATTCCCACAGAACAATCTTGACAGTACACATCATTCAGTAGATTATGCATTCCAGAACATATTATCTCTTCTGATTGGACCAGACTCTAGGCCCGCTGTCCCCGCAGCAATCGAGAATTACCTCCTAGATCCCTTCAGATACCCCAGTACATTTCCCACGGAGTCCATATCTTTTCCCATTTTTTTGGGCAACCAAGGCTCTCATATATCATTTTCTCTGCAGCGCCGGACCAGTCCATGTCCGTTTTCCAGCACGCTACTGTCGGTGGCTGGCTAGCACCCCAAGCGCATAACTCTCATTGTTAATGTAATTCAATTTTTGATCTATTATGTCAGATACACTAATATAAGTAGATGTGCATTATGATAATGAACAGAGGAAATGTAAGTTCAATATGCAATGGGGCAAGTCGCCCAATGGACATGAACTGCAATGTTATACAATGCATGAGACTGCAAGGGTAGGAATCATTGGAGTGTAAAGTTTGTGAAGTGGTCTGATTTTATTTTAGAAGCAATACGGCATGTAATCTTTAGGAGACATCAAGGAGATGGAAGGGTGAGACAATCCCCGCGTCTGGCAACCCATGGGACTTCAGCCTCCCCCACTCCAGAGACTGAGAAGGTTACCCACAGAGTGGTCTGGCCATCCGATTCTCATATTCTAGCAGCTTGGGCGCCAAAGATCCCACCGAGTCTACCTGCCGCCACCCACTACTCTCACCCCTCCCGCCCCATCAGCCAAACGACCACACAGAATAACGCTACCAGTGTGTTGCGGCTTGTATTGTTTTATTACTGGCAAGGGGAATATTCATTGTCTGAAGGAGGAAAAGCATGGAATCCTGGCTGCAATGGCCAATGCCAAAAATTTCATAAGACGCAAGTTAGGCCTATCTGGTAGTGCCCTCTGGTACACCACCCACTGCTCATTACCACCTAGCAGCTATCGTGTACAGCTCAACTTAATAGCATGAGAGCTAGGCGGACACGTGTACGCCACAACATGTGAAGTCATAAAGAGAAGGCCGTCCCCAACTGAATTAGGAGCAACCGTCTGAAGCTGAACTCGGACAAGACAGAGGTACTCATCCTCGGAGACCCACCCCCTCAGCCTGGGACAACTCCTGGTGGCCGACCACACTGGGAACAGCACCAACACCCACCGACCATGCATGCAACCTAGGATTCATCTCGACTCCTCTCTCTCCATGGCTAAGCGGGTCAACGCCGTCTCCTCCTCCTGCTACAACACCCTTCGCATGCTCCGCAGGATCTACAAGTGGATCCCGACCGAAACAAGAAGATCGGTAACAAAGGCCCTCATCAGCAGCAGACTGGACTACGGCAACGCACTCTACGCAGAAATCCCAGCCAAACACCTACGACGACTACAATGCATCCAAAACGCCTCCGCCCGACTGATCGTCAACGTCCCCCGCCGCAGCTACATCACCCTCCACCTGAGAGACCTACACTGGCTCCCTGTCGACAAGAGGATCACCTTCAAGCTCCTCACCCACGCACACAAAGCACTCCACAACGCCGGGCCAGCCTACCTTAACAGCAGACTCAGCCTCTACACCCCCACCCACCAGCTTCGCCAGCCTCGCCTTCGCCGCCGTCCCCCGCATCCAATGAACGACCTCCGGCCGCAGATCCTTCTCCTATCTCGCCGCCAAGACCTGGAACACCCTCCCTACCCACATACGGCACACCCGAGACCTACTTGCCTTCAGATGACTCCTCAAGACCTGGCTCTTCGAGCAGTAGCAGCACCCCCCCTCCGCTCAGCGCCTTGAGACTCTCACGGGGAAGTAGCGTGCTCTACAAGTACTCTGATTGATTGATTGATTGAAAGAGAAGGCAGACTAATGCACAGCTTGCAGCAGCAATTTTCAGCCCTGCATTTCCAGCACAACCCCATAAAAAATATTCACTAGAAAAAAGATGCTGGCTTTAAGTAACAAGCACCTTGTGGTCATCCACTGGGTTCCTGTGCAGTCTGACCAGAGAGCTGTTGTTCACTCGACTATCTAGCAATAGTCATACGCACATTTGGGGGTGGGTGCCCCTTCTACAAACCCAGCAAAAAGTCCTGTAAGCCTATTAACATGCCAGGCATCCTTGAAGTACACTGGCGCACTCACAAGGCTAGTGCAATTCCTTTTTTTAATCCAGTTACAACAAAAATGATTTCCGCCTTATGATGAACTATGTCACTAATTTGTTTCTCACCACAAGCTGCCACCTGAGAAGGCCCACACATACCAGGGCTGCCAGCATTTTTCCAGCATGGTCATAGTTTAAGTCACTGCCAATTAAACAAGTAAACGGTGAAGCGCGGCGACCTGTTTCACGAGCGCCGGGCTCAGTATGTTTTAAGGTGAGCCTTGCCATGACAATAAAGTTCGGCATACCATGCTGCAATTCATTAGAAAAATTAGTTGTAATATCCGCATTACGGGCACTGGAGGCAAGATGGCCGCTGTAGCGCTGTAGAAGGAAGTCGCATCATACCCCCTCTCTGACCTAAAGTCTAAATGAGGAGACAGATGACCCAGGAATTGTAGGATGCAGTCTTTCCTTCAACCTGTAAAGAGTTATCAAGGCGAGAGTGGCAGAGCGATCTGGCAGAGGAAGAACGACGTACTTGTCAGAGCTGTATGCCTATGGAAGAAGACCAAGGCTCTGTCTATTACCCTGGTCGAGGCGCTACACTTTTTTCTATTAGAGAAGGCGATGGCGCAGCGGGGCAAGGAGAAACAACAGCCGCTGCCTGGCAGCATGAGTAAGGAGACAAATCAGAGGGACGTAACAAAACTGGGCGCTATCCCCAAAAATAAGACGCTGATGATGCCCCCCGCTAAGAAACTTACACCGGCTGCTTCAGTACCCTCTGCAGCATTGAAAGCACAGCAGCGCAAATTGGAGAAAGCACAAGAGAAGGAAATTAAGCTGACACGAAGCGCTGCTGCCCGTAGTAACGGGGTCATGAAGGGTCGGCCCGGGGCTTGACAGAGAAGAAAAAAACTGACAGAGACTCTACCTTAAGACAGCCTTCGGTAACGGAGGCATTTGGATTAATGGCGACCGCGGGGGAAGCAGGAACAACCGCGGCAAGCAAACCGCTTGGAGTTGCAAGCAGGAACGTCCTCGAGGACGCCAGTGGCTGCGTTGCTAGGCAACAGGAACGCGCGGACCTCACGCTTCCCGCGGAAATCTCGGCAATTTCGGCAGTGATGGCAGACGGTTTGCAGAAGGAACCGGAGAGCCAAGGAGAACTGGGAAATGCTGATTTGAGGGTAAGAGAGGACACCGATGGGGCAGAGAGCCATAACACATCCCAAATGTTAAATGCTTTAAAGGAGGTGGAAGCGGAGATGCTGGGGGAGCAGAATCAGCTGCGGGGGCCCAAGGAAGCAGAATGGGGGAGCCTGGTGAGCCTTGACTCACAGAAAGAACTGACAGAGCCAGAAATCGTTGAGGGGGCCGAGGGAGATCGGTTCTTTTCAGTCCCAGAGGAGTCTGAATCCACCATTGCCAGTAGTGATGAGCAGAAAGAAACTTCAGATCCAAGTCTGGGCACCGAGGATAGTGGAAGTTCTAGAGGCTCCAGGGGTTCCAGGGGGAGACGCACCCAGAAAAAACGCAAGGTGGTAGCAAGACGGGCTGGGTCCCCTCTGAGTACTCACAAGAAATTACTATGGGACTATTCGGCTACATCTAGCATGTATAGAGAGGACGGGCAAGATGGACAAGGTGAGGGGGAGAAATTGGACATTATGTTTGCCACGTTAAAACAAATTCAAGCAGAGGCAAGAGCGGAAAGCAGAAGAGCTAGGCATGACACCAAAAAAATTCAAGCCGCAATCAGGAAAGTAAATAAAAAATATGAAGAGGTCGAAGAGAGAGTCATAGGCGTTGAAGAGAGAACTGGCAGATTGGAGGATGAAGTTACGGAATGGAATGTACACAAAGTGGAACAGGCAAAGGCTGTGGAGGACTTGCAATGGAAAGTGGAGGAGTTGGAGAATCGCCAGAGGCGGAACAATGTTAGACTCCTTGGGATTGAGGAAGGGGTGGAAAGGCAAGACCCAAGAGGGTTCATCATCAAGCTGTTAAAGGGGGCCTTTCCTGATGTGCCATGGCAGTGGGAGCTGGAAGTCCAGAGGGCCCATAGGTTTCCACTCACTAGGAAGAAAATACAGGATGGGGGCACAGATACACTCCCAAGGGCTATGTTGGTGTTCTTTGGGAACTTTCTAGCAAAACAAGAACTGATGGAGAAAGCCAGGCCAGATTCCAAGAAATCTTTTGAAGGTGTAACATTTTTTGCCAGACCTGACTTTTGTCATGTGACAGTGGAGAGGAGATGGTGCCTCAGACAATTAATTGCAGCATTTCAGAGACATGGGGCAGAGGCTTACCTAATGTTTCCGGCAAAGCTAAAAGTTATATCTGCAGGACGTACAAGAATGTTTTTTTCTGAAATAAAGGCGGGAGAATTTTTGGCAGAATTAACAGAACAAGGTAGAGATAGGAGCAAGGAATTGACAAAAGGGAAGGAATAGGGGGAAAGAAGAAGATGGATAGGGAGGGCTGCGACGAGTTCTCTCTAACCTGAGTCATTGCGGGTTTCAGTATTGAGGGAAGGAGAGGGAAGGAGAGGGGGGGCGACTCTGCAACGCACAGTGGTCACGCATAGGTCAGCTCTGACCTATTTGCCTGTGCTAGGGGGGGAGGGCATCTGGAGGGTGGAAGGGCGGAGGGGGGTTAAGGGGGAGGGAGGTGATGGGTGTGGTGTTGGTGTAGGAGGAGGGAGACATACAGTACAGACTTACAATTTATACAAAGGAGAGAGACAACTACTGATTAATTTCACAGGAGTAATGGGAGAACTGGCAAAGCTAAACCTGCTTAATGGCAGTTAGGATAATCACGCTCAATATCTGCGGGCTGAATAACGCAGAGAAAAGGCAAAAATTAGCCGCGGCATTACGATTCTGGAGATCTGATATAGTTTGTTTACAGGAGACGCATGTGGCTAGGAAAGATAATTATATGTTGGAGCAAATGGGGTTTGAGGTGCTTGCCTATACAGGACAGGAAGATAGGAAAAAGGGGGTGGCGATATTAGCTAGGAAAGGTGCTGCAAAAGTTAAAAGGAAGAAAGAGGATCAAGACGGGAGATGGGTCTTGTTGGATGTGGAAACCTTGGCTGGGAGATTCACAATTATCTCATTATATGGGTCAACTGAAGATGAACCTGTACTGCTGGAATTTCTGGATGGGGAAATAGCACTGTGGCCGGAGCCTGTAGTATGTTGCGGGGACTTCAATATCAATGGCTTGGATGGCTTAATCGAGAGGGATGGGGGTAAATACCGGGGTAGGAAGATAAGGACATACAAAGCAGTACAGAATCTAATACGACACAACGCCTTGGTGGATATGTGGGCAGAGAATAACCCTATAGGCACAGGCAGCACCTACTACTCAGCTCCTCATAGAATGGTTACTAGACTGGACTATTTTTTCATTTCGAGCTCACTGGTGGGTAGAGCTGGTATAGAACGACTCCCTAGGTTAGTGTCGGATCATAACCCGTTGGTTTTAAGTTTGGCATTTGATAGAGAAAGGGACAGGACGCAAAATCAATGGACGTTTGAACGGGGGCTGCTGAAGGAGGAGGAGTACGTGAAAAGGATGCAGGAATGGATTACACAATATTGGGACACGAATAGATACTCGGCCTCAGCGGATATGGTGTGGGATGCTTTTAAAGCTGGAGTCAGGGGAGAGACACTAAGCTATACTATGTTAAGAAATAAGAAAGAAAGGGAGAGGATGGAGGAAAGGGTTAGAAGCCTGGCGAGCTTAGAGGAGGGTCTAGTGGGTGCAATAAGTAGACAAGAACCTATTGAACAGATCTTACTGGATATAGAGGTACAGAAAGCGGAGATAGGAGTAACGTTGGCGCAAAAGGCAGCAGGGAATTTTCTAGCAAAAAAAGAAAAATGCTATGAATTCAATGAGAGAGTGGGCCATTTATTGGCAATTAGGACTAGGCAAACATTAGCTGCAGGGGAAATAAAAGAAATCAAGGATAATACAGGGGCCATAGTTAATAAGGTGGAGGAAGTGCAGGAAGTCTTCAGGAGGTTCTACGAAACATTATACGAGCAAGACGCAAGTAATGATGCGCTAAGGATTTCAGAATACCTGTTACAGATACCACATAGAGGGTTAAGTACGGAAGACAGGGGGAAGCTGGACCTTCAGTTCCCTGTCTTTAAAACAACACACCAGCTATATTTCAGGGATATGCTTCCACACAATCAGTCTGCTCCGCAAAGTCTTCCCACTTTTACCGGACTCTGTTAGGAAAACTCTTGTTCAAGCACTGATCCTTAGTCGGATCGATTATTGTAACGGTTTGTTACTTTCTGCAAATGAAGGAGTGTTGGCCAAGTTACAAGTTATTCAGAACACGGCAGCCCGCCTTGTTCTGAATGCTCCTCCGAGAACCGCCTCCAAGCCCCTCCTTGAACAACTACATTGGCTTCCAATCCGACAGAGAGCAAAATTCAAAATATGCTGTCTGATCCATAAGTGCTTGAATGGACAGGGCCCAGTTTATCTTGAGCGGAAATTTGTCCCTTATGTTCCAGCACGATCCCTTAGATCAAGTAATGATCTCCTTCTCGTGGTCCCACGTGTCAAAAAGGTCAGACACGGAGGTAGAGCTTTGTCCACCATTGGTCCCAAGCTGTGGAACAAACTTCCTCTGGCTTTAAGACAATGTAAAGAACATCTGACATTCCGTAAACTCCTAAAAACTGTTTTGTTTAAAAATGAAATATAATTCCATCAGTATACTATGCCTGATATCTTACCAGTCTCAAAAAAAGCGCAGAGATACTCCTGCTGGAGTGGATTCAAGCGCTATACAAGCCGATAAATAAATAAACGCTACAGGAGGTAAGAGAAGCGACATTTAGTCTCCCCTCCGGCAAAGCAACAGGCCAAGATCAAATTCCTGTAGAATTTTATAGGACCTTTTGGGATGTGCTAGGAACAGACATCTGGGCAGTATGCTGTATGGCGCAGGGGGGAAGGGTTGTTCCGCAGTCCTGGGCCGGGGCGGATATAATCGTGATATTAAAAAGGGACAAGCCTCCAACAGAGCCAGGCTCATATAGGCCAATTACGTTATTGAATGCAGACGCAAAAATATTTTCCAAAACATTAGCGAAAAGGCTTAGTAGGGTTATCGAGGGACTGGTGTCCCCGGTACAGCATGGCTTTATCCCAGGCAAAGGGACTACCCAACACACAAGACAGATGATCACCATCTTGGATGCAGCCGAGGTGGCAGGAGACCCTGTCGCGGCTATTTTTTTGGATGCTGAAAAGGCTTTCGACAGGGTCTCCTGGGCCTATCTGTGGAAAGCCCTGGAATGGGCTGGGATAGGTGAAGGCTACATAAAGGCAGTTCAGGCACTTTATAAACAACCATCGGCTAGGATAAGAATCAACAAATCATATACAAAGGCAGTACAGATCCGGCGAGGGACTAGGCAGGGGTGTCCAGCTTCACCTTTACTGTTTGCTATATACCTAGATCCGTTGTTAAGAAGGCTTGCGCGTAACTACAGGATCCCTCCAGTCAGATTACACGAACAGGAATATAAGTTATTCGCCTATGCGGACGACGTAGCAATCATAACATCAGCACCGGGGGGGCCCTGATCGAAATAGAGCAAGAGGCAAGGGACTTCGGGGCGTTCTCGGGGTATCTTATAAATAGAGGAAAGACGCAGATAGTGCAGAACAGGTTTACTATATTCCAGGATACGAGAGTAGTTCCAGAAGCAACGTATTTGGGGATTAGGGTGTCAGCGGAATTGGATAGAGTAGTAGAGATTAATATAGAGCCACTCTTAGGGAAAGTTAAAAGAAACTTAGAGAGAGTCAACAATTTACATCTGACGTTAATGTGGCGAATTAATATGATTAAAATGGTTACGTTTCCAAAACTTTTATACATTCTCAGAGCAATTCCCTTATACTTTGATTGCACATGGTTTAATAAAACAGAAGCAATTTTGAATAGGTTTATATGGGCACAGGGGAAGACACGGAGGGCGTATCGTTTTTTGACACTACCGAGGGAGAAGGGGGGTTGGGGTGCACCTGATTTTAGATTATACTATTGGGCTGTAGCTCTCCAATACTGGCAAGGGTTATTAGGTGGTAGTAGCCAGTGTGGAGAGAGATGGGGTTGTGCGAATGTTTATGAGGCGGTCCTGGGTAAGGAGGCAGGGAACGCCTTGGTGAACACAGTGGATTATGCATATTTCAAACACACTAGGTTCAAGACACTGAGTGCAATTTATAAAATTTGGAAGGCCATTGGGAAAAAGTTAGGAATTGGGAGGTATAACAGATATCTTAGGCTGTATACAAATAATGCCCTTCCCGCAGAAATCTTCAGGGACACAGTCATGAAGGAATGGGATGGCAAGGGGATTAAAAAATTAGGTGACTTGTTGGATGCAGAAGGGGTGTTCTTATTATTTCAAGATATTCAAACTAAGTTTAATATTCCAGGATTCAATTTCTTTAAATACTTACAAGTCAGGAGTTACTTTTATAAGAAACAGGGCGGACCAGTAGGGATGTCTCATTGCAGGATAATGGACTACTTGGAGCGTAGTACACGGGCAACGATTAGGCAACTTTATGCAGAATTTTATGCATTAAAAACAGATGATAGAGAGAAATACACCAAGAAATGGGTGGAACAAGTAGGGGCACACCCTGATGGATTACAAACCTCATTAGATTTAGGACGGTCGGTCTTGTGCTCGGCTACGCTACAAACCGAGCACTATAAGACGATCTACTCTCTCTACCATACCCCTGCTAGAATTGCCCAGTGGGGGGGTATGACGGGAATAACTTGTCCACGATGTAATTCAAGTAGTGCCAATATTATACATATGTTTGCACAATGCCCACAACTTTATACATTAAAACTGGCAATTGAAGAATTCCTGGAAGTCTCTCTAGGGATGAAGATCAAATTGTCGGATGAATTGATAATGTTAGGGGTGAACATAAGAGACAACAATGAACACCCAGAATTTTTGTTTATGGCTATGGCAGTGTTGAGGATTATTATTGCAAGGGCCTGGCTTGACAAGACGGCACCTACATTTCAGACATGGAGAGCAAGGCTTCTCTCCACCTACAACCTAGAGAAGGCCATTTATGATAGGAAAGGTAGAAGGGCAAGGTCATTGGGGGGTAGGATATGGTTACCCATAGAGAAATGGAAGAATAGGAGTAAGTAGAGGATAAAAATATATGAATTTTGATTTTGATTGTATTTGAATTTTGTGAAATGTCTTTCTCTATTTTCTTCTCCTATCTGTTTATATTTTTATCTGTACTGTTAAAATGTATTGGATTTACTGGAAAAATGTGGGGGGGAAAAACTCAATAAATATATTTAAAAAAAAAAATCAATAATGTCTCAAAAAAAAAAAAAAAAAAAAAAATTAGTTGTCTGAAACAACAGATGAACAATTGAAGCAGAAGGAAACTGAACCTAGGCGGTGCTCTCTGTCAAATAAAGGAATTACATTTAGCTACTTTAACCACACGAAGCAGCAATGAAGAGTAACACTAGAATGAACAAATTGTAAAAAGTAGGTGGGAGCAAAGTTCTTTATGGATTACAGCAGGTCTTTCAGATAGCGTATGTGATGGCGCGTGATTACCGGCTCAGGATAATTTTCTCTAATGCAGTACTCACCTGGGCTCATAAAAATATTTTATACACCTTAAACCTGTAACCTTATTTCTTCCTGCCTATCAATGATTTATATTTTTATACCTGTATACCATAACTTACCAATTCCTTGTCACTTATATTTACTTATATCACTTAGGAAATTTGGATCAGGATGTTAGAATGATAGGTAGTATGACATTTCCCCTTATCTTAAAATAACCACAGACTCGGGTAAGTTTTAAACACTTTATCTATGCAATATTTTGTGAGTCAGATACCAAACCAATACAACCGGTAAATTTTCAAGTAGGAAAATAATGATCAAAGCAAATTTTTTAAAGACTTAGCAAAACTACTCTTAGACATTGATACTTGGGAAGGGTGAAAAAGGAAAAATGATACAAGGAGATACCACACAGATTTATATTTACCTAGAATGGGGCGAGGACCAACCCCTGGCCAAGGTCTGGAAAAAGAAGGGCTCCCGACTAATCAGGAGCCAACAGATCAGGACAGGTGCAGGACAGGTAACCTCCACTAAGTGCACCACCAGCGTTACACCCCTCTGTACAGCTACTCTCTATCAATTCTTCTCCCTCAGCAAACTCCAGATTCTTCTTTCAAAGTGCTCTACCAGCCCTCTGCTCTCGATTCTCCTTCAGCATACGTTGGGTGAGTGACAGGTCTGTGACAAGGCAGACAATCTAACTCACTAAGCCTACCTTAGTTATACCAATTCAAGGGACATGTACTACCCCCAATGTTGCAAATTCATGTGTTCTCTTTATTTTATTGGTCAGAAAGACTGGAGAGGTTATCACATCATACCAGTATGAGATCATTTTCATTTAATGTAATTGATCAATGTTCCCGCCCATAATTTACTTTCCCATGAATTTTATTCCACCCAGCAATATTTCGTTTTAAATCATATGCAATGTATTAGATACAGTCTTCGGGTCAAAAGATGAGGGTCCCATGAACATCACAGGTAAGATGGGAATTGGCTGCAATTCAATGACAGGGCTTCAAGGATTCTGATGTTCGTATGCGCGTACGCACACATTTTAAGATGGACGTTTGTAGCACCCTTTAGGCCCAAATACGAGCTATTAATAAAGTCAAAGAAAGACATACTAGAATACGAGAATAAATGAATGCAATGTATACCACTTATTTCTACTCTATCCCCATTTTTATTTTTATTTTATTTTAAAAGTTTTGTATAGCGCTAGCTTGACCCGTGTGTCTCAGAGCGCTTCACATACACATTGTGAAAAACAGAAGGGCCTTACATTACCTAAAAGGCTGACAGTAAGTAAGCAAACCATGCATAAAGAATACAGCATGAACAATAAATAACTGTGCAACGGAGGGGGAGTAAACAAAAAAAAAGAAAATAAGGTGATTAGCATAGTCCGTTCACCAACAATCCTTGAATGGGAGTCAACTCGGAATATTGAAGTCTAGGTTAGTTGACGTTTTTCAGGAAAGTATTTGTTAAGGAGATGGAGTTTGAGGTCCCTTTTGAAACAGGAGAAGGAGGGGTTGCATCTGAGGACTCCAGGAAGAGCGTTCCATATCCTGGGAGCATTGCCAGAAAACAATCGGTATTGGGTGTTTTTTTTTTTTCATTTTCGGCGGAATGAGAAGGAGTGAGTTGGAGCTTCTCAGTGTTCTGGCTTGACCTGCTCTTACCAGTTTGTTGTTCAGGTAGTTGGGGGATGGAGACAGGAGGGTTTTGTGTGTGTTGCAGGCCAGCTTGTAAATACTGTCTCAAAAACTAAAAGTCCCAACTAGATGGACAATAAAGATTATGTCCACTTCTAATGATAATCATTGGTGGTATATTTCTTAAGGCAGCATGCCAACAAATGGGCGGGAGAGGTAAAGGTACAATAAGGTGTAAAAAATATTAAATATAAAATATAAAATATAACAACCTATCAATAATAGGGACAATGCTGGAATTGAGCAAATTACACACAAAATATTTCAAGTATAATGACAGACAAAATAACAATGTGTGTTTGGTGAAATTCTGATATACAATTTATTCATACAATCACTTCATAGTTCAATATACAAATCACAGTGTTAAAAACATATCACAATAAACAATCAATCTAAAAATTACAAGATAAAAAAGAATCAAAGAGTCGACGCGGCGTTTCGGTTTTCTTTTTGTACACCTTCCTCAGGACTGATTCTAAACAGTTAAAAAAACAGAATTACCATCCAATTTTTCATTTATATAATTCATAAGATTGTCTGTCTTTATCACATATTATCCCACATTATCTCACTTATTAGGTGTAACATTCTATAATTTTGTTTTTATTTACGGTCAGTTTTTTGGACAAAACATATTATTCCACCCATGCTCTTGCTGTTGCTTCACACACAATTATAATTATGCACCATATAAATATCGACCGCTTGGGCATTTACATTTCTTATTGTATGCACACCTTTACCCCATTGGACTAGTTTACCTCTCTCTTGGGCCTTATGGCCCATGCTGCAAGACCCATTGTAACTTTATTGTATAGACTACAGCACGCTTACCTTCTTCCAGATGGAGATGGTATCTCTGTCTGGAGAGTGCTGATTCGAGTTCGTTTCTATGGGCTTTTGTATGCTTTACCCATCACAAGATGCTTTGCTGAATGTGCAAATTTATGTTGTCTCTAGATAGAAAGACACCAATTCTTATATAAATCTTATATAGATCTGTATTTTGGATCCTTAAATGCAGATCTTCCATGTCACTACTTTGTGTTAGGCCAAGGATTATATGATCACATACCTCTCGAATAAGGAGTTGTCTCAATGTTCCTTATTCTTATGTTCTACATCTATTGGTATTCGTCAGGATATTTCTATAGATATGAAAAGTACCACCATATTTTTTATCTATAATTTAATCTAAAATAATTTATAATTTTCTAGATCCTTACATTTCAACAAAAGACAGATTAGTGCTGGTTGTACCTGTCACTAAGATGTATGAGTGCCGTTTTTTTCTGCCAGGAGGAGCCACCGTTTTTATAACCAATGTTGATGGTGAGGTTCCTAAGGGATTACAGTTTTATACCTTGATTAACATGCCCATGGGTACCCGGATTAGAATCTCATTTAGCACTAATCTCTTACTCACCATACGAGTTAGAAAAAGGTTCACTTTAGTCTCGAAACCGCTTTCAATTAGGTTTGATTTTTTGTGTATAGGGAGTCCTTAACCAAACTCGGGCTGGCCTCGTGGGTTTATCGTTTCCTGTGAAGGTAATTTAATTTTTTTTATATATCTTATGATCATATTATAACTATATGACCAACACCTACAAACTTATGCTACTTGTCTCAACAATACGCCTGGTTCTCATTGTACAGAAAAACTTTATCATTCAGTTTTTGTTTCGTCTCCGCACTTTTAAATTCAGCGGCTTAACTTTTTAAAATATTTTATCAATTAGAACGATATTATTCGCTATCAGTTGGTGTAGTGTGGCATTATATTATGGCTTGACACCCCATAGGGGCTCGCAATATTAGTAAACGGGACCTCGCTTTTTTATTTTATCAATTGGGACATATTGTTACCTAACTACTGCCATAGGGAGTCCCAGTCCATTAACGAAACTTACCCATTTCTTTTTAGTCGGCCTCCCTGCTCCTGTATCCTGGCAGTCGACCCTCCTGTCCTTCACTCGATATCTGGTGAACCGAACAGAAATGTTTCCGCCGCTTTTCCGGGTTTATATGCGTCCCTCTTGTCCATTGGGCGCACCTTTCCTCACTTCCCATTGGACCAAAATTGCCCATTCTGAAACGCGTTGCTATACTGAGATAACGCAATTCCAAGTTTTTTTCGGTCTTCCTATTGGGTATTCGCAATTGTCAAATTGCCCCCAATTGGTTCTCTGAACGAATGCGTTTCTATGACGATATTAGCTTCAGATTCTGGCGGCGATGCATCGCCGACACAGCGCGTTGTTTATATGGTTTTGCATCTTATTAATATCGTTGCAGCGATTATTACCACCGCTATTTCTCATTGTCAGTACTATCTCTTAAAACCTTCTAACGTTCATAATATTTATACAATGTTTGCTGTGTTTGTATTCGGACCTCCTCGTGTGCCATGAGGATTTGCCACAATACCTATTGTATTTTTGATAATAGGGATGTCATGACTCAGTGCTATATTTCCAGGAGCACCCTTATAGCCATAAGATTCATAATGTTGATTTAAGGAGTCACGTTTGCTCTTGCCATTATTGTAAGAACGCTCCTAATTGGCCTGTCTCATGTTACTATAGAGTTTCTTAAATTTATTTAATGATTTTTTCCCAATCTTCTCTCGAGTTCAAACCACATCTTACACTATTTAGGGTAGACATATAGAATTGTTCTCTTCTTTTCCTCTTATCATCCTGATTACCGCCCCTCCTACTGCCTGTTATTTTTTCTAGTCCACACCATTTTAGATCATCAATTACATGTCCTGCTAATCTCCAGTGTTCAGTAAGAGGTGCTCCTATTTTATTTGTTCTGAGGGCTGATCGGTGCTCATTTAATCGCAGCCTTATTTCCCTAGATGTCTCTCCTACGTAAGATTTATGACAGGGGCATTGAATCAGATAGATTGCATTTTTGTCCTGCAATTCATAAAACTTTTGATGTATACTGATTTGTCATTGGCTACTACCTTGTTGCCCTTAATGATACTGGTACAGTTTGCACACCCTGAGCAAGGGTGTGTGCCCGTTGGTAGGGGGTTACCATCCACTGTCATCTGCAGCTGTTTAGGCATTTCTCTATACGTATGGACTAGAGAATTTCTGATGGTTTTATTTCTCCTATATGAGAACATTGGTTTTGGGATGGGTATATGTGTTTTGTCCGCTATCAGGTGCCAATTTCTGTTTATAATCTTCTTAACCTTATGGCTGACCTGTGAGAAATTTGTTACAAACATAATGGGTTGTGGACTCTTCTCACTCTCCTCTCTTGATACAAAATTTTTTTCTCTATTAAAATATTTCGCCCGTTTATAGGCGTGCCTCACCATCCTTTTGGGGTAACCTCTCTCTAAGAATTTCGTTTTGAGAGTACTTGCATGTGTGTCATAGTCCTGCATTGAGGTGCAATTTCTTCTTAACCGAAGAAATTGTCCGAATGGGATGTTATTCTTTTGTGATGCCGGATGATTACTCTCAAAATGTAGCATACTGTTCCTGTCTGTAGGTTTTGTATATAATTCCACAGTCAGGTAGCCCTCTGTTTGCTTGATAATAATATCAAGGAACTCCACTTGATATTTGCTCATATGTGATGTGAATTTTAGGTTCTCATCACCCAAATTGAGCCAGAGTAGGAACTCATGAAGAGTATCCGTTTCTCCTGTCCATATAAAAAATATGTCATCAATATATTGACACCATTCAGAGATGTTTTCATAGAATGGGGCCGTGACATTATAGATGTGTTTATTTTCAAATCTAGAGACATATAAGCAGGCCAGGCTTGGGGCACATTAGTCTGTCTGAATAGGACATCCTTGTACATGAAAATATTATTTTTAAGGGTCAGAGTAATACAGTCTATAATGAATTGTTGATGGGCTGTCAAATCTTGTTGGTTAACACTTAAAATCTCTTCCATAATCTTGATGGTGCTGTCCTGTGGTATGTTTGTGTATAGTGCTTCGATATCTAAAGTCACTAACACTTGAGTTTCCGGATTAAAACTTAATCCTTCCACTTTTTTGAGTGAGTTGGAGCTTCTCAGTGTTCTGGCTTGACCTGCTCTTACCAGTTTGTTGTTCAGGTAGTTGGGGGACGGAGACAGGAGGGTTTTGTGTGTGTTGCAGGCCAGCTTGTAAATACATCTCCCTTCCATGGGAAGCCATTTGAGGGAGTTGAGAGCTGGAGTGTTGTGTTGAAATCTTTTTACTCCAGATACAAGTCGAGCAGCCATGTTCAGCACTGCCCTTAGAGGGGCTAGGTGAGATTTTGGAGTCCATGTAAGGATGGCGTTCCCATAGTCGATTTTAGAGAGAACCAGTGATTGAACTACTGTCTTGAGGTCATCATGGGGAAGAAAAGGTTTCAATTTCTTGAGGTGTTTTAGAGAGAAAAGAACACTTTTTGCATAGTTTTTGAAGTGGGCCTCCATTGATAGGTTCTTGTCAAGGGTGATGCCTAGAGACTTAACTGAATCGGATAGAACAAGGGGGCAGTTTAGGGCAACCAAATTCTTGAGCCACTCTTGGATAGGACGATGGTTGCTTTTTGGAGCGAATAGGATCAGTTCCGTTTTATCTGGGTTGAGCTTTAAGTGGTTGACGTTGAACCAAGTTTGGATCTCCGTTAGAGTGGTATTGAGGTTTTGGATGTCATCGGGGGACTTGATTTTGAAATAGATTTGGGTGTCATCCGCGTAAAGGTGGTAACTCACTCCAGCTTTTTTCAAGATGATTGTAAGGGGCTCCATGAAGAGATTGAAGAGGGACGGTAGAGAGGATCGAGCCTTGTGGTACCCCAAGTGTGACTTTTGTTGGCTTTGAGAGACAGGAGTTGATTTTAATTTGTTTTGTTAAGAGCGATGTTGGAGGAAAGAGGTGAACCATTTTAGATCAGCACCATTTATGCCGGAGCGGTTCAACAAGGTCTCCAGAAGAGCTGGAAGATTTACTGTGTCGAATACGGCAGATAGGTCAATAAGGATGAGTAGGCAGGCATCACCATCATCTAAGGCTTTGCGAATGTCGTCCGAGAGGTTGAGGATGGCTGTTTCCGTGCTACAGCCTTTCCTGAATCCCCATTGAAAGGTGTCGAGGAGGTTGAACTCATCAATGTCTTTATTGAGTTGGTGGAGAACACATGACTCCAATGTTTTTGCAAGGAATGGGAGGTTTGAGATAGATCTGAGGTTGTTAAGATCATTAGGGTCGGCCCCTGGTTTCTTGAGAATGGGCGTGATTTGACCTAGTTGAAGGGAGTCCTGGACACAGCCTGAGGAGAGAGAGGCGTTGATGATTTTTGTCCAGAAAGGGGTATGATTGTGGAAGGGAGGAGGTCCATGGTGTGGGAGGAAGGTTTTAGATTAGAAATGATCTTGAAGACCTAATTTTCCACCATTAGCTCAAAGTCAGACCAGTGCGCATTGTTTTTTAGCTGGAGGCCGGACGGATTGTCCTTATACAGAACTCTTTCGGCGTGGTCAAGGGAAGTAGAAGGGGGGCAGGTTATGAGAGAAGGAGTGTTCGCGGTTTGTATGAAGGTTTGATCAATTTTAGAGACTTTATTAGTGAGGAAGGTGGCAATTTCTTCACATCGCTCATTTGTGGCTTTGATATCTTGAAAGGGAGTGCCATTAGTTTGGCTATTGACAATGCTGAAGAGTTCTCTTGGTCTGTTTTTCGCCAGATCCAGTTGGCTGCGGAAAAAGGACGTCTATTCACTGAAAATTTGTTTTTTGTATGCCTGCCGAGCAGATCTGAGTTGCCTTAGGTGTAAGGTCGAGGGGTTAAGCTTCCAAGCCCTTTCCGTTTGTCTGAGTTGACCCCGTTCATCGTTTATTCTCCACGTTAAACCAGGTTTTCGATTTGTTTTGTTAAAGTGTGTAGTGAGTTCATCAGCCATCCATGATGAGGGATGGAGTTGCAGATGGGGATGAATCATGGATTCAAGTTCAGATAAAGGGACTTTTTTGATGTTTCTGGTCAAGAGTTTAGGTTTGACGTCACCAATAGGTTGGTGGCTGACAGGTGTGTCAATCCTGAACTGAATGAGGTGGTGGTCGGACGAGTCAATGGGAGAAATTGCTCTCAGAGAGGCCAGTTCATTGTTGGTAATGATCGAATTTAGTGTTGCACCTTTGATGTGAGTTGGCTTATTGCAGAGTTGTTTGAGGTTATGTATTTCCAGAAGGTTGGATATGTTCAGAACTGTGGAGTTTTTTGAGTCGTTTCAGTGGATATTGAGGTCACCCAGGAACACGTCTTTCGTATCTGTCAAGGAGAGCCGTGTTATTAGGTCTGTTAGTTCTTCGGGAAAAAGAGAACATTCTCCAGGAGGATGGTAGGTGGTGTGGAATTTGATGGATGAGGTGCCCTTGGTGGTGAGTTCGAAACCCAGGTATTCAAACGATAGGTATTCTGCAGGTTTGAGATTGGTAATCTGTATTCCAGCTTTGTGGATGATGGCTAGTCCCCCCCCCCGTTTTGATCAGCCTGTCTTGTCTGATTATGTTGTACCCTGGGTAGGGTGATAATGTCAAGGATGGGGGTAGAGTGGACATTGAGCCAGGATTAAGTGAGGAAATCGATGCCAATTTCTTTAACGAGAAGAGCTTCAGCAATGTCAGTAGCGTGTTGTGCTGCTCATCTGCAGTTTAGGAGCATACAAGAGAGAGGACGGGGAGCCTCGATGATGGAGGGAGTTACATGGATAGAGGTGTATTGAGCAGGGGGTCTAGGCGAGTGGACAGTATTAGGGATTCTGTTGGTGCCAATAATAACATGGATGTGGAAAGGGACAGACTTCTGTTTTGAAGCGAGGTAAGAGTCATTGAACTCATCTGGTTTCGATACTGAAAAGGGCTGGCTATGCCAGTTGGGTCTAAGTGCCTGACTCGCTGCTGGACTGGGGGGTCGAGGGGTGCTCTGGGGGGCCATGGGAGGTGTATTGAGTGGGGCCATGGGAGGTGTATTTGGTGGGGTTGGGGCAGAAGTACCCAGGGGGAGGGAGCACGGTGGCTTGGCTCTGTTGAGGAGGTTTTGCTGTAAGTGAAGGAAATCAGCAGTAAGGGAGTTAATTTTCATCTCCATTCTGTTCAGTTGCTGTGTTATTGAACTGAAAAAGTTTGAGGTTTTAGGCAGGGGTCGAGACTGACTTTGGTCTATGTAGGGAGATTTAACAGGGGTCAGGGATAGGATGGAGTACCTGGGATTAGGAGAGGGGAGAGGTTGTACACAGGGAGCCAGATTTGTCATGTTCCCATCGAGGAGTTCAGAGGAGGAGAAGTGGGACTAGTGTCCAGGTGAGGAGGGGAGAAATTCTAGGCAGGGCGTTTGAGTTCTGGGTCATGTCAGAGAGATTAGCAGTGGAGGTAGGTTGTGTATGCGGGAGTGCGGCAGCGGAAGGGGAGTGTGCAGAGGAAGGAGGGGGAGAGAGGCCATGGGATTGGAAATGGCGTTAGATCCGGGGGGGAATCAGGGTCAGGGGAACAGGGACTGTCTAGAGGGTCGGCGAAGATTGTGAGGAAGGGTTCGGATTATCAGGGGTAGGGAGGGGAGTGTCTGAGGGGATTTTAGTCACAAGAGGGCTAAGGTTAGAGACCAAACTGTCAAGATCGGCCTTGTGGGGATTGTTAGTTGTGAGTTTGTCGCTCCTGGTGTGCTCTGTTGATGTGATAGTGGTAAGTGTTTGGCGACGGAGAGTAATGATTGGGGTAGTGTGATTGTAGTGAGTGATGGTGGATATCCATGAGTTGAAGAGAGGTTCTTCAGGGCAGGGAAATTGGATCAGTACCACGTTATTAGTGAGGGTGGAGAGGGATGGGGGAGATAGGGTTTGATGGCTCAGTTGAGTTTACGCGGAGAGAATTGTGGGGAAGTGGCGGTCAAAAGTGGTGAGGTGCGGGTCGGTGGCCTGTATGAGAATGGTTCCAGTTCTGTAGATGGAAATGGTGAGTTCCCCTATGAAGGTCGGGGATATGGTAGTGGAGATTTTCTCACCATAGGGAATGATTACTGACTTGGCGACTTGAAGATGAAGAGAGAAGGTGTTTTTCCATTTAGCTGGGCGGTTGGTGTAAAAAATGAAGTTAGTTTTCGTGCTGCTGTTGGACGCTGAGTGGTAGTTATCTACAATGAGTGTTGCCGGGTGTTGCTTTAGAGTACTGTGTTTGAAGTTCTTTTTAGCATTACTGGTCATTTTGTTAGGGTAGTCAATGGACCAGGAGTTGGGTCCGTAACGCACGAGTGTATAGCTTCGGGCGGGGTTAACCGGGGCCATGATTGAAAGGTAGAAAAGCCGAGACGTAGTCAGCAGTCAAGCAGTAGGCTGGGGTGGTGGATTATCCTCCGTTAAGAAGGTAGAGGGAGATTTGTGAGACTGTTTTGACCATACTACTTTGTGTAACTAGTTGAGAATTATTTATCTGGTAGATTTATAAGAAGGAGGCCTGGAGGTGGCTTTCTCCATTTTAACTTTGTGACAGAGATTAGCAACGGGCACGGGCAATCTTTACAGGGGATTGTTGCACATGACAGGGCCACTGTCAGAATTAGCACTTTGTAAAGAATAGTAAAAGTAAGAATAAATCAGCAACTTAGAACACAGCCAGTAATCACTGGCAGACATTATACTCAGCGTCAACCTGTAACAAAAATCATAGCAGGCACAGTATCACATAAGGCGAGAACTCTATTCTGCGCCAACCTCATAAGCTAAAAATCTGGTAGACCATAATCTCTTAAACATCAGGAAATAGACTTAATAACGTAACCTGCAGTAGGGAATAAATCAAACTTAGACCTCAGTAGAGAAATAAAGCATCAGACAGTAGGTAAAACCTAATAAGCATAAAAGCACATCTATAAGCATAAATCAAGGTGCATAAAAACATGTTACAAACATTACATCTCCTAGCATCTATAAAAAGGACTCTAGGGCCTTGCGCCCTACAAGCGTAATAGTCCCCTGGGCCAACTGGCCATCTCTAAGGGGATCAAAAGCCCTCTGTCCAAAGTCAGGGCGCGCTGCCAATGCAGTGACAGTCACGGGTGCGCACTTGGCGCAAACCTAAACATGGCAGCTGCCCACTGCTTGTTGGGCAGCTGGGCATCTTCAATGAAGGGCCTAAATGTTGCAGCTGGCACTAAGTGCTGCGCAGCTGTGCAGGCCAAGGTAGGGGTGAAGGAGTGCATCTCACTCCTAGATTTAGCCCATGTCCCATAAAAGTGAAGAACCTAAACGGTGCAGCTGCCCACTACTTGCTGGGCAGCTGTGGCATTGGGAAAATGCGGCATGGGCTCTCAGAGGCCCTTTAAACACATTGCGCCCAAGGTTGTAGCCATCTGGCTCTAAAATTAAACAGGGTGGAGCCAGCACGGGCTCTAAATTACATATGTCCCAAGCAGGAGCCACGATGGAGCCCTTTAGGCTCTTGAAACAACTGTGACCTCGTGGGAGCCCCACAGGGCTCTGAAGAGAATTGAGGCCACGTATTGGGGTAAAGACGGGGGAACACCCTGGGCCCCTCTGGGCTCTCACTGGTCATCCCAAAACAACCTGTCTGCCCCGTTGGAGACCGGAGGGCTTTTAAACAGGATTAATGATTAGTAAGACACTCGTAGTTTAGTTTAAGCAAAAGCGTAAGCATTAGCATGTGAAGTTTGAAGCAGCCATTTTAGGCACTACTGCGCAGCTGCACAGAATTCCCACCAAAAGCATAGTATGTCACACTACGTATATGTAGTAGATGCATGCGCAAAAGTGTTCCCGCGTTTCGGCAGCCATTTTTAAGACACTCAGATTACTGGTTACTAAAACACGTATGCAAGCTTCCTGTACATAAAAGAAATGTAATGTGGTGTAATTATTAGTACTTACAAAACATGTTGGTTAATTCGTTACATCTTATTTTGAGAGGATTGAGCAAGTTTCTTAACATATGAAACCTTGCTCCATCATATGCACACTGCCTAGGTGCGACCTCAATAGAGTAGCAGTACAGAAGGGAAGCAACACAGAGGATATGGGGCTGAATGAAATCCCAGAGGGCTTAGGAAGCAACAAGAAGGCAGGGAGGTGAAGTAACAATGGGGCACAGAACGAGGGATGAATACAACAGTGTTGTGGTGGAAGGAACTCGGAGGGTGCGTGTGAGGTTGAGGAACACTTAGGGTGCAAGTGGGTTAAGCAAACTGAGAGAGAGGAGTGTGGCTGGAGCAAACAAATGAGAGACCACAACAGGGACCTAGAGGGGAGAAGTACATGGGTGCAAAACCAGTGCAAGGGGGATATGCACACAGTGGCTTCACGGAGGAGGTTTTGGGAGCTGTTCATTAAGCAAAAGAGTAACTGAAGCAAACATGATGGAGGGGGAAAAGAACACACACTCTTGTAGAGTGATTAAACAAAGAGAAAAAAGTAACACTTGGAAAGGGAGTAGTGGAAGGAAATATGTAATGCATCCATGCTCCAGGCGAAGGACAAACACAAGAAGAGGAAGGAAAGAACACACAAGCTAACAAATAAGAAGCAAGCAAAAAATAGTGACAGTAAAGGCAACCAAGGCTAAGCAATGGGTTGGATCTAAACCTGCTGTAAGCTAACAACAGTTTCACAACAAACAACGCATGTGCTGTCTAGTAGGTGAGACCAAAAAATAGACCCCTTAATTGAACAATGAAATGATACAACGGAATTTATCAGAATACTTAAACTCTAAATGCTCTTTGGTTGGACAAATATGAGAAAAGGGAGGGCAGCCATTGAATTACGAGTAGAAAATGTGATAGACAACGAAGCCATCTAATTGTGAGCAGGGGGATGGCCCAAAGACCACTGTAAGTATACTTTATATACTGGAAACAACATGGCTGCCCATCCTCTTTAACATATGCACTTAAGATACATTTACCTACAATGAGTCCCAATGAAATTAAGTTACACAATCCATGGTTATACTGAAAATCTAGAAGTAATCCGACCCTCCTGGATTCACACTGGATACCCTGGCATTAATAAAAACCCAGTACAGTGACAAAATATTCTATAGCATCCATAATACAGAAGACTGCCTCTGATACTCATCGCAGAGCACAACAGTTGAGTACTTTGTTCCACACCATGGAAATAGCACAACTATTATTTTATTTCCTTTTCATTAATAAATCATGCCAAAAGGATGATTAAATGTAGCATTCAATCTTTGTTACATTACTTTACATAGACTATATGAAATGACAGCATTGCAATTGTATTTCAAAATGAAGATAGTATTAAATTAAAGTCAATTAAATTGTATTTATTGTAATCTGCAGATCAAGGTCTGCAGTAAGGTTTTCATTATATTTGTATCCGCGCATCACATTGTGTCCCCCAAGGCTCAGAAGCATGATTTTGCATAAACATGTAAAGCAGGTTATGCCAAAGAACATGTACAAAGGCAAATCATGGCAAAAACAATTACAAGTTATTAAAATTACAGGAGATATACTAAAAAGCCTGATGAGCAAAAAGGATAATTGAATGCAAGTCTACGATGTCATACCATACACTGTGCACATTACCCATGTGAATGAGTTGTGGATGCATAAATTATTCTATGACCCTAGGTGAAAGCAATCATTAAAAAAGTAGGGAAATTGTATTACTGTGTTGCCTGAATTTGCATGCATTTGCAATATTGAAATAGAGAAATATAAATAAAGGACCTGATTTAGAGTTTGGCAATACACCATTCACTCTAAAGCTTTAGTGCGAACGCATAGGAACAACTGAATGCGAATGGCAGTTATTTGCAGTGCTTTTGTTGAAATGCATCTTTGCATCAAAAACTGACGAAAGGATGTATTTCATACTAATCTATGTGTAATTTTGCATAGTTCTGCAGGGATTTTTCTTACGTACGCAAACCAAATTAGTTTTTCTTGATGTCAACGTAACGAGATTGGACCACATTACAGGATCCACCGTATATGGGGACCTGAGCTTGTTTTCATCGAATACGTTAACAACGTCTATATGACATCACAAAAATCAATAAAGGTAAAGATTATTAACCGGGGAGTAGTTACACACCTCTGAACATATTTCCAGATTAGACCTTACAGAAAATGAGGATTGGTCACTCAACATAGAATCAAAATAGGAGAGTGGTAGAAGTGACGCCCGGGTGTGACTGTATACAGGTCCTGTGGGGTCATAGAACAACATTGTGGATATCGCCCACGAAGTGCCTAGTATCCGGCAAAGTCTTCAAATTTTATATGATAAATTTGGTTGAATTTATGGGTCACGAAAGAGACAGAAAGAATATTCAGTCTTGATAAAGGTGGTGCATATAAGGCTATACAGCGAAAAGCGTCGACGCATCCTTTACGAGTTAAATTCAAGGAACAATGTGCCGGAAGGGATTGATTTGATTGTGGTTTTGTGATTTTTTTTTGATTCCTATGAATTGACATTCCGATGTTTGTATAACATATCACGGAACTAGTGTCTCTTTCTGGTTTTTAGAATTGTATAATGTTTTTTTGTACATAAAGACAGATTTTTACTGTATTATTTTTAATGTTTTTAAACTGATATTTGATACCAATAAATTCACACACTGTGATACTTAATTGTTCAGGTTTGTTTATAATTACAATTGTGGGGATAATTTGATTGAAGACCATTTAGTATCTGTATGGTTTGTAAAATAGGGGCTGGATTTATTATGAATATGTGAGTTCAGTGTGCGTGATCAGGCAGTTTGATTGTTTCATCCAGGGAATACTTTACTCTTTGACTCAAACCAAATTACACACACCTCAACTTGTAACATGGCGGAAGGGATATTCGTCAAATTTTAACTCAGGCCCAACATTTAAACAAATGAAACATAAAAGACTGTTGCTGCAGTATAACTATCTTACCACCTTCGAAGCTCATGACGAGCTCAGCTCGTCATGAGTTACGCCTCTCGTACGCTCATGACGAGCTGAGCTCGTCATGAACCGTGGTTTTTTTTTAAACGTAGCGAACAGCGGGAAAACGCTTAGCGCGCATGCGGTTAATACATAACATACTGTTGGACCTGGCCCTCTCTGCAGGGTCACCCCCTCAAACATTTTGCCATTACTGTCCACTTTTTGCTGAATTCCTTTTTTGTTAGCATTAAGACTCTGTGTACTTTACCACTGCTAAGCAGCGCTAAAGTGCATAGACTCACCGTCCTAAAACAGGGTTAAATTGGCTTATGCACAAGTGGCATATTTAATTCACTTGTAAGTCTCTTGTAGAGTGGCATACCATATACCAGGATCTGTATATTAAATGCTAATAGTGGGTTTGCAGCACTTATTGTGCCACTCACTTAAGTAGCACTTTAAAACATGTGCCAGGCCCGCCATTGCAAACTGAATGAAGTTTTAAACTTCCATGTTGATTTTGCATTGGAATCCCCTTGCCAAGTGTTAAACTCCCATGTTATCACATATAAGTAACTTCTAATGTTGGCATTATTTATTCCATAGGGAGGGGTGCTGTCTAATTGAAAGGTTGGACATACACTTTCAAGTTTTACATGTCCTGGTAGTGAATTACTCATTTTTTATTACTGTGAGAGCTATGCCTGCCAACATAACTTATGTTCTTTAATCATTTGGGATATTTCTGGTTTTAATTCAGACACAAAACGATATACAAAATGTGTCATGTCCGTATTATCAATATTTTCAAATCCACTGTACTGTTGAAATACCTGTAAAAGGCATTCATTATATGCATGTACAGATTCATCTGTATTTTGGGTGGTTCTGTCTATTTTTGTCCAATCTGTTTCTTTTGGAGGAAACTTTCCCTTCAAATAAGTTATTATCTGATGGTATTTTTTCATCACATCATCTGATGGGGCTCCTGTTTTTGTATCTCTTGGGTACTCTTCAATAGGCCAATCTACTCAAATTTAACATTCAGTCCATAAATCAGTAGGAACAACTTTGTCAAATAAACCATCTAAATCTTTCAGCAAAACTTTTTAAACTTTCAAAAACCCTTCAACTTTTCTGTACCATTCTACTGGTTTCCCTCCAAGCTTTGGGAAGTCATTTGTGAATGATAAAATATCCTGTCTGGACCATGAGACATGTACATAACCTCCTCCTGGAACTTCTCTCATTGGACACAACCTTTCAACCCTTTCTGTTTCTTTCATTAAATATTCGGAAGTCATTCGATTTGCCTGTGCTTCTTCCTTTTTTTTGTCCACCTTGTTTTCCATCTGTCTAAATCTCTCCATTTCTGCAATAATGACAATAATTCTTTAATCTGTAATTTTCTTCCTGAAACATTCATATTTTCTAACTCTTTGTCAGAAAATTCTGCTCTATATGGTTTTTACAATACTTTTGATTTTCCTATGTCAATTCCCATTTCTGTAGCCAAATTCATTAATTTCTTATGAAATATTTTCGTATTTTGGGTGAAGCTTCTTCAAATTAATAATTCTTCTCTACTAAAAGAGTTCAATCTCCCTATTCCTACATTTCCAGCTATCATTTCTTCCAATTCTTTGCTTAATTTAAAAATGTCTAATACCTTTGGCTGAGATTTTGGCTTTTCTATATCTCTTGTCCATCTTTCTATCTCCTCTGGGATTACTATGGTTGCACTTCTCGTTCCTGTGGAGGTTTCAAGCTGTACTTCTCTTGAATACCCAGGGGTAACTTTTCTTAATGAATCATTTATTGACTCTCTTATTGGTAAATCGATTAGGGAAATTACTGACTCACATTCACTTGCTTTATCATCAAATATTATATTTTCTTTTCTAGGTTGAATGATTGGAGTAGTCAGAACGGGAGTTTTAGGACCAATTGGCTTATCTCCATACAAGGGAACTACAGGACCTCTGGTCAATGGGATTGTTAATGCTTCAGGACTCGTATTTAATTGGGTTATTTTCTGAATTAACTCACTTCTGTTTTTATTTATTGCTTCTCTTTCTTTTTCTTGAAGTATCCTTTCTAATGTGTTCTCATGTACAACCTGCAGAACCAAGGGAGTTTATGGAAACGGGGCACTAGGTGTAATTCTATTTGTTTCTTCCTGATAAGGTGGAGGATTTTTCATTAACAAATCTTCAAGATAATCTTCTTCAAAATCTCCATTACCAGTCCCTAAATGTTTTGTTTTCTCTGTACATTTACTTCCTCACGGCTCTTCTGTGCTAAATACAGGATATATTCCTTCCACTATCATGTAATGTCTCCATTGTTTCATCTGCGTATCTCGGGTCTCTCTGTGAAATCTAGGACAGAATTTGCTTAAATACCTGTCATATTGATATCTGTCTCGCTCAAAAGCCTCAGACTCCCACTTTTCTAAAGGTTCATACTACGTTAATCTAGGTCTGGGTTCTAATTCATTCATGCGAGTTCGCAAATTATGTAAAATTCTTCCATTAAATGTTCCGTACTCTGGGAATGCCAATATTTCATCATCTTTTGTGTACTCTATCCAATTTTCTAACCATACACAAGTGTGGTAGCCTCTTGTTATCATCATGTATGATGCGGGCGGTTTCGGAGGTGGAATAATAATACTTTCTCTTGTTTTAACATGCTTATCCTTTTTAAAATAATTCTTAATTCTCTGCATGAATGACATTTTTCTTTTCTCTCCGTACATGATGTTTGGTTTTCCTCTAATGTACTGTTCGTGGTCAAAACCTAGGTATTTTCTATCTGGGCGAGTACCTATAATTATTGGATCAAAGCTCCACACATAATCACCACTATCTATTAATACTGAACATTCTATTTTTCCAATTTAATCAATTGTTTACTTTTCAGAAATGTTTCTCCAATAACAACGCGTCTCTTATTTTAATGACCAATCAACATTTTATTTACAGAAACTCTTTGACCAATGCTTACGCAGCTTTTCTGTGACGTGAGATTTTGCTCTCTGCACTCACCCTTCCTTTTCAATTTTAACTTAGCTACACTCCCGCTGTTTCAACCAATGCCAGCGCGGCTCTCAGTGACGTCAGTGCAACACCCACAACTGACCCCTCCTTTGCAAGGTAATTCAAAAACTCAATTTCTTTCATTTTTTGGTTACACATTTCATTAATTTACTACATAGAAACATTTGCTACTGTGCCTGATTGACTAAATAAATAGAAAAGTCAATTTCTTTCACGGCGAGAGAACTTTTCTGTTTACCCTTCACACATTGCGAGTAAAAGCTCTTCCGCTTACCCTTCACTCAAACATCGAAGAACCTGCTACTCCTTTAGACTTACCCTTTCTAGGTGATATAAGACCAATATTTCACCAGAGAACTCCTTTGCTATCGATCACTCACTTTTATACGAAAAAAATAATCCCTAACCAGTGCTTAAAGTTCTACCTAACTTTACCCACTTACTGCATCAAGGCAAGTAACCTCACTGCAGTGTGGCTTCTATTTACCACGCTCTTTTCAATGTATCCGGGGAATTCCAGACAACATGAAACAATACAAACAGGTTTTGGTTAATATATAAAATAAAAATAAAAAAATCAATTCACAACTAACTACCTATCTTTACTAAAACCTAAACCATAGCTCTGCTACCAGAGCAATACTGATGGCACGTGATTACTGGCTCAGGATAATTTTCTCTAATACCATACCCACTTGGGCCCATCAAAATATTTTACAAACCTTAAACCGGTAAAATTATTTCTTCCTGCCTATCAGTCATTTATATTTTAATAACTGCATACCATAAATTACTGATTCCTTGTCACTTATATTTACTTATATCACTTAGGAAATTTGGATCAGGATGTTAGAATAATAAGTAGTATGACATTTCACCTTAGCATAAACAAACCACAGACTCGGGTAAGTTTTAAACACTTTATCTATGCAATATTTTGTGAGTCAGATACCAAACCAATGCAACCGGAGACTTTTCAAGTAGGAAAATAACGATCAAAGCTAAATTATTTAAAGACTTAGCAAAATTACTCTTAGACATTGGTACTTGGGAAGGGTGGAAGAGAAAAAAACGGTACAAGGACCTACCACACAGATTTATATTTACCTTGAATGGTGCAAGGACCAACTCCTGGCCAAGGGCTGGAAAAAGAAGCATTCCCGACTAATTAGGAGCCAGCAGGTCAGGACAGGTGCAGGACAGGAACAGGTAACCTCCACTAAGTGCAACGCCAGCGTTACACCCCTCTCTACGGCTACTCTCGGACCCCGAGTGGGTAGATCAATTCTTCTCCCTCAGCAAACTCCTGATTCTTCCGTCAAAGTGCTCGACCAGCACTCTGCTCTCAATTCTCCTTCGGCATACGTAGGGTCAGTGACAGGTCGGTGACAAGGCGGACGATCTAACTGACTAAGCCTACCTTAGTTACACCAATGCAAGGGACATGTACCACCCCCCAATGTTGCAAATTTGTGTATTCCCTTCATTTGATTGGTCAGAAAAACGGGAGAGGTCATCACATCATACCAGTATGAGATCCTTTTCATTCAATGTAATTGATCAATGTTCCTGCCCATAATTTACTTTCCCATGAATTTTATTTTACCCAGCAATATTTCATTTCAAATCATATACAATGTATTAGATACAGTCAATATTTCTTCCTTTCTTAGGATCAAAAGATGAGGTTTCCATAAACATCACCTGTAAGATGGGAATTGGCTGCAGTTCAATGACAGGGCTTCAAGGATTTTGATGTTCTTATGCACGTACGCACAGATTTCAAGATGGAGGTTTGCGGCACCCTTCAGGCCCAAATACGAGCTATTAATAAAGTCAAAGAAAGACACATTAGAATACGAGAATAAATGAATGCACTGTATACCACTTATTTCTACTCTATCCCCATTACTTTATTTTAACAATAGCATTAATGATTAGCAAGACACACAAAGTTTAGTTTAAGCAAAAGCATGAGTATTAGCATGTGTGCATTTTGAAGCAGCCATTTTAGGCATTACTGTGCAGCTGCACAGAATTCCCACCAAAAGGATAGAACGTCACACTACGTAGATGTAGTAGAAGCATGCGCAAAAGGGTTCCTGCATTTTAGGCGGCCATTTTAAGACACTCGGATTACTGGTTAGTAAAACACGTATGCAAGCTTCCTCTACATAAAAGAAATGTAATGTTGCGTAATTATTAGTACTTACAAAACATGTTGGCTAATTCGTTACATGTTATTTTGAGAGAATTGAATCTGAGCAAGTTTCTTTACGTATGAAACCCTGCTCTATCATATGCACACTGCCTAGGCTCGACTTAAAAAGAGTAGCAGCTCAGAAGCGAAGCAACACAGAGGATATGGGACTGAATGAAATCCCAGAGGTCTTAGGAAGCAACAGGAAGGCAGGGAGGTGAAGTAACAATGAGGCACAGAACGAGGGATCAATATAACGGGCAGTGTTGTGGTGGAAGGAACTCAGAGGGTACGTGTGAGGGAGAGGAACACTAAGGGTGCAAGTGGGTTAAGCAAACTGAGAGAGAGGAGTGTGGTTGGAGCAAACAAATGAGAGACCACAACAGGGACCTAGAGGGGAGAAGCACATGGGTGCAAAACCAGTGCAAGGGGGATATGCACACAGTGGCTTCACGGAGGAGGTTATGGGAGCTGCTCATTACAGCAAAAGTGTAACACAAGCAAACATGATGGAGGGGGAAAAGAACACACACTGTTGTAGAGTGATTAAACAAAGAGAAAACAGTAGCACTTGGAAAGGGAGTAGTGGAAGGAAATAGGTAATGCTCCCATGCTCCAGGCGAAGGACAAACACAAGAAATGGAAAGAAAGAACACACAAGCTCACAAATAAGAAGCAAGAAAAAAATGGTGACGATAAAGGCAACCAAGGCTAAGCAATGAGTGGGATCTAAACCTGCTGTAAGCTATCAACAGTTTCACAACAAACAACGCATGTGCTGTCTAGTACGTGAGACCCAACAATAGACCCCTTAATTGAACAGTGAAAGGATACAATGGATTCAATCAGAATACTTAAAACCTAAATGCTCTTTGGTGGGACAAAAATGAGAAAAGGGATGGCAGCCATTGAATTAACACCTTCGATGCTGATGACGAGCACAGCTCGTCATGAGGTACACCTCTCCTACGCTCATGACGAGCTGAGCTCGTCATGAACGCATAGGTTTCCGTTTGCGCTTAGCGCACAGCGGAAATATGCGCCGCATCGATGCGGTTAAGAGCAGACACATGTGATAGACAACAAAGCTATCTAATTGTGAGCAGAGGGATGGCCCAAAGCCCACTGTAAGTATACTTTTTATACTAGAAACAACATGGCAGCCCATCCTCTTTAACATATGCACTAAAGATACATTTACCTACAAAGAGTCCCAATGAAATTAAATTACACAATCCATGGTTATACTGAAAATCTAGACGGACCCTCCTGGATTCACACTGGACACCCTGGCATTAATAAAAACCCAGTGCAGTGACAAAGTATTTTATAGCCATCCATAATATAGAAGACTGCCTCTGATACTGATCGCAGAGCACAACAGTTGAGTACTTTGTTCCGGACCATGGAAATAGCAAAACTATTACTTTATTTCCTTTGCATTAATAAATCTTGCCAAAAGGATGATTAAATGCAGAATTCAATCTTTTTTACATTAGTTTACATAAACTATATGAAATGACAGCATTGCAATTGTATTTCAAAATGAAGATAGAATTAAATTAAAGTCAATTAAATTGTATTTATTGTAATCTGCAGATCAAGGTCTGCTGCAAGGTTTTCATTATATTTGTATCAGTGCATCACACTGTGTCTCCCAAGGCTCAGTAGCATGATTTTGTATAAACATGTAAAGGAGGTTATGCCAAAGAACATGTACGAAGGCAAATCGTCGCAAAAACAGTTACAAATTATTAAAATTACTGGAGATATACTAGGCCCGCCATTGCAACCTGAATGCAGTTTTAAACTTCCATGTTGATCTTGCATTGGAATCCCCTTGCCAAGCGTTAAACTTCCATGTTATCACATATAAGTCACTACTATTATTCAGAACGCTACCGCCAGATTATTGGGGAATATCTCCAGGCGGATCAGCGTTAGGTGTTACCTCGAGAGCCTGCATTGGTTGCCGGTGCCGCATAGGATCACTTTTAAAATTCTGACTCTGGCTCATAAGGCCATCAACGGGCTGGGTCCCGCCTATCTGAAGAAGCGATTCATTCGGTATTCCCCCAACCGAGAATTGCGATCAGCGGCCCAACATCTGTTGCAGGTTCCGCGTTTCCGGCGTGTCCGGTTGGGAGGACATTCAGTGGCAGTGAAGGCCGCGCGAGCTTGGAACGCGCTCCCGGCTTCTTTGCGTGGTATTGCTGACTTTATGGCTTTTAAGAAAGCGCTAAAAACTCATTTGTTTAGATTGGCTGTCTAGTCCTTTCGGTCGGATCTGGGTCTGCTGTTAAAAATTATTTTTTGTTCATCCGCGCCAGGATACTCCGGCAGTAATTGAGCGCGCTATAAAACAGCTTAATAATAATAATAATAATAATAATACTAAGGTTGGCATTATTTATTTCATAGGGAGGGGTGCTGTCTAATTGATAGGTTGGACATGTACTTTCAAGTTGTACATGTCCTGGTAGTGAATTACTCATTGTATTTTACTGTGAGAGCTACGCCTCTCATTGGATGACATTGGAGATCCCTTATAACATTAATAAGCTGCAACTCCCAATTGGGAGCATGCACCTATGACATGTTTAGTGTGTATGGAATTTTAATGAAAACCCCTACTTTATGGTAAAGTCTGTTTTTTTCTTATAATTTTGGGTCACATGAATAGGTGTAACTGACAGTCTTTCTGAATTTCTTCCAAAAAGCCACACAATAGGTGTGCCTGGTGGGTCATCTGCTAGCAAATGAGGAGGTAAAGCTGAGCACAGCCCCACTTCAAATGAATAGGGAGGGCGCTGCTCTCACACAAAGGTCATATCGCTTCAACATTGTCGCTGCAGCCAGCTTGTAAACAGGGCAGGGGAGTCAGGAAATTCCATGCTCTCCAAAGCAACTATCTAAAAGCATCTCCCAACTTCAAGAACTAGAGCACTATGGTATACATGTAGGACCTCTGACACCAACTCTTCAGTACACTTCTAAGTCTGTGGATACTCTGCCAGGAAGAAGGACTTCTGTGCTGCTGAAAGACTGTCACTCTGCTGAACTGATACTCTGAAGGACTGCTACCCCACTATGTTGCCCTGCTGCCCTCTTGCCTGGATGAGAAGAACTGGACCTGCATCTTCAACCTTGAACCCAAGACACCAGAGTGATTACAAGGGCTAGTCTGGGGGGCTCCTGACCTGAGCCTCAGGAACATAAAAGGCTCCCCAACATCATGCATCAGCCCCTGAACTCAGCTAAAGTGTGTTCCTGACCCCCAAGTGGTACCCCTCTAGTCCTGGACCCTTGATGTGCCCTCAGGGAGCTGTATTAAAGTTTTGGGGTTCTTCGCAACTGCAACCAAGCCCGTTCATGCCAATACCTCCCCCCCTGCGCCACAAATGAATAAAAAGCTCCCTCAGTCGCCTCTTCGTGAGACAGCATCAGCCGATTGTGAGAACAGCCCAGTCAACCAACAACCCAATTTGTCACATTAGTTTTAAGAAGTGTGGCTCAGGACTTGTGGTGTTTGTGCGGAAACATACACTGATTTGTATAATACAAAATCCCAGTTAAATACATTGATACCAACTCCAGACTTTTTTATTTAAACTAAGGGGCCGAATCCGATCTGGGTCGGAAAGTACGGGTATTTTCTGACCGATCCAGACTCCTGCAGTCCGACTGAGTGAGTACGATGCCGCCGTATGCTGTCGGAATCGGATCGGTCGGACTCCCATAGAAGTCAATGGGAGTCGGTCATACAACGCATACATGGGCTCCCATTAACTGAATGGGTAAGTCGCGGACAAGTGCGCCCCCTACAGTGGGTATGCGTCGGTGCCATCCGCACCATACATGCCTGTGTTGGGGAGACCCATGGGCCTCCCCCTTTGTGTGAGTTATAAGCCTGCCGGTGACAGGGGGTCTGACGCGGACACCCAAAGTTCAACTCCGGGAGCTATTGTGAGCCGGACGCTCCGACTCCATCCGGCTGTCCAAATCGAGCCTCATACTAGCTCGGTCGTGAGATATCTCCATTGCACGCCACGATTTGCTTGTGACCGAGTCGTACGGAGCGGTTCGGACCCGGAAATGATTCGGACGGAGATTTCGTGCTTGTTCGCATCGTACTTCAAAGTCCGGACCCGTGTACCAGTCGAACGGAAATCCAGCCTCCAAATCGGATCCGCTAATGCCGAACCCGATTTGGTGCCCTTCCGACCGAGATCAGATTCAACCCCTAAGTCTCCATTGATGCTACCAACTCTAGCCATTTTTAAATTCTCCTTAGTCTCCATTGGCTGTTTCTTTCCTTTTCTCTAAATTTAAATAACCCTACCCACCTCTGCTACCATGGAGAAGGAGCGTATCAATGTTGACAACCACACTAGGCCTGAACTGCAAAAGCTCTGCAATAGGAGGGAGCTGAATGTGGTCAGGATAGCTTCCAATGTAGATTGACAGATGTCCCTCTGGGCATATGAGGAGGTTAAGAGGTTGCAGACAGCAACAGTGATTGATGATCCTGAGAATGATATGGACTTGAATAAGGATGAGGATCAGGTACCAGAGACGGGCCCTAATTTTTAGGTAGAAACCCACTGCCCCCAGAAAGAGAGCAGGATGCCCGGATATGCAAGGAGCAGTGTGTCTTCTAGGCCCTGTTACCAGAAGATTTGGAGGACAGGAGGTAGGAGAGGAAGCTCAAGCTGGAGATTGGGCTGGGAAAATTACAACTGGAGGCTTAAAAGGAGAAGGCTGAGAGTGTCTTGGCAAAAGAGAAGGCTGAGAGGGCCTTGGCAAAGGTGAAGGCTCTGACTGACAGTGCTTTGGCTGAGAAAAAACTACTGTTGGAGCATGAAAAGGACATTGAGGAGCTGGGGTTACAAAAAAGGCTACCTTCAGGACCCAACAGTGAAGTGGCAGCATTGCACCAGCGTCCACTGCAGAGGTAAGGGTCCATATACCATCAGATCTAGTGCCCAATTATGTGGTGGGAGATGACATAACTAGATGGTTTTCTGCATATGAGGTAGCCCATAGGAGTACGGGAGGGGTGGCTTATGAGAACACATGCCCATAGAGGGCTGCAACACACTTCTAACACTTGAGGTGGGTGACCAGACAAAGTATGCTCTCATGAAGCCATACTTGTTGTTAAGTTTGGACAAGGAGCTACTATCAGAGGTTCAAGGACAGTCACAAACTCCCAAGATAGTCCTGGGTGCATTTCGTGGACTAATTTTCCAAGGCACTGAATGGTTGGGTGAAGGGTAGTGAGGTAAACTTTTTTGATGGGCTGTACAATTTATTTGAAAAAAAGCACATGTTCAGTCATTATTTTCCAGAGGTACGCCAACACCTTGTTGAGTGCAAGCTCCCTGACTGCAGGCAACCTGCAAAGGAGGTATACCTCTGGGTGAGCACTAGAGTGTCTGAGAAGGTACCTGGGGGTGATCCCAAACAACGAGTGAAAAATGAATGTGTCCTCATGTAACGCAACTGGTGCTCTTGTAAAGTGCTCTGATACCCGATACCTTCGGGTCAAGTTTTGCATTATATAAAACTCCCCCCCCCAAAAAAAAGATGGTTTCAGGTCTCCACAACAGAGTGGTGGTGAGGGGAGGGGGTACACAGTGACCCAGACAGGTCCCAGTATAGTGAAACTCTTGGCACTAATTTGAGAAGGTAAACTTCAACATGCCTAATCTGGCGAATTTTGCCCACCTGCTCTCCATCACTGTCGGCCTGAAAATGTGACTTTGACCCAGTCCAGCACGATCAGATATCCATATTGTCCCTTTATGCTTATGGGAGCTAGCTTTACTAGAATCTTTAAAAATTCATTACTCCACTTCTACTGATAGAATTGTAAGTCTTGATTTCCATTGACTGTATTTTTTAAAATATACAAAGCACTCATTGATTAGGTAGAAAAAGGCAATATACAGAGAAGATTAACACACCCTAGAGGGATCATAGTTTATTTTTAGAATATCCTGAACTGATAAAAATCGTTTTGGTGCCTAAAAAGAAAAAGCAGCTTACATGGTTTTTAAATAATATTTACTTGTCTTAAAATGTTGCAGGTGCCTCATCAATTAGGATGTAAAATCTTCTGGATCTATGACCTGCTCTCATAAATTTGAATGCTCCTTATTGTTTTTTTTTAAAATGTAATTAATAGTAACAAGATTGTTACTTCTAATGACCTGGCTAAACTTAAAACTTAAAATTTCCGTCAATGGGAATACAGAAATTAATATTTCTACAACTGTGTGTGATTGGTTTTTGTTTACTTTTGTATTTTTTCCTATTTTTGTCATTTCACTAATATATGTTGACATTAAAATGTTTTTTACGTATTTAGCTTCTTTGTCCTCAATTCTTTTCTCTTCTTTCCAGAGATTTATCTATAAGTATCCTTGGTAACTCATATGTGCCTTGTATTATTTGAATGTTGTCATCTGGCCGGATAGAAGAGCAGGTCAGTAGTTTTAATAAGGCTGTCACCTATTATATATTTCTTTCTGTCCTTCTTAACTGTTAAGTTTGGGCTTTGAACCATCAATCTCAATGTTCTTAATATTGGTTCCCCTTCTACAATATACCCATTTAATGTCTCTCTATTGTTATATCCAGTTTCCAATAAAAATGTTCTTTATAAAAGATTTAGGTATGTTTATTAATTTCTTTCCTTTATAAGATTAAATGTTACATGTAATTTCATAGCATGTAAAGGGATTAGATGTGTCCATTAAATATGATTTAATATAGGCTATTTGATTTTATTATTTGTTAATCTTGTTTGATATAGTTTTTCATATGCTGTCAGCCTTAAGGTGATCTTCCCCAAACCTTTTTGCCTTCACCCTCATATATTTATCTGAATTGGTTTTTGCTGGCCTTAGGGCTTTGTGCACTTTAGCACTGCCAACTAATGCTAAAGTATTTTTACATGGTAAAATTGTCTAACACCTGACTGGTATATTTAATTTAGTATTGCCTAGTAAAGTGGCATACTATATACAAGGGGCCTGTAAATTAAATGCAACTAGTGGGCCTGCAGCACCTATTGTCCCACCCACTTTAGTAACCCCATACAACATGGCCCAGGTCTTCCATTGAAGCTTGAATGTGGTTTAGACCTGCCAATTCGACTTGACAAAAAAAACCTTGCCAAGCCTTAAACTGCCTTTTTGATTACACTTCAGATTTCAGAGTACAGTCAAGCGTTTAGGCTCTCTGCCAATCCTCTCCTTCATGCAATTAGCATATTGAGGAGTGTCTCCATGACATTTTAAGGGACCCATCAGCTATTAGCAATAGGTCGGCCAGATTCCTGAATTCTATTGTGAGTCTCCATATACTTACATTTTGTGAGAATCATTTTTCTCACATGACCACCAGATTTGTGGGGAAAGTCCATAGGAATAATTGAATATACACACAATGACTTATTCACAAGGTATATTAGGGCCCCAACACTGATGAATTGCCATTAACTCTGGAAAATGTAAGTCAAGAAATATGTTGATCCGTCTTTAGCACCTAAGATCAATTGTTCCCCTCAGTGGTTCTTTGCTTTATTTTAAACCTTGGCATGTGTTTTTCTTTAAATAATAAATATTGGCTTTTGTTAACCCCTTCGGGGCGGATGACGAGCTCAGCTCGTCATGGGCGTAACCTGCGCTACGCGGATGACGTGCTGAGCTTGTCACGTAACGCGGGATTTTTAAAATCGCAGCGCGCAGCGGGAAAAACCCATAGCCAATTTTAATCCATTTTCCTAATGTACCACACCCCTATAAAAGTGAAACTCAACTGTGTAATTCCAGAACAATTTGAGGAAAAAAGATCTTTGGCAAAGAGACTCCTTGTAGGAGCCCACTGTACATTGCAGCACCTGCCTAACAAGGAGTACAGCCCAATGATGCAGCGTGCCACCACTGTGAGCGAGGGCCTGCACATCCTAAACAGGATGCTTTCAATGTCAGACCTGTAGAAAAACACCAATGAGGTGCTGATATATTTACAGAACACCCCACTCATTCTGAAAATTTTATATCATTGCAGGACCATACTGAGTAAGATAAACATAATTAAATTGCTCACAAATTGATCTCTAATTTTCTACCCTCCGCCCACATCCGTTTTTGTGCTATTTCTCAGGGCCCAGTAGCAACTGCAAAGTGCTGCCACACCACCTGCTATTCGTTTCATGGTACTGCAATCTCTCCTTGTTTTACTATTCATTTACTGTCCTTAAATCACAGTTAGCCATTTTGAAACATTAAAATAAAAGTGACATAATGGATGCCAGTGCATCAGGATGCATGCCTATCAGTCCCCAACTTGGAATGTTGGTCCTGCTGAAGCTCCCTTCTAAGTCCGGTGCAAAGAGTTACGATCATGTAGGAGGAGGATAAGTGTCGCAAGCAGTAATTGCTGAAGCGCATGAGAGTCAGTCTTTGTTGATGGTCGTTGCTGGAGCTTAACTTTGGTAGTCACCATGGGCTGTCGTTGCTGTAGCAAGAAGTGAAGGTTTTTGTGTCATCCATCACCATTGGCTGTCACTTTTGGTGCAAAGAGTAAGTCTCACCAGAATATTGCATTGACGGTTACTGCATAACATAACATGTGTATTTGTAAAGCGCACATTGACCCAGAGGTCTCTTGGCACTGAATAACAGATTTTCATCGCTACCCAACTCAATGGTACTCATTTTATTGACCTCAGATGGATGAAAAGCTGAGTGGACTCACCGGGATTTGAACCTGTGACCATGAGGTCGAACACAGGACCCTGCAATGGACGCATTAGTCCACTGAGCAACCAGACCATGCTTGTTACAGGTGGCAGAGCCCTGGCTCTTGGCTTCTACAGACTGTGAAGAGTCCAGACTTTAAGGTTTTTGGCTTTTCTTTAGACTATTTACACTCTGATGCCAACCAAGAGTCCAGAACCCGGGGAGGCACACATTTTTTTATCAGGACTCACTTTCTTAGAGGGCAGCAGGGCTCTGGCATGTACAGTTATAGGTCCAGTCAGGTCCAGCCGCAGCTGGTCAGCTGGGCTGTTGCAGTCAGACCTCTGAAACTTGTTGTGTCCCTGTACTTCACACGGGAGGTCAGCCAACAGACCCAGGAAGTCCCTCTGAGTATGCTGGGAGGAGAGCAACTAGACTTAATCTTACTTCTTAGGCAGCAAGACAGTCCTTCAAGCAGCACAGTAGTCCTTCTTCTGTAACTTCCACATGTCCTGGGGTGTTCTGAAGAGTGGCCCTGGAGGTAAAACATTTAGACCTGTCAGCCTTAGGGTGGCCTTCCCCAATCATTTTGCCTCTGTGCACTTTACCACTGCAGTAACAAAAGTGTTTATTCTCACTTCCATAAACATGATAAGCTTACACATGATTGGCATATTTAATTTACTTATAACCTCATTGTAGAGTGGTATCTCATATACCCATGGCCTGTAAATTAAATGCTACTAGTGGAAATGCAGAGCTTATTGTGCCACCCACTTAAGTAGCTCCTTAAAACATGTCCTAGGGCCGCCAATGCAGCCCAAATGCAATTTTGAACTGCCAAGTCGATTTGGCAATATAACCGCTTGAAAAGACTTAAAATCCCCTTTTATTATATATTGGTCACCCCTAATGTAGGCCCTAGGAAGCCTATACGGCATGGTGCATTGTAATATGACTCTTTAAGTTTTACATGTCCTGGCAGTGAAATCTCCTAAATTAGTTTTCACTATTGTGATGCCGACCTGTCCCATTGGACAATATTGGTTGCCTTGTTACATTTAATATGTGCTAAATGGATAGCATGAAAACAGTCCTAATGCTCCCATAATCTAGTTTAGCAACAGAAGGCAAAAATCTAGGGTGACCCTGCAAAAAGGGTCAGGTCCACATTTATGAAATGTAATTGGTATCTGTGAAGTGCACGACTCACCCAGGAGGAAAAGCAATGCATCTAGACCGAGCCAGGGCAGAGACTAGGTAAAGAGCCATGTCTTGTGAAATCAAGAACTGATAAGGCGGTGCTGATGTATAGCTATAGGTCGTTCTATTTTCGGGAGTGAGGTAGGAGAACTCCTACCCGCCGAATCTGTTCTGTACATGTAGGCGATGTGTGCCCATCTAAACCTGGCTGAGTGGAGGTGTAGATATGTTGAGGTTATTGCGATTGTTGAGGTAGGTGGGGCCAATGTTGTGGAAGGCTTTGTATGTGTGCATGAGGAGTTTGAATAGAGCCCATTTGTGGATAGGGAGCCAGTGGAGGACATTGAGTTGCATTTTGACGTGTGTGCATGGGGGTAGTCTGAGTATGAGCTTGGCATCTGAAATCTGTGTGGTCGGGAATCTTCTGGTCAGTTGCATATTTATATCTATGTAGAGTGCATTGCCATGGCCCAACTTGCTGATAATGAGAGCTTGGTGGTGTTTCTGTAGGTGTCAAAGAGAAGTCACATGAAAACCTTCTTGAGCATCTACAGTGAGCACAAAGAAGAGGTGCAGATTGTGTTTACTTGTCATCATGAGCTGGTTGTCTACTATTATTTTCAATCAATCAGAGCTTTGTAAAGTGCAACTACTCACCCACAAGGGACTCAAGGCGCTGAGGGGTGGCTCCGAAGGGTGCTGTGGTCATCTGAAGAACCAGGTATTGAGGTCTCTCCTGAACTGGATCAGTTTAGGGCTTTGCTGTAGGTGGAGGTCGTTCCAGGTCTTGGCTGCATTTAGGAGAAGAGTTGGCCTAACGGCTAGGGCGGTCGACCTCAAATGAGACAGACAAACTGAGACAGCCCTCCTACGTGCTACTGAGACTTTAAGAGCAGGGGCGGATGCAGGACATACAATGGCCCTGATCATGCTCGACCTCAGCGCGGCTTTTGACACCGTAGCGCATTCCATCCTGCTACGGTGTCTGAATGAAGCTGGGGTCGCTGGTCCCGCGCTGTACTGGTTACAATCGTTTCTCACAGAAAGATGTTTCCAGGTACAGCAAGGGACATGTCGTTCGGTAGAGATGCCACTAGACCAGGGAGTGCCGCAGGGCTCAGCTCTGAGCCCTACTCTTTTTAATCTTTACATGGCCTCCCTGGCGAAGGTGGTACAATCATTCGGGGTGGAATTGGTATCATATGCCGACGACACCCAGTTGTTGATTTCTCTATCGCAGAACACCACCAACACCCCCACCAACTTTAAGTCCTGTATGCAGGCGCTAGCTGAGTGGATGGACTCCCACTGCCTAAAACTCAATGGCTCTAAGACAGAGGTGCTGGTAGTGGGGGGAAAAAGCAAAAGCTGGTCAGCCGAGTGGTGGCCTTCGTGTCTTGGCCCTACTCCTGTACCGTGTGAAGAGGCTAAGAATCTAGGAGTTTGGATCAACCCCTCCCTCTCCTGTGATGGCCACATAAGGCGTCTTGTGGGCAAATGTTTTGGAGTATTGAAGACCCTAAACAAAACCTTAGACCTCCTACCCATAGCGGCCAGAAGGACACTGACGCAGGCATTGGTGACCTCTCGGATGGACTATGGAAACATCTTGTTCCTAGGGTCCAACGAGGGCTGCCTTGGTCGCCTGCAAGTTATCCAGAATTCCGCCGCTAGACTGGTGCTAAGAAGACCCAGGAGAGCAAATTCTCAGAAGGCTCTGGATGCGCTTCACTGGCTGCCTGTGAAGAAACGCGTGCTGTTCAAATGCCTCCTCTTCTGTCACCGAATTGTCTGGGGCAGGTCGCCTGCCTACCTTAGGGACTTAGTCAGCCGCTACGAACCAACAAGGACCCTCCGGTCGGTGGGTACCGGGCTGCTGACAATTCCTAGGATAAGGAAGGCCAGAATGGGTGGACGATCTTTTGCTTTCCAAGCAGCTCAACATTGGAACAAACTCCCTCCTGCTCTGAGACTGGAGAGCAGTGAAGCGATGTTTAGGGCAAAGCTAAAAACACAACTTTACACTGAGTAGGGACAAAGGCTCATATTGGTGATCGTTTAGGAGCTCTTAGCGCGGGGACACGCCGTGATGGCGTTACTGGGCGCTTTATAAGCTCTTTTATTATTATTATTATTAATCTGGGGAACTGCGTTCAAGTCTCAGCAATGAAGCTGAACATCCTGTAATTCTGGGCAAACCACTTAATCTCCCCATGCCTAACAAAAATTAATTTGTCCTCATGTAATACAACTGTTGCTATGTAAAGCACTCTGATACCCGATTCGGGTCAAGTTCGCGCACTATAAAACTCTTTAAAAAAAAAAATAATAATTCTGGTCGTGCAGATGAGCGGCATGGTAGCCAGAGAGAGGTCGGCTGATTGGAGGTTTCTCTTGGGCACGTGGAATGAGAGGCGGTTGTTTAGGTATGCTAGTCTGAAGTTGCGGAGGGCCTTGTTTGTGTTTGTGAGGAGCTTGAAGGTTATCCTACTTTCGATGGGGAGCCAGCGGAAGTCTCAGACGTTTTGGGTGAGGTGGTTGTGATGGGGCATGTCTAGGATCAGTCTGGCTGCGGCATTCTGGACGGTATGTAGCTTTCTAAGGAGTTTTCTGTTGATTTTGGCGTAGAGAGCGTTGCCGTAGTCGAGTCTGCTATTCATGAGGGTGTGAGTGATAGTTTTTCTGGATTCGGAAGGTATCCATCTGAGCGTTTTCCTGAGTAGCGGAGTGTGTTGAAACAGCATTGATCTTGCAGTTCATGGTGAGGGTGAGTCCAGCATGATGCCAAGGTTTCGTGCATGGTGTGTAGGGGAGGGGGAGTTCTGAGGGTGGGGGCCACCAGGTGTCTTCCCATGCTGAGGGGTTGGATTAAGGATGAGCACGTCTGTTTTTAGGAGTTGAGTTTCAAGCAGCTGTCCTTCATCCAGGTGGCGATGGCTTTCATCCCTTCTTGGAAGTTGTGCCTGGTGATGTTGTGTTCCTTGGTGAGGGAGAGGAATAGCTGGAGCTGGGTGTTGTATGCATAGGACACGATGTTGATCCCCTGGTTTCCAATGATGTTTGCAAGGGGGGGCCGTGTAGCCATTGAAGAGAGTGGGGCTGATGAAGGATCCCAGGGCTACTACACATCAGATCTTTGTTGGTTCAGAGAGGTAGGGCAGGAGTCTGACTCTCTGGGTTCTGCCTATGAGAAATTCTGAGGTTCTTCGCATGGATGACTGGGCACAGTGTGGGTCTGAGATCAGCGGGCCACCAGGTGGAGTCCCATTGCAAGGTGGCTTTCCCGAAGGCAACTATTTCTGTCTTGTCTGTGTTGAGCCTGAGGCACTCAGATTTCATCTATCTGGCAACTTTGGACATGCAGGCAGAGAAGTTGGTTCAGGTGTTCGATGTTTTGTCAGAGGGGAAAGTATGAGCTGGGAATCATATGTGCAGGGTATAACATTGTTCTGTGGGTGTGAATGACGTTGGTGATGGGGGCCATGTAGTCGTCGAACAATGTGGGACTGAGCGAGGATCCTTATGTAACCCGACAAATGATTTTGCACTCATGCATTCCTTTAATAGACTGCAATAAAAGCTTAGAAAATGATTCAATCAAATTTCTTTGATCACTATTACCAAGCCACTGTATTGTAGCATGCATGTTGTGCTTCATACCCCTGAGAAGGTCACCAAGTGCTCCAATTTGCACCTGTACCTGGCACTGTTTCAGATTGCATGGTTGATGATGTATGGGATTTAGTTTAGCCTATATAGATGTGTTAAGTGTGATGTGAGAGGTTAAAAGGCATGTTCCAAACATGATGTGGTGAATAGCTATGCACACAAGCATGAGGAGTTGTGGAGAGTTGTGTAGTGGTGTTGAGTGTAATGCATGAGAGTCAAAGGTGTACTCCAAACATAGTGCGTGAATGGCACTGCGCATAACCCTGATAAGTTGCAGGAGAGGTGTTGACTGAGATGTGTGAGAGTCAAAGGCATGCTTATACATGGTTTGAGAATGACACTGTCCACACACAGAAGGATTTTCAGAGAGGTAACGAGAGGTATTGACTGAAGTCTGTGAGTGTCAAAGTCATGCTCAAAACACGGTGTACTGAATGGTGCTGCACGTACGCATGAGGAGTTGTGTAGAGGTGTTAAGTGGAGTGTGCAAATTCATAGGAGTGCTCCAAACATGGTGGAATGAGTAGTGCTGCACATTAGAATGAGTTGCAGTGAGTTGCAGAGAGATGTTAAGTGAGGTGAGTGAGGGTCATAGGCAGTGCTTCATTTGTAAAAACGTAGGTGCCCGGGCCCTCATCAGGAGATCACTGCAATTTGCACTACCTATTGCCCCTACTAGTGCTGCCAGAGACAGCACCAACACAAATACTAACCATCACACTCCTACAAGTACGACAATTCAGACTCTTTCAGCCCCCCAAAGTGATAAGAATGGCTTGGCTGGAAGATATTAGTCACTTTTAATGTATATTGAACTAATACATAACTTTTGTTGTGCTCAACTCCCAATTACACAGATAGCACCACCATGTGGCACACTGTGATGAGTGTTGTTGTTGACAATTCAGTACCGGTGCTGAGCACCACTGGCTCAAATTAAGCACAGGTCATAGGTATGCTCCAAACATGGTGTGGTGAATGAAGCTGCACATAAGCATGAGCAGTTGTGTAGAGTTGTTGAGCATGGTGCATGATGTTCAAAGATATGCTCCAACCATGGTGAGATGAACGGTGCTTCACATAAACATGGGATGTTCCGAGGAGTTCCAGAGAGGAGTGGAGAGTAATGTGTGAAAGTCAAGGGCATGCTACAAACATGGTGCTGTGAATGGTGCTGCTTATAAGCATCAGTATTTGAGAAGAGTTGCCTGAAGAAGTGTTGAGAAAGGTGTATGAGGTTCAAAGGTGTACTTCAACCATGATGTAATGAACAGGGCTGCACCTAATCATTAGGAGTTGCAGAGAAGTATTGAGTGAGGTGCGTTAGGTTCAAAGGAGTGCCCCAAACAACGTACAATAAATAGCACTGCACATAAGCATTAGCAGTTCCCGGTGCCGGATTAAACCCTGTGGAAGCCCCTAGGAAGTCAAAATTTCCAGGCCCCCCTCACAAATTATCCCATAATACTTTTATAATTTTACCATCCAATAATTTTCCTAAAATATTTTACTACACAAAACTAAACATTAACAATTATTGTTATTAAACACAAATTATTTGGAAACAATTTAAGAAAGCTTGATTGTAATTTTCTTTCAAGATCAAATCAATATTATTTTGATTGTCACCAGGCCCCTAAAAGGAGTGGGGCCCATAGGCCGGTGCCTATTTGATAATCTGGAACTGGTATATCTGGAAAGTTGCAGAGAGGTTTTGAGTGAGGTGCATGAGGGTATAATGCGTGGGGTGCCGCTCGCTGCCGTGAACTCTTGCCGCAGGTTTCTTCACAGAGCCAGGACCCTTTGAAAGGGATATTTTAACCGTCTTTTTCCGACTGGGAGCCAAGACGTGTCTTACCCTGCTGAAACGCCGCTGATTCCAGGACTGGGCTTGAGGAGCGGGACTGCGAGGACCAGCAGTCCCCACCTACCACCATCTAGCGCACCTGGGTCCTCTTCCTGCCCCCTTGCCTCCTATATAACACTGATCACTCTCGCGTTACGCGGGACGCGTGCAGGACGAAGACCGGGGCGAAGCCCGGGCAAAGGGCGGGCCGTTTGAGGCCGTTCGAGGACGCGAGAGACCGGACCGGGCCATCTCTCTAACTTTCACCTTCTGTTTTTCACATCGAAACGTATGTACTGCTAAAGCATTGACTTTCTACCTGCGATCTTTGAAATACTCCGTCTCATTGACCTTACGTTTATGTTAGAACTTGTTTTTCCGTTTCTGTGTACGAGGAATAATGGTGTTAACTAGAGGAAACAAAACTAAGGTATCGGGGGGTGTGGGTAAGCTGTTAGGCCCCATGGACGACTTTATCACCAAGGCAAACTCATTTATTGATCATAGTATTTCTCTGATGGAAGACAGGGTGTCCTTGGACCTAGCGTTTGCCAAGAGATCCTCCATGGGTAACTTGGCAGACGCAAGAACTCCCGCACCAGATAATAACGCTGGGCAAAGGACTCTCTGCGAGGGCAGGCGTAGCCTGCCAAACAACGTGGACCTATCGGTTTCCCAGCTTGATGATTCTCAGATAAGCTCAGATCTAGAAAGAACTCCAGAGCTGCTACCCCAAACTACACCCCAAATTACACCTGATGAAAGAAGGCAAGCAAGAGGGAGGAGGGAGGGCGCAATAAGGAAACGAAAGAACGATCCGAAAAATCCTATTCTTAACGAGATCGGCGATATGCACAGTATGACAGAGAATCCACCCCCCAGAGCAGAACAGCTAGTAGTTTCTGCGATTATCCATCAGTCCGCATATGTTACTCCTGTTCCTATTAGTTTAGAATCCCCTATTCTTTTATCCTGTAGTAAGGAAACATCCGACAGCAATAACCCTTATTTGCTAAATAAGATCGCAGACTTATTAAAACTCTTTCTCAAACGAGTTGAAGCAAGATTAGCGCAGATAGAGAATCAGCTATCTAAGTTTACAAACCTCCCACAATCTAAACAAGTGTTGGGGCCCCAAAAAACGGGGGGAAATAAACAGAACAAACACACCCTCCCCAAGCCTGCAGTTACACATAAGAATGTCCCCATACCCTCAGATGCAACATCTAAATCAACACTCTCCGAAACACTAAATAATAACAGCATAGCGAATCCTTCCACTAATGTCGCCATAACTTTGCCACAGGGAAATGCCCTGTCAAAAATAACATCTGCACCCAAGACATTGGCCCCAAAAAAAGTGGCGTCTAAAACTCCAGCGTCAAAAACTCCTGCCCCGAAAACCTCGGGCAAAGTATTCAATAGAGACGGCCCTAGGGGTCCGCCTGAAGTTAGGTTTCCTGTCGATATGCCACCGGAAGCATGTCCTTTTGTAGTGATAATGACAGGCGTGCCCGAGCTAGTGGATCACAACGCAGAACCAACGTGGTCTCTGAAAAATAAGGCTCAACACTGGCTAAATATCAATCGCCCCATTCCACCAACCTGGCGATGTAGGATTTTAACTGTATGTAGGACCCCTTGGGTGGGAAATGGCAGAAAAACAATTCCGGGAGATTGCATTGTGATTACATTCGAAGACCCCCGAATAGTAGATTATATTTGCTCTTGGGACCACTCGAGTCTAAATGGAGGTATAGGCATCAAACCACTCTCCTTTTTCTACCCCTCAAGACATCGCAATGGTCCATTCTACGACCACGATACCCCTTGGACGGTAGCAGCCCCTCCCCGCCACTTCGAACATGCCAATGCATGGCATATTGGGGGCCCTCGTCACCATGAGTATGATAGTTCTTGGCACACAGTGGGGCCACGCTATCAGGGAGGAGGATGGGACGACTGGGGTCCGCACACGAGGATGACGGCTCATAGAGAGCCGCCTCGCTGGGATTCCTGGTTCAGTATCCCGACGAGGAACAGATTTAGTGGCCTCGAAATGGTCGACTGACCATTAACGGAGATTGAACCTATTAATTCTAACCTGCCCCAGTTAATTCCTAAAACAAAAACAATTTTTTCAGCAAACGAAGCTGTGGCGGTTAATCCAGAGCCACAGTCCATTCCTATCCTCTTCTGGAATGTCGCGGGTTTGCGCCCTAAAATTGAGGATGGGACTGCCATGTATTTCCTGGAGCCTGGTAAAATCATTTGCCTCCAGGAGACATGGTCTATGACGGAGCTTCATCTTCTGGGCTATAAAACATACTCTATCCCAGCCCAGGGCAGTAGGGTAGGTAGACCTAAGGGAGGGTTAACAACATACATTGCCAACACTGTGAACCATCTAAAAGTGTCCATAGTTGACTTTCAATTATTCTCTCATTCCTTTATGAACAAGGTGTCCATCCTCTTGATTAACTTTTATAATAACTTAGAGGATGCCCAACTCCTGACTCTTCTCTCCAACATTCAGGAGAAATTAACTCAGTTTTATCAAACGAAGGCAGGACAAGGGACAATTCATCTTCTATGGGGAGGGGATTTCAATCTCCACCCATGCCCGCAGGTTGAAAGAAATTGCTGTGGGATAGCAGATGAACATGATGCTCCACTTATGCATTTCGCTCATACCAAGCTGGGGATTCCCATGAATAATGTGCTATCTGACTTGGACCTTGTAATAGCCAATAGGCCTACTTCAGGTTCAAACTCCCTCCAACCAACATACATGGGTAGGGGACACCAAACAACAGTCGATTACATCCTCCTGTCGTCTGGATTGATACGCATAGCTAGATCCTTTCAGATTCTGACTAATACCATAAATGATCATTCCGCTCTGAGGATTGATCTCCACCTGACTGGTTCTAAGCCCCTAAATACAGCTATAGCGAAAACTCTTGCACAGAATAAATTGGAGTTGGGCAAACAAAATGGATACACTTTAAAATGGGGAAAAATAAATCCATCCGAAATCACCAAAAAACTGGTAAAAGCGGCATATCCAAATATAATTAAATGTCTGGATCTATCAGAAACAGATGAAGAAGTCCTAAATAACTTTACCCAAATATTAGAGAAAAACAAGGGACTTCTCACAGTGAAACCAAGGAGCACGAACCCAATTGTTAAAGGGTGGTTTAATCATAGTTGTACTGTGGCCCTAACCAATCTAAAGCTAGCATTGCACAAAACACCCAGAGACCCGGAGCAGATCCAACTCCTTAGGCAGCAATATGGAAGGGAACGCAAACTAAGAATACACGAATTAAAACAGAAATTATGGGACGATTTACATACTAGTGCCGTTTCTAAAAATAGCGAGGCTTTCTGGTGAACCGTCAGAGCACCCTACTTAACAGACAATAACAGCCCCAAGATAGAAGTGGCTATAAATGAAGATACATGGGTGTCCCACTTCTCCAAAATTTTTAAAAATACAGCAACAACAGGTGGGACAGAAAACACACATCCAATAGTACCCAATATCCCTGCATTTCGACATCCCCGATCTATTAGTGGCACTGGAAACAAGTAAAAATGGGAAAGCCCCAGGCCCAGATGGGGTCCCGGTAGATCTTTTTAAACACAATATGGATCTCTGGGCCCCCATTCTTACCAGAGTGTGTACCGCAGCCGCAAAAGTGGGACTGATAAAATCCTGGACCAATTCCATCATGGTCCCTATTTTTAAGAAAGGGGACCGTCAGGACGTGAAATGCTACCGCCCCATCTCACTGCTGGACTCTCTGGGCAAGGTCGTTGGCAGGGTAATCCTTGAGCGACTCCAGCAGTGGGCGGAGGAGGGAGGCATTATTTCTGACCTCCAGTTCGGATTCCGGGAGGGGTTTGGAACGCTAGAGCAGGCCCTCAATCTTAGTTTGATATTGGGCAAATATACCCAAGCAAAGAAGGACACGGTCTATATGGTGTATGTAGACCTGTCCGCCGCTTTTGATTGCGTCTCGCACGCAAAACTCTGGACGGCCCTAAGTCAAATGGGAGTCGATCCCCCTCTTTTAGATTTCCTGAGAGAGCTTTATTCTAAAGCATCTGGGAGGGTGCGCTTTGGCACGAAGGGAGAGCTGACAGCATCTTTCGGAGTGGAGCGTGGAGTCAGGCAGGGGTGTGTCCTGGCCCCCTTTCTTTTCTCATTGTACATGAACGGCTTGAAGTTGGAGATGTTGAGGGGGGGCCAGGATCTCCCGCGGGTAAAACAGCGCCTGATTCCCGCTCTGCTTTACGCAGATGATGCTGTCATTCTGGCGCATACTCCGTGAGAGCTGCAGAAATCCCTGAATAGATATACGGATTTCATGGGTGGATTAGACCTTCATGTGAACGTTAAAAAAACTTTCGTCATGATAGCAGGTAGCGGGAAAAAGCGAGCAAAGGACATCTATCTCGAAAACCAAAAACTTGAGCTAACTGCCCAGTACCCGTATTTGGGAATCATGATTGACGAAAGGCTGTCCTGGAGGCCAGCAGTAGAGGCAAGGTGCCACCTGTTTAAAAGATCTATAGTGGCCCTGATGAGCTTCTCCCAGAGATTGGGGAGGAGGGCACCAGTGGAGCTACTAAAAATCTATAGTGCCAAGTGTCAGGCCATTGCATTTTACGGGGCGGGAGTCTGGGGACATGTAGATGTTAGCGCCCTTCAGGTGGCAGAAAATACCTTCCTCAGATTCCTCTTAGCAACACCCAGATGCACTTCAACTTATGCATCCCACATGGAACTTGGAATTCCCTACCTAGAGGATCTGTTAAAGATTCAACCACTGTTGCTATGGCGGCGCATCCGGACCTCCGATAAAAATGCGCTGACACAGGCAATCGTGGTAGACTCAATGGCCCTTGATCATTCCTTAGAAGTAAAATGGCTTCAGTACATCAGAAATTTTCTTAAGGATCTTGGCATTGAGAAATATTATTTCCAACCTGAAGGTATTATTGACCTCCCAAAGGGAGTGTTGAAACAACAGGCCTTGAGACACTTAGAGTCCTTAAGGCTGACCTCTGAGTCGACAGAATCTTCGGTCCTTCATGCGAATCTGATCCAGGTCACATATTCCATCCAGCCGTATTTAACATTACAGTCTAGCACACATGATAGAATGTTACTGACAAGATTCAGACTAGATCTTTTTCACAGATTAGTGGCCTTTCCCGAGAGAAATAGATGGGACTTAATTCTCCTTCCCTGTCCCTGTGATGAGGAATCCACTCAGTCCAACATACATGTAATATTGTTTTGTAAATTCCATCATCCACACAGGAAAATCTGGTTACTACCAATATTAAGGCGTTGGGGACTCAGACAGTGCCGTCCTGCAATGCTACGTCTCCAATTGTTAGATTCTGAACTTGTTTGCTACCTTGTCCTTAATTTTCTAAAATGTGTTATGAAGCACAGGAAAAATCTGTAAAACACATGATGGATCTAGTTCCAGTAGACGCAATGAAATATTTTGATATTCTGTTTTAAAATATATTAACTTGTATTTGTTGAATTTTATATCTTGTAATACGATTTCTCGTTTAAATATGTAATTGTATTATCAAATGTGCTTTTATGGTTTTCCTATGTGCAAAGCCGAATAAAGAAATTATTATTATTATTATAATGCGTACTCCAAACATGGTGCAATGAACAGCACTGTGCATAAGCATAAGGAGTTCTGGAGCGATAAGGAGAGGTACTGAGTGAGGTACATGAGGTTCAAAGGTGTGTTACAAAGTTAGTGTGGTGTACGGAGCTGCACATAGCAATAGGGATTGTAGCGAGTTGTTGAACGAGGATAGTAAGGTTTAAAGGAGTGCTCCAAACATGGTGCGATGAGCAGCGCATCGCATAAGCATGAGGAGTTCCATAGAGATGTAGAGAGGTGTTAAGTGACATGCGTGAACTTTAAAGGCGTGTTTCAACCACGATGTAGCAAATGCGCCCCGCATAAGCATCAGGAGTTGCAGAGAGCTTCGCAGAGGTGTTGAGCAATGTACATGAGGTTCAAAAACATATTACAACCATGGTGCAGTGAACAGCGCTGCCCACAATCATATTTATAACCTTTATTCAGCAGTATTCACAGCCATAAAAGATAAAAGACAGGATATAAAATCCCACAATTATTTTAAGATTTATTTAAAATGTGTGCAAAATCGCTAAATCCTAGCAGCCATCAGTCACATCTATAATTTCTGGATCTGAGTGTTCATCTCAAGAAATTCATTACTACAAAAAGTATTTGAACATTAGGCAGGTGCTGCAGATCTAATAAAGCAATGCAGGCATGTCTAAATATCAAGCCTTTCAAAGAGATTTAAGAAACAATCTTCTGGGATGGGTGAAATATTTGCATTAAAGTACAAACTGTAGGGTACCCTTTGTAGACCTATCATCGCAGCCACAGGGACCTCTATCCTCAGGCATGCAAAACAAAGCTAGCCAGGAATGCCAACAGATGATGAAGCTGATTAAATCTAAATCGAGTAATTAAAAAGCTGTCAGAGGTACTTGTTAAAATAGAGAGACTTTCAGAACCCCAGTGCAATTAAAATAAACGGTGAGACCCGCTCCATGAGAAAATCTAACTGCATCTGTGGTGTGAGCATGGAGGGTCATTAATACATTTGAGATAGTCGGCTCGACCCCCGAGGAATCGAGTAAAGTCCACAGTTTCCTGATGTTCACCCAGTCAAATGCTGAGGAGAGATCCATAAAGCCCAAAAAAAGGGCTCCAGGCTGGGCGTTCATATTTTGGAAATTAAAAGATAAGGATTTTGGTACTATTCTGTAGATGATTTTCCTATGCGAAAACCATATTGCACCACTGAGATAATTTGATTTGTGTCAGCCCAAACAGAGAGCCTGTCTAATAGAACACAGCCCAAGACCTTGACTGTGGAGTTGATAAGGAATATATAGGATGGTAACAGTGAGGATTGTCCTTGTCCCTTTTCTTAAAAATCAGAATGATGGTAGCGGTAGACCATGAGGGCGGCATCCCAAACCCCACTGCAGCGTTTAGCACCCTGGTCAAAAAATCTGGAGCCCTTACATCAATGTTGTCCAAAAAAGGTCTGGAGGGATCCCGTCAGGTCATGGGGCCTTATTCCGGTACAGTATCTCAATTCGTCCCTACAAAATGGTGGCAGGAGCATCAGTTGGGCAGCGTTCTATATCATTAATGGATCCCTCACTTTGCCCGGTATCATAAACTCCCTCAAAGTGGGCAATCCACTGTACCGGGCCAATGTGATGACATAATGCGAGTCTTAGCAGGTCTGAAAAGCAGGGTCTATTTATCACTTGCCAAAAGAGGGTAATATCTTGCTGTGCACTTGCTTGGGTTAACATTTCCCATGCTTGTCTTTGTAATGAGCGCCTCCATTCCTTAAGACTCGCCTTATTATTACTGAAAAAAAACATATAACAGGAGTAAACCCGTTAACCCAGCTGAGACCGGGTAATGATAATAACAGTAATACAATGTCTCAGCAGGGATATCTTATAGACGGACAAATTAAAAAGTGCACAATGCAACAGAGAGGAAAAAGGACAAGGGAGACTAAAGAATAATACAAAGTTATTATTTTGCATTTAAAGAGCACATTAGCAAAATAAATTACAGTAACCAAAAATAACCAAAAGTGTACTGGCAAGTGAAGGTGAATAAACGGCGCAGTGACACAGTGTTGTATTTTGTAAGATAGCTTTTGCTATATTTAAAGTAATGCATGCATCCTGCTTACTTGCTGATACTCGGGCCTATTACTCTGTGTCGCTTTCAGCTCTTAGCTGTGCTGGAAGAGAGCAGCTGAAAAGCTGCAATTTTTTGTTCTTTCTCAGAATGAATTAGCCACCAATTGAGAATAAAGCGCTTCCACGCCTCATTTGGGATAGTAAGCACTGTATAAATGAAATTTCAATACATTCGTTTTAAATATATAAACACATACAGTGATCGAACCAATAACCAGAAGAGTGTCCAGTATCCGTATCAGTCCACACCTGCGAGTTTGAGGCACTGATGAGTTGCCAGGGTACCAAAATATAAAATCCAAGAGAGTAGGCCCAGCCCTGCCTCCCCTGGTCCACTCTTGACCCCGTCCAGGCCTGGTCTTGGCCCGGGGACAAGCCCAGGTGCCTCCTGCGCAGCCGGAGCCCCAACGAGCTAAGGGGCCTATTATGACTGCGGTTTTCCCGCATCCTCCGGATGCGGGAAAACCGCGGCGGAGCCTCGAAAGACCCACCACCATATTAGGATGGCTGGTGGGTCTGGCATTCCGTCCGCAGCTTTTCCGCCGCGGTCGCCTTCCGACCGCGGCGGAAAAGCTTTAACATGGCTGGCGGTGTCCATCAGACACCACCAGCCATATTAGGATGGTGTGAAAGGCATGCTTTTCCGCGGCGGCCTGTCCGGCGTGGAAAAGCATATGGACTTTCACTTCGGGGGCCTGTTGCGGGCCCCCTGGTTGAAGGTGGGGTGGGGGGTGCCCATGGGGGGGTACCTATGGTACCCCATGCATTTGCGTGCACAAAGCAGCAGGCACCGCGCGGTGCCTGCCGCTTTGTGCATGCAAATGCGATGCATGCATTTTTAACCTTGCGGCGGGTGCAGCTTGAAGCTGCACCCGCCGCAATGTTCAAGATACAGGATGTGACCGCCACCCTGGCGGTCACATCCTAATCTGCTCGGAGGGAACGCCGCAGCCTTTGCGGATGTTCCCTCCTGCTCAGGGGTCGCGGACGGACTCAATAATCGGCCCCTAAATACACACCTTCGGGCATGTGAATTCTGGCGTAGGGCGGCGGCTGCTGGAGCGTGTAGTCCTGCCCCCTCCTCTTAGTGATCAGGATTCCTGCGCAGCATAATCATGAGAAGTTTGAGAGTTGTTAAATGAGATGAATCAGGTGTCCTAATTTTGAGATCATCACAATGTGCATAACATATTGGCTACCGGCTTCTGATCTACATAAGATAGTACTACATACATGTGCAAATCTCCCGGCGTGCATCCAAAAACTACTGGAGAAAAATGCCCAACGTTGTTCAGTCTTTTTATCACAAAAGTGAACAAAAAGACAGAGGAAACTCTCAACAAAGTAGTACTGACAAGCCATTGCCTATAGGGCCTCATTTGTTGTTTCCTGCTTTATTTGAACAAGAGGTCACAGCTCATGTAGGCCAGTTGGTCACATAGGTCGTCTGGTGATTGACAAAGTGTTCAGTACTTTTTGAGTCCTCGCTTCTTTTGTAGGAGGATGGGTTAGTCAGTGAGAAGCATGATAAAATAACGCTTTCTTATTGCGCTCCAAGCAGTACAATTAGTGTGTGCATCAAAGCTGGCCTCCTAACCTACCAGCTTCTGGCAGACCGGGCAGAAGTGCCACTCGTATCTGTGTGTTTTTTTATCGCCAATTTTTGCCCTCCTTTCATCTTCTGACATTTGCAGAGAACTGCCAGTCCTCTGATTCACATCGCTGCTTGTGCGCTTTGCGTGTTGTATTTTGTAAGATAGCTTTTGCTATATTTAAAGTAATGGATGCATCCTGCTTACTTGCTGATACTCGGGCCTATTACTCTGTGTCGCTTTCAGCGCTTAGCTGTGCTGGAAGAGAGCAGCTGAAAAGCTGCAATTTTTTGTTCTTTCTCAGAATGAATTAGCCACTAATTGAGAATAAAGCGCTTCCACGCCTCATTTGGGATAGTAAGCGCTGTATAAATGACATTTCAATACATTAGTTTTAAATATATAAACACATACAGTGATCGAACCAACTAATCAAAGTGCTAACCAGTCAAGTGGCCTCTCTGCAAAACATGTATACTACTCATTCAGAACAGAACACTTCTTCCGGGCAGAGTTTTTCAGCCAATTTCAATTAGCTGAGGCAGATGAAACAGATTGCAGGGGCATTACACGACTTTAAGAGCATGACCTCCCGGCATCCTATGGGATTAGTCCATTGGGCTGATTCTCATTGGATGTTTGAAGCCTTGGTATGGGGTTCCCCGCCGCCTTGTTGTATTATGAAAATACAAGCCAGATGTGTTTGTCTGACTGTGTCCTTTTCAAGGAAGAGGTGTAAAGCCTAGTAGAAATCTAAACCTCCAAAGCCCCATTGGGCACACACACATCTAGCCATTTAGACTTAAGAAGTGGCACAGTTGATATGCCTGAATGATACACATTGGTAAGGCAGGCTGAAGTGTACATACATATGATGCGCCAAAACATGCACCTGTTGGACAATTTGTGGAACCAGTTCTTCAACCTCATCACTACTGTTTTCCACTATTGTAGCTGACTTTGATGAGTCTCTGCATCTACATAACTCATATACCACACTCATCAAGGTATAGCAATACCCATGCCTTCCTAATTTTACACCAGGAAATGAGTAAGCTACATACATTGTGTGTACTTGTTCCTTAAGTTGAATGTGTTCTGTAACTGTCAGTGCTGCAGAGTACCAAATATTGTTCAGACATGTTCCATGCATCCCTGAGTATTTTATTGGAAAGGTGAACGATAACATGTATGGGATATTTCGAGATGTGTCAAATTTAGGCTGGCATACCCTTGGATACAGAACCATGTGAGTGGGCTCCCCTCTCACATACATTGGGCCTCCTATAGAAGAGGGATGTACAATGGGAGTCCCATATGTAGGGACAGCTCCAGTGGCTCTGGCCTCACAAACACCTCCATGAGGCCATGCAAAGCCATCCTGCAAGATTTGCTATGCATTCCGAGGTCAGGCAAGCAGTGCAAAGCACAGCGTAGCCATAGTGGACATCAAGGAGCCATACTTTTCACATGGGAAATTCTGTTCAAGACCAGTGATGAGTGATTTTCCACATTAACAGGTTAGTAAAGCTGTGTAAGCAATGGCAGGCCTCATTAATATGAGAACCAGGACTATTGGCATATCACTATGTGTCCGTATTGTATGTATGCTATATTCCAGTGCACACATACAGAAGTGTCATACTCTGCCTTAGCATTTCTTTGTACTAAGAGCGGTCCTTTCAAGTAGAATACCAATCATGTAAACAATGCACACACATGTGTACCATAGGTCAAGGGTGAGTGAGTATGCTAAGCACGCCCAGGGACTAATTTACAAGGCCCATGAGCCACTGAAGCATCACATTTTTTACATTTGGAATGTGACTCACCCGTGCCAATAGGGACTTCTAAATTAACACCATTTTTGGTAAGGTGGTACGTTATAACTCAACAGATGGCCCCTTCATCAGTGACGTATGCCAACATCTGCATTTTCTATGTCTTGGTGGCCAGCACAGGGCAAGTCATTGTTGAACTGTGCAGCACCATTATTTGTGAATTACACTCCACAGGGTCTTGCGAACAACTTTGGGCCTTATTTACAATGCTCTTGTGTCATCCTAGAGGCACAAGGGGCTTATAAGTAAGCCCCTTTATGTGTAATGTATGTTCTGTAATGGCCTATCACAACTGTACCTGACAAATGCTTGTTGTGAGAGAAGCACCTCTGAAGCTGATCTGCATTACATGGTCTGTCATCATATGAGTTATCTGGATGGGCTATGGGCATGTGCACCAGCCCAATGCTTCCCTGGGACTCATTTGTATCACCTAAAGGGACAGTAACACTAAGGTGGCCCACTCAGTGTCACAGCATTACCCTCATTTGCATGGGAGCATGGCTAATTTGAGCAAAATGTCATGTGAGCCATACTCAATGTTACCACTGTTCATCAATGGGTAAATGAGACACATAGGAAAACACATAAATCATGTGTACTTACCAAGTTCACGACCAACTTGGATGCCAGGATAGTCAATTTCTTAAAAAAAATATAAAACATAGTATAAACAACAACAAGAAGAAACGGACAAAACATTCATCATACAGTATATAAAAAAGAAGAACAAGTAAGACAATAGGAAGAAAAAGTGATGGTAAAAAAAAGAGCTAGATCAAGAAAAGAGATCCAGATATAAGCTGAAGAGAAGAAGAAATAGGCATGAAATGTAACAGCACCAAGAGCAAGAAGAGCGGCAGAGGGAAAGATACCAAGATATACATGAGATAACAGCCATATATAAACAGTATAGAAAGAGGTAGAAAGAATGTGAAGGAGCACTGGATAGAAGTATCCACAGACAGGATAGTTTAACAGGATCGTCAAAGGAGCATGTAGTGCCCTCATGAGTAATTTTACATAGACAAGGATGTAAAATGCCATAACGAATATGTAATTGTCTCATTAGTGGAAGAATAGCAAGAAATTCTTTCTTTCAGGCATTGGTGGCATTAGAGAGATCTTGGGAGAGATAAATGGTGTGGCCAGACCATATAAGACGACATTTCACTTTTGCTGTTTTAAGCACATAGATAAGATCTGTGAATTCCAAAAATAACATTATACTTCCTCTAGGTCTAGTAGAATGAAATTGAAAATGACCAAGCCAGTGTGCACGTTGAATGTTCAGTGGAGGTTCATGTTGAAGGTCGAAAAGCTCAGGCGGGAACTTCTTCAAGAAGAGGAGAAGATCCGGACCGTCAACATTTTGTGGGAAGCCATGTAGACGGAGGTTATTACATCTATTTTGATTTTCAAGATCCTCAGTATGCAGCTTGAGTCACTGGATTTCTTGCTCCAAGATAGGAATCTTGGTAGTAGCATAATGCAAATCACTTATAGGTTGCTCCATATTGAACACCTTTGCTTCCATATTAATCCATCAGTCCTCGATTTGTTAAGAGCAAGCACAAAATGGCCAGGTATACTTGGCGCACTTTACCACTTTTCAAAAAGAAGTAAAAAAAACGGAAAGTATGGTTTGATAAATTGTCCAACTGGTGCTTCAGGAGGAGAGGAAGCCAACCGTCCCTCTTAAAATAGACCGAGTCCCAAGATAAACAAACAATTTCTCTAAGCACACAGAATTTTGAACCTGAGGTTGCGGTTTCAGTAGTCTTTTATTCCAAATTCTTCATAGGTGCGCATGTGCCAACGCGTGTTTTGTCTAAAGCTGTTTCAGTAATAGCAGACTTCATCAGGGAAATACATCTAAAACACAAACATTTCACTTGATCAGGAGGAGTAATATTTAAATCTTTAAAATTTGTCCTCGATTTGTTGGAGTTTCTCATTAGTAGTGAATGAAAGATTTTAATCTCCTCACCTCATCAAGGATAGTGTCAAGAACAGGATTGTGTGATGACAAAATGGGTGAGTGAGGGTTAGGTGTTGTGCCAGAAGATGACGGCTTGATGAAGGCTAAAATATCAGTGGCCATGGTAGAGTGACAAAGAGGATGTTGTGCTAACTTTGGTGATGGTCTGAGCCTGCCCATATGCTGTATGAGCAACACAAGGCAGCAAGCAGATTTGAAGGAAAAATATTTTATCAGCTTGTGTCACCAATATCCAGAGTGAAGGAAGTATTAAAATAGACCCAGCATGTGATATAGAAGACAATGTCAATGTAGAAAAAACGGTGTGAGAGCAGAGAAAAACAAAGAAATGAAGAGCTTTTAATATGGCATTCATGATGAAAGAAAAAAAACATTAAATGTAGGAAATGCCATAATAAGCTTATTAAATATGCTGTAATGGGAATAATTGCTGTGAATGGAGAGAATAGAAAAACATTGCCGGGCGTTTAATTCATGAAACAACAGTAGTTGCTCACCAGGAAGCCAAGGGACGCGAGCGGCAGGCTTGCGTCTGAGGAGAGGAATTCACCGCCACGGCTCTGGCTCAATAAAGCTTGAGTTGGAGCAGCTCAAAATGCCACTCCGACCTTCAAGGATTTCATAGGGGAGTGCAGCTACTCCCAATTTTGGCAAAAACAGTCTGCAGGTATGGAAAGGAGCTTTGTACTCGAGCGGAGTTCAGCTGAGTGCCGTTATCCTCTCCAGTGCAAACCCACACCCCTCTTCTGTCCAGTGCTTTAAACAGAAACATGGAAGTGCTGGTGTGCGCTATCCATAGCACCTGTTTGCTCCAGAGAAGTGCCAGTAATCTCCCTTTCAAATAAGGAAGTGCAGGCACTCTTAATTTAAACTGAAACATTATTGTTTCACCTTTACAATATAAAATACAATTCATCAAAATAGGGAATGTCAATCATTTAATATCCAAATATTCAAAAACAAACAACAGTGTGTACAGTTCGTGTCCTTTTAAGAAGAAAAAATACTACATTTGGTGCAATATAAATGAATAAAAGAATGTGTTGAATTTCTCCAACTTTCCACATCCGAGGTAGAATTTTCGGCCTTTGGGGGGATAAGTCTGGCAGCCGTCCATACTGAACGGGAGTATAAATCCGTACGCAAGGGTTACTCTGAAGACCCATGGGAAACAACCAATCCCCTCTCCCCTCTTGTAAACTGTTTAGAACATAATATATCATGGGGGGCGTGGCTTGCGCGCCGCTTTGGAATGGCGGTTCGCGCTTGAGCTCCGGGACGAGCGAGGGCCGTCTGAGGTTCGTCTCCGCTTCCAGGGACCCCGAACTCACAGCAAACGGAGCCTCTGGTGTCGGAAGGTGCCGTGTGCCGGCGGAACGTCCTTCCTGTGCCCAAAACCTCATTATGCCTGTTCTTCTCAAGATTTAAGGTGACGCTCGGTGTTTCTGTGGGCGGCCGCCATTTTGGGTCGCCTTTACACGCAGTTCCGAGTCTCCTCAGCAAAGGAGCTACTATGGCTACGAAGCTCTACAAAATGCCCACAAATAGGTGTTGGTGACTACTATTAACCCCTACCAGCTTATAGAGCCTTCGTTTTTCATGCTGTGGTGCCTTAACTATAATCTTGTTGCATTTTACCCTACGTTATTCTGAGCGTCTTCAGTGCCTTCCACTGCTATTAACTGCTCTTTAATACCCTGCTGTTCCTGCTAGAGGTGTGCTTGCATATTTTTACTATTTTTCTTTTTTTTCTTCCCTGCCTCCTGAGTGAATCATTCTCCTCGGGCTTTGGGTTTTCCTTAGCTCTCTGAAGTGTTTGTCTCTTCTACTTTTTTTTTTTTTGGGAGGCTCTATGGCAGCAAATATGGGCTTGTCGCCAACTGCTAAAGATGCAAAGGAGTCGAAAGCTTCTCTTAAGAGACTTAAACAACTTTCTCCTACACCTGAATCCTCTCAAAAAGATACTAATTCTACTCTGGAGGCTATTCTGACACGTCTCAATGACGTACATGACATTGCGCAGTCTACTAAAACTAATACAGACTTACTGCAGGTGGAGGTATCAGCCATCAGAAATGATCTTAAGGCTCTCTCCATTCGTGTCTCTGCCACGGAGACACGCATTAGTGGCGCTGAGGATAATCTGCAGAAGCAGTCTAGATCTCTTTTACAATTCGAGCGCTCAATGGCAGCTTTGCGGAGGGATCTAACTGAGCAGGAGGACCGTAACCGTAGATCCAACCTACGCATTTTTGGCCTTCCTGAAGAGGCCGAGAAAGGTGCTCCGTCTATGATTGACTTCTTATACCAATGGTTGCCTTCTACTCTGCAAATTTCATTTCAAAAAGACTTTGAGCTGGAACGGGCACATCGTGTCCCCACTTTCCGTTCTAAATCTGCTACGCAACCACGGGCTGTCATTTTTAAACCATTGCGTCATCAGCACACGGAACAAATTTTGGCTCATATGCGGAAGATTAAAGTTCTTTCTTGGGAAGGACACCGTATTTCGATTTCTCAAGACTTTGCAAGAGACACTGTGATAAGGAGGAAAGGTTTTCTTAATCTTCGAAAGCGTCTATCTGAAATGAATATCCCTTTCTCCTTCTCTGGCCCTTCCAAATTTCGCATTACCTTCAAAGGTCGCTCTCGAATCTTCGATGAACCTGCTGACTTGGCCTCTTTTTTAGACAATCAGATGGAGCTACAGATGGAACTTCAAATGGAGGCTTCGCGTCTGCCTGGTGCTTCTGGCACTTGATGTGACTCTTTGTCTTCCTTGTCTTTTCTCTGTTTTTTCCGGGTCTATTGAGTTTACCTTTTAGACCTGCGTGCTCCGTGGTTGATGGTGCGTATATGGCTTTCTTTTGTGACTGTGGTTGTCAGTCACCTTTTTCGATGATGTTTTTATTCTCGTAGTTGGTGTGTTCTTTTTCCCGTCTTCATGATGTTGTCATTTGACATGGTTTTCTTCCTCCTTATGGTTTGTGTTGTTAGTCTTCGTTCTCTCCTTCCTTATTGATATATTAGACATATCTCATATCTGTTTCCTTGTTACGTTTTGTAGTAGTAGTCTGCTTCTGTATGATCTTTTTCCCGGTAACCATTTTTGCGTCTATTTATTTTTGGTTATGTTGCTACAATGTGTATTCATATTTCCTCTTGCCTCTATCCCCGTCCTTGGACTGTTTATTTCTTTATCGTTTTTGGAGTAGTCTACTTTCTCACTTGATTTGTACTTGATATTCCGTCGTTTGTGCTCATTCTTTTTGTACGTCTTTAGTCTTTTTGACTTCAATTTGTCTGGTTCTGTTTCGTATTATGATACAAGCGCTGGTCATAGGCTCATTATTATATATTTTCTATAGTTGCGTTTAGCGGCGCTCACCATGCTATGATTATTGTACCTTGCATTTATTTATATGCTTACCTAGTTATTGTTTTAATGCTTAGACTGCTTTACTGGTCTTACATGATCTTTTCTATGAGATCTCAGATATTGGATCATTTTTATGTTTTACTATTAATTTGTCTGAATATCATATAGGACGTTCTTATCTTTTATTGTTCCTTCCTGTTCTCCCTGGTTACTTATAACGGGGTTTATATACCTTTTGCATGTCAATTCATTGTTTACAAGTATCTTTCAATATGTATTGTATATTTAGGTTTACTATATACTTACATTGCTGTTTCATTGCTTGTTCTGCTTCTCAGCTATTTACTATTTTCTTGTATTGGTGCTAGGCTATTGCAAATCTGTGCACTTCTCTCATACTGTATAATAAGTTATTCTACTTTTATTACACTTTTTAGTCTCTTCTTTACCCTCTTCTCTCTTCTCATATCTCTAATATGTTGCTGCACTTTCGTGTCACGTATTATGACAAGTTATCTATATTTAAAGACAATTGATTGTTTGCTTATCTTGCGTTTTTTTTTTTTTCATATTAATCCTCGTTATGATATAGTTCCTTGTATTTATCTAGAGTAGTGCTTCCTTATTTGATAGATTGACCTCCTGTTTCAGTGTCTTGCTCTAATGTATTTCATCTCTTTTCTTTCTGCTACACCCTGTAGTCTTCTTATAATTACGTTTTTCTTCTATTTATTCTACTTTTCGTCTACTTTTATGGTGTGTTCTTGCTGTTTTCTTCCTTCTGATAAGGTATTACTTTAATTGCGACTTGCTATTGCATTTCTTTTACTAGATTTCTCTTTCTTTTCCATCTATTTCTCTTTTTTTGATTACTTGATATGCTCTTTGTGAATTAACTTGATATATGCGTATTCTCTTTATAAATTCATGGATGAACTGTTTTTGTACTATTCTATGGTTATTGGTTTATGTTGCAGTTGTTCCTATCTCCTAATTACGTATATTCAGTTGTATACTGTTTTGGGGTTGTTCATATCAATTATAATCATTCCTCATGATGGTCCCCTTGCTCGCCTTCCCACGTTCCCCCTGGTATGAATTTGGTCTTTTTCAGACCTCCCCTGCTATTTCTCTTCTCTCTTCCTTCTTCTCCTCTCTTGTCTTTTTTCTTCTTTCGGATTTCCCTCATGGACTCTCCCGCTGCGACGTTAATGTTTGAAGTCTGCATGCCTGTATTTGTGCTGCTTGTTTTCTGTTTGCCATCTATGGATTATGTTATTTTTTTCAATTTCTGTCTATGCCAGGCTTGAATGTGTTGTCCCTTAATGTTAAGGGTTTAAATCATCCAGTGAAACGGTCAAAAATCTTAGATTATTGCAAATCTGTCTCCTCGGATCTAGTCCTTTTTCAGGAAACAAAGATTTCTACCAGAGAGGCGCTATTCCTAAAGAAAGAATGGGTTTCAGATGTTGTCTGTTTCGACGCTTGTGGCAAACGTAATGGAGTCATTACTTTAATTTCCAAAAATTCCGGTTTATCCATAATCTCTTCTGAGCATGATACTGAGGGTAGGTGGCTATTAACTAAGTTGTCTGATGGTAATGCTGATCTTTACGTTATGAACATTTACGCCCCTAACAAGGATGATCCGTCCTTTTGGAAGACGGTTACCAAAAAACTAAATGACACACCTCATTCTGGGAATATTATGGTTGGTGGGGATTTTAATTTACCAATGGATCCCATTCTAGATAGGAATTCCGCTTTTCAATTTCGCCCTCCAAAATCCCATAAACAAATGCTTAACATGTGTTCCATTAATCATCTTCAGGATGTGTGGCGTCTTCACAACCCTACTGGTAGTGATTTTTCCTTCTTTTCTTCACCTCATTCTACCTTTTCTCGTATTGATTATTTATTGGTTCACTCCTCTCTTGTTTCGTCTTCCTCCTCTCCGCTTATTCATCCTATTCTGATTTCTGATCATGCCGCGGTTACTTTTACATTGTTGTCCTTTGCCCCTAAATCAAGAGCTCGCTCCTGGAGATTAAATACAGAAATTTTGCATGATACTGCTCAGATTGATGAGTTCTCTAGTGCAATCGACACCTTTTTTCTTGAGAATGAAGGCTCAGTTTCTTCCCCAATTGTCCTTTGGGATTCGTTTAAATGTACTTTCCGTGGCCAGGTCATTAAATGTATGTCAAGGAGGAATGCTACTCTTAAAAAAGAACTTACAGATCTCGCAACTGAAATAAAAAAGCTGGAATCTACCTTTCGACAGTCTAAGGATAAATCTTGCTTACAGTCCATCAAGCAGTTAAAATACACATATAACACTATAGTTACCAAAAGAGCCCATATTGGAGTTCAGGCTCAGAAATCTAAAAGGCTGTTGTTCAAAAATCGGGCTGGGAAAATTCTTGCGGCTACATTAAAATTTCAGGATTCTTCCTTCAAGTCTTCTCAAATCTCTTCTATTAACGATCACCTTGGTTCTAAAAAATTTCAGACTGAGGAAATTCTTGAAGTCTTTCGTGATTTCTATAATAAATTATATACCCCTTCTAATCAGGCCTCTTTTGAGCAGTGTCAGGACTTCTTGAAGTCTGTCCCGGTGCAGGCGGTATCCGGGGAAGATAGTAATTTTTTAAGTGGTCCGATTACTCCTGAAGAAATCATTGCCGCAATTAAAGCCACTCGTTCTGGCAAAGCTCCAGGACCTGATGGTTACCCTATTCTGTTTTATAAGACTTTTCTTCCTGTGATTGTTCCCAAGCTTCAATCGGTATTTGACGCTTTCATTAAGAATGGGTCTGTGTCTGGCACGGCGGCTGATGCTACCATTGTAGTAATTCCAAAAGAGGGAAAGGATCACTCAGATCCCAAAAACTTTCGTCCTATTTCCCTTCTTAACATGGAGGCAAACATTTTTGCTAAAATCTTAGCCAAGAGATTAGAATCCTTTATTCCTAAACTGGTACATCCCTCTCAAACGGGTTTTGTAAAAGGCCGTCTTGCGCGTGATAATATACGTACCTTTTGCCATATTCTCGGTTCAGCTAAACGTTCTCATCTCCCAGCCGCGGCCCTAGCGCTTGATGCAGAAAAGGCCTTCGACAAGGTTTCTTGGCCTTTTCTTCGTGCTGTCTTGTGTGCTCATAATCTTGGGGACTCCTTTATTAATATGGTCATGGCTCTCTACTCTCAACCTAGAGCTAACATAAGAGTCAACGGTGCTACGTCATCCTTTTTTAATCTTCGCCAAGGCACTCGACAAGGTTGTCCTTTATCTCCACTTTTGTTTTTATTGTCCATTGACCCTCTCCTCAGATTGATTGAATTACACCCAGACATCAAAGGTTTTTCTTTTGGTCCTCATTGTATTAAAACTGCTGCGTATGCGGATGATGTCCTCATTTTTTCAGAAGATATTGCCTTGGCTATTCCTGCTATCTCGGATACGATTTCCCTTTTTTCGAAGGTCTCAGGATACACCTTAAATAGGGATAAAACTGAGATGTTCCCCTTAAATGCCTACTGTTTTTCTACGCATATGGGTTCTGCTGGTTTTAAATGGCAGTCTAAACAATTAAAATATTTGGGTATCTATTTTTGTTCGACCTTATATGCTACAATTACTTATAATGAATCCCAGACTCTTCTTAAAGTACGTCGTCTTTTGGACACTTGGTCCCCGAAACACATCTCCTGGTGGGGTCGCCTCCAGACCCTTAAAATGATGATTACACCTATTGTTAACTTTGTGTCCTCTATGCTCCCGGTGAAGCTATCGGATTCCTTCTTTCATGAAATTGATGTTCTAACCTCTAAATTTTTATGGAATGATAAACGGGCTAGAATTTCCTATAAATTCTTACGGAAGCCTTATGACATGGGGGGTTGCAATCTTCCTGATTGGGAGAAGTACCAAACTGCCTTTTTGGCGTCTCAAGGTGCTCTGTGGTTTTCTTCTCTCCCTATTCATATTCCTTCCTGGTTGTTAATAGAACAGGAGTTGGCTTCTCCGTTACCGACTGCTTCCTTTTGTACTGCGTCTACCTTGTCCATCCCTTTTTCCCGCTCTATTATTCTGGATACTCTTGCAGCGATTCGGAAAATAGACAAGAAAGTGGCAATTCCACTTCACAAATCTAGATGGTCGTCTATTTGGCGGAATTCTAAAATTAAAATCAATATTGATCCCTCTCTGATATCTTATTGGGCTGCTAAGGGGGTCTCGCTTGTTAAACATCTTTATGGCGCTAACAATGAGCCACTACCTTTTTCCTCCTTAGCTCAACAATATTCTTTAACTAACTTAGATTTTTATACCTTTCTTAAAATCAAAGTAGCGCTCGCTAAGGTGCGTCTTCATCCTACTTCTCCTACGGTTTCTCTCTTTCATATCTGGACTAAATCGGGTCATGTAGCCTCTAAAATCTATAAATTTTTATCAACTGTTTCACTGCCTACGCAGACAGTTGCTCAGACAAAATGGTTGCACCATTTTGAGCATGGTCTTACTGACCATATTTCTTCAGACACTTGGCAGTTGATTGGTAAATTTTCTCTTCGCAATAAAATCGCCCCATCGCTAATGCAATCTAAATTTTTCTCTGTCAACCTTCTTCATTGGACTCCTGTTCGCTTACATTCGCTCAATCTCAAAGATGATAACTTATGTTGGAGCTGCGGTTTATTGGCAGGTGACTTTCCGCATATGTTTTTTGAGTGCTCCCTTCTTCAACCCTTTTGGGACCTCATTCACAAACACCTAATGCTCATTTTTAATATTAAGTTCCCACTTTCTTTCCCATTAATTTTATTAGGTCCATTAGCTGCTCCAACCCCTCTACCCTTGGATCCATTGGAATTACAGCTGTTGGATCTACTGTTGACTATTGCAGTGAAAGTAATACTTATGGAATGGAAATCCTTTTCCTCTGTTTCTTATCATACTTGGTGGGCTTGGGTTTCCTTTTTACGAAGTGCTCATACCTCGGTTGATCATGCTCACCTGGCTCCCTCTATTGCGAGTGGGGTTTGGACTGCTCTGGATAACTATATGGAGTTGTCGTCCAAGGGGTTGGTTGACCAATATCCCTTCGACTTGTCTGGATGAATGACGTCTTGTTTGTCGTGTTTGTCGGGTTTGTTCGTTGGGAATCCTTCTCTCTTTCTTTCTTTTTCCTCCTCCTTATCTATCTTCTATCTCTTTTTCCACTCTTTCCCTTTTCTGTTTCATTCTTTCTTCCTTCTTCTTTCCTGTCCTCTCTTCCCCTGATTATACCAACTGATAGTGATACTTTTGGTGGTAGACTCTGCCTAGGATATTAATTTATATTATTAATTAATCTTTCTGTTTTTGGCAGAATGCTTCTATATTTCGATATATTTGCTATGACTCATTTTTGATTGTCAGCTTCTGATTGCTACTCATCTGTTATCAATTGTATCACTTCTACTTATAATCTGTATCTTCATTTGCTTCTTTATAACAATAAAATTCTTTTGAAATGAAAAAAAAAAGAACATAATATATCATATATAAGGTGTAGACAGCAGGAGCAAGGTTGTAAGAGTCAAGGAGGGAGATTATATCCTTGGTTGAAAGCTGTCTGATAATTCTCTTAGGTCAGGATGAGTGGTTAAGGTGGGGTGTGGATCTCCAGCATGAGAGTGGGATCCCTGTACTAGCAGAGTGGTAGTTGGAGATTAGGAAGGTGTTTGTTCGGAGGTGTGCTAAGTGTGAGGACCATTTGTGCTCAAGGTTGGTGGCGATAAAAACTAGTAAGAGAATGTCAGCTCAAATCATTTGTAGCTCACACTGTAGGGAGCCATAATTCCACTATTATTGGGTCATGGGTATTTTCTATTCTTCACTTGAATTTTCATGTCGCTGACCATATCCTAAAACTGCACATCGATAAATATGAGGCCAAATAGGCTCTCTTGGTTCCCACACCTGAATGTTGATATTGCTGAGTAGTTTGATAGAGTTTCCCATCTAGTGATTGTAATGCATTTGCAGTCAGTAAAGTACTTTGTTTTTCACCATGCTTTGCATTCCAATATTTTTTTATTTGTGAATAAGGAATACCCCACGGAGCCTCTTCCTTGTCTATCGCTTTGTCTATTATCAAAGCATGAGGTCTAGTATTAAAATCTCCACCCACTAATATGATGTGTGAACAGGCACTCGTGAATGTATGACGTTATGACGCATACTTTTACAACGCATACTGTTACAACGCATTTTTTACAACGCAACATCCATTACAATGCATTCCATTACAACGCATGCCATTACTACGAATATTTTGAAACTACCTTTACAACGCATTCCATTACAACGCATACTACCTTTACTACGCATACCATTACAACGCATACCATTACAACGCATAAAATTACATTGCAAGTATGGTAAGTATTGGATAGTGTAGGGGTAAAAATTACTATTCTAACTCCAGGGGGGTGCATCAGTAGGGTAAGTGTTGGATAGTGTAGGGGTAAAAATTACTACTCTTACTCCAGGGGGGTGCAACAGTAGGGTAAGTGTTGGATAGTGTAGGGGTAAAAATTACTATTCTAACTCCAGGAGGGTGCAACAGTAGGGTAAGTGTTGGATAGTGTAGGGGTAAAAATTACTATTCTAACTCCAGGGGGGTGCAACAGTAGGGTAAGTGTTGGATAGTGTAGGGGTAAAAATTACTATTCTAACTCTAGGGGGGTGCAACAGTAGGGTAAGTGTTGGATAGTGTAGGGGTAAAAATTACTATTCTAACTCCAGGGGGGTGCAACAGTAGGGTCAGTGTTGGATAGTGTAGGGGTAAAAATTACTATTCTAACTCCAGGGGGGTGCAACAGTAGAGTAAGTGTTGGATGGTAATGTTATACGTTATAATGGTATGCGTTGTAATGACTGCGTTGTAATGACATGCGTTGTAATGGTATGAGTTGTAGTGTCATGCGTTGTAATGGTTGCGTTGTAAAAACATGCGTTGTAATGGATGTTGCGTTGTAAAAGTTTAGTTGTTATGGTAGTTCGTTGTAAAAGTTGCGTTGTAAAGGTTGTTTCAAGGGCACTAGTGAAATTTGAGAACCATATATTGTAGATAATCTCTAGCTCTTGGACATTAATATTAACTATTAAGCCTTTCTATGTAATTGGTGTGGAATCTAGTCAAGAGACAGAAAGTTAGACCCCTTGTTGGTCTACCTTTTCCTTATTTTATTGCTCTGATGCTTTAATTAGTAAAACTGTCAAGCTCAATTAAGGCCCATGTCTCTTGAAAACACTAGAAATTATGTAATTGCATGAGGAAAACCCTCCCTTTGTTTTACTGCAGCCTGTGATATTCCAACGCAGTATTGTCCCTCGGTCAGGGCTCGGATTAGCTGGGGCAAATCCTTTGGGAGACTGTTGGGGATCCCCAGAAGTGTTGAAGATAGCCACAACAAATTGACTGTGGTGTTTATATGATTATTGCTGTGGTGTTTAGATGATTATTGATCAGAGCCTTATTTGTGGCTTCTTCTGGCAGCCGTTTGCCCCTTCACTCTGTAAAATGGAATTGTAATCTTTGGTTTTGCACAGTACCTTCAGATCTGTATGTAGCCCTGCTAGTAACTATTTCAAAAAAACGTTTGTGTTATATCAACTCTTAGGAGTATGAACTATGGCCGGATCTTTAAACATACTTGGGTATGGTTAAGTTCTTCTTTCTGATATTGATTTTCCCTAATTGAGTAATCTACAACATGGTGCCAGGATTGCATCAGTAGGGTTTTTTCGAACCATACAGTTACTTTAGTTTTTGTTTTGTGATTTGAAGTCAGAGGTGTACATGCAGCATGAAGTACGTCATGTGAAGACATGCCACCCAGTTTAGGTAGAGATCTAATTAATTTTAGTATGTTTCACCTGTCCAGGATGTTGTGCTGACCTCTAGAATGATACATTGGTGTGAACAAAATAATTTGGTTGATGTTCTCCCCTTTATAACCACAGGTCTCTGGGCCATGATCAGTAATAACTGGTCTGTCTGGTTCTGATAGCATATTGCTTCTGCCCCAGTTGGAGGCTTTACTTATGGTTTGGGATGTAGCTTCATTTATTTTTTCCAAAGTGAGGTCTAGATGTTTGTCATTTAAATAGCCAATCTGACTTCGGGGATCAGTTTTGAAGTGAATGTTTATATAGTTAGGACTGGCATCCAGATCTGCTGGCAGTCGGTCAAGGGTTTGACAGTTGCGTAATGGTAGTTTGGGTCCAGTGGTATGAAGGACTTCTCCTATGGTCTGTTCAGATGTTATCACCTGTCGGCAATGTCTCAGTTTGCAAATATGTAAGAATACTATTGTGATGGCCTTTGTTCTCCATGGTGTCTACCCTATTAACTTAATTGTCCAAAGGCCAGGAATGTGACCATTCGTGTGCAGAATAATTTATCGATTGGATGGCCATATGAAGGATGACCAAATTGAATAAATAAAAGATTCTTTACTGTTATGGTTATTTAAAACCATAACAATGTTACAAATAACTTACTGAACCCATTATACAAAGTAAAACACATAAAATAATGATCATACTATTGTGTAAATATAGCAAATCCGAGCCATTAATAAATTGACCAGATGACAATGTGACATTGTTAAAAAGGTGGGATCCCCTGGTAAAGTGCAATTATGCTGATGTCACTCTCCCATCTACTTGATACAAGAGTTTATCATGTAGTACTGGGTGAAATGCTTCGGTTGTAACTCACCAACAGATAACATCAGCAATATTTTCACTTCATTGGTACATACTTAAAGTCCAAAACAAAATAGTACTAATGCAAAGACCACCATCTATTTAGTGCGAATCTATGTTAAGAAGTCCCAGCCACGCACAGCTCAGTGTCCTTTTCACCATTCGATTCTCGGAGGTTAGTATTATGAATCGATTTTTCATGTAGAAGGAGATATTTCATCAGCTTGCAGTTAAGTTGGGGGTCTGCAGGATCTAAGCTTTTTAATATCGCATCCCTACATGTATGTATGCCTCGATCTTGGTAGCTCTTTTTCAACAAAGTGATGCATGCTTTTTGTAAGTGGGGGCATATACAAATCAAATATATGACGCCCTCTTTCTTTGAACCACAAATTCTACATGATGTGGAGCACCTCTATTTCCAAGATGGTTGGTCCATCAATGATTGTAATTGGCCAAATTAAATTGCCGTCAACCTTCTTTTTAAATGCACTGAAAATGTAAGGCTGGCTTCAGACTGTCATAGCGTTTGAGCACTATCCAGGCACGCGAAAAGGCACGCGAAAAGCAGCTGAGACTATTTTTGTCTGCCACATCTGAGTGCACATTCCTTGCTTTATTTAACACTTGCTTGAAACTTAAGAAGGGCAAATTCTTATTCCAAAGCTCGGCTATGTTTGTTAGGTTAATGCAAAAAAATAGAAAGATTCGAAAAAAAACTGCCAGGGGAATGATGTGTAGGATACAGCGACATTTCACTATGATCGTTCAGTAGGGAAAACATTTTTTTCCTAGAGACCCCTCACCCACCAAAGTTGCCCATTGGCAGCATGCTTCACCATTAGGGTTCATCACAATCCTCTACGGATTGAGGTGTTCTACGACTTAGCGGCTACGCAGGAGCACTTATCAATATAGTTAAATGATGAAGGTAGTGAGGTGGGAGGGATTGGAAAGTTCAGTTAAAAATACCTGACTAGTAGGGCAATTCTTCTATTTCCGCCCCTCAAATCAGGGGGTGTGACTGACGGTGTGGGATATAATGAGTCAGTTGTCTTCAGAAATGATCAGTCAACATGTTTCGAGACTTTCCCTTTTTGGCTCTTCTTCAGGACCTATAGAGAATCTAATCCCAATGGTACCACTCTTCAGGCTCCCCTAATGAGGAAACACTGGAAACATGCTATGTGCATGCCCCTAATATACATACGGGAACTATGGAGTCGTTTCATATCTGAAACGGAAAGAAGAAGAACATTTTAAAACATCGGCTTGAACCCACATGCTGTCAAAGGACATACATACTTCTTTAAATCAGAGCGAGGGAAAAGGAAGGAATTGTGATCCACACGGCTTCCTTATTCTTGTATCCAAAAATCAATTAGGGGGTGGATCACTCGTCCTGCGTAACTAGGGTATCATTTTTGTGCTCTGTAGCAATAAAAACCCTCATTCATGTATGGAGGTCTGTGGTGTCGGTATATCTTGGTTCTCTGCCTTACCCCTTAGGGACATGACAGCATCGTCATCGGGTTAGTGGTCATGCTTCCTCCACTCGGAGGTAACCTCTGGTTAAAGCAGTAGTGATCAGTGATTTTGCGGGGGCGGGGTTTGTAGTTCTCACAAAGAGGGATTTCTATAAAAAACTCATATATCCAGATTCACAAATAGCTTTATTATATCTGGCCTCAGAGTTAGTGTTAAAATCTGTTCCGTGAGTAGGGAGATGTATTAGGAATCACCCGCACTTGTGAATGTCCGTAAAAAGGTCGACATGTTCCAGCCCTAATGGTTGCCCATATGGGTCAGGTGGGTTTTCTTCAGGACATAATGTGTAAAGAAAAGAGGGGGGATGTGCTTGAGATCAGTGTTTCTCTGTGGTTCAAGACCAATAGGGTCTTACATTCTCACTAGGATCACGGTATTCTAACCTGATTCCTTAATTGTACCTGTAAGATAAAAGAAAAAAAAGAAGAAAGGGAAAGGGAGGGTGCGGGTGGGGGAAAAAACACAATTGTGTGATCTCACTTAGAACAAACATGATCGACATATAAGAAACTACAAAATGGCAATTCTTTCGATTCAAGACAATGTCCTACTACAGATTTACTGGCAAATTTTGCTCTTTGTTCTAGCAGGGGTAAAGTGCACATAACTCTAAATGTGAACACAACAGATATGGCAAAAATTGGGGGTAAGCCCAGGGAAATATAGTCATATCCTACACTACCTAATTGGATTGTTGAACTGATTAAAGAAGGTGTCCTTCAGGATAAAACAGATGGACAGCCAGTGCAATTGCCTATTGAAAGGGTTCATAGAATCCATCCAGGCCCAATTAAATCAGGAAGTAGACATTGTTTATTTTCAAGTCATTTTTGTGAAGGAGAGATATGATAAAAATTAAACACAGAGAGGTATTGTTTGGATGAAAAAGTCCTCTGATTGGTGATGGACGCGTACCCCTGCTCTGAGTGGCCAACTGTACTGTTGTCTGGATCCATAATGCTGGTTTTTGTTGTCATAGGCAAACACGAATCATGCATGTGTGCTGTGACGTAGGCCAGTCTCGCTATTGCAGCCTTGTTGGACTGGGAGGGACACCCAAAGTACTACCCTCATAGTGGTGGAAGGCTACTGTATTAACAAGGAATTATCGAATAAAGGGGTTTGGCCCAAAACCTGTCAGGAAGGACCTATTAAACTTTATATACACAAACTCCTGACCGTTCATTTAATACTGATGTTTAATGATTAAGCAGAGTGAGACGAGTGTCTAATTTGATTTGTCTTTAGTCATTTATTTACCTTTTCTTTATGTCATTTTTGGCTCATTCAGACTGTAGTGTAGTTCCTATATTCCCAATAGGCTCTGCGCATTGGAATAATATAAACAGCAGTGTAGACGTAGGACTGAGGTCGACTAGGTCTCTACTGACTATATTAGACTTAATTAGTTTTGCCAGCTAGCTCAGAGGTCACTAGCAACTTTCTCGAATAAACAAGGAGGAGTTTAACTTCCCTGGATAGACAAGAAGGGATTAGCTTCTGACAACCATAAAACATGAGAACTTTGCTCCCTTAGAATAAGAGTGTATCTCTAGAGTCGTGTGAAAACAATAGACAGCTATTTTACTCAGTCAATTGTGCATACTTAGTTTCACCAGAGTGCAGAGAATAGAGAGACGGGCGTTTTCAATAAAAGGTGTTATTTATTGAGCAGTCTTCTTTCTCATGCAAGAGAAATGAATTGCCATAATTGCAATACTTATCATAAAGTAAAGTGCGTACAGTAAAAGGAGTATTATGAAATAATACTGTAAAAGCATTGATATGGTTTCTTAGCCATATGATACTTTAAAATGGATAAAATATATACTTACATATATACATTGACTAACGTACTCAACTGGTGCTTCTAAATATGCCTACCCCGGTGTACCTGACCTAAGCCTAATACGTGGGAAGGAGTAAGTAAGTAGCAGTTTAAGTTAAGTTGGTTTTGCCAAGAATCTGAGTCAAGAATTCTCTTTAAGGGTTTAGTCAGCTCTGTACCTGGGTAATAGAAAGCAGGAGGTCTGGTATCTCTCTCTCAGGACTCGATATCCCGGCAACCCGCAAGGGCGGCTGGAAAACACCGGAGCTGGATTTTCTCGGCTGGAGAAAAAGACAGCGTCTTTCTCAGTGCGTCAAAAGGGAGGGGCGGCGTCCGTGGGCTCTCGGGCAAGTAGATAGCCGCTCTGCTCCAAACCACCGTGTGTTTGCTTAAGGCAACGTTGGTATATTTATACCTGAAAGGTGCCGGGTTTGACCTAAGGTTGGACATAAGACGTCAAAAAAGATGTCACTAAGAACGGGCCGTTCTTTCAGTGCTCGCAGGAGTTCTAGGACAAATCAAAACAGAAGCATGGGGATTTCCCAGGTTGCTGAAGGTTTGCTTTGTTTAAAGAACTCGTTGTACTCTCTAGGAGTCTGGGGAAGTAGCCTTGCTTAATTTGGACTGCATGGGCTATGACTAAATATGGATATGAATCTTATGCCTTTACAAGGATATTATTTATTATAACCACATAAGGGCATAAATCAGGAATATCGAATTAGGGCCCTAGATAGAAATACAACACCCACTCCACGATCTAATGTCCCTCATTACTAAAACTAAGCAATAGTAAACATATAATCATGCATGTGTTTTCCAACCTACCCCAAAATACATAATTCACATTTGAAATGGTATATGGTAAATACACGAAAATGAGTATTGGTACTGTACGCTTTTCAAGCAGTGGTATCATTCAGTTAAAAATGCATATATATATCAGCTGAATGAATTGCGAAAATTACACATGAAATGGCTCTGAATACAGAAGAGAAGGTCGAGACCATTCCAACACATATTTATACAAATGCTGTACATGTGCTAGAGGCTGAGGTAAAATATTGTCTCTAGAGCTCCTAAAATAGAAGCTCTGTTCTCTAAGAATAGTTCTACTTTAAGCAGAGTACTCTGTGCCAGAAGAAGGTAAATATTTTGGAAGGGGAAAATATAGTTCCAAAGGTTTTCAGTAGATTTTTTTTTATCAAAGCTGAAGGCCGAATTCAGAGTTCAGGGAACGCTGTGTGCTCGTTGCTTTAAAAGTTATTCCCGTTGTTCAGGGGAGAACATCTTTTCAGAGAGACTCGTAAAAAATTGGTCTACGACATCAGGTGAAAGTTCGACCAAGTTTGAAAATGCTGTAACAGTGCATGTGTGAGAATGATTGCCATCATCGATGTCAGGATCAGCAATGCTCACAGAAGGTTGTACCTGTGTGATGCTGCTCTCATCTCATACTCCACTGCCACATACTCGTAGTGGTGAAGTCTCAACGAATGCCGTCATCAGAATAGGTAGCCGCTGGGGACAACACGATGCGTGAGCCGTTACAGGACCTAGCAAGGTATCTGTATCCATTGGTACTGCTGATGGTAGTGTAAGACAGATGTCCAACACGCATTCTTCTCCGCATAGCATACATCGAAGCACAGGTAAGATGCAATTTTGCCAGATTGGTCTGAATGAAAGAAACCAGATCATATTCAGATCTCTTAGCTGGGCTAATCCGAGGACTGTAGTTATGCGGTCCCGGTAGCGTATTGCTAGGATCGTTTCTTCCATCGTTGCTGGAGTCTTGTCTGCGGCTTGGCTTGCCATATCGGAGCAGTAGAATCAAAAATAAAATTCCTGCTACGAGTCCTAATAGTAGAGGTAGGCCGCCAAAGACAGAATGGACAAAATTGGGGAAGATGCCCAGAACTGTTTCAAATGGTGTTAACAGTTCCGAAAAAATTGTCTTAAATACATGTGCGATGCCACTGGTATCTGACATGTTTAGGATTTGGCTCAACATTTCTACGAAATGCAATGGGCAATTTGTTGATAATAAGGAATGTATCTCTGCCGTTGTCCTTGCAACTTGCAGATCATACGTTTCTTTAGACGAGGTCAAAGGCACAGTTGTCTGTAAAAGAATGGATTTCATTCTGCTTAAAGTATCAATTCGAATAGAAGAGATATTCAAATAAGGCCATATCGCCGCCTCCATGTCTGGAGTGCTGTTTGGATACAATACTTGCATACAGCAAGTGACCATGGAACTAACGCTGACGAGATAGGCTTTTCCTGGCACCATGCCACAACAGCTGTGGTCATTTATTAGAACATAGCTGCCATTGGAAAGCTGTCTGAAAAATGGCTCTATCTGTTTTGCAGGAGTGCCATGCAGGTGACATGAAAGGTTATTCGAAGACCCTTCGTAAGCCCCATGCAGGTTAATACCTTTACACAGAAGTGTACCACTTAGTGATTTTTTACAATTGTTACCACTAAGAAATATCTCCTTTTTCTTTTCATTATAACATTTGTGTGTATAAGGTAATTTCCATGTTGACTTGATGTAGCCTTTACCCAACCTTTCATACTGGCCCGCTGGAATATACTCTTGGCAATATTTAAACTGGAAAGTTGTTATCGAAATTGTAATTATTCCGTGTATTATCCATTCAATGACAAGTCTTTCTGACATTGTCAATGGTAATCTCTCAAGTTTTTCAATGTTCAGAATCGTATAGTCTGCTCCTTTTTGTGCCAAACTGATTTGTTTATCAGTAAGGTTAAAGATAGAGAATAATGACGTTGTGTTGATTAAACGCCATGGCACGTAGCCTGAACGAAGATTTTGCAATGTCCAGCCAAGCTGTACAATAGAACGTAATTGGGACTGACCATGTTGTAACATTAGTAGGTCCTGCACTATTATATCAATAGCAGATGATACGATACTGTCCAGTGAATATATTCTGGAGGACACAGTCGTTAACCCATTGTCCACAACAGAAAGTGATTTTTCCTAATTAATACGATCAATTTCTCGTATTTGTTCTGCTGTTTCAATTTGCATTACTTTCCAAGCTTCGTTGTACGCAGCGTATATACCGGCCGCTATGAAATGTTTTTGACGCTGTTTGCGTGGTCCCAATATGAAATCACGCAAGTCAGCACCGTCTTTAAGTAAAGTCAAGTGTTGCTTAATTTCAGCCAGTGTGGATTTCCGTAGCCATTCGAGGCATAGTTTCCCTACACTGTATGTTGTAACTATCCCTGGATGTTGTCTCTGGGAGTATCTAGGGTCTGGCCTGGTCATTTTGAACCCCTGTATTTTGTTTAGGAATCTATCTTGACAGTTATTTGTGTCTGTGGGCAAGATCAACCATTTTTTCCAATCAGGATGTGTTCTGTTTTGGTGTAAAATATGGGATACGTCTATCTCCACATCAGTAGTGCTATTACTATCAAGTATAGGCTTCGGAATAGACGGTTTGTTTAAGTCTTTGATCTTGGCTTGGCCAAGACAGGATGTCTGTTGAATGGTGTCATTCAAGAATATTAATTGTTCTGGGATCATGCAGGCTCTAAATAATGCTTCTAAACCTTGGACCTGCCATTCTTTTGTACCCCAGATGGTTTTTGTTTCAATGTTGTTTTTCCAGAATTCAAAACCAAATGTAGTCATTTTTTCATAAAATGTTTCAGAATAAATCAATTTAGTATTTATCAACATTGTTTTCATTCCTGTCTTATTTAACATTTTAAAATAAAACGTTTCTGCATCACTTGTGTTAAACCCCGAGAAGTACGGGAATTTCTCATAAAATGTTTTCGAGCTGCTTTTAGGTAGCGTTGCACAATGTTCCCATTGGTTATAATTAAAAACATTTCTAGGTTGAGCATATTTATGCAAATAGTGATGACCAAAGTGATTATAACAGTACATTTCTTCATAATTTGATGAACCCTGTAAGTAATCATGTTCTGTAAATTTTGCTGACATTACTAAATCTGACATCATATTATTAATATTTTCAAAGTCCCAATCATCAGAGAAAGTACTTGGTTTTACAAAGTCACTTAATGAAACCTAGAACTGATGTAGATATTTCAAGAGCTCAATCGGGCCAAAAATGTCAAATTCAGTTCTGTCCCACGCTACCCCACCGGGTATTGGATTGGCTGTGACGTTCACTGATGATAGTTCTCTTTTCTCGATGTGAGATGACCTGTGAGGCTTTAGGACCAAGTTGATGTTCTGACTTGCTGTGTCCATTGTACTGTATTTTCCTTCAATGAATTTTCCCAAACAAAGAACCATGATGAGCCAAAGCAGGAGGAAAAGTACACCTAACACAACCCAAAATTCAATCCATGGAGAAATCAGATAGGTTTCTTTGAATTGATGAAAGAGTTCAGTGACTTTTTCTTTGAAAGTTTTTGTTGCTGGTGTTTCTTCAGGCTCGTTTGGATCTTCAGAAAAGTCATCGAAATTGATGAAGTAGCCAGATGCAGTTCTGTCAATTGTTGGAATTACTTCCGAATTTTCATTTGCTTTTGGATTTTTCTTTGTTTCATTAGCATAGTCCGAGGCTACATCGTTGTAGACTGGTGTTTCTTGACGAACTGTTGCAAATTTGGTTTCAAGAGGCACAAGTTCCATGGCTGTGTTGCATAGTCCTTTTTTATTCACTGCAGGTTTATCAAATGTGATTAGTCTCTCTGTTTGATCCTCTTGGATTGTAGCAAATGTTGGTACTCGGCTATTTCTTGGGAGTCCACTGGGCCTACTACTTATTATTGGCCACATGATTGTGGTTTTACCAGGTCGATGGATACAACTCGGTTCTCCTTTTTACCAGCAAGGGGCGGTAGTAAAACTGATCTTGTTCTGCTGACAGCTAAGACAGGTATTGCTTTTCTGTAAGAAGGCCCAAAATCCTTCTTTACGGCGATCTTCTCTCTGACTAGATCCCCAATCTTTGGAATCCAGACAGGTCTTGCTGGGACAGGTGGTTTTTCTTCAGTGGCTGTTGGCTGTTGCTTTAATTTCATGTTACTCAGGTTGCGTCTTGTTTCATTTAAGTCCTGTAAAACAGCCAAACGGTCTTTGATATCAAAGGATTTTTCTTCTACCACTGAAGTGTGACTATCAAGATCCTGAATGTGCATTCTAGTACCGAACAATAGTTCGTATGGACTGAGACCTTTCAGAGAATTTCTTGGCAGATTATTAAGACTACGTTGGACACTTGTTAAATGTTGGACCCACCCATCACCCGAACCTAATCCCCTCGCCGTTATAGATTGCTTTATGTCTCGGTTTTTCTTTCCACTACCGCATTTCCCTCAGGATGGAAGGGACAAGAGTACCGCAACGCAATGCCCATGCTGGCCATGGCCTCCTTGTAAGCCCTAGAGCTAAACGCAGGACCCTGGTCAGAATGTAGCATGCCAATTGTGTATGTGCCGATAAAGACTCGCAAATCTTTTATAACCGTTCCGGCGTCAGCCGAGCGCTGGGGCCACATCCAAATGAATCTCGTGCAGGAATCCACTGCGACCATGATATATTTATAGTTGCCATCCCCTTGTAAGGGACCACAGTGGTCCAGGTAAACACACGCTAATGGTTTATCTGAGATTAGAAGGGGCGTCTGTGCTGGTCGTTTCACTGTTGATACTTTCATTCTTTGGCATATTTCGCATTCTAGAACTTAGTTCCTAGTTTGTTTTCTCATGCGCGGCCACCAATATCTCTGTTTTAATAACGATATTGTGGCGTAAACACCAGCATGTGCAGAAGCTAGCCCTTCGTGTGCCACTATAATTAGTCCTAACCTGTGTTCCATGTTTGGAATTGCCCTATCCCTCACTCCAGGGATTCGAGCAAAAGGAACATTATTCGCATCAGTTATGTATGAGTACTTTACTGGAAAGCCTTTTGGGAGTGATTTTCTATCGTCTTTTACTGAAGCACTGACAGCTTGCATTACATCGCTGTCTATTTTTGTTTTTGACCGGGTGATAGCAGCTACGGAAGCCGTTTGCACAGCTGCCTTCGCGGCTTCATCAGCCAATGAATTCCCCGCAACGTGAACGCCATCACGTTGATGACTCAGTGTATATATCACGTGAGTCTTTTGTAGTTCTTTCTGTAAAAGAACTACTTGTTCCCAAAGCATTTTATGCTTGATTGTGCCACCTTTTGCATCTTTGAAGCCGTTTAGAACCCCGTTCTGCAAGTATTCATTATAAGACTGTACGCAGTAATATGAATCGCACACTATTAGTGTGGGGAATTCGCGATCAGTATTTTCAAGCGCCATCTTAAATGCTAGTAGTTCAGCTCGCTGAGCTGTACAATCTCCTAGAGATTGGGTTTTAGTGACCAGTGGTCTAAATTTTCCTTTGTGCCAACGACCTTTAACAATTGCGCACGCAGCACTGTAAGCTTGCTTACCCCAAACTGCGGGTTGTGCTGATCCGTCTGTATATATTATAGAGCCGTAATGTTCTAGAGGCAGGATTTCGGTCGGCAGAGGACATTCATATTCATATTGGAGAAATTCTTGTGTTTTTACATTAGGATCAAATTCGTATACTATGTCTGTTGCAGCAAGATAATTAACCCATTGTATCTATCTTGGATGTAGTGCTTTAGCATTTGGAATGCTTGCTTTTGTTACTGCTTCTAGGGCAGGTACTGGTGTTACGATTATTATTCGTTTACCTTGTGCTAGGGCTCTTTCTTTTGCTACAACAGTCTGAACCGCAGTTAGAATTTTTTCAGTAGACTGAATTTCATTTCAGCTTGTGTGTACAAGTGTGATTTGTAAGCTATTGGTACCGTTTCTCCCTCATTACAGGTCAGGTACGTGAATCCGCATCTTCCTGGGATGACTCGGATTACAAGGTTGCGTATGTTTTTGCGTGTTTGCAATTTTGTTTTAGCTAACATGTCTGTTTGCAATGATCTTAAAATTTCTGTGTGTTTCTGAGTCCAATTTATTGGTTTAAAATCAGGTTTTATTAATTCATAGAGAGGTTTAACCCTCTCTGCATAATTTAGAATGTATGTTCTTCCTAAATTCAGGAAACCTAGTATTGATTGTAAGTTCTTCTGCGTTTTAGGTGCTTGGAGTACAGCACACTTCTCTAAGAAGTTGTCTGCTAGGTTTTTGCCTTCACTTGATAATTCATATCCTAAAAATAGGACAGTTAGATGGGCAATTTGTGACTTTTTAAAATTGAATTTGTAACCCTCAGCTGCGAAACCAAGTATTATGGTGTTTTCAAGTGAGTATCCAGGTCATCATCTGTGAGATAGATGTCATTGACATAAGATAATGCTTCATCATCTTATATCTGTAGTAACTCTGTTACTCTTGCTGAGAATAATCCTGGGCTACTCTTGAATCCCTGTGGGAGTCGACAGAAGTTTTTTTGTGACCCCATTATTGAGAACGCGGTCAAATACCTGCTCTCAGGTGCAATATTTTGACAAAAGAATCCATTAGAGATGTCTAATGTCGTTTTGTATTTTTGTGCACAATGTTATTCATTAGTGCTGCACTGTGTGAGTTTTGTACTGCAAATTTTTTGCAACATGAGTTAAGGTGTCTGTAGTCCAAAACTAGACGATATGAATCGTCTGGTTTGGAGACAGGAAACAAAGGATTGTTCATTTGTGAGGTGCATGTTTCAATCACCCCCTGGTATTCAAGTTGATCTAAGATCTCCCTGACTTATTTTTTAGCTTCTTGTTTAATTGGGTACTGCCTTTGTGCAGTGGGTTGACATTTTAATTGGATTTTGTGAGGAGGAGAGTCCTCATCCCATCCTACATGATTTTTATATAATGCAGGAGCTTGGGCCACTGCCCATTTTCTTGCAAGTGTATATTTTTTATGAATTGGAATATGATTTGAGAAGGCAGGCATAATCATTTCTTCGCCATGAGGGCACTCCCTGACAAACTCTAGTGGCCAGTCTTTCTCAGCTAACAGGATGTCATAGCCTTTCGAAAGGTTATCCCTAAAGAGACCCCTTACTTTCCTAGTCTTGTCCCCCTCTATACACAGTGTTATTTCGTATATTTTATGAGGGTTGCTAACTCTGGTATCTGCAGTTTCCACCTGAATGTATTCATTCGTGTCCACTGTCTCCAGAAGATTTATCAGGATCTTGCGAGCTATGGTCACTTCTGCTGCGCTGTCTAGCATTGTCTGGGCCCACTCTCCATTTTCAGTTGTGTCCTCAGTATCCTCGGCATGTTTAATTATTTTAATACTGGCTACCTTCTTTCTTGGAAATTGTAATTTTTTACTTTGATGAGCAGGTTCCTTGTCTTTGGAGTTGACATGCTCTTCCCTGTGTTCTGACCGTCCTCTTCTTTCCGATTTCTGCGAGGAAGTCTGAAAAGATCGAGAGGGACGTGTATCAATATCTTGATGTCTATCAGGTTTTTTCAGATTATCCCTATTTCTAAGGTTGTATCTTTTCTCAGAGGGCTCCCTCTGGGGAGACTTGTTTCCTCGGTCTGGAGATCTTTCTCTCCGTTGAGGAGACCTTCCTCTGGACTGGAATCGTTTCTCTTTGGGAGTGGATTGTTTATTTCCATCCCAACTCTTTTTTGGAGTGTTTAGATTATTTTTAATAAAAAAAAATTCAGGATTTTCAGTTAGTTGGAGTTTTACTGGTTTCCCACCCAAACTATCTCTACCTAGTTCTTCATAGGATTTCTCTATGATTCTGGAAAGTTCAAAAGGTTGTTCTGCTATATCTGTTTCTTTCAATTTCTGGAGATAAGTTATATCGTCCATTGCCAATTGAACTAACTCTCTATATGTCTTTGTTAATTCTTTTATTTTAACTAAGAGTTCTTCGCTTGACATTTTTTCAATGTCTGGATGTGGTGTGTAGCTGGCTAGAACCGGCCACGTTGCTCCTGGTCTACCTAGTGGACCGAGTCTGGTGATGTGATTTTTATGTTTTAGGGCGCCTTTAAACCAGAGCAGGTGCTCTTGGTAATTTAATGGGATTTCAACCTCTTTGAAATGAGTGTATTCCTCTGGAGGTTCCTCTATTTTGTAATAGTGGAATTCTTTTGTTACAGCGTTTGCTGCTGGAAAGTGTATCCATGAATAGAATACCTCTGTCTGCCGATATTCATGGGCCTCTACCACGAATATGACTGTACCACCTCGTGATGATAGTCCATTTTCTATAAGTTTAATAGTTATAGTTCTTCTTATGTTTGCCGGAATGTAAATAGCATTCGGGTCATTCTGTTGGATATTCGTGTCATCCAACAACTGTTGAGACGCTGGAGTGGTGTGGCTCACTGGTTAGAGGCGGCAGACCCGTAAGCAGAGAACGGCCCGGGACCAGGGTTCAATTCCCGACGCGGCAGGGTTGTGGACCAGCGTCAAAACAGACTCGATAATTCTCACCTCGGTGCCTATTCTAACCAGGGAACACACTCGGCAACTCTGGACATTAAGCTTGCCTCATCTCTACAACAGCCCCCCACAGACGCCGGGGATGCCTGGTTTCACCTTGGAGATACCCAGAAAGGGACCTTCTCACAGGGAAAACCAGGACGGGTTCCCCAGCGGTCTTCAGCGCCAGGATACTCCATGGAGTCACAGTGCGCTTTACAAGTACACCCACATTTACATTTACGCTGTAGCATCTCTTTCTTCGTCTCCGTCAGGCATTTTACTGACAGAAATGTTTTTGTTGCAGATCAAGTTTCAAGGAAACAAAGATTAGGTGCACAATATTTTGGAACACTGTATCTTTCAACATTGACTAAACCAAAAACTATACATAGGAATCTCGTCCTACTAAGTTCCGGCGGATTTTAACCTTTTACCCACTCTAGACGTCTATGGAGTATTTACGGGAAAAAGCGTTCTGTGTGAAAAAGCATGACTGAGTTACTCTAGTGTCTTGCGTTAGATTATCGCCTTACCAAACGTTGGGCGCCATGTAGTGTAGTTCCTATATTCCCAATAGGATCTGCGCATTGGAATAATATAAACAGCAGTGTAGACGTAGGACTGACTATATTAGACTTAATTAGTTTTGCCAGCTAGCTCAGAGGTCACTAGAAACTTTCTCGAATAAACAAGGAGGAGTTTAACTTCCCTGGATGGACAAGAAGGGATTAGCTTCTGACAACCATAAAACATGACAACTTTGCTCCCTCAGAATAAGAGTGTATCTCTAGAGTTGTGTAAAAACAATAGCTATTTTACTCAGTCAATCGTGCATACTTAGTTTCACCAGAGTGCAGAGAATAGAGAGACGGGCGTTTTCAATAAAAGGTGTTATTTATTGAGCAGTCTTCTTTCTCATGCAAGAGAAATGAATTGCCATAATTGCAATACTTATCATAAAGTAAAGTGCGTACAGTAAAAGGAGTATTATGAAATAATACTGTAAGAGCATTGATATGGTTTCTTAGCCATATGATACTTTAAAATGGATAAAATATATACTTACATATATACATTGACTAACGTACTCAACTGGTGCTTCTAAATACGCCTACCCCGGTGTACCTGACCTAAGCCTAATACGTGGGAAGGAGTAAGTAAGTAGCAGTTTAAGTTAAGTTGGTTTTGCCAAGAATCTGAGTCAAGAATTCTCTTTAAGGGTTTAGTCAGCTCTGTACCTGGGTAATAGAAAGCAGGAGGTCTGGTATCTCTCTCTCAGGACTCGATATCCCGGCAACCCGCAAGGGCGGCTGGAAAACACCGGAGCTGGATTTTCTCGGCTGGAGAAAAAGACAGCGTCTTTCTCAGTGCGTCAAAAGGGAGGGGCGGCGTCCGTGGGCTCTCGGGCAAGTAGATAGCCGCTCTGCTCCAAACCACCGTGTGTTTGCTTAAGGCAACGTTGGTATATTTATACCTGAAAGGTGCCGCGTTTGACGTAAGGTTGGACATAAGACATCTGTGGAAAAGTAAATTTTGCCATGTTCTGTGTCCCTACGTGTTCCCCATCTTATGTTATGTGTGCATGATTAATATGCATATGTATTCCCCATGTTTGATTAAAGACGCAATTACAGTTGTGTCCATCCCTAGTATGCCAGTTCCCAGTTCTCGTGAATACTACGAATATCAGGCCTATGTAAAGTTACGTTGCCACGTTTCTCAGTGTGCATGTTATTTCATTGAAAAGTCCCCGTTTCTAGGCCTCAAAAGGGCCCGGACACCAGATTCAGCTCCTGTCTCCTGAGCCCTCGCTGAGGAGCGATACAGCCCCCACCTGTATCCTCGACCCTTCACTTACTTCCTGCCTCACAGTGCCCGGTTAAGCCTGGCTCTGCCTACGAGTCTACCAAGAGTATGTTATGATTCTAGTTATCAGTCCAGCTCTCCTTCTCTGCATTCCTAAGCTACTGAATCGCATCAATAGTTTCCGTCATCGTCTAGCCCTTACGTCTCCATGTAAGAGAAATACTGTATTTATGGTCATTTTATATTCTTCATCACGCACTACATGTAGAATAATGCATGCACCAGTCTTAGAGTCTGTTAGCCTTTACCCCGATAACTTTTGGATTCTATCAACATGTTCTCTAAACATCAGATACTAGATATTGTTTAGGCACATGTCGCCCTGACTCTCCAGACTCCAGTCTCTGCTCCTAGCACAGAGTTCATAGCCCCAGCTTCTCCTAGTAACATGTCATTGTCAGTTTGCGCGCACCATTAGGTTAGAGGTCCCGGCTCCTTAGGTAGCCCCCTCCATGTTTCCGCCCCATTTATGACATATTCTGTTACGTTTACCTCACATGTCTATGTATACGCCTCCTGTTACACCCACTTTCACCCTTATCTTTCGCGACTGCTATTGACCACACCCACTGCTCCGCCTATTGTATGTATTGTAATGCAACTGTTTTAGTATATATGCTTGTGTACTGTTATTAAAGTTAGCGCGCTCATCCCAGATCCAGCCCCGGCAGCTGCCGGGCTCTGCCATCCTATTCCTGTGCAGGTTGTCCTGTTCCTGTCCTTTATGCTGTATTAAACCTGCAAACTCCTACTACCTCGAATCTTGACTCTTATTTATTGAGCTATCTGTTATTGCTATGTCCAGTCAAACCTAGATCCGGTATTATTTATTTATATACCACATAATGGCGCCCGAATAGGGACTTGCCCTTTCCCCACGCGCCGGTGAAGCCACGTATGCCCCCTGACCCTCTGCAGCCGTGACGGAACCATACCGGCCACGTGCAGATATTTCTGCTTCAAGTATCCCTCAGGCCCACGGAGGAGACGGAGGTTGCGGTCCAGCATCCAGACGAGGCGGTGGAGGAACGCGGCGAGTCCCGACCAGAGCCCAAGCCGAGAGTCCAAGGTCCGAGGTATCCGGAGGCCCACCCGTAACATAAGTCCGAAGTTCGTCCGTCCGGCGTCGAAGCAGTCCAGTCCAGTCCGAGGCCTTCCGTTCTTGCTGCCCGGTGAGTACCGTTGCTGGGGTAGTATCTAGACAGGGTCAATCTAATTGACTCTGGTCCGTGGGTTTGGTGGTACACAGACCCAAAACGAAGTGTCCACTCCGGTGGATGCGGGTCCTGACGTGTCTCTTTATGAGACCGGTAAGTTTCGTACTGTTTCAGCAGTGCATCTAGTTTCTGTTCTAGTCAGTTCTGTTCTCGAGAAGATTCATGTATTCTGTTTTCCGTATTTCAGGTAGTGTTCTGTTCGAACTGTTATTTTAAATGTTCTTCATGTATTTTAATGTCGTGGTATGAAAGTGGTGTAATTATCGTGTTCATTGTGTATTGTAATTGTGTCTAGATTACAGTCCAGTCATGCCGTTGTTTTCCAAACTACGTCAGTTAAGAACTAGAAAAGGTCTGTTAGAAGAAGCAGTTCCTGTCCCGCCTAGGGACAGTCCAGGTCATTTTATGTATCAGAAGCATGGCATAAGTGCCATATTATATCTAGATTTATGGGTAGAGTATACCAAACAGTTAGAAGAAAAGTATAGATGGCCCGTATCAGGTACGTGGGATGCCGAGTGCATCATGCGAGTAGAAGAAGCATTATGGAAAAAGAAAGCCAGACAGTCACAGAAAGATGCCATCGAGTTATGGCGCAAAGAATCTCATAAAAGAACCGAAAAAGAAATCAGAAAGTCAGAATTAAGTAGAGAATCCTTAGTACGAGCCCAAGAAAGGGAATTAATCGAGATAGGTGAACGAGTTAAAACCGAACAGTCAGACAGACAGAGGAATGCCCTCATTAAGGGTATGTATCCTCTTCTTGCCGAGGGCTTGCCAAAAGCGACCCCGGAGGCATCCAGTAATTTTCCGCCACCCTTAGTTCCGATCAAGCTACGTCACAAACCGACCGCAGCTGATATTTTTCTCTCGTCCTATTTGGACGACACAGTCCCAGAATATGCAAATCCTGTTCCGCCAGCTCCTGTAAATAATGTAAATCCTGCTCCTCCAGTCACCGGAGTACCTGCTACGGTACCCCCGGTCCAGCCCACATTACAATTTCCCACCGCGCCAGCACGAAGAGTATCAGTCGACGATCCAGTCAACGTGTAACATTAGTCGAGTTACATGAATGTGCGTTACAGCGTACGCCCAAATATAAGTCCGTTGCAGATATCAGACGAGCTCTTACTGAATGCCGCTAGGATCCAGTTGCAGGTGATGATAGCACAGTTATATATTCCATCCGTGTAAGACGGGTGACCGGGTATTTGGACACCCTACCGAATATGAAAGAAGATCTAGACAGAATATATTGTTTCATCCGTACAGGGGATGATCCAGAAAGTATTGGCGAAGCCATGTCCCAAAGGAAAGCTGAGATCCAGCTCATGATATTAAAGTTTCTGATTAATTGTTTAATAAGGGAACAAGATTATCCGACCAAAGATCCGGCCGAAATGAGAATCCTGACAAGGTGGAGTGATAATATAGCCGAGGGTAAACACAGAACTATCAGTAGTATAGAGAGTATGTACAAGAGAATTCGTAAGGAAATAATAAAGTTACACGAACAACGTAAAGCAGCACAAGTAAGCGAGAAAGAGAATGACTCTTCTACTGAAGAGGTAGACGACGAGAATCCCGCCAGAATAGCGTATGTAGGAAAATCTAGATTTCCAGACCGCCATTTACGCCTAGAACACAAGTCAGTTTTTCATCACCCAGCACCAGAACAAGGTTCTCTAGAACAAATATTTCAAGCTACCGATCATATTCTGAAATCACGAATCGGTTATAGTAAGTTAAATACCATGCATGAACAAGAACTAGCCCGATCAGCAGTCCGATGGATTACTGATTCTACCACTTTTCCAGACGAAATAGTGGCACAAATGTTTCTGAAACTGCCCCCAGCCGAGCAACGACTGGTGGGTATGTATATGATCCAGCACCTCATTACTCTGTATGAGGGTCAACATTCTGATCCAGGTCCGTTACACGATGTCCTGAACGAGTTACTCCAGTATAGATGGAAAGGTCTAGGTACCGATTTAATTAGTGTCATTCTAGAACAGCGCCACAAATATAGTGCGTTCTTGAACCCTCATTTTGTTCATGTCTCACCCCCAGAAAGTAAACCGTTTTACATAGACAGACAGAATCCGTTACGAGAAGTACACCCAGTCAGGACAGCAGATGGTGAAATGCAAAGAGTATTTGTTTACACCCCGATTACAAAGATGGAACTCTTAGAAATGAAGAAATTAATTCCTTGTCATGACAAAGATCCAGCAGGGTTCCACCGAGAATTAAAAGACATGCTCCGTATGGGAGAATACACGTATCCAGATATTATTAAAATGCTAAAGGTCCTGTTGCCCGCAGGGGTATACGAGAAACTCAAGGAAAAGGAATGGGAGGTGGGAGAGAAAAAGATCGATTGGGCAGTTCTAGAAGCTGAAGATAAGATACGAGTACCAGGTACCGGTCTTGGAGAGAAATGTAAAGAATTACCTGAATTATTAATACAAGTTTTGCCCAGATTATTAGCCACTAAAAAGGAAGACTGGGATGCAATCTCAGCCTGTAAACAGAAACAAGACGAAGACACTAGTGATTTTTATTCTAGATTTGAGAAATGCTTTATTATAAACAGTGGCTTGAAGACGAGTAGCGAGTCATACCCTCATCTTTTTGTTACTAAATTAGTCGAGAATTCAAGTCCACAAGTTAAGAATCGAGTTTTGAAAGTCGAAAGTACATGGCAAGCTAGTACCCCGTCCCAGATGTTACAGATGCTCCAATATCACCAGAATAGAATCAGAGAAGAGCAAGATCATGAAAGGAAACGTATGAAAGACACGAAAATGAAAGTACTAGTTGCACAATCTGTTCCACAAGACAGTCAGAAGAGGGGTCCGAATCAAGCCAGTCATCCTGCAGCTCCCGTTAAAGGGACATGCAATTATTGTAAACAGCCAGGTCATTTCATAAACGAGTGTGCAGTTCTGAAACACAATATAGCTACTGGTAAGACTAAAGAAAGACCACGTCCGCCTAGACAAGAACAAGTTTCACAGACTTCTCAGCCACAGAATGCACAACAGACAGTTCCAGCACCGCAGCCTATTGCTGCAACACAGCATGTTACACAGCAGATGTACCAGTATGCACAGACAGAGTATCCAGAGTATCAACAGTATTCATGAAACAGCCTAGAGGGGAGGTAGGCTTGCCTCTCATCGAGATACCTGTAGATCAAGAAGGTCCCTATGTTCACAGTCAAGTACTAGGGAAAGACAGAAAGTTTCTGATTGATACAGGGGCAAGTAGGACCACCATTAGTCACGCCGAAGTTCCAGGGGCTCCGCTCTCAGGCTCTAGAAATATTTCCCTTGGATTTTCAGGAAAGCCTATTGTAAACGAGATATCTAAGCCAGTTACTCTAGAAGTAGGTCCATTGTCCCGCACTACTGATCTGTTACTTACGAAGTCATGTCCAGAAAATTTGTTAGGTATTAAGACACTGAAAGAATTAGGTGCAGTTATTTGCTGTTCCCCCGAGGGAATACGACTGTTTCTACGTGACTTCAAGGGTCACTATGTATTACGAGATTTTGATCCAAGATTGTCTAATGTTCCGCAGCATCTATGGGCGCAAGGTCCAACTGATGTAGGTTATATGCAAATCACACCCCATCGTGTGACTCTCAAACCAGGTGTAGTGTTACCACGAATCAGACAGTACAGATTGCCACCTGAGGCTGTAGCAGCCTTATCCAAAATTATTGACGAGCTCATGGCTCAAGGAGTAGTTGTAGAAACTGACTCCAATGTATGTAATTCTCCGATCATTCCAGTCATGAAACGTACTGATCCAAATGCACCCCCAGTATATCGATTAGTGATTGACCTTCGAGAACTCAATAAATGTATTATTCCCCAGTACCCAGTTGTCCCAGATATCTCTTCCCTATTGACAGCCATTGATTCCGAAGCCTCATTTTTTACAGTCATAGACCTCAAGAACGCGTTTTTCAGTGTCCCCATTCATCCAGACAGCCAGTTTCTTTTCGGATTTTGTTTAAATGGAAGGAGCTATATGTTCACACGAGCTCCTCAAGGTTTCACAGAAAGTCCTAGCATTTACAGTCAAGCACTTAAGAGACAACTAGACAACATTCACATGCCAACAGACACTGCCCTGCTCCAGTATGTCGATGATCTACTGATCACAGCCCGTTCTGAACGTGCTTGCGAGCGAGCATCACTTACAGTCTTGTATTTCCTTGCCGAGATGGGGCACAAGGTGTCCCCTTCGAAGCTTCAATTCTGTGTCCAGCAAGTGATCTACTTAGGCCACTTGCTGTCCAAGTGGGGTAGGCAGTTGACACCAGACCGTATCCAGTTAATAGCGAGTCTTCCTCAACCCAAGACACAGAAGGAGGTACGTGCTTTTATCGGCCTTACTTCTTATTGCAGACAATGGATTCCTCAGTATGCATTTCTAGCTAAACCACTGATACAGTTAACGACACAGGAGGCAGCCGTATCGACTGTTCTCCCTTGGACATCTGAACATACACTTAGTTTCAATGAGTTAAAGAAAGCTTTATGCCAAGCTCCTGTTCTAGCTACACCGAACTACAGTAAGCCTTTTACACTTTTTGTCACAGAACGTGATGGTACAGCATTATCTGTTCTCACACAAGATCAAGCAGGACAATACAAGCCCTGTGCTTATTTCTCTAGCACATTAGATCCAGTAGCCCAGGCTCTGCCTGCGTGCCTCAAGTCAGTTGCAGCCACAGCACTAGCTATCAGACAAAGTGATTCCATAGTATTAGGACATTCCTTGACAGTACAAGTTCCACACTCCGTGGAAGTTCTTTTAAATCGAACACAGACTCAGCACTTGACAATTGCACGTTTAACAGGTTATGAACTGACACTGTTCCAGCCACACATAGAAATCAGACGCTGCAACGTTCTAAATCCTGCTACACTGTTACCGTCAGTTAATTCGAATTCTGCCACACATGACTGTGTGGAAGTAGTTAATATTATGACAAAGCCAAGACAAGATCTGACAGATATTCCATTACCAGATCCCGACCTGACACTTTATGTGGATGGTTCATGTATGAGAACAAGTACAGGAGAACTAGTAGCCGCGTATGCAGTGACTACTGACACTGAAGTTATAGAAACACACCGTGTTGACACCCTGTCTGCTCAAGCAGCAGAGCTAGTTGCTCTGACCCAAGCCTGCATATACGCCAAGAACCTGAAAGTTAATGTTTATACAGATTCACGCTACGCATTCGGAGTCGTACACGACTTTGGAGTGCTCTGGCAGGAGAGAGGTTTCATGACTTCTCATGGAACCAAGATTCAGCATGGTCTCCTTATTCAAGCTCTGTTAGATGCCATACATTTACCGACATCTATTGCTATCATGAAATGCAAAGCACATACGAAAGTTACTGACATTATTTCTCAAGGTAATGATCTAGCAGATCGCACAGCCAAGCTTACAGCACAGACTCCAGACATTCCAGTTAATCCGACACAGACACATACTCCAGATCCGACTACATGTATGACAGTTAAGGACCCCACTCAAGATGTCATAGATATCCAGTTACATGCTACTCCCGAAGAAATCAAGAAATGGTCCGAACAAGGAGGGGTCCAGACAGATCAGGGATGGGTAACGAAGGGTAGAGCCACATGGTTTCTCCCCGACTCTATGGTTCAAGTCATTATCAATACCGCACATAGTCCAGCCCATTTAGGAGAAAAAGCCATGTTAGACAGTATCCAGAACATTTGGTTCAACAAGCATTTACGAGCTGCAGCCAAGCAGAAAGTCCGTACCTGTATGATATGTTGCCAGTTTAATCCAGGTAAAAGTGTCCCGGTGGAACAAGGTGGATTTCAGCCCCCTGACCACCCTTTTGAAGTCCTCCAGATGGATTATATTCAGATGGAGCGATGTCGAGGTTTCAAGTATGTCCTTGTAGTTGTATGCGCTTTGTCCAGGTGGACAGAGGCATATCCAGTTCCAGATTACACAGCCGCGACCACTGCCAAGCAGTTGGTTCATGAATTCTTCCCCCGCTATGGACTCCCTAGGGTCGTATATTCTGATAACGGCCAGCCATTCTCAGATGAGCTTATGAAACACATCTCCCTTTTGTTAGGGTACCAGTGGAAGTTCCATTGTGTACGCCATCCTGAAGCAGCCGGTCTCGTAGAGAGACATAACCAGACCCTGAAAATCCGCATTGCCAAAATATGTAAAGAGAAAGGTGTGGACTGGTTAGTTGCTCTGCCAGTCGCTCTGTTTTATATGCGCATGGTCGCACATTCCAGATCAGGTCTGTCCCCGTACGAGGTCGTATTCGGCCGCCCCCCTAATATGTGGGGTACACCTAGACCCCGAAGTATTACCGATGTTTCAAGTAATATGCTGACAGATTACCTAGCTTCCTTGATGTCTGCCCTACACTCTTGTCGTTCACAGGTTTCTGCCGCATTTCCAGACAATACCGAGGTGGCACCGCATGACATCGTTCCCGGAAGTTTGGTCCTTGTAAGGAACTTTGATCGTTCAAGTCCGCTGGAGCCTCGCTGGAAGGAGCCAAAACAGGTCCTCCTGGCCACCCGTACTGCCGTCAAGCTGGAAGGCAGGAAGGGCTGGGTCCACCTGTCTCACGTGAAAAAGTTTTATGGATTAAAGACTGTTTCCAAGAACATTTCCGAGGATTATAAAGACTGCCAAAGTACTATTCTCAAGGACTGTCCCGCAAAAGACAATGATACAGATTCCTCCCTGTTAGAGAAAACTCCGCAGCAGGAGTACAAGCTAAAATTAAGGTCTAGTAAAATAAGTCAGCCAGTTTGATTGTCTAAGTCCTCCCCTAGGTGAAACGGTTAGACCGGTTTCTGACATGTATAAAATAGACCCCCATAGTGAGAGAGTTAGTCAAAACTCAATCCGATGTATCGTTTTTCTAAGTTTCATATTGTTTTTCAGCCTCATGATTACCTGCACAGGTTATGCATTTTATTTGTGTTTTCCAGTTTCTCATGTAAATAAGTCTTCTATTGCTACAGTAGAGCACACGTTTAGTGATCTGCCTCCTCATGAACTATCTTATCGTCTTGCTATGCGTAATAATTCCTTTATCCGCATGTTACATTATTCACACCAGACCAGCAATGCCACTAATTGTTGGGTGTGTGGTCGACTCCCCCCTTTCCAGACACCGAAGGGAGTTCTGCCACTCTTTCCTTATCCATTTTCACATAATGGTTCGTGTGGAGCATGGTCCACGTTAACGTCATCCTCAACAGATATGTCTTTTCTTAATAGTACATGTTTTCCAGACAAGCAAGGTCTTCCCCACAGAACAGGGTTAGATCTAGAAAATGAAGTTTATAATTTGGGTAATTATTCTTCGAATTTCATGGTCCTGAATGTTCAGTCTGATACTACTCCAGACTTACCTGCTATTTCAGTACTACCAGTCAAAGGCGAATTATGTGTCAGAAAGAATGGTTCCGTACATGTAGGACATAGTGATTGTACTACTATTGTCAAGTATAGTGACAGTGGGAAATCTATTTTCAAAGCTTCACGTCATTCTTATTTTGTTTGTGGTCAGACCGCATATGTTCGTCTGCCCCTCGATTGGGAGGGAACCTGTTACATTGCCTTCCTACTGCCACCAGTTTTTCTAGCCCCACCTGACTACCATAGGAATTCCCACCTAGTACATATCAGACACAAGAGAGACCTCCCGATTGTCGATTATACTGAAACTGCTCTAGAACAATATATAGATATCAATAAAGGTGTCTTCCCTTATTTAGGTACTGTTGTGAATAGTAAACTGATACGTAGATTAACCAGAACACTCGAAGCAGTAGTGATTGAGACTACCTCCGCTCTAGGTAACTTAACCGAAGAGCAATCTTTTATGAGAATTGTCGTGCTCCAGAATCGTCTCGTCCTTGACGTCATACTGGCCGATAGGGGCGGGGCATGTAGAGTCATCGGATCTAGTTGCTGCATTTTCATTCCTAATAACGCGCCGTCTGTTTATTCAGCTATAACCAGACTCCATAAAATTGCCCATCTGTTACACCAGAATCCAGGCACCTGGACATGGTCCGGTTGGTTTTGGAGTATTATTTCTGCCTGGGGATGGAAAGTATTGTCCTTTCTAGGTATTGCAGCAGCGATCATATTCAGTTGCTGCCTCTGTATACAATGTGGCCCTGCGATTTGTGGCATTTGCGCTACCTCTTGTATTCCCAGTCCCAAGTCCCGTCCTAAATCCCGTTCCAAGAAAATTCGAGACGAGCAAATGATACTGTATGAAATGATAGATGGTATCATGAATATTGATGTTTCCTGATGGAAACGTAGTGACAAGGAGGGAATGTGGAAAAGTAAATTTTGCCATGTTCTGTGTCCCTACGTGTTCCCCATCTTATGTTATGTGTGCATGATTAATATGCATATGTATTCCCCATGTTTGATTAAAGACGCAATTACAGTTGTGTCCATCCCTAGTATGCCAGTTCCCAGTTCTCGTGAATACTACGAATATCAGGCCTATGTAAAGTTACGTTGCCACGTTTCTCAGTGTGCATGTTATTTCATTGAAAAGTCCCCGTTTCTAGGCCTCAAAAGGGCCCGGACACCAGATTCAGCTCCTGTCTCCTGAGCCCTCGCTGAGGAGCGATACAGCCCCCACCTGTATCCTCGACCCTTCACTTACTTCCTGCCTCACAGTGCCCGGTTCAGCCTGGCTCTGCCTACGAGTCTACCAAGAGTATGTTATGATTCTAGTTATCAGTCCAGCTCTCCTTCTCTGCATTCCTAAGCTACTGAATCGCATCAATAGTTTCCGTCATCGTCTAGCCCTTACGTCTCCATGTAAGAGAAATACTGTATTTATGGTCATTTTATATTCTTCATCACGCACTACATGTAGAATAATGCATGCACCAGTCTTAGAGTCTGTTAGCCTTTACCCCGATAACTTTTGGATTCTATCAACATGTTCTCTAAACATCAGATACTAGATATTGTTTAGGCACATGTCGCCCTGACTCTCCAGACTCCAGTCTCTGCTCCTAGCACAGAGTTCATAGCCCCAGCTTCTCCTAGTAACACGTCATTGTCAGTTTGCGCGCACCATTAGGTTAGAGGTCCCGGCTCCTTAGGTAGCCCCCTCCATGTTTCCGCCCCATTTATGACATATTCTGTTACGTTTACCTCACATGTCTATGTATACGCCTCCTGTTACACCCACTTTCACCCTTATCTTTCGCGACTGCTATTGACCACACCCACTGCTCCGCCTATTGTATGTATTGTAATGCAACTGTTTTAGTATATATGCTTGTGTACTGTTATTAAAGTTAGCGCGCTCATCCCAGATCCAGCCCCGGCAGCTGCCGGGCTCTGCCATCCTATTCCTGTGCAGGTTGTCCTGTTCCTGTCCTTTATGCTGTATTAAACCTGCAAACTCCTACTACCTCGAATCTTGACTCTTATTTATTGAGCTATCTGTTATTGCTATGTCCAGTCAAACCTAGATCCGGTATTATTTATTTATATACCACACATCAATAAAGATGTCACTAAGAACGGGCCGTTCTTTCAGTGCTCGCAGGAGTTCTAGGACAAATCAAAACAGAAGCATGGGGATTTCCCAAGTTGCTGGAGGTTTGCTTTGTTTAAAGAACTCGTTGTACTCTCTAGGAGTCTGGGGAAGTAGCCTTGCTTAATTTGGACTGCATGGGCTATGACTAAATATGGATATGAATCTTATGCCTTTACAAGGATATTATTTATTATAACCACATAAGGGCATAAATCAGGAATATCGAATTAGGGTCCTAGATAGAAATACAACAAGACATTGAAACACATATTCCAAAAAAGACACACCACATAAAGAATAAACATGTGTACATACTGTATTGAACATAAATATAAAGCATTATAAGAAAAATACTAACCAAATAACACATCAACCAGTCAAAAAATGTTGAACTCAACAGCCAATTGAGTAACAATTTTGTAAAAAGTTCATCACAAATAACTATAGTGGCTGTTGGCTACTGTGTACTCTTTCTTGAAATGTCTAACGGGCATTAATAATTTCCAAAACAATGATCAATGTAGACATTTATTATTTATCAACTATGTTTTCCCAGTAGGAGTAAACGCCGACGCGTTTCGAGTCCCTACACAGTTTTCAGGGTTCTCTTCAGGGCTTGTGACTGGATAGAATCTTGAAATCAAAGGAATTCAGAAACATTTCGGGGCATATCATCAACGAGCAGCAATGAATATCGCCAAGCGCGCGATTTTGATTAACGCGGGCTATCGCCGTATTTGATCGCAGAGATATCTCGTTATTTACAACGCGTATCTCCACGGCGATGAAAAATACGGCGATAGCGGCAAAATGCCGATTTATCGCTGTGAATCCAGTGATAAACCTGCAGTGATAGGGGAATCCTTAGTAATAGGGAGATGTGGATATAGCTGTGCAATCCACATCCCATGTAAAAGATAGAAAAGTCAGGATTTTGTCGGACGTAAAATACCGGCGATAACCGTGGTTAGCGCGACTTTTAATATTGCTATGGGTGTCCTGGGCGGGCTTGTAAATACTGCAAAGGACAGATAGCAATATGTTTAATGTTATTTTTCCTGGGTACACCTACATTGCATCTCATTAGAGATGCGATGCAAGGCGTAAGACATATTGAGAACCGGTGCTAAGACAAGGAAACAGGCGGTAGCGCATCTTTGCTAATAGTGCAATGCCATTACCTACGTTTTTCAGCCGAAAACGGCTGCTAAAGTGGCGATAATGGGCTTGATAATATGCCCCAAGGTTATAATCCTACAACGCTCTCTTGGTTATTCCGAAATGCTGCAATTTTATCTCAGTATTATAAGGAATGGTACCTGTTTTGTAAGTCTGGGAATGGCGTCTTCTTTATGGGTTAAAAGAGTAGTGAACTCATTGGTAATTTTTGCTGTTCTGTATAAGGACAGAAAAACCATACATTAAATTTGTGGCTATTTACAATTGTGGAGGCTTCTTATTTAAAACATAGAAATAATATGTGCACATTAATGGTACTTAAACTTACAATCAGGTTATATCTAATCACACGAGCTGAAAGTAACAGTGGGCCATATCTCTTTCTGATGTGCCTCTTGACTTGTTCCAAGTATTCATTAAGATTTTTTCATCACTGGTTACTATTCTGTGTGAAAACAGAAAGCCATTGTATAGATTTAAGACTGTTTACTTTCTGATAACTTCTTAGTAAAAATGTGCAATGTTGGAATTTATATTTGAAATGTTTCTCTTCTAGAAATCCGTATCAGTGAGGGGCGTAGCGGGCTGTGAATGTTTGGTGCGAAAAACGTGGTTGGTTCTGTGTAACCGCTCCGCGGTCTCGTTCAATTGCAACTTTGTTTTAGCGCACTATAAAGCAGACAGGAATGCGACCAGTGATACAACGTTTACCTCACACATTTCAAAGTTCTCTCTTTTCCCTGGTTCGGAAATTCTTTTTGTGCTGCTGCAGTCCAGATTTCTGGTTATGCTCGCATTTAGCTTCCCCGTGTACCAGTGAATTATGGGCTTTGTAGTTTATTTAAACTACCTTAAAAAAATTTTGTTTTTAAGTTAATGATGATATGAATAAACCAGTTGCAATGTGTGATTCCAGGCTAGAAATCTTGAAACTGATGTTATCATAGAAAGTCCAATTCTTTAGTTTCTAGATTCAGTTACACTTTTTCAAAGTCATTTTTATTGATGTTGATATGAAGGAATCAAATAAGTTGCAACTGTATTAAATCAGCTCAGGATGTCATTAAAGTGAAGTTCAAACTTAAGTTCCTATTTCTGACATTTCATTAAGACCATATACTGTGCTGTTAAATTTAAGAATTAAATAAGCCTCTTTTCTTAAGAGTGTTGCTTCAGTGTCTCCTCCTCTTGGATTAGGCTTGATGACACTTAGTACTGTCCATCTAAAATCATGTTCACTGTGATTCTAGACACTTTTAAGGACAACACCATCAATTTAAAAACATCGAAGTTGGAAAAAGACATACAAACTTTTAGTTTAGAAGCAATATACCCATATCTTAAGGACGACTTTTATACAAGAACAGATTCTCTATCTGAATTTCCAGGAAGATCCAGGAATACATTTCTTACATTCTTAGAGTCATCATCAGACTCCAACAGAGACTCAGATGCGGGCAAAGGCCCCTCCAACATGAATCAACAAAGAGGCAATACTTTTTAGAGAAAGGTCAACAGAAAAACAAAGTCTGGTTCAAGCAACAACCATGAGAAACGCGCACAAGGTGCCAATTTTACAAAACCTCGATTCAATTGTGAACTTGTCAAATAAAACCTTAAAGAAAGATGAAACATCAGTACTTCAGCTAGGCCTGAAAATTGTTCTGAACAGAAGAACAGACTTCGCTAAATAAAATTGAAGCGATTGAATTTTTGGGGAAAATCTGGCTGAAATCCTTCTTTTCAACTAGAGAAATGGTTTTGCCTCATGAAACTACGGGCTTCAGTAACAAATCGCGATTTATTCCTCAGACACACATGATCCCAAAGGAAGTTGCTGCCTTTGAAAAAGTTGTATTTTCATCTATACAACAGTTAAAGAAACAGAACTTTTATATGAAGAACAATTTGATGCTGGGCCAATAAAAGGCCATTTAAGATTTCAAAAAAGATGATAAAGTCGTCATAAATGCGGCTGACAAATGTGGAGCTGTTGTCATTTGGCCAAGGGAAATGTACTTCAAGGAGGGACGGAAACAGGTCATGAATCAGGTCTGTTATAGACAAATTAAAGAAGATCCCACACGAGAATTCCAGAGTATGGTTAATGGAATCACAAAGGAAGCCTTTGAACAAGGGATCCTTGGGAAAAAAGAACATTACTATCTAACCAAGAAAAATCCCAGAATTCCTGTGATCTATTTCCTACCGAAAAATCTGAAAGACCTAAAGGAGCTACTGGGCAGACCAATTGTTTCTCGTTGTGATTCCTTATTTGAACCCATATCCAAGTATTTGGACATTTTCTTGAAACCCCTCCTCCAACAAGTACCCTCCCATTTGAGAGACAGAATGGACTTTATTAATAAAATGGTAGGCAAACACTTTGATCCTTCCAAGCAGTCGCTAGTATCTCTAGATATTGTATCATTATACACACAAATTCCACAAGAAGAGGCAATAGAGGCATTGGAATACTACCTTGATCTGTGAATTTGTCCACATTAGATGCCATCTGAGTTCACCCTGAAATTGGCTTCAATAGCATTGAAAAAAAAACAATTTCAAATTTGAGGATTCATTCTATCTCCAAACAAAATGGACGGCGATGGGTTGTCTCTTCGCTCCTGAGATGGCCATACTGTATATGGCGCGATTTGAGGACGAATACATCTTCAATAATAATCCTCATCTGAAACACCTGAAGCAGTCGTACTGCCATATAGACAACAATTGGTGCTTTTGGGAAGGCACAGAACAGGAATTGGACAGCTTTTTTCAATGGATTATTTCCAGACATCTTGATCTCCAATTTACTCTCACCAAGAGTACAATTAGTCTTACATTCCTTGACATGGCGGTCAAGCATAATCAGAACACATTGATCACAACCTTACATAAGAAACCAACAGACCAAAATACAATTCTTCATTATAAGAGTTATCTCTCTCGCAGTCTGAAGGATAACTTACCATACCGACAATTGCTGAGGATAAGAAGAAACTGTCCACGCCAAGAAGATTACATTGTACCTGCAGAAGCTTTTCAAGCCCAATTAAAAGATTGTGGGTACCCCAAGAAGATGCTCAAACATGCTATGAAAAGTGCTCACTATACACCAAGGAAATGTTTATTTCTCAAGAAAGAAAAGCACATTTGGTCCCCATACAACAAATTTCGACAGATTATCCTTCAAAACTGGCATTTATTAAAAAACATCGAGCAACCTCTACAATTGCCTCTATTTGCCATGTGAAAGAATACCAGTATAGGCCAACAAATCATTTGTGCAGAGATTACTTCAATAACTAAGAAAAGAGACCTACTACTTAAGTGGAATTTGAAACCTGTTGTAGAACACCACAAGTGTGGTAACTGCTCCATGTATGATACAACAATTGAAGGCTCTGAATTTGTACATCGGTACATCAGATGGACACAGAAAGATATCCCTAACTGTAAAACAAAAAACGTGATATATGCAGTAATATGTCCTTGCAAAAAACTGTATGTAGGAAAAACTAACCAAGAAATAAGACAAAGGTCCAGGATTAAAACTAAAGTAGTCACCGCCCCGATGTTCAACCATTTTATGGAAATTAATCACAGTGAACATGATTTTAGATGGACAGTACCAGGGGGCCAATTACGATGTCGGACGGATTGCCCCCGCCAGGCTGGCGGTAGCCACTGCCAGTCTGACGGGGGTAATCTGCCCGACATCGTTGCACTAAAGACCCCCGCCATATTATCATGGCGGGGGGGACCTCGGCGGACGGAAAGACCGTCCGCCGCTTTTCCCCCCCAGTCGCCTTGCGACCGGGGCGGAAAAGGAATAATATGCCATATTAGGATGCCCTTCCTGACATGCTTTTCCGCCACGGAGAGGCATGTGGAGACTCCCTGCGGGGTCCGTTGCGGGCTGCCTGGGAGCCCGGTGGGTGGGGGTGCACATGGGGGGTACCTGTGGTACCCCCCTGCATTTCAAACTGCAACATGGCAGGCACCGTGCGGTGCCTGTCATGTTGTGCTTTGAAATGCACAACGTGCATTTTCAACATTGCGGCAGGCGGCGCTTTCTGCACCGCCCACCGCAATGGTAAAAATACAGGATGCTCCCGCCTGTGTGGCGGGCGCATCCTAATGCTCAAGGCGGGACTGCCGCTCCTATGGTGTGCGGTCCCGTTTTGCACGAGGATGGCGGGCAGGCAAAGTCCGCCCGCCATCCTAATGACCCCCTAAGTGTCATCAAGCCCAATCCAGGAGGAGGAGACAATGAAACAACACTCTTAACTGAAATGAAAATGCAGCATTTAGGAATAACTGAGAGAGTTGTAAAATTATAACAAAATATTTCTGGATTCTTTTGATTTCCAGATTCTATCCAGTCAAAAGAAGAGAACCCTGAAAACAGTGTATGGACTCAAAACGCGTTGGCCGTTACTCATCCTGGTATAACATAATTGATAAATAACTGTCTACGTTGAGCATTGTGTTTGAAATGATTTATGCCCGTTAGACATTCAAGAAGGAGTACCCATTAGCCAACAACCAGTTTTTTGTGAAGAACTGTTTACAAATTGTTACTCAACTGCCTGTATAGTTAAAAAAGAATTGACTGGTTTATATGTTAATTTGGTTCGTATTTTTCATATACTGTTTTATATTTATGTTTAACACGGTATGCATACATGTTTATTCGTTATGTGGTGTGTCTTTTTTAAAAGACATGTTTCAATAATATCTGAATGAGCCAAAAAATGACATAAGGAAAAGGTAATTAAATTACTAAAGACCAATCAAATTAGACAATCGTCTCAGTCTGTTTAATCATTAAACAGCAGTATTAAATGAATGCTCAGGATTTTGTGTGTATATAAAGTTCACCCGGAGTAAAGCTGCATAAACGAGGTAGTGTCAGCATACCATGTAGAAAGTGTATATAGGAGTGAGCAAGTACTTTTTAACCTGTATCACTGAAGTGAGGCCTACTGGCACACTCACCCTTTTAAAAGCTCCGCTGCAGCTCACCCATTGATGTACATCAGTTAGATTTGGTGTGCTGAGCAGTGCAGCACTATGTACTTTGTACTGGTTGTTTGTGTGCCTGGGAAAGGTACAGTACCAGGATACAGTAGTGCTGTACAGAGCATGCATGGGGAGTGCATGTACTTAGTGAATGTATACCTGTAAGGAATACATTACATGAGGATTGTAGTACTGTGCAGTGCGTCCACAGTGAATGCATGTACTGGGTGTATGCACACTTGTGAAAAGTACAACACATGAAGGGTGAAGTGTTGTGCAGGGCACTCATGGTGAATGTGTGCATAGCAGAATGTGTGCTTGCATGTTGCATACTTTGGCACAATATTGGAAGGCTACAGTACTGAGCAGGGTATGTAGAGTGCCTGTGTGTGCTGAATGTATGTGGGCCTGGGGTGGATCAATACATGGAGGTAACCGTACTGGACAGTGTGTGTGTTTGGTATATACATTGAGTTCAAGTGTGCCTGTAGTGGTACATTACAAGGAGGACATTAGATTCCCTTTTGGGAAGCCCAGGCATGTCTGGTGAGGATATGACAAGGTAGAAGAACCCCAGACAGATTTGTGCATTGCTGTATTCCTGTAAGCTGGGTGGGACACAGTGGAGAAGAGATACTCCAAAGTGAGCTTCAAAGGGTGCTCTTTGATTCAGTGAGAGATCACACGGAAAGGGCCTGTATGCATCTCAGGAAAGAGATGGGGATGATAAGGGAATCATAAAAAGTATAGCTGGGAGCCCCAGCTTAACCGTTCAATGCATGTATTACTATGACTGACATCCAGGTGGGGACTCTAGTCTCTCATATGGCCTGTGTTGTGGGACTATCAGCTTCAGAGTCTGTCCCACGGTGACAGACAGACTTTCAAGAGACAGAGGGAGAAGAGAAATGTGCACTTCAAAAGAAGCAGAACCCCAATATAAAACTTCAAACACCCAGACTTAAATCACATTTGCTGTCAGGAAATCGACTCAATGAAGGAAATGTTGAGACCTCAAAAATGTGTCATCTGCCAGGGAGCCAGATGGGCTGTGTGAGGAGGGGAAACTCGCAAGATTTCTGCCTGTGACCAGGACTGGGGGCCCAGGCCTTCTAGTCTCCCTGCTGGGTAAGGGTACATCATCCAGGGAAACCAAGACCACCTGCTCTAGAGCCTGGAGCACTAGCCTGCTTGCCAAGACCAGTGTGCCCTTTGAGGAAGAGGTGAGCGTTCCAGGGAGTGAGATCCAGTTGAGGGGCCAAAAGAGTGGACTCTCAGTGTGAGGTGTGAATAGACAGCTGCTGCACCTATTGGGTTGTTGGCCATGTGCAGCTTCCAGTCAATGACCCGGTAAGCCAGCAGAGGGCTGCTGTGAAGATAGCAATGAGCGGAGTGTTGTGCGAGGTGAGTGAAGCCTGTGATGCGCCAGTTGTGGCAACACAATATGCCAAGACGGACCGCTGTGGTGGAGCCTTGCTGCAACCTGAAATGCCTGTGGTTGTGCGCACTACCATGTGGTGAGGGCCAGCAACCTTGTATTCCAGGGGGGGCTGCCACTACAAAAGTTACTGGTACTGTGAACCGTGTGACCGGGAGTCACCACTATGCATACCCAGGACCCCCGCTCGGAGCATCGGAATCCAACCCACCCCACTTGGGAAGTCCAAGACTTACCATGCATCTCCACTTCTCGATGGTGAGGATATGAAATACTTATCTCAGGATTTTTGGGTGTCAAAGTAGTCTCAGGTGCAACTTCGGTGGTTTGGGACTCCCTAAATGCCTTTCTAAGGGGCAGGATCATGAATAGGGTTTGTTTCAGGAACAGACAATATAGAGAAGAGGTGGCACAGAAGGAGGTAGAGTTGGGCCTGAACAAGGAGAACGACTCTGAGAAACTGCAGGAACATTTGGTCAAGTTAAGAAGATTAAAAGATCAGCTAGACACCATCCTTCAGACTAGGGTTGCACGCAGATGGGAGTAATCTAATCAAACAAATAGACAACACGGGTGGGGCTACTGCTCTGTCCACAGACAAGGAGATAGGGGGCGCCTTTTTCAATTTTTCGCAGGATCTGCACCAAGAAGATAATACGATGGATAAAACCGTGGCCATGGAATGGCTGCATGGGAGCATGCTTACCCCCCTTAATTTAACTCAGCAGGAAGATCTAGAGCATGACATCTCTCAGGAGGAGGTGAGAAAGGCCATTCTTGCCTGTAAAAGGTGGACTGCCAATAGAACTTTATAGATCTTTGGAAGAGGTGGTAATTCCCATCTTGGCACAGCTCTTTAATAAGATCCTATCCGATGGTGTGAGGCTCCCAGGCTCATGGGGAAAGGCTACCATCACCTTGATCCTGGAACCGGGGAAGAACCCAGCCTGTTGCGTGTCTCATAGGCCCATCTCACTGCTGAATGCAGATTATAATTTCTTTGCCAGGATTCTGGTGGGCAGGTTAACCTTGGTCTTGGGTGATATGCATCACACCGATCAAAAAGGTTTTGTTAAAGGCAGGAACCTATCTGACTTTAACGATGATCTTATTGGGGCAATAGACCTGGCCACAACTTATTCTCTCCCCCTTGCTGCAATAACATTAGATGCTACCAAGGCCTTTGATAGGGTCAATTGGGTGTACCTATCAGCAGTCATGGAGAAATTCAATCTGGGGGAGAAGTTTTGCCGTGCTATCCAACTAATTTACCACAATCTGTCAGCTAGACTTCTGGTTAATGGTAACCTGACCAGAACTTTTAAGATCACTAGGGGTACTCGGCAGGGCTGCCCCCTTTCTCCCCTCCTCTTCGACCTGTATATTGAGTCTTATTCTTTTTTCATCTATATAGTTTTTGAGATTCACCCCATCCCACCATTTAGAATTTTTTTTATTTCTTTACCTTTTCCAATTTCAAAAATGTGTCCCTTAAACTACTATTCGGTAAATGATCCTTACAATTTCACTTGTTGTCTTACTATGTTGAAATATTTCTGCTGCTAATCTTTCTCAATCGTCTTCCATAATCATTTCAAAGTATCAAGTATTAACAATACTCCCGTGCCACACACCCCTGAAAAGATTAAATAATGACTAATGGTGGGGGTTACACTTTGGTATGCACTGGTGAATATTCAATGTAAAATTCAATAAGGCAACTATTTATGAATTGAGACGCTCCACTTCATGTGGCCCACCGTCAAAACCACTCACATATCCAAGAATGAAAAGTCCAGAAGGAGCGTGGATATTCAAACAGTTCAACAATCAAATATTGTAGTCCAAATGATGAAAGCCCAGTGCCAGCTTTATATTCAGTTGTTTATTTGAACAGATTATTATTCTTCAAAAGTGTTGAAATCTTTTATAATCCAACATCAAACAGAACAATTATTGGTTTGGACAGCCAATGAGTTTCGTCCCCCCTTACTTCTGTTATTCTTCCTGATTAATCGAATTAGTGAATGGTGAGAAAACTGAGGTAATGACTTGGAACTTGGCGGAGGTATCTGGGGGTCAGAATAGTTCAAGATATTGATAAGATCTCAGAGACCAACCTGGCAAACTTTTCAAGGAGAGTGCCAAAAACTTATGAAGTCCCGGGTTTACCTCCCTTTAACCATTCTTGGGAGGATTAACTTGTAAAGATGGTGGTGCTCCCAAAAATAACCTTCCTCTTTAATGGCACTCCACTACACTTCAACAAACCCGCTATAGTTAAGCTCGAACAGGCTATTAACTCATTTGTCTGGGCATAGAGAGGTACCAGGATTGCCTGGAAGAAGTTGAGATGCAGGAGGGAAAAGGGAGGACTTACACTACCGGATTTGCAATATTACGCATAGGCCTTTCAACTATTGCATTCTAGGATGCTGTTAAAAACTCCAGCGAACACAGGGGTGGGGGACATGTTTTCTGCAATGATAAAGGGGGCTGGCCTATCTCAGTAGCATTGCGTGTTCAATTTGGAGAACAGAAATTATTCAAAAAGGTCAAGCTAAATGTCCTGCAGAGAATGGTTAGAAAAGGAGCTAGTATTAAACAGCTGACAGGTCTTAATTACTTTTTGCGAGCCGTGCCCCCCTGTGGGACTCTCCAGGTGTACCAGACTGCCTGAAGGACATGCTAACTCTTCCACGTAGAGCAGCTAGGTTGAAGGAATGGGGAGACCTGGCTCATGAGGGATGCTTCTATCTTGGTCATCATTATACAACAGGGTGAAAGAGGGTTTGTCTAAAATCAAATACATCCAGTTGCAGAGTTGGTCCCAAAATTTGAAAAACGCATAGGTAACATTCTTGAGGAGCAGCTAGTTACAAGACCGGCTGGGAGGAAGGAAGTCTCCTTCCTCTACTGGTCTATTGAGGAGGCTGTGGATGGGGATTTCAAATTAGCTGAAGAATTGTGGGGGGTTCCCATACCAAATGAACAGTGGGAACATCTGTGGCAAACATCCTTTAACATCTTGTTTGCCACCATTAAACCAGCCTGGCTTAGGTGGAATCATTTGTTGACGCGAATCATTGACAAAATATCGACCTAGAAAATATCGACCTACAGAAATATTGATGCTGAAATATCGAAGGCAAGAATATCGACATCCTATCTACAACATGGTAAGTACAAAAATATCGAAATAAAAATATAGATGTTAAAAATATCGATGTTAAAAATAATGTTTTTTTTCTGTAAAAATATAAATGTAAAATAAAGTAAATAACACTAATAAATAAAATAAACATAGTTAAAAATATCTAATAAAGTTTAATATTAATAAATATTACATATATAATAATAATACATTAATTAAACATATACAGAAAATGTATAATATATACGTACTTAATATTTTATAAATTAATTAATAATATTATAAATTACAAATACATTTACAAAAATAAAACAAAAACATAAATAAAAAGTATATAATTATGTTTAATAAATTTAAAAAATGTAATATACTTTTAATATTTTTTAAATTAATTATATACTACATTATCTATAATTATACAAGAAATATTAAATAGCTAAATAAATAAAAATACCATTCAAAATCCATTTGTAAAAAAATACAGCAATAAAAATGTTGGATAGCATAGAACTTAAACTTACCATTCCCACTCCAGAGAGCGCAACAGTAGAGAAACCATTAGATAGCGTAGGGGTAAAAATTACTATTCCAACTGCAGAGAGTGCAACAGCAGGGAAAGCATTGGATAGCCTAGGGGTAAAAATTACTATTCCCACTCCAGAGAGTGCAACAGTAGGGAAAGCGATGGATAGCGTAGGGGTAACAATTACTATTCCCACTCCAGAGATTGCAACAGTAGGGAAAGCGTTGGATAGCGTAGGGGAAAAAATTACTATTCCAACTCCAGAGAGTGCAACAGTAGGGAAAGGGTTGGATAGCGTAGGGGAAAAAATTACTATTCCAACTCCATAGAGTGCAACAGTAGGGAAAGCGTTGGATAGCGTAGGGGTAAAAATTACTATTCCCACTCCAGAAGGTGCAACAGTAGGGAAAGCGTTGGATAGCGTAGGGGTAAAAATTACTATCCCAACTCCAGAGAGTGCAACAGTAGGGAAAGCTGTGGATAGCGTAGGGAAAAAAATTACTATTCCAACTCCAAAAAGTGCAACAGTAGGGAAAGCGTTGGATAGCGTAGAGGTAAAAATTAATATTCCAACTCCAGAGAGTGCAACAGTAGGGAAAGCGTTGGATAGTGTAGGGGTAGAAATTACTATTCCCACTCCAGAGAGTGCAACAGTAGGGAAAGCGTTGGCTAGCATAGGGGTCAAAATTACTATTCCAACTCCAGAGAGTGCAACAGTAGGGAAAGCGTTGGATAGCGTAGAAGTTAAATATAACATACTTATAAATAATTGTTGTAAATAAAATAATTTATAATTGAATTTTTAAATAACTCTACATCATTTGCAAATACCCATTAATAATTACTAAAAACATAATTACAATTGAATAATAAATTAACAATAAATGAACAATAAATACCAATAAATATTAATTAATAAATATTAATTACCAAATAAATATTGAACACTAAAATATTTTCAAAAGAAAAAACATATTAATAATTACAAATTGATTAACAATTAAAAAATGGTAAACAATAAATTTATTTTTACATCAAAAAATATTTCTTATGAAAAAATAATCACCAAATAATAAAATATAATTTCCAATTGATAAAAAGTTATTAACAATTAAAAATATGAATTACCAGTTTTAAAAAAGTAATTACCTATTAAAAAAAATTATTGCCAATTAAAAAATGTAATTGCCAATTACTAACATTAATGACCAATTAAAAAAATTAATTACTAATTAAAATAATTAATGAACAATTAATAATTGATTAAAAATAAAATAATTATCAATACCAATGAAAAGAAAATCATTACCTAATTATGATTAAAATACTTCCCACCCAATTCCCCTATAAACCCACAACCCGCTACAGAACTTAAACGCAAAAATTAATTAAAATTAATTTACAATTACTAAAAATTAATGATTAATTTACTATAATTAAATTACTTACCACCCTATTCCCCTATAAACCCACAACCCTCCCCAGTACTAAAACATAAAATTAAATTAAAAATAACATTATTAATATACAATAAATATTACACATATAATTTAAAACAAATTAAATACTTAACAAAAAACATAGAACACATACATATAAAATACATATATAAAATACATAACAACAAACAAATATCGATATTAGTAGCATTGAAATTAGTAACATCGATATATTTGATATCTATATTACTAACTTCGATATTATTTACATCGATATTACTTACCTTAGGGTCAATATTCTGTCCAACGATATTCTTGACCTTGATATTCTTCACCTTCGATATTTCCAACTCGATATTACTGTAGGTCGATATTTAGGAATCGATATTTAGACTGTGCACGGTTCACACTTCATGGGCCTATTTTTCACCGTGAAGGTTGACTAAAATTTCAAAGGGTCCTCCAGTTAGTTGTAAAAAATGCGAGATGGAGAGAGCCTCTGATGTACATATGTTCATGGAGTGCCCGGACGTAGCAGATTTTTGGGAAAGAGTAGAATAAATCTTACCCTGATGATTTTTGGGCTATCCAGTGAAATTACGGGTCATGCTAGATCTTTCCTTTTTTATACTATATTGCTGGCCAGGAAATATGCAAAAGCTGGGTAGAAGCTGTCCCCCCTTTGTATTCTGAATGGCTGTCCTCATTGTTTAGGACATCTAGGATGGATCTGTGCAGAACTCAAAGCACAAAAAAGAAAGCACTATGGGATGTCCTTTTAAAATGGTCCAATGCTTAGGCTTGGGAGGTCTGATGCCCCCTCTTTATCTTTATTTATCTATTCATTTATCAGTATTGCTTTATAAGAAAACTTTGCTCCTATGATTATGCCTCCTTGAAACTCTTCTGACTGTGTTGGGCATTCCCAGTTTTTCTTCCACTCTTCGCCAACATCAACAGTTGCCTTGGTCATCACGACTGATTGGGAGAGTGACCACCCCCATTACTTTGGGGTTAGTGTCATCCTAGTCTGCTGAGGTAACGGTAGGCGGGGCACTTCCTCCTGGTCCCCATATAACAGCTGACATCTCTCCAAATATTGAGTAACGGTACAGGTGGCTCGCATGTTCACTAAGGTCTGAGGTAAATGATGATAAAAAAAGAAAAAAAGAAAAACAGAGTTACCATGTAGGAGGAGCACCGAAGCATTTCCAATCACTTCCAGAGACAGCCACATAAGCTCAGGAGAGAGCCCGCATGCAGGGTACTATCATACTCTCCGCTTGTAGCAAACTTCGCAGTCTGGACAGGAGCAGAGCGAGTGTTGGTACACCCTCTGAGATGCTGCCAGCCACCTCGCTATCAGGCCCCGAGTGACTTGCTACTACTGCCACTGTGGCACCAAGACAATTTTGACTGGAGTGGACTCTTGAGATAAGGCCTACTAGTGCCTATTCCCTGAATACAACCACCAGTGAATGGGGAATACACCCTACCACATTACACAGAGCTGGGAGGAAAGGGATTTGCTAGCTGCACCCTACATTCTAAACGTCTAGGGAAAATATGTTCATGTTTTTGGGTATTGTAACATTGCTCTGAATGCATAGAGTTAGAAATAAAATACTCCTTTTTAATATAAAAATAAGTGCTAGACTGGACATTGATTTTTTGACACTGTTCTTTGAGCTATGAATCGTGTTCACTAAGCTGTATTCACGCTTCTCCCTGAGGGAGCCTTGGATTGCTCGTCCATAGCTACCACTGAGTCAAGTGCAGAAGCAGTACTTGGCCCAGTTCCTCAGGATCCATAGTAGGTCGGACCCTGGGAAATCATGAGTAAAAGGCCTCAATCCACACGGTTGGACCTAGTAACCCCTGCATGCCAAGTGGCCCTCTGCAAGGGTTTCTGTCAGGGATCAAATGCCGGATGCTGTGAGTTCCAACTAATGCATTAAGCCAATTATATTTTCTCTCTTTTCTGAGTTGTATGAAGAAATTATTCTGAAATGGGGGAAAATGTAAAAAAAAGTCGGAGGCCTTGCAAAACCTCTAAACTCAAACAGTGGTCATTTTGTATGTAAAACGTATCTCTCTCAACTTGAGATGGTTAACCAAAAGAAGAAAGCCTGAAGAAATATGTGCTTATCAAAGAGCATTAAATGTGCCACTTGTAATGTTGCAATAAAATCCCATCCCCGAAATAAATGGTACAGGTAAAATTGACGATGCAATATAAATATATACGGTAGATTGTGTTGCCTTGAGCGTTTGCAGCCCACAGTGGAATTGCTATTCTATTTTGACATTCAAACGGATTAGAGAATATGAAAGTAAATGGATTTTGTGCAAGTAGTATGGAAATCAGTGTGGAATCGCTTGCTAAAATGAGCAAAGGGGAATAAATGCCCCAGTAGCTCTTAAGCCATTGTCTCAATTCAGTCTGAGGAGTAATAGTCCAGTTTTGTTTCGACCCTGTAGGCCGCAGTTATCAGGACAGGAGCGCCCTCAGTTTTCAATGACAGTTTAATGTAAATGTGATTGATGTGAGAGGTGATATCCTACAACAGTGCGGCAGGAAAGCGAATGCATCAGGTGTAGTTAACATTAAAACAGGCAAACTTGCATCGTTTTGAAGAACGGAATAACAAACTTATTTCATCTGTGGCCCTCATTACGGAGTACAGGCACAAAGGTGTTTCATGCTTTATTTCTCCAGTATTAAAGCAAAAATTACAAATTAGAACTGAATGGCAAAAAGAAATTTGAAAAATCGACAAGTATCTTCAAAGTTCATCAGCAACATATGGATGGTATTGTGGTAAGTCAACACTGAAAGTGACTTCAGTCAGCTGGCATCAATGCTAGGGGCACGCGGTTATAATTTAATAACTCAGTGATAGAGAGGTAATAGTAAGCACCCAGTTCCACAACTATACCTTATCAACAGACTCATCCATGGTATCATTGTCGAAGCTCTTTGTACCAAGTACGCCTAGTAGGGCGCCAGGATATTTTCACGACTGGATTTAAGCAGCATTAATAGGCACAGGTTATTGATGCAACATGACAGTAAGTGAGGTCGGGCACCCATCTGCTAAAGGTAGGGAACGGTCTCCTACCCCTTTACATTGATATGCGGCTCATCGCTCATAAAAGTGCTACTGCCTCAAACTTCTGATTGATACTTTAACATAATCCAGCAAAGCAGTTAAGGGTTCAGGCGCAATGTTGACGTCTAATATTTTTCTACATTCATCAAAAACCGCCCCCAGAAGCCTGCATTTCAGCACATTCAAAAGACATGGCAGTGGCTACATTGAATGAGCCTGGTTAATTCTGTTTTTACTGCATCTCTGCAGCCATTGGGGATCTTAGTTAATTTTCTCGATTTCTTTCAGCATTGTCCAATTAAATTTTGAAATAAAGTGATAACACCCACAAACTGTTTGAAGTCATTCGCATAATACAGACACAGTCATGCCTACTTTACAGTTTTAAGGCACAAAACAATGTCGTCTAATGGCTAGAGCAGTCAACCTCGAAGGTGGGGAACCGGGTTCGAGTTTCGGCAGGGGTACCCAACATCCTGTGATTCGGGGCAAATCACTTAATCTCTCCATACCTAAGAAATTATATCTGTCCCTTTGTAATGTAACTGGTGCTCATGTAAAGCACGCTGATACCTTCGGGTCGAGTTCATGCTATATAAACTCCCCCAAAAGAGACAATTAGGCTAGATATTATTGAGGCTGAAGTTCTGTTGCATCCAATAGTTGTTTAAAACTAGCATATACCTTTGTTTACACTGTCGTTTCCCTAAGGTTACTATTTGGTAAGTCTGGACTCGGCCATTAACCACGCCTCAGATAGTGGACATATGAAAGCTAATTATTGATTGGGGTGGATACCAGTCAACCACAAGTAATAAAGTCACCAACCTATTAGATTCCGGCAAATATTTAAATAATTTAAACTTAAGCTCAACCCCTGGTAGCTGTGGCACAGAGCAGACAGTGTATGGTATATGGTCATTAGGGTGTTATATATGGCCCTTAGGGACATTGTCGACATTGTTAAGTTAGCATGAGCTTTGCTGCCATGATGCTGCTTTTGTGCACGTTACTACATGACTCTGGGCCCGATTCACAGAACTAACTTAAGACAAAATCCTAAACTTACTAATTTTGGTATTCACAGAAGTTAGGATTTTGTCTTAAGTTTGTCTTAAGACAGACTTAAGACAGACTTAAGACAAAATCCTAACTTAAGTCTGTCTTAAGTCTGTCTTAAGACAAACTTAAGACAAAATCCTAACTTCTGTGAATACCAAAAGTAGTAAGTTTAGGATGTTGTCTTAAGTTAGTTCTGTGAATCGGCCCCTTTGTTTTTGCAAGACTTTGTCTGTGCCTTTCACATGAGAACGAGCTGCTTTTGCTTTCTCTGCCTTTCCTGGAGTTTAGTCTGAACACGATGTGCAAGGTCGATCAACAATGCCCCTTGTTATTCTGTTCTCGTCAGTCCCTAGCACCAAGACATAACATGCTATACACAGCTGCAGTACTGAAGACTCATCTTTTGATATTACGTTGTTGCATGTTGTTTTGACACACTTGGAGAAAGCTGTTCCATGGAGAATAGCTCTGCAGTTCCTAAGATGTAAACCTTACATCCAGGCTTTATGGTATGGGGTCTGCTGTCAAAGCCCAGAGATTGTCCTTTTTATAAAATAAACTTCTTCTAGTCAAGGGGAGGGTGGTCAGGCCTAAAGGCCCTTATTTTCACAGTCTTTATATAAAATGAGTTCTTCCTTTGTATTTTATGGAATTGTAACAATTCTAACTGTGCTGAGTTTATGCATTTTGCTGCTAGTAGTGGCCTGTATACTGTATTGTAGAGCACAATAGTTAAAATAAACATTTTGAACTATTTCAGTGACTCTGCCTATTCTCATTGTGGAAAGGTACGAGTGAGTGAACGAAAGAGTACGTCTTGCTCCTGCAATTCCTGAGAGAGTGGGGAGTGTTGTGTTCTGGGTTGTCTAATCATTTGTAGCTCCGTTATATTTGGAGGAGAATGAATGAGACACTATAGCTAGGCACAATTGGGATTTTGGGTACTAATGTGGTAGGCTGGTACATCCCTATTCACTGAGGTCTTGTTTTCCTGCGCATAGTTCTGTGTATGTGCAGAATCCCTGCAACATGGCGCCACCAACGTTTGGTCTGGTTGTTTTCTGCGAGACGCTTGAGTAGTGCTTGTGCCTGTCCACAATACCCTCACTTCTGTTTCCAGAGACAGCTGTGAAGGTGTGACCTCCTATATTGGTGTTTTTATAGGTTCTTTCAAGCTTGAAGTTGTAAAAGGCTTTTTCTCTTTATTTTTAACCTATTATTGCGCTGCCGCGCTCTAGGTTGGTAATCTTAGTTCTTTGTGATTGCGGTTGTTTTTCCGCCTCATAGCTGCACCATGCTCAAGGCTTATTTGGCTCAATATGGAGTGCCTGATGCGGAGCTTATATTCCGGTAGTGGATGGAATAGATGATTTGCTTCACGAATACTCTGCCACAGCCCTTCCTCACGCTTATCAGCCTTGTAGGGCTCTAGAGCTTCCACTCACTGCTTGGCAACACCAAATTTGGTTTAATGGCACCCTTCCTCACCCAGTATCACTGGTTCGTTTAGGTCCTTTGTCTATAGATGGGGCCACTTGGCCTGTTTTGCTTGGGTACACCCCAAACCCACTTTATTTAACTCTTGCAGATGGAGATCTTCGAGTCTTACATACGTCTTTAATACACGTGAATAGGGCTGTTATTGAGTACATCACACTCAATCTGTGGGACCTAGTGGTGTAGCTATCAGTTCCATTATGGTTAATTCGGTAACAGGCAAGCAATCACAGAATAAGGCTGAGTTAACTTATTGGCTTGCTGAAAATTCAGACAACTAGAGGCTGTTTTTCCAAATACCTCTCCTGTGGAGAAACACAGGATATTGACTATTAGTTTGCATAAAGACTTACTTCCAGAGTTAGCTGATTGTAACACCAGGAATCTCCTGAAGATTAACCCCGAGAAAACAGAGGTGTTAATTGTATCATCCACCTGTTCCCCCTGGTGTGACCGCTACTGGCCCCAGGAATTAGGGCCCACCCCTAAGCCAGCAATCGTGGTCAAAAGTCTGGGCATTAGAATAGACGGCGCCCTCTCAATGACCAATCAAATCTCTGCGGTAGTAGGTACTTGCAACGGCATCATAAGACAACTGCGCAAACTTGTTCCACTTCTCTCCCAGTCCACGATCCGCACAATAGTTTCTGCCACCATACTGTCGAGGCTGGACTACGGAAACGCGCTCTACCTGGGCTTACCTAAAGCCTTAATAAACAGACTGCAGGTAGTCTTAAACGACGCGGCAAGATTAATCTTCAGACTTCCAAGGAGATCACATGCATCCCCGCTGTTGCTGAATCTTCACTGGTTACCAGTGACGCAAAGATTGGCTTTTAAGAGCCTCTGCATAGCCCACAAGGCCATCTATGGGCAAGCCCCTTCCTATATCAAGGAAAGACTAGTCATATACAGGCCCGAAAGAAGCCTAAGGTCCTCCGAGGCTCAGTTGCTTGTAAGTCCTCGTTTCAGGCTAGCAACAAAAGGAGGGAGATCCCTTTCGGTCCTACTGCCCAAAATGTGGAATGAGCTGCCGGAAGCTCTTCGTAAGGAAGGAAACCTGTTACGCTTTAGGAAAGCCCTAAAGACAACCCTATTTAGAACAGCGTTGAGCTCAGTATAGACCTACCCCGCTTCCTGTTGCTGCCCGAGCTGTGATGTCATTGCGGTCAAAAGCGCCCTGAGACCTGTCGGTGACTTGGCGCTATATAAACCGACATAAACATAAACATAAACATAAACATAAACATAAACCTGGGGTTAGGTGTTCGTGGGGGTATATTCAAAGTGTTTCGGCACTCCCTCCATTACTGCGCTCCGCTCCATGATTAAGAGTGTTCAGGATGAACATGGAGCGAAAGCGGCTGCAGCGCTGGGGATTAGACAGGTGGGGGTATTCCATGTGGTTGCTGATTTGATCCTTGCAAATGTCAAGGGCGATGCAGTAAGCTTTCAAGTGGCAAATCGCTTTGAGGCTGTCCCAGATGTGGACAAACCATGCGTATTACCAAAGATTATTGCAAAAACTTATAAGACTATAGGCCGCAATGGCCTGAAATTTAGCCTTTTACTCAAACGCAAACTCAATCTAAAAATCACAAAAAGCCCAGACTGCTAAAGATGGGCATGCGTTGTTTCCTAAAATGAACTTGAAAAATAAAAAACAGGGGCAGCAACAACAGAAGCAAGCTGGTTCACGGACACCTGAGTCTTCTGAGCGTACTTATGACTTGTGCGACTGTGGTAAAATTAAGTCTCCTGATAAATTTCAAGTCCCTTATCAGCGTTCTCCTCAATCTTCACAGGGTACAATGGCTCTCAAGTCGGTGGTAGAGAACGCCAAGATTGTGGCAAGAGTTAATCTGCGCCACAGGTAGGAAATCAGCCACAACAGTTCGAAGTCAATGGAAAACAAGAGGATTTGCCTCGTTTTCGACCCCCTTTTCAGAAGAAAAAGGTTGCTGCTTTAACAGCGAGATATGCCTCAGACAGTGAGAATGTGACTCCTGGACTGGACATGGGCAGTGACTCTGCTCAACCGCGCAGCAGAGGTTACTATAGTGCGGGAGGCTCTGCGCCCCTGTCTGGAGGCAACAGCAACTGATACATTCATTACAGTAGACACTGCAGACACCTGGGTTACCCCCCCCGGCTAGGCTCTATGAAATAATGTTCTAAATTGAAGGTGATGTACCTCATCCAATCAAGGTGGTGTTCTGAGAGAATCTAACCTCCTCCTGTGACATTTTGTTAGCAGAGGCAGATTGGCCTCCACCCTTTGTGTTAGCCACTTCTAGAGGGGAAGACATGATACTTCAGAGTTTTTCACGTTATGTCCCTGAAGAACATGCACAGGCTTTTCCAGCTGAGTGGGCTCTGGCCCTAGCCCTGGCAGGATATCGTAATCAGGTGGGTTGGGATGTTGATTCCCCGGCTCATGAAATACCTTTACGGTCTATGCCACAGCCACAACTGCAATATCCAATCAAACGTGAAGCAAAAGCTTCCATTTGTGATATTCTAATGCAGTTGGAGTATCAAGGAGTGACTGAATCATGTACATCACCGATGAATATTCATCTCTTTATGATATCAAAACCTGATAGTTCATATCGGATTGTATTGGATTACCAAGATTTAAATAGTCATTGTGGCACTTTTGCGGGAAACATCCTCTACAACGCGGTGTTTACACCGCGGGGCCTTTACGACGCAGCCATCACAACGCAAGTCGTTACTACGACTTGCGCTGGATGGCGCTCTAGCTCATGGAATAGTTTAATTTTCTATTCCAACACCTTCCCTACTGTTAGGTGGGCTGGAGTTGGAATAGAAAATTAAAATAATCCACAATCCAGCGCCCTCAAACGCAAGTTGTTGTAATGACTTGCGTTGTAATAACTGTGTTGTAATGGTAGTGCGGTGTAAACACAGCGTCGTAATGACATACATCACACTTTTGCAGTGCACAACACACACAGCTCTGCTCTGGTGAACAATCTTTTTCGTAAAAAGTACAAAACTACACTTGATATTTCTAATGGTTTCTACAGTCACAATCTAGCACCTGAGAGCCCTGATCTGACAGCATTCACTGCCGTTGGAAATCAGAAAACATTTACACGATTGCATGTGGGGTATAAGAATAAACCCGGGGCATTTGCGCCACGGATTGTGTCCTTGTAGAATGATATAGATCCTGATGCGTTCTCGTACATAGATGACATTTATCTGATGGACCATGAGCTTATGCCGCACCTTGTCCGGGTCAACAGGAATATTTTGTCCTTTGCCGACTATGGATATAAATTCAATTATACAAAGTCGCACATCCCCCATTTGGAAGTGTCTTTTTGGGCCATGAGCTCAATAATGAAGGAAAGGACTTAGCCCCCCACTTCTTGGAGAAATGTGCACATTTGCAACCCCCTTCTACACTGAAGAAACTTCAGTCCTTGCTGAGATTTTTGAATTTCGGGAGAACCTACAATCCCCATTATGCCTAGGGTATCTAACCGCTTTATGCATTGATACAACCCACTTTTTCTTCTAACAGCTGGCTTCCGGAACATACTTCTATTCTAACCTCTTTGCAGACTGACTTGCTTGCAACTAACTACTTGTTGACACGTGATAACACCACAAACCTGGTAATACATATAGTTGCTGGGACAGTGGGTTTCACTTACTTGACGTTCAATGAGGGTGACACAATACCTATTGCAAACAAATCACATTTATACACCTGCTGAAATGTGCTTTTCAACTGTTGAAAAAATCTTGATGGCAGTACAGATGGCGGTTCTGAAAGAACGCTCACATGCGCAAGGGAAACGCATTGCTATGGTCATGCCCTTCCCTGCTTTGGACGCCGTGACTAAGGCGAGTGTACCTAACTCGAAAGCACTACATCCCCTCTGGATACAATGGGCTACTTTTTTGACATCGTCCGATGTCGCGTTTATCTTTGATCCCTCATTACAGATACAGCAGGAGTTTTTACAGTATGAACACGTTCATCCTCCTCCCTTGTCTTTGCTACCTCTACATGAGTACACCTGCATCATTTATACCGATGGCTCAGCTCAACCGGCCACAGTTTCCAAACATGTTTATTCTGCGGCTTGCGCAATTGTTGCTTGCTCAGTTGTTGATGGAGAATTTAAGTCTTCCATTGTGCACACTCAGGCACTTGGAGGCTGTATGGCAAAATTGGCAGAACTGCGTGCTCTTGTACTTGCTCTCGAATTTGCTGATCGAAATGTGAATACTCTTATTGTGTGCAATTCTTAATACTGTGTCCAGCCTTTTAATGACAATTTATTCTTTTGGTCTTGGAATGACTACCGTGACTCTAAAGGCAGCGCAATTAAGCATAAAACACTTTGGTTTGTGTGGCATATCTTAAACAATGTCTGCCCCTCACACATGTTATACATACTCTTGGCCATCAGCATGTGGGAGCACATGCACTTGGTAATTGCTTAGCTGATGAAGCAGCCAAGTCTGCAGTAGCCACGTGTTCCGTAGCTGGAAGCTACAAGGTACATGACTAAAATAGATAATGAGATTCTGGCTGATTCACAATATGGACAGCAGACCTACTTTGATCAAAGCTGCACATGAAGGCATAGCGTCTGCACATGTCGGTATGTCAGCGGCAGTCTCTATTTTACAGCAACATTACTGACAGCATGGTTTATATAAACAGACCCGTAATTATGTACTTTCTTGTGACATTTGTCAGCCAATCAAGCAGTCTACAGTCACCCACCCACCACAATTACAGCTGTGTATTTCTAATCAACCTTTTGGCTGTATCTATCTTGATCACTGTGGTCCTCTTTCTTCTGATTCTGCGTATAAATATATATTTGATGCAGCTGATTCGTGCACTAGATTCCTTTGGGTTTGGCCACAACACAGTGCTGGCGCTTGAAATGTCATCAGGGATTTACGTGTCTTTGTCGGGATGTTTGCCTGCTGCACCTTCGATTGAGACCAAGGTGTGGCATTCACCTCTAAGGCGTACAAGAATGCGATTAAGTCTATAGGGGTGCTGGCGCAGTTTTCGTCTCCATACAGGCCTGAGGTCAATTCAATTGTGGAGCGAACTAACTGCGACTTAAAGCAACCCTTGACAGCTAGAGTCTTAGGTACTGGCAGGAACTGGCTGGCTCACTTATACTGGGTTCAACGTCCACTTAATAATCTTCCTTAGACGATCACTGGGTGGGTGGACCCTTTACAAAACGCTCTTTGGCATTAAAATGTTTGTGCCAGACCTTGATGGTCTAGACGTTGTTGCTGCTCCCGCAACCTTTGACGTAGATAATCATTCTACTGTGTTACAGGATCTACAAAAGACATGTGACAGCTATGCAACTGGACATTTACCCTCTTCCATTGATGCACCACTGCTGATTCCTGTTGCCGGCTGGCTTCCTAAAATCGGAGATCTGGTACGAGAAAAGTTGGAGAACAAAAAAAGAATTCGACCCTTCTTATCATGCACCCGTACCAGTGCTTGGACAGAAGGGTACTAACACAGTTATTTTACCATTGATACCTGGTTGTAAAGACAACAGATACATTTCAGTGGACAATGTCAAGCTACACCATGTGGCGGATTCTGAATAGTGTCACGCCTGCAGTTTTGTGCAACACAATTTCATTGGATCCACTGACTTCATCTTTCTCCACTGGTCCTCGTAAAGCTAAGAAAGTGATGAACACTATCATTGATCTTTCACCGGTCTGACCTCTATCATCCATTATGGATGTTGGTATATATAGTGATAGAGCGCGCAGGTCACCCGACTATAATTTTACCATATGCACATTAGGGCCCATAATTCAATTCACCATATTTATTTAATCGGGTAACCTACACTCTACTACCAGTTATTTAAACCTACTAATTCCTATACCATGGACTTACCATTCCTTGTCATTTGGTACCTATGACCACAATGGATCAGGGAGCTAGCTGAAAAGATAAGCAGTCTAAAATAACATATATAACATTTGCACTCTTTTAAAATAACCACAAACTCAAGAAGTTTTGAAAACCTTTATCTATTCTTCTCCAAGGTTTGAAAGCATAAGGTTTACAGCAAGCAAACTATCGATAACCAGAATCATGAAAAGTGTATAACCATGTAAGAGATATATGATGCCAACCATTTAGAATTCTAAAGGGAAGGTAAGAACAGGGAACATGCTAATAAGAAACTTTCAGAAATTAGACTTAATATGGTGTTTCTAAAGGACGGGAAAAATAAGAGTCATGCTATAAATCACAGTTTAATCACTGTAAACGGGTGGATAAAGCAAAAGGAACTCAAATTGGAATGACGATAAATGGAGTAACCATGTAATCTATAGGGAAGGGGAAGAATGGAACACGCTAATAATTCAGAGCAACCACTTTATTAGGCTAAAGGAGGGTAAAGAAAAGGAACATCTATATACTTATGAACCGTTATTTATCTTCAATTCTAAAGGATAGGAGAAAATGGGTCATGCTAAAATAGCAAGAATCACGATTTATTTAATGTCCCAGAAAGGAGGAGCAGAGGAAAAAGAACATATGCAGTTATGATTCTAGCAAGATTTTAAGAAAGGTAAGAAAAGGACGTAAGAGTGTTTCCCTCACAGATTTATATTTTCCTAGTACGGTGTGGAGACCAACCCTGGCCACGGGTCAGTTAAGGACAGACGAACCCCAAGGAATGCAGTTGCCAGTAGGCCAGCAGGTGCAGAATGGAAACCATTTAGACTATAGAGCGCTCTGAGCTCGCAACGACTAACTACTGAGCCCAAGTCAAGCCCCCACACTCGAGCTAAAGGTAAACAGAGTACCACTCCAATCGCCGACGGAAGTTCTCCTTTGGGCTTCCTAGCGGATTTTAGCACACTGCACTTTACCTCGCAATGTTATTCTTTTTTTTTAACTCTTTTTATTGATAGATCGCACAGAAGACACAGCACTCCGTACCCCAGAGGAACTGCAACAAGCATATCATAGCATAATCAGCGATCCATATAGTTTCTTAAAACATAACCCCGAACCCCCCACCCACCATTCTCCTGTGCCCTGGCGTGTTCCCCGGTCCACCGCTGAAGGTTCAGATTGAGTGGAGGGAACTAGCGCCACAGCCGGAAGTGTCCCCCTACCACTTCCGGTTGCGCGAAGGTTAGCTGTCTAGCTGCTGGCCTTCCCCCTGCATAAAATCCTATGCCCTCCCTCCCGCACAGCGAATGCGCGCAGTGGGCCCGCCGCTGGCTCGCCGAAAGCGCTCCAAAGGCAAGCCCGTCTGCGCCCGTCCGCGCCTGGACCGGGCCCAGGGCCACACCCCCTGGTCCTACCTCACCCCCACTACACCACCGAAGGATAACCTACACCCCACCCCAACTTATAGCGTTTAACACCTCCTCTCGCCTACCCTTCCCTCCTCCTCATGCCCTCACCTTTGAACCTATCGCAGGTCCTTTCTACTGCCCCCGATGTAACACCAAACCCCTCCTCCTTACAGTCCCTTCCCCCATCCACCACCCAACGCCCCTAAGCCTTGTCTCGCTGCCCTTATTAACGCTCGTTCCCTTCCAAAGCACAATCTGGACATCTTTGAGTTAATCACCGTCCACAACTTAGATCTTCTCTTTATAACGGAAACTTGGGGTGACAACGTATACGGGCCTGATTTCCGGGCTGCTTTACCCGGTGGCTTCTGTGCTATTAGACACGACAGAGTCGCTAGAAAGGGAGGTGGCATTGCCATCATTCATAGAGACCGCTACCTCATCAAAATCGAACCCAGAAACTTTCTGGGTTGTGAGGCACTTACTTACTCCATTGCTCTCTCCAATAATCAGTCCTTCAATGGGACCCTTCTATACCGTCCTCCAGGCCCTAGAACATCTTTCCTCTCAGGCCTGAACAATCTCATCGAGCTCTCAGCGGGTGCCCCCAACTACACCATACTGGGGGACTTTAATTTCCACTTAGAATCTCCTACTGACAATGACACCACCCTTCTTACCTCCGACCTACTATCAGCCGGACTAAGCCAGCTAGTCACTTCACCCACGCACCAAGCAGAACACACACTTGATGGTATTTTACTAATAATTCTGACATCACTTTCTTTACTACTATCCCTCTCGTCTGGACAGATCACGATGCAGTTCTTTTCAGTATCAAACCCCGGAGGGTCCCCCCTCTGCAGTCCAACCCCCCCATCCCTACGATGACCAGAGATTGGAAAAACTTTGACAGCCCCTTCCTCACAACTACACTGTCCAACTCCCTCAAGGAACTTGAGTCGGATACCGAAACAGCATCCAATAACTATCTCAGTCACCTACACGCTGCCTTCAGTTCCCTGGCACCTTTGAAGCCTACTTTCCGCAGCCGTAGCACTCCTTCAGCCCCCTAGTTCACTGAACCCCTTAGGTTACAGAGACAACACTGCAGAAACCTAGAGAGACACTGGCGCAAGCATTGCAACCCACGTCACAAACTAACCTACAAAAGCGCCTTTGCCATCTACAAACGCCTCATACTTTCAGAAAAAAGCAACTACTATGTAACACAAATTAACTCTGCAAGCAATTCTCCCAAACAGCTGTTCCAAGTGGTCAACAATCTCTCCAATCCCCCTGCCCCACCCGCCAATACCTCTCAAGCCCTCTGCAATTCCCTTTCCAACTTCTTTGTGGACAAAGTCACCACCATTTTTTCTGCCTTTGCTTCTCAACCTTACCCCACCCACACCAACTCCGACCACTACCACACCAGCGACATCCCGACCGTCTCAAACTTCCACCAGGTTCCCCCCGAACAGATCTCTCAGCTAATTTCCTCCATTAGATCAGGCTCCCCTTTGGACCCCTGTCCACCTTCCATCCTCAAACTCATCCCCGGCGTCGTAACACCTTCCATTACTAACATTTGCAACACCGTGTTCCTTATGGGCTCCTACCCCTCCGTTTGGAAAATGCAATTATCAACCCTCTATTGAAAAAGCCCACCCTTGACCCCACTTCCTCTTCTAGCTACAGACCTATCGCATGTCTTCCATTTCCTTCAAAAAATTTCAAAAAATTAATCAACAGACAACAATCCGAATTCATCAATATAAACCATCTCCTGGACGACACACAATTCGGATTTAGGCAGGGCCACAGAACCGAAACCGCCCTTATAAAGGCAGCCGACTAGATCAGGATGACCCTAGACAGAGGCGGCGTGGCAGTCCTCATGCTCCTAGATCTGTCCGCGGCTTTTGACACGGTCGATCATGCCACCTTGATCGACTGTATCTCAGCCCTGGGTATCAACCACAAAGCCAGAGATCTGCGAGCCTCTTTTCTCGCTAATCGGACACAATCGGTAAAGGTAGGTTCTTTTTACTCACCCGTTTTCTCCCTACCTTGTGGAGTGCCGCAGGGGTCCTCGCTGAGTCCGACCTTGTTTAACATTTATGTTTTGGACTTGGCGAGGGTGATCAAATCACACGGCATAAGGTTGACCTCCTACGCTGACGACACCCAGCTAGTAATATCAGTTCACAAGGATGGAGAAACAGTTGCTGACATTCCAGGAGGGAATGCTAGCCATCAGCTCCTGGATGATGAGCAACTGTTTACAACTTAACTCCGATAAAACAGAGGTAATGACCTTCGGCAAACTGTCTCCTGGTTGGTCCCCTTACTGGTGGCCTAGCGAGATGGGCGCCCCACCGCAACCCGTTAGCAAGGTTAGAAACCTTGTGGTCCTTTTCGACGACAAACTCCTTTTCAATCACCATGTTAATGCGGTTGTATCCACCTCATTCTTCACCCTAAGAAAAATTAAGACGCTACTTCCATTCCTTCCACCCTCGGCTGGCAAAACTCTCATCACTACCCTAATCTTTTCCAGAACCGACTATTGTAACGCCCTCCTCCTCAATGCACAAGAAAAGGTCCTAAACAAACTCCAACTGGTGCAGAACGCCTCAGCAAGAATTCTGCTCGGTATCTCCAAATTCAGTTCCATCTCCCCTTTTATCCGCCAGCTTCACTAGCTGCCCATCAGAAGCCGGACCAAATTTAAAGCCTTATGTATTGCCTACAAAGCCATTAACAATTCTGGCCCTCAGTTCCTAAAAAATGCCTTCCGCCCTTATGCACCCACCAGGTCACTCCGTTCTGCCTCAGCACACCTCCTTCCCATCCAACGTACTAAGAAAGCTACCTGGGGAGGCAGGTGCTTTGTGGTTAATACAGCCAGACTCTGGAACTCCTTCCCCGTCACCATTAAAACCAGCCCACCCTCATCATTTTCAGGAAACAACTCAAAACCTGGCTGTTAACTCATTAACCCCTGTGCCTATTTGTCTGACTTCAGAATCCTAAGCGCCGAGACACCCCAGGGTAGTTGCGCGCTGTACAAATTGCCAAAACATAAACATAAACATGAACATTTGGATCAGAACCGGACCACCAAAGTTGAGACCAGCACCCGCAGTTCAGTTGCAACGCCTGCGCTACACCCTCTCTGCAGCTATCAGTCAGAACGCCGATTGGGTTATCGAATTCCCCAGCAAAGTGCTTCACCAGCACTTTAGGTCAGCAAAACCCCGATTGGGTCTGTGAGTCTGTCTGACCGAGTGCTCCACAGCACCTCTGTTCTCGATCAGCTATTGAGTGCATTGGGTCAGTGACAGGTCAGCTATTCGGACAAGTCGGACAAATTCTCTAGCTAAACCTACGCTAGTTATACTTTTTTCCAGGTCAGTGTACCACCCCCCAATGTTGCAAGTGTAAGGATCCCTAATTTTGATTGGGCAGAGGAAAGGACAGGTCATCACACCACCTAAAATTTGAGCTTTCTCAGGCTCCTCATTTGAATTTCTTACCCGCCCCTTGAATTCTAGCTTCTCATGACATATGCTTTACACATAACAATGGTGAATTTAACATTATATACATTGTATTTGTTATGGTACAGTTCTGCTTCTTCGACTAGGTGAGTATTTTCTTCCCAGGCGCATCTTGGCTGGGGCTGCCATCTGGCTGTAATTCGAAGGTCACTGCTGTGGAGACTCGCAGATCTCGCGCAGACTCAGTTTCAAGTAAGATGGAGTGCAGCAGGGGACAGTAGGCCATATTACGCAATGTATCATGAAATGGAAAGGAAACAGCTTTAGAACACAAAAAAAAGAATACACTGTATACCATGAACTTCTATTCTATCCCCATTGCTTTATAATAATTATAGCTTTAGTGATTAAGCAGAACGAACAGCATAGCAAAAGCAGCAATGCAAGCTTCTTGCATGTGAGAGCACAAAACAGCCATTTTAGCTCTAATGCGCAGATGCGAACAGATTCCCTCCAGAACTGCGAGTACATCACATCACATGAGTGTGACCGACACATGCGCAGTAGAAATTCCCGCGTAGCAGCAGCCATTTTAGGTTGCAAGCATATTAGGATTAGGAAACACAAAAGCAAGCGTCTCTTGGACACCCAAAATGTCGGAAAAGAGGCAAATTTATAAGACAAACATATTGATTAGTTAATTACCGCTACTTGAGGTTCATGAATTCAAGCAAGTCGCTTTACGTGTGAATCCTTGCTCCATCAATATCATCCTGATGAGTCCGTGAGTGAGGTACCAAACAGTCCTGGAGAACATCAAGTGTACCAGACACTTCTACTTCTGATTAATCAACCTACGAGTGGCTACTATGGAGATCATGCCAGCCTCTCTTCCGGGTCGTTATCCTCGACATCCAGTTTGGCAGACCCACCGACCAAATTGAATATTTTTTATTTCTCTTGGTTGAAAAAGACTTACCTTGTCCCTCCATGGACCTACACTTGGTTGGTGCTTATCCTGATTTTCCTCTTCATATCAATTGGATTTTTGACAATTTTTTTTTTACTAATTAATGGTCATTATTTGCCAGAATGCTCTGCTGTAAACTTGGTCAATGGAATTCTGGCCCCTCACACATTGTCCCATATCATGGAACATGATCAGTCTCATGTAAGCATTTCAGCATTTCCGGTTGCAGATGGCATCGTTTGGGAAAAAGTTGCCTACGAAATCCACTGCCCGATCAATCTACTTAGTGTACCATACATGTTTTGTATCTCTTTATAAGATGCGGTGACACAGGACAAACATTCTTATGATTGGGACTTACAGGCAGTACATGCATTGTTTACAGATTTAAAATATTAAGCTGCCTTTGATGCTGAAGATTTGTATTTAAATTCTGCCACTTATGAGGGTTTGATTGGTTATCAGCATTATGGGCATCATTTTTTCCACAAAACGAACACTCTAAGACCTGTATATAATCATACACAATGTGAACATTGTACTACTCCTGTAGAGGGGAGTTCTAAAACTCTTAGGGATAAGTTCACTTATTTTACCGATTATGACGTATCTAATCCGGAACCCTACTACTTTAAACTTTAATCATATTCACAATCAAAATTTATGTTGACCCACACTAAATTGATTTAGACCACCTTGTTTAGGAATACATTGGCTTTGCAGGGTTATGATCATTGGAAAGAGACGGTTGATTTAAAATCAGTCTGGGGCACGAACCTTGGCAGATTCAGAGTACTGAAGCTTTACATCGTACCTGACTGATCCCAGCTCAAATTTTGTTTTGAAATGATACAGTGTTCCAAAGACATTGTTATGGCATGGCATCTGTCAAAAATGTAAATACTCCATCCCATCCATCTTTGGCAGAATATGTTGATTAGCGCACTCACACAACTTATACCATCAGGGCACTGCAAGCTTTGTTTCGAAATGACATTTTCAATGTCTCTGAAGTTGATCCTTCTGGGTGGTTGGTGTGGCAATCTAATACAAATGCATGCCAATTGTGTTTTTATAATATTACACCTGGTTTCACTTACACTAGACCTGATCCTTGGTAAACCACTACACATTCGGTCACCACATATTCGGTGGGTAAGTTATGCCAACAATGGGTGGAACATTCCACGCTGGTATCAGTAAAACAAAATTTTTCATTCTGGTCAAGTGTAATCAATCTGGCTGATTTCATCGTAGGGCTGAGGAATCCTAGAGCTAAGCAATTTCTTTATGCCGTGTACAATGAAATCTGGAAGCTTCCACAGATTGAAGCTGCTGTTCGTCTGCACCAATTTGATCAAGTAAATTTAGAAAAGGTCCTTGCCGTGGAAGATAACAGCATTCACACACTTTCCTCACACATTTATACATTGGACAATATTGATTCATCTGTTATTGATATTGTTCAAAGTGATGTTTCAGTGTTATATCATGCTCAAAATCAGTTGAGATCTGTTAAGCAATTTTCTTGGACACTGTACACTTTTAAAATGGGAAAAGTAACTTGGGATTATTTGAATGCCACTGCTCTGTTTTTTACATTCAATCTAACTGATGAACAAAGATTTATGTCCTTGAAAGATGCTACATATACACTATAACATATTGAACAATTAGAGCCCTTGCCGTTCTCGGTAGCTGAAACGGACTCTGCTGTTTGGTTAATTGATGCGGCTATCTCTCTCCCTTCTTCGCCATTTCAATTTAAATCATTGGTCGTTTTTAACCACCAGGTAGTGCATTTCTACATGAATTGTGGTCACTACCTTTCACTTAACCTTTTCCATGCTCATGACGAGCTGAGCTCGTCATGAGGCACGGAGCTCCGGTGCTCATGACGAGCTGAGCTCATCATGAGCCGTGGAACGCTCACACGTGGGGATAATTCCCCTGCTGTGCTGAGCGGTCCACGGGAACGGGTGTGGTCATGACGAGCTCAGCTCGTCATGAGCACACGAGCATTGTACCTCATGATGAGCTGAGCTCATCATGAGCACCGGGGCGCTGTGCATGCCCCCGGCCCCCCAGCACAGCGGGGGAATATGCCCGCATGGAAGGGGTTAAAGATTTCAGAGGGAGGGTAAGGACGTTTTTCTTACAGGGGAGGACTGCGATTCCACAATAGGGCATTCCCTCGTTTGCAAACATGTTAAGTTACATGTTAAGTTAAGTAATGTGTCAGTGCCGAATCTTGCTTGTTTTTTTAAGGGGACCCCAGTTCAGTCAATAATTCCCGCTTTTACTTTGCTTACAATGGCAATTATCTTAATTTGAACAACCAAGACTGCTGTGCTTTATGGGCAGGAATCCCGTATTTAGTAACAGTTCACAACGCAGCAATGTACTTTTTCCAACCCCACATGGGAGTGTAGATAGTTCCATTTGGCCTTCCATTCCCACTTTGAAAACAGATTTCAACAAATTGAGCAGTCTCAAAGCACTATTATTCCAACAAGAGGTGGCTCTCACTTCGGCTCGAGAGACCTACGAGTTACAGGTGGCTATGACATCTTGCGCGGTACAGTCCGTTTTGAACACTAACCTCCCACAACAATTTGGGGAGCTTATACACCAGATATCTAATGGCCTTGCACATTTTTTTAATGTGTAGGATCTGGCCTTGTGACTTCTTTTCAGACAATATTTGGAGTAATGCTGGCTTTTATTCATTCAGTTTTTTCCAGCATCTTTGTAGGCTTTCCCTTAGTCTTGGCGTTAGGTGCTATAATCCTGCTTCTTCTGTTCCTGCTGCGCAATGCCTGCTCATCTTGCGGTAATGCACAGACCAAACCAATTGCGGCTGTACCGTGATCACATTCAACAGGTTTTTGGATGCTTGCCATTAGCAACCCTTGGCGTCAGTTATGGATTAACTTTTCGCTTTGCCTACTTTACTTGCGTGCAGCCATTGTTTTAATGTTGGGGCTGCCCCTTCTATTGGGCAATGGATATATGCCTCTCCAACACATCACATCCAGTCCCGGGTTTTAACCAGTTGATGGGTCCCTTAGAGGCTCATGAACAGGCTTGTTCTGGGATGGCAGTACTGCGCGTGCGGCTGCACTTGGAGTGCTGGCTGAATGGGATATCAGTGTGGCTGCACAGAACCCCCTGCAATGGAGTTTCATCAAATATCACGCAAGTTGCCCACTAATGTTTTTAGTGCCATCTGATGACGAGGAGCACATTTGTTCGTTCGACTTACTTAATTGGATGTCATCCCTTTTTTCTACCAATGATAGGGATGATATTTTGGAGGGAATTGCATTCATCGATTCACACACCTTGATGGACTTTCCAACTCCTTCATAATAACTCTTTCATAATAGCTTTATTATCCTGGAGACAGTTCTATTTCAATAAGCAATGATGACAATATTGAAAAAATAATCTGGCAAGTTTCAATTTTTTTTCCAATTTTGTTTTTTCGAACACTTTAAACTCTGCTTGACTTATGAAGTCTGTTTTGGTCCATTGTCTATGTCCTATGACCTTACCAAGGGGAGGGTGTTATATGCTTCTTAGGGTGTTATATGGCTTTAGGGACATTGTCGACATTGCTACGTTAGCATGAGCTTTGCTGCCATGATGCTGCTTTTGCGCATGTTACTGCATGAATTTGTTTTTGCAAGACTCTGTTTGTTCCTTGCACATGAGAACGGGGTGCTTTCACATTCTCTGCCTTTCCTGGAGTTTAGTCTGTACACGATGTGCAAGGTCGATCAACAATGCCCCTTGTTATTCTGTTCTGGTCAGTCCCTAGCTCCTAGACATAACATGTTAAACACAGCTGCTGTACTGAAGACTCATGCTTTGATATTACGTTGCTGCATGTTGTTTTAACACACTTGGAGAAAGCCGTTCCATGGAGAAGAGCTCTGTTGATCCTATGATGTAAACCTTACATCCAGGCTTAAGGTATGGGGTCTGCTGTTAAAGCCCAGAGATTGTCCTTTTTGGGTCTCGGCCTTTGGGTCTCGGCCTACAGCATTGCTTGTTTGGCGAGATTATAGTAAGGCTTTCAAAAGTCTTCCCAAACTGCGGATTTGGTACAGTTCATGTGAGCCAGGCGCGTGCACATCGCCAGCCACACCGCACACCATACCATTTGTCAGAGCCTCGGAATCAGACTTCAAAGGAATCCGCTCCCCCGCCCCCGCATCAGACTTCAAAGGAATGTGTTTATTATTAGTTCACCACTTCTGAATGCAGTGGTTGCCAAATAGAAAGGTTACCAAGCCACTTCCACCACCCTTCCTGTCTGTCTTTTCATGTCACTCTTGCATCCATGTTTTCATTCCTGCTTCTCCGTGTCGCTGTTTTCCTTTTTTTCTCTTGCCCCGTCTTTCTCCGTACTTTTTTTTTCTCTTTTTCTCTTCCTTTTCCTTTTGCTCTGGTTCAGAATGTGATGATGTAAAATGAATTCCGAGGCCCGATGACATGCAAGCACCAGTGCAAATTAAGTACTGGCTACTTGTTTGTACTCCAAAGAAATGTTCACTGCTGTTGTAGCCTATAACTTCTTTTCACAACCAGTCTTGGATACCGATAAGGTTCAAGGTCAGCATGATACCGATGTAGTTTCCTAGCAGACCTGCCTCAGACCCAGGGGAGATTGCTTTGGGGTTATTTTAATCACAGGTAGATGTTGAAAGCTACGGTTTGTTCAGCATTTCATAAGCTGATTGCTTGTTGAATGCTAAAAATTTGTTTTTGTTTACCTGATTAAAAAAATAAATATTTTTAGAAATAAAAAAGACGTAGATTAAATACAAGGTATTCTAAATTTGTTCTGAATTGCATCTCCTGGGATAAGTGGTTTGCGCCGTGTAGCGTATTATTATAATGCGACAACTCATCACCGAACCCACCCATGCCGCCGGCCACACGCTGGACCCCATCTTCTCCACAAGCACCTACGTCGCCTTCAACCACACCACCGAACTCTACTGGACCAACCACCACTGCATCCACTTCACATTCAAGAAGGCAACCACGCACCACCACACTCAACAGCTACCTCGCCGCTGCTGGGGCAAAATCACAGAGAACCAACTGACCTCCGCCCTCGCCTGGCACCCTCCAACCGACCCCACTGACCCCGACACCACCGCCCGAAACCTCAGACAGTGCATCAAAGACTGCGCCAACACCCTAGCCCCGCTAGAGAAGCCCTCCAGCAACCACTACAGCAAGATAAGGGCAAACTGACAACAAAGAAGGTTCACTGAAGAACTACAGACCTCCAAACACACATGCCGGATGCTAGAGAAAAAATGGCTCCAAGACCGCACGTCAGACAACCACGCTGCCCACAAAGACGCCCTTCGCAGACACCACCAACTCATCAGAACAACCAAGAGATCCTCCATTAATGCCCGCCTGGACAACAACGCACACGATTGCAAAGAGCTCTTCAGCATCGTCAAGGAACTCTCCAACCCCAGCGCCAACACCAACGACATCCCGCCCTCGCAATAACTGTGCGACTCACTGGCCACTTTCTTCCACCGCAAGATCATAGACATCCACAACAGCTTCAATGCACCGCCAGCCCCGACCACGACAGACCCCACCCCAAACACCACCTGCACCAACCAGCTGAAATCCTGGGCCCACGTCAACGACGACAAGACACGAGGGATCATGAACTCCATCCACTCAGGATCACCAGCAGACCCCTGCCCACACCACGTGTACAACAAAGCAGACATCACCATCGCACTCCAACTACGAAAGGTCATCAACATCTCCTTTGACTCAGCAACATTCCCGGAAAGCTGGAAGCACGCCAAAATCAACGCCCTCCTCAAGAAGCCGAGGCGGACCTCACGGACCTCAAGAACTTCCGCCCCATCTCCCTGCTGCCCTTCCCGGTGAAGGTCATTGAGAAAATCGCCAACATGCAGCTGACCCGCCACCTCGAGGACAACAACATCCTAGACCCGTCGCAATCCGGATTCAGGCGGAACCACAGCACCGAGACAGCCCTCATTGCCGCCACAGACGACATCCGACGCCAACTAGACTACGGAAAAACCTCAGCCCTCATCCTCCTGGACCTGTCAGCTGTCTTCGACACGGTCTGCCCCCACACACTAAGAACACGCCTCCAAGAAGCCGGAATCTGGGGAAAAGCCCTAGACTGGACCACCTCCTTCCTCTCTCCGACAGAACCCAGAGGGTCCGCCTCCCACCCCGCCAGTCCAAAGCTACCAACCTCATCTACTATCTATTTTACTGTGTACCTCTTGCTCTATTTCATTACCTGAGGTGGAAAGCCGGGTGACTTCTTGGTCGTTTGCTTTCTCTATAACGATTTTTATCTTTACCTTTCTGTCTTCAGGCAGTTGCGCTGCGCAGCACTTTCTTTCATCGTCCCTTACCCTCACGGCCGATTTGGAGCCGCAGGGTATTTTGGGACCAGTAGGCCTTTCTCCTTGGTAGCGGCCATCTTGGGGGGAGGCAGGCCCGCTGGTCGGCTGACTAGTGGTGCGGTCTCTCGCCGGCCACGCCATAAATTTAGAGGCCCTCAGCTCTGCGCAGCGGAAGCGAGCAGCGGGCGCGCCAAAGGAGCGCCTACGGAAAGCCCGTCTGCGCCCGTCAGCATCCCGGATGCGGACGGGTGCAGGAGGGGCTGGGTCTTTGCTCCTTTTTTCTGGCAACATGCTGAAATATACTTTGGATGAGCTCACAATCCTCAGGGGTAAGGCTGCAAATTGTTGTACTGTTTTCCCCAGTCAGCCCGATGGCAGAAGACGTTGCCCCGGCTGCGGTTGGCGACCGGGCAATTTCTCCGTTTCCATCCCCAATAATCTGCGTAATAAGAGCATTTGTTTACTTCTGAATACTAGATCTTTGAGTAAACATGCCTTAGATCTTTATAACCTATTGTCCGAAATCAACCCCATCTGTCTCTTTCTTACCGAGACGTGGCTGGGTGACTGCTCGGGCCCTGACATAGCCGCTGCACTCCCTCCCAACTATGTTATTTTAAGAAAGGACAGGGTTAACGGCAGGGGAGGTGGCGTAGCAATAGTGGTGGACAACCGTTTCACCTGTTCCATCCTTCAAACCGACGACATTCAAGGGAGTGAGGCCCTGGGCTGCTCTCTATCCTTGTCCCCGCAACAATCCTGTACGGGGCTACTGATTTACAGACCCCCTGGTCCCATCGGCTCCTTTCATGAAGAGCTCCACTCGGTGGTTTCAGCACTTTGTCTAAAATCTGATCATTGTCTACTTCTGGGGGATTTTTAACATTCACATGGACACGATGGATGGTGCAGACACGATCAAGATCCTAGATACTACCTTTCCACTGGGCCTCATTCCCTTATCTTTCCGTTCCCACACACAACAAAGGCCACACTCTCGACCAAATGTTTTCCACTGTTCCGATTGGCGTGGCCACCCCAGTACCTGTGCTGTAGTGGGACCACTATTTGGTGAATTTTCAGATCGTGCACTCAGACAAACGTTTCTCAAGTAAGCATGGCCGCCAACCTCAGACTTTACGAGTTTTTCACCGCATTTCCCCTGACATGCTGGCGCAAGCTTTATTATCCCACCCTTGCCAGCTGTCAGGTAGTCTAGAGGCCGACCTTGACATCTTGCAAACATGGTTTGTGGAGCGACTAGACGAACTAGCCCCTGCTACGATTACCCATAAAGCCGCTTGTCGGGCCTCTGCCCCCTGGTTCACCGCTGCTTTGACTGAGAATCGGCGGCAGTGTAAGAAAGCGGAAAGGGTCTGGCGTCGCCATTATGATCTCATAGCTAAGATGGCTTACAGGGAATCCATTAAATCGTACCATAGTGATATTTCTTTGGAAAAGAAAGCCTATTTTGGCAGAAGAATCGAGGCAGCTACTAACACCAGCAAAGAAATATTTTCAATTGTTAAAGAATTTACTTCTCCCATCATGAGCACTCCCACATGTTCTCACTCCGAATCTTGGGTCATCCAACTAGCCGATTTCTTCGCCAACAAAATTAAGTCCATTCAGGACTCTTTTCCATCTTTCGGTGTTGGGGCAGCCTCTTGTACTATAGTCCCCCTTCTTCGTCCCTGAGTGTGGCGGGCCCCACTCTCTCAAGTTTTCCTTGTTTATCTCTCTCTGCCTCTTTGCACCTTCTCACCAAATTAAAATCAGGCTCTCCACTGGATCCCTGTCCGGCAAAGTTCCTCGCCAAAACAGCACACGCGATCAATCCCCTAATTAATCCCATGCTTTATCTATCGCTCAGCATGGGAGTGGTGCCCCGGCATGGAAGCAGGCCCTTATCCTGCCACTCTTGAAAAATTCAAATCTGGATCCTTTGGTACATGCCAATTACAGGCTCATCTCTCTCCTTCCAGCTTTCGCCGAGATTGTGAAGAAGCATGTCCACTCTTCCCTCTCCACTTTTCTTGAAACCAACAATATCCTGCATTGCACTCAGTCTGGCTTCCGTTCAAATATGAGCACGGAGACAGAGCTGTTGGAAGTAACTGAGGCAATCAAGGAGGTTCTGGATTCGGGAGGTAAGGCGATGCTGGCGATGCTGGACTTATCGGCGGCCTTTGACACCGTCCCCCACAGCGGTCTCCTTTCAAGACTCAACGAGATTGGTCTGCGGGGGGGCGGTGTTCAGCTGGTTCGAGTCCTTTCTTGCGGTCCGCCGTCAAACGGTCTGGGCCCCCCCGTTCTCTGTCGCGGTGCCGTCATTGGAGGTAGGAGTCCCTTAGGGCTCAATTTTGAGCCCTACTCTTTTTAACATCTTCTTGGCCCCTTTGGCGGAGGCGTACGGTGCCCAGATCGTTTCGTACGCTGATGATACCCAGCTCCTCTTCTCCTGTGAGAAACATTCTGACTTCAATGGAGAGAGCATCAGAAGTTGCCTTGGGGCAGTGTTTGATTGGTTCCAGCTTAACAGCCTTAAGTGCAACTCGGACAAATCTGAAGTGCTCTTTTTCGGCTGTCCCCCGATCCTAGGTGGCAGTCGTGGTGGCCCGAGGCCATGTTCCCTCCCTCCGGCGCATCCTCTATGGCCAAAAATCTGGGAGTGAAGATAGACAACAGCCTCACCTTGAAGCCCCAGATCCTCAGCCTAGTCGGTAAATGCTTCGGCCTCCTTTAAATGCTTAGGAAATTTCTTCCTTTGCTTTCTCACGCTCACAGAAAAATCACCGTACAGGCACCAATAGGCTCTCGTCTCGACTACGCTAACGTGCTCTATCTCGGACTTCCGGAATATCTTTTATCACGTCTGCAAATTGTTCAGAATTCGAGCTATCTTTGGCCTCCATCGGAGATCCAGTGCAAGGGCTCTCTTGAAATCCCTTCATTGGCTTCCTATTCGGAAACGCATTGTTTTCAAGGTGCTCACGCTGGCTTTCAAAGCTCTTCACGACATTGGCGCTGAATATATCAGGAAACGGTTGGTGTTCTACCAGCCATTTAGAGCGCTTAGGTCAGCTTCGCTGGCTTTGGCCGCGGTTCCTACTATTAGGCGAGCCCGTGTTGGAGGTCGTTCTTTCAGACGCCTGGCGCCACAATTGTGGAATGCCTTGCCGGTCTCTCTGAGGAAGAACGTCAACCTGTTAGCCTTTAGGAAAGAGCTTAAGTCCTGGCTTTTTGTTCAGTAGAGTCGGTTATCGTTCACCTGCCTGGTACCGCCTAATGGTTTGTAGCGCCGGGACACTCTTCGGAGTAGCTCAGCGCTATATAAAACACACAATAACATAACATAACATCTGCGGCGTACCCCAGGGCTCATCCCTCAGCACGATGCTGTTCAACATCTACATGGCCCCCCTCACTCAAGTAGCCCGCCAACACGACCTGAACATCATCTCCTACGCCGACGACACCCAGCTCATCCTCTCCCTCACCAAGAACCCACACACCGCCAAAACCAACCTCCACAAGGGAATGAAGGCCGTCGCCGAGTGGATGAGGACCAGCCGTCTGAAGCTGAACTCAGACAATACGGAAGTCCTCATCCTCAGCTCCACCCCGTCTGCCTGGGACGATTCCTGGTGGCGGACAACGCTAGGAACAGCACCGACACCCAGGGACCACGCACGCAACCTGGGAGTCATCCTCGACTCCTCCCTCTCCATGTCCAAGCAGGTCAGTGCCGTCTCATCCTCCTGCTACAACACCCTCTGCATGCTTCGCAGGATATACAAGTGGATCCCGATCAAAACCAGAAGAACAGTGACCGAAGCCCTGGTCAGCAGCCGGCTGGACTACAGCAGCGCACTCTAAGCGGGAATCCCGACCAAACAATTACAGCTACTACAACGCATCCAAAACGCCTCAGCCCGTCTAATCCTCAACCTCCCCCGACGCAGCCACATCACCCCCCACCTCAGAGACCTTCACTGGCTCCCCATCAACAAGAGAATCACCTTCAAGCTCCTCACCCACGCTCACAAAGCACTCCACAACTCCGGACCAGCCTACCTGAACCACAGACTGAACTTCTACACCCCCGCCCGCCAGCTCCGCTCCGCCAGCCTCGCCCTCGCCGACGTCCCACGAATCCAACGTACCACCTCCTGAGGCAGATCCTTCTCCTTCCTCGCTGCCAAGACCTGGAATACCCTCCCCACCTGCTTGCGGCAGACCCAGGACCTGCTCACCTTCAGGAAGCTCCTCAAGGCCTGGCTCTTTGAGGAGTAGCAGCAGCCACCTCTCCCCTTCCCCCCCCACAGCGCCTTGAGACCCTCACGGGTAAGTAGCGCGCTTTACAAGTTCTGTGATTGATTGATTGATTGATTGATTATAATGCACATAGACTATTTATAAACTGCTTTTCGAATGTTTTCCAAAGTGATTTTTAGTGATGACAGATTATGCACTCATTGCATAAGATAACCTGCTGTTTTTGTAATTCACTTTTCTTAGGCAGTTTTCTAGGGCGAAAGCATGGCCTTTCTTGATTAAATCACTGGCTGTGTTCAGTACATGATGCTGCATATGCTTGCTTAGAAATGAAAATACTAAACCTATTTATAAAACGTTTTTGCATCTCGAAGTAAATTGATGGTTCTTGTCCCCCAGGGTGGACAAATGTAACTTCATGTTTTTGGGGGCTGCTAAGTGGTATGAGTAGGTGTAACTGCACTCATAGGTTGCCCAGTCACATACATAATGCCCAGACTTTAAAATCCTAATCTTAATAGCTGACAGCAGGGCTAAAAAGAAATGTAATGGCACAATGTTTAGCATAGTTCTTTAAGAGCTGCATAAATACAACCCCATCTTAAACTCCTTGTTCTCTAACAAGCTTGACGTCTTCTCTCTTTAACTCCGTATTGGTTAGGTCATGCTAATACACTTTACCTTGTAACTTTGAATGGAGCATTAAAAGATGTCTTTTTTGAGCGATGGATTACCAAATGCTCTTTCCATCTGCACTGTAAAAACACACGGGGACAGCCTAGAAAGCAAGCCCACAAAGCTGCACATGAAGGCATAGCGTCTGCACATGTCGGTATGTCAGCGGCAGTCTCTATTTTACAGCAACATTACTGACAGCATGGTTTATATAAACAGACCCGTAATTATGTACTTTCTTGTGACATTTGTCAGCCAATCAAGCAGTCTACAGTCACCCACCCACCACAATTACAGCTGTGTATTTCTAATCAACCTTTTGGCTGTATCTATCTTGATCACTGTGGTCCTCTTTCTTCTGATTCTGCGTATAAATATATATTTGATGCAGCTGATTCGTGCACTAGATTCCTTTGGGTTTGGCCACAACACAGTGCTGGCGCTTGAAATGTCATCAGGGATTTACGTGTCTTTGTCGGGATGTTTGCCTGCTGCACCTTCGATTGAGACCAAGGTCTGGCATTCACCTCTAAGGCGTACAAGAATGCGATTAAGTCTATAGGGGTGCTGGCGCAGTTTTCGTCTCCATACAGGCCTGAGGTCAATTCAATTGTGGAGCGAACTAACTGCGACTTAAAGCAACCCTTGACAGCTAGAGTCTTAGGTACTGGCAGGAACTGGCTGGCTCACTTATACTGGGTTCAACGTCCACTTAATAATCTTCCTTAGACGATCACTGGGTGGGTGGACCCTTTACAAAACTCTCTTTGGCATTAAAATGTTTGTGCCAGACCTTGATGGTCTAGACGTTGTTGCTGCTCCCGCAACCTTTGACGTAGATAATCATTCTACTGTGTTACAGGATCTACAAAAGACATGTGACAGCTATGCAACTGGACATTTACCCTCTTCCATTGATGCACCACTGCTGATTCCTGTTGCCGGCTGGCTTCCTAAAATCGGAGATCTGGTACGAGAAAAGTTGGAGAACAAAAAAAGAATTTGGCCCTTCTTATCATGCACCCGTACCAGTGCTTGGACAGAAGGGTACTAACACAGTTATTTTACCATTGATACCTGGTTGTAAAGACAACAGATACATTTCAGTGGACAATGTCAAGCTACACCATGTGGCGGATTCTGAATAGTGTCACGCCTGCAGTTTTGTGCAACACAATTTCATTGGATCCACAGACTTCATCTTTCTCCACTGGTCCTCGTAAAGCTAAGAAAGTGATGAACACTATCATTGATCTTTCACCGGTCTGACCTCTATCATCCATTATGGATGTTGGTATATATATTGATAGAGCGCGCAGGTCACCCGACTATAATTTTACCATATGCACATTAGGGCCCATAATTCAATTCACCATATTTATTTAATCGGGTAACCTACACTCTACTACCAGTTATTTAAACCTACTAATTCCTATACCATGGACTTACCATTCCTTGTCATTTGGTACCTATGACCACAATGGATCAGGGAGCTAGCTGAAAAGATAAGCAGTCTAAAATAACATATATAACATTTGCACTCTTTTAAAATAACCACAAACTCAAGAAGTTTTGAAAACCTTTATCTATTCTTCTTCAAGGTTTGAAAGCATAAGGTTTACAGCAAGCAAACTATCGATAACCAGAATCATGAAAAGTGTATAACCATGTAAGAGATATATGATGCCAACCATTTAGAATTCTAAAGGGAAGGTAAGAACAGGGAACATGCTAATAAGAAACTTTCAGAAATTAGACTTAATATGGTGTTTCTAAAGGACGGGAAAAATAAGAGTCATGCTATAAATCACAGTTTAATCACTGTAAACGGGTGGATAAAGCAAAAGGAACTCAAATTGGAATGACGATAAATGGAGTAACCATGTAATCTATAGGGAAGGGGAAGAATGGAACACGCTAATAATTCAGAGCAACCACTTTATTAGGCTAAAGGAGGGTAAAGAAAAGGAACATCTATATACTTATGAACCGTTCTTTATCTTCAATTCTAAAGGATAGGAGAAAATGGGTCATGCTAAAATAGCAAGAATCACGATTTATTTAATGTCCCAGAAAGGAGGAGCAGAGGAAAAAGAACATATGCAGTTATGATTCTAGCAAGATTTTAAGAAAGGTAAGAAAAGGACGTAAGAGTGTTTCCCTCACAGATTTATATTTACCTAGTACGGTGTGGAGACCAACCCTGGCCACGGGTCAGTTAAGGACAGACGAACCCCAAGGAATGCAGTTGCCAGTAGGCCAGCAGGTGCAGAATGGAAACCATTTAGACTATAGAGCGCTCTGAGCTCGCAACGACTAACTCCTGAGCCCAAGTCAAGCCCCCACACTCGAGCTAAAGGTAAACAGAGTACCACTCCAATCGCCGACGGAAGTTCTCCTTTGGGCTTCCTAGCGGATTTTAGCACACTGCACTTTACCTCGCAATGTTATTCTTTTTTTTAAACTCTTTTTATTGATAGATCGCACAGAAGACACAGCACTCCGTACCCCAGAGGAACTGCAACAAGCATATCATAGCATAATCAGCGATCCATATAGTTTCTTAAAACATAACCCCGAACCCCCCACCCACCATTCTCCTGTGCCCTGGCGTGTTCCCCGGTCCACCGCTGAAGGTTCAGATTGAGTGGAGGGAACTAGCGCCACAGCCGGAAGTGTCCCCCTACCACTTCCGGTTGCGCGAAGGTTAGCTGTCTAGCTGCTGGCCTTCCCCCTGCATAAAATCCTATGCCCTCCCTCCCGCACAGCGAATGCGCGCAGTGGGCCCGCCGCTGGCTCGCCGAAAGCGCTCCAAAGGCAAGCCCGTCTGCGCCCGTCCGCGCCTGGACCGGGCCCAGGGCCACACCCCCTGGTCCTACCTCACCTCCACTACACCACCGAAGGATAACCTACACCCCACCCCAACTTATAGCGTTTAACACCTCCTCTCGCCTACCCTTCCCTCCTCCTCATGCCCTCACCTTTGAACCTATCGCAGGTCCTTTCTACTGCCCCCGATGTAACACCAAACCCCTCCTCCTTACAGTCCCTTCCCCCATCCACCACCCAACGCCCCTAAGCCTTGTCTCGCTGCCCTTATTAACGCTCGTTCCCTTCCAAAGCACAATCTGGACATCTTTGAGTTAATCACCGTCCACAACTTAGATCTTCTCTTTATAACGGAAACTTGGGGTGACAACGTATACGGGCCTGATTTCCGGGCTGCTTTACCCGGTGGCTTCTGTGCTATTAGACACGACAGAGTCGCTAGAAAGGGAGGTGGCATTGCCATCATTCATAGAGACCGCTACCTCATCAAAATCGAACCCAGAAACTTTCTGGGTTGTGAGGCACTTACGTACTCCATTGCTCTCTCCAATAATCAGTCCTTCAATGGGACCCTTCTATACCGTCCTCCAGGCCCTAGAACATCTTTCCTCTCAGGCCTGAACAATCTCATCGAGCTCTCAGCGGGTGCCCCCAACTACACCATACTGGGGGACTTTAATTTCCACTTAGAATCTCCTACTGACAATGACACCACCCTTCTTACCTCCGACCTACTAAGCCAGCTAGTCACTTCACCCACGCACCAAGCAGAACACACACTTGATGGTATTTTACTAATAATTCTGACATCACTTTCTTTACTACTATCCCTCTCGTCTGGACAGATCACGATGCAGTTCTTTTCAGTATCAAACCCCGGAGGGTCCCCCCTCTGCAGTCCAACCCCCCCATCCCTACGATGACCAGAGATTGGAAAAACTTTGACAGCTCCTTCCTCACAACTACACTGTCCAACTCCCTCAAGGAACTTGAGTCGGATAACGAAACAGCATCCAATAACTATCTCAGTCACCTACACGCTGCCTTCAGTTCCCTGGCACCTTTGAAGCCTACTTTCCGCAGCCGTAGCACTCCTTCAGCCCCCTAGTTCACTGAACCCCTTAGGTTACAGAGACAACACTGCAGAAACCTAGAGAGACACTGGCGCAAGCATTACAACCCACGTCACAAACTAACCTACAAAAGCGCCTTTGCCATCTACAAACGCCTCATACTTTCAGAAAAAAGCAACTACTATGTAACACAAATTAACTCTGCAAGCAATTCTCCCAAACAGCTGTTCCAAGTGGTCAACAATCTCTCCAATCCCCCTGCCCCACCCGCCAATACCTCTCAAGCCCTCTGCAATTCCCTTTCCAACTTCTTTGTGGACAAAGTCACCACCATTTTTTCTGCCTTTGCTTCTCAACCTTACCCCACCCACACCAACTCCGACCACTACCACACCAGCGACATCCCGACCGTCTCAAACTTCCACCAGGTTCCCCCCGAACAGATCTCTCAGCTAATTTCCTCCATTAGATCAGGCTCCCCTTTGGACCCCTGTCCACCTTCCATCCTCAAACTCATCCCCGGCGTCGTAACACCTTCCATTACTAACATTTGCAACACCGTGTTCCTTATGGGCTCCTACCCCTCCGTTTGGAAAATGCAATTATCAAACCTCTATTGAAAAAGCCCACCCTTGACCCCACTTCCTCTTCTAGCTACAGACCTATCGCATGTCTTCCATTTCCTTCAAAAAATTTCAAAAAATTAATCAACAGACAACAATCCGAATTCATCAATATAAACCATCTCCTGGACGACACACAATTCGGATTTAGGCAGGGCCACAGAACCGAAACCGCCCTTATAAAGGCAGCCGACTAGATCAGGATGACCCTAGACAGAGGCGGCGTGGCAGTCCTCATGCTCCTAGATCTGTCCGCGGCTTTTGACACGGTCGATCATGCCACCTTGATCGACTGTATCTCAGCCCTGGGTATCAACCACAAAGCCAGAGATCTGCGAGCCTCTTTTCTCGCTAATCGGACACAATCGGTAAAGCTAGGTTCTTTTTACTCACCCGTTTTCTCCCTACCTTGTGGAGTGCCGCAGGGGTCCTCGCTGAGTCCGACCTTGTTTAACATTTATGTTTTGGACTTGGGGAGGGTGATCAAATCACACGGCATAAGGTTGACCTCCTACGCTGACGACACCCAGCTAGTAATATCAGTTCACAAGGATGGAGAAACAGTTGCTGACATTCCAGGAGGGAATGCTAGCCATCAGCTCCTGGATGATGAGCAACTGTTTACAACTTAACTCCGATAAAACAGAGGTAATGACCTTCGGCAAACTGTCTCCTGGTTGGTCCCCTTACTGGTGGCCTAGCGAGATGGGCGCCCCACCGCAACCCGTTAGCAAGGTTAGAAACCTTGTGGTCCTTTTCGACGACAAACTCCTTTTCAATCACCATGTTAATGCGGTTGTATCCACCTCATTCTTCACCCTAAGAAAAATTAAGACGCTACTTCCATTCCTTCCACCCTCGGCTGGCAAAACTCTCATCACTACCCTAATCTTTTCCAGAACCGACTATTGTAACGCCCTCCTCCTCAATGCACAAGAAAAGGTCCTAAACAAACTCCAACTGGTGCAGAACGCCTCAGCAAGAATTCTGCTCGGTATCTCCAAATTCAGTTCCATCTCCCCTTTTATCCGCCAGCTTCACTAGCTGCCCATCAGAAGCCGGACCAAATTTAAAGCCTTATGTATTGCCTACAAAGCCATTAACAATTCTGGCCCTCAGTTCCTAAAAAATGCCTTCCGCCCTTATGCACCCACCAGGTCACTCCGTTCTGCCTCAGCACACCTCCTTCCCATCCAACGTACTAAGAAAGCTACCTGGGGAGACAGGTGCTTTGTGGTTAATACAGCCAGACTCTGGAACTCCTTCCCCGTCACCATTAAAACCAGCCCACCCTCATCATTTTCAGGAAACAACTCAAAACCTGGCTGTTAACTCATTAACCCCTGTGCCTATTTGTCTGACTTCAGAATCCTAAGCGCCGAGACACCCCAGGGTAGTTGCGCGCTGTACAAATTGCCAAAACATAAACATAAACATGAACATTTGGATCAGAACCGGACCACCAAAGTTGAGACCAGCACCCGCAGTTCAGTTGCAACGCCTGCGCTACACCCTCTCTGCAGCTATCAGTCAGAACGCCGATTGGGTTATCGAATTCCCCAGCAAAGTGCTTCACCAGCACTTTAGGTCACCAAAACCCCGATTGGGTCTGTGAGTCTGTCTGACCGAGTGCTCCACAGCACCTCTGTTCTCGATCAGCTATTGAGTGCATTGGGTCAGTGACAGGTCAGCTATTCGGACAAGTCGGACAAATTCTCTAGCTAAACCTACGCTAGTTATACTTTTTTCCAGGTCAGTGTACCACCCCCCAATGTTGCAAGTGTAAGGATCCCTAATTTTGATTGGGCAGAGGAAAGGACAGGTCATCACACCACCTAAAATTTGAGCTTTCTCAGGCTCCTCATTTGAATTTCTTACCCGCCCCTTGAATTCTAGCTTCTCATGACATATGCTTTACACATAACAATGGTGAATTTAACATTATATACATTGTATTTGTTATGGTACAGTTCTGCTTCTTCGACTAGGTGAGTATTTTCTTCCCAGGCGCATCTTGGCTGGGGCTGCCATCTGGCTGTAATTCGAAGGTCACTGCTGTGGAGACTCGCAGATCTCGCGCAGACTCAGTTTCAAGTAAGATGGAGTGCAGCAGGGGACAGTAGGCCATATTACGCAATGTATCATGAAATGGAAAGGAAACAGCTTTAGAACACAAAAAAAAGAATACACTGTATACCATGAACTTCTATTCTATCCCCATTGCTTTATAATAATTATAGCTTTAGTGATTAAGCAGAACGAACAGCATAGCAAAAGCAGCAATGCAAGCTTCTTGCATGTGAGAGCACAAAACAGCCATTTTAGCTCTAATGCGCAGATGCGAACAGATTCCCTCCAGAACTGCGAGTACATCACATCACATGAGTGTGACCGACACATGCGCAGTAGAAATTCCCGCGTAGCAGCAGCCATTTTAGGTTGCAAGCATATTAGGATTAGGAAACACAAAAGCAAGCGTCTCTTGGACACCCAAAATGTCGGAAAAGAGGCAAATTTATAAGACAAACATATTGATTAGTTAATTACCGCTACTTGAGGTTCATGAATTCAAGCAAGTCGCTTTACGTGTGAATCCTTGCTCCATCAATATCATCCTGATGAGTCCGTGAGTGAGGTACCAAACAGTCCTGGAGAACATCAAGTGTACCAGACACTTCTACTTCTGATTAATCAACCTACGAGTGGCTACTATGGAGATCATGCCAGCCTCTCTTCCGGGTCGTTATCCTCGACATCCAGTTTGGCAGACCCACCGACCAAATTGAATATTTTTTATTTCTCTTGGTTGAAAAAGACTTACCTTGTCCCTCCATGGACCTACACTTGGTTGGTGCTTATCCTGATTTTCCTCTTCATATCAATTGGATTTTTGACAATTTTTTTTTACTAATTAATGGTCATTATTTGCCAGAATGCTCTGCTGTAAACTTGGTCAATGGAATTCTGGCCCCTCACACATTGTCCCATATCATGGAACATGATCAGTCTCATGTAAGCATTTCAGCATTTCCGGTTGCAGATGGCATCGTTTGGGAAAAAGTTGCCGACGAAATCCACTGCCCGATCAATCTACTTAGTGTACCATACATGTTTTGTATCTCTTTATAAGATGCGGTGACACAGGACAAACATTCTTATGATTGGGACTTACAGGCAGTACATGCATTGTTTACAGATTTAAAATATTAAGCTGCCTTTGATGCTGAAGATTTGTATTTAAATTCTGCCACTTATGAGGGTTTGATTGGTTATCAGCATTATGGGCATCATTTTTTCCACAAAACGAACACTCTAAGACCTGTATATAATCATACACAATGTGAACATTGTACTACTCCTGTAGAGGGGAGTTCTAAAACTCTTAGGGATAAGTTCACTTATTTTACCGATTATGACGTATCTAATCCGGAACCCTACTACTTTAAACTTTAATCATATTCACAATCAAAATTTATGTTGACCCACACTAAATTGATTTAGACCACCTTGTTTAGGAATACATTGGCTTTGCAGGGTTATGATCATTGGAAAGAGACGGTTGATTTAAAATCAGTCTGGGGCACGAACCTTGGCAGATTCAGAGTACTGAAGCTTTACATCGTACCTGACTGATCCCAGCTCAAATTTTGTTTTGAAATGATACAGTGTTCCAAACACATTGTTATGGCATGGCATCTGTCAAAAATGTAAATACTCCATCCCTTCCATCTTTGGCAGAATATGTTGATTAGCGCACTCACACAACTTATACCATCAGGGCACTGCAAGCTTTGTTTCGAAATGACATTTTCAATGTCTCTGAAGTTGATCCTTCTGGGTGGTTGGTGTGGCAATCTAATACAAATGCATGCCAATTGTGTTTTTATAATATTACACCTGGTTTCACTTACACTAGACCTGATCCTTGGTAAACCACTACACATTCGGTCACCACATATTCGGTGGGTAAGTTATGCCAACAATGGGTGGAACATTCCACGCTGGTATCAGTAAAACAAAATTTTTCATTCTGGTCAAGTGTAATCAATCTGGCTGATTTCATCGTAGGGCTGAGGAATCCTAGAGCTAAGCAATTTCTTTATGCCGTGTACAATGAAATCTGGAAGCTTCCACAGATTGAAGCTGCTGTTCGTCTGCACCAATTTGATCAAGTAAATTTAGAAAAGGTCCTTGCCGTGGAAGATAACAGCATTCACACACTTTCCTCACACATTTATACATTGGACAATATTGATTCATCTGTTATTGATATTGTTCAAAGTGATGTTTCAGTGTTATATAATGCTCAAAATCAGTTGAGATCTGTTAAGCAATTTTCTTGGACACTGTAGACTTTTAAAATGGGAAAAGTAACTTGGGATTATTTGAATGCCACTGCTCTGTTTTTTACATTCAATCTAACTGATGAACAAAGATTTATGTCCTTGAAAGATGCTACATATACACTATAACATATTGAACAATTAGAGCCCTTGCCGTTCTCGGTAGCTGAAACGGACTCTGCTGTTTGGTTAATTGATGCGGCTATCTCTCTCCCTTCTTCGCCATTTCAATTTAAATCATTGGTCGTTTTTAACCACCAGGTAGTGCATTTCTACATGAATTGTGGTCACTACCTTTCACTTAACCTTTTCCATGCTCATGACGAGCTGAGCTCGTCATGAGGCACGGAGCTCCGGTGCTCATGACGAGCTGAGCTCATCATGAGCCGTGGAACGCTCACACGTGGGGATAATTCCCCTGCTGTGCTGAGCGGTCAACGGGAACGGGTGTGGTCATGACGAGCTCAGCTCGTCATGAGCACACGAGCATTGTACCTCATGATGAGCTGAGCTCATCATGAGCACCGGGGCGCTGTGCATGCCCCCGGCCCCCCAGCACAGCGGGGGAATATGCCCGCATGGAAGGGGTTAAAGATTTCAGAGGGAGGGTAAGGAAGTTTTTCTTACAGGGGAGGACTGCGATTCCACAATAGGGCATTCCCTCGTTTGCAAACATGTTAAGTTACATGTTAAGTTAAGTAATGTGTCAGTGCCGAATCTTGCTTGTTTTTTTAAGGGGACCCCAGTTCAGTCAATAATTCCCGCTTTTACTTTGCTTACAATGGCAATTATCTTAATTTGAACAACCAAGACTGCTGTGCTTTATGGGCAGGAATCCCGTATTTAGTAACAGTTCACAACGCAGCAATGTACTTTTTCCAACCCCACATGAGAGTGTAGATAGTTCCATTTGGCCTTCCATTCCCACTTTGAAAACAGATTTCAACAAATTGAGCAGTCTCAAAGCACTATTATTCCAACAAGAGGTGGCTCTCACTTCGGCTCGAGAGACCTACGAGTTACAGGTGGCTATGACATCTTGCGCGGTACAGTCCGTTTTGAACACTAACCTCCCACAACAATTTGGGGAGCTTATACACCAGATATCTAATGGCCTTGCACATTTTTTTAATGTGTAGGATCTGGCCTTGTGACTTCTTTTCAGACAATATTTGGAGTAATGCTGGCTTTTATTCATTCAGTTTTTTCCAGCATCTTTGTAGGCTTTCCCTTAGTCTTGGCGTTAGGTGCTATAATCCTGCTTCTTCTGTTCCTGCTGCGCAATGCCTGCTCATCTTGCGGTAATGCACAGACCAAACCAATTGCGGCTGTACCGTGATCACATTCAACAGGTTTTTGGATGCTTGCCATTAGCAACCCTTGGCGTCAGTTATGGATTAACTTTTCGCTTTGCCTACTTTACTTGCGTGCAGCCATTGTTTTAATGTTGGGGCTGCCCCTTCTATTGGGCAATGGATATATGCCTCTCCAACACATCACATCCAGTCCCGGGTTTTAACCAGTTGATGGGTCCCTTAGAGGCTCATGAACAGGCTTGTTCTGGGATGGCAGTACTGCGCGTGCGGCTGCACTTGGAGTGCTGGCTGAATGGGATATCAGTGTGGCTGCACAGAACCCCCTGCAATGGAGTTTCATCAAATATCACGCAAGTTGCCCACTAATGTTTTTAGTGCCATCTGATGATGAGGAGCACATTTGTTCGTTCGACTTACTTAATTGGATGTCATCCCTTTTTTCTACCAATGATAGGGATGATATTTTGGAGGGAATTGCATTCATCGATTCACACACCTTGATGGACTTTCCAACTCCTTCATAATAACTCTTTCATAATAGCTTTATTATCCTGGAGACAGTTCTATTTCAATAAGCAATGATGACAATATTGAAAAAATAATCTGGCAAGTTTCAATTTTTTTTCCAATTTTGTTTTTTCAAACACTTTAAACTCTGCTTGACTTATGAAGTCTGTTTTGGTCCATTGTCTATGTCCTATGACCTTACCAAGGGGAGGGTGTTATATGCTTCTTAGGGTGTTATATGGCTTTAGGGACATTGTCGACATTGCTACGTTAGCATGAGCTTTGCTGCCATGATGCTGCTTTTGCGCATGTTACTGCATGAATTTGTTTTTGCAAGACTCTGTTTGTTCCTTGCACATGAGAACGGGGTGCTTTCACATTCTCTGCCTTTCCTGGAGTTTAGTCTGTACACGATGTGCAAGGTCGATCAACAATGCCCCTTGTTATTCTGTTCTGGTCAGTCCCTAGCTCCTAGACATAACATGTTAAACACAGCTGCTGTACTGAAGACTCATGCTTTGATATTACGTTGCTGCATGTTGTTTTAACACACTTGGAGAAAGCCGTTCCATGGAGAAGAGCTCTGTTGATCCTATGATGTAAACCTTACATCCAGGCTTAAGGTATGGGGTCTGCTGTTAAAGCCCAGAGATTGTCCTTTTTGGGTCTCGGCCTTTGGGTCTCGGCCTACAGCATTGCTTGTTTGGCGAGATTATAGTAAGGCTTTCAAAAGTCTTCCCAAACTGCGGATTTGGTACAGTTCATGTGAGCCAGGCGCGTGCACATCGCCAGCCACACCGCACACCATACCATTTGTCAGAGCCTCGGAATCAGACTTCAAAGGAATCCGCTCCCCCGCCCCCGCATCAGACTTCAAAGGAATGTGTTTATTATTAGTTCACCACTTCTGAATGCAGTGGTTGCCAAATAGTAAGGTTACCAAGCCACTTCCACCACCCTTCCTGTCTGTCTTTTCATGTCACTCTTGCATCCATGTTTTCATTCCTGCTTCTCCGTGTCGCTGTTTTCCTTTTTTTCTCTTGCCCCGTCTTTCTCCGTACTTTTTTTTTCTCTTTTTCTCTTCCTTTTCCTTTTGCTCTGGTTCAGAATGTGATGATGTAAAATGAATTCCGAGGCCCGATGACATGCAAGCACCAGTGCAAATTAAGTACTGGCTACTTGTTTGTACTCCAAAGAAATGTTCACTGCTGTTGTAGCCTATAACTTCTTTTCACAACCAGTCTTGGATACCGATAAGGTTCAAGGTCAGCATGATACCGATGTAGTTTCCTAGCAGACCTGCCTCAGACCCAGGGGAGATTGCTTTAGGGTTATTTTAATCACAGGTAGATGTTGAAAGCTACGGTTTGTTCAGCATTTCATAAGCTGATTGCTTGTTGAATGCTAAAAATTTGTTTTTGTTTACCTGATTAAAAAAATAAATATTTTTAGAAATAAAAAAGACGTAGATTAAATACAAGGTATTCTAAATTTGTTCTGAATTGCATCTCCTGGGATAAGTGGTTTGCGCCGTGTAGCGTATTATTATAATGCGACAACTCATCACCGAACCCACCCATGCCGCCGGCCACACGCTGGACCCCATCTTCTCCACAAGCACCTACGTCGCCTTCAACCACACCACCGAACTCTACTGGACCAACCACCACTGCATCCACTTCACATTCAAGAAGGCAACCACGCACCACCACACTCAACAGCTACCTCGCCGCTGCTGGGGCAAAATCACAGAGAACCAACTGACCTCCGCCCTCGCCTGGCACCCTCCAACCGACCCCACTGACCCCGACACCACCGCCCGAAACCTCAGACAGTGCATCAAAGACTGCGCCAACACCCTAGCCCCGCTAGAGAAGCCCTCCAGCAACCATTACAGCAAGATAAGGGCAAACTGACAACAAAGAAGGTTCACCGAAGAACTACAGACCTCCAAACACACATGCCGGATGCTAGAGAAAAAATGGCTCCAAGACCGCACGTCAGACAACCACGCTGCCCACAAAGACGCCCTTCGCAGACACCACCAACTCATCAGAACAACCAAGAGATCCTCCATTAATGCCCGCCTGGACAACAACGCACACGATTGCAAAGAGCTCTTCAGCATCGTCAAGGAACTCTCCAACCCCAGCGCCAACACCAACGACATCCCGCCCTCGCAATAACTGTGCGACTCACTGGCCACTTTCTTCCACCGCAAGATCATAGACATCCACAACAGCTTCAATGCACCGCCAGCCCCGACCACGACAGACCCCACCCCAAACACCACCTGCACCAACCAGCTGAAATCCTGGGCCCACGTCAACGACGACAAGACACGAGGGATCATGAACTCCATCCACTCAGGATCACCAGCAGACCCCTGCCCACACCACGTGTACAACAAAGCAGACATCACCATCGCACTCCAACTACGAAAGGTCATCAACATCTCCTTTGACTCAGCAACATTCCCGGAAAGCTGGAAGCACGCCAAAATCAACGCCCTCCTCAAGAAGCCGAGGCGGACCTCACGGACCTCAAGAACTTCCGCCCCATCTCCCTGCTGCCCTTCCCGGCGAAGGTCATTGAGAAAATCGCCAACATGCAGCTGACCCGCCACCTCGAGGACAACAACATCCTAGACCCGTCGCAATCCGGATTCAGGCGGAACCACAGCACCGAGACAGCCCTCATTGCCGCCACAGAGGACATCCGACGCCAACTAGACTACGGAAAAACCTCAGCCCTCATCCTCCTGGACCTGTCAGCTGTCTTCGACACGGTCTGCCCCCACACACTAAGAACACGCCTCCAAGAAGCCGGAATCTGGGGAAAAGCCCTAGACTGGACCACCTCCTTCCTCTCTCCGACAGAACCCAGAGGGTCCGCCTCCCACCCCGCCAGTCCAAAGCTACCAACCTCATCTACTATCTATTTTACTGTGTACCTCTTGCTCTATTTCATTACCTGAGGTGGAAAGCCGGGTGACTTCTTGGTCGTTTGCTTTCTCTATAACGATTTTTATCTTTACCTTTCTGTCTTCAGGCAGTTGCGCTGCGCAGCACTTTCTTTCATCGTCCCTTACCCTCACGGCCGATTTGGAGCCGCAGGGTATTTTGGGACCAGTAGGCCTTTCACCTTGGTAGCGGCCATCTTGGGGAGAGGCAGGCCCGCTGGTCGGCTGACTAGTGGTGCGGTCTCTCGCCGGCCACGCCATAAATTTAGAGGCCCTCAGCTCTGCGCAGCGGAAGCGAGCAGCGGGCGCGCCAAAGGAGCGCCTACGGAAAGCCCGTCTGCGCCCGTCAGCATCCCGGATGCGGACGGGTGCAGGAGGGGCTGGGTCTTTGCTCCTTTTTTCTGGCAACATGCTGAAATATACTTTGGATGAGCTCACAATCCTCAGGGGTAAGGCTGCAAATTGTTGTACTGTTTTCCCCAGTCAGCCCGATGGCAGAAGACGTTGCCCCGGCTGCGGTTGGCGACCGGGCAATTTCTCCGTTTCCATCCCCAATAATCTGCGTAATAAGAGCATTTGTTTACTTCTGAATACTAGATCTTTGAGTAAACATGCCTTAGATCTTTATAACCTATTGTCCGAAATCAACCCCATCTGTCTCTTTCTTACCGAGACGTGGCTGGGTGACTGCTCGGGCCCTGACATAGCCGCTGCACTCCCTCCCAACTATGTTATTTTAAGAAAGGACAGGGTTAACGGCAGGGGAGGTGGCGTAGCAATAGTGGTGGACAACCGTTTCACCTGTTCCATCCTTCAAACCGACGACATTCAAGGGAGTGAGGCCCTGGGCTGCTCTCTATCCTTGTCCCCGCAACAATCCTGTACGGGGCTACTGATTTACAGACCCCCTGGTCCCATCGGCTCCTTTCATGAAGAGCTCCACTCGGTGGTTTCAGCACTTTGTCTAAAATCTGATCATTGTCTACTTCTGGGGGATTTTTAACATTCACATGGACACGATGGATGGTGCAGACACGATCAAGATCCTAGATACTACCTTTCCACTGGGCCTCATTCCCTTATCTTTCCGTTCCCACACACAACAAAGGCCACACTCTCGACCAAATTTTTCCACTGTTCCGATTGGCGTGGCCACCCCAGTACCTGTGCTGTAGTGGGACCACTATTTGGTGAATTTTCAGATCGTGCACTCAGACAAACGTTTCTCAAGTAAGCATGCCCGCCAACCTCAGACTTTACGAGTTTTTCACCGCATTTCCCCTGACATGCTGGCGCGAGCTTTATTATCCCACCCTTGCCAGCTGTCAGGTAGTCTAGAGGCCGACCTTGACATCTTGCAAACATGGTTTGTGGAGCGACTAGACGAACTAGCCCCTGCTACGATTACCCATAAAGCTGCTTGTCGGGCCTCTGCCCCCTGGTTCACCGCTGCTTTGACTGAGAATCGGCGGCAGTGTAATAAAGCGGAAAGGGTCTGGCGTCGCTATTATGATCTCATAGCTAAGATGGCTTACAGGGAATCCATTAAATCGTACCATAGTGATATTTCTTTGGAAAAGAAAGCCTATTTTGCCAGAAGAATCGAGGCAGCTACTAACACCAGCAAAGAAATATTTTCAATTGTTAAAGAATTTACTTCTCCCATCATGAGCACTCCCACATGTTCTCACTCCGAATCTTGGGTCATCCAACTAGCCGATTTCTTCGCCAACAAAATTAAGTCCATTCAGGACTCTTTTCCATCTTTCGGTGTTGGGGCAGCCTCTTGTACTATAGTCCCCCTTCTTCGTCCCTGAGTGTGGCGGGCCCCACTCTCTCAAGTTTTCCTTGTTTATCTCTCTCTGCCTCTTTGCACCTTCTCACCAAATTAAAATCAGGCTCTCCACTGGATCCCTGTCCGGCAAAGTTCCTCGCCAAAACAGCACACGCGATCAATCCCCTAATTAATCCCGTGCTTTATCTATCGCTCAGCATGGGAGTGGTGCCCCGGCATGGAAGCAGGCCCTTATCCTGCCACTCTTGAAAAATTCAAATCTGGATCCTTTGGTACATGCCAATTACAGGCTCATCTCTCTCCTTCCAGCTTTCGCCGAGATTGTGGAGAAGCATGTCCACTCTTCCCTCTCCACTTTTCTTGAAACCAACAATATCCTGCATTGCACTCAGTCTGGCTTCCGTTCAAATATGAGCACGGAGACAGAGCTGTTGGAAGTAACTGAGGCAATCAAGGAGGTTCTGGATTCGGGAGGTAAGGCGATGCTGGCGATGCTGGACTTATCGGCGGCCTTTGACACCGTCCCCCACAGCGGTCTCCTTTCAAGACTCAACGAGATTGGTCTGCGGGGGGGCGGTGTTCAGCTGGTTCGAGTCCTTTCTTGCGGTCCGCCGTCAAACGGTCTGGGCCCCCCCGTTCTCTCTCGCGGTGCCGTCATTGGAGGTAGGAGTCCCTTAGGGCTCAATTTTGAGCCCTACTCTTTTTAACATCTTCTTGGCCCCTTTGGCGGAGGCGTACGGTGCCCAGATCGTTTCGTACGCTGATGATACCCAGCTCCTCTTCTCCTGTGAGAAACATTCTGACTTCAATGGAGAGAGCATCAGAAGTTGCCTTGGGGCAGTGTTTGATTGGTTCCAGCTTAACAGCCTTAAGTGCAACTCGGACAAATCTGAAGTGCTCTTTTTCGGCTGTTCCCCGATCCTAGGTGGCAGTCGTGGTGGCCCGAGGCCATGTTCCCTCCCTCCGGCGCATCCTCTATGGCCAAAAATCTGGGAGTGAAGATAGACAACAGCCTCACCTTGAAGCCCCAGATCCTCAGCCTAGTCGGTAAATGCTTCGGCCTCCTTTAAATGCTTAGGAAATTTCTTCCTTTGCTTTCTCACGCTCACAGAAAAATCACCGTACAGGCACCAATAGGCTCTCGTCTCGACTACGCTAACGTGCTCTATCTCGGACTTCCGGAATATCTTTTATCACGTCTGCAAATTGTTCAGAATTCGAGCTATCTTTGGCCTCCATCGGAGATCCAGTGCAAGGGCTCTCTTGAAATCCCTTCATTGGCTTCCTATTCGGAAACGCATTGTTTTCAAGGTGCTCACGCTGGCTTTCAAAGCTCTTCACGACATTGGCGCTGAATATATCAGGAAACGGTTGGTGTTCTACCAGCCATTTAGAGCGCTTAGGTCAGCTTCGCTGGCTTTGGCCGCGGTTCCTACTATTAGGCGAGCCCGTGTTGGAGGTCGTTCTTTCAGACGCCTGGCGCCACAATTGTGGAATGCCTTGCCGGTCTCTCTGAGGAAGAACGTCAACCTGTTAGCCTTTAGGAAAGAGCTTAAGTCCTGGCTTTTTGTTCAGTAGAGTCGGTTATCGTTCACCTGCCTGGTACCGCCTAATGGTTTGTAGCGCCGGGACACTCTTCGGAGTAGCTCAGCGCTATATAAAACACACAATAACATAACATAACATAACATCTGCGGCGTACCCCAGGGCTCATCCCTCAGCACGATGCTGTTCAACATCTACATGGCCCCCCTCACTCAAGTAGCCCGCCAACACGACCTGAACATCATCTCCTACGCCGACGACACCCAGCTCATCCTCTCCCTCACCAAGAACCCACACACCGCCAAAACCAACCTCCACAAGGGAATGAAGGCCGTCGCCGAGTGGATGAGGACCAGCCGTCTGAAGCTGAACTCAGACAATACGGAAGTCCTCATCCTCAGCTCCACCCCGTCTGCCTGGGACGATTCCTGGTGGCGGACAACGCTAGGAACAGCACCGACACCCAGGGACCACGCACGCAACCTGGGAGTCATCCTCGACTCCTCCCTCTCCATGTCCAAGCAGGTCAGTGCCGTCTCATCCTCCTGCTACAACACCCTCTGCATGCTTCGCAGGATATACAAGTGGATCCCGATCAAAACCAGAAGAACAGTGACCGAAGCCCTGGTCAGCAGCCGGCTGGACTACAGCAGCGCACTCTACGCGGGAATCCCGACCAAACAATTACAGCTACTACAACGCATCCAAAACGCCTCAGCCCGTCTAATCCTCAACCTCCCCCGACGCAGCCACATCACCCCCCACCTCAGAGACCTTCACTGGCTCCCCATCAACAAGAGAATCACCTTCAAGCTCCTCACCCACGCTCACAAAGCACTCCACAACTCCCGACCAGCCTACCTGAACCACAGACTGAACTTCTACACCCCCGCCCGCCAGCTCCGCTCCGCCAGCCTCGCCCTCGCCGACGTCCCACGAATCCAACGTACCACCTCCTGAGGCAGATCCTTCTCCTTCCTCGCTGCCAAGACCTGGAATACCCTCCCCACCTGCTTGCGGCAGACCCAGGACCTGCTCACCTTCAGGAAGCTCCTCAAGGCCTGGCTCTTTGAGGAGTAGCAGCAGCCACCTCTCCCCTCCCCCCCCACAGCGCCTTGAGACCCTCACGGGTAAGTAGCGCGCTTTACAAGTTCTGTGATTGATTGATTGATTGATTGATTATAATGCACATAGACTATTTATAAACTGCTTTTCGAATGTTTTCCAAAGTGATTTTTAGTGATGACAGATTATGCACTCATTGCATAAGATAACCTGCTGTTTTTGTAATTCACTTTTCTTAGGCAGTTTTCTAGGGCGAAAGCATGGCCTTTCTTGATTAAATCACTGGCTGTGTTCAGTACATGATGCTGCATATGCTTGCTTAGAAATGAAAATACTAAACCTATTTATAAAACGTTTTTGCATCTCGAAGTAAATTGATGGTTCTTGTCCCCCAGGGTGGACAAATGTAACTTCATGTTTTTGGGGGCTGCTAAGTGGTATGAGTAGGTGTAACTGCACTCATAGGTTGCCCAGTCACATACATAATGCCCAGACTTTAAAATCCTAATCTTAATAGCTGACAGCAGGGCTAAAAAGAAATGTAATGGCACAATGTTTAGCATAGTTCTTTAAGAGCTGCATAAATACAACCCCATCTTAAACTCCTTGTTCACTAACAAGCTTGACGTCTTCTCTCTTTAACTCCGTATTGGTTAGGTCATGCTAATACACTTTACCTTGTAACTTTGAATGGAGCATTAAAAGATGTCTTTTTTGAGCGATGGATTACCAAATGCTCTTTCCATCTGCACTGTAAAAACACACGGGGACAGCCTAGAAAGCAAGCCCATTTTCACTCTACAGAAGATCTAAAGATAAGTTACTGTGTATCAGGCGTGCCATTGTTTTAAAGCTCCTTTGAGTGTGTTTGTGTGTGTAGTACTCCAGGCTGTTGGGGCTCGCTCAACCCAGGGGCCTAACGCAGGCTCCAGCAGGGGGCTTAATTTGAGACGGTGTTTGCCGGAACACATATGGGCAAATGCAATTAAAAACTAAAAGTTGCTACACACCAAGTCTTTAATGTAAGGTTGGATGGCTGTGGGTGAAAGGAGTAACTAGTGCTGTGGAATGAGCTCTCACTTCATCACCCCTCTAACATATTCATTTCAGGGAGTGATTAAGAGTGCAAATGCGCGCACTTATTGTTGGTTCTCTACAGTGCCATCTCGCGCACTCCCTGGTTGTAACATCAACTGGACCTGGCTCATCCCCTTTTATTTAACTTGTGTACCTTGATAACGTCTCATTCACTCCTCTTCAACACCTTCAAGCATATCAATGGAGACTCGCTTCTCCTCGGGCCCTTGTGCACCTCAAAAGCTTTTCACTGATTCTATTTATTGACTCATACATTTCACTTGGAGCATTCAACATCACTACACCGCACTTTTCAGCACACTGCCTCACTAAATTTTAGACTCCCTTTCCCTTCAGCCTGCCCTTTCTGCAACCACCGCAGCGCGGGTGTCCTTTCTAACCGGTGCTTTTCATTCCCCTCTTCCTCCACCCCATCAGGTCTCCTCCTGGCCTTCTTTGTTGTCAGCTTGCCCTTATCTTTAAAACGTGTGCCCTCCGCTTCCTCTCTCCCCTCTACACCATGGACCCCTCTCTATACCCCCTTCTTTCCTTAGCATGCACTCTCTGTCTCCACGCCATGAGACACCCTCTGTTCCTCTTTCCCCTCAGCCTGTCCCTTTCTTTCAAAACAGTTCCTCTCCAGCCCTCCTCTCCCCTCTGCCTCTCCTCTCATCCACCAACCCGTGTATTACTACTCCTTTCACTGTTTATGTGTGCACTACGCAAAGCTGTTGCGGCTCGCTCAAACCAGGGGCGTAATGTAGGCCCCTACAGGGGGCTTAATTTAAGCCGGTGTCTACCGGGACGCACACGGGAAAATTCTAATTAAACCTGATCGTTTGCTGAAATTATATAAAAGTGCAATATTAAAAGAACACGGAGCATCCTGGCTGTAATTTCTGACAAGGCACAACTTGTTTCAAGTGCCGCAGAACCGGTTTCTAAACCCAAACAATCCTTGACAACAACTGAGGGAGCAACCGGCAGCTCTGTTGTGTAAACACAATTATTGTTGCATGAAGGGGCAAGTCCCCTCTGAACATTGAGCACCACCACATCCACCACCACCCCATCCACCACCACCGCGTCCACCATGTCCACCACCACCACCACCATGTCCACCACCACATCCACCACCACCACCATACCCACCACCTCCACCACCACCACCACGTCCACCGCCACGTCCACAATCACCACCTCCACCACCACCACCACCACCACCATCTCCACCACCACCACACCCACCTCCACCACCACCACGTCCATCACCCACCACCATGTCCACCACCACTACAACCACCACATCCACCACCACACCCACCACCAACACATCCACGACCACCACCACCACGTCCACATCCACCACCACTACGTCCACCACCATCATGTCCACCACCACGTCCACCACCATCACACTCACCTTCACCACCACCACCACGTCCACCACTACCACCACCACATCCACCACCACCACATCCACCACCACCACGTCCACCACCACCACATCCTCCACCATCACCACGTCCATCACCACCACGTCCACCACCACCATACCCACCACCACCACCTCCACCAACACCACACCCACCACCACCGCCACGTCCACCACCACATCCACCACTACCACCATGTCCACCACCACCACCATCGCCACCACATCCAGCACCACCACATCCACCACGTCCATGACCACCACCACCACGTCCACCACCACCACCACATCCACCACCACTACGTCCACTACCACAATGTCCACCACCACGATGTCCACCACCACGATGTCCACCACGCCCACCACCCTCACATCCACCACCACCGCGTCCACCATGTCCACCACCATGTCCACCACCACATCCACCGCCACCACCACACCCACCTCCACCTCCACCACGTCCACCACCACATCCACAATCACCACCTCCACCACCACCACCACCACCACCTCCACCACCACCACACCCACCTCCACCACCACCACTACCACGTCCATCACCCACCACCAACACCATGTCCACTACCACCACCACATCCACCACCACACCCACCACCAACACGTCCACGACCACCACCACCACATCCACATCCACCACCACTACATCCACCACCACCATGTCCACCACCACGTCCACCACCATCACACCCACCTTCACCACCACCACCACATCCACCACTACCACCACCACATCCACCATCACCACATCCACCACCACCACGTCTACCACCACCACGTCCTCCACCATAACCACGTCCATCACCACCACGTTCACCACCACCACACCCACCAACACCATGTCCACCACCACCACCTCCACCACCACCACACCCACCACCACCGCCACGTCTACCACCACATCCACCACTACCACCATGTCCACCACCACCATGTCCACCACCACCACTATGGTCACCACCACATTCACCACGAGGCCACCTCACTCTATCTATCTGTCTCCCTCACTCTATCTTTCTGTCGCCCTCACTCTATCTATCTGTTGCCCTCACTCTATCTATCTGTCGCCCTCCCACTATCCATCTGTCACCCTCACTCTATCTATTGCCCTCACTCTATCTATATATTTATCGCCCTCACTCTATCTGTCTATCACCCTCACGCTATCTATCCATCTATCGCCCTCACTCTCTCTATCCATCTATCGCCCTCACTCTCTCTATCCATCTATCGCCCCTCACTCTATCTATCTATCACCCTCACTCTATCTATCGCCCTCACTCTTTCTATCTCCCTCACTCTATCTATCTATCGCCCTCACTCTATCTATTGCCCTCACTCTATCTATCGCCCTCACTCTATCTATCTATCTAGCTATCGCCCTCACTCTATCTATCGCCCTCACTCTATCTATCTATCTATGGCTCTCACTCTATCTATCTATCTATCTATCTATCTATCTATCTATCTGTCTGTCTGTCTGTCTATCTATCTATCTATCTATCTATCTATCTATCGCCCTCACTCTATCTATCGCTCTCACTCTATCTGTCTATCGCCCTCACTCTATCTGTCTATCGCCCTCACTCTATCTATCTATCTATCTATCTATCTATCTATCTATCTATCTATCTATCTATCTATCTATCTATCTATCTATCTATCTATCATCTATCTATCTATCTATCTATCTATCTATCTATCTATCTATCTATCTATCACCCTCACTCTATCTATCGCCCTCACTCTATCTATCTATCTATCATCCTCACTCCATCTATCTATCACCCTCACTCTATCTATCTATCACCCTCACTCTATCTATCGCACTCACTCTATCTATCGCCATCACTCTATCTATCGATCGCCCTCACTCTATCTATCTGTCTATCTATCGCCCTCACTCTATCTATCTATCTATCTATCTATCTATCTATCTATCTATCTATCTATCTATCTATCTATCTATCTATCTATCTATCTATCACCCTACCTCTATCTTTCACCCTCCCTCTATCTATCTATCGCCCTCTCTCTGTCTATCTATCGCACTCACTCTATTGCATCACCACAGCATCACTCAGCACCACCACAGCATCACTCAGGGGCACCACAACATCACTATGCACTACCACAGCATCACTGAACACCACCGCATCACTCGTCGCCACCACAACATCACTCAGCGCCACCACAGCATCAATCTGTGCAACAATTCAACAACAATTGGTTCAAATATTTTCTCTCAATGTTTCAAGCTTTATTACAAATGTCACAAAAAGATGTTAATATTTCACTTATGTTCTTGGATTTTCGTCACAATAAAATACACTGAACATAATCTTCACAAAAGTTATTTACAAACGTTTAAGCTATTGCCTTTATAAATTACAATAGCTTTTATTTAAGTATTAATTATTAAAAAAAATAAAAGCCATTGTTATGTGTAATATCAATACATACATCTAAGTATCCCAACACTCTAGTTGAGCCCTCTGTGGGAAGCAGCAACACAGTCGAAAATTTGCATCCATTTCATTCAGGATCAGATGCAGCAGGAGACACACTCGGGCACAGACATCTCTCCTTCATCTTGCCAGACCGGTTTCGGGATCATCATCCCTTCATCAATGGCAGCTGTTCACTCTGGGAACCTTGCGTGCACTTCCTTATTAAAGAGCCTGCCCATGTGGGCGTGTCCAAACGGCATTCTGGTTCTTGTAGTGCTTATGATAATACCTCAAGTGAGTAGGTTCAGAGTGGCAGCAAAATTAAAAGTTAGTAAAACCCCTGTGGGCTGATGCACTGTGGCGTTGGGCATCCTGCTGTGTTTAGTCATCTTATCACAGGACTCCGACCTCCCGTCAAGGTGACACCGGGTGGCGCCATCACGGGTCCGCCCTGATGCGGCATGCTTGATTCCCGCGGCTGGACTCGAGCCGCAAACATCCCAACACTCTAGTTGAGCCCTCTGTGGGAAGCAGCAACACAGTCGAAAATTTGCATCCATTTCATTCAGGATCAGATGCAGCAGGAGACGCACTCGGGCACAGACATCTCTCCTTCATCTTGCCAGACCGGTTTCGGGATCATCATCCCTTCATCAATGGCAGCTGTTCACTCTGGGAACCTTGCGTGCACTTCCTTATTAAAGAGCCTGCCCATGTGGGCGTGTCCAAACGGCATTCTGGTTCTTGTAGTGCTTATGATAATACCTCAAGTGAGTAGGTTCAGAGTGGCAGCAAAATTAAAAGTTAGTAAAACCCCTGTGGGCTGATGCACTGTGGCGTTGGGCATCCTGCTGTGTTTAGTCATCTTATCACAGGACTCCGACCTCCCGTCAAGGTGACACCGGGTGGCGCCATCACGGGTCCGCCCTGAAGCGGCATGCTTGATTCCCGCGGCTGGACTCGAGCCACAAACATCCCAACACTCTAGTTGAGCCCTCTGTGGGAAGCAGCAACATAGTCGAAAATTTGCATCCATTTCATTCAGGATCAGATGCAGCAGGAGACGCACTCGGGCACAGACATCTCTCCTTCATCTTGCCAGACCGGTTTCGGGATCATCATCCCTTCATCAATGGCAGCTGTTCACTCTGGGAACCTTGCGTGCACTTCCTTATTAAAGAGCCTGCCCATGTGGGTGTGTCCAAACGGCATTCTGGTTCTTGTAGTGCTTATGATAATACCTCAAGTGAGTAGGTTCAGAGTGGCAGCAAAATTAAAAGTTAGTAAAACCCCTGTGGGCTGATGCACTGTGGCGTTGGGCATCCTGCTGTGTTTAGTCATCTTATCACAGGACTCCGACCTCCCGTCAAGGTGACACCGGGTGGCGCCATCACGGGTCCGCCCTGAAACGGCATGCTTGATTCCCGCGGCTGGACTCGAGCCGCAAACATCCCAACACTCTAGTTGAGCCCTCTGTGGGAAGCAGCAACACAGTCGAAAATTTGCATCCATTTCATTCAGGATCAGATGCAGCAGGAGGCGCACTCGGGCACAGACATCTCTCCTTCATCTTGCCAGGCCGGTTTCGGGATCATCATCCCTTCATCAATGGCAGCTGTTCACTCTGGGAACCTTGCGTGCACTTCCTTATTAAAGAGCCTGCCCATGTGGGCGTGTCCAAACGGCATTCTGGTTCTTGTAGTGCTTATGATAATACCTCAAGTGAGTAGGTTCAGAGTGGCAGCAAAATTAAAAGTTAGTAAAACCCCTGTGGGCTGATGCACTGTGGCGTTGGGCATCCTGCTGTGTTTAGTCATCTTATCACAGGACTCCGACCTCCCGTCAAGGTGACACCGGGTGGCGCCATCACGGGTCCGCCCTGATGCGGCATGCTTGATTCCCGCGGCTGGACTCGAGCCGCAAACATCCCAACACTCTAGTTGAGCCCTCTGTGGGAAGCAGCAACACAGTCGAAAATTTGCATCCATTTCATTCAGGATCAGATGCAGCAGGAGACGCACTCGGGCACAGACATCTCTCCTTCATCTTGCCAGACCGGTTTTGGGATCATCATCCCTTCATCAATGGCAGCTGTTCACTCTGGGAACCTTGCGTGCACTTCCTTATTAAAGAGCCTGCCCATGTGGGCGTGTCCAAACGGCATTCTGGTTCTTGTAGTGCTTATGATAATACCTCAAGTGAGTAGGTTCCAGCCGCGGGAATGAAGTATGCCGCTCCAGGGCGGACCCGTGATGGCGCCAAGCGGTGTCATCCTTTCGGGAGGTCGGAGTCCTGTGACCAGATGACAAAACACAGCAGGATGCCCAACGCCACAATGCATCAGCCCACAGGGGTTTTAAAAACTTTTATAATTAACTTTGCTGCCACGCAGAACCTACTCACCTGAGGAATTATCGAAGCACTACAAGAACCACAATTCCTTTTTGGACACGCCCACTGGGGCAGGCTCTTAAGTATGAAAGAGCACACCAGGTTCTTCGAGTGAACAGCTGCCATTGACAAAGGGAGGACAATCCCGAAACCGGTTTGGCAAGGAACAGGAGAGATGCCTGTGCCGGAGTGCGTCTCATGCTGCATCTGATCCTGATTGAAATGGATCCAAATTTCCGACCTGTTGCTGTTTCCCACCGAGGGCTCATCTGAAGTGTTTGGATGTTTTGCGGCCTGAGTCCAGCCGCGGGAATGAAGTATGCCGCTCCAGGGCGGACCCGTGATGGCGCCAAGCGGTGTCATCCTTTCGGGAGGTCAGAGTCCTGTGACCAGATGACAAAACACAGCAGGATGCCCAACGCCACAATGCATCAGACCACAGGGGTTTTAAAAACTTTTATAATTAACTTTGCTGCCACGCAGAACCTACTCACCTGAGGAATTATCGAAGCACTACAAGAACCACAATTCCTTTTTGGACACGCCCACTGGGGCAGGCTCTTAAGTATGAAAGTGCACACCAGGTTCTTCGAGTGAACAGCTGCCATTGACAAAGGGAGGACAATCCCGAAACCGGTTTGGCAAGGAACAGGAGAGATGCCTGTGCCGGAGTGCGTCTCATGCTGCATCTGATCCTGATTGAAATGGATCCAAATTTCCGACCTGTTGCTGTTTCCCACCGAGGGCTCATCTGAAGTGTTTGGATACATCTAAGTATATCTAAGTTATATAAATACAGCACATATTGCATTACAAATGCCATAGGTGTCACATTTGCGAAAGTTAAAACTATTGGCATTGTAAATGACAAAGCTACTAATTTCGCTATTTTCAAAACCAACACATAAATGAAAAAACTGTCATTTACAATACCAATAGCTCAAACTTTCCTAATGTGAGACCTATTGCATTGCAAATGCTTGTTATAAAAGAAACTTCTTCTAGTCAAGGGGAGGATTGTCAGGCCTATTGGCCCTTATTTCCACAGTCTTTATATAAAATGACTTCTCCCTTTGTATTCTATGGAATTGTAGCAATGCTAACTGTGCTGAGTTTATGCATTTTGCTGCTAGCAGTGGCTCGTACACTGTATTGTAGAGCACAATAGTTAAAATAAACATTTGGAACTATTTCAGTGACTCTGCCTTTTCTCATTGTGGAGAAGAATGAGTGAGTGAGCGAAAGAGTACGTTTTGCTCCGCGATTCCTGAGAGAGTCAGGAGTGTTGTGTTCTAGGTTGTCTAATCATTTGTAGAGCCAGGATATTTAGAGGAGAACGAATGAGACACTATAGCTAGTTGGTTTGGGATTTTGGGTACTAATGTGGTAGGTTAGTTCACCCCTATTCACCGAGGTCCTGTTTTCCTGTTCATAGTTCTGTGTATGTGCAGAAACCCTGCAACATCTTAACTTATAGAACATGTGCAAAGCATTTAAAGCTTTTAAAAGTACCAAAACAGTTAAAAAGTCAGAGACACAACTCAATAAAATTTTGCTCCAATTTAGAAAAAATAGAGCAAAACATAATAAGCAAAATGGCACCAATGTGACAAAAATTCAATATGGGATACTAGTGATATAAATTTGTCAAGGTTTAAGATGAAAAAGTGTCAGGAAAATAAAGTGAATTTAATTGAATTGAAATGATTTGTGGAGCTCCCCCGGAAAAGTTTCCCAATTTTCTTCTGGTTCCCAAACAACAAGAGGAGTATACTTCTAAGGACCTCAGGCTTCAGGAGAGTCACTTAGAGACTCTCAGGGAGTCAGGCGTACGCCAAAAGCAGGATACAGTCCTGGCCCAGTTGCTATTTGTCAGATGAGCACTTTAGAGAACAGGCCTGTCGTAGCTTGTTGTTTCCCTGTGGCCAAATAGGAGGCCAGCCAACTGACCCTTCGAGTCCACTTCTTTTTCCTGGTTAGAAGTGGTAGAAGGTTCAGCTCTTCGGGTCTCCTCACAGGTCTGAAACAGCAGGTATGGTCCTTCATCTGTTCTTCTACAGGGCTAGAAAGTGTTCTGTGGATGGTGCCTTGGTGTTCCACATTTATACCTGGTACCAGCTTGACTCTCGAATCTTCCTAAACCAGTGAGATAAACAGTCCCTGGGGCTACCCTAACCATGTTTGCAGCAGTTCCTGCTTATCCTTGTGCAAACAATTCACTAGGCCCCAAAATCCAAGATGGGGAAGTTCTTCTATCTTAATGCAGGGCATCTGTGGCCACCCACAGTGTGTCCAGAGTAACAAGTAGGGGTGGGCAATAAACTCCGCTCCTCTGGTGGAGTTCGCAGGGGTTTGCCCACTCTGCGCACCACTTGAAGCATGGAATTCTGGAAAAACACCCCACCAACGGCTGCGTGGCAGAGTTTTTTCTTGCACATGGCTATGTGGGAGCAAGATTGCTTTACACGGGCGGTCACAGCAGGTCACGTTGAGAAATCCGCGACTCCAGTACAAAATATACTGAAGTGGCAGAAAAAAGCAGCGCCATCTGGTGCGCCGCATGGTGCGTTTGCTCTGATTTTAATGCGTGGGCCAAGCTTTCTCCCCTATAAATCAGTTCAAGCAGTGCAACCTACTGAATTTCGCCACTTGTGGAAACTTCTGCAAAAAGATAGTTATGACCATACAAAAGGGGCATTTTCTCACAGTGAAAGAACAACCAAGTGCTATTATGATAGGTCATCCATTTTGACACACCCACACAGTGTGCAGTAACAGTCTGGTGAGGGTATTGGCCCCCTTTAATAAACTGGATAGGTATAAAAAAAAGTCTGAGGAAACATTTTCATAATATAAAAATAATTATAATTTGGTAGTGTGACCATTTCTATAGTTACATTGTTTGCAAATGCGCCACCCCACTCCTAGCCAGATAACCCTAAAAAGAGTGGGTCAGTCATGGGCTTCAACCACTCCTTTGGGAGCCATTAGACCACCAATAAAGGCCATCGTCATGGCAGAAGACACCGCAAACACAACGCTCTGTCACCATATGCTGTGAGCCTTTTTGTGTCCAGCTGGTGTAGCATGCTATTTTTATTATAATCTGACACATTGGTACCTGATTACACACTGTGGGAACCGGATGGAAAAATACATGTGCAAAGCAAAGTTAGTCATTTCCGAGTTAATGTCATATGTTCATGATGTATCCTTTTGGCCTCTTCTTGTTGAAGGTTCTCATTCTGAGTGTCTTGGAAACTGCGGTTCAGGCACAAATGGTTCTATGCACTAAGGGCCAGATGTGTCACAGGGTTTGACTCATTACCTCCTCCTGTAAAAGCTCCTAGCTTCCTACAGCACCTGGGATAGGAGGGCAACTTGCCACTCAATAAATGCCGCATTCTGCGAACTGAGCATTTACAAGGCTGGTACTGCCACCAAAAATATCACTTGGAATGAGGCTTTGTTTTACTGAAAACTTTATTCTATTTATGTATTTTTGTCATTTTTTTATTCGTCCATTTAATTCCTGCCTGGTTGGTTCAAGCGGTGTGTCTGGCTGCAATGGGAACATTGTATTTCACATTGGAGTTTTTAGGCCCGCTGAGCATTGACTAAATCCTAAACAAATAGCTGTGAAGCCCAGGAACCTATAATTGAATCTGTTGAGAGATTCAACTTCATTAAGTTTCTTGAATCTCAGAACAAAGTAAACCACTCTAAAAACAGAACAAGTCCGCGGCTAATACGAAGTTCTCAGGAGCCCGGGGCGCATGAAGGGCTTGCAGTTAAATTTAAAAGCGTATTGCTCAAGTGGATGGATAAAAAACTATTGAAAAGACTGTGGGTGGATGTAAAATCAATTTGTAGTCATTATTTCGGCTTATTTATTTGTGTTGTCAGCATGCTTCAATGACAGTGCTCGGCACACACTGACGTCGGTGAGGACGGAGCGTGCACAAGAGCGTTTTGTGCGTGTGTGGTGTTTATTCACGGCTAGCAGGCAGTACATTGCAATGGTCATGTTGCTAAAATGTACAGATGCAGTAAAAACGTCTAACAAACAGCACAGGTGTAGATACAACTCGCACTGACTATTATATTGCCCTGTTTTTTGTCTTCGCAATGATCAAAAAGGTGAATCTTATTTTTGTTGTGGTAATTCAGCTCACACAACTTAATTTGAGCTCACGTGGTTAGCTCGTGCACATGGGGACAACCCCGCGGGAAGAAGAGGTTGGCTGATCATTGTGTTGACAGCTCACCCTCCGATTGACTGGTGTATTTCACAACTTTTCAGTCTGAGAGCTGTGATTGGAGAGAGAGACATCCAGAGGAATAGAGAAGGAGGAGACAACCTGTGGGAGCACAAGGGGAAGTTGGCTTCTCACCTGAGAGGGACCACCAACAGATTGACTCTCACCTCTCTTCTAGGGCCTCATTTAAATATGCCATTATGTTCCCCATGTTTAGTGCGGCTCTTGATAACACTCTCTCTCTCACAAAAACTGAAATTGGGAGCCCTCACTGATGTGGTGAGATTTGAGTTGACTCTGCATCCTCTTCCATTTATAAGAAGACAGTCCTTGCCTCCATGTTGTTGATTAGAATTGCTACTGCTCCTCCCTGCAGGCCTTTAGTCATTCGTGCATACCCTCTTCTCTACTGCACACTACTTCCCATGCTCCTTCTCCTCAGTCTTCTAATCCTGGTTCCCTCTAGGAAGGAGAGCACCACCCGCACTTCTCTACTTCTATTCCTCATCTCCTTTAGGTGGCACATCACCTACTAAGTTCTTTTACCTCAGCCTTCTCTTTCTGCCCTTCTCTAGGGGCACAGCAATACCCACGCTCCTCCACCTCAGCATTCTAGTCCTCACCCTCTGTAGGTGGCAGAGCACCACCCATGTTCCACCTAAGCTGTCTAATCCTGGTGCTCTCTAAGTGATACAGCACCTTCCATGCCCTCCACCTCATTCAACCATTCTTGACCTCCTCTTTGCATCACATCACTATCTACGCTACTCCACCTCAGCCTTCTACTCCTCACCTCCTCTAGGCGACACAGCATCACAGCATCACAGCTCCCCAGAGCCCAGGACATGTTGTGCAGCTGAGCTCACCACTCCCACTGTCATAGCTCCTCCTCTCAGTTCCCTCTCAATTTCTTGCATCCCCCTTTCATGCCATTTTGCGGTGCCTCTCAAACTCCCTCTTTACAATGTCATGCATCTGTGGATAGTGCATGTCATCTTCTGGGGATCCCCTCCATACTTGTGGTTTTATTAACTCCCACCTATCTCTGGCTTTCTGCTGCCAATACCTACTTCAAGTCCCTTTTCGTCTGAGGACCACCGTCAATACAGCAGTTTCTGTAATATGTCTGCAAAATGTTATGTGAATCCTGCCATGATTTACAAACAATGGTCTACATGACTTATCATTATTTAAAAAGCATGAGAAGTTCACCCATTTGCAAATGCTAAACTATTCATATTCATTTGCTGGCTAGTTTTCTTTTAGTCATAGACATAGTTTTAGGTGAAACAACATACAATGAAAGTTGAACATACTTTGAAGAGGCAAAAATGCAGCCAGCATGTAGCACCGTGAGTTCTCAAGCCCCGCACTGGATGCCATGGCATATTCACATGGGACAGCATCTTACAGCTGTGACCATCTCGGTGTAAGGACTCAAGTAATGTGGTGATGAAGTGGACCACAGTTCAAATAGCTAACCACACGTAGTGGAGCCCCACCCACCAGCTACAGACCACAGTATGAATTCCAGTCTCCCTGGGAGATGCTAGTTTTCTAATCACTTGTGCCTTGACATCACATCACACTACATCAAAAATGTGTCCGCTGCGAAATTTCGCAAGCCCTGATGAAGACCTTTGCAACTAATTATCAGGCATAGAGAAGGTTGGAAGGCATCAGCGTTATAAAGTGTGTTTGAGGGTGCACCCCCCACCATGGCCAATAAAAGCCAGCGGAGAGTAATCGGGACAATTGAAACCTCTTACATAACCAGCCAAAGATGGAACATTGTGCTTCAGTCAAATGGGGTCCTTTGTTGAATTCACCACAACACATAAGGAGGACACATATGTATCCCTCTGTTGACAGAATTTATATGGGACACTTTTTTCTGTCATGTGGATATATGTCAACAATGTAAAATGTCATTTTTGTGTTTGACTGTTAATTGCCTTGTCATAATGTGTTGAATACCAATGTGAATGAGCCACAACTAATATATAATTAAATATGTATTTTGTGTACATGCTTTATTTTCGCAAAACATGTTTGGTTTACAACATTTGTGCTTTTCAACCAGTCATGATTTGTTTTAAATGTTTTAAGTATATGTTCTAGTGCAGGTACAGGTGTGTGATGGTTTTGAAATAACTTTCTATATAATGTGGAATGTTCTAAGAGCAGGTGCCAAATCTTTACACAGCCTAAGTAACACTTTATTAATTCACGGTATGGGGTCTTTTTTGTGTATCAACCTTCTAAAATTGGCATTTTCAGACCTAAAATCTGACTCTACCATTAAAGATGATTTTAAATTACAATTCCAGAGACACCAGGCATGACATTTCTACCTGCACCCAAACAAAAGTTATCACTCTTGTTAAGCCGTTTTCCTGCTTGCGGGGGTCAGCCTGTGGTTCCAGCAATACCCTGGTGGGAATTTTGACCCAGGGTGCAGAATCTCGATCCTCACCTCCTCCAGACAGGGCCGGACTGGCTACCGGGCATTTTAGCATTCTGCAGAGCTGAAGGCTGATGTCACTGCGGTGGGGGCTAATTTCGTAGATAGATACCTGCGTGTGCTTCTAAATAGGCATGGGCGTAAAATCCGTTCCGCTCGCGGATTTTTCGGATTTTCGGTAAATCCGCAATCCGCGAACTCTCGCGGATGTAGCGAAAATACGCAAATCCGCGCGCTGCGGATTTTTTGCTTGTGTTCACACTGCTCGCGGTCCGCGGCACGGGCAGCAACAATCTCGCACTCGCGAAATTACAAAAATTACAATTGGGGAGGGGTGAAGGAAGTGGCCCAGTCTCCAACTTCCTGTTCCTGTCCAGCAAGCTCCTCCCATTGCTTAGTCCATTTCCTGGCCACTTTGAATTCGATCTTGACTGGGAAGGATTACTTTTTGTGGATGCTGCTGGAGATTTGGTTTTGAGGCCTTTTGGATTACTTTTGGATTCGAAATTTGATTTCACAAGTAAGTTGATAAGTTGATGTTGTTTGTTTGTGGTGTTTTTTGTGTGTGTTTTTCGACTTTTTGGGGTGGGGTTGGGGGCTGGCTATGTTGGTGGGAGGCCATTTTGAGGCATGGTCCTGCAGGTCCTGGCCATGTGGATGGGGTCAAGCGGCCATTTTGAAGTCAGGCAGTGTGCTTTGTGCCCTAGGCCCACCCAGTCTGCTCTGATTTCTTTCATTATGCCCAGGGGGCCTAGAACTCCCGCGGATTACCCGAAAATCGTATTTTCTAAAAATAAATTTTGCCTGTGTTCGCACTGCTCGCGTCCCGCGCAGCAACAATCTCGCACTCGCGAAATTGTAAAAATTACAATTCTGCACATGAATTGAAAACTACCAGGCTTAGTTATGGGTGCATGCATGATACAACTGTTTTGTTGAATTTTAACATGATTCTGGCCAGGGCATGGATGGCATTGGATTGTGGTGATTTTTGTGTGTTTTACGACTTTTTGGGGTGGTGTTGGGGGCTTGCTATGTGGGTGGGGGTCATTTTATTGCCTGGTCCCGTGTGGGTGGGGGTCTAGGGGCCATTTTTAAGCCAGTTTGTGTGCTTTGTGCCATAGGCCTGCACCCAGTGTGCTGTGATTTTATCATGCCCAGGGGGCCCAGAATCGGTCTGTTCGCGGATTTTGCTGGTTTTTCGCCACGTTCACGTCGTGAAGCAACAATCTCGCACTCGGGAAATTGCAAAAATTGCAATTCTGCACCAGAAAACCACCAGCAGGCAGCATAAACCTTCTGAAACTTGATGGATGGCATTGGATTGTGGTGATTTGATTGGTGTTGTGTTTTTTGATTTTTTGGAGTAGGGGTTGGGGGCTGGCTATGTTGGTGGGGGCCATTTTGAGGCATGGTCCTGGCCATGTGGATGGGGGTCAAGCGGCCATTTTGAAGGCAGGCAGTGAGCTTTGTGCCATAGGCCTGCACCCATTTTGCCTTGCTTTCACCCATTGTGCCCAGGGGGAGTCAGTGGTACATGAAACTGTGTGTGCTCTCTTGGATCAATGTTAAATTCCTGTTTCCCAAAAATTTTGCAATTCTTAATTTTGAAATTTCCATATTGTGTGGTGTGCACGTGTGTATTCATAAATGCCTACTTGCAAACTATTTATTGAAGCGCTACATATGCAACATATATTTACTGATGTTCCTCTGTCTTCGTTTGCTTTTAGGTGCACAAAGTCAATAACTCCGCATCATCGTTGAGCATCAGTGCCAGGAAGAAGTCCTGCTGCGGCCTGCTGTTCCGACATCTGAAGAAGATGGCTCCAAAAAGAGGTGCCCGTAGCTCCTCTTGCAAGAAAGATATCTCTACTAAGGAGAAGAAGAAGCAAGTGGCACCACTTACCAAGGAGACTGGTGGCTCGACCACTAAATTTTTGTGGAAAAAACAAAGGCCCACCATGAGTGCTGCACAGGTAGCCTGTTTAGTGGTTCAATCACCAACGACCAGTGATGTTGGCTCATCGCAAGAAAGTAGCAGCACACCATCAACACAGGTTGTAACTCATCTCACAAGTACTATTCAACAACCAAAGCCGCAACAACAACTGCATGGGCTACTAGTACAAGCACAAGTACATGCGCAAGGAGCTGTCCGAGAAGGAGCTGTCCGAGAAGGAGCTGTCCGAGAAGGAGCTGTCCGAGAAGGAGCTGTCCGAGAAGGAGCTGACCGAGAAGGAGCTGGCCGAGAAGGAGAAGGCCGAGAAGGAGCTGGCCGAGAAGGAGAAGGCCGAGAAGGAGAAGGCCGAGAAGGAGAAGGCCGAGAAGGAGAAGGCCGAGAAGGAGAGGTCCATGGAGAGTTGCAAGTAGAGGTCAGTGAAGAGGCCCATGTAGCGGCGCATGGAGCGGTGCAAGTGCCCACAATGGTTGTTCTTCCAGAAGTAGGGGCACAGGAGGAAATTGACTTTGTAGCCGGGGTATCATGTCAGGAAGACGAATGCACTCCTCCTGATGATTCATTTTCTCCCAGCTCCCCAGCAAGGAAAAGATCAAGGAGTGTGTGTAGAAGTTCCTCTTCAAGCCCCGCTCCATCAGATGATCTGGATCTAGATTGGCAACCATCTCCGACGTCTGAGAGGGAGGCACACCATGAGCTGCGAAAGGTATCAAATGTTAAAAGGAAGGGCCCCGGAAAGCTCATACTTATGGATCCGAACGTCGGACTTGATGAAGTGGTGCATTCTGATATTGTTGAACAGGATGACAGCAATGACCTAGTCATCACACACGTCATTCCAGCCACACCGGCCATGCAGCAGACAGACATTTATACCCTATCCCGACGTCATGCTGAGCGTGACCCTGGCGACGTGACACTGGTAGCACCACCAACTCAGTCAAGTAGTACAACAAGTTCAACAAAACCTACAGCTCCCATATTTTCTCCCCAGAGGGGGACTCCATCCAGCTCGACTCCCTCAAGTAGGGTTGCTGCAATAATTGCACAACCCAGTAGATGTCTGCAAGGCTCATCCACCACTGCTTCATCTGGCATTGGCAGTATCATCTCGTGCGGCAAAACCAGAAGTTTCCAGTCCCCAGTTTAGAACTTTTTTAGTGTCCATGCAAAGTATGATAACATAGCCGTTTGTTGCATTTGTAAGACTAGAGTTAGCCGTGGTAAGACTGGTACCAACTATGGAACCGGAGGCCAGATAGGTCATCTTAAAAGAAGGCACGCTGTCGAATGGTTTGCGCACCTAGCAAACATCAAGGGAAAGCAATCCCAAAGGGCAAGTGGCCAAAATATACCCATACTAAGTGTTTCATCTGAAGATGACGGGGAGGTAGAAGAAGCGTCAGACATTTGTCTGGTTGCACCCAGTACCCCTGGCAGCACTACACCCTCCGGAACACATAGGAGGCACACTGAGAGTCTGGGAGACACACCAATGCGGAAAATGTCAACACTGAGCAGAAGTGGGTCGAAGAAGGCATCAGCATCATCCAGTAAATTTGTCCAGCGCACCATTACAAACATGTTCTCCTCAGATGCGCAATTTCAACGCAACCACCCAATTGTACGCCTGTATAACACTAAGCTGGCTAAAATGCTAGCGGTGGACCTTCTCCCTTTTTCGTTTGTCAAAGGTGTGGGTTTTCTTGAACTCGTGGCAACACTGGCCCCTAAATGGAAGGTTCCTAGCCGGTTCTATTTTGCCAGGGTTGCTGTTCCAGCACTACATAAAGAGGTGCTTGAGTTGGTTGGGGCAGCTTTGCAGAAGAGTGCTGTTCACACTATACACCTGACAACAGACATGTGGACCAGTTGCCAAGCCCTTGATTACATGTGCATCACAGCACACTGGGTCTCTTTTTCAGGGGTTGCAAAACAGATAAATGCAGGTGGTGACTTGGTCGAGATTTTTAAGGGTGCTCGTAAACATGCAACATTAGCCATGTTTGGCATGGAGAAAACTCATACTGCAGCCAACATTTTGGATGACTTTAACAAAAAGGTCTTGCAATGGCTGCCCCCAAGAAATTGCAAGGTTGGTTATGTTTCTACTGATAATGGCAGCAATGTAGTTAAGGCCATGGAGAACGGTTACTATTTCAGAGTGCCGTGTTTGGCGCACTGTATGAACCTTGTCGTGCAAAAGTTCTTGAAAAAAGAACTTGCAGTCGACAAAATACTGACCATCTGCAGAAGAATATGCACACATTTCAACCATTCTTTTAAGGCCCGGAAGGAGCTGAGGCGCCAGCAAAATGTACGTAGAATGCCAGTGAAAGCACTTATCCAGGAGGTGGCAACACGTTGGAACTCAACCTTCTACATGCTTGAGCGTCTGCATGAGCTGTTTCCAGTAGTCAATAAGTATTTCTACAACCTGGGTGGTGATACGACAGAAATGATGCTAGCGGTGGAGCAATGGCAGCTAGTTAAAAGCCTGACAGACATGCTTCGTCCTTTTGAGGTCTTCACGCGTGAAGTCAGCAGGGAGGACTGTTCTTTGAGCAAAGCTATCCCATTGTTGCTGAAGCTCGAGCACCAAGTCAAGGTGGTGTCTTCAGAATTAAAAGATGCTGGAAAGAATGAAGCATATGAGTTGGCGCAGAGATTATTACAACGCCTAGTTAGCAATAAACGGCTTGTAAATATCAAGAAACAACAGCACTACATTTGTGCTACTATTCTGGATCCACGTTACAAAAAGCCATTGTTTGGCAAAGTAATAATTCCTTTTGAAACATCAGATGTTACAGAGTACAAAGATTGGCTAGCTCAGTCAGCCATTCGTTTTGAAAGAGAGCGGAAGGAAACTGTAGGAGAAGACAGTACTACTAGTGAATCAGCAGGCCATCAGGCGTCCCAAAAAAACACTTCTGCATCTGTGCCTGTGGCAGAAGTGAGTGACTTTTCCTCTGAGCCGTTAACCACACCAGCAACCGTATCATCTGCATCAGGCCCAGGCGATATGTCTGAAGCGGATTGGCTAAGTGAGCTAGGGTTTCCTTGTCCCAGAAAGGACACAGAAGTGCAAAGTACAGGAATCTGGGAGAACATTGTTTCAATGGTGCAGGCCTATCTGGATGACTCCATATACTAGGAGTCAAGAGGGAAGTACAGGACTAGGTCGCCCTCCACTCAATCAATCAATAATCACAAAAAGACCTAGTCCTAAAGGCAATTAATCTTATGGATCTGGGAACATCTATGGATTGTCGAAAGATCATACCAACCACACCTCTGATTCTAGAGATTATTACCATGTTCCAGTATATTGCCAAAATAAAAGATAGCCATTCTCTGATAAACATGTAACCAGACAACACAATACATACATCCACTAGATGGACAACATTTGAAAAAATGTGAGAATAGCTAGAAAGGTGCATGCTTGCGCGTTATGCTGCTGGCTATTTAAGCGTGTAGCACTTACTACAGCTATTTTAAAATACCGCTTTTTTCCACCTTGCATTTATAAAATTGTTTTCCCTGGTTTTAATAATTTTACTATTGTGCCCACATTCCTGCACTATAAATTGTGCCCTCACCGCATTTGTGCGGAGTCTGTTGTCCTTGTTTGATGTCCTTTGTGCTGCCTTCGCGTGGCGCTTGGCCGCCATCTTGGGGGTGGGTATTGCCGACCGTGTCATCTGCCTGAGCGCTCTAGCGCTTGCCAGGACTCCAGGTGAGCCGGTATTTAAGACGAGCACTTCGGTTGCTCGTTCTTGAGAAAGGTGCATGCTTGCGCGTTATGCTGCTGGCTATTTAAGCGTGTAGCGCTTACTACAGCTATTTTAAAATACCGCTTTTTTCCACCTTGCATTTATAAATTTGTTTTCCCTGGTTTTAATAATTTTACTATTGTGCCCACATTCCTGCACTATAAATTGTGCCCTCACTGCATTTGTGCGGAGTCTGTTGTCCTTGTTTGATGTCCTTTGTGCTGCCTTCGCGTGGCGCTTGGCCGCCATCTTGGGGGTGGGTATTGCCGACCGTGTCATCTGCCTGAGCGCTCTAGCACTTGCCAGCACTCCAGGTGAGCCGGTATTTAAAGCTCACATGGGCCACGCAGCGGTGACGCGCAGCGGTAGCGCCTGACTCTCGCCTGAGTCAAGACAGAGTCTGCCCGTCTGCGCCCGTCAGCGCTAAGGAAGTGCGGGGTGCGGCAGAACTCTATCGCCGTCGCCCTATTGCGATGGATACCTCTACTATCAGGTACTGTAGTGCAGATTTATTAGCTTTACGTGACCGTCTCCCTATGTGTCCTCTATCGCCGGTTGCGCCGTTAAGTGGCCCTTATCACTGTACTTGGTGTTGTTGGCGCCTGCCGGCACCCTGTCGCATTCGTTCCATTGACGTCTCATCCCGGCAGACTCACGTGTCTGGGGTGAAAACTATTACCATTTATAATCTGAACGTCAGATCCTTGGCCAAACACCTTGCGGAGATATTTGATATTCTCACTATGACCGAGACGTGGTTACAGGATGCGGATACCGCGATATTAAATCTTGCTCTCCCCCCTGAGTATACCATAGCTACTCTCAATCGCGGGACGCGTGGAGGTGGAATTGCTATGGCATTGAAACGCCGTTTTCCTTTCGAATGGAAATAATTAAAAATTCCAGGTTGTGAATGTGCCCGGTTTAGAATTTCCATCTCCCACTGTTTTAGCCTCACAGGACTCTTAATATATCGGCCTCCGGGCTGCGATGATGCCTTTAGGGCCGCTCTCCCGGATGTCATTAGTTTCGAGGCCCTTGGCTGTGCTAATTTCAATGTGCTAGGCGATCTCAACTTGCACTTTGATTGCACATCTTTACCCTCTATTCGGAGCTGCTTAGCGGATATGGAAGCCTTGCAGCTTTTGCAGAGGGTATCTTCCCCCACGCATCAGGGTGGGCATTTATTGGACCCACTGTTTTCCAATCTAGAGGACATAACCATAGGACCACCCACCCAGTTAATCTGGACGGACCACATGTTGGTGAAGGCTCTTATTCCTATAACAGACCCCCTTTTTATATTACAGAATAAATCCACCCTGACGCGCCAGTGGTATAAACTAAAGTTAGAAGATTTCTATCTTCTACTGGAAAAGTCACCTCTACCTTCTTTCTCTGAGGTTAACTTTGGCTATGATTCATTCTGCAATTGGATCTCCTCGGCCTTGGACTTGTTAATTCCTCTGGTCCGTTCGAATGGTCGGACTAAAAATCACAGTCCTTGGTATGACGAGACTTTAGCGTCTCTTAAGAGAGATTGTAGGAAAGCAGAAAGGCGATGGAGAAAAACCTATGACTCCGCGCTTAAGACCTGTTACCTCACTCTAACTAAGGCATACCACAGAGCGATCTGTCGAGCCCGAGCCACATTTTATGCGGAGGAGTTCCGGAATAGCCCTAACCCCTCTAAATTGATCTTCAAGGTCTTAAAGGACCTCATGACGAAGAGGGCCTCCGCAGCTGAAATCTGTACCGACGCCCACTGTGAAAGCTTGGCTGCCTTTTTTAGCCAAAAGGTTCAGGCAATCTACCGCTCCTTTCCAACGAGGACGCATCATCCGGCCTTAGATGGCTGCCCGAGGGATGATGGTGTGACGTTAGACCTGCTGGCCCCCCTCTCTGAGGAGGGGTTTGATTTACTGAGCCAAAAAATTAAATCTGGCTCCCCTAAGGACCCGCTCAAACCGGTCCAGTTCAAAAGCATGCAGGCCTTATGTCGTTCACCCATGCTCGCCCTCATCAATTTATCATTGTCCTCAGGAATCGTGCCCATTAGCTGGAAGCATGCGGTAGTAACACCCATTTTGAAACAGCCTTCCCTGGACCCGGTCAAACCTGAGAACTATCGCCCCATCTCTCTGCTGCCGTGGGCCGCCAAAATCACCGAGGCCCACGTGAATGGGATCCTGGCTAACCATCTCGCCAAATCTAATATCTTGGATCCCACTCAAAACGGATTCCGTGCAGGGCACAGCACGGAGACTGCTCTGTTGTTTATGACCGAACATCTGCGCTCCGTGCTGGATAGCGGACGAACAGTGGCACTCTTGTTATTAGACTTGAGTGCCGCGTTCGATACGGTGTCCCACGAAATCCTGTTACGGCGGTTAGAGGAAGTGGGCGTCAGGGGATCCGCTCTTCGTTGGTTCCACTCATTCCTCTCAGATAGATCCTTCCAGGTTGCTATCCCCCCCGGGAAATCCACCTCCTACCCGCTCACACTGGGGGTCCCACAGGGATAATCGTTGAGCCCCACTTTGTTTAATATCTACGTTAGACCGCTGGCTGATGTTGTCAAACGCTGGGGCCTGACAATGGTCTCCTATGCGGATGACACACAGCTGGCGGTCACGTTAAGTGGGGACTCAGCTGTGGAGGCACTCAAGTTCTGCGAGGGGCTTCGGGCGGTGGCGAATTGGATGAATCAGAACTGTCTCCAATTGAACACTATGAAAACAGAGGTCATGGTGTTTGGTAAGCAACCTGGATGGTGGAATGACCATTGGTGGCCTCCTGAGTTAGGTATGACCCCTACTCCTGTTATGGAGATGAAAAATCTCGGAGTCTGGCTGGATCCTTCCCTGAGTTTTACTTACCACACTGAGAGGGTAGCTGCCACCTGTTTTGGTGTCATTAGAGGCATCAGGCCGGTACTGAAATTTTTTGATGCCCCCACCAGACAGCTTGTGGTTCAGGCCTCAGTGCTATCCAGGATAGATTATGCCAGTGCTCTGCTAGCAGGTACCAACCAGGCGGAACTTAAACGGTTGCAGCGAGTACAGAACGCCGCTGCAAGAGCGGTGGTCGGCCTGCCTAGGAGATGTTCGGTCTCAAGAACACTGCAGGCGCTCCACTGGCTTTCAGTAGCCAGGAGGATTGAGTTTAAGGTGCTCTGCCTGGCTTTTAACATTTTAAAAGGTATAGCCCCACCCATATTGGTGAATCTCCTGACCCCATATGTTCCCTCCCGACCCTTGAGATCCATGGGTCAGAATCTGTCTGTGGTCCCACGTTTTCTGTTGAGTAGGACTGGCGGTCGCTCCTTCCGAGTGGTGGCTGCAAAGCTTTGGAATTCCCTCCCTGCGGAAATTCGAGCACTAGAAGATCTACTCCAGTTCAGACGTGCTATTAAAACAGTACTTTTTAACAAAACCCTCTGATTTAGCAGCAATGTGCAATGTTGTGTTTACCTTTCTGGGCGCCAGGACGCCCCTTCGCTGGGGCAGCTGTGCGCGGTACAAAAGTTATTAACATAACATAACATAACATGACACCTCACGGGCGCACCACCAATGGGACCCCTGGTTGGTACTCACCAGGATGGCCCTGTTCTCATCATCGGTGTCACCTAGCTTAACGTAAACGTGTCCGAAACCCAAAGGAAAAGGAGACAATGAATGGTGCAGTGTACGCAAAACTTATATGTGACAAGGACTAACAACGTTCAACATATAACACAAAAACTACTGTGCAAACAAGATACAAAAACCTTTTACTCGCATTCTCTTGTTGCAAACAGTAAACATATATACATAAAAAGGAGAGATGCGAATACTACCTATCGATTCGCACTCCGCTCACAGCCGACATGTTTCATTGCCTTGGTCTTTATCAGGCAATTTCTTCAGGGCAAACAGTATTGAGATGCCACTGCCAGAGATACTGTGCTTACTGTGCTTTGCGTGCTAGATGGCCAATATTTCTTTCATACCGTTCACGGAAACCACTTTCTAAAATCAAGTGCCAACTCCCAATCGGTGAGTGTGGTCTTGTCTCCCTTCAATACTTTAATCAGTGGAGAGTCCTCGTTCGGCGTCTTCTCCGCAACGGAACCGATTGGGAGTTGGCACTTGATTTTAGAAAGTGGTTTCCGTGAACGGTATGAAAGAAATATTGGCCATCTAGCACGCAAAGCACAGTATCTCTGCGTACACTGCACCATTCATTGTCTCCTTTTCCTTTGGGTTTCGGACACGTTTACGTTAAGCTAGGTGACACCGATGATGAGAACAGGGCCATCCTGGTGAGTACCAACCAGGGGTCCCATTGGTGGTGCGCCCGTGAGGTGTCATCTAGCTATTCTCACATTTTTTCAAATGTTGTCCTTCTAGTGGATGTATGTACTGTGTTGTCTGGTTACATGTTTATCAGAGAATGGCTATCTTTTATTTTGGCAATATACTGGAACATGGTAATAATCTCTAGAATCAGAGGTGTGGTTGGAATGATCTTTCGACAATCCATAGATGTTCCCAGATCCATAAGATTAATTGCCTTTAGGACTAGGTCTTTTTGTGATTATTGACTATCTGGATGACTCAACAGCGGTCAATATTACTGAGGACCCATTGGCGTATTGGCATGGGAAAAGAAACATATGGCGAGAGCTCACCAACCTGGCTATCAATTACTTGTCTTGCCCACTCGCAAGCGTGTCTTCAGAACGTGTTTTTAGTTCTGCTGGTGGCATTGTGACTTGCAAAAGGTCCCGCCTCTTGCCCGCAAATGTGGAGCGGCTCACCATGATAAAGATGAACCAGCACTTCATACCACCAGATTACAAAGTACGAGAATGCACGCAGGAAGAAGAGGACACCGACCTACCTGAGGAAAGTTCTCCTCAGTTACCAGAAGTACTACCGACTGAATTTGCAGAGTATGAGGACGAGTTCTGCTTCCCTGACAGCGAGTTCTGAAAATGAGTCAATGAATCATTAACTTTATTTTTCGTCCTTATTCACTTTTATTCCTGTGTGTCTGTCTTTCTTTGTTCAGCAAGTGCTTCATCACATTCACAACAAAACTGTAATCACCCAATCAAACAACAAGCCCATCAGCAGAACTGTCTTGATTTTGATGCCGCAGCATTCCTCAGGTTCACAACAGTTAGTTGACAAGAACTCAGTCCTGGTCGTCTATCCTCCTCCTCCAGACTCACCCTATCCATTTCCCGTAATGCTGATGCCTGGATTCTGCACAATGAAGAAACTTACGTTGACGAGTCCCCTAAAGAGGGACTGGAAGTAGTGAGTCCTCATTTAAATACATTTTGCTAAGTGTGACTTTTTTTCCCCGATTTGCTTTTTGGCTGTTTGGGGGGTGTCAAACTTGTTTGCGCTTGGGTTTACGGGTCTTGGCTGGGCCATTGCTGGCAAGGTCTATTAAGGGATGAAATTGGTTAGGCATTTACTTTGGAAAACATTTGGCCAATTACACGTGAACGTTTAGGCGTTATTATTGCTCGCTTGCCTGTCTTAGGGGTGCTGTCTGTGGGGCTTCTAGGTTTTTGGGGTCTGTGAGCACCGCTGCCACATTTCTAATGTTGATTGCTTTTGTTTTGCAGAAAATCCACGCCGGGAAACTCCAGTTGGGGCCCTGCTGCAGAACGCTTTAGGACACTGTGAATTCCAGGTGGAGCCAGCCCTCAAACACAAATTACAGGTAAGATAAGCGTTTGGATGGGAGGTAGTATAATGGAGTATTAGGAGAGGCGAGAGAGTGACAGTGGTACTAGTAGTAAAGACCTAGGACTCTTGAATTAACAAACTCTGTGACAGGCATTTACTTTGGAAAACATTTGGCCAATTACACGTGAACCAACACGCTGACAGTGTTCAATAAAACGAACTTACTGCAAAACCACCACCCACCAGGCTCAAAAGTAGTAAAAAACACTGACAGGTATGCTCAGATAAAGTTTGAAAAAGTACATTTTTATATCCCTAACAAAATAAACTCCCGCAAGACCCTCCCTAACCCCAACAAATAAATAGTCCTTCAAAAGTCCCCAAAAACCCCAACTCCCAATTCCCACCCCCCAAAAGTCTCTAAAAAAGGGGCAAGGGACACTCTAGGGATGCATGGTGTTGACTTTGGCCTCCAGGGCATCATGCCTTAGGGCCAGGGCATCGTACTGCTCCCGGAGGGTGGCGTGGTCTAAGCGGAGGCCCTCAAACACATTTTGATATTCTTTCAATTTCCGGACCTCCGCCTCCAGGTCGGACACTCTGTGGATTGCACGGCGCAAGCAAGCCTTTAGAGTACTGTGAGGGGCAGCCTTTGCTGCTCGGCGGTGGCGTCTGCCAGCACGGCTCCGTTTTGCCGGAGCACTGCGCTGACCGGCAGAACGTGGGGTCATGGAGGAGGATGCAGATGTCCCATTCGATGTACTGGACTGCGTGTCCTCCCCCTCCAGTTCCACCAGCCGCCGATATTGGGCAACAGTAGCATCCAGCCTCCGTTGCCGGGCCAGTAGAGCCTGCATACTCCTTGTTGGTTTTGATGTTTTAGTATGACCAACTATATGAAGAAAGAAAGACATAATCTGTAACCAATGCTCTTTAAAAATATGATTAACACAAAATGATTCAGCAGGAAGTTGTGTCACAGTACAACTAGCAACTAGCCAGCGCAGTACAAAACTATTCAGGCCAGTATCATGGGCGTCCGCAGGGAGGGGCAAGGGGGGGCGCTTGCCCCCCCCTGGATCGCAGGTCCATCCAGTGCTGGCCCAGTGACAAATTACAATATGGTAATTACAGCAGGCTGGGACCGACAGACAGATAGAGGCAGAGACAGGGACAGAGAGAGAGGAAGACAGAAGGAGAGAGAGAGAAGAAGGGAGCGAGAGGGTGACAGAGGGAGGGTGAGGGAGGGAGACAGAGAGAGAGAGACAGCGAGGTAGAGGGAGACACAGGGAGACAGAAAGAGGGAGACAGAGAGAGAGAGAGAGAGAGGGAAACAGAGAGAGGGAGGGAGACAGAGAGAGAGGGAGGGAGACAGAGAGAGAGGGAGGGAGAGAGACAGAGAGAGAGAGACAGAGAGAGAGAGAGAGAAAGAAAGATGTGTGTAATGTGTATGCCAGGTCTGGTGGCTCAGTGGACAAAGGCATCCGCTGCAGGGGCATGAGTTCAACCTCATGGTCATAGTTTTTTTTGTTGCTCTAGATCCACCCCCCTCCCCCACTGACCCTGCCCCCTTCGGTGCGGCCCTTGGCCACAAACCACACTGTCAATTTGGCCCCGAGAGAAAGTTTGTGAGGACCCATGCTCTATAACCACATCCTCCTGATTTAGATTGAATTGTTTTTTTCTGGCATTTTTTGTTTTTCCCTCTGTTTTAATGTAGTTGCCAGGTCGTCTGCTGTGGTGCCGCACAAGATTTTTCTCTTCCCCCTATGGGGTTCTTTGTTTATTTAAGCTCTATGTCGTGTTAGATTTAAAAAAAAATGTATTTAATACTTGTGCTCAATCATGTCAGGAGTAGGACTCAGGAGATGGTGATGATGTTGCACCCCCCCCTGGAAACATTTCATAGTATTTTCGTAGTTCATCCAGTGACCGTCTACTCTCTGTAGATACACATCATATGCTATCTAAGAGTCAGATAGTACCATGATCCAGCTTACCTCTACCCGCCACCACTACTGTCTGCTTCCTCACAGTCTGTTCTTGGGCCACTTGCGTCGCCTCCTCCCCAGAGTTGTCCTCGGAGTCGATCACCACCACCACATCCGAGCTGGCCCCGCCACCAGATGTTCCACCTACAAAGTAGATTTAAGAATGTTAGATTACACCACTCACTAGTATTTGGTCTAGGAATGAAGAAATGTGAAAACAAGAGAAAAAGTAATTGACTGTCTACTCTAGTCTAAAGTAAAAATGTCCCTCCTTCCAGGGAAGGCTGTTGTCTTGCTGCACTTTTTTGTCACAATTGATGAATGCTTGCTTAATTTTAACACACACCATTTTTCTCTGAACAGACAGAAGCTGGACTTCTAAGGACAAGAGCAACATCAACTTCAAACCAGGTGAAAGCTCGGCTCGACCACAAGAAATGTGTTCGATTACTCATCAACTCAGCACCAAGCACTTTTCCATTTCCAGCTAACTTTATTTTAATATATGTGTTTACTTTTACTTTTAGTAAAGCTTTTAAACTTGAATAGACTCTGTGGTTTTTGGTCCTCCAGACTAGAGTGACTGAGCGAAAGGTTTTGCAATTTTTGCAAGGAGGAGTCCGTGCCGCTGACACTACCAGGTTTATACAGTGTGCCAAACACGCCACTCTGAAATATTATTACTCTGGTCTTTGGTGTCCATAGTTCGGTTTGTGGAGAATTGTCCCTGCAACAGTAGTATTATGGATTTTGCTCCTATCTAAACACTATTTCGAAAAAATTCAATTAGGAACGCTTGGACAACAATAGGTCCTCTATATTTAAATGAAAACTTACTGGGGCCAGCAAAGGAGCACTCGCCGCCCTGGCCTGCATCCTCCTCCTTTGGAGCCACAGCATCCTCCTTTTCCATCCGCTTGCCCCTGGGCGGACCTGACGTACAACATGAAAGAAAGAACAGAAAACATTGATGATTGCTGCTTGTCGATGTCCTTGTCAACCAAATCAAACATTTAGAAAGAACAAGAACCAACTATTTTGCGAGGCGCACAGCTGCCTGACCGCCACCCCCCGCCCCCCCCTGCGTGGGAACGCACCCATTGTGGCGCAGGCCCAGGCCTTAATGTGGCGCATCTCCCTAGATGCATCACGTACATGACTCGCAGGGATGCGCCACGTTTACGTCGCTGTGCGTCAGGTAAGGCAGCGTAAACGTGGCGCAAGGGGCTTGTAAATCTGCCCCTTTGTGTCTAGCATTACGCAGTTCTGTAAAGTACACTCATACATTACTCAGCCCAATTAAATGAACACAAAATAGAAAACAAATAAGCAGTGGCACCGCCACAGAGAAGGAGAGCAGTGCACCTGAAATGCACAGAAGATTTTGAAATATTAATTTACCTCTCCTATCAATGTAATCGGCAGCATTATTGCTCTTTGTAAAAAAGTTAAAACAAACATTTGCAATATAACACACAGAGCAGGAGAAAAAACAGAGTAGTGAGTGATGAAAAAATTGCTACTACTACTCACCAAGCCCGGGGACCTCCACTCCCAGCAGGTCGAGCAGGTCGCGCTCCCGGTCCAGGATATCGGTCCAGCGGTGGGTCACCTGGTTGTAGGTGCGCTGGACCCCCGAGATGTCAAACAGGGCCCGGCACACCTGCTCCCACCGCTTCCGTCACTCCTGGCGGTTGGTGTAGCCACCAGCGATCCTGCCGCCTGCCGCGATGGTCCTCGGGAGGCGGCGCTGTACATAGAAAATGAGTGCGCCCACCTCCTCAGGGCTGAAGATGTCCCTGGGCACCACCATTTCCGCCCTCAAACGGCCACACGGGAGCCGGGCACGGGCTGCGGGGCCCGTCTTGGGCAGCTTCACAGCTGGCTTCACCATGGTCTGGGCAGGTGTTAGCAACAAGGAGACAAAATGAAAAAGAATAAGACTAGGGAAGAAGAAAATAAAAGTTTAAAAAAGTAGTTGAAAAGTAAACAAAAGTACACTAAAACACAAAAATATAGACCTAGAAAACTAGAGGGATAGAAAAAAAGTTAAATAGATCAAAAAAATATTAAAACAAGCAAAGGATGGCAGAGATATAGAGAGGATAGAAACACCATGCCCAGACACATAGGAATGAATGAAAAACAAGATGGCGGCCCGATCACGTGCGCGTAAGTAAGTTCGCACGCGATTTCTCTCGCGAACTCGTGCGAACTTGCATTCGCAAGGCGCTCATTCCGCGAGATTACACATAGCGGGCGGAAACGGAAATACGTCACGCAAACAAAATGGCGGCGCCCATACTCAACCTTGGGGTAACTCGCACGAGTTCGCGGCTTCCACGGTCGATTTCGCACGACGCCACGCCTCGCGAATAGCGCGAAATTACCGAAAAACGATTTTTGCAAAAGCAAAACCAACGAGCAGGTGCAAAAGTTCGAGCTCATCATTTGTAACCATTTCCCTGTAGTGCTTCCTGAAGGGGCCCTCCAGAATCCGGTTGCCTACTTGCAACTATTGTGTGACCCTGCTCTGACAGTCACAGAATAGTTAGAAGTATGCCATTGCATCCTGTTAAAAAAAATTTACATTGCAACAAAAAGGAAAGGGAGCAGACAAGCAGGTGCCAGCCTTCATTAATGTCAGTTGGGGCAGGGCAGGTGTTGTTGTTTGCAAAACTTAAAGCACTTAGCAGGTGTGCTTTGCTTTGCCACAATAATGTACACTCACTGGTCAACCAGAGGGTGCTGTGATGACACCGAGGGTGGCATGGGTGTGCCAGCCAGAGGGTGGCATGGGTGAACCAGAGTGCCAGTGTTGACAGAGGATGGCAGTGCTTTGCTTTGCCCCAATAATGTACACTGGTGAACCAGAGGGTGCTGTGATGACACAGAGGGTGACATGGGTGAGCCAGAGGGTGGCATGGGTGAACAAAGAGAGTGCCAGTGGTGACAGAGGGTGGCAGTGATGAAGAAAGCCTTGCAAACAGGCTGGGCATGTAGAAACAACAAGTTCGCAAAACTGGTGACCCGACAAGTAAGTTTGCAATTTGCGAAATTGTACAAAACCCTCGCGAACTTGCAGAAACCCGTGCGAACACACACCCCAAAAAAAATCCGCGAGAATTCGCGGATTTTGCGGATTTTCGCAATCCGCAAATTCGCAAATTCGCGGATTGCGAATCCGCAAAATCCGCCCATGTCTACTTCTAAATCAACAATGCAAAACGAATTTCGTTTTGCACACGCAGGTCCCCATCAACGAAATCGGCCCCCAGCTCTGCAGAATGCTAAAATGCCCGGTAGCCAGTCCGGCCCTGCCTCCAGATCTGCAACTTTCAACCTTTGCGGAGCCGCGATAGACCCTGGTGGGACTCCAAGTCCCAGGGTGCCAGCTGCCCCGGGTGTGGGAGGAGCTTAACACACGCTGGAAAGCGCTGCTGCCTTTCCCGCGGCGCGGGTCTTGTTAAGCCGTTTTCCTGCTTGCGGGGGCCAGCCTGTGATTCCAGCAATACCCTGGTGGGAATTTCGTCCCAGGGTGCATAATCTCTATCCTCACCTCCCTCCAGAGCTGCAACTTTCAACCTTTGCAGAGCCGCGATAGACCCTGGTGGGACTCCAAGTCTCAGGGTGCCCTGCGCCCTCATTCAGCTGCCTCAGGTGGGGGAGGGGCTTAACACGCGCTCAATAGCGCTGCAGCCTTTCCCGCTGCACGGGTCTTGTTAAGCCATTTTCATGCTTGCAGGGCTCAGCCTGTGGTTCCAGCAATACCCTGTTGGGAATTTCGTCCCAGGGTGCAGAATCTCAATCCTCACCTCCCTCCAGAGCTTCAACTTTCAGCCTTTGCAGAGCTGCAATGACCCTGGTGGGACTCCAAGTCCCAGGGTGCCCTGCAACCTCATTCAGCTGCCTCAGGTGTGGGGGAGGAGCTTAACATGCATTCAAAAGCACTGCTACCTTTCCAACGGCGTGGGACGCGCCCGGGCAAACCCCGGGCCAAGGGCTGGCCCGTCTTTGCCCGTCATTGACAGGAAGAGGAAGGGCAGGGCCACCCCCCTTGATTCCAACTACCCTGCCGTGGACCTTAAAGAACTGACCTCAGGAGAATGCGGCAGAAAGGTACCCAATATTCTATCGCAGGATCACTGTGACAATCTTCCCGCCACGGCAAGTAGACTGGTCCCTTCTTGGCGCCCACATATCCATCATAAATTCCAAATGCTGCATGTTAACGGTTGATTGACTAATATTATTATTGACTCAAGGGGTATAGATTAATGGTTACCTCTACCTATGAGTTTAACAAATATTTCTGGGTCCCTTCCTCATTATATTACCAATAGGTTTGTGTGTTTGTTTACTGCCCGCTGGACTGCTTGATTCGTACAGAGGGCGGTCATTGTGTGGATTGTCTCTTAAAAACTCTCTTGAGCTATGGGGAAACATACTTGTACTACTAAAAAGTCCAGGGCCCAAATCACTCCTTCTTCCCCGCCCATCCCAACTTCAATTGACAAAATGTTACAAAGGGCCATAGGTGCTGTCACAACAGAAATTGAACGCACTGAAAGGCGTTTGTCAATAACTCCTGATCTCTCCTTTCCTATAGTAGATTCACCCACGTCGAATACTATTCCCGCAGTACCTTCATCTACTGGAAATGCTTCCCCGCCCCCCTCACAGCAAGCAAATGACTCGACATTTGTAATTAGGAAAGGGGATGCGGGTGCAGGCACTCGTAAAAATGGGAAACGTAAGCAAGTAGTTGGGAGGGCACCTAATAGCAAGAAAGCGAAAAGTGGGAGCGTGGCAAATGTTAAATGCACACCCACGTTAAATCCAACTCCAGAATCCCCTGTTACTACTGGTATAGATCCTCAGTATCCACTTTGGGTTCAGACTCTTTTGGTAGATCTGATGACTCAATTTAGAGCTATTCTAAAGGAAGAAGTTGCCCCTTTAGTTGTTCAATTAATTAATTTGACATATTTTGGGGATTCAACACAAACACAAGTCAGCGCCAATCCAACACAATCCACATCGAGGGGGGGGTACCAGTTGCCGGATAGATCCTACCAGCAGGGCTCCTCTAGACAATCTAGACAATCAGGTGACACCCACGACTCTCGTCCCCAATACTCAGTCGACCATTAACCAAGACACCAGCCGTACCCCTCAGCACCCTGGTGTACAGCAAGCACAAGAAAGGACAATGAACACTATGATGAGGAAACCACACTGCGAGGTTGGTAATAATGCTATTATTGATACCATGCAGAGTACCCACCAAATTACCAATAGTGTATCAGGGCCAAGCACAAGCAGAGAAGAGTTGAGGAGGGATGAGTACCCAGTGGGTACGTTGGAAGCAGCTACCCAGCCAACCATAAATCTTCCACCAGCATCATCACCCTATGTAATTATTTTGACAGGGGTACCACCACTTAATAATACCCAGAGGGAGTCACAACTAGAGCTGAGGAACAAGAGTTTGTTTTGGCTAGCAAAGCATAGGCAGTTCTCCTATGAAAAGGCTGGGGAAATCTTAATGGTGCAGAGAGTTGATTGGGTGGGACCTAGTAAAAAAACAATTCAAGGGGATTGTGTGGTTATGAACTTTAAAAATCCCCTAATTGAACGCAGGCTTCTAACTCATACATCCAGACCCACAGAGCCACACACAGAGGAGAGAGCTCTCTTGCATGACCAACTCTACTCTCAGTGTTATAACCCTGGTAGGTCAGATCTAATCTGAGGTTATGACAGGCAGCCTACTGACCATCAGAACACTGACGATAGGCACCCTCCTATTAGACCTCGCCTTTTTAATCTGCCTGTATCCAAACGATTTTGGGCTCTGGTAGATGTGGACTGACTATCAGGGATAGTGGGACTGGGCCATGTTAAGAGCACTCCGACGTCCCAGAGAGGACGAGTGGAGCTAGGACATGGGGTTTTAAGCCTGCCCTCCCACCCAGACATAGGCCCACAAATCCGGGCTCGAGTTGTAGCTACCTTCCAGGGGATCAAGGGCACTGTGGGCCCATGTCATTTCCCCGGACCCATATCTCCCAATCGTTGTGCCCCTCCCGATAACATCACACTTGGGGCAAACCCTCCATTCGTAACTGCACACTGTATTGATCCCCCGAGAAAAATCCTATATACAGGCAGCAAGTTGAAGATCCTTTCCTAGAACATGGCTGGCCTCAAGGGCACACTCTCCTGCCCTGATTCGGGACTTTTTGTGGACCAGTCTGACATATGCATGTTCCAGGAAACATGGGCAAGGGACGACTGCACAAGGGAGAGATTTGCAACATTCAATATACCAGCTGTTACAAGAGCGAGGGGCAGACCATCTGGGGGTTTATCCATCTGGGTCGGCTCACATGTTGGCTGTCTAGCTAGTCCACTGTACACTTCCTCCAGTGATATCCAATGCATAATGCTTAGCTTTTCAACTAAACTGAAGCTTACCCTTATTAATGTCTATTCCTGACCTGTAAGTTTGAGCAAGGAATCACCAACCCTTGATGTATTAAATTCCTTTATTCCCACCGTCCCGTCTAATATGAGGTTGATCGTTGGGGGTGATTTTAACTGCCAATTTGAGCCCCTTCCTGGCATTCATGATCTAATCTCCGATGAGGAGGATTCCGGGTGGGCTATTTCTGACCTGCAAATCCAGCTGATTAAGACCTGGTCCCCCCTGGTACTCCACATAAATGCCATTTTGCTAACCCACTCACTGAGAGCATGTAACAGCCGCACAATCTCTGATAGGCCAAGTAAGAATTGGCCACGCCTCTCTCCTGGATTATATCCTGGTGGAGACCAGATCATGGCACAGGGTCCTTGACTTTGCCGTCTTACCACGGCATGATAGTGACCATAACGCCTTGGCACTGGTATTGAAGGTGCCCGACTCAGGTATTGCCCCGGTTAGAAGTCCCCCCCCCGAGAACAGGTCAACACTTACCAACAACAGAGAAGAATTAAGTGGGGGGTAATAAAGCAATCACCTGAGAAGATGGGTGCTCTATATGAAGTAGTATTATCAGTCTCACAAGAACTTAGGGGAAAACCTAGCCACTATCAACCAAGTTGGAGAACTCCACAAAAGCTTGTCATTCAAATTAGCTGATAAATTTTACCCGCTAGTGCCCCCCAAAAAAAGAAAAACGGCAACCCAGTTGTGGTTTAACGACAATTGTCGAAAGGCAAAACGGGCACTGATAGTGGCCATCAAAGCAAAAAACAAGCTACTAACAAAATCAAGGAGGGCTTCATACAAAGAGTCTGTTGGCCAAGCAAAGCAGTCCTGGGAAGTGAACAAATGGGAGGACATAAAAACCGCCCTATTGAACCGGGACATGAAGGAACTCTAGGCCAATAGTTAGAACAGGTAGCAGGGAAGGTAATTCAGCCGTAGAGCTGAATATACCAGCAGAAAATTGGGCAGATCATTTTCAGGCGCTATACACAATGGAATCAGTTTCTGGCACCCACATTGGCCAAGGGGTCCCCTGTGTAGACACCGGCCTGGTAGCTGAGGTAACCACCCTCCTTGAGGTCTCTAAAGCAATTAAGAAACTTCCCACAGGTAAAGCACCTGGACTAGACAGGCTACTGGGGATCTGTTCCGAGAAGAACAAACAATCTGGGGTCCCTACCTGTGGGTATTATTTAATGCTATAATGAACGGCATGCCGATCCCTGATACCTTTCTTTGGGCAGAAATTGTCCCAGTCTTTAAAAAGGGTTCTCCACTACTCCCTGCAAATTTTAGACCGATCAGTTTGATCGACGTCACACAAAAGTTGTTTACTCGGGTACTTTTAGATCGAATTCAGGGGTGGATGCAAAATAATGATATTATAAGCCCCTACCAAGCCGGATTCACCTCCACCATTTACCAAATATATAGACTTTAACTGGAAAACGGTGACAATGGAGGATGGCAGCCTCTATTTAATTTTCGTGGTCCTGAAAACGGCTTTTGATTTGGTGCCCAGTAACAAACTATGGGGGTACTAAGAGACCTGGGGATTCCCCTTTGCCTTCTAAGCATGCTTATCAAGTTGCATAATGTCAACTATGCCCGAGTAAGATGTTGAAAAGGGGGAGAACTAACTTTAAGTCTCCCAGTTGGCAGAGGAGTGAGGCAGGGCTGTGTGCTTGCACCAACCCTGTTCTGCCTCTTTGTCAACTCACTTATTGCCCAACTTACTGAGGTTAGGGACAACGACACCCCCAAGTTAGCAAACTTAAATGTTCCAGCATTGTTTTTTGCTGACGACACCCTTTTGATGTCCAAGTCGCCAATGTGAATCCAGAGGGTACTGGACAGCTTTGTCATCTTTTGCAATAATAGGGGGCTGGTGATTAATACCATGAAGACCAAGTTTGTGGTCGTCAACCCAGCCAAGAAAATGCAACCTAATCCCCATTTAGATGGTATAGCACTGGACAGGGTTCCTGTATTGGACTATTTGGGTGTCACCCTTACTGAAAATATGGACTGGGGGGCACAAATAGCCAAAGCTAAGCTTAAACTAGCACAAACTACTGGGGCGATTGCTAAATTACAGAGGGAATCCACCTATAAACCTATTGGGCCTATTATTGAAATATATAAGGCTCAAGCAAGGGGAGTCACGATGTATGGTGCTGAATTCTGGGGACACTCTTCCTGCAGTCATCTAATCAAAGTTGAGAACAATTTCTTAAGACAAATTCTGGGTCTCCCCCCCAGCACTCCGTTAATACCCTTGCAGCTAGATTTAGGCTTAAGGCCGGTGGGGGATGAGGTTGCCTTAAGACCCCTAATGTTCTGGTGTAGGCTGTGGGTGACCCTTGAATTGGCAGGATATCAGGCGGAAACTAAAGAGCTATTAGTTCTTCCAGGGGTAGAGAAAAAAATTGCTTGGTTTGCACATATAAGGGAAGAGTGCAGAAGGATATGCAATCCAACGCTCTGGAGTAACCCTGAAGAAACTTGTTCTGTAGTCTCACGTGCTGAACTGGTGAGAACTTATCGAACACACAATTTGGAAGTTCTCCATGGGAATCCTGACCTAGGTGTTCTGACCGTAGAATTCCTTGCTGTGAAAGATGAGTATAAATTAGAATGCTTTCTGGATGATATTCTGCCGTTCTCAGCAAGAAAATTGTACCTCTAGATTAGATTCAGTACCCTTCCTTTGCGGGCCTTTACTTCCAAATGGTCTGTATCAGCCCAACGTGGGTGCCCAGCTTGTAACCACCAGGATTAGTCAGAGCTGCACGCTTTATTTTTTTGTCCAGGTTACCAATCGGCAAGACAGTGTTGGCTTATTCAGCTGTGTAGGAACATGGGGTTTGTGCATTGCCAGGAGGCATTTGGAATTCTGAAGTATGTCACCTCCAAGCCCGTTGTCTTTGCAGTCTCCCATTTTTTTAAATGCTATGTGGCCCAGGCGCTAGGCTTTTTTAGAAAAAGAAAAAAAAAGATAATAATAACCATCCCAGTTGCTAGCATATAGATTTTTTTCTATTGCCCATAATAAGGAGAGAGGAATAACTTTTATCTTGTTTTAACTATTTTAGATTTTTAATCACGAGATGATTATTTTTATCTGAGGTATTTTACTTGTAACCCTATGTTGGTATATTTTTAAGTGCACTGATTTTATTAAATTTGCTGCACATTGGCTGGTTCATGCAATAGATCTGTCTGCCATTGTACCTATGCTTGTGATTTCCATTTCTTGTAGTACTTCTGAATCTATTGGTTTTGCCCGGTGGCCTGTTCAGCCAAATTTCTCTTGCACCCAAAGATGTTGCACATTGATTCTTACATATCAGTTCGTTGTGTTTTAAACATACATTGTCATGCTTTTGATTGTATTGTATGCAAACTTTTAAGGTCTTAAAGACTGAAATAAAGATTTTTTGAATTGAATTAAATTGAATAGTAGTGAAAAACACATTTGTGAATTGTTAACTATCAGAACATGTAAAACTTAAAAGTACACATCCAAATTTTTAAATACAATGCACCCTGCCTTATGGGCTCTTTAGGGACTAACTCAGGGGTGACATTTCTGTAATAAAAAGGGAGTTTTAGGCTTGGCAAAGGTTTTTGTTTTGCCACGTCAAATTGGCAGTTTAAAGCTGCTTGCAGGCTACAATAGCAGGCATGAGACATGTTTTAAGGGCCTACTTAGGTGGGTGGCACCACCACCAATAAAGCTAAATATGACAAGCAGGTGTAAGATAATATTACCATGTTTTAGGGAGTGAGTACAACTACTTTAGCACTGGTTAGCAGTGGTACAGTGCACAGAGTCCTAAGGCCAACAAAAACAAAAATCAGCAAAACAGGAGCAGAGAAGGCAAAGCATTTAGGGGTGAGCCTGTAGAGAGGGCAACGTACAACACATGCACCTTGATAAATGCTAGGCTTGAAGAATAATAGTGATTTTATTCATTTTTATAAAAGCAAAGATTGCCCGATCTGGGATTCTTCAAAGCTTGGCATTTTTAACACTCAGTCCATAGATCAACCTCTCACACTTATATCTACCAGTGCACAAGTTCATCTGCATGCAGAGAACAGGTAATGTCCTAGCATGTTTAAAGATTCATGGGACATAAAAATACACCTTAATCCTGTTTTGCACAGTAGAATAAAAACCTGTTTTATTTAGGTTGAAGTCAGAAATTTTCCTTGGGCAAAACCCATGAATTTTTATTTTTTCTGAAAAAACATTCTTTTTGTACATTACAGAAGCAGCCTTTCTAAAAGGTAATAAAAACCTCTATTTTATGAAAAAAATCATATTGATTTCCTTGGGCATGCACGTTCCTTTCTTAGGACTTACAGCAGAGCCTGTAATAAAATGGTATTCTTCAGTTGAACACACACATTTGTATGACAGTTTTACAGAAAGGTGTTATATTTTTTAATGATCAAAAATGGTCAAGATACCTTCTGGTGAATTGTCCAAGTACAAATCCTTCATATCAGTGTCTATTATGAGGGTGTGTTCCATCCAGAAAAGCAATTTCCTGGCTTTTGAAGATGAAGATATATATATATATATATATTTTTCTCCACTGCCACTGACTACTAGAGGGCACAATGCTCTTTCATCTTCCTGTACAATAGCAAGCCATATATGAAAGGAGGGCAACCAAGGCAGTGGATGGGCTAAGGACTAGGAAGAGGTAGAATTGGACTTGAAGTAATGAAGATTTGCTTAAAGTAATTGAGCAATTTCCTTCCTGTGTCCCTTCCTCATGCCAGTTCTTACTCTATGAGGGTATGAGTATGTGTCATGCCATTCATAGTCTCAAAAACTGGCAACAGCATGTCACAATTAGAAAGAAACCACTAGAAGCATACAACACCAAAGGCAGAAATCCCCTGACCATGGACCAACAACGTGGCAGAATAGGGCAGCCAGCACTTAAATCCAGGAGGGTCTAGCAGAACTCAATAGTAATGATCAAGATACCTGAACTGCAGAGAGAACTACAAAGAAGCATCAGTCAAGAAGTCAATCCCAGGTTCAAACTTTGACCATATTTGCACACTTTGGACTGACAACACTGTGGGAAAAACAGGCAGCCATACAAATGTCATGACCCCGAAAATGCTACTGTGAATGCCCCTACAGACCTGAACACCCAAACCCCTGGAACACTGAAGCTGACTTCAGCCATAAGCAGAAAGACATACATGTCCCAGAATAAATCCCCAGAAAGGAAACACACTGCCAGGAACAATGATAGGAAAAACAGTTCCCTAAGGAACCCAAGGTTGCAGAAGAACTATAAAGATGGTAACTCCAGCAAGATCCACACAAGGTAACTGTGTGGATCTTGCTGGACACCCACACCACATGTCATCAAGCACAGAAACAGGGATCCTGACAGAAAAGAACCATGTGACACAGAAGAGTGTGAAAATGAAACTCCAGGAGGAGCAGTAGGCAATCGAAATGTCCAGTCTGAAACAGCACGGCGACCACAAGTCCCTGAAGCGTTTCTAGAGGTAGAGCAACACTTTATAGGACTCCAACAACAGACCATGAGGAGTGTCATTAAAATAATTTAAAGAAGTGGTACTACCAGGAGTCAACAGGAAAGACCAAGAGAACTTGCCATGACTAACATAAGACACTGGACTCCGTATGAAAAAGACCCAAGTATAGTGCAACCCTAACAGTTTAGATTTATTGATACCATAACACACCCCAAAATAAAGGCATATGTGGGGGAACCCAGTAAGGAATGGAACCTAAGACTCCTGGAGCAATCATGGGTCCCTCTAGTGGTCATAATAGTCCAGCCAATATGATTTCAGGGAAGTTCCAAGCACCATCAAAACCAGGTGCACCTGTAACCAGCACCCATCAGTCAGGCAGGCAACCAGCAACCCAGAGGGTAGCATGTACATTTACAGATAAATAAACTGGCGACAACAAGGGGCCTTGAACCTTCAACCTACTCTGTATTTCCATTTGAAGCTAAAATATAAAGGAAGAGGCATATTCATATTCCTGCCATTCTTTTAACTATGGCTCATGTTGCTCCTGTGTCTCCTCAAAAGAGTGGTGTTAATGTTCTACTCATACTAGGGACAGATTGGCAATTTAGAGCGGTAAACCTGCTTACTGTTTAATTCACAGCCAGATTTTGTATTACATTTATTCATTTTTAGATAGCTGCTAGTGGAAAAACAAAGAAAGGATGTGTTGGATTGCCCCTAGAAGCAGGAATTGTGGGCTAGTCGCCAGCAGAGTAGGGCAGCATTATGCCATTTACCTAGAACACAATGAATTCTTGCACTAACCATATTCACCGTCAAAACATTTTCTTACCTTGTTCCAGACTCTTACTTACATGACATCCAGCTCTCCTCTAATTTTCTTTCTAGACCGGTGTGGGACAAGACAGCAGACCCAACTGTCAATTTTTCCAAGATAGCTCCTCACTCTTACCTTACCACTTGCTCTCTGACAGTGTCCTGATACCCCTATCAAATCAACTTTTTTTTGGCAGCATCCTGCTTCTCCACATTTACAAGCTGCCCTCGACCATCTCCAGTATAACCAAAACTAAATAACCTTATCCTTCGCAATCATCTCGCTGCCGCAGAACATCTCTTCTGTACGCCTCCTCTAGTCCTGCTGCTTTGGCAGCAGTGAAATTATTTTCCATATTGCCCACTGTACCCCAACCAAGAGTGTACATCACAGGTGCGCCCGAATTGCAATGGCTATGCCCAGATATGTTGCGCCGCATTTACAATGAGGCACACCATGGGGCTAAAACGTCACAGATGCGTCACGCATCTGTGCCCTAAAGGCGGCGCATTGCTGGAGTTGCGTTGCAAGCGCGACGCAGCTCCAGCAATGCTCTCGGGGGGCCTATTCTTCTAATGTTGCGTCAAGCCTTACGCCTGCTTCAAGCAGGCGCAGGGTTTTGACGCAGCATTGGGCTAAAAGTGACTGAGTGAAATCTTGTAGATTTCACTCAGCCACTTTTAGGAGGCGTGCCTGCGCAAGAACGCCCCCCCTGCGCCGGAACGCCTCCTTATGGCGCAGGGCTTTACAACGTGACGCACCTCCCAGATGCGTAACGTTGTAAATACCCCGCACCATGGCGCATCTTTTGTGTCACCGCTGCGTCACAAAGGTGATGCAACGGCAGCGTAAAAGAGGCGCAAGGGGCTTGTAAATCTGCCAGAATTTATGCATGTTTCATTTTTTTTTTACATTTATAAAGTGCTTCAGAACCCTGACTCGGCGCAATCCTCAGCAGCTGAATATGGACTTTAGCAGCTAGTCATCCCTTTTCACACCTTTTAAATTTCAATTTCTTTGAAGCAGGCGGCTGCAACCTCAAACACCAATGACCTGCCAAAATGGATCAATGTAATGCAGATAATGATTTTAGTGTAAGGATTTTCTCCTTCAACTGCCCGTGTCCAAACAACGACTGCTTAATTCACGTGGGGGCACATTTACTATGCTTTCAAGCAAAACAGTATATCGAGGAAACTTGCTGTGCTGCATTTCCTTACAGGGAGAGAACAGAAATGCTCCAGATCTACATAGATATGGAGCATTTCTGCCCTTTGTCCCCTGGCACACTGTGTGCTGCCTAGCGCCAGTGAAGGCACTGTTGCATCGCGGTTCAAGAGTGCCTGTGTTATTGGCAGTATAGTTTTTGTGCTGGAAGGAATGATATCCTGTACAAATATAATCCAAAAAGGAAGTAACAAGGAGAAATAAAGGTATTTCTCCTCATTACAATTCTGTGTGGTCGGTGCCTCATTTTGGCGCAAACAAAGGTTTACAAGTGTTTGTAAATCTGAGGTTGCGCTAAAATCCATGGGGGTTGCTTGGGAACGCCCATGCTCCACTCGTGTAACACAACCAACGCATAGTGCGTTACTTTGTATTTACTAAAGCACGCAAAGCCACACAAAATGGCTTTGAATTGCTTAGTAAAGGCCAAAAAGGATTTTGTATCGGGCTGCACCACAAAAGTGAAGCAACTTCAAAAATTATAGTAAACCTATTCCAGAATTACCAGGGACCTGAACTAGCAGCGGAAAACTACACGTAGATTATTTTGATAGTAAGGCGAATTAGCATACAAGCGCACAAGCTGCCTAGAAATTGTAAGTGATGTAAAAAGTAGTGCCTGAAGATATATGAACAGGTCGCTGGTTGGCTCACCAGTGAACCCTGGTTCTTCTGCAGCCTAAATCACAGTATGAGCATTTTGACACTACTAATTGTTATCTCTCTGCTACTGGCTACAACTCCCAACTGTGTTCATGCATTCCTAATTTCTCCCCAGCTCTTCTCCATCCATACTTGCTTACTTTCTCTTTTTAGGTTTTTCCTCATATAGCTCTAGCTCTCTATTTTCAATGAGCTACTGTCCACAATACAATACGTGAAGAGGGCGGTGGGTCACCCCCTTGCTCCTGAATGGATGCATTTCATGTATATTACAATTTTCGGCTATTTATTAAATAACTTCCCTCCTAAGGTGGGGTTTTTCCTGCCCATGTGTTTGTCCTTTACTTTGCTTCTGACTGGATGAGGTATATTCTAGGGGGTGGGCGGAATTTGCGTAATCGCTCTACACAAAGCTCGGCGAAACGGTAAAAAATCTCAACGAGCAAGCAGAGTTCCACGAACACGCAGATTTGCTTGTTACGGCTGTTTGTGATGCTTTTTTCCTGCTTGCGAACGCTGTTTGCATGCTCAGGTGGAAATATCTTGAGAACACACTTTTGAAAGTGCGAACAAGTAAAACATCTGCGAAGCCATGGATCGCAGAATTTTTGGCAATTCGGCATTACCCAAATTCCACAAATTCTACGAGCGGAACGGAATTTACCACCCAGGCCTAGTGTATTCTTCCTCTGCTGACTCTATTTGTATTTTTGAGTTCTTCGTAGGAGTGCATGCCTTTCCTTGCTCATTCCTCCAATCACTTTTTCATCGTCATATCCCTGTCTCCCTAACTAGGAAAAAATCATTAGTGCAAGAAAAAGAGGCAAGAGGCAGTGCATCGCTGGGTACAATAACCCAGAAGCACTGCAACATGCTAGGTTGAATATCTGCAGTGCTTAAATACTATACCCTGATGTAAAAGGAAGACAGGCTAACTCCAGAGGATACCCCTATATCTTACTTTGGGTTAAAATGTACCCATGCCTTACGAAGGACAGCCATGATGGACTGCGATAAAGTCTAGGAAGTTCCACCCACCATGATGCTGCAGCTTCCTGCTTTCTCTGCTGACCTCCCTCATGCCCCAGAGACTCCAACAGGGTAGCTGCCCACATGTAACAGATGCTTAGGCAGAAGGAGCAAGTCAGGGAACTAGCATTCTGTAAAGGTATTGCATCACCGCTCACGCCATCAGCAGCAGCCCACAGGTGTTTGTATCTGCAAAAGCATCCTGAGGGTACATGTAATGTCATTGTTCCTTTACCTGTTTTTAGTATTTTTTATGGTACATTAAAATCATTCTCACTAACCTGCTCTGTCTGTTTCTCCCTCCATCTCATTTTTTTTTTTTTTTTTCTGAGGGCCCAGCAGCTGCAAAGTGCTATTGGGTTATTCACTTTTTTCCAATGCTCTTGTACACTTTTTAAACTTTTAATGCACTGTTCTAAAAGGCCTGCAGCCACATAGGGACTTAACCAAAAAATGTCCACTAGTACATCAAGAGGCTTACGTATGCACAAAGGCCATTTGACAATGCTTTTACTTTTTCTTTATTAAAAAAAACATTTGAAGATGGCCACCCAAGAGTGGTGATGCATTAGAGGTCGTTTTTGGAAGGGTTTTCTCACAAAAACAAAAACACTTCATATTATGGCTACAGACTTTGAGCATGTGTTGTAATGCACTGGTTGCCATATTTGTAGTTTTACTTTACTTTGTCAACATGTGTGATGTCCATTACAACCACAAATTAAAAATGATACATAAAGGGGCCGATTCCGATCCTGGAAAAACGCTGTACAAATCATGGTATGGAGCGTTTTCCCCATACAACTCGAACTTGTAAGGAGGCCCCTACAACCTAGGAAGTACGATCCGTACAAAGAGACGCACTCCATACAAATTGTAAAAAAGACCATACAACTCGTATATACAAGCGATTCTGATTTGGATTGCTCTGTAAGCGACGTTCCCATGTATTCCCGGCAGCAGTTTACAACCCGGCAAGTACGATTCGTACAAATGGCACTCGGTACGGCTCTTTTTTTACAAGAGCCAAAAAGTGCCGGAAAAACCTTGTACGCCCCGAAAACAGTACGAGACAGTCCCCCTCATGTACGCATCGTACACCCCATGAATACAGGGGTATGGTGTGTATGTACGGTGCGTACGGATGACACGGAAAGTGGGGTACAGTGCATACATACGCGATGAAGGGGTACTGGTCGTGTACGCACCGTACAAGCACTGTGATGTATTCCTATAGGTTCTGAATCGATCCCCCTATTCCTGACCCTATTCTGGTTAAACAAACCAACAAGTTAACTAACAGTCAGCCCATGAGGCAGAAAACCCCCATGATGCAGATACCGTTATCTGACGCAGTCACACTACGGCACAGGAACGTGTTATCTGATTAGGTCATAACGCTTGCGATCTAATTAGACAACAACAAATCAAACCTATGACAACCTGGGCAAAACCCTGCGGCCATTGTTTTGATTTCACCGAGAACTTCAGCAAAAGAATGTGCTAACGAGCAAGTCGTATGACATCCTTATTGACGTATCTATGTCCATCCTTACGTCAATCTCGGCACCTTAAAGGTATAAATATTACCGATATTGCCCTATGCAAACACACGCGGTGGTGACGAGACGGAGCAGCCATACTTGCCGAAGCCCAGAGCAGAGCAGACCCCGCTGGCACAGCCCCGCCTTCCTGACGCGCTGAGAACGAGACGCGCTGATTTCTCCTGCCGAGAGATCCAGCACCGGTGCTTCCGGGTAGCCCTCGCAGGCAGCCTGGAATATCGAGACCAGAGAGAGAGATACCATCCCTCATTCAACCTAGATTCCAGGTACAGAACTGAATAACCCTTCACAGAGAATTCTTTAGTTATTCACTTGGCAAAAACAAACTTAACTTAAACTGTAACTTTCTATTCCCGCCCACGTATTAGGCTTAGGTCAGGTACACGGGGTAGGCGTATTTAGAAACACCAGTTGAGTACGTTTAGTCAAATGTATATGTGTATGTAATATATTTTATTCATTTTAAAACATCTTATGGCTTAGAAACCATATCAATGTTTTTACAGTATTATTTTATACTATTGCTTTTAATGTAAGCACTTTACTTAGCTATAAGTATTGCAATAATATCGATCCATTTCTCTTGTATGAGAAAAGAGACTGATCAATAAATAACACCTTTTTATTGAACACGCCCGTCTCTTCCTTTTCTCTACAATCTGATGAGACTAAGAATGCACGTACTGACTGAGTAAAATAAATTGCCTTTTGTTCACACGACTCTCGAGATATACTCTTGATTAGGGGAGAGCAAAGTTGTCATGTTCTATGGTTGTCAGAAACTAAATCCCTTCTTGTCTAATCAGGGAAGTTAAGTCCTTCCTGAACATTCGAGAAAGTTTCTAGTGAACTCTGAGCTAGCTGGCAAAACCCAAAACTTTAAGTCTAGTATCGACAGTAGTAGACCTAGTTAACGTCTGGCCTAGGCCTTTACTGCTGTAGATATTATTCCAATGCGCAGAGCCTATTGGGATGATAGGAACTACACTACATGGCGCCCAACGCGTTTGGAAAGGGCGATAAAACTAACGTAAGACATTTAGAGTAACTCAGTCGTGCTTTCTCACTCAGACCCCTTTTCCCATAATACTCCAAAGACGTCTGGAGTGGGTGAAAGGTTATATCCGCCAGACCTCGCAGGAGGGAACTCCTATGTATGGTTCTTGGTATAAGTCAACGTTGAAGGATACACTGTTCCAAAATATTGTGCATCTAATCTTTGTTTCCATAAGAAACCTGATCTGCAAACAAACAAAAAAATAACCATCCTGTCAGTAAAATGGTAGACAGTGATGAGGAAAGAGAGGCAGTTAGATTAGCAACTGAACTCGCGGCAGCTGATGCTACCATGCAAGACGCAGACCCGGATATAATACTCATCCCGGTCATCAAAAGGAAATCTATAACCTTAAAACTTATAGAAAACGGACTGACACCTAGAGGTGGCACAGTCATATTCGTAATTGAGGCACACGAATATCGGCAGACAGAGGTATACTATTCATGGATAAATTTTCCAGCAGCAAATCCTGTAACAAAGTACTTCCACTATTACAAAATAGAGGAACCTCCTGAAAATTACACTCCTTTCGAGGAGGTGGAAGTACCACTCAAATTTCAAGAGCATTTGCTCTTATTTGATGGCGCCCTAAAACATAATAATCACATCACCAGGCTCGGTCCTTTAGGTAGACCAGGAGCAACGTGGCCGGTCCTAGCCGGATACACACCACATCCAGACATCGACGGGATGTCTGCAGCTAACCTGTTAACACAGCTAAAACAATTAATAAAAATACATAGACAATTAGTCCAGTATGTGATGCGGACTTCTACAATTCAGCCAGCAATTAAAATTCCACAGCTGACCCCTCACCAGGGGAACACAAATAAAATTACACCACAGAATATACAATCCTGCCTAGGTAAAGTACCGGCTAAACGGGAACAAATACCATTCTGGCTGGCGCAGAAAATAACCCAAATAGAGGCGGTGTTTCCAGACACCACCCCGCTAGAAAAGCACAGGATTCTGACTATCTGTCTTCCAATGGGAATCGCACCACACATTGAGGACTGTGACACTTGGGGTACAGTCTTTGCTTCCATCTACACAAAAACGCACGGTGTTCCATCCATTTCGGTAATACCAGATGTGCTAAAACAAATTCAAGATGAATATGGTCCAGAACCCGCTTTAACTCTTGGTATGAAATTACTGAAAGACTTCAAGCAGGTCTCGGCTATATTATTAGCCAACATAAAAGGTGAAGCAGCAAACGTGGCGATCCGCCAGAGGTTAAAAGAGACAGATATAGCAGACCAACCAGCTGAAATTGCCAGAATCATAGAAAAATCCTATGAGGAACTAGGTAGAGATAGTTTAGGTGGAATACCAGTAAAACCGCAACTAATTGAAAGTCCTGAAAAAATATTTTTTAATAATAATTCTACATCACCAAAAAAGAACTGGGATGGAAACAAACAATCCAATCCTAAAGAAAAGAAATTCCAGTCCAGAGGAAGGTCTCCTAGGCGAAGAGAAAAGTCTCCGAACCAAAGACACAGGTCACCTCAGAGTGACCCCTCTGGGAAAAGATATAACCTTAGGAATAGGGATAATATAAAAAAGCCTGATAGATATCAAGACATTGATACACGTCCCTCTCAATCTTTTCAGACTTCCTCGCAGAAATCGGAAAGAAGAGGACGATCAGAACAAAGAGAAGAGCACGCCAAGTCCAAAGACAAGGAACCTGCTCAGCTAAAAAAGAAATTACAATTTCCAAAAAAGAAGGTAGCCAGCATTAAAATAGTTAACAATGCCGAGAATACTGAGAACACAACTGAAAAACAGAGAATGGGCTCAGACAATGCTAGACAGCGCAGCAGAAGTGAGCATAGCTCGCAAAGTCCTTATGAATCATCTGGAGACAGTGGACACGAATGAATATCTTCAAGTGGAAACTGCGGACACCAGAGTTAGCAAACCTCACAAAATATACGAAATAACATTGCGTATAGAGGGGGATAAGACTAGAAAAATAAGGGGACTATTTTGGGATAATCTCTCCAAGGGCTATGATATCCTTCTAGCTGAAAAAGACTGGCCACCAGAGTTTGTCAGGGAGTGCCCTCATGGCGAAGAAATAATTATGCCTGCCTTCTCAAATCAAATTCCTATTCATAAAAAATACACACTTGCTAGAAAGTGGGCAGTGGCTCTAGCTCCTGCTTTATATAAAAATCACGTGGGATGGGATGAGGACTCTCCTCCTCACAAAATCCAGTTAAAATCACAACCAACTGCACAAAGGCAGTACCCAATTAAGCAAGAAGCTAAAAAACAGGTAAATGAAATACTAGATCAGCTAGAATACCAGGGGGTGATTGAAACTTGCACCTCACAAATGAACAACCCTTTGTTTCCGGTCTCCAAACCAGACAATTCATACCGTCTAGTTTTGGATTACCGACACCTTAACACATGTTGCAAAACTTTTGCAGTGCAAAACTCACATAGTGCTGCACTAATGAATAACATAGTGCGCAAAAAATACAAAACAACATTAGACATCTCTAATGGATTCTTTTGTCAAAACATAGCACCAGAGAGCAGATATTTAACTGCATTCTCAATAAATGGCACTCAAAAACAATTCTGTCGGTTAGCCCAGGGGTACAAGAACAGCCCGGGGGTATTCTCAGCGAGAGTAACAGAATTACTACAACTATATGATGATGAAGCATTATCTTATGTCGATGACATATACCTAACAGATGATGACTTGGAGACTCACTTGAAAAGAGTGAACACCATAATACTTGGGTTCGCAGCAGAGGGTTACAAATTCAACTTTAAAAAATCCAGAATTGCCCATCTGACAGTCCTGTTCTTAGGATATGAATTATCAAGCGAAGGCAAAAGCCTGGCTGACAATTTCCTAGAGAAATGTGCCGTACTCCAAGCACCTAGAACACTAAAAAACTTACAGTCAATTCTAGGCTTCCTAAATTTCGGAAGAACATACATTGCAAATTACGCAGAAAGGGCCAAACCCCTTTATGATCTGATAAAACCCGATTTTAAAAGATCCAATTGGACTCAAATACACACAGAAATTTTGAGATCCCTACAAACAGACATGCTAATTAAAACAAAATTAGAAACACATGATAACACACGCAATCTTGTGATTCGAGTCATCCCAGGGAGATGCGGATTCACATACCTGACCTCTAATGAGGGAGAAAAGGTACCAATTGCTTTCAAATCACACTTGTACACAGAAGCTGAACAAAATTTCAGCAACAAAGAAAAAATTGTTCATGCAGTTCAAACCGCAATAGCTAGAGAAAAAGATCAAGCTGACGGTAGACATATCACAGTCAGAACAGCTGAATCAGCCTTTGAGGCACTAACAACACTGTGTAATTTACCAACAACAACATTGAATCCGGAATGGATACAATGGGTGAATTCAATCACAACGGACAAAGTATACTATTACTTTGATCCAGAACTAGAAGAATAAAAAAATCTAGAATATGAAAGAACATTCCCTCTGACAATCGACATTCTGCCTTTACGACATTACGCCTGTGTAATTTATACAGACGGACATGCTCAACCCCCCGTTTGGGGAGAACAGGCATACAACCCCACATGTGGGATTACAAAAGAAGTGTGGCGCGGAGGTAAACTAAAACCTCTATTAACAAAAACACACTCAGTAGAAACTAATTCAGAACAACAAACTGAAATACTTGCATTGAAAATGGCGCTAGATAATGCGGATCGCGAATTCCCGACACTCATAGTGTCAGATTCCTATTACTGCGTCAAATCATATAACAAGGATTTGCAGACATGGATTCAAAACGGTTACAAAGATGACACAGATGCAACAATAAAGCAGAAAATGCTTTGGGAACAAATAGCTCTTTTGCAAAAAGAGCTACCAAAGACTCACTTGACACACTCACTGAGTCATCAGCGTGATGGCGTTCACGTTGCAGGGAATTCATTGGCTGAGACAGCCACAGCGGCAGCCACTAAATCGGCTCCCGTAGTTCGAAAAAAGCGTACATTAAAATACATTGACGGTGAAACAGTACTGGCAGTGAAAACGTCATCAAAAGGCGACTGCTCAGCGTTACCGATCAACTATCCACTCAATTATACATACATAATCGATGCAAACTCCGTCCCTTTTGCTCGAATCCCTGGAGTGGGGGATAGGGTGATTCCAAACATGGACAGGAGAAACTTGTTAATCGCAGACGCACATATGGGCGAGGGTCTCAGACACCTCAAACTAAAAGATTCTCTGGAAGAATTACAATCACGGTACTGGTGGCCAGGCATGAGCCTGCGTCACACCATGTTTGTAAAAAACTGCCCAAACTGCAACAGAGATCGCAGTGGGGAGAGAAACAGTTTAATACCTCGCCGGTTTACTCCAGAAAAGATCAAGAGTAAAAAAAGAAGGCTTGCGATTAACATATACAGGCTAGTTTACACTTATAATGTAGATCACCAGCACTCGGCTGACGTCTGGACTGTTATACAAAGATTTGCGAGTCTAAATGGCATATACGCTAAGAGCATGCTACGTTTGACCATTGTTTTCACTCTAGCCCTCCAGCCTGATGGGAAACATGGCCAAATGAGCATAGCACAGCGGGAATCTTCTCACTTCCTTCCTGAGGGATACGGGATGGTGTAAAGAAAAAACCAAGGCATAAAGCAATCTATAACGGAAAGGATATTAGGTTCGGGAGCTGGGTGGGTCAAACATCTAATAAGTGTCCAACGTAGTCTAAATAACTTGCCAAGAAATTCTCTGAAGGGATTCAGTGCGTACGAATTATTATTTGGAACTAGGATGTTGATCTCTGACATTGATAGTCAGACTTCAGTGGTGAAAGAAAAAAGCTTTGATATCAAAGACCGTTTGGCTATTTTGCAGAACTTAAACAAAACAAGAAAAGACCTGAGCAACATAAAATTGAAACAACAGCCAACAACCACTGAAGAACCACCACCTGTCCCAGCAAGACCTGTCTGGATTCCAAAAGTCGGGGATCTAGTCAGGGAAAAGATCGCGGTAAAGAAGGAATTTGGGCCTTCTTACAGAAAAGCAGTTCCTGTCTTGTCTGTCAACGGGACAAGATCAGTTGTACTACCGCCACTTGCTGGAAAAAAGGAGAACAGAAGTTGTATCCATCGACCTGGTAAAACTACAACATGTGGCCGATAACAAACAGTAGGCCAAGTGGACTCCCAATAAGTAGCAGAACACCAAGGTTTCTTACCAGTACAGAGGTCCTAACGAAGAGGCTCATCACATTCGAAACGCCTACAGAAGAACAACAAGGACTATGCAACAATGCAATAGAACTCAGACCTCTGAAAACCCAAATAAAAACATTTAGCAGAGACACACCAATCTATAATGAAGTACCAAGTGAAAATGCAACCAATGAACCAATTGGAACAATTGACAGAACTGCATCCGGCTACTTCATAAACTTCGATGATTCCTCTGAAGGCTTCAGTGAATCAAAGACACAGACATCATCAAAAACCTTTAAAGATAAAGCTAAAGAACTTTTGAAACAACTGAAAGAAACATATCTGATTTCTCCATGGATTGAATTTTGGGTGGGTTTTGGTGCATTTATCCTCATACTTTGGCTCATCATGATACTAACTTTGGGACGCTTCATTGAGGGAAAATATGCAAAAATGGACACAGCAAGTCAGAAAATCAACTTGATCCTCAAACCACACACATCTTCACACATCGAGAAAAGAGAACTTTCTTCAGTCAACTTCACAGCCAATCCGATACCTGGTGGGGTAGCCTGGGACAACACTGACTATGAAATTTATGGTCCGGTCGAAATCCTGAAATATCCACACCAAATTAAGATCTCATTGAGTGACTTTGCAAAACCAAGCTCATTTGCTGATGATTGGGACTTCGAAAGCATTAATAATATGATGTCTGACTTAGTAATATCTGCTAAATTTACCAAACATGATTATTTGCAGGGTTCTACAAATTATGATAGTATGTACTGTTATAACCACTATGGTAACCATTTTTTACATAGATCTGCACAACCTAGAAATGTTTTAAATTATAATCAATGGGAACATTGTGCAACCCCTCCAAAAGGAAGCTCAAGGACCTTCTATGACAAATATTCATACTTTTCAGGTTTTAACACAAGTAATGCTGAAGCATTCTATTTTAAATTGTCAAACAAGACAGGGACAAAGACCATGATAACCAACACAAAATTGATATATTCAGACTCATTCTTTGAAAAAATGAATACTTTTGGTTTTGATTATTGGGACAAGAATGTTGAATTGAAAAGTGTTTGGGGTACAAAAGAATGGCAAGTACAGGGTATAGAATCTATGTTTAGAGCCTGCATGATCCCAGAACAAATGATATTTTTAAATGACACTGTTCAACAATCAACCTGTCTTGGCCTAGCCAAAATCAAAGACTTAAATAAACCGTCTATTCCAAAGCCAACAATGTTCAGCAATAGCTCTACAGATGAAGAGATAGACGTAAATTATGTATTAAACCAAAACAGAACACATCCTGATTGGAAACAGTGGTTGATCTGGCCCACAGATACAAATAACTGTCAAGATAGATTCCTGAACAAAACACAGGGGTTCAAAATGACCAGGCCAGACCCTAGATATCCCCAAAGACATCACCCAGGGATAATAACCACCTACAGTGTGGGCAAATTATGCCTTCAATGGCTACAAACTTCCACACTGGCAGAAATTAAACAACACCTAACTTTACTTACTGATGGTGCTGACTTGCGTGATTTCATTATGGGACCGCGCAAACAGCGTCAAAAACGTTTCATAGCAGCCTCTGTATATGCAGCATACAATGAGGCCTGGAAGGTTACTCAAATTGAAACAGCAGAGAGAATACGGGAAATTGACCGTATTAACTTGGAAAAATCACTTTCTGTAGTGGACAATGGGTTAATGACTCTGTCCTCCAGAATTTTTTCTTTGGACAGCATTGTGTCTTCAGCAATCGACATATTGTCACAAGACTTACTGTTATTACAACACGGTCAGTCACAATTGCGCTCTATTGTACAGCTTGGCTGGACGTTACAAAATCTGCGTTCAGGCTATGTGCCTTGGCGTTTAATCAACACAATGTCACTATTCCAAATCTTTAACCTTACTGATAGACAAATCAGTATGGCACAAAAGGGTGCTGATTATATAATCTTGAGCATTGAAAAACTCGAAAGATTACCAGTGACAATGTCAGAACGACCTGTCAGTGAATGGATAATACATGGGATAATAAATATTCCAATCTCAACCTTCAGGTTTCAATACTGCCAAAAATATATACAGGCTGGCATGTACGAGAAATTGGGAAAGGGGTACATTAAAACATCATGGAACCTGCCCTATTCACATGCATGTGTCAGTAATAAAGGACAGAAAGTGTTTCTTAGTGGCAATAATTGTGCGATGTCACTAAGCGGCACGCTTCTGTGTAACGGAATTAGTTTGCATGGAGCCTGTGAAGGGAATTCATACAACCTTTCATGTCACCAGCAAGGCGCACCTGCAACAGAAATAGAACCATTCTTTCAAAGACTCTATAATGGGAGTTACATTCTAATTGTAGACCGCAGATGTTGTAGTCTTATGCCCGGGACTCCTTATCTAGTAACTACGACTGCGAAGGTCAAGTGCTGTGGACGCTCATTGTTCCCCAGCTCCTTTCCAGACAGGGAGGCAAGGGCATGGCCCAATTTGAAAATTACTTCTATTCGAATAGATACTTTAAGCAGAATGAAAACAGTGCTTCTTCAGACGCCTACAAGGCTCACGTCATCAAAAGAAACGTATGATCTACAAGTCGCAAGGACGACTGCAGAGATACATTCATTGTTATCAACTAATTCCCCCATACATTTCGCAGAAATACTAAATGAAATCTTAAATATTTCTGATACCAATGGGGTCTCAAAGGTATTTAAGACAGTATTTTCGATGGCATTAACACCATTCAAAGCCATACTGGGTATTTTTCCAGATTTCGTCCATTCGATTTTTGGCGGATTTCCCCTGATCTTGGGACTAATTGCAGGAATCCTATTCTTGGTCCTTATTTTTCGGTATGGCAACCCATGTCACAGACAAAACTCTTGCGACAAGGGAAGAAACAATCCTAGCCATTGGATACCGGGACCGGATATCAAAAATCCTGGGACTCTCCCGGCTTAGAGACCTGAACATGACTTGGTTTCTATCATTTCGACCAATGTGGCAAAGATGTGTTTTACCTGTATTAAGGTGTCTGCTATGCGGAGAAGAATGCGTGTTAGACACCTGTCTGACGCTACAAACGGATGCGCCAATGGATGCAGAAACATTGTTGAGCCCGATCAAGGTTCATGCTTTGTGCTGCCCTCAAAGGCTACCAATCCTGATGACGGCATTCGTGGAAGCTTCACCACTACGATTGATGGGTAGTGAAGTTCAAGATGAAAGCAGCATCGACCAGGTACGACCTTCTGTCAGCAATGCAAATCAGAATGTCAATGGAAACAATCATGCGTACGAATGCATGATTACACCTATTTCCGAGTTAGTGGAACTTTCCCAGGAAGCTGTTGACAGTTTTTTCGAAAGCCTAAATGATATGATGTTCTCCCCAGAGCAGAAATAGAGACTTTTGAACAAGCTCGCACACGGCGTTCCCTGAATTCGGCCTTCAACTTTAAAAATAAAGTCACATGAACAATTTTTCCTCCAGTTCACGGACAGCAATTTTTCAGCAGCCCCATAATATTTTTCATATTTTTCGGGACACTATCTTCTGCTTAAAGTAAGAACTATTCTTAAAGAACTAAGGTTTCTAAATTTTAGATAGCTTATAGACATAGCTTATAGACATTAGCTGCCCGCTGGTATGTTCATAAATATTTTAAATATTTTATTCTGTGATGGAATGGTCTCGAACTTTTTTCTGTATTAAGAGCCATTTCATGTGTATATTCTCATATACCAAATAAGCAATAATGTATACAAATGCGTGATTACCTTAGCATTATTATACAGCGTGAGTGCATACAATACATATGATTGCAACTTTTCAGTATATTTGAAAATTTCAAAATGCATTTATGTATTTTGGGGTGGTAAGGTATACACAATACTCTATAGTATGTTGTACTATGTTTTACTATGCATAGATTAGTAAATATGACCATAGTTAGCGTGGAGTGGGTGTGATGTATTCCTATAGGTTCTGAATCGATCCCCCTATTCCTGACCCTATTCTGGTTAAACAAACCAACAAGTTAACTAACAGTCAGCCCATGAGGCAGAAAACCCCCATGATGCAGATACCGTTATCTGACGCAGTCACACTACGGCACAGGAACGTGTTATCTGATTAGGTCATAACGCTTGCGATCTAATTAGACAAGCGATATTCCTCCAGCCCCTGATAAGGCATACGGAGTTCTCATAACAAATCAAACCTATGACAACCTGGGCAAAACCCTGCGGCCATTGTTTTGATTTCACCGAAAACTTCAGCAAAAGAATGTGCTAACGAGCAAGTCGTATGACATCCTTATTGACGTATCTATGTCCATCCTTACGTCAATCTCGGCACCTTAAAGGTATAAATATTACCGATATTGCCCTATGCAAACACATGCGGTGGTGACGAGACGGAGCAGCCATACTTGCCGAAGCCCAGAGCAGAGCAGACCCCGCTGGCACAGCCCCGCCTTCCTGACGCGCTGAGAACGAGACGCGCTGATTTCTCCTGCCGAGAGATCCAGGACCGGCGCTTCCGGGTAGCCCTCGCAGGCAGCCTGGAATATCGAGACCAGAGAGAGAGATACCATCCCTCATTCAACCTAGATTCCAGGTACAGAACTGAATAACCCCTCACAGAGAATTCTTTAGTTATTCACTTGGCAAAAACAAACTTAACTTAAACTGTAACTTTCTATTCCCGCCCACGTATTAGGCTTAGGTCAGGTACACGGGGTAGGCGTATTTAGAAACACCAGTTGAGTACGTTTAGTCAAATGTATATGTGTATGTAATATATTTTATTCATTTTAAAACATCTTATGGCTTAGAAACCATATCAATGTTTTTACAGTATTATTTTATACTATTGCTTTTAATGTATGCACTTTACTTAGCTATAAGTATTGCAATAATATCGATCCATTTCTCTTGTATGAGAAAAGAGACTGATCAATAAATAACACCTTTTTATTGAACACGCCCGTCTCTTCCTTTTCTCTACAATCTGATGAGACTAAGAATGCACGTACTGACTGAGTAAAATAAATTGCCTTTTGTTCACACGACTCTCGAGATATACTCTTGATTAGGGGAGAGCAAAGTTGTCATGTTCTATGGTTGTCAGAAACTAAATCCCTTCTTGTCTAATCAGGGAAGTTAAGTCCTTCCTGAACATTCGAGAAAGTTTCTAGTGAACTCTGAGCTAGCTGGCAAAACCCAAAACTTTAAGTCTAGTATCGACAGTAGTAGACCTAGTTAACGTCTGGCCTAGGCCTTTACTGCTGTAGGTATTATTCCAATGCGCAGAGCCTATTGGGATGATAGGAACTACACTACAGCACCGTACCCCAAAATCGCATATGTGCACACCGTACCCCAAAATCGCATACGTACGCACCATACCCCAAAATGGCATATGCACCCCAAAATCGCGTATGTACGCACCGTACACCAAAATCGCGTATGTACGCACCGTACCCCAAAATCGCATATGTACCCCAAAATTGCGTATGTACGCACCGTACCCCAAAATCGGGTATGTATGCAATGTACCCCAAAATCACGTATGTGCACACCGTACCCCAAAATCGCATACGTACGCACTGTACCCCAAAATCGCATACGTACGCACCGTACCCCAAAATCACGTATGTACCCCAAAATTGCATATGTACGCACCGTACCCCAAAATCGGGTATGTACGCACCGTACCCCAAAATCGCGTAAGTGCACACCGTACCCCAAAATCGCGTACATACGCCTCGTACCCCAAAATCACGTACATTCGGTGCGAACATGCGCGATGTTGGGGTACGCACCATACACACGCCTCGCATGTGGGGGGACCCCTGTACGCCTCATACCCCTATACGACCCATACCCCGGTATGAGTCATACCCCCAGAACGAGTCATACCAGGGTACGAGGCGTATAGGGGTTCGCTTCGTTGCCCGGTACGAGTCATTCCCCATATACAGGCCATTTTCCATACAAATCGTATGCTGACAACCCGGTACGAATTGTACTTGACGGGTTGGACAGCCTTTTTACAAATTGTATGGTCTTTTTTACAAGTCCGTGTCGTACAGCTTTTCCCAATCAGATTTGTAAGGATCGGGCCGATCTGTATGTATTTTTCCCATACGAATCGTACTACACGGGTTGGAAGGGACTTTTACAATTTGTATGGAAAAAAATACAAATCCTATTGGTATGGAAAATAAAAATCCAGGATCAGAATCGGCCCCTAGGTGTATGAAAGAACCAACACAAACAAACAATGCCTTTCAAAAGTAAGACATTCACACTGTGCTAATGCTTGGTTTCTTTTTCCTGCTACATCCCATTTCTAACTCTCCAGCTACTTTCACTCCACCCGACCATATTAGTTCTTAACTTCATACCCCACACTTGTCCGCCTTGCATCCTTCCTTTTAAATATATCTCTAGCTGCACCCTCTGCCCTCCTTCCTTTCTGTACCCATCTGTTCTTCATCTGGTTTCCTCCTCCTATACCTGGGTATTTGCTCCATCACTCAGTTTTCCACTAGCTGTACTTCTTTGCCATCTTGTCCCAACAATTCAATGTGCATCTTCTTAAGTTACCTCTCTGCCCAACCTTCCTATGGTGTCATCCTCCTCTCTCACTGGTTGCATTTTTGTTTTGTGATTTGCAAATTGTGGTCCTAATCAATATGTGTTAAAATTATCTCTCTTTGTGTGGTTGCCTTTAAACTCTGCACACTTAGGCCCTGCTATCCACCCCCCACTGAATGAGTTCTACCCTATAAATGTTGACAAAATTGTCTAACTCCTTTTGCAATCCTTTATTTATTTACTTATTGTTTCTTCTCCCCCATCATTTTTTTTCTTCTTTCACCCCCCGTCTCCTAGACTCCCTATACAGTCTCCCTCTGATTAAAACTTGCTTCGAAGTTTAAAATAATCGCACCTTAACTACCCATTCCCAACGTATTCTCCCTACCCTCTAGGTCTACTATCTGGCATTTTAAGCTTTATCAGATAGAAAAAAATACCCTCACCTCCATAAATTCATTTTTGGAGACCCTTCCTCGCTAGGACACACTATCAGGATGGAGATAAGTCCCGACCCCTCAGGATCTAATTCCTTCATTATCAATTACCCGTCTAACCTCTCCAAAAATGCAGCCAAAAAACACAAACATTGCATACTCAAAGCCAGAACGATACATTATTCTCAGATGTCTACTTCTGTGCAAACAAGGGTAGTATAGTTAATGACCTCATCGTCTATACCAGAAAACGAGCATGCTGGCGGAATGTTATCTACTCCATGCTTCGAATATCTGGCACTAGGAAAACACCTCATGGTCTCAAATTAACGACGTTGCCCTCACTCACCTTCAACGCTAATGCCATTATCACCCTCTACAATAATGGTATCATCCTTATCAAAGCCTCTCATGTCAATCTAGCCATAATGGTCAACATCTTCCGGATACTCCAAAAGGTTGTCTCGGCTAAATCCAATGACCCCTACCCACACTCTACCACTACTTTGGACTTAACCAGTGCTCCCCCCATCACAGTCGGGAGGTCCAGACACCCCCTAAACCATTCTCCCCCTTAGATGATCTCAGAGATCCCCCTTCCTGCATCCTTCTTTCTACGCCACCTGCTAGGCCGGAGACCTGGCAATTGCCCTCCACGGACCATGATCAGCCAAACCCACTCAACCTTTACTTGACCGTCCTTGACTCACAGGTCAATGGCCCTCCCACCCTTTCACTTTTACCAACCTCTCTATCCAAGCATCTTCAATCAATCAATCAATCAGAGTACTTGTAGAGCGCTCTACTTACCCGTGAGGGTCTCATGGCGCTGAGGGGAGGGGGAGCCGCTACTGCTCGAAGAGCCAGGTCTTGAGGTGTCTTCTGAAGGTGAGTAGGTCTTGGGTCTGACGTAGGTGTGTAGGGAGGGTGTTCCAGGTCTTGGCGGCGAGGTAGGAGAAGGATCTGCCACCGGAGGTTGCTCGTTGGATACTTGGACATCGGCGAGGATGGCGGAGCGGAGCTGGTGAGTCGGGGTGTAGAAGTTGAGTCTGCTGTTCAGGTAGGCTGGTCCGGCGTTGTAGAGTGCTTTGTGTGGGTGGGTGAGGAGCTTGAAGGTGATCCTCTTGTCAACGGGGAGCCAGTGTAGGTCTCTCAGGTGGGGGGTGATGTGGCTGCGGCGGGGGGTGTTGACGATCAGCCAGGCGGAGGCGTTTTGGATGCATTGTAGTCGTCGTAGGTGTTTGGCTGGGATTCCTGCATAGAGTGCGTTGCCGTAGTCCAGTCTGCTGCTGACAAGAGCCTGTGTCACCGTTCTTCTTGTTTCAGTCGGGATCCACTTGTAGATCCTGCGGAGGGTGTTGTAGCAAGAGGAGGAGACGGCGTTGACCTGTTTAGACATGGAGAGGGAGGAGTCGAGGATGAATCCTAGGTTGCGTGCATGGTCAGTGGGTGTTGGCGCTACTCCCAGTGTGGTCGGCCACCAGGAGTCATCCCAGGCTGAGGGGGCAGGTCTGAGGATGAGTACCTCCGTCTTGGAACACCGCAAGTCCCCAATGACCAACTCCCTCCTCTGGAACCTCCCAATACTTCCTTAGACCTCTCTGGCACACATTGAGACCACTGCTCAACTACATCTCCCCACATAACCTCTACCCCTCACCCAGCACTCAGATCTGGTGGCAGGCCTTGATGATATATCTCTCCAGTTGTACCTTCTCACGGTTGAACTTCATGATTTGAAAGCCCTTTCAATTGAACATCTCCCCTTGATCAGCTCCCTCCTCTCTCTTGCGAATCTCCCCAGAATCCCCACTAGAGATGGAGCTCGCCTTGGCCAGCGTTCCCCCCTCTCAATCTCTAAAACCGTACCCCTACGTAACGCACTCTTCCGCCCCAGAAGATCGAAGGCCTATCTCGCGGCTAACAATATCGATGACTTACTTAACTCTTACTCACTTATTCTAGACACCAACAAGATTCCTCCGGGCTAATTCAAGCCATGTACACTAACCCGAACAGAGAACCCCCTCACAACCTTAGTGTCATAAATAATGACAACCTCATGAGAGTGAACATCATACAGACTCTTCCCCCCATACACAGGTACAACTTACATGCGCATTACTCAACTGCAGGTCAGTCAGCAAACAGACCTCTGTTATCTTCAACCTCATCCAACACAATTAGATAGACATCATCATCCTCACTGAAACATGGCTCAATCCCTCTTCCACTCCTATCCTAGTTCTCTTAGTGCCTTCTACCCATGACATAATTCGTCTAGACAGAGCTATGAAGCTGGGCGGTGGCCTAGCTTGTATACATAGCAGCACACTCTGGGTCTCCCACTCTGAGTCCTCTACGCCATCCTCCTCGGAATACCTTTGTCTCAACATCTCTAGTAAAACCTTTCGGGTTGCAAACTACACACATTTTATCAGCCCCCTGGGGATAACCTCCCGATCATTGAACAATTAATGGAAATCATCACTGGCAATGTCGATTCAGTTATGTTCCAAATCTTCCTTGGTTATTTCAACCTTCACTGGTCTTACCCCAATGACCAGCTATTACATGCCTCATGCCCTCTTAAATGATCACGAGTTGATTCAACATTGTACCGGCCAACTCATAATAAAGGAGAAATTCTGAACCCCATCATCACCAAAGGACACACCATAACACTGGATACCACTACCCCTTGCGATTGGTCTGACCATCACAGCATCTTCTTTTATATTAACATGGAGGTGTATCTGTGGAAGGCTCAACCAACGAGATCGAAGATTTGGAAAAGGGACCTCAGAGATATAAATACAGCCAAACTAGCAACCCACTGTAAATTACCCACTGTAAATGTGCCCTCTCTTCCCAAGTTGACATGTCTGAGGCTCCTGTACTCACTAACTTCGACAACTCTACTATCTCTAGCATCATGGATTCCATTGCTCCACTGCAACAAAAAAATGCCTCAACAAAAATATACAAACCATGGTTCAACGGCAACTTAAACTCGGAACACCGCAGCCTTAGGGCAATCTAACGATCCAGGAGATCCAAACCATCCTCGGACCAGCTAAACATCCTTAGATTGGTAAGGAGCTCCTATAACAAACAAATCAAGAGCACGAAGGTCGGGTATTTCAGATCCCAACTTAATCAAGCCACTAATTGCCCCAAGAAAATTTTTGAGCTGGTTAAACAACAATCGGTGGAAGCACCAAACTGCTCTGACTCTGGAGTCAGCCTACCTTCATGCGATGATGTGGCTGCTTTCTTTGCTGAGAAGTCAAGACTCATCAATATTGATCTTGATTCCAGAAAGGCTCTATTGCTATTCCATGTATCAACCCATCTAATCACTTTGGCGACCCATTGCCACCTTCCATCTTTAAAGAAATCAAGGATGTTTTCACCCCCATCTGAACAAAATTATCAACGCGTCTCAGTCACAAGGCATGATCCCGGAGTGCCTAAAAGCAGCTCAGGTAACACCTACATTAAACAAAATACCACAGATAGACTGACCTTAACAACTTCTGCCCTATCTCTAACATCCACACTCTAACCAAGCTCCCAGAAAAATGTGTCCAATCTCAACTCTGTGCTCACATCGAGAATTTCCAGCTCCTGGACCAACATCAATCTGGCTTTCCGAGTGGGCACATCACCGAATCAGCTCTCACTCACATTATGGATTACATTTAAAAATTGCTTGACCGAAATGAATCTTGCCTCCTTATCCTCCATGACCTTTCCTCTGCGTTTGACACTGTTAATTACAATAACCTCCAATTAATTTTGGAGCTCCGGATGGACCTTTCTGGGCTGGTGCTGGAATGGTTCTCATCCTTCCTCCATCACAGATCTCAAAGAGTTAAGGCAAACCACTCTCTCTCTCAGCCATCACCAGTATCCATGAGGTTCACCCAAGAGTCCGTCCTATCTCCCATACTCTTCAAGTTGTTCCTGGAACCATTAGTTAATACACTAAATTCTACAGACATTCTCGTCCATATGTATGTGGATGACAAGCAACTTTATCTGAAAATCTCCTCCTTGGATAACCTCATATGATTCAACACTACCCTGATAAATACTCAAAATTGGTTAACTGAGAACCTCCTCCTGCTCAACACTTCCAAAACAGAATTCCTTCTCATTTCTCCTCCGAATCACATCCCGAAGGTCTTTGGATGAACCACCTCACTGCCTTCAATTGCTCCCCCTCATTATTGACTCAGCCAATTCGCTCGGAATCACCCTGCACAAGCATCTGAACATGAAGAATCACATTAGCAATGTGTGCAAGGGAGCTAATCACCTGATGAGGATACTCAGGAATCTCAAACATTCCTTCCCACAAGCTGACTTCAAGCAAGTGGCACAAGCACTTGTTTTGCTGAGGCTAGACTATGGCAGTGCTACGCTCTGTGTGTTAATTGAATGCTGCTGCCAGATTGGTTAGGCTGCCTGTCTCACAAAGCCCTCCATTTCAAAATCCCCAGTTCTCTAGTCCAAAAGCTAGAATTATCCGGAGGGGGTAGACCTTCAAGGAGTGCTAACTCTCTCCTCCGGAAACCACAGATCTTTTGCAAAAAGAGAACGTGTTGCAGAGCTTTCTCCGGCTCTGTTCGAAGATCTAGAACTCTCTCCCACCGGAAATACGTAGAATCTCCTGCAAGGTTGCTTTCAAATTGGAAGTAAAAAGTTTCCTTATGAACAAGTTCTTACCTTAAATGGGTTTTGGATCGACTGCTCTAAGGCATTAGACTTACAACTTTAAGCCCTGCGATGGGTGCTATTCTTCTTTTACTAATTACTTGCTCCCCTTCCAGTTCACTATGTACCAGTTATTATCTTATTCTTTGTTGACCCCTTTTGTTTTTAACTGTTTTGTTTGGTATTCCTACTTGATATATGTTTTGTTTGATATTCTTTTTTGATGCCTGTACTGCAATTATTACCTTCCCTTCCCTTCCCTTCAATTGTGAAGTGCTCTGATATCCTTTGGGATCATGTTTGTGCTATATAAAACTTTACAAGTAAATAAATAAATAAATCGCTAACTTTCCAGTAAGGCATTAGGATACTGTGTTAGAAAATACACAAGTGGCATGGAAAAGTTAACCATCACCTCTCTACTGCAGCACATGTTAAGCTGTTCAATGGGCTGACAAAGAAAACATGGCTTCTGGCCTACCTGTATAGCCTGACATACTGCAACTTTAAAACCTGCAAGCAAACCTGTCAAAATAAATAACCCTTATTTAAAGTACAGAACCCACCCACACCCTATCCTACCTTCTAGCCCACAAGGTAGGGTGAGTAATATTTAAATGTGATGCAAGCAAGAATTTTATGTAGGCATGTACCTACAGTGATTAGCTCCAAAAGCTATTTTCTCTGTTAGGGCTCTCTGGGGCATATTATCATCAGTCAGCGATAAATATCGCAAAGTGCGCTTAGCGCAATTTTAATTATCGCCGGCTATCGCTGGATTACATCACCCTGTTAGCGGCGTATTAGCAACGCTTTGCTAACAGACGATTTGAAATCCAGCAATAGACTGCGATAATGTTCATTAGCGTGTGAAATCCAGCGATGATTTTACAGTGCTAATGTAAAGCTTGGTAATAGGGGTGGGTGTAATTAACCTTACAATCCACCTCCCATAGGCATTATTGGTAAGTCAAGTTTTATTCAGGCAGTAGAATATTTTGATAATGGGGGCTTAGCGCACCTTTTGTCATCGCTTCGCTGTTCAGGGGCAGCGTTGGTAATACCGCGATGTAGGTTTTGCGGGCATTTCACAGTTTGTCCTAGGAGGGAATGCCTACTTTGCATTTCATTAGCGATGTATATCGCTATGATGCGTAGCTTTAGTAATTCGCCTGCTAACATACGCTAATGCATGCTAGCGCCACCTTGGTAATAGGGCGATAGGAATATCGAGGCTTTAGCGGCTAAAAGTGCCTCTAAAGCGGCGATATTGTCCTTGAGAATATGCCTCTAAGTGTCCTATGAGAACATTAACGCTCAGATAAAACATAAGGACTGCTAACTTTGAATTGGGATACACTATATAACCACTATTTTTAAATATTCATTAAAATCCAATTCAATGGTGAAGTCAGATGTTTAGTAAATATTTAAGAAATGTGACTTTTTAAAAAATATAACACTTTACTGTACTCAGTAGGGTACACAGTCAAAATATCGAGTATTAAATATCGATCTACCAAAATATCGTGTTTGAAATTTCGAAGGTCACCGGCAGTTTTTAGCTCGATCGCCGACCTTGAGGCGCTTCAGTTAGTCCAGCTGGTCTCGCATGATCGCATCCCACCCATATTGGTGGTCACATTCTCGACCCTTTTTTCACTAATCTAGCAGAAGCCACTGTTCTGACTCCCTCTCCCCTGGCGTGGACCGATCACTATTTGGTTTGCATCCATTGCCCTTTGCACGAGCCGCACCGTAAATCTACGGTCCGTTCAATCTCTAGACGGTGTTGGTCTAAATTAAATCTTGAGGATTTCTTCCATCTGTTATCCTCCGACCCGCCTGGCTCAGCGGACAATGTTGATGAGGGCTATGATCGTCTTTGTGAGTGGGTCACGAGGGCCCTTGACTCCCTTATTCCGATAGTTTCGTGTAAGTGTGGGTCTAGGGACCCGAGTCCTTGGTACGATGATTCATTACGGGCATTGAAAAACATCTGCAGACGCGCCGAGCGGGTATGGCGCAAAGCCTATGCTAGTGACAAAAAAGCTTTGTACTCTGCTGCTGTAAAAATTTACCATCGAGTAGTATGCAGAACCCGCGCGGCATACTATGCCCTACAATTTAGCACCAGTACCAACCCCTCCAAAACCATCTTTAAAGCCCTGAAAGATCTGACTACCAAAAAAGTGATCGCGATTCACCAGGGCTCTATTGCCCATTGTGAGGCCTTGTCAAAGTTTTTCTTGGATAAGGTTCATGCCATCTATAGTGCCTTTCCCATGGCTGCCCCCCCTGCTGTTGGCACCCTTAAGCCCCTTACATTCTTTCCCGGCATTAACGTCGGTGAGTTTTGGTAAATTGGCCCAACAGGTTAAGTCAGGATCCCCGGTTGACCCTCTGCGCCCGGCTTTGTTCAGTGACTTACCGTCCATTGGCTTGCCACCGGTCTGTTCCCTAATTAACATCTCTCTAACATCTGGCATGGTCCCAGTGAAGTGGAAACAGGCGGTAGTTGTGCCCATCCTCAAGAAACCAACCTTGGATGTTGCTAAACCGGAGAACTACCGTCCTATATCCCTTCTCCCGTGGCCTGCCAAAGTGGCTGAGGCGTATGTCAACTCTGTCCTTTCTGACCATCTTCTACAAGCTAACATCTTGGACAGGACACAGAATGGTTTTCGGGCAGGGCATAGCACGGAGACGGCTCTACTGTATATGGTGGAGCATCTGCGTTCCTTGCTAGACGCGGGTCAAACGGCGGCGCTGGTGCTATTAGATCTTAGCGCTGCCTTTGATACCGTGGCCCACCCGATCCTTCTGCAGCGCCTGGCGGAAGCGGGTGTCACCGGTCCTGCGCTCCAGTGGTTCCGGTCTTTTCTTGCCAACCGTTCCTTCTGCGTTTCCGTTCCGCCCTACCAGTCCAAATTCCATCCTCTGGATATGGGGGTTCCTCAAGGCTCCTCGCTGAGTCCCACATTATTCAATCTATATGTGAGACCGCTGGCTGAGGTTGTCAGGCATTGGGGCATGACTATGGTGTCCTATGCCGATGACACCCAGCTAGCGGTTACAATCAGCGGGGATGCGGATGTGGATGCCCCCAGATTCCAGGAGGGACTTAGGGCGGTCGCCAGCTGGATGACGTCCAACTGTCTCCAGCTGAACGCTGGTAAGACGGAGGTTATGATCTTTGGCAAGCAGACGGACCTCTGGGGCGATAGGTGGTGGCCATCGGACCTGGGCCCCACATCGATTCCGGTCGCTCAACTGAAAAATCTAGGGGTGTGGCTTGAGCCATCTCTTTCTTTTGAATGCCACACTAAGCGCACGGCGGCCTGTTGCTTCGGCATCTTGCGGGGTTTACGACCCGTATTAAAATTCTTTGATGCGAAAACTAGGCAACTTGTTATCCAGGCCACCGTGATGTCACGCCTTGATTATGCCAACGCCCTTCTATCGGGCTTAAATCAGGCGGAACTCACCTGCCTACAGCGGGTACAGAATGCGGCTGCAAGAGCGATCGTGGGACTGCCCAGATTTTGCTCTACGGCCAATACCTTGCGCACGCTGCACTGGCTCCCGATCACTCGGAGGATTCAGTTTAAGGTCCTTTGTCTTGCTTTTAAAATTATCAAGGGAGCACCTGCCTTGATCCTTGCCAACCTCCTGTCTCGTTACACCCCGGGCCGTGCCCTACGATCCTCCAATTTGCAACTAGCTGTTGTTCCCAGGTTCAAGCGCTGCCGGGCCGGCGGCCGTTCGTTTCAAGTTCGTGCCGCCGCGCTATGGAACTCTCTTCCTTTTGAGATTCGCGCACTCGGTGATTTGCTCTCCTTTCGGCGGGCAGTAAAAAGCTTTTTATTTCCTTAGCCCCCTTGTCTTCCTTCCGTGCCTTGTTGTGTTGTGCTGCTACCTGGCGGGCGCCAGGACGCTCCTTTGCTGGAGCATCTGTGCGCCTTATAAATTAGCGTAACATAACATAACATAACATAACATATCGATGTCAAGAATATCGTTGGACAGAATATCGATCCTAAGGTAAGTAATATCGAATTTATTTATATCGATGTAAGTAATATCGAAGTCAGTAATATCGATAGCATATATATCGATGTAACTAATTTCGATGTCACTAATATCGATGTAACTAATTTCGATGTCACTAATATCGATATTAGTATTATTTTTATGTTTTTTATTATGTATGTGTTATATGTATTTGTTAAGTATTTAAATTAATTTATATTATATGTGTATTTTTTTTTATAAATTAATAAATTAATTTTTAAGTAAATTATATGTTTTAGCACCGGAGCGGGTTGTGGGTTTATAGGGGAATAGGGTGGGAAGTAATTTAATTGTAAGTAATTATTGATTTTTTTATGTGTAATTAATTTTTATTTAAATTATTAATTGGCAATTAATTGTTTTAATTGATAAATTAATTATTTAATTGGTATTTAATGTGAATATTTATTAAATGTTATGTTTCAGTACCGGAGCGGTTTGTGGGTTTATAGGGGAATAGGGTGGGAAGTAATTTAATTGTAAATAATTAATGATTTATTTATGTGTAAATAATTTTTAATTTAATTATTAATTGGCAATTAATTATTTTAATTGATAAATTAATTATTTAATTGGTAATTAATGTTATTTTTTATTAAATGTTATGTTTTAGTATCAGAGCGGGTTGTGGGTTTATAGGGGAATAGGGTGGGAAGTGATTTTATTGTAATTAATTAATTATTTTTATGTATAATTAAATTAGTAATTATTTATTAATTGGCAATTAATTATTGTAATTGATAAATTATATTTTAATTGGTGATTAATGTTATGTTTTAGTACCAGAGTGGGTTGTGGGTTTATAGGGGACTAGGGTGGGAAGTAATTTAATTGTAATAATCAATTTATTTGATGTATAATGTATTTTGTAATTATTTATTATTTGGAAATTATTTATTTTAATTGATAAATTAATTATTTAATTGGTAATTATTGTTAATTTTTATTAAATGTGATGTTTTAGTATTTGAGCGTCTTGTATTTTTATAGGGGTATTGGGAGGGAAGTAATTTAATTGTAAATATTTAATTATTTAAACAAATTTTTTACTGATAATTAATGTATTAATTCATTATTAATTGGCAAATAATTATTTTTAAACATAATACATTTATTTAATTGGGAATTAATATATTTAAATCGTAATTATTTTTTAATAACTAGAAAAAATCATTAATTAATTGGTAAACGTTTTTACAATTTTTTTATATTTTGTATATTGTTTCTTAAATTGTATTTGTAAATTAAATTTAACTTATTTTTTATTTTTATGATAAATAGTTATTTTTATTATTTTTAATATTTGGTGAGTAATATATAATTATTATTATTTAATGGTGTTTGTTGTTAATAAATTGTCAATTAATTTTTTTACATTTCATTGGTTTTATTAATTAGTAATTGTATTTTATTGATGTTGATGTATTTAAAAGATTATTTAGTCATTATTTCAAATATAAGATTAATTTATAAGTATGTTAAAATAAAATTCTACGCTATTAAACGCTTTCCCTGGTGTTGCACCCTCTGGAGTGGGAATAGTAATTTTTACCCACCCGCTATCCAACGTTTTCCCTACTATTGCACTCTCTGGAGTGTAAATAGTAATTTTTCCCCCTACGCTATCCAAATGTTTCCCTACTGTTGCACTCTTTGGAGTTGGAATAGTAATAATATTAATAATAATAATATTAATAATAATAATAATCCACATTTGTAAAGCGCACAATCACCCGTAAGGGTCTCTAGGCGCTGGGGGCCGTCGGGAAGATTAAGCAAGCTATTGCCCAGAGTCACATGGTGCTGGGCTAACCTGCCGCCGGAGCCGGGGATCGAACCCTGATCCCCAGATTCCAGCGTCAGTCGCCCTGGCCGTGGCGCCACACCTATCCCTATGCTCTCCAACGCTTTCCCTACTGTTGCACTCACTGGAGTGGAAATAGTAATTTTTACCCACCCGCTATCCAACACTTTCCCTACTGTTGCACTCTATGGAGTGGGAATAGTAATTTTTACCCACCCGCTATCCAACGCTTTCCCTATTGTTGCACTCTCTCGAGTGGGAATAGTAATTTTTCACCCTACGCTATCCAACTGTTTCTCTACTGTTGCACTCTTTGGAGTTGAAATAGTAATTTTACCCCTATGCTATCCAAAGATTTCCCTACTGTTGCACCCTCTGGAGTTGGAATAGTAATTTTTACCCGTACGCTATTCAACGCTTTCCCTATTGTTGCACTCACTGGAGTGGGAATAGTAATTTTTACCCACCCGCTATCCAACGCTTTCCCTACTGTTGCAATCTCTGGAGTGGGAATAGTAATTTTTCCCCCTACGCTATCCAACGCTTTCCCTACTATTGCAGTTACTGGAGTGGGAATAGTAATTTTTACCCACCTGCTATCCAACGCTTTCCCTACTGTTGCACCCTTTGGAGTTTGAATAGTAATTTTTACCCTTACGCTATCCAATATTATTTATATTTATTTATGTATTTAATATGTTACATAATGTTGTATTTAATTAATTTTTAAAATATTGAAAGTATATTTAATAGTTGTTATTTATTAAATATAATTATTTATTATTATTTATGTTATTATTTTATGAGTGTTGATGTATTTTCAATTTATAGTATTTGTTAATATTTTTAATTAATTTAATAAATATATATATCTTAATTAAGTATATATTATATATTGTATGTTTAACTTTAATTAAATGTGTAATATTAAATATGTATTATTTATTCATTTTAAACATTCTAACACATTTTTAAATAAGTTTAAATTATATATAAGTAATATTTATTTAATTTAACTTTATTTTTACTGGAAAAAAACGATATTTTTAATTACGATATTTTTAACATCGATATTTTATTTTCGATATTTTTGTACTTACCATGTTGTAGATAGGGTGTCGATATACTTGCCTTCGATATTCCAGCGCCGATATTTTGTCTGTCGATATTTGCATTCTCGATATTCTGTCATAGATTCACTCAGTAGGCTAATTAACATTAGCCTGCTGGCAGATGACCATGCCAACCCTTCCTTTAATGAGGTGTAAAAACTGCATCCGAGCATAAACAATGGATTATTCCTTGTCACAGAAAGACCTGGGTGTGAGGTAGCGTGACCAATACCAGCTCTGGAAGAGCAGCTGTGAATGGCTCAGGATCTTTATTAACTGGAAATGGAATAGAGTGAGGCCGGCCTATTCATAGTTAAGTGTAAAGGGAGCCCTGGGGAAGAGAAGCCTTATGTTCAATAGGCCCTTCAAAGCCAATTTGGCAACACCCCAATGGGAGGCATAGCAGGTCCCAGAACCAGTTTTGTGTAACTCAAACCACTCCCCTGGCTGGCCCACCAACAGCATACAAGGGAAGAAGGGTTCTGTCATGTTGGATTTTACTTTGAATAGTGCACTGTGCAATAGTTTGTAGTAAGGCAAATAGGATGTGCTGCAAAAGTAGGAACAGTTATTCTTAGGAAAATCTTTTTCTCATTGGTTAAGGAGTGTCCAGGAGTTACCCACACCCCCTGGCTACTGAATCCTATAAAGGTGTGTTCGCACCTTTGGGGCCGCTGAAGAACAGAAAATAAACGAACTTGCTGCCTGTGACTTGAGTGGAGACCTGAAGGGCTGAACCTGCTTGCACTTGTACCCAGGACTAAGTAGTGGACTCTAATGGTTAGTTGTCTGACCTCCTGTGTGGCTATGGGGGCACAACAAGCTGTAAAAAGCCTTTTTCCTGGAGTGACCAGTAGCAACTCTACCTGGACTGGACCTTGCTGGTGTTCTTTGCTGGGTGAGGTTCAGGGAGCCTTAGATGTGGCCAAGAATTGGTACTCCAGTAAGTCTTAAAAATCAGAACTTCCAAGACCTCTGGAGCATCAGCAGGACCTTACGCTAAAGGTGCTCGACTTCAAGAGAACTTGGTCAGATACAGCTTTCAGGTTTTCCCCACTGAAGGATTTTGAGCACCAAAAAAGAGACTTAGCCTGGAGGTAGAAACCTTGACTGGGCGAAGGAGTGAAAAGTATCTGCTCAATAAGGGGGCTTGGTGACTGTGAAATGAAAGTTGTCCCACTCTGACTTTTCTGCTCTGCCTTGAGTGGGACCTCAAGCGACAGCTATCCAACTTGAAGAGGACTGAGGTTTTCAACTTCCATTTCAGAAACTAAGGGCCTGATTTAAATGTTGGTGCAAAGAAAACTCCCTGGCAAGGGTTTTCCCCCACCAACATTATGACTGCTCCTCCAATTTTGAATTGGCCAGACCATGGGTTTGACAATGGTAGCGACTAATCTGTCCATATGAAGTCATACCTGCCTGATTGCCCGACGGATTAAGGGCTGTTAGAGGTTTGGCATTATGCCTGCCTACATCATTTAGATGGGTGTATGTACAGCCGATTTTCAATGCCCCTCACCACCAGAAAAACCTGGTGGTAAGGGGCATTCAAAGTGCTAAATGTCCTCCTTGCCATAGGAGGAAACTCTTTTGAAAACAAAAATATCATTGTAAGTTTGCCATACGGCTCCGTCATGTTAAGTGAGCTATACGTCAAAACTTATAATGCATTGTCAAGATATGCAGTGACGGCAGTTCCTGACTAATGCTAGAAATGTCCACTGGGCCACCAAATATTTCTGAATTTGGCCATCATTTAAATTAGACCCTAAGTCGGAAGGTCAAATGTTTGACCGGGGCTATCTGTTTATTGTCTCTGACCTCCACCCCATTGTGGGTGGCCTGAAATTATGTTTAGTTCCCTGTCAAACATAAACAGTAATGCTTTACTTTTTTCATGGTGTTTTTTGCTCTAAAACATAAAAAAACAAACTTCTGATTTCATTTTTTTTTGTTGATTGGTGTTGTATTTATTTTTAACATGTCCCTGCTTTTGGAAATCCATTGTATGATTTTTATTGGGTTGTGTTTTGGCTTTTTAATTGTTACTGCTAAATACTTTGCAAACTTTTGTCTAAGTAAAAACATGTTAAAGTGTAACCAAAGCTAAACATAACTTCACTTTCAATTTTTGTTTTACAGTGAATTTATAGTCTGAGGATATTGAATTGGGATTCATCACATGTATACGAATAAGGAAAGTCGCTCTACCTAACTGACCTGCACATTGTGGAAAATGCAGCATTATTTATATATTGATTAGCCCACTGGGAAAAGGTGGATTACGAAAAATAGCGCTGGTTAGACTGCATTTATTTATAATATACTCTATAGGATAATTTGTTATGTACTATTTATCCCTGTGTGAGTCTATTTTTTTATATATAATGGATAACATTTAGGGGCATATTACCAACAACTAGCGATAATTATCGCTATGCTGGCTTAGCGGCAATATTTTTATCGCCGTGCTGTGGCGATTTTTATCGCTTAGGAACCTTGCTATTATCAAGGTTTATCTCCTAAGCGATAAAAATCGGCCGAAATGCATGAACATCGCTGAAAAGTCAGCGATATTCATGCATTACCGAGCTAATGCTCTTAGCCATGTTATCCACCTACCATTGGATAACATGGCTAAGAACAGCTCAGGGGCAGGTGTTAGCTTTTGGAGATATTCGCGCTTAGCGCGAATATCTCCAAAAGTTGGTAATAGGAGATAGCGATGTTAGCGACTGTTTCCAGTCGCTAACATCTTGGCACGCCCACTTTGCATTTCATTAGTGATAAATTTCACTGACATGCAAAGCGGGGTCCAAGATGGTCGCTATCTCCTACTAGCTGTCGCTAACCTAACTGGTGTTAGCGACAGCTAGATAATAGGGAGATCATTTTATCTCCGCTTTCTTGGCTTTTAAAGCCAAAAAAGCGGAGAAAAACCCCCTTGATAATATGCCCCTTAGTACGTCTTATAGCACGTTATCACAAGTTGCAATATATGAGGCATGTCATTAATCAAATACACTTTCTGCCATCACATTTCATTTTTTTCGACTGTCTGCTTCGATGACATGGGAATTTTCATAATATTATTATTCACCTCAGCTGCCACACAGGTTATGGGAATTTGGTTTTGAGAGCGTTCATTTAATGTTAATTGTTTTATATGTATTATGCTATTAAAATAAATCTATTTCATGAGTTTCATAGATGATGAATTGATAATGTTCATAATACCCTACGCAGGCTTATAACTTTGAATGTTGAGAAGCAATTTGGCACTATGGAAAGGATTTCTTTCATGACTATCGGTTTTCTGTTAACTCAATTAATGGGTGTTTCTTCACCTTGAGAAAGACTGCCTCATTAACATATCGGACTGCCATAATCCCAATCAAGCTCTGCGCTCTTTATGTCACTTCTGAGTGTCCGTCTCTCGTCACTTCCGAAATTGTTGTCTGGATATTTTGGGGGACTTGCATGCACCGGCATTGCTGATGCCTGAGTCCATTAACATCAGGACTCAAGGAACAAGTATGTTTGTGTGTGTGTTTGTGTGTGTGCCTTAAAGTGAGATCCATCAAATCCGTACGTGTTTGTTTGAGTGTGTGTGCGTGAACACACATTTCTCAGAATTGAAAACCGCATTTTTCAATGACTGTACAGATGGCATGCGAGCCTGGCTTTATTAATTCACATTGTAATGTTAATTGCTACATGATGATTTTATCCTGCACTTGGTTAGGTACTCTCTCCTCTTAATTACTGGTCTTCTGTGATTGTGAATTGGAGGCATGCATGAATGATATTTCATACTTCTAATGTCACTGTTTCCCAACTGTGGAGGACTTTCTTTTTGTGCACCTGTAAATTCTTTTTCTATCTAAATAAAATGTAAATTAAGTAGGGTATACTTCAATAATTCTATCACTTTTCATGCACTCTGCCGCATATAATGTGTTTTTAGTGGACTGGTCTTCTGCCTGTTCCCTAGTTTGCTGCCTGGGGTGAATCTATCTGGTTCCGGGTCTTCAGTAGTCCTCACTGTGGTGCTGTTCTTGCCTGTTCTGCCAATGGTTGGTGTTATGGACATGGTCTACTTGTCTTGTTGTATCATTTGGGGCTCTTTATTTTGGAGGCCTTGTTGATAATGATAATCAGCATGGTGCCCTCTATACTTCTCTCTAGGACATGCCTCAACCTCGTTTCTGATGTTGGTATATCCTCATGGTGACACGGTGTCACTATTTTTTCATTTGCGTTTAACCACATGCTAATGCACTTACATATAGTCACATATAATGTTATATTTGGATTGATCACAATGAGTGACTTTTAAATGGACACTTGGACAATTAACCATAGTTAGAGTGTGTTCATGTGAAGTTGGCCAGAGTGACTGCAGGCTTTGATTTAAAGGCTCCTTATTAAATTAAATGCTGTATTTATTCTTGCTGTGCATAATTGTCATTTCATTCCAGGAGCGTTGAACTGTATTGTTACTGTTACATTTTGTTAGGTTAAGTGAAGTCTTTTTAATGAGCTGAACAGTTAATCTCAGCACTGCTCATAAGGGGATACGATATCTATGTAGCCCATGGAACTGACATTTCCTATTGTACTCATCATGGGAAGAGGGCAGACACCAAGGGATCTGTTAATGTTTATGATGGATTGGTTCCTTCTCTGTGGAAACCGCAATGTGTTGATGTTCATGGTTTAACCATGTATCACTGACTAGTTAGCCTTGCTTCTGTCCACCTTTAGAGGCAGACGTTTCTCTTCCACTCCTGAGACCCTAGGCATCTTTCTTTTCATCTCTTCAGCAAGCACCTTCCTTTTGTTCCGCCTAAGAGGCAATATTTGATGCCAACCGCTGCTTATGAATTTCCCTGACTTTCGCTGAAACTTTAGTTTTGCATTAGGGAGGAATCGAATCCTTTGTCATTTTCCTACCCTCTCTTTCAATAACTTGCCTTCACATTTGGTGTTTGACCTATACGGCTTATTATCATTCATGCTGTAATCAGGTGACTACTGATTTATGACTAAATTGATTGATTTGAGTTTGCAACTTTACTAGTTTTGCTAATAAAGCCTTCACTGTCTGCAAATTCACCCTTCTCGGCCTTTACTATGAGGCAAAATGTGCTTCACTGACATCAATATCCTCTTTAACAGTTGATGGTAGGTCTCTGTTTGAGTTAAAGATCCCTCGCTTATGTTTAGCTGAAGTCTGAATTTGCTTTGCACGGTCCAAACCCCACCCTCTGCCCTCCATCAGTAATGAATGAAGCAGGAAAGAGTGAAGCGTGTTGGTAATGTTTGATTATTTGGGGTAATACTCATTATGCTTAATCTCCTGTTTCCCATTCCATTCATGACTTCTCTCACCAGGGGAGGTTGAGGCATATCTCCTGACTGATGTAACAGGAACAGATTCTCTGCTACTCAGAAGTTATTGTAGACTATAGGGGTTCAACTACAGAGGGGAGAAAAGAAAATGGGAAAGGTTTCTCTTTAGAACATACATGAATTAAATATGGCCAGTTTGGCTGAAAACAATAACATTAAATTGAATTGAAAAAGAGGATTGAGTGAGACAGGTTAGTAATTGCTTTTAGTAAAGTGAATCTTTTGCAGAGCCATTTTCTTCATCACTGAACACGCATACGTGCAACATAAATTGATGTTCACACATCTTAGTGTTCAATGTTTCTCCCTCTTCAGCTCACCATATTTCTGATTCTCATGGATGAAGTGCTTCATTGCCTTTGCAGTTATTTTTATGCTGTATATATGCTTAGAAACGTGCTATGGAGTAACCCAATGCAGTAGTGCTTCAAAAAACGTCTGATTAAATAAACAAACAAATGAATAGATAAATAAACAAATATTTAAATTGTCAGAAATCCTAAGATTTGCGGCCAGACATCTCAAAGCGAAGGCCTTTATAATCCATCTAAATTAATCCAAAGGCCTTTGCGAGAGTTGGAAAAAGCTTTCCACACCCCTGAGTAATAAGCTTTCATATTCAAAAAACACATCCAGTCAATAATTTGGACGCAACTAGAAAATTATCCCCTATTTCAGACTGTAATAGTGGAGATGTGTTTCAAAAGGGTCTCTACATTTTCACAAGTTCTTCCATAAACTTTCCCTATATGCCCTTCTCAGTGTGAAGGCGCTCAGAGCTGCCTTAAATAGTGCTTGGTCATTGCAAAAATAATTTCTGAGAGCACTTACCGCCGCCTCATGGCCGCCACCTCTTCTTTCTCCATTCTCCTGGCAGGAAGCACACAGCCTCCCAGAATCCCCTGACCAATTACAACACTGCTTTAGGATCATTGTGATTGGTCTGAGCGCCGTGATTCAGCGCTCAGACAAGGGCTAGCAGGCTGTGCATGTTCTCCACCTAGGCTGCAGAGTGCGCATGACTCTTTAGCCTACGCGAGACGACTGGCCAAAGTGTCATGGGCACTTTAGTTGCTGCCACCACTCCTCCCCCTGTGACGCGGGTAGACAAGCCCCACTCGCCTGGCTTCAGCTGCAAGCTGAGTACAAAAAACAAAATGATAACAAACGTAGCGAGGTTAGAGTTGGATTACAATGAAAACAAAGGGAAGAAGGGGAGTTGGTGGATGAGGATGATGTTGGAGAAGTAGCGCAGTGGCAATCGTGGATACTGGGAGCTGGCGGAAAGGGGGAAGAGTAACAAGATTCAGATTGACATTATTCAGGATCAAAGACGTAAATGGATATCATGAGAAGGTGATTCAGGGAGGATTGACTGCCGGCCAGGTGGCAGGCTTTGGTGCAAGGCCCGACCTTGAAGCTAGGTAAGATGGTAAATGTTGGTGTATGACTTGTGATGGTCTCCAGCGGAACAGAAGCAAGAAGTGAATGTACAATGACAGGGTGGAAATAACAACCAGGGCTGGCTCTAGGTTGATGCGATCGGTGCCACCGCACCAGGCGTTGACTTGGGGGTGGGGGCTCCCTGTTTGCAAATATATTATCACTTGAAAACCACCTGCTGCCATGTTCCTGGCCTCCAGCAATTTTCAGACATCAATAAAAATGTCAAGATTACTCCGGTGATTAATGTTCTTCCTGAAGAGAGATGGAGTTTTGTCTAGTGGAAGTTTGACTCCACGTAAGGTACCTCAGCGGGTTAATATCCCTGCTGTTAAAAATGTGTGCCATGCAGATCACAAACTGCATATAATGTTAATAGGTCAATCGGTTACTGCTATTATCAGAGAGATCTTTTAGTTACTTGCAGTTTATAAAATCCTAATCTAGAACAATGTACTGTTAACTCTCATCAAAGGTCTGCATGCAAACTGCGAGATTTATATTAGATCTACATTTTTTTGCCCAGTCTTTCCTTAACCTAATCTTGCAAAAAATGGCTCATTTGGGTAGAAATAAATTGTTATTATTAAAGAGAACCTCTAACAATTAGTGTCATGTTTTAAATTCTGAATTTGTTATTTACCAGACCCAAGACTCTTAAACTATACTGCCTACCAGTATGGATGACAAGTGACTCCTACATTTTATAATCCTCTGTCTTACGTAATGTTTCCTATACACTGATTTACAAGTGTGATTGCCTCTGTTAAATGTGTGTATTATGTAAAGTGCTCTGTCACCTCACACTGGTATGAGTGGCGCTATAAAACTAAATGAGTCTGAGGGACTGGTTATGGAGATTTGGTGGGCACAGTTAACTGGCAGTACTGAGGGCATCTGCGGCAGCGGTGGTCATTCGGGTGCATCAAAAAACATTGTCACACAAGGTGCCACCAGTGTTAAAGCCGGCCATGCCGATGACTACGGAAAAGAACATTTGTGGCGGACAGAGGAGATTAAGGACATGCAGGGAACAGATATAGTGGTACAGACATCAAAGACAGAGAATGGCACAAGAAAAGGAAAAAGACAAAGGGGGACTGGGAGGTGAACAAGGGAGTTGGTACAGAAAGGACAAAGATGGGGAGGCAGGGGAGGACAAAAAGAAAAATGAAAGATAGAAGGTGAAAGTAAAAAATCCGTTGGGAGCTCATTTATTGGGAATCTCGAAAGAAAAGATATGGAAAGTCGAATATATTGAGGTATTTAAGTTCTGCATAGGCCATTGAGGACCAAGGAAGAATTGAAGAAAGAGGAATACAAACTGGCAAAAAGGCCATAGGGTTCCAGTGACAGTTGAGAACTTTGTGTTTTTTAATATAAGTGAATATGTACCTGGAAAGGTGTGCTGCTCTTTTGAAGTACCTGGACGTGATTAGGAAAGCCCACATCACATTTGGAGGGTATGCTTGGGCTTAGTATGATGAGGAGTTTTGGGCAGAACTGGTGAAGGACACAGAGGGAAAATGGGGAGAGGCGTATAATGATTTGTGGCTTCACACGATCGCTCTGACTTGGTCAGCACCAACAGTAACAAAGGCAATTGGCCTGCCAGTGGTTCACCAGCCCTTTCAGGGGCATCCTGCCCAAAGTGGGCTGTGAGCAGGGGGTAGGTTACAGACAGGTCTGGGGGAGCATGCTGGACATTCAACAAAATTTCCAGTAACAGACTATTGTACATTTTTACACTGGTGTATAACCAGGCAGCCAATTATTCATGCAAAGTAAGAGTAAATGCACGTGGGAATCAAGGAATTCAGAGAGGGAATTGGCAACAACATCTACAAAGAGGAGAGAGGCAGAGCTACAAAAGGATCTGCAATTAAGCCAGATAAGATATTGTGCACCAGTTAAAGTAGACCAGTTGGCTTACTAGTTGTGGTGCTATAACAGAAGATGCACAGTTGTTATTGACAGGTTTTTAGGTAGTGTTTGAGCTGGGTATTACTGCACACTGGTGTAGGAGATGGGCTGCAAATGTAAAATCTGTGCAGTAATACCCCTACGTGATGAAATAGAAACTGGTCAAAGAGATACAAAGAGGCAGAATGGCCAGCCCATTTAACCCCTTCGCTGCTAGGCCTTTTCCCCTGTGCTAAGCCCTTTTTTGGCTTTTTGGTGTAGTTCGCGCTTAGGCCCCTGTAACTTTTTGTCCACATAAGGTATCCACGCTAAATTTGCTTCCCTTTCTTCCAACATCATGGGGATTCTTAAAGTACCCAGGGTTTGTGGAATCCCCTGGAGGGGACCCAGATATTATCTAAAATACAGCAACATTTTGTTTTTTGGGTGAAAAATGGAAAAAAGTGCTGCAACTGAAAGCGTCTGTTTTTTTCCATGCAAATGGTTTCAACAAAGGGTTCATAGGGCTGAAATCACAATGTTTCCACTTTTCAGGGAATGACAGATGTTTGTCAAAAAACCAACAGTTTTTACACAGTTTTGGCATTTTACTGGGACAGAGTCTATTTTTTGTGCTTTTAACCTTCTTCCAGTTAATGGTAGAAATGGGTATGAAATCAATAATGGATCCTGGAAAGATATATATTTCAGAAAGTAGGCAACATTTTGAATTCAGCAAGGGGTCATTTGTGTAGATCCTTCGAGGTTTCATTATAGAAACTAACAGTCAAAAATAGGAAAAATTGAAAATGATTTGAAAAAAACAGCCATTGTGTCTACGTTTTCACCTGGAAATTCCTCTAATTATGATGTTTGAAAGCAATATACATTTACATCCGCTGGGCTTTTCTGGTTGTGGGGATATATAGGATTTGTAAGTTCACCCAGAGCCAATAACTGAGCAGAGTCTTGCAATGGTTTTTTATTATGAACCCAGTATATACCAATTAATTTGGGAAAATATATACAGTGAAAAATCGGGATGAAAGACACCTAAATATTTCTGAAATTGGAACAAAGTATAGAGTTTAGAAACAGTAGCTATTTGCACATTTCCGAAATTGTGAGTACCCATACTAGCATGAAAATGATAGGACATTTTTGAAGTGACTCTTTTTTACACATTGTCTTTCATTTAGAAGGCAGCAATGCATCGAAAGTCAATAGATAATAACAGTTGCTCTACAATTTGTGTTACCCTAAGTATCTCAATAAAAATGGTTTCTCACTTGTGTGGGTAGGCCTAGTGCCCACGATGGAAATGGCCCAAAACGCAACGTGTACATACATTATTTTTACAGTGAAAACTGACCTTTTTTTGGCAAAGTGCCTAACTGTAGATTTTGAACCCTAGCCCTGCCGGCACCCAGGGAATCCTATAAATTTTTTAACACTAGACACCCAGGGGAATCCAGGACGGGGTGACTTGTCTGGCTCTCACCCGGTTCTGTTACCCAGAATCACTTGCAAACCTCAAACTTTGTCAAATAAAACAAATTGTCCTCACATTTCTGTGGTGGAAAGTTCTGGAATCTACATGGATCCACAAAATTCCACCCACCCTGAATTCCTCAAACTCTTCTGAGAAAAATGGTTCCTCACTTGTATGGGTAGGTCTAGTGCCCCCGACAGGAAAGGGCCCAAAACGCAAAGTGGACACACCACATTTTCACAGTGAAAGCTGACCCTTTTTTTGCAAAGTGCCTAGCTGTAGATTTTGAACCCTAGCTTTGCCAGCACCTAGGGAGACCTAGCAAACCTGTCCATTTTTTTAAATCTAGGCACCCAGGGGAATCAAGGATGGGGTGACTTGTCTGACTCTCACCAAGTTCTGTTACCCAGAATCCCTTGCAAACCTCAAACTTTGTAAAAAAAACACATTTTCCTCATATTTCTGTGGTGGAAAGTTCTGGATTCTCTATGGTTCTACAGAATTCCACACACCCAGTATTTCCCATAGTATTCCGAGAAAAATGGTACCTCACTTGTGTGGGTAGGCCTAGTGCCTGCAAAAGGAAACGGCCCAAAACGCAATGTGGACACACCAAATTTTCACAGTGAAAACTGATTCATTTTTTGCAAAGTGCACAGCTGTAGATTTTGAACCCCATCCCCCACAAATAAAAAAAGCCAGCATAATCGCTGGAGCCTAGTGGGCTTTCTGCCCCCTAGGGGGCAGATCAGGAGCCACTGCCCCTATCTGCCCGGGGGGGCAGAAATACTTTGACATTTTTGGGGGGTGGTGTGGGCCTTGGCATGCCCATCCTGGGCTGACTTCATCGCTGAATTTAAAATATATATATTTCCTGAGGCCTAATTGGCTTTCTGCCCCCCTGGGGGGAAGATATGGGGCTATTGCCCCAATATGCCTCCGGAGAGGCAGAAAGACTGTGGTAATTGTTTTTGGGGTATGGGCATGATGATGCCCATTCTGGGCAGCCCCCACCCCTACTTCATAAAAAAAGTCTCTAGTGCCTAGTGGGCTTTCTGCCCCCCCCCCTGTGAGCAGATCTGGGGCTACTGCCCCCATCTGCCCCTGGGGGGAGCATTTTGTTTGGGGCTGGGGGCATTGGTCTGTCCATCTTGGGCAGCCCTAACCCCTATAGCATTAAAAGAAATATCCCTGGTTTCTAGTGGGCTTTCTGCCACCCCCGGAGGCAGACCGACTGGAATTTCACTGAGGTTGTCATGCCCATTTTAGGCAGCCCCAACATCAATAAAAAAAAATCCCTGGTTTCCAGTGGGCTTTCTGCCTCAGGAGGGCAGATTGGGGGCAACTACCCCCGTCTGCCCCCTGGGGGACAGAACGGTTGACATTTCTCTGGGGGTGTGGGGGCATTAAATACACAAAAATCTGGCGGTCAAGAAAGAGAGTAGATTAAATGAATAAAGAGAGAAAAATATCTCTCCCAGACCTATTAAAAATGTTACAGAAGCGACGTAAACCAAATATTCCGCTGCTCGTGAGAAGTGGTCGACTAGTTTCAGCCTAGAGGGCCTATAGCCCAGGCTTTCTTCAGGACCTTGATTGAAAAATAAACTACTGCATACGTGAGAACTAAAATTAAGTATTAATCAATATACCTGCATATAGGCAGAGTGATTGTAACACCTGTCCTATATGAGGTATTAGCCTCAGGTGTGGGGGTATTAACATGCCCTTTTTGGGCAGCCCCCACCCCAACATCAATAAAAAAAGCCCTGGTTTCCAGTAGGCTTTCTGCCCCCTTGGGGGGCAGATTGGGGGCTACTGCCCCCATCTTCCCCCAGGGGTGGCAGAAGAACTATTATGCCCAAATAAATAAATATAGGGGGAGCAAAGGCCCTTGCCCAAGGGACCGCACTCCCCTCCCTGGTGCAATCCCCAAACAGGGATCCACTAGGGATTCTCCCCTTTCCAATGATACCTCTCCCGCCTTTCTACATGCTCGGGGGGCTGAGATAACCCCCTGAGCACTTGGAAAGTGAAACTGAAATGATCCTCTTGGCAATGCATCAATAGTTCTTTTTTGCTGAAATGACATCAGCGTGACGTACTCGCTGATTGTCATTTCAAGGAAACCAGGGGAGTAGCCTATGGCGCTGGGGAACCTCTTCTTCAGCTCCTGAGGCTGTTGGGGGTAAAGGGAATCCCACTGGTGCTCGAACCATAGGGATTCCCTGTGCCATGTGGGAGCACGGCCGAGGGCTGTCCTACACACTGAAGGGGTTAAATACTGGCCTATGGACTCCTTTTTCCTATTGGAGTAGTGCTGAAGTACGAAAAAGAACAGTTTAGATGATTTCAGCACTTATCATAACCTAAAGGAGAGTCAGTGAATGATTACATCTCAGATAAGCTATCTACAGGAATATATACTGCTAGTTCACATGCATTACATCGCAATGCTTTTTCAATGTGGTTGTTACAACGACCGAGTTGTTACAACCTAAGCCATTACATCGCAAGTCGTTTCAACGACTTGCTGTACGGTGTACGCTGGACTTTGGAATAGTATAATTTACTATTCCTACTCCAGTTTGTGCAACAGCAGGGAAGGTGTTGGATTGTAATCCAACACCAGTGCGCCCCCTACAGTAAGTAATTGAAACGACTTGCGATGTAATAGCACGCGTTATAACAATGCAGTTGTTGTAACGACCGCCTTGTAAAGGCATGCGCTGTAACACATGGAATTTTACAGCTGTTTCTCATCTACAGTTACCTATTCATCTGTAGACCTTGCCATTGACATAAGAGAGCAGGTGGGGGAAGGAGCACATAGGGCAAAAAGTCAGCCTTTCGCCTGTTGCCGGTGAACCAGTCAGATTTTGAAATATTGGGTATCCAATTTGATGGACAGTGGTATGTGGGCAAGTTATTGTTATGTTATGTTAGATTGGATTTATAGAGCGCAACAGCTACTCAGTAGAGTGTCCCGGCACTAAGACATAAAAGAACAGATGCTGTAGGGGAAAAAAGAGAGAAAGAAACCCAAAGAAGAAGAGACGAATTATAAGGTTTGTTGGAACAACCAAGTTTTTAGTTGTTTCCTGAAGGAGAGCAGATTGGTGACTTGCCTAAATGGAAGGGGCAGCTTATTCCAAAGTCCAGCCACTTGCACTTGGAAAGAGCAACCGCCTTTGTGGGCTCTACGATACAGAGGGGTGACCTTAAGGTGTTGATGTGTAGATCTAAGAGATCTGCCAGGTATGTAGAAAGAGACTTTTTTACCGATGTACTTAGCTCCCATACCATGCAGAGCCTTGACAGCCAGGACTAGAGCCTTGAAACGAATTCTGCTGTGGACAGGTAACCAATGCAGATTCTTAAGATGGTAGGAGGTCTGCTCTCTAGGTCCAAGACACAGAACAGCCCTGGCTGCCGTGTTCTGCAACACCTGCAGTCTGTTGAGTAAGGACTCCGAGTGGCCCAGATAGAGGACGTTGGCATAGTCCAGTCCGGAGATGATAAGGCCCTGAATGACTGTTTTCCTATGCGAGTTCTGTAGTAAAAATAAAAATCTCTGAAGCATCTTCAGGAGAACGAAACAGGTCCCGGCTGCCGACTGAACCTGAGATACCATAGAGAGGGCATCGTCCATTTTTACTCCAAGGCTCCTTACAGTCCTGACTGCAGCCAGGGGAGGGGACATGTCTTGAGGCCACCAATAAGTCCAGGCATCCAACGGGGGGAGCCGAAGAAAATAATTTCAGACTTGTCCGGTTACATTTTAGATAATTATGTTTGAAGCAGCCAAAAGTTTTTTTCAGGCACTTGTTGATCTTCTCTCCATCGAATTCTTCTCCCTACAGGTGAACAGCATGTTCCTGTCTTCAGCATACAATGTTATTGTAACCTTGTTCTCTTCAGCCGTGGTAGCTAGGGGGACCAGACCTCCTGATTTCTATCCTCTAAAAAGGAGGCAAACCACTTCAACACAATGCCCTCAAGCCCACACTCTCTCAGCCTCTGTAGGTGGACGTGGGGCACGGTGTCAAAAGCCCCCGAGAGGTATAAGAGGACCAGGATTGCTTTGCCACCTGCATGATGGATTCAGATACCTCCAGCAGTGCTTTCCCTGTGCTCAGATTCTACCTTAAACCGGACTGACTAGAATGAAATAGGTTGTTAGCCTCTGCAAAATTACTGATCACAGTATGAACATATTTCTCAGCTGTTTTTGTAAAGAAAGGCATAGGAGAGATAGGTCTATAATTAGTTAATACCATGGGGTCCGTCGTAGATTTTTCTAATTGATGAATTATTTTCGCACTTTTCCAACATACTGGAACCTGGCCATTAAAAAGAGATGTGTTTAAAACACAATTAGCAATGGGATTCAAAATCTCTGCCATAGATGCCAGAAATTTGCCGGACATGGATCTACGGGTGGGCCAGATTTCAAACCCTTCATTATTGCCAGTGATGTCGCTAAGGGCATGGGCGGGAAGATGGAGAGGGAGGCCCCATCATCCTGACACTGGGGAGCAGTCCATAGGGTGGCAGGCACATCTTTCACACCAGGGCCATCAAACAAGCATTGTATGGTTGCGATCTTTGTGTGGAAAAAGTTGGCTAGATTACCAATCCACTCATCCAAGAGGGTAGAGAGTCTAGTCACAGCCCTAGGTGAAGAGAAGCTCTTGACGATGTCAAAGACTTCTCTGCATTTGTTTCCCGCAGATTCAATATTAGAAGCGAAGAAGTTCCTCTTAGCTACCTGTATCTTTTTTTGATAGTCTCTTAAGGCCTCTTTATAGTTACTTTTGCTGATGGATTTCTCCATTGTATATGCTCTATTTGAGAAGTTCAACTTATTTTTGCAATGGCTTGGTATATTTGTGTCAGGGCAATGGACTGTGATTCATTACTTAGATGATTTCTTTTTTCTGGACATATACTCTCTGCTCTGCATACTGCCAGCAAATGCTAGTTGGTTTTCAAGAGATACTGGGAGATTTAGGAGTGCAGTTGGTGGCTCAAAAGACTGTGGGACCACAGACCTAGCTATCATTTTTCTGCATACAAACTGAATCAGTAAGAACGGAAGCAAGGCTCCAAGAGAAAAAGAAACAGGGCTATGATTTCATTGTTTGCAGCTATGTTGGGAATAAAGAAAGTACTTGTTCCAGAATTGCAATTACTGTTGGGGCATTTGATTTTCACTTTTAGAGTAGTGTGAGCAGGCAGTACTTTCTGTGTGAGGCTTGGTTTGTCTTTGTCAGGGTTAATACTGCCACATCATAGCCTGAGGATACCAACAGAGGTCATAAAGAATTTGAGAATGTGGGAGCTGGGGGAGGAAGCCAAATGTAATATTCAAATTTGTTCAGATGCAGCAGGTACGAATGGCTTTGGTCTGTTTTGACAAGGACATTGGAGTGCAGAACTTTGGCGGGATATATGGAAGAATAATTTTAGCATTGTGGGATGTCAAGTTTGCTAACAAATGAGTATCTACAATGTAGACAATATAGCAGTAGTACAGATTGTTAACTGACAGTCTGCGCAAGATGTGAGGGTACTGAAGTTATTGTGAGTGTTCAGTTTAGGCGGCCTGTGGCATAAAATAATGTTCGGGTGAGACATGTCTCATGAATTGGCAATGACATTGCAGATGCTCTGTCTCATCTGCAGTGGAAGAGGTTCCTTGGGCTTGCTATGAGAGCGGACAAAGAGAAAATGCATATGCCAGAGGGACTGGTGCAGATAGGTACCTGAGGCTGTTGAAGCAGGCTGTAAAGTTGTTGGCATAGTCCACGCAAAGGGCATATGCACCAGTGTGGAAAGAGTTTCTGGAGTCTGGGATAAAAGGAAAGAAGAGGAGCAATGGAAGAAAGGTGATGATGTATGTTAGATATAATTGACAAAGGTTGGTCAAAGGTTACTATTTGGGGTAAGTTGGTGGGTATCCCGTTTTCTGGTAAGGTACTGTGGGCATATGCACCCACGACTAGTGAGTTAGGGAATGTGTTGCTGGAAGGTTGGGGAAAGGAGAAATTCGAATGAGGCACTGGTGTGGTCTGTGCTTCATAAGGTAATAGATGCTCTCCCTGACAAATTTCGGAATAAGCAGCAAGTAGATCTATTTTCCTTGTTAATGACGGATATTTTTGGGTGCATTTCAGGTATGTGAGTTGTTGGGTGGCAGAAGCAGAGGAGGCCTAGAGTGGATGGATTTGAAGGAGCTGGTAGGAGGTATTGGGATTCACTTAAAAGGTCAAAAATGGACCAAAGGGCAAAAGGATGGGTACTATTACTGACAAATTACCCAGTACTGTGTTTGTGCCTGGTTTACTGGTGGAAGAAGTGTCAGCTTGAGAGGAGGTGTTTGATAAGAAGAGTGTTTGAGCATGGGATAAAGTCTAGAAAGCTACTTCAGTTTTGCTCAAGGCGCTATAGTGCCTGGTTAGCTGTGCTTATATATTGGACACATTCTTTTAGAATATGGGCAATGACAGAGGCAGACTGGTGGGGTTGGTCATAGGGCAGGATAATGAAGATGGGAAGGTGGCCATATGAGTGTTACAGGAGATATGTGTGGGAGGTATGCAGAGAATTGTGAGGAGTAGGTGTGTTAATTTATTGTTGTGTTTCTTTTTGGTTCTGGACCAGGCGCATCCAGGGAGAAGTTGAGTGAGCATCTGGGTAGTTGGAAACCCGCTTGTGAAATGGGCAGAGAGACAAGTGAGTGGGAAATGTCATGGGATGCAGTTTGGTTCTGAAGTAACAGGGATACGTATTAGAGGGCATGGTAAAGGTGGAATATTGTGGCGGGCGTTTTGCCGTGTTTGGATATCTTGTTAGGCAGGAAGGGCTGCCCAAATGTACTCAGCATTTATTTAGAGGGGAATGACTTAGTTAGACAGAAAGGCTTTCATACTGTGGATTCCCTAGAAGCAGTGGCATGGAGCAGACCGAAAAACAGTTATAGACAAAACAAGGCAAAAGGTGAATTCGGAGCTAAGGAAGTTTTGTAGGAAAGAGTGGGTTGGTAGAGTGAGATATCCTGATTTACAGTACTATGAAGTGCAGTTTATTTGTGGTAATGGTGAATACCTATTCTTCATGGGCATGGATTTGTATTTGCTGTAACTGCAGAAGGCATTGTCGGAAGCATTAGGGATTAGTTTGTGGCACAGTGCGTAAGACTAGAATGATTTTGGGGCCAGAAAAATGTCTTAATTTAGTGCTTTTATGAGTGGCAGTTTGTTGAGATTTTTTTATGGTTTGAAATGGTTTTCTACTTGTTGAGGGGAAAGCAGTTTGAAGAAAGAGGGTGGTAGTGAGCTCCCACAGCAGACAGTAGGTTAAAGGTGTACAGTGTTACAAAGTTATTTAGTTGGTTTTTGACTGGGCACCAGATGGGTCTATGCTTCTTCTTGTGAAGTTTCGGGCTACTGGCCACCATTTTAGATATAGGTGACATGGTAGCATAAGTATAGACAGGACATTCTTTAGTCATGCCCGCCCTTCCCCAATTTTAGGAGTGAGAGGAAGGGCTTTTTTGGTTTGGAGGAGATTTTTATGGTTCAGGTGCACAGGAAAGGATGTTTTGTATAAGGGGTTGTCACTGTTGAGCAGGTGCTTTTCTGGCAGTTTGCCAAGATGCTTTCATGGTTTGAAATGGTTTTATTGCATTTTGGGGTGGTGTTAAAGCAGTTTGAAGGGGGAGTGTTTGAGTAGCTCACACTTGGAGTAGGCAAGAAGTAAAAGGTATACTGTCTTATGTAGTTCATTCAGTGCAGAATGTGGGAAATAGGTACAGTAACAGGCAGGTGTGTTGGGGGTTCTGTGGGGGTCCGTAAGGGTGGAGGGTAATTCATGGGTAGTGGAAATTGATGCCTAGTGAGCAATATAGTTTTGTGATGTGAATTTGCCTAGGATTATAGATATGTTGTGATATGCACCTGCCTCATTAACGCAGTCTTTTTCACACAAAAAGTTGTCTGTGGTTTGTGCTGTGTCCTCTCACCCAAAGGAATATTATTAAACATCCCCTTATTGGTCATTTCTCTATAACCAATAACTGGGTACGATAGAACGATGACTGATACTAATTTTGGTGTTCGTCTACTAATAAGTACACTAGTGAACCTGTTGAAATTAACTATTTTGATATGGACGTTTCAAAGGAAATCAGAAACCTGTGGATGGTAAGTGGTGTTTGCCCGGACTGCTGTCTGGAGGAGTTAGTTGTTTTACAGTTTTCAGTTTGTTTAAACCCTTCATGCTTATGATGAGCCTAGCTCGTCATGAGACACAGTGGAGCTGTGCTCATGACGAGCTGGTCTCGTCCTAACGGCCACGGCACTCCCATGCGCATTTGATTCCCTGCCTGTGCGGGAGAATCAATAAGTGGGAGGAGTCGTGACGAGCCCAGCTTGGCATGAGCACAGCTCCACTGTGCCTCATGACGAGCTGGGCTCATCACGAGCACCGTGTCGCCACGGCCACACCCCCTCCCCCACACCATGGGGGAATTACCCCCGTGGCGAAGGGGTTAAGGAATAGCATATGAATGTGTTTGGAGTACAGGAGTCAGATCATGCGGGGTTGTTGCGGTAGGGCCCATGAGATGAAGAGGTGTGCTGTGTTTGTTGGTGGGAAGTTTGTTGCTTTGGGGAAATCACTAAGGGCCTTTTTTATGAGGCCGCGCGTCACTTTTACGCCGCCGGTGCGTCACTTTTTGTGACGCACCAGCAGCGTAAAAAATGTGCCTTGTTGCACCATATTTACAAAGTGACGAATCTAGGTAGACGTGTCACTTTGTAAACCCCTGTGCCATATTGTACCTGTGCCAGGTATGATGTATGCAGGGGGGGGGCGTTCTGATGCAAGAAAGGGTCATAGAAGTGACGCAGTGAAAGCTATAAGATTTCACTGCACCACTTCTAGGATGCAAATGCGTCAATATCTTACGCCTGCCTCACAGCAGGCGTAAGACTGACACAGGCTCTTTCACATGAGGCTTGCCCCATCTGAAAGGACACATTGCTGGAGTTGCGTCACTTTTGTGACACACTCCAGCAATACGTCACTTTTCCGCCATACTGATACGTCAGAAATACTGACATATCTGTAACTCCTTGCGACATGATGTGTCATACAGTAAATATGACGCATCAATCATGTCGCAAGGAGGGCGCACTGACAAGTGACGCATTGCTGCTTTCACGCAGCGATGCGTCACTTCTCATAAATGAGGCCCTAACTATATATGCTATCTGGGCTGCCTAGGCTTTCCCTTGCTGCCTTGATACCTACGTCCTCTTTAAGGTACCCCACCTAACTCTTGCATTGGCGGCCTATTTCATGGCAAGAACTGCACAACCATGCAGGATTTCAGGCAGAGAAGCCTCACAGCTGTTAATCCTGTGTCTACCTGTCTGGTAGCATGTATTGACAATGTGCCACTTTTGGTTTTATGTCTCCACTTTTGTTCATTGGAATTTGGAGGTCCAGGCTCTCCTCCCTCTACTCGTTTGTTAGTTTTAATGCCAGTTTAATGCCTCCATCTTTTTATTAATCTAGCAAATGTTATGTTATTTTGTTCTTTTAGCTTGTAATAAGTCCCTAGTAGAAACAGTGGTGTTGAAGCTTGCTAGTAATTTCAGGAGAACCTAGGCTTCAGTTTGAATATCATCTGGTCTACTCTCTTTCTGTTTACTTTATCTGAGCTGTATTGGTGCCCTCTGATTAATGGTTATTGACAGTCTCCCAATGTTCCACCCTTTAATTTTGTTATAGTGGGCTATTTCCAGGAAGATCTGAATAGTAGTTATGTTGGTGGTTTGGCACGCCATAGTTGGGCCTCAGCCATGCACATGGCAAGCAATGGTGGCACCAAGCGGCAGAGCGCCTAGTTCAATTTTTCAACCTCAATTCACTTATGCCTGTCATTAGAGAAACCAATTTCAAGTCTGAAGAAAGTTGAATGTTAAACAATAACAATTTAGGGGATACACATAATCCCTACTTGGACGCTTATTTAAGGAAAATAGATTCTTGCTTTTGGGTCGGCAAATAAACTGTTTCATCAAGCCTTAAAGGAAAAGGTGGATTTTTTTCCTGCTCAAATATGTATCTGTTCAGTGTTCATTTTGGCCCATGGAATTTACCCTAATTTAGATCTAGATCTTTGCATTTGTAATCCAAATTAGCATTTCAAGAGCATTCAGTACCCTCGTGAGAATTACTCCAAGGTATGAAAGTTATTTTCGTTCCCATTTGAGTGTTTAGAATTCATAGGCTATTTAACTAACCATTCTGCATATGGGCATTTTGATCAGTTTAATTAATTTGGTGCCCACAGACTGAGCCAAACTTTCCAACAAGAATCAATACGTCCAGCATAGATGATAAGGGCGGGGAGCGGAGGGGGAAACCATCAATAAATATCTAGGGCCTCATATATGAGAAATGACGCATCGCTGCGTGAAAGCAGCGATGCGTCACTTCTCAGTGCGCGCTCCTTGCGACATTCCTGATGCGTCATATTTAATGTATGACGCATCATGTCGCAAGGAGTTACAGATACGTCAGTATTTCTGACGTATCTGTAAGCGCAAAAGTGACGCATTGCTGGAGTGTGTCACAAAAGTGACGCAACTCCAGCAATGCGCTCTTTCACATGGGGAAAGCCCCATGTGAAAGGGCCTGTGTCAGTCTTACGCCTGCTGTGAGGCAGGCGCAAGATTTTGACTCAACGGTGTCCTGAAAGTGACGCAGTGAAAACTCATAGATTTCACGGCGTCACTTCTACGACCCTTCCTTGCGTCAATACGCCCCCCTTGCATACATTATACCTGGCGCAGGTATAATGTGGCGCAGGGGTTTACAAAGTGACGCATCTACCTAGATGTGTCACTTTGAAAATATGCCGCAACAAGGTGCATTTTTTACGCCACTGGTGCGTCACAAAAAGTGACGCACCGACGGCGTAAAAGTCACGCACAGCCTCATAAATGAGGCCCTTACCTTTTAGTAAAATGGCCTTTGTCTTAATGTGTACCCATTTTAACTGTAAAGATGGGTACATTAGATCTGAATGCCAGTGCAAATGACTCCAGTGTTAGGTAAAACAAAAGATTGGGATGGGCACCCTTCTTTGATGCTTTTGTGAATATGTACATCTTTTAATGGTCTTTTTTATTAAAGTTGAATTGTAAATCCTTTTCTGAAGTCAACGTGCTGTACAAGTGACCTCATCAAAGGTGTTTTCCAGAATTTCAACGAGGCCATGTAGTCAAAAGCCTCTTTGGCATCAAGACCTAAATGTAAGGGAATAATGCATGCAACCTGCTTGCCTTTGCTTGACCACTTCCTCCCTTTTGTAAAATCTGGTTTATTCGAGTCAATCAATAGATCAGCCTGTAGTTATTTTAATAGAGATTTTGTACCTAACTAAAAATTAATATAGTTTAAGGGCCCAAGTGAATGAAAAGCTGAATTATATTCCTTCATAGGCTGTCATTACTTTTTAAAGATTGATACAGTGGGATTAGTAAAAACCTCAGCTCTGATTTTAAGTCCTCAAACTTTGTTAATGAGCTCAATTTGGAGAGCACCTGCAATTTTTAGCACAATGTGTTGTATTATTGGTTAAAGTATTATAACAATTTGTCATGCTCTCTTTGCTAATAAAAGAATTTTAGGAGGAGTTCTGGCACAGGGCCCTCCCCAGTGACCCGGCTCTCTCAACACCATCTGGTCTCTTAAGGATATTGCACGTCTTTTTACCATCCTTGACTTAACGGAAACTAGATGACACATCATGTACCCAGTCCTTGATTTCTTGCAAGGCCCTGTCATGAACCTTGAGATTGGATTTTGCTAAGAGATGCCCCAACAGTATTGCCTCTTCTTTCGTGATACCTCTTAAGGGACCTATTCTCATGTTTGCACATTTTTCTCAGTTGTTTGCCTGTTTTGCAAACTGTGCATGTTTTGTGCAGTTCAGTGATGATTTTCCAAGTGGTTCCACAGCTGCAATTCACTTTGCCTTTTTGCACCCACAATCATGTGATGAGAGGACTGGGAGAGTGTGCCTCATCCTAAGTGATTTTAATATGCAGCTTTTATCTTTCTGTGCATTAAAAGTAGCATTTTATGCCGATAACCCTAATAGTCAGCTTTGGATGATTTCCAGACAGTTCCTGCTGATCTCACCGTGGTTGTGGCTGGTATTTGGACAACATTCTTTTGTTGGTAAATATATCAAGTTGTAGATATTTTGTGAAGCACAACTATATTTGGGCGAAAATATTGTTGACAAGAATATTGACTTTAAGGTAAGTAATATAAAATCAATGTATGTATAAAAAATTATAACAATTTAAAAATATAAAAAACTGGCAAGCCATAGCTCTAAAGTGTCCATAGTTATAGTCCGAACCACTATAAGCATTTGAAAGGCATGTATGCCCAATAAATAAAAGGAATGTCAATTTTGTTTTTGAGTTCCAAATTGAGGGGCAAATTTGCTTCCAGCACACGACGAGCAAAATGAGTCAAATATTTATGTGTCCTGGCTGGTAGATGCAACATTTTTGTGGCCTGCTTCTGCAGTAGATGGCCCATGTAGCAACTCACAAAGCACAGATGATGTTCCACGCTATCCGCAGCCAATGCTGGGGCAGCCTATGCACTGTCCAAAGCCTGGGTGTCAGTGGAGGAGCTAGTGTCCATACCAACAGGTGCAGTTACTACCTGCGGTGGCTCAAGGAATGCCGCCATCAACATTGGAATACGCTGGGGACACTGCAGAACATGGGTCGTAATCGGGTCCAGTAGAGCATTCGTGTCCGGTTGCACACATGATAGGAGTGTCAAACAAAGGTGTAATACGCATTCTTCTCCGCAAAACAGGCATCGGAGGACAGGTAAGATGCAGTCCATCCAGACTGGTCGAAACGACAAGAACCAAGATACACTTAGTTCTCTTAGGCAAGGCGTGCCTAGATGTTGTACCATGCGGTCATTGTATTTACACTCGAGGAGTGCTTTTTTCATCTCCTTGGTGACTGGGACCTTCATTGCGTAGTAGATAGAAGACAGTCAGGATAACTGCTATTAGAAACAGGATTAGCAGAAGTATTCCAAAGATGCTTCAGAATACGGAATGAATGAAGTTTGGTATAACTATAAGTACCGTCTGAAAGGTTTTTATAAGTCCAGAACCTATTGTCTTAAATAGGTGAACAATGCCACTTGTATCAGACATATTAAAGATACAATTTACCCTTCCTGCGAAATGGTAAGGGCAGTTACTATTAATATGTGCCTGTATATCTGCTGAAGACCTAGCAATCTGAAGGTCAAAAGTCTCTTCAGCGGAAGTTAAGGGCGCAGACTTCTGTAGAAGCATGGCTTTCATTCTACTTAGAGTATCAAACCGTATTAAAGAAACATTCAGTGAAGGCCATAACAGCGCCTCCCTGACTGTATGTATTGGTGGAAACAATACTTGCATACAACAAGGAACCCTGGAGCTCACGGTTACTAGATATGCAATGTCCAGGAGTATTCCACAGCAGCCTTGGCTGCTCAGCATCAAGTAACTCCCATTTAAAAGTAGCCTAAATGCTGGAGTAATCACTGCAGCTGGGGCACCCACAGATGACAGGACAAGTTTGCTATAGAACCATTACAAGCTCTGTGCAGCATTATACCCTGACATATGGGTGATCCATTTGAAAGTGTTCTCACAGCTTGCACCGCTAAGAAAAACTTCTCGATCCCCACTCCGGCATCGAAATCTGTATGGTAATTCCCACGATTCCTTAATGTATTCCTTACCCATTTTTTCATATCTGCCTGCCTGCATTTGTTCAAGGCAATACTGGAACTGAAATTTAGTGACCGGTAGAGTTAGGTGGCTGTGGATTAGACATTCCGTGGACGGTCATTCTGCCACTGTGAATGGTAACCTGTCCAGTTTTTCAATACGCAGCATTGTATATTTTGCTCCCCTTTGTGGCATTTCTATCTGTTTATCTGTTAGATTGTATTCCGAAAACAGAGACGTGCTGTTGATAAAACACCAAGGCACATAGCCTGCACGCAAAGATAGCAGCGTCCAGCTTAACAACATAATAGAGTGTAACTGAAATTGCCCGAGTTGTAATGTGGCTAAATCCTGTTCTAGTATGTCTATTGCAGAAGATACAATGTTGCCTTATGAATATTTCCTGGAGGTCAATGTTGTCAACCCATTGTCTATCACTGCTAGAGATTTCTCTAGATTTATACGGTCTATCTCCCGTAGTCTTTCTGGAGCCTCTTGTTGGGATATTTTCCATATCTCATTGTAGTCAGCGTAAATATCATCCACATAGGACAATGCCTCTTCATCTAATTTCTGAAGTAACTCAGTTATTCTGGCTGAAAACAACCCCAGGCTGTTCTTATACCCTTATGGGAGTCAATGATATTGCCGTTGTGACCCTAGCGCTGAGAATGCTGTTAAATACCTGCTTTCATGTGTTATACTTTGGCAAAAAAATCCATTTGTGATATCAAGTGTTGTTTTATATATTTTTTGCACAATGTTATTTATTAATGTGGAACTGTGTGCATTTTGGACTCCAAATGTCTTAGTGCAAGTGTTTAAATTTTTAGCTTCTTGCTTTATTGGATACTGCCTCTGTGCAGTTTGAGAATTTTTAAAGGAATTATGTGGTGGGTTGAATCTTCATCCCATCCTACAGGGTTTTTTTTATAATGCCAGAACCACTCCTGCGCATATGTGTTTTGTAAGTGCCTGGAAATATGATCTGAGTATGCTAGCATAATTACTGTTTCCCCTTTAGGGCAATCCATGACGAATGCTGGCGGCCAATCTTGTTCAGCTAACAAAATGTCATAGCCAAATGACAGGTTCTCCCAAAATAGATCTCTCACTGTTCTATCTTTGTCCCCCTCCATTTGGAGCGTTATTTCATATACTTTATGTGGGACGCTTACCCTAGTATCGGGTGTTTCCCCCATGATATAATCATTCAAGTCCGCTGTCACCAGAAATCCCATCAGGTTATGGCGAGCTATTGTGATTTCTGCAGCACTGTCTAGCATCGTCAGAGCCCATTCCCCGTTCAGTAGTAGAGTCCTCAGAATTCTGGACATGTCTGATCTTTTGACCAGCAACCTTTTTTAACTTTGGCTTCTGTTTTGGCTTTTCTTCTTTTTTAGTAGTGTAATCTTGAGCGCGCTGTTTGTCTCTGGACTTTGTACGCTCTTCTTGTCTGTCTGACCATCCTACTCTCGCTGAGTTTTTCGATGAACCCTGAAAGGAATGAGAGGAATGTGTATCAGTATCCTGATACCTGTCAGGTTTCTTAATATTATCCCTATTCCTAAGGTTGTACCTCTATTCCGTGGGCTCCTGTGGAGGAGATCTACCTCGGGGTTGAGATCTGTTTCCTATAAATGGTTGTTGTTTTTTATAATCCCACTTCTTTTTAGTCGAAGCAGGTGTATGCTTTGAAGTATCCTTTTCAGAACTGCCCATCAGTTGTGGTTTTAATGCTTTCCCACCCAAACTGTCTCTGCCTAATTCTGCATGCGCAGTTTATCAATAATTATTGGAAGTTCTTTGTCCTGTTCTAAAGGACTAAACACACTTAGGCGTTGGCAGATAGCCACTGAAGCTGCTTCCCCTTTAATATTAGCTAGTATTATGGCTGATACCTGGGCATATTTACCTAGTAACTTCATCCCTAAGTTCAAGGCAGGCTCTGCTCCGTACTCATTTTGTATTTGTCTCAATACATCTGGTACTACTGATAATGATGAGATACCGTGACTTCTGGTATAAGTGGCAGCAAAGACTGTACCCCACATGTTAAAATCCTCTAATTGTGGTGTTATCCCCTTGGGAAAGCAGATTGTTAGCACTCTGTGTTTTTCATACAGGAATACTGCCTCGAGCTGTGTTATTTTCTGAGCTACTCAGAATGCCATTTGTTAACGTTTAGAGGGCATTTTACCCATCACTGCGAGTAATGTTTGACGTGTGATTTTACTTGCTGCACCCTGTGATTGAGTTCTATTTGTTGCAACTATTGTTGGTTGGACTGTAAGTGTCCTCATGACAAATTGCGTCAAGTTTCAATAGATTTTAATTAAATCTTTGTGTTGTATGAGTAAGTCTCCTGGTGGCATTGTGTCAATATCAGGATGTGGTGTGTAGGTCGCTAATACCAGCCATGTTGCCCCTTCTCCTTCAAGCAGGCCGAGTCTTACTCTTCTTCTAGTTTGGGGTAGGGTGCTTTTAAACCAGTATAAGTGTTCCTGGTATGTGAGTGGACCTTCAATGTCCTCGAACGGACAATACTCCACTGGTGCATCTCCTTCTGTGTAAGAGTGAAATGTTTTTGTTGTTGCATTTACTGCTGCTGGGAATGTAACCCACAAATAAAATACCTCTGTTTCATCTGTGTGCCTCAATCATGAAAACTGAGCCACCACTAGATAATAAACCATTTTCTAGCAGTCTCAGGGTGACTGTATTTCTAGAATCTGGAGGAATTTGTATTGTATCTGTATCTTCCTCGTCTGTGAAGGGCAGTTTTTGTTGTAGTGGGTCTAAGACCAAATTAGTCATTGATTTTAGAACATTAAATAACTTTTCAGGGAACCACGATAAGAACTTTTTATGCACATTTTATAGGAACCCTGTGTCCTTCAAGCTCGATATACCAACAGTTAATAAATTGGATTTTTCGCCTACTCAGCTGTGGCGGAGTTTGTGCCCACCCACTCCAGATGTCTCTGGTGTTTTGTGAGTAGGGGGCTCCGAGATTAGCACAACTGAACTACTCAGATTCTACTGTCAAATAAGTACCCAACCAACATTGGGTGCCATGTCATGTAGTTCCTATATACCCTATAAAGGATCTGCGCATTTGGATAACCTAAACTGTGGGACTGGTGGCGGACTGATTCCGTGCACCCCCACTGGATACGTTAGCCTGTCTGTATCAGCTAGCTCACAGTGCCACTATAATCTCCTCTTACCAAGGAGAGAATATATTCTGGCAACCTCAAAACATGACAACCCTGATCCCCCAGGATCTTGGAAACAAGATACTACTTTTTGCTCAGTCACTCATGCTCACTTAGTTTGTCTGAGAGATACACAGCATAACAAGTCTGGGCATTTCAATAATGTTTTTTTGAACAGTTGTTATTCTAGTGTAAAATAGATGAGCTGCAACAACCATTAGACTGTAGTGGAGATATATGATTAGCAATACTGCAAAAGTAAAAGGATGGTATAGTTCTACCATCTTGCATAAATCATAAATAGATATACATACATAAAACAGATGATAAAAAGTGCATACTCCTACGATGCCTCTCTAACTAGTTGTAGCAAAATGTACCTAGCATCTTTGTAGGTGTTTTGCCAAGAATCCCTCTAGGACCTAGTCAACTCCACTACCTGAGAATGAGAGAATATGGGGCCCCGTCCTGGTCTCAAGTTGGATAGGCCGCGAAGGAAGGTAGACCATATACAGAGATATTGTACAGGAGATGTTCATCCTGCTGTCAGTCCTGCTGTGCTTCCAAGAAGCCTCATGCATAATTTATGAGTTTCGAACTAGGGAAAAACCCACAGTCTGAATGCAGTGTCGTATCTAGGTAAAAGGTCAGTCCCATGAACAGTTATATATGTAATATAGGGAAGGATATAGGTAAAAGGTTGCAATGTTACCTGCGCCTATATAGGGTACCTATATGGAATATAACAGATATGATTGTGAAAATATAGTTTGGTATTTTTTTTGCAAAAACTATTTATAAATATTTTATATTTAAATATTTATATTTGTTGGTATTTAATGTAGATGTTAAAATATTTCATTTTTTCGAAGTGAACTACTCTCTCTCTCTACTATTGCATAGACTGGAGTGAGAATAATAAATGTTACCCTCTGCAATCTAATGCTTTCTCTACCTTTGCACAGTCTGGAGTGAGAATAGTAAATTGTCCAACCTTTCCCTACTGTTGCACAGACTGGTGGGAATAGTAAATTTTACCCCTCCTGAGTCCAACCGTTTCCCAACTGTTGCACAGAGTGGAGTGGTAATAATGCATTTTACCCCTCTGCAATCCTACGCTTTCCCTACTGTTGCATCGACTGGAGTGGGAATAGTAATTTGTACCCCTCCGGAAACCTACACGTCCCTACTGTTACACAGACTGGAGTGAGAATAGTAAATATCACCCTTTCTGAGTCCAACGCTTTCCTATAGTTGTAGAGGATGTAGAGGGTGGAGTTTATATTATTTTTACTTAGTAATGTTAGTAATATGTAATTAATATTAGTAAAATATGACAGCACTGAGCTCCTGAGGCGAAAAGCCGGAAGTGCCAATTTGTTTTAACTTGTATTTTAAATATTGCATTTGAGAGTCACTGTATTCCTGTGTCACTACCTACCTACTTCGCCTCCTCACTCATGGTCACGCAGCTGATTTAGCGCTGGCGCGGCCCCTCTAAACAAACTTCTCTGACGCCATCGCGGCGTGCCCAGAGGCCACGCCCCCTTTGCCGAGGCCACGCCCCCCGGCCGCCGCCCTTCATTTAAGACGCTGATTGCAAGCGCCCAAGACCTGACAGCACTGAGCTCCTGAGGCGAAAAGCCGGGAGTGCCAATTTGTTTTAACTTGTATTTTAAATATTGCATTTGAGAGTCACTGTATTCCTGTGTCACTACCTACCTACTTTGCCTCCTCACTCCTGGTCACGCAGCCGATTTAGCGCTGGCGCGGCCCCTCTAAACAAACTTCTCTGCCGCCATCGCGGCGTGCCCGGAGGCCATGCCCCCTTTTGCCGAGGCCACGCCCCCTGCCGCCGCCCTTCATTTAAGACGCTGATTGCAAGCGCCCAAGACCTGACAGCACTGAGCTCCTGAGGCGAAAAGCCGGGAGTGCCAATTTGTTTTAACTTGTATTTTAAATATTGCATTTGAGAGTCACTGTATTCCTGTGTCACTACCTACCTACTTCGCCTCCTCACTCCTGGTCATGCAGCCGATTTAGCGCTGGCGCGGCCCCTCTAAACAAACTTCTCTGCCGCCATCGCGGCGTGCCCGGAGGCCACGCCCCCTTTTGCCGAGGCCACGCCCCCCGGCCGCCCTATCTATCCATAAAACATGTGCATTTTCCGGAAGCGCAGCGGACGAGCGCAGCGGGCGCGACGTTTGCGCGCCAAAGGCGCGCCAAGGGTAAGCCCGTCTGCGCCCGTCCGCAGCCGACCGGGCCTAGGGGCAACCCATCATGCCCAAACTATTCAATATTCACCGGCACAGCTTCACTATCTCCAGGGACCATGGCCCTTAGAGGACTCTGTGACTTTGCACATTGGTAAATTGGGTTTGACGGCTCCGTGCCCTCTCCCCTCTTTCCCGCTCATGTCCTCCCCCCCCTCCCCTCTGATCCTCCTTCCGCCCACCTTGCGCCCCCTGTACCCACTACCCTTTCCGTTTATTACCTCAACACCAGGTCAGCAGTCAAGCACTGCCATGAACTTTTTGTGTTATTAGACCTGCACAAACCAGACCTACTATTTCTCACTGAGACGTGGTTCGCTGACCACTCCCTCCCCTCTTTGTTAGCTACCCTTCCCGTCACATACTACGCTCTGCGCACCGACCGTCCTTCCGGCAAATCAGGAGGCGGCGTCGCACTGATTGCTCGTAGAGAGTTCTCTTTTCAGTCCTTAACCTTTTCCTCCATTGGCTCAGCCGACTTTTTAGTTGTGCGCTCAGCGTCTTTTGGAGTCCCACTTACCTGCCTGCTCATGTACCGTCCCCCCCAGCCCTCTCAACTCTTTCTCCCCGGGTTCCAAGATCTAGTGGTCACCCTTGCGGTCAACAACTCCTCCATATTGGTGTTAGGAGACTTTAACTTCTGGCCCTCCGACCCTGCAGAATGCCCTACTTCCAAAGAATTCTCAGAAACCCTTCGTTCCCTCAACTTCGACTCCCACGTTCACTCTCCCACTCATAATCAGGGTCATATCCTTGATCAGATTTGGTCCCTCAACTGCCCGATAGCCTCCCTGTCTATCTCCCCTTGCACCTGGTCTGATCACTTTCTGATATCCTTCTCCCTACACCTTAACCCAGTCACTAAGCCTCTCCTTCCCAGAAACACCTGGGCGCCCTCTTGGAGCAAGGTTGATGTGGCTGCTCTATCTGTCACACTCTCCGCATCTAGCCTGGACCTAGACGGACTGTCATCTTCCGCCCAAGCCGACTCTATAAATTCCTGGCTCCTATCGGCTTGCAACTCTGTCGCTCCCCTCAGGCGGGTGTCTTCCAGACGTCCGAATGACGCTAATCGCTGGTTTAATGAAGAACTCAAAACCCTAAAACTCTCAGTACGTCATGCTGAGCGGGCCTGGAGGCGTGACTACTCCCCAAACCTTAAAACCCAGTACTCCGTTCTCCTATCCCAGTATAAAAAAGCAATTCTGGCCACTAAGACCGCCTTTTTCTCCTCAAAAATTTTAGCCGCTGAAAATCAGCCCAGGGAAATCTTTTCTATAGTACACAATCTGGCCTACTCTGACAGAACCACCCTCAAACCTTCTCCTTCCCAGGATCTTTGCGACTCCCTTAATACCTACTTTCTAGATAAAATCTCTAATATCAAAGCAAACATCCCTCCTCCCCCCTACTTTTGTCGACCCCCAGTGTCCGTTAGGCGAGGCTCACCTCGTATCCCTCCCCCCTTTGACAGAGGAGGCCTTTCTTACCCTCCTCTCGACGGTCAAATCAGGCTCACTCCTGGATCCCTGTCCCCCTCACATCCTCAGACATATCTACTCCACCTGTGTGCAGCCCCCTCTCAAACTTCTCAACAGCTCACTGTCTCAGGGCATTGTTATCCAACCCCTAAAAACAGCCACCATCTTGCCCATCCTCAAGAAACCTGGAGCGGACCCCACCGCCCTTGTCAACTACCGCCCTATTTCATTATTGCCCTTCCTAGGGAAGGTACTAGAGCGCCATGTCACCCGTACGCTTAGCACCTTTGTGGAGGAGAGCGGGGTTTTAGCCCCCCGGCAGGTGGGGTTCCGCCCGCACACTCCACGGAGTCAGTGGTGCTATCGGTCCTTGACAACCTCAGAGAGGGTATGGACACCAACCATCCCCAGGCCCTGGTCCTCCTCGACCTCTCCGCCGCCTTTGACACGGTTGATCATTCCATCTTACTTTCTCGTGTCAGGGCGGCGGGGATCGGAGGTTCGGCCCTGGTCTGGCTGTCCTCCTTCCTGAGGGACCGCATCCAGGCAGTACGCCTGGGCGACTTCTCGGCGGACTTCCGGAAAGTCCCATGCGGGGTCCCACAGGGTTCCTCCCTTTCTCCCCTTTTATTTAATTTGTACATCGCCCCTCTTATTTTCGCCCTCCACCAAATGGAAGTCACCGTTCTTAACTATGCGGATGACCTGCAGCTTATTTTCACCCTGTCCCCATCCCCAGAGTCCATGGTGAATTTTCAGTCCACCATGATCTTCATCCGGGACTGGACGAATTACAACCACCTAAAGTTAAATCCAGATAAGACCGAGTTGATTCTGACAGGTGGTTGCTCCAGTCCCTGGACCTCTCTCTTCTGGCCCCCCTCACTAGGTCCCCCTCCATCCCCTTCCTCCTCCGTAAAAACGTTAGGGATCAAACTGAATAACCAACTCACCCTGCACTCCCAGGTCAGTTCGGTGGTGTCCTCTTCTTTCCTTTCACTTCGCACCATCCGCAGAGTTTCCCATTTTTTTTCGTTCTCTGCCCTTAAACTCATTGTCCTAGCGATGGTGGTCTCCCGCTTGGACTATGGAAATGCTCTATATTGCGGTATGCCCGCCTATAGCATGCGACGTTTACAGCTGGTTCAAAACCAGGCGGCCCGCCTGGTCTTCAACTTGGCCAAATTCCATCACGCTACGCCTCTCCTAAAGTCCCTACACTGGCTTCCTATTCGAGAACGAGTCCAGTTCAAGATGGGATGTATCACCTTTCAAGCCCAGGCTGGCACAGCTCCCGCCTTTATCTCTGCGGAAATCAAGGCATATGCCCCCGCCAGGGAACTTCGCTCATCTTCCCAACACCTGTTGGCAGTCCCACGCTTCAGACATAAAAAGTGGGGGGGCACAAAATTCTCCACACTTGCCCCCGCCTTTTGGAATTCTCTGCCTGCCCACCTCAGATCTTCCACTCAATACTCCCACTTCCGAAAGGCCCTAGAAACCTTTCTTTCTTCACAAGCCTTCCCTTCATAATCCACCCCTCCTCATCTTCCCCGACTTCTCTACCCTCTAGGGCTCAGTACCTCATAGCGCCATGTAACCGCCAGGTGTACGCGCGCTCAATAAATGTTTTAAACTCAAACTCAAACTCAAAATGTCATTATTTATATTGTTTACTTTTGTATGTGTAGTGAAATTGGTCTCTTTTAAAAAAACAATACTGTTAATTTGTTACAGTTTTTCATTTATTGTGCATATAATAATGATATTAATCTTAATTCAGCAGTAATCACAGCCATAAAAGCAACAGGGATCAAAAACAGCAGCAAATTCATTTAAGACAATATATAACAATATGTACAAAATTGCTAAAGTCCTTATATCAATTAGTCACATCTAGAAAATCTCGATCTTAGTGCAGCTCAGGAAGTTCATTACAATGAAAAGTGTGCGAACATTAGGCAGAAGTTTCAAATACAATTGGGCTATACGAGCATGCCTAAATGACAATTCTTTTCAAAACGGTTTAAAAAACAATCGCCTAGGACTGTGTATATGTATATATATATATATATATAGATATATATATATATATATATATCTATATATATATATATAGATATATATATATATCTATATATATATATATATAGGTGTGTGTGTCATATTTTTTACAGAAAATGTGTAAGTTAAATTATAAATTACAAATATTATTTTAATAATAGTTTTAATTTATACGGGCCCGATTGACAAAGGCAATCTGAGACAAAAGTCTAACTTTACAACTTTTGGTATTCACAGAAATCTTTTACGATTCGTATCTTTATGTCCGTAGTCAGGCCGTACTGATGCAAAGGAGCAAACTTTTCAGGGATATGATGTGGTCTCTGACCACACCCTTTTCCCTTCCCAAACTGTTTTTCATGACCTCCTCTACCATTTATCACATGGTCCAAATTTTCCTTTTTGTAAAAATTGCATTCCAGACCATTGATTACATTTCATCAGGACCGAGCTGGAGGGTACGGCCCGAGTCGGAGGGTACGGCCCGAGTCAGAGAGTTTGGCCCGGGTGCGGAGAGTACAGCCCGGGTACGAAGATTCTGGCCCGAATGCTGACATAAAGTTACGACTTGTAAAGGACCTCTGTGAATATCAAAGTCGTAAATGACTACTGTGATTACAAAAAGTCGTAGAGTAGGACTTTTGTTTCAGATTACCTTTGTGAATCAGCCCCTACATGTTCAAGTAATGATACACACATAGATACACATGAGTTTTTTTCTTCAATAATCATAACATAAATAAATGTATATTTTACTTATTTAAATATATTAATTCCAATTATATTACTGGTAAATATTAATATATTTAATGTTTATTATGTTTAACTATTTATGAGGTAGAAAAACATATTTTGTGTCTTTGATACTCGTATATAATAATATTCTGTTTCTGATATTTTTGTTATATACGTTTTAAGTATAAGATAACAATATTTTTATGTTTGACATTTTTGACACAATATTTATATACCACAATATATGTGGTTTCGATATTTTGTCAGTGAACCGTTATGACTACTGCGTACCACTGAATATTGTCCCTGAGAGATGTCGGGTCCAATGAGGAACTCAGCACCGACATGGTCAGAAAGTCCTCAGCTTCTTGTCTCTGATTGATAAGAGTGCCACCTATCCCCTGTCAAAGCCAACTCACTCAGCCATTTTTACCACCCACTCCACAACGATCAAATGTTTTGTGCAATCACTCTTTTCTGCCAGATGCCCTCTACAAGAAATAAAATACTGCTCTGCCTAGGCAAAGCATTTATTTATATAATGAATCACAATATCTCGGACCTCCCTGTTGGTATGTAGAAACCTCCTGAAACGTTCATAAATTGGCTGGGGACATACCAACCTTCAGTGCATTCACTTGAAAACAAAAAAGATTTTGCAATATTGAGAGACAATTGTAAACGCTTCAATAAAAATGTGGGTTTCGGAGCAAATGAAGATACATGAGAGAGCAGAGTGGTGTGCCTCCGCTATTGCCAGTTAATGCTATGCACCTAATCCAGTGCCTGCGGCCTAAAGACTGCAAACAGAGAATCACAAAGAGGCCTGAAGACAGAAATATGCAGACAACGCTTAAGCTGAGACCTATTAATATTTATGAAATTATTCTTTGATATAGGTTCACACACATTATGGGATCTACAACATTCTAAGTGCCCGGTTAAAGGCTGCTCAAGGAGGGAAATGTCTAGGCTGTACAATAAAAACAAATAGTAAATAAAAGTGTCTAGTGCTTGATACAGTATCATGGTAATTATTCTGTATGTCCTTAATGTCGGGTGTTTCACAATTGATCAGTATAAATATTTAAGTCGTGCAGGGGCAACTCCTCCGTTATGGGAGGAGCCGCCTCCCCACTGCTGACAGCCAGCAGAGGCGAAAGTGAAAAATAAAATGATAATAAAACCATTTTTGAATATCATTTTATTTTTCAAAGATCCAGCCAAGTCTTAGGGCGGGGCGGGGCCATCGCTACAAGAGTCAGGAGCAGGAAGGAGGAGTGATGTTATCTTCCAAATTGCGCATGTCGGTTTGGCTGTCCACCTTAGCACCCACATACGCAATTAGCATTTCTCCAACCCGAGCTGTGTTGCCCAGCCAGGTGGAGAACTGACACAGGCTCCCAGGCCTTGTCTGAGTGCCAAACCAGGCTGCTCAGACAAATCCCAGTGCTTCTCTCATGCTGGGAATAGTATTCCCATCATGAGAGCAGCATCTGGATTGGCATCTGGGAGCCTGTGCAGTGTGCAACAATTCGTGGACGTTCGTAAGGCAAGGATCGCGACAGGAGCAGAGGAGCAAGGCAGCGTCCGGTAGTGGCAGGTAACTACTTTCAAATTATTTTTTGCAATATTTGGTCCATGTTTTCTTTTTTTTAAATGTTTTGCATGCTGCCCCACAACTTGGAATTGAGAGCAGCTGCCGCTGAAGTCATGACGTACATTTATTGTTTCTTGTTCCCCAATACTATATTTACAATTTTCAAATAAAGCCATTCATTGTATGAACCTACCTATGATCATCACTTTTAATGATTTGAGCAATTGCAAACTGTTCTTTTCAATGCATGTGAGCAATTATGATTGATGCACATTATGTGCACATATATGTATGGTATCCAAACATATTGCAAACGTATTTCTGTTTTCCTAGCCCTAGGAGTGCCTGTTATTTGCATTTAATTTAATATGCATGTAAATGGTTCCGAAAATCCTGAATTTTTCTTTTATATTACATTGTGCATTTCTGTATGTACCTCTCAGAATGCCTCCAACAAAAAAGGTGTTTTTGTGAAAATCAGTTTTATTGATTTTGGGCTTGCATGACATAAAATGCTTACAAGTCCACTTTCAACTGATCAGTACATTACGTGATTATTATTGTTGCCTTAAATAAAACAATAAACTAAACAATGTTTGATCAAGAGAGTGCCTCTGTATATCCTAGCACCAGAGGGAAAGCCTTCAGATAGTATAGATCTTGATATAAAGTGAGCTCTGCCATCTTGGGCTACTCAGTGTCTGAAATATGCTTTACTAACTCATAGACTAGTAATGGTGATGTGCATTATCCATAGTCATGGTTAGGCAGTAGTTGATTTTACTGAATGCAGACATGTTGGAAACGGCCCTCTCTGCAGGGTCACCCCAAACAATTTGCCTTCCTCCTCCACTTTTTGCAGAATTCATTTTTGTTGGCTTTAGCACTTTGCCACCGTTAACTAGTGCTAAAGTGTTTGTGCTCTATCCTTGAAACATGGTGGAATTGGCTTATACCCCATTAGCACAATGTATTTACTTATAAGTCCCTAATAAAGTGCACTACATGTGCCTAGGGCCTTTACATTAAATGCTAGTTGTGAGCTTTCAGCACTGATTGTACCACCCGCTTAAGTAGCCCTTTAAACATGTTTCAGGCCTGCTATTGCAGAGCCTGGGTGTGCAGTTTCAAACTTCCATGTCGACCTGGCAAGGTGAACCTCTTGCTAGGAACCTTCCTTTTTTATACATTTAAGTCATCCCTAGGTTAGGCCCAGGACAGCCCAGAGGGCAGGGTGAAATGTATTTAAAAAGCAGGGTATACACATTTAATTTTGACATGCCATGGTGGAAAAAAACTCTTCCATTTGTTTTTCACTATTGAAAGGCTCATATTTCTCATAGTATAACATTAGGATTATCTTAAAACATTTTATAAGCACAATTCCAAATGGGAAGATATAACTGGTTCAGGTTTGGTGGCTCTGGACTCCTGATTTAAAATACTAACTTATGGTCCGATTTAAAATTACAGTTCTGAAAATGCCACTTTTGGTAAGGGGCATTTTGTTGCCTTAACCATATGGTACCTGCAGACTGCCTCTGATTGCATGTCTGGGTTGGATGACAGCTGGGCTTTGTGTATTCTCCCTGGACAGCCACACACAATGTGAACTGATTTGCCATCCTGTCAGGATGGGAGGGAGGGGTTGGGTACAGTCCGGCTTACACCTGAGTAGTAGGGCTGGGTATTCACAGAGTTCCACTCTGCCCTAGAAATGAGTACGAAGGCACACAGTGCAGCAAAGCATGCCCCACCAGCGCACTGCTGTTGTGTATGCACTCAGGTCCTTGCAGCCTCCATTCCTGGCATTAATGGGGGGGATCAGTTTAGACCTGAGAGTCAACAGATGCTGCACCTAGAGACTCTTCCCTACCCCCCACTGGCACTACCCGATCCCCCATGGAACCCCCCTTTACCAGTCATGCTTTTTGCTGCTGGGCCTGCCATTGCAAGAGCATGACTGCCTCCAGTAGGGTCTCCCTCCAGTTCACGCTCATGTCTGGGCTGCTAGCTTGGCCTGAGCTGCAGTCATCGGCTTCCTCCTCCTCGTAGCCCGTCAGCCTAAGCCCAATGCAAAGCAGGGTGACAAGATAGGAGGAGTAAAGGAGAGGCAGAGAGGGGCAAAGCCCAGGCAGGAGTAAGGGGGGTGTGCTGGGCTACAGTGGAGGGAGTGGAGACTGGATAAGAATGGGTGCCAAGTTCACATTCCTGTTTATTCTGTTATGGGTATGGGACGTTGAGGAAAGAGCTCCTGCAGATCGTTCAGCAAGTTTTGCAAATGGCACACATTTTAATATGATTGGCTGATATCTGGTGATGACCCACCTTGTGTTAAATGTTTTTATTGGTAGTGGGCTCCTTCGTCCATGCCCCGGTGTAGTGAATTGTGTTTCACAATATCAGCGGGTTCACCTCCACTAATTGATGGCCATAGACATGCCCCTACCATTATGACATGGTAACTATTTTATTGTATGTTCAAATCCAGTGCTGTTGTTTTTATGAAGAGTAGAATAACCGATATCTGGCCAAACGCTCCTAGCAATCATGAAGATAAGGGCGGATTCACTGATAACCGCTTACGAGAAATACAACTTTTGTATAAAGCCCCTTCTGTTTCCAGATGCCACCCCACACTTCATTGTGCACCCTCTTTAATCGGTGGCAGCACTGGAGGTGCATGGGCCTCTGCACCAGTCAATTTACAGTAACAGAGCTTCTGTGCCAAGCAGCAGGTGAAACCTAGTGATAAGAGATGGAAGTGGCACATGTGAAAGCTGGATGCAGCCTGATAGAACTATGCATGTAATAATAATAATAAATCTTTACTCGGTTTTTAGCAGTGCAAAACCATAAAAGTTGTCGCAACATACAAAATACGAGTATTTATATAAAAACAGTTATTACACACATTAAAAAATATGACCAGGTTCCGTGCAAAATTAAGTAAAAAATAAGACGATAGTGACCTTCTGAGTTTCTTTTTCTCTTTTTCAAAGGTTATTCCTATGTCTCAGAATGCACTTTAAAAAATTGAGTACGTGGTAACAAGTACGTTCAGACTCCAACATCTGTAGTGCTAACATGGCTGGGCGACACTGTCTATAGCCCCAATTTTTTAGTAAAGGGATTAGCCAGATTTTTCTATGGGTGTAAAAAAATTTGCAGAACAAAATTGTATGAATGGTTGACTGTTGAGACAAATCATCACATGGACAGGGGGCCAAGTTTGAGTCCCAATTATTTTTTTCTGGAAAAGTCACAAGTCTATAAAAAAGATTCAGTCTGAACCTTGTTAGGAGCATCTTATCGTATGTTGTAAGTTCTAGAGTCAGATAAAGCTGGATTTTCGGGCTATGCTGTATCATATTCGCATGGGTCACAGATTTTTTGTTTGACAGCAGAGTCAGTCTCAAGGACTCTAGATGGCTCAGCGCAGTTTGTTTCAGGTCCTTCTTAGATATTTCATTTAGTTTTTCTGGGGTGAAATAATACTTTTGTAGTCCCAGGTCCGAAAAGAAGTGTCTGATATAGGAGAGCCATGCTATTTTATGTACATGATCCAATTCCATGGAGTCCTTTAAGATGTTTTTGGTCAGCAGGTTTTTGTCTGACAACCAGAAACGCCTCCAAAGTAAAAGTGGCTGGATTTTTATTAAGTCTTCAATATATGGGATTCCCAACTCCATATGAGAGGCATAGATGGAAGAGCCTTTTGGCGTGGACAAGAGGAATCTCATGAAAATATTTTCCTCTTTTTGCAATGAACCAGTGGCTGTGTGTCCCCAAATCCCTGCCCCGTAGAGAGCGATGGCCTGGCATTTTGCAGCATAAATCTTTAACAATTCTACTGATGGTCTATTTCCAAGTCTTTTTGAAAAGTTCATCAGTGCTAGAATTGCTCTTTTAAACAAATGTCTCCTGGCCTCAACAGCAGCCTTCCAATTTAGGCTTTCATCAATCATGATGCCCAAGTAAGGGTACTGTGAGGTCTTTTCAATTTTTTGGTCTTTTAAATAGATAGTCTTTGTGGCTTTTCGTTGACCACCCGCTACCATGACAAATGTTTTTTTACATTAATGTGTAAATCCAAGGCACCCATGAAATCAGCGTACTTAGATAAAGATTTCTGGAGCTCGATAGGAGTTCGTGCTAAAATAACTGCGTCATCCGCATAGAGCAGTGCGGGGATCAGGCGGTGTTTCAGTCTGGGCAGGTCCTGCCCCCCCCTCAGCATAGTCTCCTCCAGTCCGTTGGTATACAGAGAGAAGAGGAAGGGGGCTAGGACACATCCCTGCCTTACTCCTCTCTCTACCCTAAATGGTGCAGTTAGCTCTCCTTTTGTTCCATATCTCACTCTTGCGGAGGCTTCGCCGTATAGCTCCCTTAGGAAATCCAGAAGGGGAAGATCGACCCCTAATGAACCTAGCAGAGTCCAGAGCTTCGCATGCGACACGCAATCAAACGCGGAGGACAAATCCACGTAGACCATGTAAATTGTCCCTGGCTTTGCGTGAATGTATTTCGAAACTAACATGCTTAAGTTAAGGGCCTGTTCCACTGTTCCAAAGCCTTCCCTAAATCCAAACTGGAGGTCCGAGAGGATGTTTTTGTCTTTTGCCCATTGCTGAAGTTTTTCCAAGACGACTCTGCCGACTACTTTGCCCAGAGAGTCTAGCAGCGAGATAGGTCGATAACACTTCGTATCTTGTCGATCCGCCTTTTTAAAGATGGGGACCATGATAGAGCTTGACCATGACTCCAACAGTCCAAGTTTCGCTGCTGCTATACAGACTCTTGTGAGTATTGGTGACCAGAGATCAGGGAGATGTTTAAATAAGTCCACTGGGACCCCGTCAGGGCCAGGTGCTTTACCGCTCTTACTCATCAGTAGGGCCATTTCGACGTCTTGTAGTTCAAAGTCTATCGATATTGGGAATACTACCGGGGGAAGATTGAAATGGCGTTCTTCTGTTAGCGATGTTAGTTAAAAGATTTTTGAGAAGTAGTTCACCCAAGTTTCCTCATCGATGGCGACGTCGACCTGAGGAGTGTTAGAGTCCGATAGCAAGGGAGACTTAACTATTCGCCAAAAAGACTGACTATCTTTCATGAGTGCGCTTTTATGCAGAGCGTTCCACAAAGACAGTTTCAGCTCTTTTTTCCTTGTCTTTCTGGCGTTGTTGTACTCTCGACGGAGGTATTGGATCTCTAGATGGTCTCTGTTTGATTTTCCAAGTGCCTTTCTTAAGTTGGTCTGTGCCTTAGTACAGTCGTGGTTAAACCAACCTGTAGTGCTTGGATTGTTTAGTTTGGGTGTTCTGGTCAACAGTGTTTTTATTTGGTCTAATATCATCTTGAAATTTTCCAGGATTAACTTGGCATCTGCTTGGGAATCCAGGCATATCATTATATTGTTATAAGCAGACTTTATTAATGTATTAGTGAGCTTATTAGGATCCACTTTTTCCCACTTTATAGTGTATCCATTTTTTTTGCCCAGTTCGAACCTATTCTGTGATAGAGTATTTGCTATTGTTGCCATAAAAGATCTTGGTTGGTTCAGCTGTAAATTTAACCTTAGAGCAGAGTGGTCGCTTAGGATGTTATCCAGAATTTCAAAATTCCTGCTTTGATTCTTTAGACCTTCTGTAGTGATTATGTCAACTGTGGTCTCGTGCCCCCTTCCTCGATAAGTAGGTTCTAGTTGATTCTTTGCTGATCGAATTGGGTTTATTATTTGCAGTTCCAAATCTGAGAGGATCTTGTTCATAGCCATCCCCATTCGTGAATGGAGGAAGTGCACTAGAGGGTTGTCGTATTCATCCACCATTCCGCAGGTCTGGTTGTTCGTCAAAGGGCAGGGGTGTAAGTTGAAATCCCCTCCCCATAATATATGGACGTTGCCCTTACTCTCATACAGGTGTCTATGATGGGTGATTTTTTCTTGAATTATAGAGAGGATGTTTGAGAAATTTTCATCCTCTAAATTATTATATAAGTTTATTAATATAATAATTTGTTTTTTACCTATTACAAGTGTGAACAATTGGAAGTTTAAAGAAGAATCTGCCTCTACAACTTTCAAGTCAGTTATTGTGTTGGCTGTATAGGTTACCAGTCCCCCGCTAGGTCTGCCTGCACTGCTTGGAAGGGCGGGGGAAAAATATGTCTTATATCCTACAAGATGCAGGGGCATCGTAGCCCATGTCTCCTGTAGACATATAATTTTACCTTCCTCCAAAAATCGGGCCGCAGAGCCGTCTTCTATTTTTGGTCGGAGGCCTGCAATGTTCCAGAAAATCACCGGAAGCTGTAAAGTTTCCTTATCTGGATCTGCCGTTTTGGTTTCTGGTGAATCTATAGGGTCTTCGGATAGGACCGAACTGGCCTGTAGGGGCTTCGGAGTTTCAGCTCGTGGTCAACTATGCATGTAGTTCATTTCCGAAACAACAAGGCAAGTACAAAAAATCTACTACGCGGCCATTTTTCAGGCCAAAAAACAATACTTTACAGCCCTTATTGAGCAGGCCCGTAACAACTCCAAGGAGATTTTTCATATTGTTCAGAGTTTTACGTCCCCTGCGGCCCTAACTTGTGGTCTTCCGGCCACTGAGGGTTGGTCTAATATTTTATCTAATTTTTTCTCAGATAAAATACGTTTGATTCAGGAGACTTTCACTTCCAGCCCTAGCCCTCCTCATGCCTCGATGCCCACTGCTCCACCACAGGGTGTCTCGAAACAAGTGCTGTCAGCTTCTGCCCCTTATGGATCTGGACTGCTCTTTTAAGATCCTCAAGGGTCTGAAGTCTGGCTCTCCCCCTGATCCCTGTTCGGCGCGATTGTTGGCAGCAGTAGCGTAGACCATTAACCCTGAGGTTAATGCTATTATCACCGCTTCCCTTGGTGAGGCCTGGGTTCCGCAGGAGTGGAAACAGGCCAAAATTCTCCCACTCCTGAAGAAGCCTACTCTCGACCCTCTGATTCCAGGGAACTATCGCCCTATTTCCCTCCTCCCTAGCTTAGCAAAAGTCTGCGAGAAGGTAGTGACCAGACAGCTGACTGAGTTTGTTGACTAATCCAATGCTCTGCATCCGGCGCAGTCTGGGTTTTGCGCCTCTTACAGCACGGAGGAAGCGCTGGTGAAGATTTCTGAGGCCATCCGTGACTGCCTGGATGCTGGGGGTAGAGCAGCTTTGGTTATGCTCGACCTGTCGGCGGCATTCGACACGGTCCCGCATTCCAAGCTGCTCACCCGTCTCACTGAGATTGGTGTCTCCGGCTTGGCCTTGAGCTGGTAGAGGTCCTTCCTGGAAGGGCGGGCTCAGGAGGTTTGGCTGCCACTAACTGCTTCAGCTTCGCAGGCGGTCACTAAAGGTGTTCCTCAGGGGTCTTCCCTTAGCCCCCCTTTTTTTTATTACCTATGTTACTCCTTTGGTCTTTTTGGCCGAGGAGTTGGGGGCTAAGGTGATAGCTTACGTTGACGATACCCAGCTCCTCTACACGCGGGAGAGGGATGCAGACTCAGTACTGCCTGTACAGAAGTTTTTGTCTACGGTATGCGGGTGGCTCGCTATGGCACAACTCAAATGTAACAAAGACAAATCTGAGATCCTACTCTACGGCAATTTTTCCCCTGATTTCAGAAATATGATTTGGCCTCCTGGATATCCCTGTCCAGCCTCCAAGGGGGAATCCACAAAAAATCTAGGAGTGTGGTTTGAGAATAACCTCTCTTTTTCTGGGCAGGTGAAGAAGATTTCAGGCAGTTGTTTTGGTCTCCTTAAAACATTAAGGAGATTTCTTCCTCCTTTAAAATTAACAAAGCCCGTTGGGGTGGCCGCTCTTTCAGGCTTTTGTCTTGTCGCGTTTGGATTACGCTAATGCCCTGTATATCGGCATCCCTGGGTATTTTTTTAATAGACTTCAGGGGAACCAGAACGCAGCCGCTAGGCTGCTCTTGGGAATCGCTAGGAGGAGCAGTGTGCGTGCTCACCTTCATGCTCTGCATTGGCTGCTTGTGGTGGAGAGGGTGAAATTCAAATCGCTGGTGATTGCTCATCGTGCACTCTATGGGCATGGGCCCATTTATTTACAGAAGCGGTTCTCTTTTTATGTCCCGCTCAGACATCTTCAATCTTCCGCCCTCTGTTGGCAAGGGTTTCCTTGTTTCTCAAGCCACAAACTGGGTGGTTGCTCTCTTGCTGTCAAGGCCTCAGAGGCTTGGAATGCCCTCCCTTTCTTTTTGTGCAATACTCAAGACCTGTTAGCATTAAGAAACTGTTAAAAACGTATCTCTTTCCGTAATTGCTGGTCATTAGGCAGAAACTTCCCTTGGCTCTGCGCTCGGACACTCCTTGGAGTAGCTATTGCGTGCTATAAAATGATTTAACATAACATAACATAACAAGTAAACCAAAACAGAAACCATTTTGCAGGCGCACAACCAAAGTTGAATGTAGGCCGCTGAGGGTTACACACAGGAAATTAAGCAAGCTCTGCACTGGTAAACAGGCAGTTGTGCTCCAGTACGTAATGTGACTGATCACTTGAAAAATATAATTTTCAGATAGTGAACATGATGCTTATGCACTGACTGGTCATCCCATATGCCCTTTTGAGAACAGGGAGAATGTCAATTCAAAACTGTCCTGTGACCATTGTAAAACCTACTGACTGGGGGACTGCTGCCCGTTTGTCCGTCTGCCGGAAGGAAACATTGGCTGTCATAAAGATTGAATCTCGAAACCAATTCATACGTCTACAGATATCGACATTACTGCTCTGTCAACCAATACATCAGAGTCAGATGAGAAGCACCAGTGAGTGCCTTCGAAATTGAACCAATTCTGCTAAAGTTTCTACAGATTGGCCTTTTTGTCAAGAGGGTCATTGCTATATGCAGTTTCTTTTGTCCTAAAGATGGTCTGAGGGATTCACATCATTGAAGACCGAAACGGCGACTGTACTGTCCATTTCCTCAATAATTGATGTATTTCAAGTGACTGTTTTATTTATTAGGATATATGTCACTTTTTTTATTAAACCAGGAATGGATGTGTTCACTCATGAATTATAGGTCAAAGTGCATTGTACCTTTTTCATGTTTATGCATTGAATTAACTTCAGTTTTGATTGTACCCTGCCAAATATGATTTACATATGTAAATATATTTATATATTGACTATAAGATATTCCCATGTGAGTTTTGTTGTTTTGTTTTTCTGCGCATCTATTGCACAAGTTATCCCATTCACTTTATTGTTGGTTCAAGATTTGCGAACATTAAACTATTTAATAATTGTTTTAAATATAACTCATTAGAAATTATATTTCCTGAACAAAATCTTTTGTTGGCACACTTTACCTGATATCACTGGTAAACAGGCAATCGTGTTCCAGTATGTAATGTGGCTGATTACTTGAAATTATAATTTTCAGTTAGTGAATATAATGCTTATGCACTGACTGGTAATCCCATATGCCATTTTGAGAACAGTGTGAATGTCAATTCAAAACAGTCCTGTGACCATTGTAAAACTGGTCCATCACCAGTTCAGTGTGTGTGATGTGGTCCCAGGTGTACCTCAAGTTAAATTAAGGCAAAGACAGAGATGCGAAAAGTACCCCATCAGGGTCAACAAACTGGCTGTGGGAAACAGTGGAACTAGGGGTAGGTTGGTGGCAGTGCTGGTAAACTCTGCTATGCATAAAACAACTTTTTTACCAAACTTCGTGCACCAACTGGCGTGCAGAGTGGGGAAAACTTTGCACCACTAGGTTTAAGTACTGGACCTCAGACCCCACCACTTCGGTACACTTCTACACCTGTGGATGCTCTGTCAGGAAGAAGGACTGCTGTGCTACTGAAGGGCTACCACTCTGCTGGACTGCTGCTCTGGTAGAACTGCTGCCCTGCTGTTCTGACCTGCTGACCTCCGTGCCTGGGTGATTATAACTGGGTCTGCATCACTTGATCCCAAAAACCAGAGTGACTCCAAGGGCTACTTGGCTGGTCTCCTGCACATATAGACTTTCAACCAGGCTGCTTCTGCACATGGAATCTACCATCAGTGAGTCTGCCCTGCCAGCCAAGTGGTGCCAGTCTAGTCATGGACCCTTGGAAGTGGACCTAAGGTGTTTCTTCAACATAACCAACACACTGACTTCACAGCAGAGATCGGAACAGATGCTCACCACCTCTGCAAGGGTTGCCACCTAAGCATTGCAGTTGTTGCGCAAATTGGAACCTGCGCATCACAACCCCTGTGTAGATCAGAGTCAATGCATCACTGGTGTCACCTGGATCAGAACTGGCACATCGCCATTGCTGCGTGGGTCAGAGTTGATGCATTGCCTCACCTGCACGTCATATCTTTGCCGTCAACAAGATACCCAAAGTCGACACATTTCGAACAAAGATACTTTTGCTCAGGGGGTAAAGCTTAGTCCCCGTAGCTGGCCCATGCTCCATCACCGTTGGCATGAACTCTTGACTTTGACCCGGTCCAGTATGACAAATTGGATTCTTGTTGTTTTGGTCTTGCTTTGTTCATCAATTAAGCTCTATTGGTCTAACCTGGTGTGGAATCTTTTTGTGTGGTGTTTTCACTGTTAGAAGTGTTGCACAAATACTTTACACATTGCCTTAAAATTAAGCCTAGGTGCTCTGCCCGAATCTACCACAGGGTGAGCACAATTTGGGAATTGCTAGTGCCTTACCCTGCCTAGGATTGTGGTTACCAAGTGAGCAGGGTTAACAACCTGGTTAACCAGGAACCCTATATCTAACAAGCCAAAATATGTGTACTCAAATTGAAGGTCTGATATATGAGGGCCCGATTCACAGAACTAACTTAAGACAAAATACTAAACTTACTACCATTTTGGTATTCACAGAAGACACTTACTCATTTTGGTATTCACAGAAGACACTTACTCATTTCGGTATTCACAGAAGTTAGGAGTCCTAACTTTAGGACTCCTAAATGCCTTCTGTGAATACCGAAAGTCTTAAAATTAGGATTCTTCTCAATTTAGTACTAGTAAAGTTAGGACTCCTAACTTTAGGACTCCTAAACGCCTTCTGTGAATACCGAAAGTCTTAAAATTTGTATTTTTCTCAGTTTAGTAGTAGTAAAGTTGACAAAAATCCTAATTTTAAGACTTTCGGTATTCACAGAAGGCATTTAAGAGTCCTAAAGTTAGGAGTCCTAACTTTACTACTACTAAATTGAGAAAAATCCTAATTTTAAGACTTTCGGTATTCACAGAAGGCATTTAGGAGTCCTAAAGTTAGGACTCCTAGCTTTACTACTACTAAATTGAGAAAAATCCTAACTTTAAGACTTTCGGTATTCACAGAAGGCATTTAGGAGTCCTAAAGTTAGGACTACTAACTTCTGGGAATACCGAAAAGAGTAAGTGCCTTCTGTGAATACCAAAATGAGTAAGTAACCTTCTGTGAATAACAAAATGGTAGTAAGTTTAGGATTTTGTCTTAAGTTAGTTCTGTGAATCGGGCCCTGAGTCTTTAGAGTCTGTGGCAGTTTCCAACACTCCTATATTATGGTTACCTAAGAGGGTCTATCATTTGTTTTGGACTTAAGTGTTACAGCCATTGCACTACACACTGTGATATTTAGTCTACTCCTCGATCGTTGTTGCAATGTGCTGAGTGTTCAGAACTGCAGCCTGAGTGAATTTCCAAGACATGGCCAGCGGTTGCTTAGCAAGCAGCCATGCCAAGGGGACAAATGTGTTTTCTAGTTTAGCAGTCATCACTCTTTTATATAATCCCAGTATATGCACATTCATTGACTGTGAATAGGTTCCCCTAATCACTTTCTGTGCCATTTTATAAACCGACTCCCAATATTCTGAAAGGTCCGAACTTGCCCAGACAGTGGCATATTTTGTGTAATTTGTGAGGGGATATATATGCCCTGTCGAGTATTTTAAATTGGATCAGTTTGAATATTGTGTTCCGTGAGACTACTGTAAGGGATCTGATTATCATGGACCATTCTTTAGGTGTCAATTGCCTGTTCATGGCTTGTTCCCACAGTTCGCTCAGTAGAGAGATGACTGGTTTAGATTGGTGTGTGATATAATGATATAAAGTAGTGGCAGCTTTCTGGCTAGGCTGGGTGCTAGTAGATGTTAGTAAGCAAACAAGGGGGACAATGGAGGACAATTTTTACCGGGGTCCAATGTACGTGTCCAACAAGGAGTTATCAAAAGGTGTACAAAGTTCATCAAGGGGTGAGTTCACTGCGGGAAGGGAAAGAAAGAAGCCGCTCTCTCTAGGGAAGATAGCAATTTGCAGCAGGGAATCAAGTGAACCCTTAACGGAATAAAGGATGCCTCACACAATTAAAAAGCTGGACAACAGTAGCCATCCGACCTAATAACTGTATTGTGTCATCATTGGCCTCCTGCTCCAACGACAAGCTGGCGGTGCAATGCCTGCCGGGTAGCACGTAGTGCTACTCTTTTGGCGGAGTTCTTTTATTCCTGGCCAATGGGTGCATGCGTGTGAGGGACCTAGGGAGTGCAATTGTGAGCGTGAGTTTAAAATAAGTCAGTAGAGTCCATTAGGACAACTTTAATGGTGTGGCTCACTGCTTAGTTAAAATTGGTAAAGGGAGGGGTAGCGAAGCGCAACAAGTAAGGTAATGTGGCCTCGTTCAACCCTCACCTATGGTGTGGTCGACATGTTTCATGCCAGTAATGGCAATTCTTCAGGACCTCTGGTAGCTCATCAGTTAGTGCAAAGTCTCCACCTAATTGAAGAAACTTTCATATACAACCTGTGTATCAGGGCAGGGAGTGATCCTGCGGTGGTCCATGCCCTAAAAGTGGAGGAGAAATGGACACATTCAGTCCTGGATGCAATCAGTCAGGATCTTACATGCAGAAGTGTACTCAAACATCTACTGTGGTTCAAAAAGTATAAATCCACAACCTGGTGATGTAAAGAGGAAGAGAGAGGGACTGTGTGACGGGTCAAGGGATGGGCGGGAGGGTGATAATGTATCCCATAGAAGGATTGCTAGGAATACATAGGTTAAGTCTATACCATTACTTATACTCCATGCTATGACACCCAGTCGTGTTTTACAGCTTAGCGGTAGTATAAAAGAAACATTTGAAAAAGGGAATTCTGAGGATACAGAGAACAAAGCCATACGTGTTTCATTAGGATCGTATTGGCGAGGTCACCGGGCTGGTGACTCTCGGTAAATCCTTACCCATAACCCCTGGTAGCCGGGCCCCACGAACTGTCCTTGGGAAGGCCTGAGCAGCGAGGAGTCCCCTACATAAAAGGGTAGACAGAATATATCTATTTGTCATAATCAGCGTGATCGCGGAGGTGGATCTCACACTGTTGGTACATGATAACGTGTCCCGATCATTCGGGCATTCATTAAGCCCGTCCCTGACACCTTACCTGGATGGCTCTAGGCAAAGCGGGTCAGCACCTACCCAACCCACGGCGGAGGTAACGCAGGACAGCCGGTGGATCGCTGTGCTTCCCGCGAGGTATAAATGCCGGTAACCGCGGGCGCCGTGGGTGGGCGTGTCTCGAGGGTGTGTTGCTAGGAGACGCGAGGAAGCGTCATGTGAACAGGGAAGAGGGACAGTCAGGCCTGCAACAACTCATGCCGGCCGATAATTCAGCGCCATCTTAGAGTGGGGAATTTTTAAGTGTGCATCAGCCTAATCGGTACCGAGTTTGAGGGATACCGAAGAGTGCTCAGGCTCGAGGGGGGCGGGCGGGGGGAAAAAAGGGGAAAGGAAAACCAACCGGCATCTTGCGGGTACGGTTCCATAGTTGATAATGGGAAAGGCTAAGTACGATTTATCTGGCAAGCACATTCCAAGGGATAGAATCGTTGAGCCCCTGGGCATCAGTCTGAAGGCGGTGCACCCACCGCTGTTCCATTTTGTACAGTGCCTGCTGACTGATAGAGGGATGGCATTCGAGAATAGTCCATTGTACATCTGTAGGCAGGTGATTTTGTTGTCTACAGTGTTCGTATAATTTGATGTGTGTCTTCTTACAGCGGATGTTGCTGTAGTGCTCCATGATGCGCAATTTGACAGTGCGCATCGTCATCCCGATGTAAAGTAATTTGCACGGGCATATAAGCATATAAATACATTTAGCACTGTTACAATTTGTATGCTTATTACGGTGCCAAGTGAAGTCATTGGGGAGTTCAAGAGTTTTACCCTGGAGAGTCTGAGGGCATATCACGCAGGAGCCACACCGATGATGACCCACGACAGGGGGCAAGTCCCACAGGGTTTTCAGGGGGCGTGTGCTAGACCTCTTAGGGCGGGTGTGGATTAGAGTGTCCTTGAGGTTGGCTGTCCTTTTGAAAGCAAAGCGGGGCCGGGGTAGATCAAGGCCCGCTGTATTTAAGATACCCCAATGTGAGATCACAGCTTTCTTTATGAAAGTGGAGTTTCTTGTGTAGGATGTCACGCAGGTGATCAAGTCATCCTTCTCCTTGGTGTGGGTTTCCAGAAGTGAGTCTCTGTTGTTGTTAAGGGCTCTCTTTGACGAATTCTTTAGGAGTTGCGTAGGGTACCCCCTATCCAAGAGCTTATGCTGTAGAATATTAGCTTCTTGTTTGTAGTCTGATAATGAGGTACAGTTCCTGCGGAGCCGTAGAAATTGCCCGAACGGCAGGTTGTCTCTCAGAGATCTAGTGTGATGGCTCTTGTATAGGAGCAAGCTATTGCGGTCAGTCTCTTTCTTGAAGAGGGTGGTAGTAATTTCTGTAGGGTCCAACCTGATTGTAAGGTCTAGGAAGGGGACCGATTTATCAGAAATTGTGCCTGTGAACTTCAGAAAGGGATCTTGTAGGTTAATCCATGCACAAAAGGCCTCACAGCTTGTTCGATCACCTTTCCAGAATATTAAAATGTCGTCAATGTAACGACGCCAAAGGGTAAGGTGTGCCCGGAACGGGTTCTGTTCGGGTGGGTAGATGTGAATCTTTTCGAACGTTGCCATGTAAATACAGGCCAGGCTGGGCGCGAAGGTAGAACCCATAGATGTCCCGCTCACTTGATGGTAGAGCTGTGACTCGTACCTGAAAAAGTTCTCTGTGAGGGCTATGTGTGCTAGTTCCATGATGAAAGTGATAGGAGTAGGAGAGGACCATTCTTCCAGTCGTAATGTGGCTTCCACGGCTTCCAGGGTGGCTTGTTGAGGGATGTTGGTGTATAGTGCCTCTACATCCAGGGTTAGGAGGAGGTCAACATCCTCTCTACCATCCACTTCATCAATGAGGCGCAGGACATCTCTGGTGTCCTGCAGATATGAAGGAATTTGCTTCACCAGGGGCTGAAGGAAGGCATCGCAGAATTGGGATAGTGGCTCTAGGAGCGACCCAATCCCGGAGACAATGGGTCTTCCCGGGACCGGGGTGGTCCCCTTGTGAATTTTGGGGAGGGTATAGAAATAAGGTGTGATCGGTTCCGTGATGGTCAGGAAATCCGCCTCTTTCTTAGTGATCCATTCGTTGGTTTCTCCCTCAATAATTAGGCTCATGATAGTTGTAGTCAGTCGTTTAGTAGGATCCTCCGTGAGAAGTCGGTAGTGATTGGTGTTAGACAGTTGTCGTCTGCATTCACGGTCATAGTCCTCATAGACTTGGAGGACCGTTGCTCCCCCCTTGTCTGCCTGTTTTATGACGATAGATTGGTCCTGGCCCAGATTAGTGGATGCTTGTCGTTCTTTGGACGTAAGGTTGTGGAACTGTTTGACTGTTGGTTTGTTCTTCAGGCTAGTCAGCACCGCACGTTCGAAGGTCAGGATCTCCGGGGGGACCATCCCATCAGTGGGAGTAAAGGTGGATGGTTTTCTCAATCCAGTATCATCATTGATGATTTCAGGTTTATTGTCAAAAAAGGCACGGAGACGTACTTTCCTAAAAAGTTGCTGGATCTCAATCATCTCCTGGAAGCTATCTGGGGTCGGGGTCGGGACAAATCCGAGTCCCTTCTCCAAAATGCTGGTCTCCACAGGTGAGAGTACTTTCTTCGAGAGGTTGACGATCAGGGTCTTCTCCCCGTGGATGTTATGCTCCTGGTTTCCATCGAGGTTGATGGGGTCGCCTGGTCTTGCCACTGCACTCCTTTCTGCCCTCCTCGCTTTCACCCTCTTCCTCTGCCCCAGCCTCTGCCTTGAAAAGGTGGCGGATTAGGAGGGTAATATTGTGGGGGGCCTTGTTGGAAAAACGGATATTGCCACGGTGGGGTCATATGGGAGGGAGGACCCATGAAGGTCGGACCTGGTTGGTAGCCCTGTTGCCAGGTGGGGCGTTGTTGGAACCGAGTGTTCCTGCCCGGGTGGCCACCACTGGAGTCACTGCTAGTGGAACCTCGCCTGCTCGTGTTACTATCCGAATTCTCATCTGAGGAATAGCTGGTTTTCTTCCCTTTGAAACCATCCTTAAGGTAAGGGTAGACTTTTTCCTTCTCGAATTTGGTAATGTCTTTCTGGAGTTTGATTGTTTTTTGATTAAGGAGGAAGTCATGGTGATCTGCATGTAAGATCCTGACTGATTGCATCCAGGACTGAATGTGTCCATTTCTCCTCCACTTTTAGGGCATGGACCACCGCAGGATCACTCCCTGCCCTGATACACAGGTTGTATATGAAAGTTTCTTCAATTAGGTGGAGACTTTGCACTAACTGATGAGCTACCAGAGGTCCTGAAGAATTGCCATTACTGGCATGAAACATGTCGACCACACCATAGGTGAGGGTTGAACGAGGCCACATTACCTTACTTGTTGCGCTTCGCTACCCCTCCCTTTACCAATTTTAACTAAGCAGTGAGCCACACCATTAAAGTTGTTCTAATGGACTCTACTGACTTATTTTAAACTCTCACTCATGCTCACAATTGCACTCCCTAGGTCCCTCACACGCATGCACCCATTGGCCAGGAATAAAAGAACTCCGCCAAAAGAGTAGCACTACGTGCTACCCGGCAGGCATTGCACCACCAGCTTGTCGTTGGAGCAGGAGGCCAATGATGACACAATACAGTTATTAGGTCGGATGGCTACTGTTGTCCAGCTTTTTAATTGTGTGAGGCATCCTTTATTCCGTTAAGGGTTCACTTGATTCCCTGCTGCAAATTGCTATCTTCCCTAGAGAGAGCGGCTTCTTTCTTTCCCTTCCCGCAGTGAACTCACCCCTTGGGGAACTTTGTACACCTTTTGATAACTCCTTGTTGGACACGTACATTGGACCCCGGTAAAAATTGTCCTCCATTGTCCCCCTTGTTTGCTTACTATTCCACACGTGGGCTCCCACCCACGGGACTTACAGGTTACCAACAGTGGTAAATCTTCTCACTGATTGGCCCATTCCAACCCTTTATTCTGAACATCTCAGAAACAAAGCCTACGTTTCTCTGGCAAGCACATTTCCAATACCCGTGTCATCTTCCTCTACAACATGGAAGACGTACCTGGGCTCAGTTTCGATGAAGATGCTATAGCGGAAGCATTAAGAGCTGCTCCACCTTTGCTCACCGATCTGACTGCCCCCACTTCTGGCACGTCTAATGACGATTGGTCCACCTTAACGACAATGAAAAAAGAACTCATCAGAATCACGCTACATGGTAGGATGATGACTGAATACTTAAGAAGCAATATAGCTCCACAAGGCTTAATTGTGAACATCATCCCAAGACTATTTTTGGAGGACAAACTATTCAAAGTTGACTGGTGCCAGGTGTCCTGGAAATGCACCAAAGACCTACTCTTCCTAATTTCACAAACAGCGAAGCGCCTTGCTGATGCCCTACAGGATAAAATCTCAGCCATAGAAGCTACTATGAAAAGTGCCATCAGTAAGAATAACAAAGCAGCCTTTACGACCAAGCTAGCTGAAATAAATCAAGAGATGTCAGATCACCATGACTTCCTCCTTAATCAAAAAACAATCAAACTCCAGAAAGACATTACCAAATTCGAGAAGGAAAAAGTCTACCCTTACCTTAAGGATGGTTTCAAAGGGAAAAAAACCAGCTATTCCTCAGATGAGAATTCGGATAGTAACACGAGCAGACGAGGTTCCACTAGCAGTGACTCCAGTGGTGGCCACCCGGGCAGGAACACTCGGTTCCAACAACGCCCCACCTGGCAACAGGGCTACCAACCAGGTCCGACCTTCATGGGTCCTCCCTCCCATATGACCCCACCGTGGCAATATCCGTTTTTCCAACAAGGCCCCCCACAATATTACCCTCCTAATCCGCCACCTTTTCAAGGCAGAGGCTGGGGCAGAGGAAGAGGGCGAAAGCGAGGAGGGCAGAAAGGAGTGCAGTGGCAAGACCAGGCGACCCCATCAACCTCGATTGAAACCAGGAGCATAACATCCAGGGGGAGAAGACCCTGATCGTCAACCTCTCGAAGAAAGTACTCTCACCTGTGGAGACCAGCATTTTGGAGAAGGGACTCGGATTTGTCCCGACCCCGACCCCAGATAGCTTCCAGGAGATGATTGAGATCCAGCAACTTTTTAGTTAAGTACGTCTCCGTGCCTTTTTTGACAACAAACCTGAAATCATCAATGATGATACTGGATTGAGAAAACCATCCACCTTTACTCCCACTGATGGGATGGTCCCCCCGGAGATCCTGACCTTCGAACGTGCGGTGCTGACTAGCCTGAAGAACAAACCAACAGTCAAACAGTTCCACAACCTTACGTCCAAAGAACGACAAGCATCCACTAATCTGGGCCAGGACCAATCTATCGTCATAAAACAGGCAGACAAGGGGGGAGCAATGGTCCTCCAAGACTATGAGGACTATGACCGTGAATGCAGACGACAACTGTCTAACACCAATCACTACCGACTTCTCACGGAGGATCCTACTAAACGACTGACTACAACTATCATGAGCCTAATTATTGAGGGAGAAACCAACGAATGGATCACTAAGAAAGAGGCGGATTTCCTGACCATCACGGAACCGATCACACCTTATTTCTATACCCTCCCCAAAATTCACAAGGGGACCACCCCGGTCCCGGGAAGACCCATTGTCTCCGGGATTGGGTCGCTCCTAGAGCCACTATACCAATTCTGCGATGCCTTCCTTCAGCCCCTGGTGAAGCAAATTCCTTCATATCTGCAGGACACCAGAGATGTCCTGCGCCTCATTGATGAAGTGGATGGTAGAGAGGATGTTGACCTCCTCCTAACCCTGGATGTAGAGGCACTATACACCAACATCCCTCAACAAGCCACCCTGGAAGCCGTGGAAGCCACATTACGACTGGAAGAATGGTCCTCTCCTACTCCTATCACTTTCATCATGGAACTAGCACACATAGCCCTCACAGAGAACTTTTTCAGGTACGAGTCACAGCTCTACCATCAAGTGAGCGGGACATCTATGGGTTCTACCTTCGCGCCCAGCCTGGCCTGTATTTACATGGCAACATTCGAAAAGATTCACATCTACCCACCCGAACAGAACCCGTTCCGGGCACACCTTACCCTTTGGCGTCGTTACATTGACGACATTTTAATATTCTGGAAAGGTGATCGAACAAGCTGTGAGGCCTTTTGTGCATGGATTAACCTACAAGATCCCTTTCTGAAGTTCACAGGCACAATTTCTGATAAATCGGTCCCCTTCCTAGACCTTACAATCAGGTTGGACCCTACAGAAATTACTACCACCCTCTTCAAGAAAGAGACTGACCGCAATAGCTTGCTCCTATACAAGAGCCATCACACTAGATCTCTGAGAGACAACCTGCCGTTCGGGCAATTTCTACGGCTCCGCAGGAACTGTACCTCATTATCAGACTACAAACAAGAAGCTAATATTCTACAGCATAAGCTCTTGGATAGGGGGTACCCTACGCAACTCCTAAAGAATTCGTCAAAGAGAGCCCTTAACAACAACAGAGACTCACTTCTGGAAACCCACACCAAGGAGAAGGATGACTTGATCACCTGCGTGACATCCTACACAAGAAACTCCACTTTCATAAAGAAAGCTGTGATCTCACATTGGTGTATCTTAAATACAGCGGGCCTTGATCTACCCCAGCCCCGCTTTGCTTTCAAAAGGACAGCCAACCTCAAGGACACTCTAATCCACACCCGCCCTAAGAGGTCTAGCACACGCCCCCTGAAAACCCTGTGGGACTTGCCCCCTGTCGTGGGTCATCATCGGTGTGGCTCCTGCGTGATATGCCCTCAGACTCTCCAGGGTAAAACTCTTGAACTCCCCAATGACTTCACTTGGCACCGTAATAAGCATACAAATTGTAACAGTGCTAAATGTATTTATATGCTTATATGCCCGTGCAAATTACTTTACATCGGGATGACGATGCGCACTGTCAAATTGCGCATCATGGAGCACTACAGCAACATCCGCTGTAAGAAGACACACATCAAATTATACGAACACTGTAGACAACAAACTCACCTGCCTACAGATGTACAATGGACTATTCTCGAATGCCATCCCTCTATCAGTCAGCAGGCACTGTACAAAATGGAACAGCGGTGGGTGCACCGCCTTCAGACTGATGCCCAGGGGCTCAACGATTCTATCCCTTGGAATGTGCTTGCCAGATAAATCGTACTTAGCCTTTCCCATTATCAACTATGGAACCGTACCCGCAAGATGCCGGTTGGTTTTCCTTTCCCCTTTTTTTCCCCCGCCCGCCCCCCTCGAGCCTGAGCACTCTTCGGTATCCCTCAAACTCGGTACCGATTAGGCTGATGCACACTTAAAAATTCCCCACTCTAAGATGGCGCTGAATTATCGGCCGGCATGAGTTGTTGCAGGCCTGACTGTCCCTCTTCCCTGTTCACATGACGCTTCCTCGCGTCTCCTAGCAACACACCCTCGAGACACGCCCACCCACGGCGCCCGCGATTACCGGCATTTATACCTCGCGGGAAGCACAGCGATCCACCGGCTGTCCTGCGTTACCTCCGCCGTGGGTTGGGTAGGTGCTGACCCGCTTTGCCTAGAGCCATCCAGGTAAGGTGTCAGGGACGGGCTTAATGAATGCCCGAATGATCGGGACACGTTATCATGTACCAACAGTGTGAGATCCACCTCCGCGATCACGCTGATTATGACAAATAGATATATTCTGTCTACCCTTTTATGTAGGGGACTCCTCGCTGCTCAGGCCTTCCCAAGGACAGTTCGTGGGGCCCGGCTACCAGGGGTTATGGGTAAGGATTTACCGAGAGTCACCAGCCCGGTGACCTCGCCAATACGATCCTAATGAAACACGTATGGCTTTGTTCTCTGTATCCTCAGAATTCCCTTTTTCAAATGTTTCTTTTATACTACCGCTAAGCTGTAAAACACGACTGGGTGTCATAGCATGGAGTATAAGTAATGGTATAGACTTAACCTATGTATTCCTAGCAATCCTTCTATGGGATACATTATCACCCTCCCGCCCATCCCTTGACCCGTCACACAGTCCCTCTCTCTTCCTCTTTACATCACCAGGTTGTGGATTTATACTTTTTGAACCACAGTAGATGTTTGAGTACACTTCTGCATGTAAGATCCTGACTGATTGCATCCAGGACTGAATGTGTCCATTTCTCCTCCACTTTTAGGGCATGGACCACCGCAGGATCACTCCCTGCCCTGATACACAGGTTGTATATGAAAGTTTCTTCAATTAGGTGGAGACTTTGCACTAACTGATGAGCTACCAGAGGTCCTGAAGAATTGCCATTACTGGCATGAAACATGTCGACCACACCATAGGTGAGGGTTGAACGAGGCCACATTACCTTACTTGTTGCGCTTCGCTACCCCTCCCTTTACCAATTTTAACTAAGCAGTGAGCCACACCATTAAAGTTGTCCTAATGGACTCTACTGACTTATTTTAAACTCTCACTCACGCTCACAATTGCACTCCCTAGGTCCCTCACACGCATGCACCCATTGGCCAGGAATAAAAGAACTCCGCCAAAAGAGTAGCACTACGTGCTACCCGGCAGGCATTGCACCGCCAGCTTGTCGTTGGAGAAGGAGGCCAATGATGACACAATACAGTTATTAGGTCGGATGGCTACTGTTGTCCAGCTTTTTAATTGTGTGAGGCATCCTTTATTCCGTTAAGGGTTCACTTGATTCCCTGCTGCAAATTGCTATCTTCCCTAGAGAGAGCGGCTTCTTTGTTTCCCTTCCCGCAGTGAACTCACCCCTTGGGGAACTTTGTACACCTTTTGATAACTGCTAGTAGATGTTGCAAAGTGTCATGTATGGGGGTCAATGTACCCTGCTTCCATAGAGTTTTTTTTAGTCTGGTTAATGCACCTGCACATTCTGTCGTAGTTCGACGGATGTTCGTAGTTTAAGGTTGTCAAACAAAATGCAGAGCGTAGTTATGTTGGCATGATCCCAACTCTCTCTCCTGGATGCTGTCTCTATTTTACATAACATTAGGATGCATCCACAAGGGAAAAAGGGAAGTATGCAGCTTCTGTTTTTGTGCAAACGAGAATTTTTTTCCAGCAATGTTTTGCCACTTCCACTAGTCTGGATCATTGTTTTGATTTAATTGTAGGATTCATTACTTCAGATGCCAGTTTTTCCCTCATTCCAGGGCTGCCCATATATGATAGCACTGACATTTGTGTTTCCCATCCACCCGGACACCCAAAGTAGCTGTGCAGTCAGATAGTAATTCCCACAATCGACTAATAGATCTTCATTGAAGGAGAAATGAATCCTTAGGTATACACATTGGTATAATAACATTCTACAATATTCATCTCTTTGAGGGTTATAGATCATATTCAGATCAGCACTGTAAGAAATCGGGTTACTGGTTGACTGGAGTGTAAGCCCTGGTCAAGCAGTAGCCACAATCCATGTCAGGGTAAGCAGAAGCAAAACCCCAGTTGAATGTATCCTCAACCCCCTGGTAGCTTGGAACAGAGGAGTCAGGTTTAACTTAGAGACAGGTGTGTAAAAAATGTGTGCAACACTTCAAACAGCACAACAGTGACAACACTACACAAAAAGGATCCTACATTAAAAATAGAACAAATGTTAATAAATAAAATAAGACCAAAACAACAGAAATCCAATCAGTAGAGCAGAAAATATTAATTTTGAAAGAATTTAGTGAAAATAGCGCCAAAAAGCAGAAAGCCCCAAATTGGGATATCTGGCAGTGCTGGACCGGGTGAAAGACACACTTTCAGGCCGACCACGATTAAGCCCAGGTTCAAAATAGTGCTCAAGTTAGGGCCACTGAAGCTCACTTTCTCAAGTCGATGTCAAGGGTCCCCTTCGGAGTTGAAGAGGGCCACAAGCATCAGGGGTAGCATCACAGGAGGCTGTCAGCAAAGATCCATCTGGTGTCACAGCTTTGTCCAGGGGTTGGTGCAGGATGTTGGAGAGCCTTTTATTTTCTTGAGGTTCAGATCAGTAGGGCAGCAGACTAGCCCTTAGAGTCAATTTGGGTTTGTGGGTTCAAGATGAAGTTGCAGATACAGTTTTTACTCCCCAGGCAAGATGTCAGCAGGCAGGATGTCAGCACAGCAGTTCCTTCAGAGCAGCAGTCCAGCAGAGTGGCACTCCTTTTAGCAGCACAACAGTCATTCTGACTGGTTCAGACCTGTGCTGAATATTTAGTGTCCAAGATCCAGTACTTAGATACAGTTGTTCCTTTGAAGTGGTGCAAAGTTTCTAATAACATGCCTTTGAAGTGCGGAGACACCTTAAATAACAGGGATGACCCGATAAACCAATGGCATCTGGGTACGTACAAATAATTATAAAGCAAAATGATGCCTTGGGTTTAATTCAAACCACAATTATTTCAAGATTGGGATCTCTTAATTATCTCATCTTTTACCTGGCATATTGTATTTGTATGAATCTAGTTTCATTTCACAGATAAACCCACCCTGCACAAAGAACACCAAAATATTTTTTCTTTTGATTTTCAATTTATTTGAAAGAAATTATTATTAGATTTTTTATTTATCTATTAGAGTCTTTTTTCATCATATTTCAACCAAAATATATATACACACATTTTTTACACAAACATATACAATATATACAACTACAGAATTGTTGTAGTAAGCCCAACTTGTTGCACAGGATGCTAGCTTTTATTATAGCCTCAGCATTCCTTTCAGGTAATAAGTAAGAACCCCAAACCTTTTTGCAAGGAGTCTATCAGATCTCATATGATTTTGGATCTGTCTCAAGTCCTTTTTTACTCCTTGTAAAGCCAATTGTCTTATTTAAAGTTTTTCCAGTCTTTTGGTTGGGGTCTTTTTTTAAACAAAGGTGTCGACGCGTTTCAGCCCTTTCACTATGGGCCTCATCAGGACTTGGGCCAATACAATAATAGATTCTATTGGGGCTTCTCTCAATCCCCCAATCGTTGCTTTCATGGATGTTAACCCTCTTTAAAGGTCCATCCTGGCCACGCGTTAAATAATAGAAGATGCTCGTTATGCAATCTCCCGGGCTATCTTTGTCGTGGAGCGGCTTCTCTGCCTCTTTCGTCCCGACTTCTATTCCAGCGACCGGAAACGGATTCTCGGTCAGTCACGTGCGGAGAAGCTTCTAGATGCATGCGTTTGAAGAGTACAGCTGCCGCGCCTTCCTTGCTCCACATTAACTAAATGAGATCTGCACCCCTTTGTGTTGAAACAGGACACAGCCTACTCAAGAGTAAGTGGGGCTGAACCAAGCTCCTCTCTACTATCCTGCCCGATAGCCCATCCAGTCAAACCTAAGCTCCCCATTGTGTGTGGCTATCTAGGAGGAATATACAAAGTCCAACTGCCACCACACCCAGTTATGTGACCCAGAAAGATCCTGCAGGCACCAAATGGCTAAGGCAAGAAAATGCTAAAATGCTAACTTCTTAAAAGTGGCATTCTAATTTAAAATCCGACTTCACTTTTCTTTTCCTTTTCATTTCTTCTATTCAATCTATTGGCTCACTCCAATCATCCCTCCTCCTTAGCACTACTTCGGTATTCTTTACCACCACCTCAGCACTACTATAGTTCTTACCGCTAATATCATTACTATCCTTCTAGTTCTTACTACTGTCCTGTTCACTGCCACTATGACTATCACCTTTATAGGGCGATGTTCCCTTATTTCCTTTCTCCCCTTTGCCCCTACCCACCTCTCCCATATCCCCCCCCCTCTGGCACACCCGCATTAACCCTGATACCCGCACAACTGCTGTCCTGTGACCACAGGGCTTGATTGCCACACTGTCAAACTGCCAACTGGCTCATATTATTTCAGGGCTTATCGGCAACCTTCCCTTACCCCCCTCCCCCACATAACCCTTGTGCTGGTTTCTTGGTTTGTTTCTCAAGAGGAAATGAGGTGGTGACAAAGAGAGACACATTCCTCTATGAACAAACCGGGTGGGGGGGTCATGGCCTAGAGAGGGTGGTACTTATCACCCAGCCCAGTTGGGGAGGAGGTAAGCAAATGGGCCTGTGCAGATATGCCGTACATACAGCCCCCTCTTGTTACTGTTTATGGGATCCCCCTACCCTTCCCTCCCCCAGTTATCAACCTCATTTGTAGATTACAGTGGTAGATTGTTACCCGTAGGAATCATGTGTTGAAACTTTTTGGTGGCACGTCACACGTTTGTACTGACCATACATGTGTAACCCAGACCAGTGTATGTGTAACCCTATTTTATTTTATTTTATATGTTACATTGTTTGAATACACAATAAAGAAATACAACCCAAAAAAAAAAGAAAATCCAACTTCACCATAAGTTAGGATTTAAAATTTCAATTTCAGAGACATCAAACATGAACTGGTGACCTGTTACAATTCAAAGCTTATACTTATAAAACATATTTAGGTAACTCAAATGTTATCCAGGGGAGAGGTAGGCCTTGCAGTAGGGAAAAACGAATGTAAGAGTTGTTCACTACCAGGGCATGTTAAACCTAAAAGTACATGGCCTACTTTTTGTAATGGATTTCACCCTGCCCTCTGAGCTATTCTGGGACTACCCTATGGGGTGACATGTGTATTAAAAAGAAAGGGTTGGGCCTGGCAAAATGAATATTTAGCTAGGTCGAAATAGCAGTAAAAAACTGTACACACACAGGTTGCAAGGTGGACCCGATACATGTTTAGAGTGCTACGTTAGTGGATGGGACAATCATTGCTGCAGTCTCACTAGTAACATTTCATTTATAAGCCTTGAGCGAAGGTAGTGCCACTTTAACTAGGGATTTACAAGTAAATTATGAATGCCAGTTGGATATAGCCAATTCAAACATGTTTTAAGGAGAGAGCACAAACACTTTAGTAGTAGTTAGCAAGGTAAAGTGCACTAATGCCAACCAAACTGAATTCTGAAAATAATAGGGGAGCTTGAAGGTAAAAGGTCTGGGGATAACCCTGCCGAAAGGGCCAAGTCCAACAAATACATGTCTGAATCAAGGAACACCTGGAGACTCAGAATACAATCTCACTAGCTGTCATTAATACCATTTTTGGCAGCACTAGATCATCCATCTCAGCTCAGCTTCCATCTCATTTCCTTCCCAGGGGCCTTATTTATGAAGGTCTTGCGCCGCCGGTGCGTCACTTTTAAAATGGGAAAAAGTGACGTACCAGTGGCGCAAGCCCTTCATAAATGAGGCCCCAGATGTTTAGTGTCAGGGTCTGATTCAGGACTAATGAATGCTTCTGGTCCCATTGGCTAGTATAATTTCGTTCTTATTTTCTGTGTAGCTGCACTCTTTTCTGCAGTTGGCCTAGAGTGCCTGAGTCATTCATTGTTGTTCTTCCTCTTTGAGCAATGTGGTCTTTATAACATGATCCAGAGCCCTTTGTGTCTCCCAGTCTCATATATTTGACATCTAGCTGGCGAGCTCACTACTTTACTTCCATGAAGAATTATCTTTCAGCTTGGAAGTCTGTGCTATAATCGGAACAAGTGAAGATTCTTTGATTGTCCATTATCAATGAGCTCATCTTTCTAGCCTACTTCAGGATATATTATCTACCCCTGTAAATGAACAGTCAAGCCGCTTTTGAATGTGGGATGCACCAGGTACAGGCAATGATGCAGGTACCCTATGGGCCCTTTAATTGATGAATGCTGTGACAGTCTCTCCGATGTGATCTTATCAAATATCCCGCTTTCTAGGAAGGCCTCCATGTTGCAGCCCATGCTCTTTCAGATAGTCCTACAATTATATATTTTTGGGCTGAATCTACCCTCTGCTTCTTCTGCTCTGAATTCCAGAGCATAGACTTTCTTTTACAAATTTCTCACTGGTTGACACCCTTTTCACTCATTTCTACTGATGAGTTTGCAGTAAATTAATGGCTACATCAACTGCACTTCTTCTCGATTCACTTATCGTTAACAGTATATTGTCCCACTTATCTCGTCCCGAAATCTCGAAGGACCAGAGACAGCAGCTGAAACTCGCCAAAAAATCAATAAACGCTACACTACGCTGGCTGAGAAGATCCCCAGAGAACGCCACTGCACGAGCATCATTGAATAAGCAAAGGGCAAAATTAAAATGTCTGAAATGGAACGTCAACAGCAACCTTGAGAATGTGTTTTGGGCAAAACTCTTACACAATACAAACAGCAATAATAGTGCCCGCTTCTGGAAGACGGTGAACGGGATTATTCACCCCCACGGGTATTGGGTCGCACATTTCGGAAGCGAATTGGGTAAATTTCCTTACAACTCACTTCAATAATCAGACCGATAGTGCTGGAAAGCTAATGGCTGAAAGCAGGACATCTGGAAATCAAGATGTAGCAAGTAATTCGGGGATGAAGCATCAGGAGCTCCTGCTTAAAGCAAACAGCCCTCTGACTTCAGACAACTGCTCCCAGCCTTTCTCAATCAAGAAGCTGATAGCCAAAGGGAGGAAGGAAGGGGCCCCTGGTCCAAACGGAATTCCACCAGCCCTGCTCAAAGCAAAGCGCGAGGACTGGGCGGACATCCTGTATCCTTTAATTTTGTCCGGCGGCTAAATAGAATTCTGGAATCTGGAAAGGCTCAACCATAGTGCCAATCCGCAAAAAAGGTGATAAAGCTGAGGCCAACAACTATCGCCTAATAGCTTTAATAGAAAATGAAGCAAAATACTTCTCGGGCACTGTATTAGAGGAGCTAACAAACTGGGCGGAGATGAACTCTTTAATACCGCTGAATCAGACCGGCTTCTGCAAAATGGCAAGTACATCCACAAACTTCCTCACAATCTCACTAATAATCGATGCAGCCAAATCCTCAAAAACACCTTTACATTTATGTTATATTGACTTCAGTGCTGCCTTTGATAACGTTGATAGGGCCAGATTATGGGCAAAACTGGCTCAATGGGGCATACCTTAGCCCATTTTAAACATGCTAAAACGTCTGCACACGGATACCTGGGAGCAGGTGAAATTAGGTGGCGGCTCACACATCTCCGCAAAGGTACCCACAACAAAGGGTCTGAAACAGGGCTGCGTTCTTGTCCCGACCCTGTTTAATCTGTTTATGGCTGATCTTCCAAAGGCGCTCAACACCTGCAATTCCCACTCACCAAGGATTGGAGGGCAAACACTGTCAAATCTCATGTATGCCGATGACGTAGTCTTGCTCAGTCACACGCACGTTGGACTCCAGCATCTACTGATGGCAATGCAGAACTACGCCTCAGAAAACAACCTAAAAATAAAGCTGAGCAAGACACGGACAATGTCAATAAAACAATAAAAATAGCCTCCAGAAAAGCTGGCTCCTTGGCGGTACAAAACTTGTTCCAGTTCAAGAATATAAGGTCTTTGGAGTGACATTTGACAAGGACGGGAAGTTTAGACATCAAAAAGAGGAAGTCAAAAGGAAAGGTTTGCTGATTGCATTAACGATGAAAAATCTTGCAAGCAAACTAATGGGGCCTACCCTGACTCCGCTTTTGAAAGTACTCTGAGCCAAATTACTCCCCTCAATCACCTATGGCAGTGAGGCAATGCGGGGAAGAGATGCAAAAGTGTTGGAAAGCTCACAGGTTAAGGCCTACAGAATCTTGTTCAGCCTTCCATCCTACACATCACCGGCTCAAATAAGGCTGGAGTTTGGCCTCCTATGCCAAGATCTAGCTAGGCATGGCGCATATATTATCTGTTTGCACAGGATCAGAAGTGCCACTTCAAATATGTTAAATTATCTGCTGTGGCAGGACATACAGCACAGGGAGCAGTCCCAAGCCAGAAGCTACTTACAATTAGCCCTAGAATCCACCCAACTCACAGATCTCTGGAATGCACAAATTGGCTATTCCAGTTTCAAGAAACTGGTTTGGAAATCCTTAAAACAAATCTCTCTGGTGGAAGATAAAGCCACCTTCTCAAACAGATCGCATGCCTGGATAACCCTTAACTCCTATAAAACACTGGCTCCACAATTGTACTTCAACCAGGGCTACTCGAAGTCCATAAAAACAAACTTCTTGAGGCACAGGATGGGAATCCTTCCATGCGCTCAGAACCTCCCACCATGGCAAAGGCCACTGGCACACGAGCTGTGCAGGCTGTGCAACACCAAACAAGGCGATATACTACACTTAATCTGCCTATGCACGGACCTGCGCCAAGCACGGAATCAGCTTCTTAAAGAACCCTTCAGACAGAAAGGCATTAGGACCAGGAGACAAGCAGTGTTAGCATGCTTTAATCCAGGAAATACACAATTAAATTGTAGATTTGTCAAATTTCTTATGCTGGTTGAACAAAAAATGCCCAAGCCTGTGGAACCGAAACAAGGCCCTGGCTGCACAATGCTAAAAAGCATATGTTCCTAGCCAGACCACAACAAGAATATACTGCCAGAAGTAACGGGTTAACCCCCACAATAATCGGAGATAACTGGACTAAAACAATCATGATGACCTGCAAAGAATCCCATGACTGGACTAGAAATAACACGTATTCATAATTCATAGTAGCAAGACACATAAAGTCCCACACAATGCCTATAACTAACTCAGACTTTATATTGGCAAATACGCTCCCAACAAGGGGATTTTTAAATACTGTTTTAATTAGATACACACACAGATGAATTTGTTAATTTATTTCTGTATTTTATGTAACAATTTTGCAATGGTTTTAAGTAACTATGCAGGAAATAAAGAATCTGAATCTGAATCTGAATCGTCTGAAGTCTTATCTTCAACTGATGGTGGAGTGCCAGTAGGTGAGTCCTCCTCAGTGGTGGCACTGCCGGAATTTGATAGTCGGTATCTACTCATTTTTCATTCTATTCTGCAGTGTCCTTTACCAACTGGGACCAATGTAGGCAACCAAGATGCACCCACATGGGAGCTTGAGCAAGACCAACCCCTTTGCCTCAGAATGATGTTTACTCCAGGTCTCCCCGATTCACCTGTAGGTAGACCTTTGGTCTACACTCCTGGCTACACCCTTCAGGAAACAGGTAGGAGCCCAGTAAAGCACAGCAAGTCTGTTGCACTCATCCCTATACTCTCCTGCAAGACGTGCAATACACCCCTCACAGCACACTCCTGGAGGGCTCCTCTGTCCAATCCTTCTACACAGTAAAATGTCTCAGACGTCAAGGATATCTTCATCTTGAATGTTCTTTCCCCCAGAGTGTGGGGGCTGCCTTACTATGTTCCCTTGTCACAAGGCACAGTGAAGTAGTAATAAGGAGTGTCTTCAATTTAAGGAAAAATCACACCACCCTCCAGGCCCCCAGTCTGACTCATCACTGATTGTTCTGTTACCCCAATTTCAAAGCCTCCAGATGAGGAGCATAACCCTTCTAAAATTCTGGGACCACCGTGCCCTTAACTCCTCCATCTGGGTTCACCTATCTGCAAGGATCCCCTTGTGTAGGTTTTTGGCCCCAGTTTAGCACCACTCTACTGTCCACTCTCCGATGTTGCCAGTATGCCATACGCCACTCACACAGAGGTGCTACTTTGACCCAGACCAGGATGCACAGCTTCTGGCTGCAATCTTGAATCAAGAATGGCTTTAGTCCAGTGACTCCTCTGCTCTCCTCCTCTGTCCATTCTTTCTAGAGGGCCTAGTCAGCTCATACAAGGCAATTATCGGGGTCCTCCCTCAGGGGTCAGCTGCAAATGTCGGGGGCCAATGAGCTTGTTGCCACTCTTTGGAGTTGAATCGTTTCAAGGCACATATAGTTCCATACTCCTGCCCCTCCTCCATTTAAGAGTAAGTACATGTGGCAAATGCTTTGGAAAATGAATGAACACAAAGTTATGGTTGTGTAAGTGCTGACCTAATTAGTGTGCATTGCTCCGACAACTAAATTAGCAGTCACATGGAAATTCCCACTATAACAAAGCAAATCTAAAGCTATGGTTGTCTGGTTAATGAATGAGTCACATACAATACCCAAAGCAGATCTTGTATATCTCTTTATTTTATGCTTTACTCCCTACATTAAATGTTTTTTCATGTACAGGTCACCTTCATACAGGAGGACTCCATAATTATTTAAACAGTAAACTGAATGGTGTTGCAATCTTTTTGAATGATGTGGATCAATGAGTAATAATTAATAGAATAATGTGCACTCGTCACACAAAAACCTAAGGACAGCTCACACGTGTTGAACAAGTATGCTCGTATTCATCTTTGACACTCCAAGTTATTCGATCATAGACATGAAAAATTAAAGAAGACAATACCACCCTACAAACACAGATTCACACACCCAGGCCAAGAGAATCAATTAAGTGGATATCGAAACATACATAAAACAAGATGCATTTGCAATTTGGTTTAACTTTTTAAGGGATCAATATATATTTCAGTGTTATGTAGGGTTCGTTGCACCCACTTGGTTACTTCAGTGCACATGAGAAGGTGCTTAAAAGTGATGAGAAACTACAGCCCAATAGAGTTGGTGCTTCCACCCAGACACCCGATTTGGAGCTTGCTTCTCCTCAGTTATAGAGTGATAGCAAAGGCAGCAAGTGAACTGAAGAGAACGTTTTTGGACCTACTCTCAATCTTTTTCTCTGCAAACATTTTCTTATAATAGAAGAAATGCATCCCTATACAGGACAATGATAATGGCACATGCTGGAAGTTAACTACACCATATCACTGGTCAAATCATGTGAAAAGTTATGCACATATAAAAAACAGTATATGTTGAGTCCCTTATAGCTTAGGAGAAAGAAGAAGAGAGAATATGAAAGAGACAAAAAGGAATAGACCGAAGAGAGGAGAATGTAGGACTGTTAGACCTGGCATCCTTGGCCTGGTTTCCTGTCTTTTTACCTCTAAATCCTGTATTTTTTTACTGTATGCTGGACTTTGTTGTTGCTGGTTTAGGTACTCTGGGCACTTTGTCACTGCGGATCAGTGTCAAAGTGCAAGTGCTTGCCATGTAAATTGTCATTCAGATTGTTTCTCCATGATTAGCATATTTAGATTTACTGATAAGTCCCTAGTAACATGTACTGTGTGTGCCCAGGGTCTGTAAATCAAATGCTACTAGTGGTCCATTAGCACTGATTGCCACCCACACAAGCAGCTTTTAAAAGTGTCTCAGACATGCCACTGCGGTGTCTGCCTGTGCAGTTTTTAACTGCCATGTCGACTTCCCTAACCTTCTCTTTTCTTACATGTAAGGCACCCCTAAGGTAAGCCAAAGGTACCCTCATGTGCAGGGTGCAGTGTATGTGAAAGGTAGGACATGTACTGGTGTGTTTTACTTTGTATTTTGTTTTTCAATATTGGAAGGAGTGGCTCTCCCGTAGGCTATCATTAGAGCTGCCTTATAACATTTTATAAGTGTAACTTTCAATGGGGAACAACTGGAGTTTTGGAAGTTGAGCTCCCTGGGCTGAGAATCTAATAGCACATCTTGAAGTAAAGGTAGTTTTTGAATTGTGTGTTTAGAAATGCCACTTTTAGAAAGTGGACATTTTCTTATTTAACCATCCTGTGCCTCTGCCTGCCAATGGAATCAATGTCTAGTTTTAGACAGAGAGGGGCTGTTTGTGCATTCACTCCAGATACTCACACAAAGGGAGCTGAGGTGTGCCCTGCATATGCTGATGAGTCATTCTGGTCGAGACTGGTGGGAAGAGTTGTCACTAACACCTGAATAGGCCGTCGCTGTCTTGCACAATGCTATCTCCACCTTCTGTAGTGTGGCTGGACCAGAGAGGACATACCTGGTTTTACTGAGCAAGAGAGACTTTCTAAACAAAGAATTAAAAGGGAAAAAGGGGTATAAGTATTAGACCTAAAACCCCAGATCTTTAGATTACTTCTGGGCTAAGAGGATCTCGCCAAGAGGAAGAGCTGAAGAGTTTCCAGTAGTACTGCCCCTTCGCCATGTGTTGGTTTGTAGGGCTGGCCTGCAGCTGCTGCTTCTGTCTTTGGGCAGTGGAAAGGACTAGACTTTTGCCTTGCTGTAGTATCTTGCTTAAGAAGATTCTTCAAGGGTTTAATGTAGAGCGTGCCTCCTGTTGAGAAGTCTCAAGGACACAAAGGCTTCACCTGCAGCCTTTTGAAGTACCCCGATGGGAGTTCTGACCTGCCTTGTGGTGCCAAATCCAGTTCTAGGCCCTTGGAGGTTGCTTCTGCAGCAAAGATCCACAAAGAACTAAAGAAACCTGAAAAATTGGCACTTTGCGCTTCTTGCAGCTGTATTTTCCGACACGGCACAGCTGTACAGAATAAAATCCCGACCCACAGCCTGGTGTGACTGAAGAAACTGATGCAGCCCCTGTTGGTGACTCAAAAAACCACTGCACGCCAAGTTTGACGCACCGGTCTCTGAAATCCAGGACCCCACACCAACTCTGACACAGGCCCTGCTTGTGTGGCTAAAAGAAGCAAAGCATCCTGGTACCGCGGCCGAAGAAATCGAGAGAGCACCTGTTTGCCGCCACCTTATTGACCTCCAGTGCATCCTGGATTCCATGCACAGTGCCTGTATGCCACACATCGCTGACGCAGCACATGCAGATCAGACCCGTCTTAGAATCGACACATCACTTCCCCCTACAGTACGGATTCGACACATCACTTCTACCTGCATGCAGCAGAACTGTTGTATCTCCTCCCTAAGGACTCAGGGACTGACGCATCATTATGTTTTCTGACACTTTCCTCCTCTGTGGTTGATTTAGCCACATTTGAGATACTGTATGTACAAATCCTGTATACATAGATTTCAATGGACATAATTGATTGTAACCCATTAAAAGTCCTATTTTGAGTTGTGTATGTTGGATTTTTGTTGTTTTGGTCTTTGTTTAGTTTAGAGGAAGATACTTTATTTTTCGAAACTGGTAGAGTGTCCATTTGTAGTGTTTTCACTATGTTACCGTCTGTGCTATATATAAATACTTTACACATTTCCTCTGAGATAGACTTGACTTTACGTGCAAAGTTACCAAGCGGTGAGCAGGTGTTATCTTATGTTTGCATTCCTCTTATTCTGACCAGAAGGAAGGGTCCCTACTTGGACAAGGGGCATACCACTGCCAACTATAGACCCACCTTTCTAATAAGGACCACTTAACCAATCGTCATTAGAAAGGGTTAACCTTATGTAAATAGAGGTCTAGTTTCGATCACAATAGATGTGAAGATTGGTCGTTAAAGGTAGCATTGTGTAGGGTATTATTGGCACTCCTATAAAGCAGACCGAGAGTATGTTCTGTATACCTATAGAGAGCAAAATGCCGTTGAGGAAGCAATCCCAGCAAGATAAAGAATCTACCATAGACCTGTCCGAACATAGATGTATTCCCAATGTGACTAATAGATTTATTTGGGACAATTTAACATGTTAAATGTTAGACAGTGTAGACTTAATATCCTTCCAGAGAGGCTGTATATGTTTGCAGTAGAATAGTAAGTGGCCACAGTCTCCTAAGGGGTGGTCATACTGCCAACACTCAGCCGACGGCAAAAACCCTTGTTTGCATATTCGCTCAGGGGCCAAATAAGATCTATCAGCAGCCCAGGACTGACTTTGTAGTATGAAGGGGGACATTTTGTGACGCAAAAGAGAATCCCAGATATAGACCCATGATGTGGAGGGAGTGGTTTCTGTACTAAGGGGCCTATTAGGATGGCATACGGAAACAGGTTCCGTCCGCCATGGATGCGGCAAAAATACACCCGACCGCTCCGTGGATAAACCGCCGGTGCGATTAGGATAATAATGTGAAGAAACTCCAACCGCGGCGGACGGATCACAGCAAACACCACCCGCGGCGGACGGAGCACACCAAAGACCGCCGCAAGCGGACGGCACTAAAGAAACACTCTCCGCCGCGGACGAACATGACCGCGGGAACAGGCACAGCCGCCGCAATACCTGCAGAGGCTCCGGCCTCGCGATTAGGATAACGCCGCAAGTCCAACGGAACTCACATCCTTCCTCGACCGCAGCGGAAACAATGCATCGACAAATGGACCATGACTGCGAAAGGACCACACGAACACCATCCCTTCCGTCAAACCGATTACAAAATGGCTGACGGAAGTAAATACAAAACACACCAAACAGGACACCCATCCACCTGAAACACCCACCCACAGCAACTACACGCCACAATGACACCCCCCCCAAGCACCGAAAAATGCACCCAAGTCAACACACCCACACAACACCTGACTGGCAACAACCATTGGGACACAACCACCACACAGAGTATGAAATGGATCCCTCCCACAACCACAATCCTTTGCATCACAGCATAGCTGCAAGCAAGAGGCTGAATACCACGAACAGTAGACACACAAAAACACACATACAACCTGCACACAAACACACCCACCACACAAACACCCACCACACCATCCCTACACACCACACACCTGCACATCCCACCCCACCCCACCAACACCTTGCACATCCCACACCATGGCACCCAAGAAAAATCCCAAGTTCACAGACAGTGAGTTGAAGGTCATGGTGGATGAAATCATCCGTGTCGAACCACATCTCTTCGGCATCCTAGTCCAGCAGACCAGTGTGGCAACCAAAAACAACATGTGGGACAGGATAGTGACCAGAGTGAATGCGTCAGGAACCGTGCCACGCACCAAACACGAGATCCAGAGGCGGTGGCACGACCTCAAGACAAGGGTGAAAGGCATCAGGGCAAAGAACCACCTGCAGGCACACCACACTGGCGGCTGCACTCCCCCGGAGCCCATACCAAATGTTGCCTCCTACGTTCCCAGCCTTGCATGTTGTCAAAGCAGCCAGCACCACAACTCCCAAGAGGCCCCCATGTCTACAGGGAGGGTGGTGGTGGGTGGGGCGTGTGTTAGACCAGCACTACAACTCCCAACAGGCCCCCATGTCTACAGGGAGGGTGGTGGTGGGTGGGGGGCGTGAAAGACCAGCACTACAACTCCCAACAGGCCCCCATGTCCACAGGGAGGGTGGTGGGGTGTGTGTGAGAGGTGGGTGGGGTGTGTGTTAGACCAGCACTACAACTCCCAACAGGCCCCCATGTCCACAGGGAGGGTGGTGTTGGGTGGGGTGTGTGTTAGACCAGCACTACAACTCCCAACAGGCCCCCATGTCCACAGGGAGGGTGGTGGTGGGTGGTGTCAGGCTCCATTGGACGATCCTCAGGATGGTGATAATGTAGAATAAGAAGCCCACCTCTAGATAGCCCCAAATCTGGCTCGTAAAACAACGCAGACTTAGAGTAAATCAAGCGAGGGTCCGGAAGGGAAGGGGACAGCGGAGAGGGAGATCTTGGTGGAGACAAAAATGTGAAATATGCGTCAGTTTCATATTACTAAAACCAAACATACACATCCTGAATAGAAGCACCCTGTCTTTCTTCTTCTCCTCACCTGTAAAGCAAAATAAGTTGTGCCTAAGCCATAGAAGAGAGAAGAGGGCAGTTGTAAGGCCGCTACACACACTATTGAGGCAATAAAAAAGACAAAGGAACATAAGACACCTATACACTTCTATACTTGTTACAATGCATCAAATCCTGCTATAGATGACATGAGCATACCAGAGTTATGCGGTGTAGCAATCAACCTTATACTCAGTGAGCACTGGACCCCCCCTTACTCTCTCCTGTAAATATAAATAAATAATGAAAACTGAGATCTTTGTATCCAAATCACGGTGCATAACACAAAGTAGATTGTTCCAAGGTAACATACACCCCCAGTTAATGTCACTAGGCAATTGACTGTTTACCCCGAGTGTTGACAATTCATGAGAAATGATCAAAGGAAATAGTCATGGAAATCCAAGTGTAAATGTATATCAGTAGATACTTTTAACACAGGCACCTTCTGTTATATTGGCACAAAAGTGGCTTCTCTGCACGAGACTGTAAGGACAATCCCCACCAACAGAGAAGCCGGATGCACTCGTACAGAAGTCTGTAAACACAAGTATTACCTCTGCACGAGACCGTTAGAATCGCGGTCTCCACCAACAGAGGTAACTTATCCTGAACTCGGATCTGAATGCACAAGGAGACTCACCACCCACTGAGAAATACAGGGCGGTCCAAGAACCCCAAGTCAAAAGGAACTTGGAAGGAAGCGATCGGTAGATTGGTGCAGGTGCACCCTTACCGCCTCTCCGGAACCCGTTACAGCGTTGCTGGTCAGAAACTCCAGCAACCTAGCACACCAAAGGAATCATTGGCGCTTTCTCCTCTGGTCGCCGCCAAGTTATTGCAGCCGCGGAGATGACGCAGCCCACGTGATGCGTGGCCCACGAGGATGCCGGGAACTGTAGTTCGGCGTGTTCCCTTCCGTACTCCAGTGGCAGACAGTGATTACCGGCAACACGGCAACGTGATAGAACATCCCCCTTACGGGCATTCACTGTATGCCAGATGATTTATCAGGGTACAAGCGATGAAACTTAGCCAGGAAGCGAGGATCATGTACGGCAGCACCGGGCTCCCAGGAGTCCTCCTCCGGGCCATAGCCCTTCCAGGATACCAGGTACCAGATCTTGCCTCTCACCAGCTTAGAATGCAAGATCCCCTTGACCTCGTATTCCCTCTCATGTTGTACCCAAATAGGTACAGGGGCCCTCCTCACAGGACGGACTGAAGGCTTGAGCAGGGACACGTGGAACACAGGATGAATGCGAAAATGTGCAGGCAATCGCAGTTTAACCAATACAGGGTTAACCAGCTTCGCAACCCTATAGGGGCCTATGTACTTGGGGTTGAACACACTGTGTTTCCTCAACCTGATGTTCCTCGTGGACAACCACATCCAGTCACCCGGCTGATACACAGGCCCAGGCCTGCGACGTTTGTCAGCCTGTGCTTTGTAACAAACCTTAGCCCTATCCAGATTCCTACGAGCTTCCTGAAACATTCTGCGCATGAGTAATAACCTGGTGCGGAGTTCAGGAAGCTTGGACACAGTGGAAGGTAAAAGCAAAGGAAGGAAACGTGGATGGAAACCATAAGTGCAGAAATAAGGAGTACATTTTGTTGATGTGTGAATCGCGATATTATAAGCGATCTCAGCAGCCCATAACCAATCAACCCAAGCATCAGTGGTGGTGTCAATAAAGCTTCTTAAATACTGTTTAAGGGTCTGGTTTAACCTCTCGGTTTGACCATCGGTTTGCGGATGGAAGCTCGTGGAGAGGGAAGAGGTGACCCGGAGATTAGCGCACTAGGCTTTCCAAAACCCTGCAGTAAACTGAGCTCCCCTATCTGACACAATGACTTTAGGGAGGCCATGGAGTCTAACAATGTGGGTCAGCAGTATGTGGACCAGCTGAATAGAGGAAGGGGCCTGTTTACACGCAATGAAATGACCCATCTTCGTCAGGTAGTCTATCACCACTATGATTGCGGTTTTTCCTTGGTCTTTAGGTAGTCCCACCACGAAATCTACAGAAAACCTTTCCCATGGCAACTCAGGAGTGGGCATGGGCTGTAACAGTCCCTGTGGTTGTTGATGATCTGTTTTCATCTACATGCAGATTGTACATTCTTTCACCCATGTTTGTACATCCGGACGTATGGACGGCCACCAGAACTGTCTCAGCATAGTTTCCAGGGTCTTGGTGTTTCCCATATGGCCTGCACATGGAAATTCATGACACCAGGCGAAAGCCTGTTTCCGAAGGGTAAGATTAGCAAGAAGCACCTGTTTGCCTCTCATGGGAATGCCTCGATGTACTCGCCACTCTGAATGGCTTTTGAGCCATTTCCTCCATTGGAAGGTTTGTATTCCTTTCTGAATCCTGTGAAGGAAGTCGTCAGTTTGGATCACTCCTAGCACTTTGCTAGGCTCTATAATGGCCCTCTCAGAAGGAGTCCCACTAGATATCCCTTGCACCTGGCGTGTGAGCGCGTCCGCCTTCTTGTTCTCCGTCCCCGGACGAAAGGTGATGATAAAGCGGTATTCCGCAAAGAACAACATCCATCTTAACTGTTGCGGGGTTAAGTGTCGAGCTGCTCTCATATACTGCAGATTGCGGTGGTCCGTGAATACTGTAACTGGAGGAGACGCCCCCATTAGCCAATGTCTCCATTCCAGAAAAGAATCCCTGATCGCTAATAGTTCTTTTTCGGCTATGGTGTAATGTTGTTCTGCGATGTTCAACCTCCGTGACATGAAGGCGATGGGGTGGAGATATCCGGTGGTAGCATGTCGTTGAGAAAGGACAGCCCCTCTTGCAATTTCGGAGGCATCAGCTTCCACGGTGAATGGCAACCTCGGATCGGCATGTACCAGGACGGGTGCTGTGGTGAATGCTTCCTTCAACAACTCAAAAGCCTGCTGTACTTCCGTTGTCCAAACAAAGGGTGTGTTTTTCCTAGTTAACCGAGTCAGAGGGGCTACCATGTTGGAGAAATGACCAATAAACCTCCGGTAAAAGTTGGCGAAGCCCAACAGACTTTGGATGTCTTTAATGGTTTTAGGGCGAGGCCAATCCAAGATTGCTTGCACCTTTCTTTCAGCCATGACTTGACCAGTGGAGTTTAGCATCACCCCTAGAAACTCTACGGTATGAACGTGGAACTCACACTTCGTGAGCTTGCAAAACAAATGATGTTCCTGTAAGGCCTGCAGAACCCTCTTCACATGCAGTATATGTTCTTCTTCTGAGTTTGAGAAGATAAGAATGCTGTCTATGTACACGACTGCGAAAATTTCCAAAAAGTCACGCAGCACTTAGTTTAAAAAATTGAAATGCTGCAGGGGCATTACACAGCCCAAAGGGCATGACTAGGTACTCAAACAGCCCGTACCGCGTCTTAAAAGCTGTCTTCCATTCGTCCCCCTCGCGCATGCGGACAAGGTGGTAAGCCCCTCTGAGATAGAGTTTAGTATAAATGCACACTTAACACACCTGTTCCAATAACACGGAAATTAAGGGAAGCGGGTATTGGTTCTTGACCGTTATTGAATTCAGTGCCCTGAAGTCGATACAGCACCTCTGTTCACCATTGGCCTTTGGGATGAAGAAGAGGGGTGAGGCTGCGGGAGATCTCGACGGGCGGATGAACCCCAGATCCAGGAGTTTGTCCAGGTAGATTCGCAGATGCTGATTCTCGGGTTGTGTTAGAGCGTATATTCTTCTGCAGGGTACCACTGCTCCCGGAACTAGATCTATGCGGCAGTCGTATTCCCTATGCGGTGGAAGAGCCTCTGCATGGGTTTCACTGAATACCTCTATATAGCTGTGGTAGTGGTCTGGAAGTTCTACCTCCTTTTCTGCTGCCGTGGCGATGTGCAACATCGTGGCTAACGCCTTTGATGGTTGGATGGTTTCCACGTTGCAATGGGTTTGACAATGGCTTGACTGTAACTGCAAGGAATGATCAGTCCAGTTGATCATAGGTTAGTGCTTCTTCAGCCACGGTAGACCTAGAATAACCCCATAGAGCGGGGCTTGGATGATATTAAACGAGAACATTTCCCGGTGATATCCATCATACATCAGCTCGTACTCTGGGGTATGGTGACTGATGGGACCCGATTCCAACTCATGCCCATCAACAGCAAACACCCGTTCAGACGTTGATTTGCTTAGTAAACGTACCCCTAGACGTACTGCTTCTTGGTTGTCCATAAAACAGCCTGTAGCCCCAGAATCCACCAAAGCTCGGAGGCACTTTATCTCATGGTCAATGCAGATGTCCATTGTAATGAAGCAAAGGTCCGGGTCAAGGAAGTCTTTGGTGTCCACAGAAGGGATGACATTAGTGCTTGAGCTGTTCCCTTCATCCGAACTCAAGCGTTGTAGTTTTTGCCCCCTTATCCGCTGTCATGACAGCAAGTTGGCCAGGACGGAACCATCCTGCCTTGGGTTTAACCGGACATTCCCTTAGGAAGTGGCTTTTTTTGCCACAATATAAGCATAGTCCTTGTTTTCTTCGATGTTCTCTTTCGCTTAACGTAAGAGAAGCTCGAACCGTTCCCACTTCCATGGGTTCCGTCTTTCCCTCAGTTTTCTCTGTTGCATGCCCTTTATCGTTGAAGGATAAAGGAGGCCACTCTTTTCTTTTATGATCTCCTTTTCTTTCTCTGATCCGATGATCAAGACGGAGAGTGAGGTTAATGAGGGCCGCACATGTCTGTGGTTGAGGGTCGACCTGCGCCAGGACATCTTTCAAGTCGTCTGTGAGTCCCTGGTAGAACATCAATGACTGCTTAGCCTCAGGCCACTCTGTTTCCGCTACCAACCTCCTGAAATGGTTCAGATAGGTAACCAGGTCATTGGAGCCCTGTTTCAGTTCAAGCAGATCCTTATCCGAGGAGAACGTTTCTTCCCGACGATCAAAGGTTTCCTCGAAGGCAGTGCGAAAGGTATCCCAATCATAAAGCAGGGCGTCATCTCCCCTGACAATAGGAACAGCCCATTGTGCCGCCTCTCCCCCCAGGTACGAGATTAGGAAGGCCACTCGAGCCTGATTAGTCAGGAAGAGCTTGGGCTTACACGTGAAGTGGAGTAATACATGTGTCATGAACACCTGCACTTTCTTTTTATCCCCATGAAAACTCTCTGGAGGGGCTAAAGGTACCTGGACCGGCATTTCCACAACCACTGATGCTGGGGGGGAGCGCCTACATCAAACGGGTTTCTTTGCATAGCATCCACCCGTGTCTGCAATACTGCGGTTTCCTGGCGGGAGGCCGCTAACTCGGCTTGCACCAGCACCAAAGCCGCCCATACATCTTCCAGGGTAGCCATTCTTAATGTCAACACCACCGGGAGGAAATACGATTCGTGGGCCGATGATTCTCTCAGGCTCCACTGGACGATCCTCAGGATAGTGATGATGTAGAATAAGAAGCCCACCTCTTTACCGCCACTCCGGAACCCGTAACACCGTTGCTGGTCAGAAACTCCAGCAACCTAGCACACCAAAGGAATCATCGGCGTCTTCCCCTCCGGTCGCCGCCAAGTTATTGCAGCCGCAGAGATGACGCAGCCCACGTGATGCGTTGCCCACGAGGATGACGGGAACTGTAGTTCGGCGTGTTCCCTTCCGTACTCCAGCGGCAGACAGTGATTACCGGCAAAATAGCAACGTGACAAGTGGGGTGTGTGTTAGACCAGCACTACAACTCCCAACAGCCCCCATGTCCACAGGGAGGGTGGTGAGGTGTGTGTGAGAGGTGGGTGGGGTGTGTTTTAGACCAGCACTACAACTCCCAACAGGCCCCCATGTCCACAGGGAGGGTAGTGGTGGGTGGGGTGGGTGTTAGACCAGCACTACAACTCCCAACAGGCCCCCATGTCCACAGGGAGGGTGGTGTTGGGTAGGGTGTGTGTAAGACCAGCACTACAACTCCCAACAGGCCCCCATGTCCACAGGGAGGGTAGTGTTGGATGGGGTGTGTGTTAGACCAGCACTACAACTCCCAACAGGCTCCCATGTCCACAGGGAGGGTGGTGGAGTGTGTGTGAGAGGTGGGTGGGGTGTGTGTTAGACCAGTACTACAACTCCCAACAGGACCCCATGTCCACAGGGAGGGTGGTGGGGTGTGTGTGAGAGGTGGGTGGGGTGTGTGTGTGTTAGACCAGCACTACAACTCCCAAGAGGCCCCCATGTCCACAGGGAGGGTGGTGTTGGGGGGGGGTGTTAGACCAGCACTACAACTCCCAACAGGCCCCCATGTCCACAGGGAGGGTGGTGGTGGGTGGGGTGTGTGTTAGACCAGCACTACAACTCCCAACAGGCCCCCATGTCCACAGGGAGGGTGGTGTTGGGTGGGGTGTGTGTTAGACCAGCACTACAACTCCCTCCAGGCCCCCATGTCCACAGGGAGGGTGGTGGTGGGTGGGGTGTATGTTAGACCAGCACTACAACTCCCGACAGGCCCCCATGTCCACAGGGAGGGTGGTGGTGGATGGGGTGTGTGTTAGACCAACACTACAACTCCCAACAGGCCCCCATGTCCACAGGGAGGGTGGTGGTGGGTGGGGTGTGTGTTAGACCAGCACTACAACTCCCAACAGGCCCCCATGTCCACAGGGAGGGTGGTGTTGGGTGGGGTGTGTATTAGACCAGCACTACAACTCCCAACAGGACCCATGTCCACAGGGAGGGTGGTGTTGGGTGGGGTGTGTGTTAGACCAGCACTACAACTCCCAACAGGCCCCCATGTCCACAGGGAGGGTGGTGGTGGGTGGGGTGCGTGTTAGACCAGCACTACAACTCCCAACAGGCCCCCATGTCCACAGGGAGGGTGGTGGGGTGTGTGTGAGAGGTGGGTGGGGTGTGTGTTAGACCAGCACTACATCTCCCAACAGGCCCCCATGTCCACAGGGAAAGTGGTGGTGGGTGGGGTGTGTGTTAGACCAGCACTACAACTCCCAACAGGCCCCCATGTCCACAGGGAGGGTGGTGGGGTGTGTGTGAGAGGTGGGTGGGGTGTGTGTTAGACCAGCACTACAACTCCCAACAGGCCCCCATGTCCACAGGGAGGGTGGTGGTGGGTGGGGTGTGTGTTAGACTAGCACTACAACTCCCAACAGGCCCCCATGTCCACAGGGAGGGTGGTGGGGGTTGGGGGGTGTGAGAGGGTAGTGAATTGTAATGTTGGTACCAAAAACATGTCATGTCCACAGCATTGATCATGAAAATCTTGTCCCTCAGGTGATCGCAACTTGACCGGCGAAACCAGCAACCGCCAGCACCAGTCGCCCTCTCACAGCACAGACTCTTTGGGGACGATCCCATTGCCAGCTCGGGTGCAGAGGACGATGCGGGCCCAAGCAGACTCCCAGGGCCATCAGGCTTCCAGGACATCCCTGCCTCCATCACTTTGGCCTGTGGCACTACAACAACACCTGCCATTGTGATCTGTGCAGCCATCACCATCACCACTCCTGCCTGTGCCACCCTGCCTGACCCATCGCCCGATGAAGGGCCTTTGACATCTCAGGCAAACAGGGAGAGTGGACATGAGAGGACACAGGTGAGGGCACAGCTCACAACCAGGAGTGCAGTTGTCCGGCGAGGTGGGGAAGGACACCCACCACATCCTGGCGCCGAAACCCTCGAAGCCATCGCCAGAGTCAATGCCTCCTACAAGCGGTCGCAGGCACAATCCTATCGGGCCCAGCAAGACCCACAAGAGAGCAGTCATCTGTTGCGGTCCATTGATACACGCATAGGCCAAATTGTGGACCTCATGTGCCAGCAAACCGCTCTGTGGAGGGACTGGTATCCCGCGCCACACCACCACCCCCTCACCCAAGTGCCCAGCGGGACCAGTCACCAACACCACTGCCACCCACACCTGAGCCCACGGACAGGGAGGTGGCCCCTGACCAACCTGCCCCCACAGCTGTCTCCGCTCCGGGTCCAAGATGGAGGGGCCATCCAAGGCTGGATCCTAGTGACAGCAGTGGAAATGCCCCATCTACCCGCTCTAAGAGGGGCCGCCAATAACTTCACCCTTGCTTGAGCCTGCCATTAACCCAGCAAACTATCCTGTCCCACAATGCCAAGCATTGCCACACGTCTGTTGGACTAGCTGGACATCACACAATGTGGTCTCCCCACGGTGTTTTCATCTGCCATGACCTTCAACTCTCACTTCCCCCCAACACTTCTTTGTAAATATGCACCAACATCAATGCTCAAACTGTTAATAAACATCACATAAACACTCAATGATGTGTGGGCTCCATGTTTTAATCACATGATTGTCTTAGAATTTTACGTTACCAGGTGCAGGGATCAATGTTGTTGAGAATCATGGCTCTGTAGGAGTGATCTAGGGATAATGAGAGAACAACAAACACAGGTCAGGAAAGTGATTCACACCCATCACAACACACTGTACTGCAACATCCCACAAACCACACTCATCACCAATTAAGTGGATCACAGGACACACATCAGGGAGCATTGCATGTACACCATCTACCACACACATTTGCAAACAGAACATACCAGAACAGGCAGCATAGATACACCACATCCACACTCCACCACCAAACATACATCACGCATTGTCTAACTGCACAAGAGGTAGTTACTCACATTCAAGGGAAATAGCGATCAATGAGCTGACGCCTCTGTCCACACCTTCTTCCTCTCCACTATCCTCATCAATCGACATGGGTGGGATGGGAGGCGGAGCAACCTGTTGGTCTTCAGGATCCATGATGAGTTCAATGTTATTGCGCAAGGCCAGGTTGTGGAGCATGCAGCAGGCAATCACGATTCTGCATACTTTGCCTGGTGAGTATGGTAGGGCCCTTCCAGTTTTATCCAGGCAGCGAAACCTAGACTTCAGCAGTCCAAAAGTACGTTCCACCACTCCACGTGTCCTCCCATGGGCATCATTATAACGCATTTCACCAGGTGTAGCAGGATTACGTATGGGACTCAGCAGCCACGGTCTGTTTGGGTTCGCAGAGTTGCCTATGTGGGGGGATGACAGACACAAATATCATTACCAGGATTGGTGGGTACACCATGCCACACATACAACACAACTGTCCTCACAGCATACTCACCTACAAGCCACGCACATTCGGGACGCAGATTAGCCATCAGTTGGGGGACAATGCTGCTCCGCAGGATGTGTGAGTCATGGGCGGACCCTGGAAATCTGGCACACACATGGGAGATGATGTTGTCAGCCAGGCACACCACCTGCACGTTGATCGAATGGTAGTGCTTTTGATTGTGATATACAGGCTCACGTGCCTGGGGTGGAATGAGACCGATATGTGTGCCATCAATGGAACCCACTACGTGTGGTATCTGTGCCAGGGCATAGATGTCCCCTTTGACTGCTGCCAACTCTGCCGGACATGGAAAATGGATGTACTCATCCTTGTAAAGCATCATGGCATTCAGAACATCCTGCAGTACCATGCTGAACATGGATTGTGACATCCCCCCGGCATGTCCAACTGGGTACTGGAAGGTGCCAGTTGCAAAGAAGTGTATTGCCGCCATCACCTTTGCTGTGGGTGTAATGGCTCCAGGATATGTTCTGAGTGGCTGCAGATGAGGTGACAATTGGGCTGCAAGCTCCAGCAATCTATGTCGAGCAAGCCGGAATTTGCGGATCACCTCCTCGTCCACGATGTCCTCCAGCACAGTGTATGGTCGATGCACATTTGGAGCCCTCCTGTGTGGGAGTAGATGGGAGCAGATGTCAATTGACCAACAACGCATAGCTGTTCCACACTATCACATGTTGACCAACACAATACAAATAGGACATGTTGCCGACAATGATTATATGTGTGACGTGACCAAGATTTCATGCAATACAGATAACTACAAAAACAATGTTCAGTCACAAACAACATCATGTGTGCAAACATGTCCAATGTAACGTGCACACATGTCTAAAGAACTGCACACACAATACGTACATGGAACACACCCTCCTTGTCTTCATGCACCCGTTTGTGTGTGACCAGCCAACACCCGGCGGTGGATGACCGGCCACCACCCGCGGTGTGTGACTGGCCAGGACCGGCTGGCTGCGGTGGGTGCTGCAATGTGACTGTAAGGGGGGGTATCAACTGACATTTTGAATTGCATATTCAAAAGTATGTGTTAGCCTGCACCGCCCACGCGGAATGCGTGCACCGCCATGGCGACGCCAGGCTTTGATTATGTTCAAATGATGCACCGTGGCGGAAGCGCGTACATGCGTTTGCAGATCTGTGACCGTGACGGTCCGTGCACATGTAGCCAAAGGAAATAGGTATGGCGGGGCGCGTATGCGCTTTCAAATATAGCGGAAGCCGTGCACCGCCACACCAGGGCCACTCATTGGCTCTTTTTGAATGAGGCATCCCGGGAAAACCAATAGCGGCTGACGTGTGCCAATGATATGAGCTCTGCGCCCTATACATGTGTGAATTTCGGCAGCACACATTCACTGCTTTCAGCCACTGATGCCTGGGACCATCACCTTGACCTGCTGCTGCTGAGCTATCCAACAACTGCTGCCTGCGACCATCACCTCGATCTGCTGCTGCTGAGCTATCCAACAACTGCTGCCTGCGACCATCACCTCGACCTGCTGCTGCTGAGATATCAAACAACTGCTTCTGTACTGCCACAGTCGTGAACGTTGCCATGCAGGGAGTGCGAGAGACCCGGTCTCGTCCCTTCACCGCAGCGGAGCTGGAAGTCCTTGTGGATGGTGTGCTCAACCACTATGACCGGCTCTACGGTGCCCCCGGACAGGTGATAAGTGCAGTGGGGAACATGTTGGTGGCCATGAGGTGGTCACTGATTCCTGGCTTCTGCAAGCTTGGTGGTGTGCTAAGGGACGTTCACATGTGTTGTACTGAGCATGGCTGCATGAAAATACGTGTTTCTATGATGTTTGTGAATGTCAAACGGTCCACTGACGTTGCCCTCTTGTCTCCCATCATGGTAGGTCAACCTGCACCTTCCCAAGGCAGTGTGGAGGACCATAGCACGTGATGTACGGGCAGTGGGGGTGTGCAAGAGACGACACACACACTGCCACAAGCGCTGGGACGACATATCCAGGCTGAGCAAGAATGTTGCCGAGATGACACTGGGGATGATTCCAAGATCAACCCGTCTGGCCCGACGCACCATGACCCCTCTAATGCACCGTATCATTGCTGTGACGCATCCTGACCTGTCCGCCTGGCTGGGAGGGGATCAACAGCAAACTAGCGGTAAGCAGACTGTATGTGTGTGAGACTTGTGAGTGCATGCATGTATTGGTGCTCATACACAGTAGTGACATCCGTGGTGCGTTTGTTTTGCTGCCATTGCATGTAGGTGCCATTAGCGAAGTGACCGGTAGCCTCCATGTCCGCCAGGTGGACATACCACTTGATTTGTATTTGAGGGTTCCAGGACATGCCCTTGAGGTCTGTGATCCCATGGCATGACATGCGTGCTGGTCTGCATGCAGTTGCCCTGTTTGTATTATGTACATGTTTCACAGCCAACACCGGTTCTTTGATATGAGGATGTCTACTAGAGGTGGGTCGTGTGCAGGATGGGTGATACATGTTATTCGACTGTAAGGAAAGTTGTGATTTTGTAACCTTCAATACGTGAGTGTGGCATTGAGGTAAAACTCTTTTCTCTTTCTTTCAGCTTTGGCAGAGGGCACGGACCCACAGACTACGGAGATGAGTGGTGGCAATGCATCTGGATCCGAAATCACACACACGCAGACTGACACTGAAGAGGGCAGCCACAGAGAGGGGGACAGAACCGTACCAGAGGACTCACAAGTGGAAACACCATCGTCCTTATCTTCAGACAGTGTTGGTGAGTCATCACTGTTGTCACAGACAGGGAGTGGGCAATCGACACCTTCAGTCGGGACACAGAACACAGGGCCCACACTGCAACCCACTGCAACATGTACTGCTCATGCTCGCCAGAGTAGGGGGAGCAGAGTTGCCTTCGGTGCAGGCACCGCAGAGCCTGCCCCTGTGACACAAAGTGCACTTTGTGCTGAGGCAGTAGATCTTCTGCGACAGCTGTGTGTAGGGCAGACCAAAATGATCAATGCATTCCAAGACCACAATAGGAAGTTGGGGCAGGTGGTGGCATTTATGGAGGGGATGCATGGTGATGTTGCTGGTCTCCACAGAACAGTTCAGTCATTGGCAAACACTGTGTCTTCAGCCATTGCACAGTCGCATAGACAGGGTGCTACTTCTGTTCCACCATCCACACCACTTGATGTCTCAGGGGAGAGTGAATTTTCAGACCAGGCCTCATTTTCAGGTTATTTCACTAGAAGCAGCCACAGGCAGCAAGGCAGGGCACGGAGGGCACAGACACCATCCCCTAGGACAGGTAAATCTTTCACCGCAGACGACGTGAGCTACACTGGAGTTGACACACAGGATCCTTAAGGGGTGTTGGGGGAAATGGCTTCACATGCTACACAGGCATTCCCCACAAAAGGTACTCCCAAGGCAAGGGCACCTCCCAAGTCCAGGGACACTACCAAGGACAAAGACACTACAAAGGATAGGGCACCTCCCAAGAGCAGGGACACTCACAAGGACAAGGACGCTTCAAAGGAAAGGGCACCTCCCAAGAGCAGGGACACTCACAAGGACAAGGACGCTTCAAAGGAAAGGGCACCTCCCAAGAGCAGGGACACTCCCAAGGACAAGGACACTACACATGAAAGGGCACATCCCAGGAGCAGGGACACTCCCAAGGACAAGGACACTACACAGGAAAGGGCACCTCCCAAGAGCAGGGACACTCCCAAGGGCAAGGTTGCTTCAAAGGAGAGGGACACTACAATGGACAAGTCTGCACCCAGGGACAGGGCACCGCCCAGTGATAGGGGACATTCCAGAAACAGGACACCTCCTACGGCCAAGGCACATCCCAGGTCCAGGGGTTCTCCCATAGACACGAGCTCCATCAAGGACAGGCATACATCACCCCTGGCTGCACTGAGGCTGATGTTGTTGAAGGAACGTAAAACACATGTGTCAGCGGTGGAGTCCCCCCATACCTCTACTCCCATCCACGCCCCACAGAAGCAGAGGAAGGAGTTCACTGTTGTTGCATCTCCCATTACACATGATGCAGAGGGCAGAAGGCAGGCCCACAGCAAACGACAGGCAGGGTCCAGCACGTCCCCAGAGAGCAGACCACCACAAGCACATGATCCACCTTTGATGTCTGATGATGCCACTACACTTACCAGTCCAGTCATGTCCGGGGTGACCCTACATTTCACAAAGAAACGGAGACACACACCAGTGAGAGCTGAGCACCCCAATGTCGCTCCAGTACAGCTGTCCCCAGCTCCCAGAGCCACCCTGCCTCCTGGCCCATACAGCCCTGTGGCTCATCATTTCAGTGGTCCTAGTGGGTCAGCTGCAGTTCACTCTCATGTGTCAGATAGTGGCACTGTGTCTATTGTTCGCTGTCATGCATCATGTAGTAGCACTGTGTCAGTTGTGCCCTCTCCTGTTTCAGGTACTCGCACTGTGTGTGTCCGCCACTCTCATGTGTCAGTTGCAGGCATGGTATTTGTTGGTCACTGTACAGGGACATGTCCTGGCAGTGTGTCTGGGTCTATGGCTCATGTGTCAGTCACTACAGCTGTGGCTGTGTCTCACACTCCTGTTTCTGGTGCTGCCAGTGTGTCTGGGTCTATGGCTCATGTGTCAGTCAGTAGATCTGTGGCTGTGTCTCACACTCCTGTTTCTGGTGCTGGAAGTGTGTCTGGGTATATGGCTCATGTGTCAGTCAGTAGATCTGTGGCTGTGTCTCACACTCCTGTTTCTGGTGCTGGCAGTGTGTCTGGGTCTATGGCTCATGTGTCAGTCAGTAGATCTGTGGCTGTGTCTCACACTCCTGTTTCTGGTGCTGGCAGTGTGTCTGGGTCTATGGCTTATGTGTCAGTCAGTAGATCTGTGGCTGTGTCTCACACTCCTGGTTCCGGTGCTGGCAGTGTGTCTGGGTCTATGGCTCATGTGTCAGTCAGTAGATCTGTGGCTGTGTCTCACACTCCTGTTTCTGGTGCTGGAAGTGTGTCCGAGGCGAGTAGTTCAGCTAGTCCACCAGATTCTGTGCTGTGAGGTTTAGTTACCCACACTCACAAGTCATTTTACTTTGTGTGTAGATTGACGATTGTAACCACCCTTGCATTATTAATGTCCTTGGGACGGGTCACTTGACACACGTACTTGTGCTGCCAGTGATGTACCTGTTCTGTGCAATGGACTGTTGATGCACTTAGCCCCTCTCATGTGCTGCCAATGATGTACCTGTTCTGTGCAATGGACTGTTGATGCACTTAGCCACTCTCATTTGCTGCCTCTGATGTACCTGCTCTGTTGGCCACAATGCCCTGTTGCTGTTCTGATACTGCATTGTGCCCTCTCATGTGCTGCTTCAGATGTACCTGTTCTGTGCACTGGACTGTTGATGCACTTATCCCCTCTCATGTGCTGCCAGTGATGTACCTGTTCTGTGCAATGGACTATTGATGCACTTAGCCACTCTCATTTGCTGCCTCTGATGTACCTGCTCTGTTGGCCACAATGCCCTGTTGCTGTTCTGATACTGCATTGTGCCCTCTCATGTGCTGCTTCAGATGTACCTGTTCTGTGCAATGGAGTGTTGATGCACTTATCCCCTATCATGTGCTGTCAGTGATGTACCTGTTCTGTGCAATGGACTGTTGATGCACTTATCCCCTCTCATGTGCTGCCAGTGATGTACCTGTTCTGAGCAATGGACTGTTGATGCACTTATCCCCTCTCATGTGCTGCTTCAGATGTACCTGTTCTGTGCAATGGAGTGTTGATGCACTTATCCCCTCTCATGTGCTGCCAGTGATGTACCTGTTCTGTGCAATGGACTGTTGATGCACTTATCCCCTCTCATGTGCTGCCAGTGATGTACCTGTTCTGTGCAATGGACTGTTGATGCACTTATCCCCTCTCATGTGCTGCCAGTGATATACCTGTTCTGTGCAATGGACTGTTGATGCACTTAGCCCCTCTCGTGTGCTGCCAGTGATGTACCTGTTCTGTGCAATGGACAGTTGATGCACTTAGCCCCTCTCATTTGCTGCCTCTGATGTACCTGCTCTGTTGGCCACAATGCCCTGTTGCTGTTCTGATACTGCATTCTGCCCTCTCATGTACTGCCAATGATGTACCTGCTCTGTTGTTCCCATTGCCCATGCTCTTAAATACTCTGAGATTATACCCCTATTATGTTTAATAAAGCAAGTCAATCATGTGTCGTGGTTTGTCGCTGTCATTCCTGGTTGTGTACTTGAATTGTTGCTATATTGGTGCGATCGTACATGCGGTTTATCAAACATGACACTCCCACTCCCTAAGTCACAGCCCTGGGAGGTATTCCCCTTCCGACAGCAATTGGTGTGTTGGCGTACCTGCGTCGTTGTCGGCGATGGGTCATGACTTGCAGGTGGTGGTGCACAAAGAGTATCGGAAATGCGTGTAGCGCTGGATCCATGACGGCGATCTGTTCGTGGTGGGTATCTCTGCAATGTGTTGTATCTCCGCTGTGGTGAATCCGCTGTGTTCAGGCAGGTTGTTTTTCCGCAGCGTTTTGATGTGTGTTTTCCGCCATCGTGATTTAGAGGACGGTCGGAGACGTCATTCCGTACGGTGGTGTCTCTGGATTAGTTACGTCCGCCGTGGGGTCGGGTGTAGTTCCACGGCGGTGCGTGCTCTTCCGTTGCGCACAAACTTTTGGCAGTGTTTACCATCCTAATATGGCGGACGGAGTGACCGCGGCAGGCGGACAGGAAAAAGGCATTTTCCGCATACTCCAGGCCGGCGGTCGCCCTTCCGTCCGCCATCGTAATCGACCCCTAAGTTTGAAAAAATAATCCTCTCACACCCCCTGATTCTGAGCCATCTCTGATTTGATATTTATTTGTAAGGTTCTGTAAATTATTGAAGCAATATGAGTTTTGGAAAAGCGTTTCTCAAGAAAGTGTAAGTCCATCGGGTGTGAGTGTCTGATGTCCCTTAAGATGACTTTTAGTTTTAAGAAATTATAGAAATCCATTGGCTGTAGGTTGAATCTTTCATTTACCATATCAAGAGATACAAGGTTATAAGGTTGAACAATGTCTCTAACATAGAGAATACCCAGTGATGCTCATTCAAAATAGGATCTCATTTTATGGCATTTGTAAACCATAAGGAAGCAAATTTTGTCCCCTTAATTTTGTGAAGGAAACACGAGTCCAGGTATTTTATTGCTAAACATGAGTTCTTAACAATCTAGAAGGAATGAGAGACCCTAAGTTGTTTTAATTTAAAAGTGTTAATAATGGAAAGAGGGTGTACCAGATCTGATTCGATATCAACCCATGCCGAATGATTGGGTAAAGCCACCATATGATTTGTCTGGCCAAAAAATTCTATTTGATAATTCTTAAAATTAGAGAGGTTTAAGCCACCTTAGTATTTATTTGTTTGTAATTTTTGCAACAATATCCTTGCTATCTTACTCTTCTATATAAAAGTTTATAATATTACATCTACTGACGTATGAAAAGAAGGGGAAAGGATTGCTGAAAACATGCTTAAGAAAAAAATACTTTCTGGAGCAAGCATCATTTCAGCTGTTTCAATCCAACCCCACCATGTGATGAATTTTGAGACCATGCTTCACTCATCTTGGTGATTTTGACCAGTACAGTTTCCTCTATATGGACCCTGGTAGCTTCTACTGAGTCTGCAAATTCATGTCCAAGATATTTCAATCAAATTAGTTGCCATTTTAACTTAGATTTGGTGGCTATTTGAGGTAGATAAAGCACATTTAAAATGAAAGTTTCTGGGTTTTTTCTTTGTTAAAACAATATCAAGAGACATCAGTCAAGTTGCAATGATTTTACGAATAGCGTTTCTTCAAATGTAATAACAAGAGGATCTGAATTTCATTAACAACATGGAGGCTAATATTATGCATTATTCCTTTAATGCCACTCCACACAGCACTTGAAAGTACTGTACATCACAAAGACAAACATTCCAGAGTAGACTACTAAGCACACATAAGAAGTCTGTGCAGTGAGTATTCTGCTACTTTTAAATGCCAAATGGAACTTCCATCAAAACTGAATGAAGAAACAAATCTCCTTGAATGACGAAAACAAATCCACTTGAACACCATAACAATCGATAAAGGACTAAAATTAACAAATTAGTGGGAATTTTCCAGAATAAAAAAGCAAACATTACAATTCCAACAAAAAGGGTATTATTAATCAGAAATGAACCACGTTTATGCAAACTTCACAAGCTCACAAAATGAATTACAATGTAACCAAGATACAGAAAATTACAATGTCATCCAAATATTTCATTAACAATTGTTTTTGCTACGATTTTTCTAAATATTTCTTCTTGTTTATTTCTTCTTCTTATGTATTTATCTTTTTGTGAATTCTGCTAACAGGCTAGGGAGGGTAGGATAATGTTAGACACCTTCTAACATTATCTAATTGGAGAATCTTTATTACATCACAAGGCTGGAGGCTAACATTAGGCATGTTGGTAGGCCCTCAACATTACTTCAGACATGTGTTCAATTGGCTTACAATAATTTCTTGCAAAAGTGGAAGAACTGGACCAATCGGCCTCCTTCATAATATCCTCAAATCTGCCACCCCTGAAAAAACACTGGCTATCCATGGCACCTCTCCTAGAATTGCTAGAAATTTCATTAAATCGACTCCAACTTGTTGCGTAGTCCATTTTACCCACCTAGAAAATGTAGCTGTGGTAACTGCTTTGAAAGGTTTAGAAAAAGAACGCAGAACCATCCAGTCTGAATTCACTCATTCTGGAGTCATACTCTTTCATGCAATTCACAACACAGAACTTTTTGCAAGAATCAAAAGAAGGATAAAATATGGAATCGGACATAGACTTCGTTTTTCTTGCCATCTTTAAGGTAACATCAAAGGTGTCATAGACCTTGTTACTTGCAAAGCCTTTACATCTGAGACTCTTTGACAATATATTAGGCAAAGTAAAGAGGTTAACTTCATTGAAAGCATTTTCAAATCTAAATATCTATTTCCAGGCAAAGATATAAACAACAAGAGGACTAAATTAATGTCTCAAAGAGTATCATACCTAGCTTTGGGAGGTCTCCATAATCTGATGTTTTTAAGCACCCTACAGATCAAAACATTATAGCTAAGTCCTCTATCAGGCTGCTCCACAAGGAAATTAACCACTGTAGTATAGGAGCTTCTCAGGCTCCAAGTCCCTTTCCGAGCACCAACAAACCCATGATTTTCAAATACCTCTGTATATATTGTGGGTACTTGGAGCCCATGATTCCTGCAAGAGCTCATCAGCTCTTCCAGAAAGACCTGATATTTCTCTAGATCTGACACTCTCCAGACAAGAATGCTTTAAGTCCCCCCTTACATTATAGGATGTTCCTCCCCATCTGCGTTAGACAGAAGACCTGTGACGGCCGCAAGGAAAAAGAGCATGTAACAAGCAGCTCCAAGATCATTGGGAACCATGCTTGTGAGGCCCAAAACAGAGTTATCAGGACAATAAAACAACTTGCCTGTCTTACCTTCTAAATAACTCTCGGAATTATAGCGAAAGGAGGGAGGGCATATGCATTTGCTTTCCTTCCAGGTTTTAAGGAAAACATTCAGCGCTAGACCACCGGGTTCTGGCATCCAACTGTAATCATTTTCCAGCTGAAATCTCAGCCTGGTCACAAAAATATCGAACTCTAATGACCCCCAAAACTGAGCTAATCTCCAGAAACAATAAGTGTTCAGTTTCCAGTCACTGAAATCGCGTAAAAACTTTAAATTCCAGTCTGCAAAAGCATTTGCCTTCCCAGGTAAATATTTTGCTTTTAAGTTGATCTTGTGTTTCAAGCAAAAAAGCCAAAGCTTGTTTCCTGAGTCTGACAGGTCTGAGGTTCTCATACCACCCAATTGATTTATTAATGCTACTACAGAAACATTGTCCATCTTTAACAAAACTGCTCTGCTCCTGCAAACAATGCCTGAAACACATAAGGGCATAAAGTCCTTCTACAAACTTTAGATAATTTACATTATGAACTCTCTCCACGTGTGACCACAAGTCACCAGTATCCTAAACATTTAAATGGCACCCCAGCCTATCAAGCTGGCATCTGACTTTAGGATAAAGTCTGGGAAGCATCCAAATATTGCTCTGCCATTGCAGGTGTCCAGATTTCCAACCACCATGACAACTATAATCTGACTTCCTTGTCCAGGTGCACCTTGTCTCCATACCACAGGCATTTTCATCTGGCCTTGACTTTTACCCTCTGCAAGGCCCAGGAAAATCATCTGAATATATAATGAAAGTTGACCTAGTAATCTGGCCAATCCCCTCAATGTTAGATACTCCCACTTGAGGACTAACCTTATCTCTTTTCGAATTTTGACAGTCTTCTTTAGAGGTAAAAGCAACAATATGTTCACAGTATGTATAGTGAAACCCAGGAACTCTAGGGACCTGTAAGGAATCAAAACAGATTTCTCCCTGTTGACAATGAATCCCAAATCCTTCAAGAGGGACATGACCAAGTGCAAGTCTTGTAAATGCCTGTGCTTGGCATTGGGACATAATGAGTATGTCATCCAAAATAAACAACCATTTGTACTCCTCTCTCCCTGAGGTAGGAAGCTACAACTCTCATTAGCTTGGTAAAAAGGATCCTTTGTTATAGTCTTCCAGATGCAGGAAAAAGACTAAGAGGACCCCCTACCTTTCCCAAAGAAGAAAGTAAAACTGCAGGACTTACCGTGGTATCCAGACAAGCCCTGTCCTCTTAACCTTTCCCGATGGGCACAACTTCTCTGGTGATGAAGTTAAAGTGAGACCCCTGTGAGACACGGCTGGCATAAAGGAAAGTTCCTTTCTGTCACCAATCAAAAAAGACTGGGATTGAACACTCTGCGCGTATTACTCTGCACCTTATCAAGAGTTATAAATGTAGACATATATTTGCTTAATGTTTTAACCATGTCTTCAGATAGAAGTCCTTTAAATTCTTGGATGGTTCTTTTCCGCCCGGTCAACAAGTATAGGGCTTATTTTCATTCAAACAACCGTGCGGCTTTCCATATTTAGCGTGTAATCAGTATTCCCTAAGAATACCATGGCTCTTTGGCTTCATCCCCTGAGGAGGTCTATGGCCAAAGGGTGGCCACTGGCATGAGCTTCCTCTATTATATCAATAATTCTCATGAGTGGCCCAATTACATCGAGCATGCAATCCTAGCATGACTTCAGGGACCTTGCCAGACCCTTCCTTGGGTCCTGACCCAGTTTTGAAAGAAACAATATTAATTCTGGATCAAGGCATACTTTGTCCTGTTTTATGGGGCTTGATCATTCGGCCCTCAAAACATGTTGTGCCGCCTTATCATTTGGATTTCGTATCCCAAGTTTTATAAATTTAGCTTTCTGGTCTGGTGGCCACCACTCAGCACTACACGGGTGCTTGATATTATCTGGGGAGAACATTTGCCCTCCTACGGAATCTTTATTAGTGGCTTCGGATGTAGAGGGGGAATTCGACTCCATAAAGAGGTCATTCTCATCAAGGTCCACTTGATCTGGATCCTGAATACACTTTTCATTAGGGCACTCGTTAAAGGGCTCTTCCTCCATAACCTCAGAAATGTGAATGCCATTTGAGGCATCTGAATCCACTGTGCCACATTGGGCACCCTCATTTTTGTGTTGTTTAAGATGCCCGGACGGTGCTTAGACCTCCTTATCTCTGTGAGGTGCTTAGACCTTCCAATCTCTTTGAGTTGCCTGGACCTCCCATTATTTTAGAAGGCTTTGCCCTCTTTTGTATATTCTTGCTCTTTTTTTCTCTCTTACCTCCTTTACCAACCTGAGCCAGTGTTCACCTAAGGATGGCCCTCTGTCCTCATAAGTCTGAGTACCCCTTAATGACATGATCTGATCAAAGGTCTCTCTCAAACAAGAGCGCATTTCACTTTGAATTACCCTTTTAATCATGTCTTCGCTCATATTTCCCAGCTGGGTCCCAAGGGTATGTCTATGATCAGACATGATAAAATCTATATAAATACAGAAGTAAACTACATTAGCCAATAAGAGCTCTATGGGGACAGTCTGTGTAATTTAATGGACAGATAAATAAATATACGTAAATTTGGTTGAGTGATAGAATTACAATTGCCACTGTAGCAAAGGCATAAGAAGAGAGTTCTTGAGATCCCAAACGTCGACAATAAATCTTAAATACAGCATGCAAATTAACTGAACAGCTGATTGCTGCGGAGGGGACACTGTAACTGTCAACATGATGCATTACATTGTCCCCTACTGGCAATCTAAGACCCCTGCAAGCACACTGCTTGATGCCCAAAGCAAAATGGCACCGCACAGCATGCTAGGGCCATTGCCGAGTGAATTCCTCTAAAGTTCCTCATGTAAGTGTGGCCTACCACATCTGGAAAAAATCTCGCTGCCGAACAAGGGCCTATGGCATCTGAAAGCCTGAGGCAAATAAGTCGGGTGCCACTGGGATAATTTTAGTTGGTCCCTGTCCCTGCGGCCTGTAACTTTGACCACTAAAGTGGGAACGCAGCAGCTAGACCATCCGGATTATGTATCCAGGTGCTGGAAATTAGCAGGCACCACACCGTAATGAAAGGAGGTAGGCTGTGCTTCAGGTGATGAACAGCACTTGCTGAATTACTCATGCTAAAAATAGAAAAGCTAAAAATATAAAAAGGGATGTTTCCATAGATTAGAAAACAGAGAGAACAAAACATGTTGAAAGCTTACACACCGTTTCTGGTATTAAACAGCTGTGGCCTATTTACTTATGCTCTAAACAAAAAACATATTACAAGAAAAAACAGTGAATCTTTACAATAACAAATGGAGGTTACTTATCTGCGAGGACCAGCATTTAAAAGAGGCAGAACACTCACTGCATGGTCTTCTTATGTCTGCTGACTATTCTATTCTGGTTTGTTTTCTTTATGATGTTGCATTGAATGGCATTAAAGAAATAATGCATAATGTTAGCCTACGGTCTTGTAATTACATATCCAGGACATCTGTGTCAGCTTCTGTAGAAAGCATCAAAACATCATCAGCATAGGCTTTCAATTTTTAGAAGTCACTTTTGAAAGGGATTCAATGAGCTTCTTCATTATCCCTGATGGAGTGTCGGAATGGTTCAATTGAACCAATCCGGTACCCTGTGACAGACAAAACTTATATGTCAATTGACCATTTGAGTTTATTCGTTTAAATTGATTCAGGTGGAGTGCCATGAACATTCATATAAAACGATTACCTAAACTAAACTTCTCCAGTGCTGACACAAAGAAAGTCAAAGAGACGTTATCAAAGGCCTTCTCCGCATCTAAGGCCATAGCCATAATAGGAGAAGGAATCTGTTTAGCTTTCTCGAACACGTTGCAAAAAGTTCTGATAGTGTCAGCTGAGAGTCTCCCCTTAACAAAGCAAGTTTGAAGGATGAATAAAAGATGAAAGAACCTTTCCTAATCTAAGCACTAGAGGTTTAGTATATATTTTGTAGCCCGTACTAAGTAAAGGTAAACAGTGGATTTTTTTAAATCTCTAATGAGTATGTACCCTGTTTAGGTATCACCACTTTATGAGCCTCCAAAGTAGAACCTGAAAATTGGCTCTTGTTTCAAGGGTACTGAAAAGATCAGGCAGAAAGAGTAAAATGACATTGTGAAGGCTCTGATAAAAAGAGACAGGGAAGCCATCTGGACCCAGAGACCTTTTCCCTTTCAAAGAGTTAATAGCTTTAGTAATTTTGTATTGTGTTATTGGTTTGTTAAGAGCTTCTACGTCTTTTTCTGGAAGCTGGAGGGATTCTGGGAAAGCTCTAAATGCCTTCAAATTATTCTTATTCCCAGTGTGAGGGGGGTATATAAATTAGTGTAAAAATACTGAAATTCTCCTAGCATTTTTGATTGGTCTGTTTGTATCCTAAAATTACTGTCTTAATGGCTGGGATATTTAATCCATTTTTTGCACCCTTAAGAGTCAACTCAATGAGTGTACCCACTTTATTACAATCCAGAAGATTTTTTGCGTTAGTTTTAGAAGACCATGTGTGGGTCCTTTCATTTAGGATTTTGTTATATTCATATTTAAGTTACTTAATTTTTGACGTAGTTAAGGGGTCTAAAGTTAATATCCTATCTTTTTCCGAGATGATGATTTGTTTCTCTAAAATATTCAGCCTTGCATTTAACCCTTTATTCTTAATTGACACATTGCCAACCATCTCCCCCCAGATAGTCGTTCTCATTGTGTCCCATATTGTTTAAATATCCATACCCATGGTGTCACTCTCTTTAAAGAAGTGGGCTAAGGATTGGACAATTTGTTCTTTAGAATCTTGATTGGAAAGTATGTCATCATTCATTCTCCAGGAACAGGATTTAGTCTGTTGTATGTATAGATTCATGATTAGTGTGATAGATGCATTGTCCAAAATGAGAATCGGCTCAATAGTGGGATCAATGGCTGAGTGACCAAGTTTTTACTAACAAAGCAAATTCTAAAGAGGGTGTTGTGATTGAGTAAAAGGTGAAATTGCTACCCACTGATTTGTGTAGTCTCCAGACGTCAACCAGTTAAGTATCCTCAGCTAATGTATGAAGCTGTCTATGGAAGTGATTGGGTCTGTATGGACATGCTGAGATTCTGTCTAGAATAGTGTCATATGGAAGATCAAAATCTCCCGCCAGAAGAAGACAACTGTCCTTGCGGAGGTCACGTAATTTAAAATATAGAGATGACCAGAAGTAGGAATTGTTTGACCTCGGAGCATATTTGTTTGCAATAAAGAATGAAAAACTGTCTTCTGTGATCTTAGACAGGAGCTAGATTATCATATGCAAGAATACTGAGCACCTGGCTTGTTTAGAAATCAGGGTGAATACTCTATCTTCTTATTAAAAGCTGGGGCACATGCGCTATCACAAATCTAGGTGTGTTGCAGACTATGAGCCTCTAAGGGACCAGCCCTGGTGTCTGGGAGGAACATAATATCGCTCTTAAATTTACAACAATAATCTAACACCTTCTTCCGTTTGATTAGGTGATTAAGACCTCTGTATTAAAGAAACGATTTTAAGTGATGCAGAAACGATCAGACCAAAAATAATTCTACCTTCATGGTATGCGCAGAGGAAGAACCTTCAGAGAAGAGGAAGATTAGAGAAGAGATTGGAAAAGAATAGTAAAGCAAGAGACAACGAAAGGAAAAAGAACACAATATCACATAGTATCATTGCAAAGTACTCGTAAAAACCTATCCAAAACCCAACCCCATGTCACAAACCACACCCTCCTCCACCCCCAAACCACGCATCAAGCCCGTTTTTCACCCTCAAAAGAGAAAAGAAGACCAAGTAGGCCTCTAAAACAGGACCTCAGTCCAAAGAAATGTCTCTGGACCCAAGAAGCAGAATGGTTATAAAAACAATCAAGCGCTAAAAATACTAACGGAACACCCAGCTAAAACATCATTTCTAATTAGCGAGAGGAGGTTAATTGACATATTTTGGCATAACAGACAGTATATCTTGTTTCCAGCTAAAAGGTAAAAAACTGGTAGAAAGAGGAAATTGGATGTATCAGCAACCTCAAGAATTCATACAGGATAAAAATTTGAATTTAGGTACAATGCTCTCAAAGATGATATGATGCTGGAATGAGATACTGTTAATATGAGTCAACTTGAGTACATTAGATCTTAGTATATGACTGACACCGTACTTAAAATTATCTGAACAAAGATAACTAGCACAGGTTATGATAAAATATTATCCAATGTGTGTTAGTAGGAAAAAAGATCAAAGTGTAACTGCTAGCCTGACCCAAGAAATAATGAGCGAGCCAAACTGGAGTCCAGCTAATTCTTCACAACAGCCTCAAGATCTCTGGGTTCATCATAAATGCATGAGTGGCCTTCATGAGTGATCTTCATCCTTGCCGGGCCTATAAAGTCAAAATTGAAGTTTAGAGACCTAAGCTCAAGACGTAATGCAAATAATTTTTCCTTTGATCATCTGTAGGCTTGGCATAGTCCTGGTTCTGAGAGATGCCCACTTTATGACCCATGCAGTCAATTACTTTAATCCATCTCATGTGATCCGAAATCAGTTCCATACGTTGATTTGTCAATGGTCTGAATATAAGTGCCCTTGGGTGAGTAGATGAAGCAGAGGTCACGCTTGTTGGATTTCTGTGTGTCTTTTCTATTTCAAACTTTTCAAATGATATTTCCAGGACTCATGAGAGTTGAGACTCAAGTAAGGCCACACACGACTTTTCACTGCTTTCTGTGGTCTCCGGCAAAGCAAAAATTATTAAATTGCCCCTTCTGTTTCTGACTTCCAAGTCACAAAGTTCTCTTTCTAGCAACATCAACTTTCATGACATTTAGGGGCTGCTTACAAGTCTCATAGTGGCGTGGCAGTGGAGTATCCAGCCAACACCATGCAGTGGTCCTACCACCCAATTATGACTCGGGCAGTCAGACCACCACGGACCGCCTGCTCCACCAGGAAACCACCGTTCCCTGGCGTAGGAGCGGTGGTCAGAGGCCACAATATGCTTGGTGGGACCGCCACGTTCCCGCCAAGCATATTACGAGTTTCCTCTCTGCCAGGCTTTTCCTGGGGGTTCCACTGCCATGAAAAACCTGGTGAAGAGGAAACAAAGGGGAGCCTACAGGGCCCTCCATGCCTTAAACATATGTGGATAAACACAGGGGGGCACAACATCTGCTCCTCTGTGTGCATGGACTTTGGAGTCCATGCCATATAGGAACCTCGTAGTGCAGTCCCATTGCGGTGCCTCCATTAATGGCGGCACCACCTCTAACATAGGCCTGCATGGACTGCCATCAACAAAGGGTTTCGGGGCAGGTGGGGCCGCGCGGGACTAGCGTGAGTGATCCCAGAGTCTCTCTTTGCACCGTTCTGCTGGGAACCTCGTAGGTCATTCTGAAATCCAGGTCAATTCCAAGTGCTGCCTGTGTGTGAACCAAGCTGTTTAGCCGGCTAAGAAAAACAAAATCCATCTGTTACTGTCTCTCAGCTTTCCCGATGACTATAAGGCATCCCTCGCACAGACCTTGCTGCTGCTGGCGGTTTTAGATACCCGAGCTCCTTTGCCACGCTGACCAATTTATTTCAGCAAGCAGTTCACAGTTCGGAAATAATTGGATCAGGTTGGCAAAGGTCGCTCGTCTGTCTGCAAACTGATAGCAATTCTACAGAGTTTTTTCAGTGTGCCACTTTCTGAAGCCCCATGTTTACTGATTTTCTTTTGATAAGAACACGAGAAGTACTATTCGTCCTTCTCAGGTCTGCAAAGACCCATCATAAGAAACGGAGGGCCTGAACAACATTATTGCATCGTATGTAAACATCATGATATTACCAAATCATGTTTAAATAAGAGCAGATTAAACAGCATTTACCAGGTGTGTAGTTTTTATGTTTATTTGTCCTATTTCTTTTAGTGCTGCGGTTACCAGTGCTGTGTCCGAGGAACCTGAATTGAATGATGTATTGAAATGGGCTTAGATAGAGAAAATGCGGCAGTGCCATACCAATGGTATTTGGCAGTAAAAAAAGTGAAAGGCATAACATTAACTTTCAAATCAAGCAGTAAGTATCACTTCGTCCATGGAGTTAGCGCCACCTGGGCACGGTGACCCTGCGTGCCCCTGGAAGGCAGGAGTTACAAACATTTTACATTTTTGTTCCCTTTAAAAGACAGTCTAGAAATCAAACTTTGACATAGTGGGTGTAATTTTTAACAAATGGAATAATACTCATGTTATTGAGTTTAGGATGATGAAAGGCTAATGCAAGCGAATTCATTTATGTGATCTGTGGGTCATGTGTATATGTATGCAACAGGTATACTATCCTACTGACTGACATTTCTTAAGGAATATGTGTCTTCTGAGTCCCAGGCTTTCCTAGTTTCTGTGGGGGCAGAGCCAGGCTTCAGTCTCTATGAGTAAAAAATGTGCCAAGTACATCTGACTTTTTAGGGACCCAGTGATTCGAAGAGGACTGCGACAGGGTGTGTGAGAGCAGGAACCTGGCAAGAGGAAGGCTGATGAGACATGTATATGAGGAAAAGAAACATTGAGATGGCTAGCTTCGAAAGTGCTACTCATTTTCCTTGTTTCTTGCCTACCAAGCTATTTGGTATTGATGAATTTCCCTGTGAGTGCCATGTTATGTTATGTTGATTTGTATAGCGGGAGTATGGCGGGATTTCTCTGTAAATATTTCTATTAGATCTGGTGTGGGTATGTGGTCCAGTGTTGGTAGGGTGGTATTGTCTTCTTTAAAGTTTAGTATCTATGATCAATGCATTTTGGGCATCCAGAAAAATAAAGTGAGCATACTTTTTGGGCCGGGGGTGGCTTTGGTAGGGAGCGCACATTGATCTTGCTATTAATTTTTCAACAACCTTATAGACTGCAGAGTCCGGTGAATCTGAGCAAGGGTGTCAAGGTTTTTATACTTGCCCAGGTGAAACCCCAAAGCTGGTGCCTATTGCTTGGGCATTCTCACACATAATTTTAAGAGTATTATAGGGGCAGTTATGCTGCGCTGGGTGCATTATCATTGGTGTCCAAAAGTGTTGGTTTAGCACTAGTAACCAGCAAGTAGTTCTACGGGAACACCCTCTGCACCGGACTCACCAAGCAACTCAGTAGAATACTACAAACTATTCAGATCTACATCAGCTATTCCAGAGATTCCAGTTTGTGTTTTCCGACGGATTGCAGACAGAGAGCCGACGCAGACGAGTGTGGTGTGTGCGGAGTCAAGCTGCTGGGAGAGCTGCGGAGAGCTGCAGAGCCGGGACGCCGGGACACCGTACCCTCGTGCAGCCGAGCAGCCTGCTCCAGCCGTGGCCCCCAGCCCCTCCAGAGTGTGGGAAGTACGGGGCCGATGGGGTCAACGGGACCGACCGGCTAACTCCTGTTGGACTCCCGCGGGACATTCGAGACATTTGAGACGTGCCGACGTGTAGTCCCTGCAGGATTCTCAACTGGCCTGAGTCATGTACAGTTCGCTCAGACACCGGCGCAAGCACCACCCCGGGGACTGTGCCGGCCTCTGCACCAAGGAGAAACGGTGAGGCAGGACCCCTGGAGCACTACAGCAATACCAAGATAGCAGCTGCTAACGGCCCCTACCCCCCCACCTTGCAGGTGTGTTATTCTAGGAGGTGGCCGTGCAGCAGAGGGAATCACAGCGGAGAGTGAGCGGAGTGGAGTGGAGCCCGGAGCGTGGAGCAGGTGGAGGGGTCAGCGGTCCATCAGGCTGGAGATCTGAGGCCAGGACTCAATAACTACAGTGAATACAGTAACTGACAACACCCAGGAACAGTAAAGGGAGGGGGTAAGAGAGGAGAAAATAGGTGGGAGCCCGGAGTGTGAGGTGCGGGGTGCGAGGTGAGCAACTACCTCCACAGTGGAATAAGTAACAAAAATCTAAAAACACCTTAAAGCTTATTACTCAGATTTACACAGATTCACAGCTAGGTGAGAGGGCGAGCAGCTACCTCCACCTCGGAATTGGTAAAAGAAAAAAAAAATCCAATAACACCTCAATGCTTATAACTCAGATTTACACAGATTTACAGCTAGAAGGCGACCCTGAGGTCTGGAAAAGAAAGAAAATTGCTAATAAATCTAAGATCATAGAAAAAAACAAAAAAAAGAAAACAAGAGGGAGAAAATGGGGATAGCAGCAAAGGCAAAGGCAGCAGCCCGCCTGGACAAAAAACAAAACGTGGGAAGTTAGAAAAGAAAGATACCAACGCAGCTAATAAGACCCTGATCCTCCCTCAAAACATCCTTACCAAAACCTTAATTCAAAAAATCTCAACTACACAGGAAAATAAATCATTATCAGAATCATAATCAGAAGAAGGAACAAAAACAGATGCAAAAACAGACACAACAGCCGCCTCGAGCTCAAGTCCTGACACGCTTGACTTAATAAAGGGCTCATCGCAGTCAAGAAACCTCAGCCTATTTCAGCCCAAGATATACTCCAAGTTTTCATTTCTAAAAGACCCAGGGACCATAATATTTTCAAAAACAGTTGAAATAAAAGGGCTGCAATGTCCTTTGCAACCAGGAAACCAAGATCAACTCCTGCAACCCCTAACCAAAAGCCAAACAAAGGGAACAAATTAAGTTGTTGCGTTAATTCATTCAGAAAAATCTCCCCAAACCAACGGAAGAGGAAACATCAGCAGGAGTATACAACACTTTCAACAAAATCCAGAAAAAATAGACCAAAATGACAAGTCAGAATCAATTAGGGGGCTCACAAACAAAAAAGAGAACGGAAATATCAGTCATGAAGAACAAATAAGGGTAATTGAAACTGAGCAAAGGCAGGTGAGGCAGGAGTTGCGGTGAGCACTCTGCTCATCACAGACATCTTCAAAGAGCCCTCACAACCCTCAAAGGCTGACACAGAGGGGAGAGAGCCTGCAACTCCAAAAACAGAACAGCTGGGTAGGTCGCAAATTAGAACAGACTCCAAATTTAATCAAACACTCTGCCAAGCAGATGAGACACAAGCTGCCTCTAAAACATGCAAAGCATTGCAACAACTTAGTCCGATAAAATCGGCCGACTCCAGATTTCACAAATCCACCTTCAGCAAAACAGTCAACCAGGAAGAAAACAAACCAAGGGAGCAAAACACGTCAAATAAAACTTCCTTAACTCCACAACAGCCAATTTACCAATTACAAACCTTAACACTACAAACATCTTGCGGTAAATCTCGAGACATTACAATACCAGAATGGAGTGAGCTGCTTCTTCAAGAAAGTAACTATAACCTTAACGGTGATATGTCTTTTTTAGCATCACAAAAATGGGAGGAATTAGTTGCGTCGTATAGTCAAGAGCAAAAAACACTAACAAATTGTTCAAACACAGAAACCAAGGGAAAAAACATTAGGACCCAGGACTCGATTTGGGCTGCACTATTGAGTACAATGCAATTTTCAACTAAAGCATTGCAATACCATTCTCACAAAATGGACCTTCAGTTAACAGTACTTCAAACATTAGCTGACTTTACGTCAGGGATTGATCGGAAATTAGCCGACTTGAACGGGCAATTAAAACAAGGGCAAGAGGAAGCACTCAAGGATGGGCTACAACAACAAGAATGCACTTGCACTCCAATAGTAGACAAACAACTCACGCTACCATTAATACTGGGGGATTTACTATCTATCATGAAACCAAAAAATGAAATCCAGAATATAGTGAGTGACAACCCGCCCACCTTCAGGGAAAAGGAATTAGAACCTGAAGTCTTGGAGACAATAAAAGCATCTAGAGATCCCTCCCCAGAAGGGAGAGAGATTGAACAGAACAACAAAAAGGAATCATTTGACAAAGACTCCATGACAACTAACACCCGGCGAAAGAAAAAAAGGAAAGGAAGGAATAAGAAAACAATTTTTCAGATCAAACACCAAGCAAATCAGTTTCTTCAGCTCATAGGCTCTCCAGAACAAGAGGTGGAAGAAGGATTTAGGGAGCCAATGATGACACAGCTAGGAGATTCCTCCCTTTTCACAAAAAACACAAAGAAGGGAGAGTGGAACTAACGAGGCACTGAGTGTAACCCCTGGTAGAGAACAAATAACAAACATTAACCTCCCGAGTAACCAGGAGAATGATTGTAAGAGAAGCGCGTCTAGCAAGGGCCTACTAGCTAGCAAAGCATTAACCGAAGTTGCCCAACACACAGCAATGAAGCAGGGTAGCCACACAAAGGACAAATTAAAAGAGCCTCAACATTCATTAAGCACAATTTTCCAACATGGCACAATGGCGCAAAATATCACCAGGAAACCTAATGAGACAACGTCTACGCTGCAACATAGCACCGATCGTAGGACAAACAGCACCAATAACATAAGGCCAGAAGAGCACACTACAACTAATGGGGAGCTCCCTCAGTACACAACTATGAATCCTATAATGAAGAAGAGATAGACACCATAATCATTTCTCCCCACTATAAATCAAGGGGTCGAGGAGACATTTTAAACAGAGGAAATGTACTAAGACTTCTGCAATCAATTGCCAACCTCATGAATATTAACACCCTGGACATACTGTCAATTGAATTCCAGCCAAACAGCAGTCAGTCCAGTCTTGAGGTTACAAAAACCAGATGGAAAATGCCAGAGATAGCAAGGAGAATAATACAGGAACTAAATACCTTCCAAAGTTGGGGAATAGTCTTGAAACCAGTGCCAAAACCACCATACCCAGCCCCTTTTTTAAGATCAGCTATCAACAACGAAAACAACAAGTCTTCCTCAATTCTAAAAGGAGCAAGGGGCAGCTCTACAACTCCAGGTCAATCGGCATTAACCTGCTTTTCGCCTATGAGCAACTGGCGGAGCATACAACGAACAATAACACCAGCTCAACCAAATTGACATGGGAGGTTACATTTTCAAAACCCACAACTGGCAAATAATGAGATTGAAAAAACCACACACTATTGCAGGGCTAGAGGGATGTTTAGAGACCAAGCCTAAGTATTATCCCCCACTGGAACAAACTAATAAACAACAAACTTAGGGGTCTAATTAGAAATCCAATAGTGTCAGTTGTACATGGGGACAATAACAGTAAATCTAACAAACGATATCCCAAAATGTGAAGCACCAGTAAGCGTAAGTCACCCCAAGTTAAGGATTCCCATCAAAAGTCTTGTATGAATCAATATTCTCATTTGGTAATCCTTATCGGGTATTGTGTCTCTTGATCATTGAGACCAGCATACCCAGATAGCCAGTTCGGGGTAGCGACCCACAATCACTCGGCACTACCACATGATGTTGATACGATGGGAAGTGCAGTGCAAAAACGAATAAGTGGTGATTAAAAAAGGATAGGGAACTTAACAAAAACCAGTTTTAATAGACGTTAGCCCCTTCCCCTTTAAAAACAAGAACAGTATAACATCGTCATCGCAGTCCACGCAAATAGCTGCGAGGAGACCAACATGTTTCAGCCACAACGGGATGATTCCCCAGGCTTTCGTCAGGGTCTCTGTTCTATAAATATGCTACTGCTTATAAGTGAATAAAGTATGAGGGGGACAAACGCTTCTTTACTCACCCAGGGTGTCCGGGGAGTGGACCTCACCTCTTCCTTGTAGAGCGGGGTCTCACATATCCTGAGCAAGGTCCAGGAAGAGGTGAGGTCCACTCCCCGGACACCCTGGGTGAGTAAAGAAGCTGTATAGTTTTGAGAAACAATGTATCTTTTTTAACGGACCATGATAGCTGATTGTGATTCACTTGTATGTTTGTCCCCCTCATACAGTACTAAGTCAACCAGGTGCCGAAGAGAAGAGTTGATACAGTTGAAGGAACATTATATCCTTTACTGGTTTTCACTTGTGTGTTTTTTTGTATAGTTTTTTCACACTTTATTCACTTATAAGCAGTAGCATATTTATAGAACAGAGACCCTGACGAAAGCCTGGGGAATCATCCCGTTGTGGCTGAAACATGTTGGTCTCCTCGCAGCTATTTGCGTGGACTGCGATGACGATGTTATACTGTTCTTGTTTTTAAAGGGGAAGGGGCTAACGTCTATTAAAACTGGTTTTTGTTAAGTTCCCTATCCTTTTTTAATCACCACTTATTCGTTTTTGCACTGCACTTCCCATCGTATCAACATCATATGGTAGTACCGAGTGATTGTGGGTCGCTACCCCGAACTGGCTATCTGGGTATGCTGGTCTCAATGATCAAGAGACACAATACCCGATAAGGAATACCAAATGAGAATATTGATTCATACAAGACTTTTGATGGGAATCCTTAACTAGGGGTGACTTACGCTTACTGGTGCTTCACATTTTGGGATATGGTTTGTTAGATTTACTGTTATTGTCCCCATGTACAACTGACATGGTTACAAAATAATGAGATTACCATGTGTAATTGGGACATAAACGGATTAGCATCTAAACTAAATGACGAAGAAGTCCTAAATTACTTAAAACGCTTCGATATCATCTTTATTCAGGAAACTTGGGAAGAAAACCACCCGAGTTACAAGGTTATACTTCTAGCTTTATTCCGGCAATAAAGAGGATGGGCTTTGGACGTCGATCCGGGGGCCTATAGTCCCTATTGGCAATAACCCGAATAAACGAAACCTTTCCTATAAAGATTAGTATGACTCCTCCAAGTTGCATTCAGGCTTCAAAAGTAAATTGTTCCTTGATCAAATTGCACAAAAGGTAATAATGATAAACATTTATGTACATCCAAAATACAAATTAAAAACAGCTAAAGAATTGATTAAAGAACTAAAAAGAGTAATGGAGGAAGAGGACACCGAACATATCATCCTGGCCGGTGACTTTAACACGCACCTCCTAGGGGGATATTATGATGATGACATCGCCCATGAACTTACAGACGCATGGGGAATTCCAGCTCAAGGCCCCGTAAAAAAAGTGAAGCAAACATGGTGCTCCAAATTTCTTATTCAGGAACTGGAACACCTAAACTTAAGATCAGTAAACGGTTGCTGCAAGGAGGACAGTCCACCAGCTCCCACATATCACTCAGCAAAAGCATTGTCCCATCTGGATTTCACTTTTATGTCCTTATCTTTGTTCAAAATAATAGCCACTTTCAAAATAGGCAACAATGAATCGAGTGACCATATCCCACAGGAGCTGACGCTAAAAACAAAAGACAGACCTACTACTGAAAGCTGATAAAAATATAGTATCAGTTGAAGCAATAAACCTCAAGCGACTAAGATGCAACTCAACCAATATGGAGATAGTATCAAGCACAGCAAAAAATATACTAATCCGTGCTCAGGAAAACTCAGATCATCCGATGGACAGTTGGGATGAATTCATCACGTCACTTGGAGACAAAACTCCAACTGGGACCAACCAGAAACAGAGTAGCAAGGCTGTCTATTTAACAAAAATGGCTACAAGCCCTGTCTAAAAAAAAAAACAGATCATAAACAACACCTTAAGGCAACTCAGTAAATCACCAGCAGGTCAAAAACTGCAGCAATCTCTCCGTGAATCTAAGGCTCTCTTAAAGCGAAGGAGATGGGACAGGAAAAGATCAATGAACAACAATTTATGGGCTAAATTACTTTACGAATCGAATATGAAAAATAGTGCCAAGTTTTGGCAATCTATTAACAGACTCGAACGCCAAACCCATCCTGGTATAAACTCTAACATCTCCGAAGCAGCCTGGGTCGACTTTCTTTATAATCACTTTAATGAAACCAACTCTACATTTGTTCTAAGCGCTAGCCCGAGTACTGAGAGAATCATCAGATCCACAAAGGAGACATTAAACCAAAACCACGTCCATTCAGATGAACAATTCCCCAAGTCTCCACCTAACAACAAAGGGAAACAGACTTAAGACTGGCTCAAAGTAATGATACAAGTACAAAAGAGAAGTCCAATTGCCTGGGAACAACCTCGATCCGGAAACAAATAGCAAAGGGAAGACAGGCAGGGGCACCAGGCCCCAATGGCATTCCTCCAAAGTTGGGCTTCAGATAACCATATTATTTCACCAACACAATCCGGGTTTCGGCAAGGTCAGGGGACAACAACAAACATTGTGGCACTAACTTTACTAATGGATGCAGCAAACCAGGGGAAATATCCCCTGTTTCTCTGCTTCATAGACTTTACAGCCGCCTTTGACCATGTGGACAGAACAAAGCTCTGGAAAAAACTACAAGGTATGGGAATACCACTTCCGCTTTTGGACCAGCTAAGGAACCTGCACACAAACACTTGGATAAGGATAAAGCTTGGTGCATGGACTTACGTATCAAAAGAAATCCCTACCTCAAACGCGTTAAAACAAGTGTCCTTCCTAGTCCCGTCGCTTTTTAATCTTTACCTTGCGGACTTACCAGGGGAACTGGACAAGTGTAAAAATCATGCACCAAAACTAGGAAATATAACCTTATCAAACCTGTTATATGCCGATGATTGGGTTCTGATAAGTCAAACCCCCATTGGTTTACCACATCTCCTGAATGTGACTCACAGCTTCTCAGAACGGAACGCCCTGAAAATAAATTATAGCAAGACAAGAATAATGGCAGTACATCACCATAGGAAGAAAAGCTTCCATTGATTCCTGGACGGTCATTCCTTAGATCAAGCCTCCAGCTACAAATACCTAGGATCAATCCTAGACCAAAACAACTCCTTCAAACCACGGATAGGATCCTTGCGGAGGAAAGGGGTAATGATATACTTGGCTATAAAACCTCTAAAGAAGCGCCTGCCAGACCTAACACTTGATCCTTTAATAAAAGTTCTGCAAGCAAAACTTCATCCTACAATAACATACAGGAACTCAGCAATGAAGGGCAAAGATGCAATAGCCGTAGAGAATGCAATAACTAACGCATATTGAGCAATCTTTCAGCTCCCCATGTATGCTTCCCGGCCCCAAATACGGTTGGAGTTTGGGCTACAAAAACAATCAATTGGAAGAAGGGAAACAGACGTAAAATGCTGGCATAAAATCAAAGAAGTAGCAGAAGGATCCTTGAACAGCCAAATATGGACAGAGTTACTCCGCCCTACAAAATCACCAGCTAGAGAGTACCTACAGGACTCAATCAAACTGTTAGGACTGACAGACCTCTGGAGCATTACAGTGTCACACTCTGTATTTAAAAAAAAAAACGTAACAAAGGTATCCCGACAATTGTCAGTCGCAGAAGATAAAAACACACTATCCAAAATGATCTCACGCTTGGGTAGTACCGAATACATACAAAGCTTTAAAACCGCAATCATACTTCAAAATCGGAATAAAAACAACCACAAAGGAAAAATGCTTAAAACTCCACTTGGGGATTGGTGTAATTAATCAGTTTCTTACCCCTTGGGAGAGAAAAGGTGGTGATCAGCCTTGTTGCCTCTGTGGCTGCGGAGTGGAGGGCCTATTACACGTTATCTGCACCTGCAATAACCTAAGGGACATAAAGAATAAGCCTTTTAAAACCTGTGTTCAGATAGTACGGAGTTAGGACCTGTAGACAAGCAGCACTGCTGTGTTTCAACCCAGATAGAGTGCAGCTTAATTGTCGACTAACAAAGTTTTTCGACATAACAGCTAAGAGACTGAAAAACTCACGCACGTTGCCCTTGGAACATTCAACAACAGAAGTTTTGCCAAACGGATTAATCCATCAAAAAGAACAAGTGGGAGAAGAGTCATCCACGGAGCCAACATCCTAAAAACTCTTCCTCTTTTCGTTAAATTTAAAATAGTAACAAGTGGTAAAAAAGGCTTGCCTCAGTGATCTTCATTATAACCACTCTGTAGAGGTTCCTCCTGACGAAGTGTTGCAAGTTGTCGACGGAAAACAAGTGTTAAGGCAACGACATTGAAGAGTCTCCCTATGTTGGCCACGGCCCTCTTTACAACAACACTGCGAACCACTGGAAAAAGGCTAAATGGCACATTGGAAGAGGTCAAATAACTGTGGCAAACGTCCACCTCCTCCTCCTTATTTCTCTTTTTTTTAATGAGTAACTGAAAATTAAATATGTGGATTGTTTAAAAGCATTTTTAAATATATATGAACAGATGTGTTTTTATTAATTGTTTTAATGTATGCAACGGTTTTAATTAATCATGCATAATAAAAGTCTATTCTATACTATTCTATTCTATTCTATTCTATTCTATTCAGAACTCGACAGCCAGACTCATCCTTAACCTCCCACACACAACTTATATCACATCACACCACACTGGCTCCTGATGCACAAATGTGCTCACACAAACATTCAATGCACTACACCACTTAGGCTCCACCTGCCTGAACAGTTGGATCCCCTTTCACCAAACACAAAGACACCTCCACTCCATGGGACTCCTACTCCCAACATCCCATGCATACAAAGAACCAGAACAGGAGGACGGGTATTCTCTCACTCCCAAGGCTTGGAATGACCTGCCACCCCACATCAGTGCCCCCTCCTCTCTCCGTAAATTCCACAAGAAGATGAAGATCTGATTCTCAATTAAACAATCAAACTCCTGCTCAGTGCCATGATACCCTTGTGGGTGAAAGCGCACTTTATAAATGCACGTCATGACATAAAATAACATAACATAAAGTAACATGACATAACACAAAACAATATAAGTAAAGAGACAAGGTTTCCACTTTCCTTGCTTGCATTGAAGCCTATGTGACCTTGCAATATAACTTAACAACTCCCAGCTTTGTTGGTTTGTCTCTAAGGGGGTTTATTTCTAAAAAACAAAAAAATCAATGGACCTAGCATGCAGTGAGGTTTCTCACAAATGGTGGGAAGGACAAATCTAAGTTAAACACAAAACCCATATCTTGGAGATATCAGTTAGCTAAACAGTTTCCGCAAGGTACCCAGCAGAAGAGAGAACACCATCTGTGTACAGGCTTAATATGTCTCTCCACAGCACTTTAATATTAATAATCCAGTATTTAAAGCGCAAACTAATCATCCCCTAAGGGTCTCAAGGTGCTGGGGGTTGTCAGGAAGATTAAGTGAGCTATTGCCTTGGGTCACAGGGTTTTGGGCTGAGCTTCCGCCAGGGCCGAACTGTGAGGCCAGTGGTTCGTAGTCCACCGCCCTGGCAGCTGCGCCACACCTCTCCAAAACTTTAACAAAAACAAAGCCTATTACTACTTTTTTCAGATCCTCTCGAGCAGTGGTTCTTTCCCTGTGGTCTGGCTGGGGACCCTCAGAGTCCGTGACGCCTACTCAGGAGGCCTGTGACTGCTTGGAAATAACATTAACAGATTAATAAAATGGATATGAATAAAGAGGCAAAATGTAAAGTTGAACATTTCATGGAATTTGAAAGTGGAGACTAAACAATGAAGTTAGTATTCCTACATTGATTCATGAGAGCAGAAAAAGTGCATCAAACAAAATATATTATTGCTGATCAGTGACATAAATTGAGTTTAGAAAAGAACCAAACTTCCCATTAAAATTAATATGTATGTTTTTAGTGTGTTTGTGGGATAAATGAAACATTTATTCTTTTTTGTATTTGTTTGATGAATATTTGTTCTGAATTTTTTGTGTATTGTTTTGCGGTTCAAATCATCGATAGTGGTGAGGTCCCCGGGTTCCAGTAATCACTCAGTGTGGGTCTCCGGATTCCAATAATGATTCAGTGGTGGTCCCCGGTTTCCAGTAATGAATAAGTAGGGGTCCACAGAAATCAACATTTTAAGAGCTGCTGTTTTAGAGTTTTTCACACAGTATCCATAAATTAATCTGCTGGTTGTTTTACTCTTAATTGTGTCACACGAGTCTACCATTAAAGATACAATTACCCATAAAGTAAACAACTAGAGACAAGGAAAGGTCAGCTGGACTTTCCCTCACTCTCACCTCAAGCTCCAAGCACCGTAGAAGTTGTTCTTGTCCATATCTTTGGCCATGGGTGCATGGATGCAACATACACAATTAACATCCATCGGCTGCAGCAACGGATCACATGCAGCTGTGATTTACAATATTAAAAAGACTGTGTATGCTGTTTTCAGGACCACTTATGAATTTCTACTTGAAAAGCAGCAGGAGAGGTGATAAGGTGAATGATTAGAGCCACTGGCTTGGAGGTACCTGGAGGCACAGGTGCATGAAAGAATGCTAAAGCAAACAACATATATAACAAGCTCCTTCATGTTTGAAATTCTGCAAATAGAAACATGGCTGCCCCAGGAGACATTACATAGTCACACTGCACAATTAGTGTCATCCCCAAATATAGTCAAGGCGTAAATACAGCATGACCATTTCTACACTTTCACCCCAACCAGGATGGACACAGTAAGTTGCAGCCCATAGCTGTGATGTTTTGCTTAATTTGGGTCACAATGAGTAGGATGCACAGGATATTGCATGCCCCAGTTGCACCAGAAGAACATTGCTATTGGTGAGCTACCCCAATGAACTTTGGCACTGTAATCTGTCTATCTTTAACTTGCCAGCTCCAGCGGGAGAGGGGGGGGGAAGGGGGTGGTTACAAAATCCATGCCATATTTTCAGGGTGGCGGAGTGAGCTAAAGAACGGTGATGGATTAAACCCAGATCAGTTGACTGGGAGTGAGTGTTTGTATTGTCAATGCTCCGTCCATCATCACCTTTGGTTTTTCTTTGTTCGCCCTAAGTTTGCAGGGTATGCTCAGACGTGAGTCCCTTGCTCACTTTGCCACTGGAGTCAAGCAAGCCCGGCTGAAGACAGCTGTAGTGCCAGAAACCGGTCCTGGGAAGCTTGATTCCGGTCCAGAAAAGACATGGCTTGGCAGTTCGGGCTGGACTGTTCCCATGAGGCACAGGGTCGGACTGTTTTGCATATGGCCATGTCTGAACTGGGGTGGCGGAGTGAGCTAAAGAATGGTGATGGATTAAACCCAGATCAGTTGACTGGGGTGAGAGTTTGTATTGTCAATGCTCCGTCCATCATCACCTTTGGTTTTTCCCCATATTTTCAGGATATCCACACAAGAGGCATCACCATCAAATGAATTGTAGTTTTATTAATTGTCATAGTCAGTGGTCCTTCTGAAAGCCTGGCAACGGTCTAACCCTTTGATGTTGAACAACCTTACTGTAATGCACACACTACACTTAGGAACCAATGATAGTGGGCGGTCAGACCACCACCCGCTGTCACACCAGTCAGGAGTCCGCCCAACAAGTACTTGGCGGTACAACCACTTAATTATGATGCAGCCACGGTGCTGGGAGTCAGAAAAGTGCTGTTTAACATGGAGACTTGTTATACGGTCCAGGAAAAGGGTTGCAGCACAAGTCACAGTGTAAAAGAGCACTTTATGCACATCCATCCACCGTGTGACATGCACCATGGGCCTCCAGGGTCACTTTGCAGTGGCCAATGAGGGATGGGGCCCTGCTTCGGACCCCCAAAGTTCCTTACCAACATCCTTCTCTTGGCAGTCAGGCCACGGTGAAAAGACTGTTGGAAAGGGACATCGTAATCCTGACGGCGGTGCCTGCCTCTGCACTGCCACCATTCAAGGGATACCATTCAGAGTGTCACCCTGACGGGATCGTAGATCCCGTCTAAGGCCGCAGTCCACTAAATGGTTTTGGTCCAGCCGCTGTCATTATAATGCGGCAGTCAGACCAATCGGTTGTCTGTCGGTAGGACCGCCACCAGCCACAGACATCAAAATCAGACCCTTAGATTGCCACAAGACATGAAAAATCCATCTTGACCTAAGTTTATCACAAAATGGGCAACAGTGCTACATGTAGTCAGACCATGTCACACAGATATACTGGTGATTATTGAACCCCATAACTGAAAATCCCTATTGTGGCAACTGCTTTTAGAGGGAGAAAGTTAATTTAAGGTGCATCAGAAACCCTAAGACCTGAAATAATAAAAACCTCTGGAACAATTGAACATTTAAAAGGCAGATATTTTAGCAGCAGGGCAAGGAGCCTTCAGAACAAGTTCCTGGGCACTGGGATCACCCTTGTCGTGAAAATCCCTGCTGCCCCCCTACACATCCCCATGCAAGCGAGGTCTCCCCGGAACCGATCCCAAAAGCGGGCAAGCCTGAATCACTCCTCCTTCAACACCAGGAATGAGGTAACGATGATCCGCATCCCGACACCTCCAGGACTGCAATGTATGCCTCAGAGGTGATTAGCTCGATTCGCAGACACCCAGCATTTGGACCCTCGAGAGTCTCTACAATCCAGGACCAGGACCGGAAAAACAAAGAACAGGACTGCAGCATTAGTTAGGTGAGGAACTGGCATTAAGCTGTGTCGAACTTGCCAGTACCTGACCTTAAGATGGCAGCCCAACCCTGACCTATCCCATAAAAATTAGCTACACCGGTGACCTGTGAGAGCCCCCACTGTCCGGGACCCAGGACCGGGACCGAAATAACAATGAAGCAGGACTGCAGCAAGGCTTGAGTAAATGACTTAAGGCATCAAGCTACAGAGAGCCCCGCCACTCACCAGGGCCTGACCTCGAGATGGCCGCCCCGGCACTAAACCTTCTCCAACAATCTAACTATATAGGTGAACCACCGTCTTCCGAAGAGAGGCAGCCTGCGGGAGTCCAGACTATCCTGGACCCAAGAATGAAGAGGAGAGCAGTGCTAAGTTGGAGCAATTGACAGGCTCCGCTGCGGAGTCTCCAGTACATGACAACAAGATGGCCGCACTCGGCACTAAGCTCCTAATGAAGATTCAGCTGCACCGATCTCTGGCAATTCCCTTTGGAATTTGAGCTCGCCACCATCTCACCTACACACAGACCCACTGGTCACTGAGGATCCCAGCTTCATCATGACCGCCGCCTCCCCACTCGACGCGCCCTTATGACCTGACCCTAAAATGGCCGTCCAGTGTCCACTCCTGGAAAAATAACCCGGGGAGTCACTGACCAAACCTTAAAAACACGTGTCTGGCCTCCCACCAACTCGCTATGGCCCGCCGGTACCAGACCTAATCTGGAACTAACTTTAGCGCAACTAGCTCTTGCTGCACTCTACCTACTAACTGTCTACCCATTGCCTGACCTATGAGGCCTGACCTGTTGATGGCAGCCCAAATAGTAAATCCCTGAACCCTGCTCTACCATATTAAACTGAAACTTAAAAAGCACAACAACACGCCGGACCCACTGCTAGCACAAACTTAGCGACGCAGGCCCTACATCTATGTGACTACCGTCTCTACACTCCTTTCCCCTCAGTGCCTGACTCCATGATGGCTGCCATTTACTAATCCTAATAAGTAGTGGCCCGAACACCGCAAGCCTACCCGGACCCACCTGTCACGCAGTGACGCGGTCCAGCACCATCGGATCTGAGCCTCCCCAACCCTACTTGTCTTCCCGAATGTTTTGCACTTTCGGATGGCAGAGACGCACTAGAGTAAGCTACTCCTTGTCTGACATTCATCCGAAACCCGTGTCTGTTTGGATTTGAAACCCCTCAACCCTACTTGTCTTCCCGAACCTTTTTCACATTCATATGGCAGCGACCCACTAATGTAAGCTACTCCTTGTGTGCCATACATCAGAAATCCGTTTCTGATTGGGAGGTGACCGATTTCACCCTCAGCTCACCCTAGCATAGGGACCAGAGCACGGAAACTCCTAGATCCCTGCCACCATCTGAGAAGACTTCTAGTTTTGTGACTGCTAGAGAACTTAACCTGGAACATTGCCAAACTGCGACTTGCTTTCCATAGCAGTAGAAGCCTTAACTACGAAAGTCCCCAAGAACAGAAGGGCCCCGTAAGATTGGGCATAGCTATTATTTACGTTGCAGCAGGAAGTCGTGCTCCCAGCACACCCCCTGTACCTGACACCCTCCCTGCTCCAGTGACTGACTCATTGATGGCCGCCCAGGATTATCTCCCGGTATTCGTCTCAGGTAAGCTCCTGCTTTAGTGTCCCGGTGAGCCTCCTTCCAACCCCTATAGAGGTGGCCTGACATCACCTACTTTGTCACTCCCCTCCCATTGAGATTCTGCCCCCTTCCAACCCAGACATAATGCCTCCCATCTCACCTACCTACACCAACCCCAACCCACCTACTCCTAACTACTTAAAACCGCACGGCCCAAACTCCTTCTCAATCAGTTACCCTCCTAACCTCTCACCAAAAGCAAAAAAGAACTTCAAACACAAATTGTTTAGACAACTCCCGGAATCACTTTTCGTGGACATCTATCACTGCTCCTCCAAAGGACAGATAAAAATGGTCTTCATTTTATACACGAAAAGACCCGATAAGTGGAACTTCATCCTCTGCTCTCAGCTCCACATTGACAAAACTACTAATACTCCGCTTAGCTGCAAACTGATGATCACAATGCCTAACCGCACACCGCGGAGTGGGAACACCTCTGTGACCATCTGCTCCAACGGCACTGTCCTGATCCAAGCCAACAACGACAACCTAGAGGCATTTGACTCCCTCCTCCCCTCTCTTTGGACAGCCCTCTCTCAAGCTCTCCTCCCCCTCTCAACCCAACCTTGCTAGTCAGACTGCTGGACCCTCCAGCTAAGCCCATCTTCCTTTCCTTCACCCGCTATCATCAACAGCTTTCCGCCTCATGACCCCTCCCTCTCCTATGTCACCAAGAACAAGGCTCCCCCTCCGACCGTTACCTCTCCCCCCCTCGGCCACTACCTCCACCAATGACCAGCAGCGAATGTCCTCAACACACAGTTCAAGACTCATAACTGCCTCTCCATTCCCACACGCAAAAGAATGCTGAAGCCACCTCTCAACCTGCCCCACCACGCGCCCACCACTTAGCTCAGAGCCTACATGAACAACACTATAACATGAAGTCATAGCTAGGACAGACCTCCCCTCTCACTATGACCCCACCCTGAACACCCTCAACCCCACCCCTGAAGAGGCAGGGCAGAGTCTCAACCTGCTGGAAAGCCAGCTAGCAACTTGTATCCAGGGCTTGACAGAAATCCTATCCAACCTCCCCACACTCCATAATCATGACCAAAATCCCCACCTTTCTCCCTCCTTCTCCAACCCCACACACCAAAGGCCTCACAAGGCTCTCCACCCCAATTGAATCTCTTCTCCCCTCTCGAATCAAATACTGAGACCTAAATGAACAAGAGACACTATGTCCTCGAGTGAAGCAGCTGATCTCGCCTTCTTGTATGACACCCTACCTACTGACACCCCAGTCCAAAATTCAGGTGATGACTGGATTCTGAAGAGATCACTCCCCGCCAAAATCTACAAGACCCCGACTTCCCGCACTACCATCTCCATGGCCCCCCTAAGGATGAAACCCAAAAATGAGGCAGTCTCCGCCAACTGCATGCGCATAAACTGCCACCAAACATGCCACTGAGCTAGCGGAGTCCATCCTCACCCATGACATAGACATAGCCTTTATCACAGAGATCTGGCTAAATGACTGCTCGTCTCCAATCCTAGATACCCTCATGCCCCCAGGCTTTGCAATTATCAATAAAGATCAAAAAGACCAAAGAGGCGGGGCACAGCTGTCATTCACAACAATAACATTACCGTGAAGGAAATCAACACTTTTACCTATAACACCTTTGAATGGTTTAGCACTAACATTCACACCAGCACAACAAAAGACTACACTGCCATCTCCCATATCACTCCCCCAGGCAGCACCCCTGCATTCACCGAGCACCTATCCGACTTGATTGCCCATTGCTTGCTCTGTGACGCCAATAACCTTATTCTGGGGGACCTCAACCTACACTGGAATAAAGAAAACAATCCTCTAATCCAAAATGTGAATGAGCTGCTACACAGCAACAACCTCACCCAACACTGCATAGATGAAACCCACAATAAAGGAGCAACTTTAGATGGCATTATTGCCCAATGTGACACTGTTACGATTGACCACATCCTCCCCGCTGAGTGGTCCGACCACTACTTAATCCTATTCCACATCACTCTACCGATCTTATGTCTACCTCCCACCCAAGACCCCCGAAATGGACGAGAAATCTAACACAGATCAACATGACTGACCTTGAGGGAAGGGTAAACTCGCACCTTCCACTCTCCACAGACAATCTCTCCACCACGGAACTTACCTCCCATTATAACACAACTATGACAACCATCCTAAACCAATTAGCCACCTGAAACTAAAAAAAACCAGGAATATTCCATCTAGATCCTGGTTCAACATTGACATCAACGCTGAAAGAAGACAACTAAGAGCCACAGAAATACTTTGGAGGAGCAATCCCTCCACAAGCCTCCATGAGCAACTCAAAGCAGCCCTAAAGAAATACAAAAAGCACATCAATAACGAAAAATTCACTTTTTACTCCACCGCCTTGGACAACGCAAAAAACAGGCCCAAAGAACTCTTCAACAGCAAACCTCCAAACCCCTGCTACCCCAGTTCAGGCCTCCAAAGACCTGTGCAACAACTTCGGAAACTTCTTCAATGACAAAATCACCAAGATTGAGCTCTCTCTAGACACTAACTTCAATACCCCCCATGAAAGCCCGACCTCAGAGACCATAGACAGCACACGCAGGCTCCCCTCAAAAGCCTGGAAATCCTTCAACTATATCTCAGAAGCCGAGATTCTCAAACTGATCTCCACCTCCAAACCTGTATCTCACTTCCTAGATTATATTCCCTCCCAATTGACCAAAAAGCAGAGACTCTCCCTACCCCCGTTTTGATGCAAGATCATAAACTTCTCATTGAAAACCGGTGTCATACCTGACTACCTCGAAGTCGGCCAAGTCACACCACTATTGAAAAAACCAGGCCTTGACACCAATGATCTGAACAAGTTCAGATCCGTTTCCAATCTCCCTCTCCTTTCCAAAACCCTAAAAAAAAAATGCATTCTCCTACAACTGACCCACATCTGGACAACATCAACTTTCTAGACCCACACCATTCAGGCTTCAGAAAAGGTTGTAACATGGAGACCATGATCCTTATCATCATTGACAATATCCACAAACCGCTAGATACTGACAAATGCCGCCTACTTATTCTCTTAGACCTTTCGGCAGCCTTTAACACGGTTGACCACAACATACTCATTAAGGCTCTTCAAGAAAGGGTAGGTGCTGATGATGTGGTCTTACAATGGTTCTCCTTCTTCCTTCACAACTGCTCCCAAAGAATAAAAATCAAAACATTTACGTCTGACCTTCACCCCGTCAGCAGAGGTGTTCCCCAAGGCTCTGTGCTCTCTCTTCAACTGTTCGACATACATGGAACCCCTCACTACGCTACTCAAAAAAGCCAACATCCCCTTCCACCTTTACGCAGATGACACCCAGATCTTTCTGGAAAAATCGTCCATTGATGACATCCAGAGACTCAACGACGCGCTAAAAGAAGTCCAACACTGGCTATCAACAAATCACCTAAAACTCAACCATGACAAAACAGAAACCCTCTTTATCTCTAACAAAGAAGAAAACCCCTAAGTCACAGAATGGCTAAAAGCAATTGACGCTCTCAACAGCAATCTCACTCTGGCAAAATCGGTTAAATCATTGGGAATTACCCTAGACCCAAAACTCGACATGGCCAAACACATTTAGAACCCCGCTAAGAGTGCCATTCTCAATCTGAAGCTACTTAACAAAATAAGACCTCAAACTGGTCACTCAATCCTTGGTGCTATCCAGACTCGACTGTGGGAATGCAGTCCTTACTGGTACAACTAAATCTCACCAAGATCACCTCAAAACTACCCTCAAAGCAGCAGCCAGAATGGTCACTGGAGTCAAGAAATATGATCACATCTCACCGGCACTCAGAGAACTAAAATGGCTCCCCATCGAATTGTGTGCCAGTTTCAGAACTGCTTGCCTGTCGCACAAAGCCTTGCACAGGGAAACCGGATTACCTAGCCTCAAAACTCAAGAGAGCCAGTCAGACAAGAAACCCCAGGAGCTCTAACAGCCTTCTACTCATCCCCATCAAAACACGCAAACAAAAAAACGCTGCACTGTCCTTCGCTGGAAACGCGCCCAAAATGTGGAACTCCATCCCAATCAACATCAGGACTACCTCTTCCTTTGTCAAATTGAGGAAACTCCTAAAAGACTTCTTCCTCAATCGTGCCTTCCTGAACCGATAACAGCAGCCGAAGCACACAAGCCTGCTCTCTACAGCATCTTGACACTGTGATGCTCAAATCTACCTCTTCCCCACTTCCCTTCCTCTTCTTTCCCTCCTCCCTGAAAGAGGTTCAAACCATGACTTTGTGCACCCATCGAGGTTTCTCAGGACTTCCATACCGCAATGTTGCACAGCACGCTGGGACCTCCGAAACAATATTATATACCATGACCTATTGTGTTACCCTGCAAAATAAAAATAAGATTGTTGTAAAGCGCTCCGATACCCTCGGGTCGGGCCAGCATTATATGAAACTTCTCCAAAAATAAATGTTGTGACAGCATGGTGAAAGATTTTTTGTGTCTCCTTAATTTGGTCTGACCCTTCTTTAAATGTTTAAATCATACTCCTCGCGCTGCCATAGGTATTTTAATGGTAGAACTGTGCTAGAGCCAGCATGCCAGTTTGGCAGTAAAGAATAGATGTAATTAAACCATCCCATTTCGGGTGATTACAAATTTACTACAACATCATTAATGATCTCCTGCATGAGGAGCGCTACCCATTTTGATCCACAGAATCATGAGGGTTATAGTAATTGTATAAGTAATAGGTTCAATCAGAAACCTTGAATGGACCACAAAGTCAGTAGTGAAGTTAATGAGCCCTAGAAGGCTCACAAAATTTGATTTTCAAAATTATGTAATGGTCCACATCGCCTCTGATCCCACTGCAGATGATCTGGCACAGATCAATTGACGTAATACCAATCACAACCCTATCATAACATAGAAATATTGTGTCAAAAATATTGATTACAAAAATCTAGTTTCCCTATACTTAAAAAGGTGAGTACTAAAATATCAAAAAATATATAGTATCACATTAATATTGTTAAAAACTTACAAAAATATAGCTTCTAAAATATATATATATATATATATATATATATATACATATATATGTATATATATATATATATATATATATGTTATGTTATGTTATGTTATTGGCATTTGTAATGCGCGCAGCTGCTCCAGCGAAGGAGCGTCCCGGCGCCCGACAAGGTAGCCACACAACATAACTAGGGAACAAATTAATTTTAAAATTCAGATTTTAACAGAGCTAAGGAAACAAGAGGGTCTTAACGGCCCTGCGAAAGGGAAACAGGTCGGCAAGGGTCCGAATTTCGCAAGGCAGTGCATTCCACAGAGCAGCAGCCCGCTCCTTGAAGGAACGTCCCCCAGCGCGACTACGTTTAAAACGTGGAATTACTGCCAGTTCGTGATCCGAGGAGCGGAGGGAGCGGCCAGGGATATAGGGGCGCAAGAGATTATGCAGTATTGGGGCAGAAGGGCCTTTTAAGATCTTAAAAGCCAAACAAAGCACCTTGAAGTGAATCCGCTGCCTGACCGGCAGCCAGTGGAGAGCACACAAGGTGCGAGAGACCGAGCAGAACCTAGGAAGGCCTACAACTGCTCTGGCTGCTGCGTTTTGCACTCGCTGGAGACGAGTCAGCTCGGCCTGATTTAACCCTATAAAAAGGGAGCTGGCATAGTCTAGCCGAGCCAGTAAATATATAATTTAAAAGAGAAGATCTTATATATTTCAAAATATAACAATATAATTAAATAAATGGAACATTTAATACAATATATAAATACATACTTATATAAACATACACACATAAATATATATGTATGTGTATGTTTATACACTGTTATTAAAACAAATATTTTAAAACTACATAAAAAATGTGTTTTTTAAAATGTACTATAAAAAGCATATATATATATATATATATATATATATATATATATTCACTGAAAAAACCATAGGTTATAGACCATATATAGTTAGGAATTTTCATTTACAAAACCTTGAAAATTCACTGAAAAAACCATAGGTTAGAGACCATATATGGTTAGCTGGACATTTTATTGACATAAAACCAATGAAATTCCATATATAGTTAGTTGCACTCTCTATATATCGTGCACCCGCAATCCACTGCTGATGATGTCACATATTACATCATTCATGACATGGTCAGTGACATCACTGATGACATTACTGATGACATCTCAAATGACATCACTGATGACATCACTGATGACATCTCAAATGACATCACTGATGACATCATCTAGTGTCTGTGTGTTTTTGTAAAGTTTAAATATGTTTTACATATTGAAGAATGAGTGGATGTATGGAAGACAGAGTGTGTGTGTGGCTGGCTGGGAGGTGTGTGACTCTGTGCATATCAATGTGTACTTGTATCAGTGATTGTATAAGAGAGTAAGTATGTGTTAGTATATGTGTGAAAAGTATGGTGTTCTGTGTTTAACTGTATAGATGAGGAAATCGAAGTGTGATTGATTCTTCACAGGACTGACTAGGTGTATGAGTGCATATGATAGTGTTGTAATAATGAGTGACTGTATGTATGAGTGATTGTATGGGTGAATGAGTGAATGTGTGTGTAGACGTAGGAATCAGTGAGTGCGTATGTAGTAACTGGTATTGGTGTGTCATGATGTCATCAGTGATGTCATTTGAGATGTCATCAGTGATGTCATTTGAGATGTCATCAGTGATGTCATCAGTGATGTCACTGAAGTATGGTGTTCTGTGTTTAACTGTATAGATGAGGAAATGGAAGTGTGATTGATTCTTTACAGGACTGACTAGGTGTGTGAGTAACTCCATGGATGAGTGGCAGTGTGTGAGTGTCTACATAGGTGTATGAGTGCATATGATAGTGTTGTAATAATGAGTGACTGTATGTATGAGTGATTGTATGGGTGAATGAGTGAATGTGTGTGTAGACGTAGGAATCAGTGAGTGCGTATGTAGTAACTGGTATTGGTGTGTCATGATGTCATCAGTGATGTCATTTGAGATGTCATTTGAGATGTCATCAGTGATGTCATCAGTGATGTCACTGACCATGTCATGAATGATGTGATATGTGACATCATCAGCAGTGGATTGCGGGTGCACGATATATAGTTAGTGCAACTAACTATATATGGAATTTCATTGGTTTTATGTCAATAAAATGTCCAGCTAACTATATATGGTCTCTAACCTATGGTTTTTTCAGTGAATTTTCAAGGTTTTGTAAATGAAAATTCCTAACTATATATGGTCTATAACCTATGGTTTTTTCAGTGAATTTCATTGGTTTTTTAAAAGCTAATATCTATAGCTGTAAAATATATTCTTTATTACGTGACGTATCACGTAGCCACGTGAGACACCTCATGACGCGTCGCATAACCGTGACGTATCGGCTCTGCAGCGCAAACAAAACCCGTAACGTAAGCGTGCCGGAGCACGCTTACAGATATATATATTTTTTTTAACCTTAATTAGACAAAATCCACACGTGCACATATCTTGAGGCCTTGCAAAGGCACATCAAACAAACAGTCCCTACAATTTTGCCAAGTTTGCTGGAAATCTATTCCCTTAATTTTTTTTTTACTGTTTCTCTTGGTTTTCCCCTTGTTACGCTTACCGGGACGCTACCCGGTACGCGAACCGGACGCTCCAAAAACACAAGATGGCGGACTCCCGCTACGCTGCCGGTTAGCTGCCCGGTTCGCGTACCGGGAAGCGCCTCTACCGCGAAAAATCACGGAGGACTTTAATATCCCCCTCATCAATCCTAGGGGGTCAGGAGGGGTTTACCTTGCCCCCTTTCCTTCATTTCCCCCTTCTTTTTTCACCACATCTTGTCTCTCGAACCTACCGAGAGACAAGATGGCGGCCGCTCCGGACTGTTTACAATGTTGACAGCTACGCTGCCGGTTAGCTGCCCGGTTAGCTGCCCGGTGAGCTGCCCGGTGAGCTGCCCGGTTCGCGTACCGGGACGCGCCTCTACAGCGTAAAATCGCAAACACATTTTTTTTTTTTTTTTTGCCCCGCGGGGCACTTTAATATCCCCCTCATCAATCCTAGGGGGTCAGGAGTGGTCTACCTTGCCCCCTTTCCTTCATTTCCCCCTTCGTTTTTCACCACATCTTGTCTCTCGATCGTACCGAGAGACAAGATGGCGGCCGCTCCGGACTGTTTAGAATGTTGACAGACACCGGAGAGCCAATCAGCTTCACTTCGCGAAGTTCCGTTACGCGTCAGGTACGCGAACCGGGGCGCTAACCGGAGCGCTGTCACAGATATATATATTTTTTTAAACGTTAATTTCTCAAAATCCACTGGAGCACATATATTGAGACATAGCAAAGGCACGTCGGGCAAACCATATCTACAATTTTCCCAAGTTTCATGTAAATCTATTCAGCCGTTCGAGCTAAAAGTGAGTCCAACCGCCCTATGGAAAAATGAATGGGAAAAACGCGTTTTGGGACCCCCCTTTTTTCTCGGCTCCCCCTTGACAAAACCCCCCCAAATTTTCAGGGGCTGCTCAGAAACAAAATGTGCCATTTTCCTGAAAATGTCAGCCAATTCCGTCCACAAACGCCAAAGTTATTAGACATAGAATTTTCAGAAATCCCATAGAGAAAAAATCCTAACTATATATACCCACTGGCTATCGCCAGTAGGTAATATACATATATAAACATATATAATCTGCATATCTATATAAATATAAATGCATGCATACATATACATATATGCATACATATGCATGTTATTTACATGAAAGTTTTAAAAACACTAATAAAAGCAAAGCTAAAAAGCCACCTCATTACAAACAGAATGGCTTTAACTTAAACGAGGGCGAGATCTATTGCATTTTCAATGCTTGTTTACTTTGGTTCTATCAAGAAGGCATTCAGATGTGTCACACATTTGCCATAAATTCTGAATGTTAGCACTCTAGTTGCTCATTAGATCACTGTAGTAAAGCTAGTGCTCACCAGGGAAGTCTGCTGCTAATCATGGTTTGCAGCCATTTTCCCGCATTTTTTATCCCGCAGACTTTCAGTCCGCATACCATTATCCCGCAAGGTCATTGACCTCGCATACCATTATCCCGCATTTTTTCAAAACGCATGTGCATTTATCGCGCATGCCTTTACAAAGAATTACGTTTTAAAGGCATGTATGGTAAATGCATTTGCGTTGTGAAAACCACGATGACGAGAGAGGTAAGTGGGTTTGTGTTAATTTTTTCGTGGGTTAGTGATTGTGTAGTGTAGTGTAGTGTTGTGTAGTGTAGTGTTGTGTTAGTGTAGTGTAGAGTTGTGGTGGTTGTTTAGTGTAGGGTCATGCTGGGGGTAGTGTTTTAGGGTTTAGGGTTGTGTTGTAGTGTTTGCGTAGTGTAGGGTCATGCTGGGGGTAGTGTTTTAGGGTTTAGGGTAGTGTTGTAGTGTTTGCGTAGTGTAGGGTCATGCTGGGGGTAGTCTTTTAGGGTTTAGGGTTGTGTTGTAGTGTTTGCGTAGTGTAGGGTCATGCTGGGGCTAGTGTTTTAGGGTTTAGGGTAGTGTTGTAGTGTTTGCGTAGTGTAGGGTCATGCTGGGCGTAGTGTTTTAGGGTTTAGGATAGTGTTGTAGTGTTTGCGTAGTGTAGGGTCATGCTGGGGGTAGTGTTTTAGGGTTTTGGGTAGTGTTGTAGTGTTTGCGTAGTGTAGGGTCATGCTGGGGTGTAGTATTTTAGGGTTTAGGGTAGTGTTGTAGTGTTTGCGTAGTGTAGGGTCATGCTGGGGGTAGTGTTTTAGGGTTTTGGGTAGTGTTGTAGTGTTTGCGTAGTGTAGGGTCATGCTGGGGGTAGTGTTTTAGGGTTTTGGGTAGTGTTGTAGTGTTTGCGTAGTGTAGGGTCATGCTGGGGTGTAGTGTTTTAGGGTTTTGGGTAGTGTTGTAGTGTTTGCGTAGTGTAGGGTCATGCTGGGGTGTAGTGTTTTAGGGTTTTGGGTAGTGTTGTAGTGTTTGCGTAGTGTAGGGTCATGCTGGGGGTAGTGTTTTAGGGTTTCGGGTAGTGTTGTAGTGTTTGCGTAGTGTAGGGTCATGCTGGGGGTAGTGTTTTAGGGTTTTGGGTAGTGTTGTAGTGTTTGCGTAGTGTAGGGTCATGCTGGGGGGTAGTGTTTTAGGGTTTTGGGTAGTGTTGTAGTGTTTGCGTAGTGTAGGGTCATGCTGGGGGTAGTGTTTTAGGGTTTTGGGTATTGTTGTAGTGTTTGCGTAGTGTAGGGTCATGCTGGGGGTAGTGTTTTAGGGTTTAGGGTAGTGTTGTAGTGTTTGCGTAGTGTAGGGTCATGCTGGGGGTAGTGTTTTAGGGTTTAGGGTAGTGTTGTAGTGTTTGCGTAGTGTAGGGTCATGCTGGGGTAGTGTTTTAGGGTTTAGGGTAGTGTTGTAGTGTTTGCGTAGTGTAGGGTCATGCTGGGGGTAGTGTTTTAGGGTTTAGGGTAGTGTTGTAGTGTTTGCGTAGTGTAGGGTCATGCTGGGGGTAGTGTTTTAGGGTTTAGGGTAGTGTTGTAGTGTTTGTGTAGTGTTGGGTCATGCTGGGGTGTAGTGTTTTAGGGTTTTGGGTAGTGTTGTAGTGTTTGCGTAGTGTAGGGTCATGCTGGGGGTAGTGTTTTAGGGTTTAGAGTAGTGTTGTAGTGTTTGCGTAGTGTAGGGTCATGCTGGGGTGTAGTGTTTTAGGGTTTTGGGTAGTGTTGTAGTGTTTGCGTAGTGTAGGGTCATGCTGGGGGTAGTGTTTTAGGGTTTAGGGTAGTGTTGTAGTGTTTGCGTAGTGTAGGGTCATGCTGGGGGTAGTGTTTTAGGGTTTAGGGTTGTGTTGTAGTGTTTGCGTAGTGTAGGGTCATGCTGGGGGTAGTGTTTTAGGGTTTAGGGTTGTGTTGTAGTGTTTGTGTAGTGTAGGGTCATGCTGGGGGTAGTGTTTTAGGGTTTAGGGTAGTGTTGTAGTGTTTGCGTAGTGTAGGGTCATGCTGGGGTGTAGTGTTTTATTGTTTTGGGTAGTGTTGTAGTGTTTGCTTAGTGTAGGGTCATGCTGGGGGTAGTGTTTTAGGGTTTAGGGTAGTGTTGTAGTGTTTGTGTAGTGTAGGGTCATGCTGGGGGTAGTGTTTTAGGGTTTAGGGTAGTGTTGTACTGTTTGTGTAGTGTAGGGTCATGCTGGGGGTAGTGTTTTAGGGTTTAGGGTAGTTTAGTTGTTTAGTGTATGCTAAAGGCATATTCGTTCTAAAAGTTTTTGTTATTTTAATTTGCGGCCTAATAGTACATGCGGGATTTTTTTTGCGGACTGATGGTATGCGGGATTTCGTCATATATTCGCTAATCATACTTTCTATGGCAAAATGAACCCCCTCATTTTGTTCATTTTTATATTAAATGTTTTAAGAGTTACCACTTTATTCCAATCAAGATGGCTTCAGGTGTGCCATACCTTTGTAATAAGTAGGACTGTCAGCACTCTAGTTGTTCTTTAGAACACTCTGGGACATTCTGTCATTGGGCTATAGTTGGGCTACATCTGGCTGATATTTGGGCTACATTTGTTTTTTTTGTCTCTGGTGGCCATCTTTGGGCTACATTGGGCTACATTGGGCTACATTGGGCTACATTGGGCTACATTTGGGCACCAACATATATATAGCCCAATGTACCCCAATATATATTTTTCAAAGTTAATTTTCGTAAAAACCACTGGAGCCTATATCTTGAGACATAGCAAAGGCACATCGGGCTACCAGTCCCTACAATTTTGCCAAGTTTGGTGTAAATCCATTCAGCCGTTCAGGCTAAAAGTGAGGCCAACCGCCCTATGGAAAATTGCATGGGAAAAACACGTTTTGGGACCCCCCTTTTTTCTCGGCCCCCCCTTGACGAAACCCCCCCAAAGTTTCAGGGGCTGCTCAGAAACAAAATGTTCCATTTGCCTGAAAATTTCAGCCAATTCTGTCCTCAAACGCCATAGTTATTCGACATAGAATTTTCAAAAATCCCATAGGAAAAAAATCCTAACTATATATACCTACTGGCTATCGCCAGTAGGTAATATATATATATATATATATATATATATATATATATATATATATATATATATATATATATATATATATATATATATATATATATATATATATATATATATATTCACTGAAAAAACATAGGTTTCAGACCAGTTATAGTTAGGTGGAAATTTTACTCGCATAAAACCATTGAAATTCCCACGTTATAGTTAGTTGGACTCACTATAACTTGCGCGTGCAATGCACTGCTGATGACTTCACATATTACATCACTCATGACATGGTCAGTGACATCACTCATGACATCACTGATCACATCTCAAATGACATCACTCTGAAAAATAAATATTTACATTGAAGAATGAGTGGATATATATAAATAAATATTTGGATGGAGGATTTAGTAGCAGTGTAATTGACTGTTTACTTGACCAATTTATAATGTCTCACTAAATATAGTCGATAGTGACTAAACTGTGTGAATATCTGTATTACTTTGTCAGTTGTGTAAACTGATTCTACAGTTGGTTACTGGCTATGTGAAAGTCTATATTAGTTATTGATTAGTTAACTGAGTATTTGTATGGGAGTGTGAAAGTGTGTGTGGTTCGGTGGGGGGTGTGTGACTGTCCAAAGTGTGTGTGAATAGTTGATTCAGTAGATATATGAAGTTAAAACTACATGTTCTAACAGTTTGGGTGAGGGAATCTCTTTATGGGTGTGGTGATGAGCAAATATATTTCTCAAAGATACAGGTCCAACAAACTAGAAAAATAAAAGGCAGTGTATGTGTCAGTTGTTGTATATAAATAAGTATACATAAGACACAATGATTGTGTGAGTGACTGTATGGATAACTGTATACTTGTAATAGTGATTTTATAATTCACTAAGTATGACTTACTATCTAAATGAATAGAAGAAGTGGTGTTTGTTTAAGTGTTTTGCTAAGTAAATATGTAAGTATGATCCATTGTTTGCATAAGTGAGTAGGATGACTTCATATGTGAATAGGATGCGTGCTGTTGTTTAATGTCGATATAGATGTATAAGTATTTTTGATAGTGTTCTCAATCAATCAATCAATCAATCATGCCATTTGTATAGCGCACTACTCACCCGGGAGGGTCTCAAGGCGCTTGGGGGGAGGGGTATGCTACTGCTTGAACAGCCAGGTCTTGAGTTGTTTCCTGAAGGTGAGATGGTCCTGGGTCAGCCGAAGGTGGATGGGGAGGGAGTTCCAAGTCTTGGCAGCCAGGTAAGAGAAGGATCTTCCTCCGGCGGTGGCTCTACGGATGCGTGGTACGGCTGCGAGGGCGAGGCTGGTGGACCGTAGCTGGCGGGTGGGCGTGTAGAAGGTCAAGCGGTCGTTGAGGTACTTGGGGCCCAGGTCGTGGAGAGACTTGTGTGCGTGGGGGAGGAGCTGGAACGTGATCCTCTTGTCGACGGGAAGCCAGTGCAGGTTCCTCAGGTGGCTGGAGATGTGGCTGCGTCGGGGGACATCCAGGATGAGTCGGGCGGAGGCGTTCTGGATGCGCTGGAGTCTTTTCTGTAGCTTGGCTGTGGTAACGGGGTGAGGGCGGTTCCGTAGTCCAGTCGGCTGGTGACGAGTGCCTGGGTGACAGTCTTCCTGGTCTCGGTCGGGATCCAGCGGAAGATCTTGCGAAGCATACACAGGGTGTTGAAGCACGATGAGGAGACGGCGTTGACTTGTCTGGTCATCGAGAGGGAGGGGTCCAGGATGAAGCCCCGGTTGCGTGCGTGGTCGGTTGGCTTGGGTGCGGTGCCCAGGGCTGGGGGCCACCAGGAGTCGTCCCAGGTGGAGGGCGAAGATCCCAGGATGAGGACTTCCGTCTTGTCCGAGTTCAGTTTCAGGCTGCTGTCCTTCATCCATTCGGCGACGTCTTTCATCCCTTCGTGTAGGCAGGTTCTGGCGGTGTCGGGGTCTCTGGTGAGGGAAAGGATCAGTTGGGTGTCGTCGGCGTAAGAGATGATGTTGAGGTTGTGCTGGCGTGCGATGGCTGTAAGAGGTTTCATGTAGATGTTGAAGAGGGTGGGGCTGAGTAAAGATCCTTGTGGGACGCCGCAGATGACTTCGGTGGCCTCGGAGCGAAACGGGGGGAAGCGGACTCTTTGTGTTCTTCCGGCGAGGAACGAGATGATCCACTCCAGTGCCTTCTCTTGGATACCGATGTTGCTGAGGCGCTGGACTAGGGTGCGGTGGCAGACCGTGTCGAACGCAGCGGAGAGGTCCAGGAGGATGAGGGCCACTGTTTCCCCCTTGTCGAGCAGGGTCCGGATGTCGTCGGTGGCTGCGATGAGGGCGGTCTCGGTGCTGTGGTTGGCTCTGAAGCCGGACTGCGAGGGGTCGAGGGATCCGTTCGTCTCGAGGAAGGCGGTCAGCTGTCTGTTGACGATCTTCTCAATGACTTTAGCAGGAAAAGGGAGGAGCGAGATGGGGCGGAAGTTTTTGAGATCGGTGGGGTCCGCTGTAGGTTTTTTCAGGAGGGCGGTGATCTCGGCGTGCTTCCAGCTCTCCGGGAAGGTGGCGGTGTTGAAGGCGGCGTTGATGATGTTCCGGAGTTGGGGTGCGATGGTGGAGTCGGCCTTGTTGAAGACGTGGTGTGGGCAGGGGTCGGTCGGTGATCCCGAGTGGATGGTGTTCATTGTGCGGGCTGTGTCTTCGGTGGTCACCGTGGTCCAGGTGCGAAGGGTGGCGGTGGGGGGCGTTGGTTCGACGGTTGGGTGCGTTGGTGGGGCGCCGAAGCTGTTGTGGATGTTGGCAATCTTGCGGTGGAAGAACAAGGCGAGGGAGTCGCAGAGGTCTTGTGACGGAGTGATGTCGTTGGTGCCGGTGCTGGGGTTGGAGAACTCCTTGACGATAGTGAAGAGCTCTTTGCTGTCGTGGGCGTTGTTGTCCAGTCGTTCCTTCAGGGATTTCTTCTTGGTGGTGCGGATGAGCTGGTGGTGCTTGCGGGTAGCGTGTTTGAGGGCGGTCATGTTGTCGGTGGTCCGGTCGAGGAGCCAGGCTTTCTCGAGGGTGCGGCAGGTCTTCTTGGAGTCCTTGAGGTCGTCGGTGAACAAGGATGCCTTCTTGCTTCTGGGTCTGCTGGGAGGGTTCTTTAATGGCGCAAGGTCATCGGCGCAGGCGGTCAGCCACTGTGTGAAGTTGCGGGCTGCTTCGTTGGGGTCCATTGTGTTGGCAGGTGGGGTCTGGCTGAGGGAGGTGGTGAGCTGGTCTGCGGTGATCTTGCTCCAATTCCTGTGAGGTACCTGTTGCGGGTGGTGGTGGGTCGTGGATCTTTTGAAGCTGAAGTGGACGCAGCTGTGGTCGGTCCAGTGGAGTCAGGTGGCGTGGCTGAAGGTGATGTACTTGCTGGAAGAGAAGACAGGATCAAGCATGTGGCCGGCGTAGTGGGTGGGGGTGTTGACCAGTTGCTTGAGTCCGAGGTTGGCGAGGTTTTCCAGCAGGGCGGTGGTGTTGCGGTCCTTGTTGTTCTCCAGGTGGAAGTTGAGGTCCCCGAGGAGGATGTAGTCAGTGGAGGGGAGGGCGTGCGGGCTGATGAAGTCTGTGATGTCTTCGCTGAATTGTGTGCGTGGTCCCGGGGGTCTGTAGACGAGGGTGCCTCTGAGGGTCGTCTTAGGGTCGGTGTGAATCTGGAAGTGGAGATGTTCGGCTGCGGCGAAGGAGTCGTTGGTGTCGGTCGTGATGCGGATGGTGTTCCTGTGGACGATGGCGATGCCACCTCCGGTCTGGTTGATGCGGTCCCTCCTGATGATCTTGTACCCGTCCGGGATGGCGATGGCGATGTCGGGTGCAGAGGAGGCGTTCATCCAGGTTTCCGTGAGGAAGGCGACGTCCGGTGATGTAGCGTCGAGGAGGTTCCAGAGTTCCACGGCCTGTCTGTGGACGGAGCGGGTGTTGATCAGGATGCACTTGAGGTGGTTGCTGCTGGTGTTTGTCTTGGCAGGTGCGGGGCAGGTTCGGAGGCAGGTGAACTTGCAGGTGCAGCAGGTGAAGGGTCCGTGGGTGCGTCTCGGGGTGGCTCGGCAGCAGGCGTGGGTCCGGCCGGCATTGAGTGCATTGAGAGTGGCGTCGTCGTAGGTCAGTCGGGTCGTCTTGCCTCAGCGGGGAGGGCCAGGGGTCCTGGCGCTGGGCGCGGGCCAGGCGCGGACGGGCGCAGACGGGCTTACCTTTGGCGCACCTTCGGCGCTCTCGCTGCGCGCTTCCGCTGTGCGGTCGCTCTGGGAGCGTCATAAGTAAGGAGCCGTGAGGGAGGAGCAGCTGGGTGGCGGGAGCGGGCGGTGAGTGGAATCACAGGGGGGCGGGGTCGCAGGGAGGCAGCGGCGGGAAATTCCAAGAAGCAGCAGGCAGCGGGAAATTCCCAGGAGCAGCGGGAAATTCCCAGGAGCAGCGGGCAGCGAGCGAAGGAATCTGCAGGCAGGAGGCGGCAAAGGCAGGCAGGAGCGGCAGCAGTGAGTGGGGCGACCAAGCCCTGTGGAGGGCTGAGCGGTCACCTGTTCTATTGTTCATTGACAGCATGTATGAGTGAATCCATAGGTAAGTGATTAGATGTGTGTATACATCTATGAATCACTGAGTGGATTTTTAGATACTTGTATTGCTGTGACAATGGATTTAAATATGATACTCTGTATTTTACAAACAGTGATGAAAAATTGTAATAGTGTATGAAAAGGTGTATGTGATTGTCACGTGGATGATCTCATCAGTGATGTCATCAGTGATGTCATTTGAGATGTCATCAGTGATGTCACTGACCATGTCATGAATGATCTAATATGTGGCATCATCAGCAGTGGATTGCGGGTGCGCGAAATATAGTTAGAACAACTAACTATATAGGAGCAATTTCATTGGTTTTGTATGAGTAAAATGTCCAGCTAACTATAACACCACTAAAACTTATAGTTTTTTTAATGAATTTCAAAGGTTTTTTAAAAACGAATTCCTAACTATATAACTCCTGAAACCTATGGTTTTTTCAGTGAATATCAAAGGTTTTTTTAAATGCTAATTCCTAACTATATAAGGCCTGAAACCTACGGTTTTTTTCAGTGAATTTCAAAGGTTTTTTAAATGCTGATTCCTAACTATAGAAGGCCTGAAACCTATGGTTTTTTCAGTGAATTTCAAAGGTTTTTTAAATGCTAATTCCTAACTATATAAGGCCTGAAACCTATGGGTTTTTCAGTGAATTTCAAAGGTTTTTTAAATGCTAATTCCTAACTATATAAGGCCTGAAACCTATGGTTTTTTCAGTTTTTTGTTTTTTAAATTGATTGGTTAACTGGCTTATTAAGTGTATCTTAGTGAATACATATATTAGCGAGTAATGTTTAAATATTTAAATATATGCATGAGTGATGTAATATGTGATGTCATCAGCAGTGCATTGCAGACGTGCAAGTTATAGTGAGTCCAACTAACTATAACGTGGGAATTTCAATGGTTTTATGCGAGTAAAATTTCCAGCTAACTATAACTGGTGTGTAACCTATGGTTTTTTCAGTGAATATATATATATATATATATATATAAAATTTCTATGGCAAAATGAAACCCCTCATTTTGTTCCTTTTCAAATTAAATGTATTAAGTGTTACCACTTTATTCCAATCAAGATGACTTCAGGTGTGCCATACTTTTGTCATAAGTAAGACTGTTAGCGTTCTAGTTGTTCTTTAGAACACTCTGGGACATTCTGTCATTGGGCTATAGTTGGGCTACATCTGGCTGATATTTGGGCTACATTTGGGCTCTTTTGTCTCTGGTGGCCAGCTTGGGAGACTGCATATCAGAATTTTTTTAATGAAATATAAGAGGATTTGAGAAGTCACTCAAAATGTGCCCTAATTTTTCTTTCTTCAGCACTAATCATAATTTCTATGGCAAAATGAACCCCCTCATTTTGTTCCTTTGCAAATTAAATGTTTTAAGTGTTAACACTTTATTCCAATCAAGATGACTTCAGGTGTGCCATACTTTTGTCATAAGTAAGACTGTTAGCGCTCTAGTTGTTCTTTAGAACACTCTGGGACATTCTGTCATTGGGCTATAGTTGGGCTACATCTAGCTGATATTTGGGCTACATTTGTTTTTTTTGTCTCTGGTGGCCATCTTTGGGCTACATTGGGCTACATTGGGCTACATTGGGCTACATTGGGCTACATTTGAGCTCTAACATATATATAGCCCAATGTAGCCCAATATATATTTTTTCAAAGTTAATTTTCGTAAAAACCACTGGAGCATATATCTTGAGACATAGCAAAGGCACATCGGGGTACCAGTCCCTACAATTTTGCCAAGTTTGGTGGAAATCCATTCAGCCGTTCGGGTTAAAAGTGAGTCCAACCGCCCTATGGAAATTAACATGGGGAAAACACGTTTTGGGACCCCCCTTTTATCTCGGCCCCCGCTTGACGGATCCCCCCGACACTTTCAGGGAAGGAGCGGAGCGCAGCGGGGCAAAGTTAGCCCCTTCGCTGCTAGGCCTTTTCCCCTCCTGTGCTAAGCCTTTTTTTGGCGTTTTGGAGTAGTGCGCGCTTAGGCCCTTGTAACTTTTTGACCACATAAGGGATCCGCGCCAAATTTGCGTCCTTTTCTTCCAACATCATGGGGATTCTAAAGGCGCCCAGGTTTAGTGGATTCCCTTGGAGGGGTCCCAGAAATTAACCAAAATATAGTGATATTTTTGTTTTTTTCAGAAAAATGGGAAAAACGGGCTGCAAATGAAAGCCTCTGGGTTTTTCCCTGAAAATGGTATCACAAAAGGGTTTGTGGGGCTGAAATCCCCATTTTCTCAGCTTTCAGGAAATGACAGACTTTTGTCAGAGAACCGACATTTTTCACTCAGTTTTGGCATTTTTCTGGGACATAGCCTATTTTTGCTATTTTTAGAGCTTTCCACCTCCTTCCAGTTAATGGTAGAAATGAGTTTGAAAGCAATAATGGATCCTGGAAAGCTTTACATTTTCAAAAAGTAGACAAAATTTTGAATTCAGAAAGGGGTCATTTGTCTAAATCCATGAAGGTTTCGTTATAGAAACTAACAGTTAGATATTGGAATATTTGAAATTTTGTTGAAAAAAACAGCCTTTTGTCTCAACGTTTTCACCTATAACTTTTTCTACTTTTGACAGCTCTTGGAAAGCAATATACCGTTACATTTGTTAGACCTTCCTGGTTGTGGGGATATATAGGACTTGTAGTTTCACCAAGAACCCGACGAACCCAGATCCAAAAACTGAGCAGCAACTTGCAATGGTATTTTTTCATTTACTGGGTATAGTGCACTTTGTCTTGGAAAATGTATACATGGAATAATCTGTATGAAAGACACCTATGTATTTCTGATTTGGGTACAAATTATAGAGTTCAGAAACAGTATATAATTGCACATTTTCAAAGTTGGGAATACTCATACTAGCATGAGAATTATTGGTCATTTTTCATAAAGATTTTTTTTTTACACAATGTCTTTCATTGAAAGGGAGAAATGCATGAAAGCTCAATTGGTAATAACAGTTGATTTACAAATCTGAATTACCCCAAGTGTCCCGATAAAAACGGTACCTCACTTGTGTGGGTCGGCCTTGTGCCTGCGACAGGAAACGGCGCAAAATGCAACGTGGTCACACCTAAATTTAGCAGTTACAAATTGACCCTTTTTTGGCAAAGTGCCTACCTGTAGTTTTTGCACCCTAGCTCTGCCGGCACCTAGGGAAACCTAGCAAACCTATACATTTTTGAAAAGTAGACACCCAGGGGAATTCAGGATGGGGTGACTCGACTGCCTACCACCAGGTTTTGTTACCCAGAATCCCTTGCAAAGCTAAGATTTTGACAAAATAAACACATTTTCCTCACATTTCTGTGGTGGAAAGTTCTGGAATCTGCGTGGATCAACAAATTTCCACCCACCCAGCGTGCCCCCAGGTATCCCGAAAAAAATGGTACCTCACTTGCGTGGGTAGGCATAGTGGCTGCGACATGAAACAGCGCAAAACGCAGCATGGTCGCACCTCAATTTCCCAGTGAAATTTAGCACGATTCGGACAAAAAGACTACCTTTTATTTTTGCGCCGTAGCTCTGCCAGCACCTAGGGAAACCTAGCAAACCTATACATTTTTGAAAACTAGACACCCAGGGCAATTCAGGATGGGGTGACTCGTCTGCCTACCCCCAGGTTTTGTTACCCAGAATCCCTTGCAAACATAAAAATTTGACCAAAAAAACACATTTTCCTCACATTTCTGTGGTGGAAAGTTCTGGAATCTGCGTGTATCAACAAATTTCCACTCACCCAGCGTGCCCCCAGGTCTCCCGAAAAAAATGGTACCTCACTTGCGTGGGTAGGCATAGTGGCTGCGACATGAAACAGCGCAAAACGCAGCATGGTCGCACCTCAATTTCCCAGTGAAATTTAGCACGATTCGGACAAAAAGACTACCTTTTGTTTTTGCGCCGTAGCTCTGCCAGCACCTAGGGAAACTTAGCAAACCTATACATTTTTGAAAACTAGATACCCAGGGCAATTCAGGATGGGGTGACTCGTCTGAATACCCCCAGGTTTTGTTACCCAGAATCCCTTGAAAACATAAACATTTGACCAAAAAAACACATTTTCCTCACATTTCTGTGGTGGAAAGTTCTGGAATCTGCGTGGATCAACAAATTTCCACTCACCCAGCGTGCCCCCAGGTCTCTCGAAAAAAATGGTACCTCACTTGCGTGGGTAGGCATAGTGGCTGCGACATGAAACAGCGCAAAACGCAGCATGGTCGCACCTCAATTTCCCAGTGAAATTTAGCACGATTCGGACAAAAAGACTACCTTTTGTTTTTGCGCCGTAGCTCTGCCAGCACCTAGGGAAACTTAGCAAACCTATACATTTTTGAAAACTAGACACCCAGGGCAATTCAGGATGGGGTGACTCGTCTGCCTACCCCCAGGTTTTGTTACCCAGAATCCCTTGCAAACATAAACATTTGACCAAAAAAACACATTTTCCTCACATTTCTGTGGTGGAAAGTTCTGGAATCTGCGTGTATCAACAAATTTCCACTCACCCAGCGTGCCCCTAGGTCTCCCGAAAAAAATGGTACCTCACTTGCGTGGGTAGGCATAGTGGCTGCGACATGAAACAGCGCAAAACGCAGCATGGTCGCACCTCAATTTCCCAGTGAAATTTAGCACGATTCGGACAAAAAGACTACCTTTTGTTTTTGCGCCGTAGCTCTGCCAGCACCTAGGGAAACTTAGCAAACCTATACATTTTTGAAAACTAGACACCCAGGGCAATTTAGGATGGGGTGACTCGTCTGCCTACCCCCAGGTTTTGTTACCCAGAATCCCTTGAAAACATAAACATTTGACCAAAAAAACACATTTTCCTCACATTTCTGTGGTGGAAAGTTCTGGAATCTGCGTGGATCAACAAATTTCCACTCACCCAGCGTGCCCCCAGGTCTCCCGAAAAAAATGGTACCTCACTTGCGTGGGTAGGCATAGTGGCTGCGACATGAAACAGCGCAAAACGCAGCATGGTCGCACCTCAATTTCCCAGTGAAATTCAGCACGATTCGGACAAAAAGACTACCTTTTGTTTTTGCGCCGTAGCTCTGCCAGCACCTAGGGAAACCTAGCAAACCTATACATTTTTGAAAACTAGACACCCAGGGCAATTCAGGATGGGGTGACTCGTCTGCCTACCCCCAGGTTTTGTTACCCAGAATCCCTTGAAAACATAAAAATTTGACCAAAAAAACACATTTTCCTCACATTTCTGTGGTGGAAAGTTCTGGAATCTGCGTGGATCAACAAATTTCCACTCACCCAGCGTGCCCCCAGGTCTCCCAAAAAAAATGGTACCTCACTTGCGTGGGTAGGCATAGTGGCTGCGACATGAAACAGCGCAAAACGCAGCATGGTCGCACCTCAATTTCCCAGTGAAATTTAGCACGATTCGGACAAAAAGACTACCTTTTGTTTTTGCGCCGTAGCTCTGCCAGCACCTAGGGAAACCTAGCAAACCTATACATTTTTGAAAACTAGACACCCAGGGCAATTCAGGATGGGGTGACTCGTCTGCCTACCCCCAGGTTTTGTTACCCAGAATCCCTTGAAAACATAAAAATGTGACCAAAAAACACATTTTCCTCACATTTCTGTGGTGGAAAGTTCTGGAATCTGTGTGGATCAACAAATTTCCACTCACCCAGCGTACCCCCAGGTCTCCCGAAAAAAATGGTACCTCACTTGCGTGGGTAGGCATAGTGGCTGCGACATGAAACAGCGCAAAACGCAGCATGGTCGCACCTCAATTTCCCAGTGAAATTTAGGACGATTCGGACAAAAAGACTACCTTTTGTTTTTGCGCCGTAGCTCTGCCAGCACCTAGGGAAACCTAGCAAACCTATACATGTTTAAAAACTAGACACCCAGGGCAATTCAGGATGGGGTGACTCGTCTGCCTACCCCCAGTTTTTGTTACCCAGAATCCCTTGAAAACATAAAAATTTGACCAAAAAAACACATTTTCCTCACATTTCTGTGGTGGAAAGTTCTGGAATCTGCGTGGATCAACAAATTTCCACTCACCCAGCGTGCCCCCAGGTCTCCCAAAAAAAATGGTACCTCACTTGCGTGGGTAGGCATAGTGGCTGCGACATGAAACAGCGCAAAACGCAGCATGGTCGCACCTCAATTTCCCAGTGAAATTTAGCACGATTCGGACAAAAAGACTACCTTTTGTTTTTGCGCCGTAGCTCTGCCAGCACCTAGGGAAACCTAGCAAACCTATACATTTTTGAAAACTAGACACCCAGGGCAATTCAGGATGGGGTGACTCGTCTGCCTACCCCCAGGTTTTGTTACCCAGAATCCCTTGAAAACATAAAAATTTGACCAAAAAAACACATTTTCCTCACATTTCTGTGGTGGAAAGTTCTGGAATCTGTGTGGATCAACAAATTTCCACTCACCCAGCGTACCCCCAGGTCTCCCGAAAAAAATGGTACCTCACTTGCGTGGGTAGGCATAGTGGCTGCGACATGAAACAGCGCAAAACGCAGCATGGTCGCACCTCAATTTCCCAGTGAAATTTAGGACGATTCGGACAAAAAGACTACCTTTTGTTTTTGCGCCGTAGCTCTGCCAGCACCTAGGGAAACCTAGCAAACCTATACATGTTTAAAAACTAGACACCCAGGGCAATTCAGGATGGGGTGACTCGTCTGCCTACCCCCAGTTTTTGTTACCCAGAATCCCTTGAAAACATAAAAATGTGACCAAAAAAACACATTTTCCTCACATTTCTGTGGTGGAAAGTTCTGGAATCTGCGTGGATCAACAAATTTCCACTCACCCAGCGTGCCCCCAGGTCTCCCGAAAAAAATGGTACCTCACTTGCGTGGGTAGGCATAGTGGCTGCGACATGAAACAGTGCAAAACGCAGCATGGTCGCACCTCAATTTCCCAGTGAAATTTAGCACGATTCGGACAAAAAGACTACCTTTTGTTTTTGCGCCGTAGCTCTGCCAGCACCTAGGGAAACCTAGAAAACCTATACATTTTTGAAAACTAGACACCCAGGGGAATTCAGGATGGGGTGACTCGTCTGCCTACCCCCAGGTTTTGTTACCCAGAATCCCTTGAAAACATAAAGATTTGACCAAAAAAACACATTTTCCTCACATTTCTGTGGTGGAAAGTTCTGGAATCTGCGTGGATCAACAAATTTCCACTCACCCAGCGTGCCCCCAGGTCTCCCGAAAAAAATGGTACCTCACTTGCGTGGGTAGGCATAGTGGCTGCGACATGAAACAGCGCAAAACGCAGCATGGTCGCACCTCAATTTCCCAGTGAAATTTAGCACTATTCGGACAAAAAGACTACCTTTTGTTTTTGCGCCGTAGCTCTGCCAGCACCTAGGGAAACCTAGCAAACCTATACATTTTTGAAAACTAGACACCCAGGGGAATTCAGGATGGGGTGACTCGTCTGCCTACCCCCAGGTTTTGTTACCCAGAATCCCTTGAAAACATAAAAAGTTGACCAAAAAAACACATTTTCCTCACATTTCGGTGGTGGAAAGTTCTGGAATCTGCGTGGATCAACAAATTTCCACTCACCCAGCGTTCCCCCAGGTCTCCCAAAAAAAATGGTACCTCACTTGCGTGGGTAGGCATAGTGGCTGCGACATGAAACAGCGCTAAACGCAGCATGGTCGCACCTCAATTTCCCAGTGAAATTTAGCACGATTCGGACAAAAAGACTACCTTTTGTTTTTGCGCCGTAGCTCTGCCAGCACCTAGGGAAACCTAACAAACCTATACATTTTTGAAAACTAGACACCCAGGGCAATTCAGGATGGGGTGACTCGTCTGCCTACCCCCAGGTTTTGTTACCCAGAATCCCTTGAAAACATAAAAATTTGACCAAAAAAACACATTTTCCTCACATTTCTGTGGTGGAAAGTTCTGGAATCTGCGTGGATCAACAAATTTCCACCCACCCAGCGTTCCCCCAGGTCTCCCGATAAAAACGGTACCTCACTTGCGTGGGTAGACACAGTGGCTGCAACAGGAAACGGTTCAAATCGTACGGTGGTGAATTTACATTACCTTATTGTAAAACAACCTTGATTTTGGGGGGGGGGCATCTGAGTTTGTGGCCCGGGGCTCGGTGGTATTCTTTGCAAAGTAGCAAACCCAAACAGTTCTGAAAACTAGACACCCGGGGGAGTCCAGGGAGGTATGGCATGCATGGGTCCCCCAATGTTTTCCTACCCAGAACTCTCTGCAAACCTTAAAATTAGGTAAAAATTGCACTTTTCCAAACTTTTTGGCGTGGGATCGCCGGGCCGGCAAAAAAGTCATACCACCCTGCGTTCCCCTTGTTCTCCCGAGTAAAAGGATACCTCACTTGTGTGGGTGCCCCAAAGCAGAACACGCCAAAAATGAATTTTGAAAAAAGTAGTTTTTACTCATATTTACGTTTTACAAATTAAGCACCCCAGCCTAAGTCACATTCCTTTGGCCCACCCACACAAGTGAGGTATCATTTTACTCGGGAGAACAAGGGAAACACTGGGTGGTAGGACATTTGTTCCGGCAGCGAGATCCCACCCAAAAAAGTATGGAAAAGTGGGTTTTTTGACCAAAATTTCAGGTTTGCAGGGGTTTCTGGGTAGGAAAACATTGGGGGACCCACGCATGCCATACCACCCTGGACTCCCCCGGGTGTCTAGTTCTCAGAACTGTTTGGGTTTGGTAGTTTCCAAAGATGCCTGCCAAGCCCCGGGCCAAAAGCTCAGGTGACCCCCTCAAAAAATAAGATTATTTGGCTAAAGGTAATGTTTTCGTCTCCACAGTATGAATTGGGCCTTTTCCTAAAGCAGCCGCTATGCCTACCCACGCAAGTGAGGTACCATTTTTATCGGGAGACCTTGGGGAACGCTGGGTGGGAGGTAATTTGTATGTGCCCAGTGATGCCACGCTTTCCCACACTAAAACGTGTGAAAAAAATGATTTTTTCCATGCAAAAAATGAGGTTTGCAAGGGATTCTGGGTAAAGGAACGTTGGAGGATCCACGCAAGCCATACCTCCTTGGAAGCCCCCGGGTGTCTACTTTTCAGAAATGTGTGGGATTGGTAGGTTTCCCTAGATGGCTGTCTCGCACGGGGCCAAAAACCCAGGTAACCCCTCTTGCAAAAGCTGGTGGACTTAAGATTTTCACCATTGTTACATTCACCAGCTTTTGCAAGAGGGGTTACCTGGGTTTCTGGCCCCGTGCGAGACAGCCATCTATGGAAACCTACCAAACCCACACATTTCTGAAAAGTAGACACCCGGGGGCTTCCAAGGAGGTATGGCTTGCGTGGATCCGCCAACGTTCCTTTACCTAGAATCCCTTGCAAACCTCAATTTTAGCAGAAAAAAATCAATTTTTTCACACATTGTAGTCTGGGAAAGCGTGGCATCACTGGGCTCACACAAATTACCTCCCACCCAGCGTTCCCCCAGGTCTCCCGATACAAACGGTACCTCACTTGCGTGGGTAGACATAGTGGCTGCAACAGGAAACGGTTCAAATCGTACGGTGGTGAATTTACAATACCTTATTGCAAAACAACCTTGATTTTGGGGGGGGGCATCTGAGTTTGTGGCCCGGGGCTCGGTGGTATTCTTTGCAAAGTAGCAAACCCAAACAGTTCTGAAAACTAGACACCCGGGGGAGTCCAGGGAGGTATGGCATGCATGGGTCCCCCAATGTTTTCCTACCCAGAACTCTCTGCAAACCTTAAAATTAGGTAAAAATTGCACTTTTCCAAACTTTTTGGCGTGGGATCGCCAGGCCGGCAAAAAAGTCATACCACCCTGCGTTCCCCTTGTTCTCCCGAGTAAAAGGATACCTCACTTGTGTGGGTGCCCCAAAGCAGAACACGCCAAAAATGAATTTTGAAAAAAGTAGTTTTTACTCATATTTACGTTTTACAAATTAAGCACCCCAGCCTAAGTCACATGCCTTTGGCCCACCCACACAAGTGAGGTATCATTTTACTCGGGAGAACAAGGGAAACACTGGGTGGTAGGACATTTGTTCCGGCAGCGAGATCCCACCCAAAAAAGTATGGAAAAGTGGTTTTTTTGACCAAAATTTCAGGTTTGCAGGGGTTTCTGGGTAGGAAAACATTGGGGGACCCACGCATGCCATACCACCCTGGACTCCCCCGGGTGTCTAGTTCTCAGAACTGTTTGGGTTTGGTAGTTTCCAAAGATGCCTGCCAAGCCCCGGGCCAAAAGCTCAGGTGACCCCCTCAAAAAATAAGATTATTTGGCTAAAGGTAATGTTTTCGTCTCCACAGTATGAATTGGGCCTTTTCCTAAAGCAGCCGCTATGCCTACCCACGCAAGTGAGGTACCATTTTTATCGGGAGACCTTGGGGAACGCTGGGTGGGAGGTAATTTGTGTGTGCCCAGTGATGCCACGCTTTCCCACACTAAAACGTGTGAAAAAACTGATTTTTTCCATGCAAAAAATGAGGTTTGCAAGGGATTCTGGGTAAAGGAACGTTGGAGGATCCACGCAAGCCATACCTCCTTGGAAGCCCCCGGGTGTCTACTTTTCAGAAATGTGTGGGATTGGTAGGTTTCCCTAGATGGCTGTCTCGCACGGGGCCAAAAACCCAGGTAACCCCTCTTGCAAAAGCTGGTGGACTTAAGATTTTCACCATTGTTACATTCACCAGCTTTTGCAAGAGGGGTTACCTGGGTTTCTGGCCCCGTGCGAGACAGCCATCTATGGAAACCTACCAAACCCACACATTTCTGAAAAGTAGACACCCGGGGGCTTCCAAGGAGGTATGGCTTGCGTGGATCCGCCAATGTTCCTTTACCCAGAATCCCTTGCAAACCTCAATTTTAGCAGAAAAAAATCAATTTTTTCACACATTGTAGTCTGGGAAAGCGTGGCATCACTGGGCTCACACAAATTACCTCCCACCCAGCGTTCCCCCAGGTCTCCCGATAAAAACGGTACCTCACTTGCGAGGGTAGACATAGTGGCTGCAACAGGAAACGGTTCAAATCGTACGGTGGTGAATTTACAATACCTTATTGCAAAACAACCTTGATTTTGGGGGGGGGGCATCTGAGTTTGTGGCCCGGGGCTCGGTGGTATTCTTTGCAAAGTAGCAAACCCAAACAGTTCTGAAAACTAGACACCCGGGGGAGTCCAGGGAGGTATGGCATGCATGGGTCCCCCAATGTTTTCCTACCCAGAACTCTCTGCAAACCTTAAAATTAGGTAAAAATTGCACTTTTCCAAACTTTTTGGCGTGGGATCGCCAGGCCGGCAAAAAAGTCATACCACCCTGCGTTCCCCTTGTTCTCCCGAGTAAAAGGATACCTCACTTGTGTGGGTGCCCCAAAGCAGAACACGCCAAAAATGAATTTTGAAAAAAGTAGTTTTTACTCATATTTACGTTTTACAAATTAAGCACCCCAGCCTAAGTCACATGCCTTTGGCCCACCCACACAAGTGAGGTATCATTTTACTCGGGAGAACAAGGGAAACACTGGGTGGTAGGACATTTGTTCCGGCAGCGAGATCCCACCCAAAAAAGTATGGAAAAGTGGGTTTTTTGACCAAAATTTCAGGTTTGCAGGGGTTTCTGGGTAGGAAAACATTGGGGGACCCACGCATGCCATACCACCCTGAACTCCCCCGGGTGTCTAGTTCTCAGAACTGTTTGGGTTTGGTAGTTTCCAAAGATGCCTGCCAAGCCCCGGGCCAAAAGCTCAGGTGACCCCCTCAAAAAATAAGATTATTTGGCTAAAGGTAATGTTTTCGTCTCCACAGTATGAATTGGGCCTTTTCCTAAAGCAGCCGCTATGCCTACCCACGCAAGTGAGGTACCATTTTTATCGGGAGACCTTGGGGAACGCTGGGTGGGAGGTAATTTGTGTGTGCCCAGTGATGCCACGCTTTCCCACACTAAAACGTGTGAAAAAACTGATTTTTTCCATGCAAAAAATGAGGTTTGCAAGGGATTCTGGGTAAAGGAACGTTGGAGGATCCACGCAAGCCATACCTCCTTGGAAGCCCCCGGGTGTCTACTTTTCAGAAATGTGTGGGATTGGTAGGTTTCCCTAGATGGCTGTCTCGCACGGGGCCAAAAACCCAGGTAACCCCTCTTGCAAAAGCTGGTGGACTTAAGATTTTCACCATTGTTACATTCACCAGCTTTTGCAAGAGGGGTTACCTGGGTTTCTGGCCCCGTGCGAGATAGCCATCTATGGAAACCTACCAAACCCACACATTTCTGAAAAGTAGACACCCGGGGGCTTCCAAGGAGGTATGGCTTGCGTGGATCCGCCAATGTTCCTTTACCCAGAATCCCTTGCAAACCTCAATTTTAGCAGAAAAAAATCAATTTTTTCACACATTGTAGTCTGGGAAAGCGTGGCATCACTGGGCTCACACAAATTACCTCCCACCCAGCGTTCCCCCAGGTCTCCCGATAAAAACGGTACCTCACTTGCGTGGGTAGACATAGTGGCTGCAACAGGAAACGGTTCAAATCGTACGGTGGTGAATTTACAATACCTTATTGCAAAACAACCTTGATTTTGGGGGGGGGGCATCTGAGTTTGTGGCCCGGGGCTCGGTGGTATTCTTTGCAAAGTAGCAAACCCAAACAGTTCTGAAAACTAGACACCCGGGGGAGTCCAGGGAGGTATGGCATGCATGGGTCCCCCAATGTTTTCCTACCCAGAACTCTCTGCAAACCTTAAAATTAGGTAAAAATTGCACTTTTCCAAACTTTTTGGCGTGGGATCGCCAGGCCGGCAAAAAAGTCATACCACCCTGCGTTCCCCTTGTTCTCCCGAGTAAAAGGATACCTCACTTGTGTGGGTGCCCCAAAGCAGAACACGCCAAAAATGAATTTTGAAAAAAGTAGTTTTTACTCATATTTACGTTTTACAAATTAAGCACCCCAGCCTAAGTCACATGCCTTTGGCCCACCCACACAAGTGAGGTATCATTTTACTCGGGAGAACAAGGGAAACACTGGGTGGTAGGACATTTGTTCCGGCAGCGAGATCCCACCCAAAAAAGTATGGAAAAGTGGGTTTTTTGACCAAAATTTCAGGTTTGCAGGGGTTTCTGGGTAGGAAAACATTGGGGGACCCACGCATGCCATACCACCCTGGACTCCCCCGGGTGTCTAGTTCTCAGAACTGTTTGGGTTTGGTAGTTTCCAAAGATGCCTGCCAAGCCCCGGGCCAAAAGCTCAGGTGACCCCCTCAAAAAATAAGATTATTTGGCTAAAGGTAATGTTTTCGTCTCCACAGTATGAATTGGGCCTTTTCCTAAAGCAGCCGCTATGCCTACCCACGCAAGTGAGGTACCATTTTTATCGGGAGACCTTGGGGAACGCTGGGTGGGAGGTAATTTGTGTGTGCCCAGTGATGCCACGCTTTCCCACACTAAAACGTGTGAAAAAACTGATTTTTTCCATGCAAAAAATGAGGTTTGCAAGGGATTCTGGGTAAAGGAACGTTGGAGGATCCACGCAAGCCATACCTCCTTGGAAGCCCCCGGGTGTCTACTTTTCAGAAATGTGTGGGATTGGTAGGTTTCCCTAGATGGCTGTCTCGCACGGGGCCAAAAACCCAGGTAACCCCTCTTGCAAAAGCTGGTGGACTTAAGATTTTCACCATTGTTACATTCACCAGCTTTTGCAAGAGGGGTTACCTGGGTTTCTGGCCCCGTGCGAGACAGCCATCTATGGAAACCTACCAAACCCACACATTTCTGAAAAGTAGACACCCGGGGGCTTCCAAGGAGGTATGGCTTGCGTGGATCCGCCAACGTTCCTTTACCCAGAATCCCTTGCAAACCTCAATTTTAGCAGAAAAAAATCAATTTTTTCACACATTGTAGTCTGGGAAAGCGTGGCATCACTGGGCTCACACAAATTACCTCCTACCCAGCATTCCCCCAGGTCTCCCGATAAAAACGGTACCTCACTTGCGTGGGTAGCCATAGTGGCTGCAACAGGAAAAGGTCCAAATCTAACAGTGGTGAATATAAAATACCCTGAAGCAATATAACTTTGATTTTTTGGGGGGGCGGCACCTGAGTTTTTGGCCCGGGGTGGGTGGTATTCTTTGGAAAGTAGCAAACCCAAACAGTTCTGAAAACTAGACACCCGGGAGAGTCCAGGGAGGTATGGCATGTGTGGGTCCACCAATGTTTTCCAACCCAGAACTCCTTGCAAACCTTAAAAATAGGTAAAAATAGCACTTTTCCAAACATTTTGGCGTGGGATCGCCGTGCCGGCAAAAAAGTCCTACCACCCTGCGCTCCCCTTGTTCTCCCGAGTAAAAGGATACCACACCTTAACAGAGTTACTCAAAAGTCAAACATTCAAGCACGGCTATCTATTCCTCAAAGACACACACATACAGGTTGGATTTGGCACGAGGGCGAGTGATGGTTCAGTACATAAAATTTTATTAACAAGATATTTCAAAAAAATGAAATGCTCTGTCAATAAATAAATGCATAAAAACTGAACCAGTGACTCGCAACTCGTGAGCTGTAAAGCCACGACAAGGCACCAACCGTTTTACAGGCCATTCACGCACCTTTCATACCTGATACAAACCAGACCATTGACACCATCCGAATGGAAAAGCAACACATAACAACAATCACAATAAGGGGCAAGGTACACCCTACTGCAGAAAGAGAAAAAAAACAATTATTACTGCACACCCATCTAATCCGCAAGCACACACACATACTGGTTGGATTTGGCACGAGGGTGAGTGATGATTCAGTACATACAATTGTATACGCAAGTAATTTCACAAAAATGAAATACACTTTGTATAATTGAAAGTATGATAAACTGAACCACTGACTCACAGCTCGTGAGCTGTAAAGCCACGTCAAGGCACCAACCTCTTTACAGGCCATTCATACACCTTTCGTACGCGTGACACATACAAAACATTCACACCGCCAGCCGCGGACCCATCACATTCCAACACTCACACCAGCAAACAGCGCCATTCAAGGGCCCATCACTTTCACACGCCGACATTTCGGACACTGCAACTACACAAAATGATGGACTGTGTGGAGTGTCACTCAACTAGCAGTGTGTGTAGTGACCAACAGAAAGTAACTACTCACACACCGCCTGCCGAGCGCCAGTCCACCCACACCACCATCCAAGCACCAGACCATGCACACCGCCAGCCAAGCACCACTCCGTGCACAGACAGCCAAGTACCACTCCATGCACACCACCAGCCAAGCGCCCCTCCACACACACCACCAGCCAAGCGCCACTCCACAAACACAACACCAGCCAAGCACCACTCCGTGCACAGACAGCCAAGTACCACTCCACGCACACCGTCCAGCCAAGCGCCACTCCACACACACCCCCAGCCAAGCACCACTCCACACACACCGCCAGCCAAGCACCACTCCGTGCACAGACAGCCAAGTACCACTCCATGCACACCACCAGCCAAGCGCCCCTCCACACACACCACCAGTCAAGCACCACTCCACGAACACCACCAGCCAAAGACAAATCCAAACACAACACCAGGCAAGCGCAAGAGCACGCACACCGCCAACCAAACACCAGACCACGCACACCGCCAGTCAAGCACCAGTCCGCAGACACCGCCAGACAAGCATCTGTCCACAGACACCGGCAGTCAAGCGCCAAACCATGCACACAGTCAGACAATGGACACTACACGCAAACCAACATCATACATTAGTTTTTTTTTTAAATAAAAGAGAAACAAAAACAAATTGCAAATTGAAACAAATCTACTAACTCGACAACTAAATCTAAAAAGACTACACAAATACAAACTTTGAAACTGAACAATAACTATTACAGAATAAAGACCAACCAGTTCACTTTACCACTCATTGATACTCCCAAAAATTATTTTGCGTGTGGTACAATCTAAAACAAGCAGGTACACACAGCCCGGGGTTTGAAGGGCAGTCGGGGCAGTACATGCGAACCTCCTTCCGCAAACCTCTTCGCCAACAGACTCTACATCTCCGACTGGGAAAGTCTTTTGAGGTTGTAGGAGGAATTGTATCAGGAAAGTGGCGATCTTTCAATCTGGCAACATCCTCCACCACTCCAACTCTAGGAACACTTGCCTGTTCCACTAAAACAAGGCTGCCTATTACAGACTCCTGAAACTTTACAAAAGTCAACTTTGACTGGGGACAAGATTTCTGGAACACAATAAAAGCATTAAAGGTTGCCAAGTGGAAAAGATGGATAGCCAACTTCTTGTACCAAATGTAAGCCTTACGAAGAGCAGCATACGGTTCCAACCTCTGATCAACTCTGTCAACACCACCCATGTACTTATTGTAGTCCAGTATGCACACAGGTTTGCGCACTTCTGCAACCTGACCCCAAACATTCCGCGGTTCAGTGCTTTCATCATGTATTGTACTCAACATGTAGACATCTCTCCTGTCTGTAAACTTCACAGCTAGAAGCTCCTCACAACGCAAAGCACTGCACTGTCCCCGAGCAAGCTTTCGACAAACAAGTTCTTTTGGGAAACCTTTACGGTTTGAGCGGATTGTGCCACAAGCAACAGTGTCCACTTTGGCCAATTCCCTGAACAACCGCACACCAGTGTAGAAGTTATCGACATACAAATGATGGCCTTTGTTAAAAAATCCACGACCAAGTTCCCACACAATTTTCTCAGTCACTCCAAAAGTCGACGGACAACCAGGGGGGTTAATCCTGGATTCCTTACCAGTGTACACCCTGAAATTAGAGACATATCCAGTCTCACTGTCACACAGCATATACAGTTTGATTCCATAGCGTGCCCTCTTACTAGGAATGTATTGCCGAAATACCAAGCGGCCCTTGAACAACAGCAAAGACTCATCCACTGCAATTTCTTTCCCAGGATAAAAGATCTCAGAAAATCGATCAACCAAATGATCAAGGACAGGCCGAATCTTGAAAAGACGGTCACAATCAGGGTGATCTCGTGGCAAAGCAAGACTATTGTCAACAAAATGCATCATCCGCAGCAGAAGCAAATACCTATCACGACTCATGACTGCCGGAAATATAGCTGTTGCCATCAAGGGACTAGTAGACCAATATGAAGCCATTGATGGTTTCCTAAGCAAGCCCATCAAAAAAGTTAAACCCAAAAACTTTTTCATCTCCTCCAAATTTGTGGGAGTCCACCGGGTAGCTCTAGCGTGGGGCTTAAGGCTGGCACTGTTCACCCTCAAAAAATTTTCAGCATACAAATTAGTCTGCTCTACAATCTCTGCCAAAAACACATCATCCATAAACAACTTGAAAAAATCAATAGGCAAAAAGTTTTCAGTGTTCACCCTACACCCTGGAACACCAGTAAATTCGGGCAATGCCGGCTGCACCATGCCTGGTGCAACCCAGAGGTCAGAACTTTCATCGTCAAGTCTTGCAGCCGCAGGCCGCCGCCCAGCTAACCCTTGTCTCACAACACCAACTGGAAGTCTAGCAGCCCCAGGCTGCAGCCCAGATGTCTCTTGCCGCACAATTGGCACATCACTGTCCTCCGCAACCACAGGCACAAGCATGTCCTCCAAAACCGTAAACACAGCAATGTCCTCCCCAACCACAGGCACATCATCCACACCAAAAGTAGCTTCATCAGCACTCAAAGTGTCTTCATCATCAGATGAAGCCATGTGTAGAGAAAACTCACTACCTGAATCTTCACCTCCCACCTCTGGCTCAGAATCAGAGTCAGACTCTGGACCATGGTCAGAGGAAGAATCAAAAAGCATTCCAACAACTTGCTGAGCAGTAATCCGGCGGCTAGCCATTATCCTTACAAATAAAGGAGTCTGCACAAACAACTCAACAACCCCAACACTGCGCAAAGTAAGATAAAAAAGTAAGACTTTTTCACCGAAAAATATATTTAGAAAAAATATACAATTCACTTACAAGACACAACTACACTCACCAGCACCTACTCTGCAAAGACACAGCAAATAGGCAACGATATCCCACTAGAAAGAAGAAAAAAAAAACCTTACATCTACAGAAGGACACATCAAAAACAAATGCAAAACATGTTTTACAATCACAACAAACAGCAACAACACATACTCGTATTACTACACACTTTGCAAAATAAACAATTACATTACAATTGAACAAAAAAAAAGTCTCTTACCAAACACATGCAACTACAGAAACAGCAGAACAACAGAACCACCAGCAACAGAACCGCACACTGCAACAATCTAAAGAGAAAAAAAAAAATACACATTAGAAGAAACAAAAACAACACACATTACAACAGGCTATGTCACAGGGTATGTCACAAATGGGGTGTCTGTCCCCAAGGGGGGAAGATTATAAATCATTATAAACGTGGGCCCCCTGGAAGCAACCCTACGGAGGGCAGAGAGGCCAAATAAAGACACGGCAGAACATACTGAAAACAAATGGGCCCAAGGAAGCAACCCTTGGCCAAGGGGTCGCTCCCTATAAAAAACAAAAACCTGGAGTACAGTGGGCTTTTCTACCCCCCCCCCCCCCTGGGACCAGAAACTGTAAAAAAAACAGCCACTCCGCCCCCAGGGGGAGGGGGGGGCAGAATAGTCTACAATATTTATAATGCCCCCTGGAAGCGACCCTTGCCCAAGGGGTCGCTTCCGTTATAAATATACTAAAATCCCTGGTGTCTAGTGGGCTTTTCTACCCCCCCTGGGTCCAGATGTGGCCCAAAAAATGGGTGATCAGCCCCCAGGGGGGGGGCAGACAAGTCTACAAAAAATTATGGGCCACTAGGAAGCGACCCTTCCCCAAGGGGGTCGCTTCCTTTACAATTAGAAATAAATCCCTGGTGTCTAGTGGGCTTTTCTGCCCCCCCCTGGGTCCAGATAATGCGCTAACATGGGCGATCTGCCCCCAGGGGGGGCAGAAAAGTCTGCATTGAAAAATGATGGCCCTAGGAAGCGACCCTTCCCCAAGGGGTCGCTTCCTTTACAACTATACATAAATCCCTGGTGTCTAGTGGGCTTTTCTGCCCCCCCTGGGTCGAGATCGCTCGCTAAAACGAGCGATGTCGACCCAGGGGGGGCAGAAAAGTCTGAATTATAAAATAATTGCCCCTGGAAGCGACCCTTGCCCAAGGGGTCGCTTCCTTTTCAAACATAAACAATCCCTGGTGTCTAGTGGGCTTTTCTGCCCCCCCTGGGTCGAGATCGCTCGCTAAAACGAGCGATGTCGACCCAGGGGGGGCAGAAAAGTCTGAATTATAAAAATATTGCCCCTGGAAGCGACCCTTCCCCAAGGGGTCGCTTCCTTTACAATTATACATAAATCCCTGGTGTCTAGTGGGCTTTTCTGCCCCCCCTGGGTCGAGATCGCTCGCTAAAACGAGCGATGTCGACCCAGGGGGGGCAGAAAAGTCTGAATTATAAAATATTTGCCCCTGGAAGCGACCCTTGCCCAAGGGGTCGCTTCCTTTTCAAACGTAAACAATCCCTGGTGTCTAGTGGGCTTTTCTGCCCCCCCTGGGTCGAGATCGCTCGCTAAAACGAGCGATGTCGACCCAGGGGGGGCAGAAAAGTCTGAATTATCAAAATATTGCCCCTGGAAGCGACCCTTGCCCAAGGGGTCGCTTCCTTTCCAACAAAAAACATCCCTGGTGTCTAGTGGGGGCATTACTGGTGCAGGATCGCGACGCTGTGCGCGATCCTGAACCAGTAATGCCCAGCATTGGGACATCAGGGGAGAGGAAACAGTGTTTCCTCCCCCCTGATGCCTCAAGGCACCGAGAAATGGCCCCCCCGCCCCACCGGAGCACCAAACACCGACCTTGTTCCTGGACGCGCTGGAAACAAATGGCTTCCAGCGCGTCCAGCGCTTCCTGATGACGTCGGCGTGCGCTGTGCGCGCTGACGTCACCAGGAAGCGTGGGGGGGCCAGGGGGTGGCAGCGGAAAGTCTTCCGATGCCACCCCTGCAAAAAAAAACAAGATCGCTGCACAGGGGGGGGAGCGCCAGCGCTCTCCCCCAGGGCTGTACTGATGACGGAGCGGTTCCGTCATCAGCACAGCCCAACCGATGCTGATGACGGAACCGCTCCGTCATCAGCATCGAAGGGGTTAAGGAAAATTACAGGCAGATTCCTCATTCGGCGCCAAAGTTATTCCCAATAGAATGTTGCGGATTTCCTATGGAAAACGATCCTAACTATAACTACCTACTGGCGACCGCCAGTAGGTAATATATATATATATATACATATATATATATAGATATATATTTTTTTTTTGGGGGGGGGAACGTTGTTGTGATAGAGAGCGGTTTGGTTCAACCGCATGAGCAACGCACCTACAAAGAAGTGCCAACAAACGGGAGGCAAAGGAACCACCTCGTTGAAATTGATTTCTCCCGCTGGTGCTCACCGAAGCTGATAAACGGATCTGAAGTGGGCGGAGAACCGAAGCAGAGAGAGACCGGACCCGCGCTGCCCGGAGATCGATTCCGAGGTAAGAACGTGTGGTTTTCTTTACCTGCAGAATCGATATCCTTCGCATTCAGATTACGGACACAAGAAAAATAGAGGGCTTATCAGAAAGTCGCTCGGTTGAGTAATGACTTTAGCCGGTAAATAAATGTCGAGGTGATGGATTGAGTGTAATGTTATAAATCCCACAGGGATTTGCCAAATAGAAATAAACACGATCCGAAGGACATTTTGTACCGGGGCAAAGCCAACAGTCACAAATAGACAAAACAAGAAACAGCAAATAAACAATGGTAAACAAATCCATACGGCAGATAAATCACAGAATACGAAATGGAGAAAAGAGAAGCAAAAAGAAAAGAACATTTGTCAAATATGTTTGAGAAAGGAAACATGGAGAAAGTTCCAAACAAACATAATGAGGCCGGAAAAAAAGACACAAAAAGTAAAATAAGAACATAGGAAAAGTTAAACAAAAAAGAGATCAATAAATCCTGGGAACTAATCACTTTGCGGAAATATTTAGAAGTGGAAAGAGTCCCAAGAGGACTCAGGATCGTGTTAATGCCGAGCCAACAAGATGCCACAAATGATCTATTACAGGAATGGGGCGAATTTACATTGAATTCATCCCTAGGATTAATAAAAATACTGGTGAAACACATTGAAATTGCGCTAGAGAAAATAAAGGAACAACTAAAAGAGGTGGAAAAGGAAATTGAAACATTGAAATTAAATCAAGAAATGACCAGATTCAAGGAGGATGTAGAGAAACAAATAGACAAACATGAAGACACCGTAAGACAAAGAAAGCACAATACATTTGTAAGGGATGCAAATGATTATTCAGAAGGAAGAATCTTCACATTCGCTCGCAAATTTGACCCCTTTAAAAAACAATTGGGGGTGGTAACAACCTCTTCTACCAGCATGTCTTCCCTAACGTCCGATGAACCAAGTGAAGATGACTCAACAATGGACAGTGCCAGAAGGATTTTTTTAGGGGATATGCACCTCGTTCTCCAGCAACGCCAGTGGGAACAAGATCAGGGGGCACAAAAACAACAACGAGGACAAGGGAGAGGAAGGGGGAGACCATGGCAACAAAGGCAAAAAAATCAACAACAAGAAGAGGTTGGAGAAGGAAGCAATTCAAGCGAAAAGATTGGTACAGAAACGTGAGGTATGAAACAGAGGCGGGGCAAATGAAAGAAGAATTGCAAGTGGTAAATTTATCACAACGGCATATATCACCTTCTGAAATTTCTTTATTGAAAAGAGGCATCAACTTTTGTCCAACACAAAGAATGGACATGGCACAAACTAGAATTGACTTTTACCTGTATATACGAAAAATAAAACTAGCAAGACACTTCATGGAAAGAAAAAACAGACCGAAAATAAACAGAATTCCCCTTCAACCAACCTCCACACTGTGTGTCAAAGATGCAGATGGCTATTTGGCAGTACTAAATTTGGATATTGAAGAGGATAAAGAACTCCACCTGGAAACCGTGATACCACAGCTAGGGGCAGGAACCAGTCAGAAGAAAGCAAAATCAAAATTCTACCCTCAGTTAACACCAGGCAACAAAATTTACATATTTCAAGAGGCAGTAATACATGAACTATACACAATTACGAAAACCAACTGTAAGGACAATTTATCTTTACAAGAACGGGAGGCTCTATCCTCCCTAATCAATGATCAAGGAATGGAAACTAAAATGGCGGACAAAGGGGGTAACGTGGTGTTATGGGACAGAGATTTATACGCCACAGAGGCAATGAGTCAACTGACGAATCCCCTCTATTATGAAAAACTACAGAACAACCCCCTAGACAAGATCAAAAGAGACACTGATCAAATATTAATCAATTGGAAACCAGGAATTTAATTGATTACGATGAGAAAAAATACTTGAGTGTGGATTTCCCACGGATAGCGACGATGTATTTTCTACCAAAAATATATAAAGATCCCACGAAACCACCAGGGAGACCAATTGTGTCGGCAAAGAGCTCATTGCTGGAACCGATGGCCAATTTTATTGACTACTTTTTGAAACCATATGTTGAAAAACTGAGATCTTACATTAAAGATACAACAGACTTTCTATGCATGCTAGAAAACTTGGAGTGGCAAAATCATTATCTCCTGATATCAATGGATGTCATAGCCCTATACACCAACATTGACAACGATCCGGGCTTAAATGCATGTCAATACTACTTAAAAGAACGGAACATATATTACAAGGAACATAATGATATGTTAATGGAAATGATTTCCTTAGCATTGACCTATAACATCTTCCTATTTGGGGATCAACTTTATCGCCAACGAAATGGAGCTGCAATGGGCTTTTCCTTCAGCCCAAGTTATGCGTGCATGGCTATAGGCTGGTGGGAGGAGGAAGGGGCATGGAGCAGACGAAATTCAAATTTCACCCAACATATAGTTACCTGGAAAAGATTTATTGACGACCTGTTTATTGTGTGGAATGGGAGCGAAATGGAATTCCAGCAATACTTTGAGATCTTAAATAAAAGTACCCCAGGTCTCAAATTTACATTTGTGAAAAGTACAAACCGAATAACATTCTTGGACACTCAAGTTTATGTGAAGGACAATCGCATAGAAATAACTCTGCACCGGAAAGACACAGCAACCAATGCAACTTTGGAAGCAACAAACTTCCATCAACCTGCGTTAATTTCAAGCATCCCATATGGGGAATTCCTCCATCTAAAACGTATTTGCAGTGAGGAAGAGGAATGGGAAAAGCATAGTGCAGGAACCATCAAACGTTTCCAAAAAAGAAAATATGGCAAAAAATTGATTGACAAATGCTGGGAAAGAGCAAACCAAAAACAAAGGTCAGAATGCCTGAAACCAACAAATGAAGAGAAGGTCTCAGAAGAACCTATCAGGCTAATTCTGGATTATAGTCAAGAATCAAGGAAAATAACACAAGTCTTGAGAAAGAACTGGAAAATTTTGCAACTGGATCCAATAATTGGACAGAAAATGGGAAAACATCCAGGCATAACATACAGGAGAGCCAAAAATTTAAAAGATCAATTAGTCCATAGTCACTTCAAAAGTAAGATCAAAAGAAGATATGGTTAAAACAACAGGATTCACAAAATGTTATAATTGCAAAGTGTGTGAAATCGCCAAACCAATAAAAGAAATAACAATGGCAAACAAAAAAGTCTGGAAAATAAGAGAACTGATTACATGTAAGAGCCAGTATACAATTTACATGATAGAGTGCCCCTGTCAACTTCGTTATATAGGAAGCACAATCTGTGAATTAAAAAAACGAATATTGGAACATGTTCGGGCTACTGTGAACAAAGACAGGGGCAATGCAGTAGCCAAACATATGGAGACACACCACAACGGGAACTGGAAACTTTTAAAGGTTTTGGGATTGGAAACGATGTCCCTATCTGCGAGGGGTGGCCATCGTGAAAAGCTATTACGACAGAAAGAGTCTCGCCACATTTTGAACTTTCGAACTATGACTCCTTTTGGACTGAATCAGTCGGAAGAACTGTACATACACATATAAGGTATGACAATGGATGAACTTCTCAACACTCCGCAACTCCCTTATCCCATCCCGTATGTACCCCAGGTTGTTTGAGACACTGATTAATGAAGCACAAACCACCATATGAAGGCCCACTGGAGGGCAGTAAGGAACAGTAAAAAGAGGGCATCAATGCATACCCTTTTAATATTTGAATGGAGTTTTATGTGTGGATGATGCCACATAAAATTTGTAACAATGTTTAAATTGTGATTGCATAGTGAAATTTATCACGGACAAAGGGGAATGTCAATGATGAACCAAAATCATTCATGAGTTAAATGTAAATGAAACTTCAAAGAATCAAGTGGTAGTTGTATGCTAGAAATAGAACTACGAATTCCAGATCTCCTGGAATACAAACAGGAAACAGGGTAATCACGTGCTTCCTGGGGGGCGGGATCTCCTTTTTAAAATAATCGTCAACCATAGGTTTAGCTAACCATGAACAAGGTAGAAGGAGCTACCGAAACGCGTTGGTTTTTCTGTGATATTGCTGCAATGGATTTAAGAAGAAATTAACCTTTGTCTAACACACGAGTGACTGGAGTAGCGGCTCTTTTCGTCTTCCTTGGAAAACGCTGTTGTGAGATATATATATATATATATATATATATATATAGCAAGCCTCGAAATGCTTTGGCAGTTGATACTTACCGGAACTTGAGAGCGAGTTGGAATAATTAATGCCAGCTGGCAGGCAAGTTGTGTGTGCCCTCTGAACAATCGAGTGGGCGTTTGGTGAATCATTTTGAGCGCGGTGGTTCAGACCGCGCAGAGGAGCACCATCTCAACCAAGCATGAAATGCGAGAGGCTGTGGGTGGAACTGTGTCCTTCCCGTATACAGTACATCAGGCCTTTCCTTAATGAACTCGCCCTCAACAAGTTTTGGACCTTACTGAAAGAATTGTAATATTTCGTATAATCATACAGCGACACACCCACTGAGGGGAGACTGTTAACTCGCTTGTAGGACTACATGTCCCAGGACAACTTGCGGAGACAGGCCCACTAGGGGGCCACCAAGGAAACCAATAAATTGTCTTAATTGAGAAAAGCGAGTCCGTGTTGCTGTTTGTGAAAATGCCCATGAAGAAGAGGCAGCAAGCCTCGAAACGCGTTGGCAGTTGATACTTACCGGAACTTGAGAGCGAGTTAGAATAATTAATGCCGGCTGGCAGGCAAGTTGTGTGTGCCCTCTGAACAATCGAGTGGGCGTTTGGTGAATCATATATATATATCTATATATATACAAGCTCCAAAGTTGCCCCAAGCAACGATAAGCACTCCACCAGCAGCGGGTTACAGAAACCTTTATTCGGGTACAAGCAGAAGCCGTCACGCTGATCCCTTAAGCAGCTTGTCTGTCCATAATTGCCTGACGCGTTTCAGAGATAAACTTCTTCCTCAAAGGCTGTGACAGTCAAGTATGCGCGCTGTCGACACCGCCCACTCATTTAAATAGCACCTTGCACGTGTTAATTCAACTGCTCTGGATGAGTCTGTGCATGGAATTCTGGGTCTTGTAGTGTCCACAATTAATTCCCTCGATGGGTGCGCTAATCTTCCTTCCGGTAAATGAAGCCCTGTATGAGCCTCAGCCTGCGGGTCCACTCTAAATCCCTTGTTGCTGCTCCACACAGGGGGGTATCTTGGATAGTTGACCCCCGCGGTTCCCACATTACCGGGATGGTGCTCCTCGGCGGCCGGGCTGCCGCCAAAATATACACGCTCCAAAGTTGCCCCAAGTAACGAGAAGCACTCAAGCAGCAGCAAGTGACAGAAACCTTTATTCGGGTACAAGCAGAAGCCGTCACGCTGATCCCTTAAGCAGCTTGTCTGTCCATAATTGCCTGACGCGTTTCAGAGATAAACTCCTTCCTCAGAGGCTGTGACAGTCAAGTATGCGCGCTGTCGACACCGCCCACTCATTTAAATAGCACCTTGCACGTGTTAATTCAACTGCTCTGGATGAGTCTGTGCATGGAATTCTGGGTCTTGTAGTGTCCACAATTAATTGCGAAAGCGCTTTTTCGGCAGGTAGCACGCTACTCCGTGACCCAGAGGATTAGTGTTGAATTAGTATAGTGGAACATGCAAGTACATTTTAAGTGGTGGATAGGTTAGTCAGTTATTTGGATTTGGAATGATAGCAGAAGGATGGAGGAGGAAAAAAAGGTTTGTATTTATATAGCGCTTGTTACCCCTGATGGGGTGTTGAAACATGCTATTCAGGAAGCCCATAAAGGATTAGTGGTGAATTAATATGGTGAAATATGAAAGTAATTTCAGTGGTGGATATTAGTCAGTTATTTGGAGTGAGAAGGATAGCGGAGGGATAAAAGGGGAAGAAAGGTTTGCATTCATATCTCACTTGTTACCCCTGATGGATGTTGAAGCGCTTTTCTGGCGAGTAACACACCATTCCGGAACTCATAAAGGATTAGTGTTGAAAATTAGTATAGTAAAATATGAAGTATTTGAGTAGTGGTTATTTGGGTAGAAAAGGGTAGGTGGCATAATAGTACAGGGAAAGAGGTTTATATTTATATAGCGCTTTGCTACTCCTCGTTGGGTTTTGAAGCGCAAGTAGCACGCTACTCTGGAACCCATCAGGATTAGTTTTGAATTAGTATGGTGAAACATGAAACTCATTTTAGTGGTGGATATGTTAGTCAGTTATTTGGATTGAGAAGGGTTGGGGAGGGGTAGAAAAGAGGGAAGAGTTTAGAAAGGTTTGTTTTGGGGGATCGGTATAGTAAAAGAGGTGTAAGATGATGCAAGGAGGAGTAGAGTAGGAGAGAGTCTAGAAAGGGTGATTTTGGGTACCATAGTAGTGGTAAGGGGTTTGGGGTTAAATGAGAGAGTGGATGTAGAGGATATATTGAGCGAAGTATAGGCTGAGAAATAAGGAAGTGCATTGGAAATGCTAGATTAGAAGAAAGTGATAAATATATAGATCCATAAGTACATTGAAAGTATATAGATGCATAATGAAAGTATGTATATTGGGCAGTATCTCTGGCCCTGGCCCTGGTCAGTCTCGACAGCCTCAAACAGGCAACTGTCCTTGTCCTCTCCGCCCTTAACAGGCTCAAACAGGCAACTGCCCCTGTCCTCTCTGCCCTTAGCCTAGCCGCCCAGGCTGAGACACCCTAATCCTGGCCTTTTATAGCCCTAGTAATCAGGTGACCCCTTCAGCCAATGGGAACTCTACCCCTAACACTATCCAATCACAACACTAGCCCTACAAATCTAGAACCAATAGGAGACCAGGACCTCACAGCCAATCTTAGCCCTTGTTCAAGCACCCAATCAGTTCAAAAACCCTAATCTCTATGTACAATAGAGGTCCTAGCCCTACCAGAAGTCCCACCCCAAGTCCAAGCAACCAATGGCACAGGAAGCCCTTGTCCCTACTTCCAATAGAAAGCCTAACCCTATTCTTAGTCTCACACCTAGTCCAGCAACAAATCACAACAGAAGCCCTAATCGCTACTTCCAATTAAAAGTTTAACCCTAGCCCTAGTCCCACCCTAGTCCCAACAACCAATAACACAGGAAACCCTAGTCCCTACTTCCAAAAGAAATCCTAACCCTAGCCCTGGTCCCAACCCTACATTGATTGAATCACAGACCCAGAAAACAATCAGAACACTCAAATACCCAACCAATGAGGACACTAACGCTAATCCAATAGAAACATCAGATACAACCACTAATCAGTGTACACATGTACCAAACAATATCAGACCATATAAGGTCCCAGCGACCCCAGACAAGGTTTGCTGGCCAGGAAGTTGGAAGCTGCTTTTCCTGTTCAGAATCTCCTAGGAGACAGACAGGCTCAATCCACACTTTAGACTTCTGCAGGTAAAGGCCTCACTAATTTGAAATCTAACAATCCTGTTTGAATAAAACTTTACTACCTCTACTGGCCAGAAAACAAAGTGCACAGTCCCTAGTAAAACAGTTTAAACAGCTCACAGAAGCACCCTCTGATGCAGAATATCCCTGTTGCTGGAAACTGTAACAACCACAGGCAAAGACAGAAATCACAGGAAAGGAAAATTGTTTTTTTTTATACTTTTGTTTTGGGGAAGAGACAGCACTAGTCTGCCTCCTTACCACTTCCTGGACTCTGCCCACTGCAATCTGGGGCAAAGGGGGGCTGCAACTCACAAGATGGAGGAGAATGATTTGTGGTGCACCCAGCAAGGCCTTAAGGGGCCTGGGCTAGTGTGAGGGGACGGCTCAGAGTTGCCTGTCGCAACACGCCCGATGCGTTTAGGAGCAGCCGCTCCTTGCACACTGTTTATCACACCAACGCGCCATGTGATGTTTATTTAAATCACAGCATGCTGCAACTTTGGTACTCGTGATCAAGGAGATTTGTTTTCCGAACCGCGTTGAGTTGCATTGTCTAAAATAAACTTGTTGTGTGTTATTTGGTGAAGGAGACTACGCATGAGTTGGATATATATACGTTCCTGGTTTCCAACAGCATTTTAATAAAACTAACATTCTTGGCCCCACCCTCCCTTGAGTGACAGGACTCTTTGAATGGGAAGGAGGTTTTTTTAAATATATTTGGCGCGATAGCGCCACCAAGTGCACCACCTGTGTTTTGGCGCTGAGAGGAAGACCGTGAGGAGAGTGAAAGGTGTAGCAAGCAACCTCTCACCCCCATGCCAAGCACTGCGGCATGCCTTAAGGGAAAGGCTGGAGGGGCTTGCCATGAGATGTGCAGGCTCCACTTACTATAGCCTGATCTCTGGGTGTGTACAGCAGTGCAGAGGATTTCGGAGCAGGGCACTGTTAACCTACAGTGAAGATGAGGGTGAGTGGCGAGCCTAAATGTGGACAAAAATGGAGGACTCAAGTACTGTAGAAAGATCAAAAGAACAGGGAGAGTGTGTGCTACGTTATTGCAATATCAAACAGCACACCCGTAGCAGGCTGGTGAATGTTTACCAGGACGCCAGCCTGTTAAAAGGAATTTGGGGTGCTGTTCTCATTGCGACCAAAATTAACGGAACATTTTTATATACTTACATTCGCGCTTTCAAAAATGCAGATTGATAAAGGCATTTTTAATGTAGAAACGCATCTCTGGTTTCCAACACCATTTTAATAAAACAAATGTTCTTGGTCCCACCCTCCCTTGAGAGACAGGACTCTATTTGAATGGGAAGGAGTTAAAAAAGAAAAAAATATATATATATATATATATATTACCTACTGGCGGTCGCCAGTAGGTATATATAGTTAGGATTTTTTCCCTATGGGATTTTTGAAAATTCTATGTCTAATAACTTTGGCGTTTGTGGACGGAATTGGCTGAAACTTTCTAGAAAATGGAACATTTTGTTTCTGAGCAGCCTTTGGAAATTTGGGGGGGGTCGTCAAGGGGGGGCCGAGAAAAAAGGGGGGTCCCAAAACGTGTTTTTAACATTGAGTTTTCCATAGGGCGGTTGGCCTCACTTTTAGCCCGAACGGCTGAATGGATTTGCACGAAACTTGGCAAAATTGTAGGGACTGGTAGCCCGATGTGCCTTTGCTAGGTCTCAATATATGTGCTTCAGTGGATTTTGAGAAATTAATGTTCAAAAAAAGATATATATCTGTAACAGCGGACCGGGCAGCGCTCCGGTTCGCGGACTTTACGCGTACCGGAACTTCGCGTAGCGAAGCTGATTGGCTCTCTGGTGTCTGTCAACATTCTAAACAGTCCGGAGCGGCCGCCATCTTGTCTCTCGGTAGGATTGAGAGACAAGAGGAGGCCAAAACAAAGGGGGAAATGACCATAAGGGGGCAGAGTATAAACCCCCTAGGTTTAATGTGGAGGCTTTAAAAGGGCCCCGCGGGGCAAAAAAAAAAAATTTTTTTTTTTGTTTTTTTGCGTGGGTAGCGCCCGGTTCGCCAACCGGGAAGCGTTCTGGGCAGCGTACTCTAATGAAAAATGAATGATAGACTTTTCAAATACTGTATGTTAATTGATTGTTGGTTTTGTTGATTATTTTTTAATTTTTTTATTTTTTAAGCAATTATTTATTATTGTGATTGTGTTTCAAAATTTAATAACATTTCTAACATTTAACTAGTTTATGAATTACATATGAAAATGATTAAAGACTCAAACAATTTTTTTATTTGACATACAATTTTATTTTTCAGATTGTTTTTCAAAATTTAATAGAACGTCTAGCATTTGACTGTCCGATATGTCCTCTTGTTGAGTGAACATAAGTTCCCACATTTGACCGTCATCATAATGGAGTAAATGATCGACAGATTCTACACATTGAAGTAATCCTGTCATGAATGATGTAATGTCTGATGTCATTAGCAGTACATTGCTGGGTGTAAGGTATAGTTAGCTCAGGTAACTATAACTGCTGAATGTCACTGGTTGTGTATGAGTGAAATCTGACACTAACTATACCATCCCTGTAATCTTTGTTTTTTCAGCAAATTTCTAGGTTTGTTTTGTTCCTTTAAGTAAGATGCATATCACAATGGATGTTGGGGGGTTGGAAGCAGGGCATGGCATTGTGCTGCCCTCAGCCAAGCTTGCTGGTCCTGCCTTCCCTCCCCCTAGCCATCCATTGTCCAAGTCCATGTCCCAGCTCCCTTATTACAGACCTGTGTGGCTGTTCTGCCACTGGCCTTCCCGCATTCTCTGAACAGTTAGCTTGCTGCCCCATTCACCTCCTCCCTATCCTCTGTTGTCTGAATCCATGGACTAGCCTCCTCTCTCCTGCCATGCATGCTCTGATGTGCTGCCACTGCCCTCCCTTTAGCATGATGTATCAGTCCACTCCTCCTGCCCTCCATTGCCTAATTCTATAATTAATAAACATATAAAATATATTTTTGGATTTAAAGAAGAATACATTTTACAGCTATAGATATTAGCTTTTAAAAAACCAATGAAATTCACTGAAAAAACCATAGGTTATAGACCATATATAGTTAGGAATTAGCATTTACAAAACCTTGAAATTCACTGAAAAAACCATAGGTTATACACCATATATAGTTAGGAATTAGCATTTAAAAAACCTTATTTTACTCACACAAAACCATTGAAATTCCATATATAGTTAGTTGTACTAACTATATATCGCGCACCCGCAATCCACTGCTGATCATGTCACATATTACATCATTCATGACATGGTCAGTGACATCACTGATGACATCACTGATGACATCTCAAATGACATCACTGATGACATCACTGATGACATCTCATTTGACATTACTGATCACATCACTGATGACATCATTCATGTGATAATACGATGAAGCTCTTCAGACTCTAATATAACCTTAGATACACTCAGTGTAAACAGACACTCACAGACTGTCACTCATCCATGGAGTTACTCACACACCTAGTCAGTCATGCAAAGAATCAATCACACCTCCATTTCCTCAACTATACAGTTATACACACCTTACTTATTCAAACATATACTAACACATATTTACTCTCTTATACAATCCCTGATACAAGTTCACAATGATCCATACAGCCACTCACACATTCACTGGCTCTTTTGCACAGTTATTTATATATGTCAACTCTCACATGTACTGTGTTTTACATATGTACTTACTTTGACATGTAGCACTGAGATATCCATTCACTCACCAATACACTCATGCACACAGTCAACCGCCCATACAGCTGTTTCCACATGCACTTTTGAACCCATACATCTAGTGAATCAACTGCTCACACATCTATGCACAGAGTCATACACCTCCCAGCCACCCACACACACACTCAGTCTCCCATACAAATACTTGGGCAACCAATCAATAACCCATATAGTTACTCATATAGCTACTGAACAACACATGCAGCAGTTTTCAGAACAACAGACATAATGATGCACAAATTAAGACAGTTTAGTCACTAACCCATGCACTCAGTGAGACACATTTAATCACTCATTCATACAGTCAGTCATGCACCTACTAAATCATTCATCCAGACACTTATACATCCACTCAATCTTCAATATGTAAGACATATTTTAACTTTACAGAAAAATACAGTCACTGGATGTTGTCATCAGTGATGTCATTTGAGATGTCATCAGTGATGTCATCAGTGATGTCATTTGAGATGTCATCAGTGATGTCATCAGTGATGTCACTGACCATGTCATGAATGATGTAATATGTGACATGATCAGCAGTGGATTGCGGGTGCGCGATATATAGTTAGTACAACTAACTATATATGGAATTTCAATGGTTTTGTGTGAGTAAAATAAGGTTTTTTAAATGCTAATTCCTAACTATATATGGTGTATAACCTATGGTTTTTTCAGTGAATTTTCAAGGTTTTGTAAATGCTAATTCCTAACTATATATGGTCTATAACCTATGGTTTTTTCAGTGAATATATATATATATATATATATATATATATTCCGAGATGGCTCCTGGTTAGCAAGACCCCTGGCGCTCCAAGATTCGGTGCAGGATTCCTCAGCTGAGCCCAGCCTTAAATATGTTACAGGAAGTGAGGTGTTGTAAAAGAATCTGCTTGGCGACTTACCCTGTAGAAATAGGATGGGTCAGAAGGAACCTAATGTTTAACCGTGAGCAAGCTGCGTGTGGGAGCAGCGAAACGCGTCGGTTTTGTGACTGATGAGCTGATACTAAGAAAATAAACAAAAAATTGGAAAACCTTGAAAACTTTGTGAGTGCGGATTCAATCCCTCATTGCGAGGGGGTGTGCGATATATATATATATATATATATATATATATATATATATTACCTACTGGCGGTCGTTAGTAGGTATATATAGTTAGGATTTTTTCTCTATGGGATTTTTGAAAATTCTATGTCTAATAACTTTGGCGTTTGTGGACGGAATTGGCTGAAATTTTCAGGAAAATGGAACATTTTGTTTCTGAGCAGCCAGTGAAAATTTGGGGGGGGTTTGTCAAGGGTGGGCTGAGAAAAAAGGGGGGTCCCAAACGTGTTTTTCCCATGTTAATTTCCATAGGGCGGTTGGCCTCACTTTTAGCCCGAACGGCTGAATGGATTTGCACGAAACTTGGCAAAATTGTAGGGACTGGTAGCCCGATGTGCCTTTGCTAGGTCTCAATATATGTGATCCAGTGGATTTTGAGAAATTAACGTTCAAAAAAAGATATATATCTGTAAGCGCGCTCCGGGCAGCGCTCCGGTTCGCGTACCTGACGCGTAACGGAACTTCGCGTAGCGAAGTTGATTGGCTCTCCGGTGTCTGTCAACATTCTAAACAGTCCGGAGCGGCCGCCATCTTGTCTCTCGGTAGGATCGAGAGACAAGAGGAGGCAAAAACAAAGGGGGAAATGACCATAAGGGGGCATAGTAGATCCTCCCTGACCCCCTAGGTTTGATGTGGAGGCTTTAAAAGGGCCCCGCGGGGCAAAAAAAATAAAAAAAAATTTGTTTTTTTTGCGTGGGGAGCGCCCGGGAAGCGGTCAGGGGAGCGTACTATAAGGAAAAAAGAATGATAGACTTTTCAAATATTGTATGTTAATTGATTGTTTGTTTTGTTGATTTTTTTTATTTCTTTATTTTTTAAGCAATTATTTATTATTGTCATTGTGTTTCAAAATTTAATAAAATGTCTAACATTTCACTGTCTGAAATGTCGTTATTTTCATTGAACATAGTTTGTAATGTTTGAGTGTGTAAAATGTCCTCATTTTCAAGGAGGACATCTACTGATTGCACACATTGCAGTAGTTCTTCGTCCCAAGTTTCATCCATAAAATCAATGTAATTTGGATCAATGATTTCTTCGTTGGTCTCTGGAAGGACAATTTCAAATGAAATTTTCTGTTCGCCTTCCATTTTGCCTGAAATTTGCATTAAAAAAAATATATATTAGTAGAGATAGGGCACTGTTGGGATTAATTTTAGATAGGCAGTTTTTAACAGTGAATTTATCTTTGGGCAGTGTATAGTATCAGAGTGGAAGTAGGAATATAAAAAAGTGTGTGATTTAAGGTAAATAAATTCATAATTATACAAGACAAGCCTAACTCCATCCATAACTATAACAGAGAAGTCTATCTAAATGTATAACTACTACAGAGGGATAGTATATAACTATCAGAAAAAATTTACCATATTATCTTAAAGTGCACAATATACTTCAGTTTTTAAAATAACAACTTACCTTTATAAAGAAGTTGAAGTAATTACTGAAAATCCTATTGAAATGTACACCAGGAAGTAGTAGTCAAAATGGCTGTGTTTTTCTCTCTTTTTTTATATATATTCAGGTACATAACCAATCAAATGTCAGGTAAAAAAAGTAGAAAATTTAAAGTAACATTTTAATTGGTTGTCAATTCCAACACTTCAGATGTGTTTTGTGAAGTAATTTACCTCAGGGTATTTAGAGAGGTGTACAGGCTAAATAACTAAATGGAATTCCAACCAAATTAGTGAAAATGGTAGGGATTGGTATGTAGTATGAGCAATTCTATATTTGGTGAAAGTGTCTCCAGGGTTTCTTTTGTAAATTACTTTCCCACCTTTTTTAATGGAGCGCTTCCCGGTGAGCGCCCCGGTACGCGAACCTGCAGCGTAACGGGAGTCCACCATTTTGTGTTTCGGTCGAATTAAAATACAAGATGGAGGGCAAATAATGTTCAGAATGGGTAGAAGGGGGCACGGTAGACGTATCTTGACCCCCTAGGTTTTCTGAGGGTGGCTGAGGAGGCCCATATGTGCGGAAAAAAAACATTTTTAAAAAAATTTCGCGCGGTTAGCTTCCGGTTCGCGTACCGGGTAGCGCTCCGGGGAGCGTACTTTGTTGAAAATTTGTGAAAAAAGTTAGAGTAAAATAATAATTGTGAGTGATCAGATGTAGGGTAGCTCTGAGAAGAGCTTTTGGGTTTATGGTACATTTAGGTACTTATAAGTAGGTACCAATGCACAGTCTTAAATTCAAAATGAAAACTCTGTTGCCCTCATCTGAGAAGTGAACTCCATCACCTCTGTAGATATCTTGCATGTAGTAACGCAAGTTATTGTTGTACATGGAGCCCATTCCATGGTCTCTCATGTAAGCTGAAACAGATTTGTTTACATGCTTCCTCGACTTCTCAATTTGTGGACAAAATTGGTTCGACCACCTCCATTTCTGTCTTTGGCATATATTTGAATATACTAAGGCAGTTTGAGGAAAAAGTGCCATCAATTGCTCAAAGGTGTCTTTTAAAAGCATTTCCAGACCTACACCAGTCAAAGTGCCCAAGTCATTACCTCCACAGTGCACAATTAACAGGTCAGGTTTAGGCAAATGCATAAAGGTTTTCACCAATGGTATCAATTGGTGACATTTTAATCCTCTGTGGCCAAACCACTTAATTTCCACATCTTGTAAATTGAGGTTAGGTACATTTCTGTTCTCAGCATACCTTTAAGCCCAGTAGATGTAACTATGTCCAACAATCCAGACAGAAAACATGGTGAGAGAAGGTTCTGCTGCAGTCAGATGAAGTGTGGCAATGAAATGGCAGTTGAAAAAAAAAGAGTTTAAAATGAAAAAAACTGTGGAGTTTATGTGTTAAGGAAGCAGTAGCAGTGATTAGTGAAGTAGTGTGGCTCACTGGTTAGAGGCGGCAGACCCGAGAGCAGAGGACGGCCCGGGACCAGGGTTCGATTCCCGGCGCGGCAGGTTTCTGGACCAGGGTCAGCGGACTCGATAATTCTCTCGCCTCGGTGCCCACTCTGATCAGCGTTCACACTCGGCAACTCTGGGCATTAGCTTGCCTCATCTTCACTAACGGCCCCACCAGACCGCCGGGGATGCCTGGTCTCACCCTGGAGATACCCATTAAGGGACCATCTCTCAGGGAAGCCAGGAAGGGTTTTGCAGCGGTCGAAGCGCCTTGGGACCCTACGGGTAAGTAGTGCGCTATATAAATGCCTATACATACATACATTGGTGGATTTTGATTGCTGAAAACAGAAAGTTATGGTGCATGGATGTGTTCTTTGAAAGATGTAATTTGAATGGTCAAGAAAAAATCATTTAATGAAAGATTGCACTGGATACGCAGGTGCACTGAGAGTTCAGAGTTCAATTGAAACATTGTTGTGTGAACTTGCAAACATCAGAGGTCTTTCAGGAGGTGGTTGCTATGCAAAAAAGGCAGAAAGGCCAGAGGGGGGAAGGGTGTTGATTTGAAAAAAGTGAGGGAAGAGTTTTGATTGGGTGACATGAGAGATATGTGTGATGAGTTACAGCATTTCTGTGCTTTTCATAGCTGCAGACTCTGGAGTGCATACCTTTTGCTCTGCTAAAGACAATTTGGTGTGTTTCTGAGACTGTTTTGAAACTCATAAAGTATTTGCTAAGGTGAGAAAAGATTCATTTAATTTAGATAGAGAATAGTATGGTTTTGGGAGAAAATTATGAAGAAAGTTGTGTATTTAAAATGTTGCTTGGTGTCAAGTGTTTTACAAATCGATTTTGTTTCTTTGTGTTACATAGCCATGTTAAAAGTGATGCAAAAAAAGTGCAAGGGTCATACAAAAATGCTTTCATGTGTCTTAGGGTATTTTAACTCACTTCCTCATGAATGTATGAATATAATTGCTTTAAAAGATGTGTTTAAAAACGTTTTTTGAAATCAATTAGGTTTCTTGATATGTACTGCTAGAGTTTCATAGGTTGCTTGGGGCATATTTTCAAGGCTTTTGAGTTCCTTTTGATGTAATTTTTCCCATTTTCATTTAAGACCTTTCCCTGTGGTGCAAGGTCCTTGTAAATATGCCCCCATCTGTGCTTGGCAAATTTAGATTTTAATTCTTTGACTAACATAGCCATGTTAAAAGTGACCCAAAAATGTTGCAAGGGCCTTAAAAAAACCGATTTCATGTGTCTTAGGCCATTTTAAGTCATTTCTCCTTGAATGTAGATATATAATTCATTTAGATGATGTGTTTAAAAACGATTTTTTAAAACAATTAGGTTTCTTGATATGTACTGCTAGAGCTTCATAGGTTGCTTGGGGCATATTTATAAGGCCTTTGAGTCTCTCTGATGTTATTTTTTCCATTTTAATTTAAGACCTTTCCCTTTGGTGCAAGGTCCTTGTAAATATGCCCACATCTGTGCTTGGCAAATTTAGATTTTAATTCTTTGACTAACATAGCCATGTTAAAAGTGACCCAAAAATGTTGCAAGGGCCTTAAAAAAACGATTTAATGTGTCTTAGGCCATTTTAAGTCATTTCTCCTTAAATGTAGATATATAATTCATTTAGATGATGTGTTTAAAAACGATTTTTTAAAACAATTAGGTTTCTTGATATGTACTGCTAGAGCTTCATAGGTTGCTTGGGGCATATTTATAAGGCCTTTGAGTTTCTTAGATGTTATTTTTCCCATTTTAATTTAAGACCTTTCCCTGTGGTGCAAGGTCCTTGCAAATACGCCCCTGTGTGCTTGGCAAATTTAGATTTTGATTATTTGACTTACATAGCCATGTTCCATACAGTTCTAACCTTCTGCGTAGTCTTTGATATGCTAGACTCCATCTGCACTATGAGACACCTAAGCAAAGGAAACATAGGTGATGTGATTGTGAAATGAGGAAAAGAAACTCCACATTTTTCAATTACATCACCTGTGTTTCCTAAGTTTCCGAATGAGATTGTGCAGATGAGGTTTAGGTCTGTCCACGGACATAGAAAAGGTCTGGCCTTTGTTCAAGAGTGAAGTGGATATGACTTACTTCATTGGTAGGCCTGCACATGTATTATCTGCTCTATACTCTTCAACAAGTGTAAATCTCATCTGCAACCCTGAGTAGGCCTCACCTCAAACAAACCTCTGGATAGGTCACACCTTATCGTCATCCTGAATCAATCATTTAAAATGTTAGGGACAGATTTATGATAGGTGTGTGACTCTTTTGCGCCACTGTGCGTCACTTTTGTGACGCAGCGGTGGTGCAAAAGATTTCCTATGTGGTGACATATTTACAACTTGATGCATCTAGGCAGATGTGTCATGCTGTAAAGTCCCGTGCCACATGAAACCGATGCAGCAGTGATGCAAAAGATGCACCATGTTGCAAGACAGGCCTCATTTCATTTCCAACAAGATAAGATGCTGAATCTTCTGTAAATGTCAAAATTGTTGTATACACTGCTCAACTTCTGTGTACTCTTTGATATGCTAGAGTCCATCTGCACTATGAGATACCTAAGCAAAGGAAACACAGGTGATGTGATTGTGAAATGAGGAAAAGAAACTCCATATTTTTCAATTACATCACCTGTGTTTCCTAAGTTTACGAATGACATTGTGCAGATGAGGTTTAGGTCTGTCCACGGACACAGAAAAGGTCTGGCCTTTGTTCAAGAGTGAAGTGGACATGATTTACTTCATTGGTAGGTCTTCACATGTATTATCTCCTCTGTACTCTTGAAGAAGCGTAAATTTAATCTGCAACCCTGAGTAGGCCTCACATTAAACAAACCTCTGGATAGGTCACACCTTAATGTCATACTGAATTAATCATTTAACATGTTAGGGACAGATTTATGATAGGTGTATGACTCTTTTGCGTCACTGTGCGTCACTTTTGTGACGCAGCGGCGGGGCAAAAGATTTGCTATGTGGCGACATATTTAAAAATTGATGCATCAAGGTACATGTGTCATGCTGTAAAGTCCCATGCCACATGAAACCGATGCAGCAGTGATGCAGAAGATGCACCATGTTGCAAGACAGGCCTCATTTCATTTCCAACAAGATAAGAAGCTAAATCTTCTGTAAATGTCAAAATTGTTGTATACACTGCTCAACTTATGTGTACTCTTTGATATGGTAGAGTCCATCTGCACTATGAGATACCAAAGCAAAGGAAACACAGGTGATGTGATTGTGAAATGAGGAAAAGAAACTCCACATTTTTCAATTACATCACCTGTGTTTCCTAAGTTTACGAATGACATTGTGCAGATGAGGTTTAGGTCTGTCCACGGACACAGAAGAGGTATGGCCTTTGTTCAAGAGTGAAGTGGATATGACTTACTTCATTGGTAGGCCTGCACATGTATTATGTGCTCTATACTCTTCAACAAGTGTAAATCTCATCTGCAACCCTGAGTAGGCCTCACCTCAAACAAACCTCTGGATAGGTCACACCTTATCGTCATCCTGAATCAATCATTTAAAATGTTAGGGACAGATTTATAATAGGTGTGTGACTCTTTTGCGCCACTGTGCGTCACTTTTGTGACGCAGCGGTGGTGCAAAAGATTTCCTATGTGGTGACATATTTACAACTTGATGCATCTAGGCAGATGTGTCATGCTGTAAAGTCCCGTGCCACATGAAACCGATGCAGCAGTGATGCAAAAGATGCACCATGTTGCAAGACAGGCCTCATTTCATTTCCAACAAGATAAGATGCTGAATCTTCTGTAAATGTCAAAATTGTTGTATACAGTGCTCAACTTATGTGTACTCTTTGATATGCTAGAGTCCATCTGCACTATGAGATACCTAAGCAAAGGAAACACAGGTAATGTGATTGTGAAATGAGGAAAAGAAACTCCATATTTTTCAATTACATCACCTGTGTTTCCAAAATTTACAAATGACATTGTGCAGATGAGGTTTAGGTCTGTCCACGGACACAGAAGAGGTATGGCCTTTGTTCAAGAGTGAAGTGGATATGACTTACTTCATTGGTGGGTCTTCACATGTATTATCTCCTCTATACTCTTCAACAAGCGTAAATTTCATCTGCAACCCTGAGTAGGCCTCACCTCAAACAAACCTCTGGATAGGCCACACCTTATCGTCACCCTGAATCAATCATTTAAAATGTTAGGGACAGATTTATGATAGGTGTGTGACTCTTTTGCGCCGCTGTGCGTCACTTTTGTGACGCAGCGGTGGTGCAAAAGATTTCCTATGTGGTGACATATTTACAACTTGATGCATCTAGGCAGATGTGTCATGCTGTAAAGTCCCGTGCCACATGAAACCGATGCAGCAGTGATGCAAAACATGCACCATGTTGCAAGACAGGCCTCATTTCATCTCCAACAAGATAAGAAGCTGAATCTTTTGTAAATGTCAAAATTGTTGTATACACTGCTCAACTTCTGTGTACTCTTTGATATGCTAGAGTCCATCTGCACTATGCGATACCTAAGCAAAGGAAACACAGGTGATGTGATTGTGAAATGAGGAAAAGAAACTCCATATTTTTCAATTACATCACCTGTGTTTCCTAAGTTTACGAATGACATTGTGCAGATGAGGTTTAGGTCTGTCCACGGACACAGAAAAGGTCTGGCCTTTGTTCAAGAGTGAAGTGGACATGATTTACTTCATTGGTAGGTCTTCACATGTATTATCTCCTCTGTACTCTTGAAGAAGCGTAAATTTAATCTGCAACCCTGAGTAGGCCTCACATTAAACAAACCTCTGGATAGGTCACACCTTAATGTCATACTGAATTAATCATTTAACATGTTAGGGACAGATTTATGATAGGTGTATGACTCTTTTGCGTCACTGTGCGTCACTTTTGTGACGCAGCGGCGGGGCAAAAGATTTGCTATGTGGCGACATATTTAAAAATTGATGCATCAAGGTACATGTGTCATGCTGTAAAGTCCCATGCCACATGAAACCGATGCAGCAGTGATGCAGAAGATGCACCATGTTGCAAGACAGGCCTCATTTCATTTCCAACAAGATAAGAAGCTAAATCTTCTGTAAATGTCAAAATTGTTGTATACACTGCTCAACTTATGTGTACCCTTTGATATGGTAGAGTCCATCTGCACTATGAGATACCAAAGCAAAGGAAACACAGGTGATGTGATTGTGAAATGAGGAAAAGAAACTCCACATTTTTCAATTACATCACCTGTGTTTCCTAAGTTTACGAATGACATTGTGCAGATGAGGTTTAGGTCTGTCCACGGACACAGAAGAGGTATGGCCTTTGTTCAAGAGTGAAGTGGATATGACTTACTTCATTGGTAGGCCTGCACATGTATTATGTGCTCTATACTCTTCAACAAGTGTAAATCTCATCTGCAACCCTGAGTAGGCCTCACCTCAAACAAACCTCTGGATAGGTCACACCTTATCGTCATCCTGAATCAATCATTTAAAATGTTAGGGACAGATTTATAATAGGTGTGTGACTCTTTTGCGCCACTGTGCGTCACTTTTGTGACGCAGCGGTGGTGCAAAAGATTTCCTATGTGGTGACATATTTACAACTTGATGCATCTAGGCAGATGTGTCATGCTGTAAAGTCCCGTGCCACATGAAACCGATGCAGCAGTGATGCAAAAGATGCACCATGTTGCAAGACAGGCCTCATTTCATCTCCAACAAGATAAGATGCTGAATCTTCTGTAAATGTCAAAATTGTTGTATACAGTGCTCAACTTATGTGTACTCTTTGATATGCTAGAGTCCATCTGCACTATGAGATACCTAAGCAAAGGAAACACAGGTAATGTGATTGTGAAATAAGGAAAAGAAACTCCATATTTTTCAATTACATCACCTGTGTTTCCAAAATTTACAAATGACATTGTGCAGATGAGGTTTAGGTCTGTCCACGGACACAGAAGAGGTATGGCCTTTGTTCAAGAGTGAAGTGGATATGACTTACTTCATTGGTAGGTCTTCACATGTATTATCTCCTCTGTACTCTTCAACAACTGTAAATCTCATCTGCAACCCTGAGTAGGCCTCACCTCAAACAAACCTCTGGATAGGCCACACCTTTTCGTCATCCTGAATCAATCATTTAAAATGTTAGGGACAGATTTATGATAGGTGTGTGACTCTTTTGCGCCGCTGTGCGTCACTTTTGTGACGCAGCGGTGGTGCAAAAGATTTCCTATGTGGTGACATATTTACAACTTGATGCATCTAGGCAGATGTGTCATGCTGTAAAGTCCTGTGCCACATGAAATTGATGCAGCAGTGATCCAAACATGCACCATGTTGCAAGACAGGCCTCATTTCATCTCCAACAAGATAAGAAGCTGAATCTTCTGTAAATGTGAAAATTGTTGTATACACTGCTCAACTTATGTGTAGTCTTTGATATGCTAGAGTCCATCTGCACTATGAGATACCTAAGCAAAGGAAACACAGGTGATGTGATTGTGAAATGAGGAAAAGAAACTACATATTTTTCAATTACATCACATGTGTTTCCTAAGTTTACAAATGACATTGTGTAGATGAGGTTTAGGTCTGTCCACAGACACAGAAGAGGTCTGGCCTTTCTTGAAGAGTGAAGTGGACATAACTTACTTCATTGGTAGGCCTTCACATGTATTATTTCCTCTGTACTCTTCAACAAGCGTAAATTTCATCTGCAACCCTGAGTAGGCCTCACCTTAAACAAACCTCTGGATAGGCCACACCTTATCGTCATCCTGAATCAATCATTTAAAATGTTAGGGACAGATTTATGATAGGTGTATGCCTCTTTTGCGTCACTGTGTGTCACTGTTGTGACGCAGCGGCGGTGCAAAAGATTTGCTATGTGGTGACATATTTACAAGTTGAAGCATCTAGGCAGATGTGTTATGCTGTAAAGTCCTGTGCCACAGGAAAGTTGCGTCAGGTTTCATATAGGTGTTTTGTTGCAGGGTGGGCATTCATTTGCATGAAAGCCCTGTAAAACTAACACAGTGAAATTTAGAAGATTTCACTGAGTCAGATTTATAGCATTGCTGAATCAAATCCTTACGCCTGTTTGAAACAGGCATAAGGAGTGAAGCACCATGCAATGTGTGGCTTCCTCCTGTGCATTGCAGTAGACATGTCGTGTTTACGACGTGATTCTTGCAATGTGCTGCTTTTGCGGCACAGATGCATGACGCATCTGTGCTGTTTTTACTCAATGGTGCTCCACATTGTAAATGCGGCACACCATGGGTGGCAGAGCAGCGGTGCACGTTAACTGGTGCATCCCCGGGGATGCGCCAGTTAACATAAATCTGCCCCTTTACATTTAAGTATGAGCAGGGTAAAAAGAGTCGGTGGACATGGCTAAATAATAGCTGCAAAATGTTACTCTTGTTAAACAATTTTACTATTATAGTCTCTGACATTTGTGCCTTACTCTGCAACATCTCATTGTTGTTCTCTTTTTTTAAAGATAACAACAACATCAAGCATGAGTGATAATGAGGAATCAGTTGATCTTGTTCTTATCGTTGAACTTGTAATTGAAACGTCAGTGGAAGTGGATCCCTTAGATGATTTAAATCCTGAGGATGAAGAAGACTATGATGAGGATGCTGATTTGTCAGAATTGTATGACATAGGTTGGGAAGCTGACCTGCTTGAGCCTATGGAACTATAAACATTTATTTTTAAAAGTTAGAAGAAATTAAAAGTAAAAATGTAAACTGTTTAATTTTAAATTAAACACATCTTCAAAAACAGGTTATGTGTAGTGTCTTCAATAAAATATTAAAATATGCTCATTAAATTAGATCAGATTCACATATAAAACAGGACAGGTAAAATGAAGAAGAATTCCATTTCTTTTCTGCTATTTCTGTATTCTAAATTTGCCAAAGCACTAAAAAATATTCTATGTAAAAATGTCAAGTAGTGTGTTTTTGATGACTGTTATTGATTTACTGTTTGGTAATAGTGGTTAATAACATTTTTTATTATATATTACCACAGATTCAACTGCAGATCATTTCAAAATTTGAGAATGCCAACCAAAGATAGAATTAAAAAGGCTGCAAAACGTCAAAGACAGCAGGTCCATGAAATAATGCAGCAGTCCTCTACCATAAAAAATCGTCAAGTCACCAAGAAAGCACCGGGTAAGACCACGAAAACATTGATAAGAAACATTTCTAGAAACAAAAGTAGTACTACAGAAAATGTTTTTGTCCAGAAAAAGAGAAGCAATTTAAATGGAAAGGAAAGGCCAATCAAAAATGTTACTGCTAGAGCAAGAGATAACTCTGTGCATGATAGTAGAAGGAAACAACAGTTTAGGGACATTCGTAAACGAATGTTCCGCAACAGGATAATTGGCAATTTGCTAAAAAATATTAAGAAAGGTCAACAGAAAGTGGTTTTTTATAAGAGAAAAAAAAAGTTGAGAAAGTTATTGATCAGGCGTTTGAAATTAAACGAAAGTTATTTATTTTGATAATCAATAGAATTAGGAAGCTAAACAAGGCAATTTATGATTTCAAAATAAATAGTAGATGGAAGAGAACAGTTAATCGTAGTAATTTTTGTGAAGTTTTTTCCGGAGAATGGATGCATAGTTCAAGTTGTGAGGCATTTTTCAATGAGGAGAGTTATTTCCAGGATAATGATTTGGTGCATGCAGTTGACACCAGCGGTCGAGCTTATGAGGTGAAAGATGGTTGTCCAGTTGAAAAAGAAAAACGTGTGACAACAGAGGCAGAGGATGTGTTAGGTAATGAGGTTTTAGGAAGACGTCCTAAGGGACCTGTGTACACCTGGAAGCGTAGTAGTATTTGCAGTGTGCGACAGGATTCTATCAATTTGCTTTGTGGTTTTGTACAGACATTTAATAAGAAAAGTTTGAAGCAGAAAATGAAGTTGTTGCAAGAATTAGACCCTTGCAGAGTGAGGGAAGTGACAGGTTTGCATGGTCATTCACTGGCTTGTCTTTCCAGGAGAGTATGCCAGAGTGTTTTTCATCATTTCAGGATGCTAGCAGTGCATCATAATAAAGTGAGGAAATTAGTTAGAATGTTGTATTATGCTAAGAGTCCAGCAGTTATGCTTAAACAATTATGTGCTGCTCTTTTGCATGGTTCTGAAATAGATGTGAAGAATATGTGTGAAGAAATTGAGTTTTGTTACTTTGGAAGTAAAGAGGAGAATGTTGAAATTGACCCAGAAGAAGAGGGTAATGTGGAAGATAGTGTACAGGTTTCCAGTACAGATAATTTTCAGAAGGAAATTGCCACGTTTCAGGTGAAATCAAGTGAGAGGCCTAGTTTCACTTGTGTGTGTTGTCGACGCACTTATTATAAGAATCAGACTAATTTAGTGGATTTATATGCAAAAAGTGAAAGGGAAAATAATAGTGAATGGAAGGATTTCGCTACATACTTGATGGTAGAAAATTGTTTTGATTTGGGATTGGATCAACGTGTGTGTACTTATTGTTGTAATATATTAAATCAAAACCAGATGCCTGCTAGAGCGGTTCATAATAATCTGGAATTGGTTGAGATTCCTTCTGAATTGAAGGATTTAAATACTTATGAATCTATTTTGATTCAAAGTATCCATCCCTTTCAGGCTATTGTAAGAATGGAGCCAAAGACAGGGAAATTGCCTCCATCAGATTTACAGAGAGGATTAAAGGGAAGAGTTGTTTATTTGCCTCTAGATTTGAAGAAAAACATTAACACAATTGGAGTAGAAAAAGTGGAAGAGGAACCTCTGGTTATCTTAGTTAATGGGTTTCCGACAAAGAATAAGAAAATATGGCAAGATTTAGTGGATGTTAGGAAAGTCAAAAAGGCAACATTGTATTTGAAAAAAAATAATAAGTACTATAAGAATGTATATGTTGCAGAAGAGGAAGTAAGTGAGGAAGAGGATAGCGATTTGTGTGCTGGTCAAATTGAGAAAGTAGAACCCTCTAAAAGTGAAGAAATATATGAACATTATAGTGTTCATCCTTTGCATTCCAAGGAAGTCATGGGGAATGCTATTGAGTTGTTTCAAATGAAACAAGCCAAAGGGAGTCCCATTAGTGTCTGGGAGGAAAGTTTGGAAGCTCGGTGTTTCCCACAGCTATTTCCAACAGGTGAAGGAGGAAGATATGATGAGCGACCTCATCAAATTCCTGCTTCTGAATACCGGACTTTACGATTGTATGCAGAAGATGCTAGGTTTTGACAATGTATTCCCTATTTGTTTCATCTCCTGTTTGAAAGCAGTGAACCACATCTTGAAAAGTGGTACACAGATGCAAAACATCTCGGCAAGTGACTTTATGGATAAAGTCAATGTCCAAGACAGTATTTTGGATTCTCACCTGATTAATCTCATGGCGTGTCAGCGTGGTACTAATGAGTACTGGTACCGTCGTCATGGTGATTTAAAATGTATGCTGAGGAACTTAGGAACTCCCACATGGTTTCTCACTCTGAGCTGTGCCGAGTATGGCTGGGAAGACTTACTTGAATTTCTACGAGAGGCAAATGGAAACATCAAAAACATCGAATTCAAGACACCCGGAGAACTGTGCTCTTTGGATCCAGTCAATGTATGCAGGTACTTCAATCATAGATTTGAAGCTATGATGTCTTTCATCATGAATAAGAAGAATCCACCTCTTGGAGAGGTGTTGGATTTCTTCTGGAGAAAGGAGTACCAAGCAAGAGGTGCTCCTCATATACATATGCTGCTGTGGATCAAGGATGCACCTAAATTTGGAACAGGTCCAGAAGACTCAGTGATGAGTTTCATACAACAGTATTCTACGTGTGCTGTTCCAAACGCAAAGGAGAAGAAAAGTCTAAGAGAAAAAGTTCTACGTTTCTAAAGCCATCGTTGTGGAAAGTACGTAAATTCAGAAACAAGGACAAGTTCTACACCAAATGTCGTTTTGGCTTTCCACGACCGGTGATTTCTAAAGGAAGAGTAAACAGTTTGATGTCTTCGCTGCGACATAATGTGATGAAGAAATCACCTAAAAACACATACAATTTGAAGAGGAACGAAGAGTCCAAGTACATCAACGACTACAACCCGGTGATTTTGTCCATGTGGAATGCTAACATGGATATACAGTTTGTGGCTGATAACTGTATGGCTGTGGCTCGGTATGTGACATCTTACATCACCAAAAAAGAAAAGACAGAATTGAAGGATATGTGGGAGGACATTTCCCATGAAAAGAGCCTCAGTAAGAAGTTGTACAGTTTCAGTCTGAAGATGTTGTCGCATCGAGAAATCGGAGCTTACGAATGTTCTGACCGCTTGTCTTCAGCAAGTCTCTATGCCAAATCTAGGAGTATCGTTTGGGCGAGTCTTGGTCTTGCTGCAACGCGTAATCGAGTTCTGAAACCTGTGCGGGAAATTGAGTATTTGGCGGAAAAGGAGCCAAACAGTACCGACATTTTGAAGACCAACATGTTGGATACATATTATCCAAATCGAAGCAGTCACCTCGAGAATGTTTGTCTGTATGAGGTTCTACAAAATTATATATTCAAGAGGAACATCAAAGAAGATATTGATAAAGGAGTGTATGCTGTAATTGGAAGTGAGGGATGTCTGGTCAAGCAAATGTATTGCGACTTATATAGCGCACGTATCACCCGAAGGTATCAAGGCGCTTGCTTAGGGAACCCGTCCTGGTATTCCCCTGTGAGATACCCCGGCAGGGTATCCACAAGGTGAAAGCCAGGCATCCCGCCGCGAGGGGCCGTAGTGGAGATTAAGCAAGCTATTGCCCAGAGTCGCAGAGTGTGACCCCGTGAGTCAAGTAGGCACCGGAGCGAGAATTGTCTAGTCCGTGGAATTTTGGAGCCCGAGACCCGCCGAGGCGGGGAATCGAACCCTGGTCCACGGTCGATCTCAGCTTGCGGGTCTGCCGCCTCTAACCACTGAGCCACGCTTCTCCAATGCCACTTGGTAAACCATCGAAAATTGAGTGGCGAATCTCCTGAAAAAAAGGAGTTTTTCTATTTAGCACTTTTGCAACTTTTCAAGCCTTGGCGTGCAGAAGAGGAACTGCTTGGAGATTTCCTCTGTTACAAAGACTCTTTCACTGCTGCTAAGGAGACCATAGAATGTCCTGCTTTTCCCAAATATGTAGAAATGTTGAATGCGGAAATCGAGCAGGAAGCAACGATTGCAGCCGAGATTGCCAGAGACAGTTCTCAGGACAGTCAGAGTTCTGTTTCATTGAGTCAGGATCCACTAGGAGGCCCTGTTATTGAAAATGAAGCTGCCACTGCCATGAATGAAGTGGAAAGAGCCATGGCACATGCTCAGGAGGATGCGGTTAACTTAGTAGACTTGGAAAGACAACTCAACGTTGAGCAGAGGAAAATATATGACGAAGTTACCAAGCAAATTGATCACGGATTAAGTCATGAGAAGAAAGAGTGCTCATGTACGTCGTTGAAGCCTGTCCGACTGTACGTGAGTGGAGAAGCGGGAACTGGAAAGAGTTTCCTCATTAAAGCAATCTCATGTTATTTGAAGGTAAGGACTGAGTCATCGCTGTCTTGTGTTGTCACCGCTCCAACTGGACTGGCAGCACATAACATTAAAGGTATTACTTTGCATCGTCTACTGATGCTGCCAGTGGAGCATGATAACAAATTACAATACCACAAGTTATCTGGAGATGCTTGTTGTGAAGTTTCAAGAGTCTTGAGGAAAATGAAACTTCTTATCATTGACGAAGTAAGCATGGTTTCCAATGTCATGCTTGCCTTTGTGCATTTGAGAATGCAAGAAGTTCTTAAAACAGAGTATGATGTGTTATTTGGTGGCAAACACATCATTGTTTTCGGAGATCTTCTGCAGCTGACACCAGTGAAAGGACAACCTGTGTTCAAAATGCTCACGCATGAAGATACCAGGAAGTGCCTAGGGAGCATTGGCAACGTCAATATATGGTTAAACTTCAATTATGCTGAACTGCATGAAAATATGCGTCAGGCGAAGGATGAAGTTTACAAGAATATTCTACAAGATGTTAGAATTGGAAAAGTGACCGAGCATGGGAAACAAGCTTTACATGCACGATTACTGTCAAATTTATATCCAGAACAAGACGTTGTGCCTGAGAATATTTTTCAGAAAATTACTGAGAAGAAATCTGGAATATGTTTGATGCCAACTCTTGCAGAATGTGCCGTCTTCAACAACAACATGTTGCATTTAGAAAACCAAGAGATTGTGAAACTGGAAGCTATTGACAGAGTAGAGCATATGGGATCAACAATTATTTTGTCTGAGAATTTGAAAACAAAATTGGATTCATTAGAGAAGACTATATCTAAAACTGCAGGTTTTGAAAAGACTCTGAATGTGTGCTTAAATTGCCGTATAATTTTAAGAAGGAATTTACATGTTGAAAGAGGTCTGGTAAATGGATCAATGGGTAATGTTGTTGATTTTGTGAAATACAGAATTTTTTTAAATTAAATTTGATGGCATTGAGGAAGTACAGCTAATTGGTCGTTGTTCTGCTAGATTTTTGTTTGTAAAAGACTTATATGTTCGCCGTAAGCAGTTTCCTGTTTGCTTGTCATATGCGGTGACAATCCATAAATCACAAGGTTTAAGTGTAGACAGTGCATTGGTGAATATTGGCAGTTCTGTGTTCAAGGAGGGTATGGCATATGTGGCATTGTCACGAGTTAGAACTTTATCGGGATTGTACTTGATTGAGTGTGATGTCACAAACATTTGTGCGGATCTAGATTGTGTTAAGGAATACAATAGGTTAAGAAGAGAGTATGCGCCACATTTGCCTCAATATCCTTTGTTTGAGAAACGTGTGGTAGGCCGGAAACGAAGAAATGTGACCAATACTAGGGAGGTTGTAGCAAAAAGACGAAAAGTTGATGAAGCTGAAATTATAAGCAGAAAGAAAAAGGATTCTGTTGAAGATGTTGTTGGTTTTCAATTTGAAAACAGTTCTGGTGTCAACTGCTATGCTAATGTAGTGGTTAATGTTTTGTTTTCTCTAGAAAATGTAAAAAAAGAGATTGTGGTCAATTCGGATCACAGATTTTGCAGTTTGTTGAATTCTGTGTTAGAGAAATGTAGCACTGATAGAACAAAAATAGAAAGATTGTCTGAAATTCGAAATCTGTTAGACAGATGTTCAGGTCAAACACAATTCTCTCAAAATATTCAGCAAGATTGTCAGGAGTTTTTAATGTATATGCTTGATGTATTGCATGCTGAAGGTGTAGATGTAGATCACCTGTTTGGGCTTTCTTATCAATGGCAGCATGACTGCGAGAACTGTAGGGTATCAAGTACTACTAGTGTAGACTCAGAAAGATTTATATATTTAACTTTGCCAGACAGTAAATCAGTGACTTTTAATAAGCTAGTAAAAGCAGCTGATCACAACATGGAGTGTAGCCAATGTAAATCTGAAATGATGTCGACATTATTTATACGAACATATGGCCAGTATGTCATTTTAATGTTCCAACGATGTAGGCCTGATGGAACAAAATTGACAACTTTAATTAAAAATTTTCTAGCTTCGCAGTTGTCAATATCAGGAAGGACTTTTGTAACTGCCGCAATTATATATCATGATGGTCCTTCAATAACATGAGGACATTACACAGCTTATTTAAAGTCTAAAAACGGCTGGTCATTCTGCAACGATTCTGTTTTAACTTTCAAAAAAAAATTGCCGTATGACCTTAAAAATTCTTACCTGGTGTTTTTAAAACCAAAATTTTAGGGAAAGAATCTCGGGATGTGCTCTGAGGAATTTCAAGAGGTTCTAATGGCTCCTACACGATTTGGCCTTAAGGAGAAGTGTAGTACAGAGACAATAGTTCCTGGAAAAATAGAAGATTTTCTTACAGAAAGTGGTGGGCACAGATTAGTTGAAAGACAACAGAGTAAAGCAAACGGTCTTCTTACCATAACACTTGACGTCATGGAAAAATAACTGTACTTTGAATGAGTTCAGAAAAACTGTTTCTTTTTATAAGCTAATTCAAGCAGCCAATCAAAACATGGAGTAGAGGGAATGTAAGTCTGCAATGCTGTCTAGATTATTGGTCCAAACTTTTGATTATAATGTCATTTTAAAAATCCAATTATATAAACCTGATGAAAGTAAGTCTTCAACTTTAATTACAAATGTTGTGGCTACACAGTCATTGATTTTAGGCAGAACATTTGTAACTGCAGCTATTATATGGCATGATGGTCATTTGACAGATCCGCTTATTACACAGCTTAAAATGTAAAAAAAGCTGGTGTTTCAGAAATTATTTTCATTTGACTACGATACAATGTTGCCTTTTTACTTAAAAATATTCTTACTTTCTGTTTTCAGAAAAGAGAATTTAGGGTAGGTAACTGGTGTATAATGATTCTAGGGGTTGATATAATTTTATCTACTGTTTCATATTGCTTTGTGATTAAAAGTGATGTAGAGAATTAAATAATTGTAGTAGTCATAGAGGTAGTGTAAGTCTGCTTCATAATAAGCACTATCAGTGTCATAGGAAATGTAGAACATGAGTGAGCAAGAAGGGTAAGATATTACTAGTCCAGGATTGTGAAAGTGATCTTGAACGTTTTCTTTCGGAAAGTTGCGGAAATACAAAATGACGGGATTTGCTTACAAGAATTCCAAGAGTTATAAATGGCTCTTACATGATTTGGCCTTGTGGAAACGTGTGGTAGAGAGCGAGAAGTCATTTATTGTATGTAACATATTTGTCAAAACGATGGAGCTTTTCTTTCAGAAAGTGGCGGGCTGAAAATAAAAACAGCACAAGTGAGTGTAAGCTGTTCATAGGACATCCTTCAACGTCATGGAAAGTAAGTTACTTTTGAGGAGTTCTGATTTCTGATTGGTTATGTTATATGGGTTTTTTAAACACAATCATTTTGATTGTGGTTTTTTTTCCCCGCTGTTATATGATGAATACCTTCAAGTCACTGTTTTTAGTGAAATTTGATACATTCTGAGAACAGCAAAAATAAACCATGTAACATGTATAATTAATTCTGTACTGTTTGTATTTATGATGTACATTTAGAACTGTGTAGGAGGCATGGAGAAGCTGAGGCTTCAGTAAGTGTCAAATTTGTTGCATGCAGTGCTGCACTTCTGCGTACTCTTTCATATGCTGGACTACATCTGCACAATGAGATACCTAACCAAAGGAAACACAAGTGATGTGATTGTGAAATGAGCAAAAGAAATTGCACGTTTTTGAAATACATTACCTGTGTTTCCTAACATTACGAATCACATTGTGCAGATGAAGTTTAGGCCTGTCCAGGGAAACAGAGGAAGTCTGAACTTTATTGGTTGGCCTGCACATGTATTATCTCCTCTGTACTCTTGAACAAGCCTAAATTTGATCTGCAACCCTGAGTAGGCCTCACCTGAAACAAACGTCTGGATAGGACACACCTTATTGCCATCCTGAAACAATCATTTAAAATGTTAGGAATAGTTTTATGATGATTGTGCACCTCTTTTGCGCTGCCATTGCGTCAGTTTTGTGAGACAACAGCAGTGCAAAAGATGCACCATGTTCCAAGATAGGCCTCACTTCATCTGCATCAAGATACTGTTAGTTTAAAATGTATATCTTTAGGACTGTGTAGGGGGCCTGGAGAAGCAGAAGCTTCTGTAAGTGTCAAAGTTGTTGAAAAACTGTTTGTCCTTCAATCTTTTCCCTTGTCTTTTCTAATTTTTAAATACATGTTTTAATATTTTTCAAATGTTTGTTATCTCTTTCACAGATTGAAAGTTAAAAAATAACAAGTGACTAAGTTAACGACAATTATAAGGTAAATGTTTTGTACTCTTTTCGTTACATTCCTATCACATTTAACTTCTATTAGTTTCACTGCTTCATTTCTTTAACCTTCACTTTCCTGCCTTTGCTACTTCCCTCATTCCTTTCTCTATTACTTACTTACTCTACTCCTTCCACTCTTTTTCTCAGTCCCTTTTTTCTCATAGTTCCTCACTCTTGTTCACTAACTCCGTCTCTATTACTCTCACTGTCTCTGACTGATCACTCTTTCACTACTTGTTCATTATGCTTTCTCTGTGTAGTTGAAGCACAGTAAGGGGCATATTATCAACACAGCCAATTAAATTATCACTGCTTTTATCGGCAGAAAACTGCTGCAAAAGCGGCTTTAGCGGCAGTTTTCTGCCGCAAAAGCGGCTTTAGCGGCAGATTTCTGCCAATAAAAGCAGTGAAATTTTTATCGCCTATGTTGATAATATGCCCCTATGTTATTTAGATTTCTTTGGTGTTTCAATCATTCTTTTTCTGTTACTTCTTCTCTCTGTTATTCCAATGTTTTAATCTTAATTTGATCATTCAGTCACATTCTCTAAGAAACTCTTGTTTGTTATTCTTCTACTCTCCTTTTTTTTCCTCACTTCTTTATCTATTTTGTTTTTCACAATTATACCCTCTTAAATCTTTTCTTCAGTAAATAGATCTATTAAACAGTATTTCTACTTTACTCCCTATAGCTGTCTTTCTTTTAACATAACTGTCTGTTTCCTTCCCTTATACTTACTCTTCTTTTTTTTTTTAATTTTTTTTGGTTCGCTCCCGGTTCGCGTACCAGAGAGCGAACCGGGAAGCGAACTAAGAGAAATAGAGGTTGGCAGAGTTCCAAATATTCTACCAATTTTTTTATAACGGGGAGGTAGTTCTGAAAAGAACTTTTTTTTTATTGTTTTTGTTGATTTATATTTTTTTTATTATTTTTCTGAACATTTTTTTACTTTTTTTGTATTTTCTGAACGGTTTTATATTTTTTTGGGTTTTTTTGGGGGGGGGAAACGAAAACGATTCATTGTAAAGGGCTCAACAGGAGCAAAAACAAAAAAAGAATTTATTCTCTGGGGCGTTTCCGGCAATCATGATTGTCTATAGCTCTGTTGATCAGAGTGATGCTACTTTCTCTGTAGCAAAGTAATTGGTTACAACGCACGCAGACTTGTTTCACTTCCCCGAACCTCATCTGTATATTTGGGACCGTCTCCCTCGCCTCTGGTCCCGTCACTTCCTGTACAACTGATCTTCTTGCCATAGAAGGGGGATTATCTTGCTCGTCACGTAACTGCGCAGCACTGTAGTTGATAGGATGCCAACTATTCATATGGCGATGCATTGTGTAATTTCCGTAACTGTACTTCTTCTCGGTCCCTCTGGATAGTCTATCTTTACATATAAGGCAAGTTACGTACCGTGCATTGACTTTTTTTTGGCCCTTGGGATATGTAAAAAATTGCCAAATATAATTTTTCACATGAGACCTCCTGGGCTCCTCACGTAAAAAATGCCTCTCTTCCTGCTCTTCCTCTTCTTCCTCTTCTTCCTCTTCTTGCTGAATGATAACTTCAGCAGGTGGTCCTCTCTTCCTTGGATGTGGTGGAGGTGGTGGGGAAGAACCAGCTGAAGCTACTAATGAAGCCATTGCTCAGTGATCACAAAGGGTCTTTCTCTCACAAAGATGAAAGTCAGAGTGAGGAAAGAAGGAGGGGTTTTCATCATTTGGGAAAAACAATAGTTCTAAACCAATGAAAAGTGTTACTTTTAGGTCACATGACATAGTCTTACATCATTAGGAAACCAAAAGTGAAATGAACCAATGAAAAGTGTTATTAACAAGTCACATGACCTGTTGTGTTTACGTTACGCGCTTTGGGCCGCGTCCCGGATCGCTTCCGGGAAGCTGCGCTTCGCGCCTCGTTCGCGTACCGGTTCACTTCCGGGTACGCTAACGCGGCGCGTCATATGACGTTTCACGCGACAACACGATACGTCACGCTGACGCGACGCGTCATGATGTTGTTTTCTAACGCGGCAGTTGCGCAAACGGAACGTTTACCGGTTCGCGTACCGGGTCGCGGCACCAAATTGAGCTAACGGGAAGCTACCCGGTTCGCGAACCGGGAGCGAACCAAAACATAATAATAAAAAAATAATTATTAATAAACATATAAAATATATTTTTTGATTTAAGAAGAATAAATTTTACAGCTATAGATATTAGCTTTTAAAAAACCATTGAAATTCACTGAAAAAACCATAGGTTATAGACCATATATAGTTAGGAATTAGCATTTACAAAACCTTGAAAATTCACTGAAAAAACCATGGGTTATAGACCATATATAGTTAGGAATTAGCATTTACAAAACCTTATTTTACTCACACAAAACCATTGAAATTCCATATATAGTTAGTTGCACTAACTATATATCGCGCACCCGCAATCCACTGCTGATCATGTCACATATTACATCATTCATGACATGGTCAGTGACATCACTGATGACATCACTGATGACATCTCAAATGACATCACTGATGACATCACTGATGACATCTCAAATGACATCACTGATGACATCACTGATAACATCACTGATGATATCTCAAATGACATCACTGATGACATCACTGATGACATCTCATTTGACATTACTGATCACATCACTGATGACATCATTCATGTGATAATACGATGAACCTCTTCAGACTCTTATATAACCTTAGATACACTCAGTGTAAACAGACACTCACAGACTGTTACTCATGCATGGAGTTACTCACACACCTAGTCAGTCATGCAAAGAATCAATCACACCTCCATTTCCTCAACTATACAGTTATACACACCTTACTTATTCAAACATATACTAACACATATTTACTCTCTTTTACAATGCCTGATACAAGTTCACAATGATCCATACAGCCACTCACACATTCACTGGCTCTTATGCACAGTTATTTATATATGTCAACTGTCACATGTACTGTGTTTTACATATGTACTTACTTTGACATGTAGCACTGAGATATCCATTCACTCACCAATGCACTCAGTCAACCGCCCATACAGGTGTTTCTACATGCACTTTTGAACCCATACATCTAGTGAATCAACTGCTCACACATCTATGCACAGAGTCATACACCTCCCAGCCACCCACACACACACACACTCAGTCTCCCATACAAATACTTGGGCAACCAAACAATAACCCATATACTTACTCATATAGCTACTGATCAACACATGCAGCAGTTTACAGAACAACAGACATAATGATGCACAAATTAAGACAGTTTAGTCACTAACCCATGCACTCAGTGACACACATTTATTCACTCACTCATACAGTCAGTCATGCACCTACTAAATCCTTCATCCAGACACTTATACATCCACTCATTCTTCAATATGTAAGACATATTTTAACTTTACAGAAACATACAGTCACTGGATGTTGTCATCAGTGATGTCATCAGTGATGTCATTTGAGATGTCATCAGTGATGTCACTGACCATGTCATGAATGATGTAATATGTGACATGATCAGCAGTGGATTGCGGGTGCGCGATATATAGTTAGTGCAACTAACTATATATGGAATTTCAATGGTTTTGTGTGAGTAAAATAAGGTTTTGTAAATGCTAATTCCTAACTATATATGGTCTATAACCCATGGTTTTTTCAGTGAATTTTCAAGGTTTTGTAAATGCTAATTCCTAACTATATATGGTCTATAACCTATGGTTTTTTCAGTGAATATATATATATATATATATATATATATATATATATATATATATATATATATATATATATATATATATATTTTTTTTTTTTTATATATATCACAGACTCGTTGATCCTTCTGGAACTGCAGGACCCATGAGAAGTGGTGCACATACCGGCAGAGCATACCGGCATGTCATCACCTCCATAAAGTTCAGTAAGCGTGTTCTCAGGATATAGCACAAACAAAACCATGTTGTTGCAGGAAACTGTTTATTCGCACAACGTGTTTCGGCGGCCCATGTGACGAAGGCTGCTGGGCAGCCGAAACGTGTTGTGTAAATAAACAGTTTCCCACAACAACATGGTTTTGGTTGTGCTATATCCTGAGAGCCCGCTTACTGAACTTTATGGATATATATATATATATATATAAGTTCACATTTCTCCCCTGCTGGAAAGAATATTGAGCCGCACACGAAACTTGTAGTTTGCCGATTTTAATAAAGGATTGAAAACAGCATGTGGCAGAGTCCTGATGCATTTCGTTCGCCGTGGAACTTTTTCAAAGGTAAGCCTACACCTCGACATGCCGTTTCTGATCCCAGGTCCGATGTTGTTAGTTTGAATCCATTTCCTCTGATGGCATTTTATTTTGAAATCACTTCCTTTAATGACGAGTTGCCTTATGGGACCTGTGGTGCAGATGGCTGTCACATTTTCTTCCCTTCAGTGGGCGGTGTAATTTTCATGTTGTTTAAAAGTTTGTAATGATCCCAGGCAAAAGTTCCCCCGTGTAAGCCCACTTTCGGAGCTGTACTTGGGTCCAATACCGAGGGCCAGTCCTCGGTGGCACCGCATTCTCCTTGTTCGTTTTACCGATTCTGCAAAGCTGAATCAAAGTCGGGGAGTGATGGCGCTCTTGTGGTGGTGCGTTGCTCATGGGTAGAACCAAACCGATAATATATAAGTTCACATTTCTCCCCTGCTGGAAAGAATATTGAGCCGCACACGAAACTTGTAGTTTGCTGATTTTAATCAAGGATTGAAAACAGCATGTGGCAGAGTCCTGACGCGTTTCGTTCGCCGTGGAACTTTTTCAAAGGTAAGCCTACACCTCGACATGCCGTTTCTGCTCCCAGGTCCGATGTTGTTAGTTTGAATCCATTTCCTCTGATTTTTTTTTTGAAATATATTTTTATTGCAGAATCAGAAATAAAACCATGCAACAGGCCAACCTACACACTGAAGGTTCCCAACAGTTAGTATGATGAAACACAATACACAGCCATTTAGCCCACATCCCGGAGGCTGGGCGGCGTTTCAATGAACCGGTTTCCTGGAGGTGCCTCAGTGCATGCCTTGTCCGGGCCATAGGTCAGTTATATCGTATCTTATCCGCTTTTACCCCGTAACATCCAACCCTTCCCCCTCTCCACCAAGCCCCAGGCTGCACCCACTGTCGCTTCCCGTAAATCCACTCTACGACCTCACGGGGCCACCCGGGTTCAGCAGGCTGTCTCGCGGTGGCAAACTACCCAACCACGAACTCCCCTCCCTTCCCACCCCCCCTCCAACTGCTGCTAATGCGGGTCTCAGGAACCTCTCCCTGCTCTGAAGCATGTCATCCACCAGGATAACCAGCCAAACATGTAGTCCCCATGGAATTCCTTCCTATTCTTGATCATCCTCTGCGCCTTCCGTTATATAGTCTTGTAATGCCTGTACTACCAGCTCCCAGGACCGCGCCAGTTCCAAACTTTTCTCGGTGCCAGTTCTAGTTGCCTGACGCATCCTAATCACACTCTTACATCCCGACCACTTCAACAGCTCATTCTTCCATCTCCGCACTGACGGGCCCTCCTTGGACTTCCAACGCCAAGTGATTTCACGCTGTGCCAATATTATCCCCAAGTCAATGAATTTGCTCGTTACTTTACGCTTCGTGGTATGCGGGAACCAGAGGAGCAGACATGCAGCCATATCAAATTCTACCTCTCTGTCCGTGACAGCGTTCAGGAGTTCCCCCACTTCCGGCCAGTATTCCCCTAACTTCGGGCATCCCCACAGCATGTGGTCCAGATCTACCTCCGGCTCCAAACATCTTGGGCACATGGCGTCAAGCACCTGGAAGTGTTGTCGTAACCTCTCCGGGGTTAAATACGCCCTATGGACAATGAAAAAATGCACCTGCTGAAACCGTGCATTCCTCGTCCCTTTCCAGGTCCTATGCAACACTTGTCCCCAGATGGTGTCCGGTATTTGCTTACCTAAACTGGCCTCCCACCGCGACTTCAGCGACACCAACAGCGCTAGTCCCTCATTTAGCATTCTGGTGTGGAGGCAAGTTACAGCCTTGACGGTGCCCGCGGCCATCACCACATACTGGCACGCCATGGTCACCTCCGGCTCCATCAGCCCTCCCCCCCCAATGCCGCTGTATCGCTGTCACCACCGCCGCATGTAGTAAGAAGGTTCCACTAGGCAGGCCGAACTGTTCCTGTAAAGTCCGGTACGGGACTAACGTCCCGTCCATATAGAGGTCTCCCACCATCTGTAAGCCCAGTTCTTCCCACGTCAATAATTGGGACCAATCGCCCCCGTGCGGTAGTGCGGTTAGCATCCCCAGCGGTATCTCCGGTGCATACGGCCGGTGCTTCCTAGCTCTTTTCAGGTGCCTGTTCCAACACAATCTAAGCGTCTTTTCCTCTATCGTAAGATTTCTCCCATCCATTTTCTGTTGCATGATTATAGACGACAAGACATGTCTCTGAATGCCCAGCCCTCGATCGCTATCTGGACCCTGAATTCTCTGGCCACGTTCTGCGTCAGGACCTGGAGTTGCGCTGCCAGATAATATAACTCAAAGTCGGGGACGGCCATCCCCCCCTCATTCTTGGGCCTTGTCAAGGTAGTCAGCGCTACCCTTTGTCGTCCATGGCCCCAGAGGAAGCTGGTCACCAACGTCCTCAACTCCCTAAAGATTCTCTGCGGGATCCATAGTGGCAGCGTTCTGAAATAGTAGAGTAGCCGCGGGAGTGCCACCATTTTCAACAATGCTACCCGACCCAGCACGGACAGTGGGAGAGAAGCCCAGAAATCCATACAGCCCCTCAGCGCACGAATACAGCGCTCCACATTCCCCTCTAGGAGGTCCGCTGCGTCATGGTAGATGCGCACCCCCAGATAGACAAAACAAGAGGGTTCCCACACCACCGGTCTTGTGAGCTGTGGACAGAGCGTAGTCTTCCGCAAAGGAAACACACAAGTCTTGGCCCAATTCACCCTGAGGCCCGACAGCCTCCCGAACCTGCCCAACATGTCCACCGCGCCTTCCAGTGCCCTCCCAGGATCCGCCAGGTACAGTAATAGGTCGTCGGCGTATAGTGATATATAGTGCGATTCCGGAACCTGCGCCAACCCGTCATACACGGTGCCCGATCTCGCCTGTGCTGCCAGCGGCTCCATTGCCAAGGCAAAGAGCAGAGGAGACAACGAGCAGCCCTGCCTCGTGCCCCTACAAACCGGATAAGCCGGAGAGATCATGGGCCCCAGCCGCACCCGCGCCCTAGCTGAGGAATAAAGCACTCTCGTCCAACTCCGAAAACCTTCCCCAACTCCAAACTTCATCAGCACTCCGTCCAGGTAGTCCCATTCTAAGCTATCAAACGCCTTTTCGATATCAACTGTCAACACCACCGGATCGTGCTCCACCGTAGCGGCATCATCAATGACCCCGATCAAGCGACGGATATTCATCGAAGTGCTCCTAGCCGGGATGAATCCCGCTTGATCCCTATGCACTAAGGTGGCCATCTGCGGTAGGAGCCTGGTGGCCAGGATGCGACTCAAGATCTTGTAATCCACTGTCAGCATGGACAATGGACGATAAGAGGACACGTCTAATGCATCCCTGCCCGGCTTCAACAGCGGTACAACCAGCGCCTCCCTCATAGAGTCAGGTAGCCGCCCCACCTGTTTCGACTCTGCGTAGACTATCAGCAGCCTGGGCGCCAAGACATCCATCAATTTAGCGTAGAACTCAATCGGCAACCCATCCACCCCAAGTGTTTTGTTTCGTGCCATGTGTTTAATTGCCCCTCTTATCTCTGCCAGGGTGATGGGGCCCCCCAGGTCCTGCGCATCCTCCTTATCCATTGATGGTAAGTGGATCCGATCTAAGTATTCACCTATCTCCGTAGCCTCTGCCTCAAGGTGGCTTGCGTACAGTCCCATATAGTAGGACTTGAAGCGCCCCATGACCGCCGATTGCGAGTAGGTCACTTCCCCATCCTCGCGTCTTATACTCATGATCGGGCACCCTCTAGGGTCTGGATCAGCCAGCCTGGCAAGGAGCGTGCCCACTTTGTCCCACTCCTCGTGCACCCTACTAGCATACAGCTTATAGTCATAACACCGCAATCTTTCAGTCTCAGTCGCCACCATCTCTTTAGCTTGCAGCAATCGTTCCTGCAGCTCCGGTCTCTCGGGTCTTTGTCGTTCCAGCCCTCTCAGCACTTCCTCTGCTTTCGTAAGGTCATTCAGCACCGTCCCTCTCACAGTCAGAAACCTTCCCATGCACACCCCTCTCACCACTACTTTCATTGCATCCCATTCGATCGATCTAGTCGCTGCTGAGCCTGCATTATCTGCAAAATAGCCGTCTATGCCCTGGCGGACCGTGTCACTGAATGCCGGATCTTCCAGCGTATCCGGACGAAGTCGCCATGAAGGAACAGCCGATCTCGCCAGCTGCCACTGCATGGAAAGCAACAGGGGATTATGGTCCGAAATGGTCCTAGACAAATACTCAGAGTGAATCACTGCATTCGCCAATGAGCTGCAGCACAGCACTGAATCCAATCTAACATGTAGGTCGTGCAGCGCGGAGAAGTAAGAGTAATCCCTGGTCTCGGGGTGTTGCGCCCTCCACACATCCACCAAGCCCCACCTGTCCTGCCATTCCCGCCAATGAGTTGCCAGCCGGCGCACTGGGGAGTCTACTAGAGGTGGGTGTGATCTATCTAACAGCACATCAGAAATGGAGTTAAAATCCCCCGCCAGCAAGATAGGGCCTGCCAAATAATACGCTAGGGATCGCGACAAACCCTCAAAAAAATGAGCCTGATCAGAGTTGGGGGCATAGATGTTGCACAGCACCACCTCCCTACCATACAGCCGTCCCTCAACTACCACATACCGACCCTCTGGATCTATTCTCTGACTCACAACTTGAAATGGCGTGCCCGCTCGTATCCATATCAACACCCCTCTGGCGAATGCCGAGTAAGTCGTGCCAAACACCTGCCCTCGCCACCTCTTCTGTAAAGCCCCACACTCTTTCTGTGTCAGGTGAGTCTCCTGAAGCATTGCAATCTGCACACCCCGTCTCACCAAGTAGGCATGCACTTTGTGGCGTTTCACCATCGTTCGAATACCTCGGACATTCCATGTGACACATTTCAAATTAGGTAACGTCCCCATAAAGCATCACATCGTTCAGCGGTGCTAGCCAATAAATGACTCCCGCATTGCAGCAATTGTACAGCCCCTTCAAAACATTTCCCCAAACCCCCAGTAATCCCCTCCCCAGGACAGGACCTAATAACCCAGCTTCAGCCCCGTTCCAAACCGTAAACACCCCACACATCACACTAATCCGTGGTCGTCACCACAGAAGACCTTAAGGGTCTGAGAAGGGCTATGGAGCCCCGATCCAGGACGGCAGAGCCATCACCCCGCGCCTGTAGTCCCATACTGCTTACGCAGCCCCATACCTGGCAGTCCAATAGAAGTTCGGAGTGTCCATACCGTCAGGCATCCCGGAATCGTTCAGCAGCCGTGAACCTCACTCGTTAAATATGCCATCTGATGTCTGTGGGGTGACCTCCGGTCCCAGCGCTCCCCCCAGCTCCGAGTCGTCGTCTCCGGTCTTCTCCCCCTCTACTTCCGATGCCGAGCCTCCGGAAGCATTCTCTTGCTGTGAGCCCGTGATGGTCGCCGTGGCCGCCAACGCACTCTTCCTGTCAGCCAGCATTTGCGCATCTCGCTCAGCTCGCTGGCGCCTATTCCGGGAGCGGATGCGCTGGGATTTCCTGATCTTGACTGGTTGTTGCCAATCCCGGTTGGGTCTGTGTGCACGATCTGTCCCAGCACGATACAGCTCCAACCAGGACCACGCCTCGTCGGGCGTTTGGAAAAAGTGAGTCCTATCATCAACGATTACCCGCAGCTTGGCTGGAAAAAGCAAGGAGTATTGGATCCCTTCCTCTCTCAGCTCCTTCTTCACTGACAAGAAAGAAGCTCTGCTCCGCTGCACTTCCTGCGTGTAGTCTGGGAAAATTGTGACCTTGCTATTGTCCACCTGGAAGGGGCCTTGGGACCTCGCCTGTTGGATCAGCAGATCCCGGTCTTTATAGTGCAACAATTTAACCACCATCGGCCGGGGTGGACGGCCCTCCAGGGGCGGCCTGGTGGGCACCCTGTGTGCTCTTTCCAGGGAGAAGAAGGGGGACAGGCCCTCCGGCGCCACCACCGTTCGGAACCAGTTCTCCAGATAGGACACCGCATCACCTTTCTCAATTTTCTCCGGAAGCCCCACCACCCTCACGTTATTCCTCCGGTTGCGCCCTCCAGGATCGCCAGTCGGCCAATAACGTCTTCGAGTTTATGTTCCGCGGTGACCACCACCGGCTTCAGCTCCTGAAGCAGCTGTTCGTTCGATTTCACTCTGTCAGAGAGCTTGGCGTGGTCCGCTCGTAGCAGGCCCAGCCCCGTCGCCACCTGCGCAATGTCCCGGTGCAGCTCTTCTTTCGTAGCCGTGATCGCGTCCAAGATAGCGTCAAGGCGTAGGTTCAGCCTCTGTTCCTGGGGTGAGGTCTCCGCTGGGGTACCGCCATCTTTGGCCTGGGCATTCCCGTCCCCCCTCATAGGTGGTGCAGCGAGGTCAGCTCCCAGCGCGGCCATCTTGACTGTGGGAGACACGCCGCTCGAGCAGCCTTCACCGACGACAGCCGACCGCGGTAATCCGTCTGGCTGTTCCGTCCCTGGTTCCACCTGATGTCACCCAATGGCAGATCGCGATACGTGCAGCACTTCTTGTCCCAGATCCAACCTGGCCACGCAGTTCTATCTGGCCCCCTTCTGAGTGCAGCCGCCCACCGCCGCTCCACAGATGCGCTTTTCGTAGTGCCACCAACACAATTACGCGCTGCCAGAGTCTGCAATGTCCAGGGGAGCAAGCCCAGTGCGCCCCCCCTATGAGGCCAGCAGATGCAGCTTTAGAAGTCCGTATGTCCGGGCAAACTGAACCCACTTCTCCCAGCAGCACTGCACCTCGCTGGCCCCAGCACGCGCCGGCTTCCAGGCTCTGCTCCACCAGCCCAACGCACCACTGTTCCCCACCAGGCTGACCTCGCTCCCTGCGTCAGGCCCTCTGTCCACTTCTTGGTCCGTTCGTTCTCCTGGGCACCCAAGCGCCGCGGGCGGCCGCGCTCCCAGCACGCCGCCAACCCGCTGCACGCCTTCACTGTATAGCGTCCCTCAGCGAGGCACTCGGAGCCTGAACCTGCGCCGGCCCCGGCAGCCCAGCTCCAGCAGTGGCAGTCTTAACAAAGGGCCGGCCTCACTAGCCAGCAGCGCCGTCACTGTCGCAGTCCAAAGCCCGGCTCTCCAGGCAGGGTCCGGGGAGCAGGGGGGGGGAGGGGCACCGTCCTACCAGTCCTCCACCGCCGATCTCGCCCGCCGCTCCGGACCTGCTCTCATGGTCCTCACCCCGGTGTACTGCCCTGTCAGGGCCCCCCAGGCGCCTCCAGCGTGCTCGTCGCTCCTCGCTGCTCAGCTCAGCTCTCCCGTTCCGGCGGCGCCGCCATCTTGTTCCTGTGCGCCAGTCGAGCCGGCCAGGCCGCCAGGTCCGTCCGTGCGCGTCGCTCAGGGTCCTGACGGGGACAGACTCTCCTCCCTGGGTCAGCGACCCCTCCGGAGCCCAATTCACGCCGCCAGGGATTTTGGGGTCAAGTGTTTCAGGATGTAAAACGGGACACGGCGCGGAGCAACTCGCTCCCGCAGCCATCCCGGTCGGCGCCTAAGCCACGCCCCGAATCCATTTCCTCTGATGGCATTTTATTTGGAAATCACTTCCTTTAATGACGAGTTGCCTTATGGGACCTGTGGTGCAGATGGCTGTTACATTTTCTTCCCTCCAGTGGGTGGTGTAATATACATATATATATATATATATATATATAGATATATATTTCTAACAACAACACTCCAACAGAAACATTCAGGAGCACACAGCGGATTCCACTGCCCTTTTATTGTGCCAAGCAGATGCTTTTCAGAGAGAATACCCCGGATGCATAATTGCGGCCGTTCAAGACGGTCAGAGAGTATCATATTAAGTTCAGCAAAACCGCTCATGAAAGAACTTGAGATGCAATGTGGACAGTGCCGTCATTGTGAGAGACTTTACCTACTAAAGGTGATTTTTTTCAATCCACCGGCATTGTAATTGCAAGAATTAAAGATCTAGCAACCAATGGCAGTGTGTTTTGTTATATAAATGAAAGAACAGATAACATCAGACCCCCGGTAGAGACAAGCTTTGAGAAAGGCGAATTCTCGCCAAAATGCGCCTGTTTGGCACAATAAAAGGGCTGTGGAATCCGCTGTGTGTTCCTGATTGTTCCTATTGGAGCGTTGTTGTTGGAAATCTTAAATGAGTGCAGCCACTGGTACGCTAAAAGGAGGCACCTGATCTGAAAAGTGTTCCGCGGTCACAAGAGTGGCATTTGGTGAAATATATATAAATATAAATATATGTATGTATGTATGTGTGATATATGTGTGTGTTTTTATATATCCACAAAAGAAAACGTCCTACAGGAACCTCTGACAGGTCAAGGATGGAGCGGCACACCAGCTAAGCACACCAGCAAGTAATAGTGAAGTAGAGGTGGCTTCTGTTTGGCAGCTATGTGCATTTACTTTCTGACGATTACTATGCCAATACCGGCACATATGTTTAGGCACTATTTTGCTGCCACAAGGCACTGTCCATGAGACAACTCCTTCATGTTACTGATCAACTATTATGTTATTTAGCATTTTTGTTATTTCAGGACATTCTGATTGTTTTTAAAAAAATACATATTTGTGAACTACTAAGCATTAATTTCTTCAATGTCCATTTGTATACTGTGTTCAATTTATGAAATACTGAACATTATGCCTTGTTTCGTTTGATTATCATAATTAAAAATTCAAATGTACATAACCAATATGGCACCCATAGTAGCAATGTGTTCAGTTACAATTTGCACTTGAGTCCTTTGTTTATGTTTTATCACCTCATTACCACAGTGTTTTGCAATGGACTTACGTATGATCAAACCGTTGTACCGGTCGAAACGCATCACGGTGCTGCAATAAAATACGTATTTTTCAGGAATTCTGGGCTGAGTGAGCGTTATTTTCATGGAGGTTTCAATAAATTTATACTTACATACATAAAACATCTTTAAAAAGTAACACATCACATGCAAAGAATTAAATAAATTACCCAATTAGAAACTATTTAAAAAAAATTATACAAAAAATCTACATATATATATACAAATAGCATCAAATTAAACAAATAAAGCAATAATAGTATTACATATATGTAAACAGTAAAGAGTAATAAAGTCTTGGAATAATATATATAATATTCTCCCTCTAGTCTGTGCTACAGTAGGCGAATTGTTGGACATTGGAGGAGTTACATTTGCTATTCTCACTCCCGTCTGTGCAACAGTATGTAAAGTGTTGAACTCCAGAGGGGTAAGATTTACTATTCCCACTATTCCCACTCCAGTCTTTGCGAAAGTTGGGAAATCGTTGGCCTCAATATGGGTAACATTTATGTAGTATACTTGTAAAGCGCACAGCTGCCCCAGCAACAGGGCGTACCGGCGCTGTATAACTCTGGGGAACCCGTCCTGGCTTTCCCTGTGGGATAGTCCCTTGCTGGGAGTCCCCAAGGTGGAGCCAGGCATCCCCGGAATTGGTGGGGCCGTTGTAGAGATTAGGCAAGTTGATGCCCAGAGTTGCCGAGTGGAACCCCTGATTAGAGTAAGCACCGAAGCGAGAATTATCGAGTCCGCTGACCAAGGTCCACGACCCTGCCGCGTCGGGAATTGAACCCTGGTCCCGGGCCGACTTCTGCTCTCAGGCCTGCTGCCTCTAACCAGTGAGCCACACTACTCCACTATAATTCCCACACTGGTCTGTGAAACAGAAGGAGAAGTGCTGAACTTCGGAGTTGTTTTTAATTTGACTATTCCCACTCTAGCCTGTATAACAATAAGGAAAGCATTGTTCTCTGGAGGGTGTAACATTTACTACTCCAACTCCAGTCTTTGCAACAGTAGGGAAAGAGTTGGAATCCAGAGGGGTAACATTTACTATTTCCCACTCAAGTCTGTGCAACAGTAGGGAAATCATTGGACTCCAGTGAGGTAAAATGCACTATTCCAACTCCTGTCTGTGGTACAGTAGGTAAAGCACTGGACTTCGTAGCGGGTACATTTACTATTCTCACTCCAGCCTGTACGGCGTGGGGAAAGAGTTGGATTTCGGAGAGGTAAAATGTGTTATTCCCATTCTAATTTGTGCAACTTCAAAAACATATAATATATGAAACATAACCTATTAATTTATTATAGATATAAAACTCTTAATATGAACTTTAATATTTGTCAAAAGAATTAAAAGAAATAGAAAACAATTAACATTAGTAAACAAATGAATAATTATTAATTTAAAAACTGTCATATATATATATTATTTAATTTGCCACACTATAACCCCATAAACTGTAAACCCAGTAGCCTGCACCTAATATTTAACCTAAAAAGTGCAAATATTGCACATTTACATATTTAATAATCTATTAGATAATAATACCAAAATATTAATTCATTGTTAATTAATTATTATTTAATGTACTTACTGCCGTATACTCCTACAAACCCAACAGCTGCACTTTATATATACCTATTACACAATTTACATATTTATTAATCAGTTTAAGGATTAGTAATAAATAAATAATTAATTCTCAATTAATTATTACTTAATTGAGTCCCACCCTATACCTTTACAACACCAACAGCCTGCACCTGATATATAAATTAAAAGATATATCTATTACACAATTTACATATTTATTAATCAATTAAATAATTAATTAATATGTTTAACTAATTATCTTTCCTCCCTAAACCCCTAGAAACCTAGCCACCTGCTATTACAATATAAATTAATTTTAGCAATTAAATAAACAAGTTATAAATCACTTAAAATTGCAAATGCAATATTGAAATCTTAACATTTATACAAACAAAAATAACACTTAAAATTTATTAAAAAAGGAACACACGTACAGATAATTAAAAAGATGTATATTTTCCAACTATGATATTAAAAACGATATTAACAACAAATGTAATCTTTATGTAAAGTGCATACTTTAGTATGCAGAAATATTAAAATGTCCATCGCCTCTGTATATTAATGTCAATGAGTTGTTGTTAGCAGCAGTATTTCAAAGCAAACATTTTGATTTGTTTAATATTAAAAATTCGAAATCTGCATATAAAGTGCATACTTTATTATGCAGAAATATTCACATTTCCATCGCCTCTGTATGTTGTCAATAAGTTATTAGCAGCAGAATCCCAAAGTAAACGTTTTGATTTGTTTAATATTAAAAATCCAACACATTTTGTATGGTGCTCACGATCTGAGAAAGAATTAATGTGTTATTAGCATGCAATGAAACCGGAAGTTTATAATGACTATGTTTTGGAGATCCAATATCAACCTTTCATCATTAGACAGACTTCTGAAATGCAGAAGGACTAGAAATGGTACTAAGATGCAGGGGGTCTTCTAGTTCTCATCTTCCATATGATCTCCTACAATTTATTGTGATTAACTTAATCAAGAGTGAATCTATAAAACCTAAACAAAGGGAGTCTCCTTTCTGCGTGATGCATTTGGTTGCATTAAAATATAGGTTTAGGTGCTGCACTTTGGTTCTGCTCCTTCTTAAACTCTTAGCTAAGCCTTCCCTTTCCGGTGGTAAACCCTTATTTTAAGATAAAGGCATGACACCCATTGGTGATACTGGAAAACTGCGCATTTATTAAAAAAATAATGAAAGTGAATAGGAAAAAATTTAGGGGCATATTAGCAAGGGGAAGTATCGCCGCTTTTTCGGCGATTTGTGCCGAGAAAGCGGCGATACTTCTAGAGCCCTATCCACAAGGGCATTTCAACGCCTGGCTCAAGCCCACTTTGCATGTCGGCGACAAACATCGCTAATGACATGCAAAGTGGGCGTTCCCGCGTCCAACAACATGTGAAATGTGGTTGGAGGTGGGAACACCCTATTACCAAGGCAGGCGTCGGGAGAGTGAGACCTGCGATAAACTCGTTTATCGCAGGTCTCCCAACGCCTGCTCTGACCAGGTGTTAGGGCATTGATAACATGGGGGTGTGGATCATAACGCTGAATCCACCCCCATATTATCAAGGAGCACATTAGCGCATGAAAACAACGTTTGTTTTCATGCGCTAATGTGCCATATCGCCGACTATCGCTGGAATTCATTTCGCCTACGTGATGCGCATAGATAATTGCGTGCTATCACGGCGATGGAATCCGGTGCTAACCGGCGATATGGGAATGTGCATTGTGCGTTTTCTAACGCACTTCTACGTAATATGCTCCTTAGATTTTTCATGTGATTTTTTTTTTGCCATGGGAACTGATTTGCTAAAGTAATATTTCCTATATCTGATATACCATTCTGGTAGTAGGGATATACATGTAGGGTTTGTAGCTTTTCTAAAAACACGCAAAATAAGAGTAAACAACTGACCTGAATTTTGTAAATTATTTTTGATTGTTTACCGACCATGCAGCAGTTCATATGGTTAGATATAGTGAAATAAAAATCAGCATGAAGCGAACCTATGTTTTTCCGAATTGCACACAAGATATCGAGTTTAGAGACAGTGATTATTTGTACACCTCTGTTTTTTGGGATTACCCTCACTATCATGTGAGTCAGAGGGCACTTTACTTCTTTTTTCACATTGTCTTACATTTGGAAGCTGTAAATGCCCAGAAATCCAATTGGAAATAACAAACATTCCTCTAGTCTGTATTTCCACACATCTTCCAATAAAAATGGCACCTCAATAATGTGGCTAGAACTAGCAACTCTCACGCAGAATACACCAAAACACAACCTAAAAGACATCACATTTCATCCTGCCTCGTGACTACCATTGTATCTGGTTTAAGCAGTCCCTCTTATACGCACCAGGTATAGCCACACAAGTGGTGTGGCATTTTATCGAGACAGATGTGGGAACATTGGGTGGTAGGACCTTTGTGGATCCCTGCAGGTTCCGGACATTTTCGTCATAAACATTTGCAAGAAAAATGCATGACTTTAGGCAATGTTTGAGGGCATTGTGGGTAGGAAAACTTCAAGAGATTCAAACGAGACATAGCACTCTAGTCTCCCCTTGGTGTCTAGTTTTCAAACATATCTGGCCTACTAGTTTTCCCTGAGTATGACCCAAGCCCAAGTCCAAATACCACAGCTATTCCTAATCCAGATATCACTATGTGAAATTTTGGGGCATAGTACTGCTGAATATCAACTCCAAAAATAACAAACAAATATCAAAACCAAAATATCAACAACCATATGTGCAACTTTATACTTATAATTCAAATAAATATAAATTATAGATAACATAATTAAATTAATTAAAATATTGAATCCAAAATATCGTTATACTCAAATACCTAAAGTTGAAAAAAATCTAAACCCAAACTATAGATAACAATAATATAGACTTTTTAAAATAACATTAAAAAATAACCAGAAAATTGAAAACCACATTATTGAATTAAAAGATTATATATATTTCTAATATTAAATGTATTTATCTAAAATTAATTCTCAACTCGTACAATGTTTTAATAGCCCGAAAACACCTTACTATTCTCTATCAATCCCTGGACCCTAAAATCTCCTAGCTAACACTATACTCTACGTATCCTAGAGCTCTAAAACATCTTCGTACCATTATTCAATACGCATCCCTTTACCATAAAAATTATTTATTGAAGGGATGCAGCATTCATCCCGGCATCCTAAAACTAATCAGTAACTCTGTACAATACCCATCCTGAATCCTAAAAACAAATTCATAACTCAGTTCAATATCCACACCAGGGAACTAAAAATGAAACAGTAAACAGAAAATACAATCATCCTTGTACCCTAAAAACTAAAAGGTAACTTGGTTCAATACCCATCCTGACACCCTAAAAACTAATTAGTAACCCATTACAATACCAACACCACTGTCCCAATAACTAGTCAGTAACCCAGTGCAACACCTATCCATGCACCCAAAAAACTCATTAGTAACCAGGATAAAGACCCGTCCCAGTGCGCTAAAAGTGAATCACCCTGTGTAATATCCGTTACCCGGTGGCATACCCATCCCTGAGCTCTAAAAACTAATTAGTGAGCTGGTGTAACATCCAGACCAGCAGCCTAAAAATGAATAAGTAGCCCAGTGTAACAGCCATCCCTGTGCTCCAAAAAGCTAATAATGAATCAAGTACCATATAAAACCCTGCGCACTAAAAGCGAATGAGTAACCCGGTGCAACACCAGTCCCTGCACCTTAAAAACAAATCAGTAACCTGGTACTACAACCATCCTAGAGCTCTAAAAATAATTATTTTAAAAAAATGTAGCATCAATCAAAAAACTCTTATAAAACCTAACCCCCACCCCCAAAAAGACAACACATTTAGGGTCTTGGGTTGGCTCTCCGAAACCGAAATGAGGATGGAGAGACTCCCATTTCCCCATGGGAGCTTGTGCAGTGGTCGGAAATCTCATGGTGCAGGGATTTACGGGGGGGGGGCACTATAGGTGCCCCCTCACCCCCCAACCCGAGCCCGTGGTAGAAAGGGGGTCCTTCTACGGGCCCCAGCAGTTGCTTTCCAACAGGCTTCCCATGTCGGACAGCCAGACATGAAAAGACATGAAAAGCCTGTTGGAAACCAACATCATAATCCCGCCATCCATAAGGGATTATGTTTCGGTTTCTGACTGGCTGAATGACAGGCTGAATGACAGGCTGGTTTGAATTCTGACCACCGTAATCTTAATATACCGGTCAGAATTCAAGGATGTCAGTCAGAAAGCAGAAAGCATCCTACCTGTGGTCGGTTAAATTCAAGTTATATTCTTTTGATAATGTACTTTAGTACACTGCCCAAAAACCCCTCTTAAAACCAAAAAGGGAATGATAAATGAACATATATAGCATTTAAAAAAATAATAAAAACAAAAACTACAACCAAAATTAAAAAGAATTGATACAATTAAAAATGTAATACACTACCTCGCCCAAACCCCTACTAAATTGTAAAAAAAATGTCAACTAAAAGTTAAAAAATACAATTTAATAAAGTACCTACCCACAACATGGAAAATAAATAACAGTAAATAATCAAATAAATGGGGGCGGAGCCAAGCAGGCCATCGGGTTATCGTTGCGGACATGCTCTGACTGAGTTCCACCGGCCTGTCACAAATCCTGAACTAATCCTGCCTGGCACCACTATTCATTTGCCTTACAGACCACTATCCAGGGTCGATATACCCTTGGGGTGACGAGGGGGCTCTCGCTTGGGTCACGGAACGTACCTGGGAAGAGTTGCTACCTGCACTGCCGTGGCTTGGCGAGCATGACCAGCTGCGGACTCGTGGACCCAGCGAGCTTCTCCCGTAGGGTCAGTGCTTGGCCGATACCGTAGAACCCAGAGATCATGGATTGCTGGGGCAGGGCCATGACTGGAGTCTCAGCTGAGGAGCACCCAATTGGCTGGTGATCGTTGAGATGCTAGGGCCTGGCATACTAGCTTTGTGCGGCCTTAGGGACATCGCTGCAGCCCCGACCCTCAGCATAGGAGGAGGGCGCACCCTGACAGTGAGGCATGTGGCTGCAGAGTGGATCCCCACAGAGCCTGCACTGCCGGTGCAGCATATAAATCAGAGCTGCGGCAGGGGTGTGCCCAGGCACCAGAGAGGAGATTGCGGTATCTTTGTGCCCAGTTCGTCTCTGCGGCCTACTTCCAGCGTGGCACCGGGGTCGGAGATGCAGCCAGGGAATCATAGGACATTGCAGCAGGCCCTGGCTGGTGAGAGCAAGGGCTATGTTTCCTGGGACCACCCTGCAGGAGGAAGGTAAGGTACCCATTGGGGGGGCGTGCTCCTGGTTGTGGAAGTGTCCGGTCTAGATCCTGGGGCGGCTTGTGGTCGGGGGCCTCCCTTGGCCTCCACGCAGCATTCGTCATTGGGGTCTCCAGTCAGTAGTAGTCCCTGGGCCCTTAATACTCAGACTGATGCAGTAGGCCACCAGCCCTGTAAAGAAGAGTTACGAGTCGGGCGGTGATATGAATTGGGAAGCCCAGGCTATAGTAATCCATCGGTTCCCTCTGTCATCAGGCAGCCTACTCTGTGGTCGTGGCATTTCTTGGTCATCCAGACACTCACACGGAAATTGATCCGGCACCCTAACAGCCCTGGTCTGTGTGTTTGGGCATCAGGGATATCACAGGGGTTGGGACCCAGTGGATTCACACAGTGTCACATCATCTCTGTCGTGAGTATACGAGCACAGGGCCTGCATGGAGAGTGGCTAGGAGCATCATGGGTGTTGAATGCACAGTTGGAACCAGAGCAGTGAGCCCTACAACACAGTCAGTATCTCATGTCCAAAGATACGGCTACAGGGCCCGGCCTAAAGCAAAGCACCATGGACCAATTCATTGCCATGGCGGCACAGCTCACTGATAATCCTGAAATCACACCTGTCTTACCGGATAACGTGGCCCACAGCCATCACTCAGTCCAGGCAGGTTCTAGGTACGCACATCAGTGCAGTGGGAACGGAAGTAACCCTCCTGCGCCAAAACCTCCATAATGCGTTGACCGCATAACCGAAACAGAGATGGGGGTTTCTGGGGTAGAAGACGCTGCATCTATATTGCAATGTAAAGTCTCCTCTTTGGAACAACTGACCGAGGGTTTGGCCTTGTGGGTGGAAGACGAGCAAGGAGAGACAATCTCCGCTTTGTGGATTTCCCTGAAAATTGAACAGGGGATGATGCAGGGAAGTTTCTTAAAAACTGGCTTCATTCATTGAGCCCAAGCGATGTCCTCTCACAGTGCTTTTCTAGTTGAACGTGCTCACAGGGCCCTACAGCAAAAGCCTCCACCTGGGACCTGACCACAGTCCTTGGTCAGACGAATCTTGAATTTCCATGACCAAGATGTGATTTTGCAGCAGGCAAGACTTACGGCAGATCTTGTTTATGAGTGGCATCGAATCATGATCTGCTGGGACTACACGAAAATGGTTCAGCAACAACGCCAATCCTTCACCGCTGCTAAAGCATGGCTTCAGGACCTCAAGATCCCCTACATGTTCCTATACCAGGCTTATCTGAGGGTCGTCTTCAATTCCTGCACCATCTTTTTTGACACCCCTGAGGAGGTTTTTACATGGACAGATGAACAACGGCCCGTTAGGCCACATACTCTGCTACAGAGGGGCTCTGACTCCTCGACGGGGTACTTGAATAGGCTGCAGCTGGAACCCAAAGACAAGAGATGCTACAGATCCAAACCCACATGTTGATCATAGAGCAACAAGTGGTACCCAGAGAATGTGCCACCCCTTAAGAAATAATGTCACTAATTTCAAGGTCTAGACCCCCAGCGAGAGTAGTCTGAAAGGGGGTGTTGTTGTATGTACGCAGGTGTTCAGGCAAATGTTGGGCCGTATATATGGGTTTGTTCCTGTCCCCACAGTTGGAGTTGGGACACTATAGGGACTCAAGGGATCCAATCGGTAGGCTGCATTCTGCCTCCCTGTTGGAGGCGGGATGCAAAACTCCCTGTGATAGATACTACACCTGTTTTGAGGTCTTGGGGTGGGATGGGCGGAGGATGGGGTGTTGCACACGTTATTGGTTGCTTAGTTTTCTTAGTTGTATGCTGCGTAGCTCAAAGGTCCTTAGAATTGCACTGTCCAGGATTGTCCGATACAGCGTTTGACTTCCACAAGGCACAATGGTGGCATTCCTCAGGGCAGCAACACATAGTGAGCTGGAACACGAGGGGCATGTTGGATAAGATTAATCGAGGCACCGTCCTCCATCAGGCCAAACATATTGTTGCAGACATTCTCCTATTGCAAAGGCTCCCTGCCCAACCCAATATGGATTCATAAATGAGTTTCATGCAGGATTTATGAGGGGGCCCAGGGGTGTCGCCATCCTGATCCACTGTAGAGTAGCGTTCACACTGACGCAGGGGTGGGCTGATATACATGGTCGCTACATATTCGTACATGAGACTGAGGCTGGGAAACACATTGTGTTCGGTAGTGTTTAGAATCCTCCGCCCCTTAGTCAGGGTTTCTTGGAACACCATGTGGGGGTTTGGGGTTCACTGTCAGAGGGAGTTTTAGTGGTGGGTGGTGATTGGAATGATGTCATGTCCCCAGAAATAGATAGATGGCGCCTCGCAGGCGTGGCAGTCGGTACCCCCAATTCCAAATTATGGACCCTGACAGACATGGTGGAGTGGGTAGACACATGGCATGCACATATTCTCACAAATATGGATTACACATACTTCTCTCACACCGACACCTCATATTTAGGCCTGGGCGTAGTTTGTGTAGCAGCACTACACGTAGCTTCACGTTGGATATTTTGAACTTCACGTAGTACACGTAGTCTGCGTAGCGTAGCTGATGACAGTCTGCACTGTGAAAAAATTGCAGAATAATTGCAAATGGCATCCTACACAGTGCCAGATATGATACAATAAGTATCTCTGTCTCTATATGCTAAAGTGCATATAGCACTTTCACAAAAGTGAACCTGAAAAATTAGCAAGCAGTGAGAGAGGAGTACCAAACAGATGCCTTGAAAACAAAAAAGCACATCTTATTCAATAATGTGGTGGTCCCATCCTCTTAGGACCACCCCAAGCACAGTTATTGGCAAAAAAAAAATTCCCAACCAAAGGCCCTGCAAAGCATTATGGGATGAGATTAGCAGTGGGCAGTGAATATTATATAGTATCCAATATCAAAATAATTTTACAAAGAGCTGCAGTTCAACCTCGTGGTTACTAGATGTCCCTCACGAGTCAAATGCAAACACTTGATGAAAGGATTTCAATGGTTTTGCATTTGACTCGTGAGGGACATCTAGTAACGACTAGTGGAACTGCAGCTTGATGTAAGAATAATTTCAATGCTTTGCATTTGACTCGTGAGGGACATCTAGTAACGACTAGGTGAACTGCAGCTCTTTGTAGAATTATTTTGATGTTGGATACTATAATATTCACTGCCCACTGCTAATCTCGTCCCATAATGCTTTGCATGGCCTTTGGTTGGGATTGTTTTTTTGCCAATAACTGTGCTTGGGGTGGTCCTAAGAGGATGAGACCACCACTGAAGTTCAACAAAATGTGCTTTTTGTTTATGCTCTTTGTGTTCAAGGCATCTGCTTGGTCCTCCCCCTAGGTTAAGGGGACCCCAAAATCATCAGCTCTCTCATTGCCTAATGTTTTCATCGTAAAAGTTCACTCTTGTGAATTGGTTACATATTTTTAAGCATGTAAAATAGCTTTTTCAAAGCATCTGATAATGTTGTTGATTTAGCTGCATGTTCCGTTAGGGTAGTGTAGTATTATGCCCAGGGTTACTCATATTTTAGGTTAGACTACATATTTTTCCCAGGCGCGTTTATTCATGGAGTACCGGCACTTTTGATACTAACTAGGGGTTTGTCGGATCACTCTCCTGTTGCTGTGGTGGATCTCGGCTTGACACTCACAGAACCCAGCCTACCATGCACATATCCCATAACAAAGGGTCGGTAACATCGGCCTGTACCCTTTGGGAGGCCTAGAAGCCAACCCTACGGGGGATGACATTAATTTTTGTACTGCAGAGCGCAAACGACGAAGACACAGTCACTCATCCAGTTAGAAGTGCAAATTATGAACATGGAACTTCGGGACAGCGGTGAGGATGGGTCTGTGGTGCCCCGGCAGTTGCACCTTTTTTTAGCAACTGTGTCATAGTGCTTTGATGGACGATGAGCATGGTGCCCGGCTCGCTACACAAAGTAGGATTTACCGGTGGTGCAACAAGTCCGGGTGACTCCTTTTCAGATTATGTCTACAAGCACAGCCATATACCTCACTCTCAGGTCTCTGCGATTTTGCAGACACACTGGTGATGGACCCTGTAGTGCTCGCGAATATATTTTCAGTCTTTATACACAGCCAATGAGGGTCTAGATGCCTCAGAGTTCTTTGGGAATCTCCCCCGGCATGCTCTTGCTGAGGAGGCTTGGAACATGCTTAAGGCCCCTCTGACCCTACAGGAATTGACTACTGCTTTAGCTGACACACATTCCGGAAAAGCGCCGGGCCCTAATGGCTTCCCCCGCGAATTCTATAAAGCTTACATGGCTGTGTTGGGTCAACATTAACTAGCGGCTATACAAGAAGCCACCCAGACCACATTAATGCCCCCGAATGGAGATATGCAGAAATTGTTGTGTTTCAGAAACCAGGTTGACCTCCAGAACTTCATACCTCCTATCGCCCAATCTCCCTTTTAAATGTGGAAGCAAAGCTTTTGGCCAAAGCGCTTGCCACCAGACTCCTGACTCATCTACCTGACCTGGTACTTCCGGATCAGGCCTCGACGAGCCACACAACATAATATTGGTGGGATACACAAAGCAATCGCGGTGGTTGATTGGCTTGGTCACCCCGTGGCCCTTCGTTTCACAGACATTGACTGAGCCTTCGATATGGTCATTTGGACATACCTATTTATCCTCCTGGAAGGATTAAACTTTGGCCACACATTCATATCATACATTTGCATGCTGTATCATGGGCTGACTGCCTCCATGCATATAGCCAGCACAGTGTCCTCGTCATTCCCAATAAGTCAGGGCACCAGACGAGGGTGCCCACTCTCTCCATTACTATTCACCCTAGCCATCAAGCTGCTGTTGGGATGGGTCCGTGTGGGGGCCCAGATCAGGGGCTTTGAATGGTCCACAGGGGTCTCAGATTGAATCCTCTATATGCGGATGATGTTATTTTCTTCCCGACTAATCCTCAGAGATCAGGCCAACACATTCTTCAAATTATGCACACTTTTGGCGAGACCTCAGGGCTCTTCATGAATGTGAATAAATCCAGATTATGAACTCTTTGCGGGTCTTTGAATCTTTTTGGATGGGCGTTGGACCTCTCTCAGACTCAGGAGGGAATGAAATACCTGGGGGTCTTCATCACAGACAAACAGCAGGTGTCCAGGGCACGTAATGTCGATGCGGTACAAGGTGGAGCTAAAGTCGTGGGCAGGTTTGCTCCTTTCTTTGCAAGGCCCCTCAGCAACCTAAGCTCCTATACCAATTACAAAATCACTCCTATCCCATCCAACAGCTGTGGTTTAGACAGCTTAACACTATGCTAAACAGGTTTCTTTGGGGTGGTGGAGCAGTTAGAATGGCACTTCCCACATGTTTTCTCTCCACTTATTGTGGGGCATCGTGGCTGACATCATTCAGTCATACTAAACTGCTTCTCATTTACAAGTTATTAATGACTGGCGGTACTGTCCCGGAGATGAGCCGGCCTACGCATTGGAGAGGTGGCTATTGGTTGACCCGTGACTCTACAAATACCTTTTCGGTTGTGTCAACTCTCATCTCCTTCGCCCTGCTTCTAAGGTGGTACTGGCAACTTGGCGTCAGTCTCTATGCTGTATCAGCTGGCTGAACCATCTTACAGGTCAGACCCATTATGGTGTAATCGTCTTCTTCCACATCTGCAACACTTACAGGGATTCCAAGGCTGGGATAGAATTGTTATTTCCACAAATGGGGACGTGCTCCGGGGTCTCTCTATCAAATCCCTCTCAGATCTTCAGGACGAATACTGCATGCCATGTACCCAGTTCTACAAATACTTACAGTTCCGTCATGCAATTCCCCCCTCTCCTAGAGACCTTACAGCCCTTCCCAAATTCAGTCCACTATAAGGGAAACTCCTTCTCGGGGCACCTAATTGATCAAAAAATATCAAAAATGTATCAAATATTAGTCTCCCATAATGCATCAACATTGGAGTCTTTTAAAGAAGCTTGGCAAGTTGATTTAGGTCCTATCGACAACGATGACTGGAGAGAGGCGTTGGAGTCTCCTTGGGGGGGCTGCTGTCTCCTACCAACTGTGATTAATACTTCTAAAATACCTACATAGGGCATATTACACTTGAGTGAGGCTTTACAGGGCTGGACTCATTGCCTCCCCAACGTGTCTCCGTTGTGGGGTGGAGAAAACCATCTTTATACACACTATAGGGACATGTTCGTATCTTGATAGGTTCTGTAGGGGAGTACGTAGATGCCTGGAAGAGGTGCTGGGGTGGACCATACCAATAACACCTCGGCTAGCCCTAATACACATTGCAGAAGACATTGGGGGTAACAGACATAAATGACTTTACCGTGGCTAAACGGGACATAGGATACACCTGGAAAGCAGAAATACACCCTCTTATTGGGGGTATGGAAGCGTGGATAGGATTTCTTGTGGCTGCCCTAAAAAACACACACACATTTGACAACCTTCAGTAGATTTTAGAGGAATTGTTTTGATGCAGATATCACAGCCCACACCACTAGGCATAGAGGTTCTGCCCCACGACTAAAGTGAGTTGATGTATACAGCTACCTAGTTGTTGATGGGATTCGATTATTGGGACGGCATTCAGGGACCTGAACATTTTTAGAGGACAATATACGATCCTCCTTACCGCAGCTGGTTCTTTTTGTTATATCCTCTTTTGTCTCTCATTCTTTCTTCTTCCTTTCCTTTTAGTTTTACTTAAGCTGTTCAATCTAAAATGTACAACATTGCCTATGCATGCCAATATTGCATCTCAGTCTATATATGTACAAAATATCTCTAAGTGTATGTTGTTGGCATGGAAAGGGGCGAAAAGAAAACCAATAAAGTTTGTCCTTAATAAAAAAAAAATACTAATACTAATACCAATTTAAATGAATCTAACAAAAAAATTGACATTTCTAAAAAATATATATTTTAAATTATAAAAATTTGATATAGTAGCCACCCACAACCCCAACCAAACTGAAAACCCCAACCAATAAACAATATCATTAGTTTGCTATGAAACATCATTACAAATCAATGCAAAATATAAACAGTTTCATTAATTAAACTACCTTCCCAAATCCCTCCAAAACACAAGTTGAATAATAAATAAAAAAATAAGTATTGAAAAATTAAAAAAACTTAAAAAATATCAAATACTTAAAAAATATATAAGTATATTTAATACACTGCCCACCTTAATTGCCTACAATACCCGACACTCTATAAAAACATATGTCATTAAAAGAATCTAGAACGAATATACAAGAGCTTCACTACTGCTAAAACATGTAAACCTTTGCAGAGTGCTAGGCTTCTTGAGGGGGCTTACATGTGTTGAGGGTGTAGGCTCCCGATGAAGAGTTGTTCACAGGACAAAGGCTTGCATATTCGAGCCATCACCACCTAACAGGGTTTAGGAGTCCGCAGGTAGTGGCTTTTCCATGAGAAGTTGTGCACAGGGCGTCAGCTTTGCGCAGGAGAGCTGCGACCACCTAATGAAACTTGGATGCCTGAAGCGAATTACCTTTCCATGTTGAGCTCTGCCCGGGAGAAGGCAATACTTAGTAGGAGTTTTCCCACCTAAAAGGGTTTGAGTTTCTGGCAGGAGTAGGCTCTTTGAGAAGAGCTTTGCACAGGGTGAAGGCTGTGAGTCGTAGAAGTTTGGGACTCTTAGTACACTTGGCTTTCTGGAGAAAGTGGGCTCTCCATGAAGTTTTGCATAGGGTGAAGTCAGTGTCTAGAAGGCTTTCCCACCTAATTAAGCTTGTGTGTCAAGATGCAGTGGACTACAGTGTAATTAATTTATAAAAGCACATACGTTTATGTAATGTAATCTTTGCATGATTCGGTACTATTTAGTACATAATACAAAGGATGTACTGGTTTGTAGAGTCAATTTTACAGCGGTGTGGTGGATGTTGCAATTTGTTATGTCACCAATGATGTCATTGAACAAGTCAAGAGTATTACAATATATGATATGTGGGGCCATAAACAGTACATGTTTTTCTTAGTGAATTTCAATTTTTTTTAAACGTAAAGAAGGATATTATTACTAAACCAATCTATAATGTCACTTTAATCTTTGACTTTTTTATCTATGAATTTCTAGGTTTATTTAAATGTATAGTAACAATTATCACCACCACTAATTATGATGTTACTTCAACCTTGTTCAGGGACTTTTAATGTTTTTTTTTTACCTTATAATAACATGTCTAGCTATACCTAGTAGGGTCTTTGCTACATGAGGAGGCTTAAGTATGTGGAGGGTGTGAGCTCAGTGTGAAAAGCTGCACAGAGAGTGCAGCCTTTCTGTATTAGTGGCGTGCCCACCTAATTAGGTTTCGGTGTCTCGAGGGAGTGGGCTCTCCATAAAGAGCACCACAGAAAGCGCAAAATGTGTGTAGTGTGGGCTTGCCCATCTAAAGGGGTTTGTATGCCTGGAGGGAGTTGGCTCTACCCACAGTCTGCACACTGAATGCATAGTAGGGGTTGCACATCTAATAGCGCTTGCATGTCTGGAGGGAGTGAGCTCTACCCACAGTCTCTACACTGCATGCAGCTTCTGCATAGTAGGGGTGTGCCTACCTAATGGGGCTTAGGTCTTTGGAGGTTATGGTCTATACCCACTGACTCATACTGAGGGCTGATTATGTGTGGTGCGGCCTTGCTCACTTGACGGGGCTTGTATCCCTGGAGGGAGTGAGGGCTACACAGAGTCTGCGTGATGAGCACAGACTTTGTGTTGTAGGGGCTTGTCCAGCTAATGTGGCTTGTGTTTCTTGAAGGATTTGGATCTAAACACAGTCTGCATACTGAGTGTTGACTGTGTACAGTAGGGTCTTGCCCACCTAATAGTGGTTGCATGTCCGGCGTGAGTGGTCTCTATGCACAGTCTCTGCACTGAGCTCACACTGTGCCTCGGAGGGACATGCCAACATAATGCGGAGTAGATCTTTGGAGGGTGTGGTCTCTACTAACAGTTGGGCTCAACACGCAGACTGTTGGTGGTAGGGTCTTGCCCACGTAATGGGGCTTCATGGTGTATTGGGAATGCTTTGCTCAGTACGAAGCGACTCCTGCTGGAGTTTTGCAGGACCAGGATAATATTAAATTGTGCGTAAAGATCTAGTTTTCTGCCAAATTTGGTGTAATTCTGTTCAGCAGTTTTTTCAATTTTGTTTTCTAGTTTTCCCTATAGAAATTAACTGGGGAAAAGTATTTTGGGGAACTCCTTTTTTTCGGTCCTGGCTTAAAAGATCGACCCACAACTTTGCAGTAAGCAGCTGAGGTGGATGATTTCTTCTTTTGTAAAGTTCCATGAAGATTCAACAAAAGGCACTAAATTCATTTGTCAAATAAACAACTGGCTTCTTACAGGAGGCTTTGGGTCACTCCTGAATTATCATGCTATGCATTGGCCCTACTTGAAGAAAGAGATCTAGATGACTCCAGGAAAATCCCTTTATATTTAGTGAGATGGGTATGAGTCGCCTCTGGACAGCACCTGCCAAAAGCACTTTTCCACCCAAATCTGAGGTCAAGGCAGCGTACTGGAACATGTTAGTCTCGAAGCGATTCTCATCCAATATTAAACCCTCACTAACCAATACATTTCTTGATGCCAAGCATGAGGCCTCCTACGAGAGTTATTGGGATCTAATTACTTCCTCAAGGGATAGGAAACTGTACCATCAGTTCAGGGTGGGATCGCTACAAACAAATACTTTTATGAACAAATGGTGTACTACTAATCGCAGCAACTGTCCTACATAGCGCTACATATCTTTTTTGTATGTCCTCTGTATTATAAATCAAGGTCTAGATGGCTGAAACCCATCGCTCTAAACCTAGGAACTAGGTCTAGCAGCGATGCTTTTAGGATCCTGAAATCATCCCTGGAGGGTCCCATTGTCATCACTGTTGCAAAGTTTTTGGGCTGGGTATGGGTGATACGTTGGAAAAACAAAACGACTGGCTGACATCTATTCATTTAAGTGTTGTAGTTTTTTTTATAATCTAGCACTTTGCGCTTGCACTTTACTGTATAAATATTAACTGTGGATATGAAATTTTAAAATGTTCTGTCAAAATGGTGTTATTTATGGCTTTAAATATTTATTGCTATATCATGAAGTTACAGGGCGATTGTTTTTATTTTTGAAAACCGGCACGTGGATATCATCCGATTTTTATTGTTCTGCATTTTATATAATTTTTATGATTTTTGCCAAAATCAAAATAAAGTTTTGACTGACTGACAAAAAAAAATGACCTAACCATAACTACACAGTGGTGACCGCCAATACATATACATAATGCATTAAAAACATTACAAGCGCTATTACTATAGAACAATATTTAGGTTTCAGATATTTTAAACTTTGATATTATTCTCTAAAATATAAAAACAAAATAATTTCCAATGATAATACATATCTCGATAATAATGATACTCTCGTTATTATGTCTTCGATATTTAGTGCCATTGATATTCTGACTTAAAAATAAAGGGTAAACACATTTTTGTGCCTAATGTATTGTAGGAATGCTGATTCTGGGTAGTAGGAATGTTGTGGATCCCTGCAGATTCTGGAAGTTTGGGTCACAGAAACTTAAGAAAAATATGTGATTTTATGCAAAGTATGTTGGGCATTATGAGTAAGGCAAAGTCCACACAAGGCATGCAATCCGGGACTCCATTGGGTGTTGAGTTTCAGAAATGTCTGGTATTTGAGTGATGGCTGGCCAGAGCTCGAATATTGCAGCCATTCAGCATGATAAATAGGTCAAATTTAGATTTACTCTCACTCTACTGTCTAATATGTAGAACAATGCCCAGAAGAATCACAGTTTCCTTTGGGTGGCCTTAGCAATGGGGATGTTTTAGTCCCCAGAGGACCAGAAAGACTGTTGAGGCCTTAGAGGTAGGGGGTGAGCCTGATGTCAGGATGGGCCAGACCTCACCTGATTATTTTATAAAACATATTTCTGGCATCCAATGCACTTTCTGCTCCCTGTGGTCAAATCAATGCATACACTCTATCTGCCCTCTAGAGAGAGTAGAAGACTTTATCACCCCTTATGAGGTGGGGTCAAGGCCCAGTGCCAGGTTGCTTTTTTTCTTATGGTTTACCTGGTATCTACTGAGTTTTTGGCCCACAGGTAGAGGGGAAGACTGAGAGCAAATCCTCTACCCTGCCTCACTGGGAGCATAAATACTGTACTGGTCCCTATTGGGGTAGGTACATGGACAACTAGACAACGGCGAAACATCAGCCCTCATCCTCCTGGACTTGTTGGCCACCATCGAGACGGTCTGCCATCGCACTCTAAAGACACGCCTCTTAGAAGCCGGAATCCAAGAGAAGGCCCTTGACTGGACCATGTCCTTCCTCTCCGGCAGAACCCAGAGCATCCGCCTCCCACCCTTCCGATCCGAAGCCACCAAAATCATCTGCAGCGTCCCCCAGGGCTCTTCCCTCAGCCCGACACTGTTCAACATTTACATGGCCCCCCTCGCACATGTGGCCCACCATCACGACCTCAACATCATCTCGTACACCGATGACACCCAGCTCATCTTCTCCCTCACCAAGGACCCACACACCACCAAAAACAACCTCCACAAGGGAATGAAGGCTGTCGACAGCTGTATGAGGAGCAGCCGTCTGATGCTGAACTCGGACAAGACGGAGGTACTCATCCTTGGACCTACCCCCTCAGCCTGGGACGACTCCTGGTGGTCAACCACACTGGGAGCAGCACCAACACCCACTGACCAGGCACGCAAACTAGGATTCATCCTCAACTCCTCTCTCTCCATGTCTAAACAGGTCAACGCCGTCTCCTCCTCCTGCTACAACAACCTCCGCATGCTCCGCAGGATCTACAAGTGGATACCGACCAAAACAAGAAGAACTGTGACACAGGTCCTCGTCAGCAGCAGACTGGACTATGGCAACGTACTCTATGCAGGAATCCCAGCCAAACACCTACGTCGACTACAACGCATCCAAAACGCCTCCCCCCACTGATTGTCAATGTCCCCCGCCGCAGCCAAATCACCCCCCACCTGAGAGACCTACATTGGCTCCCTGTCGACAAGAGTATCACCTTCAAGCTCCTCACCCACGCACACAAAGCACTCCACAATGCTGGACCAGCCTACCTGAACAGCAGACCCAGCTTCTACACCCCCACCCGCCAGCTCAGTTCTGCCAGCCTTCCCTCGCCGCTGTCCCCTGCATCCAACGAACGACCTCTGGTGGCAGATCCTTCTCCTACCTCTCAGCCAAAACCTGGAACACCCTCCCTACCCACATACGGAAGACCCAAGACCTACTCACCTTCAGAACACTCCTCAAGACCTGGCTCTTCGAGCAGAAGCAGCACCCCCCTCCCCTCAGCGCCTTGAGACCCTCACAGGTATGTAGCGCGCTCTACAAGTAGTATGATTGATTGATTGATTGATTGGGAGGGAGAACAGGCCCTTGACCAAGGGGCAACTCGCCCTTTATGTAAATCTCAGGATTGCAGAGAAAGCGCCAGATGATCTCATCCTAATGCAATTAACTGGCATTTTGCAAGACAGCAAAGGTCTCTCAGGAAAGCTACATTTCTCAGGTTTCTAGGGATACATCTCTTTTGGCACCGTTCCATGATAATACAGAGAACAGGGCTGTATCCTGGATGCCAATACTGGAACTGTTGTCAACACTTCAGTTGGAGGACTGTGACCCCAATCCCTCCTCCAGGCCCGAGTGGGAAAGTCTCCCACTCCTACCCAGGTGGGTGTGACACAGGGACACTGGAGCAGCACACAACAGCTGCTGCTCCTGTGCGAGGTGCTTTGATGTGAAATCAAAAGCAGCCCATTGTGCGCGTAATTGACTAGGAGGCCACATCAGTATCGTTAAAGGGGTTAATGGAATACATCCATTTGTCTATTATTGTAATCAGGTAAGTCTTATTTTAAATAAAACTCTGTACGACGTAAAATTGCAGGCGCAAATGGGTTTGCGACCCGTTTGTGCATGCAATTTTAGTCTGGGCCATTTACTTACACTGTTTTGCGAGTCGCAAATAATTTGCGACTCGCAAACTAGTGTATTGCAAATCTCTATTAGGAAGGGGAGTTCCCTTCCTAATAGTGACCGCAGAGCCATGTGTGAATGTTTTGAAACAGCAATTGCAGTCGCAAAACACTTGCAAATTACCACCCTCTTGAACAGGGTGGTAATGAAGTCACAAATAGGAACGGGTCACCAGGGTACTCCTTCCCCTTTGTGACTGGTGGTCTGCTGAGCCCAGCAGGCTACCATCCCTGGGAGGGACTGTAATTCCTAATGGACTTGCAAATTGCAAGAAGCTTATTAATATTAATGAGCCCGCAATTTGCGACCCCATTGGGAATCCCAAACAGTGTTAAACACACTGTTGTACATTCAAAAAAGCGCCTTGCAAATTGCAAGTCGCGAAAGACTCGCAATTTGCAAGGAGCTATTTTGCGCATCATACATCTGGCCCTTACTGTTGTATCTCTTAGTGATATTAATCTCCAATAAGAAAGATCACTCCTTTGGCCTGCTTTAAAAATGGACTACATTTGCCACTGAGTTGGAAAATTGGTCCAATATCAACATCCGTTCAAAAATATTTTCCCAAGAGTGAAAGGAATTATTTATTTAGGATCCCATGTAGACCTAAGCATGTGAATAAAAGCAGCAACTCTATCACCTCAATATAAATAATTCAAACTCCCCCTGCCCTTGATTTACTTCATTTAATAAGATGGCAGGCAGTGGGGCTGAGGTTCCTTTACTTAAAACACCCTCATTATAAAGTGCAGAATAACGTGCTTTTCATTGTTCTGACACCATATTTAATTACACCACCTTTCCTTTACAATGTTCCAAAACACACAGACCTCCAGTTTCCACATTTCTTTACAATTGTGAAAAGTCTTTAACAGACTGCCACTTATGCTAAATTGAAATACTTATTTTCTCATATCTCAGTCCCTTAATAATACCTTTTTCCCTATGACCTCCCTGGTGGGGACAATGCCCATGGTAGCTTTAAACTAAACCCCTGTATATTTTCTGCTTATCTCACCAAGCCATTTTATCTTACATGACTTCCACTTATACAAGATAAGTAATATGGCGGTTATTACACCTGTCAGCCATAGAATGGTCTTCCCCCAAAGTTTTGCCATACTCTTCTGCTTTTGCTGATCTTTTGTTGGTCTTAGGACTCTGTGCTCATTACCACTGCTAACCAGTGCTAAAGTGCCGAAACTTACTCCCTAAAACATGGTCAAATTGGTTTACACACAATTGGCATATTTATTTTACTTGTAAGTCCCTAGTAAAAGGGTACTACATGTACCCAGGGCCTGTAAATTAAATATTACTGGTGGGCATGTAGAACCTATTGTGCCACCCACCTACTAAGTAGCCTTTAACACACATGTCTCAGGCCTGCCTTTGTGGGGGCTCTGTGTGCAGTTTTCAACTGCCACTTTAACCTGGCAAAATAAACCTTTTACCAGGCCAAAACCTTCCTGTTTAATACAGATATGTCACCCATAGAGTAGGCACTAAACAGCCCAGTTGGCAGGGTGCAGTGAAATTGAAAAGTTGGACATGTACCTGGCAGTCAGTCAGGCTCACATCTTCAGTACATTTCTGGAACTGCGGAACACTCATAATGACAACTGGGCTGCTTTAATGCAAGATGAACTGCTACCCTGCGACACTGCTGCCCAGCTAACCTACTGCCTGAATGGAATGGACTGAGCTAAATCGTGAACCTAGGACCACCAGAGTGACTTCGAGGGCTTATCTGGCTTCCTGAACAGAATTTCAGGGACATAAAAGGCTCCATCCACATAGAGCCTAACACCTGGAATCTATCTGCCTGGACTCTGTCTGCCCCCCCACATAGTGCTACCTTAGTCCTGGACTCATGTAAGTTGGACTGAAGGTGCTCTGCCAGCCCAGTTGTGGTCTTCTGGGCAGAACCAATGCAGGGTGACACATCTACTGCAAGCCCCTCATCAACAGCATCCTTGATAACAACACACAAAATTGCATCGCAGCTCCTATGAACTACCTCTGCGCAATGCATCCTTGACAAAGGACTCCGCATCTCAAGCCCCCCGTTAATGGGAGCCTCAGTGATGACACAGGATCTCACAATGCAGCCTCAGTGCTTCTCTGGAACTGCCATTGCATGACTCATCCTCAACGTCAGATCTCGTAATGCTTCCCAGCCAGGATTTAAGGTACTTTATTCATTGGGCTTAACTTGGTCCCTGGTCCGACCCATACTCCATTGCGGTCGGCCTAAACTTGTGACTTTGTCCTGCTCCAGCTCGACCAGATAATAAGAGTTGCCACTTTGTCCTTTTAGGCACTATTTTCACTTAAATCTGTAAAATAGCGTAGCTCCGGTTCTACTGACAGGATTTTTGTTGTTTTTGTGTCAATTAATTTATTAAATTTCACTCTATTGCTGTGGGAGTTTCTTGTGTTATGTTTTCACTTTATTACAGTTTGAAGTGTGGAATAACTACTTTACACATTGCCTCTAAGTTAAGCCTGACTGCTTTGTGCCAAGCTATCAGGAGGTTAAGTACAGGTTGATTGGGGGTTGCTTGTGACTCACCCTGACATAAATTATGGTTGCTGCTGAGGTAGGGATTCTCCTCACTAAACCAGTAACCCAATTTCCTACAGTGGTGTTTTGTGCCAGACTTTTGTACATTCTACTTAAGTAACACAAACTGGAAAGATCACCTATGGCATCTTAGCTGAAGTTACGATCGACAGGTCACTTGACGACTTAAGTGATAGGTGCAAAGAATTATTATTGCTTTCTTGCCTTGTAAGGATCCTCATGCCATAGACACTTCAGAATTCTGAGCTCTATGAAGTCTCAAAAATGCACTCCGTTCTCCCACACTTTTAAATGTTTTCTCTTTAATTCAGTGTTGTGCTGCCGTGCTACTCAACAATGTTTAGAGTTGTCCCAAAGTGCACAATTCATTTTTTAAATGCCCGTTGACAGCAGGCTGTTTCAAATTTCATATCACGTTTCTCCCTTTCATGTTGTTTTGTCAAATACCTTTAATATTTAATCCATCAAGATGATCCATATATTAAACAAAATGTTTTTTTCTCAGTTTTCCATTTTCTTGATGCAGTTTACAACATCCTTTTCATCAGTTAGCATCTCATACTGCTCTGCATGCCAGTATTATACATTCATGACCCGCAGTGCATTTCGGACCGGAAGTCTCAGGCATCACTTGGATATGAGAAATCTTTTTCATAAGTGATGCCAACATATCACATTTCAGGCAGAAGAAACCAAGCCTTTTCTTAGTGATGCATTGCTGCTGCTTGTGCAAAACGAGAGGCTGTCATGGATTCTGTCAGTGAGGCAAAAAGGTTAGTAGTTATTAATAACATTTTGAGCTTGAAAATCCCCAGAAAACATTATATGCCGGCAAGTAGTGGCTGACTCTCCTGACAAGCTCTGAATTTAGACTATGCTCAACAGGAAATGTTTCAAGAAGTTCTCCCATCTGCCACTCCAGAGGAGCTAATAAAGTTTTCAAAGATTGTCATGATCTTGACTGGGACAACCTGTCTCTTTTCCTTGCATAACTGACATTGCTTTATTGTATTCAAAAGAAAGGTGGGGTTTTGTTCAGAATACAATTTATGCTCAAAGAATGTTTGTTTTCACTGCTTTGGGTACTATTAAGGTTGGTGATAACCAACAGCGTTGTCTCTAAAGGTGAGTTTTGGATATTTTTCAGGTGGACATTTAGTGTAAGGCTCAAATTGATGTATCTTTAAATTCAATAGAATACTGCTGTCAGAAGGGCAAATGCACTCTAGTGATGTCCAAGCTCTTCCTTGATTGTACATGTTTCTCATTGAATGCTCCAAGCTGTTCCTGGCCGTTGTCTTTAACTCGGGATACATTGTGTTCAGTCTTGGAATGGGGAATAGACATTAATTCATAATTCTCATAATCAAGTGAATCGGTTTGAAGAGACTTCATTATTTATTTATTCAGGAGTAATTCTGAATAATACCATACTTTCCCTTTGATCATTATGTTTAAGGATGATTTAGTACAACATACCGAGGTTCCGATTATGATTGGTCCGACCTTCTGTTACCACACTAATCAATTACAAGTTATGCGGAAAGCATTGCATAGCTGCATACATTTCAGCAGGTAACCCTTGCCAAAATGTAATAAAGCAAATAGGCCCAATAAATAACTGGGCCTTCAGTGAGAACCAAAATCCACATGTTATGTCAAATTCAAATTTTCAAGCCTTATTCGACAGCATGTCATAAAAACATTTCAAGAACAGTAATAGTGATTGGGTGCTATTGTTCACATCCAATACATGTTGAACCTATGTTGTCAGAAAATATTGGGTGCAACAATATTGCAAACGTTTCTGGGCCAAAGGTAATCGGGCCATAGACTACAACCTGAACTTACAATCATCAACTTTAAATCTCTATGGGCCCGATGTAGGTAAAACGCATTTACCAATTTTAAAATACCGAATCATACCGAATCGGTATTTTGAAATCGGTAAATGAAATGTAGGTAAAAAAATTCGGCAAATTACCGAATCGGTAACAATCGGTATCGTGGTTCGATACTTACCGAATTGATATTTGCCGAATCGGTAAGTACCGAATTGGCGATTACCGACTCGGCAAATACCGAATCGGTAATTGCAATACACCCCCATGGGCCAAAAGGCCCATAGAAATGCATTGCAAATACCGAATCGGTATTTGCCGAATCGGTAGTAGCCGATTCGGTAAATACCGAATCGGTAAATACCGAATCGGCAAACACGGAATCGTCGAGAAAGAAAAAGTGAAACTGATGACAACAGCCAATGAGGTGGAAGCACCCAACCCCACCCTAGCAGGGAGTGGCTACCCAGGCAGGTGAAACTCATTAGAACTTTCTGGAGAGGCAGCCTGAGCTGAGCATTCAGAGTGAGCAGCAGTGGTAGCACTATCCAGAACTGTGTGGAAATGGCAAGCAGCTCTGAGAGCCAGAAGGCTGAGCGCAAGCGCAAGGCCAAGTTCAGCAACAAGGAGCTGCAAGTGTTGGTGGAGGAGGTGGTGAGGGTACACAGGCAGCTGTTTGGGAGGCTGTCCCTCACACTCCCAGAGAGCACCAAGAGGAACCTGTGGATTGCAATTGGTGGGAGGGTGAACGCAGTTGGTGTCACCCCCAGGAGCCTGGATGACCTCAAGAAGAGGTTTTACGACATTCGCAGCCTCACCAAGAGGAAACTGGCCGAGCTGCACAAGCAGGCAGGACTAACAGGTGGAGGCAGTAACCCCGCGCCACCCCTCACTGACCTTGAGGAACTTGTGTCCACGACAATTGAGAAAGAGAGTGTGGTGGGAGTTGGCGACCTGGACAGCTCATCCAGATCCACAGCAAAAGGTAAGAAGCATGCGCAGCATGACACACCCTACCAGACACCTCCCCTTTAGCCCCAATGCACAGCCAAACCCCAGCCCAGTACTGCTAGCAACATACATGAGCAATGCATCATGGCAACTGTAGTAAGCTAATGTAGTAACAAATGCCAGTGCACATTCAAATGAAATGCACCTAGAAAATGATTCAGAGTATTGAAAATGGGATGTGCAATGCTTTTATTGTAGTGACTGTAAGACATTTGCACTCAGTTCACAAATGCTTCTTTATACCTAGGGGCACCATCAGGCAGTGGAGCAGCAGCTACACAAGCTCCAGCTCCAGCGGCATCAGACAGTGCGGTGGCAGGGCAAAGCAGCATTCTACCATCACAGGAGGAGGAGGAGGGGAACAGCAGTGCCGGGGGCAATGAGGATGACACAGGACATACCCTCTCATTTCCCCACTCCCCCCTACTGTCACTAACGCCCACAGTGCAGTTCTCACCCGAAAATTCCCCAACACAGACCCACCCAGCACCTGCCACATCTCCTGCCAGGAGGATCACCGTTGCACCATTGAACATCATGGAGGGAGCAGCGGCTCAGGCTCCAGCACCCACCCCTGCAACACCCGTGGCACACCAGCCCACACAGCAGGCCAGCAGCAATCAGCGCAGGCCACGCACATCCAGCCCTGCTTTACCAGCACGGGAGGGCAGTGTATTCCAAGGGCTGGAGGGGAGTATGGTCCGGATCCAAAGGATGCAGGCCAAGTCGATCCTGGCTTGCCATCGCCAATTGCGGGAGCACAACCTGCACATGGGGGAGATGAGAAAGGGGTTTAAGAGTCTCGTTGAGAGCAACAAGGAGATAGCTACTGGACTGGGGCGCATGACTACTGCCATTACCCAGCTATGCACTAAGATGGAGGAGCACGAGCACTGTAGGCGCAAGGATGCCCGCATGTAAAACCGGTCACTCAACCGCCTTGCTGCAGCAACCGCCCAGCTATGCCGCCGAGGGGCTAATATGGAGGACTGCCTCACCAAGAACACTGCTGAGATGACCAGGGGCATGGCCCGCATCACCACTGCCATGGAGACACTACTCATATCAAACACGGTGGTGAATCCTGCCCTGGACGTGGGCGAGGCTGGGGACAGCAGCAGCCGCAGCAGCCCGGCCAGCGCTGTATCTGAGCCGCGCCGGAGCAGCAGGCGCTCCGCTGAGGCAGCCGGACACACAGAAGGGGGTGAGCCACATCCAAGTGGGTCAGCTAAGCGCAGCAAGAAGTAAGACTGCCAGGGTGGGTGAGGCAAACCGGACAATTTACAATCCCCACCTATTCTGTTATAGTTACATTTGTAGCACATCAGTGCAGTAACGTTGTGCCAACATTAGTAAATTTTTATATGTTCCACATACATTGACGTGTCTGTGCATCTGTACTCACTCAGAAATAGTTGTCTGTTATCTCCTCACGTCTGTACCTCCCGTCACTTGGTGTAGACACTCCAGCAGGTTGTGTTAGTGGCACAGCTATGTCATCGTCAGGGTCCTCGTAGTCAGAAAACTCTACCTCTGTGCCCTTCTTGACCGCAAGGTTGTGCAACATTGCAGATACCGCAATTATCTTGCAGCAGGTGATGGGGGTATATTGTCTAGCACCTCCGGTCTTGTGCAGGCATCTGAACCTGCTCTTCCAGATGCCGAAGGTCCGTTCAACTACATTCCTTGTGCTTTTGTGCGCACGGTTATACCTCCTTTCGCTGGGTGTTGAGGGGTTGAGGTAAGGGGTGAGAATGAATGAGCGGAGGGCATATGCACTGTCGCCTAGAAGAGAATGGGGTAACATTACTCACATGCATACATGTACTTCACACTGATATTTAGGTTATGGGGGTCTGACACTGTGTCTTACCTAGGAGGTATCCTTCACCGAATTCCCCTGCCGTCATCTGTGCATAAATGCCACTATTTTGAAAGATATAGGAGTCATGGGTACTCCCTGGAAATGTTGCTACCACGTCAGTGATGACACACTTGGCATTACAAATCACCTGCACATTTATGGTGTGCATTGACTTCCGATTACGGTATATGTATTCCGTGTCAGCAGGGGGACAAATCGGAATGTGTGTGCCATCTATGCAGCCAATAATGTGGGGGAATCCTGCCATCTGGTAGAAGTTTGCTTTTGTCTGTACCAGTTCTGCATGGGTTGCAGGGAAGGAAATGTATTGGTCCATCCTTTCGATCATGGCGTCTAGGAACTTGTGGAAGAACCGGGACAGGCAGCTCTGGCTCACCCCTCCTACCGCAGCTACTGCACTTTGAAAGCTGCCAGACACAAGCAGGTCTATGCTGCATAGCACCTGCACGTGCACTGGGATTGCGTGTGCCCTTGGGGTGGGGTTCTGCAACAGGGGTTTGAGGTCCCTAATGAGCTGTAAGATGGTCTCTGGGTCCAGCCTATACCTCTGTAGGATCTCTGCATCTGTCTGCATGGACAGGGTGAGACGCTCTCTATACACCTGCTCCTCTCTCTGCCATTCCCTCTCTCCATCCTGCTGTAGCCGTAGCCGTCTTGCTATGACATAAAAAGCTGCCATGGTGCAAGCAGAAATGCATTTTGGGTCCTTTTTTATAGGTTGCACCTGGTTACCACCTGATTCAAATCTATGGTAAATAACGATTCTTAAATACCGAATTTGACTCAAAATCGATATTTCAGTGCTTTCCTACATCTTTTACCGATTCGATAACATTACCGAATCGTAATTTTTCCCGATTCTGTATTTTCCGATTCAGTATAGTACAGAATCGGTGAATTTTCCGATTCCCTAATTTTTTACCGATTCTGTTTGGTTACCGATTCGGTATATTTGCCGATTCGGTTTAATTTCCGAATCGATATACTTCCGACACGGTAACTTTTCCGATTCGGAATTTTTACCGATTCGGCCGTTTTTGGGACTCCTACATCCCGAAACCTCGATACCGGTCGGTAACGGCCGAAAATACCGATTTTCGTCCGTTACCGACCGACCTACATCGGGCCCTATATCTTTAATTAGAGACATGAGGAGGCATGCTTAAAGATGACTGATTCTGCAGTCCCCTCCATTATGTTTTTATCATCACACGTGTCGTGGTGGTGCTGCGTAGCCCCCCCACCCCCTCCTCCTTATGGGCCACTCAGAGAGAGCCAATCTTCCATCTTTCTTTATTTTCTTTCTTTCATTGTTTCCACTTAATAAGGCAAATGTGCCACATTGTAAGTCAGCCATAGGTGTGATCTAAAATGATATGCACTTCTGCTTAGCGTTAAACATGGTGACTTTGTTACAATCTGCTGTTGATAATTCCTGGAAATTCTTAGAAAATAAATTTTTGTAACATACATGTATTTATGAAATTCTATTTGTATTTCAATTTGCCTCTCATATTACAACATTGTATTGATCTAGTCAGGCCTTCTCCTATTTTCTCCCTGCCTATCATTGGGCATCGTGCCAGAGCCATATCAGACTAATATCTTTGCAGCCAGGGTGTGTATCGAGAGCTCAACACAGAAGGTTTGCTTGTTTTTTGTCAGTGTCTAAAGCGAATGCACAAAATTTAGGATTTCTCTCAGTTTACGTGAATGGGAGACACCGCTGTTCAGAAACCGTGAGCTGTGTGTGATTGACACGTTCTATAAGCTCTGCTATCTGCAGTGCATGCCTTAACTAAGAGAAATCCCGGGTTATATGTATGCTCTTTAGACACTGGAATTCTAGTGACTCCTAATTAGGGGCCACATTTATAAAGCATTTTTCAGACACAAATACTCTGATTAAAACATGCCTTTTTTAAATGTCCAAATCTGATTTGAGAAGTCTGTAATTTTGTCCTGACCCCTAAAACGATCTTTAGAAGGGGCATGTTGTAGGCATCCCTTCTAAATATTGAATCAGTATGACATATATCAAAGTTTGGCATCCAAAATCCCATTGCGAAACAGTGAAAAATACTGACTCAGAGTTGGGGTAGGCAGAGGTCCAGTGGATCACTACCAACCCCCAGAAATATGTAAAAAAAAGTAACAATGTTTTTAAATGCAGTACTATTTCTTTTAAGAAAAATGGGGTGCTTTTAAAAAAAAAGTTTACTTTATTACAAGGCGATCACAGATATGGTGGTCTGCTGACACCAATAGTCCAGTATCCCTATGATAGCCACCAATCAGAGTGAGTCATAACGACCTACCTCATTAATATTCATGTGGTGGGTCAGATTGCGATCCACTTGCACCAGACTTTTACAAATTAACCTATTAGTATCAGGATTCAGAAGTAACCATACCACCGAAACAACGCTCATCACAGTGCAGGAAAACAATCAAACCGTACTGGACCAAGATGACACTGCAGCCCTCATTTACTCGAACTCTCTTTAGCCTTTAGAACTGTCTTTCACAGTACACTCAGTAGAAGACTACACAATGTCAGCATCCAAGGACCCGCTTCCTACTGGATAGACTCCATCATGGGAAGAACACAGAGCAGAGTCAGACTACCACCATACACATCAGCCAACTTTACCAACTGGATGTTCACAGTAGCAGAATGATCGACCCGCTTGAAGCTCAACTCTGACAAGATGGAAGTACTAGTCCTCAGAAACAAGAACTCTCCATGGGACTCTGCCTGGTGGCCGATAGACCTAGGACCAACACCCACAGACCTGCCCAGAAACCAGGGAGTCATCCTGGACAACAAACTCAATATAACAGCACAAGTCAACGCAGTGAGCAAGTTCCTTCGGTTTCCACAACTGCAAAAAGCTACAAACGATCTTCAAATGGCTGCCCCAGAACATCAAACATACTGGCATGCAAGCACTGACCACAAACAGACTTATCTACAGCAACACACTATACCATGGCATCTCCAAACAGCTCCTACACAGACTTCAGACCATCCAGGAACACCACCACAAGACTCGTCTTCAATCTGCCACGTCGTTCCTACATCTCATCACACCTCAGAAAGCTCCACCCTCTCCCCCGTCACAAACGCAGCTAATTCACACTCACACACACACAAAGAACAGCACAACATTGACCCAGCATACCTGAACAGCTGAATATACTTTCACCAGGCTGTAATGCACCTACCCTTAGGATCACTCATTCATGCCCCCAGCTTTCACAAAAGCAACACAGGAGGTCTAACATTTTCATACATAGCACCCAAAACCTGGAACGGACTTCCACAATATATTAGAGCCTCCTCCTTGCTTCTTGAAATCTCCAAGAAGCTGAAGACCTTACTCTTAGACTAATTCTGCAGAGCCTCATTCCTGCACACCTGCTAAAGCACCTGTATAACCTCACATGTGATTAGCGTGCTATACAAATTCACATAACATAACAGTACATAGATCTGCTTATGAAATCCTTCACTGGTGGCAAAATAGTTGGTCATCTGGCCCTGGAACTTTAAACTGATGTGAAGTATATTTTCCTCTACAGATATGCTTCTCTTTGCCTTCCGTTCTTCACAATTATGAATGATATACAACAAAGACTGGGATGCTATATTCCCTAAGTTTTTCCTAAGATAATTTTTGACCCAGAGACACAAAACAACCGAAAGGGAGCCTTGTGAGTCAGAATGATTTTTGTTATATAAAATATTTGAGGGTCCTGTTTATGGGCAAGAGGCTATTTTTGTTTCTGGCATATGTAGGCTATTTTCACTACGATAGAACATCAGCGCTTTTAAGGATCAGTCTGGCTCAGTAGTGGATGCGCTGTTCTAAAAGTGTGGCCTGTTTCTAAATGGAAATTGCTCTAGGGGTTCTAGTTTTCTAATATATCAGGTGGGAAGAGTGATTCATGTGGCTGTCAGCCATCCTTGCTTTTACTGTTAGAGGAGTTATTGTGATTAGGAGGGAAGAGGACCAAGACGTTGCAGTGAGGCAGGAGCAGGTTGTTGTACTTTTTTGGGTCAACAGAAATGCCAGGCTGACTGTTTTATCACATTCAAGATGGCCACCCAAGAGAAGTCTATGTTTATACCTCAACTGATCAGCCATGGTTTGATGTAAAGTGACTGTTTCCAGGGCTGCTGGACTTACAAGTAGCAGCCTTGTAGTACTGTTACCTCTACATCCCTTATCATACTAGTCATTAATTATGCAGTGACCCCATTCCAATGAGACAGGGAAATTCCAGGTATGCTGCAAATGAAAACCCACCTACCTTACCGGACACCATGAGAAGGCTTTTACTCCAAGCATTCACCTGTTTCTTTCCTTTCTCAACTGAGATGAGGACCGCAAGAGCTGTGTGAGGCCTTGCGGGCTTTGAGCTCACATTTTATATTTCTTCACAACTCCACATTAGGCTCTTTCTTTGCTGATCTTGGGAGACGGAATGAGCACATTTCGTATTTCAAGATAGGCTAATTTGAGTATCTTCTTGACTTGAAGCTGGGAGAGAGTTGAAACACTGAAACACCAATTCTTATTTTTTATATTTTTTAGAAACCTACCTCATAGCTGTTCTGGGTGAGATAGTATCTGTTGTAGTCTTGTGTGGGTTTGTAATGATGGAACCCTTGTAGCTCATGATGGACTGATAGAAATGTGACGTAAGCATCAGAGCATAGTGAAGTGAAAGCAGGTTTCGAATGTTGAATTTCTGGTTACCCACAAAAGAATAAAGACATGTTAAACTGAGCTCTGTGCGTGGTGTAGTCATTGGCGAGTAACTGGGTTGAGGAGGACGCCACAACTGGCAGTGAGGGTGGGATAAGTAACCCGAGGATCGACAGTGCTTTCCCAAAGTATTTGCCATGGTCCAGCAATCTGCTCGTGCGTTTGGCACATGTGGAGTCAAAGTGCAGCCCTGGTTCAATGTAAATTGCAAAAAACACAGTTGCTGGACAGAATGTAGAACAATGTCATACATTCACCCCAGTACAAGGATCTGGGCCTATATCCATCGTTTTTTTGCGCTCCACACCACCCTGGGTTAGACACTGGCTATATGCAAATCAGCTCTGACCCTGTGCCTCATGGGAACAGTCCAGTCCGAACTACCAAGCCATGTCTTTCCCAGACCGGAATCAAGCATCCAAGGACCGGTTTCTGGCTATCAGCCTTCATCAGCCTGGATAGCTTGACTCCAGTGGTGTGGAGAGCCTGGGACTCACGTCTGAGCATACCCAGCCCACTCGGGGTGAAAATTGCAAAAAACACAGTTGATGGACAGAATGTAGAACAATGTCATACATTCACCCCAGTACAAGGATCTGGGCCTATATCCATCGTTTTTTTGCGCTCCACACCACCCTGGGTTAGACACTGGCTATATGCAAATCAGCTCTGACCCTGTGCCTCATGGGAACAGTCCAGTCCGAACTACCAAGCCATGTCTTTCCCAGACCGGAATCAAGCATCCAAGGACCGGTTTCTGGCTATCAGCCTTCATCAGCCTGGATAGCTTGACTCCAGTGGTGTGGAGAGCCTGGGACTCACGTCTGAGCATACCCAGCCCACTCGGGGTGAAAATTGCAAAAAACACAGTTGATGGACAGAATGTAGAACAATGTCATACATTCACCCCAGTACAAGGATCTGGGCCTATATCCATCGTTTTTTTGCGCTCCACACCACCCTGGGTTAGACACTGGCTATATGCAAATCAGCTCTGACCCTGTGCCTCATGGGAACAGTCCAGTCCGAACTACCAAGCCATGTCTTTCCCAGACCGGAATCAAGCATCCAAGGACCGGTTTCTGGCTATCAGCCTTCATCAGCCTGGATAGCTTGACTCCAGTGGTGTGGAGAGCCTGGGACTCACGTCTGAGCATACCCAGCCCACTCGGGGTGAAAATTGCAAAAAACACAGTTGATGGACAGAATGTAGAACAATGTCATACATTCACCCCAGTACAAGGATCTGGGCCTATATCCATCGTTTTTTTGCGCTCCACACCACCCTGGGTTAGACACTGGCTATATGCAAATCAGCTCTGACCCTGTGCCTCATGGGAACAGTCCAGTCCGAACTACCAAGCCATGTCTTTCCCAGACCGGAATCAAGCATCCAAGGACCGGTTTCTGGCTATCAGCCTTCATCAGCCTGGATAGCTTGACTCCAGTGGTGTGGAGAGCCTGGGACTCACGTCTGAGCATACCCAGCCCACTCGGGGTGAAAATTGCAAAAAACACAGTTGATGGACAGAATGTAGAACAATGTCATACATTCACCCCAGTACAAGGATCTGGGCCTATATCCATCGTTTTTTTGCGCTCCACACCACCCTGGGTTAGACACTGGCTATATGCAAATCAGCTCTGACCCTGTGCCTCATGGGAACAGTCCAGTCCGAACTACCAAGCCATGTCTTTCCCAGACCGGAATCAAGCATCCAAGGACCGGTTTCTGGCTATCAGCCTTCATCAGCCTGGATAGCTTGACTCCAGTGGTGTGGAGAGCCTGGGACTCACGTCTGAGCATACCCAGCCCACTCGGGGTGAAAATTGCAAAAAACACAGTTGATGGACAGAATGTAGAACAATGTCATACATTCACCCCAGTACAAGGATCTGGGCCTATATCCATCGTTTTTTTGCGCTCCACACCACCCTGGGTTAGACACTGGCTATATGCAAATCAGCTCTGACCCTGTGCCTCATGGGAACAGTCCAGTCCGAACTACCAAGCCATGTCTTTCCCAGACCGGAATCAAGCATCCAAGGACCGGTTTCTGGCTATCAGCCTTCATCAGCCTGGATAGCTTGACTCCAGTGGTGTGGAGAGCCTGGGACTCACGTATGAGCATACCCAGCCCACTCGGGGTGAAAATTGCAAAAAACACAGTTGATGGACAGAATGTAGAACAATGTCATACATTCACCCCAGTACAAGGATCTGGGCCTATATCCATCGTTTTTTTGCGCTCCACACCACCCTGGGTTAGACACTGGCTATATGCAAATCAGCTCTGACCCTGTGCCTCATGGGAACAGTCCAGTCCGAACTACCAAGCCATGTCTTTCCCAGACCGGAATCAAGCATCCAAGGACCGGTTTCTGGCTATCAGCCTTCATCAGCCTGGATAGCTTGACTCCAGTGGTGTGGAGAGCCTGGGACTCACGTCTGAGCATACCCAGCCCACTCGGGGTGAAAATTGCAAAAAACACAGTTGATGGACAGAATGTAGAACAATGTCATACATTCACCCCAGTACAAGGATCTGGGCCTATATCCATCGTTTTTTTGCGCTCCACACCACCCTGGGTTAGACACTGGCTATATGCAAATCAGCTCTGACCCTGTGCCTCATGGGAACAGTCCAGTCCGAACTACCAAGCCATGTCTTTCCCAGACCGGAATCAAGCATCCAAGGACCGGTTTCTGGCTATCAGCCTTCATCAGCCTGGATAGCTTGACTCCAGTGGTGTGGATAGCCTGGGACTCACGTCTGAGCATACCCAGCCCACTCGGGGTGAAAATTGCAAAAAACACAGTTGATGGACAGAATGTAGAACAATGTCATACATTCACCCCAGTACAAGGATCTGGGCCTATATCCATCGTTTTTTTGCGCTCCACACCACCCTGGGTTAGACACTGGCTATATGCAAATCAGCTCTGACCCTGTGCCTCATGGGAACAGTCCAGTCCGAACTACCAAGCCATGTCTTTCCCAGACCGGAATCAAGCATCCAAGGACCGGTTTCTGGCTATCAGCCTTCATCAGCCTGGATAGCTTGACTCCAGTGGTGTGGAGAGCCTGGGACTCACGTCTGAGCATACCCAGCCCACTCGGGGTGAAAATTGCAAAAAACACAGTTGATGGACAGAATGTAGAACAATGTCATACATTCACCCCAGTACAAGGATCTGGGCCTATATCCATCGTTTTTTTGCGCTCCACACCACCCTGGGTTAGACACTGGCTATATGCAAATCAGCTCTGACCCTGTGCCTCATGGGAACAGTCCAGTCCGAACTACCAAGCCATGTCTTTCCCAGACCGGAATCAAGCATCCAAGGACCGGTTTCTGGCTATCAGCCTTCATCAGCCTGGATAGCTTGACTCCAGTGGTGTGGAGAGCCTGGGACTCACGTCTGAGCATACCCAGCCCACTCGGGGTGAAAATTGCAAAAAACACAGTTGATGGACAGAATGTAGAACAATGTCATACATTCACCCCAGTACAAGGATCTGGGCCTATATCCATCGTTTTTTTGCGCTCCACACCACCCTGGGTTAGACACTGGCTATATGCAAATCAGCTCTGACCCTGTGCCTCATGGGAACAGTCCAGTCCGAACTACCAAGCCATGTCTTTCCCAGACCGGAATCAAGCATCCAAGGACCGGTTTCTGGCTATCAGCCTTCATCAGCCTGGATAGCTTGACTCCTGGTTCAATGTAAAGCATTTAAAGCTATTGAAGGCTTCATTGAGAAGTCTACACATCAGTGGCCAAGAACCTTCTGGGAAGGCTGCAAAGAGAGGTATTGCGCAACACCAGAACTCGAAGTCATACATTTAAACAGAGTGATAACTCTTCAGGCGTGTGCATCCAGGTTTTGAAAAGAGCAGCAAAGTGCAAAATAACATTGCAAACGGAAGCGATGCGAGGCAGGGTTCAACCTGGTATCAGAAAAACACAACGTGATGCCTATAAGCAATAAAAGACACACTTGTCTGCTTACCAGAACTTAATAAAGAGAGCCATTATTCTACAGCACTGGATGAAGTGGCCCAAATAGAATTGCCCAGGATTGCATTAACTGAGCAGTTCATATCAGAAGCTGTGTGCCACCAATCCTGCTAGGTGTTTCCAGCGGATCCAGATCTACTCAACAGATCCCTGACCGCAGTCTGACCGCCGGACTTTGACGGCACTCAGTCGATTCCTTCACGGTGCCCTCACCGGGAGAAGACAGTGGATCCTCCGACCCTGCCTTTTTTAATCCCCTAACCAGCCGGAATGGGGCTCCGTTCCCGCGTATTCCCACGACCCGCCGAGCGCACCAAATCACTTGGACAACCACTGTATTAGCTTCTCCATACATTTCTGACCTCCGCCTCGTCTCGACCGAAACGGAGCTGCATCCTCGCTCCATTTCCGACCCTCACACGATACCCATCTCCGTACCTAGCTACCTATCCACCCCAACACATCCCTCTGATCATTGTTATCTTCCTGGCCTCAACAGGGCTTGTTTTTGCGCCTGTACCCCTCTTCCAAATCCTTTTGATCCTGCAACCAGATACTCCATACTACACGACGAATCAACCTACGTCCCTTACCAGAACGGGGAACCGTTTCTGGGCCAGTGCCCACACTCACTTCTATTAATCGGCAACCCGGTCCTGATGAAGATCCTAAATCAATAGGATCAAAATGCAGTTGACCCGCAATACAGCGCAACTTATGGCGCATTGCCTTTTTCAGTTCCCAAATTAACAGCAATTTCCCACTCATCAAAGAGGAACCAACAATTTTTTGTATATAGTGTTTTCATTTTTTCTTCCTGCGCCTATCGGTGTTCTCACGCCGTCACCGTTTGCCTCACTATCACTTAGTGCACAAAGCCCCCTTGGGTTGCCATCGCATTATATGCCTCAAGTGCTGTTCTCCAAACAGCTGTTTTGACTGTTTTTGCGAATATTGTCTTTCAATATATGTTGCTATATGCACTTTCAAAAACTAAAAAAATGTGAGACTCTCTTCCTTTATGTTCAGATCCTTTGTAACTTCTTGTACATGCAAATATATCTGTTGTTTAAGTGAATCCAATTGAGATATTGTTGTTTTATACACAGGTGGAGCACAGCACAACTCCAAAGGTCTTCCAAGTTTGGAAAGCTGAGTGACGATCAAAATAGTGAAAGATTTCAATGATGACATAGAAGGAGTTCAAATTTCTAGTCCTGATCAAGAGTGACCCTGAGGCAAGTATGTTGCAAAGCTTCAGAGATGGCTCTCATGAACAAGATCACGATACAGTGTCAGATTGAACGCTGCCATCAATATAATTAGGCACCATATAGGGCTAAAATGCAGCTGCTTTCCTAAAAACCACCACCACCATTGGATACCTCAAAAAAGCTGAATATTGGTGACAGATGGACTGCCTAGATAGACACATTTGATGATTTCATTGACGTAATTGAAGAAGCAGATAATAAGACGATTATTAACTACCTTAAGAATGTTGCTGGTGACGGTGTAAAAAAGTCATAAAGAGAATGCAGTGAGCTGACGAAATTACATACAATCAAATCAAAGCAGCCTTGAATCTCAAATTCAGTCCAATGCCACATGTATATTACAAAACATCTTCAGTCAAGAACAACAGAAAGGCGGTGAGACTATCAATGAATTTGTTGAGAGGCTCGATACACTCATCAAACACTGTAAATTCAATGAATTTAATGATGAGGAAGCTATATGACTCAGAATGATTGACGGATGTGTGTCAAGATTCTTTCAGAGGACAAATGCTGAGAGGAACTCTTAGTCTAGACTGAGTTCTCATGGCTGCCAGAGCACTGAAGAGAGTTCTAAACACCAAGCTGCTGACATGGAGGCCGCAGGTGCCCAGAGTGAGTCAGTCATGAATGTGAAAAGTAAGCCAAAGCACAAGGCAGAGGGACACAGAGTGAATTCTCCAAGGGAAAAGAATTGGATTTTCACTTCCAGACAAAGGCAAATGGCCCACCATTGGGCAAATCTGCAGAGGCTGTGGAAAGGAAAACCATTTTGTAACTACAGAGGAAAAGGTAAGTACATCACCATGCGAAGAGAAAATGGCCTTCTAAACATTCCAGAAGCGACATTAGACGCGCGCCCATAAGGCCAAGCTGCCACATCAGCTGAGGCAAATTATCGGTAAATGAAGTTGATCGACTTCTAATTGTTTGTCAAACAGTTCATCCATGTCAGTGTCAAGGGAAAGTGAAGAAGATGGTCGCGCCATGTCGATGTTTACCTCAGAGAAACATATGCATGTTGGGCTGGCCGTCTGCGAGGAAGAATACAGGTCCATGAGAAGACGACAGGACAAAGCACCAAAGTCACTCAAACTTTGTCTGATAATCACAATAAAGTCAATGGTTATTCAATGTTTTTTATTATTGATGATAGTGCATCAATAAATATTATGACTGAGGAGAAATATAATGAGCTATCTCCATTGCCCTGACTTATGGCATCAAATACTTAAGTGTATACGGGGACTGCATCAACACCACTAAAAAGTCAAGGTTCATTTGTAGCAACTATGAAGCATAAGAAAATAAAACTACAAGCACCCATTGATGTACTACATGGTATGGGGTCAGGTGCCCATTTACTCAGCTTCAGGACAGCTGCTGATATAGGACTGCTATCCCTGAACTATTACGTGAATGCTCATCACGAAATAGTAAGTCAATTCCCTTCATTGTTTCATGGGTTGGGAAAACTCAAGACTGTTAAAGTCCAATTACACTTCAATGAGGACGTACTTCCTATTGCTCAAAGACACAGATGAATTGTATTTCACTTGAAGGAAGCTGTTGAAAAAGAACTTGAAACCTTACTCAACTACAATATTATTGAGTGTTTCATTGGGCCAACTCCATGGGTTTTTCCCACAATGGTAGTACCCAAAGAGGACAGTGAAGGAGCAGTATGCACCTGCGTGGATATGATTCAAGAGAACAAGGCAATTGAAAGAGAATGACATTCAGGTCCGCACATTGCTGACATGACAACACAATTGAATGGTGCAAAGGTATTCTGTAGCCTTGATCTGAATAATGGATATCGTTGGGAACTCGAGAATTGCAGGTACATTACCACCTTTTCTACACATGTTGGTCTGTCTGTTACAAAAGACTACATTTTGGTGTGTCATCAGCTGCTGAGCTATTCCAAGATGTCATCCAATGTATCATACAGCCTGTCATAAATGCTTTCAATTATAGTGATGCCATATTGGTTTTTGTAGCTCCACACACAAGGAGCATGACAAAGCTCTTACACTAGTATGTTAGTTGCTCGCTGATGCCAGTTTAATGCCAAGAAATGTGAGTTTCATAGGATAAAGTTAAAATTCTTTGGCCATATTTTTCTGATGGGGGCATGACACCAAATCTAGCTAAATTGCAAGCACTGTTACCTGCCAGTCCCCTACAAGATGTTTCCATATTATGTTCATTCCTTGGTATGGCCAGCTATTGCTCTAGATACATACAAGAATATGCCACTGTCAGTGAGCAAGTAAGATACTTGATGAAAACAAATGTTTCCTTTCTTTGGTCCCATGAATGAGAGTAAAGCTTCCAGCAAACCAAACAAGCTATTGAGAATGCTATAAAATGGTATACTTTTATCCAAAGCTTCATACTGAGGTGGATGTTGATGCTAGCCCGGTAGGGTTAGGGGCTGTCCTTGGACAGCACAGAGGACACCCAAATTAGTGAAGATGTCTTGTGGCATACACAAGCCAAACTGAATGTGCGTATTCACAACCTGAGAAAGAAAGCTTAGCAGTGGTGTAGGCTTGTGAACATGTCCACATATTCTTGTATGGTTAGCCCTTTGAGCGTTTGACAAATAATCAAGCATTGTTGACTATCTCTGGCAACCCAAAGGCAAAAATGCCTCCTCGTATTGAATATTGGGGTGTGTGATTGCAAGGATACAACAACACATTCCTGCATCGTCCAGGGAAAGATCAAAACCCTCCTGACTACTTCTCATGAGTGCCTCTACAACTACCTGGAAACAATTCTAAGACGGTTGAAGCTTACATAAATATCATAGTGAAATCAAGCACCCCAGCTGCCATTTCATTGGAAAAAATTGTCACTGCCACAAGTCAAGATAGTGACATGCTGAAATTGAAAGACATAATTACACATTAGTCTTGGCTTTAGCACCCTCAACCTCTTACCAGTGACAGGGAATATCAGAAGTTTTAAAAGTGTCAAAGATGAACTGCTCATTACTCAAGACTGTATTATTCTCAGAGGTTCAAGAATTCCGGAAAGTCTGCATCAATATATAATTGAAGTGGCCCATTAAGGACATCGTGGAATTGTTGCCACTTAGTGAGCTCTCCGAGACCTAGCTTGATTTCGACATCTCTATGAGAGAGTTGAAAGAAAATTAAAGACCTGCCATCTATACACATACCTGTTATTGAAAACCACTCATCACCCTTTAAACAATTCGGAGTTGCCAATACATGCATGAGAAAGAATTGTCATTGACTTCTTCGGTCCTCTTGACAACGGGCATCACCTGATAGTGATCGTTGTTGAATACACCCATTTTCCAATAATAGAAGGTCTCTCATCTATCACCCAAGAATATCTATCACCTTTGCGACCCGGGGTGTTCCTGCAATCTTAAAGTCTCACAAAGGCCTCCCTTACACCAAAAACTAACAAATTCGGAGATTTTTCAGTCTTCTTAATGTGAAGCATCAGAAGAGAACACCTCTTTGATTCTGTAAGTAGTGGAGATAGAAACCATCATAAAATGTATAAAAAGCTCCAAGTCCCAGGGCCCTGATGGTCTCTCTGCTGATATAATTAAACTTAACTCAAATTTGTGGGCCCAAGTTCTAGTACCAGTATTTAGAGCAATATCAAGCAGCCAGGTTATTCCAGGAACAAAAAAGGGAAGCAGGACCTACCATCAAATTACCGTGTGATTGTGCTACATGATATCCCCAGTAAGATATCCTCCTAGGGTTGTAGAGTACTGGGTTAGCAAAGCTAATATTCTTGCTAGAGTCCAAATTTGGTTTTGAAAAGGCTTTTCAACAATGGATGTCTGTCGTTTCAATAAATAAATGTAGCTGAAAGTTCACCGTTACGAAAAAGCAACCTTTGTTTATGTCATACTTTGATTTGTCAACAGCATTTGACACAATAAATAGGCCCCTACTCTGGGAGAAGATGAGGAAATTGGAGTGCCCACCGTGCTTACTAAAACTGATTATCCAACTAAAAGAATAGTCTTTCCCAGATTACCTGGAGAGGAGCCCTGGTATATAGACTACCTGGTCCGAAAAATTATTTTACCTATAAGCTGTTAGAGAATATTACTCCACATGTGCTAGCCTCTGAATTTTTTCTCCTGATAGGAGACTTTAAACATCGTGCAGAGATCCTAGCTGACCAAGACACCTACCAACTCATCAAGAATATGAGCTCCCTCGGACTTTCACAATTGGTGGATAGTCCCACCAATTCAGCAGGCCATACACTTGATCTAATATTTACAAACTCTCCTGGTATCACGGTAGAACCCCCACTCCCTCTATTATGTTCAGATCATGATCTACTGAAATTTACCATTCCAGTCCACAAAAGTAAAAGTGAGTTAAAAAACGAAACTAAATGGCGAAGATTATGGCGGAAAGTGACTCCCATCTCCTTTTCAACTCACTTTACTGTTCCACCTAACTGACAAGCAGATAAGATTGACTGGTTGTAACCTCTCTTGAGGGAGTGATAACATCTGCACTTAATAAAATAACCCCCCTCACGAAAGTTACATTCAAACCTAGAACCACACCTTGGTTCATGGAACAACTGAAGGAAATAAAGCTCTCCTATAGGACAGCGGAATGGAAATGGAGAAAAAACAAAACTCAGTCGGACAGGGAAAATTATAGAAGTATTCACTGTAGGTATTTGGAGAACATCGAACTAGCAAAAAATTGTTCCTCCTAAACCAGATAGAAAAAGCAGCAAATTCTACCAAAGAGCTTCATAACATCTTAAAAGAGTTTACTTCGCTTCCAGCACAGACATCTATTCCCGTCTCACAAAACTGGGTGGATTCCCTTTCTGATTACTTTGATGACAAAATTAACGCAATTCACGGCTCCTTTCCACTCCAAGCAAACATTAACATCTTGCAAAATTCATCTTTCCGTTCTTACCAGTTCCCTTCCCATTTTAATCTTCACTTCCTGCCCTTGAGTCACTCCCTAAGGAACAGGAAGGTAACTATTTGTAACTACGCGGATGATCTTCAGCTTCTCTTCACCACTGATAATTCCCCTGACTCAATCCAGGCATTTCGAGACACCTTGCTTCATATTCAGCACTGGATGGACTTCAACCATCTTAAACTGAACTCAGGCAAGACCGAACTAGTTCTGGCCAGGAAGGCCCAGATCTTATGGGGTCCACACTATTTGCCAACCAAACTGGGTCCCCCCCTCCCAATCTGCCAGGCCTCTATTAACAGAACTTCACTGGCTCCCAATTGCGCATCGCACAGCTTTTAAGATGGTGTGCCTTACCTTTAAGGCCCTTCAGTGCAGGAGCCCCAAATTCATCAGCGGCATGATTGCGAGGCATGCTCCACCCCACAACCTGCGCTCAGCACATCCCCAGCTGTTAACTACTCCCACCGTTAAGCTCAAACTCCAGGGAGGGTGCAGGTTCTCCTATTTGGCCCCCAAATTTCTCTTTACCTCTTGTGATCCGATCCTGCAATAACCTCCTGGGGTTTAGAAAAATGCTTAAGACGTGGTTGTTTGAGCAGGCTTATGCGTAATCTGTTGCTGCTTTGATACTGTCCAAAGTAAACCACTGAGGAACCTCCTGGTGTACGTGCGCTATCGAAATTTTTATTAACATAACATAACATAACAGATGTGATGGGAGGTATGGAAAAAATTAAATCAGGCTCACCTGTAGACCCCATACCACCACGTTTCCTTCCAACCATTGCACCTGTACTTTGGATCACCTTACTGATCTATTTAAGAGCTCACTATCACAAGCAGTTGTTCCCAACACATGGAAGGCTGCTAGAGTGAGGGCTATCCTAAAAAAATCCACAGCAGACCCCAATCTCCCAATAAATTATCGCCCTATCTTGCTCCTCCCATATTTTGGGAAATGCTTGAGTTACTGGTCAAAAGACAGCTTGTCACTCATCTGCAAAGCCACGGCCTTCTAAACTCGTCCCAGCCCAGTTTCAGGGCTTCCCAAAGTACTGAAACTGCGCTAGTCAAAGTTGCAGACAACAACAGGCTAGCATTGGACAGAGGCCAATCATCTATTCTCGTCCTGTTAGACCTATCCGCTGCCTTCGACACCATCTCCCACAGAATTTTAGATCTAAGACTCTGGGAGATTGGTGTACATGGGAAAGCTCTTAAATGGCTGTAGAGTTATCTAACTGATCTAGTCACAGCTATCCAGATCGATGACATTGTTTCCAACAACAGGCCAGTAAGGATGGGAATGCCTCAAGGCTCGATTTTGAGACCAGTGCTTTTTAATCTTTACGTAACTCCGCTGGCAAGGTGATCAGAGCCTACGGCTTGGATGTAGTGTCATACACCTATGATACTCAGATTCTGATCACCTTAGGCCCAGGTCCAGCTGATACTAAGCTACGTTTTCAAAAATGCATGCCCCATAGTGACAAGTGGATGAATCTAAATCATCTACAACTAAACAGAGGAAAATCTGAAATAGTGAAATAGTCCTCTTTGGCAAAGCTCATGAACACTGGTCAAATGACTGGTGGCCTCAATCTCTGGGACATTGTCCAGTGCCAAAACAATCAGTTTGGAATTTAGGCATCCAAATATACAATCAATTGTCTATGAAAGATCAGGTCAACCACCTAATTGGCTCTTGTTTTGCCATTATGCGAAACCTACACAAAGTTTTTAAATGGCTCCCGATGGAAGCCAGGAAGCCACTAGTCCAAGGACTGATCATTAACCATATGGATTACGGTAATGCTTTGCTGTTTTGAATAAATGAAGATCTTCTTACTAGACTTCAGGCCCTGTAAAACACTGCCACCAGATTGGTGTTGAATCTCCCTCCACGAGCCGCTTCAGCTCCCAGCTTGAGACTCCTTCACTGGCTTCCCGTCAGGAAACTGACCCATTTTAAGGTTCTCTGCCTAACCCACAAGAATTTACATGGCAAGGGCCCCGGACACTGGAAAAAGAAACTCACCTGGTACCTCCCATGCAGGACTTAAAGATACAGCAGCAAATTCCTTTTAACACCTTGTTGAAAATTAGTACGTTTTGTGGTCTCTGTCAGGAAGTCGACGTCTGGGCAGGTCCCAAAGCTAGATGGCGTGTTTGCATGCAGAGCGGGTCTTCAGTAGTATGCATTGGAGGTGGTTGAGGTCTTTCTTGGCGGGTGGTTTGTCGGCCCTGTGGCTGGTGTAGCTTCAATTCCGGCAGGTGAATGGACCGTGTGTGTGTTTCGGGGCGGCCTTGAAGCAGTTGTGGGTCCATCCGGGGTTGAGAGCGTGCAGAGTGCTGGCGTCGTAGTGGCGGCGGTCGTCATGGCGGGTGCGGGGGCCAGGGGATCTGGCACTGGGCGCGGTCCAGGCGTGGATGGGCGCAGACGGGCTTGCCACACGCCAGCCACACCACCAAACTCCTCTGGACCGACCACCGCTGCATGCACTTCACCTTCCAGAAACCCACCACACACCACTACACCCAACATATCCCCTGCTGCCGCTGGAGCAAAATCACCGAAGACCAACTACATGCAAACCTCGCTCTTAGCCCACCTACTGAACCCTTCAACACCAACGTTGCTGCCCACAACCTCGGACGCTGGATCAAGGACTGCGCCAACCACCATGCCCCGCTGAAGAAACCCCCCGACAGAGACACCAGCAAGAGGGCCAGCTGGTTCACCGCAGAACTCCTAGATTCTAAGCAAGCCTGCCGGAAACTAGAAAAGAAATGGCACAGTGAACAAACTCCGGACAGCCACGCAGCACACAAGGACGCCGTCCACAACCACCACTACCTCATCAGGGCTGCCAAGAAGACTTCCTTCAAAAACCGCCTCAACAATAACGCATACGACAGCAATGAGCTCTTCAACATTGTGAAGGAACTCTCCAACCCCAGCTCCAACACCAACGACATCCCGCCATCGCAAGCCCTGTGTGACTCCCTCGCCACCTTCTTCCACCGCAAGATAGCAGACATCCACGACAGCTTCAACACCCAGACAGCCCCAACAGACAGCAACACAACAGACCCTCTGCACACCATCGACCACGTCCCCTTGCTAGCCTGGACCAGCGTGAGCTTCGATGACACCATCAAGACCATGAGCACAATCCACTCCGGTTCTCCGTCAGACCCATTGCCGCACCATGTCTTCAACAATGCAAGCAGCTCCATCGCACCCCACCTACACAATTTCATCAATCTCTCCCTTGAGACCGCGACCTTCCCAGAGAGCTGGAAACACGCCGAGATCAATGCCCTACTCAAAAAACCCAAGGCAGACCCAAGAGAATGCTGGACCCTTCCCAGTCAGGTTTCTGCAGCAACCATAGCACCGAGACCGCCCTCATCGCCACCACCGACAACATCAGGACCCTGCTAGACAATAGGGAGACTGCAGCACTCATCCTCCTAGACCTCTCAGCTGCCTTCGACACTGCACACTACACACACGCCTCCACGCCGCAGGGATCCGAGACAAGGCTCTGGAATGGATCACCTCCTTCCTCTCTGGCAGAATGCAGAGCGTACGCCTCCCCCTGATCCGTTCTGAAGCCTCTGAGATCATCTGCGGCGTACCCCAAGGATCCTCCCTCAGCCCGACACTATTCAACATTTACATGGCCCTGCTTGCACACGTCGCCCAACAGCACGACCTCAACATAATCTAAGCCAACAACACTCAACTGATCCTCTCCCTCACCAAGGACCCCATCACCGCCAAAGCCAACCTCCATGAAGGAATGTAGGTCGTCGCCGACTGGATGACGATCAGCCGTCTGAAGCTGAACTCTGACAAGATGGAGATCCTCATCCTCGGCTCCAACCCGTCAGCCTGGGACAACTCCTGGTGGCCAACGGCACTGGGGGCAGCTCCGACCCCCACCGACCACGCACGCAAGCTGGGAATCATCCTCAACTCAACGCTCTTAATGACCAAGCAAGTCAACGCCGTCTCCTCCTCCTGCTTCAACACCCTCCGCATGCTCCGCAAGATCTACAGATGGATCCTGACAGATACAAAAAAGACAGTCACCCAGGCCCTCGTCAGCAGCAGAGCCGACGAAAACGCCCTCTACACGGGAGCCCCGACCTACCTCATAAATCGACTACAACGCATCCGAAACGCCTCGGCACGACTGATCCTCAATGTACCATGACACGGCCACATCACCCCCCACCTGAGAAACCTGCACTGGCTCCCCGTGAATAAGAGAATATCCGTCAAGCTCGTCATCCACGCACACAAGGCACTTCACAAGACCGGCCAGCCTACCTCAATAGACGGCTCTCCTTCTACACCCCCAACCGCCAGCTACGCTCCGCCGACCTCTCACTCGCCACCGTCCCGCGCATCCAAAGAACAACCACCGGCGGGAGATCCTTCTCCCACTTCGCCGCCAAGACATGGAACACCCTCCCAATGAGCCTACGACGGACCCAAGACCTGTTGACCTTCAGGAGGACTCTAAACACTTGGCTGTTCGATCAGTAGCGGCCCCAACCTCCCCCCCAGCGCATTGAGACCCTCGCGGGTATGTAGTGCGCCTAACAAATGACTGATTGATTGATTGATGAGGCCATCCCAGTAATGTTTTATGCCAATGATACAGTTTTGATGGATCTGGTGCCGGTTGGCCTGCAGAGACAATGGATGCATTCAGGAAGTATAGTAAGTCGAATTCTTTAAAAATAAATATGGCAGAGACTAAAGTAAAGTTGTTTTCAAAAGGGAGGTTACAGAAAAGAAGGGCTAAGGGGTGGCTCAATGACATCCTTGTAGATTAGGTAAAATATTATGTTTATCTTGGCCTTCTATTTAAATACAATCTTAACTTTATGCTACATATGGATATCCAGTAGGGGAGGGTGGGAGGGTTAAGGCCATTGTAGATGTATTATGTAGGATGGATGCTGCATTGGGACATAAATTCACGGAGGTGCTTAGAGAGACATTTAGGGGCCAATTACGAGTCAGACCTCCAGATTTACGGAGGCGCTATGGTGGTGGTCTCCCGACCGCCCTATTACAATCAGGGCAGTCGGACTGCCATTGCTTTGCATCAGCCACCAGTGCTGAGGCAAGACAATGGTTTAGTGTCGGTCAGTGGCAGTATTATTCTTGGCGGGACCTCCGTGGTCCAGTTAAGCATATTACAAGTTTCCTCTCGGCTATGGTTTTCATGGCGGTTCCACCTCCCTGAAAACCATGAGAGAGAGAGGAAACAAAGGGGCTCTACAGTGCCCCCTGGTGCCTCACACCATGTGGATGCACACAAGGTGGGCACAACAAGTGCCCCCCCTGTGTGCATGCACATCAGTTCCTACACGCCATGGGCTTTCCCTCTGCTGTGCCCCATTTCTGTGGCACCACTGTGGGAGCGCCAAAAAACAGGCAGGAGGAAATGCCTAATATAGAAGGCGGCCTGACCAAGAGTTTGGTGGAGCAGCGGTGCACCACCAAAATCATAAACAGGCCTATTATGCTAAAATAGTTATTTTGCTGTTGTATGGGTGTGGGATGCTGCCCCAAAAATACGTGAGAAGAATGCAAACCCTAAAAAAAGAATGTTTAGAAGAAATGGCTTGCCAAACTTAGAGAGACTGTAAATAGTGCCCTTAGGCTTGAATTGGGCCTCACTAATGTACTATTTAAGTACAAGCAACTGCTTCTTAACTATGCAGAGTGACTTAGAAGATGTGTGCAAGAGAGATAATCTGTGTAATCTATAGGATGTGAGGTATGGGGAGCATATTCCAGTTTACCTGCGGGAGTACCTGTATAAGGAGGTGGGCACTGAAGGTTAGATTGGGGCAGGTGCCAGCTTTTATATGATGGAAGCTGGTTGGGCAAGTAGGGTTGGATAAGGGGACCACTGAACTTTTTGTACTTAGTGTTAGCTTGCTCCTGTGTTGCTGCCAGTAGAAGAACATTGTTGCTACTGATGCAATTCATTTTAAGATGTGCTAATTTCTTGTGTTATGCAGTAGGGAAATACGTTCATGATCAGTTAATTAAGCAGAAAGATTTGTTGCACTAGGGATAAAGAATGGGTATATTGAGATCACTATGATTTAGTTATACCCTCAATATAAGAAAGGGTATTTTGTGGAATGGTAGTTTAGTATTTTGTGTAATAGTACATGTATTTTGCTCTTCTGTTGCTTTATTTTGCACATAGGAAATAGCATTTTTGCACATTAAAAACAATAATTTTGAGTACAGACAAGTCTAATGTCTGTTTTGACCAAGTGCATATGGTCTAAAGATGATTGTAGAATTATAATCCTTCCTGTATTACCATTGACTATTCCTATATATAAGAAATTGTTCTCTGTATGTGGTGAATTGTTTATCTAATGTGTATCTTTCTCTTTTACTCAAGAGATAAAAATAATCATATTTATAATACTATTGCTCTAGTTAGCACCTAAGTGGATAGTATTTTGCACAACGATAATGTTAAGCCTGTTTAGAAATAAGAATGATGAAATACTCCTGCGCCAAGGGGGTTAAGGCATGTTATTTTATCATGGATAGGAAATAGGAGAGATTTTAATGTTTTTAGATATTGATTCGGTAGCGGGTAAAATAAATATTTGCTAATTTTACATGCTACTATGAGGGTGGGTAAAGTATGCTAGTAACACATTTCTTATTGTACAAGTTTAAATTTTAATATTTGTTTTTTTTGTATTACATGTACATATGGACTGTTTTCATTGCCTTTGTAGGCATGATATCAAACTGTCAATAGACACTGAAACTGAAACATTTTCTAAAGACACGGTTGGAACGTGTGATCAAGTCACTACGTAGACTCATTGAAGAGCTATATTTGTCTATTTATTTCAGAGGGGGAGATGTAGTGTTGTTTGAGTTTATAATGACAGAACCCTTGTGGATCCTGATGGACTCTGTAGAACTGTGACTTAAGCAGAAGAGCATTGTAAAGTGAATGCAGAATTCCAAAGTTGAGCTTGCGGTTATCTACAGAAGAATAAAGATGTGCTATACTAAGTATTGTATTGTATTTACATATCATAAAAGTTCCGCTACGATGTACAAATTAAAACATTAAATATTACAATAAAATACATGCATTAATTGAAAGCCTAATGAAATCAGTAAAAGGTGACCAATAGTGTTGGTTGAGGTAGTTGCCATACATAAAATATACATTCATACAGTAAAATGTTTACAGTAAATAATTTGAGTTTTACTCAAACCAACCTCCACTCTGCAGTACCACCCAACAGTGTTTCTTGTTGCTGGGAAATATATCATTTTATACAAAAAGTGCTACGGCAAAATGCATTCAATAGAGCTGTGTAAGTAACCTTCCTTGGATGCAAAAGGTCTTTAGACCAATTAGAATCATTATATAAAATTAATTATCATTCACTCTCTGGTTACCCTGGCATAAAATCCGCCCCTCTCGCGGAGTTTGCGGATTTTTGACAACTCCGCGTACTCCGCAGAATGCAGAGCTACCGATAAATCCGCGGCCCGCAGCAGAGCAGAGGTTTTTTTGCGTTTGCGCTCTCAAAAATTGCGCACGTTCGGGATGGCTGCAATTGCCGACAAGATTTCCAGTCTGTTCGCGAGCACAACAAGAATTAGTAGCCGGCCGCACGTTTCCGCGAGAGTGTGCGATCGCGAACATGTCATTTGGGTGCGCCATTGGACTTCAGGCAGAAGTTTTGCGAGGATCGCTATCCCGAATCTCAAGATTTGCAATCTGGAGAAGTTTCTCTCTCAAGCAGCATCAAAACATTCTCAAAAAAGTGATTTGATTAAAAAAAACTCCCCAGATTGACATTTGGCTGTACTGTTTTGTGCAAGGAGTACTTTACCCTTTTTTACTTTTTTTTTTTGAAGAGGAAGGAAGTGCCCCAGAGTCTCTAACTTCCTGTACCTGTCCAGATGGCTCCTCCCAGTGCTTTGCCCATCTCCTATTCACTTCTCATTTGGATTTGGAGCTGGAATGATCACTCTGTGTGGCTGAGGCATCATATATCATTGGATTTGAGGACTTTTAAATCTGAGATTTTACCAGTAAATTGGAAAGTTGGTATTGTTTGTTTCATTGAGGCATGGCACCTACATTTTTTCTCCTTTTCCATTTTTTTTATTTATTGTGGTGGGTGGCAAGCAGTAGGAGCCTAGTTGTTTCTGTGTAAGTAATTTTTCATCTTTTATAAAGGAAACATGTTGCACAGTTCACTGCATTTTCTCCAACTTTTGAAATCAATTAATTTGCAATATTTATTTAATTCACTATCCCAGTAGTCTGTTTATTTTAAACATCATTTTGGGCATGGATGGCATTGGATTGAATTGCAAAATGTGTTTTGGGGGTATTTCACTTTTTTCATGTGTGTTAAACAAATGCCTTTATTAGACATGTGTGGTATGGTTGTTGTGTAACTTGCAAACCTTTTTTAGACCTGTGGATTTTCATTTTTGCATTGTTGCATTAAAGCTGTGTTGTCTAGCATGCCTCCTTTGTCTGGTTATATGGCCTGCTTGAGTTAATTGTTTACCAGGCCTCCTGCTTGTTGTGAGTGACCATGTGGCTGGTGGCCATTTTGTGGTGGTAGTTAGTGTACTGCTTTTGCCATAAGCCTGCATGTCTTTCCTTTGTTCCTCTTGGCTTACTTCTTCTTGTTGTTGTGGCCTGGCCATGTGGCTGGTGGTCATTTTGTGAAGGCTGCCAGTGTGCTTTTGCCATAGACCTGCATTGTCTGTCTTCCCTTTCTTGTTGTTGTGGTGGCCTGGCCATGCGGCTGGTGGACATTTTGTGAAGGCAGCCAGTGTGCTTTTGCCATAGGCCTGCATGGTCTGTCTTCCCTTTCTTGTTGTTGTGGTGGCCTGGGTATGAGTCTGACAGCCATTTGTAAGGGTAGCCAGTGTGATTCTGCATTAGGCCTGCAAGCCTTCTTTTGTGGTGTCCATGCCTTGTTGTTGATTTACATGCACTTTTTTCTTCTTTTACCCAGCAAAAAATGCAGCAGAGTACACTACATTTTCTAATACATTTGCAATATTATTGAATTGAATTGATTCACTATGTGGCCTAGTTTGCCAATGGGTTTTTCAACCAATAGACCCAGAGCTACTCATGGGTGCATGAAACAAAAGGTGTTGTGGTGTCTATTGAATTAAACTTTATTTAGGGCATGGATGGCATTGGATTGAATTGCAAAATGTATTTTTTGGGGGTATTTCACTTTTATTGTGTGTGTTAAATAAATGCCTTTGCTAGATGTGTGTGGTGTGGTTGTTGTGTAACTTGCAAACCTTTTTTACCCTGTAGATCTTCGATTTTACATTGTTGCATAAATGTTGTGCTGCTTTTGCCAGGCCATGTCTTTCCTTTGTTTCAAGACTGATTTGCATATGGCCATGTCTGAACTGGGGTGGCTTGGTGAGCAAAATAACAATGGATTAAACCGAGATCTGTGACTGGGGGTGAATGTTTTGCCATTGTGCAACATTCCGTCCATAATCTTATGTGTTTTGCTCTTTGCGGTCAAGGGCAAGTAGAGCGTTGTCCACGATGTGCAGAATTGCTGTTTCCGTGCTATGGTTTGGTCTAAATCCTGATTGGAAGTCCTTCAGCAGTATGATTTCAGAGATATGTTGGGTCAGTTGTTGATGTACACATTTTTCCAAGACTTTGGCTAGCATGGGAATGTTTGTTACTGGTCTAAAGTTGTTGAGGTATGAGGGATTATCTTTTGGTTTTTTTAAGATTGGAGTGACTTGCCCTGTTTTTAGGCAGTCCGGTAATGAGCCTTGCGATAGCGAAGCATTGATAAACTTTGTCCATGAGAGGATGAGCAGATTGTTTATTGTAGACCAACAATTTGCAGGTAGAGGATCATTGAAGTGATTGTTTGGTTTTATTGTTGAGATAATCTTGGCAATATCTATGTCAATGCAGGGGTGGAATTATGACCATAACACATTGTCTTTAGGCATTTCCAGAGCTGGTTGTTATTGCTGCTTAGTTGTTGTGCTCTTTTTGATCAAGGGGCACTCAGCTGTATGTTTGAGCTCCACCTCCATGGATTTGGCGTTGGCTGTAAAGAAGGAGAATTCTTTGCTGCTAATGTTCAATTTTATAGCTGTTGGTGCAGATTTGGCCGTTTTGTTGGATTGATCTTTTCGCAGATTGAAGATTTCCTGTGTCTGTTTTTTGCATTATCCAATTCTTTTCTAAAGAAGTCTTTTTTTTAAATTAAATATGCTTTTATCGTAGGCCTTTACGGTCCGTCCTATTTGGTTTAAACAGGGTGAAGAAGGGTGTCATCTCCATTTCCACTCTGTGAGTCTGACTGAATGTCTTTCTTCGTTGAGGGATCCGTTAAACCAGGGGGTTTTAGCTTTGTCAGAGCTCCTTTTGAGTTTTAAAGGGGCCATGTCCTCTATTATGCTTGTCTTTGTTATATTGTAGTGTTCCGTTAGGTCACTGATGACTACTATGTTATTGGGAAGTTGCAGTTCATTCTCACAGCGTGCTGCAAGATTTTCCCTGTTGATCCCTCTGGTGTCACAAACCCATTTTCTGGGTTTTATTGATTATGAGGAGGTTTTAGTTTTTATGTGGGGTATTTGGAAGGGAATGGTGTTATGATCCGACCAGTTGCAGGGGATGATCTTGATCTTATCGACAGCTTTTTCTTTCGAGATGATCCAGTCTAATGTAGACTCTTTAGAATGGGTTGGAAGATGCCATTCTTGAACCAGCGATTGCTCTTCCAGTAAGGCTTTGAGCAGATTGATATGATTTTCAGTATGATCCTACCAGTGAAAATTGAAGTCTCCTAGGAAAATATCATTTGAATGGGGAGAAGAGTTAGTTGTTATGATTTCTATCAGCTGATCTATAAACATGGAGTTTTTGCCTGGGGTGTGGTAAAAAGCGTGAAGTTTGCAACTTTGATTGTCTAAGGACCTTAGGGACAAACCGAGGTATTCACATGATTCTAGGGGTCCGATTGTACTTTCATAATGACAATGTCAGAACTATATATATAGATGATGCCTCTGCCCTTTTTGTTTAGCCTGTCTAGTCTCACAATGCGGTAGTTGGGAGGGACTAATAGATCAAGGCATGGGGAGGAAGAATCATATAGCCATGATTCTGTTAGGATAGGTACATCGATTTTGTGGTTTAGAATGAGGTTGGCTATGTCTGCGGCATGTTTCTTTGCTGACAGGCAATTAAGTAGTAGACAGAGAACGGGGTTCTTTTGTTTGATCATTAATAAGTCTTGCTTATCGGGATTTGGGATCACATTTTTTAGGTTGTTGAGGTTTGGCATTCTATGGCTAGTCTTGGTGGGAGGAATGGAGGGTGGTTGATATGATAGCAAATGGTTTTGTAACTCAGTGATTGTCATATATCTCAGTTGATTGGGAGGACGGTATAGTCTGTTTGACGATGACATTGGGATAGACTTTAGTTTAATATGGGTTTCATGAGCTCTAATTTTAATAGAAATTTTTCTGATAAGAATAGTAAGTTCTTCATGTCTCTGATAGTGACTTGCATGGCTTTGTAGTTCTTGTTCGATTGAAAGCTGAGCTTTTCAAACTCCATACCAGGTTGCAGGGACACAGGAAATTGTATGGGTGTCCCTGTTGGAATCCTAGAAGAGATTGTCTCAGGGGGATTAGGGCTAATGATAGGCTTTTCAGTACCTATTTCCGTATATCTTACTGCTATTTTGCTGCTCTTAGTGCTGGTCCTAGGAGTACATCTACAGTTTTCCTGGTCGATGTTTGTTGACTCCATCCTAACAACTTTTTCCAGAAAAGGGTTAGGATCAGTGTTAGGGCTTGATTTAGAGCTATGGGCTCTGTGATTGATGGGGGGTAATGTTGTTTTAGATAGATGTGGGCTGTTACTCTTAGCTTCAGAGCTCCGGCCTTCCTGTATCAACTGATGGGACTCTTTAGTGATGGTGTTTTTCATCTTGGAAGACTGATTCCTGTGTGGGGACATGGCTTGCGAGTTGTTATTTGGTGGGTTTCTAGGGGGAGGGCTGATAAAAACATTTTCTTTTAAGGTTGAGAAATATTAGTCGAATAGTTCCAGATCTTTGATGGCGGCTTGTTGTGAGAATCAGGCCATTTTGTAGCATGTTATATTCAGTGTATCTCTTAGTTTTCGAGAAGGTCTTATTAGCATCTTAGTGCCAATAGGAATGTTTCCCATTTCCTGTACCTTAAGCATGTTATTTAGAGTGTTGCGCCATTTAGCCATTTTCGTAGTGAAAAATATTAGGTCGTTAATAAGGGTGCCTTTTTTATGTTGAAGGAGGGGTCTGAGATTATGGTTTCTGGGTTTTTTCTAAGTAGGTTGTGTTTTAAATATTTTGTGGCATTTTTAGAGAGATTAGGGGGATATGAGATTGTATAGTAATTCCTTCCTTCCTCATTGAATGGTGCCTACAAAGTAGTCCTGCTCCTATCTATATTGTTTGTCTTGGACCTCTGGTTCAATGTTCATCTATATCCCTGATGGTGAATGCTTTCTTTCTTGAGTTAGTCCTATTGAGGTATGTCATTGGCCTTCTTACTGTGAAGGATTGAAAAGAACTGACCAACTGACATTTTTAATACCACTTGAAAACATGCAACTATAGCCATGTTCGCTATGGAGAAATCTCATACTACTGCAACCATTTTGGAAGAGTTTAACAGCGAGGTCTTTGAATTGCTGCACCCAGTATGGCTTAACATTGGTTTTGTTGCCTTGGACAATGCCAGTTAGGGCCATTTACAATGATGGCTATTTCAGGGTCCTGTGTTGGTGCACTGCATTAACGTTATTGCTCATGACTTTCTGAGAAAAGAAGACTGAGTAAGCCACTTACTGACCACCTGCAGAAGACTCTACACACATTTAAGGCATGCTTTTAAAGCCAGGAAGCAGTCATCCAGGAGGTGCCAACACGTTGGAACTCAACTTATTACATGCTTGAACATCTGTTTCAGCAGTACCAACCACTCAATGAACATGTCATGCAAAGAGGGGATGATACTGTGAAAGGCATGACCATTGAGCTGGACCAATGGGACCTAGTTAAATGCCTGACGGAGATGCTACTTCCTTTCGAGCTAGTCACGCGTGAAGTCAGCAAGGAGGACTGTACTATGGGCCAATCTATCCCATTGTTGCACATGCTACAGGAACAGCTGAAGGGGGTGTCTGCAATGTACGCAGGTGTGGAGGAAAAAAAAGAAGCATATGATTTGGTGGGGAGCTTACCCTTCACTTATCTGAAAATACTAGGCTGCAAAGAGGCATTGTGTCATCCAACCATTACATTTCTGCCACAATTCTGAATCAATGGTAGAAAGCAGTACTGAACACTAACATATTGATTCCTTTTTCAGAAGTGGATGTTGCCAAGTACAAAACTTGGATAGCTAGGGAAGCCAGTCACTTAGAAAAAGAATGGCTGGGAGTTAGAGGCCCACTACTCCAGCCCACAACAAGTACTGCAGGGCAGCCGGCATCAAGTTCAACTTCAGAGCCTGAGGGAAGTGCAGTTGGCTCACAGCAGTCAAAACCAGCAACAACACCAAGAACAACATCAACAACAGCAATACCAATATGATCAGCCCTAGTAAAATTGGCACAGGAATGGTATCTACAGCACGGGCTTGTTAGGTCCAGTGCTGAGGCAAAGGCAAAAGAGGCAGAGCAAAGCAAAGCACCCCTGAGCATTGAGTGGATGGTCCAGGCCTATCTGGATGACCCAACAGAGGTCTACATTGATCAAAATCCATTGTTGTATTGGTTTGGGAAAAGGGGCCAATGGCCAGTGCTCAGCAGGCTGATGATAAACTATCTGTCACAAGTGTCTCTTCTGAGCGTATTTTCAATGCTGCTGGTGCCGTTGTGAAAAGGACAGTCTCTCACACCAAAACGTGGAGAAGTTAACCAGGATCAAAATGAATCAGCACTTTATACCACCCGATTACACCATATCTTAAGTAGCACAGCAGGAAGATGATGACAGCGACATAGGTCATGGAAGTAATGTGTTAGATGACCTACTTCTGGGTGAACTACCAGAGTTTGAGGACAAGCTTTACTTCCCTAACAACTAGGCTTACAGTTTCAACTTGTTACTTTTTCTATCTTATTTACTTTTTTTCATTTGTGTGTGTCTCTGTCTTTCTGGTTCGACTCACAACAAATCCATCCCCACCGTCTTACTCTTTTATTGCCGGATTGGAGTTGCACCTGTGTATTGTCATTAAAGAAGTAAGTCCACTCCTCCAAGTCCTGTTCCTGTCCTCTCCTCCTGACTAGCCCTAAATCAATTTCCCTCAAGCCAGACATTAGATGGAGAAAAGTGCAAGAAATGTGTGCCTGCCATGTCGAGTTCCTCCAAAGAACGTGACTGATTGACTATTGCTATCCTTCTTTCCGAACCGAGAGTGACTGCCCCTTAAGAACAGGTAATGATGATGGCATGCATTGGATGCTGACTGAGTGATTGGTGTTTGTGTTATTGTTGTTGTGCATGAAGTGTACTAGTATTTAATCTATTCTACCCACAACAAACTCAAGTGACTCAAGTAAAAGTTTCCCTTCTTGTTGTTTAATAACAAAATTGCAATTTTACTGCAGGCCGATCCATTTCATATTTGAATATAGAATCTGGACTCACTGGGTACACAACAGATTTGGACACCATGATGACCAAATACTATACTCGTCGCAGTCAGTCAGTAAGATCGGAGATGATTGATGGAATAACTTGGGGCGTTTCATGAAGTGGCCTAAAAGGCAAACAAGTCAACAACAACCACAGCAGACCTACATGTCTGTGTAGTGGTCGAGGCGAGTGTAGTGGTATGACTGACAGTGGTGCATTCATTTAGTTTCTTAAATGCTATGTTGCTGTATATGTGTGCTCTGTCTGACTCAAAATCTAAGCTAAGTGGAGGTTGGGTGGGTGCTGCGGGCCTGCTCTATCCTGCTGTTGTTGAAGGTTAATGCTAGAAACAGAGTAGACGTGAGTTAGCCATGCCGCCTCTGAAAGTGATCTTGTTGCACTGCTCTGTAATTTATGCATTTTAACTTTACTTTTCTCCTTGATTTTTCAATATCCCTTTTGTTTTTCCATCTACACTTACAGACTGGCCTTTACCCTGTGCTATACTGGCAAAAAACAACTGACACTTACCTTACCAATCTGCATCTGCCAGGCAGGCAGTGGCACCCAAGATTGACGGATGGAGCAAGAGTAATGCTGAGATGCAACTGCCAATTTGACCATAACATAGTAACTTATAGTATTGTCTTCTTTTATTTCATTTGAGTAATTGTTTCTCTTCAATCATTTTATGACTGTGTGTGTTGTTGTTTATTATGTTTGCTTATACATTTGACCCATACAGCTACTTTTGTAATTTTCTTTGTTAGATCTAAAAGGAAGACCAGTGCAACAGAACATACAATGTATGAAATGTGGGTCTCTCTTGGGGCAGACTGGCAAGACAATTGCATAGTAATAATCATTAAAAATATACTGCTGCCCTGACCTGTACTACTAGTCTAGTACAACTCATCATTAACCATCAAGTCATCAACATGGATGCATTTCCTTTTTCTCCCATAACAGAGTTATGATGGTCATCTGCCAAGATTGTGTGTTGTCCTTGTGTAGTGTTTGTCTTTGTCAAAGCTTTCCCCAAATACTCCTTCCCAACCATTCATCAAACCGTAACCCTCTTCCCCCAGGCTGTTTGATTTATATTGAGGTGTGACTAAAAACATTTATTTACACCAATAATTTATCACACACTTGCTCGGGGGGAAATGGTGAAAGCAACACTAACTCTGGGCAGGTTGAGGACCTTCTTTTGCTTGCCCACCCATGCTCAGTATTTGCAAGTCAATTTATTTTTCCAAAGGAACATTATCCATCATAATTAATTGCTGGCATCAATTCATCATCCTTACAGCACTAAGGTTTACGCTTGTCCACTTCAAAGGTCAAGTCAACTACAGTTTGTAACTTGTACTAGGTGATCCTTGCCACCATTATGTTTTATTTTACTTTAGCATTGCTTATCATCATGGTTTCTTGTTTGGCAGTGTTCTTGTGTACTCTACTTCATTCTACTACTCCTTCCCAAGTCTCCCTCAGGCGACTGACTGTCTCATTTTCTTTTTTTGCACATACTACTGCCAGTGTCTTCTTCTACTACCACCACCATGGAATCTTGGGAACCTAAACCATCATCACCATGCAGCCATCGCTTTCCCTAAGTTTAAATAAACATCAATCCCAAGTAAGAGAAGAAGTTTGGGGTGGCACAATTAATATTAAGGAAATTAATTCACTAATTCACACACCCACACCCTTCCACTCCGAGTCCAGTTGCAGACTGCATAGACTAGGAGGAGAGACTGACAGTACTAGTAGGGCAAGTCTCTCACAAGTGAGGGTACCAAATCTATCTGTTTGTACGTTACCCTATCAGCAGATTATTTAAATAAAAAACTGTATGCGGCCCTGCAGCAGAAAAGGAAACTGTGTGAAGTTAAAGAATAACTCCCCACAAAACATTTACATTGTATGTAAACTTTAAGTATAAATAATTTATTCCCCTGATAAAATAAACTAATGAAAAAATCCCACAACACCTGACCTACCCCTCTCCCTAACCCCAACCAATGTCCAAAGATAAAGAAATGTTGAGTCTATTGTCCATAATACATTTTAAATATAAACTCTAACTTTTCCTCCGTGCCTAATTCCCACTCACCAAAAAAAAAAGATTAAAAAAGGGGACTCCGCGACTGAGTTCTAGCGATGGACTCGCTTGTTACCCTCCAGGACCTTTATCCGCTCTGCCAGGCGTGCCACCCAGAGGAGCATGCAGTGATTGAATGCTTTACAATTGCATCCACGGGGGGGAGCAGTGTTGAATGAAGCGCGGCGGGCGGCTGCCTGATGGCAGCACCGTACCACTGGAGGTGGCCTGGCTGGGGACCCGTGCATTGGAGGAGGTGCAGCTGCTGCTGCCTCCTCCTCCGCCAGTTACACCAGTCTCCGATAGTCTTTGCAGACTGCCTCCAGCTTCCGGCGCTGGGCCAAACAAGTGCGCGAAGTCGGAGAAGTTTATGAGATACGGTCGCATTGGTTCTTGCGGTGTTCTCGTGACTTTTCTTTCCAGATTTTCGTGAATACTGCTGTAGTATACCTTTTCCCTGAAGACTTTCTGGGACAGCGGTAAGTCAATTTTTGTTGCCAGTAGATCTAGGAGAAACGCTGAAGGAACTAATTCAGAGAAGTTGTTTTAGTCAGCATAGAACTGTTGTTTTCTATGGACAATTGCTTAGAATTATTTACGCATTTCAGTGAAGGTTTAGCAGGCGCAAGAGACAATTAGCTTTCAGTTTGTTTAGCGCTACCTGCACAAAGACATTATTTTGAAGCAGCGGTATGAAGTAATATTGCAGAACTATTCTGACAAATGAGAGACTTTTCTACAATCTGTTACCTATGGAGAGCAGGCTAAGAACATAAATGAACAACAAGTAGATGTAAATATATATATGTATATATATATGTATATATATGTATATATATGTATATATGTATATATATGTGTGTATATATATGTACGTTGGGCAAAGCTGGACTTCTGGACTTACCCCCGCCATTTGGACTTCCGGTACCTTGGGGGCTGATGCGTTCAGGGGGCGCAAGGAGGCAACTTATTTACCTGCAAACATTGGGACATATTGGGGAGTGGCAGCTTGGAATCCACGAAGCCGCACTTACATCCATCTGCTCCCGCTGCAGTCACCGCGCCACTACACGGCATGCTGGGTCCTGTAGTCCACAAGGCAGGCCTCCAGTCGTCAGGTGAGCTGCGGGGTGGAGTCAGATGTCACCCTATCGGTGTGCGGCTGGACATTACATCACTGCGGCTCCCACCCCCATCCCCGTACATTTTCTCTAGGCGCTGAAGAAGGCAACACCCTTGCCGAAATGCATCCGCCATTCTAGAGAATTGCTTTTAAATAAAGCTGTTTCCTGAACTCCCCCTTGGGCCTCTGCTCTCTTCTTGTTGTTGGGAGGTTCTCGCCTATGTTATGCGCGCATGCCAGGATCGCGCTACAGGGGTCCCCGCATCGTCAAGTTGGCCTGGGTTCTGCTGGCTGCTGCTTCGGTGGAATTGAGCATATCAGGTTACTGATACCTACCCGGGTCCGCCTCCAGTTATCGGGAAGAAAAGTCAGCGGTGTTGCAGCCACAGTGCTGTACGTTGGGCAAAGCTGGACTTCTGGACTTACCCCCGCCATTTGGACTTCCGGTACCTTGGGGGCTGATGCGGTTCAGGGGGCGCAAGGAGGCAACTTATTTACCTGCAAACATTGGGACACATTGGGGAGTGGCAGCTTGGAATCCACGAAGCCGCACTTACATCCATCTGCTCCCGCTGCAGTCACCGCGCCACTACACGGCATGCTGGGTCCTGTAGTCCACAAGGCAGGCCTCCAGTCGTCAGGTGAGCTGCGGGGTGGAGTCAGATGTCACCCTATCGGTGTGCGGCTGGACATTACATCACTACGGCTCCCACCCCCATCCCCGTACATTTTCTCTAGGCGCTGAAGAAGGCAACACCCTTGCCGAAATGCATCCGCCATTCTAGAGAATTGCTTTTAAATAAAGCTGTTTCCTGAACTCCCCCTTGGGCCTCTGCTCTCTTCTTGTTGTTGGGAGGTTCTCGCATATATATATATATATATATATATATATATATATATATATATATATATATATATATATATATATATATATATATTACCTACTGGCGGTCGCCAGTAGGTATATATAGTTAGGATTTTTTCTCTATGGGATTTTTGAAAATTCTATGTCTAATAACTTTGGCGTTTGTGGACGGAATTGGCTGAAATTTTCAGGAAAATTGAACATTTTGTTTCTGAGCAGCCCCTGAAAATTTGGGGGGGGTTCGTCAAGGGGGGGGCCGAGAAAAAAGGGGGGTCCCAAAACGCGTTTTCCCCATGTTAATTTCCATAGGGCGGTTGGACTCACTTTTAGCTCGAACGGCTGAATGGATTTGCACGAAACTTGGCAAAATTGTAGGGACTGGTAGCCCGATGTGCCTTTGCTAGGTCTCAATATATGTGCTCCAGTGGATTTTGAGAAATTAACGTTCAAAAAAAGATATATATCTGTGACAGCGCTCCGGGCAGCGCTCCGCTTCGCGTACTTTTCGCGTTACGGAGCTTTGCGAAGCGAAGCTGATTGGCTCTCCGGTGTCTGTAAACATTCCAAACAGTCCGTAGCGGCCGCCATCTTGTCTCTCGGTAGGATCGAGAGACAAGAGGAGGCCAAAGCGAAGGGGCAAATGACCATAAGGGGGCATAGTAGATCCTCCCTGACCCCCTAGGTTTGATGTGGAGGTTTTAAAAGGGCCCCGCGGGGCAAAAAAAAAAAAAAAAAAAAAATCGAACGGGTGAATGGATTTGCATGAAACTTGGCAAAATTGTAGGGACCGGTAGCCCGATGTGCCTTTGCTGGGTCTCAATATATGTGCTGCAGTGGATTTTGAGAAATTAACGTTTAAAAAAAGATATATATCTGTGACAGCGTCCCGGGTAGCGCTCCGTTTCGCGTACTTTTCGCGTTACGGAGCTTTGCGAAGCGAAGCTGATTGGCTCTCCGGTGTCTGTAAACATTCCAAACAGTACGGAGCGGCCGCCATCTTGTCTCTCGGTAGGATCGAGAGACAAGAGGAGGCCAAAGCGAAGGGGCAAATGACCATAAGGGGGCATAGTAGATCCTCCCTGACCCCATAGGTTTGATGTGGAGGCTTTAAAAGGGCTCCGCGGGGCAAAATAAAATAAAAAAAAATCGTTTTTTTTGGTGGGGTGCGCCCGGTTAGCGTAACGGGAAGCGGACTGGGGAGCGTACTACAAGGAAACAAGAATTATTGACTTTTAACTTATTGTATGTTTATAGACTTTTTTAAACTTTTTTTTCTGCTGAGTGACGTCTCGGCCTATCTCCACGGGATGCAGTCCCTACCATTTCGGCGTTTAAGCCCAGGGGGACCGGTAGTGTGGGAGAGATAACGTCTGTTAACGTTCGATTCGAAGGAAATCAGGAAGTGTTGAAAAACATTGTCTGCGCCATCTTGCCTTTTTTCAAATGCCACACTTTTGTCGTGCACGGCAGCCATTTTAGATGCCTTGACCAGACCCACTCTCTGCACGCTGTCGATCCTTAGCATGGCTCCCCACCCTCGCAAGCATCTCCCCCAGGCACTGGTCACCCCCGCTCTCTGTCTTATGCATGGGCAATAAACCTCCCCCCATCTGCGCTGCTCTTCCCTGAGAATCACACTCTGTGCCCGCCCGACACCTCCCTTTTGCCCTATTCACTACCGCACCCTCTGACACTCCTCTTCCTCTGTGTCCGATTGTCCAGGCCGGTACCAGGCTATCAGGTAGGCCTGCAGATGTACTTTATGGCCCCAGCTGTAAAGAATCACCCCTCTTCAAAGGAGTTACAGTAGATCAAGGCCCCCACCCGATGAGATCCGTCACACCACACGCGTTCCTACTATCTGAAAAACATCCTGTATTGTGATTGGGGAGGGGACCGAGCCTGAAGCGGAAGATTCCAGGGATGCCTCTTTGTACATCAAAGTTTTTACAATTATGTGTCACATTAAAAATATATAGCACTCCAACAAAGTAGTAGGATTATAAAACTTTAATAACTTATAAATATAAACAACGCAACAAAAACAGTAAAAACATTTAAACATTTTTAGGAAAAAAGAAGGAACAATGGTCAGTAGCGGTCGGTTGTGCGAATAGTCCCAAGGCAGCACAACGTCCTGAGTTCTGGACGGCACCCAGGTGATGTTGCCTGGGTGCCGCACTGGTTTTGGGTATCCTACAATGCTGCTCCGAATAACGGCGTGGGGCGTCCCGGGGGGTGGCTCGTCAGTAGCGGTCTGTTGTGCGAATAGTCCCAAGGCAGCAGAACGCGCTCAGATGTGGATGGCACCCAGGTGATGTCAAGTAAGTTGCCGCACTGGTTTTGGTATCCCACAATGCTGCTCCGAATAACGGCGTGGGGCGCCCCGGGGGGGGGGGTGAGGCGACGTGAACGGGCCTCCCCAGGTGGAGGCTCGTCTGCTGTAGTGGGGCGCCCCTTTACCGTTTCAGTTGCCATTCCGCCCGCTTTTGGTACACTGTGTCAAAATCCGCCATTCAGCTGAGTTGCGCCCACTCTTGCGGTGCAGCGATAGGCGGCTGCCACAGGACTCACTTAATGGCGGGCGGTTCTTTCCTTTTTGGGCCTGGTCCACTGAAATGGCCCTGGGACACCTTGGAAATCGGACGCTTGTCTGCTAGGTCTTGGACCCCATTCTCGAAAGCGTCCCCTCAGCCTTGAGGATTCTACAAAAGTCTTGGGGGCCCCCGACTCCTGCAGGTTTCCGGTGGGGAGCGGCTGCCATGATTGCTCGCGGAATGACCACGACGGAGCCACGAGATGGTGGTGCTCTCATGCTGACGCCAGCTTCAGTCTGAAACATCCAGAAACAAAGTGGGGCTTTCATCGTTTGGGAAAAAAAAAAATGTCATCCAATGAAAAGTGTTATTTTTAGGTCATATGATCAAGCCTTCCGTCATTAGGAAACCAAAAGTAAAATGAACCAATGAAAAGTTTTATAAACAAGTCACATGACCTGTTATGCGGCATAGGGTATAAAAAGCGTAGAAAATCCGTTGGCACGTGAGGCGGCGTCAGTAGCGGACCGATGTGCGAATAGGCCGAAGGCAGCACAACGCGCCAAGATCCGGATGGCACCGAGGTGGTGTCTAGCAAGTTGCCGCACTGGTGTGGCCATCCTACAATGCTGAAAGTCGGCGTGGGGCGCCCCGTTGGCCTGTGAGTTCGCGTCAGTAGCGGACCGATGTGCGAATAGGCCGAAGGCAGCACAACGCGCCAAGATCCGGATGGCACCGAGGTGGTGTCTAGCAAGTTGCCGCACTGGTGTGGCCATCCTACAATGCTGAAAGTCGGCGTGGGGCGCCCCGTTGGCCTGTGAGATGGCGTCAGTAGCGGACCGATGTGCGAATAGGCCGAAGGCAGCACAACGCGCCAAGATCCGGATGGCACCGAGGTGGTGTCTAGCAAGTTGCCGCACTGGTGTGGCCATCCTACAATGCTGAAAGTCGGCGTGGGGCGCCCCGTTGGCCTGTGAGATGGTGTCAGTAGCGGACCGATGTGCGAATAGGGCCAAAGGCAGCGCAACGCGCCAAGATCCGGATGGCACCGAGGTGGTGTCTAGCAAGTTGCCGCACTGGTGTGGCCATCCTACAATGCTGAAAGTCGGCGTGGGGCGCCCCGTTGGCCTGTGAGATGGCGTCAGTAGCGGACCGATGTGCGAATAGGGCCAAAGGCAGCGCAACGCGCCAAGATCCGGATGGCAACGAGGTGGTGTCTAGCAAGTTGCCGCACTGGTGTGGCCATCCTACAATGCTGCGCCAAAAGTCGGCGTGGGGCGCTCCGTTGGCCTGTGAGTTCGCGTCAGTCAGTGGGGGTTGTTTGAGGATCTGACTGCATTGGAAAGCAATGTGATGCTGTGCGTCGCCCCCAAGATGAAGGTTCCTCGGCTGCAGTGGGGCGCCCCTTGGTGTTTCACTCGCTATGCAGCTGAGTTGCGTGCGCACTTGCGGCGAATAGGCCGAAGGCAGCACAACAATGTTTTCTGAATAGAAGACACCACAAGGCGCTGAGATTCGGTTGGCACCGAGGTGGTGTCTAGCAAATTGCCGCACTGGTGTGGCCATCCTACAATCCTGCTCCGAATAACGGCGTGGGGTGCCCGAAGGGGGGGGGGGGAGGCGGCGTGAATGGGCCTTCCCAGGTGGAGGCTCGTCTGCTGTCGTGGGGCGCCCCTTTACCGTTTCAGTTGCCATTCAGCTGAGTTTCGGCCGCTCTTGATGCTACAGCGACAGGCGGCTGCAACAGGACTCTCAAAATGGCGGCCTGTTCTTTGGATTTGGGCCTGGTCCACTAAAATGGCCCTGGGACACCTTAGAACTCGGACGCTCGAATTTTTTTTCCTTTCCTCTACATGCAAAAAAGGTAAATGCCCGGTACGTTACCTGCCTCATCTGCCACGATGTACTCTCCAGAGGAACCGAAAAAAAATATAGTTATGGTAACTATACCATGCATCGTCATATGGAGAGGTGGCACCGATTAATTATAGTGCTGCACAAAAGAGAGATTTGGAGGAGAACCCCCGACCTGCCAGTACATTCACCAAAGAAGTGGCACTGACAGCATCAGAGGCAAGGGAAACGGTCCCAAATATTTAGAAGAACTTTGGAAAGATTAAAATGACATGTTTAGATTGTGGCAAATTAATTTCATGTGGACAGATGAGTATTACTCTAATAAATACAGCATATGAACATCATCATAGTCGATGGTTGGTAGAGACATTTTGACTATATCTTGGACCTGCCCGTCCTCGCCCAAAATGGCGCCGGAATAAATGGGACTCGTAACTCCTTGTTGTGTACTGGTTGCTGAACCTTGAAATCACGAGATACGTATGCAGTTTTGAAGCACATGGCGGGCGGGGACGAGAATTGATTGAATATTTCGACATCCCTATTGATATTAAGTTCTGATGTGTTATTGATTACTGTACTATTGAAAGTTCGAATTAACGTCACCCATGGTACTTGCCCGCAAATGTATATCTAGATAATTTTATTGTAACTGGCTCTGTCGTATTTTAATTATAAAATGTACGTCCACCGATTCCGCAACTGTTAGACACCTTAGTTCTTGCAACCTAATGGCCCGCCCGTTACGTTCCTCTACAGTGTAAATGTCTACTCATCATATATGATTACAGTTTGCTCCATGGCCGGCCCACGTGGTTATAGGCCCATATTTGTATACTGACATTTTCACAATAAAGGTTTTTAAAAGAAAACATGGTAGTAGTATTTACATTGGTAAAGTTTTTAATAATAGTCACTGTTTTAGAATCAGTAAAAGGCAAGTGAAATAAAGCAGTCCAATTACATGAAGGGTAAAAGGTATAATACGCAGGAACGCAGGGGCATATTATCAACAAATAGCGATATTTATCGCTAAGTAGGGTTAGAGACAATTTTTTTATCGCTCAGTATCGCTAAGCATCGCCTATTTTTATCTCTTAGGAACCTTGCTATTATCAAGGTTTATCTCCTAAGCGATAAAAATCGGCCGAAATGCATGAATATCGCTGAAAAGTCAGCGATATTCATGTATTATCGAGCTAATGCTCTTAGCCATGTTATCCACCTCCCATTGGATAACATGGCTAAGAACTGCTCTGGGGCAGGTGTTAGCTTTTGGAGATATTCGCGCTTAGCGCGAATATCTCCAAAAGTTGGTAATAGGAGATAGCGATGTTAGCGACTGTTTCCAGTCGCTAACATCTTGGCACGCCCACTTTGCATGTCATTAGTGATAAATATCACTGACATGCAAAGTGGGGCCCAAGATGGTCGCTATCTCCTACTAGCTGTCGCTAACTGGTGTTAGCGACAGCTTGGTAATAGGGAGATAATTTTATCTCCGCTTTCTTGGCTTTTAAAGCCAAAAAAGCGGAGATAAACCCCCTTGATAATATGCCCCGCAGTAAAGATAAATGGTCAAGGGCTGTTGTGTTTCTACTTCTGCAACATAAAGTGATCGATAAGAATCTGATATTCAGGCGTATCGGCGACTAAGACAGCAGGCCGAGCCTCTTTTGCTCAACGGCTCCGTCATGGGACGAAGAAACGCCCTTTTTCTCGAAAAAGGAATATATTTTACTTGCAGGACAGTTGTAAATTTTCCGGGAAAGTACATTAGCCTGGAACATTATAACATATGTTTAAGAAAAAATAATGTTCGAAAGTAATAAAAAGCGTAATATTTAGGTCATATGACCAAGCCTTTCATCATTAGAATAAGAAAAGTAAAATGAACCAATGAAAAGTTTTATTAACAAGTCACATGACCTGTTATGCTTACGTTACGCGCTGCGCGCCGCGCCCCAGATCGCTTCCGGGAAGCTGCGCTTCGCGCACCGGAGCACTTCCGGATGCGCTAACGCGGCGCGTCATATGACGCATTACGCGACAACGCAGGTCCAGAATATAGTCAAAATGTCTCCACCAACCAGCGGTCGGAACACAACCCCTTTCAGCAGGCTAAATAGTTCTGTTAAATGACAACAGAAGGGACGGGCAACAAGAACCATCAGTCAAAGAGGGGAGGGCAAGTTCTTCTCTACCGGGTCACGTTGGGGCGCTACCGGAACTGATCGAATTGGTAGTCTACAGTGTTTCTGGATGTTTCAGACTGAAGCTGGCATTAGCATGAGAGCACCACCATTTCGTAGCTCCGTCGTGGCCATTCCACGAGCAATCATGCTAGCCGCTTCCCACCAGAAGCCTGCGGGAGTCGGGAGCCCCCAAGACTTTTGTAGAATCTTCAAGGCTGAGGGGACGCTTTCGAGAATGGGGTCCAAGACCTAGCAGACAAGCGTCCGAGTTCCAAGGTGTTGCAGGCCCATTTTAGTGGACCACGCCCAAATCTGAAGAGCCGGCCGCCATTTTGAGAGTCCTGTGGCAGCCGCCTATCGCTGCACCGCAAGAGCGGGAGCAACTCAAGTACATGGTGAGCGAGACGCTGTAGTCAAAAGAGCAGGCGGTAAACAGCTGAATAGCGGAAGAGGCACAGTGTAGCAAAAGCGGGCGGAATGGCAACTGAAACGGTAAAGGGGCGCCCCACTACAGCGTGTCTTTAGGTGAAACGGATTGTGGGACAAGGTCAAGAATGGAAGACTCACCAAAAGGCAAAAAGTTCCGCTTGACCCCGGGAGCCGGCCACCTATGTCGGGGGCGATCTCAGGCCACACCAGGGCAACACGACTTGCGGAGGGGGCCGGAGCCAAGCGCCCCCTCCGAGTCCGCGCCATGACACCGTCCCTCGGGGGCCTCCGTCAAGCGGTTCAGGGTGGCACCGCATCACATTGTTTTCAAATGCAGTCACGTCCTCAAACAGCCCCCACTTACATTGAGAATAGTGAAGCTGTAGCAAGTGCAAATAGGCTTCGGACAGTGTTACAAGCACTCCTCAAAACTTTGAATTATCAGAGTGCATGAGTTTCATGCTCGATCGATTGAGCTAGCCGGATCGGGCAACAAAAAGTATAAAATAGTTATGTAAATAGTTATTTAATAAAATGTTTTACCCTGTTACTTTGCTGGTGTGTTGTATATATTTGTAATATTTGCATAGAGTTTATCGTTATTTTGGGCGGGGTGGGTGGCGGAGCCGAGCTGTCTTGCAGCCATCATGGTGTGGAGCTCAGTTCATCTCACTAGTTTTGTATTTCTCATGAGGGGTTGTTCCTAATGTTTCTATTTTAGCGAGGTCAAAAAGAGATCCCATTAGTGGCCTACTGATTTTGCTCGATTCCTTTTGTTTTTTTACACGATTTTTCACTATCTGCAAAGACTAAACAGAGTATTGCGACTCTGTGCTTGTTTGTAAATAGAGAATGAACCAAAGAGAACCAATTCTAAAACAGTAAATGCTTGGATAACAATCAATCAAATGGAGAGAGAAGCAGGCACGACGGATTACAACGGGGGCAAAGGCCTGCGTTAACTACCCTTCACTATCTGCAAAGAGAGAGTACTCCTAATAGAAATGAGGGGGAGGGGGGGGCAGCATTCAAAGCAGATCAGTGTGCATAAACACGAAAATGTTTTTACTTACCACGTACTTGACATTCGACAGCTTATGATATTTGCTATTAAAAAACCATTGAAATTCACTGAAAAAACCATAGGTTAGAGACCATATATAGTTAGGAATTAGCATTTAAAAAACCTTGAAAATTCACTGAAAAAACCATAGGTTATAGACCATATATAGTTAGGGATTAGCATTTAAAAAACCTTATTTTACTCACACAAAACCATTGAAATTCCATATATAGTTAGTTGCACTAACTATATATCGCGCACCCGCAATCCACTGCTGATGATGTCACATATTACATCATTCATGACATGGTCAGTGACATCACTGATGACATCACTGATGACATCTCAAATGACATCACTGATGACATCACTGATGACATCTCAAATGACATCACTGATAACATCTCAAATGACATCACTGATGACATCTCAAATGGCATCACTGATGACATCACTGATGACATCTCATTTGAAATCAATGACCACATCACTGATGATATCATTCATGTGACAATACAATGCATCTCCTCACACTTTAATATAACCTCTGTTACACCCAGTGTTAAATACAGAGTATAATTTTTGAAACCATTGACACACCAATACTAGTTACTACATACGCACTCAGTGATTCCTATGTTTACACACACATTCACTCATTTACCCATACAATCATTCATACATACAATCACTCATCTTTACAACACTATCATATGCACTCATACACCTATACAGACTCTCACACTCTGTCACTCATCCATGGAGTTACTCACACACCTAGTCAGTCCTGTAAATAATCAATCACACTTCCATTTTCTAATCTATACAGTTAAACATAGAGCACCTTACATTTTGAAACATATACTAACACAAACTTACTCTCTTATACAATCATTGATACAAGTACACATTGATCTGCACAGAGTCACACACCTCCCAGCCAGCCACACACACACTCAGTCTCCCATACAAATACTTGGGCAATCAATCAATAACCCATATAGTTACTCATATAGCTACTGACCAACACATGCAGCAGTTTACAGAACAACAGACATAATGATGCACAAATTAAGACAGTTTAGTCACTAACCCATGCACTCAGTGAGACACATTTAATCACTCACTCATACAGTCAGTCACACACCTACTAAATCCTTCATCCAGACACTTCTACATCTACTCATTCTTCAATATGTAAAACATATTTAAACTTTACAGAAACACACAGTCACTGGATGATGTCATCAGTGATGTCATTTGAGATGTCATCAGTGATGTCATCAGTGATGTCACTGACCATGTCATGAATGATGTAATATGTGACATCATCAGCAGTGGATTGCGGGTGCGCGATATATAGTTAGTGCAACTAACTATATATGGAATTTCAATGGTTTTGTGTGAGTAAAATAAGGTTTTTTAAATGCTAATCCCTAACTATATATGGTCTATAACCTATGGTTTTTTCAGTGAATTTTCAAGGTTTTTTAAATGCTAATTCCTAACTATCTATGGTCTCTAACCTATGGTTTTTTCAGTGAATATTATATATATATATATATATATATATATATATATATATATATATATATATATGGATACTTACCAACAATTCCAAGCTTTGCAGATAGAAAAATCTTCTAGGAGCTTGCCATTGACGTTCTTCACCATTATATGTTCTAAGGAAAGAAAAGACAAACACTCTTAAGTCAACTGCCAGGTAATAAGGGTACAAAAGGGGGTGGTGATGGACAGAGCATCTGAACCAATCAAACACTCACACCCAGTCAACAGATCTGGGTTGAATCCATCACCATTCTTTTAGGTAATAAGGGTAAACATAATAAAAGAAGGGTGCATAAGGAAAGGCATAGAGGTGAAATAAACTGTTTAACTTCTGTATTGTGTTGTTCTACAAGTCAGGTGATACATCTGAAGGGTAAAGCAAGATTGACCATCATTCACAAGAGAACAGATAGCCACACTGCTAGGACAGGTAATCACAGTTTAGATCTGAGAATTGTTGCAAGAGAATTTCACAGAAATTGCTAAGGTTGTTCTTTTGCAGGAAGTACTCATCAGCACAGTAGCAGTACCGTCCAGCAAGAAGAAAATGTGGTGTGTCTCTTTCTTTCCCAATCCCCTTTCCCCCTTTTTGTTACCAGAGTTTACTATAACCTTGGGTAATGGAGTTTGGGAATTGAGGAACGGTCATAGGCTCCTGCAGAAGCTAGAGATTCTGGGACAGGTACTTGACACCTGCCATGGGATGCAGGGATGAACTGCACCTCCCATTTTACAATGGGAGCATGCATTCCAGCCAGTTTACAGCCAGAATGCATGTTCCCATTGTAAAATATAAGAGAATGCAACCAAACAGTGTTCGGTCCCATCCTAATGGGCTGGTTTGGACCACCAATGGGGTGTTGGAGGGTGCCATGACCAAGACAATGTCAGGTGGAGGCAACTCCACCCAACATCGTAATCAGCCCCAAGGGGCTGATAGAAAAAGAAGGCATGTTTGCCCTGTTTCAAGCAGATTCAGATACAGTTCTCTTTCTCCTTTGAGGATTTGCATCTCTTGCTCCCAAGGGAAGCAAATTGTCAGCCTCCATCTCAGGCAGGTCCAAATCCAGTTCCAGATCTCCTTCTTTGAAGAGGAGTAAATCATCATGTAAGGAAGGGGAGAATGGCAGAATTAAAAGGATTATTCTAGAGACTTTTGCAGAAATTAACCTCAGGAAAACCGTGGATGAAATGTGTCGAAGAGAGCTAATGATTGGACAGATTCAGGGGCTTCTGGAACAGGAACTATTTAAGGAGAGGTTTCACTTCCGGGGAAAGCACATGAGAAAAGATTTTCTTCCTGTTGTTTTGTCATATATGAGAGGGGATATGAGATTTCTGGCCCGAGAGGAGCCTGGTACTTGCTCATAGACTATTCTTCACCAGATTGTGCACTCTCCACTGCTTGCGCTTCCCATTCATCCTCATGTGATGGATGTTTTTTTTGGGGAATGGAAGGATTCAAATAAAATTATTGTTCACAAACATGATATTGATATGAGCTCTAAATTTCCAGACTCCATGCCTGTGGATTAATTTTAAGAAGTCATGTAGGGAGAACCTTGATGGTTTTGTAGGCTGTCCTTAAGGATGCAACTGGCTAAAAAGTGGACTCAGCTCTTTAAAAAGTGTATTCATGCCTTCAATGGCATGAAGAAAGGTATCTATGGTCATACACTTCTCGATCCCTCATTGTAGAATTTAAGGATTTGTTTAAAGCAGTAGAATAGGAGATAGAATGCTCTGCAGTGTTGGAGACAATAGAGAGGCAAATTGAGTCAAGTTTGGATAAACGTTTTCGTAGGCACAAAACACATTCAAACCAGTTCCAGTCTTGATTACATAAATCATTGTGTGTGAATGCTCCCTTATATTCAAACTATCATCAAAACTGATGCTAGGTCATTATGTTGAAACCACCCAAAAAGTGCATAACACATTCAATGGGCCACAGAAATCAAACTAAAATAATGTTAATAAATCAGTGAAATAATCACAGCGTAACTATAATTTGCATTTGGTGGATATAAGCTGTTGCATATTCATCATTCCTATTGATATACCAGATAAATATGTTGCGAATATAGCAGCATAAACAATGGTATCTGTGCATATAACCATTACCTGAGGGCTAGAAGAATTAACTTCCTGGAACACACCCAAATGTTGACAAATATGATGCTCATCTGCTTGAATGAAAATATTTTTTGGGAAGAATCAATACTTTAGACAAATACAGAGCAGTGAAATAAGCACCTGCTTCACGCCTAGCTACGCAAATTTGGTAATTGGCTGGTGGAAGGAGCTGTGGTCTTCTAAGATGGAGCCTTTTAGACCTGATATAATTGATGTGTTCTTCCCTGAAATGTTTAGCCTTCAGCCCTCCTGTTATTTTAATTTCATTTTTGTTGGCATTAGGACTCTGTTCACTTTACCACTCCTCACCATTGTGCTCGCTCCTTAAAACATGGTAACATTGGCATAGCCAGATTGGCATATTTAATTTACTTAAAAGTCCATAGTATATGGTACTACATGTACCTAGGGCCTGTAAATAAAATACTATTAGTGGGCTTGTAGCATTCATTGTGCCACCCACTTACGAAGTAGTTCATGTCTCCAACCTGCCATTGCAGCCTCTAGAGCAGTTTTAAAACTGCCGCAGTATTGACTAAGGCCTATCAGATTCCTCAACTACAATGTTTTGCAAAAATCATAACAAAACAAAACAAGCATTGATAAAGCTAAAAGGCTAGCATCCAATGCCTGGGCTAAAGCCTTTGAAAATGAGTGTATGTATGCTGCAGAAAAGTCTGATACATTTTCGATACTGGAAGCAGGTTGTAAAGTTTTTGGGGGGATTGGTTTGTTTAAAATATTTATTTTTATTTTACATCATCAACATATCAAGCAATTTTTATACATAATTAGGAGACAGCATACATATCAGGCATCCAAACTAGTACACAGAATTTCTAATACACAGCGTAATATGTACAACACTTCGGGGGGCGTAAGGCATTTGTCTTCTTCTAGTGGTGTCGGCGGGGTGCATATGTCTCACCTGTAAGAGCTCCATGAACCCCAGACCCTGTTCCATTTCCCGGGACATCCCTGGGCTATATAGACCGACATTTCACGGAACATGCACCAGTCCAAGTCCTCCCTCCACTTTCCCATCGTAGGTGCTTGCCGAGCTCCCCAGTTCTGCGCAACATTCCTTTTTGCGATCATTACTGCAAATGTTGCCCATTGCTTAGTGTATGAGGTGAGGTCAGTTGGCTCCCAGATGTTTAAAAGGCATCTTCGCACCTCAGGGCATAATTCGGTCATTAGGACCTCGCTAGTTGAGCGGTGTATAGTAGCCCAATAAGTCTGTACATGTTCACACTCTCATAAAATATGGAAAAAGGATTCCTCCTTCCCACATACACATCTGCACTGCCCACTCTCTTCGCTACCCATGCAAACCAATCTGGGGCCATATAGATATATTCTGTGGAGAATTTTGAGTTGAACCAACCACAGTTGTGCCTGGATTGCCACCTCCCTTGGGGAGGAGGCTGTAACCTGCCAGTCTTCCTCGTCTAGCTCAAGGCCATCCCTCTCCCATTTTCCTTTGAGCAACTGAAGCGGATCCTCCATGTTGTTAATTAGTTTTTTATATATCAGTGAGATAGTCTTTTCTGGAAAGTGGCCGTCAAGTACCCTGTTTTCCAATAGAGAGGACGGTGGGAGGACAGAATATGAAGTAAGGTGTGTTTGGAGGGCGTGGTGGACTTGGAGATATCCATAATGTTCTGTGTCTGCCAGGCTATATTGTTTCTAGATGGAAATGAAGGTGACGATTTCATCCTTGACCCACAGATCTTTGATCAGGGAGATCCCAATCAGATCCCATTTATCAAAGCCCTTAGTTTGCCACAAGTACCCCAATTTTTGGGAGTTTGACAGAGGGGTTGCCAGGGTAAGTAGTCCGTCCCACCCCAGATATTTATTCACTACATGCCTAATATGGACTGCTTGTGCAGTCGGCCTGGTTAAGTGATGTTTACCAGGTTTAGAATAGAGTGCCCTGCCATAATCTCCCCCAGGGAGGATCCATCTGTCCATGGCGTATCCTGGATCGCCCAAATTTCCATAGGTCCCATGGTTAATTGCCGCTAATTGGGCTGACCAAAAATACTTTTTAATGTCTGGGAGGCTGATGCCTCTATCAAACCAATCTAGGGTGAGTTTGGGCAGTGCAATACAAGGTTTCCCATCCCATAGAAGATATCTCTGTAGAATCTCTATTTCCTTAAAATATGAATGCTGAGACTGGGTCCATCATTTTAAAATGGGTAGCTTTACCTAACAGCGAGAGGGATAAAGACTTCCAGCTTTTTATATCCTTTTTCAATCTTTGTACAGGACTCAGGGAGACAACGATGCCCAAGTATAGAAAGCCCTCAGTCGCTATCTGAAGTGGGCAGGGGGCTCCCCCGGCAGGACATAGACAACGATTTTGTCCGATTTATAGTATAGCCGGAATATCTGCTAAACACTGCAAGGATATTGAATAAACATATAAAGGAAGCCCTAGGTGTAGTTAAATACAGCAGAATATCATCAGCATATAAGGATTTCTTATCCTCCCAATCTAGTGAATACCGCATACCATGTACTACTGGATCCTTGCAGATCCATACAGCGAGAGGTTCCAGGGCCAGAGCAAATAGTAATGGGGACAGCGGACATACCTGACATGTGCCCCTTTGCAATTGGAACATTGGTGACGTGCGGTTGTTCACCACCACTTGGGCCATAGGTTTTGAATACAATAGCCGGACCCAACTCACAAAAGCTGGGCCCAAAACCCATTTTACTCAGTACAGTGAACAGGTATGGCCACTCCACCATGTCGAACGCCATGGTGGCATCTAGCGAGACCAGGACCGCCGGCTCTTGGATAGTTGCCACTCTGCACAACACCCCATGCACTCTGCGTAGGTTCAAGTCTGTATTACGGTGCGGCATGAAACCCGGTTAGTCAGGATGCACCAAACTATCTATCACCTTTACCAATCTGATCGGCAATATCTTTGCGAGGATTTTGGGTTCTGCGTTGAGCAAGGATATCGGTCTATATGAGGCACAACTGGTTCTGGGGAGTGTTCCCTTTTCCCTACTGTCCTTAAACATCGAATGCATATATGGGGCTGTTTTGTCCGGCCTAAGTTTGTAGAGTTCGACTGGCAGGCCGTTGGGGCCTGATGCTTTCCCAGAAGGAATCGCACGTATCGCTTGATCTACTTCTTCATTAGTGAAGTCGGACTCCAGCTATTCCCTATTTTTGACTGTCAGTGTGGGGAATAAAATAACTCGGATCAGAGAGCAATGCGCTTCAAGTGAGTACTTTCCTTCCGTACTATATACCGTTTGATAGTATTCAGCAAACCGGACAGCAGTTTCCTGAGTGTGAGTGACCAGACCTACATGAAGTTCAGGCACTAGGCGGCTAGTCCACTCCTTTTTATCCAACCAGGCAATCAGTTTCCCTGCTTTGTCCCTGTAGATTCTGTTTTGTATTTCCCTTCCCTGGACTATAGCTCTATCCATTGCTATGGCTTTGTATTCATCTTGCTTGAACTGCAAGCGGTGCAGCTTCTCGGGGGAGAAAGATGTCTGGGGCTTGTCTCATAATGTATTGTAGGACCATGCTACGCTTGACTTTATCTCCAAGCCCGTTGATGTTCCAGCTAAGGATCCTAATCCCTGTATCCCACTGTGTATCCATCTGAACTCTTATAACAATGCTGCTCCTGCATTGCCTTTCCGTGTGCTGCTTTCGATAAAACATATACTTCAAACAATTGAAAATTCTCAAACTTTAACAACCCATCCCAACCATCCCCTTCCTGCACACTTGCCCTCTGGGCTTCAAACTGCCCATGACACAACTAGCAGAGTGCCTGTCACATGTTAACTAAACGAAGAAAAGCGGGGTGCGTGGTATCTCCTCCCCCTCCCTATCCCTGATATTACTATAGTGAGAGCCCTCGGGTTCTTATCAGTCTAGGACACGAGTGAAGAAGGATTCATCTTGTCTGCCAGCAGCTACTGGTGCTTCAATGCCGGTTGCTCTATAGTGTAGTTCCTATATTCCCAATAGGCTCTGCGCATTGGAATAATATATACTGCAGCTTAGACTTAGGACTAAGGTCAACTAGGTCTCTGCCGAATATATTAGATTTAATTATGTGTGTGCCAGCTAGCTCAGAGGTCACTAGAAACTTTCTCGAAAGTACAAGAAGGGATTAGTTTCTGACAACCATATAACATGACAACTTTGCTTCCTAAGAATAAGAAATCAATCTTCAGAGTCGTGGAAACAATAGATAACTATTTTACTCAGTCAATCGTGTATACTTAGTTTCACCAGAGTTGCTGAGAAATTAGAGAGACGGGCGTTTTCAATAAAAGGTATTTATTGAACAGTCTTCTATCTCAAGCATGAGAAATGTACTGCTACAATAGTAATGCTGGTTATAAAGTACAATGCATATAATACAAACAGTATTATAAAGTAGTACTGTAAAAGCATGATATGGTTTCTAAGCCATAAGTTGCTTTAAATAGATAAAATGCATAAAATACATACAATGATAAAAGAGATGGCTAAAAGTACTCAACTGGTGCTTCTAAACTACGCCTACCCCGATGTACCTGACCTAAGCCTGCACGAGGGAAGAAATACGTTTAGGAGTAGTTTTAAGTTTAGTATTCTTTGCCTAGAATCTGCCAAGAGTCTAATCAAAAATTCTCTAAGGGTCTAATCAGCTCCGTACCTTGGTTTTAAAATGAAGGAGGTCTTGTATCTCTCTCTCAGGACTCGATCTCCCAGATACCTGCAAGGGTAAGCTGGAAACACTGGAGCTGGATTTCTCGGCAAGAGAAGAAACAGCGTCTCTCAGTGCGTCTGCTGGAGGGTCGGCTTCCTTCGGCACTTGAGGCTGCAGGGTATCGGGCAAGTAGTTAGTCGATCTGCTCCAAGAACCACTGTGTGTTAGTTTGGGCAAATGTAGGCATATTTATACCATGAAGGTGCCGAGTTTGACGCATGATTGGACTTAATAACGTCACTCAAAGGTTCAATTCCCAGAAAACTCCAGGATTTCTTGGATAACTTAGTATTCAAGCAGGGGGAAGATCCTAGCTGCTGAAGGCGGGTTTTTCCAAGAAATCGTTGTGAATTCTCGGAACTTAGTGGAAGTAGCCTTGCCGTATTTAGGCTGAAAGGCTCAGGCCAAATATGGTAATGATTTCTATGCCTATATAAGGATAGGATAAAGTATACCTATATAAGAACATGAATCGGGAAAAGTTACACTAGGGTCCTAGATTCGTTTACAACACCCCGACTCCAACAATGACTAATAAACTCACCGACCAACATCACTGTCAATTAGTGCCCTTGTCCCAAGAGCACCTCAACCCCGTACATTACCCGCATGAAGAAATAACACGGTGTTCAGCGGCTCTCCAACCAGTCTACTGCAGCTTCCAGGCGCTCGAAGAACCAGACCCTACCATCGGCCTCCACACGGAGCCTGGCAGGGAACAACATGGTATACTTGTATCCTTTGTCTCTTAATGTTCTTTTTATCCTCAGGAAGGAGCGTCTTTGTCTCTGGACCATCTGGGTAAAGTCTGGAAAGAAGGTTATTTCCACGTTGTCGTATCAGAGTGGGGGTCCTGCTCTGGAATGCTGGAGTATAACATCTCAGTCTCAAAAATGTAAGACTCTGGCCAGGATCGGACGTGGAGGGGCTCTCGGTTTCGGGAGGCCTCCCGGGACCCTTTGGGCTCTTTCAATTATGAAGAATTTCCCAAGTCCCTTGGGATGCAGATGTTTCAGGATGAGGTCTTCCACGAAGAGGTCAGTGGCTTGCCCTTCTGATTTTTACAGGACCCCCAGGATACACACGTTGTTTTGCTGTAGACGCCCTTCATAATCATCCAGTTCAGTTTCCGCATATGTCGGAAAGGTTTGGAGTTCCTTGACCTCCCTTTGCAGCTGGAAGGTGTCTTCCACTAGGCTTGCTGTTGTAAGCTCCATCTACTTGACTCTCTCACTATTTTAGTTTTGGTCCACTCGGAGTAAGTTGACTTCCACTGTGAGGGCCTCCATATTGTGTTCCAGTGATGTCTTAATTCCACCCATAGCTTCCAGGACGTCTTTCAGTGTAGGCTCCGGATCCGTTTCTGGCTGCGTTCCGCCAGTCTTGCCCATGGGTGAAGGCTCTGGCAGTGAAGTTTTGAGGAGAGTGTAGCTTTCGAGCCTGTTCTGTTGCACAGACTTGCTGCCCCGTGACAATGACATTATGAAACGACCTCCTGTATCAGTTTTGCCCGAAGGGAGATCCCTCCAGGGAATGGGGGCAGCACCCCCACAGCATTTGGGGTCGCAGGTAGTCCCGCCGGGATCGACTCACATCCCAGAGGATAGCTAGCTTGATTGCAGCCTGCCCGCCCCGGTCCGACTCGGCAATTAGTGCCATAGGGCGGAGGGCGGACAGGTAAGAGCCAGGCACTTCCGCTAGAGCAGAGGTTAGCGCTCTAGTGGCTACCTTACTCAGGGCTATTTAGACCGGAAGGAGCATTGGGCGATTGCGATAGGGAGACGGTGGCAGTGTCTCCCCGATCCGCTGTTTACCCGCTAGCAGAGAAAGACACAGGATTACCAGGCATTGATGCGTGGGCTGCGAGGAGTTAGAAAAAGCTCTTTTTAAAAATGTTGCCGTATTATTGATTTTGATTGATTTTAAAAATCCAACTTGCCCAATTGTTGTAAATACTCCTGACACTCTCCCAGCATTGCCTGGGCTCGATATTGCAGCCCGCCCGCCCCGGTCCGACTCGGCAATTAGTGCCGTAGAGCTGAGGGCGGACAGGTAAGAGCCAGGCACTTCCGCTAGAGCAGAGGTTAGCGCTCTAGTGGCTACCTTACTCAGGGCTATTTAGCCACGCCCTCACAATAAGCGCGCAGCGGTTGCGCGCAGGGGGGCGCCTATGAGCGCGCCTAAGAAGCGCCGAAGAAAAGCCCGTATGCGCCCGTCCGCAACAGGACGGGGCAAGGGGCCATGGCCTCCATACTTAGGATTTCTGATCTACAGGTTAGCACTCTAATCTCTTATTCGAGTCAGTTACTACGTAGTCTAGAACCAGTCTTTCCTGTAGCTTGTACTCGTGAGACTTGGCCGAACCTTGAGGGTCCTTTTTCATGTATAAATTGCCGCTTCCAGGCATCTATTTTATATTCAGATAGTGGTAACCATACAACCACTTTTACAACAGCCTCGGTAGGGCAGCACCCTCAGATCCCCCCCTTGTCTCGAACAACCTTTATACACCGTGGTAGCTACTCTGTTGAAAAGGGGTCATTAGGGCCAAAAAGCTTTATGTTGAACATTCGCTCCCTGCCCAAACATTTCCAGGAGTTATGGGACCTTATTAATACAGATATGCCAGATATTTGTTTCCTCACGGAGACCTGGCTAAAGCCTCATACAGTCCCCGCCATTATGCTAGGAATCCCTGCTGGATATAAGATTCTCAATTTAGATCGTCCTACTAAGGTAGGCGGGGGTGTAGCTGTGGTATATAAAGAGAGCTTGAAAGTCTCTATACTTGATCAAAGATGCAATGCTCATATGGAAATAATGATTTTTAAAATCTCCTTTTCTTCCAAAACTCACTGGAAGGGAGCATTAGTATATCGCCCCCCTGGCCCATGCTTAGATTTCTCACTTACTCTTATGGAGCTTTAAGCACCTTATTTTAAAGCCAAGGAAGATTTTATTCTCCTTGGAGATTTTAACATTCATATTGATTTACCCAATCATTTAGACACTATGGCCCTGGTCGCTGACCTCTCAAGTTTAGGACTTATAATGTAGAACAAGGGTCCAACGCACTCGGGTAGACATACACTTGACCTAATTTTAACCAATTCTCCTAAAATAATATGTTGTCCACCAATTCCTGTTAGTTGGTCGGATCATTATGTGATAGGATTTACCTTACTAGGCTCTCATCCACCACATCAAAAGCCACTTCCTGCAGTATAGAGAAGACAATGGCACACAATTACTGTAGAAGAACTTCAGAAAGTCTGGAATGAACCTTCCCTCTCGGAAGACGATGATATCGAATTAGGTCTGACCAAGTTTAACAAAGCACTTCTAGAGGCAGTGGACCTACTTGCACCGCTGAAACTGCATAAACAGTATCCCAATTCTAAGCAGGAAGCCTGGTATACTGAAGATCTGAAGGTAGAGAAGCAGCAATGTAGAAGACTGGAGAAGACATGGAGAAAAACACATACACCTGCCAGTAAAAAGCTATATCTGGAGGCCCAATCAAATTATCACAAACATATAAAACAAGCTAGGAAAAATAGTCTTGCGTTACAAATAACAGAAGCAGGGAACTCAGCAAGAGAACTTTATAAAATTCTCCAATCATTTGTTAAGCCCACAGCGTGTGAAAGCCCTGATGATTTTTCTAAAACTCTATGCGATGATATTTCCGCATTCTTTGAGAACAAGATTGAACTCATTTATGACAAAATCACCAAGGCATCAAATATCAAGAACAATGTTAATTCTTCCTGTCCTCGACTACCAACGAATGAAAGCTGCCGGTTTACCTCGATTCCAGAGGTTAGCCTGTCCAAAGTCATTGCCCTATATAGCCGAATTAAATCAGGATCACCCACAGACCTCCTGCCTGCAAAGATGATAGCCTCTTTGGGTAGCTTACTAGCCCTGAGCTTTCAAACCCTGATCAACCTTTCCCTCAAGGAAGGGCAGGTTCCCAGTGTCTGGAAAAGGGCAGTTGTGAACCCTATTCGTAAAAACACGGCGCTACCATGGTCAGACCTTAACAACCTCCGTCCGATTTCCCTTCTGCCCCATCTGAGTAAGATGACTGAGAGGCATGTCAATACACATGTGTCTAAATTCATCGAGGCAGCGGACGGTCTGGACCCTTCTCAATCTCGGTTCAGACCAAATCCCAGCACAGAGTCAGCTCTCCTCTCCGTGACCGATACCATCGGGATGGCACAGGATAGAGGAGGCTCCATGATTCTGGTGCTGTTAGATTTGTCCGCTGCCTTCGACACGGTGTCACATGACATTCTTATCAGTCGTCTGAAGAGGGTAGGGATCGACGGAGTGGCCTTATCATGGATAGAGAGTTTCATCACTGGCCGCTCACAAAGTGTTCGATTAGGCTCCCACTTTTCCATCTCTAGGGAGCTCACCAAGGGGGTTCCACAGGGCTCATGCTTAAGCCCCACATTGTTTAATGTGTATGTGGCCCCCTTGGCGGAAATTGTGAGAGAGTACGGGTTCACACCAATATCCTACGCTGACGACAGCCAGCTTTTGTTCCCTTTCCAGACCATGACACCAGTAGTTAAAAGTTCCTTTGCTGCAGGAATGAGAGCCATATCCAGCTGGATGACCTCCAATTGCCTGCAGTGCAATGTGAGCAAGACGGAGGTCATGCTCTTCGGAGATGCCCCGCTCCTCTGGTCACCTGAGTGGTGGCCTCCTGACTTAGGCCCTGCCCCTTGTCCAAAGGAGACAGTGAAAAATCTTGGGGTCAAGCTGGATCGATCTTTGATACTTAAAGATCATGCTACCCAGGTAACAGGATCTTGTCTGAGGGTCATTGGACTATTGAGCAGGATATTTCCCTACTTAGCAGATAGCCACAGAAAAACCTTAGTACAGACATTGGTAATTAGCAGGCTTGATTACTGCAATGGGCTGCTCATTTCCGCCAATGAAGAACAGTTGGGCAGGCTACAAGTAGCTCAGAACACAGCTGCCAGGCTGATTCTAAATGTCCCAGCCAGATCTTCATCTCGCCCTTTGTTAAACAAGTTAGACTGACTACCCATTCGCCAGAGGGTGAAATTTAAGATTTGTTGCATTATTCATAAATGCCTGTTTGGAGTTGGCCCCAGATACCTATCCGAAATATTCAGACTCTATGAGCCAGGTCGCTCTTTGCGCTCTAAGAGTCAAGCTTTGCTCCAAGTACCTAGGATCAAAAAGGAGAGACAGGGAGGCCGAGCTCTATCTTATAAAGGCCCTATTCTTTGGAACTCCCTGCCCCTCACCATTAGGCTAAATTCCAGTTTGACTGCATTTAGGAAATGCCTAAAGACTCATTCTTTTCTGACCTGGTAGTCTTTCCAGTATTTCTGCCTGTGTATCCTTGTTTAGTTTAGCTTATGGTAAGAACGTAAGCGCGGAGATACCCCTTCGGGGGTCGAATTCCTGCGCTATATAAGAAACTAAATAAATAAATAAATAAATGTCTGCGACAAGGACCTTCTTTAATGTGCTGTTGTACGCACGTCGCTATGGGACACTAATTTCGGTGCTCACAAGGGCCCAGAATGGGGTGGTGGCACAGTAGGGTGTGCCACCGGCAAGACAGTAGTGGCAGCTCTCCTCCGGTGCCAATCACTTGCGAGGCAGGGCGAGCCGATATTCCTTTCTGTTTTGTCGCCCCTTTCGTTAATGGCGTTGCGCTGTCGAGGGATAAGTGAATGCCTGGGCCCATTGCCAACTTTTGCAAGCTCACCAATATGGGCTCCAGTCCATGGGGTATCAGCCCCCCTTGCTGTGGAGTCGCGTGTCTGCTGTGCCTCTGGTTGCCCTGTGTATTGACTCTGGGTCAGGCTGATCTGAGCGTTAAATCCCTATGTGGTATACTACTGTGTCGGTGGTCGCGTAAAGTGTGGGTGTTCCCAATTGCTTGTATGCCCGCATCAAGTCCCAGTTCTTGGCCCTCAGTGCGTGCAAACTGTGGTGTGTGCCTATAGAGGGCGGGCCGCTCCCCATCCCACATTGTCTCCGAGTCCGGGGGGACTCCACAGCAGGCTGCGACCTGGCCCAGTGTCAACCCCCCTATCGGAGGTTCGATCTGCTCCGCTGCAGTACTAAAAGGTCAATCTGAGTTAGGGACTCACCGCCGTGGGCTTCGGGTGTTCCGTACATGGGCAGACCGTGGTCTCTTCCTCTCGCCTGGTCCTGGTCTACTCCACCGCAGCGGTCTACGCAGATATTACTTTTGTGGTTTGTGGGTGGTGCTCCCACAATAGATGTTATCCAGGGGCCCAGGGGGAGCCTCCGATGGTCTCCACCCACCGGGTCAGGCCGCCGATCATCCAATGGCGCCGCCCAGAGTTTGAGGAGTATGGGCCGCCGGGCAGCGCTCCACCCACACCACCACGCAAGTCCTCGATGACCTCTCCCCATGCAGGCCTCAATCCTCCGGACCTTCAATTCTGCCTCCTCCATTCAGCTCCGGTGTCCACTACATCCAGATCGGATCCCTGACGTATTCTGATGCAGTAATTTCCTGCCGGGCTCATGGATATTTGTGGCAGATGGTCAAGGGAAAGGGAAAGTTACGGAGCTACTATAATCTGCTGCCATTTCGCTTTGCGGCTTATCCACGCCCCTTCCACCACGTTTTTAATAACTTTGGAACTGTTTGATCTAGAAATAAAAAAGAATTATGCTAAATTCTGCAGATTGTGCAGCAGATGGATTATTGATTATGTGGCAAACACAGCAAATCTATAATTATGTAAAAACAACTGATGCAGCACAATCACATAATTCCAAGGGCCCTAAGGTAGGCCCTAAAAAGTTCATAGGGCAGGATGCATTGTATTTAAAAAGCAGAATATATGTTTTTACGTTTTACATGTCCTAATAAAAATGTCGGTACTATAAGGTCTCTCTTTATCATTGGATCACATCGGATTACCTGATTACATTTAATAAGTGCTAAAGTTTGATTGGGAGCAGGCAGGAATTTCATGTGTTAGTCCAACTCCCAAAATGTTAATGAAATCCTCTTTAATTGTTAGTTCTGAAGATGTTACCTTTAGAAAGTCAGCTTTTCCTGTCTTAATGATTTGATGCCCACTGCAAGCGTCCTGGGCACATAACTGTGAATAGCTTAGTTGGTGTTTCTGTATTTCTCTCCTGTGGACCATCATGCCAGAATGGTTGGGGGGAGCTGTTCCCTGCTCCACTTACATTTCAAAGAGCTGCCTCCAACACACACACAATGGAACCCAGCACTATTCACCCTATACTTTTTGGAGCTGTGGCAGGGGAAGGGAAGTCATTTCCAGAACCAGATCTGGAGGTAGCCTAAAGGATTCCCACACATCAAAGGATGGTACCAGGTCTTAGTCCAGCAGGACCAGAGCACCATTTTGTGCTTTTTAGTGCTACTTTTACTTAAGAATTTGAAATCGCACAGCTCCAGTTTTACTGATCGGATTTTATTTGTTTTGGTGTCATTCTTTATTATTGTTTGTGTGCTGCATAAATACTTTATTAAACAAACAGTGCCTCTAAGTTAAGACTGATTGCTTTTGTGAAATGCTACCAGAGAGTCAAAAAGTATTCCCTAGAGTGAATTTCTGAGGTTAAAAAGGAATTATATCTCAAAAGTGTCTTATAATAGGACATGAGATGAATGATTGAAAGGTTTACACAAAGAGGACACACAAATAAAATACTCAAACAAACCTCAGATAGAGCAAATAAAATGAAGAAGGAAATACTACTATATCGAATTGGGAGTGGAAAGGTCACCTCCGGTAACATAGACACCAAACCTGTACTCTGTATCTCAACATCTAACACTTAGGACAAAGTAGTGAGAAGTCTGAAAAATTACTGGCATATTTATAACGTTTTTTGTCGTGGGTTTAGACTGGTTCAAAAGAATGTCAATTTTCTATGCATTATGCTGTCATCTATTCGTGTGAAATGTAATGTTGGTACTTTAAATTATTATTACATTCTAACACTAGATGATTCCATCAGAATATATCCTCACACTGGCCCACCTTTCTAACACTAGTGCGCATCTTTTAAGGCATTCCTCTTGTGCTGCATATCTCCATTCTCTCTGGAGCCTTTCCAATTGCCTTGTGCTGTCCCTGCCGCCGGTCACCTAAGTGACTACGCATACCGACGTCCTGACGGACACCTTTCACTCTTTATAACGGAGCTTTCCACTCGGATCCGGTTCCCCGCTCAAAGGTGAAACCACTGTCCGAGGTACCGTAAGCAACATTATTGATGTCTTGGAATCCATTTATAGCCGCATATCGAGACCCAGGGCAAGTCCTTTTAGACTGAAACTCTTGACTTAACTGGTAATTAACTATGCCGTGTGATGTTTTTTCCCTTGGGCCCCATCATCGAGGTGTCTGCTGCTGTGTATATTGCCGATCGCTGCCACAGTGTGTGTTTACCCGTCCGCTTCTTTGACTTAAGCAACTCTCTGGTATGCTCGTCGATTTTACAACGTATGTGTGATTAATTCCCTGCATTCCAGCCTCTTTCTTTAAGCGTTCCAATCTCATTCTCGTTTACAAATACCATATTAATGTTGTTTAATGCTTGGTTGCATAACCGTTTTGACCTATATACCGTTGTGAGATTATCGCTTTGCCGGCCGGGGGGGGGGGGCTCATGTAATGACTTAAAGACATTGCACTGGCACTGTGCCTTTTCACAGTCGGCCATGCCCAGTGACAGTTTTTTTCCAGTACACATTGCCAGTATAGGCTAAATGCGATAGCCCTTTGTTGTCGGGAGTACACTAATTAGTACACCTTCTGCCTAGGTACTCCGACAGGATTCACTGTCATGTATTTTTGTCATACACCTACGACAACAATAACAGACACTTCTCTCTCCCCTTAGATTTTTTGGATTTGTTCCCTCTACTGTGAGCTGAACTCGCCACAGTTCTTTTCCTCCTTGAATGTGACTCTGATTGTCTCGAATCTGCGGGTGGACATTGATCAACCACTCTTTCATCTCAGTAGTAAGTTACTCATTCATTTGTACACCTTATGACTATGACTCTCCAAGTCACATACCCTCCTCATGGATGCCTTTACCTCCTCAGGAACTCAATCGAAGCCCTACTTTCCCAGTGAATATGGCGGATTGGTCCTCCATTTTCCCTTTAAATGTAGGTATCTGTAGTAAATACTCCAGAGGCTCCAATGTACCACAGCACGTTTATTGTGCAGTTAAACAGCAAGACATCTTCATAAGGAGCTGGCCAGGCACAAACTGACTCAACCTAGAATCCCAGGAAGAGTTCAGAGCCACATACATTCTGGAACACAATGAGGTAAGGAAATCATGAAAACAAAGATAGGAATAATGTACAACACATCTTCTCTTGTTGAAAACAAAAGAACTATAATCCCTAAGAAATAGAAATACCTACGAGTAAATAGAAAGGACGGTATGAAGGGAAGGCATAAAATAGGGAACACTCCTCAGTTCATTAAACTACTGATCAATCGCAACAGTAATCATTTAGATACATAGGTGGTCTGCGAGACCGTGGACACCTTGAGGAATGCTAAAAGAAGTCATGAGCTGGAGAAAGAGCAGATTGGTTTGAAACTCCACTACTGGACTGGACATCAGGAGCATCACCACCACCATCCCTCCTACTTATCCCTCCCACAGAATTGGAAGAAGACGAATCATGAGAAGGAATGAACATGTAACCAGATGAATCACTACTATATTCATGTACAGGAACAGAACGAGAAATTTGAGAACTGGCAGTAGAACAAGCTTTCTGATACAGAGCCACCCTCCTTAAACTCCATTTCTCCCCATTGGAAAGCACCACATAATGAGGGTAAACCATCTTCACTGAAAAGGGACCTCTAAATTTAGATAAACCACCTGAAACCCTACCAGACTTCACTTTTACAAGATCACCCTTAGAAATCTTACTAGAAACTGACTTCGCCAATTTACTATAAGAGGGCGTATGTAAAGGTGAAGAAGAAGACCTAGACGCAAGAGCACTCCTTGCCAAGTCTGACTTAGAAATTAAATCTTTAAGCCAAGAGAGAGTCAATTTCGTGCTGGGAACTCTACCTCTCATAATTTCAAAGGGAGACTTGTTCTGAGAACCATGAAGAGTAGGGCAATAGGCATAAACCATTTCATGAACCATACCAGAAACAGAGGAACCCTTAGAAACAGCCATCTGGATGGTTCCCTTGACTAATCTATTTAAGCGCTCACAAAGTCCATTCCCTTGGGGATTGTAGAGGGACGTTCTGTGATGAGAAATACCAGAAACAGTTAGAAAAGAGCGCATGTCATGAGAAACTTACTGCGTTCCATTGTCGGTAATGATGACATTTGGAAAACCCTCCATGAAAAACAAAGACTGCAAATATCTTATAGTCGTATCGGTAGTGATATCCTTCAAAAATTCAACTGACAACCACTTTGAAAAACAATCCACTACAACAATACCAAACCTCTGAGACACAGGTAATTCATTCATTTGACCTATAAAGTCCAGACAAATAGTATGCCACGGGACCTCAGGAAATTTTAACTCCCCAACCTGAGACCCCACGGAAATTTTCAATCTTTTCTCTCCCACCTTACAAGTAGGACAATCCTCAACCCAGGAAGTAACTGATGAGTCCATACCGGGCCACCAAAAGTTCAACTTGAGCCTCTGCTGTGTCAACGTTTGTCCCAGATGTCCCTCATGCGCTAAAGCAATCAGCTTGGATCTCAAATCAGCAGGGGGAACAAATTTGTCTCCCCGCATTATGACATTATCCTCACACACAGATAACTCATCAATAATCTTTAAGAAAGGACGAACGATTCAGTGTCCTCTTCTGTCTCCTTGTGGGAGGCGTATAAAACTGTCATTCGGGGCCAAGCCCTCTCCTCGATTGGCAATGTTAAGAGGTGTAAGCGGGAAGAGGTTGTCCGTCTTGAGACTGAACTTACCATCCTTGAGGGAGAGTTGGACTCTGGAGCCTCCCCTGAGAAGCTGCACTTGTTAGACCTAAAACAGCACGAATATAGAGCACTTGTGACTGATGCTGCGAAAGAGATGGGTCGTGAACAGCAGGGGCGTCTGTATGATGTGGGAGATAAGGCTGGGAAGTTGCTTGCTTGGTTGGATAGGAGAGAATGCGGGAGTCGGGTTATCCCTGTCATAGTTGATGTGAATGGTGAAAGTATCACTGACCCTGCTGGGATCGTTGCGCGGTTCGCCGATTATTTTCGGGTAGTGTACTCCCCTGTGTCCGATCGACCAGAGCAGGACTCCCGCTTGCTTCTCCGCGATATCTCGCTGCCATGCTTGTCTGACCCGGAGCGGGACCTACTGGAAGCTCCGCTCACGGCTGATGAAATTGCGACCGCTATCCGATCGCTTCGCTCCGGGAAGGCCTCGGGCCCTAATGGACTCCCCATCGAGCTTTACAAGCTCCGTCCCGACGTACTGGCGCCGTATTTGCGATCGATGTTTTTGGAATCCCTAGAGAAAGGGTCTCTTCCTCCTGATCAAAGGCTGGCCTCCATAGTGGTTATCCATAAGGAGGGAAAGCCGCGTGACCGCTGCAAATCTTTCAGACCTATTTCCCTGATCAATGTTGAACCTAAGATCCTGGCCAAAGTTCTTGCTACTCGTTTGATATCTGTTATAGGAGATCTTGTTCACCCGGACCAATCCGGCTTTATACCACATCGCAATACGGCACTTAATCTTCGGCGCCTTCATGGAGTCCTGGCGCGAGCCGGGACTCTGCGGGAGTCGGCCATCTTGGCGTCCCTAGACGCCACTATGGCGTTTGATACGCTTGAGTGGCCTTATCTTTGGGCGGTCCTTTCTAAATTCGGTTTTGGGCCCGCCTTTATCCGTTGGGTGCAGCTGCTTTATGCTGGCCCTTTAGCCCAGGTAGTGGTGAATGGGCGTGTTTCAGCCTCCTTTGCGCTTGGTAGGGGTACGCGCCAGGGCTGTCCTCTGTCCCCACTTCTGTTTGCTCTTGCCTTAGAGCCATTGGCGGCTTGGTTGAGATGGGAACCATCCTTGAAGGGTATTAGATGGTCTCCGGAATTTGAAGACCATATATCTCTGTACGCGGATGATGTACTCTTATACCTTACGTCGCCCCGGAAGTCGTTGATCGTCCTTTTCGACGTTTTGACTTCTTTCAGTAAAAATTCCGGTCTAGTCATCAATTGGTCAAAATCTTGCGTTTATGTTCTTTCCGGTGATGCTCCCCTCTTGCCACGTGGATGTCCTATCTCGGTGGTGCTCGAGGGATTCAAATATCTGGGAATCTTTGTTACCCTAGACCCTACGCTTCGTTATGAGCGCAATTTGTTGCCCCCTCTCCGACGTCTTCGGGCGGATATAGAAACGTGGAACAGACTCCCTCTCTCTCCCCTGGGTCGAGCGGCGTTGTTTAAGATGATGTCGCTCCCCCGATTTCTCTATGCGCTTCAAAACACGCTTGAAGTAGTACCAGCTGGGTATTTCCGGGAGATTGAATGTCTACAGCGACAATTGATATGGGGGGGCCGTTCTCGTATTGCCCTTTCGAAGCTCACGCTCCCTTGGTATGATGGCGGCATCGCACTCCTGGACATCCATCGCTATTATTGGGCCTCTCAGTTAGGGGCCATCAACCACGGCACCTATGCTCATTCACTAAACCCGGCCTTTGCGATGGATAAATGGCTGCTGCCCGGCGGCGATTACAACAGGGCTTTATACGCGACGTCAGCCGGTAGATCTCTTACGGGTCCCACTAAAACAGCGGTGCAGGTGTGGTATCGGGCTACGGCGGCCACGGGATGGGCTGACAGACCGACCCGGGCTACTCCACTCTATGCCTCGGATAAACTTGGCTCCCTTTGGCAATCGAAGGGATTCGATCGGTGGGACATGATAGGGATCAGCAGGGTCGATGATATGTGGATCAAGGGTAGGATCAAAACTTTTGAGGAATTGAAAGTTGAATATGGATTGAATGATAGGGAATCCTTTCGGTATGCGCAAGTCCGGCACGCAATCTTGTCTGTTTTTCCCCGAGGCTCGGACGTGCCGGAAGCATCCCCGCTTGAAGATAGGATACTAGACGGGCATGTCCCTGATAGCACTATCTCGCTCATTTATAAAAAACTGATTAATACTAGGATTGACTTGTTGGAAGGCCTCCGAGGGTTGTGGACCAGTGATGGTCTGGAGCTCGATGATGAAGACTGGCAGGCCGCGATCTCTTCCCCGAAAGAGGTGGCTATCCCGGCACGCCTTCGGTTTGTCCAACTCAAAATTCTGCATAGGGTGTATGTGACTGGCCCGCGTCTGGTGCGAATGGGATTCTCGACGGATGGATTGTGCAGGCGTGGCTGCGGCAGGGTGGCCACGTTTCTCCATATGATTTGGGAATGTCCGGCTGTGCTGAGCTATTGGAATCGCGTGCATGCGGTAATGAGTGAGGTTACGGGTGTACGGCTGATGCCTGAAGCGCGGAGGTGCGACCTTGGGTAACATGATCGCCAAGCGTGACATTGCCCAGCTATGGGGCGCCCAGATGCCTCCGACAGTCCTAGTGTGGAAACAAAACATGGATTGGTGCATGTTTCGAGAAAAAACGGTTTATGTTTCCCGTGGCACACCTGGCAAATGGGGGAAAATCTGGACTCAGTGGAACACATACCGTGGTGATATATGTGCTCCCCCCATATCGGAATGTGATATTGACTTGTCTTCCTCCCAACCTGATGTTTCCTCCGCAGGATTATAGATGTTTTGTATACTTCTGTTCTCCTTTCCCCCCCCTCCCCCCGATTTACTGGTAGCAACGATATCTGATTTACGTTTGTACCCCCCCCCGTGAGCCGAATGGTGACACAATTCTATTGTAATGCCTTGCCATGTTTTGTTTTTCTGTTTTCTTGTTTTTATTTTCAATAAAAAGTTTCAAAAAAAAAAAAAAAAGAAAGGACGAACGGAAACATGAACACAACTTTCCCTCCGTGAACCCAATTTGATTAGTTGAATAACTTCTTGCAAAACACAATCCTTAGACATAGCTTCTAAACAATCCATACGTGAAAAAGAACTCGCACCAAGAGAAATAATATCATTAATCCAAGCAATATTTTCTTCAGCACTCTCAAGACTGAACGTCTCACTAGACTGAGACTTAGTCGGTATAGCCAACCTAGACAAACAATCAGCCTGAAAGTTTTTCCAACCCTGTATGTGGGATATATCGAAGTGATACTCTTGGAGCTTGGAAGCCAACCTTGGGGAACTACAAGCTGCACCACCAGGGGAAAGTATCCTAATGAGTGGCTTATGATCGGTCTTAAGATTGAAATGTGTACCCCACAAATAGGTGCGAAAATGGTGTGCGCCCCAGGCGGCGGCTAAAGCCTCTTTCTAGATAACCGAGTAATTCTGTTCGCATTGAGAAAGAGTGCGGGAAGCAAAAGCAATGGGCCTCTCGCCATCCCCATGTGTCTGCATAAGAACAGCGCCAAGACCACAAGCACTCGCATCAACCAACAAAGTAGAGACTTTCTTAGTATCAAAAGGTGCCAGGACCTTTGCACTGCAAATGGCATCCTTGATGTTGTTAAAACAAATCTCCAGTTCATGTCCCCATACAAACTTACAGCCTTTTTTTAGCAAGGCTCTGAAAGGTAAAGTTTTCTCTGAAAATTTCTCTACAAATTTAGAATAATATTCAATCAATCCCATGAAAGAACGTAACTGGTCCTTGTCAGCAGGACAAGGAGCAGAACGTATAGCGTCCAAGAGATCTCTTTTTGGTTTTACCCCACTAGCGGATATCTCATGGCCCAGATATTCAATGTCCTGAACGAGAAAGAAACACTTCTCCTTTCGTAAGGGAAGTCCAGTGTCCCAAATTCTATGCAGAACATTCTTCAGAACATGATTGTGTTCAGCAACGGATTCACCAAAAACGAAGATGTCGTCCTGGAAGAACACCACATTTTTCAACCCCTTGAAAATCTCAATGACTAACCTTTGGAACACACTCGCCGCTGATATCAAACCAAAGGGAAGATGAGTGAATTGGAAGATTCCCTCCGGAGTGATAAAGGCGGTGAGATGTTTCGAAGACTCGTGAAGCTTGACCTGATGATAGGCACTCTTCAGGTCTAGCTTTGAGAAGTATTTCCCTCCCTGAAGAGTAGACACCATCTCTGAGATATTAGGTAAGGGGAAGGTGTCTGCAACAACGCACTTATTCAAAGCCCTGAGGTCCACACAGAACCTAAGTTTGCCATCAGCTTTTTTAGAAATAACCACAGGGGAAACCCAGGCTGATGCTTCTTTTGGTTCGATGACTCCAGACTGAAGCATTTCCTCAATCAACACACTCACATCCTCACGGATAGAAATGGGAATCCTTCTGACATGGTGTTGTATAGGTAAGCTATTCTTCTTGAGCTTGATGAGGTGAGAGTAACCTCTCAGCTCACCAAGTTCAGCTTTGAACACCGAACCAAACTCATCAAGAATGGATTCGATAGTGTCATCATCCACTACCATGATCTGATTCTTGGCTCTTGGATTGATTACTATGTACAAATCATACTGTGAATCCAACCAAGGATGGGAGGACCATCAATAGAAACGTACACTTTCCCCCAAGTAGATCTCTTCCCAAAACAGATATCGGATTCAAAGAAGCCAAGAATTTCTATCTTCTGGCCATTGAAACCCTTAGGTGAGATGTCACTCTCGTTTAAGGTCAGCCCTTCCCAGAAGGTGTCAAAAATAAATTTGGGAATGATGGTATGACGTGAACCTGTGTCTACCATCAATGACACTTCATGAGAGTCAATCTTGAAAACAGCCTTTGGTCTGTTCTGTCTAGGATCCTCGCCAACCACATGGATTTCATCCACCACTAAAAGTCTCTCAGCTTCACCTTCACATAGGTAGTCCTCAACAGTAGCAACCCTTTGCTTAGGTTTTGCCTTGCACATTTTTGAGAAGTGTCCCATTCTGCCACACTTGAGACACTCCTAGTTCGCAGCAAAACAAAATTTTGCATCCGAAGAATGACTACTGCTTACACATCTATTTCATGGTTTGTTGGTAGCAAAGCCTTTCTTTTGTGCAAACTTCGATTTATATTTTACTACAGCAATATTGTCACCTCCGCAATGTTCACATTCAGCAAGACTTTTCCTATCAGAAACCACCGATACTTCCTGTTGTGGGCTCACTTTGTGGGAATCAAGGGCCTTCATACATTTGCTAGATTCCTCAATGACCTTTGCTAAGTCAATGGCATCCTTCAGCGAAGGATTCTTTGCCGCCCATAGTCTCTCCTGAATTTTCTTATTAGAACACTGTACTATAAGCTGATCCCTTATGAGTTTGTCGGTCATGACATCGAATTTACATTTAATAGACAACTCTCTGAGTCGAGCTACAAAATCATCTATGGACTCAGACTCCTTTTGTCGCTGAGTGTAAAATTTATAATGGTTCATGACTAGATTCTCCTCCTTCGAGAATCTAACCTCCAACCTTGCCACAGCTTCCTTGAACTCATCGTCCATATCCTGCCCATTAGCTCTTAAAGCTATAGGTAAAAATCTGAAAACTCTCTGCCCTTCTTTGCCAAGCGTGCTCAAAAGGATGGCTTTTTTTCTTTTTGCTGAAAATTCTTGACCATCTAGTGCTTCGAGGTAGTTGTCGAACATAATATACCAATCTTCCCAAGGTATCTCTGGTGTACCAGGTTCAGGCAAAAATTGTGGTGGTAAGGTAACCAGGATTTGTTGTGTCATATTTATTAATTTTAATTAACTTTAGTCAAAGAAAAAACAATTGTAAATGTCAATTTGGAAGAAGGTACAATTAACTATTAGCTCATAAGTACAAGTTATTTTTTTGATATACCTCCAGTTATATAGCGTACAAGGGAAGATATTGTTTTGAAATATTGTTTGAAACTTGCAGATAGAGAAATTTCCGGCTTTACGATCGGAAGACTTCTACTCGAACAGCAGTCCACGATAAAAAACTGAAAATGCGGTTTTAAAGATGTAAACACACGTTAAAATGGCAGCCACTTCAGTTCGAGGCTTGGGACGCATGAAGGTGAGGCGTGGAACGCAAAAATGCTTAGCGCGAAGACATTAAGGTTTACGCGCATGCGTGTATTGCTTGAAGCGTATTTCCGGGGATTTTCACTAGTGCGGTGACGTCAGACACAGCGCGCCTAGCAACAACAACGGTTGTAGATGCGCTCGCACTAGAGCCGATGGGTTACTTACAGTTCCTGAAATTCGTCCCAAAATTAGTACACGCTGGCAGAGGGCAATCGGAGAGGCTGCACACGCTGGATTTGTTTCCTTTTTGAAGATTTTCGTCCGTTGTCAGGTTAGCACAATTCTTCTTAACGACCCAAATTTTTTAAGGACCGCCGGAGGCCACCGGAAGTATCCCTGACCAGCTACAAATCGTCGACAAAATTGTAGTAAATACTCCAGAGGCTCCAATGTACCACAGCAGGTTTATTGTGCAGTTAAATAGCAAGATATCTTCATAAGGAGCTGGCCAGGCACCAACTGGCTCAACCTAGAATCCCAGGAAGAGTTCAGAGCCACATACATTCCAGAACACAATGAGGTAAGGAAATCATGAAAACAAAGATAGGAATAATGTACAACAGTATCCCTACCTCTCTTCCTCTTTAGTAGCACACACATATTTGTAAATATTCCCCTCACACACTGTTTGTCATCCACAGTTGCTCACTAAGGGCCCGATGTAGGTAGCCATTACCGGTCGGTAACAGCCGAATTCGGCCGTTACCGACCGGTAAATGGGTCATTGAGATATAGGGGACCTTTTTTACAGAATTGGTAAATTTACCGAATCGGTAAATTTACCGATTCTGTAAAATACCGAATCAGTAAATTTACCAATTCGGTAAATCTCACATGTAGGTGGCACTGCAAACAGTGCCACAGGCCTTTAGGAGTCGGTATTTTACCACCCAATCCAATTGGGTGGTAAAATACCGAATCCAGGTGTGCATGCACATCTGTGCATGCACACCTGTGCCATGTGGCACACAGACATGCCCTAAGGGCATGTCTGTGTGTCACATGGCACACATGCCTGTAATTGGGGTGCCAGAGGGTGTCAAAGTGACACCCCCTGCACCCTTGCAAAATTCGGTATTTACCGATTTGGTAAATACCGATTCGGTAATGCCCATTGATTCCTATGGGCTTCAATGCCCATAAGAATCAATGGGCATTACCGATTCGGTATTTACAGAATCGGTCGGTATTTACCGATTCTGTAAATTCCTTCTGATTCGGTAATTATAAAAATAAAATTACCTACATCTGCCCTCCTCTTTTTTACCACTTCTTAAATACCGATTCGGTATGATTCGGTATTTAAGAAGTGGTAAAAAAGATTTACCTACATCGGGCCCATAGTCTTGAAGAAGACCCCACCGCAAGGACCACAACTATCCTGAATCTAGGGGTCGAAACGTTGACTACACTCCAATATACAAACTCTAGGGACACAGTGTATAATCAATTTTTGGTTCCATTTGAGTTATGTATTAGATTGGGAACAGTTTTATTTTTCATAGGAATGTACATAGAAATTTAAATTGACGTACCTATGTCACCCTTGCCTTTCCATGTCCCCCCTTTCCCACACTTGAACACTCGTTTTTCCATTCCTTCCTTTCCTGATCACCAAGAGCACTGTGAATATTATTGCACCTTTGTCTAATTATGCAGATACAGATGCATATCAATGGAATACCATGAATTGTTGTGTTCCAGATAGTGTTTGATAATACAAATTTGAATCGTGGGTATTAACCACACCTCAACGTTTGTTGTCCTTTTTTCTTTGTGCTACTATGATTTTTGTTTAGATTTATTGCTCTACTGCCAAGACCACATTTTTTGTAACTGCATGTAACTGACCCTGGTCAGGTAGTATATTTGGGTCTAACCCCTTTAAACATAACACTCTCAGAGCAAGTGCATACTTGCGAGGTTTTTTTGTCCTTCCAGAACCTTTTGGTCTTATTATGTCAGAGAGGGAAACACTGTCCTATACCGAAGAGTATATCAATAGCCTTATACAAAGGAACCCACATCCACCTTTCTATCATCCAGCACCCCCAACATAGACTTTTCTCTCAACGAGAACATCAACAAACTAGAACGGCTTGAAAAAAAGTTGATACGTACCAGATTACATGGACACCTACTGACGAAATATCTTCAGAAAAACATAATCTCATCAGGTCTACAGGTGCGCAACGAACCTGCAATCTTCGTAGATCATCCCAAGTTTAAAGAGGGCTTTAGCTATGTAGGCAATAACTGTTCTCGCCATTGGATGGTGTTGGGTATTTAGACAGCACTAGAGCAGGTTTGTAAATTGATGAAAGAGATTGAAGAATTGCGTTTGGAAATAAGCGGGACTCCGCATTGACAAACGCCAAAGACCTTCTTGAGAAGTTGGACAAAACCATTAGGATTTTGAAACCATTACCCAGACAAAGAAACTTGACAAATTAGCCAAAGACGTTCGTTTTTATGATAAAAAAGCAACGTACCCGTACCTCCACGAGGATTACTACAAACAAGACACCCAAGGCCGTTTCTCCAACAGAGGAAGAGGAGGCTACAGGGGATACAGACGTCCAACTACTTTCTCTGATTCCTCGTGCAGTACTGGAAGTGATAACGAGCAGGCGGGACCCAGCACTGGATACCAACAACAGGAACCATGGTACCAACCTCAAGGACAATACAATCAAGTGTTTCCTTTTTTAGAAGATACCCAGTGGAGACCACCCAGGGGCAGAGGGCGCGCTTGGAACAGAGCACCGAGGCGCTGACAGACTCAACAGACATGGGATATGGCTCAATTTCAAAGACAGAACGCAAAACAAGTCCGCTTCCAGTTAGAGAACCACAGGGAGATAAGCACCAGATGGAAAACATACAGGTGGTAGCCCCTAAACAGAGTCCCGTCATCAAACTTTCCAACCACCCATTGACTGATGATGAAGCCAAAGTGTTATCCAAAGGACTATCATCCGTTCCTACCTCTTTTCCCAACCGGTTCAATGTGAAAGCTGAGCTCCATAGATTTTTCCGTAAGGTGCGCCTTCGAACTTCTACAGGGATTCCCCCTCTCAACTACCTACATCTACCACAGGCCTGAGACCACCATCTACATATATGCCACCGAGCCACATGATGTCACACAAAATCTTGACATTTGAAAGTGTTGTTGCAAGGGACATTATGAAAGCCTGCCTAAGCAAATCCTATGTCATACAGAACATTTCCAAAGGAGAAAGAACAGCCCTCCATACACTTAAGGATAATAAAACAATCGTGATTAAACCTGCCGACAAGGGGGGCGTCATCGTCATTCAAAATACCAGAGACTACAAGGATGAGATATATTCCCGGTTGAATGACGGTGTGAGTTATATATCTGTCCCAAGAAATCCCACGAAGGACATCAGGAGACTCATACACACCGTAACCACGGAGAGAAGAGACGCTGGGTTCCTATCTGAGCACGAGTATAACTACTTTAACAACACTCAATCATGCACCCCTACGATCTACACACTACCGAAGGTGCACTAGAGTTTGGTGAAACCACCGGGAAGACCTATTATTTCTGGTTGTGGCTCCCTACTTGAGCCTTTATGCAAGTATGTGGATTTTTTCGTTAAACCCCTTGCAGAAGGAACCACCACCTATCTCTGGGATACAATGGAAGTGATGAACATGGTAGATGGTTTAGAATTCAATCCAGACACCCAAATACTGGCAACCCTTGACATTAAATCATTGTATACAAGTAACCCACAAAGACATGCTCTTGAGATCATCGGTGAAGCCTTGGAGAGACGACCGCAACCCTCCTATGTACCCACTGACTTCATAGTGAAACTGATTGAAGTTGCAATGATGCACAACTTTTTCATCTTCCAAAACAATTACCATATTCAAACCAAATGCGTGGCAATGGGGGCAGCCTTCGCCCCAGATCTAGCCATAATGTACATGAGCAGTTTTGAGGAACAATATGTCATATCGGACAGGAACCCCTACAAACTTAACATCAGTAAGTGGCGCAGGTACATTGATGATATTCTGCTTGTCTGGTCAGGTGACGAAGAGGGTTTAAAGGATTTTTTCGAATGGTTAAACACTTGTTCAGAGGACATCAAGTTCACAATAACTTGGGACAGAAACACCATTGACTTCCTTGACATCTCTTTAAAGGCATTTGAGGGTTGCCTACATACCACATTATATAGGAAACCGGGCGAAAGAAATTCCCTACTGAGGTATACGAGCCATCATGATAGAAGCTTAAGAGACAACCTGCCATTCGGGCAATTTCTTCGCATCCGAAGGAACTATTCGTGGAAAGATGACTATTTCAGGGAATCTGATGATCTGATTACCCGTCTGCTTGAGAGAGGATACTCCAAGAGGCTTGTCAACCGTGCCAGAAAAAGAGCATGGCACCAAAACCGTGAGACACTACTATCACCCAAGACGTCACGACAAAATAACAAGAGAATGATTTGTGTCACCTCTTTTTGTACACACAGTAACATCTTCAAAAAAATCATTAATGGTCATTGGAAACTTATATCCGATGAACTAGGAATTTCTGAACCACCCATGCATGCTTTAGTAAAAGCAAAGAGCGTACGTGATCATGTGGTACGCTCCCTCCACGAATGCCCACCGAATCCCACGATACAATCAATGTGGAACCTTCCAAATGTAACAGGACATTTCTAGTGCTCACATTGTAAGGCATGTAAAATGACAATAGAGACTAAGAAATTCTCGTAAGGAACCATGATATTGAAATAAAAACCCACAGTAACTGCAATACTAAGAGTGTCATCTATGCCATCATATGCCTGTGTGATTTACTCTATGTAAGGAAGACACAGCAGATGGTTGAAACTAGAATCCTCCAACATTGCAGCCGTATCCAATGTAACACACCAGGAGCCCCACTGGTGGAACATTTTACACAACATTCTCATACCCCTGAATCTATGAAATGGGTTGTCTTGGAGAAAGTCTCACTGGGACCAAGTGGCGGAGACATAGGCTCACTTCTGAACATTAGGGAATGTAAAATGATCTATCTACTGGACACTGTCAACAATGGACTTAATGAGTTGGAAGGTACCAACACACAAATGGCTAGTTTATTAAGAGAATGAGCCATTATGACTTTTTCTCCGCACACAGTAGTCCTGAACTAATGGGTATTCGCATATGAATAATACATATGTAATGTGTAACAACTCTGATAGGTATGTCTATGTTTAACTATGGTAATGTGATTTTGGGACCAATATCAGTTGAGATAAATGGGCTTTTGCGATGTCTATATTAACAACTGCCCACGTATGAACATAGTTCTATCCGTTTTTTTGTCGTGGGTTTAGACTGGTTCAAAAGAATGTCAATTTTCTATGCATTATGCTGTCATCTATTCATGTGATATGTAATGTTGGTACTTTAAATTATTATTACATTCTAACACTAGATGATTCCATCAGAATATATCCTCACACTGGCCCACCTTTCTAACACTAGTACGCATCTTTTAAGGCATTCCTCTCGTGCTGCATATCTCCATTCTCTCTGGAGCCTTTCCAATTGCTTTGTGCTGTCCCTGCCGTCCGGTCACCTACGTGACTAACCATACCGACATCCTCGCGGACGCCTTTCACTCTTTATAACGGAGCTTTCCACTCGGATCTGGTTCCCCGCTCTGAGGTGAAACCACCGTCCGAGGTAAGCAACATTATTGATGTCTTGGAATCCGTTCATAGCCGCATATTGAGACCCAGGGCAAGTCCTTTTAGGCTGACACTCTTGACTTCACTGGTAATTAACTATGCCGTGTGATGTTTTTCCCCTTGGGCCCCATCATTGAGTTTTCTGCTGCTGTGTATAGTGCGGATCACTGCCACAGTGTGTGTTTACCCGTCCGCTTCTTTAACGTACGCAACCCTCTGGTATGTCCACCGATTTTACAACGTATGTGTGATTAATTCCCTGCATCTCAGCCTCTTTCTTTAAGCGTTCCGATCTCATTCTCGTTTACAAATACCATGTTAATGTTGTTTAATGCTTGGTTGCATAACCGTTTTGACCTATATACCGTTGTGAGATTATCGCTTTGCGATCTCAGGTTTCTTGGAAAACAAGACCGGGGGGATCATGTAATGACTTAAAGACATTGCACTGGCACTGTGCCATTTCACAGTCGGTCATGCCCAGTGACAGTTTTTTTCCAGTACACATTGCCTGTATAGGCTAAATGCCATAGCCCTTTGTTGTCAGGAGTACACTAATTAGTACACCTTCTGCCTAGGTACTCCGACAGGATTCACTGTCATGTATTTTTGTCATACAACTACGACAATAATAACAGACACTTCTTTCTCCCCTTAGATTTTTTGGATTTGTTCCTCTACTGTGAGCTGAACTCGCCACAGTTCTTTTCCTCCTTGAATGTGACTCTGATTGCCTCGAATCTGCGGGTGGACATTGATCAACCACTCTTTCATCTCAGTAGTAAGTTACTCATTCATTGGGACTCCTTATGACTATGATTCTCCTAGTCACATACCCTCCTCATGGATGCCTTTCCCTCCTCAGGAACTCAATCGAAGCCCTACTTTCCCAGTGAATATGGCGGATTGGTCCTCCATTTTCCCTTTAAATGTAGGTATCCATACCTCTCTTCCTCTTTAGTAGCACACACATATTTGTAAATATTCCCCTCACACACCGTTTGTCATCCACAGGTGCTCACAGTCCTGAAGAAGACCCCACCGCAAGGACCACAACTATCCTTAATTTAGGGGTCGAAACTTCGACTACACTCCAATATACATACTCTACGGACACAGTGTATAATCAATTTTTGGTTCCATTTGAGTTATGTATTTTATTGGGAACAGTTTTATTTTTCATGGGAATATACATAGAAATTTATATTGATGTACCTATGTCACCCTCGCCTTTCCATGACCCCCCTTTCCCACACTTGAACACTAGTTTTTCCAATCCTTCCTTTCCTGATCACCAAGAGCACTGTGAATATTATTACACCTTTGTCTAATTATGCAGATACAGATGCATATCAATGGAATACCATGAATTGTTGTGTTCCAGATAGTGTTTGATAATACAAATTTGAATGGTGGGTATTAACCACACCTCAACATATGTTGTCCTTTTTTCTTTGTGCTACTATGATTTATGTTTAGATTTATTGCTCTACTGCCAAGACCACATTTTTTGTAACAGCATATTTATAACAGCAACACATGTCTGGGAGGAAAGATGGGAACTATCCCCTCAAATTAGTGCACATCCATCTAACAACGACATCCCATATGTGGTTAAATCTCACCTCTGAGTTCTTTCCATGTGGCCATTGCAAGCATGTACTTTCAGCTCCACTCTTAAAAATAATAATCTTCTTGCAACCCAAGTGAGACGGGCAGTAAACAAATAAATTACTTGTAAAAAAGCGTATATTGTGTATGTGATTTCATGAACATGCTGCAAATAGTACATTGAAAGTACAGTCTTCCAGTCCATAAACATAAACATTAGCAAATCTTAGCAGAGGAATTCAGACAAAATATACAAATTTTAATATTGACCTACAGAAATATTGTGTTGGATATTCGTCGTACAGAAATATCATCGGCAAGAATATTGTTGACAAGAATATCTATGTTAAACATATAGAAAGTGTAAATATCAATAAAAAAATGATAAAAGAAGTTAAAAATATTGTTGTTAATAATATTGAGTTTTTATTATTTGTATATATTTTACTATATATTTTAAATTGTTTATGTTAGAAATAGTTGGTGTAAATATTGTTAATATTGTTTTATATAGTTTGGGGATTTTCAGTAGTTTTTAAATGTAATTTAATTTTGTTATCATTTGTAGTATTGTAGCAGGTTGTAAGGTATAGGGTTAGTAATTCAATTATAATTAATTTGTAGCATTTTTAATTATATTAAATATTTAATTCATAATTATTTGAGTTAGCTGTAAAAGGATTTTTTTTAAAGTTAAGTTTCAGGTGTAGATTTTGAGTTTTGAAGGTGTATGGGGAGGGAAGTAAATGAATTATTATTAAATAATACATATTTATAATTATAATTATTTATTTAATTGATCAATACTTATGTACATGGTGTAATAAATCGAATATTACTTATTAAGTACTATATCAAGTAATATAATTGATGATTACTGTTCATTTATAATTATTTAATTGATAAATTAATTAAGTAAATTGTGTAATTAAGACAATGTTTAAGTTATATATTAGGGGTCGATTCCGATTCGGGGAAAAAATCGTCCGTACGATTCTTTTACGGAGCCGTCTCCGTACGAATGGTGAACATGCCGTACGAACCGACGAGTACGATCCGGAACGGGGGATGAGGACGCGATTCGTACGGTCCAAGTCAGGTCAGGGCAATTCGTACAGAAAAGCACACATTCACATACACACCGTAAGGTGCGTACACCCCATGATCGCAGGGGTACGATGCGTACCCCTGCGATCATGGGGTGTACGCACCGTACCCCGCGATCGCAGGGTGTACGCACCGTACACCCAGCGAACATAGGGTATGGTGCGTACACCCTGCGATTGCTAGGTATAGTGCGTACACCCCATGAACGCAGGGGTACGCACCGTACCACTGCGATCATGGGGTGTACGCACCGTACCCGGGGGGGGGGCGTTCCGTGCCTGTTTCGGGGCGAACTCTGCTTTTGCGGCTGTTTTCAGCTCCCGTAGAAAAAGGGTCGTTCAGTGCATACCCGACACGAATCGTACTTGCTGGGTCGTAAAAACCAGCCGCGAACCGTACAGATGTCGCGTACAGCGGGTTCCGAGGGAGAATCGTACGGGGATTTGATTCGTACGGTCTCTGTACAATTCGCACGGAGTCCAGCTCCTGGTACGAATCGTACTTCGTCGTACATACGGGGGACCTTGCAGGGTACGATTCTTACGGGAAAAACAATCAGAACGGCTATTTGGAGCGGTTTTTCCCGAATCGGAATCGACCCCTAGGTGTAGGTTTTTGCATTTGTAAGGGTATAGTGTGGGAAGCTCATTAAATACAATTTATTAGCTAAATATTTTTATCAATTGTTTAATTGACAACTAATTATGTAAATTATATATTAGGTATGGATTGTTGTTTTTGTAAGGATAAAGGATGGGAAGGTAATTACAGATACTTAATTTAATATCAGTTCATTATTATTCATATTTTAACTGTTAATAATTATGTAAAATGTATAAATATTAATATTTAAAAAATACATTTAAGATGTGTGTTGTGTAGTTTGTAGAGGTATAGCTAAGAACTTTAATTAAGTAATAACACATTTAAAAATAGTTAATATTTTTTATTTATTATGTTATTTATTAGTGTATGTGTTAATAGTGTTGTGCATTTTAATTGTAAGTAACAATGTATTTTTTGGTTGTTATTGTTTTGAGATTTTAGGAGCTGATTACGATGGCGGTCAGATTTTTGTTTGACCGCCATTCTATCGGAGGTGGGACCACCCAACAGGATGTCGGCGGACCACCAATGAAATTAAAATGCGACCACCTTGAAGGCGGTTGCAATGTCTATGTTTTGTATTGGGGTGGGTGCTGTGTGCTGCAGCACACACTGCAGTGCAAAACATTGACATGAAACATATCCCTGCAATATGTGACAGGCACCATGCGGTGCCGGCAACATGGTGCAGGGATATGTACACCCAAGATCAAGGACCAGGGAGGATGGGAAGCTGCTACTGGTACACAATGTAGTGGATTTTATAGTATCCAACATCAAAACATTCCTCAAGGGGCAGGCTCTCGGGCTCAGCTGACAGCTTATACTATAATATTCACTACACTTTAGAATCTTGCCCCATAAGGTTTTGCTGGGCCTTTGGTTGGCATTGTATTTTTGCCCATAACTTTGCTTGGGGTGGTCCTTGGAGGATGGGGCCACCACCAAACCGTTCAGCATTATATGCTCTGTGTGTTCAAGGCATCTGCTTGCCCTCCACTAGGCTTTCAATGCATCTGCTTGCCCACCCCTAGGTTAAGGGTGACACCAAATCATCACCTCTCTCATTGCCTTACATTTTTCTAAGTTCACTTTTGTGAATTGGTTATATGCTTTTTTAGCATGTAAAAGTCAAGATGTTTTATCAAAGGGTTGTGGGTGCAATAGCTAACTCCGTTACATGGCGGAGTGTGTTTTCAATGTCATGCGTAGTTAACAAACCTCTGTTAACGGAGCGTAGTTCATTGCCCATGGTTACATACAGCACAGCACAACATTTTTGTGATGTACTTGAGGGAGAATAGAAGGTAGTGATTTTTTCTTAGTTAGCTAATGTTCCAAAAATCCAAGAGTGGATGATAGAGCACTTACACTGAGTCGCTTAGACTCAATATATATCATTGAGTCAGGATGAAATGTACCTAAAGACATGAATGTTTTTTGAATAATTATATGTATCTATATTGTGAGCTGAATATGAAATTGTTGGTCATCTTGATTCCCTTGGTTTGTCTAACAAAAAAGGTTTTAAAAGTGTATTGGGATTAGTTGGTTTTATGGGATTAAATACTTTAGTCTGGAAAGGACACATTGTCTCATGCAGGATTTTTTAATTTTTAATTTTAGGAGAACTGCATGGATCAAGCTTTTTCTAGATTTGAAAATGAATTGAAGATATAAATATGGATCCATGAAATTGTAACTAAGACATTGACCGATAAGGACTCAATATCTACATGGAAACTTGCCCCTCATTTTAAATGCAACCCACTAACATTTCCATTATTGAAACCTCTGGAATACACAATTAAGTGAGGCTACTAACCCCTTATTATTTCATTTCAAGGTTATATGCCTAATGAGGCTACTGCAGCCGCGATATTATAGTGTAATAAGAAACTATCACTTTTATTGTAAGGCCAATGAAATAGACAGTTCATCTCTTAAAATTAGGAATAAATATAGGATAATGTTTACATTATACATTTACTAGTGGGACGGTGGTTGTATCAGAATTGGAACACCAGATCTTATCATCGCTGGGAAGTGTCAGGAAATCTCCAAAATCTGAACGTTTCCAAATGTCCATGGTGAGTAAACTAAAGGTTATCTGGATGCAAAATTCTCATGTTTACTAAACTGTGATTAATTTGAACACCTAAAATCTGGTCACTGAATATGAGATACTGAGCCTCAGGAGAAGGCCACCATATATTCCTGCTGCTAGCAATGGCCTCAGCAGAGGTAATTGGTTATATCGATTATATCATATTCATTGAGGTTAAAATTGCAGTTTTCAATGTCCAGCCAGTCTTATCTTCTAGAGGTTGAGGCAGAGCACTGCAACCACAGTAACACTTCTTACCATGCTCATGAATCTTCCATTTAGGAACTGATGGCAACAAATCAAAACTAGCAAGCTATTCTGAGAAACTGCTGTATTGTTTACTTTGTAAAAGGGCAGTGTAAGAAATTGGGGGTTGAGAACCCACCTCAAATGATAACCACAATTATTGTCAGGGTGAACCACAAAGTTACTAAATAAACCTGTGCTTAACCCCATAGTAGCTTTGCACAAAACAGCCAGTATTTACTTAGAGGTACTCAATAAATTATTTCAGCAGTACTCAAACAGCAACAAATTGAAAACACAACACAAGAAAAATCTCAAACCAATTTAGGAAACTGAAGTAAGTTTAAATAAATAAAATGACACCAATAGGACACAATTCAATTAAGTAGAACCAGAGTTATGGGCATCAAAATGTGTTAATTGCCAACTGCGGTCATCTAGCTGTGCTTGACCAAGACAAGGGTAAGATTTAAGACCAACTACAATGGAGTGCAGGTCCGATACGGAGGTCAGGTTTGCTCCAGTGAAAGGTTTTACCTTCTGACTTGGGGCCCGATTTGGATGTCGGGCTGAAAGCCATCCGACAGTCTGTCAGAGGCTTTCAGCATGACAGCCAGGGTTTCCCTCTGACGGCCGTATTATGATGATTGTGCTCTTCTTTCGATGGGCTCTGAAAGAGGAGCGGAATTGTAATCCCTTGAATGATGGCTGAGCCAGCCTTGGCTCCGCTGCCGGGATTACAATGTCGGTTTCCAACAGCCTTTCCATGTTGGACTTTCCAACATGGAAAAGCTGTCAGAAAGTGACGTTAGGGTCCCCTAGCAGGGCCCCCATCCCCCCTGCCCTCCGCTGTGGGGCCTGTGGGCCATCAAAGACATCCCTGCACCATGTGTTCAGCAATGCATGGTGCTGCCATACGGTGCAGGGATGCAGGGATGTTTACAAACATCCATTTTGCAATAGAAGCTTGTGTTGCTGGTCTTTCCTGCCTGCCGCACAAGCTTCCATTTAAAAATGGATGTTTGTGACCACCCTATGGACGGTTGCATCCTAATCCTGCGGTCAGAACTGCAGACCTTAGGTCGGGTAGTTTCCAACCGCAATGGTGTTGGGCAGACGTAAGTCCGCCTGACATCGTAATGCGGCCCTACGTTTCTGGAATGGAAGTCTTCGACCTTCAATGCTTCTCCACCATAGGTTTGTCGGTCCGATGGACTACCAAACTCATAATTAGACCCTTACTCACTTTTTTGGAGCTCAGAATCCCCAGTGGGACAAGGCTTCAGTTGCTAACCGAAGAGGACTCCACGAGACCTGAGACCTTCTCTGCGTAGTCACGCTGGATTGTATTTGCTGTTGTGGAGAAGAACATAGAAGGAGCAACCTGAATCTTTGGCCTAGCACTGATGCACCTTCTCCAGATCGGCTTGGTATGTTGGTTCAAGTCCCCCGTTGGTTTTCAGATCAAAAGTTTCAAAAAGTTTCTAAGTCCCAGGTTTCAGTAAATTTTCAAAGTAGTACACTATGACAGTAGCCAAGGGTCAGGATCTTGGAGACAGTACTTGGGGGTCGAAGACTTACCCCAGCAGAGGCCCAGGGCAGTTCCAGTTGGAACTGGTCAGCTGGACTGTTGGAGGAAAGGACTCTTGAAGCTTGTTGTGTCCCTGTAGCTCAAACAATAGGTCAGCCAACTGACCCTTGGAGTCCCGGTCTGGGGTACTGGGTACAGGGAAAGCAGGTCTAGTATTCCTTTGGGTTCTTCAGACATCAAGACAGTCCTCCTTCTGATTCTTCACAGGTTCAAGAGTGTTCAAAGGATGGTACTGAGGGTGACCAGTGTCAGCCTGTTGGCCACTCATTAACCAATGGGGTAAAGGTTGCCAGGGTGACACAACTAATGTTTGCAATACTTGTGTGTGTGTCACCCTAAACTATTCCACAGTGCCCTTTCTACCTAAATCTAACATAGCTGAACGTTTCTTCTCCTGTTGAGAACTCCCTGTGCTCATCTAGAGGTGTGGTTATGGAAATGGACAAATGATTCTTTGTGGTCACTCCAAACCACTGCTGGTGCAGCTCCCCCCTCTCTCTGAGTTTGGAAACAAGTTGACTAGGAAGACAAAGAGAGGCAGGCCTAGTTGTGAGCTACATCTTCCGGTGAGAAGAGTAGGCTCCCTCAGAAGCCTACTCAAGGAGATAATCCACCTCAATACACCTAAGTTTTTTGTCCACTCCCTGGTAGCAATCCACATCTCACACCAGGGGAGACCTTTACCAGTCAGATGACAGTGAACAATGGCAGAAAAAAAATTTCACAGGAATGTGAAAATGTTCTATAGGGGTAATTTTTAAAATAGTAATATTTAATCTTACTTTACCATTAAGTTGGATGTTATGTTCATATTAAAATGTGTCCTTGAGTTATTTCTCTAACTGCTCCCAAACCAAAACTAAGAATTATAAGTTGTTATAATGCAACCCAGTGTTTTCCTATGGGAGAGCAAGCCTTACTACTGTGAAAAATGACTTTGGAGGCTGTAGCGGCTGGCAGGGAACAAGAGTGAAGGGGCGAGGAGGAGGGGGTCAAGGGGTGGGGTTGACAAAATAAATAAAAAACATACTTAACTCCTCTTCACCGTTGTTGTCATCTTTCTGTTGTTGCAAGAAGCACACAGTCTCCCTCCCCTAAGCCATTCACAATGCTGCAATGCAGAGCTGTGATTGGTCTGAGCGCCTTGGCTTGGCACTCGAACAGGAAATGGGTGGCTGGGCAAGTTCCCCACCAGGCTGTGTAATTCAGCCTAGTGGGGAACATTCAGAGTGCACATCACTTTTTGGCTGGCCCAAAAGGGCTGGCCAAGCAGTCATGCCCACTTTGGAGTGCAGCAGCCACTCCTCCTCCCAGACGTCATGGGAGCCCAGCCCGCTCCATCCAGCCTGACTAATACTAAAAATAAAATGATATTAACGAAAATATCTTTACTTATTATCATTTTAGTTTTGCTTGTACACTGCTCCGAGAGCAGTGGGATGAAGCTCCTCCGCCTTAGCGGAGAAACCGTCATTTTTGGAAGGTTTTTCACTGCCAGGGCATTTACAACATTACGGGACTGATTGGGGTGTTGGTCAGAGTTTCCTCCGACCATTATCCCGGTGGTTTCGAGACTGGGCGACCTCGGGCGATGGTCAAAAAACAAAACTAAAATGTGACAGCACGTGGTGCAGCTGCAGACTCCCATTTCCCTATGAGAGCTTGTGTGGTGGTCGGAAACCGGCCATTGCACCAGCTCTCATTAAGAAATGGGATCCACTGTAAATCCCTGCACCGTGTGGCAGGCACCTCACTGTGCCTGCCACACAGTGCAGGGTTTTACAGGGGGGCACCTAGGTGCCCCCTCAGCCCCAACAGGAGGTCGCAGAGAGGGGGGCTCTAGGGCCCCCAAAGTCACTTTCTAACAGACTTTCCATGTCAGAAAGCATGACATGGAAAGCCTGTCGGAAACCAATATCATAATCCTGATTGCGGAAATGCCATCCGTAAGAGATTATGTTTAGTTTCTGACTGAGCCCGTCGGAACCAGCCGGAATGCCTGGCTGATTTGAATTCTGACCTCCGTAATCGTAATACCGCGGTCGAAATTCAAACCAATAATGGTGGTCAGAAATCCTCCCACTTGCGGTCGGAGGCTTTCCAACCGCCATCCCAATTAGGGCCTTAAGATACATGTCTTTTTAAATACCCTGAGCCCCGCTCAATGGTTATTTAGGGCCTACCTTAAGGGTGATGTATGAGTATTAAAAAGGAAGGTGTAGGCCAGGCAAAAGGTATAAAAACGCATGTATATGCTCCAAGGGCAGGCCTGGAGAATGTTTTACAGCGCTACTTTGGAGAAGCAGCAACCTGTAGCATTTAACTTAGAGGCCCTAGGTACATGTAGTACCATATACTAGAGAATTATGAGTAAATTAAATGTTCAAATTCGGTGAATGCCAGGTTAGAAGGGAGAGCACAAGCACTTAACCAATGATTAGCAAGGAGTAAAGTGCACAGAGTCATAAGTTCAACAACACAGGCTCAGTTAAAGAAAGCACAAATCTGAAGGAATTGGTAGCAAAAGCTGATCATTTCCAACAGGCAGGGCCTACATCTGTACTTTGAGGTTTTCTTTAACAGAATATCCTTGTGGAAAACATATACACTAAACTCAGAATGTGTTTGCACTCCATATCCACACAACAATTCAAAACTACATTTTGATGCTGGTATCAGCAAGCGGCTCAAGCCCACTCAGCTTTCATCTGTCACAGGTGCAGAGTAGATTGTGTTAGCACTTTAGCACTGATACCAACACAGCAAATCAGCTTTCAGAAACCAAACAATCTATGCACCGGCAAGAGACATTGCCTCAAACAATGTAGAGCGTTCAAGAAAAGAAAACCTTCGCCTTTCCATCCCATATTCTTACCCCACTCACTACCTTCAGTCTGCCACTTGAAAGTGAAACAGAAACTGGAGGGAGAGTTAGAAGCATTTCATTATTTTGCAAAGCCTGAATGTGAATGCAGGCACTAGAAAAAGAGATGTAGTTTGAAGTGTTTCCCGAAAACTTGATGTTTTTTGTGCTAACAATTCACTTGTTCAGGCATGGCCTGACAAAATGGCCGACTAGAGGCATTTTTGTGCTACCCCAGCCCCAACGGTTCAGAATCCTGCATAATCCTGGTGTTATGGTGATTTTTACAAGGGGGACAAGTAGCTGAAGCACCCCCTGACTGAATAGGTCCCGGTGATGTGAGGGGAAAGCGGCCCGCAACTGTAGAATGCCGCTAAGGGCCGCTGAAGACCTGTCAGAATCCTGTCCCCCACAATGGCGGCCTCCGCACTGCTGTAAGAGGTTCGGTTCGGAGGGCAGTAGAGGAGCCCCTGGACCTGGGTGAGTTCCCGTCACAGGGGCTAGACCGCTGTGAGGCCCCCAGAAGGGGGTGATGGAGGATATTGACTGCTACGTGAGGCCGGCGGGACTCTAGAGGCCGGGGGCGTGACCCAAACGAGGCCCGTGCCGAGCGGCCTGCCTGCACCCCGGCTGAAAAGTGCCTGGACATGACGCCGGGGCTGTCTGGGGGCCCATATGACAGATCAACAAACATGTGTCCTAGGGCTGAAGCCCGGTTGCTGAGGTGAGGAGCCCCCGTGCAACATCGAATCCTGAGGCTGAGGGCGAGGCCTACGCAAGGCCAGTGTGGTGTGGCCTCCCTGCATCCCGGCTGGTGGGACCTGGAAGTGGCGCGAGGGTTGCCTGGGGGCCCTTAGAACAGATCGCAATACCTGGGGCCAGAGACCGAAGTTCGGGAGACGAAGTGAGGAGCCCCCCCATAAAATCTGGTGGCTGGGAGTGAGACATGCGTGGGGTCAGTGAGGTGACCTGCCTGCACTACAGCTGGAAGCCTGTGGCCTGGGACTGAAGCCCAGTAGATGAGGTGAGGAGCCCCGTACAATAACAAGTCCCCCCGGCCCGTGGGGACATACGGCATGTAAGTGGCCCTGAGGTGTTCGCTTCGCAGATCGGCGGAGGGCCTGCCAACCGTGTGGAAAGAGACAAAATCAAGGGGCGGAGCTCGCTGGGAGGGCCAGAGGTGTCGCATACCAGCCCCAGCCGGCAGAAAGGGTGACCTGCGTGCTATCGACGACGCTGGGTCCCCTGGGGGTGAGTCAGTCCGCCTGACGGTTCCCCCGCTGAACTCCTTATGACATTATCATTTCCCTGACTGGGAGGACACCGGGAAGCACCCTAGGAAAGCCGCGCTGGACATGGGGAAAGACCGTCCCATACGAGGAGCCTAAACAAATAAAAGAATGCAATACACAGTTCAGCGGACTACCTCAGAACAGACCTGAAGCAGGGGAACCACCAGGGCTCAGCAGCCCGAGACAAAGCCGACATTTTGGAAGCGATCCGTGACTCCAGGGTGGCGTTAGAAGCTAAAATGGACAGGATAGCCCTGGGCATAAACTATTTGCGTCTGGATCTCAGGAAGGTCACAGACAGGGTTACCACCACGGAGGGAGACCTGACTGCTTTGCAGACTGAGGTCAGTCAGCTGAGGGTGACGGTAACAGCGCTCCAGGGCAACCCGGACCAGCTGGAGGACCAGGCAGAAGATGCTGAAGGGCGGTAAAGAAGGAACATTGTTCATTTTTTAGGATTTCCAGAAAAGGCGGAAGGGCCAACGGCGGACCTATTTCTTGAAGCCTGCATTGGCACATCATTCCCGGACCTCCGACTCTCCAAAATGTTTGCAGTGTAAAGAGCTCATAGATCTCTTGGGCCATCGCCGAGACCAGGATCCCCGCCCAGAGCCATAATCGCCCGCCAGACTGTTCAATCTCAGAGACCGGGACATGATCCTGCAACACATTTGCACCACTGGCCCGTCCAGATTTGAAAATCATGACATCCACATATACCCAGACTATACAAAAAAGGTGCAAGAACTACGGAATTACTTCTTGGGTGTCAAACGTAGGCTGTGTGGCCACAATATTTAATACAGCTTAATGTTTCCAGCCAGGCTGCGAGTGCAACATGGCAACAAGACACACTTCTTTGGTAACTTGTCGGAGGCGGCTGACTGGATGGACTCACTGGGCTTGACAGGCCAAGACCAGAACCAGGGCTGGCAGCAGCAGAGACGCCGGAGCAGTCGACGGAGGAACCAGCAACGTTGAGATGAGGACCAGTGACCGAGGGGACGAGATCTGGCGGATGGAGGACGTATCATGGTGGGACCAGATGGCACTCTCCTTACAGAACGGGAGGCGATCCCAACACAGTACCAGTTCTCTCCATTCTGTTTGGTACAGGAAACACAGTTGTAGTTGGGAGGTGCCCCCAGCCCGGTTGTCGAGAGATCTGGAGACAAGTGAGTGGTGGACTTGGCGCTGAGACCGAGGGATTCGGGGTCGTAGACACTGTGAGTATGTGTTTGGACCCGAGGGGTACTTGACTTTCCCAAGAGACTTTCCTGAGAGGGCATTGGGCCCAGAGACATTGAGAGGGGGAGGCCAGAAACTTGTTTTTTTTTAGGAGGGTAAACTATTGCGCCCATATACTGTTTCGACTCGCTTGCTATAGAGTGCTGAGGGGGCCTGGCTAGACTACAGGTCGGGCGGAGCTGCGCGGTGCCAGTCAGTTGACTGAATATCAGAGTTTGAGGGGAGGGTTTCTTCCTGATTTGGGAGAGTACGTTCATTGATATTCGTTATTTCAAGTTGAGGGGGGTGATTTAAGGAGTGGGTTGAGCTCTGGGGCGGGGATCTGAGTCCTCTGGCCCGGACCGGGTCATGAGAATGAAGTACTACCGCCTGCAGGTTGGTGGAATTGGGGTTTCACAATATGGTTTTGTTTGGGTTGCTGCCGGGTCTAGTCTTCGTTGCATCACTGGAAGTCGGAGAAGTCTGTATCTTGAGGGGTCACGCTGCTATGCTACTGGGGGTTCCCCACGTGACAGTCAGGTGCTGCGGTACCAGCAACTGCTAACTCATGTCAGGTGACACACAGAGAAATAAAAATGTTCGGGGGCTCAATAATATGGTCAAACGGATCCGGGTGGTGTCCTACCTTAGACATTATGGGGTAAGCATAGCCCTGCTCCAGGAGATGCACCTATGGGGAGACTGTCTTAAATACGTCCAACGCAGATGGGTTCGCACCGGACGATACGTATCAGACACAATACCCATAGCGAGGGAGACGTAACAGGGATGGCCACTGTCCCCCTTGGTATTGGCCCTGGCAATAGAGCCATTGGCTTGTCATCTCTGTGGGGTACTCGAAGGACAGGGCATATGGGTGGGGAGTTCGAAGCATAATGTATCAATGTACGCTGATGACGTGTTGATATTCCTGAATCGGCTGACTCAGTCATTACCAACCCTGATAGATGCACTGTCACAGTTAATAAAACGAAATCACAGCTTTACACGGTTGGAACGGGGAGCGACTGGGAGAGGGCCCATCGCCCGGAGATGGGTAGAGGACACACTCCGCTATCTGGGGATATGGATTGGAAGGAATGCGACAAATTTTTACCAGCATAACAAGGGAAGGATAATCCGGGGTCTTCAGGGTAGTATTGCCTTCTGGAACACACTTAAACTCTCCCTAATGGGGAATATTGCCTTAATAAAGATGGTGATCCTACCTCGATGTCTGTACACAATGCAAGGTTCCTTCTTTGAAATTCCGCACCGGGTATTCAAGGAATTGGATGCACTGCTGGTACTATTATTGTGGAATGGGAAGCGATGTAGGATAAGTCTAGAGGTCATAAAATGTAGATGGGGCAAAGGGTGTTTAGAGATCCCAGATTTAGAACTTTACTATTTTGCGTCACAATTGCAACATGCTATAGCCTGGTTGGATATAGATCCCTCTTGGGAGAGGTACCTGCTGGCAGGTACATATGGGGAGCGACAGCTAGGAGCGCTTCTATGGCGGGCGGGGGGACAACGTGAACACGGTCCTCCATTGGTGTGGCTTGTGGTTTGTGGCTGCGAAATGGAACCAGGTGGTATGATGACTAATCCGAGAATGGCTGTTTGCCCCAGAGGTGGACTTCTAGCTGATGCCATCCTTTGCACAAATACACCAGGTTATGTCAACAGATAAATGGAAGGAGGGGGCTGCCTGATGCTGTCTGACCTCTACCTGGACAATAAATTCATCACCTATCAGGAGGTGGTGACCACCTTTGAGCTGGGAACAGGGCAGCTTCTGCAATATGCTGAAATAGTGGCAACGGCATGGCAATTATGGCCCTCGTTTCCAGGGGCTCCGGGGTACACCCAAAACCTGGTCACTAATCGGCCTGGGCGTAGTAGCTCTACAAGTAGCTTCACGTAGTATACTTTGAACTTCACGTAGCACACATAGTCGTAGCATAGCTGATGACACTGTGTACTTGTCTGCACTGTGAAAAAATTGCAATATAATTGCAAATAACATCCTGCACAGTGCCAGTTATGATAAAATAAGTACTTCTATTTTTATATGCTAAAGTGCATATAGAAAAATTAGCAAGCAGTGAGAGAGGTGATGATTTTGGATCCTCCCTAACCTAGGGGGAGTACCAAACAGATGCCTTGAAAACAAAAAACCACATCTTATGGAATGATTTGGTGGTGATCCCATCCTCTTAGGACCACCCCAAGCACAGTTATTGGCAAAAAAACATTCCCAACCAAAGGCCCTGCAAAGCATTATGGGATGAGATTAGCAGTGGGCAGTGAATAATATATAGTATTTAATAGCAAAATAATTCTACAAAGAGTTGCAGTTCAACTGGTGGTTACTAGATGTCCCTCACGAGTCAAATGCAAATGCTTGATGAAAGGGTTTAAATGGTTTTGCATTTGACTCGTGAGGGACATCTAGTAACGACTAGTGGAACTGCAGCTTGATGTAAGAATAATTTCAATGCTTTGCATTTGACTCGTGAGGGACATCTAGTAACGACTAGGTGAACTGCAGATCTTTGTAGAATTATTTTGATTTTGGATACTATAATATTCACTGTATCAGTCAATCAATCATCAGGGGATTGTAAGCACACTACTCACCCGTGAGGGTCTCAAGGCACTGGGGAGTAGGAGGGGGGCTAGGTAGGTGATTCATAGAGATTTTATTGTATTTGGTAATACTCTTGTAGGGCCCTTAAGGTACCCCTGAATTCCAGGAGTAAATACGTCTGACTTACTCCTGAATTCCATAGAAGGTCAGGAGTAACACTCACACACATTCCCTTGTGCCATAAGGTACATAGATTTGAATTAAATATAGACATTCATTAACTAATCAGATTTTGTTTGGCTATTGAGGAAGCCTCTTATCCCTGTGGTAGTTATGCCAATAAGTTGGATGACGCCAGGGTGGGAACATGAGAGTTTGCACATGAGTCCAGGTGCTTTACTGTAACAGCAATCGGTTCTCAGTGTCAGGTGTTGCATATTGACCCTCATGAAAAGGATTTCTGTAATCCCGATTTGGCCCTAAAAGTATGTTTATATCAATATTAGGAATCTGAACTGTGCAGGAAGACCCCACTACCAATATTGTTTGCCATAGGGCCTTGGTCAGGAAAACTTGGCGACATTTTCAATTGTAAAAAGGCCCAGAATGGTGGAAAACATTCAGGAATCAGCATGTACCAATTCCCAGCCTTATACCCCAGTCCCGAGTGTGAAACACATCATGAGCCAATAGTCCTGCATCCCAGAATTACTGTGATCCCTGGTGCTGGTAATGCCAAATGTGAGATCACAACGCAATATTTCTGCAGCTCTAGTAATGAGAGTGAGTGTGTGTACAAACCCTGGGCCCTTAAAGCTCAGAGCATCTCAGTAGTGGCCCACAGTCTTACATCCGTGAAACGAATCCTCACCACATTGAAACTGTTCAACAAGGGTCTGGTCAGAGTGTGGTTACTGTTTCTCCAAGGATTTTCCTGGAAACAAGAGATGGCAATGGCAGTGTGCACACATGTGAAATGAAACACAGAGGTGGATATTATCAAGAATGTGTGATAAGTAACCCTGGGCGTAGTTCGCATAGTAGCACTATGCGTAGCTATGCAAAATGCACTTCGCACTACGCAAGCTACTGTGCAAAATGCTGTTTGCACTGATTGCACAGTGCCGGATGCTTGTCCGCACTGTGCAATCAGTGCAAACTGCATCTTGCACAGTGCAATCGGTCTTTTTCTGCCTCTCGAGTAGTACTCGAGCGGCAGCTTTCTCAACGCGGACGGGTAGTTTCTCATCGCGAGCATACGCGACCACTCACATTGAAAAACCTGACCTCTCCGCGTTGAGAATCTCGCCGGGAGGTTTATTTTCCACGCTCGTGATCTGCAACTTGATGTTACTGATCGTGAACGATGAAAAAGTCTCGCCGGGATGTTATTTTGCTCGCTCACGGTCGCCAACTTGAAGTTGAGGAGTGCGAGCAAGCAAAAAATGCCTGTTACGCTACGTTATGCATTTTTGCACTGTGCTACGTGCGTAGTTGCGCAAACTACGCAAACTACTCAAACTACACGAGCGTAGTGTAGCCCTACCCCCAGGCCTAGTGATAAGTACCGCAAAATTAGCTTAACACAACTCTTCACATCGCAGTCCATCGCAGGAAAATTACGCTGTGTTTACTCAGTATTCACAACACGGAGGTACTATGCGATAGGCCCACGATAACACGTCAAATGTCCGCGTTAAAGTCAACGCGACGCCGCAAAAATGCGAAACACCAACGTGAAAATAGTGGCGATGAGGCTAATCGCAACACAAACATCAGCAAAAACCAGTGACAGGCCTGCGGTTTCCACGCGTCATGGGTGGAAATGCCCCATAAAAGCAGAGTTAAAAATACGGTGAGATGACAACGTATGAGCACAACACCACAGCCATCAGGTAGAACAAATTACCATTGTCCTGCATCAGACAGGCATTCCCTCACAAACCGGCAAAATGCACATTGACATGCATTCTGTATGTAACCTGCGCCAATGTGGAAACATACATGGGACACACTGTGAAACTGCATCTCCTCTTCACATTGCAGAGGAACAAACAACACCCCCTGCACACAGACATGCCATGTCCATGACCAAACAATAATGAAAGCATGGACTATTGTAGGGGCAGTGACTCCTCCTCACGTACATGTTACCCATGTCATGGGACTTGAATTACAGGGTGCATCCCTGCATCATGGCGGCACAAATCTGAACCCAAAAGAAGCCATGTTGTCACTTGTAGGCCACAAATGAATGGATGAATCGGGACACAGGTGAAACGCCGAAGAGTGGGATACCTTTCCAACTGTGACACACATAACTGGCAGTTCCAATACGTGACACCCTAAACAGGCGCACTGCACAGAGGTGACCCACCCACCATCCATTACCAATTTCCAAATTTGCAAGCACTACATGTCCCACCCACACTTGTCTGAGTGAAGTGGCTGTACAGATGAGTGACATGCCCACCAGGAATGTTTTTTGGAATGCATTTATTTACACATGCTGTGCCTGTGGTCATTCATCATACTGTCCCCTGATTGCCAAAGACCTTCAAAATGTGATGTCAAAATGAGAAGAAATTGTCAATGATGGTGTTCCTATGGCAATTCCTGCAGCGGCTGCAGTGGGGTGTGGTCCACCTGCCTCATCTTCATCATCATCATCCGGTGCATCTGGCACTCGTATCCATGGGCCTTTGCTGTGTACAGATGTCTGGGATGTACAGGAGCCTTCCACCTGTGACGTCCAGGCACCTGAAACATGACTTCAACACACCAAATGTGCGCTCCACGATGCCCCTGGTGTGTTTGTGGGCCAAATTGTACTGCCTCTAGACCTGTTTGGTTGGGGCTCTGAGGGGTGTCATCATCCAAGCTCAGAGTGCATATCCTTCGTAACCTGTGACAGTGCAGAGAGACATGAGTCAAGACTACGCACTGCATGATGTGTTGGCAGGCTCACTGGTTCATTGGTGTGTGATATGTATGATTTAATGATTCCTGTATGACATGACCTGCCTGTTGCAAATGAGTGCCATCTATGTGTATTACGTTGCCTCACTGCTGCTCCTCCCTCCCCCCGAGCATAGTCACTAGTGTGCGTAGTGCGGTTGCATCACTTGCACACCTACGCCACACCATTGTCATGCCTGTCTGCGCATGTCCACAAGCCTGACTACGACACAGTGATGATGTGCGCTGAAGGTGGCCGGCCACATGTGTGTCGGCCCATTGTACAAACAGGGCTTGCACTCCCTCATGTACCCCTTCGGCCGAGCCCGCACTGCAGGGACATGCCACATAGCAACATTGTCCATAGCGGGAAGGGTGGAGCAGACACTACAACAGAGACACACGCATCAGTCACTTCCTTGGCAAGGCCTAAACTGAACCACACTCAGATCCACTTGTGGAAGAGCCACATCCCTACTCTGTACTGCCGTACGCCGGTCCACTCCGCTTACGCTCACTGTACACAGCACAATGTAATGTGGAATGGCCTGTGGCCCTCATGCATACATAATGACCACACGAAGACACTGAGTGAGTTTGTGGAACTGACCACGGGCACGTGCGCCCGGCCCCTTTTATTGTCAGGGTCACCTGTCCAGTGACACTTGTGCTGGATGGGTGTTGGGTAGTGTAAGCCAACCCTCAGGGGTTGGTTGGTGTTGGCAACAACCACAACAGTGATCAGGCAATCAGCAGTACAAGATGCAAATAGCAAGGGTCCATGACTTGTGCTGCACAGAGTCAGTGGCCCCAGAAGTACTGTGGCCGGCACAGGCACAACGCCACGGAACGGTGACTTGTGGTGCACTGAGGTAGGGCCATGAGAGCTGAGCGGGTCCTCGTCAATGTCCAAGGAGAATGTGGCTGAGGGTTGTGGGGACAGTGGAAGGTGTCCTCCTGGGCATGATGCAGAGGGAAGAAGGAAGCAGAAACAGGCAAATGGCAGGGAGGAATGCTACAGACTCCTCTTTACCACCATGTCAGTGTCAGCTACATGATCATGAAGAAAACCCACAGCCCATGGACTCAGATGCCAACAAAGTGCAACCAGAGAGTGTCTATGAATTTCGAGGCAAATGGTTAGTGGCACCAGAGCTGGAAGGGTATTCGGTCTGTGATGAGGCCTGTACAATGACATGAACACTGCAATGAAGTAATCAAGACTCAGTTCCGAATGTGTGATCTAGTTGACCGCAGTGTAGGCCAGAGGCAGAGGTCAGGGCAGGTCAACTGCTGTACAGCTTCCTCTCCTAGATCTCTAACACACAATGTTGGATTGGCATGCGGAGCAGATTTGTGGCTGACGGGGGGAGTGGCACCAGAGTTGAGCGGGTGTTTAGACAGTGACGATGCACTGTTCTGCCTGGTACGGACTGTATTGGATTGGTGTGAGACCTGTAGGACCACAGTGTAGGCCAAAGGCCAAAGACAGCAAGGGCCCACAATCACGTGTGGTTTGAATGCTATGCATGGCGTGGGTGGCACCACATCAAAGGGAGTATAGTGATTTAAACACAGTCATAGTAAAATGTCCTCTACTATTGTGTAATCAAGACTCAGTTCCAAATGTGTGACCTACATGTCCGCTGTGTCAGCCGGTGGAGTACGTCAATGAGAAAGGAGTACTGTGGGCCTTACTCGCGGAGGCTGTGATGGTCTGAGGAGGCGGCCAGGGTCGCGGACGTGGAGCTTGCACCAGCACGTGATGGGCCCTCTTCGACACAAGCCAGTGTTAGCAGGTGGGCATTGAGGCCCGGGTGCGCATGGGCAGGCACGATTTTTGCGGGACCAGTGGCACGGTGTGTATCAGGCGCACAGGATCGCAGCCAACACTGCTCACGGCATCGGCCTTGTGGCGGGGTGAGAGGCGCCAGCCTGGCAGAGACGTTGGGCATTCCAGAAGAGAACCATGCTCAGAGCTACTTGCTTTTTATTCACATCCCTACTCTGGCCTGGGGTATGACGGGCCAGCCCACTCCGCACACGCTTACCAGGGGGGGAACGTCATAAGCTACATTTCCGTGATCTTCCACACTGGCTGGAGTGACGTGGTTACGTCCTCTGCACTCCATGCACCAGTGGTGTATGTAGACATGGATATGTGGGTGGTCTGCATACTGCTGTCGGTCCATCACATCCACGCCACACTTGGCATAGTGTACATTCTCATTCATCTGGCACTTGTCTCCTTTGCACATGCTTGGTTCCCACCCTCCCCACATTCTGCTATTGTGTGGCTGAGGTGCCATGCCATTGATGGCTTATGTACATGGCTAGCCCAGGTTCCCACAGTAAGTTGCGCTATCATGTCTGGTGGGTGGGCATGTTGTTTTGCATGTTGTATATGACATTGTGACGTGTGCATTCCCAGAGTTGTGAGTTGGATGCTGGTCAATTTGAGCTGTGTGTTGTGTTCATTTGGTACTTACAAACGAGCAGTGCATTTCCGTAGGTACCAGCCTGGAAGCGCTGGTTGATGATGAAAGACTGTCAGAAGATGTAGGAATCATGCACACTGCCTGGGTAGTTGGCGACAACGTTGGTGAAGAGTCCCCAGTGGTTCACTATTGCCTGCACATTGATGGAATGCGTGTGCTTTCTGTTGCGGTAATTGTGTGCAGTGTCGGCAGGGGGCACAAGTAGGACATGTGTAGAGTCAATTGCCCCCGACATGTGGGGTAATCGAGTTATGGTGTAGAAACCTTGCTTGGTCTCCAGCTGTTCCTGCGCAGCGTGGGGGAAGTATAGGTACTGGGGTACTAAGCTGAAGATGGCATCCAGGACAGGTTTGCGGAACTTGGATAGGGCCGGCTGTGAGACTCCTCCGACTCTGGCGGTTGTTGGATGGAAGGTGCCAGAGGCCAACAGGTGCAGCACGGCCAGCAGATTTGTCTGAGGTGGAATGTTGGTTGTCCTCTGTGTTGGTACCGTCAGCCTGTGGGCAATGATGTTAAGGATGCGGAGAATGATTGTCCTTGACATACTCTGGTGTTAAGTCTGTGAGGCTAGTACGTTTTCTGAAGGTCTGCTGTCTGTGTCTACGCTGCCTCTGTGGTGGTCCAGGGGGAGGGTGGAGGTCCTGGGGGGTGGCGGGCCTGAGGGTGGTAGCGGTGGGTGTTGTTGCCCTGTGAGGGCTCCGACCTGCATGATCAGTAGCTCCATGGCATCTGTTGGTCTTCTAGTGTGGCTGTGGGCTGTACTCCCTTCCCTGGTGCAGGCTGTCATCCGACTTTACACCAGGTCAGAGCAGGTGTTAAATTCCTAATGCTAACGCGCCTTATTGCCTGTTTGGGTTCTTATCGCCGATCTGGCTGGTCGTTGAGAATGTTGCAGAGTGGTGTTTTCACAGCTTTTCGCACGGGAATGCCTACCCTGCATCTCATTAGCGATAGTTGCCGCGTGTCATCAGTGGCAATGTTTTTTGCGGCTACTATCGCAGGTAAACTAGTGATATGGGCTGTTTACACCAGCTTGTGAATGAGGCGATAGTTTTATTGCCACTTTGTCTGCGAATAAAGTACCCTTAACTTGGAGATAGTCACTTGAGAATAAGCCCCACAGATGTTCAGCACGTCTCTCTAAGAGTATCACTATCACGCCAAGCACAAGTAACTGAACAAACCCTTGCAGAAGCCGATTAGTGATACCCTCCAGGATACTGCCGGTTAGAAAGCCAAAATGTATTACATCAAACTGTTTTTTTGTGTCAATAATGTGTCACTGTACTTTTTCACATTTATTACGTATATTTAAATGCGTTTCAGTCTTGAAAAGATTCTATTTCAGTGAAGAATGCCGTGTTTTCAAGGAGCTGTTTAAACAGAAACAGGAGTAGATTTTAAAATATTTTTGTGGTAATATTGTAGAGCCTTGGCTACTCAAAGCACAACAGTGCCAGGCTCCTACCCACACAACAACGGATCCCAGGCAGCTTGCAACTCTCCCAGCCATTTCTCCCTAGAATCCAATAAATGGGGTCCTGCCCTCTCCTTCTGCCCACAAAAAACATTCCAGCTAGCGTGCGCTTCCCCAATAGCAGGAGCAATAGCCCAAGGTCTTGCGTAATCACAGGTGGAGGCTAGTGACATTTGAAAGTGATGGGGAGTAAAGGTTTGGGATGATTGTCCTATGACGAGGGGGCCTAGCAATCGTGACTAATCGTCAAAAGAGGAACATGAAACTTTAGCCTCAGGTAGCTCCTTCTCTGCCCCTCACAGCTCCTGGTGATGGAACACTATGCTAAAGGCAGGGGAAAAGGAAAACAAATAGTAAGGCAAAGGTAAACCACGCTAAAGGCAGCTGTAATATAAAAGGCACTGTATGATGGTGGAAGTCCATGCATTAAGGTAATTTCGTGTGATAAGGCACAGTATAGTAAGTGATGGAAGACCAAGCAAAAAGGTAGTTTCATGTAATAAGGCACAGTATAGTGATGAAGGCCATGCTTAAGGCAGCTGTGAGGAATATAGTGCAGCATAGCATTCAATGGAAATGCTAAATGCAGCAGTAAGTGAGTCAGCACAGTATGGTGATTGAGAGGCCATGTAAAAGACAGCTGTGAGGGATACTGCACAGGAGAGTCTTGTGAAAGAAGGCATAACATGGCTGTAAGGAATCATCGAAGTGACCTCTCAAAGGCCCAGGTTATACCTAGACACTAGACCTGGTTTTTGCATGAATAACTCATTGAATGTTGGAACTTGTAGTCTCGAGAGGATTACAAATTATAGCAGGTTAGGTGTTTGTAAAAATCCCATGTCTAACTGCAGATACTACACATCATGATATGGGAAATCTCTATACAGGTGGATTTATTAGCAACATGGTTATAAAAGCACACGTTTGACTCCAGCTCCTACTGTAAGGAGGAGATGAAGGAAGCTGGGCTTAGCAGGCAGGGTTCTGTGGGTGACTGGTTCCCCATCAGCTAATCGGTGCAGGCATCTAAGCCATGAGCGTTCCTCCAGTCCCAGTATAGGATTGTAAAGTTCTCATCCCCGGACAGCTTCTGTTGTTCGCATTCTCAAAGATGCAGTCTGATCTGGTGACACTAGCTGTGGTAGTGACCTAGATCTTTGTGTTTCTCCATCTACTTTGCCCGAAGCGACTTTGATTGCCTTTGCTGCTGTTGTTGACAAAATTGGCCAATTGTTGTCAGTACCAATAAAGGGTCATCACGAACACCAACCAGGGTGGTTTGATCAAGCTTGTTCAAAGGCCGGACGAGACTTAAAAAAAGCACTTAAGGCTACCCCAAGAGACCCTGTCCTTATTAAGTCACTGCGAACTAATTACAAGACAGTCCTGGCAGCCCGGAAAAAAGAAGTAAAAGCTGGTGTTTGGGAGAAGCTATGCGATCCTGCAATTCTGGGCAATAGCTCCAAGTTTTGGAGTATTGTAAACAAACCTATGTTTGACGTCCCCCTTAATTCTATGGTTGGGACTAATATACCTGAGGAAGAGTGGATGTCACACTACAGTACAATTTTTAAAAGTGATAATTCGCAAGCAGACTCTGTTTTTAAATCCTTTGATGATGATGATAATGTGTTGTGTTTTACAGTGGGGGAGGTAGAAAAGGGGATACAAGGATTAACCTGCAACAAAGCACCTGGCCCTGATGGTATACCACCCGACCTATTTAAATCAAACATCCTCTTATGGGCACCAGTTATTACCGCAGTTATAAACGCAGGAATTCTGGCTGGCTGCCCAAAAGCCTGGGGGTCCTCGACCATCGTCCCTGTATTCAAGAAGGGTGATCGTGGTAGTGTTACATGCTACAGACCCATATCCCTGATTAACTCAGTTACAAAGGTGGTGGGGGGTATTATCCTAAACAGATTAACAGCCTGGGCCAACGACAATAATATACTGTCTCCAATACAATATGGGTTCAGACCAGGCCACTCTACGATAACCCAATGTCTGAATCTATATTTAATAAACAGCAAATACACCTTAGCAAGAAAAGGGACGATCCATATGGCCTTTATGGACTTATCGTCCGCGTTTGACTGCGTAGACAGAGGCAGGCTTTGGGAGGTGCTGCTAAAAATGGGGGTGGAACAAAACCTGGTCAACCTTCTTGTTGACCTCCACTCGGACACAAGAGCAAACGTCCGTTACACCCATGACTTGAAGGTAACAAGAGATTTTAGTATAACCCGAGGTGTCAGACAAGGGTGCATCCTTGCCCCTTTTCTTTTTAATCTTTATATTAACGAGCTGGAGGAGCACTTATTAAAAACTGGTACAGATTTTCCTTATATTGGCAAGAAGGGCATACCTGTCCTATTATATGCGGACGACGCCGTCTTAATATCCAGAACGGCGCTCGGACTTCAAATCCTGTTAGACTCTTTTAATAACTTCATGAACTCCCGTGGCCTGAGTATTAATAACTCGAAATCCTTTACAATGATGACAGGTATATCTTCAAAAAAAATATATCCTCACTTTGTAAATGGAGACAAAATACCCACTACAAAGACCTTCTCGTACCTTGGTGTCCTTTTCGATCATAAATTAAACTGGGCACCAGCAATACAAAAGAAAAAGGGCGAGGTAGTGCGGGCCAATGCAGCAATACTGGACTTTACTAGAAAAATGGGCAATAGTCCGGTGGCTGCTGTCTTGAAGTTATATCAAGCCAAAAGCACCGCAATTGCACGTTATGGAAGTGAAATATGGGGATCAGAATCACTAGACGCCCTTGAAGTTACTGAGAATAACTTCCTAAAACAGGTCCTAAGGTTACCCAGGGGGACAGCCAACTTCCCAGTACATGAGGAACTTGGCATCCCACATCTAAGTGATAAGCTGGCCGTGAATCCTTTGTTATGCTGGCTGAACAGCTGGCTAAACACAGCCATACCTCTTACCAGAAACATCCTTCAAGAGGCACTACAGTGGGATGGTAGACTCAAGATCCCATGGTTAAAATATGTAAGATTGTGGCTTTTTGAACTAGGCCGACCAGATTTATTTCTATCCCCCGATACAATAACTAAAACTGATGTAACCTTTGTCAGGAATACCTTTATGCTGTCCAGGTGCATGACTCGGGAGGAAAACGAATACAAGAAAAGCAGTGTGAGACAGTATGCTTTAACTAAAACCTGTTTATATATGGAACCCTACCTGTCTTGGCCTATGTCTGGTTATGACCGTTTCTTATTAACAAGGTTCCGATTTAACATGTTCCATTTTTTATTAGCTGTACCAAGTGGAGCGCATAGAGGACAAGTGTTGCCAGCTTGCGGCTGCGACAATAAGTCTCCGCAAGATCTGGCACACTTTTTATTTTTTTGTCAGTTTTATACACTCCCCCGTAACCTGTTTTTAAAACCTTTACTCAAGCATCTGAATTTTGTACAACTCAGACCTGCACTTTGTCACCTTCAAATGCTGAATAGTGAATGTACTATGTTTGTATGTAGTTTTTTAAAACTTGCAGTTAAACATAGAAAAAGCATGGAAGGGTAACTAATTTTGCTGCTGATCGTACTCCCATTTCTATTGTATTTTTATCCTTTTTAACTAACTATATTATTGTGTTTATGCTTGTGAATGTCTTGTTGAATGTCTTGTTGTAATACCACTCTTCCTATTTTTATTATTACTGTATGGATTATTTTTTATGAAATGTTCTTTTATGATTGTTATATGCAAACAATCGAATAAAGATATTCGATTCTATTCTGGTGACACAGCAGGAAGGCGCGTGATTTGTTGAAAAGGTGATGTTTCTCCACACTATGTTAATACATTTATGTAATGTTGATAAATTTATTAAGCGTGCGAATACCCGGGGTGTCTTGCTGCTGAGCAGTGGATTGAGCCAGGATCTGTAAGACAAAAGTGACAATTTCTCAAACAGCCAAGTTTTCAAAGCCTTCCTAAAGGCAACTAGAGTTGGGAGTGTTCTGATGGAGAGAGAGCGTGCATTCCAGAGTTTGGGGGCAGCTGCCCTGAAGCTACTACCACCCCATTTGGCCTTGAAGATTTTCGGAGTTGCTAGCAGTTTAGCTCCTTCGGAGCGCAAATGCCTTTTTGGAACATACCAGTAGAGTAGGCGTCTCAGAAACATGGGGCCAGTATTCTGAAGTGCTCTATAGGTGATGCAAAGGGCTTTGAAGACGATGCGATTCCTAACTGGGAGCCAGTGCAGCTTATACAAATGATTTGGGACTGACGAGTGCCTAGGGATACCTAACAGGAGACGCGCAGCCGCATTTTGAATCATTTGCAACTTATTGAGTTGTTTTTCAGGCAGGCCAATATAGAGACCATAACAATAGTCAAGTTGTGCCAGGATCAAAGAAGAAATCAATGTTTTTCTGCGGTCCTTGGGGATAAAAGAAAGTATTTTTTTAATGGTTTTCAGCAAGAAAAAGCTGGATGAGAAGACAGCATTTACCTGTGGTTTAAAATTCAATTTGTCATTGATGATCACAGCAGGATTCTTTGCCTTGGTGGCTAAAATAGGTGCTGAACCCAGTTCGTCTGGCCCCCAGTTCTGTGACCAGTTAGGCAAAAAGTTGCCAAAAGTGATTACTTCTGTTTTGTCTGAGTTTAATCTCAGACAATGAGAGTTCATCCAGGAACTGACTGCCAACGTGCAATCCTTAACATTTGGCATTGGTGGTGCTGAGTTTTTGGATACAGACAATAAAATTTGTGTATCATCTCCGTAGGATGTCAGCGCTAAACTAAAAGATCTTATGAGTTTAGGCAATCTGATACATAAACGTTAAATAGCCGATTCCGTGCTGTGCTCTGTTCTGAAACCAAACTGTGTTTCATCTAGATAGTTATGTTTTACTAAATAGTCTGTCAGCTGCTCATTCATGACTTTCTCTACTAGTTAGGCAAGTAGAGGAAGACGAGAAATTGGCCTATAAATATTGGGTTGTGTAGGGTCAAGGTTAGGTTTTTTCAAAAGTAGCAATATGGAAGCCTTTTTCCATATAGTGGGAAAACACCTAGCGAGAATATAGCATTAAAAATGTCAGTAAGGCAGGTAGCCAACATCTCGGGAGCTTGCTTGAAAACGTTCGGGGGAAGTGGGTCATTAGGGAGCCTGATTTAGCCTGTTGAATAAGAGTGGTAATCTTTTTATTCATGACTGGTTCAAATTTAGAGATACTCAAGGCATCGGAAGAGCAATACTAGTGAAGGTGTGATTGTCTAGGCAAGTGTTGGTGTCAAAAATGACACAGATTTGCATCACTTTCTTTAAAAAGGTTGTGCTAGATAGTCACAGAACTTTTGTGATGGTTCAATGGAATTCTTTTCTAGGGGACCTGATAGTTTTGAAACCACTTAAAAAAGTTATCTAGTGTAGTTCTTTGCCAAATTAATTTGTTTGGTAAAATAGGCAAATTTTTCTGAATTAATTAAGTTTTTATATTCAGTCTAGAGGGTTTTGTAGGTGGAGAGGTCCCCGGCATTGCAGTCCTTTCTCCAGTGCCTTTCCTGTCGCCTATATTCTTGTTTTTTTGCCTTGAGAGTTTCCAAAAACCATGGGGTAGTAGGTGATTTTTTTTGTCTGTAGTTTTTTTCGAAGGGGCTAACTTGTCGGCTGCTTATGAGAGCCAAATATTGAATTGTAAAGAGCCAAATTTCGCATCTTCTGAGAGCTCAAATAGATTTTTGGATAATTGGCCCTTCAGCGTATTACTATCAACGATATTTCCTGCTACCATAGGTCCTGGTTAAATGTTTCGAACAATTCCCTTAGCTGAGTGATCTAACTAAATCAGAGGCAGGATCTCCTTGACTAAAATGGAGTCATTATTGGTAAGAATACCATTGAGGGTGTGCCCAGCTCGGTGTGTGGAACCTGTGAGTATTTGTCTTAGACCTAGACTACAGCCTCCTCCTCGCCCTCTGCACACACCCATGTGTCCTATCACACTGAGTAGTGAATCCAGACAAAGAGGTCGTTAAGGCTGAAAAGCAACACCTGAGTGACATGGCAGAGAGCTGATGGGGGCCTCCACCATTCAGACCCCCATCCAAGAATGCACCCTGTCTGTGTAGTTAAGTTACTGCCCTGCTCATGCCTGTTGTAGACGTCCTTCAACAAACTGAATCGTTGCCGTAAGCAACATGACTCATCTGCCCCTTCTGCAATTCGCATCTAGCCCAGGTTTAACCTCTTAGACAATACCCACCTCTAAGCCTAGGGCAGGGCTATAAAGGACATTATACCTGCAGTAAGTGAACATGACTGTACACCTTACAAAGGGCCTTCCCTTCCCAACAATAAGAAAAGGGTGCAGTTGATGACATAAATCAACTTATCAATAAATGGGGTCCTGCCCTCTCCTTCTGCCCACAAAAAAACATTCTAGCTATAGTGCTCTTCCGCAATAGCAGGAGCATTAGCCTACGGTCCTGCCTAATCACCAGTGGCAGCTGGTGACATTTGGAAGTGATTGGGAGTAAAGTTTGGGATGATGGTCCTATGACGAGGGGGCGTAGCAAGCGTGTCTAATCGTCATAAGAGGAACATGGAACTTTAGCCTCAGGTAGCTCCTTCTCTGCCCCTCAAAGCTCCTGGTGATGGAACACTATGCTAAAGGCAGGGGAAAGGGATAACAAATAGTTAGGCAAAGGTAAACCACGCTAAAGGCAGCTGTAACATAAAAGACACTGTATGGTGGTGGAAGTCCATGCAAAAATGTAATTTCGTGTGAAAGGCACAGTATAGTAAGTGATGGAAGACCAAGCAAAAAGGTAGTTTCATGTAATAAAGCACAGTATAGTGATGAAGGCCATGCTTAATGCAGCTGTGCAGGAAATATAGTCCAGCATAGCATTCAATGGAAATGCTAAATGCAGCAGTAAGTGAGTCAGCACAGTATGGGGATTGAGAGGCCATGCAAAAGACAGCTGTGAGGGATACTGCACAGGAGAGTCCTGTGAAAGAAGGCATAACATGGCATAAGGAATCATCAAAGAGACCTCTCAAAGGCTCATATAATGAATAACACATTGCATGATAGAACTTGTAGTTTCGAGAAGATTACAAATTATTGCTGGTTAGGTGTTTGTAAAAATCCCATGTCTAACTGCAGATACTACACATCATTATATGGGAAATCTTTATACAGGTGGATTTATTAGCAATATGGTTATAAAAGCACACGTTTGACTCCAGCTCTTACTGTCAGGAGGAGATGAAGGAAGCTGGGCTTAGCAGGCAGGGTTCTGTGGGTGGCTGGTCCCCCATCAGCTAGTCGGTGCAGGCATCTAAGCCTCCAGTCCCAGTATAGGATTGTAAAGTTCTCATCCCCGGACAGCTTCTGTTGCTCGCATTCTCAAAGATGCAGTCTGATCTGGTGACACAGCAGGAAGGCGCGTGATTTGTAGAAAAGGCGATGTTTCTCCACACTACGTTAATACATTTATGTTATGTTAATAAATGTATTAGGCATGCGAATACCCAGGGGTGTCTTGCTGCGAGCAGTGGATTGAGCCAGGATCTGTGAGACAAAAGTGACAATTTTTCAAATAGCCAGGTTTGCAAGACCTTCCTAAAGACAAGTAGAGTTGGGAGTGTTCTGATGGAGAGAGCGTGTGCATTCCAGAGTTTGGGGGCAGCTGCCCTGAAGCTACTACCACCCCATTTGGCCTTGAAGATTTTCGGAGTTGCTAGCAGTTTAGCTCCTTCGGAGCGCAAATGCCTTTTTGGAACATACCAGTAGAGTAGGCATCTCAGAAACATGGGGCCAGTATTCTGAAGTGCTCTATAGGTGATGCAAAGGGCTTTGAAGACGATGCGATTCCTAACTGGGAGCCAGTGCAGCTTATACAAATGATTTGGGACTGACGAGTGCCTAGGGATACCTAGCAGGAGAGGCGCAGCCGCATTTTGGATCATTTGCAACTTATTTAGTTGTTTTTCAGGCAGGCCAATATAGAGACCATAACAATAGTCAAGTTGTGCCAGGATCAAAGAAGAAATCAATGTTTTTCTGCTGTCCTTGGGGATAAAAGAAAGTATTTTTTTAATGGTTTTCAGCAAGAAAAAGCTGGATGAGAAGACAGCAATTACCTGTGGTTTAAAATTCAATTTGTCATTGATGATCACAGCAGGGTTCTTTGCCTTGGTGGCTAGAATAGGTGATGAACCCAGTTCGCCCGGCCACCAGTTCTGTGATCAGTTAGGCAAAAAGTTGCCAAAAGTGATTACTTCTGTTTTGTCTGAGTTTAATCTCAGACAATGAGAGTTCATCCAGGAACTGACTGCCAACGTGCAATCCTTAACATTTGGCATTGGTGGTGCTGAGTTTTTTGATACAGACAATAACATTTGTGTATCATCTCCATAGGATGTCAGCGCTAAACTGAAAGAACTTATGAGTTTAGGCAATTCTGATACATAAACGTTAAATAGCTGATTCCGTGCTGTGCTCTGTTCTGAAACCAAACTGTGTTTCATCTAGATAGTTATGTTTTACTAAAGAGTTTGTCAGCTGTTCGTTCATGACTTTCTCCACTAGTTTGCAAGTAGAGGAAGACGAGAAATTGGCCTATAAATATTGGGTTGTGTTGGGTCAAGGTTAGGTTTTTCAAAAGTGGCAATATGGAAGCCTTTTTCCATATAGTGGGAAAACACCTGGCGAGAATATAGCATTAAAAATGTCAGTAAGGCAGGTAGCCAACATCTCGGGAGCTTGCTTGAAAACGTTCGGGGGAAGTGGGTCATTAGGGAGCCTGATTTAGCCTGTTGAATAAGAGTGGTAATCTTTTTATTCATGACTGGTTCAAATTTAGAGAACCTCAAGGAATCGGAAGAGCAATACTAGTGAAGGTGTGATTGTCTAGGCAAGTGTTGGTGTCAAATATGACACAGATTTGCATCACTTTCTTTAAAAAGGTTGTGCTAGATAGTCACAGAACTTTTGTGATGGTTCAATGGAATTTTTTTCTAGGGGACCTGATAGTTTTGAAACCACTTAAAAAAGTTCTCTAGTGTAGTTCTTTGCCAAAATAATTTGTTTGGTAAAATAGGCTCATGTTTCTGAATTAATTAGGTTTTTATATTCAGTCTAGAAGGTTTTGTCGGTGGAGAGGGGCCCGGCATTGCAGTCCTTTCTCCAGTGCCTTTCCTGTTGCCTATATTCTTGGTTTTTTGCCATGAGAGTTTCCAAAAACCATGGGGTAGTAGGTGATTTTTTGACTGTAGTTTTTTTCGAAGGGGCTAACTTGTCTGCTGCTTATGAGAGCCAATTATTGAATTGTAAAGACCCAACTTCCGCGTCTTCTGAGACCTCAAATAGATTTTTGGATAATTGGCCCCTCTGCTTATTACTGTCAACGATATTTCCAGGTCCTGGTTAAATGTTTCGAACAATTCCCTTAGCTGAGTGATGTAACTAAATCAGAGGCAGGATCTCCTTGACTAAAATGGAGTCATTATTGGTAAGAATACCATTGAGGGTGTGCCCAGCTCGGTGTGTGGAACCTGTGAGTATTTGTCTTAGACCTAGACTACAGTCTCCTCCTCGCCCTCTGCACACACCCATGTGTCCTATCACACTGAGTAGTGAATCCAGACAAAGAGGTCGTAAATGCTGAAAAGCAACACCTGAGTGACATGGCAGAGAGCTGATGGGGGCCTCCACCATTCAGACCCCCATCCAAGAATGCACCCTGTCTGTGTAGTTAAGTTACTGCCCTGCTCATGCCTGTTGTAGACGTCCTTCAACAAACTGAATCGTTGCCGTAAGCAACATGACTCATCTGCCCCTTCTGCAATTCGCATCTAGCCCAGGTTTAACCTCTTAGACAATACCCACCTCTAAGCCTAGGGCAGGGCTATAAAGGACATTATACCTGCAGTAAGTGAACATGACTGTACACCTTACAAAGGGCCTTCCCTTCCCAACAATAAGAAAAGGGTGCCGTTGATGACATAAATCAACTTATCACCTCTGTGTATCCTCCGTTCACATGTGCAAAGAAGAGACTTAGAATTTCCTGTGCACTATATTAGGGTTGGTATATCTCTGCATGTCAGAAGGACACCATGCTTCCTATACCTGGGATTCCTTTCACAAATCACAGTTCTCAGATTTGTTAGTGCAGTCGGCTTAGCGGGGTGTCTATGAATCCTACAACTCCAAGAATGCACTGATTTGGTGAATGAAAACCCAGTACTAGGCATGTGACTCCTCAGAGCCATAAAGACTTTTCAGAAAAATCCTTCATACCTTCATCTTCCCAATCCTATTTAGCGGTAGCAAGGTACCCGTAAAAAAGTCATCTATCTGCTGATGAAAAGATTATCTTTATAAAGATTATTTTGAAAGTCTCTCCTTAACTCTAGCTGTAGTATTTACAATTTTTAGTAGTCCCAACAGAAAACGTTCTAACCATGGAATTTTGGGCCTGCTAATTAGCCCAAAGTCATCCAAATTAGGTTATGTGAAAAATAACCGTAGATATTTCCTTTTCTTCGCTAATGCCTCCCTTATATCTTCTAGAAGCAACATTTTTATGTCAAGCTTTATCAAGCTGGAGTATCCATTCACGTTTAACTATAAGGTCACTTGTGAATAAACGGTTACTTCACATCCATTGATATCACTCATAAGGAGACAAACTTCATGTTTTTGGTGTCGATCTTCTATAGAGAAGAAAAATAACTGCTCTACGGCTAAATAGGCAACTTGGAGACGATGTTGCTTGTGACCCTAGCAGCTTACCTTTCTGCTGAGCTGGCCCTTCGTCTCTCCCTCAAACATTTTGTCCTGCTTTTATTAATAAGTTAACCGATCGTGGAAACATGTCAGCCTGACCACCATAACTGCTCAGTGGCCAATCTTCACCTGACAGTTTGACCTAAAACAGCCAGCTAAGGTAGCTTTGTTTCGAGAGAATGATAAGCAGAAGAAGAATAACGGCAACCTGACCTTTTAATTCTGGTATAAATCAGGTGAAAATATGATGAGAAATGTACAGGTAATGAGTTGCTCAAATTGTCCTGCTCTTCAGACTGCATGATGCATACATGTCTTCAATCATCATCACATCATGTTATTTCTACGTTACTTACAGAGTACATATTTTGACTTTTTGACACCAATATTGCTCGCTTATCTGAACACTGACATACAAGCCATTTTTCAAACGACAGCTTCACTTGCTGCAACAATCGATTGAGAGGGAAAGAGGCGTAAAGGACAGTGGAATGAAGGAGATATATAGTCATTTCACACATGGTAGCACATTTACATGAGAAGGCAGCTGATTCACTATTTAAGGAAGCGGTGCAGCTGTGGATTGTGAAGTGAACATTACTCAGCCGCAGCGACGGTTCTAACTTGCTCCGAGGCTGCAGACTCTGGCCGAAGTCGGATGACATTTCTGTTCCCTCCTACTCAAACCAAACCATTCCTGCAGCTTCTCTCATACCCCTCAGCTTGAGAGAAGCTGCAGGATTGGACGGAACAGGCTAACCCAGCACTCCGTTTGAGAATGGAAACCTGCCTGTGCAATCCACCTGGCTCTTTAACTCAGTTGCTATGGGTGTGGCAGAAGTGTGCATGTCAGTTTGGCCAGTGCAAGATGTGTTATCCCTGCTGCTGCCAATCAGCATTAATCACCCCTTCACTAGCTGGTACCAAGAAGATGAGTAAGTATGAGTCCATTTTAATAAAGTTAATGTATTTGTTCCTCCTTTATGGGCAGAGGAGCATTGCAGCAGGTGGGGCGACGCTCCTCTGCCCTAAAGGAGGAACCGCCAATCATCATCCTCAGACAGTCTCATACTTGGTTGTCTAGACACCGTACACAGCGCAATACCTGTTTTTCCTCAGACCCTTCCTCCCCAAACAGTTCTTAAACCTGATTGTTCTGCCACTGCCCAGCTCCAAAGAGCCCTTCATGTGGCTGTCCTTCCACTCGCAATATCCTGGTAAGAAAGCATGTGACCATACTTAACAAACAACAAAGACTGATACGGGGAATGTAGGCATACACTACAAATGCCACAGACCAACACTTTACATTTTGCGATACCCTGCAGCAATCAAGACCCTCACAAAGACAGGAACCACAATAAAAAAAAATCATTTGAGATGTCATCAGTGATGTCACTGACCATGTCATGAGTGATGTAATATGTGAGGTCATAAGCAATGCATTGCGGAGGCGTAAGTTATAGTTAACTGCTGAATTTGTATGGCTTTGTGCATGTGAAATCTGAGACTATCACTTCCCTGTAACCTTTGTTTTTTCCAGCAGTTTCTAAGGTTTATTAAAGTCTATTTCCTAACTACGATATCTCTGCAACCTTTGTTTTTATCAGTGAATATATATATATATATATATATATATATATATATATATATATATATTCGACCGACTTTCAATTCACTTTCGTCTATAAACCACAGTACCGCGGCTCCAATTTAACAGCGTGTCTTAATCAATTAATACCAGTGTTGGACTTGGCCCTTTTGACAGGTTCACCCTGAAACTTTTTGCATTTGCCTAGCCTGTTTTTGTAACCTGGTGTTGGTGATTTTAGGCCTCTGCACACTTTTTCACTGTCAGGCACCGTAGTGCCTGACGGCGGGCGGAACTTCCGGTTTCGGAGGGGAGTCCGCGCCCGCCGCCGGAGGAGGCGCCCGAAAGAGAATGCTGGCTCCTGCCCATGCGGGGCTCCCATTGCTGAGGGAGAGCCCCGCGGGCGCCAGCCAGCAGCGGTGAAGAGCTTAATAGCAATTCTTAACCCAAATTTGTAAAGCTGAATTAATAGCTTTTTAAAACCTTTCTCTTTACTTTGCGCCGTCTGTTTTCCTTTAATTTGTGCTACTGCCGCTATTACCATTGCCTGCTGCCAGCCCACACAGAGCCCCGCCCCGGCATCTCCCTGTTCCACCGCGGGTTAATTATCCCGATTGAAGTGGAGGGATAGCCTGTTCCGGGTAGGCAGTGGCCGAGTGGTGTTGCTGGGACATAAATTGAGACAGAAGGCGGAGCGCGCAGCGGACGCGACGGGGGGTATGAGAGGTGACTGTACTTCCTAACGCTAGCTGTTGACACTCCACACTCGCAAAGCTGCTTAATAGCAATTCTTAACCCAAATTTGTAAAGCTGAATTAATAGCTTTTTAAAACCTTTTTTTTACTTTGCGCCGTCTGTTTTCCTTTAATTTGTGCTACTGCCGCTATTACCATTGCCTGCTGCCAGCCCACACAGAGCCCCGCCCCGGCATCTCCCTGTTCCACCGCGGGTTAATTATCCTGATTGAAGTGGAGGGATAGCCTGTTCCGGGTAGGCGGTGGCTGAGTGGTGTTGCTGGGACATAAATTGAGACAGAAGGTGGAGCGCGCAGCGGACGCGCGCAGCGGTGCGTCTGAGTTGCGCCAGAGTTAAGCCCGTCTGCGCCCGTCCGCGCCAGACCAGCGCCAGCCGCCAGCCTTCACTCTCTTTATTTCAAGACATCACGCATCATGGCAATTATTAGGTATTCCCGATCTGAGCTGCTTTCACTTAATACTTCACATTCCTTTAATAACGAACCCGTCCAACAGCCTATACTTACGCCATCGCCCAAAGACCTCACCTGTATGTATGGCAACGTACGCTCTCTGTCAAAACACGCTCTAGAAGTATGGGCATTAATTGACCAAGAAAAACCAGATCTCTTCTTCATGACTGAGACATGGCTTCAAGATACATCCCTTCCAGATTTCGCGACAGCTCTACCTGGGGGCTACAGTATTATCAGACTAGACAGGACTGCTAAGAGGGGGGGAGGAACAGCAATAGTATTCAAATCCTTTTTTAAAATCTCTATTATTGATACACAAATCTCCGAATGAGGAGAATTTCTTATCTTCTCCCTTAATTTAAACAGCAAGGAATCTTGGAAAGGTGCGCTTGTCTATAGACCACCTGAAAAAAAAACTCACTTCGCGACCCAGCTACTGGAGATCCTGGCTCCGCATGTTCTAGCCTGTAATAACTTTTTGCTAATAGGCGACTTCAACTACCATATTGAATTACAGCAAGATACGCACACCTTAGAACTTATGGATAGCTTAAATGCATTGGGCATGACGCTACTGGAAACTGGTCCCACACACAACGCCGGCCACACTTTAGACTTCCTTTGCATTAATTCTCAAGGCATTCAGATTGCTGAACTTTGTCCAGTTATATGGTCGGACCACATGGTAATAAAGTTCAACATTAGTATGAAGATGATTAAAGATGTCCACGGAAAGGAGGTGAAACTAAGCAGGCCATGGAATAAAATTAACCCTGATTCTTTCGCCAGCGCTTTTTCACCTTCCCCTGTGTCTTCTAATTCAGACCTAGACAAGGCAGCACTAGACCTAGATAAAGCGATTATTAAGGCATTAGATCTTATTGCCCCAAAACAGCAAACTAAACGTCCAAACACGAGGTGCCCCTGGTTTACACCTGAGTTCAAACTTGTCAAGCAGGCCACTAGGTGTGCCGAGCGTAAATGGCGAAAATCCAAGGATGCCATGGATAAACAACAATATAAATCGACACATAAGGAATACATGTGTCAGATTGCCGCTGCAAAGAAAAATTACTTAGGAACAAGAATCAAACAAGCTGGCAATTCCCAAAAAGAACTGTATTCCATAGTAAAGGAATTCTCAAATCCTCCTTCCTGCCAGCCCCCCATTATTGAGTCCCAGGAATGGGCCGATAAACTCCCCACCTACTTTAAGGATAAAATAGAGGGTATTCACAAAGCCTTCCCTGAAGAAACTGAACAACTTACCAGGACGGACAATGTTATAAATACACTGACTCCGGAACTAACACCTATGTCGAGGTCCCTTTCAGAATTCAATATCTTTACTAAGGAGGAAGTTAGCGACAAATTAAAGAAAGTTAAATCAGGCTCCCCAAGTGATCCAGCATCTGCCCAGATCCTTGTAAAAATAGCCCCTGCCATGCTAACTGAAATTACAGCAATTTTTAACCTGTTGACAGCCCAGGCCATCTTTCCTGTGTCATGGAAAAGAGCAATCGTCAGACCTATTTTAAAAAAGAATAATGCTGATCCTAAGCAACCTATTAACTATCGCCCCATTTCCCTTCTTCCACTCTATGGCAAAGTAATGGAGTCCCTAATAAACAAACAACTAACTCAATACTTAGAAGACAACACCCTATTGGACACCTCCCAATCGGGCTTTAGATCTTGCCACAGTACCGAGACCGCCCTTCTGGAGGTAGTTGATAACATTCAGCTAGCCTTGGACGCTAAACAATCTGCCATCCTGATCCTATTAGACCTGTCGGCGGCCTTCGACACCATCTCCCATAGCGTTCTGTTAAGACGGCTGGCGGAGATTGGTGTCGGAGGTCGTGCGCACAGCTGGATTCAGAGCTATCTGTCAGGGAGACGGTCACAGGTCAAGATTGGCTCATTCTCCTCCTCCTATGTGGATAACGATAAAGGTGTCCCACAGGGCTCTATACTGAGCCCTACATTATTTAATGTATATCTATCCCCATTGGCGAAGGTGATCAAATCATATGGCTTTGATACAGTATCCTATGCCGACGACACCCAGATTCTGATAACTTTAGGCCCCAATCCAGCTGATGCCAAATTAAGATTCCAATAGTGCATGATGGCCATCCAAGAATGGATGACAAATAATTACTTAATGTTAAATGCGGAAAAGACGGAAATCATGCTGTTTGGCATGGCAAACAAAGTCTGGACAGAGGAATGGTGGCCTCCATCTTTAGGCTTATGCCCAACCCCAAAAAACTCAGTCAGAAATCTGGGAGTCACCATTGATGACAAATTGTCCTTGGCCCCACACATAAATAAGGTTGTCCACTCCAGTATAGGACTAATGAGAAGTCTTAGGAAGATCTTCAAGTGGCTCCCACTTGCCTCCCGTAAACCTCTCATTCAGGGTCTCATAATCAGCCGCCTTGATTATGGTAACGCGCTACTGACTGATGTAAATGATAGCGCTCTGACCAAACTCCAGACTCTACAAAATTCAGCTGTAGGCTGACACTTGATCTTCCTCCGCGCACCCCCTCAGCTCCATGCCTGAAAGCCCTTCACTGGCTTCCAATAAGAAAGCGAATCTCATTCAAAATATGTTGTTTGGTACATAAATCCATCAATGGTCTAGGACCTAAATACCTGCAGAGAAAACTCCAAGGCTACTGCCCAGGGAGAACCTTGCGTTCATCCAACAAACACTATTTAAAGGTCCCCAAGGTCAGGACAGTCAGAAATGGGGACAGAAGCTTTTCCAAAATAGGCCCCTCCACCTGGAACACCCTTCCTCTATCTCTTAGAACGGACCCAAACCACAAAACCTTTCGTAAAAACCTTAAAACTTGGCTTTTTAACTGAAATTAAATTCCACGCCAGTCCTCCATAGCCCAGCCCATTCGCGAGCGCTCTGAGACCGGTGAGTTATGCGCTATACAAAAATAAAAATACATACATACATACATACAAAGGGGGCAAGAGGCACATTGCCAGCCCCTGCCGCACTAGAAGAAAGGAGAGAGCCGCCCGGATCTGCCGGTGCGTGATGCCGGTGGAGAGGAGGGCTCATACCGAGGCACACGATTAGTGCCTGCCTCCAGTATTGTTTTTTTTGTCCCATGGGCAGCCTCACCAGGGAGAGGGCCGGCCCCCTCTCCCCCCGCATCAATCGTTGGGATACCCAGAGGGGCCAGGGTTCTTGCCCCGGGTGGTGCCCTTCGAGGCCCAGGGCCGGTCCTACATTTAGAGCGGCTTCGGGTGGCAGCAGGCCGCTCCAGCCTCAGAGGCTTGTTGATTTAAAGAGCCAGGTGGCTCCACAATGTTTGGGGGCCCGTTCTTCTCCACGGTGGCTGGCACATAATTAGTTTAGGAGCCAGTGTGCTCCATGGCACCTGATTATTGATAGAGCCCCGTGGCTCCCACATCTGGCGCAGTTTATTTTAAGGGCAGTTCTCTTATGCCTGAGAGGGCACCTGAATGTCGCAATTCCTGGGGCACAGTTGATTTTAGAGCCAGATGGCTCCTACGCCCCTAAGCTGTTTCTAGAGCCTAGAGGGCTCCAATGTTTGGCGCAGTCTGTGTAAAGGGCTACTGAGAGCTCCCCTGCTGCAGTTTGCCTCCTACAGCTGCCCAGCAAGAAGTGGGCAGCTGCACCGTTTAGGCGCAATACTTCCGAGCGTCCCTGAGAGGGACAGAAGTGGCACAGAGGTGCCAGACCTTCCACAGCTGCGCAGCACTTAGTGCCAGCTGCAGCGTTTAGGCCCCGTTATTGTTCTCAGCTGCCCAGCAAGTAGTGGGCAGCTGCAACGTTTAGGTTTTGCTCAGTGGCGCACCCTTGACTGGCGCTGCCTTGGCAGCGCGCCCTGACATTCTGGACACAGGGCAGTTGAGCCCCTTCTTGGATGGCCGGTTGGCCAGGGGGGCTGGTGGATGTACAGGGCGCAAGGCCCTAATGTGATTTATGTGCTGAAGAGAATGTGGTGCTAGGAAATGTAATGCATTTAGTATGTTTTGCGCACCCTGTGTTTTATACCTCTAAACTGTGGTTTATTATTATGAGGTTGTGTAGCATATTATGATTTATGCTAGTGAGATTATGTTTCACTCTGTGATTTACGCCCCTAATGTGAGTTATACTTAGGAGGTAGGGTCTAAGGTGTTTAGACTAGTGAGAGATTGCAGAATGTGTTTATGCTGGTGAGGTTGGCGCAGGATGTAATTCGCGCCTGATGTGACTGTGCATAATGTAGGTTATGTTACTGGTTGAGGTGGAGTACAGTGATTACCAGTAGTTACTGGTTGTATGTTTGTGATCTATGTAACTTGTACCAATTTCTGCTAAGTGCTGATTCTGACAGTGGCCCACGTGGTCCTGTTCTGTGTAAATAATTCCTTGGAAATATTGCCAGTGCCAGTTGGCACAATGTATATTGTGTGATTACTATCTGATGTATTATGAGAATACACAGGCTATTTTTATATAACCTTGTGTGGAGTTCCTTTTGTAGTGTGCCTGGGATGTTGTGGTTGTGTGCCTGTGCAAATACTTTACACATTGCCTCTGGGATAAGTGTGACTGCTCGTGCCAAGCTACCAAGGGGGTGAGCAGGGGTTATCTTTGGCGTGCAACTCCCTTGCCCTGACTAGAGTGGTGGTTATGCCTGGCTTTGGCGCAAGCCTTAGCCAACCAGAAATACCATTTCTAACATTGGTGATCAGCGGTGAGGATTATGACTTGTGTTTGTGCAGTACCACAGCAACAACTGGCTACATTACAAAACTCTGCATTTTAGATAGTCACATGTTGGGAACTATTGTTTTTGATTTTGTTTTTCCTCAAGAGTGTCATTTTTAAATAATATCCACATTTGTAAAGCGCACAATCACCCGCTAGGGTCTCTAGGCGCTGGGGGCCGTTGGGAAGATTAAGCAAGCTATTGCCAAGAGTCACATGGTGCTGGGCTAATCTGCCGCCGGTGCCGGGGATCGAACCGTGATCCCCAGATTCCGGAGTCAGTCGCCCTGGCCGCGGCGCCACACCTGGTGTTCCTCCGCTTTTATGTTTAGTGGCAGAAGAGAGAAAATGACAGGGCGAGACGCCAGTAGATAGGGAGTCCCTTGCTGTGTCCAGTGCCCAATCCCTGTTCCTGTCCCCAGAGGTGTGGGTAGGTAGGAGAGAGGAGAAATGGCTAGCTCAGGAGGGTGGTTATCCCCTGAGTGTAGTGTGTGTGTCTGGAATCCCCAGTATGGTAGGACCCAGTGGTGGCAGCAAAAGTGTGTCCAGTGCGTGAAGTCCCATTCCCAGTTCCCAGAGTATGGTGCCTGGTGCTCAGTAAGAGGGGTACAGGTTGAGAGTCAGGGGCAGTGAGGAACTGCCTCACCAGTCTGGAGGGGGCATATGTGGATGAGTGGTGTGTTGCACTGGAGGAGTAGGTGTGAGTTCTTTGTTTGATAAGAAGCTTGCACGGGAGGTGTACCTCTGGTGGTGTGCGGTAGGTCCTGCAGAGGCCCTGGAGGAGTAGGTGTGAGTTCTTTGTTTGATAAGAAGCATGCACGGGAGGTGTACCTCTGGTGTGCTCGGTCCTGCAAAGGCACTGGACGAGTGAGTGTGAATTATTTGTTTGATAAGAAGCTTGCACAGAAGGTGGACCTCTGGCGGTCTGCAAGAGGTCTTGCAGAGGCATTGGGGAGTGATTCCAACAGGAGTGGCTTGTGTATATTCTAGTCCTGTGTGTGGGAAGAGGTTCATGTGTAGCCCAGCTAGGTCCCAGTAGAATGGGAAAGGTGTAGGGGCCCACGTCCTGTCTCAGAGAAGAAGGAGTGGGAGGGACTGTGTGTCTCCATGTACCTGAACTCTTGTCTCAGGGCCTGGAGGGTTCCCTAAGGGAGCACCAGGTCGGGGGCCTAGGCTGTACTTACAGGTCATTTAAGGAGGATCTTCCTGTGTCTAGAGGACGGGGAGTATCTTTAACCAGAACTCCGGCGGTCCTAGTATTGGGCAGTACAGCTCCTAAGTGGAGGGTGCAGAAGTCCCGGTAAAGGGGTGAGAGGGTGACAACCAACCCCAGTGGAAAAGCCAGTGGGTCAGGGGCCAACCAGAAGGGCTGAGCCCTCCGTGAGTGACCATGGTGACACCACTTCTGTTCTGAGAACCAGGCAGACTGTCACAGGACACATTAGTGATGTGTCACCTTCAAGGGGGCCATTTAAAAAAGATGGGGTATTCCCAAGGTAAGTCCTGGACCTGGGCACTACGTGATACAGAAGACAATAGTCCTAGAGCCTTATTCACAACAGCAATTTAGTCAGTATCCATAGTTAATATTATTATTATGTTCATAAACGGAGCCTAAGGCCAAAATTCAGGGCAAGCTCCTATGCGAGACTTAAATCAAATTTACTCAAAACATCAGATTTTTTTTAAATAAGCATACAACAAACAGACCAAAAACATAGTATTCACCAAACAATTTAATGTACTTATTTTAGGTGGAAAAACCTTTTCATATTCAAGGAGTAATAGTTTAAAAAGAGGTTGCTCCAAGAGGGAACGTGCTGGTAAAATGGGAGGTGCTCGGTGTAAAAGGGAAGAGAAGAATTCAGTGGCATAGAGGAGGAAAAATTACATAATTATTTGAATGGCCAATATGAGCGGTTATCATTCACTGTCATATGCAGCCTAGCTATATACACAAATATGCATACTATTCAATTTGCATGTATGACTGCAGAACTGATTTCAATTTAAGCACGATAAGGGATAACCAAAAAAGGTTAGTCTAGGCCTTAATCAAGGGCGTTGACGTTTCGATCCGGCTTATGGCTCAAGGGTAGTTCTCAGCCTCGGCCGTGCGGATCTTCTTCAGGACTGGGGTCAGTGGGGGCAACCTGGAGGGAGATGGCTAAGTCGCCTAGTAGGGATAAAAAGCGGTGTCAGGTCTGTGGTTGTTTGACAAAATATGCATCATGGTGCGTGGTGGGTAGAGGGTTAGTGGGGCTTACCCTCTGTGTGTGGCGTGGAGCCACAAGTAGTATTCATCCAGTCAATGGGTGTCCAATAAGTAGCTTCATGTGGCGGGCATCAGCAGTAATTAGCCACTGGTAAAGAGAAATTGTATAAGGTGCCCTAAGTATGGGTGGGGCAACACGGGTCATAGGTATTACAGGACTAAGTTCAAAACGGGACATACCTCCGTTTAGTTACAGGAATGGAGCCTGGGAAGGGACGGGCGCCGTCGTGGTCCATGTCTCAATCACAGTAATTCGATCGACCGTCTGTGGATAAACATGCGAGCATAAGGTCAACTGCTGAGTAGAGCATGCGGTTGGCAAAGCCAACGAGGAGTGTCACGAAAAATGAATAATTTACCTAGAGCCAACGAGGGACCTTGGCCGTGCAGTAGTCAGCAAGGAATGGAGTATTTGCGGGCCCGCCTGGGAACCAATTAAATACCGGTGGCATGGGAATTTCCTCTGTGAACGTGCGTTAGAGGCCAGAGTAAAAAGACTCAATGGGCCTAGCGCCGTATAACCGGAGATTGGGTAGAAACCTCCCGTAACAGATGACAATAGGTATACAGATATGGATGACATTAAGTCAACCTTCCACAATTAAAGAGGATACTATTGATGAAAACCAGGGTGAAAAGACAACATCATAAAAATATGGATAAGTGCATGATATGTACAGAGAGGCCACAAGCTTAGGGTTATATACAAGTTATTCCAGTATGCAATCAGTGTGAGTACATATGCGTGTAAGCCTACATAGCAAATACTGAATAATTATTATAGACATAAATACCAACATTGTGTAAACATAACGGGCTCATGTAATCGAGCGGAACATAATGAATATGCAGTCGACATTCATTGAACAGGGATGAGGAGTAGTAGCTATGGCCATGAATGTAATTGGTGCACAATATATACAGTGAAAGCACAGTCTGAAATTGAATGTCTACACAAACAGTAGTTGAAAATTCCATTTCAAGAATATGTATATAGCCATGAGTTAAGGCCCAACAAGGTGTCACTATTGGGGTCAGGGAAAGGGACCTGATATCAGACCAATCTGCCTGGTTGGGGTTCAATTGGTCATGACAGATACCTGTCTGTTTATCTCTTCAGACTCGTTCAAACCCCGTGTGATGGTATCAAGGGAATGAATCCACTTACACTCCCGTTTGCTGAGTACACTTGCAAAGTCTCCTCCTCTGGGGTTGGGTTTAACTTTCTCTATGACCCACCACTTGAGACTTTCTGGTGTATGTTCAAACCTGGAGAAATGTTCGACCAAAGGGGCACCCTGTACCTGACATCTAATCCGATTGCAATGTTGTAGTATGTGGCACTTTATTTTTTGTGTAGTTTGGCCTACATACCTGAAATCGCAGGGGCACATGATGGCATAGATTACCCCAGACGAATTGCAATTGCTAAGATCTTTAATTCCTAGGTATGACCATTATGGGAAAATTCTGTCATGTCCTTAATCATCTGACAGGCTTTGCATGTCCCGCATTTGTGTTGGCCTTTAACATGTGGGAGTCTCCATAGTGTACCATGTACTGAGGTGCAAGGTGGAGGTAGTAAGGATTTTACAACATAATCCCTCACATTCTTCCCCTTTCTGAAGGCATGGAGGGGAGGGGGCATGTTGCCTAATTCTTCTGTGACCAAATGCCAATGTTTGTTAATGGCTTTTTTGATCAAGTTGCTTTTTGTGTTAAATGTGGTCACACAGACCAACCGTTCTTCATTGTTGCTCTTGGTTCTGGGGACAAGCAGAAACTCCCTATGGTTATGCCAGGTACTCTTGCTTGCTTTCTTCAAAAGTCTTATGGGATAGCCTTGTTCTAGAAGTCTTGCTAGGAGACCGGCGGATTAATCAAAATAGTCCTCTTTTTTCGAGCAGTTCCTCCGCAACCTCAGGAATTGACCAAAAGGTAAGTTATCCCTGGGACTGTGACCCCATGATTTGGTTCTTGTTCCTGACTTGAATCTACCAGGGGGGTGCTGCTGCTGGGGCCCAGGGGAAGGCTTGCCTCCCTGGGCCCTGCCCAGCCCCTGCATGCTTGGAGGAATTTCCTTACTGGGAGCTGTGTTGCTCCATCTTTCATGTCCAGGACTTCTTGGAACCCTTTTTGCTCCAGTTAATCTGTTAAACTGGGCTTTCTTTTTACCCTTAGCACCTGGGAAGCGCTTTATTTTAAATTGCCCTGTGATTGAGGGAGCCTACCTCTCATTGCTGCATTTATCATTGCAGCGTGGGTGCCCACCCCGCTTATTTGCTTCTTTATGTGCGCAGGTGCCCACCCTGCGTCTTTGTTTTAAAATGGAAATTACCTACGGGTGCTCACCCCATTTGTAGAAGCGCTAGCAGGTGCCTACCCCGCATTTCCGCTTTATTGGTGCTTATGAGGGTGCCTACCCCTCAGTATTGTGGGGAAATAGATCACCGCCACAGCCCGCGGTGGAACAGGAAGTCAGGCACCTTAGTGCCTGACGGTGGGCGGGACTTCCGGTTTCGAAGGGGAGTCCGCGCCCGCCGCCAGAGGAGCCATCCAAAAGAGAATGCTGGTGCCTGCCCATGCGGGGCTCCCATTGCTGAGGGAGAGCCCCGCGGGCGCCAGCCAGCAGCGGTGAAGAGCGGAGGGGGCGTGAGGCACATTGCCGGTGCCTGCCCCCGCCGCACTCAAAGAAAGGAGAGAGCCGCCCGGATCTGCCGGTGAGTGATGCCGGTGGTGAGGGGGGCTCATACAGAGGCACGCGATTAGTGCCTGCCTCCAGTGTTGTTGTTTTTGTCCCATGAGCAGCCTCGCCAGGGAGCTGGCCGCCCCCGCATCAATCATTGGGATGCCCAGAGGGGCCCGGGTTCTTGCTCCACAATGTTGGGGGGCCCATTCTTCTCCCCGGTGGCTGGCACATAATTAGTTTAGGAGCCAGTGTGCTCCATGGCACCTGATTATTGTTAGAGCCCCGTAGCTCCCACATCTGGCGCAATTTGTTTTTTGAGGACAGTTCCCTTATGCCTGAGAGGGCTCCTGAATGTCGCAATTCCTGGGGCGTAGTTGATTTTAGAGCCAGATGGCTCCAACGCCCCTAAGCTGTTTCTAGAGCCTAGAGGGCTCCAACATTTGACGCAGCCTATGTAAAGGGCTACTGAGAGCCCCCCTGCTGCAGTTTGCCTCCTACAGCTGCCCAGCAAGTAGTGGGCAGCTGCACCATTTAGGCGCAATCCTTCAGAGCGTCCCTGAGAGGGACAGAAGTAGCACAGAGGTGCCAGGCCTTCCACAGCTGTGCAGCACTTAGTGCCAGCTGCAACGTTTATTGTTATTGTCCTCAGCTGCCCAGCAAGTGGTGGGCAGCTGCAACATTTAGGTTCTGCGCATTGGCGCACCCTGGACTGGCGCTGCCTTGGCAGCACGCCCTGACATTCTGGACACAGGGCATTTGAGCCCCTTCTTGGATTGCCGGTTGGCCAGGGGGGCTGGTAGATGTATAGGGCGCAAGGCCCTAATGTGATTTATGTGCTGAAGAGAATGTGGTGCTAGGAAATGTAATGCATTTAGTAAGTTTTGCGCACCCTGTGTTTTATACCTCTAAACTGTGGTTTATTATTATGAGGTTGTGTAGCATATTATGATTTATGCTAGTGAGATTATGTTTCACTCTGTGATTTACGCCCCTAATGTGAGTTATACTTAGGAGGTAGGGTCTAAGGTGTTTAAACTAGTGAGAGATTGCAGAATGTGTTTATGCTGGTGAGGTTGGCGCAGGATGTAATTCGCGCCTGATGAGACTGTGCATAATGTAGGTTATGTTACTGATTGAGGTGGAGTACAGTGATTACCAGTAGTTACTGGTTGTATGTTTGTGATCTATGTTACTTGTACCAATTTCTGCTAAGTGCTGATTCTGACAGTGGCCCACGTGGTCCTGTTCTGTGTAAATAATCCCTTGGAAATATTGCCAGTGCCAGTTGGCACAATGTATATTGTGTGATTACTATCTGATGTGTTATGAGAATACACAGGCTATTTTTATATAACCTTGTGTGGAGTTCCTTTTGTAGTGTGCCTGGGATGTTGTGGCTGTGTGCGTGTGCAAATACTTCACACATTGCCTCTGGGATAAGTGTGACTGCTCGTGCCAAGCTACCAAGGGGGTGAGCAGGGGTTATCTTTGGCGTGCAACTCCCTTGCCCTGACTAGAGTGGTGGTTTCTGCCTGGCTTTGGCGCAAGCCTTAGCCAACCAGAAATACCATTTCTAACATTGGTGATCAGCAGTGAGGATTAGGACTTGTGTTTGTGCAGTACCACAGCAACAACTGGCTACATTACAAAACTCTGCATTTTAGATAGTCACATGTTGGGAATTATTGTTTTTGATTTTGTTTTTCCTCAAGGGTGTCATTTTTAAATGGTGTTCCGCCGCTTTTATGTTTAGTGGCAGAAGAGAGAAAATGACAGGGCAAGACGCCAGTAGATAGGGAGTCCCTTGCTGTGTCCAGTGCCCAATCCCTGTTCCTGTCCCGAGAGGTGTGGGTAGGTAGGAGAGAGGGGGTGTGAGGAGAAATGGCTAGCTCAGGAGGGTGGTTATCCCCTGAGTGTAGTGTGTGTGTCTGGATTCCCCAGTATGGTAGGACCCAGTGGTGGCAGCAAAAGTGTCTCTAGTGCGTGAAGTCCCATTCCCAGTTCCCAGAGTATGGTGCCTGGTGCTCAGTAAGAGGGGTACAGGTTGAGAGTCAGGGGCAGTGAGGAACTGCCTCACCAGTCTGGAGGGGGCGTATGTGGATGAGTGGTGTGTTGCACTGGAGGAGTAGGTGTGAGTTCTTTGTTTGATAAAAAGCTTGCACGGGAGGTGTACCTCTGGTGGTGTGCGGTAGGTCCTGTAGAGGCCCTGGAGGAGTAGGTGTGAGTTCTTTGTTTGATAAGAAGCATGCACGGGAGGTGTACCTCTGGTGTGCTCGGTCCTGCAAAGGCACTGGACGAGTGAGTGTGAATTCTTTGTTTAATAAGAAGCTTGCACAGAAGGTGGACCTCTGGCGGTCTGCAAGAGGTCTTGCAGAGGAATTGGGCAGTGATTCCAACAGGAGTGGCTTGTGTATCTTCTAGTCCTGTGTGGGGGAAGAGGTTCATGTGTAGCCCAGCTAGGTCCCAGTAGAATGGGAAGGGTGTAGGGGCCCACGTCCTGTCTCAGAGGAGAAGGAGTGGAAGGGACTGTGTGTCTCCATGTACCTGAACTCTTGTCTCAGGGCCTGGAGGGTCCCCTAAGGGAGCACCAGGTCGGGGGCCTAGGCTGTACTTACAGGTCATTTAAGGAGGATCTTCCTGTGTCTAGAGGACAGGGAGTTTCTTTAACCAGAACTCCGGCGGTCCTAGTATTGGGCAGTACCGCTCCTAAGTGGAGGGTGCAGAAGTCCCGGTAAAGGGGTGAGAGGGTGACAACCAACCCCAGTGGAAAAGCCAGTGGGTCAGGGGCCAGCCAGAAGGGCTGAGCCATCCGTGAGTGACCATGGTGACACCACTTCTGTTCTGAGAACCAGGCAGACTGTCACAGGACACATTAGTGATGTGTCACCTTCAAGGGGGCCATTTAAAAAAATGGGGTATTCCCAAGGTAAGTCCTGGACCTGGGCACTACGTGATACAGAAGACAATAGTCCTAGAGCCTTATTCACAACAGCAAATTAGTCAGAATCCATAGTTAATATTATTATTATGTTCATAAACGGAGCCTAAGGCCAAAATTCAGGGCAAGCTCCTATGCGAGACTTAAATCAAATTTACTCAAAACATCAGATTTCTTTTTAAATAAGCATACAACAAACAGACCAAAAACATAGTATCCACAAAACAATTTAATGTACTTATTTTAGGTGGAAAAACTTTTTCATATTCAAGGAGTAATAGTTTAAAAAGAGGTTGCTCCAAGAGGGAACGTGCTGGTAAAATGAGAGGTGCTCGGTGTAAAAGGGAAGAGAAGAATTCAGTGGCATAGAGGAGGAAAAATTACATAATTATTTGAATGGGCAATATGAGCGGTTATCATTCACTGTCATATGCAGCCTAGCTATACACAAATATGCATACTATTCAATTTGCATGTATGACTGCAGAACTGAATTCAATTTAAGCACGTTAAGGGATAACCAAAAAAGGTTAGTCTAGGCCTTAATCAAGGGCGTCGATGTTTCGATCCGGCTTATGGCTCAAGGGTAGTTCTCAGCCTCGGCTGTGCGGATCTTCTTCAGGACTGGGGTCAGTGGGGGCAACCTGGAGGGAGATGGCTAAGTCGCCTAGTAAGGATAAAAAGCGGTGTCAGGTCTGTGGTTGTTTGACAAAATGTGCATCATGGTGCGTGGTGGGTAGAGGGTTAGTGGGGCTTACCCTCTGTGTGTGGCGTGGAGCCACAAGTAGTATTCATCCAGTCAATGGGTGTCCAATAAGTAGCTTCATGTGGCGGGCATCAGCAGTAATTAGCCACTGGTAAAGAGAAATTGTATAAGGTGCCCTAAGTATGGGTGGGGCAACACGGGTCATAGGTATTACAGGACTAAGTTCAAAACGGGACATACCTCCGTTTAGTTACAGGAATGGAGCCTGGGGAGGGACGGGCGCCGTCGTGGTCCGTGTCTCAATCACGGTAATTCGATCGGCCGTCTGTGGATAAACATGCGAGCATAAAGTCAATTGCTGAGTAGAGCATGCGGTTGGCAAAGCCAACGAGGAGTGTCACGGAAAATGAATAATTTACCTAGAGCCGGCGAGGGACCTTGGCCGTGCAGTAGTCAGCAAGGAATGGAGTGTTTGCGGGCCCGCCTGGGAACCAATTAAATACCGGAGGCATGGGAATTTCCTCTGTGAACGTGCGTTAGAGGCCAGAGTAAAAAGACTCAATGGGCCTTGCGCCGTATAACCGGAGATTGGGAAGAAACCTCCCGTAACAGATGACAATAGGTATACAGATATGGATGAAATTAAGTCAACCTTCCAAAATTAAAGAGGGTACTATTGATGAAAACCAGGGTGAAAAGACAACATCATAAAAATATGGATAAGTGCATGATATGTACAGAGAGGCCACAAGCTTAGGGTTATATACAAGTTATTCCAGTATGCAATCAGTGTGAGTACATATGCGTGTAAGCCTACATAGCAAATACTGAATAATTATTATAGACATAAATACCAACATTGTGTAAACATAACGGGCTCATGTAATCGAGCGGAACATAATGAATATGCAGTCGACATTCATTGAACAGGGGTGAGGAGTAGTAGCTATGGCCATGAATGTAATTGGTGCACAATAAATACAGTGAAAGCACAGTCTGAAATTGAATTTCTTCACAAACAGTAGTTGAGAATTCCATTTCAAGAATATGTATATAGCCATGAGTTAAGGCCCAACAAGGTGTCACTATTGGGGTCAGGGAAAGGGACCTGAGATCAGACCAATCTGCCTGGTTGGGGTTCAATTGGTCATGACAGATACCTGTCTGTTTATCTCTTCAGACTCGTTCAAACCCCGTGTGATGGTATCAAGGGAATGAATCCACCTACACTCCCGTTTGCTGAGTACACTTGCAAAGTCTCCCCCTCTGGGGTTGGGTTTAACTTTCTCTATGACCCACCACTTGAGACTTTCTGGTGTATGTTCAAACCTGGAGAAATGTTCGACCAAAGGGGCACCCTGTACCTGACATCTAATCCGACTGCAATGTTGTAGTATGTGGCACTTTATTTTTTGTGTAGTTTGGCCTACATACTTGAAACCGCAGGGGCACATGATGGCATAGATTACCCCAGACGAATTACAATTGCTAAGATCTTTAATTCGTAGGTATGACCATTATGGGAAAATTCCGTCATGTCCTTCGTCATCTGACAGGCTTTGCATGTCCCGCATTTGTGGTGGCCTTTAACCTGTGGGAGTCTCCAAAGTGTACCATGTACTGAGGTGCAAGGTGGAGGTAGTAAGGATTTTACAACATAATCCCTCACATTCTTCCCCTTTCTGAAGGCGTGGAGGGGAGGGGGTATATTGCCTAATTCTTCTGTGACCAAATGCCAATGTTTGTTAATGGCTTTTTTGATCAAGTTGCTTTTTGTGTTAAATGTGGTCACACAGACCAACCGTTCTTCATTGTTGCTCTTGGTTCTGGGGACAAGCAGGAACTCCCTATGGTTATGCCAGGTTCTCTTGCGTGCTTTCTTCAAAAGTCTTATGGGATAGCCTTGTTCTAGAAGTCTTGCTAGGAGACCGGCGGATTCATCGAAATAGTCCTCTTTTTTCGAGCAGTTCCTCCGCAACCTCAGGAATTGACCAAAAGGTAAGTTATCCCTGGGACTGTGATCCCATGATTTGGTTCTTGTACCTGACTTGAATCTACCAGGGGCGTGCTGCTGCTGGGGCCCAGGGGAAGGCTTGCCTCCCTGGGCCCTGCCCAGCCTCTGGATGCTTGGAGGAATTTCCTTACTGGGAGCTGTGTTGCTCCATCTTTCATGTCCAGGACTTCTTGGGACCCTTTTTGCTCCAGTTAATCTGTTAAACTGGGCTTTCTTTTTACCCTTAGCACCTGGGAAGCGCTTTATTTTAAATTGCCCTGTGATCGAGGGAGCCTACCTCTCATTGCTGCATTTATCATTGCAGTGTGGGTGCCCACCCCGCTTATTTGCTTCTTTATGTGCGCAGGTGCCCACCCTGCGTCTTTGTTTTAAAATGGAAATTACCTACGGGTGCTCACCCCATTTATAGAAGCGTTAGCAGGTGCCTACCCCGCATTTCCGCTTTATTGGTGCTTATGAGGGTGCCTACCCCTCAGTATTGTGGGGAAATATATCACCGCCACAGCCCGCGGTGGAGCAGGAAGTCAGGCACCTTAGTGCCTGACGGTGGGCGGGACTTCCGGTTTCGAAGGGGAGTCCGCGCCCGCCGCCAGAGGAGCCATCCAAAAGAGAATGCTGGTGCCTGCCCGTGCGGGGCTCCCATTGCTGAGGGAGAGCCCCGCGGGCGCCAGCCAGCAGCGGTGAAGAGCAGAGGGGCCGTGAGGCACATTGCCGGTGCCTGCCCCCGCCGCACTCAAAGAAAGGAGAGAGCCGCCCGGATCTGCCGGTGAGTGATGCCGGTGGTGAGGGGGCTCATACATAGGCACGCGATTAGTGCCTGCCTCCAGTGTTGTTGTTTTTGTCCCATGAGCAGCCTCGCCAGGGAGCTGGCCGCCCCCGCATCAATCATTGGGATGCCCAAAGGGGCCCGGGTTCTTGCTCCACAATGTTGGGGGGCCCATTCTTCTACCCGGTGGCTGGCACTTAATTAGTTTAGGAGCCAGTGTGCTCCATGGCACCTGATTATTGTTAGAGCCCCGTAGCTCCCACATCTGGCGCAATTTGTTTTTTGAGGACAGTTCTCTTATGCCTGAGAGGGCTCCTGAATGTCGCAATTCCTGGGACATAGTTGATTTTAGAGCCAGATGGCTCCAACGCCCCTAAGCTGTTTCTAGAGCCTAGAGGGCTCCAACATTTGGCGTAGTCTGTGTAAAGGGCTACTGAGAGCCCCCCCTGCTGCAGTTTGCCTCCTACAGCTGCCCAGCAAGTAGTGGGCAGCTGCACCGTTTAGGCGCAGTCCTTCAAAGCGTCCCTGAGAGGGACAGAAGTAGCACAGAGGTGCCAGGCCTTCCACAGCTGTGCAGCACTTAGTGCCAGCTGCAACGTTTATTGTTATTGTCCTCAGCTGCCCAGCAAGTGGTGGGCAGCTGCAACATTTACGTTCTGCGCAGTGGCGCACCCTGGACTGGCGCTGCCTTGGCAGCGCGCCCTGACATTCTGGACACAGGGCATTTGAGCCCCTTCTTGGATTGCCGGTTGGCCAGGGGGGCTGGTAGATGTATAGGGCGCAAGGCCCTAATGTGATTTATGTGCTGTAGAGAATGTGGTGCTAGGAAAGGTAATGCATTTAGTACGTTTTCCGCACCCTGTGTTTTATACCTCTAAACTGTGGTTTATGATTATGAGGTTGTTTAGCATATTATGGTTTATGCTTGTGAGATTATGTTTCACTCTGTGATTTACGCCCCTAATGTGAGTTATACTTAGGAGGTTGGCGCAGGATGTAATTCGCGCCTGATGTGACTGTGCATAATGTAGGTTATGTTACAGGTTGAGGTGGAGTACAGTGATTACCAGTAGTTACTGGTTGTATGTTTGTGATCTATGTTACTTGTACCAATTTCTGCTAAGTGCTGATTCTGACAGTGGCGCACGTGGCCCTGTCCTGTGTAAATAATCCCTTGGGAATATTGCCCATGCCAGTTGGCACAATGTATATTGTGTGATTACTATCTGATGTGTTATGAGAATACAAAGGCTATTTTTATATAAACTTGTGTGGAGTTCCTTTTGAAGTGTGCCTGGGATGTTATGGCTGTGTGCGTGTGCAAATACTTTACACATTGCCTCCGCGATAAGCCTGACTGCTCGTGCCAAGCTACCAAGGGGGTGAGCAGGGGTAATCCTTGGCGTGTAACTCCCTTGCCCTGACTAGAGTGGTGGTTTCTGATTGGCTTTGGCGCAAGCCTTAGCCAACCAGAAATCCCATTTCTAACATCCAGCAACATCCCAACGTGTTTCGGAGTCTCGCGCTCCTTGATCACGGGTAAGGCTACATGTCACGTCCGGTTCTTTTAAAGAACTCACCATGAAATATGTGCTAGTGATAGAAATAGAAAACATCTTCAGTCATTTTCTTACAATAAATTATATAAACTTAAGTGCAGATTTGGAGAGACAAAATTATTTCAGCATTTTGCTACATCCTAATTTATAGTTCAAACGTGATACTTGTGAAATACACATGACATTGTGCAGCAATCACCGATATACTACTCTTTTAGAATCAATCGGTACAATTCTGTCTTAGTGGGCATAAATGAGTGAAAACAACTTTATTAGATAATTCCAATATTTTGGCATAATTACTAATGATCAATCGATCCTTAAAACATAATTGAATCATTGTCCTATAGTTGCACCACCTCTGACTTTCAACCCTCCGTTATTGATTAAAATAACTCCTTAAATTTAACTTCTGCCCAAGTGGGCCTGTTCTCATTTGATACAATATACTCAAACTGCTTTATCATAGTTTCAACTCATTAATTTGATTACATTTCACAACCAAGTTTTTAACAATAAGAAAAAATAGGGAGATAACATTTCCTACTGTGCAACAGTAGTTAGATATTGTAGCTCTCCTGCGTCTCAACGATATCTATTTTCGCGACTAGTTTTTACCTCCCATGCTTGGTTGTTAAAAGATGTAATGAATCTAATTTGTTTGTCCTCATCCTCATCTGTCTTTTTCTGAGGTAGTAGCAATTCATTACGTTGGAGTTGTTCAACCTTCTTACTTGCTTGTCTAATGGTTTTCTTAGCATACCCTCTCTCAGCAAATCTTTGCATCGTAATTACCTCTTCTTTCTGAAATCCCTCTGCAGTGCTAGTTTCTTTTTGCATGTGATAACTCTCCGTAGGGGATGATCTGGGTTAGATTGGTAGGGTAGCAGCTGTCCGCATACATCAGACTGTTGCCCGCTGCTTATTTTCAAAACAACCTTCTTATGAGTTTATCTCCTACTTCCTCCAATTTCAGATCTCGAAACTCAATAGTAGTTTTGTTGATGTTGCTACTAAATGATAGATTCAGAGAGTTATCATTGCATATGTTGATAAATTTGTAAGCTTGATTCTGGGTGCCCTTCCAGATACAGAAGATATAATCTATATATCTAATCCAGAGGACAAAGTGGTTTTCAAAGTGTCTGATGTTACTGACAACTTGCTTCTTCCACCAGCCCAGGTACAACCCAGATATGCTGGGGGCGAAGCAAGTTCCCATTGCCGTTCTCTGGGTTTGTCTGTACAGAATGTTATTAAAAATGAAGAAAATGTTTGTTAGGCAAATGTGTATCATATCTAAGATCATCTCAGTATAAAGTAGATTATTATTTTTATTATTACACTCATTTGTAAGGCGCACATCATCCCCAGGGGGATCTCTCAGCACCCAAAAGAAGGTCAGGTCGAAAAAACTCGATTAGAATAGCCATGTCTTAAGCATCTTCTTAAATTGTAACAGGTTGGGGCAGGAACGGATTTGTTCAGGAAGCACATTTGTGTTTGGGACCCAGATAGGAAAAAGCGCGGCCACCCAGTTAGTCTTTCCTGATTTTCTGGCTGCAAAGCAAGCCACGATTACTGGATCTAAGACACCGTCCAGGTTGGTAGCATCCTATTTTGTTAGTGAGGTAGACCGGCCCCAAGCCATGCAGGGATTTAAAAACCATGCACAGCAGCTTGAAAAGGGCTTGTTTCCTGACATGTAGCCAATGGAGTAGACATAGGAGAGGCATAGAAGGAGTTAATGCTGGCTTATTGAGGGCAAGCCTCGCTGCCGTGTTCTGTACTCCCTGCAGTCTAGATTGCAGGTCTTCCCTAATTCCTACGAACAAAGCATTTCCATAGTCAAGACGACGAATTAGGAGCGACTGGATAAGGGTCTTTCTAGCTTTTATCGGGATCCAGGGGACGATCTTTCCCAACATACGCATGATCCCAAAGCAGGTGCCTGTAAGAGTTTTCACCTGTTCTTCCATGGAAAGCTTGTTGTCAATTCTTACTACTAAGTTCTTAGCCCATCCTTTTGGGGAGGGTGCCTCTCCTAATTCTGGTGGCCACCAGTCCGCGGTCCACAATTTTTCTGCCTTGCCAAACGACAGTATCTCGGTTTTGGAGGAATTCAGTTGTATGAAGTTCTAGTTCATCCAACTTGCAATGCCAGTCATGCAATTTATAAACCTTTAGGGTCATTTTCTATGTGTATGATACAAGAGCGATCTTCCCTTAAGGAAGTATCGACATGCGTCAATCACCAAATCATGAGGAATACAGGTGTGTAAGCTATTAACATCTCGGCACATTAGTAGATAGTTCTTATTCCAAATGATCTCATTAATTGGCCTCAACAAGTCTCCAGTGTCTCGCAACTATGATGGTAAAGCATGCACAAATGGTTGAAGAAAATAGTCAACGTACTTCAACGTATTTTCTAGCATGCTGCCCCTTGATGAAACAATCGGTCTTCCTGGGGGGTTACACGGATCTTTATGTAGTTTTGGTAGCAAATAGAGTGCCAGAATGTTTGGAAATTTACACATCAAAAATTAGCATACATCCCAATCTTAAACTCCCTTCTCCCGCCAGTCAATAAGATTATCACAATACTTTCTATTTGCATTCTCATATTCAACTTCAATTGTGATTTCATATTGGTCTTTGTTATTTAATTGCTTTTGTCCTTCAATTAAATACATATCTATAGACCATATCACTATGTTCCCTCCCTTATCAGAATTTTGATTACTATATCATTTTTCATCTCCAATTTTTTGTGTATCTTTTTAAGGTTGCTCCTGACATATGGCCTTTTCAACTCATTTTTTTGCATTTCTTTGATCATACTTTTTTCAAATATATCAATTATTTTATTTGTAATTTGAGGTACAAATACTGATTTAGGTTTGGACCCACTTTCATATCCCATGCTGACATTAATGTCTTCATTGATTAAATTTAAAAAGGGGTCATCAATAAAATCTACCTCCCCTTCCTATTCATGCATGGTATGCAATGTTTCAACATCCCCAATCGTCAATGTTACTGCTTTCTGTTTATTCATTGCACTTTTTTGTGCATTCAAAAATGTTACTTTTGAAGCATGCCATTTTCTCAATTTTAATTTTCTGGTGAAATGAAATAAAGCTATACGTGTTTTTGTGTAATTAAAATTTGACATTGGGCAGAAAGATAAGCCTACACTTAAAACTTCTAGTTGATTGTCAGCTAAAACAAGATTTGAAAGGTTTACCACTGCCTTGTTCTCATTCATTTTGCAGTCTTTTGTTAATACTCCTACCGGGCTTCCTTGCTTTTCTTTCTAGTTTGATTTTTGCTTGGTTTCTCCTCTGCCTTTTTGGCCTCGTTCTCGACCTCATTGTGTGGGTGTGCCCCTGTTGGCTTGGGTATTGAACCTTCCTCTCACCATTAGATCAAATTCCTTTAAAATTCGGGATTTTGCCCCCGAAGTAAGAGTATCCCTAGGATGACACAATTAAAGACTGCTTCTAACCCTGGTCTTAACCACCTTAAATAGGAAACTGGAAAAGATTTTCTTGGAGTCCCAGCACTTTCAAATTATGAATATTTTATATTAAACAAATCTGACTCTGGTTGTTGTAAATGTTTACCATAATAATTTTAATATGATAGATACCTGCATTGCCCAAGAATTGGAATCCACATTATCTAGGCACGAGATAACTATGGATTTTGTTTTACTTTGGGGAGGTGACTTCAACTGTAAGATATTCCCCTTTTCTAAATGCTCTGCATGCCATTTATTTAAAGGGGACAGGGATGACGGTCACCATTTTGATCGTAACCCATGTGGGAATATATTTTATTCCATTTTGGTAAAATATTCTCTCTTTATGACCATTGATCTCCTCGAAGACGTGGGCCCTGACTTGGCAACACATGTAGGACGAGGCCAGGGCACTCTGATTGATTTCATTGTCTTATCTGATTATTTTAGCTTGCATTCTGTTATTTTTATTATACTTAAAAATGGACTAAGTGACCATTATCCCCTTTCACTAGATTTGGTCAACACCCTTAATGATAACTATGATCCTGTTAGAATACCCCCTTTGAATCTTGTTGGAAATAAGGGGTTACTTAGGAAATGGTCGGCTATAAATCCTGACCGTGTCCTTAAGCAGATCATAGAAGTCAATTTAAGAGAAAATCTATACTGTCTAGCTGAGGATGTACATTTTGAGTCCATTGCAACATCATTTATGGCAATAACTGAGACCACAAATGTGATATTAACTAGGAAGCAAGGTGCTAGACCACAAAATAATAAACAGTAATTGCACCTGTCATCACAGTAAATTAATTAAAGCTTTAAAAGAAAAACCCTGAGATACTGTGAAAATAAAAAAACTCACGCCATAATTATAAACATGCATTGGAGAAACGCAAGACCGAGCTTAGGCAAGAAGCTCGGGGTCAGCTTCATGTGGCATGTCAAAATAGAGATTCCAGACTTTTTTGGAGTACCGTAAATCAAGATTATTTTAATGGTTCCACCAATGATATTATCGATGTAACAATTAAGCCTGAGGATTGGGTAGACCTTTTTTCTGGAATGTACCGGAGTTGCAATAATTCTGATGTGAGACTTACTTATCAATCTGGGGGTATTTCTCTGGCACCACCGTCATTGGAAGAGGTGGATAGAGCCTTATCCCAAACAGTTAAGAATAAGACCTCAGGACCTGATGGCATGCCAGCAGATCAGTTTTTAGCCAATATTCCCCTTTGGTTGCCACTCCTGACCAATTTACTGAGATGTTATGCGGCCCATGGTCCCCCAGAATCCTGGAAACAGTGATAATAGTCCCTATCTTCAAAAAGGGTAATAGGTCGGACCCCAAATTTTACCGCCCCATATCATTCATTGATTGCACATGTAAAATCATGAGACGTGTAATATTAGAGAGGCTAGTGACTTGGGCAGTTGAGACGGGGAAATTCCTAGATGTTCAATATAGGTTCAGGAGATGCCTTGGCACTGTTGAATAGTGTCTGAACCTGCACCTGGTCACCACCGAGTACACCTTATTTATTTCAATTTATATAGCGCATTATCACCCGGGGGTCTCTAAGCGCTTGTACCAGGCAAAACAGACAACTCCATAGAACAGGCAGCACCCCAACAACTCTCCCCAAGCTTTTTGAAACAGTATTGTTTTTAGCATCTGACGGAAAGGCAGCAGCTTTGGTTCCTTACGGAGACCTGGTGGAAGTTTGTTCCATGCTGCCGGGAGCAGAGTAGAGAAAGCTCGGCCGCCCTGAGTTGACAGACGATAGCGAGGATTAGTCAGAAGCGTAGCTTCTGAAGACCTCAGTGCTCTACCTGGAGTGTAATTCAATAGTCTACTTTAATGTAGATCGGTGCGTTGCCATAGATAGCCTTGTGGGAGATGCACAGGCCTTTGAACAATGCCCTCTGTCTAACAGGAAGCCAGTGCAGCTGGCGCAGGAGAGGAGAAGCATGTGCCTTCCTGGGCTTCCTATAGATTAATCTTGCTGCATCGTTCATCACAGTTTGAAGCCTCGATAGTTGTTGCTTGGGCAGACCCAAATACAGCGCATTCCCGTAGTCCAGTCGCCCTAGAATCATAGCTGTCACTGCACTCCTTAGAGTAGAAAAGGACAGTAGATTAGAGATTTTACGAAGTTGCCTAAGGAGGCCTATGCATGTACCCACCACTGAGGACACCTGCTTTCTCATGGTCAGATTGCCATCAATAAGGATGCCCAAGCTTTTTACCACAGTAGCTGGAACCGGCGTCCTGCCCAACTCCCTGGGCCAAAATCCATCGTGCCAGGGGCTGCCTGCGATGGTGATTGGCAGCACCTCTGTTTTGTCAGGATTGATCTTCAGGGAGTTGGCAGTCATCCAGTTTACTGTGTATCTCAGAATGTTATGTAAGCGTGTTTGGGCTCCAGGAGTGTCCTCTATTTGAATGATGATCTGTGTGTCGTCAGCGTAATTATAGACCTGACAATCCATTTGATTGAGCGCTGAAATCAGGGGCTGGAGATAGATATTAAAAAGGAGCGGTGAGAGCGCCGACCCTTGCGGCACTCCACAGGTGATGGCCGCTGCTGCTGATACTAGGTCTGAAAGCTGTTCTTTCTGCGATCTATCCTGCAGAAAGGAAGTAAGCCAGCCTAGTGCGGTTCCCCCGATGCCAAGATCTCTCACACGCGACAGCAGTTGACTATGACACACGGTGTCAAATGCCGCGGAGAGATCAAGCAGCACCAGGGCCCCAGGGATTTTCTTATCAGCTCTACATCTCAGTTCATCCAAGATGGAGACCATCACCAGCTCCGTGCTGTGATGTACCCTAAAACCAGCTTGATTACGTTCCAACAGATCATTGGTCTCCAGGTGCTTGGAGAGGTGTGTCAATACATGCTGTTCTAGTACCTTCGCCAAGAATGGCAACTGGGAGATGGGCCTGAAGTTCTTTAAAATCTTAATATCCGCTCCGGGTTTCTTAAGCAATGGAATCAACCGCGCCTCTTTAAGCATGGTCGGAACCAGTCCCGTTTCCAGTGAATTGTTTAGGAGGTTTAACACATCCTCCTCCATCCCTGGCATGGCTTGCTTAAACACGCTAAGGGGGCAAGGGTCTACCTTGGAGCCTGACTTCACCTTCCCTACTAAGTTAGCTAGCGTCTCCTTCTTAACTAAATGTATACTATTCATAGGGACCTTAATTTTAGGTCTGCAAGGAGTAATTTGCAGTGGGCATTCCAACACAGGGGAGCGCGAGATTTCCAACAAGAGCTCCTCAATTTTGTTGGTGAAGAATTCAAGGAATTTATGACAATCCTCAAGAGAGAACTCGGGCCTCTGTTCCCTGTTCTTCCTTAGTTCAGAGAGCACTTTAAAAATTTCTTTCTGGGGGTTTTGGGCAGTAGCAATCCTTGTCTCGAAGAAGTCTGCCTTGCGTATAAGGATCGCTCTCTTGTATGTAGCGAGCTCCTGCACATACGCTAAATGTGCCGCCGCATTGTAGTCCCTTCGCCAGGTTCTCTCCGCCTTCCGAAGAGCTTGTTTCCTAGCTCTCAGAGAGTCGTTGAACCAAGGCGCTCCTGCTCCTTTGCCCACCATTTTCACTTTTCTAGCTGGTGCCAAAATTTCAATGGCGGCTTTCAATTTATCAACAACCTTATGACAGACTACATCGATGTCAGCATCTTGTCCCGAATAGGATACTGCATTTCGTAGATTAGTTACCAATTCCACCTCATTTATTGAATTCCATTTCCTTGCCATTTTCCAGGTGGCCATGGGTTTCCCTCCACCTTTAGACCCCACTCTCTGGCCCCTAATAAGGTAGTGATCGGACCATGCACAAGGGCTCCCAGTTACCACCCTTGAGCCTGGCTCAGTTGACCATACCAAGTCCAGGGTGTGGCCCTTTATGTGCATTGGCCCAGCCACCTGTTGTGACATCCCCAACGCAGTTAATGCTTCCTCTAAAACGAGAGCCTGTCCTTCTTTGGGGATGGTCTCCCAATGGAAGTTAAAATCTCCCATCACCAACATATCCTTAGCCAGGCCAGGAACCCTTTATTTGGGGTTCATGGACCTGACCTTCAACTGGGTGGAGAGGGGTAGGCTCTGGGAGAAGATGCTCTCTATGGGTATAGAACTATCGATTGTCCATTTCTTGGCAGCAATGCACCAGGGTGTAACGGGTAGAGTGCAGTATGGTATCAACGACAAACTCACTGCCCCGATAAAGATGGATTGCCGGGTCCATCAGGGTTGCATCCTCGCCTCTTTTTTATTCTGCCTCTATATTAACAATCTGAAGAGTAATTTGGTCAATGGGAATATGGATGTACCCCAGATAGGTTGTAGACCCCTTCCAGCACTTCTAAATGCTGATGGTTGTGTTTTAATGTCCAGAACAGGGGTTGACTCACAGATATATATATATAAGGCTCGCACATGCGTCTTTACTTTGTACGGAACTGGTGTCTGGGGTTTTGTAACACTGCTGGTTTACAGAGAGTTGAAAAAAAGTTTTTGAAATGGTTGTTAACAGTGCCTAAAATACTGCTGTTACTATTTGTCATAATGAACTAGGTGTAGCCCTACTATCTTTTCGTCTCCAGTTATCACCACTTCTGTTATGGCATAGTATTTGGGTGAAAGAAGAGACTATCCTAAATCGTGCTATAATAACTGACTGTTAGACTGTGTCAAGAAAATTCCCTTGATTATGTATATACCCACTGGGGAAGTTTGATCTCCCAGACTGTATTGACACTCCCCGTAATATAGTCAAAGTTCCAAGAGTTAAACTGAAAAGAATGTTTTTGACATATAGCTATGAAGTCAGAGATCGTTTAGAATATAGCAAAAAAAGTGTTGTTGAACACTCATTGCTGGTTTGTTCTTTAGGTACTGAACCCTATCTCTCTTTCTATTTTAATCATCCTAAGGTGTTTTATCTCATAAGAATCAGGATGGGTATTGCCCATTTATTGGTTTCCTACCTGCGTGATTCACATTGTGACGCAAAACTGGATTTGTGTCCTTGTGACTCAGAATCAACACAGAGCACTTTACATTTTATGTTTTTCTGGTGACTCTATATTACTCCTAGATGCGCATTTTTAAAACCACTGTTAAGATTTGTAAATATAAGAAAGTGCAGGGCTGCGTTACAATATTTGCTCCTCTTGAAAGATGAATTTATTTGTTTAATGATTTATAAATACATTTCCACCGCAGTGCGGCTTCGGAATATGGTTGGCAAATGGTTTTATATTGCTTAAAACAATATTTTTAACATAAATTTGATTGTTTTAATTGAATGAAATGTTTTTATTATGTAATCTTTTATGGATGATTTGCAGCCGAATAAAGATTTATTGTTGTTGTTGTTGTAAATCTTACAGGTTTCACTGTAAAGTCACGCTCTTTTAAGCCGACTCCTGAATTCACTTCATTCATTCAGTCTTCAGCCCGTTTAGCTCCCTGCTCCTCTATGGAGAAAATCGAGATTTCAATAACAAAAAAACGCTCACCAACAGCTTTAGTGTACGACTGAGTTCCTCCAACTCCTGCCCGGCACACTATCTTCGTTGTGAAAGCAAACAGTTTTAACTCCTGGCTTAGTTCCTCGATAAAGTGTCTCAGTACAAGCAGTTTTCCAGCCTTCGGCAGGGGCGGGCAAGGGCAATTTTAATCCATACCATCTTTTCTAGTTTGCTCAGCCCGATCCTCCTATTCCGGTGAGCCTACGCCGGGGTAGCTAACATCTTAAATACACAACAAGCCTGTGGGATTCGACCGACTTTCAAGTCACTTCCGGCCATAAACCACAGTACCGCAGTTCCAATTTAACAGTGTGTTTTAATCAATTAATGCCAGCAACATCCCAACATGTTTCAGAGCCTCACGCTCCTTGATCACACGTAAGGTTACATGTTACTTCCGGTTCGTTTAAAATAACTCACCATGTAATATGTGCTAGTGATAGAAATAGAAAACAGTTCAGCTAACTATAACTTGCGCCCCCGCAATGCACTGCTGTTGATGTCACATATTACATCATTCATGACATGGTCAGTGACATCACTGATGACCTCACTGATGACATCTCAAATGACATCATTGATGACATCAATCCAGTGACTATGCGTTTCTGTAAAGTTTTAATATGTTTTATATATATACATGCCAAGGTGTATTGAAAAATGAGTGGGTGTATAAGTGTCTAGATGGATGATTTAGTAGGTGCGTGACTGACTGTATAAGTGATTAAATGTGTCTTACTGAATGCATGGGTTAGTGACTGATACAGACATTCACACAGTTTAGTTTGTCAGTTGGTGTGTAAGCGGTTGCATGGCTTGGTGAATAGCTAAATGAGGGTCTAAATGGGTTATTGATTGGTTGTCTGAGTATCTGTATGGGTGCCTGAGTGTCTCGGTGGGTGGGTGGGGGAATGTGACTCTGTGCATAGATGTGTGAGTGGATGATTCACTGAGTGTAAGGGTTCAAGAGTGCATCTGTAAAGGACTGTATGGGTGTGTGAGTGTGTGTATGGGTGTGTTGATGAGTGAATGGATGCCTCAGTGGTATATGTGTGAGTAACTGCATATGTGAAAGACAGTATATCTGAGTGTTAGAGTGTACAAATGATGATAGGTGAGAGTGAGTGATTGTGAGAGTGGCTGTATAGATCAGTGTGTGCTTGTATTAGTTATCGTATAAGAGTGTAAGTATGTTTTAGTATGTATTTTAATAAGTGAGGTGGTGTGTGTATAACTATATAGGTGAGTAAATGGGAGTGTGATTGATTCTTTGCATGACTGACTAGGTGTGTGAGTAATTCTATAGATGAGTAGAGGTGTGTGAGTGTCTGTATAGATATATGTGAGTATATATGATAGTGCCACATTGATGTTTTACTGCATGTATGAGTGACTGTATGTGTGAATGAGTGGATGTGTGTGTACACTTAGTGCGTGGGTATGTACTAACTGGTATTGGTGTGTCTATGGTTTCGAAAATGGTAGTCTATATTTTAGAGTGGGTGTATCAAAGGTTATATTAGGGTATGAGGAGGTGCATCAGATTATCACGTGGATTTAGGCCTGGGCATAGTTTGCGTAGCAGCACTACACGTAGCTTCACGTAGTATACTTTGAACTTCACGTAGTACACGTAGTCTGTGTAGCGTTGCTGATGACACTGTGTACTTGTCTGCACTGTGAAAAAATTGCAAATGGCATCCTGCACAGTGCCAATTATGATAAAATAAGTATCTCTATGTTTATATACTAAAGTGCATATAGTATTATGCCCAGGGTTAATTATGTCATCAGTGATGTCATCAGTGATATCATCAGTGATGTCACTGACCATGTCATGAATGATGTAATATGTGACATCATCAATCAATCAATCAATCAATCAGTACATTTGTAGAGCGCGCTACTCACCCGTGAGGGTCTCAAGGCGCTAAAAGGAGGGGTGCTGTCATTGCTCGAATAGCCAGGTCTTGAGGTGCTTGAAGGTGAGATGGTCCTGGGTAAGTCGAAGGTGTGCGGGGAGTGAGATCCATGTCTTGGCGGCCAGGTAGGAAAAAGACTTTCCTCCGGCGGTGGTTCTGCGGATCCGTGGGACTGTGGCGAGGGCGAGGCTGGCTAAACAGAGCTGGCGGTTGGGGGTGTAGAACGAGAGGCGGTTGTTGAGGTATTCGGGTGCTTTGTCGTGGTAGCACTTTGTGTGCGTGGGTGAGGAGCTTGAACGTGATCCTCTTGTTGACAGGGAGCCAGTGCTGGTTTCTTAGGTGGGCGGATGTGTGACTGTGGCGGGGGATGTCGAGGATGAGTCGGGCGGAGGCGTTTTGTATGCGCTGAAGTAGTTTCTGGAGTTTGGCTGTGATTCCTGCGTAGAGGGCGTTTCCGTCGTCCAGTCGGCTGGTTACAAGGGCCTGGGTGACGGTCTTTCTTGTTTCGGTGGGGATCCATCTGAAGGTTTTTCGGAGCATCAGCAGTGCATTGCGGGGGCGCGAGTTATAGTTAGCTGAATTTCTCTGGTTTTGTACGAGTGAAATGTCCAACTACCTATAATGTCCCTGAAACCTGTGGTTTTTTCAGTGAATTTCTAAGGTTTTTCAAATGCTAATTTCTAACTATGCCTACAAAGGTAAGAAATGTGAAGAAAGAGGAAGAAAAGCGCAGAAAGAAGCAAGACACATGCAGAATGAGGCAACAGAAGTCTAGAAAGAAAAGAAAAGTGCAGGAAGAAACACCAGATGTGCATAAAGATCCAACAGAGGAGCAGAAAGTCCTCCTGTGCCCCCAGTTTTTTGCTGATGGGTACTGGTGGTAACTGACTCTGACTAACCAGGCCTAGAGCCAGTGCTATGCTAAAAGACACTTAGAATAAAGTGAAAACACCTACATACACTATGGAACATTATGCATTGGGATACCCTGTGATTAGTATGACATCCTCTGTATTTGCCATGAGTTAGTGCCGGGGTCATTGCATGAGTACATGGGTAGCGACTGGATGATTAGAGTGCTGCAATGACAGTGCATGGTGATTTTATAACTACTTGGGTTTTGGCGGAGTGATTGGATAAGTACATGATGCTGGATGGGTGATTGGAGGAGTGCATGGGTGGTCACAGGAGGATTTCTGGAGTGCATGGGTACTACATTGGTAATTGCAGGATGAATCTGTACTGTGTAGATGGTTAGAGGTCTGCATGGGTAGCGCATAGGTGATTGTAGCAGTGATCACTTAGTGCCTGGATCATTGCATGAGTACATAGCTACTGACTGAAACATTAGAATACTGCAAGGAGAGTGCCTGAGTGAATTTATGAGTGCTTGGGTATTGGCAGAGTGTTTGGATTACTACATAGTAGTGGCTGACTGACTGGAGGAGTGCACAATGAGTGACTGGGTCATTGTATGGGCACTGATTGGATGATTAGAGTACTGCAAGGAGAGTGCATGGTGAAATTATGAGTGCTTGGGTTTTGGCGGAGTGGTTGGATAAGTACATGGTGCTCGCTGGGTGATTAGAGGAGTGCATGGGTAGTGACAGGGTGATGGCAGGACTGCATGGGTAGTGCTCATGGTATTGTAGCAGTGCATGAGTTAGTGCATGGGTCATTGCATGAGTGCATAGGTAGTGACTGCATGATTAGACTGCTGCAAGGAGAGTGCATGGTGAATATATGAGTGCTTGTGTTTTGGCGGAGTGATTGGATAAGTACACACATGTCACATCAGGCCCCACCCCCTCCCTTCAGCACTGTGCAAACACGCCTCCTAGCGGGTTTTAAGTTGGGGTATTAATTCCCCTTAAATATGGAGGGTCCTGGGTGGCCAACTAGCACACCAGGTACCTCCAATAAGCACCACAGAGCTGCGTTGCAGAGAGGTGGTCTTGGGCCACGTCCTTTTTACACCTCTCTGCAACACAACTCTGTGGCGCTTACTGGACATACCTGGCGGGCTAGTTGGTCCCCAGGGAGCCTCAGGATTCAAGGGGACTTAATCCCCAACCTAAAACGAGGCACAGGGCGTGTTTGCACACTTGTCACATCAGGCCCCGCCCCCTGTCTTCACCACTGTACAAACGCGTACCCTGGTCAACTAGCCAAATAGCTACCTCGAGTAAGCACCACAGAGCTGCGTTGAAAAGTGGTGTGAAAAGGGGGCGTGGCCTAGGACCACCTGTCTGCAAGGCAGCTCCCTGGCGCTTACTAGATGTACCTGGTGGGATAGTTTACCCCGAGGGACCCTCATGACTCAAGGGGACTTGATCCCCCAACTTAAAACACGCAATGGGGCGCGTTTACACAGTGGTGAAGGCAGGGGGCGGGACTTGATGTGACAAGTGTGCAAACACGCCCCATGGTGCATTTTAAGTTGGGGGATTTAGTGCCCTCTAATCCTGAGGGTCCCGGAGGTCCAACTAGCCCACCAGGTACCTCTAGTAAGCACCAGAGAACTGGGTTGCAGAGAGGTGTAAAAAGGGGGTGGCCTCGGACCACCTCCTTGCAACGAAGCCCTGTGGCACTAACTGGAAGTGATACAAAAGGGGATGATGGAGGGAGCGTTTGAGCAAATCAAACACTCACCCCCAGTCAACTGACCTGGGTTTAATCCATCACCATTCTTTAGCCCACTCAGCCACCCCATTTCAGAAATGGCTATATGCAAATCAGTCTGACCCTGTGCCTCATGGGAACAGTCCAGCCCAAACTGCCAAGCCATGTCTTCCATGGACCGGAAACAAGCATCCTGGGACCGGTTTCGGATTCATAATCCTCATCAGCCAGGCTATCTTGAATCCAGTGGCCAAGTGAGCAAGGGACTCACGTCTAACTGGAAGTACCTGGTGGGCTAGTTGGCCCCCAGTGACCCTCAGGATTCAAGGGGACTTAAACCCCCAACTTAAAACATGCCATAGAGCATGTTTGCCCACTGGTGACTTCAGGCCCTGCTCCCTGCCACCACCCTGTGGTGCATTTTAAGTTGGGGGACTAAGTGTGCTTGAATCCTAAGGGTCCCTGGTGGCCAACTGGCCTACCAGGTACCTCCAGTAAGCGCCACAGGGCTGCGTTGCAGAGAGGTGGTCCGAGGCCACGCCCCTTTGTACACCTCTCTGCAACGCAGCTCTGTGGTGCTTACTGGAGGTACCTGGTGGGCTAGTTGACCCCCGGCCACCCTCAGGATTCAAAGGGACTTAATCCCCAACTTAAAACTAACCCTGGGCGTAGTTTGCATAGTCGCGCTACGTGAAGCTACGCAAAGATGTTATAGCGCTACACAAGCTACACGTAGCTAGGTGAGTGGGCGTAGTTGCTGTTTCACCCGTTCGCGATGCATTTTTCTTGTTCGGGGATGTGTTGTGCATGTTCGGGATGCTGTTTGCGTGCTTGGGGGTATAGTATCTTGCAAACTTGCCCATGCGGTCGCCTATGGGTGCGACCATCTAGTTTTTCAATTGTCCCGCCCGTTCACGATGCCTTATTTCCTCTTCCAGGTTATGTATAGTGTGTTCGCGATGCGCATTTACTTGTTCCCGGCGCTTTTTGCATGCTGCGGGAAAATATCGCAAGAACTTACCCATGCGGTCGCGATGGGCGCAGCCATCATGTTTTTCACTCTATGCTATGGTTCTGGGCCTGCTTTTCTATCCTCCATCAATCTTTACAATCCTTAGTTTTTTACACTGGTTTTCTGATTTTTTTTTATTTATTACTTATGTCTCTCTCTCCCTAAGTCTATGTTTTGCATTTCATTTCTACTTTTACTGTGTTTTTTTACTTTTCTACTGTTTTATATTACTTCCTTCTTTAAGCTCCTACTTCTTTCCCTAACTTTATTTTTTCCTTCTAACTTTTCTTTTCCGCCTCCCACACACCCCAGAACCATGGCAAAGGGTAGCACTATCGGCTCCAAGGGCAAAGCGCCTGCGCCCAAGAGCCACCTGCCTTGCGACAGACTGCGCCCTGCAGGGGTGCAGGCTCGGCACATTTTTTGCGAGGCGTAGGTGGCCGCCCTTGTTTTTTTTGTTCAGCACCACCTCCCCTTGACCTTGGCAACAGGCGGCAGGCCAGGCTTCGGGTACCCTACCCAGGAGCGTCACTGTCGGTGGGCGAAGGTGCACCGGGCAGTGTTTCGCTGCACAGGGGTGCGGCACACCCATAACCAGCTGGCCCACTGGTGGTCAGACATCCTCGACTGGGAGCAGGACCTGTTGGACCTGCTAGGTGTGGAGGTTTTGGGGCTTGGTGAGTAGCTAATATATAGTAGTTTAAGTATTGTGTATAATTGTTTTCATGAATAACAAGAATACTGCTGCTTATATTGCAGGTAAATTATGTATCAAAATCTTCTGTGATTGTAGAACACAGGTGCTCGGCGCTACTCTTAATTGTTTGTAAATTTGCGCTTGCCTGGACTGAATATTATGTAAGAATTTACTTTAGCGAACTTAAGTTAGGTAATAATAAAGACTCTAGTCTTTCCTTTTTCCTCCTGTCAAATAATGATGGATGGATTGATACTAGGTTTAGTTAGTATTGGTTAATAATTTTTTAGCGGTCTGCGTGACGCATCCTCTGTCACTGAGTGCTGCTTACTCCAGTCCTTAGTAGAACCTTTTGTAGTTTGTTTAGTGAGTGGTAGGCTTAGCAGTGTCAGTCAGTAGCAGAACATCAGACGCAATTAACCAACAATTTGGTGTATGCACAAATTTAAGCATGTGTCCTCTATCTCATCTATGCATTTTTGAGGGCTAAAAAAATGGAAATGTAGAATTAGTGAACAATTGGCCCATCTAGAATAGGTGAGCTAGTTCAGGCGGTACTTAGGCTTAGTTAGTATTCTGAAAGACGGGGTCCGAGTCGGCGGGAGAACCAGAGGACCGCTCCTCTACCAAGGGCCCCAGTAAGTCATCCAGTGGTTAATAGTAACATTTATATTTCCCTAACTTTTACTGCACCTTTTTTTCCGAACTAATAATTCTGGTTCCACTTCCTAATTCGATTTTTTACAAAAGCTTCTTTGATCTTGACTATCTGTTTGTAAAATCTGGTTATCCCTGTCTCGAAGTTCTAACTGCCTCTGCTATGACTCTCTGTACTACTACTCTTAGTCTGTCTGTAGCTAAGCTTGCCCAGTTGGCCACTCTTAATTTAAGGTTTTGTATAAAACTCAGATTGACCAATAGCTCTAGCCACTGAGTCCAGTCCTTTGCGTTGTCCTCTTCTAGTCTTCTTAATCTTGAGGCTTTGACAAATCCCACCAACAAAATGCCCAATCAAGAATTCTGACTATTTTTGATAGGACTACATACTACTACTGTTGTGGGGATTCTGCACAGCCACATACAGAACTATGCACAAGAAAATAGGATGTTGGTGACGGGAGGTTGCACCTTCCTCACACCTCAGTCAGATCCCACAATCACCTGACCGACTAGCTCTAGTGTCTCATTATGTCCCCGAACCCCCACCCGAAGATACACAATGATTACACAACAAAGAACATAACACCTTTTTGCTCACTCTCTCGTGTAAGTCCACACCACCACACCAAATACCACAGAGTGTATGCGTAAGTTCAAAAGGTTTATTTTCAACTAACAAGCTCTGTACGTTGTTCTATAAAACTCAGTGTACTACAGCCAGCTCCAACAGCAAAATTCATAAGATTAAAACAATAAACATAGTTACATGTGCATGATAGAAGATAAAAGATCTGTGCGAATTCTGGAAGACCCCTCACCGTAGAATGTAGAAGTACTGGATACATGCATCATAAGCTCTGCAATCTCTGGTTCGTAGAAGGGAATCTTCCGCTTGTTATGAAAAAAATGGTGCCCGTTAGATAGTATTAGCAAGCATTTCTAAGTTATGCCAAAAAGGGTAACATGTTATGGCTAAGCAACACGGACTAACCAAACTCCATAACAAAGTGTCTTGTTTTTCGACCTCTTGTACACAACTCTCAGACAGTAGCTCTATGAGCTATTGTGGGCTCAAAGGCGTCTTACTGCACAACAAGTTGCGAGCTAACATGCGCAAAAGACATGAAGCTAAAATGGTTGCATAGCTCAGGCTAACCTTGCAAAGATTAGAGTAGACTATAATTACCATAGGGACCATAACACTACTAGTGTCTACTGACTTTACTCTAGTACCCGATTTGGACTAGTGATGTATGTTGTATATGTATGTATTAACTTTTCTTTCAATCTTGCTTGTGAAAACGAATAAATAGGGGGAGGTGTACAGGCATCTAAAAATGTGTAATGTTTTTTCTAGGCGTACTACCGACCACCAGTGCCGGCGGGGCCAGCGGCAATGGTGATGCGGCCATTCCGGAGGGGTCAGGAGATGCAGCACCTGCAGGAGCTACAGGAGGTGAGCCTGCAGCAGTGGCGGGCGGTGATAAGTTATAGTCATTACTTAATGACATTACACTAGCTATAAGGGTGTTCACTTCACTCACTGTACTGTTGAGACTTATTAAGTATGAAGTTGTAGTGAACATTATCTAATGGTTGAAGAAGATACCCTTACTTAGCATTAGCAATGCATTAGCAATAGCATTAGCAGCTTGAGTTGAGTAACCATTGGCCTCTTCTACCTGACTCCAACTCAGCTGTGAAAGTTTTATGGAGAAGACTAAAAGTCAGATCAGATGACCTTGATTGATGTGTTGAACAAAAAGGGAAAGAAGGGTGGAAGGAGTAAGGACCGGCGAGATGTAATATGACTGGCAGAGAAGGATACGTTGCAAGCATGCGTAGGTGGCTGATAGGAATCAGAATCATGGGTTGATGAAAGATGGATGGAAGGTGATAGAAGATGCCTGCCTGGGTGGGTGACACAGTATGTGTGGATACTGGATAGCAAGAATCATCAGCGGTGTTTGGGTCAAACTCAAAACCAAGGTAAGCAAGGTAGGATGGACGCATGGGTGGTTGTTGGTGAAACAAACAAAGGTTTGTTAAGAGATATATAAAAAAGAATGATAGACATTTACTTTGAATAGATGGATGCCTGGATGTATTCATCATAGACAGCATAGGTGGAGACTTTTACTGGATGCAGAGTCTTAGTTTGAAGAGAATGTAAAAGAAACCGCGATAGAGTAGCAAAGCCGAGGGGAATATAAGTTGTATTTTCAGAATACAGTTGACTCACAGTAGTTTGCAAGCACATAATAAATATATACTGTGTATAGTTATCAAGCGCATTCCTCTGACTCCGAGAACCACTCCCTACTTATGTTAATTTATTTTCGACTGTGTCAGCCAGCCTTCAAAGGCTGGCCTATCTGTTGGTTACACAATCAATCAAAACAAAGTACCTTATGCAGTAGCGGTCGGTGGTGGAAGTGCTGCCGGGCGGTGATGTGGGGAGGAGGAGGGGCAGGGTGGGGGGTAGTATACTACATATAAAGCGAATTTCATTGTGAGCACTGCACTGCCAAATTTGATGCAGTGCGTGCAACAAAATGAGTTGTACTTATTTATATGTTTACTCACCTGTAATTGGCCATAATCCATAGTTTACTACCCCCACCTTGCCACCTCCTCCCCACATCACCGCCCAGCAGCACTCCCACCACCGACCGCTACTGACCTTATGTCGTCGTCTATATATAAGCAATGATCATTGGATCAGATAAATAATCTGCCTTTTTGTAGTAGCCAGGGCAGGGTGAAAGTGAAATTGAGCAATTGCCCTTCATGTAACAGAGAGAGTATGGCCAGTGCCACCCGTAATAGAAAAATACGAGCTTCCCCACCTGCAGACAGTAGTATATGCAACTAACGTGAGTCTGCGTCATGACTCGTATGTTTGTCTTGGGTGCAAACTTAGCTGACTGAGTTGGCATGCCGGCTACAACAAGGTTATGTAATTTTGCTAAACTAGAGATAAGAAGTCCATAGTGCTAGTATAATGCCTGAAACTCCCACAAATGTTATGCTACTGTGCCACTATGTGTTGAATTCATTTTGTGTTACTGTTTTGCTAAGAGTATTGGTTACAATATTCTTTTTCTTTCTTGATATAGATCCTCCTATCCAAGAAAAACCAACAGGGAAGGAGTTGGCAGCCAGGGCCCAGCACCGGAAACTGGAGGCCATCTGCCAAGAGTACCGGCGGCTGGTGGCTCAGGCGGAGGAGGAGGGGGCAGCAGCTGCAGCCTCCTCCATGCCCCGGGCCCCAGCCAGGCCCCGCCTCCAGTGGTACAGCACGTGGTCAGGCAGCCGCCCACCTCTGTACTTCTTTAACATTTAGCACTGCTGCTCCCCACCCTGGATGCAACTGCAGGGCATTTCTCTGCCAGATGCTCCTAGAGGAGCAGCTGGAGGAGCGGGTCAAGATCCTTGTGGACAAACACCTTAAAGCCCGCCGAATCTAAGAACTATCTAGGACCCTGTTGGATTGCCCCTTTCTTATTTCTTTTGTTGGTGGGTGGGAATTGGGCATTGGGGTTTATGCACATTGTTTGGACTTTTTCGTTTCGGACATTGGTTGGGGTTAGGGAGAGGGGTGGGTCAGGTGTGGAATAGTTTATTTTTGTTAGGGTAAAATATTATATTTATACTTAAACATACAATGTTGGGGGGTTACTGTTTTAAGAATTTATGTCATATGGTTTCCTTGCTGCTACAGGGCTGAAGCCAGTGTTTGATTCAAACAATCTGCTGATTTTCTAGCACACAAACACATAGATGCGGTACCCCTCACTGAGTTATTTGTCCTACTATTTGTGTCAGTCTCTCCTCCTAGTCCATTATACATCCCACCAAACATATCTTACCTGTTATTGATGATGATTAAGTTTAGCACAGAGAATAGCTGCATGTTTCGCAAGAGTATGGAGACAATGCCATGGTTGTGGTGGTAGTAGTAGACACTGGCAGTAGCATTTGCAAAAATGAAAAAAGAGACAGTCACTTGCCTGAGAGAGACTGTGGGAGGAGTAGTAGAACAAAGTAAACTATAGTACAGAAGAAGACTGTCAAACAAACAATAAGCAGAAAGATACGCCCACCGAGGCCATGTTTCAGTAAAGCTCAATGGTGCCTCACTAACCGCTGCTATTGTTTTACTCAGGAGGCTCGTGAAAAAGAACTAAAGTTTGAAAAACGTTGTGCCATTGAAAGCAGGCATGAGAGAATGGAGCTGGGCTGTGTGCCCCGCACTCACCTTAGAGAGCAACCTAACGTGAGTGGCGTCCTCACAAGTGGCAAGCTTTTTCTTTTTGGATATATATATATATATAAATATATCATTACACAAAGTGATCCTCAGGCCACATGGGAGCGCTCAGCAGTGTGTGCTCCACCCAGGGGTCGGATTCAGACCCAGGAAAATTTCGGCAAACAAAAGAGGCGGCACAATCAGGAAATGTTTTAAGCCTTTTTAATCAAGACTTCACCCCACCAATGCGTTTCAGCCAACACTGGCCTTGCTCACGGTTGGTTAGTCCCTCCTCAGTGTTGTTATTTGTACTATCCCATATCTAGCCATTTATGAAGCATTGTGGGAATTGTAGTTACATTACTTTTTGTGAAAAAATGAAAAAAGAAGAAAGACAATGTGTGCTTTTAGATTACTGCATATATGTGACTAATAGTTCACTGTGGCTTCATAATAAAGTATAAACAATTTCTGGGTATAGTACCCAAATCTTTCATTAGTGTTCCTCATTATTTCAGTCATGTTCCAAATTAAGGGTGTAGTACCCAATGTCATATTGAGAACATTTTATTTCAGATGAATATGTAGATCCTCTCCAAAATTCATCCATTTCGGGTGTTTTGTTGTTGAGCAACAAATCTCATGCACTTCAAAAAATGTTGTATATATTATAGAATGCAAATGTGGAATGAAGTACGTGGGATGTACAACTTGAATGTTAAAAACGGATTTTGGAACACATCCGGGCGGTGAAAAACTCTAATATGCCACAGCAAAACACATGAGCATTTGCCAAAATGGAGATTGGAGACAAATGCAATTTTATGGGGCAAAAATGCTGGACAGAATGGAGAGAGGTGGAGATGTGGTTCGAAGACTGCGGCAAATGGAGTCACGCATGATAGTCAGACTCAGAACAAAACACCCGAAAGGGATGAATTTTGGAGAGGATCTACATATTCATCTGGAATAAAATGTTCTCAATATGACATTGGGTACTACACCCTTAATTTGGAACATGACTGAAATAATGAGGAACACTAATGAAAGATTTGGGTACTATACCCAGAAATTGTTTATACTTTATTATGAAGCCACAGTGAACTATTAGTCACATATATGCAGTAATCTAAAAGCACACATTGTCTTTCTTCTTTTTTCATTTTTTCACAAAAAGTAATGTAACTACAATTCCCACAATGCTTCATAAATGGCTAGATATGGGATAGTACAAATAACAACACTGAGGAGGGACTAACCAACCGTGAGCAAGGCCAGTGTTGGCTGAAACGCGTTGGTGGGGTGAAGTCTTGAATAAAAAGGCTTAAAACATTTCCTGATTGTGCCGCCTCTTTTGTTTGCCGATATATAAATATATATATACATATAGGGACTCTCATTCGCACATATGTCGGACCTTTTAACTTTTATTTGGGGGAAGACTGTGAGGCATTCGGAAGCAAAATAAGGACTGGATGGTCAGCAGTGACGTGGTGATCCCTCCTGAAAGCGCAAGGGCGCATTGCTCATTACATTTTGTCAACGGTTAGCCTTAACCGTAGGGGGAGATCCGCCTCGCCAGTCTGCCTCTGCTTAAAAGTCCATGAGGAGAGCCGTTGTGCCCCGAAACGCGTCAGACCTTTTAACTTTTATTTGGGGGAAGACTGTGAGGCATTCGGGAGCAAAATAAGGACTGGATGGTCAGCAGTGACGTGGTGATCCCTCCTGAAAGCGCAAGGGCGCATTGCTCATTACATATATATATATATATATATATATATATATATATATATATATATATATATATATATATATATATATTATACAACAATCGCCCTGAAACTTTTATTTTAAAAGGAGCACTCGACCATGCTCCCAACCATCAGGTCACTTCTGCCTCTTTGCAGCCTGCCCCTCGGTTTGCCATAAAAACTCACTGATGCCGACGTGTTTCGAGGCATGTCTCGCCTCTTCATCCAGGGCTCAAACAAACATTGACGGCTTAACTCCATTTCCGGTTTATATTCAAATTTCCCCCAGTGGGCCTGGCTTCACATATTCATTAAAGCATGATGGATTTTGTAGTCCTTGGAGTTAAGATTGGTGACATCCTTTAGTAAGTTCAAAGTCTTGTTTTTCATTATTTTCCTTTGTGTAATTTCCTTCGTAGGATAGTCAACCTCGGGGCACGCTATTCATTTGCATATGGAGCGTGGTGCTGCTTCAAATAGAATCGTTCCGCTCTGCAGTCTTCCCAGTGTCCGGAATGGTGTTCCTTTTCACGGCCAGGCTGCTGTGGAAAGTTAAATATTATACAACAATCGCCCTGAAGCTTTTAAAAGGAGCACTCCACCATGCTCCCAACCATCAGGTCCCTTCTGTCTCCTTGCAGCCTGTCCCTACGTTTGCCATAAAAAATCACTGATGCCGACGCGTTTCGAGGCATGTCTTGCCTCTTCAGCCAGGGCACAAACAAACATTGAGGGCTTAATTCCATTTCCGGTTTTTATTCAAATTGCCCCCAGTGGGCTTGGTTTCACATATTCATTAAAGCATGATGGACTTTGTAGTCCTTGGAGTTAAGATTAGTGACATTCTTTAGTAAGTTCCAAGTCTTGTTTGTCATTATTTTCCTTTGTGTAATTTCCTTCGTAGGATAGGCAACCTCGGGGCACGCTATTAATTTGCATATGGAGCGTGGTGCTGCTCTGAGTAGAATCGTTCCGCTCTGCAGTCTTCCCGGTGTCTGGAATGGTGCTCCTTTTCACGGCCAGGCTGCTGTGGAAAGTTAAATATTATACAACAATCGCCCTGAAGCTTTTAAAAGGAGCACTCAACCATGCTCCCAACCATCAGGTCTCTTCTGCCTCTTTGTAGCCTGCCCCTCCGTTTGCCATAAAAATTCACTGATGCCCACGCGTTTCGAGGCATATCTCGCCTCTTCACCCAGGGCAGAAACAAACATAGAGGGCTTAACTCCATTTCCGTTTTTTATTCAGTGGGCTTGGTTTCACATATTCATTAAAGCATGATGGACTTTGTAGTCCTTAGAGTCAAGATTAGTGACATCCTTGAGTGAGTTCAAAGTCTTGTTTGTCATTATTTTCCTCTGTGTAATTTCCTACGTAGGATAGGCAACCTCGGGGCACGCTTTTGCATATGGAGTGTGGTGCTGCTCCGAGTAGAATTGTTACGCTCTGCAGCCTTCCCATTGTCCGTAATGGTGATCCTTTTCACAGTCAGGCTGCTGTGGAAAGGTAACTATTATACAACAATGGCCCTGAAGCTTTTAAAAGGAGCACTGGACGATGCTCCCAACCATCAGATCACTTCTGCCTCTTTGAAACCTGCCCCTCCATTTGCCAAAACAAAATTCACTGATGCCGACACATTTCAAGGCATGTCTCGCCTCTTCATCAAGGGCACAAACAAACATTGAGGGCTTAACTCCATTTTCGTTTTTTTTTTCAAATTGCCCCCAGTGGGCTTGGCTTCACATATTCATTAAAGCATGAAGGACTTTGTAGTTCTTGGAGCTAAGATTAGTGACATCCTTTAGTAAGTTCAAAGTCTTGTTTGTCATTATTTTCCTTTGTGTAATTTCCTTCGTAGGATAGGCAACCTCGGGCACGCTATTAACCCCTGCCATGCTCATGACGAGCTCAGCTCGTCAATAACAATGGGACTTAAGGGAGTTCAGCACCAAGAGTGAATTTTGCTGTAGCATTCAAGGTGTTAATTTGTATATGGAGCGTGGTGCTGCTCCGAGTAGAATCATTCTGCTCTGCAGCCTTCCCACTGTTCGGAATGGTGCTCCTTTTCACGGCCAGGCTGCTGTGGAAAGTTAAATATTAGACAACAATCACCCTGAAGCTTTTAAAAGGAGCACTTGACCATGCTCCCAAACATCAGGTCACTTCTGCCTCTTTGCAGCCTGCCCCTCTGTTTGCCATAAAAAATTCACTGATGCCGACACGTGTCGAGGCATGTCTCGCCTCTTCACCAGGGCACAAACAAACATTGAGGGCTTAACTCCATTTCCAGTTTTTATTCAAATTGCCCCCAGTGGGCTTGGCTTCACATATTCATTAAAGCATGATGGACTTTGTAGTCCTTGGAGTTAAGATTAGTGACATTCTTTAGTAAGTTCAAAGTCTTATTTGTCATTATTTTCCTTTGTGTGATTTCCTTCGTAGGATAGCCAACCTCGGGACACACTATTCATTTGCATATGGAGCGTGGTGCTGATTCGAGTAGAATCGTTCCGCTCTGCAGCCTTCCCAGTGCCCGGAATGCTGCTCCTTTTCACGGCCAGGCTGCCGTGGAAAGTTAATTATTATACAACAATCGCCATGAAGCTTTTAAAAGGAGCCCTCGACCATGCTCCCAACCATCAGGTCACTTCTGTCTCCTTGCAGCCTGCCCCTCTGTTTGCCATAAAAAGCACTGATGCTGACGCGTTTCAAGGCATGTCTTGCCTCTTCAGCCAGGGCACAAGCAAACATTGAAGTCTTAACTCCATTTCCGGTTTTTATTCAAATTGGCCCCAGTGGGCTTGGTTTTACATATTCATTAAAGCATGCTGGACTTTGTAGTCCTTGGAGTTAAGATTAGTGACATCCTTTAGTAAGTTCAAAGTCTTGTTTGTCATTATTTTCCTTTGTGTAATTTCCTTCGTAGGATAGGCAACCTCGGGGCATGCTATTAATTTGCATATTGAGTGTGGTGCTGCTCCGAGTTGAATCGTTCCACTCTGCAGCCATCCCAGTGTCCAGAATGGTGCTCCTTTTCACGGCCAGGCTGCAGCGGAATATTAAATAATATACAACATTCGCCCTGAAGCTTTTAAAAGGAGCACTCGACCATGCTCCCAACCATCAGGTCACTTCTGCCTTTTTGCAGCCTGCCCCTCGGTTTGCCATAAAAATTCACTAATGCTGACGTGTTTCAAGGCATGTCTCGCCTCTTCATCCAGGGCACAAAAAAAGATTGAGGGCTTAACTCCATTTCTGGTTTTTATTCAAATTTCCCCCAGTGGGCCTGGCTTCACATATTCATTAAAGCATGATGGATTTTGTAGTCCTTGGAGTTAAGATTGGTGACATCCTTTAGTAAGTTCAAAGTCTTGTTTGTCATTATTTTCCTTTGTGTAATTTCCTTCGTAGGATAGTAAACCTCGGGGCACGCTATTCATTTGCATATGGAGCGTGGTGCTGCTTCAAATAGAATCGTTCCGCTCTGCAGTCTTCCCAGTGTCCGGAATGGTGTTCCTTTTCACGGCCAGGCTGCTGTGGAAAGTTAAATATTATACAACAATCGCCCTGAAGCTTTTAAAAGGAGCACTCCACCATGCTCCCAACCATCAGGTCCCTTCTGTCTCCTTGCAGCCTGTCCCTACGTTTGCCATAAAAAATCACTGATGCCGACGCGTTTCGAGGCATGTCTTGCCTCTTCTGCCAGGGCACAAACAAACATTGAGGGCTTAATTCCATTTCCGGTTTTTATTCAAATTGCTCCCAGTGGGCTTGGTTTCACATATTCATTAAAGCATGATGGACTTTGTAGTCCTTGGAGTTAAGATTAGTGACATTCTTTAGTAAGTTCCAAGTCTTGTTTGTCATTATTTTCCTTTGTGTAATTTCCTTCGTAGGATAGGCAACCTTGGGGCACGCTATTAATTTGCATATGGAGCGTGGTGCTGCTCTTAGTAGAATCGTTCCGCTCTGCAGTCTTCCTAGTGTCTGGAATGGTGCTCCTTTTCACGGCCAGGCTGCTGTGGAAAGTTAAATATTATACAACAATCGCCCTGAAGCTTTTAAAAGGAGCACTCAACCATGCTCCCAACCATCAGGTCTCTTCTGCCTCTTTGTAGCCTGCCCCTCCGTTTGCCATAAAAATTCACTGATGCCCACGCGTTTCGAGGCATATCTCGCCTCTTCACCCAGGGCAGAAACAAACATAGAGGGCTTAACTCCATTTCCGTTTTTTATTCAGTGGGCTTGGTTTCACATATTCATTAAAGCATGATGGACTTTGTAGTCCTTGGAGTCAAGATTAGTGACATCCTTGAGTGAGTTCAAAGTCTTGTTTGTCATTATTTTCCTCTGTGTAATTTCCTACGTAGGATAGGCAACCTCGGGGCACGCTTTTGCATATGGAGTGTGGTGCTGCTCCGAGTAAAATTGTTACGCTCTGCAGCCTTCCCATTGTCCGTAATGGTGATCCTTTTCACAGTCAGGCTGCTGTGGAAAGGTAACTATTATACAACAATGACCCTGAAGCTTTTAAAAGGAGCACTGGACGATGCTCCCAACCATCAGATCACTTCTGCCTCTTTGAAACCTGCCCCTCCATTTGCCATAAAAATTCACTGATGCCGACACGTTTCAAGGCATGTCTCGCCTCTTCATTCAGGGCACAAACAAACATTGAGGGCTTAACTCCATTTTCGGTTTTTTTTTCAAATTGCCCCCAGTGGGCTTGGCTTCACATATTCATTAAAGCATGAAGGACTTTGTAGTTCTTGGAGCTAAGATCAGTGACATCCTTTAGTATGTTCAAAGTCTTGTTTGTCATTATTTTCCTTTGTGTATTTCTTCGTAGGATAGGCAACCTCGGGCACGCTATTAACCCCTTCCATGCTCATGACGAGCTCAGCTCGTCAGGAACAATGGGACTTAAGGGAGTTCAGCACCAAGAGTGAATTTTGCTGTAGCATTCAAGGTGTTAATTTGTATATGGAGCGTGGTGCTGCGCCGAGTAGAATCATTCTGCTCTGCAGCCTTCCCTCTGTCCGGAATGGTGCTCCTTTTCACGGCCAGGCTGCCGTGGAAAGTTAAATATTTTACAACAATCGCCCTGAAGCTTTTAAAAGGAGCACTTAACCATGCTCCCAACCATCAGGTCACTTCTGCCTCTTTGCAGCCTGCCCCTCCGTTTGCCATCAAAAGTCACCGATGCCGACGCGTTTCGAGGTATGTCTCCCCTCTTCGTCCAGGGCACAAACAAACATTGAGAGCTTAACTCCATTTCCGGTTATTATTCAAATTGCCCCCAGTGGGCCTGGTTTCACATATTCATTAAAGCATGATGGACTTTGTATTCCTTGGAGTTAAGATTAGTGACATTGTGGAAAAGTAAATTTTGCCATGTTCTGTGTCCCTACGTGTCCTCCATCTTATGTTATGTGTGCATGATTAAATATGCATATGTATCCCCACGTTTGATTAAAAACGCAATTACAGTTGTGTCCATTACTAGTATGCCAGTTTCCAGTTCTCGTGAAAGCTACGAGTATCAGGCCTATGTAAAGTTACGTTGCCACGTTTCTCAGTGTGCACGTTATTTTATTGTAAAGTCCCCGTTTCTAGGCCTCAAAAGGGCCCGGACACCAGATTCAGCTCCTGTCTCCTGAACCCTCGCTGAGGAGCGATACAGCCCCCACCTGTATCCTCGACCCTTCACTTACATCCTGCCTCGCAGTGCCCGGCTCAGCCTGGCTCTGCCTCTGAGTCTGCCAAGAGTATGTTATGATTCTAGTTATCAGTCCAGCCCTCCTTCTCTGCATTCCTAAGCTACTGAATCGTATCAATAGTTTCCGTCATTGTCTAGCCTTTACGTCTCCATGTAAGAGAAATACTGCATTTAATGGTCATTTAATATTCTTCATCACGCACTACATGTAGAATAATGCATGCTCCAGTCTTAGAGTCTGTTAGCCTTTACCCCGATAACTTTTGGATTCTATCAACATGTTCTCTAAACATCAGATACTAGATACTGTTTAGGTACATGTCGCCCTGACTCTCCAGACTTCAGTCTCTGCTCCTAGCACAGAGTTCATAGCCCCCAGCTTCTCCTAGTAACACGTCATTGTCAGTTTGCGCGCACCATTAGGTTAGAGGTCCCGGCTCCTTAGGTAGCCCCCTCCATGTTTCCGCCCCAATTATGACATATTCTGTTACGTTTGCATCACATGTCTATGTATACGCCCCTGTTACACCCATTTTCACCCTTATCTTTCGCGACTGCTATTGACCACACCCACTGCTCCGCCTATCGTATGTATTGTAATGCAACTGTTTTTAGTATATATGTTCGTGTATTGTTATTAAATGTTAGCGCGCTCATCCCAGATCCTGCCCGGCAGCTGTCGGGGCCCCCCTGTCAAGCGCTGCCATCCTATTCCTGTGCAGGTTGTCCTGTTCCTGTCCTTATGCTGTATTAAACCTGCAAACTCCTACTACCTCGAATCTTGACTCTTATTTATTGAGCTATCTGTTATTGCTATGCCTAGTCAAACCTAGATCCGGTATTATTTATTTATATACCACATAATGGCGCCCGAACAGGGACTTGCCCTTTCCCCACGCGCCGGTGAAGCCACGCCGGCCCCCTGACCCTCTGCAGCCGTGACCGAACCATACCGGCCACGTGCAGATATTTCTGCTTCAAGTATCCCTCAGGCCCACGGAGGAGATGGAGGTGGCGGTCCAGCATCCAGACGAGGCGGTGGAGGAACGCGGCGAGTCCCGACCAGAGCCCAAGCCGAGAGTCCAAGGTCCGAGGTATCCGGAGGCCCACCCGTAACTGGAGTCCGAAGTTCGTCCGTCCGGCGTCGAAGCAGTCCAGTCCAGTCCGAGGCCTTCCGTTCTTGCTGCCCGGTGAGTACCATTGCTGGGGTAGTATCTAGACAGGGTCAATCTAATTGACTCTGGTCCGTGGGTTGGTGGTACACAGACCCCCAAACGAAGTGTCCACTTCGGTGGATGCGGGTCCTGACGTGTCTCTTTATGAGACCGGTAAGTTTCGTACTGTTTCAGCAGTGCATCTAGTTTCTGTCCTAGTCCATTCTGTTCTCGAGAAATTCATGTATTCTGTTTCCAGTATTCCAGGTAGTATTCTGTTCGAACTGTTATTTTAAATATTCTTCATGTATTTTAATGTCGTGGTATGAATGTGAAGTAATTATCGTGTTCATTGTGTATTGTATTGTGTCTAGATTACAGTTCAGTCATGCCCTTATTCTCGAAATTACGTCAGTTAAAAACCAGAAAAGGTCTGCTAGAAGCAGCAGTTCCTGTTCCGCCTAGGGACAGTCCAGGTCATTTTATGTATCAAAAGCATGGCATAAGTGCCATATTATATCTAGATTTATGGGTAGAGTATACCAAAGAGTTAGAAGAAAAGTATAGATGGCCTGTATCAGGCACATGGGATGCCGAGTGCATCATGCGAGTAGAAGAAGCATTATGGAAAAAGAAAGCCAGACAGTCACAGAAAGATGCCATCGAGCTATGGCGCAAAAAATCTCATAAAAGAACCGAAAAAGAAATCAGAAAGTCAGAACTAAGTAGAGAATCCTTAGAACGAGCCCAAGAAAGGGAACTAATCGAGATAGGTGAACGAGTTAAAACAGAACAGTCAGACAGACAGAGGCATGCCCTTATTAAGGGTATGTATCCTCTTCTTGCCGAGGGCTTGCCAAAAGCGACCCCGGAGGCATCCAGTAATTTTCCGCCACCACTAGTTCCGACTAAGCTACGTCACAAACCGACCGCAGCTGATATTTTCATCTCGTCCTATTTGGACGACACAGTCCCGGAATATGCAAATCCTGTTCCGCCAGCTCCTGTAAATAATGTAAATCCTGCTCCTCCAGTCACCGGAGTACCTGCCACGGTACCCCCGGTCCAGCCTACATTACAATTTCCCGCCGCGCTGGTACGAAGAGTATCAGTCGACGATTCCAGTTTAGGGGCCGCAGGAGGAGGTCCTCCTGGAACCCCGCCGCCACACAAGCGTTTAACGTTAGTCGAATTACATGCACAAGCGTCACAGCGTACGCCCAGACATCAGTCTGTTGCAGAAATAAGAAAAGCCCTTACCGAATGTGGCTATGACCCAGTCCCAGGCGAGGATAATATGGTTTTATATTCATTACGCGTAAGAAAGGTGACCGAGTATCTAGTCACCCTACCAGATATGAAAGAAGATCTAGATAGAATATATCGTTTCATCCGTACAGGGGATGATCCAGAAAGTATTAGTGACGTCATGTCTCAAAGGAAAGTTGAGATCCAGCTCATGTTATTAAAGTTCTTGATTAATTGTCTAATAAGAGAACAAGATTCCCCGACTAAAGATCAGGCCGAAATGAAAATCCTGACAAGGTGGAGTGATAATATAGCCGAGGGTAAACACAAGACTATCAGTAGTATAGAGAGTATGTACAAGAAAATCCGTAAGGAAATAATAAGGTTACACGATCAACGTAAGGCAGCACAAGTAAGCGAAAAAGAAAATGACTCTGCGGAAGAGGTAGAGGACGAGAATTCCGCCAGAATAGCGTATGTAGGAAAATCTAGATTTCCAGATCGCCATTTACGCCTAGAACACAAGCCAACTTTCCACCATCCAGCCCCAGAACAAGGTTCTCTAGAACAAGTATTTCAAGCTACCGATCACATTCTGAAGTCACGAATCGGTTACAGTGAGTTAAGCACTATGCATGAACAAGAACTAGCTCGATCAGCAATCCGATGGATTACTGATTCTACTACTTTTCCAGACGAAATAGTGGCACAAATGTTTCTGAAATTGCCCCCAGCCGAGCAACGACTGGTGGGTATGTATATGATCCAGCACCTCATTACTTTGTATGAGGGTCAACATTCTGATCCAGGTCCGTTACACGATGTCCTGAACGAGTTACTCCAGTATAGATGGAAAGGTTTAGGTACCGATTTAATTAGTGTCATTCTAGAACAGCGCCACAAATATAGTATGTTTTTGAACCCGCATTTTGTTCATGTCTCACCTCCAGAAAGTAAACCGTTTTACATAGACAGACAGAATCCGTTACGAGAAGTACACCCAGTTAGGACAACAGATGGTGAAATGCAACGAGTGTTTGTTTACACTCTGATTACAAAGATGGAACTCTTAGAGATGAAAAAGTTAATTCCCTGTCATGATAAAGATCCAGCAGGGTTCCACCGAGAATTAAAAGACATGCTCCGTATGGGAGAATACACGTATCCAGATATAATTAAAATGTTAAAAGTCTTATTGCCCGCAGGGGTATACGAAAAACTCAAGGAAAAAGATTGGGAGGTGGGAGAGAAAAAGATCGATTGGGCAGTTCTAGAAGCTGAAGATAAGATACGAGTACCAGGTACCGGTCTAGGAGAGAAATGTAAAGAATTACCTGAACTGTTAATACAAGTTTTGCCCAGATTATTAGCAACTAAAAAGGAAGACTGGGATGCAATCTCAGCCTGTAAACAGAAACAAGATGAAGACACTAGTGATTTTTATTCTAGATTTGAGAAATGTTTTATCATAAACAGTGGCCTCAAGACGAGTAGCGAGTCATACCCTCATCTTTTTGTTACTAAATTAGTCGAGAATTCAAGTCCACAAGTTAAGAATCGAGTTTTGAAAGTCGAAAGTACCTGGCAAGCTAGTACCCCGTCCCAGATGTTACAGATGCTCCAATATCACCAGAATAGAATCAGAGAAGAGCAAGAACACGAGAGAAAACGTATGAAAGACACGAAAATGAAAGTACTAGTTGCACAATCTGTTCCTCAAGACAGTCAGAAGAGGGGTCCGAATCAAGCCAGTCACCCTGCAGCTCCCGTTAAAGGGAACTGCAATTATTGTAAACAGCCAGGTCATTTTATAAACGAGTGTGCAGTTCTGAAACACAACATAGCTACCGGTAAGACTAAAGAAAGACCACGTCCGCCTAGACAAGAACAAGTTTCACAGACTTCTCAGCCACAGAATGCACAACAGACAGTTCCAGCACCGCAGCCTATTGCTGCAACACAGCATGTTACACAGCAGATGTACCAGTATGCACAGTCCGAGTATCCAGAGTATCAGCCATATTCATGAAACAGCCTAGAGAGGGAGGTAGGCTTGCCTCTCATCGAGATACCTGTAGATCAAGAGGGTCCCTATGTTCATAGTCAAGTACTAGGGAAAGACAGAAAGTTTTTGACTGATACAGGGGCAAGTAGGACCACCATCAGTCACGCCGAAGTTCCAGGGGCTCCACTCTCAGGCTCTAGAAATGTTTCCCTTGGATTTTCAGGAAAGCCTATTGTAAATGAGATATCTCAGCCAGTTACTCTAAAAGTAGGTCCATTGTCCCGCACTACTGATCTGTTACTTACAAAGTCATGTCCAGAAAATTTATTAGGCATTAAAACACTGAAAGAATTAGGTGCAGTTATTTGCTGCTCCCCCGAGGGAATACGATTGTTCCTACGTGACTTCAAGGGTCACTATGTATTACGAGATTTTGATCCGAGATTGTCTAATGTCCCGCAGCATCTATGGGCGCAAGGTCCAACTGATGTTGGTTATATGCAAATCACACCCCATCGTGTGACTCTCAAGACAGGTGTAGTGTTACCACGAATCAGACAGTACAGATTGCCACCTGAGGCTGTAGCAGCCTTATCCAAAATTATTGACGAGCTCATCGCTCAAGGAGTAGTTGTAGAAACTGACTCCAATGTATGTAATTCTCCGATCATTCCTGTCATGAAACGTACTGATCCGAATGCACCCCCAGTATATCGATTAGTGATTGACCTACGAGAACTCAATAAATGTATTATTCCCCAGTACCCAGTTGTCCCAGATATCTCTTCCCTATTGACAGCCATTGATTCAGAAGCTTCATTTTTCACAGTCATAGACCTCAAGAACGCGTTTTTCAGTGTCCCCATTCATCCAGACAGCCAGTTCCTTTTCGGATTTTGTTTAAATGGAAGGAGCTATATGTTCACACGAGCTCCTCAAGGTTTCACAGAAAGTCCTAGTATTTACAGTCAAGCACTTAAGAGACAACTAGACAATATTCACATGCCAACTGACACTGCCCTGCTCCAGTATGTCGATGATCTACTGATCACAGCCCGTTCTGAACGTGCTTGCGAGCGAGCATCCCTTACAGTCTTGTATTTCCTTGCCGAGATGGGGCACAAGGTGTCCCCTTCTAAGCTTCAATTCTGTGTCCAGCAAGTGATCTATTTAGGCCACTTACTGTCCAAGAGGGGTAGGCAGTTGACACCTGACCGTATCCAGTTAATAGCGAGTCTTCCTCAGCCCAAGACCCAGAAGGAGGTACGTGCTTTTATCGGCCTCACTTCTTACTGCAGACAATGGATTCCTCAGTATGCATTTCTAGCTAAACCACTGATACAGTTAACGACACAGGAGGCAGCCGTATCGACTGTCCTCCCTTGGACATCTGAACATACAGTTAGTTTCAATGAGTTAAAGAAAGCTTTATGTCAAGCTCCAGTTCTAGCAACACCGAACTACAGTAAGCCTTTTACACTTTTCGTCACAGAACGCGAAGGTACAGCATTATCTGTTCTTACACAAGATCAAGCAGGACAATACAAGCCCTGTGCTTATTTTTCGAGCACATTAGATCCTGTAGCCCAGGCTCTGCCTGCGTGCCTCAAGTCAGTTGCAGCCACAGCACTAGCTATCAGACAAAGTGATTCCATAGTGTTAGGACACTCCTTGACAGTACAAGTTCCACACTCCGTGGAAGTTCTTTTGAACCGAACACAAACTCAGCACTTGACGATTGCACGTTTAACAGGTTATGAATTGACACTGTTCCAGCTACACATAGAAATCAGACGCTGCAACGTTCTAAATCCTGCTACACTGTTACCGTCAGTTAATTCAAATCCTGCCACACACGACTGTGTGGAAGTAGTCAACATTACGACAAAACCAAGACAAGATCTGACAGATATTCCATTACCAGATCCAGACCTGACACTTTATGTGGATGGTTCATGTATGAGAACAAGTACAGGAGAACTAGTAGCCGCGTATGCAGTGACTACTGACACTGAAGTTATTGAAACACACCGTATTGACACCCTGTCTGCTCAAGCAGCAGAGCTAGTTGCTCTGACACAAGCCTGCATACACGCCAAGAATCTGAAAGTTAATGTTTACACAGACTCACATTACGCATTTGGAGTCGTACATGACTTTGGAGTGCTCTGGCAGGAGAGAGGTTTCATGACTTCTCATGGAACCAAGATTCAGCATGGTCTCCTTATTCAGGCTCTGTTAGATGCTATACATTTACCGACATCTATTGCTATCATGAAGTGCAAAGCACATACAAAAGTTACTGACATTATTTCCCAAGGTAATGATCTAGCAGATCGCACAGCCAAGCTTATAGCACAGACTCCAGACATTTCAGTTAAGCCAACACAGACACATACTCCAGATCCGACTATCTGTATGACAGTTAAGGACCCCACTCAAGATGTCATAGATATCCAGTTACATGCTACTCCCGATGAAATCAAGAAATGGTCCGAACAAGGAGGGGTCCAGACAGATCAAGGATGGTTAACGAAGGGTAGAACCACATGGTTTCTCCCCGACTCTATGGTTCAAGTCATTATCAATACCGCACATAGTCCAGCACATTTAGGAGAAAAAGCTATGTTAGATAGTATCCAGAACATTTGGTTCAACAAGCATTTACGAGCTGCAGCCAAGCAGAAAGTCCGTACCTGTATGATATGTTGCCAGTTTAATCCAGGTAAAAGTGTGCCGGTGGAACAAGGTGGATTCCAACCTCCTGACCACCCTTTTGAAGTCCTCCAGATGGATTATATTCAGATGGAGCGATGTCGAGGTTTCAAGTATGTCCTTGTAGTTGTATGCGCTTTGTCCAGGTGGACAGAAGCATATCCAGTCCCAGATTACACAGCCGCGACCACTGCCAAGCAGTTGGTTCGTGAGTTCTTCCCCCGTTATGGACTCCCTAGAGTCGTATATTCTGATAACGGCCAGCCATTCTCATCTGAACTCATGAAACATGTTTCCCTTTTGTTAGGGTACCAGTGGAAGTTCCATTGTGTACGCCACCCTGAAGCAGCTGGTCTAGTAGAGAGACATAATCAGACCCTGAAAATCCGTATTGCAAAAGTATGTAAAGAGAAAGGTGTGGACTGGTTAGTAGCTCTGCCAGTTGCCCTATTTTATATGCGCATGGTCGCACATTCCAGATCAGGTCTGTCCCCTTATGAGGTCGTATTTGGCCGCCCCCCTAATATGTGGGGTACACCTAGACCTCGAAGTATTACCGATGTTTCAAGTAATATGCTGACAGATTACCTAGCTTCCTTGATGTCTGCCCTACACTCTTGTCGTTCACAGGTTGCTGCCGCATTTCCAGACAATACCGAGGTGGCACCGCATGAAATCGTTCCCGGATCCATGGTTCTTGTCCGAAATTTTGATCGTTCAAGTCCGCTGGAGCCTCGCTGGAAGGAACCCCGACAGGTCCTCCTGGCCACCCGTACTGCCGTCAAGCTGGAAGGCAGGAAGGGCTGGGTGCATCTGTCTCATGTGAAAATTTTTTATGGATTGAAACCAGTTTCAAAGAACATTTCCGAGCATTTAAAAGACTGCCAAAGTACTATTCTTAAGGACTGTCCCGCAAAAGACATTGCTACGAACCCTTCCCTGTTAGAGAAAACTCCGCAGCAGGAGTATAAGCTTAAACTAAGGTCTAATAAAATAAGTCAGCCAGTTTGATTGTCTAAGTCCTCCCCTAGGTGAAACGGTTAGACCGGTTTCTGACATGTATATAATAGACCCCCACAGAGAGAGAGTTAGTGAGAACTCTAAAAGTTGCACTATTATTTTATGTTTTCTGCTATATTTCAGCATTATGATTTCCTGCACCAGTTATGCATTTTATTTGTATTTTCCAGTTTCTCATGTAAATAAGTCTTCTAATGTTACAGTAGAGCACACGTTTAGTGATCTGCCTCCTCATGAACTCTCTTATCGCCTCGCTATGCGTAACAATTCTTTTATCCGCATGTTACATTATTCACACCAGACCAGCAATGCCACTAATTGTTGGGTGTGTGGTCGACTCCCCCCTTTCCAGACACCGAAGGGAGTTCTACCACTCTTTCCGTATCCCTTTTCACATAATGGTTCGTGTGGAGCATGGTCCACGTTAACATCATCCTCAACAGATATGTCTTTTCTTAACAGTACATGTTTCCCAGACAAGCAAGGTCTTCCCCACAGAACAGGGTTAGATCTCGAAAACGAAGTTTACAATTTAGGAAATTATTCTTCGAATTTCATGGTCCTGAATGTTCAGTCTGATACTACTCCAGACTTACCTGCTATTTCAGTACTACCAGTCAAAGGCGAATTATGTGTTAGAAATTATGGTTCCATACATGTAGGACATAGTGATTGTACTACTATTGTCAAATATAGTGACAGTGGGAAATCTATTTTCAAAGCTTCACGTCATTCTTATTTTATTTGTGGTCAAACTGCATATGTTCGTCTGCCCCTCGATTGGGAGGGAACCTGTTACATTGCCTTCCTACTGCCACCAGTTTTCCTAGCCCCACCTGACTATCATAGGAATTCCCTCCTAGTACATACTAGACACAAGAGAAATTTCCCGATTGTCGATTATACTGAAACTGCTCTAGAACAATACATAGATATCAATAAAGGTGTCTTCCCCTACTTAGGTACTGTCGTGAATAGTAAACTGATACGTAGATTAACGAGAACCCTTGAAGCAGTAGTGATCGAGACTACTTCTGCTCTAAGTAACTTAACCGAAGAACAATCCTTTATGAGAATTGTCGTGCTCCAGAATCGTCTCGTCCTTGACGTCATACTGGCCGATAGGGGCGGGGCATGTAGAGTCATCGGATCTAGTTGCTGCATTTTCATTCCTAATAACGCACCTTCTGTTTATTCAGCTATAACCAGACTCCATAAAATTGCCCATATGTTACACCAAGATCCAGGCACCTGGACATGGTCCGGTTGGTTCTGGAATATAATTTCCGCCTGGGGATGGAAAGTATTGTCATTTCTGGGTATTGCAGTAGCGATCATATTCAGTTGCTGCCTCTGTTTACAATGTGGCCCTGCAATTTGCGGCATTTGTGCTACATCTTGTATTCCTAGTCCCAAGTCCCGTCCTAAATCCCGTTCCAAGACAATTCAAGACGAGCAAATGATACTGTATGAAATGATAGATGGTATCATGAATATTGATGTTTCCTGATGGAAACGTAGTGACAAGGAGGGAATGTGGAAAAGTAAATTTTGCCATGTTCTGTGTCCCTACGTGTCCTCCATCTTATGTTATGTGTGCATGATTAAATATGCATATGTATCCCCATGTTTGATTAAAAACGCAATTACAGTTGTGTCCATTACTAGTATGCCAGTTTCCAGTTCTCGTGAAAGCTACGAGTATCAGGCCTATGTAAAGTTACGTTGCCACGTTTCTCAGTGTGCACGTTATTTTATTGTAAAGTCCCCGTTTCTAGGCCTCAAAAGGGCCCGGACACCAGATTCAGCTCCTGTCTCCTGAACCCTCGCTGAGGAGCGATACAGCCCCCACCTGTATCCTCGACCCTTCACTTACATCCTGCCTCGCAGTGCCCGGCTCAGCCTGGCTCTGCCTCTGAGTCTGCCAAGAGTATGTTATGATTCTAGTTATCAGTCCAGCCCTCCTTCTCTGCATTCCTAAGCTACTGAATCGTATCAATAGTTTCCGTCATTGTCTAGCCTTTACGTCTCCATGTAAGAGAAATACTGCATTTAATGGTCATTTAATATTCTTCATCACGCACTACATGTAGAATAATGCATGCTCCAGTCTTAGAGTCTGTTAGCCTTTACCCCGATAACTTTTGGATTCTATCAACATGTTCTCTAAACATCAGATACTAGATACTGTTTAGGTACATGTCGCCCTGACTCTCCAGACTTCAGTCTCTGCTCCTAGCACAGAGTTCATAGCCCCCAGCTTCTCCTAGTAACACGTCATTGTCAGTTTGCGCGCACCATTAGGTTAGAGGTCCCGGCTCCTTAGGTAGCCCCCTCCATGTTTCCGCCCCATTTATGACATATTCTGTTACGTTTGCATCACATGTCTATGTATACGCCCCTGTTACACCCATTTTCACCCTTATCTTTCGCGACTGCTATTGACCACACCCACTGCTCCGCCTATCGTATGTATTGTAATGCAACTGTTTTTAGTATATATGTTCGTGTATTGTTATTAAATGTTAGCGCGCTCATCCCAGATCCTGCCCGGCAGCTGTCGGGGCCCGCCTGTCAAGCGCTGCCATCCTATTCCTGTGCAGGTTGTCCTGTTCCTGTCCTTATGCTGTATTAAACCTGCAAACTCCTACTACCTCGAATCTTGACTCTTATTTATTGAGCTATCTGTTATTGCTATGCCTAGTCAAACCTAGATCCGGTATTATTTATTTATATACCACAACATCCTTTAGAAAGTTCAAAGTCTTGTTTGTCATTATTTTCCTTTGTGTAATTTCCTTCGTAGGATAGGCAACCTCGGGGCACGCTATTAATTTGCATATGGAGTGTGGTGCTGCTCCGAGTAATATCGTTCCGCTCTCCAGCCTTCCCTGTGTCTGGAATGGTACTTCTTTTCACAGCCAGGCTGCCGTGGAAAGTTAAATATTATATATGTATATATATATATACATATATATATATACATATATATACATACGTTAGGACGGAGTTTCCATGTGAAAAGCATTTTTTGACTTATACTTATGACCTATAATTTTGGTGTTGTTTGACCAAACTTCATGAAATTTTCCACAAAAAGTGTCAAAGTAGGTTCTGTGTGTCATGGGAAGTTTGGGGGTGATCCGTTAAGTGGGGACTGAGAAATAGGGGTTGAAAATAAGGGTGCGTTTGTAATGGTAATTCTCATAGTTACATGTTGTCGACCCTACAGCCCGAAACCCTAGACGAAATGGCACCAAATTTGGATGAAAGGTCGATGCTGTTATGCAGATTGTGCTTTTTATTATTTGGTGCAAAACCGTTCAGTAGTTTTTGAGAAATTAAAGGTGAACAACATAGTAATGCTGTGATTACCTGGACACAACCTGAACAAAAAGTTGTGGCTGCTATTTTATAGATCAGGTACGCTTTCCAGGGCTGAAAATGTGTGTCAAAGCTAATATAAGAGGTCATTGTGGAGATACTCTGACCCCTTATTTGAGAAATTGGGGTGTTAGTGACAGAAATTATTCATCCAAATTGTTTTCATCATGCATGATATTCGTGACAGCGCTGCGATACCCAGCATAGCCCCCACAGTGTACCATCATAGGGACATTGCGACTATTACAATGTATTCGCGAAAATTGATGGATGGAAATAAAAAACAAAAAGTATATATATATCTATATACACTCACTCACCGGTCACAGTCACGGCTCATGTTCCTACTAACATATTTCACTCAGACACTCATAGAGTCACTCACTTACCCACTAATGCACTGACTCACAGACTCACTCAGAGACCCCTGTGTGTTCTCTTATAAGCATTCCTAGACTCATGTGCACACTTACAGATTCATAGTCAGTCTTTTACACCCAGTCACAGATCCACTCAGAGACTCATGCACCCAGTCACAGACCCACTCAGACACTCACACACCAACTCACAGATGGACTGAGGCACTTGTGTTGGTGGCAAATGAATTCCTGCTTTTGCTATGCATTTCCACGCGTCTTTGTGGTGATCGCGGGTTCCGATGTCCTCCCCACTCAAAACATCACAACTAAAATAAAAATTTGTTTTAGAGATAGTTTTCATTGAAACTCACTAGGAAAATATGAGTTTGGATTGTACAGTTATAATCCCCCAGTACCGAAAATACTATAATATGTGTGCATAAATGTGTTTTTCAGTCTGTAAGAAAGGCACAATTGCCTCGGGTGTCAACTTCATCGTGACTCCCAGCCTCACTGGGAACACAGAAAATAGGTTTTAGAGATTGTTGTAATAGAAACTCACTAGATAGACATGACTTTAGACCGCCACCCTGGGCTTCATGTAAATAAGTAGGGGTATCTCAGGCCCCTGCAGCCCCGGGGACCACCACCGCCCCCGGGCTTCATCAAAATAAGTGGGGGCTCTCAGGCCCCCCCAGCCCCAGGGACCACCACCCTGTGAAAATAGGTGGGGGCTCTCAGGCCCCTCCCAACCCCGGGACTGCCAACCCTCAGGGCTTCTTGAAAATAGGTGGGTGGAGCTCTCAGGCCCGCCCAGGCCCAGGGACCGCCACCCGGGACTTTTTTTTATAAAAAAATACCCTATGTGGGGGAGGCTCAAGTCCCCCCACATGCCCCGGGGACCGCCACCTCCCCGAGCTCTAAATATTTAAATTGGGGGGGTCTGTGATGGACCCCCAGCCCCAAATACCACCACCCCCTGGGGCTTTGTATATTGTGGGAGGGAGGCCGCGTGGCCCCCCTTCTGGAGCCTTGTCGTGGCTCTGGGGACTGCCACCCCCCAGGGCCGGCTCCTGCAGTGTCCCGGGACACTGTAGTTTGCTATGGCAGGGCGGGAGCCTCGCCACTCCTGCCCTGCCATAGCAAACTTGGTTTGAATTTTGAAAGAGAGAGCAGGAAAACCTCCTCTCTCTTTCAAAATTCAAACCAAATTGCTTTTCCTCACAGGGAGCTGAATCTTAGCATCTCCCCATGTGGAAAAGCAATGCCGGCTCCCGCAGGAGGCGGGGAGCCGGCGGGACCGTGGGGAGCCCCCCTCCACCAATAAATAAAATAATTTTAAAAAAATGGAAAGACACGCCCCGGGGATGGGGTCCCCAGGGCCATAAATGGCCTCAGGATGGGGGCCACGCAGCCCCCCTCCATTTAAATTTTAAAAAAGTAAATGGCCTTGCCCCGGGGGATGGGGTCCCTGGGGCCAATTATGGCCCTGGCGGGGGCCACACGGCCCCCTTCCAAATTTTTATTATAAAAAAAATAGAGCAGAAGCCCTGGAGGGTGGGGTCCCCAGGGAGAGTAAAATTAAAAAAGCAGGGGGGCCACATAGCCCCCCCTTCTTAAAAGAAAAGGGAAAAAATGACTGGCATCGTGCCGGAGGCCCCGCCCCCTATCAGCATCACTCTGCAAACACGCCACCTGGCACGTTTGCAGATGAGGAAATAATTCCCCTTGAATACTGGGGGTCCCAAGGGGCCAACTAGCCCATCAGGAACCTCCAGTATGCGCCAGGGGGCTGCGTTGCAGAGAGGTGTTCAGAGGCCACGCCCCTGTTGACACCTCTCTGCAACGCAGCTCTGTGGCTGTTACTGGGGGTAGCTGGTGGGCTAGTTGCACCCCAGGAACCGTCAGTATTCATGGGGAGTTAATCCCCAACTTAAAAAGCGCCACAGGGCGCGTTTGCACAGTGGTAAAGGGAGGGGGGGGGGCCGGAGTTCACATGTGTGCAAACACACCCCTGTGGCACAGTTTAAGTTGGGAAATTAATTCCTTGTCAATCCTGAGGGTACCTGGGGGCCAACTAGCCCACCAGGTACCTCCAGTAAGTGCCATGGAGCTGCGTTGCAGAGTATTGTAAAAAGGGGCGTGGCCTCTCTGCAACGCAGCCCCTGGCACATACTGGAAGTACCTGGTGGGCTAGTTGGCCCCAAGGGACCCACAGGATTGAGTAGGTATTAATTCTCTAACTTAAAACGCGCCACAGGCCGTGTTTGCAGACATGTCAACTCAGTCCACGCTCCCTTCCTTCACCACTGTGCAAACACGCCTGTGGCACATTTTAAGTTGGGGAATTAATTTTCTTTCAATACTGAGGGTCCCTGAGAGCCAAATAGCCCAACAGGTATCTCCAGTATGCGACAGGGAGCTGCGTTGCAGACAGGTGTTCAGAGGCCACGCCCCTTTTTACATTTGTCTGCAACGCAGCTCTGTGGCGCTTATTGGAGGTACTTTGTGGGCTAGTTTGACCCTAGGGACCCTCAGGATTCAAGGGGACTTAATCTCCCAACTTACACCGGCCACAGGGCACATTTACACAGTGGTGAAGGGAGGGGACAGGGCCTAAGGTGATGTGTGCAAACACGCTCTGTGGCGCTTTTTAAGTTAGGGAAAAAATTCCCCTTCAATCCTGAGGGACCCTGGGGGCCAACTAGCCCACCAGGTGCTTCCAGTAAGTGCCACTGCGCTGCGGTGCAGAGAGGTGGTGCAGGCCGTGCCCCTTTTTACACCTCTCTGCAATGGCGCTTACTGGAGATACCTAGTGGGCTAATTTGCCCCTAAGGACCCTCAGGAATCAGATTCAAGGGGACTTAATCTCCCATCTATAATGATATAAGCAATCGTAATTACTGTTCTGTTCCTTTAGAGTTCAAGATATATATTTATATCACATTCATTATAAACTAAAACAATATACCTTGAGGGTCGCGATTGTCATGTACACTCCCTTAAACATTAGAGATATTTTGAGGGGAACCTAAAACTCTAGGCGGCATACCTTGTTGGACCAGCTTCCAGGGACCAGCGAAGCCCCATCGCTCCCTTCCGCCGCCGCAATCCGAGACCAGCGGCCGCAGTGTGAGGGGGGGCGGTCGGCCCAAAACCACATTGCCCATACGCCCTAGCTGTGGAGCACGCCGCCCACGCAATCCCAGCGCCAGGAGGCGCCTCAAAAGGACTCTAGCACCGGTGGAGCGGGGGAACCTAAAACTCTCAGGGGCATACCTTGTTGAACCAGCTTCCAGGGACCAGCGCAGCCCCATCGCTCCCTTCCGCCGCCGCAATCCGAGACCAGCGGCCGCAGTGTGAGGGGGTGGTCGGCCCAAAACCACATTGCCCAGACGCCCTAGCGGCGGAGCACGCCGCCCACGCAATCCCAGCGCCAGGAGGCGCCTCAAAAGGACTCTAGCACTGGTGGAGCGGGGGAACCTGAAACTCTCGGGGGCATACCTTGTTGGACCAGCTTCCAGGGACCAGCGCAGCCCCATCGCTCCCTTCCGCCGCCGCAATCCGAGACCAGCGGCCGCAGTGTGAGGGGGGCGGTCGGCCCAAAACCACATTGTCCAGACGCCCTAGCGGCGGAGCACGCCGCCCACGCAATCCCAGCGTCAGGAGACGTCTCAAAAGGACTCTAGCACCCGCGTCGCGGGATCGCGCGCGGGTCGGCGCCGGGGAGAAGCCCGGGACACGGCTGGGACCGTCTTGGGACGTCCAAGGCCAGCAGAGGCGGGCTGGGCCACACCATTTTCACCCTTGGTTAGGATTTTATGGACGGTATAGGAACATTGAGCTGGTGATACCAATATACTGACCCGTCTTTGTTATTGTTCCAGCTCATTTCATTCTCACGTGAGTGTCTAGTGTTATCCACCCATATTTAGCTACCTATGGTCAATTGAGATCTATATATGGTTAAGTTGAATCTTAAAGCTTGTTCTGGGGTTGGGGGTGTAGGGACTCTGGACGCCTATCTTAGAAGGGCTGAGCACGAGGTGGCTAAAGAGATAGCTAATGTTCAAAGAAGATTATCATTGGACGCTCTTGTCCACCCACCTCCCAATTCGGCTAACATAGAGCTACTAAGCCCCACTATTACCCCACTTAATTTGACCAATGACTGTGCTATTTCCATCATATCCACTGATCCAATACAGGGTGGAATTTTGCCTCCTAACATACCACCTGGTGTTACATGTGCTGGTTCTAGTCCATTTCCCTCCCCCTTAGCAGCCCGTATTAGGTACCCGCGGGCACTTGTATCTACCAATAATTATATCCTAGGGGGAAAAAGAAAAGCTACTGGTATACCCAAGGGTAGTAGACATCAAGCTAAACAGCCTAGGAGCAAAAAATCTGCACCTGGGCTGGAGCACCATCTGGGTAATCCAGGCAAAGTTGTAAACCTGTATCCTGAGGCTAGTATAACTTCAAGTAATGTAAGAGGGATAGAGCCTAATATATCTAACCCAGGGGGGATTAAGCATGATCTCATGGATTACATTGAGTGTAGGCTTAAGGCACTTATTTCCCCCGTTTTAACTAAACTTGAGGAAATAGGTAATAGACTCTCCACTATTGAAACCAAATTACAACAGCAGGTAGTACCGTTACCTACCCCCAAGCTACCGGAAGCACCATGTTTGAACACTACTACACCTAACTTAACTGATCAGACAACCACCCGTCTAACCACTGCCACCCAGGCTAGAGTTATTAATGCCCTGCCTACAGCCCAACACCCAATGATTTCTAAACAAGTCGCCAAGTCAGGCCCTGTTGGCCCAGTGGGTAGTCTATATCCCCCGGATCAGGCCCCCCTTTCAAATTTCTCATTACATCTTCCTCCAGAGTCATGCTCATACACTGTCATCTTGGCAAATGTCCATAAACTAGAAGATGGAAAAACTGAACATTGGTCCGCCCTCAAAAATAAGGTGCTCCGTTTCCTAGGTAATAAAACTGTATTAGGTGAGCGTCTGCTTGACAACTTTAAAATGGTGAGAAGGGTTCCCTGGGTAGGGAAAACTAAGAAAACGTTGACTGGTGACTGTGTTGTGGTTAATTTTGGCTCTCCCAAACTAGTAAATCATATACTAAGGCAAACTGGTTCAGTCCTAATTAATCACAATCATGTCAATGTTCTTCCATTGGGGTATTTCTACACCCCCTCCTAATATTAGCACCCTCCCAATTGTTGAACGCCCTCTCTCAAACGTACCCACCGGCCATATTTCCCTAAGTAATAGGTACGACCTATTATGTTCCCTTGACCAAAATGATTGACTGATTGGTTTGCAGTCACCAGCCAATGCAACTTCTCCCATTGCCACTCATGAGCTCAGTCCACCAGTTCCCCTAGTGGCACAACCCTCAAGTTTGTGGATAGAGGGGGGATCCATAACTAATTCTGCCATTAGTGTGTTGTCCTGGAATGTGGCGGGCCTTCCATCTAAATTGAATAATCCTGAGTGGTGCCTATTTATTGAACAGCATGATGTATGCATGTTCCAAGAGACCTGGGCAAGATCCAAGCCTGCGAGTTTGGGCTTTGCCATATTTGATAAACCAGCTACCCACTTGGGCAAGGGGCGACCGTCAGGTGGTTTGTCCACTTGGGTTGGCACGCACCTAGGGTGCGAGGCTAAAGAATTAGTTACCGAATCCATGGACATTTTGTGTGTGGTCCTTACCTTGCCTGACGAACTACCTGTTGCCCTGATTAATGTCTATTCCTGACCAGTTGCAAGAGGTGCGACCTCTCTAACCCTGGACGCCCTGTCTGCCTTTCTAGAAACAATTCCCCCTAACACAAGGATGATCATTGGTGCTGATCTGAATACCCAATTTGAACCCCTTAAGGGTTTGGCACCTGACACTATATGTGAAGAAGATCATCATTGGTCAATCACAGAAACTAGCCTTCCGCCTGTTATTGCCTGGACCCCATTAGTACTGCAAACACATGCCCTTTGTTTAAAATTCTCACCCCGGGCTTGTAACGGCCGGTTTCCGGCAGGCACTGCCTCCAACGTTACATTTAATAGACTAGGATCCACATCAATTATTGATTTTATCCTTGTTGATACTGGCAGTTGGGATAGAGTTCTTGGATTCATTATTAGTCCCCGCAGTGATAGCGATCATAATGCCCTGCACATAAATTTCTGCCTATCAACGGGCAAAAACTAGGATTTAACGGATGGGAATTCAGTCCCTGCCCTAGTTCAAGTAAACAGAGGGAGAAGGGTACGCTGGGGGGACTTCACAATTTCCCAAGAAAAGCTGTCCAGCCTCTACCAGTCTGCACTCCCTTTTCTTGCTAAAGCAGACCTACTAGTTAACGAACCATGCTCTCTGGAATCTGGGCTAACTATCTCTGAAAACCATAAAGAACTAATGGATACTCTGGCTCCCTTTTTTGTTAACCATAGTAAACCAAGGGACAAGCCCAAACCTAGTCATCAATAGTTCAATGGCAACTGCAGAGCTGCTAAGCAAAATCTACTGAATGCAGTTAAGAGTAATAAAAGGTCAGATTTGTTGGAAGCACGGCCGCTTATACTAGGGAATTGAAACAGGCCAAAACATGCTGGGAAAACCAGAAGTGGGAAGATATTAGGGCAGCCCTGTTAGTACGGGATCTTAGAGCCTTTTGGAATTTGGTCAACGAGGGGTCTAGGAACCACAAATCTGCCATTGAGCCAAATATTAGCGAGGATGTTTGGGTTGCTCATTTGCAACCCCTTTATGCTCTCCCAGCTAATGGCCCTCATAATACAAAAGAGGGAGGCCAAGAAGAACTAAGAGGGGTCTCTGGGCCGCAAATTCGACTCAGTGAAGTTGAGTTTGCACTGGAAAAAATAGCACCTAATAAAGCACCAGGGTTAGACCGAATACCAGGAGATCTTTTTCACAGCGAAGTCTCAGTTTGGGGTCCATATCTTACTTTGTTTTTTAATGCTTTATTGGAGGGCATCCCCATGCCCCCGACATCGGCGGGGGCTGAAATTATACCCATTTTTAAAAAAGGGTCCCCACTCCTGCCATCGAATTATCGGCCTATAAGCCTTTTGAATGTAACACAAAAAATCTTCGTTCGTGTTCTCCTTGAGCGCTTACACGGATGGATGGAGGATCACAGCATTTTGACCCCACTCCAAGCTCGGTTTAGAGCACGGACATCTACGGTGGACCAGATTTTCAGACTGCAAATGATTCACTGGAAGATCGTGAGTATAGAGAGTGGCACTCTATACCTAATATTTGTAGATCTGAAATCTGCGTTCGACCTGGTCCCCAGAGAGAGGTTGTGGTCGATCCTTTTGGAGATGGGGTGCCGGTTTACCTCTGCCATTTGTTTGCTCGCCTGCACGAGGAAAATTATGCCCAAATCAGGTACGGCAAACATGGCAATCTCACATCCCCAATCCCAGTTATGCGAGGAGTCCGCCAGGGATGCGTCCTGGCCCCAACACTCTTCGCCCTATTTGTCAATGTGCTCATTGACCATCTTAATAAAGGTCTTAATATTGATGCCCCCAAACTGGCAGGGCATAGTGTACCAGCCCTGAGGTTTGCAGACGACACGTTGTTGTTGGCTAAGTCCCCTATGGGTATCCAGAGGACGCTCGACAACTTCGTTGTCTTCTGCAAACATCGGGGCCTGGAGATAAACCAACAGGAAACCAAATATATGGTCTATAATGGCGGTAAAAGCAAACGCAGTAATCCGACCTTGGGGGGCCTACCACTCGAAAGAGTGGTGGTGTTCCACTATCTTGGCATTACCCTGACGGAGAGCATGGACTGGGGAGCGCAGATTAACAAGTGTAACTTGAAGCTCACCCAGGTGTCGGGAGGTATCCATAAATTTTTTAAGGGGGGATAACACAAGCAGGTCTATGCACCCATGGAGGCCTATAGGGCACAGGCAAGAAGTGCTGCGTTATATGGTGCAGAAATTTAGGGCCACTGTGCACTCGCATCCCTTGAACGCACTGAGAACGTATTCATTAGACGGCTTCTTAGCCTCCCCAAAAGCACTCCTCTGATCCCGCTGAGAATGGACTTAGGAATTAGACCAATTACCGAGGATGCCGCACTTAGACCACTGACCTTCTGGAGACGCTTGTGGAGCACTCCCGAGCTAGCCCTGTATAGTGAGGAATTAACTGAGATATTGGGGCTGAAAGGGGTGGGTAAGATACCTTGGTTGAGGCACCTTAAGGCTCTATGTATGCAACTGGGACGTGTTGATTTGTGGGATGAGCCCCAAACCGTGTTACAATCACTAAGTAGGAATACACTGGTGACTGCCTATAGGGAATACCGACTGTCCAAGACGATGCGTAGTTCTACATCGGGACGGCTGACAAGTGAATTCCTTTTAATCAAAAATATCTATCGGGCAGAGCCCATCCTGGATAGCATCCAAACAGTGTTGGCACGAAAATTGTTTCTCCAGTTCAGGTATGGGTGTCTACCCCTACGACCGTATGTTAAAAAATGGGGGGGACAGGTTATGATTGAATGTCCTGCATGTGGTTTAGTGGACGAAAATTAGGTGCATGTTCTTTTCCAGTGTGACTCCTATAGGTCGCCAAGAAGACGCTGGCTTGTACAAATCTGTAAGAACATGGGCACAAGACACTTTAGCGAGGCTTATAGAATATTGAAAACTGAGTTCCACCTCCAAATAGTCTACTCTATTTCCCGTTTTTTATTCTCAATGTGGTGTATGAGGAGGAAGTTTTTGGAGCCGTCCGTGTAGTGGCTGAATATACTACACGGTCCGCCCAGGTTTACTAATACTTTTAAAAATGACTTACGGTAACTAATTTTTAATTGTGACTTTTTTAAAAGAAAAGAGAGTAATTCCCCTTGTTTTAAAAACTTTTTTACTACCTATTGTGGCTTTTATTATTATTCCTAATTTTCTTCCCTGTGTATAAGTATTGACCATACGCACTTGCACTTTATTTTAACTGTTTGTTCTATGGCGACTGGATGCAAAATTGTACCAATGTTGCTAATTCTTGTGTTAATGATATATGTTGTATTAACCCCTGTGATGCTTTTATGGTGAATGCACCGAAATAAAGCTTAAAAAAAAAAAGAAACCTTAAAACATGCACTGTTGTCTTCTTGATGTATTATCTGTTAAGGTGACAAAAACAACATAATATACATTTAGACCTTCAAATGACATCTAGTTGGTTCAAAAAAATAAAAGTTCTTAAGGGCTCTTCTAACATCTGCCCAATGATATGAATACTTTCTCCTTTATACTAAAGAGTTCAAAATGTCATCCAGTCTTTTAAACGTTCCTTCACGTGAAATTTTTCCTTAAATGAAATTAGGTCTCAAAGTTTTCCTCTCCATGTTGCTGGCAAAGCTCTTCTAAAAGTAACTTGCTATTTTAAAAAAACAAATATAGCATTCGTAGTTTTTTCTATGTCCTCCATGATCGTTTTAATCAAAATAAGAATTGCAATTGTTTATCAAAAGGAATTGACTTATCGATCGTCTTTTAAAATGCTTCTAATCACTTATCTCTCTTGTTTTTCTTGGCTTTAGGCAAAAGAGGCTAGAGCGGTTCTGGGGTCGAAGGAAGAAACAGGAAGTCGTCACAGGAAGTCGGTTGGGAGCGGGCAGAAGGTTGCGGAAGGAAGAGGACCGGAAGAGTCAAGGAGGGAATGACGAAGGATCCCGAGGTGAGTGGCGGGGTTGTTGGCTGCGTAGCTCGGTTACTCTAGTGCAAGTTGCTGCGAGGGAATCTGAAGCTTTGAACTGCAACGAGGAAATATTACATAGCTGCCAAGGTTTCAGATTGCCATGTGTGACATTTTCATAATTTCAGTGAAATTATGAGTGACATTTTAACGACTATGAGTGACACTGTTATGAGCAAAAGTCAAGCAGTGAAGATGAGGGAAACATATATGGGCACAGCAGGCAGTTAGGAATGAAGCAAATGCTAGCAGCCATAGCAAGTTACCAACATCTGGCACACTTACTTCAGTTCACACATCATGCAAACATTGTATATCAGGCTCAACCTCTTTCCTACAATGCTTTTTTTTACTGATGAATTTGCTAATGGTAAATGAGTAAATGTGCAGTTTAATTTGTCATAAAAGTCATAACTTTCTAACAGAAATAAGAACGTGGAAATATTTGTAGGTCTTTGCACATGTGAGGTTTTTAAGAAACCTACTGAAAGACGCTGAAAAATCTCTTTACATCTTCAGGCATGGTTGCATGGATCAGTATCACACATGACTGCCTGGCACATTCCTGCTTGAAACACGACAGCAGGCCGCTGAAGACGATCATAATGACCTCGCTATTAGTTTAAAAGAGAATGTTATTGAGCAGAGAGATATCATTAGGAACTCACTTACTCAGCGAGGCTTGCGAGCAATCAGTAATGGGCCGCCTCAAGGTTGCAATGACTCCCGCGGAAAACACAGTTAAAGTTAATATTGAAACGGGTAATTTAGAGCACACCTAGACGGTTTGACAGAAGCTGGTGGTTAACTGGTTAAAGTATCAGACAGGTTAGTTAGTGTTCAAGGCAGGTGCCTGTCACCCAACTCTCACACTTCTGGGCAGGTGCAGGGAGTTAATTGCACAGAAGTGTTGGAATGCACACAGTGGCTGTGTCTGTGTTTTCTGTTTCTCTTCACCTTCAGCCAGTGTGCGGCGCTCATGCTCAGAGATGGTCCAGTGTGCAGCTCTGTACCCCCCCCCCCCGGCCCGGGGGTGGATCTCACAGGAGGGGGCTCTAGGCCAGCCCTCCCTGCTCCTGCACTCCATGCACTTCAGGCCTCGGGGCGCCCCCGGGCTGTGTCTCCCTGCAGTTGGCGCTTTCCAAAGCAGACTCTCCTTGGCGCTATAGCCAGCATATGGCAGACGCTGTATCACCCACCTGCAGCTTGCTTTGATCGCGGCCTCACCTCTTTAAGGAGAAGAGTGACTGCGATGAGATCACAGCTGAGAGATGACAAGAACCCATCAAGAAACACTGTTCCTGAGACCCCTATGTATGAGCAAGGGGTGACCACGGGGAAAGGAGAGTGCCAAGGGACAGCAGCACAACGGGGATGCTGCAGAGGAAGGAGCACGGCACAAGCACCTCCTGCGGCTGCGGCTTTATACTACCACCGAATTACCAGGCAAACTTGCCAGAAATTACTGAGCCCAGACACCAACTCGCAGGCAACTGATCTCGGCGCCCCAAAAAATCTATCACTGTCACTTACCTGTGAGGCTTGCCATGGTAATGTAGCTTTATGGGCTAGCGCCCCACCCGTCTCCTCAGACTCCTGGCTTCCTCCTACAACAATCACTCGTGACTTCCTCAGCAAACGTGCACGATGGTGACATCCGGATTTATTTCCGGCCCCCTGGTGCCACGCCGGTCGGTAGTTGACAGCTGCAATGAGTGAGAGGGCAGCCCGGCCCCCTGCAGTGATGCTGAGTCTGAGAGCGGTGCGCCGCCCTGGTGCTACACCATGATTTGAGCATCTTGTTTCCAGGGCAACACTGACTCCTGGCACAGTGCAGAGAGTCAGCGAGAAACATTGTAGCGCTCTCAGCCACAGAGCTGAGAGCAGTCTGGTTAACTGTTTAGAAACTCAAAGCAGGCGCACCTCTCTCGGAGCAGCAGAGAGAGCCCGGGCACAGCCTGGCGCCGCTGGTGGTGCGCCTGGCAGCAGGTGGCAATTATGTGTGACAATGCATTTCAGTGCGGTGATGCGGATCACCGCACTGAAATGCGTGAGCGTCACACCTGTTGCGTGACGCTTGCAGGACTGGGAAAACCGTAGCGCAGTTAAGAGATGCCGATGACGAGATCAAGCACGGAGTCAGGCGCGAGAGCGGTTTAAATACTCTTGTGCCGCTCGTGCCCAACGTGCTTTACCCGTGTTTCACATGTCCTATTATGCCATGTGCTAATACAGTAATTTATGGATCTTTCTCGCTGTTCACGTGCTTTTTTGAGAGAAGCGAGTTGACGATTAATATGCCTAACAACACGTGACACTACAGAGTTTTATTAATACACAAGTTCTTTTGGCATAAGTAAATATGGTTTAAAGACTTCTGGAAATACATTGTATATATCTAAAGAAATACTGATTACATACTGGTTATGACAATCCCTGTGCTGGATACATAAATAAATGAATAATACTGACAATCGATGATACATTGGCTTCAAGAGGGTGTCACATAACAGGGTGCTAATGTACTAATGACACTTAACCCCTTAGTAGCTTGACACAAAGCAATCAGGGTTTACTTAGAGACAAACTATGAATTATTTAAGCAGTACTCAGACAATATTAAATTGAAAACACAACACAAGAAAAATCTCAAACCAATTTGGAAAAATAGAGTAAGTTGAAATAAATAAAATGCCAATAATAGGACACAATTCTAATAAGTAGAACCAGAGTTATGAGCATCAAAAAGTCTTAATTGCCAACTGTGGTCATCTAGCTGTGCTTGACCAAGACAAGGTTAAGATTTTAACCCAACTATAATGTAGCACATGTCCGATACAGGGACCAGTGAAAAGTTTTACCTTCAGACTTAGGGCCCGATTTGGATGTCGGGTGGAAAGCCATCCAACAGTCTGTCAGAGCCTTTCTGCTCGACATCCAAGGTTTCCCTCTGACTGCCATATTATGATGACGGTGGTGGGAGGGAAGGCCATGTTGGGATTGCACTCTTCTTTCGACAGGCTCACAGAACCCAGTGGAAGAGGAGTGGAATTGTAATTCTTTAATGATGGCAGAGCCATCCTCTGCTCCTCGTCAGCATTACGATGTCGGTTTCCAACAGCCTTTCCATGTCGGCCTTTTCCAACATGGAAAGGCTGTCAGAAAGTAACTTTGGGGGCAACCACAATAGTGTTGGGCAGAAGCAAGTCCGACCAAGGCGTAAAGAGGACCTACGTCTCTGGGATGGAAGTCCCCGACCTTCACCGCATCTCCACCGCGGGTTTGTCGGTCCATTGGTCATTAGTCCCTTTTTTAGAGCTCGGAATCCCCATTGTGGCTGTAACCGAAGAGGACTCCACGAGACCTGACACCTTCTCTGCATAGTCAGATTGTATTGTATTTGCTGTTGTGGAGAAGAGCATAGCAGGAGCAACCTGAATATTTGGGCTAGCACTGAAGCACCTTCACCAGATCGGCTTGGCAGGTTAGTACCAGTGCCCTGTCGGTTTTCAGATCAAAAAGGTACAGAAAGTTTCTAAATCCCAGTTTTCAGGAAATTTCTGAAGTAGTGCACTTTGTAGCCAAGGGTCAGGATCTTGGGGACAGTACTTGGGGGTCGAAGACTTACCCCAGTAGAGGCACAGGGCAGGTCCAGTTGGAACTGGCCACAGTGGCTGTTGGAGGAACGGCCTCATGAAGCTTGTTGTGTCCCTGTAACTCAAACAGTAGGTCAGCCAATTGTCCCTTGGAGTCACTTATGCGTCCTGGGTTCAAGGCAGACTGGTCTAGTATTCCTTCAGGTTCTTCAGACAACAAGGTAGTCCTCCTACTGATTCTTCACAGGTTCAAGAGTGTTCTGAGGAAGGTAGTGAGGAGTATCTGTACCAGCCTGTTGAAGAAACGTCTGACCACTCCTTAACCAATGGAGTAAAGGTTGTCAGGGTTACACAACCAGTTATTGCAGTACTTCCTGTGTGTTTAATCCCACACTATCCCACAGTGCCCCTCTCTACCTAAATCTAACATAGCTGAACCGTTCTTCCTCTGTTGAGAGCTCCTTGTACCCTTCCAGAGGTTTGGCTATGGAAATGTACAAATCCTTCCTTGCGGTCGCTCCAAACCACTTCTGGTGCAGCACCCCCCTCTCTCTGGGTTTGGAGACAAGCTGACTAGGAAGACAAAGAGAGTCAGGCCTAGTGTGAGCCACATCTCCCAGTGAGAAGAGTAGGCTTCTTCCGAAGCTTAGGAAGGTGCTGGGAACTGCCTGCTAACCATCCTTCTCAAGCAGGAAAACCACCTCTCCACACCCAAGGCTTTTGTCCACTGGTTGGGAGCAATCCACAATTCACCACAGGGGAGCCATTTACCAGTCAGATGACACTGGACAATGGCAGAAAAGTCTTTTCACTTCAGCAGGAAATTGAGAATGTTCTCTAGGTGTAGTTTTCAAATAGTAATATAAAATCCTACTTTACCAGTAAGTTCGATTTTACTTTATTAACTGTGTCCTTGAGTCATTTTTCTAGCAGCTACCAAACCAAAATGAAGAATAATAAGTTGTTATAATGCAACCCAGTGTTTTCCTTTGGGAGAGCAAGCCTTGCTACAGTGAATAACGACTTTGGAGGCTGTGGAGGCTGTCAGGGAATGAGAGTGAAGGGGGGGGGGGGTTTAGGAGAGGGTCATGGGGGGGCGAACAAAATAATTTTTTTAAAAACCACTCACCTCCTCGCCGCGATTGTCATGGCTATATGGCTGCAGGAACCAGGAAGTGCGCAGGCTCCCTCCCCTAAGGCAATTACAATGCTGCAATGATGCATTGTTATTGGTCTGAGCGCCGTGGCTTGGCTCTCAGGCAGGAAATGGGAGGCTGGGCATGTTCCCCACCAGGCTATGTAATTCAGCCTGGTGGGGAGCACACAGAGTGTGCATGTCTGTTTGGCGTGCCTGAGAGGGCCGGCCAAGCATTTATGCCTACTTTGGCGTGCAGCAGCACCTCCTCCTCCCGGACTGTATGGGAGCCCAGCCCAGCCAGTTTGATACTGAAAATAGAATGATATTAACAGAAATCACTTCTGCTATTATCATTTCATTTTTGCTTGTACACTGCTCCGAGAGCAGAGGGGCGACGCTCCTCTGCCTTAGTCACTGTTAGTCACAGTAAATACCTGCAACGTGTGGCAGGCACCTCACGGTGCCTGCCAAACGATGCAGGGATTTACAGGGGGCAGGTGCCCCCTCGCCCCCCAACCATAGGTGGCCCCTTGGCTGCGGTGAAGGGGGGCCATGCTAGGGGCCCCCAAAGGCGCTCTCTGACAGGCTTTTAATGTCATAAAGCCCAACATGGAAAGCCTGTCGGAAAGCGGCATCATAATCCTGACGGCGAAAACGCCGTCACTAAGGGATTATGTTCAGTTTCTGACTGGCCGACGGGCTCTTTGAGCCTATCGGAAGTTAGCCGGAATGACCTGACGGTTTGAATTCCGACTGCCGTAATTGTAAAACGGCGGTTGGAATTCAAATCAAGGATGTCGGTTGAAAATCCTAATTAAGGCCTAAATATACATGTCCTACTTTTTAAATACCCTACACCCCACTCAGTGGGTATTTAGGGTCTATTTTAGGGGTGATGTATGAGTCTTCAAAAGGAAGGTTTAGGCCAGGCAAAAGGTATAAAACTGCACATACATGCTCCAAGGGCAGGCCTGGAGAATGTATAACAGTGCTACTTTAGTGGATGGCTGAATGAGTGATGCACATGTAGTACCATATACTCAGGAATTATGAGAACATTTAATGTTCAAATTAGGTGACTGCCAATTTTACAATGTTTAGAAGGGAGAGCACCAGCACTTTATCACTGGTTAGCACAGAGTCATAAGGTCAACAAAAACGGGTTCAGTTAAAGAAAGCAAAAACCTAGAGAAATGGGTAGCAAAAGCTGGTCATTTGGAACAGGCAGCAACTTACATCTGTACTTGGAGGTTTTCTTTAACATATTTTCCTTGTGGAAAACAGATGCACTAAACTCAGAATTCTTTTGCACTCCATATCCACACAACACTTCAAAACTGCATTTTGATGCTGGTATCAGCAAGCAGCTCATGTCCACTCAGCTTTTCATCTGTCGCAGGTGCAGAGTAGATTGTGTTAGCACTTCAGCACTGACACCAGCACAACCAATCAGCTTTTAGAAACTAAACAATCTATGCACCCATTCCGGGAAAAGACATTGCCTCAAACAATGTAGAGCTTTCAAGAAAAGAAAAGCATTGCCTTTCCATCCCATATTCTTATCCCACTTACCACCTTCAGTCTGCCACTTGAGAGTGAAACAGAAACTGGAGGGAGAAATAGAAGCATTTCCATTATTGTGCAAAGCCTGAATGTGAATGCAGGCACTAGAAAAAGAGATGTACTTTGAATTCTCTTCAGTAAACTTGACGTTTTTTGAGCTAAGAATTCACTTGTTCGAATTGCTACATAGCCTCCCCTGCGTAAGTGCCTTTCACCTCGCTGTACGCATGGATACATATATTATTCGGAATCAAAACATTACCTACAGATATGCAGAAACTTCTGTGACTTTCTATTGCAGTGCTCGTGACCTACCCCTGAACTCCGATTGTATTTACTCATACATTACTCCTAACCTACTCTCCTAGTATTCCTCACCGGTCCCTGAAATTTAGGAGTGTTTACTATCGGAATTGAGTAGTAAGGACACCTGGATTCATCAATCAATCAACAATCATCAGGGGATTGTAAGCACACTACTCACCCGTGAGGGTCTCAAGGCGCTGGGGAGTGGGAAGGGGGGAGTTAGCAGCGTCATAGAGATTTTATCGTATTTGTTAACACTCTTGTAGTACCCTTGAGTTACCCCTGAATTCCAGGAGTAAATACTCCTGACTTATTCCTGAATTACAGAGAAGGTTAGGAGTAAAACTCACACACATCCCCTTGTGCCATACGGTACATAGATTTGACTTACATATAGACATTCGTTAACTAATCAAATGTTGTTTGGCTATTGAGGAAGCCTCTTCTCCCTGTGGCAATGAAGCCAATAAGTCAGATGACGCCAGGGTGGGAACATGAAAGTCTGCACAGGAGCCCCGGTGCTTTACTGTAACAGCAATCAGTTCTCAATGTCGGGTGTGACAGAAAGGCCTTCATGAAAAGCATTTTTGTAATCCCGATTTGGCCCTAAACGTTTGTTTATTGCAACATTATGATTCTGAACTGTGCAAGAAGACCGCACTACCAATATTTTTCGCTGTAGGGCCTTGGTCAGGAAAACTTGGTGACATTTTCAATAGAAAAAGGGCCCAGAATGGTTAAAAACTTTCAGGAATCAGCGTGTACCAATTCCCAGCCTTATACCCCAGCCCCGAGTGTGAAACGTGATGAGCCAATAATCCTACATCCCAGAATTACTGTGCACCTTGGCGCTGGTACTGCCCTGTGTGAGACTACGACGCAGCTTTTTTGTAGCACTAGTAATGAGAGTCACTGTGGGGGAGATTTACTAAGATTTTGCACCGTCGTTGTGTGACAAAAGTGATACAAATAGGCACAAAATCCTATTTAACTTTCCAGCGCTACTTTGCCCCATGGGGCAGTACCAAGGGTGGTGCATGGACGTTTCCATGCAACCACCCAAGGTTTCTTACGCTAAACTCAATTTACTAAAAATAGTAGATTGGGTTTAGCATGAGAAAACTGCTCCCTTTTAAACTCGGTGCAAGGAAGGAAAAATTAAAGCATTTCTCCTTCCTTTTTTCGACTTTGCCTAGGTGCTGCACTGTGCATCACGTATGCAAATTGGGAAAAGCTTTGCATTGTGCCTAGAATAGTATTTTGTACAGGAAGGGTAGCCTTCCTTTACAAAAACTATGTTACACTCTTGCACACACCCTAGCTCTACGGTGCTAAAGTGTTTCTATGGCAGCTGAAATCAGCGCTGGCTCAAGAGATAGGGGAGGATAGAGCCATATCATATGAAAGATGATGCTCTCATGCTCCCTCCCTGTCGCACAATGCAGCGCAGCCTCCTTCCCCCTGTGTGTACAAACTTTGGGCCCTTGAAGCTCAGGACATATCAGTAATGGGGCATGTTGGACCCGGCCTCGTGGCTTGGTCCCACTCCTCCCGCATGGCGGGCCCTGGACAGCATCGACCCCTGTCCCCCGGCCTAAAGCTATCCCCTCTAACCCTCATGAGAGCCGCCACCCCTGGTGACCCCCGGCTCTCCCCCTTAGGAGTCCGGCAACCCCTACTCGCCCCACTCTGTGGATCCGACCCCAATCCCGGGCCACCATTTCAGGCCCCAACACCATCTTGGACCCTCCACGCCCGGACTACGTGACCGCGGCCCGTCCTCGGCCACAGCCCCCGCGAAGCCCCGACATCGAGGCACCAAGATCCCACCAGGTGGTAAAGCGGCCACTTGACGGATCAAGGAGGAGGGGGGTTTCGCTGGGCCCCCAGCCGTCCCCGGACGCCTGGTTTCGATCGCCCTCCGGCCTCCCTGGGCGCTGACTCCACCCCCCCTGCTGGGTGACTGGGCGCTCTCATCCCGGCCCCTCTGACCCCCGGGCGCGAGGGTCCGGACATCAAAGTACTCCAGACCTATATCTGGGGCAGCTCTGGACTGGGTCGGGAGTTGTATCCTGGAGTCGAGAGCCCGGCTGACGCGGTCGCGGCTGACCCTGAGAAAACCTCGCTACTTTGAACCCTGAACCTCTGGAGCCTGCTGGCGCTGCCGCAGCCCAACCTCGCTGAAACCACCTTTGGAGTCCTGCTGGCGCTGCCGCGGCCCAACGTCGCTGAAACCACCTTAGGAGTCCTGCTGGCGCTGCCGTGGCCCCACCTCGTTGAAACCACCTTAGGAGCCTGCTGGCGCTGCCGCGGCCCAACCTCGCTGAAACCATCTTCGGAGCCTGCTGGCGCTGCCGCGGCCCGACCTCGCGGAACCCCCCAGCTCGAGGATTGAGAGTTTAGCGTAGGGTATCCCTGTGCCAAACTGGTACCAAGACTGTCCCGCTACCCCTTTCCCCCAGTTACCGAGAACCTAAGGATCCCTCGATCCGTTTGTACATATTGCCGAAAGGACCAATCGTTATTGCTGATAAAGATTCTAAGAAGTTACCCTCTTGTGTGGTGTCCCTTTGTAGTGATGTGATTGCTCTGCTGTGACGATTCTAGGAGAGGACCCCCATCCAGGAGGTCTCTCGACGGCGCTCGGCCAATTCCATAAGGAGAGGTGGGTCTCGGGGTGGTCAGTCAGACATCTTCTGCCTCCCCAGGCAGGGACCGCCTTTCTAACATTGGTGGCAGGCGGTGGGATCCGAGCCGACGCAAATCGTACAGAGTGTGACTCACCCACTACCGACAGAAACACACCGCAACCATGACGACCAAAGAAACCAGACCGACCGCAGAGTTCCAGAAGGAACGGTTGGAAGAATATAACCACAAAGAATTGAAACAATTCTGCAAGGACCTGGGCATGGCTACCACTGGACTAAGCACCAAGGAGGATTTCAAGCAGGCCCTACAAACGTGGGTGGAGGCAGGAGCAACGCCACCCCAGAACGAAGACAACACAGTTCCGAACATGCACCCGGAGACCAACGCAACCCCAGCGGGGGAAAGACCTACAAACATAGACACGGGCCTCTCCCACGAAGACGCCCGAGAGCGAGAAAGGAGCCGGCTCCACGAATTGGAGCTCGCCCGACTCCGTCTGGACGGAGAACTACAGCTGGCCGATAAAAAGATAGCCCTTGAGCAACTACGGCTGCAGGGAGACCTAGAGGAGAAACGAAGGCAGAGAGACTTGGAGGAGAAGAAGCTGACGTTCGAGCACGAGCGTGGCTTAAAAGAACTTGAGATCAAGGCCAAACCAGGGGAGGCCAGCGCCTCCGGGAACCGGAGCCCACCTCCTCCTGCGGACACGAAGGTCCACATCCCCAAAGATGTCGTCAAGGAATATTATAAAAACGACAACATCCAACAATGGTTTAAGGCCTACGAGGTAGCCATGGCCTCTCATCGAGTACCCCAGAAAGACTGGGGTGCCGGCTTGTGGGGGAAGTTCGTCAACGAAGGGAGAGACGCCCTGCTAGAGCTCCCCGACGCAGAGGTGACCTCTTATGAACACATGAAAGCCGCCCTCCTTACTCGCTATGGACTCACCCCCGAGATGTACCGGCAACGATTCCGAGACTGTAAAAAACTCCCCGGTACTACATGGGTGGAGTACGTGAACTTCTATAGTAGAGCCCTAGAGGGGTGGATCAAGGGCAGCCAGGTCACCACCTACGAGCAACTGTTCAACCTCATTGTATGGGAGCAGCTCTCCAACAACTGTTTTATCGAACTCCGGCAGCATCTCCTCAACAGCAAACTGACCGAGCCACGTAAACTCGCCATCGAGGCCGATCGATGGGTGAGCACCCGGGTCCCCCGGAGCCCAATGGGAGACTACGGCCGAGGTTCCCAGGGGAAACACCGCCCGCGAGGCGGCGGGTGGGGCCACAACAGGAACCGCGACTCCCCCGCGGGGCTGCCCCGACCTCCACTTCACCATCTCTGGCCAGAAGAGGGCCCCCCCCCAGCATGGCCAGGGCCCCACCCGAATGTTACCTGCCACAGATGCCAGCGGCTCGGTCATTATGCCAATGACCCCCTCTGCCCGATGAACCAACGACCCGGCACCACCGGTCCTCCAAGCCGCCAGATCGCCGCCGCCGCCCTGGGAGAAGAAAGGGGCGAAGAAGAGGACTATGACCCCGACCAGGCCGAGTGGGAGCCCGCCGCTATGTCCCTGGTATGTCTAGGCGAAAGAGACATGATCCCCCGGGCCCCGATCCCAGGCAACACTCAGAAGTACCGTCAGTGGGTCACCATTAATGGGCACCGGGCCGAAGCCCTCCGCGACACCGGAGCCAGCGTGACGGCTGTCCGTTGCCACTTGGTGACCCCTGACCAGATCCTGCCCAATGTGCTGTGCCCCGTACGGTCGGCGGACAATTCAGAGAGCCTGTGCCAGATGGCCCGTATCCCCTTCGAGTGGGGAGGGGTGTCGGGCATGCTGAAAGTGACCATCCGGGACGATGCCCCCGTGGACTGCCTCCTCGGGAACGACCTAGAAAGTTCCACCTGGGCCGGCGTCGAACGGAGAGAGCATCTGGGGATGCTAGGCCTTCCCGAGTGGGCCTGCGCGACCACCCGATCCATGGCCGCCCAGACCACCACCCCGATGGAAGCCGCACCGACTGAAGACCCAGAGTGGCCCGCACCTCCGCCGCCCGCCGTATCCGAAGACAACGACCCAGGGCCCGACCCACTGGGGCCCAACAGTGAAGAAATTGCTGAGCTTGGCAACCTCCCAGAACTAAGCAATCAACAAAAAAGGACACTTGTAACACTGTTCGACTTTCGGTTCAGTGCAAATAAGGAAACCCTCAGAGAGGTCAATGTATACTTGCGAGTAGCGGTATATTAGCTTCATCCGCCCCACATTGACACTCATGCAGTTATCATCGGGTTTTTCCTCTTGGTATGTACTGCTAGCCTCATCCAGAGGCACCTCAAGTCTCGAGTGTAGTGTCCAGAGACAAAAGGATTTTCCCAAAAGGATTGATAAAAAATGAAAAAGAGTACCCTGAAAAAATTTTAATATTGGGTAAACTTACATTATTAAAAATTGTGAATACTCATTGGTAGATCAAGTTACATGACTACATGGTATTACTAGAGTGGTTTTGTCGACATGTTTCAGCTCTATTGGGCCAGGCGGTCTGTAGAGCTTTCGTCAGGACTAACAAGGGATAATACAAACAAACATATATAAAACTACTCACACGAATTGTGCGGTAATCCCACAACTCAATACATTGATTTGAGTATTCTTCTCAATCTGTCGTTATTACGACTTCTGCTTCCTTCGGGGGTCCTTCAGACGCTACAGAGCCGCATGGAGTCCTTCCTCCTGCCTTGTGCTGACTCTGCCCCCGGAACTAGCCCAATGGCGCCAAGAAGGTGGCCCCACAAGAGAACAGTTCCGGCAAGAGCAGAAAACCTGTCCCTCCCTCGAGGGAATCCGACAGCAAGCCGCCACTCAAGCCGCCAGAGACCCCTCGGGGTCCCACTGGGTCTATTGGGACCACGATCTCCTCTACAGTGAGCAAAAGATTGCCGAACTAGGGGCCAGCCGGGTGCTGGTGGTCCCCCTCCGATTCCGAGAGTTCCTCCTGAACCTGGCACACGACGTGCCCCTCCCCGGCCACCTGGGGCAGGACAAAACATACAGCCGCCTGGTGACCCATTTCTACTGGCCAAAAATGAAAAATGATGTGAACAATCACTGCCGGACTTGCCCCCACCTGCCAAGTCAGCGGGAACAGTGGAGGGAAGCACAAGGCCCCCCTCCAACCCTTTCCAGTTGTCAGCACCCCCTTTGAGCGGGTGGGAATAGACATTGTGGGGCCTCTGGAGCCCCGCACCTCCCAAGGACACCGGTTTATTCTCGTCCTGGTGGACCATGCCACCCGCTACCCCGAAGCCATCCCTCTCCGAACTGTGACGGCGCCGTGGTGGGCCGGGCGCTGAAGGGGATCTTCTCCCGAGTGGGCTTCCCCTGAGAAGTCGTCAGTGACCGGGGTACGAACTTCATCTCCCGATACATGAAATCCCTGTGGCACCAGTGCGGGGTCACGTATAAGTTTACGACCCCCTACCAACCCCAAGCGAATGGGTTGGTGGAACGTTTCAATAGAACTCTCAGAGGGATGATCATGGGCCTGGAAGAGCCCTTGCGTCGCCAATGGGACGTGCTGCTGCCCTGCCTCCTCTTCGCCTATCGGGAGGTCCCTCAGAAGTCCCTGGGATTCAGCCCCTTCGAACTATTGAACGAACACCCTGTCCGGGGTCCCCTCAGCCTAGTCAAAGAAGGCTGGGAGGTCGCAGTCCAAAATGCTCCCCCCGACGTCTACCGGTACCTCCTGACCCTCCGAAATCAGACTCGGAAGTTCCGGGAACTTGCAGAAGCCAACCTCGAGGCCAGCCAAGAGGAGATGAAACGCTGGTATGACCAAAACGCCTCTTCCATTGAGTTCGAGCCGGGCCAACAGGTCTGGGTTATGTCCCCGGTCGAACCCTGTGCCCTCCAGGACAAGTGGATGGGGCCCTTCAAGGTGGTGGAGCGCAAGAGCCCTGTCACTTACCTGGTGGACATGGAGTCCCCCAGGAACCCCCTCCGGGTCCTCCACTCCAACCGGCTCAAATTGCACTTTGTCCGAACGGAGCTTAGCCTGCTGATGGCTACCGATGGGGGGGCCGAAGACGACTCAGAGCCCCTACCGGACCTCCTGAGCACCTCCGAAAAAGACGGCTCCGTCGAGGGGGTCATCCTCTCCTCCGCCCTGACCCCAGAACAGTGCCAGGATTGCCGGAAATTGTTGGGTCAATTCGCAGACTTGTTTTCCCTCACCCCCGGAGTCACCCAGTGGTGCGTCCACGATGTCGACACCGGGGACAGCCCGCCTGTGTGACACCGGGCCTACAGAGTTCCTGACCGAGTTCGGACCTGCATCCAATCGGAGGTCTCCAAGATGCTGGCCCTGGGGGTAGTCGAACCCTCCGACAGTCCGTGGGCCAGTCCAGTCGTCCTGGTCCCAAAAGCCGCCGCCCCGGGCGCCACTCCTGAACTGCGATTTTGTGTCGACTACCGGGGATTGAACGCCATCACCCGGACCGATGCACACCCCCTTTTCCCGGGCCGATGAACTGATCGACCGCCTGGGGGTGGCCCGCTACCTGAGCACCTTCGACCTAACCTCCGGCTACTGGCAGATCGGACTCTCTCCGGGCGCCCAAGAGCGCTCCGCTTTCTCGACCCCAGATGGCCACTACCACTTCAGGGTGATGCCCTTCGGGATGAAGAACGCCCCCGCAACCTTCCAGAGGCTGGTGAATATGGTATTGGCAGGGCTAGAGGGGTTCAGCGCCGCATACCTGGACGATATTGCGGTATACAGCCTCCACTGGGCCGAGCACCTCAAGCACCTCTGGGAGGTCCTGAAGGCCCTCCGACGGGCCGGACTGACAATCAAAGCAAGCAAATGCCAGATAGGCCAAGGTTCCGTGACCTATCTGGGACACCAAGTGGGGAGCGGCCATGTGACTCCCCTTCAACCCAAGATCGACGCCATCATGGCCTGGGAGCCCCCGGTCACCCAGACAGCAGTCAGAGCCTTCCTGGGGCTCACTGGGTATTACCGGCGCTTTGTGAAGGACTATGGGAGCATTGTTGGCCCCCTCACCGAACTCACTTCCAAGAGGCAGCCCCAGAAGGTGCACTGGACCCCCGAGTGTCAGACCGCCTTTGAGACTCTGAAAACAGCGATGTTTACCGCCCCCGTGCTCCAAGCCCCCGACTACAGCCGGGAATTCGTGGTCCAAACAGATGCCTCGGAGCACGGTGTCGGGGAGTTCCTTTCTCAACTCAATGCCGAAGGAGTTGATCAACCTGTGGCCTTCATCAGCCGACGTCTGCTGGCCCGAGAGCAACGCTGGAGCACCATTGAACGAGAGGCCTTCGCCATGGTGTGGGCCCTCAAGAAACTCCGACCCTATCTCTTCGGCACCCACTTCAGGGTGCAAACTGACCACCGGCCCTTGCGGTGGCTGATGCAAATGCGAGGGGAGAACCCAAAGTTGCTGCGATGGTCCATCTCCCTCCAAGGGATGGACTTCACTGTGGAACATCGCCCCGGCAACGACCACGCCAACGCCGACAGCCTGTCCCGCTTCTTCCGCCTCGACGAGGAGAACTCCTAAGAAGATGGGTGACTCTCCCCGCCTTCAGCTGGGGGGGACGTGTGTTGGACCCGGCCTCGTGGCGTGGTCCCACTCCTCCCGCATGGCGGGCCCTGGACAGCATCGACCCCTGCCCCCCGGCCTAAAGCTATCCCCTCCAACCTTCACGAGAGCCGCCACCCCTGGCGACCCCCGGCTCTCCCCCTTAGGAGTCCGGCGACCCCTACTCACCCCACTCTGCGGATCCGACCCCAATCCCGGGCCACCATTTCAGGCCCCAACTCCATCTTGGACCCTCCACATCCGGACCATGTGACCGCGGCCCGATCTCGGCCACAGCCCCCGCGAAGCCCCGACATCGAGGCACCAAGATCCCACCAGGTGGTAAAGCGGCCACTTGACGGATCAAGGAGGAGGGGTGTTTCGCTGGGCCCCCAGCCGTCCCCGGACGCCTGGTTTCGATCGCCCTCCGGCCTGCCTGGGCGCTGGCTCCACCCCCCTGCTGGGTGTCTGGGCGCTCTCATCCCGGCCCCTCTGACCCCCGGGCGCGAGGGTCTGGACATCAAAGGACTCCAGACCTATATCTGGGGCAGCTCTGGACTGGGTCGGGAGTTGTATCCTGGAGTCGAGAGCCCGGCTGACGCGGTCGCGGCTGACCCTGAGAAGAACTCGCTACTTTGAACCCTGAACCTCTGGAGCCTGCTGGCGCTGCCGCGGCCCAACCTCGCTGAAACCACCTTTGGAGTCCTGCTGGCACTGCCGCGGCCCAACCTCGCTGAAACCACCTTTGGAGTCCTGCTGGCGCTGCCGCGGCCCAACCTCGCTGAAACCACCTTTGGAGTCCTGCTGGCGCTGCCGCGGCCCCACCTCGCTGAAACCACCTTAGGAGCCTGCTGCCGCGGCCCAACCTCGCTGAAACCATCTTCGGAGCCTGCTGGCGCTGCCGCGGCCCGACCTCGCCGAACCCCCCAGCTCGAGGATTGAGAGTTGAGCGTAGGGTATCCCTGTGCCAGACTGGTTCCAAGACTGTCCCGCTACCCCTTTCCCCCAGTTACCGAGACCCTAAGGATGCCTCGATCCATTTGTACATAATGCCGAAAGGTCCAATCGTTATTGCTGATAAAGATTCTAAGAAGTTACCCTCTTGTGTGGTGTCCCTTTGTAGTGGTGTGATTGCTCTGCTGTGACGATTCTAGGAGAGGACCCCCATCCAGGAGGTCTCTCGACGGCGCTCGGCCAATTCCATAAGGAGAGGTGGGTCTCGGGGTGGTCAGTCAGACATCTTCTGCCTCCCCAGGGACCGCCTTTCTAACAGGGCACAGTCTTATACCTGAGAAATTAGTCCTCATCACTTTGAAACTGTTCAACAAGGGTCTGGATTGAGAGCGGTTACTATTTTTCCCAGGATTTTCATGCAAACAAGAAATAGTAGGTCAGTGTGCACACAAGTGAAATGGCATACACAGATGCTCAGCATGACCCTCTATGAGTATCACTATCACGCCAAGCACAAATAATTTACCAAACGCTTGCAGAAGCTGATTAGTGAGACCCTCTAGGATACTGCCAGCTAGAAGGGCAACATTTGTTACAGAAAACTGCTTTTTTGTGTCATTTATGTGTCACTGTATTTTTATTCACCTTTATTATATATAAATGCTTTAAAGACCTTAAAAAATTCTATTTCAGGGGGGCGGAGCTAGCCACGAGACGAGATGGCCGCTGCTTGAGCGAGCTACTCGCCTGAGCCCCACATAATCCTACAGTAACATCCTTATACACCCACTACCACCGTGCTGTCGCGAGCGGAAAACCGCTGTGATTACTGCGGTACGGAAGAAGCACGAAAACGCCGACCGCGCCCCCCGGAGTGCAGATAATCCCTGGGACGCACTAGGAGGCCTGATGACGGAGCTGCAGGCCTGAAGCAGCGGAGTCGCGTGCGGCGACAATCCGAGGTGCGGGAGGGGTGAGGCGGCTCCGCTGACAAGCAAAACCCCGGCCATTGCGGCGGAGCCCAGCGCGGAAAAATAAAATCAAAAAATTAATAAATAAATAAATAATTAAAAGAGCCGTAGCTGATACCCGGAGCCTCGGACCCGGAGAGATCCGAACTGGTGGACCAGGTGGGAGCGTAAGCTGGCTGTGCTGGTGGCGAAGACCCCGGCCCTGTGAGGTGCACCGACTGACCAGAGGACAGGCACGTGGGCGTAGGCGGGCAGGGAAGCCTAATCACACTAGTGCTGCCTTGGATACCTGCTGGGTCCTTGAGGGGGGCCACGACTGGGTGTGCGGAATAGCCATCGGGATAGTAAGCTGGCACATCAGACACCGGTCACGGCGAACCGGGCCTGAGGAGGGTGACTCACGGAAGGTTACCGCAGGGCCGTGTGGAAAGCTGTGGGCACAATCGCAAACAGGTGCCGGCGCCGAGGCGGAAGACGAGATCGGCGCTACTGTGACGTAAGGTGAGCAGACCACTGTGGAATTGCATAGGTGGAGCGCACCTACTAAGTGTGCCGCATAGTTGATACTGCGAGGGTGGGGAGATGCCGCCATTACTGGTGCTGAGTCCACCGGCAGATCAAGGACGCCATCTTGCTCGCAGCTGCAGCGTAACCAAGCGATTGCGGAGCTACTTCTGCCCCTCTTAATTGTGAACTAAGCCTCACACAGAATAAACTATGGGGAAGCCAGATCGTAACCAGCCCAAAATAACATTCGAACAAGCCAAAAAACAATCTGACGGCAGTGCAGAGTCAAAAATCCCCCAGACGTCCACTCCGACGGCAGAGGGGGCTCCCACGAACGACACTGTACAAATAATGTTTCGGACAATACAGACTTCTCTCACGAATATAGATGGGAAGATAGATGCACTAACATACCGAGTCGACAGGATGTCCGAACGCCTGGATAAACATACGGAGCGGCTAGACATGGCCGAAAGACGGATCTCCGAAGCCGAAGACTCTCAGGTGCGGATGGACACTGCTCAAACCAAGATGGAGAAACAGCTAGAGACGCTGGCGGCCAAGGCAGAGGATTTGGAGGCCAGATCTAGGAGGAGCAACATCTGCCTGATGGGAGTTGCGGAGACCACAAACACGGGTCCCATGGAATAATACATGGAAAAGCTGCTCATTTCTATGCTGGGACGTGACACCTTCTCTGAAGTATTCATAGTGGAGAGGGCGCACAGGACCTTGGCTCCGCGTCCTCCCGAGGGCTGCAGACCACGGCCTATAATAGCGAAGTTACTGAACTACAGAGATCGTGATGCTGCATTACAGAAAGCAAGGGAACTAGGCACCCTCACCCACGAAGGCATGTCCATTTCATTATATCCAGACTTTACCTCGACGGTGCAAGACGCCTGGAAAAAATTTGTGGGTGCAAAGCAGAAGCTGCGGGAACTCCAAATACCCTATGCCATACTATACCCCACGAGGCTCAAGATCACAGTGGAAGGTAAAGTTAAAATCTTTAATGACGCTTCGGAGGTGCAGAAATTCTTTAAACAGAAAGGAAAAGGGGGTGTGAGGAGAAAATCACCGAGAAGCGAACAAGGAGATCAACCTACGTTGTCGGATGAGGAATAACTACTTTGTGACTGCATTACGACCTCTCAAAAGGAGGCGGGGTGCGCTCGCAACACGTGGACTATCCTGACAATGGCGGACACTAAGCACCTAGACCTCCAGACCACAACGAATGTCTTGCCAAAGATAAGTAAACACTTGTTCAGATATTTCATGTAACCCGCATAATGATGGTCGACTCAAGGGGTCCAATCGTACGACCGTACTGCAGTACTCTGAAATATGTATAAAGATCTAAAATTGCCAAGCTCACGGACTGCGGGTGTTGGGGTGGCTATATCGTGAAGGGCTTAGGCCCATGCAACGATTAGTTGCAAGAAACGGGTAGGCAGCTCTGACCCCATCGTGTGAATCGCATAATCTTGACATTGTTTTTTTTTCCTGCTGTTGTTTTTTTTTCTAGGTTAAATGGGGATTGTATTGCAAAGTAAGTTAGGCGATGTCTCCCCTGGAGTTGGGGAGGTGGAGTGGGTGCGGGAGGGAGGGAGGTCACAAAAAACTCTGACTAGCAGATTGAAAGACAACACATCTGACACTACCAATCTCAGCGAAGACACACATGTGACACGGATGCCGAACACACACACACGACATGAGGGATCCACTTAACGTTTGTAGACCGCTCAAGCTCCTCACCTGGAATGTGCACGGGCTACATAACCCGCGGAAAATACGTCAGCTGATTGCATACCTAGACAGACACGGCATCGATATAGCCTGTCTACAAGAGACACATCTCACAAGCGACCGTGAACACAACATTGGAAAACGTTGGGCCTCATACCGACTGACATCCTCTTACTCGTCCTATGCCAGGGGGGTTTTGATATGGGTGAAACGAACGGTCCCTTTCACACACCTCAAGTCAGTCTATGACGATCAGGGCCGGGTCGCGATTCTGCAAGGCAACTTTGGCGGCACGATCCAGACCATAGTGAGTGTGTACGGTCCAAACACTGATGATCCCGACTTCTATGACAAATTATGGTCGACATTGAGGGACACACACCCTGGCACAATAATCTGGGGGGGAGATTTCAACACCTGCTTAGACTCCGCACTAGATAGATCCACCGGTCAAGAGAGACATGGCAAACGATCGGCCAAGGATTTACGTGAGGGGATGGCGGAGTATGTTAGATATATGGCGACAGAGACATCCTGGTGCACCGGAAGGTACCTGCTATTCATCCACACACCTTACGTGGTCCAGACTGGACTATTGGTTAGTGACACAGGACGTTTGCACCTGGACCACGGAAGAGACACACATGCCAAGAACACTATCAGACCCCGCCCCGGTTGTACTCACGCTGGTAATTCCGACACATACGCCTAGACAGTTTACCTGGAGGTTGAGACCCACGGCACTGCTGGACCAAGTGTTTAGGGAGGAACTAAGAGAGGCCATAGAGAGCTTCTTTGAAACTAATGCCGGTTCAGTCACAAGCACTCGTACTTTATGGGAAGCCTTTAAGGTGACCATAAGGGGTCATTGCATCAGTGCACATGCAGGTATCTTGAAAGATATCCGATGGCAATTGGAGAAAATTGAACAGGATATTAAGGTGCTGGAAGGTAGATTTGCAGCGGACCTGTCTGACACTATTCTGGCAGAAATTTGTAAACAAATAGACAAATATGACGAGTTTGCAGCAGATGTGGTGAGATACATATCCCGAAGATATATAGCACGGTCCTATGGAGAGGGTGGGCGGCCAGGGAGAGCACTGTCCTTCAAAATTAAGCCAGTACACACAGAGACACACATCACGGAGTTGAGGACGGAGGCTGACGTGCCTGTATATGATACGGCGTCTATATTGCACAACTTCACTGATTTTTATACACATTTATACACGGCCCATGATGTGCCTCCGGATCATGATATCTGGCGTTATTTAGATGACGTAGCCTTAGCTTGGCTTTCGGACGCACACCGAGAATACCTATGCCTCCCAGTGTCCAAAGACGAACTGACTGAAGCTTTTAATTCATTACCCAACAACAAAGCCCTTGGGCCTGGATGGTCTCCCAGGAGAATTTTATAAGGCATACCGTGAACTACTCGTGCCCCACTTCGCTGAAATGCTTGAGGAGGCATATGAGGAGGGTACGCTGCCGGACACACTAACAGAGGCCTTGGTAGTGGCGCTGCCGAAGCCGGGTAAAGACCCCCAGAAATGCGACTCTTATAGACCCTTATCGCTCATTAACATGGATGCAAAGATTCTGGCGAAGGTAATTGCCAATAGAATACAGCCGCTTCTTTGTAATCTGGTGCTTCCGGATCGGGCCGGCTTCATGCCAACGAGATCTACTGCTCGAAATCTACGCACAATCTTCTCACTATTCTACCAGCTAGACCCAGAGGTGCCGGCGGCGGCGGCCTTGTTGGACGCCGCTAAGGCTTTTGACTCTGTGGAGTGGCGGTTTATGTATGCCACATTGCGCAAAATGGGGTTCCCGGAACCCTTCCTGCAATGGATCTCACTCCTATTCACTGAGCCCAAACCAAGGGTGTGTATCAATGGCCTGACATTGGATCCAATATTAGTCATCAGAGGCACAAGACAGGGGTGCCCCTTATCGCCTATGTTATTCACCCTAATACTGGAACCCTTGGCCTGTAAAATTAGACAGAGACACTCAGCCACGGCCCTACAATTCACTCTTAGACCAATAAGCATCTCATTATATGCTGATGACATGGTGCTATACACCACGCACCCAGATAGACACCTCAACCAGCTGATAAGGGAATATGTACAATATGAACGCTACGCCGGCCTAAACATTAATTGGGACGAATCGGTAATTATCCCGCTAACTGTAATAACTGAGAAGCCGGACCTTGATAACCCCTTAAAATGGTGTACCGACCCAGTCAAATATCTGGGGATATGGGTTCACAGAGACCTGGAATTAGTCCTTAGAGAAAACTATGGGACGGCAGTGACCAAACTGGAAGAGCAGGTGGAACGATGGATAAAACTGCCACTCTCCATGGCTGACAGAATAGCCCTCCAGAAGATGGTCGTCTTACCCAAGTTCCTATATTTATTTTGGAATGTGCCCATATGGCTGTAGAATTCATTTTTCAAAAAACTATGCTCTATACTTCAGAGACTGACCTGGGCGGGCAAGCAGGCAAGAGTGAGCTGGAAAATTCTAACCCAGCCATATCGCCTGGGAGGTTTTGAGGCGCCAGATCTACAATTGTATTATATTTGTGCACAAGCTCAACATGCGCACTACTGGACAAGGCCTCATGCCTTTATACCTCACGTTGCAGTAGAACACGATAGTGTCTCTCCAAAGCCACTACATACGCTGCTTGCGAACCCCATTACATACACGCCATCAGATAGAATCAACACTTCAAACAATACCTCAAGGGCGTGGCATACATTGGCGCGACAGGCTGGTAAAACTCCAATCTACGCAAGAGCCCTACCAACAACTAAACACCCTAAGCTATCAGTGACACAAGAACCAAAAATGCAGACCCTACTGGAAGAAATGGGCCATGTCACCATGGGACAGGCGTTTCCACACGCCACGTTTCTCCGCTGGTCTGACCCTGCCCTGTGCGCACATCAGACCCCTATGAAACACTTTGCATATTTGCGACTACAAGTGGCATTGAAGGCGTTGTACCCCACATTCCCACACGAACCATAACAACTGGAGACCCTACAAGCGCTCTTAATGGGCCCCGACACACACGCACTTGGTAACCAGACTCTACACTGCAGCACAGCACGAACAAACCACAGAAAACGCACAGCCAAAATGTAGGTGGGAAAGACTACTGGGTACGCCACTGGCTGAACAAGACTGGCAGTATAGCTGCGCGCAACTCACAATCCTCACTTCAAACTGCAATCTCCGCATTCTCCACTTCAAATTCTTACACCAGGTGTACTACACACCCACAAAATTGTATAGACTGGGGCTGAGAGACAGTGACTCGGTGTGGTGCGCTTGGCGCAGACTTCCTACATGTGGCGTGGTCCTGTCCAAGCTTACAACCCTACTGGTGCGCAGTTACAGATGCACTACAAGCTATGCTGCGAGAACACATCCAGAACACGCCACAGGTCTGCCTTTTGGGGATTAAGAAACTCAAGCAAGCTAGACAGAAGAAATTCCTGGCGGTGGCACTACTTCTGGCGAAGCGTAGAGTAGCGATAAAATGGGGAGCCAAGAGACCGCCCAGACTAAAAGACTGGTTAACTGACATGACGTACTGTAAAAAGACTCTGGAGACTTATGCTGAGGAATTACCAGTGACGTCTAGACCCAGAGATTTCTGGCAACCGTTAACGTCCTACTTACAGAACACCCCTGAATAATCATAATACACGTACGAAGATCAGGTCCAGCACAGACAGAGGAGAGCAATATACACATGCTATTATCTATGGTGCTGTCAGTATGCCGAGCAGAAATGGGTGAGGGAGGAGCTCGAGGGAGATATTCTGTAATTGTTAATAAGCATACCCCGTAATGTGTGTTTAAAACCACTGGACTTCGTTGGTGATACGCATATGATTTAAGAATGTACTTGCCACATTGTGTTATTTGCTTCTATGAACATGTACCATGTGTGTCTGCTGATCAGAATAAAAAAAATGTTTAAAAAAAACAACAATTCTATTTCAGCGGAGAGTGCCGCGTTTTCAAAGAGCCACCTTTAAATAGAAACAGAAGTAGATTTTGACATATGTTTCTGGTAATATTGCAAAGCCCTGGTTTCTCTTAGCATAAGAGCACCAGGCACCTACCCACACAACAGAGCAGCCTGGGCAGCTTGCAACTCTCCCAGCTTTTCCTCCCAAGAATCGAATGAATGGGGTCCTGCCCTCTCCTTTTGCCCACAACAAACATTCCAGCTAGCTTGCACTTCCACAATAGCAGGAGCACTAATCATCAGTGGCGGCTGGTGACATTTGAAAGTGGTGAGCGTAAAAGTTACAGATGAGTGCCCTATGGTGAGGGAGAGTAGCAAGCGTGACCGACCGTCATAAGAGGCACATGGAGCTTAAGCCTCAGGTAGCTCCTTCTCTGCCCCTCAAGGCTCATGGTGATGGAACACTATGCTAAAGGCAGAGGAAAGGGATAACCAACAATAAGGTAAAGGTAAACCATGCTAAAAGCAGCTGTAACATAAAAGGCACTGCATGGTGGTGGAAGTCTATGCAAAAAGGTTGTTTCAAATGATAAGGCACAGTATAATATGTGATGGAAGACCATGCAAAAATGTAGTTTTATTTGATAAGGCACAGTATGGTGATGAAGACCATGCTGCTGTGAGGGATACAGTGCAGTATACTATTCAATGGGAATGCTAAATGCAGCAGCAAGTGATTCATCACAGTATGGTGATTGAAAGGCCATGCAAACGACAGCTGTGAGGGATACTGCACAGTAGCATCTTGTCAAATAAGACATAGCATGGCTATAATGAATCATCCAAGAGACCACTCAGGGTAATTACTTGACACTAGACCTGGCTTTTGCATGAATAAAACATTGCATGTTCAGACATGTAGTTTCGTTTGGACAGTAATAAGAGGATTACAAATTATAGCAGGCAAGGTGTTTCTAAAAATCACACGTCTAACTGCAGATGCTACACATCATGATATGGGAAAATTCTACATAGCAGGAATTATTGGCAATATGGCCATGAAAGCACACGTTTGACCCCAGTTCTTACCTGTCAGAAGTAGAAGAAGGATGCTGGGCTTAGCAGGCAGGGTTCTGTTGGGTGCCCATCCCCCATCAGCTGGTCAGTGCAGGCATCTCAACCCTGGGCGTTCCTCCAATTCCAGTATGGGATGGTAAAGTTCTCATCCCTGGACACCTTCTGTTGTTCGCATTCCCAATGAAGCAGGGAGCTCCAGTGCCATGAATAGAAGGCATCTGAAAACAACACAAATGCCAGTACTGGAACTATTAGGATTAATTTTAGTGAAGACCCCCAAGGATAAGACATAAGGATCAGATTTTTATTTTCAACACTAGTTTATTGATTTCTTTAGCACTAGTGGTTCAACATTAATTTTATGTAACTTATTTTCAAGTGTATGTACAAAAATTGAGAAAAAGGATTACGAAAAAACACATTACAATAAACAACATATCATACAATGAAATGTATACAATATTTACAACATATCCACCCATTCATTTTGGCCAAACACATTCATCCATCTCCAATCATACCAAGAAGAGCAAAACAATACTAATAAGGGTCTAGTGTCAAGCAAATATTTTTACATGAAAAGATAGTAACCAATGAATATAATAAGTGGTTGATCTAATGAACACTTATAACTCTGTTCAATCCTATTTAATAGGTCCTATTTGTATATTAATTCCAAATATTGACACCAGAACCCAGTGAAGTAGGTCGATGCGTTTCGAAATCCTCAATGCGGATTTCTCCTCAGGACCAACAGTCTAAAAGAATGTGAAAAATAAGACATACAATCAGTCAAAAAACATCTATCCTACATATTCCTGCTAATAGTGCCCCACCAGTCAGACACCTATGTCCATACCTTGTCATTAAACTGAAACCAGTCTTGTTAGCAGATGATGTGCAGCCAAACAGACACTGTTAATAAATTGGAAAGAGCGTACATGGAGGGTTAGTCCACTATATCCACATATTACACAAACATTGGACAATAAATGGAAGTTGCGACTGGTCGCTTACCTCGAGTGAGGCTGAGTTACTTTTTTTGGTCTGCGGGGAAAGACAAAAGTATATAAACAACACTCGTATTTTGGGCGACATGAGTGTGGTAACGTAGTAAAGACATGAGCATCGTCTTACCGAAATATCAGGGTTACTGGCCGCTCAATATAGCTCGTAAAATACTTTGTTTAACGCTGGCGCGTAGCACCCAATGCTGTAAATTAAAAAGGGGGAGGCCACCTTAGTTCTGTGCCATGTTGGTCTAGGAGAAATACTCCACTCGCGTTCGGCGTGAGAAACTTACCAGGAGCGGCGTCTGAGTCCATCCAAAGTTTCCGAAACGGAAGTCGCGTTCGGAATACTGACTCAATAACCAGTGGTTTAATTGGAACTTGGGGTATCACGTGAGCGTGAGGTAGCTGTTGTTATTGAGCTCTTAAAGGTGCAGCATCAAACGGCTCCGTATCTTCACTTGCACGAAAACTTTTCAATGTTTAATATTGAAACTGTGGTGCTCGGCTCCTATACAATTATGCGAAGAAAAGGATTGTATTCTGCACTGCTATATGCTGTGCAAAATGTGTTGTGAACGCTATAAATGTTAATCCGGTCATCTTGCAGACGTGAAGGAGTCAATTGGAGGTTGGGCTGCACAAGTGATTGCGATTGGTAAAACTTGTGCAGGTACAGCGCCAAGATTCATAATTATAAATCAAACTCGATGGTATTAATATTAGGGCTCCACACTTCCTGTGTAATTGTTAAAATAAGTAGGTAATACTTTGTATATTCACGATATGTCCAAATACGGTGCGAACCCCAAACATCCTGTCTAATAATCCTGCAAATGTCTATTGCCTTGGCTTAGGAACAGGGAAAGGTCAGAAGAACGGTGGGGCATGCCACCTTTGTGGCCAATTGGGTAAAGATGAAATTCCGCCTGATAAACCACGTGGCCAATAATGTAAACCTGATGTACTTAGCACCCGATCCTCACAATCTCCGAGATCTCATTGAGTCCTGTACATGCAGTGTTGAATTTCATAATAAGAAGAGCCTCTCGTTGATTTAATCTATCTATCTTCGACATTCCCTCCACGGTTGTCATTCTCAATTTTAGAGATGACGGTCCATCTTAGGTCCTCTTCCTTGTGCTGGTTTAAAATCCAATGGTGAACCAGGGGCGCATTTGCTGTTTCTTTCCTGATCCTAGACTTGTGTTGTGTGATCCGATGTCGAATCTCTTGAGTGGTTTTCCCTATGTATAGGGGCAAGGACATGTAACCCCGTAGACAACATTTTTGGTTAAACAGTTTGTAAATACACTGTGTCTCCAATGTATCCCATTGAAAGTGAACACAGTACCTTCATTCGTTTGCGAACAACAGGAGCAGTTCCCACATTTGTGGTGGCCCTGAATTGAAATGAAAAAGAAATTTAATAAAGCGCACTGCGGCTAAGCATGCCTCTAAGCGATGTTATATGTTCCTGAGGCAATGATGCTCAAATAATATGTTGTGCAATACTTTTTTCTTTTTTAAAAGCAAAAAGCGGGGGGTCATTCAATTCGATGCATAAGTCTTTGACTAAATGCCAGTTTTGGGACACCAACTTCCGCAATGAGTTTGCGTGGGGACTGAATGTAGATACACACACAATTCTTTTCTGTTCTGGGTGTACTTTCTTTTGGAGCAAGGTTTCCCGTGGGATCCACCACACGCGTTTCAGAGTATGCTTCAAGAGTTTTTTTGGGTACCCTCTGTTGGATAGTCGTAGTAATAATTCATTGGCATGGAGGAAATATTCATCCCTGCTTGAGCAGTTTCTCCTGATGCGGAGAAACTGCCCAAATGGGAGGTTTTCTTTTAGGCTCCTTGGATGGTGACTACTGTAATGTAAAGCTTTATTGCGGTCGGTAGCTTTCCTGAATAGTGTGGTGCCTAGTGAGCCGTCCGAAGCATATACTTTAACATCCAAGAATGTGATAGCTTTGTTAGATGAACAGTGACTGAATTTTATGTCCTCCATCCGATGGTTAATCCAGGTAATGAATTCCTCCAATTTCTCTTGTGTGCCCGTCCAGATAAGGAACACGTCATCAATGTACCGAAGGTACTTTGTAATGTACTCAGCGAATGGGTTATCATTATAAATGAATTTATTTTCATACAGTCCCATGAACAGCACAGCTAATTCCGGAGCGAAGGGGCAGCCCATGGCTACCCCCTTAGTCTGGAAATAGTAGTCCTTGTCAAATAGATAGTAATTCTTCTGTAGTGCAAATTTAGCTAGCTGAATGATGAAAGATGTGGGAACTTGTGTAGGTTGTTCTCTTTGATCCAAAAAATAAGTAAGTGTTTCCAGAGCTTCTTCTTGGGGTATCTGAGTATACAATGCGGTTACATCCATGGTAACCAATAGCTGTCTTGAATCATCAAAAGAAACCGATTTTATTTGGTTTAAGAAGTCTGTAGTGTCCCGTAGATGTGCAGGAACCTTTTCCACAAGCGGTTTCAAGAAATAATCGATATATTTCGAGACAGGTTCAATCAATGATGAGCATCCTGAAATAATCGGACGTCCCGGGGGGTTGTTTGGTCCTTATGTAACTTTGGTAGGACATAAAATAGGGGTGTCCTCGGATGTTTTCTGCAGAATTCCAAAGCCTCCAATTTCATTTTAATGAAATCAGTAGGTCTCACTGGAACATAAGATAATCCTTTCTTCAGAACGGCTAATTCTGATGTCGTTAGAATGCGGTCAGATAGATTAAACACAGGTGATTGATCTAACTCCTGTAGTATTGGTGTCGTGTTCGCATTTCCCATGGTTGGTAGTTTGGGCGATTGCGGCCCCTGCCTCTCTGTTGTCCTCTGGATAAAAAAGGTTGCGGTTGATTTTGTTGGTTTCCCCTAGAGGCTTGATTTTGATTGCTTCTGTTGTCGTTTGTCTCTGATTCACCTCCAGATGAAGACGAGGATGTATCGGAAAAAGTCAAGAATTTATTGCGTGATCTACCCTGATTTTCTTGAAAAAAACGATGTTGGTTTGGTCGCGTATAAAAGTCTGGTAGCAAATATGGATAAATAGCCTCTAGAGAAAAGTTTTTTTGGTCTAGATCAAATTTGCTTCCCTTTTGGGTCACCGTGTAGTCTTTAAACTCCAACAATTCCTTTTCTATTTTTTCTAGAAGGCCCTTTGAGTCAGTAATTAATTGGTTGTTTTGGATTGCTGTCTCCAATGCTGAAATCTCTGCTAGTTCTTTTATAGAAAGTCTATGTGCTGTTTCAATGGTTAATACCATTAGATCGCTACTGCATTTAGTTTCTATTCCACTAAATCCCTTCTTATATTCTGGATCATCCGTGAATACCATCGGAGTATTTCTAATTTGTAATCCAGAAGGTATGGTTCCTGCTTGTAAATGTAACAATAAAAAGTGACCATGAAGGTCCGTCCTAATCTGTTTTTTCCTTAGTCTAATCAGTTTGTCTGATTCATTTTGTGTCTTGGCTGACACGCTTAGCGTGGCAGAGGCGAATATTGGGGGAGCACTAATAAGTTTCTGGATATGATCCTCACTATAGGGGAACGTATCCCTTTCTGACATAATCACACAAAGATACAATAGACACAAATACGGTAACACTTGGGACAATGTTAGTCAACATACACAAACACCACACTTAAATGGTCTTCTTCTAATCGTATTTGAAGAGAGAAAAAGAGGGGTTCCCTTCAACCCCAACGACCTCGCGAACCAGCGTCCGCATCAACAACTGAAAACGACACAGGGTCTGAATAGAAGGCAGGCACTTTGTGGGCAAAGTCGATGTTTTTCCACACCACAGGCTCCTCGTCACCGTCCACAAACACCCATGTACGCCATGACGCTTAGTAGTGAGTCCAGACAAAAAGGTCGTAGATGCTGATATCGGTAAAGCACAGCCTGAGTGACATGGCAGAGAGCTGGTGGGGGCCTGCACCATGCAGGCTCCTTCCTAAGAACTCGCCCTAGCTGTGTAACTAAGTTACTGCCCTGCTCATGCCTGATGTAGACACCACTTCAACATACCTGATAGCTGCTGTAAGCAACATGATTCACCTGCCCCTCCTGCTAAGTTTGCATCTACCCCAGGTTTCACACATCTTAGACAATTCCCACCTCTAAGCCTAGGACGGGACTTTAATGAACATCATACCTGCAGTAAAGAAACACGACTGTACACCTTGCAAAGGACATTCCCTTCCCAACAAAAAGAAAAGGGTGCGTTTAATGACATAAGGCAACTTACTTTTGTCAAATTCCTCTAAAACCTATACAGGATCTGCGCTGGCTTGGTGTCTGGACTGATTCTAGACGCCTCCACCATGTATGTTGGCCTATATGCAAGCTAGCTCACAGTGCCACTAGAAACTCCTCTTATCAGGGAGAGAATAGTTCTTGGCAACTATCGAACATGACAACCCTGATCCCTCAGAATTGTGGAAACAGTGCAATACTTTTCGCTCAGTCACTCGTGCTCGCTTAGCCTCAAAGAGATACACAGGATAAATGATATGGACGTTTTCAAAAAGCATTTATTGAACATTCGTCATTCTAGTGTAAAATAGGTGTGCTGAAACAATCATCAGACAGTAACAGATATACATTATTAGAAGCACTAGGAAAGTGAAAGGATGGTAAATCTCTACCATTTTGCTATAATCATAAATATGGAAAAGTATATAAAATACATGACAATAAAATGCATACTCCTATGATGCAATCCTAACTAGATGTACCTAAGTGTACCTAGCATGTGTGTATGTGCTAAGCCAAGAATCCCTCTAGAATAAAGTCAACCCCATTACCTGAAGTGAGAAACTGTGGGACCCCAAAGTGGTCTCTAGTTGACCACCCCGCAAGGGATGTTCAGACCACTGTGAGCTGAATAGTCTGCATGCAGGAACCTCAGCATTTCGCGTCAGTGTGTTGGTAAGGAAGTTGTTATCTACTCTGACTATCTCAGCAAGGTGTGATGTTTATATATCCGAAGGGATCCCCAGAGGTTCTACCTTGCTGTGCCACTGTCAGACTTAGGATGATGTTGGGAATGAACATTGTACATAGTAATTATGAAGGAGATGGTAGTTCTGCTGAGTTTCCAAGAATGCAAGGATCCTCATGCATAATGCATGAGGCCATTGTTCAGGGAAAACCCCACGTTTTGTAGGCAGTACTGTAACTAGGTAAAGGGTCAGTCCCAGCAACCCGTAATGTATGTAATGTAGGGATGAATATAGGTGAAAGGTTAGGTTGTGTCCCGAGCCTATATTGGGGTAACTATATGGAATATAACATTACCACCTCTGTGTATCCTCTGTTCACATGTGCAAAGAAGAACCTTAGAATGTCCTGTGCACTATATTAGGGTTGGTATACTGCTGCATGTCAGGAGGACACCATGTTTTCAGTCCCTGGCATTCCTTTCACAAATCACTGTTCTCAGATTTGTTAGTGCAATCAGCTAAGCCGATGTCTGTGAATCCTATAACTCACAGAATTCACTGATTTGGTGAATAAAAACCCAGTACTGGGCATGTGGAGTCCTCGAGGCACCTGGCAACCTTATCCACAAGAAACGATTCCATGGCTCAGCTTGCACCCCCACCAGCTTCCGAGAGGTCAGATCCCCTTTCTTCATACATAAAAATTGGACAACAGCCATCTCATCAAAGGCCATAAATTGCAGGTGTCCTGGGTGTTGGCTGCCACTACCTGGGAATTTCAATCGCTTCTCTCTCTCCCTCATCTCTCTTCAGAGATCATCACATGTATGTCAGGCAACTCCGCCAAACCCTCCCCCCTCAGGTCCCTCCTCTGCCTGCAGCCCGCCTAAGGGTTCAAGTCAACAATCGCACACCTTCTGGATGTACAATGAAAAATGCACATTATTTTTTTACGTTATGCTTGCCAGCCATAGCTTTCAGGAGCTATAAAAACCACCAGAAAACACAGGGATGCTGAGATTCCAAAACAGAATGGGCACCTCTGCACAGTAAAGAACTGTGACAAAGTCAATAGGTCTGACTTCTTTATACTCAAAGGGCTTTACCTAGATTTACTAACAGGGACCACATCAGCAGACAAAGTTTCACCAACAACAAGGAACAGTGCAAGCATGCACCGTTCGTTGTGTAAGCTTCTCTCGCTCTCTCTCACACACACACACACACACACACATCTAAACATATAATAGGTGTAGCATATTCTTCCCTAGCCCATCGATTGGGGTTACAGAAAGCTCAGACATATTCGAATCAGAGGCCCCTGAAATATCTAAAAGTTCCCCTTACATTGGAGCCACAAAGTGTTTTCAGAGAAACCCTTCATTCCTTCATTTTCCCAATCCTTTTTAGCGGTAGCTCCTTTTTAGCGATAGGAAGGTACTCGTAAATAAATTCCTCTGTCTCCCAAGAAAAAGATTATCCTTACAAATATTATTATGAAAGTCTATCCTTAAAAAAAAAAAGATACTTGTATAGCGCACTACTCACCCGCAAGGGTCTCAAGGCGCTCGTACGAATACCGCTGTGGAACCCATCCTGGCTTTCCCTGTGAGGTGTCCACTCCTGGCCACCCCCAAGGTGGAGGCCAGGCATCCTTAGCGTTGTGGGGCCGTTGTGGAGATTAAGCAAGCTATTGCCCAGAGTTGCAGAGTGGGACCCCATGATTGGAATAGGCACCGAGGCGAGAATTATCAGGTCTGTGGAATTTTAAGCCCAAGGCCCGCTGAGGAGGGGAATTGAACTCTAGTCCCGGGCTAGACCTCTGCATCAGGGTCTGCCTCTCTAACCCTTGAGCCACACTTCTCCACTCCACTTAACTCTCTCTGTAGATTATACAATTTTTAGTAGTCTCAACAGAAAACATTCTAGCCATAGATGTTTGGCACAGTTTATTACCCAAAAGCGAATACGGTTAGGTGAAAAATAATCGTAGATATTACCTTTTCTTCTCTAATGCCTCCCTTATGTCTTCTAGAAGCAACATTTTTAATTCAAGCTTTATAAAGCTGGAGTATCCATTTAGGATTAACTTCAAAATCACTTGCGAATACATGGTTACTTTGGTTACTTCACACCCATTGATATCACTCATAAAGAAGACAAACTTGATGTCTTTGCTGATGATCAAATATAAAGAAGAAAAGTATTTGCTCCGCAGCTAAATAGGCAACTTGGAGACGATGTTGCTTGTGACCCTAGCAGCTTACCTTTCTGCTGAGCTGGCTCTTCGTTGCTTCCTCAAACATTTTGTCCTGCTTTTATTATTAAGTTAACCGATCGTGGAAACATGTCAGCCTGACCACCATAACTGCTCGGTGGCCAACCTTCACCTGACATTTTGACCTATAACAGCCAGCTAAGGTAGATTTGTTTTTTTCTGCTCTGTGGCCTTTGACCGATCAGTGCGAATCACCCTTGCAATTGCTGCACCACCATCAGCAGGTATCGAGGGAATGATAAGCAGAAGAATAACAGCAGCCTGAACTTTTATTTTTTAGTATAAATCAGGCAAAAATACAATGACAAATGTACAGGTAATGAATTGCTTTATTTGTCCTACTCTTCAGACTGCATGATGCATACCTGTTTTCAGCTGTCATCACATCATGCTTTTTCATGATTTACTCCGTTACTTAGAGAGTTCATATTTCTACACCAATATTGCTTGCTTATCTGAACACTGAAGTACAAGCCATTTTTCAAACAACAGCTTCAATTGCTGCAACAATCAATTGAGAGAGAGAGGGATTAAGGACAGTGGCATGAAGGAGATAAGTAGTCATTGTATACATAGCAGCAGGCAGCTATTTCACCGTGTAAGGAAGCGGTGCAGCTGTGGAATGTGAAGTGAACCTTACTCGGCCACAGCGACGGTTCTAACTTGTTCCGAGGCTGCAGACTGGCCGAAGTCAAATGAAACTTAAGCTTCCTCCAATTCGAACCTAATCAATCCTGCACTTTTTCTCATGCTCTTCAGTTTGACAGAAGCTGAAGGATTGGACGGAGCAGGCTAACCCAGAGCTTCTTTTGAGACTGGGAACCTGCTTGTGCAATCCCCTTGCAGTTTAACACAGCTTCTATGGGTGCGGTAGAAGTGCTCATGCTGGCTTGGCCTGTGCAAGATGTGTCATACCTGCTGCTTTCAATCAGCTGTAATCATACATGCACTCGCCAGTACCAAGAAGATGAGTAAGTATGAGTTCCTTTTAATAATGTTCATGTATTTGTCCCTCCATTAGGCAAAGGAGCATTGCAGCAGGTGGGGCAATGCACCTCTACCCTAAAGGAGGAACTGCCATTCATTATCCTCAGTCTCATACCTGGTTGTCTACACACCGTACCATTCCCAAACACAGCCCACTACCTGCTTTTCCTGAGACCCTTCCTCCCCAAACAGTTCTTAAACCTGGTTCCTTTGCCACTGCCCAGCTCCAAAGTGCCCATCATGTGGTTGTCCTTCTACCTGCAATCTGGGTATGGTCACATAGTTGGTTCATGAATAGCAAAATCCTGGTAAGATAGCATGGGACCATAACCACAACATGACACCTGATACCGGGCAACCAGGTATAGACTGGAAATGCCACCGAGACCCACACTTTGCCATACCCTGCAGCAATCACAACCCTCACAAAGACAGGACCCACAATTTAAAAATAATTCATTTGAGATGTCATCAGTGATGTCACTGACCATGTCATTAATGATGTAATATGTGAGGACATAAGCAATGCATTGCAGAGGCGTAAGGTATAGTTACCACAGGTAACTACAACTGCTGAATTTGTATGGTTTTGTGCATGTAAAATCTGAGCTTAACTATCACGTCCCTGAAACCTTTGTTTTTTCAGTGAACATTTTATTTTTTTACCTGCCTATAACTTTTACTTTGCTTGACCAATCTTCATGAAATTTTCTAGAAATAGTGTCAAAGTAGGTTCTGTGTGTCATGGACAGTTTGGGGGTTATGTGTGCAGTGGGGACCAAGAAATAGGGGCACGAAATAAGGGTGCATTTGGAATGTTAATTCCAATAGTTACGCTCTGTCAAGCCTATACCCCAAACCTCTGCATGGAATTACACCAAATTTTGCAGGAAGGTAGATGTTGCTATGCATATTGAGCTTTTTGTTATTTGGTGCAAATCCTTTCAGTAGTTTTTGAGAAATTAAAGGTGAAAAACATAGTAAAGCTGTGATTGGCTGAACACAACCTGAACAGAAAGTTGCGACCACCATCTTATCAATCGGAGACCCTTCCTGGGGCTAAAAATTTGTGTCAAAGCTAACGTAAGGGGTCAGGAGATACTCTGACCCCTTGTTTGAGAAATTGGGGTGTTGGTCACAGAAGTTATGTGTCTAAAATATGTTTTTTCATTGTGTGCGATATTTGCGACAATGCTACTGTCCCCAGCAGCAGTATCATCATAGGGACATTGCAACTATTGTAGCGTATTTATGAAAATTGGTGGGAATAAAAAGCAAAAATATCTGTATCTAAAATACAGACTCTCGGTGGTCACAGTCACAGCTCATGTACCTACTCATATATTCACTTAGATTCTGATAGTCCGACTCACATACCCACTCAGTCACTAATTTACCCACTCAGAGACTCGCTTAGAGACCCCTGTATATACTCATATAAGGATTCATAGTCTTATGCGCCCACTTACAGATGCACTTAGAGACTTATATGCCCACGCACATACATCATCAGAGACTTATACACCCTGTATTGGACCCACTAAGAGACTTGTGCAACCAGTCACAGGCCCACTCAGACACTCATGCACCTACTAACAGATGCACAGAGACACTTATGCTTCAACCCACACACCCACTGATGGACCCACTCAGACAGTTATGCACCCACTCACATACCCAATCACAATCAATTAAATACGTATACATTTTGAATGTGGTGGTGGTTATTGAATTCCTGCTTTTGCTTTGCATTTCCACGGCGTCTTCGCGGTGATCGCAGGGGCCGATGTCCTCGTAACTCCCAACTGCACCGCAAAAATAGAAAATAGGTTTTAGAGATCATTTTCATTGATACTCACTAGAAAAACATGAGTCTTCAGCCCCAAAAAATATAATATGTGTGCATAGATATGTTTTTCAGTCTGTAAAAAGGTGTAGTTGTGGCGGGTACCGATGTCATCACAACTCCCAGTGTCAACGTGAACATGGAATATAGGTTTTAATGATGTTTTTTATAGAAACTCACTAGATAAACATGACTTTAGACAACAAGGTAATAAACCCCTATTTTGTAACATACAGTAAAATGTGTAAATATATGTGTTCTCCACTTTATGAAAAAGGCGCGATCGTCGCGGTTAACAATGTCATCGTAAAGCCCTGAGTAACCGCGAAAATAGGTTTTAAAGATGGTTTTTAAAGACTTCAAAACCATTCGTTTATAAAATTGTTTTATCAAGAAGCATGTATATAGCAATATGTGAGTGCAATGTTTAGAATAGTTTTTCGCTATCATCGCAGCGTTGTTGGAGAGATTCCAAAAAACAAACAAAAAAGGATTTTTATTATTAAAGAAGTATCAATATTTTGGGCATTAGGGTGGCTCTGACAAGAGCCATTGTGTTATTTGTGTGTATATGACAGCTACACAGAGTTTCAGGTTACTTAGAAACACCCTGTGTTGTTCGTCTGCAAAGTGCACTCCATCCTTTCTATAAAGTCCATGCATGTCAAAACGCAGGTTTTTATGGATTGAGCCCATGTTATGGTCTCTGAGTAATGCAGAAACAGTTTTACTAACATGTTTCCTGGCTATGTCTATTTGGTGACAGAATTGATTTGAACACTTTATATCTATCTTTGGCATATATTAGAGTACACCAAGAAAGTGTTAGGGAAAAGCAACATCAGTTCTGCAAAGCTGTCTTTCATTAGGCTTTCCAGTCCTAACCCAGTCAATCTGCCTAGGTTATTGCTACCTCAGTGCACAATCATGAGGTGAGGAGCTTAGCAATCCACAATGGTTGTAACCAAAGCCAGCAGCTGATAAAACTTTAACCCTCTCTGGCCAAACCAAGTAATTTCCACATTTGGTGAAGCCAAGTCCCTGTCAATAGGTCTGTTTTTTCAGCCTCTTTAGCACTATAGACATAGCTGTGGCCAGCAATCCATACTTACAGCATTTTGAGATGAAGGAGCAATAGCATTCTCGAGAAGGCTGGAGCTGAATAAGGTAGTTTTCCAAATGAAAGCAGGTAAAATTGTGATTTTTTTAAATAAAAGATATATTTCATTGAATTAAAGCATGTAAATGAATAAAATAAGGTAGTGTGTTTGATGCATTATCAAGAAACCCTATTATTGGCTGTTGTTTAAAAAAAGAAATGTAATACAGACGTGGATATTCTTTTGAAATCTGTGGAGTAAAGTACACCTGCTGTATCTCATTTGTAAGTAGCATTTTCCTTCAGGAATGTGCTGTAAACTTGTGAGTTACTGGTCCCACTGAGTTGCTAGATACACTAAACTAAAAGTGTACTGTGGTGAAGTGTGTTAAAGAGACAGAATGTTTTATTTTTAAGCTGAGGAGTTATGACACAAATTAAGTAATGGTAAACTTTAATTTCCAATTCAGGACTATGTAATAAACTGTTGTGCAGTATTTACATTTAAAAAAACTGAAGCTAAATATAGGTTTGGAATCTAATTTTTTTCATGATTTCTCTGCGATGAATGCGAAAACATCGCAAAAACGCATAGTCAGGAATCTCGTTTTGAAAGAGAGGGAAAGGGTTAACAGATGCTAACCATTCACAAGCAGTCTGAATGAAAGACATTATTTCATTTACTGCCTTTCTCGTGTTCTTAGAGTGGAAAGTTGAAGAGGTTGCCATTTTATAGCTGCTTTATGTGAGAGTGGTGTAGTATTCTTGTGCTTAGTTTTAACCCGGGCGGTGAACTACGCTCCGCTCGCAGAGTTTGTGAAGTTGCGGCAACTTAGCGCTTCGCAGTGAACGTGAAGTTGTTGAATACTTCGCAATCTACAGCGTAGCGTAGTTGTATTCTTTCTTGCGTTCTCAATAGCGTTCTCGCATGCGCTGTAATGACTTACCGTTGTTCTGCGTTCGCATTCTCGATTTTCTCTCCCAGTCGCGTGCGCCACGAGGTTTGGAATCCGGCCGCACAATTCCGCGAGACTGCGCGAACGCGATCACGTCATTTGGACGCGCGATCATGTCATTCAGACGTGCGATATTCCTTCCGGCGCAGTGTTGGTAAGATCGCATTTCTGAACACGCAGAAACTACAATCTGGCACAGAATATCTCTCAAGCATGATAAAACCTTCTCGAAAATGATCATTTTGCTCAGAAAAACCCCTCAGATTGTGATTTGGCTGTAGTCTTTTCTGCAAGAAGTCCTCTTTTTTTTCTACCCTATTTTTCAAAACGGAAGGAAGTGCCCCTGAGTCTCCAACTTCCTGTTCCTGTCCAGCAGGCTCTTCCCAGTGCTTTGTCCATGTGCTGTTCACTTTCATTTGGATTTGGAGCTGGAAGGATCACTTTTTGTGTATGTTTGCTGCATCATATCATTGGATTGCATTTATTGAGGACTTTTGGATTTGAAATGTTATTTTACAAGTAAGTTGGAGAATTGGTGTACATGTTTGTTTGATGTGGGCTTTTTTTTAACCTAAGTTTTTCTGGTCTTTTCAATCCTTGTTAAAAATTAATGTTGAGGAGGAGCTTGGCGGGCATCCGAGATGGCCGCGTGAGCTCAGCGCTCCCCGGACCCCCGCCACTCCCGGCATGATATCCTGAACTAATCCTGACTTTTTACAAGGATTTGTGTAGAGGACGCTGGGCTGATTGCCCTGGACTTTTTGAAATTTGATTTGGACCCGGGGTGCCAGAGTTACATCGATTCGGACTTTCGGGCTCCGCCCTCGAGGTACGCCCTGGACTGGGTGAGGCTCAGTGGCCGTCTTGCAGTAGAACAACAACGGCAGGTGGATTCGACTTGTGGGTTCCCCTCTTAAGTTTCGGTTTTGTTTCTGCCTCGGACTGAGACATCTGGCAGAGGAGCCTGGCCTGGGCTGAAGTCGGGGCACGGAACGGCCGTCGGGCCTTTGGCTGGTTTATTCTCCTGTCTGTTGACCCTCCCGACAGTGGTACCCTGGCTGCGGTTCTTTGGTCCCGAGGCCCTGATTTCCTGTGGCCATTCTATCGAGCCTGGTTGATCTCCTGGTGACGCAGTTCTATCATGGCTGGCAGAGGGGACCGAGAGACTCGGAAGACCAAGACGCCCCTGCGTGGGGGCCCGGTCCAGTCCAACGTTATGGACCGCTACACCCATTCTAAAGGGTCCCCCGGAGCTGCCCTGTCCGGATCAAGTAACGCTGATCACACTGTGGATGCGTCAACGGAGCCATCCTTACAGGACGTCATGGCCGCCATTTCTGCCATGAAGGAGACGATAGGCCAGCAATATGAAGCTTTGGCCCACAAAATTGACACCGTGGCCATTGATGTGAACTTGATTCGTGCTGACCTGTCGAAAACCAATGAGAAGGTGAAGTCGTTGGATCTCAAGTCATCCAGTCTCACGGGAGACGTTTCGGAGATACAGACGGAGATCGGTAACCTTCGTAAGGTGAACGACTTCATGACCCGGCGCTTGGAGGATTTTGAGAACAGGGCCCGTCGCTGTAATGTGCGCGTGGTCGGCGTTCCGGAAAATCCAGAACCTCACTCTGTTGATCTCCTTGTTGAGGACTTGATCCAGAGCCACCTCACCCCGTCTGGTTTGACTAAGTTTTTCGCAGTGGAACGTGCCCATCGTTTTCCGGGGGGCAAGGGTAAGCCGGGTGCCCCGCCGAGGCCTATTGTCGCGAAACTCTTCCATTATAGGGATCGGGACGCTATCCTGCAAGCATCACGTGTGAAGGGCCCGGTGGCCTTTGAGAACGCCACGGTGAACTTCTATCCGGACTTTTCTCAACAGGTCCAGAGACAGCGTATGGGCTTCCGTGATGTCAAGAAACGTCTCCGAGACATGGGGCTTTGCTACGCCATGCTTTTCCCGACCAGACTGCGCGTCGAGTACAGCGACCGAACCTTCTTCTTTGATCGGCCTGACTCTGTAAATGACTGGATGGACTCTCTGCCTGACCGACCTCCTGAGACTGAGTCCGCCGCCCACCCGGGTGGTGCTGAGGGTGGCGTGGAGAGCTGAACACTCCGCCTACGCCTGGGCCCTCGGATAGAGTAAACTCTTCAGGGATTTAATGCCTCAGTGCCTCTACTGTTTGTGTGTTCTCCTCATTATTTGTCCTACTCGGGGTGGCGGGTGGGCCAGAGCCTTTCCTCCTCCGGGGTTCTTCTTGTAGAATAGGGGTTCTTGGGCGACAGGCACACTGCATGTTGGGGTGGCTATTTAGCATTTTGCAGGGGTGCAGGGTGGGGGGTGTTTTCTTGATTGTTGGGGGGTGGGTGATTGGGATGTTTGATGTTTCTGTGTTATGTTTTCAAGGCGAATCAATCTTGCTTCTGATATTTTTTATGTCATGCTCATTACGGGGGGGTTTCGGCGTTGCTGTGTGGGATGGGGGGTAGCGGGTTGAGGTTGATTTCGTGGAATGTTAATGGTCTGGGAGATCGCATTAAGCGGAGCGTGGTGTTAAAATGTCTACGCCGTTTATCACCAGATATTGTTTTTTTGCAGGAAACTCATTTGGTGGGCAATTCTTGTCGTGCGATGAATAGGTGGGGATATCGCCTTGCTGCACATTCGGGGTTTACCACTGGTTCTAGGGGGGTGGGTATCCTTGTTCGGGCTTCCCTCCCCCTAGCCGTTGATGATGTGATCCTTGATGATCGGGGGCGTTATGCTGTCCTCGTGGGTCGCTATGAGGGTCGTACCCTCTCCTTGTTTGCTGTTTATGTACCCCCCGGCCTACAGACTTCCACCTTTTCCGATTTGGGCCGTGTGCTGCTGAACCTTCCTGACAGTACTCTTTTTCTTGCAGGCGATTTTAATTCTGTGATTTCCGGTCTACATGATCGCTACCCCCCTAGGGATACTCCTTCGGCCCAACAATGGCTAGGTGGGTTTTTGGACACGTTTGGTTTGGTGGATTGCTGGAGGCTCATGCATCCTACCCAGCTCCAGTACACCTTCCATTCGGGGGCCCATGGGAGTCTGTCTAGACTAGATTATTTCCTGCTGCCCGCGGCGTTGATGCCGGCGGTGCGTGAGATCAGACACCTCCCCCGGGGCATCTCCGATCATTCTCCGCTCTGGCTTTGTTTTGAGTTTGGGGTGGAGGCGGCGGGCCGAGTGGCTCCTATCAATCCCTGGTATATTGCCTCCCCTGAGACCCGACACCTTTTGACTAAGTCTTTAGGTGCCTATTTCTTGGACAACGAGGGGTCGGTTTCCTCGGCTGTGACATTGTGGGAGGCCTTTAAAACGGTGATACGTGGGCAGGCCCTTTCCCTTATTGCTCAATCCAAGAAGGCTAGGAATCGGGAAGTGGTGGACCTTGAGACAGAGATTGCGGAGAGGGAGGCCGACTTAGAGTCTGAGGTCACCTCTGATAAACTCCACGCCCTGGGTCTGAAACAATTTGCTTATAAATCCTTGGTCACAGATGCGGCTAGACTGATGTTTCGGGAACAGCAGGGTCGTCTGTATGATGTGGGGGACAAAGCGGGTAAATTGCTGGCGTGGTTGGATAAGAAAGAGAGAGCGAATCGTGTGGTGCCTGTGATTCAGTCGTCGAATGGTGTCGAAGTGACAGACCCGGTTGGAATAGTGGAATGTTTTGCTGAATATTTTCGTGTGGTTTATACCCCTGTGTCTGGACGGGATGTGGCTGACTCTCGCCTTTTGTTGCGCGATATAGCTTTGCCTAGTGTTTCCGATTTAGACAGTGTCTCGTTGGAGTCCCCTTTAACTACAGATGAAATAGCGACTGCCATTCGTTCGCTCCGCCCGGGCAAAGCTGTGGGCCCAAACGGGTTGCCAATTGAGCTGTACAAGCTATGCCCTGACAGGGTGGCGCCCCATCTTCGTGCCATGTTTCTGGAGTCCCGGGAATGGGGTATTCTCCCGTATGACCAGCGTCTTGCTACGATAGTCGTAATTCCCAAGGATGGGAAACCGCGGGACCTCTGTTCGTCTTATAGGCCCATTTCCCTGTTAAATGTTGAGCCTAAGGTCCTGGCTAAGCTCCTGGCGACCCGCCTACTGACGGTCATTAGCGGCTTGGTTCATCCGGATCAGTCCGGCTTTATCCCGCATCGCAACACGGCTCTTAACCTACGTCGTCTCCACGGTGCTGTTGCGAGGGCGGGGCGTCTGACGGAGCCGGCCATTTTGGCCTCGTTGGATGCATCGATGGCTTTCGACACGGTCGAGTGGCCCTATCTTTGGGCAGCTCTCGAAAAATTTGGTTTTGGACCTGAATTTATTGGATGGGTGAAGTTGTTGTATGTGGAACCCTTAGCGCAAGTGGTGGTGAACGGTAGAGTTTCTGTCCCCTTCAGCCTTGGTAGAGGGACCCGGCAGGGTTGCCCCTTATCTCCATTGCTTTTCGCGCTGGCCCTGGAACCGTTAGCTGCATGGCTTCGATGGGAACCTTCACTCAAAGGGATCCGTTGGTCGCCGGACTTTGAAGACCGTGTCTCTCTTTACGCGGACGACATTCTTCTATATCTTACATCCCCGCGTAAATCCTTGAACGTCTTATTTGATGTTCTTACTTCGTTCGGAGCTAACTCGGGCCTTGTTATTAATTGGGCTAAGTCCTGCGTGTATGTTCTCTCGGGTGTTTTGCCCTCTTTGCCGGCCAGGTTCCCTATCCAGGTGGTCCAGTCTGGCTTCAAGTATTTGGGGATTTTTATTACCCTGGACCCCTCCCTCCGGTTTAAGCGCAATCTCCTCCCCCCGCTTCTTAGATTACGACTGGATGTGGCCCGCTGGCGTAAGCTACCCCTGTCTCCTCTGGGTAGGGCGGCTCTATTTAAAATGATGTCCTTGCCGCGGTTCCTCTACGCCCTTCAGAACTCCTTTGACGACATTCCCGCTGCTTATTTCAGAGAAATCGAAAGTCTGCAAAGACAATTGATTTGGGACGGGCGCCCACGTATAGCCCTCGCGAAACTTACTATCCCTTGGTACGACGGGGGCATGGCGCTCCCCGATATCAAGAGATACTACTGGGCTGCCCAGCTCTCGGCCATTAACCACGCGATGTACTCGCCGGGTCGCGATCCGGCTTTTGAGATGGATAGGCTACAGTTGCCGGGAGGGGACTTTAATAGAGCGCTATATTCTAGATCGGCCGGAAGTCATCTTGCGGGCCCGTCCAGGGCTGCGGTCAAAGTGTGGCGTGCTGCGAATGTGAGTTTGGGGTGGGAGAATCGACTGACGCTGGTGACTCCGCTTTATGCTTCTGAACGTTTGGGATGTCTCTGGTCTACTAAGGGTTTTGAACGCTGGGATATGATTGGGATTTGTAAGGTGGGTGACGTTTGTGTAAATGGTCGCGTGAAGTCATTCCAGGCCCTTAAGGCGGAATACGACTTGAGTGATAGAGAGTTTTTCCGGTATCTGCAAGTTCGACATGCCTTGGCCTCGGTTCTGACTCCTGATGTGACCCTACCCGAGTCTTCCCCCCTTGAAGATCGTATATTGGACGGCCACCTGCCCGACAGCACTATCTCGCTCATCTATAAGAAACTGATCCATAACCGTGCGGATTTGTTGGTCCGACTCCGGGAGTTGTGGGTCGGTGATGGATTGGAACTGGATGACGAGGACTGGCAGTCGGCACTCTCCTCCCCAAAGGAGGTCGCCATTCCCGCCCGTCTTCGTTTGGTGCAACTTAAGATCCTCCACCGGGTGTATGTGACTGGTCCGCGCCTGGTCGTCATGGGTTTTTCCCCGGATGGCTTATGTAAGCGTGGCTGTGGGATGAGCGCTACCTTTCTGCACATGATTTGGGAGTGTCCTGTGGTGGCGGCCTATTGGGTGGATGTGCTTGCGATAATGACTGTAGTGACGGGTGTTGCCCTGCGGCCTGAGGCCCGACGATGCCTGTTGAATGTGTGGGAACCCTCCGATTACTCTGTGGCCCAGACTAGATGGGCGACCCTGGGTTACATGGTCGCGAAGCGCGACATTGCGCAACTCTGGGGCGTAGCTCGACCTCCTGAAGTATCGGTGTGGGAGGACAACATGGACTGGTCCATGTTCCGAGAGAAGACCGTCTATGTGGCTAGGGGCAGACCCGGGGCGTGGACGAAAATCTGGGGTCAATGGAATGCATACCGTGGAGATATTTGTACCCCTCCCTTGGTTGCCACCTCCGATATTACCCTGTCTCCTTAGGCCGACGTTCCCGAAATTTTTCACTCTGTTCTAAGATTTTCCTGTCCTCCCTGCTCCCCCCCCCCTCACGGCCTTACCGAATCTCATTGATTTCTGTCTGTTCTCCTGTTTAGTGACCTCCCCCGCTGCTATTTGGGCTGACTTGATTACTGTACTCGCCTTGTTTTTGTGTTTGTTATTTTTCTGTTTTATATAGAAAATTGTTGTATCCTGTCCTATGTCTGGAGCGATTTTATTCTATGATTTGGCCTGGCCTCGGAAATGATTGTTTATTTCATGTGTCGTGCTATGTGACTTAGCGGCCAGCCCGTGTGGTTGTGGGCCCATCTTTGTATTTTTATATGATTGCTCAATAAAAAAAATTTGAATAAAAAAACAAACAAATTATTGTTGAGGGAAGCATGTACTTTCATGAGGGGCCAAGTTGTATTTCTTTGAAATTTCATCCAGTAGGCCCAGAGTTACCCATGGGTCCAACCATGTTTCTGTGGTGTCTGCTGAATTTCGAATTTTTAAACATCATGGATGGCATTGGATTCAATTGCAAACTGTGTTTTTGGGAGTGGAAATTCTGTTTTTGGGGGTGTGTTAATTAAATATTGGCTTTTCAGCCAATAGGTAACCCTAGGAGTTCATATAGTTAGTGTAGGCCTGCTTGAGTTCATTGTATGTACTTTCTGTGGGTGGCCTGGCCATGTGGTGGCGGCCATTTTGTGGGACCAACCACTGTGCTTTTGCCATAGGCCTCCAAGCTTGTGGCCTACTCTGCCAGTAGGCCCAGAGGTACTACTCGAGTCACCATGGGTGCATGAAAGTTAAACAACTGTTTTTGTGGTGTTTGTTTAATTTGTAACATCATGTATGGCATGGATGGTTTTGGATTGATTTGCAAGGTGTGGTTTTTGGGGTGGAATTACAGGTTTTGGGTGTGTGTTAAATAATATGGCTTTTTTTGCCAGTAGGTAACCCTAGGAATTCAGCTCGCGTAGTTTTGGTAAGTTTGCACAGTGCGACAACGCGACCTTACAGTTTTTGTCTTCTTCGCACGCTCAATCTGTGTGGTGGGGCACGCGATAACAACATTTTGTACAGTTTGCGCTGCCGAACACGCTGAATTTGCAATCTCGCGAGCAATATGTCTTTTGGAGCATGGAGTCATTTTTCTGTTCTTTTTTTTTTTTAAAAGAGGAAGGAAGTTCCCCAGAGACCTCAATTTCCTGTTCCTGTCCTTTGTATGTTCTTTGTTGTTTGAGGTTGGGGTGACCATGTGGGTGGTGGCCATTTTGTGAAGCCAAGCATTGTGCTTTTGCCATAGGCATGCATTGTCTGTCTTCTCTTTCTTTTCATGTTGTTGTGGGTGGCCATGCCATGTGGTGGTGGTTATTTTGTGTGACCTTCCACTGTGCTTTTGCCATAGGCCGCCAAACTTGTGGCCTATTCTGTCAGTAGGCCTAGAGTCCCAGAGGTAGTCATCGGGGATGCTTGATGTAGCTGTTTCTATGTTGTCTGTTGAATTTAAACATCATTTAGGGCATGGATGGCATTGGATTGAATTCCCAAATGTGGTGTTTGTGGTGTAGTAAACTTTTTGGATATGTGTTAATAAATTCCTTTGTTGTGTGTGTTGTTGTTGTGTAACTTTCCAACCTTTTTAGCCATGCAGATTTTCTTTTTTGCATTAAGCTGTGATGTGTAACAGGGGTCCTCCTTTGTCCGGCCATATAGGGATATAGGTCTGCTTGAGTTCATTGTTTTCTGGGCTTTACCCATGTGCCTGTGATGAGTGATGATATGGCTGGGGGCCATGGTGGTAGTAGTAGTAGTGTGCTGTTTTGTTTTAGCCACATAGGCCTGTGTGTCTTTCCATTGCTCCTGCTGGCTTACTGTTTCCATCCCCATTGCTATCTGCTGCAGGTCACTGATGCTGCATCCATCCGACATGATGCACAAATTAAGGATAAACAAGTTCCACTTCCACTACATTTGTATTTTAGATCTTTGCTATTCTTAGTCTTACTGAGTGTACTAACACCACTAGTAATTAAAATTAAAGCACAACAAATTCCACATTTGACTGATGTTCTTCTGCCTTCTTTGTGTGTAGGTGCACAAAAGACTGAGCAGGAATTGTCTGTCATCATTCATCACCCGTTGTACTGTCAGACGGAAATCCTTCTGTTGTACGTGACGTGTGGTGTGACCTGACCAGACATCTCTGCAACTTGTGCAACTGAGTGCTGCTGACATCTGAAGAAGATGTGCCCAAAGAAAGCAGGTACCAGGTCCTCCAAGACCAAGAAAGTTGCTGAGAAGAAGAAGGAACAGAAGAAATAAGTGACACTTAAGTCTGGTGTTGACCCCAACACCTTTTTTGGGAAACCAAAAAGTACGCCTGCACCAGCGGTGTCCGGGGGGCAAGCTGGGGGCAGCACCTCCGCATCAGTGGGCCCAACCCAGACCCAAGCAGATGAGTGTGGAAGAGGTGGCCAACCTAATGGTGGAAAGCAGTGATGCTGAGCCTGACCTAAACTTATCGCTATCTCAAAGTAGTACACAATCAACGCATGAGGGAACACAGCAGATAAGTAATGAACAACAAGAACCACAACCACCACCTGCAATAGTAGTTGTTGTTCCTCCCGAAGTAAGGGCAGTTCGGGAAATTGAGCCTCATGCAGAGCAAGTAGAAGAGGAAGCCACTCATGCAGGAGATCTATTGTATTTCAAATCCCCACCAAGGAAAAGGAGGGTTAGTCTATCGAGTTCTTTGCCAAGCATCCCTTCAGATAATCTAGATCTCCCTTGGGAGCCACAACAACCTGAGCATGAGAGGGAGACACATCCCAAGACCAGGCTAGGGAAAAGGAAGGTTCCATAAAGCCTTACACTTATGGAGGTCGATGTAAAACAGCAGAATTATGATGATGATGAGTCTGACCCAGTCATCACAAGCATCACTCCGGGCCGAGGACATGGAGACCAACATTTTTACCCTATCCAGAATGGCTGCAACTAGTAGGGATGTAACACGCATACCTCCAACACAGGCAACACTAACATGACCTCCAGCTTCCACATTTACATTAGCAAAGGGCCGGCAGCGTCCTACATCCAGCAAAAGCACCACCTCAGCAGAAGTAGGTAGTGGTACTACTGCTCAGCCATATAGTTAAATTCAACATACACCCTCCAGTTCATTCGACATTGGAAGTGGCACCTCTAGCATTAGACAAAAGTTAAGCTCTCCAGTGTGGGACTTCTTTACGGTTAGCGTAAAGGAGGAGAACATTGCAATATGCTCCATTTGTCATTCCTCTGTTAGTCATGGTAAGCTTGTTACAAACTATGGCACCGGGGGCCAAATTACCCATTTGAAAAAACACCACGCAATCAAGTGGGAGGACCACCTTTGTAGCATAAAAACTGGAACCATTGATGTTGGTGGGGATAAACTAGTACAATGTCCACTCACGGTTGAACAGGAAGAAGAAGAAGAGGGAGACATTCTATCTGGTAGTTTTACACAAAATAGTCCTGTCCCCAGCACTGCTGTGGTAGAGCCCACATCCTCCGCATCAGCAACATCTCAGTGGCACAAGAGTAAGAGTCAGCCGGAGACACCAAGGAGTACTGCGATGCAAAGTGCTGCGTCGAGCCGAACAGAAAGAAATACCACGCAGCGTACCATTCTTAGCATATTTACTAGGCAGGAGGGAAAGTACGAACGCAACCACCCAATAGCACGTTTGTACAATGCTAAGCTGGCTGAAATGTTAGCACTGGACCTTCTCCCTTTTTCTTTTGTTGAAGGGGTGGGTTTTCTGGAATTTGTGACAACCATCTGCCCGAAATGGAAGGTTCCCAGATGCTACTATTTTGCCAGAGTTGCTGTTCCAGCACTACATCACGACATGCTGGAATTGCTTGGAAAAGCCTTACGTCAGAGTGGTGTTCATAGTATCCACCTGACAACAGACATGTGGACCAGTTGCCAAGCCAATGATTACATGTGAATCACTGCACACTGTCTTCATGGAGCAAAGCCCATTGGTGTATTCGTTTGGGAAAAGAAGCCAATGGCCAGTGCTCAGCAGGCTGGCGATGAAGTATCTGGCTTGCCCTGTTGCAAGTTTCTCTTCTGAGCATGTTTTCAGTGCTGCTGGTGCCATTGTAACTGTGAAAAGGACCAGACTCTCGCCCAAAAGCGTTGAGAGATTAACCATGATCAAAATTAATCAGCACTTCATACCACCGGACTACAAAATACGTGAATCACAGCAGGAAGAGGAGAGCGAGTCCGAAGACATAAGTAGTGGGTTACATGACCTACTTCTGTCCGAACCACCAGAGTTTGAGGCCGAGCTCCTCTCCCCTGACCGTCTCTTATTTTTGTTTACCTATTGGAGCTGCACGTCTGTGCATTTAACTGCCCACTCCACTCCTCAGAGTCCTGCTCCATCTTCCTGATTCGCCCTAAATACATTTCCATCTTGCCAGACATTGGATGGAGATGGACAATAGTACAATAATGTAGCCTCCAACAGTCCCTCCATAACTAGTTAAACGTACATGACTATAGCCATCTTCTGTTTTGTTTCTAAACTCTAAACTCATCACTGTCTTAAGGCTACCACCTCTGTCTGCAGGCATACACAACTCTTCACTGTCAGAACTTGAGCAGGCATCCAACACTAAAGTAAACTCGTCATCACTTTGAGAAGGCTCGGCATCTCTGATCTGACAGCCAAAGAGAAGAGCAAGACAGGTATATGATTAACGAATGATGCCATGCATGCATTGGATGTTTGCTGACTCTGAGCAAATGTGCATGAAGTCGAACTATACTAGTAGTTAAAATAATAACAAACTAAAAGTGACTCAAGTGATAGTCAATGTTTCCATGTTGTTTAATAATAACCAATTGTACTCCTACTACTGCAGGTGCAGTCTGGACTTACTTAATCGGAGTCACTCACTACAGACTGAGTTGGTGTTGGTCTGTTGGTCTGTTGGACAAGACGTACACGTACCACATCATGATGATGATGATGACCATACTATCTTTGCATGCAGTCAGTCAGTTGGATCTGAGATGATTGATGGAATAACAGTGTTTCAGGGAGTGGCATAAAAGGTAAACACAACCAATCAACAAGTACCACAGCTGACCTGGGCTACATGTCTGTGCAGTGGTGGAGTTGAATAGTGGTACGATGACTGACAGTGGCGCATTTATTTAGTCACTTGATTTGGAAAATGCTAGGTTGCTGTATATGTATAGATCAAAGGGAGAGAGAGGACTAGATAAGCTAGGCCCGATCCCCTGTTTTATATGTACATATATCAATAAGGACTAGCTAGTTAAGTAAAAATAGAGAGAGAGACTCTGTTAGGTACATCGTGGAGCAACATAGAGTGGGGAAAAGGCATTGCTTTCCTCATAAAGCCCTCACCCACCGACCTAGTCGGTGGCATGCTTCATCATCGGGCCCACCACAGTGGCACCGAATGTGCCCCGGGTGTGCTTCAACGCCAGGAGACTGCGGAGCTGGTATGTTGCTGAGTGTGCAGTGAAAAGGGGTGAGAAGGTGTAGATTAAAAGCTATGCAGGAGGTCCCAGCACCCGAGGGTTTGTTTATCTTTAATGAACTGGGCCTCTGCTAGCAGATAAAAAGGCAAGGAGACGTAATGGAGTGCTGATTATGACCTCCAGCGTCTTGTGCGGTCTACATGTTTCAGCCAGTGCCTTGTTGAATTTAAGCTGGCTTTCCTCAGGACCATTTACTATGTGAAGGGTGCAAAGTAAACTTAATTTAAGTGAAAGTGGTGTTTTGGCTATGTGTGGCGCTCGCTAAGGCGCTGTAACTGTTAGAGGGGATTCCCTCAAGCTTGATCTGTTATTCCTTGTAAAAAGCTTCATGGGTCGCTTGGCAGAGAAAGAGACCGAAAATATCGGTCTGGTTCCTCCTTGGACCTATTCGTCCTTCCGCGGCGCCCGTTATCATAACCTTTTTATCTGCTAGCAGAGGCCCAGTTCATTAAAGATAAACAAACCCTCGGGTGCTGGGACCTCCTGCATAGCTTTTAATCTACACCTTCTCACCCCTTTTCACCGCACACTCAGCAACATACCAGCTCCGCAGTCTCCTGGCGTTGAAGCACACCCGGGGCACATTCGGTGCCACTGTGGTGGGCCCGATGATGAAGCATGCCACCGACTAGGTCGGTGGGTGAGGGCTTTATGAGGAAAGCAATGCCTTTTCCCCACTCTATGTTGCTCCACGACGTACCTAACAGAGTCTCTCTCTCTATTTTTACTTAACTAGCTAGTCCTTATTGATATATGTAGGTTGCTGTATATGCCTTTTGTCTGGCTCTGTCAAAAATTAAGGTAAATGGAGTTTGGGTCACGGCCTGGTGCCGTGGCCCTGTTCTGTACTGGTTCCTGTCCTGTTGTTCTTGTAGATTAATGATGTGTAAATAGTAGAGTAGACACAATGTATCCAAGCCGCCTCAGTCTGAAAGTATTCTCGCTCAAGAGTCTTGTCTTTTTGCACTACACCGTAATTGATGCTTTTTAAAATTAATTTATTTTTCAATACCCCTTTTGTTTTTCCATCAACACTTACAGGCCGGCCTTTTACCCAGTGCTATTATATTTGGGGCAACAACTCATACTTACCTTACCAATCTTCATCAGCCAGCCAGTGGCACCCAAGAATGATGTGCAGAGTGTCCATGGAAGGGAGGACCAAGATGAATGACGAGATACAACTACACATTTGGGCCTGGATAATACAGCAACTTTAGTATCGTATTCATCTTTTTAATAATTTGATAACTTTTTTCTCTTCATTCATTTCGTGTGACTTTGTTTGCTAATTGCTCCCTACAACTATTTTTAATTTTCTTTGCTAGCTTTCAGCCCGGTACAGCAGGTAATTAGTGTTTCTCTGAGGGCATACAACCAAGGCAAATTTCATATAATACTACTTCCCTGTACTATCTAATTGTGTAGTAGTAGTTAAGTACTACTCATTAACCATCAAGTTATCTTCATCATGCATGCATTTCCTTTTTCTCCCTTTATAGATTTATTGGATAGTGGATCATCGTCGTCTTCAAATATTGTTTTGCTTTTTTTGTCTCCATGCGTACTGTTTTTCTTTGTCAAACCTTTCCCCAAACCCCCCTTCCCATCCATTCATCAAACCCTAACCCTCTTCCCCCGGTCTGTGTGATTTTATATTTAGGTGTGATGTGACTACATTAAATCTACACCAACAATCGATCACACGCTTGTTGGGGCAGATGTGAGGAAAGCAACACTAATTAAATGTCAACGAGGGAGGGCGAGGATCTTCTTCTCCTTGCCCACCCATGCTCAGTCCATGTACAAGCCAATTCATTTTCCAAAGGGACCCACCGAATACATCATAATTAATTGCCGACATTGATTGGATTTACAGCATTAAAGTTGACGAATTAAGAGTGTGTTAAGTCACTCCTTCAACACAACTACAGTTTAACTTCTTAGCTTCTTGTACTAGGCTGTCCCCGCCACCATTGTTTTCTTTTAGTTTAGCAGTTGCAATATTGTTTGTTTGGCAGTCTTCTTATGTACTGTACTTTTCTACTACACCCGCAGTCTCTCTCAGACAAGTGACTGTTTTTTTTTGTTTGTAAATGCTAGTGCCAGTGTCTACTACTACCACCACAACCATGGCATCTTCTCCATTCTCTTGGGAAACCATGCAGCCATTGCTGTGCCGAACTTAATTCTCATCAATCACAGGTAAGATAAGTTTGCTCGGAGCTATAATGGACTAGGAGGAGCGACTGGTAGTACTAGTAGGCGCTCTGCTGACCTGACGCGCGCTGTATTTACAATTTGGCGGCGTCCTTTTTTAAAAAAAAACTTCTTGATATTTGCTTTACTGTTTATTTACATTTTTCCTTGTTTTTAACTGTTAGCGCCACTTACTTGCACTATAATTGTGTTTGGCACCGCGCTTCGCGGGTCCCGGTTCCTGTGGGCTGGTTGTGGGAGCACAGCGCTTCTGTGGCGGCCATATTGGGTGAGGGGCGCGGGCTGCACGTTCTAGTGGCTCAGGCAACGGCCTACTCATAAGGGAGGTAACCAGGGGGCTCGCCCTTGCTATTCTTGGCTCCGCTGACCTACGAGCGGGTCGCGAGACCTACCTGAGCGCTTCATGGCGCTCTGCTGACCTGACGTGCGCTGTATTTACAATTTGGCGGCGTCCTTTTTAAAAAAAACCTTCTTGATATTTGCTTTACTGTTTATTTACATTTTCCTTGTTTTTAACTGTTAGCGCCACTTACTTGCACTATAATTGTGTTTGGCACCGCGCTTCGCGGGTCCCGGTTCCTGTGGGCTGGTTGTGGGAGCACAGCGCTTCTGTGGCGGCCATATTGGGTGAGGGGCGCGGGCTGCACGTTCTAGTGGCTCAGGCGACGGCCTACTCATAAGGGAGTCATGCCTACGCGCAGCGTTCACGCGCAGCGGATACGCCGGATCACCGCCGGAGTCACGCCAGAGTCCAGCCCGTCTGCGCCCGTCAGCGTCCCGGAGGCGAGCGGGGCGGCGGGCTGGGCTCAGCCACTGGGCGTTTTAGCTCCTGGGCCCCTCCAGCTCCGATATTCTTTATGCGAGCTACGTTTTCTACGCCCTTTACAACCCTCTTCGGGTGATTGTTGTTCTGTCTTCCCCGGTCGCTATAGGGGTAAGTGTTGCTGCCCTGGATGCGGATGGCGCCCTAGCTGTGCTGTGTTTTTGCCTCCCAACAAGAAGATCGACCACGCTGGGCATCCCTGCATGTTGCTCAATACTAGATCTGTGGCCAGACATGCGCAGGATATTTACGATCTCCTAGACATGGAAAAGCCCCTCTGCCTTATGTTAACTGAAACATGGCTGGGGGAATTTTCTAATCCCGATGTCGCTTCCGCCATTCCTCCGGACTATAATGTCTTTAGGAAGGACAGACTCAAGGGCAGGGGCGGGGGAGTGGCTTTGGTGGTGAAGAAATGTGTGGCTTGTTCCATTCTGCCTGTAGATGATATCTGCGGCTCTGAGTCCCTTGCTTTCTCCATCACCTTGGCTCCCCCACCAATCCTTCAAAGGTCTATTAGTTTATAGACCACCCGGTCCACCTGGAACTTTCTTTGAAGAGTTTGAGTCTGTCCTATCAGGGTTGGTTCTGAAAACGGAACAGTGTATTGTCGCTGGAGATTTCAACTTCCGCATGGATGACCCATTAGACCCGCACACTACTAAACTTCTAGAGGCCACTGCCCCTTTGGGCCTGATCCCGTATCTTTGGGGTCCAACTCATGACAAGGGACATACCCTTGATCAGGTCTTTTCGACATCTCCTTTGGAGGTTAAGGAGATTATTCCGGTGCTCTGGTCAGACCATAGGCTAGCCAAATTTTTGGTTAAAGGCACAGCGAGACCTGCCACTTCCGTATCCCAGCATCAGCACCGTGCCCTTCGGGCCTACCATTGTGTGACCCCGGCGATGCTTGCTCAGGCTGCACTGGATCATCCATGCCCCTTTTCAGGAGACCTGGAGAAGGATCTTGAGTCTCTGCAGGTCTGGCTGTTGGACAGGTTAAATGACCTTGCCCCAGTGATGGCCCCCCGCTCAACACCGAAACGGGTTTCGGCCCCTTGGTTCACTGCGGCATTGTCATCCGCCCGACAGTCTTGTAAGGTGGCGGAAAGAGCCTGGCGCTCTCAATATGATTCTAAGGCTAGACTGCTTTATAAGACAGCGGTTAAGGCATATCAGCGGGACATCCGCCTTGGAAAAAAGGTTTATCTTGCTGGGAGAATAGAGGCTGCCTCCAACTCCTGTAAGGAAATCTTTTCCATAGTTAGAGAATTCACAGCCCCCCGTTCCAATACCTCCCGAGGTATGCCCCCCAAGTCCTGGGCTGCGGATCTTGCTAACTTCTTTACTAGCAAGATCAAGCTTATCCAGGACTCTTTTCAGCTGGCAGCACCTGTAGGGTCAATTAATATCGAGGATGGCTCGTGTCTCGCGGTCTTATCAGGCCCGATGTTGGCAGTCTTCCCCCCCATTTCAGCCTCTGCTTCCTTAGTGCTTATGGGCAATCTTAAATCTGGGTCGCCTTTGGACCCTTGCCCAGCTAAGTTTATGTCAAAAATGGCAGAAGTTTTAAATCCGTTGGCCAATCCACTTTTGAACCTCTCGTTGAGCCAGGGTTTGGTTCCGCAAGCATGGAAGCATGCAATGGTCATCCCTCTGCTGAAGAAGCCTGGCCTCGATCCTGAGGCATTGGTCAATTACAGACCGATTTCTCTCTTGCCAGCTCTTATGAAAATTCTGGAGAAGCACATACATACGGTCCTCTCAAATTTCCTGGAAATGCATGAGATTTTGCACGCCTCCCAATCCGGCTTCCGCCCAAACCTCAGCACAGAGACTGCGCTCCTGGAGGTGTCGGAAGACATCAAAGGGGTCCTGGACTCTGGGGGTAAGGCTATGCTGGTCGTGTTGGACTTGTCGGCGGCCTTCGACACCGTTCCCCATGAGGGCCTTCTCGCTAGACTCTATGAGATTGGCTTCAGGGGGACGGTGCTCAGCTGGTTTTCATCATTTCTAGCTGACCGCCGACAAACGGTCTGGGCCTCCCCGGACTCCGCCGTGATGCCGCCACTGGGTGTCGGGGTCCCGCAGGGCTCTATATTGAGCCCGACCCTCTTTAACATCTTTATGACCCCTTTGGCGGCATTGGCGGAGTCTTTTGGGGCCCGGATCGTATCCTATGCCGACGACACACAGCTCCTCTTCTCTTGTAAGAGTGGAGGAGATTTTAATGGAGAGAGTATCCGGGATTGCCTTGAGGCTGTCTTCAGTTGGTTTCATCTGAGCGGCCTCAAGTGCAACTCTGAGAAACAAACTTGGTGGCCCATCAACATGTTTCCACCATCCTGTCCATCTTTAGTTGCTAAGAACCTGGGGGTCAAGATGGACAAGGGCCTGACGATGAGATCCCAGGTCCTTGGGGTGACGGGTACCTGCTTTGGCCTCCTTAAGGTGCTGAGGAAGTTTCTACCCCTTTTATCGGAAGAACACCGGAAATTGACCGTGCAGGCTCTGATCGGGTCCAGGCTGGATTATGCTAATGTCCTTTACCTGGGCCTGCCAGAGTACCTGCTGCAGCGGCTACAGGTTGTGCAGAACGCTGCGGCTAGAGCCATTTACGGCTTAAATAGGCGAGCCAGTGCTGCGGGTCTCTTGCAGACCCTACACTGGCTGCCTATCCGCAAGCGGATCACCTTTAAGACACTGACTCTGGCCTATAATGCTCTCCATGCTGGGGGAGCGAAGTACCTCCAAAGGAGACTTGCCTTTTATCATCCGGCCCGCGCTCTCAGATCGGAGTCACTGTTTCTTGCGGTGGTGCCACGTGTAAAAAGAGCTCGCATTGGAGGTCGCTCCTTTGGACTGCTGGCACCACAGCTGTGGAATTCTCTGCCGCTGACTCTTCGGGGTGCCTCCAGCTTACTTGCTTTCAGGAAGGGTTTAAAGACCTGGTTGTTTAATCTTTAGGCTTTTTTTCCTCTTCTTCTATTGGGTTCCCCTTTTTTTGTTTTTACTGCTGTGTTGTGTTATCTCATCGTAAGTCTCATTGCTAAAGCGCCGGGACACTCTTTTTGAGTAGCCGCGCGCTATATAAAAACAAATATAACATAACATAGTAGGAAAAATATAACTCAGTGAGGTGTACAGCATCTATCTGTTTGCATGTTACACAATTGGAAGGTCATTTAAATCAAACACTGGCAGCTGCCCTGCATCTGCAAGTAAACCTTGTGACGTACATAAATTTGTGAAACAGTAACCCCCACAAAACATTAACATCGTATGTGTAAGTATAAATAAATTACATTTATTTCATAACAAAAAATAAACTACCCCACACCTCACCCACCCCTGCCCCTAACCCCAACCAATGATCAAGTCCAACCAATGTCCAAAAAATAAGAAACCCCAACACCCAATTTCCACCCACCAACAAAAGTTCTAAAAAAGGGGCAAATTAACAGGGTCCATTTACAATCGGCGGGCTTTAAGGTGTTTGTCTACGAGAATATTTACGCGCTCCTCTAATTGGTCCTCCAGCTGTGCCATCCGGAGGAGAAGTTGCTTGCGAAATGCACGGCACTTACATTTGCATCCATGTGGGGGGGAGTAGATGTTGAAAAATGGCGGCGGTGGGCTGCTGCCTGACCGCGGCTCCGTACTCCGGCAGGATGGACCTGGCTGGGGCCCGGGGCATTGGAAGAGGCATCAGCTGCTGCCGCCGCCTCCTCCTCTGCCTGATCCACCAGCCGGCGGTATTCCTCATAGATGGCCTGCAGTTTCCGTTGCCGGGCCCTGGCTGCCAACTCCTTCCGTGTTGGTTTTTGGGAAGGAGGATCTATAAAGAAAGAAACAGAATTGTAACCAAAACTCTTAGCAAAATAGTAATACAAAATTAATTCAACACATAGCGGCACAGTAGCACTAGTAAGCGCAGTACATAACATTTGGGGTAAGTATCTATCCTCCTGCTTCCCTGGCCTCTAACATTTGTTGGAGTTTTTTCCGGCATTATACTTGCCCTAGTAGTATGGATGGACTCCAGTTCACAGAAGAACACCTGTCTTTTTCTTATCTGTAGTTTAGATAAATTACATAACCTTGTTGTAGGCTGTAGCCGGCAAGCCAGCTCAGTCAGCTAAGCTTGCGTCCAAGACCAACATACGAGTCAATACGCAGACGCCTGTTACTTGTATTTACTAAGCTGCAGGTGGGGAAGCTTGTATATTTTTCGATTACGGGTGGCACTGGCCATACTCTTTCTGTTACATGAAGGGCAATTGCTCAATTTCACTGTGCCCTGGCGACTACAAAAAGGCAGATTAATAATAATATAATATACCTCTGATCCAATGATCATTACTTATATAGAACGACATATCAGTCCAGTAGCGGTCAGAGGTGGGAGTGCTGGTGGGCAGTGACTTGGGAAGGGGAAGGGTGGAGGGAGCAAACTATGGATTGCAGACAATTACTGGTAAGTAAACATATAAATAAATAAAACACATTTTGTGGTGCGTACTGCACTCAGAATCCATAGTTTACCACCCCCCACCCTGCCCCTCCCACTCTCCGCACCACCACCCGCCAGAATTCCCACCACCGACCGCTAATGCATAAGGTACTTTGTTTATTGATTGTGTAACCAAGAGATAGACAACCCTCATAGGTAGGAAGTGGTCCTTGGAGTCAGAGGAAGGCGCTTGATAATATATATAATACAGGATGTGCTTGTAAACTACTGAGTCATCAACTGTATTCTGAAATGAAATCCTACTTTTATATAATATATGATGACCCTCTGCTTTGCTACTCTGGCGCAGTTTCTTTTACATTCTCTTCAAAGTAAGACTGCGTCTGCATCCAGTGACAGTCTCCACCTATGATGAATACATCCAGGGGCATCCATCCATTAAAAGTAAATGTCTATCATTCTTTTGTTATGTGTATCGCTTAACAAACCTTAGCTGGTTTCACTTTCACCAACAACCACCCATGCGTCCACTCCTTCCTCCCTTGCCTTGGCTTTGGGTTTGATACAAACACTGCTGATGATTCTTGCTATCCACTATCCACCCATATTGCGTCGCACACCCAGGCAGGCATCTTCTTTCACCTTCCACCCATCCTTCAACAACCCATGCATCTGATTCTTATCAGCCACCTGCATGCTGCTTCCAAAGAATCCTTCTCTGCTTGTCGTATTACATCTCTGTCGTCCTTCCTCATTCCACCCTACTTCTTTCCCTTTTTGTTCAACACATCCATTAAGGTCATCTGATCTGACTTTTAGTCTTCTCCATAACTTTAACAGCTGAGTTGGAGTCTGATAGAAGAGGCCTTTGTTTAAACAACTCACATTGGTAATGCTATTGCTAATGCATTGGTAATGCTATGTAAAGGGTGTCTTCTTCAACCGTTGTATCTTGTTCAGTACAACTTCAAGTTCATACTTACTTAATAAGTCTCAGAGTACAGTGAGTGAAGTGTTCCCCTTCCAGCTAGTAATGGCAATAAGTAATGAATATAACTTACCACCCCCCACTGCTGCTGTTTCCTCCCCCACTGGTGCTCCTGCAGGTGCCGCATCTTCTGCCCTCTCCTAAATGGCAGCATTGGCATCGCCGCTGTCCTCGCCGGCACTTGTGGTTGGTACTGGTAGTGCACCTATAAAAAAAAGGACACCTTTTTAAATGCCTGTACACCTACCCCTATTTTTCTCGTTTTCACCAGGAAGGAAGATTGAAAAAACAGTTAAAGTACAAAATTAATCATCACTAGTCCATATTGCGCACTACAGTAGAGTCAGAAGACAGACATTAGTAGTATTATTATATGGTCCCTAGGGTCATCTCATCTCTACTCCAACTCTGGTCTTAGGAAAGTTAGCCTGAGCCATGTAACCATTTTAGATTCATGTCTACTCTTTTGCGCGTGTTACCTCGCAGCTTGTTGTGCAGTAAGACGCCTTGAAGGCCACATGAGTGTTGCATACAAGTGAAGAGGTTGAAAAACAAGCCACTTTTTTTATGGAGTTTAGTTAGTCCCTATTGCTTAGCCATAATGTTACACTTTTTGGCATGACTGCAAAAAGCTTGCATAATTGTGTTATACTGTCTAACGTGCCCCATTTTTCTCATAATAGGCAGAAGATTCCCTTCTACGAACCAGAGATTTGAAGAGCATACGAAAGATGCATAAAACCAGTGTACGTTCAACGGTGAGGGGTCTCCCAGAATTCATACAGATCTCTATCATGCACTAGTTGTACAAATGCTTAGTTTAAACTTCTTTATTTTGCATGTTGGAGCTGGATGTAATTTCATGGAACAACTTACAAAGCTTGTTATTATTTGAAATAAATAAACCTTTTGAACTTACACATGGACTCTGTGGTATATTTGGTGTGGTGTTGTGGACTTACTCGAGTGAGTGAGTTAAAGGGTGTTATCATGGTCTGGGTCCCGTAATAAAATTATTGGGTATCTTCATGTGGGGGTTTGCGAGTGGACATAATGACTAATGAGACACTATAGCTAGTCGGTCAGGGAATTGTGAGTTCAGAGTTCTGAATGAGGTGTAAGTAAGGTCCACCCTCCCATCACCAACATCCTATTTTCTTGTGCATAGTTCTGTATGTGGCTGTGCAGAATACCCACAACAGTAGTAGTATGTACTACTATCCTAACAAAAAATACTAGGCAAACATCTAGTTGTGCATTTTGTTTGTGGGAATTGTCAAAGCCTAGAGATTAAAGAGAACAACGCAAAGGACAGGAGTGGACTCAGTGGCTACAGCTATTGTTCTATCACAGCTGTATTCAAAAGAAAACCTTAACTAAAGAGTGGCCAACAGGGCAAGCTTAGCTACAGACAGTCTAATAGTAGTAGTACAGAGAGTCATAGCAGAGGCAGTTTGAAGGAACTGAAAGGCAGGGATAACCAAAGTTTGGAAAACAGATAACGAAGATCAAAGAAGCTTTTGTTAAAAATTGAATTAGGAAGTGTAATTAATAGTTTGGAAAAAATAAAGTGTGTAAAAAGGTAGGGAAATATAATTGTTAATAATATAAGCACTGTAGGACTTACTGGGGCCTGCAGCAGGATCCTCGGTAGAGGAGCGCTCCTCTGATGGTTGTCGGACCCCGTCTTCTTGCCCCTGGGTGCTGATCATGTATAATGTAAAAATTATGAAATGTGTGGGGAAAGCTGTGATAATGAATAGCTTTTAGACCTTTATAAAATGGCTGCCTTGATCATTGAATGTTTACCACACGTCTGGGGTGTTAGTCATTTGTCTATGGGAGATATGGGATCAATACAATCACAAGGTATCGCAGAGTTGAAACGTGATCAAGCCAAAAGTTGAAACACGTTGTTTCCTGCCAATAAAACACTTTGCACGAGCAACTTGAGGTGTCCGAGTACCTCTGTTGAAAAACTGTGCCGTTTTGGATATGTATATATATATATATCTCACCTACTGGCGGACACCAGTAGATATTAAAGTTAAAACCTAGTTTCCATAACAAAAGCATTCTTTGTTTTGCTAATAACTTTGGTGTTGTATGATGAATGTTCATAAAACTTTCAACACTAGATTGCCACTCCCTTCTGTTACCGTTTGGAAAGTTTTGGGGTGATTCATCAAGAAGGGGCTGAGAAAAGGGGGTCCCAAAACATGTTTTCCAAATACAAATTCCCCTAGGGGTTTTGAACATGACCACAGCGTGAACTGCTGAACGGAATTACACCAAATTTGGCAGAAAGCCAGATTTTAGTCCAGAAAAAGTGCTTTTTTGAAACTTAGTGTAAATCAGTTCAGTGGTTTTAAGTAATTTAAAATATGTATCTCTATGGATAAGGAGGGTCTTCGTATACGCCAGATCTAATAGTGAGATATGATTGGCTGCCATCACTTCATCCAGGAAGCGGTGGCAGCCAGTTTGAAAATGGTACTATGCACGAGTCCAAAGAAAAAAAAAGACACAAGCGACATGGTAGGAATTCCCTGAACCCCTAGGCTTGGTGTTCGGGTCCCTCAAGGACCCCGCATTGGGCCAAAACCTTGTTTTTTTATTTTTTTATTAAGCAGCAGATTCACAGTGGATCCATTACAGTAGGGCTGGAGTTACAGTTACTTCAATCAATCAATCAATCAATTATATCATTTGTGAAGCGCACTACTCACCCGTGAGGGTCTCAAGGCGCTGGGGTGGGGAATGCTGCTACCGCTCGAAAAGCCAGGTCTTGAGGAGTTTTCTGAAGGTCAGCAGGTCTTGGGTCTGCCGTAGGTGGATGGGGAGGGTGTTCCAGGTCTTGGCGTGAGGTGGCAGAATGATCTGCCGCCGAAGGTCGCTCTTCAGAAGCGGGGGACAGTGGCGAGGGTGAGGTCGGCGGAGCTGGTGGGTGGGGGTGTAGAAGCTAAGACGTCTGTTGAGGTACATTGGTCCGGTGTTGTGGAGTGCCTTGTGTGCATGGGTGAGGAGCCTGAAGGTTATCCTCTTGTTGACCGGGAGCCAGTGCAGGTCTCTCAGGTGGGGTGTTATGTGGCTGCGGCAAGGGATGTTGAGGATCAGGCATGCAGAGGCGTGCTGGATGCGTTGGAGCCATCTCAAGAGTTTGGCTGAGGCTCCTGCATAGAGGGAGTTTCCAACCTGCTGCTGACGAGGGCCTTCTTCTGGTTTCAGTGTGGATCCACTTGTAGATACTGCGGAGCATGCTGAGGGTGTTAAAGCAGGAGGAGGAGATGGCTTTGACCTGTTTAGTCATGGAGAGGGTGGAGTCGAGGATGACCCCTCAGTTGCGTGCGTGGTGGGAGGGTGTTGGAGCGGTTTCCAGTGCGGTCGGCCACCAGGAGTCATCCCAGGCCGAAGGGGTGGATCCGAGCATGAGGACCTCCGTCTTGTCCGAGTTGAGCTTCAGTCGGCTGTTCCTCATCCATTCAGCGATGGCCTTCATTCCTTCGTGAAATTTGGTTTTGGTGGTGTGGGGGTCCTTGGTGAGGGAGAGGATCAGCTGGGTGTCATCTTCATAGGAGATGATGTTGAGGTCGTGCCGACTGGCGACGTGGGAGAGCGGTGCCATGTAGATGTTAAACAGAGTTGGGATGAGGGATGAGCCCTAGGGTACTCCACAGATGATCTTGGTGGTTTTGGAGCGGAAGAGGGGAAGGCGGACGCTCTGTGTTCTGCCGTAGAGGAAGGAGGTGGTCCACTCCAAGGCCTTCTCTTGGATCCCGGCATTGTGGAGGCGTGTTCGTAGTGTGTGGTGGCAAACCGTGTCAAAGGCGGCTGACAGGTCCAGGAGGATGAGGGCCGCCATTTCTCCATTGTCCAGCAGGGACTTGATGTCATCGGTGGCGGCGATGAGGGCAGTCTTGGTGCTGTGGTTGCTGCGGAACCCGGACTGGCAAGGGTCCAGGATGTTGTTCTCCTCGAGGTAGCGGGTCAGTTGTTCGTTGACGGTCTTCTCTATGACCTTTGCCGGGAACGGGAGCAGGGAGATGGGCCAGAAGTTCTTGAGGTCCTTGGGATCCGCCATGGGTTTCTTGACTAAGGCGTTGATCTCGGCATGCTTCCATCTCTCCGGGAAGGTTGCTGTCTCGAAGGAGGTGTTGATGAATTTCCGGAGATGGGGTGCCATGGACGTGCTGGCTTTGTTGAAGATGTGGTGTGGGCATGGGTCTGATGGAGATCCGGAGTGGATGGTGTTCATGATTTTGATGGTGTCATCGTCGTTGATGTTGGTCCAGCAGAGCAGGTGGTTGGTGCGGATAGTGGTCGTGGGGGCAGAGGTCTCAGTGGTTGTTGGGGCAGTCGTGGCGTTGAAGCTGTCTTGGATGTCTGCGATCTTGCAGTAGAAGAAGGTGGCCAGCGAGTCGCACAGGTCTTGCGAGGGTGGGACGTCGTTGGTGTTGGAGCTGGGGATGGAGAGTTCCTTCACGATGTTAAAGATACTTGAGATAACTCTCACTCGAACTGTTGAATTTCAATTGTTTTTGTGTGTGTAAAATCCCTGTAACCTTAGTTTTTTTATTGAATTTCTTAACTACAAACTCACTGTAACCTTTGGGTTTTTTCAATGACTACATATATATATACACACACACACATATTGACTAAAAACAATGGTTACAGGGACGTTATAGTTAAGTTCAGACTTTACACACATAAAACCATAGAAATTCAACAGTTTTAGCTATACTTATCTCAAGAAACTATAGTTCATGCCCTAAGGTAACTATGACACACAGCCCAACTATGCACAGTTTTCTTATCACTAATTTTATTGCAAATGTTGCAGTTATATGAATTATGTCATAGAAGATATCATTACTGATGCAATATGTTAAGTAAGTAGCAGTGCATGGTGAGGGCACAGGTTATAGGTATCTTAGGGCCAACACCAAATAGGCTGTGACGGCTGGCCCCATAGGCTCCCAACCCTGGTCACCACACTCGGCCTTTGGCAGTGCATGGCAGGTATTGGCCTTCATACGTGCAGAACTGGGATTGGCCTCTGGACGTACATGGCAGGGGCTGGCTGCTGGGCCTGGTCTGTTTCCAACAGTCCATTGGTATCTGACCCTGCACCACACACAGCCTTCAGCTGTACACAGAGGAGCTTTGGCCTGCAGAAGTGCGTGAGGGGTTGGTCACATGCTAGCCTGTGTGCAGACCCTGAAGTGAAACCCTTGCAGCACCCATCCCTGCACCTCGCAAGGCCTTCAGCCATGCTCCATGGGGGGTCGGCTGCAGTGTAGCAGGTTCCCCATATGCAGGCAATTAAGGAGCTTGCAAGGTAGCCGCTCACTTAGGGCCACTTATGGCCCTGGTACCCCCATCCCTGGCACACAGCCAATTATTGAAAGGGGATACTGTTGACATGGTCCCTCTCCCATGGAAGATTTCAGCCCCAGCTGGGAACCCATGCCCCAGGGACTGGCCAATCACTGCAAGGGGAAGGGAGATGTGCGACACTTCTCCTCAGGCCCAGGGACCCCATCCCTTGGGACCCCGTCCAATTAGTGCAAGACCCCCCATCCTTGGGCCGATTTCAGTCCTGGGGCTGCCCATGACCTGGGGCCCAGCCAATCAGTAATTAGGGGCTTGTGCATCTCCCCTCCCTGGGTAAATGTTGACCACAGTGACCCTATCCCCGGGACATGGCCAATTACTGCAAGGGGAAAGGTGCTGCATAGCCCCCCTCTTCAGGCTGATTTTGGACCATGGGACCCTGTTCCCTGGGGCAGGGCCAATTACTAAAATAGGAGGGGGCCATGCATCCCCACTTCTGTGGGACGATTTTGCCCCGAGGACCACATCCCCTGGGACCTGGCTAATTAGTTGAAAGGGAGGGGGGAACTCATTTCCTTGAGAAAGGCTCAATCGAGTCAAAACGTGTTGATGATGCCTTTGTGCCACTAAATAATATAATGTTACCGTGCTGCACTGGAGTGCCCATCTCTCTTTGGCTCACCGATGTTTCATGGAATATATATATAGGTAGGTAGTTATAATTAAGACCTAGTTTCCATAGGAAAAACGTTTCTTTTACAAATAACTTTGGTGCTGTTTCAAGATTTTCACAAAATGTTCACATTTACAATGATGCTCAGTTCAGCTGCTGTGTTGAATGTTTTAGGGTGATTTGTCAAACAGTGGCTTACAAAAAAGTGGGGCCCCTAAACACTTTTCCCCATGCAATTTCCCATTGGGATTTTGAACATGACTACAGTCCAAACCGCTGGATGGAAGTACACCAAGTTTGGCAGAAAGGTAGATCTCGGTTCAGAAAGTGACCTTTTTGTTATTTGGTGTAGTCTTTGAGAAATTTAAGGATAAAATAATATACATATCTAGGGACACCGACCCTCCGCAGATCCACCCGCCGTGAGTCCTCCGTTCCACGTGCCAGAGCAAGGCCCTGATTGGTTAGCTGCAACCTAAGAGAAAAGTTGTGGCTGTCATTTTATGTTTTTGGAAATGGTCCCTGGAGCTGAAACGTAGTGTGTAAAACAGATGAAGGGGTTAGGGTAGGGGTTCCCTGACCTCATATTTCTGTAACAGTAGTAACAAAGTCGTTATTTCTGTAATTGTAGAAACAAAAGTCGTTATTTCCGACATGGGAGATCTTCTGAGCCCTCGCAACATGCTCAGTGCCAACCCTGCGTAATTCCACAACAGGTCCACGAATGAAAAAAAAAAGATATATATGCTAGGCCCGGGCAAAGTCCACTCCGCTTGTGGAGTTTGCCGAGTTTTTCCCACTCTGAGCTCTGAAAAACTCAGACAGGTTGGTGAGCGCGAGTGAGGAAATCCTTGCTCCAGACAGCCTCCTGGCAAGATTTCTAAAGGCGGGCTTCACGGATAGTTGCTAGCACTTGCCTTGAGAAACCTTCCATTTGGATTTAGGAAGCTGCCACTCGAATACAACATCTACTTGAGCGGCAGAAAGAAACAGCGCCCTCTTTCACTGCACGTGGTGCCATTTGTTCTGTTTTTACAGCAGAGTACAAACACCAGGTGCCAAAAGTTAACATGAATGCCATGACATTACACACTCCTCTGCTTGCGGAACTCTGCACATCGCGGTGGAGTTTTTTGGTCACTTCGTGGAGGTCTGAATCAACTCTGCCCAGGCCTAATAAATACTCGCACAGCCACTCACAGACTTACTCAGACAACCTCACACCCACTCTCACACCCACTCACAGGTCCAGAGAACACACTGACACACCCAGTCCCCGACCCACACAGCCACTCACAGACCCACAGAGACACACACTCACAGATCTACACAGAATCTCAACACCTTCTCAGAGATGCACACAGACATTCTCACATCCATTCACTGGTCCAGAGAAATGCTCACATACCCACTCATTAACCCACAGAGACAGTCACACCTACTCACAAAGAAACTCAGGCACTCTCACACCCACTCACAGGCCCATAGAGACATTAATAAATACCACTCACAAACCAACAGAAACACACACCAGTCACACATCCCCTCACAGACCCACACAGAAACTCTCACACCCACTCCCAGGCCCAGAGAGTAGCTCACACACCCACTCAAACACTCACAGAGACACTCACAGACCCAGTCACACATACACACAGCCACTCACACACCCCACTCACAGACCCACAGAGACACTCACGGATCAACACAGAAACTCACACACCTAGTCTGACACTCACACACCCATTTACACACCCATACAGAAATGTGCATCCCAGCTAACACAATCATGAATACACTGATGCACCTGGCACACACGTAGGCATACACTAACACACTGGCACATATTGATGCATGCACTTACACAATAATGGCTGACACAGCCAGGTACACACATATATGCACACACTAACATAGCCAGGCACACACTCATACATATAGTGAGACACCCAGGCACACACGTATACATACACTGAGGCAACCTGACACACAATCATACATACACAAACATACCTAGGCAGACACTGATGTATATACTGACACACCCAGACAGAAACTAATGTATACACTGACTCACCCGAGCACACACTGATCCATACACTAACACAGTCTGGCACATACTCATCCATACACAAACACTCCCAGGCAGACATTGATGCATGTACTACCACATCTAGGCAGACACTGATGCATACACAGAGACAACCAGGAACCCACTCATGCATATACTGACTAACCCAGTCCCACACTAATGCATATACTAACAGAAACTGGCACACACTCAAGCATACTCTAACACACACACACCAGTGCTTACACTGAGACATACAGGCACACACTCATGCATGCTCTGACACAGCCAGGCATACGCTAATGCATAAGCTAACACACCTATGCAGTCACTCATTCATACACTGACAAAGCCAGGCAAACACTCATGCGTACTCTAACATAGCCAGACACACAGTCATTCATATGCTCACACACGTACTCAAACACCGATGCATACACTGACACACACAGGTGCACACTCATACATAAATTGAGACAACCAGGCACATACGCATGCATACACTAACAGACCCAGGCACACACTGATTCATAAGCTCACACTCTCAGGCACACACTGATTCATACAGTTACACAGCCAGGCAAAATACTCATGCATACACTGAGACAACCAGGCATACACTCATGCATACAGTAACACTCAGGTACACACTGTTGCATACAGTGTCAAACCCAAGCACACACTTGCATACACTGACACACCCAGGAAGACAATGGCTCACTCAGACACACACTGATATATACACTAACACAGCCTGACACACAGTCATCCATATACTAACAGAGCCAGGCAGACACTGATACATACACGCATAGAGATAGGTGCATACTTATACATACACTGACAGCTAGGCAGACACTTATGCATATACTGACACACCCAGGCACACACTGATGCATATACTGATACACTCATGCACTCACTTAGAGGATATATACACATCAAGAAAAGCTGTCTTTTTCTATCCACTGTTCAAAATAAAGAAGCATGTTTTGTGTGGTGATTATTTCAGAAAAGGTGTGGTGCTTCTATAGCCAATCAGAAGGCAACATTTGGGTGTATCGTCGCGGAAATTTGCAGTTGCAGTTCATAAATGTGCAACTTTCCGTAAAATACAATTCGGGTGAGTAGCCTTAAAATCAAATATAGGGTGTGACAACACTGATCTCATTTATCAAATTAGTGTGTTCGATTTATTTTACATAATTTTGTAAATTTTAATCGAAACTGCGATTTCGAACTTGCAGACGCGTTCCAATTACGTGATTGCAAATACAAGCCATAGAGTTCTTATAGCCCAGTCTATTTTTAACGGTCTCACGGAGGAACCGTGGTACTCAAAAATATACATATTATTAAATGTGGGGACTTTCTGTGCAAGAAAAAATACTTTCCAATATAATAATGAAATTGTTTACATTTTTAAAACCTGTAAAAACGTATTTTCTTTTTTTAAACTATTTTTGAATTAATAAAAATAAACTACATTTGAAAGCACAATCAAATATTATTAACATTTTTTAACTTCAAATAATGTAGAATATGTTCCAAATAAAAATACATTACACAGATATAGAATATTAGTATAAATTACATTTAAAATTAAAAAACATTTAGAGTTAGGAAATTCAAATATAAAAAAACTTAAAAATCAGAAGAAAACTAAAGGCTACAAAAATGTTATAGTTAGCCATTATACTTTAAAAATGTAACTATAAAAAAAACTTGAAAATACACTGAAAAAGTTTAAGGTTACAGGGTCGTTATATTTAGGAAAACATCCCATAGAGGTGTACTTAAAAAAACAAAAGTTACAGGGACGTTATAATTAGGCTTAACTGTTATAGCTCCATGACATAACCATAACTTATGCCCCTGCAATGCACTGCTTGTGATCTCACATATTAAATCACTCATGACATGGTCAGTGACATCACTGCTGATATTTCAATTAACATCACTGCAGACATCACTGCTGCCATAATCTACAGGACCACTGATACACCCACTCACATAACCATACAACCACTTATACGCCCACTCACACACCCACACAACCATGCACGTGCATATTCACAGACCAATACAACCACTCGTAGATCCACTCACTCATCCATTTATGTACCTATTCATATATCCATGCAAACACTCACATGACCACTCACTCACATATACAGCCACCCACACAGACACTTAGGCGTCGATTCCGATCCGGTAAAATCCCCGTCCGTACGATTCGTATCCGGAGCCGTTTCCGTACGACCCGTACGGACGCCGTACGACCGGACGATTCCGATCCCGATCGGCCGACCTGGACGCGATTCGTACGGTAAACATCGATTCGTACGGAAAAGCGCACGATCACCTACACACTGTACGGCGCGTACCCCCCATGATCGCAGGGGTACGCGCCGTACCCCTGCGATCATGCGGGGTACGTGCCGTACACCCAGCGTACATGGGGTATGTGCCGTATACCCACCGTACATGGGGTACGGTGCGTACCCCATGTACGCTGGGTGTACGCCACGTACCCTGCATGATCACAGGGGTACGGCGCGTACCCCTGCGATCATGGGGGTTACGTGCCGTACCCGGGGGGGGCGTTCCGTACCTGTTACGGCACGAACTCTGCGTTTATGACTGTTTTCGGCTCCCATAGGAAAAGGGTCGTACGGCGCGTACCCGACACGAATCGTACTTGGTGGGTCGTAAAAACCAGCCGCGAACCGTAGTGATGTCGCGTACAGCCGGTTCCGAGTGAGACTCGTATGGAGATTTGAGTCGTACGGAGTCCTGTACGACTCGTACGGAGTTTGGCACCTGGTACGGATCGTACTTCGTCGTACGTACGGGACGTCTACGGGTACGATTCGTATGGGGAAAAAACTCTCCGTACGACGATTCGGAGCGCATTTTACCGGATCGGAATCGACCCTGTGCAATACAGCCACTCACACACCCACTCACTTACCCACACAACCTCTCAAACAGCCAGTCACTCACCCATACACCATACATGTAATTTGAGATGTCATCAGCGATGTCACTGACCATGTCATGAGTAATGTAACATGTGAAAGTCTAAAGCAGTGCATTGCCGGAGAATTAGTCACAGTTAGCTGAATTAACTATAACTGTTGAATCTATATGGCGTTGTGCATGTAAAAACTGGGCCTAACTTATAACATCCTTGTAACCTTTGTTTTTTTTTATGAATTTCTGAGGTTTTTATTTTTTTTATTTTTTATTTTCCTAATTATAATGTCCCTGTAACTTTGTTTCTTTCAGGTAATACATATAAATATATTCACTGAAAAAAGCATAGGTTTCAGCCACGTTATAGTTAGGAATTAGCATTTTAAAAAATCTTAGAAATTAACTAAAAAAACATAGGTTTCACACATGTTGTAGTTAGCTGGACATTTCACTCATACAAAACCATTGAAATGTCCCCATTATAGTTAGTTCAGCTAACTATAACTCGCCCGCCCGCAATGCACTGCTGATGATGACACATATTACATCACTCATGACATGGTCAGTGACATCACGCATGACATCACTCATGACATCTCAAATGACATCACTGATAACATCACTGATGACATTATCCAGTGAATGTGTGTCTTTCTGAAAAATAAATATTTTTTATATATGTATATCTAAAGGTCGATGGAAGAATAAATGGGTAAATAAGTGTCTAAATGATTGCATAACTGACTTATTAAGTGTATCTTACTGAATACATGTATTAGCGAGTAATGTTTAAATATGTAAATATCTATCAGTGTCTCACTTTGTCTTTAAGTGGCTGCATGGGTTGGTGAGTGTCTATTAACCCTTGGCGTAGTGTGGGTAGTGGGCCTACGCAAAGCTACGCAAAGTGGGCGAGAAACTACGCCCACCCGCGCACTTCGCGTAGCCCCACTACGTGCCACATGCCCCCCTCCACTACATACCTAAATCTAGTAAATGGACAATTAAAAAGAAATAAAAGGCACTTACCTTGTCCGCGGCGTCCCGGGGCTCCCTCTGCTCGTTCACGCCGCAGTTTTGATAACCAATGCGCATGCGCATTTCTCGCGAGAGGGTGGTAGTGGGGGGCGTTGGTTCAGTGGTTGGGTGCGTGGTTGGTGCGCCGAAGCTGTTGTGTATATCGGCGATCTTGCTGTGGAAGACCGAGGCGAGTGAGTCGCAGAGGTCTTGCCAGGGAGTGATGTAATTGTTTCCGGCGCTGGGGTTGGAGAGCTCTTTGACGATGCTGAAGAGTTCCTTGCTGTTGTGGGCGTTGTTGTCCAGTCGTTCTTTGAATGCTGTCTTCTTGGTGGTGCGGATCAGCTGGTGGTGTTTGCGGGTGGCGCGCTTGAGGGTCGACAAGTTGTCCGTGGTCTGGTCGTGGCGCCAGGCTTTCTCGAGGGTGCGGCAGTTCTTCTTGGAGATCTTGAGTTCGTCGGTGAACCAGGGGGCTTTCTTGCTGCCGGGTCTGCTGGGAGGGTTCTTCAGTGGTGCAAGGTCATCTGCGCAGTTGGTGAGCCACTGTGTGAGGTTGCTGGCTACTTCATTGGGGTCCGTTGTGCTGGTGGGAGGGTTCTGGCGGAGGGAGATGGTGAGCTGCTCGGCAGTGATCTTGCTCCAGCTCCTGCGAAGAATCTGTTGCGGGTGGTGGTGGGTCGTGGTTCTTCTGAAGCTGAAGTGGATGCAGCTGTGGTCAGTCCAATGGAGTCCGGTGGAGTGGCTGAAGGAGATGTGCTTGCTGGAGGAGAAGACGGGGTCAAGCGCGTGGCCGGCGTAGTGGGTGGGGGTGTTCACCAGTTGCTTGAGTCCGAGGTTAGCGAGGTTGTCCAGCAGGGTGGTGGTGTTGCTGTCCTTGTTGTTCTCCAGGTGAAAGTTGAGGTCCCCTAGGAGGATGTAGTCGGCGGAGGGGAGGGCGTGCGGGCTGGTAAAGTCGGCGATGTCTTCGCTAAATTGGGTGCGTGGTCCCGGGGGTCTGTAGATGAGGGTGCCTCTGAGGGTGGTCTTGGGGTCGGTGTGTATCTGGAAGTGGAGGTGTTTGGCTGCGGTGAGGGTGTCGTTGGAGTTGGTCGTGATGCGGATGGTGTTCCTGTGTACGATGGCGATGCCTCCTCCAGTCTGGTTGACGCGGTCTTGTATCCGTCCGGGATGGCTATGGCGATGTCAGGCGCTGAGGAGGCGTTCATCCAGTTTTCTGTGAGGAAGGCGACGTCTGGAGATGTTGTGTCGAGCAGGTTCCATAGTTCGACGGCGTCTCTGTTGACTGAGCGGGTGTTGAGCAGGATGCATTTGAGGTGGTTGCTGCTGGTGCTCGGCTTGATGGGTGCGGCGCAGGTGTATTTGCAGGCTTGGCAGGCGCAGGGTCCGTGGGTGCGTCTCGGGGTGGCTCGGTAGCAGGCAGGGGATCGACCGGCGTTGAGTGCGTAGAGGGTGGCGGCGTCGTAGGTCCGTCGTGTGGTGTGGCCTCGTCGGGGGCCAGCGGTCCTTGCGCTCGGCGCGGTCCAGGCGCGGACGGGCATAGACGGGCTTGCCTTTGGCGCGCCAGCTGCGCGTACGCGTGTACTCTGCCATTAATGGCGAAGTGGGAGGGAGGAGCAGCTGGGAGGCGGGAGCGGGCAGCGAATGGGAAGGGAAACAGAAGAAAAAGGGGCGGGCCGCAGGGGAGCAGCGGCGGGGAGAAGGGCGGGAAACGCGGAAGGGGCAGGACACAGTAACGGCGCAAACAAGGAGAAAAAAACAAGCACAGAAACAAAATACAGAGGCAGGAAACAAAATACAGAGGCAGAGACCAAAATACAGAGGCAGAATAAAAAATACAGAGGCCCAGGAACTCAGCTGCAGGGCAGTGGCTAAACTCGGCAGAAGCGGGGGAATCCTGGGCTCACTCACGGGGCGTGTGTGCAGTGCGTGGAGCGACCAGCGCGGAACAGGGTCAAGGGTCACTGCTCACCACCGCGTGCACTCTGCCATAAAGGGCCAAGTGGAACGGAGGAGCAGCTGGGAGGCGGGAGGCGGGAGCGGGGCGGCGAATGGGAAGGGAAACAGAAGAAAAAGGGGCGGGTCCACAGGGGAGCAGTGGCCGGGAGCGGGGAGAAGGGCGGGAAACGCAGCAGGGGCAGGACACAGTAACGGCGCAAACAAGGAGAAAAAAACAAGCACAGAAACAAAATACAGAGGCAGGAAACAAAATACAGAGGCAGAGACCAAAATACAGAGGCAGAATAAAAAATACAGAGGCCCAAGAACTCAGCTGCAGGGTAGCGGCGAAACTCGGCAGAAGCGGGGGAAGCCTGGGCTCACTCACGGGGAGTGTGCGCGGTGCGCGGAGCGACTGACCCAGAACAGGTTCAAGTCCCCTTGCATACTGGGGGTCCCTGGGGGCCAACTGGCCCATCAGGAACCTCCAGTATGCGCCAGGGGTCTGCATTGCAGAGAGGTGTAAAAAGCCCCCTGGCGCGTTTGCAGAGGGTAAACTAATTCCCCTTGCATACTGGGGTTCCCTGGGGTCCAGCTAGCCCACCAGAACATCCAGTATGCGCCAGGGGGCTGTGTTGCAAAGAGGTGTAATGAGGCCCGCCCCTTTTTACACCTCTCTGCAACACAGCCCCCTGGCGCATTTGCAGAGGGGGAACTAATTCCCCTTGCATACTGGTGGTCCCTGGGGGCCAACTAGCCCACCAGGAACCTCCAGTATGCGACAGGGGGCTGCGTTGCAGAGAGGTGTGATGAGACCATGCCCCTTTTTACACCTCTCTGCAAGGCAGCCCCCTGGCGCGTTTGCAGAGGGGGAACTAATTCCCCTTGCATACTGGGGGTCCCCGGGGGCCAACTAGCCCACCAGGAACCTCCAGTATGCGCCAGGGGGCTGCGTTGCAGAGAGGTGTTCTGAGGCCACGCCCCTTTTTACAACACTCTGCAACGCAGCTCTGTGGCGCTTACTGGAGGTACCTGGTGGGCTAGTTGGCCCCCAGTATTCAAGCGGAATTAGTTCCCCCTCTGCTAATTTCCTACATTTTTATTATAATTATTTATATTTATTTAATTTTTTAAGTTATATTTTATATTCTTAATGTAAAATAATAACAAAACGATATTCAAAAATATTTTATTTTATTAATTAATTTTTTTCTTCAATATATTAAAATTAAATTCTATATATTTCCTTTTTCATTGTTTCTTTTTGGGATAATCGTACAGTACGCCTACGGTGATCGCACCATAGTTTGTACATGTAATCGTACTCTGCGCGTACCGCGTATACATTACGAATACGCTTTGACGTTACGTGTCGCATCAACGCTTCCGTATGATGTCATGTACAGCGCCCCGTACGCATATGGCGCGAAAGTTTCTAATTGTTTAAAAACATATATTTATGCATTTAATTTAAATATTAATTGAAGACATTATCTAGGATAATCATGAAAATATATATTTTTTTACTTTCAATAATAATATTATTTTTAAAAGCAATTACGGAAATCGCGGCGGTACATCGTCCCTACGCGCTCAATAGGCGCACCGTAAGCGTACGCAAAGCCATGTGACTTTAAAAGAACAGATTTGATTGGTTCATAACACTTCCTATTCCAACTGTTGAAGACCCCATACATTTTAATCATTCTTCTTTGACTTTCTCAGGAGAAGCATCTCTTCTTTGGAGCTTCAGTCAATTTAGAACCAAACTTCAGAATGGCTGCACTTGCGGAGTCCTCTTCTGACCACTCGCCAGAGGAAGAATTTGTTCCAGAGCAGCCTCAGCAAAAAAGAAAAGAGGCTGTAATATGGATTTTTTTTACCTTCCCTGAAGGTGAAAAAAAGGTCAATGTCCCAAAAGTTACATGTATGATATGTGACAAAACTCTCTCCAGTTGCGACCCAAGGAAAAAATATTCCTTCGGAACAGCGAGCATGGTGCACCACGTCAAAACTCTGCACCCTAATAATTATGCAAGAGCTTGCACACAAAGGCTGTGGGACAACCCTCCACCTCCTGTTCCAAGCGCATCTACTGCACCACCACCTCAGGCAAGCAGTCCGCACCCGAATATCCAACCTGATTTTGCGGATCTCATCATTCATTGCTAATTTTGCAATGAAATGTTGTGTTATGGTGAACTATCCATAGACTTGATTATCCGGAGAAAACGGGAGCACCGTTGTTCACGTCATTAATTTTTTTTTTTTATTGATTTGTTCCTGTTGGACACTTTTTTGGGTTGCAGTTTCATTTTTTTCGTTAAAAAACAAACAAACAAAAAGAAAAACCTGTTCAAAAAATCCCCCAAAAATATAAAACTTCAAAAAACACAAACAAACCTGTTCCTTTCAGAACTACCTTCACTGGTCAAAAAAAGAGCTATATTTCTATGATAGTGTGTAAAACTTTGTCTGAATGAATGTGTAGTACATAAATGAATGAATGAATACATTAGTAGTGTATGGTGAAAGTGAAAGTGGAGAACTACAAGGAAGTGCTACAGCATAAATCTATAAGGTGTTTACTTATAGTATACTGTAGTACTTCCAAAGCACTTGAATGTAACATATGTGCATAAATATGTTACAAGTCTATGCTTCCCTTTGCACTGGTGGTAGAACTGCCTGGGTTAATTTTTTAAGGGGCAGATTTACAACCTCCTTGTGCCTCTTTTACACCGTCATTGTATCACTTGTCTGACGCAGCGGTGGGTGAAAAGATGCGCCATGGTGTGTGGTATTTACAATATGACGCATCTGGGAGGTGCGGCACATTGTAAATTCCTGTACCAGAAGGAGGCATTCCTACACTGGGGGGGTGGGGGGTGTTATCCGGTGCAGGAACACCTCCTAAAAGTGGCTGATGTCACATTTTAGCTCATGCTGCGTCAAAATCCCTGCACTTGCTTGAAGCAGGCATAACGATTGACACAGCATTCTGAGCACAGGGTCCCCAGAGCATTGCTGTAGATGCGTTGCACTTGCAACCCAACTCAAGCAATGCGCCGCCTTCACGGCACAGATACATCACATATCTGTGCCGTTTTTTCCCCATGGTGCACCACATTGTAAATACGGCGCATCCATGGTGGTGGTGTCAAAGTGCAAAATAACTGGCATATCCCTGGGTATGTGCCAGTTATTGTATATCTGCCCATTAGTGTTTTAATGTAGTGAATGGATTTACTACACACTTATCAATGAGTCACTACAAAACTATAACAGGAGTGACAGAGTGTTTGGTGGAAGTGTAAGGATACAGACTGGGGAATTGAAGGTATAAAAGGCAAGTTTGCAGGTGCATAGAAGACTGCAAGCATAGTCTATAGGGGTTGGAAGAAGTCCATGGCCTAAGGCCTACTTTTCTCCATGAGTACTTGGGTACTGACTGGATGATTACAGTTCTGCAAGGAGAGTGCCTGACTAAATGTATAAGCCCTTCAGTTTTAGCACAGTGCATAGATAAGGACATTCTGCTAAATGTCTCAGTACAATACTGAATCAGCAATGACAGAGTGTTTGCTGGAAGTGTAAGGATACGCATTGGGGAATTGAAGATATAAAAGACACGTTTATAGGTGCATGGAAGACTGCATGCATAGTCTATAATGGCTTGAAGCAGTCCATGCTCTAAGGCCTTCTTTGCTTCATGAATACTGGATGATTACAATTCTGCAAGGAGAGTGCCTAACTACATTTATAAGAGCTTCAGTTTTAGCACAGTGCATAGATAAGGACATTCTGCTGAATGGCTCAGTACAATACTGAATCAGGAATGACAGAGTGGATGATTACAATACTGGATGATGAAATGCTACAATACTGAAAAGCAGAGGCAGAGTGTTTGGAGGGAGTGTAAGGGTACAGACTGGGTTATTAAAGGTTTTAAAGACAGGTTTGCACGTGCATAGAAGAATACATGCATAGTCTATAGGGGTTTGAAGCAGTGCATGCCCTAAGGCCTATTTTGCTGCATGAGTACTTGGGTACTGGCTGAATGATTACAGTTCTGCAAGGACAGTACTAGTACTAGGAGAACGGCGACCGGGAACCACAGGAGGAGGGATTATACTCACACGATTTCCGGCATCAGGTTGCAAACAACCAAACCGGTACCAGACCAAACGTCCCCTCCCGGTCTACGGCTTGGAGAGTACTGACTCTAAGCACGAGTGAAGCCCTCGGTCCAGATTCGGATTGCTTTACGATTACCTTTTAAAATTGAAAATCTTTTACGATTGGATATCCTAATAAATTATCTTTTGGACTACTCATAACTAAGGAGTGCACCATCACACCTGGTACCTCGTAGAGTTCAGAGAATAATTGAGCACCCTCGGTTATTACATTGCCATTCACGGACAACGTGTATGCCACCGTTGTTGTTATCAAGCCCTGAGGAGTCGCAGTTATCTGTTCCTACGTGACGAAACACGTGTCGGCTGGCTTTTGGGAACCATTAAACCTACACCTGATTCCTTCATATACAGTTCTGAATTGCAATTGTCTCATTCCTTGTCTCATTCCTGCTCTATCATTGTTTGTTATTGCAATTTGCCTACTAGATGGTTATATTACAATTGTGTGTGCGAGGGCTCTGCAGTTTATATGTTGATGTGTAGGTTAGATTTCTAACCCGCATTTTGAACGGTTAAGGGGTCTTATCCGTTCGCCTCTCCGCATCACAACCCTACTAATAATTTTCTCCCTACCTTTACGTTTACTCTAGGCAGTGCGCCCATTCCTTCTGAAAACTCAAAAACCCCACTTGCAGTTTCTTCAGCAGTGGCAGAGTGTTTGGAGGGAGTGTAAGGATACAGACTTGGTAACTGAAGGTTTAAAACACAAGTTAGCAGGTACATAGAAGAGTGCATACATAGTCCATAGGGATTTGAAGCAGTCCATGCCCGAAGGCCTACCTTGCTGCATGACTACTTGGGTACTGACTGAATGATTACAGTTCTGCAAGGAGAGTGTCAGGCTGAATGTATAACTGCTTCACTTTTAGCACATTGTATAGATAAGCACATACTGCTGTATGGCTCACTACAATACTGAAAAGCAGTGGCAGAGTGTTTGGAGGGAGTGTAAGGATACGGCCTGCGTAATTAAAGGTTGAAAAGACAGGTTTTCAGGTGCATAGAAGAGTACATGCATAGTCCATAGGGGTTTGAAACAGTGCATGCCCTAAGGCCTACTTTACTGCATGACTACTTGGGTACTGGCTGAATGATAACAGTTCTGCAAGGATAGTGTCGAGCTGAATGTATAACTGCTTCACTTTTAGCACAGTGTATAGATACGCACATACTGCTGTATGGCTTACTACAATACTGAAACAGCAGTGGCAGAGTGTTTGGAGGAAGTGTAAGGATACAGACTTGGCAATTGAATGTTTAAAAGACAAGTCTGTAGGTGCATAGAAGAGTGCATGCATAGTCCATAGGGATTTGAAGCAGTCCATACCCTAAGGGCTACTTTGCTGCATGACTACTTGGGTACTGATTGAATGATTACAGTTCTGCAAGGACAGTGTAGAGCTGAATGTATAACTGCTTCACTTTTACCATAGTGTATAGGTAAGCACATACTGCTATATGGCTCACTACAATACTAAAACAGCAGTTGCAGAGTGTTTGAAGAAGTGTAAGGATGCAAACTGGGCAAAGAATGTAAAGAATGTATAAGTGAATCTATAAGTGCTTCACTTTTAGTACAGTGAATGCTTTAGTACATAGTACTCAAACCATTATTATTATAAAACAATAAATGTATTCTTCTAACATCTCATAATTTAACAGAGCTTCTAAAATAATTTCATCAGGTATTTCATTGACATCAATTTCCTGGTTATCAATTTCGGAATTTATATGTTCAAAAAACTCGATATCATCTAATGCTTCTACAAAATTCGCATCAAAGCTTTCGTCTTGGAAATCACAGCTGATATCTGCAGCACTAATTTCTTGTTCTTTACTTTCACTGCCTATGAAAGGTATGTTTAGTTCTTCTATGAGACTGTTTTCCAAACTGTCCTCGATATTGTTCTGTTGTCTTTCCATAATCAATTTCTTATGTTGTAGGCCCTTGTACAAAAACATAAACACTTCATTTTATCAGTTTTTCTAATACATAACACAAAACTAGCTTTATCAACTATTTTGCCCTTAAAAAAATATTATATAAGTACCATTCACTAGTACTTTATAAGGGTATATACATATAATTATTTATATGAATATCCTGTTTTTAAGTTTTCTTAAATTTTCAAACCAGTCACTCCTTATGACTATAGGAAAAGCTGTTATAGTAAAATGCAGTACTAACAAATGTACACTATGTCTATTCACCTTACCCGTTCCAAACTAGAAAATGTGTTTTAGTAAAATGCAAGGAATACTGTTGGTTGTCCAGACTAACACTGTGTATCTGTGTATATTTAGGTACCATTATCACACTCGTTTTTGAATACTTCATGTGTTATCACACATATTATTTTTAAAGACCTATCCAGTACTCACCTATTAATATAATAAGAAAGTAGTGAATCCTTATATAATTTGAAAATACTCACAGCAACAGGTATAGACAACACTTCAACACAAAGTATTGTGTATAATGAGGACATTTTTACATAGAGAAGAAAAACTACACACAGTAACTTATCCAGTCCTTCTAAACATAAAAGAGTATTTGAAAATACTCTCTGTGACAAACAAAACGCCCCTAACATCACACTCACTCGCCACAACCATTCTAACATCCCGCAATACTCAAGCCTACCCATTGCGTGATAGCGACATTGTTTAACCTATTTCCCAACAGAAAACATGTGAAACTACAAATCAACAACATAAAAAGATGTGAAGTGATACACAATCCATAATCCCGATGTTAGGGGCATTTTGTTTGGGCGCTGGATGGGACACTAGATCTGAGGGGAGAGGATGGTTTGTACTTGGATGTTTTGTTTGGATATAGGTTTCTGATTGGCATTTGAGTGCGAGTTGGGGAGGTGGTAATCACGTGTTGTTAGGATCATTTTTTGAGTCAGGCTAAGTGCATTGTGGGGTTTTGATTATCTGGATTGGTTTGTGATTGTATCAGGTGGGTGGGCGGTGATTGAGGTCACCTGGGGTGTGAGTATGAGTTATATAATGGTTCGTGAGTGAGGTTGAATGTGAGAGCTGTTTGGGAGAGCGCGTGAGGACGACGCCAGTTGAAATAAGAGCACGGGCTTTTGATTATATTGTGCAAAGTAAGTACAGATTTGTGTGTTGATTATTTCATTTAGGGTAATGGTGGTAACAACAGTGGGAGGGCACCTGAATGCTGGTTATAGCAGGGGTGAGCACATTATTGTGGAAGCATTTTTTTAAGGGGGTGGGTTAAAAAGTTTTGACTGATTTTTTGATATTTTGTTGATATTCTTTTACAATTCTACGCAATTGGTATAGTTGGTTTTAATGTATTTCTCAGAAACCCCTGACGGAGAGCCTTTCGGCTCGAAATGCATTGGGTTGTAACAACATGGCCTACGTTGGTGTTTATTAAATCACGTGTTGCTGTTAAAAACCTGGATTGGAAAGCAGCCGCATTTGAAAATGTGTAATACAAATCTTTATGGAATTTCGTTGTCTCCTTGGCATTGGCATGAAAAAGGATTTAAATAATGAATCAAAGGTCAAGTTTTGAGAAAACATGGTTGAAAGTGATGGATTGTAAGGGAAAAGGTCAGCCTGGTGCGTTCGAAACGTGCCTTTACGTTTTCATTTTAAAAGATACAAACCATCTTTGTACAGATATGTACTCCATCCATCTCTTGGTACTTCAGCTCTGTAGAAGCACATCCCATTGACCATTTTTAATAGTTACTTATACTTACCTTAAACATAATAAATAATTTAAAAAAAGTATATATTATAAAATTAGCATCTGTGGAAGACAAGAAAAAATACATTTACAATATATATTTTACAACACAAAATAATTTGTAAAGCATTTCATTTGCCTTTTTTGCTGTTCTCAGAATATATTGAATTTCACTAGAAACAGTGAGTTCAATAGTACTCATCACATAACAGCGGGTCAAAAAAAAGACAATCAATAAGATTATCTTTAAAAAAAACATTCAACATTCTCAATAACAATCTAAAAAATAGAAATAAAACATCTGTTATATGTTTTCGTCTAAGAGCAATTTCTTACGTAAGTATGAGACATCTCAAACAATTTTAAAATAACAAAACACTATCATTAATTTTCATACACTGCAAATAAAGTTACTTACAAATATATGCTGACAAAATATACAACAAAAAGTCCTTAATGGTTTTACATACTTTTCCTCATGGCCAAATAGTATATGTCAAATTCTTAGTTTGGAAGTTCTTCAATAGTAATCCTCAGCATCCGCCTCCCAGCCTTCTGATCCAAAACCACTGACATCATTTGCGGCGTCCCCCAGGGCTCAACCCGACGCTATTCAACATCTACATAGCCACCCTCACGCAAGTGGGCTGCCATCACAACCTCAACATTATCTCATAAGCCAACGACACCCAACTCAACTTCTCCCTCACCAAGGAGCCACATACCACCAAACGCAACCTCCACGTGAGAATGAAAGCCGTCGCCAACTGCATAAGGATCAGCTCTCTAAACCTCAATTCGGACAAGACAGAAATACTCATTCTCAGACCCACTCCCTCAGCCTGGGATGACTCCTGGTGGCCGACTACACTGTGAATAGTACCAGCACCTACCGACCATGTACACAACCTAGGATTCATCCTCAACTCCTCCCTCTCCATGTGTAAGCAAGTCTACACCGTCTCCTCATACTGCTACAACATCCTAAGAATGCTCCACAACATTCACAAGTGGATGCTAACCGAAAGAAGAACAATGACACAGGCCCTCATCAGCACCAGATTACACTATGGCAACACACCCTACACAGGAATTCCAGCCAAACACCTACAACGACTACAACAAATGCAAAACACCTCCGCTCGACTGATCATCAATGTACCCTGCTGCAGCCACATCACCCACCACCTGATACACCGACACTGCCTCAACGTCAACAAGAGGATCATCTTCAAGTTCCTCACCCTCACTCACAAAGTACTCTACAACACCAGACCAACCTACCTTTAACAGCAGTAATCCTGAAAGGCCAAATTTTGTTCCTAAAATTATTTTGACTTTAAAAATATTAGGTAGAATTTGGTAAAACGTTGTTTAAAATCCAATTGACTATCATTAACATGTATCCAACCTTTCGGACATTTTAAATAAACAGTGTAATGTCCAGATGTTATAGAAGAACCATCATGAAAAATAATTCATACAGCTACAAAAGTTCTTCCTGATATTGATAGTTGAGTAGCTACAAAATTTTAAATTAAAGTTTCCAATGTTCTTCCATCAGCTCTACAACGTTGCAGCATTAAAATTACATACTGTCCATATCTTTGTATAAATAATGTTGATGACATTTGTGATTTACAATGGCTACACTCCATGTTTTGACTTGCTCCTCTAACTAGATTGTTAAAAGACACTGATTCACAGTCTGGTAAAGTAAAATATATAAATCTTTTAGTGTCCATGTTAGTGCTACATGAAAACACACAATTTTCACAGTCATGTTGCCATTTATAAGAAAGGCTAAAAAGGTTTTCAATATCTATACCTTCATCTTCAAATACAAAAAGCATATACATTGGAAATTCCTGACAATCTTGGTAAATATTCTGTGTAAATTGAGTAGAACCAGAACATATGTCCAAAACATTTCGAATATCAGAAACACTTTGTATTTTACTTGTATCACTACTACATTTCTCATAAACAGAATACAACGAACAGAATCTTTTCCCCGATTTTCAACAATTTGCTGTTGCAAACTTTCAAGAAAAAAAACAACATTAACAACTACATTAGCATAGCAGTTGACACCAGAACTGATAACCAACAATCTCTACAACAGAGTTCTTTTTCTTTTTTCTTGCAATCACAATTTTATCTTGTTTTTTTTTCTTACTCTACAGCTTCTCTACAGATATTCCCATATCTTCTTTTTCTACCTACCACACGCTTTTCAAATACTGGATATTGACCTAAATTGGGTGCATATTCTCTTCTTAACTTATTATACTCTTTCACACAATTTGCATTTGCACTAATCTTTTTCTCATCAAAATCAATCAAGTACAATCCAGATAAAGTTCTCACTCGAGACAAAGAAACATATGCCATACCCTCTTTAAACACAGTACTTCCAATATTCACTAAAGCACTATCTACACTTAAACCTTGAGATTTATGAATAGTCACCGCATAAGCCAAAGAAACAGGAAACTGTTTTCTGTGAACATACAAATCTTTTACAAGCAAAAATGAGCTGAACAACGACTAAATTGTTGTACCTCTTCAATTTGATCAAATTTGATTTTCAAAAATTCAATTCCATCTCTATTTACATAATTAACGAAATCAACAACTTTACCCATTGCTCCATTTACTAAACCTTTTTCCACATTCAAATTATGTCGTAAAATTACCCTACAGTTTACACATGCATATAAATTATTTTCTAAACCAACAGTTTTACTTATCTATTGCTCTAAAGAATCAAATTTCCTCTTCAACTTTTCTGTCAAAATAATAGTGATTCCTTCTTGCTTTATTTTATCAATAGCTTCCAATTTTATAATTTCTTCATTTTCCAATTTTAAAATTTCTTGATTGAAAATAGAACATTCACTCAGTGTTGGCATTAAGCAGATTACAGATTGCTTTCTGCTATTCTCATATATATTTTCTCAGGAACAATATTTTTATTTGGAAATAAATTGGAAAGTAATCTTCTCTGTAACGCTTGTTTGCCATGTTCAGTCACTTTTCCAATTCTTTGATCTTGAAGAATAGTTCCATAATCAGCATAATTTGCCTGTCGCATATTTGTAATAAGTTTCTTATACTCAAAATATGACCAAATATTAACATTTTCAATGCTCCCCAAAGACTTTCTGGTATCTTCATGCGTCAATGTTTTAAACACTGGTTGTACTTTTACAGGAGTCAGTTGCAGTAGATCTCTAAAAACGATGACGTGTTTTCCTCCAAATAATACGTCATACTCTGTTTTAAGAATTTGCTGCATTCTTAAATGCACAAAGGCAAGCATTACGTTTGATACCATGCTTACCTCATTAATAATGAGAAGTTTCATTTTCTTCAAGACTCTTGAAACTTCACAACAAGCTTCTCCAGATAGCTTGTGGTATTCCAATTTGTTTTCATGCTCTACTGGTAACATTAATAAACAATGTAAAGTAATTCCTTTAATATTGTGTGCTGCCAACCCAGTTGGGGCAGTGACAACACAAGAAAATGTGACTCAGTTGTTTTCTGTAGATAAGTTGTAATTACTTTCATTAAAACAACTTTTTCCTGTTCCAGCTTGTCCACTCACATACATTCGGATTGGTTGAAATGATGAGCAACAGCACTCTTTCTTTTCATGAAGTAATCCATGGTCAATCTGTTCTCTCACTTGGTGATATATTTGTTTCTGCTCAACATTTAGTTGTTCTTCCAAGTTTCCTAAGTTTGTTACATCTTCTTGAGCTTGATACATTGCTGTTTCCACCTTTTCCATAGCAGTTGCTGCTTCATTTTGAATAATTGGTTCCCCTAGTGGATCCTGACTCAACGGAGCAGAAGTTTGACTGTCTTGAGAACTGTCTCTAGCAATCTCAGCTGCAATTGTAGCTTCTTGCTCAATTTCGTCGTTTAACATTTTCACATAATTAGCAAAAACAGTACGTTGTATAGTATCTTTACTTTCGTTGAACGAATGTTCATAGCTCTCAAAATCTCCAAGTAATTCCAATTCTGAACGCCACGGCTTGAAGAGTTGCAAAAGAGCTAAATAGTAAAATTCCCTTTTATCAGGAGTTTCGCAACTCAGTTTACGGTGAATATTTGTTTTTACAATATCTGTACTTTCTGGCTCTTTTTGAGATAAATATTCAATTTCTTGTACAAATTTAAGTACTCGATTTTGTGTTGCAGCAAGACCTAGACTCACCCAAATGATTCTTCTAGATTTGGAGTATAGACTTGCAGATGATAAGCGATCCGAGCATTCATACGCTCCAATTTCTCGATGAGATAACATCTTCAAACTGTAACTATATAATTGTTTACTTAGACTCTTCTCGTGGGAAATCTCTTACCACATTTCCTTCAATTTCCGTCTTTTCTGAATTGGTTATGTAGGATGTTACATATTGAGCAACAGCAATGGAATTGTCTGCAACGTATTGAATATCCATGTTAGCATTCCACATGGGCAGAATAACTGGGTTGTAGTCATTAATGTATTTTGACTCTTCATTTCTTCTTAAGTTATAGGTATTTCTTGGAGACTTTCTTGTGGTAGTATGTCGCAAAGATGACATAAAACTGGTCACTCTTCCTTTGGATATTACAGGACGTCGAAATCCAAAACGACATTTGGTGTAGAATTTGTCCTTAGATTTGTACTTCCGACGACAGTATATCCCACAACGATGACTTTGGAATCGTAAGACTTGTTGTCTTAAGTCCTTTTCTTCTGTGCTTTTGGGTATAGCACATGTAGCATATTCTTCAATAAAAGACAACACAGTATCATCCAAATCTGTTCCAAATTTGGGAGCATCTTTGATCCATATTAGCATATGTATGTGAGGAGCACCTCTTGCTTGATACTCCTTTCTCCAAAAGAAATCCAGACCCCCTAAAGGGACGACTTCCCTAATTAAACTATTGGGCCCTTACCTGGAGTCAGGTGTGTACAAAGCAGACGCCACGGTGTTGGGAGACTTCAACCTTCACCTAGAAAAGAGTACTGACAAGGAGATACTGACACTGAAAGAGGTCATGGCTACGGTAGACATGACTCAGATAGTTGCGCAAAGCATCCACAAGGCTGGCCATACACTAGATGGGATTTTTACTTCCAACAAAAAGGTCTCTCTACTAGACATACTTCCGGTGACATGGTCCGACCACAAGCTAATAACTTTCGCTATTAATACAGGAAATCCATTAATAAAAAACCCCTCCGTAGTCAAACACACAGGCGTCAGTAATTGGTCCAAAATCAATACTACACTGCTAGAGGATCACCTGTCAAACTCCATACCAGATTTGAACAATGACTGCTGTATAGCCGCCACACAAATTACAAGCTGGATAAAAGTGGCAACGTTGGTAGCAGCACCTAGTAGTAGAAAGTTAGTAAAAAGGAAATCACCTTCCCACCCTTGGTTTACAATTGAGTTAAGAAACCAAAAGAAAATATGCAGGAAAGAAGAACGGGTATGGAGGACAAAGTATGAGCCAGAAGTAAGAGAGAAATATAAATCCTCACTGGCCATTTACAAAAAACTGATATTAAGGGAAAAAAGTAAATATTATACACATAAGATAGAGGAAGCAAAAAATTAAAGTAAGGAACTCTTTGCTGTTGTAAAAAAACTTACCAAGGAGGACAACTCGGCTCCCCCAGAAATCAGCCCTGAGTTTTGTGACACCCTGGGCCAGTTTTCGTAGACAAAGTGGTGAGTGTCTATGAGTCCTTCAGAACCATGGACAACAACCACCAGATCCCCCAGACTAAGTCGGGCTCTTTCCAGTTTGACCCCCCAACAATTGAAGAGATTAGTCAGGTTGTGAGGCAACAAAGTCTGGAGGCACCTCCGACCCCTGCCCCCCCAGGGTAATGCACCTCTTTTCGGCATTGTTGAGTGAACAACTAGAACTACTCTTTAAAGGAATAGTTGAGAATAACAATTTCCCAGAGTCCTGGTAAACGGCCTCAGTTCTGCCCCTACTAAAGAAAGCCACCCTGGACCCACAAGAGCCGAGCAGCTACAGACCTATATCTAGAATACCTTTTGCAGCGAAGGTCCTGGAAAAGCTTTTGAATAGGCAACTATCCCAATACTTGTATTACAATAATCTGTTGGACCACGCGCAATACGGCTTTCTAGAGGGGCATGGAACTGAAACAGGCCTGCTGACAGCCACAGAAGAACATAGGTATATCCTGGACGCCGGGGGGAAGGCCGCCTTGATTTTATTAGAACTCTCGGCGGCCTTCGACCTGGTAAACCACGATATCCTACTCCGCCGACTTAGTGAGGTGGGAATACATGAATCGGCCCAAACTCTAATTGCATCATATTTGTCCAATAGGACTTTCACGGTGGAGGTTGGAGAGGCCAAGTCCAAATCTTTCAGTTCCCCTTGCGGTGTCCCACAGGGGTCGTCACTAAGTCCCACCTTATTCAACCTTCACGTGGCTCCCCTGACGGCAATAATAAGGAACCACGGCTTCACGCCAATATCATACGCCGATGACGTACAAATTGTGGTGTCAATCTCAAGTAACAACAAAGAGACGGCGGGGAAATTTAAAAAATGCATGCAGCACATCTCCCAATGGATGCAGGGTAACTGCCTGAAATTAAATGGGAGTATAAGTGAAGTGATGCTGTTGGGAACAGACATGCAATCCTGGTCACAGGAATGGTGGCCAGAGGACCTTGGCCAATGCCCCAGCCCAGTTGAGAATGTCAGAAACCTGGGCATTCTCCTGGATGATAAACTTACGTATAAGGCACAAACAAACAAATTAGCCTCTACCGTTTGGTTTATTCTCAAAACAATTAGGAAACTTTTACCCTTCTTTCCCTTGGACTCACGCAAGACTATGGTCACTGCACTGGCGCTATCAAGGCTAGACTTTGGTAATGCACCATATGCCGGGATCCAGGTCAAACAGTTGGTGACTATGCAGCGTCTTCAAAATGCCGCGGCCAGATTGGTGCTAGACATCCCTAAACATGAACCAGTGGCGTATAAACTGGGCTGCATTGGTTGCCAATTGCTAAAAGAGTCAAATTTAAGTTGCTCTGCCAGACATACAAGGCACTCCACGGAATAGGCTGCCTGTTTCTAAAAAATCACTTGAAATGGTATGAACCCTCCAGACCTTTGAGATCCAGCCAATTGAAAATGATTCAGGTTCCAAGATTCAAGCAGGTGAGATGGGGTGGGAGAAGCTTCAGACTACAGGCAGCCAGGCTTTGGAACCAGCTCCCAATAGCAATCAAAAACTGCCCCTCCTTGTCCTCTTTTAGGAAGGAAATAAAGACCTGGCTATTCACCACAAGTCTCTGAACCAGGCCCCTAGGAAGCAGGCTCTAGTGTCACTCATCGCCAAGACGCCCATGGGCATTCGCGTGCTTTATAAAACTCAAAATCAAATCAAATCAGAACCTCTCCAAGAGGAGGATTTTTTAATTGGTGATATGAGACATCACAGCTTCAAATCTATGATTGAATTACCTGCATACATTAACTGGATCCAAAAAGCACAGTTCTCCAGGTGTCTTGTATTCAATATTTACTATATTTGGATTTGCCTCTTGAAGAAATTGAAGTATATCATCCCAAGCATATTCAGCACAGCTTAGAGTAAGGAACCATGTAGGAGTTCCTAAGTTCCTTAGCATACATTTAAGTTCTCCATGACAACGGTACCAGTACTCATTAGTACCGCACTTACATGCCATGAGATTAATCAGCTGAAATTCCAAAACATTATCTTTCTGCTGTACTTCATCCATAAATTCCTTTGCCGTAACATTTTACAGATGTACACCTGTTTTCAATATATGGTTGACCACATAAGAAAGTCCAGAAAGGTCACTCTCAAACAAAAGATGAAACAAATACGGAATACATTGTCGAAATCTTGGATCTTCTGCAATCTTGATGTTCGGTATTCAGATGCAGGAATCTGCACAGTTCGGTCATCATATCGTCCGCCTTTTCCTGTTGGAACAACTGAGGGAATCAACAAGCTTCCAAGCTTTCTTCCTATACTCTAATGGGACTTCCCTTTGCTTCTTTCATTTGAAATAACTCTATAGTATTCCCCATCACTTCTTTGGAATGAAGTGGATGAACACTGTAATGTTCGTAGATTTCTTCAGTTCTGGACACATCCACTTTTTCATTTTGTCCATATGACGAGTCACTATCTTCTTCTACAATTATTTCTTCTTCTCCCACATACACATTTTTATAGTATTGATTATTTTTTACGAGATACAACGTAGCCTTTTTCACTTTCCTAACATCCACTAATTCTTGCCAGATTTTCTTACTCTTAGTAGGAACGCCATTAACAAGAATAACTAAAGGTTCATCTTCTACATTTTCTACACCAATTGTTTCAATATTTTTCTTTAAATGTAGAGCCAAATATACAACTCTTCCCTTTAATCCTCTCTCTAAATCTGAAGGAGGCAATTTCCCTGTCTAAGGCTCCATACGAACAATAGCCTGAAATGGATGCACACATTGAATAAGAATAGACTCGTATGTATTTAAATCCATCAGTTCAGAAGGAATATTTACCAACTCGAGATTATTATGCACAGCTCTAGCAGGCATTTTATTCTTGTCTAATTTGTTATTACAATATTTACAAATACGCTGATCAGAACCCAAATCAAAACAATTCTCTACCAACAAATGGGTTGCAAAATCCTTCCACTCATTATTATTTTCCTTTTCACTTTTTAAATACAATTCAATTCAATTAAAAAAAAAAATTATTTCGGTTAACATGACCTCAAAAGTACAATCACAGTGCAAGCAAAAATGATTCAAAAGAGGTGCTGCATAAATCAATTACAATTAGATTTGGAATATTTAAAAACAGCAGTAAGTGCAGTTGAAACATATATTATATTAAAGAAATTCTGTACAACGTAAAACGCCTACACATCAGACTAAATTTTAACGTGGAAGAGTATAAAGAGTAAAACTCATATGGGGTGATTCATGGCAGACAACAATATTTCATACACGGAAGGTGCAAAGTGCAAATAAATAAATAAATTACCTAAAAACATATACCTATCAAATTTTATAAAAAGGATGACCTAATACAACAGTTATATTCCTAATTCTCTGTGAAGCAGGCATAAATTGATCACAATAGAAACAAGGTCTAATTTTAAAACTAGCATAAATAACATTAAAATGACATTTTCCCTTATGTAAGTTGGTACAAACAATTATTTCTTATCCAGCTGCAAAGCCATGTGACACCTTTCATCGTGCTTTTGTGTATGTCCTACGTGTACACCACATTGAAAATAGGAAACCTGCGACAGAATACACTATCGGGATGCTTGTATCATACTTCAGTATCCTGAAGGCATCAGAGCAGCATCTGGTTCCAAGGTTCCTACAAATCTGCACCAGCCATCGTTTTCTTGCCTTATTATAGCCAGGGCAGCTAAACATCACATGGAATACTGACTCATCAGGGCAATCACATGCCGGACAATTAGATGCTTGCATATCCCCCCACTTATGCGTGAAGCTGCGGAGCGGGAGGGTCATGTGCCTGAACTGGAGGTAAAGCTTTTTAGCCACTGTTGGTTTAATTATATCTAAGACCGGCTCAAACTTATACCTATCTTTAAATTCTACAATGGCAATGGTTAGTATACCATTACGAGAACAACTATAGAGCTGTGTCAGGTTGTATTCCTCAAAATGAGCCTTCAATGATTTCCTTGATAAGGACAGACACGCGATCTCTGGATGGACCCAAAGCTCGCCCAACCCCAATCTAACTAGCCAATGTTTAATATAGGCAAGCCAAGGGAGTTTAACAGCCCCTCTTAAGTTCAATATTTCCAAAAATTCCTCCCTGTAGGATAAAAATTCAGGGGTAACCTACAGACGTCGCCAGTACAATAAAGGTTTCAGATTTACTTCCATCCGCAATTGCCATAAGGCCCAAATCTAATCGTAGCGGAATGAGTGGAGTACTCGGTGGGAGTTTAAGCAGCTGCCTATGGAAATTATTCTCTACCTGAGTGAGATTTTCTTGGCTAACGTGTCCCCAAAGTTCCGCACCGTATAGCGCCCCTTCCCGGGCTTGAACTTTGTAAATTTTGATCGCCGGACTCAATGGCTTCTGACTAGTCTTACAATAAAACTTCATGATCCCACCCGATGATTGTGCTAGTTTTAATGAATATTTTTTGATCTGGGCCCCCCCGTCCATAGTTTCAGCAATTGTTATACCGAGATAATCGAAAGAGGTAACTCTTTCGAGGGGTTTTCCATTTAATGTAGGGTTAGCTCTTGTACTTTTGGAGCTATTAAAAATCATAAATTTGGTTTTCTGTAGGTTAATTTCAAGACCTCTTTGACAGCAGAATGCATCAAATTTATTGTGAACCCTCTGAATCCCCATGGGTGATTTAGAAACTAATAAAGTATCATCGGCCAAATCATTGCCAGAATGGATCGGGAGGCTAATTTGGGGGCATCAAGGTCTTTTTCTGCTATTAGAAAATCTATTAAACCATTGATATAGAGGCTAAAGAGAGTAGAGGTGAGCACGCAACCCTGGCGTACACCTCGCTTGATCGGGATCGGTGCGGTAAGCTTCTCATCTTTGCCAAATCTAATTTGCGCAAAATTTTCCTCGTGCAGCAGCTTAATGAGATGGATTAGATACAGAGGGACCCCCATCTCCTGAGGAACTGACCACAATTTTTCCCTTGGTACCAGATCAAAGGCTGACCGGAGGTCAACAAATATTAAATAGAGGCTGCCACCCTGCATGCACACGGTCTTCCAGTCCAACATTTGAAGCCTAAGTATCTGGTCCACAGTGGACAGTTTTTCCCTGAACCCTGCCTGAAGGGGAGTTAAAATCTTCTTATCTTCCATCCAGGATTGTAATCTGAGCAACACCCCACGCGCAAAAACTTTTTGTGAAATGTCTATCAGGCTAATCGGCCTATAGTTGTTTGGGAGAAGTGGGGAGCCTTTTTTGTAGATCGGGATTATTTCCGCTCCTGCCCAACTATTGGGGATCTTCATACCCTGCAGGACTGCATTAAATAAAACCCAAAAATATGGAGCCCAGACAGAAGGTTCACTGCGAAAAAGGGCCCCCGGAATTTTATCTAGCCCGGGTGCTTTGCCGAGGGCTATTTTCGCTAGTGCTCCCTTAATTTCATTTAAGTTTATACTTGTGTTGTTTATAGTGTCGGGGACTTCATTACATTCCCCGGCACCAGGGGGGTGGTTGGTCTCCAAACAAAGACCTTCAGCTGCCCCGGCGATCGAGGTTTCTTCCTTTAAATAAAGGGATTCAAAATATTCTCGCCAAACCTCTTCTCCCAAATTCATGCTATTGTTGCTCTGGGGCCAGAGCTGTCCAGGTTGACAACTCTCCAGAATGACCTCATGTCCCGAGTCCTCAGGGCACTTCTCAAGGCATCCCATTTTTCCTCTTCCCACCCTTTCTTTGCTTCTTAGATCACAATTTCATATGTCGTCCTTGCAGATTTAATTGCCGAGTGGTCATTGGCCTTAATAGCTAAAATGAATAGTTTTTTCCACTTACGACAGTGATCATTATACCATTGGTGTGGGGGCTTCCTATTTGGCTTACTAGTTTTTTTTGGGTAGAAGAAATCCAAAACGGCTTCCTCCAGTCTAGCATGGTTCTTCTTCACCATCTCAAGGTCTATGCCGTCCCCCTTTTGAATTATTGCTTGGGATGCCATCTGAAGCACAGGAGTTATTGTTTCATATAAGGAGCTCAGTTTGGCTTGCGGTTGAGTAAAGTAAGCCCATCAGGCTCTTCGCCTGCAATTAGAGAGAGTTAATATTGGATCAATGGAGTTTTCCGAGTGTGATACTCTCTCTAGGTTAAATGCTCTTAGTTCCAATGCTAACGCATGATGATCACAATCTAGCCGTGGGATAACACTAAAATCGATAAGCCTTTCCCAGGATTTGGAGTCAATTAGGATGTAATCTAATAAGGAGCCTTGTTCATTACGGTGAAAAGTATAACTGCTGGAGGTTTCAGAGGGCGGTCTGCCATTGCAGGCTCTAAGGGAGTGTTTCAGTACGAGGCTATTCATTTGAATCACCAGGGGGGACCATTTTTTTGACCGACTGACATCTGGTCTCAGGGATAGCCCAAAAATTATCCTCCTCATGTGTGCTATCCTTATACAACCCCTCAAGTGGCTGGAACTGACAGTTGAAATCCCCTCCCAAAATCACCATGTGTTTATCATCAATGATGCGTAAAAAAGAAGATAATTCTTCCAGCGTGTCTGACTCCTTGCCCAAAACTGTAGGTCTTGAATATACATTTATAAGGGCTACAGAAATCTTTTGTGAGAATTGTAGTAGGACACATAATATATCTTTAGAACCTGTGTCTAACTGTTCAGCCTTGCATCCTAAATGGACTCCCACCCACGTGGTGAGACCTCCAGATGGTCTCCCTTTTCCCCCTGATGGCAAATCCCGGTTTCAAAACCTCCCCTCTAACCCATGTTTCCTGGAACATGCAGATCTCAAATTGATTAATAAAGGTGCCCCATGTGGGATCCTCTATCTTACTACCTAAACCTGCTATGTTCCACGATAGAACTCTTATCTTTGGACAAGTGGGGGGCATCAGATTTTGTGGCTCAGAGGGGAGTAATTGTAGTGTATGCTCTTTTTCCCTGTTATCACACTCCTGATTGATCCCTGGGAGCATTCGAATTCCCGAATTGCTATTCAAAACCACATCATCCCTGTCGTGGGCGCAAGCAGGAGAGCCGCACATGCTCCCTTTGCTTGTGCCCACCCCGGGAAGGATGCAGAAACTCACATTGCCCACAACAGTTTGGGTTATAGATTGTATCGGACATGATTGTGTTTTAGTGATAGGTGGTTTACCCTCTAGTCAGTCTACACCATCTATGCAACTATATCTATTTGTAGTAGGGATGTTAAAAATGAATTGCCTTTGGTGCTACTGCTCTGGGTGTGGCGGCTCAGAATATTTGGGATCATTTCTCCAAGCCACGTCCTGATGCCTGCTTTCATGATAGTGTAGATCGGGGGGGTAAAAATAACCCAGTGGAAGGATTTGAATGCCACTTGTCAATCTCCGAACTTCTCTAGACAAAATATTTTGAGTCATCCTTGGATTTCTAAAAGTAATTACTATGCAGTCCCTGTGTATGTCCATGTGGCATCTGCCTATCCATCCCACCCGGCGTGTAGTTAAAATTTCTTCCACGTTTTCATATCTAAAATGACTATTGTTCACTAACCAGTGGACACATTTATTCTTTAATTCTACGTGAGATTCTGATTGGTCCCTCCTAAGTTCAGGGATACCTGCAAGGATGAGGACGTATGGTGTTGATGCTGGGGCAAGTTAATGACCGGTGGAGTATAAAAATGGTTGTTATTGTCTCTAGTTTTAGGAACACAACCCCCATCCTGCGTAGCTATTGGAGCTGGTTGCCCAGATGAAGTATGCAGTGGGGGTGGGCGGGTGGTTTGGTTGGGAATAACCTCCGGGGGGGGCGTGTTGCTACTGACTTTATTAGCCTATACTGCACATGTCCCCTCTTTTTTTTTGGGGGGGTAATGTTTGCTCACAAGGTGTAAGGTGTGCATTAGCTGATAGCGATTTTTAGGTAGTCTGGGCTTGTGGCGTGTTATCTAGAGTAGTGCAACCGTGAGATATTCCCCTGTTATTTATCCAGTCATTGAAAAGTACATTTAGACCGTCAACCTTATCTTGTAACCACTTGAGTTTGTCCTTGACTATAACCCTCATTTGAATCTGTAGATCCACTATCAGCTTAGTGGCCCACACCGGCTATTCACTTACAGATTCAATGTTCTCCGTCACATCCCAGATTTCCCTTTAGCCAAAGTTACACCCTGCCCTTCTTTCCTCTAACAGCTGGTTTCGCCTTGGGTTTGGGTTTACTTTTTCTGCCAGATTGGTTAAATGGGGAGTCCTTGGGCTGGTTTTGAGGTACCACTTCAGTTGTTGGTTGTAGGTCATGGGAGAATCAATTAACAGAGACCCTCTGTTTTTAGGAGATCCGGTATATTAATTGTTACAATTTCCAGATTTGGAGTAAGGGACAAACGTCTCTCAGTCCGTTCAATTTCGCTTGTCACGGCACCTAGGGCCTTTTCCAACATCCTGTCAATGGAAGTGGGTTTAGTGGCCGGTTTGGTCACTACCAGGTCCTGTTTCTTTTCCACACATGCTCGTCTCCCCATTCTATTAGCTCTATGGCTTGGAACCCCCATTTATGAAATGTGATTTCATGCTATTTCTTTGGTGACCCTAAGTGGCAGGAACGGGCCGCTATGCATATACTTGTTGACTAGAAATATATGCACAAAGAAACAAACGAGGTGGGGAAGGTGAACTGAATATGCCTGTGTCTCTCTATTCTAAACCAGAAGCTTCTGTGATGTGTACTACATCGATAGCATCAATTGTATATTTCTTAAACCATCTTTGTCTTGCCTCTTCTGGTAGAAGAGGCAAGACAAAGATGGTTTAAGAAACCAGTGAATTAGGCCACAGTACCTTGATAAGAAATCCCGGGAGTTCGATGAAAGAGAGCAGGCCCAGCCCGGCCTCTTCCGGCCTCTGACAGGCACAGACGGGCCAGCCCTTAGCCCGACCTTCGATCGGTGCCCGCCCGCACGCGTCCCGCGGGGTGGGAGAGACTGGTTGGTTAAATCTTCCCGATGAGGTAGGGGGAGGGGCAGCAACTCGGCACTCGGCCCCGCTGGCTCCTGGGACGTGTGTTCCTTCTCCTCTGCAGCCCCGCTGTGAACGAAAGCATCTCCTGCGAAGCGGGAGGCGCAAGCAGTTCTTGAATCTCCCGGTAAGATAAAGGGAGGGGCAGCAACTCGGCCCTCGTCCCCGCTGGCTCATGGGGCTTGTGGTCCTTCTCCTCTGCAGCTCCGCTGTGTACGCGAAGCGGGAGGCACGAGCAGTTTTTTAATCTCCCGGTAAGATAAAGGAAGGTGCAGCAACTCGGCACCGCTGGCTCCTGGGGCGTGTGGTCCTTCTCCTCTGCAGCCCCGCTGTGAACGCGAAGCATCTCCCGCAAAGCGGGAGGTGCGAGCAGTTTTTGAATCTCCCGGTAAGATAAAGGGAGGTTCAGCAACTCGGCACTCGGCCCTGCTGGCTCCTGGGCCGTGTGGTCCTTCTCCTCTGCAGCCCCGCTGTGAACTTATAATGAGTTTGTTGACAACAAATACAAGAATAATTTGGCCTTTCACCTGAAATCAACTTAAACTTCATAATTTCTTGCTCAAAATTTTCTGTACTACAATGTTGTACATTCTCTTCCACATTTCCTTCTATTAATGTATCCGTTACTGCACTGTCTTCCTCAGGACCAAAGTAACTAACCTGAATTTTATCACAAACATTCATTACATCTGATACAGATCCACGGAAAAGAGCACTGTTCAACTTTTTTAACATTAGTGCTGAACTTTTTGCATAATACAATGTTCTGATTAATTTCCTCATTTGCGTATGATGTACTGCTGACATCCTGAAATGGTGAAAAACACTTCGACATACTTTTTTAGAAAGACAAGCAAGAGAATGACCTTGCAAACCAGTATTTTCTCTCACTCTGCAAGGGTCTAGTCCTTGCAACATCTTACTGGCATATGCATCAACGTTCGTAAATACCAGTCGGTAATACCGAAAAATAACGAATCGCTAATATGAACATGCAAACCGCGATGCATCAAAGTAATCGGTAAAAAATACCGAGTCGGTAATAATCGCTAATAAAGAACGAGTAAACGCCAGCGCGAGTAACAAAAACCGTAATCGGAAATACCGAGTCGGTATTACCGGATCCGGTAATAGCGGAATCGGTAATACCGAAAACGGGAAAATAACGCGACGCTTCGGAAGCAGGCTGATGACATCACAACCAGGAAGTAGGACACCCACGCTGCATTCAGTGTCCGGAGTTGCACAGAGGAGGAGGCAGAGCTCAGGAGCTGAGGTCCCACACTGAACCAGAAGCAAGCAGGAAAAAGGTAGCAGGACAGGATGGAGAAGGAGGCCCCCCAGCATGGAAAGGACACATCCCGAAAGCGAAAACGAAAGTTTTCAGATAAGGAGCTGGAAATCCTCATACAGAGTGTGAGCAGCAACCATGATCGCATATTTGGCAAGTTGTCGCTTAAGGTGCCAGAGGCAGAAAAAAGGAAGATGTGGCTGCGCATCATGGACAAGGTGAATGCCTGCGGAGTCACCCACCGCAGCATCGACGACCTCAAAAAACGATGGTACGACCTGCGTAAGAGGGCCAAGGAGAAGATTGCGCAGAGGGTCAGGGATGCTGCTGGCACAGGAGGGGGACCATCAAACGTGACGCCTAACACTGACCTGGAGGATCTAGTGGAGGCCACCATAGAACGTGAAGCTGTTGTGGGGGTCACAAGTCTGGACACCTCAGGTGCTGCGGAAGGAGGACAAGGTAAGAGGCATGCCAGCGTAACGATGCAGCGTGTACGTAGTCCCTGCCCACTCCCCCATGCCAGACCCAGTGCACATGTAGCGTTGCCCTACACACACACCCTCACCACTGTGTTGCACCATGGGAGATGTAGTCAATACATGAATGGGTGCATGCCTGAGCCCAGAGATGAATACAGCTGCCAAGGGTCAAATGTCAGTCAACAAAAGTAATTTATTGTGAGATGCCACAGCTATTGTCACATACCATACCATGATATTAACTATGCACTGTTTCACACACAGATGCATCCCCCATCGATTCAGACGACAGTGGCCACCTTGTCATCTCAGAGACGCCAGTGTTGTCAGAAGCGGAGTGCTCAGAGGGAGCTGAAGTCATGTCCTCCCCTTCACCACCACGCCGGACAACACCTCCACCGTCCTCCCGGCCGAAGCAACCACCACCGCCACCGTCCTCCCGGCCGAAGCAACCACCACCGCCACCGTCCTCCCGGCCGAAGCAACCACCACCACCACCATCCTCCCAGTCCAAGACACCACCACCACCACCCTCGCGGACCAAGACACCACCACCACCAGTGCTGCCCACTCCGCAGAGCCACAGAGCAGATGTTGCCGCCCTGTCCGTGATGGAGTCAGATCAATCTTCATCACACCCAAATGTTCCACGCCAGGCTGTCGTCACTCCAACCAGCCACACTGCAGGCCGACAGCGCATCAGGCAGAGGGTTGTGTCCCCGGGTCGGGCTGCTGCAAGACCGGTCGATCTGTCCGGAGGGTACGGAGTAGTGGAGGCCCGGATGCTGCGTGTCCAGCGCCTGCAGGGGAGACACATGGGTGCCATGAAACTCAGCATGACACAACTATGCAACAAACTAGGCTACATGACTGCCGCAGTGCGTGAGCACACCACTGCCGTATCTGCGGGCAACAAAGACATCAAGCTGTGCCTGCAAGAACTGACACGTGCCATACTCGCAGGCCAAAGGAGTGAGCGCCGGCGTCACAGGCAGGTCATGCTGGCAGTGAATACCACAAACAAGGCCATCAATAAGATGTGCAACAGCACGGCTGTGCTGTCACGCAGGTCCGTGTCCCTGCAAGTGGATCTTGGTCATTTATGTGGGGATGTGGCAAAGGCCCTTGAGAGGGTGACCACTGCAGTGGAGCAACTGCAGCCAGGGTCAGCCAGTGTCAGCAGTCTGGGGGCGGAAGAGGGGAGTGAGGCAGCCTCCAGTGTCAGCAGCGTCTCCCTGCCGGACACCAGCGTGAGGAGGCGCAGTGGCCGCAGTGCAACTGCCACTGACTCCCATCGTGTACAACCCGAGGAGTCACAGGACAAGAGACTGGGGGTACGCGGCAAACGGAAGTAAACATGTGGCATAGTCACACTGTCCTTGGTGAGGTAACCATGGACAGACCAAAGTGCCTCACGCGCCACCTGTTCTGAGAAGGGACATTGCTAGTTTTTTTCGCTGCGGCAGCAGCTTGTTTGTGTTACGTTTTTCTGCACCAGTCAGGTGTCCATGCCCATTAAACCCTTGCAAAACTGATCCTGTTGTCAAGTCACTCTCTTACCTGTCTCAGAAATGATTACGTGTGATGTATGCCCGTCTCCTTTGCCCTTCAGCTGTGTTGGGCACATGTGCCTGTTGGTGTTGTGGGGGGGGTTGCTGGGCACGCAGTTCTTCCTCTCCCTCCACCTCTATGTGTATCCCCATGCGCGTGGCGATGTTGTGCAGGATGGCACACACAGCAATTATCTGGCAGCAGGTCACTGGGTCGTACTGCAAAGCACCTCCAGTCTTGTGCAGTATTCGGAAGCGGCTCTTCAGGATGCCGAATGTTCGCTCAACCACATTCCTAGTACTGATGTGTGCCCTGTTGTAGCGCTGCTCTTGCGGGGTAGCTGGGTTGAGATAGGGCGTGAGGAGATATTCACGCAATGCGTATGCGCTGTCACCTGCAGGATGGGGAGAGAATGGTAATCAGCATTAATGGAATTATACATGTGGGGAAGGAGTGGATGGGGAGTACGATGATGCAGCTATTTGTACCTAGTAGGTGTCCCTCTCCGAATTCTCCGTTGATCAGGCGCCTGTGGAGGCCACAGTGACGGAAAATGTAGGCGTCATGTGTGCTCCCGGGAAATTGGGCTACAATGTCGGTAATGATCAACTTGGCATTGCACACCACCTGAACATTTATTGAATGATACGATTTCCGGTTGCGGTAAATGTATTCGGTGGCTGATGGAGGACAGATGGGGACATGCGTGCAGTCGACACACCCGATGACATGGGGGAATTGTGCCACCTGGTAGAATTCCCGTTTGGTGCGGGTTAGCTGCTGGGGGGTTCTGGGGAAGGTGATGTGGCGATTGAGAAATGTCAGCATGGCCTCTAGAAACCGGTGGAAAAAGCGTGATAAGGCACTTTGCGACACGCCTCCTGTCTCAGCTATTACCCCCTGGAAGCTTCCAGATGCAAGCAGGTGCAGGCAGCATAGCACCTGCACATGGGCAGGTATGGCGTTGGTCCGACGGGTCTCGTGCTGCAGTAAGGGTGTCAGGTCTGCTATTAGGTGCATTATCATGGCACGGTTCAGTCTGTACTTGACGTACACCTGTTCCTCGGTCTGCCCCAGCAAAGTGATGCGAACCCTGAAGATCCTGTCCTGTATCATCCTCCTGCGCTGGGCCTGGGCGTTGATCCTCCACCTCCTAGCAAGCACGTACAGGGCAGCCATTTTGGTGTACATGTGGGGTTTCCCAGGGCATTTATGAAGGGTAACTGATTGTCAGCACCTGCTGATGGGGTTTAAATTTTTTTTTCTGTCCTTCTGTTAACTTTACCTCCTGATTGTGATTCCCCTTATTTTGCTCATGCTAAATAGCGATTTTGGGGATTTCCGGTATTAGCGACTGTTCATGCATACCATTTCCATTCGTTATTGCCTATTCGGTATTTCCGAACTATTGCTTTGTGGTTCGGTATTTCCGAATGTCTGTTTAACGATTCGGTAATTTACCGCGGGGCCATTTAGCGGTTCTTTATTTTTTTCCGATTTTCGGTTTGATGCATTGCAATTTATGGTTTTGCGGTCGGTATCGGCCTGTTTTTCCGAATCGCTGTTTTACCGGGAGGTATTTCCGTTGATGCATATGCCTGTTAATCTTTTGTTTAACACTTTTCTTAGTATTCTCACATAAGAAATTGAGTAATAAATCAATAGATTCCTGCCATACACTACAAATACTACTGCAATTCCAAGTGCACACTGGAGCTTTATGACGTCTCCCTAAGACTTCATCAGCTAACACCTCTTCTGCATTTCTAGGAACAATTTTCTCTTTCTCAATAGGACAACCATGTCTAACCTCATAAGCACGACCACTAGTGTCAACTGCATGCAAGAAATCATTATTCTGAAAATAACTCTCTTCATTAAAAAAAGGCTCAGAACTTGAACTGTTTCCATTCACCCCAAAAAAATCAGAAAAATTACTTCTGTTAATTACTCTTCTCCACTTACTTTTGGCCTTCATTAAATGGATTGGCTTATTTAGTGATTGAATTCTACTGATTACTATACTAAACAACTTGTTTTTCAATTCGAAAGCCTTCTCAACTATGTTTTCTATATGTTTCTTCTTCTTATAAAATTCAGTTTTTCTTTTACATTTCTTCATTTTCTTCATCAAATTCGACACAACTCGATTATAAAACATTCTTTTTCTAATTTCCTGAAACTGATTCTTCCTCCTTTTACTATACAGTCTTTGTTTACAAGATGATTTTCCATCGTTTTTCTCTTTTCTCTTGTTTTTCTTTTTAGTTGCAGATACACTGTTTGTATTTTTGACATTGTCCACACTACTCCTAGTGTTTGATAAGTTCTTTAAAAAATATTTGTTGTCTTACCAGGAGTTTTTTCTTTTTGTTCACACATTCTTGTTCAGGTAAATCTTGTGGATGACTTCTCCTTAAATAATAAGCTTTATTATGGTGTTTCCTCTTTTCACTTTTTGGAGGCATGATGGATTTCTTTTAGTGTTGATAAATATTCTATTACTAAATAAATACAATGTAAAATGACGAAGTATAAAAAACAACTGTGTAACTGATAACAGAAGTGCATACATACTGCATAAAACTTTCAAGAACTACATCTGAAAGACGAGTACCGTAATCAATTTATCTGTAGTTGAACTTTTAAGCAGTGAATGGATTAGTACATGCTACTAAATGCATCACTACAACAGTACAAGGGGAAAGAGAGAAAGGAGTATGAGGAGAGGGCTGGCAGTATGAGGAGATAAGTGGGAATATGTGGAGAGAGGGGCAAGTAAAGAAGAGAGGAGGAGTATAACAAGAGAAGGGGAAGTACGAGGAGAGAGGGAGAGAAAGTGGAAAGAGGGGGAGTATAAGGAGAGAATGGGTGTATGAGGAGAGAGGGGATAGTATGAGGAGAGAGGAGGGAGTGTGAGGAGAGAGGCAGGACTATGAGGAGATGGGGAGAGTATGAGGAGAGATGGGGGTATGAGGAGAGAGGGGGGAGTATGAGTATAGGGCGAAGTATAAGGACAGGGGGTGTATGAGGAGAGAGGAAGGACTAAAATGAGATAAGAGAGAGTATGAGGACAAGGGAGAGTATGAGGAGAGAGGGGGGAGTATGAGGAGATGGAGAAATATGAGGAGATGGGGGAGTATGAGGAGACAGGAGGGTATGAAGGGAGAGGGGAGAGGGGGAGTATGAGGAGAGTAAAGAGTATGAGAAGGGGGAATATGACGAGAGAGGTGGGAGTATGAGGAGAGAAGGGAAAATATAAGCAGAGAGAGGAGGAATGTGAGGAGAGAGAGGGAGTATAAGGAGAGAGGAGGAGGTATAAGAAGAGAGAGAGGGAGTGTGAGGCGAAAGGGGAGGAGTAAGAGGAGAAAGAGGAGGAATATAAGGAGAGAGAGGGAGAGTGTGAGGAGAGAGGGGGAGCATGAGGAGAGAGAGAGGAGTATGAGGAGAGAGGGGGCGTATATGGAAAAGAGAGAATATGAAGAGAGGGATGAGTATGAAGGGATGGGGAAGTATGAGGAGTGAGGGAGGTATGAGGAGAGATGGAGGAGTAACAGGAAAGGGGGAAGAGAATGTAGAGAAAAGAAAAATATAAGGAGAGAGGGGGTGTATGAGGAGAGGGGAATTTGAAGAGAAAGGCAGTATGAGGAGAGAGGGAATAGTAAGAGGAAAGAGGGGGAAATATGAGAAGAGGGGGGAGTATGAGAAGAAAGAGGGGAATATCAGGTAACAGGAGGAAGTATAAGTAGATAGAAGACGAATATGAGGAGAGAGGGGGGAGTATGAGGATAGAGGGGAGGAGTATGAGGAGAGACGGGGAAGTATGAAAAAGAGGGGCAAGTATGAGGATGAAAGAGGATTATAAGCAGAGAGGGGTATGTATGAGGAGAGAAGGGAGAAAATAAGAAGAAAAGGTGAGAATGTGGAGAAAAGGTGAAGTATTAGAAGAGAAAGGGTACTATGAGGAGAGAGGGAGGAGTATGAAGAGATGGAAGAGTATGAGGAGTGAAGGGGGTATGAGGAGCGAGGTGGAAGTATGAGAAGAGAAGAGAGAGTATGAGAAGAGAATGGGGAAAATGTGGACAAAAGAAGAGTATAACAAGAGAGGTATGAGGAGAGAGGAGGTACTATGAGGAGAGCGGGAGGAGTATGAGGAGATGGGAGAGTATGAGAAGTGAAGGGGGTATGAAGAGAGAGGGAGGAGTATAAGGAAAGGAGAAATATGAGGAGAGAGTGGAGTATGAGGAAATGGGGGACTATGAGGGGAGAGGGGGGTATGAGGAGAGTAGAGATTATGAGGAGAGAGGAGGGACTTTAAGGAGAGAGGTAAGAGTATGAGGAGTGAAGGGAGACTATAAGGAGAGTGAGGGGGAGTGTAAGGAGAGAGAGGGAGTATAAGGAGAGAGAGGTGTGTATGAGGAAAGAGGAGAGAGTGTAAGGAGAAAGAGGCAAGAATGTGGAAAAAGGGGCAAATATAATTACTAAATGCAGACAGAGGCACAGTGTGATCCTACACAAAAATATAGGACCTTGCATTTTACCAAAACACATTTACTAGTCTAGAAACGGTTAACTAACTGCACACATCCCATGTATATAACTACTACATTTCAGTGGACAACCCTGTCTCATTTTGTAAATACATAAGCAATTTGCTGATTTTTTTTTGCCAACATTACATCCAAAAAGTGACACAATAGAACAACAAAAAGGCGCAAGGGGCTTGTAAATCTGCCCCAGAGTGTATGCAGCAGTGCATGTATACTTACTGGGAAATTCTACATTTAGAACAGAAGTCTGATTCTAGACAAACAACACTATTAATTACTCTTGAAGGGCTTATATCACTGCACACATTACAGAAATATAATTATTGCATTTTACTGTACAACCATGAGTCATTTTAGAAATACAAAACCAATAACCGGTTTTTAATTCCATAAAAACTAGAAAAAAGATAGCTTTATAAACACTTATATATCTATAAACACAAAACATACAAAAATGCTTCTCTTAGAACAATTCCTAAATCCACACCGACACACAGTGTGATTCTAGACAAAAAATATTACACCTTGCATTTTACTAAAACACATTTACTAGTCTAGAAACAGTTAAGTGACTGCGCACATTCCATGTATATAACTACTACATTTCAGTGGTCAACCCTGACTCATTTTGCAAATACATAAGCAAATTGATGCATTATTTGTGCCAACATTACATAAAAAAACTGACACAATACAACAACAAAGAGCCACAAGGGGCTGGTAAATCTACCCCAGAGTGTATGCAGCAGTGTATGTATACTGACTGAGAAATTGTAGATTTAAAACACAAGTCTGATTCTAGAGAAAAAACACAATTAATTACTCTTAAAGTCTAATATGAGTGCACACATTACAGAAATATAATTACTGCATTTTACTGTACAACCATGAGTCATTTTGCAAGTCCATAAACAATTTGCTGCATTATTTGTGCGAACATTTCATCAAAAAAGTAACGCAATGGCAGCACAAAGATGCACAAGAGGCATGTAAATATATCCCAGAGAATTTACTATAGAGTATGTGTACTGACTGGAAAATTGTAGATGTGAAACACAAGCCTAATTCTAAATAACTAACACTATTAACTACTCTACAACTGAAAAAGTGACTGCACACATTCTACATTTTTTAGTACTGCACTTTATTGCACAAAGCCTACTCACTAAACACATTAACTTACCAAATGATTTTATCAAAATAGTTATCCAAATGCAGACAAACTCAGAATGTGATTCTACACACTTTAGAAGGACAAACACATTACACTTACTAAAAACAAAATGCACCATATACATTACCATACAAGTTATTAACTCACCTTTCAAATTGATTTTTTAGATTAAGAAGAATGCCAGTCACACAGCAGATATTCTTAAACAGAATCTCTCTACTTCAGTGTTTGCAGCAAAACCAAAAAATGGCACATTTTCCCTCTCTATTTACACATATATACATATTAATAACAAATCAAATTGCTTAACACATTAATTCAAATCAAACACACATTTCTATTGGTTGAACATTTGAACCCTTTCCAACTCACTTAACTTTGAACCCTAACCCCAACACATTATGCAAAAGTCAACTGTCCACAAAGGTCAAAAGTTCAGCACACTGTAAAACACTCCTCTTCAACAAGTTTAGACTCTGCAAAAGGTACTTACGTATAAGTACCAACAAAGAGAAAAGTTCTTGTTAGAACAAAACCAACATCTAAACACATAAGCTTGAGAGATATCTGTAAAACATATTTTTTTCATTCTTTTTTCCCTGCTTAGGTACGCATACGGAACGACTTAGGAACCTCGCACCGTACATCGTCCGGCCGCGCTTGGTACGCGTACTGGAAATTTACCCTAAAAAAAAAAAACCCCTTTCACTAATTTTTCTTATCCCCGGGGACCCCATCCCCTGGGGCTCAAATACAACATTGGGGACCATGGGGGAAGCCCCAAGGCCCCCACAGTCCCAGCCGGCTCCCCCGTCCATCGGGAGCCAGCATTGCTTTTCGTCAGAGAGAGCAGCTAACATGCTGCTCCCCCTGACAAAAAGCATTATGCTTTCCTATTTAAAAGAGAGAGCAAGTTTCCTGCTCTCTCTTCCAAATAGGAAAGCATTTTGCTATGGTAGGACGGGAACCGCGAGGCTCCTGCCCAACCATAACACTTGACTGGGTGTGAGTGTTTGATTGGTTCAGATGCTCCGTCCATCACCACCCCCTTTTGTACCGCTTTGTCCGCCATAAGTGTGGCAGGGCATGCTCAGACGTGAGTCCCTTGCTCACTTTGCCACTGGATTCAAGCAAGCCGGGCTGAAGACGGCTGTAATGCCAGAAACCGGTCCTCGGAAGCTTGTTTCCGGTCCAGGGAAGGCATGGCTTGGCAGTTCGGGCTGGACTGTTCCCATGAGGCACAGGGTCAGACTGATTTGCATATAGCCATGTCTGAACTGGGGTGGTGGAGTGGGCTAAAGAACGGTGATGGATCAAACCCAGATCTTTTGACTGGGTGTGAGTGTTTGATTGGTTCAGATGCTCCGTCCATCACCACCCCCTTTTGTACTGCCATAGTAAACAGCAGTGTCCCGGCTCAGGCGGCGGATCACTACACCAATTACAAGTGCCTGCTAACATCAACCAGGGCTGCAGCTGGGCCTTCTCTGTCGTTGTTTTCTATGACTTTTTGTTAACCAATAAATATCAGGCTTTTAAAAAACAGAAAATTGCACCCTAGTTTTCTGTGTAAAACGTTTTCAATCAACCAATCATTTCTTTGCTTTTTTCAAAATTGCATCTTATCCACCATTTTAGAAAATCTTATTTTTAAAACTTAGGAACCTCGCACCGTACGTCGTCCGGTCGTGCTTGGTAAGCGTACTGGAAATTTACCGTTTAAACAAATAGCCCCTATCACTAATTTTTATTATCCCCGGGGACCCCATCCCCCGGGGCTCAAATACAACATTGGGAACCGTGGGGGGAGCACCAAGGGCCTCACGGTCCCAGCCGGCTCCCCGCATCCATTGGGAGCCGGCATTGCTTTTCGTCAGAAAAGCAATATGCTTTCCTATTTGAAAGAGAGAGCAGGTTTCCTGCTCTCTCTTCCAAAAAGGAAAGCAGTTTGCTATGGTAGGGCGGCAACAGCGAGGCTCCCGCCCTACCATAGCAACCAGCAGTGTCCCGGTGGTAGGCACCCGGGACACTGCAGGAGCCAATCCTGGGCGGGTGGCGGTCCCCAGGGCCATCAAAGGCTGCAGGAGGGGGGCCCCCTCCCATCATTTGTAAAGTCCCGGGAGGGTGGTGGTCTTCGGGGCTGGGGGGTCCATCACAGATAAGCATGGGCTGAAAATTCGTTCCGCTCGCGGAATTTGCGGATTTTCCGCGATTTCGCGATCCGCGAATCTCGCGAAATCGCGGTAAAATCCGCAAATCAGCGGAGACGAATTTTCAGCCAAGCACTTACAGGGTTACAGCAGCAGGTGCAAAAGTTAAAGCAAATTTTGTGTAACCTTTTACAAAAGGGTTACGAAGAAATTAACTTCAACTTGGGCACCTGCTGCTGTAAGCCTGTAAGTGCTTCCTGGCGCCTCCTTGCCTACTTGCAACTATTCTCTGACCCTGCTCTGACCCTTGAAGCAGGGTCAGAGAATAGTTACAAGTAGGCAATGAGGCGCCTGTCACGAAACCTAAACCTCAACAGGAAGCACTGACAGATATAAAAACAAGATTTGCAATGCAATAGGTCTCGCATTAGGAAAGTTTGAGCTATTGGTCTTGTAAATGACAATTTTTTTTATTTATGTGTTGGTTTTGAAAATAGCTAAATTAATAGCTTTGTCATTTACAATGCCAATAGTTATAACTTTTGCAAATGTGACACCTATAGCATTTGTAATACAACATGTTTTGTATTTAGGTGACTTAGCTGTATTGATATTACAAATTACAATGGCTTTTAATTTTTTTAAATAATTAATACTTAAATAAAAGTGATTGTAATGTATAATGGCAATAGCTTAAACTTTTGTAAATAACTTTTGTGAAGATTATGTTCAGTGTATTTTATTGTGACGAAAATCCAAGGAAAGAAGTGAAATATTAACATCTTTTTGTGACATTTGTAATAGAGTTTGAAACATTGAGAGAACATATTTGAACCAGTTGTTGTTGAATGGTTGCGCAGATTGATGCTGGGGTGGCGCTGAGTGGTGCTGTGGTGGTGCTGAGTGGTGCTGTGGTGATGCTGAGTGGTGCTGTGGTGGTGCTGAGTGATACTGGGTTGGTGCTGAGTGATGCTGGGGTGGTGCTGAGTGGTGCTGTGGTGGTGCTGAGTGATGCTGTGGTGGTGCTGAGTGGTGCTGTGGTGGTGCTGAGTGGTGCTGTGGTGGTGCTGAGTGATAATGTGGTGGTGCTGAGTGATGCTGTGGTGGTGCTGAGTGATGCTGTGGTGGTGCTGAGTGGTGCTGTGGTGGTGCTGAGTGATGCTGTGGTGGTGCTGAGTGGTGCTGTGGTGGTGCTAAGTGATAATGTGGTGGCGCTGAGGGATGCTGTGGTGGCGCTGAGTGTGCTGTGGTGCCGCTGAATGGTGCTGTGGTGGTGCTGAGTGGTGCTGTGGTGGTGCTGAGTGATGCTGTGGTAATGCTGAGTGGTGCTGTGGTGGTGCTGAGTGATGCTGTGGTGGTGCTGAGTGATGCTGTGGTGGTGCTGAGTGGTGCTGTGGTGGTGCTGAGTGATAATGTGGTGGTGCTGAGTGATGCTGTGGTGGTGCTGAGTGATGCTGTGGTCACACTGAGTGGTGCTGTGGTGGTGCTGAGTGGTGCTGTGGTGGTGCTGAGTGATGCTGTGGTGGTGCTGAGTGATGCTGTGGTGGTGCTGAGTGGTGCTGTGGTGGTGCTGATTGATAATGTGGTGATGCTGAGTGATGCTGTGGTGGCGCTGAGTGATGCTCTGGTGGCGCTGAGTGATGCTGTGGTGGTGCTGAGTGGTGCTGTGGTGGTGCTGAGTGATGCTGTGGTGGTGCTGAGTAGTGCTGTGGTGGTGCTGAGTGATGCTGTGGTGGTGCTGAGTGATGCTGTGGTGGTGCTGAGTGATAATGTGGTGGCACTGAGTAGTGCTGTGGTGGTGCTGAGTGGTGCTGTGGTGTTGCTGAGTGATGCTGTGGTGGTGCTGAGTGATGCTGTGGTGGTGCTGAGTGGTGCTGTGGTGGTGCTGAGTGATAATGTGGTGGTGCTGAGTGATAATGTGGTGGTGCTGAGTGATAATGTTGTGGTGCTGAGTGATGCTGGGGTAACGCTGAGTGATGATGTGGTGATGCAGAGGGCAGAAAGGCACAAAAAGCAGCCTAACAAAGGCCAGAAGGGCAGAAAAACAAGAGAAAAACGAGTCTAACAGAGGGCAGAAGGGCACAAAAACCCAGTCTAACAGGACAGAAGGGCAGAAAAACAAGGGAAAAACAAGTCTAACAGAGGGCAGAAGGGCACAAAAAACGAGTCTAACGGGACAGAAAGGCACAAAAACGAGTCTAACAGAGGGCAGAAGGGCACAAAAAACAAGTCTAACAGAGGGCAGAAGGGCACAAAAACAAGGGAATAACAGAGGGCAGAAGGGCACAAAAAACGAGTCTAACAGAGGGGAGAAGGGCAGAAAAACAAGGGAAAAATTAGTCTAACAGAGGGCACAAGGGCACAAAAAACGAGTCTAACAGGGGGCAGAAGGGCAGAAAAACAAGGGAAAAACGAGTCTAACAGAGGGCAGAAGGGCAGAAAAACAACGAATAAACGAGTCTAACAGAGGGCAGAAGGGCACAAAAAACGAGTCTAACAGGGGCAGAATGAATCCCGCCCTGCGTGTTTGTCCACGAAGATGCCACCTTTTTGTGCAATACCTGTAGTACTGCACAACGGTGTACTTGAGTACTGCTACTGTTTAATCAGTAAGTGCTCCCTCGTTGGCTAAATGTATAGGGGCAGATTTACAATAACTGGCGCATCACCAGGGATGCGCCAGTTATTGTGCGCCGCAGCTCCGTCACCCATGGTGCACCATGTGGCAAAAACGGCACAGATGCGTCACGCATCTGTGCCGTAAAAGCAGCGCATTGCTGGAGCTGCGTCGCGCTTGCGACGCAGCTCCAGCAATGCTCTGGGGGGCCCTATCTCCCCAATGCTGCATCAAGCCTTGCGCATGCTTCAAGCAGGCGCAGGGTTTTGACGCAGCATTGGCCTAAAAGTGACTGAGTGAAATCTTGTATCTGCGCAGGAACGCCCTCCCCTGCGCCGGGACACCTCCTGATGGCGCAGGGCTTTACAACGTGACGCATCTCTCAGATGCGTCACGTTGTTAATACCCAGCACCATGGCGCATCTTTTGTGCTGCCGCTGCATCACAAAAGGTCTCGGTAGAGGATGGCAGTGGTGAACCAGAGGGTGGCAGTGATGAACCAGAGGGTGACAGTGATGAACCAGAGGGTGGCAGGGGTGACCCAGAGGGTAACAGTGCTGAACCAGAGGGTGGCAGTGCTGAACCAGAGGGTGGCAGGGGTGAACCAGAGGGTGGCAGGGGTTGTAGTGTAGTTCCTATAGTCCCATTAGGCTCTGCACATTGGAATATTATCTTCAGTAGTGTAGACGTATGACTGAGGTTAACTAGGTCTCTACTGACTATATTAGACTTAAGTTTTTTGCTAGCTAGCTCAGAGTTCACTAGAAACTTTCTCGAATAAGCGAGGAGGAGTTGAACCTCCCTGGATATACAAGAAGGGATTTAGTTTCTGACAACCATAAAACATGACAACGTTGCTCTCCCTGAATAAGAGTATATCTCTAGAGTCGTGTGAAAAGAAAAGACAGCTATTTCACTCAGTCAAAGGTGCGTACTTAGTTTCACCAGATTGCAGAGAAAAAGAGAGACGGGCGTTTTCAATAAAAGGTGTTATTTATTGAGCAGTCTCTTTCCTCATACAAGAGAAATGAATTGCTACAATTGCAATACTTATAGTTAAGTAAAGTGCATACAGTAAAAGCAGGATTATGAAATAATACTGTAAAAGCATTGATATGGTTTCTTAGCCATATGATACTTTAATATGGATAAAATAGATACATACATATATACATTGACTAATCATACTCAACTGGTGCTTCTAACTACGCCTACCCCGGTGTACCTGACCTAAGCCTAATACGTGGGAAGGAGTAAGTAAGTAGCAGTTTAAGTTAAGTTTGTTTTGCCAAGAATCTGACTCAAGAATTCTCTGTAAGGGTTTAGTCAGTTCAGTACCTGGGTATTAGAAGGCAGGAGGGCTGGTATCTCTCTCTCAGGACTCGGTATCCCAGTCACCTGCAAAGGTAGGCTGGAAACGCCGGAGGCTGGATTTCTCGGCAGGAGAAAAGACAGCGTCTTTCTCAGCGCGTCAAAAGGGAGGGGCAGCGTCCGTGGGCTCTCGCATCAACTGGGCTCTCGGACAAGTAGTAGCTGCTCCAGATTCATCACCACCTTGTGTTTGCTTAAGGCAACGTTGGTATATTTATACCTGAAAGGTGCCGGGTTTGACGTAAGGCTGGACATAAGACGTCAATAAAGATGTCACTAAGAACTGGTCGTTCTAACAGTGCTTTACAGGAGTTCTTGGACGAAATCAAAACAAAGCAGCGGGGATTTCCCAGGTTGCTGGAGGCTTGGATTTGTTTAAGAATTCGGTGTGCTTTCTAGGGGGCTGGAGGAATAGGCTTGCTTAATGTGACAGCATGCGCTATGACTGAATTCTGAAAAGGGTTTCTATGCCGTTGGGATATTATTGATTTATAACCGGACAAGGGCAAAGAATAGGAATATCGATTCAGGTACCTAGATAAAACACACTACACCCACTCCACGAATTCATGTCCATAATTACTAAACTAAGCAATAGTAAACATATCTAATGGTGCATGTGTATACCGATCCACCCCAAAATACATTTTTTGCATCTGAAATGGCATATGCGAAATACACGAAAAATGAGTATAGGTACTGTACGCTTTCAAGCACTGTAATCATTCAGTAAAAGGATGCACATATATATCAGCATGAATGATTTGCGAAAATTACACATGAAAATGGCTCTTGATACAGAAAAGAAAAGTGCTAGACCATTTCATCACATATAAATACAGTTATTTGTAAATATGCTAGAGGCTGAGGTAATATATTGTCTCTAGAGTTCCTAAAAATAGAAGCTCTGTTCTCTAAGAATAGTTCTACTTTAAGCAGAGGATGAGTGCCAAAAAAAGTAAATATTTTGGAATTGGGGAAAAAATAATTTCGTTTTTCAAGGGAAGAAGTCAAAACAGTTGCAAATATTTTCAGAAGCTTTTGTTTTTCAAAACTGAAGGCCGAATTCAGAGTTCAGGGAACGCTGAGTGCTCGTTTGCTTAAAAGTTTATTCTTTCTGTTCAGGGGAGAACATCATTTCAGACAGACTTTCAAAAAAGTAGTTTACCGCTTCAGGTGAAAGTTCGACCAAGTTGGAAAATGCCGCAACTGTGCAGTCGTGAAAGTGATTGCTATCATCGATGACAGGATCAGCAGTGCTCACAGAAGGTCGTACCTGGTTGATGCTGCTCTCATCTTGCACTTCACTACCCTTTAATCGCAGTGGTGAAGTCTCAACGAATGCCGTCATCAGGATGGGTAACCGCTGGGGGCAACACGATGCATGAGCCTTTACTGGACTCAGCAAAGTATCCGTATCCAAAGGTACTTCTGATTGTAGTGTGAGACAGACGTCTAACACGCATTCTTCTCCGCACAGCATACATCTTAACACAGGTAAGATACAGTTCTGCCAGATGGGTCTGAATGAAAGAAACTAGGTCATATTCAGATCTCTTAGCCGGGCTAATCCAAGGACTTTAGTTATGCGGTCCCGATAGCGTGTAGCTAGGATCGTTTCTTCCATTGTTGCTGGAGTCTTGTCTGTGACATGGCTTGCCATACCGAAGCAGGAGTATCAAAAATAAAATGCCTGCTACTAGTCCCAACAGGAGTGGAAGGCCGCCAAAGAGTGAATGGACAAAATTAGGAAAGATGCCCAAGACTGCTTTGAAAGGTGTCAACAGTCCCGAAAAAATTGTCTTAAATAAACTCGCGATACCATTCGTATCAGAAATGTTTAAGATTTCGTTTAGCATTTCTGCGAAGTGTAGGGGGCAATTTGTTGATAAAAGGTTTTGTATCTCTGCCGTTGTCCTTGTAACTTGGAGATCATATGTTTCTTTTGATGACGTCAAGTGCACTGGCGTCTGTAGAAGAACAGACTTCATTCTGCTTAAAGTATCAATTCGAATAGAAGAGATTTTCAAACTGGGCCAAATTTTTCCCTTCCTGCCTGGAGTGTCGTTTGGATACAATACTTTCATACAGCAAGTGACCCTGGACGAAACGCTTACCAGATAAGCTTTTCCTGGCACCAAGCCACAACATCTGTGGTCCACTATTAGAATGTAGCTCCCGTTCAAAAGCCGTCTAAAGAATGGCTCTATTCGAGTTGCAGGTGTGCCAAGCTGGTGACATGGAAGGTTATTTGAAGTCCCCTCACAGGCCCCATGTAGATTTATACCCTGACACAGAAGTATACCACTTAGTGATTTTTCACAATTATCCCCACTAAGAAATACATTCTGTCCTTTTTCACTATAACATGTGTGAGTGTAAGGTAATTTCCATGATGACATGTTGTATCCTTTACCCAACCTTTCATACTGGCCTGCCTGTATATACTTTTGGCAGTATCGAAATTGGAAAGTTGTTATCGGAATAGTTATGATTCCGTGTATTATCCATTCAATGACAGGTCGTTCTGACATTGTCAATGGTAATCTCTCAAGTTTTTCAATGCTCAGAATTGTATATTCTGCTCCTTTTTGTGCCAAGCTGATTTGTATATCAGTAAGGTTAAAGATAGAGAACAGCGACGTTGTGTTGATTAAACGCCAAGGCACGCAGCCTGAACGCAGATTTTGTAACGTCCAGCCAAGCTGTACAATAGAACGCAATTGGGACTGACCATGTTGTAACATTAGCATGTCCTGTTCTATTATATCGATTGCAGATGATACAATACTGTTCAGTGAATATATTCTGGAGGACAGAGTCATTAACCCATTGTCCACAACAGAAAGTGATTTTTCTAAATTAATACGGTCAATTTCCCGTATTTTCTTTGCTGTTTCAATTTGAGTTTCTTTCCAAACTTCGTTATAAGCTGCATATATAGAGGCCGCTATGAAACATTTTTGACGCTGTTTGCGTGGTCCCATAATGAAATCACGCAAGTCAGCACCTTCTTTTAGTAAAGTTAAGTGTTGCTTAATTTCTGCCAGTGTGGATGTATGTAGCCATTCAAGGCAGAGTTTTCCTACACTGTATGTTGTTACTATCCCTGGATGTTGTCGCTGGGAGTATCTAGGGTCTGGCCTGGTCAATCTGAACCCCTGTATTTTGTTCAGGAATCTATCTTGACAGTTATTTGTGTCTGTGGGCCAGATCAACCATTTTTTCCAATCAGGATGTGTTCTGTTTTGGTTTAAAATATGGGATACGTCTATCTCAACATCTGTAGTGCTATTACTGTCAGGTGTTGGCTTTGGAATAGACGGTTTGTATAAGTCTTTAATTTTGGCGCGGCCAAGACAGGTTGTTTGTTGAATTGTGTCATTCAAAAATATAATTTGTTCTGGGATCATGCAGGCTCTGAATAATGATTCTATACCTTGCACTTGCCAATGTTTAGCACCCCAGATGGTTTTTGTCTCAATGTTATTGTTCCAAAAATCAAAACCAAATGTATTCATTTTTTCAAAAAATGATTCTGAGTAGATTAATTTTGTATTTGTCAGCATGGTTTTCATTCCTGTCTTATTTAACAGTTTGAAATAAAATGTTTCTGCTTCACTTGTGTTAAACCCTGAGAAGTATGGGAATTTCTCATAGAATGTTTTTGAACTACCTTTTGGTGGAGTTGCACAATGTTCCCATTGATTATAATTTAAAACATTTCTAGGTTGAGCAGATTTATGCAAATAATGGTTACCATAGTGGTTGTAGCATTACATCTGATCATAATTCGATGAACCTTGTAAATAATCATGTTCTGCTAATTTTGCTGACATAACTAGGTCTGACATCATATCATTAATACTTTCAGAATCCCAATCATCAGAGAATGTACTCGGTTTTACAAAGTCACTTAATGAAACCTTAAATTGATGAGGATACTTTAAGAGCTCGACCGGGCCATATATATCGTAATCTGTTTTGTCCCATGCTACCCCACCGGGTATCGGATTGGCTGTGAAGTTTACTGAAGAAAGTTCTCTTTTCTCGATGTGTGAAGACTTGTGTGGCTTTAGGACCAGGTTGATATTCTGGCTTGCTGTGTCCATTGTAACATATTTTCCCTCAATGAAGTGTCCCAAGCATAGCACCATGATGAGCCAAAGCAGGAGGAAAAGTACACCTAGCACCACCCAAAATTCAATCCATGGGGAAATCAGATAGGTTTCTTTTAGTTGATGAAAGAGTTTTTTAATCTTGTCTTTAAAAGTTGTTGTTGATGTTGGCTGTTCCTCAGGTTTGCTCGGATCCTCAGAAAAATCATCGAAGTTGATGAAGTAGCCTGATGCAGTTCTGTCAATTATTGGAATTGCTTCTGGATTTTTCCTTGTTTTATTAGCATAGTCTGTGGCTACATCATTGTAGACAGGTGTTTCTTGACGAATTGTTGCAATTTGGGTTTCAAGAGGCATTAGTTCCATGGCTTTGTTGCATAGTCCTTGTTGATTCACTGTAGGTTTATCAAATGTGATTAGTCTCTCAGTTTGAACCTCTTGATTTGTAGCAAACTTTGGTGTTCTGATACTTCTTGGGAGTCCACATGGCCTACTACTTAATATTGGCCACATGATTGTGGTTTAACCAGGTCGATGGATACAACTCGGTTCTCCTTTTTACCAGCAAGGGGCGGTAGTACAACTGATCTTGTTCCGTTGACAGCTAAGACAGGTACTGCTTTTCTGTAAGAAGGCCCAAATTCCTTCTTCACCGCGATTTTCTCTCTGACCAGATCCCCAATCTTTGGAATCCAGACAGGCCTTGCTGGGACAGGTGGTTTCTCTTCAGTGGCTGTTGGCTGTTGTTTCAACTTTATGTTGCTCAGGTCTTTTCTTGTTTCATTTAAGTCCTGTAAAATAGCCAAACGATCTTTGATATCAAAGCATTTTCCTTCTACCACTGAAGTCTGACTATCGAGATCCTGGATATGCATTCTAGTCCCGAACAATAGTTCGTACGGACTGAAACCTTTTAGAGAATTTCTTGGCAGATTGTTAAGACTACGTTGGACACTTATTAAATGTTTGACCCACCCAACCCCCGAACCTAATACCTTTGCCGTTATAGATTGCTTTATGTCTCGGTTTTTTCTTTCCACCATCCCATTTCCCTCAGGAAGGAAGTGATAAGATTCCCGCAATGCAATGCCCATGCTGGTCACGTCCTCCTCATAAGCTCGAGAGCTAAAAGCAGGACCCTGGTCAGAGTGTAGCATGCCAATTGCGTCTATGCCGCTATAGACTCGCAAATCTTTTATAACAGTTCAGACGTCAGCCGAGAGCTGGGGGTCTACATTTTAAGTGAAACTAGTCTTAAATAATTATTAAAGGGACGCATTTTTTCTGGGTATCTCGTATTGATATTCTTGTGATATCTAAAAGAAGGTCATTGGTAATACTCCGGGCATTTCGCCACTGCGGTCTCTGTTGCAGTTTTTACAGTAAAATGCAAATTTGTAGTTTTGCAGGCTCATTCCTGGCCACCAGTATATTGATTGTAATTCTTTCAGAGATTCCTTAATCTTAAGGTGTCTTAGACCCTCACCCATATGTTTGTCTGCCACTAATAAATTTCTCCTGTTCGTGTTTGGAATCACTCTATCCCCCACTCCGGGGATTTGAGCAAAAGGAACGGAGTTTGCATCGATTACGTATGTATAATTGAGTGGATAGTTGACAGGTAGCGCTGAACAGTCGCCTTTTGATGACGTTTTTACCGCCAGCATCGTTTCCCCGTCTACGTATTTTCCTGAACGCTTTTTTGTAGCTACGGAAGCCGGCTTAGTTGCTTCCGCTGTGGCTGTCTCAGCCAATGAATTCCCTGAAACGTGAACGCCATCACGTTCATGACTCAATGAATGTATCACTTGAGTCTTTGGTAGTTCTTTCTGTAAAAGAACTACTTGTTCCCAAAGCGATTTTTGCTTTATTGTGGCACCTGTGTCATCTTTGTAACCGTTTTGAACCCAGTTCTGCAAGTCGTTATTGTATGATTTGACGCAGTAATATGAAACGCACACTATTAGTGTCGGGAATTCGCGATCGGCATTATCTAGCGCCATTTTTAACGCTATTACTTCAGTTTGTTTATCTGAATTATTTTCTACAGAGTGTGATTTTGTTACCAGAGGTCTCAAATTTCCTCCGCGCCACACGTATTTAACAATCTCGCATGTGGCGTTATAGGCTTGTTTTCCCCAAACCGAGGGTTGTGCATGTCCGTCTGTGTATATTACACAGGCGTACTGTTGTATGGCCAGAATGTCGATTGGCAGAGGATATTCTCTTTCATATTCTAGATTTTTTAATTTTTTCATTTCCGGGTCAAAATAGTATTTCACTTTGTCTGTAGCAAGAGAATTTTCCCATTTTGTCCATTTTGGATTTAATGCCACTGTAGGTAAATTACATGGGCTTGTTAATGCCTCAAAGGCTGATTCTGCTGTTCTAACAGTAATCTGTCTGCCGTCAGCATGGTCTCTTTCTTTTGCTACAGCTGTTTGAACCGCATGTACAATGTTTTCCTTAATACTGAATGTTTTTTCAGCTTCTGTGTACAAATGTGATTTGTATGCTATTGGTACCTTTTCTCTCTCATTAGAGGTTAGGTACGTGAATCCGCATCTTCCTGGGATGACTCGGATTACAAGGTTGCGTGTGTTATCGCGTGTTTGCAATTTTGTTTTAGCTAACATGTCTGTTTGCACTGATCTCAAAATTTCTGTGTGTTTTTGAGTCCAATTGATTGTTTTAAAATCTGGTTTTATTAGTTCATAGAGAGGTTTAACCCTCTCTGCATAATTTAGAATATAATTCCTTCCGAAATTCAGGAAACCTAGAATTGATTGTAAGTTTTTCAGCGTTCTTGGTGCTTGGATTACAGCGCACTTCTCTAAGAAGTTGTCTGCCAGGCTTTTGCCTTCACTTGATAATTCATATCCTAAAAACAGGACAGTTAGATGGGCAATTCGTGAGTTTTTAAAGTTGAATTTGTAACCCTCTGCCGCGAACCCAAGTATTATGGTGTTCACCCTTTTCAAGTGAGTATCCAAGTCATCATCTGTTAGATAGATGTCATCGACATAAGATAATGCCTCATCATCATACATTTGTAGTAACTCTGTTACTCTTGCTGAGAATAATCCTGGGCTGTTCTTGAACTCCTGTGGGAGTTGACAGAATTTTTTCTGCGAGCCCAATATTGAGAAAGCGGTCAAATACCTGCTTTCAGGTGCTATATTTTGACAAAAGAATCCATTAGAGATGTCTAATGTTGTTTTGTATTTTTTGCGCACGATGTTATTCATTAGTGCTGCACTGTGTGAGTTTTGTACTGCAAATGTTTTGCAACATGAGTTAAGGTGTCTGTAGTCCAAAACTAGACGATATGAATCGTCTGGCTTGGAGACAGGAAACAAAGGATTGTTCATTTGTGAGGTGCATGTTTCAATCACCCCCTGGTATTCAAGTTGATCTAAGATCTCCCTGACCTGTTTTTTAGCTTCTTGCTTAATTGGGTACTGCCTTTGTGCAGTTGGTTGACATTTTAACTGGATTTTGTGAGGAGGAGAGTCCTCATCCCATCCAACATGGTTTTTATATAATGCAGGAGCTTGGGCTACTGCCCACTTTCTTGCAAGTGTATACTTTTTATGTATTGGAATGTGATTTGAGAAGGCAGGCATAATCATTTCTTCGCCATGAGGGCACTCCCTGACAAACTCCGGTGGCCAGTCTTTTTCAGCTAAAAGGATGTCATAGCCTTTGGAGAGGTTATCCCAAAATAGACCCCTTATTTTCCTAGTCTTATCTCCCTCTATACGTAATGTTATTTCGTATATTTTATGAGGTTTGCTAACTCTGGTATCTGCAGTTTCCACCTGAATGTATTCATTCGTGTCCACTGTCTCCAGATGATTCATCAGGATCTTGCGAGCTATGCTCACTTCTGCTGCGCTGTCTAGCATTGTCTGAGCCCACTCTCTGTTTTTCAGCTGTGTCCTCAGGATCCTCGGCATGTTTGATTATTTTAATGCTGGCTACCTTCTTTTTTGGAAATTGTAGTTTTTTACTTTGATGAGCAGGTTCCTTGTCTTTGGACTTGACGTGCTCTTCCCTGTGTTCTGACCGTCCTCTTCTTTCCGATTTCTGCGAGGAAGTCTGAAAAGATCGAGAGGGACGTGTATCAATATCTTGATATCTATCAGGTTTCTTCAAATTATCCCTATTTCTAAGGTTGTATCTTTTCTCCGAGGGCTCCCTCTGGGGAGACTTGTGTCCTTGGTCCGGAGATCTTTCTCTCCGCCGAGTAGACTTTCCTCTGGACTGGAATCTTTTTTCTTTGGGAGTGGATTGTTTATTTCCATCCCAGCTCTTTTTTGGAGTGTTTAGATTATTTTTAATAAATATCTTTTCAGGATTTTCAGTTAGTTGGGGTTTTACTGGTTTCCCACCCAAACTATCTCTTCCTAGCTCTTCATAGGATTTTTCTATGATTCTGGCAAGTTCAAATGGCTGTTCTGCTATATCTGTTTCTTTCAATTTCTGATGGATCGCCACAGATGCTGCTTCTCCTTTTATGTTGGATAATAATAAAGCTGAGACCTGCTTGAAGTCTTTCAGTAATTTCATACCCAGAGTTAAAGCAGGTTCTGTACCGTATTCATTTTGAATCTGTCTTAGCACATCGGGTATTACCGCTATGGACGGAACACCATGTGTTTTTGTGTAAATGGAAGCAAAGACTGTGCCCCAAGTGTCACAGTCCTCCACATGTGGTGCGATCCCCATTGGAAGACAGATAGTCAGAATTCTGTGTTTTTCAGTAGGGGTAGTATCCGGAAATACTGCCTCTATTTGAGTGATTTTTTGTGCTAACCAGAATGGAATTTGTTCCCGTTTTATGTGTACTTTACCCAGACATGACTGAATGTTCTGTGGTGTAATTTTGTTTGTGTTCCCCTGATGAGGGGTCGGCTGTGAAATGTTAATAGCTGGTTGGACTGTTGAAGTCCGCATTACATATTGGACTAATTGTCTATGAATTTTAATCAGTTGTTTTAGCTGTACTAAAAGTTCTGGTACTGCCATTTTTTTCACTGTCTGGATGTGGTGTGTAGCTGGCTAGAACCGGCCACGTTGCTCCTGGTCTACCTAGTGGACCGAGGTTGGTGATGTGATTATTATGTTTTAGGGCGCCTTTAAACCAGAGCAGGTGCTCTTGGTATTTTAATGGGATTTCCACCTCCTCGAAAGGAGTGTAGATATCCGGTGGTTCTTCTATTTTGTAATAGTGGAACTCATGTGTGACAGCGTTTGCTGCTGGAAAGTTTATCCATGAATAGAATACGTCTGTCTGCCGATATTCATGTGCCTCAATTACGAATATGACTGTACCACCTCTCGATGTCAGTCCATTTTCTATAAGTTTAAGTGTTATAGTTTTTCTTATGTTGACCGGGATGAGTATTGCATCCGGGTCACTCTGCAGGAGACTTGTGTCATCCGCTAGGAGTTGAGCTGCTATTCTAGCTGTCTAGGGGTGCCGCTCGCCGAGGAGTTTGGACCTTGTGCCTTGTGTTTTGCCTGCCAGGAGCCCCGTAGGGCATTGACGCTGTGTTGGGGGAGAGAGTGCTGCGCAGGAGGACGGGACTGCGAGGCCCATCAGGCTGTGCGTGTACCAGCCAGCACACCTGCCGCCTCTTCCCGTGTCTCCGCCCCCTGCTTGTGCCTTCATAACTCCTCGCGGCCCCCGCTCCGTGGGTGCCGCTCGCCGAGGAGTTTGGACCTTGTGCCTTGTGTTTTGCCTGCCAGGAGCCCCGTAGGGCATTGACGCTGTGTTGGGGGAGAGAGTGCTGCGCAGGAGGACGGGACTGCGAGGCCCATCAGGCTGTGCGTGTACCAGCCAGCACACCTGCCACCTCTTCCCGTGTCTCCGCCCCCTAATTAATGCCCCGTACAAAATCTGGACTCAAAACGCGTTAGCGGGACGCGTGTGCGGGACCTATCCCGGGACAAAGCCCGGACTAAGGGCGGACCCTCTGAGACCCTCCGAGAACCGAGGAAACCGGACCGGGCACATCTCTTTGTCCTACAGGTACTGATTGCTCTGCTATTACCCACTACTGCCTTGACCTTTTTGCTTCGTCATTTCTGATTTGTAAATGTCTACTTTAAACATAGACCAGCCTATGTCTGACAAACACTGTGTGCTGTTAAATGGTACTTTGGACAAATATTTTTCCAAATCATCCCCTGATATCGCAAGGGAGATCATCTTGGCGGAGAGGCGAGCGGACAGACGCTGTCCCGTGGAAAGTATAAAAAATGGGTCAGTTTTATTGCCATCATCTTCCGTCACTGGTTTGATCGACACTGACATTGATTTGATATCTAATGAGTCGATTAACTTACCAGATAACCACCCCTTGGAAGCGAATGTGGTTGTGCTTACACCGAACATGTTATCCAAGACAGACGCGAACGGGTCATCATCTACTTCTCAAGTAAACACTCTAAGTACATTGAAGGGAGACGTTCTGTTACCAGTGATAATACCCCGCAATAGGGCTTCAAAACAGATACCCTTCCAACAAATCTATGGTCCACCACCGATTAAAAAACAACGGAAAAGGAGAGACCCGTTACAACCCAAGTTGAGCTGTCGTGATTTTGGTAAAAAGGCGATTAACGCTGTGAAGGAATCTCGAATTCCACAAGTAGAATCTGAGGGGATCCCTATATTACCTTCATCCCCAGCTCAGCCAAATCTGCTGACAGACAAGGAGGACAGTATGGACACCAGCGGAGTTGTCAACGTACCAACTGAGACCAAGGGTTCTGTGACACTACTTGATATAGAGAACTTAATTAAATCTTACTCTGCAAGTATTTTGGAGAGGTTGATGGAAGTGGAATGTAGGTTGTGTAAAATTGAGCATGTACTAGGTAGTAAGGACGTTGTAATTGACCTTGGTCGAAATGATGTAGTTAATACAACTTCAAATAATGTATCAAAAAATACACCAATTACAGCTCAAGCGCCCAAACCAATGCCAAATCCCATACCAATTCCTCCTTCAACTGCATCTACCTCAAAACCTATGGGGAATACGGTGATAGCGACTGTCCAACACCATCCACCTCCTAAACCTCCACAACAAAAAATTGTTGATCAACCACCTTCAAATGTTACAAACAAAACCCATGGCAATATATCTAATACACTTTTGGGGAAATCAACAAGGGAGGTGGGGGAAAACAGACATACCTGGGGGAAGCCTAGAAGGACTCCTCTGCCCGAACTTCCATCGGAGGCTGTACCCTATGTGGTAGTTCTAACAGGGGTGCCAGTGCTTGGTCACAATAAGAGGGAGGGTTTCGCCCAATTAAAAATAAGATTATGCATTGGCTGAGTATTTACAGGCCAATTGCAAATCATATTAATGGTGAAATCGCCCATGTGCGTCGTCTCCAATGGTTAGGGGGTAGAACTAAAGATATTGAAGGTGACATAGTGGTGGTGAATTTTAGAGACCCTAATGCTGTCCAATTCATATTGAATTGGCAGACAGGAAGCTCCAATAATACAATAATCCCTAAACCACTAACTTACTTCTACCCTAGGTCAGTGGTGTTTCCATCTCAGCACCACCTGCCCCAGTACTATCCTTTAGAACACACATTTCAACCCCAGCCAAATAACCATCTTAGTGTACAGAATGCTGGGAGCAACCAACATGCTATGTATCCCTCTTCACTTCAGAATGCTAACAACATGCGTTATGCACCTTACCCTGTGGAAGCCCCAGACCCTATGGGATGGAATTACGCAATGGCCAAAACATATAATTCCCAGAACGGAAGGATGGATCACCTAAAACCCTTCACCCCTTTAGAAACCTTTAATAGGTTTGACATCTTTAGCGGCTTAGAAGATTGCGATTGGTGCTATTTGATACGGGGGGATGAGGGGACAGATACAATGTTTTTTGGTGATGTGGGCATTGTAAATAAGCCTGACGTACTGGCTAAAACTGTGTCTTCTTGTTCGGGTAAAACTGTACTTCATGATACTTCACGTACTCCTTGATGTAAATATTTTAGAAGAGCAGGTATTACCCACAACTATCTTGAGTAACACCCCAATCGTAGAAGAACCGCCCTTGGTAATCCAACCTGTGCTTCCCATTAACCTTGAAGAGATCCCTAGGGCTCTTTCTGAGAGGCCATTAACCCCTAAGAAGCCGATCAAAATGGTCTGCTGGAATATAGCTGGAGTTGTAAAAAATTTGAGGGATCCAGAGTGGGCAAACTTTATAGAGTCTTTTGACTTCTGTTTCTTTCAGGAAACCTGGGCAGTGGAGACGCCTCATAGGGTGGGCTATAAGACCTATGGAATTGGCGCAACACCCTCTAGAAGTGGAAGGCCGTCAGGGGGACTTTTGATATGGGTGAAAACAAACTTAAAGGTAAAAATTGAGGAGATACCCACAAATTCTGTAGATATATTAGCTTTAAAAGCTACAGTATGTAATGGGAAGAACGTATTTCTTGTAAATGTCTACAATAGGCCTTTACCCTCCTCTGGAGAATCCCCAACCATTGCAAAATTAGATTGCTTCCTGAGTAGATTAGATTCCAGGGATGATTTCGTTATCCTGGCTGGCGATTTAAATTGCAACTTTGAGCCAGTTTTGGGTCTTAGCGAAATCTTTGACGAGGAAGACCAGGCAAACAAAATCCCTATTCTGGAGAATGTTAAATCGGTTAAATGCTCAACTTTGGGACTCCAACTGATTAGTTTATGTACGGAACACTCTCTTAGGGCTTGTAATGGGAGGCTACCATCTGATAGCTCTAAGAAACCAACATTTACCAGGAATAACTATAAAAGCAACTTAGATTTTGTTATTGCTTCTATTCCTCTCTGGCCAAACCTCCTGGACCTTGAAGTAATGGAACGGTTCGAAAGTGATCACTTCCCCCTAATTTTGACGTTAGATGTTTTACTTTTTAACAATATGGATGAGCAATGTACAACTGAGGAAAGTGGCGCTAATAACCCTGAGATTCATATTAGTAATAACAGAAGATCCCTGAAATGGCCACTCATACTTGACCACAGTGACATCCTTAGTGAAATATACTCACTTCTGGCTGGGACCTTTGGACCCTATTTAGCAGCAATGGGTGAGGATGAAACAAAAACCTCATTCCTGCCATTACATCAAAAAAGTTTTGCTGACTTACAATTGCTAGTCACCAAAATGCCCAAAAAAAAACAACAGAAGACTCAGAATCTGTCTCATAGTAAGCCATGGTATGACAGATCCTGTAGAGAGTCAAAGAGGGAATTATTAATCGCAATCAAGGCCAAATCTCCATTAGATGTAAAAAAAAGCAAGGAATAATTATAAATCTGTTCAAAGGGCCTCAAAGATGGCATGGGAGGAAGACAAATGGGCCGATTTGTTGCTAGCCGCCAGATCGCGTGATAATGTGGCTTTCTGGAGGCTGGTCGCAAACGGGAATCATGTAGGTAGGGTGGTCAAGGACGTTTTTTTGGACGAGCAAACTTGGGTCACTCATTTTACGAATCTATATAAAAAATACGACGACCCAAATATGGACATGGATGTGGCAAACTACAAATCTCCAGTAGACCAGCTGGTTTTTACTCTAGGCGAAACAGAGCTGGCAATAACCCAAATTAAATCAGGAAAAGCCCCAGGCTTGGATAAGATCCCGGGGGACTTATACAAGCATGACTTAGGAGTATGGGCACCCTATATTAATTATCTATGCAACACATTCTATTGCACTTTAGAATTTCCTGAAAGTTGGAAGGGAGCGGAAATTGTTTTAATTTTTAAAAAAGGAGATAGGATGGACCCATGTAATTACCGGCCAATAAGTTTAATGGACATCTTACAGAAAATTTACTCACGACATATTTTATTACGCGTGAGTAATTGGCTAGATGAAAATACAATTTTGACCAAATTCCAAGCTGGATTCAGATCTAAAGTCAGCACAATAGATCAGATTTTTAGATTCTGCTGCCTCTATTGGAAGTACGTGGTGATTAAAAGGTGCCATTTATATGTTGCCTTTGTTGATCTAAGGGCAGCATTTGATCTGGTGCCTCGAAATCTCTTATGGAAAACCTTGAGTGCAGGAGGCATGCCAAATAATCTTGTCACTCAGATTAAAGAGCTGCATGCAGGGAATTTCGCTAGAATTAGATGGGGCCCAAATGGTGAACTAACTCAAAAGATACCCATCGAGCGTGGAGTCCGCCAGGGCTGTGTCCTGGCTCCTACGCTCTTCTCCCTTTTTGTAAATGACATTCCCTCCTTTTTAGAGAGATGCAAAAATGACTCTCCTAAATTGAACGGCGAAAAGGTGACATCGCTACTATTTGCTGATGATACCATTTTGATTTCCCAAACGAAAAATGGCTTACAGACATTGATAGACACTTTTAATGAATATTGTAGCCAAAAGGGGTTGGAAATCAATGGGAAGAAGACCAAATATATGGCCCTAAATCCGATAAAACCAGATAAGGGCTGTTTAACATTAAATGGTGAAAAGTTGGAATCAGTCCCCCATTTTTCATATCTGGGGGTGACCCTGGATTCAAACTTTACTTGGAAAGCCCAAATGGATAAAAGTAAATTGATCTTTGCTCAGAATGCTAAACCAATTCTTAGGGAGCAAAGTCTGAGCACTAGTAAAGCGGTGTCCCCAGTGATGGAAATATTTAAATCTAAGGTCCAATCATCAGTCCTTTACGGGGCAGAAATATGGGGTCCCGGCTCCAAGGAAACTTTTAGTGTCCTAGACAACAACTTTATGCGAAGTTTGGTAAGGGTTCCGAGAGGTACTCCACTAGTGCCCTTGGAACTGGACCTAAACTTCAAAAGAACCGATCACCATGTTCTGATTCGACCCTTAATGCTGTGGGTTAGATTATGGCATGTCCCTGAACTTCAAGATTATAGAGACGGGCTAAAAGAAGTTATGATCCTTGACAGCCAGGCTGCCACCCCATGGTTAAGGCATATTAGGACCTGGTTGAGCATTATAGGGCTGAAACATTTTTGGGAGAACCCTGAGCAATTACCCGTCAACCCCAAATTAATTTTAAAAAGGGCCTTTTGGTGCTTCATATTAAATAGGACTGTAAGTAATAGAACTAGTGGGACCTTGGTTTCAAAGTTCCTAAATTTTAAGGACGAACCTCTGTATGAGATTTTTATGGATGAAATAGAGCCCCCACTTGCCAAAACCCTGTTCTTAAAGTTTCGATATGGAAACTTATTAATTAAAACTACCTTGGCTCGTTGGGCTAGGAAACGTGATGTAGGAACCCCAGTAATGGACGAAAATTGCTCTATGTGTGATCATAACCAGATTGAAAACGAGCAACATATCCTCCTTTTTTGCCCTCTTTACGCTCAGGCAAGAAAGAGATGGATTAAACCTATCTGCCTACTTTTAGGCTTGAGGTCATGTTCACAGGCTCTGAGAATCCTAACAACAAATACATCTCAACAGATAATATTTAGTGTCAGTAGATTCTTACTTTCTATTTTCTATCTAAGGAAAAAATGGGGCATCAACTGTAATTGAACTGATTTGCTTGGAATTGATAAGATGGTCCACTCTCTGACTTGTGAATGTATTCTTTCCGCTTCAATTAACTCCCAACTTGAATTGTATTTTTTCCTTTTAACTACTTTTTTTATGTAACGATATGTTTAACTCAATGAAATGTAATGTAAAGTATGCATTGCTCTTTTATGGCATTCATGCCGAAATAAAGAATTTAAAGAATGTTCTGTGGTGTAATTTTGTTTGTGTTCCCCTGATGAGGGGTCGGCTGTGAAATGTTAATAGCTGGTTGGACTGTTGAAGTCCGCATTACATATTGGACTAATTGTCTATGAATTTTAATCAGTTGTTTTAGCTGTACTAAAAGTCCTGGTACTGCCATTTTTTTCACTGTCTGAATGTGGTGTGTAGCTGGCTAGAACCGGCCACGTTGCTCCTGGTCTACCTAGTGGACCGAGGTTGGTGATGTGATTATTATGTTTTAGGGCGCCTTTAAACCAGAGCAGGTGCTCTTGGTATTTTAATGGGATTTCCACCTCCTCGAAAGGAGTGTAGATATCCGGTGGTTCTTCTATTTTGTAATAGTGGAACTCATGTGTGACAGCGTTTGCTGCTGGAAAGTTTATCCATGAATAGAATACGTCTGTCTGCCGATATTCATGTGCCTCAATTACGAATATGACTGTACCACCTCTCGATGTCAGTCCATTTTCTATAAGTTTAAGTGTTATAGTTTTTCTTATGCTGACCGGGATGAGTATTGCATCCGGGTCACTCTGCAGGAGACTTGTGTCATCCGCTAGGAGTTGAGCTGCTATTCTAGCTGTCTCCCTATCTCCTTCATTGTCTGACATTTTACTGACAGGAAGGTTTTTTTTTTTTGTTGCAGATCAGGTTTTCAAGGAAACAAAGATTAGGTGCACAATATTTTGGAACACTGTATCCTTCAACGTTGAATAAACCAAAAACTATACATAGAAATCTCTTCCTACTAAGTTCCGGCGGATTTTAACCTTTGACCCACTCCAGACGTCTTTGGAGTATTTACGGGAGAAAGGGTCTGTGTGAAAAAGCACGACTGAGTTACTCTAACGTCTTGCGTTAGATTTATCGCCTTACCAAACGTTGGGCGCCATGTAGTGTAGTTCCTATAGTCCCAATAGGCTCTGCGCATTGGAATAATATCTTCAGTAGTGTAGACGTAGGACTGAGGTTAACTAGGTCTCTACTGACTATATTAGACTTAAGTTTTTTGCCAGTTAGCTCAGCGTTCACTAGAAACTTTCTCGAATACGCGAGGAGGAGTTGAACCTCCCTGGATAGACAAGAAGGGATTTAGTTTCTGACAACCATAAAACATGACAACTTTGCTCTCCCTGAATAAGAGTATATCTCTAGAGTCGTATGAAAACAAAAGACAGCTATTTCACTCAGTCAAAGGTGCGTACTTAGTTTCACCAGATTGCAGAGAAAAAGAGAGACGGGCGTTTTCAATAAAAGGTGTTATTTATTGAGCAGTCTCTTTCCTCATACAAGAGAAATGAATTGCTACAATTGCAATACTTATAGTTAAGTAAAGTGCATACAGTAAAAGCAGGATTATGAAATAATACTGTAAAAGCATTGATATGGTTTCTTAGCCATATGATACTTTAAAATGGATAAAATAGATACATACATATATACATTGACTAATCGTACTCAGCTGGTGCTTCTAACTACGCCTACCCCGGTGTACCTGACCTAAGCCTAATACGTGGGAAGGAGTAAGTAAGTAGCAGTTTAAGTTAAGTTTGTTTTGCCAAGAATCTGACTCAAGAATTCTCTGTAAGGGTTTAGTCAGTTCAGTACCTGGGTATTAGAAGGCAGGAGGGCTGGTATCTCTCTCAGGACTCGGTATCCCAGTCATCCGCAAATGTAGGCTGAAAACGCCGGAGGCTGGATTTCTCGGCAGGAGAAAAGACAGCGTATTTCTCAGCGCGTCAAAAGGGAGGGGCAGTGTCCGTGGGCTCTCGCTTCAGCTGGGCTCTCGGGCAAGTAGTAGCTGCTCCAGATTCATCACCACCGTGTGTTTGCTTAAGGCAACGTTGGTATATTTATACCTGAAAGGTGACGGGTTTGACGTAAGGCTGGACATAAGACGTCAATAAAGATGTCTCTAAGAACTGGTCGTTCTTACAGTGCTTTACAGGAGTTCTCGGACGAAATCAAAACAAAGCAGCGGGGATTTCCCAGGTTGCTGGAGGCTTGGATTTGTTTAAGAACTCGGTGTGCTTTCTAGGGGGCTGGAGGAATAGGCTTGCTTAATGTGACAGCATGCGCTATGACTGAATTATGAAAAGGGTTTCTATGCCGTTGTAGGGATATTATTGATTTATAACCTGACAAGGGCAAAGAATAGGAATATCGATTCAGGTACCTAGATAAAACACACTACAGGGTGAACCAGAGGGTGGCAGTGATGAACCAGATGGTGGCAGGGGTGAACCAGAGGGTTTAATTAATTGGAGTCTCAGGTGGAGAGAAGGGTACAGGCCGCCCCCCACTCAAATCATAATACACAACCACAGGCCTGTCACCCAGAACACTCTTAATTTAGTTTAAATGTAGCACTGGTAAGGTGATATGAAAAATTCTTATTTACCACCGGCCAAGTAATCTTTGGCTATTCACAACCATCCGAGTGTCAAAGAATAATATGGTACTCACACAGCAAACAATCAAACTATCGCTCTACCATCACCCATCAGCCAGTGTTTGTGGGAAAAAGTGTGGAAAAGAGAGTGAGCCCCTCACGGAAGAACCGCCAATCGGGTTTACCTGACTAGTAATTGTCAGTAATCCCAATTATCATCATTGGTGACTCACTCTCATAACAGTGGGAAAAGGAAACAAACACCAGAAAAAGACCAACAACATATAACAGTGCTTTTTCTCAACATCAGCCCCACAATCTGCTGACTGTTATTATCATCGCGGGTTGACGTTTTTACCCTTACTATGTTTGTGTGCACAAATAACACAAAAACACAAAAATCCCCAGTGAGAAAAAAAACGTGAATCTCACACAGTTAAAATGGAAGGATTCACTGGCCACTCTGAATTTATTCTGGGCTGTGAATACTCCCAGATTAAAAATGACTCACACCATATGCTGTCTCAGGTGGGTCATGGGTGCCAACATGTTTCGTTGCTATTATTTTCCGCAACTTCTTCAGGGCAAACGGGGGTTACCCACTGTATTTGCCAATTTCTTTCAACACACACCTGGGGCTAGCGACTTTCACGCATACCTCTGCTACCCCTTTATCTGCCAGTATACTTGTGTCCGGCAGGATCACGTATTGGTTCTGGGAACCCGCTATCGTCGGGTCTTCCGTATTCGGTCACCGGCACTGCTTATCCTCAACAGCGGTTGCACACAAACATAGTAAGGGTAAAAACGTCAACCCACGATGATAATAACAGTCAGCAGATTGTGGGGCTGATGTTGAGAAAAAGCACTGTTATATGTTGTTGGTCTTTTTCTGGTGTTTGTTTCCTTTTCCCACTGTTATGAGAGTGAGTCACCAATGATGATAATTGGGATTACTGACAATTACTAGTCAGGTAAACCCGATTGGCGGTTCTTCCGTGAGGGGCTCACTCTCTTTTCCACACTTTTTCCCACAAACACTGGCTGATGGGTGATGGTAGAGCGATAGTTTGATTGTTTGCTGTGTGAGTACCATATTAATCTTTGACACTCGGATGGTTGTGAATAGACAAAGATTACTTGGCCGGTGGTAAATAAGAATTTTTCATATCACCTTACCAGTGCTACATTTAAACTAAATTAATAGTGTTCTGGGTGACAGGCCTGTGGTTGTGTATTGTGAACCAGAGGGTGGCAGTGGTGAACCAGAGGGTGGCATAGGTGAACCAGAGGGTGGCAGAGGTGAACCAGAGGGTGGCAGTGGTGAACCAGAAGGTGGCAGTGCTGAACCAGAGGGTGACAGTGGTTAACCAGAGGGTGGCAGTGGTGAACCAGAGGTGCTGGGATGAACCAGAGGGTGGCAGTCGTGAACCAGAGGGTGGCAGTGGTGAACCAGAGGGTGACAGTGCTGAACTAGAGGGTGGCAGGGGTGAACCAGAGAGTGCCAGTGCTGAACCAGAGGGTGGCAGGGGTGAACCAGAGGGTGGCAGTGGTGAACCAGAGGGTGGCAGTAATGAACCAGAGGGTGGCAATGGTGAACCAGAGGGTGCTATGCCCATTCACGACTGCATGGGTAACTTCGCCATGCAAGGGGCCCGCAAACACGCAAAAAGCCCCGCGAACACGCAAAAAACCCCACGAACACGCAAAAAAACAAAAATCAGCAAATTCGCACGAATTCGCGGATTTTGCGGATTGCAAATTCGATTTCGCGGAACGCGAATTCGCAAATTTCGCCCATACTTAATCACAGACCCCCCAATTTAAATATTAGAGGCCCGGGGAGGTGGCGGTCCCAGGGGTGTGTGGGGGGGCTTGTCCCCCACCACACAACTTTAATTTTAAAAAAAAAGAAAAAGAAGCCCCAGGGGTGGCTGTCCCCGGGGCTGCGGGGGGGGGACGTGAGCAACACGCATACATATCATTAAAGCCCCGGGGGCTGCGGTCCCCGGGGCTAAAAAAAAATATATATATTTTTTTTAGTGACAGGGTATGCATACATACGCGTAAACGCTCAATTTTAAAAATAAGAATCTTTTTGGGGCATTGGGGGTCCTTATAGGACCCCCTAAGCAGGCCTAGGTAGTCAGGGGGTTTCTACCTTGTCCCCTTTTTATAGTTTACCCGTTTCTTTTTCTGTTTTCTTGTGCCTCGGTTCTACCGAGGCACAAGATGGCTGCAAACACTTCCTGGTTTGGAGTGCTGACAGACAGTTTTTAGCCAATTAGCATGCAGTTTGTGCTCGTAATGGTACGCATACTGTCCTCGGACGGTACGCGTATGGTACTTCATCTATAGATATATCTATGATTTTACTTTTGTTTTTCTAAGGAACTACTGAACATATTTACACCATTTAACAAAAAGCATAATCTGCAAACCAAACTCTACCTTTTTGCCAAATTTGGTGTAATTCCGTTCAGCAGTTCGGGCTGTTGCCTCACCTAAAGAACCCTATGGAAAATTGCATAGGGAAAACACGTTTTGGGACCGCCCTTTTTTCTCGGCCCCCGATTCACGAATCACCCCAACTTTCAGGGAAGGAGCAGAGCGGAGCACCCCATCTTCTTTGAGAATTTCGTGAAGATTCGTCAACCGGCGCTAAAGTTATTCCAAATAGAATGTTACGGATTTCCTATGGACACTAGGTCCTAACTATAACTACCTACTGGCGACCGCCAGTAGGTAAAATATATATTCACTGAATTAGCACTTAAAAAACCTTGAAATTCACTGATAAAAACCATAGGTTTCAGGCCTGTTATAGTTTGGAATTAGAATTTAAAAAACCTTAGAAATTCACTGAAAAAAACATAGGTTTTAAGGGTGTTATAGTTAGCTGGACATTCCACTCGTACAAAACCATTGAAATTCCTCCAATATAGTTAGTTGTACTCACCATATCTTGCGCGCTCGCAATCCACTGCTTATGATGTCACATATTACATCATTCATGACATGGTCAGTGAAATCACTGATGAGATCTGAAATGACATCACTTTTCAAAGGTTTTTTAAATGCCAATTCCTAACTATATCAGGCCTGAAACCTATGGTTTTTTCAGTGATTTTCGAAGGTTTTGTAATTGACAATTTTTAAATGTATTAATGGTTATTTTTATTTTTTTGATTCTGATTTACTACATTTTTTAAATTATTTCTTTTTAAATATTTTATTTCGTAAATTATATTATACATTACATTACAAAATATACTTTCTTAGAACGAATTACTTTAGTTTAAATACTTTGCAAATAGGCAATAGACTTTTAAGTAAGTATGGGCCCAAAATTCGTTACGCTCGCGAAATTTGCAGATTTTCGGCAATTTCGCGATCCGCGAATCTCGCGAAATTGCCACAAAATTCGCAAATTCGCTCGCGGGCGGATTTATATATTTTTTTGTGACCTGGAGGCTGCTTTCTCCTCATCTGCTGCCCTGCTCGCTCTCTGACCCTTACAAGAGGCATATGAACATGCACAGAAGCCCCGGGTCACTCTCTGCAGCCATGAGTTTCTCGAGCGCAACCCCCGTGTAGTTCCTGTGAACAGGAGCCTGCTTTCTCCACACCTGCTGCCCTGCTTGCTCTCTGACCCTTACAAGAGGCATGTGAACACGTATAGAAGCCCCGGGTCACTCTCTGCAGCCATGAGTTTCTCGAGCGCAACCTCCGTGTAGTTCCTGTGACCAGGAGGCTGCTTTCTCCTCACCTGCTGCCCTGCTCGCTCTCTGACCCTTACAAGAGGCATGTGAACACGCATAGAAACCCCGGGTCACTCTCTGCACTCTGCAGCCATGAGTTTCTCGAGCACAACCCCCGTGTAGTTCCTGTGACCAGGAGGCTGCTTTCTCCTCACCTCCTGCCCTGCTCGCTCTCTGACCCTTACAAGAGGCATGTGAACACACATAGAACCCCTGGGTCACTCTCTGCAGCCATGAGTTTCTCGAGCGCAACCCCTGTGTAGTTCCAGTGACCAGGAGGCTGCTTTCTCCTCATCTTCTGCCCTGCTCGCTCTCTGACCCTTACAATAGGCATGTGAACCCGCATAGAAGCCCCAGGTCACTCTCTGCAGCCATGAGTTTCTCGGGCGCAACCCCCGTGTAGTTCGGGTGACCAGGAGGCTGCTTTCTCCTAATCTGCTGGCCTGCTCGCACTCTGACCCTTACAAGAGGCATGTGAACACGCATAGAAGCCCCGGGTCACTCTCTGCAGCCATGAGTTTCTCGAGCGCAACCCCCGTGTAGTTCCGATAACCAGGAGGCTGCTTTCTCCTCATCTGCTGCCCTGCTCGCTCTCTAACCCTTACAAGAGGCATTTGAACACGCATAGAAGCCCTGGGTCACTCTCTGCAGCCATGAGTTTCTCGAGCGCAACCCCCGTGTAGTTCCGGTGACCAGGAGGCTGCTTTCTCCACACCTGCTGCCCTGCTTGCTCTCTGACCCTTACAAGAGGCATGTGAACACGCATAGAAGCCCCGGGTCACTCTCTGCAGCCATAAGTTTCTCGAGCGCAACCCCCGTGTAGTTCCTGGGACCAGGAGGCTGCTTTCTCCTCACCTGCTGCCCTGCTCGCTCTCTGACCCTTACAAGAGGCATGTGAACACGTATAGAAGCCCCGGGTCACTCTCTGCAGCCATGAGTTTCTCAAGCGCAACCCCATGTAGTTCCGGTGACCAGGAGGCTGCTTTCTCCTCACCTGCTGCCCTGCTCGCTCTCTGACCCTTACAAGAGGCATGTGAACACGCATAGAACCCCTGGGTCACTCTCTGCAGCCATGAGTTTCTCGAGCGCAACCCCCATGTAATTCCAGTGACCAGGAGGCTGCTTTCTCCTCATCTGCTGCCCTGCTCGCTCTCTGACCCTTACAAGAGGCATGTGAACACGTATAGAAGCCCCGGGTCACTCTCTGCAGCCATGAGTTTCTCAAGCGCAACCCCATGTAGTTCCGGTGACCAGGAGGCTGCTTTCTCCTCACCTGCTGCCCTGCTCACACTCTGACCCTTACAAGAGGCATGTGAACACGCATAGAAGCCCCGGGTCACTCTCTGCAGCCATGAGTTTCTCGAGCGCAACCCCCGTGTAGTTCCTGGGACCAGGAGGCTGCTTTCTCCTCACCTGCTGCCCTGCTCGCTCTCTGACCCTTACAAGAGGCATGTGAACACGTATAGAAGCCCCGGGTCACTCTCTGCAGCCATGAGTTTCTCAAGCGCAACCCCATGTAGTTCCGGTGACCAGGAGGCTGCTTTCTCCTCACCTGCTGCCCTGCTCGCTCTCTGACCCTTACAAGAGGCATGTGAACACGCATAGAACCCCTGGGTCACTCTCTGCAGCCATGAGTTTCTCGAGCGCAACCCCCATGTAATTCCAGTGACCAGGAGGCTGCTTTCTCCTCATCTGCTGCCCTGCTCGCTCTCTGACCCTTACAAGAGGCATGTGAACACGTATAGAAGCCCCGGGTCACTCTCTGCAGCCATGAGTTTCTCGAGCGCAACCCCCGTGTAGTTCCGGTGACCAGGAGGCTGCTTTCTCCACACCTGCTGCCCTGCTTGCTCTCTGACCCTTACAAGAGGCATGTGAACACGCATAGAAGCCCCGGGTCACTCTCTGCAGCCATGAGTTTCTCGAGCGCAACCCCCGTGTAGTTCCTGGGACCAGGAGGCTGCTTTCTCCTCACCTGCTGCCCTGCTCGCTCTCTGACCCTTACAAGAGGCATGTGAACATGTATAGAAGCCCCGGGTCACTCTCTGCAGCCATGAGTTTCTCAAGCGCAACCCCATGTAGTTCCGGTGACCAGGAGGCTGCTTTCTCCTCACCTGCTGCCCTGCTCGCTCTCTGACCCTTACAAGAGGCATGTGAACACGCATAGAACCCCTGGGTCACTCTCTGCAGCCATGAGTTTCTCGAGCGCAACCCCCATGTAATTCCAGTGACCAGGAGGCTGCTTTCTCCTCATCTGCTGCCCTGCTCGCTCTCTGACCCTTACAAGAGGCATGTGAACACGTATAGAAGCCCCGGGTCACTCTCTGCAGCCATGAGTTTCTCAAGCGCAAGCCCATGTAGTTCCGGTGACCAGGAGGCTGCTTTCTCCTCACCTGCTGCCCTGCTCGCACTCTGACCCTTACAAGAGGCATGTGAACACGCATAGAAGCCCCGGGTCACTCTCTGCAGCCATGAGTTTCTCAAGCGCAACCCCCGTGTAGTTCCGATAACCAGGAGGCTGCTTTCTCCTCATCTGCTGCCCTGCTCGCTCTCTAACCCTTACAAGAGGCATTTGAACACGCATAGAAGCCCTGGGTCACTCTCTGCAGCCATGAGTTTCTCGAGCGCAACCCCCGTGTAGTTCCGGTGACCAGGAGGCTGCTTTCTCCACACCTGCTGCCCTGCTTGCTCTCTGACCCTTACAAGAGGCATGTGAACACGCATAGAAGCCCCGGGTCACTCTCTGCAGCCATGAGTTTCTCGAGTGCAACCCCCGTGTAGTTTCTGGGACCAGGAGGCTGCTTTCTCCTCACCTGCTGCCCTGCTCGCTCTCTGACCCTTACAAGAGGCATGTGAACACGTATAGAAGCCCCGGGTCACTCTCTGCAGCCATGAGTTTCTCAAGCGCAACCCCATGTAGTTCCGGTGACCAGGAGGCTGCTTTCTCCTCACCTGCTGCCCTGCTCGCTCTCTGACCCTTACAAGAGGCATGTGAACACGCATAGAACCCCTGGGTCACTCTCTGCAGCCATGAGTTTCTCGAGCGCAACCCCCATGTAATTCCAGTGACCAGGAGGCTGCTTTCTCCTCATCTGCTGCCCTGCTCGCTCTCTGACCCTTACAAGAGGCATGTGAACACGCATAGAAGCCCCGGGTCACTCTCTGCAGCCATGAGTTTCTAAAACGCAACCCTTTGTAGTTCCTGTGACCAGGAGGCTGCTTTCTCCTCACCTGCTGCCCGGCTCGCTCTCTACCACTTTATACACAAGAGGCATGTCACTTGACACGCATAGAAGCCCCGCCCGTTTGACCCCGCACCACACACTAGCGGTATCATACGTCTTCCCGCCCTTTCCCAACTATGATGGACAGCTCACTCAAGGGACCTCGGCGCCTTTTGGCGCGGTGTCAAAGTTACAGGCACACATGGTCAGTGGAGACAATTCTTCTGGCCCTTTACGCAGCTGCAGTGTAGGAAAAGCACTATACATTTACCCAACGAGGTAGCATTTACTGATTAGCCAGTAGAAAGTACTCAAGTTGAGTAGATGGAAATCGCAAAAAAATCTGCAATTTCACTGGAAAATCCGTGAATTTGCGGGCTTTTTTGCGATTTCGCGCGAATTCGCTGACCGCAGATCTGCAACATTGACCTCAATGTGAATTTCTAGTTAAATGCAATTAGTACATTTATGGATTACTTTTCTAACCACAGGACTGGATCCTAGATTCAGTCCTTGGACATCTCCTGTAAACGGTTGATTAAATGTGTTTTAGTTACAGTAGTGATTTTAAAGGAAAATTATTGTATTTTAAAAGTTGACACTTGAAATTTTTTCACATAGAATTACCAATGTTATCCTATAGCAGGATATTACTTCAGCAGGTAAGTAGTGCTATTGTCACTTTTTCTTACTCAGTGGTGTATCCTGGATCCACCACTGGTGCATCTCCTGTAAACAGTTGAAGGAATGCGTTTAAGCCATACAGACGATTTTTTAGGAATATTTGTAGTTTGTGAAAATAGACACTTAGAAACTTTTCTGGTGAAAACCAGACAATGGATTTCTATGGAAGGAAGTACAAGTTACTGGTAAGCATGGTTAGAATTACTTTTCAGGGTCAGTGCTGGGCTAAAAGATGCAGCACTGGGTTCTCTCCTGATAACAGGTGAGTAATAGAATTTGTTGTTCGGATGATTTTAGGTGAATATTTTAAAGTTCCAAAACTCCACACTTAAAAGAATTTCCAAGTGAAATCAGACAATGGATTCCTATGGAAGGAAATACAAGTTACTGGTAAGTACGGTTAGAATTACTTTTCAGAGTCAATGCTGGGCTAAAAGATGCAGCACTGGGTTCTCACCTGATAACAGGTGAGTAAATCGGAATTCGTAGTTCAGCTGATTTTAGAGGAATATTTTAAAGTTCCAAAACTCCACACTTAGAAGTGTTTCCAAGTGAAACCTGTCAATGTTAGCCTATGGAAGGAAATTCAAGTTACTGGTAAGTACGGTTAGAATTACTTTTCAGGATCAGTACTGGGCTCAAAGATGCAGTACTGAGGTCTCTACTGATAACAGGTGAGTAAATCGGAATTCGTGGTTCAGCAGATTTTACTTCGGTCCAGTATATATAGAGCCACTTTCTTACACCATCCCCTCCCTTCCCCACTGTGCAAACACACCCTGTGGCATGGTTTAAGTTGGGGAATTAATTCCTTGTCAATCCTGAGGGTCCCTGGGAGCCAACTAGCCCACCAGGTAACTCCAGTAAGTGACACAGAGCTGCGTTGCAGAGAAGTGTAAAAAGGGGCGTGGCCTCTGAACACCTGTCTGCAACACAGCTCCCTTGCGCATACTGGAGATACCTGTTGGGCTATTTGGCCCTCAGGGACCCTCAGTACTGAAAGAGAATTAATTCCCCATCTTAAAACTCGCCACAGGGCGCGTTTGCACAGTGGTGAAGGAAGGGGTCGTGGCCTGAGGTGATATATCTGCAAACATGCCCTGTGGCGAGTTTTAAGTTAGATAATTAATTCCTCCTCAATCCTGTGGCTCCCTGGGAGTCAACTAGCCCACCAGGTACCTCCAGAGAGGTGTTCAGAGGCCACGTCCCTTTTACAACACTCTGCAACGCAACTCTGGTACGCTTACTGGAGGTACCTGGTGGGCTAGTTGATCCCCAGGGACCCCCAGTATTCAAGGGGAATTCATTCCCCCTGTGCAAACGCGCCAGGGGGCACGTTTGCAGAGTGCAACAATTGTGAACAAAATTCCTAGGCAGTTCAATTGATAAACATTACGTCAACATTTTTTCATCAGGAAAAGACAACTGATAGTAAAGAACTCAGTGTAAAGGGAAAGAGTTTGTTAAAATGAACAAAGTTTCATTTTATTCATATATTTGATAAAAAGGAGAAAAATACATGTTGATAATAGGTTTAGATATTAAATCTGTTACACAGTTGGTATTATACATACATGATTGATAATAATGGTGTAGAAATCAGTATAATATCAACAATCAAAAATACAAAAATGTGATACTGGAGATATTAAAAACAAAGACTAGTGCAAAAGTGGCTGTGAGATGACAATTCTCCGTTTGCAGAGTGCTACAGGAAGGGGGCGTGGCCTCCGGTGCAATGCCGGTCTTTTTCTTTTTATTTGGTTTAAGAAGGGGGGCTGTGTGGCCCGCCTTCTTTTCCTAATATTTTGGCCCTGGGGACCCCATCCCCCAGGGCCTTTCCCCTAATTAATTTTTTTAAATAAAAAATTCGGGAAGGGGGCCCCTTCCCACGGCCATAATCGGCCCTGGATTCCCCATCCCCTGGGGCATGGCCTTTTTAAAAAAAATATTTTCCATATAGGAGGGGGGCTGCCTTGCCCCAGGGACCGCCACCCCCGGGCTTTATTACAAATTGTGCGGGGGGCTCATAGCACCCTGCGCGCATTTTGCCGATTTTAAAAAAAAAAAAACGAAGTCCTTGTGGGACCCCCTAAGCAGGCCTAGGAGTCAGGGTGTTTCTACCCTGCCCCCTTTTCACGTTTTCTCACATTTTTTATTTATGTTTCTTGTGCCTCGGTTCTACAGAGGCACAAGATGACTGACAAAACTTCCTGATTTGGAGTGTTGACAACCAATTAGCATGCAGCTCTTGATCGGGGGAGTAAGCGGATCCTGCGTGGCCACAGATACTTATGTACTTTGAATTGTGATTTTCTCAAGAACTAATGAATGGATTTACACCATTTAAACAAAAGGCATGAGTCTGAACCAAGGACTACCTCTTTGCCAATTTTGGTGCAATTCCGTTCAGAAGTTCGGGCTGTAGCCCCGATGAACGGTTTCTATGGAAAATTGCATGGGAAAAAAATGTTTTGGGACCCCCTTTTTTCTCGCCCCCGCTTGGCGTATCACCCCGAGACTTTCAGCATAGGAGCGGACCGTAGCACCCCATTAGTTTTGAAAATTTCACAAAGATTCATCAACCGGCTCAAACGTTATTCCAAATAGAATGTTGCGGATTTCCTATGGATAATAGGTCCTAACTATAACTACCTACTGGTGCCCACCAGTAGGATATATATATATATATATATATGTGTGTGTAAATGTATCTATATATATATTCCTCTGTACTCTCCGTCATGCAATCAGTCCCGCCACCAGAACAAAGGTTGGTTCGCCGCAAAGGACCCCACAAGAGTAGGTCCCCAATGATAAGTGGCCGGCAATAAAATCAGGAAACCACACACGGTGTTGTCATCCTTTTTGTTAAGAAGTTGACCGTATCTATATATATCTCTATATATTTATTTATATATATATTCACTGAAAAAACCATAGGTTTCACACCAGTTATAGTTAGGAATTAGCATTTAAAAAACTGATGAAATTTAATGAAAAAACCATAGGTTTCACGCCAGTTATAGTGAAGAATTAGCATTTTAAAAACCTATTAAATTCACTGAAAAAACCATAGGTTTCACACCAGTTATAGTTACCTGGAAATGTTACTGACATAAAACCATTGAAATTCCCACGTTATAGTTAGTTGGACTCACTATAACTTGCGCGTGTAATGCACTGCTGATGACATCACATATTACATCACGCATGACATGGTCAGTGACATCACTAATGACATAATTAAGAAAAAGAGAATGAGTGAAGAAGCAAAGGAAGGGATTAGAGGGTAAGTAAAGAAAAGGGATTGAAAGAAGTTGAATATGAGATGGGAAATCGGAAAAAGGGAGTAAACATGTAGAATAAGAATAAGTGAGTGAAGCAGAGTAAAGACACAGGAGTGTGGTAGATTAAGAAAATGTTAGTGAGCTTAAAGCAAAGGGTGATCACAAACTACATTTTTTTAGTCATACTTACCATATAATAAATACATTTTTAACTACACTTTGTATCTGTGAAAGAGAGAAGAAAAAATTAGTTATAATTAGTAAAATATGTATTTTAAATTAAAAGATCAAAATGAAGAGGTTAAAAATCATAACGCTCTATTTAGAAATAAAGTTAGAGTGAAGAACACAGAAAGGGAAATAAACTAAGGTAGAAGGACAAAAAGAGGGAAAAAGAAATAGAAGGAGAGCAAATTACAAAGAGTAAGGCATATAGATTCATCGAGAAAAAGAGAGAGAAGAACAGAGAAATGAAATGAAGGTAAGAAAGATGCAAAAACAATGTGAGTTACCAAAACTAAATCAGGAAACAGTAGTAAGTAAAAAGATAATGACTGAGACAGAAAACAGTCTAATTAAGGATGCATTTAGAAGAATGAGGAATACAAGATAACTGAGAGTAAATGAAGAACAGTCATAGAGTGAAAGGATGAAGGGAGACAGGATAATATACAACGATTGAGGAAAATGGACTGAGAAAGTTATAAGGTAGACACACTAAGAGAAAAAGTGAGTGAGGTGGAGTACAATGAGTGAGAAAAGGAAATGAGTAAGTGAGCAAAAAGAAGGAAAGAAAGGAGAAGACGACTAAAACAGTGGTACTGAGAAAAAATAATTTGGTGATGAAAGTAAAGAGAAGGACATTGAAAGAAAAGAAATGAGGGATAGTAATGGAACCAGAGTAAAAGAAATGGGATGAAGAACGATAAGGAAGGAGCAGTGAAGTTGTTGTAAAAGAAGTGATAGAAGGTAGATAAACACAAGTGAACATAACACAAGTAGAGTGAGGCACTGAGGACATAGAAGTAGTGAACGAAAAACAGAGAGAAGAGGTCAAAAGTAAGGAGCAAACAAAGATAAGCTAAGGAGAGTGGGTGATTTATAGTGATAGAGTGCAATAATACTGCTGAGTGAGTAAACAGGAATTACTAAAAGAGCAAAAGAGGAAAATACGGAAAAGAGAAGTAAAGCAGAAAGACTGAAAGCTGAAAAGTTATGCAAGGGAGAGACAGGATACACACAGTTGAAATGAAAATGAGGGGTTGTCAAAGAAGTGGAGTAAGGGAACCGGGGTTACAAAGAGTGAGAGAAAGACATTATAAGTGAGTAAAAAGAGCTGAAAGAGGATGGAAAAAGGAAAGTAAATGTCAGAGAATGGGAATACAATTTAATTTATACAATCCAAAGTATAAAATAACTTGTACAACATGTTACAAAGTTTATTTTTGCTGTTCTGAGAATATATTGAATTTCACTTAAAAGAGTGAGTTCAAATTACTCATAATATGACAGCGGAAAAAAAAAACACAATCTAAAAGATTGTGTTTGAAAAAAAACCTTAGATACTGACAAATGACAAATGTACGCTAAAGTTAGATTGACTTACTTTTCCTTGAGGCCAAATACTGTATCATGGTGGTCCTTTTCTCGTTGGAAAGTACTTTGCTGTTCACTTAAAAATCCATTTCATCGACTTTCTAGAAGAAAAGCTCCAAGAACATCTGAAATATTTTCAATATTTTCATATACTCCTTTTTTCAGTCATGACTCTTTACTCATTCCTGCACCTTTCCATTTGGCCAAATAGTGTCAGATGTATGAGTATATGTTCAAATTAATTCTAAGGCACTCTGAAATGATCTTTTTCCCGACGTCCTGAAAGAAAGGCTCTATAACATTTTCAGAATATTAAATTATTTGTATAACCATCTCTGACTCACTCATGTTCATCATTTTGTATAATACTAACTTCACTTATTATGAGATCCAATTACAGTACCTATATGACAAGTCAATTTTTTATATTGCCTGGAACACTTTTACTCAGAATATATTTTTAAACAGCAAAATAACCTTTATGAACTACTCCCGTCTTCATATGCCAATTACTTTTACCTAAATTTTGGCTGTAAAAACACTAGGTATGAATTTATAAAGCCAAAAGGCAAACGTTGTTTGAAAGTCAAATGAGTGTCGTTACATTGGGTCCAACCTTTAGAAGTTTTTAAATAGCATGTGTAATGCCCTGATGTTGTAGAAGGACCATCATGAAAAATAATAGCTACAGTTGCAAAGGTTCTTCCTGATATCGATAACTGTGAAGCCACAAAATTTTTAATAGAAGTTGTCAATTTAGTTCCATCAGGTGTACATCGTTGGAACAGTAAAATGACATAGTGACCATAATTTTGTAGAAATAATGTGGACAGCATTGTAGACTTACATTGGGTACACACCATATTGTGATCAGCTGCTTTAACTAGATTATTAAAAGGCACTGATTTGCAGTCTGGTAAAGTCAAATATATAAATCTTTCAGTGTCTATTCTAGTAGTACTTGATGAAGCACAGTTATCACAGTCATGTTGCCATTGATAAGAAAGATTAAAACGATTTTTTATATCTACTCCTTCATCTTCCAATACATCAAACATATACATTAAAAATTCCTGACAATCCTGCTGAATTATCTGTGAAAATTGATTTTGACCTGAACATATGTCTACAAGATTCCTAATTTCTGAAACACTTTCTATTTTTCCTCTATCACTACTACATTTCTCTAACACAGAATTCAATAAACAGCACAATGTTTGTTCTCGATTTTCGACAATCTGTTTTTGTAAATTTTGAAGAAAAAAAACAACATTAACTACTACATTAGCATAGCAGTTGACACCAGAACTGTTTTCAAACTGAAATCCAACAACATCTTCAACAGAATCATTTTTCTTTCTGCTTACAATTACAGTTCCATCTATTTTTTGTCTTTTTGCTACTACCTTATTGCAATTACTCTCATTTCTTCTTTTTCGGCCTACCACACGTTTTTCAATCAGAGGATATTGAGGCAAATGTGGAGCATACTCTCTTCTTAACCTATTGTATTCTTTAACACAATCTAGATCAGCACAAATCTTTGTTTCATAACACTCAGTCAAGTACAATCCTGATAAAGTTCTCACTCATGATAATGCCACATATGCCATACCCTCTTTAAACACAGAACTTCCAATGTTCACCAAAGCACTATCTACACTTAAACCTTGAGATTTATGTATTGTCACTGCATATGCCAAACAAACAGAAAACTGTTTTCGGCGAACATATAAGTCTTTCACAAGCAAAAATCTAGCTCAACAACGACAAATTTGTTCTATTTCGTCAATGCCATCAAATTTAATTTTTAAAATTTCAATTCCATCTCTATTTTTGTAATTCACAAAACCAACAACATTACCCATTGCTCCATTTACCAGACCTCTTTCAACATTTAAATTCCTTCTCAAAATAATACGACAATTTAAACACACATTCAGAGTCTTTTCAAAACCAGCAGTTTTAGATATAGTCTTCTCCAATGAATCCAATTTTGATTTCAAATTTTCTGACAAAATAATTGTTGCTCCCATATGCTCTATTTTATCTATAGCTTCCAGTTTCACTATCTCTTCATTTTCTAACTTCAGCATTTTGTTGTTGAACATGGAACATTCTTTCAGAGTAGGCATCAAACATATGGCAGATTTCTTCTCGTTAATTTTCTTAAAAATATTCTCTGGAAGAATGTTTTCATTTGGGTACAAATTAGAAATTAACCGTCCATGTAAAGCTTCTTTCCCTTGCTGACTTATTTTTCCTACTCTTACATCTTGTAAAATATTTTTATAATCTTCATCCTTTGCCTGCCGCATATTTTGAAGCAGTTTTGCATATTTGAAGTTTAACCATATATTAACGTTTCCAATGCTTCCTAGGCACTTCCTGGTATCTTCATGTGTGAGCATTTTAAACACAGGTTGTCCTTTCACTGGAGTCAACTGCAGAAGATCTCCAAAAACAATAATATGTTTTCCTCCAAATAAAACATCATAGTCTGTTCTAAGAATTTCTTGCATTCTCAAATGCACAAAAGCAAGCATTATATTTGACACCATGCTTACTTCATCAATGATAAGAAGTTTCATTTTCTTCAGGACTCTCGAAACTTCGGAACACACATCTCCAGATAGCTTGTGATATTGCAATTTGTTATCATGCTCCACTGGCAGCATCAGTAAACATGTAAAGTAATCCCTTTAATATTATGTGCTGCCAGCCCAGTTGGAGCGGTAACAACACAAGACAGCGGTGATTCAGTCCTTTTCTGCAGATAAGATGCAATTGCTTTAATCAGAAAACTTTTTCCAGTTCCCGCTTCTCCACTCACATACAGTCGGACAGGCTTAAATGATGTACATGAGCACTCTTTCTTCTCATGACTCAATCCATGTTCAACCTGTTCTGTGACTTCGTCATATATCAGTTTCTGCTCAAGGTTTAATTGTTTCACCAAATCTTCTAAATTAATTACATCCTCTTGAGCTTGCTCCATAGCTCTTTCCACTTCATCCATGGCAGTGGCAGCTTCATTTTGGATAATTGGTCCTCCTAGCGGATCCTGACTCAATGAAGCAGAACTCTGACTGCCTTGAGAACTATCTCTCGCAATCTCTGCAGCAATTGTTGATTCTTGCTCTATTTCTTCATTCAACATTTGCAGATAATTTGGAAAAACAGGACATTCTATGGTATCCTTCGTAGCATTAAAAGAGTCTTCATAACAGAGAAAATCTCCAAGTAGTTCCTCTTCTTCTTGCCATGGTTTAAAGAGTTGCAAAAGAGCCAAATAGTAAAATTCTCTTTTGTCTGGATTTTCACAACTCAATTTTCGATGATTAATCAAATGACCTTTTTTCTGTTTCACTAGACATCCTTCACATCCAATGATTCCATATATTCCATTATTGATATGTTCTCTGATGTTCCTCTTATAAATATATCTTTGCAGAACTTCATAGAGACAAACGTTCTCAAGGTGAGGACTTCTATTTGGATAGTATGTATCCAACATGTTTGTCTTCAAAATATCTGTACTTTCTGGTTCTTTCTCCGCCAAATACTCTATTTCTTGTACAGATTTCAAAACTCGATTTCGTGTTGCAGCAAGACCTAGACTCGCCCAAATGATGGTTCTAGATTTGGCATATAGACTTGCTGATGACAATCGATCAGAACATTCATATGCTCCAATTTCTCGATGCGACAACATCTTCAGACTGTAACTGTATAATTTCTTGCTTCGACTCTTTTCATGAGAAATGTCCTCCCACATTTCCTTCAGTTCTGTCTTTTCTTTTTTTGTGATGTAAGACGTCACATATCGAGCCACAGCAATAGAGTTGTCAGCAACGAATTGAATATCCATGTTAGCATTCCACATGGACAAAATCACTGGGTTGTAGTCGTTGATGTACTTGGACTCTTCGTTGCTTTTTAAATTGTATGTATTTTTTGGTGGTTTCCTCGTCACAGTATGTCGCAGAGAAGACATCAAATTATTTACTCTTCCTTTAGAAATCACTGGTCGTGGAAAGGCGAAACGACATTTTGTGTAGAACTTGTCCTTGTTTCTGAATTTTGGACGACAGTACTTTCCACAACGATGGGATTGAACGCGTAAAACTTGTTGCCTTAAACTGTTTTCTTCAGTAGTTTTCGGAACAGCACATGTTGAATACTCTTCAATAAAGCTCATCACTGTCTCATCCGAATCTGTTCCAAATTTGGGTGCATCTTTAATCCACAACAACATATGTATGTGAGGAGCACCTCTCGCTTGATACTCCTTTCTCCAAAAGAAATCCAAAACCTCTCCAAGGGGAGGATTTTTTTTGTTGGTAATAAAAGACATCATAGCTTCAAATCTATGATTGAAATATCTGCATACATTTACTGGATCCAAAGAACACAGTTCTCCAGGTGTTTCGAATTCTATATTTTGTATATTTGCATTTGCCTCTCGTAGAAATTGAAGTAAGTCATCCCATGCATACTCAGCACAGCTAATAGTGAGGAACCATGTAGGAGTTCCTAGGTTTCTTAGCATACATTTCAATTCCCCATGACGACGGTACCAATACTCGTTTGTACCACGCTGACATGCCATGAGATTGATTAGATGAGATTCCAAAATATTATCTTGCAGATTAACTTTCTCCATAAAGTCCCTCGCCGAAACATTTTGCAGATGTGCTCCACTTTTCAGTATATGGTTTACTGCATAAGAAAGCCCAGACAAGTCACTTTCATACAGTAGATGAAACAAATAGGGAATGCATTGGCGAAACCTTGGATCTTCAGCATATAATCTTACAGTTCGATATTCAGATGCAGGAATTTGAAGTGGTCGATCGTCATATCGTCCACCTCGACCTGTAGGAAATAGCTGTGGAAAACAACGAGCTTCAAAACTTTCTTCCCATACACTAACGGGACTTCCTTTTGCTGCTTTCATTTGAAACAATTCAATTGCATTCCCCATTACTTCTTTGGTATGCAAAGGATGAACAGTATAATGTTCATATATTTCTTCACTTCTAGAGACATCAACTTTTTCAATTTGGCCGACTGAACAATCACTGTCTTCATCTGCAGCTGTTTCCTCTGCTGCAACACATACATGTTTATAATACTCATTGTTTTTGACTAAATACAACGTTGCCTTTTTGACTTTCCTAACATCCACTAAATCTTGCCAGATTTGTTTGCTCTTTGTCGGAACCCCATTAACTAGAATAACTAAAGGTTCCTCTTCTACTTTTTCTATACCAATTGTATCAATATTTTTTTGAAATCTAGAGGCAAATAAACAACTCTTCCCTTTAATCCTCTCTGCAAATCTGTAGGAGGCAGTTTCCCTATCTTAGGCTCCATGCAAACAATTGCCTGAAAAGGGTGGACACATTGAATCAAAATAGACACATATGTATTTAAATCCATCAATTCAGGGGGAATGTCTACCAACTCCAGATTATTATAAACAGCTCTAGCAGGCATTCTGTTTTGATTTAATTTATCATAACAATATTTACAAATACGCTGATCAGAACTCAAATCAAAACAATTCTCCACCCACAAATAAGTTGCTAAATCTTTCCACTCATAATTATTAATCTTTTCACTTTTTACATATAAATCAACTAATCTAGTTTGATGCTTATAATGACTTCGTCGACAACACACACAAGTAAAATTCGGCCTTTCACTTGATTTCCCCTTAAACCTGGTAATTTCCTGCTCAAACTTTTCTGTATTTGAAATCTGTACATTGTCTTCCACATTACCTTGAATTGCTGTCTCAATTTCTACACTGTCCTCTTTTTCACCAAAATAACAAATCTCAATTTCTTCACAAATCTTCTTCACATCTAATTCAGTTCCATGCAAAAGAGCACTGTTTAATTGTTTAAGCTTAAGTGCTGGACTTTTGCATAATACAACATTCTCTCTAATTTCCTCATTTTGGTATGATGCACTGCTAACATCCTAAAATGATGAAAAACACTCTGACAGACTTTTCCAGAAAGACAAGCCAGTGAACTTCACTTTCTGCTTTAGACTTTTCTTACTATATGTACGTAAGAAATTACAAAACAAATCAATTGATTCCTGTCGCACACTACAAATACTACTACACTTCCAAGTGTACACTGGACCCTTAGTACATCTCCCTAAAACTTCATCAGTTAACACCTCTTCTGGTTCTCTAGGCACAAGTTTCTCTTTTTCAATCGGACAACCGTCTTTCACTTCATACGCTCGACCACAGGTGTCAACTGCATGCACTAAATCATTATCCTAGAAGTAACTCTCCTCATTAAAAAATGGCTCACAACTTGAACTGTGCATCCATTCTCCTGAAAAAACTTTACAAAAATGAGTCCGATTAATTACTCTTTTCCATCTACTGTTTGATTTGAAAACATCAATTGTCTTGTTAAGTGTCCTAATTCTATCGATTATTAAAATAAATAATTTTTTCTTAACTTCAAAAGCCTGATCAACAATCTTCTCTACACTTTTCTTTTTCTTATAAAAAGCAGCTCTCTGTTTAACGTTCCTAATGTTTTTTAACAAATTTAAAACCACCCTATTGTGAAACATTCGTCTACGAATGTCTCTAAACTGATTCTGCCTTCTATTCCTATACATATTATTCTCTCCTGCTCCAGTTGTAGGATTCTTTGAGGTTTTCTCCTTCCTTTTCAAATTTACTCTCTCATTTTCTTTTTCTACATGCTGTCCATTAATTTTTTTTAAAGTACATATGTTCTGAATAAAAGACTTAGTTGTCTTACCAGGAGCTTGGTTCCTGTTTTTTGAAGTATTTATTGTGGAAGAGTACTGTAATTCCGTTGCTGTTTTTGATTTTTCTCGGTTATGTTGTTTTCTTGTCCTTTCCCTTGTGGGCATGTTTGCTAACTCTTGAAATCTTGATTTCAATCTGTGTTAAAGAAAAAAGTAGCACATTATAGACCACTATTACCAAACAACAAAGCAATGACAAAAAGCAAACGATCTATTCAGGGTTACAGATCAGGTGAGGATTCTCCAGGGGTACACAAAAGGTGAGGCCTGTATTGAAGAGTATAGTGGAAGACAGCTCTGTCCACAGGTACAAAGAAGATGAGACCTGTGTCTAAGTCCACTGCACTCTTATACACAGGCTTCACCACCTATGCTTCCCGGGAAAGCCCTCTCTCCCACTACAGTCTTGATCATAAACCTCACCTCCTCTGTCCCTCTGGACATGTCTCACCTCATCTGCACAATCTACTTCCTAATCTCAGGTAACACAGATGACATAATTGATCCTCATTTATAAAGCCATGCGTCAGTTTTGCGCTACTGAAGCGTCACTTTTTGTGACGCATTGGCGGTATAAAACATGTGCCTTGTTGCACCATATTTAAAAAGTGACACATGTAGGTAGATGCGTCACTTTTTAAACCTCTGCGCCACATTACACCTCTGTCACGTGTTATGTACTTTACACTGATGTTACCTGTGTTAACTCAGTGTAGGAAGCATATTGAGTTTGTTTGCATAGAGGAATTGTATTTTGTAAAATAGTGAGGTTTCAGTAATGACATGGAATGCTTGTACATAGGACCTGTGCTGTGCTTCCTAAATGTGATGTCAAACACGATTTTGAGGAAAATGAATGGCTTTTATATTTTTTTTGGCCTATTTGGGCCTCCTAAGATCCCCTCACAAAACATAGAGGGTCAAGGAATGCCTACGATGCCCCCTGATACCCATTCCCAATATTGTTTGTCCTCCATTTTCTGTCTTAAATCTACCGAAAACAAAATGGAGGACTGCCGTAGCGCTGCCGGTACGCGTACCGGGGCGCGCACTGGGAAGGGCTCTCAAAAAAATGTTAAAAGTTAATTTACACAAAACCACTGGAGACACTTTCACCAAATATAGAATAGCTCATACTACATAACAATCCCTACCATTTTTCCAAATTCGATGGAATTCCATTGAGCCATTTAGTCTGTAGACCTCTCTAAATACCCTGAGGTAAATTACTTCACAAAAACACATCTGAAGTGTTAGAATTTACAACCAATTAAAATGTTACTTTCATTTTCTACTTTTTTTTCCTTACATTTGATTGGTTATTTACTTGAATATAAATGAAAAATGAGAGAGAAACACGGCCATTTTGACTACAACTACTTGAGGTACATCTTGAAAGGATTTTCGCATTTTGTCTTCTTCACCTCTCTGTAAAGTAAGTTGATAATTTGTTAGGGGCACTTTAAGTTAATTTGTAAAAACGTTTTCTGATAGTTATTTACTGTCCCTCTGCTATAGTTATAGATAGAGATAGGCTCCTCTGTTATATTTATGGATTGACTTAGGCTTCTCTGCTATAATTATGAATTTACTTACATTTCTTCACAGGCACTTTTTTATATTTCTGCTTCCTGCCTGTTACCATACATTGCCCACAGTTAACTTCACTGTTAAAAAATCAAAACTACCTGTCTGAACTTAAACCCAACAGTGCCATATATCTACTGATTTTGTTTTAATGCAAATTTCAGCACAAAAATGGAAGGAGAACAGAACGTTTCCTTTGAAATTGTCCTAGAGATGAACAATGAAGAAATCATTGAACCCAATGACTTGGAATTCATGGATGAATCACGGGACCATGAACTTCTACAATGTGTAGAATCTGTGGATTTGTTAATTCAATATGAGGACGTTTCTGACAGTCAAATGTTGGAAGTTATGTTCACTCAAAAAGAGGACATTTCGGACAGTCAAATGTTGGACGTTCTATCAAATTTTGAAAATGAATTTAAAAAATAAATGTATATTTAATAATTCTAAAATTGTTTGAGACATTATTCATTTTTATATGTAATTCTTAAACTACTACCAAATTGATTATAATGTAAAGTCAGACTTATAGTATACTGTGCAACTTTTTTGTTTTACATAGTAATTTTGCTCATAGATACTTCCTTTCTCCCACTATATTATCTCCAATGTGTATTTGACATCTCTTTTTCATCTCCTGCCTCCATGTTCTTTATGCTTTCCTGACAGACTATGGTATGGATTCCATATACCACAATAACTTCTATAACAACATGCAAATTATCTACAGAGGAAACGGTGTACATTGAATTTAAGACTCTGCATTGGTACCTATATGTTGGTACTTAAATCACCCACACAACACAACAACTCTATTCAGAGATACCCTACCTCTAAGCACTTTAAATTATTATTTTAGTGTTTCACTGAGTTCTCCCCATGTGTGGGGGTGGGGGAGGTGTATGTGGGGGATGTGCGGGTTGTGTCTGTGAGGTGTGTATGTGTGTGTGTGTGTGTGTCTGGGGGGGATGAGGTGTATAGGTGTGTGGGGTATGTGGGTGTGGGTGGGGATGTGGGTGTGTAAGGTGTGTGTGTGGGTGTGTGGGGTGTGTGGGTGTAGGTGGAAGTGTGGGTGTGTGAGGTGTGTGTGGGGTGTGTGTGGGTGTGGGGGATATGTGTGTAGGATGTGTGTGTATGTGTGAGATGTGTGAGTGTGTCAGTGAGGTGTGCGTGTGTGTGTGTGGGGGAGGTGTGTGTGTGGGATGTGTGAGGTGTGTCTGTGAGGTATCTGTGTGTGCGTGTGTGTGTGTTGGGGGGTGAGGTGTCTGTGTGTGTCTGGGTGTGTGGGATGTGTGGTTGTGGGTGTGGATGTGTAAGGTGTCGGTGTGGGGTGTTTGGGTGTGGGTGGAGGTGTGCGTGTGTGAGGTGTGTGTGGGGAGTGTGTGGGTGTGGGGTTGTGTGCGTGTGGGTGTGTGTGGGACGTACTTGTAGGTACCTAAAACAGCCACAGAACCCAAAAGCTCTTTTCAGAGCTACCCTACCTGTAATCACTCAAAATGATTATTTTACACTATTATTTTCACTATTTTTCACCAAAGTACGCTCCCCGGTATGCTCCCCGGTGCGCGTACCGGGCGCTCCCCCCGCGAAAATGGAAAAAAATGTAACTTTTTTTCTTTTACCCGAGGGACCCTTTTATGGCCCCCACATCAAACCTAGGGGGTCAGGGGGGGTGTACCCTGCCCCCTTTTGGTCATTTCCCCCTTTGTTTTTTGCCACCTCTTGTGTCTCGATCCTACCGAGACACAAGATGGCGGCCACTGCAAACTGTTTCGAATGTTTACAGACACCCGAGAGCCAATCAGCTTCCCGTGCGCAAGTGGCGTGGCGCGCCCGGAGCGCTCCCCGGTACGCGCACCGGGGCGCTCTTACAGATATATAAATTTTTTTGAACCTAAATTACTCAAAATCCTCTGGAGCACATATCTTGAGACATAGCAAAGGCACATCGGGCTACCAGTCCCTACAATTTTGCCAAGTTTGGTGAAAATCCATTCAGCCGTTCGAGCTAAAAGTGCGACAGACCGCCCTATGGAAATTAACATGGGGAAAACATGTTTTGGGACCCCCTTTTATCTCGGCCCCTGCTTGACAGATCCCCCCCAAACTTTCAGGGAAGGAGCGGAGATCCGCGAGGCAAAGTTGCTGAAAAATTCAGGCTGATTCCTCAACCGGCGCCAAAGTTATTCCAAATAGAATGTTGCGATTTCCCTATGGAAATCTATCCTAACTATAACTACCTACTGGCGACCGCCAGTAGGTAATATATATATATATATATATATATATATATATATATATATATATATATATATATATATATATATATATATAGATATATATATATATATATATATATATATATATATATATATATATATATATATCTATATATATATATATTTATATATATATAGATATATATATATAGATATATATATATTACCTACTGGCGGTCGCCAGTAGGTATATATAGTTAGGATTTTTTCTCTATGGGTTTTTTGAAAATTCTATGTCTAATAACTTTGGCGTTTGTGGACGGAATTGGCTGAAATTTTCAGGAAAATGGCACATTTTGTTTCTGAGCAGCCCTTGAAAATTTGGGGGGGTTCGTCCAGTGGGGGCCGAGAAAAAAGGGGGGTCCCAAAACGTGTTTTTAACATTGAGTTTTCCATAGGGCGGTTGGCCTCACTTTTAGCCCGAACGGCTGAATGGATTTGCACGAAACTTGGCAAAATTGTAGGGACTGGTAGCCCGATGTGCCTTTTGTAGGTCTCAATATATGTGCTCCAGTGGATTTTGAGAAATTAACGTTTAAAAAAAGATATATATCTGTAACAGCGGACCGGTTAGCGCTCTGGTTCGCGGACTTTTCGCGCAACGGAGCTTTGTGAAGCGAAGCTGATTGGTTCTCCGGCGTCTGTCAACATTCCAAACAGTCCGTAGCGGCCGCCATCTTGTCTCTCGGTAGGATCGAGAGACAAGAGGAGGTCAAAACAAAGGGGGAAATAACTATAAGGGGGCATAGTAGATCCTCGCTGACCCCCTAGGTTTGATGTGGAGGTTTTAAAAGGGCCCCGCGGGGCAAAAAAAAAAAATAATAATAATAATTGAACGGCTGAATGGATTTGCACGAAACTTGGCAAAATATTAGGGACTGGTAGCCCGATGTGCCTTTGCTAGGTCTCAATATATGTGCTCCAGTGGATTTTGAGAAATTAACGTTCAAAAAAAGATATATATCTGTAACAGCGCTCCGCTTCGCGTAACGGAGGTTTGCGAAGCTGATTGGTCATTCTGTCACTGGGCTATAGTTGGGCTACATCTGGCTGATATTTGGGCTACATTTGTTTTTTTGTGTGTCTGGCGGCCATCTTTGGGCTACATTGGGCTACATTGGGCTTCATTGGGCTACATTCGGCTAATTAGCAAATAGCTCATCGCAAACTAGGAATGGTAAAGAATCGCTATTTATTCCTTAAAGTTCGCTATTTAGGAAATGCAAAAAACTTTGATGATATATATGGCGGTTCATCTCTAACAAGATAAGAAGCATAGGGATACATTTATGATGACTGGCGCATCACCAGGGATGTGTTAGTCATTCTGTGCCGCTGTTCCGTCACCTATGGTGTGCTGCATTTACAATGCGGCGCATCATGGGGCAAAAACAGCACAGATACGTGATGTATCTGTGCCGTAAAGGTGGCGCATTGCTGGAGTTGTATCGCAAGTGTGATGAAGCTCCAGCAAGGGTCGGGGGTGCCCCTGTCGCAGGGTTTCTGTTCTCACACAGAACTGTGGACAGAGGATTGGAACCTCGGCGAATGCATTGCTGGAGTTGTATCGCAAGTGTGATGAAGCTCCAGCAAGGGTCGGGGGTGCCCCTGTCGCAGGGTTTCTGTTGTCACACAGAACTGTGGACAGAGGATTGGAACCTCGGCGAATTAGGGTGTCCCAAAACTCACGTTAGTAATCAAAAACTCCTTAGCAAGCTAGGTACAGTGTCACATTGGATATAACAAACTCTCAATGTTTAGACAATCCAGAATATGAACTTATAGTACCTCAGGATACGTGGAACTCATGAACAGTCGGTCGTTATAGATTTCTTAGAAACCAGAACATGGAGTTAAGAAGAACAGATGTGTATTTGAAATGTTTATTTACTAATGCCGTCTTCTCAGGCGTAGTACCTTAGATAATAAAAGTACACATATAATCAGTAGCAAAATTACCAGCATAGTTACTAGTACATAAAAAGTGAATGGTGATAGTATGTTAACATGCTGTAAATGAATAAGAGTTAGCAACACTTATAAGCAGCCGCGGGCCGTGGAGGGAGTTACGGTGAGGCAGGGAGGCGGGGAGGGGGAGAAGCAGGGTGGAGAATACAAGTACACATATTATCAGTAGCAAAATTACCAGCATAGTTACTAGTACATAAAAAGCGAATGGTGACAGTATGTTAACATGCTGTAAATGAATAAGAGTTAGCAACACTTATAAGCAGCCGCGGGCCGTGGAGGGAGTTACGGTGGGGCAGGGGCAAGGTAGAGAGGGCTCCACCCTGCTTCTCCCCCTCCCCGCCTCCCTGCCCCATCGTAACTCCCTCCACGGCCCGCGGCTGCTTATATCTCACCCTCCCTAATACACATATTATATTATTTGCTAAGAAGGTCTCTTTGTGTTGGTTTAGGGCGTGCCCATACTTTAGTGTCTTAGATTTGAAGGAATCACATTACCATACACCAGCTCTCTCTTCATGTGAACCGCATCAACTGTTGTGTATGTGTGTTCGGCAAAGCAATATAAAACCCGCCTCATGCCCAGAATTGGCAGAAGTTGCACTTATGTTATGAGTATGAAGTCGTGGAGATCAGACCTCATAACAATTCTGTATCGTGTTGTTCTTGAAACTTTAGCACTCGCTGTACAGATATAGTTTAACAAGTAAAGCAGATAGTAGACCAATAACATATTATTCTCATGTAAACCACGATGAACTACTAGGTGGAAAGCTAAAGCAACAACTAAGTGTCGTGTGCAGAAGTTGCAAAAAAGGAAAAATGGCGTTTAAACCGGTAATGAGCCCATGCTAACTTAACACGGTGTAAAGATATCCAGGACCTAGATGACACCTCCTCATGATCCGGAAACGAACTGAATAAGATAATAGAAGTGCCATCTCATGAGAGCAGATTGCAAGTTTATATGTGGACGGTCCGCAAGGTAAAGCATTAAAAACTAGGAAAATTTAATGCTAAAGAAAAATAAAACAGCCAAGTACTTTATCGAGTCTTAAGCCAATAGGCAAGGTAAATAATAAAAACTTGATAAATAAGTCAATGAATTGTCAATGAAATGCTAGTACTCAGCATATCAAACATGAAAAAGGTCTATGACATAACTGTGTATGCAAAATAAGCTGCAACAGCCTCCAATATGAAGTCACCGTCTTCATCCGAAAACAGTTCAGCCATCCAATTTAAAAGCGGAAAAGAACATACGTGCTCTCCCAGCACCGGATCCTCTATCACCATCAGAGGACAGCTCGGTGGGTTTTCAAGAAAGCTCTCTTCCAAGAAAGACTGTGCTGCCGCCAGTAAATTCCAGGGACCAAGTAGTCCATGCATCAATGCCACAGCCATAATCCTTTCGCCAGGACAAACCAACTCGTGAGTAATGATAGGAGTCATCAGCTGATTAAAGTCGACGTCAGGAGAAACCGGTCCGCAGAGACACAAATCAATGGCCCAATCGAAATCACAGGTCAGGCAGTGAAATACAGGCTGGACACAGGTGAAGTAGGAGAACCGAAAAGATAATCCATATGCCGTGCTTAATATCGCCAACGGCATTGTGCCATAATATTCTAGCATGCGATTGCGGAACAGTGTCAGCAGCTGCAGGGTCGGAGGTTGCATAGGAGGGACATCCATATTTAAAAATGTAAAAAAGCACAAGAGCGTCCGCTGGTAATGCAAGTAAAAATGCCAATCCACGAACCAGAGTGCAGAAAATACAATGAAAGGAAGCAGGGATGACTCCAAAGATTTTCTCAAATGAAGTCACGAGACCACTGGTAACAACTTTAAAAAAGTGTGTCAGGGACTTTGTGGAGGATGCGTTAAAGATAGTCGGAAACATGTTGCTGAAATTGAAAGGCAAATCTTAATTGAAAAGGGTGTGCACCTCTGTACGGGTGTTCGCTATGTGAAGTACGAAAGTTTCACGGGCCGAACTCAAGGCCACCTCTTTCTGAGACAAAAGAGCTCTTATTCTTGCCATGCCGTTGAAACGTGTCCCAAGGTTGGTATTTGTGGCCAGATTGAAAACTCCCTATGTTCATGTGTGGGAGGAAATAGAACATTTCTGCAGCAAATAACCCGTTCACTTACTGTTACGATAAAAGGAATACTTTTAATTAACTCAGAACAATCTTCATTATTGAGCATCAAATAACTACCATTTTCCAACAACTTGAACGTGGGGATGATAGCAGGAACTGGCGTGCCTTGCAACACGCAAGCCATATTTGGTCGGTGTTTGTTGCATGAACCGTGTAACTGTATGTGCCTACACATTAGTGAATGATCTGGCGTCTCAGTGCATTCCTCTCCATTCAGATAAACTTCTTGATCATCTTTGAAACATCTGTATGTGTATGGAAGCGACCAGACCTCATGAAGAAAAGCACTACCTAAAGGTTCATAACGACCTATTGGTATATATTTCATACAATTTGAAAACTTATATAAAGCAAAAGGCAGCGTTATTAAACCGTGGATAAGGCATGTTGTCAAAAAACCCGCAATCCTCTGCTGATGATGTCACTGAGCATGTCATGAATGATGTAATATGTGACATCATCAGCAGTGGATTACGGGTAATAGTATCTCTAGTTTACTCCCCTATAGCTGTCTTTATTTTAACATAAGTGTGTGTTTCCCTCCCTTATACTTACTGTTTTTGGTTCGCTTCCAGTTCGCGTACCGGCGAGCGAACTAGGAAGCGAACTAAGAGAAATAGAGGTTGGCACAGTTCCAAATATTGTACCAATTTTTTAATAACGGGGAGGTAGTTCTGAAAAGAACTTTTTTTTTTATTTTTCTGAACATTTTTTTACTGTTTTTGAATTTTTCGGAACAGTTTTATATTTTTTTGGGTTTTTCTTGGAGGGGGCAATGAAAACGATTCATTGTAAAGGGCTCAACAGGAGCAACAAAACAAAAAAAAGAAGTATTTATTATTTTGGGCGTTTCGGACAAACTTGCATATGATAGTCAATAGCTCTGTTGATCAGAGTGATGCTTCTTTCTCCGTAGGAAATGAATCCATCGCAAAATACGCAGGTGTGTTTTACTTCACCAAATCTCATTTGTATATTTGGCACCATCTCCCTGCCCTCTGGTCCCGTTACTTCCGGTACAACAGATCTTCTGGCCATAATAGGGAGATTATCTAGGTCGTTCCGAAACTGTGCAGCACTGTAGTTGTTAGGATGCCACCTAGTCATATGGCGATGCATTGTGTAGTTTCCGAAACTGTATTTTTTGTCGGTCCCTCTGGACAGTCTATCTTGACATATAAGGCAAGTTACGTATCTTGCATTTACTTTTTTCTGACCTTTGGGAATTTTAAAAAATTGCCAAATGAAGTTTTCTTTCCGGTGAGACGTCCTGGGCTGCTCAGGCAAAAACTGCCTCTCTTCGTGCTCGTCCTCCTGTTCCTCTTCTTCTTCTTCTTGTTGAATTATAACTTGAGCAGGTGGTCCACTCTTCCTTGGATGTGGTGGAGGTGGTGGGGAAGCACCAGCTGAAGCTACTAAAGAAGCCATTGCTCAGTGATCACAAAGGGTCTTTCTCTCACAATGATGAAAGTCAGAGTGAGGAAAGAAGGAGGGATTTTCATCATTTGGGAAAAACAAGAGTTCTCAACCAATCAAAAGTGTTCATTTTAGATTATATGACCTAGTCTTACATCATTAGGAAACCAAAAGTGAAATGAACCAATGAAAAGTGTTATTACCAAGTCACATGACTTGCTGTGTTTACGTTAAGCGCTTTGCAGGGCCTCCCGGTTTGCTTCCAGAAACCTGCGCTTTGCGACTCGCTTCGCGTACCAGTTCGCTAACGTAGCACGTCATATGACGTATCACGCGACAACGTGAAACGTCATGCGGACGGGAGGCGTCACGATGTTGTTTTCTAACGCGGCACTTGCGGTAAAGAAACGTTTACCGGCTCGCGGTCTATTTCGCGGCATCAAGGTCAGCTAACGGGAAGCTTCCCGATTCGCGAAGCGGGAACGAAGAAAAAAAAATATTAAAAAAAAAATTTATTCATAAACATATAAAATATATTTTTGGATTTAAAGAAGAATAAATTTTACAGCTACAGATATTAGCTGTTAAAAAACCAATGAAATTCACAGAAAAAACCATAGGTTATAGACCATATATAGTTAGGAATTAGCATTTACAAAACCTTGAAAATTCACTGAAAAAACCATAGGTTATAGACCATATATAGTTAGGAATTAGCATTTAGAAAACCTTATTTTACTCACACAAAACCATTGAAATTCCATATATAGTTAGTTGCACTAACTATATATCGCGCACCCGCAATCCACTGCTGATGATGTCACATATTACATCATTCATGACATGGTCAGTGACATCACTGATGACATCACTGATGACATCTCAAATGACATCACTGATGACATCATCTAGTGTCTGTGTGTTTTTGTAAAGTTTAAATACGTTTTACATATTGAAGAATGACTGGATGTATGGAAGACTGAGTGTGTGTGTGGCTGGCTGGGAGGTGTGTGACTCTGTGCATATCAATGTGTACTTGTATCAGTGATTGTATAAGAGAGTAAGTATGTGTTAGTATATGTGTGAAAAGTATGGTGTTCTGTGTTTAACTATAGATGAGGAAATCGAAGTGTGATTGATTCTTCACAGGACTGACTAGGTGTATGAGTGCATATGATAGTGTTGTAATAATAAGTGACTGTATGTATGAGTAATTGTATGGGTGAATGAGTGAATGTGTGTGTAGACGTACGAATCAGTGAGTGTGTATGTAGTAACTGGTATTGGTGTGTCATGATGTCATCAGTGATGTCATTTGAGATGTCATCAGTGATGTCATTTCAGATGTCATTAGTGATGTCATCAGTGATGTCACTGAAGTATGGTGTTCTGTGTTTAACTGTATAGATAAAGAAATGGAAGTGTGATTGATTCTTTACAGGACTGGCTTGGTGTGTGAGTAACTCCATGGATGAGTGGCAGTGTGTGACTGTCTGCATAGGTGTATGAGTGCATATGATAGTGTTGTAATAATAAGTGACTGTATGTATGAGTGATTGTATGGGTGAATGAGTGAATGTGTGTGTAGACGTAGGAATCAGTGAGTGCTTATGTAGTAACTGGTATTGGTGTGTCATGATGTCATCAGTGATGTCATTTGAGATGTCATCAGTGATGTCATCAGTGATGTCATTTGAGATGTCATCAGTGATGTCATCAGTGATGTCACTGACCATGTCATGAATGATGTAATATGTGACATCATCAGCAGTGGATTGCGGGTGCGCGATATATAGTTAGTGCAACTAACTATATATGGAATTTCAATGGTTTTGTGTGAGTAAAATAAGGTTTTCTAAATGCTAATTCCTAACTATATATGGTCTATAACCTATGGTTTTTTCAGTGAATTTTCAAGGTTTTGTAAATGCTAATTCCTAACTATATATGGTCTATAACCTATGGTTTTTTCTGTGAATATATTATAAAGCAGCAGTCACCACAGTGTTGTTATAATTAAGATCCTCATGCTTTCTACTGCTCTGAACAATCAGGAGATTGCTAAATAGCTTACCTCTGAAGCCCTAATTCAAGCTGTAACTGCTTTATTGCTCTATAGTATAGACTATGCCAACTCTCTCTAATACTCTAGGCTATAGCGCAAAGAGTATTAAACCATCATACCACCTTCAAAGACTGGGGCATCCAAATCAGCCCCTTTCATCCTCCAGCTTATCCAGCTAGGGCTACTAAACACAAGCCCAAGGCCAGGATCACAAAAATGCTCTCGCCCCTCTACCTCTGTATTAAGAGGGGCTCTTAGCCATGCAGAGCCCAGAAAGGCTTTTAACCAAGCCATACAATACGGACCCTTAAGGGTGGAATCGTCAAGTGGACGCAACTCTGGGCTCGCCGACCAATGTTTAAGAACAATAACCCTTGCGGCAGTGACCCAATGACACAACAACCACCCAGACCAGGGCAAAGACACGCAGAAAGAATCAGTGATACGTCTTTGCTCGTGGAATGTAAATGGCTTGGCATCAAAAATCCATGACTCAGATTTCCTCCAACATCTCAACAACTTTGACATTATCATGCTACAGGAAACATGGCTCACGAAACCATTACACATACACGGATTCCGCTGCTTTGCTCGCCCAGCCACCAAGGGAAGCAAAATGGGCCATGCTTCAGGGGGGACTGGCGACCTACATTTCAACAACATCCATACCAACAGCGGGGGCAACTGGGTCGGAAACGGATGTAGCACTAGCAGTTAAACTCACTCTCCCTCGGGCAGTGGCAAACAATGAATCAACGTATACATTCATCCAAAATGGACAGCAACTGATTCAGCAAAACTAACAGAACGAATAACTTCTTATGTAGACTGCACTGAAGCCTCAAATCTCATTCTATCAGGGGACATGAATTTATATCTAATGGGAACATCCGAGTCAAAGGAAGTCTGTCTTCAATCATCATAATACAATTTACCATCGCAAGGATCCTTTATGCATGGGAGGCCCAACAGGGTAAACAGACTCTTGCTGGAAGATCTAGAACACCTAAACCTGAGGGCCCTTAATGGGAGAACAGTCAATGACACTCACCCAGCGGCAAGCTACCACACTGATCTAACAAGTTCGCTTTTAGATTACACGTTTTTCAGCCTTCCACTGTTTCAATATGTAATAGGCTTTAAAAATGGCAACATAGGGGATAGCGACCATCGCCCACAAGCGGCCATTTTAGCAGTAATGGTTGCGTATAGCATTCGCCCTGCACTACAACTAGGCTCAAACTACACATCCAATTACAAGAGGATCAAGTTCTCGACAGAAACCATAAAGTCCCTGACAGATACAGCAATCAACCTTCTATCCTCTCAACCACTTGGCAAGAACCAGATACAGACCTGGGAACGCTTTACAATTAACCTCAGCATTCTAAAAGCAACAGACATAAAAACAAGGAGCTCTCTGGTACAGACACAACAGAATAAGTTTACCAGGATTCAAAGAGCACAATTAAAAATACTTAAAAGATCAATAAACAGCTTGATAAGATGTTTGCGCCACAAACCAGGGAACACATCGCTCATTTCTAACCTGCGGCAACAGAGAACCAAACTAAAGAGGCTGAAATGGAACATCAATAACAACAAGGAACAGGACCTCTGGGCCAAACTCCTGCATAACATCAAGCATAATGCCAGTGATCGCTTCTGGAAAACAGTAAACACGATCATAAACCAGCACCATGGGGGCCTCACTTCCTTCATATTAGAGGAAACATGGGCAAGTTATCTAAAGTCTCACTTCAATAGCCAAAGTAACAATCAACAATGGCCGGTGCAGAACAAAGCAGCCAAGGATGCAGACGACACTATCAATTGGAGCAGGGAAAGTGGCAGCACCCTTACTGAAAGCTCTGCTGCTGCTTATCGTCCAAGGGCAATTATTACACCTAAGCCTGCCGGAGGAAAGCAACACAGGGACGAACGTTCACCTACCACCGAACAGCTTTTAATCAAAAAACAGATCGGGAAAGGAAGAAAGGAGGGAGTGCCAGGCCCGAACGGAATCCCACAAGCAGTGTTTAAAGAAAAGCCGGATGATTGGGCTGAAATACTCCATCCACTATTTCTGGAAGTAAGACATCCGGGTATAATTCCAGAATCATGGAAAGCTTCGACAATCATTCCAATCCACAAAAGCGGTATCAAGAACTTACCAGACAACTATCGGTTAGTAGCCCTGATCGACAATGAAGCCAAATATTTTGCGGGAACACTGCTGGAGGAATTGACAATCTGGGCAGAAAATAACTAAATAATCCAGTTAAACCTGACAGGATTCCGAAAAAACTCTGGCACAATATCTAACATCATGGCAATGTCATTGATAATTGACACGGCAACAATTAGGAGAACCCAGTTGCATGCCTGTTTCATTGACTACAGCGCTGCGTTTGATAACATGGAGAGGTCTAAATTGTGGTCTAAATTAGCCAGTTTGGGGCATCCCTAACAACCTTCTATCAATGATTATGCTCCTACATACTGACACCTGGGTTCAAGTCAAATTGGGATCAGGGACGCATCTCTCAAGGAAAGTCAAAACATCCAAAGGTCTTAAACAGGGCTGCGTGCTGGCCCCCATGTTATTCAACCTATTTATGGTGGACTTAACTCTGGCACTTAATAAATGCAATTCACATGCACCCAGACTAGGGGGCTCGTCACTATCCAATTTACTTTATGTGGATGACGTAGGTCTACGTAGAAGAAAACAGTCTCTCAATAAACTTTTTTTTTTTTAAACTTTATTTTTGTAGCAGGAAGAGCACGGATATCGCCAGCCCATGAGCTGCACTTCAAATCCGCCGATTGTACCCTTACAGTAGATATAACTCTGATCACGGCCCATCAGCCCACATCCCGGAGGTCGGGCGGCGCAACTTTGATCAAGCAGTCGAACGTTTACATGGTTTTCATTTCGGGCTTTCCATGACAAGTCGATAACCTGCATTTTATTATTTAGCACCCTCCCTCCCCCCAACTGTGCCCAGTGTAACTGAGATAACATTCCCCAACATGTAAATTGCCACATCATACCCTTTTAGCACCACAATATTTGCTACCTCCGCCTTACAGTCGGAGTCTCATCCTGCCCTACCTCCCCCCTCCCGGCATTTCCCAAGATAACATTGCATTACCAGTCTTTTCTGTCAGTTCCTCCTTGCTGCTACGCACCTCCCCCCTCTATGTCATTACCGGGTCACAGTTGGTCTCATTCCTGTCGATTGCCCTCCATAATCGGCCTATCACACCTCATTGCCCTCCCTCAAGTCCATGGTATTGTCTCCATTTTGCCCAGACTCTCTGGAACTTTTTGGGGCACCCTCTCGCCTTATACGTTACCCTTTCTGCCGCCATGTAGAGATCTAGACCCCTTCGCCACTCCTCTATGTCTGGTGTCTCTGCGGCCCCCCAGTGTTTCACTATGTCCCTCTTGGCCACCACTAGCGCTAGTACCAGAAATATGAGTTGGTCGCGCGGTAGGTCCACGTCGTTCGTCATGCCCAACAGCGCCAGTTTTGGATCTCGAGCTATGTCCACCCCTAGAACTTCCCCCAGTTCCGTAAAAATGTGTGTCCAGTATATTTGTATGTTATCGCAAGACCAGATAGTGTGGTAAAAATCCCCTCGCTGTTGTTGACATCTGAGACACGTGGGGTCTGTTATTTTCCCTGTTTTGAGGAGACGTACTCTATCAAAGTATGTCCTGTGGGGCACGTTCAACTGAATAAGCCTCAGCCTCGACTTAATCGCTACCTCGCGTGGGTGCATCAGGACTATCTCTCAATCTAAATCTTCCATCTCCCCCACTTCCGCTTCCCATAATCCTCTTAGTTTCGTTAAGTCTCCTAGCATATTATTCGTTAGTGTCTTGTATGTGAGTGAGACCGCCTGATGTGTTACCTGTTCCTGCAGGAGTCTGCCCTCCAGTGGCGCGTATTCTGGCAAGTCCGTGAGTGTGATGTCTTGGGCTCTCCATGCGTGCGCCAATTGTGTATGTTTGAAAAGTTGTGAGTGGTGCAGTCCATATTCCACCTGTAGCATGTTGAACGATTTCAGTTCACCCTTACATATGACATCTCCAATATGTGAGATGCCAATGTCGTCCCATCTTTGGAACCCCTTCAGTTTGTGTAACTCCGACAACCAATGGCAGTGCCATAACGGCGTCTGTCTTGTCGGTCTCCTCTCCCACCCCATACGTTTTGTAGCTCGTGTCCATGCCCGCAATGTGATCAATGTCGCAGGCAGGAGCGACCTCCGCATCTTTCCCCCATATAAGTAGTGGAGTACAGTAGGTGGTGACAACTTTTGCCGTTCCAGTGCGTATGTCGGGTGGTCGGCCGGGGCGTGAATCCAGTCATTGACGGGTGTCAGGTGTTCCGCCCAGTACTATGCCTCCAAATTGGGCAGAGAGATCCCCCCACTGTATTGGTGCCGTTGGAGTGTCTGGAGGGCAATACGTGGTTGTTTCCCCAACCACAGGAAGGAACGTAGGTCTGCATGGACTTTGGGTAGTGTGGTGGCCGGGAGTGGGTGCATAGAGGAACTTGGGGAGTGTGATCATTTTATACATTGCCGCCCTGCCTAACAGGGTGAGCGGCAGTTGCCTCCATCTGGTCATGTCCTCTATTGCTTCGGTCATGACTCGCTCTACGTTTCTGCTGAATGAGAGCACCCTATCTAGTGTGACATACACCCCCAGGTATTGGAACCCCTCAGTAGTGGTGAGCAGTTGTTCAGGCAAGATCCCCCACATGTCGGCCCCTTGTGGATCATAGAGGACTGATTTGTTCCAGTTGATGGTGTGACCCGCTCTTGCGCCAAAGCCTTCCAATTCCCTGAATAACTCCAGGACCGAGTGCTCGGGTTCTGTTATGTACAGCAGCACGTCATCTGCATATAACGATATTTTTTCCTGTGTTCCCCCTGGCGCCCCCATTGAGAAGCCGTGGATGTCCGGGTTCTGTCTAATCTTGGCCGCCAGAACCTCAATCGTGAGCGTGAATAGTAAGGGGGACAGTGGGCACCTCTGTCTCGTGCCTCTGGAAACTTGGAATTCTCGTGACAGCCTGCCATTCACCCGTACACGGGCTTTCGGTGCCGTATACAGTAGCTCTACCCATCCCCGGAATTTTGGGCCCATGCCGAACCGTTGTAGCGCCGCCATAAGAAAAGGCCAATGCACTGCATCAAACGCTTTCTCCGTGTCTAAAGATAGAAACCAGTGTGGTTCCTCTCTGTCTTTGACCTCCTGCAGCCAATTGTGTGTGCGTCGCAGATTGAGCTTCGTCGCTCTGTCTGGTAAGAATCCGGATTGGTCCGCATGTATGAGATCTGGAATCACCGACCTCAAGCGAGTCTCCAATACCGTTGCCAATATTTTCACCTCAATGTTAAGGAGTGAAATGGGGCGGTCAGAGGCACATTCCTCTGTGGGCTTGCCTTTTTTTTGAATCGGGACAATGGTGGCCAGAGCAAGGTCTGGCGGGAGGCGTCCTTCCTGGTAGGACTCAGTATATAGAGCTTTGAGGTGGCGTGTCAACAGATCCGCTGTGCGCTTAAAGAATTCCGCTGGGAACCCGTTGGGCCCCGGTGTCTTCCCTGCTTTTAGTTTATTTACGGCCTCAGAGATCTCATCGAGTGTGACGTCCGCCTCCAGTGCCAAGCTAGATTCAGTTGCCAGCGTGGGTACATCCACCCCTCCCATGTAGTGTAGCGCCTCCTCGTCCATCCCGAGGTCTCTTGCCGCATAGAAGCATTCATAATGAGACGCAAAAGCATCGGCTATCTCCTGTTCGGTGTACACCAAGTCTCCATCTAACCGTCTAATCTGTTCCACCCATCTCGCTGCCCTTTCCTTCCTGCTTAACCACGCTAGGAGCTTACCCGATTTGTCTCCCTCATCGTATAGACGATGGAGGGTTGCCAGTGCTTGTGTCCGTGCTTCATTTGAGGCAATCTCTCTGTATTCCCGCTGCTTGTCTAGCAAGTTTCTTAGAACACCCTCTTCCTTGAGTGTCTGATATTTCTCTTCTAAGTATACAATTGTGGCTTCCAGCTCCGCTATCGCTGCCTGTTGTTTCTTACGTTCTTCCCTTAATCTACTCTGTGCCCTATCCCGCAGAACCGGTTTCATTGCCTCCCAAAAGGTTATCCCGGAGTCGACCGTGCCTTCGTTCTCCGCCACGTAGACTTTAACATCAGCCCTAAGTCCTCTTATGATCTCTGGCTTCTGTAGATCCCATGCCGCCAAGCGCCATTCTGAACCTCACTCCCCTCTGCCTGCCCCTACTTTTGCATATAGTGGCGAGTGATCTGAGATTCCTCTCGCTTTATATGTCACCTCGTCCCCCGCCGTGAGGTATTGTCTAGCTATGAAGATGTAATCCAGTCTGGAGAATACTCTATGTGCCCCGGAGTAAAAGGAGTATGCCTCTCGGGTAGGGTGCCGCCATCGCCATATATCTGTGAGGCCCAGGTTGGCCATGTGGTGTGACAGCGCTGTTCTCGCTCCTCCCCTACGTGTTGGCCCTGTGCGGTCCAGCTCCTCCGACATAACGTCGTTAAAGTCTCCCCCCACTATTTGTATTGTGTCTGCCGCTTCTAGGAGTATGCAGGCAATCGCCTTGTGCGTGCGCTCCTGGAGTTTCGGTGGCGCATAAACCGAGATCACCGTGTATGTTTGCCTCCTCCACACCCCCTGTACTGCTGCATATGTGCCCTGCGGGTCACTCCACGTCCGTGTAGTGTTAAATGGAAATGCCTTGTTTATCAGTATAGCTACTCCTCTTGAATCTTGTGTATACCCCGCATGAGCCAGGACCGCATACCTTCCTCTCGCTATAAATGTACATTTTTCCCCTCTCAGGTGTGTCTCCTGTAGGAGGACAAAATCCGGCGCCACCCTCTTGATGTACGCGTTCACTAGTCCCCTCTTTATTCTGGATCCCAGGCCGTTTACGTTCCATGTGAGGATTGATACCCCCCTGCCTTCCTGCTGTGGTTCAGTTAGTGTACCTGCCATAGTGTAGAGTGGTTCCCAAGTTCTGTTGGCGTCTGAGATAGGTGCCAGTAGTGGTGCTGCAACTCGTCTGATTGTGGCTGTCCCCCCCCCCACCTCCCCCCTACCCCAACTTGTAGAATTTTTCCCCCCCAGTGTCCCCTCCCCCACCCCACCTCCCTCCCCTTCCAGACTCATCCCCACAGAGGACCGAGCTTTCAGTAGGAGTCGGTCTGTCGCCCACCATCTCCCGCCCACTATTCAGTCATGACTCACTGTTCCCGCCTCGGCAGGATATAGTATAACAGTATAGCCGGGTTGTACTCCCAGGCGTAACTTCAATCAAACTTTGAAACTTGAAGAAGACTTAAAACTGTCTACTAAGTCCCAAGAAATAAGAACGAAAGAATAAAAGAAAATAAAGGGGGTGGTAACAACTTGCGTGCTGCCAGTCGTCCCGGCCGACATCTCATCTAGTCCACTTCAACAGCGTTCAGGAGTGGGAGTCTTGTGTAGCTGTTTCAGTCCCACTGTTCTTGTCGGAGTTCTCTTACTCCATGTCGTGTATCACTGTCACTAAGGGGTGAACGGAGTTCTGAGGATCGTCCGTTACATCTTCCTCCGCATCCGAGTCTCTAAGTTGTCTCTCAATAAACTTAACTAAAACCACGACCATGACAATCAATGGGAAACGAATAAAGAGCTACTTATGGTACCTGGGCAACAAACACATTGAAACAGCGGAGGCTTATAAGTATCTGGGAGTCTATATAGACAAAGAAGGATCATTCAGCCGTCAGCAAGAGGAGATTAAAAAGAAAGGGATGATCCTTGCACTGTCCATGAAAGGTTTATCAGCTAAACTACTTGGCCCTACCCTGAGCCCTCTCTTAATGGTAGCCCGGGCCAAAAGTCTACCTTCTATTACCTAAGGTACTGAAGCACTTTGAGGGAGAGTTAGCAATCTTCTGGACAAAACGCTTGTAAAAGCATAAAGAATGATGTGCAGCCTCCCGTCCTATACCTCACCGGCGCAAATTCGACTGGAGTTTGGTCTGATAAAGCAAACCTGGGCCAGCTACTGAGCATTTATCAACTGCTGGCACAAGATCAGGACATCAAACCTCAACACATTAAATCATCTCCTGTGGCAAGATATACAACAAAGGGAGAATTCGCCTGCAAGTCTACACCTTCAGGAGGCACTGACAAATACAGGGCTTTCGCCCCTATGGGCCACACACTGCCACCATGCAGCGTTAAAAAAAAACGGTGTGGAAGTCGCTGAAAACACACTCATTGCTGGAGGACAAAGCAACTCTGAATTCATATAAGATCCTAGCCCCACAACAATATTTTAACTTCGGATATTCAAAAGTACTGAAACTAAAATTCCTAAAGCTCCGTCTGGGAGTGTTACCAACTACGCAGCAGCTCCCTCCCTGGAAAAGGGTTCAGATTTTCACACTATGCAGCCTGTGCAAAAATGGCCAGGGTGACATCATACATACTATCTGCACTTGTACAGAGATGTTTCAAGAAAGGAGGCAGCTGCTAAAAATTTCCTTTAACCAAAGAGGGATTCGGACAAGGAGACAAGCAGTTTTGGCATGTTTTGATCCCGCATCGCCACAATTGAACATTAGATTAGTCAGATTCCTTGAAGCGGTTCGGGCAAAAATGCCAAGCTGATTCTTAATCTGTATGGTATTGGAACATTGGGAAAAACATTTTACTAAGGAGACGACTAACTGTCACAGCTGACCGCATTTTTCTCATTGGTTGCAACGGCATGGCCAAATCTGTATTTTAAAACTGTAATGATACAGAAGCGTTTTAGATCTCCAACATCATGATACTTATGATGGAGCACAAATATTTTAAATACGGTTTTATTTTGTATGTATTGCAATGGTTTTAAGTAACTCTGCAAATAAAGAAATTTGTTTGTTTGTAAAAAACTCTCTCTTTGTGGGCCTCCCTAAATGCCTCAGTCATAGTGTTCAAAACGTTCAGAAGCAGACAGCCCGACAAAGATTTTGACTAACCAGATAATGCCAAATCAACCCCCTGATGAAAGATCTTCCTGGTTGCCTGTGAAACTGTGGTAAATAAATAAATAATACCTCTATTTTTGGATGAATAAATGAATAACAGATAGCTCAATAAATAAGAGTCAAGATTCGAGGTAGTAGGAGTTTTGCAGGTTTATTACAGCATAAAGGACAGGAACAGGACAACATGCATAGGAATAGGATGGCAGGGCCCAGCAGCTGCTGGGGCTGGATCTGGGATGAGCGCGCTGACATTTAATAACAGTGCACGATCATATATACTAAAACAGTTGCATTACAATACATACGATAGGCGTAGCAGTGGGTGGAGCAAAGGGTGTGACGCGTAGCAGTCGCGAAAGATAAGGGTGAAAAGAGGTGTAACAGGGCGTATACATAGACATGTGATGCAAACGTAACAGAATATGTCATGAATGGGGTGGAAACCATGGAGGGGGCTACCTAAGGAGCCGGGACCTCTGACCTGATGGTGCGCGCAAACTGGCAATGACGTGTTACTAGGAGAAGCTGGGGGCTTCGAACTCTGTGCTAGGAGCAGAGACTGAAGTCTGGAGAGTCAGGGCGACATGTACCTAAGCAGTATCTAGTATCTGATGTTTAGAGAACATGTTGATATAAACTATAAGTCAGGAGGGGAAAGGCTAACTTGATTCTAAGACTGGAGCATGCATTAGTCTACATGTAGTGCGTGATGAAGAATATTAAATGACCATTAAATGCAGTATTTCTCTTACATGGAGACGTAGAGGCTAGACAATGACGGAAACTATTGATGCGATTCAGTAGCTTAGGAATGCAGAGAAGGAGGACTGGACTGATAGCTAGAATCATAACATACTCTTGGCAGACTCAGAGGCAGAGCCAGGCTGAACCGGGCACTGCGAGGCAGGAAGTAAGTGAAGGGTCGAGGATACAGGTGGGGGCTGTATCGCTCCTCAGCGAGGCTTCAGGAGACAGGAGACAGGAGCTGAATCTGGTGTCCAGGCCCTTCTGAGGCCTAGAAACGGGGACTTTACAATGGAATAACGTGCACACTGAGAAACGTGGCAACGTAGCTTTACATAGGCCTGATATTCATAGTATTCACGAGAACTGGAAACTGGCATACTAGAGGTGGACACAACTGTAATTGCGTCTTTAATCGAACATAGGGAATACATATGCATATTAATCATGCACAGATAACATATGATGGAGGACTCGTAGGGACACAGAACATGGCAAAATTTACTTTTCCACATTCCCTCCTTGTCACTACGTTTCCATCAGGAAACATCAATATTCATGATACCATCTATCATTTCATACAGTATCATTTGCTCGTCTCGAATTATCCTGGAACGGGTTTTAGAACGGGGCTTGGGACTAGGAATACAAGAGGTAGCACAAATGCCGCAAATCGCAGGGCCACATTGTATACAGAGGCAGCAGCTAAATATGATCGCTACTGCAATACCTAGAAAGGACAAGACTTTCCATCCCCAGGTGGAAATTATATTCCAGAACCAACCGGACCATGTCCAGGTGCCTGGGTCTTGGTGTAACAGATGGGCAATTTTATGGAGTCTGGTTATAGCTGAATAAACAGACGGCGCGTTATTTGGAATGAAAATGCAGCAACTAGATCCGATGACTCTACAGGCCCCGCCCCTATCGGCCAATATGACGTCAAGGACGAGACGATTCTGTAAAACGACAAATCTCATAGCAGATTGCTCTTCAGTTAAGTTACCTAGAGCAGAGGCAGTCTCATTGACTACTACTTCAAGGGTTCTTGTTAACCTACGGATTAGCTTACTATTCTGGATAGGTCCTATAAAGAAGAAGAAACCTCTATTGAAATCTGTATACTGTTCTAGAGCAGTTTCAGTATAATCGACAATTGGGGACTCGATCTCCCTTCTATGTCTAATGTGTACTAGATGTGTGTTTCTATGATAATCAGGTGGGGCTAGGAAAACTGGTGGCAGTAGGAAGGCAATGTAACAGGTTCCCTCCCAATCGAGGGGCAGACAAACATATGCGGTCTGACCACAAATAAAATAAGAATGACGTGAAGCTTTGAAAATAGATTTCCCACTGTCACTATACTTGACAATAGTAGTACAATCACTATGTCCTACATGTACGGAACCATTATTTCGGACACATAATTCGCCTTTGACTGGTAGTACTGAAATTGCAGGTAAGTCTGGAGTAGTATCAGACTGAACATTCAGGACCATGAAATTCGAAGAATAATTACCTAAATTATACACTTCATTTTCTAGATCTAACCCGGTTCTGTGGGGGAGACCTTGCTTGTCTGGAAAACACGTACTGTTAAGAAAAGACATATCTGTTGAGGATGACGTTAACGTGGACCATGCTCCACACGAACCATTATGTGAAAAAGGGTAAGGAAAGAGTGGCAGAACTCCCTTCGGTGTCTGGAAAGGGGGGAGTCGACCACACACCCAACAATTAGTGGCATTGCTGGTCTGGTGTGAATAATGTAACATGCGGATGAAAGAATTATTTCGCATAGCGAGGCGGTAAGAGAGTTCATGAGGAGGTAGATCACTAAACGTGTGCTCTACTGTACCATTAGAAGACGTATTTACATGAGAAACTGGGAAATACAGGTAAAATGCATAACTGGTGCAGGAAATCATAACACTGAGAAATAATATGAAACATAGAAAAACGATACATCGGATTGAGTTTTGACTAACTCTCTCACTATGGGGGTCTATTTTATACATGTCAGAAACAGACTAACCGTTTCACCTAGGGGAGGACTTAGACAATCAAACTGGCTGACTTATTTTACTAGACCGGAGTTTCAACTTATACTCCTGTTGTGGAGTTTTCTCTAACAGGGAGGGTGCAGTATCATTGTTCTTTGCGGGACAGTCCTTGAGAATAGTACTTTGGTAATCCTTCAAATCCTGGGAAATGTTCTTTGAGACGGGTTTCAGTCCATAAAATTTCTTTACGTGCGAAAGGTGCACCCAGCCTTTGCGTCCCTCCAACTTCACGGCTGTACGGGTGGCGAGGAGGACCTGTCGGGGCTCCTTCCAGCGTGGCTCCAGCGGACTTGAGCGGTCAAAATTTCGCACCAGGACCATGGATCCTGGAACGATTTCATGCGGTGCCACCTCGGTATTGTCTGGAAATGCGGCGGCAACCTGTGAACGACAAGAGTTGAGGGCAGACATCAAGGAAGCTAGGTAATCTGTCAGCATATTACTTGAAACATCGGTAATACTTCGGGGTCTAGGAGTACCCCACATGTTAGGGGGGCGGCCGAATACGACCTCATACGGGGACAGACCTGATCTGGAATGTGCGACCATGCGCATGTAGAACAGAGCAACTGGCAGAGCTACTAGCCAGTCTACACCTTTCTCCTTACATACTTTGGCGATGCGAATTTTCAGGGTCTGGTTATGTCTCTCTACGAGACCTGCTGCTTCAGGATGGCGTACACAATGGAACTTCCACTGGTACCCTAACAAAAGGGAAACATGCTTCATTAACTCTGAGGAGAATGGCTGGCCGTTATCAGAATATACGACCCTAGGGAGTCCATAACGGGGGAAGAACTCACGAACCAACTGCTTGGCAGTGGTCGCGGCTGTGTAATCTGGGACTGGATATGCTTCTGTCCACCTGGACAAAGCGCATACAACTACAAGGACATACTTGAAACCTCGACATCGCTCCATCTGAATATAATCCATCTGGAGGACTTCAAAAGGGTGGTCAGGAGGTTGGAATCCACCTTGTTCCACCGGGACACTTTTACCTGGATTAAACTGACAACATATCATACAGGTACGGACTTTCTGCTTGGCTGCAGCTCGTAAATGCTTGTTGAACCAAATGTTCTGGATACTGTCTAACATAGCTTTTTCTCCTAAATGTGCTGGACTATGTGCGGTATTAATAATGACTTGAACCATAGAGTCGGGGAGAAACCAAGTGGCTTTTCCTTTCGTTAACCATCCTTGATCTGTCTGGACCCCTCCTTGTTCGGACCATTTCTTGATTTCTTCGGGAGTAGCATGTAACTGGATATCTATGACATCTTGAGTAGGGTCCTTAACTGTCATACATGTAGTCGGATCTAGGGTGTGTGTCATGTTAACTGGAATGTCTGGGGTCTGTGCTGTAAGCTTGGCTGTGCGATCTGCTAGATCATTACCTTGAGAAATAATGTCAGTAACTTTCGTATGTGCTTTGCATTTCATGATAGCAATGGATGTCGGTAAATGTATTGCATCTAACAGAGCTTGAATAAGGAGACCATGCTGAATCTTGGTTCCATGAGAAGTCATGAAACCTCTCTCCTGCCAGAGCACTCCAAAGTCGTGTACGACTCCAAATGCGTAGCGTGAATCTGTGTAAATATTAACTTTCAAGTTCTTGGCGTGTATGCAGGCTTGTGTCAGAGCAACTAGCTCTGCTGCTTGAGCGGACAGGGTGTCAATACGGTGTGTCTTAATAACGTCAGTGTCAGTAGTCACTGCATACGCGGCGACTAGTTCTCCTGTACTTGTTCTCATACATGAACCATCCACATAAAGTGTCAGGTCGGGATCTGGTAATGGAATATCTGACAGATCTTGTCTTGGCTTTGTCGTAATATTAACTACTTCCACACAGTCGTGTGTGTCAGAATTCGAAGTAACTGACGGTAACAGTGTAGCAGGGTTCAGGATGTTGCAGCGTCTGATTTCTATGTGTGGCTGGAACAGTGTCAATTCATAACCTGTTAAACGTGCAATTGTCAAGTGCTGAGTCTGTGTTCGGTTTAAAAGAACTTCCACGGAGTGTGGAACTTGTACTGTCAGGGAGTGTCCTAAGACTATGGAATCACTTTGTCTGATAGCTAGTGCTGTGGCTGCAACTGACTTGAGGCACGCAGGCAGAGCCTGGGCTACAGGATCTAATGTGCTCGAAAAATAAGCACAAGGCTTGTATTGTCCTGCTTGATCTTGTGTGAGAACAGATAATGCTGTACCTTCGCGTTCTGTGACGAAAAGTGTAAAAGGCTTACTGTAGTTTGGTGTAGCTAGAACTGGAGCTTGACATAGGGCTTTCTTTAACTCATTGAAACTGAGTGTATGTTCAGATGTCCAAGGGAGAACAGTCGATACGGCTGTCTCCTGTGTCGTTAACTGTATCAGTGGCTTGGCTAGAAATGCATACTGAGGAATCCATTGTCTGCAGTAAGAAGTGAGGCCGATAAAAGCACGTACCTCCTTCTGGGTCTTGGGCTGAGGAAGACTCGCTATTAACTGAATACGGTCAGGTGTCAACTGCCTACCCCTCTTGGACAGTAAGTGTCCTAAGTAGACCACTTGCTGGACACAGAATTGAAGCTTAGAAGGGGACACCTTGTGTCCCATCTCGGCTAGGAAATACAGAACTGTGAGGGATGCTCGCTCGCAAGCACGTTCAGAACGGGCTGTGACCAGTAGATCATCGACATACTGGAGCAGGGCAGTGTCAGTTGGCATGTGAATGTTGTCCAGTTGTCTCTTAAGTGCTTGACTGTAAATACTAGGACTTTCTGTGAAACCTTGAGGAGCTCGTGTGAACATATAGCTCCTTCCATTTAAACAAAATCCGAAAAGGAACTGGCTGTCTGGATGAATGGGAACACTAAAAAATGCGTTCTTGAGGTCTATGACTGTAAAAAATGAGGCTTCGGAATCAATGGCTGTCAACAGGGAAGAGATATCTGGGACAACTGGGTACTGGGGAATAATACATTTATTAAGCTCTCGTAGGTCAATCACTAATCGATATACTGGGAGTGCACTTGGATCAGTACGTTTCATGACTGGAATGATCGGAGAATTGCATACATTGGAGTCAGTTTCTACAACCACTCCTTGAGCGATGAGCTCGTCAATAATTTTGGATAAGGCTGCTACAGCCTCCGATGGCAATCTATACTGTCTGATTCGTGGTAACACTACACCTGGCTTGAGAGTCACACGATGGGGTGTGATTTGCATATAACCAACATCAGTTGGACCTTGCGCCCATAGATGCTGCGGAACATTGGACAATCTTGGATCAAAATCTCGTAATACATAGTGACCCTTAAAGTCACGCAGGAACAATCGTATTCCCTCTGGGGAACAGCATATAACTGCACCTAACTCTTTCAGTGTTTTAATGCCTAACAGATTTTCTGGACATGACTTAGTAAGTAACAGATCAGTAGTGCGGGACAATGGACCTACTTCTAGAGTAACTGGCTTTGATATTTCATTTACGATCGGCTTTCCTGAAAATCCAAGGGAAACATTTCTAGAGCCTGAGAGCGGAGCCCCTGGAACTTCGGCGTGACTGATGGTGGTCCTACTTGCCCCTGTATCAATCAGAAACTTTCTGTCTTTCCCTAGTACTTGACTGTGAACATAGGGACCTTCTTGATCTACAGGTATCTCGATGAGAGGCAAGCCTACCTCCCTCTCTAGGCTGTTTCATGAATACTGCTGGTACTCTGGATACTCGGACTGTGCATACTGATACATCTGCTGTGTAACATGCTGTGTTGCAGCGATGGGCTGCGGTGCTGTAACTGTCTGTTGTGTATTCTGTGGCTGAGGAGTCTGTGAAACTTGTTCTTGTCTAGGCGGACGTGGTCTTTCTTTAGTCTTACCAGTAGCTATGTTGTGTTTCAGAACTGCACACTCGTTTATAAAATGACCTGGCTGTTTACAATAATTGCAGTTCCCTTTAACGGGAGCTGCAGGATGACTGGCTTGATTCGGACCCCTCTTCTGACTGTCTTGAGGAACAGATTGTGCAACTAGTACTTTCATTTTCGTGTCTTTCATACGCTTTCTCTCGTGTTCTTGCTCTTCTCTGATTCTATTCTGGTGGTATTGGAGCATCTGTAACATCTGGGACGGGGTATTAGCTTGCCAGGTACTTTCGACTTTCAAAACTCGATTCTTAATTTGTGGACTTGAATTCTCGACTAATTTAGTAACAAAAAGATGAGGGTATGACTCACTACTTGTCTTGAGGCCACTGTTGATGCTAAAACATTTCTCAAATCTAGAATAAAAATCACTAATGTCTTCGTCTTGTTTCTGTTTACAGGCTGAGATTGCATCCCAGTCTTCCTTTTTCGTTGTTAACAATCTGGGTAAAACTTGAATCAATAATTCAGGTAATTCTTTACATTTCGCTCCAAGACCGGTACCTGGTACTCGTGCCTTATCTTCAGCTTCTAGAACTGCCCAATCGATCTTTTTCTCTCCCACCTCCCATTCTTTTTCCTTGAGCTTTTCATACACCCCTGCGGGCAGCAGAACCTTTAACATTTTAATTATATCTGGATACGTGTATTCTCCCATACGGAGCATGTCTTTTAATTCTCGATGGAACCCTGCTGGATCTTTATCATGACAGGGGATTAATTTTTTCATCTCTAAGAGTTCCATCTTTGTGATCGGGGTGTAAACAAACACTCGTTCTAGTTCGCCACCCGTTCCTCTAACTGGGTGGACTTCTCGTAACGGATTCTGTCTCTCTATGTAAAATGGTTTACTTTCTGGGGGTGAGACATGAACAAAATGCGGGTTCAAAAACGTTCTGTATTTGTGGCGCTGTTCTAGAATGACACTAATTAAATCGGTACCTAAACCTTTCCATCTATACTGGAGTAACTCGTTCAGGATATCATGTAACGGGCCTGGATCAGAGTGCTGACCCTCATACAATGTAATGAGGTGCTGAATCATATACATACCCGCCAGTCGCTGCTCGGCTGGGGGCAATTTCAGAAACATTTGTGCCACTATTTCGTCTGGAAAAGTGGTAGAATCAGTAGTCCATCGGACTGCTGATCGGGCTAGTTCTTGTTCATGCATAGTACTTAACTCACTGTAACCGATTCGTGATTTCAGAATGTGATCGGTAGCTTGAAATACTTGTTCTAGAGAACCTTGTTCTGGTGCTGGATGATGGAAAGTTGACTTGTGTTCTAGGCGTAAATGGTGATCTGGGAATCTAGATTTTCCTACATACGCTATTCTGACGGGATTCTCGTCGTCTACCTCTTCAGTATCAGAGTTACTTTCTTTCTCGCTTACTTGTGCTGCTTTACGCTGTTCGTGTAACTTTATTATTTCTTTACGGATTTTCTTGTACATACTTTCCATAGCACTGATGGTCCTGTGCTTACCCTCGGCTATATTATCACTCCACTTTGTCAGGGTTCTCATTTCGGCTTGATCTTTGGACGGGTAATCTTGTTCTCTTATTAAACAATTAATCAAAAACTTTAGTATCATGAGCTGGATCTCGGCTTTCCTTTGAGACATGACTTCGCCAATGCTTTCTGGATCATCCCCTGTACGGAGGAAACGATATATTCTGTCTAGATCTTCTTTCATATTTGGTAGGGTGACTAGATACTCGGCCACCTTTCTTACACGTAATGAATATAAAACCATATTATCCTCGCCTGGGACTGGATCATAGCCGCATTCATTAAGGGCTTTCCTTATTTCTGCAACAGACTGATGTCTGGGCGTACGCTGTGACGCTTGTGCATGTAATTCGGCTGACGTTAAACGCTTATGTGGCGGCGGGGTCTGAGGAGGACCTCCTCCTGCGGCCCCTAAACTAGAATCGTCGACTGATCCTCTTCGTACTAGTGTGGCAGGAAATTGAAATGCGGGCTGAACTGGTATGGCGGGCTGGACCGGGGGGACCGTAACAGGTACTGCAAGGGGTACCCCGGTGTCTGGAGAAACGGGGAGTGCCTGATTTACAGGGACTGGCGGAGCGCGAACAGGATTTTCATATTCTGGGACTGCGTCGTCCAAATAGGACGAAATGAAAATATCAGCTGCGGTCGGTTTGTGACGTAGCTTGGTCGGAACTAATGGTGGCGGGAAATTACTGGATGCCTCTGGGGTCGCTTTTGGCAAGCCCTCGGCAAGAAGAGGATACATACCCTTAATAAGAGCATGCCTCTGTCTGTCTGACTGTTCGGTTTTAACTCGTTCACCAATCTCGATTAATTCCCTTTCTTGGGCTCGTTCCAAGGATTCTCTACTTAGTTCAGATTTTCTGATTTCTTTTTCGGTTCTTTTATGAGATTCTTTGCGCCATAACTCGATGGCATCTTTCTGTGACTGTCTGGCTTTCTTTTTCCATAATGCTTCTTCTACTCTCATGATGCACTCGGCATCCCATGTGCCTGACACAGGCCATCTATACTTTTCCTCTAACTGTTTGGTATACTCGACCCATAAATCTAGATACAATATGGCGCTTATGCCATGCTTCTGATACATAAAATGACCTGGACTGTCCCTAGGCGGGACAGGAACTGCTGCTTCTAGCAGACCTTTTCTAGTTTTTAACTGACGCAGTTTTGAAAAGAGCGGCATGACTGAACTATAATCTGGACACAATACAATACACAATAAACACGATAACTACTTCGCACTCATACCACGACATTAAAGATACATGAAGAACATTCAGAATAACAGTTCGAACAGAATACTACCTGGAATACGGAAAACAGAATACATGAATTTTCTCGAGAACAGAACTGACTAGAACAGAAACTAGATGCACTGCTGAAACAGTACGAAACTTACCGGTCTCATACAGAGACACGTCAGGACCCGCATCCACCGAAGTGGACACTTCGTTTGTGGGACTGTGTACCACCAACCCACGGACCAGAGTCAATTAGATTGACCCTGTCTAGATACTACCCCAGCAACGGTACTCACCGGGCAGTAAGAACGGAAGGCCTCAGACTGGACGGGACTGCTTTGACGCCGGACGGACAAACTTCGGACTTCTGTTACGGGTGGGCCTCCGGATGCCTCGGACCTTGGACTCTCCGCTTGGGCTCTGGTCGGGACTCGCCGCGTTCCTCCACCGTCTCGTCTGGATGCTGGACCGCCTCCTCCGTCTCCTCCGTGGGCCTGAGGGATACTTGAAGCAGAAATATCTGCCGGTGCGCAGAAGAGTTCCGTCACGACTGCAGAGGGTCAGGGGGTCGGCGTGGCTTCACCGACGCGTGGGGAAAGGCCAAGTCCCTGTTCGGGCGCCATTATGTGGTAAATAAATAAATAATACCTCTATTTTTGGATGAATAAATGAATAACAGATAGCTCAATAAATAAGAGTCAAGATTCGAGGTAGTAGGAGTTTTGCAGGTTTATTACAGCATAAAGGACAGGAACAGGACAACCTGCATAGGAATAGGATGGCAGGGCCCAGCAGCTGCTGGGGCTGGATCTGGGATGAGCGCGCTGACATTTAATAACAGTGCACGATCATATATACTAAAACAGTTGCATTACAATACATACGATAGGCGTAGCAGTGGGTGGAGCAAAGGGTGTGACGCGTAGCAGTCGCGAAAGATAAGGGTGAAAAGAGGTGTAACAGGGCGTATACATAGACATGTGATGCAAACGTAACAGAATATGTCATGAATGGGGTGGAAACCATGGAGGGGGCTACCTAAGGAGCCGGGACCTCTGACCTGATGGTTCGCGCAAACTGGCAATGACGTGTTACTAGGAGAAGCTGGGGGCTTCGAACTCTGTGCTAGGAGCAGAGACTGAAGTCTGGAGAGTCAGGGCGACATGTACCTAAGCAGTATCTAGTATCTGATGTTTAGAGAACATGTTGATATAAACTATAAGTCAGGAGGGGAAAGGCTAACTTGATTCTAAGACTGGAGCATGCATTAGTCTACATGTAGTGCGTGATGAAGAATATTAAATGACCATTAAATGCAGTATTTCTCTTACATGGAGACGTAGAGGCTAGACAATGACGGAAACTATTGATGCGATTCAGTAGCTTAGGAATGCAGAGAAGGAGGACTGGACTGATAGCTAGAATCATAACATACTCTTGGCAGACTCAGAGGCAGAGCCAGGCTGAACCGGGCACTGCGAGGCAGGAAGTAAGTGAAGGGTCGAGGATACAGGTGGGGGCTGTATCGCTCCTCAGCGAGGCTTCAGGAGACAGGAGACAGGAGCTGAATCTGGTGTCCAGGCCCTTCTGAGGCCTAGAAACGGGGACTTTACAATGGAATAACGTGCACACTGAGAAACGTGGCAACGTAGCTTTACATAGGCCTGATATTCGTAGTATTCACGAGAACTGGAAACTGGCATACTAGAGGTGGACACAACTGTAATTGCGTCTTTAATCGAACATAGGGAATACATATGCATATTAATCATGCACAGATAACATATGATGGAGGACTCGTAGGGACACAGAACATGGCAAAATTTACTTTTCCACATAACAAAGGACTATCTTTAAAACTTTATGCACAATTTTTAAAACTTTAAGGGACCCATTATGGTGTTGTTTGGAAACTATTCCGACTGAATGGGTTTTGGAATCGTTTCCCACCGAATCGGGTTCTGCGATTCTTACCGATTACGATGCTTCCCAACATCATTCAGTCGGACTCACAGTGATTTCAATGGAAGCCTGTGTTCTGAACGAGAACACAGGATCCCATTGAAAAAAGGGGTGGTTGTTGAAAAGCTTGCACCATGTGGCAGTCACCCCATGGATCGGGCCCCAACCTGAGACCTCCTGGTGAGGGGGGCCTGCTATGGGCCCCCAAAGTCAGATTCCGACAGCCGTTTCATGTTGGCAAGACCGGATCGGAACGGCTGTCCGAATCGGTCATTATAATCGCTCACTCGGAAACCATGACCATAGAGCTGTACGATTCGGCTCAGAAAGACTTGTGCTGTTCAAATGCCTTTCGGAACCGATTCGGACAACCCAAACGGTTTCCGTGCATCATAATCGGTTGCTTGGAAATGTGTACGATTCGGTCGGAAACATAGGTTCCTAATCGGATTCTGAGATTTCAAATCCTATCCGGAGCCTTTCCAATCAACATTTTAATCGGCCCCTTGAAGGTAAAAGTCCTGCCTTCATTACATCTCTAATCCAGAAATACCTCCCCAACCAAACACTGTGGTCTTCTCTGATAAACTTTCTGACAATACCTAAGTTCAAAATGAAGAGAACGGGTGCTTCCAGAGTCTCAGTCATTGCACCCGCACCTGAAACTCCTTCCCTCTTGAGATCAAAACAGCCCCAAGTTATATGAAATTTAGACAATCTTTAAAAACTTGTTTATTCAGGCAGGTATACAATTAGTGTCCCACTTAGCAGCTTGTGATCAGCTCTATCCTACCCTAGTGCCAATAAACCAATTGGTGAACGTGCGCTTAGTAAATCCTGGTAATATAACTTAACATTGTATTTCCACAGGAAATGCTTTTTTTCCGTTGCTAATAACCCTGGCCCGTTCAACGAATAGCCACAACACCTTCCAAAAAGTTGCTACTTTTTAACTTATTTGCGCATGGAATGTGGGGGCCGAGAAAATAGGGGGTCACAAAGCCCTTTTTCCCTATTCATTTTTCCATAGGAACTTCAGACATTGCTACAGCCCAAACTGCTCAACAGATTTACACCAAATTTGACAGAAAGCTAGATCTTGGTCCAGACAAAGTGCTTTTTGTTTTTTTATTCTTTTTTTAATTTTTGTTCAATCTTCTAAAAGCAGATCATAAAAGATGCATGAGTAAAAACATACAATTAAAAGACGGAAAGGATTAAAATGTCTACAGTAAGATTTATTCAGCAGCTTAATAAGTAAATCGCAGCATATAATACAAAGGAGTTCACTACCAATATATATATATTAGCATTGGCTACCTTTCCAAATTTCATTGCGTAGCACCAACTCTGGGGAATTTAATGATACATAAATCAAAATGAATCATCATAGTAGAAGACCAGTAACTCAAAGTGCATTTATATATACAAACACTATATTTAAAACAGCACGCTCCTCCATTGTGTTAAAATGCTCTTTGTGAATGTATGCCTACGCAACAGCAGTATTAAAACTCTCTTTGTGAATGACAAATTATGCCCACACAAAAAACAAAATGCAATAAAGATTGACTTGATTGCTCGTCACATGGGCAAATGCTGATGTCCGCTGAGGAATAGTGTCCCAATGGAAAACTTAATAGCCATCATATGGAACCTAGCATAAATCTAGCCAGTAATGTTCTCTCATTCACATTTGTCACATAGAGTGCCTTTTGTAATTTCAAACAAATCTGTTCAGCGGGTTTTTTAGCACTTAATGTTCAAAAACATTGTATATCTAGGAACATGGAAATTCCCCAGAGCCAACAGATATCCTGCTGAGATCCAATGGACTGTCACTTCATCAGCAAAGAAGTATTGGCAGCCATGTCAGGACTTGAGGACAAAGACAGAAGGGGTAGGGTAGGGATACCCAGAACACTAGGCCAGTTGGTGGGACCCAGCCTTAGAGTAAAAATGTTTTCTTTAAAAAAAAAAAATCATGCCCCACCATGCGCTACTAATTATGCCACATATTGCATCATTCATGACATCTTCTATTACATTTTGATAATAGCACTGCAACATTTGCAATTAAATTATTAAGGAGAAAACTCTGCATGGCAAGAGCTTGATTTATAGTTACCCGAGGGCATGAATCATAGTTACTTGAGATAGCTATAACTATAACTTGTGAATGTCTGTGTCTTTTACAGTTTAAAAAGTTACGTTTTTACTGAAAATTGTGTTACTTCAACCTTTGGTTTTTCTGGTGAAAATATATCTCTGCTTCTTTGCTGATTTTCGGGTCCCCCCTAACCTATGGGGAGGACCAAGCAGGTGCCTTGAACACAAAGAGCATATCATGCTTAATGATTGTGGTGGTCCAATCGTCCTAGGACTACCCCAAGTAAAGTTATGGGCAAAAATACGATGCCTACCAAAGGCCCAGCAAAGCATTATGGGGCGAGATTCTAGAATTTAGTGACTATTATAGTATTAGCTCTCAGCTGAGCCAGAGAGCCTGTCCCTTGAGGAATGTTTTAATATTGGAAACTATTATATTCACTGCACCCTAGAATATTGTCCCATAATGCTTTGCAGGGCCTTTGGTTGGGATTGTATTTTTTGCCCATGACTGGGTTTGGGGTAGTCCTAGGAGGATGGGACCACCACCAATCGTTCAGCATGATGGGCTCTTTGTGCTCAAGCCAACTGCTTGGTCCTCTCCCTAGGTTAGTGAGGACATCAACATCCTCATCTGTCTCACTGCTTGCTGTATTTTTATTTTCACTTTTGTGAGTTGATGATATGCAATTTAGCATGTAATAATCTATTTACTTGTCTTTACCAAGGGTATATGAGGTTTCTGTTTTACTAAATGTGGTGAGACGGAGTTTTGGAGCGGAATTCACAGAGTTTTTGATCAATTCCAGTGCAGTGGTACTCCACAAACTATGCCCACCATTAGTATAAACCAAGTGGCACTCTAAGTCTGAAAGGGTATTACTTTGTATGAATATATATATATATATATATATATATATATATATATATATATATATATATATATATATATCCATCCAAAAGAAAGCTGCTCGCACAGATGGAGACACCTCACCCGACGTATGCTTAATCCCTTTATTCAGTCAGCCGCAGCACACAAGGTAATGCCTTCACAGTGAATTTGTTGCCATATTGCCAAACATGTTTCGGAAAAGTTCCTTGCTCACTGGCATGGAGCGTGTGGGAAGTAAAAACGGCTGTGGGTTTCTGCGCACCTTTTTAGTCTTGACAGTCCTGCTCCCATGGGCGTGAATCAGTGGAGCACTGTGGTAGTTGTAGTGCAAGGTAAGTGTTGGATTACCTATATATATTACCTAGCTATAGTTAGGACCTAGTTCCCTGGGAGAATCAAAACATTCTATACCCAATAACTTTGTTGCAGATTGACGAATCTTCGCGAAATTCTCAAAACGTATTGCCCTCTTTGGTCTGCTCCTATCTTGAAAGATGATTCGGCAAGCTGGGACTGAGAAAAAAGGGTGGTCCATAAACGTGTTTTCTCCATGCAATTTTCCTTAGGAAACTTTAGACAAGGCTACAGCCTGAACTGCTGAACGGAATTACATCAAATTTGGCAAAAAGGTAGCCTTGGTTCAAAAAGAGCCCTTTTTGTTAAATGGTGTAAATCCATTAAGTAGTTTTTTAAATATTAATGGAAAAAAATATATAAATCCGGGCGGAGCCTAACCACACATCTTATCGTGAGATTGGATTGGCTGTCAGCACTTCATCCAAGAAGTGTTGGCAGCGATCTTGGGACCAATATACATGATAGCACCCCATTCAAAAGCATTGCAGTTAATAGAAGCTTTTAAGACGTTAGTGAGATTATAAATCATTTGTTAATTGGTACCATACTCATTTTAGGAATTTTGGTGTGTTCTAAGGTGATTTTACCATGTGAAAAAGCCTTCTGCTGGGATATCATGAATCATGTTTGAGAGAAAACTATTTTCTCATGCTTTTCCCACAGAGGTTTGGAAGGTGATCTATAGCTGAGAGCATATTTTCTGTAAATTCACATTATCTTTCTCAGTCATGTGAGAATGAAGTCTGACATTCTCAGTAAAACATGTATATCCAACAAGGGCAGATACTGTCAGTTGATTCCTTTGTGTTCTACTGCAGCTTCCCAGAGTGTTCCAAAGAACAACTAGAGCGCTAACAGTCCTAGTTATGACAAACGTATTGCACACCTGAAACCATCTTGATTGGAATAAAGTGGTAACTCTTAAAACATTTAATTTAAAAAGGAAACAAAATAAGGGGGTTCATGTTGCCATAGAAAGTATGATTAGTGTGCAGAAAGAACAATTAGGGCACATTTTGAGTGACTTCTCAAATCCTCTTCTATTTCATTAAACAATTCTGACATGCAGACTGAAACATGCACTTTCGATACCAGCAGCAGACTTCCCTGGTGAGCAGTAGCTTTACTACAGTAATATATTAAGCAACTAGAGTGCTAACATTCAGAATTTATGCCAAATGTGTGACACATCCGAATGCCTTCTTGTTGGAATCAAAGTAAAAAACTGAAAGTATTTCCTACTGAGGAGACTCTAGTAAATGAGGAAATTCGGAAACTTCAGTACAAATAAGTCTCCCAAGATGGCCACCAGAGACAAAAGAGCCCAAATGTAGCACCAATATCACCCAGATGTAGCCCAAGTATAGCCCAATGACAGAATGTCCCAGAGTGTTCTAAAGAACAACGAGAGTGCTAACAGTCTTACTTATGAAAAAAGTATGGCACACCTGAAACCATCTTGATTGGAATAAAGTGGTAACCCTTAAAACATTTAATTTGCAAAGGAACACAATGAGGGGGTTCATTTTGCAGGAGAAGTTATGATTAGTGCTGCAGAAAGAAAAATTAGGTCACATTTTCACTTCAAAAATCCTCTTCTATTTCATTAAAAAAGTCTGACATGCAGAATGAAACATGTACTTTTAAAAACAGCAGCAGACTTCTGTGGTGAGCAGTAGCTTTACTACAGTGATCTAATGTGCAACTAGAGTGCTAACATTCAGAATCTATGGCAAATGTGTGACACATCTGTATACCTTCTTGATGGAATCAAAGTAAAAAACTGAAAGCATTTCCTACTGAGGAACTGCAGTAAATGAGGAAATTAGGAAAGTTCATAACAAATAAATCTCCCAAGATGGCCACCGGAGACAAAAGAGCCCAAATGTAGCACAAATATCACCCAGATTTAGCCCACATGTAGCCCAATGACAGAAGTGTGCAAAACACTTTTTATCTTTTGTATTTTTGCAGTTTTATATAGTGCAGCCTTGAGGTATTGGAGTGCTTTACATGACCATTGGTTACATCACACAAGAACAAGTTCATTTTGGTTTTAGACATGGGGAGATTAAGTGATTTGACCAGAATCACAGAATGTCGAGCTGAAGCAGAAACTCCAACCTAGTTCCCCAGTTGCAAAGTCTGCAGCTCTGGAAGTAACACCACATCCTCTCCCCTAAGTGCAACATTTAATCAAGTGGTCAACTGGATAAAAAACATTAAGATAACTGTAGTGTCCTGCGAGACACGTTCTAGTGTCCCACAGGAAGCTGTCATTCCAGCCACTTCCTCGAGGGCTGGACACACTGCACCCCCACACCCATCCATCATGGGTGCCACGCGTGACATGGCCCTTTCAATAAAAAGGCCCGGGTGCACGTGCTCGAGGCCAGTTATTGCACCCTGCTGATGGCTGCCTGTGTCCGTCCATTCTTGCCATGAGAGCGTGAGGCCCAGCACCACATTGGGGATGAGGCAGGTAGCTGACCCCGCATGCCTGAGGCTCGAAGCTTTATCGTCCTTCGTGAGGAGAAAATGAATCCTAACTGTGACAGCCTCCCCTGCCTGCAGAGGGGATCACGTCCCTTGCGCCACCCAGTAACCGCCTCCCAGACCCTGGAGGATCGAGCCAGCCTGGAGACTCCCTCATGCCTATTGCCAGCACGGCGATCGAGGCTGTGCAGAGGAGGACGGAGGCCACCCAGCGTCTGACTGGGCTTCACAGGAGAGGTCCCGGTAGGTGCCCACATACTGCTGCTGCTACAGCTCGCACCAGCAAGCCCGACGGCGAGATGTCAGTGTGAGAAACACAAACAGACACACGAGGAGGTGCCACGCCTAGCACCGCACAGGAGGCAACCTTGCTTCTGAGCCCTCGAAGTCACCCGCCCTGAGGCAGCCACAGGCCGTTCTGCTTGCCGCCCCTGCACCGGGAAATAGAACAAAAACATGCCATCCAGACACGGCACGATACTCCTGGTCCCCTGGCCCCTGCACCGGCAACTGCGCAACAGCCTGCACTCACTGCTACACCCCCCATGCGAGGGTAGAAGATAACATGGTGCCACGGCCTGGTGAGACGGGAGTTACAACCTCCCTGCTGCTGCATGTAAGAAGCAGCTGCGGTGCCCCTAACACTGATTTGTTGCCTGCAGCCAGACGAAAGGAATGATCTGTGCCCAGCTGTGTTGGCCCCGTCAGAGCGCCGGCTAGAGCCTGTTTCCCCTGCGCCCACACCCCAGATGCCTGCCAGGCTAGCAGCACTGCTCAAGTCAGTACTTGTCCCCGCAACAGCTCACAGCTCTGAGAAAAGAGAAACAAGACTGTCCTACCTTCCCTGCCAGCTCACAATGCAAACAGACTACGCAATGCCCCCAGGCAGCATGGGAAAGGCTGCCACTCCCAGAGGAAGAGTGCCTGCATTGCCGTGAGCCTCCAGTCAGGGTAGATGCCTGCAACTTCCAGGAAAGGCTGCCTGGCCGAACACTGACGTGCTACACTGCCACATATCGGTCACAGGTGGTACTGCAGCCACACCACCCAAGCACGTGAGAAGGAAACAGCCTGGAGTGTACATATCAGCAGAACAGGCGGTCCGAGCCCTTGTGCCCACAGAACCGTGGAAACCAGGGACCCCCCAGCCTAGGAACAAGACTGAACTGTAAAGAATGCCTCAGACCGCCCACACAAGCATAGGGTATATCTCACTACACCATAGCATCGAGCAAACCACACAGTGTTCACAGCTCCCGCACTGTGGCCACAGATAGACAGTCACTGCACAGAACCCTGTACCAGCTCCTCCAGCACCCAAAACCTGCAGCAATCAGGGCAAGCCACCGCAATGCCTGCCACGCCGCCTGGTGGCTCCCCAAAAGTAACGCCCTGAAGAACGGACGTACTGCCTGTCCAGAGCAGATAGCCAGGTGCCCCACCACGACCGTCGCCCCAAGCAGCAAGGTAGGCCGGAGGAGAGGCCCTGATACCCCACTACCCTGCCGGAGGTGGCAGGGTCAGCAAGAGATGACAGCAAAGGGATCCTGGCAGGAGGATCCACACCAGCACATACGAAGAGCGGTCAAGCACACTGACCGCCCACCACGGCCGATGCCAGCAGGCGAGAGCGGCAGACCAGTGACAAGTGCTGCTGCACTGCCACCTATGGACCAGTGACACCTGAGCACAGTACAACACCCCGCTAACCAGCCGGCAACAGTGGTCAACAGGTCCCCAATAGCGCACCGCCACCAAAAGGAAAGCTGCATGCTCAAGCCCTACTACTGTGACAGACTGCGCAAGGCCCAGCGAGGCGTGCCCTTAGAATTTCATGCCTCAGAGAGCGTCACCCCTGCACACCAAAACACAAAGGCAATAGCAGCCACGCTCCCAGCACAGGAACGGGCCAAGAGGCAAAGTTGAGCGACACCCAGAAAGATGGCAAGCCTTTAGAGAAGCACACGAAGACGAGGTACATTGCGCGCCACTCCAATGATGCTGCCTAAAACTTTCAAAAGAGAAAGGCTGGTGCACTTTACCAAGGGATCCAGGAAGCCTGGAGCTTCTCCAGCCCAGGCAAGAGCCGACCAAGCTCGAGCAGCAACACTACGAACGCTGCAATACAAGCCCTACCCACAAGAGTTGACGACCGGCTCAAAAGCAACGTCTCAAGGTCACTGTCCCCACCACTAGCACAGGAAATACTGGTGCAGATCACGCACCACCAGTGACTGTCCAACACCACTGCAGAAGAGGAGATTGAATCCCTTGCTCCTACTAGTGAACAAACACCAACGCCAACCACACCCGACACACCATGTGCCAGAAAAGAGCACCCAAGAAGAAAACGGATCGCACCACACCAGGGGCGCACAGAAGGCTGCGTTAGTGAATCTGACAGCACGGGCAGGTGCCCGGGAGATAGCGACATCTCTAGAAAGAAGCACTGCTGGAGTTAGCAGGGAGTTCCTCCTACATCTCCACAGCAGCAATAGCAACAGCCCTGTCATCCCGAAAATTGGAGGAACACAGGTGGGCTGAATAGACCAACAAAGGGAGAAGACCAAGGACTCACAGCAAGCCAAGAGCACACCCTGACACACCAGACAGCCACAAAGGCAGACTGACGTCCCAGGGTACAGACTCATGGATGAACCGAACATAAGCTGCAGCAAGCGCAGACCGCGTCTCATCCCAATGCTTCCCCAGGCGATCGTCCATACCGAGCGTCGACAGTCTAAGTCAATCGGCATCCCAGCTCCTGTCCACCGATGCCACGGGTGATGAGCAGCACTGAGCGCCCGCCCTCACACCGCCTCAAGATGGAGTTGGCAGTGGTCCCAAAACAGGCAAGAGAGGATCCGCACACTCTACGTGTCATCCAAAACTCTCCCAGCAAGTCACCACCACCTGTCATTCCGACTCACCACATGGCTGGCAGCCGCCATCATGCCAGCCCTCAGCACCTGCATCAAACACCACTACCAGAGTACAAGTGGACTGGAGTCCTTCACCGTTGCCACACCAGCCGACTAAAGAGATCAGAAGCTACCTGTGAACGTGGCCTACACCTTGGCCAAGACTCATCTACCCGTAAGGGTTGTGTGTGCGACTGAGTAACAGCTCCTCAGCGGTCCTGCAGCTGCCCCCAGACGGCACACAAGCAGCCCCCAGCACAGCCCTCCTACAGTCCCGCAGCAACCCTGACAACGGGCCTCCCCAGGCGGGAGAGCGAGAAGTGACATTGCCCCACCAACAGGTTTCTGGTCACAGCCAAGCAGTTCAACAGGGACAGTCGGGCCAGCAACACCTCGGTGAATTCTCACTTGGGACTCCATCCATGCTCACGACGCAATCCACGAGAAGTAACTGTTTACAACTCACCACAGACCATCACCAACGTCAGCAAAGTGGAAGCCATGCAAGACAATAAGACATGTCATCGTCAGCGAACTGGCGGTATGCAGCGCACGTCTCCGAGCCAGCAGTCCTGTCCTGAACCCCTCAGGTTAAACTACGGGTACCCGCCGAGAAAGTTCTGCTACCAGCAAAGTCCCCAGCCCACGTTGGATGTTGGCCTGCCACCTGACTCGAGAGACTGATGGACCCTGTGGTATCTAGTTAACTGTTTGTTTTATCCCCACATGTTGGACTAACACTTGGTTTGTTCATCAATAAAGTTGGGGAGGAAAGTAGTGTCCTGCGGGACTTGTTCTAGTGTTCCACAGGAAACTGTCATTCCAGCCACTTCCTCGAGGGCTGGACACACTGCACCCCCACACACATCCATCACGGGTGCCACGCGTGATTTGGCCCCGTCAATAAAAAGACCCGGTTGCATGTGCTTAAGGCCAGTTATCGCACCATACTGCCGGCTGTTTGTGTCCGTTCTTTCTTGCCATGTGGGGCTGAGGCCCAAAACCACAATTACACAACATTTTAAAATGCTTTGTTGCTATTTGAAAACTCAGAAAAAATGTCCTCATTTTTGTTTTTTAGAGCACTAACCATAATTTGTATGCAAATAAGACCCTCTCATATATGTAATTTCTGAAAGAAATGCTCTAGGTATTACCGTTTTGGTTACATCAAGATGATGGCAGGCGTTCCACACTGTTGTAATACATATAGAATATTAGCAATCTAGTTGTTCATTAGGATCCTGTTGAGATGCGGAGGCCATGGGCACAGACTCCGAAAATTGAAGGCAGGTAGGAGGGTGCAGAGGTAACAATTTGACCACACTAGGCAGGCAGGAAGGGCAGTGGCAGCACAACAGACTATGGAGGGCAGTGGAAAGGGGGGCAGGGGCAACAAACCAACAAATCAGGACTGGCAAGAGAGGCTATGGCAATATAATAGACCATTGTGGGCAGAAGGAAGAGGCAGTGATAGTACAACCATACATGCCAACAGACCAGATTCAGCCAGGAAACGTCTAATGTTTTTAAGCCCAAATAGGCTTTATTTCATCTGTCTCCTGCCTACAATCTCCTCTTTTTCAATGTAAGTCAAAGGGGAAAATCAATACCCCAGGTTTTTTTCAAAATCGCCCTCTTACCAAGTTCAAAATGTTAGCAAGTATGGTACATTGGATCATGGAAGGCAGGAAGAATTGGGGTAGGGACATGGACTCGGATAACAGAGGACAGGAGGGACATGGAGAGGTGCACCAAACTGACCCTACAGGGCAGGCATCAGGGTTTGCAGTAGCACACTACACAACACAGGGCATGCGGGACGGGAGTGCAGCACAACAATCCATAGGAAGCAGTAGGGAGGGGACAGGACCATGCACATGGGGATGTATGACATTACAACGCATGGTTTTACCACGCATGCCTTTACATTGCAGTTTTTACAACGCTTGCTGTTACAACGCATAGCGTTAAGGGGTGCTGGATAGTGAATAGTTTAATTTACTATTCCAACTCCAGTCCCCGTGGATAGTAGAGAAGGTTTTGGATAGTAAATTCAATCTATTCCCTATCCTAGAGCGCCCCCCAGCGCTATGCGTTGTAATAACATGCGTTGTAATAGTTGCGTCGTAAAGGCACTGCGTGGTAAAAGTTGCGTTGTAAAGGATGTCTCCCGCACATGGACAACAGAGAACAGAGGGGAAAGAGGCAATGGTAGCTAGCTGACCATAATGGACAGACAAGAGAGAACTCTGCAGCATGACAGACCAAAAAGGGCAGGAGGGACGGATAAGGGGCATTACGATGGAACTGACAAGCCAGGAGGGAGGGAATAGGGGTCTGCACATGGAAACAGATGGCTGGAGGAAAGGGGGCAGGGCAGGAGCACCAAGATGATCATGGAAGTCAGTCAGGATGGGCACTAGAAGCAAGACAAACAATGGAGAGCAACAGTGAGACTTTAATGGCATGCACACAGACCATGAAGGGAAGGTGGGAGGGGGTCAGGGGCAGCTAGCTGAACACACAGGGAAGGTGGGAGGGGCAGTGGCAGCACAGAAAACCATGCATGGCAAGTGGGACGGTTAGTGGCAGCACAATGGCTATGATGGACACGAAGGAGGGTGCAGGGGCATTCAGAAAGGACCATGGAGGATAGAAGGGAGGGTCAGTACCTGGGCACAGACAAGACAGGTGCCCCACAACAGGCCATGTGGGGCAGGCAGGAGGAGCTGTTGCAGCACAACAGACAAGGAAGGGCAGAAGGGTGTGGCAGTAAAACGGACCATGGGGGACAGGAGGAAGGGGATAGGGGCATCGAATGTGGACAGGCAGGGTGGAGGTGGCAAGGACAGGTTACAGTCATCTGACAATGCTAAGCAGGTGGGAGGGGAGTGGCAGCTCAACAGAACACTCAGAGTAGATAGGAGTGGCAGGTCCATGGAACATGCTGGGCAAAAAGGATTGAGCAGGGGCATGCACACAGACATCGGAAGGCAGGGGGAAGGAGAATAGGGGAAGCAAGCTAAGCACAGAGGCTAAGCAGGAGGTCAATTATGCAGCATAGAATTGGGCAATGGAGGGCAGGAGGAGTGGACTGGAACATCATGCTAAATGGAGAGCAGTGGCAGCACATCAGACCATGCATGACAGGAGGGAGGAGGCTAGTCCATAGATTCAGACAACCGAGGATAGGGAGGAGGTGGATGGGGCAGTAAGCTAACTGTTCAGAGAAGGCGGGAAGGCAAGTGGCAGAACAACGGCCACACAGGGCTGTAATAAGGGAGCAGGGACATGGACTGCGACAATGGATGGCTAGGAGGAGGGAAGGCAGGAGCAGCAAGCTTGGGTGGGGGCAGCACAATGCCATGCCCTGCTTCCAAACCCCCACCATCCATTGTGATATGCATCTTAAATAACGTTAAAAAAACAGAAATTTGCTGAAAAAACAAAGATTACAGGGACGGTATAGTTAGACTCAGATTTCACTCATACACAACCAGTGAAATTTAGCAGTTATAGTTACCTGAGCTAACTATAACTTACGCCCCTGCAATGTACTGCTAATGACCTCAGACATTACACCATTCATGACATGGTCAGTTACATCACTCATGACATCACTCATGACATTTCAAATGAGCTGTGAGTGGAATCGAGCTATAATCGCTAGAACTTTATTTAGGAATAGTGTGTGTATATGAACACCCCCCTTTTTTTTATTTTCTTTCGTGTAAGAACCATTATAATACTCAACGTGCCCAGATTAATATGGCCTAATGTGTAGTCCATTGTTTATGTTGATGTTTGCAATCCGAAGTATGTTTATTATGAATAAGTCACGTTGACAAACATAAGGTATGGCGGTCACGGGGCAAGATATGCTGAAATGACATTGTGTGCATATATTAATACTTGTTTCATTTCTTTATTGTATCAATTCCTGACTTTTCACATCGTGACCAGGCCAATATGGCCACCAGCTTTTTAGATTAAAGTAACATGTAGTCCTTTGTTAATGTTGGCAACTTTAGGCATTTGTACATTTAAATAAGAATGCTACAATGACGTCTTGTATCGTTATCAAGGTTTGGACGTACCGAAACACGTGGATCACGTTCTCTGCAGAATAAAATGTTCCAAACTACAACCTGAGTGCTGATTCCTTCCTTGTAAGAGTGAGAGGAGATTAAATACATATATATAAAATTCACTGAAAAAAACACAATTTTCAGGGACATTATAGTTAGAAATTAGCATTAAAAAAACCTCAGAAATTCACTGAAAAAAACACAGGTTTCATGGAAGTCATAGTTAGTTGGACATTTCACTCATACAAAACAAGAGAAATTCGGCTGTTATAGTTAGTTGTGCTAACTATAACTCGCGCCCCCGCAATGCACTGCTGATGACGTCACATATTACATCACTCATGACATGGTCAGTGACATCACTGATGACATCACTGATGACATCTCAAATGACATCACTCATGACATCATCCACACGATCATCTGATGCACCTTCTCATTCCCTACAATACAGACTACTATTCTCGAAACCATAGACACACCAATACTAGTACAGCTACAATATTCTGTGGACTATCATTGCAGGCCTCTAACTAGCTACATATCATTGATACACTCTTCTAAATACCCAGTTAGTACCTATGCAGTATAGGAATCCTTCTGTCTGTCCCATGCACTTCTCCATTCACCCATCCAGCACTATCTACTTATCCTACTACTCCAGCAATACCTAAGCGCTTATAAATTCACTATACACTCTGTTTGTAATAATGTAATTATTCTAGTTACTAGTCATGAACTTATGAGTTTGCCTAGCTACTAACACAAGTACAGCTATAATATTTTGTGCACTATCCAAGGAGACCTCTAACTAGCTGCAGTGTAGGAATCGTCCAGTCTGTCCCATGCACTTCTTTAATCACGTATCTACCACTATCTACCTATTCTATCACTCCACCAATACTTAAGCACTTATAAATTAAGTGTTCACTCTGTTTGCAGCACTGTCATCATTCCAGTTACTAGTGGTATTCTTATAAAATGACCTAGGCACCAATACAAGTACACATAAAATATTCTGTGCATAATCCCTACATATCTCTCAGCAGATACATACTATTGGTCCACTCCATTAAATACTGAAGTGGTACCCATGCAGCATAGGGTACCTCCTGTAAGTCTCATGCAATACTTCAATCACCCATCCAGCACTATGTTCTTATTGTATCAGCCTGCCAATACCTAAGAACTTATGGGGCAGATTTACAAGCACCCTGCGCCACCAGTATGTCACTTTTTGTAACGTAGTGATGGCGCCAGACACTCCTTCATATTTACAAGGAGAGTTAAAGCCACCCTGCATGGTTTTTCCTCTCCTTGTAAATACGACCCCTTCATACACACAACTTTGCGTTGAAGGGGTGTTCCATAGGTGTTGCTGTGGGTGTTCCCATGCAACACTCATAGAACAAGACACATCTTCAGATTTATGAGAAATCGTAAATCTGGAGATGTGTGTGAATGCTGTGCCATCCTAGAGTTGGTGTAGCAAGGCGCAACGAGGAGAATTGTTTTCATTTCTCCTCATTTTTTCCTCCTTCCTTTCAAAGCATGCTGCATTCCACAGCATACATTGAAAGAGGAAAATGCCTTTACTGATTGTTTTTGTGCTGGAAGGTGTCCCTTCCTGCACAAAAACAATCTCTGAATGACACAGACATCCTTGCACCATGGTGCCTGTGGCTGCAAGTTGTGCAGCAGTGCAGAGGGAAGCACAGAGTTGCAACATATTCATGTACATATCTCACATCCCTCTGCTTCAGAAGTGCCACAGTGCAGTGCAGCTAAAGAGCTTGCACGGTCACGCTGCAATACTTCCTCATAAATCTTCACATCAGTGATGTCATTTGAGATGTCACCAGTGATGTCATCAGTGATCTCATAGGTGACATCATCAGCAGTGCATTGCGGGTGCGCGAGTTATAGTTAGCAGAACTAACTATCACGGAGGAATTTCTATGGTTTTGTACGAGTGAAATGTCCAGCTAATTAAAACACCCTGAAAACTATGCTTTTTTCTGTGATTTATAAAGGTTTTTTAAATGATAATATCTAACTATAACGTCTCTGAAACCTATAGTTTTTTCAGTGAATTTCAAAGCTTTTTTAAACGTTAATTTATAACTATAACATCTCTGAAACCTATGGTTTGTTCAGTGAAAAAAAAAAAAATATATATATATATATATATATATATGACTGCTCCACTTACTCCAAATTAATTTGGAGTAAGTGGAGCAGTCATTTTGTATCGCGGTGCACCACCGCGAAAAAACGGCACCCGCCGCAGGAGTGACTCGTAATGGTGTAACAGGAGCGCGATATATATATATTACCTACTGGCGGTCGCCAGTAGGTATATATAGTTAGGATTTTTTCTCTATGGGTTTTTTGAAAATTCTATGTCTAATAACTTTGGCGTTTGTGGACGGAATTGGCTGAAATTTTCAGGAAAATGGCACATTTTGTTTCTGAGCAGCCCTTGAAAATTTGGGGGGGTTCGTCAAGGGGGGGCCGAGAAAAAAGGGGGGTCCCAAAACGCGTTTTTCCCATGTTAATTTCCATAGGGCGGTTGGCCTCACTTTTAGCCCGAACGGCTGAATGGATTTGCACGAAACTTGGCAAAATTGTAGGGACTGGTAGCCCGATGTGCCTTTTGTAGGTCTCAATATATGTGCTCCAGTGGATTTTGAGAAATTAACGTTTAAAAAAAGATATATATCTGTAACAGCGGACCGGGCAGCGCTCTGGTTCGCGGACTTTTCGCGCAACGGAGCTTTGTGAAGCGAAGCTGATTGGTTCTCCGGCGTCTGTCAACATTCCAAACAGTCCGTAGCGTCCGCCATCTTGTCTCTCGGTAGGATCGAGAGACAAGAGGAGGCCAAAGCGAAGGGGCAAATGACCATAAGGGGGCATAGTACATTGTCGCTCACCCCCTAGGTTTGATGTGGAGGTTTTAAAAGGGCCCCGCGGGGCAAAAAGAAATAAAAATAATAATAATCGAACAGCTGAATGGATTTGCACGAAACTTGGCAAAATTGTAGGGACTGGTAGCCCGATGTGCCTTTGCTAGATCTCAATATATGTGCTCCAGTGGATTTTGAGAAATTAACGTTCAAAAAAAGGTATATATCTGTAACAGCGCACCGCTTCGCGTACTTTTCGCGTTACGGGGCTTTGCGAAGCGAAGCTGATTGGCTCTCCGGTGTCTGTAAACATTCCAAACAGTCCGTAGCGGCCGCCATCTTGTCTCTCGGTAGGATTGAACAGCTGAATGGATTTGCACGAAACTTGGCAAAATTGTAGGGACTGGTAGCCCGATGTGCCTTTGCTAGGTCTCAATATATGTGCTTCAGTGCATTTTGAGAAATTAACGTTCAGAAACAAGATATATATCTGTAACAGCGCTCCGCTTCGCGGAGATAAAATTATATGTGTATTACCTAGCTGTTGCTAACACCAGTTAGCGACGGCTAGTAGAAGATAGCGACCATCTTGGGCCCCACTTTGCATGTGAGTGATATTTATCACTAATGACATGCAAAGTGGGCATGCCAAGATGTTAGCGACTGGAAACAGTCGCTAACATCGCTATCTCCTATTATCAACTTTTGGAAATATTCGAGATAAGGGCGAATATCTCTAAAAGCTACCACCTGCCCTGAGCAGTTCTTAGCCATGTTATCCAATGGGAGGTGGATAACATGGCTAAGAGCATTAGCTCGGTAATGCATGAATATCGCTGAGTTTTCAGCGATATTAATGCATTGCGGTCGTTTTTTATCGTATTTCCGATAAACCTTGATAATAGCAAGGTTTATCTGCGATAATTTCTGACGGTAAAAAAATCGTTGCTAAGCATCGTTAGGGATAAATATCGCTTAACTTTGGTAATATGCCCCAACGTCTGTTAACGTTCGATTCGAAGGAAATCAGGAAGTGTTGAAAAACATTGTCTGCGCCATCTTGTCTTTTTTCAAATGCCACACTTTTGTCGTGCACGGCAGCCATTTTAGATGCCTTGACCAGACCCACTCTGTGCACGCTGTCGATCCTTAGCATGGCTCCCCACCCTCGCAAACATCTCCCCCAGGCAGTGGTCACCCCCGCTCTCTGTCTTATGCATGGGTAATAAACCTCCCCCATCTGCGCTGCTGTTCCCTGAGAATCACACCCTGTGCCCGCCCGACACCTCCCTTTCGCCCTATTCACTACCGCACCCTCTGACACTCCTTTTCCTCTGTGTCCGATTGTCCAGGCTGGTCCTAGGGTATCAGCTAGCCCTGCAGATGTAGTTTATGGCCACAGCTGTAAAGAATCACCCCTCTTCAAAGGAGTTATAGTAGATCAAGGCCCACACTCGATGAGATCCGTCACAGCAGAAGCGTTGCTATTATCTGAAAACCATCCTGTATTGTGATTGGGGAGGGGACCGAGCCTGAAGCGGAAGATTCCAGGGATGACTGTTTGTACATCAAAGTTTTTACAATTATGTGTCACATTAAAAATATATAGCACTCCGACAAAGTAGTAAGATTATAAAACTTTAATAATTTATAAATATATACAAGAAAACAAAAATAGTAATAACATATAAACATTTTTAGGGAAAAACAACGAAGTAGCGGTCGGCTGTGCGAATAGTCCCAACGCAGCACAACGTCCAGATTTCCGGCGTGGGGCGTCGCGGGGGGTGGGTCATCAGTAGCAAACTGTTGTGCGAATAGTTCCAAGGCAGCAGAACGCGCCGAAATCTAGATGACACGAAAGTGATGTCTAGTAAGTTGCCACCCAGCAAATAACGGCATGGGGCGTCGCGGGGGGTGGGTCATCAGTAGCAAACTGTTGCGCGAATAGTTCCAAGGCAGCAGAACGATGGCACCAAGGTGATGTCCAGTAAGTTGCCGCACTGGTTTTGGTATCCTACAATGCTGCTCCGAATAACGGCGTGGAGCGCCCCGGGGGAGGCGGCGTGAACGGGCCTCTCCAGGTGGAGTCTCGTCTGTTGTAGTGGGGCGCCCCTTTACCGTTTCAGTTGCCATTCCGTCCGTTTTTGGTCCACTGTGTCAAAAGCCGCAATTCAGCTGAGTTGCGCCCACTCTTGCGGTGCAGCGATAGGCGGCTGTCACAGGACTCTCAAAATGGCGGCAGGCTGTTTCCTTTTTGGGCCTGGTCCACTGAAATGGCCCTGGGACACCTTGGAAATCGGACGCTTGTCTGCTAGGTCTTGGACCTCATTCTCGAAAGCGTCCCCTCCGCCTTGAGAATTCATCAAAAGTTTTGGGGGCTCCGACTCCTGCAGGCTTCTGGTGGGGAGCGGCTGCCATGATTGCTCGCGGAATGACCACGACTGAGCTACGAGATGGTGGTGCTTTCATGCTGACGCCAGCTTCAGTCTGAAACATCCAGAAACAAGGTGGGGCTTTCATCGTTTGGGGAAAAAAAAAAGTTTTCATCCTATGAAAAGTGTTGTTTTTAGGTCACATGATCAAGCCTTCCATCATTAGGAAACCAAAAGTAAAATGAACCAATGAAAAGTTTTATAAACAAGTCACATGACCTGTTATGCGGCATAGGGTGTAAAATTAGGAGAAAATACGTTGGCACGTGAGGCGGCGTCAGTAGCGGACCGATGTGCGAATAGGCCGAAGGCAACACAACGCGCCAAGATCCGGATGGCACCGAGGTGGTGTCCAGCAAGTTGCAGCACTGGTGTGGCCATCCTACAATGCTGAAAGTCGGCGTGGGGCGCCCCGTTGGCCTGTGAGTTTGCGTCAGTAGCGGACCGATGTGCGAATAGGCCGAAGGCAGCACAACGCGCCAAGATCCGGATGGCACCGAGGTGGTGTCTAGTAAGTTGCCGCACTGGTGTGGCTATCCAACAATGCTGAAAGTCGGCGTGGGGCGCCCCGTTGGCCTGTGAGTTTGCGTCAGTAGCGGACCGATGTGCGAATAGGCCGAAGGCAGCACAACGCGCCAAGATCCGGATGGCACCGAGGTGGTGTCTAGTAAGTTGCCGCACTGGTGTGGCCATCCAACAATGCTGAAAGTCGGCGTGGGGCGCCCCGTTGGCCTGTGAGTTTGCGTCAGTAGCGGACCGATGTGCGAATAGGCCGAAGGCAGCACAACGCGCCAAGATCCGGATGGCACCGAGGTGGTGTCTAGTAAGTTGCCGCACTGGTGTGGCCATCCTACAATGCTGAAAGTCGGCGTGGGGCGCCCCGTTGGCCTGTGAGTTTGCGTCAGTAGCGGACCGATGTGCGAATAGGTCGAAGGCAGCACAACGCGCCAAGATCCGGATGGCACCGAGGTGGTGTCTAGTAAGTTGCCGCACTGGTGTGGCCATCCTACAATGCTGAAAGTCGGCGTGGGGCGCCCCGTTGGCCTGTGAGATGGCGTCAGTAGCGGACCGATGTGCGAATGGGGCCAAAGGCAGCGCAACAATATTTTCTGATTTGAAGACACCACAAGGCGCTGAGATGCCAAGATCCGGATGGCACCGAGGTGGTGTCTAGCAAGTTGTGGCACTGGTGTGGCCATCGTACAATGGTAAAAGTCGGCGTGGGGCGCCCTGTTGGCCTGTGAGATGGTGTCAGTAGCGGACTGATGTGTGAATGGGGCCAAAGGCAGCGCAACAATATTTTCTACTATATTTTCGGAGTAGAAGACACCACAAGGCGCTGAGATGCCAAGATCCGGATGGCACCGAGGTGATGTGTAAGTTGCGGACGGATGTGCGAATGGGGCCAAAGGCAGCTCAACAATATTTTCTGAAGAGAATACACCACAAGGCGCTGAGATGCCAAGATCCGGATGGCACCGAGGTGATGTCTAAGTTGCGGACCGATGTGCGAATGGGGCCAAAGGTAGCGTAACAAGATTTTCTGTATGGAAGATACCACTAGGCGTTGAGATGCCAAGATTCGGATGGCACCGAGGTGATGTCTAGCAAGTTGTGCCACTGGTGTGGCCATCGTACAATGGTAAAAGTCGGCGTGGGGCGCCCTATTGGCCTGTGAGATGGTGTCAGTAGCGGACTGATGTGCGAATGGGGCCAAAGGCAGCGCAACAATATTTTCTGACTGACACCACAAGGCGCTGAGATGCCAAGATCCGGATGGCATCGAGGTGATGTCTAAGTTGCGGACTGATGTGCGAATGGGGCCAAAGGCAGCGTAACAATATTTTCTGTATGGAAGATACCACTAGGCGTTGAGATGCCAAGATTCGGATGGCACCGAGGTGATGTCTAGCAAGTTGGTGTGGTCATCCTACAATGCTGAAACTCGGCGTGGGTCACCCCATTAGCCTGTGAGATGGCGTCAGTAGCGGACCGATGTGCGAATAGGCCGAAGGCAGCACAACGCGCCAAGATCCGGATGTCACCGTGGTGGTTTCATAGTTGAGAGGCACTTCATCTGCAGTGGGGCGCCGAGATCCGGATGGCACCGAGGTGATGTCTAGCAAGTTGCTGTACTTGTGTGGTCATCCTACAATGCTGAAACTCGGCGTGGGTCGCCCCATTAGCCTGTGAGAGGGCTGTTCTTTGGATTTGGGCCTGGTCCACTAAAATGGCCCTGGGACACCTTAGAACTCGGACGCTCGATTTTTTTTTCCTTTCCTGTACATGCAAAAAAAGGTAAATGCCCGGTATGTTACACGCTTCATCTGCCACGATGAACTCTCCAGAGGAACCGAAAAAAAATATAGTTGTGGTAACTATACCATGCATCGTCATATGGAGAGGTGGCACCAATTAATTATAGTGCTGCATAAAAGAGAGATTTGGAGGAGAACCCCTGACCTGCTAGTACATTCATCAAAGAAGTGGCACTGAGAGCTTCAGAGGCAAGGGAAACGGTCCCAAATATTTAGAAGAACTTTGGAAAGATTAAAATGACATGTTTAGATTGTGGTAAATTAATTTCATGTGGGCAGATGAGTGTTACTCTAATAAATACAGCATATGAACATCATCATAGTCGATGGTTGGTAGAGACATTTTGACTATATCCTGGACCTGCCCGTCCTCGCCCAAAATGGCGCCGGAATAAATGGGACTCGTAACTCCTTGTTGTGTACTGGTTGCAGAACCTTGAAATCACGAGATACGTATGCAGTTTTGAAGCACATGGCGGGCGGGGACGAGAATTGATTGAATATTTCTACATCCCTATTGATATTAAGTTCTGATGTGTTATTGATTACTGTACTGTTGAAAATTCGAATTAACGTCACCCATGGTACTTGCCCGCAAATGTATATCTAGATAATTTTATTGTAACTGGCCCTGTCGTATTTTAATTATAAAATGTACGTCCACCGATTCCGTAACTGTTAGACACCTTAGTTTTTGCAACCTAATGGCCCGCCCGTTACGTTCCTCTACAGTGTAAATGTCTATTCATCATATACGATTACAGTTTGCTCCGTGGCAGGCCCACGTGGTTATAGGCTCGTATTTGTATAATGAAATTTTCACAATAAAGGTTTTTAAAAGAAAACATGGTAGTAGTGTATACATTGGTAAAGTTTTTAATAATAGTCACTGTTTTAGAATCATTAAAAGGCAAGTGAAATAAAGCAGACCAATTACATGAAGGGTAAAAGGTATAATACGAAGGAACGCAGTAAAGATAAATGGTCAAGGGCTGTTGTGTTTTCTATTCCTGCAACATAAAGTGATCGATAAGAATCTCATATTCAGGCGTATCGGCGACTAAGACAGCAGGTCGACCCTCTTTTGCTCAACGGCTCCGTCATGGGACGAAGAAACGCTCTTTTTCTCGAAAAAAGAATATATTTTACTTGCAGGACAGTTGTAAAATTTCCGGGAAAGTACATTAGCCTGGAACATTATAACATATATTTAAGAGAAAATAATGTTCGGAAGTAATTAAAAGCGTAATTTTTAGGTGATATGACCAAGGCTTTCATCATTAGAATAAGAAAAGTAAAATGAACCAATGAAAAGTTTTATTAACAAGTCACATGACTTGTTATGCTTACGTTACGCGCTGCGCGCCCCGGATGACTTCCGGATGCGCTAACGCGGCACGTCATATGACGCATTACGCGACAACGCAGGGCCAGAATATAGTCAAAATGTCTCCACCAACCAGCGGTCGAAACACAACCCCTTTCAGCAGGCTAAATAGTTCTGTTAAATGACAACAGAAAGGACAGGCAACAAGAACCATCAGTCAAAGAGGGGAGGGCTAGTTCTTCTCTACCGGGTTACATTGGGGCGCTACCGGAACTGATCGAATTGGTAGTCTACAGTGTTTCTGGATGTTTCAGACCGAAGCTGGGGTTAGCATGAGAGCAGCACCATTTCGTAGCTCCGTTGTGGCCATTCCGCAACCAATCATGGCAGCCGCTCTTTATCGTTATTTTGGGCGGGGTGGGTGGCGGAGCCGAGCTGTTTTGCAGCCATCATTGTGTGGAGTTCAGTTCATCTCACTAGTTTTGTATTTGTCATGAGGGGTTGTTCCTAATGTTTCTATTTTAGCGAGGTCAAAAAGAGATCCCATTAGTGGCCTACTGATTTTGCTCGATTCCTTTTCTTTTTTTTTACACGATTTTTCGTTATCTGCAAAGACTAAACAGAGTATTGCGACTCTGTGTTTGTTTGTAAATAGAGAATGAACCAAAGAGAACTAATTCTAAAACAGTAAATACTTGGATAACAATCAATCAAATGGAGAGAGAAGCAGGCACGACGGATTACAACGGGGGCAAAGGCCTGCGTTAACTACCTTTCACTATCTGCAAAGAGAGAGTACTCCTAATAGAAATGAGGGGGGGGGGCACCATTCAAAGCAGATCAGTGTGCATAAACACGAAAATGTTTTCACTTACCACGTACTTGACATTCGACAGCTTATGATATTTGCTATTAAAAAACCATTGAAATTCACTGAAAAAACCATAGGTTATAGACCATATATAGTTAGGAATTAGCATTTACAAAACCTTGAAAATTCACTGAAAAAACCATAGGTTATAGACCATATATAGTTAGGAATTAGCATTTAAAAAACCTTATTTTACTCACACAAAACCATTGAAATTCCATATATAGTTAGTTGCACTAACTATATATCGCGCACCCGCAATCCACTGCTGATGATGTCACATATTACATCATTCATGACATGGTCAGTGACATCACTGATGACATCACTGATGACATCTCAAATGACATCACTGATGACATCACTGATGACATCTCAAATGGCATCACTGATAACATCTCAAATGACATCACTGATGACATCTCAAATGACATCACTGATGACATCACTGATGACATCTCATTTGACATCAATGACCACATCACTGATGATATCATTCATGTGACAATACAATGCATCTCCTCACACTTTAATATAACCTCTGTTACACCCAGTGTTAAATACAGAGTATACTTTTTGAAACCATTGACACACCAATACTAGTTACTACATACGCACTCAGTGATTCCTATGTTTACACACACATTCACTCATTTACCCATACAATCATTCATACATACAATCACTCATCTTTACAACACTATCATATGCACTCATACACCTATACAGACTCTCACACTCTGTCACTCATCCATGAAGTTACTCACACACCTAGTCAGTCCTGTAAATAATCAATCACACTTCCATTTTCTAATCTATACAGTTAAACATAGAGCACCTTACATTTTGAAACATATACTAACACATACTTACTCTCTTATACAATCATTGATACAAGTACACATTGATCTGCACAGAGTCACACACCTCCCAGCCAGCCACACACACACTCAGTCTCCCATACAAATACTTGGGCAATCAATCAATAACCCATATAGTTACTCATATAGCTACTGACCAACACATGCAGCAGTTTACAGAACAACAGACATAATGATGCACAAATTAAGACAGTTTAGTCACTAACCCATGCACTCAGTGAGACACATTTAATCACTCACTCATACAGTCAGTCACGCACATACTAAATCCTTCATCCAGACACTTCTACATCTACTCATTCTTCAATATGTAAAACATATTTAAACTTTTCAGAAACACACAGTCACTGGATGATGTCATCAGTGATGTCATTTGAGATGTCATCAGTGATGTCATCAGTGATGTCACTGACCATGTCATGAATGATGTAATATGTGACATCATCAGCAGTGGATTGCGGGTGCGCGATATATAGTTAGTGCAACTAACTATATATGGAATTTCAATGGTTTTGTGTGAGTAAAATAAGGTTATTTAAATGCTAATTCCTAACTATATATGGTCTATAACCTATGGTTTTTTCAGTGAATATATATATATATATATTAGCTACTGGCCAGTAGGTAGTTATAGTTAGGACCTACTTTCCATAGGAAATCCACAACATTCTATTTGGAATAACTTTGGCGCTGGTGGACGAATCTTTGCAAATTTTTACAAGAAAATGGCCTGCTCCGCTCCTTCCCTGAAAGTCTGGGGGTGATTCATCAAGTGGGGGCTGAAAAAAAACATGTTTTCCCCATGCAATATGTAAAATGACCTTCCAGCCCCGGGGACCTGCACTCCCCAGGGCTTTTTAATGTTGGGAGGGGGTTGCGTGGCCCGCCCTCCTGGAGCCCTTGATGGCCCTGGGGACTACCCACCTCCCAGGGCCGGCTCTTGCAGTGTCTCGGGGTGCCAATATTTCTATGATAGTATGTAAAACTTTCCGTGTTTTTTCTGTCCACCAGTTGTACTCTCTACGCATGCGCAGGCTCGTTTCCAAGCCCACGTCTCTTTCTTTTTCTTCAAGTTTGCCAAGCAAACCTCTCCTCATTTCAGGTATTAAATTTCTTTTCCCCGGCCGTGTGTGTCATCCGCTGCTATACTTTTGTAATATATTAATAATTATATTCTATCTATATTTATTTGAAACGTATTGCCGAGGCACCAAACATTGATTACATACTCAGGCCACCGCCATTTTAGTAGTTTTCCTCCGTTATTTTTGTTATACCTGTTACTTTCATTTTACCCGCCGCCTATCTTCTCTGTGATCGCTGAGATTTCCTGCCACAGACACCACGGTGTTTGTCCTTGGCCTCTGATGGTATCAGACTTGGTCACATGCATACCTAAAAACTAATTTGAAGCACATAAGCTACAGCCATTATAATGTGTGTCAGTCACCACAAAGCCATTATCATGCTTATGGCTTTATCATGCGTGGTAAATGTATACTAGTTGTAAAAGCATGCATGGTAAAGGCATGCGTGGTAAAGTCATATGTGTGCTAATGAATTCGTTGTGATGATCACACATGGTTATGACCGCGTTGTAATGGCTGTTTTTCCCCAGGACACTGCAGGAACCGGGTCTGGGTGTGGCGGACTCCAGGGCATCAGGCAGTGGGCCACGCAGCCTCCCTCACACTATATTGAACTCTCCGGTGGGTGGTCGTTTTCGTGTTCTGAGGGGCGTCATTGAGGCCCGCATAGTTAATTTTGTAGGGGGGTAGGTTTGAACGCTAAAATGTCGCATGAGGTTTGCAAATGTGGTACAAATTGTTTTACTTTGATTTCCTTTGTATGTTGTAGTCCATCCAGAGAAAATATAATTATTGTACAGCCTGTACTTTTCAACCCTACTGTCAAACATCTTACTATAGTATTTCAAATTATAAATATTTTTGTTGTGGATCATCCCCCCCCCCCAACAAAAAACAAGTATATAGGTTTTTTTATTAACTTTTATTAAAACAACAATATCTGTAAACGGAACTTAAAGATAATGTAATAAACAACTTGAAAAAAAACTTTAATAAAACAGTATTATAAACAAATTGTGATGTGGACTCCAAAAGACGTTGGGTAGGTAATCTGAAAAAGAAAAAAGAAAAAAAGAGTTTAAAATTATGTAGATGTGACTAAATAAGGTGAAGCATTACTAGTGAAGGTAACACTACGATTTTACATGTGCAGTGTGCCTAGTTACATTTCACTTCTGTTATAGTCCCGCGTTCAAGTGGTGTCTATATAAGTGCCTACTGCGTTACTGACACAAAAGTGGCACAACGGGATTGTAAATACGCCAACTTATTTCTAATGCATTGCAATGGAGGCATTGTATATCTAGGCTGCTGTCCTTACCTTGTATATTCACTGCGGCCAAACACTGCGGCCACCGGAGTTCACAACTTCAATACACCTCTGCTTCTACATGTCAAAGTAGACAGCAGTGTCTATAACTTTAAAAGAGAAAGAGAAATGATGTCACAGAGAGTGAGAGAGAGAAGGAGAGCGAAAACAACATTAAAACCGTCTCGCAGAGTCTGGAGTTGAGATTTTTTCTCCAAAAGTCAGACGCAGTTTTATAAGCAGCTTGCGCCACTTTTCCCATATTAAAAGTGACACAAAAGTGGCGCAATAAGCTTGTAGATCTCTTTCTCAGACTTTTGTAACCTATCTGTTGTCACTGCTCGGAGGTAATTATACATTTCTACGCAGTGAAGCTGCTGCACAGTACCCAGTCTCTCTTTTCACAAATAATTTGTTGTTGTTTCGGAAACAAAATTCTTTGCTCACCTAGTGCTATTGGTGTGATTGAAAGAGGGTGCTCTACGTGTCGAAGAAGCCTTCAGTGTAATCAAGAGAGTTCACCACTTCAACTCAGATAAGGTTGTATGTAGCAGACTGGAGATAGCGGCGTCCAAAACTTTAAAAAAGAAAGAGAAACGATGTGAGAGAGTACGAAAGAGAAAGAGAGAAAAAAGGACATTAAAACATGGTAGAGACACACACAACAGGGTGGGGGCCTGACGCCAGAGGCGCAACCACAGTAAAAAATATCGGGGGGGGGCTATAAAACAATTCGGGCGGGGGCTTAACTTCAGGGAAGTGGAGCTGCAGAGGCTGTAAGGGGGGACATCAAAGCCTCATTAACAAGCAAAATGTCTTTAAAAGACCTGTGAAGTACTCGGGTGCAACTGTGTGTGGGCCCAGGAAGCTATCTCATCCTAGCTGAAGCCCCATTAGCCCAATGTGTGCGCCTGCTGCATACTACACATTCTCTCCTTTCACAGATAACTTGTCGTTCTTTCGGAAACAAGCTTCTTTGCTCACCTTGTGCCATTGCCGTCGTCCTTGTTACATAATCCATCGTGAAGCTCTACATCTAAAAGATATTAAAAGAAAGATGTTATGATTGGTAATTGTTACCATATTATTTTGGAGTTAGATAACATCACGCTTTTAGACACGTTCCTTTTCACATTTCTACAAACTCTTTGTATTGGTAATATTCCAGACATTTCAGCGATTATAAAAACGTTCCTGCTATTGGGAAATAAATTTATACTTGTAAATTAATACACTATATAGGAGTGCATTTGTCTAAAATACTGAGTCGCGGTTTTGTATCTAGTCTGCTACAACCCTGACTCCCTCCGATGCGTACTCAAGCCTCACTGCTCACTTTTTCGTGGATAAGACACCTTCTGCATGATGTAGTCCCGATGTACAACAAAGAAGTCTCATACGTGGTGACGAGTCTTGATATCTGTATGGCTAACGACATACTCCTGCTCTCATCATCATCATCGCAGGTTCTACATATGCTCAGTGCTTCGGGCACCACTAACTCAGTGACCAAAGAGGACACGCATGTAGTAGTGGGCCCCCTTGTTCGGTACTTTGGGAACAACTCTAAAATGGTGTACAACACGTGCGCTCCGTCTTTTTTATACATAGGGTCACGTGTGTAGTGACGGATGCACTGAATGGGTGTGCTGTGGGTGTATACCAGCCATGAGGGAGTGTGTGTGTGGATCTGTGAACTAGACCTGCAACTAAGAAATCACTACCATGGAAATCTGGGCCTTATACTGTTGTTGTGTTTTCCTGGTAGCGTAAGAGTGACGTGCACTAACGTATTCAGCATTAATTTACCATCTCCCCCCGGGGCTTTTAAATATTGGGAGAGGGGCCGTGCGACTCCGGGACACTGCTGGAGCTGGCTGTGGGGAGTGGCAGTCTCTAGAACCTTCGAGGGCTCTGGGCATAGGGTCACACACTCTACTTCATACATTACACTAAAAAAGAAGACAAAGTGATGAGAGATGATTTGTGACATGTTTAAGTTGAGAGCCTGGATAATCATTAAATGGGGTCTGGCACTGAAGTGCGTACTTTTTTTGGAACAAGCCTTTTGGGGGTCTTGTGAAAACAAGTCATCTTTAATAATTCCCTCTCGGTTCGTGTACATGCCAAAATATCTGATTAACTCGTATGTTAAAAACAAAAACTTTTTACACCTGTTTTTGATTGGTTATGAAGGATTATAAGATAACGTGTTAGCGACCAATCACTTTCCTTCCGCAGATTTTGAAAAACAATTTGATTGGCTGTTGTCTACTTATGTCTATGTTCTTCATACTAATTGTGATTGGCTTTCTTTTTTTCTATGTAACGTTACGATACAGTCATCATGTATGTAGCCTATTTTGTGACGCATTTGCCTACCACACGCTGCCCTAGTCATTGGCGGTAACCGGCTCCTCCCACGGTCCCCAACGTTATATTTGAGTATTTAATCTCTGCACTTGACCGTGGTCCTTCAACAGTACATGGCCCAGATTTCCATTGTAGTGATTTCGTAGTTCCATGTTTAGTTGTCAGATCGGCACACACACTCCCTCCTGGCTGGTATACACCCAATACCGGCTGAAATAACAGCCTTAGAGCAGGCAGTTTTCAATGACATTGAAGCCCTACCTGTCCCCACCCCTTATAAGAACTTCAGCGCTCCAGAATACCGAGCCCTTCGGGATTTCCAAAACAATAAAGACATCACCATCAAACCAGCTGATAAGGGGGGTGATATTGTCGTCCAGAACACGACCGATTATGACAACGTTTGTCTGACCCTTCTGGACGACAGAACCAACTACACCCCATTGACAGAAGATCCAACTCCTGAACTTAAGTCACGCATCAATGATCTAGTAAAGGAAGCAGAAGAAAATGAACACATCTGTAGCCATGAGGCAGCATTCTTTACTGCAGGGGAAAGTGTGATACCCTATTTTTACACACTACCAAAGACACACAAGAACAAAATCCCTCCACCTGGCAGACCGATCGTGTCGGGGATCGGTTTACTCTTGGAACCACTCTCAGTTTTCTGCGACCATTTCTTGAAACCCATTATACAAGGCACTACAACATACCTTAAAGATACCAATTCTTGTAACACTAGACATATTAAGTCTTTATACAAGTATCCCGCAGAATGACACCCTGAGGGGTCTGATATCAGCCCTTGACTCCACAACTTGGGAGCATCATACACCTAAAGACTTTATCCTACAATGTGCAAAAATAGCTTTAAAAGAGAACTTTTTTAATACAAGGGCAAATTATACCTCCAAAGCACTGGCACTTCGATGGGCAGTACATTCGCCCCTAGTGAAGCGGACTGTACGTTCATGATTTTGAAGCGAAACACATTTTGCCCACAGATGGCCGCTTTTCCTCCTCCAAAGGATTATGGAGTAGGTATATTGATGACGTCCTCCTCATCAGGAAGGGCAGCGAAACCCTTTTGGAACAATTTTTTGACTGGATAAACACTCTAGATCCTAACCTGAAATTCACCCATCGCTGGAGCAAACAAGAAGTTGTGTTTTTAGATGTCGTAATCACAGTGAGAGGTACCACTCTATCCACCAGAACAAACTATAAACCAACTGCCAAGAACAACCTGCTTGAATTCTCGAGCTTTCACCCCAAACCGCTCAGGGAGAACTTACCATACGGTCAGTATCTCAGGATCCGGAGAAACTGCAGTGATATCAAGGACTACCGGGAACAAGCTACTGACTTAACCTCAAGACTCAGATCAAGAGGCTACCCTATAAACATCCTGGACACAGGCAACAAGCGAGCTAGAAATCAACCTCGTGAAGCACTTCTCGAAGACAACGTGAAAGAGTGCAAAGAAGTACCGCTAACATGCGTTACCACATACAACAGCCTGTCAGACGCAATGAAGAAATCCATTAACAAGAATTGGTGTATTATCACCAGTAACAACAAAACCTGGGAAAAACCTCTTATCTCTTTTAAAAAAGGAAGAAGCCTGAAAGATTCCCTTGTTCATACACGCCCTAAAAATAACACCCAGAACATGGAGAGATCCATTACAGATGCTTGGGGTCTTCCACCGGTAACCGGTCACTACCCCTGCTCTAACTGCAGCGTGTGCCATTTGACCACACACACTAACCAACTCACTTTGGAACCAGGCAAACTGTGGACCTAAAGAGTCCACACAAACTGTAACTCCACCAATGTGGTTTATCTGATCACTTGCCCGTGTCAAAAGAGATACATAGGCATGACCACACGCAAAAATAAAAGAGGATATGCGAACACCGTAGCAACATCAGGTGTCAATCAAGTTTTACCGAATCAACATCATATTGAAATAGAGTCCCACGTTTTCAGATACTGCCAGGTTTTTTCACCAAAGTTTTTTCACCATAGTTTTTTGCCGATTCCCTGCCTGATCCTATTCTACAAGCAATCATGACTAATTCTCCTGTCATTTGGCACATTTCTTAGCCAACATATCTATCTCCTTGGTTTTTGGCTAATACCCATTGACAATCGGTGGTGCATCCTCCATCGTTTGTCCTTACCCCCTTACTCAATAAAGTTTTAGCGATTCAACATCATAGAAAATCTCTATTGATACAATTACCCGGAATGTGTTTCAGGCCGATTTCCGTCTGATCCACTTCCCACTTGCAATCCCCCGTTATTTTAAAACATATTGACTCTATAAAATTCAAGTGAATAATTGTGCCGATAATATGCCCATTCACTCTCTTTTCGACACTTCCGCCTGCCACTTAATACCAACCGAGGTTTGCGGCCTAGTCTTTCCAATCACGTCACACTTCGACGTGACCTCCGATTGGATGCACGTCTTTCCACCCAGTTTGCAACGGACCGCTTCCGGGGCCAACCTCCCTGAAGTGACTACTTGAGCAATGCCGCCTCCACCGACCACCATCCACGAGGTCCGGTTAGAGGCTACACCCAGGTACAAAGCGGGTGCCAGGAATTGCGGGCGTGAGTTCCATTCCTCCTTTCACAGCTAAGTACTTTCTCGTTGATTCGAACAGTTTTCACTCTGCTTTCTCAATCTGCTTTGTATGTTATTTCTCCACCTATAGGGTGTGCCGTTTTCGCCTCCACCCCCTCCTGTGACCTATGGGGCGTGGATCTTTTACTTTACAAGTGAGAGTATTTTCATTGTAAACATTCAAACCGTATCTGCTGGGTCAAAGCAATGTCACTCGAACCCACTGGCCCCGCCTAAACGGCCCATTGATCTCTAACCTACACTATTACCGATATAACACCAGAATAGGTGTGCAGGTGCTTTTTTGCGATATATTTTTGCATGCATCTCTACTGGCCCCTCTATCTAAGGCCAGTACACCTACCACTGTAAGTTATTATTACGGTCATCATTTGGCAGCCACTGATCCAGTGGTTAACCAGAAGCACATCTCGTAAAGCATGGTTTACTCTTAACAGACCAGCATAACAGTTCTGTAATTAATTACGTGTTTTGTCTTGTTTTTATGTCTGTATGCCCATTTTTCTTGCAGACTATACAGGTTCCTCTGATTTTGAGGTCATTTACCCCATAAAACTTGTTGGTTTGTTTTTTCGCACCTTTTTACACCAATTTTTAACTTTCACGTCCTCTGGTAAGGGTGGGCCTTAGCGTGCCCATACCGCCGAGGTACACACCCCCCTTGCTCCTGACAAATGCCCAGTAAATCACACGTCAATGGGCAGAAACATGTTGGCCCCACTATAAGTGGAAATAGTCGAACAATTATTTTGGTAGTTTCCAAACACATCGTTTTTAATATGTCAGATTGGCCACTGAATAAAAATCTGAACATTTTTAACCTATCACATTCACACACTCTTCACAAATAATCAGCTCCACAGTAATCTGGTGTTGCAGCACACCGGGGAGGCATTGGGCTTCTCCCAGTGGGCCCGATGATGAAGCATGTCACCAACCAGGGTGGTGAGTGAGGGCTTTCTTTACAAATCTAATAGATTTGTATATTCATCCTCTTTCCTTTTTGTGCTTCTATGCATTTTTTGAGTTACACTCTTGTTGTTTAAAGTGGTATACACCCACACCACAGCCATCCAGTACATACGTCACTACACATGTGACTCTATCTACAAAAAAGACGGAGTGTACAATGCCCTCAAGGTCCCGCCGACTCCTTGTGACCGTTATGTTCCAATAGAGAATGCGCAAATGAAATGAAAAATATTAGGGGTACACGGACTGATGGTGGGTGTGGTGAGGCGTATTGTGCGCATTCGCACCATTAATACACATGCGCTGAGTGAAAAGGGTACACAGGTCAATGGGGTACACTCCTCTATAGCACACCGGCATTGCTTTTACACATGGGGAGATGCTAAGTTGTATGTTTGGATTTTGAAAGTGAGAACAGATTTCACTGTTGTGTCTTTCAAAGTTCAAACTAAGTTTGCTATGGGAGGGCTGGAGCCGCAAGACTTTTCATAGCAAACAGGAGTATCCCGGGGGTAGGCACCCCGGGACACTGCAGGAACCGGCTCTGGGCATGGAGGTCTCCAGGGCTCTCCAGGGCACCAGGCAGAGGGCCACCGAGCCCGTGTCACACAATACAGAAATCTCCGGGGGGTGGTTGTTCCCAGGGTTTGAGGTGCACACACTTTTAATTTTTTAGGGGGGGCCGTGGACGCGCAAGTGGCGCAAGGGGGTTGTAAATGTGGGACAGTGTTTTCTTTTACTTTGCTTTCCTGATCCAGGGTAAATATAAAGTTTTTTGTACAGCCAGTATCTTTCTGCCTGTTACCATAGTAACAGTTCACAGAACACTTGCGTGAGCACAGAGGGTGAAGTTCACCACAATATTTTGCTAATTGAAATAGTTGTGCTGGAGATTTATATTTTTTTCATAGGAACCGTTAGTCATACAAGAAGTCAGTGGAAACGTTTTGTTAGGGATTCCTTCCTGTTAGGGGAGTATTAGGGTAACGTGTTCCAAGCGGGACTTTACGAAGCTTAATGTTCATTGGCTGTGAAGTATTAAAAGTAGAAGGTTTGGCAGTCATTCCTTGCTCGTCTGTGGAACAACATGGACATTTTATTGGCTAAAGTGTTCCGAGCACAAGTTTGCTCCTTATTGGGTGGGAACGGTACACTGTTGTCAGTAATACTGTGATGCATTTTCCAAAAGAGTATGGGGAAAGAAAGTAGTAGAGGGCAGGTTAGGAACACTATTAACTCTGTACAGTGCCCATAAGGTGGTGGAGAGGTATTATGAGGAAAACTATTTTTTTTATGTTTCAAGCTTTCAAGGGCCATTTATATAATTGTCGTGTGGTGTATAAAATGACGGCGGAAAAATGACAGTGTCTTGCGCTGTTTATTTTTTTATTTACTTATAATGTGGTGTTTACTTTCCTGATGGGGAGGTGTGGTTGAGCAGCAACAATTTCAGTCTAGGTTTGAAACAGTTTTTATTAAGCAAATACAAATAAACTTTCTTCAGAAACTGTTGCTGTATATATGAAAGGGGTGACAATTAAAAATGGAATTTCATAAAATATCAGTTAAGCGTGGCTATATACATCTTTTTTGTGCTACAGTTTGTAAAAGTGTTGCCCCATATTCTTGATGATGTAAGAGGGCATCAGTTACTTTTAGATATAGTAGAATAGAAGTGCTACAACAAACACTCCCGCACTACATTATCTCAGATCAAGAGAACAAGTAAAAAACAGTTAAATACAAATATTTCATATTACATAGAAACGCATGCATTATTATTTTTTAAATGTGTATTCTGTACAATTCAAGAACAAGGTGTCGTAGTGCTTAGAGGTTGCAGACTGTTCCGCTAATAAATCACATGCTCACTAAAGAATATATAAGATGGTACTCTTATAATATAAAGTACAGGTCCTATATATTCTTTAGGGAGATGGTGAATAGGAACCGCAAATAAGAATAAATATTAGAAAATAACATTCAGAAATGTAGGGTTTAATAAATATTTAAAGTAACAAAGTATGCGTGATAGTTATATTTTTGTGTTCTACTGTATCATAAAATATCTGATCAAATACTTTTTAATATTTGAAAGATATGTTATGTATGGCACTGAAAAATCTCCCATTCCTCTTCTGTAGCAATAGGACAATCTATTATATTATTATGATTGATACCATTGTTACAGTAAAAGGAAAAGGAAAATAAAGTGATGTATTTAACAGAACATCCACAATGAAATACTTTTGAGCGGTAATTATTTACTGAACTTCTTTTCTGCGGGAGGTGAAAAAATGTGATCTTCGTGGTGACGGGTCATAAACTCCTCTGAGATCATGACGGTGAGAATAATATGTATATATTCTCACTGCACATGATCACAAGGGGAAAATAGATTGAAAATCGCAAGCCAGTAACGTTGCTTACTTATCGTTACATATTGTGATGACGGATTGTGAACTCCACTAAGATCACCAAGACTGTTAGTGTTATAATATACATATTAAGAGTATGTGATCTCTAGGGGAAAACACATAAACAAGTGGAAGATGGTGACGTTGATCGTAAATGTTTAGGGTTTGCGTCGACGGGTCACCAACACCTCTCAAGCAAAGTACAGTGTCAATATTATAATATAAAAAGTCACTATATATAAGGCGAAAGGAGCCAGAAAAGGAGCAATGTTTGTTATAATCTATCTGTTTCTGAAAACAAGCTGCTGACGTTACAGAAAAAAGCAAAAAACATGCAATAAAAATTTTTCTAGATACAAATGTTTAAATATTGACAAATAGCCGCAAATTATAACTAATTACTATGACTATGCCATATTGAAACAACGTACAACTCCGGAATATGTTTGTTGACGCAAAAAGAGAATCCGATGCTAGAAAATGTAACCTGCAACATAGATTGGCGACTCAGAAATAACTCGCGAAAATGAAATTAATTGCACAGTAGGTGTGGTTTATATAGTTTTTGGTTGTTTAGTAGTCTACGGAAGGAAGCTGTGGGTCCGCCAATTTAGATGTCACCGTTTGCAGTTTATACGTGCTCACGTTTTAACTGTTTTTCTTCAGCACGTGTTCGGAAAAGTTACAAACTGTGAAGCTGTAAAGGTTTCGATTTCGATCGTAACACGTATAAGGTATTATTATCTACATACGTTGGAGAGTTTAAAAAGTGTTACTCGGTAAACTGTGTTCTTTGCGTTTTCATGATTAAAAACATCTCAATAGAAGACATAAAAAAAACATTGTTATCATTAGAAAAAAAAAGTATTAATATTTGTTATTATTATGCTTCTTAATTTAAAAAATGCTAGCATCTGTAAATCGTAAACCTATCCTCGGAAAGGTGTCCTGGCGCTTGGTGCGTTGGGAAGATTAATAAATAATAAATGCCCTGTTCTATGCACCTGTAAACTTGGCTTTAAAACTTTCAATTGCCCAGTCTGTATCTTTACACTTCCACCAAACACTCTGTCACTGCTTTTTTAGTTTTGTAGTGACTCATTCATCGGTTTGTAGTAATCCATTCACTACATTAAAACTAAGGGTGGGCGTCCGAATCGGCTACGCCCACGGAGTAGGCGTAGTGTTGCCTTCTACGCATTTTGCGTAGACAGCGTAGCCGGCAACACTACGCCCACTCCGTGAGCGTAGCCGAGTCGGCCGCCACCCGCCTCCCTCCCGCCCTCCACTAGATACTTTATTTAAGCATTTGCACGGATAAAAACAACTTAAAAGCACTTACCTTGTCCGGGGCTCGTCCGGGTCTTCATCTTTGAATAGCGTCCTTTGCCTGGATACCAATGCGCATGCGCGGGCGGCCGCGCATGCGCATTTCTCGGGAGAAATGCGCATGCGCGGCCGCCCGCGCATGCGCATTGGTATCCAGGCAAAGGACGCTATTCAAAGATGAAGACCCGGACGAGCCCCGGACAAGGTAAGTGCTTTTAACTTGTTTTAATCCGTGTAAATGCTTAAATAAAGTATGTAGGGGAGAGCGGGAGGGAGGTGCGTAGTGGGGCTACGCGGAGTGCGGGAGTGGGCGTAGCTTCTCGCCCTCTCCGCGTAGCTCCGCGGAGCCCCACTACGCCCCACTACGCCCAGGGTTAATTAAAACACTAATGGGCACATATACAATAACTGGCATATCCCCAGGAATATGCCAGTTATTGTGCACCGTGACACCACCACCATGGATGCGCCATATTAACAATGCGGTGCATCATGTGAGAAAAACGGCACATGGCTTTGCGTACACTTACGGTATGCTTACAGTGCTCTTACGATGCGAGTACGTTTGACGTCCCACCACAATTTGCGTAATTGCTTTTAAAAGTAATATACGCTTATTAAAAGTTAAAAAAACTTTTTTCATAATTATCTAGATAGTGTCTTCTCTTAGTATGTACATTAAATACTTAAACAATTAAAAACTTTCGCGCCTTTCGCGTACGGGGCGCCGTACATGACGTCACACGGAAGCATTGATGCGACGCATAACGTCAAAGCGTATTCGTAACGTATGCCCGGGTACTCACAGAGTACGATTTGCCGTACAAAGTATGGTGCGATCACCGTACGCGGTACGATTATCCCCAAAAAACACAATGAAAAAGGAATTAACTAGAATTAAATTTTAATATATTGAAAAAATGAATTAATTAAACAAATATTTTTCAATTTACTTTTCGTATTATTTTACATTAAGAATATGAAATATAACTTACAAAATAAAATAAATATAAATATTTATAAGAAAAATGTACGAAATTAGTATTAAAAAGAAAGAAATACAAACATTAATCCATTTAAACATTATCACTTACAAAACCTTTGAAATTCACTGAAAAAACCATAGGTTTTACACATGTTATAGTTAGGAATTAGCATTTAAAAACCTTGCTAATTCACTAAAAAAACCATAGGTTTCACAGATGTTATAGTTAGCTGGACATTTCACTCATACAAAACCATTGAAATTCCCCCGTTATAGTTAGTTTAGCTAACTATAACTCGCGCGCCCGCAATGCACTGTTGATGACGTCACATATTACATCACTCATGACATGGCCACTGATGAGATCTCAAAGGACATCACTGATGACATCACTGATGACATCATCCAGGGAGGTGACCGTCCTCAGGGCATGTGGGGGGTTCAAGCCTCCACACACAAGAGTCTTTATTTTTAAATTTAAAGCCCCGGGGGGTGGAAGTCCCTGGGGCTTGAGGGAGCCTCTAAGACCCCCCACAGTTTAAAAAGAAGCCCCGCGGGTGGCGGTCACCAGAGCTGTTGGGGGGCCATGTGCCCCCCGCAATTTTTTTTGAAAAGCTGTGGGGCTGGCGGTCCCTGGGGCAGTGTGAGGGGATTGGGGCCCCTGCACACATTTTTTAACTGCCCCTGGGACCTGGCCCACCCAGGTGCTTAATTTAAATGAGGCACAGGAGCCTGCGCTGTCTTTTTTTTATTTTTGCGGCGGGATTTGCACACCCAGTGCGCATCTCGCGGTTTGAAAAAAAAAATGCTTTTTTGGCCCTGGGGGTCCTGTGGAACCCACTGAGCAGGCCGAGGATGTCAGGATGTTTCTACCCTGCCCCCTTTTTGTGTTTTGCGCCTTTGTTTTTCTCTTTTCTTGTGCCTCGGTTTTACCGATGCAGAAGATGGCTGTCAACACTTGGTTGGAGTGTTGACAGCCAATTAGCATGCAGCTCGTGATCGGCGGGGTGCGCGGATCCAGCGCGCCTCTAGATATCAATATTTTTTTTATTTTGATTTTCTCAGCAACTACTGAACTGATTTACACCATTTAACAAAAAGAGTTCTTTCTGAACCAATGGCTACCTTTTGCCAACATTTGGTGTAATTCCATTCAGCAGTTCAGGCTGTAGCCATGTCTAATATTTCCTATGGAAATGAACATGGAGAAAACTTGTTTTTGGACCCCCTTTTTTCTCTGCCCCCGCTTGCCGAATCACCCCGAAACTTGTACGATAGGAGCGGACCGGAACGCCCCACAAGTTTTGAAAATTTTTCGAAGATCCGCCAATTGGCGCCAAAGTTATTGGGAAAAGAATGTTGTGATTTTCCTACGGTAACTAGGTCCTAACTATAACTACCTACTGGCGACCTTATTCACACAGTTTTGCATCATCAATGTGAATGGCCCTTACATATCATGGGCTTAACTGGCAACTAAAACAGACTCATGTTTATTTTCCACTTCTTATATTTCATTTCATTTAACATTTTGTCCTTACGAGTTAAATTTTCACTCGTGAGTATTTAAGGAGGTTAGATATTTTGTGAGCATCCTGTGAAAGTGTTATGTTTTAAGCACTTTCCTCAGGGCTGAGATCATATAACATATTGTTGCTGCATTGATACAATTTCAGAAAGGACTGGTGCCATTGTTTCATAAAATTTATATATTCCCTGGGCGCAGCGAGGGCACGTTTCATACTCCATACCACACGTTCTCTTCTAGACAAGTGCCTGAACACAACCTTTCCTAATTAAAGGCGCATTGATGTTCCAAAATATTTGTTTCAACTGTAAGTACCTATTAAATCACAAATCTTGTCATCCTTCCATCATCAAACAGTGCCTGAAAAGGACAATTGCTCAATTTATACATGATATATGCCAGCTTTACAAGGAGTCGTTTTTCTCAAATAGTTGTTTGGGGTAAATATTGAAACCAACACAATAATAATTTTCTTATTGTTTTTTAAAGCCTTTTCCACTACAGAGCGTCAATTTACAGACATGAGTGAAACTCTTCATCGTGATTAAGCCATTGTGGCGTTTTACTATCAAGTAACAGGATGTACCTTGTCTCAAGCTCACGTAACGCTCTAACTCTGTCTCCCCCTCTTCTGTTCGGTGGGATTGCATCTATTACAAAGTAGGTGACTTGTGTGCGATCTTTGGAGTGTGTTATCTCACGATGACGGGCTACAGGACATGATCTATCTGCATTGATTATAGATCTCATATGCTGTAAGATCCTCTTATGTACTTGCAGTGTAGTGCTGTCTACGTACTGAAGATTGAAAGTGCAGTTCAGGACCTACACTGCAAATTCTGTCTTGTAGTTGTATATACCTCTGATCTTCATCTCCCTGCTGCTGAAAGGGGTGGAGTATTATTTTGTGTTTTTGCCTATACTACAGGCTCTACACTTACTGCATATTTTAAACCCAAGGGAAGGTTTTAACCATCCTGAGTCCTTGTCACTTTTGGGGCTTGCCTTGACCACAGCATCTCTAAGTGAGGGTGCTCTGCAGTATTTGAGTGGTGGGTAATTAGGGAGCCACTACCCAATAAATGGGTCAGTCTTAAGGATATGCCAATGTTTATTGAGCAGATCCCTAAATTCTTTCTTCTGGTGGTTGCAAGTAGTCAGAAAATGCATCTGGGGTTCCACTTTCTCTTTCTTAGCATTGTTTTAAAGAAATGAGTTCCTCCCATTTCTTTGAAATCACCGCATGCTTGTTGCCTCAAAGGTTGCTCCACTGTAGCCTCTCTCACAGAATCTTTTGCTCATTTCACTCTGGCATTTTGACAGCTCCTTAGATGTGCTGCAAATTCTCTTGGCTTGTTTGGTATGGGTGGGGTGGAAGCTTGAAGTGTGCAACGTAGTATTGCCCACCTTTGACTTCCTGAATAGTCTAGTTTTCCTACCTCTACGTATACCTCTACATCCAGGAATGTCACATTCTGTGTGATTATTGTGTGTGTGAAATTTAAGTTTATGTCATTACAAGTTAGACGATTTACAAAATGTTCTGCATATTCTGTTGTTCCCTTCCAGATTACAAATAAATCGTCAATGAACCTAGTCCATTTTCCCAGTTGGGTGTGTATTCTTTGCGGAGCACATGCTTCTCCCACCAGCCTACATGCGAGCAAGCATATCTGGGGGCGAAGCATGTGCCCATCGCAGTCCCTCTCTTCTGTTGATACAAAGTCCCATCATACAGGAAGAAATTGACTTCCATCCATTTTTTTGCCATACTCATCGACATCTGGATGTGGCTCTACAAGCCGACTGTTCTGTCGCTCAGGAAGAAATTCATTGCCCTCAGTCCATCCTTGTGGGCGAGGCTTGTTTAGAGAGTAGGGATATCTAGTGCAATTAGAACATAGTCCTGCTCCATTGGTATATCATATTCCATTTTCAGGAAGTCACTGCTGTCTCTTACGTATGATGGGAGATTCTCAACATAGGGTTTAAGGACAAAATCAATATACTTGGAACACTTCTCCATCATGCTTCCTTTGGCTGAAATGTTTGGGGGACCGGGTGTGAAAGTTATGTTTTTGTGTACCTTCAGAATTAGATACAGCACAGGAGTTCTTGGGGTATCATTCCCCAAAAATGTGTATTCGTCATGCGAGAGCAGGTTGTCTCGAATCCAATGCTCCAAATCAGTATTGAAATCAGCTTGCACTTTGATCATTGTCTCCTGATTTTATTTTCTGTAATGATCTCTTTGATTGAGTTTATTACGGGCTTCTTGTAGATACATTTTCATAGGCCAGAGAACCACATTGCCTCTTTTATCGGAATTACGGACCACAACCTGTTTGTTTTTTATGAGTTTGGCCACCAATTCATGTTACTTCCACTCCTAAGTGGTGTGTTTCATGTTTTTTGCATTAATTTCCTTATCGATTGTTTTGAGACCATCAATAATTAACTCATGAAATGTATCAATATTATCCTTTATCGTGGCTTGAGTTGCCCTTGATCGTGGTCTAAACGGCGGGACTACAGCGTCCTCAGTTTGTAGAATTTGCTCTGAAATGATGTCCTGTATAGATGTTATGGAATCTTGCGACTCGTTGTCCAGTTCTAATTCCCTCATCAAGATTGATAGATCTGCAATAGTGGTACCCGTCATTGTGACTGATGATTGGATTAGTTGTTCCATGATGCTGCCTTGTCTGTTAGAGATATGAATTTTTTTGTAGTTATTCTTGCCTTAGGGTAGTTTTTGGTATTTTCAGGGCAAATCGAGAGTCCCAGCATTAAGATGTGTTTAACGTCTTTGGGTAACATTAATTCTGTAAGATTGATAATGGACTTTTCCAGTTCTTCTTTGTTTTCAACTACTTGTGTTTCCATATTTGTTTCGTATTTGTGTTTCTGTTTTGTTTTCTGGTCTCTTTTCCACTGTCTATAAAATTACGAGTTAATGTTGCCATGGCGACAAAGATTGAGAACACAATAACTCATGGAAAACTTTACTCTGCTTTACTTTATTTTATTCAGGTACAATTCCCAGTACATTTCATTCCGTACTTGGACCTTGATCACAGGTTACATTTGTTTTGTCCCTCACAACTGTTTATTCCTATTTGGACATTCCACAGGTGTTATGGGAGATGAAGTTAATTCAATGTCCTTAAAGGGGCTTTGTTGGAAAGTGCTCTTGTACTTCTGTGCAAATATCATCATAACATTATGTTAATTAAATATGTTTATGCTTAGTGCATTTAGGTGAAAGTTTTTTGTAAATCAAATTTGAGAGGCTCAATAGCACACTTTCCACTTTTAAAGGAGCATATTGTGTAAAATATTGTCATTCTTAGGCTGTTGAACATAGGTGTTTCTATTTACATTATGGCCATGCAGAACATCTTCTTTATCAATGTGATATTTCAGGTTTACGTGATTTGCAACTTAAGGTAAAAACCATGATCCTGTTGAAATGCATCTCCAAACTCGCCTCACAAAAATTATTTGCCCTCCAAGTGGGCTTATTATTGAGTTCAGTTTTGGTTACATGTCATGCACTCTTCAAATTTCTTCTGTATATGCCCAAGATTAATTTATTAAGTCTGGCATACATTTTTAAACAAATAAAACAGATGTTAGCGCTTTCTTGCCCTTCAGTGGGCAGCAGTTATGTTTGGTGTACATAATATCGAGTTGCTGATTATCTTTATTTTTTTATCATAAATGATTTAATTGGATTTATATTTTAGTTTGATGGGATTGTGCCCTTCCATTGGGTTTCCTGATTCTTAAATTCTTAATTCTATTCCTGTAATTTATGATAATGCCTGCTGGGCAGCCTGCCATAAATGTCCATGTGTGCAATATGGTTCTTTATGATTCCTTATTATGTTCCTGCTATGTTTCTTACCGTCCGGTGGGTTTACTCATATGTTTGAGCATTTCTATTTAATGTATATTCATTCTTCTGCCCATTTTTCTTTGGACCCTTCTGAGTTGTTACTAGGTGCATTGATATTTTGCTTTATTCTGTACCAAGTGCATCTGAGCCTCTGATATGACCTCATTCATTTCACAATTCATTGATATTGCAAGCCTGGCAATTTATTTCCATGTTGTATTCCTCTATGCTTGTTCTCTCTTATTTTCTTCTTGTTATTCTTGTTCCTTTTTTCTCTTATTTGTGTATCTTGAGTTATGTTCTATCATTTTACTGTTTCCAAGAGATACTTGTTGTTTGGAGGTGTTCATAGATGTACATCTAGCTCCTCATTCTGATTCACGCCATTTGGTGTTGAGATTCTTAAAGATAATGTATATCTGGATTCTCTTTGATGAAAGGAGTTTTTCCCGGTTGCCCCCTCTTTCTGATGGCAGTATTTGCTCAAGTGCATAATAGCGTAGATCTTCCCATTTGCTGTTATGTTTCAGCTCCATAGCTAGATCTCCTGAGGTGCTATTTTCTGTAAACTTCATATGTTTAGAAACAGCATTGCTGCAGTCTTTATATATATGGGCATATAGATAGATAGGGTATACAACCTTTACCACGCAACTTTTACAACGACCTACCATTACCACGCAATTTTTACAACGCAGGATCCATTACAACGCATACCATTACAACGCATGTATTTACAACGCAGGTACCTTTACAACGCATACCATTACAACGTAAGTATTGGTAAGTATATCATTTTATCAAAAATATTATAAGTTTGGGTTTTTGGGTAAAGGGGTATTTTTAGGGTTCAGGGTCAGTTTTGGGTTTTTGGGCAAAGGGGTATTTTTAGGGTTCAGTGTCAGTTTTGGGTCTTTGGGCAAAGGGGTATTTTTAGGGTTCAGGGTCAGTTTTGGGTTTTTGGGCAAAGGGGTATTTTTAGGGTTCAGGGTCAGTTTTGGGTTTTTGGGTAAAGGGGTATTTTTAGGGTGCAGGGTCAGTTTTGGGTTTTTGGGTAAAGGGGTATTTTTAGGGTTCAGGGTCAGTTTTCAGTTTTTGGGTAAAGGGGTATTTTTAGGGTTTAGGGTCAGTTTTCAGTTTTTGGGTAAAGGGGTATTTTTAGGGTTCAGGGTCAGTTTTCAGTTTTTGGGTAAAGGGGTATTTTTAGGGTTTAGGGTCAGTTTTCAGTTTTTGGATAAAGGGGTATTTTTAGGGTTTAGGGTCAGTTTTCAATTTTTGGGTAAAGGGGTATTTTTAGGGTTTAGGGTCAGTTTTCAGTTTTTGGGTAAAGGGGTATTTTTAGGGTTCAGGGTCAGTTTTCAGTTTTTGGGTAAAGGAGTATTTTTAGGGTTCAGGGTCAGTTTTCAGTTTTTGGGTAAAGGGTATTTTTAGGGTTCAGGGTCAGTTTTGGGTTTTTGGGTAAAGGGGTATTTTTAGGGTTCAGGGTCAGTTTTGGGTTTTTGGGTAAAGGGGTATTTTTAGGGTTCAGGGTCAGTTTTGGGTTTTTGGATAAAGGGGTATTTTTAGGGTTCAGGGTCAGTTTGGGGTTTTTGGGTAAAAGGGTACAGGGTAAAAATTAAATATAATTAAATTTAAATTACATTAAATTAAATTGATTAAATTAAATTAAAATAAATTAAATTAATTAAATTACATTAAATTAAATTAAATTAAATTAAATTAAATTAAATTACATTATATTAATTTTAATTAAATTACATTAAAAAAAATATTATATACTTACCAATACTTACGTTGTAATTGTATGCGTTTTAAGGGTATATGCGTTGTAAATACATGCGTGGTAATGGTACTTCGTTGTAATGGATCCTGCGTTGTAAAAATTGCGTGGTAATGGTAGGCGTGGTAAAAGTATGCGTTGTAACGTCATACATCCGATAGATAGATAGATAGATAGATAGATAGATAGATAGATAGATAGATAGATAGATAGTTAGATAGTTAGATAGTTAGATAGATGAGTAAACAAAATTAATTTTGATTCTCGAGATAACTTAGCCTGACTTCAGGTCTCAACTGAAATGTGTGTCTTAAGCTTGCCAGTAGACTGATTTTCTTTGTGCTACAGGTGTGTTATCATATTTCTAGTTACTAAGAGCAAGGCTTATTGTCCGTATTACACGATCGATAGTAAGGCTTGCAGGGAGTGCTCAAGGTTAACCACTGTAGTCCCAGTTTCAATGAGATGGGAATTTAGGGAGTAGGTTGGCTCCTCTCACATTCAGCAATTTGGTTGGTTCTTGGTGGTGAGAAGAGAGATATGGATGTCTTTGATGCTACTGTTATATTTAATTGGTGTTTCCATAGTTAGTGAGACACTCTTTCCTCTGACTCTGAAAGGGAACAGATTGCTCTCTTGCTGGGCTCTTAACTAAGCACTTCTTTTTATTTTTTGGAACTTCAGCAGAAGTCCCATTCTATTCTGACACCCTCTATGCTCTGTGGATAGAAATCCCTATAAGATACTTTAGTACTCAACCTAGGTTTAGATTTTAAAAGCAAATTTTCTTTAGGGAAAACAGTTTGCTTTATTTGCTTTGTGGATGTTATCATCTTGTATCTCATATTATTACCTGCTCAAGTTATTGGCCACGTTTACCCTCCAGACTATATTGTTGTGCCTTGGGAATCTATTTTTAGTTTGTCTATATACTGGATGGATTAATATCCTAAAATAAATCAATTTAGTTCAAAGCTATTGATTTCTGGTTCTAATTGTGAAGTTGCATTGGCTATACAAGTTTGAAATGTATTTCTGGTGTTATCTCCCTTACAGCACTTCACGTCAACTAACAAAGGTCCATAGAACCAATGGGGAAATATATTTGATCATTTTAAAAAGAGATTAAGGTGCACGTACTGGTGCACATTCAATAGATAGATCGATAGATATATAGATAGATAGATAGATAGATAGATAGATAGATAGATAGATAGATAGATAGATAGATAGATGGATATGTGCATGCAATCAGATTTGTCCTCCCTCTCTATAAATATAAAGAGAGAGCGAAAGATGTATGTTGGTTAATAGAAAATACATTAGTGAGAGACCTTGCAATTTTTGTATTCCTCGTAAAAAAATTACATTTTGAATTTTTTGTAACTTTATTCCCTATTTGGGATTTGATGTAGGTACAGTTTCTGGCAGTTAAATCATATGCCATTATATATGCACTGTACTTTCTAATTTCTTAGTACAATTAAATACTGTTATTTAGTTATTAAAGTTACACTTCTGTATAACTGTCTTTCTTTCAAAAGGTTTCCTTTAATTTCAATATTTAGGGTTTTACTTCAAATTGTCTTTCCTTAAAATTGGCTTTCCATGATTTGGTTTCCGTTAGATGTTTTCTCACTTTTAGATTTTCCTTTAACTAACATACATTAGGACAGGGAAACTATGGAGAATTAAGAGGTGAAGATGACTTTGGGGTTCTTTACTCTCAGTAGAGAGGCTGTAAATACTCTGAGGTTACGAGGCCAATCAAGTATAGGTCATATTCTCCTCCTCCCAAACCCAAAGACTCTGTCTTAGGCATTTTCATGCAATCTAGCACATGGTACAGGCATGATGTGATGTTGGTCTGCTTTGCTGACCAGTATATTGAATAAAAGTGGGCTTGATTGATGCCAACATACATTTAAAGGTTTTTCTTGTACCATTACAGTGGCTGTGCCAAAGTAAGCACCTAATATTGGAGAGCTGACAAGAACAGAATAACCTCTGAAGGTGTACACATGTTTACGTGCATACAAAGATAATCCAAGGTGAAATCCAAACTTGATGGCTTTAGTTGGAAAGGAAAGAGGGGATCCATTCCTGTGAGGTTCCATATGCCTAAGCCCATTTCTTGAGCTTTCTTATTAATTTTTTGTGGTCCTTGAAGTCAGACGCTGTGGATAAATCAGAGAATGTGATGGATGTATTTTTTTCTTCATTTTAGTGATGTATTCTTTTGATATTAACCTGGGCTGGTTCATTATTCCATGATACCTGAAACCAGATTGATGATCAGTTCCATATAGTCTTCAAGCTGCCCCATGAGCTCTTTTTAAAAGAGTTTGCTTTGGAGGGTATATTAGAGATCAGTCTAGTGAGCCAAGACTACAGTGGTCGTCTGTTAGTTTCTGCAGAAGGAGCATGGCCCGCCTGCAATCACTCCTTTGAGTAGGGTGGTTTTAATCATGGATGTAAGGATGACTTCAAGAACGGGGATTAACTGTTTCGATCATACAATTGAAAATAACTTTGGCGGCCGGTTAGACATTTTAGATGTTTTGGCTAGTTTTAACAGCTCTGCTTTTTTCACCGACAAGGATGGATGAACTTTGTTAATCGTTGGATTTGGCACGGTTTCTGAGATAGAGGGAGATATAATTGTTAATTGTTAATTTCAGGAAGTTCCTTTTGGTGATCTTGTGTGGGAGCTTCTACTTGCATTTTATTGATAATGTTCTAACCCCTAAGTAACGCTACAGAAAAAGGTACATGCTAAATCAGCAAAAATGACAAAGATGTACACAAAATAATTTAATCATGCTTAGCAGGACTAAAAACTGTTGGGGAATGCCTTATCGATAAGTTCTACTTTTAGAGACGCACAAATAATGTTAAAAGGGAGAGCCTACAGCCAAATGCAATGAACTCCAGGAAAGTGGAAACATTTGACTCTTGAGGATCCAAACAGAAGAAAGGTTGATCATACTGATTTGAAAATCAGTTAGTGAGGGACCAGACCAAGTGTAAGGCTGGACCAGAGAGGAAAGATTGGTAGGGGCAAGATCATGTTTACATTTAAGAACCGTACAAGAAAATTGAACTGCAGCTGGAGTGGGAATTTAAGCCAGCAAACATGTATTTGGTATGGAGAGAGACAAGCAGTGGGGGGGAGTTGAAGAGAAGTTGATTAGCTAAGGACTGAGTAAAGAGCAGTGGGAAAATAGGAAGGATGGGCTAACACTAGAGTAGAACAGTATTCAAGCCTGGAAGGAATGAGAGGCTGTATGTTGGTGATTCGAAAGGTCACTAAAAGCAGATGTTATGATGGTTTTAGAACTGGTAGCGACAAGACAGGGAGAGAGTAAAGATATGAAAATGAAATGAGAGACAATTTATTGGGCTTCATAGGACAGAGAAAAATGAGAGGCAGGAGAGGATATGGGAAGGTGGTAAATAGGAATGAAGAGAAGCACCTGGGAGGAACGGTGAAGATTTAGGTGGAACGTATAAGAAGACATCCATGAACTGGCAGCCAAAAAAACAAAGAGGTTTTATCATGAACAGATAAGGTAACAAAGACACAAGGGATGAAGTGCTAGGATTCATTGTGATCGCGAAGGAAGGGGGTCTCATGCGCGGAGGTTAAATAATAATAAAACAAAATTTTAAATGTATCTTTCCCGGGTCCCGCATCTTTGGTCTGCTCCTGCTTTCCTGACTCTGCAGGCAGCCTCCCTTCCCTAAGCCAATCACAACTCTGAAATGGCAGCATTGTCATTGGTTGGGACGCCAACTACACAGGCGCCTATGGGGAGGCCATTTTCTCCAAGTAGGCTGCATGCAGCCTACATGGAGAAAAGAGAGCATGCGCATGACTGGTGTGGTCGACCCCAGAGGGCCATCAAACAGTCAGGGACCGCAACTTTGGGCAAGCAACTCCTCCCCTGCCCTTATGCAGACCCGCCCACCTGCCCGCCCCCAACCAAACCCTTCTGCTTTCTTGCAGTGCGAGTAGCAGAAACATAAAATGGTATTATAATACCATTTTATGTTTCTGCTTCTCACACTGGGAGAAAGCAGTGGGGTGACACTCCTCCGCCAAAGTGGAGGAGCCGCACCTGTGCAGTGGACTGAAATATGACATCAATGCAGCTACTTCTGAAAGATATGATATTCTATTATAGACCGGGATAGAATTAGCCATAATCATTAGAGAATTCCGGTTCGTTTTTACATTTAGAATTGTTGAGAAAGATCCATCTTACTGAGTGGCATACATAATATATATTTAATTCATATAGCACTGTGCATGAATAATTTAATTCAGACAATACAATAATCTTATCATTTTTAGCAGTGAGCCCAACTGTATTCATTTATGCAATAAATATTGAATCTTCTAAATGAGCAAACACCACACAGAAAGCAAAACCATCTTCGCTGAAATTCAAACCGATCAAGCCTTGTAGAGCCTATTAAATTTCCTTTCAGCAAAACAAAAATTAAAGAGATTATGCCTCTGTATCCTTATCTCTCAATCTAATTGACTTCATCATAACAGTCAGCACAGAAACAATCTGTGTCGGAGATTCACAAACTCTGAGGGGGAGTTTGCCATGTGGGAGCACTTGAAACACAAAAAGTCGAAACATTGGCTCAGCGTTGTTACTCCTAAATTGAAGCAAATTTTCAGTCTCTTTGAGAACCACAAGGGCCCTATTTTTGCACCCGAGTCACCTTGAGGTGTTCGCCTACCAGGGTTTATGAGTGTATTCAATGTTACGATTTTCAAAACCTGATTTTGCTTTTCATTCTCCTTATTTCTATCTTTCTCCCCCTCTTTACTGAAATGTGTTCCCGTACGTTTCCACAACATTGGGAACACAGCTTCCCCTTTTTCGAATAATGCAAAGAGTGACATTACACTGTGACTTTCCCTTCTTGCCTGAGGTACTCATGTGCATAGACATCCTACTTTTGAAAGTGTAGTGTAAACTCATTCACCCACCTGATTGTGGTCATTTACTGGTCATCCGACATGCTCTAACATGCCCGGTTCTGCTAGCCTTACCTGTGTCTCTGCTTTGTTTTCCCTTTGCTGGAATGACGCCCTTGTTGATTTTTGGGGTGCTTGTGTCTTCTTTCTCTTGTTTCCAGCGATAAGATGCCAAAGTACGTAGGCTCCGTATTATATATATAAATAAGCACATAAATAGATATATGCCAATCATTCAAATGGCAGGCACCGATATAGGTAAAGCTGTCTTTCGGAAATGTTTTTCTTGGTTGTGGGAGGGTGAAAACCCACTCAAGCAGCAACAAAACGTTTTGTTTAGGTTTAACACAAGCTAACTCCAAATTAACCTGTGTTTAGCCCTCTGGTAGCTCGGCACAGAAGCAGTCAGTTAGTAGAAAGTATTTATGTAGCACTTCAAACAGTAATGAAGTGAAAACACAACACTAGAAAAATCCGACACAAGTTAAGACAAATTGAGTAACATTTAATACATTCTTAGAGACAGAAAGCCAATCAGTAGAATCTGAGATATGCAATTTTAAATATTAAAGTGACAACAGTGCTTAGAAGCACAAAACACCCTTTGTGGGTGTTTGATCGCGCCGGACTGGGACAAAGTCACAAGTTCAGGCTGATCGTGATGGAGATCGGGCTGGATATAGGGACCAAGGGGCATATTACCAAGGGCCATTATCGCCCCTTTAGCGGGACTTTTTCCCGCTAATGTGGCGATAATTTTATGGCCCTATTACCAAGCTATCGCTAACACCAGTTAGCGACAGCTTGTAGGCGATAGCGGGCATTTAGGGGCCCACTTTGCATGTCAGCGATAATTATCACTAATGACATGCAAAGTGGGCGTGCCAAGATGTTAGCGACTGAAAATAGTCGCTAACATCGCTATCTCCTATTACCTACAAAGGCGTAGTTTTGGAAATATTCGCGCTAAGCGCGAAAATCTCCAAAAGCTAACACCTGCCCAGGGCAGTTCTTATCCATGTTATCCATTGGGAGGTGGATAACATGGCTAAGAGCATTGTCACGATAATGTGTGAATATCGCTGTATTTCCAGCGATATTCACGCATTTTGAATGATTTTTATCGTTTCTGAGATAAACCTTGATGATAGCAAGGTATCTCAGCGATAAAAATCGTCGTAGCGCGGCGATAATATTATTCCCGCTAACCCTGCTTAGCGATAAATATCGCTATTGCTAGGTAATATGCCCCCAAGTTAGGCCCTCTGATTAAATTACCTTGAGTCTGGGTTGCAGAGTGATGCACGGTCATGTGCAGAGGATCTGTCTCGCATCGGCGATTTTGATGGGCCAGCTAGGAGCGATGCAGTCCTGTGTCTAGACGTGTTGTGCAGCAGGAGTTCTGAGGAACTGCAGAGCGATGTGTCGCACTGTGTCTGTTCTGCGGGGACCATGCCTGGGCTGATAGGGCACCTTCAGGCCCACTTTCAAGGGTCCAGGACTGGGGTGGCACCACATGTGGGTAAGACTTCAAACAGTCGGAGTCCATGTACTTGGTTCAAGGTAGTTGGAACCTTTTTTGTCCATGCAACTCTAATCAGAATGCCAGCCAACTAGCTCTTGGGGTCACTATGGTGGCTCTGGGGTCAAAATGCAAGTCCTGTCCTTTTCATTCAGGTAGCAGGGCAGCAGGGCAGAGGAGTAGCAGTCATTCTTGCAGAGCAGCACAGCAGTCCTTCTGAGTCTACCAAGGGTGTAAAGTTGTACTGAAGAGCTAGATCTGAGGGTCTGTTATTTAGACATGGTGCCCACTTGGAAGCAGCAGAGGGTTCTGGAACCTTCCACCCCCAGAGGTGTTTGAAATTTCCTGCCTCCTTGCCCTGGCTCCAGCTTGTCTGGGGTGACGAAAGACTAGTGACAAACCTTTGCGAGTGCTCAGGCAGAGGCTTTGTGAAGTACAAGTGTGGTAGGCGGCCACTCTCCCCCTCATCAAGTCAGAGGTGGCCCATTCTGCCAACACCTATTACCCCTTTGTCTCACTGTCTGGGAGCAATACACAAAGACCAACTACCAGCTACACCATAGTCATGTGATCCAGGATGCAGCCTGCTGTCACCAAATGGTTAGGGCAAGAAAATGCCAACTTTCTGAAAGTGTCCTTTTCAGAATAGTGACATAAAAGCTAAGTTCACTATTAAATAGGGTTTTAAATTATAATTCAATAGACATAAAACTTGACATTCCTATCTGCTTCCAATTCAAAGTTAAAATCTATTAAATGTAATAATGGAACCAAATGTTATCCTATGGGAGAGGTAGGCCTCACAGTGGTGAAAAACTCATTTAGGAGTTTTTCACAATGATGACATGTAAAACTTAAGATGACATATCCAGCTTTTAAATATGCTGCACCCTGCCCTCTGGGCTGTGTAGTGCCTTCCTTACAGGTGACTTATACTGTTACTGTTAGAAATTTGTAAAGTGTCTGGTTACTCCAGTATGGATTGTCCCTGCGCTAGGATTTCTCCTAACTGTTAATCAAGTGTACCACAAGCAAGTTAAAGTCATTAAATGACAGTGGATTGCCTAAAGAACCAGACCTTCAATTCCGTATGCAACGGCACTTCTGAGGGCTGCATTCTGAGGTTCAGGGGGAGAAGGTTCCATATTTTAGCCGCAAGCAGACTAAAAGATCTGCCACCAAGACAAGCTCTTTGAACTTTAGGAATTGTCAACTTAGCTGTTCCTGACAATTTAATACCATGAGTTAGCCGGTAGAGTTTAATCAGGGGAAACAAGTATCAAGGACCTTTCACGTTTATGATTCTGTGACAGTAACATAAAGCTTTGAAGGCAACACTGGCTTGCTTAGGGAGTCAGTGGAGTTTTACTAAATCCGAACCCATAGGGGAGCATCTTGTAATATTAAGAAGCATACAGGCGGAGATATTTTGTACCCTCTGCAACATTCTCATTCTGCCTTTAGAGACACCAAGATAGAGAACATTACAATAGTCCAGGCGAGATACCATCAGTGCCTGGTGATTATTTCTTTACTGACTCTGGCAGCAATTCTAAGATTTTGAGTAGCATCTTCAAGATACCAAAACAAATGTCAGCCAGAGAAGAAATCTGGTCATCAAAGGACGGTGCTATGTCAAACCAAACCCCCAATTCTTTTATTTTAGATTTGGGAACAAGAACCATCCCCAGTTCAGGAGGCCACCAGACAGAGGACCAAATGCATGGTTGCTTACCAACCATGAGAATATAAGTATTTCCAGCATGTAGCTGTAGGCAGCTAGAAGTCATACACTTTGACAAATCTGCCAGGCCCTTTGTGACCTTAGGAGTGGCATAATCTTTGCCCTGTGCCAGGGTAATAATCAGCTTATTATCATCAGCATATGAAACCATCTACACCCCATGGCGTTCAACTAGATCTGCCAAAGGACGCACATAGACATATGGGGGATACCTTGCAGCAAGGAACAGGACTCAGATCTATAGGACTGTTGGATGACCTGGAAAGACCGGTCATGAAGAAAATCCATGATCCAGCCAAGTGTGCAGCCCCTAACTCTGAAATCCCACAGACATTCCAAAAGAACACCATGGGAGACCACATCAAAAGCGGCGCTTAGATCCAACAGTGTGGTTAAGTAAGGGGGGTCACCATAGCATCTTCCCAGTCCAACAGGACTACACCAGAGGCAAAGGAAAGATTCAGAAGCTTACAAAGAATGGGGGCAATGTAATTTTTCCTTATAGCAACATTGTCCTGGGATGGGATCAGCAGAAGAGCCCGATTTTACAGCATAAAGCAGACCTAGAGTATCCAACACGTTGGGGCTTTAATGATAAAGAGACACTTGGGAGAAAGTCTGTTCTCCAGCGGGATGAATTTAAAATTCATGCTAGTTTCGGGAAAAAGGACGCATAGATAGTATCTATCTTTCCAGAAAAAATACTGTGCCACAAAGTTGCAGTGTACTATAGAGGGAAGGGACACAGCAACTCACTGTCAAGGAGAGTAGTCTCAAAGTGTTCTCTTGCCACGACTTGCACAGGAACAGGTGGTTGCTCTTTTCCCAACTCCACCTCCAGGATACTCAGAGCCAGTTATGTAAAACTTGGGCCTCAAGGACCCCAAAGGGGGAAGGGGGAATGGATAAAATAATAATCCAAGAAGAGACTGCTCTGGACCTGTTCTGTTCAGCTTCTTTCGTTTAGTTGATTTGTTTTCTGACAACTCATGGAAGTCCTAATGCACATAAGACAGGAAAAATTAAGTTCTATTCCTATTTCTCGTGAATTCTTTCTTTTATTCCTCAATGCTTCTTACCTAACTATCCAGATCCTAGTGCTACTCTTCTTCTTTGTTTCTGTCTTCTTAAGTTTCTACTCTAGAGCTTCTGGAGATTAAATCTGTAATATTGATTTAGTTAATTCTCTATTTCATATCTAATCACTCTTGCCTATAACCCTTTATTTCTGCTCTTACCTCCTATTATAGCTCCTTCTTCTTAAATAATAACCTTGGTGTGAACTTGCTCTAGTAGTAGTAGTTCTCCTTAGCAATAAATATTTTCTTCTTATTATATATTTCAGGTATTTCTTGAATGCTGCTGATTTTTACTCTGGTAAGTATTTTCTTATCTATACCTTTTAACTCTGGTAGGCATTTACTATGGGTATTTCCTCATGCATCTAACTTTTACTCAGGTAAGTATTTTCTTATTGGTAACTTATCCTCGAATGAGTCTCTAGAATTTAGTTGTCTTAAACATTGTCCATTCACAAGCTGTATACGAACTGTATTCTCTAAGTCTGTCTTGCATGGGGGGCGTGGCTAGCTAGCCAACATGGCGGACAGAGTCTGCTAGAGCTCCGGTGCCGCCAGGAGAACACAGGTCCTGAACATCGTCTCCGGGGGCCGCCCCGCGACACCGATGGTTGGATCCTGCTCCTCCGACGCCGGGTTCGACTCGACTGCGTTTCTGAGGCTCTGGGCGTTCCGAGCGCCCGACAAACCGTCGGAGAAAGTTGGGGCCTGGGCCCGCGCTGTGCGCCGGGGACTCGAGTGGGGACTGAGCCCGGGCCGCGGAGGCCCCACCTGCTGACTCACCGGGGGACTGCCTGGACACCGCTGCCTGGGGGGCGGCCTTACGGCTAGCGGGGCTGAGGAGGCGACCACACACCTTCGGCAAAACCCCCCCCTGCCTTCGGAGACCCTTTGTGACGCGCTTTCGGGGGTATGGCGGAGCGGAGCTGATGCGCGGAGAGAAGCCCTTCCTGTGAGGCCCCGAGCCTGCGCTGCACTGCCGGCCCGGGCGACCACACGCAGAGGACCGCTACCGAGGTGGGCCGACGTGTAGACACGGAAAACGGCACCACGCTGCACCGTCGGCCCCCTCTCTGGTTCTCCTTCACCCCTCTTCCCCTGCGACGGCGGCGATTGCCGGGGACCCGGGCTGGAGGTGCCCTGCTGACTCCGATGCACCGGACCAGGACAGAAGACCGGGTGTAGGACCACTGTTGTTGCCCTGGGTAAGGAGCGGGGACTGAGCGAAGGGGCTTTACCGGCCTGAACCCATGCCGGGCTGGTGGGCCAGGACAAGGGCCAACGGCCCCGAGACTAGTAAGGCAGTGGGAACGGGCCCCGGAGATCGCCTGCCAGTGCGCGGGGGATCACCGTCGACCCTCCGGGCGAAGACTGGGGCGAGACCCTCCCCGGTGGCTGAGAAGCGTCAGCCCACCTACCCCTGCCGCCCCCCTGAATCTTCGCGCCTGCAGATACTGCGCCAGGGACTGCAGTGCCGCTGCCTGACTGCTGCGAGCTGACAGTGCCCACGGAAAGTGACGGAAAACCGAATACCTGAGACTTGAGGGGGCTTCGGGGTTTGCCCTGCAACGGTCGCCATGGGGCGACGGGGAGTGAAAGCGACCGATAGTAAGGACGGAACACCTGCGGAAAATATGCCTGATGAGGCCCTGGGCGGTCCTACGTCTGGGACAGTGACCTCTACCCCCTCAGAGGGCCACCAGGGTGACAAGCTGGACCTGGTCCTTAAGGAAATTAGAGACTCTAGGGCTGCGATGGCGGCGCAAATGGGCACCCTTACTTCGAATCTCTCCCTGCTTAAAGCCGACCATGCCAAGCTGTCGGACAAAGTCAAAGATCAGGGACTGGCGCTGACAGACCTTACTCCGACGGTGACTGAACACACAGAATCCATCCAGCAAATTCAGCACCAGGTACAGACTCTTATAGACAAGGTGGAGGATGCGGAGGGACGCAATAGACGCAATAACATCCGCGTCATTGGTCTGCCGGAACGCTGTGAGGGGCCCCACGCAGCGGATTTTATGGAAAACTGGTTCCGGGATAATGTTGCTGCGGAAGGACTGTCCCCGTACTTCTGTGTGGAGAGGGCACACAGGATCCCTACGGGGCAACCGAGCCCGGGACGACCGCCTCGGCCTCTGATTGTGAGGATCCTCAATTACCGGGACAGGGACACACTGCTTAGACAGGCCCGGCTGAAATCTGTAATAGAATACGAAAACAAACGCATCTCACTCTACCCAGATTACACCAACCTAGTGCAGAAGCAGAGGTCTTCATACTACGAGGTTAAAAAGAAACTCCAAAAAGCCAAGCTCCGTTACGCCCTGCTGTTCCCGGCACGCCTCAAGGTGATCCACGACAACAAGACCCACTTCTTCGACAGCCCCACAGACGCAGAAGAGTGGTTGGAGGTGATGGACATTGAGCGAGACATGGACCCAACTCAGGGTTCGACAACAAGTGGAGCCAAGGATGGAACGGCCCCAACAAACGGCGGATCGGGTACACGAAGCGCGGAATCGAAAGGACGGGGGCCTCCGGCCCACGAGCGGAAACAGGGACAAGTGGACGCCATTGCGATGGTGGGTTCCTTCAGAGAAGACCGGGAGCAAGTAAATACGGACACCGAAGACAGCACCGTACATTCAGACTCTGAGAACAGCCTGGTGCTATTCCCGAATGTGACACCCAGAGCAGCGGATGAAATCTTGGACACTGCCTTGGAATAATGTCTGCTACAGATGTACTTTGACTCGATGAGTCCACCTGGTATCCTTTTCATTCTTGTAACCTTTATGAGGGTCCGTGGTGGGGGAGGGTGGGGGGGATCGAGGGCCCTATAGGCAGGGGGCGCAATTGTTGTTTTGTAGTACCTGAAAGCTCCTGAAGTGATGTAGGCTTGTACGTTACCCCCCCCCGTGTGAGCTGGGCGAGGTCCGCACTCTGATCTATCACTGATACATTACACTGATTTTGCGGGGATGAGGGGGCTCCCCCCCCAAGAGACGGACGGTAACAGTGACTGATTTAAAAATGACCCTCCCGGCGGCGCCGTTGAGCAGGCGGCACAGAGTGGCATGGTCCATTGGATATGGCTCAAGCCTAGCAGACCCCCCAAGAGCGTATGCACGGTTCATTGTTTGATCTTGTTGTACAGTTTTATGTTCGGCACAGCTGGGTTCCGAGGCTGTGCCTCCAGAGTTGGGGTTTGGGGTTGGGAGGGAACCATCTTCTGGCCATCATGGCCACTACACACACTGTACTGTATAATGTTGTCTACTCGAGCATCGGTATCTGGTTATGGCTGAAGAGAGAGGGAAGTATAGGCTGGTTACGTGGAATGTGAGAGGGTTAGGGGCGATACAAAAACGACATAGAGTACACGCCTTTCTGATTCGTCAAAGAGCACATATTGTATTGCTCCAGGAATCCCACCTGACACAGCCCGAAGTGCACACTCTATGAAAAAAATGGAGGGGAACTGTTTTTTCCACAACATATTCTGCCTTCTCCAGGGAAGCCACGATTTGGGTGCGTTATGGTGTCCCCTTCGTAGAGCTGGAAAGGAAAACAGACGACCAAGGGCGGTACCTTTTGGTCAAGGGCACACTAGACGGGGTACTGGTAGTCCTGGGCTGTATTTATGCCCCGAATTATGACCAGGACAGGTTCCTCCCAACTGTGAGTAGGGCCCTGGCAGAATGGGCGGACATCCCATGGATCCTGGGAGGGGACTGGAACATGATACTAGATACAGGGCTGGACAGATCGCACCCTCCACTTCAGGGGACAGGGGCTCATAAATTGTCTGACTCTTTTCGTACATGGCTTCAGGGGTGGGGCTAGTAGATGTGTGGCGCACATTATATCCGACACATAAAGAATACTCATACTACTCCCCACTACATAACCTGCATACCCGCCTGGACAGATTTGTTTGCACCAAGTCCTGGACGACGCACTGTACGTCCTCGGCCTACCTTGCCAAAACGTTCTCGGACCATAGGCCGCTAACGTTAGATTTACATTGGGGTAGGATTCCCTCTCCGGTGCCCACCTGGAGGCTCAACCCCTCATTACTTGAAGACGGCCCGTTCCGTGCTCACCTTGAGGACACGCTAACTGGCTACTTCAGGGAAAACTGGGACTCTGCGTCCTCGAACCTGATAGTGTGGGATGCCATGAAGGCTGTGGTGCGGGGCGCTGCGATTGGCCGGCTAGTGGGTGCCAGACAGGAGGTACATGATAGACTTCGTACGGTGGAGGGCTGCAAGAGCTTGAGACCGCGGTGGGAACGGACCCAGAGCGCAGGTGGGATCTCCAACTGTGTAATATTGAGCATGCAGAGGTCCTAGAAACCCTAAGGGTTATGGATTACAGAGAATACTTGCGACGGCAGCAGGCGGAAGCGGATAGGTCAGGAGCACTGCTGGCTCGCTTGATCAGAGAAACCCCTGAGACCCCGATAATCACGAGTGTCCGCGATGACACGGGCAGGCAGGTAAACACGCAGATGGAGATTAATAATGTGTTCAAGATCCACCTGGAGAGATTGTACGCCCCCCTCCTACTGATAATAGGGATGCCATGATAGACTTCCTGGACGAGCTGATGATCCCAGCCCTGCCCCGAGAGATCCAGCTGGCCCTAGCCAGGCCCATTACGCAGCAAGAAATTAAAATTGCCATCCACACCCTAAACCGGGGCAAGACCCCAGGTATGGATGGCCTACCGGGTCAGTTTTACCAAACTTACTGTGATACGTTGGCACCTATCCTGGAAAAAATCGACAAAACTGCGTATGTGGTCGGCCATCTACCGGCCTCGACTATGCAGGCCTTGGTCATCTCCATCCCGAAGCCCGGCAGAGACGCACTGGATGTGGGTAACTATAGGCCTCTGTCTATGCCTCTGTCTATGCTCCCCTCGGAGTATAAAATCCCTAGCAAGGCTATCGCCTTGAGATTACAAGCCCACATCCCTGGCCTGATCCACACGGATCAATGTGGCTTCCTCCCGGAGAGAAGCACTTCTCAGAATACGAGACGTCTGCACGCCCTCATGTCAACTACCCCCCGGAATTACCGCATGCCGGCTGCATAACCCTTGATCTACGACAAGCATTTGACTCCCTGACTTGGGACTTCATGTTTGAAGTCTTACGTCGCTGGAATCCCAGACGCCCTGATAAAATGGATTTGCCTACTATACACGAATCCAACGGCTAAGGCGCGCACCGGCCGGCACACTTCGGGCAGCTATGACATCCATAGGGGCACCCGGCAGGGCTGCCCGCTGTCACCGCTTCTATTCGTGCTCACACTAGAACCCCTGGCGATTGCACTCCGGCTGTTCCTACGTAACCTGCAGGATGATCACACCCACCTGGCGACTATCTTTGCGCGGTTTGAGGGAATATCGGGCCTGGCAGTAAACCCCGGGAAATCACTGGGTTTCTTTTTCCGCGACGGACGACAGCCCACCCACATACAGTTTGGAGGGCACGTGATCCAGGTGGCCCCGACTACATTTAAGTACCTCGGTATTAATGTATATCGGAACCCTGAAGACCAGATTGAGGGTAATGTGCGGAGAGCAATCACTGGACTACGCAGTAGTGTGACCTTCTGGACGTCTCTGCCCCTGTCTGTCATGGGCCGGGTGGCAATTTCAAAGATGGTCCTGCTGCCCCGAATATTGTACTATTTTGTGAACTTGCCGGTCCTCCTCCCACAACACATATTTACCACGCTAAACTCGTTACTGATCACCTTGATTTGGGGACTGGGGAGGAGACGGATAAGCCTCAAGAAACTACAGCTATCCACCAGACATGGGGGCCTGGGGGTACCTGATCTACGAAGCTACTATTATGCTAGCCAGCTCCAGTGGTTGACAAGATGGGTGGCGGGTAGAAACCTCCACGAGATTGCTTTCACGACAAACAAGCTGGTGCGTGGGGATCTCCATTCCCTTCTGCTGCCTGCGGCCAGGATTCCTAGGGATTGCCACCCCTTATTGCTCGTAGCTTTGAAATGCTGGCGGAATGCGCTCAAATACACAGCGGGGACCCCTCCCTATGCAGACAACATCCCTCTACTGGGCCTCCCAACTCCACAGGGTCACCTGTCGAGCCGCAGACTACAACCCTCGATAGATGCTGGGGTAGACAGGGTTGTAGACTTATTTGGTGACGATAATCTGTTAGACCATGCTACCTTCATACAATCCACGGGAGCCCCGCAACGGCTGTACCTTCTACACGCCTCGGTGTCCCACTATGTAAGACGCACTTGGGCTCCACAACGTACCAAACCGGCACAGCATGAACTAGTCCATCTCCTCCACTATATGGGGTCGGGTGGACATTTAGTGAAATGGCTATATGTGGGCATTAGAGAACACGCAGCTTGGTCCCTCACCGCACTTAGGGAGGCTTGGAGTACGGACACAGGGGAGGCAGTTACGGACGGGGACTGGAAGACCATCCTTGGACACCCTAGGAGAGTGTCCAGGAATGTTAAATTCAAATGTATACAGGCCATGGTGCTACACAGGGCTTATCTCACTCCGCAAAGATTACATAGGATATTTCCCAACACCCCCCATTGCTGCCCTAGGTGTCGTGGTGATGACGCTGATATTGTCCACATGCTGTGGGCGTGCCCGAGACTGCGTACTTACTGGGAGACGATCCGAAACACACTACGCACTATAACTGGTCTACAGGTCCCGGAGGGCGCCTTACCCTGCCTGATAGGTAATAGGAAGAGATACAAAGCCTGTAAGGCACAATTGAAATTTATAGACCTGGCTCTCTTGTTAGCACTCCGAACCCTCACTATGAGGTGGAAGTCACTCAGACCCCCTGATGTAGGGGTGTGGAGGTCCAACATGTTGAAATGGGGAAAGGTGGAGGCAGCGGAACTGCGTAGGGAGGAGGAGAAGGGCCACCGTAAATACCCTGTTGCACAAGACTGGGACCGCATGCTATTGGTACTGGAGGATGATGACCCAGAATTACCCCGGGACGGGAATACTTGAATGCACACCTGCTATGGGGAGGGACTACATGCACGACCGCCTAGCCTAGACACACTGGTGACCACGCCTATAAATTGCAGCATCCATTCATGCAGTCACAAAACTGTTATATACACATTATGGACGATGTACATAGGCATGACTAGAAGACGGGAATAGGGTGGGGGGAGTTGGGGGGGAATGGGAGAGGATTGGGCGATACAGTATCCTACTGACGTGTAATAAGTAGTAACCTGATTTGATATCTGGAAATATACGAAATGCAACAGACGAACTGATGTATGGATTACTATGCCGATGTTACGTTTCAGAAAACGGAATAGACTGATATTATGTTAAATGCTAATATGCACAATGTAATGCTACAGTCATAAATAATGAGTTTAAAAAAAAAAAAGAAGTCTGTCTTGCATGCATGCACTTATCTGTGTTTTCTGTTTCTCCTTCTCTCAAGGCAACTCGTGGTATGCCGTAGCTCTTCTCCTCGAGCCTTGACACGGTAAGTCAGTTCTTGTGATTCTTCAATTCGTTTTTTGCTCCGAGAACTAAGATTCAAGAAGGGTAGGAATTCAGGACTTATGTCGGAGCCTTGGATTCTCAGGAAATAACTCGACTCTAAACCAAAATCGGAATTTGACTGGCATTCCGAAAAGCCAACCGTCTCCTTCACAAACTTCAGTGAAGTGCGCCTTAACCTCAGTGCGCGCGCTTCACCAAAGACCTTGCACCTGGAGTAGCAAGCAACAACTAGACCGCCGACCCGTTTTCAGAGTTGGCGGCCATCTTGAAATTCCGCTCGTGAACCGCTGAACTCCAACAGCAGTTCCGAGTGGCCTTTCCTTTGCTGAACAGACAATTCCTACTCCTCAGGGCACAAGCAGAGTAATTGTGCTCAGTTGAAGCTTTGACAGTCCTTTACAGTAACCCCCAACAAACGGGATTCTTCCTCTCGGGGCTTGACTGGAAATCTTCTGTGAAAAGACTTCACCAATCGGGGAGCATGAACGTCCAAAGCAACCTCCGATGATTGCTCCTCTGGACCATAACCCTTCCAGTCCACCAGATAATACAATTTTCCATTTACTTGTTTTGAGTCCAAAATCTCCTTAACTTCAAATTCCACTCCACTGAAACAACCTCAAATACTGCTCTAATTCCTGGTTAACCCTCTCCGTCTGCCCGTCGGTCTCTGGGTGAAAACTGGTGGAGTATCTTGCCTCTATTCCCAACCCTTTCAAGAAATCCTTCCAGAAATGGGACAAGAACTGTGAATCTCGATCCGAAATGACAATTTTGGGATTCCCTGAATCCTTACTATATGAGTGCTGAAATGATTTGCTAGCTGTTTAGACGTTGGGACCCACTTTAAAGCTAAAAAGTGTGCCATTTTAGTAAACGCATCCACTACCACCCAAACAGTATTATAGCCTTGACTGGAAGGCAAATCTACAATCAAAGCCATAGTGATAGTATGCCATGGACCAGGAGGGGTGGGAATGGGTTGTAATAATCCTTTCGGGCGTGCCGTTCAGATTTTCCCTGAGCGCAGATTTCACACGTCTTCACGTAAGTTTCTATATCAGTGGTCATATGCGGCCACCAATAGTGTCTTTTCACCAATTCTTTAGTTTTTTCTTCTCCCTTATGACCAGCCAAAAGATTATAATGACATTCACGCAACACCTGGTTCTGCAATTCCTTGGTTGGTATATAAAAGGCTCCCTGATGATAAGGTAGTTGGCCTTGGATTTCTCTTCCTTCATCTTCCTCAACCCATTCTTGCATTTCTTCTAGGCTCATTATCTGAGCAACCTGTTCCCCAAAAGTAACTGAGGTAGTGGCACAGATAATCTTCGAGTTTGGTATGATGACTTGATCCTGTTCCAAAGATTTCTTATCATCAGTATCAATCCTTGACAAGGCATCGGCCTTTCCGTTTTGGGTTACTGGTCGATAATTGATAACAAAATCATATTCCGCAAAATACAGGGACCATCTGAGTTGTCTTGGAGTCAAGGTTTTGGCAGACTTCAGAAATTTCAAATTTCTGTGGTCGGTAAAGACTGTCACTTGATGTCTGTCTCCCATTATGTAATGATGCCATTCTTTGAAAGCATCTTTAATTGCCAACAATTCCTTGTCTGTAATTGTGTAGTTTTGCTCTGCTGATGTTAATTTTCTCGATCTGTATGCCACGGGGTGTAGCTGCCCAGTCTTCTTGTGTCTTTGAGATAACACACCTCCAATGGCCTGGTCAGAAGCATCTGTTTCCACATAGAATGGTTCCGACGGATCAGCATGCAATAATACTGGAGCTGAGGTGAAACTTTCCTTTAACAATTTAAAAGCCTTCTCTGCTTCCCCTGTCCATTCAAATGTAACACCTTTACGGAGTAATTTGGTATGGGGCAATATCTTCTTAGAGAATTCATCAATAAACCTCCTATAAAAATTTGCAAAACCAATAAAACTCTGCACTTCCTTCACACTAGTGGGAGATTTCCAGTTCACCACAGCTTGGATCTTACGTTCATCCATATTCATACCAGTTGAGGAAAGAACAAATTCTAGAAATTCCACCATAAAAAGCCAGCTGGTGTTCTTTCGGGGTTGATTCTTGATTAGCATCCACCGGTCCAACTCCTCTTACAGGTGGTGCTGCTAGTTTTCCTTCGGCTTGAACTGAGTTTTGGTTTTTTTCGGACAACCCTTCACGAAGTGTCCGTTTGAACCACAATACATACATACATTTCCTGCTCTTCTCTTCCCCTTCTCTTCCTTAGTCAGTGACCCACAAATTGTTCCTGTGTGCATAGGCTCCGAATTTGGTTGTCCTTCTACTGATCTGCTCAAATCTGGCCGAGCTCGATCAAATCTGGGCACAACTGGTCTAATGTCCTTCCTCTTCTCTCCCTTTCGTTCTCCTTGACGGAAGTCAATCTTCCACCAATATTGATATTTCTGTTGGTCGGTTTGGAATTTGTACCAGCACATCCTTCAACTCATCTCGTAATCCACGGTAAAAAAATGTGGCTCTCTTGCTTTCTGGCCAGTTTCCACAACCAATTTATTAAACTGGGCTAGGTAAGCCACTAAATCCCGATTACCTTGCCTTAATTCCAATAATTCATTGTCGACAGCTTGCGAAATTCTCCTTCTGTCAAAAATTCGGAGAAACGCCTTTTTAAACTCATCATAGTTCTGCAAGATTGGGTCGTCTCTTGAGACCAGGGGCATAGACCAAGTAAGACAGTGCAAATGCTACTCTTGACTGCTCATCTGGAAATATCGAAGGGCGGCACATGAAGTGAAGGGAATATTGGGTGAGAAATATTTGAGCTTTCTGGGGATCTCCACTAAATCGTTCGGGAGGGGCCAGAGGAATTACTGGGGATAGAGAGTGGATTACTTGAGTGGTTATTCTGTTTGGACACTCAGCTGATGTTCCTATATTTTCCCTTCCAGCATTAAATGGTTGCCCTACCCTTTGAGCCAACTCTGCTGTTTCTTTCCTAGATTTCACTACTTCTTGTTTAAGGTTGATTTTCCTCTCTGACTGCAATCAATTCTTTTTGAATGGCCTCGAGCACAGTTCCTAAGGTCTGTTGATTTATTCCCTCAGCCATCCTGTTCGGGTGCAATATTATAACGTGGGCACTTCACTCTGTCAAGGAGAGTAGTCTCGAAGTGTTCTCTTGCCACGACTTGCACAGGAACAGGCGGTTGCTCTTTTCCCAACTCCGCCTCCTGGATACTCAGAGCCAGTTATGTAAAACATGGGCCTTAAGGACCCCAAATGGGGAAGGGGCAATGGATAAAATAATAATCCAAGAAGAGACTGCTCTGGATCTGTTCTGTTCAGCTTCTTTCGTTTAGTTGATTTGTTTTCTGACAACTCGTGGAAGTCCTAATGCACATAAGACAGGGACAATTAAGTTCTATTCCTATTTCTCATGAATTCTTTCTTTTATTCCTAAATGCTTCTTACCTAGCTATCCAGATTCTTCTTTGTTTCTGTCTTCTTAAGTTTCTACTCTTGAGCTTCTGGAGATTAAATCTGTAATATTGATTAGGTTAATTCTCTATTTCATATCTAATCACTCTTGCCTATAACCTTTTATTTCTGCTCTTACCTCCTATTATAGCTCCTTCTTCTTAAATAATAACCTTGGTGTGAACTTGCTCTAGTAGTAGTAGTTCTCCTTAGCATTAAAAGTTTTTCTTATTATTATATCTTTCAGGTATTTCTTGAATGCTGCTGATTTTTACTCTGGTAAGTATTTTCTTATCTATACCTTTTAACTCTGGTAGGCATTTACTATAGGTATTTCCTTATGCAACTAACTTTTACTCAGGTAAGTATTTTCTTATTGGTAACTTCTCCTCGAATGAGTCTCCAGAATTTATTTGTCTTAAACATTGTCCGTTCACAAGCTGTATACGAACTGTATGCTCTAAGTCTAACTTGCATGCATGCACTTATCGGTATTTTCTGTTTCTCCTTCTCTCAAGGCAACTCGTGGTATGCCGTAGCTCTTCTCCTCGAGCCTCAAGCCTCGACGCAGTAAGTCAGTTCTTGTGATTCTTCAATTCGTGTTTGCTCCGAAAACTAAGATTCAAGAAGGGTAGGAATTGAGGACTGATGTCGGAGCCTGGGATTCTCAGGAAATAACTCGACTCTAAGCCAAAAATCAGAATTTGACTGGCATTCCGAAAAGCCAACCGTCTCCTTCACAAACTTCAGTGAAGTGCGCATTAACCTCAGTGCGCGCGCTTCACCAAAGACCTTGCACCTGGAGTAGCAAGCAACAACTAGACCGCCGACTCGTTTTCCGAGTTGGCGGCCATCTTGAAATTCCGCTCGTGAACCGCTGAACTCCAACAGTGGTTCTGAGTGGTCTTTCCTTTGCTGATCCGACAATTCCTACTCCTCAGGGCACAAGCAGAGTCATTTTGCTCAGTTGAAGCTTTGACAGTTCTAACACTCACTCATGAGAAGATAGATTTTTGACAATCTAAAAAATCTCCCTGAGTGAACCCCTCGAGGATTCCATTTTGAATGCATAAAATTGTATAGGTGTTCTCTTGATCTGTTTATGGTAATTTTCTTAATGCTTTTAAGGTATTCTAATCTTTTATGGTCCCTTTAAGGCCCAGAACTTCCTCAGTAAACCATTCTGCTGTTGGGTTGCGGCGAGTGGTATTACATATCTGCAGAGGTGTTAGAGTGTTCAAAGTCCCAATTATTCAGGAGGTTATTTGTTTATTGGCATTCTGCGGACAAGTGTCAAGTACAGGTGGACATATAGCCAGTCTGGCAGTAAAAGCGGCAGAGGTAACTAGAGACCATTTACATGATTCTTTCTAAGAGGGATAGCAAGTAGAAGGACCTGATACGGTCCAGAAATCAGTGATCTGAAGAGGAAGAATGGAATGGTCAGAGATGGCAACGGGGACCTGAGACAAAACTTTTATCGAAGTACTATTTGGAAAGATGGGTTCCAGGGTATGACTCCCAGTATGGGTAGGAAAGTGGACCACCTGAACCAATTCCAAATCCTTGAGATCCTTCACTAAAGGTGATGCTACGAGACACCAGCTATCTTCCAAATTTATGTTAAGGTCACCTAGGACAATAAAAGTCGGGTAACGAATGACATAGGAACGAAGAAGATCCAATAGAGCATTTAAGAAAGCTTCGGCAGGTCCTGCGGGTCGATAGATAAGCAGACTTGGTCAGAGTGCGAATAGGTAAGAGCTAAGAAAAAAAAGCTGCCTCACAGCCAGGAATGGTGATTTCCATCAATTTGAGTTGAAGATCTCTCTTAAAATTTGCTGCTAGCGCAACACCCCTTTGTTTAACCCTTTCAATACTCAGCATTGAATACCTGTCAGTGACCGCATCCAGAACATCTGGTGCAGACTGAGCATTGAGCCAGGTTTCCGTTAGAAACAAAGCTGCTGGCTGTTGACTGATTAACAGTTCTGAAATTTCAAATGTATGGTTGCTAAGGGACCTACAATTCAGAAGTCACCCCACACGCCGCACAGCTCCCCCTGTGCCTCCGTGACCCCCTCCTACTGCCTGGAGCCCGCCGCTGGTGTGCCCCTGCCCCTGGGACTGGTATTGTTGGCATTGTATTTCTATTTGTGCTGTTCCTGTCGCTGTATTTTTTGTCATCGTATTCTGTGGTTTCTGGCTTTCCCTTGTCCCCCCCGCCCCACGCTTCCCGCCGCTGCTCCCCCACCGGTTTTTCCGTTTTGTATCACCTTCCCTCGCCCATTGGCTGCCCGCTCCCGCCTCCCAGCTGCTCCTCCCTCCCACTTAGCCTCTTATGGAGGAAGCCAGTCTGCGCCCGTCCGCGCCTCGACCGGGCACTGCGCCATGACCCCTGGCCACCGACGACGCCAGCCCACACGACGGACTTACGATGCCGCCACCGTCAACGCACTCAACCCCGGCCGGAACCCCGCCTGCTACCGAGCCACCCCGAAAGGCATCCACGAACCCTTCACCTGCCAAGCCTGCAAATTCAAAACAATACGTCTGCAAATTCACCTGCCTCCGGACCTGCACCACACCCGCAAGGCCAGGCACCAGCAACAATCACCTCAAGTGCATCCTGATCAACACCTGCTCCGTCCACAGACACGCCATCGAACTCTGGAACCTCCTCGACACAACATAACCAGACGTCGCCTTCCTCACAGAAACCTGGATGAACACCTCCTCAGCCCCCGACATTGCCATAGCCATCCGGGATAGATACAAGATCACCTGGCGGGACCGCGCCAACCAAACCGGAGGAGGCATCGCCATCGTCCACAGAAACACCATCCGCATCACGACCAACTCCGACGACACCCTCACCGCCGCCAAGCACCTTCACTTCCAGATACACACCGACCCCAAGACCACCCTCACAGGCACTCTCATCTACAGACCCCCGGGACAACGCACACAATTCAGTGAAGCCATCGCAGACTTCATCAGCCCGCACGCCCTCATCTCCTCAGACTACATCCTCTTAGGGGTCCTCAACTTCCACCTGGAGAACAACAATGGCAACAACACCGCCACCCTGCTGGGCAACCTCGCCAACCTCGGACTCAAGCAACTGGTGAACACCCCCACCCACTACGCCGGCCACACGCTTGACCCTGTCTTCTCCTCCAGCAAGCACATCTCCTTCAGCCACTCCACCGGACTACACTGGACTGATCACAGCTGCGTCCACTTCAACTTCAGGAGAACCACGACTCACCACCACCCGCAACAGGTTCCCCGCAGAAGCTGGACCAAGATCACCGCCGACCAGCTCACCACCTCCCTCAGCCAGAACCCTCCCACCAACATAACGGACCCCAACGAAGCAGCCCGCAACCTCACACAGTGCTTCACCAACTGCGCCGATGACCTCGCACCACTGAAGAACCCTCCCAGCAGACCCGGCAGCAAGACAGCCTCGTGGTTCACCAACAACCTCAAAACCTCCAAGAAAAACTGCCGCACCCTCGAGAAAGCCTGGCGGCATGACCAGACCACAAAAAACATGACAGCCCTCAAGTACGCCACCCGCACACACCACCAGCTGATCCGCACCACCAAAAGGACAATATTCAAAGAACGGTTGGACAACAACACCCACAACAGCAAGGAACTCTTCAGCATTGTTAAAGAGCTCTCCAACCCCAGCGTCTGCAACAACGACATCACACCCTCGCAAGACCTCTGCGACTCACTCGCCTCCTTCTTCCACCGCAAGATCGCCGACATACACAACAGCTTTGGCGCCCAGACCACGCACCCAACCACCGAACCAGCGCCCCTCACCACCACCCTCTGCAACTGGACTCCGGTCAGCACCAAAGACACTACCCGCACAATGAACACCATCCACTCCGGCTCCCCAACCGACCTCTGCCCTCACCACGTCTTCAACAAGGTCGACTCCATCATCGCACCCCAACTCCGGGACATCATCAACATCTTCTTCGCCACCGCCACCTTCCCGGAGAGCTGGAAACATGCCGAGCTCAGCGCTCTCCTGAAGAAACCCACCGCGGACCCCATGGATCTCAAGAACTTCCGCCCCATCTCGCTCCTCCCTTTTCCTGCCAAAGTCATCGAGAAGACTGCCAACAAACAACTCGCCACCTTCCTCAAGACAAACGGATCCCTCGACCCCTCACAGTCCGGTTTCCAAGCTAACCACAGCACCGGGACCGCCCTCATTGCAGCTACCGACGACATCAGATCCCTGCTTGACAACAGGGAAACATCTGCCCTCATCCTCCTGGATCTCTCAGCAGCATTAGACACAGTATGCCACCGCACACTAATACAGCGCCTCAGCAACACCGGAATCCAAGGGAAGGCACTGGAGTGGATCATCTCGTTCCTCGCCGGAAGAACCCAGAGAGTCCGTCTCCCCCCGTTCTGTTCCGCGGCCACCGAAGTCATCTGTGGCATACCTCAAGGATCCTCACTCAGCCCCACCCTCTTCAACGTCTACATGAGCCCCCTCGCAGCCATCGCACGCCAATACAACCTAAACATAATTTCCTACGCTGACGACACCCAGCTGATCCTCTCCCTCACCAACGACCCCGCCACCGCCAGAGTCAGCCTCCAGGAAGGAATGACGTCGCAGAGTGGATGAAGACCAGCCGCCTGAAGCTGAACTCAGAAAAGACCGAGGTCCTCATCCTGGGATCATCCCCCTCCGCCTGGACCGACTCCTTGTGGCCCCCTGCCCTGGGCACCGCCCCCAAGCCAACGGACCACGCATGCAACCTGGATTTCATCCTGGACTCCTCCCTCACGATGACCAAACAAGTCAACGCCGTCTCTTCATCCTGTTTCAACACCCTGCGCATGCTCCGAAAGATCTTCCGGTGGATCCCCACCGAAACCAGGAAGACGGTCACCCAGGCCCTCGTCACCAGCCGACTGGACTACGGGAACACCCTCTACGCGGGAACCACAGCCAAACTACAGAAAAGACTCCAGCGCATACAGAACGCCTCCGCACGACTCATCCTGGACATCCCCCGCCACAACCACATCTCTGCCCACCTGAGAGACCTGCACTGGCTCCCCGTCAGCAAGAGAATCACATTCAGACTCCTCACCCACGCACAAAAGGCTCTCCACGACAGGAGCCCCAAGTACCTCAACAAACGCCTCACATTCTACACACCCACCCGCCAGCTCCGCTCGACCAGCCTCGCCTTTGTCACTGTCCCACGAATTTGCAGAGCCACCGCCGGAGGAAGATCCTTCTCCTACCTGGCGGCCAAAACATGGAACTCCCTCCCCAACCACCTTTGGCTGACCCATGACCATCTCTCCTTCGGGAAACAACTCAAGACCTGGCTATTCGAGCAGTAGCGGATCCCTCCCCTCCCAGCGCCTTCAGACCCTTGCGGGTGAGTAGCGTGCTATACAAATATGACTGATTGATTGATTGATTGATGCTGGGCTAGCCACATGCTGCAACTCCTACCGACAGGGTTTGGGCATCAAAGGAAAAGTTACACTTACCACAACCGTTTCCCCCAGAACCAAGGTTAATTGAATGTAGGCATTCCTTAGCCACTGCGGTTCAAAGGAACAAGATCTCATAGGCCTGGTATCCAACCGGACCCGCACTGGAATAGGCAAGGGGCCTGGCCCCTGGTGATGTCCAGCCCCGGACGGGCACAGAAAGGCTTGCCTTTGGCGTGCCCACTGTGTGCAGCTGTGCAGCTGTGCAGCTGCCATCATTTTATGCAGTAAACGAACAATGGTTCTGCTACTTTCAATCATGGAAAAAAGCAAAAACAACTTTCGATCAAATCAAGGCCCCTATAGTGGCATGCTCATTGAATGGAACATGAAAAATCAATTACAAAAAAAGAAAAAAAAGAAGAAAAAAGGAAAAAAAAGAAATAAAGAAGAAAGTTCTCCCTATTATTTCTGAAACAATTATAATAAAGTTTGAAAGTGTATACACACACATAATATAGACAAAATATTATTGATAACATAAATAGATCACATCACATTACAAACATAAGTGTAAACATTACATAAATATGCACATCACAACACATTACAATATATACATATAAAAGTGATAATATACAACATCAAGTTCTTCAGATCACATCCTATTCTTAATTTAAATCTTATGTCAAATCATCAGAATTGAATTGTTCAGTCATTTATTAGACATTGCTTAGGACGTGAGCAGTGAGCGCCGCAAATCGTCTACCCGGCGTTTCCGAAGTTGGAGCTTGCATTCATTAAGTGAGGCTGGGAAGTAACCTCCCCTTGTTCGACCTGCAGAAAGAAATCAACGTCATTCTGAAAGGTGCATTGTATTTAGAAGAAATTGGACAACATCCATTTGAGAGGCTGACCATTAAGCTGTGCCCCATTATTCTTTTTAAACAAATATTGACACAAATTCACCTTCCACAGACAATTAGGAATTGTTGGTCCTGAGGAGAATCCCCAAAATGTGGGAGATTCTAAAAGCGTAGACCATTGTTTTGCTTAGGCCAATTTGATTGTATTCAGTTGTTAAATTGAGGATTTAGCTTGATTGGGCAGATAGCCTTGTATTATAAATAATGTTTTGCTGTGTATATAATATTGAATTGAAAGTGTGTTCACCAGAAAAAGGGTTTTGTTAGGCTACCACAGGGTGGGCACTTTTGTTTGTATGTTGTGTTGTTGCATGGATGGATGTGAGGACTACTGTAATAAATGTTTGATTCTGTCACGGTATATATGTTGCGAATACAGTTCACATTTTAGAGAGTGAATGTGCAGTTCAATTCCAAATGGGGCTCCAAAAAAGAGAATTGATAGCGATTTTGTATATTTGAATTTGCAATGTTGAAAATTTCTAACAAAAAGACACCAAAAATTGAAAAAGTGTAATTGAATATATTTGAAAAAGTTGATTAAAATCAAACAGAAAAAGTGGTTTTGCAAGGGCAATTGTTTTGTTCATTGTTCCTTGAATTGAAGTGGAAATAATTATGCAGTATTGGCAACTTGTTTTGTTTACTGATATTATGGCGCGGCCTTACTGCGCTTTAGCCAATCCCTTGTTGTTTTCTCTATAATTTTATAGCCTGCATCTAAGGGCGTGGCTAGGAGGAAAAGGGGAGAACAGAGGGGAGGCAGACAACATAATTGAAAGCCCTCTTACCCACTTCACAACTAGGAAGGAAGTAAAACTAGGTAAGCAGGAGTAAGTACAAAATTACATAATAGTATATTTAAAAACAGTGGCATATATAGTACTAAAAAGAAAAGTTGAAAAACACCTAGTATGGCACCAACTTATATGTATTTAAAAGAGAGGTTTGGAAGTGGCAAAAGGTTTATCTTGCCAGTTTAAAATGGCAGTTTACATCTGCACACACAGGCAGTAGTGGCAGGCCTGAAACATATTTAAAAAGTTATTAAAGTGGGTGCGACCTAAGGTATCTGTCTGCACGATGAACTCCTGGAAGAAATCAGGGGACTAGAAGACAGATGCCTACACATGGTCTTCTTCAAGGTGTCAAAAGCAGTTTGGCCATACTCTGTCCAGCTCACTCTGTCAAGGTAGCAACAATGGTGCAGTACCCCTTGACATGTGTAAGAAACTGGGTTACTGGTTGAGGGTGGTTTTCAAGCAGCAACCAAAATTCATCTCAGGGTGAAGTCCAAAGCAACCGGTAATGTACCTCTACTCACCCTTGCGTAGCTTGGCACAGATCAGTCAGGCTTAACTCAGAGGCCATGTGTAAGTATTTGTGTAACACTTCAAACAGTAACACAGTGAAAAAACACGACTAAATGGTCCCACAGCAGAGTTAGAAATACAGAGTTTTTTAAATAAATAAAACACAACTAAAACAACAGGAATCCAATCAGTAGGACTGGAGACATTCAAATTTAAAAGTTTTATTAAAAATAGCACAAAAAGGTGTAAAGCGCCAACTGTGGCTATCTGGTGGCAGCGAATCGAGACAAAGTCACGAGTTCAGACTGACTGTGAAGGAGCTTATGCTGGCTACAGGGACCCAGTTAGGCCCACTGAACGGGAAACATCTGAACAACGAGGCCATAGCTACGAGTTCCGGAAGCCCGCAAGCATAACCACACTTGCCCGAATTATGACTTTGCCTTAACAATGCACATGCGTGGTAAGGTAAATGCGCTCTAGTGTTCGGAATGGGGGGAAAAGAGGATCGTTGGGAAGTGGACACAGACAGGTAAATGGGGCTGGGGCCGGGTCTGGGGGTGGGTTGTGGTAGTTTTCAGTGGTGGTGGGGGTTGAAGATAGTTTTATGGGGTGGTGAGGGTTTGGGGTAGTTTTACGGGATGGTGGGGGTTCGGGGTAGATTTATTGGTGGTGGGGGTTCGGGGTAGTTTGGAGGGGTGGTGGGGATTTGGGGTAGTTTTCAGGGGTTGTGGGTTCGGGATAGTTCTTAGGGGTGGAGGTTTTGGGTAGTTTTTGGGAGTTGATGGGGGTGGGAGTGGGAGTAGTTTTTAGGGTGGGGGTTTGGGGTAGTTTGCAGTGGTGGGTGTTTGGGGTAGTTTATAGGGGTGGGGGATTCAGGGTTGCTTTGAGGGGTGGGGGTTTGGGGTAGTTTAGTTTCAGGAATGGTGGGGGTTTGGGGTAGTTTTCAGGGTGGGAGTTCAGGGTTGTTTTCAGGGGGTGTTCTGGGTATTTTTTAAGGGTTTTTTTTAGGGCTCAGGAAGGGGGATGAGGTAGTTTTTGGGGATTTGGGGAGGGTGGGGTTATTTTTAGGGGGAGGGGGCAGGAGGAAGAGGGTGGATACCTTAGCCACCCATACCCCTTTACCATGCATGCCTTTACCCTGAAGAATCTTGGTAAAGGCATGCATGATAAATCAATGTGTGGTTAAGTCGTGGTTGTTATACAGACCGTGTTGTTTAGGTATGCAGGGTAGAGGAACAACCCCATTGAGCAAAGTACCTTTACTCTTGGTTCTCGTAGCATTGTGAGGGTCTGCGCCAAAGATGCATTGCACTACTGAAGCAATGGGTCGGTTCTGAGATGCAGCGAGGCTGCTTGCATCTGAATAGTAAGGTCTTATGGACGCAAACTTGCAATGCGAAGTCCAGATTAGAGGATGCTTTGCTCGGTTGGACCGATACATCGGTTCCAAGGAGCTGCAAGGCTGCAATGCGGTGTCCGGCATCGTTATCGAGGTTGCCATGAATGAGGGATGTGAGGGGCTGTGCCGAGGATGTGTCACACAACAGCTCTTCTGAATATGAAATGTGGGCTGCGGCAGTGATGCTGGCCTTTGCGACTGGTCTACTACCACACAGCAGTAGAGATCTGTTGGTTCTGCTCTAGGCGCTTTCTCTTGGTACTACTGTTCAACCAGAGGAACACAGAGCTGAAGTATTTAAGCCTTGTGACATGAGAGTTCTAGCACCAATGTTGGAGGATGAGCCCAGAGTATTAATACACAAGAAACGCTGGAATAAATCACAGAGAGAGCATGGAGGAAAAGTCTATAGTCTTTGAAGACGTGGATATGCGTTCCTGCTTACTACTATAGGAGGATTAGTGCACACTTAACGGATATCTATTTACTTAGCCTAGTTCTTCCACTTGACTGAAGATTCAAAAAAGATCTTGAGGCTTTGGCTCAGGGAATCCCGGGACCAGAGTAGCTGTGCAGGAGGGAGCGAGGAGGAAAAGGTCAAGGGAGCTTGAGCCACAGGACCCACAGGTTCAGATGGACTTAAAGAAGACTGAAGCACTTTTTGGTTCTGGCAGGGTTCTTCAGGTGAGTGGGAAGGGTAAAGCTTTTTCCGCAAAGAGCAAGGCCAAGCCACAATTTAGGGTTGTGCAGAATTTATATATCCTCTCGAAGCCTCATTGGCCGTAGCTACATAACATGTAGCACATGGAGTACATCAACATCTGGAAGGTTCTTGAACCTTGGAGAAAATACGTTTTAGTGCACTCACTTTGAGTTTACAGAATAGGCAGGGGAAAGGTATTTACAAACCAAATAACAGGAAACAAATGTATTGTTTTTGCTCAAACATGCATAATGGAAATCAACAACAATGACCCAAGAATAGAAAAAGCAAGGCTTGTTATTGGCTTATGGGATATTGGGGGAAGCTTGCAGGAATTCTATGGAAAACGACACCAAAGCACTAGTAACAGTGGGTGCGAATAGTCTATTGGTCGCGGGTTCTGGAGAACACTGGCAGGGAATCAAGCACAATGGAATTATGGACTTTTGGGAACGCTTGCAAATACTCAAGTGCAATGGAATTATGGTTCTGTGGGATGCTTGCAAACACTCAAGCGCGAAGGAATCACAGGGTTTGGGTACCATCAGTCATGGTATCATAGCAAGCCATAAAGCACCACAAGGGTAAAGCACCTGTGTACTAGGCCTACTACACAGAGCGTGCATGAGGAGGTCATGACAGCCGAAAGGGGCTGTCCCTTGCCCCTCCCACCTTGTGACCCAAATCGACCACAGAATCCTTCCCTATCTGGCACTTACTTGTCTCTATAGTCATGCCTGCTTTCCGCAGAGCCTGCAGCACTACCCTGAGATGGCACAGGTGGTCTTCCCAGCTAGAACTGAAGACTGAAATGTCATCTATGTAGGTGGCACTGAGTTCTCAAATCCAGCCGGGATCTAGTTGATGAACTACTCAAACTTGACAGCTCCTGACCAATCAATGAGCTCATCAGCTCACGATGGGGTGAGCATAAGTCTTTTTGACTGTATTTAGCCCCCTGTGTTCTACAGAGAACTGGAGCTCAGGGGTAGTACCTGGAGGGGTAGCCTTGAGTCTGCTGGAGGCAGTGGCAGAGTGTGGGGAGGGCAGAGGAGTGGTTGTCCTGGGCACAAAATGTTTAGGGGGGATTCTTAGGCTGGAGGGTTCAATTAACACTAGCTCCAGCATTTTTTAGACTTCCTCCTTTATACTGGTTCTCTCCTTATCATATAGCCTATATATCTTATTCTACATGGGCATATGGTCCCCAGTGTGAATATCAGGGGTGCACAGTGTAGTAATTCCTGGGGTTAGGAAGAAGAGAAGCAAACTGCCCAAACACTTGGCAAAAGTCCCTCTAATGATCTAAGCTCAGATTGACACCATCCACTGTCCCCCCCCTGCTTTCAAGAAAGGAGGTTGGGGAGAGGTTCAATCTCCTCTTCTACTCCATCATCCGTGTCCAGGAGCATGGTGACCTCCAATTTCTCACAGTGTGGATTGAGGCAATTGACATGCAGGACCCATAAAGGATTCCTGGAGGTCTTGAGATCCACCTGGTAGGTGACATCACCCTTGTGCTCCTTCAACTCATAGGATCTATACCATTGACCATGTAGGGCCCTGGGCTCGCTCCACAGCTCCATCACTCACATCTTTTAACCAGGATGAAACTTGACCAAAGTGGTATTTTGGTCATACCACTGCTTCTTAACATCATGGCTGTCCTTAGGGTTCTCCTTTGCCTTCTTCCAGAAGCACTTCATCTGAGTGCAGAGGGCTAGCACGTGGCTGACTACACCCTGAGGGGCTTTCTTGGTTGCTCTCTCCCAACCCTTTTTCACCAGGTTGAGAAACCCTCTGACAGAGTGCCCATACTGAAGTTAAAAGAGGCTGAATCCAACCCCCTCCTGCGGTACCTCTGTGTAAACAAAAAAACAGCATGGCAGGAGGATGTCCCACTTATGCCTCAAAGGCTCTGACAGGCTCATGGTCATGCCTGTAAGGGGCTTGTTGAATCTCTCAATGAGCCCATTGGTTTGGAGGTGATAGGGGTGGAGAACTTGTAGGTTATACCATACTTATTCCACTTGGACTTCATGTATGCAGATCTGAAGTTGGGACCCCAGTCAGATACTGCCTACTTGGGGAATCCCACACGGGTAAATATACCCATCAGTACCCTTGCCACTGCAGGCACAGTAACTATCCTTAGGGTTATAGCTTCCTGGGTATCGAGTGGCATGTTCCACCAAGGTTAGGATGAACTTGTTGCCAAGAGCTGTCTTGTGGGTCCAGAGGCCCAGCAATGTTGATACCTACTCTCTGAAAGGGGGTGCAAATGACTGGAAGGGGAAGCAGGGGAGCCTTATGCTTCCCTCCCGGCTTCCCACTAACCTGGCAGGTGGGACAAGACCTGCAGAGCACATATTATACCACCTTCATCTGGGGCCAATTAAAGTGGGTGACAAGCCTGCCAAAGGTCTTGTCTTGCTGCAGATGTCCTGCTAGGAGAACATCTTGAGCCAGCTCCAGTCTAAAGGTCCCACAGCATTGGGGGACCACCAACACATGGGTTGCGTTAGGCTCTCTCCGTAAACCAGGGGGATCACTAGTGGTATCTTGGGCCTTGGCCTGCCACCGTAAGCCCTCCAGAGTAGGGAACTCATTCTGCACTCTGCAGAACTCCTGCTTGGTAGGACCTCCTTCCTTCTGTCAACTGGTCAGCTCAGGTAGGTTCCCCAGGGTGGCAATGCCCTCCCCTGTAGGTTCTGGGGCCTCACCCTCTGGTTCCATGATCTTCTAGACTGTGGGAGTTTCAGGAGTGAGTTTTCAGCACCCTTGCTCTCATTGACAGGTACCTCTGCCATTTTTCCAGGCTCAAGTTCCCCCTGACTCACATCTCAGGTGGTCATGGGTCATGCAGTGATGCACATCCACTCATCATCCCCAGATGAGAGTGGCGATCCACCTCTTTCCAGATGGTGTGCTCCAGGTCATAATTGTAACAAAAAACAAAGGCAGCCCTACTCAAGAAGTACCACAACATTTAAACAATATCATAAAGAACAATTATCCTTATTGGAATAAAATATGTGTCCTTTTAAAAAAATCTTTTAATTTAATTTTTTCATCATATTCAACAAACATAATATTATGTCATCAATTTTTCCTACATTTTGTTACAAATCACAAGTTTGTACAATTGTAGAATTGCAATCACCTATAGATATGGCTAATTACATTTTTTTTTAACCTCAACCCACTGGGGCTCATCAAGAAGTGATAGAAGATAGGCAGAAAGCAGGCTCCAAATATCTTTTAGACTTCAAAGTTCTTCAGCATACAGCTCCAGCTGATCACTATAGTATGGCGTATAACACTGGTCATTGCTTCATTTTGGGGACTGACTTTTTCCCCAATGTATGGCCATCGTCCTTTTTGCTATTAGTAGGGACACTGCAACCGGTTTGCGATTGATCGGTTGCAAAGGTTTGACGAGACCAAGGAGACACATATGGGGAGTGCATTACACTGGCTCCATCACTACTTCTGAGATGGTTTTTGTTACTTGCTCCCAGTACTGTAGGACCCGACCGCATACCCAGGCTAGATGAATAAAGTCCTCTCCCAGAGCCCCATGCCACACACATTTTGCATCTGGTCAGAGCTCATATCTAAACAATCTCATAGGAGTATGGTACATTTGTTGCAAATATTTGAAGTTACTAATATATAAATTGCAGTTAAATGAGAGCATACCGGTCAGTGCACAACAGAAACTCTAAACTGCCAGACTCAATGGAGGATCAAGGATGACATTTCATTTGTTCCTATCCTATCTTTCTGAGAAGCTTTATATAATTTAGTGATGAGATTCCTATGGGTAGTGCTAGTAATCAGGGTCCCAGAGTAAAAGTTTTAGTTGGGAACTGAGGATATAATTCTCTCAGGGCAGTCCCGAGATGGTAATATGTGAAGGTCAGGAGTGGGGTCTTGCGTTGTGTTTGTATCATATTCGCCAAAACTATGTAGTTCCCCGTACAACGACATCCCCTATTGTCTTCAACCAACCCTCCTCAAGCATAGTTATGGCTCCGGTTTTGTGCGTGACTGAAGTGGCCGGTAATATAGCAGCAATGACACTGGTGCGTATAACAGTGTTTTATCTGCTAGCCCGCCAAGTGCCTTCCAGGTTCTCATGGTGCAATTTACGTTGTTGATTTCCACCTGAGTGTAAGGCAGTATAGCTTTAAGGGGGTAAGTGGTAGTGTGAGTGCATCCTACCTAATTCTAGGCTGCTTCACTGCCCAGGGTACGATTATCAGATGTGTTCTAAATGTCTTGAAGAGGGCCTGTGTCAGACTGATTGGTATATTGGTAAACAGATAAAGATATTTGGGAGTACTATTATTTTCATGACTGCAACTCTGTCTGCTAATGGCAGGGGTAGTCAAGACCATTGCTTCACCTGGTCTTCAAGTTTTGAAACCGCCCTACCATAGTTATATCCAATAACCTTGTCTGGGTCTCTATGTACCCAAACCCTTAGATATTTGACAGTACCTGTGCTCCAAGTCCACTCCAGAGGGGAGTCTAGTATATGTGGCATAGTGTCTAAGGTCTGGGGGAGAATAGTCAACTTCAACCAGATTATGTTTAAACCTGAAAAGCCTTTATATCGTATATATTCATCTATTCACAAATGATTGTGCCGGATGAGTAGTCCAGTCACAGACATAGAGCATCATGTCATCTGCGTACAACGATATGGCCAACAGCCGCTGGCAGAAGTGCAGCACAGAGGCTGCATGCTGTTGGCGGACCACACACTCCAGCGATTCCAGACCCAGCTTATATAGGATCGGTTACAATGGGCACCCCTTCCACGTGCTTCGGTGAACTTGCAATGTATCAGATGTGCCAATGGGTGGGTGTACAGCAAGCGTATCCATCGCAGGAACGGCTGGGGGATTCCTATGCCATGCATGTTTGCAAACATGTAGGTCCACTTGATGAAATCGAAGGCTTTAGTCGCATCCTAAAGGACCAACGCCACCTGCATGGAGCTATCTAGTTGGTGTAATAATGCAAAAAGACTGCACACATTTTGCACGGTAGAGCGGGTGGGTAGGACTAAATTGGTGAGCAGCAGTTAGAGTCTGGAGTCTGATGGTAAAGACCTCAGCCAGAATTCTGGCATCGATATTTATAAGGATAATGGTCTATAAGATTCAGATCGCACAGGTTGCATATCAGGCTTCATCAATACTATAATATGGGCCTTCTTGAGAGCGGGCATACATATCTGTTTAACACATATGCCTCCTCAAGCAAGGCATGAAGATGCAGAGCCAAAATTTCAGCGAACCCTTTAATAAAAATTTGCTCGGAAGGCCAACTGTACCTGGGACTTGCCATTAAGGAGCATGTGGATTGCCAAGGGTATGTCATCCAAGTACTCTGCTATGTCTGTCTTGGACACTGAGTCTCAGGCTTTATACAGTTGTGTGGAGAAATCCTGCAAATACAGATAGAATGGAATGGGTATCATAGCAGGTAGCACAAGATGAATCAGTAATGCTCACTTTATGTGCCTTTGACCATGGCTACTTTAGTTTGGTGGCCAAACTACGACCCGGTCACCTGCCTCCCCATATGTCTTCGCAGTGCTTCAGCATGAGCAGTGGGGTACTTCTTGTGCTGCTGTATCAGTATACATAGTTATCAGATCCCTAATGACAGACACTGTGCTGGAGCTGGGGTTGGACTCATAGTCACATTCCAGGTTCTGCAGGTTTGTTCTATCTTCTGCAGCTGTGAGCATATTTCCCACAACACACCTGCTCACACACATGTACACACACCTCGAATGGTAAATTAAAATGCCTCCCATAAAGTATCCATCCCTGATACAGTGCCCTTATTCTTTTCGAAATACTGAAGGATAGCTGTATGCAGTCCGTCCCAGAGTACTGGATCTAATATGGCTTTGGTGTGTAACCTTTTTCAATCAGGGAGGGGGGAGCTAGAAGGAGCTGTGATCCATTCAGCTTCCTGTCAGTAATATCAAATCAAAAGGGAATGGATCACTTGTACCTGTAACCAGGGTCCTCTATGTACTATCCGTCAGTACCTTTTAAGGTACTAGGAGAACCCTCATTCATGTAGGCAGGTCATTTGGCGGTTTATTTTGATTCTCCGCCTTTGTTGAACAACGTGACAGCATCATCATAGGGTCTCTTTTTATGCTTCCTCCACCTGGAGGGAGCCACTGGTTTTTACAGTAGTGATCAGAGATAGTTGGTGAGTGAGAAAGTGCTCGAGAGGTGGGGTGTTAAAACATTGTCACAACAGCGCCAGCACAAGTTGTGCAACACCTGAAGAAGAGCAGGCTTGGTGCTGTCAGCAAATCCATTAAAGCCAGAATCGGGACTTCACAAGGTACTATCGACCTTTTTCTCCAGAGTATTTACTCTGATGTCACCCTGAATTGGGCAAACAGCAAATGCACACTTTTTTAGGTCCTGGAGAAAGCCCTACGACCCACCATGGGCAAGTAAAGGGCTGAAACATGTGGACCATAGATCTGAACATTCACAGCGCAGCGGACTCATAACCAGTCCTCTCTGCATGAAACCTCCTTTTAATAATCTCCCCATGCACCAGATAGAATAAAAATGTTACTTCTTAGGTAGTATGAGGACGATGTTTTAACACCCCACCTCACTCGAGCACTTTCTCACTCACCAACTACCTCTGATCACTACTGTAAAAAACAGTGGTTCCCTAGATGGGCTATTGTGCTTTGCAGGCACAGGTGGTAAAGAGAGATTGCTTGGCACAGAACCGTAATGTCAGCTAGGTACAGCTAAGTTCATGAGGGCCTCAAACCGCTAGCTATCTATGGCACCACAGCCTCTAGGCCCTGGAATACTCCATCTCTGCCAGTGTATTGTTGTTATAATTGTACTGTTTTCCTTACCAGTTTTGCTGGTTCCTTTTCACGTGGGACACTATTCACCTTACATATTGGTATTGTAAAATACAGCTAACTATTCCTTTTGTTACAACCAGTGTTTGACTATTTTGTGTTGCTTCTTCTATTTGCATCCTTCAAACAGTTATACTTCCTTGGATCCAATCGAGTAACAGCATTTGTGTGAGAATGAGTTCAGCACATGCAGCTTGCAAAGTTGTATCACAAAGTTTGTTGCACACATCTTACATTTTATTAACCTCCTTTCCCATGGGCATTGAACACAGTTTAACCTTCTAAAGTTACATTTTAATCCCATAAATAATAAAATATGCTAAAGAAGAGAAACATCAGCTTGCAAATAAGAAATATTGTTTTTAATTGAGCAACTATTCTATTCAAGCATTATGTAAAATATGTGGTAAATAGGAAGTTTAGTTATCACAATCTGATGTTTTTTTAACAAAATGTAATTCATTTCTTAAACTTCAACATTCTACAGTTTAGGGGGCCGATTCACAGAACTAACTTAAGACAAAATCCTAAACTTACTACTTTTGGTATTAACAGAAGTTAGAATTTTGTCTTAAGTTTGTCTTAAGACAAACTTAAGACAGACTTATGACAAAATTCTAAATTAAGTCGTCTAAATTGTTAACTCTAGTGTTCTACTGCAGACTCGGGCCAAGGTGAATCCTCTTAAAATGAAAAATGTCAATTAGTTAGTGTCAGCATCTTTAATACCTTTCAAGCAATACTGTTTGGACTTTCTAAGTGTCTCTTTATAATTGGAAATTTCGATCTGTGTCAGTTATCTTTATCCAGCAATGCTCATTGTGGTGATGTCATGGAGGTTTAAATGGGTCGAATTTCACATCGCACAACTCAACAATTGTGACAGTCAGTACTTTTTCCTCGTAGTAAGACCACTCAGGGACTGAATACATTTGATAAGGCACTCTTGCTATTTTCTATCATCTCAGTTTTTGTTGATCTCATTCTGTGTCACTTTCATCACTTGACTATGTCTCCTCATGGATAGTTGATCGAATCTGATCAACTGATATGTTCTTTTTCAATCTCACTTGATTACAGTTCCGTGGCCATTCAACTCTAAGGGTGGCTCTTCTTCTTTCAGTGCTTGTTTCTTCACCTGTTTCTCCTTTGAGGAATTTGGATTTGTGTTTCAGTCTACAAATATTCACCCCTTTCTTTTTGTTGCTGCTGTTGTCATTTCAATATCACTGCTCTTTGTGGTATCACAACTGGTGCTGATGCATTCACTAATGCTCTTTGTTCAGGTTCAAAGTCCACAATTTCTTCATCTAGATTTCTCACTTTCTTGTTGTACGAGGCGTGCACCCCATTTGGAACTCTGGCATATTTAACAGCAGTGTTGTTCACCAAAATTACTTGGAAGAGACCTTTCCATCCTGGCCTTAAAGAACTCTTCTGAACAAGCTTCTTGATCACAATCCAACCACCAGGATTGAGGTCATGGATAGTTCTTGATGCGTATCTTTAGTGGCAGGTTTAACCTGGTAAATAACAGAACGTACCACATTAGCCAATCCTTTGCAGTAGTCAAGTATCTTATCACCTGTGATTTTCACAAGTGCATTTGCAGGTACAACAGGTAGCCTCAATGCATGTCCAATCAGTATCTAATGTGGCAATATACTAGCCTTCCTACCAGGGATACTTTGAATACTCATCAGCACCAAATGTAAAGCATCTAGAAATTTCATTGATGTTGAAGAACAGAATTTAGCTAGTTGAGACTTGTTAGTCCCATTCAGTTGTTTGACTATACCTGAAGCCTCAGGTGGCTAGTGATGCTTGTTCGTTCTGTAATGCTGTACAAATCATCTTCAGAATATCATTGTTATCTGATTCTAGAGAAACTGACATTCCGTCAATTCTCACATTAATGTTTTTGTTACAGCAAGATTGTCATTTCTTCTGGTTGAGTAAGCTCCCACCCATCTCGAGAAGACACATACTATGACCAGGACATATATCAGCCCATTGCAAGCAGGCATCTCGATAAAGTCTGTCACCATTCTGTTGAAAGGGTCACCTTATCTTCCTATGTGACTCAGCGTAATGTGTGTTCTTTTCCCTGCATTCATTTGTTGCCCTGACGCATTGAGGATATATTTCTTCTGCAAGTGTCCTAAACATTGGGTTGTATGACTTCTGTCTTTAGAGTCTTATCATGGAATCTTTCCCTAGGTGTGTATATCCGTGAAACTATTATGTCATAGGAAACAACAAACAATCAGGCAGCACTGGTCTCCCATCATCTGACATGCAGATGTCATTTGTGTTTTTCTGACAACCTTCTCTGATCCAACTTTGTTCTTCTGCTTCTGAAACATATTCCTGTACATTTTTCAATTCATCCCAAGTATCTGTCACTGTCATCAACATAGAAAATAAAGTGTCCTTCACAAAATCACATGAGAAAGTTCCATTAAAGCAGGGGACAATACTGTGTAACTCAATCAGCATACCTTTTTCCCATGGCAATGTAGCAGTTACAGTTTTGATGGGCTGCATATTTAACAATTGCAATTTCTGTAGGAAACTGGAGATCTTCCAACTAAGTGCTACACATGCATTCCATTTCCTAATTGACTTTCTGTAAGTATAGTCACTTACGTTTAAGCAGGTAAATTGCATCCTCTGGTAAGAGCAAGTATTTCTAAAACTTGTGCGGAGGTAACCCCTTGAACGCATGAAGCTTATATGACATAATTTATGGTACACACAGCATAAGCTGCTCTCAGGGTACCTTCATTGCTTCTCAGACATGAGCTGTCCACAAAAATTCCATAGTCTATTTATTTTATTTATTTATATATAAAGTTTTATATGGCGCAAACAAGAACCCGAAGGATATCAGAGCGCTTTACAAAACGATGGAAGAAAGGATATAAATGCAATATCGACATCAAATAGGAATACAAAACACGAATAATCGCATAATCACAAGACAAGTGAATCAAGGAGAGTAATACAATAAACCGGTATACAGCGGGCTACGAAGGGGGGCACACTATGCAGTAAAGAAGAGCTGCATCAAATGATGATACAATGGTTGTAGAATAAATGACTTCGAGCAGGTGAACCTATCCCAATTAAGGTAAGAGAATTTGTTCATTAAGAATCTTTTGGCTTCCAGTTTGATAGCAGTCGTTGTGGAGATTCTGCATACTTCCGGTGGAAGAGAGTTCCATATCTTTGGGGCAGTGCCGGAGAAGGCATAGTGACAAGTTCTCTTTTTGCTAAGGATGAGTAGTTTCAAGAGGTATGTGTTAGCGCTGCTTGAGGCTTTACCACCACAGGATAATTCAAGCTTTTGGCTAGGTACCTGGGAGTTTTTAAATACGGGGCTTTGTGCGTTAGAACGGCAATCTTTAACGGAATTCAAGCTTCATAGGCCAACTATTTGAGAGATTTTAGGACTGGGGATATGTGCTCATTTTGTTTGGTACCTGTAACCAGTCTAGCTGCAGCGTTCAGTGATGCCCTTAGAGGAGCCAGGGTGTATTTGGGAAGGCCACGGAGTGTAGTGCTGCCATTGCCTAGCTTTGGCATGGCACGCGCTTGGACCACCTGCATGAGATCCTTTTGTGGATGGAATGGTTTGATATTTCTAAGTGTCCTCATCAATTAATTAACTCCCTTACACACATTGCTGATATGATTTTTCATATTCAAGTTCTTGTCCAGGGTGATTCCGAGAGATTTAGCTGAGTCTGTGATGAGAGGGGTGTAGTTGAAAGCAGTGCGGTGATTCAGCCAAAGGTCTAGCTTGGGGATGTGGTTCGGAGGAGAGATGAGAAGAATTTAGTTTTGGAAATGTTGAGCAGGAGATGGTTGTCAGTTAACCAATTTTGAGTAGACGTTAGGGTAGTGTTGAGTGAGATGATGTTATCCGGGGGTGAGATTTTCAAATAAAGTTGCATGTTGTCCGCATACATTTGGAAGAGAATGTTCATGGAATTTTGTGAATTAGCTAATGGTTCCAAGAAAAGGAGATAGGGCCGACCCTTGGGGGACAACCATGAGTTCATGAGAGGGCTGGGAGAGGGAGTGGTTTGCCTTGACTCCTTGTGGTATGTGGTGGAGGAAGGACGAGAACCATTGTAGCACCCAACCCAAGAACCCATCCGTTTCTTCAGAATGGATAGGAGGTTGTCGTGATAAAGCATGTCGAATGCGGAGGAAAGGTCAAGGAGGATTAGGAGGCAGGAATCATTTTGGTCAAGCATTTTTAAAATGTCATCCATAACGTGCGTGAGAGCCGATTCAGTACCATGCCCCTTCCGAAAGCCGGATTGATGATGGTCTAAGAGTTGGAAATTCTCTATGTGAGCACAAAGCTGGGATTGTACGCATTTTTGTAGTAGTTTGGCTAGGATGAGGATGTTGGAGATAGGGCAGAAATTATTTAGGTAAGCTTTATTTGAGTTCGTTTTTTAAAGTATAGGTGACACCTGCACTGCTTTTAGGCAGTCTGGTATCATGCCTTGTGAAAGACAAGCGTTTACAATCCTTGTCCAGGTGGGGATGAGTACATTCTTGATTTCTTTGAAGATCGTTCATTGAAGTGGTTAGATGGGTTGATATTACAAAGAATCCTGTTGATGTCTTTTTCACTGAATGGGGTAAAGGTGCCTGATGACGCATTGTTCTTAGTGTTGCATTTTTCGAAGAGGTCAGGGGGTAGTGCGGACCCTGAGGATGGCAGTAAAGCCTTCTTGGAGGCGAGTTCAATGGTGATGAGTCTTGATTTCTCAGTGAAGAAAGCAGCAAGTTAGTCGCATGAGGGTGGGCTCCCTCCAGAGTCAAAGTGGTTTGGACCTACCACTGATTGCTGTTTGACCAATTTGAAAAGTTTTTTGGGGTGGTTAACAGTTTGATCAAGTTGGTGTCTGAAGTAGTCTGCCTTAGCACTCTTGATTTGTTTGTTGTAGAAGCTCCTAACATCTCTAAGGAGTTTTAGTTGATCTAAGGAGGGTTTGGATCTCCAAGAACGTTCAACTACACTAAGGTAGCGGATTTCCGTGTTTAAATTGTTGTTGTACCATGGTTTGGATATTTTTGTTGAGGCTTTTTTTGTTGGAGTGGTGCAATGTCATCCATGATGTTGGAGATGGCTGAGTTGTAGGAGTCGGTGAGTAACTGAAACTCAACCAAGTCAGCTTGAGAGGAGAGGGCAGATTTACAGTGGGCTGCTAGTTCATCTGAGTTTATTGATCAGAGGTCCCTTTTCCAGATCTTTCATTTCGCTGGCTGAACCTTCCTCGTTGACACCTCCCTGTTAATATATTAGAGGATGCAGTGGTGGTTGGACCAATCGCAAGGGGTAATGGTATTCTCTGTGATGGTCTGCCTTTTCAATATAATGAGGGCTAGAGTTTCTCCTTTATTATGAGTTGGTTGGTCCCAGTACTGAATCAGTTCTTGATCATTCAAAATGATTTAAGACAAGTTACCGCATGGTCATTGGGGTTATTGGGGAAGATTTGGGACATGGTTGAGTCGAAATTGCCAGAGATGACATCCATTAGTTGCTCGATAAAGGGGAGATTGTCTCCCAGGGGTGATAAAAAGTGAAGTGCGACATTTGCAAACCGGCAGGTTATTACTTGAGAAGCTGAGACAAAGGTATTCACAGGATGAAGGTGAAGAGGACTCCTGTGGAAAATGACTAAATTAGGTATACATAAGCGGCGTTCATTTATGTTCACCACAGCCACTGTCGAAAGTAAAGTGAAAATCGTGAAACAATGGCCACGCCATCTTGTCCCTTTTTAGGCCCCTTCATGCACGTAAGTGGCAGCTATTTTGTGTGCCATAGCCTCTCTGCCCACTTTCAATAGCCTGCGCATCTCTCCCCCTCACTCCCCGGCCTCGCAAGCATCCCCCCCGCGCCCCGACAGCCCGCGGTCTCTCCTGCTTGGGCCATAAACGCACCTCCAGGGCGACCCTGTCTCCGAGCCACATCCCGTGCTGAACCCTCTCACTCTTTCATCTCATTCATAGAACAGGCCCTTTGATAACTTCTTCCTCCCTGCCCGATTGTCCGGCCTGATCCCAGGCCATCACCTAGCCCAACAGATGCAGTTTATTGCCCCCTACAGTAGGACCTCGCCTCACATCAAAGGAGCGGGGATTAATCAATGCCTTCACACCCCTAGATCCGACCGATCGCCCGCATTCCTGTTCCCAGCGGAATGTCCAGCTGCGCGATAGCCATCATGCTGAGATTTGGGTGGGGACCCCTACTGTAGATATGTGTGAGAACGAGCCTGAACCGGGGATTCCAAAGATGCCTTTTTCGTACTTCAAAGCAATACCACGGATGTCATAAATGTAATAAAGCCATAAACTTGTGTATAAGAGGCCAGGCCCTGTTGTCTGATTTGACGTGTTCTGCTCCGTCGGAATAAACTCCTGTTTCCTGCCTTCCAGTCTCCAGCGCCTGCCTCTTTGTTTGGTAATATTGAATGGTATGAGAGGCGGCTAACGCCGGGCAAATACTGAAGGGTTCTTGGTCGAATTCGGCTCTGCCTTTTTTACACTCCAAGTGAGAAATCAAGAGTGTGTTCCTATGAATACAGGCTAGGCCACCACCTACCTTCCAAGCTTTGTCTACCCTAATTATGTCATGAGTAGGAGGTACTAGGAGGTCTAAGATAGGAGTGGAGGCGGGATTTAGCCAAGTTTCGGTGAGGATGATAATGTCTAAATCATTGTGTTGGATGAGGTCGAAGATATCAGAGGCGGGTTTACTGGCTGATCTGCCATTGAGTAGTGCACATTTAAGTCGTAACAGATTAATGGGGAATGAGTCTGGATGACGTTCTCTCTCATGAGGTTGTCTTTATTGATGACTCTAAGATTGTGAGGAGGTTCTCTGTTCAGGTTAGAATGGATGGTTTGTATTTGTCTCGGCGGGATCATGTTGGAGTTGAACCTAGTATAGTAAGAGTTGTGAAGCTCATTGAGATCATTGGACACCAGGTAGGTCTCAAATCTTCTGGGGTGGGGGGGCATGTTAGGTAGGGAATGGTTTTCACGATGGAGCGAGCTACTAACTGGCCCAAGCGTTCTCTAACACTAGGGGGGGCTCTGGGCAGTTTCGCAGAGGTGAGGAAAGAGCTCATCACGGGGAAAAGTTCATTTGAGAGGGCTTTCAGGTCGTGTAGTTCTGTAGAGAGAAGGGGCAGCTGGAGAGATATATCATCCAGGTGTGCAAACAAGTCAGAAAGGGGTAAAGGGTGTGTTGGGAAAGAAAGTTGAGTAGGGGGGCCTTGGTGTAGGCCCGTGGGGTCCAAGGTGATGGTGAGTAGTTCCTGGGAGAGAGTTGATCATTTGGGACTAGCGAAGTTCCATGGCCTTTGGATATCAAAGTTGGAGCATTAGTGAAGGTGATATGACAATTGAGCTGAGGGTCAGTTACGGTCCAAACAGGAATGGGTGGATTTGACCGATCATGGGCGGTGGAGGGCACTTTCCCAGACTCCAGCATAGTATGAGGCATGGGGAGAGGGGTGAGGGAAGAGGGATCAATCATTGAAGGCAATGATAGTAGGTCACACAGGGATCTCTCGATCGAGGAACGTATTGAATCGGACTGGCTAGCTGTGCGCAGAGTGAACCCAAATTGTCTCTCACCTTCTGAGTCGGGGGTCTATAGGGTTGCCATTTTGCTCAAGGAAGAAAAACAACTCTCCACACCCAAGCCTTTTTCCACTGTCTGGGAGCAGTCCACATCTCACCGTACAGGAGCTATTAACCAGTACTGTGATACAGAACACTGGCAGAAAAGCATATTTGACTTAGGATGGAAATGGCAGCTTTCTAAAAATTTAATTTTCAAAATAGTAATATAGAATCTGAATTTACCATTAATTTGGATTTTAAACTACTGTTATGATAAGTCTGAAAATCACTTTTCTAGCTGCTTCCCTAACTAAAATTAAGCATCATAAGTTATAAGCAACACAGTGTTTTCCTGTAGGGAAGCCAGGCTTGTTACAGTGAAAAACAACTTTGGAATGTTTTCACTGGCAGGATAGGGCAAATATTAAAAATATATGTCCTACTTTTTAAATACCACACGCGCTACCTTATAGTTATTAACAGACTATATTATAGGTGACTTAAAGGTATTATGAAGGGAGGTTTGGGCCTGGCAAAGGGTTAATTTTGCCAAGCAAAAATGGCAGTTTAAGGGAAAAGGGCAGTTCAGAGGATGGCCTTGAGACATGTTTTATAGTGTTACTTTAGTGGGTGGGACAATGAGTGCTGCAGCCCACTAGTAACACTTAATTTACAGGCCCTGGATATGTAATACCATTTACGTATAAGTAAATGAAATATGCTAATCAGGAACATGTCACTTTTACTATGTTTAAAGGGAGCACAAGCACTTTACCATTCGTTGGCAGGATTAAAGTGTTTTGAGTCCTATGGCCAAGAGAATGGGAAGGCAAAAAATCTGGGGTTACCCAGCAGAAAGGGAAAATTTCCAAAAAGAGGCAATTCTGTCAAACACTTAAACACAATAAATAGAGAGATTGAGAGGTTCTGGGACTTTGGAATATTCTCCCATTCAAATCCAACTAATCACAACAAAAATGCAAAAGCCTAAGAAATGTCTGTCAATATCCTATTTGACTACAATAAGAATATTAAAATATTAAGTACAAATGTTTCGGCTACCAAACAGTGGCATGCTTTATCATTGGCGTTCTTCTCACTTTGGTAGGGCAGTACCACTAGGGTGGGCTAAACCACTTTCAGGAGCTCTTGAATATTTAATTATTCTGAACATTCTTTGAGGTCCAGTTTAAGTTAAAACATGGTTACAGATTTATCTCAATAATTATTCAGTGGGAACCAGTACCATGATTAAAAACATTCAGATGCCAATCCGAAAGCCAATGGTTCCAGCATCACCAACATGCCAACATATTTCGGTCAATTTTTACATGCTCAAAGCGTCACACAGCCTTATTCCGGCCACCTAGACCTCCCTACCTACCCTAAACTATATGTAGGGGGGTAGTGAATATAAGGAGGCATAAGGATCTCCTACCTGGATGTTGATAAGCCTGTATGACACTGTAAACCAATTGTTCATCATTAGGCAATGAAATTGGTTTTTTTTGGGTGGACATTACACCTCACTTGTGTTTATGTAAAAAAAAATGACACAAGACCCACTTCCAGTGTAACAGCACACACGTACAAAATATTGTTTTTCTTATAATTGATTTAAATACTTTTTAAATAAACGTAGGTTAAATATTTGCTTTTGGAAGTTATTTTGTTTTCATGTTTTGAAATACATTTTTGCCTTTTCCTTGTTAATTCTGTAAAATTTGGAGAGGTGATTTTTGCTTTTATACTGTTATTGTTTTAATGTTGAAGTAGTAACTTGGCAGGGATATGCTGTGCTATTTTGTAACACAGCAATGTCTTTTAATTTGGAATATTGACCTAATACAGTCTAGGATTCTGCTTTCAGTTTGTTCTGTTTTTATAACTTACAATATGCATGTATTTTTACTTAAAATTAAGTTAACAGCGTTTATGATGGCTTTCATTCGAACTAGAATGTACATTTAATTTCACTACTTTGACCGCTTGCCGGAATCCATACATTGTACACTGAAGAAGTGTGACCTACTTTAAAATGCTTGTCTGACTGTGTGCAGACAAATCCTGGTCAGTCACTTCTTTCTCAGTTTCTCCTACTTAAGTTGCATTGGGAGTAGGCACGCAGGGTGACGCTTTAGTTATTTCTTGTCTGCTTTCTTCTTTGAATTCACCCAATGCAGTTAGGCTCCATGAATCACTATGAAGTGCTGGGCTTTCATGTATTAGATGGCAGTCAGAAAAGGTACAGAGTTGGACAGTTTTTCCTTTTTAAATGCTGTGGTTTAGTGTGAAGTTACCCGCACCGGGTCTTTGCAGTGCAAATGCAATTGCTGATTGAACTGTAGTGGTGACAAGCTGTCCATTGAATGAACTGTAATGTGTCACATTGGTGGTTTATACATTTTGTTAACTACCACTGTGATCCATTAGCAGTGGGATATCGCTTTTAGAAAACCCTGTTCACACTAGTGACAGGCCATTAGAACTATATATAACAGATAGAATTACAGATGAATAGCCATCAGTTATGGGGATGTTATCACCCGGGTTTTGATTGACTTTATAGACAGAAAGAAAAAAACATACATTGGGCATGTCAGTGGCATATTGGCAGCTGACTGGCGATGTGGAAGCTTGAGTTGCTAATTTTTAGATGTGCTAATATTTCATCTGTGAACATATATATATATTTAGAAGATCTATATATGAATGTTTGTGCTTTTGAGATTGTCAGACATACCTGGTGGGATCTTCTCTTAAGGAAGGGAGTTGTATATTAAATAAAATCCAACCCTCCCTGGACACATCTGCAAACTGATTGGACAATTTCCTGAAATCATATTCAGCAATATGAAAACTTGTGTGGAGGAGTTCCATGACCATGTATTGAAAATAGGGTTGAGGCTGATTACCTCTTCAGGGTCATTGAGCTCTGAGCTGACTTGCAATATATTTTTAATATGTGGCACAGGGCATTTTATTCCTCATAATTCATTGTAACACTATCACACTTCCATCAATTTGTTTAAATCAGTGGTGCTCTTTTATAACTTTTGCAATAAGATATTGTTTGGACAGTTTCCTTAAATCTTATTCAGCAATAAGAAAACGTATGTGTTTAAAAAAAGACAATACATTGACTTCACAGTCATTCACTGAGACACTACAACTTGATTATAGACAGCAGTAACAGCTTTCATTATTTCAATTTATTATTTTAAGAACTTTAAGACCATAAGACAATGGTGACTACAGTATGTATTTTATTGTGTTTATTGTTTGTACATACATTCTGGATATGTTTGTACCCTGACATTTCTTATGTGTGGGGCACTGTAATTCAATTTTTCAAGAAGTTACGCTGTAGTACTTGGTGTAACAGTGACCTACCATGCAGTCTATTCCTGTTTCTCCCACATTTCTAGCCAGCTCAGGTGACATGCTGATGTCATGGGAAGATTGGCAAAAAGTATTTGAGACATGCCTAGAGACAACAAGTGGTGATGTGTTTATTTGGGCTGGCTTCTACATGTGTAGTTTTTAAGCAAGTCATGCAAAAGTTTTTGGGTACGTTGAAACAAGTAAGGTTTTTCCACTTGCTGTTGTGGTTTGGGGTACAAACAACCAAGAATATGATGAATTTTTAAGAACGGTTCTTAGTATATTAGAAGCAGCTGGATTGACAGTGGAAATAGATAGGTTCAAGTTTGCTGTTAATTAAATGGAGTATTTAGGGCATACGTTGTGAGGTTAGTAAACCCAAACTAAAGTTGAAGGAGGTCATTTAGAAAGCTCCTTGCCTTCAAGCGAAGGGTCAAATTGGATCTTTCCTAGGATTTATGCTAAATGTTTGGATTATCTCCCAGACAGAGTGCAACCTATGAGAGACTTAATGCAGAAAGGGCAAAGGTATGAATGTAACAAAACATTTCAGAATTTCTTGAAGTATATAATTAATGCTGTGGATTTAAAATCATTTGACACAAAAGACCACACAGTCACTGGGATAGTGAGGTTACGTAGTTTTCGGCTCCGCTTCGTATTCAACCGCCATTTTGTGCTTAGCCGCCATTTTGTGTTGCCTCACTCAGGCAGCACGGCTAACGCGGTAAATATGGTGTTTTTGCCTTTTCAGCTGCTACGTGTCTTTCTGTTAAAGAACAAACCTAGTCCATGTTTACGAAACCGATGTCAGGGTCTGGCCGAGTTCGTAAAGCCATGTCTAGACTGATTAATCCATGTCTTACTCCACTGTTTGGGTCCCACCATTCTTTTCATTCTTTATCTTGTTTAACTGGCCTTCACCATTCTCTTAGTGTGTTCTCTTGTTACATAGCCCTTCCTTTGAAGCATTCTACACATGTTCTACCACCTGCAAATTGAATTACGGGCACTTGTTTTGATTAACCTGAGGGGAGGAGAGCACACGGGGTCTGAAAGGAGGGTGTATTTTGGACATCCGATAGCTTGTTTTCCAACTTTTCCTATTTGTCAATTTTGTGTGTATTGGGAGTTGTCATTGTAAACTTGTTCTGTATAAAAGACTGTACGCCACGGAATGAAGTGGCAGTCTCTTGAGAACCTACCTGTGTGGTACTTCTTAGATAACTGTGCTTAGCTGCAGCTAATAAACTTGCTTTTCTACGCCTAACAGAGTGTCGCGTGTCTCTGTCTGTCAAGGCAGGTGAACTCGGAGATATTAGGCATGCCCTGCGCCGCTTGGCCCATCATGTCCGGGTTTTCCAATAGATGTCAGCATGCATGGACTATGGCACTTGCTAATGATGTCAAAAGAGGGGAAAGGCACAGTAATGGATGTGAAGATGTTGCTTGCAGGTGCTCAGGTTAAGTACTCCAAGACTTAGAAGAAAACTTTAGCTTGTTGGTGGTTGTTCAACATTTTAGAAAATATGTGTGGGGCACTGAATTTGAATTATGGACTGATCGCAAGCCCTTAGTTGATTTATTCACCACCCTCGAAAAAGGAACCTTCCAAGACAACTGGAAATGCGCAGAAGTCAGGCCCCTGCTCAAGAAGCCGACAGCTGATCCCACCGACCTCATGAACTACTGGCCCATCTCGCTCCTCCCCTTCGCAGCCAAAGTTGCAGAGAAAACAGTCAACAGGGAACTGACACGGTTCATCAAAAACAATGGCTTACTCGACCCATACCAATCTGGATTCCAAAGCAACTACAGCACAGAGACCACCCTACTCGCTGCCACTGCTGACATCCACACCCTCCTGGAACATGGCCACACCGCAGCCCTTATCTTATTTGATCTATCAGCAGCCTTCAACAGCATCTCCCACCGCACACTAATCGCCAGACTACACCACGCCGGCATACAAGGAACAGCCCTGGACTGGATCCAATCATTCCTCACCGGAAGTAGCCAAAGAATCAGACTGCCGCCCTTCCTCTTCGATCCCACTGAAATCACCTGCAATGATTAAATATTACATATATATTCATGTATGCTTGATAACGATATTTGAAGTAACAATGCAATTTGAAAACGAATGTACTATTTATTTATTCACTTGTATTTACTTTTGCTTAATTGGCACATATTGTTTACAGAAGTGGAATTTAGTGCCTAAAAGGGAAAACACAATATGATATTTGAGACAGTATCATTGTCTAGTATCAAGCAATCAAATACATAATCACATGAAATCATGACCTTGAAACAGAACTTTTCATGGTTAAGGTACATATTTTGCTGCAACACAGGCAACACTTTGGCCTTTTAAGAGTGCCCAAGACTGGTGTCTTTACCCAGTGGGCATTACAAAGTGTTGATCTTTACAATGTATTGTAATGCCATGCAGGTCTTTACAATGCATGCCTTTACTAGGCCTGGGCGTAGTATGCGTAGTCGCGCTACGTGAAGCTAAGCGAAGACGTTCTCGCACTACGCGAGCTTCGCAAGCTTGCGTAGTTGCTTGCCGGACCCGATCGAGAGGCATTTTTCTTGTTCGAGAGCGCGTTGTGCGTGTTCGGGGAGCTGTCTGCGTGCTCGGGGGATTGTAGCTCGCGAACTTACCCATGTGGTGGGCTATGGGCGCGGCCATCTTGTTTTTTCAATTGTCCCGCCCGCTCGCGTTGCCTTATTTCCTTTCCCGGGTCGCGTATAAGTGTTCGCGTTGTGCATGTTATTTTCGGGAACGCTTTTTACTTGTCTACGACGACAAGTGCCTGTTAGCGAGAAATATCGCGCAAACTTACCCATGTGGTTGCGACGGGTGCGGCCATCTTGTTTTTCACTCTATGCTATGGTTCTGTGCCTAGTTTTCTATCCTGCTTTAATCTTTGAAATCATTACTTATTTTCACTGTTTTTATCACTTTTTTTATTTATCTTCTCTGTCTCTCTGACCCTAGGTTTATTTTTTGTGATTTATTTCTACTTTCACTGTGTTTTTGTTACTTTTCTACTGTTTTATTTTATTTCTTTATTCAAACTCCTACTTCTTCCCCCAAACTTTATTTTTTCCTTCTTTTCTTTTCTGCCTCCACCCCAGAACCATGGCCAAGGGCAGCAGTACCGGCTCCAAGGGCAAGGTGCCTGCACCCAAGAGCCGGCTGCCTTGCGGCAGAATGCGCCCTGCAGGGGTGCAGGCCTGACAACTTTTTGGAGAGGCGGAGGTGGCCACCCTGGTTTTCTTCATCCAGCACCACCTCCCCTTGACCTTGGCAGCAAACGGCAGGCCAGGCTCTAGGTACCTTACCCAGGAGCGTCACCGCCGGTGGGCGAAGGTGCGCCGGGCAGTGTTACACTGCTCTGGGATCTGGCGCACCCACCAGTAGCTGGCCCACCGGTAGTCAGACATCCTGGCCTGGGAGCAGGACCTGTTGCACCTGCTAGGTGTCGAGGTCGTTGGGCTTGGTGAGTAGCTAGTAATATAGAGTAGTATAAGTATTGTGTATAATTCTTGGACGAATAACACGATTACTGGTGCGCTGCCGCTTAGTTACATTGTAGAACAATTCCGTTTCAAAATCTTCTGTGATTGTATGAAACAGGTGCTGCTCGGCACTTCTCTTACTTGTTTGTAACTTTGCGCTAGCTTGGACTGATTATTGATGTTAGAGTTTACTTTAGAGAGCAGAAGTTAGTTAATGCTATTGCTAGAGTCTAGTCCTACCATTGTCCTTCAGTGAAATAGTGGTGGATGGATATTAGGTTTACTTAGTATTAGTTCATATTTTTTTTACGGTCTGCGTGACACCTCCTCTGTCACTGAATGCTTCTTACCCCAGTCCTCCATAGAACCTTTTTGTAGTTTGTTTAGTGAGTGGTAAGCTTAGCAATAGCATTGTCAGTCAGTAGCAGAACAACATATGACGCAACCAACCAACAATTTGGTGTATGCACAAATTTATGCATGTGTCCTCCATCTCATCTATGCATTTTTGCTGGTAAAAATAAAATGGAAATGCAGACTTACTGAACAATTGGCCCATCTGGAATAGGTGGCATAGGTCAGGTGGTACTCGCTTCGTTAGTATTCTGCACCAGAATGATTATGGAATATTTGATTAGTGTTCATATAAGTAGACGGTCCGTGAATCCTGCAAGCCAGTAGTCGTTTAGATAGGTCAATTTTATTGCAATTGTTGTTTCCTAAAATGTTTGTGCATTTTTTTTAATGATTTATTTGTTTCACAGCACTCAATGTTTCTCTCTTTCTTTATTATTTCTTACATGATCAGCACCCACGGGCAAGAAGACGGGGTCCGAGTCGGCGGGACAACCACCAGAGGAGCGCTCCTCTACCGAGGGTCCTGCTACTGGCCCCAGTAAGTCCTACAGTGCTTACATTATTAACAATTATATTTCCCTAACTTTAACGCACCTTATTTTTTCCAAACTATTAATTATGCTTCCTCCTAATTCAATTTTTAACAAAAGCTTCTTTAATCTTCATTATCTGTTTTCCAAATTTTGGGTATCCCTGCCTTTCAGTTCCTTCAAACTGCCTCTGCTATGACTCTCTGTACTACTACTGTTAGACTGTCTGTAGCTAAGCTTGCCCTGTTGGCCAATCTTTAGTTAAGGTTTTCTTTTGAATGAAGCTGTGACAGAACAATAGCTATAGCCACTAGGTCCACTCCTGTCCTTTGCGTTGTCCTCTTTAATCTCTAGGCATTGACAATTCCCACCAAGAAAATGCGCAACCAGATGTTTGTCTAGTATTTTATTTTAGGGTTGTAGTACATACTGCTACTACTGTTGTGGGTATTCTGCACAGCCTCATACAGAACTATGCACAAGAAGATAGGATGTTGGTAATGGGAGGTTAGACCTTACTTACACCTCAGTCAGAGCACTCAGAACCCACAATTCACTGACCGACTAGCTATAGTCATTAGTCATTATGTCCCGAACCACCACATGAAGATACCCAATGAATTTATTACACAACCCAGAACATAACACCCTTTCACTCACTCATTCATGTAAGTCCACAACACCACAGACACACCAAATATACCACAGAGTGTATGTGCAAGTTCAAAAGCTTTATTTTTTTCAAATTATAACGAGCTTTGTAAGTTGTTCCATGAAATTATTACATCCAGCTCCAACATGCAAAATAAAGAAGATTAAAACTAAACATTTGTACAACTAGTGCATGATAGCGATCTGTGTGAATTCTGGGAGACCCCTCACCGTTGAATGTATACTGGTTACATGCATCTTTCGTAAGCTCTACAAATCTCTGGTTCGTAGAAGGGAATCTTCTACCTATTATGAGAAAAATGGGGCACGTTAGACAGTATAATACAAATATACAAGCTTTTTGCAGTCATGCCAAATAGTGTAACATTATGAATAAGCAATAAGGACTAACCGAACTCCATAAAAAAGTGGCTTGTTTTTCAACCTCTTCACTTGTATGCAACACTCATGTGGCCTCAAAGGCGTCTTACTGCGCAACAAGCTGCGGATTAACATGCACAAAAGAGTAGACATGAATCTAAAATGGTTACATGGCTCAGGCTAACTTTCCAAAGACTAACGTAGGAGTAGAGATGAGATGACCCTAGGGACCATATAATAATACTACTAATGTCTGTCTACTGACTCTACTGTAGTATGCAATTTGGATTAGTGATGATTTATGTTGTACTTTAACTGTTTTTTCAATCTTCCTTCCTATTGAAAACAAGGGAAATAGGGGAGGTTTACAGGCATCTAAAAAGGTGTACTTGTTTTTATAGGTGCACTACCAGTACCAACCACCAGTGCCGGCTGGGCCAGCGGCGATGCCAATGCTGCCATTGAGGAGGGGGCAGTAGATGCAGCACCTGCAGGAGCACCAGTGGGGAGGAAACAGCAGCGGTGGGTGGGTGAAATGAAATTGAATTTTGTAGAGCGCATTGCTACCCGGAGGCCTTGTAGCGCTGTGGAAGAGTTGGGTCAAGGGGTCTGCTGACTTCTTTTAATGGTAGAGAAATGTTTTAAGCTCTTTCTGGAATTTTTGTAAGTCGGGCTGGCTACGCAGTGTGAGAGGCAGGGAGTTCCATATAGAGGCAGCGTTCCACGAGAAGGAGCGACCGCCCCACCTAGCACGTTTGATTTTGTTCTGTGAGGCTAGAGCGGCCGTGCTGGAGCGCAGCGATCTCTGAGGGCGGTAGGGGGTGGCTAGGGTGCAAATCATTGCAGGTGCTGTGTTCCACATAGCCTTGTGCATTATGCACATCGGCTTGAATTTTACCCTGGCCTGGATGGGCAGCCAGTGTAGTTTCTTCAAGGCGGCAGCTCCTGAATCTCGTCGGGAAAGTCCAAGAAGAAGGTGTGCAGCCGCATTCTGGGTTACTTGAAGCTTCTTGGTTGTGCTGATTGGTGCACCTAGATAAAGGGCGTTCCCATAATCGAGGCGGGATAGGATGATGGCCTGGACCATTATCCTACGGGCTTGGAAGGGGAGGAGAGGCAGTATTTTCCTCAACATTCTCATCAGCCCAAAACAGGTGGCAGAAAGTATTATGGCTTGCTGATTAAAGCTTAAAGTGTCGTCTAGCCATACACCTAGGCTTTTGCTTTGGTCTTTTGGCTCAGGGGGAGTACCCATGCAGGTCGGCCAGTCTATAGTGGGTCTAGGTACAGCTGTGTTTCCTAGAAACATGAGCTCTGTTTTGTCCCCGTTCAATTTTAGGTGGGACAGGGCCATCCATTCTGTTACTGCTTTGAGACAGCTGCTCAGGTTGTGGGAGGTGCTGCCAGGCTGGTTCAGGGCTACTACTAGTTGGGTGTCATCGGCATAGGTTATAGGGTGGTGGTGAGTTATATTCATTACTTATTGGCAGTACTAGCTGGAAGGGGAACACATCACTCACTGTACTGTGAGACTTATTGAGTAAGTATGAACTTGAAGTTGTACTGAACAATATACAACGGTTGAAGAAGACACCCTTTACTTAGCATTACCAATGCATTAGCAATAGCATTACCAGCGTGAGTTGAATAAACAAAGGCCTCTTGTATCAGACTCCAACTCAGCTGTGAAAGTTATGGAGAAGACTAAAAGTCAGATGACCTTGATGGATGTGTTGAACAAAAAGGGAAAGAACTAGGGTGGAAGGAGGAAGAACGAAAGAGATGTAATATTATACGACTAGCAGAGAAGGATACTTTGGAAGCAGCATGCAGGTGGCTGATAGGAATCAGATGCATGGGTTGTTGAAGGATGGGTGGAAGGTGAAAGAAGATGCCTTCCTGGCTGGGCGACACAATATGGGTGGATAGTGGATAGCAAGAATCATCAGCGGTGTTTGTGTCAAACCCAAAACCAAGGCAAGGAAGGAAGGAGTGGAAGCATGGGTGGTTGTGAAAGTGAAACCAGCTAAGGTTTGTTAAGCGATACCTAATAACACAAGAATGATAGACATTTACTTTTAATGGATGGATGACCCCTCAATGTATTCATCATAGGTGGAGACTGTCACTGGATGCAGGCGAGTTTTACTTTGAAGATAATGTAAAAGAAACTGTGCCGGAGTAGCAAAGCAGAGGGTCATCATATATTGTATAAAAGTAGGATTTCATTTCAGAATACAGTTGATGACTCAGTAGTTTGCAAGCACATCATATATATTATCAAGCGCCTTCCTCTGAATCCAAGGACCACTTCCTACCTATGTTAATTTTTTCCGATATTTATTTATATGTTTACTTACCAGTAATTGTCCACAATCCATAGTTTGCTCCCCCCCCACCCTGGTCCTCTCCACGTCACCATCCGCCAGCACTTCCACCTCTGACCGCTACTGGACTGATAAGTCCTTCCATATAAGTAATGATCATTGGATCAGAAGTATATTATATTATTATTAATCTGCCTTTTTATAGTCGCCAGGGCACAGTGAAAGAGAAATTGAGCAATTGCTCTTCATGTAACAGAGAGAGAATGGCCAGTGCCACCCGTAATCGAAAAATATACGAGCTTCCCCACCTGCAGCGTAGTAAATAAAAGTAACAGGCGTCTGCGTATTGACTTAGCTGACTGAGCTGGCTTGCCAGCTACAGCCTACAACAAGGTTATGTAATTTATGTAAACTAGAGATAAGAAAAAGACTGGTGTTCTTCTGTGTACTGGAGTACATCCATAGTACTAGGGCAAGTATAATGCTGGAAAAAAACTCCAACAAATGTTAGAGGCCGGGGAAGCAGGAGGATAGATACTTAAAGTTATCACAAATTTTATGTGCTGCGCTTGCTAGTTCTACTGTGCCACTATGTGTTGAATTCCTTTTTTGTTACTGTTTTGCTAAGAGTTTTGGTTACAATTCTGTTTCTTTCTTTATTGATCCTCCTTCCCAAAAAACATCACGGAAGGAGTTGGCAGCCATGGTCCGGCAACGGAAACTGCAGGCCATCGTTGAGGAATACCGCCGGCTGGTGGCTCAGGCCAAGGAGGAGGAGGAGGAGGCGGCGGCAGCAGCTGCTGCCTCTTCCATTGCCCCGCCTGCAGGAGTACGGCGCTGCGGTCAAGCAGCCGCCCACCGCCGCCATTTGTCAACATCTGCTGCCCCCCCACATGGATGCAAATGTAGGTGCCGTGCATTTCGCCAGCAACTTCTCCTCCAGATGGCACAGCTGAAGGACCAATTAGAGGAGCACGTCAAACTCCTGGTGTACAAACACCTTAAAGACAGCAGATTATAGATGGACCCTGTTGATTTTCCCCTTTTTTAGTACTTTTGTTGGTGGGTGGGAATAGGGTGTTGGGGTTTCTCTTATTTTTTGGACATTCGTTGGACTTGAACATTGGTTGGGGTTAGGAAGAGGGGTGGGTGAGGTGTGGGATAGGCTATTTTTGTTATGAAAATAAATGTTAATTATTTATACTTACACATACAATGTTAACGTTTTGTGGTGGGGTTACTGTTTCATGAATTAATGTACGTTGCAAGGTTTACTTGCAGATGCAAGGCAGCAGCAAGTGTTTGATTTAAATAATCTGCCAATTTTGTAACATGCAAACAGATAGATGTGGTACCTCCACTGAGTTATATTTGTCCTACTAGTACTACTAGTACTAACAGTCGCTCCTCCTACTCCATTATACCTCCCAGCAAACTTAACTTACCTGTGATTGATGAGGATTAAGTTCGGCACAGCAATGGCTGCATGGTTTCCCAAGAGAATGGAGAAGATGCTGTGGTTGTGGTGGTAGTAGTAGACACTGGCAGTAGCATTTGCAAACAAAAAAAAAGACAGTCATTTGCCTGAGAGAGACTGTGGGAGTAGTAGAAAAGTACAGTACATAAGAAGACTGCCAAACAAACTTTATTGCAACTGCTAAACTAAAAGAAAACAATGGTGGCGGGGACAGCCTAGAACAAGAAGCTCAGAAGTTAAACTGTAGTTGTGTTGAAGGAGACACTTAAACACAATCCTAATACTTTAATGCTGTAAATCCAATCAATGCCGGCAATTAATTATGATGTATTCGGTGGGTCCCTTTGGAAAATTAATTGGCTTGTACATACACTGAGCATGGGTGGGCAAGCAGAAGAACCTCGCCCTGCCTCGTTGACATTTAATTAGTGTTGCTTTCACCACATCTGCACCAGCAAGCGTGTGATCAATTGTTGGTGTAGATTTAATGTAGTCACTTCACACCTCAATATAAAACCACACAGCCCGGGGAAAGAGGGTTAGGGTTTGATGAATGGATGGGAAGAGTGGTTTGGGGAAAGGTTTGACAAAGAAAACCAGTACGCATGGAGACAACAAAAGCAAAACAATATTTGAAGACGATGATGATCCACTATCAAATGAATCTATAAAGGTAGAAAAAGGAAATGCATGCATGATGAAGATAACTTGATGGTTAATGAGTAGTACTTAACTACTACTACACAATTCGACAGTACAGGGAAGTAGTATTATATGAAATCTGCCTTGGCTGTATGCCCTCAGAGAAACCCTAATTACCTGCTGTACCGGGCTGAAAGCAAGCAAAGAAAATTTAAAAACTGTTGTAGGGAGCAATTAGCAAACAAAGTCACACAGTCGTAAAATGAATGAAGAGAAAAAAAAATCAAATTATTAAAAAGAAGAAAATTATACTAAAGTTACTGTATTATCCAGGTCCAAATGTGTAGTTGTATCTCATCATTCATCTTGGTCCTCCCTTCCATGGACACTCTGCACATCATTCTTGGGTGCCTCTGGCTGGCTGATGAGGATTGGTAAGGTAAGTGTGAGTTGTTGCTCCAAGTATAATAGCACTGGGTAAAAGACCAGCCTGTAAGTGTTGATGGAAAAATAAAAGGGGTATTGAAAAATAAATGAATGAAAAAAAACATCAATTACGGTGTAGTGCAAAAAGACAAGACTCTTGAGCGAGAAGACTTTCAGACTGAGGCGGCTTAGATACATTGTGTCTACTCTACTAGTCTTTACACAGCATTATTCTACAAGAACAACAAGACAGGAGCCAGCACAGGACAGGCCAACAGCACCGGCTCATAACCCAAACTCCATTTACCTTGCTTTTTGACAGACCAGACAAAAGGCATATACAGCAACCTAGCATTTTCCAAATCAAGTGACTAAATCAATGCGCCACCATCAGTCATCATACCACTATTCGACTCCACAGACATGTAGCCTAGGTCTGCTGTGGTTCTTGTTGATTGGTTGTGTTTACCTTTTATGCCACTTCCTGAAACGTATTCCATCAATCATCTCAGATCCAAGTGACTGACTGCTTGCAAAGATCGTATGGTCATCATCATCATCAGGTGTGGTACATGTACATGTTGTCCAACAGATGAACACCAACTCAGTCAAAGTGAGTGATTCCGATTCGGTAAGTCCAGACTGCACCTGCAGTAGTAGGAGTACAATTGGTTATTATTAAACAACATGGAAACATTGACTATCACTTGAGTCACATTTACTTTGTTATTATTTTAACTACTAGTAGAGTTTGACTTCATGCACATTTGCTCAGAGTCAGCAAGCATCCAATTCATTAATCATATACCTGTCTTGCTCTTCTCTTTGGCTGTCAGATCAGAGATGCCGAGCGTTCTGAAAGTGATGACGAGTTTACTTTAGCTTTGGATGCCTGCTCAAGTTCTGACAGTGAAGAGTTGTGTATGCCCGAAGATAGAGGTGGTACCTTGAGACAGTGATGAGTTTTGGATTGGAAACAAAACAGAAGATGGCTATAGTCACGTACCTTTAACTTGTTATGGAGGGACTGTTAGAGGCTACATTATTGTACTATTCTCCATCTCCATCCAATGTCTGGCAAGATGGAAATGTATTTAGGGTGGATCAGGAAGATGGAGCAGGACTCTGAGGAGTGGAGTGGACAGTTAAATGCACAGACATGAAACTCCCTGGATAAATAAAAATAAGAGACGTGGTGATGGATTTGTTGTGGTTTGATTTGAACCAGAAAGACAGATATACATACACACACAAATAAAGGAAGGGAGAAAGTAACAATTTGAAAGCCTAGTTGTCAGTGAAGAGGAGCTCATCCTCAAACCCTGGTGGTTCGGACAGAAGTAGGTCATGTAACCCACTACTTCAGAGTCGCTCTCCTCTTCCTGCTGTGATTCACGTATTTTGTAGTCCGGTGGTATAAAGTGCTGATTCATTTTGATCATGGTTAACCTCTCAACACTTTTAGGCGAGAGACTGGTCCTTTTCGCAGTTACAATGGCATCAGCAGCACTGAAAACACGCTCAGAAGAGACACTTGCGACAGGGCAAGCCAGATACTTTATCGCCAGCTTGCTGAGCACTTGCCATTGGCTTCTTTTCCCATACCATTACACCAATGGGCTTTGCTCCATGAAGACCTCTGTTGTGTCATCCAGATAGGCCTGGACCATCCGCTCACTGTTCAGTGGTGCTCCAATTTGCTTGGCCTCTTTTGACTTTGCACCAGCAAAAGACTTACCCATCCCTTTCTGTAGAAACCAAGAAGCTATTTTTTTTGCTGTGTCTGATGAATCAGATCCTGTTGGTGCTGTTGTTGATGTTATTGGTAGTGTTGGTGACTGCTGGGAAGCAAACACACTGCTCTCATGCTCTGAAGAAGAACTTGACTCTAGATGCCCTGCAGTGCTTGCTTTGTCCCGGGCTGGCACTGGCAGGCCTCTAATTGAGAGCCGTTTGATTTCTAAATCAGTGGCTTCCTCAGCTATTAAAGTTTTGTAATGCAATGTCGATGTGACACAATCTTATTTTGAATCCTTGTATTGTCAGATAAGCGGACGGCTGAGGCTTTCGCCAAATACCATGCGTCTACTTTGTCTTCCACACCTTCGTATGTTTCAGACACCTCCTTCAGCTCTTGCTCTAGCCTGTACAACAATGTCATAGCTTGGCCCATAGTACAGTCCTCCCTGCTGACTGCACGTGTGAAGACCTCAAAAGGAAGTAGCATCTCTGTCAGGCATTTAATGAAGTCCCATTGCCACATCTCAATGGCCATGGCTTTGTTTTTACAGTAGGATCCCCTAATCTTCTTGTCATGACATAAGCATTAAGTGGTATGTACTGCTCAAACAGACGATCAAGCAAGTAATAAGTTGAGTTCCAACGTGTTGGAACCTCCTGGATGAGTGCTTTGACTGGCATTTTATGCTCACGTTGAATGACCCTTAGCTGCTTACGGGCTTTAAAAAAATGGTTGGAATGTGTGCATATTCTTCTGAAGGTGGTCAGTAAGTTGCTGACTTTGCTTTCATTTTTCAGAAAGTCTTCAACAACAATGTTAATGCAGTGTGCCAAACACGGGACCCTGAAATAGCCACCATCTTTCATGGCCCTAACTACACTACTGCCATTGCCCGTGGCAACAAAACCAATGTTAAGACCTCTTGGTCGCAGCCATTCAAAGACCTTGCTGTTAAACTCAGCCAAAATGTTTGCAGCAGTATGAGATTTCTCCATAGCAAACATGGCTACAGTTGCATGTCTGCGAGTCTCGTAAAAAATCTCAACATTGTCAACGCCTGCAGATAGCTTTTCTCTAACACCTGAAAAAGATATCCAGTGTGCAGTGATGCACATGTAATCAGTGGCTTGGCAACTGGTCCACATGTCTGTTGTCAGGTGGATACTATGAACAGCACTCTGATGTAAGGCTTTTCCAAGCAATTTGATATTTTTGATATTTATGGGAATTTGTAAAGCGCGAACATTCGCTCCCATGGGAGCATCTTGGCGCTGAGCTTGCGAGCAGTAAGTAGATGACAAATGGAGTAGGTGAAACGATGGAACTAAATGGCTGCCAGTACGGAGGTATCTGATTGTTGGTACACCCAAGTCTTAAGGAGTTTTCTGAAAAGGCCCTCCTTTTCAATTTGTCTGAGGTTGGCTGGTAGGTTGTTCCATGCCTTGGCTGCCAAGACAGTGAAAGTTTTCCCACCTTTAGTTTTGTATTTAAATCTGGGAATCATGATGAGATTTGTCCCAGAGGATCTCAGACATCGCGGAGGATTATAACGCATAAAGCGATTTGCAAGATAGTGGGGACCTGTGTTTTGCGTAGATTTGAAAACGGTGAGAAGCAATTTAAAAAGAATTCTTTTATGCAGTGGTAGCCAATGCAGAGCTCCTAATGCTGCTGAAGCTGATGACCTTCTGGGGAGTTGTAGGACCAGTCTCGCAGCTGCATGTTGTATACTCTGCAGCTTCTTAAGGGTGGACTTTTTCACTCCAGCCATTAATCCATTGCAGTAATCAAGTCGGGAAAGTATTAAAGCTACTGCGACTGATTTTTTAGCTGCAATGGGGAGGAAATCAAAGAATTTTTTCAGTGATTTAATGAGACCAAAACAGCGTCCAGCCGTAATCCTGATGTGCTCATCGAAAGAAAGGAGTGAATCGAATTGCACTCCTAAATTCCGTGCTGATGATACTGCACTGGGGGGGGGCTCTGATCCCAAGGGCCACCAGTCTTTCGGACAGAAAGATAGATCTTTACCCAGCGGTATAATTTCTGTCTTAGCACTGTTGCATTTTAAATGGTTTTTATTCAACCATTGGAAAACATCCGAGAGGCAGTTTTTAAAACGAAGATCTGTATCCGGCCACTTTTTGTCGATGGTAACGACAAGTTGTGTGTCGTCGGCATAAGACGTGACAAGGATCCCATGAGATTCTATCACAGCGAGAAGGGGGGCCATATAGATGTTGAAAAAAAGAGGGCTTAATATGGACCCCTGAGGCACTCCTGATGTAATGGATTTTTCGCTGGATAGATAGGGACCCAAGGACACAGTCTGGGACCTATTGGATAGAAAAGAAGTAACCCATGCCAAGGCTGTGTCTGTCACGCCGATCTCTCGCATTCTATTAATCAGGATGGCATGCGAGATGGTGTCGAATGCTGCTGTCAAGTCAAGCAGGACGAGGACTGCCTGCTTTCCCTCATCCTGCAGGAACTTGACAGAATCAGCTAGTTCGATCAAGGCTGTTTCAGTAGAATGGCCGGAACGGAATCCCGACTGCTGAGGATGCAGGATATTATGGGCCTCTACAAATGTTTTGAGCTCATCATGTACTAGCCGTTCCATGATTTTACTAAGAACAGGAAGCAGGGAAATGGGGCGCATGTTGCTGAGATCCGTGGGCGATTTATTCTGCTTCTTCATCAGAGGCTTTACAATGGCCTTCTTCCAATCATTCGGCACTAGCCCAGATTCAAAGGATGCATTGATAAGACTATTGATGTATGGGTTTACTGTCTCTATCAAGTGATGTAAAATGATAGGGGGACAAGGATCAGTGGGAGCTCCAGATTTACAAGCCAGAATTGCCTTGCTTGTTTGTTGGAGGGAAACCGGTTTAAAAGCGGAGAGCGGAGGGGTGGTTATCAATTACCTCTAGGAGGTTGGTCGGAGGAGGGGGAAAATGCATCTGGATATTGACGATTTTTTCTTCAAAGAAGTCTGCGATTTGGTTGCACAGGCTCTCTGAAGGAGGAATTTCGGGCATGGAGGCTTTAGGATGAGTAAAAGATTTGACAATTTCAAAGACAGTTTTTTGGTTATGTTGAGCTTCATTTATAACCCTAGTGAAATAGTCCTTTTTAGCCGTTTTAATGTTGGCAAGATATAGTTTCCTCTGTTGGACGTACTGTGCTCTTGCAGCCTCGTCGTAGGTTTTTCGCCATTGCCTTTCTAATCTCCGACAGAGGAGATGGCTATCAGATAAAGTTAGGGTGAACCAGGGAGCATTAGGTTTCCTCTTATAGCATTTTGCATGATGGCTTCCAGGTTTGGTATTGTCTGAAACAATTTGGTCTAGCCAAATGCGGAAATTGCAAGAATCAACTACAACATCTCCAGTTATTTTTGGAGGATCTGGGGGAGGTTGAAGGTCCTGCTTGATGCGTTCCACCACTTTCTTCCAGTTAACTGTGAAGATGACGTGGGGTCGCTTTATACTGGATGAGACAGGGGCAGGTAATGCAATATCAAATGGAATAAAACAATGGTCAGTCCAAATTTGAGATAGCGGGAGGGACGTGATCAAGGGTGTAAAATTAGTACAAATGCCATCAAGAGTATGTCCAGCACGGTGGGTCGCAGCAGTAACACGTTGGGAAAGTCCAAACATGTTTAAAGAATGTTGAAAGGAGATGGTGTGAGGGTCAACAGGAGATTCCAAATGTAGGTTCATGTCCCCTAAAAGTGTAAAATAGGGGTACTGTAGCATAAGTGCTCCAAGAGCCTCATCTAGAGAGTCTAGAAAAGAAGTGGCATTTCCAGGAGGACGATATAAAAGTCCCCCCGAAAAAGAGGTGGAGGCATTAAGTTTAATCGAAAAACCCATGCCCTCACTGTCTTTAAGGTGGCCTAGATCAAAAATGTGGCAAGGGAAGACCTTCTTAATGATAAGTGCTATTCCACCACCACGTCCAGTGGGTCTGTCTCGCCTAAAGATAGTGAAATCTGGAGGGAGAACAGTGGCCAGGTCGGGATTGGATGAGTCATTTAGCCAAGTTTCAGTAATAAAAATTCCAGCACGTCGTGATGTAGTGCTGGACATAAAATAGAAGCGGCTGGGAACCTTCCATTTTAGGCAGATGGTTGTCACAAATTCCAGACAACCCACCCCTTCAACAAAAGAAAAAGGGAGAAGGTCCAGTGCTAACATTTTAGCCAGCTTAGCATTGTACAAACATGCTATTGCGTGGTTGCGTTCGTACTTTCGCTCCTTCCTGGTAAACATGCTAAGAATGTACCCTGCGTGGTATTTCTTTCTGTTCGGCTCGACGCAGCACTTTGCATCGCAGACTTCGCAGTACTCCTTGGTGTCTCCGGCTGACTCTTACTCGTGTGCCACTGAGATGTTGCTGATGCAGAGGATGTGGGCTGTACCACTGCAGTGCTGGGGACAGGGCTACTTTGTGTAAGACTTCCAGATAGAATGTCTCCCTCTTATTCTTCTTCCTGTTCGACTGTGAGTGGACCTTGTACTAGTTTATCCACACCAACATCAATGGTTCCAGTTTTTATGCTACGAAGGTGGTCCTCCCACTTGATTGCGTGGTGTTTTTTCAAATGGGTCATTTGACCACCGGTACCAAACCTTACCACGACTAACAGAGGAATGACAAATGGAGCATATAGCAATGTTCTCCTCCTTTACACTAACCGTAGAGAAGTCCCACACTGGGTAGCTTAACTTTTGTCTCCTTTTAGAGGTGCCGCTTCCAATGCCGGATGAACTGGAGGGTGTGTGTTGAAGTTGACTATGAGGCGGCGCAGTAGTACCACTACCTACTTCTGCTGAGGTGGTGCTTGTGCTGAATGTTGGACGCTGCCAGCCCTTTGCTAATGTAAATATGGAAGCTGGAGGTCGTGTTGGTGTTGCCTGTGTTGGAGGTATGTGTGCTACATCCCTACTACGTAATTATTTATTATATACACGTTAGTCAACCCATGTTTAGTAACTTTGTAATTTTATAATTGTTTCACTAATAAAATAAAATATTTATAACAATAATTAAAGAAAAATGATTTGGTTTGTTCCTTTAGAGTTTGTTGTAGTTTTTGAGATTTTTGGTAGGTTTAAATTTTATTTGGCTATCATTTCCAAGTTATGTAGTTCCTTGTTATTTATGAAGCTTTTGACTTAGAATTTTAGCATGGCATAATTTTTTTACTTTGTTTTGTACGTTTGGGGCCAATTTGGGTAACAGATTGTATTATTCTTAGCACTTGGCAGATTTGCTCTGTTTGTAATGCTTCGATAAATTTGTCTAACGTAGGTTGGGTTCCACCTAGTGTGGACTGGAAGGTATTTTACCATCCTTCCCATGCGTTGCTTGTTTTAGCTTCTTGTGCCAAGGTGCTGTTCTACCATGGTATCTGGTACTTTGCTTGGCGTCTGTGACCTGACCAATACAGTCTGCCAACCCAAGTATCTTCAAAATAGTCAATTAGGGGACTAAGTTTGTCTTCATTTTGTTGATATAAAGGGCTTTCTATAGGTATGTTATAGTGGTTGACTACCTTGGTGGCAGGTGTGGTTCTGAAAATCTGGACCCTATTGTTATCCCAATATCGAGGTCCAATACCCGTGTCACAAAATATCAACGTACCATGACGAATTTAGTGTCCAAGAACCGATAATGATTAGGACATCATTCCTATGTATTTGCGTGACGATCGAGGGTAGCCAACACCCCTAAATCGTAGTTTCCGTCCCAATCCCTTAGACTCCATTTTGTGAACGGCATCCATCTTACGTCTTGCCCTCATGTTAAGTTAATTAAAGGTCGAGCTTGATCCAAAAAGGACACGTCCACCTTCCCTGACTTCCCCCTGACCTGTCCAAACTGACTCCATTGCCTTAAGCCAAACCTGTTTGGGCGGCTCCCCGCCCAGTGGCCGAATACGATACTATCGACACATAACATTCCACAAACCATTCAACCCATACAGAACATGCTTTCTACAAACATGCACCTGTCCATACTTCTTCTTTATGGCCAGTTTTATGACTGGGTGGTACCTGCCTTTATTGGTGTTTCATCGATATCTGATGGGAGTCCCGGATCTTGCTGGGTAATCTGTCACGAACTGGACATCTAAAATGTGGGTTTGCTTACGTGACGCCGCACTTGTATTATTACAGAAATATGTTTACAGCCATATCATAAACTCAAGAATTCTTGCTTGAAGCCATTATTTCTGTATAAAAGGAGAAGACTGGTTCTGTAAAAACGAACACGTACAGTCTCCTGAGAATACATGACCCGTGTTTGTCATGCTTCTAGGACACGTGTTACTTGGTAGCTACCAATAAAACTTGATCTCTGACTGCGACTAGAAGACTCATAGTTTCTGTGGTCCGGAACAAGGGAGAACTCAGAGGTCATCGGGTGTTATCCCCTGGCACCACCGGGTTCCTAAAAACCCGGCACCTCAATTGGCGCCCAACTTGGGGCGATATCAAGCGGCGACGGTCCAAGCCAGATGTTCGTGAGGAGCTTCGTGTGAAAATTCCGGAGGACGGCCAGCCACTTCAGCGACCCCTGTATGTCGACGTGGTTCCCCAGGTCTTTGCTGCGAGGTTCCCCGCGTCCCGACGGCTACGAAGGACTGCTGCCCTGACTATCGCCTTGTTTTGGACCCAGTGATCCTTGGTAGAGCGAAACGATAGACGAGTCTTCTAGCGACGTCACCGATCTTCAAATACTTCAGTTAAGTATAAGTGGAGCGTCTCCCAGTCCTTAGTTTGTCCTTAGTTTTTGGTATCCTGGAGATACGACTTGATTTGGCACTTGCAAGCCCCAAAGCCGAAGGACTCGTGTTTTCACGAGAAATATCATAATAGATAAACCTTTGAAGTTTGAAGCTAGACTAGTGAGCAAAGATGCCTGGTTTTAGCAGACTTGGAAACTTGTTTTGTCTTGGTTATAATAGGGACTCCCGATTAGAGGATTCGTGTCCGGTTCCTCCAATTGGAACTCCAACGTATGAGCTCTATGTAAAACATGGCGTAGGTCCTATAACATATAATGAAGTGTGGATAAAATACACCCGTAAAGATGGTGTTTTAAAATGGCCCCAATATGGTAGTTTCGACTCAGAAATTCTAGATAACCTAGAGGTCAAACTGTTCAAAAAGAAAGCCCGACCGGCGATGTTTGACTCTTTCCGCTTATGGCGTAAAGAGGCCAAACAAAAGGCAATTAAACTAGAAAAGAAGAATAAGAGGGAAAGGGGTATTTCAGTAATACAAGCCGCGATAAAATTTAAAGACAACGAAGAGGATCGAATAAGTGAGCAGTTGCACAGGCAACGTAAAATGGCAATAGATAAATGCTATCCTGTTTTACCATCTCTTCAGCAAGAGACAGTAAAAGAGCGTGAGAAAGATCCATTAATGGCGCATTTGCTGAGTTCGCCACCACCCTATGCGCAAAATGCCACAGCACCTCCGCAACCTTTAGTTGCACCTCTGGTAGCTGTTATACCAGCTCCTCTACAGCACTCACCAGCTACTCTTCAGCTGGCTTCTATTTCTCTAGTGCAGCCTCCTCAAGGCTCACCAGTCACATCTACTTCTCCTACTGTTCCTTCTACAACTTCGCCTAGCGCACCTTCTATTTCTTCCGATACTAGTTCTGCGAACGTTTCTGTTTCTGCTTTGCGTGACTCTGTTCTGACACCAGTTATTCCTCCACTTTCACCTTCCGTCTGGCATAAAACGGCCAGCATTATTACTAACATTTCTTCACCACTTTTTCGGTCGCCTAAAACGACCCCTAATACGGGACTAAGACAGTTACGAAGCCAAATGCCTGATTATCGAGACAGGGAATGCCTGAATAGGTTAGCACGGAATTGGGCTCTGGATACAGCCAGATATGATGTAGAGTCCGTCATGAACGTTTTCCGTCAATGGGATGAACCGACGCAAAGATATGTTTTTGAACAGATGTGTGTTTTTCTGTGTGAGGATTTGGAAGATGATGGTCAAGAGAGCAACTCTCGAGATTTGTGTAGTATACGATTTAAATTCGGGGAAGGCATGATTGTAGGTCCCGATGTCGACAAAGCAGTTGAGGTATTATTATCATATCGAAGCACAGGTGGTAACTCTGGGTCATCGTCTGAATGTGGTACGTCTAGTAGGAAAAGAGACAGTACTCCATGAGAGAGGTTCCTCCTGTTTGGAGGGAAGGTGATGCGAATGCTAATCCACCAATTCTGCCCCATTTCCAGCGTGTATGGGTACATGTCCCATGGAAAAGACCGGAAGTATTAGCACTCAAACAGTCACTACCTGACCCTCGTAAGAACCCAACTGGGTATTATAAGGAGTTATCGCAAACTGCAAGCTCATGTATAATGAATTTAGCAGATGTAGACATGTTATTTGGGAACGTTGTTCCACATCCTTTATGGAGCAAGATACGTCATACGGATCACGATCAGGAACTAGGTGACTCATGGGCAAACATTGCGACTACAGATGCTAGACAATATTTATTTATTTATTTTGTCAATTTGTAGGGCGCAACAGCTACCCAAGAAGGGTTTCCCGGCGCCTAGACACAGCTAGAAGCGAAGAGACAGAAACGGAGGGAACATTGAGGGATTATTGTTCAAACAACCAGGTCTTTACAAGCCTTCTGAAGCTATGGTAGTTATCTTCCTTCCGAATGCTTGGAGGAAGCGTGTTCCACAGGGAGGGTCCAAGATAGGCAAAAGATCTGCCCCCTGATCTTACACGTTTGAACCTTGGTATGCAGAACCGTGCTGCTGTCTGGGACCGGAGGTTTCTCTTAGGTGTGTAAAGGCAAGCAAGGGATTGGAGGTATTTTGGGGCTCCTCCTGTTTTTATTTTGAACATGTAGTTCAAGGCCTTGAAGAGAACTCTGTTCTCAATCCTGAGCCAGTGAAGGTCTCGGCGATGGTTCGAGACACCAGCGTTCCTAGGAATCTTACACAGGAGTCTGACCGCAGCGTTTTGCGCCACTTGTAGTCGTCCAGTGACAGATTTATTTGCGCCTAAATATAGGATGTTGCCGTAGTCAAGCCTTGATGTGATAAGGGCATTGACTACGGTCTTCTGAGTTGACATAGGCAACATCCATAGGATTTTTCTCAACCATCTGGTTATGGTGAGACACACTCCAGTAACTTTGCTGGCCTGCTTATCCATGGATAAGGCGTTGTCTAATACAAAACCCAGATTTCGAGCATGGGACACCGGGGTAGGAAGAATACCCATCTGTTCTGGCCAATGCGCGGGGTTCCAGAGATCTTTGTCTTTTCCCAAAATCAGAATTTCCGTCTTGTCCCCGTTCAGTTTTAACTGGTTTGCTGTCATCCAGTTCAGTATTTTTAGTAATCCTTCCTTGAGTAGTGACGGGGAGTGGGGACAAGAATTAGACAAGGAAAAAATGATTTGGGTGTCGTCAGCGTAGTTCATGAGTGTGAGCCCTAGCTTCTCAACAAGTTCTACCAATGGTTTGAGATAGATATTAAAAAACAGAGGGCTCAGAATGGACCCCTGTGGCACTCCATGAGCTGCGGGTAAGGTGTCTGATTCGGCCTGTGCTGATGCGATCTGAAAGGTTCTGTTTGCCAGAAAGGATTTGATCCATTCCAGAGCCTTTCCTCTTATGCCATTTGTGTGTAATTCTCTGAGGAGCGTTTCGTGGGAGATGGTGTCGAACGCCGCGCTTAGATCCAGCAGCACAAGTGCTACCGTTTGGCCTTGGTCAAGACGTTGTCGGATATTTTCAGTGACACCTAACAGGGCGGTCTCCGTCGAGAAACCAGCCCTGAAACCAGATTGCGAAGGGTGGAGTAGGAGGTTTACTTCTGCAAAAGTGGCTAGCGTGGAGTGTACGTGTCTCTCGAGGCACTTAGAAAAAGCAGGAAGCAGAGATATAGGCCTATAGTTGGCCAGTATTTCTGGGTTAGCATTAGGCTTTTTCAAGAGGGGTGTCACCATGGCGTGCTTCCATAAGGCCGGGACAGTGGCGAGGTCGAGGGACAAGTTTAAGAGGTTGGCAATGATATTCAGGGACTGGTCATCCAATTGTTTTATAATTTTAATAGGGATGGGGTCCCTAGGGGAACCGGATTTGACAGTTTTTAGGATTCCTTTGAGATTCTCTAATGAGAGATTCGGCCAGGCTTCCAGCAGGTTTTTGTCAACAGTAGTGGGTTGAGGTAGGCTGGGGTTAGACAGAGGGGGAGGATCATCATTAGATATTTTAGTATTGATGTCTGAGATAATTTTGTCGATTTTCTCAGTAAAGAAGCAAGCTAATGCCTGACATTGTTGAGCGCTTAAGGGGGGTGCAGTGGCTGTAGTATGTGCGCCCGCCAATTCCTTAACTTTGGCAAAAAGAGTTTTGGGCATGTTAGTTGCTTCGGTGATTGCCTTTGAGACGAAGGCCGCTCTTGCCTTTGTACATGCCGCGTGATAGTGGTTTCTGGCTTCATGATAGCATTTTTTGGCATAAGGGTCGTACTTTTTACGCCATTTACGTTCTAATACTTTGCATCGTGACTTTTCGGTTTTAAGGCTGTCGTTGAACCATGGAGCCGGGGGACGATGTCTACTCCCTTTGGTTTGAGTAGAAGGCAGACAGCTATTAGCGGCATATGTTAACCAATTTTGTGTCTCAATTGCTACGTGGTCCATGTTGGAGTTTGGGCTAGGAGGGTTTAGTTTGAGTGCCTCATTTAAGGCGTCTATGTCGACTGACTTCCAATTCCTTCGATTTGTGGCAGTAGTATTTTGTTTCGCTCTAGGGGAGGGTGGAAAAGAGATGCTAAAGCTGATGAGTTGATGGTCGGACCAGCCAGAAGGTACGGTGGCGATGTACGTGAGTTCACTGATGTTAGTTATTATGGGGTCCAACAAGTGGCCAGCTGTATGAGTGGGGCTGGAGTTGATAATAGATAAATTCAGTGCAGCTAGATCTTCCAGAAAATTATGGCATGAGGGGATGGTGGGATCTTCCAGGTGTAAATTTAGATCACCTAGCAGAGAGAAATTGCTAGATGACATATAGTAGGGGGTAATAAGATTTGCGAAGTTTGATACCCATTGAGAGGGGTTACCTGGTGGACGATATATCAGAAGGCCTGACATAGTGAAATTGGGGTTCAAGGTAATTTTAAAAAGACCCGCTTCACAATCTGGAATTAGAACAGGTTCCAAAGTACATTTGTAGTCTCTGTTAAAAATGATGGCTATCCCGCCCCCAACCTGTTTTTCCCTATCGAGTCTGGCAATGGCGTAATTGTCAGGGAGGGCAATAGCAACGTCTGGGCCAGCACTGTCATGTAACCATGTCTCGGTTAGGAAGATGGCACTAGGACATTCTTCAATGAGGAGATTAAAGATTTCATGCTTGTGCTTGGGCAATGATCTGCAGTTTGTACTGTAAAATACGTATGTTGGCTGTACATTATTACGTGGGATTTTACATTTCCTGCGTCTCCTAGGTGGGTCAGAGTAGGGTTTCCGGACGTCAGTGGATAGTTTACACTCGGAGCAGACATGGGTTCCGACTATGTGAAGGTTGGACAGAGAGCAGTTTGGTTTAGGGGTAGGGCGCAGCGCTCTCAAAGCGGAGGATGTTCTTACCAATCGGGAGGGTGCAGTTGGAGAGAGAGCCTCGCCCTCGTGCCCCGTCCTGACACGGACGGGCACAGACGGGCTAGTCTTTGGCGTGTCTTCGGCGTGCCGATGGTGTGCCCGCTGCGCTCGTCCGCTGCGCTTCCGGGGTGTGGACATAGTAAAAGGAGACGGGGGCGTGGCTACTTGGGAGGGGCGTGGCCCAGAGTCACGTGGGTGGTGCCGTTCGCCGGGAAATTAGATCTTTCCCAAACAGCGCTCGAAATTTACAATTATTATCACACAGTTAAAAGTTCTAAAATCAACATTTAAACAGTGCAAAGTGCAGGTATAAGTAAAAGAAAGAGGAGCAACACCCTCGGCTTCCGCCTCAAGGGTAGCTAGCTGAATCAACACCGGCTGCTGCTCAGCGCGGTGATTTGAAGCCTCCGGGAGGGGGCGTGGCTACTTGGGAGGGGCGTGGCCCAGAGTCACGTGGGTGGTGCCGTTCGCCGGGAAATTAGATCTTTCCCAAACAGCGCTCGAAATTTACAATTATTATCACACAGTTAAAAGTTCTAACATCAACATTTAAACAGTGCAAAGTGCAGGTATAAGTAAAAGAAAGAGGAGCAACACCCTCGGCTTCCGCCTCAAGGGTAGCTAGCTGAATCAACACCGGCTGCTGCTCAGCGCGGTGATTTGAAGCCTCCGGGAGGGGGCGTGGCTACTTGGGAGGGGCGTGGCCCAGAGTCACGTGGGTGGTGCCGTTCGCCGGGAAATTAGATCTTTCCCAAACAGCGCTCGAAATTTACAATTATTATCACACAGTTAAAAGTTCTAAAATCAACATTTAAACAGTGCAAAGTGCAGGTATAAGTAAAAGAAAGAGGAGCAACACCCTCGGCTTCCGCCTCAAGGGTAGCTAGCTGAATCAACAAGTCGGTGGTTTTAAACCTGAGCCGTTAATAGCTGAACTTCCCGGTAGAATTATAGCGTACATGAAGACAATAATGCCTGAAGTACGCGTAAATTGGGACAAGCTATCAGCATGTAAACAAAAGAAAGATGAGAATGTGTCTGACTTTTTCACAAGATTTGAGGAAACATTCACCGACCACAGTGGTCAAGATATGGCTACCGAGGGTGGCCAAAGATTGTTTGTGGACAAGTTTGTACATAATTTGCTCCCTGAACTCTGTAATAAACTAAAAGACTCTGAGAGTGCTTGGGCTGTCTCTACGTCAGCACAGATTTTAGCTACAGCCCAGTACTATGAAAATAGGCGTAAAGACGAGCTAGACAAGGCAGATAAAAAGACGAAAGATTTGAAAACCAAGGTTCTCCTCCAGCAGGCCTATCCGCCTCGCACGGCTAGTCAGCCCGACTATCAACCGCGACAGCAGTATTCGAGGAACGCGCAAGGTAACGAGTTTTCCCACCAGCGTCCTACATATGGCCCGAATCAATGTGCGTATTGCAAAGAAGAGGGTCATTTTAGGGATAATTGTCCGGCTCTTGCGCGACGTTTAAACGGTGGTCAAGGTGTAAGGGGGAGAGGTGTTCAACATGCCCCTAGAGGTAGAGGCCGTGGAAATTTCACTCAGAATACAACTTCTTTTCCGCCTCAGAAGTCCATGAATAGCTTTGACCAACAGAATAATTCATCGTCTAAATCAGCTCAGTACTATGCTGACGACTATTACACTGAATACGAAAATGAGGGTAACGATTGCTAGGACAGCCATGGACAAAGAGAGGGAGTTGTCTCAGTTCCGGTAGATCAGAATGGACCTTATGTCGAGGTAATAGCCTTAGGAGTGTCAGAGCCATTTCTGCTGGATACTGGTGCTACAAAAAGTTCTATCATGCACTCGAAACTTCCTGGCGCACCTTTGTCTGGCGAAATGAATGTCTCAGTAGGTTTCTCTGGCGCCCCTGTTAGAAACCCGATCTCTAGTCCTATGCCTCTTTCTGTTGGCCCATGCGAATTAGAAGCACCCCTCATTTTGACAACAGGTTGTGGTGAAAATTTGCTAGGTTTGGACTTACTAAAAAGGTTATATGCGACTTTGTACTGTTCTCCCTCGGGAGTACAACTTACTTTAGGCAAGAAGGTCATTTCTTCGATGTATTTATCAAAGGAAAATATTCCAACTGAATTATTGTCACTTCCTGATATCCTCTGGGCTAATGGTTCTAATGATGTAGGTCGTTTGGAGATAACACCATATGTCATAACGTTGAAAGCCGACGTTAGGTTGCCACGTATTCCCCAATACAAAATATCTAGCGAATGCGAAAAAGCGTTGTTGAAAATTGTTCATGACTTGATTGATAAAGACGTCATTGAAGAAACGACAGGAAATGTCTGTAACAGTCCGGTTTTGCCCGTCTTAAAACGTACTGACCCTTCACAACCCCCTGTGTATAGGTTCGTGATCGACCTCAGAGAAGTAAACAAGGTAGTTATCCCACAGTTTCCAGTCGTCCCCGACATTACTGCTTTATTGACAATGGTTCCAGCTTCAGCAAATTGGTTCTCGGTGATTGACCTGAAGAACGCTTTCTTCAGTATCCCGATTGCCGAGGAGAGTAGAGATATTTTCGGATTTAATTTAGGAGGACGAAGCTTCCGCTTCAAGTGCGCTCCTCAAGGCTACTGCGAAAGCCCATCCATATTCAGTCAGGCCCTGAAAACACAACTAGACACGATTGTTCTACAAAGTGGTTCAACTCTGATTCAGTACGTAGACGATCTGCTGATCGCTGCGGACACTGAAGAAATTTGCAAGAAAGCTACGTTATCATTATTGCATCACTTATGTGACATGAAGCACAAAGTCTCCCTTTCCAAACTACAATTTTGCCGACAAGAAGTAACCTACTTAGGTCACGTCTTGTCGAAGGAGGGAAGGAGACTGACACCAGAAAGAATACAGGCAATTGCAGAACTAAGTGCCCCAAGGACACAGAGAGAAGTTCGAGCTTTTTTGGGCATTACATCGTACTGTAGACAATGGATACCGAATTTCTCACTGCTAGCTAAACCCTTGCTGGCACTACTCCGTAAAGATACGCCCAATCCTATGCCCTGGTCTGAAGATTGTCAGACGAGTTTTCACAAGTTGCGTGATGCATTGTGTTCAGCCCCTGTGTTGGGAAACCCCAACTACAGTAAGCCTTTCACATTATATGTCCATGAGAAGGAAGGCTGTGCATTATCAGTCTTAACACAACATTTTGGGAACAGACAACGCCCATGCGCGTATTTTTCGGCAACTCTGGATCCTGTGGCTAAGGCACTACCAAGTTGTCTGAGGGCTACCGCCGCAGCAGCTGTCTGCATTCGACAATCCGCTGGATTGGTCATGAATAATACTCTGATCGTTATGGTTCCGCACGCAGTAGACATTTTACTAAACAGGATGAAGACACAACACCTTACTAGCGCTCGACTATCCAGTTACGAACTGACGCTACTAGCAAGCCACATCCACATAAAGAGGTGTGATACACTGAATCCCGCAACGTTATTACCCATTCCGACAGGAATAGACAAGAGTGATAAACATGACTGCTGCTTTAGGACAGAAGAAGAGACAAAAGGGAGAGTAGACTTACAGGACACTCCCCTTTCTGAATGCAATGATACTTTATGGGTTGACGGTTCATGTTTCAAGTTACCGAATGGTGATACGACTGCCGCATATGCTGTAACAACATTACACACCATTATAGAGACCGCACGTATTTCCCACAACTCTGCACAAGCTGCGGAAATTATTGCACTTACCAGAGCATGCGTGTTAGCAAAAGGAAAGCGAGTGAATGTGTACACGGACAGCCAATACGCCTTTGGCGTGGCTCACAGTTTTGGGAGATTATGGCGTGAACGTGGTTTCCTTACCTCACATGGTGCAAAGATACAACATGGTCAGCTAGTTAATGAGCTCCTTGAGTCACTGACCATGCCACTACAAGTTGCCATTATGAAATGCAGTGCACACAAGAAAATTCAAGACGATATTGGCCGCGGGAATGCATTTGCAGACGAGGTTGCGAAAGAGACCGCAAGGGACACGATGAGTCGAATGTATGTTGCGGGTCCCGCTAGATGTACTGCTGATGTGGGAATGTGTGAGGACACCATTGAAAGCATAAAATGCATACAAGCTGAGGCAACTGAGAATGAGTTGAAGGAATGGAGAGAAAGTAAGGGTAGATTGGATGCGAATGGTTGTTGGGTCGAATTATCGGAACAGCAGCGATGGCTACTACCTAATGCATACGTACTTGCAGTAGTAACAATGGCTCACGGCATGGCACACATCAGTTCGAAAGGAATATGTAAGCTATTGGCCCCAGCATGGCAGAATAGCAACATCCCAAAATATGCAGAAAATGTGGTTAGAAACTGTATGATATGCCTAAAACACAATCCCGGTAAAGGAACTCCAATTCCAGCTGGTCACTTTGCGCCTCCTACGTATCCATTCGAGGTTTTGCAGCTCGATTACATTCACATGGAAAGGTGCAACAATCTAAAGTATGTGCTCGTTGTTGTTTGCGCTTTTTCAAGGTGGGTGGAAGCGTACCCCCTTAAAGACAATACTGCTATGACAACTGCCAAAGCCCTTGTCAAAGAGTTCTTCCCGAGATTCGGTATGCCTAGAATTGTCTGGAGTGATAATGGAAGTGAATTCATAGGACGAGTGATGAAGAGAGTGTGTGAGTGTCTAGGCATACACCAGAAATTCCACGCTGCAAATCACCCCCAATCAGCTGGATTAGTAGAGTGCTACAATGGCACTTTGAAACTCAAGCTAGCCAAGATCCAAGCCAGTACAGGTCTTAAATGGCCTGACGCCTTGCCCCTAGCACTCTTGTCAACTAGGATGACCGTCCATTCCAGATTAGGTCTTAGCCCCCACGAGATCGTGTTTGGCCGCCCAGCCAACGTCTGGGGCGTGCCAAGACCGAAGAAACTCCGCGAAATAGAACACCCCGTACTGCTTGATTATTTGTGCGAATTGACAGCTAAATTGCGTGTTTTACACCAACAGGTTCACAGTTCCTCTCCGCCAGCCTCTGACGATCCAGGTCATACCATCGAACCCGGCTCGTGGGTCCTGGTGCGGAATTTCCAGCGCACCAGCAACGGACAGCCGAGGTGGACCGGACCATACCTGGTACTTCTTTCCACGAGATCAGCAGTTCGGGTGGACGGCAAAAAGAACTGGGTGCATGGGACCCATTGCAAACGGGTCCCTCTGCCCCTTCCATATGACCGGTGGGTCAATAAAGGACTTGCCGACTCTAAGACTGAATCCGTACCTCGTTTCATCCCTTTCAGCGATGCACGTTTAAAAGAGACTGGTACCGAAAAGGAGAGTGATCGTATTTTGCAAGGACGTGTGTCACCATCTATGCAATTGGACACTACCGAACCTGAGACATTGTTTAAAGACCACACCGTACCTGAGAAGCGACGATATGACCTGAGATCCAGCCCCAGAGACTAATAAAACCTTGATCTAATGTGATTTCCCTTTTCCCCCAAGAACTATTTTTATCTTCCAGCTCTCTCGTCCCAGGGAACTAGCTAATTTTTTGATTTTCGAACCGAACCGCCATCCGGTTCCGCTGCTAGGGTCGCGGTTGAAGTGTAGGGAGTGCAACCAAGGAAGTTTTAGGTCCACGGTTCTGGTTGGTCCGAGGGAGTCACCCCGGACCGAACGGAGCGCGCTCCCTGGCAGAATCAACCTACCACCGCGGGCAGCAAGTAGAGGATGGAGTTTCCAAGGGTAGAGAGACCTGTCAAGCTTACGAACTTTGAAAAACAATTGTGTACTATACTGTCCAAGAAAAGATTTTTAATAATATGTGTTCTAATGCTGTGTAGCACTGTGATGCTTTTGATTGGTTATGCTCTATTCGTATTTCGAGTCTCCCTACTCTCAAATGACACTCTGCCGACGCCTTCTCCCACTCTCTCCCCACATTCTTTTCACCCTCTACCTGAACACGAGTCTGCCAGAAGGCTCGAATTTGTAAATAACTCTTTCATCCAACTCCTACACCAACACCAGTCTATAATGAACACATCAAACTGTTGGATATGCGGACTCATGCCGCACACGACGGATAAGGGTATCCCATACTTCATCCTGCCATTTAGTTATTATGGTTCTCTGTGGGATTTTCAGACCATGTTCCTATTCGCCCTAGAACCATACCCGACCCGTTCCACTGAAAGCGATTCCAGTAACAAGGCACTAATAGCAGGGATAAGAAATATGAGTAGAGAGTTCAACACATATCTGACTATCCCCAAAGATGAACTGACTCCATACACTCGTTGGAACGTAACCAAACATGGCGTTTACCTGATCAAGAGCCAGGCAGCAAAGAAATCCCGCCCAGTTTGGATAGTGCCCCACCGAGGTCACCTATGTTTACAAGGTATTGGTAGAGATCCCACTGCACAGTTAGGAAAGAGCATTTGCACAGAAACATATGTGCTCGCCTCCCGAACTTCCCCTATACTCTTAGCAGCCAAAGGCACGTATTTCGTCTGCCACGACCAAGCCTATACATGGTTACCCCCTGACTTCTCAGGCACGTGCTTCATCTCATTTCTGCTGCCTCCTACCTACACGGCCCGAGCAGATTACCATCGGACAAGGACAGCTAGAGGTGTCGTGAGTAAAGACGACACCGCGGGTCAGGAATTTGCTGACTTCGCAAAAGGTTTTCTGCCATTTTGGGGGCCTATGGTGAACAGCAGGAATATTCGCCAGTTAGCAAGGATAGTTGAATCCGCCGTGACTACAACGGCCGGAGCACTTGGCAATTTGACAACCGAGCTTCAGTCGGATCGACTTATGACCCTTCAGAACCGAATTGCCCTTGATATCATACTCGCCGATCGTGGTGGTGTGTGTAGAGTCATCCAATCCAGTTGTTGCATATTCATCCCTGATAATGCACCGACAGTATACCAGGCCATCTCTAAACTACATGAAATATCTGGTTCCCTTCACGTTGAAAAAGGGGATTGGTCCTTGCTAGGGTGGTTCTGGGGACTGATCGCTGCCTGGGGATGGAAAACGCTAATCTTCATTGGGATGATCTTAACATTTCTGTTTATGTTCTGCCTATGTGTCCAGTGCGCTCCTGCACTCTGTGGCCTCTGTGCTACTTCATGTGTACGGAAGCCTGCATCAAGGGACGAACTAAGCAACAGGATGATGTTACAGCAGCATCTCCACGAATTCCTTCATACAGAGTTGGACTCGGATTAACCTGAGTTATTGCCTTACATAAGGGCAAAAGGAGGGTCTGTGGTTCTGAAAATCTGGACCCTATTGTTATCCCAATATCGAGGTCCAATACCCGTGTCACAAAATATCAATGTACCATGACGAATTTAGTGTCCAAGAACCGATAATGATTAGGACATCATTCCTATGTATTTGCGTGATGATCGAGGGTAGCCAACACCCCTAAATCGTAGTTTCCGTCCCAATCCCTTAGACTCCATTTTGTGAACGGCATCCATCTTACGTCTTGCCCTCATGTTAAGTCAATTAAAGGTCGAGCTTGATCCAAAAAGGACACGTCCACCTTCCCTGACTTCCCCCTGACCTGTCCAAACTGACTCCATTGCCTTAAGCCAAACCTGTTTGGGCGGCTCCCCGCCCAGTGGCCGAATACGATACTATCGACACATAACATTCCACAAACCATTCAACCCATACAGAACATGCTTTCTACAAACATGCACCTGTCCATACTTCTTCTTTATGGCCAGTTTTATGACTGGGTGGTACCTGCCTTTATTGGTGTTTCATCGATATCTGATGGGAGTCCCGGATCTTGATGGGTAATCTGTCACGAACTGGACATCTAAAATGTGGGTTTGCTTACGTGACGCCGCACTTGTATTATTACAGAAATATGTTTACAGCCATATCATAAACTCAAGAATTCTTGCTTGAAGCCATTATTTCTGTATAAAAGGAGAAGACTGGTTCTGTAAAAACGAACACGTACAGTCTCCTGAGAATACATGACCCGTGTTTGTCATGCTTCTAGGACACGTGTTACTTGGTAGCTACCAATAAAACTTGATCTCTGACTGCGACTAGAAGACTCATAGTTTCTGTGGTCCGGAACAAGGGAGAACTCAGAGGTCATCGGGTGTTATCCCCTGGCACCACCGGGTTCCTAAAAACTCGGCACCTCACAGGGACGTAGGCTAGTGCTATCATTTGTTTGATTTTGAAAGTGAACTGACTGTTAGTGCAGTATTCAATACTTAGGGGTATATTTATGAGTGGCTTGCACTGCCATTGTGGCACTTTTAGTGATGCAACTGTAGAGCAAACCTTTCAATCAAGTCTATGAGGCCATGCAAAGTCAATTTGCATGGCTTTGAATGACCTCATAGATATAGTGTAAGACAATGCAGCACACATTGCTGAGTTGCCTAACTCTGCATTATGGAAGCATTCCATGGGCATTGGGGTGGGTGTTCCCATGCAACACCCATAGATTGTGTTGCATCCCCAGATTTATAAGAGCCTCTAAACCAAGAGGTGTGCCTAAGTCTTATGCCTCCCCAGGGAAGGCACAGCAAGGAGAAATATCACCATGTCTCCTTGTTTTGTTTCCTCTGTCTATGTGTGCAGCATTCTGGAGCACTCTTGGAAAGAGGAATACACCTTCCAAAACAGTCCTGCCTACAATGCAGACTCCCAGTGCCTTCATTGGCACTAGACTGCCAAAACAGCACCAGCGCAGCGGGAAAGGACAGGCATGCACTCTATTGCATAGATATATGGCGCATTTCTGCCCTTTTTTGTTTGACTCAGGGCAGCCCAACAAGGTGACTTGCTGCACTGCCATGCACCAAAAGCTCATAAATCTGCCCTTAGTGAAAAAAATTTAAAAGTCTCACCAAAAACTTGGATTAAAGTGTTAGTAACAGCCTTGTGTGGCTTATTTTATTTTATTTATTTAACAAGTTTTCTACAGTGCTGGCGTGACCCAGGGGTATCAGAGCGCTTTACAGTAGGTACATAACAGATAATCATCAGATACAAAATGGAAGAGCGACATATCAACAGAAGAACATAAAATAAAGAGCAACACGTGCAGGACAGTTTTTTGCCTTCAGGGTTCTTCTGAGTCTTAGAGCTGGAGCAGAGCTTGATGTTCGCTATCTGCCCCGAGCTTTCCACTCCCTAGGGAGCGGTTGAGGAACAGGGGTTTGAGTTGGCTTTTTAATTCTATGAAGGAGGGAATGGTTCTGATGGGAGGGGGAATGGAGTTCCAAATTTTGGGAGCGCTTCCGTTGAAAGATCGGTGCGTAGTTTTTTTTCTTCTAGTTTTTGGTGGTTTGAGTAGGCGGGAGTTTGAACTTCTCAGGTTCCTGGGGTGGCCAGCTTTTATGAGTTTTTTCGGCAGGTACTCGGGGTTGCCGGTGTGAAGGGCTTTATGGGTGAGGCAGGCTGTTCTGAAGCTAATCCGCATTTAGACTGGAAGCCACTTAAGTTCCTTGAGTGCAGGGGAGATATGATCGAATTTCTTGATACCGGTGATCATTCTGGTGGCCGCATGCAACGTTGTTTTGATGGGAGCCAGATGTGATTTTGGAATTCCTGAGAGGACTGCGTTCCCATAGTCCAGTCTTGACAGTACCAGAGATTGGTGGCCTGTTTGAGATCATTGGGCGGAATGTAGGGTTTCATTTTGTTCAGTAGTCTGAGGTTAGGGAAAGCACTTTTGTCCGAATCCTAAATGTGTCTCGTCATGTTCAGTTTTAGGTCTAGAGTGATGCCTAGAGATTTGACAGAGTCTGCTAGAGTGAGATTCTTGTTTAGCGCATCGATGGCCTTTAACCATTCGGCAATTTGGGGGTTATCTTCCTTATTCGAGATGAGGAGTGTCTCTGCCTTATCAGAATTTAGTTTCAGGTGGTTGCTTGTCAACCAGTGTTGGACGTCTTTCAGTACATCATTAAGTCTTTTTATGTCTTTGAGATAGGTAGTTTCCAGATAGATCTGAGTATCATGATTATGACTGAGTGGGGGTGTATTTCTAGAACTTTTTTAATCATGGCTTGTGAAAAGTCTATGATTATTTTTTGTGGGTAGTAGTTACTTGTTGTTGTTTTATATAATTTAGAAGTTCATAGTAGGTGCTGCTTTGTTTGTTTGGTATTGAAGCATATATGAAAGGGATATTGGTGTTTTCATATTCACCATGTATGTTGTGTATCAGAGTGAATGCTTTGAAACACATTTTAAAGGTCCCATCCATCATCCAGGTTCGGCACTGGGTAAGTTTCATCAAGTTGTTTGCTGTAGACAAAATCAGGATTCATTTTTCATTATTTAGGTTGTCATTTAGTAGGGGTGGGCGGATATCTCCATTCCGCCCACGGAATGTCTGGAGATTTGCCCCTTCCACCTTTCACAATGTAGGCGGAGAAACAAGGCAAATGTCCGCACACTTGGGGCGTATCGAAAATTGGCCTCCTGCCCGCCGCCTACCTCCCGTCCGCCTCCCGCCCGCAGTATTAAATAACATTAAAAAGCCTTTAAATAAGATTTAAAATAAACTTACCTCAGCGACGACGCATCCGTCTCCATCGCGCCTTCTTCTGGGAACTGCGCATGCGCCGGACCCTGCGCATGCGCATTCCTGGTGAGGAATGCGCATGCGCGGACTCCCGCAGGCAGGTAGTGCATCACTAGTGACTTTTTTAGTGCATGAAATTAATCGTTTTAAAGTCGGGAAAGGTGGTTGTTGGCCTTATAAATGTATGGGAAGTTTGAGTAGCATGTCTTTAAAGATTTGGGGCCAGATGTAGCTCGCCAATTACCAGTCAATCGGCCGTTACCGACCGGTATTTGGGAATTGACATGTAGGGGGCATTTTATTTACAGAATCGGTATATTTACCAATTCGGTAAATTTACAGATTCAGTAAAATACCGAATCGGTAAATATACCGATTCTGTAAATCAATATGTAGGTGGCACTATAATCAGTGCCACGAGTCCTTACCGAATCGTTATTTACCATGGAATACTATTCCATGGTAAATAACGAATTCCAGTGTACATGCACATCTGTGCATGTACAACTGTGCCAGGTGGCACACAGACATGCCCTAAGGACATGTATGTGTGTCACATGGCACACAAGCCCGAAACAGGGGTGCAACAGGGTGTCAAAGTGACACCCTGTCCCCCTTGTAAATTTGGTAATTTTACCGATTCGGTAATTACCAAATCGGTATTTGCTATTGAATCCTATGGGCTTCAAGGCCCATAGAAATCAATGGCAGATACCGATTCGGTAATTACCGAATCGGTAATTACCGAATCTTACAGATTCGGTATTTTTATCGAAATATTTACCTACATAGCAATTACCGAATTGTAAATACCGAATCGGTAAAATTCGGTATTTACCATTCGGTAAATTGCTATTACCTACATCTGGGCCTTTGTTTCTAGGTTCCTGTGAGCTAGTGCTTGCCTCTCTTATGTCTTATAAAATGTCTTCTATTTCTCTCAGATTTGGTGGGGTTGTTGAGCTCCTTAACATTAATTTCAAATGTATATTTTGTAGCTGCCCTCCTGTAGCATGCACTTGAATAATATTTAGTACATTTGCAATTTATTGTTTCTATTGATGCACTTTCTTGGTTGTAGGTGTAGCCCATATGCTTTAATAATTGCTCTCCTTTCTCTGAAGTGATATATGTGGCCTCTTCTGTATATATATATATATGTATATAGTTTATAACAGAACAAATATATGTTATAGTTTAAATTTTGCATCATTATCAAAATGTTAAAAAAAAATGTTAAGGGTTTTGCAGCTTTTCTTTTAAGATAGTTTTAATATGGAGCAGGTGTTGAATTTTCTGTTGGAAGAGAAAAATAAGTATTATTAATTAAATATTAAATTTTGTTGCTAGTTTGTCAAGGTTTAAGTCATTGGTTGGTAATTGTTTTAAGTTATTATTTATGCATTCTTACTTTATTATATATTCTTGATGCTGTTACAGTTGATATTTTCTGACATTTTTTGTTTTAGAATTTGGTTTTCTTTTGTTTTCGGTAGCATATGTAAACAGTACAGTACATTTTCTTGTTCAAATATAAGTATTACTTACTGGAATATGCAGTTATTGAGAATAATTATTTATGTTTTAGTTGTTTGATGTGAGAATCTGGTAGAGTTTCCTCCTCTTGTAGTGTTTGCAATTTTGGATTATTTCGTCTTTTTAATTAGTGTGCCTTTTATATTGTTGGTTTCATTCTTTGTTTGCTTTTATTGGTTAAAGTTGTTTATAGTGTTAGTTTAATTGTTGTTTTAGTACAGTTTAAAGATTTTTAATCAGCTGTTTTTAAATATATGTGTTTAGCTGTACACTATATTTATATTTGATTACATATGTTTATTATAAGTTTAGGTTTTATTTGAAGTAATTGTTTTATGTTACCATTGGTATTTGGGTGTATTCTTTAAGGATGTATTAATTGGTGATAAAATTGTGATCAATATTGTGTAAATTTATATTTTTGACATCTTACATGTTTATTTTAATGCAACAATATTTGTGTTTTCTGTATTTTTTCTCTTGATATATGTAAAAATATTTCTTTGTCAACGATATTTGTGTGTTGGACATTAGTGTTTTTTTATTGTTAGGTATATGGAGTCAATATTTTTGTTCTCAAGATTTCATTTCTGATATTTGTTGGGTCAATATTAAGTCATTTATCCTGTGGAACATAGATCTCTGAAAATGATCTACTACATGGGCAAGAAGAGCCAATTCTTAAAGAAAACATCTCAATCAGGGTGATCTTATGGCAATGCTGTAGCATTATTCACAAAAAGCAGAATCCCCTGAAAAAGCAAATAATGATCTTGACTCATGGTTGCTGAAAATATAGCATTTGGCGTCAAGGGACTAATAGACCAATCTAAAGGACAGCAATGGCTTCCTTATCTTTAGACAAAATGTTCACTGTATTGACTATACACACTGCAACACCACTAGTAAAGCAAAATAGGCTGCATCATTTTAAGGACAACCCAGGGGTCCGCACTTAAAGTGGGAAGACATACAGCCCCTGAATGCAATCCAGCTTGCTCTAGCTGCGCTATTTGCATATCAGGGTCCTCCTCTGAAAGAGGCACTTCATCAGCACTAATAGTGGATTCATTTTCAGATGATTTGCTCTCAAACAGAAAATTCCACACCAGAATCTTCAACTTGGTCCTCTGCCTCTGATGTTGAGTCAGGCTCAGACCCATGTTCAGAGTCAGGTTCATGAAAGCAAATCTGCAAACTGATCAGCTAGCTTCCAGCCATAATGAAACTAATACAGCAAACAAGACAACAATAAACAAGACTGTTTCAAATTAAGTCTCAACAAACTGTAGCTGTGTCAAACAGTAATCATAACCAGGGACATATAATTATCTGGAAAAAGCTTTCAATACAAACCACACAATGAACTTTATACTCCTAACAGATACCTCACTTGCCACAGACAGGTAGACTGAGGATCAACTGTACTTTCTCTGCACATACACAGCAAGCAAATAGATATTGCACTAGAGAGGAAAAACGAAAATGAGTATACCAAAACATCACAATACATTTCTTGTACGAATCCAAACATGAATTTGAAACACAAAAAAGCTTAATATGTTACAATTCTTGCAACTGTTAAAGATAGAATTTGAGCAGGGCAACAATACGCATTTGAAGTACACATTACTTCACGTTTCCTTTACAAACATATGCAACTTCACAAACTGTGGTACTACCACTGCTGATATTGCAAGCAGGAGTTACCACCAAGGTAATTAAAAGCTTTTCACTTCAATAAAAAAGTGAAATAAAATATTATGTTCACAAATGCAAATGATGAAAAGAAATAAACAGTTAACATTATAACATGAATGAAGTCTGCCCCTGGGGACAAATTGGCATCAAAATCATCTAATCTGCTCCAGAGGGGAGCACAAAGCATAGGCAAATTATTGGCACTGACCTCAGCCCTTAGTCAACTGTCAGTTCGCACACACCGCCAGCCACACATCAGTCCAGACACACCTCGAGCCAAATGCCTTTTCACACATACTGCCAGTCAAACCCTAGTTCACACACCACACCGCCGGCCAAGTGGCCTGACCATAACATGTATAAATAATAATTGCCTGGTGTCCAGTGGTTTTCCAACCCTTGAGTCAGATTGGCCTGGAAATGGCTGATCTGCCTTGAGGGGGGTTCACAAATTAAAGAATTGCCCATTTCAAAATGGGGAGCGACCTTTGCCCAAAGGACCACTCCACAACATACATAAACATTCTCCCTAGTGTTTGGTGGTTTTTCCCTAGCTTTGGGCAGGTTGGCCTAGAAAATGGCCGATATGCCCCTGGAGGGGGGCAAAAAATGACTAAAACATGTGTCAGTATATTTGAGGAGTGATCCTTGCCCAGAGGCCGCTTCCTGAAATGCATCAAATGAAATCCCTTGTATCTAGTAGTTTTCCATCCCAAATTGGGGCAGATCAGCCTACAAAATGGCCAATCTACCCCAGGATGGATTGAAAATGGCAAAAACACATGACAAATATTTTTGGGGAGTTAAGCTAGCCTGGCTGATGAGGGTTGATGCCCCGAAACCAGCCCCAAGATGATTATTTCCAGTCCAGGGAGGACCTGGCCTGGCAGTTCGGGTTGGAGTGTTCCTATGGGGAACAGGGTCAAGACAGATTTTTTGCATATGGCTGGGTCTAAACTAGGGTGGCGTGTTGAGCACAAAACGGTGTATTACATCCAGATCCTTGTGACTGGGGGTGAATGTGTACATTGTTCAGCATTCAGTCCATCATTTGTTCTTTTTGCATTTGTCACCCTAAGTGGGAAGGGTGTGCCCAGATGTGGGTCCCATGCTCACTGGGCCACTGGATTCAAGCTAGCCTGTCTGATGAGGGGTTATGCCACGAAATCAGTACCAGGATGCTGGTTTCCCTTCCAGGGAGGACCTGGCTTGGCAGTTGGGGCTGCACTGTTCTTATGAGGGACAGGGTCAAGATGGATTTGCATATGGCTGGGTCCAAACTGGGGTGGCATGGTGATCCAAAAAATGATGGATTAAACCCAGATCCTTGTGACAGAGGGTGAATGTTTGCATTGTTCAGCATTCCGTCCATCATTGGTTCCTTTTGCTCCCTAAGTGCGAAGGGTATGCCCAGACGTAGGTCCTGTTCTCACTGCGCCACTGGATTCAAGCTAGCCTGGTTGTTATGGGGTGATGCCCCAAAACCGGTCCTAGGATGCTTGTTTCCAGTCCAGGGAGGACCTGGCTTGGCATTACGGGCCAGACTGTTCCCAGGAGGGACAGGGTCAAGGCTGATTTGCATATGGCTGTGTCCAAACAAGGTTCGCGGGAAGACCATAAGATGAGCAAAAGAACAATGGATTAAACCCAGATCCTTTTGACTGCGGGTGAGTATTTGCATTTTTTATTCCGTCCATCATTTATTCCTTTTGAACTTTCTAAAAGTGGCGTTTTCAGAATTATCACTTCAAATTCAACTTTAACATTCAAGAGGGTTTTAAATAAAATTTCTTTGAAGATCAAACTCGATGTTCTCATTTGCTCCCAATTGAAAATTATCATTAATTGAAGGTAATACGGTAACCCAATGCTATCCTGTGGGAAAGGCTGGCCTTGCAGTAGTGAAAGACAAATGTAAGTGTTTTTACTAGCAGGACATGTAAAACTTAAAAGTACATTACCTTATTCTTAACTACACTGCATCATGCCCGGTGGTCTGGTTAGTCCCTAAACTTGTGTTTCCTTATATGTATTAAAAAGGAAGGTTTGGGCCTGGCAAAATGTTTTTTTTGCCATGTTGAAATCGAATTTTAAAACTGCACACAAGGATTGCAATGCCAGGCCTGTGACATGTTTCAAAAAACAACTTAAGGGAGTGGCGCAATGGGGGCTGCATTCCCACTAATAGCATTTAATTTACAGGCCCTGGGTACATGTAGTACCACTTTACTAGGTACTCACAAGTAAATTAAGTGTGCCATTTGAGTGTAAACCGATTTCACTATGTTCAAAAGCGAGAGTACGAGCACTTTAGCACTGTTTAGCAGTGGGAAAGTGTTCTGAGTCGTAAGTAAGGCCAACATAAACAAATTCAGCAAAAACAGGAGGAATAAGACAAAAAGTTGGTGGGAAGACCTCCCTTAGGTCGGCAGTTTTACAGTATTGGTTTGTTTGTTTTTGCACCTCAGAGTTTTCTTCTATGCAATGCTAAATACCATGCAGTAAATAGGTTTGCCATCAGTCTAATGCATGCAGTTGACCTTGGTGAAGTGTTATAGGGCCAGATGTATCAACATCCTGAGTTGCAAATCTAAAATAGTGATTTTTTTAGCAATCGCTATTTGAGATTTGCAAATAGGGATGTATGTAGAAAATCACAATTTTAGTGCGATTTCTCAAAATCCCTTAATTGCGATTAGCAAATTGTGAATCGTAATTAACCCCTTCCGTGCGGGGGTAATTCCCCCGCTGTGCTGGGGGGTGGGGGGCGCACGCAGCGCCCGCATGCTCATGGCGAGCTGAGCTCGTCATGAGCAGACCCCCTCCTGTGGAACGCTCAGCACAGCAGGAGGCCCATAGTAATGAATGGGAAGTTATTCTCAATTTGCGATTCGCAAGTTGAGAATCACAAATTGAGAATAATTTCAAGGGTGCAAGGGTGTCATAAGGACACCCTGATGCACCCCTGAAATGAACATGTGTGCGCATATGGCGCACATACATTCCCTAAGGGCATGTATGTGCGCCATATGGCACCTTCACAAATGCCAAAAAGTGCATTTGTGAAAGAATTCGAAAATTACCACCAACTTGAAGTTGGTGGTAATTTGCGATTTCTTAATGAGAAATCGCACAACTTGGGTGCTTCATACATAGCATTTAAGGAATCGCATTAAGGAATCGATTCCTTAAATGCTGACGCAAAATTAAGGAATCGCAAATTTTGCGATTCCTTAATTTTGCGATGTGATTTTCATCGCATTTTCCATTTCTTTAGTCGCAAGCGCTGCTTTTTTGCGAATCTCAGCATTTGTGACTAAAAAAAGGGATGATACATATGCCTCTTAGTCATGGAAATGTCTCTTGGCATCACCTGGTAGAATTTGCGCATGGGCAAAACGTGGTGCCAGGCACACTTTGAATGGAAGACATGACATGAGACACCCTTACCACCTGATTTTAAAGATACTGCGGCACTCACAATGACGGTGAAAAAGTGATGCAACACTAGTGTAGCATAAGTGTAGAAGAACTAAATCAGGGCAGGCCCTTATGTAATTCATTCACTTACGACCCAGGCCTGAGGTTTATGAATGCTATAGAGAAATTTGAAACCAGGGCGACTGCAACGGGTACTTTGCCTAGCAGTGGGAGTTGTTGAGTGGAAAAGATCAGATCCTACTGTATTTTGTGTAAAAAAATAGTATTTGAAAGTAGACTGAATAAATGGCTGAAGAAATCAAATCGGATTTCAAGCTAAAACATGCAGTACGTGGCAGTCATAACTACTATTGCTGTTAGCTGTATTTTAGATTATTTTCTCAGCCACGGATCATATCATGAAATATTGTAATTTTTCTTCTAAAGTAGACTGAGGTGAGTTTCAGTGTATGTTCTGTGGCAAATATAAATTATTCAGACTCACTCGATGAAGATCTAAAATATTACCAAGTTTATAACTAGCACTAGGCCATCCGAAAATGTAATCATCAACTGAGAGAGAGTATCTAGCCAGATCAGGAAAGCAGGTCTGGCTGATCTGTTCAAGGGGAAATGTGCTGAATGTATTTCTAAATTAAGAAATGACAGGCTACTCTGTATTGGGAAATACCTACTGATGCAAGGAACTTTTCTGATAATATTGATAATATTATATAAAAGTAGGTGGCATTATGCAAGAGTAACTGAAATTTCACCCAGGCATAATTATTACACTATTAAGCCATCTTTTGTAATGACTCACTGCTCGTGGCAAAAATTGAACGTAAACTCACAAAAATTACAGAAGCTTTCCAATTTTTTTATAGTTAAATGCACCTTGCATCCAAAGTACAAACTCATGTTATTAAAGTAAACATGTGACCAACCTTCTCAAAAGGTTGGTCATACATTTGGCCTTCTCTTTGCCAGCTCTATTGTTATTTGCTACCAGTTGCTAATGAAGGAGGAGATTTACAAGGAACTGACGCATCTGCATAGATGGGTCAGTTTCCTTGCATCAGCTCCAAATGTCCGTGCGCCACTATTGATGTGCTGTATTTACATACAGTGCAGCATGGCGCAAGGAATTGCAGATGTGTCAGAAATTCTGACGCATCTGTTGGAGCAAAAGTGACGCATTGTTGGAGTTGGTCACAAAAGTGACGCAACTCCAGCAATGCACCAGAAAACATAGGTACGTCCCATGTAAAAAGCCCTGCGTCAATCCTTATGCCTGATCTGAGCAGGCGTAGGGATTTTGACTCAGTGTAGGCGAAGAATGATGCTGTGAAATCTTGTAAATTTCACCGCTCCAGTTCTCCGCGTTTTTTTGCATGGGAACGCCCACCCTGCATACATTATACTTGGCGCAGGTATAATGTGATGCAGGGCTTTACAACGTGACGCATCTCCCTAGATGCGTCACATTGTAAATTGGCCACTTTTTTTACGCTGCCGCTGCGTCACAAAAGTGAAGCAACTTCAGTGCAAAAGTGACGCAAAAGGCTTGTAAGTCTGCCCCGAAAGGTTTTGGCCGGATTACCATCTGATGTCCTTCAAATTTCTTAATATGTCTACGACGGAAAATGGTAAGCCTCTTGTGAAAAACTACCTCTTTTTGTAGTGTCACCATCATTTTTTGCAGACTGATGCTGTTGTTTTTTTTTAATATGCACATTGGGGCTGCTGTCCAAGATACAAATAGTCAACACTTTCAAAACATATTCACACTTTTAATATATCTATATATATGTATATATATATATATATATATATATATATACATATATATATATATATATATATATATATATATATATATATATAGATATATAGATATATATCATCAGTGATGTCACTGACCATGTCATGAATGATCTTATATGTGACATCATCAGCAGTGGATTGCGGGTGCGCGAAATATAGTTAGTACAACTAACTATATAGGAGCAATTTCATTGGTTTTGTATGAGTAAAATGTCCAGCTAACTATAACACCACTAAAACTTATAGTTTTTTGAGTGAATTTCAAAGGTTTTTTAAAAACTAATTCCTAACTATATAACTCCTGAAACCTATGGTTTTTTCAGTGAATTTCAATTTTCTTTTTATAAGAAAATTCCTAACTATATAAGGCCTGAAACCTATGGTTTTTTCAGTGAATTTCAAAGGTTTTTTAAATGCTGATTCCTAACTATATAAGGCCTGAAACCTATGGTTTTTTCAGTGAATTTCAAAGGTTTTTTAAATGCTAATTCCTAACTATATAAGGCCTGAAACCTATGGTTTTTTCAGTGAATTTCAAAGGTTTTTTAAATGCTAATTCCTAACTATATAAGGCCTGAAACCTATGGTTTTTTCAGTGTTTTAAAAAAAAAAAATTGATTGGTTAACTGGCTTATTAAGTGTATCTTAGTGAATACATATATTAGCGAGTAATGTTAAAATATTTAAATATATGCATGAGTGATGTAATATGTGACGTCATCAGCAGTGCATTGCAGACGTGCAAGTTATAGTGAGTCCAACTAACTATAACGTGGGAATTTCAATGGTTTTATGTGCGTAAAATTTCCAGCTAACTATAACTGGTGTGAAACCTATGATTTTTTCAGTGAATTTCAAAGGTTTTATAAATGCTAATTCCTAACTATAACTGGTGTGTAACCTATGGTTTTGTCAGTGAATATATATATATATATATAAAATTTCTATGGCAAAATGAAACCCCTCATTTTGTTCCTTTTCAAATTAAATGTATTAAGTACAACCACTTTATTCCAATCAAGATGACTTCAGGTGTGCCATACTTTTGTCATAAGTAAGACTGTTAGTGTGCTAGTTGTTCTTTAGAACACTCTGGGACATTCTGTCATTGGGCTATAGTTGGGCTACATCTGGGTGATATTTGGGCTACATTTGGGCTCTTTTGTCTCTGGTGGCCATCTTGGGAGACTGCATATAAGAATTAATGTAATGAAATATAAGAGGATTTGAGAAGTCACTCAAAATGTGCCCTAATTTTTCTTTCTTCAGCACTAATCATAATTTCTATGGCAAAATGAACCCCCTCATTTTGTTCCTTTGCAAATTAAATGTTTTAAGTGTTAACACTTTATTCCAATCAAGATGACTTCAGGTGTGCCATACTTTTGTCATAAGTAAGATTGTTAGCGCTTTAGTTGTTCTTCAGAACACTCTGGGACATTCTGTCATTGGGCTATAGTTGGGCTACATCTGGCTGATATTTGGGCTACATTTGTTTTTTTTTGTCTCTGGTGGCCATCTTTGGGCTACATTGGGCTACATTGGGCTACATTTGGGCTCTAACATATATATAGCCCAATGTAGCCCAATATATATTTTTTCAAAGGAAATTTTCGTAAAAACCACTGGAGCACATATCTTGAGACATAGCAAAGGCACATCGGGCTACCAGTCCCTACAATTTTGCCAGGTTTGGTGGAAAACCATTCAGCCGTTCAGGCTAAAAGTGAGTCCAACCGCCCTATGGAAATTAACATGGGAAAAACACGTTTAGGGACCCCCCTTTTATCTCGGCCCCCGCTTGACGAATCCCCCCCAAACTTTCAGGGAAGGAGCGGAGCGCCGCGAGGCAAAGTTAAGGAAAATTTCAGGAAGATTCCTCAACCGGCGCCAAAGTTATTCCCAATAGAATGTTGCGATTTCCCTATGGAAAACAATCCTAACTATATATACCTACTGGCTATCGCCAGTAGGTAATATATATATATATATATATATATATATATATATATATATATATATTCACTGAAAAAACCATAGGTTATAGACCATATATAGTTAGGAATTAGCATTTACAAAACCTTGAAAATTCACTGAAAAAACCATAGGTTATAGACCATATATAGTTAGGAATTAGCATTTAAAAAACCTTATTTTACTCACACAAAACCATTGAAATTCCATATATAGTTAGTTGCACTAACTATATATCGCGCACCCGCAATCCACTGCTGATCATGTCACATATTACATCATTCATGACATGGTCAGTGACATCACTGATGACATCACTGATGACATCTCAAATGACATCACTGATGACAACATCCAGTGACTGTATGTTTCTGTAAAGTTAAAATATGTCTTACATATTGAAGAATGAGTGGATGTATAAGTGTCTGGATGAAGGATTTAGTAGGTGCGTGACTGACTGTATGAGTGAGTGATTAAATGTGTCTCACTGAATGCATGGGTTAGTGACTAAACTGTCTTAATTTGTGCATCATTATGTCTGTTGTTCTGTAAACTGCTGCATGTGTTGATCATTAGCTATACGAGAGGCTATATGTGTTATTAATTGGTTGCCCAAGTATTTCTATGGGAGATTGAGTTTGTGTGGGGGTGGCTGGAAGGTGTGTGACTCTATGCATAGATGTGTGAGCAGTTTATTCACTAGGTGTATGAGTTCAAGAGTGCATGTGGAAACAGCTACATGGGCAGTTGACTGTGTGCATGAGTGTATTGATGAGTGAATGGATATCTCAATGCTACATGTCATAGTAAGTACATATGTAAAACACAGTACATGTGAGAGTTGGCATATATAAATAACTGTGCATGAGAGCCACTGAATGAGTGAGTGGTTGTATCGATCATTGTGAACTTGTATCAGGGATTGTATAAGAGAGTAAATATGTGTTAGTATATGTTTCAATAAGTAAGGTGTGTTTAACTGTATAGTTGAAGAAATGGAGGTGAGATTGTTTCTTTGCATGACTGACTGGGTGTGGGAGTAACTCCATGGATGAGTGGCAGTGTGTGAGTGTCTGTATACACTGAGAGTATCTAAGGTTATATTAGAGTCTGAAGAGGTTTATCGTATTAGCACAAGAATGATGTCAAATGAGATGTCATCAGTGATGTCATCAGTGATGTCATTTGAGATGTCATCAGTGATGTCATCAGTGATGTCACTGACCATGTCATGAATGATGTAATATGTGACATGATCAGCAGTGGATTGCGGGTGCGCGATATATAGTTAGTGCAACTAACTATATATGGAATTTCAATGGTTTTGTGTGAGTAAAATAAGGTTTTTTAAATGCTAATTCCTAACTATATATGGTCTATAACCTATGTTTTTTTCAGTGAATTTTCAAGGTTTTGTAAATGCTAATTCCTAACTATATATGGTCTATAAACTATGGTTTTTTCAGTGAATTTCAATGGTTTTTTAATAGCAAATATCATAAGCTGTCGAATGTCAAGTACGTGGTAAGTGAAAACATTTTCGTGTTTATGCACACTGATCTGCTTTGAATGGTGCCCCCCCCCCTCATTTCTATTAGGAGTACTCTCTCTTTGCAGATAGTGAAAGGTAGTTAACGCAGGCCTTTGCCCCCGTTGTAATCCGTCGTGCCTGTTTCTCTCTCCATTTGATTGATTGTTATCCAAGTATTTACTGTTTTAGAATTAGTTCTCTTTGGTTCATTCTCTATTTACAAACAAACACAGAGTCGCAATACTCTGTTTAGTCTTTGCAGATAACGAAAAATCGTGTAAAAAAAAAGAAAAGGAATCGAGCAAAATCAGTAGGCCACTAATGGGATCTCTTTTTGACCTCGCTAAAATAGAAACATTAGGAACAACCCCTCATGACAAATTCAAAACTAGTGAGATGAACTGAACTCCACACAATGATGGCTGCAAAACAGCTCGGCTCCGCCACCCACCCCGCCCAAAATAACGATAAAGAACGGCTGCCATGATTGGTTGCGGAATGACCACGACGGAGCTACGAAATGGTGCTGCTCTCATGCTAACCCCAGCTTCAGTCTGAAACATCCAGAAACACTGTAGACTACCAATTCGATCAGTTCCGGTAGCGCCCCAATGTAACCCGGTAGAGAAGAACTAGCCCTCCCCTCTTTGACTGATGGTTCTTGTTGCCTGTCCCTTCTGTTGTCATTTAACAGAACTATTTAGCCTGCTGAAAGGGGTTGTGTTCCGACCGCTGGTTGGTGGAGACATTTTGACTATATTCTGTACCTGCGTTGTCGCGTAATGCGTCATATGACGCGCCGCGTTAGCGCATCCGGAAGTCATCCGGGGCGCGCAGCGCGTAACGTAAGCATAACAAGTCATGTGACTTGTTAATAAAACTTTTCATTGGTTCATTTTACTTTTCTTATTGTAATGATGAAAGGCTTGGTCATATGACCTAAAAATTACGCTTTTCATTACTTCCGAACATTATTTTTTCTTAAATATATGTTATAATGTTCCAGGCTAATGTACTTTCCCGGAAATTTTACAACTGTCCTGCAAGTAAAATATATTCTTTTTTCGAGAAAAAGAGCGTTTCTTCGTCCCATGACGGAGCCGTTGAGCAAAAGAGGGTCGACCTGCTGTCTTAGTCGCCGATACGCCTGAATATGAGATTCTTATCGATCACTTTATGTTGCAGGAATAGAAAACACAACAGCCCTTGACCATTTATCTTTACTGCGTTCCTTCGTATTATACCTTTTACCCTTCATGTAATTGGTCTGCTTTATTTCACTTGCCTTTTAATGATTCTAAAACAGTCACTATTATTAAAAACTTTACCAATGTATATACTACTACCATGTTTTCTTTTAAAAACCTTTATTGTGAAAATTTCATTATACAAATACGAGCCTATAACCACGTGGGCCTGCCACTGAGCAAACTGTAATCGTATATGATGAATAGACATTTACACTGTAGAGGAACGTAACGGGCGGGCCATTAGGTTGCAAGAACTAAGGTGTCTAACAGTTACGGAATCGGTGGACGTACATTTTATAATTAAAATACGACAGGGCCAGTTACAATAAAATTATCTAGATATACATTTGCGGGCAAGTACCATGGGTGACGTTAATTCGAACTTTCAACAGTACAGTAATCAATAACACATCAGAACTTAATATCAATAGGGATGTCGAAATATTCAATCAATTCTCGTCCCCGCCCGCCATGTGCTTCAAAACTGCATACGTATCTCGTGATTTCAAGGTTCTGCAACCAGTACACAACAAGGAGTTACGAGTCCCATTTATTCCGGCGCCATTTTGGGCGAGGACGGGCAGGTCCAGGATATAGTCAAAATGTCTCTACCAACCATCGACTATGATGATGTTCATATGCTGTATTTATTAGAGTAACACTCATCTGTCCACATGAAATTAATTTGCCACAATCTAAACATGTCATTTTAATCTTTCCAAAGTTCTTCTAAATATTTGGGACCGTTTCCCTTGCCTCTGAAGCTCTCAGTGCCACTTCTTTGATGAATGTACTAGCAGGTCAGGGGTTCTCCTCCAAATCTCTCTTTTATGCAGCACTATAATTAATTGGTGCCACCTCTCCATATGACGATGCATGGTATAGTTACCACAACTATATTTTTTTTCGGTTCCTCTGGAGAGTTCATCGTGGCAGATGAAGCGTGTAACGTACCGGGCATTTACCTTTTTTTGCATGTACAGGAAAGGAAAAAAAAATCGAGCGTCCGAGTTCTAAGGTGTCCCAGGGCCATTTTAGTGGACCAGGCCCAAATCCAAAGAACAGGCCGCCATTTTGAGAGTCCTCTTGCAGCCGCCTGTCGCTGTAGCATCAAGAGCAGCCAAAACTCAGCTGAATGGCAACTGAAACGGTAAAGGGGCGCCCCACTACAGCAGACGAGCCTCCACCTAGGAAGGCCCATTCACGCCGGCTCCCCCCCCCTTCGGGCACCCCACGCCGTTATTCGGAGCAGTATTGTAGGATGGCCACACCAGTGCGGCAACTTGCTAGACATCACCTCGGTGGTAACCGAATCTCAACGCCTTGTGGTGTCTTCTATTCAAAAAACATTGTTATGCTGCCTTCGACCTATTCGCCGCAAGTGCGCACACAACTCAACTGCATAGCTTGCTAGACACCACCTCGGTGCCATCCGGATCTTGGAATGTCAGCACCTTTTGGTGTCTTCTCTTCAGAAAATATTGTTGCGCTGCCTTTGGCCCCATTCGCACATCAGTCCGCTACTGACGCCATCTCACAGGCTAATGGGGCGCCCCACGCCGACTTTCAGCATTGTAGAATGACCACACCAGTACAGCAACTTGCTAGACATCACCTCGGTGCCATCCGGATCTCGGCGCCCCACTGCAGATGAAGTGCCTCTCAACTATGAAACCACCACGGTGACATCCGGATCTTGGCGCGTTGTGCTGCCTTCGGCCTATTCGCACATCGGTCCGCTACTGACGCCATCTCACAGGCTAATGGGGCGACCCACGCCAAGTTTCAGCATTGTAGGATGACCACACCAGTACAGCAACTTGCTAGACATCACCTCGGTGCCATCCGAATCTTGGCATCTCAACGCCTAGTGGTATCTTCCATACAAAAAATATTGTTACGCTGCCTTTGGCCCCATTCGCACATCAGTCCGCAACTTAGACATCACCTCGGTGCCATCCGGATCTTGGCATCTCAGCGCCTTGTGGTGTCAGTCAGAAAATATTGTTGCGCTGCCTTTGGCCCCATTCGCACATCGGTCCGCTACTGACGCCATCTCACAGGCCAACGGGGCGCCCCACGCCGACTTTCAACATTGTAGGATGGCCACAGAAGTGCGACAACTTACTAGACACCACCTCGGTGCCATCCGGATCTTGGCGCGTTGTGCTGCCTTCGGCCTATTCGCACATCGGTCCGCTACTGACGCAAACTCACAGGCCAACGGGGCGCCCCACGCCGACTTTCAGCATTGTAGGATGGCCACACCAGTGCACCTTACTAGACACCACCTCGGTGCCATCCGGATCTTGGCGCGTTGTGCTGCCTTCGGCCTATTCGCACATCGGTCCGCTACTGACGCCATCTCACAGGCCAACGGGGCGCCCCACGCCGACTTTCAGCATTGTTGGATGGCCACACCAGTGCGGCAACTTACTAGACACCACCTCGGTGCCATCCGGATCTTGGCGCGTTGTGCTGCCTTCGGCCTATTCGCACATCGGTCCGCTACTGACGCAAACTCACAGGCCAACGGGGCGCCCCACGCCGACTTTCAGCATTGTAGGATGGCCACACCAGTGCTGCAACTTGCTGGACACCACCTCGGTGCCATCCGGATCTTGGCGCGTTGTATTGCCTTCGGCCTATTCGCACATCGGTCCGCTACTGACGCCGCCTCACGTGCCAACGTATTTTCTCCGCATTTTATACCCTATGCCGCATAACAGGTCATGTGACTTGTTTATAAAACTTTTCATTGGTTCATTTTACTTTTGGTTTCCTAATGATGGAAGGCTTGATCATATGACCTAAAAACAACACTTTTCATTGGATGAAAACTTTTTTTTTTTCCCAAACGATGAAAGCCCCACCTTGTTTCTGGATGTTTCAGACTAAACTGGCGTCAGCATGAGAGCACCACCATCTCGTAGCTCCGTCGTGGTCATTCCGCGAGCAATCATGGCAGCCGCTCCCCACCAGAAGCCTGCAGGAGTCGGGGCCCCCAAAACTTTTGATGAATTCTCAAGGCGGAGGGGACGCTTTCGAGAATGGGGTCCAAGACCTAGCAGACAAGCGTCCGATTTCCAAGGTGTCCCAGGGCCATTTCAGTGGACCAGGCCCAAAAAGGAAAGAGCCTGCCGCCATTTTGAGAGTCCTGTGACAGCCGCCTATCGCTGCACCGCAAGAGTGGGCGCAACTCAGCTGAATTGCGGCTTTTGACACAGTGGACCAAAAACGGACGGAATGGCAACTGAAACGGTAAAGGGGCGCCCCACTACAACAGATGACACTCCACCTGGAGAGGCCCATTCACGCCGCCTCCCCCGGGGCGCCCCACGCCGTTATTCGGAGCAGCATTGTAGGATACCAAAACCAGTGCGGCAACTTACTGGACATCACCTTGGTGCCATCGTTCTGCTGCCTTGGAACTATTCGCACAACAGTTTGCTACTGATGACCCACCCCCCGCGACGCCCCACGTCGTTATTTGCTGGGTGGCAACTTACTAGACATCACTTTCGTGTCATCTAGATTTCGGCGCGTTCTGCTGCCTTGGAACTATTCGCACAACAGTTTGCTACTGATGACCCACCCCCCGCGACGCCCCACGCCGGAAATCTGGACGTTGTGCTGCGTTGGGACTATTCGCACAGCCGACCGCTACTTCGTTGTTTTTCCCTAAAAATGTTTATATGTTATTACTATTTTTGTTTTCTTGTATATATTTATAAATTATTAAAGTTTTATAATCTTACTACTTTGTCGGAGTGCTATATATTTTTAATGTGACACATAATTGTAAAAACTTTGATGTACAAAGAGTCATCCCTGGAATCTTCCGCTTCACGCTCGGTCCCCTCCCCAATCACAATACAGGATGGTTTTCAGATAATAGCAACGCTTCTGCTGTGACGGATCTCATCGAGTGTGGGCCTTGATCTACTATAACTCCTTTGAAGAGGGGTGATTCTTTACAGCTGTGGCCATAAACTACATCTGCAGGGCTAGCTGATAGCCTAGGACCGGCCTGGACAATCGGACACAGAGGAAAAGGAGTGTCAGAGGGTGCGGTAGTGAATAGGGCGAAAGGGAGGTGTCGGGCGGGCACAGGGTGTGATTCTCAGGGAAGAGCAGCGCAGATGGGGGGAGGTTTATTACCCATGCATAAGACAGAGAGCGGGGGTGACCACTGCCTGGGTGAGATGCTTGCGAGGGTGGGGAGCCATGCTAAGGATCGACAGCGTGCACAGAGTGGGTCTGGTCAAGGCATCTAAAATGGCTTCCGTGCACGACAAAAGTGTGGCATTTGAAAAAAGACAAGATGGCGCAGACAATGTTTTTCAACACTTCCTGATTTCCTTCGAATCGAACGTTAACAGACGTTGGGGCATATTACCAAAGTTAAGCGATATTTATCCCTAACGATGCATTGCAAAGATTTTTTTACCGTCAGAAATTATCGCAGATAAACCTTGCTATTATCAAGGTTTATCGCAAATACGATAAAAAACGACCGCAATGCATTAATATCGCTGAAAACTCAGCGATATTCATGCATTACCGAGCTAATGCTCTTAGCCATGTTATCCACCTCCCATTGGATAACATGGCTAAGAACTGCTCAGGGCAGCTGTTACTTTTTGGAGATATTCGCGCTTATCTCGAATATTTCCAAAAGTTGATAATAGGAGATAGCGATGTTAGCGACTGTTTCCAGTCGCTAACATCTTGGCATGCCCACTTTGCATGTCATTAGTGATAAATATCACTCACATGCAAAGTGGGGCCCAAGATGGTCGCTATCTCCTACTAGCCGTCGCTAACTGGTGTTAGCAACAGCTAGGTAATACAGATATAATTTTATCTCCGCGAAGCGGAGCGCTGTTACAGATATATATCTTGTTTTTGAACGTTAATTTCTCAAAATGCACTGAAGCACATATATTGAGACCTAGCAAAGGCACATCGGGCTACCAGTCCCTAATATTTTACCAAGTTTCGTGCAAATCCATTCAGCCGTTCGATTATTATTATAATTTTTTTTTTTTGCCCCGCGGGGCCCTTTTAAAACCTCCACATCAAACCTAGGGGGTCAGCGAGGATCTACTATGCCCCCTTATGGTCATTTGCCCCTTCGCTTTGGCCTCCTCTTGTCTCTCGATCCTACCGAGAGACAAGATGGCGGCCGCTACGTACTGTTTGGAATGTTTACAGACACCGGAGAGCCAATCAGCTTCGCTTCGCAAAGCTCCGTAACGCGAAAAGTACGCGAAGCGGTGCGCTGTTACAGATATATATCTTTTTTTGAACGTTAATTTCTCAAAATCCACTGAAGCACATATATTGAGACCTAGCAAAGGCACATCGGGCTACCAGTCCCTACAATTTTGCCAAGTTTCGTGCAAATCCATTCAGCCGTTCGATTATTATTATTATTTTTTTTTTTTGCCCCGCGGGGCCCTTTTAAAACCTCCACATCAAACCTAGGGGGTCAGCGAGGATCTACTATTCCCCCTTATGGTCATTTGCCCCTTCGCTTTGGCCTCCTCTTGTCTCTCGATCCTACCGAGAGACAAGATGGCGGCCGCTACGGACTGTTTGGAATGTTGACAGACGCCGGAGAACCAATCAGCTTCGCTTCACAAAGCTCCGTTGCGCGAAAAGTACGCGTCCTGGAGCGCTGCCCGGTCCGCTGTTACAGATATATATCTTTTTTTAAACGTTAATTTCTCAAAATCCACTGGAGCACATATATAGAGACCTACAAAAGGCACATCGGGCTACCAGTCCCTACAATTTTGCCAAGTTTCGTGCAAATCCATTCAGCCGTTCGGGCTAAAAGTGAGGCCAACCGCCCTATGGAAAACTCAATGTTAAAAACACGTTTTGGGACCCCCCTTTTTTCTCGACCCCCCCTGGACGAACCCCCCCCCAATTTTCAGGGGCTCCTCAGAAACAAAATGTGCCATTTTCCTGAAAATTTCAGCCAATTCCGTCCACAAACGCCAAAGTTATTAGACATAGAATTTTCAAAAAACCCATAGAGAAAAAATCCTAACTATATATACCTACTGGCGACCGCCAGTAGGTAATATATATAATACAACAACCGCCCTGAAACTTTTATTTTAAAAGGAGCACTCAACCATGCTCCCAACCATCAGGTCACTTCTGCCTCTTTGCAGCCTGCCCCTCGGTTTGCCATAAAAACTCACTGATGCCGACGTGTTTCGAGGCATGTCTCGCCTCTTCATCCAGGGCACAAACAAACATTGAGGGCTTAACTCCATTTCCGGTTTTTATTCAAATTGCCCCCAGTGGGCTTGGCTTCACATATTCATTAAAGCATGATGGATTTTGTAATCCTTGGAGTTAAGATTAGTGACATCCTTTAGTAAGTTCAAAGTCTTCTTTGTCATTATTTTCCTTTGTGTAATTTCCTTCGTAGGATAGGCAACCTCGGGGCATGCTTTTAATTTGCATATGGCGCGTGGTGCTGCTCCGAGTAAAATCGTTCCGCTCTGTAGCCTTCCCAGTGTCCAGAATGGTGCTCCTTTTCACGTGATGTCATCAGTGATGTCACTGACCATGTCATGAATGATCTAATATGTGACATCATCAGCAGTGGATTGCGGGTGCGCGAAATATAGTTAGTACAACTAACTATATAGGAGCAATTTCAATGGTTTTGTAAGAGTAAAATGTCCAGCTAACTATAACACCACTAAAACTTATAGTTTTTTGAGTGAAATTTCTCAAAGAAGATGGCCCGCTCCGCTCTGCTCCTTCCCTGAAAAGTTTGGGGGGGATTCGTCAAGCGGGGGCCGAGATAAAAGGGGGTCCCAAAACGTGTTTTCCCCATGTTAATTTCCATAGGGCGGTTGGACTCACTTTTAGCCCGAACGGCTGAATGAATTTCCACAAAACTTGGCAAAATTGTAGGGACTGGTAGCCCGATGTGCCTTTGCTATGTCTCAAGATATGTGCTCCAGTGGATTTTGAGTAATTTAGGTTAAAAAATATATATATCTGGGCGGAGCCTAACCACACATCTGATCTGATTGGCTGTCAGCACTACATCCAAGAAGTGTTGGCAGCCATCTTGGGACCAATATACATGATAGCATGATAGCACCTCATTAAAAAGCATTGTAGTTAATAGAGGGTTTTAGGACTTTAGTAACATTATAAATCATTTGTTGATGGTACCATACTCATTTTAGGAATTGTGGTGTGTTCTAAGGTGATTTTACCATGTGAAAAAGCCTTCTGCTGTGATATCATGAATCATGTTTGAAAGAAAACTAATATCTCATGATTTTCCCACAGTGGTTTGGAAGGGGATCTATAAGCTAAACTGAAAGCATATTTTCTGTAAATTCACATTATCTTTCTCAGTCATGTGAGAATGAAGTCTGACATTCTCAGTAAAACATGTACATCCAACAAGGACAGAGACTGTCAGTTGATTCCTTTGTGTTCTACTGCAGCCTCCTAGAGTGTTCTAAAGAACAACTAGAGCGCTAACAGTCCTACTTATTACAAAGGTATAGCACACCTGAAGCCATCGTGATGGGAATAAAGTGGTAACTCTTAAAACATTTAATTTAAAAAGGAACAAAATGAGGGGGTATATTATGCCATAGAAAGTATTATTAGTGCTGCAAAAAGAAAAATTAGGGCACATTTTGAGTGACTTCTCAAATCCTCTTCTATTTCATTAAAATATTCTGACATGCAGTCTCCCAAGATGGCCACCAGAGACAAAAGAGCCCAAATGTAGCCCAAATATCACCCAGATGTAGCCCAAGTATAGCCCAATGACAGAATGTCCCAGAGTGTTCTAAAGAACAACTAGAGCGCTAACCATCCTACTTATTACAAAGGTATGGCACACCTGAAGCCATCTTGATTGGAATAAAGTGGTAACTCTTAAAACATTTAATTTAAAAAGGAACAAAATGAGGGGGTATATTTTGCCATAGAAAGTATGATTAGTGCTGCAGAAAGAAAAATTAGGGCACATTTTGAGTGACTTCTCAAATCCTCTTCAATTTCATTAAAGAAATTCTGACATGCAGACTGAAACATGCACTTTGAATACCAGCAGCAGACTTCCCTGGTGAGCAGTAGCTTTACTACAGTGATCTAATGAGCAACTAGAGTGCTAACATTCAGAATTTATGGCAAATGTGTGACACATCTGAATGCCTTCTTGATGGAACCAAAGTAAACAAGCATTGAAAATGCAATAGATCTCGCCCTCGTTTAAGTTAAAGCCATTCTGTTTGTAATGAGGTGGCTATTTAGCTTTGCTTTTATTAGTGTTTTTTACACTTTAATGTAAATAACATGCATCTGTATGCATATATGTATATGTATGCATGCATTTATATTTGTATTTATATAGATATACAGATTATATATGTTTATATATGTATGTATATACATACACATACATATATATAAATACATATGCATATATATGCATATATATATATGTGTATATGTGTGCATGTAGAGAGAGGTAGAGAGGTAGAGGTGTAGAGGTAGAGAGGTAGAGGTAGAGAGGTAGCGGTAGAGAGGTAGAGACTAGTAGAGAGAGAAGTAGAGAGAGGTAGAGAGTAGAGGGTGAGTAATAGAGAGTAGAGAGTGAGTAGTAGAGAGTAGTAGAGAGCAGTAGAGAGAGTAGCAGAGAGTGAGCAGTAGAGAGTAGTAGAGTGAATAGTAGAGTGAGTAGTAGAGAGTAGTAGAGAGTGAGTAGTAGAGAGTGAGTAGTAGAGAGTAGTAGAGAGTAAGTAGTAGAGTGAGTAGTAGAGAGCAGTAGAGAGTGAGTAGTAGAGAGTAGTAAAGAGTGAGTAGTAGAGAGTGAGTAGTAGAGAGTGAGTAGTAGAGAGTAGTAGAGAGTGAGAGAGAGAATAGTAGAGAGTAGTAGAGAGTGAGTAGTAGAGTGAGTAGTAGAGACTAGTAGAGAGAGAGTAGTAGAGAGTGAGTAGTAGAGAGTAGTAGAGAGTGAGTAGTAGAGTGAGTAGTAGAGAGTGAGTGGTAGAGAGAGAGTAGTAGAGAGTGAGTAGTAGAGAGTAGTAGAGAGTGAGAAGTAGAGAGTGAGTAGTAGAGAGTAGTAGAGAGTGAGTAGTAAAGAGTGAGTAGTAGAGAGAGAGTAGTAGAGAGTGAGTAGTAGAGAGTAGTACATAGTGAGTAGTAGGGAGTGAGTAGTAGAGAGAGAGTAGTAGAGAGTAGTAGAGTAGTAGAGAATGAGTAGTAGAGAGTGAGTATTTGAGAGTAGTGGAGTAGGAGAGAGTAAGTAGTAGAGAGTAGTGGAGAATATTCCAAAGTTTGGCACAGCACCACTTGCACAATAAGTCCAATCAAATCATATCACTTAATCAATCAATCAATCAATCAGTGACACTTATAAAGCGCGCTACATACCCGTAGGGTCTCAAGGCGCTGGGGGGGGGGTGCCGCTACTGCCCGAACAGCCAGGTCTTCAGCTTCTTCCTGAAGGAGAGGTGGTCTTGGGTCAGGCGCAGGTCGGTCGGGAGGGAGTTCCAGGTCTTGGCGGCCAGGTAGGAGAAGGACCTTCCTCCTGTAGTCGTTCTTCGGATGCGGGGGACGGCGGCGAGGGCGTGGTTGGCTGATCGGAGGTGGCGTTTGGGAGCGTAGAAGTTGACTCGGCTGTTGAGGTAGCTCGGGCCTTGGTCGTGTAGGGCTTTGTGTGCGTGGGTGAGGAGGCGGAAGGTGATTCTTTTGTTGACGGGGAGCCAGTGAAGGTCTCTCAGATGTCCGGAGATGTGGCTGGTTCGTGGGATGTTGAGGATGAGTCTGGCTGAGGCGTTCTGGATCCGCTGGAGTCTCTTCTGGAGCTTGGCGGTGGTACCGGCGTAGAGGGCGTTGCCGTAGTCCAGTCGGCTGGTGACGAGGGCCTGGGTGACGGTCTTCCTGGTCTCGGTGGGGATCCACCAGAAGATCTTCCGTAGCATGCGTAGGATGTTGAAGCACGCCGAGGAGACGTTGTTGACTTGCCTGGTCATGGAGAGGGAGGAGTCCAGGATGACGCCCAGGTTGCGTGCATGGTCTGTCGGTTTGGGTGCGGTGCCCAGGGCGGGAGGCCACCAGGAGTCGTCCCAGGCGGAGGGTGAGGAGCCCAGGATGAGGACCTCCGTCTTGTCCGAGTTCAGTTTCAGGCGGCTGGTCGTCATCCACTCGGCTACCTCTTTCATCCCTTCGTGCAGGTTGGCTCTGGCGGCGGCGGGGTCGTTGGTCAGGGAGAGGATCAGCTGGGTGTCGTCGGCGTAGGAGATTATGCTGAGGTTGTGTTTGCGTACGATGGCCGCGAGGGGGCTCATGTAGACGTTGAAGAGGGTGGGGCTCAGAGAGGATCCTTGGGGGACGCCGCAGATGACTTCGGTGGCCTCTGACTTGTACGGTGGTAGGCGGACTCTCTGTGTTCTTCCGTCGAGGAAGGAGATGATCCATTCCAGTGCCTTCCCCTGGATTCCGGCGTTGTTGAGGCGCTGCACTAGGGTGCGGTGGCAGACCGTGTCGAAAGCCGCGGAGAGGTCTAGGAGGATGAGGGCCGCTGTTTCTCCATTGTCCATCAGGGCTCGGATGTCATCGGTGGCGGCGATGAGGGCGGTCTCGGTGCTGTGATTGGCTCGGAAGCCGGACTGTGAGGGGTCGAGGGATCCGTTCGTCTCGAGGAAGGCGGCCATCTGCTTGTTGACGGTCTTCTCGATGACTTTGGCTGGAAACGGGAGGAGCGAGATGGGACGGTAATTCTTGAGGTCGGTGGGGTCCGCTGTTGGTTTCTTGAGTAGAGCGCTGAGTTCGGCGTGCTTCCAGCTCTCCGGGAAGATGGTGGTGTCGAAGGATGTGTTGATGATGTCTCGCAGGTGGGGTGCGATGACAGCGTCGGCCTTGTTGAAGACGTGGTGAGGGCAGGGGTCGGTCGGTGATCCGGAGTGGATGGAGTTCATCGTGCGGATGGTGTCTTCGGTGCTGATCGGGGTCCAGGCGTGGAGGGTGGTGGTGGGGGGTGGTTGTTCGGTCATGGTGTGCGTTGGTTGGTTGTTGAAGCTGTTGTGTATGTCCGCGATCTTGTTGTGGAAGTATGAAGCGAGGGAGTTGCAGAGGTCTTGCGATGGGGTGATGTCGTTGTTTCCTGCGCTGGGGTTGGAAAGCTCTTTCACGATGTTGAAGAGTTCCTTGCAGTTGTGTGCGTGAGTCAGTGAGTCCTTATTGAAGCGCTGAATCTTGGTGTATATTCAAATGCTTTTATTTTCCTTAAGTTTATGTACCACAGCCAGCCGAAACGTTTCGTTCTGTACAACAGAACTTCTTCAGGGCGTTCTTATTTCCTTCAAGTTATGTCGGTATCCTGTTGTCATATAACTAGATATTTCTTCCAAATGTTAGACGAGACGTAAGTACATTCTTATTCAAAGTGACTAGGTATCAATTTTACCCACACAATTCGGGCAGACTTGAGTAATTTATAGCATCCTCAAAGTCAGTCTTTCAAAAATTCCAAAGTATAGGACATGATAATCCAAATCCAAATGTTTCTCAAGAAAAGTCATTTTCAATCGTTCGGAATATCGGTGTTTGGGCAGATATGACCCAGGGACCCCCAGTATGCAAGGGGAATTAGTCCCCCCTCTGCAAACGCGCCAGTTGCCTGTGTTGCAGAGAGGTGTAAAAAGGGGCATAGCCTCATTACACTTCTGAGCAATGCAGCCCCCTGGCGCATACTGGAGGTTCCAGGTGGGCTAGTTGGCCCCCAGGGACCCCTAGTATGCAAGGGGAATTAGTTCCCCCTCTTCAAACATGCACGGGGGCTGCGTTGCAGAGAGGTGTAAAAAAGGGTGGGGCCTCATTACACCTCTCTGCAATGCAGCCCCCTGGCGCATACTGGAGGCTCCTGGTGGGCTAGTTGGCCCCCAAGGACCCCCAGTATGCAAGGGGAATTTGTTCCCCCTCTGCAAACGTGGCAGGGGTGTCATGAATTGAAACACGAGTGAACTAACCTTTCATAGCAGGATACAGCGGGAGCGATGGTGATGCTTAATTCCGACCACCCCTATGTGCAATACACCGCAGGAGTGATGTATCACAACTCCACCACGGGCATCACACAAGGGGAAGGGGAAAAATGGATAAATAAAATATAACGATGCAGCAGTGCAAATCAGCAAGTCTTGATAGACCCAGATGGTTGCGTTTTCTCTTCCTGATCAGAGACCCTGCATTGAAACAAAGCACACGTCACCACACACCACCCAACAGGTAACAAATCAATGTAATGCAGAGTGTGAAAGAGAACTACACTTACAATAATCACTGCTGCAAATGGCTGTACTCAAAATGGCACAAAAATAGAAAAATAAAGTAAAGAAAAGAAAAAGCAATCATGACAGCGTATACCACTCTCTTTGAAACAGAGAGCGTATGCTCTAAGCACATTCAGCGCACTCTACTTATCTTAACCAGTGAGAGTCTCTAGTATTGTTAGGTCCGCTGATGCAGTCTCCAATGTAACCGCCACACACTCGTTATCCTCACGAGATGAACCTAACTAATCCAGCGCGGCATGCGCTAACTAACTACAAAGTCTTGGGAATTCCTGCACGACTTAAACAAGTCCACGCGACAGTATTTCCACAAGTTCAAGCGTTCTTTTCACGCTTTCTGAAAAGCGCAATGCCTTTACCCGACCGCGCTCGCACACGCGAAGTCAATCTTGGCGTCTTCAGTTCCAGCGCGTCTAGCGCTGCCGCTCTAGCAAGGGAAACAGCAGATTCTTCGTGGCAAGGATCCAGCGCGTCATGCGCTGCCACTCAAAAGAGAGAAACCGCGTTTCTATTCTCTCAGCTTTACAAACACGAATGTTCTTCCTCCGGACCGGGACTCTCACTTCGAAAACAGGTGACAAGCACCTGAACACAGGAAAAGGAAGGGCTAAAAGCAAAAAGAAGAAAACAGAAAAGGGACACACCTAGCACCAGGCATTCTGGGAATAGTAGTCCCAATTCGCCAGCCATACCAAAACATGACAGAACCCCCTCACAACGACCGACGTCCCGGCGGTCCACCAGGCTTTCCAGGAAAGCGAACATGGAAACGCAGCAAAAGGGCAGGACAATGCAAATTAGACCGGGGTACCCAAGAGCGATCTTCAGGCCCATACCCCTTCCAATCAATCAAATACATCACTCGGCCCCGAACTCTCTTTGAATCGAGAATCGCCCTCACTTCATACTCCAAATCACCCTCCACATCCAAAGGACAAGGTTTCACGGGCAGGCGAACACCAGGAGCACATGGCTTCAATAGGGAAACATGGAATACCGGATGTATGTGCCACTTGGGAGGAAGGACAAGCCTAACAGCCACAGGATTGATCACACTATGAACAACATACGGACCCACAAACTTCGGCTGCAATCGGGTATTCCCCTTAAACTTCAAATGCCTCGTGCTCAACCACACCATATCCCCATTTTGATAGGAAGGCTCCTCTCGTCTCTTTGCGTCAGCATAACGCTTGTCCCTCTCCCTTGCTTCCCCCAAATGTGTCTTAGCCTCCTTCAACACTGATCTTAAATTGGCATGATGACTCTGGATAGAAGGATGTGAGGAAGTGACAGGATGGGCAAAAGGCAACATATTGGGATGAAAACCCAACAAACAAAAGAAAGGTGAGCACCCCAATGAAGAGTGTGTGGCATTATTATAGGCGAATTCGGCAGTCCATAGAAGGGTACTCCATTCAGAACAATGTTGGAGAGAGAAACACCTAAGATATTGTTCAAGGGTTTGATTTAACCTCTCCGTCTTACCATCTGTCTGAGGATGGTAACTCGAAGACAGACGGGCATCAATGTTCATACTGGTACACAACTCCTTCCAAAAACGTGATGTAAATTGCGTTCCCCGATCAGTTATCAAAACAGATGGAAGACCGTGTGTCTCACGACATGTTGCAGAAATTACATGGCCAATTCCCCGGACGTAGGCAATGAAGGCAAGGCAACAAAATGTCCCATTTTGGACAAGTGATCGACAATGACCAAAATAGCAGTGTTTCCATGGGAAGAGGGCATTTCGACAATGAAATCCATAGAAACCGTATGCCACGGAGAAGGAGGTACTGGTATCGGACGCAACAGACCACTTGGAGACTGATGACTCGACTTAGCTTGGGCACAGATAGCGCATTTAGAAACATACTCCAAAGTGTCTTTTCTGATCGAGTTCCACCAAAAAGAGCGAGACATGTTCAATAAAGTTTTCTGTTGTCCTAAATGTCCCCCTAAGGAAGAATCATGAATCCATTGCAAAGCTTGTAAACGCAAAGGTCCCTCAGGAACATACAGTTTATTATCTTGCAGCAGCAATCCATCCTTCATACCTCGATGCACAGGATCTACATCCACCCAAGCCTGTGTATCTGGTATATCACATTGGCTCCTCACGTCATCCAGAAAACTCACAGATGTAATAACCGCTGTCAACCCCTCCTGATACAGGGCATTGCGAAGAATGGGTGGCGGTTCCACCTTTTCATCCGGACAACAACCAACTGCAGGATTTGCTGGTCTTGACAAAGCATCAGCCTTACCATTCTGAGGACCTGGACGATACTTAATAATAAAATCGAAATCCACAAAAAATAAAGACCATCTGAGTTGGCGAGGTGTCAACGCCTTGGCACTTTTTAGAAAGAGAAGATTACGATGATCCGTAAATATTTCCACCGTATGCCTGGCCCCCATTAAGTGATGTCTCCACTCTTCACAGGCTCTTTTGATGGCCAGCAGCTCTTTATCCGTGATGCTGTAATTTATTTCAGACGGAGTCAGCTTTTTGGAAAAGAAAGCAACAGGATGGATCTGCCCGGATTCAGGATGTCTCTGAGACAGAACGCCCCCTAACGCATAGTAGGATGCGTCCGTTTCCAACATGAATGGTAGATCAGGGTCTGGATGTCGTAAAACAGGAGCACTCGTAAAGCACCTCTTCAATGTCTGAAAGGCTACTTCCGCGGCCTCAGTCCAGCAGAAAGTGACTCCTTTTCGCAACAACAATGTCATTGGTTGAATGATGGAAGAAAAACCCTGTATAAACCTTCTGTAAAAGTTAGAGAACCCCAGAAAGCTCTGCAAACTCTTCACACTGGTAGGAGACTCCCAATGAATAATTGCATCAGTCTTCTTTTTGTCCATGAATATCCCCCCTGGGCCGATCACATAACCCAGAAACTCCACCTCTGTCGCATGGAACAAACATTTCTCCAATTTCACGAATAATGTATTTGATTGCAATCTTTGCAACACTGCCTCCACATGCTGGACATGTTGGTCAATCGTCTTGGAATATATTAAAATATCATCGATATAGACCATACATGATACGTCCAACAAACCTCTTAAAACCTCATCCATAAAAAACTGGAAGGCGGCAGGGGCATTGCAGAGGCCGAAGGGCATCACACAATATTCATATAGGCCGTATTTTGTTCGGAATGCAGTCTTCCACTCGTCGCCCCGCTTCACTCTCACCAAGTGGTATGCACCCCGAAGATCCAGTTTAGTGAACACCGTGGCTCCCTTCAGCTGGTCCATAAGCACCGGTATCAAAGGCAAGGGATACCTATTCTTTTTTGTGATCCTGTTAATTGCCCTATAATCAATACATGCCCGCAAACCGCCTTCCTTTTTCGAAATGAAAAAAAGCGGCGAAGAGGCAGGTGAGGTAGATGGGCGAATAAAACCAGCAGCCAACATTTTCTTTAGATAAGATTGCAAATAAGTATTTTCGGGCTCCGTGAGTGCATATATCCTACTGCACGGTATACTTGCGCCGGGTTCCAACTCAATTACACAATCATACTCCCTATGGGGAGGTAGTCTACTTGCTTCCTTCTCGCAGAACACATCCTGGTAGTCCACGTATTCTTCAGGTAAAGTAGATACAAGACATACGGACTGGACACTACACCCAGAAGCCAATAACACAGCCGGGTTATCCTCCTTAAAGATGTCTGATGCGTAATGTGCTCTTGTACAGTGCTCAGCACAGAATACTGAGTTCATATTGATCGTTCTAGCGGCCCACTGGACATGAGGATCATGCGTGGTAAGCCAGGGCATTCCCAATATCAACTTGAAATTTGGCGCATCAATAAGATCGAATTGAATCTTTTCAATATGAGTTGTTCCCATTTTCATCATGAGAGGGTACGTATGATAGCACACGGGTCCAGATGTCAGTGCCGTTCCATCAACTGCCTTAACAGGTTCCGGTTTTAGTTTTCGAATACAAAGTATACCCAACTCATGAGCATATGTTTGATCTATGAAATTTCCTGTGGCTCCACAATCAAGCAAGGCGTGTACCAGTTCATATTTTCCATCAGCCACCTCCAGCGTAACACATACATTAATGTGGGCTACAGTATTTTGGATCGTATTGATTAGAAAGGAAGAGACATCATTTTTCTCTGACCTCAAACAAGGCGTCTCCTTCATGCTTGAGGTATTCAGTTTTCCGCCGGCTCTTCAGCCCACTCCACCACAGGCACTTTTTTCACAACTGGCCTTTCCTTATAGGGGGTCTGGTTTCTCATGGAACAGTTCTGTATGAAATGGCCAGCCTTCCCACAATACATACACAACTTCAGTTGTCTTCGCCTTTGTCGCTCTTCTGCACTGATAGGCCCTCTAAGGCCCCCTGCTTGTCTTGAGTCATTTCCCTACGTACTGTAACCATCTCAGAACGCATAGCAGCATTCTCTCCTCTCAATGCTTCTACCTCCATTCGTAAGGCAGACAAAGTTTCCAACACTGAAGTCGCTATAGCGTTAGAATCCATCGCTCAGGCTGTATTCAATTCGTGGGCTTGTCACTCTGTCATGAATTGAAACTCGAGTGAACTAACCTTTCATAGCAGGATACAGCGGGAGCGATGGTGATGCTTAATTCCGACCACCCCTATGTGCAATACACCGCAGGAGTGATGTATCACAACTCCACCACGGGCATCACACAAGGGGAAGGGGAAAAATGGATAAATAAAATATAACGATGCAGCAGTGCAAATCAGCAAGTCTTGATAGACCCAGATGGTTGCGTTTTCTCTTCCTGATCAGAGACCCTGCATTGAAACAAAGCACACGTCACCACACACCACCCAACAGGTAACAAATCAATGTAATGCAGAGTGTGAAAGAGAACTACACTTACAATAATCACTGCTGCAAATGGCTGTACTCAAAATGGCACAAAAATAGAAAAATAAAGTAAAGAAAAGAAAAAGCAATCATGACAGCGTATACCACTCTCTTTGAAACAGAGAGCGTATGCTCTAAGCACATTCAGCGCACTCTACTTATCTTAACCAGTGAGAGTCTCTAGTATTGTTAGGTCCGCTGATGCAGTCTCCAATGTAACCGCCACACACTCGTTATCCTCACGAGATGAACCTAACTAATCCAGCGCGGCATGCGCTAACTAACTACAAAGTCTTGGGAATTCCTGCACGACTTAAACAAGTCCACGCGACAGTATTTCCACAAGTTCAAGCGTTCTTTTCACGCTTTCTGAAAAGCGCAATGCCTTTACCCGACCGCGCTCGCACACGCGAAGTCAATCTTGGCGTCTTCAGTTCCAGCGCGTCTAGCGCTGCCGCTCTAGCAAGGGAAACAGCGGATTCTTCGTGGCAAGGATCCAGCGCGTCATGCGCTGCCACTCAAAAGAGAGAAACCGCGTTTCTATTCTCTCAGCTTTACAAACACGAATGTTCTTCCTCCGGACCGGGACTCTCACTTCGAAAACAGGTGACAAGCACCTGAACACAGGAAAAGGAAGGGCTAAAAGCAAAAAGAAGAAAACAGAAAAGGGACACACCTAGCACCAGGCATTCTGGGAATAGTAGTCCCAATTCGCCAGCCATACCAAAACATGACAAGGGGGCTGCGTTGCAGAGAGGTGTAACAAGGGGCATAGCCTCATTACACCTCTGCAATGCAGCCCCCTGGCGCATACTGGAGGTTCCAGGTGGGCTAGCTGGCCCCCAGGGACCCCCAGTATGCAAGTGGAATTAGTTCCCCCTCTTCAAACATGCACGGGGGCTGCGTTGCAGAGAGGTGTAAAAAGGGGCGTGGCTTCATTACACCTCTCTGCAATGCAGTCCCCTGGCGCATACTGGAGATTCCTGGTGGGCTTTCAGGTCTTATATAGTTAGGAATTAGCATTAAAAAAACCTTTGAAATTCACTGAAAAAAACATAGGATTCATGCCTTATATAGTTAGGAATTAGCATTTAAAAACCTATGAAATTCACTGAAAAAACCATAGGTTTCACATCAGTTATAGTTAGGTATTAGCATTTAACAAACCTATTAAATTCACTGAAAAAACCATAGGTTTGACACCAGTTATAGTTAGCTGGAAATTTTACTGACATAAAACCATTGAAATTCACACGTAATAGTTAGTTGGACTCACTATAACTTGCGCGCCTGCAATGCACTGCTGATGACGTCACATATTACATCACTCATGACATGGTCAGTGACATCACTCATGACATCACTGATGACACCATCCTTGTGACAGAGTGACAGACCTCCTTTCAGTGTAATGTAACCCTTGAAACACATATTCAAAAATAGAAACTACAATTTTCAAAAAAATAGAGATACCCATACCAGTTACAACAACCGATTCAGTAATACCACCATCTATATACACATCCACTCATTCACCAACAGTTCTATATAGTCACTCATACATATATTCACTCATCATATGTAGTGAAACACCTATACATCCTGTTACACACCGACAGTCATCCAAAAGTTACTCACACACATAATCACACATGCAAATAAACTATTGAACATCCATTTATTTGCATATACAGCTATACACACACTACCACCTTACTTCTAAGGAAACTTACACATACTTACTCTCTTAAACAATCACTTATAGAAACACATACTTATTTAAACAAGAACTCTTTCAATCTCTCACTCTCACATATACTCACTTATATACATCAATACTCACATATACTAGATTAAAACATATGTAGTTACTGATAAAGACACTAGTGAGACAGTCATTTACTCACTAACACACACATATACACACTCATCCACCCATACAGTCCTGCACATATGCTGTCTTCAAAACACATACAAAGAGTGAGTCAGTCATTGATACATCTATGTACTAAGTAACACCCCCACCAAACCATACAGACACTCATACTGATACTAAAAAAAATCTAATAACCCATATACACACACATGTAGCTACTCACCAACCCATGCAGCCCCTTATACACAAAGTGAAACACTGATACAAACATTTAAATATTTAAACAATACTCGCTAATATATGTATTCACTAAGATACACTTAATAAGCCAGCTAACCAATCATTTTTTTTTTTTAAATCATCCATTAAGACACTTATTTAAACATTTATTCTTCCATCGACCTTTACATATACATATATAAAACATATTTATTTTTCAGAAAGACACACATTCACTGGATGGTGTCATCAGTGATGTCATGAGGGATGTCACTGACCATGTCATGAGTGATGTAATATGTGATGTCATCAGCAGTGCATTGCAGGCGCGCAAGTTATAGTGAGTCCAACTAACTATAACGTGGGAATTTCAATGGTTTTATGTCAGTAAAATTTCCAGCTAACTATAACTGGTGACAAAGCTATGTTTTTTTCAGTGAATATATATATATATATATATATATATATATATATATATATATATATATATATATATTTCACCAACTATTCCCCAAAAGGGGAAAACAACGGGTCGCACAACCAGTTCGGATTTAAACAGCAATCCTTTTTATTTTCTCAAATCAAAGGGCAACTAGCGCATTGATCTACGCGTTTCGGTGTCACTCCACCTTGCTCACGATCACCGGGTTTGCCCCACCCTCAAACATTTAAACACATTTTTTTCAAATTTTGGCATTTCCTGTCACATGTCATGCTAAGGATTCTGGTTCTTGTAGTTTTACTGGTTGTTTGAAACAAAATTAATACTTTAAATGTGCACAATAGTTACAAAATTAGAATCTGTTTGTAAATATTAAATGGAAAAAACTCATTACGCCTTCCAATAGGCTGATATCTCACATTATTTGTTCCGCCTTCCAATAGGCAAATGCCATCACAATTTTTTCTACAGTGTTCTCATAGTTCACATTTCATTATCATTTTATAAGTGCACATGCAATTCCTCAGATTGATTCAACCCATTCGGGTGCAGAGTCCTCAGGTTAATAATAAATCTTGATTCAGCTCGCCTTAGTTTTTTTGCTCGATCACCTCCCCGCTCACCTTTGGTTATTGTTTGTATGCCATAAAATCTCAGTTTTAGCCAATCCCCCTGGTGTGATTGTTCCATGTGTTTGGCTATGGCATTTGAGCGGTCCTTATGAATTGTTGCACGCATATGCTGTAAAATGCGATTTTTTAGTTCCCCAGTTGTACTCCCTACATATTGCAAAGGGCACAGGCATTCCACTACGTATACAGTAAATGGTGTTTTACACGTAATACATTGTTTGATTTGCCATTTCTTTTTGTTAGCCAACGTGATCTCTTTAGTTTGTTTTTCAATCTGGCACATTTTGCAGCCGTGACATTTCACGAATCCCTTGGTTTTCAGCCAATCATCCTGTCGTTTTTTCTGAAAGTGGCTGTGTATTAGGTGATCCTTCAGGTTTCTTGCACGCCTGTATGTTATTGTTGGGTGCGTTCCCATGAGTTCTTTTGCGGTGTTATCCAGTTGTAAGAGTTTCCAGTTCTTCCGAAGGATTTTAGATATTTTGTCACTTTCTTGGGAGAAGCCCATTATTAAACGGATTTTATCCGTTTCTGTGTCATCCTCTTTGTTTTTCCTCTTGAGACATTCCTCTCTTGTCTTCATATTGGTTTTTATTAGACTATTTCTGACTGTTTGTGCTGGGTATTTCCTTTTTATGAATCTTTCCATTGTCTTTTCGCTGTTTCTATTCCACTCTTCCTGTTCACTGCATATCCGTCGGACTCTCAAAAATTCACCGTACGGTATGCTGTTGAGTAGTGTTTTTTGGTGGAAGCTGGTAGCTTCAAGTGTGGAATTAGTTGAAGTTAGCTTACGGTGGAGAGTTGTATGTATCTGTTGGTTCTTGATATAAATTTCTGTGTCCAGTAAGACAATTCTTTCCTTACTCATGTTGTAAGTGAATTTTAGGTTTTTCACACTGTTATTCATTATTTGAAAGTATTCCTGGAATTCTGATTCAGTTCCATCCCAGATGATCAACAAATCGTCGATAAATCTCTTCCAACTCACGACTTTATTCACAGATGTTTCATTCATTGAGTTCCACGCTAGTTCCTGCTCCCACCATCCCATCGTAAGACAAGCATATGATGGACTGAAGGAAAATCCCATAGCTGTCCCACTTCGTTGTTTGAAGATTTCTCCTCCGAATGTGAAGATGTTTTGTTCCAGACAAATTGTAATCATTTCCAGTAGCATCTGGTTATGGCTACTGAACTCCAAGTTTCTCTCCTTCAAGAAGAAATTGCATGCTCTTACTCCCATTTCATTATCAATGTTGGTGTATAAACCGATCACGTCCATTGAGATCAACCAATAGGAATCCTGCCACTGGGTGTCTACCAAGGTTCGTAATAGGTCACTCGTGTCCTGAATGTAGGAGTTTAGTTTCGATACAAAAGGCTTTAGGAAGTGATCGATATATTCCGCCATTGGCTCCAACAATGAGCCCTTAGCGGATATTATTGGTCTTCCCGGTGGACTTTTTTGGTCCTTATGAATTTTAGGCAAGAAGTAAATGGTTGCCAGTATTGGGTGAGTTACCGTGAGGAATTTTTGTTCCATATCATCAATAAGTCCGTTTGTTTTCCATGCAGTTAGTTTGTCATCAATTTTGTTCTTTATTTCCATGGTTGGATTGGTTTTAAATTTTTCATAATGCATATGATTTCTTAATTGTCTGTTGGCTTCCATTGCATATGCATTGCGGTCCAGAATTATCACGTTGCCGCCCTTGTCGGCAATTTTTATTTCTATTTTGTCATCCTCCGATAGGTTTTTTAGTGCCAGTCGTTCCTCTTTTGTTAAGTTGTCTTGACCATAATTCAATTTCAATTTGTACAGGTCCTGTATTACTGCTTCTTGAAACAGATCCAATTTATTTCCGGGAGTCAATTGTGGGTAGAACTTTGATTTGGGTTTTTTTCCACTCAGACCTGCTCCACATTGTGTTACAACCTGTGAAAGGGTCACTTCTTGCATTGGATCCTGAGTTATATTCATTAGAGTCAGAAAGCCTTCTGCATCCGTCAGTTGTAAATTTCCCTCAGATGTTGCTGATTGGGGGGTATTTTGCTCTTTCAATGTTTTTTCTCTGAACGCTTTTGCTAGCTTGATTTTCCTGATATACAGGTATAGGTCAATTCTCACCTGCGCCAGGTTCATATGGCTTTTTGGACAGAAGTTTATTCCCCTCTTCAATAAGGATGTTTCCGTTGATGTTAATTGTCTTTCTGATAAGTTTATCACTTGTAATTCATCCATTATTTTCGTTTCTGCCTCATGGTTCGTGTCTCCACTCCTGTCCTCTCTGCTCCGCCACTTGCTCCTTTTTCCTCTTCTGTTGCATTTTTTCCGGGCCATTGTCTTCCTCTCCCCCTTCCTCTCCGTGACTGGAATTGTGGAGTTGGGCGGTTCCGCTCCCAATATCGCTGTTGTAGAATGAGGCGCATGTCCCCTAAAAAAGGAATCCTTCTGGTGATCTCACTTTCATCGCCAGGTGTTTGTTCAGTGGATACTATGGAAGACGCCGAACTGGACATACTTGACATACTTGTCCAAGCCATTTGTTCTTTTAATCCATCAAATTTCCTAGCAAAAGAGAAAATGCGGCCTTCCGCATAGTCATTAGTGTCTCTAATGAATTTGGATTGTTTCCTGTCCATCACAATCTCCTCGTGTTTGTCGATTTCTGTTTCAAGATCCTCCTTGAATTTGGTCAATTCCGATGTTAACTTTAGGGTGGTTATTTCTTTTTCCACTTCCTGCAATTCCTCTTTGAGTTTTTCCAACGATATTTCAATATGCTTGATTAAGATTACAATTAGGCCCAATGATGATTGCAGTATGTGTTCACCCCATTCTTCTAGCAGTTCATTGGATACATCGCTGTTATTGGGCATTAATAAGATTCTCAATCCCCTAGGCACCATCTTTGCCTCTAAGTACTTTTTCAACGTGATAATTTCCCATGATTTGTTAATTTCCTTTCGACTCAGTTTTTCCCAATTTTTTAGTTTACTTCTGGCATCCGTTTTCCCTGAGGTTGAAGCTGCACCCGTTTTCTCTCTTGGGTTGCTTTTGTCAAACAATTCAGTTACTTTTACCGAGCGTTTTGCCTCACGCTTTTCCATATTTGCGCTGTTTGTTTATTTTCCCTTTTGAGCTTATATTCGTATCGTTTTACTTTTTGGATTTGCTGTTATGCCCCGGTTCTGGCCGGTACTCTCTGGGTGGCTAGTAGTAGTGCATTTATCCGCTAATCACAGTATAATCTTTGCGGTTTTGCAACTCAGTCACTCGATTTCCCGATGTCAGCCGATGCTGGATTATTTAGCCAGACACTTTCTCACGCATTCATTCGGTGCACACGCTTACCGTTTCTCACAAAGCGTGTCCTGTTCTGCGTTCCAAACTTGGAGTTGGTTTCAGTGTTGGTATTCTTGGATAGCAATTCCTCTTATCCCCATCAGCCTCGGCGTTCACTGCCTCCCTACTTGTATCTCCTCCACAGCGGTTCCTTCTCGGGAGTTTTCGCAGCGCTCACACATGTGCGGTATCCTGCGGCAGAACCCAGCCGCTTAATATTTCACCAACTATTCCCCAAAAGGGGAAAACAACGGGTCGCACAACCAGTTCGGATTTAAACAGCAATCCTTTTTATTTTCTCAAATCAAAGGGCAACTAGCGCATTGATCTACGCGTTTCGGTGTCACTCCACCTTGCTCACGATCACCGGGTTTGCCCCACCCTCAAACATTTAAACACATTTTTTTCAAATTTTGGCATTTCCTGTCACATGTCATGCTAAGGATTCTGGTTCTTGTAGTTTTACTGGTTGTTTGAAACAAAATTAATACTTTAAATGTGCACAATAGTTACAAAATTAGAATCTGTTTGTAAATATTAAATGCAAAAAACTCATTACGCCTTCCAATAGGCTGATATCTCACATTATTTGTTCCGCCTTCCAATAGGCAAATGCCATCACAATTTTTTCTACAGTGTTCTCATAGTTCACATTTCATTATCATTTTATAAGTGCACATGCAATTCCTCAGATTGATTCAACCCATTCGGGTGCAGAGTCCTCAGGTTAATAATAAATCTTGATTCAGCTCGCCTTAGTTTTTTTGCTCGATCACCTCCCCGCTCACCTTTGGTTATTGTTTGTATGCCATAAAATCTCAGTTTTAGCCAATCCCCCTGGTGTGATTGTTCCATGTGTTTGGCTATGGCATTTGAGCGGTCCTTATGAATTGTTGCACGCATATGCTGTAAAATGCGATTTTTTAGTTCCCCAGTTGTACTCCCTACATATTGCAAAGGGCACGGGCATTCCACTACGTATACAGTAAATGGTGTTTTACACGTAATACATTGTTTGATTTGCCATTTCTTTTTGTTAGCCAACGTGATCTCTTTAGTTTGTTTTGCAATCTGGCACATTTTGCAGCCGTGACATTTCACGAATCCCTTGGTTTTCAGCCAATCATCCTGTCGTTTTTTCTGAAAGTGGCTGTGTATTAGGTGATCCTTCAGGTTTCTTGCACGCCTGTATGTTATTGTTGGGTGCGTTCCCATGAGTTCTTTTGCGGTGTTATCCAGTTGTAAGAGTTTCCAGTTCTTCCGAAGGATTTTAGATATTTTGTCACTTTCTTGGGAGAAGTCCATTATTAAACGGATTTTATCCGTTTCTGTGTCATCCTCTTTGTTTTTCCTCTTGAAACATTCCTCTCTTGTCTTCATATTGGTTTTTATTAGACTATTTCTGACTGTTTGTGCTGGGTATTTCCTTTTTATGAATCTTTCCATTGTCTTTTCGCTGTTTCTATTCCACTCTTCCTGTTCACTGCATATCCGTCGGACTCTCAAAAATTCACCGTACGGTATGCTGTTGAGTAGTGTTTTTTGGTGGAAGCTGGTAGCTTCAAGTGTGGAATTAGTTGAAGTTAGCTTACGGTGGAGAGTTGTATGTATCTGTTGGTTCTTGATATAAATTTCTGTGTCCAGGAAGACAATTCTTTCCTTACTCATGTTGTAAGTGAATTTTAGGTTTTTCACACTGTTATTCATTATTTGAAAGTATTCCTGGAATTCTGATTCAGTTCCATCCCAGATGATCAACAAATCGTCGATAAATCTCTTCCAACTCACGACTTTATTCACAGATGTTTCATTCATTGAGTTCCACGCTAGTTCCTGCTCCCACCATCCCATCGTAAGACAAGCATATGATGGACTGAAGGAAAATCCCATAGCTGTCCCACTTCGTTGTTTGAAGATTTCTCCTCCGAATGTGAAGATGTTTTGTTCCAGACAAATTGTAATCATTTCCAGTAGCATCTGGTTATGGCTACTGAACTCCAAGTTTCTCTCCTTCAAGAAGAAATTGCATGCTCTTACTCCCATTTCATTATCAATGTTGGTGTATAAACCGATCACGTCCATTGAGATCAACCAATAGGAATCCTGCCACGGGGTGTCTACCAAGGTTCGTAATAGGTCACTCGTGTCCTGAATGTAGGAGTTTAGTTTCGATACAAAAGGCTTTAGGAAGTGATCGATATATTCCGCCATTAGTTGGTGAAATATTAAGCGGCTGGGTTCTGCCGCAGGATACCGCACATGTGTGAGCGCTGCGAAAACTCCAGAGAAGGAACCGCTGTGGAGGAGATATATATATATATATATATATATATATATATATATATATGTATAAGGTAAAAACGAGTCAATGTCAACTCGCATGTCGGTATACCTCTATGTCTTGCTAAGAACTTATGATTCTGGACTTCAAGTGTATATTGAAAACATTTTAAGTATATGTACGGAGACTTGAGCCAGGGGAACGTATTTCCGTTGATATCGAGGAATGATGTAAGAGACGTGTACTTTCAGCTGTGCAAATACGGAAGCGTCATTTTCTCTTTGGTTGTCACAGGTGGAATTCAGAGCCTTTTAGTCGAGATTCTCCGTCCCCTTGGACTGCAAAATCTAATACCTCGACTACTTCAGGGATCTTACCCCCACATGCATCAACCTATTTAGGAAGTGCAAACGGTGCGAATCGGTAAATTCGGCCGTTTGCACTTCCTAAATACGTTTTTGGGATGCATCAAACAGAGTGCCATATTTCGCTATTTTTTGCATTTCTTAAAAATGCAAATGCAATTAAGGAATCACATTTGTGCGATTCCTTTAATTGCAATGCATCATATTTTTAAAAAATTGCGAATTTTGAAATTGGAAGTGCAAATTAACACGAGGTTGACCCTCGTGTTAATTTGCGAAAATTTATAAAAAAGCAAAAAAATGCATTTTTTAAACTTGCATGTTACAGACACACATGTTCTTAGGACATGTGTGTGTGAAACATGCACTTGAAAATACATTTCAGGGGTGCAGGGGGGGGTCCTTTGGACCCCCCTCTGCACCCTTGCAATGCATCAACAAATTGCGAGTGCAAAAAAAAAAAATGCAAAACGGCATTGATTCCTTTAGGCCCATAGGAATCAATGTAATGCCATTCCTTAATTGCGATTTGCAATTAAGGAATCGCAATTTCCGAAAATTAAGAAATCCTAAAAACTTTTAGGATTTCTTGATGCATAGGATTGTGCATTTCCTAAATAGCGATTCCTTAATTTTCGCAATTTAAGAAATGCAAAATCCTAGATTGATGCATGTGGGGGTTTGTAATTTTACATTCGGAATGACGAACTCGGGCTGATGGGAGCTATTTGAGTAAATGGAAGGGCACTTTGATGTGTGCAGTGATTGTAAAAAGCATCACGCGGCTCTAAGCACAAGAACCCTGAAGAGAGAGCTGCTAGGACCAAATAGTACAAAGGAATTAAGCTGGCTTTGAAGCCTTCGCTAGGACTTGTGGGTCCTGCTCCCGAGGCACGTGCTGGCCTGCTATTATGCTTTCTAAGAAGGACGAAGCTGAACTTCACAGAGGAACTTTTCACATATACATACAAGAAAATGCCAGTTATTAGCCGAGCAATTTATAAAGCTAAATGAGCGATCTGTTTGAAATTGTCATTCAAAACTAGAGCATCATGTGACAATTGGCAATCAAAACGAGGCTAGATATAAAAAAAGGAGATTTTCGAAATGAATATGGCAGAAAGTGTCGAGAAAGCCAGCTTTAGTAATGCACCACCACGATTAATTCTCACAAAATTGTTGTAGACACTTTGCAATGCGCTGTATTGTGACACCTTATCGATTAATCAAAACACTTTCAAATGTATATGTATGATCTTCCAATTTCAGTTTGTATCTCAAAACTATGTGTTTAGGAACATTAAGGTGCTGACATTTTATGGCTACATACAGGTGCCCATTCATGACTAACACACAGTGAGCCAAAGGATACTGCATTAATTAGACTACTGGGATAACCCCTGTTCTATACATATTGAACTATATTCTCAAGAACGTGTGATAGTTATTGCAAAATTAGCTTAACGCAACTTTCAACATCGCAGTTTGTCCCGGTAAAATAACGCCATGTTAACGTGGAATTCTCAACGCAGTAGTACTGTGCAATAGTCTCACGATAACGCATCAAATGATCGCGTTAAAATTAACACAAAACCTAAAAAATGCGAAACACAAACTCGAAAAAAGCGGCAATGTCCCAAACTGTGATACAAAAATCAGTGATAACCAGCGAGAGGCCTGCAATTCCCATGCGTCATGTGGGAAAATGCACCAGAAAAGCAGAGAAAAAAAACTGAGATGATAATGTATGAGTACAACCTCACATCTGTGATGTAGTACAATTGTCCACTGTCCCGCAACAAATAGACATCTTCTCACAAACAGTCACAATGTACATTGTCATGCATTCTGTATGTAAACATGGAACAAACTGTGAAAGTGCAGCTCATCTTTACATTGCAGAGGGACAATCAACACCTCCTGCAGAGCAGACCCTACATCATGTCAGTGATGATGGAGACTACCCCCAGGACAACGACTACGACAAACTCCAACGTTTCATAGACAACTTCCGCACCCCACCTCCAGTAGCAGAACAGCCCAGCACCATCGAGGTGAGCCCACCCTCCCTGCACAAGCCACACAGCAGGAAGCCCCCGACACCATGTCTGGCTCCTAGCACCTCACTGAAGAACATATGGGGTTCCAACGCCGTGTGTTAGACCACCAGAAGGAGCTGCCTGAATACGTGCGGGTGGGGTTCGACCTCATGGCAACCAAACTAGATACCATACGTAGGTGTCTAAGTCCCATCAGGGACCACTTACACTCCCTAATTGACACCCATAGTCCACACCATGCCCTCAAACAATCCATGGCTGGCGTCGCTAGAGTCATGACTCGGAGACAACAACAACTGTCTAGTAAGAGTGGCTACAGCGATGTTATCCGTGATTTGGGGAACATAAGGAGGATCATGGGGAGCATGGAGCGGATGCAGGCGCAAGGAATGGCTACCACTGCTGCACACGAGAAAGCTGTAGATGGGATCTTCCATGCCCTGCAGAACCTCATCATGGGAGTGATGCCACAAGACATTGCACAGATGAATGCTGCTGCTACATCTACATCCACATCTCCGGCCCCTGATGTGTCAGTGTGACACAGTGCTGCAGACCAAACACCACCACCCACATGTGAGGCACATGAAACATCAGAGGACGAAGACGAGAATGAATCTGCCTTAGTGGTAAGAAGGAAGCAGTAGCACTCATCCCCGCCATATGGCTTGTTCATGCTTGGGTCTGCCCTCTGCATCATGCCCTGGAATAACACCTTCCACCGTCTCCCGACACAGTCTGCGATACTAACCTTGGACCTCGACATGGACTGCCATATTTTGTTTGCTTAACAATGACACAGCAATCAGCCTGCGGACTGGACTCTTCCCCTTCCGAGTAACTTGTCAATCCCTAAAGGGCTCTGGCTGGCCCTCCATGGGGCAACATTGTAAAGTGTTGTCTGCATGGCCCAGTACTAAGACAGCTTCAACACTCCACTGAACGTGAATAATACATACTAATACACATAGACGTGTCATGTCTATGATTAATCAGGTATGAAAGCATACCTGATAGGGGCAGTGATTCCCCCTTAAGTCCATGTTGCTCATGTTGTTGTGACTTGAGTCACAGGGTGCATCCCTGCATCATGGTGGTAGATATTTGACTCCAAAAGAAGGCCTGTTGTCAATTGTAGGTCACAAATAACAGCCAATATGTACTGTTTAGGGACACATGTGAAACGCTGATGAGTGGGATTCTGCACTATCTTTGACACACAGAAATGGCATTTCGAAAACGTGACACCCTAAACAGCCTCTCTGTACAGAGGTGACATACCCACCATCTATTTTCAAATTATGAGATTATTAGCACTACATGTTGCACTTATGCTTGTCAGAGTGATGTGCCTGTGGTAATGTTGTACTGTCCCATGATTGCTAAGGACTGTCACAATGTGGCGTGCTCATGTGAAGAAATTATCAATGATGGTGTTCCTACAGGATATTCATGTTGCAGCTGCAGTGGAGTGTGGTCCACCTGCCTCATCTTCCTCATCGTCATCCGGTGCATCTGGCACTTGTATCCATGGGCATTGGTGCGTACACATATGTTGTGCAACACCCAACATGCAACGATCATCTTGCACACGATTTCTGGGCTGTACAGGAGCCTTCCACCTGTGATGTCCAGGCACCTGTAGCGTGACTTCAACACACCAGAGGTGCATTCCACGATGCCCCTGGTGCGTTTGTGGGCTGCATTGTACTGCCTCTGGGCCTGTGTGTGTTTGGGACACGGAGAGGTGTCATCATCCAAGGGCAGAGTGCATATCCTTGCTCACCTGTGACAGTGCAGAGAGACATGAGTCAATAGTTGGTTCTGCATGATGTTTTGGCAGGCTCACTGGTTCATTGGTGTGTTATATGTGTGACTTAGTGATTCCTGTTTGACATGTACTGCTTGTAGCAAATGAGCGGCATCAGTGTGTAATACGTAGCCTCACTGCTGCTCCTCCCTCCCCCAAGTCTATTTACTAGTGTGTGCAGCGCGATTGCATCACTTGCACACCTACGGCACACCATTGTCATGCCTGTCTGCGCATGTCCACAAGCCTGACAACAACACTGTGATGTTGTGCATTAAAGGTGGGCGGCCACGTGTGTGTAGGCCTATGGTAAGGATAGGGCAAAAACAGCTGTCGAGTACATGGCTGGCTGAACACATGATGCGGTTGAGCGTAAACCTTTGGCTTATGCTGTGGTAATAGTGACACACACAGCAGTTGGCATGTATGATCCTGCACCCTAAGCAGGCTTGTGCTCTTTCATTTACCCCTTCGGATGAGCCACCACTCTGGGGGCATGCTACATTGCAACATTCTCCATTGCAGACACTACAACAGAGACACACACATTAGTTACTTCCTTGGCAAGGGCAAAACTTAGCCATGCCCAGAGCCCTGAGTTGATGACCCACACCCCTGCGCTGGACTGTGGTACGCCAGTCCACTCAGCTAACACTTACAGGTGGGTACGACACAGCTACATGTCCCAGGTCTACCCCACTGCCTGAGGTGACACAGTTGCATCTGTTGTACACAGCACAATGTAATGTGGAAGGGCCGGGGGCCCTCATGCATTCAAAATGACCACACAGACATACTTAGATAGTTAGTGGAACTGGCTATGGGCACGTGCGCCCGGCCCCTTTTATTGCCAGGGTCACATGTCCAATGACTCTGTGCTGGATGGGTGTGGAGTGTAAGCCAGCCCATAGAGAGTGGTTGGTGCTGGCAACAAATACAACAGTGATCAGGCAATCAGAAGTTCAAAGTTCAAACAACAAGGGTCCATGACTTGAGCTGCACAGAGTTAGTGTCCCAGGGTGCACTGCAGCCGGCACAGGAACACCGCCACGGGCGGTGACTTGCGGTGCACTGAGGTAGGGCCACGCAAGCTGAGCAGATCCTCATCGATGTACAAGGAGAATGTTGCAGAGTCTTTTGGGGGACAATGGAAGGTGTTCTTCCAGGGAATGATGCAGAGGGGTGAACCAAGCAGAAACAGGCAATATGGAGGAGATGAATGCTACAAACTCTTTGTGATCACCAAGTCACTTGGCATTGTATACATTCTCATTCATGGGTCACTTGCCTTCTTTGCACATGCCTGGTTCCCACCTCTCCCCACAATCTGCTATTGTGTGGCTGAGGTGCCATGCCGTTGATGGCTTATTTGTAATCAAAAAGGACTAGCTTATTGTGAACATTTACAGGACTCGGAACTGTATGATTTGGGGTGAACCATTAGGTTTTTTCATGAAGCCCTCACCCACCAACCTGGTTGGTGGCATGCTTCATCATCGGGCCCACCCAGTGACACCGAATGTGTCCCGGGTGTGCTTAGACGCCTGATTACAGCGGAGCAGGTATGTAACTGAGTGTGCAGTGTGGTGACGTGAAAAGTGAAGATTAAAATGCTATCCAGTGGTCCCAGTACCCGAGGGTAAATTATATTTTAATAACAGGCCCTCTGTTAGCGTTTAAAACAAGGCTGGTGGATGTAATGGGAGTACAAGTTAAGACCTCCTGCATCCAAGTGTGGTCCTACATGTTTCAGCCAGGGCCTTTAAATTAAGCTGGCTTTCCTCAGGACCGTAACAAAGTGAAAGTGCAATTTAAAAATTAAGTGAGTGTGTAATTTAAACTATGTGAAGCACTCACTAAGGTCCTATAAGTGTGCGAGGGGGATTCCCTCACCAAGCATACCTGGACATACAACATGTATGACAGAACGGAACATACAAAAAAAGAGTCTTAGCATGATTGCTTAAATTCACAATGATCAAGAAGAATTGCCGATTTTAAGTGCAGCGTGAACGGCTATAAAATGCGGCAAAGGTGTAACAGTGCTGGTGGTACTGTTAGTGTGATAGTTAACGGGATATATATATAGGTGTGGTGAGCTGGAGAGCGGGAGCATCACACACAATCTGTGTTTTGGAGCATATATGGAAAAGTATTCTTACGCTGGCGTTTTGCCAAGAATGCTCCGAGGAGTGATCCGGCAGAGGTATGACCCTAGAGGGAGAAACGGGCCAGTGGTGGTGAGCGACCTGCAAGGAAAAGAAAGCTTACCCAGGAAAGGTGCGGAGTTCCATGTTACTCACGGTATTGGCGGTCAAGGCCTGCGGGGGACCTGTAGTGCCGTCATCGACCTCCGGAGCAGTTGTGGAGGTCTGCCCAGTGTTTAAGTATACCCAGTTCCATTGCGATCACCTGTGGTTAGGAGAACACTGAAGACAGACTACCTATTGATGTGTCATGTTCGTATCGCGCCTGTGCTGCTGTGATTGCAAGCATTTCAGGCTAGCGCATGCGTGGTAAATACTTGATTCTTTTAGCGGGCAGTGTCTGCCCACTGGCAATGGGCGTTGTCATGGGGAAGGTCCCGAAACTACAGGGTTGTAATGCGAGACTATTTTCACATAAAAGTGAGGAGATGGGAAAATAATTAAAGAGATTAAAATGATAAAAACGTTAGGTACAGCATTTCAAAGCCCTATAGTCTGGGTTATGCACATCAGGAGACAGGGGTGTATCAGGGACAAGAGTGTCAGTGTCTGTGTTCACACCTCCGGTAAGAGCGTCAGAGTAAGATCATGAATCAGTGGGGGGGGAACAGAGGTATACAGCTCAAGGTCTCAGCGAGTTCCATGGTATGGAATCATTGAGTCCATCACATTGGAGTAACAGGTGGTAGATCCATCTTTGTTCCTTAGTCAGGAGGATTTTCTCATTGTCACGTCCAGTAGTATCGAACTGTTCGATGACAGTCCAGGTTAGGTTATATGGGGTGTGTTGGTGGTGTAAAAAGTGGTCAGTCAGTTTGCTGATATTCATTTTGCATCTGATGGTGCTCCTGTGTTCGACCCCTCTGGTTCGTACTTTTCGCTTTGTCATGCCAACATAGCGCAGGCCGCACGGGCATGTCAGGAGGTACACTACATTACTGGAGTTGCAATTAGTGTGCTGGCGCTGAGTGCAGATTTGACCAGGTTCAAGGTCCAACATTTTGGTGTGTTTGGTGAGGTGGCATATGCTGCAATCGTTGCAGGGGTAATGGCCAGTGACTTTCGGGAGCCCCCAGGTTTTCAGAATGGTGTTGTCCTTGGGTTTTGTGCTGGGTCTGGGACGTGTTGACACTAGATGGTCTTTTAAGTTGTTAGACCATTTGTATGCAGAGCGTGGAGTCTCCCATTTTCTGGTTCCTGAATTTATTATTCGCCAGTGTTTGCGGATAATTTTAGTGACTTGTTTGGAAGCCATGTTGTAGGTCGTAATGCACGTCATGGGTGGTGATTGGGGTTCCTTTGTCACTGTTTCTAGAAGCGCTTCCCTGTTTTGGTTGCGAGCCCTTTTATTAGTTTTTTTGATGATGGCTCTGTGGTAGCGGTGTTCTTGTAGTTTGTGTGCTAGGGTAGTGGACTGTCTCTTGCAATCTGCCTGTTGGCTGCAGTTCCTGCATATTCGTAGGAACTGGCCGTATGGGAGGTTTTCTCTCAGTCGTCTGGGGTGGAAACTTTCAAATCGCAAGAGGGAGTTCCTTGCAGTGGGTTTGTAATAAGTTGTAGTGGTCAGAGAGCCTTGTTTCACAGTGATGTTAAGATCCAGGAATGCCAGTTCAGTGGAGCTTGATATACTGGTGAACCTGAGATATGGGACCCGGCTGTTGAGCCAAGTGAGGAATGCGGCTAGGGTGTCCTGGGTACCTTGCCAGATTACAAGAATGTTGTCTATGTATCTGTGCCATTTTTCTATGTTGCTGGAGTAGGGATTGGTGATTGACATTATGTGAGCCTGTTCAAAATGTTGGACATATAGCCTCGCCACACTCGGTGCAAAAACACTGCCCATCGATGTTCTGTTGGTCTGCAGGTAATAGGTGCCCTCATATTCAAAGGAGTTCTCTTTGAGTGCTAGGGCTGCGCAATCTAGAATGAAATGGCTGGGTGTGTGATATGTCCAAGGGGTTTGCATAAGGACATCATGAAGTACCTGGAGTGTGGCATCTTGTGGGAGGCTGGTATACAGGCTTTCAATATCCAGCCCTACCCGTAGTTGTGTGGTTTCATCAAAGCTCTCATGTTGGATGATGTTCAGGAAGTGCTTGGTGTCCTTTATGTAGGTAGGGGTCTGTTGGACCAGGGGGTTGAGGTAGTGATCGCAGTATCGCAATATGGGTTCCAAGAGTGAGTTGACCCCGACACTATAGTTTGGCCTCGGGGTGGTGTAACTCCCTTATGTACTTCGGGTACGGTATAGAAATATGGCACTTTTGCATTTTTGGTGCATAGGTATTCGGCTTCCTGATTGGAGATCTGCTCCAGGTCACTTGCTGTCTTCACCAGGGTTTGTGCGGTTGATTGTAGTTCAGGGGTGGGACCCTTGTTCAGGCGTTTGTAATTATGTGTGTTGCTTAACAATCTGCGACACTCATTGTCATAATTGATCTTGTCCATAAGTACAATTCCACCGCCCTTGTCGACGGGTTTGATGACCAGGGTGGGGTGGTCCTGTAGGCGTCTGATGGTGTCCCGGTCTTGCTTTGCAAGGTTGTTAAAGTATCCCGTAGGGTTCAGTTTCTCTATGTCGGTATATACCGCTTGTTGAAACGTTGTGATTTCAGACGGTACACTAGCGGGTGGTGGGACAAACGTGGATTTTGGTCTCAGACCTGTATCATTGGGGTTGTTGTTGGTGACATCGTCGTTGGGTATTATCTTTTCAAAGAAGGCTTTTAGTTTTCAACTTGTCCAATATGGTGGTGGGGACGAAGGAGAGGCCTTTATCGAGTACTGATTTTTCTTTTTCACTAAGCGGGGTGCTGGACAGGTTAAATACCAGTGATCTACGGGGTTCGGTTGTCACTGTTTGCTCGTGCCTGGTTGTTCCTTCGTTTTCTTGATGGTATTGGCGCTCACGGGGTTCTCCTCTTCTACCCAGTGTACTTGCTGGTACTGTCTTCTTCTGCCATGTGACCTGCAGCCCTGTCCTGAAAAAGGAGGTCTTTGGTTTCCTGGGTAGAAGGGCATAGGGCCTGGTGGGTACATCGGTGGGTAATCGTAGAAGGCATTCTGCATGTGTCTGAATGGTTGTGGTTGTGGGCCGTAGATATGTGCCTGTTGTGGTCCCTGCCATGTTTGGGGCCAATGTTGTCCCCGATGCCCTCTGCCGCGTTGTCTGATAGACACGGAGCTGGAGTCACTGGATGCAGAGCACATAAAAAGATGGGTCTGTCCTTTCTTTTTACGTGTAATCATCGTCTGCATAGGGGTATGTTTTGGAGTAACTAAATTTCTTCAAATCTTTTTGGAATTTGTTGATCAACCTGGTTGGTGGGTGAGGGCTTCATGAAAAAACCTAATGGTAATAATACAGTTCTGAGTCCTGTAAATGTTCACAATAGGCTAGTCCTTTTTGATTACATATAAATCCCTGGGGATACGAAGTAGCTACCTAGTCCTCTCTCTCTTCCTTGATACACGGCGTTGATGGCTTATGTACATGGCTAGCCCAGGTTACCACAGTAAGTTGTGCAGTTGTGTCTGGTAGGTGAGCATGTTGTATGGCATGTTCTTTGTGTGTTTTTAACGTGTACATCCCCAGAGTGTGAGTTGCATGATTGTGGAGTTGAGGTGTGTGGTGTGTTCAGTTGGTACTTACAAACAGCAGTGCATTCCCATAGGTGCCATCCAGGAAGTGCTGGTTGATGATGGACTGTTGAAAGATGTAGGAATCATGCACACTGCCTGGGTAGTTGGCGATGACATTGCTGAAGAGTACCCGGTGGTCCACTATTGCCTACACATTGATGGAATGCGTGTGCTTTCTGATGCGGTAATTGTGTGCAGTGCCGGCAGGGGGCACAAGTAGGACATGTGTGCAGTCAATTGCCCCCAACACATGCGGGAAGCCAGCTATGGCGTAGGAGCCTTGCTTGGTCTCCAGCTGTTCCTGCGCAGTGTGGGGGAAGTGAAGAGGCTAGGATAGCAAGCTGATGATGGCATCCAAGACAGTTGTGATGAACTTTGATAGGGCTGGCTGTGAGACTCCTCTGACTCTGGCCGTTGTTGGTTGGAAGGTACTAGAGGCTGAAAAGTGAAAAACAGCCAGCTGCTTTGTCTGCGGAGGGATGTTGGTTGTCCGCTGTGTTGGTATTGTGGAGAGGTGTGGCGCCGCGGCCAGGGCGGCTGACGCTGGAATCTGGAGATCAGGGTTCGATCCCCGGCTCCGGCGGCAGATTAGCCCAGCACCATGCGACTCTGGGCAATAGCTTGCTTAATCTTCCCGACGGCCCCCAGCGCCTAGAGACCCCAACGGGTGATTGTGCGCTATACAAATGTGGATTATTATTATTATTATTATTGTCAGCCTGTGGGCAATGATGTTTAGGATGCGGAGGATGGTTGTTCTTTTGAGCCTGTAGTGGACAATGACATCCTCTGGTGTAAACTATGTGAGGCTGGGGCATTTTCTGAAGGTCCGCTGTCTTTGTCAGCGCTGCCTCTGTGGTAGTCAGGGGGGGGGCAGGCTTGGGGATGGTGGCAGTAGGTGTTGTGGCCCTCTTGGGGCTCCAAGCTGCATGATCAGAAGCTCCATGGCATCTGTTGTTCTTCTGGTGTGGCTCTGGGCTGGGGTCCCTTTTATGGTGCAGGTTCTCGTCCGACTTTACACCAGGTAAAAGCAGGCGTTAAATCACTGCTGCTAAGGCGCCTTATTGCCTTTTTTGGGATCTAATCGCCTATCTGGCTGGTCATTGAGAAAGTTGCGAAGTGGTGTTGTCACAGCTTTTTGCACGGGAATACTTACTCTGCATCTCATTAGCGTTAGTTGCTAGTGTCATCTGTGGCGATGATTTTTGCGCCTGCTTTCGCACGAAAACTGGTGATATCGGCTGTTAGCACCATCCTGTGAATAGGGCGATAATGTTATCGCCACTTTGGCTGCGATAAAGTGCAAATAATTCTGCAATAAGTCCTTGTGAATATGCCCCATTGTTTACTACTGCTCAGGGATTTCAGTGTGTTAACCTTGTCAGCCTGTAAGATAGGAAGAATTACCATATTAGCAATTGCTGTCCTGGGAGCACTGGCTTTTCTGTACATGTTTCTTCCTTCAATAATATACTCCCTGCAAGCAGACAGGGAACAACGTGGGATCCGGTGAAGAGTTTGAGTGCAAATCAGGTCCACATCTTTTCTTTTCTATTTGCTTAAACACTATTATTATTTCGCATGGACACTTGCAAAGTTGCTGATTATGCTGTAATTAGTCTATTTATTATTTATTTATTTATTTATTATAAAGTTTTGTATAGCGCGAACAAGACCCGTAGGTATCAGAGCGCTTGACATAGAAGGTGTAGGAGAAAGACATATATATCAGATCGTTATACAGACAACAAATATGAGGTAGATGATAAATATACAGTACGTGTGCAGTTAGCGTTGATAGTCAATGGTGGGTATACTTCTATCATAAGTAGAATGTGTGAACAGGTATGATAGTTAAGTCCTTATCAGCTCGTGATTGTTCAATCTAGGTAGTATATTTCTTCATCAGAAAGCTCTTCACTTCTTGCTTAAATGATGCCACATTTTGGATCTTCCTGATGCTAGGAGGGAGTGAGTTCCAAATTCTGGGGGCAGCTCCAGAGAACGCTCTGTCATAGGTTCTTTTCTTGTGGAAAAAGGCTGGCCGTAGTAGCAGTTCCTCAGTACTCCTCGCTGGTCGATTGCCTCCCGATAGCTGGATTTTCTTCGCTAAGTATCTTGGGGTGTTGTGGTGTAGCGCTTTATGGGTGATGCATGCTATCTTCATTTGTATTCTTGCTTCAAAGGGTAGCCATCTTAAAGCTTTCAGGTGTGGCGATATATGATCGTATTTCCTAGATCCGGTGACAATTCTTGCCGCCGCGTTTAGGCATGCTTTCAATGGCGCTGTGGACATTTTTGGTAGACCAGCTAAAGTGGTGCAGCCATATTCAATCCTCGAGATAACTAAGGATTGGATTGCCAATTTGAGATCCGCCTCTGAGATGAATGGTTTCAGTTTTCTTAAGTAGTTCAGGTGGAATCGGGCATTTTTAGCCATTGAGTTGATGTGGGCTTGCATGTCCAGATTCTCGTCCAGTGTGATTCCTAGCGATTTCGCTGACTTGATTAGTGTAGGGGTGCAGTTTAGCGCAGTCACCACTTTCGTCCATTCCTTTATTTCCGCATGGCACCTAGCTGGTGAGATTAATAGGAACTCTGTTTTGTGCGCATTCAGCTTCAGCTGGTTGGTAGTTAACCATTGTAGAGCCATTTTTAGCGTCTTGTTCATTAGTTCCAAGTCTTTTAGGGAGGAAATCTTTAAGTATATTTGCGTGTCGTCTGCATACATGTGATAGGATATTTGTGATTTTTGGAGAATTTCTGTTAGCGGTTCGACGTAAAGGTTAAACAAATCTGGGGATAACGTTGATCCTTGAGGGACTCCAATTGAGATGGGGCATGGGGGTGAGATTGACTGGTTGACCAGGAATCGCTGTGACCTGTTCTGTAGAAAAGAGATAAACCATTTCAGCACGGTTCTATGTACTTGCATTCCTGCAGCCTGTGATGTAGCACTTTTTACCATGCAAGTTTCTGGTGCAAACTCAAGTAAAGGCTGCACTCTCTTGAACGGACCTTTAGTTCCGACCGAGGCTGAAATTGCAATGAATGGGCCTGTTTCACAAAGGGAAATGTACACTTATGTGTAAGTTTATTCTTTTTTGCTATTCACAATCTATGGTTTAATTGTAACTTTACAACTGCGCACATAAAAAGATGGGTCTGTCCTTTCTTTTTATGTGTGGAGTACTCCACCCTTACCGCTGTATCGTACATGTACTATACAATCATAGTTTGTGAATACCAAAAAAGATTAAATTACACAAAAGTGTAAGTTTCACTTTTCTGAATCAGGCCCAATATATTTCAATAACTTGAAGCACATTAGGCCTCACTGAAGGATTATTATAATATTAGCAGTTACAAACTCAAATCGACAAATTAGTTAAATCAATAGTCTGTAAAATCTTCTCAAATAACAGAAAGCAGACTCAATTTCTCATGAAGGCAAAACCCTACTCAGCGAAGCTAGGGAAAAGTCTGCGAAGCTGGGGAGTAGTCAGGAAGAAGGAGTCAGCGTGAAAAGCCTCTAAAAGGCAGTATACAGAAATCAAATAAAGCTTTGGTCAGTAAGTGGGGAAGGCATCTTCTGAGCTCTAAGACTGCATGGCACTAGGTAAAAACATAATTTTTACATTTCACTACCCCTACACACAGTTCCAATTAGGTTAAAGCATATGATGATAAGAAAAGTTCATTATTTTCGCAAGCTAAACCACAATGAAATCTCTTCAAAGTGACCTTAAGTATCTGTAACATAAGAAAATACATTTGTTCCAAGATGTTCTCTCCGAGGTGCTCATTAGTGAATACTTCAAAGACTGCACAAAGTTAAGCTTTCACATGAGAAATTACAACAAAAGATACACCCTTCAAGGTTGCTGGTACAGCTTCTCTCCTCTAATAAAATAAGAAAAGCACGACAAAGAAAACATGGCAGACTAACATTGGCCATTTTCATATGTGACATTTGTAAACTACACTCAAGTAAAACCTGAAAAGGGCACAGTGAATGGCTTTGTGTGTGGCATGTTAATATTTGTATGTGTACTAACTTTTACTTATGAAAAAATTCCATTCAATGCCTTTTGCCTCCTGCGTGTGTGGTGGGAGTTTGCCAAGCAGTCATCTGCTGTTTAATCCAGCAGACCCTCTGCTTCCCCCCTGAGAGTACATTTCTGAACTTATGCCCGTTCACTAAAGGGCCTTCAGGGCATAGTGACAGTCATCCCGACCTATTGAGGCACAAGTAACTATAGCTAATTTTCCCTGCCTCACTTCCTTGGACTGTTCCTGGTTGCGGGTACCCTTGCACGGGATATCCCATGCTCCTGAGGCGCACACAGACGCCCTTAGAGAAGAATGGCATAGTGCTTACAGAGCACAAGTAGGGGGAGTAATCTGCATAGGACCCTGGGATGCTGCTGAAGGAAGAACCTGTGTCAGGAAACTACCAATGGCTAGGATTGTAAAGCGAGGCTCCTTTCAGCCCCTTGCAGTTGAGAAGGAAGGAACTGCAGTACCAGAGCTGTGAAAAAAAGATGAAATTCATTATGAAAATTGTAAGGCTCGGGATTCACAGGAGATCTCCTGGTGGCTGGAATAATAGCACAAAACTCTATTTAAATTGCCCCAGTAATATCCAGAAAATAAGTTTCATTCATGTGTAGCAGTTTCAGCAATTGCACAGGTGCCTTGGAGCTGAGTGCTGCTGATCCATTGGGCAAATCGCTAATGGAAACTGGCTTTCACCCCCATGGAGATGTCATGCAATCGGATCCCCAAGGGAAAAGCAAGGTTGTTGGCTTTATCGGTCCTTTCATTTAGAATTGCTCCTTAGATAGGGGGACAACTTCTTTTGAACTTAATGGGAAACCATGCCAAGAGGCCTTCAGAGGTGGGAATGCGCAGATGTGAAGCATGCCATTGCACTTCACTTCCCACTCTCTAGCTCAGGCAAAGAGAGAGAAAGAGATTGTAACATGCAACCATGTGCCGGGTCAACGGGGAAAACAGAAGACTGCGTGGGTAACAAGCCTGCCTGTGCAGTCCAATGTGTGAGGGGTCCCAGTAATGCAGAGGCACACACTGTAGATCCCTTCATGCCATTGTTTTGGGTCATTTTATTTATTAAAACTTACTCTATTTTTTTTTAATTGGTCTTGGATTTTTCGTGTTGTGTTTTTACTTGTGAGCTGCATAAATACTTTACACATTGCTGATAAGTTACACCTGACTGCTTCTGTGCCAAGCTACCAAAGAGTTAAGCAGAGTGAAATATAATACATTTTTGTGGTTTAACCTGACAAGTATTGTAGTTGTTGCCTGAGTGGGGCTTCCACCCCCTCAATGAATAACCCAATGTCTTACAGAATTCAAACCCCATGCTTTTTTTTGTTAATGCATAACACAAGAAAAATCCCAAACCAACTTATAAAGGTAGAGTAAAAGCTAATAAATAAATTGATACCAAAATGAAAAAATCCAATCAATCAAAGAAGATTTGTAGAACTAGGCTAATCGCCGGGAGGGTATCAAGGCACTGAGAAATTTGCTGTGGAGGTGGGGCTCTCTCGAACAGCCACAGGTCTGAAGTTTCTTCCTGAATTCAAGCAGAGAGGGTGAGGTCCGGAGGTGAAAGGGCAGGCGTTTCCAGCACTTGGCAGCGAGGTAGTAAAAGGAACGACCTCCGCTGCAGCTTTTACGTATATGTGGGGTATGAGTGAGGAGGAGAGAGGAGCAGCACAGGTGCCTGGAGGCAAGCTGAAAGTTCAGACTGTGGTTGATGTATTGATGTATACTGGCCATTGGTGGTCCAGGAATTTGTAAGTGTGGATCAGCAACTTGAAGTGACATTTATTCTGATTGGGAACCCGGTGGAACTTCCGGAGGCGGGGGCGGTGGTTTCGCTTGTTGAGCTCAAGAATGAGTCTGGTTGCCAAGTTCTGTATGGTCTGTAGTGTGGTAATGCCTGCGTAGAGTGTGCTGCTGTGGTTCCGCTGGTGACTAGGTCTTCGGTGATAACGTGTCTGGTATTGATAGGAAGCCAATTAAAGATCTTGCGTGTGAAGAAACAGGCGGAGAAAACTGCGTTGATCTGGATTTCATGGTGAGCTTGCTGTCCAGTATGATGCCAAGGTGGCGGGCATGGTCTGTCAGCGTGGGTGACGGTCCTAGCTCAGAAGGCCACCAGGAATCATAGTCTTTTATCCAGTCTGTCATGTTTGTCATGCACCATCAGAAGTTGGCATGGCTCTGGGGTCCTCTGATAGCGAGAAGATGAGCTGGATGTCATTGACGTAGGATTTCATGTTGAGTCTGTGGGATCTCATGATGTTGGCCAAGGGTGTCATGTAGGTGTTCAACAGGGTGGGATTGAAGGATGAGCCTTGAGTGACATGATGAGCCTTGAGGAATGCCGCTAGTGATGCTCTTGTGTTTGTAGGTGAATGGAAGAATGAGGATTATCTGTGTTCTTCCATGGAGGAAGCAAGCGATCCATCTGAGGGTGTTTTCTTGAATTCCGACGTGGAGGAGACTGTTAATGAGGGTGAGTTGGGATACGGTGTCAAAAGCTGCTGAGAGGTCGAGGAGGGTCAAAGCTGCAGATTTTCCTTGGTCAATGATGTTGTCTGTGGCTGCAATGAGGGTCGTTTCGGTGTCATGGTTGGTGCAGTGTGGGGTTCTGTAATCACATTAGTCCAGATTACAAAATATTTTTGATTACCTCTGTTTCAAGTCCTGGCTGTCTTTAAAGGCTGCGCTTGGTTCAAATATCTTCTTTTATCACTGTATTGTGAAAGTAGGTTTCCTGAGGTGCCCATATGTGACAAGAATGGTTGTACATTTTTGGTGTGCAGCATTTTTTGAAGTGTTAAGTTAATAATTTAATTCAGCTTAGTTTTTGTATTTTTAATCTGCCATCTTGTTGGAGTCCATTCTAACTGATAGCCTATTCACATATAGCTTTCATTGATCAAAGGGATCCAGCAGAGTTGTCCATAGAGATGGTGACCATAGGGAACACCCATCAATCGCCACTAGAACGTCTATTTTCTCCAAGTACATTTTCAGCCAGAAGGTGTCCAACAAGTGCTTCATATTACAAAGACAATCTTTTTAAAGTGTCACAATTTGCCATGATTCCCTTTTGACGAAAAACAGGTTGGGTGCCATGTGCATGTAGAATTTGCCTACGATTAAAACAAGCAAGGAGATGGATGTAGATGTTGAACCCATAAGGAGATACAACTGAGCCATGTTTTCGTGCTCCCTTATTGCAACGTGAAGTTATGCTCTTTCGTGGATGTTGTGTTCCATTTTGTTGTTATGTTGCATTGTGTATATTATTGTGTTATCTTCTGTTGTTTACTTTAGCTGTCTCACTCTTGCCACATTCTGCTATATTGCCAGTAAAAAGCAGCCCCTGACTCCTTCCAGCTATTTACGGCTCGCGGCCCCCGCTCCGCGGGGGCCGCTCGCAGCAGTTGTTTGTGGGCAGAGAACTTCGGGGATAACTTTCAACCTTGCCTTAGTCGGTCTGCTGCCAGAACCGTGAGATATTGCTGAGCGGGGGAATTTGAACGCCTGCTGCAGGGGCTGGGACTGCGAGACCCAGGGTTTATTGCGCCTCATCAAGACAGCGCACCTGGTGTCTCTTCCCGCCCCTGCCTCCTTCCAGCTATTTACGCCTCGAGGCCCCCGCTCCGCGGGAGCCGCTCGCAGCCGTTGTTTGTGGGCAGAGAACTTCGGGGATAATTTTCAACCTTGCCTTAGTCGGACTGCTGCCAGAACCGGGAGATATTGCTGAGCGGGGGAATTTGAACGCATGCTGCAGGGGCTGGGACTGCGAGACCCAGGGTGTATTGCGCCTCATCAACACAGCGCACCTGGTGTCTCTTCCCGCCCCTGCCTCCTTCCAGCTATTTACGGCTCGCGGCCGCCGCTCCGCGGGCGCCGCTCGCAGCCGTTGTTTGTGGGCAGAGAACTTCAGGGATAACTTTCAACCTTGCCTTAGTCGGACTGCTGCCAGAACCGGGAGATATTGCTGAGCAGGGGGATTTGAACGCCTGCTGCAGGGGCTGGGACTGCGAGACCCAGGGTGTATTGCGCCTCATCAACACAGCGCACCTGGTGTCTCTTCCCGCCCCTGCCTCCTTCCAGCTATTTACTGCTCGAGGCCCCCGCTCCGCGGGAGCCGCTCGCAGCCGTTGTTTGTGGGCAGAGAACTTCGGGGATAACTTTCAACCTTGCCTTAGTCGGACTGCTGCCAGAACCGGGAGATATTACTGAGCGGGGGAATTTGAACGCCTGCTGCAGGGGCTGGGACTGCGAGACCCAGGGTGTATTGCGCCTCATCAACACAGCGCACCTGGTGTCTCTTCCCGCCCCTGCCTCCTTCCAGCTATTTACGGCTCGCGGCCTCCGCTCCGCGGGGGCCGCTCGCAGCCGTTGTTTGTGGGCAGAGAACTTCGGGGATAACTTTCAACCTTGCCTTAGTCGGACTGCTGCCAGAACCGGGAGATATTGCTGAGCGGGGGAATTTGAATGCCTGCTGCAGGAGCTGGGACTGCGAGACCCAGGGTGTATTGCGCCTCATCAACACAGCGCACCTGGTGTCTCTTCCCGCCCCCTGCCTTCCCTTAAGACCAAGCCCTATTGCACGCTCGCGGGACGCGCGCGGGCTTGCGCCAGGCTAAGCCCGGGCAAAGGGCGGGCCGTTTGAGGCCGTTCGAGCCCGGAGGAGACCGGACCGGGCCACCCCTCTTGGCCTTGTGTAGCCGTTCGGGTCCCCCCGTGACTGATTGTTACTGTCTGGTAGGGAACAAGGCATACTTGGCATTGCTTGGTTAGCACTTTGAAGACACACAGCTCCCTGAATGAGGGGGGTATTGGAGATGTGTTACAATGTCCAACCAGGGTAAAAGCAAGAATGGTGAGAAGGGTGCAAACAAAAAACAAAGTTTCTAATCTAGAATTGGATATTTTGGTAGAAGAATGTGTCTCCAACAATGACAAACTTTTTGGGAAAACATCTTTGACTGTCTCGGAGTCAACCAAAAAGAAAATCTGGCCTTCAATTCAACAAACAATAAATACTCTTTGACACGGCACAGAGCATGAATCGACATTGTACTTGCTAGCGCCCAGAACTTGTGTATTTTAGCCCTATGCTCAGGCATTATTAGGTTGCTTTATGTATTTTTAAATTGTGACTTTTAAAATTGATTTATCATACTGAGTCTGCCGCATTGATTTGGCGCATACTTGCACTCTCATTCTGCACTTACCCATCCACTACAGAGGAGGGAATTGGGCATTTGGAGTCGGACTCGTCCTCGAGCACCAGCCGCCATCTTGGGGCTGCCTCGGGACGCGTTCTAGCTCCTCTCCACTTCCGGGAGAGAGCTACTTAGTCCTCTCTCGCCAGGATGCGCAGCGGACGGGCGCAGCGGGCGGGCGCCGAAGACGCACCTAAGACAAGCCCGTCTGCGCCCGTCCGAGCCAGCTCCGGGCCCAGGGCCACCCCCCCTGTCCCTGCTGCCATCCAAGATTCTATACCAACATTAATCTACACCTCCGATCAGCTGAGGGGGATGAACCCAGGGTTAGGTAGTTTTTGTCAGACGCTACCGTTTTCTAAAGACCTAACTCACATTGTGCCATCATGTTCGGGCTGTCACTATACCCTCCCGCTGCCATTACCTGCAGCCAATCACACTTCTTATTCACCTCCAATTACCAATGCTCAATCTCAAATGGGACAGCATTTTAGAGCAGCACTGATCAACTCTCGCTCCCTCCCTAAACATAGTTTATCTATTCAGGAATGTATTATCAACCAGGAATTGGATATTCTTTTCATTACCGAATCCTGGGGAGACGAGGCTTCAGGCCCAGACTTTGTCTCGGCTACCCCTGAAGGCTATTGTGTCGTTAGACAAGATAGAACTTCTGGGCGAGGTGGTGGCTTAGCCATCATCCATAAAGATGTCTATCGGACAAAATGTGAGCATATTCCAACCCTAAACTGCGAAGCCATTGCATTCGCTATTAATCTCACGCAGAAACAAGCCTTTAAAGGAACATTGGTTTATAGGCCACCAGGGCCTCGCACAAAATTTTTAGCCGCACTCACAGAAATCCCTGAAGCAGTTATAGGATCCTTGGATTATACAATCCTTGGGGATTTTAACTTTCCGTTGGAAGATATGGAAATTAAAGATACAGCCCAACTTATCACAGGCATGCAAGCAATAGGAATGCAACAGTTGGTGAGGGGCCCCACGCATGAAGCCGGCCATACTCTGGATGGCCTGTTTACTAATAATCCGGGCATCGACTTGGTGGCAGTACTACCATTGGTATGGTCTGACCACCAAGCAATCATCTTTAGAATTCAAGCAGTACAATCGAACCCCCCCCAGACCAAAGCCCGGTCGTCACTAGACATACGAGCTTGGAAATATGCCGATATTCCACATCTTTCAAACTTTCTAAGGACCTCGATCCCGGAGAGTTCTTGTGATCCTGAAATCTTGTCCACTAACTTTCAGGGATGGTTACTAAAGGCAGCCAATCAAGTGGCACCTGAGAAATCTTATCGCCCAAATAGAGCTAAACCATCGGCCCAGTGGTTCACAGAGGAGCTGCGTTTCCAGCGTCAGTACTGTAGAAACCTAGAAAGACGCTGGAGAAAGAATTACAGTCCCTCCGCTAAGCAAACTTATAAACATGCTCTAGCGATCTATAAGAAAGCCATCACCACTCAAAAAAACACATTTTTTACTGGTCAAATTGAACAGGCCCAGAATTCAGCGAGGATGTTATTCCAGGTGGTGAATTCTCTTTCTATCCCTCCCACTGGACCTGTAATTGAGCACTCTCAGGAACTCTGTAATTCGTTGGCTACTTTCTTTGCCACTAAGGTAATGGACATTTACTCCATCTTCCCACAGCAACCAGCAGCAGTCAGGACTGATCCATCCTCTCACTTGGCGGTGACCCTTCCTTCTTTTTCTGGCTTTAAGCTAGTGACTAAAGATCAGGTTAGCATACTAGCTGCCAAGATCAAATCAGGTTCTCCGCTTGATCCATGCCCTCCAGATATAATGAATCAACTGCATAATACCATTTCACAGCCACTTACCACCATTTGTAATGCCATCTTCAAGACAGGCGTCTACCCAGAGATCTGGAAGAAGGCCATTATAAAACCTCTACTCAAAAAGCTTTCCTTAGACCCCACTATCACGGCCAACTACAGACCCATTGCATGCCTTCCCTTTCCCGCTAAAATCGTAGAGGACATTATGAATCAGCAGCTCTCAGAGTTCATTGAATAACAACACGAACTCTTGGATGATACGCAATTCGGTTTCCGGAGGGGACACGGAACCGAAACAGCGCTGATAAAGGCCTCCGATGAAATTAGAGAAATTTTGGATTTGGGAGGAGCAGCAGTGCTCATTCTGTTGGATCTCTCGGCGGCTTTCGACACGGTCGACCATGCTATCTTGGTCGACCGTGTCGCAGCCCTGGGGATCAACCATCTGGCCAAAGATCTCATAGCTTCTGTTCTAGCTAACCGCAAACAGGCAGTTAAATTGGGCAATTATTACTCATCGACTTCTAAACTGCCATGCGGGGTCCCCCAAGGATCGTCGCTAAGTCCGGCGCTTTTTAACATTTATGTCGCAGACTTGGCAAGGGTCATAAAATCTCATGGGATGCGTTTAACTACCTACGCTGATGACACCCAACTTGTGCTGGCAGTGCATAAAAACGGACCAACGGTGGCTGCTAAGTTTCAGGAGGGGATACTAGAGATACAAGCATGGATGCATAGTAATTGCCTAAAACTGAATGCGGAGAAAACGGAGGTTATGACCTTTGGTAACATCTCTCCGGAATGGTCCCTGACTTGGTGGCCGACTCAGATGGGTCCTCTTCCGGTCCCAGTCGCAAAGGTCAGGAATCTTGGAGTGATCTTTGATAAACAACTATCATTCAAACATCATGTAAACAAGGTTGTCTCAGCTGCCTTCTTTACGCTGAAAAAGATAAAAAAACTGCTACCGTACTTACCAGCATCAGCTGGAAAAACCCTAATTTCCACCTTGGTGTTTTCCAAGCTTGATTACGGAAATGCCCTCTTTTTCAACACTCATAAATATATTCTGAACAAGCTCCAATCAGTTCAAAATATGGCAGCCAGAATCCTTCTCAACATTCCAAGGCGCCAGTCCACCTCGGCAGCTATACGCCATCTTCATTGGCTAAGAGTGGAGTGCAGGATCAAATTTAAGGCCTTATGCATTGCCTATAAGGCCATTCATCATACTGGCCCAACGTTTTTAAAGGAGGCATTTCAGGTACATACCCCTATAAGGAACCTAAGATCAGCAGCTAGTTGTCTACTATTTGTTCCCCGAACAAGAACTGCCACCTGGGGAGACAGACGATTCTTGGTAGCAACTCCTAGATTGTGGAATTCTCTCCCTCCTCATATCAAAACTGCCCCCACTCTCATCTGTTTCCGTAAGGCCTTGAAGACCTGGCTCTTCAACCAATAAGTTTGTGTGCTGATTACCGTATCCTAGAGTATCTTCTACGCCTAGACACCCTCGGGTATTAGCTGCGCAATAAAAAATAAAAATCCTATAAATAAATACCGATACCGCAAGAACATGGCAACGAGGGAGTCCAGAAACAAAACAACAGGATTACCCACCAAGGCCACAGGTACTTTGGATAGTTTTCTTACCAAAGCTAATACCGCTGTAAATAATAGGACGACAGCCCCAGAAGACCAGTCTGTGGAAGGATCTGATTTATCCTCGTGCCCAACCATGATTGCCAAAACCCCAGACACTGAGGATGTCCCCCATTTTTCTCTCTTGGATAGCATAGACCAAACTATACAATCTGTTTTGCAACAGCTGCGGACCCCTTCTAATCCACGCCGAGATACTTGTCATACAACATCTGAGGTCTCCATTTCTTTAACACCTAACCCAGTTATTATTCTGGATGAGGGTAGTGACTTAAATTTAGTACATTGACAGGGTCTTCGGGAGGGTGCAGTCCCAAAGAGAAAAAGAGCTAGACAGCCGAAGGGTAAAAAAAGGGCCAAATTAGATCAAATCTCAAACTCAATTGACATTGGGCCTGCAACGATGGAACACCCTCCTACAGTGATGGCTACTGAAACGGCGAGCCCAACGCATCCTGCTGACACACAGTTGCATGTATCGGCTGGCCCATTTATTTTTGGTGAAGGGTCTTTTGGTGCAAGGGTCAAGTCCATCTACACTTTTGTAGATGCTGTCAAGAAACTCCTAGATCCCCTGTTGGCCAGGCTTGATTATATTGACATCAGATTACAAGCTTTAGAACTAGCGACCGGGGGGATGGAGGATCAGCTAAGGACTCTGACGAGCACTCAAGGTGCAACTACGATGCGTATGGGGTCTCTCTCTCCCCTTAGTGCTTCACATATAGCTTTCATTGATCAAAGGGATCCAGCAGAGTTGTCCATAGAGATGGTGACCATAGGGAACACCTATCAATCGCCACTAGAACGTCTATTTTCTCCAAGTACATTTTCAGCCAGAAGGTGTCCAACAAGTGCTTCATATTACAAAGACAATCTTTTTAAAGTGTCACAATTTGCCATGATTCCCTTTTGACGAAAAATAGGTTGGGTGCCATGTGCATGTAGAATTTGCCTACGATTAAAACAAGCAAGGAGATGGATGTAGATGTTGAACCCATAAAGAGATACAACTGAGCCATGTTTTCGTGCTCCCTTATTGCAACGTGAAGTTATGCTCTTTCGTGGATGTTGTGTTCCATTTTGTTGTTATGTTGCATTGTGTATATTATTGTGTTATCTTCTGTTGTTTACTTTAGCTGTCTCACTCTTGCCACATGCTGCTATATTGCCAGTAAAAAGCAGCCCCTGACTCCTTCCAGCTATTTACGGCTCGCGGCCCCCGCTCCGCGGGGCCGCTCGCAGCCGTTGTTTGTGGGCAGAGAACTTCGGGGATAACTTTCAACCTTGCCTTAGTCGGACTGCTGCCAGAACCGTGAGATATTGCTGAGCGGGGGAATTTGAACGCCTGCAGCAGGGGCTGGGACTGCGAGACACAGGGTTTATTGCGCCTCATCAACACAGCGCACCTGGTGTCTCTTCCCGCCCCTGCCTCCTTCCAGCTATTTACGGCTCGAGGCCCCTGCTCCGCGGGAGCCGCTCGCAGCCGTTGTTTGTGGGCAGAGAACTTCGGGGATAACTTTCAACCTTGCCTTAGTCGGACTGCTGCCAGAACCGGGAGATATTGCTGAGCGGGGGAATTTGAACGCCTGCTGCAGGGGCTGGGACTGCGAGACCCAGGGTGTATTGCGCCTCATCAACACAGCGCACCTGGTGTCTCTTCCCGCCCCTGCCTCCTTCCAGCTATTTACTGCTCGAGGCCCCCGCTCCGCGGGAGCCGCTCGCAGCCGTTGTTTGTGGGCAGAGAACTTCGGGGATAACTTTCAACCTTGCCTTAGTCGGACTGCTGCCAGAACCGGGAGATATTGCTGAGCGGGGGGATTTGAACGCCTGCTGCAGGAGCTGGGACTGCGAGACCCAGGGTGTATTGCGCCTCATCAACACAGCGCACCTGGTGTCTCTTCCCACCCCCTGCCTTCCCTTAAGACGACGCCCTATTGCGCGCTCGCGGGACGCGCGCGGGCTTGCGCCGGGCTAAGCCCGGGCAAAGGGCGGGCCGTTTGAGGCCGTTCGAGCCCGGAGGAGACTGGACCGGGCCACTCCTCTTGGCCTTGTGTAGCCGTTCGGGTCCCCCCGTGACTGATTGTTACTGTCTGGTAGGGAACAAGGCATACTGATACCGCAAGAACATGGCAACGAGGGAGTCCAGAAACAAAACAACAGGATTACCCACCAAGGCCACAGGTACTTTGGATAGTTTTCTTACCAGAGCTAATACCGCTGTAAATAATAGGACGACAGCCCCAGAAGACCAGTCTGTGGAAGGATCTGATTTATCCTCGTGCCCAACCATGATTGCCAAAACCCCAGACACTGAGGATGTCCCCCATTTTTCTCTCTTGGATAGCATAGACCAAACTATACAATCTGTTTTGCAACAGCTGCGGACCCCTTCTAATCCACGCCGAGATTCTTGTCATACAACATCTGAGGTCTCCATTTCTTTAACACCTAACCCAGTTATTATTCTGGATGAGGGTAGTGACTTAAATTTAGTACATTGACGGGGTCTTCGGGAGGGTGCAGTCCCAAAGAGAAAAAGAGCTAGACAGCTGAAGGGTAAAAAAAGGGCCAAATTAGATCAAATCTCAAACTCAATTGACATTGGGCCTGCAACGATGGAACACCCTCCTACAGTGATGGCTACTGAAACGGCGAGCCCAACGCATCCTGCTGACACACAGTTGCATGTATCGGATGGCCCATTTATTTTTGGTGAAGGGTCTTTTGGTGCAAGGGTCAAGTCCATCTACACTTTTGTAGATGCTGTCAAGAAACTCCTGGATCCCCTGTTGGCCAGGCTTGATTATATTGACATCAGATTACAAGCTTTAGAAGTAGCGACCGGGGGGATGGAGGATCAGCTAAGGACTCTGACGAGCACTCAAGGTGCAACTACGATGAGTATGGGGTCTCTCTCTCCCCTTAGTGCTTCTAGTACCCCAATATTGAAAAAGACCAATGCCCCCTGCACTGAGAGTGTTCCTATAGTCACTATACCCAAACCCAATCCGATACCCCTACAAAGGCAACTCCCTCCCATGCCCTTAGTGCGGAAGTCAAAGTTGCCTATTACAGTGCCCACCCAGAGGAAAGAAAAGACGCCCACTACGGTGGCCGATTGCCCTCAACGGGTTGCTAATAGCCTAAATCGGCCAAATATAGTTAACTTACCCCCAGAGGCGGCAGCTCACACCGTGATTTTGATTGGGGTCCCTGAGCTGTCCGACTCTGTACTCAAACCCTTTGATTCACTCAGAAACAAAGTCATCAGCTGGTTGAATACTCATAGGCCACTGCCACCCAATATGAGAGGGGAAATACTGATGGTCAGGAGGTTTCCCTGGGTAGGACATACTGTAAAGAAAATAGGGGGCGATTGTATTTTGGTAAGTTTTAGGGACTCCCACATTGTTTCTCACATCTGCAATTGGCTGGGGAGCCCAGGAAATTCATCTATACAATGGGTACCATTGTCCTTTTTTTATACAAGAAACAGTAATCTGCATTTGGGAGGGAATGATGGCTGGACTAGGGAGGGCTTTGCCATTGACGGTACAAGATATAGTCCTCTACGATATGACACAATAACGCAGAGCAATTTTATCCATGCTAATAGGTATAGCTGCCTGAATCAGGTTGACTGACTCTTACGGGTTGAGTCTACTGTGGAGGGGGTGGTTGCCCACACAGGTCAGTTGAGGACAATGCCGGATATCCTACATAATGGCAATTCCGGCCTTGCCCACTTCTATCCTGATCAGCTAAGTGCCACCGGTACTTCCCAATGTCCTACACATCTCGTCACTACGCCGGCTAGTGCCGATGTACCAGGAATTCCTTTCCTGGTTACGCCACCCGTAGATGCAATAGACGCTGAGGGCCTGGCAGGGCCAGCATCTTTGGAAGGGGCATTAGTCATTTATCAAGATCTGGGTCGAGCGAGTGTGCAGGGAAATCCACCAACCTCCGGGCCAAAAAGCATGAAGGTTCTATCATGCAACCTCGCGGGCATGGCTAATAAAATAGATTGCAGCGACTGGGGCTCCCTAGTGGACAGTAATGATATCTGTCTCTTTCAAGAAACATGGGCTAGGGAAGTTTACCCCAGGGTGGGCTTCGCAACTTTTTATATCCCAGCCAGGTAGGGAGGAAAAGGGAGGCCTTCTGGTGGACTTGCAATCTGGGTGGCGTCCCACTTGGGTTGTACAGCTGAAATTATGGCAACCCAATCGGAAGACATCCAATGCGTTCTTTTAAAATGGCCATGTGCCTATAATCTGGCGATTGTTAATGTCTATTCCCGCCCAGTCAGTGTGTCCATGGAATCACCTACTTTAGATGATGTATCCGTATTTCTTGGACTAATACTAGCTGATTGCAAGATTCTGATGGGAGGAGATGTTAATAGGCATTTCGAACCATTACATGGCCTAAAGGAGGGCGCCTTGACGGCTGAGGACGATTATTGGGGGATTCCACCCTGTCAATCGCCAAGTCCGAAAATATGGTTGCCCCTGGCGCTACAGATCATGTCACTCACCTTGAACTACACACTGAGGGCCTGTAACGGACGCACTCCATCAGACAGCCCCTCAGTGTGTACCTTTAACAGGAAAGGCCATGAATCACGTCTCGACTATATTTTTGTAGATACTAGTATGTGGTCCAATGTCTTGGATTTCAGGGTGGTGATGAGAACGGATAGCGACCACAAAGCTCTCTCACTGGACTTGGTGCACCCAGGCCCCAAAGAAACTCTACCATTAAACAATTCGGAACTAGATACAGGGGCTCTAGTTTTATCCAACAATAGACGTAGGGTAAAATGGGGAAAACTAGTCAATTCCACAGAATGTATCAGGAAAATTTATGATTTGGCGCTTCCCAAATTAGTTGAGATGTACGACTTGATAAATAAACCCAAATCTACTGTCCTCCATGAGGAACTAGGGAAAATCCATGCAGACTTGGTAGACAGGCTAGGAGAGGTCGTCTATCCTGTCAGTACGAGTAGGAAGAAAAGGACACCAACCTCAGCCTGGTATAATTCTACGTGTAAAAGATCAAGGCTGATTTGAGCTCCCTGCTCAAGTATGGTACGGCCAAAAGTAAAATACACGAGGTGAGAAGGAAATATAGGGAAGCCATCGCCCTCGCTAAATCGGAATGGGACTGGGACAGATGGCATAATCTTACAATGGCACTAGAAACCAGGGATTCTAGAAAGTTCTGGTCATTGGTACACACAGGCACAGGGGAACTGAAAGCTGCCGTAGAGCCAAATATTGCAGCCTCAGTATGGGAATCCCATTTTAGCAAACTGTATGAAGACAATTCCATAACATCGTCAGAGGTAGCATTTGACACCCCCACCGAGCTCAATGAGAACGAGAATGAGAATCTTGAGTTCACCTTGGAGGAGGTGTTGAATGCTATAAGGAGACTAGCACGAGGGAAGGCTCCAGGTCTTGATAAACTCCCTGGAGACCTATTTGGACACCAACCAGAAATTTGGGGTCCCTATTTGCATATCATCTTTAATTCAATTTTGAAAGGGATGGAGATCCCCTGTACTTGGCAGGGAGCAGAGATAATACCAATTTTCAAAAAGGATTCTCCTCTCCTCCCAGCCAACTACAGGCCTATTAGCCTTATAGATGTACCCCAAAAACTGTTTGCTCGCCTTCTGCTGGATCAGCTCCTGGACTGGATGGAGGACAACGCGATCCTTAGTCCTCTACAAGCAGGATTTAGGAAGAACACGTCCACCATGGATCAGATTTTCCGCCTCGTTCTCCTCTATTGGAAAACGGCGGGGATCGAGGGGGGAAGTCTGTACATGGTGTTTGTGGATCTGAGGTCCGCATTCGACCTAGTACCACGTGCAAAATTATGGGCGGTACTTAGGGAGCTGGGTCTCCCATCACAGCTCCTCCAAGCAATAATCCGCCTCCATAATGGAAATTTTGCCCAGGTCAGGTGTGGGAGGGATGGGGCATTGTCATCTAGGTTTCCAGTGGGCAGGGGGGTAAGACAGGGTTGCGTCTTAGCACCAACCCTGTTCTGCCTCTATGTCAACAATGTAATATCTTGCCTTGATAATGTCCCCAACAACGATGCCCCTAGGTTGGCAGGTAGGAGGGTCCCGGCAATAATGTTTGCCGACGATACTCTACTACTTTCAAAATCCCCGATGGGGATTCAGCGGATACTGGACGGGTTCGGGGACTTCTGCAGGGCGCACGGACTGGAGATCAATGCAGAGAAGACCAAGTTCATGGTTTTTAATCCCTCGGCAACCACTAGGCAAAATCCAACTCTGGGATCGGAAAGGCTGGAAAGGGTTAGAACGTTCTAGTATCTGGGGGTAACCCTTCATGAAAATCTATCTTGGGGCCCACAGATAGCAAGATCCTGTTTAAAGCTATCACAAATGGTGGGGGCTATTTTGAAGGTCTCGAATTCTTCAACCTTCAAGCCAGTTAGTCCAGCCCTGGAGATGTACAAAACCCAAGCCAGGGCAGCCTCACTCTATGGGGGGAACTATGGGGTAACAAGGCGGGGACAGAACTAGTCAAGGTAGAAACCAGCTTCCTTAGACGACTGCTGTCGTTACCTCAAGGTACGCCCCTCCTTCCATTGAGATTGGATTTAGGGCTCCCCTCAATAGGAGACGATCTGGCCCTAATGCCACTGAGGTTTTGGCATAGGCTTTGGTCGACTCCTGAACTGTTCCATTACAAGCAAGACCTGAAGCACATCTTGAGCTACAATTGTGCAGACAGAATACCATGGTTGGCCTATGTGAGACGAGAGCTCTATCGATTGGGTTGGATGATTTGTGGGATGACCCTGAAAGTGGCTGTTCTGGGGTACCTCGTAAAATGCTCAGTAAAATTTTTAAGGACAAAAGCTTAGACACGCTCCTGTGCGCCCCGAAAATTGGCACCCACACTGAACAATTTCTGGTTTTCAAGAGTTCATTTAAATTTGAGGATTTTATGGATATTATTTTTCCTACTACAGCAAGGAAACTCTTCATCCAATGGAGGCTTGGCACATTACCACTTAAAGGATTTACGAGTAAATGGTCTATACTGGATGATAATATCTGTCCAGGGTGCAGCATGTGTGTGGAGGACGAACTACACGTGTTGTTTTTTTGCCCTGCTTACAGTAGATCAAGAAAGTACTGGTTAGCACCCATGTGCAGGAATCTTGGCTTTAGACACTGTTTACAATCATATAGAATTCTGAAGACAAGCACCCTCCACTACATTGTATTTGCACTTGCTAAGTTTTTAATGGCTATGTGGTGGAAACGGAGCAACATACTAAAAATGTAATTCACTAACTTGAAATGAACTGTAATGTAATGTTAGGTATCTGGAATTTTATGGATTATCATATATACTGTACTACCGTGTCTTTCTTCCCTTGCTGTTTTTACATTCCAACCTGCTATGTGATTTTATTTGTTTTTACTGTATCTTGTACGGCCTTGATGGCCGAAATAAAGAACTTTAGGATTGGAAAAAGCAGCATGTGCCTTTAAGGTTGCCATGACAATTAACCATATGTCACTGTCTAAGGTGGTAAAATAGTTCTGCTCCAATCACTTGATTACAGCCCAAAACTGTGCAGATATCTTAAGCCAGAACAGAAATAATTTTTGACTGGCGCTACTCCACATCCTTGGTGGTAAGCTTGCTAAAAGCACCGGCATATTATGAAAATAGGATTCTGTAGATGATAATATGTGAGCATTTGTGAAATATTTGTTGCGTGGCATTTTGTTTTGGTAATGATGTGTTCTGCTGATTGTTCATGTCGCTGTGTTTTTGTCCTGCTTTATTTAATTCAGTTGTACTGCAGGTGCTGCATTGAGTTGTGTTTTGACTATTTTGTTGTGATGTAAATTGTTATGATTTAATTGTGTTGCTATGTTTCTTTATATATGTTTTTGGATTATGTTCTGTTGTTTTATTTTAGAGATGCCTGCAAATCTGCTTTATTTCCAGCTAAAATCTTATTTCATACCTTGAAAGTTTATTTGACAAGCAACCATTTACCACTGTCTAAGGTGGTGAAATAGTTCTGCTCCAAATCTTCAGCTTCTTTAGAGCGGTCTGCCCAAAACTTTGGCAGAGTTGAGTATAAATTCAGGGCCTCATTAACAAGATGCCTGCACTGCCGGGCGTCACTCTGTTTGACACTTCGGTGGCACAGGACACTCATACATATCCATGATGTGACTCTAAGCCACTCCGAGTGGCTTAAAAGGCCTCATAGATATGGAGTAAGACAAAGCAGCACAAGTCGCTGACTTGCCTTACTCTCCGTCAAGGAGATGTTCCATGGGCATTGTGGTGGGTGTTCCCATGCAATAGCCATGGATTTTGACTTTGCCCAAGATTTACAAAATGACCTAAACTTGGGGCACTGTCAAAAGCCTATGCCATAATGAGGAGAAAATAACTTTATTTCTCCTTGTTTTATTTTCTTTCTATGTGTGCTGCATTCTGCAGAGGGATTTCCTTTTTTTATTTTTGCCTCAGGAGGTGGAGATGAGCCTCTCGAACCTCCCAAGGCTTTTTTCCCAGTGCAATGACATGCACACATGGCTCACTGCCTTTATTACATTGGGAATTAAACTGAAACTTAGTTTCAGTTTCACTGTTTCGGTGCTCGTGGGCTATCTCAGCCCGAGCACCAAATGAAATGGGAGAGGTGTTGTTGGAAAGGGGAGAGCCTTCACTTTCCAATGGTATCCTTCCCTAGAGGATCCTTTCTTGGGGATCGCCCCAGGAGGGCAATTCCAAAGCAGTAATCCACCCACTAGGCACCAGGGAGGGAAGAGTGGCCCCTTGGACAAGGGCCTTTGTTTGCCAATAAAAATTGCCATCATCAGTCTTTCAGCCTGCCCTGGGGGGCAGATGGGGGCAGTAGGCCCCTCTCATGGGGTCAGAAGGCACCCTAGACACCATGGATTATTTTTTATAGGTCAGGGGTAGGGGTTGACCAGAATGGGCATTCTGATTCCCCTACCCCCTTTAAAAATGCCACAGTCTTTCTGCCCCACCAGCAGGCAGATGAGGCAATAGCCCGGGTCTGTTCCCTGTGGGGCAGAAAGCCCACCAGGCAACAGGGATTACGTTTTTGTTTAGATGTATGGGTGTAGGCTACCTAGAATGGACATGTCAATGCCCCAATCCCAAAACAAATTGTCTCCGTCTTTCTGCCCCTTGAGAGGCAGATGGGGGCAATAGCCCCTTATCTGCACCCATCACCCAGGAGAGCAGAAAGCCCACAAGGCACCAGGGAATATTTTTTTCAAAGTTCAGGGGTGGGGGCAGCCCAGAAGGCGTATGCCAATGCCCCCCAAAAAAATGCCACAGTCTTTCTGCCCCCTTCAGGAGGCAGATGTGAGCAATAGCCCCTGATCTTCCCTTTGAGGGGGTGGGGGGCAGGATGCCAGTAGGTACCAGGGATTATTTCCAGAACTTTTCATCACAGAAATGATGTGAGAAAATATGTTTTTTGACAAAGTTTGAGGATTGCAAGGGATTCTGGGTAACAGAACCTAGTAAGAGCCACACAAGTCACCCATCCTGGATTTCCCTGGGCATCTAGTTTTCTAAAATGTATAGGTTTGGCAGGATCCCCTAGGCGCTGGCTGAACTAGGGTACAAAATCCACAGCTAGGCCCATTGCAAAAAGCGGGTCTGTTTTCACTGGAGAAATGTGATCTGTACACGTTGGGTGTTGGGCCATTTCCTGTCGCAGGCACTAGGTTTACCCAACAAGTGAGATACCATTTTCATCGGGAGACTTAGGGAAACACAGAATAGCAGAACAAGTGTTATTACCAATTGACTTTCTTTGCATGTCTCTCTTCCAAATGTAAGACAATGTTTAAAAAAGAAACAATTTTGAAAAATGTCCTCTAATTTATATGCTTGAATGGGCACCCACTATTTCAGAGATGTGCAAATAACCACTGCTTCTAAACTCTATATATTTCTCCCATTTCAGAAATATAAAGGTTTCCTTGGTACCTATTTTTCACTCTTTATATGTTACCAAATGAATTGCTGTATACCCGGTACACAATGAAAAACAATTGCAAGATGCAGCTCAGTTATTGGCTCTGGGTACCTCGGGTCTTGGTGAACCTACAAGTACTATATATCCCCGCAATTAAAAGAGTCCAACGGACGTCATGGTATATTGATTAAAAAAATATGCTATACTTAGAAGAAGTTACAGGTAAAAACGTTGGCACAAATGGCTGTTTATTCCAACTCAATTTCATTATATTTTATTTCAATTGTTAGTTTCTATAGAAAAACCTTGAAGGATCTACACAAATGACCCCTTTGCTGAATTTAGGATTTTCTCTACTTTTTAGAAATGTATAGTTCTCCAGCGTCCATTATTGCTTTCACAACCATTTCTACCACTAACTGGAAGGAGGTTGAAAGCACAACAAATAGGAAAAATAGGCAATGTCCCAGTAAAATGCAAAAACTGTGTAGAAAATGTTGTTTTTCTGACAGATGTATTCCTGTTCCTGAAAGCTGGGAACATGGTGATTTTAGCACCACGACCCCTATGTGGATACCTTTTGCAGGGGAAAACACAGATGCTTTCTTCGTCAGGACTTTTTTCCCAATTTACCAAAAAAAACACAAAATTAGCTATATTTTAGCCAATTTCTTGGTCCCCTCTAGCGGAATACACAAACCCTGGGTACGTTTAGAACCCGCTTGATGTTGAAAGAATAGGATGCAAATTTGGCATGGATACGTTATGTAGACAAAAACTTACAGGGGCCTAAGTGCGAACTACCCCAACCAGCCCAAAAAAAGGTTTAGCACAAGGGGGGGGGGGAGGCCTACCAGCAAAGGAGTTAAGATAAAAAACCTCCTTGTTAATAGGTCTAATGCAGTGCACAGTAGCCAATTGTACCCCTATCCACTGTTAATATTCTTGCTGGTATACTTTCCAGGGTTTTGTGCAGTTTTAGTTTTTAGTTACTAGATGTCCATCACGAGTCAAATGCAAATGTTTGATGAAAGGGTTTCAATGGTTTTGCATTTGAGTCGTGAGGGGCATCTAGTAACGACTAGTGGAACTGCAGCTTGATGTAAGAATAATTTCAATGCTTTTCCATTTGATTCTTGAGGGACATCAAGTAACGACTACTTGAACTGCAGCTTCTTGTAGATTTATTTTGATATTGGATACTATTATAAACTTTATTGTTTAGTTAATTAAAACCATAACAAAGCCAAAAATGGAAGAAAATTGAACATTACAATAAAATCAATAAAATTCTTCGTAGTACAGTTTAAAGCACAAAATTTAAAATGATGCTGGTAGGAGCTTTATTAGATAGCTCATCATTAAAATAGTTAATAATATTGAAAATCTTATTTTAAAGTTTCAAGAGCTTTCAGACGCTTTTCAAAGGCTATCAAGAACTTTATGAGTTTGCAATTAATTATAGGGTCTGTTGAGTCTAGAGCACCAATAATGGCCGATCTACAGGTGCATATACCTTTGGCCCTAAAAATGTTCTTTAAAAAGAGCGTGCGCTCCCGGTTCAATGCTTTACAGTGGCATATAATATGGATTACATTTTCTTTTGTAGTGCCACATAGTCGACAGGCGTTTGCATCTGAGCGTTTCCAGACAGGTTCGTCAGCCAGAGTTGGTAGTTTGCCGAATCTCACTGCCATCAGCCTTTTTTTTATAAACACAGAATACGTTGATGCTAGGTAGGTAGCCGAGATGAGATTGTTGTAACTGTTAATAACGGTCCAAGAATGGGAGCGGACGGCAAAGATAGCTTTATCCGTAATTAGTGAATGAAATGTTGCCGCTTTGTTTAGAACCTGTTTAAAGGACGCAAATGGCAGGTTTTTTTCCCACAGGTTTTCAGTGCATGTTTGCTCCAGAGCGCCAGTCAGGTATTTGTTTGCTGCAGAGTTTTGTTGGTTTTCTAATTCCTGCCATAACAAGCTGTCCAATGTGTTATTTGTGAAGTTCGTTTTAATTCTATACCATACTCTAATACTTGTGTAGAGTCTTCCCAGTGACGCATTCATCAGTCCAAATTCTAAACGCATCTGGGCGGGTGAAGCTAAGCATGGGAGTTGTAAGACCTTCTTGTAGATTTTTGTGATAAGGCTGTTTAAGGTGATATCATCCTTGCCCTGCATGGCTATACTAACATAAGATAGAGTTTGAAGTACTTTGGTTGCCATCACTGTTAATAGAGGTTTCAGCGACGGGCCTTCCAATTTGTTTGCCAGTGAGCTAAGTGCGAATATTAATGCTCCGGCTCTCTGCTTCATGTATTTTTTTTGGGTGTTTAGAGTGAGTTTGTCATCAATGTAGTATCCTAGGTATTTATAGTTTGGTACTCTATCCAGTGATTTTCCCTCAAGTGAGATGTTAGGTTGCACTGTACGACGGTTGGTTATTGACATAATTTTTGTCTTGGATAGATTCAGAGCAAGGTTATTTACCGTCAAATATTCTGACGTTACTGCCAGTAGTCTGGACAGGCCCACTTTAGTTAGGCTCAGAAGCACAATGTCGTCTGCGTAAGCTAAATGGGTAAGATGAAAATTACCAAGTTTCGGTGCGTGCGCATTGCAGATGTTTAAATTTCCCGAAAGGTCTGAGATAAATAGGTTAAAAAGCTGTGGTGCTAATACGCAACCCTGTTTTAATCCGATCGATGTGTATACCTTTCTTGATAGGTGTGATCCGTCCCCTAGCTTGATTTGTGTCCAAGTATCGGTGTAGAATAGGAGTAGCCCCCTCAGTATTTTCTCGGGTATGGCCCAAGCTCTCAGCTTCGCCCATAATAGCTTACGATCAACGCTATCGAAGGCCGCCTTCAGGTCGATAAAACAGAGGTTCAGGCCCTGTGTCGATCGCTGGCATTTTTCAGCTATCATGGTTATTGTTAATATATTTGACGTAGTTCCGATGCCTGCTCTAAATCTAGTTTGGTTTATTGGAATTATTGCTTTATCATCTGCCCAATTTACCAGGTCTTTTAAAAGGAGAGAGGCAAAATATTTAGCTTCGATGTCCTGGAGTGTTATTAGGCGATAATTTAAAGGGTTAGCTCTGTCTCCTCCTTTATATATTGGGGTGATGATAGAACCTTTCCAGCTTTCTGGAATGCGGTTATAAGTTTGAACATGGACAAAAAGTTCTTCGAGATGTGAGCCCCAAAAGTCTGGTGCTTCCTTAAAGGCAATTTGCGGAATGCCATTCGGGCCCGGCGCTCCATTGCTTTTTCCCTTTCTTTATTTTTAACTTTAATTTCGCAAGCAAAAGAGACCAGGCTTGTATCTTATCCATTGTAGTTCTGTTCGTCTTTTGCAGAGCGTCCTTTATTATTGAAGTCCATTTCTGTTTGTTCGAACTGCTCCAGTGTATTCGTTTCTGATTAATTGTTCCTAGTTGGCCCTCCAGGGAATACACCAGTTGCAATGTATCTGCAAAAAAGTTTAGTTTCAGGTGTTGCATGCTATGATCGCTCATTGTTGTATTTTCGATGTAAAAGGTGAGTACTGGAGGGATCAATGGAAGACTTACTATAGTAAAATCCAATATAGATTGACTATAAGGACCATAGAACGTTTTCTTTGGTGGGTTGTCTTTCTCTGTCCTACCATTCAGTACTCGCATGCCTAGGTACTCTAGGTCTGTTACTAAGTGAGTAGCTAGGCTGTCCTTTCGGCTCTTTGTTGCGCCTGTTGCCTGCTGGGGGACGTTCCAGTGCATTTTCTCTGAGGTTAGTATATCGTCTTCCTCTGGTGTGTAAATGAGATTGGAGTTAAAATCTCCTGTTAGGATAATGTTCCAAGTTGGTTCGGAACTTCGAAGATTTAATATTTCCTTGCATAATAAATTGTTTTTTGTCTTTTTTACTTGAAGATTTGGTTGGGTGTAATAATTGATCAGTATTGTCGTTTTCTGACCATACTTTTTATGGCCTGAGAATTTAATTATCTGTAAACTTGGATCCGGCGATTGGAGTTGTTCTGTCTTGATTTTAAGTGCAGTAGACACATATACTGATAGGCCTCCGATTGCTCTCCCGTAGGTTTTACATTTTTTCGCTGGCACAGTGTAGTGGATATAGCCTGATAGTGCAATTTCTTCCTGCAGCCATGTCTCTTGCAGGGCAATTATGTCGGCGTTGTCCCATTCATCCAAGGCAAGACCGTCGTCCAGCAGTCTTTTTGCACCTGCTATGTTCCATGAGATAATATGTATGTTATTATTTGCTGCTTTATTTCTTTCGGGCCGATTGGTCAATTAGACCATTTATTGTTTAATAAACTGGGAAGCCATTTCCAGGAGTCAGTTGTGGTTAACGGTTCCCTTGCTTTAACTAAGTCCGGCTCTTTGCATGTAAGTTCTGCCTCGCATCTGCCTTTGGCGAAATGTAATATAGAATAGACTGTTTTTTTCGGGGCAAGGTCCGCCAGTCTCCTTGTGAGTTGCGTGACGCTATTTATCTGTAGAGGAAGCGGGTATCTTGGGGCGATTGGCTGTGATAGTTGAATGCCCCATGCTTGGAATATCTCCGTTTTCCCTAGAATAGATTGCACTATGGCAGCGTATTTCCATGTTGTCATTGTTTGTTCGTGCGTTGTTGCATTAGTGCTGGTTAAAAATTCAACCCGGTCTAAGTCGGACGTTTTGATGGCGCTTAGATCCTTAATTTCTTTCATTAATTTTAAGATGTTGTTCCTGTTTAGGATATCGTGTCTGCCTTGGGTCACGTACTCTGGGGTAAAAATAATTTGGCAGCCAACGTTGTCTGCTTTGATGGTATCTGATATTGGCTTTGTTACTGCTGCTTCGCTTGGCCGTGGCGTTTCATTGTTAGTAAGGCAGAAGCTCAGCTTTGTCTTGATCAGATTGCGCTGAGTATCAGATGTTGGGTATCTGATATCTGCTTCATTGCTGCCTCATCACTTGATCGTGACATTTCGTTGTTGGTAACAACGAAGCTCAGCTTTGTCTGGGTCGAGTTGCGCTGGGTATCTGATGTTGAAATGTGGGGGATTGGCCCGGGGTATTGGGTGGTGCCATGTATTCCCTCTCGGTGGACTATTTCTATGTTGTTGGCTTTGAAGCAGTGCTTTTCAGCTTCGCTCTCTCCCTCCTTCTGTAGTTGGCTTGTAACGCATTCTTGAACAGCTTTATTTCCCTCATGATGTGCTCGTAGTTGAGCATTTTGGGGTTTTAATAATGGTGTTGTGTTGGGCAAGTGCTTCCACCAAGCCGAGTTTATTGGTTCCATGGCTGGCATCGGGTCATTGGGTGACCGCCCATTTAAAGAGCTCTTTGACTGCTCATTGTCCGCTTGGATGATGGTTTTGTTGTTGTCAGTCGCCGGGGGTATTTTGTGTTCTGAACCTTTTGCTGGCAAGCTGGTCTGTTTTGCGGCGGGATTTTGATCAGATGTTTGAGGCGATTGGCGGATTTGCTGAGTTCCCAGTGAGCTTTGAGGCTTGGGTTCCGCAGTTAGCGACATTGTGTGTGTAGGTTGTCCGTTGGCTCCTGCTGTAGGATCTTTAATAGTGTCCCTTGTGCCTGCCTCTGTCGTATTTTGTATATGTTGGTTTAAAAATATTGGATAAATGCTGTGGCATCGGAGCACATCTTCTTCCATTTTTTTGTTTCTTGCTTTTCTTTTGTCTTTTTGTTAATCTTTGTTTCATTTGCTTGGCAGTGGTGGATTCCATCATTGGTTTTTCAGTTGTGTTATCGCTGATTATATTGATCTCGTGTCTTGATGTCTGTAATTCAGGTGTTTTATCATCGGGACTTCTGTTGCTGCCTGGTTGTTGGTCTTCGGATTTGACGCTGTTTAGGCTATTGGTGTCTCTATCACGGCTTATTGCGCGTTTGTTTAAATTAATGATCTGGTCAAGGACCGTTGGTAGGGTGCTCAATTTGTCAAGAATTGGGCCACAAGGGCAAGTTTGATGTTGTTCGGTAGAGTTGGCTTGTGCTCTTTTAATTAAGGTGTTAAGGTTATCCAGTTTTGTATTTATTCCTGCTATGTAGGATGCAATTATATTCATCAAATCAATTTGGATGTCCAACTTGTCGGATTGCATTGTTAGCGTCGCCGTAGCTGTTTGTAAGGCTTGCAGGAAGAGTGCTACGAGGGTCAGAGGCTCGTCGACTTTATGTGAATTTGTTTCTTCGTCATGTCTTAGGGAATTGTTATGTTCCTTCACGTTATTAGATGGAGCTTGATGCCTAGCGGAGACCATTGAACCGGGTGCGAGATTGTTATAGCTCGGAACTTGTGGGTATGGGGCCTCCTTTACCTTGAGCTTTTCGGGCTCTGCATTGGCTTTTTTCTGGTTCAACCGTTGGTCAGGGACTTTTTCTGGTGATAGCTCTCTCTCTTTGATTTTGTCAAGTAGTTGGCTGTTGGTAGGCCATTGTTGCGACAGATTATTAAAACTTGAGTGGAGTGTAAAGGTTTGCGTTTGTTGCGTTAAATCCCTTGTTACCAGACATAGGTTACTAGTTTCTTTACTATGGTTGTCTTGTGCTTTATTTTGTTCGGAGGCATCTAAGACCTCCTTGTGAGCAGTGTGGATTAATGCAGATGTGGTTACGCTTATTTGTCTGTTTGGCGGATTTTTTTTGTGATCACTGATTAATAGGTGATCTTGACTTTTATTAACAGTACTGTCTTCGGTGAATTGAGCAGGTAGTTTCGCAGGCGAAGCTGAGGGCATACAAGCTTCGTCTGCTGACTGATTGTTGTCTTCTGATTCTTTCGCTGGATCCAGTAAGGCTTGCAGGCCCACTACGTTTGTCGTGGAAGAAAACAGTGCCGCGCCTGGGTTGAATCGTAGGTCCTGTAAGGAGTTTTTGTTCGCTATTGATTTTTCAAAGAGGGTCGCAATTGGTGATATTAAAGGGTTTTTCAGGGTGCTATTGGCCTTATTTGCGGATGATTTTTCAAGTCTTCTCTATTTGGCTGAGCCCTTCTGAGTTGTCGGTAGGTGCTTTTCTTACTTTGCCGGACTTCATTTTTGGGCTAGAGCTACGACTGCTCACGTCCCCCGGACACCAAGTCTCTGCAGCTAGGTTACAGCTGCTCGCGCTCTGTTTTTTTTTTCTTTTCGGGGTTATGAGTTCCCCCTAGTGTTGTGGTCTTGCGGGCTTTGGGTTGCAGCGGCGTTGTTATCACAGCGCGGGTCACCGCGCTCACGCCTGCTTGCGACCTGCGTTCTGCCTACTGCCTCCCACTGATGCTGGCGCTTGCGGGCTCGGTGTTGCCTAGGTGGCGTTGGTATTACAGTGCGGATCTCCGCGGTCACACTTGCATGCAACCTGCTTGCAGCAAGCCGCCGCAGCTCTTCTCTGTGCTCAGGCTCGCCCGCCAGCAGACCGGTCACGGGCTGTACTCCCAAGATCAAAGTTTGCGTATGGAGGTTGTGCACCCCCAGTGATGGCCACACGACCTTGCTTCACGCTCACCCTCACACTCACCCTCACGCTCTCGCTCACCCTCCCAAGCCCGTCAGCCCCGTGGAATGAGGACAGCTAACGTCAGGGAGAGAGCGGGGGTGGGGACGGAGGAAGGTGCTGGACAATGTGGCTGCTCTCGCTTACTTTGTAGCGAGTATATGGGGCTGCTTTGCCCGGAACAGGGTAATAGGTGGTGCCTTTAGCTTAGAATTAGGCCACTGCCTTTCTAGCGAGCCGGCCTTGGTCGGTTGGTGTCCGCCTGTTGCTTCACTTCACTTTATTTGTGTGTTTTTTTCTGTGTTTGATTGTTATTTGTAAGTTTCCCAGTTGGCTACCAAAATACAGTAGAGCAGGCTTTGTTGCTCTGAGCTGGGCTGGGCTGGACTAAGCTAGTCTCGAGCCAGCTTGGCTCCCTCCGCATAGGCCGTCCTTCAATCTCCAGCGTTAATCCTGCAATGAATGTCTCTCTGTCTCTCTGTCTCCCCTGCCCGTTTTCACCACCCTCTGGTTCCTGACCCCCTCTCCCTCCTGGGGGGTGCTTAGAGGAACCCTTGCCAGGTGGGTTTCTGTCTTGTCGGCAGTCTAAGGGCGGGTTGTGTTTTTCTATTGGGTGATGTAGGGATGCAGGACAGCGGGAGGTACTACCTCCTCGTCCCCCCTCTGCCTGCCTCGCCTCCAGCCTCAGGCCGTTTAATTCGCAGTTTTCATGTGGTACAACGCTGCTCGGGCAAAAGTCGGACCGGTATTCCCCCCGTAGCCACACTCACCGATTCTAAAGTCTTGGGGAGGCAGCTCGTTGGACCGCTAGTAACAGCGGTCCGCTGCTTCTGATGCGTGGAACTCTGAGGCACTGCGGGACGCTCGGAACACAGCGCTTCTGCTTTCTGGGCCGTGTGTGCCTACGAGGGTGCGAGGTGGAGCAGTCTTCGACTGTCAGCAGATTTGCCGGTTTGTGGTCCTGGGGGTCTGCTACGGCGGTGCTCTCCTGCGTTCTCCACGCCACTTGATCCCCCCGCTCGGTACGTCTCGGGTCCGCTCTGCTCTGCTCGGCGCTAGTCCTCTGCATCTCCACTCCGCGCGCAGCTGCTCTCTATGCTCTGCTCTCTAGCGCCATTCTCTATACTATAATATTCACTGCCCACTGCTAATCTCGTCCCTTAATGCTTTACAGGGCCTTTGGTTGGGATTAATTTTTTTGCCAAAAACTGTGCTTGGGGTGGTCCTAAGAGGATGGGACCACCACCAAAGTTCAACAAGATGTGCTTTTTATTTATGCTCTTTGTGTTCAAGGCATCTGCTTGGTCCTCCCACTAGGTTAGGGGGGACCCCAAAATCATCACCTCTCTCATTGCCTTATGTTTTCATTGAAAAAGTTCACTTTTGTGAATTGGTTATATGCTTTTTAGCATGTAAATTTGCTATATCAAAGCATCTGAGGATGTTGTTGATTTAGCTGCTATGCTATGTGATTAGGCAAAGTTATTGTACTGTGTTACGTGCAATTTACGGAGTGTAAATTAGTACAAACTACGTATGCTGTGGTAGCGTAGTACTATGCCCAGAATTAATACTTGCAACCCAGAACCCTGAAGTGGGGTTATGCCACTCTTTCACATTGAAACGTCTACCATGCAGTGATCACCAAGTGAGAATACATTTTAAAATAGGAGTGGTGCCACTCACCCAAATTGAGTGGGACATATGTTCCCACGGGGGCATGAGAGGGAAGTCTTGCAGTCACACTCTATGAAGCAGGGAAAATGGGACTCTGACAACATCAATGCATGTGTCCCCTAATAGAGTCCTAGTGCAGGTTGAGTAGGAAGCATCTTGCATCAGGTCAGAAGAGCTTAGAATCGACTTACTTTGTCATAGGTCGGCGGCGACGACCCAGGATAGCGGCATTCAGTGGACCGGGGCGAGCTCCTTAGGCAACGAGCAGTGATAGCAGCATATAGAGGTGAGCAGCCTACAGCAATGGACAACCCAACCCTCCTCCCCTAGATGCGAGCACTCGCTGACGATAGAGGGCACTGCATCTGTTCTGTGCTTAGCCCAGATTAAGATTTCTGTGCCCCATCACACAATGAACAGCCCAACCCTCCTCCCCTAGATGCGAGCACCTGACTAAAGAGGGCATTTTACCTATCATGCTCTCAGCCCAGACTGCTACATCTCCGGTTTGCCTCGTTACCATGGAGATTGACATGGGAGATGGCGCAGGCCTTAACAAACTGTAAACTTCCTAAAGGATTCTAGCTCGCTGAACACTGGAGCACTGAGCTACTCTCGGGGAGCCAGACCCTGGTCTCTCTGATGCCAGTGTTTTCTCTTTTTCATTGCTCCTTGTGGTGGGCATACATACTTTCTATGTTTTATACCACCTTGCTCAACCAGCACTCTTGAGGGCTCGGTGGACAATGTAAGGCCCCATTCTGGGCCCTCACTGAATACACCAGCAGCCCTACCCTCCAAAATGGTTGTTTTAAGTGTTAAGGGCCCACTCCTCACCAATTCATCGAAATAAACAAAGGACCAAGATCCCTACACTCTTCCTTCCTTACAACTAAAAAGAAACAAAGGACCGACTACTGCAAATTGCCGTCATGGAAAGGGAGAGAGGACTTACCCCAGATAAGGTTCACTACATTGAAAACAAGATAGGACTATACCCCAGATCTTCTGATAATCAAGCAGCCATTTTGGAATGACTCCTATGCTGGCTACTGAACAGCAGAATGTGCCCGATCTCTTCTGACCCCTAGGAGTGCAGCGCCCTGGCACCACAGGTTTTTTTTTAATTGTTTTTTTATGAATAACAAGATCCTCCCACCACCAGGAATACCACCAAATATAAGAGTAAAATGACCTACCCCAAGGCGCCAGCATCTGTAACAATCAGTGTCCTATCACTAGTTATACTCTCCAATTAGATCTCCTTCAACTCTACCTCCCCCAGAATTTTGACCTTCTCACCCCACTTCCTAACAAGCAACACACACACCATGGAGCCCATGGGCCTACACACCTACTCCATCAAATACCCCACTAGCCTCTCAAAAAAAGCAGCCAAAGGCTTCAAACATAGATTACTTAAATCACACCCAGAAACCCCAATATCTGACCCTTACTTCTCAAATAACACAGGTCACATATCAAATGACATTATCTTCTACACTAGAAGGAGAGCACAATGGCGGAAAGCCTTCCTCTCCCTATTCGCAATTGCATCCACTAAAAAAACTGCTCATGGTCTTACACTATCTATTATTCCCTCCCCGTTCTACAAAGCGACTGTCACTATTTCCATTTATCATAATGGGATCATCCTCATGCAGACATCAGACCACAACCTGAATATACTGGACAACATCTTCCCGATCATAAATCAAAGGTTGCAAGAGCCTCGCTCCCCTCTCTAACAGACTGCTCTCCTAACCCTCTGACTGACTCCTTAACTGACTCCCCATCCAGAAAGTCTCCCGAGGCATCCCTTAGCTCAACTACACCCACCTCAGGCCTAACTGACACACCACTAAATGACATACATATCCATTATCCCTACTCCCACCCAGCACCACCACTATGTCTACAATTTCTACGACAGCCACCTCACATCATGCTCGCATCACCTCGCACCCACATGTCTCCTCACCCCATCCCCACTCCCCATCCCCATAACCAAGTCCTCAGCTCTTTTTCAGACAGCTCATCCCTCCCTACCTCCCCCATTAATATAATTTCTGATATCAATCCAATCTCCCCATACACAACCACACCTGATAAGTCGGCATGCCCACTTTCTCCCCCTCCCTATACTATGATTCTCACCGTCCCCCCTTACACAACCCACACCAATACCTCCTCAAGTTCCCTCTCTACCCCCCTCCCAGTGTCTACCGCTCTATATCGAGGCAGTATAAGAAATCAAGCCGGCCCTAAACAAACATAAATACCCCTTCTCGACCCCACGGACGACCACACTGAAATACCACCACCCCTCAAACCAGCTCTCCTGACTCCCCGAGATACCATACAAGTCACAACCCCTCCTCAATTAACCACAGACCAAGCTACTAATTTGATAAAGTCTACACATGATGCCAGATTAGATGAGATACTACTATCCTTACAACAAATTAAACACAACATCCAATCTCTCCATGTCCTGATCCGAAAACCACCCAAACCACAAGTGAAATCCATTCAGCACTCATGTACTAGTCCCATGTCTAACTTACTCCCCAGATGGAATACAGTACCTTACCCCAATGCTTCAACCCGTCCAGTAAGGGGAAAACAAACCCTATCACCGAATGACCTTACTGCCCTACTTCATTCCTGCAAACCCCCTTCCCTACCACCTAGACCTAAGTGTACGGAAAATACGCAGATACTGTCCTCAATCCAACCCATCCATTCCACTGCTCCCAGAGTCAGAAGACACACCCCCAGAGGTATTGTCGAAAATAACCTCAAAAGAGTTCCCATCTTCCAAGACCAGAACACCACCCCAACCAAGACCCAGATAAAATATATCCTTCTAAATTGTAGATCGGCAACACGTCATGCCGCCGATATAGCGGACCTCATTATAACCAATGAACCCGACCTTATAATCTTAACAGAAACTTGGCTAAGCGAGTCATCCACACCCATCTTTGACATACTAGTTCCCCCTAACTATCACATCACCAGACTGGATAGACCAGATAGGTTGGGTGGTGGTATTGCCTGCATCCATAGGAACAACCTCTCTGTAAACTGCTCCAACACCACAGTGTACTCCTCCTGTGAATACCTTTGCCTACACATCACCAGCAATAACAAGCCAATATGCTCACTACACTCTTTCTACCATCCTCCCAGTAACAATCTTACCTTCATCGAACACATGATGGATATCCTAGCCACAAACGCAGGACAACAGAATACACAGATATTCCTGGGGGATTTCAACCTCCACTGGAACGACCCTGACGACCCAGAAGTCAATAGCCTTAAAACGTTTTTGTCCGACCTTAACCTGTCCCAAATCTGTAATAGCCCTACGCATGAAAAAGACTCAATCGTTGATCTAGTAATTTCTAAAACAGACACAATCCAGCTGGAATCGATTCTCCCTTGCAATTTCCATATCAGGGAAGTAGTTAAACTACTCTCTGTACAACCATCGAGGACAAAAATCTGAAAGAGGAACCTAGAAAACATCAATCCTGAAGATCTCGCATCTGCCAGTCACATCCTCACACCCCCACCCGATGGTTCCAAGGATGTACAGGACATAACCACTTACTACTTTAACCTTATGAATAGGGTACTTGACACCTTAGCTCCCATGCAACTAAAAAGAGTCACCACCAAAATCTCAAATCCCTGGTATGATGGTAGACTAAATGAGGACAGAACATCACTGAGAGCTATTGAAAGGCAATGGAGAGCCGCCCCATCCGCTACCCACCTTAAAATACTAAGAAGCACCAGAAATGCCTACTATAGAAGGATTAGACGCCCAAAAGCTGATTTCATATGCAAACAATTAAACCAAGAAAAGAACCGCCCCAAAAAACTGTTTGAGATAATCAAAGCACAATCTAAGGAGGTCTTACACTCCCCCCAAATCAATCCGGATACTCTCACCAATTGCGAAGATCTTGCCTCCTTTTTTACAACAAAAACTGAAAACTTGAAGACTGACCTTCTGAACGACCTATTATCCCTGACTGACCCACACCCAATCTCCTTGCTGTCCACACCTGGGACACCGTTGAACTGCTCTACAAGTCTTGACCTCAAGAACAACGCCTCCTGGACCAGCTTCAACTACTATAACGAAGAAACTATCCTAAATACGCTCACTACTTTGAATCCCTCCAATCATTTCACTGACCCTCTCCCAGCATCCCACTTAAGGACCTTCATTCCACTGCTAGTGCCCCGATGGACTAAGATTATAAATACCTCTCTCCTGCAAGGAACCATCCCAGACATCCTCAAAGCTGGTCAGGTTTCCCCCATCCTAAAGAAAGTAACAGCAGACCCTTCAGACTTGAACAACTATCGCCCAATATCAAACATCTCAACCCTGGCCAAACTATTCAAAAAATGTGTGCACATGCAGCTTAGCAACCACATAGACCATTACAACCTTCTTGATCAATTCCAATCAGGCTTTCGTGCCGGGCACTGTTCCAAATCAGCCATGACCCACATAATAGATGACGCATTACAAATACTGGATCAAAACAAAGCCTGTTTGCTAATCGTACTGGACTTATCCTCAGCCTTCGATACAGTCAAACACGACAACCTACTGGACCTCTTGAAGCAAAGAATGGGACTATCTGGTCCGGTGTTGAAATGGTTCACCTCCTTCCTCCAAAATATATCACAAATATTCAAGATTAACCAATCCTTATCGAACCCCACCCCAGTCACCTTGGGAGTACCCCAGGGATCTTCCCTCTCCCCAACACTCTTCAATTTATCCATGGAACAACTCACTGAGCTTCTCAACTCCGCAAATATCAATTACCACATGTACGTCGACGACACACAGCTCTACATTAAGGTCCACTCTCTCGAAGACATCAAGTCCCTTAACTCTATGCTCCAAAAGACACAAACCTGGCTAGCTAGGAGCCACTTAAAACTAAACACACTAAAGACAGAATTCCTCTTAATCGCTCCCCCCAACCAAACAACCATCATCAACAGGCAGTCCAAACTCTAGTAATTTCCAGAATTGATTATGGAAGTGTCGCTCTCTGCGGCCTTCCTAAATCAACGACCTCTCCGCTAAGAGCCGCAGTCAATACAGCTGCTAGACTAGTCACAGGCAAAAAAGAAACTGCCACATTTCACCTGACTTACAGGCCCTCAATTGGTTACCTTTTGAGGCCAGAATCCACATAAAAATCGCCTCTATGACTTATAAGGCACTGCATCAAAAAAACCCGAGGTACCTAGCGGAGAAACTAGTACTATCGGGTGGTAACAGATCTACCAGGAGTTCGGATAATCTTCTACTTAAACCACAACATTTCTCCAAGACGAAAACATATAATCGTACCTTCTCAGGAATGGCTCCCAGGATCTGGAACCCTTTACCTCCAGAAACAAGACTAATTCCGTCCGCAGCCTTTTTTAAAAAAGAAGTGAAATCGATACTCATGTCTAAATTCACTTGAACTGTTACTTGTACATTCCTGTAGACATATGCTAATGTTTAATGATTATCATACTGTACTCTCTTAATTCTGTGTTTTAAATGTATTTGTCATCCTATATTTGCCCTGTAAAGCGCTCTGATACCCGCAAGGGTCTTGTTCGCTCTATACAAAACCGTCAAAATAAATAAATAAATCCCGCCTGCATGCCTAAACTAGGCTCAGCTCCCCTGTTTGTGGTGGACGGATCACTGAAGCAGCGCGTGTTATATATTCTTTAGATTAAGCTCGATTTGTCGATCAGTGGCCTTGAAATGCCTCAGTTTCGTACATAGCAATGCCCATAGATGCTAACAGGGCATTAATACGTCAAGGACGAAAGCTTGTCTGTGGGCAGGGGCTGGGCTACTTGTCTCAGTAATTAAGCTCGGTATGGCATGAAGAGCCAAGAATGGAGCAAACTGGCTACATCATGATTACAACAGGGAGTTGACCTGTCCACGCCAACATGCAGGTGTACGCCCTTGACATATGTAGATTGATGTTAGGGCAAATTACGGTCCTCTTCCAAAAGGTGCCACTGAGCATGCTCATTACGGCATAGTCATACGGCAATCCTTCCCCTTCTGAGTGTAATGCTGGAGGGGGGATTGTGGTTAATGTAGTTGGCATAAATTAGTACCCATAAGCGATTAGAGTGACATGGTGCTGCAGCGGGGGTTATCAGTATCTAAAAGCCTCTCACATCATGGCCATAAACAAACATTGAATATCGTAGCTGCATGTAATCCTAAATAAAGGATTGGGCCAATATGTGGCATTTGTGGCAACTACATTAACCCCTTCCACGCTGTGCGAATTTTCGTGCTGTGCGGGCGGTCTAATGAGTGGGCAGGGTTCGGACCGCCCCCAGCAATCCGAAGCACACAAGGAGTTAACCACATTACACCCTCCAGCATCACACTCAGAATGGGAAGGATTATTGTATGCATATGCCGTAATGAGCATGCTCAGCCCTGCCTTTAAGAAGAGGACTGTAATTTGCCATACCATCAATCTACACATGTCCGGGGGCGTAACCTGCATGTAGGCATGTACAGGTCAACTCCCTTCTTGTAAGTATTACGTGACCAGTACGCTCCTTTTTTCTGGGCTCTACACGCTATACTGAGCTTAATTACTGAGACATGTAGCTCGGTCCCTGCCCACAGACAAGCCTCGGGCCTCGACGTATCAAAGCCCTGTTAGCATTTATGTATGAAAGTGAGGCATTTCACAAGCGCCAATCGACAGATTAAGCCTAACTTAAAGTGTATATAGCATGAGCTGCTTCAGTCATCCGCCCACAGCAAGCAAGGGAGCTAAGCCTAAGTTAGGTATGCAGATGGGATGGGACCTTTGACTAAGTACGTCCATTCTAAGCTTATCTGAACCTGATGCAAGACGCTTCCTACTCGACCTGCACTGTGCCACTATTAGGCAACACCTGTATTGATCTTGACATGTTTCGATTTCCCCCGCTTCATAGAGTATGACTAAAAGGCCTCCCTCTCACGCCCCCAGTGGGAACGTATGTCCCATTTTGTCTGGGTGAGTGGCCCAATTCCTATTTTAAAACGCATTCTCAGTTGGTGATCACACATGGTAGAACTTTCAGTGTGAAAGAGTGTCATAACCCCACTACAGGGTTCTCGGTTGCAGGTATGATTTAGCAGTCAAATACTAAAGGTATATTGATGTACTATATGAAAACATGATGAGAGACAATAGAACCACATTGCTTCTGGTTGAATAAATGCATCAGTGCATGTGTGCATATATGTGTGTATGAATGAGATCACATACTACGGAATGATCCTTGACATACACTTTTTGATGATTTGCAAGATTGGATGCACTCTTGGGACCTTATTGGCATGATTCACTAGTCGGGATGTAGACTGCCTGTACCTGATAATGCAGTATCTTCATCTACATCTGATGTTCTGCATACTGTAAATATATTTTTCATTACAGGTAATTCTCAACAGCTGCAAGTACATTTCACAAATCTTCTGCATGCTAATCGCATACTCTCAATAATAAACACATGTTAGTCACGTCATTGGGGGAGTGACCTCTTAGCTACCCACCCTAACGAAAGCCCAGGAGCTCATATAGTCCGGTAGAACAGGATTGAAACATGTTGGTAATTTAGGGTCCTGGGACCATCACATCCTCAGACCCGTATAATATATTTTATTCTCCCCTCCCACTCTACAAATAAACAATACTTTTGGAGTGGGTAAGGATTTTTATCTTTAAAGTTACACCCCCTCACACCCTATCTTCATAAGTGCTCCCTGGAATATGGTAGAGTCCACCCTGACCTTTAGGAGTCGGGTTGAACACAATGATGAAGCATGCCACTACTGGAGTTGGTGTGGGTTATATAAAGAAAAGGTTAATTTTCCCTTCCTACCCCTAACAGTGGGTGTGCCATCATGTGGTGTACCAGTGGTCCTACCTTAGCCTCCAAGGAGACGGCTGCGCTCCAGAAGGGGTACTTTTTTGTTCTATAGCATCCGGGAAGGTGACCCTGTATATAAATGCCTGTGTAAATAAGGATAACTCTAATGCTTACATCTGTGTAGCCTGTTAAGGATTACTCTCTATCACCCTATCTGGCCCTAGGAACCCGATAGGAACTTCAAGTTTGATATGTTTATGCTTAGGCCAGTGTGGGCCATCTTTTAGTAAGGACCGTTTAGGTAGGGGGGGGCGCTAGAGGGCGCACGAGCAGCATGGGCGCACTTGTGTGAGGCTCCTGCAGCCTGTGCCGATATCCTGCTGTTATCCTTCCTTTACCACCTCCGACGCCGAGGAAAATTGGTGGGTTTGCAGAGAGCCCATGGTCTGACACTCGCTGAAAATTTGGAGTACCACGGACCCGTAATTGCTGAGATATCACAGCGGAAGGGCCCGACCGACTACTGCGACGGAGCCTGTGCTGCGCGAGACTGGGCGCAGAGCCTACGCAACACCGGGGAGCCCACGAGGTCTGTAGGCCCCGGCCTGCTGGAGTTTGTGCGGCCATGCCCAATTGAAGATCGGGATGCTGAGGTGCGGTGCTGGGCACACTGATGCCCGAACTGGCGGACTGGGACAGGTCAGAGGCACAAATGCTTGGACTGGCGGTAGCCTGAAGTATACGGGGGCAGGGCGACGGCACGAAGAGACACCGAGCTGGTCGGGATTGCTGGAAGAGGGGTGCTTTGATATCTGCCTTGTCTACCGATACCCTCCTACCTACCCCCCGTTCCCCCCGCTGGAGGGGGCGAAGCGGGCTGCTGCACTGTGCGCTATTCGGGACAGAGCTGACGCGGACACCTTGGCGCCAAAAGTGAGTCTAAGCGCACAGTGGGAGAGGACGACCGTTGGACTCCCAGACGTGGCTTGTGAGCTGTGGCCGTGATCTCTGCGATGGACAGTTTCGCATGGGAGCAGAGAGCAAGCACCGTACCACCAGAGATGTGCAGTGTGGACAGTGTAGGACGTGGTACTTTGGTGTCTACCTGCCCAGCAGACCGATAGTGCTGGGCTAACGGTAAGAAGCACTACATACCATTCCTTGAGGAATAGTGCTGGGTAGTCACGCGGTGCCAACACGAATCATAGCAATATCATGGAGACACGCACGACGTCAGTGATTCCCCCTCTGCTGCACGGAGAGCACTATTTATGCTGATGCGATCCTGGAAGGGGAGATTGTAGTCTGGAAGGCGCAATTTGGGGACTAATTGAAAACCATTGACTGCTGCACTACGCTGGTTGAGACGAAGGGTGTCTGAGTGATGCCGAGAGTCCCGACCCCTGGCCCTTTGCGCTGGAGCCTTGCAAGACTAGGCCACTCATACTCTGCATGCTGGCTACATCATTGCGGGACGGTACATACAAGAAGGCACAGTGATCTAGCGGGCACACGTGCTGGAGACGGAGAGGCGCTTGTTAAGGGCCACAGCTACACTTAACGGACTCGGAGCTGGCTTGGTGGATCGTTCACTGTTTTTGCACCAGTTCATGACGGAGGCCTCTGGATCGCCCTGTGGCGGAGGGGGTAAGGGGACCTCCATAACCAGAGTCAGGTCAGCTAAAGGCGCTACCATGGGGTGGCAGGACACTAGGCAGCCGAAAATATCCTTTGACTCGGCCCAGCCGTCGAAGAAAAACGCGAGATTGGAATCGGACTCTGGAGGGCCTCAAAGCGCGTCCACAGCCGGGACTAGCCGCGACACAGCTGCACCGGATATGCACCTTCTTCTGCAGGAGATGAAACAGGGTTTCGCGACGGTGGTGGACAAGGTGGATCGGCTATCCTCCAGAATGGACGCTATTGTACAAAAGATGGACGTTCACGAGGAACGCATTACGGCGGCTGAGAGGAGGATTTCGGACAATGATGATACTACGGCGTCCCATGCTACTAGGCTGTCGAGAATGGACAACATCCTCCGAGTGATAGCTGCAAAGAACGAAGAGTTGGAAGCGCGCAGCCGTCGCAATAATGTACGCGTGGTAGGTGTGCCGGAATCGACAAACACAGGGCGGATGGAAGAGTATGTGGAGCGGATTCTAAAGACAGCGGTGGGGGAGGCCTTTTCACAGCAATTCATGGTCGAGAGGGCGCATCGCTCTCTAGGCCCTCAACCCAAACCGGGAACGCCGCCCAGACCGATCATAGCGCGGCTCCTGAATTATAGAGACCGGGATACTGCGTTGCGGGCTGCAAGAAACACAAAACAGCTGACGTGTGATGGAGTGAATTTTTCCTTATACCCAGACTTCACACCAATGGTGCAAGACCAAAGACGGAAGTTTCTGGATGTGAAAAGAAAACTTAGAGCTCTGCAAATTGATTATGCTCTACTATACCCTGCGAAGCTAAGAGTCACGCACCAGGCGAAACAACACTTCTTTATGAATCCTCAACAGGTTGAGGACTTCCTGAAATCGCTGAGGAGAGAGCAAGGACAACGTCGAGCAGAGGAAGGGGACTGAACTTTAAGTGGTCGTTGTTGAAACATATTGCTGACTGAAATGTGACAAGTATGGGTCGTATTGAATACCTCCAGCTGTGCTGCCGAATTGGGGACTCTGCATGAGCACTGCTGCTATGGATACAAGATACTATTGCAGTCGGCGTTGGGACTAATGGTGGTAATGTATGCCAGGCGACACCCCCTTCCCTCGTGTAACCCTCCGTGGGGAGGTTCGGAACGAAGGGCGGGGCGAAGGGGGTGGTGAAGTGCGTACCTTAGATGGCCCCACTAGGGTCTGCCCCATTGACATTGTTTTTTGCACTGCAGCTCATTGGGGGTTTGCTAGCGGTGATGAGGGAGGTGGGGGGAAGGGTTGCTGCAGAGTTGGGGATGCTTCAGTGGGAGGAGGGTGGGCGGGGAGTGCATACGATATGGATGCTTAGAGTACTTTTGGGTAGGTTAAGGATTGGGGATGCTGAAATAATGCTTGGTGTGGGGAGGGGGGTGTTCGGTGGGATGTTTGGAGTGGGTGGGGGGGCAAGGGATGAGGGGTATGGTTAAGGAGGTTGGTTACTACGGACAATGGTTACACAGGAAATTGCATGTCCATTGGGAGGATTGTTATGAGGTGGCTGGCGGGTGGTTAGAGCGGGTGGGAATGTGTATCATTATATCTGGCGCAAATGCTCATGGCTGATAAGTCTAGGAATACACTGTCGATTTTGTCCTGGAATGTGAGGGGCATTAATGATGCTAGGAAAGGTAGAAATATACTTGCTTATCTGGATAGGCATTATGTGCACATAGCACTGTTACAGGAGACGCACTTTAGGCCGCGATTGGATCCCACATTTGCTAGAAAATGGGCTGTGATCAGGAAATTTTCATCATATTCCTCGTACTCACGGGGAACTGCTGTGCTGATCAAAAATTCCATTACTTTTCACCTGATGGGGGAGATTCTGGACCCTAATGGTCGCTTTGTACTATTGTGGGGGAGGCTGGGCACAGATACTGTTGTGGTAGTGAGTTGTTACGCTCCTAATGTTGACACTCCGGATTTCTTTACGACACTTTGGGGGCATATATTGGGGGTGGGCGCCACTCATGTCATTTGGGGGGGGATTTTAATGTTACATTGATTCCTGGTATGGATAGGTCGGACGGATGCGTGCAATATAACAGACAAGCGCGAGATGTGCTGGTAGGCATTATTGAGGAAGCTGGGCTGGTAGATAGTTGGAGGCACACACACCCTACACGCAGGGAGGGCACACACTTTACTTCACACACTAATACCTGGGCTAGATTGGACTATTGTTTTGTGACGAGAGGACTTTGTGAGGGGATAGGTACGGTATCACACTTACCCAGGACTTACTCTGATCATTGCCCGGTGCTGCTGTCCCTCGCTATACCGGGACATGATCGTATGAGACCTCCCTGGAGGATGCTTCCATCCATGCTACTGGATACGGTGTTTAAGACAGAGCTGGGAGTTGGAATTTTTCCCTTGGAACAAAGATTCGGTGGCTAGTGTTGAAACGGTGTGTGGGAGGCATTCAAGGTCACGATCAGAGGGGTTTGCATATCCAAGGGCGGGGGGGTGCTGAGAGATATACAGAGGGCACTGAGTAGATTGGAGCGCGAACTGAGAGTACTAGAAATTGATATGGCGATAAGGCCAGACGCGGGATTACATAATACATTCAGAGATAAGCTAACTGAGTATGAGGAAGAGGCGGTGAGGGAAATCAACTTCAGGGGGAAGTACTGGACGGCACGTAGGTATTGCGAGGGAGAACGGCCGGGCAAAGTCTTGGCTGAAATGACGAGGAAGCCGCGCTTTAGCTCCAATGTATTAGAGATTGTCACGCAGGACGGTGAAAGGTATCGTGATACTGAGAGGATTCAGAGGGAGTTTCTGATGCATTATGGCCACCTTTATACTTCGCAACAGACCACTGCAGAGGACATGGGCAGCTTCCTTGATGACATTGCATTGTGCTGGCTCAGCGATGTGCATAGAGCATTCCTTAGCGCGCCGCTGGAGCTCGATGAGATCCGCGACGCGATTATGTCATTGGCTAATGGCAAGGCGGCGGGACTGGACGGGCTCCCTGCAGAGTTCTATAAATGTTACATAGATATCATGGCACCGGTCCTTAGGGAAGTCTATGTAGAATCTTTGGAAGCTGGGACATTGCCGAGATCGATGAGGGAGGTGGTCATTACCTCTTTGTTGAAACCGGGGAAAGACCCGACAGACACGGACTCCTATCGTCCGCTGTCGCTTATCAATTGCGACGCGAAAATTCTAACCAAAGTCCTTGCAACGCGCCTTTCGTTGATTATGTCTAAGTTGGTATTGCCAGATCAAGCTGGTTTCGTGCCGGGCCGTGCTACCTCACATAATCTCAGAACGTTGTTCTCTTTAATTCAGACGATTGCCCCGGATATCCCAGTCGCTGCCGTATTCCTAGATGCCACGAAAGCATTCGACTCGGTTGAATGGACGTACCTATTTAATATATTGCATAGGATGGGGTTTCCGAAATTGTTTGTTAGCTGGGTGGAGCTGCTGTATACCGCACCGACGGCCAGAGTGGTTGTTAATGGATTGCTGTCTACCCCGATGCCGATAACCAGAGGCACTAGACAGGGGTGTCCTCTCTCCCCACTGCTCTTCGCTATAGCGATAGAGCCACTGGCATGTCGAATCCGACAACTGCACAGAGACAGTGCTTTTCGCTGCTACCAACGCCAGATTGGTGTGTCATTGTATGCGGACGACATCACGATTTATGTGAAAGACCCGCAATCTAATCTTAACCCTATCTTGCGAGAATTTCTAGTTTTTGGACGACTATCAGGGGTGCAAATAAATTGGAAAAAATCTCAATTCTTCCCGCTCACGGGCGCTGTTCAAAAATTCCAGTTGGACTACCCAGTGGAATGGTGTGATTCAGATCTTAAATATCTGGGAATAGTGATATCCCTGAGTAAGGAGGAGACGCTGAGGATGAATTACGGGGTAGCCGTCTCGAAACGGGCGGATAACGTTACACGGTGGAAAACACTGCTGTTATCAATGGCAGGAAGGGCATCGCTAATAAAGATGGTGATACTGCCACGGTTTTTATACCTATTCCAGAACGTACCCTATTTCCCTGGTGCTTTCTTTTTTAAACAGCTGAGGTCGGAACTTCTTCGTCTTTTTTGGGGGGTAAACAACCGCGGCTGCGATGGGACATTCTAACCCAGCCTTATGAGAATGGGGGTTTCGACGTGCCTGATTTCGAAACCTATTATACTGCTGCCCAGGCACAATACGCCTATCACTGGATTAACCCCACGCCTTTTATGCCACAAGTCGCTGCAGAGGATTGGATCGCACGGCCTCTTCCACTCAATGGCCTGATACAAGGCTCGGTACGGGGCATAGACACACCGTTTACTACGGTGACATGCACCATAGACGCTTGGACTCGAATTGCGAGGATTCTTCATGCCACGCAACTGTACTCACCTGCTCTGCCCCTCACGTATCATCCTTGTACATCGCTCCTACAGGAGGCGGGCTTTCAGTTGATGTGTAAACGCCTGAAGATCGCCACGTGGGGAGACATGTTCCTTAACGGGCAGTTCCGTACCAGGGAACAAATGTTTCAGGGTGTTTTGCCTACTCCTCTGGAGGTCTTCTATTACGTCAGGCTTCGACAGGGACTGAGAGCAGTCTTGCCTAACTTCCAGAAGGAACCTGATGTGGTTCTGCCACTACATGCCATGCTACTGTCCGATGGCCGCCATCTTGTTTCCAGGTTGTATAACAATATCAGACTGCAGCACCAGGGGGATGAGAGCTCCGCTCGCAGACATTGGAGTGAGGATCTGGGCAGGGTTATATCTGACGATCAATGGCACTATTGCTGTGCCATTACAGCTAAAATTTCGCCTAGTAGCAGGTTGAAGATTATTCATTTCAAGTTCTTACAACGATTTTACTATACGCTTGTTAGAAAGCTGCGCTTTCGTTTAGCGGACAACGATAGGTGTGACCGCTGCAGGGCGGAAGGGGCGGGATTCATCCACTTGGCATGGGAGTGTCCTGGTGTATACGACTATTGGTTGCAGGTACAGGGAGCCTTACAGACTATGACTGGAGGGGTGATCGATAGAGATCCGTTAATAATGCTGTTAGGATTCACACAGGATATACCTAAGACTGTTCGTAGGTTTATGGATGTTGCGCTGCTACTAGCCAAGAGATGTGTTGCGTGCAGATGGGGTAGTGGGAGGGCCCCAAAGTTTAAGGAGTGGATTGCTGATATGGTTTATTGCCAGGATCAAAACAATGTGTATGCTGATTTGATACCAGTACGAAGCAGACCAAACGATATATGGGGTCCACTGCAGGACTATTTCTTGAAGAAGGCAGCGGCATCAGCAGATTCAGATACTGACAGTCGAGAGTGAAGGCTGCAGCGGCTGCTCCCATGTGCCCTGTTTTTTTTCCCGCTGACACAGCCGGAGGTACCCAATAGATTCCTGTGTGGGATACTATATCCATCTATTCCTGAGTAGGGGATAACCCCCTACCTAACTGCCGCTTGCTCTGTATGGCGCACGGGGTCTATACGAGACAGGGTGTGTGGCTTGGAATGGCCCAGATTCAGTTTCACAATGATGCATGAGTGACGGTGTGTACAATCCTCCTGCCTGTTGTTATTTTATTGTTCTGTTTTTGATGCCCTCTAGAGACAACAGCATATGCTGTAATATCTTACTGTTTTGTATTTGGGGAGTTATGTGCCAAAATACAGCTTGAGAGCTGATATCTGCGTGATTCCGGCCTGCTCGAACTCGCCGACCGACATATTTATTTATATATATGCTTAGGAATGCAATGTGAACCTGTGTAACCTACTCGACTGCCGTTTCCTCTTGCTGTTTGTCAAGAAAACTTTATAAATAAAGATTTAAAATAAATAAAAAATAAAAAGGACCGTTTAGGTAGCATATGTTGGGAAATGCCTTTCCTGAAAAAGAGGTAGTTTCTTGCTTAAAGCTTTACTGCAGGCTATTGCAAGTATGTGTATTGGCCGTCTGGTTTTGGAGTAGTAGGGCCAGCTGGGTCAGACCTGGCTGGAGCGAGAGATCGGTATTCCTGGTGCGGGGAGGGGTGACTCTTTGATCCGAACAGGGCCGTGCCTGGCAAGGTGAATGATGGCTCCAACTCCCACTGGGTGTCTGATAGCAGACCCCCTCATTCTGAAAGGACAGGATGTTGCCTCGTAAACCAAGTGCTCCCCGACCCCACCAAACTGGTTCTGACTGGAGTCAGTGATTTGCGACCTTAGGGAACAAAGTCTTTTTAGGTATAAAATGCTGTGCTGGAACTTTGCAAGGTGTGTTTCTTCTGGATGTCAAGATGAAACTCTGTCCGAGTAAACAGGAAAGGACTTTGCAACTTTCATCATGCTTGCTGAAGAAACTACCCGAGGGCCTAAATCTAGAGCGCCTCATGCCGAAGTCTCAGGGACATTAGACTTCACCCGTCAGCCATCGGAATTCCTGTGCGAGAAGTTCTGCTTCCAGTGAGGCCTCTGTCGAGTAATCCGGAGCCTCTAGTTCTACTGTAAGGGCCGCAGACTGGGCACTTCTGAACTTTGCCAAACTTGTACAGGCCGCTGCAGCTAAGAGAGAGCTGCCGCCGCTGAGATCCCGCCTGAATCGGAATTGAGAATTCCTAAACTTCTGCTGAACTGTGCGGGACGCTGCAGCTAAGAGAGAGCTGCCGCCACTGAGCACCTGCCTGACTCTGAAAATGTGAACCTTTTTGCTAAACTTGTGCGGGCTGCAGCAACTAAGAGAGAGCTGCCGCCACTGAGAGCCCGCCTAAATCTGAATCTTTGAAACCTTCACTGGATCCGTGTGGGCCGCTGCAGCCGAGAGAGAGCTGCCACCGCTAATCGCCCGCCTGAATCTGCACATTCAAACCTTCAGCTGAATCTGTGTGGACTGCTGCAGTTGAGATAGAGGTGTGGCCGCTGAGCATCCACCGTGGTGCCTGCCTGGTTGAGACCATCCTTTGTCGTGTGGACCACCGCAGCCAAGAGAGAGCTGCTGTCGCTGAGTGCCCGCACCCTTTGCCACTTTGCTTCATCGTGATCTGTCCCGTGGGCCGCCAGAGCCAAGAGAGAGTTGTAGCCACTGAGTTCTCACACCCTTTGCTACCGTGCATCATCGTGATTTGTCCCGTGGGCCGCCGCAGCCAAGAGAGAGCCGTAGCCGCGTCAGTGCCCACACCCTTTGCTACTTTGTACCATTGTGATTTGTTCCTTGGGTGCTGCAGCCAAGAGAGAGCTGTAGCCGCTGAGTGCCCACTTCCTTTGCTACTGTACATCATTGTGAATTGTCCCGTGGGCCACAGAAGCCGAGAGAAAGCTGTAGCCACTGAGTGCCCACACCCTTTGCTACTGTGCATCATCATGATTTGTCCCGTGGGCTGCCGCAGCTAAGAGAGAGCTGTAATTACTGTCATCGCGCCCAAGGATTCCCTTTATCCGGCAACCACTGCCGCTTTGAACCGGATAGTAGTATTGTCCAGTGCCAATTGTATCCATTTACTCTGGCTCACTCTTGAGCCTTTGCGTAAAGACGCAGGTGCCCTCAATTGTTCACCGCACCGCTACAGCAAGAGCTAATTTTCCTCACTCCACCCTTATTGAGGATTCTGTCCTTTTATTCAAGGCAGTATGTTATACTCAGGCAAATAATTATACCGTTCTGATGATGATCCCAATATCGAGTTAAAGGGGATCGAAACATTGTCGACCTATGTAACAAATTTACAAGTTAAACCATTGTGTTAAACCCAGTGTGAATATTGTTCATGGAAAGCTTGTCTTCTATTTCCATTGACCATAAGCTTCCTTTGTTTCTTCGCCTGAACTACTAAATGTCCAAATGTAATTGTCCTTTGTTTGTATGTAGGACGCAGGATTGCATTCCACTGTATCTCCTTGTGTGCTCCTGAATATGCTTAACAGCTCTTTGAATTATTAAATTGTTTGTCCATCTGGACATCCTACAATATAGTACAGATCATGGTCTATATTCATCATTACGTTATAAATGTTTTCTAAGAAACTTTGTGCATAATATAAAGTTGATACCCAAGGTCCTTAAATACCTTGTGGGTTCCCTTGTTGACTATAAAATATGTATCCCCTTCCAGCGACAGGTATCTGGTGTGCGAAGGGTCGCGTAGGCCCCGGCCCTGAACTCAGTCATTGTCATGCTTTGGGTGAATAAGTTGCTGTCTCTTTGAGTCCGTAATTGTTGACGTGAATTGTAGTTGTTGGAACGCTTTGAGAGTTTTGAGTTAAACTGTTAGATAAAGATAATATTTTTCTATATCTACCTGTGTTCTGTCCTTTTGTGGTGTCATAACTGCCTTATTGTTAGTGGCCATAAACGCTTCACACACTACCTCTGAGATAGGCCTAACTGCTCGTGCCACATTACCTCAGGGTTGAGCAGGGGTTGTCAAAGTGGCTGACCCACTTGTCCTGACTTAGGAAGAAGGGTCCCTATTTGGACAGTGGCGCCAGCCAGTGCCAACTAGAGACCCTAATTTCTAACATTGGTGGCAGAGGTGGGATCAGGACTTGCCTTTATGATCCACGTACAATAACACCACTGGTAAGTGTACACCAAGCACAGCCACATTTTTTTTTATTGTTTGGTTGGTTGTCTTAGTAGTGACTTGTTGATAGCAGTACTGCTCGTGGAGGAAGGCCAAAGTCCAATGTTTCGGAGGATCTCACCTTTGAGGAGGAAAGATTAGATACCTATACTGCCAGACAGCTGAAGACATTATGTAAGCAATTTGCAGTCCCTGTGATAAGACTCTCTAGGAAGGAGGAGTACCAGAAGGCACTAAAGGCCTGGTGGGAAGCGAGAGAGTCCACCGGGTATGAGGATGAGAATGCTGGAGGGCAGCCGGATGATGCAGTAGCGGGGGATGGGGATAGAACACCCTCCAATCCAGGTAATAGTGTATCCCAAAGGAGCCTGACCCCAGTAGAGCTGGAGGACAGGGAGAGGATAGGAGGCATGGTTTGGAGATGGCTGAATTGGAAGGTGAGAAGTACCTTGAGAGTAAGAAGTTAGACATTGAGAAGAATCGATTGTCAATTGAACTTGAGAAAATGAAAATAGAGCATGAGAGAATATTGAGGGAGATAGAGATCGGGGCGAGGAGTGTCCCGGTCTCCCCCTCTGGTGGCAGCATACCTTTAGTAACTCCTGGGAGTAGAGTTTATATTCCTAAAGATGTTATTAAGGATTTTCACAAGAGTGAGGATATTGGGCAACGGTTTGCCACATATGAGATAGCAATGCTATCCCACCGGGTCCCTGAGAAGGATTGGGGAGCGGGGTTGTGGGGACGCATTTTAATGATGGTAGGGATACCCTGTTGAGCCTGAGGAGAGTAGGATGGTGTATGCCCATATGAAGAAAGTTTTGATGACCGTTATGGTTTGACCCGAGAAATGTACAGGCAGAGGTTTAGAACCTGTAAGTAGTTAGAGGGTGCCATGTGGGATGAATATGTGTCTTATTTCGGCAGAGCAATGGATCGCTGGGTGAAAGGTAGCAAGATGGAAACGTTTGAGCAGTTGTACGAATTGTTTGCATGGGAGCATTTCTCTAGTAGCTGTTTTCCAGAGCTAAGCCAGCACCTCATTGATAGCAAGCTGACCAATCCTAGGAAGCTTGCTGAGGAAGTGGACCACTGGGTGAGCACCCGGGTCCGCAAAGGTTTTGTGGGAGACTTTGCCAGAGGTGGGCAGGGTCCCCAGCAGAGAAGTGGGGGGGACAAGGGTAAACGGAGGGAGTTCCAGAAAGGGCCCCAAAGTAATTCCTCAGGGAACCAAGCAGTGGTGTCCCAGCCTCCCTCGGAGAAGAAGCCAGTGTCCCCGACAGGTAGGCCTGTTCAGAGGGGGCCACTTACTTGTTTCAAGTGTGGCCAAGTGGGCCACCAGTATTATGATCCGCAGTGTCCCCAGCGGGACCCCAATGCAACCCCTCGTGCACCACTTTGTGCACTATCCCACCAGATTGCCAGTGTAGCCCTGGGGGGGAGGAGATGGAGGTCCAAGCTGGGTGGGATCCTGTAGTGTTAACCCTTGTCTCGCTAGGAGACTTTGAGAAGGTTACTAACCCCACATTGCTGAATAATACTAAGAAGTACCGGCAGTGGGTGACCATCAATTGCCAGAGGGTGGAGGCTCTCAGGGACACAGGAGCTAGTGTGACTGCTGTCAGCTCCAGGTTGGTGTCCAAAGAGCAGATTGTCCCCCATGTGTTCTGTCCTGTAGTGTCAGCAGACAACGCAGAGAGCCAGTGTGAGGTGGCTGAGGTTCCCTTCGAGTGGTGGGGTCTCAGGAACAAGTGGCTGTGAGGCACACCATGCCTGTAGACTGTCTGTTGGACAATGATCTAGAGAACTCCCCATGGGCTACGGTGGAGAGAAAGTCTCATTTGGAAATGCTGGGCCTACCTGAGTTGGTGTGTGCAACCACTGGGTCCATTACAGTTCAGAAGGGTGTGCAGGAGGGCCTGGAGCCTGAAATTATGGTCCAGGTCCCTGCCTTAAAGAGAAGGGGTAGGGGTGTGGGAAACCGCCCCCCGCGGTTCCCACAGTCCCGGAGGGAGCAGACCCTGAGGGAGATGCCCTGGAACCTACAGGGGAACAAGTGGCGGAACTGGGGGACCCACCCGAGCTGACCCATTGGCAGCAGGAAGGGGGGTCCTCTAGGGAGGAATTTTGCGAGCAACAAAGAACTTCCCCTTCTCCTGGTGACAGGCCGCCGCCCAGGCAGCAGGTGATCAGACAGGGTTACATTGGATCTATTGGGAGAATGACCTTCTTTACAGCGAGCCTAAGGTTGCTGAGCCTGGGTCAGCCTGTGTGCTGGTGGTACCCTAGCGGTTCAGGACCTTTCTACTGGGGTTGGCTCATTAAGCCGCACAACCAGTAAGCTATCCCTCTTCACACCATAGCAGATGTAAGAGAAGAAGGAGATGCTACTATTATTCTTTCGGGGGTGTGTGAACAGCTAAATAGTTAAAAGGAGAGTAATTACACTCCACCGATAAGTTGCCGATAGTGCGTATTAGACTCTGCACTTTATTTGCAATATTGACCGGGTTTGAAGATTTTAACTATAGTCCCGATAGTGTGGTGGCGGGTACTAATATCCCCTCCTACGCTGTTGCATTGCATCAGGTTATGTTCGGGTATAAACACTAAAGACGTACAAGAGTGGTTAATACGTTTGCTTGTGATAGACCCGCTAACTTCCTGAGACAGAATATGAAACTCTATGCACTATACAGTTGGATTTCAAGGGCACAAGAGTAATGATCGCTTCATTTATTTATGTTACAGTGGCTTACACAATCAAGCCATTAGATATAGATACAGCTTCTAGTCCATAGTTGACAGACTAATAAAGAGATATAGAATGGACGCAGGTAACAGCCATAGATTATCGTACATAAGTATTAAACTCACGATGGCATGTAGATATCATCTTAGTTTTAATTATTCTTTTTTATTTTAGTTTCGCTGCGCGCATCGTGCCCCGTACAATGAGAACCTATCTATTTCGATGCACATGTCCTGACTGATTCTATTGCTAAATACAGGTAATGTTAATATAAATAGCAGATTTAGATAATTAGGCATATCAAATTGCCTTTAGGTTAAACTATGGAGTTATTCTGTTGTTTTTCCTCGCTATATGTAGTGGTTGACCTACAGAGACTATACCGGCTACAACTATTGCTTGGTTTATCATTTGTACTAAGAATTACATTTTGGAGGAGTACCTGCATAGTTCAGGTGGGCATTTGTCTATTACACCAACTATAGGATTGTCTCCTTAGTTAATGCCACAAGTAGAAATAGCTTTGTATTACTCTTGAGATATCTAAACTGTAGCAAGGGACATTGGGTATTCAAGAGCTTATCCTTTCTGTCCCCCATTTTCAAAAGGTAGTGAATCTAAGGGCCTTTTGTATCCCTGAGAAGAGTGAGCCCAAGTAATCGTTGTGTGCAGTCAGCTATTACTAACAGAACTCTAGTCAGTAATATATAAATATCTATATTCTTGACCTTGATCACAATGTATGGATCAAAACCTGATTGATATAGAACCACCTGCTAGTCATTGACTTACACATTATATCTTGGTCAGGAACTCTTTTGTGGCATATATTAAATGTTGATACTAATCTTAGGGCTTTATGTTGGTTCTAAAATGGTGCCATGACGTACTATCTTGACTTTTTGCAGTCAGCAATTGCGGAGTTCATTCTGTCTCCTGCATGAAAATAAGAAGCATCTACATAAAACGTTTGGAAAATTATATACAGGTAAACAAATTAATTAGACTTCTACATAGTCAGTAACGTTTTTAAACTATAGACACCACATACTAGGAAATGGGATATAGAAGTAATTGTTCTTTTATATTTTAAATATATCTAGATGAGATCCACTGTATTATAAATGTATAGCACTAAGCACACATGATAGTATGTGAGATTGTATGTTTGAGTAATTAACTTATTAGTTAATTACAGGTTGGTGTTCAGGCCTTTCTTGCCAGATCTTGTACCCAAAATTATCATTTGTTCATCAAAATGTTGACATTTCTTGATATTATAATATTATCAGTGCGCTTTAAGTATAGAACTATTTATCTTTTGCTTATTCCTTAGTACTCACTGGTAAAGAGAACAATCATGAAGAAGGCATTTGCCGAAACGCGTTGGTGGTATTCTGCATATCACTACCAGTGACTTTCTGTCCCTTTTTTGTTTTTATGTTCACAATATATTGTATTTTTGAATATGTTTATTCTATATATGGCATGATTTTTTTGTAAGAAATCGATTATAGTGTGAAACATTTCTGTGCACATCAGACAAGTGAATATCATATATCTTGTATATTTTGTTATACTGGAATAAAACAAATATCAAAAAAATTAAATACATTTTTGTAATTGGACAGTCACAGTGTTTATTAAGTTAGGAAATGTATATGGTTAGCGCACATAACGTTGGTATCAATAGCACAGAGCCCGCTGCGACCCCGTCTTTCTAAAATAGCTTTTCCCCGATAAGGTTTATACTTATTGGCAGTGGGCCCGTAGTGTTTGCCATAGAGTTGTCTCATGATGTGCCATTGGCCAGACATCTGGGGCAGACCCAGACCTTTGAGAGGCTGGTCACCCACTTCTATTAGCCCCAGATGCGCGGGAGCTCAGATGCTTACTGCAGGACGTGTGAGACTTGCCAGGCAAGTGGGAAGAGTGGGGGGAAGATTAAGGCCCCACTGCAGCCCTTCCCTGTTGTGAGTACCCCATTTGAGAGAGTGGGTATTGATATTGTGGGGCCTCTGGATCCCAAGACAGCCATGGGCAACAGGTTCATCTTGGTGGACCATGCCACCCGGTACCCTGAGGCAATCCCGCTCAGGACGGTGGGACGGGCACTGATGGGGATTTTCTCCCACGTGGGATTCCCCAGAGAGGTGGTGTCTGATAGGGAAATTAATTTCATCTCCAAGTACATGAAGTCTCTGTGGGAGGAGTGTGGGGTAACCTATACGTGTACCACTCCTTACCAACTCCAGGGTAATGGGCTGGTTGAGAGATTCAACCGGACCCTTAAGGGCATAATTATGGACCTAGGTGAGCCCATGAGGCGTAAGTTTGCCTAACATGAGGTCCCACATCAGTGGGTTTAGTCCTTTTGAGCTGCTCTTTGGTCACCCGGTCAGAGGGCCTCTGAGCCTGCCCAAGGAAGGCTGGGAGCCATCTCCCCGGAAATCTAAGCCAGTAGTGTTCAGCTACATGCTGGCCTTCAGAAACCAGACTCAGCGTTTCAGTAAACTTGCTGAGGCAAACCTGAAAGCCAGCCAGGAAGAGATGAAACACTGGCACCATCAGATTGCCACTCTAATCGAGTTTCAGCCTGGACAGAAGGTCTGGGTCATGGCCCCAGTGGAGCCCTGTGTGCTCCAGGATAGGTGGACGGGTGCTGAGGTGGTTGAGCGTAAAAGTCCTGTTACCTACATGGTGGACTTACAGTCTCCCAGGAACCCCTTGCGGGTCCTACATGTTAACTGCTTGAAGCCCAACTTTGAGAGGTTTCAGGTAGGCATTCTACTGGCCATATATGCTGGGATGGAAGAGGAGAGTGAGCCCCTTCCTGACCTCCTGTGTGCCGGGGAGCAAGATGGGTCAGTGAAAGGTGTGGTCCTCTCCCCCGCACTGACTCCTGATCAGCAGGGTGAATGTCGCCAACTATTGGGACAATTCGATGATCTGTTCTCCCTGGCACATAGTGTCACTGATTGGTGTGTCCATGACGTGGACACCGGGGACAGTCCTTCCATTAAGCATAAAGCTTACCGAATGACTGACCGGGTAAGGACCTACATTAAGGAGGAGGTCACCAAAATGTTTTCCAAAGTCCAATTGGTCGCACACTGCTTGTCCTATCAGCGTGTTGCCCCAAAGCATTGTGGTCCATGAAGTAAGCATCAGCGGGTGCGCCTCTGCCAGGGTCTTGAGCAAAAAATCACTGTCGCGTTGGCCATCCCTGGACACGTGTTTCGAGGTTGTTACCTCTCATCAGCAGGGAATAGGCATATATGTAGGGGTGCAGCGTAGGCTGCCAAAAAATATCCTCAGGTCCGGTACCACTCGTAGCACGCAGGTGCGTAACCCGGGCTCGTCAGCCCCACCAGCTCAAGGGAGCCTGAATATAAAAGAAAGTCCAATTGGTCGCACACTGCTTGTCCTATCAGCGTGTTGCCCCAAAGCATTGTGGTCCATGAAGTAAGCATCAGCGGGTGCGCCTCTGCCAGGGTCTTGAGCAAAAAATCACTGTCGCGTTGGCCATCCCTGGACACGTGTTTCGAGGTTGTTACCTCTCGTCAGCAGGGAATAGGCATATATGTAGCCGTGCTGGGTAGGCTGCCAAAAAATATCCTCAGGTCCGGTACCACTCGTGGCACGCAGGTGCGTAACCCGGGCTCATCAGCCCCACCAGCTCAAGGGAGCCTGAATATAAAAGAAAGTCCAATTGGTCGCACACTGCTTGTCCTATCAGCGTGTTGCCCCAAAGCATTGTGGTCCATGAAGTAAGCATCAGCGGGTGTGCCTCTGCCAGGGTCTTGAGCAAAAAATCACTGTCGCGTTGGCCATCCCTGGACACGTGTTTCGAGGTTGTTACCTCTCATCAGCAGGGAATAGGCATATATGTAGGGGTGCTGCGTAGGCTGCCAAAAAATATCCTCAGGTCCGGTACCACTCATGGCACGCAGGTGCGTAACCCGGGCTCGTCAGCCCCACCAGCTCAAGGGAGCCTGAATATAAAAGAAAGTCCAATTGGTCGCACACTGCTTGTCCTATCAGCGTGTTGCCCCAAAGCATTGTGGTCCATGAAGTAAGCATCAGCGGGTGCGCCTCTGCCAGGGTCTTGAGCAAAAAATCACTGTTGTGTTGGCCATCCCTGGACACGTGTTTCGAGGTTGTTACCTCTCGTCAGCAGGGAATAGGCATATATGTAGGGGTGCAGCGTAGGCTGCCAAAAAATATCCTCAGGTCCGGTACCACTCGTAGCACGCAGGTGCGTAACCCGGGCTCGTCAGCCCCACCAGCTCAAGGGAGCCTGAATATAAAAGAAAGTCCAATTGGTCGCACACTGCTTGTCCTATCAGCGTGTTGCCCCAAAGCATTGTGGTCCATGAAGTAAGCATCAGCGGGTGCGCCTCTGCCAGGGTCTTGAGCAAAAAATCACTGTCGCGTTGGCCATCCCTGGACACGTGTTTCGAGGTTGTTACCTCTCGTCAGCAGGGAATAGGCATATATGTAGGGGTGCTGCGTAGGCTGCCAAAAAATATCCTCAGGTCCGGTACCACTCGTGGCACGCAGGTGCGTAACCCGGGCTCGTCAGCCCCACCAGCTCAAGGGAGCCTGAATATAAAAGAAAATCCAATTTGTCGCACACTGCTTGTCCTATCAGCGTGTTGCCCCAAAGCATTGTGGTCCATGAAGTAAGCATCAGCGGGTGCGCCTCTGCCAGGGTCTTGAGCAAAAAATCACTGTCGCGTTGGCTATCCCTGGACACGTGTTTCGAGGTTGTTACCTCTCGTCAGCAGGGAATAGGCATATATGTAGGGGTGCTGCGTAGGCTGCCAAAAAATATCCTCAGGTCCGGTACCACTCGTGGCACGCAGGTGCGTAACCCGGACTCGTCAGCCCCACCAGCTCAAGGGAGCCTGAATATAAAAGAAAGTCCAATTGGTCGCACACTGCTTGTCCTATCATCGTGTTGCCCCAAAGCATTGTGGTCCATGAAGTAAGCATCAGCGGGTGCGCCTCTGCCAGGGACTTGAGCAAAAAATCTCTGTCGCGTTGGCCATCCCTGGACACGTGTTTCGAGGTTGTTACCTCTCGTCAGCAGGGAATAGGCATATATGTAGGGGTGCTGCGTAGGCTGCAAAAAAATATCCTCAGGTCCGGTACCACTTGTGGCATGCAGCTGCGTAACCCGGGCTCGTCATCCCCACCAGCTCAAGGGAGCCTGAAGATAAAAGAAAGTCCAATTGGTCGCACACTGCTTGTCCTATCAGCGTGTTGCCCCAAAGCATAGTGGTCCATGAAGTAAACATCAGCGGGTGCGCCTCTGCCAGGGTCTTGAGCAAAAAATCACTGTCGCGTTGGCCATCCCTGGACACGTATTTCAAGGTTGTTACCTCTCGTCAGCAGGGAATAGGCATATATGTAGGGGTGCTGCGTAGGCTGCCAAAAAATATCCTCAGGTCCGGTACCACTCGTGGCACGCAGGTGCCTAACCCGGGCTCGTCAGCCCCACCAGCTCAAGGGAGCCTGAATATAAAAGAAAGTCCAATTGGTCGCACACTGCTTGTCCTATCAGCGTGTTGCCCCAAAGCATTGCTGTCCATGAAGTAAGCATCAGCGGGTGCGCCTCTGCCAGGGTCTTGAGCAAAAAATCACTGTCGCGTTGGCCATCCCAGGACACGTGTTTCGAGGTTGTTACCTCTCGTCAGCAGGGAAAAGGCATATATGTAGGGGTGCTGCGTAGGCTGCCAAAAAATATCCTCAGGTCCGGTACCACTCGTGGCACGCAGGTGCGTAACCCGGGCTCTTCAGCCCCACCAGCTCAAGGGAGCCTGAATATAAAAGAAAGTCCAATTGGTCGCACACTGCTTGTCCTATCAGCGTGTTGCCCCAAAGCATTGTGGTCCATGAAGTAAGCATCAGCGGGTGCGCCTCTGCCAGGGTCTTGAGCAAAAAATCTCTGTGGCGTTGGCCATCCCTGGACACGTGTTTCGAGGTTGTTACCTCTCGTCAGCAGGGAATAGGCATATATGTAGGGGTGCTGCGTAGGCTGCCAAAAAATATCCTCAGGTCCGGTACCACTCGTGGCACGCAGGTGCGTAACCCGGGCTCGTCAGCCCCACCAGCTCAAGGGAGCCTGAATATAAAAGAAAGTCCAATTGGTCGCACACTGCTTGTCCTATCAGCGTGTTGCCCCAAAGCATTGTGGTCCATGAAGTAAGCATCAGCGGGTGCGCCTCTGCCAGGGTCTTGAGCAAATAATCACTGTCGCGTTGGCCATCCCTGGACACGTGTTTCGAGGTTGTTACCTCTCGTCAGCAGGGAATAGGCATATATCTAGGGGTGCTGCGTAGGCTGCCAAAAAATATCCTCAGGTCCGGTACCACTCGTGGCACGCAGGTGCGTAACCCGGGCTGATCAGCCCCACCAGCTCAAGGGAGCCTGAATATAAAAGGAAAGTCCAATTGGTCGCACACTGCTTGTCCTATCAGCGTGTTGCTCCAAAGCATAGTGGTCCATGAAGTAAGCATCAGCGGGTGCGCCTCTGCCAGGGTCTTGAACAAAAAATCACTGTCGCGTTGGCCATCCCTGGACACGTGTTTCGAGGTTGTTACCTCTCGTCAGCAGGGAATAGGCATATATGTAGGGGTGCCGCGTAGGCTGCCAAAAAATATCCTCAGGTCCGGTACCACTCGTGGCACGCAGGTGCGTAACCCGGGCTCGTCAGCCCCACCAGCTCAAGGGAGCCTGAATATAAAAAAAAGTCCAATTGGTCGCACACTGCTTGTCCTATCAGCGTGTTGCCCCAAAGCATTGTGGTCCATGAAGTAAGCATCAGCGGGTGCACCTCTGCCAGGGTCTTGAGCAAAAAATCACTGTCCCGTTGGCCATCCCTGGACACGTGTTTCGAGGTTGTTACCTCTCGTCAGCAGGGAATAGGCATATATGTAGGGGTGCTGCGTAGGCTGCCAAAAAATATCCTCAGGTCCGGTACCACTCGTGGCACGCAGGTGCGTAACCCGGGCTCGTCAGCCCCACCAGCTCAAGGGAGCCTGAATATAAAAGAAAGTCCAATTGGTCGCACACTGCTTGTCCTATCAGCGTGTTGCCCCAAAGCATTGTGGTCCATGAAGTAAGCATCAGCGGGTGCGCCTCTGTCAGGGTCTTGAGCAAAAAATCTCTGTTGCGTTGGCCATCCCTGGACACGTGTTTCGAGGTTGTTACCTCTCGTCAGCAGGGAATAGGCATATATGTAGGGGTGCTGCGTAGGCTGCCAAAAAATATCCTCAGGTCCGGTACCACTCGTGGCACGCAGGTGCCTAACCCGGGCTCGTCAGCCCCACCAGCTCAAGGGAGCCTGAATATAAAAGAAAGTCCAATTGGTCGCACTCTGCTTGTCCTATCAGCGTGTTGCCCCAAAGCATTGCTGTCCATGAAGTAAGCATCAGCGGGTGCGCCTCTGCCAGGGTCTTGAGCAAAAAATCACTGTCGCGTTGGCCATCCCTGGACACGTGTTTCGAGGTTGTTACCTCTCGTCAGCAGGGAATAGGCATATATGTAGGGGTGCTGCGTAGGCTGCCAATAAATATCCTCAGGTCCGATACCACTCGTGGCACGCAGGTGCGTAACCCGGGCTCGTCAGCCCCACCAGCTCAAGGGAGCCTGAATATAAAAGAAAGTCCAATTGGTCGCACACTGCTTGTCCTATCAGCGTGTTGCCCCAAAGCATTGTGGTCCATGAAGTAAGCATCAGCGGGTGCGCCTCTGCCAGGGTCTTGAGCAAAAAATCTCTGTGGCGTTGGCCATCCCTGGACACGTGTTTCGAGGTTGTTACCTCTCGTCAGCAGGGAATAGGCATATATGTAGGGGTGCTGCGTAGGCTGCCAAAAAATATCCTCAGGTCCGGTACCACTCGTGGCACGCAGGTGCGTAACCCGGGCTCGTCAGCCCCACCAGCTCAAGGGAGCCTGAATATAAAAGAAAGTCCAATTGGTCGCACACTGCTTGTCCTATCAGCGTGTTGCCCCAAAGCATTGTGGTCCATGAAGTAAGCATCAGCGGGTGCGCCTCTGTCGGGGTCTTGAGCAAAAAATCTCTGTTGCGTTGGCCATCCCTGGACACGTGTTTCGAGGTTGTTACCTCTCGTCAGCAGGGCATAGGCATATATGTAGGGGTGCTGCGTAGGCTGCCCAAAAATATCCTCATGTCCGGTACCACTCGTGGCACGCAGGTGCGTAACCCGGGCTCGTCAGCCCCACCAGCTCAAGGGAGCCTGAATATAAAGGAAAGTCCAATTGGTCGCACACTGCTTGTCCTATCAGCGTGTTGCCCCAAAGCATTGTGGTCCATGAAGTAAGCATCAGCGGGTGCGCCTCTGCCAGGGTCTTGAGCAAAAAATCTCTGTGGCGTTGGCCATCCCTGGACACGTGTTTCGAGGTTGTTACCTCTCGTCAGCAGGGAATAGGCATATATGTAGGGGTGCTGCGTAGGCTGCCAAAAAATATCCTCAGGTCCGGTACCACTCGTGGCACGCAGGTGCGTAACCCGGGCTCGTCAGCCCCACCAGCTCAAGGGAGCCTGAATATAAAAGAAAGTCCAATTGGTCGCACACTGCTTGTCCTATCAGCGTGTTGCCCCAAAGCATTGTGGTCCATGAAGTAAGCATCAGCGGGTGCGCCTCTGCCAGGGACTTGAGCAAAAAATCACTGTCGCGTTGGCCATCCCTGGACACGTGTTTCGAGGTTGTTACCTCTCGTCAGCAGGGAATAGGCATATATGTAGGGGTGCTGCGTAGGCTGCCAAAAAATATCCTCAGGTCCGGTACCACTCGTGGCACGCAGGTGCGTAACCCGGGCTCGTCAGCCCCACCAGCTCAAGGGAGCCTGAATATAAAAGAAAGTCCAATTGGTCGCACACTGCTTGTCCTATCAGCGTGTTGCTCCAAAGCATAGTGGTCCATGAAGTAAGCATCAGCGGGTGCGCCTCTGCCAGGGTCTTGAACAAAAAATCACTGTCGCGTTGGCCATCCCTGGACACGTGTTTCGAGGTTGTTACCTCTCGTCAGCAGGGAATAGGCATATATGTAGGGGTGCTGCGTAGGCTGCCAAAAAATATCCTCAGGTCCGGTACCACTCGTGGCACGCAGGGGCGTAACCCGGGCTCGTCAGCCCCACCAGCTCAAGGGAGCCTGAATATAAAAGAAAGTCCAATTGGTCGCACACTGCTTGTCCTATCAGCGTGTTGCCCCAAAGCATAGTGGTCCATGAAGTAAGCATCAGCGGGTGCACCTCTGCCAGGGTCTTGAGCAAAAAATCACTGTCGCGTTGGCCATCCCAGAACACGTGTTTCGAGGTTGTTACCTCTCGTCAGCAGGGAATAGGCATATATGTAGGGGTGCTGCGTAGGCTGCCAAAAATATCCTTAGGTCCGGTACCACTCGTGGCACGCAGGTGCGTAACCCGGGCTCGTCAGCCCCACCAGCTCAAGGGAGCGTGAATATAAAAGAAAGTCCAAGTGGTCGCACACTGCTTGTCCTATCAGCGTGTTGCCCCAAAGCATTGTGGTCCATGAAGTAAGCATCAGCGGGTGCGCCTCTGCCAGGGTCTTGAGCAAAAAATCACTGTCGCGTTGGCCATCCCTGGACACGTGTTTCGAGGTTGTTACCTCTCATCAGCAGGGAATAGGCATATATGTAGGGGTGCTGTGTAGGCTGCCAAAAAATATCCTCAGGTCCGGTACCACTCGTGGCACGCAGGTGCGTAACCCGGGCTCGTCAGCCCCACCAGCTCAAGGGAGCCTAAATATAAAAGAAAGTCCAATTGGTCGCACACTGCTTGTCCTATCAGCGTGTTGCCCCAAAGCATTGTGGTCCATGAAGTAAGCATCAGCGGGTGCGCCTCTGTCAGGGTCTTGAGCAAAAAATCTCTGTCGCGTTGGCCATCCCTGGACACGTGTTTCGAGGTTGTTACCTCTCGTCAGCAGGGAATAGGCTTATATGTAGGGGTGCTGCGTAGGCTGCCAAAAAATATCCTCAGGTCCGGTACCACTCGTGGCACGCAGGTGTGTAACCCGGGCTCGTCAGCCCCACCAGCTCAAGGGAGCCTGAATATAAAAGAAAGTCCAATTGGTCGCACACTGTTTGTCCTATCAGCGTGTTGCCCCAAAGCATTGTGGTCCATGAAGTAAGCATCAGCGGGTGCACCTCTGCCAGGGTCTTGAGCAAAAAATCACTGTCGCGTTGGCCATCCCTGGACACGTGTTTCGAGGTTGTTACCTCTCGTCAGCAGGGAATAGGCATATATGTAGGGGTGCAGCGTAGGCTGCCCAAAAATATCCTCAGGTCCGGTACCACTCGTGGCACGCAGGTGCGTAACCCGGGCTCGTCAGCCCCACCAGCTCAAGGGAGCCTGAATATAAAAGAAAGTCCAATTGGTCGCACACTGCTTGTCCTATCAGCGTGTTGCCCCAAAGCATTGTGGTCCAAGAAGTAAGCATCAGCGGGTGCGCCTCTGTCAGGGTCTTGAGCAAAAAATCTCTGTCGCGTTGGCCATCCCTGGACACGTGTTTCGAGGTTGTTACCTCTCGTCAGCAGGGAATAGGCATATATGTAGGGGTGCTGCGTAGGCTGCCAAAAAATATCCTCAGGTCCGGTACCAATCGTGGCAAGCAGGTGCGTAACCCGGGCTCGTCAGCCCCACCAGCTCAAGGGAGCCTGAATATAAAAGAAAGTCCAATTGGTCGCACACTGCTTGTCCTATCAGCGTGTTGCCCCAAAGCATTGTGGTCCATGAAGTAAGCATCAGCGGGTGCGCCTCTGCCAGGGTCTTGAGCAAAAAATCACTGTCGCGTTGGCCATCCCTGGACACATGTTTCGAGGTTGTTACCTCTCGTCAGCAGGGAATAGGCATATATGTAGGGGTGCTGCGTAGGCTGCCAAAAAATATCCTCAGGTCCGGTACCACTCGTGGCACGCAGGTGCGTAACCCGGGCTCGTCAGCCCCTCCAGCTCAAGGGAGCCTGAATATAAAAGAAAGTCCAATTGGTCGCACACTGCTTGTCCTATCAGCGTGTTGCCCCAAAGCATTGTGGTCCATGAAGTAAGCATCAGCGGGTGCGCCTCTGTCAGGGTCTTGAGCAAAAAATCTCTGTCGCGTTGGCCATTCCTGGACACGTGTTTCGAGGTTGTTACCTCTCGTCAGCAGGGAATAGGCATATATGTAGGGGTGCTGCGTAGGCTGCCAAAAAATATCCTCAGGTCCAGTACCACTCGTATCACGCAGGTGCGTAACCCGGGCTCGTCAGCCCCACCAGCTCAAGGGAGCCTGAATATAAAAGAAAGTCCAATTGGTCGCACACTGCTTGTCCTATCAGCGTGTTGCCCCAAAGCATTGTGGTCCATGAAGTAAGCATTAGCGGGTGCGCCTCTGCCAGGGTCTTGAGCAAAAAATCACTGTCGCGTTGGCCATCCCTGGACACGTGTTTCGAGGTTGTTACCTCTCGTCAGCAGGGAATAGGCATATATGTAGGGGTGCTGCGTAGGCTGCCAAAAATATCCTTAGGTCCGGTACCACTCGTGGCACGCAGGTGCGTAACCCGGGCTCGTCAGCCCCACCAGCTCAAGGGAGCCTGAATATAAAAGAAAGTCCAATTGGTCGCACACTGCTTGTCCTATCAGCGTGTTGCCCCAAAGCATTGTGGTCCATGAAGTAAGCATCAGCGGGTGCGCCTCTGCCAGGGTCTTGAGCAAAAAATCAGTCGCGTTGGCCATCCCTGGACACGTGTTTCGAGGTTGTTACCTCTCGTCAGCAGGGAATAGGCATATATGTAGGGGTGCTGCGTAGGCTGCCAAAAAATATCCTCAGGTCCGGTACCACTCGTGGCATGCAGGAGCGTAACCCGGGCTCGTCAGCCCCACCAGCTCAAGGGAGCCTGAATATAAAAGAAAGTCCAATTGGTTGCACACTGCTTGTCCTATCAGCGTGTTGCCCCAAAGCATTGTGGTCCATGAAGTAAGCATCAGCGGGTGCGCCTCTGTCAGGGTCTTGAGCAAAAAATCTCTGTCGCGTTGGCCATCCCTGGACACGTGTTTCGAGGTTGTTACCTCTCGTCAGCAGGGAATAGGCATATATGTAGGGGTGCTGCGTAGGCTGCCAAAAAATATCCTCAGGTCCGGTACCACTCGTGGCACGGAGGTGCGTAACCCGGGCTCGTCAGCCCCACCAGCTCAAGGGAGCCTGAATATAAAAGAAAGTCCAATTGGTCGCACACTGCTTGTCCTATCAGCGTGTTGCCCCAAAGCATTGTGGTCCATGAAGTAAGCATCAGCGGGTGCGCCTCTGCCAGGGTCTTGAGCAAAAAATCACTGTCGCTTTGGCCATCCCTGGACACGTGTTTCGAGGTTGTTACCTCTCGTCAGCAGGGAATAGGCATATATGTAGGGGTGCTGCGTAGGCTGCCAAAAAATATCCTCAGGTCAGGTACCACTCGTGGCACGCAGGTGCGTAACCCGGGCTCCTCAGCCCCACCAGCTCAAGGGAGCCTGAATATAAAAGAAAGTCCAATTGGTAGCACACTGCTTGTCCTATCAGCGTGTTGCCCCAAAGCATTGTGGTCCATGAAGTAAGCATCAGCGGGTGCGCCTCTGCCAGGGCTTGAGCAAAAAAATCACTATCGCGTTGGCCATCCCTGGACACGTGTTTTGAGGGTGTTAACTCTCGTCAGCAGGGACTAGGCATATATGTAGGGGTGCTGCGTAGGCTGCAAAAAAATATCCTCAGCTCCGGTACCACTTGTGGCACGCAGGTGCATAACCCGGGCTCGTCAGCCCCAGCAGCTCAAGGGAGCCTGAATATAAAAGAAAGTCCAATTGGTCGCACACTGCTTGTCCTATCAGCGTGTTGCCCCAAAGCATTGTGGTCCATGAAGTAAGCATCAGCGGGTGCGCCTCTGCCAGGGTCTTGAGCAAAAAATCACTGTCGCGTTGGCCATCCCTGGACACGTGTTTCGAGGTTGTTACCTCTCGTCAGCATGGAATAGGCATATATGTAGGGGTGCTGCGCAGGCTGCCAAAAAATATCCTCAGGTCCGGTACCACTCGTGGCACGCAGGTGCGTAACCCGGGCTCGTCAGCCCCACCATCTCAAGGGAGCCTGAATATAAAAGAAAGTCCAATTGGTCGCACACTGCTTGTCCTATCAGCGTGTTGCCCCAAAGCATTGTGATCCATGAAGTAAGCATCAGCGGGTGCGCCTCTGCCAGGGTCTTGAGCAAAAAATCACTGTCGCGTTGGCCATCCCTGGACACGTGTTTCGAGGTTGTTACCTCTCGTCAGCAGGGAATAGGCATATATGTAGGGGTGGTGCGTAGGCTGCCAAAAAATATCCTCAGGTCCGGTACCACTCGTGGCACGCAGCTGCGTAACCCGGGCTCGTCAGCCCCACCAGCTCAAGGGAGCCTGAATATAAAAGAAAGTCCAATTGGTCGCACACTGCTTGTCCTTTCAGCGTGTTGCCCCAAAGCATGGAGGAGGGGCTAGCGGTGTGCGATCCATTGATGACTAAACACAATATGGCTCCTTTGAGCTTTGGGCCGACGGGCTCTTGGACGACGCACCTGTGTGCCGGTTCTGGCATCGAGGCCTTTGACTGTTGTGTGGCGGCCTTCTCTTCCACCCCTAACGATCTTTCTCTACTGATGAGGGAAGTTATCCCGAAACCCGAGACATGTCTCGGGCGATATCCTAAAACCCGGGACATGTATCGGGTCTAGAGATTCATCAGTCCAACAAGTACCGACTTGCACGCACCTGGGTGATCCACTAAAGAACGACAAGTACCAGAGTCCCGAGGGGCAATCCGGAGGAGGGGCTAGCGGTGTGCGATCCATTGATGACTAACCAAAATGTTTTCTCTTGTGGTGATTGAGTCCTCGAGCAGCCCGTGGTCCAGCCCAGTGGTCCTGGTCACGAAAGCTGAAGCACCTGGTGCCACTCCAGAACTCTGGTTCTATGTGGATCAGGGCCTTAACTCAGTCACAAAGACTGACGCGCACCCAAATCCCCCGAGCTGATGAGCTGGTAGATCAGTTGGGGGCTACCAAATACCTCAGCACATTTCATTTGACATCTAGGTATTTGCAGATTGTCTTGAACGAGGGAGCAAAGGAGAGATCAGCCTTATCCACGCCCAATGAACACTACCAGTTCTGGGTGATGCCCTTTGGAATGAAGAATGCCCCTGCTACCTTTCAGAGGTTGGTCAATAGGGTGTTGGTTGGGCTGGAAGACTTCAGTGCCGCCTACCTGGATGACATTGCAGTGTTTACCTCCTCTTGGGAGCACCTGCGCCACCTCTGGGAAGTATTGATGGCACTGCAGAAGGCAGGCCTCACAATCAAAGCCAGTAAGTGCCAGATTGGGCAGGGTTCTCTAGTATATTTAGGGCACCAGGTGGGGAGTGGCCAGGTGGCACCCCTTCAGCCCAAAATCTAAACTATCCTGACATGGGAAGCCCCCAAGGCTCAGATGCAGTTGAGGGCCTTCTTAGGACTCACGGGGTACTACAGGATGTTTGTCAAGGGATATGGCAACATTGTTGTACCCAGGACTGAGCTGACTTATAAGAAACAGCCAAAGAAGGTTAACTGGACTGACACCTGTTAGAAAGCTTTTGACGCCCTGAAGACTGGCGTGTGCACCACGCCTGTGCTTCAGGCGCCCAACTTTTCAACGAATTTGTTGTCCAGACGGATGCCTCAGAGCATGGTATAGAGGCTGTTCTGTCACAGATTAATGAGGAGGGACTAGACCAACCTGTAGCCTTCCTAAGTAGGAGGTTACTTCCTCTGGAACAGAAGTGCAGTGCCATTGAGCCTGAGGCATTTGCTGTGGTCTGGGCGCTGAAGAAGTTGAGAACATACCTGTTTGGACTCACTTCCGTGTTCAGAGGGACCACAGGCCCCTTAGATGGTTGATGCAGATGAGGGGTGAGGATCCCTAATTGTTGAGGTGGTCCATTTCCCTACAGGGTACGAATTTCACGGTGGAACACCACCCTGATACAGAACACGCCAATGCTGACAGTCTGTCCATATTTTTCTGCCTTAGTGAGGAGAACCCCCAAGGGGATGGTTAGTTCTCCCCCACATTTCAGCTGAAGAGGTGCGTGTTAGACCTGGCATAATTGGCGTGGATCTCCCTTCCCCTTTTACTCTTCCTGTTTTGTATGTTGGCAGGATGTAGGTGTTTTGGGCACTGTGCCACTGCTAATCAGTGCCACAGCGCGAATGCTCCCTGTATATAAATGACTGTGTGAATAAGGATAACTCTAATCCTTACATCTGTGTAGCCTGTTTGTTAAAGGTTACTTTCTATCACCCTATCCAGCCCTAGAAACCCGATAGGAACTTCGAGTTTGATATGTTTATGCTCAGGCCAGTGTGGGCCATCTTTTAGTAAAGACCGTTTAGGTAGCATATGTTGGGAAATGCCTTTCCTGAAAACGCTGTAGTTTCTTGCTTAAAACTTTACTGCAGGCTGTTGCAAGTATGCATATTGGTTGTCTGGTTTTGGACCAGCAGGGCCACTGGGTCAGACCTGGCTGGAGAGAGAGATCGTTATTCCGAGTGCTGGGAGGGATGACTTTTTGATCCGAGCAGGGCCGTGCCTGGCAAGGTGAATGATGGCTCCAACTCCCACTGGGTGTCTGATAGCAGACCCCCTCATTCTGAAAGGGCAGGATTTTGCCTTGTAAACCAAGTGGTCCCCGACCCCACCGAACTGGGTCTGACTGGAGTCAGTAATTTGCGACCTTAGAGAACAAAGACTTTTTAGGTATAAAATGCTGCGCTGGAACTTTGGCCAGGTGTGTTCCTTCTAGATGTCAAATTGAAACTCTGTCTGAGTGAACAGAGGAAAGGACTTTGCTACTTTCATCAAGCTTGCCGAAGAAACTACCAGAGGGCCTAAATCGAGAGTGCCTCCTGCTGAAGTCTCAGGGACATTAGACTTCACTCTGTCAGCCTTCGGATTTCCTGTGCGAGGAGTTCTGCTTTCAGGTGAGGCCTCCGTTGAGTAATCCGGAGCTTCTAGTTCTACTGTGAGGGCCGCACTTCTGAACTCTTGCCAAACTTGTGTGGGCCGCTGCAGCTAAGAGAGAGCTGCCGCCACTGGGAGCCCGCATGGATCGGAATTGAGACTTTCTAAACTTTTGCTGAACCTGTGCGGGCCGCTGCAGCTAAGAGAGAGCTGCTGCCGCTGAGCATCCGCCTGACTCTGAACAGTTGAACCTTTTTGCTAAACCTGTGCAGGCCGCAGCAGCTAAGAGAGAGCTGCCGCCGCTCAGAACCAGCCTGAATCTGCAACTTCGGACATTCTTCTGAATTGCGTTGACCGCTGCAGTTGGTAGAGAGCTGTGCCGCTGAGCATCCATCGTGGTGCCCACCTGGTCGAGACCATCCTTTGTCGTGCGGGCCGCCGCAGCCGAGAGAGAGCTGCTGCCACTGAGTGCCTGCACCCTTTGCCACATTGCCTCATCATGATCTGTCCCGTGGGCTGTTGCAGCCAAGAGAGAGCTGTAGGCGCTGAGAGCTCACACCCTTTGCTACTGTGCATCATCGTGATTTGTCCCGTAGGCCGCCGCAACTAAGGGAGAGCTGTAGCCGGTGAGTGCCCACACCCTGTGCTACTTTGCATCCTCGTAATTTGCCCAGCGGGCTGCAACGCAGGAGCTGTGGCTACTGAGCGCCTGCACCAGTGACAGCTTTGCATCCTTGGCATCCTTGGGATTTGTCCTGTGGGCCACCTCAGCTAGGAGAGAGCTGCGGCGGCTGTGAGCACACCACGGAGCTGCACGAAGAGAGTCATTTAATTGAGCATAAAAAACGTTACCTGGAGGAGAAAATTAATAAAGCGTATGGCTCGGCCAGGGAAATTTTTAACACAGTGAAGACTTTCACAGATCCCTTGGCTCTTAAACAGTGTCTTCCAGTCTCTCAGGCCCTTTGCTCCCGCCTCTCTGACTTCTTTGAAGACAAGATCGCGAAGATCTATGACACCTTCCCCAAGAATAATGATCTAGGGAGTGCTACGTCTCTACCTGACTGCATCGAGTCTTCCTCCACCTTTTCAGACTTTGAGGCAATCTCACTGGAACACTCACTGATGGAATTGTCTAGATGCCGCTCCGGCTCACCACTTGACCCTTGGCCAGCCGAGCAATATAAATCATTGGCCTCTTTTCTTGATCCCTTCCTCAACTACATCTGGAACGACTCGCTCAAAACCGGAATTTTCCCGGAGTCTTGGAAACATGCCCAACTGGTCCCTATCTTAAAGAAAGCTAATACAGATCCTAATGAGCCGGTGAACTATCGACCCATCTCTCTGCTCCCAGCCCCTGCCAAGGTCCTTGAAAAGCTAGCGCAGCAACAACTGGCAGGTTTTCTTGAATCCCACGGTCTACTTCATGAATCCCAACATGGTTTTAGAAAGTGCCATAGTACTGAGTCAGCCCTTATAGAAATGGCCGACTCTGTGCGGTGGAAACTGGATGGGGGTTCCAGAGCGGTGCTGGTGCTGCTCGACTTGTCGGCAGCATTCGACACCGTCTCTCACCCCATCCTGATTGACCGTCTTCGGTCGAAGGGCATTCAGGGGAAGGCCCTGGAGTGGCTGACCTCTTTTTTGTCTAATCGCACCCAGGCAGTCTATACTCACCCTTTTACTTCTGTTAGCCGTACCCTGAAATGGGGTGTCCCTCAAGGCTCGGCTTTGAGCCCACTATTGTTCAATGTTTATTTTTCTCCTCTGGCCGAACTCATTGCTAGGTCGGGCATTATAGCTACTTCCTATGCAGATGATATTCAGCTGCTTTTCTCCTATGAGAGTGCCACACAAACTACTTTTGATCCTTTGAAGAATTGTCTGCGGGACATTTCAAAATGGATGGACCATAACTGCCTCCGCATGAATGCGGCGAAAACGGAGGTTCTCTTTTTCCATCAACCCTCCCCTCTAGATGCAACTCTCTGGTGGCCACAGGAACTCAGCCTTCCCCCTGTCCCTAAGGACTCTGTAAAAAATCTAGGGGTCAAGTGGGACTCAAATCTTTCCTTTAGTAACCAAATACAGACGGTTTCTGCCGCTTGTTTTTCCAAGATCAGGATGATTAGGAAATTCATCACCTATCTCCCCAGTGACACCAGGAAAACCATAGTCCAGGCATTGATTACATCTCACCTGGACTATGCGAACGGCCTGTATTTAGGGTTGCCCGCGGGCCTGCTACATCGGCTCCAGACAGTCCAGAATGCGGCGGTTCGGCTGGTCTGTGGGGTTTCCCTACGCACCCATATTTCGCCACATCGCAGAGCATTACATTGGCTACCAATCCATCAAAGAGCTGCATTCAAAGCCATGACCTTAGCCCATCGAGCAACTAGGGGTAGGGGATCGGCCTACCTCTCTGTTAGCATCCGTCCTTACTGTAACTCTCGGAACCTCCGTTCCAACTCCCAACAGCTGCTTTCCATACCAAGATTCAGGAAAGCACGTTCTGGAGGTAAAACCTTCCAGGTCTGTGCCACAACTCTCTGGAACAAACTCCCGATCGCAATTAGGATGATTCAGGAAGAATTACCCTTCCGTAAGGCACTAAAAACTTTCCTCTTTTGTTAACCCCCCCAGGATTATCACTCTGCTTTCACTCAGAAGCGCCGGGACACCCCGTTGGGGTAGCTGCGCGCTATATAAAATACACAATAATAATTTCCACCAACAGCCCGGGCTGCCGCAGCCACGGACTGCCGCCACTGCGACCGCCTGTCCCTGAGTGCCTGAATCACTGTGAGTGCATGCTGCGGACCTCAGCCCCCACGGCTTGAAGTCGTGGGGGCTCCGCATGTCACTGTCTCCGCTTCTTCCAGAAGCTGCGTGCTGTATCCCCTTCCAACAGCAGGTTTCTGGTGCGCGACAGGTCGCGTAGGCCCCGGCCCTGAACTCAGTCATTGTCACGCTTTGGGTGAATACGTTGCTGTTCCTTTGAGTCCCTATGGGTTGACGTGAGTTGTAGTTGTTGGAACGCTTTGAGAGTTTTGAGTTACACTGTTAGATAAAGATATTATTTTTCTATATTTACCTGAGTTGTGTCCTTTTGTGGTGTCATTACTGCCTTATTGTACGTGGCCATAAACGCTTCAGACACTACCTCTGAGATAGGCCTAACTGCTCGTGCTACATTAGCAAAGGGTTGAGCAAGGGTTGTCAACGTGGGTGACCCACTTGCCCTGACTTAGGAAGAAGGGTCCGTATATGGACAGTAGCGCCAGCCAGTGCCAACTAGAGACCCCCATTTCTAACAAATGCTTATACAAATGGCCAGCTTAGCAGACTGGTCATGTAGCCCTAAAATCCCAGAGGCAGTCTTAGTGGTATTCCATGGTAAAATGTTGATGACTGTCTGATGAATGTCTCTTAATGGGCAATATACCACTTTGGAGTCAATTAATGATCTGTGGTCATATGGTCCTGAATGCATGTCCCTGAGTTGGCTCATATTTCTTTAAGTTATGGAAGATCACAGAGGTTGTGAAAGTGAAATAGGTGAACCAGGCCAACTTGTGGTTGATAATTTTCAAGACTAGTCACCACACATACAATTTCATACCTACAAACAAAGATGTTAAATGAGAAGCAGCACAGGTGCGGACGAGGACAGATGAGAAGAATATCTCCTAAAGAATGTAAATTTCCATCTGGTTGACAGAGATGGAGTAAACCAATGTGGAAACACAGAGATCGGTCTTTAAAATATTTGAAAACGGGGGGAGAAGCTTCGCGTGCATCCGAGATGGCCGCGTGAGCACAGGGCTCCCGGGACCCTCGCCACCTCCCGCATCTATCCTGAACTCTATCCTGATTACGAAGACGGGTTATTGAAGACGCAACCCAGCTGACATAATAGCTGCTTTCAGAAATCGATTTGGACTCCGGGAACCGCAACTACGATAATTTGAACTTTTGTGGCCCGCTCCATGGAGCTACCCCGGGCTCGAGTCATTATGGTGCCCAGGCGGTAGTTGAACAACAACGGCCTGCGGGGCTCTGTTCACAACCTTGGAGTTGACTTTCGGTTTCATTTTTGGTCCCTCAGCCTCCTCCTATCTCAGGACCGCTCTAGCCCTGGGGTGCAGCCGGGCCCCGTAACTTTATCGTGTGCCAACGGCAGAGTGTTTATGGTCGTGGTGATATCCTGCTGAAATTCGCTTTTGGAGATCTCGTTGGGTGAATCGTTTGGAGCCATTTTTACCAGATCTCAAAGGCCCCAACACCTACTATGTCGGGCAAACCCGATAGCGAGAAGCGAAAGACCAAGACCATTCACCGGGGGGGTACTATTCAATCGAATGTTATGGATCGCTATACCCATCCTAAAGGGTCCCCCGGTGGTGCGAGTAGGACTCTGGTGGAGGCAGGTGACGGCTCAGCCGAGTTGGATGATTTGACTCTACAGGATGTCATGGGCGCCATTCCCAGTATGAAGACCTCCATTGGCCAGCAATACGAGGCTCTGGCCCTTAAGCTTGACACTGTGGCAATCGATGTCAATTTGATCAGGGTGGACTTATCAAAGACTAACGAAAAGTTCAAATCCCTAGATTTGAAGACCTGCAGCCTTACAACTGATGTGTCCGATTTACAGACGGAGGTTCGCAATCTACGATCCTCCAATGATCTCTTTGCTCGTCGGCTGGAGGATTTTGAAAGTCGGGCCAGACGCAATAATATACGTATTATTTGGGTCCCTGAAAAATCAGAAGAACCAGCTGCAGACCTCCTTGTCGAGGACCTCATCCTAAACCATCTCGCCCCCAAAGGCCTGAGCAACTTCTTTGCGGTGGAACGTGCACATAGAGTGCCGGGTGGGAAGCCGAAGCAGGGTGCCCCTCCTCGGCCTATTATCGCCAGAATTTTCAACTTCAGAGATAGAGACGCTATCCTGCAGGCATCGCGGGTGGGCGGCCCCACGAAGTTCGAAAACACTACAGTGAGCTTCTACCCAGACTTCACCCAGTTCGTTCAGCAGTAAAGGATGGAGTTTCAGGGGGTGAAGCGACAGCTGAGGGACATGGGTATGAAATACGCAATGCTCTTCCCAACTCGGCTACGTGTTGAATACGAGGATCAGACGTTTTTCTTTGACCGCCCTGAGAGATCGAGTGACTGGCTTGACACATTGCCTACGCAGCGTGATCGCTCGGAACATTCTGGAGGAGCTGAAGGTGGCCCATCGGAGCAAGAATGAGCAGTGGTTCCTGGTTTCCGGACATTGTACAAAACTTGCAGCTGTGGTTCGAGGACTTAAACACTTACGTTACTTATGGTAGGAGACCCAGGGGTGGCGGGGGGAGTGGGACTCTTTCCTCCTCCGGGTTTCTTTTTGTAGACTAGTTAATGTTAGGGCGACAGGCACACTGCAAGTTGGGGTGGCTTTTGAGTCTAACGCAGGGATCCAGGGTGGGGGGGTTGTATCGGGTGTTTATCCGGGGGCGGGGGGGGTTTGGGTATGTTTTATTTTTTCTCAAGGCAACGTATTGTTTTACTTATGGATCTGGGTGTTGTGTTCGCTGTGGGGCGGGTTCCGCATTCACTTCTGGGATGGGGGGTAGGGGGTTGAAGTTACTGTGTTGGAATGTTAACGGGTTGGGGGATAGGATAAAACGTGGGGTAGTGTTGCAACTACTGAGACGCCTCTCCCCTGATGTAGTGTTACTGCAAGAGACACATCTGATCGGAAACACTTGCCATGCTATGAATCAGCGAGGATATCGTCTTGCTGCACACTCCGGATTCTCTACTGGTTCAAGAGGGGTGGGTATTCTAGTTAAGAACTCCCTCCTCCTGGAGGTAGATGACATAATCCTCGATGACAGGGGGCGCTATGCTGCTCTCACTGGTAGGTGCGAGTGGAAGACTGTTTCATTGCTTTCTGTATACGTCCCTCCTGGTCTGCAGACTACGACTTTCGCTGATTTGGGGAGAGTAGTTCTGGGACTTCCAGAAGGCAGGTGATGGGTGGAGATTTCAATTCTGTCGTCTCTGGCAGGGAGGACCGCTACCCCCCCAGGGACCTTACGAGATCACAATCTTGGCTGAGTGGCTTTCTGGAGACGCTGGGACTGGTGGATTGCTGGAGGCTACTGCATCCGGGACAGGCGCAATACACCTTCCACTCTGGTGCTCATGGTAGTCTCTCTAGACTTGACTATGTCTTGATACTAGCAGCACAGGCCTCGTCAGATAGGGAAGTTAGACACCTGGCTCGGGGTATCTCAGATCACTCCCCATTGTGGCTTTCGATAGACACGAGGATGGGGGCTGAGGGTCGAGTGGCTCCGATTAATCCTTGGTATCTTCGCATCCCCAAAACCAGGGCAGAGTTGGTTAAGTCTCTGGATCTGTATTTTGCTGAGAATTAGGGATCTGTGTCCTCTTCTGTTTCACTGTGGGAGAGTTTCAAGACGGTCATCCGTGGGCAGGCGCTATAGTTAATTGCTGGTGCCAAGAAAAGCAAAAATGAGGCAGTGGTCCGCCTCGAGACTGAAAAATAGCTGAGTTGGAAGGGGATTTGGAATTGGGTATTGCTCATGATAGGGTTCATGTCCTCAGCCTCAAATAACTTGATTATAGAGCATTGGTGACGGACGCTGCAAGAGTCATGAGTAGAGAGCAGCAGGGACGGCTATATGACGTGGGAGACAAGGCTGGGAAACTGATTGCTTGGTTAGACAGAAAGGAGAGGGCGAGTCGTGTGGTTCCTGTGATTGAGAGAGCTGATGGCGTGCGAGTGACTGACCCTGTTGAGATTGTTGAGTGGTTTGCTGAACATTTTCGAAATGTGTATTCCCCAGTCTCCGATAGACTGGAGGAAGATTCTCATCTGCTGTTACGAGATATTGCGTTGCCTTGCCTGTCGGATTCAGATAGGGACCTGATGGACGCAGCACTTTCGGTTGACGAGGTGGCACTCGCTATTCGTTCTGTCCGTTCGGGAAAAGCTATAAACCCTAATGGTCTCCCCATTGAGCTTTACAAGCTGCGCCCTGACAAAATGGCGCTGTATCTTCGTGATATGTTCCTGGAATCGCGTGACATCGGCTCCCTCCCCCATGATCAGCGACTTGCGACCATTGTGGTGATTCACAAGGAAGGGAAGCCGCTGGATCGCTGTGCCTCTTATAGGCCTATTTCACTTCTAAATGCGGAGCCCAAGATCCTCGCAAAATTGCTGGCAAACCGCTTGATAACAGTTATCAGTGACCTGATCCATCCGGATCAATCTTGTTTCATTCCACATCGTAATACAGCATTGAACTTGCGGCGCTTACATGGCGTTCTCGCGAGAGCAGCGTCACTGCGTGAACCGGCCATCTTGGCTTCCTTGGATGCTACGATGGCCTTTGATACAGTGGAATGGCCGTATCTCTGAGCTGCCCTTGCAAAGTTTGGTTTTGGTCCTGGTTTCATTGGTTGGGTGAAGCTTCTGTATGTGGATCCGTTGGCTCAGATTGTGGTGAATGGTCGGGTTTCTCCGTCCTTTGTTCTTGGGAGGGGCACGCGGCAGGGGTGTCCGTTGTCTCTGCTTCTTTTTGCCCTCGCCTAGGAACCCCTGGCTGCATGGCTGAGATGGGAGCCGTCGATGAGGGGTATTCAGTGGACCCCTGACTTTGAGGATCGAATATCACTCTATGCAGACGACATCTTGTTGTATCTCACGTCGCCTCGAAAGTCGTTGATTGTACTGTTTGATGTGTTGAACTCGTTCGGGAGGAACTCAGGCCTCGTGAATAATTGGACCAAGTCTTGTGTCTACGTACTTTCGGGCGACACTCCCTCTTTGCCGCGCGGCTGCCCCATACAGGTGATGCAGATGGGATTTAAATATTTGGGGATCTTTATTACATTAGACCCCGGGGTCCGTTATGATCGTAATCTGCTTCCTCCGCTCCAACGGTTAAAATCTGACGTTGTGGCCTGGCGCAGACTGCCATTGTGTATCAAAAAGTATCAAAAAGGATTCCTTTCTGTGTTACTGACTTTCTATTGGTGACCAAAGGCCCTACACACTAATATCACTTTTTTAGTGTTCGGTAGTGACACGGATAATTATTTCTGCAAAACACCAGGATTACTTTCGTCTCTCAAGTTTTTATTCTTATTAAATTAAAACCATATTAAGTTCATTTATTACATAACATTTTTCACAAACATATACTCAAATGAGAGTTCTCTAGTACATATAATAATTCCTGTTATAGTTCCAACTCAAATTAAAATAATCCATACATAATAAGATTCACACATTAAAAATAACATCATGACATCAATATAAAATGATGGAAGAAAGTCCTTTGTCGACGCGTTTCGGTGCTTTGTGCTGTTTTAACACCTTCTTCAGGACAAAACTTATACTCAAAAACAATTGTTCTTCAATTTAGATTATGTTGCCATCGATCTTATCTCTTTAAGATTCAGCACCCTTGAGGATTAGTCAATAGTTGATCCTCTTCGTGGATGATAATGGTAAACCTCTGTTTCTCTTTAAAATCATGTATGCAGTCACTGTGTCGTACTAGAAGACGGGTTTTCTTCACGTCCCTACGTGTCGAACGTGTCGTGCCTACGATTATGAGGTAACATTGCAAGAAGGGAAATCTCTACACACTCGTATAAGGGTATTAAGTGAAGAAACCCGTAGGACGTGAAGAAAACCCATTTGTCTCCAAGCCATGCAGTTTCTGTCATTAGAACTTCTCCTCCCTTTTTCCACAAGAGCAGTACAAACATGAATGAAAAATATCCTAGTTTGCAAATGTTTTCCCCATAATTATGGCTCTGCCACATTTGCCACATAATACATTATCTGCTGCATAATCTGATAATTTAACCAATAAATTGTTTGTAGCTCAAAAAGATAAAAAACATGTGACGTGTGTTGCTGCAAAGTGGAAGGCCCTTTGCAAAGGATGACTGGTCACCACATTTCTCACTGCTGCATTTGTATGTATGTTACACTGGTACTAATGAGGCAAATTATTTGAACAGACTGTTAGTAGGTGTAAAAATGACAAAATAATAAAGTATCAGAAATTATACCGTATTATGCTGCAGCCTTTTTTTCTGTATAATTTAGTCACCATTGCAGCATCATTTTGTCATCCATTGTTGCATAATTCCAGTGGACCCAAATCAGGCTGCACATGTTAAAAGTGCTTTTGCATGAAGCAGAGAGACTGTGACGTTTGTGAATTTAGTTTCGTGTGCGTGGATTGGTGATCCCTGGTGAGTTGCAGCTGCTACTGCTGCAACTTGGCCCATGAAGGTACCAATGGGTGTGGCAGATTGGCCTCAAGGGTCCTGTTACCTCAGAGATAGAGTCACTGTCGCTATAGGGTGTGCTGCTTCGCAGGCCTGCCTGCAAGAGTGGAAGTGAACTACCGTATGGATAGTGATGGGCAGGGTTTCAAGGTTAAGCCAGACTTACCAGTGCTGGGGTACACCTGCTGGTGCTAAGACACCAGAGCTTCTAAGGCCTGGTGTGCCTTCTATGGTCTAGCATGGGAATGTGCTCCCTCAGGAGAGTGGTCTAGTGGACTGATCATGAAGACTGAACCTCGTTCCCTAGTTCCAAATTTGGCAGTTCTGCCCTTTATACTACATCTTCTACCCCGCTGAACACCATACTGCCCCACTTAGGGAAGCTTGCACTGCCTTCAGCTACAATCCAATTGTACCCACTATAAACGCCTGGATGTGATTTAATTCAAAATCATTTACTAGACAAGAGTAATATGCTGCCTGAAAAAAATAGTAACAACATCCTAGAAAAGCAAACACTCATAGGGAATGCAAGATTAAGTAAAGCATGTGAAATGTAAGCAGTAATAACATGGTTACCTTAATGCTTTTACACTCATTATTCAGAAATCAGTGAGTGCTTTTGCCTCAAAGGTTAAGGACATGACCACATGGCCCAGAAGGGACCCATTTCAATGTCCTTTGCTAATATCCATACAAAACATAAGCAGTAAGGTTTAAGAAGACCATAGCCATAAACACAGAGCCCGATCCACCCATCACATTTATTTTCCAATCCACCCATCAAGGAGGTAATGCAGTACCTCCAGGAATGGTGTAACTTTCCCACCCAAGGAAAACAATGCTGTTAAAAAAAGAAGAGAAAACAAAAAGCAGCCCTTCACAGGCAAACTCTGTGAAGTGGCACTAATGTGTTTGGGGGTGAATAAAAAAAATCAATCAGGCCATTTTGCAACCACTTCGTCTTGCTTTATTTATTTTTCATATTTTGAACCTTTTATTTCTCTCGGTCCCGAGGCTGCACTTAAAAAATGTCAAAAAAAATACGACATTTACAGCAAAAGTGTTTTTCTTTTTTGGATCCATCTCACAGTGGAATGAATGAAGGAAAGGAGATGAAAGAGAGGGTAAGAACCGTGTATTGAAGTCACGGTTTTCAGCAATTGAGGAGGAGTGAGACTGAGACAGAAGGAAGAAGAGAAAGAAGGAAAGAAAGAGAGAGGGGGAAGGCTGACCGAGACAGAGCAGGAGAAGTTGAAACTGTCCTTGTCTTATCTGACCAGGCAAGAAGGAAGAGATCGAGTCCTTTTCCTTCTCTGCCCTCCCTGCTCGCCGAGCCTTATCTATAGGCTATGGCTATTTCTGTCACCCTAGGACGCATGTTTTAAAAAAAAACAGTAGTAGAATGGTTTCCATTAAATTAAAGAAGTAGGTGCATGACGTGGTCTGCCAATCCCGCCCGCTTCGACCACTGGCTTCAATGCTTATGTTCATTCTATTTAAAGAATAATGTTAAAACAGATAGGCGGTATGGAGTCCGTTTCTGCACAAAGAAAAAAAAGATGCTGCAAGCAATCTGCAGACACAAATACCAATTATACTGGCATGTAGTATGTAACATACAGCAATAAACATTTGTGTACAGTTAGCAATGGAGTAGATCCATTCCTCTCTTCCACGTCCTTCTCAGACACACGGGGGCCCGATTCACAGAATGAACTTATGACTCAATCCTAAACTTACTACTATTTTGGTCTTCACAGAATGACCTTACTACTTTTGGTATTCACAGAAGTTAGGATTTTGTCTTAAGTTTGTCTTAAAACAGACTTAAGACAGACTTAAGACAAAATCCTAACTTCTGTGAATAACAAAAGTAGTAAGTTCATTCTGTGAATGCTAAAAGTAGTAAGTGCATTCTGTGAATACCAAAATAGTAGTAAGTTTAGGATTGAGTCTTAAGTTCATTCTGTGAATCGGGCCCACAGTTGCACTCCGAAACTGCAGGGTATTGAATATCCCGTGGAGAGTAAATACAACTCACCAGATTACATCTCTTGCTCTGCTTGCCTGGCTGCCAGATATGGTTTATTGAAAACAGAAATGGCTTAACCAATTCCCTGCTGGGGACAGCTTGGACTGCATAGTTGTAAACGCACCAATTTAAATGCAAAGCCCGGGGTGGTAAGTGTTGTGGGGAGCCAGTGAGTTTATTTAAAGTTCAACCTGTTGTGATGAGAGGCAGGAAAGGAACTGGGACGTGGTGCCTGATCCTTTGTCTAAGGGAAAACAATTATCTGATTAGGCTCACTGGCGCATTGTTATAGTGAATTCAGGGTGCATTGTTAAAGTGAATTCACGGCATGACATGCGATTGACCAACAAAAATATTGTGCTGAATAGGCGCATGGGCGCCATTGCCGGTGGAAGCCACTTTTCGGTGCAGTGTTCGTAGGGAGGTGAGCACTGCAATCCTAACAATATTGCTGCAGCATGTCCCCATCCAGACTGGTTGGGACAGTTCTCGAGTCCCAGAGGACACAGATCAAGCAATGCCTGCGGCCCTGGAAAAAGTTGCAGCTGCACAATGGGAGTCACGCTTCCGTACCAGGTGCAGGAGGCGGAGGGTGAAACATAAGCATATAATTGCACCAGAAAGGTAAACCACCAACACAAGAAGTAATTACAAACTACTGAATTCAAATGTTGAATAGAGCGAGCCGAGCTCTGCAGAAAGAAAGGGGCGTGTCCACCACTGTCAAAGTAAAAACGCTCATGAGGCGCTGGAAAAGAAAATGAAGCCTGGCTGCTTTAACCCCTTTTACGCTCATGACAAGCTCAGCTCGTCATGAGCGTTACCTGCGCTACGCGGATGACGAGCTGAGCTCGTCATGTAACGCGGGTTTTTTAAAATCGCAGCGCGCAGCGGGAAAACCGCTAGCACGCATGCGGTTAAAAACAAGCAACGAGTCGGAGCCAGGGTGGAGGACACAGCAGTAAAAAAGCCAGCAGTAGCACAAATGTGGCATTAAGTGGAGGTGGGGAGAAGAATGCCATATTTGAATATAAGCAGCAAGGGCGCTGAAGCTAACACAAACAAACAGTAACAGAACAGGAAACAAAGAACAAAATAGTCATCCAAAGAAGAAATAAAGAGCCATTGCGGAATGAGATAGTACTAAGTCCCTGCTCTCTCGCAGGAACAGAAGAGAGAAAGGAGGGAAAAAGAGACAGGACTGACCACTAGCAAGCAGGGATTTTTAAAGGAAAATGACATAGACAAATAAACAGCAATGTGAAGAGCAGGAATGGACTTGATGCCCACAGACTGATTACAGCAGGTCTCGAAGAGGCCGCTGCGCTGTCTAGCTTGACCTAGAAAGAGAAACACACCAGATGAAAGAGAAATGTTAAGAGTGTAAGTATGCAATATAAGTATATGTGTGTCTATGTGCATATCTATGTATATGGCCTTTGTATAGTGCAAACCGAATTGGAAGACAGCGGTGCACTGTACAGGGTCAGAATGAAATATAATACGTTATTTGAGGGGTAGCTGGGTTCTGAAAGTTGAAGTTTACAATGCTGCATTGTGATGCAGTATTCTTTAAAGAAGGTAGGCTTCAGCTACATCATAAACTAGAGCAAGATTGGGATGGTCTTGATGGATATAGAGATGTTGGTGCTAATTTTGGGTGCATAGATGAAGGTTTGCTGCTTTGTTTTCTTTGTTCTTCTTCCTCTCAAGTCTGATGGTGGCCTGGATGCGGACAAGCCTAGCGCCATCTCCGGTGGCGAGCTTACCAGCCAGGTGTGAGGGGTGGGTGTTACAGTCATGATGGCTTTGTAGATGATGCAACTGGAATTGATGATTGTGCATGCAGGAAATTGACACCAGTTTAGATCAACCTTGATGCGTGTGTTGTGACCATATTACTGAAGGCCCTTGATGAAGCCTGCTGTGGCTTGTAGATGCAAGAGTTTGACAGCTTAAAGAGAAGAAACAAAGACACTTTCTGGGACATATCGATTCACCTTTTTTATTTGGGAGAGCAGGTACCAGGCTAGGTTTGTTTTCTTGATATTGTTTTCTTTGAGGGTGGAGTTATGTGTTCCAGAGTATTAGTGAACTTTTACTCTGATATTGGTGAAAAGACTATTGGGGATCCATGTAGAGGTTGAAGATGACAGAGGATGAGATGGAGCCCTGTGAGATTTTGCAGCTTCTATGGATCTTCTGGGATCTAGAAGTGATATGTGTTCCAGCTGTTTATATAGGAGGTGAACTAAGAAACATGTTTGCCAGTGAGACCTATTCAAGACTTCAAGGTGTGGATGAAGTTGGAGTGGCCAACAGTGTCAAAGGTGGATGAGATTTGCACCAGTGTAAGAAGAGTATTGGAGGAAACAAGGGTCATCTTTATCTGTGGTCAGGAGACCATCATCTAGTATTTGTAAGGTAGGTGGCTTAATGTTGCAGTGTAACACATAGCCAGATTGGAAGTCATAGAGGAAATAATTGACTTTGATGCAATTTTGGAGCGTAAAGTACTTCTTCAATGAGCTTGCAAATGAAGGGTATATAAGTGGTGAGGCAGTAGTCGATTAGGTCATCAGGGACTAATCTGGGGTTCTGCATAGTGAGAGGGTCTGACTTTTTTTTAGAGCTTCTGGAGGATGCCTTTAGTGAGAGATGCACTGACAATTATGAATAGGATAATTGGAGGTAAGTAAACAATTTAATTAATGAAATGAATTTTGTAGCACGCGCTGCATCGCATTTTGCGATGCAGGGCGTGCTACGAAATTCATTTTATTTATTAAATTGTTTACTTACCTCCAATTATCCATATTCTGATTTTCAGCACCCTTCACCCTGCCCCTCCCCCGCCCTGCCTTTCTGCCCCATCGGAACTTCCTCCACGGGCCGTGGCTGAGTGGACGGAATTGCAGAGAATGGTGAATGCATTGTATCACATGAATAGTAGGAACAAAAAGCAATACGTTTTTCTCTAGTAATTAAATTAGAAACTTTTGTTCAAACACCATAGTGAAGTCAGAGAACATAGGACCTCGTCGTTGGCAAAACAAAATATTCCGCTATTGCCCTGTCCCTGAGTTCATGACAAATGATGCCTCATTAGATACTTCATCTCCAGGAAATATGGCCACAGTATTCCCAGCCAATCTATTGAAGCTGTGCCGCTCTATCAGCAGCACCAAATGCCCTTCAGGGGCGGCCTTAGGCATGTGCAAGATGTGTACCTGCACAGGGCCACCAAACCCCACCCAGGGGCCCCATGCCAATATATATCCTTAACATATAATCCTCTGAGGATGGATACATATTTGCGTGGCAGCCCCTGGCAGGGATTTGGCGGCCTCCGGCTCTGTTCCATTTCCAAACACCCTGACCCCCCCCTCTTCCAGGGCCCCGCCCGGACCCCCTCTTCCAGGGCCCCCTACCTTCACTCCCTGCCCAGGGCCGCCATGAGCCTAGAGCCGCCCCTGTGCCCTTTGTTACGGGCAGGGTGCATAGCCCTATTAATTTGGCTGAACACGTAACAGCTGATGTCCTTTTCTGGCCAAATCGTCAAAAAGTGAAAGCAGCTCTTCACTCATGAGTATCTCTTTTATTTAAATGAATGAAGATGAGGTTTTAGCAGTCCTAAGTAAAGCTGTGTTTCTGGTTCAGTTTGAAAGTACAGGTAACTCAATCTTCGTCAAACCTGGTTTTACACTAGGGTTCACTTTCAGGTAAGGTTTAAACTTGCAGTTAGTTGAAAACATGAAATTCCTGTTCTCTCATTGTATAATCCTGCCCCCTTATAACACAAAAGCATATCACCATGACAGTTATTTGCTCCCACTTCCTGAATGTATAAGTTGATAATGTTTGATGTAAGAATAACAACACAGTCGAGCATCACAGTTGAGTGACAATAAAACCAGTATTAATATTCATAAACACGACTGCCAGTAATGTTCACAGAATAAGGGTAAATTGAAAAAAACATTTTTTTACTTTGGACCACTTCACATATGAATATTGACTTTCTGCACAAAAAAGATTTATAATAAAATCGGTTGTACACCAGCTTTTGGAACTATAGCAGCAAAAGACAGCCAGTGCTGCCAACTATCACTGCAACAACCAAATGTATCTTTGGATATAATAGTGAACATATGAGATCACAAGGCAGACTTAGATCGTTAATTGAATCAAACAAGCATTGGCAAAGACAATAGGTCTCATCGGTGAAACCGGTTAGCTTTGACAAAGCGCTTTTTGGTTAGATCGCCACTGTAGATGATCTATGGTGGCCATCTTTAAATGAATTTGTCCAAATATTAGAAATGCATTTGAAGATAGCTGCCATGGATGCAAGCCATTCAAATAGACCATTTCAACAAACTTATTCATGTGGCTGTGCTCACTGCTAGATCCTTAAATGCAAGCTACATCAGAAGTGGAAGGATACAAGTTATCAATGAGACACATTGTGAGATGAGACCTATAGGCTCCTGGGTGGGATAAGCAAAAGAATGGAGAAGAAAGCCACTGAAAAAGGCAACTGAGAGAGACAACATCGAAGTATGAGCATGGTGTTGACTTAAAGCCTACTTCATATATATTGTAAACAAGAGAACTGGCCAACGACCTTTGAAACTGTCTGTGGCTGAGACCCAAAGAATATTGTGTATGTATAAAGAGAAAAGCAACTGTGACAGAAAAAAATCCTTTTTGGCTGGCTACTGGTTGTATTCTGCTGTACTTACCCTCTATCCAATGAAATGCGGGGCTTATGAGGAAGCAAGTTCTTCCCCATGTCCACTGGGCCGTGGCTTTTACTCTGCCAGTGCCTAGTTCTAGTAAAGCAAAACAGCATTGGCCAAGCTAGTAGGTATGGGTTTAATGTGCCAATGCTAGAAGAAGATATTAAAAAGGCAGCCAGTAGGAGCAGACAGAGAGTTTGTAGTTGTAAAGTCATCCCTCATGCTGTTCAATGAAATTACTGAAATGGAGGTAGAAAGATACACCCAAATAGCCAATCGAATTACTTGAGAGATATGTGCTCCAATGCACTGAGCCAAGGTATGACTGACAAAGTCTCCACCCAATGACTGAAAGAGGCTGGTGAAGAATTAAGAACTATACCTGGAAAACCAAAGAGAGAAAAGGTTACTAACATAATGTTGCAGGGATTCTGCACATAGACACAGAGATGTGTGCAGGATTACGGGACCTCGGTGAATGGGAGGTAAGCCTTCCCACCACCTTAGTACCCAAGAACTCAGGACTGACTAGCTATAGTGTCTCACTCACTCTTCTACACACTCACAGAGAAGCTCGTTCATAATCTTTTATTCGGTTACCACTTGTTTGCAACCATAAAAAGTACAAGTTAAAACAGTAGAAAAAATAAAATTATTTTACATAAAAATGAGAATATTTACACAAGAACACAATTTATCAATCAAGAGCTTGTCGTATTTTGATGGTAGCTTTTAGAAAAGTAGCTATACATTTTGCGGAATGAATTGAGTCCAAAAGTTGTAGGGAGAGATAAGCTAGATGACATGACCTATAACCAAGAGATCGGAGAAGTGGAAGAATCCAAGTTTTTCGTGGTATTTTATAGTATGAGCAGAAGAAAATGATATGTAATGTTGATTGGGTCGATACTCCGTCACATGGACAGTTCATAATGTCTCTCGACCAGTTCTGTATTCGGGGAAAGGAAACCAGACGGAAAAAGGTGGTAAAACGAAATCTTGTCAAAAGATATTTTTCGTAATTAGAAAAATAATACGATAGATAAGGTTGGGTACCTTTGACAAGTTGAATTGCTTGGATTTGGGAATTGAGAGGCTTTACAATCTCTTTGTGGAAGGGCCAACAAGTATTTAACGAACCCGTTCTCTACTATTTGAATAGGATCTATTGGGCCATAGCCCCAAACTCCCGCGCCATAGGTGGCCACACTGTGGCATTTTGCATAATACATTTTTAGGAGTTCTGGGGGAGCAGGTTTGCCAAGTTTCCTAGAGAAAGAAACCAAGGCCGTTGTTGCTCGCTGGAAAATAAGTTTTCTGCTGGCCGTAGCCTGCCGCCAGCTTAAAGACTCATCCACCAATATCCCCAAGTATGGATAGGCAGAAGTTTTTTCCAGTCTTGACTTTTCCACGAAGATTGCTCTAGGTTTCTTGACCTTGGGGCCGATGTACATGGTGAATGTCTTTTTTATATTGATTTTGAGTCCAAGAGAGCCCAATAAGGAGCAGTACTTATCAAGCTGCTTTTGTAGTTGGTTAAGCGTCCTGGCAATAATGACTGAGTCATCTGCGTAAAGCAGCGTTGGTATAGGGCGGTGATTGATCTGGGGTAAATCCTGGCTCCCTTCTAGCATAGCCAGCTCAAGTCCATTGGTGTAAAGATTGAACAAGAAGGGAGCCAGTACACATCCCTGTCTCACCCCTTTTTGGATGGAAAAAGATGAGGATAGCTCGCCATTGACTCCAAATCTGACACGCGCCGTTGCATCCGAGTAGAGTTCTCGGAGAAAGACTATAAGTGCTGGGTCCACCTTAAGGTCGCTGAGAATAGCCCAGAGTTTGGAGTGCTGGACGCAGTCAAAGGCTGCACTAAGGTCGACATAAACTAGAAAGATGTTACCTCCTTTCGCTGCAGCGTACTTCCCAATCAAGAGGGCAAGATTCAGGGCCTGCTCCACAGTTCCAAGACCCTTCTGGAAGCCATATTGCAGGTCGGTCATGATGTTATTTGTCTGGGCCCAAGATTGTAGTCGATCCAGTACCACCCGGCCCGCAACTTTGCCCATGGAGTCCAGAAAGGAGATAGGCCTGTAGCAGGCAGGATCATTTCGATCACCCTTTTTGAAGATAGGGAGCAGGATAGACGTTGACCATGACTCTAACAGCCCTATTGATGTTGCGGCAGAGAGGACCTGAGTAAGAAGAGGTGACCAGAGTTCGAAATTGTGTAGAAAAAAGTCTAAAGGAACACCATCAGGCCCAAGAGTCTTACCAAGTTTAGACGCCTTAAGAGCTTTAGCAACCTCTGCATCGGTAAAGGTTATGTTGATCGAATAGCTGTTCCTCCCTGACATGTTGCCATTTCTCTGTTCATCTTCAGAAGGGACTGGTTGAAGGGTTCCAAAGATTTTAGAAAAATGAGAGACCCATTCATCTGCTGTGACAGCAACGTCCAGATGTTGGCCCTTTGAGGAGTCGGCCAGAAAAGGAGATCTAATAACTTGCCAGAAGAGAGCGCTGTCTTTATTGTGGCAACTAAGATGTAACTGCGCCCAAAGGTTGTTCTTAATTTCTTTCCTGCGTTCGGTTCTGGCTATGTTATAGAGTTTTCTTAGGTTGGAAATTTCCGAAATATCCCTCAGAGGACTGCGGAGGGCGGCCTTTAGATCTGAAAGGGCCTTACAACATTTTGCATTGAACCATCTCTCGGAATTAGATTTTTTATTCCTAAGTTTACCAGTAAACTCCTCTCTGATAACCTTTAGAACTTTCTGAAAACTGGCCACAATTATTTTAGGCGAGGCGTCAATGGATAGACAGTCGAGAACCCAAGGTCCGGCTTTATCGAGGACCCGTTCCGTGATTACGAGTGGGTCGACCTTGTCCCATTTAACTGTGTATCCGTTCACCTTATTCATGGTTAGAGAGCTTTGTATTAGTTGGCTAGTAAAGGTAGAGTGCAGGGTGACATTTTTTGGGGAGACTGTTACACTAATGGGATAGTGATCACTGCTCACATCCGTCCCTGTGTGGAAGTTGGCCAGTTGTCCCTTCAGGCTCTGTGAGGTCAAAATATAATCTATAGTAGTTAAAGACCCCCTGCCGTGGAACGTTGGAGAAAAGTCTATTGGAGGTTCTACTAGGACATTTGCAAACTCAAGTTCTAAAGAGAAAAGGGACTCGTTTAGTTTATTCCCGCAAGTGGAATGTACAAAATGTGGCAATGGGCTGCCGTGTTCGTCCAGCAGGCCACAATTCCCGTTTTTGTGGTTTGTGCATAGTGCAATATTAAAATCACTGCCCCAAATCACATATACTGTGGTTGGGTGTAGGTCGTTTTGCAAAAATTCTAAAAAAGTGGTGATTTCACTTAGCAATTTTATGCAGTCTGTAATTTCGGAGTTATTATAATAGTTAACCAGAATAAAGGTACTATTTTTGTTAAAATTTATTTGTAGTATTTGGTAGCTTGGATCTTCTTTAAGCATGCATATAATTAGGGGAGACAGAGTTTTGGCAACGTACACTGCCAAGCCACCCTTTGGTCTGCCCATGACTCCTTGAATGGCTGGAGTATGGAAGGTTTTGTAACCGAGTAAATGATATGGAATGATTGACCAGGTTTCCTGAAAACAGACTACCTGATGTACGTTAACTGTATCCAGCCATGGTTGTAACGCTGTTTTGGCTCGCAAGCCTGCAACATTCCAATACAAGATTGGGATGCTCAGATCTGCACTGTGTGGATAGTCATATGGCTGTGATGACAGAATTTTAGGTGATGGAAGATCTGCAGATCGCTTACGCAAACACTCTGCCGAAGTTACACCTCCTAACGTATTTTTATCGATATTTTGGATCTGATGGAGATTTATAGCATTTGCTCCAATAGGAGCCTCCGGAAAGATATGTGACGTTATTTTTATGTTAGTATGAGAGGGTTCTATCGGAGATCCGATCTCATTAATTATTGAGATCGGCGGTGTTAGTAGTGTAAGGGGTTGATGTTTAGACAGGCTTAATTTTTGTCCGGGCCTAGTAAAGACATCAGGGGTTGTTGGGACCTGGGTCTTATTTATTGTGGTTACTAGCAGTCAGTCTACCATATCCAGACAGTCGTAGCGATTTCTAATTGGGAGGCCCTGCCAGCCCTCCATGGGGAACTGGGGTCTTCCAGGACGCCAATACTGCGACTGCCAATCCTGTGACTGCCAGTCTCTGTTACTATTTCTATTGATGTAAGCCACCTGTTTCCAATGCCCTTCAAGGGGTTGTTGCCAATTTACAGTGGGGAAATATTGATGGGTGTTCTCCGGGGGGTAGAAAAAAGAAAGATGGTGGGCATCAATTCCACCCTTTTTTTCCAATGATGGCCATGAGCAAATATAGTTAACTGTGGTTGGATCAACGCAGTTTACTATAATGCAATCGCCCTGTATTGATTTTTGTTCCTCCCCTATCCAAGTTACTCTATGTACTGTGGTTATTCTGCTGATATGATGGTGCTGTAATGGTCTGTTTAGACTTAGCCACTGCAAGACTTTATTTTTAAGGTACCAAAAGGATTCGTTAATGCCTTCGGAGAGTTCAGGGACACCGGTAAGAATAACCGTGTAAGGGGATGCCTCAGGAGGAAGGTGCACTGGGCGCCTTGGGCGCACTCCCCTTTTTACTATCTCTGAGGAATTAGTTTCCAATGTTTCCAATGTTTTGGGAGGTAGAGGTGTCTGTTTTTTTAGAGATATCTGTCTTTTATCAGCGGGTTGATTTGTGCTTTTCACAGAACCTTGTAAGGCCTGGGTCGGATCGTTAATCGATCCAGCCAAGGGCACACCCACGTCAGGATTAGTCTGATGAGGTGCTAATAGAGCTGGGTGTTTATGTAGTATAGTAGATGAATTAGGCGCTACTATCGGTTTACTGCCAGGGCCTGGTTGGGGCGCTTGTGGGGCTTTTACCAAATGTTTGGGTTTCCCCTTCCCCTGATTTGTATAATCTACACTGGGCTGGATGGGTGTTTTAGTAGATAGTAGAGCCATCTGTTTTTCTAGATGCCTCAGGCTAGATTGCAGGGGTTTTAGATACTCAATAAGGAGTTCCCTAATGGTGGATAATAGAAATGGAGTGGTATTACAGACTGTACAGAGGCTCTCGGGCTGGGAGATCCTAGGAGAATTAACAGTTAGATTCTCAATATTAGTATTGATCATTGGGGGATTGATAGCATTTGATGTATTAGTGCTAGCTTGGGCAGGCTGAGAAACTGACCCCCCCCTGACTCCTGTGGAGCCTCAGGTCTAACAGAATTACAGTGTTGCTTACCATTTCCCTGTTTTGAGACGGCGCCCTCCCTAACCCCTCGAAGGTGGTTATCTAAAGATGTTTCCGATGTTTGGCAAAGCTCTAAGTTAGGGGTAATCTCTAGATCCACCAGCGAGAGTGAGTCAGATAAAGATTGAGTTGCAGAGAGATCAACAGAACAGGGGAGTGTGTGGATATCTGCAACAGTAGTAGTTGGTAGTGTCAATATGGGTGTAATAGGGCCTTGCTGATTGGGAGAAGCCGCGGTGGCCAAATGGCCCATGGAAGAACGCTTAGCGTTTACAAGGTCTAAAGATACTCTGCGTTCCAGCAGAGAAATGCTCTGGTCGATGACCTCATTGGTACGTGAAATGAATTGGTCTATCGGCCCAGTGAGATGGGTAACGCTTTGAGCGGAGTTGGTGTTTTTCCTAGTTCCTCGGGTCATTATGGACAGGTAGATAGATCAGGCAAAAGTCAAGAACAAAAAGAAATTAGCCTAGGCGAGAAAAGCAAAGGGAGTGGCCCGGTCCAGTCCTTACCGGTCACTAACGGGCAACAACGGGCCCACCCTTGGCCCGGGCGCTCCCGCGCGCTCCCGCGACGCGGGTGATGCCGATGATTTAAAGCGCCTCCTGGCGCGTGCCTGACGTGACCGGCGCTATGCCCGGTGGGAAAGGTAGTCCCCCGCTCGGCGGCTGCTCGATTGTAGTAGCGGCGGCGGGGGGACTACGGGCAGGGCCAGCGGCAACTAGGCAGGGTTTGCAGAATGATAATCTCGGGCAGCAGGCAGAAAGGATAATTACAGCGGAGCGCCCGCTCCAACGCTGTGGGAATATCAAAAGCGGAACACCCACTCCACCGGCGATGCCGATGATTTAAAGCGCCACCTGGCGCGTGCCTGACGTGACCGGCGCTATGCCCGGTGGGAAAGGTAGTCCCCCGCTCGGCGGCCGCTCGATTGTAGTAGCGGCGGCGGGGGGACTACGGGCAGGGCCAGCGGCAACTAGGCAGGGTTTGCAGAATGATAATCTCGGGCAGCAGGCAGAAAGGAGAATTACAGCGGAGCGCCCGCTCCAACGCTGTGGGAATATCAAAAGCGGAACCACAGAGAAGCAAATTATTAGACACCCCAGAACACAACACTCCTACCTCTCTCAGGAATCGCGGTAACAAGGCAAAACCATTTTGCTCTCACTCTTGTTTTTGTCCACAATAAAGTCTGACAGAGACACAAAATTGTTTTGAATATTTATTTGAACTATCGTGCTCTATAATGCAGTATACATGCTAAAACAAGCAGAAAAATGCTTAATACAAATATTGTCAGTATAGCAACAAGGAGATATATCATGAAGGGAGATGTCATCATGAAAGACAATAGAGAAACAACAGTTCAGCCTAACCTCCCTCCCCTTGCTATGAATAGGTATTATTGTATATCAAAAGATCTCTGGGCTTTGTCAGCAGACCCCATACCTTAGTACCTATAGGGTAGACCCACAACATTATAGGAACCACATTGCTCTTCTCCCTGGAAAGATCCCTCTCCCAGTGTGTGTTCCTCATGCGTGCATCCCCGTAATATCAAATTGCCAGTATCCCACCAGCTGCATTGGTATGTTGTGTCTAAGTGCTAGGGCCTGTCCAGAACAAAACAACAAAGGTAATTGTTTATCGACATTGCTCACTATGTTCAGACTAAACTCCAGGAACAGGCAGAGAACAAACACAGTGAACAGTTCCCATGTAAAAGGCACCGACAGAGTTGTTGCAAAATAAAAGCAACGAGTAACATGTAAAGCTGAATCATGGCTGGAAGGCTCATGCTTACATAGTGATGTCGACATTGTCCCTACCGGCCAAGTGATAATACCAAATCTTGAATGATTTGATCTTACCCATTTGGAATCCTAGAAATTAAAAAGGCATTAACACTCATGGCTTTTGGCAATAGGCAAATGTTTTTCTTGTTATTAACACCTGGTAAGAACCCAAAAAACTGTGACATGTTTTGCAGTGCCATAGGCTTTTAAGATATCCTGGCAATCAGACCGAACAAAAGTGTTACCAGCTTTCCACATGTCACTCAGAAATGTTTTACCTCCAGGAGGCAGCTGGAAGATTTACTGTGAACCTTGATAGGGTGGATAGACTTTGTAACACTTTGTAACATCATTTAACATGCTTTTAGCCATTTACCACTAACACCACCAATGCTTTTGACTGGGTAAACTGGTCATTTTCCACTGCAGGTTGATAATAAACAAATCAACAAAATACAAGGGTAGTTTAACATTTTTGTGGGTCCTTTCAAGGGTCCAGATATCCTAGAAAAAGCTTTGTAGAATTATAATGCAGGCAAGTGGCAGGTGTTCAACATACTGTTACCGAATGTAAAAAGTTGAAAAGACAATTGCGAACTACTCCCATTCGAAACTATCGGGAAGCGTATAAAAAATCTTTAAAGCATTTTCACAGTAATATTAGGAAAGTGCGGAAAAGCTTTCTTTCTCAGCAACTTGATAGAGCTGGCAATTCCTCCAAGGAACTTTTTAAAACCCTTAATTCCTTCATCAATCCTCAAGCCTGTAATACCAACACTCCCCCTTCGCAAATACTTTGCAATCAGATTGCTGATCACTTAGAGGGCAGAGTACATTTAATCTATAATAATCTTACCAATTTGACACACTGTATTAACCTGGAGCCCACTTATGTCGGTAGTAAGTAAACTTGCACTTGCACTCTCTGAAGGTTTGCTCCTTTCAATGTTCAGCGAAGAGAGCAGCCATGCTGTCTCAGCAACTGGCCCAGCCCATTAGCTCCTGGTTGAACCTTTATTTGAGCACAGGTGCAATTCCAGCCGAGTAGAAAGCTGCTCAGGTTCTTCCGATTCCCAAAAAAAAACCTTCCTGCTACAGACGTTTCCAACTAACATCCTATATCAGTCCTTCCCTGGGGTAGCAAAATAATAGAAAGTAATATTAATAAACAACTGATGGACTACCTTGAGTCTAATAGTGTCCTAGATTCATCTCAGTCTGGCTTCAGACCAATGCACAGCTCCAAAACTGCACTCTTGGCTGTTACAGACTATATTGGAAGCTGCCAAGACAAAACTCTTCCATCTATTCTTGTGCTGTTAGACTTGTCTGTGGCCTTCGATACGATAGTTAACAATCATAAAGGAGAATGGACACTTGTAACTGCGTTACCTTAGTTCACTTAAAAAACCCTCATAAAAGCAATGGTTATCTCGTTTGCGGTTTATCTTGTTTCTCCGCCCCACACATGCGTTATGGCATTATCATCGGGTTTTATTATGTGCTGTATGCCAGCCTCAAACCTGAGGCAACCTCTCAGAAGCGCAATAGTGTCCTGGAGATTAATAAGTGCCCACAAAAATTATAAAATAACAAGCCTTCATCCTAATAAATTTTAATCAAATTGGATGGGGTTTGTTCTCAAAATAGTTGGGTATAATAGTAGACCGTGTTACTAGAGCTTATTATACTTCACAGAGTAGTCAACATGTTTCTGCCCCATCTCGCCCAGCCAGGTCTATGGGGCATTCGTCAGGACTCAATAAAAGCAAAACTCACACAATTTGTGCAGTAATAAAGTGGATTTTGTGTGACCACTAAGTTTCTGTTGAGGTAATATTGTACCTGTAATAAGAGAAACATACACAATAAATGCAGGGTATGCATACAGCACAAAATACACTTCATTTCTTCACTGTAAGTTAACAATGTTAGGCTAAATTAGGCCTTCTTTATCACTAGAGTAGTCATTGAATGGAGACCATGGTGTGAAAGCTATACTAAAATAAACATCTCTTTCCTTGTTAAATCTTTACTCTTATCTTCTTTAATTTTAATAGTCTCTCGTTGTCTATGAGACCATTCAATGTATTAATCAGTATTTTTAAGTATCAGGAGTACCACGTGTGAACACATGTTCAAGGCCAATCGATCCGGTACCATCCCGCACAATGTATTGAAATCAATAGGCAATGTATATAGCACTCGTTACTTGTTACCAAACAGAAACGCCCGTTATACCGAAAAATACCTCTGTGAGTTTTTAGGCATGTGTCATCAGGGGAATAATCGGATATCTTTATCCCAGGCTGTAATAGGAAGGTACATGAGCATTTATCAGTTGAGAATCGTCTAAAGTATATTATAAGAACCTCTATCACCCGCTACGGTCTTACCCGCGTGTGGAGACTGCTCTGCGTCTTGTGCTGGCTCTGCCCCTGGACGCGGAAGTCACATTGTGAGAGTCTTTTTACCACATGTGGCATCTTCATAGAAATAGGACTACGCATGTGATAGTCATCTTAATACAAAATGTGGGTTTAATAAGTAATCCGGTATAAGTAGAATACTACTGCAATTTATTGATTCATATTAATAATAATAAATATCGATGTGGTTTCTATCTCCCAGTTTAATTAGCAAGGAAAAGTTATTTTATGAAAACTTTCGTGTTTATAGAGGGGACCTATTCTAAGGTTGTTGTTAAATGTTTCTTATTCATCATTCGCCATTCATGCATGGTTAGAAAGTCTTTTTGCTATGATTAACTGATAAACAATGAAAAAGGACTAGCATATTCTCTCATATAGCCTCTTCTACCATTACTTGCTAATTTACTATACGTGTCTTTTCTTTCTATTTTTGGTATTCATATTGCTAGTTACGCTCCTATCAGCCTGACAAGTCCAGTATTTAGAATTGGTTATGGCTCTCATTAGTAAGAGAGGGTCTGGTTAGGGTCGCTGTAATCACTGTTAATCCCTTATACAGGCCTATATCAAGTCCAATAGATGGGTTGGCATCATTTAGCAAATTGGTGCCATGGTATATTGTCATTTAGTCCTTCTACATTGGTTTTCAATCGGTCCACCCATCTTTGTTCCTTTTGGAACAATAATCTTTCTGCATTCTGGGTTTTGTCATGTAGCATTTCTATCACGGTCCATGGTAGATCTTCCGCTTTATGGCCTTGTTCAATGAAATGGGCACAGAGTTTCGTTGTGTTCTTTCTCGTTTTGATATTGCTCTTATGTTCCCCAATCCTCGTCTTGACTTTCCTGCATGTCATACCTATATATTTCTTTCCACAGGGGCAATGAATCATGTAAATTACATGTGATGAATTACAGTTTGTGTGTTGCCTTTGGGTCCAAAGCAGCGAATCTGTAAGTTGTAGTGTCTTTTCGTGACTGTTGTTAATTTGCAGACCAAACAGGTTCCGCATGGATAGTGGCCTGTTATTGGAACCATCTCAATATTTCTAGTGACTGTCATTTTCTGGTGCTTCTGTGGTCGTGTATGCACGAGCAGATCTTTCAGATTGCGTGTTCTTTTATTCGCAAATCTTGGTTTTGGCCAATTCAATTTTCCTGATGTCAAGATGCGCCAGTTCTTATTTACAATTTTTTGCACTGCATAAGTTGCTGGACAGTATGTGGTTACGCATGTCATAAGGTCAGAGATTGGTTCTTTTATATTTGTCTGTAAAAGGCATTCTTTGGGCTGATGTTTCGCTCTTTTACAGCATTTTGCTATTGTAGTCGTTGGATGGTCTCTATTTTCCAATTTCTGGCTCAATTCATTGGCTTGTCTTTTGTAGTCACATTCTTTGCTACAGTTCCTTTTGAGCCTCAGGAATTGACTGTACGGTAAATTTTCTCGCAGAGGCTTTGGGTGGTAGCTGTTATACGACAGGAGACTGTTTTTTGATGTTGGTTTGTAATACGTCTTGGTTTCGATCAATCCTTTCTCAATGAAAATTGTGATGTCGAGGTAATCCAGGCTGTTTCTGTCCGCTGTAAAAGTGAATTTCAGGCATTTGTCCCTCTGATTTAGCCATTCAATAAATATATTCAGATCTTTGTCATTTCTCCAAACCATTAAGATGTCATCTATATATCGCTTCCAAAATAATATATTGATGACAAAAAGGTTGATACACGCCTAAAAACTCACGGAGGTATTTTTCAGTATAACGGGCGTTTCTGTTTGGTAACAAGTAACGAGTGCTATATACATTGCCTATTGATTTCAATACATTGTGCGGGATGGTACCGGATCAATTGGCCTTGAACATGTGTTCACACGCGGTATTCCTGATACTTAAAAATACAGATTAATACATTGAATGGTCTCATAGACAACGAGAGACTATTAAAACTAAAGAAGATAAGAGTAAAGATTTAACAAGGAAAGAGATGTTTATTTTAGTATAGCTTTCACACGATGGTCTCCATTCAATGACTACTCTAGTGATAAAGAAGGCCTAATTTAGCATAACATTGTTAACTTACAGTGAAGAAATGAAGTGTATTTTGTGCTGTATGCATTCCCTGCATTTGTTGTGTATGTTTCTCTTATTACAGGTGCAATATTACCTCGACAGAAACTTAGTGGTCACACAATATCCACTTTATTACTGCACAAATCGTATAAGTATTGCTTTTATTGAGTCCTGACGAATGCCCCATAGACCCGGCTGTGCGAGATGGGGCAGAAACATGTTGACTACTCTGTGAAGTATAATAAGATCTAGTAACACAGTCTACTATTATACCCAACTATTTTAAGAACAAACCCCATCCAATTTGATTAAAATTCATTAGGATGAAGGCTTGTTATTTAATAATTTTTGTGGGCACTTATTAATCTCTAGGACACTACTGCGCTTCCGAGAGGTTGCCTCAGGTTTGAGGCTGGCATACAGCACATTATAAAACCCGATGATAATGCCATAACGCATGTGTGGGGCGGAGAAACAAGATAAACCGCAAACGAGATAACCATTGCGTTTATGAGGGTTTTTTAAGTGAACTAAGGTAACGCAGTTACAAGATTCCATTCTCCTTTATGATTGTTGAGTATGTTTACATGGGGGACCTTAACGGACAGTGATTCCTCCTCCCCACCTGGTGATTTGTACTTCGATACGATATCTCATCCAAGACTGATACGGAGACTGGAGGAGATAGGTATCCAGGGCCTGGTGCTACAGTGGTTTAGAAACTAACTGTCTGACCGAACTCAGACCATTCCTCTGGGACCTTTTTGGTCTTGCACCATGATAATGAACAAAGGAGGGCCCCAGGGCTCCTGTTTGAGCCCTACACCATTCAACATATATGTCACTCCTCTTGCAAACATCATAAGAGCCCATGGTTATACACCTATCTCGTACGCGTACAACACTAAACTTCTAGTAGCCTTTGATAAAGCCCCGTCCGAGACGAGAGAGCATTTCACTGAAGGCATGAAAGCTATTACAGCCTGGATGGCTGGTAACTTTCTCCAGCTAAATGGTGGTAAAACTGAAATCATGCTTTTCGGTGCTGCTCAATTGTTATGGTCTCCTGATTAGTACCCGCGTGAATTAGGATCACTAGATACTTCCAAATCATGAGTGCGTGCCCAGACCCTCTGACAATACACATCATGTAACCTCAGTTTAGAAAGAACAATCGCACTCCTATTAAATGGCAGGAAGGTAGTAGGTGTGTTATGCAGGTCAGTAGGTGCTGTTTGGTGTACCCTTCTGAGTACGAGGTCCTGTTTATGAAGAATGTAGCGTTATCCTAATTGAGGGTAACGTCCCCAAACGCACACTGTGCAATGAATCTTTCAAAAAGTTTGTTATTTGGTTGAAAGGAATAAAGTTTTATTCAAGAAATGTTATCATTCTTTTTCATGTTTCTTCTTATTGGTTATCGATGTTACAATCACATCCCAACATTATTCATAATTCCATTGTCATTTTGCCCAATGCATTTCGGGCACTCAGCCCTTCTTCAGGGGTCAATCTCTATACAAAAAAGGATATACATCACTGTTAATTCAAAAGACATTATTAAATTCACGCAATTTTGCATGTCGTTTTGCAATTGTCACATGTATTGGTCACTTGAAGCTCGAAAACCTTATATCCCTCTAGGTACCAAATAAAGTTTAAAATGTATGCATCTCTTTTAATGTGTAACGAAGTTAAACGTGAATATCATACGCCTGTGAAATGTATTCGTGCAAAGTAATCAAGGGTCTGGTCATGGAGAGTAGATAAAAACATAGCAAAAAATAAACAATCTCTGTGAGGACATATTGCAACAAGGTATAGTACTAAAATCATACCTCCACTGTCACGTTAAACAGTCATATAGGCGTGTGGTCGTATTCCGATATCACTCGAAATTCTTATCTAGGGTAAACAGGGAATGCTGATAAGGGACCGAGATCGTACAAATAAACGACGCTCTCTGGCAATTAATGCATAGCCATTGAAATACTCTGTCAGGCCTTCTGAAGTCGTGAACCTCGCGGTTAATGGGAGAAAAATCGGTCCAAGTTCTGGAAATGTAAAACGGAAATCCGCTCAGTCAAAATGTCGTAATTTTATGAAAACTAAAAAATGGAATTGATCGAAGGTTAGCGTCTTACCGAACATCAGTAGACTCGCGACCTGGTAGCGTCGGGGTAGGCGTGAACCGGAAGTGTCCGCTGATAGGTTATGGGGTGCGTCTAAATCCTACGCACGTAGTTTGTATCAACGGCAGACTTCGCGTGCGAAGCGCCCGCAGTGAAAGATAGACTACAATGTTGGCTGCCGTGACACTACTAACACTAGAAGTGTCAACGTAAATAATAAAGTTCAATTGTAAAAACGCGTGACGGAAATTCTAAAAAATGTGAAAACGTGGAAAAAATTACTCTAAGGTCATTCTAGTGATACCCTCGTCGTGGGGAAGTGTGAGCTTCAACGTTAAAAAAGAAATAACATGTAATTACATCATTATTAACTTGGACCGATTTTTCTACCATTAACCGCGAGGTTCACGACTTCAGAAGGCCTGACAAGGTATTTCAACGGCTATGCATTAATTGCCAGAGAGCGGCGTTTATTTTTACGATCTCGGTCCCTTATCAGCATTCCCTGTTTACCCTAGATAAGAATTTCGAGTGATATCGGAATACGACCACACGCCTATATGACTGTTTAACGTGACAGTGGAGGTATGATTTTAGTACTATACCTTGTTGCAATATGTCCTCACGGAGATTGTTTATTTTTCGCTATGTTTTTATCTACTCTCCATGACCAGACCCTTGATTACTTTGCACGAATAAATTTCACAGGCGTATGATATTCACGTTTAACTTCGTTACACATTAAAAGAGATGCATACATTTCAAACTTTATTTGGTACCTAGAGGGATATAAGGTTTTCGAGCTTCAAGTGACCAATACATGTGACATATGCAAAACGACATGCAAAATTGGGTGAATTTATTAATGTCTTTTGAATTAACAGTGATGTATATCCTTTTTTGTATAGAGATTGAGCCCCTGAAGAAGGGCCGAGTGCCCGAAATGCATTGGGCAAAATGACAATGGAATTATGAATAATGTTGGGATGTGATTGTAACATCGATAACCAATAGGAAGAAACATGAAAAAGAATGATAACATTTCTTGAATAAAACTTTATTCGTTTCAACCAAATAACAAACTTTTTGAAAGATTCATTGCACAGTGTGCGTTTGGGGACGTTACCCTCAATTAGGATAACGCTACATTCTTCATAAACAGGACCCTGGTACTCAGAAGGGTACACCAAACAGCACCTACTGACCTGCATAACACACCTACTACCTTCCTGCCATTTAATAGGAGTGTGATTGTTCTTTCTAAACTGAGGTTATATAATTTTCTCTGAGTAACAAGAACTCCGCAGCCACTCTTACCATGGATATAGAGGACGCAGCAAACATAACTGATCAAAGAGCCGAAACATTCAGATACTCAGATGAGGATACACAACACATTTACTCAATAATTCAAGAGACAGAAAGTTTGACAACCAACAAAGGGTCTAAACAAAGCATCATTAAACAACTGCTGTATATGTAAAAAAAAAACGTAAACCAAAGGTTACATGCCAGTACCCTTATAAAAAAATCATAAAGTTCAAAGGATTCCACGAGGACTTCGCATCGCACTAAAATCAACGTTATGTAAAAACAATTCAAAATTTACAGAAAGATGGCAAGCCACACTAAATAAATGTTCTTTAGATCTGATACTGTTAATCATAGAGGAACTAGCCAAACTCATTCAGGAACTTTCAAAGGAAACTGTACAACTCAAAACAGAACTCAGTGAAATGCTTACCAAGGAGGAAATGGATGAAACACTTAAGGAAACAAATACACAATTGGACACATATACCAAAGAAATAAATGAACACTAAATTAGGAAATTTAAACGAGATTCATTAGATTACAAACTATGCGAGGTTTACAATTGGGCAGATATGTATGCCAGACGCAGACAACAAAAACCCACCACGGGCAGATCAACTGATGAAACCTCATCTTCAGATGACTCACAATGCAAAAGATACCCACCGACTAGACCGGATGTGAATAAACCAACAGAAAAACCTACCACATCTGGGAGTAGACAAATTAATAAATTGACCGAATCTTTTTTAGAGGCAGGCCCATCAGGATTAGAAGAACCAGGAGGGGTAAAAGACAAAACAGTGCAAGACGCCATAGCGAAGAACATGAGGAGTCAAAAACCCTAGTGATCAATTTATCTAAACATCCGATTACAAAACAGGAAAAACAAGTTTTACAAAAAGGTACCTCTTTTGTATCAACATTTCATTCTAAACCTTTGGACACCCAAGTGTGTATTTACAAATTTATGAGGTTACTAAGGTTAAGACATTTTTTCAATAACATTATCACACCATCTAAAGAACCTACTAAGGATACCCTGATGGGATTAAGAAGTAAAAGCAAATTTATCCCACCCACAAGTCATAAAGTGTTGGACGCCTATGAGGAAGTCATTTCTAAAGATATTGAAGCCATCTACAAACAACCCAAATCAAAGGCCATGAATTTATCGAAAAAAGATTACCAAACATTAAAGAATTTGGCTAATAATACTGCGATTACCATCAAACAAGCGGACAAGGGCGGGGCCCTTGTCATTATGGATACGGAGTATTACAGTTCTAAGGTACAAGAACACGTAATGGATGAAAATATGTATTTAAAAATCAAACAGGACCCTACCGCAGAATTCGTGAAGATACTCACAACGATTATAGATAAAGCTATGAATCTCGGAATTGTTGGTTCCAAAGAAAGAGAATACCTGATCAAACAAAACCCAGCGCAACCGTATATCTACATGATCCCAAAGGTGCACAAACACTCCACGCACCCTCCTTGCAGACCGATCGTCTCCACAGTGAATTCGATCCACGAACCTGTTGGAAGGTACTTAGACAAACACTTACAACCACTAGTACAAAAGATGTCTACATATATTAAAGACACTACGAGTTTTTTGAATATTCTGGAAGAACACACATCACTGTACACGAATGAAATGCTACTGTGTACCATTGACGTCCAGTCATTATACACCTCCATCCCACACAACCTAGGAGTAGAAGCAGTGGCATAATTTTTGATGCTTACTGAAATGGATAAAAATTTCATAATATTCATACTGGAACTACTAAATTTCACCTTGTACCACAGCTACTTCTGTTGGAACAATGAATACTTCATCCAATCCTCGGGTACAGCAATGAGAAATTGCGCGGCGCCCGCGTACGCAAATCTCTTTATGTACAGGTTTGAAATTGACAACATACGAAGCAACAATGAGTGGACGGACAACTTGATCTTATACAAAAGATATATAGACGATATATATATTCTATGGAAGGGATCAGAACAGTCACTACTACAGGTTATATCTCAATTGAACAAAGTCAATGACAGGATCCAATTTACACATTCCATACAAACCAAACAAATATCCTTTCTGGATGTAATGATTACTAATCATCATGGAAAACTTGAAACCAGCGTGTTTACTAAAACTACAGACAGAAATAATTTACTTCACTTTCGAAGTTTTCACCAGCATTCTTTAAAAAAACACCTTCCGTACTCACAATTACTACGTATCAAACGCATTTCATCTCCAGAGAGCACATTCCAGGAGAACATGACAACCACAATTGATAAATTTCGAGAGCGAGGATATCCAAATGGCATCCTTCAAGAAGCAGTTTCTAAGATATCCAAAGTCGACAGAAGGTCTCTGCTAAAAACTAAAGAAAAACCCATCACTCAAGAAAGGATGGTTTTCATTTCTAAATACTCCACAGAGAGTTTCCATATCAAAAGAATCTTGTTGAAACATTGGCCATTACTGGCTATGGAAGAAGATTTTAATGGTATATTTTCTTTACCACCCAGATTTGCATATCATAGTACCAAAAATATTAAAGAGGTATTAAACAAACAGGATGATTCCAAAACCATGGTTTATAAAGGGACGCTGCCCTGCCACAACTGTGGTAATTGCAACGCAATTATCAAAGGGAAAGAATTTCGACACCCAAGCCAAGGAACATTAATCAAATAGAAAGTTAACGCAACTTGTGACAGCCACAACATAATATATATGATCAAGTGCCCGTGTGGCCTGGCATATGTAGGCAACAATGAGTGGACGGACAACTTGATCTTATACAAAAGATACATAGACGATATATTTATTCTATGGAAGGGATCAGAACAGTCACTACTAGACATTATATCTCAATTGAACAAAGTCAATGACAGGATCCAATTTACACATTCCATACAAACCAAACAAATATCCTTTCTGGATGTAATGATTACTAATCATCATGGAAAACTTGAAACCAGCGTGTTTACTAAAACCACAGACAGAAATAATTTACTTCACTTGCGAAGTTTTCACCAGCATTCTTTAAAAAAACACCTTCCGTACTCACAATTACTACGTATCAAATGCATTTCATCTACAGAGAGCACATTCCAGGAGAACATGACAACCACAATTGATAAATTTCGAGAGCGAGTATATCCAAATGGCATCCTTCAAGAAGCAGTTTCTAAGATATCCAAAGTCGACAGAAGGTCTCTGCTAAAAACTAAAGAAAAACCCATCACTCAAGAAAGGATGGTTTTCATTTCTAAATACTCCACAGAGAGTTTCCATTTCAAAAAAATCTTGTTGAAACATTGGCCATTACTGGCTATGGAAGAAGACTTTAATGGTATATTTTCTTTACCACCCAGATTTGCATATCAACGTACCAAAAATATTAAAGAGGTATTAAACAAACAGGATGATTCCAAAACCATGGTTTATAAAGGGACGCTGCCCTGCCACAACTGTGGTAATTGCAACGCAATTATCAAAGGGAAAGAATTTCGACACCCAAGCCAAGGAACATTAATCAAATAGAAAGTTAACGCAACTTGTGACAGCCACAACATAATATATATGATCAAGTGCCCGTGTGGCCTGGCATATGTAGGCAACAATGAGTGGACGGACAACTTGATCTTATACAAAAGATACATAGACGATATATTTATTCTATGGAAGGGATCAGAACAGTCACTACTAGAGGTTATATCTCAATTGAACAAAGTCAATGACAGGATCCAATTTACACATTCCATACAAACCAAACAAATATCCTTTCTGGATGTAATGATTACTAATCATCATGGAAAACTTGAAACCAGCGTGTTTACTAAAACCACAGACAGAAATAATTTACTTCACTTGCGAAGTTTTCACCAGCATTCTTTAAAAAAACACCTTCCGTACTCACAATTACTACGTATCAAATGCATTTCATCTACAGAGAGCACATTCCAGGAGAACATGACAACCACAATTGATAAATTTCGAGAGCGAGTATATCCAAATGGCATCCTTCAAGAAGCAGTTTCTAAGATATCCAAAGTCTACAGAAGGTCTCTGCTAAAAACTAAAGAAAAACCCATCACTCAAGAAAGGATGGTTTTCATTTCTAAATACTCCACAGAGAGTTTCCATTTCAAAAAAATCTTGTTGAAACATTGGCCATTACTGGCTATGGAAGAAGACTTTAATGGTATATTTTCTTTACCACCCAGATTTGCATATCAACGTACCAAAAATATTAAAGAGGTATTAAACAAACAGGATGATTCCAAACCATGGTTTATAAAGGGACGCTGCCCTGCCACAACTGTGGTAATTGCAACGCAATTATCAAAGGGAAAGAATTTCGACACCCAAGCAAAGGAACATTAATCAAATTGAAAGTTAACGCAACTTGTGACAGCCGCAACGTAATATATATGATCAAGTGCCCGTGTGGCCTGGCATATGTAGGCAAAACTGAAAGAAAAAGAAAAACAAGATTGATTGAACACAAAAGCAACATACGAACAAAAAGTGTTAAATCACCATTGGCTGCACATTTCAATACCTTCAATCACACGGCCAGCCAAGTAAGATTCCTCATCTTGGAGCAACCCTCGATTTTACCTGGCAGAGGTAATTGCCAACACCTATTAAGACGAGAGATATTTTGGATGACCTTTCTCAGTACCATTCAACCGAAAGGACTAAAATGATCGGTGTGATCTGAACTGTTTTTTATAATGATTGCTTGAACATTACAGTGACCATGATGACCTTATCTAGAATTCAGTAGAATGTTCAATAGAATACTGATATATGAAATTTATATGTACTGTTGATTTTGTACTTTATTGACATATACCCAGGGTGTTTAATAATGATGTAACTACATGTTATTTCGTTTTTAACGTTGAAGCTCACACTTCCCCACGACGAGGGTATCACTAGAATGACCTTAGAGTCAATTTTTCCACGTTTTCACATTTTTTAGAATTTCCGTCACGCGTTTTTACAATTGAACTTTATTATTTACGTTGACACTTCTAGTGTTAGTAGTGTCACGGCAGCCAACATTGTAGTCTATCTTTCACTGCCGGCGCTTCGCACGCGAAGTCTGCAGTCGATACAAACTCCGTGCGTAGGATTTAGACGAACCCCTGAACCTATCAGTGGTCACTTCCGGTTCACGCCTACCCCGACGCTACCAGGTCGCGAGTCTACTGATGTTCGGTAAGACGCTAACCTTCGTTCAATTCCATTTTTTAGTTTTCATAAAATTACGACATTTTGACTGAGCGGATTTCCGTTTTACATTTCCAGAACGTGGACAGATTTTTCTACCATTAACCGCGAGGTTCGCGACTTCAGAAGACCTGACAAGGTATTTCAACGGCGATGCATTAATTGCCAGAGAGCGGCGTTTATTTTTACGATCTCTGTCCCTTATCAGCATTCCCTGTTTACCCTAGATAAGAATTTCGAGTGATATGGGAATATGACCACACGCCTATATGACTGTTTAACGTGACAGTGGAGGTATGATTTTAGTACTATACCTTGTTGCAATATGTCCTCACGGAGATTGTTTATTTTTTGCTATGTTTTTATCTACTCTCCATGACCAGACCCTTGATTACTTTGCACGAATAAATTTCACAGGCGTATGATATTCACGTTTAACTTCGTTACACATTAAAAGAGATGCATACATTTCAAACTTTATTTGGTACCTAGAGGGATATAAGGTTTTCGATCTTCAAGTGACCAATACATGTGACAATTGCAAAACGACATGCAAAATTGCGTGAATTTAATAATGTCTTTTGAATTAACAGTGATGTATATCCTTTTTTGTATAGAGATTGAGCCCCTGAAGAAGGGCCGAGTGCCCGAAATGCATTGGGCAAAATGACAATGGAATTATGAATAATGTTGGGATGTGAATGTACATCGATAACCAATAAGAAGAAACATGAAAAAGAATGATAACATTTCTTGAATAAAACTTTATTTGTTTCAACCAAATAACAAACTTTTTGAAAGATTCATTGTACAGTGTGCGTTTGGGGAGGTTATCCTCAATTAGGATAACACTACATTCTTCTTAATACACATCATGTGTCATGGCACCCAGTCTTGGACCAATGCGGTCAGTGTTTGGAGATTGACACACACACTGAATGCCTGTAAAAAGCGCTTTAGGACAGTGAACATGCAGTGTTGCAGACTCTTTCTAAGTCATGTTGGTGCGTGCACCAGTTATGCCTGGTTTTGTGTATCAGAGACGCTGAATGCCCGGAGTGGAGCAGTGCTGCAAGCGATCACTCTTCCACATGCAACTGGGGAGCGCCAGATCATGCAAGATCACTAGCTCTGGGTGGCCATTTTGGAGACACCATTGCTATCAATGCCACGCCCTGATCATGCCCAAGTGCTAGCTAATCATGAATGGGCGTTGAAAGCACCACTTACCTGATCTGCTACTAACTTTGCTGCATTCAGCCTGATTCCGCAACATCCCACATCGCTGAAACCCTGCACAGAAGAAAACAGAGGTAGTAGTAAGCTGCCCGCTGCTGCATGTCTTCTTGGCTTTTTAACCTGCTTTACCACAAACACCTATTGCTCCCCCAGCCGCTAGAGGGGTAACATTGACAACGGTACCAGTTGGCTGACTTGGCACTACCGTAAGGACAATACGAGTATATTTGGACAAACCTGCATACTTCGCGCATTATAAGGCCAGACGCATGCACCCAAACTAACTCTGCATGATACCTGTGCGCACCAAAGAAAAGTTTGCACTACGCATGTTATACTCAACATACTAATGGAGCATAGGACATTAAGCTTAGAAAAACGAAATCTGCATAATACATTGTTGTGCATGGTTGTAGAACAGGAGGGCAACTAGAGACTAGACAAAAGTGAAAGCACCCAGTAACCCTGAACAAGGCACCAATAAACCTCTCCAGTACCTGAACTGTAGTGGTCAGGATAATTAGGAAGACGTTGACCAGTGCACAGGCGCGCAACACCCATTGGGCTCACGGGGCTTCAGCCCCCCCACCGTTGTGTGTGTCAGCCCAGGCGGAGACTGCTTCGCGGGCTGGCGAGCATCTAATTGCAGCCGCACCTGAGTACTTAACAGGTCTTTAAAAGACCATTTACTTGTAAATTAGGCTTTTGTTATGTGTTCACCCCTTCTTACAGCCACTCTATCTATGGTTGGAAGAATTAGCCCCCCCAAAATATTTTTCAGCCCCCCCCCCTAAATTTGACTCTAGTTGCCCTCCTGCCAGTGCATGAACTGGCAACCATCTTTCACAGGCTGAACTTCCTGACTTTAGCAATGATCGGCCTACCTAGATTGCATGCAGATCTGACCAAGTGATAGGTGATCATTGAATGAGATCGGAATGTGTGTGAATGAATGAATGAAAGAGAATAGTGGCACTAAGTGGTAATCCTCTCTTATCTTTCTTGCGGCATTCACTACAGCCTCTGAAGCACAAAAAGACAACCACTGACGAGGGTGACTCCATGAAAGAACTGACTAGATCTTGTTTGTTGTTTCATCCCAATCCCCCATTCCCTCTTTTACAACCCGGGCTGGCAGTGATGTGGTCTGTGGAGCTTCATAGGAAACGGTCAGACCCTCGACGTGCATAACTCCTGCTGGGCCAGGATATCAGGTTAGTGCAACTGAATAGTGCTCAATCTGACAGAGTGGTTCATGAAATTCCTATTAGCTCTGAATGGACAGTTGGGTTCAGTCCAGGAACTTCATTAACTTGAAAGTGACAGAGAAGCCTGCCCGCTCATAGTTTACTTAGTGTAAGGGGAGATTCAAAGAACGGAAAGCCTTTGTCCATAAGGCCCACGTTGGCAAGGTAGACCCCAAACCCAATTGGATGGAAGCTACTGTTAGACCCATTTTTCAGTTTACACAGGGGATGGGACTGTTTGTTTTCCTAAACATATCCCCAACTGCCACGCAAGTTTCCTCCAGCAGCTGAATGCATGTGCCATCTTGGGGTTCCCATACAATGAGGCAATGTGGGATAGTTTACAGTAAGAAAAATAGGATGTGCTGCAAATGTGGGGAGGGTTGCCCCAGGGAACCTTTTCCCCATTGGGTAAGCAGTGTCCAGGAGTCATTCCCCCCACTGGCAAGTGAAAACGATAAATGTGGCACTCCAAGGATGCCTCCTCAGAACACTTTCTGCCCCAGGGAGGACTAGAAGAGGACTGGGTCCACTGTGTGTGGCAGTAGAGGAGACCTGACGGACTGGACCTGTCCCCTCATGTACTCAGGACAAAGAAGTGGACTCCAAAGGACAGATGGCTGACATCCTGTGTAGATACTTGGACCCAATATGCTCCAACAGGCTTTTTTCCAGAAGTGACTTGACCTTGAGGGAACCTTTATTGGTCTCTGCAGGAGTGAGTCTGGTCCCTCCTTGATGTCCCAGAGGTGCTAGGAGCCTCTGAAGTGACCCTGAGGAATTGCTCAAAAAACTGTGAAAAGTTGGGACTTATACATTTTTGGGACTTCGAAGACCTCCAGAGACATCAGCCTAACATCACAGCAAAGGTGCTTGATTTTGATGCAACTTTGTCAAATACAGCTTCAGGATTTTGGGATCCATTAACAAGACTAAGTCAGAAAGTAAAATCTGTGGCCAGGAAGGACCCTCTTGGTGTATCTCAGCCACACTCCATTGCAGTCATACTGAAATCACACCTAGGTTCTGGTTTACTACTTCCATTGACTATCATTGGTGCTTAGTTTTCTTTACACTATTTTCACTTACATCTTTAGAAATTCAAATCTCTGGTTCTCCTTATTGGATGTTCGTTGTGTTGGTGTAATTCTTTTTATTCAAATGTACTCAATTCTTCTAATGTAGTTTGGGATATATATAAATGTTTTGGTATTTTGACTTTATTACTGTTTTGGTACTGCATAAATACTTTACAATTTACCCTAGGTTAACCCTGTCTCCTCTGTGCCATTGGTAACAGGAAGTTAAACTCAAGTTAATTTAATGAGTTTGGTGTTCACCCTGACATTTTAGTGTGAATATTCGGTGAGATAGATGACTGCCCACCCCAAATAAGTATCTACTTTCTTGCATATGTAAATTCTTTGATGTATTTTTTGGGGAAAAGTTCAGGTCAGGATTACTGATTCTAAATCCATTTAGGTGCTTATATAGAGGGTTATGCCTGCTACTAATACCTACAATAAGGGTTTTGCAGTTATTTGAAATCATAAAAAGTGTAGCACAATATTGATGTGGACAACAGAACATGTGAATATTGCTGCTTTAATGTACATATGGACATTTATATGAAGGGATTTCATTAAGCAAACATAATTTTACCAAGCATCATGTAGATGTGTGTGTGTGTGGGTGTGTGTGTGTATGTATAAATTATGTACATTTTGCTGTTATAAAAAAAATAATTTCGTCTTTCCAATCCCTCCTCTATCTGTCTCATCCCAATCTACTTTTAACTCCCAAAATATCCTTCTCAAACTTCCATCCCTCCTTTTTAACCATGCCACCGAACTGAACTAACAAGTACACATGACCACTACTTACAAAAACGTACTACTTCCCGTTTTCAATTCCATTCCTGCCTCAGTACTGGTTGGGGGATGATGACCCCGTGGCTACTCAGCATCACTGGAGCCCAAGAACCACTATTGTTGCCACATAGCAGTCCAAAACAGCGGGATTTCTCAGACCACATACTAGGCCCTGCCCCCTTTCTCAACCACTCTGCAAAGAGGCCTCCTATTGCACTCTTGTTTGGGGGATCTATTTCCCTTGGCTGCTGAGGGTTGTTGGAGGCCACGAACCTCTATTGTTGCCACATGTAATTGCCCCATAGCGGGATTCTCAGATCTCATTGAAGGCCCTGTCCCATTTCTCAACCACTCAGTAAAAGGGCTCCTGGCACACTACTGGTTGGGGGATAAAGTTCCCTTGGCTGCTGAGGGTTGTTTGGGGCCAATAATACATATTGTTGCCACATGTATTTCCCCCACAGCAGGATTTCTAAGACCTCATCAGAGGCCCGTCCTCTTTCTCAACCACTGTGCAACTACTGATTGATGGATGATTTCCCTTGGCTGCTAAGGGTCATTTTGAGGCCAAGAACCCCTATTATTGCCACATCAAGTCTCTCACAGCGGGATAGCTGAGAACTCATTGGAGGCCCAACGCTCTTTCTCAACCACTCTGCAAAGGGACCTCCTGGAACACTCCTGCTTGTGGGATGAATTCCCCTCAGATGCTGAGGGTCTTGTGGAGCCAAGAACCCCTATTGTTGGCACATGTAAGTCCCCTACTGTGTGATTGCTCAGGCATTGTCAGAGGCCTCCCCCTTTCTCAACTACTGTGCAATGGGCCTCCAGGTGCATCAATGGTTGAGGGATGAAGTCCCCTTGGCTGCTGAGGGACATTGGGGTGCAAGACCCCCTATTGTTGCCACAAATCAGCCCCCACAGCAGGATTGCTCAAGCCTAATCCAAGGCCCCGTCCTCATTCTCAACCACTCTGCAGAGGGGTCTCCTTGCACACTACTATTTGGTGGGTGAAGACCCCTTGGCTACTGAGGGTCGTTGGAGCCCAAGATCCCCAATTGTTGTCAAAAGTAAGTCCCCCTCAGCGGGATTGTGCAGACCTCATCGGAGGCCCTGCCCCCTTTCTCAACCACTGTGCAAAGGGGCCTTCTGCCGTACTAATGATTGTGGATTAACTTCCCTTAGCTGCTGATGGTCATTGTGGGCCAAGAAACCTGATTGTTGCCAAAATCAAGTCTCCCATAGCAGGATTGCTGAGACCTCATCGGGGGCCCCACCCTCTTTCTCAACCACTTCGCAAAGGGGCCTCCGGGCGCGCTACTGGTTGGGGGATGAAGTCCTCTTTTCTGCTGAGGGTTGTTAGGGGCCAAGACCCCCTATTGTTGCCTCATGTAATTCCCCCACAGCAGGATTGCTCAGAGCTTGTCGGAGGCATCACCCTGTTTCTCAACCACTGTGCAAAGGGGCCTCCTAGCGCACTGCTGGTTGGGGTATAAAGGCTCCTTGGCTGCTGAAGGTCATTGGGGGGCCAAGAACCCCTATTGTTGCTACAGTCAAGTCTACCACAGCAGGATTGCTGAGACTTCATCAGAGGCCCCACCCTCTTTCTCAACTACTCTGTAAAGGGGCCTCCTGGTACATTACTGTTTAGGGGATGAAGTCCCTTTGGACGTTGAGGGTCTTTGGGGACAAAGAACACCTATTGTTGCCACAAGTAAGTCCACCACAGCTGGATTTCTCAGACCTAGTTGGAGGCCCCGCCCCTTTCTCAGGCACCCTGCAAAGGGGCCTCCTGTCGCACTACTGATTGGGGGATAAAGTCCCCTTGGCTGCTGAGGGTCGTCGGAGGCAATTAGAAATGGGGGTCTCTAGTTGGCAGAGGTAGGTAACTTTGTCCAAATAGGGACCCTTGCTTCTAGTCAGGGTACGGGGGATACACACTTTAGATAACCCCCGCTCACCCCCTTGGTAGCTTGGCACGAGCAGACAGGTCTATCCCAAAGGTATTTGCACTCAAAACACTCAGTAATACAATGATAACAAGACACCAGTTTAGGAAACAAAAGTAGCTTTAGCTCAACTTGACAAGACAAAAATAACTAAAATCCAACATACAAGTATTAAGAAAAATGACTTTAGAAAGGTTATTGCAAAAAGTAAGAGTGTAGAAAACAAATAGCACCACCTGGGGCTATTGCGATGTTGTGACAGCAATAAATCCAAAGTACGACGCCGACCACGAGGAGCATGGCATCGGGCACGGAGTCCTACAGACTGCCAAACTAACAGTACCTTGGAAACAAAGTCTGTGACGATGCATGGCGTCGTGGAAGTGAGGTGTTGGTGCCCTTGTCAAGGCTGGATCCCTGGCAGCAAGGGGGTGGCCAGGCGTCGTGCTCGCGAGGAGGCGACGTGTCGTGTCCAGTACAAGGGAAAACAGTTGCGTCAGTGGTGAGGCATTGGTTCTGTTGACGATGCGAAGTCAGCGAGCTCATGGAGTCACCCTTGGTTGTTATCAGCACCGCAATAACAGGATGCAGGCACTGGCAATGACAGAGTCAGTGCGAGCGCTGGCGTGGGACATGGCCAGTAACTGCAGGCGTCGTCGGTTATCGAAGGGCATCGGAACTGTGGTGCAGGCTGGGCGGTGCGTCATTCACTTCACAAGCAGTGCTCCGGGCGTTGGTGCAGGTCGTGGCGACCCGGCGGCTTCACTGACGGCTTCGGGAACAGGTTTTCCTGCTTCTCTTAGGTTTATTCCATCTCCCAACAGCAGGAACAACCTCCAGATGCCCAACACAGTCACAGGCACCTCTTGGCAGGTCAAAACTCCCAGCAAGGAAGTTCAGGGGAGCTGGGGGGGAAGTCTTTGTGTCCCTGAGACTTCAAAACTGGAGGCAAGCTCTACTCAAGCCCTTGGAGACCTTCTTCAAGCAGGGGACACAGCACACAGCAAAGTCCTTCTCCTTTCCTTGGCAGAAACAGCTACTGCAGGCCAACCCCAGACACACAGCAAAGGAGCAGTGCTTCTCCTTAGTTTCTCCAGGTTTTTTCCTTGGCAAAGGTTTCTCTTTATTTCAGGAGTAGTCTAAAGTTCAGGGGCTTTAGGTCTAATGCTTATACCCCAAAATGTCTGTGTTCTCTTTGTGCAGAGAAGCCCTGTGCTCATTCAAACCAGTATCCTCTCTAGTGCAGCTTGTAAGCAGGGGGCAGAAACGGCATTGTGAAAAGCAGACCAGGCCCATTCAGGTAAATGGAAATCTCCTCCCCCTACTCTAAATGCAGACCAGGTCTCTTCAGCCCAGCCCGACTCATTCAGACTCTCTGGAACCACTGCACCTCTCCAGCCCCTGTCACTCCACAGTCAGACAGTCAATACACATCATGGCAGAGGCACACTGGATTGCTACACAAGAAAATACTTACTTTCTAAAAATGGTATTTCCAAACACAGAGTGTAAAAATCACCCTCACTAAAAGATTCATTTTAACATTCTGAGTTCAGGCATATCAAACATGTTCCCAGGGGTAGTTATGTTTATAAAATGCTATAAGCACACTCCCCATTCTATCCTATGGGAACAGATAGCCTTGCATAGTACATGTCCTACCTTTCACATACACTGCACCCTGCCCAGGGGGGTACATTGGGCGTACCATAGAGGAGTCCTGCTTGTGACAAAAGGGAAGTATAGGGCCTGGCAAATGGGTGCACTTGCAGGCCTGAGTTACATTTACAGGCTGCTTATGTGGGTGGCACATTCAGTGCTGCAAGCCCACTAGCAGCATTTGATTTGCAGGACCTTGACAAACAAAGTGCACTGTACTTGGGACTGATTAGTAAATCAAATATCCCAATCATTGAATCACCAATACATAAGCACAATTATTAGGCAGAGCATATGCACTTTAGCACTGATCAGCAGTGGTAAAGTGCCCAGAGTCATAAAACCAGCACCAACAGGTCAGACAAATTTAGGAGGAGTACAAAACATTCTGGGATGACCCTGCAAAAAGGGCCAAGAGCCCCTATTGTTGCCACATGTAATTCCCCCACAGTAGGATTGCTCAGACCTCGTTGGAGGCCCGCCCCCTTTCTCAACCACTATGCAAAGGGGCCTCCCAGCGCACTGGGGGATGAAGTCCCTTTGGCTGCTGAGAGTCATTGGGAGACAACAGCCACTATTAATTCCACAATCAAGTCTCCCACAGTGGGATTGCTGAGACTTCATAAGAGGCCCCACACTCTTTTTTAACCACAGGGCAAGGAGTCCTCCAGGTATACTACAGGTTAGAGGATGAGGTTCTCTTGGATACTGAGAGTATTGGGGGCCAAAGCAAATACAAGGAGATGATGGATGGAGCGCTGAAACTTTATAGACATTCACCCCAGACACAGATTTGGGTTGAATCCATCATCGTTATGGGCAAAAATACAATCCCAACCAAAGGCCCTGCAAAGTATTATGGGACGAGATTCCAGAGTGGGGTGAATATTATAGTATCCAATATCAAAATATTCCTCAAACCGCAGCAGCTCTACCGGCTCAGCTGAGAGCTAATACTATAATATTCTCTGTACTCTAGAATCTCGCCCCATATTGCTTTGTTGGGCTTTGGTTGGCATTGTATTTTTGCCTACAACTTTGCTTCGGGTGGTCCTAGGAGGATGGGACCACCACCAAATCGTTCAGCATGATATGTGCTTTGTGTTCAATGCATCTGCTTGGTCTTACCCCTAGGTTAGGGGGGACCCCAAAATCATCACCTCTCTCATTGCCTGATATTTTTCAAAGCTCACTTTTGTGAATTGGTTATATGCTTTTTAGCATGTAAAGGTAAAGTTGCTTTATCAAAGGGTTGGGGGAGCAGTAGCTAACTCTGCTACGTGGAGGAGTCAGAGTTTCAGTGTAATGCGTAGTTAGCAAATCTCCCCAACCTCCGCTAGCGGAGCAGAGATCATTGCCCACTGTTAGTCTTAACTCTGTACTTCATTGGAACAGTCCAGCCTGAACTGCCAAGCCTGGTCTTCCCTGGACCGGAAACAAGCATCCCGGGACCGGTTTTGGAGTAACATCCCTCATCAGTTAGGCTAGCTTCAATCCAGTGGCAAAGTGAACAAGGGACTTACATCTGGGCATACCCTGCCAACTTAGGGCGAGCAAAGAGATAGCAAGGGGATGATGGATGGAGCGCTGAAACTTTACAGACACTAACTCCCAGTCACAGATCTGAGTTGAATCCATCATCATTATTTAGCTCACTTCGCAGCCCCAGTTCAGACTCAGCCACATGCAAATCAGTCTTGACCCTCTGCCTCATGGGAACAGTCGAGCCCGAACTGCCAAGCCAGGTCTTCCCTGGACCAGAAACAAGCATCCTGGGACCGGTTTTGGGGTAACAGCCTTCATCAGCCAGGCTAGCTTGAATCCAGTGGCAAAGTGAGCAAGGGACCCACGTCTGAGCATACCCTGCCAAATTAGGGCGAGCAAAGCAAACACTAGGAGATGATGGATGGAGGGCTGAAACTTTAGAGACACTGACCCCCATTCACAGATCATCGTTATTCAGCTCACTTTGCCACCCCAGTTCAAACACAACCATATGCAAATCGGTCTTGACCCTCGGCCTCATGGGAACAGTCCAGCCTGAACTGCCAAGGCAGTTCTTCCCTGGACCAGAAACAAGCATCCTAGAACCGGTTTTGGGGTATCACCCTTCATCAGCCAGGTTAGCTTGAATCCAGTGGCACAGTGAGCAAGGGACCCACGTCTGGGCATAGCCTACCAACTTAGGGCGAGCAAAGCAAACACAAGGAGATGATGGATGGAGCGCTGAAAACTTTACAGACACTGACCCCCAGTCACAGATCTTGGTTGAATCCATCATCATTATTTAGTTCACTTTGCAACCCCAGTTCATGCCAGAAACCGGTCCCCGGAAGCTTGTTTCCTTTCCAGTAAAGAATTGGCTTGGTAGTTTGGTCTGCCCTGTTCCCATGATGCACTGGGCCAGGGACAGACTAATTTGCATGTAGCAAGGTTCTGAACTGGGATGGTGCAGTGAGCTAAAAAACGGTGATGGATCAAGCCCTGATCTTTTGACTGGGTATGAGTGTTCTGTTTAATTCAGATGCTCTGTCCATCACCACCCCCTTTTCTGAATCGTTTTGGCCACTATAGGAGTGGAAGGGTATGCTCAGACATGAGTCCTTGCTCACTGCACCATCAGGATTCAAGCAAGCCGGGCCGAAGACCGCTGCAATGCCAGAAAACGGTCCCCGGAAGCCTGTTTCCTTTCCAGTAAAGAATTGACTTGGTAGTTTGGTCTGCCCTATTCCCATGATGCACTGGGCCAGGGACAGACTAATTTGCATGTAGCCAGGTTCTGAACTGGGATGGTGCAGTGAGCTAAAAAACGGTGATGGATCAAGCCCTGATCTTTTGACTGGGTATGAGTGTTCTGTTTAATTCAGATGCTCTGTCCATCACCACCCCCTTTTCTGAATCGTTTTGGCCACTATAGGAGTGGAAGGGTATGCTCAGACATGAGTCCCTTGCTCACTGCACCATCAGGATTCAAGCAAGCCGGGCCGAAGACGGCTGCAATGCCAGAAACCGGTCCCCGGAAGCTTGTTTCCTTTCCAGTAAAGAATTGGCTTGGTAGTTTGGTCTGCCCTGTTCCCATGATGCACTGGGCCAGGGACAGACTAATTTGCATGTAGCCAGGTTCTGAACTGGGATGGTGCAGTGAGCTAAAAAATGGTGATGGATCAAGCCCTGATCTTTTGACTGGGTATGAGTGTTCTGTTTAATTCAGATGCTCTGTCCATCACCACCCCCTTTTCTGAATCGTTTTGGCCACTATAGGAGTGGAAGGGTATGCTCAGACATGAGTCCCTTGCTCACTGCACCATCAGGATTCAAGCAAGCCGGGCCGAAGACGGCTGCAATGCCAGAAACCGGTCCCCGGAAGCTTGTTTCCTTTCCAGTAAAGAATTGCTTGGTAGTTTGGTCTGCCCTGTTCCCATGATGCACTGGGCCAGGGACAGACTAATTTGCATGTAGCCAGGTTCTGAACTGGGATGGTGCAGTGAGCTAAAAAACGGTGATGGATCAAGCCCTGATCTTTTGACTGGGTATGAGTGTTCTGTTTAATTCAGATGCTCTGTCCATCACCACCCCCTTTTCTGAACCAGTTCAGACCCAGACATATGCACATCAGTCTTGACCCTGAGCCTCATGGGAACAGTCCAGCCCAAACTGCCAAGCCAGGTCTTTCCTGGACCGGAAACAAGCATCATGGGACCGGTTTCGGGATAACACACCTCATTAGCCAGGCTAGCCGGAATCCAGTGGCAAAGTGAGCTAGGGACCAATGTCTGGGCATACCCTGCCAAATTAAGGTGAGCAAAGCAAACACAAGGAGATGATGGATGGAGTGCTGAAACTTTACAGACACCCACCCCCAGTCACAGATCTGGGTTGAATCCATAATCGTTATTGAGTTCACTGCACCACCTTTCTCAACCACTCTGCAAAGGGTCCTCCTACCGTACTACTGGTTGGGGGATAAAGTCCCCTTAGATGCTGATGGTCTTTGAGGGCCAACAACCCCTATTGTAGCCACATGTAAGTTCGCCACCGTGGGATTGCTCAGACCTCATCGGTGGCCCAGCCCTCTTTCTCGACCACTCTGTAGAGGCGCCTCCTGACGCACTACTAGTTGGGGGAAGAAGTCCCCTTGGCTGCTGAAGGTCCTTGGGTTCCAAATACCACTATAGTAGCCACAAGTAAGTCTGCCACAGTGGGATTTATCAGACCTCATTGTAGCCCCGTTCCCATTCTCAACCACTCTGCAAAAGGGCCTCCTGGCACACTACAGGTTGGGGGATGTCCCCTTGGCTGCTGAGGGTCATTAGAGGCCAAAACCCCTATTGGTGCTCCATGTAATCCCCCCACAGCAGGACTGTTCAGACCTTTGTCAGAGGCCCTGCCCCTTTCTCAACCACTGTGCAAAGGGGCATCCTAGCATCACTATTGGTTGGGAGATTAAGTCCATTGGCTGCTAAAGGTCATTTGGAGGCCAATAACCCCAATTGTTGCCACAATCAAGACTCCCACAGTGGCATAGCTGAGACCTCATCGGAGGCCCCATCCTCTTTCTTAACTACTCTGCAAAGGGGCAAACTGGCGCATTACTGGTTGGGGAATGAAGTCCCATTGGCTGCTGAGGGTCATTGGGGGTGCAGGAACGCTATTGCTGCCACAAGTAAGTCCCCACAGCGGAATTGCTCAGATCCCATCCGAGAAACCGCCCCCTTTCTCAACCACTCTGCAGAGGGGCCTACAGGTACAGTACTACTTGGGGGATGAGCTTTAGCTTTTTTAGGGCCCAGGAACCCCTATATTTGCACATATTAGTCTCCCACAGCTGGATTGCTCAGACCACATTGAAGGCCCGGCCCCCTTTCTCAATCACTCTGCAAAGGGGCCTCACTATTGGTTGGGGTATAAAGTGCCCTTTGCTGCTGAGGGTTGTTGGGGGCCACGAATCCATGTTGTTGCCACATGTAATTCCTCAACAGCAGGATAGCTGAGACCTCATTGGAGGCCCTCCCTCTTTCTCAACCAATCTGCAAAGGAGCCTCCTGGTGCACTACTGGTTGGGGGATGAAGTTTCCTTGGCCGATGAGGGTCGTTGGGGGTCAAGAACACATATTCTTGCCACTTGTAATTCCCCCACTGCAGGGTTGATCAGACCTTGTTGGAGGCACCACCCCATTTCTCAACCACTGTGCAAAGGGGTCTTCTAGCACACTACTGGTTGGGGGATAAAGTCCCTTGGCTGCTGACAGTCATCGGGGGCCAAGAACCCCTATTCTTGCTATATATTATTCCCCATAGCAGGATTGCTCAGACCTCGTTTGATGTCCTGCCCCTTTCTCAACCACTGTGCAAAGAGTCCTCCCAGCACACTACTGGTTGTGGGATGAAGTCCCCTTGGCTGCTGAGGGGGATTGGGGCCAAAAACCACTATTGTTGCCACAATCAAGGCTCCCACAGTGGGATTGCAGATACTTCATCAGAGACCCCACCCTCTTTCTTAACCACTCTGCAAGGGGTTCTCCTGGCACACTATTGGTTGGGGGATGAAGACCCCTTGGATGTTGAGGGTCTTTGTGTCCAAGAACCCCTATTGTTTCCATAAGTAAGTCACCCACAGCAGGATTGTAGAGACCTCATCGGAGGCCCCACCCTCTTTCTCAATCACTCTGCAGATGGGCCCCCTGGCATACTACTACTTGGAGGAAGGAGACACCTTGGTTGCTGAGTGTTGTTGGGGACCAAAAACCCCTATTGTTACCACAATCAAGTCTCCCACAGCGGGATTGCTGAGACCTCATCGAAAGCCCCACCATCTTTCTCAACCACTCTGCAAAGGCGCCTCCTGGCGCACTACTGGTTCGGGATGAAGTCCCCTTGGATGCTGAGGGTTTTTGAGGACCAAAAACACCAATTGTTGCCATAAGTAATTACCCAACAGCGGGATTTCTCAGACCTCATCGGAGGAGCAGCCCTCTTTATCAGCCAATCTGCAAAGGGGCCTCCTGTCGCACTACAGATAGGGGGATAAAGACCCCTTGACTGCTGACGGTCGTCGGGGCCACAAACACCTATTTTTGCGCTTGTAATTTCCCCTCAGCAGGATTGCTCAGACCTCGTTGGATGCCCGCTCCTTTCTCAACCACTGTGAAAAGGGGACTCCCAGCTGCTGCTGGTTAGGGGATGAAGTCTCCTTGGCTGCTGAGGGGCACTGGGGGCCAAAAACCACTATTGTTGCCACAATCAAGGCTCCTAAAGTGGGATTGCAGAGACTTCATCAGAGGCCCCACCCTCTTTCTCAACCACTCTGCAAGGGGTTCTCCTGGCACACTATCGGTTGGGGGAGGAAGACCCCTTGGATGTTGAGGGTCTTTGTGGCCAAGAACCCCTATTGTTTCCACAAGTAAGTCTCCCACAGCAGGATGGTCGAGACCTACCCTCTTTCTCAATCACTCTGCAGATGGGTCCCCTGGCATACTACTACTTGGAGGATGAAGACACCTTGGTTGCTGAGTGTTGTTGGGGACCAAAAACCCCTATTGTTACCACAATCAAGTCTCCCACAGCGGGATTGCTGAGACATCATCGAAAGCCCCACCATCTTTCTCAACCACTCTGCAAAGGGGCCTCCTGGCGCACTACTGGTTCGGGATGAAGTCCCCTTGGATGCTGAGGGTTTTTGAGGACCAAAAACACCAATTGTTACCATAAGTAATTACCCAACAGCGGGATGCCCAGCCCTCTTCATCAGCCACTCTGCAAAGGGGCCTCCTGTCGCACTACAGATAGGGGGATAGAGTCCCCTTGGCTGCTGACTGTCATCGGGGGCCACAAAAACCTATTTTTGTGCTTGTAATTTCCCCTCAGCAGGATTGCTCAGACCTCGTTGGATGCCCCGCTCCTTTCTCAACCACTGTGCAAAGGGGACTCCCAGCCGCTACTGGCTGGGGGATGAAGTCCCCTTGGCTGCTGAGGGTCATTGGGGGGCCAAAAAACACTATTGTTGCCACAATCAAGTCTTCCACACCGTATTGCAGGCACTTGATCAGAGGCCCCACCCTCTTTCTCAACCACTCTGCAAGGGGTCCTCCTGGCACACTACTGGGTAGGAGAAGAAGTCCCCTTGGATGATGAGGATCTTTGAGGCCAAGAATCCCTATTGTTGCCACAAGTAAGTCCCCCACAGCGGGATCGCTCAGACTTCTTCGAAGGCCTCATGCTCTTTCTCAACCACTCTGCAAAGGGTCCTACTGGGGCACTACTGGTTGGGGAATGAAGTCTCCTTGGAGGCTTAGGATCTGTGGGGCCAGGAACCCTATTGTTGCTACAAGTAAGTCTCCACAGCAGGACTACTGAAACCTCATCGGAGGCCCCAACTTCTTTCTCAACCACTCTGCAAAGAGGCTTCCTGACTCACTACTGGTTGAGACAGCAACTCTCCTTGCCCGCTGGAGGTCATTGGATATAAGAACCCCTATTGTTTGAACAAGTAAGTCCCCACAGTGGGATTTCTCAGACCTCTTCAGTGGAACCACTCCCTTTCTCAGCCACCCTGCAAAGGGGTGTCCTGTTGCACTACGGATTAGAGGATAAGATCCCCATGGCTGCTGAGGGTCGTTGGGGGCCAAAACACCTATTTTTGCCACATGTAATTCCTCCACAGCAGGATTGCTGAGACCTCATGGGAGGCACACCCCCCTTTCTCAACCACTGTGCAAAGGGGCCTCCAAGAGCACTATTGGTTGGGAGATGAAGTCCCCTTGGCTGCAGGAGGCCGGTGATAGTTCCAACCCGGTCCTAATCGAGGTGTATAGTAGCGCAATGGCAGGTAAAGCCTAGAGCGTGTGACACAATCCCACAAGAAAAAGCAGTCTACAGATGACAAGCGGGTAATGTCGTCATCGTGAAAGGAAACGAATGCTGAAATGCAGCAAGGAGAAGTACGCCTGTTGTAATGACCGGATACGGAAAATTCAACAATATGCCACTGTCAATTTTCTTTTTTTTACATTTTCAGTGCTACATAAAAATGATACATCTACCTGCCATCGTTATCAGAGGCAGGCAGAGGCACAGAATGGTTAAAGTAAGAAAATGCCAACTTTCTAAAAGTAAAAAACACAGTTGATGGACAGAATGTAGAACAATGTCATACATTCACCCCAGTACAAGGATCTGGGCCTAAATCCATCGTTTTTTTGCACTCCACACCACCCTGGGTTAGAGACTGGCTATATGCAAATCAGCTCTGACCCTGTGCCTCATGGGAACAGTCCAGTCCGAACTACCAAGCCATGTCTTTCCCAGACCGGAATCAAGCATCCAAGGACCGGTTTCTGGCTATCAGCCTTCATCAGCCTGGATAGCTTGACTCCAGTGGTGTGGAGAGCCTGGGACTCACGTCTGAGCATCCTCAGCACACTCAGCGTGAAAATTGCAAAAAACACAGTTGATGGTCCGAACTACCAAGCCATGTCTCCACACCACTGGAGTCAAGCTATCCAGGCTGATGAAGGCTGATAGCCAGAAACCGGTCCTTGGATGCTTGATTCCGGTCTGGGAAAGACATGGCTTGGTAGTTCGGACTGGACTGTTCCCATGAGGCACAGGGTCAGAGCTGATTTGCATATAGCCAGTGTCTAACCCAGGGTGGTGTGGAGTGCAAAAAAACGATGGATTTAGGCCCAGATCCTTGTACTGGGGTGAATGTATGACATTGTTCTACATTCTGTCCATCAACTGTGTTTTTTGCAATTTTCACCCCGAGTGGGCTGGGTATGCTCAGACGTGAGTCCCAGGCTCTCCACACCACTGGAGTCAAGCTATCCAGGCTGATGAAGGCTGATAGCCAGAAACCGGTCCTTGGATGCTTGATTCCGGTCTGGGAAAGACATGGCTTGGTAGTTCGGACTGGACTGTTCCCATGAGGCACAGGGTCAGAGCTGATTTGCATATAGCCAGTGTCTAACCCAGGGTGGTGTGGAGTGCAAGAAAACGATGGATTTAGGCCCAGATCCTTGTACTGGGGTGAATGTATGACATTGTTCTACATTCTGTCCATCAACTGTGTTTTTTGCAACTTTCTAAAAGTGGCATTTTCAGACCTGCAATTTAAGAACCAACTTCACTAAAAGGTGTATTTTTAAATTGTGAGTCCAGAAACACCAAACTCTACTTTCTAGCAGCTTCCAATTGGCAGATACACCTGTAAATACCTGGACAATTGTAAAATGAGAACCTAAGCAAGGAAAAAGGCAACTGAGACTGAGCGAATGGAGATAGAATCAGCACTCCTGAATTCTGACGCTATCATGACTCTGCTCTGAAAGAAGAAATATAAAGTGAATATCTTCAAAGCAAAATGCTGAGCCCCTGCCCCCTTTCTCAACCAGTGTGCAAAGGGGCCTCAGCTGCACTAATGGTTGGCGGTTGAACTTCCCTTGGCTGATGAGGGTCATTGGGGGGGGCAAGAACCTCTATTGTTGCCACAAGAAAGTCCCCGTCAGCAGGATTGCTTGGACCTCATCGGAGGCCCCAACCTCTTTCTCAACCACTCTGCAGAGGGTCCTCCTGGCGCAGTACTAGTTGGCGTATGAAGATCCCTTAGCTACTGAAAGTTGTTGGGGCCCAAGAACACCTATTGTTGCCACACGTAAGTTCCCCACAGTGTGATTGCTCACCTCGGAGGCACTGCCCTATTTCTCAACCACCCTGCAAAGGGGCCCATGGCACCCTACCGGTTGAGGGATGAAGTCACCTTAAATGGTGAGGGTCAGTGGGGGCCAAAAACCCCTATTGTTGCCAAAAGTAAGTCCCCACAGCGGTATTGCTCAGACCTCATTGTAGGCCCTGCCCCCTTTCTCAACCACTGTGTAAAGGGGCTTCTGGTGCACTAATGGTTGGGATATGAAGTCCCCTTGGCTGCAGATGGTCGTTGGGAGCCAAGAACCCCTATTGTTACCACAATCAAGGCCCCAACAGCGGGATTGCTCAGACCAGATCGGAGTCCCTGTCCCATTTCTCAACCTCTCTGCAAAGTGGCCCTCTGGCACACAACTGGTTGGGGGTTAACGTTCCCTTAGCTGGTGAGGGTCATTGGGGGCTAAGAGCCCGTATTGTTGCCACATGTAAGTCCCCCACAGCAGGATTGCTCAGACCTCATCAGAGGCCCTGACCCTTTCTCAACCACTGTTGAGGCCTCCCAGTGCATTACTGGTTGGGGAATGAAGTCTGTTTGGCTGGTGAGGGTCATTGGGGGACCAAGAGACCCTATTTTTGACGCAATCAAGTCTCCCACAGAGGGATAGCTTAGACCTCATTGGAAGTCCCGCCTTCTTTCTCAACCACTCTGCAAAGGGGCCTCCTGGCGCACTACTGCTTGGGGGATGTAGCCGCCTCGGAGGCTGACGGTCCTTGGAGACCAAGAACCCCTGTTGATGCCACATGTAAGTCCCAGGCAGCGGGATTGCTCAGACCTCGTTAGAGGCTGCGCCCCCTTTCTCAACCACTTGTTTAAAGGGGCACTAGTGGTAGGGGGATGAATTCCCTTGGCTACTAAGGGTCATTTGGGGTGCAAGAACACCAATTGTAATTCGGACACAGTAGGATTGCTCAGACCTCGTTGGAGCTCTCTCCTCCCTTTCTCAACCACTGTGCAAAGGGGCCTCTTAGTGTACTAATGGTGGGGGTATATAGTGTCCTTGGCTGCTGTGGGTCATTGGTGGGCCAAGAGCCCCTATTGTTTCCACTATCAAGTCTGCCACCGTGGGATTTCTTTGATTTCATCGGAGGCCCCACTCTCTTTCTCAACGACCTCGGCAAAGGTGCCTCCAGGCACACTACTGCTTTGGGTATGAAGTCCCCTCAGATGCTGAGAGCCTTTGGGAACCAAGGACCCCTATTGTTGCCACATGTAAGTCCCCCACAGTGGGATTGCTTAGACCATATCGGAGGCTCTGACTCATTTCTAAAACACTGTGGAAAGGGGCCTTCTGGTGAACTAATGGCTGGGGGATGAACTCTCCTTGGCTGCTGAAGGTCCTTCGGGGCCAAGAACCCCTATTGTTGCTTCCATCATGTCCCCCACAGTGGGATTGCTGAGACCTCATCGTAGACCCCACCCTATTTTTTTTTTTTTGCAGAGTTTTATATAGCGCGAACTAGACCCGAACCGAATCAGGTATCAGAGCACTTTACATAGCACCAGTTACGTTACATGAGGAGAGACACATTCATTTTAGGCACGGGGAGATTAAGTGATTTGCCCAGAATCACAGGAGGTTTTGTGTTGTTACCGAGACTCGAACCCAGATCCCCAGGTCCGAGGTCGAGCGCCCTAGCCGTTAGGCTGGGGGCCTCCTGGCACAACTTCTGGTTGAAGTAGTCTAGGTGTGAGCATGCTATTAAAGTCTGCTCCTCTGGCAGATAGCTGAGCTTTTTTGGAACTCCACATTCCAAGCATATTGCAAAGTAGCAAAACTCTGTAAAGTTTGCCAGCAGAGCGGAGTTTACTGCCCACCCCTATCTGAAACTCACACATCCACTCTCAGACCCATGCAGACACTAACATACCCACTTACAACCCCACTCATACTCTGACACACACCTGCAAGACTACTAAGACACTCACACACTCACTGATTTACTTATGTACTCACTCACACACTATGGGCCTAATTACGATGCGGTTTGGACTGCAACCGATTGCTTGTCAGTTGTAGTCTGAACCGCATCTTTTGTGGTCTGACTGACCCATTACGATGCGTAGGGTCAGAGGCAGCAGTCAGAGGGACTGAGTGATTCTTTCTGATGGGCTTATGTAGCCCATGAGTCGGTCGGAAACTCACCATAATCCATTAAGGATGGCGTTTCCACCATTGGAATTTTTATGTCAGCTTCCGACAGCCTTTCCATGCTGGCAAGTCAAAAAGTGACATTGGGGGCCCATAGCAGGGTCCCCTTCCCCCCTCCCCTCCACATCTCAGCTTTGGGGGCATCTATGGTGCCCCAATGAACATCCCTGCAACAGTTTCTGTCCACCGCACAAGCTCCCATTGAGAAATGCCTATTTCCAACTGCACTATGTACGGTTGATTGTAATTCGGTGTGTAGAACTGCTGACCTATGGTCAGGCGGTTCCTCTACCAAAATGGTGTTAATCGTACGTAACTCTGCCCGACATCGTAAGCAGAACCTTAGTATGAAAGGTTAGTGGTTACTGTTAGGAAATAAAATTAAAAAAAACCTTACAAATTCACTTATAAAACCAAAGGTTACAGGGACGTTATTGCTAGGAAATTGAATTTTAAATAAACATAGAAATTCACTGAAAAAAATAAAGGCTACAGGGACATTAAAGTTAGGAAATAGAATTAAAAAAATCTTAGACTTTCACAGAAAAAAACAAAGGTTATTGGTATATTATAGTTAGGCTCATATTTCACTCATACAAAAGAAGTGCAAATCACCAGTTATAGTTATCTGAGCTAACCATAACTTACGCCCCGGCAATGCACTCCTTATGACCTCAGCATATTACATTACTGATGCCATGGTCAGTGACATCACTGATGACATCTCTAATGACATCACTGATAACATCATCTATAGAATCACTCACACACCCACTCACACTCCAATACACCCTCTCATGCTTCCAGCCACACACCATTATAACCACTTCCATACCCATTCACAGACCCATGCAAGTACTTACACAACCTATCACGTATCCATAGAATCACTTACACATCCATTCACTCACTCATAGAGCCTGATACTACAACCAGTCACTTACCCATACAGCCACTCATACAATCACACACTCACACATACATCTATTGACATACCCAGGTATTAACCTATACAGCCACTCACACACCCACTCATTCACCCATACCATCTCTCAACAGAGACACTCACTCACCCATACAACTACTCACACATTCAATCACACACCCACACAACCACATAGATACCCATTCACACATCCATACAACCACTTACAAAGCCACTCACTCACCCTTACAGCCAATCCCACAGACAAGTACTCTTCTATGCAGCCACTCAAACATAAATTACTTAACCAAACACACACTCAAACAGCCACTCACCAATACAGCCACTTACAAACCCATTCACTCACTCATGCAGCCATTCAGACACCAATCACTCACCTATAGTCATTGACATAGCCAGTCACCCACCCATACAGCCAGTCACACAGCCACTCACTCACCCACCCATACAGCCACTGACACACCCACTCACACAGCCAATACGTCACCCACACAGCTATTCAGACACTCACTTATACTACCATACAGCCTACTCACATACCGACTCACACACCTGTACAGTCCTCAGACACCCACTCACAAACAGATACACACAGTCACAGAGCGACTCACATAAACTTTGTTAAAAAAGGAATCACTGATTAGTAGTACACAAAGTATACTAATTTAACTTTTAGAAAACACTCACTATCAATGGATGATGCCATCAGTGATGTCAGTTGAGATGTCATACGTGATGTCACTGACCATGTCATTAATGATGTAATATGTGAGGTCATGAGCAGTACATTGCAGGGCATAAGTTATAGTTAGCTCAGGTAACTATAACTGCTGAATTTTACTGGCAACCTTTGTTTTTTTCAGTGAATTTCTAAGGATTTTTAAATTCTATTTCCTATCTATAACATCCTTGTAACCTTTATTTTTTTCAGTGAATGTATATATATGTTTGTATGTGTGTGTGTATACATAGTCCTGAAATATGAGGTCCACAGGAAGGCTCGCACTCCCCAGTTTTAGTTCCAACTAAAGTTTATTAGCAATGCATTTCACCCGTACTCGGGCTTCATCGCGGCCCATAAGGAAAACACAGTGCCCTATCGACCTTGAAAAACAGAGAGGGTGGAATGAGAACATTGACATAGAAGATAAGGTCATTGCTCAATGTCTGCAAGAAGACCAAAATGCATGGGGTGCTTGTACTCACTTTAAATAACTTTAAAAAGCAAAACAAAACTTGACCATGAGTGCTTTCCTTTGTTTGGTGCTGAGGCACCTGTAATCTTTATTTTTTTCAGTGAATATATATATATATATATATATATATATATATATATATATATATATATATGTATGTATGTGTGTGAGTGTATATATATAGTCCTGAAATATGAGGTCCACAGGAAGGCTCGTACTCCACAGTTTTAGTTCCAATGAAAGTTTATTAGCAATGCCTTTCACCCGCACTCGGGCTTCATTGCGGCCACATAAGGAAAACACAGTGCCCTATCGCCCTTAGAAAACAGAGAGGGTGGAATGAGAGCATTGACACGGTCATTGCTCAAGGTCTGCAAGAAGACCGAAACGTGTTGGGTGCTTGTAGTCACTTTAAATAACTTTAAAAAGGAAAAAAAAACTTGACCAGGAGTGCGTTCCTTTGTTTGGTGCTGAGGCGCCAGGATTTGTTAAAAAATAATTGTAACCAAGACCGTACTGTAGCGGTCGAAACGCGTCATGCAAGGCACTTGCCTGGATTATGTGACTGTTGGATAACATTTTGTTCCTGAAATAAAACACTTTTGAATTCAACTACAACGCCTCGTGATCCATACCTGTTTGGCCACGGCAAGCAATTGGGAGGAGCCAGGACTGTGTGTCATAATATATATACATCTGAGCGCTGTTGCGGCAGTAAATACTTTGGGATTTAGTATATATATCTATATATATATATATATATATATATATATATATATATATATATATATATATATATATATATATATAGGTATATGCACACCCAGTCCTACTCCAATTCAAGAAGGCACGCACACAGGCTATAAAGATACTGCATTATTTATTTTATTGGGTCTCCCTCGACCCTGCGACCAGAGAGACGCGTTTCGGCTTCCAAGAAGTGTTTGTCAATATATATATATATATATATATATATATATATATATATATATATATATATATATTACCTACTGGCGGTCGCCAGTAGGTATATATAGTTAGGATTTTTTCCCTATGGGATTTTTGAAAATTCTATGTCTAATAACTTTGGCGTTTGTGGACGGAATTGGCTGAAATTTTCAGGAAAATGGAACATTTTGTTTCTGAGCCCCTGAAAATTTGGGGGGGGTTCGTCAAGGGGGGGCTGAGAAAAAAGGGGGGTCCCAAAACGTGTTTTTCCAATGTTAATTTCCATAGGGCGGTTGGCCTCACTTTTAGCCCGAATGGCTGAATGGATTTGCACGAAACTTGGCAAAATTGTAGGGACTGTTAGCCCGATGTGCCTTTGCTAGGTCTCAATATATGTGCTCCAGTGGATTTTGAGAAATTAACGTTTAAAAAAAGATATATATCTGTAAGCGCGCTCTGGGCAGCCCTCCGGTTCGCGTACTTTACGCGTAACGGAACTTCGCGACGCGAAGCTGATTGGCTCTCCGTTGTCTGTCAACATTCTAAACAGTCCGGAGTGGCCGCCATCTTGTCTCTCGGTAGGATCGAGAGACAAGAGGAGGCCAAAAGAAAGGGGGAAATGACCATAAGGGGGCATAGTAGATGCTCCCTGACCCCCTAGGTTTCATGTGGAGGCTTTAAAAGGGCCCCGCAGGGCAAAAAAAAAAAATATTTTTTATTTTTTTTGCATGGGGAGCGCCCGGTTCGCGAACCGGGAAGCGTACTGGGGAGCGTACTATAAGGAAAAAAGAATGATAGACTTTTCGAATACTGTATGTTAATTGATTGTTGGTTTTGTTGATTATTTTTTAATTTCTTTATTTTTTAAGCAATTATTTATTATTGTGATTGTGTTTCAAAATTTAATAACATTTCTAACATTTCACTGTCTGAAATGTCGTCATTTTCCATGAACATAGTTTGTAATCCCTGAGGGTGTAAAATGTCCTCATTTTGAAGGAGGTCATCTACTGCTTGCACACATTGCAGTAGTTCTTGGTCCCAAGTTTCATCCATAAATTCTATATCATTTGGATCAATTAATTCTTGGCTGCTCTCTTGCAGGAGAATTTGAAATGAAACTTTCTGTTCGCCTTCCATGTTGCCTGAAATTTGGGGGAAAAAAAATATATAGTAGTAGAGATAGGGCACTGTTGGGATTAATTTTAGATAGGCAGTTTTTATCAGTGAATTTATCTTTGGGCAGTGTATAGTATCAGAGTGGAAGTAGGAATATAAAAAAGTGTGTGTGATTTAACGTAAGTAATTTCATAATTATACAAGAGAAACCTAACTCCATCCATAACTATAACAGAGAAGTCTATCTAAATCTATAACTACTACAGAGGGATAGTATATAACTATCAGAAAAAGTTTACCATATTAACTTTTGGTGCACAATATACTTCAGTTTTAAAAATAACAACTTACCTTTACAAAGAAGTTGAAGTGATTAGTGAAAATCCAATTGAAATGTACAACAAGAAGTAGTAGTCAAAATGGCTGTGTTTCCTTCTCTTCCTTTATATATATTCAGGTATATAACCAATCAAATGTCAGGTAATAAAAGTAGAAAATGAAAGTAACATTTTCATTGGTTGTCAATTCCAACACTTCAGATGTGTTTTGTGAAGTAATTTACCTCAGGGTATTTAGAGAGGTCTACAGGCTAAATAGCTAAATGGAATTCCAACCAAATTTGTGAAAATGGTAGGGATTGGTATGTAGTATGTGCTAATCTATATTTGGTGAGAGTGTCTCCAGTCGTTTTTCTGTAAATTACTTTCCCACCTTTTTTGATGGAGCGCTTCCCGGGGAGCGACCCGGTACGCGAACTGGCGAGCGCCCCGGTACGCGAACCTTAAGCGTTACGGGAGTCAACCATTTTGTGTTTCGGTCGACTTAAGATACAAGATGGAGGGCAAATAATGTTCAGAATGGGTAGAAGGGGGCACGGTAGACTTATCTTGACCCCCTAGGTTTTCTGAGGGTGGCTGAGGAGGCTTATATGTGCGAAAAAAACATTTTTAAAAAAAAATTCGCGAGGTTAGCTTCCGGTTCGCGTACCGGGTAGCGCCCCGGGGAGCGTACTTTGTTGAAAATTAGTGAAAAAAGTTAGAGTAAAATAATAATTGTGAGTGATCAGATGTAGGGTAGCTCTGAGAAGAGCTTTTGGGTTTATGGTACATTTAGGTACTTATAAGTAGGTACCAATGCACAGTCTTAAATTCAGAATGAAAATTCTGTTGCCCTCATCTGAGAAGTGAACTCCATCTCCTCTGTAGATATCTTGCATGTAGTAACGCAAGTTATTGTTGTACACGGAGCCCATTCCATGGTCTCTCATGTAAGCTGAAACAGATTTGTTTACATGCTTCCTCGACTTCTCAATTTGTGGACAAAATTGGTTTGACCACCTCCATTTCTGTCTTTGGCATATATTTGAATATACCAAGGCAGTCTGAGGAAAAAGTGCCATTAATTGCTCAAAGGTGTCCTTTAAAAGCATTTCCAGACCTACCCCAGTCAAAGTGCCCAAATCATTACCTCCACAGTGCACAATTAACAGGTCAGGTTTTGGCAAATGCATAAAGGTTTTCACCAATGGTATCAATTGGTGACATTTTAATCCTCTGTGGCCAAACCACTTAATTTCCACATCTTGTAAATTGAGGTTAGGTACATTTCTGTTCTCAGCATACCTCTGAGCCCAATAGATGTAACTATGTCCAACAATCCAGACAGAAAACATGGTGAGAGAAGGTTCTCCTGCAGTCAGATGAAGTGTGGCAATGAAATGGCAGTTGAAAAAATAAGAGTTTAAAATGAAAAAAACTGTGGAGTTTCTGTGTTAATGAAGCAGTAACAGTGATTGGTGGATTTTGATTGCTGAAAACAGAAAGTTAGGGTGCATGGATGAGTTCTTTGAAAGATGTATTTTGAGTGGTCAAGAAAAAATCATTAAATGAAAGAATGCACTGGATATGCAGGTGCACTGAGAGTTCAGAGTTCAATTGCAACATTGTTGTGTGAACTTGCAAACACCAGAGGTCTTCCAAGAGGTGGTTGCTATGCAAAAAAAGCAGAGAGGGCAGAGGGGGGAAGGGTTTTGATTTGAAAAAAGTGAGGGAAGAGTTTTGATTGGGTGACATGAGAGATATGTGTGAAGAATTACAGCATTTCTGTGCTTTTGATAGCTGCAGACTCTGGAGTGCATACCTTTTGCTCTGCTGAAGACAAATTGGTGTGTTTCTGAGACTGTTTTGAAACTCAAAGTATTTGCTAAGGTGAGGAAAGATTTCTTTAATTTAGATAGAGAATAGTGTCCTTTAAGGAGAAAATTATGAAGAAAGTTGTGTTTTTCAAATGTTGCTTTGTCTCAAGTGTTTTACAAATAGATTTTGTTTCTTTGAGAAATTGTAATTGGAGAAAATGTGAAGTATTAGTACTGACAGGGTTTTCATGTGCATAGGAGCTGTGGAGTGTTTTCAAATTATGACTTGAAAATCGTTTTTGAGGAAAAGGAATGGTTTTAAAATTTATGACAAGGACATAATGGTGTATGCTTCTTTATAAGGCAATTGAGTGTCTCTGATGTTATTTTTCCCATTTTAATGTAAGACCTTTCCCTGTGGAGCAAATTGCTTGTAAATATGCTCCCACCTGTGCATGGCAAATTTAGATTTTGAATGTTTGCGTTACATAGCCATGTTAAAAGTGACCCAAACATGCTGCAAAGGCAATCAAAAAACGCTTTCATGTGTCTTAAGGACATTTTAAGTCATTTCCCCATGTGGAGTGTTTTCAAATTATGATTTGAAAATCGTTTTTGGGGAAAAGGAATGGTTTTAAAATTTATGACAAGGACATAATGGTGTATGCTTCTTTATAAGGCAATTGAGTGTCTCTGATGTTATTTTTCCCATTTTAATGTAAGACCTTTCCCTGTGGAGCAAATTCCTTGTAAATATGCTCCCACCTGTGCATGGCAAATTTAGATTTTGAATGTTTGCGTTACATAGCCATGTTAAAAGTGACCCAAACATGCTGCAAAGGCAATCAAAAAACGCTTTCATGTGTCTTAAGGACATTTTAAGTCATTTCCCCATGTGCAGTGTTTTCAAATTATGATTTGAAAATCGTTTTTGGGGAAAAGGAATGGTTTTTAAATTTATGACAAGGACATAATGGTGTATGCTTCTTTATAAGGCATTTCAGTGTCTCTGATGTCATTTTTCCCATATTACATTAAAAGACCTTTCCCCGTGGAGCACATTCCTTGTAAATATGGTCCCACCTGTGCATGGTAAATTTAGATTTTGACTGTTTGAGTTACATAGCCATGTTAAAAGTGACCCAAAAAAGTTGCAAAGGCTTTAAAAAAACACTTTCATGTGTCTTAAGGACATTTTAAGTCATTTCCCCGTGCGCAGTGTTTTCAAATTATGACTTGAAAATCGTTTTTGAGGTAAAGGAATGTTGTTAAAATTTATGTGCGCCATATGCCCCTAAATTTCTATTTCAGGGGTGCAGCAGGGTGTTCTTGAGACACCCCTGCACCTTTGGAAAAATTCCTAATTTGCGATGAGCTAATTGCTAATCGCAAATTGCACCTTCATTCCTATGGGCCTCCTGGCCCATGGAAATGAATGGGTAATTTGCAATTAGCAATTTGCTCATTGCAAATTAGGAATGGTAAAGAATCGCTATTTATTCCTTAAAATTCGCTATTTAAGAAATGCAAAATAGTTTGATGATACATATGGCGGTTCATCTCTAACAAGATAAGAAGCTTAGGGATACATTTATGATGACTGGCGCAATGAAGTGGACATCACTTACTTCATTGGTAGACCTTTACATGTATTATCTCCTCTGTATTCTTCATCAAGCGTAACTTTCATCTGCAATCCTGAGTAGGCCTCACCTTAAACAAACCTCTGGATAGGCCACACCTTATCGTCATCCTGAATTAATCATTTAAAATGCTAGGGACAGATTTATGATAGGTGTATGCCTCTTTTGCGCCACTGTGCGTCACTTTTGTGATGCAGCGGCGGTGCAAAAGATTTGCTGTGAGGCGACAAAATTACAAATTGATGCATTTAGGCAGATGTGTCATGGTGTAAAAAACACCGTGCCACATGAAACCGATGCAGCAGTGATGCAAAAGATGCACCATGTTGCAAGACAGGCCTCACTTGGGGCCATATGTATCAAGCTAATTAGCATTTGCAAAGGCCGAAATTCTGTGAATTTCGGCTTTTGCGAATGCTAATTAGACAAATGGTATGTATCAAACAAGTTTGATGCAAAATAAGGAATAGCAAAATTTGCTATTCCTTATTTTGCGATTGCACTGAAGGATTTGCAAATTTTGTGATTTCTTAAATGCAATGTATCAAACAAAAAATATGCAAAAAATGCCATTAAGGATTTGCAAATTACCACCAACTTCTAGTTGGTGGTAATTTGCGAATTCTTTTCAAAAAGCTTTTTTTCCAAAAAACAAAAGGTGCCATATGACGCCCATACATGCCCTTAGGGCATGTATGTGCGCCATATGCCCCCAAATTTCTTTTTCAGGGGTGCAGCAGGGTGTTCTTGAGACACCCCTGCACCCTTGGAAAAATTCCTAATTTGCGATGAGCTAATTGCTAATCGCAAATTGCACCTTCATTCCTATGGGCCTCCTGGCCCATGGAAATGAATGAGTAATTTGCAATTAGCAATTTGCTCATCGCAAATTAGGAATGGTAAAGAATCGCTATTTATTCCTTAAAATTGGCTATTTAGGAAATGCAAAATAGTTTGATGATACATATGGCAGTTCATCTCTAACAAGATAAGAAGCATAGGGATAGATTTATGATGACTGGCACAATGAAGTGGACATAACTTACTTCATTGGTAGGCCTTTACATGTATTATCTTCTCTGTATTCTTCATCAAGCGTAACTTTGATCTGCAATCCTGAGTAGGCCTCACCTTAAACAAACCTCTGGATAGGCCACACCTTATCGTCATCCTGAATTAATCATTTAAAATGCTAGGGACAGATTTATGATAGGTGTATGCCTCTTTTGCGCCACTGTGCGTCACTTTTCTGATGCAGCGGCGGTGCAAAAGATTTGCTATGAGGCGACAAAATTACAAATTGATGCATTTAAGCAGATGTGTCATGGTGTAAAAAAAACGTGCCACATGAAACCGATGCAGCAGCGATGCAAAAGATGCACCATGTTGCAAGACAGGCCTCACTTGGGGCCATATGTATCAAGCTAATTAGCATTTGCAAAGGCCGAAATTCTGCGAATTTCGGCCTTTGCGAATGCTAATTAGACAAATGGTATGTATCAAACAAGTTTGTTGCAAAATAAGGAATAGTAAAATTTGCTACTCCTTATTTTGCGATTGCACTGAAGGATTTGCAAATTTTGCGATTTCTTAAATGCAATGTATCGAACAAAAAATATGCAAAAAATGCCATTAAGGATTTGCAAATTACCACCAACTTCTAGTTGGTGGTAATTTGCGAATTCTTTTCAAAAAGCTTTTTTTCCAAAAAACAAAAGGTGCCATATGACGCCCATACATGCCCTTAGGGCATGTATGTGCGCCATATGCCCCCAAATTTCTTTTTCAGGGGTGCAGCAGGGTGTTCTTGAGACACCCCTGCACCCTTGGAAAAATTCCTAATTTGCGATGAGCTAATTGCTAATCGCAAATTGCACCTTCATTCCTATGGGCCTCCTGGCCCATGGAAATGAATGGGTAATTTGCAATTAGCAATTTGCTCATCGCAAATTAGGAATGGTAAAGAATCGCTATTTATTCCTTAAAATTCGCTATTTAGGAAATGCAAATAGTTTGATGATACATATGGCGGTTCATCTCTAACAAGATAAAAAGCTTAGGGATAGATTTATGATGACTGGCGCAATGAAGTGGACATCACTTACTTCATTGGTAGGCCTTTACATGTATTATCTCCTCTGTATTCTTCATCAAGCGTAACTTTAATCTGCAATCCTGAGTAGGTCTCACCTTAAACAAACCTCTGGATAGGCCACACCTTATCGTCATCCTGAATTAATCATTTAAAATGCTAGGGACAGATTTATGATAGGTGTATGCCTCTTTTGCGCCACTGTGCGTCACTTTTCTGATGCAGCGGCGGTGCAAAAGATTTGCTATGAGGCGACAAAATTACAAATTGATGCATTTAGGCAGATGTGTCATGGTGTAAAAAAACCGTGCCACATGAAACCGATGCAGCAGTGATGCAAAAGATGCACCATGTTGCAAGACAGGCCTCACTTGGGGCCATATGTATCAAGCTAATTAGCATTCGCAAAGGCCAAAATTCTGCGAATTTCGGCCTTTGCGAATGCTAATTAGACAAATGGTATGTATCAAACAAGTTTGATGCAAAATAAGGAATAGCAAAATTTGCTATTCCTTATTTTGCGATTGCACTTAAGGATTTGCAAATTTTGCGATTCCTTAAATGCAATGTATCAAACAAAAAATATGCAAAAAATGCCATTAAGGATTTGCACATTACCACCAACTTCTAGTTGGTGGTAATTTGCGAATATTTTTCAAAAAGCTTTTTTTCCAAAAAACAAAAGGTGCCATATGATGCCCATACATGCCCTTAGGACATGTATGTGCGCCATATGCCCCCAAATTTCTTTTTCAGGGGTGCAGCAGGGTGTTCTTGAGACACCCCTGAACCCTTGGAAAAATTCCTAATTTGCGATGAGCTAATTGCTAATCGCAAATTGCACCTTCATTCCTATGGGCCTCCTGGCCCATGGAAATGAATGGGTAATTTGCAATTAGCAATTTGCTCATCGCAAATTAGGAATGGTAAAGAATCGCTATTTATTCCTTAAAATTCGCTATTTAGGAAATGCAAAATAGTTTGATGATACATATGGCTGTTTATCTCTAACAAGATAAGAAGCTTAGGGATAGATTTATGATGACTGGCGCATCACCAGGGATGTGCCAGTCATCCTGCGCCGCTGTTCCGCCACCCATGGTGTGCTGCATTTACAATGCGGCGCAGCATGGGGCAAAAATGGCACAGATGCGTGACGCATCTGTGCCGTAAAGGTGGCGCATTGCTGGAGTTGTATCGCAAGTGCGATGCAGCTCCAGCAAGGCTCAGGGGTGCCCCATCTCCACAATGTTGCGTCAAGACCTATGCCTGCTTCAAGCAGGCGCAGGGTTTTGACGCAGCTTTGTCCTATCTGATTGTAAATACGGCACACCATGGGTGGCAGAGCAGCGGTGCACGTTAACTGGTGCATGCCTGGGGATGTGCCAGTTAACATAAATCTGCCCCTTTACATTTAAGTATGTGCAGGGGACACAGAGTCGGTGAGGCTTATCCAAGGTTAAGAAGAGATGAGTCCTGTTCACTGAAAAATTAGACATAGGCTTTACCTTCTCAGCATCGCTGGACATGGCTAAATAATAGCTGCAAAATGTTACTCTTGTTAAACAATTTTACTATTATAATCTCTGAGATTTGTCTCTTACTCTGCAACATCTCATTGTTGTTATCTTTCTTTAAAGATAAAGACAACATCAACATGAGTGACAATCAGCAATCAGTTGATTTCGACCTCATCATTGAACTCGTAATTGAAACATCAGTGGATGTTGATCCCTTGGATGATTTAAATCCTGAGGATGAAGAAGAACGTGATGAGGATGCAGATTTGTCAGAATTATATGACATAGGATGGGAAGCTGACGTGCTTGAGCCTATGGAACTATAAACATTTATTTTAAAAATTTATAATAAATAAAAAGTAAAAATGTAAACCGTTTAATTTAAAAATAAAGACACCTTCAAAAACAGGTTATGTGTAGTGTCTTCAATAAAATATTAAAATATGCTCATAAAATTAGATCAGATTCACATATAAAATAGCACAGGTAAAATGAATATAAATTCCATTTCTTTTCTGCTATTTCTGTATTCTAAATTTGCCAAGCACTAAAAAATCTTCTATGTAAAAATGTCAAGTAGTGTTTTAAGTTTTTGATTACTGTTATTGATTTACTGTTGGGTAATAGTGGTTAATAACATTTTTTAATATATTTTACCACAGATTCAACTGCAGATCATTTCAAGATTTCACCATGCCAACCAAAGAAAGACTGAGAAAGGCTGCAAAACGTCAAAGACAGCAGGTCAATGATAAAAAGCAGCAGTCCTCTAACAAAAAGATTTGTCAAGTCACCAAGAAAGCACCGGGTAAGAGTACAAAAACATTCATAAGAAATATCTGTAGTAAAAAAAATATTACTACAGAAAATGTTTCAGTCCAGAAAAGGAGAAGCAATTCAAACGGAAAGGAAAGGCCAATGAAAAATGTTACTGCTAGAGCAAGAGATAACTCTGTGCATGATAGTAGAAGGAAACAACAGTTTAGGGACATTCGTAAACGAATGTTCCGCAACAGGATAATTGGCAATTTGTTAAAAAATATTAAGAAAGGTCAACAGAAAGTGGTTTTTTATAAGAGAAAAAAAAAAGTTGAGAAAGTTATTGATCAGGCATTTGAAATTAAACGTAAGTTATTTATTTTGATAATCAATAGAATTAGGAAGCTAAACAAGGCAATTTATGATTTCAAAAGAAATAGTAGATGGAAGAGAATAGTTAATCGTAGTAATTTTTGTGAAGTTTTTTCTGGAGAATGGATGCATAGTTCAAGCTGTGAGGCATTTTTTAATGAGGAGAGTTATTTCCAGGATAATGATTTGGTGCATGCAGTTGACACCAGTGGTCGAGCTTATGAAGTGAAAGATGGTTGTCCAGTTGAAAAAGAAAAACTTGTGACAACAGAGGCAGAAGAGGTGTTAGGTAATGAGGTTTTAGGAAGACGTCCTAAGGGTCCTGTGTACACCTGGAAGTGTAGTAGTATTTGCAGTGTGCGACAGGATTCCATCAATTTGCTTTGTGATTTTGTACGGTCATTTAATAAGAAAAGTTTGAAGCAGAAAATGAAGTTGTTGCAAGCATTAGATCCTTGCAGAGTGAGAGAAGTGACAGGTTTGCATGGTCATTCACTGGCTTGTCTTTCCAGGAGAGTATGCCAGAGTGTTTTTCATCATTTCAGGATGCTAGCAGTGCATCATAATAAAGTGAGGAAATTAGTTAGAATGTTGTATTATGCTAAGAGTCCAGCAATTATGCTTAAACAATTATGCGCTGCTCTTTTGCATGGTTCTGAAATAGATGTGAAGAATATATGTGAAGAAATTGAGTTTTGTTACTTTGGAAGTAAAGAGGAGAATGTTGAAATTGACCAAGAAGAAGCGGGTAATGTGGAAGATAGTGTACAGGTTTCCAGTACAGATAATTTCCAGAGGGAAATTGCGACGTTTCAGGTCAAATCAAGTGAGAGGCCAAATTTCACTTGTGTGTGTTGTCGACGCACTTATTATAAGAATCAGACTAAGTTAGTGGATTTATATGCAAAAAGTGAAAGGGAAAATAATAGTGAATGGAAGGATTTCACAACATACTTGATGGTAGAAAATTGTTTTGATTTGGGATTGGATCAACGTGTGTGTACTTATTGTTGTAACAAATTAAATCAAAACCAGATGCCTGCTAGAGCAGTTCATAATAATCTGGAATTGGTTGAGATTCCTTCTGAATTGAAGGATTTAAATACTTATGAATCTATTTTGATTCAAAGTATCCATCCCTTTCAGGCTATTGTAAGAATGGAGCCAAAGACAGGGAAATTGCCTCCATCAGATTTACAGAGAGGATTAAAGGGAAGAGTTGTTTATTTGCCTCTAGATTTGAAGAAAAACATTAACACAATTGGAGTAGAAAAAGTGGAAGAGGAACCTCTGGTTATCTTAGTTAATGGGGTTCCGACAAAGAATAAGAAAATATGGCAAGATTTAGTGGATGTTAGGAAAGTTAAAAAGGCAACATTGTATTTGAAAAAAAATAATAAATACTATAAGAATGTATATGTTGCAGAAGAGGAAGTAAGTGAGGAAGAGGATAGCGATTTGTGTGCTGGTCAAATTGAGAAAGTAGAACCCTCTACCAGTGAAGAAATATATGAACATTATAGTGTTCATCCTTTGCATTCCAAGGAAGTCATGGGGAATGCTATTGAGTTGTTTCAAATGAAACAAGCCAAAGGGAGTGCCATTAGTGTTTGGGAGGAAAGTTTGGAAGCTCGGTGTTTCCCACAGCTTTTTCCAACAGGTCAGGGAGGAAGATATGATGAGCGACCTCATCAAATTCCTGCTTCTGAATACCGGACTTTGCGATTGTATGCAGGAGATGCTAGGTTTCGACAATGCATTCCCTATTTGTTTCATCTCCTGTTTGAAAGCGATCTGTCTGGACTGTCATATGCAGTGAACCACATCTTGAAAAGTGGTATACACATGCAAAACATCTCGGCAAGTGACTTTATGGATAAAGTCAATGTCCAAGACAGTATTTTGGATTCTCACCTGATTAATCTCATGGCGTGTCAGCGTGGTACTAATGAGTACTGGTACCGTCGTCATGGTGATTTAAAATGTATGCTGAGGAACTTAGGAACTCCCACATGGTTCCTCACTTTGAGCTGTGCCGAGTATGGCTGGGAAGACTTACTTGAATTTCTACGAGAGGCAAATGCTAACATAGAAAACATCGAATTCAAGACACCCGGAGAACTGTGCTCTTTGGATCCAGTCAATGTATGTAGGTACTTCAATCATAGATTTGAAGCTATGATGTCTTTCATCATGAATAAGAAGAATCCACCTCTTGGAGAGGTGTTGGATTTCTTCTGGAGAAAGGAGTACCAAGCAAGAGGTGCTCCTCATATACATATGTTGCTGTGGATCAAGGATGCACCTAAATTTGGAACGGATCCAGAAGACTCAGTGATGAGTTTCATACAACAATATTCTACGTGTGCTGTTCCAAACGCAAAGGAGAAGAAAAGCCTAAGAAAAAAAGTTCTACGTTTCCAAAGCCATCGATGTGGAAAGTACTGTCGTCGTAAATTCCGAAACAAGGACAAGTTCTACACCAAATGTAGTTTCGGCTTTCCACGACGGGTGATTTCTAAAGGAAGAGTGAACAGTTTGATGTCTTCGCTGCGACATAATGTGATGAAGAAATCACCTAAAAACACATACAATTTGAAGAGGAACGAAGAGTCTAAGTACATCAACGACTACAACCCGGTGATTTTGTCCATGTGGAATGCTAACATGGATATACAGTTTGTGGCTGATAACTGTATGGCTGTGGCTCGGTATGTGATATCTTATATCACCAAAAAAGAGAAGACAGAATTGAAGGATATGTGGGAAGACATTTCCCATGAAAAGAGCCTCAGCAAGAAGTTGTACAGTTTCAGTCTGAAGATGTTGTCGCATCGAGAAATCGGAGCTTACGAATGTTCTGACCGGTTGTCTTCAGCAAGTCTCTATGCCAAGTCCAGGAGTATCGTTTGGGCGAGTCTTGGTCTTGCTGCAACGCGTAATCGAGTTCTCAAACCTGTGCGGGAAATTGAGTATTTGGCGGAAAAGGAGCCAAACAGTACCGACATTTTGAAGACAAACATGTTGGATACATATTATCCAAATCGAAGCAGTCACCTCGAGAATGTTTGTCTGTATGAGGTTCTTCAAAATTACATATTCAAGAGGAACATCAAAGAAGATACCGAGAAAGGAGTGTATGCTGTAATAGGAAGTGAGGGATGTCTGGTCAAGCAAAGAAAATGCCACTTGGTAAACCATCGAAAATTGAGTGGCGAATCTCCTGAAAAAAAGGAGTTTTTCTATTTAGCACTTTTGCAACTTTTCAAGCCTTGGCGTGCAGAAGAGGAACTGCTTGGAGATTTCCTCTGTTACGAAGACTCTTTCAATGCTGCCAAGGAGACCATAGAATGTCCTGCTTTTCCCAAATATGTAGAAATGTTGAATGCGGAAATTGAGCAGGAATCAACGATTGCAGCCGAGATTGCCAGAGACAGTTCTCAGGACAGTCAGAGTTCTGCTTCATTGAGTCAGGATCCACTAGGAGGACCTGTTATCGAAAATGAAGCTGCCACTGCTATGAATGAAGTGGAAAGAGCCATGGCACATGCTCAGGAGGATGCGGTTAACTTAGAAGAGTTGGAAAGACAACTCAACGTTGAGCAGAGGAAAATATATGACGAAGTTACCATGCAAATTGATCATGGATTAAGTCATGACAAGAAAGAGTGCTCATGTACGTCGTTGAAGCCTGTCCGACTGTACGTGAGTGGAGAAGCGGGAACTGGAAAAAGTTTCCTTATTAAAGCAATTTCATGTTATTTGCAGGAAAGGACAGAGTCATCGCTGTCTTGTGTTGTCACCGCTCCAACTGGACTGGCAGCACATAACATTAAAGGGATTACTTTACATCGTTTACTGATGCTGCCAGTGGAGCATGACAACAAATTACAATATCACAAGCTATCTGGAGATGCTTGTTGTGAAGTTTCAAGAATCTTGAGGAAAATGAAACTTCTTATCATTGACGAAGTAAGCATGGTTTCCAATGTCATGCTTGCCTTTGTGCATTTGAGAATGCAAGAAGTTCTCAAAACAGGGTATGATGTGTTATTTGGTGGCAAACACATCATTGTTTTCGGCGATCTTCTGCAGCTGACACCAGTGAAAGGGCAACCTGTGTTCAAAATGCTCACGCATGAAGATACCAGGAAGTGCCTAGGGAGCATTGGCAATGTCAATATATGGTTAAACTTCAATTATGCTGAACTGCATGAAAATATGCGTCAGGCGAAGGATGAAGTTTACAAGACTATTCTACAAGATGTTAGAATTGGAAAAGTGACCGAGCATGGGAAAGAAGCTTTACATGCACGATTACTGACAAATTTATATCCAGAACAAGATGTTGTGCCTGAGAATATTTTTCAGAAAATTACTGAGAAGAAATCTGGAATATGTTTGATGCCAACTCTTGCAGAATGTGCCAAATTCAACCACAAAATGTTGCATTTAGAAAAGCAAGAGATTGTGAAACTGGAAGCTATTGATAGAGTAGAGCATATGGGATCAACAATTATTTTGTCTGAGAATTTGAAAACAAAATTGGATTCATTAGAGAAGACTATATCTAAAACTGCAGGTTTTGAAAAGACTCTGAATGTGTGCCTGAACTGCCGTATAATTTTAAGAAGGAATTTACATGTTGAAAGAGGTCTGGTAAATGGATCAATGGGTAATGTTGTTGATTTTGTAAAATACAGAAATAGAGATGGAATTGAATTTTTTAAAATTAAATTTGATGGCATTGAGGAAGTACAGCTAATTGGTCGTTGTTCTGCTAGATTTTTGCTTGTAAAAGACTTATATGTTCGCCGTAAGCAGTTTCCTGTTTGCTTGGCATATGCGGTGACAATCCATAAATCGCAAGGTTTAAGTGTAGACAGTGCATTGGTGAATATTGGCAGTTCTGTGTTCAAGGAGGGTATGGCATATGTGGCATTGTCACGAGTTAGAACTTTATCGGGATTGTACTTGATTGAGTGTGATGTGACAAACATTTGTGCGGATCTAGATTGTGTTAAGGAATACAATAGGTTAAGAAGAGAGTATGCGCCACATTTGCCTCAATATCCTTTGTTTGAGAAACGTGTGGTAGGCCGGAAATGAAGAAATGTGACCAATACTGGGGAGGTTGTAGCAAAAAGACGAAAAGTCGATGAACCTGAAATTATAAGCAGAAACAAAAAGAATTCTGTTGAAGATGTTGTTGGTTTTCAATTTGAAAACAGTTCTGGTGTCAACTGCTATGCTAATGTAGTGGTTAATGTTTTGTTTTCTCTAGAAAATGTAAAAGAAGAGATTGTGGTCAATTCTGATCAAAGATTTTGCAGTTTGTTAAATTCTGTGTTAGAGAAATGTAGCACAGATAGAACAAAAATAGAAAGTGTGTCTGAAATTCGAAATCTGTTAGACAGATGTTCAGGCCAAACACAATTCTCTCAAAATATTCAGCAAGATTGTCAGGAGTTTTTAATGTATATGCTTGATGTATTGCATGCTGAAGGTGTAGATGTAGATCACCTGTTTGGGCTTTCTTATCAATGGCAGCATGACTGCGAGAACTGTAGGGTATCAAGTACTACTAGTGTAGACTCAGAAAGATTTATATATTTAACTTTGCCAGACAGTAAATCAGTCTCTTTTAATAAACTAGTAAAAGCAGCTGATCACAACATGGAGTGTAGCCAATGTAAATCTGAAATGATGTCCACATTATTTATACGAACATATGGCCAGTATGTTATTTTAATGTTCCAACGATGTAGGCCTGATGGAACAAAATGGACAACTTTAATAAAAAATGTTGTGGCTTCACAGTTGTCAATATCAGGAAGGACTTTTGTAACTGCAGCAATTATATATCATGACGGTCCTTCAATAACATCAGGACATTACACAGCGTATTTAAAGTCTAGAAATGGCTGGTCATTCTGCAATGATTCTGTTTTAATTTTCCAAAAAAAATTGCCGTATGACCTTAAAAACTCTTACCTGGTGTTTTTAAAACCAAAATTTTAGGGAAAGAATCTCGGGATGTGCTCTGAGGAATTTCAAGAAGTTCTAATGGCTCCTACACGATTTGGCCTTGAGGATAAGTGTAGTACAGAGACATAACTTCTTACCATAACACTGGACGTCATGGAGAAATAAGTGCACTTTGAATGAGTTCAGAAAAACTGTTTCTTTTTATAATCTAATTGAAGCAGCCAATCAAAACATGGAGTAGAGGGAATGTAAGTCTGCAATGCTGTCTACTGTTTTACATTTCTTTGTGATTAAAAGTGATGTAGAGAATTAAATAATTGTAGTAGTCATAGAGGTAGTGTAAGTCTGCTTCATAGTAAGCAGTATCAGTGTCATAGGAAATGTAGAACATGACTGAGCAAGAAGGGGAAGATATTACTAGTCCAGGATTGTGAAAATGATCTTCAACATTTTAATTGTGAAAGTTGCGGAAATACAACATGACGGGATTGGCTTACAAGAATTCTAAGAGTTATAAATGGCTCAGACATGATTTGGCCTTGTGGAAACGTGTGGTAGAGAGCAAGAAGTCATTTATTGTATGTAACATGTTTTTCAAAACGATGGAGGTTTTCTTTCAGAAAGTGGCGGTCTGAAAGTAATAACAGCACAACAGAGTGTAAGCTGTTCATAGGACATCCTTCGACGTCATGGAAAGTAAGTTAACTTTAAGGAGTTCTGAATTCTGATTTGTTCTGTTGTATGGGTTTTTTAAACACAATCATTTTGATTGTGTTTTTTTTTCCCCGCTGTTATATGATGAATACCTTCAAGTCACTGTTTTTAGTGAAATTTGATACATTCTGAGAACAGCAAAAATAAACCATTTAACATGTATAATTAATTCTGTACTGTTTGTATTTATGATGTACATTTAGAACTGTGTAGGAGGCATGGAGAAGGAGAGGCTTCTGTAAGTGTCAAAGTTGTTGCATACAGTGCTCATATTCTACGTAGTCTTTCATATGATAGACTACATTTCCACAATGAGATACCTAAGCAAAGGAAACACAGGTGATATGATTGTGGAATGAGCAAAAAAAATTGCACGTTTTTCAATTATATTACCTGTGTTTCCTAACATTACACATCACATTGTGTAGATGAGGTTTAGGCCTGTTCCTGGAGACAGAGGAGGTCTGACATTTGTTCAACAGTGCAGTGGACATGACTCACTTCGTTGGTAGGCCTCCACATGTATTATCTCCTCTGTATTCTTCAACAAACCTAAATTCCATCTGCAACCCTGAGTAGGACTTACCTGAAACAAATCTGTGGATAGGTTACACCTTATTGGCATCTTAAAACAATCATTTAAAATGTTAGGGTCAGATTTATGGTGGCCGTGCGCCTCTTTTGCTCCATTGTGGGTCACTTTTGTGTAAAAGATGCACCATGTTGCAAGATAGGTTTCAGTTCATCTCCAGCAAGATACCATCAGTTTAAAATGTATATAATTAGCACTGTGTAGGGGGCATGCAGAAGCTGAAGCTTTTGTAAGTGTCAAAGTTGTTCCATGCAGTGCTACACTTCTGGGTACTGTTTAATATGCTGCACTACATGTGCACTATGAGATACCTAAGTAAAGGCAACACAGGTGATGTGATTGTGAAATGAGGAAAAGAAACTCCACATTTTTCAATTACATCACCTGTGTTTCCTAAGTTTACGAATGACATTGTGCAGATGAAGTTTAGGTCTGTCCATGGACACAGAAGAGGTCTGGCCTTTGTTCAAGAGTGAAGTGGACATGACTTACTTCATTGGTAGGTCTTCACATGTATTATCTCCTCTGTACTCTTCAACAAGCGTAAATTTCATCTAAAACCCTGAGTAGGCCTCAGCTTAAACAAACCTCTGGATAGGCCACACCTTATCGTCATCCTGAATCAATCATTTAAAATGTGAGGGACAGATTTATGATAGGTGTATGCCTCTTTTGCGCCACTGTGCGTCACTTTTGTGACGCAGCGGCGGTGGAAAAGATTTGCTATGAGGCGACAAAATTACAAATTGATGCATGTAGGCAGATGTGTCATGCTGTAAAAAACCCGTGCCACATGAAACTGATGCAGCAGTGATGCAAAAGATGCACCATGTTGCAAGACAGGCCTGACTTCATCTCCAACAAGATAAGAAGCTAAGTCTTCTGTAAATGTCAAAATTGTTGTATATTTTGCTCAACTTCTATGTACTCTTTGATATGCTAGACTCCATCTGCACTATGAGATACCTAACCAAAGGCAACACAGGTGATGTGATTGTGAAATGAGGAAAAGAAACTCTGTTTCTCCTTCAATCTTTTCCCTTGTCTTTTCTAATTTTTAAATACATGTTTTAATATTTTTCAAATGTTTGTTCTCTCTTTCACAGATTGAAAGTATAAAAACAAAAAGTGAGTAAGTTAACGACAATTATAAGGTAAATGTTTTGTACTCTTTTCGTTACATTTCTATCACATTCACCAACTAGTAGTTCGACAGCTTCATTTCTTTAACCCTCAGTTTCCTGCCTTTGCTACTTCCCTCATTCCTTTCTCTATTACCTACTTACTCTACTCCTTCCACTCCTTTTCTCAGTCTTTCTCTTCTCATAGGTCCTCACTCTTGTTCACTCACTCCGTCTCTATTACTCTTAGTGTCTCTGACTGATCACTGTTTCACTACTTGTTCATTATGCTTTCTCTGTGTAGTTGAAGCACACTAAGGGGCATATTATGAACACAGCCAATAAAATTATTGCTGTTTTTATTGGAAGAAAACTGTTGCAAAAGTGGTTTAAGCGGCAGTTTTCCGCCGCAAAAGCGGCTTTAGCGACACATTTCTGCCGATAAAAGCTGCAAAACTTTTATTGCCTATGTTGATGATATGGTTCTATGTTATTTACATTTCTTTGCTGTTTCAATTAATCTTTTCTGTTATTTTTTCTTTTCTGTTTTCTGTTTTTTCTCTCTGTTATTCCACATGTTTTAATCTTATTTTGAACATTCACTCACATTCTCCAAGAAACTCTTCTTTGTTATTGTTCTACTTTCTTTTTTTTCTTTCACTTCCTTATCTATTTTGTTTTTCACAATTATACCCTCTTCCATCTTTTCTTCGGTAAATAGATCTATTAAACAGTATCTCTGGATAACTCCCTATAGATGTCTTTCTTTTAACATTACTCTCTGTTTACTTCCCTTATACTTACTCTTCTTTTTTTTTTTTTTTTTTTTTTTTGGTTCGCTCCCGGTTCGCGGACCGGGAAGCGAACGGGGAAACGAACTAAAAGAAACAGAGCTTGCCAGAGTGCTAAACATTCTAGCAATTTTTTTTTGAAAGGGGAGGTAGTTCTGAAAAGAACTTTTTTTTTAATGTTTTTGTTGTTTTATATATTTTTTTTTTTTTCTGAACATTTTTTCTTTTTTTTGTATTTTTTGAACATTTTTATGTTTTTTTTTTGTTTTTGATGGAGGGGAAACAACAAAAAACAGGCATTGAAAAGGGCTCAACAGGAGCAAAAAAATAAATTACTGTCTGGGGCGGTTAGGGCAATTGTGATTGTTAATAGCTAGGTTTATTAAATTAATGCTCATGTTACCACATGATAGCAATGCACCGCAATACATACAGGTATGTTTGATATGAGCAAAGTTCTCCTGAATGTTTGGCACGGTTTCCCATGCCTCTGCTGCTGTCAACGATATTAGTGATGTTGACCTGGCCACAGGAGTTGTTGTTGGGTTATCTTGCATGTCACGTATCTCCGCCTGGCTGTAGTTCAATGGATGCCACCTGACCATGTGACGATGCATTGTATGGTTTCCGTAGCTATATTTTTTATCAGTGCCTCTAGATAACCGGTCTTTACAAATCAGGCAGGTGACATACCTAGCATTTACTTTTTTTTGCCCTCGAGGGAGTGAAAAAAACTGCCAAATAAAGCTGGCTTTCCGACGTGAAACCCGGGGCACCTCCTGTAAGAACTGTGGTCCTTCGGTCTCCTCTTCCTCTAGTTCATCCTCTTCCTCCTCTGTCTGGCTGATAAACTGGGGAGGTGGTCCTCTCTTCCCATGAGGAGGTGGAGGTGGTGGTGGGGGTGCACCAGCTGAAGCAACTATTGAAGCCATTGCTCAACTCTCAAAAATGGTCTTCCTCTCACAAAGATGAAAGTCAGAGTGAGGAAAGAAGGAGGGGTTTTCATCATTTGGGATAAAGAATATTTCTAAACCAATGAAAAGTGTTATTTTTAGGTCACCTGACCTAGCCTTACATCATTATGAAACCAAAAGTGAAATGAACCAATGAAAAGTTTTATCAACAAGTCACATGACCTCTTACGCTTAAGTTACGCGCTGCGGAACGCGCCCCGGATCGCTTCCGGGTCGCTGCCCTTTGCGCCTCGGTTCGCGCTCCAGAGCGCTTCCGGGTGCGCTAACGCGGCGCGTCATACGACGCATTACGCGGCAACGCGATACGTCGCGCTTTTGCGACGTGCCGCGGATCGCTTCCGGGGAGCTGCGCTTCGCGTCTCAGTTCGCGTACCGGAGCACTTCCGGGTGCGCTAACGCAGCGCGTCATAAGACGCATTATGCGACAACGTGATACGTCGCGCTTCCGCGACGCGTCACGATGTTGATTTCTAACGCGGCAGTTGCGCTAACGGAACGTTTACCGGTTCGCGAACCGGGAGCGAACAAAACAAAAGTATTAAAAAAAAAAATTATTAATAAACATATAAAATATATTTTTGGATTTAAAGAAGAATACATTTTACAGCTACAGATATTAGCTTTTAAAAAACCAATGAAATTCACTGAAAAAACCATAGGTTATAGACCATATATAGTTAGGAATTAGCATTTACAAAACCTTGAAAATTCACTGAAAAAACCATAGGTTATAGACCATATATAGTTAGGAATTAGCATTTAAAAAACCTTATTTTACTCACACAAAACCATTGAAATTCCATATATAGTTAGTTGTACTAACTATATATCGCGCACCCGCAATCCACTGCTGATCATGTCACATATTACATCATTCATGACATGGTCAGTGACATCACTGATGACATCACTGATGACATCACTGATGACATCTCAAATGACATCACTGATGACATCACTGATGACATCTCAAATGACATCACTGATGACATCACTGATGACATCTCATTTGACATTACTGATCACATCACTGATGACATCATTCATGTGATAATACGATGAACCTCTTCAGACTCTAATATAACCTTAGATACACTCAGTGTAAACAGACACTCATAGACTGTCACTCATCCATGGAGTTACTCAGACACTTAGTCAGTCATGCAAAGAATCAATCACACCTCCATTTCCTCAACTATACAGTTATACACACCTTACTTATTCAAACATATACTAACACATATTTACTCTCTTTTACAATGCCTGATACAAGTACACAATGATCCATACAGCCACTCACACATTCACTGGCTCTTATGCACAGTTATTTATATATGTCAACTCTCACATGTACTGTATTTTACATATGTACTTACTTTAACATGTAGCACTGAGATATCCATTCACTCACCAATACACTCATGCACACAGTCAACCGCCCATACAGCTGTTTCCACATGCACTTTTGAACCCATACATCTAGTCAATCAACTGCTCACACATCTATGCAAAGAGTCATACACCTCCCAGCCACCCACACACACACTCAGTCTCCCATACAAATGCTTGGGCAACCAATCAATAACCCATACAGTTAATCATATAGCTACTGATCAACACATGCAGCAGTTTACAGAACAACAGACATAATGATGCACAAATTAAGACAGTTTAGTCACTAACCCATGCACTCAGTGAGACACATTTAATCAGTCACTCATACAGTCAGTCATGCCCCTACTAAATCCTTCATCAAGACACTTATACATCCACTCATTCTTCAATATGTAAGACATATTTTAACTTTACAGAATTATACAGTCACTGAATGTAGTCATCAGTGACGTCATCAGTGATGTCATTTGAGATGTCATCAGTGATATCATCAGTGATGTCACTGACCATGTCATGAATGATGTAATATGTGACATGATCAGCAGTGGATTGCGGGTGCGCGATATATAGTTAGTACAACTAACTATATATGGAATTTCAATGGTTTTGTGTGAGTAAAATAAGGTTTTTTAAATGCTAATTCCTAACTATATATGGTCTATAACCTATGGTTTTTTCAGTGAATATATATATATATATATATATATATATATATATATTAAAAAAGGGGGAAAATATATATATATATATATATATACATATTACCTACTGGCGGTCGCCAGTAGGTATATATAGTTAGGATTTTTTCCCTATGGGATTTTTGAAAATTCTATGTCTAAAAACTTTGGCGTTTGTGGACGGAATTGGCTGAAATTTTCTGGAAAATGGAACATTTTGTTTCTGAGCAGCCCCTGGAAATTTGGGGGGGGGGGTCGTCAAGGGGGGGCCGAGAAAAAAGGGGGGTCCCAAAACGTGTTTTTAACATTGAGTTTTCCATAGGGCGGTTGGCCTCACTTTTAGCCCGAACGGCTGAATGGATTTGCACGAAACTTGGCAAAATTGTAGGGACTGGTAGCCCGATGTGCCTTTGCTAGGTCTCAATATATGTGCTTCAGTGGATTTTGAGAAATTAACGTTCAAAAAAAGATATATATCTGTAACAGCGGACCGGGCAGCGCTCCGGTTCGCGGACTTTACGCGTAACGGAACTTCGCGTAGCGAAGCTGATTGGCTCTCCGGTGTCTGTCAACATTCTAAACAGTCCGGAGCGGCCGCCATCTTGTCTCTCGGTAGGATTGAGAGACAAGAGGAGGCCAAAACAAAGGGGGAAATGACCATAAGGGGGCACAGTAGATCCTCCCTGACCCCCTAGGTTTAATGTGGAGGCTTTAAAAGGGCCCCCGGGGCAAAAAAAAGAAAAAAAAATTTTTTGTTTTTTTGCGTGGGTAGCGCCCGGTTCGCGAACCGGGAAGCGTTCTGGGCAGCGTACTATAAGGAAAAAAGAATGATAGACTTTTCAAATACTGTATGTTAATTGATTGTTGGTTTTGTTGATTATTTTTTAATTTTTTTAAAAATTATTTATTAATGTAATTGTGTTTCAAAATGTAATAACATTTCTAACATTTCACTAGTTTATGAATTACATATAAAAATGATTAAAGACTCAAATAATTTTTTAATATTACATATAATTTTATTTTTCCGATTGTTTTTCAAAATTTAATAGATTGTCTAACATTTGACTGTCAGATATGTCCTCTTGTTGAGTGAACATAACTTCCCACATTTGACCGTCATCATAATGAAGTAAATGATCCACAGATTCTACACATTGAACTAATTCATGGTCCCGTGATTCATCCATGAAATCTGAGTCATCATTATCCTCAATATCTTTTTCTGTGTTGTTCTCCAGAACAATTTCGAAGGAAATATTCTGCTCACCTTCCATTTTATTGCTGTAATTTGCATAAAAAATAATTATATCAGTAGAGATAGGGCACTGTTGGGTTTAAGTTCAGACAGGTACTTGTGAGTTTATAACAGAGAAGTAATCTATGGGCACTGTATGGTTTCAGGCGTGAAGTAGTACTATTAAAAAGTGCCTGTGAAGAAGCCTAAGTAAATTCATAATTATACCACAGAAACCTAAATCAATCCATAATTATAATAAAGAAGCCTTTCTCAATGTCTAACTCTTACAGAGGGATAGTATATAACTATCTGAAAATGTTTTCAAATTTATAAAATAATATCTCACCTTCTAAAAACAAGTTTAAGTTGTGAGTGAAAATGATCTTGCAATGTAGTTCAGGAAGTAGTAGTCAAAATGGCTGTGTTTCTCTCTCTTCCTTTATATATATTCAGGTACATAACCAATCAAATGTCAGGTAAAAAAAGTAGAAAATGAAAGTAACATTTTAATTGGTTGTCAATTCCAACACTTCAGATGTGTTTTGTGAAGTAATTTACCTCAGGGTATTTAGAGAGGTGTACAGGCTAAATGGTTAAATGGAATTTCAATCAAATTTGTGAAAATGGTAGGGATTGGTATGTACTATGAGCTAATCTATATTTGGTGAAAGTGTCTCCAGTCGCTTTTCTGTAAACTACTTTCCCACCTTTTTTGATGGTGCGCTTCCCAGGGAGCGACCCGGTACGCGAACTGGCGAGCGCCCCGGTACGCGAACCTTAAGCGTTACGGGAGTCCACCATTTTGTGTTTCGGTCGACTTAAGATACAAGATGGAGGGCAAATAATGTTCAGAATGGGTAGAAGGGGGCACGGTAGACTTATCTTGACCCCCTAGGTTTTCTGAGGGTGGCTGAGGAGGCTTATATGTGCGAAAAAAAACATTTTTTAAAAAAATTTCGCGAGGTTAGCTTCCGGTTCGCGTACCGGGTAGCGCCCCGGGGAGTGTACTTTGTTGAAAATTAGTGAAAAAAGTTAGAGTAAAATAATAATTGTGAGTGATCAGATGTAGGGTAGCTCTGAGAAGAGCTTTTGGGTTTATGGTACATTTAGGTACTTATAAGTAGGTACCAATGCACAGTCTTAAATTCAGAATGAAAATTCTGTTGCCCTCATCTGAGAAGTGAACTCCATCTCCTCTGTAGATATCTTGCATGTAGTAACGCAAGTTATTGTTGTACACGGAGCCCATTCCATGGTCTCTCATGTAAGCTGAAACAGATTTGTTTACATGCTTCCTCGACTTCTCAATTTGTGGACAAAATTGGTTTGACCACCTCCATTTCTGTCTTTGGCATATATTTGAATATACCAAGGCAGTCTGAGGAAAAAGTGCCATTAATTGCTCAAAGGTGTCCTTTAAAAGCATTTCCAGACCTACCCCAGTCAAAGTGCCCAAATCATTACCTCCACAGTGCACAATTAACAGGTCAGGTTTTGGCAAATGCATAAAGGTTTTCACCAATGGTATCAATTGGTGACATTTTAATCCTCTGTGGCCAAACCACTTAATTTCCACATCTTGTAAATTGAGGTTAGGTACATTTCTGTTCTCAGCATACCTCTGAGCCCAATAGATGTAACTATGTCCAACAATCCAGACAGAAAACATGGTGAGAGAAGGTTCTCCTGCAGTCAGATGAAGTGTGGCAATGAAATGGCAGTTGAAAAAATAAGAGTTTAAAATGAAAAAAACTGTGGAGTTTCTGTGTTAATGAAGCAGTAACAGTGATTGGTGGATTTTGATTGCTGAAAACAGAAAGTTAGGGTGCATGGATGAGTTCTTTGAAAGATGTATTTTGAGTGGTCAAGAAAAAATCATTAAATGAAAGAATGCACTGGATATGCAGGTGCACTGAGAGTTCAGAGTTCAATTGCAACATTGTTGTGTGAACTTGCAAACACCAGAGGTCTTCCAAGAGGTGGTTGCTATGCAAAAAAGGCAGAAAGGGCAGAGGGGGGAAGGGTTTTGATTTGAAAAAAGTGAGGGAAGAGTTTTGATTGGGTGACATGAGAGATATGTGTGAAGAAATACAGCATTTCTGTGCTTTTGATAGCTGCAGACTCTGGAGTGCATACCTTTTGCTCTGCTGAAGACAAATTGGTGTGTTTCTGAGACTGTTTTGAAACTCAAAGTATTTGCTAAGGTGAGAAAAGATTTCTTTAATTTAGATAGAGAATAGTGTGCTTTAAGGAGAAAATTATGAAGAAAGTTGTGTTTTTCAAATGTTGCTTTGTCTCAAGTGTTTTACTAATAGATTTTGTTTCTTTGAGAAATTGTAATTGGAGAAAATGTGAAGTATTAGTACTGACAGGGTTTTTTTATGAATAGGAGCTGTGGAGTGTTTTCAAATTATGACTTGAAAATCGTTTTTGAGGAAAAGGAATGGTTATAATATTTATGACAAGGACATAATGGTGTATGCTTCTTTATAAGGCAATTGAGTGTCTCTGATGTTATTTTTCCCATTTTAATGTAAGACCTTTCCCTGTGGAGCAAATTGCTTGTAAATATGCTCCCACCTGTGCATGGCAAATTTAGATTTTGAATGTTTGCGTTACATAGCCATGTTAAAAGTGACACAAACATGCTGCAAAGGCAATCAAAAAACGCTTTTATGTGTCTTAAGGACATTTAAGTCATTTCCCCATGTGCAGTGTTTTCAAATTATGATTTGAAAATCGTTTTTGGGGAAAAGGAATGGTTTTTAAATTTATGACAAGGACATAATGGTGTATGCTTCTTTATAAGGCATTTCAGTGTCTCTGATGTTATTTTTCCCATATTACATTAAAAGACCTTTCCCCGTGGAGCACATTCCTTGTAAATATGGTCCCACCTGTGCATGGTAAATTTAGATTTTGACTGTTTGAGTTACATAGCCATGTTAAAAGTGACCCAAAAAAGTTGCAAAGGCTTTAAAAAAACACTTTCATGTGTCTTAAGGACATTTTAAGTCATTTCCCCGTGGGCAGTGTTTTCAAATTACGACTTGAAAATCGTTTTTGAGGTAAAGGAATGTTGTTAAAATTTATGTGCGCCATATGCCCCCAAATTTCTTTTTCAGAGGTGCAGCAGGGTGTTCTTGAGACACCCCTGCACCTTTGGAAAAATTCCTAATTTGCGATGAGCTAATTGCTAATCGCAAATTGCACCTTCATTCCTATGGGCCTCCTGGCCCATGGAAATGAATGGGTAATTTGCAATTAGCAATTTGCTCATCGCAAATTCGGAATGGTAAAGAATCACTATTTATTCCTTAAAATTCGCTATTTAGGAAATGCAAAATAGTATGATGATACATATGGCGGTTCATCTCTAACAAGATAAGAAGCTTAGGAATACATTTATGATGACTGGCGCAATGAAGTGGACATCACTTACTTCATTGGTAGACCTTTACATGTATTATCTCCTCTGTATTCTTCATGAAGCGTAACTTTCATCTGCAATCCTGAGTAGGCCTCACCTTAAACAAACCTCTGGATAGGCCACACCTTATCGTCATCCTGAATTAATCATTTAAAATGCTAGGGACAGATTTATGATAGGTGTATGCCTCTTTTGCGCCACTGTGCGTCACTTTTGTGATGCAGCGGCGGTGCAAAAGATTTGCTATGAGGCGACAAAATTACAAATTGATGCATTTAGGCAGATGTGTCATGGTGTAAAAAACACCGTGCCACATGAAACTGATGCAGCAGTGATGCAAAAGATGCACCATGTTGCAAGACAGGCCTCACTTGGGGCCATATGTATCAAGCTAATTAGCATTTGCAAAGGCCGAAATTCTGTGAATTTCGGCTTTTGCGAATGCTAATTAGACAAATGGTATGTATCAAACAAGTTTGATGCAAAATAAGGAATAGCAAAATTTGCTATTCCTTATTTTGCGATTGCACTGAAGGATTTGCAAATTTTGTGATTTCTTAAATGCAATGTATCAAACAAAAAATATGCAAAAAATGCCATTAAGGATTTGCAAATTACCACCAACTTCTAGTTGCTGGTAATTTGCGAATTCTTTTCAAAAAGCTTTTTTTCCAAAAAACAAAAGGTGCCATATGACGCCCATACATGCCCTTGGGGCATGTATGTGCGCCATATGCCCCCAAATTTCTTTTTCAGGGGGTGCAGCAGGGTGTTCTTGAGACACCCCTGCACCCTTGGAAAAATTCCTAATTTGCGATGAGCTAATTGCTAATGGCAAATTGCACCTTCATTCCTATGGGCCTCCTGGCCCATGGAAATGAATGAGTAATTTGCAATTAGCAAGTTGCTCATTGCAAATTAGGAATGGTAAAGAATCGCTATTTATTCCTTAAAATTCGCTATTTAGGAAATGCAAAATATTTTGATGATACATATGGCAGTTCATCTCTAACAAGATAAGAAGCATAGGGATAGATTTATGATGACTGACACAATGAAGTGGACATAACTTACTTCATTGGTAGGCCTTTACATGTATTATCTCCTCTGTATTCTTCATCAAGCGTAACTTTGATCTGCAATCCTGAGTAGGCCTCACCTTAAACAAACCTCTGGATAGGCCACACCTTATCGTCATCCTGAATTAATCATTTAAAATGCTAGGGACAGATTTATGATAGGTGTATGCCTCTTTTGCGCCACTGTGCGTCACTTTTCTGATGCAGCGGCGGTGCAAAAGATTTGCTATGAGGCGACAAAATTACAAATTGATGCATTTAGGCAGATGTGTCATGGTGTAAAAAAAACGTGCCACATGAAACCGATGCAGCAGTGATGCAAAAGATGCACCATGTTGCAAGACAGGCCTCACTTGGGGCCATATGTATCAAGCTAATTAGCATTCGCAAAGGCCGAAATTCTGCGAATTTCGGCCTTTGCGAATGCTAATTAGACAAATGGTATGTATCAAACAAGTTTGATGCAAAATAAGGAATAGCAAAATTTGCTATTCCTTATTTTGCGATTGCACTGAAGGATTTGCAAATTTTGCGATTCCTTAAATGCAATGTATCAAACAAAAAATATGCAAAAAATGCCATTAAGGATTTGCAAATTACCACCAACTTCTAGTTGGTGGTAATTTGCGAATTCTTTTCAAAAAGCTTTTTTTCCAAAAAACAAAAGGTGCCATATGACGCCCATACATGCCCTTAGGGCATGTATGTGCGCCATATGCCCCCAAATTTCTTTTTCAGGGGTGCAGCAGGGTGTTCTTGAGACACCCCTGCACCCTTGGAAAAATTCCTAATTTGTGATGAGCTAATTGCGAATCGCAAATTGCACCTTCATTCCTATGGGCCTCCTGGCCCATGGAAATGAATGGATAATTTGCAATTAGCAATTTGCTCATCGCAAATTAGGAATGGTAAAGAATCGCTATTTATTCCTTAAAATTCGCTATTTAGGAAATGCAAAATAGTTTGATGATACATATGGCGGTTCGTCTCTAACAAGATAAGAAGCTTAGGGATACATTTATGATGACTGGCGCAATGAAGTGGACATCACTTACTTCATTGGTAGACCTTTACATGTATTATCTCCTCTGTATTCTTCATCAAGTGTAACTTTCATCTGCAATCCTGAGTAGGCCTCACCTTAAACAAACCTCTGGATAGGCCACACCTTATCGTCATCCTGAATTAATCATTTAAAATGCTAGGGACAGATTTATGATAGGTGTATGCCTCTTTTGCGCCACTTTGGTCACTTTTCTGATGCAGTGGCGGTGCAAAAGACTTGCTATGAGGCGACAAAATTACAAATTGATGCATTTAGACAGATGTGTCATGGTGTAAAAAAAACGTGCCACATGAAACCGATGCAGCAGTGATGCAAAAGATGCACCATGTTGCAAGACAGGCCTCACTTGGGGCCATATGTATCAAGCTAATTAGCATTCGCAAAGGCCAAAATTCTGCGAATTTCGGCCTTTGCGAATGCTAATTAGACAAATGGTATGTATCAAACAAGTTTGATGCAAAATAAGGAATAGCAAAATTTGCTATTCCTTATTTTGCGATTGCACTTAAGGATTTGCAAATTTTGCGATTCCTTAAATGCAATGTATCAAACAAAAAATATGCAAAAAATGCCATTAAGGATTTGCAAATTACCACCAACTTCTAGTTGGTGGTAATTTGCGAATTCTTTTCAAAAAGCTTTTTTTCCAAAAAACAAAAGGTGCCATATGATGCCCATACATGCCCTTAGGGCATGTATGTGCGCCATATGCCCCCAAATTTCTTTTTCAGGGGTGCAGCAGGGTGTTCTTGAGACACCCCTGCACCTTTGGAAAAATTCCTAATTTGTGATGAGCTAATTGCTAATCGCAAATTGCACCTTCATTCCTATGGGCCTCCTGGCCCATGGAAATGAATGGGTAATTTGCAATTAGCAATTTGCTCATTGCAAATTAGGAATGGTAAAGAATCGCTATTTATTCCTTAAAATTCGCTATTTAGGAAATGCAAAATAGTTTGATGATACATATGGCGGTTTATCTCTAACAAGATAAGAAGCTTAGGGATAGATTTATGATGACTGGCGCATCACCAGGGATGTGCCAGTCATCCTGTGCCGCTGTTCCGCCACCCATGGTGTGCTGCATTTACAATGCGGCGCAGCATGGGGCAAAAATGGCACAGATGCGTGACGCATCTGTGCCGTTAAGGTGGCGCATTGCTGGAGTTGTATCGCAAGTGCGATGCAGCTCCAGCAACGCTCAGGGGTGCCCCATCTCCACAATGTTGCGTCAAGACCTATGCCTGCTTCAAGCAGGCGCAGGGTTTTGACGCAGCTTTCTCCTATCTGATTGTAAATGCGGCACACCATGGATGGCAGAGCAGCGGTGCACGTTAACTGGTGCATGCCTGGGGATGTGCCAGTTAACATAAATCTGCCCCTTTACATTTAAGTATGTGCAGGGGACACAGAGTCGGTGAGGCTTATCCAAGGTTAAGAAGAGATGAGTCCTGTTCAGTGAAAAATTAGACATAGGCTTCACCTGCTCAGCATCGCTGGACATGGCTAAATAATAACTGCAAAATGTTACTCTTGTTAAACAATTTTACTATTATAATCGCTGAGATTTGTCTCTTACTCTGCAACATCTCATTGTTGTTATCTTTCTTTAAAGATAAAGACAACATCAACATGAGCGACAATCAGCAATCAGTTGATTTCGACCTCATCATTGAACTCGTAATTGAAACATCAGTGGATGTTGATCCCTTGGATGATTTAAATCCTGAGGATGAAGAAGAACGTGATGAGGATGCAGATTTGTCAGAATTATATGACATAGGATGGGAAGCTGACGTGCTTGAGCCTATGGAACTATAAACATTTATTTTAAAAATTTATAATAAATAAAAAGTAAAAATGTAAACCGTTTAATTTAAAAATAAAGACACCTTCAAAAACAGGTTATGTGTAGTGTCTTCAATAAAATATTAAAATATGCTCATAAAATTAGATCAGATTCACATATAAAATAGCACAGGTAAAATGAATATAAATTCCATTTCTTTTCTGCTATTTCTGTATTCTAAATTTGCCAAGGACTAAAAAATCTTCTATGTAAAAAAGTCAAGTAGTGTTTTAAGTTTTTGATTACTGTTATTGATTTACTGTTGGGTAATAGTGGTTAATAACATTTTTTAATATATTTTACCACAGATTCAACTGCAGATCATTTCAAGATTTCACCATGCCAACCAAAGAAAGACTGAGAAAGGCTGCAAAACGTCAAAGACAGCAGGTCAATGAAAAAAAGCAGCAGTCCTCTAACAAAAAGATTTGTCAAGTCACCAAGAAAGCACCGGGTAAGAGTACAAAAACATTCATAAGAAATATCTGTAGTAAAAAAAATATTACTACAGAAAATGTTTCAGTCCAGAAAAAGAGAAGCAATTCAAACGGAAAGGAAAGGCCAATGAAAAATGTTACTGCTAGAGCAAGAGATAACTCTGTGCATGATAGTAGAAGGAAACAACAGTTTAGGGACATTCGTAAACGAATGTTCCGCAACAGGATAATTGGCAATTTGTTAAAAAATATTAAGAAAGGTCAACAGAAAGTGGTTTTTTATAAGAGAAAAAAAAAAGTTGAGAAAGTTATTGATCAGGCATTTGAAATTAAACGTAAGTTATTTATTTTGATAATCAATAGAATTAGGAAGCTAAACAAGGCAATTTATGATTTCAAAAGAAATAGTAGATGGAAGAGAATAGTTAATCGTAGTAATTTTTGTGTAGTTTTTTCTGGAGAATGGATGCATAGTTCAAGCTGTGAGGCATTTTTTAATGAGGAGAGTTATTTCCAGGATAATGATTTGGTGCATGCAGTTGACACCAGTGGTCGAGCTTATGAAGTGAAAGATGGTTGTCCAGTTGAAAAAGAAAAACTTGTGACAACAGAGGCAGAAGAGGTGTTAGGTAATGAGGTTTTAGGAAGACATCCTAAGGGTCCTGTGTACACCTGGAAGTGTAGTAGTATTTGCAGTGTGCGACAGGATTCCATCAATTTGCTTTGTGATTTTGTACGGTCATTTAATAAGAAAAGTTTGAAGCAGAAAATGAAGTTGTTGCAAGAATTAGATCCTTGCAGAGTGAGAGAAGTGACAGGTTTGCATGGTCATTCACTGGCTTGTCTTTCCAGGAGAGTATGCCAGAGTGTTTTTCATCATTTCAGGATGCTAGCAGTGCATCATAATAAAGTGAGGAAATTAGTTAGAATGTTGTATTATGCTAAGAGTCCAGCAATTATGCTTAAACAATTATGCGCTGCTCTTTTGCATGGTTCTGAAATAGATGTGAAGAATATATGTGAAGAAATTGAGTTTTGTTACTTTGGAAGTAAAGAGGAGAATGTTGAAATTGACCAAGAAGAAGCGGGTAATGTGGAAGATAGTGTACAGGTTTCCAGTACAGATAATTTCCAGAGGGAAATTGCGACGTTTCAGGTCAAATCAAGTGAGAGGCCAAATTTCACTTGTGTGTGTTGTCGACGCACTTATTATAAGAATCAGACTAAGTTAGTGGATTTATATGCAAAAAGTGAAAGGGAAAATAATAGTGAATGGAAGGATTTCGCAACATACTTGATGGTAGAAAATTGTTTTGATTTGGGATTGGATCAACGTGTGTGTACTAATTGTTGTAATAAATTAAATCAAAACCAGATGCCTGCTAGAGAAGTTCATAATAATCTGGAATTGGTTGAGATTCCTTCTGAATTGAAGGATTTATATACTTATGAATCTATTTTGATTCAAAGTATCCATCCCTTTCAGGCTATTGTAAGAATGGAGCCAAAGACAGGGAAATTGCCTCCATCAGATTTACAGAGAGGATTAAAGGGAAGAGTTGTTTATTTGCCTCTAGATTTGAAGAAAAACATTAACACAATTGGAGTAGAAAAAGTGGAAGAGGAACCTCTGGTTATCTTAGTTAATGGGGTTCCGACAAAGAATAAGAAAATATGGCAAGATTTAGTGGATGTTAGGAAAGTTAAAAAGGCAACATTGTATTTGAAAAAAAATAATAAATACTATAAGAATGTATATGTTGCAGAAGAGGAAGTAAGTGAGGAAGAGGATAGTGATTTGTGTGCTGGTCAAATTGAGAAAGTAGAACCCTCTACTAGTGAAGAAATATATGAACATTATAGTGTTCATCCTTTGCATTCCAAGGAAGTCATGGGGAATGCTATTGAGTTGTTTCAAATGAAACAAGCCAAAGGGAGTCCCATTAGTGTTTGGGAGGAAAGTTTGGAAGCTCGGTGTTTCCCACAGCTTTTTCCAACAGGTCAGGGAGGAAGATATGATGAGCGACCTCATCAAATTCCTGCTTCTGAATACCGGACTTTGCGATTGTATGCAGGAGATGCTAGGTTTCGACAATGCATTCCTTATTTGTTTCATCTCCTGTTTGAAAGCGATCTGTCTGGACTGTCATATGCAGTGAACCACATCTTGAAAAGTGGTATACACATGCAAAACATCTCGGCAAGGGACTTTATGGATAAAGTCAATGTCCAAGACAGTATTTTGGATTCTCACCTGATTAATCTCATGGCGTGTCAGCGTGGTACTAATGAGTACTGGTACCGTCGTCATGGTGATTTAAAATGTATGCTGAGGAACTTAGGAACTCCCACATGGTTCCTCACTCTGAGCTGTGCCGAGTATGGCTGGGAAGACTTACTTGAATTTCTACGAGAGGCAAATGCTAACGTAGAAAACATCGAATTCAAGACACCCGGAGAACTGTGCTCTTTGGATCCAGTCAATGTATGTAGGTACTTCAATCATAGATTTGAAGCTATGATGTCTTTCATCATGAATAAGAAGAATCCACCTCTTGGAGAGGTGTTGGATTTCTTCTGGAGAAAGGAGTACCAAGCAAGAGGTGCTCCTCATATACATATGTTGCTGTGGATCAAGGATGCACCTAAATTTGGAACGGATCCAGAAGACTCATCCAACAGTATTCTACGTGTGCTGTTCCAAACGCAAAGGACAAGAAAAGCCTAAGAGAAAAAGTTCTACGTTTCCAAAGCCATCGATGTGGAAAGTACTGTCGTCGTAAATTCCGAAACAAAGACAAGTTCTACACCAAATGTCGTTTCGGCTTTCCACGACCGGTGATTTCTAAAGGAAGAGTGAACAGTTTGATGTCTTCGCTGCGACATAATGTGATGAAGAAATCACCTAAAAACACATACAATTTGAAGAGGAACGAAGAGTCTAAGTACATCAACGACTACAACCCGGTGATTTTGTCCATGTGGAATGCTAACATGGATATACAGTTTGTGGCTGATAACTGTATGGCTGTGGCTCGGTATGTGACATCTTACATCACCAAAAAAGAGAAGACAGAATTGAAGGATATGTGGGAGGACATTTCCCATGAAAAGAGCCTCAGCAAGAAGTTGTACAGTTTCAGTCTGAAGATGTTGTCGCATCGAGAAATCGGAGCTTACGAATGTTCTGACCGGTTGTCTTCAGCAAGTCTCTATGCCAAGTCCAGGAGTATCGTTTGGGCGAGTCTTGGTCTTGCTGCAACGCGTAATCGAGTTCTCAAACCTGTGCAGGAAATTGAGTATTTGGCGGAAAAGGAGCCAAACAGTACAGACATTTTGAAGACAAACATGTTGGATACATATTATCCAAATCGAAGCAGTCACCTCGAGAATGTTTGTCTGTATGAGGTTCTTCAAAATTACATATTCAAGAGGAACATCAAAGAAGATACTGAGAAAGGAGTGTATGCTGTAATAGGAAGTGAGGGATGTCTGGTCAAGCAAAGAAAATGCCACTTGATAAACCATCGAAAATTGAGTGGCGAATCTCCTGAAAAAAAGGAGTTTTTCTATTTAGCACTTTTGCAACTTTTCAAGCCTTGGCGTGCAGAAGAGGAACTGCTTGGAGATTTCCTCTGTTACGAAGACTCTTTCAATGCCGCCAAGGAGACCATAGAATGTCCTGCTTTTCCCACATATGTAGAAATGTTGAATGTGGAAATCGAGCAGGAAGCAACGATTGCAGGCGAGATTGCCAGAGACAGTTCTCAGGACAGTCAGAGTTCTGCTTCATTGAGTCAGGATCCACTAGGAGGACCTGTTATCGAAAATGAAGCTGCCACTGCTATGAATGAAGTGGAAAGAGCCATGGCACATGCTCAGGAGGATGCGGTTAACTTAGAAGAGTTGGAAAGACAACTCAACGTTGAGCAGAGGAAAATATATGACGAAGTTACCATGCAAATTGATCATGGATTAAGTCATGACAAGAAAGAGTGCTCATGTACGTCGTTGAAGCCTGTCCGACTGTACGTGAGTGGAGAAGCGGGAACTGGAAAAAGTTTCCTTATTAAAGCAATTTCATGTTATTTGCAGGAAAGGACAGAGTCATCGCTGTCTTGTGTTGTCACCGCTCCAACTGGACTGGCAGCACATAACATTAAAGGGATTACTTTACATCGTTTACTGATGCTGCCAGTGGAGCATGACAACAAATTACAATATCACAAGCTATCTGGAGATGCTTGTTGTGAAGTTTCAAGAGTCTTGAGGAAAATGAAACTTCTTATCATTGACGAAGTAAGCATGGTTTCCAATGTCATGCTTGCTTTTGTGCATTTGAGAATGCAAGAAGTTCTCAAAACAGAGTATGATGTGTTATTTGGTGGCAAACACATCATTGTTTTCGGAGATCTTCTGCAGCTGACACCAGTGAAAGGGCAACCTGTGTTCAAAATGCTCACGCATGAAGATACCAGGAAGTGCCTAGGGAGCATTGGCAACGTCAATATTTGGTTAAACTTCAATTATGCTGAACTGCATGAAAATATGCGTTAGGCGAAGGATGAAGTTTACAAGACTATTCTACAAGATGTTAGAATTGGAAAAGTGACCGAGCATGGGAAAGAAGCTTTACATGCACGATTACTGTCAAATTTATATCCAGAACAAGATGTTGTGCCTGAGAATATTTTTCAGAAAATTACTGAGAACAAATCTGGAATATGTTTGATGCCAACTCTTGCAGAATGTGCCAAATTCAACAACAAAATGTTGCATTTAGAAAAGCAAGAGATTGTGAAACTGGAAGCTATTGACAGAGTAGAGCATATGGGATCAACAATTATTTTGTCTGAGAATTTGAAAACAAAATTGGATTCATTAGAGAAGAGTATATCTAAAACTGCAGGTTTTGAAAAGACTCTGAATGTGTGCTTGAACTGCCGTATAATTTTAAGAAGGAATTTACATGTTGAAAGAGGTCTGGTAAATGGATCAATGGGTAATGTTGTTGATTTTGTAAAATACAGAAATAGAGATGGAATTGAATTTTTAAAAATTAAATTTGATGGCATTGAGGAAGTACAGCTAATTGGTCGTTGTTCTGCTAGATTTTTGCTTGTAAAAGGTTTAAGTGTAGACAGTGCATTGGTGAATATTGGCAGTTCTGTGTTCAAGGAGGGTATGGCATATGTGGCATTGTCACGAGTTAGAACTTTATCGGGATTGTACTTGATTGAGTGTGATGTCACAAACATTTGTGCGGATCTAGATTGTGTTAAGGAATACAATAGGTTAAGAAGAGAGTATGCGCCACATTTGCCTCAATATCCTTTGTTTGAGAAACGTGTGGTAGGCCGGAAACGAAGAAATGTGACCAATACTGGGGAGGTTGTAGCAAAAAGACAAAAAGTCGATGACCCTGAAATTATAAGCAGAAACAAAAAGGATTCTGTTGAAGATGTTGTTGGTTTTCAATTTGAAAACAGTTCTGGTGTCAACTGCTATGCTAATGTAGTGGTTAATGTTTTGTTTTCTCTAGAAAATGTAAAAGAAGAGATTGTGGTCAATTCTGATCAAAGATTTTGCAGTTTGTTAAATTCTGTCTTAGAAAAATGTAGCACTGATAGAACAAACATAGAAAGTGTGTCTGAAATTCGAAATCTGTTAGACAGATGTTCAGGCCAAACACAATTCTCTCAAAATATTCAGCAAGATTGTCAGGAGTTTTTAATGTATATGCTTGATGTATTGCATGCTGAAGGTGTAGATGTAGATCAGCTGTTTGGGCTTTCTTATCAATGGCAGCATGACTGTGAGAACTGTAGGGTATCAAGTACTACTAGTGTAGACTCAGAAAGATTTATATATTTAACTTTGCCAGACAGTAAATCAGTCTCCTTTAATAAGCTAGTAAAAGCAGCTGATCACAACATGGAGTGTAGCCAATGTAAATCTGAAATGATGTCCACATTATTTATACGAACATATGGCCAGTATGTCATTTTAATGTTCCAACGATGTAGGCCTGATGGAACAAAATTGACAACTTTAATAAAAAATTTTGTGGCTTCACAGTTGTCAATATCAGGAAGGACTTTTGTAACTGCAGCAATTATATATCATGATGGTCCTTCAATAACATCAGGACATTACACAGCTTATTTAAAGTCTAGAAATGGCTGGTCATTCTGCAATGATTCTATTTTAATTTTCAAAAAAAATTTGCCGTATGACCTTAAAAACTCTTACCTGGTGTTTTTAAAACCAAAATTTTAGGGAAAGAATCTCGGGATGTGCTCTGAGGAATTTCAAGAAGTTCTAATGGCTCCTACACGATTTGGCCTTGAGGATAAGTGTAGTTCAGAGACATAACTTCTAACCATAAGACTGGACGTCATGGAGAAATAAGTGCACTTTGAATGAGTTCAGAAAAACTGTTTCTTTTTATAAGCTAATTGAAGCAGCCAATCAAAACATAGAGTAGAGGGAATGTAAGTCTGCAATGCTGTCTACTGTTTTACATTGCTTTGTGATTAAAAGTGATGTAGAGAATTAAATAATTGTAGTAGTCATAGAGGTAGTGTATGTCTGCTTCATAGTAAGCAGTATCAGTGTCATAGGAAATGTAGAACATGACTGAGCAAGAAGGGGAAGATATTACTAGTCCAGGATTGTGAAAATGATCTTCAACATTTTAATTGTGAAAGTTGCGGAAATACAACATGACGGGATTGGCTTACAAGAATTCCAAGAGTTATAAATGGCTCTGACACGATTTGGCCTTGTGGAAACGTGTGGTAGAGAGCGAGAAGTCATTTATTGTATGTAACATGTTTTTCAAAACGATGGAGGTTTTCTTTCAGAAAGTGGCGGTCTGAAAGTAATAACAGCACAACAGAGTGTAAGCTGTTCATAGGACATCCTTCGACGTCATGGAAAGTAAGTTAACTTTAAGGAGTTCTGAATTCTGATTTGTTATGTTGTATGGGTTTTTTAAACACAATCATTTTGATTGTGTTTTTTTTTCCCCGCTGTTATATGATGAATACCTTCAAGTCACTGTTTTTAGTGAAATTTGATACATTCTGAGAACAGCAAAAATAAACCATTTAACATGTATAATTAATTCTGTACTGTTTGCATTTATGATGTACATGTAGAACTGTGTAGGAGGCATGGAGAAGGTGAGGCTTCTGTAAGTGTCAAAGTTGTTGCATACAGTGCTCATATTCTACGTAGTCTTTCATATGATAGACTACATTTCCACAATGAGATACCTAAGCAAAGGAAGCACAGGTGATACGATTGTGGAATGAGCAAAATAAATTGCACGTTTTTCAATTATATTACCTGTGTTTCCTAACATTACACATCACATTGTGTAGGTGAGGTTTAGGCCTGTTCCTGGAGACAGAGCGGGTCTGACATTTGTTCAAGAGTGCAGTGGACATGACTCACTTCGTTGGTAGGCCTCCACATGTATTATCTCCTCTGTATTCTTCAACAAACCTAAATTCCATCTGCAACCCTGAGTAGGACTTACCTGAAACAAATCTGTGCATAGGTTACACCTTATTGGCATCTTGAAACAATCATTTAAAATGTTAGGGTCACATTTATGGTGGCCGTGCGCCTCTTTTGCTCCATTGTGGGTCACTTTTGTGTAAAAGATGCACCATGTTGCAAGATAGGTTTCAGTTCATCTCCAGCAAGATACCATCAGTTTAAAATGTATATAATTAGCAGTGTGAAGGGGGCGTTGCAGAAGCTGAAGCTTTTGTAAGTGTCAAAGTTGTTGCATGCAGTGGTTCACTTCTGGGTACTGTTTAATATGCTGCACTACATCTGCACTATGAGATACCTAAGCAAAGGCAACACAGGTGATGTGATTGTGAAATGAGGAAAAGAAACTCCACATTTTTCAATTACATCACCTGTGTTTCCTAAGTTTACGAATGACATTGTGCAGATGAAGTTTAGGTCTGTCCACGGACACAGAAGAGGTCTGGCCTTTGTTCAAGAGTGAAGTGGACATGACTTACTTCATTGGTAGGCCTTCACATGTATTATCTCTTCTGTATTCTTCAACAACTCGAAATTTCATTTGGAACCCTGAGTAGGCCTCACCTCAAACAAACCTCTGGATAGGACACATCTTATTGGCATCCTGAAACAAACATTTAAAATGTTAGTGTCTTGCGACACTTTTGTGAAACAACAGCAGTGCAAAAGATGCACCATTTTTTAAGATAGGCCTCACTTCATCTGCATCAAGATACTGTTAGTTTAACATGTATATCTTTAGGACTGTGTACGGGGCCTGGAGAAGCAGAAGCTTCTGTAAGTGTCAAAGTTGTTGAAAAACTGTTTGTCCTTCAATCTTTTCCCTTGTCTTTTCTAATTTTTAAATACATGTTTTAATATTTTTCAAATGTTTGTTCTCTCTTTCACAGATTGAAAGTATAAAAACAAAAAGTGAGTAAGTTAATGACAATTATAAGGTAAATGTTTTGTACTCTTTTCGTTACATTTCTATCACATTCACCTACTAGTAGTTTGACAGCTTCATTTCTTTAACCCTCAGTTTCCTGCCTTTGCTACTTCCCTCATTCCTTTCTCTATTACCTACTTACTCTACTCCTTCCACTCCTTTTCTCAGTCCCTCTCTTCTCATAGTTCCTCACTCTTGTTCACTCACTCCGTCTCTATTACTCTTAGTGTCTTTGACTGATCACTCTTTCACTACTTGTTCATTATGCTTCTTCTGTGTAGTTGAAGCACACTAAGGGGCATATTATCAACACAGCCAATAAAATTATTGCTGTTTTTATCGGCAGAAAAGTGTTGCAAAAGTTGTTTTAGCGGCAGTTTTCCGCCGCAAAAGCGGCTTTAGCGACACATTTCTGCCGATAAAAGCTGCAAAACTTTTATTGCCTATGTTGATGATATGGCTCTATGTTATTTACATTTCTTTGCTGTTTCAATTAATCTTTTTCTGTTATTTTTTCTTTTTTGTTTTCTGTTTTTTCTCTCTGTTATTCCACATGTTTTAATCTTATTTTGAACATTCACTCATATTCTCTAAGAAACTCTTCTTTGTTATTCTTCTACTGTCCTTTTTTTCTTTCACTTCCTTATCTATTTTGTTTTTCACAATTATACCCTCTTAAATCTTTTCTTCGGTAAATAGATCTATTAAACAGTATCTCTGGTTTACTCCCTATAGCTGTCTTTCTTTTAACATCACTCTCTGTTTACTTTCCTTATACTTACTCTTCTTTTTTATTTTTTTTTTTTTTTTTGGTTCGCTCCCGGTTCGCGAACCGGGAAGCGAACTGGGAAGCGAACTAAAAGAAATAGAGCTTGCCAGAGTGCTAAACATTCTAGCAATTTTTTTTGAAAGGGGGGGTAGTTCTGAAAAGAACTTTTTTTTAATGTTTTTGTTGTTTTATATATTTTTTTATTTTTTTTGAACATTTTTTGTTTTTTTTGTATTTTTTGAACAATTTTATATTTTTTTTGTTTTTTTGGGGGGGGAAACAACAAAAAACAGGCATTGAAAAGGGCTCAACAGGAGCAAAAAAAAAATTATTTTTTGGGGCGTTTAGGGCAATTATGATTTTCATAAGCTACATTTATTAATGTTATGCTCATGTTTCCACAGGAAATCAATGCTCCACAATACAAACAGGTGAACTTGAAGTGTGCAAAGTTCTCTTGAATGTTTGGCACGGTTTCCCGTGCCTCTGCTCCTGACAACGATATTTGAGAAGTTGACCTGGCCACAGGAGTTGTTGTTGGGTTCTCCTGCTGGTCACGTATCTCTGCCCGGCTGTAATTCAATGGATGCCACCTGTTCATGTGCCGATGCATGGTATAGTTCCCATAGCTATACTTTTTATCAGTCCCTCTTGATAATTTCTCTTTGCAAATGAGGCAGGTGACATACCTCGCATTTACTTTCTTCTGCCCTGGAGGGATTGAAAAAAACTGCCAAATGAAACTGGCTTTCCTATGGGAAACCCGGGGCACCTCTTCCAAGAACTGTGGTCCTTCTCTCTCCTCTTCCTCTAGTTCTTCCTCTTCCTCCTCTGTGTTGGTGATGACCTGGGGAGGTGGTCCTCTCTTCCCATGAGGAGGTGGAGGTGGTGGTGGGGGTGCACCAGCTGAAGCAACTACTGAAGCCATTGCTCAAGTATGAAATAAGGTCTTCCTCTCACAAAGATGAAAGTCAGAGTGAGGAAAGAAGGAGGGGTTTTCATCATTTGGGAAAAACAATAGTTCTAAACCAATGAAAAGTGTTATTTTTAGGTCACCTGACCTAGCCTTACATCATTATGAAACCAAAAGTGAAATGAAGCAATGAAATGTTTTATTAACAAGTCATATGACCTGTTACGCTTATGTTACGCGCTGCGGAACGCGCCCCGGATCGCTTCCGGGTCGCTGCGCTTCGCGCCTCGGTTCGCGCTCCGGAGCACTTCCGGGTGCGCTAACGCGGCGCGTCATAAGACGCATTACGCGGCAACGCGATACGTCGCGCTTTCGCGACGCGCCCCGGATCGCTTCCAGGGAGCTGCGCTTCGCGTCTCAGTTCGCGTACCGGAGCACTTCCGGGTGCGCTAACGCGGCGCGTCATAAGACGCATTACGCGACAACGTGATATGTCGCGCTTCCGCGATGCATCACGATGTTCATTTCTAACGGCAGTTCCGCAAACGGAACGTTTACCGGTTCGCGGACTGGGTCGCGGCATCAAGGTGAGCTAACGGGAAGCTTCCCGGTTCGCGAACCGGGAGCGAAGAAAAAAAATATTAAAAAAAAAATTATTAATAAACATATAAAATATATTTTTGGATTTAAAGAAGAATACATTTTACAGCTACAGATATTAGCTTTTAAAAAACCAATGAAATTCACTGAAAAAACCATAGGTTATAGACCATATATAGTTAGGAATTTGCATTTACAAAACCTTGAAAATTCAATGAAAAAACCATAGGTTATAGACCATATATAGTTAGGAATTAGCATTTAAAAAACCTTATTTTACTCACACAAAACCATTGAAATTCCATATATAGTTAGTTGTACTAACTATATATCGCGCACCCGCAATCCACTGCTGATCATGTCACATATTACATCATTCATGACATGGTCAGTGACATCACTGATGACATCACTGATGACATCTCAAATGACATCACTGATGACATCACTGATGACATCTCAAATGACATCACTGATATACATATATATATATATATATATACATATATATATACATATATATATATATATATATATATATATATATATATATATATATATATATATATATATATATATATATATATATATATCCAACAAAGTTTGCCCAAAAATATAAACGGGCGCAGCAACATGACCCACTGGAGGGGAATAGGAACTTTCCTAAATTAACTTTTAAAAAAGTCATACACGAAGCAGAACCTACTGGAAGGTAATAATGGACGCTGATTGGGACTACAAATCCTAGCATGCATGGAGAAAGTGACGTAAACAGCGAGGCTCACTGGGGTATGTAAAGAAGGCAGTTGCAAATGAAGCAATCAGAGTCAGCTGCTGAGTCTATGAAAAGGTCCATGATTAAGAGGCAGGAGCCAGGAAACGCGTCGGACGGAATGAATTCAAAGATGAATGCTGTTGCTCGTTTTTTTATTGAAATAAACCAGATGGTTTCTTCTGAAATCGTGTGCGCTCTCATTGCTTTGGGCAAACTTTGTTGGATTTAATTACACGGCAGCCCTGCCGTGGAGAGCTGCGCCATCTCCAAACTCACGGGTGAGAGGCTGCAAGTTGGAACTGTGCCAGACTTGATTTACAGCATTTCAGAAGCAGAAAATATAAACGGGCGCAGCAACATGACCCACTGGAGGGGAATAGGAACTTTCCTAAATTAACTTTTAAAAAAGTCATACACGAAGCAGAACCTACTGGAAGGTAATAATGGACTCTGATTGGGACTACAAATCCTACCATGCATGGAGAAAGTGACGTAAACAGCGAGGCTCACTGGGGTATGTAAAGAAGGCAGTTCCAAATGAAGCAATCAGAGTCAGCTGCTGAGTCTATGAAAAGGTCCATGATTAAGAGGCAGGAGCCAGGAAACGCGTCGGACGGAATGAATTCAAAGATGAATGCTGTTGCTCGTTTTTTTATTGAAATAAACCAGATGGTTTCTTCTGAAATCGTGTGCGCTCTCATTGCTTTGGGCAAACTTTGTTGGATTTAATTACACGGCAGCCCTGCCGTGGAGAGCTGCGCCATCTCCAAACTCACGAGTGAGAGGCTGCAAGTTGGAACTGTGCCAGACTTGATTTACAGCATTTCAGAAGCAGAAAATATAAACGGGCGCAGCAACATGACCCACTGGAGGGGAATAGGAACTTTCCTAAATTAACTTTTAAAAAAGTCATACACGAAGCAGAACCTACTGGAAGGTAATAATGGACTCTGATTGGGACTACAAATCCTAGCATGCATGGAGAAAGTGACGTAAACAGCGAGGCTCACTGGGGTATGTAAAGAAGGTAGTTCCAAATGAAGCAATCAGAGTCAGCTGCTGAGTCTATGAAAAGGTCCATGATTAAGAGGCAGGAGCCAGGAAACGCGTCGGACGGAATGAATTCAAAGATGAATGCTGTTGCTCGTTTTTTTATTGAAATAAACCAGATGGTTTCTTCTGAAATCGTGTGCGCTCTCATTGCTTTGGGCAAACTTTGTTGGATTTAATTACACGGCAGCCCTGCCGTGGAGAGCTGCGCCATCTCCAAACTCACGAGTGAGAGGCTGCAAGTTGGAACTGTGCCAGACTTGATTTACAGCATTTCAGAAGCAGAAAATATAAACGGGCGCAGCAACATGACCCACTGGAGGGGAATAGGAACTTTCCTAAATTAACTTTAAAAAAAGTCATACACGAAGCAGAACCTACTGGAAGGTAATAATGGACTCTGATTGGGACTACAAATCCTAGCATGCATGGAGAAAGTGACGTAAACAGCGAGGCTCACTGGGGTATGTAAAGAAGGCAGTTCCAAATGAAGCAATCAGAGTCAGCTGCTGAGTCTATGAAAAGGTCCATGATTAAGAGGCAGGAGCCAGGAAACACGTCGGACGGAATGAATTCAAAGATGAATGCTGTTGCTCGTTTTTTTATTGAAATAAACCAGATGGTTTCTTCTGAAATCGTGTGCGCTCTCATTGCTTTGGGCAAACTTTGTTGGATATATATATATATATATATATATATGTATTCCCCTTTAGCATCTTATACTGCAACCCACCACTAAACCCTAAAAGTTACCCTTACCTCCCTATGTCTTTACACACCTCTAAATACTAAATAAAACTTGCCCAGCCCTTAACTATATATATATATATGTATACATGAAAACATACATACATACATATATATGTTTACATATACAAACACACACACACACACACATTTATATATGTAGATCTATAGATGTATAGATATTTACCTATATAGATAGGTAATTTACAAAGAGAGACTAAGGCAAGGGGATAACACACTAATCACTATAGTGGGTTATAGTAATGATCAAGATACATTGGTGCACGAATCTGGAAGATCAGTTATCTTAATCTTCCGCACAGGAGAAACTTCATCAGCATTTACCACTAAGATGGATTCAGCACCTACTAGTTATCATAATTTCTAATAATATGCAAATCAATTCGAAGTTAAATAATTAAATCACAACTCAAATACATAATGCACAGATACAATGATGCTTTTTCTTTAAAAGTTAATTCCTTTATTTATGTTCTTCTCATTTTTAAAACGTCATTGTTTAACTTTGTGGTAGCCAACAGGTTTCCTCCTAAAAGGACTTCTTCTGGGTTTGGGTTAGTGTTTTTCACTTGTTAACGTGATGGCCCTGCGAATCTTCCCCATGTGGAAGAAAGTGACGTCTTGCATATCTTCCATGCGTTAACACTGCATAATGTCTCAGATATATTGGACATTCTAAGTTCTTCCAAGCACCCCGGTATATGTGCAGTTGGTTGCTTAAGGAAAAAGACCTTTTTGCGATCCTTAGTCTAATTTTTTTGGGCTCCAAGGATGGCACGTCATTTGTGAGCTATGATACTCACAGAACTGTTATAGGTCACATCCTATCAAAGATTGATCTCCTACATACGAAGAACACGGCGATATCTATTCCGTGGGGTTGCAATTGCTACTCTAATTCCCTTGATTTTGTTACTGTTATAAATAGATGAATTACTCCACTAAGGGGACCCGGTGCACCATTGCAGTCGGACTGAAATCACACCTAGGTTCTGGTCTACTTCTTCCATAGACTATCAATGGTGCCTAGTTCTCCTTGGCACTATTTTCACTTACATCTTAGAAATTCATGGCTACACTTTTCCTTATTGGATGTTTGTTGATTTGGTGCCATTCTTTTTATTAAAATGTACTCTATTTTTTTAATTCAGTTTGGGATAAATATTTAGTTTTTTTTCACTTTATTATTGTTTTGGTACTGCATGAACACTTTACACTTTACCCCAGGTCAAGCATGTCTCCTATGTGCCATTGCTAGCAGGACCTTAATCTCAAATTAATCTAATGACTTTAGTGTTCACCCTGACAAATTTTTGTGAAAATTCCTTGAGATGGTTGACAGACCACCTCAAATTATAATCAACTTTCTTATATATATATATTAATTTTCATATGTATTTTTTGGGGGAAGTTTCAGGTCAAGATTACTGCTTCTATACACATGTAGGTGCTTATATAGAGTGTTATGCCTGGTACTAATAAGTGACATGCGCATATTTATGTAATTATAAGTTAATTACAGTTATTTGCAACCATAAAAAGTGTATCACAAGATAGATGCGGACAACAGAACGTGTGAATATTGCCACTTCATTATACATATGGGCATTTATAAGGAGGGGTTTCACCAAGCAAACATGACTTTACCAACCATCATGTATATGTGTGTGTATACATAGGGACACCTTTTGTTGTGGATTTGACGATGGCCAGTCCTGCCGTGAGTGAAGCCCCACCGCGATGCATCAGACCTCTGCCGATGCTGTGATGGTGTTTAGCAGTTAAAGGACTGGAGGGGCATCATGGAAGTTCTACGGAGCAACTTTGAGGTGTTTGAACTGTTCACCACCCACTGTGGTTTTTATTTGTTTTTTATGTCGACACCGCCGATGCCACTCACTTGAGGCACATATCAGCACTACAAGTACCATCAGGCAGTGAGAACTGTCAACGTCCACTGGGGCGGGTCCTTTGGATATTTAGTGCTGTAATGGAGAAGCGAGTGTTTTAATTCAGCCCATGATTAAGTGCTTGTGAGGCACGAAACGCGTTGGGCTGGGAACGAGACTGTTGGCCGATTCTTGCTCCTAAGCTGCTGCTTTCCTTGAACAAAAGCGCTTACTATATACCTTCCAGTGTGTGAGCTTCCTTGAGGGGACACCTTTTGTTGTGGATATATGTATATATATATATATTCACTGAAAAAACCATAGGTTATAGACCATATATAGTTAGGAATTAGCATTTAAAAAACCTTATTTTACTCACACAAAACCATTGAAATTCCATATATAGTTAGTTGCACTAACTATATATCGCGCACCTGCAATCCACTGCTGATGATGTCACATATTACATCATTCATGACATGGTCAGTGACATCACTGATGACATCACTGATGACATCTCAAATGACATCACTGATGACATCACTGATGACATCTCATTTGACATCAATGACCACATCACTGATGATATCATTCATGTGACAATACAATCCATCTCCTCACATTTTAATATAACCTCTGTTTCACCCAGTGTTAAATACAGAATATAATTTTTGAAACCATTGACACACCAATACTAGTTACTACATACGCACTCACTGATTCCTACGTCTACACACACCTTCACTCATTCACCCATACTATCATTCATACATACAATCACTCATCTTTACAACACTATCATATGCACTCATACACCTATACAGACACTCACAGTCTGCCACTCATCCATGGAGTTACTCACACACCTAGTCAGTCCTGTAAAGAATCAATGACACTTCCATTTTCTTGTCTATACAGTTAAACATAGAGCACCTTACATTTTCAAACATATACTAACACATACTTACCTTGTTATACAATCATTGATACAAGTACACATTGATCTGCACAGAGTCACACACCTCCCAGCCAGCCACACACACACTCAGTCTCCCATACAAATACTTGGACAATCAATCAGTAACCCATATAGTTAATCATATAGCTACTGATCAAAACATGCAGCAGTTTACAGAACAACAGACATAATGATGCACAAATTAAGACACTTTAGTCACTAACCCATGCACTCAGTGAGACACATTTAATCACTCACTCATGCATTCAGTCATGCACCTACTAAATCCTTTGTCCAGACACTTATACTTCCACTCATTCTTCAATATGTAAGACACATTTTAACTTTACAGAAACATACAGTCACTGGATGTTGTCATCAGTGATGTCATCAGTGATGTCATTTGAGATGTCATCAGTGATGTCATCAGTGATGTCACTGACCATGTCATGAATGATGTAATATGTGACATCATCAGCAGTGGATTGCAGGTGCGCGATATATAGTTAGTGCAACTAACTATATATGGAATTTCAATGGTTTTGTGTGAGTAAAATAAGGTTTTTTAAATGCTAATTCCTAACTATATATGGTCTATAACCTATGGTTTTTTCAGTGAATTTTCAAGGTTTTGTAAATGCTAATTCCTAACTATATATGGTCTATAACCTATGGTTTTTTCAGTGAATTTCAATGGTTTTTTAATAGCAAATATCATAAGCTGTCGAATGTCAAGTACGTGGTAAGTGAAAACATTTTCGTGTTTATGCACACTGATCTGCTTTGAATGGTGCCCCCCCCCCCTCATTTCTATTAGGAGTACTCTCTCTTTGCAGATAGTGAAAGGTAGTTAACGCAGGTCTTTGCCCCCATTGTAATCCGTAGTGCCTGCTTCTCTCTCCATTTGATTCATTGTTATCCAAGTATTTACTGTTTTAGAATTAGTTCTCTTTGGTTCATTCTCTATTTACAAACAAACACAGAGTCGCAATACTCTGTTTAGTCTTTGCAGATAACGAAAAATCGTGTAAAAAAAAAGAAAAGGAATCGAGCAAAATCAGTAGGCCACTAATGGGATCTCTTTTTGACCTCGCTAAAATAGAAACATTAGGAACAACCCCTCATGACAAATACAAAACTAGTGAGATGAACTGAACTCCACACAATGATGGCTGCAAAACAGCTCTGCTCCGCCACCCACCCCGCCCAAAATAACGATAAAGAACGGCTGCCATGATTGGTTGCGGAATGACCACGACGGAGCTACGAAATGGTGCTGCTCTCATGCTAACCCCAGCTTCAGTCTGAAACATCCAGAAACACTGTAGACTACCAATTCGATCAGTTCCGGTAGCGCCCCAATGTAACCCGGTAGAGAAGAACTAGCCCTCCCCTCTTTGACTGATGGTTCTTGTTGCCTGTCCCTTCTGTTGTCATTTAACAGAACTATTTAGCCTGCTGAAAGGGGTTGTGTTCCGACCGCTGGTTGGTGGAGACATTTTGACTATATTCTGTACCTGCGTTGTCGCGTAATGCGTCATATGACGCGCCGCGTTAGCGCATCCGGAAGTCATCCGGGGCGCGCAGCGCGTAACGTAAGCATAACAAGTCATGTGACTTGTTAATAAAACTTTTCATTGGTTCATTTTACTTTTCTTATTGTAATGATGAAAGGCTTGATCATATGACCTAAAAATTACGCTTTTCATTACTTCCGAACATTATTTTTTCTTAAATATATGTTATAATGTTCCAGGCTAATGTACTTTCCCGGAAATTTTACAACTGTCCTGCAAGTAAAATATATTCTTTTTTCGAGAAAAAGAGCGTTTCTTCGTCCCATGACGGAGCCGTTGAGCAAAAGAGGGTCGACCTGCTGTCTTAGTCGCCGATACGCCTGAATATGAGATTCTTATCGATCACTTTATGTTGCAGGAATAGAAAACACAACAGCCCTTGACCATTTATCTTTACTGCGTTCCTTCGTATTATACCTTTTACCCTTCATGTAATTGGTCTGCTTTATTTCACTTGCCTTTTAATGATTCTAAAACAGTGACTATTATTAAAAACTTTACCAATGTATATACTACTACCATGTTTTCTTTTAAAAACCTTTATTGTGAAAATTTCATTATACAAATACGAGCCTATAACCACGTGGGCCGGCCACGGAGCAAACTGTAATCGTATATGATAAATAGACATTTACACTGTAGAGGAACGTAACGGGCGGGCCATTAGGTTGCAAGAACTAAGGTGTCTAACAGTTACGGAATCGGTGGACGTACATTTTATAATTAAAATACGACAGGGCCAGTTACAATAAAATTATCTAGATATACATTTGCGGGCAAGTACCATGGGTGACGTTAATTCGAACTTTCAACAGTACAGTAATCAATAACACATCAGAACTTAATATCAATAGGGATGTCGAAATATTCAATCAATTCTCGTCCCCGCCCGCCATGTGCTTCAAAACTGCATACGTATCTCGTGATTTCAAGGTTCTGCAACCAGTACACAACAAGGAGTTACGAGTCCCATTTATTCTGGCGCCATTTTGGGCGAGGACGGGCAGGTCCAGGATATAGTCAAAATGTCTCTACCAACCATCGACTATGATGATGTTCATATGCTGTATTTATTAGAGTAACACTCAGATGTCCACATGAAATAAATTTGCCACAATCTAAACATGTCATTTTAATCTTTCCAAATTTCTTCTAAATATTTGGGACCGTTTCCCTTGCCTCTGAAGCTCTCAGTGCCACTTCTTTGATGAATGTACTAGCAGGTCAGGGGTTCTCCTCCAAATCTCTCTTTTATGCAGCACTATAATTAATTGTTGCCACCTCTCCATATGACGATGCATGGTATAGTTACCACAACTATATTTTTTTTCGGTTCCTCTAGAGAGTTCATCGTGGCAGATGAAGCGTGTAACGTACCGGGCATTTACCTTTTTTTGCATGTACAGGAAAGGAAAAAAAAATCGAGCGTCCGAGTTCTAAGGTGTCCCAGGGCCATTTTAGTGGACCAGGCCCAAATCCAAAGAACAGGCCGCCATTTTGAGAGTCCTGTTGCAGCCGCCTGTCGCTGTAGCATCAAGAGCAGCCGAAACTCAGCTGAATGGCAACTGAAACGGTAAAGGGGCGCCCCACTACAGCAGACGAGCCAGGCCCAAATCCAAAGAACTGCTGTCTCACAGGCTAATGGGGCGACCCACGCCGAGTTTCAGCATTGTAGGATGACCACACAAGTACAGCAACTTGCTAGACATCACCTCGGTGCCATCCGGATCTCGGCGCCCCACTGCAGATGAAGTGCCTCTCAACTATGAAACCACCACGGTGACATCCGGATCTTGGCGCGTTGTGCTGCCTTCGGCCTATTCGCACATCGGTCCGCTACTGACGCCATCTCACAGGCTAATGGGGCGACCCACGCCGAGTTTCAGCATTGTAGGATGACCACACCAGTACAGCAACTTGCTAGACATCACCTCGGTGCCATCCGGATCTCGGCGCCCCACTGCAGATGAAGTGCCTCTCAACTATGAAACCACCACGGTGACATCCGGATCTTGGCGCGTTGTGCTGCCTTCGGCCTATTCGCACATCGGTCCGCTACTGACGCCATCTCACAGGCTAATGGGGCGACCCACGCCGAGTTTCAGCATTGTAGGATGACCACACCAGTACAGCAACTTGCTAGACATCACCTCGGTGCCATCCGGATCTCGGCGCCCCACTGCAGATGAAGTGCCTCTCAACTATGAAACCACCACGGTGACATCCGGATCTTGGCGCGTTGTGCTGCCTTCGGCCTATTCGCACATCGGTCCGCTACTGACGCCATCTCACAGGCTAATGGGGTGACCCACGCCGAGTTTCAGCATTGTAGGATGACCACACCAACTTGCTAGACATCACCTCAGTGCCATCCGAATCTTGGCATCTCAACGCCTAGTGGTATCTTCCATACAAAAAATATTGTTACGCTGCCTTTGGCCCCATTCGCACATCAGTCCGCAACTTAGACATCACCTCGGTGCCATCCGGATCTTGGCATCTCAGCGCCTTGTGGTGTCAGTCAGAAAATATTGTTGTGCTGCCTTCGGCCTATTCGCACATCGGTCCGCTACTGACGCCATCTCACAGGCCAACGGGGCGCCCCACGCCGACTTTCAGCATTGTAGGATGGCCACACCAGTACCACAACTTGCAAGACACCACCTCGGTGCCATCCGGATCTTGGCATCTCAGCGCCTTGTGGTCTCTTCTACACCGGAAATATAGTAGAAAATATTGTTGCGCTGCCTTTGGCCCCATTCACACATCAGTCCGCTACTGACACCATCTCACAGGCCAACGGGGCGCCCCACGCCGACTTTCAACATTGTAGGATGGCCACAGAAGTGCGACAACTTACTAGACACCACCTCGGTGCCATCCGGATCTTGGCGCGTTGTGCTGCCTTCGGCCTATTCGCACATCGGTCCGCTACTGACGCAAACTCACAGGCCAACGGGGCGCCCCACGCCGACTTTCAGCATTGTAGGATGGCCACACCAGTGTGGCAACTTCCTACACACCACCTCGGTGCCATCCGGATCTTGGCGCGTAGTGAAGCTGCAGCAGCTGCAAATAAGCTTCAGACAGTGTTACAACCGCTGCTCAGAACTCTCAACTATGACACCACCTCGATGCCATCCGGATCTTGGCGCGTTGTATTGCCTTCGGCCTATTCGCACATCGGTCCGCTACTGACGCCGCCTCACGTGCCAACGTATTTTCTCCGCATTTTATACCCTATGCCGCATAACAGGTCATGTGACTTGTTTATAAAACTTTTCATTGGTTCATTTTACTTTTGGTTTCCTAATGATGGAAGGCTTGATCATATGACCTAAAAACAACACTTTTCATTGGATGAAAACTTTTTTTTTCCCCCAAACGATGAAAGCCCCACCTTGTTTCTGGATGTTTCAGACTGAAGCTGGCGTCACCATGAGAGCACCACCATCTCGTAGCTCCGTCGTGGTCATTCCGCGAGCAATCATGGCAGCCGCTCCCCACCAGAAGCCTGCAGGAGTCGGGGCCCCCAAAACTTTTGATGAATTCTCAAGGCGGAGGGGACGCTTTCCAGAATGGGGTCCAAGACCTAGCAGACAAGCGTCCGATTTCCAAGGTGTCCCAGGGCCATTTCAGTGGACCAGGCCCAAAAAGGAAACAGCCTGCCGCCATTTTGAGAGTCCTGTGACAGCCGCCTATCGCTGCACCGCAAGAGTGGGCGCAACTCAGCTGAATGGCGGATTTTGACACAGTGGACCAAAAGCGGACGGAATGGCAACTGAAACGGTAAAGGGGCGCCCCACTACAACAGACGAGACTCCACCTGGAGAGGCCCGTTCACGCCGCCTCCCCCGGGGCGCTCCACGCCGTTATTCGGAGCAGCATTGTAGGATACCAAAACCAGTGCGGCAACTTACTGGACATCACCTTGGTGCCATCGTTCTGCTGCCTTGGAACTATTCGCACAACAGTTTGCTACTGATGACCCACCCCCCGCGACGCCCCACGCCGTTATTTGCTGGGTGGCAACTTACTAGACATCACTTTTGTGTCATCTAGATTTCGGCGCGTTCTGCTGCCTTGGAACTATTCGCACAACAGTTTGCTACTGATCACCCACCCCCCACGACGCCCCACGCCGGAAATCTGGACGTTGTGCTGCGTTGGGACTATTCGCACAGCCGACCGCTACTTCGTTGTTTTTCTCTAAAAATGTTTATATGTTATTACTATTTTTGTTTTCTTGTATATATTTATAAATTATTAAAGTTTTATAATCTTACTACTTTGTCGGAGTGCTATATATTTTTAATGTGACACATAATTGTAAAAACTTTGATGTACAAAGAGTCATCCCTGGAATCTTCCGCTTCACGCTCGGTCCCCTCCCCAATCACAATACAGAATGGTTTTCAGATAATAGCAACGCTTCTGCTGTGACGGATCTCATCGAGTGTGGGCCTTGATCTACTATAACTCCTTTGAAGACGGGTGATTCTTTACAGCTGTGGCCATAAACTACATCTGCAGGGCTAGCTGATAGCCTAGGACCGGCCTGGACAATCGGACACAGAGGAAAAGGAGTGTCAGAGGGTGCGGTAGTGAATAGGGCGAAAGGGAGGTGTCGGGCGGGCACAGGGTGTGATTCTCAGGGAAGAACAGCGCAGATGGGGGGAGGTTTATTACCCATGCATAAAACAGAGAGCGGGGGTGACCACTGCCTGGGGGAGATGCTTGCGAGGGTGGGGAGCCATGCTAAGGATCGACAGCGTTCACAGAGTGGATCTGGTCAAGGCATCTAAAATGGCTGCCGTGCACGACAAAAGTGTGGCATTTGAAAAAAGACAAGATGGCGCACACAATGTTTTTCAACAATTCCTGATTTCCTTCGAATCGAACGTTAACAGACGTTGGGGCATATTACCAAAGTTAAGCGATATTTATCCCTAACGATGCATTGCAAAGATTTTTTTACCGTCAGAAATTATCGCAGATAAACCTTGCTATTATCAAGGTTTATCGCAAATACGATAAAAAACGAGCGCAATGCATTAATGTCGCTGAAAACTCCGCGATATTCATGCATTACCGAGCTAATGCTCTTAGCCATGTTATCCACCTCCCATTGGATAACATGGCTAAGAACTGCTCAGGGCAGCTGTTACTTTTTGGAGATATTCGCGCTTATCTCGAATATTTCCAAAAGTTGATAATAGGAGATAGCGATGTTAGCGACTGTTTCCAGTCGCTAACATCTTGGCATGCCCACTTTGCATGTCATTAGTGATAAATATCACTCACATGCAAAGTGGGACCCAAGATGGTCGCTATCTCCTACTAGCCGTCGCTAACTGGTGTTAGCAACAGCTAGGTAATACACATATAATTTTATCTCCGCGAAGCGGAGCGCTGTTACAGATATATATCTTGTTTTTGAACGTTAATTTCTCAAAATGCACTGAAGCACATATATTGAGACATAGCAAAGGCACATCGGGCTACCAGTCCCTAATATTTTACCAAGTTTCGTGCAAATCCATTCAGCCGTTCGATTATTATTATTATTATTTTTTTTTGCCCCGCGGGGCCCTTTTAAAACCTCCACATCAAACCTAGGGGGTCAGCGAGGATCTACTATGCCCCCTTATGGTCATCAGCCGTTCGATTATTATTATTATTTTTTTTTTTGCCCCGCGGGGCCCTTTTAAAACCTCCACATCAAACCTAGGGGGTCAGCGAGGATCTACTATGCCCCCTTATGGTCATTTGCCCCTTCGCTTTGGCCTCCTCTTGTCTCTCGATCCTACCGAGAGACAAGATGGCGGCCGCTACGTACTGTTTGGAATGTTTACAGACACCGGAGAGCCAATCAGCTTCGCTTCGCAAAGCTCCGTAACGCGAAAAGTACGCGAAGCGGTGCGCTGTTACAGATATATATCTTTTTTTGAACGTTAATTTCTCAAAATCCACTGAAGCACATATATTGAGACCTAGCAAAGGCACATCGGGCTACCAGTCCCTACAATTTTGCCAAGTTTCGTGCAAATCCATTCAGCCGTTCGATTATTATTATTATTATTTTTTTTTGCCCCGCGGGGCCCTTTTAAAACCTCCACATCAAACCTAGGGGGTCAGCGAGGATCTACTATGCCCCCTTATAGTTATTTCCCCCTTTGTTTTGACCTCCTCTTGTCTCTCGATCCTACCGAGAGACAAGATGGCGGCCGCTACGGACTGTTTGGAATGTTGACAGACGCCGGAGAACCAATCAGCTTCGCTTCACAAAGCTCCGTTGCGCGAAAAGTCCGCGAACCAGAGCGCTAACCGGTCCGCTGTTACAGATATATATCTTTTTTTAAACGTTAATTTCTCAAAATCCACTGGAGCACATATATTGAGACCTACAAAAGGCACATCGGGCTACCAGTCCCTACAATTTTGCCAAGTTTCGTGCAAATCCATTCAGCCGTTCGGGCTAAAAGTGAGGCCAACCGCCCTATGGAAAACTCAATGTTAAAAACACGTTTTGGGACCCCCCTTTTTTCTCGGCCCCCACTGGACGAACCCCCCCCAAATTTTCAAGGGCTGCTCAGAAACAAAATGTGCCATTTTCCTGAAAATTTCAGCCGATTCCGTCCACAAACGCCAAAGTTATTAGACATAGAATTTTCAAAAAACCCATAGAGAAAAAATCCTAACTATATATACCTACTGGCGACCGCCAGTAGGTAATATATTATATATATATATATATATATATATATTCAGAGATCCTGAAAGCAGTCTAGCCTGTGCGCCTTACTCGCGCGTTCGCCAGCAAAACAGGACACGGACCCAGATTCCTTCTTCAAAATGTTTTAATCGCCCAAAGTCAAAGACGCGTTTCGCGGCTCACGCCGCTTGTTCACTCGACAATGAAATGACCAATGGAAGGCATATTTAAAGTGATAAGTGCATAATTCTAAATCCCTCACGTGACATACACCTCAATGGAAATAGACAACATACTTACATTTCTCGTGTTGCCGTCCTTTGAACTTTCAACCATTTATACATTGTAATATGTTTGTTTGAAAAGCAATAAAGTGCAAATGCATGTCGAAGTCACATTAAATGTCACGAAAATTATATTTTGGTCAAATACCTCCGTGACATTTTAAAAAATACATACAAAATATATATATATATCTTTCCCCAGTACAAACAATTTAGCATCTTCTGATGCAAAACAGAAGGGAAGTAAGTTTTCCATTATCGCTCGGAAAATTACTTTGTTACATCCCTAAAGTATTTTGTACCATACGATTCATACTCTGGCTGTGCAAATAAACGCATAAGGGATAAGACAATGTAGTAGTGTAGGTAAAATACCGTATTATTGACTTACTGGACTACGACATTATGTGCAAATTCTGGCAATTCTTAATATCGGTAAAATACCAAATACCCAATGCCTATATACATCCTGAGGTGATTCAAAAGAAATATAAAAATAAAATAAATATATATATATATATATATATATATATATATATATATATATATATACATATACATATACATATATATATATATATATATATATATATATATATATATATATATATATATATATATATATATATATATATATATATATATATATATATATATATATATATATATATTTATTTATTTTTTCTTGGAGTTGGGCCCTACTTTTTGTCCCACCACAGGATATGACTACGCCAGTGTTCGCATAGACTTGTTCAAGTTTATACGAAAATTAAAATACATTTTTTTTTTCCTGATTAACCCCAGAAATGAGCTGCAAACATCTGACACCGCTATCAATGAAGACGATTCAACTGAGACACAGTGCACAGTAAATGCTTTTCGAGCACTGTCCACGATGCAAGCACTGGAAAGCCTGGGCGCCGGTGAATCCACAGTGTCCAACACCCAGGAGTATTTGGAACAAGCCGGCATCAAACAAGTAAGCGGGAACAGCAAATTCAAGAGGAAATCAAGGAAAATACCACACACAACTTTTGACGCTATAGACGTTTTTAATGAGGTTGTCATTACAGACCTTAAAAAATCTTGCCAAACATACGAGCGCGGGAATCGAACACTATAACATACCACGCAAGTATTGGGAAGCATTAAAACCCCTAAGAAATGATAAAACCATCGTGATCAAATCATCAGACAAATGTGGCAACATGGTGATTTTTAATAAAGAACATTACCAAAGAGAAGCAATGCGGCAACTGGAAGATGTTGAATGTTACACTTCAATCCATCGCAAGAAATATGTAGAATGTATAGTAGAATACCATCTACTTCAACAAAAGGTAGCAAGGGGTCAAAGGCAAACACAAACTCAGTTAGCACTGCTTTTAGTCACCATAATACACCTAGTGTTCCCCTCACACTGGACACCACAGGTAGGATTAGGCTTTCAACATCTGCCAGTCCACTGCAGGTCCCACAATTTATCTCCGAGGGTGAAGGATCCCAGATGATGGAGGGCGGATCCGAGTGGTGACTGATGGGAATCTTCTCTCAAGAGACAGGAGACCCTATGTGTGATTCGCACCACACACACCAGTAGTTCATTTCCTTTCTCTTTACAGTCACTGTGTAGGGATTTAACTGAGTTTGTGTTTGCCTTTGACCCCTTGCTACCTTTTGTTGAAGTAGCTGTTCCTAGGGATAGTAGTACTGTTGGGTCGTTAAACTATCCCTTAGACCCTCTTTCTCCTGGTTTATTGAATAGTAGAATACCATCACCTATTGGGCCAGTGGAAGGAGGAGGGTATGTTAACCAACGATGAATACCTCTTTCTGTACTGTGATGAACCAACTTTGCCAACATTCTACCACTTGCCCAAAATTCATAAACACTACAAAAATGCCCCAGGAAGACCTATTGTGGCCTCAATCAATAGTCTCCTGGAGAATACAGCAATTTATGTAGACTCTTTTCTAGCCCCTTTGGTGAGAAACCTGGTGTCATATATACAGGACACACAGGATTTTCTTAGACATATAGAAGGGGTTGTATGGGAAGAAGATTTGTTGCTTATAACCCTAGACATTACCAGCTTGTATACCTCTATTTGTCATTCTGATGGTCTGAAAGCGATAAGATGGTTCTTGGGTCAAAAACATCCCAAATTCACTCAACATAATGTAATGCTGTTAGACATGATCTCGTACTGCCTCCATAATAACATCTTTACATTTGGAGGGCAGCTATACCAACAAAATCGGGGTACAACAATGGGTACGTGCTTCGCCCCCAGCTACGCGAATCTTTTTGTTGGCTGGTGGGAGAAGCACGTAGCCTGGGGGGAGGCCATTGACCAATGTCTGGACAGGATCGTACTTTGGTCGCGATATATTGACGACCTCTTTATTATATGGCGCGGCGACCAATCCTCGGCTGAGGAATATGTTGCATCGCTAAATAATAATTAATTAAATCTGATATTTACAGGTAACATCAGTAATAGTACGGTCAACTATCTGGACCTAAAGGTCTATATTGAAGACAGCACCTTACTAAGCCGTCTCTACAGAAAGCCAACAGCAGGAAATGCAGTCCTGCATGCAGGCAGTCACCATCCTATTAGCCTGATAAAAAAGCATACCCTACGGGGAACTGTAGCGCTTGAAGCGCAACTGTACCACGGAAAGGAGCTACACAGTTGCTAGAAATGAAGCACTGGATCGCTTCAAAGATAGAGGGTATAGGAAAGGTGATTTGAAAACTGCTGAAGAGAAGGTACAGGCAATTGAGAGGAAAATATTGTTGACCTCCAGAAATAGAACAAAGAGGACCAATGATAATACTGTACGAATGATCACCATGTACAATGATAAATCTGCCCAAATAATTCAAATATTCAAAAAGAACTGGCATATCCTCCAAACCGATAACGTGCTCAAAAACCATATCCCAGAACGTCCTCCCATCACATACAAAAGGTGCTCTTCAATTGGAGACCATTTAATACATAGTCATTTTACTAATCCCAATATAACACACAACAAACTTGGGATAAATGGCTTTTTTCCATGTCGGAAATGCAAAGCCTGCAAATTTAGTAAAAAGGTCACCACCTTTGAAGGCAGACCAGGGGATCCTAGGCCAACAAGAACAATTAAACAATTTTTCAACTGTAACTCTGAATACACCATCTATTGTCTTACCTGTCCTTGTACTAAGAGCTCCACTAAAAAACGAATATTAGAACATATGCGGGCCATCTCAAATAAAGACCCAACCTACCCTGTCGCAAGACACCTTGAAACATACCACCAAAGTAACAGGGATGTGTTACAGTTCTACTGTATCAACAATGATGAAGAGCTTTGGACTCATCTTGAGTAAACAGTAGAGATGTAAATGTCGAGAGAAAGAATAACAGCATTTTCTAATACCTCCCTCCTTCCTCTTTCCTTTTTCCTGATAAATTTACTGCCCAAAATGAAAATAGAATCTTCTAGGAAGATAACTGGGAGCAGTTATTATTAACTAGACAAAAGTTAAAAGCCCATTCAGGGCACAATTCTGAAACCACAGTTGGATTTTTGACAATGAAACTTGTAATTACAAATGAATTTATTGTATATACTTGTTTTCTTTTTTCCGACAGTGGTTAAGACAAAAAGAGGCGTTTTGTATTGAAACTGATGAATTTTTGTATAAAAATATACGCTTTGAAATGAATTATTCCTTGTTTTACAATTATGGTTTAATTTTTATTCTTTGCACTTGCACTTTAAAATGAGTTTATGTACGTTTTCTGTATAGAATTAACCCGTTACAAGATGGCCGCCTTGTAAATTACACCATTGAGGTTGGTGGAAAGCCCATCTTTTGTTTCCATGGACATGACGACATGTGAAGGGTTTAAAATGATTGGTTTTCACATTTGTAATCGACATTGAAAAAGCCGCGAGGCGAAACACGTCTGTCGATAGTAGGGAGAAGGCTGAGCACCGGATAAAGCATCTGAAGCTTTAATCAAGAACTCCGTGTGTGCCTTTCATTTGGCAAGCTGAAAGAGTGCCTGCTGTTCGAAGAATATATATATATATATACACTCACATATATGTGTTTAAATTATTTCGTTTTTATTATTATAAAATATAAAAATAATCTCTACCCTCCTTACCATCTCTCCTCTGTCTCTTCCCAAATCTTTTTGACTAATATGTACTCCCAAACATCCTTCTCATAATTTTATCTCTCCATTTTAACCATGCCACCCAACTAACAAGCTCACTTACAAAAAATACTACTTCCAATTTTCAATTCCATTCTTATCATTCGAATCCCTGCTCCGAACTCCCCCTTTTCAAATCCATTCCAGTCATTCTGTCCCTACTCGAAATTCAACTAAACATGCATGAAATCTAGACCACAAACCTAACACTACAAATGAACATGAAAAATCAAACAAAAAATCTATTGTACTAACCTACTAACTACTAATGTTAGGTTTCACAGTAGCATGCTACTCACTCAAAAAGTGCTTCACTACTTCGTCAGGGGTTGTGAGCTCTATATAAATAAATTTACTATACGAAAATACCTAATGCTTTAGGAAACACAGCAAAAATTTGGTATGCAATGAAAAAACCATGAGAATCACTTACAAAGAAAAATGCCTACCATTGGAACTTCTCCAGTTACTCCAGTGCGTTGGAGAGATATTTTTCTCTTTTGCTTCATTCATCTGGTATGAATTTCTGAGGAGACTAGCATGGCCGGACTGACCATTCGGCACCTCCGGCATTTCCCAGGTGCTAGATTGAGAGCTGGTTGAACTCCCAATAATGTCACCACAGTCCCAATTTAGCCAAGGCCACCTGTAGTATGGACTTGAATATTTTGGCCAGGGCAGACGTTTATATACAGTTGGTTCCTGGATACATGGTAATGGCAAGTGATCAAATTAGATGCAGTTAACAAGATGATGAATTAATTTTCCATGTAGGCTCATTTTTAGTAGCAGTATGTGCACGAAGAACAATGGGTACCACATGAAGGATGATCGTGATGATAGTCTATTGACATTGTATTTGTGAATATTGTTTACTTCTCTGGATTTGTCACTATTGGTGTAATTTAACTAACTTTCTTGATAGCAGTCACATATATCATAGATCAGTTTATATTCGGAAAATGTTTTTATATCGCTGTATTTTTATTGAACACATCTTTTATTGACCAATGTATTATTATGCTGCTATTTGATCTGTGCTTTTATGGATTCTTGTATCCAAATAAAGATTCCTTGATTGATTGATTGATGTGCAGTTAACACCTTTTTGCAGAGACGGTTGACAATCTATCTTAGATCAATTGTATACAACTTTTATCCTGAGCAGCTACTACAAGTGCTGAGAAAGACTCCCTGGGCGCCACTATCTCTGAGGAAGAACTCAGATCTTCTAGCACCAGGAAGTAGGAAATGTCTAAACAACATCATCACCTGTCTGAGGCTCCAGAGGAAAAGAAGCTCCCTGCTGAGCAAGTGTGGACCGGTTGCCTGCCAATGCTGGACTATCAGGTTAACTGGCAAGTACTATAAATATTTACAGTCATCTGCAGGAATTTTTTCTTTACATCTCACAGGATTTATTGGACACCTGAGAAGCTCTCCAATTTAGATGATCTAACTAAATGTCCTAAGTGTGAAAACCCAGGTGTCAGCAATGTACACTTATTGGTACTGTGCTCAGCAGGGCTTGCTGTAATTTGAGCCAATAGTAAGTGTGGTCTAGTACATGACTGTAAGCCAAGAAGTTCAAGTAAGCACTTCCCCTGTTATATTTGATGTGGTGAAAAGTAATGAAAACACTCTATCTTGGGACGAAAAGCAGCACATGTTCTATCGGGTCTGCTGTCCAGGTGAGAAACCGCAAAAAAGTGGCTCGCTGAAGACCCTCCTTAGTTTATTGATTAGCAGCAGTGAAAGCTGCCTACCGAAATGCACCTTGCAAGCATGCAATAGTAGCTTTGGAATGAATAACCCTTCATGATCTGCATTTGAAGTACACAATTTTCCCTGAAATTGCATCTAATTAAATAGAGTGCTCAGTAGAAGAACTTGGAATAAGGCAATGGAAAATGTGCGCTCTAATTACAGTATTTAGTGTTTCCAATATGTATGTTGCCATGCGCTGTTTCTACTGTTTTAGTTAGCACTTGAAAGGTGAATACACTTTTGAAAAAAATACAGTTCAAAATACTTTATGCTTTTTTTCTATTTTCCATGTGTTTTCACCAACAAACTGTGACACGGTTCATGTTCTCCTTGATCTTTCTGCAATTATAATAAAAATCTGCATTTTGTAACTTGTGGTGTTCCAAATGTGGGCTGAATTCACTGAAGGCTAATGCACGCATGCGTCACTTTATAAACATATGGGTTATTTATATTTTGTGTTCTTTTTCTGATTAAGTTTCGCAAGCATGTCAAGGTTAGGTACCTTTATGGTTAATTGAGATACCTCTTCTTCCATCTCTTTCCTAACTTCTGGTGAATCCTTGGCTTAAAAACATTCTATGACAGTTCATTAAATCATAGGCGTGTCTTTATAAAAATGTATTATATACTCCACATGTAGTTAATTCTTTAAATGTTGCATATCACACTTCGGGCAATACTAATAATATAAGAATATTTATTTATGTATCTTGTTATGTATTATTTATCCATTTGTTTAGGTTTTCAAGAATGCCGAAAGTATGTTTAAAAAGCAAGATGCCACACAAATTGCATGCAAACATACAAAATACAAAAAAGAAAGGACTCTATATATATGTATATATATATATATATATATATTCACTGAAAAAACCATAGGTTATAGACCATATATAGTTAGGAATTTGCATTTACAAAACCTTGAAAATTCACTGAAAAAACCATAGGTTAGAGACCATATATAGTTAGGAATTAGCATTTAAAAAACCTTATTTTACTCACACAAAACCATTGAAATTCCATATATAGTTAGTTGCACTAACTATATATCGCGCACCCGCAATCCACTGCTGATGATGTCACATATTACATCATTCATGACATGGTCAGTGACATCACTGATGACATCACTGATGACATCTCAAATGACATCACTGATGACATCACTGATGACATTACTGATCACAACACTGATGACATCATTCATGTGCTAATACGATGAACCTCTTCAGACTCTAATATAACCTTAGATACACTCAGTGTAAACAGACACTCACAGACTGTCACTCATCCATGGAGTTACTCACACACCTAGTCAGTCATGCAAAGAATCAATCACACCTCCATTTCCTCAACTATACAGTTATACACACCTTATTTATTAAAACATATACTAACACATATTTACTCTCTTATACAATCCCTGATACAAGTTCTCAACGATCCATACAGCTACTCACACATTCACTGGCTCTTATGCACAGTTATTTATATATGTCAACTCTCACATGTACTGTGTTTTACATATGTACTTACTTTGACATGTAGCACTGAGATATCCATTCACTCACCAATACACTCATGCACACAGTCACCCGCCCATACAGCTGTTTCCACATGCACTTTTAAACCCATACATCTAGTGAATCAACTGCTCACACATCTATGCACAGAGTCATACACCTCCCAGCCACCCACACACACACTCAGTCTCCCATATAAATACTTGGGCAACCACTCAATAACCCATATAGTTACTCATATAGCTACTGATCAACACATGCAGCAGTTTACAGAACAACAAACATAATGTTGCACAAATTAAGACAGTTTAGTCACTAACCCATGCACTCAGAGAGACACATTTAATCACTCACTCATACAGTCATTCATGCACCTACTAAATCCTTCATCCAGACACTTATACATCCTCTCATTCTTCAATATGTAAGACATATTAAACTTTACAGAAACATACAGTCACTGGATGTTGTCATCAGTGATGTCATTTGAGATGTCATCAGTGATGTCATCAGTGATGTCACTGACCATGTCATGAATGATGTAATATGTGACATCATCAGCAGTGGATTGCGGGTGCGCGATATATAGTTAGTGCAACTAACTATATATGGAATTTCAATGGTTTTGTGTGAGTAAAATAAGGTTTTTTAAATGCTAATTCCTAACTATATATGGTCTCTAACCTATGGTTTTTTCAGTGAATTTTCAAGGTTTTGTAAATGCAAATTCCTAACTATATATGGTCTATAACCTATGGTTTTTTCAGTGAATTTCATTGGTTTTTTAAAAGCTAATATCTATAGCTGTAAAATATATTGTTTATTACGTGACGTATCACGTAGCCACGTGAGACGCCTCATGACGCGTCGCGACGTATCGGCTCTGCAGCGCAAACCAAACCCGTAACGTAAGCGCGCCGGAGCACGCTTACAGATAAATATATTTTTTTTAACTTTAATTTGTCAAAATCCTCACGTGCACATATCTTGAAGCCTTGCAAAGGCACATCAAACAAACAGTCCCTACAATTTTGCCAAGTTTGCTGGAATTTTTTTTTTATTGTTTCTCTTTGTTACGCTTACCAGGACGCTACCCGGTACGCGAACCGGACGCTCCAAAAACACAAGATGGCGGACTCCCGTTACGCTGCCGGTTAGCTGCCCGGTGAGCTGCCCGGTTCGCGCCTCTAGGGCGAAAAATCGCAAAAAATTTTTTTTTTTACCCCGCGGGACTTTAATATCCCCCTCATCAATCCTAGGGGGTCAGGAGGGGTCTACCTTGCCCCCTTTCCTTCATTTCCCCCTTCGTTTTTCACCACATCTTGTCTCTCGATCCTACCGAGAGACAAGATGGCGGCCGCACCGGACTGTTTAGAATGTTGACAGACACCGGAGAGCCAATCAGCTTCGCTACGCGAAGTTCCGTTACGCGTAAGGTCCGCGAACCGGAGCGCTGCCCGGTCCGCTGTTACAGATATATATCTTTTTTTAAACGTTAATTTCTCAAAATCCACTGGAGCACATATATTGAGACCTACAAAAGGCACATCGGGCTACCAGTCCCTACAATTTTGCCAAGTTTCGTTGAAATCCATTCAGCCGTTCGGGCTAAAAGTGAGGCCAACCGCCCTATGGAAAACTCAATGTTAAAAACACGTTTTGGGACCCCCCTTTTTTCTCGGCCCCCCCTTGACGAACCCCACCCAAATTTCCAGGGGCTGCTCAGAAACAAAATGTTCCATTTTCCTGAAAATTTCAGCCAATTCCGTCCACAAACGCCAAAGTTATTAGACATAGAATTTTCAAAAATCCCATAGAGAAAAAATCCTAACTATATATACCTACTGGCGACCGCCAGTAGGTAATATATATATATATATGTATATATATATATATATATATATATATATATATATATATATATAGATTCACGGAAAGAACCATAGGTTTCAGGGGCGTTAAAGTTAGAAATTAGCATTTAAAAAAAAAACTTGGAAATTCACTTGAAAAACCACAGGTTTCAGGGACCTTATAGTTAGTTGGACATTTCACTCGTACAAAACCAGAGAAATTTGACCGTTACAATTAGTTGAGCTAACTATAACTCCCGCCCCTGCAATGCACTGCTGATGAAGTCACATATTACATCATTCATGGCATGGTCAGTAACATCCCTGATGACATCACTGATGACTTCGCAAAGTACATTACTGATGACATCATCCAGTGACTCCCTGTTTCTGAAAGGTTTAAGTATGTTTTATATATATATATATATATATTACCTACTGGCGGTCGCCAGTAGGTATATATAGTTAGGATTTTTTCTCTATGGGATTTTTGAAAATTCTATGTCTAATAACTTTGGCGTTTGTGGACGGAATTGGCTGAAATTTTCAGGAAAATGGAACATTTTGTTTCTGAGCAGCCCCTGAAAATTTGGGGGGGGTTCGTCAAGGGGGGGCCGAGAAAAAAGGGGGGTCCCAAAACGTGTTTTTAACATTGAGTTTTCTATAGGGCGGTTGGCCTCACTTTTAGCCCGAACGGCTGAATGGATTTGCACGAAACTTGGCAACATTTTAGGGACTGGTAGCCCGATGTGCCTTTGCTAGGTCTCAATATATGTGCTCCAGTGGATTTTGAGAAATTAACGTTCAAAAAAAGATATATATCTGTAACAGCGGACCAGGCAGCGCTCCGGTTCGCGGACTTTACGCGTTACGGAGCTTTGTGAAGCGAAGCTGATTGGTTCTCCGGCGTCTGTAAACATTCCAAACAGTCCGTAGCGGCCGCCATCTTGTCTCTCGGTAGGATCGAGAGACAAGAGGAGGCCAAAGCGAAGGGGCAAATGACCATAAGGGGGCATAGTAGATCCTCCCTGACCCTCTAGGTTTGAGGTGGAGGTTTTAAAAGGGCCCCGCGGGGCAAAAATAAATAAATAATAATAATCGAACGGCTGAATGGATTTGCACGAAACTTGGCAAAATTGTAGGGACTGGTAGCCCGATGTGCCTTTGCTAGGTCTCAATATATGTGCTCCAGTGGATTTTGAGAAATTAACGTTCAAAAAAAGATATATATCTGTAACAGCGCTCCGCTTCGCGTACTTTTCGCGTAACGGAGATTTGCGAAGCTGATTGGTTCTCCGGCGTCTGTAAACATTCCAAACAGTCCGTAGCGGCCGCCATCTTGTCTCTCGGTAGGATCAAGAGACAAGAGGAGGCCAAAGCGCAGGGGCAAATGACCATAAGGGGGCATAGTAGATCCTCCCTGACCCCCTAGGTTTGATGTGGAGGTTTTAAAAGGGCCCCGCGGGGCAAAAAAAAAATAATAATAATAATCGAACGGCTGAATGGATTTGCACGAAACTTGGCAAAATTGTAGGGACTGGTAGCTCGATGTGCCTTTGCTAGGTCTCAATATATGTGCTTCAGTGGATTTTGAGAAATTAACGTTCAAAAAAAGATATATATCTGTAACAGCGCTCCGCTTCGCGGAGATAAAATTATCTCTGTATTACCTAGCTGTTGCTAACACCAGTTAGCGACCGCTAGTAGGAGATAGCGACCATCTTGGGCCCCGCTTTGCATGTCAGTGATATTTATCACTAATGACATGCAAAGTGGGCATGCCAAGATGTTAGCGACTGGAAACAGTCGCTAACATCGCTATCTCCTATTACCAACTTTTGGAGATATTCGCGCTAAGCGCGAATATCTCCAAAATCTACCACCTGCCCTGAGCAGTTCTTAGCCATGTTATCCAATGGGAGGTGGATAACATGGCTAAGAGCATTAGCTCGGTAATGCATGAATATCGCTGAGTTTTCAGCGATATTAATGCATTGCGGTCGTTTTTTATCGCATTTGCGATAAACCTTGATAATAGCAAGGTTTATCTGTGATAATTTCTTGACGATGCTTAGCGGTAAAAAATTCGTTGCTAAGCATCGTTAGGGATAAATATCGCTTAACTTTGGTAATATGCCCCAACGTCTGTTAACGTTCGATTCGAAGGAAATCAGGAAGTGTTGAAAAACATTGTCTGCGCCATCTTGCCTTTTTTCAAATGCCACACTTTTGTCGTACACGGCAGTCATTTTAGATGCCTTGACCAGACCCACTCTCTGCACGCTGTCGATCCTTAGCATGGCTCCCCACCCTCACAAGCATCTCTCCCAGGCACTGGTCACCCCCGTTCTCTGTCTTATGCATGGGTAATAAACCTCCCCCCATCTGCGCTGCTCTTCCCTGAGAATCACACCCTGTGCCCGCCCGACACCTCCCTTTCGCCCTATTCACTATCGCACCCTCTGACACTCCTTTTCCTCTGTGTCCGATTGTCCAGGCCGGTCCTAGGCTATCAGCTAGCCCTGCAGATGTAGTTTATGGCCCCAGCTGTAAAGAATCACCCCTCTTCAAAGGAGTTATAGTAGATCAAGGCCCACACTCGATGAGATCCGTCACAGCACACGCGTTCCTACTATCTGAAAACCATCCTGTATTGTGATTGGGGAGGGGACCGAGCCTGAAGCGGAAGATTCCAGGGATGACTCTTTGTACATCAAAGTTTTTACAATTATGTGTCACATTAAAAATATATAGCACTCCAACAAAGTAGTAAGATTATAAAACTTTAATAACTTATAAATATATACAACAAAACAAAAACAGTAAAAACATTTAAACATTTTTAGGGAAAAACAACGAAGTAGCGGTCGGCTGTGCGAATAGTCCCAACGCAGCACAACGTCCAGATTTCTGGACGGCACCCAGGTGATGTTGCCTGGGTGCCGCACTGATTTCGGCATCCGGCGTGGGGCGTCGCGGGGGGTGGGTCATCAGTAGCAAACTGTTGTGCGAATAGTTCCAAGGCAGCAGAACGATGGCACCAAGGTGATGTCCAGTAAGTTGCCGCACTGGTTTTGGTACCCTACAATGCTGCTCCGAATAACGGCGTGGGGCGCCCCGGGGGGGGGGGGAGGCGGCGTGAACGGGCCTCTCCAGGTGGAGTCTCATCTGTTGTAGTGGGGCGCCCCTTTACCGTTTCAGTTGCCATTCCGTCCGCTTTTGGTCCACTGTGTCAAAAGCCGCAATTCAGCTGAGTTGCGCCCACTCTTGCGGTGCAGCGATAGGCGGCTGTCACAGGACTCTCAAAATGGCGGCAGGCTCTTTCCTTTTTGGGCCTGGTCCACTGAAATGGCCCTGGGACACCTTGGAAATCGGACGCTTGTCTGCTAGGTCTTGGACCCCATTCTCGAAAGCGTCCCCTCCGCCTTGAGGATTCAACAAAAGTTTTGGGGGCCCCCGACTCCTGCAGGCTTCTGGTGGGGAGCGGCTGCCATGATTGCTCGCGGAATGACCACGACGGAGCCACGAGATGGTGGTGCTTTCATGGTGACGCCAGCTTTAGTCTGAAACATCCAGAAACAAGGTGGGGCTTTCATCGTTTGGGAAAAAAAAAAGTTTTCATCCAATGAAAAGTGTTATTTTTAGGTCATATGATCAAGCCTTCCATCATTAGGAAACCAAAAGTAAAATGAACCAATGAAAAGTTTTATAAACAAGTCACATGACCTGTTATGCGGCATAGGGTATAAAATGCGGAGAAAATACGTTGGCACTTGAGGCGGCGTCAGTAGCGGACCGATGTGCGAATAGGCCGAAGGCAACACAACGCGCCAAGATCCGGATGGCACCGAGGTGGTGTCCAGCAAGTTGCAGCACTGGTGTGGCCATCCTACAATGCTGAAAGTCGGCGTGGGGCGCCCCGTTGGCCTGTGAGTTCGCGTCAGTAGCGGACCGATGTGTGAATAGGCCGAAGGCAGCACAACGCGCCAAGATCCGGATGGCACCAAGTTGGTGTCTAGTAAGTTGCCGCACTGGTGTGGCCATCCTACAATGTTGAAAGTCGGCGTGGGGCGCCCCGTTGGCCTGTGAGATGGCGTCAAGAGCGGACCGATGTGCGAATGGGGCCAAAGGCAGCGCAACAATATTTTCTGAATAGAAGACACCACAAGGCGCTGAGATGCCAAGATCCGGATGGCACCGAGGTGGTGTCTAGCAAGTTGTGGCACTGGTGTGGCCATCCTACAATGGTAAAAGTCGGCGTGGGGCGCCCTGTTGGCCTGTGAGATGGTGTCAGTAGCGGACCGATGTGCGAATGGGGCCAAAGGCAGCGCAACAATATTTTCTGACTAGAAGACACCACAAGGCGCTGAGATGCCAAGATCCGGATGGCACCGAGGTGATGTCTAGCAAGTTGCTGTACTGGTGTGGCCATCCTACAATGCTGAAACTCGGCGTGGGGCGCCCCATTAGCCTGTGAGATGGCGTCAGTAGCGGACCGATGTGCGAATGGGGCCAAAGGCAGCGCAACAATATTTTCTGAATAGAAGACACCACAAGGCGCTGAGATTCGGTTACCACCGAGGTGATGTCTAGCAAGTTGCCACACTGGTGTGGCCATCCTACAATGCTGAAAGTCGGCGTGGGGCGCCCCGTTGGCCTGTGAGATGGCGTCAGTAGCGGACCGATGTGCGAATGGGGCCAAAGGCAGCGCAACAATATTTTCTGAATAGAAGACACCACAAGGCGCTGAGATGCCAAGATCCGGATGGCACCGAGGTGGTGTCTAGTAAGTTGCACTGGTGTGGCCATCCTACAATGCTGAAAGTCGGCGTGGGGCGCCCCGTTGGCCTGTGAGATGGCGTCAGTAGCGGACCGATGTGCGAATGGGGCCAAAGGCAGCGCAACAATATTTTTGGAATAGAAGACACCACAAGGCGCTGAGATTCGGTTAGCACCGAGGTGGTGTCTAGCAAGCTATGCAGCTGAGTTGCGTGCGCACTTGCGGCGAATAGGTCGAAGGCAGCACAACAATGTTTTCTGAATACAAGACACCACAAGGCGCTGAGATTCGGTTACCACCGAGGTGGTGTCTAGCAAGTTGCTGCACTGGTGTGGCCATCCTACAATACTGCTCCGAATAACGGCGTGGGGTGCCCGAAGGGGGGGGGGAGGCGGCGTGAACGGGCCTTCCTAGGTGGAGGCTCGTCTGCTGTAGTGGGGCGCCCCTTTACCATTTCAGTTGCCATTCAGCTGAGTTTCGGCCGCTCTTGATGCTACAGCGACAGGCGGCTGCAACAGGACTCTCAAAATGGCGGCCTGTTCTTTGGATTTGGGCCTGGTCCACTAAAATGGCCCTGGGACACCATAGAACTCGGACGCTCGATTTTTTTTTCCTTTCCTCTACATGCAAAAAAAGGTAAATGCCCGGTACGTTATACGCTTCATCTGCCACGATGTACTCTCCAGAGGAACCGAAAAAAAATATAGTTATGGTAACTATACCATGCATCGTCATATGGAGAGGTGGCACCAATTAATTATAGTGCTGCATAAAAGAGAGATTTGGAGGAGAACCCCCGACCTGCCAGTACATTCATCAAAGAAGTGGCACTGACAGCATCAGAGGCAAGGGAAACGGTCCCAAATATTTAGAAGAACTTTGGAAAGATTAAAATGACATGTTTAGATTGTGGCAAATTAATTTCATGTGGACAGATGAGTGTTACTCTATAAATACAGCATATGAACATCATCATAGTCGATGGTTGGTAGAGACATTTTGACTATATCCTGGACCTGCCCGTCCTCGCCCAAAATGGCGCCGGAATAAATGGGACTCGTAACTCCTTGTTGTGTACTGGTTGCAGAACCTTGAAATCACGAGATACGTATTCAGTTTTGAAGCACATGGCGGGCGGGGACGAGAATTGATTGAGTATTTTGACATCCCTATTGATATTAAGTTCTGATGTGTTATTGATTACTGTACTATTGAAAGTTCGAATTAACGTCACCCATGGTACTTGCCCGCAAATGTATATCTAGATAATTTTATTGTAACTGGCCCTGTCGTATTTTAATTATAAAATGTACGTCCACCGATTCCGCAACTGTTAGACACCTTAGTTCTTGCAACCTAATGGCCCGCCCGTTACGTTCCTCTACAGTGTAAATGTCTACTCATCATATACGATTACAGTTTGCTCCGTGGCCGGCCCACGTGGTTATAGGCTCGTATTTGTATAATGAAATTTTCACAATAAAGGTTTTTAAAAGAAAACATGGTAGTAGTATATACATTGGTAAAGTTTTTAATAATAGTCACTGTTTTAGAATCATTAAAAGGCAAGTGAAATAAAGCAGACCAATTACATGAAGGGTAAAAGGTATAATACGCAGGAACGCAGTAAAGATAAATGGTCAAGGGCTGTTGTGTTTTCTACTCCTGCAACATAAAGTGATCGATAAGAATCTCATATTCAGGCGTATCGGCGACTAAGACAGCAGGTCGACCCTCTTTTGCTCAACGGCTCCGTCATGGGACGAAGAAACGCCCTTTTTCTCGAAAAAAGAATATATTTTACTTGCAGGACAGTTGTAAATTTTCCAGGAAAGTATATTAGCCTGGAACATTATAACATATATTTAAGAAAAAATTATGTTCGGAAGTAATAAAAAGCGTAATTTTTAGGTCATATGACCAAGCCTTTCATCATTAGAATAAGAAAAGTAAAATGAACCAAAGAAAAGTTTTATTAACAAGTCACATGACCTGTTATGCTTATGTTACGCGCTGCGCGTCGCGCCCCGGATGACTTCCGGATGCGCTAACGCGGCGCGTCATATGACGCATTACGCGACAACGCAGGTCCAGAATACAGTCAAAATGTCTCCACCAACCAGCGGTCGGAACACAACCCCTTTCAGCAGGCTAAATAGTTCTGTTAAATGACAACAGAAGGGACAGGCAACAAGAACCATCAGTCAAAGAGGGGAGGGCTAGTTCTTCTCTACCGGGTTACATTGGGGCGCTACCGGAACTGATCGAATTGGTAGTCTACAGTGTTTCTGGATGTTTCAGACTGAAGCTGGGGTTAGCATGAGAGCACCACCATTTCGTAGCTCCGTCGTGGCCATTCCGCGAGCAATCATGGCAGCCGCTCTTTATCGTTATTTTGGGCGGGGTGGGTGGCGGAGCCGAGCTGTATTGCAGCCATCATGGTGTGGAGTTCAGTTCATCTCACTAGTTTCGTATTTGTCATGAGGGGTTGTTCCTAATGTTTCTATTTTAGCGAGGTCAAAAAGAGATCCCATTAGTGGCCTACTGATTTTGCTCGATTCCTTTTGTGTTTTTACACGATTTTTCGTTATCTGCAAAGACTAAACAGAGTATTGCGACTCTGTGTTTGTTTGTAAATAGAGAATGAACCAAAGAGAACCAATTCTAAAACGGTAAATGCTTGGATAACAATCAATCAAATGGAGAGAGAAGCAGGCACGACGTATTACAACGGGGGCAAAGGCCTGCGTTAACTACCTTTCACTATCTGCAAAGAGAGAGTACTCCTGATAGAAATGAGGGGGAGGGGGGGGCAGCATTCAAAGCAGATCAGTGTGCATAAACACGAAAATGTTTTTACTTACCACGTACTTGACATTCGACAGCTTATGATATTTGCTATTAAAAAACCATTGAAATTCACTGAAAAAAACATAGGTTATAGACCATATATAGTTAGGAATTAGCATTTACAAAACCTTGAAAATTCACTGAAAAAACCATAGGTTATAAACCATATATAGTTAGGAATTAGCATTTACAAAACCTTGAAAATTCACTGAAAAAACCATAGGTTATAGACCATATATCGTTAGGAATTAGCATTTAAAAAACCTTATTTTACCCACACAAAACCATTGAAATTCCATATATAGTTAGTTGCACTAACTATATATCGCGCACCCGCAATCCACTGCTGATGATGTCACATATTACATCATTCATGACATGGTCAGTGACATCACTGATGACATCACTGATGACATCTCAAATGACATCACTGATGACATCACTGATGACATCTCATTTGACATCAATGACCACATCACTGATGATATCATTCATGTGACAATACAATGCATCTCCTCACATTTTAATATAACCTCTGTTTCACCCAGTGTTAAATACAGAGTATAATTTTTGAAACCATTGACACACCAATACTAGTTACTACATACGCACTCACTGATTCCTACGTCTACACACACCTTCACTCATTCACCCATACAATCATTCATACATACAATCACTCATCTTTACAACACTATCATATGCACTCATACACCTATACAGACACTCACAGTCTGCCACTCATCCATGGAGTTACTCACACACCTAGTCAGTCCTGTAAAGAATCAATGACACTTCCATTTTCTTGTCTATACAGTTAAACATAGAGCACCTTACATTTTCAAACATATACTAACACATACTTACCTTCTTATACAATCATTGATACAAGTACACATTGATCTGCACAGAGTCACACACCTCCCAGCCAGCCACACACACACTCAGTCTCCCATACAAATACTTGGGCAATCAATCAATAACCCATATAGTTACTCATATAGCTACTGATCAACACATGCAGCAGTTTACAGAACAACAGACATAATGATGCACAAATTAAGACAGTTTAGTCACTAACCCATGCACTCAGTGAGACACATTTAATCACTCAGTCATACAGTCAGTCATGCACCTACTAAATCCTTCGTCCAGACACTTACACATCCACTCATTCTTCAATATGTAAGACATATTTAAACTTTACAGAAACAAAAAATCACTGGATGTTGTTATCAGTCATGTCATCAGTGATGTCATTTGAGATGTCATCAGTGATGTCATCAGTGATGTCACTGACCATGTCATGAATGATGTAATATGTGACATCATCAGCAGTGGATTGCGGGTGCGCGATATATAGTTAGTGCAACTAACTATATATGGAATTTCAATGGTTTTGTGTGGGTAAAATAAGGTTTTTTAAATGCTAATTCCTAACGATATATGGTCTATAACCTATGGTTTTTTCAGTGAATATATATATATATATATATATATATATATATATCTAGATATATATATATATATATATATATATATATATATATATATATATATATATATATAATTAATTAATTTCAATTAAGTTGGCATGCTACAATGAATAATTTTGGACTCAAAATGAACTCACTTAGTGATTATGAATAACTTGCACGTGTGTATACAGAGTAACATTGCAGTTATATCACACTGGCATGCCATGTAATACAAACTGTTAGATTGTTTATATTTTTTACAAATCTGAACTGTTGTTTAAACAAAATACGCGCGAACAGAAACAATGTTGCCTAAAATAGTGTGTCTTTTATGTTTATCAACACACGGTGCATGACGAAATGTATCCGTTTCACTTTAAAAGAATGGCGCATTTATGTGTACCCCACCCGTGAGCAAGAGGTAGGCTTACCTCGAAACGCGCAGGGGCTGTTTTTTCGCCAATAAACCTGAGCACTGAAAGATTGATATGGGCCTCGACTCTGGTGTCTTTACATACAAGGATTACGCCAGGATTTGAACATTTTAAGGTTTGGCGACCCTGCCGAGCGCCCGCTGTGGAAGCGGCAGAAGCACGCCATCTGTGTGTTTTTTATATATATATATATATATATATATATATATATATATATATATATATATATATATATATATATATATCCACAAGAAACTCCTCTCGTTACTGAAACACAGGAGACAGACCACAGGACCAGATAATATAAATCTAATATAAAATATATATATGCCAATATGAAGTGAAGAATGATTGGCTGTATAAGTGTCTGAATGGATGATTTAGTAGGTGTGTGACTGACTGTATAAGTGAGTAATTAAACGTGTCCTAGTGAATGCATGGGTGAGTGATTCATCTGTGTGGATGTCAGTATCAGTCTGTCAGTTGGTATGTAAATAGCTGCATGGGTTGGTGAGTAGCTACATGAGTGTCTATATATGAGTTATTGATTGGTTGTCGGAATACCTGTATGGGTGTCTGAGTGTCTGTGTGGGTGGATGGGGGTGTAATGCACCTCCTGGCAACCCATAGTGTGCCAGGAGGTGCATTAGCAGAGTGGTGGAGAAAGGGGTCATGGCCTCCAAAGACCTCTTAGCAATACCACTATGTGGGACTTACTGGACGTAACAGGAGGGGTAGTTGGCCCCCAAGGACATCCTGGGGGCCAACAACCTCTCCTATTACTTCCAGTAAGTCCCACACAGCAGGATTGGTAAGGTCTCATAGCAGGCCACGCCCCCTTTGCCCACCATTCTGTAAACACACTCCCTGGTGCGCGCTTGAATGAGTATTAGAGTCCACTCCGATGCTGGGGGTCCTTAGGGGCCAACTAGCCTATCTGACACCTCCAGTAAGCCCCAGATAGTGGGATTGCTGAGAGCTGCACACAGGCCAGGCCCCCTTTCTCCACCTCCCTGCAAACGTGCATCCTGGTGCACACTTGGTTGGGGGATGAAGTCCCCTTGCCTCCTGAGGCTCTCTGGGGGCCAACTAGCACAGGAGGTATCTCCAGTAAGCCCCACACAGCTGGATTGCTGAAAGTGGTCCGAGGCCATCCCCTCTTTTTACACCACTCTGCAAACACGTCTCCTGGTGCACTGCTGCTCAGGGCGTGAAGTCCACTTTAGTCCTGAGGTCTTCAGGACACATCTGGACCGCATTGCCCCACCAGCAGTGCGCCAAGAGGGTCGATTGCGGAGTGGTATAAAAAGGGGCGTGGCCTCGGACCACCTCTCGGCAATCCCACTGTGTGGGGCTTATTGGAGATACCTGGTGGGCTAGTTGGCCCATAAAACCCTTAAGGATCTGGAGAACCTTATCCCCCAACCCACAATGCACCAGGAGCTGCGTTTGCAGTGTACTGTAGGAAGGGGCCTGGGCCTCCAGCGAAATACTGGCTTTTTCCCCTTTTTTGGTGGATAGAAGGGGGGCTGTGTGCCCCCCCTTTTCTCAAGATATTCTGGGCCCTGGGGACCCCATCCTCTGGGGCCTGTCACTATAAAAAAAAAATTCATGGGACCCAAGACCAATTTTTGCCCCGGGGACCCCATCCCCCAGTGCATTGGCAGACATATTTAAAAAAGGGGATTTTATTTTGTTAAGGAGGGGGGCCACGCGCCTTTTTCGGCGCCTGTAACCCAATCCCCCGGGCATTGCCTTGTTTATTTATTTATTTATTTTGGGAGGGTTGCCGTGTAGCCCCCCCTTCCCTGGGCCCCTTTTTGCCCCAGGGACCCCATCCCCCGGGGCCAGCCCTCAAGTTGGGGAACACGGGGGGAGCCCCAATACCCCCACTGTCCCTGCCAAAGCCGGCATTGCTTTTGAACAAGGAAAGCTGCTGACATGCAGCTGCCTTTGTCCAAAATAAAGGTGGGCATAGTTGGTGGAGTACCACTATGCAGAATTCTGCGGAATTGAACAAAAACTCTGTGAACTCTGCTCCCCCTCCCTGCAACTCCATCTCATCCCAATTAATAAAACAGAAACCTTACATCTTTGATAAAACAACAAGTAACTCTATCTATGTTAATAAATCTGCACACAGAGACTTCGATACAGATAAAGGTGGGGGACGGCTCACTGCTGTCAAGGCGCATACAGACCAACAATGGCCTCAAGCAGGGCTGCGTCTTGGCCCCCACTCTGTTTAATCTGTACTTGGGCGATCTGGCTCCAACTTTGAACAACTGCAACTCACATGCTCCTAAACTAGGAGGGCTCAATCTACCATGCCTCTTATATGCGGACGATATTGTCCTAATAAGCCACACCAAAGTAGGGCTCCAAAACCTCTTGAACACCACGCAGAGCTATTCCAAGACAAACGACCTAATAGTAAACCTCGAGAAAACTCAAACTATGACCATTAGCAAAAGAAAAAGGAAAATCTTTTCGTGGTTTTGGATCAATTCTTGTATCAAAGACATGTCGACATATAAATATCTAGGCGTGAAGATTGATAACGGCGGTCGATTCAGTGTGCAAAGGTCTAGCATCAGAGGCAAAGGACTTGCATTGGCAATCGCCTTAAAAACACTGAATAACAAGCTTTCTGGCCCATCTCTAACACCTTTGGTACAAGTTATCCGTGCCAAACTGCTACCTACAATAACTTACGGAAGCGAGGTGCTACGAGGCAGAGACGGAACAATACTTGACAGCACAATTATAGCTGCATATAGAATCATCTTTAGCCTTCCTAAGCGAACCTCCCCACCACAGATTAGGCTGGAGTTCGGCATTCAACAACAGCTCCTGGCACATCAGGGTGCCTATATTTGTGTATGGGACAAAGTGAGGGAATCAAAGAACATTGAACGAATATCTGTTGAGGGAGTTAGAGCAGTCTCCGACCTCACCAGCAGCTAAATACTTAGCAAAAAGGCTTGTAAACACCGGGCTGGAACAGCTCTAGGCTTCCTCTACAGATCACAAAACGTTCAATAAACTGGCAAAGAAGTCGATTAAACAACAGTCGTGGGTCCAAGATAAAGCAGACTTCTCAAAAAGAACGCACGCTTGGATGATTTTGAACTCATATTCGACAAAAGCTCCCCAGAACTATTTTGGTCTGGGCTATGCCAAAAAGACCAAAATGTGCTTCTTAAGGTACAGGCTAGGTCTGCTGCCGTGCACTCAGCATCTCCCACACTGGCTAAAAAAGAAAGCAGGCACGCTATGCCGGCTATGTGGTGTCACGCAAGAAGATATGCTTCATCTGCTATGCTCCTGTGAGAAAATGCTAGAAGAGCGGAAACTTTTTTTGAAACGCCATTTTATCCGGCATGGGACACGCACACGAAGGAGCGCAGTTCTTACCTGTTTTTCATCTCAGGACCCTCAGCTGAGCTGTAGCCTTGTAAAATTTTTAAAGGCAGTGGAAAAAAAATGCCCGGACTTGATCCTTGAACTGATTTAAAACAAACAAACAAAAAAAAACATTTGATTTTAACCTGTTTTAAAACAGAAACTATGTCTATTGTCTAAATACTTGTGTGATAAATGAAAGGCTAACACGTTTTATAATCAGGATGAACAGAACAGCAATGTCTACGCCATGCTGGTTTTAAAATATATGTCATTTTATATTGTGTTTTATTTTAATTCATATTTTGTCATTGTACTGCATTGGTTTTAATTAACTGTGCAAATAAACTTAAAGTTAAATTTGAAATATCTTTACATACACAAATACATATAGTCATCTCACAAAAGTGAAAATGAAAATACAGCAAGGTGTGAAAGAGGTGATGATTTTGGGGTCCTCCCTAACCTAGGGAGAGAACTGAGCAGATGCCTTGAATGATTCGGTGATGGTGCAGTGAATACCCCAAAATCATCATCTCTCTCATTGCCTGATATTTTTCAAAGCTCACTTTTGTGAATTGAATATATGCTTCTTAGCATGTAAAGGTATTTTATCAAAGGATTGTGTGTGTAGTAGCTATCTCCGCTATGTGGCAGAGCCAGAATTATTGCATGAATTCCGTGCTTGCAATGCGTAGTTAAAAAATCTCTGCAATCTCCGCTAGCGGAGCGGAGTTCATTGTCCACGGTTAGTCCAAAAGAAACTCGGCTTTGCTTCTTGGAAGCGAGAGCAGTTTTCCTGCTCTAAAGCAGAAGTTTGCAATGACAGGGCGGGAGCAATGCTCATGCTCTGTCATTGCACACTGTAATGTCCCGGGGGTGGGCACACTGGGACATTGCTGGAGCTGGCCCTGGGGGGGGGTGATCCCCAGGGCCATGGAGGGCTCCAGGATGGGGGCTGCACAGCCCCCCTCCCAATGTGAATGTAGCCCCAGGGAAGTGGTGGTCCCCAGGGCCTGTGGTCCGCAATGGATCCCCGCCCTTAATTAAAATTGCCCCGGGGAGGTGGTGGTCCCTAGGGCAGTGTGGGGAGGGGCAGGAACATATACTTATTAATACCTATATCACAAAAAGGCATAATAATCTTTTCAGAATCAACACTTTCCTCAGTTACATTTGAAACAACAACAGTGCAAACAATGTCGGAAACATTTTCATTAGACTCCTTCTTCTTGTTAGACTTGCAAACACAAGCATAGTGACCTTTACCCCCACAATTGTTACAGATACTATCCTTAGCAAAACAATTTGGATAATTAGAAGTGTGAGAGAAACTACCACACCTGTAACAGCGCAACCTTTGATTAGAAAATAAGCGTTGCTGTCGAAAGTCACGTTCTTTAGATACAGAAGACTCTCTATTAAGCAAAGGACGAGCTTCTTGAGAACTTTTTTGAGACAAGTTTTTTTGAGGAAATTTGTTTCTCACACTCGTTGAAACTTTCGCAATGGAATCAAAAGAATCTTCTAGAAATTCATCTTCTTGTAGTCTATGCACAATATCTTGACTTTTCTTTTTTTCATCAATAGACGTGTGATTAGTTTCTTCTTTATTCTTTCTAATTTCCTTAACCCAAGTAGAAGTATTCTCCATTCCTTCTACAATAGCCATAGCCTCTTTCAGAGTAGGATTTTTAGATAATAGTTTTTCTTGAACTCTTGTACTATTAGTACATCTTACAAGCTGATCTCTCACGAGTGATTCAGCTAAGTCCCCAAAATCACAAGTGCGTGCCAGAGTTTTTAAAACAGCTACAAATGTACCCACACGTTCAACAGGGCCTTGTACACGAGTGAAAAATCTGTGGCGTTCTAAGGTAACAATAATTCTAGGACCAAAATAACTTTCAAGCATGGACATAGACATTTAAAAAATATCAGAAGGTTCACCATCCGCACCACCTACTGGTATAGTGTCCATACTATCATACGTATGTCTAACTTCAACCCCTAAATTATGTAACAAAATTGCCTGTTTTCTAGCAGCTGAAAACTTTTCCCCACCAATTGCGACCAGATAGGAATCAAAAAGATTCCGCCATCTCTTCCAGGGAAGAATAGGTTCTCCCTCTTCAGAAAGGAAAGGGGGAGGCTGTGACATACTGGAGGTGGAGGTCATCTTGTGGTTTAATATACAACACAAACAAATAAAAATGAATAAAAGTTTAAACTATTATCACATGAGTCATATCTTTCTAACACAAGAAGATAAATAAAAAAGGAATATGCTCAGAATGTGTAATCTACTTTCATGTTTTAAACTTTCTGGTGATGGCACAATTACTAATGAAACATATCACAGCACTATATTTATAAGTCAATGTGCAGTCGTGCACATCGACGATGTCAAAGTAAGTTAACCACAAATATGACTCACTGCCAAAGAATGTGCTGTCGTGCACATCGACGTTGAGAAAACGAAACGATGTTTACAAAACACAGTTGTGTGTATTTCGTTGCTGTGCGCATCAGCGTGGTTGCCAAGGTTGCTAAGATCATGAAAGTAACTAAACTGCGCTGCCGTGCGCATCAACGTGGTTGTCAAGGTTGTCAAGGTTATCAAAATGCGCTGCCGTGCGCATCGGCGTGAAGAGTTACACACGGAAATCCAAAATGGCCGCTGCGTGATGACGTTATACGTAAAACTTCAAGCGTCAGGGTCAGGGCTCAATGGTACGTTACGTCAGGTTGCCAGGGAATCTTCAAGATGAAGTTTACTCGAATGCTGGTTCCGACGGTGAATGCAAGGTGAGCGCGCAGGCACACGCGATGTCACCCGCTGCACACACGATGTTAAAGAATAAACAATTTGAGATCGCAACGGTCAACAGGTGAATGGGGCAAAATAGTCACCTTTTTAGCGATGTTTAACGAAGTTGCAGTTCAGAATCAGGACAGGAGAGAGTATAGCAGCGTCAACCATAAGCACAGGGTTATAAAGTCCAAATCCAAATTCCAAACGATAAAATAATGCAAATTATGATGAATAAAATCCAAATAAGGCAGAAATAAGTCCAAATTTCGAGATTTGTGAAGTATTGAACAATATTCAATATCCAAAGTACAATAATAGTCCAAAAAGAGAAGAAGAAAGGTCTTCAAAAATATAAGTTTGTTTAAACTTAGTCCAAACCCAAATCCAAATTGAAATTCAATTGTAGGGGAGTTGATGGTTGTAGGTGCTTGTCCCCAATCAAGCCTTGACCCTCGTCGCCAGTGATAAAAGCTCTCAATGCAGATTTTGTTGGAAGAGCAGGTTTATTGATCCAACCATCAACAGCAATCCTCAGCAACTGACACAGTATCAGAAAGTGAACACTCCATCAATGATGTAGAACATGCAGTGCTCCATTAAAGAGACAGTAACCATAACACATCCCCTTATCAATATAAAAGAAAAGATAATTAAGATCAATAACAAAAAACAGCATCAAAACAGCTTGAAAGGAATTGCAACAAAGGAAAACAAACAGCTTAAAACAGAAGAATGAAATTACAGACAAAGAACTGTACCAGATAATTAATACAGAACATAATCTTTAAATTTCCTGGGAACTTGTCTCGTCCTAGGAACCATACTTGAATTATCAAGAGCACAATCTTGACTTTGGCTAGGAGAAGTGCAGGAATGATTAGAATTACCAAAAGGCACAGGACTACAATTGGAATGACTATTAAACCCGGAACACTTTGCTAATCTAGACATGTTCCAAGTGCACCCATTGTCTAAAGTCACAACATTTTTCCTAATAGCAGTGATGATGAAAGGACCACTGAAATTGGAAGTACCCTTGTGCCCATATTTTGGCTTCTTCACAAGAACACAATCCCCAACATTCCATTTCCTATATTTGACAGCCATCCTCTCATCATAACGTTGTTTATACTTCCACTGATACTCAGCCAACGCATCCCTCCTTCTCAATTCACTTTCAACACTATCATCACAAATCCTCTCTGGAAGCCAAGCTGGGTTGAGTTTGGAATTAGCTAATCTCCCCCTCAATGCTTCAAAAGGAGATTTCTGCATGATAGCATTGGGAACAGTGCAATGCGCCCACCAGGTCTCCCTCAACACACTACTGAAAGAAACCTTAGATTGCAAAGCCCTCTGCGCACAACTTTTAACAACCCTATTCATTCGTTCAGTAAGTCCATTCGCCTGAGGCGAATAAAGAGCTGTCTTCCGGTGAACAATACCAAGATCCTTTAGAAAACAGTCCATCTCATTGGAGGTAAATTGTACCCCATTGTCAGTAAGCAGGTATTTCGGCACACCCTCTGAGACGAACACGTCCTTAAGAAACTCTAGCCCTGGAGTTCACCATTCCCATACATTTCGAAATCACCCACTTTGAAGTGTAATCCACCAGTAGTACCACAAACCTCTCGTGTGAAGGCATGAGCTCAAAAGGACCCGCTATGTCCAACCCCACTTTTGTCCAAACTGCAGAAGGAACTACAACCGGAGAAAGAGGAGAATGACTAGTGGTGTGTGATTTGTCATTGGCAGCACATAAATGGCAATCTCTCACAACAGCTTCCACCATCTGGTCCATACTAGGCCACCAATATATCTCTCTGATACAAGCCTTGGTAAGATTTCTCCTGAGATGGCCCTCATGAGCTACATTGACAACTTTCTCACGCAAATCATTTGGAGGTACAAGTCTGTCACCACTTAACAAATTACCCTGACAAGATGTCAAGTCATTTCTGACAGTCCAATAAGGCTTTAATTCACTATCCAGTTGATCATACCTCGGCCACCCTACCTTGATAATATCCCTCAAAGACCGAAAAACAGCATCATTATCAATACAACTTGACCAATCATCCTTGGACAAGGAAGGTTCCAGGACCCAATTTATGGACTCCAAATTACCTGAAAAGCAATCACTTTCAATCGGCAACCTTGATAAACAGTCTGCAGGCCTACTAAATCTGCAATGAGAGCTTTTATCACCCCCCACACTAAATACTTCTAATTCAAGCCCCGGGGAGGTGGCGGTCCCTGGTGCTTGAGGGGGCCCGTAAGGCCCACCGTCTATTATCATAAACGCCCCAAAGAGGTGGCAATCCCTGGGGCAGCCTGGGGGGCAGGAGCCCCCTCAGACAATAAAGAAGCCCTTGGGAGGTGGTAGACCTCGGGGATGTGGGGGCCTGCACGGCACCTGCATACATTATCAACATTGCCCCCGGGACCTGGCCCACCCGAGGGTTTGTTAAAACAAAGCGTGGGATACCACACATTGTTTTTTATTATTTTCTCTGCTGGATTCGCACACCTAACGTGACTCCCGCCTACAACTTTTTTTAAACACTGTTCTTTGGCCCTGGGGATCCCTGCGGACCCCCTGACCAGGTCTAGGGGGTCAGGGTGTTTCTAGCTCTGTTACTGCTGGATACTTAAGTGCTGTGTAAGTGTGTAAGTGAATGGAGTGAATGTCAAAGTGCCTCCGTCACTGTCTGACTGGGTGTGCACGTGGCTCTAAGTTTTTTTTAACTAAGTATGTGAGTTGCAGTATGGATGGGAGACTGGATGTATAGTGAGGTTGTCGGGCTGAAGAAAATTAGCAAGATATCTGTTGGAAGGAAATTAAGTTAAACTGTGAAATTTCATTGATAAATTGAACTTCAATACATTCAACATTCAGTTCACCAGTATGCACAGCAAATCTTATTGCGACTTCCTGGATATGGAACTGAATGTAACTGATAGCAAATTGGCTACAACAATACATAGAAAACCAACCACCACTAACTTCATTTTACACGCTAACAGTGGGCACCCAGGAGTGTTCAAATGGAGCATTCCGTATAGCCAGGTGTTGAGGGCAAGACAGATATGTTGAATCAATGAATCAGTTTTTGTAAAGCTCGGCTTATGACCTGTGAAGGTAACCATGTGCTTTGCTGTGGGTGTTCTGTTGAAGAGCCAGGTCTTGAGTCCCTTCCTGAAGTCTATTAGAGATGGTGTGGTTTGGAGGTGGAGGGAAAGAGCATTCCAGACTTTGGAGCGAGGTGGGAGAAGGAACATCCTCTGGTGTGGCAGAATCGGATGCGTGGGGTCTGGGCGAGGGTGAGGTAGGCGAAACTGAGGTTTCTGGTTAGTAGGTGGAAATTCAGGAGGCGGTTCATGTTTCTAGGTCCTGGGCCATGTAGGGCTTTGATGTGTGTTTCAGGAGCTTGAAATGGCATCTCTTCTGGATGGGGAGCGAGTGGAGGTCTCTCAGGTGCTGAGCGATGTGGATCCTTTTGGACAGATTGAGGATCAGTCTGGCTGTGTTATTCGGGATCATCTGGAGTCTTCTCATGAGTTTTTGGGTAGTTTTGGGTAGTTCCTGCATAAAGTGCATTGTTGTAGTCGAGCCAACTGGCATCACTGTTTTCCTGGTGGTGATGGGTAGCCACTTGAAGATTTTGTGGAGTATGCAGATTGTGATGGAGTAGGCTGAGGAAACAGCATTGATCTGTCATTTGATGGAGAGTCTGCTGTCTAGTATGATGCAAAGGTTGTGGGCATTGTCTTTTGCAGATGATCTGAGTGCACCTCGTGAGGAACGATGCCATCCATCCGAGTATGTCATCTTTGATTCAGATCTGGTGTAGTCAATCGATGAGTGTGTGGTGGGAGAGTCTATCAAAGGCTGCTGAGAAGTCTAGAAGAATCAGGGCGGCTGATTCTCCATTGGGATCAGTGACAAGGGGGCGGTAGTTCTGGAGATTGTTGGGTTTTGCAGAGGGTTTCTTGAGGAGGGGTCTGACCTCTGGGTGTTTCCATGGCGCGGGAAAGGTGGCTGTGGTGATGGAAGAGTTGAGGTGGTGAGGATGGTGCTCAGCTAGTGACTGATCTTGTCGCTTCTAAGGTTGAAGAGTCAGTGGGGGCAATGGTCAGTTGGTGCTCCTGAGTTGATGGATTTCATTAAGGTGGTAGTGTCCTGTGTGCTGAGTTGTACTTATGAGGTAACAGGGATGTCAGTGGTGATATTCGTGGGAGTGGGGTTGCTGAGGAGATCTGTGGAATGGGGATTGAAGTTCCTGTATATGGTGGCGAGCTTGTTGTCAAAGTGGTCAGCCAGAGTGTGTGTGGTTGGAAATTGAGCTTTCGGTGGCTGGTGGGCAGGTGCAAGTGGCAGAAACCATCGACCATCATTTTGTAGGCACATTTAGCACTTTTCTATAATATCAACTGATTTTTGAGTAGAGATACGTGAGTAGGGTAGGGGATTTGTGCACCCCGTTGTGAAGAAAGAGTTCATACTCCGAAACATATGACGCACACAGGAGGTAATGCACATTATATTGCATAAATACCTCCAACATCACGTTTTTAGCAGTACCAGCCCAGGGGCCCATTAAAACTTTTTTTGTGTCCACCCCACGAGCCAGATTCTTTTTAATTTTTATTATCACTCACTTGATAACCCCACCATTCACGCACATTAATATTTTTGAAACCCTCACATGCACCACACATAGATACAAAAGTAAGTGCTCCTGAGTAGCCGTAGGTCGCAGCACGCCGCATCCCGTAGAGGGGTACGAAGACCCCAATGATAAAGCATGACACCAAGGGTCCTTTTGGTATGTGAGGGGTATTTTACACACACTGTGTGCTCCCCACCATTGTAGGGAACACTCTCCATTCACAGTTGGATTCCTAATGCCACTGCTGGCCTGTCCAGATATATATCGCCAACCTCCATGTTGAAAAAGGATATTACAGTGGATATGGCAAACATGGCTTTGTTCAGGTTACTGAGGCACTTGAGGAGTTGTAGAGAACAAATATTGTAAGAGTGGAGCATGTTACATCTCCAGAAAGTGTGGAATGTTCCAGCCTCAGTAGTGCCTCTATGCAAGAGGTACAACGTTTATTCCATACAAGGAATAAGAGTGGTGGGTGGGAAAGAGCAGAGGCAGTTACACCCTCAGGGGGTCAAAAATGGTCGGAGGGAGGAGGAGACATTAAAGTGTATCCTTCCCAAGCTAATTGTGTTTTTTAATGTTGATAATAACATGAGTACACCCAATTCATCATTAAGTACATACCAGGATTACCAGTTGTTTTTTCCAGTACATATACACCTATGAATAAAAAGTATTATATATTTTTAAATTGGCTTACTGCATTAAAGTGTTATTCCTATTTTCATGTAAAACAAACAGCACTTCACTTAGAAATGGTTTGTTGCTATGTCTGCATGGTATTTACTTCTCTCTGCAGCATTAACTTTATCCTGCCTTTCCGGGTGGTCGAAGGGGTAGTTCCACATCATATGAGTATTTATCAACAGGTAATGGGGCAGACTTTTTTATATTGAAATGTTATGCAACATTGTTGTGCAGGCAATCATTTTACATACTGTCTTTTGAGTGGAGTGGAGAGTTCCATAGGTTGTATGATAATACAACTCATGCATTTCTCATGCACTATTTACCATGCAATGATTTTACCACGCATGTCTTTGCCACACATATACCTTTACCACACATGCCTTTACAATGCAAGGTAAGTATGGCAGGGTAAGTGAAACCCATTTATTTATATATATATCCATACATTGACTCCTATGTTAAAAGGGTTCCAACTGCCTTATTTTAGCACATGAGATAAGCAAGCAGTTTGCCATAAATCCTTACACTTTTCAGCTTTCCATCAAGCCTTGATCACAGGTGGGTGTCTCCAAATGTTACTAAGTATGGGCGCAAAATCCATTCTGCTCGCAGAATTTGCGGATTTGTGGCAATTTCGTGATCCGCGAATCGCGCGGAATTGCAGAAAAATCCGCAAATCCGCTCGCGGGCGGATTTTTTTTTTTTATCACATGCCCAAGTTGCAGCTCAAATTCAGTAACGTTCAGCCCAAAAAATTAGTGAGCACGGTCGAGGTTAGGCAGGTGTGCTTCCTCCCTATATCTACCGCTTACAATTAGATGGAGGTCTTTGCATCCAAGCGTTTCTCGAGCCCAATCACCGTGTACTTCCTGTGACCAGGAGGCTGCTTCCTTCTCATCTGCTGCTCTGATCGGTCTCTGACCCTTTATAAACAAGAGGCATGTGAACTCGCAGAGAAGCCCCGCCCATTTGGCCCCACCCCACACACACTAGGGTATGCAACGTCTTCCCGCCCTTTCCCCCACTGTGATGGACAGCTCACTCGAGGGACCTCGGTGCCTATGGGCGCGGTGGCAAAGTTACAGACACACATGGTCAATGGAGACAACACTTCTGGCCCTTTACGCAGCCGTAGTGTAGGAAAAGCACTATACATTTACCCAACGAAGTAGCACTTACTGATTAGCCAGTAGAAAGTACTCCAGTTGAGTAGAGGTATGACACAACACGGTGGCATCTTCGTGGATAAATATGCAGGCAGGATTCATTCTGGCACGATGCTCCTGTCACAAAAATTAAACCTCAACAGGAAGCACTTACAGATATAAATAAAGCAGGTGCCCGAGTTGAAGCTCAAATTCAGTCACACATTATAATCAGCCCAAACAACTAGTGAGCACGGTCTAGGCTAGGCAGGTGTGCTTCCTCCCCATATCTACCGCCTACAATTAGATGTAATCCTTGATGGAGGTCTTTGCATCCACGAGTTTCTCAAGCGCAATCCCCGTGTACTTCCTGTGACCAGGAGGCTGCTTTCTTCTCATCTGCTGCTCTGATCGGTCGCTGACCCTTCATAAACAAGAGGTATGTGAACTCGCATAGAAGCCCCACCCGTTTGGCCCCACCCCACACACACGAGGGTATGCAACGTCTTCCTGCCCTTTCCTCACTATGATGGACAGCTCACTCGAGGGACCTCGGCGCCTTTCGGCGCGGTGGAAAAATTACAGACACACCTGGTCACTGGAGACAACTCTTCTGGCCCTTTACGTAGCTGTAGTGTAGCAAAAGCACTATACATTTGCCCAATGAGGTAGCACTTACTTATTAGCCAGTAGAAAGTACTCCAGTTGAGTAGAGGTATGTCACAAATTGGTGGCATCTTCGTGGATAAATATGCAGGCAGGATTCATTCTGGCACGATGCTCCTGTCACAAAAGTTAAACCTCTACAGGAAGCACTTACAGATATAAATAAAGCAAGTGCCTGAGGTGAAGCTCAAATTCAGTAACACATTATAATCAGCCCAAACAACTAGTGAGCACGGTCTAGGCTAGGCAGGTATGCTTCCTCCCCATATCTACCGCCTACAAACAGATGTAATCCTTGATGGAGGTCTTTACATCCACGAGTTTCTCGAGCACAGTCCCCGTGTACTTTCTGTGATCAGCCCAAACAACTAGTGAGCATGGTCTAGGCTAGGCAGGTGTGCTTCCTCCCCATATCTACCACCTACAATTAGATGTAATCCTTGATGGAGGTCTTTGCATCCACGAGTTTCTCGAGCGCAATCCCCGTGTACTTCCTGTGACCAGCCCAAACAACTAGTGAGCATGGTCGACACTAGGCAGGTGTTCTTCCTCCCCATATCTACTGCCTACAATTAGATGTAATCCTTGATGGAGGTCTTTGCATCCACGAGTTTCTCGTGCGCAATGCCCGTGACTTGCAGTGACCAGGAGGCTGCTTTCTTCTCATCTGCTGCTCTGATCGGTCTCTGACCCTTCATAAACAAGAGGCATGTGAACTCGCATGGAAGCCCCGCCCGTTTTGCCCTGCCCCACACACACTAGGGTATGCAATGTCTTCGCACCCTTTCCTCACTATGATGGACAGCTCACTCGAGGGACCTCGGCGCCTTTTGGCACGGTGGCAATGTTACAGACCCATATTTGTGCAAATCCGCAATTTGTTTGCCATTTCGAGAGATTTCGCGGACCGCAAATCCGCAAAATTCACCCATACTTAATTGTTATAAGGATCACTTGCTTACATGGCGAAGGCCAGACTTCCTCATTAGTCCGTGGTCTGGCAATTACTGTGTCCATTATGACGTGAGCATTTTCAAACTGTTCAAGTGATTTCTTTTCAATTGCAGAGTACATAATTAAATCATTTTCAATGTTTCAATGTTCACACTGCAGTATATATTTTATCGTCAATAATTTCAATATTGCCCAAAATATATCATTTGAGCAAACATACCAATAGATTTTTCCATCTCCAGTTCACACTTGAAAATTTCAAACACCAGCAAGAAAGAATAAACATCCCTTGCCCACTGTTGTATAACATTTTAGGACCCTATTGTAATTTTCCCGATTCATGCCCTTATATAGGTATAAATCACCATATCCTTATATAGGCATAAGAATCATAACCATATTTAGACATAGCTCATGCAGTCGAAAATACGGCAGGGCTACTTCCACTAGTTCCGAAAATCTACAAAAATTTCTTGGAAAACTCGGCTTCAGCAGCTAGGGACTTCCCCTTGCTCGAAAGTTGACTGGTCCAAGAACTCATGGAGTTTTCAAAGAACTGAGACTCTTTGATGATGTTATTATGTCCACCTTTACGTCAAACTCGGTACCTTCAAGGTATAAATATGCCCACACTTGCCATAGCAAACACACAGTGGTTTGGAGCAGTTCGACTATATACTTGCCCGACGCGCCCTGCTACTGCAAGTGCTGAAGGAAGCCGACCCTCCAGCAGACGCACTGAGAGAGACGCTGTCTTTTCTCCTGCCGAGAAATCCAGCTCCAGTGTTTCCAAGCTACCCTTGCAGGTTGTTGGGAAATCGAGTCCTGAGCCTGACCTTCTTCATTCCAAATCAAGGTACGGAGCTGATTAGACCCTAAGAGAAATCTTGGGCAGATTCTTGGCAAACGAATACTACATTTATGCTACACCTCACTTACTCCTTCCCTTGTACTAAGCTTAGGTTAGGTACATCGGGGTAGGCGTATTTTAGAAGCACCAGTTGAGTACTTTTAGCCTCTGTTATTTATGTATGTATTTATCTATGGTTTAGGAACCATACAATGCTCTTACAGTATTATTTTATTCTACTCTTTTTACTGTATGCATTATATTTTGCAACCAGTCTTACGATTGTAGCAGTTAATTTCTTATGCTTAAAAAGAAGATTGTTCAATAAATCCTTTTATTGAAAACGCCCGTCTATCAATTTCTCTGCACCTCTGGTGAAACGAAGCATGTACGATTGACTGAGTGAAATATTTATCTATTGTTTCCACGACTCTGAAGATCAGTTTATTCTTGGGAAACAAAGTTGTCATGTTTATGTGGTTGTCAGAAACTAATCCCTTCTTGTGAACTCGAGAAAGTTTCTAGTGACCTCAGAGCTAGCTGGCACTCACAATGAAGTTTAATATATTCGTTAGAGACCTAGTCGACAAGTCCTACGTCACATCTAAAGGATATATTATTCCAATGCGCAGAGCCTATTGGGAATATAGGAACTACACTACACCACTTCCTCTTGCAATACTCTTGCCCAAAATTTGGTAAGGCACTAATTTGATGCTAGATACTAGAGTAACTCAGTTGTGCTTTTCACAGAGACCCCGTTATCCCGTAAAAACTCCAATAGACGTCTGGAGTGGGTTAAAGGATAAAATATCCGCCATAACTAAGTAGGACAAAAAATCCTATGTATTAGTTTTTGGTTTTGTTCAACTTTGAAGGATACAGTGTTCCAAAATATTGTGCACCTTATCTTTATTTCCTTGAAACTTGCTCTGCAAGACTTTCAACAAAATGTTGAATAGCGTCTCAGAGAACGGTGGAGTTGCAGGAACTGCAACCCGACCAGGTTTTGACACCACAGGGTTTAATGAAGACGACGTGGATGTCATAATCATCCCGGAAAATGTAAGGAAAGCCATAGCTACAAAGCCTATAGAAAATGGCCCAGTAACAAGGCTCCAGGCCCGGACGGCCTGCCCCCGGACCTTTTTAAATCTAGTATCCCCTTTTGGGCCCCAGTTCTTACTGCCGTAATAAATGCAGCTGTGATCTCGGGGTGCCCAGGGTCATGGGGGTTATCGACCATAGTCCCTGTATTCAAAAAGGGCGATCGCAGCAGCCCGTTATGCTACAGGCCAATTTCCTTAATTAATTCTGTAGCTAAAGTGGTAGGTGGCATAATCTTGAATAGGTTAACCACATGGGCAACTGACAAAAATATCCTATCCCCTATTCAATATGGCTTCAGACCTGGCCACTCGACAATTACCCAATGTCTGAACCTATATCTGATTTTAAGTAAATATACCCTGGCCAAGCAAGGTACTGTTTATATGGCCTTTATGGACTTATCGTCCACCTTTGATTGTGTGGACAGAGAAAAACTATGGGTTACCCTGTTAAAGATGGGGGTAGAAAAGAATTTAATTAATCTCTTGGTTGATCTGCACACCGACACAAAAGCCAATGTTCGTTACACCCAAGATTTGAAAGTAACGGAGGAATTTAGAATAAATCGCGGTGTTCGACAGGGGTGTATCCTGGCCCCATTCCTCTTCAACCTGTACATAAACGAGCTGGAGGAGTATTTGTTAAAAACAGGAGCAGACTACCCCTTTGTAGGCCGCAAGGGGGTTCCTGTGCTGCTTTATGCAGACGATGCTGTCCTTATTTCTAGGACAGCAAATGGTCTCCAGAAACTTTTACATTCTTTTTTTGACTTTATGGAGTCAAGAGGCCTAAGCATCAACAATTCTAAGTCCTTTGTCTTGAAAACAGGCCAGGGTTCTCGAAAATCCAATCTATTTTGTATAAATGTGGAAAAAATTCCTACTACTAAAACTTTTTCTTACCTCGGGGTCCTCCTTGATCACAAGCTATCTTGGGGCCCTGCCGTCTGTAAAAAGAAGGGTGAGGTAACACGTGTTAATGCGGCCATACTTGGATTTGCGAAAAAAATTGGCAATAGCCCGGTGGCCGCTCTACTTAAACTATATCAGGCAAAAAGTGTTGCCGTCGCTTGTTATGGAAGTGAGCTTTGGGGTTTTTGTAAGATGAAGGACCTGGAGGTCACCGAAAATAACTTCTTGAAGAAAATATTGAGGCTTCCTAGGGGAACTGGAAATTTTTCTGTACATGAGGAGTTGGGTGTACCTTACCTAAGTGACAAAATAGCAATGAATCCTGTATTGTGCTGGCTGAATTGCTGGCTCAATAATGATATACCCCTCACTCATGAAATATTAAAAGAAGCCCTAACATTGGATGGAAGATTTAAAGTTCCGTGGCTGAAGTACATTAATGATTGCCTGACCGCAATTGGCCGGCCAGAGTTGTTTTTAACCCCAAACCTTATCACCAAATCCGATGTTATTTTTGTAAAAAATGCCATGATGACAACCAGGTATACTGCTAGGGAGGAGGTTGAGCTGCAGAAGGACAGTGTTAGGAAACACATTCTACTCAAAACCTGTCTACAAACGGAACCTTATCTATCATGGCCTATGACTGGCTATGAACATTATCTGTTAACAAGGTTCCGTTTTGACCTGTTCCATCTCCTACTGGCAGTACCAAGTGGGGCCCATCGGGGTGAGGTGTTGCCAGCTTGCGGCTGCGACGGAAAGTCTCCGCAAGACCTGGCACACTTTTTATTTTTTTGTCCTTATTACATAACACCCCGGAGGCTATATTTAAAGCCTTGCCTTAAAAAACTGAATTTTGCACAGATAAAACCAGCACTTTATTATCTTCAACCATTGAAGTGTGATTGCACTTTATTTGTTTGTAACTTTCTGAAATTAGCAATCTCTTCCAGGAAAAGTATGGAGGGATAATTATGCTGCTAATGTTTTAGCTATTTTTAATCTTTTATTGTATAGTAATTATTTATATATATTTTTAAACTGTTTATGCTGCCCGTTGCTTCTGTCTTTTACATTGTCTAAAGAAATTTGTGTCTTATAAATGAAATATCCGGACTGATTTTAACTGTTTGTTTATGAACTGTGCTTTTATGATTGTAATGTTTACAATCGAATAAAGATATTTGAAATTGAAATTGAAAAATGGCCTATCAGCAAGAGGTGGTAGAGTCATATTTGTCATAGAGGCACATGAATATCGGCAGACAGAGGTATTCTATTCATGGATTCTCTTTCCACAAGCAAATCCAACACCACATGTGTTCCACTTCTACAAGATGGAGGAACCTCCAGCGGAATACGCTCCTTTCAAGGACATTGAGATTCCACTAACTTACCAAGAGCATCAGCTCTGGTTTAAAGGCACCCTACAACATCAAAATCACATTACCAGGCTCGGTCTATTAGGTAGACCAGGAGCAACCTGGCCGGTACTAGCTATAGCTAGCTATACACCACATCCTTCCATAGAACAAATGACAGGTTCAGAACTGTTAGCTCAACTAAAACAATTAATCAAAATACATAGACAGTTGGTACAATATGTCATGTGGACTCTAACAGTCCAACCTGCTATAAGAATTCCACAGCACACCCCTCATCAGGGGAACAGAAACAAAATTACACCACAGACTATACAATCAGTCATTGGTAAATTGCCCGCAAAAAGGGAACAAATTTCATTCTGGTTAGCTAAAAAAATTACTCAAATAGAGGCAGTATTTCCCGATAGTACACCTCAGGAGAAACACAGGATTCTAACAATCTGTTCACCAATGGGGATAGCACCACACGTGGAGGACTGTGACACTTGGGGTACAGTCTTTGCTTCAATCTACACAAAAACACATGGTGTTCCATCTATGGTGGTAATACCTGACGTCCTGAAACAGATTCAAAATGAATACGGACCAGAACCTGCCTTGAATCTTGGTATGAAATTACTGAAAGATTTCTAACAGATTTAGGCTATGTTATGAGCTAAGATTAAAGGTGAAGCAGCATCCGTGGCAATCCGCCAAATACTAAAGGAACTTGATGTAACTGAGCAACCGTGTGAACTTGCCAGGATAATAGAAAAATCCTATGAAGAACTAGGTAGAGACAGTTTGGGAGGGAAACCAGTAAAGCCCGAACTAACAGAAAATCCTGAAAAAGATTTTATCAAAAACAATCTCACTACAACTAAAACAAAATGGGAAAATAGTAGCCAGTCACTTCCTAAAGAGAAGCGTTTTCAATCCAGAGGTAGATCTCCTCAAAAGGAGCACTCTGAAAAGAGGTATAACCTTAGAAATAGGGATAATTTAAGAAAACCTGATAGATATCAAGATACTGATAAACGCTCCTCTCGTACCTTTCAGACTTCCTCGCAGAAATCCGAAAGAAGAGGATGATCAGAACACAAAGAAGAATGCGTGAAGTCCAAAGACAATCAACATGTTCCAAAAAATAAGAAAACTCAATTCACCAAAAAGAAGGTAGCAAGTATTAAAATCAGACATGCTGAGGATCTTGAGGACACAACTCAAGAACGGGGAATGGGCCCAGACAATGCTGCACAGTGCAGCAGAGGTCACCATAGCTCGCAGTATCCTGAAGGATCATCTGGAGACAGTGGATCTGAATGAATGCATTCAAGTTGAAACTGCAGATACCAGGGTTAGTGTACCAAACAAGTTATATGAAGTCACACTCCGAATAGAGGGTGACATAACTAGGAAAATATAAGCACTCTTTTGGGAAAAACTACCAAAGGGTTATGACATCCATCTGGCTGAAAAATACTGGCCACCTGAATTTGTCAGGGAATGCCACATGGCGAAGAGATCATTGTGCCAGTTTTCTCAAATCATATTCCTATTCATAAAAAGTAGACCTATGCCAGAAAATGGGCTGTGCCTCAGGCTCCAGCATTATATAAAAATCATGTGAGATGGGATAAGGATTCTCCTCGCCATAAAATCAGGTTAAAAAACAACCAACTGCTCAGAGGTAGTATCCAGTTAAGCAGGAAGCTAAAAAACAGGTCAGGGAGACCTTAAATCAACTTGAATACCAAGGGGTGATTGAAACATGCACCTCGTCCATGAACAATCCTTTATTTCCTGTCTCCAAACCAGACAATACATATCGTCTAGTTTTGGACTACATACACTTAAACTCTTGTTGCAAAACTTTTGCTGTACAAAATGCACACAGTGAGCAAAAAATATAAAACCACATTAGATATTTCTAACGGTTTCTTTTGTCAAAACATTGCACCAGAAAGCAGATATTTGACCGCTTTCTCAATCATGGGGACACAACAACACTATTGTCATCTCCCCCAGGGATTCAAGAACAGTCCAGGATTATTTTCAGCCAGAGTAACAGAGTTACTACAAACGTATGATGATGAGGCATTATCTTATGTTGATGACATCTATCTTACAGATGATGATTTGGACAGGCACTGGACCAGGGTGAACACCATAATACTTGGATTTGCCTCTGAAGGGAATGAATTCAACTTTAAAAAATAAAGAATTGCCCACCTCAACGTCCTATTACTAGGATACGAACTTTCAAGTGAAGGCAAAAGCCTAGCAGCTAACTTTCTAGAGAAATGTGCGCTGCTTCAACCTCCAAAGATGCTGAAAAACTTACAGCCAATTCTAGGTTTCCTGAATTTCGGAAGAACTTACATTCTAAACTACGCAGAGAGGGTTAAACCTCTCTACGAGTTAATCAAACTTGATTTGAAACAAACTAATTGGACTAAAAAACACACAGAAATTTTGTGTTGAGTGCAAACAGATATGTTAGCAACAAAACATTTACAAACACGCGACAACGTATGCAACCTTGTAATCCGAATCATCCCAGGAAGATTCGGAGTCACATACCTAACCTTTAATGAAGGTAAAAAGTTACCAATAGATTACAAATCACACTTGTACACACAAGCTGAAATAAAATGTTGTTCAGACTGCGGTAGCAAAAGAGAGAGCCCTCGCACAGGGTAAACGCATAAAAGTCGTAACTCCTGTACCTGGCTTAGAAGCAGTGAGAAAGGCAAGCATTCCGAATGCCAAAGCTTTACATCCAAGATGGATACAATGGGTTAATTCTCTTGCTGCGACAGACGTAGAATATGTTTTTGACCCTTACTTGAAGACACAAGAATTTCTCCAATACGAACAAGAATGTCCTCTGCCCACTGAAATTCTGCCTCTAGAACATCACAGCTGTATAATATATACAGACGGATCAGCACAGCCCGCAATTGTGGGAAAACAAGCTTATAGTGCAGCGTGCGAGATTGTTAAAGGTCGCTGGCGCGATGGTAAATTCAGACCCATGGTCACAAAAACGCAATCACTAGGAGACTGTACAGCTCAGCGAGCTGAACTCCAAACTTTCAAGATGGCGCTAGCAAATACCGATCGCAAATTTCCCACACTCATAGTGTGCGATTTGTATTACTGTGTCCAGTCTTACAATAAATATCTGCAGAACTGGGTTCAAAATGGTTTTAAAGACGCAAAAGGTGGCACAATCAAGCATCAAATGCTTTGGGAACAAGTAGTTCTTTTGCAGAAAGAACTACAAAAGACTCACGTGATCCATACACTGAGTCATCAGCGTGATGGCGTTCACGTTGAAGGGAATTCATTGACTGATAAAGCCGCAAAGGCAGCTGTGCAAACGGCTTTCGTAGCTGCAATCACTCGTTTAATAACAAAAATAGACAGCAAAATAATGGAGGCTGTCACTGCTTCAATAAAGGACAGTGGTAAAACATTACCAAAAGGCTTTCCACTCAAGTACTTATATATAACTGATTCGAGCAACCGAATAATGTTCCGTTTGCTCGAATCCCTGGAGTGGGGGATAGAGTAATCCCAAACATGGAACTTAGATTAGGACTAATTTTAGCAGCACATGAAGGGCTTGCCTCTGAATACGCAGGTGTCTCTGCCACAGTTTCATTATTAAAACAGCGATACTGGTGGCCGCGCATGAGGAAACAGACCAGAAACTATGTTTTGGAATGTGAAATCTGCCAGAAAATGAAAGTTTCAACAGTGAAACGCCCGGCACAGGCATCCCTTCTAATTTCAGATAAACCACTAGCATGTGTTTATCTGGACCACTGCGGTCCCCTTCAGAGAGACGGTAACTATAAATACTCATGGCCGCAGTGGAGTCTTGCACGAGATTCATTTGGATGTGGCCTCAGCGCTTGGCTGACGCCCGAACTGTTATAAAAGATTTGCGAGTCTTTATCTGCACATACGCAATCGGCACGCTACATTCTGACCAGTGTCCTGGGTTTAGCTCTAGGGCTTACAAGGAGGCCATGGCCAGCTTGGGCGTTGCATTGCGGTTTTCGAGTCCATTCCATCTTGAGGGAAATTCGGGTGTGGAGAGAAAAAAACGTGACATAAAGCAATCTATAACAGCTAGGGTATTAGGTCCGGGTGATGGGTGGGTCATATATCTAATAAGTGTCCAACGAAGTCTTAATAACCTGCCAAGAAATTCTCTCGGTGGAGTCACTCCATATGAAATCCTTTTTGGTACTAGAATGTTGGTTGAAGACCTCGATCATCATACATTAGTGGTGGAACAAAAACCCTTTGATATCAAAGATCGTTTGGCTGTTTTACAGGACTTAAATGAAACAAGAAGTCTAAGCAACACCAGCAAAAAGCCAACGACCACTGAAGAAAAACCACCTGTCCTAGCAAGACCTGTCTGGATTCCAGAGGTTGGGGATGTGGTCAGAGAAAAAATAGCAGACAAGAAGGAATTTGGGCCTTCTTACAGAACACCAGTACCTGTACTAGCAGTCCACGGATCAAGAACAGTGTTACTGCAGACCCTTTCTGGAAGAAAGGAGAACCGGTCTGTATCAATTGACCTGGTAAAACCACACCATGTGGCCGATAATAAGTAGTAGGCCCAGTGGACTCCCAAGATGTAGCAGACAACCAAATCTTGGTACTATCCAAGAGGCTCAAACTGAAAGACTCATCACCTTTGAAGATTCTGCAGTAAGAAAAGAAGGACTATGCAATAAAGCAATGGAACTTGTGCCTCTTGAAACCCAAATAACAGTTCATCAAGAACCTCCGGTCTACAATGATGTAGCATCTGACTAAACTAACATGTCAAGTGAACAAGCAGCTCCAGCAATTTCAAATAATCCAGATGCAATACCAACTATTGACAGAACTGCCTCTGGCTATTTCATCAACTTCGATACCTTTTCTGAGGATCCCAGTGAACCTGAAACAGCACAGACAAACATAACTTTCAAGGAACTATTAACGGAACTTGGTCAAGAGCTTGCAAATACATATCTGGTTTCACCATGGGTTGAATTTTGGATTGGATTAGGTGTATTTTATCTCCTACTATGGCTCATTCTTGTTTTAAGCTTGGAAGGCTGATAGATGAAAAACACATTAAAATGAACACAGCAAGTAAGAACATCAACTTGCTCTTGAAACCACACAAATCATCACATCGTGAACAATGAGATCTGACATCAGTAAACATCACAGCAGTTCCTCTACCTGGTGGAATAGCATGGGATAGAACTGATTATGACATTTATGGCCCTGTCGAGCTGCGGAAAATTCCACACCAATTTAAGGTTTCCTTGAGTGATTTTGTTTCACCTAGTACATTTTCTGAGGATTGGGACTTTGAAACTGTTAATAACATGATGGCAGATTTAGAAATGTGAGCGAAATTTGCAAAACATGAATACTTAGAAGGTTCATCAAATTATGAAGAAATGTATTGTTGTAATCATTTTAGTCATCATTATTTGCACAAATCTGAAAACCCTAGAAATGTTTTAACTTATAATCAATGGGAACTTTGTCTGACACCTCCAAAAGGTAGCGCTAAAACATTCTATAGAAAAGTTTTTATTTCAAAAAGGTTAATAAGACAGGCATGAAAAGTATGTTGACAAATACTAAACAGATTTATTCTGCGGCCTTTTATGCTCAATTATCCACATTAGGCTTTAACTTTTGGAAAGAAAGCATTGAGACAAAAACTGGGGCACAAAAGACTGGCAGGTAAAAGGTTTAGAAGCATTATTCAGAGCCTGCATCATCCAAGAGCAAATGATGTCCTTAAATGAAACTGTTCAACAGACATCTTGTCTTGGCCTTGCTAAGATAAAAGATTTAAACAAACCGTCCATACCTAAGCCCACACCTGACAGTAATTTACCTTCAGATGAGGAGGTAGACGTAAATTAAATTCTTCTACAAAACAGAACGAATCCTGGATGGAAAAAATGGTTAATCTGGCCCACAGACACGAATATCTGTCAAGATAGATTCCTGAACAAGACGCAAGGGTTTACAGTAACTCGGCCAGATCCAAGATATATGCAGAGACAACATCCAGGGATAATAAAAACTTATAGTGTAAGAAAACTGTGCCTTGAATTGTTACAATAATCTACACTTCCCGAGATAAAACAACACTTAACTTTACTTAAAGATGGCGTTGATTTGCGAGAATTCTTACTTGGTCCTCAAAAACCACGTCATAAACGTTTCATATACGTCGGTATATACGCTGCTTACAATGAAGCATGGAAAGTCACGCAAATGGAAACAGCTGAAAGAATACGAGAAATTGATCGTATTAATTTAGAGAAAGCACTCTCTGTAGTTGACAATGGGTTAACAACTCTGTCGTCCAGAATTTATTCTTTGGACAGCATTGTATCCTCTGCCATAGACATAATGGAACAGGACTTGCTAATGTTACAACATGGCCAGTCTCAATTACGTTCTATAATGCTGTTAGGCTGGACATTACAAAACCTTCGGTCTGGCTATGTGCCTTGGCGTCTAATCAACACTACGTCATTGTTTACTGTATTTAACCTTACAGATAAACAAATCTCTTTGGCACAGAGGGGAGCAGACTATACGGTGCTGAGCATAGAAAAACTGGAGAGATTACCATTGACCTTTTCTGAGAAACCATCACTTGAATGGACAAAACATGGCACCATCACGATACCAGTGACGATTTTCCAGTTTCAATTTTGGTTGAAACATATACCAGCAGGCCTGTATGAAAGGTTGGGTAAAGAATACATTAAGTTGACCTGGGATTTACCATACACACACAAATGTTGGAGTGGGGAGAAGGAGGTATTTCATAGTGGAAAAAACTGTAAAACCACATTAAGCAGTACACTTCTGTGTCAAGGCAATAATTTACATGGAGCCTGTGAGGGTTCTTCAAACAACTTATCATGCCACCTGCAGGGTTCCCCGACAGCGGTGATAGATCCAATTTTTAGGCAGCTTTCCAATGGACGCTACATAATGCTCAATAATCATAGCTGTTGTGGAATGATGCTATCTGGTTAGTGTGTCAGCCAGGGTCACTTGTTGTATGCAAGTATTGTTTCCGAAAACTAAGACTGACGGGGAGTCGCCACTATGGCCTTCACTGAACATCTCTTCTATACGAATTGATACCTTAAGCAGAATGAAAGCCATTCTTTTACAAAAAACTGTGCCACTGACCACGTCCAGAGAGACGTATCATCTGAAAGTTGCTAAGTCCTCTGCAGAGATACATGCATTATTATCAACAAACTGCCCAATACATTTTGCAGAAATGTTAGGTCGTATCTTAAACATGTCTAATACCAGCGGTATTGTACATGGATTTAAGATGATTTTTTCAGGACTATTAGCACCCTTTGAAGCAGTCCTGGGCATTTTTCCTAACTTAGTGCACTCTGTGTTCGGCGGCCTGCCTCTCATTTTGGGACTCGTAGCATGGATCCTATTTTTATTCCTCCTGCTCCGTTATGGCAAATCCAGCCACCAGAGAAACCCATATTACCATGGAGAATGCTCTCCTAGCCATGCAATATCTTGACAGAATAACACAGATCCTTGGCTTGGCTCGTTTGAGAGATCTGAAAAATACCACATGGTTGCATCTTACCTGTTCTACGTTGCCTGCTTTGTGATGAGGAATGCGTGTTAGATGTCTGTCTAACACTTCCATCAGCAATGCCAACGGATGTTGACGCTTTACTGAGTCCGGTGATAGCTCATGTACTGTGTTGGCCCCAACGGCTACTGATCCTGATGATGGCATTCATTGAGATCTCACTGGCAATTCCAGCTGAAGGTGAGGTACGCGGACCAACAGGCACACAGGTACCATCTACTACGAGCATTGCTAATGCGACTGACGCTGACGGTGATGTTTCACATCTGTGTACAATTGACCTTCTTAATGAAGTGGTTTAACTTTCATCTACTGTGGTCGATGATTTCTTTGCCAGCCTTGACGACTTAATGTTTTCTCCTGACACCGTGAATAACTTTTGAAGTTAGCACACAGCGTTCCTTGAAATCTGAAATTCCACCTTCAATTTTTTAAAACTAAAAACTTCTAACTTTGGAACTATATTTTTCAACGATTTGATTTGACTTTTTTCCAAAACACAATGAACCTTGGCACAAAAGCAATCTACTTAAAGTAGAACTATTCTTAGAGAACAAGAATTTTTGGAATACTTCCTAGGAACAATATTGACCTATTACGCATACCAAAACCGAAACAGTTTGTATATTCTGCTATGGGATGGTCTCGACTTTTTCTTCTGTAACTAAGAGCCATTTCATAAATGTAATTTTCGTGATTCATTCAGTTAGCATTGCTCATATCATATCATATGCTTACAATGAAATCATTTCTTTTAAAATGCGTACTGTACAAATGCTCATTTTATGTGTACAACCATTTTCAAATGCATTTTATGTATTTTTGGATGGGTTTGTAAACACATGCTCTAGATTATATGTTTTAGTACTTGAACTTAGATGAACATGATAACGTGGAGTGGGAGTTGTATAACATTTTAGAACCCTATTGTAATTTTCCCGATTCATGCAGGGCTACCTCCACTAGTTCTGAAAATCTACAACAATTTCTTGGAAAACTCAGCTTCAGCAGCTAGGAACTTCCCCTTGCTCGAAAGTTGACTGGTCCAAGAACTCATGGAGTTTTCAAAGAACTGAGACTCTTTGATGATGTTATTATGTCCACCTTTACGTCAAACTCGGTACCTTCAAGGTATAAATATGCCCACACTTGCCATAGCAAACACACAGTGGTTTGGAGCAGTTCGACTATATACTTGCCCGACGCGCCCTGCTACTGCAAGTGCTGAAGGAAGCCGACCCTCCAGCAGACGCACTGAGAGAGACGCTGTCTTTTCTCCTGCCGAGAAATCCAGCTCCAGTGTTTCCAAGCTACCCTTGCGGGTTGTTGGGAAATCGAGTCCTGAGCCTGACCTTCTTCATTCCAAATCAAGGTACGGAGCTGATTAGACCCTAAGAGAGATCTTGGGCAGATTCTTGGCAAACGAATACTACATTTATGCTACACCTCACTTACAGCTAGATTCATGAAAGGAAATTGCGCTCGCAATAGCTGCGAATTCGCAATTCCGCTCGCAATTTGAAGGGAAGGAATTCAAGAAACCCAAAAAACCAAAATAGCGAATTCGCAATTTAAAAATAGCGAATTCGCTATTAAATTAGCAAAATCCTGGAGGATGGGCATTTGCGAATCGGAAATTGCGAGGACCCATAGATTCTGCGAATTCAATAGCGAATTCGCAAATATGCCATTCATGAAAATACGCTAAAAGCGAAAAACCTGAAAATCGCTATTTGCGACGCGCAATTTAGGAAGAACTCAAATCAGGTGGTAACCAGTACTGAATTTTTTTTTTTCAAAAAACAGTTAGGTCACTCCCAACAGATGCAGGGCTGATCAAACACATTTAAGGACATGCATCTGGAGCCTGGTGATTCCCACAATGCCTGGACTTTACATGCTGGTGAGGCGGCGTAGGCTGCAGCGAGCTGCACGCAACAGACGGAGGATACAGGAGCGGATATTCCGCCAGCCGGTCACCCTTCTGGGCCAAACCAGGGAGCAAATCTATGCCAAGTACCGCCTGAGTGGGGCCATGATAATCAAGCTCATCCGGGACCTAGACCCCCTGATGCAGCACCCTACAAGGAGGACCAATGCCGTGCCCACACATGTGCAGGTTTTGTGCTGCCTGCACCTCCTGGCCTCCGGAAGCTTCCAGGGGATGGTCGCTGTTGCAGTGGGGATATCCCAGCACACCATGTCCCGCCGTCTAAGGAGTTTCCTGGAGGCAATGCTGACCCGGCTACACCACTATATATCATTCCCCACCAGCCAACAGGACCTCAATGATACAAAGCTGCAATTTTACAATGTAGCCCAATTCCCACACCTCATTGGATGTATTGACTGTACGTACATCCATATTTGCCCACCTGCTGAGACGGAGTACATGTACCGCAACCGGAAATGCTACCACTCCCTCAACATCCAGATGGTGTGCAATGCCAAAACAATAATCACAGACATTGTGGCACAGTACCCAGGGAGCACACATGACTCCTTCATCTTCAGGCACAGCGGCATCCACACACGACTGGCCAGGGGAGACTTTGGGGAAGGACACCTACTGGGTAAGTACACATGCCCCAAATGTGTACGTTGTGATCATGTAGCTGCGCAGAACATGCAATCACTCTCTGCTCCTTACATACAGGTGACAGCGGCTATACTCTCCGTGAGTACCTACTCACCCCATACCTCAACCCTGCAACTCCACAAAAACGGCGATTTAATGCATCACACATTCGCACAAGGAACTGTATTGAGAGGACATTTGGCCTGTTGAAAAGCAGGTTCCGCATACTGCACAAGACAGGTGGGGCCATGAAATACGATCCTGAGGTCTGCTGCCGCATCGTGGCCGTGTGTGCCGTCCTTCACAACATTGCTACCAAGCGCAGGATCCCTGTTGACATCTCTGGCAGTGAGTCAGAAGGGGACAATCGCCCACCTGCACATGTGCGTCATACACGCGGGGAGAACCCAGCAGAAAGACACAGGCGCCGCAACCAAATCTGCATGAACTATTTCTAGGGCACCCACTCCCCACACCCATAACTCAACTCAGGCATGACGACATTAATAATGACATGAGGCACTTTACGTTATTCAGAATTTTAGTTACTGTTACTGCACAATAAACATGGCATTCTGAAAAGTGTGAAAAGATTGACATATTGCGTCATATGTCCAGGTTAGTCTGTATGGCATGCTTGTTGCGTCAGCATGTGGCCTCATTGCAATGCACAACAGTTCAGTGGCGTCTCCGGGTAATTGCCCCTGACCTCCTCTTTACATCCTCCTCCAGATTCTGCCGTGCGGCAGCAGAGGGCCTGCTGCTGCGGCGGGGTGCTACAACTGGTGGTATGGACTGACTGCTGTGGCTTGATGTTGCCTCACTGTTGTCGTCTGCCCCCCCCCCGCCTGGCCATGGCCAGTGGCCTGCATGCCCTGCATGGCTGTTGCTATGTTCTCATGGGCTGTTGCGACGTCCTGGCAGCACTGCACCATTTGGCCCTGCATGGCCAGGGAGAGTCGCGAGAGCTGGGAGGTGGCGTTCCCAAAAACGTGATTTGACCGCGTGTACGCCGACAGGCGGGTCAATAGTTGGCGGTGTCTGCGGCGATTGACATTCCGCTGCCTGGACATTGCCTGAGTATTGGCCTCCACAGCTGCTGTCATATGTGCCACATTACGTGCCGTCTTGTCCAGTTGGAGGTGGATGACGGGTAGGTGTCGGGCCTGGGTCTGGTGCACACTCAGCATCCTGCGCTCAATAGAGAGCCCACCTGCTCGCACAATTTTGCCCCTGCCAGCGCGGGATGTGTTGGTGCGCGGCTCCCTGAGCAGAGCGCTCGTCTGGCTCCTCACAGCCGCAGAGCGGCGGGTTTGTTGGCAACCTGCTGCTGGTGTTGCAGGCCCCACTGGTGGCTGTGTGCTGCGTGGTGCTACAGCAGCGCCTGTTGTCACGGGGGTAGGACGGGCCACAGGGGCGGGTGGTGGGATGACCGCTGTTGTGGCAGGTTGCCCTGATGGTCCGGGCCGTGGGGTATGATGTGTATCCCCCTCCGTGTCCTCCGTGTTCTCTTCTATCACCAGGGCCTCGCTGTCTGAGCTGGGGACATCAGCGCCACCTGTGATGTGAAGTGGACGTTGATTAGTGACATGTTCCGTACACCGTTAGGCTTGCTACATGCATGCAGTCTACCATTCCCTGTCTCGCTGCAGGATTGACTCTCACTGGACATGTCAGGCTCTATGGTACAGGATGGTAATTGTGGGCAGACTACATGTCCCACAATGCAATAGCGCTATGGAGCTGTACTTTGGCTGCATGATTGGGGTTAGTTATGGGATGCACTGGAGTCATGGACGATGTTAGGGGACAGGGGGTTGCAGTCGCATGGCACTTACCTGGTGTGTCTTGGGTGGGTCGGGAGGAGTCAAGCTGGGTCACACCCATGCAGGCCTGTGGATTGATGGTCTCCTCCACTTGGTCCTCCAGTGCGGTGTTCGGTGGGACAGTGGGCTCCCCTCCACCTGTCGCTAATTGCTCCCCCAGCCTCTCAACAATCTTTTCTTTTGCCTGCCCTCTTAAGTCATACCAGCGCTTTTTCAGCTCATCCACCGAGCGGTGGGTCACCCCCACGGCGTTCACTTTGGCGCAGATGCGCAGCCATATGCGCCGTTTGTCCGCCTCTGGTACCTTTCGGGAGTCACTGCCAAATAGGTGGTTGTGATCCTTGGACACACCTTCAATTAGGTGTTCAAGCTCCTGCTCCGAAAACTTTATTTTGTGCTTTCTCCCACTGGTGGAAGGTCCTGCTGCATCCTGTGCCATGCTTGCCACTGTGCTGTCTCCTGCTGTAGTCCTGTGGGAATGCTGGAGGGGAGCTCTGCAACTGCTGCCTGTACTTCAGCCTCTCACTGCTGAATGAGGGTGGGAGCTGCCTACTTCCTGGTTGTGATGTCATCACTGTGCTCAGGATGCGACTTCCCATTTTTGCGATCTCGCAGTTAGCGAGATCGCTATTTGCGATATCGGTAATAGCGAATTCGCAATTTCAACAGGGGTATCGTCGGAATCTGCGATTTTTTACCGATTTCTGGCTTCTCGCTATCGGCGATTGCGACCGGTTGCGAATCGCATTTTTTAATCGGAAAACTTCATGAATGCCGTTCTGCAAATTCTAAATTGCGATTCGCATTTACTCGCAATTTGGAATTCGCAGATTTGGACATTGATGAATCTATGTGTTACTCCTTCCCTCGTACTAAGCTTAGGTTAGGTACATTGGAGTAGGCGTATTTCAGAAGCACCAGTTGAGTACTTTTAGCTTTAGCCTCTGTTATTTATGTATGTATTTATCTATGGTTTAGGAAACATACAATGCTCTTACATTATTATTGTATTCTACTCTTTTTACTGTATGCTTTATATTTTGCAACCAATCTTACAAATTGTAGCAGTTCATTTCTTATGCTTAAGAAAGAAGACTGTTCAATAAATCCTTTATTGAAAACGCCCGTCTATCTATTTCTCTGCACCTCTGGTGAAACGAAGCATGCATGATTGACTGAGTGAAATATCTATCTATTGTTTCCATGACTCTGAAGATCAGTTTATTCTTGGGGAAACAAAGTTTTCATGTTTATGCGGTTGTCAGAAACGAATCCCTTCTTGTGAACTTGAGAAAGTTTCTAGTGACCTCTGAGCTAGCTGGGACTCACAATTAGGTTTAATATATTCGAGAGAGACCTAGTGGACATAAGTCCTACGTCACATCTATAGGATATATCATTCCAATGCGCAGAGCCTATTGGGAATATAGGAACTACACTACACCACTTCCTCTTGCAATACTCTTGGGCAAAATCCCGATACTTTAAGACAGCACCGTGATTAGACAATGGATGAGGAATAGGCTTGATAACACCAATGTATAAGATCTCAAGATGGCGCCGATTTGCGGCAATAATGTGTTTGCCCGTTTTCGCTTGCAATGCTCAAGATGAGATTTAAGTGACACGCCTTCCAGTCTGACCTGTAAAGACTGAGGAATGACTGTTCTGAAACGCGTCAGTTTGTTACGAAATAAACTTTGGTAGGCCACCCCGCGAGTGCTGTTACTCCACTCTCTGTTGGAGTGTGGATGAGAGTTTGGAGCATAATGTAAAGGCTGGGCACCACCAGCACACGAGCGCCCGCCTAAGAGTGATCCACGATCTTGTTGCAAATGGAGCAGCAATTTAAAGTGGAGGCACCGTCTTGGCTGATGCACTAAGAAAGCCAGACATGCTGCGAATGACCGGAGCACACAACTTGGAGATATCCAGTAAGGTACGTGGGGCAAACAGCTCTGGGAGTACAAACTGTCCAGGATAAGGCGAGGGGGTGGTTACCAATTTATAGTGTAGTAGTGAGCCCGGGATCAAGGCTCACACGAAATAACATTCTATATTCAGTGAATCAGCATGCAGAGAGGCGGCCATTGATATGTTTAAGAAGAAAAAGAGTGACATTTCACAATTAGGAACGGCGGAGAACCAAAGAATCTTTAATACTCTGCAAACTCAGTTTCTCAAATTAGGAGACTATATGAGAGAGATATGCGCAAGTGGTGGGAGGCAACCTCCATCCAAAATTATATGGCCGTGGGGTTCCGAATCTACACTGGTGCTGGCCTACGAGAACCCAGACCCACTTCTCTTGGAGGAATGGGCTGAGCACACAGCATTATTTTGTAAAGGCATGCTCAACATTCTTATTATGTTTGCATGATGTGACAGGGAGAAACCCTTAAAGAGATACAATCACTGGAGGATGAAATATCCAAGGATTTGGATAAAAATAAACAGGAAGAACTAAGAAAACAAATGAAAAAACGCCTGACAAAATATGAATTGAAAATAAGACAAAGAAAACAAGAGAAGTTTCAAAGAGATGAGCGGGATTACTCACTAGTAAGGGTACTAACCTTCACTAAGAAATTTGACAGACCTAAGAAGGAAATGTCGAAAAAAAGGCAACGACAACAACAGGCACTTCCGGTGTACAACAAAAATCCCCTTTCCACAAGGAATTCAATCTAACCTGCCAGTCTTGGCTAAGAGATAGGAAGAGCAGGCCACCAGAGAATACCACAGAAAAACCAGAAGGGGGGATGGAAGAGGAAATGCAATATCAAGAGTTACACGCAGCAAGGGAGGGGGGAGATGGTAATTGAAAGAGAGAATCTGACAATAGTCAACTTGACATCTAAGACATTAACTAAAACAGAAGAGAGTGTCCTGAAATTGGGATTATCTTTCTGCCCCACAATCATTTGGAGTTCACGCAAATGAGAATAGACCTTTTTAAGTTCGTCCGTAAACGAAAGCTGCACAAATATTTTAAACTTAAACCAATGGTTAAGGAATCCAGGCATCTCAAACTAAAAGACAAAGACACAGATATGTATACAGTTGATGATCTAACATCGTTGGAGGTACTAGAAGAATTACGTTTAGAACAAAGACGGGCACATGACACGGATGATGAGGCTATCACACAACGAACAAGAAGACTGGGCATTGAACAAGAAGCACCTATAAGCCCCTTCAAACCAGTGTCACAATTTGTGCCTCAAATGCCATTCGACGCAATCGATACCTTCTCAGAGGCAGTAGTGAAAGATCTTATAAAACTACAGAAGAACATGAAACCTAAAAGTATGAAAAGAAATATGACCAAGGCACAAGGAAAAGCTTTGGAAAATGTACAGAAAGATGCCAACGTTATCTTGAAACCCTCAAATAAGGGCCGGAACATTGTTTTGATGACAAAAGAACAGTACTGTTCTGAAGCCCTCAAACAATTGAAAGATACAAGATACTATGAACCAACTACGAAGGAAGTATACCAAGAAAGTACCAAACAATATCATCTAATAATAAAGAAATGGCACGATAAATCTATGTTGGACACAGATGAATATCTTTTTCTATGGAATTCTAAGCCAGTGATACCAACGTTTTATCATCTCCCAAAGATACATAAAGACAGCATTAATCCACCGTGAAGACCGATAGTGTCGTCACTTGGAAGCCTCACAGAGAACTTATCTTTTTTTATCGATCACTTTCTCTTTCAGTCAGTCCTACATCTGTCTTCATATATCCAGGACACCAAAGATTTTATCAACCATATTGAGACCATAAAGTGGGAACCTTCTTACAAACTCATTGTCATGGACATAACGAGCTTGTACATCTGCATTGATCACCAACAGGGATTAAACGCCATTGATTTCTTTTTAAAGAAGAGCTCTTTGAAGTTTGCCCATCATAATAGCATGCTAATTGAATTCACAGCATTTTGTTTGCTTAATAACATCGTTGTATTTCAGGGGGAGCTCTATCGACAAGTCTCTGGGCCCGCTATGGGCACCTGCTTCGCCCCCAGCTACGCACATTTATTTGTGGGCTGATGGGGGGAACAGGTGGCCTGGTACATTGACGTACTCTTCCTGATTTGGAAGGGGAAGTATCCTTGGCTGAGGAGTATATATCCTACCTGAATGCAATGATGTAAACCTTAAATTTGCAGGAGCGATCATTTCAGTGGCAGTGAACTATCTCAACCTGAGGGTAGGCATACAGGAAGGGAAGCTGATCACATCCCTTTTCGGCAAAGCCACGTCCGGCAATTCCACTTTGCATGTGGCCAGCAGTCATCCAACTGGTTTGAGAAACAGCATACCCTATGGAGAATTCCTGAGGCTGAAACGGAATTGTTCAAGAGACTGAGAATTTAAAGTGGCTGCCAGGGAGAGCATTGGGAGGATCATGGCTAGGGGATATGACACTGATCTGTTAGAAGAAACCCTAAAAAGAGTGAACAACATCCAAAGGGACCGACTAGTAAACACTCAGAGAAACGTTGTAAATAAGCAGATTGATGGCAAATTCCGGTTGATAACAACATACTCTGAAGAAGCGGAGTCACTCAGAAATATCTTGCACAGGAACTGGCATGTACTAAGAAAAGACATGATCATAGGGATGGACATCCTTCCAGTTCCACAAATCACGTATAGGAAGGCTAGATCCCTTAAAGACAAATTGGTCCAAAGTCACCTTGAAGTTACAACTAAAAAACAAGGGACTTTGAGGTAAATGAAAGGATTTTACCCCTGCGGGAGATGCCAAGCTTGCATCAACAGCAAGAGAGTGTTGACCTACGAGATCGCAGGGTATAATAAATGCAAAATTATCAAGAAATTCATGACATGCCAGGCAACTCATTCTGTATATTGCCTGATATGCCCGTGTGGCCTCAGGCATATAGGCAGCACCATACACAGTGTAAAGATACGCATATTTGAGCATGTGCGTACTATTGCTAATAAAGATTTGAGTTACCCTGTTGCCCGACATTTTGCTATCAAGCATAAGAGCAACAGGGATTTACTACAGTATTTTAGCATTGATCATGTCCCGATCCACAGCAGAGGAGGAGACAGAGTATTGAGATTAAGGAGATTGGAATCCCAATATATAATTGACCTACAAACAAAGAGTCCTAAAGGTCTTAATAGTGGGGAGGAATTGGTGGTACATTTGGGTACTTGATGCTAATAAGTCAAACTAATAAAAATATAGTTTTGCAGAACTTCATAGAGACAAACGTTCTCAAGATGATAACTTCTATTTGGATAATATGTATCCAACATATTTGTTTTCACAATATCTGTACTTTCTGGCTCTTTTTCAGCTAAATATTCAATTTCTTGTACAGATTTGAGAACTCGGTTTCGAGTTGCAGCAAGACCTAGCCTCACCCAAATGATTCTTCTAGATTTGGAGTATAGACTTGCAGATGATAAGTGATCCGAGCATTCATAAGCTCTAATTTCTCGATGAGATAACATCTTCAAACTGTAAGTATATAATTTCTTCTCGTGAGAAATCTCTTCCCACATTTCCTTCAATTCTGTCTTTTCTGATTTTGTTATGTACGATGTTACATATCAAGCAACGGCAATGGAATTGTCCGCAACATATTGAATATCCATATTAGCATTCCACATGGACAAAATGACTGGGTTATAGTCATTTATATATTTTGATTCTTCATTTCTTCTTAAGTTGTAGGTATTTTTTGGAGACTTTCTTGTGATAGTATGTCGCAAAGATGACATAAAACTGTTCATTCTTCCTTTCGATATTACAGGTCGTGGAAATGCAAAACTGCATTTGGTGTAGAATTTGTCCTTAGATTTGTACTTTCAACGACAGTATTTTTTACAACGATGGCTTTGGAATCGTAAGACTTGTTGTCTTAAGTCCTTATCTTGTGTACTTTTGGGTACATCACATGTAGCATATTCTTCAATAAAAGACAACACAGTATCATCTGAGTCTGTTCCAAATTTGGGAGCATCTTTGATCCATATCAGCATATGTATGTGAGGAGCACCTCTTGCTTGATACTCCTTTCTCCAAAAGAAGTCCAGAACCTCTCCAAGAGGAGGATTTTTTTTATTGTTCATAAAAGACATCATAGCTTCAAATCTATGATTGAAATATCTGCATACATTAACTGGATCCAAAGAGCACAATTCTCCAGGTGTCTTTTATTCAATATTTACTATATTTGGATTTGCCTCTCGAAGAAATTTAAGTAAATCATCCCAAGCATATTCAGCACAGCTTAGAGTAAGGAATCATGTAGGAGTTCCTAAATTCCTTAGCATACATTTAAGTTCTCCATGACGACGGTACCAGTACTCATTAGTACCACGCTGACATGCCATGAGATTAATTAGCTTTCACAACTACTTTTTCAATACATTTCTTTTTCTTATAAAATTCTTTTTTTTTTTTTTTACAATTCTTTACTACCTTAGTCAAATTAGACAGTACTCTGTTATAGAACATCTTCTTCCTTATTTCCTTATATTGGTTTTTCCTTTTTTTGCTATACATGGATTTTTTAGAAGATGATTTTCCATGGTTCTTCTCTTTCCTCTTAGTTGCAGATACAGTAATACTATTTTTGTCTTTGTACACACTACTCTTAGTGTTTAACAATTTTCGCAGAAAAGTCTTAGTTTTCTTACCAGGACTTTTTTTCTCTTTATTAACACATTGTTGTTCAGGTAAATCTTGTAGATGACTTCTCTTTAAATAAACTTCTTTCTTTTCTCTTTTGAGTTTTTGTAGGCAAGGTGACTTTTTTCATTGTAGATCAATATAAAAAATATATATCACTTTAGAAAAATAAATATATGAAATACACTATTATATTACTTATAAGAAGAGAGGGGAGATTATCACAACAAACGTGGGAGTATGAAAATAGAAGGAGTTACAAAAAGAGAAAGAGGGCTATGAGACAACGAGAAATTTGAATAGAAAACAAGAATATTAGCAGACACTGCAGTATAAGGGGATACAGACCCTATGAAAAGACTGGAAAGTATGAAGAGATAAGGAGTATGAGGAGAAAGGTGGCAGTGTGACAAGAGAAGGGAGAGTATAAGAAGTAAGAGACAGACTGTGAGGAGACAGGGGAGCAGTTTAATAAGAGAGACAAGGACTGTATACAAAAAACAAGGAATGTGTGGAAACAGGCACTAGTATAAGGAAAACATATATATTTAAGGAAAGAGGGGTGAATATAACAAGAGACAGAAGAGAGCAGGGATAATGTGAGAAAACGTGGTGCATAAGAAGAAAAAGGGTGTACAAACACAGAGGATACACTATGAAGAGAAAGAAAGGAGTATAAACAGATGGTAGATTATGAAGAGTGAAAAGAGTATGACAAAAGAGTGAAGAGTATGACAAGACAAACAAATATAAAGAGAGAGGTCAGTATGAAAAGACAGGAAGTATGAGGAAAGCCCTGCAAAGTATACAAAGGGAGTCAAGGAGGAGTAAGAGAAGAGAACAGGCAATATGAACAGAAATGGGAAGTATAAAGAGACACAAGACAAAATGAAAACAGAAAAAGAATATGAAGAGAGACAGGAGAAGACTAACACAAAGAGAAGGAGTATAGGACAAAAGGGATTATAAATAAAAGGGAATAGTATGAGCAGACAGGGAGAAGTAAGAGAAAAGAGACAGAGTCGGGAGTATAAGAAAAGAGAGGAGAAGTGTGAGCAGAGAGAGGAGAGTATGAGAAGAGAAACAAAAAAAGAGAAAGGAATGCGCAGTATGTGCAAAGTGTCAGATCGGGCTACGTCGTCTCTTACCTTGCCCTTTCGCTGACGCTCTTTAGAAGACATAGAAGATTTCGCAGAGATGCAAGGGACCAACTTCCCAAATAACTAACCATAGACTTGCGGACTTTAGATACACAGCAAGTGTAAAATTAGAAATAGGGGAGGAGGGCCGGTACTGGACGTTGGATGATTCTTGCTGTCGCTCAGCGAAACAACAAGTATCAAGGATTTACTTATAATACCTAATCTTTGGCTTCCAGACTGATCTCAGAAGAAATTATCTATTCTACCCTCAAGTTCTGTGATTACATAAACGCCTACCTGCGAGCAGTAGAAGCTTGGCTAACGTCCAGTATGTCTTTGTCCTGTCTTGATGGTCAAGTTTTCAGGTGATTTTCTGGTAGTTGACCTGAGTTTGTCTTTTCAGTGGAATTGCTAAAAAATAAATAACCCAATTACTATCAATTCTACTTTTTGAACTTGGGTGTTGCTCACCGACTTAACCTTTACTTACTTAATGAATATTCTTAAGTTGTTGAAAGTGGGGTCTTATATTGTCTGAAAAGACAGGTAAACATACACAAGAGAAAAGAACAACCTTTTCACGAATACCACCAGAAGGCCTTTCGTGTACCACATTCAAAGACATCTCAGTAAAATATTATTTGCTTAAACATTGCTTTAACTTTTAAATAAACTGTCTCTCAATATAAACGTTGACTTTTTATCTTCTTTTTAGAAAAGGTTCCAAAAATTGTCTTGTAGCCTTTCCTGCGAAGGGCACCTGAAATTTAAGCTGAAAGAATTACTTATCTCATCTTTCCATTTGTTTTGCAGTGTTCCGCGGCTTGAGGGAGAAGTTGGAGCGAAAATCAGGATGCTGGGGTTCTTCAATCAGGTAAGTTTCTGCCTTGCAGAGCGAGAGCTTCCAGACACGACCTTTCTCCTACAAAGGCGGAAGGCAAAGTGTCTTCTGGAGGCCTGGGTGCAGTTTAAATAGTCAACCGCACCCAGCCGCACCCTAAACAAGCGTGCACACGTTCACGTAGAGCCAAAGCGCACCAGAGGGCTCCCAAACTGTTCGGCTTTGTGCAACAAAACCCCGAGCGTCCCTTTGCAGAGGCCATGGCAGGAAATCATACGATCCATAATCAAGGATACAATATTGATCGGATATTATAACATTACCAGAAATAACCGAGTTGAGGCAAAATACACAAATCAGTCTGCCTACCGAATATTTACATAAAGATACAAATATAAAATCATAAGAAACTGTAATCATTAAAGCCCAAAATATGTTTGCACCAAAACACACTGATAACTAGGGCGTGCAGGTGCACAGGAAAGGGATGGGTTTTTTATAATTAAGAAAGGCGCCATTTAGTACATGGCGGATCAGAGGGTTCTTCTGGGAGTGGATCTGAGACTCAGTTGGGGCATCATGACACAAAGAAGAGTGAGAATAAGAAGAAAGGGAGAATATAAGGAAAAAAGAGTATATATGAGAGAAGAAGAAGGAATATAAAGAGAGAGAGAATATAAGAAAAAGGAGGTAGTATAATCAGAGAGGAAGGAGTAAGAGGATAGAAGAGGGAGTATGATAAGAGAGTGTAGAACATATAAAAAAGGGGCAAATATAATTCCTTAATGTACACAAAGACACAGTGTGATATTAGACAAAACAATATGACACCATGCATATTACTATTTACTACTATATCCTAGGGAGGATTAAGTAGACAAAGGAGGGAGTATAAAAAGAAGGGGGACTATTAGGAGACAGAGGAGATAAGGGGGACTAAGAGGACTGGAGGGAATATGAGAACAAGTAGCACTATGAGGAAAGACAAGTGGAAATAAGGAAAGAGGGGAAATATCAGAAGAGAGGGGACAGTATAGGCAGAGAGAGGTATTCTAGACAAAAAATGTAAAACCATACATTTTACCAAAACACATTTCCCACACTAAAATGTTTAAGTGACTGAACACATTCCATGTATATAATGACTACATTTCAGTGGACAACCCTGACTCATTTTGCAAATATATTTCCAATTTGCTGCTTTATTTTTTTGCCAACATTACATCAAAAAATGAGACACAATAGAACAAGAAAGAGGCCCAAGGGGCTTGTAAATCTGCCCAAGAGTGTATGCAGCAGTCTATGTATACTGACTGGGGTATTCTTAAGAGGGATGTATGATGAGAGAGGGAGGATTAAGAGGTCAGAGGAGGGAGTATAAAAATAATGGGGACTATTAGGAGACAGAGGAGACAATAAGGACAGAGAGGGACTAAGAGGACAGAAGGGACTATGAGAACAAGCAGCACTATGAAGAAAGACAAGTGAAAATAAAGAATGAGGGGAATTATCAGAAAAGAAGGGACAGTATAAGCAGAGAGAAGTAGACTGTGAGGAGAGACTGTGGAGATTATGGTAAAAGGTGCAAGTATAGTTCCTTAATTCACACAGACGCTAAGTGTGATTCTAGACAAAAAAATTAAAACCATACAGTTTACCAAAACACATTTACCACACTAAAACGTTTAAGTGACTGAACACATTCCATGTATATAACTACTACATTTCAGTGGACAATCCTGACTCATTTTGCAAATACATTTCTAATTTGCTGCTTTATTTTTTTGCCAACATTACATCCAAAAATGAGACACAATAGAACAAGAAAGAAGCCCAACGGGCTTGTAAATCTGCCCAAAAGTGTATGCAACAGTCTATGTATACTGACTACAAAATTGTAGATTTAGAACACAAGCCTAATTCTAAACCAGCAACACTATTAAGTATTCTACAACTAAAAAAGTGACTACACACATTCTACATTTTTTAGTACTGCACTTTATTGCACAAAGGTGACAAACTAAACACATTATCTTACCAAATGATTTTTATCACAATAGTTATCCAAATGCACACAAACTCAGAATATGATTCTACAAACTTTATAAGGATAAACACATTACTCTTACTAAAAATAAAATGCACCACATTCCCTTACACCTTATAAACTCACCTTTCAAACTGATTGGTAAATTAAGAAGAATGCCACTCTCTGCTTCAGTGCTTGCAGCAGAACCAAGAAATGGCACATTTTCCCTCTCAATTTACACATATATACACATTAATAACAAATCAAATTCCTTCACACAATAATTCAAAACCAAACACACAATTCTATTGGTTCAACATTGTAAATCTTTCCAACTCACATAACTGTCCACCCTACCCTCAACAGATCATGCAAAAGTCAACTGTCCACAGAGGTCAAATGTTCAGCACACTATAAAACACTGCTCCTCAATACCTTTAAGTACTTACTTATAAGTACTAATAAAGAGAAAGGGTTTCATTAGAACCAACCAACACATAAACACATAAACTTCATGGATATCTGTAAAATATATTTTTTTATTGATTTTTTTCTTGCTTAGGTACGCTTAAGGGACGACTTACAGAATTTGCACCGTACGTTGTACGTTCGAGCATGGTACGCGCACCGTAAATCTATCGTAAACAAAAAAACAGCCTCTATTACTAATTTTTTATAATCCCCAGGGACCCCATCACCCGGGGTTTAACTGTATGTTAAAAAGATTTTGACCCTGGGGATCATTGTAAAACTACCTAAGCAACCCAAGGGAGTCAGGAAGTCCTATAGCAAACAGCAAACATTTCCTGTCACTCTTCACACTCAACCTACACACATATACAAATAAATAACAAATCACATTTGTTCCCACAATAAATCAAAATGAAACACACATTTCTATTACTTGAACTTTTGAACCCTTTCCACCTGACAAAACTTTCAACCCTTCCCCCATTCCACATTCTGCCAGTTCTGCCAGTTACCATAGAAACACTTCAGAGAACACCTAACTGAGCACACAGGTGAAAAGTTCATCATACATTGTTGCAAATCAAAACAGCAAGTGTGCTTGACTTGTCAATATACCAGCTTATCTTAAGTAATGTTCTTTTCTAACACTTTTTCTTAACCAATAAATAACAGGCTTTTAAAAAACAGAAAATTGCACCCTAGTTTAATAGCTAATAACATTTCAAACAACCAATCACTTCTTTGCTTTTTTCAAAAGTCCACTTATCCACCATTTTAGAAAAAAAATCATCAAACTGCCCTTTCATTTAAAGAAACCATCTGAGTGCATCCAACCTCTCTTCAAGATGCTTAGAGTGTGGATTGTGGGACACAGCTATATCTTTTGGAGTGAAAGGTACGCACAACAGAAATGTAGACATTAAACCAATTGGACAGAGAGGGTTAAAGTGGCACCAATTGATGCCATTGGTGAAATCCTTTGTGCATCTCCAACACCCTGCCCGTATAATTGTTCACTGTGGTGGCAATGACCTAGGCACTTTTACTGGGGTAGGTCTGGAAATGTTTATGAAGGACACCTTCACAAAACTGATGTCACTTTTCTCCAAACCTACATTTGTCTATTCTAATATATGTCAAAGGCAAAAATGGAACTGGTCCAATCAATTTTGTCCACGGATTGAGAAAGCTAGGAAACATGTGAATAAATCTGTTTCTGCATTTTTCCGAGACTATAGAATGGGATCCATTTACCATAACAATCTGCGCTTCAATAGGCATGGCATCTATAGGAGAGATGGTGTACATTTTACAGATGATGAGAACAGAGTCTTCCTCTTGAACTTTAGACTCTGCATCGTTACTTATTTGTGGATACTAAACTCTCCCAAAAAAAACATGGGCTCTTTTTAGAGCCACCCAACATGTAAACACATACACTTTATAAATATCTAAAAATATTTTATTTTTCTTGGTTGTGTACACTCACGGGACGACTTACAGACTTTGCACCGTACGTCGTACGTACGTGCATGGTACGCGCACGGTAAATCTATCGTAAAAAAAATAAATAGCCGGTATTACTAATTTTTTATAATCCCCGGGGACCCCATCCCCCGGGGCTGAAATATAACGTTGGCTACTGTGGACGGTGCCCAAAAGCCCCCACGGCCCCGTGTCCTTCGGGAGCCGGCATTGCCTTTCTGCTTGGGGAGCGGCTAACATGCTGCTCCCCATGGAGAAAAGCAATACGCTTTAATTTTTGAAAAAGAGAGCAGGTTTCCTGCTCTCTCTTTAAAAAATCAGAGCAGTTTGCTGTGGTAGGGTGGGAGCCGCTAGGCTCCCGCCCTACCATAGCAAACAGCAGTGTCCCGGGGGTAGGCAGCCCGGGACACTGCAGAAGCCGGCCCTGGGAGGTGGCTGTGCCCAGGGCAATCGAGGGCTCCAGAAGGGGGGCCGCGCGGTCACCCTCCCAACAATTGTAAAGCCCCGGGGGGTGGCGGTCCCCGGGGCGGTGTGGGGGGGATTGGGGCCCCCCACACTTTTTGTTTATTATGCCCCTGGGATTTGGTCCCCCCTGGGGCTAATTACAAATAAAACTATTTTTTTTTTTTTAAACGGGATACGTGCACCTACGTGTACCATGCGATTAAAAAAACAATAATAATAATTTTTGGGTCTTGGGGGTCCTTGTGGGACCCCCTGAGCAGGCCTAGGGGGTCAGGGTGTTTCTACCCTGCCCCCTTTGCGTGTTTTACACATTTGTTTCACTGCCCTCTTGTGCCTCGGTTCTACCGAGGCACAAGATGGCTGCCAACATTTCCTGGTTTGGAGTGTTGACAGACAATTGACAGCCAATAGGCATGCAGCTTGTGCTCGTAATGGTAAACTTTACCGTACGCTTTCCATACGCGTACGGTATGTCGTCTATAGATATATCTTTGATTTTACTTTTAATTTTCTCAGGAACTACTGAACGATTTAAACTATTTAACAAAAAGGGTAATCTGCGAACCAAACTCATTTTCGACCCCCCCTTTTTTCTCAACCCCCGCTTGACGAATCACCCCAAACTTTCAGGGAAGAAGCGGAGCGAGCAGGCCATTTTCTTGGAGAAATTCGTGAAGATTCGTCCACCGGCGCCACAGTTATTCTAAATAGAATGTTGCGGATTTCCTATGGAAACTAGGTCCTAACTATAACTACATACTGGCAACCGCTAGTAGGTAATATAGATATATATATTACCTTTTGGCGGTCACCAGTAGGTAGTTATAACCTAATTTCCATAGGAACAGCGTTTTTTCCTTTACTACTATCTTTGGCGCCGTTTGAAGAATCTTCGTGAATTTTCAAAACTAATGGGGCACTCAGGTCAGCTCTTGTCTTAAAAGTTTCGGAGTGATTCATCAAGTGGGGACCGTGAAAAAAGGGGGTCAAAAAACGTGCTATCTCCATGTTAATTTCCTTTGGAAACTGTTGACGCAAACCGGGCCTCCTAAGCTGCCGGGGCTTTCTTGATTAATGGGTGGGGTGGCTCGTAGGAGAGTTGATACTATAATATTCACTACACTGCAGAATCTCGCCCCATAATGCTATGCGGGACCTTTGGTTGGCATTGTATTGGTGCCTATAACTTTGCTTGGGGTAGTCCTGTGAGGATGGGACCACCACTGAATCATTCAGCATGATATGCTCTTTGTGTTCAAGGCATCTTCTTGGTCCTCCCCCTAGGATATGGGGGACCCAAAAATCATCACCTCTCTCACTGCCTGATATGCTTCTAAGTTCACTTTTGTGAATTGGCTATATGCTTTTTGGCATGTTAAGGTAAACTTGTTTAGGACGCAGAAGTTTTTACCTGAACTCCGTGTTCCCAGTGGAATGTGGAGTTGGTAAAACTCCTTAAACTCTGCTAGTGAAGCGGAGTTTACTGCCCACTGCTAGTGCTCACTTAGTTTGTCTCAGAGATGCACAGAATAAACATACTGGGTGTTTCTCAATAAGAATATATTGAACAGTTTTATTCTAGTGTAGAATAGATGAGCTGCAACAACCATTAGACAGTAGCAGAGATATATGATTAGAATTGGTATGAAAGTAAAATGATGGCACAGTTAGACCATCTTGCAGTAATCATGAATATATACAAGTACATACAATACATGATAAAAGGTGCATACTCCTAAGATGCCTCCCTAACTAGATGCACTTAAATGTACCTAGCATCTGTGTAGGCGTTATGCCAAGAATCCCTCTAGGATCTAGTCAACCCCATTACCTGAGAATGAGACAATATCAGACCCCGTCCTGGTCTCAAGTTGGACACCCTGTGAGGACTGTTAGACCACTGCGAGCTGGAGTTTCTGCATGCAGGACCTCAGTGTCTCTGGTCAGTGTGTCAGCTGGGAAGTCTCGTCCCCTCTGTCCTTCTAAGCAAGATGTGATGTATATATACCCATTGGTCTCTCAAGGGGTCCTACCTTGCTGTGTTACTGTGTTGGCCTAAAGGATGACGTTGGGCCTGAACTTTATACAGAGATATTATAGAGGAGATGGTAGTCCTGCTGTGCTTCCAAGTAACCTCATGCATGATGTATGAGATTCAAACTAGGGAAAACCCATGTTATTAATGCAGTGTTGTATCTAGGTAAAAGGTCAGTCTCTAAGAACCTTTATGTATGTAATGTAGGGAAGAATATAGGTGAAAGGTTACAATGTTACCTGCACCTATATAGGGTACCTACATAGAATATAACAGCAGCGGTCGGTTGTGGACCCCTGGGGACCACCACCTCTCCTGGGGCAGCACACAGATCGGCGGGGGGACATGCGGCCCACTTCCAGGAACCTTTTATGACCCTGGGGACCACCATCCCCCAGGGCCAGCTCCAGCAATGTCCCAGGGTACCCACCCCGGGATATTGCTGTGTGCCATGGCAGGGTGGGAGCACTGCTCCTGCCCTGCAGTAGCAAACTCCTGCTTCGCTTCATGGAAGCGAAAGTAGGAAAACTGCTCTTGCTTCCATGAAGCAAAGCACAATTGCTATTGGGCAAAGGGAGCTGCACGTTAGCAGCTCCCGTTGATAGGTTTCCTGGGGCCAGAAAATGGCCTGGAGGGGGCCACATTGCCCCCTCCGCTTTAAAAAAAACCAGGAATACAAAGGCCTAGCCTTGGGTGATGGGGTCCACAGGGCCGTAAACGGCCTCAGGAGGGAGGCTTCTCACCCCCTCACTTTTCCATTGGAAAAAAATATTCCAGGCCCTGGGGGGTGATGTCTCGGGTGCCCAAAAGGGGCAAGGGATGGGGGGCCACACATCTCCCTTCCTAAAATAAAAAAACAAAAACAGGCAACTCACCGGAGTCCCCTCCCCCTCCCTTCTGCCACAATGTGGGTTGGGATGAAATCCCCTTCACTGGTGAGGGTCCTTAGGGGCAACTAGCCCACCAGGCACCTCCAATAAGCCCCACACAGTGGGATTGCTGAGAGGTGGTCCGAGGCCACCCCCCTTTTTACAACACTCTGCAAACGTGACCCTTGGCTCACTGCTGATGGGGCAATGCAGTCCCCTTGTTTCCTGAGGACTTCAGAACTGAAGTGGACTTCATCCCCCAGGCATCAGTGCACCAGGAGGCCTGTTTGCAGAGTGGTGTAAAAAGGGGGCATGGCCTTTAACCACTCTCAGAAATCCAGCTGTGTGGGGCTTAGTGGAGGTAACAGGAGGGCTAGTTGGCCCCCAGGTACCCTCAGAACGCAATGGTATTTTATCCTACAAACAAAAGTGCACCAGGAGGTGTTATTGCAGAGTGGTGGAGAAAGGGGGCTTGGCCTGTCTCCACCTCTCAGCAATCCCACTGTGTGGGGCTTACTGGAGGAAGCAGGTAGGCTCATTGGCTCCTAAGGACCCCCAGCAGCAAAGGAGACTTCACTCCCCATCCCAAGAGCATGCCAGGTAGTGCATCTGCAGAGTAGAGGGAAAAGGCGGCGTGGCCAGCCATAAGAATTTAGGAATCATGCTGTGTGTGACTTACTGGAGATAATAGGTGGGGTAGTTGACCCCAAGGCTGTCCTAAGGTGGTCCAACTACCCCTCCTGTTACCTCCAGTAAGTCCCACACAGTGGGATTGCTCAGAGGCCATGCCCCCTTTCTCCACCAATCTGCAAACGTACCTCCTGGCACACTACTGGTTGGGGGAGGAAGTCCACTTTACTCCTGAAGGACTTTGAGGGCCAAGGAACTCTCCTGGCATCTCCTGTAAGTCCTACACAGCGGAATTCCTGAGCGTTGGTCGAAGGTCCACCCCCCTTTCTCCACCACTCTGCAAAAGCGACCACTAGTTAAAGAAGCATTTGCAATGTAATAGGTCTCACATTTGTGAGAGTTAGAGCTATTGGCGTTGTAAATGTAAACTTTTTTACTAATGTTTTTTGGAGTGGAGTGGATGTATGTTTTGTGTAGTGGAATTATGTGGTATGTTGTGCAGTGAAATTATGTGGATAGAAAGTATGTGGTATTTAGTCTATAGGAATTATGTGGAGTGGGATTATGTGTTACGTAGAGTAATTATGTGGTATGGTAGTCTGTGTTGTGGAGTGGTAACATCAGGTTTAGTCTTCCTCGTTTCCATAGAAGCTAAACTATAAACTCAATGAGACAAAAAAAGAAGCAACCACTGAGGAGCACTTCTGGACCCAATCAGAGGTATGAGCAGGGCCAATGGAATTCTGTGGCTGATTTTAGCAGTTATCCATTTTCTGCATTTCCCACATAATCCATCATCAGCTGCATAATCTGTAGATTTGAACAAAAAAAACTTGTTTTTAGTTCAAACGGCTCAAAAGGTATCCAAAATGCAGCAACAAGTGTTACAGCGTGGTGGAAGGCTCTTTTCGAAGCTGGAATGGTCACCTGTTAATTATAGCTAAATGTGGGTGATAAATTAGTACTTATGGTGCGCAAACCACTCTAGCTTCTTTCTGCGCCTCTCTTGCCTCTTTCTGCATTTCTCTTGCTTCTTTGTGTACCTTTTTTCCTTTTTTTGCAACTCTCTTGCCTCTTTCTGCATATCTCTTCTGCTTTCAGTACCTCCCTTCTTTCTGCACCTCTGTTGCTTCTTTATGCACTTCTATTCCCTCTCACCCACCCTCTTCCTTCTTTCTGTATCTCTCTTGCCTTTTTCTGTAACTCGTTTGCTTCTTTCTGCACCTCTCATGCTTCTTTCTGTACCCCATTTGTGGCTCTTTCTGAACCTCTGTTGCTTCTTTCTATACCCCTCTTACCTCTTTCTGCACCTCTCTTCCCTCCTTCTGCAGCTCTGTTACATGTATCTGCACCACTCTTGCCTCTTTCTGTACTCCTCTAGCCTCTTTCTGCACTTCTCTTGCCTCCTTCTGCATTTCTGTTGCTCATTTCTGAACTTCTATTGCCTCTTTTTGTACCCCTCTTGTCTCTTTCTGCACCTTTGTTGCTTCTTTCTATATTTCTGTTCCTGCTTTCTACACTTCTCTTGCCTCTTTCTGCACCTCTCTTGCTTTTTTCTGCACGTCTCTTGCTTCTTTCTATACCTCTCTTATTTCTTTCTGCACTCCTGTTGCCTCCTTCTGCACTCATCTTGCCTCTTTCCGCACCTCTCTTGACTCTTTGTGTGCCTCTATTGCCTCATCTTTCCTCTTTCTGCACCCCTCTTGCCTTAAGCACTACTGTTGCTTCTCTCTGCACCTCTATTGCTTCTTTCTGCACCTGTCTTGCCTCTTCCTGTGCCCCGCTTCCCTCTTTTTGCACCACTCTTTCTGTACCTCTTTTGCTTCTTTCTGTACTTCTCCTGCCTATTTCTGCTCCCCTCTTGCCTCTTTCTGCACGTCCCTTGCTTCTTTCTGCACCTCTCTTGCTTTTTTCTGCACCTCTCTTGCCACTTTATGCATTATCTTCCCTCTTTCTGCACTTCTCTTACCTCTTTCTGCACCTCTGTTGCTTTTTTCTGCACTTCTCCTGCTTCTTTCTGCACCTCTCTTACTTCTTTCTGCACCGCTATTGCCTCTTTCTGCACCTATCTCCCCTCTTTCTGCATCCCTCTTACCTCTTGCTGCACCTCTTTTGCTTCTTTCTGCACTTCTCTTGCTTCTTTCTGTACCTCTATTGCTTCTTTCTGCACCACTATTGCCTCTTTCTGCACCTATCTTCCCTCTTTCTGCATCCCTCTTACCTCTTTCTGCACCTCTTTTGCTTCTTTCTGCACTTCTCTTGCTTCTTTCTGTACCGCTATTGCTTCTTTCTGCACCCATATTGCCTCTTTCTGTACCCGTCTTGCCTCCTTCTGTACCCCTCTACCCTCTTTCTGCACCTCTCTTGCCTCTTTTTACACCTCACTTGCCTCTTTCTGCAGTTCTCTTGCCCCTTTCGGCACCTATGCAGCTTTGTTCTGCACTTCTCTTGCCTCTTTCTGCATACCTCTTGCCTCTTTCTGCACACCTCTTGCCTCTTTCGGCACCCCTCTTTTCTCTTTCTGACCCTCTCTTGTCTCTTTCTGCAGTTCTCTTGCCTCCTTCTGCACTTCTGTTGCTTCTTTCTTTACTGCTCATGCCTCTTTCTGCACCCCTCTTGCCTGTTTCTGTACCTCACTTGCCTTTTTCTGCACCTCTCTTGCCTCTTTCTGTATCTCACTTTCCTCTTTCTGCACTTCTCTTGCTTTTTCTGCACCTCACATATTTCTTTCGGCACCCCTGTTGCCTCTTTCTGCACTCATATTTCCTCTTTCTGCACCTCTGTTACTTCTATCAGCACTTCTCTTCAGACTTTCTGCACTGCTCTTGCCTGTTTCTGCACCTCTCTTGCCACTTTTCACACCCCTCTTCCCTATTTTTGCACCCCTCTTCCCTCTTACTGCACTTCTCTTGCCTCTTTCTGTACCCTTGTTCCCTCTTTCTGCACCTCTATTGCTTCTTTCTGCACCCGTATTGCCTCTTTCTGTGCCCGCTTCCCTCTTTTTGCACCACTCTTTCTGTAACTCTTTTGCTGCTTTCAGTACTTCTCTTGTCTCTTTCTGCTCCCCTCTTGCCTCTTTCTGCACGTCCTTTGCTTCTTTCTGCACCTCTCTTGCTTTTTTCTGTACCCCTCTTGCCACTTTCTGCATCATCTTCCCTCTTTCTGCGCTTCTCTTACCTCTTTCTGCACCTCTGTTGCTTCTTTCTGCACTTCTCTTGCTTATTTCTGCACCTCTCTTACTTCTTTCTGCACAGCTATTGCCTCTTTCTGCACTTATCTTCCCTCTTTCTGCATCCCTCTTACCTCTTTCTGCACCTCTTTTGCTTCTTTCTGCACTTCTCTTGCTTCTTTCTCTACCTCTATTGCTTCTTTCTGCATCCATCTTGCCTCTTTCTGCATCTGTCTTGCCTCTTTCTGAACCCCTCTTGCCTTTTTCTGTACACCTCTTCCCTCTTTCTGCACCTCTGTTGCCTCTTTTTACACCTCACTTGCCTCTTTCTGCAGTTCTCTTGCCCCTTTCTGCACCTATGTTGCTTTGCTCTGCACTTCTCTTGCCACTTTCTGCACACCTCTTGCCTCTTTCGGCACCCCTCTTTTCTCTTTCTGCACCTCTGTTGCCTGTTTCTGAAGCTCTCTTGTCTCTTTCTGCAGTTCTCTTGCCTCCTTCTGCACCTCTGTTGCTTCTTTCTTTACTGCTCATGCCTCTCTATGCACCCCTCTTGACTGTTTCTGTACCTCACTTGCCTATTTCTGCACCTCTCTTGCCTCTTTCTGTATCTCACTTTCCTCTTTCTGCACTTCTCTTGCCTCCTTCTGCACCTCTGTTGCTTCTTTCTTTACTGCTCATGCCTCTCTATGCATCCCTGTTGACTCTTTCTGCACTCATATTTCCTCTTTCTGCATCTCTGTTACTTCTATCAGCACTTCTCTTCAGACTTTCTGCACTGCTCTTGCCTGTCTCTGCACCTCTCTTGCCACCTTCCACACCCTCTTCCCTCTTTTCAGACCCCTCTTCCCTCTTCCTGCACTTCTCTTGACTCTTTCTGTACCCTTGTTCCCTCTTTCTGCACCTCTCTTGCCTGTTTCTATACCTCTCTTGCATTTTTCTGCACCTCTTTTGCTTCTGTCTGCACTTCTCTTGCCTCTTTCTGTACCTCTGGTGCTTTTTATTGCACTCCCCTTGCTTCTTTCTATACCCCTCTTGCCTCTTTAGGTAACCCCCTCTCCCCTCTTTGTGCACCACTCTTGCCTCTTGCTGTACCCCTCTTGCCTCTTTCTGTACCTCTCTTTCCTCATTATGCACCTCTCTTGCATCTTTCTGCACCTCTTGTGCCTCATTCTTCAGTTCTCCTACCTCGTTCTGCACCTCTGTTGCTTTTTTCTGCATGCCACTTGCTTCTTTCTACACCTCTCTTATTTCTTTCTGCACCGTTGTTGCCTGCCTCTGCACTCATCTTCCTCTTGCCGTACCTCTCTTGTCTCTTTGTGTGTCCCTCTTGCCACTTTCTGCACCTCTGTTGCTTCTTTCTCTACTTCTCTTGCCTCTTTCTATATTTCTGTTCATACTTTCTGCACTTCTCTTGGCTCTTTCTGCACCTCCGTTGCTTTTTTCTGCACGTCTCTTGCTTCTTTCTACACCGTTTTTATTTCTTTCTGCACCCCTGTTGCCTCCTTATGCACTCGTCTTCCTTCTTTCTGCACCCCTCTTGCCTCTTTCTGTACCTCTGATGCTTCTTTAAGCAAGACTGTTGCTTCTTTCTGCACCTCTATTGCTTCTTTCTGCACCCGTCTTGCCTCTTTCTGTGCCCCGCTTCCCTCTTTTTGCACCACTCTTTCTGTAACTCTTTTGCTTCTTTCAGTACTTCTCTTGCCTCTTTCTGCTCCCCTCTTGCCTCTTTCTGCACGTCCCTTGCTTCTTTCTGCTCCTCTCTTGCTTTTTTCTGTACCCCTCTTGCCACTTTCTGCATCATCTTCCCTCTTTCTGCACTTCTCTTACCTCTTTCTGCACCTCTGTCGCTTCTTTCTGCACTTCTCTTGCTTCTTTCTGCACCTCTCTTACTTCTTTCTGCACCGCTATGGCCTCTTTCTGCACTTATCATCCCTCTTTCTGCATCCCTCTTACCTCTTTCTGCACCGCTTTTGCTTCTTTCTGCACTTCTCTTGCTTCTTTCTCTACCTCTATTGCTTCTTTCTGCATCCATCTTGCCTCTTTTTGCACCTGTCTTGGCTCTTTCTGAACCCCTCTTGCCTCTTTCTGTACACCTCTTCCCTCTTTCTGCACCTCTGTTGCCTCTTTTTACACCTCACTTGCCTCTTTCTGCAGTTCTCTTGCCACTTTCTGCACCTATGTTGCTTTGTTCTGTACTTCTCTTGCCTCTTTCTGCACACCTCTTTCTCTTTTGGCGCCCCTCTTTTCTCTTTCTGCACCTCTGTTGCCTGTTTCTCAAGCTCTCTTGTCTCTTTCTGCAGTTCTCTTGCCTCCTTCTGCACCTCTGTTGCTTCTTTCTTTACTGCTCATGCCTCTCTATGCACCCCTCTTGACTGTTTCTGTATCACACTTTCCTCTTTCTGCACTCCTCTTGCTTTTTTCTGCACCTCTCATGTTTCTTTCTGCACCCCTGTTGCCTCTTTCTGCATTGATATTTCCTCTGTCTGCACCTCTGTTACTTCTATCCGCACTTCTCTTGAGATTTTCTGCACTGTTCTTGCCTGTTTCTGCACCTCTCTTGCCTCCTTCTACACCCCTCTTCCCTCTATTTGCACCCCTCTTGCTTCTTTTTACACCTCACTTGCCTCTTTCTGCAGTTCTCTTGCCCCTTTCTGTACCTATGTTGCTTTGGTCTGCACTTATCTTGCCTCTTTCTGCACACATCTTGCCTCTTTCGGCACCCCTCTTTTCTCCTTCTGCTCCTCTCTTGCCTGTTTCTAAAACTCTTTTGTCTCTTTCTGCAGTTCTCTTGCCTCCTTCTGCACCTCTGCTGCTACGTTCTTTACTGCTCATGCCTCTTTCTGCACCCCTCTTGCCTGTTTCTGTACCTCACTTGCCTACTTCTGCACCTTTCTTACCTCTTTCTGTATCTCACTTTCCTCTTTCTGCACGTCTCTTGCTTTTTTCTGCACCTCTCATGTTTCTTTCTGCACCCCTGTTGCCTCTTTCTGCACTCATATTTCCTCTTTCTGCACCTCTGTTACTTCTATCAGCACTTCTCTTCAGACTTTCTGCACTGCTCTTGCCTGTTTCTGCACCTCTCTTGCCTCCTTCTACACCCCTCTTCCCTCTTTCTGCACCCCTCTTCCCTCTTTCTGCACTTCTCTTACCTCTTTCTGTACACTTGTTCCCTCTTTCTGCACCTCTCTTGCCTGTTTCTATACCTCCCTTTCCTTTTTCTGTACCTCTTTTGTTTCTGTCTGCACTTCTCTTTCCTCTTTCTGCACCTATGGTGCTTTTTATTGCACTTCCCTTGCTTCTTCCTACACCCCGCTTGCCTCTTTCTGTACCCCCTCTCCCCTCTTTGTGTACCACTCTTGCCTTTTGCTGCACCCCTCTTGCCTCTTTCCGTACCGCTCTTCCCTCATTATGCACCTCTCTTGCATCTTTCTACACCTCTTTTGCCTCTTTCTGCAGTTCTCTTACCTCGATCTGCACCTCGTTGCTTTTTTCTGCATGTCACTTGCTTCTTTGTACACCTCTCTTATTTCTTTCTGCACCCTTGTTGCCTGCCTCTGCACTCATCTTCCCTCTTGCCGTACCTCTTGTTTCTTTGTGTGTCTCTCTTGACACTTTCTGCACCTCTGTTGCTTCTTTCTCTACTTCTCTTGCCTCTTTCTATATTTCTGTTCATACTTTCTGCACTTCTTTTGGCTCTTTCTGTACCTCTGTTGCTTCTTTCAGCACTGCTCTTGCCTCTTTCTAAACCACTCATGTCTCTTTCTGCACATCTGTTGCTTCTTTCTGCACCCCTATTGCTTCTTTCTGCACTCTCTCCCCTTTTTCTGCAACACTCTTGCCTCTTTCTGCACCTCCCTTGCCTCTTTCTGCACCTTACCAGCCTCTTTCTGCACTTCTCTTGCTTTTTCTTCACCTCTCATTTCTTTCAGCATCTCTCTTATTTGAGCACTACTCTTGCCTTTTTCTGCACATCTGTTGCTTCTTTCTACACTTCTCTTGCTTTTTTCTGTTCCTCGCTTGCTTCTTTCTGCACCCGTCTTGCCTCTTTCTGCACCCCTCTTCCCTCTTTCTGCACCTCTCTTGCCTCTTTCTGCACCTCTTTAGCCTCTTTCTAAACTTCCCTTATTTCTTTCTACACCTCTGTTGCTTCTTTCTGCACTTCTCTTGCTTCTTTCTGTACCTCTCTTATTTCTTTCTGCATCCCTGTTGCCTCTTTCTGTACTCATCTTCCCTCTTTCTGTACCTCTCATCTCTTTGTCCGCCTCTCTTGTCTCTTTGTGCACCTCTGTTGCTTCTTTCTCAACTTCTATTGCCTCTTGCTGCATTTTTGTTCCTTCTTTTTGCACTTCTCTTGCCTTTTTCTACACCACTCTTATCTCTCTCTGCACATCTGTTACTTCTTTCGTAATCTTTCTTGCTGCTTTCTTCACACCTCATGCTTCTTTCTGCGCCTTAATTCCCTCTTTCTGCACCTCTCTTGCCTCTTTCTGCACCCCTGTTTCCTCTTTCTGTACCTCACTTGCCTGTTTCCTCACCTCTCTTGTTCTTTCTGCACCTCAGTTGTTTCTTTCAGCACTTCTGTTGCCTCTTTCTGCACTTCTTGTGCCTGTTTCTGCATCTCTGTTGCTTTTTTCTGTACCCCTCTTGCGTCTTTCTGTACCACTCTTGTCTCTTTCTGCACCCCTCTTTCTGCACCTCTCTTGCCTCTTTCTGTATCCCTCTTTCCTGTTTCTGTACCTCACTTGCCTCTTTCTGCACCTCTCTTGCCTCTTTCTCCACCTCTCTTGTTTCTTTCTGCAATTCTCTGGTCTCTCTCATCACTTCTCTTGCTTCTATCTGCACCACTGTTGCTTCTTTCAGGACTTCTCTTGCCTGTTTCTGCACGTCTCTTGCCTGTTTCTGCACTTCTCTTGCTTCTTTCTGCATCTCTGTTGCTTTTTTTGTACCCCTCTTGCCTCTTTCTATACCCCTCTTGTCTCTTTCTGCACCCCTCTTCTTTCTTTGTGTACATCTCTTGATAATTTCTGTATACCTGTTCCCTCTTTCTGCACCTATCTTGCCAGTTTCTGTACTTCGCTTACCTCTTTCTGCAGTTCTCTTGCCTCTTCCTGCACCTCTGTTGCTTCGTTTTGCACATCTCTTGCTTCTTTCTGCACCTCTCTTGCTTCTTTCTGTATCCCTCTTTTGCTCTTACTGCAGCCTCTTCCCCCTTGCTGTACCTCTCTTGTCTCTTTCTGCACCTCTGTTCCTTCATTCTGTACCTTTCTTGCTTCTTTCTTCACCCCCTTGCCTCTTTCTGTAGCCCACTTCCCTCTGTCTGTACCTCTCTTCCATCTTTCTGCACCTCTCATGCCTATTTCTGCACCCCTCTTCCCACTTTCTACATCTTTCTTTCCTCTTTTTGCAGTTCGTTTGCCTCTTTCTGCACATTTGTTGCTTCTTTCTGTACTTCACTTGTTTTTTTTGCACCACTCTTGCTTCTTTCTGCAAACCCCTTGCCTCTTTCTACACCTTTTCTTTATTTCTGCACTTCTCTAGCTTGTTTCTGCACCTCTCTTGCTTCTTTCTGCATCCTCTTCCCTCTTTCTGCACCTCTCTTGCCTCCTTCTGCTCCTCTTTTTCCTCTTTTTGCACTTCTCTTGCCTCTTTCTGCACATTTCTTACGCTTTTTGATCCTCTTTTGTTTTTCTCTGCACTTCTCTTGCTTCTTTTGGTACTTCTCTCGCCTCTCTGTACTCATATTGGAAGTGCAAGCTGTCAAGTTTAAAGGTATGCATGCTCTCGTGACTGAGGTATATGTCTACTTGTACATGTATTCTCACATGTGTTATGCATCTGAAGATGGTAGCTTAAAAAGTGGGTAGCTTCTCCTATAGATGGTAAAATCTTCACAGTTCTGCTCTGTCATTTGGTTGCACAGGCAGACATGTCTTATGTCTATAGGTGTTATAACGGCCCTCAAATATACTATTGAATACCCAACTGCCCTGTATCATGAGCAGAAAGAAATACATACACCTTTGTGTACACAAATTTACATAGTATGTTGTTTGAAACATGGGTATTCAAGTATTTGTATGTTTATTTTTATGTAACATGTGACTAGGTAAAAGCAGAGACTCACGCATGCATACCTTCACAAACTTGGTCGGACTTACAACAGTGATATGGTTAGGATTGCTGTTTTACATTTGGTAGGCCTGACATTCTGAGCAAGCGATGAATAATAGACCTACAACAGAAATGTGAGGTTTAAGACATCTTGGGAGAAGGATTAGTGATTAGGCTACTTTGAATGAGTCTGTGGAAAGGTACAGTCAAAGTAGCCGTAGGCCTCTTTCTGCACCTCTGTTGCATCTTTCTGTACTTCTCTTGCTTCTTTCTGCAATTTTCTTCCTCTTTCTGGACTTCTGTTGCCTCTTTCTGCATTTTTCTTGCTCCTTTCTGCACCTTTCTTCCTCTTTCTGCACCTCTCTTGCCTCATTCTGCACTTCGCTTGCTTCTTTCTGCACCTTTCTTCCTCTTTCTGTTCACGTCCTACCTATGTAGGCATGGCTAGAAATTAGCATTTAAAAAACCTTAGAACGTCACTGAAAAAACTACAGGTTTCAGGGAAGGTATAGTTAGTAATTAGCATATAAAAAACTTTGGAAATTCACGGAAATTACACAGATTTCAGTGACGTCATAGTTAGGAATTAAAATTTTTAAAAAAGGTAGATATTCACTGAATAAAACACAGGTTTCAGGGACGTTATCGTTAGGCTGACATTTCACGCGTTCATAACCAGAGAAATTCAGCTGTTATAGTTAGCTGAGCTAACTATAACTCATGCCCCGGTAATGCACTGCTGATGATGTCACGTATTACATCATTGATGACATGGTCAGTGACATCACTGATGACATCACTGAGGACATCTCAAATGACATCACTGATAAGGTTTTTTAAATGCTAATTCCTCTATGTTTGGTGGGTCTGATGGAGGTGCCCATCCCACCGGGCACCTCAACAGTGATCCTTGGTGGAGGGCAGCTCGGGGCCTGCTCTGGTGTCAGGCTGCCCTCCTCCTTACTTCTGGACTTGCGTCCGTGGGACCCCATCCCTCCTCCATGTTTGTTGCCTCCATGCTGGTGTCTGTGGGGATCAAGAGGCATGCTGGTGTCTGAGGGGTCAGGAGGTGACCTCAGATGGCTGACCTCTGCCTGCTGTTGTCGGCCGCTGACTGAGGTAGCACGCATGGGTGCTGCTGGGGCAGGGAGCTGGTGATGACAGCCGTCATGGGCTCCTCGAGCTGCCCTCAATCAGGAATCACTGTTGAGGTGCCCGGTGGGATGGGCACCTCCATCAGACATACCAGACTTAGAAGAAACCATTCCTCAAGCAGCAGTGGCTCTCCCAAGTCAGCGGGAGAGCTGATACTATATTATTGTAGTATGGCCTAGGGCCTGCTTTGCGCGCATGTTATGTTAGCTTATTAGAAGTTTAAAGGCCATTTTACCTTTTGCCGCTTTTGCACACAGCACTGCATAGCTGTTTTTGTAAGTTAGCCTTTGTGAAGTTCTACACATGAGAAAGGGTTTTGTTTTCGACATCTTTAGAATTATATCGTGCCCCTAGTCTGCACAGGTTATCAAAACATGGTAGCTGTTTTTCAGCATTATCGAGTAACACTTTCTAGACACAACAATTAGGCAGCTGTGAGCCAACTAAGAATCTGGCGCCCTTAATATTACATACTTGCCATGATTTCACACACTTGGAAGATTTTCCATTTCCAGGGATGGAGAGAGCTTTGGCTGATCTGAATTTGATTTACTCTTACTGAGCGGAAAGGTAATAGAGTCCCCCAAACAAGCCTAAAAGACCTTCTTTAGTTTATAATACATAGTTCCTATATAGGGAGGGTGTTAAAACTAGGCGCTATAGGACCTGTTTTCACCATCATTGTGATATGATTTCTCTTTTTGTATTTTATGGAATTGTAACAATGCTGACCATATTATTTTTAATTATATGTCTGCTTATGTTGGCTAAGATACTGCATCTGAGATCGCGTCGTTGAAATAAATATTTTAACCTTACTATGCCTCTTCTTTACTCCTGTTGTGGACTGGTATGAGAGTATAACTGTCACGTTTGCAGGCAGATAGGGGGGAATGAATGTGCAAGGGAATTCTTTAAACTACAGATCCCAGAATGCCTGGATAGTGGTCTGTCTTTTGTGTCTTTCACTTCCTTTCTACCACTTCCTATATATGCATCTGCCTGCCATGGACTCGGGGCTTGTCACTTGTTATTTGCTAAGAAGCCCGAGTTGAGAAGGGAAAATACCGCCAGGAGTATCATCCGCCTACAGATAATTCTGTAGGCTTCCTGAACACCCACCAGCAGCTGCAGCAAGGAGCCGCGGGTGTTTTCCAAAGCATTGCATGAAGTTCGCGTTCGCGCTGGAGGGCTTCCGTGAACTTTGACCTTTTGCAGCGTCTGAAGCCATTCACCTCGAGTCGCGCTGGGGCGCTGACACAAGACTAATTTTCCCGATTCCTTTTCATTTGTTTATTCGTTCGCCCTCAATCCGTGGCTCCCGAGCGATACACTAGTGAGGCAACTAGTGTGTCCAGGTGTTCTGGATATACTTTGCCTGCCATATCCTTGGCAGAGGAGGAGAAGCAATTACGCTATTATTTCCTTTCACTGAGCCGTTGAGAGGCTCGGAGTATAAGCACATGTTTTTGGGGACAGTTGAGTCTCTGTTCACAGGACCTATCTCTGTTACATGTGGAATACAGCACAAAGAACAAGTCGGGAAGACGCTGACAGATAAGTAGCGGTCTATTATAACTATGCACATTTTGTTTTGCATCGTTTGTATTGATGAACCAATGGCAATCCTGAACTATTGAAGCCAAGAACTTCTTTTCTTTACTTTATTTTTTCATTTTGTGCCTTTATTCTCAGGGTTCTTGTGGCAATATATATATATATATATATATATATATATATATAGCATATAGGAGGTAGGGGGGAATATTCTCATGCCTGTTTATTGTGTCTCTTGTGTAGGGAACCAGATGCAGACATAGGAGTGTGGTCTACAACTTTACCAACCCATGCCACAGGTGGTTTCTGGCTGCCACAGTGTTATGTTTTGTTTATCCCGTTTTACCCCTTCCCCTTATGAGGTCATATCTGTGGAGTGTGTCTTTACCACTCGCAGAAAGTACCACAGATAGGGAAGTGGTGAACTACCTTCATTATCGCTCCTGTTGTACAGAGCTTTTTTAAGCTTAGTCAATCAGTCTCTGTCTTGACAATAACGAAAGAGTGTTCTCACTTCCCACCATTCCTGAGTTTTTACTAATTCGCATGTTCTAGGTTGTCTAATCATTGGTTACTTTGCTGTAGGACGAAGAGCTAATGTGACACTGATGCTAGCTGGTTGGGGTTTTTCTAGGTACTGAGGTGAGTTTCTGGTACACCACAATTCACTGATGTCCTAGGTCTCTGTGCACAGTTCTGTGTATGAGCAGGATCATTGCAACAATATTCACTGCACTCTAGAATCTCGCCCCATAATGCTTTACGGGGCCTTTGATTGGCATTGTATTTTTGCCAATAACTTTGCTTGGGGTGGTCCTAGGAGGATGGGACCCCCACCGAATCGTTCAGGATGATATGCGCTTTGTGTTCAAGGCATCTGCTTGGTCCTCTCCCTAGGTTAGGGTGGATCCCAAAATCATCACCTCTCTTACTGCCTGAAATGTTTCAAAGTTCACTTTTGTTAATTGGCTATATGCTTTTTAGCATGTAAAGGTAAAGTTGTTTTACCAAAGGGATGTGTGTGCAAAAGCTAACTCCACTACACGGCGGAGTGTGAGTTTTCATCTTAACTCTGTGTTCCCAATGGAACGCAGAGTTGGTAAAACTCTGCAAACTCCACTAACAGAGGAGAATTCACCGCTAATTTGATTGTAGGTGTCAATCGCATGGGCTCATCTGGCCTTAAGAGATTGAGGAATTGGGGGGGAATATTCTCATGCCTGTTTATTGTGTCTCTTGTGTAGGGAACCAGATGCAGACATAGGAGTGTGGTCTACAACTTTACCAACTCATGCCACAGATGGTTTCTGGCTGCCACAGTGTTATGTTTTGTTTATCCCGTTTTACCCCTTCCCCTTATGAGGTCATATCTGTGGAGTGTGTCTTTACCACTCGCAGGTAGTACCACAGATAGGGAAGTGGTGAACTACCTTCATTATCGCTCCTGTTGTACCCAGCTTTTTTAAGCTTAGTCAATCAGTCTCTGTCTTGACAATAACGAAAGAGTGTTCTCACTTCCCACCATTAGCGAGTTTTTACTAATTCGCATGTTCTAGGTTGTCTAATCATTGGTTACTTTGCTATAGGACGAAGAGCTAATGTGACACTGATTCTAGCTGGTTGGGGTTTTTCTAGGTACTGAGGTGAGTTTCTGGTACACCACAATTCACTGATGTCCTAGGTCTCTGTGCACAGTTCTGTGTATGAGCAGGATCATTGCAACAATATTCACTGCACTCTAGAATCTCGCCCCATAATGCTTTACGGGGCCTTTGATTGGCATTGTATTTTTGCCAATAACTTTGCTTGGGGTGGTCCTAGGAGGATGGGACCACCACCGAATCTTTCAGCATGATATGCGCTTTGTGTTCAAGGCATCTGCTTGGTCCTCTCCGTAGGTTAGGGTGGATCCCAAAATCATCACCTCTCTTACTGCCTGAAATGTTTCAAAGTTCACTTTTGTTAATTGGCTATATGCTTTTTAGCATGTAAAGGTAAAGTTGTTTTACCAAAGGGATGTGTGTGCAAAAGCTAACTCCACTACACGGCGGAGTCTGAGTTTTCGTCTTAACTCTGTGTTCCCAATGGAACGCAGAGTTGGTAAAACTCTGCAAACTCCACTAACAGAGGAGAATTCACCGCTAATTTGATTGTAGGTGTCAATCGCATGGGCTCATCTGGCATTAAGAGATTGAGGAATTGGGCTTTGTTTACTAACACAGGGTTCATTTGTATGCAAAGAACCTGCATCAAATGGAGGATGGGAGCAACCAATTAGTACTACATATGGTCTATGGCAGTATAATATTAAGCAGTACGTAATTAACACATTATGGTATATATTAACTGTGGAGTAATTTGGATTATCATAACACTTGGAATGCACTGGATTTTTCTCTTAATTTTGATTGTATTAACTCTTGGCTGTTCCTGTTGCTTGGTCCATATATTGCACCCTAGGTAAACACAGCATGAAGAATATGTCAATTCTGGAAATGATCCACTGTGTATTAAGGGACATATGTTCTGTGTGAAGTTTTGATATGAGGAATTACCCTTACCTCAATGTAGGTTGTGGGATTGTGCACTGGTGGGTGTGGAATATATTTCTACCCACCAGAGCTGTAATCTGGAATATGAAATTCAACCATTTGAGAATTAACAATGCAGAGTAGTATGGTGCATATTTTACATTATTTATGTCATACTGGGTGCAAAGCTTATTCTATGCCCATGGGTCTCAAATGATTTTAATGCACTCTTTTTAATGGTTTTTATAAATGATGGTTGGTACCATTTCAGATTTAGGTGGTAGGTCATCTGCCCTGACATGAGGTAAAGTGTGGGGTTATTTATGTGGTATTTACTGTATTTATACGTGTGTTTGTATTTATATATTTTTTGTCTGTATATGTGTGGTACACAGATATATGTTAGGTTATGGATCCTTTCACAGCCCTGATGAAGTTCACATGTGGAGGAGCTTCTGATACAATACATATTGGAATGACCACTTGAGTATGGAGTTGACCATGTTTTAATGAGCATAACTGTCAATCTTTTGTATTTTATCCATCCAGGGTCTCAAAACGATTTTTGTTGTGGGTACATTAAAACAACTTTGCAATCCCACCTGGACATCTTGTCTCCATTCAAAGAACAGAAGAATTTTGGCCTTCATGATGATTGGCCTAGAGAAATACCCCAGTGGGTGAACCCAAAAGCCATCCCACTTTGTAATCAAATGAGACCATAGATGTAACAGATGTCCTACTAACCTTGGGACTTTGACATTTTCACCACAATGCCATGCATTTTTGTGGTCTTCTTATGTGGGTCAATGCATCCCACCCTTCTTGCAGGGAGAATCTCATTATGGAGATCATCATAGCAGCCCAATGTTTATCCTAATCAATGCACTACCTTAAGTTTTAAAGTTGGACCATCCTCCTTTGATTTGAGGGAAACCATTGAAACATTTTCCAGTATGATAACATAAGAAGTGCAATCTGGTGGTAAATGCAAAATGTCTTCACAGTGAAGGTAGCTAGATTTCCCCAGTGAAGTTAAATATGGGGGGACAGTCAGATTGTAAAGGAATATGTTGAGCCCCTGTATTTGATAAGCTTCTCTCAATATTTTTATTAGTCAGATTTCTCAAGGTCATATATACAGGAGGTAAAATTTCAGAATCACGAGGTCGACCAGAGACCTGCTTACAGTTAGATTATGATGGGTTTATCCTAGTCAGTGACTGATCTACAATGTCTATTAACTTGACTTCTATTTTTTTTTAAACAGATATTATTAGTCAAGTAGCACATATCAAGCAGCACCCTGTAACCCAGAGGCAACTGCACAATCATTACAACAGGTTCACATTTGCCCTTGACTGTTCGGTTCAAAGTCTTTCAGCCTCTCTGGAATTTCTGCCCCACAAAACAATAACGTATAGAAAACCCCCCTCTCATACTCCCAGCTCCCCCCTCACCCAACTCCCCCAGGTCACACAAGTCCATGTTCCATAATCACAGTTTTTCAGAATAACCATATACCGTAAGGCACTCACCGTCCACCCCACCACCCTATCGGCACATTTCTTTGTGTTTGTATGTAGTCTCCCCCTAACCCCGCAGTAACTGCTCATCCACCACATGAGGGTCCAGCCACAGTACCCGATATTCTGCCCATTTGTTCCAGATTTTATAATGCTTGAGTGGACACCCCCTTGCCACAAAAATAGGCTGCTCCAGACCCATGCAAAAATCAAGACCATTTTTCCAAACTGCTACTGATGGGGCCCTCGTCGCTTTCCACGCCTGTGCGATGTCTCGTTTTGCTAAGGTGAGTCCTAATAATAAGAGGTGCCGTTTGTACCTGTTACCTCCCACCCCCTCCATTACATGTAAATGAGCCAACTGCAGTGCACGGGCTAGCTGCCACCTCAGGACCTCCGAGAGACATGCAAAGACCCCCCCCAAAAGAGCTCTAGTGCTGTGCTGTACATTGCCAGTTCGTGTGTATAAATGTGCCTTCCGCCTGATCGCAACGCAAACATATCGGTGAGGAAATCATCCCCGCTCGCCAAAGGCGCATCCTAGTAAAATACACCCGATGAAGGTATTTAAATTGGACCAGACAGAGTGGCATTGCAATGGCTGCCCTACGCAGGGACGCCAGTGCCTCCACCCAGTCCTCCTCCTCCAGCACACCCACGTCAGACTCCCAAAGCCACCTCAACTTCTGAAGTGTGGGTAGCAGTGCCTCACTAAAGTTTGGTATATGCGCGAGATTTTCCTATCTCCCAGATCTCCCATAAATAATTTGGCCTCTACAGGACTGAACTCGAAGATGTCCTCCAAACCCCGCAAACTCGGGGATAGTGCGTGCCTCAACTGTAAGTATTGATAGAACTGTGTTGGCTGCAATTAATATTCCTCCTGTAAGTTCTGAAAGGACTTAATAGTGTTATCAGTCACCACATCACCCAGCGTTGAAATGCCGATTGCATCCCACCCCCTGAGTCCGACAGAGCAGCCAACTGGGGCAGCCGCCCATTGTTCCACAGTGGGGTTTCCTGTGTCAAGACCCCCCACCAACCCATATGCCGTAGTCCCTGTTTTCGGATCATAAACACCACCTTTGTAGCCGGCGGCAGTGCACCACGTAGCCTGACTGAGTACAGTTTAGTGTGTAGTGTGTGCTGACCCATCAGACAGCGCTCTAGCGTATAAGCTGGATCCCCCCTGTCTCCGTACCACCAGCCATTGAGGACCAGCAGGTGCGAGTGCTGATAGTATGATAGGAGGTCAGGTGAAGTCAGTCCCCCGCTGTATGTAGAGAGGAAGCATGTACCCACCGCCACCCGCCGCCTCCCCCCCCACAGAAACTGCCCTAGCACCGAGTTTACCATGCGAAACCATCGAGCTGGAATCGGGAATGGGTGGTTCTGTAACTGGTAGAGGAGACGGGGAAGCGCCACCATTTTAAAAATCACAGATCTACCAAACAGCGTCAGAGGCATGCGAGACCAGGACCTGATGTCCGCCCGCGTCCTATCCCACACAGGTACCACATTACGCTCCCATGCCACAGCTGGGACCCCTGACAATACTACCCCCAAGTACTTCAATCCTCCTGCAGCTAACTGTACCGTGGACGCCCACAACCCCACTTTTGTCTGCCCATCCAGAACCCACAGTGTGGATTTACGGGGGTTCATGTAGAGGCCCAACGTTTCCCCAAAAATCTGCATGATCTCCAACAGCTGTGGAACTGTCCTATCTAGGGCCGTTAGGAAAAAGCGGACATCATCTGCGTATAGAGCTATTCTGTCGGAAAGACCTGTGTCCCACTCAAACCCATGAACCTGCGCATCTATGCGTACCCACGCCGCCTATGGCTCCGTGGCTAGAGCAAACAGGTAGGGCAACAGGGGTCACCCCTGCCACGTACCCCTCCGAATCTCAAAAGCAGAGGATACCGCCCCCGCAACCCTGACCGCTGCCGTGATACCAGTGTACAGCAATTTTATGTATGACAGGAAACGCGGACCCTGGTCGAGCCGAGGCAGTAGGGCAAATAAATAGATCCAGCTCAGGGAGTCAAACGCCCTATCCATATCCGCCAGGAGCAGCGCCGCCGGTTCCACCATCTGCCGGATCGCCGCAGCTGCCACCTGCGCCCTTCTGATATTGTGCCGCGTAGCCCTCTGGGGCGTAAAGCCCACCTGGTCCGGGTGTATCAGGGATGTTATATGTGGCAATAGTTGATTAGCCAATGCCTTCGCCAAGACCTTGGCTTCAATGTTCAGGAGAGAGATGGGGCGATAGGACGCATGGCTCTCCAGAGGGCGTCTAGGTTTCTGAAAGACCACCACTTCTGCGAGCCTCCAATCTGGAGAAAGCGCCCCCTTCTCCCGGGCCTCCTCCACCACTGCTCTGTAGTGTCTGGCCAGTTGCAAATTATAACGGCGAAATAATTCACTGGGGAACCCATTTGGGCCGGGAGCTTTCCCGGCTCTCAACTCCCCCAGAGCCACCCCCAGCTCCTCCTCAGAGAGGGGAACCTCCAGCTGATCTCGCTGGTCGTCAGACAACGCCCTAGGTGGCAGGTCCGCTATAAATGTGTCTATCATGGCAGCCTCCAGGCACTCTCGAGGGGCATACAGGTTGGCAAAGTACTCGGCAAAGCTCTCCACAATAGCCAATGGGTCTGCAATTTGGCCCCCCGCCGAGTCCAGTATTGCAGGCAAGGTCTGCGCGTGCATGGTTCCCTGGCACAACCGATGCAGCATTTTCCCCGACTTGTCCCCCCATTGGCACACCCTGCTGCGTGTGGCTAGCCAGGCCTAACGCGCCTCTTCCATCAGCAGGGCCACACATTCTTGTCGAGCCAGAAGTAACTGCCTCACTCCCAGCTCGCTGCCCGACTCTTGGGTCTGTCGCTCAAGCTGCTCTATGCTGGCCTCGGCTCGGATCAGTGTCTCCCACCGCTGCCTGCGGGCAACTGCACGCCATGATATGTCCACCCCCCGTAACGTGGGTTTCAGCGCCTCCCAGAGCGTGGCTGCACTAGACACAGTGGCCTCATTCTCTGTCAGGTATTGGGCGATGGATTCCCCCATGTGGGTCATATATTCCGCGTTTTGTAAGTTCCACACAGCCAATCACCAGCGGAATAGCTGCCTATTTCTCCCAGTGTCCAGCTCCATGTAAATTGGGGAGTGATCTGAGAGACCTCAGGGCAATATATCAGCCGCCAGCACTCTACCCACCCCAGCCCTGGGTACAAACAGGTAGTCCAGCCGGGAAAATGTCTTATGCACTGCCGAGAGATACGTATATTCCCTAGCCGCGCCGTGCATCCACCGCCGCACATCCACCCAATCCATTCCCGACACCAATGCATGTAACTTCGTGGGTAAGCCTCCCTGGCCCTGGCATCAGAGCCTGACCTCTCTAGTGCCAGTTGAATTACGTCATTCCAGTCCCCACCCATTACTGACATATCGTCTGACATCTCCGCCCAAAGTAGCCTCAACTTTTCTATTAGAGTCCATTGCAGCGGAGGCGGCGCATACACACTGCCCAGTATGATGGGGAAATCACCAATCCTGCCCCGAATGATCATATAGCGACCCACCAGGTCATACCATTGCTCCTCATGTGTGTACTGAACCCTCTGGTGTATCAAGATAGCCACTCCCCTTGATCCCCTAGTAAAGCCTGAACAGAAGACCTGCTGGAAGCCAAAGCGCTGCAAGCACAGGACCTTCGTGCCCATAAGATGTGTTTCCTGCAACAAAAGTAAATCCGCTCGCTGGCGCTTCGCATGCTGGAGTACAGCCCCCCGCTTGACCTTATCCAACATTCCTCGAACATTCCAGCTCACAATACGATGGCCCCTTTGCTGACCATGCCCCCCATCATTCAGGCTAGCCATTCGAGAGACTGTTGTCATGCAATGTGGATATTAAGCCGCGGTGGTGTGAGTGCGAACCCCATCGTGCCTGTGGGAAACAACTGACCTGGTGACCAAAACCAGGTCAGGGACCACAATACCCATAATTTTCGCACCTGGAGAGGTGTAGTCCACCTCAACTTGTGTACTAACTCCTCGATTTGCAATTAAAGTTCTTGGTTCCAATGTGGGGGAGGGGGGATTGCTGCTGGATTGTGTCAAACATTTCTTCTCCATTCTCTAATAATTCAGAAGTTATTGCACCATTTACAGAGCTGAAGAAGTTAGTAATAGAGGTTGTTGTCTTAGTCACTTCCCCTTTAGTCATTTTAGATGCAGTAGCCTTCATCTTCTCCGTGTTTGCACTGCTGGAGAGAATTAATGGCCTACCTCTTACTTTTAGGTAATATTAAAAGGACAAAAAATCTTCAGGGCCAAGAGGGGTGGCCCAGCACAGCCTTCTCCAGGCACTGACAGGCACAGACAGGCACGCTGTTGGCCCGGTCTTTACCCAGGCATGCTCCTGGGTGTATCCTACACTCATCATGCACTGAGGGAATCAATGGTGCCTTATGTGTGCAGTGGTATATCCAACTTCTGGCACTAGAGCCACCTGGGTCATGTAGTCTTAGCCAGGGTTGAAGCCCAAGTAGAGTGGTGTCCCGCAAAGTGGGCAATCAAAGGCTCCTTATGTGCATAGAGGTATTTCCACCTCCTGGCAGCAGAATCACTTGGGACATCTCGTCTTGGCCCCTTCTGGCTCCTGTTGAGGCCTGAGTAGAGTAGCTAACTCAAATATATGCAATTGTCTCAATTCTGAAGGGAATCTCCATCTTCTCGACCGCGAACATAAGTTCACTTCCTGCACATTCAGTTGCTATAACTATAAAGTCATTTTAACCCTAGGTTTATATATATATATATATATATATATATATATATATATATATATATATATATATATATATATATATTCACTGAAAAAACCATAGGTTATAGACCATATATAGTTAGGAATTAGCATTTACAAAACCTTGAAAATTCACTGAAAAAACCATAGGTTATAGACCATATATAGTTAGGAATTAGCATTTAAAAACCCTTATTTTACTCACACAAAACCATTGAAATTCCATATATAGTTAGTTGCACTAACTATATATCGCGCACCCGCAATCCACTGCTGATCATGTCACATATTACATCATTCATGACATGGTCAGTGACATCACTGATGACATCACTGATGACATCTCAAATGACATCACTGATGACATCACTGATGACAACATCCAGTGACTGTATGTTTCTGTAAAGTTAAAATATGTCTTACATATTGAAGAATGAGTGGATGTATAAGTGTCTGGATGAAGGATTTAGTAGGTGCGTGACTGACTGTATGAGTGAGTGATTAAATGTGTCTCACTGAATGCATGGGTTAGTGACTAAACTGTCTTAATTTGTGCATCATTATGTCTGTTGTTCTGTAAACTGCCGCATGTGTTGATCATTAGCTATACGAGAGGCTATATGTGTTATTAATTGGTTGCCCAAGTATTTCTATGGGAGATTGAGTTTGTGTGGGGGTGGCTGGAAGGTGTGTGACTCTATGCATAGATGTGTGAGCAGTTTATTCACTAGGTGTATGAGTTCAAGAGTGCATGTGGAAACAGCTACATGGGCAGTTGACTGTGTGCATGAGTGTATTGATGAGTGAATGGATATCTCAATGCTACATGTCATAGTAAGTACATATGTAAAACACAGTACATGTGAGAGTTGGCATATATAAATAACTGTGCATGAGAGCCACTGAATGAGTGAGTGGTTGTATCGATCATTGTGAACTTGTATCAGGGATTGTATAAGAGAGTAAATATGTGTTAGTATATGTTTCAATAAGTAAGGTGTGTTTAACTGTATAGTTGAAGAAATGGAGGTGAGATTGTTTCTTTGCATGACTGACTGGGTGTGTGAGTAACTCCATGGATGAGTGGCAGTGTGTGAGTGTCTGTATACACTGAGTGTATCTAAGGTTATATTAGAGTCTGAAGAGGTTTATCGTATTAGCACAAGAATGATGTCAAATGAGATGTCATCAGTGATGTCATCAGTGATGTCATTTGAGATGTCATCAGTGATGTCATCAGTGATGTCACTGACCATGTCATGAATGATGTAATATGTGACATGATCAGCAGTGGATTGCGGGTGCGCGATATATAGTTAGTGCAACTAACTATATATGGAATTTCAATGGTTTTGTGTGAGTAAAATAAGGTTTTTTAAATGCTAATTCCTAACTATATATGGTCTATAACCTATGGTTTTTTCAGTGAATTTTCAAGGTTTTGTAAATGCTAATTCCTAACTATATATGGTCTATAACCTATGTTTTTTTCAGTGAATTTCAATGGTTTTTTAATAGCAAATATCATAAGCTGTCGAATGTCAAGTACGTGGTAAGTGAAAACATTTTCGTGTTTATGCACACTGATCTGCTTTGAATGGTGCCCCCCCCCCTCATTTCTATTAGGAGTACTCTCTCTTTGCAGATAGTGAAAGGTAGTTAACGCAGGCCTTTGCCCCCGTTGTAATCCGTCGTGCCTGTTTCTCTCTCCATTTGATTGATTGTTATCCAAGTATTTACTGTTTTAGAATTAGTTCTCTTTGGTTCATTCTCTATTTACAAACAAACACAGAGTCGCAATACTCTGTTTAGTCTTTGCAGATAACGAAAAATCGTGTAAAAAAAAAAGAAAAGGAATCGAGCAAAATCAGTAGGCCACTAATGGGATCTCTTTTTGACCTCGCTAAAATAGAAACATTAGGAACAACCCCTCATGACAAATACAAAACTAGTGAGATGAACTGAACTCCACACAATGATGGCTGCAAAACAGCTCGGCTCCGCCACCCACCCCGCCCAAAATAACGATAAAGAACGGCTGCCATGATTGGTTGCGGAATGACCACGACGGAGCTACGAAATGGTGCTGCTCTCATGCTAACCCCAGCTTCAGTCTGAAACATCCAGAAACACTGTAGACTACCAATTCGATCAGTTCCGGTAGCGCCCCAATGTAACCCGGTAGAGAAGAACTAGCCCTCCCCTCTTTGACTGATGGTTCTTGTTGCCTGTCCCTTCTGTTGTCATTTAACAGAACTATTTAGCCTGCTGAAAGGGGTTGTGTTCCGACCGCTGGTTGGTGGAGACATTTTGACTATATTCTGTACCTGCGTTGTCGCGTAATGCGTCATATGACGCGCCGCGTTAGCGCATCCGGAAGTCATCCGGGGCGCGCAGCGCGTAACGTAAGCATAACAAGTCATGTGACTTGTTAATAAAACTTTTCATTGGTTCATTTTACTTTTCTTATTGTAATGATGAAAGGCTTGGTCATATGACCTAAAAATTACGCTTTTCATTACTTCCGAACATTATTTTTTCTTAAATATATGTTATAATGTTCCAGGCTAATGTACTTTCCCGGAAATTTTACAACTGTCCTGCAAGTAAAATATATTCTTTTTTCGAGAAAAAGAGCGTTTCTTCGTCCCATGACGGAGCCGTTGAGCAAAAGAGGGTCGACCTGCTGTCTTAGTCGCCGATACGCCTGAATATGAGATTCTTATCGATCACTTTATGTTGCAGGAATAGAAAACACAACAGCCCTTGACCATTTATCTTTACTGCGTTCCTTCGTATTATACCTTTTACCCTTCATGTAATTGGTCTGCTTTATTTCACTTGCCTTTTAATGATTCTAAAACAGTCACTATTATTAAAAACTTTACCAATGTATGTACTACTACCATGTTTTCTTTTAAAAACCTTTATTGTGAAAATTTCATTATACAAATACGAGCCTATAACCACGTGGGCCTGCCACAGAGCAAACTGTAATCGTATATGATGAATAGACATTTACACTGTAGAGGAACGTAACGGGCGGGCCATTAGGTTGCAAGAACTAAGGTGTCTAACAGTTACGGAATCGGTGGACGTACATTTTATAATTAAAATACGACAGGGCCAGTTACAATAAAATTATCTAGATATACATTTGCGGGCAAGTACCATGGGTGACGTTAATTCGAACTTTCAACAGTACAGTAATCAATAACACATCAGAACTTAATATCAATAGGGATGTCGAAATATTCAATCAATTCTCGTCCCCGCCCGCCATGTGCTTCAAAACTGCATACGTATCTCGTGATTTCAAGGTTCTGCAACCAGTACACAACAAGGAGTTACGAGTCCCATTTATTCCGGCGCCATTTTGGGCGAGGACGGGCAGGTCCAGGATATAGTCAAAATGTCTCTACCAACCATCGACTATGATGATGTTCATATGCTGTATTTATTAGAGTAACACTCATCTGTCCACATGAAATTAATTTGCCACAATCTAAACATGTCATTTTAATCTTTCCAAAGTTCTTCTAAATATTTGGGACCGTTTCCCTTGCCTCTGAAGCTCTCAGTGCCACTTCTTTGATGAATGTACTAGCAGGTCAGGGGTTCTCCTCCAAATCTCTCTTTTATGCAGCACTATAATTAATTGGTGCCACCTCTCCATATGACGATGCATGGTATAGTTACCACAACTATATTTTTTTTCGGTTCCTCTGGAGAGTTCATCGTGGCAGATGAAGCGTGTAACGTACCGGGCATTTACCTTTTTTTGCATGTACAGGAAAGGAAAAAAAAATCGAGCGTCCGAGTTCTAAGGTGTCCCAGGGCCATTTTAGTGGACCAGGCCCAAATCCAAAGAACAGGCCGCCATTTTGAGAGTCCTCTTGCAGCCGCCTGTCGCTGTAGCATCAAGAGCAGCCGAAACTCAGCTGAATGGCAACTGAAACGGTAAAGGGGCGCCCCACTACAGCAGACGAGCCTCCACCTAGGAAGGCCCATTCACGCCGGCTCCCCCCCCCTTCGGGCACCCCACGCCGTTATTCGGAGCAGTATTGTAGGATGGCCACACCAGTGCGGCAACTTGCTAGACATCACCTCGGTGGTAACCGAATCTCAACGCCTTGTGGTGTCTTCTATTCAAAAAACATTGTTATGCTGCCTTCGACCTATTCGCCGCAAGTGCGCACACAACTCAACTGCATAGCTTGCTAGACACCACCTCGGTGCCATCCGGATCTTGGAATGTCAGCACCTTTTGGTGTCTTCTCTTCAGAAAATATTGTTGCGCTGCCTTTGGCCCCATTCGCACATCAGTCCGCTACTGACGCCATCTCACAGGCTAATGGGGCGCCCCACGCCGACTTTCAGCATTGTAGAATGACCACACCAGTACAGCAACTTGCTAGACATCACCTCGGTGCCATCCGGATCTCGGCGCCCCACTGCAGATGAAGTGCCTCTCAACTATGAAACCACCACGGTGACATCCGGATCTTGGCGCGTTGTGCTGCCTTCGGCCTATTCGCACATCGGTCCGCTACTGACGCCATCTCACAGGCTAATGGGGCGACCCACGCCGAGTTTCAGCATTGTAGGATGACCACACCACTACAGCAACTTGCTAGACATCACCTCGGTGCCATCCGAATCTTGGCATCTCAACGCCTAGTGGTATCTTCCATACAAAAAATATTGTTACGCTGCCTTTGGCCCCATTCGCACATCAGTCCGCAACTTAGACATCACCTCGGTGCCATCCGGATCTTGGCATCTCAGCGCCTTGTGGTGTCAGTCAGAAAATATTGTTGCGCTGCCTTTGGCCCCATTCGCACATCGGTCCGCTACTGACGCCATCTCACAGGCCAACGGGGCGCCCCACGCCGACTTTCAACATTGTAGGATGGCCACAGAAGTGCGACAACTTACTAGACACCACCTCGGTGCCATCCGGATCTTGGCGCGTTGTGCTGCCTTCGGCCTATTCGCACATCGGTCCGCTACTGACGCAAACTCACAGGCCAACGGGGCGCCCCACGCCGACTTTCAGCATTGTAGGATGGCCACACCAGTGCACCTTACTAGACACCACCTCGGTGCCATCCGGATCTTGGCGCGTTGTGCTGCCTTCGGCCTATTCGCACATCGGTCCGCTACTGACGCCATCTCACAGGCCAACGGGGCGCCCCACGCCGACTTTCAGCATTGTTGGATGGCCACACCAGTGCGGCAACTTACTAGACACCACCTCGGTGCCATCCGGATCTTGGCGCGTTGTGCTGCCTTCGGCCTATTCGCACATCGGTCCGCTACTGACGCAAACTCACAGGCCAACGGGGCGCCCCACGCCGACTTTCAGCATTGTAGGATGGCCACACCAGTGCTGCAACTTGCTGGACACCACCTCGGTGCCATCCGGATCTTGGCGCGTTGTATTGCCTTCGGCCTATTCGCACATCGGTCCGCTACTGACGCCGCCTCACGTGCCAACGTATTTTCTCCGCATTTTATACCCTATGCCGCATAACAGGTCATGTGACTTGTTTATAAAACTTTTCATTGGTTCATTTTACTTTTGGTTTCCTAATGATGGAAGGCTTGATCATATGACCTAAAAACAACACTTTTCATTGGATGAAAACTTTTTTTTTTTCCCAAACGATGAAAGCCCCACCTTGTTTCTGGATGTTTCAGACTAAACTGGCGTCAGCATGAGAGCACCACCATCTCGTAGCTCCGTCGTGGTCATTCCGTGAGCAATCATGGCAGCCGCTCCCCACCAGAAGCCTGCAGGAGTCGGGGCCCCCAAAACTTTTGATGAATTCTCAAGGCGGAGGGGACGCTTTCGAGAATGGGGTCCAAGACCTAGCAGACAAGCGTCCGATTTCCAAGGTGTCCCAGGGCCATTTCAGTGGACCAGGCCCAAAAAGGAAAGAGCCTGCCGCCATTTTGAGAGTCCTGTGACAGCCGCCTATCGCTGCACCGCAAGAGTGGGCGCAACTCAGCTGAATTGCGGCTTTTGACACAGTGGACCAAAAACGGACGGAATGGCAACTGAAACGGTAAAGGGGCGCCCCACTACAACAGATGACACTCCACCTGGAGAGGCCCGTTCACGCCGCCTCCCCCGGGGCGCCCCACGCCGTTATTCGGAGCAGCATTGTAGGATACCAAAACCAGTGCGGCAACTTACTGGACATCACCTTGGTGCCATCGTTCTGCTGCCTTGGAACTATTCGCACAACAGTTTGCTACTGATGACCCACCCCCCGCGACGCCCCACGCCGTTATTTGCTGGGTGGCAACTTACTAGACATCACTTTCGTGTCATCTAGATTTCGGCGCGTTCTGCTGCCTTGGAACTATTCGCACAACAGTTTGCTACTGATGACCCACCCCCCGCGACGCCCCACGCCGGAAATCTGGACGTTGTGCTGCGTTGGGACTATTCGCACAGCCGACCGCTACTTCGTTGTTTTTCCCTAAAAATGTTTATATGTTATTACTATTTTTGTTTTCTTGTATATATTTATAAATTATTAAAGTTTTATAATCTTACTACTTTGTCGGAGTGCTATATATTTTTAATGTGACACATAATTGTAAAAACTTTGATGTACAAAGAGTCATCCCTGGAATCTTCCGCTTCACGCTCGGTCCCCTCCCCAATCACAATACAGGATGGTTTTCAGATATTAGCAACGCTTCTGCTGTGACGGATCTCATCGAGTGTGGGCCTTGATCTACTATAACTCCTTTGAAGAGGGGTGATTCTTTACAGCTGTGGCCATAAACTACATCTGCAGGGCTAGCTGATAGCCTAGGACCGGCCTGGACAATCGGACACAGAGGAAAAGGAGTGTCAGAGGGTGCGGTAGTGAATAGGGCGAAAGGGAGGTGTCGGGCGGGCACAGGGTGTGATTCTCAGGGAAGAGCAGCGCAGATGGGGGGAGGTTTATTACCCATGCATAAGACAGAGAGCGGGGGTGACCACTGCCTGGGTGAGATGCTTGCGAGGGTGGGGAGCCATGCTAAGGATCGACAGCGTGCACAGAGTGGGTCTGGTCAAGGCATCTAAAATGGCTGCCGTGCACGACAAAAGTGTGGCATTTGAAAAAAGACAAGATGGCGCAGACAATGTTTTTCAACACTTCCTGATTTCCTTCGAATCGAACGTTAACAGACGTTGGGGCATATTACCAAAGTTAAGCGATATTTATCCCTAACGATGCATTGCAAAGATTTTTTTACCATCAGAAATTATCGCAGATAAATCTTGCTATTATCAAGGTTTATCGCAAATACGATAAAAAACGACCGCAATGCATTAATATCGCTGAAAACTCAGCGATATTCATGCATTACCGAGCTAATGCTCTTAGCCATGTTATCCACCTCCCATTGGATAACATGGCTAAGAACTGCTCAGGGCAGCTGTTACTTTTTGGAGATATTCGCGCTTATCTCGAATATTTCCAAAAGTTGATAATAGGAGATAGCGATGTTAGCGACTGTTTCCAGTCGCTAACATCTTGGCATGCCCACTTTGCATGTCATTAGTGATAAATATCACTCACATGCAAAGTGGGGCCCAAGATGGTCGCTATCTCCTACTAGCCGTCGCTAACTGGTGTTAGCAACAGCTAGGTAATACAGATATAATTTTATCTCCGCGAAGCGGAGCGCTGTTACAGATATATATCTTGTTTTTGAACGTTAATTTCTCAAAATGCACTGAAGCACATATATTGAGACCTAGCAAAGGCACATCGGGCTACCAGTCCCTAATATTTTACCAAGTTTCGTGCAAATCCATTCAGCCGTTCGATTATTATTATTATTTTTTTTTTTTGCCCCGCGGGGCCCTTTTAAAACCCCACATCAAACCTAGGGGGTCAGCGAGGATCTACTATGCCCCCTTATGGTCATTTGCCCCTTCGCTTTGGCCTCCTCTTGTCTCTCGATCCTACCGAGAGACAAGATGGCGGCCGCTACGTACTGTTTGGAATGTTTACAGACACCGGAGAGCCAATCAGCTTCGCTTCGCAAAGCTCCGTAACGCGAAAAGTACGCGAAGCGGTGCGCTGTTACAGATATATATCTTTTTTTGAACGTTAATTTCGCAAAATCCACTGAAGCACATATATTGAGACCTAGCAAAGGCACATCGGGCTACCAGTCCCTACAATTTTGCCAAGTTTCGTGCAAATCCATTCAGCCGTTCGATTATTATTATTATTTTTTTTTTTTGCCCCGCGGGGCCCTTTTAAAACCTCAACATCAAACCTAGGGGGTCAGCGAGGATCTACTATTCCCCCTTATGGTCATTTGCCCCTTCGCTTTGGCCTCCTCTTGTCTCTCGATCCTACCGAGAGACAAGATGGCGGCCGCTACGGACTGTTTGGAATGTTGACAGACGCCGGAGAACCAATCAGCTTCGCTTCACAAAGCTCCGTTGCGCGAAAAGTACGCGTCCTGGAGCGCTGCCCGGTCCGCTGTTACAGATATATATCTTTTTTTAAACGTTAATTTCTCAAAATCCACTGTAGCACATATATAGAGACCTACAAAAGGCACATCGGGCTACCAGTCCCTACAATTTTGCCAAGTTTCGTGCAAATCCATTCAGCCGTTCGGGCTAAAAGTGAGGCCAACCGCCCTATGGAAAACTCAATGTTAAAAACACGTTTTGGGACCCCCCTTTTTTCTCGACCCCCCCTGGACGGACCCCCCCCAATTTTCAGGGGCTGCTCAGAAACAAAATGTGCCATTTTCCTGAAAATTTCAGCCAATTCCGTCCACAAACGCCAAAGTTATTAGACATAGAATTTTCAAAAAACCCATAGAGAAAAAATCCTAACTATTTATATACCTACTGGCGACCGCCAGTAGGTAATATATATATATATATATATATATATATATATTTATATATGTTTATATATATGTTTATATATATGTTTATATATATATATATATATATATATATATATATGTATATATATATATATATATATATATATATATATATATATATATATATATATATATATATATATATATGAGAAAAACTCATCCAGATCCCTCGTCAGCTCACAGCGCCAATTCACACTGCTTCTGCCACAAAAAGAATTACGAACCACTGGAACTGCAGGCAAAATTAAATATTTATTCTTGCTTCCTGGCAACGCATTTCGGGCAACACTTGCCCTTGGTCACACACTCTGAAAGCTAGAAACTCCATTTTTTATGTGAATGCAACACCACGTGATAAGGCACCATGAATAGAAATCAAAGAAATATATATATACATGTGTGAGTCCACCTTGAACACAGAGTCTTTCTTCTTTGTCCAACAACTATATTGTCTTTTTTACACATGGAATACTTTGTCATTTTTCTTCAATCCATGTCGGAGTATAGTTATTGCTGTGTCCATTTGTGCTGAGGTCATCTCTTTTAATCAAATTACGAAGATAGATGCTTGAAAAAATGTATTATCCCCATATAAATACATTGGTGATTTTCTTTTTTTCTTTTTTTCTTTTTTCATGTGCAAAATGCCAGGAATTCTAAATACAATATAAATATGTCTGTTAAAATACATAAATATATAAATAAATATATAAAAATATCTATTATATTTAATTCATTATAAATTGTGCAAAATATTGCTATTGCACTATTTGTTTGAATCCTACATTTATACATGTTAGCTTCCTGCTTGAATGCCTCTATTTCATCTTGTTTCTTAAGGTATCTATTCCACCATATTCTTTAATGCATACTTGTCTAATGAGACCCCATGTCACCTTACTGTGTAAAAAATCATCACAATTTACATAAAGTGTCCCCTAAAACCTATTTACAATATTAAAGTGTTAATACTTATAGTGTTATGATACTCCCTAAATGAAAATACATACCATTTGATTAAAAAAGATGTTTACATTATATAGGTCCTTAGTAATGGAGTACACCTGGACTTGAATAAAATCCACATCCAAATGTTCCCCCATTGCTAAAAAATCGCTGCTACAGAATTTCATTATTATATCTAAAATAGGTGCAAAGATAAATAACTACCAAATTTCAATTATTTACAAATAAGTACAAAGATAAATACCACCAGACAACCCACATGCTGATATTGTCTGCCTCTAGGGAGAGAAGGATCGACTATAAAAAATTATGTAAGTCCTCCGTGTTGTTTAACCCATGAGGATGCTTAGAATCCAGTTCTAAAATCAGTTTAGACTCTAGCTGCCTAAGGGCTTTTTCTCGGTCACCTCCCCGTCTAGGTTTGGGAATGGCGGCTGCCACAAAATAACTCAAACAACTCAAGTCATTGTTATGTATCTGTTTGAAGTGGCGAGCTACCGGATATGTAGGATCGTTATTAACAATGGCAGGCAGATGCTGCAAAATCCTGACATGCACCTGTAACTTGGTACTACCCACGTATTGGAGTCCAGAGGTGCATGTCAGGACATATACTGCAAATTCTGTTCTACATGAGAAGTTGCCCCTAATGGCGATTTCTTCTGGACAAAATGGAGGTATACAATGTGTGGTATTTTTACCAAACTTGCAAGCTCTGCAAGTACTGCATTTTGTAAAGCAATTTTTAGGTTGCAATCACGTTTTGGCAGCTGCTAACTCAGGGCAAGCCTTCCCTATCTGCATGCACATCGAAACGCCCTTTCTGTAGGTGACCGTGGGTTGCGGTGGTAATCTAGTGGACAAGACACCGTCAGTCAACACAATAGGCCAATGACGCTTGATGATGGCTCTCACTTTTCTCTCCTGCTTACTGAAGGCAGTGATCATTCTTGGGGCAGAATCCTTATGCTCAGTCTTTTCCTGGTTGCTACAAAATAAAGATTCCCTTGATCTTTCATTGTTCTTATTTAAAGCTGTTTTCAAGATCTTATCACTATAGCCCCTTTGTTTAAATCTACGATATGCCTCTTCTGTGCATCTGTTCAGATCTTCATTATATTGCGTATTCTTTTTACACGCAAATATTCCCCATAAGGAATGTTGTCAGTCATATGTTTGGGATGAGCACTGCTGGCATGCTAAGTTAGATTGCCAGCAGTGTCTTTTCTATATAGGGTAGTGCACAGTCTTCCTTCTTTTTTGTACACCTTGACGTCTAAAAAATCAATGCTGCTTTCACTGATATTAGAAGTGAATTTAAGATTGGCAGTGTTGATATTAATCTGTTCGATAAAATCAGTTGCACTAGAGTGATTGCCTTGCCATACATTAAAAACATCATCCATATATCTGAGCCAATGTAAAATGTGTTCATTAAAAGCGGTAGCATGTATCAGCTTGAGAACCTGCTCCTCCCACCAGCCAACATGCAAGCAAGCGTAGCTGGGGGAGAAGCAAGCTCCCATGGCGACACTGCGTTTTTGCAAATAAATATAATTGCCAAATAAAAATAATTATCATGCAGACACCACGAGATTAAACTAAAAATCATCTTGTTGTGCTGATAAAATTCAATCTGTCTAAAACCCAAGAAGTACTGTATGGCATTCAGGCCCGTGGAATGCTTTATACTTGTATACAAGGATTCAATGTCAAATGTTATAAATAATAAATCATCCGACCATTCAATCCCCTCAACTTTTCTTAAAAAGTCACCAGTATCCTTCACATAACTAGGTAGTCCTTTTACAAAATCTTGAAGAAAAAGTTCACATATTGTGTGATTGTTTCCCCCACACTATTAATGGCTGATATAATGGGTCTTCCTGAAACCGGTTTGGTCTTTTTATACACTTTGGGAATTAAATATAATTTTGCTACAACCTGATGTTCTATATTCATGAATTTAAATTCTTCCATTGAAATCACTCCCTCTCTTTTCCAAGCCATCAACTCCTTTCTCAGATTCTGTTTCGCCATGTTGTATTTCATGTATGTAGACTTTTCATAACATTCACTATCTTGTAAATGTCTATTAGCTTCCGCAATATACTCCTTTTGGGGCCAAATAACCATATTTCCTCCTTTGTCCGATTTTGTATTTTGTTACAATAATCTCATGTTTGCTGCCGAACTTCTTAATCAATTTGGCATATTCAATCTCTTTTTTGGTTTTAAACCGCCTTTTATGCCTAGTACGGTGATACAATTTTTTAATGTCCTCAGTGACAACCTCATGGTAAATATCTACTGCGTCCTTTGGCATAATGGTTTAAATGGATTAATACCTGCTCCCAACTGAGTGATGTTTTCAGTCCGCAGTCCCTCCTTAGGGGAGCAAGATTCCCCAAATACATCTATGCCCATGCCACTCTCCTTGTTCATATTTTGCAAATCACGCAATAGTATTGGATCTGAGGTGTCCAAATGTATAGGAGTCCCTTCTGCCCCGGATCTACTTGGTTCAACAGTTGTTTCCATCTCTTTTAGCCCCTCTTTGATGGCAAAAAACTTTTTTAATTTTAGTTTTCTAATAAAACAGAAAACATCCACTCGGGTCTGGGAATAATTAAAATCGCTTACCGGGGAGTATGAAAGTCCTAAGCTGAGAAGTTGTTCCTCCGCCTGTGATAGTGTGAAATCGGAGAGGTCTGTATTTTTTACTTTTTCCGCCAATATGTTTTTTTTCAGCGGCGCTCTATCGTTTTTTGCGCCGCTCCCTTCTCCTTGCGTTTTTCCTTGTTCTATTCTATATATATATTTTTTTTCACTGAAACAAACATAGGTTTCAGAGACATTATAGTTAGTTGGACATTTCACTTGCACAAAACCAATTCCGCCGTTATAGTTAGTTCAGCTAACTATAACTCACACCCCCACAATGCACTGCTGATGACAAGGCCTGGGCAATAAATTCCACTCAGCTAAGTGTCATGGATTTGACAATTATGCATTCCATTAAAAACACAGAATTCAGGCTAAAACTCTGTAAAAGTATGTAACCAATTCACAAAAGTGAACTTTGAAAAAGAAAACATTCGGCAAAGAGAGAGGTGATGATTTTGGGGTCCCCTCTAAACTGGGGGAGGACAAAGCAGATGCCTTTAAGACAAAGAGCATATAATCCTGAACGATTCAGTGATGGTCCCATCCTCTTAGGACCACCCCAAGCACAGTTATGGGCAAAAATACAATCCCAATCAAAGGCCCTGCAAAGCATTATGGGACAAGATTAGCAGTGGGCAATGAATATTTTAGTATCCAATATCAAAACAATTCTACAAAGAGCTGCAGTTCAACTTGTCGTTACTAGGTGTCCCTCACGAGTCAAATGCAAAAGCATTGAAATTATTACATCAAGCTTTTGCATTTGACTCATGAGGAACATCTAGTAATGACTAGTGGAACTGCAGCTTCATGAAAGGGTTTTAATGCTTTTGCATTTGACTTGTGAGGACACCTAGTAACGACTAGTGGAACTGCAGCTTGATGTAATAATAATTTCAATGCTTTGCATTTGACTTGTGAGGGACATCTAGTAACGACTATTTGAATTGCAGCTCTTTGTAGAATTATTTTGATGGTGGATACTATAATAATCACTGCCCACTGCTAATCTTGTCCCAAGAATTCATGTTCTGTCTCTTTAGAATTTACTGTATTATTTTCTCTAATAAATACCAGTGGGAAACCGAAAAATAATTCAACAGAAAAAAACAAATTGTAATCACAAAGGCACACGTATTTCAAGGATAAAAATTTAAAGCAGTGCTTTTGTGCAATGTGTTATGAACATTTCAGTAAACCTAGTGAAAGGGATTTGCAGATTATTTACAGGCTGAGCAAGGAGCATATCATTCAGATTATTCTCATACAAATATTTATGAACTTTTTCAAGTTTAATTTGTGGTGTGTAGAGGTTACGTTCACACGTGACCAATTTGCCACAAAAATAAAATAAACAATAGCTAACCCATTAAGTCTCACCTTTTTGACGTATGGACTTTGCCAATGTTTTTTGCCGATGCTAGAAATGGGTTTTCTGTTATCAAAATCTCCTTACCATGAGAATATCTCCAAATCTCAGTCCCGTAACATTCTTTTGCTAACAACTTGATAACGCATTTTGGGGCATATTACCAACCAATAGAGATAATTTTTGTCTCTAACTTATTTAGAGACAAAAATTATCGCCGCAAATCGGCGATTTTTATCGCAGATAAACCTTGCTGTTAGCAAGGTTTATCGCAAATGCGATAAAAAACGGCCGCAATGCATGAATATCGCTGAAAAGTCAGCGATATTCATGCATTATCGAGCAAATGCTCTTAGCCATGTTATCCACCTCCCATTGGATAACATGGCTAAGAACTGCTCCTGGGCAAGTGTTAGCTTTTGGAGATATTCGCGCTTAGCGCGAATATCTCCAAAAGTTGGTCATAAGAGATAGCGATGTTAGCGACTGTTTTCAGTCGCTAACATCTTGGCACGCCCACTTTGCATGTCATTAGTGATAAATATCACTGACATGCAAAGCGGGGCCCAAGATGGTCACTATCTCCTATTAGCTGTCGCTAACTGTTGTTAGCGACAGCTTGGTAATAGGGAGAAAATTTTATCTCCGCTTTCTTGGCTTTTAAAGCCAAAAAAGCGGAGATAAAGCCCCTTGATAATATGCCCCTCCTGACACACAAGAAAGCCTCTGCCGTCTAGCCATGCAAGATGAGCAAGTAGCACAATGTGAAAGCACAGAACACTAAAACAAAAAACCCTGGGAACACCACGGCAACAGCACAACTGACTGGCTGTTGTGTTGCAATGCACTGGTCTGGGGCACTTGTGCTGTGCAGCGAATTTGCATGAAGTACACAAACTTGGTGTTCTCCAAGTTCTACAAGCGCTGTTCGCCTGGAGTTATGGGGTGCTGCGTACACATGTTAACACTGTGCAACGCAACATCTACACACACCTGCCACGATATCTGATGCCATGCTCATTATTATCAACCCCACCAATCTTACTCCTTTCTACTAAACACGTAAGAGAAGTCAATTATCCCTATGTGTAAAAAAGAGAATTATGCCTCCTTGGAATAATCAAAAAGCTGGCTGCTATCAACACAATGCCAATCGGTTTTCAAGCACACTGTTTTCTAAGCACACACGCTCTGGAAGAGAGAGAGACTCTTACCTTTTGAGGGTCATTTTTGTTTCATTTGCAATGAGGAAAAGGTCCCCCATTACAGCACCCATTTTGAAGTGGCACCTGTCTCACTTTTGCGTTCTCCAAAAAAAGGGGAAAAAAATCTGTCTGGATTGTGGATTGCAAAAAACGGAAGAAAAAAGGGGAAAGGCACCACAAGCTCGGTGCTCAGTGTGCTGTATTATGCTGCATAATTTGCCTTTTCTTTCCACATAAATCAATCGTACCACAAAATGTAGTCAGCCCCTGCCGCATAATTACAGTGGCCCTATCTATAAGCAACATGCTGCAGGATTACTGTACGGTCTCATACATCAGTCACCTCTACCACTGATCTATGTAACCATTAGACCGCTTATGGTCCAAGGTACCGCTTTATTATCATGTGCACAGCTTAGTCATTTGTTGCCAAATACATTTATTGGTATGTGCTTTACATTTGGCCCACAAAGTTACATGACACTTGTAAAGTTGCACACATGGATACTACTACTATCCTCATCCGATTGGGGATCAAATAGACTGGTAGCTCAGAACAGTCAGATTCCTAAACAGGGTGTGAGGACTGCATCTCAAATGCCATAAAAATATTGCATTTTGCACGCGTTCTCTCCTTACAAGAAAGTGTCAACCTCATAGGCAAGCAGACACCTGCTGCCTCAGCACACTGCAGGTAATAATGGTTATACCGACATGTTTGGCCTTGACCAGAGATTAAAGGGGCCCTTGACTGGGGTCATGGCAACTGTACTTCAGAGCCTGCCACCGAGCTGCACCGAATGTGCAGAGCAGCACCAGGCAGCGCTCGGAGTCTAAGCTGATAAATTATATTGCCAGGTGGTCACCCGAGGAACAAAATCTCACAATAGCAACGACTTTAGAACAAACCGAGACTGTGCAAGTCGGATTGTCTATGGGCCTACTGGGGTAGCGCGTCCACATAACCGCAATTCAAAGCACGCACCTCAAGTATAGCTTAGCAATGTGAGAGTGATGGAAACACCTGCGCTTTGTAAAGCTCACAGTTAAACGTTGCGAACATGAAAATGGACTTGTATTAGGTAAGCGAGGTTGTTAAAATAGCAAAGAGTAAGAAATAAACGTGTTGGCCTTTAGGTTGACGAACCACGGGTTATGCTAAGTGCGGTGGCTGAAGCCTTTATGAAGCCTGTACCGGGCACGGGTGAACTGCCTTCGAATGCTGCTAAGGGTACTTCCTTTCTGGCTGTCGGTTCAGATCTCCTGATTACTGTGTAGTGTCGGAGCATAGACACGTTCTAGTGTTCTGCAGTGTATTGCACATTGAACACACACCCATCACCTACGTAAATTTGGCCGGGCGCACGTGCTCGTGGCCATTCCAACTACCCCTATCTGGTGTCCGTGTCTACCTCATTTGCTGCTCTTACAACATGCGGGCCTAGGGCCCTTTGCAATTTTACACTGGCGACGAGGCCGGTAGTGCAGCCCATGCGTGCTGCTACCCACAGCAAAACAAGGAAAAAAAAGGGGAAGTGAGCTGCCCGCCTGAAGGGCATCCCCTGCAGCAAGGCGCAGCTCGCCGAGAAGCCGGTGGGCACGTCGGAGCCCCGCAGCCACCAAGAGGCTCACAGCAAGCCGACCGGAGCCCACCCGCGTCGCCCGCCACCAACAAGTGCCACCAGGAAAGAGCGGACCGCCCAGTGCCCACCTGAGACGGCCGCGAAGCAGTGACCCCACGGAGAGGTGTACCGGCCGGGCGGAGCCCACCCGCCACGACCGCGACAGAGCATCAGGCCCGCCGGCCGAAGGTGAGCCAGGGCGAGAAGTGCCCACCCATGAACAATGCCCAATTATAAGCAGGACCAGCGGAGCCCACCCGCGGCCTGCCAGAGTCGTCCCCTGCCCCCGCCGCGTGTGTGAGTGGAAGCGGTGGGGCATAGAGACTAGAGACGGCGTGGGAAGGGGCGGCCGGACCCGCAATCACTAAGAACAACGAGGGGGAGGGAGCGGAGTAGCTACCCGCCTCCTGACCCCCCCTCGCAACGTGGTCCGGGCAGTCAGCGGGCCAGCGGAGCCCACCCGCGGGCCGCCAGTAGCACCCCCAACAAAGAAAGAACAAGCGGAGCCCACCCGCGGCCTGCCTCGAGCGCCCCCGCCCAGGGAGGAGTGACGGGAGCGACGCGCTCCCCCGCCTGCGGGAAGCATCAACACCCCCCCCCGCCCGCGTGAGGACTGCCGAGGCTGCCGCGGGCTGGGAGGGGAAAGCAGGAGAATAAGGAAGCGCCTGCATGCGGCCAGCGCCGCCGATATCTAATGTGCCCCCACCTCGTGGGCTCCATGTGAGGAACAAAGTGCCTGTAAGCGGCCAGCGCCGCCAAAGATAAGCTTGAAAGTGTGCCAAATAAACTTCAAAGTGTGCGAGACACTGAGCCTTTTATCCCCTGCACATCACATACCCACAGAACTGCCTCGCCATCATGCCTGCGCCCCCCCGCCCCCAAAAGTACACAAAAACAGGGAAGGGACGCGCCAGGAAGGCAGCGTGAGGCCAGGTGACCAGCAGCAGCTCCAGCCCCGATGCAGCCGGTGAGGGAAGAGACTCACCAGCAAAGAGGTGGCGTCCAGTCCCTGGGGCCGGTTCACAGCAGCAGCTCCAGCCCACAGTGAACATCGGGAGGAGCAGGGACAGTAGAGTGCACAGCCAGGGAGGAGAGTATCAGGCACAACAAGCTACTGCTGAAAGGAAGCTATCCAGCAACACTGCCACCCAGTGGCCAAAAGGAAAAGCGCACCTGCCATTCAAGAAAGAAAACAACAAGCATTGCACAAACCCACGATGGGTCAACAGTAGCAAGGGGCAATGGATTGAGTAGCGCCCCCCCAAGAAAAGCATATAATCCCACGCAGCAAGTAAGTGTGCAACAGCGCAGAAGACACCCACACACACCAGCAAGGAGTCGGCAGATGCCACTTCCAGCGCGACGTGGGAAGAGGCACGAACGCCTCACTAAGCATCCAAGCACTGACAGAACGTCTGGAGGAAACGACTGCCAAGCACTGGAAGAACGTCCAGGGAAACGACTGCCGAGATCAGACGACGGAGAGAACAGCGGCGCCTTGTGGCCACAGGTGTTCACCGCAGTATCAACCACTCCCGCCAACGGTCCAAAGCAGCAAGTACCTGACGTCAGCCAAAGCAGCAAGTACCCAACGACACGCAACAGGCGTCCAAGAGCCCTGAACAGTAAGTGCGCAGACAACGTGCCACGTGGCGATGCACAGCCACCGCAAGGAGAAAGAAGAGCGCAGGCAGCGCCATCGCGCAGAACAATTATCGCGGACAGTCACACGACGTGACGCATCCCCAAGGCCGACCAGCCAGATGGTCGCACCGCGACGCCGACCAGCCAGGTGGTCGATCACAGAAGCTAACCCATCAGGAGGGGACCGATGCAAGGGTCCACAAGAATCGTTGCAGCACAAGGTCCGACAGGAGGACTGAAGGCAACCTGCCAGACATCGGCAGAAGTGGACCGCCAAAAGGTCCAGGACGTTCAACCATGAAAAGGTCTACGGACGTGGACCCCCGAACGTCACCAACCAGAATCAAGAAAAGAAGGTTCGCGACACCAACTCTGGCTGCTGAGGAAGAAGGAGAAAGTGTCCCCGACGGGGATAAGACCAGGGGTACACATGCAGAGTGCGCGCCCTGCATGGAGGAGCCAAGTCAGGAGAGAAGACACAAGATCGGTCCAAGTGATGTCGCGAAGCAGAAAATGAAGAGATCTGAGTGGCACGTCTGCCACTGTGAAAAGGAAGGAAGAAAAGGAGAGATCTGAGTGGCACGTCTGCCACCGTGAAAAGGAAGGAAGAAAAGGAGAGATCCGAGTGGCACGCCTGCCACCGCCAGAGTGGAAGGAAGTATATCCATGTGGCCTGTTGCCACAGTTAAGAGTGGAAGGAGAAGTCAGTGCGAAGCAACGTCCCCACAGTGAACCAACTAAGGAAAGAGGGAGGAGTGCAGGAAGACCACTCACACTCCCAAAGAGAAGGAAGGCGACAAGTGCCAGGACAACGGTGCGAGGAGCACGAGGCCGGAAGAACACCAGTGGCAAAGAAGACCAGCTGATCGACGATGTTTCCGCACACCCAGGATCTGCGGAGAGGAGCAAGCGAGACCGTTTGTGACATCCACCTCTGGGGTCACACGGACACTGGACAAATGCCAGCCGTGGTGACTCAGGGGCAGAGGCCTCTGGGACGCAAGTCCCCGCGACGAGAGATGGTCCTCCAACGCCCATCCGAAAGGTCAGGGGAGGGCGAAGACATCGCAAGCAAAGACAGAAACCAACAGCTACCTTCGGGACGAGGCTGCGGAATCTGAGGTGAGGCACATCGTCTCCTCCATACCCCCACTGACGGCGGCGTAGGAGTAACCTGATGTGGCACATCCAGCCCAGCGCAAATCCGAGAAAGAGGACCTCAAGGATATCCCGTGGCAGGGCAACACCGACGAGAGGGGTCATCCTGGTGAGAGGGATGCCTTGCAACAGATGTGCTTTTTTCCAAGTAGGACACAGACTACAAGTGAAGCCAAGGCCGAGACCGGAAATCGTGCATCATTCCCCGGTGAACGACAAGAACTCTAACTGCACCCGTCGCCATGGAAGTTAGCAAAAGAAGGACTGTGAGGACAATTTTGTCGCAGAGTCGTCAATAGACTGGTTCCATCGAGCACCCCAAACCGGTGCCACTGTGAACTGATGTTCCCCGCAGCAGATTGAACATCATCTGTGATTCCAAGCAGCGGCGGATAGAAGGACTCAGCGGAAGTTGAACACTTTACTGCATCCTGATACATTTTGTTTTCCCCACAGGTTGATTTCTGTATGTGGGTTTTTGCGATTAAAAAATGGGAGGGATGTAGAGTCGGAGCATAGACACGTTCTAGTGTTCTGCAGTGTATTGCACATCGAACACACACCCATCACCTACGTCACTGGGTCAGGTGACGAGGCCAATAAATGTTCCCGGGCGCACGTGCTTGTGGCCATTCCAACTACCCCTATCTGGTGTCCGTGTCTACCTCATTTGCTGCTCTTACAACATGCGGGCCTAGGGCCCTTTACCTCTGTCTGGAGTGGTACTACGAACCCGATCATTCCTGCACTTCTGGTTTGCCCACGGTGGCAGATAGGAGGGGGGCATGCAGCAATAGGTTCCCGAGGCACAGGGCACAAGATGGGCATGCCGCAACAACGCGATTAAAAGCGCATTTTGCCAGAGTGATAAAAGACTGAAACCTGCTCGGAGACACCACACACATTGCAGCGTGCCTCTGCAAGCACAAAATAAAGTAAAAAGAAACAAGAGAGAGGAAGGGGTTAAGGGTGGGTGCATGGTGGGAGGGTGATTTGGTGAGGGAAATAGAGAAAAACCCCTTGAAGCAGCAGTTTGGGCTGTAGCTTTGTCTAAAGTTTTCTGTGGAAATTAACATGGGGAAAACGCATTTGGGATCCCCTTTTTTCTAAGTCCCCGCTTGACAAATCACCCTGAAACTTTCAAGATAGAAGCTGAAAAATTAGCGAAGATTCATTAACCGGCGACAAAGTAATTGGGAAAAGAAAATACGCTTTTCCTATGGTAACTAGGTCCTAACTATAACTACCTACTGGCATCCGCCAGTAGGTAATATATATATATATATATATATATATATATATATATATATATATATATATATATATATATATATATATAGATAGATATATATATATATATATATATAGATAGATAGATAGATAGATAGATAGATAGATAGATAGATAGATAGATAGATAGATAGATATATATAGGCAGGTTATAGTTAGAAATTAGCATTTAAAAAACATTAGAAATTCACTGAAAAAAACATAGGTTTTAGGGAAAGTTATAGTCAGTTGGACATTTTACTCGTACAAAACCAGAGAAATAGTTAGTAACTCGCGCCCCCGCAATGCACTGCTGATGACGTCACATACTACATCACTCTTGACATGGTCAGTGACATCACTGATGACATCATCCAGTGACTGTGTGTTTCTGTAAAGTTTAATTATGTTTAATATATGGGGAAAGGAGTATTGAAGAATGAGTGGGTGTATAAGTGTCTGAATGGATGATTTAGTAGGTGCGTGATTAACTCTATAAGTGAGTGATTAAACGTATCTTACTGAATGCATGGGTTAGTGACTAAACTGTGTGAATGTCTATATCCGTCTGTCTGTTGGTGTGTAAGCAGCTACATGGGTTTGTGAATAGCTACATGAGTGTCTATATGGGTTATTAATTGGTTGTCTGAGTATTTGTATGGGTACCTGCGTGTTTGTGTGGGTGGGGTGTGTGCGACTGTTCATAGATGTGTGAATGGGTGATTCACTGGGTGAATGGTTTCAAGAGTACATCTGTGATAGACTGTATGGGTGGGTGAGTGTGTGTATGGGTGTGTTAGTGAGTGGATGTATATCTCAGTGGTACATGTGTGAGTAAGTACATATGTGAAAGGCAGTATATATGTGTGTTGGAGTATATAAATGGCTATAAGTGAGAGTGTGTGATTGTGAGAGTGGCTGTATGGATGAGTGTGTGCTTGTATCAGTGATTGTAAAAGAGCAAAAGAGTGTTCCAGTATTTGTATGAGTAAGTGAGCTGGTGTGTGTGTAACTGTATAGGTGAGTAAATGGCAGTGTGATTAATTATTTGCATGACTGACTAGGTGTGTGAGTACCTCTATGGATGAGTGGCGATGTGTGAGTGGCTATATAGCTGTATGAGTGCATACGATAGTCCTGTACTGAGTGACCATAAGTATGAGTGACTGTACAGATGAGTAAGTAGATGTGTGTGTAAACCTAAGAATCAGTGAGTGGGTATGTAGTTATTGGTGTAGGAGTGTCTATGGTTTTGAGAATGGCAGTCTGTAATTTAGAGTGGGTGTATAAAAGGTTATATTAGAGTGTGAGAAGATGCATCAAATTATGACACGGACGATGTCATCAGTGATGTCATTTGAGATGTCATCAGTGATGTCGCTGACCATGTCAAGAGTGATGTAATATGTGCTGTCATCAGCAGTGCATTGCGGGGGCGCGAGTTATAGTTAGCTGAACTAACTGTAACCAGGGAATTTCTCTGGTTTTGTATGAGTGAAATGTCCAATTATCTATAACTTTCCCTAAAACCTATGTTTTTTTCAGTGAATTTCTAAGGTTTTTTAAATGCTAAATTCTAACTATAACATGCCTGAAACCTATGGTTTTTTCAGTGAAAATATATATATATTAACAACACATGGTATCCCAAGACGAACTGCACTTGAGACGGCATGCAGGTTACCAGCCTTAATTACAGGTACTGATGGGCACGTAGACTGGTACTGTAAGCAGATTCTCACAGCAACCTACCGGTATCTTTATAGAAATAGAGATTTCCTATGGCTATTGTACCTGACGCGTTTCTGGGTAATTCCTTCATCAGCCAGTTAGGAAAAGATCGCGTGCTGGTAGGCAACAACTCCTTAAATAATTGTCACGCCCCTTATTCACGTTAATGGAAGTCTGGGAGTTGTAGTGCCTGCAAACCTTACTTTTCTGGGCGCGCTTATCCCTGCCGTCGATAAGACCCAGCTTGGGACCCAGTCATCGTGTCTATATTAAATCCTGGCATGTCGCTTCAACTTGGCTGATGTAATTGACCGCTTAACGTCTTAGTTCAGTACACTTTTCATAGACAGTAACGTTAGGGTGCATATTCGCCCCGACAGCCCACTGGGGCTGCTTCACTGTTTTCAGTGCCAAGGAGTTAATTGTACCTTTGTCCACTCTTAGCGCGAGTTAAGCATGCCTCTGACTCTGTCACTTACGGAGTTTGGCACAGTTTTGTTAACAATTTATTTTACGTTGTAGCATACCGTTCGGACTCTGCCAGTAGGACAACTGCACCTTCAAGCTCCCTGCATCTTAGGTATTCAAACACTTAGGACTTATACTAGTACAGGCAAAGCAGGCACGAGCATGCTCTTCTATCTCTACACAGGGGAATAGGGTGATGTCACACACGGGAAAAATGCTTTTCTCTGCTGTCTTTTTTATACACGTTTAACCTTTTTTTTGCTCACAGTTAAATGCATGCCTTTAATACTTAGTCTGTATGATTTATAGCACATAAAGCTAAATATTTTGAAATGTATTTAATCTAGTAAGAATTCGAGTTTGCACTGTCATGGTACAATAGCCATAGGAAATTTCTATTTCTATAAAGATGCCGGTAGGTTGCTGTGACAACCATGTGAAGCTAGGTGCATATATTGAGAATCTCGTGTGTGTACCAGACGTAGTGACCAAGGCGGTACGCCGCCGAAACGTGTCTTAGCTGTTGTTGGATTATTAAATACCTTTGTGCCATCATTTCACGGAGTCAGTGCCTGTCTGTTTGCCGACGTCAGGATTGGATTTGAATATATATATATATATATATATATATATATATATATATATATATATATACCCGGCACCACACAACACCACTGAGCAGTAGTGCAGCGTAAAGCGGACTTGTTACTTATGTGGTACCGGGCATGGAACTCAACTATTCTAATATTCACAGCAGATCGTAAAGATAGCCATTAGATCACATGTACTCACAATTAATCTTGCTACAGAATAGTTTATTGAAAACCACTACCAGTCCCTCACGCTTGAAGGGTCACCTCATACTATGCTATTTATCAAGCACAGTTGTGCACAAACATAGAATTCGGACTGGGGGGAGGACAACGATAACAGCGCCAACTTGGAATGCAATCAGTATCTTGCATATATAAACATAATTATTGTACAAACAAATCTAATTGATGTTGGTTTCCCCATTATTGTAAACGAGTTGTCTTAAACTGAATTATATTATTGAATAGGGCTAACTACGAATGTATAAATGTACAATTCTGAGGCAAAATCGTAATGTAACAAAAATCAAGAGAACATGCATCTATGTACGTACATCTGTATACGTATAGGCATACAATACACTGCCTCTGCCAGAGTATCTTGTAATAGCCATTGCCTATAATAGAAATACTATACATTTCATAAATTACAAAACTGAAGCTATAGAGCCCAATTGGAGATGTCTCACATTAAAATATATAGACAACACAATGCAAACAGGGTAAGTCGCAATACTGGGATATTGCTTAAGTGGGCAACTTCCCCAACCACTGTACATTACAGAGAATAAAATAAAATAACCACCTACCTTAACATAAGTAAGTATATGTAACTATATCACAACCAAACCATATCACACAATGTCTCCATTTGTATAGTCATGGAAGAGTAGGGTAGAGATCCCCAGCTGAGGTAGGTGAGAGTCCCCTCCTGTTCTCCTGCCAATAAAAAAAATTAAAAAAACATACAATCTAAAAGAACTAGTATCAAACAGTACAAAGGACTAATCATCAAATGAGTAGATAAATCAAAATATAATCTAATCCGGATGGGCCTATAGCTCTTCACCAAAGTTCAAGCCATTCGGGGTCTTGGTATTGAGGTCTATAATTAAGTAAGATTCCCTCTTCCTCAATCGGTATTCTCTGTCACCACCTCTTGAATCTAGTACCATCTGCACAATGCCAAAGAATTTTAAAAACTTGCAGTTCCTATAATGGTGGGTCTCAAAATGACGCTACAGGGTAATGCTTATCACCATTAGCAATTGCCCGCATATGTTTCAAAATTCTCTTGCACACCGGGTGTATTTTGCTGCCAACATATTAATGCAAAAACAACAGTTGATGGACAGAATGCAGAACAATGTCATACATTCACCCCAGTACAGAGATCTGGGCCTAAATCCATCGTTTTTTTGCACTCCACACCACCCGAGTTCAGACATGGCAATATGCAAATCAGCCTTGACCCTGTGCCTCATGGGAACAGTCCAGCCCGAACTGCCAAGCCATGTCTTTCCTGGACCAGAATCAAGCATCCTAGGACTGGTTTCTGGCAATCAGCAGTCTTCAGCCAGGATAGCTTGACTCCAGTGGTCTGGAGAGCATGGAACTCACGTCTGAGCATACCCATCCCACTCAGGGTGACAAATGCAAAAACAACAGTTGATGGACAGAATGCAGAACAATGTCATACATTCACCCCAGTACAGAGATCTGGGCCTAAATCCATCGTGTTTTTGCACTCCACACCACCCCAGTTCAAACATGGCCATTTGCAAATCAGCCTTGACCCTGTGCCTCATGGGAACAGTCCAGCCCGAACTGCCAAGCCATGTCTTTCCTGGACCGGAATCAAGCATCCTAGGACCGGTTTCTGGCTATCAGCCGTCTTCAGCCAGGATAGCTTGACTCCAGTGGTGTGGAGAGCATGGGACTCACGTCTGAGCATACCCATCCCACTCAGGGTGACAAATGCAAAAACAACAGTTGATGGACAAAATGCAGAACAATGTCATACATTCACCCCAGTACAGAGATCTGGGCCTAAATCCATCGTTTTTTTTGCACTCCACACCACCCCAGTTCAGACATGGCCATATGCAAACCAGCCTAGACCCTGTGCCTCATGGCAACAGTCCAGCCCGAACTGCCAAGCCATGTCTTTCCTGGAACGGAATCAAGCATCCTAAGAACGGTTTCTGGCTATCAGCCGTCTTCAGCCAGGATAGCTTGACTCCAGTGGTGCGGAGAGCATGGAACTCACGTCTGAGCATACCCATCCCACTCGGGGTGACAAATGCAAAAACAACAGTTGATGGACAGAATACAGAACAATGTCATACATTCACCCCAGTACAGAGATCTGGGCCTAAATCCATCGTTTTTTTGCACTCCACACCACCCCAGTTCAGACATGGCCAAATGCAAATCAGCCATGACCCTGTCCCTCATGGAAACAGTCCAGCCCGAACTGCCAAGCCATGTTTTTCCTGGACTGGAATCAAGCATCCTAGGACCGGTTTCTGGCTATCAGCCGTCTTCAGCCAGGATAGCTTGACTCCAGTGGTGTGGAGAGCATGGGACTCACGTCTGAGCATACCCATCCCACTCAGGGTGACAAATGCAAAAACAACAGTTGATGGACAGAATGCAGAACAATGTCATACATTCACCCCAGTACAGAGATCTGGGCCTAAATCCATAGTTTTTTTGCACTCCACACCACCCCAGTTCAGACATGGCCATATGCAAATCAGCCTTGACCCTGTGCCTCGTGGGAACAGTCCAGCCCGAACTGCCAAGCCATGTCTTTCCTGGACCGGAATCAAGCATCCTAGGACCGGTTTCTGGCTATCAGCCGTCTTCAGCCAGGATAGCTTGACTCCAGTGGTGTGGAGAGCATGGGACTCACGTTTGAGCATACCCATCCCACTCGGGGTGACAAATACAAAAACAAAAGTTGATGGACAGAATGCAGAACAATGTCATACATTCACCCCAGTACAGAGATCTGGGCCTAAATCCATCATGTTTTTTGCACTCCACACCACCCCAGTTCAGACATGGCCATATGCAAATCAGCCTTGACCCTATGCCTCATGGGAAAAGTCCAGCCCAAACTGCCAAGCCATGTCTTTCCTGGACCGGAATCAAGCATCCTAGGACCGGTTTCTGGCTATCAGCCGTCTTCAGCCAGGATAGCATGACTACAGTGGTGTGGAGAGCATGGGACTCACGTCTGAGCATACCCATCCCACTCGGGGTGACAAATGCAAAAACAACAGTTGATGGACAGAATGCAGAACAATGTGATACATTCACGCCAGTACAGAGATCTAGACCTAAATCCATCATTTTTTTGCACTCCACACCACCCCAGTTCAGACATGGCCATATGCAAATCACCCTTGAAACTGTGCCTCATGGGAACAGTCCAGCCCGAACTGCCAAGCCATGTCTTTCCTGGACCGGAATCAAGCATCCTAGGACCGGTTTCTGGCTATCAGCCGTCTTCAGCCAGGATAGCTTGACTCCAGTGGAGTGGAGAGCATGGGAATCACGTCTGAGCATACCCATCCCACTCGGGGTGACAAATGTAAAAACAACAGTTGATGGACAGAATGCAGAACAATGTCATACATTCACCCCAGCACAGAGATCTGGGCCTAAATCCATCGTTTCTATGCACTCCACACCACCCCAGTTCAGACAGGGCCATATGCAAATCAGCCTTGACCCTGTGCCTCATGGGAACAGTCCAGCCCGAACTGCCAAGCCATGTCTTTCCTGGACCGGAATCAAGCATCCTAGGACCGGTTTCTGACTATCAGCCGTCTTCAGCCAGGATAGCTTGACTCCAGTGGTGTGGAGAGCATGGGACTAACGTCTGAGCATACCCATCCCACTCGGGGTGACAAATGCACAAACAACAGTTGATGGACAGAATGCAGAACAATGTCATACATTCACCCCAGGACAGAGATCTGGGCCTAAATCCATCGTTTTTTTGCACTCCACACCACCCAAGTTCAGACATGGCCATATGCAAATCAGCCTTGACCCTGTGCCTCATGGGAACAGTCCAGCCCGAACTGCCAAGCCACGTCTTTCCTGGACCGGAATCAAGCATCCTAAGACCGGTTTCTGGCTATCAGCCGTCTTCAGCAAGGATATCTTGTCTCGAGTGGTGTGGAGAGCATGGGACTCACAACTGAGCATACCCATCCCACTCGGGGTGACAGATGCAAAAACAACAGTTGATGGACAGAATGCAGAACAATGTCATACATTCACCCCAGTACAGAGATCTGGGCCTAAATCCATCGTTTCTTTGCACTCCACACTACCCCAGTTCAGACATGGCCATATGCAAATCAGCCTTGACCCTGTGCCTCATGGGAACAGTCCAGCCCGAACTGCCAAGCCATGTCTTTCCTGGAACGGAATCAAGCATCCTAGGACCGGTTTCTGGCTCTCAGCCGTCTTCAGCCAGGATAGCTTGACTCCAGTGGTGTGGAGAGCATGGGACTCACGTCTGAGCATACCCATCCCACTCGGGGTGACAAATGCAAAAACAACAGTTGATGGGCAGAATGCAGAACAATGTCATACATTCACCCCAGTACAGAGATCTGGGCCTAAATCCATCGTTTTTTTGCACTCCACACCACCCCAGTTCAGACATGGCCATATGCAAACCAGCCTTGACCCTGGGCCTCATGGGAACAGTCCAGCCCGAACTGCCAAGCCATGTCTTTCCTGGACCGGAATCAAGCATCCTAGGACCGGTTTCTAGCTATCAGCCGTCTTCAGCCCGGATAGCTTGACTCCAGTGGTGTGGAGAGCATGGGACTCACCTCTGAGCATACCCATCCCACTCGGGGTGACTAATGCAAAAACAACAGTTGATAGACAGAATGCAGAACAATGTCATACATTCACCCCAGTACAGAGATCTGGGCCTAAATCCATCGTTTTTTTGCACTCCACACCACCCCAGTTCAGACATGGCCAAATGCAAATCAGCCATGACCCTGTCCCTCATGGAAACAGTCCAGCCCGAACTGCCAAGCCATGTTTTTCCTGGACTGGAATCAAGCATCCTAGGACCGGTTTCTGGCTATCAGCCGTCTTCAGCCAGGATAGCTTGACTCCAGTGGTGTGGAGAGCATGGGACTCACGTCTGAGCATACCCATCCCACTCAGGGTGACAAATGCAAAAACAACAGTTGATGGACAGAATGCAGAACAATGTCATACATTCACCCCAGTACAGAGATCTGGGCCTAAATCCATAGTTTTTTTGCACTCCACACCACCCCAGTTCAGACATGGCCATATGCAAATCAGCCTTGACCCTGTGCCTCGTGGGAACAGTCCAGCCCGAACTGCCAAGCCATGTCTTTCCTGGACCGGAATCAAGCATCCTAGGACCGGTTTCTGGCTATCAGCCGTCTTCAGCCAGGATAGCTTGACTCCAGTGGTGTGGAGAGCATGGGACTCACGTTTGAGCATACCCATCCCACTCGGGGTGACAAATACAAAAACAAAAGTTGATGGACAGAATGCAGAACAATGTCATACATTCAGTACAGAGATCTGGGCCTAAATCCATCATGTTTTTTGCACTCCACACCACCCCAGTTCAGACATGGCCATATGCAAATCAGCCTTGACCCTATGCCTCATGGGAAAAGTCCAGCCCAAACTGCCAAGCCATGTCTTTCCTGGACCGGAATCAAGCATCCTAGGACCGGTTTCTGGCTATCAGCCGTCTTCAGCCAGGATAGCATGACTACAGTGGTGTGGAGAGCATGGGACTCACGTCTGAGCATACCCATCCCACTCGGGGTGACAAATGCAAAAACAACAGTTGATGGACAGAATGCAGAACAATGTGATACATTCACGCCAGTACAGAGATCTAGACCTAAATCCATCATTTTTTTGCACTCCACACCACCCCAGTTCAGACATGGCCATATGCAAATCACCCTTGAAACTGTGCCTCATGGGAACAGTCCAGCCCGAACTGCCAAGCCATGTCTTTCCTGGACCGGAATCAAGCATCCTAGGACCGGTTTCTGGCTATCAGCCGTCTTCAGCCAGGATAGCTTGACTCCAGTGGAGTGGAGAGCATGGGACTCACGTCTGAGCATACCCATCCCACTCGGGGTGACAAATGTAAAAACAACAGTTGATGGACAGAATGCAGAACAATGTCATACATTCACCCCAGCACAGAGATCTGGGCCTAAATCCATCGTTTCTATGCACTCCACACCACCCCAGTTCAGACAGGGCCATATGCAAATCAGCCTTGACCCTGTGCCTCATGGGAACAGTCCAGCCCGAACTGCCAAGCCATGTCTTTCCTGGACCGGAATCAAGCATCCTAGGACCGGTTTCTGACTATCAGCCGTCTTCAGCCAGGATAGCTTGACTCCAGTGGTGTGGAGAGCATGGGACTAACGTCTGAGCATACCCATCCCACTCGGGGTGACAAATGCACAAACAACAGTTGATGGACAGAATGCAGAACAATGTCATACATTCACCCCAGGACAGAGATCTGGGCCTAAATCCATCGTTTTTTTGCACTCCACACCACCCAAGTTCAGACATGGCCATATGCAAATCAGCCTTGACCCTGTGCCTCATGGGAACAGTCCAGCCCGAACTGCCAAGCCACGTCTTTCCTGGACCGGAATCAAGCATCCTAAGACCGGTTTCTGGCTATCAGCCGTCTTCAGCAAGGATAGCTTGTCTCCAGTGGTGTGGAGAGCATGGGACTCACAACTGAGCATACCCATCCCACTCGGGGTGACAGATGCAAAAACAACAGTTGATGGACAGAATGCAGAACAATGTCATACATTCACCCCAGTACAGAGATCTGGGCCTAAATCCATCGTTTCTTTGCACTCCACACTACCCCAGTTCAGACATGGCCATATGCAAATCAGCCTTGACCCTGTGCCTCATGGGAACAGTCCAGCCCGAACTGCCAAGCCATGTCTTTCCTGGAACGGAATCAAGCATCCTAGGACCGGTTTCTGGCTCTCAGCCGTCTTCAGCCAGGATAGCTTGACTCCAGTGGTGTGGAGAGCATGGGACTCACGTCTGAGCATACCCATCCCACTCGGGGTGACAAATGCAAAAACAACAGTTGATGGGCAGAATGCAGAACAATGTCATACATTCGGGGCGTGGCCAGGATGGCGGTGTGAGCGGACGTGCTCTGCTAAGCTCCCGCCGCCGAGCGCTGCAATATAGCAACTATAGCGCTATCCCGGGCACCGGGAGGCCTCGCTGGAACCCCGGTCCAGATCCCGGCTTGGTACTGGTGTCGGTGAGGCGCACTACGGTCCAGTAGCACTGGTTTAGGACCGTTCCCAGGCCAGGACATTGCGGCCTACGGGACCCGGCGGCGAGCGGAGAAGCGAAAGAGAGGCCGTGAGGGGCGGAGCCAACAGGCCGCCGCGGAGGCGTCGCTGCTGGGATACGGCGGGTCTGGCCTACGCGGCTGGGCGCGAGACTTTCCGCGGCTCCCCGGTGGGGGCTACTGTGACCCGGCTGGGACAACGCATTGGCACACCCGGGGTCTCCGGGATACGCAGGAGGCTGCAGGAGGGCGGCAGTGACGCTCGAGGCTGCGGCGACTGGGCCCGGGACGTGGCCTGAGGTGAGGAGAGGGGGGGGAGACGGAGACGAACCCTCGCTGCTCTGGGCTGCGGCGCTGGTTGGCGATAGGCGGCTGGACATAGCGCCGACCCCCCCAACTGTGGACTGCCGCCATTGAGGCCCCCCCTGGCACTGGAGGTGATATGTGCACGGAGAGCCGCCATTTTGGGACTGGGTGAACAGCGCCGGAGCCCTGCTTCAGCGGGGAGCACCCTTGGCCGCGTCTGACCAGCGCCCGCGTGCATCAACCACAGACACACGTCTGCCCCCCCCCACACTCGAAGGGGAGCGGGTTGGAATTGCAATACTGCAGCCCTGTTCACCGGAGTGGAGCAGAGGACCCCCCCCCCACGCTGCGCGGCAGGGACTGAACGGCGACGGAGGGAGGTGTGGAGACTCCGGAGTGAACTGCTACCGCAGAGGCCCCCAGTGTGAGCTGCCACGATCGCGCCCAGGGGTAGTGGCGGAAGCGCTTGGAGTCGAGGAGACCGGCGCTGTAGCAAGGGAGGTGGCCACTTAGCACCGGGCAGTCGGGTCCCCAGCTTCGGGCACGGGGACGGGTAGCTGGGCTGGTTCGCGCCGGACACTTCTGCGGACAGATCGAGGAAGCATGGCGAATAGTAGGGTGCGGAAAGACAGGACCATAAAGGACTTACTTACGCCCACCTCGGTGGGGAGGAAACAAACAGACTCTCACAGCGCTGAAAACAGTGCGACGACTACCAAGTCAACGGCCGGCACACCGGGCCCCTGCCCCCAAAGCACAGAGGAGCCGGTCACGAGAACTTTCTTGGAATCACTATTTGGTGGCCTAAGGGAAGATCTCCAGCTTCTTAGGACTGAATTGAAGGGAGAGATTCGAGAGTTGAGGAGCGACACGGACGCCATCGGGGAGCGAGTAGCGGATCTGGAGTCGAAGAATGACGCCCGGGACGTCGAGATGGAGGCGCTCCAACAAGAGATTATCCGCATACATGACCAGCAGGTCGATTTACAATCACACGTAGAGGACTTAGAAAATAGGTCCCGGAGGCATAACATATGGATCAGAGGAGTAAAGCCCACCCCGGACACAGCGGATCTCTTCAAGTTCACGCAAGGCCTTTTCAACCACATTTTGGGCCGATCGGCTGACTCCATTATCGCAATAGACAGAGCGCATCGAGCTGGATCGTCTAGAGCTTCGGCCGCCTTGCCGGCGGATATCCTGGTCTGCGTACAGGACTATCGCACCAAAGAGGAGATTCTCACCAAAGCGCGACAGATGGGCTCCGTCACCTATGGCGATCACTCGCCGACACTTTATCAGGACCTGGCAGCCATCACCCTGGAAAAGCGTAGAACATTCAGACCGGTTACTGCTGAACTGAGACGCCTCGGAGTCATGTACAGCTGGGGACACCCGTTCAGGATTGTCTTTAAGTTGAACAACAAAGTGCACCAGATTCGATCTCTCGCTGAAGCCTGCCGGCTGTTAGGCATTGAGGAACCCGAACCAGCGGGAGACTCGCAACCGGGGAAATCCTCGGAGTACAGCGCTGCAGGGCGATGGCGTCAGCAGAAGCGACGGCGCAGGCCGCGTCGCCCTCCCCAGGAGGAGATACAGGAAGGACAGCGGGCGGCTGTTGAGACAGCGACAAAAGAACTTGCGGAAACGGCTGATGGCTGATGGGTGCCCGCTGAGCTGATCTTAATTTGCTCTGGCGGTCGGCGGCGGGAGTTGACTTGAAAGGACTGGACACGTACCCCTTTCTTCTCTAGGACCCTAATCCTTCTGAGCGTTGTGCAAATGGGAACATTCTACTTGTTGCTGGGGAGGGATGGGCGGGATGGGTTTCTGCAAGGCCAAATTGGGGTGGGTCTGCTGTGGGAGGTGGGGGGAATGCTGGGGTTTGTTTTTCAATGTCAGTTGTTATTAGGTTTGAATGCCGAGTTGTTGCTATCTGAGAATTGGGGGAGGACTGCCGGGTCTGGGATAGGCCAACGTCTGATATGCTACCTGCCAACTATTGCCCCTGGGATCCGACAGATACCGCTACTGGGCAGCCCTACCGTACACCTTATGTATAATGGCAGGGGTTGAGGAAATTACACCACGGTCAGAAGTGTTGCGGGCTCCACTGAGAGCATTGACATGGAACGTCAGGGGCCTAAATGACTACAGGAAGCTGAGAAAGGTCCTTAGCTACTTGCGCAGGCATAACATAGATCTCGCTCTCCTCCAGGAGACACATTTGCCTCTCACTAGCAGGATGTTACAGCATAAGGGGTTGGTGGGAAATAGTATTGCAGCTGGCTTCACCACACATTCGAGGGGGACACTGATATGGGTGAACCCACGTTCCAAGCTCACGTTACAGTCTCTGGAGTCGGACACAGAGGGGAGGTACGTCATTTGCAGATGCAGGGGGCAGGGACACGATATGCTGATTGTGAATGTTTACGGGCCCAACTACGATTCACCTGAGTTCTACACTGAATTGGCCCGGAGATGCAAAGTGTATGACTGTGCGTATGTGCTCTGGGGCGGGGACTTTAATCTGGTCCTAAATCCGGACCTGGACAGGTCCGCTGGGCCGAGCAGGAGCCCGTCGGCGGCTGCCATGGTGCTCCGCACTGAGATGGTGCGACTAGATCTCTTGGATGTGTGGCGCAGTAGACATCACTCCAGAGGGGGGTACACACACTATTCCGCATATCATGCCCTACACACTAGGATAGATTACTGGCTTGTCTCACAGCAGCTATCCAATAACATTAGGGACTGTATCATACTACCACGCACACTGTCAGATCACTCTCCCCTCCTCCTGCTCCTGGAGACGCCGGTGCGCGGGATCCCCCCTTTTACGTGGCGCTTCCCCCCGTACTCTTTACTGGATGAGGTGTTCCGAGGGGAGCTTGCGGAAGAAATTGAAAACTTTTTTGAGACGAATACGGGCTCGGTGGACAGTTTTCAGACACTGTGGGAAACCTTTAAGGTCTACATACGCGGGATAGCAATGGCCAAACACTCCAGTGTGCTGAAGTCTATTAGGCAGCGGCTAACATATTTAGAGGGTCAGCTAAAGGAACTTGAAGGGAGACAACAGACGGAGCCAGAGGGAGACGCACTAGAACAGATTAAACAGCTGTTGAAGGAATATCACACAGAGGCAGATAGAGAGGTACAACACATGGGCAAATATGCCACGGCCCGAGTGTATGGCGAGGGAGAGAGGCCCGGTTCGCTACTAGCTAAGATGATCAAACATGAGCGGCGACCGCTGCTGGTTGGTGAGTTGGTCTCGAGCGCGGGGGAGACCCTCACGGATGAGGAGCAGATTGTGGGGGAATTCAGGCGGTACTACTCCGCTTTATATGAATCAAAGTCAACGGGGCTGGACGGGGCAATAGATGACTACTTAAGTTATATCCAGATGCCACACCTGTCTGACTCGCAAAGAGAATTCCTTATGACGCCCATCCAGAGGGAGGAAATAGTAGAGGCATTAGATAGTATGAGGGTGGGTAGCGCACCAGGCGCTGACGGACTTACTGTCGGCTTTTACAAATCGTTTAAAGAACTATTGGTCCCCTACCTCTCAGCATTATTTGATGACGTATGTGTAGAAGGATCCATGCCCCCGACGATGCGGGAGGCACTCATTGTGACGATACTTAAACCGGGGAAACCTACCACGGACTGCGGTTCGTACAGACCCCTCTCCTTGATAAATGTGGACGCTAAGTTGTATGCGAAAGTGTTGGCTACACGTCTCGCTCTTCTAGCCCCTGCACTGGTGGCCCCGGAGCAGGCGGGTTTTATCCCATCTAGGAACCTCACGTACAATATTCGTACCGTCCTGGGGACGATGCAGCATGTGAAGCCGGAGAACAAGACATTGGCAATATTCCTGGATATGGAAAAGGCCTTCGATTCTGTCGAGTGGCCTTTCGTGTCCAGGGTACTTAGGAAGCTGGGTCTAGGTGAGCCCTTTTTACAAATGATAGGCGCCCTGTACTACAAGCCAAAGGCCAGATTACGTATTGGGGACGCGGTCACAGAGGCATTTGGGATTGGCAGGGGCACTCGACAGGGCTGCCCGCTCTCCCCATTGTTATACGCCCTAGTAGCGGAGCCTCTAGCGTGTGCGCTCCGGGAGTACCACAGTCACGAAGGAATTAATTTTCCCACATACAGGATATGCATATCCACATACGCCGACGACACGCTTCTGTATGTTCGAGACCCGGAGCTTAATCTCGCGCCGGTACTAAGGGAGGTAGTGCAATTTGGAGCCCTATCTGGTCTCAAGGTAAACTGGTCGAATTCGGTGGCGTTCCCGCTGACGCCGGTGACAAAGGAATTTGTCATGGACTACCCGCTGCAGTGGTCGGAGGAACCGGTCAGGTATTTAGGAATAAAACTACACCCGGATCCGGAGGTGTTGATCAGGGAAAATTATGGAGTGGCTTACATGAAACTGGTTGACGATGTGGACAGATGGTGTAGACTGCCCCTGTCCCTAGCGGGTCGTATTGCGCTCATGAAAATGCTGGTGCTTCCGAGGTTCCTGTTTCTCTTTTGCAACCTCCCGGTGGTGCTATCAAAGGCGTTCTTTAAAACGCTGATCCAGACCCTCACTAGACTGGCATGGGGAGGTAAGCAACCGAGGGTTAAGTGGCAAATCCTGACCCTCCCATATGACCAAGGCGGCCTGGGGGCCCCGGATGTGGAACAGTACTACAGGGTTGTGCAAGCGATGCACCTGCATACTTGGATACATGGGGATGGTAATGTTCCACATGTTCTTCTAGAAACGCTCTTCACGAAACCCCTCCATCCAGCGTCTACGGTGTTCGAACCAGCCGTGCGACGGGTTGGCACCTTGGACTCTATTGCGAGTACGAATCATGCATGGCACTCTTTGATGAGAAGCCATGACTGTACGCTACTGTATTCGCCCCTGGTCCCGATTGAATGGGCCTTGTGGCTTCCACCGCTAAGAGAAAAGGGAGTCACGCGCGCCCTCAATCAGCTAGGCATATTCAAGTTGGGGGACATGTTCAGGGACGGGAAGGTGGTCACCTGGGAACAGGTGGATATGCCCCAGATCGCTACGACGCTGCTGCATCGTTTCGTTCTGCATAGAGTCCGGGCGGCGCTGCAGGCGCTGTTGGGGCCAGCTCTGGAGGAACCCACGGAATTACCGGAACTAACTTACGTCATAAAAACACAGTCGAGTGGCAAGCTAATAACGCGTCTATACAAGATTGGGCAGTGTCGCCGAAAGAGGGAACCCTCGAAGGCCCGCCAGGCGTGGCAGCGAGATTTACAGGTAGATATCAGCGACGAAATGTGGCAATATTGCTGTCAGAATACGAAACGGGTGTCGCTGAATGCAAGACATAGGCTCGTTCAGTTTAAATTCTTACAGAGAGTGTATTACACCCCGGAACGACTGCACAGGTATGGGCTGCGGCAGACGCCGGAATGTGAGCGCTGCAGTGCGTCAGTGGCTGATTTCGTGCACTTGGCCTGGAATTGTCCCGGGATCAACGCCTTCTGGGAAGAAGTCTTCCTTGAGTTGGGGCGGATTCTGGAGATGGAGCTCCCGGTGGACCCGGCATTAGCCCTGCTGGGGCATACCAGAGCTTTGCCCCCGGCTACACGTCGCCTGGCTGGCATAGGGTTACTTCTGGCTCGTAGAGCGATCGCAATGAATTGGATGCGCGGCCCGCTTCCGACTAAAAAAGGGTGGGAAAGGGCTCTGTTGTACAGTTGTACGCAATCCCAACTGTATAGTGAATTACTACCGCCTATGAGCAGGCCACGGAACTTCTGGGACCAGTACCTGACATATGTCTCGATTAGGAACGCCACGGAGGAGGATCCGGAGGAGACGGAGGAGCGGCAGGAGAGGGGGGGAGACATCGGGAACTAGGCTATCTAGGGTCCCATGGAGGCACAAGAGGGTGGGACGCCGGGGGACTGTGGACAACGGAGATCTAGGTCACATAGCTACATGCATGAGGGATCCTTTAGGTCAAGCATAGAGTGAATGACTGAATGGTGGGGTGCAGTGAGCGCGAGAGGACATGGCTGAGGCGAGTGACAATAACCCAAGGAAGGCAGTAGCACACGGGAAGAGGCACATCGGCAGTTTGGGGGGGGAGGGTAGGGATGTTGTGGGATAGTTGGGATAGGGGAGTTTGACAATGACCACGTAGCTTAGAGCGTGCAATGGCAGAGTCTACCGATGCAACGCTAGAGAGAGCGGAAGCTGCCCTCCTGCAGTGATGGAGGGAGATGATTTGGGACATTGGCATCAGTGCAGCGGACTGTTGTCCTGGTTTTGCATCCCAGGCACCTGGTACGGGTGTCGCTGGTAACACTATTGGCATAATTTATGGAACATTGGTACAGGACAATGGTATTGACGTGCTACTAGATTGCTGCCGGCCCCAGGGTTGTAGGCAAAAGCTGTGTGCATGTATGGAAAGCGAATAAAGTTTTTTTTTAAATTAAAAAAAAAAAAAAAAAAAAAAAAAACAATGTCATACATTCACCCCAGTACAGAGATCTGGGCCTAAATCCATCGTTTTTTTGCACTCCACACCACACCAGTTCAGACATGGCCATATGCAAATTAGCCTTGACCCTGTGCCTCACGGGGACAGTCCAGCCCGAACTGCCAAGCCATGTCTTTCCTGGACCGGAATCAAGCATCCTAGGACCGGTTTCTGGCTCTCAGCCGTCTTCAGCCAGGATAGCTTGACTCCAGTGGTGTGGAGAGCATGGGACTCACGTCTGAGCATACCCATCCCACTCGGGGTGACAAATGCAAAAACAACAGTTGATGGACAGAATGCAGAACAATGTCATACATTCACCCCAGTACAGAGATCTGGGCCTAAATCCATCGTTTTTTTGCACTCCACACCACCCCAGTTCAGACATGGCCATATGCAAACCAGCCTTGACCCTGTGCCTCATGGGAACAATCCAGCCCGAACTGCCAAGCCATGTCTTTCCTGGACCGGAATCAAGCATCCTAGGACCGGTTTCTGGCAATCAGCCGTCTTCAGCCAGGATAGCTTGACTCCAGTGGTGTGGAGAGCATGGGACTCACGTCTGAGCATACCCATCCCACTAGGGGTGACAAATGCAAAAACAACAGTTGATGGACAGAATGCAGAACAATGTCATACATGCACCCCAGTACAGAGATCTAGACCTAAATCCATCGTTTTTTTGCACTCCACACCACCCCAGTTCAGACATGGCCATATGCAAATCAGCCTTGACCCTGTGCCTCATGGGAACAGTCCAGCCCGAACTGCCAAGACATGTCTTTCCTGGATCGGAATCAAGCATCCTAGGACCGGTTTCTGGCTATCAGCCGTCTTCAGCCAGGATAGCTTGACTCCAGTGGTGTGGAGAGCATGGGACTCACGTCTGAGCCTACCCATCCCACTCGGGGTGACAAATGCAAAAACAACAGTTGATGGACAGAATGCAGAACAATGTCATACATTCACCCCAGTACAGAGATCTGGGCCTAAATACATCGTTTTTTTGCACTCCACACCACCCCAGTTCAGACCTGGCCATATGCAAATCAGCCTTGACCCTGTGCCTCATGGGAACAGTCCAACCCGAACTGCCAAGCCATGTCTTTCCTGGACCGGAATCAAGCATCCTAGGACCGGTTTCTGGCTATCAGCCGTCTTCAGCCAGGATAGCTTGACTCCAGTGGTGTGGAGAGCATGGGACTCACGTCTGAGCATACCCATCCCACTCGGGGTGACAAATGCAAAATCAACAGTTGATGGACAGAATGCAGAACAATGTCATACATTCACCCCAGTACAGAGATCAGGGCCTAAATCCATTGTTTTTTTGCACTCCACACCTCCCCAGTTCAGACATGGCCATATGCAAACCAGCCTTGACCCTGTGCCTCATGGGAACAGTCCAGCCCGAAATGCCAAGCCATGTCTTTCCTGGACCGGAATCATCATCCTAGGACCGGTTTCTGGCTATCAGCCGTCTTCAGCTAGGATAGCTTGACTCCAGTGGTGTGGAGAGCATGGGACTCACGTCTGAGCATACCCATCCCACTCGGGGTGACAAATGCAAAAAAAACAGTTGATGGACAGAATGCAGAACAATGTCATACATTCACCCCAGTACAGAGATCTGGGCCTAAATCTACCCTTTTTTGGCACTCCACGCCACCCCAGTTCAGACATGGCGATATGCAAATCAGCCTTGACCCTGTGCCTCATGGGAACAGTCCAGCTAGAACTGCCAAGCCATGTCTTTCCTGGAGCTGAATCAAGCATCTTAGGACCGGTTTCTGGCTATCAGCCGTCTTCAGCCAGGATACCTTGACTCCAGTGGTGTGGAGAGCATGGGACTCACGTCTGAGCGTGCCCATCCCACTCGGGGTGACAAATGCAAAAACAACAGTTAATGGACAGAATGCAGAACAATGTCATACATTCACCCCAGTACAGAGATCTGGGCCTAAATCTATCGTTTTTTTGCACTCCACGCCACCCCAGTTCAGACATGGCCATATGCAAATCAGCCTTGACCCTGTGCCTCATGGGAACAGTCCAGCCCGAACTGCCAAGCCATGTCTTTCCTGGACCGGAATAGAGCATCCTAGGACCGGTTCCTGGCTATTAGCCGTCTTCAGCCAGGATAGCTTGACTCCAGTGGTGTGGAGAGCATGGGACTCACGACTGAGCATACCCATCCCACTCGGGTGACAAATGCAAAAACAACAGTTGATGGACAAAATGCAGAAAAATGTCATACTTTCACCCCAGTATAGAGATCTGGGCCTAAATCCATCGTTTTTTTGCACTCCACAACACCCCAGTACAGACATGGCCATAGGCAAATCAGCCTTGACCCTGTTCCTCATGGGAACAGTCCAGCCCGAACTGCCAAGCCATGTCTTTCCTGGACCGGAATCAAGCATCCTAGGACCGGTTTCTGGCTATCAGCCGTCTTCAGCCAGCATAGCTTGACTCTAGTGGTGTGGAGAGCATGGGACTCACGTCTGAGCATACCCATCCCTCTCGGGGCGACAAATGCAAAAACAACAGTCGATGGACAGAATGCAGAACAATGTCATACATTCACCTCAGTACAGAGATCTGGGCCTAAATCCATCGTTTTTATGCACCCCACACAACCCCAGTTCAGACATGGCCATATGCAAATCAGCCTTGACCCTGTGCCTCATGGGAACAGTCCAGCCCGAACTGCCAAGCCATGTTTTTCCTGGACCGGAATCAAGCATCCTAGGACCGGTTTCTGGCTATCAGCCGTCTTCAGCCAGGATAGCTTGACTCCAGTGGTGTGGAGAGCATAGGACTCACGTCTGAGCATACCCATCCCACTCGGGGTGACAAATGCAAAAACAACAGTTGATGGACAGAATGCAGGACAATGTCATACATTCACCCCAGTACAGAGATCTGGGCTCTTGTGGTGCTGAGGTCATTACAATCTTGACAGTGCCATTAACTTCACCACATGTCTCTCTTTCATGTTATATCATCCAACCTTCTTTCGCCAATACCGGGTCAAACGGCTATATGTTAATCTTGGGACAAAATAGGTATTTTCTACCCTGTCTTTAAAACTGTTCTTGGAACAAGCACCCAGGTCCTCGCTGATACCTTCTCTCCTACAACCGCTCATTTCCAATCATTTCACCTTTTGGGCTCCTACTTGAACTCCCTCCTCTATGAACTTTACACTTCTTCCTCCCTACACTCCTTTATCCTAGATGGTCCTTCCAGTTCCACATACTGGAGCTCAACCACCTCTTAGATATGTGCCAACAAGACACTTCAGATGCCATACTTATTCCACTAGCAAAGAGATAAAAGCGTCCACGAGCAGGTCCTCATGCCAGCTCCCCAGCAACATTTTTCCTGTACAGTTTGCTCGCAGTCCACAACCCTCTGCTGCCTGTCTATCTGCTGAACTCTGTTGTACTGTCTCTGCTTGTTTCTTGCTCTATTTTCCCTTTTCTGCTCATTTTTATGCCCTCTGTTTTGCTGTTTCCTGCTTGATTTTCTGCCTTCCACTTAGCATTTTCTGCTATTTTTTTGCACACTTCTGCTTTGTTTTTCCCTTTCTGCTCGTTTTCTGCCCTTTGTGTTGCCTTTCCTGCTCATTTTTCTGTTCTCTATTTTGCTTTTCTGCTTTCTGTTTTACCTTTTCTGTTAATTTCTCTGCCATCCATTTTTCCTTTCTGCTCATTTTTCTTCCCCCTGTTTTGCCTTTTCTGCTCATTCACTTTTCTGCCCTCTGTTTTGCCTTTTCTGCTCATTTCTTCCCTCTTCCCTGTTTCCTCAAGGCCTGTTGCAGGGAGAATTGATACAGCATAGTCCTGGCACCCAGCGCCCAGATACCCCCAGAGGTGATAGTGCAGCGCTCTACAAATGCTGATTAATTGATTGATTGTCAGCCACCTTTTTTGACATCTGCACAGCAGGTTAATAAACTGCAAATTCCCTTTACCTTGATCCTATGATAGCCTATCAAGATGAGAAGGTTGAATTAACATGCAACCAGTTATAAGTCAGCTTTCCATAAACAAAAATACATATAATTAATAATGTATATAGGTTTTTACTTAATTGTGGTACAATGAGTAGTTGCTCAAAATGCATAAAATAGGAAACTGCCTGTTCCTATCATGAACTTCAGCCATGGACCAGGCAATGACCTCTCAGTTATTGATATATATAGAGCTCAGGGTCTGGCCCAGAATGCAGATACCAGCTCCACTGTAATGTGATCTAGTTATGCAGATCTTGAGCAAGACCTGCCATGTCACAAACCTGAAGTGTTAGAAAGGCTCCTAGAACCTACAAGAAGTCCATGCATCTAAGAAAGTGCATTTAGTACACTTTATGATAGGTTATTACTGATTAGTTAAGCAAGGCAGTTCTCTGCATGGCCTCAACACTGGCCAAATGTAGTGGCCGAAGTGAAAATCACACAAATGCATGTGTGCAAACTTTATGAAGATATTGTATGTTGCAATACACCACTGCATAGGTAGCTGCTTCGGTTGCAACTGGTGTCCACACTGGGTTGGCAGGTTAGGGCATGGTAAGTACGAGTGCTGATCACTTGACATCAATAGGGCTGCACGGTCCAAGTGCTAACCTTTAATTCATCACATCATTTCACTGCAGGTCCAGCAGTGGTAATTTGCCAGGACTGAAATATTTGGACATTGACTACTCCACATTTTACATTCAGAGCCACTCTACATAGAGTAAGTGTTCATTGATTATAAGTATAATTATATATCTTACTATTTCTTATCATACAAAAAAAGTGTATAGTTTTGCAGTAAAAAATACAGCTTTGGCAATCTTGTGCCATTAATGGAGTTAACACAATGATCACGTGATCAGACCAGAGCAGTGTTAATCCGCCATCTTTAGTTTTTTACTGTAGTCCTAGGAGAGGAAGGGAGCATCATCTTAAAACGGACCAAACATGGTGACATCAACAGTGTGCTCTCAGTCTTGCTTCACCCTGTGGCCCATTGGTGATAACTCTTTGCTGTTTATTTCATCAGGATTTTGCATTATTGATGAAAGGAAAGACTACAATAGGAGGTTGCAAAGCTGAAAGTATGTTCCTTATTATATTTTTTAAAAATCAGCACTCCACATTGATATATAAAGTAAACAAGGAGAACCAAATAAGAGAAGCGTGTTTATAAAAAATATAACAAGGAAAAATGGATGCTGTTCATGGTAGCATTTCATTGCAGTTAATCTATTATTTTTGGAAACAATTTATAGCTTTTCATATGTAGAAGAATCGACCATAATAAGTATTTGTGGTAAATACAAAACAATTTTCAAAGAATACTAGAATCAGAAAGCAGATTTCTAACTATGTGAATCCGGAGACTTAAGACATCCATAACAACAAAAAGGATTGTGCTAGGTACAAGCAGGTTAATTTGAAACAGTGTGTGAAGTCTCTGAGCACGCACAGCAGGCTAAAGTGTATTTGCCAGTGACTATCACTGAATAGACCCCGATTGTTTTGCTACAGAAGGGAGCGCTAGGCGGGATGAAACGTGTGAACCTTTAGAAAATGAAAATATAAAGCTGCCTTTGTGAATATGTTCGTTTTTTATATACCAATGGAAATATAGACAATTAGACACTCCAAATAAAATATCTTTTCCAGAACTGACAATTGTCTTTTTTTTTTATTTGAGATATTTTTTTTGAAGCAGGCCATCTGTGATAACAGAGTTTCTTACATTGTGGGACCCTTTCACCAGACTTGGCGAAAAGGTAGATAGTTGTCGTAACGTGGCTGCCTGACCCTCTGTGTGACAGGACAGGCAGCACAGGAAGGGCGTGGGGAGGAAAGAGGAAGTAGGTGGGGACAAGGCAGTAACGAGGTACACACGTGAAATAAAGACGTGTTTACTGTACCTCCTCGGCTCCTGTGTTTATTGGGGTAAAGAGCGACAATGGCGACGAGGGTGGGATCTCTACACTAAATCCCACGTCGCTTCAACACCCCGCTGCTCACGAGCAGCCGAACACCCGAGCCTGCAGCCCTCGTCGGAGCGGTGCATGAGCGGCCGAAGACGCGCTCACTCGCTGCCTGGCTGCCTTCAAAGTGGCGCAGAGGAAAGGAAACCGCTATATAAAAGAACGGAAAGGACGTACTGGTGTCCGATAATCCTGCAGCCGGCTGTGAAGGGGAAAGAGCGCGAGAGACGCCGAAAGCACCCTGCTGGCATAAAAGAGCGCGAAAGACGCTGCGGCCACACAGAGGTGAACGAGAGACACGCTGTGGCCACAACTGATCTGGGTGAGTCCCCGAAGCAAAGCGACTGCCCCAAATACTGCGATTTACCTACAAAACATGTTCCTGCACATAGATTAGCTCTCCTCAAGTAGAACCACGTGTCACCAACGGCGGCCATTTTGAGGTCAGGCGCTGCCCATAGACCTGCATGTACACCTGCTGGAGCGGCCATCTTAGAGTCAGGCACCCTGAAATAAATACATAACGAGAGCCAAATAACACTAAGCTCCCTTACCAAGCATGTCAGTGCAACCCAGTTCATCCAGTGATACCGGAGGAACACCAGCAGCAGTGACACAGGCGGCACACGGAACGCCAGCAACAGTGACACCAGCGACACCAGTGATACAAACCCCACCAACCAACGCTGTCATAATGAACAATACAGGGCCTCAAACAATCTTGGGACTATCATATCTCAGGCCACCAGAGCCACTGGAGCTTACCTCTGGCAGCAGCATGGGCCCTAAATGGAAAACTTGGTCCGAAGACTTCGAGGACTATATGACAGGGGCGCAAGTTCAAGACCCCAAACAGAAACTAGTTGCCCTACGCAACCTAGTGGGAAAGGACATTGCCCAACTCATCAAAGAATTGCCCGATGCAGCCACAGCCTCATATGACGACGTCAAAGGAATCCTCGACAGGCAATTCCTACACAAGTACAACCTTGACTATGAACGATACACGTTCAACCTGGCTACACAAGAAAAAGAAGAACGAATGGGTGACTTCATATTACGCATACGACGACTAGCCCGTCACTGCAACTTTTGACGACTTCAATACTGAAGACGCATTGCGATTACGCATAATTGAAGGATGTCAGTCCGAATCACTAAGGCGACGTCTACTGAAAAAGCACTACTCACTAGCAGAAATTGAAGAAATGACACGTATAAATGATCAGGCAGAAGACCATGCCAAGAAAATGGAAGGGAACAAATCGGACAAGAAAGAACAGGCATTTCGTCTTCAAGCAAGAAATCACAAGGACCGACAACATCAGAACGATCGAGGGAAATCGAGACAATCAACCTACCACCACTCATCTCACAGACCCAGAATGAGTCACAGATCAAGAGAATCACGCCATGCCAAATCCACCAAGTCACACTCAAGCTGTTACAGATGTGGACAGGACTATCCACATTCAGGCCAATGCCCAACCATGGGGCAACGCTGCCACCGCTGTGGCAGAGACAATCACTTCGAAAGTGTATGCCAGGCTAAGTCGTCGAGACAAAGATCATCACGCTCAGGACAGAGATCCTCCAGAACCCAATCCTCAAAACATCATCACGCATGAGCCATCAAGGAACAGGAAAGACGCTCCACCAGCTCTTCACTATCCAGTGACAACTCCCTCGAATCACGTCAGTCTCGTCGGTCGAGGTCAACATCCAGTGACTCTGCGACACACACACACCCGTGTCTCAAGATAGTGATGAATACATATGCATGGTCTCAGATCCGGACCGCTTACGAAAATACAAGAAACTAGACATCCGAATTGGAAGCCACCCAGCCAAATTTGTCCTGGACTCAGGCGCCTCCCTGAACTACATCTGCGCGCTAGAACATCAGAGCATGAAACCACGCCGGCACTAGAACCAGCAGCAGTGAGAATATTCACTTGGATGTCCAGGAAGCCACTACCGTGCCTAGGCCGGTTTCACACCACTCTAACATTCCGGGATCGAACGATTCCAGCATACATCCATGTGGTAAAAGGTCCAGATATAGCTGACTGCCTGCTCAGCTTGCCAACAGCGGAACGGCTCAAACTGGTAGAACTCCTCTATATGACTGAAGATACCCCAGACATCGTGGCAAAGTTCCCCAACCTATTTAAAGGACTTGGAAAGTTAAATCACTTTAAAGTCAAATTACACAACGACGACCGTGTCACACCAGTGGCACAACATCATCGGAAAGTACCATTTCATCTGCAACAAGCAGTAGATGATGAACTGCAAGAACTACTCAAAGCCGACATCATCGAACGCACATCTGGCCCTACTCCATAGATATCACCTGTGGTCGTCGTCCCCAAAAAGGGACAAAACAACAAAGTGCGTCTCTGTGTAGACATGCGTGCAGCCAACGTAGCCATTGAACGAGAACGTCACCCCGGGCCGCACATCAGTGACATGATTGCCCGTCTCAACGGAGCTACCATATTCTCAAAATTGGACCTTAATAAAGGCTATCACCAACTTGAACTCCATGAACGATCTCGCTATATAACCACATTCACAACTCACCAAGGCCTCTTTCGCTATAAACGCCTAAACTTTGGCATATCATCTGCTGCCGAAATCTTCCAGGAAACCATCAGACGGGTAATACAAGGCATACCGAACACCTTCAACTACAGCGATGATCTACTGGTATATGGCAAAGATCAAACAGAACATGACACAGCCCTTGACCGAGTGTGCCATGCGCTCCTCAACGCGAACCTCACCTTGAATTCAGCCAAATGTGAATTCCACAAATCACACCTGAAATTCTATGGGCACATCTTTTCCAAGGATGGTATGACTCCAGACCCCGAAAAAGTATCGGCCTTAGCGGACACTCCAACACCTCAAGAGGTGGGTGACCTTCGCTCATTCCTTGGCATGGCAAGCTACTGTGCTCGATACATCCAGGACTTTGCTACACTCAGTCACCCGCTGCGTGAACTCACTCGACAAGGCCAGCCATTTGAATGGACAGACGCATGTCATCGTTCCTTCAAGAAAATCAAGAAGGCTGTCAGCTCTGCGATCAATCTGGCCTACTTTGATGCAAAAAAACGGACAGAACTCACTGTGGATGCCAGCCCGGTTGGGCTTGGTGCCATTCTTGCCCAGTATACGGAGGACTCCGACCAGCGTCACATCATCGCATACGCCAGTCGTAGCCTCACTGACACCGAGACCCGTTACTCCCAACCGGAGAAAGAAAGCCTAGCTGTGGTCTGGGCGTGTGAACACTTCCACCTCTTCGTCTATGGCAAGCATTTCACCATCGTCACAGACCATCAGGCTCTCATCACCATTTTCGGCAATCCCAAGGCCAAGATGCCTCCACGCATCGAGCGGTGGGGCCTCCGTCTGCAGGACTACATTTACACCATTGTCCACAGGCCTGGGAAATCAGACAACCCTGCTGACTATATGTCACGTCACCCAAAAGCCTCTGCTACGGCTCCGCCTTCCATTGCTGAGGAGTACCTGCACTTCGTCATTGATGCGGCGTGTCCTCCCACAGTCCCGCTGGCCGCCATTCAAGAAGCATCCACCCAAGACCCTGTCATTCAGGCTGTGTCCGAACGCATCCGCACCTGCTCCTGGCGCCACGTGCCAGACGACCAAAGTTCTCTCTCTCGGGAGCTCCTCGCCTTCCGTCATGTCCAAGATGAACTTTCCATTAGCAGTGACGGTCTCATTCTGAGAGGGGGGAGGATTGTCATTCCTCAGAAACTGAGACAAGGAGTCATCAACCTTGCCCATGAAGGCCACCGAGGAACAAGCGCTACCAAGAAGGCGCTAAGAGAACGGGTTTGGTTTCCAACACTGGACCAGATGGTGGAAGACACTCTCAAGGACTGCACATCATGCCAGTTAGTAAGTCGAGATGAGCCTCCTGCTCCACTACAGATGTCCGAACTACCTGAAGGAGTGTGGCAACAAGTGGCCGTAGACTTCTTTGGACCCCTGAAGTCAGGCCAATACATTCTCGTCATCATGGACGAATATTCCAGATTCCCGTTCGCCCAACTCATACCCTCCACCAGAGCATCTGCAGTAATTCCAATACTTGACGAAACATTTGCAGCATGGGGCATCCCCCTACGTGTCAAGTCTGATAATGGGCCCCCATTCAACAGCCACTAATTTGCCAACTTCGCGACACATCTTGACTTCAAGCATCAAAGAATCACACCACTATGGCCACAAGCCAATGGCATGGTGGAAAGGTTTATGGGAACATTAAAGAAAGCCGTGCAACAAGCAGAACTGGCTCACAATGACATCCAACAAGCACTGAATGAAGTACTGAGAGCATATCGCACCACGCCTCACAACACCACAGACCAATGTCCAGCCACTCTCATGCTAGGGAGAGTTCCACGCACCCGACTACCCGCCATAGCCAGTGCGAGCCAGTCAAGACCAATAAACACTGATCATGAAACACTAGTCAATATTGATCAAGAAAAGAAACTGAAAATGAAGACTTACGCCGATCAGCGTAGGCACGCAAAGCACACTGACATCAGAGAAATAGACTGGGTGGTAGTTCGACGAGATCGAGGAACCAAAGCAGACAGTCGCTACTTGGCACACCCACTAAAGGTCAGCCGTCGGAAAGGAACCATGATCACGGCTCAAGGCGATCACAAGAAAATCACACGAAACGTATCACACTTCAAGAGATGCAATCCACCCGGAACAGACGACCGCCACCAGTGGGAATCGTCTACTGAATCTGAAAGTCAAAGCAGAAGCAGCGACTGCGGCTCATCCAGCCCAGCAAGACAAGACCACCCTGCGCATCACCGACACACCTCAGAGAGATCAGAGAGGCCCCGACGACAAATTCGACGGCCAGAACGCCTCATCGAAATAATCTAAGATACAGTAAGACTTTGTACAAAAGGGGGAGATGTCGTAACGTGGCTGCCTGACCCTGTGTGTGACAGGACAGGCAGCACAGGAAGGGCGTGGGGAGGAAAGAGGAAGTAGGTGGGGACAAGGCAGTAACGAGGTACACACGTGAAATAAAGACGTATTTACTGTACCTCCTCGGCTCCTGTGTTTATTGGGGTAAAGAGCGACAATAGTTTGTATGTATTACTTCTTATTTAGTGGAACTATCCTAAGGAGTAGAGAGCATGCACTGAGAAGGTATTTTCTAGGCCCTCAGTGAATTTTTAATTGCTCCTGCGTACTTGGGCGAATTAGGGGAGGTTTGCATTTTGGGTAGATCTATGAAGCTATCATAGTTTTCTCCAGAAAGAGAGTTTTAATTATTTGCACATTAGCATTAACATGATAAGATTAACATTTAGATAAAACAAAGGCATTATACCAGGGAACTGCGTTTATTGTATATTTTATATTGATTCATTTATGCGTCAATTTTAGAATGGTTGGTGTTGTTTGCAGCCATCTCTCCTGTTGTCCCTGACTGACAATTGTGTGGCAGCTGAAGAGATTTTGCAAAACTTTGGTGTTTCTTTTATGACCATTACCAGTGCAATTTTTTTCCACGACTCGCCATGGTCGTCTTCGGCGTCTCTCTGGCTGCTCGTTCTCCAGGCAGGTATCAGGGGCTCCCAGTGGGGGAACAAAAGTAGGGGAACTGTGGGTGGAGACTCCGAGGGCGGTCAGTAGGCAGAGTCAGAGGTGTGGTCAGAATGTGCCGAACATCCCAATTTTTAGTATTTGTTTGGCATTTCACCGACCAGTTACAGCTTATTGTGTTATTTAATTCAACCAATGGATACACTTGATTATTTAAGGTTTAATAGGAGTTATTGGCATTTAAATACAGTCACAAAGTGGGATATATTTCCAATCAAACACTGTCCTAAATATGCTTAAAAATGAAATCACAAGCCATTTGTCTCCAAGCCATGCATTTTCTCTCATTAGCACTTCTCCTCCCTTCTTCCACAAGAGCAGTTCAAGCATGAATGGCAAAATATCCTAGTTTGCAAATGTTTTCTATATAAATATGGCTCTGCCATATTTGCCACATCATACATCATCCACTGCATAATCTTACAGTTTTAACCAATCATTTGTGTAGCTCAAACGGATAAAAAGTTACTAAAAAACATGACTTGAGTTGCTGCAAAGTGGACGGCCCTTTGCAAAGGTTGACTGATCACCTTTCTCACTGCTGCATTTGTATGTTATACTGATACTAATGAGGCAGAACCTTTGCAGAGACTTAACATGTGTAAACATTTCTAAATAATAAAGTATAAGAAAATATTTAGCCTTACACTGCAGCCTTTTTTTTGTTGCATAATTTAGTCAACACTGTGGCATCATTTCATCCCCCATTGCTGCATAACTCCAGTGGCTCCAGAGCTGGCAGCACATGTTAAAAGTGCTTGTGCATGAAGCAGAGAGACTGTGAAGTTTGCAAACTTAGATTGGTGAGCGTGCAAATCCTGCATTGCCGATCTTTGGTGAGTTGCAGCTACTACTGCTGAAACAAGGCAAATGGGGGTACAAATGGGTGAGGCGGACTGGCCTCGATGGCAGGGCCGTATTTAGTGCTGGTGGCGCCCTGTGTAACTATGTTTGTTGGTGCCCAAATGATCACCTACGCCTTGGACTCCCTCACTACCACCCTTTAACAGTCCCCCTCAAGTCTCCATAACCACACTCTTTCTCAGATGCATTTAATTTGATTTACAGCGCCACTCATACCAGTGTACAGTGTCAGAGCAGTTTACATCACACAGTACACAGAGACAATCATTTATATGTGTGTAAATCACTGTATAGGAAATGTTACATAGGACAAAGGACTACAAGGTGTAGAAGCCACATGACAACCATACTAGTAGGCAGTATAGTTTAATAGCTCACTGTTCTATGTTAGGATTTTAACTTATAAACTGCAAGTAACAAAAGGATCTCTCTGACGAAAGCAGTAACCTACTAACCTAGTTAACATTATTTGCACGTTGTGATCTGCATAGTACATGTTCTTTGCAGCAGGCACATTAACTCTCTGTGCTACCTTTCCAGGAGTCAACCCTTCCGCTAGACAAAACTCAGATCTCTCTCTAGGAAGAACATTAATCACCAAAGTTATCATGACATTTTTATTGTTGCTGAAAATTGCTGGAGGCCAGGAAGAAGGCAGCAAGTTTTTTGTAAAAAACATAACATACTTGCAAACACTATGCACCCACCTGAAATAGGTACCCAGTGCGGTCACACCGTTTGCACCGCTCTAACCTACTCAAGGTTCATGTGAACTCAGTGACAGAGTCACAGTGACTGGATCACTGTTGCTCTAGGGTGTGCTGCTTCGTAGGCATGCCCACAAGACAGGAGATGAACTTCAGTATGGATTATGGTGGACAGGCCTTCAAGGGTAACCCACAATTGACACCACTAGGGTACACCTGCTTGTGCTAAGACATCAGGCCTTCTAAGGTCTAGTGGGGCCTTCTAAGGTCTAGCATGGGAATATGCCCCCTCAGTAGAGTGGTCTGGTGGACTGGTCATGAAGGCTGAACCCGGTCCCCCAGTTCCAAATTGGACACTGAACACCATACTGCCCCACTAAGAGAAACTCGCACTGCCTTCAGTTACAACCTAATTATGCCCGCTATAAACACGTGGACAAGAGTAATATGCTGCCTAAAAAAACAAAAAAGTAAACGCAAACACTCATAGGGAATGCAAGATTAAGTAAAGCATGTAAAATGTAAGCAGAAACAACATGGTTACCTTAATGATCTCTCACTCACTATTCATTAATCAGTAAAGGGTTTTACCTGAAAATTTAAGGACATGAATACAGGGCCCTGAAGGGAACCGTTTCAATGTCCATTGCTTATATCCTTACAAAACCTACGCAGGATGGTTTAAAAAGACCACATCCAAAAACACAGAGCCATGGTACACATTTTGTTTTCCAATCCACCCATCAGCCAGGTATTGCAATACATTCAGGAATGGTGCATTTCCCCACCTGGGAACAGCAATGCTGTTCAAAGAAAGTCCATAAAACAAAAGTAGCTCTACACTGCAAAGTCTGTAAAGTGAGGCTAATGTGTTTGGATGTGAATAAAACCAATCTGGCCACTTTGCAACCACTCTGTCTTGGTTCATTTAGTTATGTATTTATTTTTCATATTTAAAACCTTTTCTTTCTCTCCATCCCGAGGCTGCACTTTGGAATAGAAGAATGTCAGAAAAGGGGCATTTCCCGCAAGAGTGTTTTTCTTTTTTTGGATCCATTTCACAGAGAAGTAACTAAATGAAAGAAGGAAAGAGAGGTTGTGAACCGTTTCTTCAAGTCACGGTTTTCAGTAAGTTAGGAGCAAGATAGAAAGAGAGAGAATAAAAGGAAGGGGGGTCAGCTGCCACCACAGACAAGAAGAGGACATTGTCTGTGTCTTCTCTGGGCAGTAAGGAAGAGACAGAGTCCTTTTCCTTCTCTGCCCGTCCCCGAACGTCCATGAAAGCAAGTCGAGCCTTATCTGAATGCCTTTGCTATTTCTGCCATCCTGGGACACAGTTTTGGAAAGAAAAAGTAGGGGGACAGAATCTTTTTAATAAAAGAAGCGATCCTGCCCACTTTGACCACTGGGGTCTCCCCAGGGACCTCCATCACTTCTGCCTTTTGGAGGGGAGCAGCGCCTCACCACAGACAGCGCACTTGCAGCAGTTCCTTCCTCTAGTGTGGGGAAGGAGAGAGCCGAAAATTGGAGAATCCAGAAGACGCCAAGGGTTTCAACCATTGGAGGCAGGCAGGAGATGAAGTCCTGAAGCTGGATACAGGAGATCTGTGCCAACAAACGGGCATCCCCTTCTAGGAGGCTCAGTCCCGAGTGAGTGGCACAATGCCAGGAGGCCAACGGTTTGGTGATTAGCCCCGCCACTCTCCGAAGGATCATGGCTTGCACAGGTACGTGCACAGCTCTGGAGAAGGGCCGGGAGGAGGGGGATGGAACAACTAGAAAGCATTAGCTTAACTCTAGCATAAGCCGACCACCCGTCCCTTACGTTTTCATGACACTCTGTGCGGGATAGGAATACTTTCTTTTTGGTGATCCCTCCCTCCCCTCCCTGAGAAAAATAATTGAAGCTTAAAATACTTACCCAGTCAATTCTTTCCTACAAGAACAAGATGAGCCCAGACTGCTGAGTCCTCGTCGGGTGGGAAGAACCAAAGATTCTATAATAAGAAGACTCCCATCAATAAGGCTTATTCTCTATGTGGACAAAACCATAATCTTAACACTCTAACAAAATAAAAACAAAAGAAAATTGAGTAAGACAAAACTCCCCATGTTGTCAGATTCCGCCATTACGATCCTCTACACCAGTTCTTTTTGTCAATTCCTTTGTTAAGGTTGTGTTGATCATAGCTGTTCTGTAGCCCAAGTGACACACTACCTCCACGAGAAAAGTTCCTACCTACTCAGTGCTGGGCTTTTGAGGTTTGTTTTAACGTTAAACCCAGCGTTAAAACGGCATTAGAATGGCAAAGGGACGAGCAAAGAAGGAAATAAGTAGCTTACGAGGAACTAAAATAAAAAAGGAACTAAAAGGAAGAAGGCCAAAAGTGACATCCATGCAACTAGGCACTTACAAGTAGTGGAGTAAAACCAACTGTTTTATGAACAGGAAAGACAATAAGGAGGTCTTGAAGACTCAAGGAGGGAGCATGTACGTTTAGAAAAAGCAAGGACCTCCTACGTAACACTATAAGTCTGAAACTTGGTGAAAGAGGATGCCTCCAGTGAAGAAAGTAAAGAAGAATGTGCACCTGCACCCTCTCCTGACGGGCTCCCAGGAAGGTCCTTGGGATCTACAGATTCGGGGGCTGCATTGGAGGAGACTCAAATGGAGGCATTAGCTACTTGTGTGGAAGAGTCTCATAAACTGATTGGGACCTCAGGAGAGATCCATACGAGGATCTCCTCATCACTCTGCCTGTTTCGACCCATCGGAGCTGAGCTTTTTGTGTTCTAGAGAAGAGTCAGGCTCAGGAGTGGAGACCGCCATAAATGGATTATCATCAGAAGGTCACTCAGTGAGGGAGCTACTAGGAAACCCCAAAATAACTAAAGGAGGTTCCTGTGGAGGAAATCAAGGTACTCTGCAGGTCTCTGGTGAAAGTTTAGACTCTCTACTGTCAGGGCCCTCCCTGACGTTGGAAGTCCTTTTGTTGACGGAGAAAACACTACATGGGCTATTCGAGGCATCATTAGCCACAAATGAGACACTGAGAGCAGAGGCTGAAGTTTTAAAGGACATTTTGTTGGAATTAAAAGGAATTAATGCTTGTATACCCTCATTAGTAAGATCGATAATTGACCAACCAGCATCCAATGAGCAGTTGTTGGTCCAGGAGAAATGTGAACAAACAACAGTTTGTGTCCAAAAGATCCATGTTGGTGAGGAGGCGAAGCAGTTGGTGGGCAAGGTGCTAGCGGTTGGATACATTGAAATGGAGGAAAAGTAGGTGGGGCTCAAAATTAAGACCGTTAGTACAAGTGCGCAGACAGAACCAAGTCTGTGTGCCGGTTAAACCATCTGTGCTCACCATGTTAAAGCGACAGCAAGGTTTAAGAGGTCTAAGAGGGGTGGGGGCCAAAAAGAAGGGGTTGGTAAAGGGGAGCAAAGTCGAGGGCCAAGTTAGTCCAATCAATCTTCGGTCCAGCACTAGGCCAAAGAGAAGTGTATACCCTGACAGAAACCCCACAGGAAGTAGACCCTGTGTCGCGAGAAAAGAGAAACACGAGACACAAAGGACTTTAAGAACTCTGGTAAAGTCAGACCAGGCATATATTATGCGTAGACCATCACAAACAAAATATTTGTATCTGGAAGTGACTCGTAGGGGGAAAAAGCGAATAGGTGGAAGCCCCTGAAAAGGTCAAGCATCCTGTCTCTAGTCTCACACTGCAAGGCACTGGAGGAGGTAGCATCAAGTGATATAGAATATGTAGCGTTTACTCCAAGGCAGAGAGAGAGGTAACAAAAGTTTGTTTTACACCTTTTACACCTCCAGTGTTTGTTGACCTAGTCTTACAAGCTAGTGACGAGTTAAACAACTTAGGTCTAAGATTACTACAGGAAGAAGAGGTGGAATCTTCCTGCTTAACGCTACCCATTTTGTCAAACCATGCAGGCTTAAGCCAAGCACAGGTAAATTTGGTGACTGGGAGAGAAATAAACCCATCTTAGCAGGTGGGGACAGACTGCGGAACCCTAAAAGTTACTATCCCAGCCCAGGGAAGAGAGTGTTTGACAGATCTGATCCCAGTACGCAATAGGTTTGTGCATCTTAACGTTGATGGGGAATCAACTTTCTCATGGGAGGAAGAGATAGATTAGGGAATCGACACACCCTTCAGCTTGAGGGTTGTCTCCTGGATTGTACACGGATTAACAGAGCCTGCAGAGTTATGTGAGGGGAACAAGATAATTTGCTTCCAGGAGACATGGTTGGCGGGTGAGGATGTTTATCAAAATGGGTTCATGCATTTTAGGAAATATGGAACCAAATCAGGTACCTGGTGGGTGAAAGGAGGATTACTGACACTGATATTAACTAAAGCTAGTAAGGGGGCAAAATAAAATTAAAACAAGTCTTAGCTTGCCTACTGGAACTTTATTAGGGCTGTCTGCAACAAGATAAGGTGATCATTACGAATATTCACATAAATCAGAATGACCCTAAGAAAAATCCATGGGAAACGTCCCAGAGACCCCTGGTAAAACTATGAGAGCTCCCGGGAGAATATCCTATTTTGTTATTAGGGGATTTTAATCTTCATTTAGATCCAAGCAAGGCTGACTCTGTAAACACAGATATGCTAGAGGGCTACAGTATACCTACCGCCAATTTTCCAAAATGCACTGAGTCAAAGTTTGATAAGAATATGGTGAGCTTTTTGGCAGAATTAGGGTTTGTATGCCTAAATGTCCATTTCAAAGAGGACGACCCAGCAGATCAAATGTTTTTATATGGGAAACAACAGTGCCCCGTTGATTATATCTTCATACAGACTTGGTACTTGAATTTCTGTATGAAATTTATGGTGCTAAGACTAATGGGAAGCGATCCTTGGGGGCTAAAATTAGTTACAGCAATAGCTCCAATAGTGAGGGAACGAGCAATGCCGATGGAACTAGGTTTCCCTAAATTCTTAAGAACAAGAATTGATGGGAGATATATTGAGCAGTTAATGCAGTATCAATCAATGGATGATATGATCCAGGATAGGGCCACAGGATAGCCTAATGGTGCATGGTATGCAACTATCATTGCAGAAGTAGTAAAGCGATTGATACCTGCAGTAAGGGCATGCAATAAGAGAATAAAAAGATACCCGCTATGCCAAACTTCAGACCAACAATTTTCCGATAAGGAGTGTGCAATTGCTAGGAAGGAGCAAAGGAAAATAGGAATGGCAAGGCAATCAAATGGTCAGGCAATGCTAGCTGATGTCTACTGCTGCAGGAAAAGAGAATATGAAGCTCTGGTGATGAGAAAGAAGCAGGCTTTATCTGAGTTGAATTGGGATGTGATGATTAGGACACTTCAGGATAAGGATATGAGAACATTTTAGAAATTGTTCCGAAGGGATGTGGTATGGCTGTCCCTCCAGCAAGACGCTTGGTGTTAGAAGCAAATTGGGAACCCTTCTTAACTAATATTTATTAGTCAAGTGAGACAGTGGTTAAGAAGGGCTGGCCAACTGTGGAGGCGGAGACTTTGGAGTAATTCTCTATTCAAACCATGGATAAGCTGATAACTTTCTTAAATTTAATGAAAGCAGCAGGATCATATAACCTGCCAGCAACTGCAATTAAGTCAAATCATTTGTGGTGGGCAGGATTGTTCTCCAAAGTTTTTATTTATATAACTAAGACCAGGATATTCCCACTGAGTTTGAAGGGTGGAATAATTAAACCTGTACATAAAGGACGACCCAAGGAATTACCGGTTGATAAGTCTGTTGGATGTAGGTGCAAAGCTGTACTCCAAAGCAATATTAGGGCTTTAAAGAACTGGATAGAAGGAAACAGAATTATTTCTATGGAGCAGGAAGGGCTTTAAAGCTGGGCACTTTACAATAGATCACTGCTTCAATTTATGGGTTTGGGGAAGAAGGCAAAATAACCTATTCTGTTGTTTTTGTTGATTTCAGCTCAGTTTTTGATCTGGTCGATCGTAGTATTCTTTGGGCAAAATGAATACGTCAGGGTATTCCTGATTGCTTCGTAGCAATTCTTCAGAAATTGCATACCGGGAACTGGGCCCAAGTAGAACTCAATTTAGACGAGGCCCTCTCTGGGAGAATTCCCTTGGAAAATGGATTAAGGCAGGGCTGTGTCCTGGCTCCTACATTGTTCTCCCTATTTTTAGCTGATCCTCTGGGAGAGTTGGCAGCGACTCATTCGTTTCCCCCGAAAATGGGAGGAAGACATGTGTTGTGCCTGCTCTATGTAGATGATCTGGCAATTCTAGACGTGACCCAAGTAAGCCTGCACAGGAAGTTAACAAAGTTTTTTATTACTGCGAGGCTAATAAACTAATGATACACATAGGAAAAACGAGGATAATCATGTTTGGAAAATAATGTAAACCGTATATTTGTCAGTTAGGCAATAGGAGGGTAGAGGTCATGCCCTCTTACAAATACCTGGGCATGACATTTACCAGTCAGCTGAGTTGGACCCTGCATAAAGAATTGGTGGAGTCGAGGGCATTATCCACGATAGGGGGACTTGTTCACTTTAAAAAGACCTATGGTGGCCCCTCATGGTCTCCCCTTTGAACCGCTTATAACGCAATGGTCCCCACACAATGCTTCTACAGGCCCGAGTTGCTAGCCGTTAGTACATAGGGAAGTTTGGAGAGGTGCGAAAGCAAATGTCTGAAAAAAGTGTTGGCCCTCCCCAAAGTTGCAATGTCCCAGGCAATAAGATTAGAAGCAAAACTGCAAGCCTGGATAAATCAACCCTGCATTTCTGGAATAAACTTTTGGTCAGAAGATATCAGCCTGCTGTGCCGCTGAAATAGAAAGAAGTGAATTACAGTGAGCAAAGAAGGCCAAGAAAAGATTGGAAGACATCAAAGGAACTTTAGAATTAGAATTAAAAATAACTGAGCCTCACTCTCCAAAGCAGAATTGAAAGCAGCCAGTAAAAAAGAATCTAGCTTGGCAGACTTAAAATATGTAAGGAATGAACCCGCCGCAAAATACATGGAAGATTCATGGGAAAATACAAATGTAATTCCGTACTTATCTGCATTCCCAGATGCCCGGTTACGATTACTAATACTAAAGTTCCGGGTTGCATTAAATGTGCGGTATGTAAGAGCTGAGATATTTTAACCCCTCCTAGATCCAGATAATAACTGCACCTGCGCTCTACCGTCTCATAATTTTCATGTTCATGTTTTATTTGATTGTCGCCATTTTTATAGGCTCCATTGCTTGATTTTAAAAACCTCTTTTTAAATAATATAATATATATTGTTGGAATGACGCACTAGCACTTTTGCTAAGGATTGAATTCCTTGATTTGGCTTGCGCACTGGCAACATTTCTTTAAAAATATTAGGGTTAGGGTCTTATAGTGTAAATAGTAAAGGTTCGGGGATTTTAGCTGAAGTATGATGAATTGGTACTATACGTGTAATTATATATAAAATGTTTTTGTTTTTAAGGAATGTATGTTTTAAAGACGGTGTCTAAACATTAATAAAGTATGAATTGACTGACCTTTTGTCTGTCTCACCTTGCAAGCTGACGATTCATACATATGTAACTTTGTAAGCAATGTTCCCAAGTGCGAGTGATGTTTCTTTTCTTCAGAGTCCTGTAGAGCACCGGTACCCTCAATCTGTAGGACAATGTTAAGAATATGAACTCAGAAAATGTATTGCTCTTTCTTTAATATGACTGGTTAAAACTGAGTGACGCTTGCAAACTTGAATTGAATGTATGACTTCCTTTGTATAACGCATTATAGAACAACCCCTTATTGGTGGTGTTGGGTTCATTCCGTATTGACTCTACGGAGGCAGCACCAAGTCGTTCTGATCTCCAATTTGTAACTTTGATTTATTCTTTGAAACTTTATCTGGTTCAGCGTATTCATTTCGTGCACCTCATTTTAAGCTCCTTTCTAGTTACTTGATTTGAATGACAAATTTACTGGTTTTAACCATATATTTTGTCCAACTTAATTATTTAATCTTTTTATGAACCTTCATAGTTTAATTTTATTATTTGTCTTGTTTTCATTGTAATGCCTAATGTGCTTTACAGCTTCCAATCATTAATGTAATTTAGAAATCACCAGAGGTCGCAGCTGTGTCCCCTGGCTTGCTCCTTGTTACCCTTGGCACTGCCTTTGCAAGCGGGGAATAGCGTTTACAACGCAACTTTTACAACGCAGTACCTTTACCACGTAACTTTTACAACGCAATTTGTTACAACAACTTGTGTTGGGGGGCGCTCTAGGATAGGGAATAGTTAATTTACTATCCAAAACCTTCCCTACTATCCACGGGGACTGGAGTTGGAATAGTAAATTAAACTATTCACTATCCAGCACCCCCCAACGCTAGTCGTTGTAACAACTTGCGTTGTAAAAGTTGCATAGTAAAGGCATGCGTTCTAAAAGCATGCGTGGTAATGACATACATCCTTTGCAAACCTCAGGCTCAAAAGTGGCAAAATCTGTTCCAGGAACACAGGGGTGGCTTACATTATCAGCTTCAGGATAAAACCTTCTTGTGTTTTTTTTCATTTTGTATTACATTGGTAGTGAAAAATAGTCTATCACTCACCATTATAGTAACAAAAAATGGAGCAGCAGGATCTGGAACTGTACCTTCACTGGCATCTTAGGTAAATAATATAAAATGCTTTTAAATGTATGTTGTGTGCATGCATGTGGGTGAGAGAGACTTTGGGTGCAAGAGCTTTGGTATGTGTGAGCATATTTGTTTGTATGTGGGGTCATGAATGTAAGTGATCATGAGTGAGCATGTGGTTTTATGATTGCTAGCCTGCTGCTGGTTCTGATATACTTCTTAGTTTGTAGAGGACAACCAGGGCAAAATGCAGGTGCTGGCACATTGGAGGCAATATTTGCATATGGAATAACCAGGGCAAAATGCTGGTGCTAGCATAACAGAGGTAAATCTTGGCATTGGGGTGCCTGTGGATAAAATGTTGGCACTGGCCCATTGCAGGACATTCTTAGCAAGAGGGAGGATAACCATGGAATATGTTAGAGGAGTATTCATGACAAAATTAGGGATAGGTGGAACTCGCAGAGCAGGATTTTGCAGACTTACATAAAAACTCAGAGAGCTCTGCGCCGTTTCGTGAGTGGGCGTAAATTGATATGTTGCACTGTTTACACTGATTTTAAGTGCCGGGAGCTTGTGTAGCACCTCAAAATCAGTACGAATGGCACCATGGAGCATGCCAGAGGGCGTTGCTTCTTTGCTGCCGCTCGAGTAGATTTTCTACTTGAGCATCAGGTTTCTCACCCCGAACGGTTGTGACCTGCTGTGACTGCCCAAATTGAGAAAATCTCACTGTGTGTCATTCGAGTGCCCGAAAATGATGTTAGGGGATCCAAATTTCTCACTCGCGCTTGCCAACTTAAAATTGGCGAGCCGTGCGCAAGAAAATATCGCCATGCAGCAGATGCTAGTGTTTTGCCGGAACTTAACGCAGAATGAGCAGAACTCTTCGAATTCCGCTGGCGGTGAGGAATTTATCGCCCACCCCTAGACAAAATACAGTCCCTGGCATACTAGACATAACATTTGGATCACCCATTGTACATGGGTGACAGTATTGACATAATTCTGGCACTGCAATATTGTATGTAATGCTGGAAAGAAGCAAACACAAGGAGATGATGGACAGAGCGCTGAAACTTTTCAAACACTCACCCCCAGTCACCGATCTGGGTTTAATTCATCATCATTCTTTAGCTCACTTCGCCACCACAGTTCGGACCCAGCCATATGCAAATTAGTGTTGACCCTGTTCCTCATGGGAACAGTCCAGCCCGAACTGCCAAGCCAGGTCTTGCCTGGACCGGAAACAAGGACCCTAGGACTAGTTTCAGGGTTTCACCCCTCATCAGCCAGGCTAGCTTGAATCCAGTGGCAAAGTAGGCAAGGGACCCACTTCTGGGCATACCCTGCCAACTTAGGGTGAACAAAGCAAACACAAGGAGATGATGGATGGAGCACTGAAACTTTTCTGACGCTCACCCCCAGTCACAGATTTGGGTTTAATCCATCATCGTGGCTTGGGAGTTCGGGCTGGATTGTTCTGAAGGGGAACAGCGTCAAGGCAGATTTGCATATGGCTGGGTCCAAACTGGAATGGCATGGTCAGCAAAATAACGGTGGATTAAACCGGATCTGTGACTGGGAGTGAAAGTTTGACAATGTTTAACACTCCGGTCATCACCTTTTTGTGTTACATTTTTCGCCCTAAGTGTGAATGGTCTGCCCAGACTTGGGTCTTGTACTCGCTACGCTACTGGTTTCAAGCTAGTCTGGCTGATGAGGGGTGAAGCACAAAACCGGTCCCAGGATGCTTGGTTTCCGGTCCAGCAAAGACCTGGCATGGCAGTTCGGGCTGGACTGTTCCCATGGGGAAGAGGGTCAAGGCTGATTTGCATATGGTTAGGTCCAAACTGGAATGGCATGGTGAGCAAAATAATGATGGATTAAACCCAGATCTGTGACTGGGGGTGAATGTTTGGCAATGTTCAACATTCCGTCCATAATCTTTTTGTGATGCTTGGAAAGAAGGGCTCCCATGAAAAAACCTAAAAAGAAAATGGGGCAAACTAATGGCAACTGCCAGATGTCATTAGCTTGGCATAACATGAAAGGACTTGAATAATTAATTAATGTATTTTCAGAGTTTACAGATTTTTGGCACATTTACATGAAAGCTGTGCTTTAAAATGCATTATTAGAGTCCGTTTTTTCAAACGTTTTTCAGAGGGTAAAAACCCTCCAACACTCTGCCCTACCAAGAAAATGCCAGACTAACGCATTTTGCTTGCTTACTAAAATCCAGACAAATGTCCACTTGAAATATCAAGTAAGTACCTTAATGTAGATGGTATCTAACATAGACTTTTGTATGTGTTTTATTGTTATATTATTTATGCAGTTAATAGGATAATTTAGCGATGGTAATTATTATGATGTCATCAGGGTTAAGGTCATGTGGCATCACTTCCAGGGAAGAATCAGGGTCAAAAGTCATACGATGCCACTTCCTTTGAAGTTGTTAAGGTCAATGAGTGTATGATTTCATTTGTGCTACCCCTATAATTTTGGTGAATTGACGCCCATCCTTGCATTATAATTTGTTGACCAGATCCAGCTGAGGAGCAACACAATCCTCATGGGATTAACAACCCAGCAGGCACACTTTAATTTGACATAAAAAGAAAAAGGGCCATCACTCTATATAGCGTGGTTAAAATTGCTAAATCACTACAGCGTGATTACTCATTGAACATAGGGGCCGATTATGATGGCGGACGGACCTGAGTCCGTCCGCCACCATAGAGTAGGAGGGACCGTCCGCAGGGGCAGCGGCGGTCCCTCCGTGCAAATTAGGATGTGACCGCCACCCCGGCGGTCACATCCTGTATTTTTAACATTGTGGCAGGTGCTGCTTGAAGCAGCACCTACCGCAATGTTAAAAATGTAAGTTGTGCATTTGCATGCACAAAGCGGCAGGCACCGCGCGGTGCCTGCCGCTTTGTGCACGCAAATGCAGAGGGGTACCATAGGTACCCCCCATGTGCACCCCCCACCCCCTTTCACCCCTGGGGGCCCGCAACGGGCCCCCAAACAAAAATCCGTATGCCTCTGCACGGCAGAAATGCCGCCGTGTAAAGGCATGTTACTCCCGTCATCCTGATATGGCTGGGGGTGTCTGATAGACACCCCCGCCGCGGACGGGAGGCGACCGCGGCGGAAAAGCTGCGGACTGAAAAACTATCCCCCAGCCATCCTAATCTGGCCCTATAGATTGGACCTGAGGCTGCTGGACTTTATTTTAAGTGTGCTGCTCTCCTTCCCTGTTCACCAATTCGATGGCAGGGGTATCATGAATCCCCAGTTTTAAGCAGCAGAGGTGGAGTTATTTATGGGCCTCTTCTGTCTGCAACTCCGCAGACAAAAGCTCATCATTAATGTTGGAATACAGTGTCAAAAGAAGAGTCAGAAGCAGAAAGAAAACACGACAACTGCATAAATAGAAGAAGGAAAGAAAGAAGGAATATCGTAAGGAAGGGTGAAAAGAAGGAAGTATGGATGAATGAGTGGGTGGATAATTGAGCATTTCGATGAATGAGTTGTGAAAGGATGAGTGAATGATAGGTGGATAGACAGGTGAAAGGATGGCGAAGTAAATGGAGGGGTAGATGGATGAGTGAGTGAATGGATAGGTGGATGTACAAGTGAAAGGATAGCATAGTAAAGGGATGGATGAATGAACAAATAGGCAGGTGAATGGACAAGTGAAAAGATGGCAGAGTAAAGTGATAGGTGGATAGTGGGTGGGCAGGTGAAAGGATGGCATAGTAAATATATGGATAGGTCAATAGATAGGTGAAAGAATGGCAGAGTAAAAGGAAGGAAAGATGCGAGGATGAAACGATGGATGGCAGAGTGGATGGCTGGATGGCAGGATAGCAGGATGGATGATGGATGGATGGTAGATTGTAGAGATGAATGGATGAATGGCAGTGTGTGGATGGATCGTAGAGTGGATGGATGAGTGGCAAAGTGGATGGATGTGTGGCAAAGTGGATGGTTCGATGGGTGCTACTATATATGGGTGGCAGAGTGGACAGCTAAATTGGCAGAGCGGACGGATGGATAACATAGCGGAAGAATGAGTGGCAGAGCGGAAGGACGGGTGGAAGTGCAGATGGGTGGCAGGATGGCAGAGTGGATGGGTTGCAGAGTGGCAGAATGGATTGGTGGATGGATGGATGGATGGAAGAGTTGACAGATGGATTGGTGGTTGGCAAATTGGATAGACGGAGGCTGAATGAATAGAATGGAGAAAGATTGAATGATGGATGAAAGAATGAAATAATGAATGAATGACAGAATGTAAAATTGAAACAGTGGATATCATCAGGTGGATGGAAGGGTGAAATGATGAATGGATAGATGCATGGATTGAAGAAACAAGGAAGCTGTTCTAGGGAGGGTTCACCTCACTTGATTTGCTTGCTTGGTGGCATCAGCACTTTAGTTAGTTCAAAGTAGAGGCTATTTGAATTTTCTGTCTACTCCCCAAGAAGTACCCTTTGGGGACCAACAGAATCAGGGAATGGGGAAGGAGTGGTGTGCTGCATCCCATAGCTAAAGCAGTATCAGACACTGCTCATACACACACTGTACGGCAGTGAAAAAACCTGTGCAGGGCCCTCTTTTTTTTAGCATTTTTGACGACTTCAATATTTTCATCTGGAAAACTTTTTAATAAAAACTATGTGAGGTGGTCAGACGTCAGGATTCACGACTTTGCACAGGCAGCCCTACTACTTTCGTGAATATAAAGATCTAGACGGGATGAAGCCTGACTGGCACAGTTAGTTTCTGCTTTTTTTTGCCTGATCTGATAACATTTTGAACACACGTTTTCCAGTTCTCCTTCTTTGCTCGCAGGAAAAAGTGATGAACCCTTCACAACAGTTTCTTGCACTAAAAATAATTCCATTTTACATGCATCGCATGTTGTCCTTTTACACATGCACTGATCGCGCGCTCATAGTTCACTGTATTTGCAGGACATAAGCAAAGAGCATCATTTCGAACGCAGACTCATTTTTAGGTCTCGGCAACGAGAACTATTGTCGCCGAGTAAGCTCGCAAGGGAGTACAGAGCGGTGCACGAGCCGACCAGGGTCTGTGGACGCGCACACACAAAGGCAGGCAGGCAGGCACACACCAGACACACACAGACAGACACACGCACGCACACACACACACACCCTCCCTCTCTGCCCACTCCCTCTCTGCCGCCCCCCCCCTCTACCCTCCCCCCTCTACCCCCACTCACCCCTCTACCCCCACTCACCGGGCTCTTTCCCTCTGCAGCGGGTCAGTCACGCAGCAGGCAGGCTCGGTGTCTTCTCCGGCGATCTTCAGCTGATGTGCACGCTCACGCTGCGTCTCCTGCGCGCCCACCACGCTGTTTCGCGCCCGTTGATCCTCAGCTTGTGATTACTACTCCTTCTAACCCGGATTCTAAATTACTATTTCTTGGTTCTCTAACTCCACTCTGTTGATTCGTAACAAACTGATATTCAGCACATTTCACAGTCTCGCTTTTGCTTCTCATAAATACAATAAGATTATTTTAAGCAATGTCTACCCTTCTTTTGGTTCTGTGCCTATTATGCTTCGGACTATAGAGTTTTAGAAAGTGTGGTGGAAGATTCCATGATATCAGTGGTGTGCACAGTGCAGAGTGAGTGTGCAGAGTGCAGAGTAGTGAGTGCAGAGTAGTGAGTGCAGAGTAGTGAGTGCGCAGAGTAGTGAGTGCGCAGAGTAGTGAGTGCGCAGAGTAGTGAGTGCGCAGAGTAGTGAGTGCGCAGAGTAGTGAGTAGTGAGTGCGCAGAGTAGTGAGTAGTGAGTGCAGAGTAGTGAGTAGTGAGTGCAGAGTAGTGAGTAGTGAGTGCAGAGTAGTGAGTAGTGAGTGCAGAGTAGTGAGTGCAGAGTAGTGAGTAGTGAGTGCAGAGTAGTGAGTGCAGAGTGCAGAGTAGTGAGTGCAGAGTAGTGAGTGCAGAGTGCAGAGTAGTGAGTGCAGAGTAGTGAGTAGTGAGTGCAGAGTAGTGAGTGCAGAGTGCAGAGTAGTGAGTGCAGAGTAGTGAGTGCAGAGTGCAGAGTAGTGAGTGCAGAGTAGTGAGTGCAGAATGCAGAGTAGTGAGTGCAGAGTGCAGAGTAGTGAGTGCAGAGTAGTGAGTGCAGAATGCAGAGTAGTGAGTGCAGAGTAGTGAGTAGTGAGTGCACAGTAGTGAGTAGTGAGTGCAGAGTAGTGAGTAGTGAGTGCAGAGTAGTGAGTGCAGAATGCAGAGTAGTGAGTGCAGAGTAGTGAGTAGTGAGTGCAGAGTAGTGAGTAGTGAGTGCAGAGTAGTGAGTAGTGAGTGCAGAGTAGTGAGTAGTGAGTGCAGAGTAGTGAGTGCAGAGTAGTGAGTAGTGAGTGCAGAGTAGTGAGTAGTGAGTGCAGAGTAGTGAGTGCAGAGTAGTGAGTGCAGAGTAGTGAGTGCAGAGTAGTGAGTGCAGAGTAGTGAGTAGTGAGTGCAGAGTAGTGAGTGCAGAGTGCAGAGTAGTGAGTAGTGAGTGCAGAGTAGTGAGTGCAGAGTAGTGAGTGCAGAGTAGTGAGTAGTGAGGCTGAGTAGTGAGTGCAGAGTAGTGAGTAGTGAGTGCAGAGTAGTGAGTAGTGAGTGCAGAGTAGTGAGTAGTGAGTGCAGAGTAGTGAGTGCAGAGTGCAGAGTAGTGAGTGCAGAGTAGTGAGTGCAGAGTGCAGAGTAGTGAGTGCAGAGTAGTGAGTGCAGAGTAGTGAGTAGTGAGTGCAGAGTAGTGAGTGCAGAATGCAGAGTAGTGAGTGCAGAGTAGTGAGTGCAGAATGCAGAGTAGTGAGTGCAGAGTAGTGAGTGCAGAGTAGTGAGTAGTGAGTGCAGAGTAGTGAGTAGTGAGTGCAGAGTAGTGAGTGCAGAGTAGTGAGTAGTGAGTGCAGAGTAGTGAGTAGTGAGTGCAGAGTAGTGAGTGCAGAGTAGTGAGTAGTGAGTGCAGAGTAGTGAGTAGTGAGTGCAGAGTAGTGAGTGCAGAGTAGTGAGTGCAGAGTAGTGAGTGCAGAGTAGTGAGTGCAGAGTAGTGAGTGCAGAGTAGTGAGTGCAGAGTAGTGAGTAGTGAGTGCAGAGTAGTGAGTAGTGAGTGCAGAGTAGTGAGTGCAGAGTAGTGAGTGCAGAGTAGTGAGTGCAGAGTAGTGAGTGCAGAGTAGTGAGTGCAGAATGCAGAGTAGTGAGTGCAGAGTAGTGAGTAGTGAGTGCAGAGTAGTGAGTAGTGAGTGCAGAGTAGTGAGTAGTGAGTGCAGAGTAGTGAGTGCAGAATGCAGAGTAGTGAGTGCAGAGTAGTGAGTAGTGAGTGCAGAGTAGTGAGTAGTGAGTGCAGAGTAGTGAGTAGTGAGTGCAGAGTAGTGAGTAGTGAGTGCAGAGTAGTGAGTGCAGAGTAGTGAGTAGTGAGTGCAGAGTAGTGAGTGCAGAGTAGTGAGTGCAGAGTAGTGAGTGCAGAGTAGTGAGTGCAGAGTAGTGAGTGCAGAGTAGTGAGTGCAGAGTAGTGAGTGCAGAGTAGTGAGTAGTGAGTGCAGAGTAGTGAGTGCAGAGTAGTGAGTGCAGAGTAGTGAGTAGTGAGGCTGAGTAGTGAGTGCAGAGTAGTGAGTAGTGAGTGCAGAGTAGTGAGTGCAGAGTAGTGAGTAGTGAGTGCAGAGTAGTGAGTAGTGAGTGCAGAGTAGTGAGTGCAGAGTGCAGAGTAGTGAGTGCAGAGTAGTGAGTGCAGAGTGCAGAGTAGTGAGTGCAGAGTAGTGAGTGCAGAATGCAGAATAGTGAGTGCAGAGTAGTGAGTAGTGAGTGCAGAGTAGTGAGTGCAGAATGCAGAGTAGTGAGTGCAGAGTAGTGAGTGCAGAGTAGTGAGTAGTGAGTGCAGAGTAGTGAGTAGTGAGTGCAGAGTAGTGAGTGCAGAGTAGTGAGTAGTGAGTGCAGAGTAGTGAGTAGTGAGTGCAGAGTAGTGAGTAGTGAGTGCAGAGTAGTGAGTAGTGAGTGCAGAGTAGTGAGTAGTGAGTGCAGAGTAGTGAGTAGTGAGTGCGGAGTAGTGAGTAGTGAGTGCGGAGTAGTGAGTAGTGAGTGCAGAGTAGTGAGTGCAGAGTAGTGAGTGCAGAGTAGTGAGTGCAGAGTAGTGAGTGCAGAGTAGTGAGTGCAGAGTAGTGAGTGCGCAGAGTAGTGAGTGCGCAGAGTAGTGAGTGCGCAGAGTAGTGAGTGCGCAGAGTAGTGAGTGCGCAGAGTAGTGAGTAGTGAGTGCGCAGAGTAGTGAGTAGTGAGTGCAGAGTAGTGAGTAGTGAGTGCAGAGTAGTGAGTAGTGAGTGCAGAGTAGTGAGTAGTGAGTGCAGAGTAGTGAGTGCAGAGTAGTGAGTGCAGAGTAGTGAGTGCAGAGTAGTGAGTGCAGAGTGCAGAGTAGTGAGTGCAGAGTAGTGAGTGCAGAGTGCAGAGTAGTGAGTGCAGAGTAGTGAGTAGTGAGTGCAGAGTAGTGAGTGCAGAGTGCAGAGTAGTGAGTGCAGAGTAGTGAGTGCAGAGTGCAGAGTAGTGAGTGCAGAGTAGTGAGTGCAGAATGCAGAGTAGTGAGTGCAGAGTGCAGAGTAGTGAGTGCAGAGTAGTGAGTGCAGAATGCAGAGTAGTGAGTGCAGAGTAGTGAGTAGTGAGTGCACAGTAGTGAGTAGTGAGTGCAGAGTAGTGAGTAGTGAGTGCAGAGTAGTGAGTGCAGAATGCAGAGTAGTGAGTGCAGAGTAGTGAGTAGTGAGTGCAGAGTAGTGAGTAGTGAGTGCAGAGTAGTGAGTAGTGAGTGCAGAGTAGTGAGTAGTGAGTGCAGAGTAGTGAGTGCAGAGTAGTGAGTAGTGAGTGCAGAGTAGTGAGTAGTGAGTGCAGAGTAGTGAGTGCAGAGTAGTGAGTGCAGAGTAGTGAGTGCAGAGTAGTGAGTGCAGAGTAGTGAGTGCAGAGTAGTGAGTAGTGAGTGCAGAGTAGTGAGTGCAGAGTGCAGAGTAGTGAGTAGTGAGTGCAGAGTAGTGAGTGCAGAGTAGTGAGTGCAGAGTAGTGAGTGCAGAGTAGTGAGTAGTGAGGCTGAGTAGTGAGTGCAGAGTAGTGAGTAGTGAGTGCAGAGTAGTGAGTAGTGAGTGCAGAGTAGTGAGTAGTGAGTGCAGAGTAGTGAGTGCAGAGTAGTGAGTGCAGAGTAGTGAGTGCAGAGTAGTGAGTGCAGAGTAGTGAGTAGTGAGTGCAGAGTAGTGAGTGCAGAGTGCAGAGTAGTGAGTAGTGAGTGCAGAGTAGTGAGTGCAGAGTAGTGAGTGCAGAGTAGTGAGTAGTGAGGCTGAGTAGTGAGTGCAGAGTAGTGAGTAGTGAGTGCAGAGTAGTGAGTAGTGAGTGCAGAGTAGTGAGTAGTGAGTGCAGAGTAGTGAGTGCAGAGTGCAGAGTAGTGAGTGCAGAGTAGTGAGTGCAGAGTGCAGAGTAGTGAGTGCAGAGTAGTGAGTGCAGAATGCAGAGTAGTGAGTGCAGAGTAGTGAGTAGTGAGTGCAGAGTAGTGAGTGCAGAATGCAGAGTAGTGAGTGCAGAGTAGTGAGTGCAGAGTAGTGAGTAGTGAGTGCAGAGTAGTGAGTAGTGAGTGCAGAGTAGTGAGTGCAGAGTAGTGAGTAGTGAGTGCAGAGTAGTGAGTAGTGAGTGCAGAGTAGTGAGTGCAGAGTAGTGAGTAGTGAGTGCAGAGTAGTGAGTAGTGAGTGCAGAGTAGTGAGTGCAGAGTAGTGAGTGCAGAGTAGTGAGTGCAGAGTAGTGAGTAGTGAGTGCAGAGTAGTGAGTAGTGAGTGCAGAGTAGTGAGTGCAGAGTAGTGAGTGCAGAGTAGTGAGTGCAGAATGCAGAGTAGTGAGTGCAGAGTAGTGAGTAGTGAGTGCAGAGTAGTGAGTAGTGAGTGCAGAGTAGTGAGTAGTGAGTGCAGAGTAGTGAGTGCAGAATGCAGAGTAGTGAGTGCAGAGTAGTGAGTAGTGAGTGCAGAGTAGTGAGTAGTGAGTGCAGAGTAGTGAGTAGTGAGTGCAGAGTAGTGAGTAGTGAGTGCAGAGTAGTGAGTGCAGAGTAGTGAGTGCAGAGTAGTGAGTGCAGAGTAGTGAGTGCAGAGTAGTGAGTGCAGAGTAGTGAGTAGTGAGTGCAGAGTAGTGAGTGCAGAGTAGTGAGTAGTGAGTGCAGAGTAGTGAGTGCAGAGTGCAGAGTAGTGAGTAGTGAGTGCAGAGTAGTGAGTAGTGAGTGCAGAGTAGTGAGTAGTGAGTGCAGAGTAGTGAGTGCAGAGTAGTGAGTGCAGAGTAGTGAGTGCAGAGTAGTGAGTGCAGAGTAGTGAGTGCAGAGTAGTGAGTAGTGAGTGCAGAGTAGTGAGTGCAGAGTGCAGAGTAGTGAGTAGTGAGTGCAGAGTAGTGAGTGCAGAGTAGTGAGTGCAGAGTAGTGAGTGCAGAGTAGTGAGTAGTGAGGCTGAGTAGTGAGTGCAGAGTAGTGAGTAGTGAGTGCAGAGTAGTGAGTAGTGAGTGCAGAGTAGTGAGTAGTGAGTGCAGAGTAGTGAGTGCAGAGTGCAGAGTAGTGAGTGCAGAGTAGTGAGTGCAGAGTAGTGAGTGCAGAGTGCAGAGTAGTGAGTGCAGAGTAGTGAGTGCAGAATGCAGAATAGTGAGTGCAGAGTAGTGAGTAGTGAGTGCAGAGTAGTGAGTGCAGAATGCAGAGTAGTGAGTGCAGAGTAGTGAGTGCAGAGTGCAGAGTAGTGAGTGCAGAGTAGTGAGTGCAGAGTGCAGAGTAGTGAGTGCAGAGTAGTGAGTGCAGAATGCAGAATAGTGAGTGCAGAGTAGTGAGTAGTGAGTGCAGAGTAGTGAGTGCAGAATGCAGAGTAGTGAGTGCAGAGTAGTGAGTGCAGAGTAGTGAGTAGTGAGTGCAGAGTAGTGAGTAGTGAGTGCAGAGTAGTGAGTGCAGAGTAGTGAGTAGTGAGTGCAGAGTAGTGAGTAGTGAGTGCAGAGTAGTGAGTGCAGAGTAGTGAGTAGTGAGTGCAGAGTAGTGAGTAGTGAGTGCAGAGTAGTGAGTGCAGAGTAGTGAGTAGTGAGTGCAGAGTAGTGAGTAGTGAGTGCAGAGTAGTGAGTAGTGAGTGCAGAGTAGTGAGTAGTGAGTGCAGAGTAGTGAGTAGTGAGTGCAGAGTAGTGAGTGCAGAGTAGTGAGTGCAGAGTAGTGAGTGCAGAGTAGTGAGTGCAGAGTAGTGAGTGCAGAGTAGTGAGTGCAGAGTAGTGAGTAGTGAGTGCAGAGTAGTGAGTAGTGAGTGCAGAGTAGTGAGTGCAGAGTAGTGAGTGCAGAGTAGTGAGTAGTGAGTGCAGAGTAGTGAGTGCAGAGTAGTGAGTGCAGAGTAGTGAGTGCAGAGTAGTGAGTGCAGAGTAGTGAGTGCAGAGTAGTGAGTGCAGAGTAGTGAGTGCAGAGTAGTGAGTGCAGAGTAGTGAGTGCAGAGTAGTGAGTGCAGAGTAGTGAGTGCAGAGTTGTGAGTGCAGAGTAGTGAGTGCAGAGTGTGAGTGCAGAGAGTGTGCAGAGAGTACGCAGAGTAGTGAGTGCGCAGAGTAGTGAGTGCGCAGAGTAGTGAGTGCGCAGAGTAGTGAGTAGTGAGTGCAGAGTAGTGAGTAGTGAGTGCAGAGTAGTGAGTGCAGAGTAGTGAGTAGTGAGTGCAGAGTAGTGAGTGCAGAGTAGTGAGTAGTGAGTGCAGAGTAGTGAGTGCAGAGTGCAGAGTAGTGAGTGCAGAGTAGTGAGTGCAGAGTGCAGAGTAGTGAGTGCAGAGTAGTGAGTGCAGAATGCAGAGTAGTGAGTGCAGAGTAGTGAGTAGTGAGTGCAGAGTAGTGAGTGCAGAGTGCAGAGTAGTGAGTGCAGAGTAGTGAGTGCAGAGTGCAGAGTAGTGAGTGCAGAGTGCAGAGTAGTGAGTGCAGAGTAGTGAGTGCAGAGTAGTGAGTGCAGAGTAGTGAGTGCAGAGTAGTGAGTGCAGAGTAGTGAGTGCAGTGCAGGTGAGTGCAGTGCAGGTGAGTGCAGTGCAGGTGAGTGCAGTGCAGGTGCAGTGCAGGTGAGTGCAGGTGAGTGCAGTGCAGGTGAGTGCAGGTGAGTGCAGTGCAGGTGAGTGCAGTGCAGTGCAGGTGAGTGCAGTGCAGGTGAGTGCATTGCAGTGCAGGTGAGTGCAGTGCAGTGCAGGTGAGTGCAGTGCAGGTGAGTGCAGTGCAGTGCAGGTGAGTGCAGGTGAGTGCAGTGCAGGTGAGTGCAGTGCAGGTGAGTGCAGTGCAGTGCAGGTGAGTGCAGTGCAGTGGAGTGCATGCGAGTGCAGTGCAGTGCAGGTGAGTGCAGTGCAGTGCAGGTGAGTGCAGTGCAGGTGAGTGCAGTGCAGTGCAGGTGAGTGCAGTGCAGTGCAGGTGAGTGCAGTGCAGTGCAGGTGAGTGCAGTGCAGTGCAGGTGAGTGCAGTGCAGGTGAGTGCAGTGCAGTGCAGGTGAGTGCAGTGCAGTGCAGTGCAGGTGAGTGCAGTGCAGTGCAGGTGAGTGCAGTGCAGGTGTGTGCAGTGCAGGTGAGTGCAGTGCAGGTGAGTGCAGTGCAGGTGAGTGCAGTGCAGGTAAGTGCAGTGCAGTGCAGGCGAGTGCAGTGCAGGCGAGTGCAGTGCGTGCAGTGCAGGCGAGTGCAGTGCGTGCAGTGCAGGTGAGTGCAGTGCAGTGCAGGTGAGTGCAGTGCAGGTGAGTGCAGTGCAGGTGAGTGCAGTGCAGGTGAGTGCAGTGCAGTGCAGGTGAGTGCAGTGCAGGTGAGTGCAGTGCAGTGCAGGTGAGTGCAGTGCAGGTGAGTGCAGTGCAGGTGAGTGCAGTGCAGTGCAGGTGAGTGCAGGGCAGTGCAGGTGAGTGCAGTGCAGTGCAGGTGAGTGCAGTGCAGTGCAGGTGAGTGCAGTGCAGTGCAGTGCAGTGCAGGTGAGTGCAGTGCAGTGCAGGTGAGTGCAGTGCAGTGCAGGTGAGTGCAGTGCAGTGCAGGTGAGTGCAGTGCAGTGCAGGTGAGTGCAGTGCAGGTGAGTGCAGTGCAGGTGAGTGCAGTGCAGGTGAGTGCAGTGCAGTGCAGGTGAGTGCAGTGCAGGTGAGTGCAGTGCATTGCAGGCGAGTGCAGTGCGTGCAGTGCAGGTGAGTGCAGTGCAGTGCAGGTGAGTGCAGTGCAGTGCAGGTGAGTGCAGTGCGGGTGAGTGCAGTGCAGGTGAGTGCAGTGCAGGTGAGTGCAGTGCAGTGCAGGTGAGTGCAGTGCAGGTGAGTGCAGTGCAGTGCAGGTGAGTGCAGTGCAGGTGAGTGCAGTGCAGGTGAGTGCAGTGCAGTGCAGGTGAGTGCAGTGCAGGTGAGTGCAGTGCAGGTGAGTGCAATGCAGTGCAGGTGAGTGCAGTGCAGTGCAGGTGAGTGCAGTGCAGTGCAGGTGAGTGCAGTGCAGGTGAGTGCAGTGCAGTGCAGGTGAGTGCAGTGCAGGTGAGTGCAGTGCAGTGCAAGTGAGTGCAGTGCAGGTGAGTGCAGGTGAGTGCAGTGCAGGTGAGTGCAGTGCAGGTGAGTGCAGTGCAGTGCAGGTGAGTGCAGTGCAGGTGAGTGCAGTGCAGGTGAGTGCAGTGCAGTGCAGGTGAGTGCAGTGCAGGTGAGTGCAGTGCAGTGCAGGTGAGTGCAGTGCAGTGCAGGTGAGTGCAGAGTAGTGAGTGCAGAGTAGTGAGTGCAGAGTAGTGAGTGCAGAGTAGTGAGTGCAGAGTAGTGAGTGCAGAGTAGTGAGTGCAGAGTAGTGAGTGCAGAGTAGTGAGTAGTGAGTGCAGAGTAGTGAGTAGTGAGTGCAGAGTAGTGAGTGCAGAGTAGTGAGTGCAGAGTAGTGAGTGCAGAGTAGTGAGTGCAGAGTAGTGAGTGCAGAGTAGTGAGTAGTGAGTGCAGAGTAGTGAGTGCAGAGTAGTGAGTGCAGAGTAGTGAGTGCAGAGTAGTGAGTGCAGAGTAGTGAGTGCAGAGTAGTGAGTGCAGAGTAGTGAGTGCAGAGTGTGAGTGCAGAGTAGTGAGTGCAGAGTGTGAGTGCAGAGAGTGTGCAGAGAGTACGCAGAGTAGTGAGTGCGCAGAGTAGTGAGTGCGCAGAGTAGTGAGTGCGCAGAGTAGTGAGTGCGCAGAGTAGTGAGTAGTGAGTGCAGAGTAGTGAGTAGTGAGTGCAGAGTAGTGAGTAGTGAGTGCAGAGTAGTGAGTGCAGAGTAGTGAGTAGTGAGTGCAGAGTAGTGAGTAGTGAGTGCAGAGTAGTGAGTGCAGAGTAGTGAGTGCAGTGCAGGTGAGTGCAGTGCAGGTGAGTGCAGTGCAGGTGCAGTGCAGGTGAGTGCAGTGCAGGTGAGTGCAGGTGAGTGCAGTGCAGGTGAGTGCAGTGCAGTGCAGGTGAGTGCAGTGCAGGTGAGTGCATTGCAGTGCAGGTGAGTGCAGTGCAGGTGAGTGCAGTGCAGTGCAGGTGAGTGCAGTGCAGGTGAGTGCAGTGCAGTGCAGTGCAGGTGAGTGCAGGTGAGTGCAGTGCAGGTGAGTGCAGTGCAGGTGAGTGCAGTGCAGTGCAGGTGAGTGCAGTGCAGTGGAGTGCATGCGAGTGCAGTGCAGTGCAGGTGAGTGCAGTGCAGTGCAGGTGAGTGCAGTGCAGGTGAGTGCAGTGCAGTGCAGGTGAGTGCAGTGCAGTGCAGGTGAGTGCAGTGCAGTGCAGGTGAGTGCAGTGCAGTGCAGGTGAGTGCAGTGCAGTGCAGGTGAGTGCAGTGCAGGTGAGTGCAGTGCAGTGCAGTGCAGGTGAGTGCAGTGCAGTGCAGGTGAGTGCAGTGCAGTGCAGGTGAGTGCAGTGCAGGTGTGTGCAGTGCAGGTGAGTGCAGTGCAGGTGAGTGCAGTGCAGGTGAGTGCAGTGCAGGTGAGTGCAGTGCAGGTAAGTGCAGTGCAGGTAAGTGCAGTGCGTGCAGTGCAGGCGAGTGCAGTGCGTGCAGTGCAGGTGAGTGCAGTGCAGTGCAGGTGAGTGCAGTGCAGTGCAGGTGAGTGCAGTGCAGGTGTGTGCAGTGCAGGTGAGTGCAGTGCAGGTGAGTGCAGTGCAGGTGAGTGCAGTGCAGGTGAGTGCAGTGCAGGTAAGTGCAGTGCAGGTAAGTGCAGTGCAGGTAAGTGCAGTGCAGTGCAGGCGAGTGCAGGCGAGTGCAGTGCAGGCGAGTGCAGTGCGTGCAGTGCAGGCGAGTGCAGTGCGTGCAGTGCAGGTGAGTGCAGTGCAGTGCAGGTGAGTGCAGTGCAGGTGAGTGCAGTGCAGGTGAGTGCAGTGCAGGTGAGTGCAGTGCAGTGCAGGTGAGTGCAGTGCAGGTGAGTGCAGTGCAGTGCAGGTGAGTGCAGTGCAGGTGAGTGCAGTGCAGGTGAGTGCAGTGCAGGTGAGTGCAGTGCAGTGCAGGTGAGTGCAGTGCAGTGCAGGTGAGTGCAGTGCAGTGCAGGTGAGTGCAGTGCAGTGCAGGTGAGTGCAGTGCAGTGCAGTGCAGTGCAGGTGAGTGCAGTGCAGTGCAGGTGAGTGCAGTGCACTGCAGGTGAGTGCAGTGCAGTGCAGGTGAGTGCAGTGCAGTGCAGGTGAGTGCAGTGCAGTGCAGGTGAGTGCAGTGCAGGGGAGTGCAGTGCAGGGGAGTGCAGTGCAGGGGAGTGCAGTGCAGGGGAGTGCAGTGCAGGTGAGTGCAGTGCAGGTGAGTGCAGTGCAGTGCAGGTGAGTGCAGTGCAGGTGAGTGCAGTGCAGTGCAGGTGAGTGCAGTGCAGGTGAGTGCAGTGCAGGTGAGTGCAGTGCAGGTGAGTGCAGTGCAGGTGAGTGCAGTGCAGGTAAGTGCAGTGCAGGTAAGTGCAGTGCAGTGCAGGCGAGTGCAGTGCAGGCGAGTGCAGTGCAGGCGAGTGCAGTGCGTGCAGTGCAGGCGAGTGCAGTGCGTGCAGTGCAGGTGAGTGCAGTGCAGTGCAGGTGAGTGCAGTGCAGTGCAGGTGAGTGCAGTGCAGGTGAGTGCAGTGCAGGTGAGTGCAGTGCAGGTGAGTGCAGTGCAGTGCAGGTGAGTGCAGTGCAGGTGAGTGCAGTGCAGTGCAGGTGAGTGCAGTGCAGGTGAGTGCAGTGCAGGTGAGTGCAATGCAGTGCAGGTGAGTGCAGTGCAGTGCAGGTGAGTGCAGTGCAGGTGAGTGCAGTGCAGGTGAGTGCAGTGCAGTGCAGGTGAGTGCAGTGCAGGTGAGTGCAGTGCAGTGCAAGTGAGTGCAGTGCAGGTGAGTGCAGCGCAGTGCAGTGCAGTGCAGGTGAGTGCAGTGCAGGTGAGTGCAGGTGAGTGCAGTGCAGGTGAGTGCAGTGCAGGTGAGTGCAGTGCAGTGCAGGTGAGTGCAGTGCAGGTGAGTGCAGTGCAGGTGAGTGCAGTGCAGTGCAGGTGAGTGCAGTGCAGGTGAGTGCAGTGCAGTGCAGGTGAGTGCAGTGCAGTGCAGGTGAGTGCAGTGCAGGTGAGTGCAGTGCAGGTGAGTGGAGTGCAGTGCAGGTGAGTGCAGTGCAGGTGAGTGCAGTGCAGTGCAGGTGAGTGCAGTGCAGGTGAGTGCAGTTGAGTGCAGTGCAGTGCAGGTGAGTGCAGTGCAGTGCTAGTGAGTGCAGTTGAGTGCAGTGCAGGTGAGTGCAGTTGAGTGCAGAGTGGTGTGTATTGACAATGTAAATGACAATGCCATTTATTTATGATTTAAAGAAAAAAAATGTCATGAGCAATGCCAATAGCTCTACCTTTAATGATGCCGAGACCATTGCATTGTAAATGCTTGTTTTTGCAGCGACGTACTGCGCATGTTAAGTCATATAGCTTAAAGTCAGGGTCAAATTGAAATTCCGCAGATGCAATTTCTATTTGTTGGCCTAGAATCTACTGGTAAACGATACTTTAGTTTTGCAGCTCAATACTTGTCACACGAGATGTGTTTACTGAAGGATTAGGATTGGGTGATATCCACAGTGGAAACTGACACAGCAATGATCAATAGAATGCTATTACCAAAGTTGTGGTAAAGATTTTTTAATTGATTTCTTCAGGCTTTTAAATGTTTTCTAACAGTTGAACAATCTATTGAACTTGCAATTAATTTCCCTTTTTCGTAATTGAAAAACAATTACGCTTACTCGTGCATTGCCAGAGTTAGTTATAAGGTTTTTGTGGAGTTGTGGGATATTCAAAGGAACATCTGGTCTCATTAGGTAAACTCTAGAGGACCGTTCAGATTCGTGTTGCAGAGGATGCTTCAAGTATTCCCCAATTCTCAACTGGTAGATGCTGGATTTTTTATGATTGTGCATAATCACAAATCTTTGACCATATTATCAAGAACGGCGATAACATTATCGCCACTTTAGCAACAGGAAACTGCAGCTAAAGCGGCAATAAGGGGCTTGATAATATGTCCTAGAGAATTCCAATGGAAGCCCAGGTTCTAGTGTGAAGGACCACAAACCTGGGCTTGTATTGGAATTCTCTAGGGCATATTATCAAGCCCCTTATCGCCGCTTTAGCGGCAGCTAAATTGGCGATAATGTTATCGCTGTTCTTGATAATATGGCCCCTTGTGTCTTGTGACAGCCTCCAAAAATAACATGGGTCAGCCAATAGTCCACTGAAGGAGAAGGTGTATTATCTTTAGCATATATACACAGGATATGGGGCAATATTGACCCCACCTAACTCCTTAGTTAGATCTGATGATTATTTTGGGTGCCTAGGACCTGAGGCGCAATACCCTTCCGTCTCCTTATGGAACACTCCACAAAACACTAATTTAACATCAAATGATTCGGCACTCCATTTAGTAATTAGAACATATACAAATACATCAATTTTCAAAAGAACAGAAAGAGCAGGTCAAGGTGTGACTTCTTTATTCAAAAATTGTTTTGTTTTCTTCTTTCTTATAAAACGTGTGAGGTAGCCAAACACGAGGTAGCCAACGCATTTCGTCCCTAAGGACTTCTTCAGGGCTACAAACAAATACATACAGACAATTTAACATTTTTAACATTATATACAACTCATCTTATGTACAATATATACATTAATACAAAGCTATAAATTCGAAATACTACATTTGGAAAAAGTTTTTCTTTAAAATGTAAAGGATTCTGCTCTACGCAACCATATGAAAATTATACATTTCACTCATTTGTTTATATATACAATTCAATTTTCCTCCTGTAGAGCCTGTGGCGAAATTTGTATAAGCCACAAGAAGCCTGATCAGTACCTATTTAGAAAATTATTTTTGATTAGACATGCTAATTCTAAATATTACAAATTATGCTTTTAATTGGAGTATGAAAACTGAAGGGAAAATGGGAAGAGGGTCAAAAAACAGACGACAACAAGTACTAATAAAGTTTCAGTCACGTCCGGTTCACAGGACTAGATTGTAAAACACCTGTTGGTGAGAACAAATGCAAATAATATTGTTCAGTCAGTCATGATGTGGTAAATAAATAAATAATACCCTATTTTTGAATGAATAAATGAATAACAGATAGCTCAATAAATAAGAGTCAAGATTCGAGGTAGTAGGAGTTTTGCAGGTTTAATACAGCAAATACAGGAATAGGATGGCAAGGCCCAGCAGCGCTGCCGGGGTCAGGATCGGGACAAGGGGAACAACTTTTTAATAACAGTGCATGAGCATATATACATAACGCAAACACATAGCATTACATTGCAATAGGCGTAGCAGTGGGTGGAGCAAAAGGCGTGACGCGTAGCAGTCGCGAAAGATAAGGGTGAAAAGAGGTGTAACAGGGCGTATACATAGACATGTGATGCAAACGTAACAGAATATGTCATGAATGGGGCGGAAAACCATGGAGGGGGCTACCTGAGGAGCCGGGACCTCTAACCTGATGGTGCGCGCAAACTGGCAATGACGTGTTACTAGGAGAAGCTGGGGGCTATGAACTCTGTGCTAGGAGCAGAGACTGAAGTCTGGAGAGTCAGGGCGACATGTACCTAAACAGTATCTAGTATCTGATGTTTAGAGAACATGTTGATATAAACTAGAAGTCAGGAGGGGAAAGGCTAACTTGATTCTAAGACTGGACCATGCATTATTCTACATGTAGTGCGTGATGAAGAATATTAAATGACCATTAAATGCAGTATTTCTCTAACGTGGAGACGTGAAGGCTAGACAATGACGGAAACTATCGATGCGATTCAGTAGCTTTAGGAATGCAGAGAAGGAGGACTGAACTGATAACTGGAATCATAACATATTCTTGGCAGACTCAGAGGCAGAGCCAGGGTGAGCCGGGCACTGGGAGGCAGGAAGTAAGTGAAGGGTCGAGGATACAGGTGGGGGCTGTATCGCTCCTCAGCGAGGCTTCAGGAGACAGGAGCTGAATCTTGTGTCCGGGCCCCTTTTGAAGCCTAGAAACGGGGACTTTATAATGGAATAACGTGCACACTGAGAAACGTGGCAACGTAGCTTTACATAGGCCTGATATTCGTAGTATTCACGAGAACTGGAAACTGGCATACTAGAGGTGGACACAACTGTAATTGCGTCATTAATCGAACATAGGGAATGCATATGCATATTTAATCATGCACACATAACATATGATGGATGACACGTAGGGACACAGAACATGGCAAAATTTACTTTTCCACATTCCCTCCTTGTCACTACGTTTCCATCAGGAAACATCAATATTCATGATACCATCTATCATTTCATACAGTATCATTTGCTCGTCTCGAATTATCCTGGAACGGGATTTAGAACGGGGCTTGGGACTAGGAATACAAGAGGTAGCACAAATGCCGCAAATCGCAGGGCCACATTGTATACAGAGGCAGCAGCTGAATATGATCGCTACTGCAATACCTAGAAAGGACAAGACTTTCCATCCCCAGGCGGAAATTATATTCCAGAACCAACCGGACCATGTCCAGGTGCCTGGATCTTGGTGTAACAGATGGGCAATCTTATGGAGTCTGGTTATAGCTGAATAAACAGACGGCGCGTTATTTGGAATGAAAATGCAGCAACTAGATCCGATGACTCTACAGGCCCCGCCCCTATCGGCCAGTATGACGTCAAGGACGAGACGATTCTGTAAAACGACAAATCTCATAGCAGATTGCTCTTCAGTTAAATTACCTAGAGCAGAGGCAGTCTCATTTACTACAGCTTCGAGGGTTCTTGTTAACCTACGGATCAGTTTACTATTCTGGATAGGTCCTATAAAGAAGAAGAAACCTCTGTTGAAATCTGTATACTGTTCTAGAGCAGTTTCAGTATAATCGACAATTGGGGACTCCCTTCTATGTCTAATGTGTACTAGATGTGTGTTTCTATGATAATCAGGTGGGGCTAGGAAAACTGGTGGCAGTAGGAAGGCAATGTAACAGGTTCCCTCCCAATCGAGGGGCAGACGAACATATGCAGTTTGACCACAAATAAAATAAGAATGACGTGAAGCTTTGAAAATGGATTTCCCACTGTCACTATACTTGACAATAGTAGTACAATCACTATGTCCTACATGTACGGAACCATTATTTCGGACACATAATTCACCTTTGACTGGCAGTACTGAAATAGCAGGTAAGTCTGGAGTAGTATCAGACTGAACATTCAGGACCATGAAATTCGAAGAATAGTTACCTAAATTATACACTTCATTTTCTAGATCTAACCCGGTTCTGTGGGGGAGACCTTGCTTGTCTGGAAAACATGTACTGTTAAGAAAAGACCTATCTGTTGAGGATGACGTTAACGTGGACCATGCTCCACACGAACCATTATGTGAAAATGGATAAGGAAAAAGTGGCAGAACTCCCTTCGGTATCTGGAAAGGGGGGAGTCGACCACACACCCAACAATTAGTGGCATTGCTGGTCTGGTGTGAGTAATGTAACATGCGGATGAAAGAATTATTTTTCATAGCGAGGCGGTAAGAGAGTTCATGAGGAGGCAGATCACTAAACGTGTGCTCTACTGTAGCATTAGCAGACTTATTTACATGAAGAACTGGGAAATACAAGAAAAATGCATAACTGGTGCAGGAAATCATAATGCTGAGAAACAATATGAAACATAGAAAAACGATACATCGAATTGAGTTTTGACTAACTCTCTCACTATGGAGGTCTATTTTATACATGTCAGAAACAGTCTAACCGTTTCACCTAGGGGAGGACTTAGACAATCAAACTGGCTGACTTATTTTACTAGACCGGAGTTTTAACTTATACTCCTGTTGCGGAGTTTTCTCTAACAGGGGGGGTGTAGTAACATTGTCTTTTGCGGGACAGTTCTTGAGAACAATATTTTGGCAATCCTTCAAATCCTGGGAAATGTTCTTTAAAACGGGTTTCAGTCCATAAAACTTTTTTATATGAGAAAGGTGCACCCAGCCTTTGCGACCTTCCAACTTCACGGCTGTACGGGTGGTGAGGAGGACCTGTCGGGGCTCCTTCCAGCGTGGCTCCAGCGGACTTGAGCGGTCAAAATTGCGGACAAGGACCATGGATCCTGGAACAATTTCATGCGGTGCCACCTCGGTATTGTCTGGAAATGCGGCGGCAACCTGTGAACGACAAGAGTTTAGGGCAGACATCAAGGAAGCTAGGTAATCTGTCAGCATATTACTTGAAACATCGGTAATACTTCGGGGTCTAGGAGTACCCCACATGTTAGGGGGGCGGCCGAAAACGACCTCATACGGGGACAGACCTGATCTGGAATGTGCGACCATGCGCATATAAAATAAAGCGACTGGCAGAGCTACTAGCCAGTCCACACCTTTCTCTTTACACACTTTTGCAATACGGATTTTCAGAGTCTGGTTATGTCTCTCTACGAGACCGGCTGCTTCAGGATGGCGTACACAATGAAACTTCCACTGGTACCCCAACAAAAGGGAAACATGCTTCATCAACTCGGATGAGAATGGCTGGCCGTTGTCAGAATATACGACTCTAGGGAGTCCATAACGGGGGAAGAACTCACGAACCAACTGCTTGGCAGTGGTCGCGGCTGTGTAATCTGGGACTGGATATGCTTCTGTCCACCTGGACAAAGCGCATACAACTACAAGGACATACTTGAAACCTCGACATCGCTCCATCTGAATATAATCCATCTGGAGGACTTCAAAAGGGTGGTCAGGAGGCTGGAATCCACCTTGTTCCACCGGGACACTTTTACCTGGATTAAACTGACAACATATCATACAGGTACGGACTTTCTGCTTGGCTGCAGCTCGTAAATGCTTGTTGAACCAGATGGTCTGGATACTGTCTAACATAGCTTTTTCTCCTAAATGTGCTGGACTATGTGCGGTATTAATAATGACTTGAACCATAGAGTCGGGGAGAAACCATGTGGCTCTACCCTTCGTTAACCATCCTTGATCTGTCTGGACCCCTCCTTGTTCGGACCATTTCTTGATTTCTTCGGGAGTAGCATGTAACTGGATATCTATGACATCTTGTGTAGGGTCTTTAACTGTCATACATGTAATCGGATCTGGAGTGTGTGTCTGTGTCGGATTAACTGGAATGTCCGGAGTCTGTGCTGTAAGCTTGGCTGTGCGATCTGCTAGATCGTTACCTTGAGAAATAATGTCAGTAACTTTCGTATGTGCTTTGCACTTCATGATAGCGATAGATGTCGGTAAATGTATGGCATCTAACAGAGCTTGAATAAGGAGACCATGCTGAATCTTGGTTCCATGAGAAGTCATGAAACCTCTCTCTTGCCAGAGCACTCCGAAGTCGTGTACAACTCCAAATGCGTAGCGTGAATCGGTGTAAACATTAACTTTCAAGTTCTTGGCGTGTATGCAGGCTTGTGTCAGAGCAACTAGCTCTGCTGCTTGAGCGGACAGGGTGTCAATACGGTGTGTTTCAATAACTTCAGTGTCAGTAGTCACTGCATACGCGGCGACTAGTTCTCCTGTACTTGTTCTCATACATGAACCATCCACATAAAGTGTCAGGTCGGGGTCTGGTAACGGAATATCTGTCAGATCTTGTCTTGGCTTGGTCATAATGTTAACTACTTCCACACAGTCATGTGCGGCAGAATTCGAAGTAACTGATGGTAACAGTGTAGCAGGGTTCAGGATTTTGCAGCGTCTGATTTCTATGTGTGGCTGGAACAGTGTCAATTCATAACCTGTTAAACGTGCAATTGTCAAGTGCTGAGTCTGTGTTCGGTTTAAAAGAACTTCCACAGAATGTGGAACTTGTACTGTCAAGGTATGTCCTAAGACTATGGAATCACTTTGTCTGATAGCTAGTGCTGTGGCTGCAACTGACTTGAGGCACGCAGGCAGAGCCTGGGCTACAGGATCTAATGTGCTCGAAAAATAAGCACAGGGCTTGTATTGTCCTGCTTGATCTTGTGTGAGAACAGATAATGCTGTACCTTCGCGTTCAGTAACGAAAAGTGTAAAAGGCTTACTGTAGTTCGGTGTCGCTAGAACTGGAGCTTGGCATAGGGCTTTCTTTAACTCATTGAAACTAAGTGTATGTTCAGATGTCCAAGGGAGGACAGTCGATACGGCTGCCTCCTGTGTCGTTAACTGTATCAGTGGCTTGGCTAGAAATGCATACTGAGGAATCCATTGTCTGCAGTAAGAAGTAAGGCCAATAAAAGCACGTACCTCCTTCTGGGTCTTGGGCTGAGGAAGACTCGCTATTAACTGGATACGGTCTGGTGTCAACTGCCTACCCCTCTTGGACAGTAAGTGTCCTAAGTATACCACTTGCTGGACACAGAATTGAAGCTTAGAAGGGGACACCTTGTGCCCCATCTCGGCTAGGAAATACAAGACTGTAAGGGATGCTCGCTCGCAAGCACGTTCAGAACGGGCTGTGATCAGGAGATCATCGACATACTGGAGCAGGGCAGTGTCAGTTGGCATGTGAATGTTGTCTAGTTGTCTTTTAAGTGCTTGACTGTAAATGCTAGGGCTTTCTGTGAAACCTTGAGGAGCGCGTGTGAACATATAGCTCCTTCCATTTAAACAAAATCCAAAAAGGAACTGGCTATCTGGATGAATAGGGACACTGAAAAATGCGTTCTTGAGGTCGATTACAGTAAAGAACGTGGCTTCGGAATCAATGGCTGTCAATAGGGAAGAGATATCTGGGACAACTGGGTACTGCGGAATAATACATTTATTAAGTTCTCGTAGGTCAATCACTAATCGATATACTGGGGGTGCATTTGGATCAGTACGTTTCATGACTGGAATGATCGGGGAATTGCATACATTGGAGTCAGTTTCTACAACCACTCCTTGAGCCATGAGCTCGTCAATAATTTTGGATAAGGCTGCTACAGCCTCAGGTGGCAATCTGTACTGTCTGATTCGTGGTAACACTACACCTGGCTTGAGAGTCACACGATAGGGTGTGATTTGCATATAACCAACATCAGTTGGACCTTGCGCCCATAGATGCTGCGGGACATTAGACAATCTGGAATCAAAATCTCGTAATACATAGTGACCCTTAAAGTCACGTAGGAACAATCGTATTCCCTCTGGGGAACAGCATATAACTGCACCTAACTCTTTCAGTGTTTTAATGCCTAATAGGTTTTCTGGACATGACTTAGTAAGTAACAGATCAGTAGTGCGGGACAATGGACCTACTTCTAGAGTAACTGGCTTTGATATTTCATTTACAATGGGTTTTCCTGAAAATCCAAGGGAAACATTTCTTGAGCCTGAGAGCGGAGCCCCTGGAACTTCGGCGTGACTAATTGTGGTCCTACTTGCCCCTGTATCAATCAAAAACTTTCTGTCTTTCCCTAATACTTGACTGTGAACATAGGGACCTTCTTGATCTACAGGTATCTCGATGAGAGGCAAGCCTACCTCCCTCTCTAGGCTGTTTCATGAATACTGTTGGTACTCTGGATACTCAGACTGTGCATACTGGTACATCTGCTGTGTGACGTGCTGTGTTGCAGCAATAGGCTGCGGTGCGGTAACTGTCTGTGGTGCATTCTGTGGCTGAGGAGTCTGTGAAACTTGTTCTTGTCTAGGCGGACGTGGTCTTTCTTTAGTCTTACCGGTAGCTATGTTGTGTTTCAGAACTGCACACTCGTTTATAAAATGACCTGGCTGTTTACAATAATTGCAGTTCCCTTTAACGGGAGCTGCAGGATGACTGGCTTGATTCGGACCCCTCTTCTGACTGTCTTGAGGAACAGATTGTGCAACTAGTACTTTCATTTTCGTGTCTTTCATACGTTTTCTCTCGTGTTCTTGTTCTTCCCTGATCCTATTCTGGTGGTATTGGAGCATCTGCAACATCTGGGACGGGGTATTAGCTTGCCAGGTACTTTCGACTTTCAAAACTCGATTTTTAATTTGTGGACTTGAATTCTCGACTAATTTAGTAACAAAAAGGTGAGGGTATGACTCACTACTTGTCTTGAGGCCACTGTTGATGCTAAAACATTTCTCAAATCTAGAATAAAAATCACTAATATCTTCGTCTTGTTTCTGTTTACAGGCTGAGATTGCATCCCAGTCTTCTTTTCTAGTTGTCAATAATCTAGGTAAAACTTGTATTAATAATTCTGGTAATTCTTTACATTTCGCTCCAAGACCGGTACCTGGTACTCGTGCCTTGTCTTCAGCTTCTAGAACTGCCCAATCGATCTTTTTCTCTCCCACCTCCCATTCTTTTTCCTTGAGCTTTTCATACACCCCTGCGGGCAGCAGAACCTTTAACATTTTAATTATATCTGGATACGTGTATTCTCCCATACGGAGCATGTCTTTTAATTCTCTATGGAACCCTGCTGGATCTTTATCATGACAGGGAATTAATTTCTTCATCTCTAGGAGTTCCATCTTTGTAATCGGAGTGTAAACAAACACTCGTTCTAGTTCGCCACCCGTTCCTCTAACTGGGTGGACTTCTCGTAACGGATTCTGTCTCTCTATGTAAAATGGTTTACTTTCTGGGGGTGAGACATGAACAAAATGCGGATTCAAAAACGTTCTATATTTGTGACGCTGTTCTAGAATGACACTAATTAAGTCGGTACCTAAACCTTTCCATCTATACTGGAGTAACTCGTTCAGGATATCATGTAACGGACCTGGATCAGAATGTTGACCCTCATACAGAGTAATGAGGTGCTGAATCATATACATACCCACCAGTCGTTGCTCGGCTGGGGGCATTTTCAGAAACATTTGTGCCACTATTTCGTCTGGAAAAGTGGTAGAATCAGTAATCCATCGGACTGCTGATCGGGCTAGTTCTTGTTCATGCATGGTACTTAACTCACTGTAACCGATTCGTGATTTCAGAATGTGATCGGTAGCTTGAAACACTTGTTCTAGAGAACCTTGTTCTGGTGCTGGATGATGGAAAATAGACTTGTGTTCTAGGCGTAAATGGCGATCTGGAAATCTAGATTTTCCTACATACGCTATTCTGTCGGGATTCTCGTCGTCTAACTCTTCAGGATCAGAGTTACTTTCTTTCTCGCTTACTTGTGCTGCTTTACGCTGTTCGTGTAACTTTATTATTTCTTTACGGATTTTCTTGTACATACTCTCCATAGCACCGACGGTCTTGTGCTTACCCTCGGCTATATTATCACTCCACCTTGTCAGGGTTTTCATTTCAGCCGGATCTTTAGACGGGTAATCTTGTTCTCTTATTAGACAATTGATCAGAAACTTTAATATCATGAGCTGGGTCTCAGCTTTCCTTTGAGACATGGCCTCGCTAATACTTTCTGGATCATCCCCTGTACGGATGAAACGATATATTCTGTCTAGATCTTCTTTCATATTCGGTAAGGTGACTAGATACTCGGCCACCTTTCTTACGCGGAATGAATATAAAACCATATTATCCTCGCCTGGGACTGGATCATAGCCGCATTCGGCAAGGGATTTTCTTATTTCTGCTACAGTCTGATGTCTGGGCGTACGCTGTGATGCTTGTATATGTAATTCGGCTGTCGTTAAACGCTTGTGTGGCGGCGGGGTTTGAGGAGTACCTCCCCCTGCGGCCCCTAAACTAGAGTCGTCTACTGAGGCTCTTCGTCCTGGCAGAGTGGGAAATGGAAATGTAGGCTGGACTTGTATGGCGGGCTGGACCGGGGGTACCGTAACAGGTACTCCAGTGTCTGGAGGAGCGGGAAGTGCCTGATTTACAGGGACTGGCGGAGCGCGAACAGGATTTGCATATTCTGGGACTGTGTCGTCCAAATAGGACGAAATAAAAATATCAGCTGCGGTCGGTTTGTGACGTAGCTTGGTCGGAACTAATGGTGGCGGGAAATTACTGGATGCCTCTGGGGTCGCTTTTGGCAAGCCCTCGGCAAGAAGAGGATACATACCCTTAATGAGGGCATTCCTCTGTCTGTCTGATTGTTCAGTTCTGACTTGTTCACCTATCTCGATTAGTTCTTTTTCTTGTGCTCGTTCTAAGGATTCTCTACTTAATTCTGACTTTCTGATTTCTTTTTCAGTTCTTTTATGAGCTTCTTTGCGCCATAACTCGATGGCATCTTTCTGTGACTGTCTGGCTTTCTTTTTCCATAATGCCTCTTCTACTCGCATGATGCACTCGGCATCCCATGTACCCGATACGGGCCATCTATACTTTTCTTCTAACTGTTTGGTATAATCTACCCATAAATCTAGATATAATATGGCACTTATGCCATGTTTCTGATACATAAAATGACCTGGACTGTCCCTAGGCGGGACAGGAACTGCTGCTTCCAGCAGACCCTTTCTAGTTTTTAACTGACGTAACTTAGAAAACAAGGGCATGACTGGACTGTAATCTAGACACAATACAATACACAATGAACACGATACTTATTCCCCATTCATACCACGACATTAAAATACATGAAGAACATTTAAAATAACAGTTCGAACAGAATACTACCTGGAATACGGAACACAGAATACATGAATTTTATCGAGAACAGAACTGACTAGAACAGGAACTAGATGCACAGCTGAAACAGTACGAAACTTACCGGTCCCATAAAGAGACACGTCAGGACCCGCATCCACCGAAGTGGACACTTCGTTTGTGGGTCTGTGTACCACCAACCCACGGACCAGAGTCAATTAAATTGACCCTGTCTAGATACTACCCCAGTAATGGTACTCACCGGGCAGCAAGAACGGAAGGCCTCAGACTGGACGGGACTGCTTGGACGCCGGACGGACGAACTTCGGACTTCTGTTACGGGTGGGCCTCCGGATACCTCGGACCTTGGACTCTCGGCTTGGGCTCTGGTCGGGACTCGCCGCGTTCCTCCACCGTCTCGTCTGGATGCTGGACCGCCTCCTCCGTCTCCTCCGTGGGCCTGAGGGATACTTGAAGCAGAAATATCTGCCGGTGCGCAGAAGAGTTCCGTCACGACTGCAGAGGGTCAGGGGGTCGGCGTGGCTTCACCGACGCGTGGGGAAAGGGCAAGTCCCTGTTCGGGCGCCATTATGTGGTAAATAAATAAATAATACCCTATTTTTGAATGAATAAATGAATAACAGATAGCTCAATAAATAAGAGTCAAGATTCGAGGTAGTAGGAGTTTTGCAGGTTTAATACAGCAAATACAGGAATAGGATGGCAAGGCCCAGCAGCGCTGCCGGGGTCAGGATCGGGACAAGGGGAACAACTTTTTAATAACAGTGCATGAGCATATATACATAACGCAAACACATAGCATTACATTGCAATAGGCGTAGCAGTGGGTGGAGCAAAAGGCGTGACGCGTAGCAGTCGCGAAAGATAAGGGTGAAAAGAGGTGTAACAGGGCGTATACATAGACATGTGATGCAAACGTAACAGAATATGTCATGAATGGGGCGGAAAACCATGGAGGGGGCTACCTGAGGAGCCGGGACCTCTAACCTGATGGTGCGCGCAAACTGGCAATGACGTGTTACTAGGAGAAGCTGGGGGCTATGAACTCTGTGCTAGGAGCAGAGACTGAAGTCTGGAGAGTCAGGGCGACATGTACCTAAACAGTATCTAGTATCTGATGTTTAGAGAACATGTTGATATAAACTAGAAGTCAGGAGGGGAAAGGCTAACTTGATTCTAAGACTGGACCATGCATTATTCTACATGTAGTGCGTGATGAAGAATATTAAATGACCATTAAATGCAGTATTTCTCTAACGTGGAGACGTGAAGGCTAGACAATGACGGAAACTATCGATGCGATTCAGTAGCTTTAGGAATGCAGAGAAGGAGGACTGAACTGATAACTGGAATCATAACATATTCTTGGCAGACTCAGAGGCAGAGCCAGGGTGAGCCGGGCACTGCGAGGCAGGAAGTAAGTGAAGGGTCGAGGATACAGGTGGGGGCTGTATCGCTCCTCAGCGAGGCTTCAGGAGACAGGAGCTGAATCTTGTGTCCGGGCCCCTTTTGAGGCCTAGAAACGGGGACTTTATAATGGAATAACGTGCACACTGAGAAACGTGGCAACGTAGCTTTACATAGGCCTGATATTCGTAGTATTCACGAGAACTGGAAACTGGCATACTAGAGGTGGACACAACTGTAATTGCGTCATTAATCGAACATAGGGAATGCATATGCATATTTAATCATGCACACATAACATATGATGGATGACACGTAGGGACACAGAACATGGCAAAATTTACTTTTCCACAATGACATAAAATATCCTGGGAGAGATTTCCAATGACACCAGTCCTCAAATGTCATACTAGAATTATTTCTATGTCATGGACAGCTAGACGAAACGTACCGAATTTTGTTCCTCTAGTGCGTCCCTTTTGATAATTAAAAACGGAAACTCCACATGAAAGTGGAAAATAAGTATGTATTTCCAAAACTTCTTATAAGACAAATGCCGATCATATAACACGTTGTCAACATTTATTTTTTAAGCAAAAGAGCATACTTATAAATGGACCAGCGTAAACAGACGTACATACCTCAATAGAGTAACGAGGAAATCTTGTACACAGTAATAGTCAGTCCAGAGGTCAAATTCATCAAAAGATCACGGTGCTATATTTGTATATTTCAACCCTAAAAAATGTATTAAAAGACTTGCTTAATCAGACCCCCCAGGATATAGTGGCATGGATTAGCAAATTTAGCGGCACAAATATGGAAATTTAGCGGCACAAATATGGACATTTAGCGGCACAAATATGAAAATTTAGCGGCACAAATATGGAAATTTAGCGGCAATTTTGCAGCATTTTATTTGGCAGTTTTTCTTACAAAAAACACAGATATCTTCGTTTTTGAGTTAATCAACAACATGAAGCTATGTATATTTGGTTTATTTACAGTCTTGAAGCACCTTGTGTTGACAAAGTAGCTCAAGTGAAAACATACAACAGTTTTGCTCTAACGAAATTACCCTTTTAACTTGTTCACAGAACAGTAACATATATTTAATAAAACCAACAATGTGTGCAATTCACTTGTCAGATTTTAATAGCAATTTGCTTGGCTTTAAGTAAACTTTCAATTATGTCTGGTTCTCACTTCAAATTAGATTGAAAAAGGCAATTTTATGCAAACATTATCACATTTTTGTCCAATGTTATTGAAATACATATAGGGGCAGATTTATGTTAACTGGCGCATCCCCAGGGATGCGCCAGTTAATGTGCGCCACAGTGCGCCACAGCTCCGCCACCCATGGTGCGCCGCATTTACAATGCGGCGCACCATGGGGCAAAAACGGCACAGATGCGTGACGCATCTGTGCCGTAAAGGCGGCGCATTGCTGGAGTTGCGTCGCAAGCGCGACGCAACTCCAGCAAGGCTCGGGGGTGCCCTATCTGACCAATGCTGCATCAAGACCTACGCCTGCTTCAAGCAGGCGCAGGCTTTTGACGCAGCATTGGCCTGAAAGTGACTGAGTGAAATCTTATAGATTTCACACAGCCACTTTTGCGAGGCGCACCTGCCCCGGAACGCCCACCCTGCGCCGGAACGCCCACAAGCGGCGCAGGGCTTTACAACGTGACGCATCTGCCTAGAACTAATGCAAGCGGATTTTCTCTACATTGTATTCTTATTGAAAGCAGTCGTCATGTGAGAGCCAATCAAAATTACGTGATTCCCACATTATTTAGCAAACCCATTATTAACCAAGTTATGAGCTCCATATCAGGGAAATTCAATGAATCACGGTCACACGAGTTAAGATCCAAAACCAGACTCATATTTTAAAAAGGAGGTAAACAAATGTGTTTTTTAATATTCCCACAATACCGTTTTTAAAATTACAAAGCAGAGCCCTGCCCCAGCACCGAAAACTTACTTCAAGAACAGCACTCCTGTAGTGAAATGATCCAACGTCACGGTGGCATTTTACTTGCTAAAGACATGTAGGAAAGACGGCGTTTAAATAACCCGTTAAAGCTCACAGCTGTGAGCAATTTCATTCAGCTTTTGCAGTTTGTATCACTAAGAAATACTTATTTTCCCCCACTCCAACATTTGTGTGTGTATGGTAATTCCCAGTTTGACTGTATGTATTCCTTACCCAACCTTTCATACACGCCCACTGGTATGTTTTGCAAACAATATGAAAAGTGGAAAATTGTGACAGGCAGAGTGATTGTCCCATGTATTATCCATTCCGTTGCTGGTTTCTCAGAAACAGTTAATGGTAATCTTTCCAGTTTTTCAATGCTCAGCACCGTATAGTCAGCTCCTCTTTGTGCAGGAGTGATTTGTTTATCTGTAAAGTTAAATACAGAACACAATGACGTGGTGTTGATTAGACATCATGGCACGTATCCAGAACGAAGATTTTGTGACGTCCAGCCTAAAAGCATCATAGAACTAACGCAATTGTGACTGTCCATGCTGTAGCATGAGCAAGTCTTGTTCCATTATGTCTATGGCAGAGGATACAATGCTGTCCAAAGAATAAATTCTGGATGACAGAGTCGTTAACCCATTGTCAACTACATAGAGAGCTTCTCTAAATTAATACGATCAATTTTTCATATTCGTTCTCCAGTCTCTGCTTGTATCGCTTTCCAAGCTTCATTATAAATGGAATATATACCTGTGTATACGAATCGTTTATGACGTCGTTTTGCAAGACCTTGTAAGAAGTCCCTTAAATCAATGCCATCTTTTAGTAAAGATAAGTGTTGTTTAGAGGTGTAGGTGTAGATTTCTGCAGCCACTCAAGGCACAGTTTTAATACACAGTATGTTGTTGTTACTATATCTGGATGTTGTCTCTGGCTATATCTTGGGACTGACCTAGTTACTGTAAATCCTTGTATTCAGGAATCTTTCTTGACAGTTTTTGTGTCTGTTGGCCAGATTAACCATTTTTTCCAATCAGGTTCTGTTCTGTTTTTAAGTAAAAGTGAATTTACCTCTGAAGTGTTTTTACTGTCAGCTGTAGGTGTAGGTATGGACGGTTTGTTTAAATCTTTTATCTTGGCTAGGCCAAGAAAGGATGTCTGCTGAACAGTGTCATTCAAAAACATTATTTGTTCAGGGATCATGCAGTCTCTAAATAAGGTTTCTAGTCCCTGTACCTGCCAATCTTTTGTGCCCCAGACAGTTTTTGTTTTAATGTTGTCACTTCAAAAGTCAAAACCTAATGAGAACAATTGGGCATAAAAGGCTGCAGAATAAATGTGCTCAGTATTAGTCAACATACTTTTTATTCCTGTCTTATCAACATTTTTAAAGTAAAACGTTTCTGGATTTGTGGTATTAAAACCTGAGAAGAATAGACATTTTTCATAAAATGTTTTTGAGCTACCTTTTGGTGGCGTTGGACAATGTTCCCATTGATTGAAAGTATAACCATTTCCAGGATTTGCAGATTTGTGCAAATAATGATGACCATAATGATTATAACAGTACATTTGTTCATAATCTGATGAACCTTCTAAGTAGTCATGTTTTGTAAATTTTGCAGACATCTCTAAATCTGACATCATATTATTACCAGTCTCAAAGTCCCAATCATCAGAAAATGTGCTGGGTGAAACAAAGTCAGTCAAGGAAACCTTGAATTGATGTGGAATTTTCAACAGCTCTGATGGGGCCATAAATGTCATAATCAGTTCTGTCCCATGCTATACCGCCAGGTATAGGAATGGCTGTGATGTTCACTGATGTCAAGTCTCTTTGTTCACGATGAGATGATTTGTGTGGCTTCAAGAGCAAGTTGATGTTCCAACTTGCTGTGTCCATTTTACTATATCTTCCATTTAACAGCATTCCCAAACTTAATACAAGGATTAGCCAAAGTAGGAGAAATAGTACGCCTAGCACAATCCAAAATTCAACCCATGGTGAAACCAGATAAATTTTTTCAAGTTGCTGAAAAAGTTCTGTTACTTGTTCTTTAAAAGTTTTATTTGCTGACGTTGTTTCGGGCTCACTGGAATCCTCAGAAAACGTATCAAAGTTGATAAAATAGCTAGAGACAGTTCTGTCAATTGTTGGTATTGCATCAGGATTTGAAATCGCTGGAGCTACTTGATCCCTTGTCATATTAGTATAGTCAGAGGCTATATCATTGTAGACAGGAGTGTCTTGACGAACTGTTATGTGGGTCTTAAGAGGCACAAGTTCCATGGCTTTGTTGCATAGTCCTTCTTTTCTTAATGCAAATTCTTCAAAGGTGATGAGTCTCTCAGTTTAAACCTCTTGGATAGTAGCAAGATGTGATCTTCTGCTAGATATTTGGAGTCCACTGGGCCTACTACTTATTATCTGCCACATGATGTGGTTTAACCAGATCGATGGATATGATCCTGTTCTCCTTTCTTCCAGTAAGGGGCGGCAGTAACACTGTTCTTGATCCATGGATAGCTAACACAGGTACTGGTTTTCTGTAAGAAGGCCAAAGTCCTTCTTGTCTGCGATCTTTTCTCTGACTAGATCCCCTATCTTTGAAATCCAGACAGGCCTTGCTGGGATGGGTGGTTCCCCTTCAGTGGTTGTTGGCTTCTGCAATATGTTGCTTAGACTTCTTATTGTTTCATTTAAGTCCTGCAAAACAGCCAAACGGTCTTTGATATCAAAGGGTTTTTGTTCTACCACTGACGTGTGACAATCGAGGTCCTCGGTAAGCATTCTGGGGCCAGATGTAGGTAAATATCATTTACCGATTCATAAATACCGAATTTTACCGATTCGGTATTTATGAATCTGTAAATGAGATGTAGGTAAAAATTCGGTATTTGCTATTGAATCCTATGGGCCTTGAAGCCCATAGGATTCAATAGCAAATACCAATTCGGTATTTACAGAATCTGTAAAAATACCGAATTGCTATAGCACTGTTAGAAGTGCTACCTACATCTCGAAATACATATTCGGTAATTTTACCGAATGGTAATTTTACCGAATCGGTAAACTTTACAGAATCGGTAAATTTACAGATTCTGTAATTTTAACGATTCGGTAAAATTACCGATTCGGTAAAATTACCGAATATGTCCGTTTTTTGTGCCCCTATATCTCCATAGCCCTTTACCGGTCGGAAACGGCCGAAAATCAGTATTTTCGGCTAATTCCGACCGGTAAAGGGCTACCTACATCTGGCCCCTAGTACCCAAAAAGATTTTATATGGAGAGATTCCACCCAGAGAATTTCTTGGCAGATTGTTTAAACTACATTGGACACTTATTAGATGTTTGACCCACCCATCACCCGAGCCTAATACCCCAGCTGTTATAGATTGCTTTTTGTCCCGTTTTTTTCTTTCCACTACAGAATTTCCCTCAGGATGGAATGGACTCGAATAACGCAATGCATCGCCCAAACTGGCCATGGCCTCCTTGTAAGCTTGAGAGCTAAACGCAGGACCCTGGTCATAATGTAGCATGCCGATTGCATATGTGCCGATAAAGACTTGCAAATCTTTTATAACAGTTCAAGCTACAGCCGAGCGCTGAAGCCACATTAAAATGGATCTGTCCTAATAGTTGTGGGACCGGATTCATCTATAGTGACGTCTGCGTGTAGACAGTCTAATGCTGTCAAACAATGGTGTCTGTACTGGGCTGGCTACACTGTAGTCAGGTATTTGGAGGCGTTCTATGCTGCAATCTCTATTGCAGTCATGGCAATTAATTGCAAATTTGTGAATGTGGGCATTCATCCCTGGCCACCAGTATGTCTCTCTTAATTCTAGTATAGATTTAGAGATCCCTTGAAGTGTCTGACCCTCTCCCATATGCGCTTCGCGTATCAAAGCTGCTCTACGTCTCCAGTTTGGAATTACTCTATCCCCCACTCCAGGGATTCGAGCAAAAGGAACAAAGTTGGCATCAATTATGTATGAATATTCGAGTGGATACTCTAGAGGTAACGCAGCACCGTTACCTTTGCTTGTAGCACTGACAGCTAGCATTATTTCGCCATCTATTTTTGTTTTAGAACGAGTGATTGCAGCTACGGAAGCCATTTGCACAGCTGCCTTCGCGGCTTCATCAGCCAATGAATTCCCTGCAACGTGAACGCCATCACGCTCATGACTCAGTGTATGAATCACATGAGTCTTTTGTAGTTCTTTCTGTAATAGAACTACTTGTTCCCAAAGCAACTTATGCTTGATTGTGCCACCTCTTGCATCTTTGAAACCGTTTTGAACCCAGTTCTGCAAGTATTCATTGTAAGATTGAACGCAGTAACACGAATCACACACTATGAGTGTGGGGTATTCTCAATCGGTATTTTCAAGCACCATCTTGAAAGCCTGTAGTTAAGCTCGCTGAGCTGTACAATCTCTGAAAGATTGTATTTTTGTGACCATCGGTCGGAATTTACCATCGCGCCAGCGACCTTTAGCAATCGCGCACGCAGCACTATAAGCTGTGCTGATCCGTCTGTATAGATTATACGTTCGTACTGTTCTAGAGGCAGAATCTCAGTGGGCAGAGGACATTCATGTTCGCATTGTAGAAAATCTTGACTTTTCAAGTAAAGGTCAAAGGCGTATTCAATGTCTGTTGCAGCAAGAGAGTTAACCCATTGTATCAATCTCGGATGTAGAGCCTTTGCATTCGGAATGCTAGCTTTTGTCACTGCCTCCAAGGCAGGAACAGGAGTAACGACCATTATGCGTTTTCCCTGTGCGAGAGCTCTCTCTTTTGCTACTGCAGTTTGAACCGCTGTCAGAATTTTTTCTGTTGAAGTGAATTTCATTTCAGCTTATGTATACACGTATGATTTGTAAGCAATTGGTACTTTTTCACCTTCATTAAAGGTTAAGTATGTGAATCCGCATCTTCCTGGGATTATTCTGATTACAAGGTTGCGTACGTTTACGCGTGTCTGTAAATGTGATGTTGCTAAAATGTCTGTTTGCACTGAACGCAAAATTTCAGTGTGTTTTGAGTCCAATTAGTTGTTTTGAAATCAGGTTTGATTAATTCGTAGAGAGGTTTAAGCTATTCTGCGAAGTTCAGAATGTAAGTTCTTCCGAAATTTAGGAAACCTAGAATTGACTGTAAGTTTTTCAGCGTTTTTGGAGGTTGGAGCAGCGCACACTTCTCTAAGAAGTTGGCTGCTAGGCTTTTACCTTCACTTGATAACTCGTATCCTAAGAATAGGACGTTGAGGTGGGCCATTCTTGATTTTTTTAAAGTAGAATTTATACCCTTCAAAGGCAAAGCCAAGTATAATGATATTCACTCTGTTCAAGTGCCTGTCCAAGTCATCGTCTGTTAGATAGATGTCATCAATATAAGATAATGCCTCATCATCATACGTTTCTATTAACTCTGTTACTCTGGCTGAAAATAGCCCTCGACTATTCTTGAATACCTGGGGGAGACGACATAAGTGTCGCTGTGTCCCCATAATTGAGAAAGCGGTCAAGTACCTGCTTTCACTTGCAGTGTTTTGACAGAAGAAACTGTTAGAAATATCTAATGTGGTTTTATATTTTTTGCGCACAATGTTATTCATTAGTGCTGCACTGTGTGCATTTTGTACTGCTAAGGTTTTGCAACAAGAATTTAAAAGTCTGTAGTCCAAAACTAGATGACACGTATTGTCTGGTTTCGAGACAGGAAACAAAGGATTGTTCATTGACGAGGTGCATGTTTCAATCACCCCTTGGTATTCAAGTTGATCTAAGATCTCCCTGACCTGTTTTTTAGCTTCTTGCTTAACTGGGAACTGCCTCTGTGCAGTTGGTTCAGTTTTTAACTGGATTTTGTTGTGAGGAGAATCATCATCCCATCCCACATGATTTTTATATAATGCTGGAGCCTGGATTACAGCCCATTTTCGGGCATAGGTGTATTTTAAGTGAATTGGAATATGATTGGAGAAGGCTGGCATAATGATGTTTTCGCCATGTGGGCACTCCCTGACAAATGTTGGTGGCCAGTCTTATTCAGCTAGAAGAATGTCATAACCCTTAGAGAGCTTCTCCCAACTCTCCCAAAATAATGCTCTTATTTTCCTAGTTATGTCCCCCTCCATCCGGAGCGTTACTTCATATAACTTATGGGGTACGCTAACTCTGGTATCGGCAGTTTCAACTTGAATGTACTCATTCAAGTCCACTGTTTCCAGATGATCCTTCAGGATCTTGTGTGCTATGGTAACTTCTGCTGCGCAGTCCAGCATTGTCTGGGCCCACTCCCCGTTCTTGAGTTGTCTCCTCAAGATCCTCGGCATGTCTGATTTTTAGACCTGCTACCTTCTTTTTGGTGAATTGGGTTTTCTTATTTTTTGGAACGTGTTGATCGTCTTTGGACTCCACACGATCTTCTTTCTGTTCTGACCATCCTCTTCTTTCCGATTTCTGTGAGGAAGTCTGAAAGGTACGAGAGGAACGTATATCAGTATCTTGATATCTATCAGGTTTTCTCAAATTTTCCCTATTCCTGAGGTTATACCTCTTTTCAGAGGGCTCTTTTTGAGGAGACCTACCTCGGGATTGAGAACGCTTCTCTTTAGGAAGAGTCTGTTTAGTATTTTCCCACCTCTTTTTAGGAGTGGTGAGAGTGTTTTTAATAAAGACCTTTTCAGGACTTTGTTAGTTGGGGTTTGACTGGTTTCCCACCCAAACTATCTCTACCTAGTTCTTCATAGGATTTTTATATTATTCTGGCCAGTTCATATGGTTGCTCAGTTACATCAAGTTCTTTTAATTTTTGGCGGATCGCCATGGATGCTGCTTCACCTTTAATGTTAGCAAATATTATAGCTGAGACCTGTTTGAAATCTGTCAGTAATTTCATACCCAGATTTAAAGTAGGCTCTGCCCCGTATTCATTTTGAATCTGTTTAAGGACGTCTGGTATCACCGCCATAGACGGAACACCATGTGTTTTTGTGTAGATTGTGCCAAAGACTGTACCCCAAGTGTCACAGTCCTCTAGGTGTGGTGCGATCCCCATTGGTAAACAGATTGTTAGAATTCTGTGTTTCTCATGAGGTGTACTATCTGGAAATACTGTCTCTATTTGAGTGATTTTCTGATCTATCCAGAATGGAATTTGCTCCCTTTTTGCTGGCAATTTACCAATGACTGATTGTATAGTCTGTGGTGTAATTTTATTGGTGTTCCCCTGGTCAGGGGTTTGTCGTGTAATCCTTATAGGAGGTTGGACTGTTAGAGTCCGCATGACATATTGAACCAATTGTCTATGGATTTTAATTAGTTGTTTTAGTTGAACTAATAGTTCTGGACCTGACATTTCTTCAATGGCAGGATGTGATGTATAGCTGGCTAGTACCGGCCATGTTGCTCCTGGTCTACATAGTGGACCGAGCCTGGTAATGTGATTTTGATGTTGTAGGGCGCCTTTAAACCAGAGAGCATGCTTTTGGTATGTTAATGGAATTTCAATATCCTCGAAAGGAGTGTATTCCGCTGGAGGTTCCTCTACTTTGTAGAAGTGGAACCCATGTGTTACTGGATTTGCTACAGGGAAGACAATCCATCAATAGAATACCTCTGTCTGCCGATATTCATGTGCCCCTATGACAAAAATTACCCTACCACCTCTTGGTGATAGGCCATTTGTTATAAGCTTTATAGTGATAATTTTCCTAAAGTTTTCCGGGATGAATATAGCATCCGGTTCGTTTTGTTGGAAACCTGCAGTGTCTAAACCCGGTTGGGCTGTAGCCCCACCGTTCTCGTTTTCAGTCATTTTGTTGACTGAAAGTTTGCAGAGCAAGTTTTAAGAAACAAAGATAAGGTGCACAATATTTTGGTACACTGTATCCTTCAATGTTGAACAAACCAAAAACTAATACATAGGATTTTTGTCCTACTCAGTTATGGTGGATATTTTATCTTTTTACCCACTCCAGATGTATATTGGAGTATTTTACAGGAAAAAGGGGTTCTCTGTGAAAAGCACGAGTATCTAGCGTTAAATTAGTGCCTTACCAAACGTTGGGCGCCATGTAGTGTAGTTCCTACATTCCCAATAGGCTCTGCGCATTGGAATAACATATCCTTTAGATTTGACGCAGGCCTTAGGTCTACTAGGTCTCTATCGAATATAGTAGACTTAATTGTGAGTGCCAGCTAGCTCAGAGGTCACTAGAAACTTTCTTGAATAAACAAGAAGGGATTAGTTTCTGACAACCGCATAAACATGACAACTTTGTTTCCCAAGAATAAGAAGTATCTCTAGAGTCGCGGAAACAATAGATAGATATTTTACTCAGTCAATTGTGCATGCTTCGTTTCATCAGAGGTGCAGAGAAATAGAGAGATGGGCGTCTTCGATAAAAGAGTTTATTGAACAGTCTTCTTTCTCATGCAAAAGAAATGAACTACTACAATCGTAATACTGGCTGTAAAGTATAATGCATACAGCAAGAAGAGCATTATAAAATAATACTGTAAAACATGGTATGGTTTCTAAGCCATAAAATACATACATAAATAACAAAGCTAAAAGTACTCAACTGGTGCTTCTAAAATAGGCCTACCCCAATGTACCTAACCTAAGTCTAGTACAAGGGAAGAAGTAAGTATGGTATAGCATAGGTTTAGTTTCTTTCTGCCAAGAATCTAACCAAGATTTCTCTTAGGGTCTAATCAGCTCCGTACCTTGGTTTTAGAATAAAGGAGGTCTGGTATCTCTGTCTCGGACTCGATTTACCAACACCCCGAAAGGGGAGCGTTGAAACACTGGAGCTGGATTCTCAGCGAGAGAAAGGCAGCCTCTCTCAGTGCATCAGCTGGAGGGTCGGCTTCCTTCGGCACTTGCTGTAGCAAGCTGCGTCGTGCAAGTAGATAGTCGAACTGCTCCGAACAACCGTGTGTTTGCTAGGGCAAGTGTAGGCATATTTATACCTTGAAGGTACCTAGTTTGACGTAAAGTTGGACATAATAACGTCACCAAAGAACCCCAAAGGAATGGTTGTTCTTTGAAAACGCCATGATTTCTAGGACAAATCAATATTCAAGAAAGGGGATGTCCCTGACTGCTGAAGCCGAGTTTTCCATGCCTGTATTTGGGCTGGATGGGTTATGTCTAAACATGGGCATGATTTCCATGCCTATATAAGGGCAAGATGAATTATACCTATATACGGGCATGAATTGGTAAATGATGCTTGTATCCTATAATGCCACACAACAGTTAAAGATCTTGCTTTCTGCCAAATTTGGTGTAATTCTGTTCAGCTGTTTTTTCTGTATTAATCATTAATATTGCCTATGGAAATTGCAAAGGGAAAAAGGGTTTTGTGACCCCCCTTTTTCTCCACCCCGCTTGACAGATCACCCCAGAACTTTTCAGGAAGCAGCTGAGGTGGATGACCTTTTTCTGGGAAAGTTTTGTGAAAAATCGTCAAATATTGCCAAAGTTATTAGCATAACAAATAAGCTCTTCCTTTGGAAGGATTAATCTAGCTATAACTACACAATGGCTATGCTTTTTTAGATCAAGTTCAACCTGGATTTTTACTGCCATATGGCACCAAAACTATTCTTCAAGCCATACTTGACAAATTCCACTCCTTGGAGGATGAGGGGCATTTCAGTCCTCATCCTACTTGACCTCTCAACAGCCTTGAATGCAGAGTCTCACTCTGTACAACATTTAGAAACACTCATCTGTGCCAAAGCCTTATGCAGAATTGTATCTTATCTCTGAATATGCCCTGACGAGTCAGCTTTCTTCAAAAGCAGTTGAACAAGGTGTACCACATGAATCATTCATGAGTCTTACATTGTTCAATATGTGTCACTACTTGTAAAACATGTTTTCTCACAGTGTTTTTCACTTACTACTTGAACCGATGATATGCAACACTTTAACGTTTAAGACGTCAGTTACACCCCATTAGGCTGCCCAGATTCAGAAAGGGTAAAATATACTGTGTACATTAAATGCTCATTAAATGTGTAAAGATAATGTATATTACAAAACTAATTTGAAATTACATAAAAGGCTAAATATACATGATGACTGGTAAAAGCAAATACCAAGTTTAATTTTTCAACTTTTATTCGGTGAAATAAAGCTATTGAAATAAATGCTGTTATGAGTTGTTAAAAGCATTGCATAAAAGCTTAAAATGTGAAGGTTGTAGACATACAGCAATTATTATGTTTCTGTTTCTGTGGGAAAGGGACAATATTTAAACTTATCAACTCCACTTTTTCCATGAGGAGGGGTATCCAACATGCGAACCCAACGGGTCGGATTCATTTAATATTTTCAGTCCCCCTGGACTTATCTTGTACAAGCCTACGTTAAAACATCACATAAACAGATGGTCTTTCACAGTACAAAATAGCTGGCATGACAGGCTATTCAATTACAGACACCTCATCTTCTATTTCCTATAGTTTTCTTTCACAATTCATAATGAGGATCCCATATATTGGTCTTAATCTCTTTATGAGACAAAATCTTGTTTGGCTGCTGAAAATGTTTTAACCCCTTCCATGCGGCCGCGATTCTGCGCCTGTGCGGCAAAATCGCAAGTGGGCGGGTTTATGACGGCCCCCAGCCGTCATCAGCACACGAGCCCCGTAGTGCATGACGGCTGGGGGCCGTCATCAGCATGGAAGGGGTTAATGCGGATAGTTGGCTATGTTTAGAGACTGGAGTTGAGCAAATAGTAGCTATTTCATTATCTGCCGATTCCTCTCAAAGTATTTTTAATGACTTAATAATAGCTGTTTCAAGCTCATTTGATAGTGTCAGTCAAGGTTGTATGTATTAAAACCACACCAGTTCAGTGGCAATGGAGCCAAGGAGCACCAGGGACCCACTGGAGTGAAAATGACCAAATCATGGCCCCTACCATGCAGTGTTATCATCAATGATGTCATTTCAGATGAGGCATTGATGTTATGTCATGAGTGATGTAATATATGAGGTAATTAGCAGTGCATGGCAAGGACACACCCTATAGCTACTTCAGTTAGCTTTAACTGATGAATTGCAGTGGTCTTTTGAGTTAAAAATGTAACATTTTAACTGACAATTTCACCTAACTATAACGTGACTTTAACCTTTATTTGTTTTTGTGAATTTCTCCATTCTTTTTAGTGTAAAGTAAGTTATTATAACAATACCAACTATAATGTCACTCTAACCTTTGCTATTTTTCAGTGGATTTCTATGATGTTTTACTGTAAAGTAATATTTTATTGCAATACCAAACTAGGCCTCCACCATGCTGCCAGAGGCCATGCAAACTATGTGGCTGGCCACTGGGAATGCCTGCGGCAAGGCACTACATCTTACCTCCCATGGTGGGCCAAGACAATTTTGCTGGCCAACTCCCATTGTCTTGCAGCTCTCAAAGACACCGCCTTCTTTACTATTCTCTATAGTGCAGAACCACATTACTGCAGTGAAATTACAAGGGGGTGCTCTGAGTACCAAGGTACTATAGTGGCATGTGAAAACATCACAGTTGTTGTTTATTTGACCACTGGGGCTGTCCCTCTGCGACTCCCCCCCCACACAATTGCCATTGGGTCAAGGTACCCTACCCTGCCCCCTTATTCCTTATTTTGTATGACACTGGGACTGATTTCCAGAGTCATAAAATGAAAGTATTGACTTTGTGGTCTCGCAGTAGTACTAAGGAAGTACCATGCCGGTCAATCTGATTTTTTTTTCAGCTTGTGGTTCTCTGCAGAAGTACCGTGAAGGTACTGCGTTGCTAGATATCTATAAATTTCGAACCTTAATTGCTCAAAAACTTCTGAATAGATTAGATTAGTAAATCACGCAAAGCACACTTTCTAGATGAAGATCAGGCTTTCTTCCAAATGTGGTGTAATTCTGTTAAGCGGTTTTGGCTGTAGCTGTGCCTTAATTTCCTTTCGGAAATTGTATGGGGGAAAACGTTTTGGGAACCCTCTTTTTTTCTCAGCCCCCACATGACAGATCACTCCAAAACTTAAGGAGCTGAGATGTATGAATTGTTTTGGGGGAAAGTTTCATGTAGATTTATCAAATGGCTCCAAAGTTATCAGAAACCAAAAACTCCACTTGCTATGGGAACCTAGTCCTAACTTTGGGGCTGATTATGATGGTGGATGGACTCCAGTCCTTCCGCCATTGTCTCGGTTAGTGGGACTGCCCGCCTACACTTGCCATACTTTGCATTGCGGCAGGTGCTGCTGGCTGCAGCACCTGCCGCAATGTAAAAACTGCACTGTTTACATTTCCCTGCACTACGTGGCAGGCACTATGCGGTGCCTGCCACATGGTGCAGGAAAATGTTGGGGGGCACCATAAATGCCACCGACCCCAAAAAGAAAGAGCCCCGGGTGAAGGGGGGCCCATAGCAGGCCCCCAATGTACATCACCGCCAGCCTTTTCAAGGCGGGTGAACCGCCATGTAAAGGCTGGCGGGGAGACACATCTAACCCCTACGGCGGTGCCTGGTAGGAGCCTGTCGGAAGCATGGCAGTCATATTTTCCGACCGCCACGGACCCGCCAGCCATTATAATTATTGGGGGTGGGAAATGGCCTCACAATGGTGGTGAGCCCGCCACCGAAAGCCTGTCAGCCCCAATATCTGCAAAGTCGGGACTGGCAAATTGCATTGCTGTCTTTTAATGGGAAAAAAATGTCATATCGTCATGACCAAATAAAATGGTTCCGGTTAAACCCGGTTTCCTTTCTGTTTGAACAGATCCACCAACTTATTAACGTGACATTTTGAGTCCTTGCACTAAGCACACTATAATTATCAGACACTCTCCCAGTTTATCTAGGCGTGCAGCACACAAGCCAGGACATGCATGCTTAAGATCTTCGGATACAGCTTTCACCCTTCATTACTTTTGCATTCTAGGATTGCTTTAACTTAAACACCTGCGGAATAAAAGATAAAGGTCAGGTCACCCAAGCTCAAATATCTTAGTCGTGTCCTCAATGAGTCATTATGAGAACATTTCTAGGCATACATAAAATATGAACTTTGCCGTTGTTACTGGTGACTAAAGTGTGATATTTCTGAGGAATTCCATAAGCGTGTGATTTCGGAACTGCAAACACCAGTGCTGCTTGGCGTTAAGCTTCGTAAACCTAGGTTAGGTCAAGGACTAGCAGGCAGAATAAATAATGTAGAATCCAATTTAAAAGCCCGAACGTCAAGAAATCGTTCTGTAAAGTAAAGGATATAATTTCAATTTCAGATATAATGGAGATCAGAGCTTCCTCAAACAGTCACTTTGTATATGGTTTTGTGAATTATCCATTTGTTTAGAGACAGGTTTGCACATGGATTTGTATAAAATATGTATATACAAAAGTATACATGTAAACAATTGTCTTCATGTCAGTTCTTGTTGTTTAAGATTCTGCTACTGAAGGTTTTCATGATTCCCTGCCTGTTTTTCGAGGCCGCATTCAAAACTTGATAGCCTTCTAAATATGAATATCCCCCTTTTTTTTGGATCCGGCTGTGGACAGCTTTAGCTGTTAGGCAGACCTCTTGTCAGCACACAGCATACAACACACTGGTTGTGATGAATCTCATGACACTGGCTCCTTTGGCAGCCTGCCACGTTTTAGTGTCCGTTTAGTGTCCGCCCAAAGTATTTTGCAGATGTGTGCACATCTGCTGGTATATCTAGCTCACATGAGTAAAAGGTGAAGTAGTGATTGCTTTTATTGTTTTTTCTGTCGGCATCTTGTGGTATCTCCATCCACAGCATCATCCCACTGTACGACTCATCCATACGTGTAATATAAGGTGAATGTACGTTCTACTGTTCAAGAAATTTTATTTTTACTTAAGATGCCCACTACTAACGTATAACACATATATGAAATGTTTTTTAAGGAAGATCCACAAATTGGCAGCATGTGAGAGCAGAATTAGACCAGAGCAGCCTGCAGTGGAGCCTGGACACTCAAGCCCACTCACATCACCAAGTGCCAACTCCATACAGCATGCCAGTGTCACAGGTTGCTGGCCACTCATTGAACAAAACTGGCCCATGCTGCCCATATGTATGACGTCACAGCCACTAACCACCAGGCAGCACTGACTACGCCTCCTCGCTCGCTCCAGCCAAAAGCTGGGCACTTATGCATGAAAGTGAAAAAAATAGCGAATTCGCTATTAGGGCACGCAAATTACCATGAAGTACAACTTCGTGGTAATTTGCAAAGTTTCATGTTGCGCACACACATTCCCCTTTGGACACCCCTGCACCCTTGAAATCACAATCTCAATTTGCGAATCGCTAATTGCGATTAGCAAATTAAGATTGCGAGTCACAATTAAGGAATTATTAGAAATCGCTGGTTTTTGAGTGATTTCTTGATGAATAGCATTTTGCTATTCCTTAATAGCGAATCGGTATTTTTCGCTATTAAGGAATAGCAAAATGTGTTCTTAAAGAATCTGGGGGATAGGCCTCTGAGCCCAAGGTGTAACAGAGGCCGGTTACAGGAGCATGTGGTGAGAGACTTTGTTCTGGGCTCCGCAGAGAACACTGGGATGCTTACCCCCTCCCCTAGTGGTCAGCTCCAAGGAGATCGAGATGGGGAAAGTGAAAGTCTTTATAAGGGGTGAGGCCAAACCAGGCACTTTCATTAGTGCCGGACGTGGCAGGATTTTAAGAGCTGACCTGATTTCAAGCCCTGGCCCCCGGTGACGCATGGCAGCCTCACTGATTTGCAAGCAGCGTGGGCACTTTAAGCATAAACCCTGGGTTTTCAAGGCTGCTTATCAACCAGCGAGGGTGCCCTGTGTATTACTGCCACTGCCCCCACACTTTTCCTAACTCGTCACAGCATGGGAGGGAACAAGCCTTCCTGGCCCCACCCCATCCTGGGAAGAGCTGGGAAAGGTCAGATGTGCGCACGAGGCTCAGGCTGTCTACGACATAGTCTGTAGCACGTGCTTCATATACGGCTGGCAGTTAGTATCCCAGGAAAGTGCGGGAGGGGACCTACAGCAGGTTTTTAATGGAATGTATAATTCAGGAGCTAAGCACCCGGGGGAAAAACGGGCCTTGAAATATGCTATTCCTGCCCTTATTTCTTACTAATAATCCCTTCGTCCTGGCTGTGATTGAGGGAAACAGCTTTTTATTAATTTCTTTCCTCCAGTCTTTCCAGTTTTAATTCCTTCTTTTTCTTGTCTCCCTTGGTTTCTTATTTCCTTCTCTCCCTATTGTTCTTGCTATGGGATTATTTAAGAAAATCAGCATTCATGCTGTGATTTCGCTTTCGTGTCTTGGGGCCAGATGTAGGAAGGCCTTTACCGGTCGGTAATGGCCGAAAATCGGTATTTTCGGCCGTTATCGACCGGTATTTAGCTTTCGGCATGTAGGAGATCGAAAATCATCCGAATCGGTAAATTTACCGATTCGGTAAAGTTACCGAATCAGTAAAATACCGAATCGGAAATATTACTGAATCGGTAAATTTACCGAATCGCAAAGGTTTGCGAATCGGTAAATTTACCGATTCGGTAATATTTACCGAATCGGTAAAGTTACCGAATCGGTAAATTACCGATTCGGTAAATAAGAAGTGATAAAAATGGATATTGAGATGTAGGGAAGCTCTGAAATACCGAATTTGCTTGAAATTCGGTATTTAAGAGTCGGTATTTACCATGGATTGGAATCAGGTGGTAAACAGGTGCAACCTATAAAAATGGACCCAAAATGCAATTCTTCTTGCACAATGGCGGCATTTTATGTGATTGCAAGACGGCTAAGGCTACAGGAGGAAGGGGAGAGGGAATGGCAGAGAGAGGAGCAGGTCTACAGACAGAGGATAACCCTGTTCATGCTCACAGAGGCAGAGATACTCCAGAGGTACAGGTTGGCCCCAGACACCATCACTGACCTCATCAGGGACCTCCACCCACTGTTGGATCAAACTACCCCAAGGGCACACGCTATTCCTCCCCATGTGCAGGTGTTGTGCAGCCTACACCAGCTTGCCTCTGGGAGCTATCAGAGTGTGGTTGCTGCGGTAGGTGGGGTGACCCAGAGCAGGCTGTCAAGGTTTTTCCACAAATTCCTTGACGCAATGTTACAGAGGATGGAGCATTACATATCATTTCCTGCAACCCATGCTGAACTGGTCCAAACAAAATCAGACTTGTACCAGATGGCACGTTTCCCCAATATCATTGGCTGCATTGATGGCACGCACATTCCTATTTGTCCCCCAGCTGCCACAGAATACATCTACAGGAATAGGAAGTCCACCCACACCATCAATGTGCAGGTGTTCTGCAATGCAAAGTTCGCCATTACTGACCTTGTGGCAAAATTCCCTGGGAGTACCCATGACTCCTATATATTTCAGAACAGTGGCATCTATGCACGGCTGACTGCAGGCGAATTTGGTGAAGGATACCTCCTAGGTAAGACACAGTTGTGCGACCCCTATAAGACCTATTGCAGTAAGCAGTACAAAATGCATGTGAATAGATCATACCCATTTTCTTTTAGGAGACAGTGCATATGCCCTCCGCTCCTTCATACTCACCCCCTACCTCAACCCCTCAACACCCAGCCAAAGGAGATATAACCGGGCACACAAGAGCACACGCAATGTTGTTGAGAGAACATTTGGCATCTGGAAAAGCAGGTTCAGATGCTTGCACAAGAGTGGAGGTGCAAGGCAGTATACCCCCATCACCTGCTGTAAGATCATTGCTGCCTGTGCTATGTTGCACAATCTCGCTGTAAAGAGGAGTACTGAGGTGGAGTTGTCAGACTATGAGGATCATGACGACAACAGTGCTGTGCCTGAAACACAACCTGCTGGAGTGTCAACACCAAGTGATGGCAGATACAGACGTGAGGAAATAACACACAACTATTTCTGAGTGAGTGATGACACTGTAACCTATATTGAAAGCACAAGCTTTTGTTTAATTTTGTATATTTCCAGGTATGTCAAAGAACAAAAGTGCAACAGTAAGCATTTCACAGCAATGCTCACAGTGAGCAAACACACACACACAGGTGTTGAATCCACCCACCATAGTTGTATATTGTCACTAGGCAGGTTTAAATGGCACAAATGTGCAACTTAAACTTTTTGAACCATGATTAGAATGTCCAATGGCAGTAGGCCATATTATCAACTGTTCATTTACGGCCACGCTTTGCACTAGCAGGTGTTTGTGGCTCAACCTGTTCACTGGGCGTTTGGCCTGTAGCCTCACCCTGTCACCTGCTGCTCCTCCTTGTCTCTACGACATGGGCGCTTGGCGTGCTGCTCCTACTGGTGCTACCTTCAGTGTCCGGCACATCAATGGCAGCAGTTTGTGCACTCTGGGCATTGAGTAGAGCCTCCAGCGCACCGGTCATTCCGGCTATGCCCCTAGTGAGCTGATTGCTGTTATTAGTCAGGACTTCCTGACTATTCATGCTACGTCTGCATAGCAGGGATGTGGCTGTTGCCAGGCGGTGTATGGATTTCTCAGTTCTCTCTGCACGCTGCTTGTCCCTGCGCCTTGAAGTAATTTCAGAGTCCAGTTTTGTGCACAGTTGCTGTATGCCTGTTGCCATGCTCCTGTTCACTTCCACCAGCTCTTTTATGCCCTTGCCAATTTCCTGCATGTTGACGTTGAGGTTTCTCATTTGTCTTTGACAGGCCATGATGCCCTTGCCCTGCATCCTCTGAATCCTGACCATGGATCCCTCCAGGCCTTGGAAGACACTGGACCCCTCCCCACGTGCACCTACACTCCTTCCTTGTACTGTGCGTCTTCTAGTGGTACTTGGTACAGGCTCTGTGCTGGGCTGCAGTGTGACAGAGATGGCAGCTCCAGCCAAGTTGTGTGAGTCTTCACCCACCATTTCACCAGCAGCTGTCTCCATTTCCAGCAGTGGGGAAACAACATGCCTCCTGCTAGGGTGTGCAGCAGGGGTTTCTACCTCCAGGGATGCTGGCATTTCAGGTGATGATAGCAATAGTGGGGACTGTGTTGGTATTGGGGAGGCCGGCATTTCCTCACTGACGTCAGGTTCTTGGGAAGGTGCCTGCCCACTCGGAACACCTGTGTCCTGTGAAGCACTGGGACCTGGCTCATGACTGTCATCCCTCTCGGGTGCCGTGCCTTCTGCCTCCTCAGACTGCCTTCTGGATGTGTGACCTGTGGACATATGAGCACATATCAGCTGGGTGCAAATGTCTCACTGCCACTACAATTAAACATATGTAATTGCACTTAGTACATGCTGCCTGCCCTTCATTATGCATGCATTCAGTTGAATAACTTGGTGGTTACACTGCTGTGTGACATGCTCTTTCATTAACTGACTACGTGTACCATGATGCATTGCTACAGTTTGGCACAGACACCCTGGGACTGGGGTAACTTAGCTGCAAGGGGTGAGGGATGGATGAGGGTGTGAGGGGGGATTGCTGTGAATGCATCTTACCTTTTTTTGCTGCAGCTTTCGCCGAACTGTCCACTTCTCCCAGTCCATGGACACTTTCATGCTCCAGGGTTGTGGCTACCATCTCCTCCAGGTCGGTGAGGGGGGGTGCAGTGTTCTTTCCACCACCTGTTTGGGAGGCCTGTTTGTGGTGGTCAGCCAATTTCTTTTTTGTGAGGCTCCTTAGGTCATAGAACCTCTTTTTTAAATCTTCAGTGACTCTGGTGGTCACTCCCACTGCATTGACTTTCTCCAGGATTTCCAGCCAAATGTTCCTTTTTGCTGATTCTGGAACTGTTAAGGACTGCTTCTCAAAAAGTCTGTGGTGAACCTTAACCACCTCCTCAACAAGGACCTGTAGCTCCATGCTGCTGAATTTGAGCTTTCTTTTCCTTTCGGCCTGCTCTGTGTCCTTGCTGCTTGCTATGTTTTAATTTGAAAGTGCACAAACTCTGTCTGCTGCTGCTCCCAGTCTCTCTGCTCCAACTGCCTCTCCAGAACCTTCTAATTGCTTGCAGCTGCCTGTGTAGCCACTTCCTGCTAGGAAGGGGGAGGGTGGTTGCACCTGATTGGCTGTTGTGTTAAGTTTCACTTTTGCTTGCTGTCCGATTCGGTATTTACCGATTCGGTATTACCGAATCGGTATTTACCGAATCGGTATTCCCAATGCATTCCTATGGGCCAAAAGGCCAAAAGGCCCATAGGAATGCATTGGGAATACCGAATCGGTAAATACCGATTCGGTAAATACCGAATCGGTAATTTCCGATTTTCCGATACCGAATTTTACCGATTCGGTAAAAAATACAGATTTTTCCCCTACATCTCATTTTCCGATTTTTGAATACCGAATCGGTAAAATTCGGTATTTAAGAATCGGTAAAATCAGATTACCTACATCTAGCCCTGTGTCACTTGTGACTGAGCAAGACAGAAAAGAAACCAGAGTCAAGCGGCACCTCACATTTCCCTTCAACTTCTTGACACGATAGAGGGATGAACATTTGTGCAATGTCAATTCATCAGTGTGAATACTAAAACATTTCAGTAGGGGAATCGACCGTCCATAGTGAATGAGTAACTTTTTGTGTGCGAGCAGAAATAGGATTTGCCTCTGCTGCAAGGTATTGGGTTGTAACCTGATACCATTCGTAAACAGAGACTAACAGTGAAGAGCAGTTGTTTAAGCAGCAGTGAGGAGATGCATTTGCAATTGTTATGTGTATGTGTGTGTGTGTGTTTGGGCAAGGACAGCTTAAGAATTCTGGGGGCCCTGGGCCAAAAGTATTTTGGGGGCCTCTGTTCGTAACAGCTTTGAATTTATGATACAATTTCAGCTCTTTCATGCCATCTTTGACCAGGCCACTAACAGTGTAAAGACACACGTGTTTAAATTCTAAATGTGTTTACATCAAATATTCAGGGATAGCGAAGTGTGATTTCATTATAAATAATACAGCAGCATCTCACTAACATTATTGCAAATAATCTTTGTGATCCTCTGCCATTTCTCATATCTGAGGTCCTGCTTTGATCTAAAAGAAACTGTTTTTATAGATGTTGCGTGGTGTTGAAAAACAAACATTTCTCGGCCAAATAGCTGTACTGGACTCCAAAACATCACCCACATTAATAATAAATTAAAGGAAAACTATGTAAAAAATCTGTTAAGAATTATTCAAGGCATCAGAACAGAGTTTGCTCTTTTAGGGGGCCCCCTAAAAGGATGGGGCCCTGAGCCAATGCCCACTTTGCACATGCCTTAAAAATACTGCGTGTGTGTGTGTATAGAAGCAGGGTAAGGCATTTGTACCCTGAGGGTGATTGGCTTTGCAGGTATTCTAGCCAGCTCTGACATAAAAAAAAACAATGGGTAAACCATGCAATGTAATCAGCTGCAGGCACCTTTGCAACATTTTTCTTTGAACAACCCCTAAGACTTTGTTACCTCACCTCGCACACAGAACCGTCCTAGCTGTGTGGATTTTTCTCAGGCATCACTGACCAACTTCTTCACACTGAACACGCCATTTGTGTTTTTTCAGTTTAATTTTTCTCTTCAAAGGTGACCATTCACGACTTGCTGGTGTGAAATAGTTTTGCCATGGCAGCAAGTAACCAACGCAGCACTACATATATAAAGATACACAACTGCATTGCAGGTGGGGGTGCCAGGTACTAGATAATCTATAGGTTATACCTCACTCATTCCAGCCTGCTCACTGGGATTGCATTGTGAGCCTTCCTCTGGGCTTGGATCAAAATCTACTACTCGCATATCCACCTATAGATCCCTGTATTAGCTGATCCCTAGTCCTTTCCACCAAACAGACTAAAAGTTTGTTTTCCACGCAGGCCTCCGGCTGCAGATCACTAGAATATAGCTATTGCTTGAAAGGTGACATTGGGCTGGGACTTCCTTGCAAAGTGGCCATCGCACCCTGGGTTACAGGGCTAGTTTTGCCTTCTTGAGGGCAAAAACAAGCTATCCGATTTTCACATATTTTAGACATTTGAGAATTTTATTAATAATATAGCAGCATTTTGTTGCATTCCTACACAGCCATGGTCTTTCAAAGGACAATATTATTAATCCAGCTTTTCATGCAATTAGGTTTCGCCTGCGAATTGTCATAGCAAGTAAAAAGCGTGGTTAGCTGAATATCTAAAGAGGCTACCTTGTTTAAAATGAAATAATGCTCATGTGAACGACTCGTATCCTTTGTGGACTGCCATTCTTCTCTTGTTGTAGAGGATCTGTCATACTAATTGACAATTGTGTTTCAGTTGTACCCCGGGTTTTAACTACTCCAATATGTGACATATAGTATATAGGTCAATGTGCAGAGTGTAATATTTGGGAAGGGGCCATTCAAAATGCCCTCAAGTGGGTCATGCCACTACTCCCTCTCCCTCAACAGTATTGATAAACATCATTGCTCTCAGGCCCGTCTGCAGTGCTGTTTAGGTAGTCTGTCTTTTTTTCTGATGTTGTCATAAAGAAAGGGGTCAAGGTAAACCAGAGCACAAGGGATTAAATTAGTGCAGTCAAATCAAAACAGCTAAGTCTTCAGTGTGGTTTCAGTTGTTTCCTGTTCTGATGTTGCTCTCAAATAGGCTAGCATTCTTTTTTGACAATAGGTGAAGTTGCACAGTGGTAATAAATGTATGATTTTATTTTGTTAGTGCATTTTGTCCAAATAGCATGCTATTGGGCCCAATAAGTTTAATCGGCAAGGCATAAAAATGTAACAACATTCCATTCCATATTATCCATGATATTCCATCAGTTGGTGGAATAGAATAAACCTGCAGATTGGATTAGGAACATTTCAGAATCTACTTGGAGTAGGTTAATCTTTGGACCTTTCTCCTGCTTTTTGGGTTTGGATTGGTTCTAAGAAATTCCTATTATTAACACACCTCTAATGCTTGGAGATACTGCAACTCCTTGGTCTCTACTATGTTCTATACCAGTGACTGTTCACAGGTCTACAGATGTTAGCATGTGCTCTGCTAACAAGAATTGCAAAGGCACCAGCCTGACAGGCCACTAAGTGACTGACACCAGCCCAGTCCAGCTGTTGGGTGGGTGGCACCAGTCAGACATGTGACTGACATACACTGTCGCCCCCACCCGGCCTTTTAGTCGATTAACTTGACAAGTGACTGGCATTGCCACAGCCTTGCCTTTCGGAGACAACGGCCTGACATGTGATTGACTTTTCTCCAAGTCTACTAGCCTTCAGATGTTCTAGCTTAGCATTTGCCTCTGTACCACAGCTCTACCTTCCTTAATGTACAGGTACCTACAAGAACCTGGTGCCTTTGGGATGGATGTCCATAACACCCAACACCCCAGCTTGCCACTGTGTCTGCAGTTCAAGTAATACTACCAAGAGGCTCTTTATTGATGTCATAACTACACTTTCACTATTGCTTTACTAACCTTCTTGCTTTCTCAGATTTGCTTGAAAATGCATAATTTTCTCACTCTTTTTTCAAAACAATTCCCGGGAGAGAACCCCCCGGGCTCCCCTTATAAAGGTTGTGCTCACTCGATATGCTAGCTCTCCACAGGACACTTATCCCGTCCTTTTACACCTCACCATTATCAAATCTCACCAGCCGCCACTGCTTGGACTCCTGTTGAACTGCATTTTTTAAATTCCATTTTGTGTTGCCATGCTCTAGGCAACTTGTCTGAAAACTGTCCTCCACATACCCATTGAATCTTGCACAACCCCCTGCTCCTTGTGGTCGAGCCAATTCCAAGAAGCCTGCCTGTGTGCCTTCCCCCAGTTGTGCCAGAGACTCAGCCACATCCTGTCCATTGTTGGTAACTCAGCCTGTCACACCAGCTGCCCTGTGACCATCCCCAACTGAAAGAGGAAGCACAAGGTTAGGCCCTGAAACCACACCAACTAATAGAGGAAACACAAGGCTGTACACTGTGACCACACATTCCTGTGGTTCTGCCAATTCTGGGAACCAGCAGCAGATAGTTCCTGTTTTAAGAAATAGTTCCTGTTCTTGGCTGTAAGACACCCTGCACCTGGCATCTTAGTTCATTGACCACACATTTCTGTGGTTCTGCCAATTCTGGGAACCAGCCAGATAGTTCCTGTTTTAAAAGATAGTTCCTGTTCTTGACTCTAAGCTGAGTGATAAACCGCCCCCCCCCGGATCAGGAAGGGCCTTCAACTGATATGAGCACATTTCGACACATTGCATGCACTCTCACGAGACACAAGACACGCCCATACCTTGACACATCTTGTTGGAAATTACTGCTTGTCACTTCCCTGTTTTTGCCTACTGACTGAATCTGTATAAATATTCTGCTGTGTGAATAAAGCATCAGACCACTCCTGAACCCGCTTGGTGAAGGAGCTCTCCCTTAACTCGAGTTATTGAATAAATCCATCTTTACTCGAATACCACGGACTCCTCTCTTTACTTAATTTAAAGTATTTACTAATATAGAAATTCTAAGATAAGGTAATATTAATTATTTACCACACTCCAGGGGAAGGGATTGACTCTTGGACTCTCCCTAACCAATGGGATTATAAAAAGCGCCAATGTGGGTCAAGTGGTCATGGTAGGCCGGGAACTAGGTATGATTGCAGGCGAACCACAACTAGAACCTTGGGCTGCATCTCAAAAATGGAAATGAAAATCCTTCAGCAGGGGAAAGCAGCAGGCTGTGTCCAAGAAGAGCTCCACGACATCGGATAGCCATTGGATAAGGTCCAATTGAAGCCATTAGTTTAGGTGAGAACAGCTTCTGCTCATACAATTTGAATTTCGCTCCCAAAGAAGTCCTCTCACAGGTCATATACTTTTGGCACCTTCACCTGTCAAGATTTCTACATTTGATACCTTCTTGATGAGGCCCCTCTGAATTGTATTTGCTGCTGGGGAGAATCTCTAAGTGGGAGAAACTTGTTTCTTCAGCCCAGTGGTAATGCCCCCTGTGTGAATCGGTATGGCAGGTATGACCTAGTCCTCCACAGACATTTAAGTCTAAAGGTTTCTAAGTCCCAGGTTTTCAGAGATGCTAGAAGGAGTCCAGTTAGATACAGCCAAGGGTTCCAGGCTCTGAGGAACAGTAATTTGGGGTCTAGATTGACCCCAGCAGAGGCAGGGTCCAGGTCAGGTCGAGTTGCTACTGGAGGGACGCGCTTTTTACCAGGGGCTGCACTGAGGCCCAAGTTTGCTGTTTTATCAGCTGCACTGGGGTGGGGCTCGGTCCTCCAGCCAACACCACTCCTGCATGGGAGGGAGGAGCCTCCAAGGTGCACAAAGGCACCAACAGACCCCCGACACAGCCAGATGCGGCAGGGCTGGGCCCCCCTTAATTTTCTTTTTCCTTAGAATTAGTTAGGACCCTGGCCAAGCTTGTAGATAGAAGAGCGGGTAGGTCTGTGTTCATTCTTTTAACACTTTTTGTACTTAGAAAGTAAAGCATAGAGTATGGGAAAGCGTAAATTAGCCCAGGCAACTGCAAAGGGTGCCCTAAAGTCAGTAGCCTCTACCAAAGCAATTCAATTACAAGCTATTTAACCAATGCCGGTACAAACTCTCTTTTTCAAGAAGTAATAACGGTCAGAAGAGCTGACTGGCTAGGCCCCTCTAGGAAATTGGTCAAGGCGATTATATTGTTGTGAATTTTTGAGCCTGTAATAGTTGTAGGTTATGCCCTGAGAAGGCTAGAGGGAACATTTTAACTGATCCCCTTTGTTTTTTTATAGCCCAGAAATGTTTTCTGATAGGGGTAGCACTCCCACCCAAATAGAGATATCAGCAAACCAGAACCCTTCCCAACAGCAAATAAAATCAAACAATAGACCATTAATAACAGTCCCAACTACTAATAGGTTCTCCCCCCTCTCCAATTACAACAAATAGGATTGATAACCGGGTGGGGAGGGGAGGAAGGGTAGGAATCCAACTGATACACACAGCATGGATTGTGAATTACAGAAGATAGATACGGGTATACTGACATGCACAAAATATGAAAGCACTAATCTCGTAATTAAGACATGGAATGTAGCTGGAGTAAAAAATAAACTAGTAAACCAGGAGTGGCTGGAGGCAATCAGTCCAACTCACCTAGTCTGTCTACAAGAGGCCTGGGCAATAGACAACTTTCACATAGAGGGCTTCACTTTGCTTCTAACCCCAGGAATCCCCTCAGAGGGAGGGCGGGCTAAGGGGGACTTGGAATTTTTAATATCTATAACCATACCACTGAAATTGATAAGATTCTTTACGTCTTCCCCCTACTTTCAACTCTTCCATTTGCAAACAGAGGAAAAGTTAATCTAGTCCTAATTAACTTTTATAATAATGTTTTTAGGAAGGGAGATTGAATCATTTATAAATCATATTAAGGATGATTATATACTAATATGGTAAGGGGATTTTAATATAAGTCAATGCAATAGGATGGTATCTAAAAGCTGTGGCTATATAAAAACTAATGGGGAAGTAATGCCACACTTTTCGCAAAACCTATATGGTGAGGCAATACATTATTTTTAAATATAACATGGAATTTCTAGAATATCCTAAAGGGCCAGGGATATTACAAGTACCTATGTACCAAGAGAATGGCTGAGGCTCCTTTATTGGCCATATTCTGGTCACTGAAAATGGGCATCAATTAATATACTCTTTTGATATTACCCCAAGCGTTTTTAGTGGCCACTCCCTTTTGACATGGGCCTTTTACATAAATATCTTATGGCCAAATGGCTCACAAATCACAAACCAAATTGAAACACAGGGCAGAAAGGGCATCAGCCTAAAATGGCCGAAAATAAATGATACTGCCATTACAGGAAAAATCATGGCAGAAAACCTCAGTATTTTTAACAAATGTACGGATCTGAGGTCTCCACCGTTCTGCATCATGGTAGCTTTTTGTAAAATAATGGGAGAAATATCAGAGAAATGAAGACACACCACTAGAAGGAAAGGATGGTTTGATAAGGATTGTTCCCAGGTCAACAGAACACTGAGAAATGCCTGATGGGATACCCTGAGAGACAGGGAAAAAATTAGTAGGCTTAGAGCTATGTACAAATCCGCCCTGGATAAAAGGAAAAGAGAGATAAAAGATAATTTCTGGGATGATTTATTACAGGCTGCAGAGGTAAAGGATAAAATCCTTTTTTGGAAAACAATAAATCAGCCCTTCTTGAAAGATATAGAGGATCCTAGGGTAGAGGTATTTGTACAAAAGGGGGAGTGGATAGAACATTTTGGCACTATTTTTAATCCTGAATACTGCCCTATGGAGCTACCCACCTCAACTATATATTCTACTCATGCTGTAGATATCCTATCCATACTTTTAGAAGAGGTCATTAATGCCTTAAATAAAGTTGCTAACGGAAAGGCTTTAGGTTCCGATGAGGTCCCAATAGATACCTTTAAGACACATGCCAGTTTATGGGCACCTTTGCTAAGTGTGTAACGCAACAGTTAAAGGTTTCCTCCTTGCTACTTGGAAAGAAAGCACAATTGTTCAGGTATTTAAAAAAGGACACAGAGAGGACCCAAGATGCTACTGCCCAATATCCCCCCAGGACTCCAGCGCCAAGTTAATGGGTAGAATCCTCCTTGACAGGCTCGAACAGTGGCTAGAGAAGAAAAATACAGCCCTGCAAGTACCACACATCAAGGGTTAGACTAATGCATTTTAGTTTGGTGGTCCCCATCACCCCACTTAAATGTAAAGTAACACATTTATAGTTCCCCTAAAGCTGTCAAGCCAGAGCCCTGTAAGTGAGCAACACAGCATGCAATACGCGCTGCTCTCATAGACACTGACTGCTGCAGGACCTGCGGGCTGGCAAAGCTACGCTTGCTGGCTACAGTTGCAGTCACGTGACACCATGACCAGGGGAGACTCATTGTAACAATGTGTCCCAGGATTTCATTTGCCCAAGGCAGGCCCGGGACATGATTTATAATTTGGGGAACGAGGAGCGGCAGGCACCAGTAAAGTTGACACAGTGGCTTAAATGTTTTCTGGCTGGAGTGAGGCTGCTCGACACTGTTCGCACTGCTGGCTGTATTTGGTGTGTGCCTGAAGCCTCTCACTAGATGCTTCTCGAGTGAAGACCATGTGAGAGAGTTTGTTACTTGCGGCCTCTCATGACATTGTGGCCGTACCTGTACCTCGTGGCTCGCTTCGCCAAAGCCAGGCTGTCACTACTCTCAAGCAGGTAATTTAAATACGAGTAAATACATTTTAGAGCATCAATCATCATTGTGCTAACTGTGCGCGTGTTACAGAGCTCACTGCTTAGCTTTCTGTTCCCTGTTGTAACTGGATGTCGTGTACCTGACCCCCAGGCATCAGGTCTTCACCAGGCCTCGTCAATAAATCAATCAGTAAATCAATCAGGGGATTGTAAGCAGGCTACTCACCTGTAAGGGTCTCAAGGCGCTGGGGGGGTCGGGGGGACTGCTGATCTGTTTAGCCGAAGAGCCAGGTCTTGAGGTTCTTCCTGAAGGTGTTCAGGGAGGGGGCGTGTCTGATGTCAGCCGGGAACTCGTTCCAGATTTTGGCCGCAATGTGAGAGAAGGATCTTCCGCCAGCTCTGGCTCTGTGGATCCGCTGGGTTTCGGCTGGTGTGAGGTTGAAGGATCGGAGGTGTCTTTTGGGTACGTGGAAGTTGACTCTGTCGTTGATGTATTTGGGTCCGGGTTGTGTTTGCATTCGTAGGCATGAGTGAGGATTTTGAAGGTGACTCTTTTCTCCATGGGCTCATAACGGGGTGCAGTGGTGGTGGGGGGAGGAACTCGCGCCAGGCTGATCTCTTCCGCTAAGAGCGTCTGCCTCCTGAGATAAAGGCATCGTTCTCCCATTCTGTGCTGACTTTTATTCCAGTCCTTTTGATTTTATTCACATAGAGGTTCCCCTACGTGGAGTCATCCAGATGCTTCAAATACATTTGAACTCCTTTACTTTATTTGCTATTTTCAAAGTTCATTATTGCCACATTTTGCCTCTTGGAGAAAAGGTTAAACATATATCAATTGTTTCTGTGGTATATTTGATGTAGCGCTGTCTTCGGGCTTGGAGCACTGAGCAGAGAACAGTATTATTGCAGGTATTGTTTGTTCACTACACATGAAGCTGCTGTTTTTTTTGTTCAGCTCACGTCAACAAATGTTCTTGGCATTTCCTCGGATGAGGGTTTGCTCATGGTTCGAGGTCACAGCTGTGCCTTATAAAAGGGACAGACGCCATCCTGTGGCCTAGTTCCCTGTGGGTGCAATTAATCATAGCCTTTGCTCAGACTACACTATGTTGACAGCACTGGATGTTGACACTTCTGGGTTGCATTTAATGAAAACCCTCACTCTGCCGTCTCTACATTAATCAGGCCTGCTAGGGGTGCATTTAATCAGGTCTGCTGGGGGTGCATTAAACCAGGGCTTCTGGGGGGTGCATTTAATCAGGACTCTCCTTAGCTTTTCTTCGAGAGTTTAATGCAAGAGGCTTCCATATGCAGAATATTCTCATGCCCTCCAGAACACCAGGCAGCTGCAGATTGAAAGCAAGTCTGAATAATTATGAAAATGTATTAGTAGGCAGCTGATATCATGCTTGTAGGGCCACTTACATCCTGTTTGGTAAAGTCTGGTGCCACAGTGCCCTTTCATTTCTGGTGCTCTGCAACAGTTTTCGGATCTTCTTACAGTTTCTTGTTGCTCAAATGGGTGTAATTTCTGAAATGTATAGGTTTCCCTTGTCTTTACTGCTTGATTTTGCCTGCAAGAAAACATCACTCATAGACTTTTAATGTCCCTCATAATTACATTGAAATTATAAAAATGTCACACATAAGCAATCTGAAATCTTGGCAGCTATGGAAGTGGCAGCAGGGGGGGGGGACGATATCCGAGAACCTCAACTTCTGATATACCGTTCCAAACACAACGCAAATAATCAGGGCCGGACTGGGAAAAGAAACCGTCCCTGGCAACCTGCTCAGCTGCCACCCCCCTTGGGGTGAGGGGTAGTGCAGCTGAGCAGTTTGCTAGGGCCGGTTTCAGACGATTTTGCTACCGGGGGCCGATATTGCCGACCCCGGTAATAAAAACGCCCCCCCCAGGGGCCCAAAACCGGCCCCCACCCTAGCGGCCTACCGGGGAAACGCCCGGTGCCCGCTATGGCCAGTGCGGCCCTGCAAATAATAGTGGAGAAAACTGACAACCCTAATGGGTGCCCCACTGAAGCATAACACTATCTGATATTCTTCCCATACTAACTATCCAGGCTGGTAATGAAGTATAGGAAGATTTGACAGAGGTAATAAACTTTCCCCCTGAAGCCATTTTGACCAAATCCAGTCACAGGAAGCCCATGGGACCCTATGGAAAACTTTCTCTGCATCCAACAGGATCATTCCAGCGGGCTTCCGCAGTGTTTTTAAAACCTCTAGCGCACAAATAGCCATATTAATGAGTAGTTGTATCTGGCTTCTGAATCAAACCATGCTGCATAGTAGAAATAACTGAAGCTACACGTTTTGCAAGAATACAATTCTAGATATTTGCATCCGTATTCATCAAAGAAATCGGGCGATGTGATCCTCAGTAGGATGGGTCTTTATCCTTCTTCCAGAAGACCAAAATATACGCTTGACCCCAGGATGCTGGTACAGGCAACGAAAAAGATAGAGAATTAACCACCTCTTCAAACATAGGAACAATGATATCTTGTAAGGCTTTATAAAATTCAATTGGAATAGAGTCAGTGCCAAATGGCTTTCCCAGAGGCTAGTTAAAACCATGCTTTTCTAATCTCTGGTAGCCTTATTAAAGCATCCAATATTTCGCATTGAGTTGCTCACTGCTAGTAAGTAGTCCTTAATAGCTTCTTGTGAAGGGGGGCTCTTCTCACAGAAAAGAGCAGTATGAAATTCCTGAAATGTGGCTAAAATATCCGCAGGATCTGATCAGATCTGACCAGCTGAATTCTGAATACTAGTGATTACAGTCTAAGGTCTGATCTGCAATGACAGCAGCTGTCCCATCTCTTCATTATTTTCAAAACATAAGGCCCATTTATCCACCGCCGTTGATGGGCTCTGTCCCAAATCTTTTTCTGTAACATCATGGATGCGATAGTTAATTGCTCAAATACTTTTTCCACTTTATTTTAGGGGCTGTCACAGACATGTACAGAATATTCCACCTCCAAAAATAGGAGGTCAGCGTGGCACTGTTCTGCTAAGATTTTTTCACTTTAATCACATTGAATAGGAAACAAAAATAGTATGCTGAGAGTCTGTACCATAGCTTTCATCACATCCCACACTAATATTGAAGGGGCTGACTTTTGGTTAGCGAGAAAGTACTCTTTCATGTTGTCCATCATGTAGTTTAGATACCATTCATCCAGTATAATTTTTGATCACAGAGCAACCTTGAGAGAGAAACAATAAGGGAAATAGGACTCACTTTGGTTTATACGTCAAGAGAATTGTGATCTGAGATAACCAGTAGATTCAATTTAATTATGAGAGCAGGCCCAATAGTGCAGGTTGCTAAAACCATATAATTCCGGAGAGAACCTTATGTGAGGCTGAATAAAATGTATGGTATTGCTAAACCCCGAGATGCACGCCATACATCGATAAGAGCATAAGAATTAGGAGCATATTTATTTGTGTGGTTGTGCTGTGATTGCAGGTCGCAACGTGGCGCATGTGTGACGCAAACACAAAATGCGCGTGTGACCCTGAGTGGCTTCATAAATCCAGGGCAAAGCATAGCAGAGCAAATCATTGCAGGGAAACATCCATTACAATGCTGTCATTACAAAGAACTACCTTTACAACGCAACTGTTACAGCGCAACTGCCTTTACATTGCATGCCAATACAATGCATGCCATTACAACTCATGTCACTACAACACATGCCATTACAACGCATACCATTACAATGCATGCCATTACGAAGCATTATAAGGTAAGCAATGGAGATTGCTGGATTTAGGGTGGGTATGGATTTTGGGATACATGGGAATAGTAATTTTTACCCCTACACTATTCAACACTTTCCCTACTGTTGCCCTAAAAGTATTATGCATTGTAATGTTATGCATTGTAATGGTATGCATTGTAATGGAATGTGTTATAATGTTAGTTTTAAAAAATGCGTTGTAATGGCATGCCTTGTAAAATCATGCGATTTAATGATAGTTGCGATGTAAAAACTACATTGAAAAAGCATGGGTTGTAATTGTTTGCGTTTTAACGTCATATATTCCATTGCGTTAATCTGCCCAGGGAAGGTATTTGCTTGGATGTTCTTTTGACTTTATTCTAATAATAGAAAGTTGAAGAATGAGGGATCATCCTTGTTTATTGCATAAAGCATGCAAACCATCAATTGTACATTATCCTTCCCCATTTGTACGATAATATACCTGCCCAGTTGGTTAGTTTTGATCTCATTTACCTCTCACCCATAATCCCTTACTAACAGGCCCGCTCCCTGTTGAGAGCCCTCCTACCAGATGAGACAAGAATGTTATAGCCCAAATTATTCATATTTTTGGTCTCTGATAGAGAAAAGAGAGTCTCTTGAATGCAGACAGGGAGGCTGAGGCTTCAGTGTTCCTCCTAGGCAAATTTACAATTTGCAGCCACTCTCAAACTATTTACATTCCAGCTAAGTAAATGTGTATCCCAGCTGCTACTCTGAGCACTGTTGGCCATAGATAAATGTCAATGCTGTATGACAATCCATTTAAGCACAATTTTTGATGTTTTCCCTTTTTTTAATGCCAGCCTAACAACCCCAAAAAGAATTCCATAGAGACCACCATAAAGCACTTCCTCACCCTTCACTTGAACCCTGAAACCCCCCAGTTCTCCCTCCTCCCCAGACACCAATCCATCACCCACACATATCCTGTTTTGCTGCAGGTAACCTTCTGTGCCCCGCACACCACCACCCCTGAGACTATTTTCAGATTTTGGATAATCGCTGATCAATACCCATACCCAGAGGAGTCCCCAGCCCGCCTCGCCAAAGTGTCCTTAGAAGAAGCTACAGTGACAGGCCACAGGAGGTACAGGACTCATCCTACGGTAGTCATAAAGATTACAAAATAAGTTACCATTAGGCCAGTGAGCATTTAGGAAATACACACCACAGTTAGCCATGCGTACATTAGATAAAACAGATCCGACAATATCAGCTATGTATCACACTTCAAAGAGTTCGAAACTTCTTGTGCCTTAGGCAGGTTCTGAAAAAAAATTGTTTGACCCTGATAGAGGATTCTCAAGTTGGCCGGCTCAAGGAGGGAGGCTGAAGCCCCAAGTTCAACAAAGGCTGGAATCAATTTCTTCAGCTGCCATCTATGCACGACTGTGTAATGGTAGATATCGGATATATAACAAAAAACTCCACCCCACAAGACTTAAAGAGATTGCAAGGGCTTATAAAAAGGTAATTGGTGCATGCCCTGCACCTGGCAATCATTATCCCAATCTTTAAGTTGGGGGAAGGACTGACTAAATAAATGAACAATGTATCTTCTGCCATCGTCACCCTCCTGTCCCTCGGGAATACCAAGCATGTGCAAGTTATTACAGTGCATGTGATTTTCTATATCCTCCAACTTATTGGAAAGGCCTCTGAGACATTGAATCCTTCCAATAGTCTTCCTTGTCTACTTGTAACAACTCATGTATTACTGACAGGGATGGAGAAAAGGAAGCAGCGCATACTGCTGCCAAATCCTCCCTGCCCTCAGGCTGTCCTTGATGACTTGGACCCCAAGAGCCAGAAGGGTAAAAGAGAGCCGAATACCCTGAAATTACACCCAAAGTCTCTACTGTCCCTCCCTTTGCAGAATGCAGTCCTCCTGGAGAATTCACAGGTAACCTACATGTCCTCTGAGTTCTATAGGAGGTCATCATCATCATCCTCATTTGTGTCTTCATTCAGTCTATCTCCCAGAACCCAATAGAAGGCATCATAAAAGACACCGTTGTAAGTACACAAGTTGGTTCAGATGAAGCCTGTTGCGGTTTCTCCTTAAACCTTCTGCTTTCTTTACTACTATTTTTCAAACTATTGCGCTTGCCGTATACAACTTTGATGGTCCTCCTACATAAATATTGCCTCTTCCAGGGGAACTATATTTTTATTCTTAGGTGCCCCTAATTATGAGTTACAGTCTGCTTCAGGCATGGGATACTCCCCTTCTGACAGATCTGAAAGCGAAGTAAAGCCCTCCTCCATTTCTTGAGAATCAAGTGCAATATGGAAGCTCCCTGAGAAATTGATGGCCATTGGTTGCATTAACTCAGGATCGAGGAGCTCGGGGGTGGACAGCTTGCCATGCAGGCCAGCCCCACACCCTGTACTTGCCAACTTATAAGAGTCAATGCACTCACAACTGATAGTCCCAGCACCCACTGTACCCTCTTCAAGTGACAGCCCAATTGAGTGTGATTCTAAAGGTATTTGTTTCACAGGCAAGCCAGTCCCATTAATTGGTGGGTATTTTTCAGGGCAGTAGGGCCTGTATTTAAGGACCCGGGAAAGATCATGTCTATACCGGGCCCGATGAGCCGGACCAACCCCAAAGGGGGACCTGTGAGCTCCTCTGTGGGCCTTTCAATTTAGATGCCTCTAAGCCACTGTGGGACCCCTCGGGACATATACTAAAAGAATCATTCATAGTTTACTGCACTGACCCGAGGCCAGGGGTCTGGGAAGGCCAACCAGAAGGACCTGGATGTAAGACACCACACAAAGGCTGTTGGTGTACAGGATTAGCATATATACTAGCATCTGGCAAAACTGTAGCTACAGGAGGCCATACCTGCGCTGATTTATTTCTGCTGTACTTGTGCCAATGCTCACTGCTCCCTCTGCTGTGCATCTACTTGCTCCACTGTAGTTGAGCTATCACCAACTGCTATAAGGTTATTGGCCATCTCAGGCATCTGTGTGGGCTCTTAGGACTCCCTCAGCTCTTTGGGGCCCTTTTGCTCTGGAGGCAGTCGTGTTCCACAAGCCTCTACCTGTAAGGGCACTTGCATGGTTTGGGCATAGCCATAACTACTGCCCTGCTGGTGCTGCTGGCACTGTTCTTCACCTATGAGTCTGTCAGCGCTAATCCCGGGCAACTGTGACCTACCTTGCTGTTCTGTTGAGATCCTGCCCGGTACACAGAGTCATCTGACTGCCTCTCCTCCTTCAGTGCATCAATCCAGCATGCTGCATAGATGGATTCTCCGACCCGCAGACAACCATGTTATGCTATGTTATGTTATTTGCACTTTTAGAGCACGCGATTACCCTTGGGTGTCCTGGTACTAAGTACTGGTTACCTGTGGAAGCTGAAAGAAGTACTACTGCGAGAAGAGCCATGTCTTCAGGCCCTTCTGAAATGAGAGGAGATCCGGGGCATTCTTAAGAAAAAAGGGAAGCTCATTCCAGGCTCTCGAGGCACAGAGAGTAAAACTCCTGCCCCCCCAGTTCACTTTTTCTGACATGGAGACTTGCACTTGTTTAGCACTGGTGGATCGTAATGTTCTACCAGGAACATACCAGTGAAGCTTTTGCTTAAGAAACTCAGGACCAATTCCGTTGATGGCCTTAAAAGCAATACAGAGAGCCTTGACGTGAGCTCTTTATTTTTTCAGAAGCCTAAGCTCTCCTTTCACAAAGACAAATTTAGGTGTTCCGGACAACAGCCTGTCCGCTGCGTTTTGGAGTAATGGAAGCCTATACATATGCTGTTTTTGTATGTTCAAATAAAGGCTATTACAATAGTCCAATCGCGACGTTATTAGGGCCATGACTACTGTCTTAAGATTGCTCTCAGTCAAGAAGATCTTGATTTTCCTTATGATTCTACGAATCATAAAACAAGCTGAGGTTGTCATGCTTACTTGGTCACCGATGGTGAGTTTGTTGTCCACTAATACTCCCAGGTTTTTGGCTTTCCTGGTGGGTACAGGGCAAGCACACAGGTCTTCCGGACACCATTCCGGGGTCCACACCTGTGGATTGTTCCCAAACTTTAAGACCTCAGACTTATTGGAGTTGAGTTTTAAGCAGTTAGAGGGCATCCAACAGGATATTGCACTCATGCATTCATGGAAGCGGTCCCCAGTTTCTTTCTCACCTCCCCTAGTCAATGACAACACTATTTGTGTGTTGTCAGTGTAGGAGGTGAGCTGGAAGCCAAAGGATCTAATAACTCCTGCCAATGGTGCCACTTATATGTTAAAAAACGTTGGGCTAAGGGAGGAGCCCTGTGGCACACCACAAGGGAGTGTGAATCGTTTAGATGAATTACTATCCAGGTCCCCAGTTTGTGCCCTGTCAGCTAGTAAAGATTGTAGGAGTTTCCATGTTAGGCCTTCAACACCAATCAAAGACAACCGGTCCATCAATAATTTATGATGGACCGTGTCAAAGGCCGCCGACAAGTCTAATAAAATCAGTTCCACACTACCTCCTCCATCTACGGCCTCTCTAATTTCCTCAGTAGATTTCAACAGAGCCAGCTCAGTGCTATGATCTGCCCTGAACCCATATTTCAATAGATCCAAAGAGTTATTATGATGGAGAAATGCACAGAGCTGGATGTTCATCACCTTTTCCAGGATTTTAGCAGGAAAAGGGAGCCGTGATATTGGCCTGTAGTTGTTGGGGTCTTTTGGGTCCAGATTCTGCTTCTTCAAAAGTGGAAGAACAGAAGCTTGCTTCCAGATTATAGGGAATGTGCCTGATGCAAAAATAGCATTTAACAGGGAAGTCAAAGCCATTTCTATCACTTCAGATATTTGTTTAATAATCCAGGCAGGGCAGGGATCACTCAGAGCTCCTGAGCGGATCGAGTTCAGGACCTTAATTGTCTCTGATACCTCCAGTGGTGAGAATTGATTGAATACCAATGAAGAATCATTACTGCCTGGTCTATTCCTCTTCAAGTTAGACTGTGCCATTTTATTGGCTTCAGTAAAGGAAGAAAATATAATTTCCACTTTATGTTTAAAAAATTCTGCAATTTTTTCACAAAATGATGGGTTGCTATGGCTCCTTGGAGCAGAGGGAGTAGACAATTTTTTTAATGGTGTTAAAAAGTTCCTTTGAATTGGACTTAGCCAAGGCTATTTGATTTTTTAAAAAACTTTCTTTTTGCATCCAATAACAGCTGTTTGTAAATAGTGATGCAGTGTTTGTATCTTTCCTTATCTGCTTCACCATAATGTTTACGCCATGCCCTTTCTAACAATTTACAATCCAGTTTTTTGGCTCTAAGTTCTTCCGAATTCCAGGGGGCTGATGGTAGAGCTCGTTTGGGAATCCACTGTTTCCTAGGAGCTAGCTGATTACAAGATGTGGCTAGCCATTGGTTATAGGCCACAGCGGCATTTTCAACTCCCGTAGGAGGGGACTGCATCGAGCTACTGAGGGAATTTCTACATTTATTAATATCCAATTTACCCCAGGCTCTAGTCACAATCTCCTGGGCTGGTTTAGTGTTAGCAAGTTGGTTCCCATGGCTATTCAATTCAAACTGAATGGCACAATGGTCCGACCATGGAATAGGAAGGACAGAGATACAGACAAGGTCCTGATTGTTCGAGTATATATATATATATATAATATATATATATATATATCAAGGGTGTGTCCTTTTTCATGCGTAGAGGCCTTCATCAGCTGTAGAAGGCCACCAGCCCCATGATTTGCTCCAACTGATTAGTATCAGAATCCAAATGGTTTTCTAAATAAAAGTTAAAGTCGCCCATTACTGTGTAGGAGTCTAGACATAGTCCTTCTTGGGTAAGGTACCTATTGTCTCCAAAAATCCATCTTTAGGGTCTGGTATATTAATATGCCTTTAAAGGTCCTGTGATTAATAGAGTGAATATTAAAAGCTAATCCTTTACATGTCATAATGGAGACCAGAATACAATTAGGTCCCAGGGAGTCATGATAAATGACAGCAAGCCCACCTCATTTTTTATGTGGCCTGTCCAAAGTGTGACAATGAAACCCAGGAGGGGTAGCCTTCACAAGATCTGGTTCATAAGCATTGTCTGTCCATGATTCCGTGATACATGCCAGCTTTACGTCTAATTCCTCTAACAGTAAAGCACATTCCAAACTATGCTTAGTTAAAGATCTAGCATTAAATAAAATACATTTTAAAGCGCCTGCACTGTTTACGTCCATATTATTATCAATTACAACACTCGGGCCTTGTGCTGGTAGATTAAGAACACAGGGAAGTTGTTGCCAACGGCTAAGGCAGGAGAAACTCTCCATGCCTTTATGAGTATCCAATAGAGGATCAAAAGTACAGTATAACCTAATCATAGCTGGGTTCAGTCCGGGTAGCTCCTCAATGATGTATTTGATCGATTTTGGGGCAAAATGGCCAGGGGACTGGCCCTGCGCCCGGCCGGCACGCGGACAGGCGCAGACGGGCTTGCCTTTGGCACGCCCCGCTGCGCGCATCCTCATCAGCATACGGGCTAAATAGCGACGCTTCCAACCACTAGACCGCTGACCTGGTGCTCTGGCGATTCGGCGCTTCGATCCCCTCCCTCCTTCAAGTCACTTAAATCGTGCAAGGTTTAAAAAACAGTGTCAGCAAATTTTAAAACAATGTGAGCATGAATAGGACAGAAGTAAGGTCACAATCAAAGTAATGGTTTCACCTGGCGCGCATTCAACATAGCTTTGCCAGGGAAACAGCGTTGCGCGTCCGCGTCAGCATGTGGGCTAAATAGCCACGCTTCCAACCACTAGACCGCTCACCTGGTGATCTGGCGGTTCGGCGGTTCGATCCCCCTCCCTCCTTCAAGTCACTTAAATTATGCAAGGTTTAAAAAACAGTGTCAGCAAATATTAAAACAATGTGAGCATGAATAGGACTGAAGTAAGGTCAAAATCTAAGTAATGGTCTCACCTGGCGAGCATTCAACACAGCTTCGCCAGGGAATCAGCGCCCATGCCAAGGATGCCTGAGTCCGGCCAGAGGCGGCCAGCACAGATCTGGGATCCCTTACCTCCTCACCACTCTGTTCCATGTTGTCTCTCCTCCACCAAACAGGAAGCAGCCAGGCTCTCCTGAGCCAATCACAACACAGCAATGCAGTGCTGTGATTGACTCCCCGAACCCAATCACAACACTGCAATGCAGCACTGTGACCGGGCTGAGCACCGTGGTTCGGCGCTCAGACGGAGAATGGAGGCCTGGGTATGTTCTCCATGCAGACTGTAATGCAGCCTGCATGGAGAACATGCTAAAGTGTGCATGACTATTCGGCTGGCCCGAGAGAGCTGGTCAAAGCATCATGCAAACTTTCGTATGCCCGCCACTCCTCTCCTGCTCTGTCAGCAGAGCAGTTCCGCCCCGCCCTCATGCTGCTGCAGCAGGGAAGATTAAATGATAATGACATTGCATTATTAACATTTTATTTTTCCTTTCTTTTACTGCTGCACAGCAGCAGTGGGGCGAAGCCACTGCAGGGATGATTTATCTATACACTACCATTATTATTTAGCAGAGAGAGCACTATGCTTTACTACACAGTTCTTTATACACATTTGCCAAGTGTGAGAGTAGGACAGTGTCCCTGTTCCCCCTGGCTGCATCTTTCTTTCACTAATGCACATCTATAGGAAGATTACTAAGCCGTCACCAGTGACATTGCTGTCCACTGGTTTTTCAGTGTCACACAAGGTGAATTGAGAAATTGGCATCCTTAGTTCTATTGTGCATTTCATTTTCCTTTGTTTCCCTCACAGGTATAGGCCTAAAGGCTGTACCTATAACCACGTTCTGTCTGGAGAAAAGTGTGCTCACTGACAAAGACGGGTGAGTGCTTCCACTCACTTATAACACGCTAAGTATAAGGCCTCCATATACATTCCTTTGGTCCTGACGAAGGCCATAGACCCGTAGGGGCTGTTCCAGACCAAAACATGTCAAACTGACCATTAGGTGCCATCTACTAAACATTGCTTTCTTTTTAGACTTATCTATCTCCTATTCTTTTCCCCCAATAAAGATTTACCTAAACATTTTAATCCACTTATCACTGTCAACATTCAGACAATATCCATCCTGGTGGAGGTTTTGATGTCACTTGTAGAACGGGACACTCAAATGACAAAACCTGATGATGACGCTATACCCCGAACCACACTAAGTGGAGATTACATACACCGCAGTCTGTGACCGTCTGGTTGAGGGTCTCCGAGATAAAAAGATCTGAGACTCTGGTACTGAGACTTATTGTAGTGTTTCTTCTTTTTCCTTTTTCCATCGTGGAGGCCCTCGTGAGGGCTCCTGGAGAGAAGTTTGGAATACTCACCAAGTAATAATTGGCTTGTGGTTTACACCTTTTCTTGGTCCATTGGCGCAGGACCGGCAGTTGACAGTTGCACCTGTGGCTGACGGTCCTGCTGCTTATGTCTGGTCGAGAGAATAAACTTAACTTACCTCGTGTTGGTCTTCACGACAAATATGTGGTTCATTCCCACACTTTATGATAGATAGTCCCAAACTGCAGATTATGCAGCAGACAATGGAATATGTGGAAAATGTAGCAAATTTATAATTATATGAAAATCGCAGCACGGTCGCATAATTCCAGTGGCCCTGACTATAACTCGCTCCTTCTATATGCATTGCTTATAGCCTTTCACATAACATCACTGGTGATGCCCGGTGTGACAATAATTTTTGGTGCCCCCACCCCATTACCTCCTCTTTGGATTCTCTCACTACCACCGGGCAAAACTACTGCTCATCTTTCCAATCATAAGTTATTGCTAAGCACAGCACACCCCCTGAGGTCAGCGTCCCCCTCCAATGGTCAGCGCCCAGTTTGACTGCACTTGTCGCACTGCCCTATAGCTGGCCCAACATCACTTCTAGCATGTTGAGTCATAGAATACGTAATGACACCTATGGAGGGCAGAGCTTGCCTGAGCACAAGATGGCTTCCTAGTTTGAGCGCTCCGGCTAGCCGCCGCAATATCTGTAAAATATTCTGCATCACGGCAGTTCTATCTGTCCAACCTATGTTGATTATAGTGCTGGAAGGCATTACCTGTCCAAAAATTGGAAGCGGCTGGCAAATATTACCTTTATCATCTGGCACGGAGGCCGGGTCCGGAGCTGCGAGGCTCGGGTTATGTCACTGGAAACATGGAGCTAGCTGTCGGGTCTGTCCGACGATCAGTGGCTGGGGCTGCGCTGCGCTTCGGTCCAGAACGAGCTGCTATTTTTCAGACCTCCGGGTGAGCGGCGCGGGGAGCTGGAAGGGCTTGTCACCCGAGCCCTCCGACTGCCTGCAATGAGAGGCCTCCAGCTGGACTCGCGGCTGGAAGTGCACCTCATGCTGACGACCTAGACGTTGATCTGGAGCCTGCAAGAGGCAGTGCCCCCCGCTGCAAGTGAGAGGCCTGCTGGGTGTATCAGACCCACTTGCATGAGCGTGGTGCTCTGTCCCGGGCCTGCGTCTCTCACCATTGCTGAGGGGAGTTGCAGATTGAGGAACGGTACTCAGGGATCGCGCTGGTCCTGAGCCGCACAGCTTGTGGTCCTGCGGAGCTCAGGGAGGCAGACCAGATCAACTGAGAGCTGGGAAGAAGTGTGCCGGTCTCCCCTGTGGGCATTTCTACTTCGCCCTCATTACCAGACCCCAGTGTTGTGCGACGGCGCACACAGAAACAGGTGGGGGAGCTGCTGGGCTGACCCTGTGCAACTACGCCCCAAGATCCGTATCTACTCCCCCACTTTGGCACTGCGGGACTGGACGGAGCTCTAGGCGTGTCCGAGTTGGGCTGCCAGAGGCCTTTACAAGAGCGAAAGAACTCTCATTGAGAGATCGGGCCCATTACAGGCACATGTGAGGCAACTGTCAGACTGCTCCTGACATAGGGGTCCGGACCCAGACCCTAGATCTGGCACGAACTACCGAACCCTAGAGTAGAAGCGAGGCATGTTATCCCTCTACAGTCTCCATTACTTGGGCTGGGCTTTCGCCTGGGGAGCTGGCTGCGGCCGGGAGACCGCTGTTTCCTGGAACTATAGCTGCAAAGGAGAGTGTTCTGTGCGGATTCTCCGCTGAAGCAGGGCCCAGCTGGGCAGGTTGAAAAATTGAACTGAGGTACTGCTGTGGACAAGAACTGCGTTCAATCACACCCCTCTACTGCTACGATGCACTGAAGTGGTGACACCTGCTCTGCAATCAAGGCACAGCACATCCTGGATACTACAGGAGGGAAAATCTCACTAATCTCCTAGAGGCGGTGGTATTGCTTTCCTGCCCCGGTTTATGTCACCCGGGAGTGAAAGCAAACTAGAGGTCCCACTATGGAGAAGGTAGATAACAATCAGCCTAAGTTACAATTTGAACAAAGGAAATCCAGACAACGGGATCAAGCTCCAAGGACAGCACCAACGCGCACAAGGACATGCCAGATCCGGAGGAGGGAGACATCCACACCGAGTTGGCTGTAATATAAAAGAGCTTGTCCACTATTGACAGCAAAATAGACTCTCTGTTATACCGTATGGATAGAATGACTGAACATTTGGATAAACAAGCCGAGCGGATAGACATGACGGAGCGCAGAGTCACTGAAGTTGAGGATGCCCAAATGAAAACGGATTCTATACAAAACCATATGGGGAAAGCCCTGCAGACCCTCCAAGATAAAGCGGAGGACCTAGAAACCCGGTCACGCAGAAGCAACATTCGCATTACGGGACTTCCGGAGACCACAAGTGTTGGAAATAAGGAGCTGTTCGTAAAGAAGCTATTAGTGACACTGCTGGAAGGCAAAACCTTCTCCTCGATGTTCGTGGTGGAATGTGCTCACTGTTCGTTGGGTCCGAAGCCAGCACTCAGTGCCCCACCCAGAGCAATTATTGCAAAATTGCTGAACTACCGGGATAGGGATGTGGCTCTGAAGGCGGCTCAGGAGAAGCAAACACTTCAGTATGAAGGATCTGCAATATCACTCTACCCTGACTTTACGTTCCGAGTACAGGAAGCACGCAGACAATTTGCACCGCTAATGAGACAATTGAGAGAGCAAAACTTGGATTATGCAATGCTGCATCCGGCTCAGCTCCACATGAACAGACAGGGAAGATCACGATTTTTCACGGATCCTAAAGCATTGCAGAAAGCCTTGAAAGAGTGGTCGAGCAACAATGAGTCAACCGGTCAGGAAGAAGCATCGGGAGGAAGTCTAGATGACCAAGAGTAACTGTGTTGCAGGCCAACATGAGAGATAAGTTTTGTATTAAGAGAGATGCTCGTGCCACACACAGAGCAATAGGGGCATCTCTGCTGTAACTGAGTAAGAAGTAATGGAGGGTCCTTTATAAAACTAAGACAGATAATCCAGCAGTATAAGATATTTTGGCTGTTAAGGAGGCCCCTACAATTGAGAAACGCACTATAATGTCAGGCTGATGATAGGACAAGTTACATACGGTTACATAGGTTAACCGATGCTATTGATATGTTAGATGGTGGGTAGTGTGTGGTCTATACCTAACGACATCTAGTATGTAGAGGACGAAGGCAACATCTGCCCACGTGTGTGAAACACTACGGAAAGTTATACAAAATTTGTTCACACTGTTTGAAAGCAACAGATGTGACTGTTTTCATGAAGTATTTGGATTGTATGGGGTGGGTTTCGCCAATGCACAGTTGGAGCAGGCTTGGCATGGGAGGGAGGAGAGGGGGCACAGAGTCAATATTTTGTTTGGGAGCATTATGATATCTTAGTTGAACTGATTGCACAGCTTAGTTAACACTCACAGAGCACAGATAGGCATCAACACATGTTCACTGGTGATACTGGTGAGATCAATTAGCAGATATGACTCAGACTCAACATAGTAAGGTTAACATCTGGAGCTCACTAGTCAACCTTCCTTGGTGGTCTTCAGGAAACACCTGAAGACCTGGCTCTTTTCTCAGGCATATTAGAGGTTGTGATCCTACCGGTTTCTTGGTTCAGTTATCTAGTAGTTTGGACTTGTATGTTTGTTTGTTCTGCGCCTTGATGCCCCTTGGGGCTAAGTTTGCGCGGTATAAAAATGCTATTAATTCATTCATTCATTCATTCATAAAAACCTGGAACGTCCGTGGCCTCAACGATCGCAGGACACTAAGGAAGATCCTGTCTTATCTAGCCAGGCACAACAAAGATATAGCATTATTGCAGGAGTTGCACATGCCCCTCTCTAGTACAATGCTCCATAGCAGAGGATTCCAGGGCAACACACATGTAGCAGGTTTCACCTCCCATGCCCGGGGGGTGATTATCTGGGTTAATCCTAAGTCTGAATTGAAACTCGCACCACTAGACACTGACCTGGAGGGGCATTTCACCATTTTGAGATGCAAAGGAAAGGGAATAGACTTAACCCTAATTAACATTTATGGCCCGAACATTGACAATCCTAGACTTTATACAATACTACTGGAGAAAATGGAGGGATATGGGGGTCCACACACCTATGGGGTGGCTATCTCAAATGCATTTTGGATCCTCGGCTGGATAGATCGGGTGGGCCGGAGTGGCACATGACAGCCTCAGTACGGACTATTGCAGATGCAATGACACAATTGGAACTCAGTGATGTTTGGAGAGTCTGCCACTCCGAGATGGGTGGCTATACACATTATTCTGCCTATCATAACCTACACACTAGGATTGACTATTGGTTAGCTTCCAGGGCACTTTACAACCAGACTCACGACTGCCTAGGACCTACTTAGATCACTCACCAGTGCTGTTGGTGATGGAATGCCCGCAGAAGCATATACTTCTTTTCACCTGGAAATTCCCCCCATACTCTCTGCTAGACCCAGTTTTCAAATCAGAAATTGCGGAGTCTATAGACACGTTTTTTTAATGTAACATTAGGTCTGTTGACACATTCTCTGGTGTATGGAAAGCGTTTAAAGTTTACATCCGTGTGATTTCCATAGCCAAACATTCAGGGGCCTTCCGGGCGCTCTGCACGCGACTCTCGCAATTCGAGAATTCCCTCAAACCACTGGAACAGAGGCTCCTCACTAGCCCAGAAGACAGTGTTAAGGGTGAGTTCCAGGCACTGTTAGAGGAGTATCAAGGAGCAGCTGATGCTGAACATAAGCACTTAGGGAAGTATGCGACGGCCCGCACATATGGAGAGGGCGAGCGCCCTGGCTCAGTCCTGGCCTCAATACTAAAAAAGCAGATGGAGATGTCAGGAGTTACTGAACTTGATAGTCAGGAGGGGGTTCCTCTAACTGACCCAATGGCGATCGCCAATAGATTCAAACAGTATTACACGACTTTATACAGTTCAGAGGGTGGGGACAATGAAACTAATATCCTAGACAATTTGACACCCATCAAGTTACCCTGGTTTGTTATATATTAAATTGCGGCCCTAACATAGGTGCTCTGTTTCAGAGGCCCAAATCCTTCGTGCCACAGAGACAGGCAGGCCCTTTCACCAAGTTAAGGCCCTTTCACCTACATTGGCCCTCCCTTTACAATAATGAGCAACAGAGGCTGTCCATTATCTGATGTGTGCTCTGGGCGCAGAAAATGATCCATCCTAAATACGTCATCTCCATGTCCAACAGTGACTAACCTAAAGTCACAACAAATTCTTAGAAACAGACCCTTAGCTCTTGGGATTTTCCGTAGCACAGGATTATTGATTTCTACAAGAACTCAGTAAATATGCATGACATCAATACCAACATTCCAAGGCACCTACCCGGTATAAATATACCTCCCTTTGCCCAAGCAAACGAGAGGAGACCAAGACTTCCATGCCGACACTCTGATATATGAGACGCTGCAACCTGTGTCATGCCACAGCTCCAGCTGGCAGAAGTCCCTCACCCACCCTGGAGGGTCCAGCTCGAGCATCAGGATAAAGTCCCACTAAGGTAATGGGGTTATACAAAATCCTAGGGGGATTCTTGGCTCTCTAAGACCTACACACATGCTAGGTACACTTAGGTACATCTAGTTAAGCATCATAGGGGTATAGGCTTTATCTTAATGCATTCTGTATTTCATGTATGTGTTCATTACTATTGCAAAATGGTAGAACTATACAATGCCTTTTTATTTAACTGCACTTCTGGCCATAATTCTCTGCTACTGTCCAACAGTTGTCACAGCACATATAACCAGTACTAGAATAACAGCTGTGCAATAAATGTTATTGTAAACACACCCAACTGTTTCTTCTATGTACTTCTATGAGATGAGTGACTGAATGAAAAGTAGTATATTGTTTCCACGATCCTGAGGGATCAGGGTTTTATGTTATGTGGTTGCTAGAAGCTATTCCCTTCTTGTCTTCAAGATGTTTCTAGTGGCCTCTGAGCTAGCTGGTACACAGTAATTAAGTTTAATATACATAATAGGGGAATACAGACCTCAGTTCTATGTCAAGCCTATCGTGTATGTTATTCCAATGCGCAGAACCTATAAGGGAAATAGGAACTAAACTACATGGTGCCCAGCGTGATTTTGGCACTTATTTAACAGTAGAATCTGAGTAGTTCAGTCATGCTTATTCACAGAGACCCCTACTCACAAAACGCCCGAGACGTCTGGAGTGAGTAGGCACAAAATTCCGCCACAGCTGAGTAGGCAAACTTCTTATGTATTGACTGTTGGTTAATCAAGCTTGAAGGAAAAGTTCCCGAACCATTGTGCCTTTTTAAAACCTTATCTGAAAACCCTTTTTTAGGACATTTTGTTTTCACAACACAATGTCTGCTGAGGCAGCTGCTTCTGTCACTGGGACACAGGTCTCAAACGACGAAGAGGAAGCAAATGCAATACGTTTTGCACCCAAAGTCAGGAATACACTCACACAAAAACCCCTCAGACATGGTTTAACAGACCAAGGAGGTACAGTGATATTTATAGAGGCACACGAAGATTATCAAACAGATGTGTTCTATTCTTGGGTTACATTCCCAGCAGTAAATGCGACAACTCAGACTTTTCATTCTTACATACATAAAAAAGCTCCAGCGGTCTATACTCCTTTTGAGGAGATTAAGATTCCGCTCACTAACCAGGACCACCATTTCTTGTTTAATGGCACCCTACAACAAATAAATAAAACCAGGCTCGGTCAACTAGGTAGACCAGGAGCTACATGGCCGACATTAACCGGCTACACACCACATCATGACATTGATATGATGCCACAAGATGCATTGCTCTTACAACACAAAGAGTCAGTAAAACTCTTACAGAGCCATGACGCAACTCGTCATGAGGACACTTGCCGCCCGGCCCACAGTAGCTACAAATAATACAGCTCCTACACAGAGCACCGCTACTAAAATCACTCCGCAAAACTTACACACAGTAATGGGTAAACTGCCCACGAAACGTGAACAGATTCCTTTCTCGGTAGCTCAGAAAATCACCCAGTTAGAAGCAGTATTTCTAAATACCACACCGTTTAAAAGCATATAATGCTAACAATCTGCTTGCCAATGGGGATCGCACCACAGTTAGAGGACTGCACCGATTGGGGTACAGTCTTGGCTGCCATATATACCAGAACTCATGGTATTCCTTCCTTAGCAGTAATTCCAGATGTCTTACGACAGATACAGAACAAGTATGGAGCTGGACCAGCTCTGACCTTAGGTATGACCAGGTATCAACAATAATACTAGCTAACATTAAAGGGGAAGCAGCTTCAGTGGCGATCCGCCAACACCTAAGAGAGGTCAGTCTTATAGACCAACCATAAGAACTTCCCAAAATAATTACAACTGCATATGCAGAACTGGGAAGGGACAGTTTGGGTGGAAAAGCTTTTAAAACCACAGCTAATGGGCAGTCCTGAGTAGGACAGCCCTAAGCAGACACCTACTTCTTCTAAAAAGAAGTGGGAAAATAATTTTAAAAAACAACGTTTTTCAGAAAAGATTCTCAGTCCCAAGGTAGGTCTCCTCAACAGGAGCCCTCTGCAAAGAGCTATAACCTTTGGAATAGGGATACTATTAGGAAACCTGCAGTGCTTAAGTTGTAAAAAAAAAGTAGTACCGGGGCTCTCGACAGGAGGACACTAGAGCTTGCACCATCCATTGCCCCTGACAGCACTGCTAATGACAGCACCAACACACTAGTAATCACACTCTTAAAAGTGTGACAATTCATACTATAACAGGCCCGCCCCCAAAGCTATAAGAATGGCTTTGGAGGCAAATACTACTAATTGGAAATTTAAATTTATATAATGAACAGAAGTTGTTGTGCTCGTACCTAAATTGGCAGACATCACTACCATGTGGCAGACAGCCCCGGCACAAATTAAGCACTGGAAAGCTGACAGGTATCAGGATACTGATACACATTCCTCCGGATAAACAACACAGGAGAGAAGGAAAGTCAGCACACAAAGAAGAGCGCAAGCAGTCCAGGGACAAGCACGCTCAGGACTCTTCTAAAACAGAAGACAAGCCACACCTCAATTAAAAAAAAAAAAGTAGAAAGTTGCAGGTCTCAAAGTTAGACTTGCATAGAATCCTAAGGACTCAACTCCTGAACGGGGATTGGGCTCAGACAATGCTAAGGCAGTGCGGCAGAAATAACAATAGCTCACCAGAACCTGAAGGAATTTCTGGACAGCAAAATTGAATGATTACATCACGGTGGAAACACCAGACAAAAGGGTGAGCATCCAACACAAGTTATATGAAATAAGACTCCGCATGGAGGAGGACGAACACAGGAAAGTAAAAGGTCTATTTGTGAAGAACCTATAGTCTGGTTTTGACATACTGTTAGTAGAATGAGATTAGCCGCCAGCATTCGCCAGGGAGCGCCCAAAGGGAGAAAGTATATTTTTCCTGCATTTTCCAACCATGTTCCCGTTCACCTTATACATACATATCCACAGGAGTGGGCAGTAGCCCAAGCTCAAGCATTGTATAAAAATCACGCTGGATGGGATGAGGGCTCAACCCACCATGTGCTTCTGTTAATAGTTTCACCACATGCTCAAAGACAATATCGTATTAAGCAAGAAGCTAAAACACAGATCAGTTAGATCTTAGATCAACTTAAATCCAAGTGGATTGTTTGAAATGCATTTCACAAATGAACAATCCCTTGCATCACTTATCAAAACCTGATAATACATTTAGTTTAGTTTTTATTTACAGACACTTGAACACTTGCACAAAGACATATGCTGTCCAACATGCAGATAGTGCCGTATTAATGAATAACATTATGCGGGAGAAAATACAAATCAACATTTGTTGTCTCAAATGGATGTTTCTGTCAAACTATAGCGCCTGAAAACAGGTACCTAACAGCATTTAGTATATTAGAGTCCCACCGACAATTTTTTGTCATCTCCCCCGTGGGTATAAGAACAGCTCAGGGTTATTTTCTGAAAGAAATACTGAATTGTTAAAGCAGTTTGATGAAGAAGCGTTGTCCTATATGGAGGATATTTATCTAACGGATGACCTATTGTGGAAACACTTGACCAGGGTAAGCACCATTATTATGGGATTCGCCTCTGGGGGCTACAAATTTAATTTTGAGAAATCAGAAATTGCCCACCTCAGTGTCCTATTTTTGGGATATGAGCTTTCAAGTGAAGGAAAAAGCCTGGCAGCTAACTTTTTAGAAAAGTGTGCACTGCTCCAGCCTCCAAAGACATTAAACAACTTCCAATCAGTACTGGGATTCCTAGATTTTGGCAGAACATACATTTTTGATTCACAGAGAGAGTAAAACCTTTCTACGACGTTTTTCAAACCTGACTTTTCCGTCAAACACTGGAAACAAAAACACACCAATATTCTTTGTTCATTCCAGGAAGATATTATTGCTTCCAAACACATACACACATGTGTAAACTTGCACCACTTGATACTCAGTATCATTTTGGGTCAATGCGGGTACACTTATTAAGCCTTTAATGAAGGTGAAACTGTGCCAATCGCATACAAATTTCATCTGTACACAAACACAGAAATGAGTTTTAATTCAACAGAAAACAATTCTGTCAACCATTCAGACTTCTGTAACAAAAGAAAGAGCACTGGCTCATGGGAAGAGGCATTATTGTCGTCACCCCAGTACCGGGGCTAGCATTCCTAATGCCAAAGTCTTACATCCAGAATGGATACAAAGGGTTAATTCTTTTGCTGCATCAGACTTTGAAATCAGATTTGATCCAAGTTTAAAAACACAGGCATTCCTGCAATGTGAAAAAGAACACCATCTACCAAATGAAATCTTGCCTCTAGATCAGTATGAATTAAAAAAAAATCTACACTGATGGGTCTGCCCCACCAGCCGCTTTTGTTAAAGATCAGATGCTGGATGGCAAATTCCATCCTCATTGCACCAACAAACTACCTCTAGGTAATAGCACAGCTTGGTTGGCAGCTTTAAAAGCCCTGATACTTGCACTTGTAAACACAGATCGAGAATTCCCAACACTCGTTGTGTGCGATTCCTTTTACTGTGTGCAATTATATAATAAATATTTACACCATTGGGAAGAAAATGGGTTTAAAAATTAAACAAGGTGGCATAATTAAAATACAAAAATTATGGGAACAGGTAGTGGAGTTGAAAAACGACCTACCAAAAACTCACATGATTAACACGCTGAGTCATCAACGTGATGACGTGCACGTTGAAGGGAATTCATTGGCTGTTGAAGCCACATGGGGGCTGTTCACATAGCTTCCATAGCTGCGCACACTCGTCCAACAACGAGAATAGACGGTTAGAATATGGTGACTGTAATTGCTTCACGCAAAGGCAGCACAGCAGTGCCTAAGAAATTTCCACTCATATACTCTTAAAAGTTAGGTGCAAACAACATTCCAATATTCAATATGAATAGTAGGCAGGAATTAATCATTTAAAGCACACAAGGGCTTGGGCTCCGCGCATTCAGGGGTAATAGCTACTATTTCTTCATTGCAACAGTGCTATTCGTGGCCTGGGATTAGAAGTCAGACTATTGGCTTTGTCTTGAACTGCAACATCTGCAAACGAATGCCAGGCTACACCATCACAAGACCCGCGCAAGTCCCATTGCTAGACAACATCAGACTGTCCACTTGATCGTGTCGTGTAAAGGACCACTGCGGCCCCTCAAATTTTGAGGTGGATTAAAAATATTTCTTGGTGGCAGTGAGTCCTTGCTCAAGTTTCCTATAAGTATGGCCTCAACACTGGGCTGACGCTCAAAACTGTTATAAAAAGATTTGCAAGTCCATAACAGAAAAATATGCAATCAACGCTACACCCTGACTGTGGCCCCACACTTGGCTCTAGAGCCTACTAGGAGGCCATGGAAGGGGTGGGCATAGTATTTTGGTACTCCTCTCCAACGCCATCCTAAGGGAATTAAGGTAGTGGAGAGGAAGGACTGAGGCATAGATCAATCCTTAACAGCTAGGGTATTAGGCGGGGCATTAGTAGGGTCAAACACTTATATGGATTCAGGGGGCAATACACACTCAGCCAAGAAGCTCTCTAGGAGGTGTCACTCCATTTACAAATGTGGGAACCTGATCATACATGTGAAGGCACAGTGGCGGATGGAAACCATTCTGTATCTTTGATCGTTTGGCTGTTTTACAGGAACTAAAGGAAACAAAGAAACAAACAAAGATTTTGTCAAAGTGAAACAGGTCGCCATTGGGAAGTCGAGGTAATCACGGCAAGTCCTGTCTGAATCCCAAAAGTCGTGGATCTGGGCAGAGAGAGAAAAAGATCACGGACACAAAGGAATTTGGGCCCTCATACAGAAATACATGTGACAGTCCTTAAAGTGAAAGGAACAAGAACTGTACTTTTGCCACATTCTGCCGAGATAAAAGCACCAGATTCCTTTCAAATGAAAGAATCAACCAAAACCTATGTGGCCAATACTGAGCAGTAGGACTTGTGAATTCCACAGTAGTAGACGTCCCTCTCACTACTATTCAAGAAATTCAAACTGAAAGGCTCATCAGGTTTGATAAATCAAATCCATGGAGTGGGGGACTATGCAACAATGCAATGGAACCAGTTCTCCTTGAACCAACCTTTCAAATTCAAAATAAAAGTCAAGACAACACTCAAGTTGCAATTTGGCCAAAAACAAATGAGTACAAAACCATCTATTAATAAAAGCTTCTGCGTTTTTTCAACAAAAACATCAAATAATAAATGCTTCAATGATTTTTCAACAAAAACATCAAATAAATGTTTCAACGTTTTTCAACAACAGCATCAAATAATAAAAGCTTCAAAGTTTTTCAATAAAAGCATCAAATAATAAAAGCTTCAAAGTTTTTCAACAAAAACATCGAGTAATAAATGCTTCAACGTTTTTCCACAAAAGCATCAATTAATAAAAGCTTCTACGTTTTTTCAACAACATTAAATAAATGCTTCAACGATTTTTCAACAAAAACATCAATTAATAAATGTTTCAACGTTTTTCAACAACAGCATCAAATAATAAATGCTTCAAAGTTTTTCAACAAAAGCATCAAATAAAAAAGCTTCAAAGTTTTTCAACAAAAACATGAAATAATAACTTCAACATCTGATCGTTTTTCAGCAAAGACATCAATTAATAACTTCAACATTTCAATGTTTTTCAACAAAAACAGCAGCATTAACTTCAACTAAATACGATGCAATTTCAACAAATTGATATTACAGCTACTGGCTATTTCATTAACTGTGATACGTTTTCCATGGCTCCACGTGAACAGGAGGCGACAGCCAGCCCAAAAACATGCAAGTACAAACTTTTGAACCTTTTCCTTTCCAAAAGATACAGACCTGGCTTCACCATGAGTAGAACTATGGGCTATTTTAGGGTTCATCTTTTTCTGTTCTGGCTTTGTTTAGAGCTAGCTTTTAGTATGACTCTTAGTGGACACTTTCTACAACACTGGATTATCATAAAACTGAAGTCACTTCCATTTTCAATTCAAATGCAAAAGAGACTTATAAATGTATTCGACCTGAACAAGCCTTTATATTCTAAATGATGTACTTAATCATCCAGTTTTTTAATTCTGATTAATGTATTTTGAACTTTCATTAATTTTCATTCATTTTATCATTCATTCAGTGATGTCATTACCTTCAGTACAATTTTCTGAAAATTGGGTTACTGATACAGTGTATAATATGCTGTCTGTTTTAGGAATAATTGCTATATTTTCAGATCATGAAATGTTAGAGATTTATTCGTATTGTGATGCTTTATACCGGTTACCTTCATTAAGGTTATCAACTCCTATAGAATTGAAATGCCTCTAGAAATGTGATTGTTTAAACGCCAGTAGGAACATTGCCAAACACCACCAAACCCCATTGCACGGGGGTGGAATAGTTCATATACATCAACAGGGGTAATATTAGATGCTATTCACAAAACAACATCAGAACCCAGTTAGGAAAGTATGGGTGGTTTGGCCTTTTTTGACACAAATACCTGTCACAAAAATGATTCCTGAAAGTCATCAAGGGACTCAGTATACATAAGCCAGACCTACATTATGTACAGATAACATCCAGAGGTAGTGAAATCCTACATTGTAGGGAAGTTGTGCCTTTTTATTTTTTTGCCTAGCAGCCCCAACACTGACAGTTGTGAAACTAAGGTTTCCTTTGTAAAATTCAATTCTTAAGGCAATCTGAAAACCATGCTTGTGCAGCACTTTTTATTTTTCATTTCACATCAGCTAAAGAAATATTTTTTCTTTTTTGCAAAATAGCACTCTTAAATACAGACTGCCCCTCTTTCCTTTTTGATAAATTTTATCTTTCACAAACAAGCCGTGTGATACACCTTGGGAATACCTCGAACAGGAACTATGCTTCGCATGGTTTCTAATATTTAAAAGACCAGTCTGAAAAGACTGCAACATACCTGTTCTCTGATGCCTGTTTTTTGCAGTGAAGAATGTGTGGTCATCATCGGTTTGACACTTCTAAAGGAAACCGCCAGCGACATTTACCACCAGGCAGGGTCTGCTGAAGTCCCATGCTTGGCTGTGTCCCAAGCGTATTCCCACCAATCCAAAGAATTCCTTGCAAATCCAGTGGGTGCCTTTTGCTTCCTTTAGCAACACCAAGGTATGGATTACAGCACCGGCTGCCTCAGAACCAGCGACTGGCAGCACTGTTCTTTCTGTGCTCCCACAACGATTATGCAAGGTATTAAAAAGGTCTGTTCCCTGCAGCAACTAGAAACGAAAATGTTGTGTCTCCCAGCCAGCACTTTGTATCTATATTTTTGCAAAACAAGTCCTGAAACACATTTTTTCTCTTATTGTTTCAACTTTCACCAAGTGCTTGGAGCTTTCCCTCTAAATTAACCTTTTGGTTTTTTTTTTCTCTAAATGAAGCATGGTCTTCTGAAAAAAGCATTTAAGAGTTTTCAATTTTATAAACAGAAACTTTTATAAGTAACTACTGACGCTAAAGAGGATTTTTTTTAATGACACTATAGATGTTTCCTGTCTCCACAGAGTCTATAGTAATTTCACATATTTTAACAGCTGCTATTTTTTTAGCTCATAAACCACTCTCATGCAACTACCTGCCAATTATATTTAAATTGTTTTGAAGAATGGTACGTGAAAGCAATATCACGACCCTGCCGAACGCACAGCTTCATACGATTGTTGAATTGATTGGCCCGATGCATGGTCGGCTGGACACCACACCACAAGCAACAACCAAACTTGTGGTGTCCAGCCGACCATTTGACCGAGGAAGAGGAAATTCGTCTGTGTCGAAGATACGCTGCCAAGCATTAAGAAGAGCAGAGTTTAAACCCGGACGAGTTTTTCACACATAGAGACGTTCACACCTACATTCCAGCCAACAATAGGCCCCTGAGGAAGGGACGTGGGACCCGAAATGCATCGGGCCAATCAATTCAACAATCGTCGAAACATAATCCACAACTTAAACTTATTGTTTGTATGATGTTTAATACAACCTATGCATTTTAAAGTGTGTTTAGATGTTATAATGAAATCAAAATGTATTGAAAAGTGATTATTCACATTTTATTGACACTTGAACAAATGTTTCAAAATAAATGTGACAATTAAGCAAAACTCGAAATCAGTGAATAATAGATAACCTTAGGATAGGTGGAAATACTATACGAAGCTATGCGTTCGGCAGGGTCGTGATATTGCTATCACGTACCATTCTTCAAAACAATCTTTATATTCCTATGGACAGGCAGCCCTTAGTTACCGAACAGCACGCCAAAGGAGGACTTTAATTTTGTTGAAAGTTTACATAAAAATTACGCAAATATCGAATAATTGGAGTGCCAACGGCCTAATTCTACATTTTTTAATTATATGCAAATGCCTATTTTAGTCATGTAGTTTGCTTTTAATGGGTTATTCACGATTGTCTATAGATTGGAGTGGGTGTTCATACTAAATTGTGCCCTAACATAGGTGCTCTGTTTCAGAGGCACAAATCCTTCAAGCTACAGAGACAGGCAGCCCCTTTCACCGAGTTAAGGCCCTTTCACTTACACTGGCCTTCCCTTTACAATAATGAGCAACAGAGGCTGTCCCTTATCTGATGTGTGCTCTGGGCGCAGAAGACGGTCCATCCTAAATACGTCATCTCCATGTCCAACAGTGACTAACCTAAAGAATGCAAATGCAAATGCTTGATGAAAGGGTTTCAATGATTTTGCATTTGACTCGTGAGGGCCATTGAGTAATGACTAGTGGAACTGCCGCTTGATGTAAGAATAATTTCAATGCTTTGCATTTGACTTGTGAGGGACATCTAGTAACGACTAGTTGAACTGCTGCTCTTTGTAGAATTATTTTGATATTGGATACTATAATATTCACTGCCCACTACTAATCTCGTTCCATAATGCTTTGCAGGGCCTTTGGTTGGGCTTGTTCTTTTTTCCAATAACTGTGCTTGGGGTGGTCCTAAGAGGATGGGACCACCACCGAAGTTTAACAAGATGTGCTTTTTTTATGCTCTTTGTGTTCAAGGCATCTGCTAGGTTAGGGGGGACCCCAAAATCATCACCTCTCTCAATGCCTAATATTTTCATTGAAAAAGTTCACTTTTGTGAATTGGTTACACGCTTTGTAGCATGTAAAATTGCTTTATCAAAGCATCTGAGGATGTTGTTGATTGAGCTGTCACGCTACGTGATTAAGCACAGTTTTTATACAGTGTTGTGTGCAATTTGCGGAGTGCAAATTAGTACAAACTATGTATGCTCCGTTAGCATAGTGTAGTACTATGCCCAGGGTTAGAAATAATGGGAGGAAGTTGAGAAAATGGAACACAATTCCTCGCTGCTCATCAGATTCTAGTTCCATAGAGTACGAGAGGCACTACTGGATTTCCTAGGCAGCGACCTTGCTGAGCCACCTGAGGTGGTCGCATTTACTCATGTGATTAAAACCGACTCACCGACCAAGATAGTATCTCACATTTACAAACTGACTCAGGGATATAGGGCGAATCACTACACTAAAGCCAGGTTGGCTTGGCAGGCAGATCTGGGAAAAGACCTCATTGACACAATGTGGAGATACTGCTGTGAAAGCACAAAACGGATCTCCCTGAACGGCAGACATAGGCTGATTCATTTTAAAATTTTTAATAGGGTCTATTACACGCCTGAGAGACTACACAGGTATGGATTGATTGACTCTGCAGTGTGCAAGCGCTGTGGGCGCAGGGGCGGACTTTTTCTATCTAGCTTGGTTATGCCCAGGGATTGCTGATTTTTGGGTGCTGATCTTTAAAAATGTAGGCGATATCATTGCTATGACTCTGACTCCTGACCCCCTGCTGGCCTTATTGGGATATTACAAACTAGTACCGAAAGAGGTTAGACGGCTGGTGGACATGGCGCTGCTGATAGCTAAGCGCAAGAGTTACAGATTGAAAATTACAGCGAGACCCCCCCTCGAAACCTTTTGAGGACTATTTAAAACATACCTGCTCACTAAGGACAATGAGGCAAAGAGAGTGGAAGCGCCAGAGGAGAGGCAATGAGAGACTCTTTAGGGGTGGAGGCTGTAAATAAGGTGGCAATGAGCCTGTGATCCGAATGTATAACAGCTGAACTAGATTAGTTGCTGGGATGTCAGGTACAAGGCAGGATAGTACTGCGTATTGTGTTACAGGCTGTCACACTGCTATTATACTGTTGAGTTGTGAGCTAAAATGTGCAACTAGGTTAGACAATGACAACTAGTTTACGTGACAGATAAAAATGATGTATGCTCTGTAATTTGGCTGTATGATTTGTGTTACATACAGAACGACTCTGTGTCCCTTTGTCATTACAAAATGTTAATAAAGTTGTTAATAAAAAAAAAGTAATGACACCTATTACAAGTGTAATGAATTGATTTATGACAACAGTGTGAATGGTAAAGTGGCGAGTTATGGTGAATGTGTTGTGGCTACTGGTGTGATACCACTGTGTTCCATATTGATTTGCAGTCAGGTTTTGGTATACATGCAAACCTTTCATATTTTTAACAGTGGAGCTTGAATGTTGTCAATGGAAGCATCATGTTCCCAAGAAAAGCTTACACCACAGAGGTCAGAACTCAGGTAAGTCTTGTTAGCTATTATTAGCAGATCAACCATACATAATTCCTGAGCATCTTGCTGTTCATAGATAGAAAACGGAATCGTGCCTCTACACATATCTGCAATATCGCTAATGCCATTTGTAGAGTGGCACATGGAACTGTTTGACAGAATTTGTGACAAAGATTTTTCAAAGTCTTGCAGAAAGGTTGATCTACATATTGATTTATTTATTCTTTGACTGACGGTAGGTATAAAAGTAGATTAACAATCACATTGCTATAGCAGTTAATGCCATGTTGTCCTGTAATTTCCATATGTTTTCTTTTCACAGTTTTTTTTAAGTTGACCAAAATTAATTTTCCATCAATATTCAGCTCTGGTATTTAATTGCTATGACAATTGCTTCTTATTTATATTTCCTATCTTGTTTAGGCTAGTTTTGAGTTTGATCATTTTATGGTACATATTCCATTGGTACCTGATGTCAGTGCATGTCTTTTGCTGCACTGGTTCTCACGTGCGGGCATGTTCTGAATTCTGTCGTTTCCAGTGTCCAACAGATGGTTTGATCAGATGGTCTGTGACTGCTGTGGAGTTAGGAGGGGTGCATTGGATGGCCCTTTTAAATTATGTATTAAACTCAATTATATATTGAGCTCTTCTTCGACTATTCCCTAGACTTGCATGGATTATTAATAGAATGCTACAGAATGTGTGTATTCTTCGTGCAGAAGGTGCAGTGGCACCGGCGCCCCAGAGTGTGATGGATACACTGCAGCAACGTACGGCTGTCTTTTGCTACCAGGTTAGGTGATAAAGGCACCAGAATCCTGGTCTGCCCTGTGCACCTATGCTAAGCTGCTGTTTCCAGCCTCGTTATTCCTTTACAAGTCCAAACCACATTCTCTCTCTCTCTAGGTTTTAATTTAGAAAACAAATGGGGACCCAGAAAAGATGTGCAAGGTCAAACTCTGAGCAAAGGTTCGAACTAAGAGTAGGAGAGGTACAAATCCAGGGTTCAGCCCAGGTCATATAGACCAACTGAAAAAATGTTGTAATAAATGAATGAAACAGAACTCAACGGAGAAAGACAAAGCATAATGTATTAGAATAGCCAATGTTTGCTTTCATAATCAGCACCAGCATTAGGTTTTTGTACAGCACATTCTGCTGTCGACAAATAACACCTGTCAACTCATCTGTTCTTGTTTTACCAAGCTTTAGGAGTGAGATAAGCTTGGAGGCCTCAGGATCTGAAAGGTCGTGGTAGAATTTAAGCTACAGTGGAATTTTGCTGCAGCTCGAATTCTGCACCCACAATTCAGTGCGTCTCTGGGCATAGTACTGTTCGGTCTTCAAATCTGACAATTGCGGGTGTGGGGGTGCAGGGTCATTCTTTCCTGCTGCAGGGATAGAGGCTGCAGGCAGGAGCACAGTCAACCTGAGCCCTCCCTCGACAGAATCAACAGTTTAGCCCACTGCTGCTCAAGGTATGCAAACTGGTGAAAAATGTCAGCAAGTTGCTACCAGGAATCGGGGAAAACCACACGGAAATGGTGCCCCGTATTATTATATGGGGCCATGAGCAGCGTCGGATTGGTCACACGGGCATTCGGGCAATGCCCGAGGGGCCGGTGTCCGAGTGCTGCTGTGGGCCTCTTTTTTTAGCAGTCTGGGGGGCCATTTGGACGCTGTCTCTACTGTTCGAACACAACCAGCGACCCAGTGGGTGTTTGAGTAGCCTTTCTAGAGGCGGATGGGCGCTCATTACCTCCGTTTAGTAAGAGGTGTCACTCCTTTTGTCTCGCGGGCCGGCCCATTAATGTGTGCACATACTGAGTGATGGCAGGGGGCCTGAATAGAAGTGGCCTAACTTGTTTCACCTCTGTGAACTAACGCGTGCATTTTTTTACCCCCCTCCTAAAGTTGTTTTTTTATAAGATTACACCAAAGCAGTGATTTGCGGAGTGATTAAGCAAATGTGGGCCGATTTTTATTTTTTTGCATGCCCGGCCGATTTTCAATCCCAATCCAACCCTGGCCATGAGGCTGTTCGCAATCAGGAGTGAAGGGTCCAATTTCCCGTTTTTTTGTGAGCGTGCACCAGCTGCAGTCGGAGCTTCCGGTATCCTGCACCAAAAACTGTCGCGCTGATAATCACGGCCTCAGAGAGGTCACATCCGTGACGAACATGCACACCCAGAACCTGAGCAGAGACGCTGATAGGAGCACTGCCAGGCGAGCAGCAAACGCCACTTTATCTCATTTTCCCAGTGGCTTTAGGCTTACCTCACTCCATTAATATCTGTTTACTTCACAGCCCTTGCATGCACGCCTGGCATTCATCTTTTATTACTTTATGCGTCAGCTAAAGGGTCAATATTATGCTTAAATAATGAAACGGTTAGCAATCTGCCTTGATTTTGTAATTGTGAAATCGTACAACCGTCAACCACCGTGAACAAACAATGAACTGCCCGTAAGCAAAATCCAATTTCGAGTCCAGAACACACAGACTCGCTTTTGATAACATAATTGTTTATTTTACATGCATTGTTCGCGTCTTTTGCAAACAAATTAGGCTTTCATTACTCTTTCAGTAGTACATTGAATAGTACATTGTGTTGTTTGGTTGGAAGTGCTGGTGAGTTGGGTTGGTAACTGCACAAAATATACCTTTTCAAAAACACACAGCAAGCAGTAAGAAGGAAACCATTTATACAGAAATACAAATAGGTCCCCCGATGATCAAGTGTTTGGTTATCTGCTTGCTCGATTTTAGGGCTGTGTCTGTGGCTTCTTTCATACATGAAACATAGATGTGGTGCACCACAATGCAAGGGGTGGTCAGTGGCATAACAAAACTTGAGCCCCCCCCCCTGCTAAATACTTGGAGCCCCCCCATCCCCGGACAGAGGCGTAGGAAGTGGGGTGCGGTGGGTGCGGGCCGCCCGGGTGTCAGCACTGAGGGGAGTGAATGGCAAAAATATGTTTACCTATCTTTTTTTTCCTTATTTTAATAATAATTTAAATGTGGGCAGGGGGAGGTGACAAGAAATTTTCCGCACCGAGTACCCCCTGACCTTGCTACGTCACTGCCCCTGGAACCCAGTCAGGAGCTCTCAGATCAGGGCCGGAGGGGCCCGTGTATATCAAGCCCCCCCTTCCCCGTACCACGAGGGCTGCAGGGGACTAATATTAGGGCACTGGGAGTGGCCTGAGCATGCGATCACCTTGACCCAATTACATCACAAGTTTAGCACATATCACACCATTAGCCCCCCAACAGCTTATTGTTCAATTTGGTGGGGTTAAGGGGAGGGTAAGGAGTGGAAACACAGGAGGGAATCAAAGTATTAAGATATCTGTTTACTTTCTTTCCAGGATCGTTAAGTAACGGCACCCACCTTAATCGGTGCTCACCTTACATTTATCTCAGACCTACGTATGACGCTAAATGTATTTATATGCACAGAGAGTTTATATATATATATATATATATATATATATATATATATATATATATATATATAAATATATATATATATATATGTATATAAAAAATAATCCTGAAGCCGTGCAGGTAGCTCAAAAATCAGGTACAGACCACTCAATTAATGAAGTGAAAAATGCAGTGCTTTATTCCTCCATGAACGGCAGCACGACGCGTTTTACATATATATATATATATATATATATATATATATATATATATATATATATATATATATATATATATATATATATATATATATATATATATATATATATATATGCACAGAAAACTCCCAGCAGCAACTTCCCATCCGTGAGGACTAGCAAGCAGGAATCGGACCACCGGATCTGATCGTAGGTCTTTATTCGGTCAGGTTTCTGGTATAAAAGACAGCAATGACGGGGCGTGGCTAAGCCGGCCAAGATGGCGGACAAGCTTCCCTAGAGCTCCGGTCGGCTGCCCGCCACACCGAAGATGACCACTGCCACCACACACATGCGACACCCCCCGATGGCGTGAGGAGCCCCCGCGACCACCCCGGGAGCCTCTGTGAGCGGCGATGTGGCTGTGAAGCGCCCGAACTGACCTGAGTCGATCGCCGCCGGATCCCACCTAAAATGGCGGCGCCCAGGGGCTAACGCCGGAGGTCCCAAACGACTGACGCGGACCTCCCGGTAACGGGATCCGAAGCACTTCTTGCACCCCGGAAGACATCCTGCACGCCCGGAGGGCACTGCCGCCCGGGCACCAGAAACTGCGGTGCCGCGAGAGGAAGTCTCTCGATAGGGACGCGATTCCCCGACCCGCCGAGAAGCCCCGGCGGACCCGCCGCGACTAGACGACCTGTGCCTGTATGTGAGCGGCCCCTGAAGACACCGCAAAGGGAGTACATGTGTGTGCCATCGCTGTCCCCAAGATCTGGTGCTGGAGACCGGAGCGGAGATGAGCAGATGCCCCCGTGGATTCCTCGCTCCAAAATGGCGCCGCCCGAGTAGTCCAGCGGAGGCGCCAGGCGGTGAAGCCCCTGAGACCTGCCGGGGCCCCTGAGACCTGCACCCCGGGTCATCCACGACGCACTGCCATTGAGGGACCCCGCAACTGTGGCAGGTGCCTTGGTGTGACGGCCCACGCGCTCCACAGTCGGCGAGCCACGCACTTCATTGCCTTGATCGGGCCCCCCGGCGACCTGTTTGCAGCCCGCTGGGAGCCGCTGACCCGCCGCAACCGCCCCCTAAGAAGTGGTGCAGTGGGAAGGGCCGAGTGACAGTGAGAGATCACACCGGAGGCCTCCCTGGCCCCCGACCAACCCGGCAACGCGACAGAAAGGTGGGGAGTGCGTGGCAAAGAGAGAACACGCCGAGGGCCTCTCCGACCCCCAGCCAGCCTGGCAACGCGGGGGGAGGCATTCGCCCGGATCCTGTGCCCCACTGCCGGGGCCCCGCACGACACAGAATTCCCGCAGCCCGACGACGACCGGCCCATCCAACCAGGGAGGACTGCACGGAGAGACCCTCGGGGGCTTCAACCAGCCGACATCGCCGCGAGAGGCAGTTCGTGACGTCTCTGGCAGACCGCGTCGGACCCGCAGGTCATCCAAGCCACCCATGGGGCGACCACAGAGGACGGTGACCACGACACCAGCGCCGGCCCAGAGACGATCACCCTCCCCGGGTCCTTCACGCAACTCGAAGACCGGAGGGCCACCGCAGGATACGGACATGTCCACGAAGCTTGACAAAGTTCTAGCGGCCATTGAACACTCCCGGATGTCCATGGAGACCAAATTCGGGGAATTGGCCTCGGACATTACCCTGTTACGTGATGACCATAGGAAATTGGCGGACAAGGTGAAACAAGAGGGTCACACGCTACATGAACCGAAACCGCAGGTCCAGCTCAACCAAAAAGCCATCAAAGAACTGCAGGAGAAGGTCAACTTCCTGGAACGCAAGGCGGACGATTTGGAGGGGCGCTCCCGCCGGAGTAACATACGCCTGATCAACTTACCGGAGGGAGTGGAGGGGGCAGACCCAATTCAATACATTGAGACATGGATAAAAACGTTCACCCGGGCCCAAGACCTCACGCCATTCTTCTCTGTGGAGAGAGCGCACAGGGTTCCGACCGGACGCCCTCAGGCTGGCTCCCCACCCAGACCATTCCTGTTAAAGCTTCTGCACTATCAAGACAGGGACACGATCCTGCGGGCGGCCAGGCAAGCGAAAGTCCTCAGAGTGGAAGACAAAAATGTGATGGTGTTCCCGGACTATTCCCAAGCAGTGCAGCGGCAACGCGCCACATTCCAGGTGGTGATGCAAACCCTACGCCAACACGCGATACAATATGCCCTCCTTTTCCCGGCCCGCCTCAAAATCATCCATGAAGACTCGACTCACTTCTTCACGGATCCCACGGAGGCGAGACACTGGTTAGATCATCGCAATCTGCCGCTGTCAGACCGTGAGGATACGCCGCCGAGTTCCGCATCTAACAAACGGCGGCGGCTACGATCCAAGAAGGTCACTCTCAAGCAGATGAATCGACCGCCGACTCCCAACACCAAACGCGTCCCGGACTTGGAACAAATCATAGCGGACCAACAGCGGGCCATACAGGCGGCGGCGGAGGTCCGACAACCAGACGCCGAACGGGAGGAGGATCGAGGCCCTCACATCTTCACATCCGAGGACGAATGCCAGAGCGATGCCCACACATCCAGAGACGGCTCAGCTTCTCCGCCAATGGTGACTCCGCAGACGGCGGACACGCTTATCTGAAGGCTGCTGACACAGACTGCGGTAAGATCAAAATGGCAGAACATGCTCGTCGACGGGGGTCATCGGGAAACCACACCTAATGTAATGGTGGAGGCATATGCGCATGCAGAGACGCGGTGCGGCGGGCAGCCTAGACCTGGGCCCACGGCACCACCGCAACACCACCCCCTCACACCAAACGAACTAGAGACAGTACGAGATGTACAGTTTGGACTTATTGTGCCACGCAATAGGCCCCCTCAGTTGGGACTGTTTCCCGAATGTTGTTTCCATGTTACACCCCTTCCCATTTTACCCTGATACCCCTACGGGAGAGGACATTTGGTCACTATGGAAACATGTATGGAGGGAGTTTGTACGGGCGGGAGAGGCTCTGGTTACAGAACATTGGTGGTGGGAAGACAGACCAACACAACTGACAATCTCACATGACAAAATCCCCTAATACGGATGTTACCTTTATCACACTTAATGTCAGAGGACTGCACACGGCGAGCAAACGTTATGCGGTTTATGCTTATCTGAAGAGACAGCAGGCCCACATAGTTCTCTTACAAGAGACTCACTTGACGACGACGGAAGCTAGCAGATTACAGAAAAAGTGGAGGGGCATAGTCTGTGCCACGGGGTACTCTGCATTCGCCAGGGGCACACTGATTTGGGTCAGACCGGGAGTCCCCTTCAGAGAACAGACCAGAGTGGTGGATAGGGAGGGGCGCTACGTACTATTGGAAGGACTACTGATAGGTAGTATCTATGCCCCCAATGTGGAGCAGAACGTCTTTTGGACTCGCCTCACGAACACGCTGGCACACCACACCCACACCCCTTGGCTCCTGGGAGGGGATTACAACTGTGTCTTAGACACGGCCCTCGACCGATCCTGCCCCCCACCGCCGCGCTCACCACTTCACAAACAGACGGAGTTCTTCAATACATGGGTTCAACACTGGACATTGACTGACACATGGAGGGCACTAAACCCTACAACAAAACTGTACTCATTCCACTCCATCCCGCACGACCTTCGGGTGCGACTTGATAGGTTCCTATGCTCACCTACCATACATGCCAAAGCTCGACACACAGACTACCTTGGCAGAGTGCTTTCAGATCACGACGCTCATACCCTGACCCTTAGATGGAAACCGCCCCACCCTCCAGTGCCGACATGGAAGCTCCCTCGGGAGTGCCTAACAGACCAGGTATTCACACATGACCACGGGGAACACCTGCAGGAACACTTCAGGCTCAACACGGGATCAGCATCCTCTAGCCTCATAGAATGGGATGCGCACAAAGTGACAGCAAGGGGCCACTGTATACAGCAAGTGATAGGGGCACGAATGGTCCTAGAACGCACATTACGTACTGCAGAACGTGCGCTGGTGACCCTGTTACAGGCGGACGACCGCGGCGAGGCGACCCAACTGCGAGTAGCCGAGGCCAAGACAAAAAACGCTGAAACTCTGAGGGACCTGCGTAAATATAACTTCAGAAAATACGCCACCAGGGTACACCGGGAGGGCAACAGGGGAGGCACACTCTTAGCCTGGTTAGTTAGACAGGATCCCGACTTGAAACCCATCATGGAAATTACAGACCGGTCCGGTCGACTCCAGACCTCCCAGATCGCGATCATGCAAGTTTTTCACACATATTACTCGCACATATATCAGACTCCATGTCAGGGTGACCCCCTCGCGATGACCGACTTCTTCCTCAAGTTACCCATCCCCCGGGTCTCACCAGTGGTCCAGAAGGACCTAGACCCGAAAATAACACGAACCGAGATTAAAGCGGCGATAGGAGTGCTTGCCAGGAACAAGGCCCCAGGCATGGACGGCTTCCCCCTTGAATATTACCATGCATTCTCAGTTCACCTAGCCCCACGATTAGAGACCATGTTCGAAGATGCGCTCAAGATGGGAGTCCTCCCACGTTCCCTCAGAGAATCGCTAATAGTCTCGTTCCTGAAACCACACAGAGACCCCCAGCTCCCGTCGTCTTACAGGCCGATCGCATTACTCAACTCAGACTGTAAAATCCTAGGTAAAATGTTAGAGATGAGATATGCCCAGGTCGTACCCCAACTGGTCCATCCCGAACAAAATGGGTTCGTGCCGAACCGCAACACGTCTCACAACCTCCGTAGACTATTCCACATCCAAGACATAGCGCGTGAACAGTTCCCAAATGCGGCTTGCCTCATCTTAGACCTCGAGAAGGCATTCAATACCCTCCTGTGGCCATATCTGTTCAAGGTCCTCGCGAAGAACGATTTTGGCCCACGCCTAACCGCTCATACCAGGCTCCTCTACTCGCAACTCACGTCCAGGGTCTGGATGGGTACTTACATCTCTCCTGAATTCAGCGTGGAAAGGGGGACCAGGCAAGGATGCCCGTTGTCACCCCTCTTGTTTGCCCTGGCGGTTGAACCCCTAGCGATACGCCTACGACGAGAGGGCGAGGACTGGGGTATTCCTCTAGCGCACACATGGCACTGTGTATCTCTGTACGCAGATGACCTCCTAATCTATGTTAGGGACGCAACGAGCGACCTGACATGCATCTGGAAAACGCTGGAGGATTTCGCGGACGTGTCGGGCCTCAAGGTCAACTGGGGGAAATCCTCCATATACCCACTGAGCCCCCATATGGCCCCCTTCGAAGCCCAGGTGGGCGCCCAATCACTCGCATGGAATGCTGAGGCCCCCCGATACCTGGGGATGCGGTTGTATCACACCCCGGAGGACATGTATGCGGGAAATCACCGCAGAACCCTAGCTTGCCTACAATCAGCGGTTAGCTTCTGGAAGACACTCCCACTGGCGCCTATAGGCCGAGTGGCCCTAGCAAAAATGATTATGGTCCCCCGACTGTTGTATAACTTCGTGAACCTCCCAGTGATCCCACCACGATCGTTCTTCGGAGAACTAAACACTCTCCTGACGGAACTGGTATGGGGAGGGGGCCGACGACGAGTGGCGCTATCCACACTCTACCTCCCTACCACGGAGGGGGGACTGGGTGTCCCGGCTTTTGAAGCTTACTTCCTAGCGGCCCAACTCCAGTGGCTGTCCTACTGGACGGCGGGACGTCACACAGGGGAAACCATCACAGCTAATGGTCCTCTGTCGCAGGCCGCGATCGTCCGACTTCTACTGCCGGGCACTAAACCATTACGGACTCGACCCATGCAAGTGTCCATTGCCCGTACTTGCATGATGCGCATACACCGCATGTCCAAAACGCAGCCACCATATTCACCCCTGCTGCCACTAGTGGGATTCCCTCGCAGAGATTCATATTACTCCCTGGGTACGCTTCGGGTCTGGACGGAGTTGTCAGTCACGGAGATCGAATCTTTTTTCGAAGACGGACAGTTAAAAATGTTTGCGCAGATGATGGACCAATATGATCTCCCCCCCGGGCAGTTCTTGCTCCATAGGCAATTAATAGACAGCAGCCGCGTACTCTGGAACCCAGATGCCGGTGAACCCACGACGCACCCAGTGATTCACGCGATTATGCACATGGGTGTAGGGAGACACCTGGTAACATGGCTCAACAAAGCGGTGCGCTCGTTACTCCTCCCATCTCTCCAATCTCTACGCCAGAAGTGGGAGACGGACTTCGGCAGAGTGGTCCACGATAGGGAATGGAACTCAGCCTTGGAATTTCCTAAAAAAGTCTCCAGAAACGCCAGGTTCCGCAATATACAATACAACGTCCTTCATAGGGCCTATCTCACACCGGGCCGCCTCCAGCGGTTCTTTCCGGACACCCACTTCGAGTGTCCCCGCTGTCGAACCCCGGGGGCGGATTTCAGACATATGTTCTGGGATTGCCCCACCCTCTGCCGTTTCTGGGACACAGTCCACCGGACCCTAGAGGAGGTCACAGCCATTGCAACCATGAACACATGGGAGGCATGCGCGCTCGGAATTTTCCGTAGACGGAAAGCCGAGAAATCACAACACCGATTTTTATCACTAGCCATCCTCCTAGCAAAGCGCGGAATCGCCATGCACTGGAGGGCCCCCACGGGACCACCAGAAGCGGCGTGGATAGGCGCGGTAAATAAATGGGGCAAGGCGGAGGAGGAGATACTCCGGGAAGAGGAGGTACGTGGCCATCGCAAGCATCCCATATCCCTGGAGTGGACTCAACTACTGTATAAATTCACACAGGCGACGCGCCCTCAAGAGTCACCTACCGCCTCGCAATCCCAAGCACGACCGGCCACACCAACCCCCCCACCTCCATGACATTGCCACGAATACTACACGAACGTCATGAGTGGTCGCACCCAGCGACCCTCTAGCACCCGGACACATACCAACTACGCCCGCCACATACTTACGCCAGGCGACCCGGGAGCACTGACACTATGCTCCAATGAGGAGACCCAGACTCCTCCCTCCCGCTAGTCCCTGACTTTTTCCCCCCTCCCATGTTATTCAGTGCACCCCTCCGTTCCTGGGTAAGTTAGGAAGCTCAAATTAGACAGGGTGATATCCTTGCATATGGTTCACTGATCAGGCCCAGGGATAACGATGCCACGATGCCATATGTCACCACGTACCATACCCACACAGTCGGTACCTCCTGCGCCACGCTCATAGTGACCAACATATCACGAGTTCACCCCCTCACTGACACTGTTTGACAGACTTACGTGAACGGGACGGCTCCCCCTGGGGTGGTGCACACGCTCTGGTGGGAGGCCACGTGATACACGCTACTGAGTACATGGATAATGGCGGTTGACAGACAACAGACCCTGAACTGTGAAGTGCCGCAAAGTGACTATTTCTAAAACTGTATTACTATGGTCCCATTTTGCAATGCTCGTCTACCTTTTTGATTACTGTCGTATTGTTTATGTACATGCAACCTAAAACCCAATAAACAAATTTAAACCAAAAAAAAGACAGCAATGACGCGTTTCGGGCTCGAGAGCCCTTGATCACATATATATATATATACATATATTACCTACTGGCGGTCGCCAGTAGGTATATACAGTTAGGATTTTTTCTCTATGGGATTTTTGAAAATTCTATGTCTAATAACTTTGGCGTTTGTAGACGGAATTGGCTGAAATTTTCAGGAAAATGGCACATTTTGTTTCTGAGCAGCCCTTGAAAATTTGGGGGGGTTCGTCAAGGGGGGGCCGAGAAAAAAGGGGGGTCCCAAAACGTGTTTTTAACATTGAGTTTTCCATAGGGCGGTTGGCCTCACTTTTAGCCCGAACGGCTGAATGGATTTGCACGAAACTTGGCAAAATTGTAGGGACTGGTAGCCCGATGTGCCTTTGCTAGGTCTCAATATATGTGCTCCAGTGGATTTTGAGAAATTAACGTTCAAAAAAAGATATATATCTGTAACAGCGGACCGGGCAGCGCTCCGGTTCGCGGACTTTACGCGTAACGGAACTTCGCGTAGCGAAGCTGATTGGCTCTCCGGCGTCTGTGAACATTCCAAACAGTCCGTAGCGGCCGCCATCTTGTCTCTCGGTAGGATCGAGAGACAAGAGGAGGCCAAAGCGAAGGGGCAAATGACCATAAGGGGGCATAGTAGATCCTCCTTGACCTCTTAGGTTTGATGTGGAGGTTTTAAAAGGGCCCCGCGGGGAAAAAAAGAATATAATAATAATAATCGAACGGCTGAATGGATTTGCACGAAACTTGGCAAAATTGTAGGGACTGGTAGCTCGATGTGCCTTTGCTAGGTCTCAATATATGTGCTTCAGTGGATTTTGAGAAATTAACGTTCAAAAACAAGATATATATCTGTAACAGCGCTCCGCTTCGCGGAGATAAAATTATATCTGTATTACCTAGCTGTTGCTAACACCAGTTAGCGACGGCTAGTAGGAGATAGCGACCATCTTGGGCCCCACTTTGCATGTGAGTGATATTTATCACTAATGACATGCAAAGTGGGCATGCCAAGATGTTAGCGACTGGAAACAGTTGCTAACATCGCTATCTCCTATTATCAACTTTTGGAAATATTCGAGATAAGCGCGAATATCTCCAAAAGCTAGCACCTGCCCTGAGCAGTTCTTAGCCATGTTATCCAATGGGAGGTGGATAACATGGCTAAGAGCATTAGCTCGGTAATGCATGAATATCGCTGAGTTTTCAGCGATATTAATGCATTGCGGTCGTTTATTATCGTATTTGCGATAAACCTTGATAATAGCAAGGTTTATCTGCGATAATTTCTGACGATGCTTAGCGGTAAAAAAATCGTTGCTAAGCATCGTTAGGGATAAATATCGCTTAACTTTGGTAATATGCCCCAACGTCTGTTAGTTAACGTTCGATTCGAAGGAAATCAGGAAGTGTTGAAAAACATTGTCTGCGCCATCTTGTCTTTTTTCAAATGCCACACATTTGTCGTGCACGGCAGCCATTTTAGATGCCTTGACCAGACCCACTCTGTGCACGCTGTCGATCCTTAGCATGGCTCCCCACCCTCGCAAGCATCTCCCCCAGGCAGTGGTCACCCCCGCTCTCCCCCCATCTGCGCTGCTCTTCCCTGAGAATCACACCCTGTGCCCGCCCGACACCTCCCTTTCGCCCTATTCACTACCGCACCCTCTGACACTCCTTTTCCTCTGTGTCCGATTGTCCAGGCTGGTCCTAGGGTATCAGCTAGCCCTGCAGATGTAGTTTATGGCCCCAGCTGTAAAGAATCACCCCTCTTCAAAGGAGTTATAGTAGATCAAGGCCCACACTCGATGAGATCCGTCACAGCAGACGCGTTCCTATTATCTGAAAACCATCCTGTATTGTGATTGGGGAGGGGACCGAGCCTGAAGCGGAAGATTCCAGGGATGACTCTTTGTACATCAAAGTTTTTACAATTATGTGTCACATTAAAAATATATAGCACTCCGACAAAGTAGTAAGATTATAAAACTTTAATAACTTATAAATATATACAAGAAAACAAAAATAGTAATAACATATAAACATTTTTAGGGAAAAACAACGAAGTAGCGGTCGGCTGTGCGAATAGTCCCAACGCAGCACAACGTCCAGATTTCCGGCGTGGGGCGTCGCGGGGGGTGGGTCATCAGTAGCAAACTGTTGTGCGAATAGTTCCAAGGCAGCAGAACGATGGCACCAAGGTGATGTCCAGTAAGTTGCCGCACTGGTTTTGGTATCCTACAATGCTGCTCCGAATAACGGCGTGGGGCGCCCCGGGGGAGGCGGCGTGAACGGGCCTCTCCAGGTGGAGTGTCATCTGTTGTAGTGGGGCGCCCCTTTACCGTTTCAGTTGCCATTCCGTCCGTTTTTGGTCCACTGTGTCAAAATCCGCCATTCAGCTGAGTTGCGCCCACTCTTGCGGTGCAGCGATAGGCGGCTGTCACAGGACTCTCAAAATGGCGGCAGGCTCTTTCCTTTTTGGGCCTGGTCCACTGAAATGGCCCTGGGACACCTTGGAAATCGGACGCTTGTCTGCTAGGTCTTGGACCCCATTCTCGAAAGTGTCCCCTCCGCCTTGAGGATTCATCAAAAGTTTTGGGGGCCCCGACTCCTGCAGGCTTCTGGTGGGGAGCGGCTGCCATGATTGCTCACGGAATGACCACGACGGAGCTACGAGATGGTGGTGCTCTCATGCTGACGCCAGCTTCAGTCTGAAACATCCAGAAACAAGGTGGGGCTTTCATCGTTTGGGAAAAAAAAAAAGTTTTCATCCAATGAAAAGTGTTGTTTTTAGGTCATATGATCAAGCCTTCCATCATTAGGAAACCAAAAGTAAAATGAACCAATGAAAAGTTTTATAAACAAGTCACATGACCTGTTATGCGGCATAGGGTATAAAATGCGGAGAAAATACGTTGGCACGTGAGGCGGCGTCAGTAGCGGACCGATGTGCGAATAGGCCGAAGGCAATACAACGCGCCAAGATCCGGATGGCACCGAGGTGGTGTCCAGCAAGTTGCAGCACTGGTGTGGCCATCCTACAATGCTGAAAGTCGGCGTGGGGCGCCCCGTTGGCCTGTGAGTTTGCGTCAGTAGCGGACCGAAGTGCGAATAGGCCGAAGGCAGCACAACGCGCCAAGATCCGGATGGTACCGAGGTGGTGTCTAGTAAGTTGCCGCACTGGTGTGGCCATCCTACAATGTTGAAAGTCGGCGTGGGGCGCCCCGTTGGCCTGTGAGATGGCGGCAGTAGCGGACCGATGTGCGAATGGGGCCAAAGGCAGCGCAACAATATTTTCGGAATAGAAGACACCACAAGGCGCTGAGATGCCAAGATCCGGATGGCACCGAGGTGGTGTCTAGCAAGTTGTGGCACTGGTGTGGCCATCCTACAATGGTAAAAGTCGGCGTGGGGCGCCCTGTTGGCCTGTGAGATGGTGTCAGTAGCGGACTGATGTGCGAATGGGGCCAAAGGCAGCGCAACAATATTTTCTGACTGACACCACAAGGCGCTGAGATGCCAAGATCCGGATGGCACCGAGGTGATGTCTAAGTTGCGGACCGATGTGCGAATGGGGCCAAAGGCAGCGCAACAATATTTTCTGTATGGAAGATACCACTAGGCGTTGAGATGCCAAGATCCGGATGGCACCGAGGTGATGTCTAGCAAGTTGCTGTACTGGTGTGGTCATCCTACAATGCTGAAACTCGGCGTGGGGCGCCCCATTAGTCTGTGAGATGGCGTCAGTAGCGGACCGATGTGCGAATAGGCCGAAGGCAGCACAACGCGCCAAGATCCGGATGTCACCGTGGTGGTTTCATAGTTGAGAGGCACTTCATCTGCAGTGGGGCGCCGAGATCCGGATGGCACCGAGGTGATGTCTAGCAAGTTGCTGTACTGGTGTGGTCATCCTACAATGCTGAAACTCGGCGTGGGGCGCCCCATTAGCCTGTGAGATGGCGTCAGTAGCGGACCGATGTGCGAATAGGCCGAAGGCAGCACAACGCGCCAAGATCCGGATGTCACCGTGGTGGTTTCATAGTTGAGAGGCACTTCATCTGCAGTGGGGCGCCGAGATCCGGATGGCACCGAGGTGATGTCTAGCAAGTTGCTGTACTGGTGTGGTCATCCTACAATGCTGAAAGTCGGCGTGGGGCGCCCCTTTAGCCTGTGAGATGGCGTCAGTAGCGGACCGATGTGCGAATGGGGCCAAAGGCAGCGCAACAATATTTTCTGAAGAGAAGACACCAAAAGGCGCTGAGATTCCAAGATCCGGATGGCATCGAGGTGGTGTCTAGCAAGCTATGCAGTTGAGTTGTGTGCGCACTTGCGGCGAATAGGTCGAAGGCAGCATAACAATGTTTTCTGAATAGAAGACACCACAAGGCGTTGAGATTCGGTTACCACCGAGGTGATGTCTAGCAAGTTGCCGCACTGGTGTGGCCATCCTACAATACTGCTCCGAATAACGGCGTGGGGTGCCCGAAGGGGGGGGGGGGGGGAGGCGGCGTGAACGGGCCTTCCTAGGTGGAGGCTCGTCTGCTGTAGTGGGGCGCCCCTTTACCGTTTCAGTTGCCATTCAGCTGAGTTTCGGCTGCTCTTGATGCTACAGCGACAGGCGGCTGCAACAGGACTCTCAAAATGGCGGCCTGTTCTTTGGATTTGGGCCTGGTCCACTAAAATGGCCCTGGGACACCTTAGAACTCGGACGCTCGATTTTTTTTTCCTTTCCTGTGCATGCAAAAAAAGGTAAATGCCCGGTACGTTACACGCTTCATCTGCCACGATGAACTCTCCAGAGGAACCGAAAAAAAATATAGTTATGGTAACTATACCATGCATCGTCATATGGAGAGGTGGCACCAATTAATTATAGTGCTGCATAAAAGAGAGATTTGGAGGAGAACCCCTGACCTGCTAGTACATTCATCAAAGAAGTGGCACTGACAGCATCAGAGGCAAGGGAAACGGTCCCAAATATTTAGAAGAACTTTGGAAAGATTAAAATGACATGTTTAGATTGTGGCAAATTAATTTCATGTGGACAGATGAGTGTTACTCTAATAAATACAGCATATGAACATCATCATAGTCGATGGTTGGTAGAGACATTTTGACTATATCCTGGACCTGCCCGTCCTCGCCCAAAATGGCGCCGGAATAAATGGGACTCGTAACTCCTTGTTGTGTACTGGTTGCAGAACCTTGAAATCACGAGATACGTATGCAGTTTTGAAGCACATGGCGGGCGGGGACGAGAATTGATTGAATATTTCGACATCCCTATTGATATTAAGTTCTGATGTGTTATTGATTACTGTACTATTGAAAGTTCGAATTAACGTCACCCATGGTACTTGCCCGCAAATGTATATCTAGATAATTTTATTGTAACTGGCCCTGTCGTATTTTAATTATAAAATGTACGTCCACCGATTTCGTAACTGTTAGACACCTTAGTTCTTGCAACCTAATGGCCCGCCCGTTACGTTCCTCTACAGTGTAAATGTCTACTCATCATATACGATTACAGTTTGCTCCGTGGCCGGCCCACGTGGTTATAGGCTCGTATTTGTATAATGAAATTTTCACAATAAAGGTTTTTAAAAGAAAACATGGTAGTAGTATATACATTGGTAAAGTTTTTAATAATAGTCACTGTTTTAGAATCATTAAAAGGCAAGTGATATAAAGCAGACCAATTACATGAAGGGTAAAAGGTATAATACGAAGGAACGCAGTAAAGATAAATGGTCAAGGGCTGTTGTGTTTTCTATTCCTGCAACATAAAGTGATCGATAAGAATCTCATATTCAGGCGTATCGGCGACTAAGACAGCAGGTCGACCCTCTTTTGCTCAACGGCTCCGTCATGGGACGAAGAAACGCTCTTTTTTTTCGAAAAAAGAATATATTTTACTTGCAGGACAGTTGTAAATTTTCCGGGAAAGTACATTAGCCTGGAACATTATAACATATATTTAAGAAAAAATAATGTTCGGAAGTAATAAAAAGCGTAATTTTTAGGTCATATGACCAAGCCTTTCATCATTAGAATAAGAAAAGTAAAATGAACCAATGAAAAGTTTTATTAACAAGTCACATGACTTGTTATGCTTACGTTACGCGCTGCGCGCCCCGGATGACTTCCGGATGCGCTAACGCGGCGCGTCATATGACGCATTACGCGACAACGCAGGTCCAGAATATAGTCAAAATGTCTCCACCAACCAGCGGTCGGAACACAACCCCTTTCAGCAGGCTAAATAGTTCTGTTAAATGACAAGAGAAGGGACAGGCAACAAGAACCATCAGTCAAAGAGGGGAGGGCTAGTTCTTCTCTACCGGGTTACATTGGGGCGCTACCGGAACTGATCGAATTGGTAGTCTACAGTGTTTCTGGATGTTTCAGACTGAAGCTGGGGTTAGCATGAGAGCAGTACCATTTCGTAGCTCCGTCGTGGCCATTCCGCAACCAATCATGGCAGCCGCTCTTTATCGTTATTTTGGGCGGGGTGGGTGGCGGAGCCGAGCTGTTTTGCAGCCATCATTGTGTGGAGTTCAGTTCATCTCACTAGTTTTGTATTTGTCATGAGGGGTTGTTCCTAATGTTTCTATTTTAGCGAGGTCAAAAAGAGATCCCGTTAGTGGCCTACTGATTTTGCTCGATTCCTTTTCTTTTTTTTTTTACACGATTTTTCGTTATCTGCAAAGACTAAACAGAGTATTGCGACTCTGTGTTTGTTTGTAAATAGAGAATGAACCAAAGAGAACCAATTCTAAAACAGTAAATACTTGGATAACAATCAATCAAATGGAGAGAGAAGCAGGCACGACGTATTACAACGGGGGCAAAGGCCTGCGTTAACTACCCTTCACTATGTGCAAAGAGAGAGTACTCCTAATAGAAATGAGGGGGGGGGGCACCATTCAAAGCAGATCAGTGTGCATAAACACGAAAATGTTTTCACTTACCACGTACTTGACATTCAACAGCTTATGATATTTGCTATTAAAAAACCATTGAAATTCACTGAAAAAACCATAGGTTATAGATCATATATAGTTAGGAATTAGCATTTACAAAACCTTGAAAATTCACTGAAAAAACCATAGGTTATAGACCATATATAGTTAGGAATTAGCATTTAAAAAACCTTATTTTACTCACACAAAACCATTGAAATTCCATATATAGTTAGTTGCACTAACTATATATCGCGCACCCGCAATCCACTGCTGATGATATCACATATTACATCATTCATGACATGGTCAGTGACATCACTGATGACATCACTGATGACATCTCAAATGACATCACTGATGACATCACGGATGACATCTGAAATGACATCACTGATAACATCTCAAATGACATCACTGATGACATCTCAAATGACATCACTGATGACATCACTGATGACATCTCATTTGACATCAATGACCACATCACTGATGATATCATTCATGTGACAATACAATGCATCTCCTCACACTTTAATATAACCTCTGTTACACCCAGTGTTAAATACAGAGTATAATTTTTGAAACCATTGACACACCAATACTAGTTACTACATACGCACTCAGTGATTCCTGTTTACACACACATTCACTCATTTACCCATACAATCATTCATACATACAATCACTCATCTTTACAACACTATCATATGCACTCATACACCTATACAGACTCTCACACTCTGTCACTCATCCATGGAGTTACTCACACACCTAGTCAGTCCTGTAAATAATCAATCACACTTCCATTTTCTAATCTATACAGTTAAACATAGAGCACCTTACATTTTGAAACATATACTAACACATACTTACTCTCTTATACAATCATTGATACAAGTACACATTGATCTGCACAGAGTCACACACCTCCCAGCCAGCCACACACACACTCAGTCTCCCATACAAATACTTGGGCAATCAATCAATAACCCATATAGTTACTCATATAGCTACTGACCAACACATGCAGCAGTTTACAGAACAACAGACATAATGATGCACAAATTAAGACAGTTTAGTCACTAACCCATGCACTCAGTGAGACACATTTAATCACTCACTCATACAGTCAGTCACGCACCTACTAAATCCTTCATCCAGACACTTCTACATCTACTCATTCTTCAATATGTAAAACATATTTAAACTTTACAGAAACACACAGTCACTGGATGATGTCATCAGTGATGTCATTTGAGATGTCATCAGTGATGTCATCAGTGATGTCACTGACCATGTCATGAATGATGTAATATGTGACATCATCAGCAGTGGATTGCGGGTGCGCGGTATATAGTTAGTGCAACTAACTATATATGGAATTTCAATGGTTTTGTGTGAGTAAAATAAGGTTTTTTAAATGCTAATTCCTAACTATATATGGTCTATAACCTATGGTTTTTTCAGTGAATTTTCAAGGTTTTGTAAATGCTAATTCCTAACTATATATGATCTATAACCTATGGTTTTTTCAGTGAATATATATATATATATATATATATATATATATATATATATATATATATATATATATGTATATATATATAATATTGCTCCAGAATTACTCTCTTTTTCTGAAAGGATACCAGCATTCACGGGGTCGAATTTCAGCAATTTCAATTTATTTCTCTAGCGCAGCTAAGCAAACGCGTTTCGGAATGAATCCTTCGTCAGTGTTTACATTTTGCACTGAGAGGCGCCATGCTTTTAAACATCATACATTTGGGCCTTGAAACAAAAGAGGGCTGGCGAGGGCACACAGCGACTCACGAACATACCGGTAAGCCTGATGTGCATGAATTTGTTGTAAAAACTGACCCAGGACCAGGCTAGGGACGAGAAAAATCAAGCAAAATTTATTTGAAGGGAGCCTGGGATCGGAGCTCCAGCTAAACACAAAATTGATATGTTTAGCGAAGCAGAGCTCAGGGAGGCAGCAGCAGATATTTTCAGAAAGAAAAAATCAGACACAACAAGCCTAGGAATGACTGAAAATCGCAATATCCCGAACACTCTGCAAATACAATTGACAAAACTTGAGAGACTGGATGAAAGGGAGATACGTAAATGGTGAGAGGCCACCTCACTTCAGAATTATATCGAGGTGGAAAGAGACCCCAGGGAATTACGTATCTACACCGTGCCAGCATATGAGAACCCGGACTTACTTCTCTTGGAGGAGTGGGCGGAACACACAGCACTATCGTGCAAAGGAATGTTCAACATACTCGTGAAATTCGTCTGGAGCGACAGAGACAAAGCTCTAAAGAAGATCGAGACTTTGGAGGAGGAGCTAACTAAGAACTAAGATAAGAACCAACAAGAACAACTGAGGGAAGCACTGAGGAAACGGCTATCCCATAATGAGACGAAAATAAAACAGAGAAAACCAGAAACATTTGAGTGAGACGAAAGAGATTAGGCGATGGGCTGGATTTTGACCTTCACGAAAAAATTTGAACAATCAAGGAAAGAAGTGTCAAAGAAGAAGGTAACAATGACATTAACACCAGCAAGAGTGGAAACCTCAGAATCTGACATGACGGAAACAAACAATCAGAGGAAGAAATAGCTGGTCCATCTGTCCATCCAACAACAGAAGACTCCTTTTCAGGAGGAGTTCAATATAATTTGTCGGTCATGGTTAAGAGGAGGAAAGAGCAAACCCACGGAAGGAGAAGACACACCAGAATGGGCGGCTGGAAGAGGAAGAGCAAGAAGCAATCAGACACCGAGCGTAAAGCAGAGCAAGAGGGGAGGCAGATGGTAGATGAAGTAGATTATTTGACTATAATCACTCTAACATCCTAGACTTTATCTACCATGGAAGAATCAGTGTTAAAATTGGGACTAACCTTCATACACAAGTTACAATGTTAGAAATCAAAGTTCCTCCGAGTAGGTATAACTCCATGCTGACACTACTTGAACAGATGTGGCACAGCGGCCAGAACACATGACTTCACAGCATATTATGACACACAGTTTAGGCTCACTCTTTCATCCCCGAGTCCGGCAGCAGCTCTGCTTAGCACCATGAGACTCTAGACAATAGCTCACATATTTTCTCTACCCCAGGACTTTCAGACCAGTACGGGTTAGTAGTTCATCCTAGTAGGTATAAACACATGCTGACACTACTTCCACAGCTGGAGTGCAGCGGTCACTGCACATGGCTTCACACCATAACACACAGTTAGAGCTCACCCTTTAATCCCCGAGTCCCGCACCAGCTCATCTTACCAGCATCAGACTCTACGCAATACCTCACTTAATATTCGTAGCCCAGCACATTCAGACTGGTAGGTATGAATAGTTCACTTCACACCCCCTATATAGCATACCCTAAACACCCCACAAAGGTTACAGTGCTCCTACCCTCCTCTTTCCTACTTTTTTGCCCTGTTTTCCCATTACTCGCTTCAACGGAATCACAAATTGGCAGCCAACACTTCCTAGTTCCATGAGACTCTAGACAATACCTCACATATGTTCCGTACCCCAGGACTTTCACACCAGTACAGGTCAGTACTTCATTCTAGTAGGCAATCAGCAGCAAGCTCGTGCTCATAAGGCCTCAGCTTCAGCATCAGATAGCAGAATTTCCAAAAATAGAAATCTGTAAATTTCGATAGACAAATACTATGAATCACGGTTGTTGAAATCGTAATACGCACCAGAATGTAGCTGGTGACACGCCGATACACGGCTTAATAGTGTGTTACACCGGCAAGAGCGGCAGATATGCCGATACACGGCAAGATTTGTTGTAGAATTGATAATATGCTTGATATTGCACATTAAAAGATGGCGGCCACATTCATACGCGTGCATACGCGATCTCAACACCGTCATTTAATGTTGATGGGCATGTCGCAATGACGTATTCAAAAAGCATCCGCCTCGCGGCATTCTGAGCAGACACTGACGAAGGACTCATGTCCGAAATGCGTCTGTCTAACTGCTAATGGCGGAATAAAGAAACCTTTGCCTGTACCCCTGAATGCTGTACTTTGTTCTTCGAAAAAGGAAATGGAGTCCGAGCTTGGATATATATATATATATATATATATATATATATATATATATGTATATATATATATATATATATATATATCTCCTTGGTTTGTCCTAAATTGAAAACGCACTCACCTGCTGATGAATACGCAGTATTTCTTTATTTTAAAGCAAAACCGGCAGCTTGCATCCAGATGTAATTTCTGCCTGATGCGTTTCGAAGCACCAAGATTCTTCTTCACAGGCTTGCCAGAAATGTTGCAGTAGCACTGAGAAACACACTTCTCTACATGCTAATTAAAGTGTTATTGACCTCCGGTGGGCATCTCAGGCGAGGGTTAACTTCAGTACATGTTGGGACTAGTAGTGTCTTGTAGCCAAATCATCACCTTCAGTGGGGCCTGCGCCATCTCTGGTTATTAATATTTTTGTTCATAGCCCACCGGTGAGGCTCCAAATATATCTTGCACAGTTGATTTTCAATTTTCTCTGCTTATCTGCAGTTTCGATTTTCAGGCAAGAAAGGTTCCAACCCTGTGGCCCCTCTTTTGTAGACAGAAATGTCATCTGGATTCATATAGCTGCATATGTACGTCTGAGATAAATGTAAGCTGAGCACCGATTAACCTGGGTGCCGTTACTTACCGATCTTGGATATATTACACACATGCACTTTATTCAATTCTATGAATCTCCTCTCTCAGTTTGTTGAAGCATAGTATTGGGGAAGATGAGTGTATACCTATCAATAAGACTTCTTACTCCTTTTGTCCTGGCATATCTTCAGAGGAACCAACGCATCCTCTGCTGAGTGATGCATCCCTGAGGAGAACCGATGTATCTCCTCGGCTGAGGGGAGCATCTTTGAGTGGAACCAATGCATCAGTGCAGTTGCGTGCATTGAACCAGTCGCAAAAAACTTGCATGGCTCAGCCCCCAGCATTTGGGACTGATGCATCCCCTTCTGAACCGCCTTTTTTCAGAGCTTTACCTGGAGCAAGGTGCTTGCATCCCTCGTCGACGGCAACCTCGACAACGACGACGCCAGATCTTCCAATCGCAGCTTCACTGCTCATCGAGACCAATGCATTGCCCCTGCTGAGCCAAGCTTCCTTGACACCAGACTGTGCATTGCAAGCATCGTCAAGAGGATCCTTGACTTCACCGCATCAGGACCTCGGACCTGTTTCACTTCCGCTGCGCGATGCATCTTTGATGGAGAGCCACGCAATGCTCCGAACCAGGATTAAGGTATAGTGGTTCAGCTGGCCTGAGTTCCAGTAGCTGGCCTGCACTCCATCGTGGTTAGCCTGAACTTTTGACTTTGTCCTGGTCCAGCACAACCAGATATCCCAAATAAGTGCTTTTTGCTTCTAGGCACTATTTTACACCCATAACTCCTAAAATTCAATATAAAATTCAATATTTTAGGCTTAATTATTGGATTTTTTGTTGTCTTGGTCTTGTTTTTTTTTACTAATTCAATGTCTATTTTTCTAACCTGGTGTGGAATCCTTTTGTGTAGTTTTTTCAATGTTTTACAGTTCGAAGTGTTGCACAAATACTTTACACATTGCCTCTAAGTTAAGCCCCACTGCTCTGTGCCTAGCTACCAGAGCGTGAGCACAGGTTAATTTAGGGTTTGTCTGCTTCTTACCCTGACTGGGATTGTGGTTGATTCTTGACTTGGGATCTTATCACAGTCAACCTACAGCCCTTTTTTTTTTTTACAACTTTATTTTTCAAGTTTTCAGCAAAGAAAATAAACTCATTACACAAACATAAACAATATGTGTTCCCACCAGGAGCTCGTATTACAGAGCATAAAAGAGGCCATGAAAACAATAATACAATGGGTATATGCAGTGATCCCTGGGCAAACCTCCTCCCAGAAGGGGGAAACAGGAAACCCTGAGAGACACATTCTAAGACTAGCTCCACCCTGCCCCGCCCCACAAGACCTGCAATGGCTACCAAGCCCTGAGGGCGCACATGGACCTGACCCATAGAACTATCCTTCTGAAAAAGTCAGAAACGGGGTCTATATTTTGTCAAAACGCAACTTTGCATCTCTCACAGTGCCATCAGGTTCTCAATGACGTAAATATTCCATATCTTAGCCCACCACAATTGCATAGTGGGGAGTTTGTGGCACTTCCAACGAAAAGCAATCTCCAAGCGTGCTGCCACCAGACAACCTGTAATCAAATTACCCGAAGGGGGATTAAGTGAGTAAAGTCCTTCTTCATCTGGCGCCCCCTCAAGATTGCCTGCAGGGGGCGGGGAGGGAGCAGGATCTGTAGGATTTCAGAAATTTAATGAATCGGAGATTACCGGACATTCCCACCACATGTGAAAATACGTCTCACGAGCCTCACGCCCCTGTCTAACAACTATCTCTCGACCCCATCATGTGAGACAGTTGTGCCAGGGTCAGATATCACTGCAGGATGAATTTACAAAGACTCTCCCTGTATTGGATGCACATTGAGGACTTAGCTGCCCACTGCCAGATGGCGCCCCATGCCCCCTCATTGATCTGCATGCCCAGGTCAGTTGCCCATTGTATAATAAAGCCTGTCTTGGTCACATCTAGGGGCGTTCTAGCGCCTAGTAAAGACGTGAAAATGCTTTCTTTTTGTCTCTGCCACTCAGAATATCCTCTAATAAATGTGTCTCCAGTGTACCGCCCTGAAGGGTGGTGGTCTGGTGAGTTCAATGGATCAACTGAGTAACTCTATACAGGTCGGTATGGTATAGTGAAAAGTCGGTTGCACGCTGATCTCTTTACAACCCAATTTTTAATACTTTGGCAAAGGCGATGGCTGTGCCTTTCAAGCCAAACCCTTTGGCTTTGCCAATACTTGTTTTCTTTGCCTCTGGAGCATGATGACTTAGAGCCACTTGTCCTCACTCAAACAAACCGGTCGAGGCAAGCAATACCAGCCGCCAAACAGGCGCAGAGAGGGCCCAAAACTGGCATTAAACGCAACAAGCATTGCCCTTTGGAAATGGCGGTGGTACCAGTTTGAAATTTCGTTCAGGGTGGCAAAACCCTTCCACCTACAAGAGAGAAGGTTACCAGATAAAACCCTAACCAACACAGGGGATCTTTCTTGTCAGAAACCACCTCAGTTTACAAGACGACATGAAGCAAATACGACGGCGTTGGAATCATAGCAATGCAGAAGAGAGTAGATGAACACAGCCCTTGCTAACATTGGGCTAGCATGGAGTAAGTTCGTAAGTTAGAGAATGTAGAGCAGGATACGCGCTTTAATGAGCCAGAGGAGCGACGCAACTCTTGAAGCTTTGAACTCCACGGGAGAAAGGTCACCTTCATTATTTAGCGCGTTATTGAGTACAATGTGGATACGATTCCTTTGAAATATATTGCAAATTAAACACATGGGGATTCCAGCAGTTGGATTCGAGCTCGTGAACCTCTGGTCGTGTTTTTCAGTCCAGATGTACCACCTTATAGTGGAGTCTGTGTGAATAAACTACAGATTTAGACTAGAATATTGAATCATTTTCAAGGCACACATTTTAAAATTGCCCAGGAATTAGATATGCCTCCTAGCATCCAACATATTTTTGGAATTACTTTCGTCTTGACCTGTTAATGCAAAATATCTCTCAATTAAATTATTTAAAAAAAGCTCGTTTGACACGTGAATGCACCAAAAGTAATTAGGCTCGATTTACTAAGCCGTTGTGTTGCCTTTGCGTCACGCAAGGCAACGCAAGGGCTTAAGCGAGATTTACTAAGCCATGCAAAGCCACCTTGAGTGGCTCTGCGTGGCTTAGTAAATTTGGAGTAACACAGGCAAGCATATATTGCCATCTTGCATTATTACTCTGTGTTGTGAAGGCATTCCAGGGGTTGAGTATGGGTGTTCCCATGTACCCACCCATGGATTTTGGCGCACTCTGCAGCACATGTAGAAAGAGGAAAATGCATCAAAGGATTGTTTTTGTGCAGGAAGGTATTCCAAGCATGCATCATGGCACTCATTTTGGAGAGGACCCTATCGAATTTTGTTGTCTTACTGCACTGCCCCTTCACACATGCACATATGTGTACACACACGCGTACACACACACTTAGGTTGATGCAACACCACACTAATAAAAGTAACAGTGTTGCTGCTTTTGGTGCTTACAGTGGTGGTGCCAATCACACAAGATAAAGTAAAGTAAAGTCCACATTTGTAAAGCGCACAATCACCCGTAAGGGTCTCTAGGCGCTGGGGGCCGTCGGGAAGATTAAGCGAGCTATTGCCCATGTTTTTAAAACCAATGCCTGCTGCTTCATGTAGGAGAATGGCTGGCAGCATTGACTACATGGTGTAGTCACTGTCTGCCATTGACTGATTGAGCAAGAGTGAGCTGGTTTTGGGCCCCTGGGGGCTGATTTTGTTACAGGGTCATTTTTAGCAGCATAGCTGCAATATCGGCCGCTGCAACGAAATCGTCTGAAACAGGCCATGGCAAACTGCTCAGCCGCACCCCCAACCCCCAGGGGGGCCGCCGAGCACTTTGCCAGGGCCGGTTTTGGTTCCCAGTCTGGCCCCGAGTACTAGCACAACTACAAGCCATCACACTCCTAGAAGTGTATGGCAGGTATTATTACTTTTTAATGTCTTTATAATAATTCAACTGTATTTTGTTATGCTAATCTCAAAATTAGCAAACAGTGCCACAATGTGGTAGATTCTCTTAAGTGCCAGTGTTGGGAATCGCCAAGCACCGGAAACCGCTGGTGCAAATTAAGCACTGCTTCATTCCGTGCTTGCACCACATGCTGTGTTGCAAACTGTCATGCACATTCTGCAGCTTCATCTCCCTTGATACCTGCCGCAACCAGAGACAGTAGGCCCATCTATTGAGAACATATGCAAGTTGCTGCATTTGTAGTGTAGTTCCTATAGTCCCAATAGGCTCTGCGCATTGGAATAATATATTCAGTAGTTTAGACGTAGGACTGAGGTTAACTAGGTCTCTACTGACTATATTAGACTTAAGTTTTTTGGCAGCTAGCTCAGAGTTCACTAGAAACGTTCTCGAATAAGCTAGGAGGAGTTTAACCTCCCTGGATAGACAAGAAGGGATTTAGTTTCTGACAACCATAAAACATGACAACTTTGCTCTCCCTGAATAAGAGTATATCTCTAGAGTCGTGTGAAAACAAAAGACAGCTATTTCACTGAGTCAAAGGTGCGTACTTAGTTTCACCAGATTGCAGAGAAAAAGAGAGACTGGCGTTTTCAATAAAAGGTGTTATTTATTGAGCAGTCTCTTTCCTCATACAAGAGAAATGAATTGCTACAATTGCAATACTTATAGTTAAGTAAAGTGCATACAGTAAAAGCAGGATTATAAAATAATACTGTAAAAGCATTGGTATGGTTTCTTAGCCATATGATACTTTAAAATGGATAAAATAGATACATACATATATACATTGACTAATCGTACTCAACTGGTGCTTCTAACTATGCCTACCCCGGTGTACCTGACCTAAGCCTAATACGTGGGAAGGAGTAAGTAAGTAGCAGTTTAAGTTAAGTTTGTTTTGCCAAGAATCTGACTCAAGAATTCTCTGTAAGGGTTTAGTCAGTTCAGTACCTGGGTATTAGAAGGCAGGAGGGCTGGTATCTCTCTCTCAGGACTCGGTATCCCAGTCACCCGCAAGGGTAGGCTGGAAACGCCGGAGGCTGGATTTCTCGGCAAGAGAAAAGACAGCGTTTTTCTCAGCGCGTCAAATGGGAGGGGCTGCGTCTGTGGGCTCTCGCATCAGCTGGGCTCTCGGGCAAGTAGTAGCTGCTCCAGACTCATCACCACCGTGTCTTTGCTTAAGGCAACGTTGGTATATTTATACCTGAAAGGTGCCGGGTTTGACGTAAGGCTGGACATAAGACGTCAATAAAGATGTCACTAAGAACTGGTCGTTCTTACAGTGCTTTACAGGAGTTCTTCGGACGAAATCAAAACAAAGCAGCGGGGATTTCCCAGGTTGCTGAAGGCTTGTATTTGTTTAAGAACTCGGTGTGCTTTCTAGGGGGCTGGAGGAATAGGCTTGCTTAATGTGACAGCATGCGCTATGACTGAATTATGAAAAGGGTTTCTATTCCGTTGCAGGGATATTATTGATTTATAACCGGACAAGGGCAAAGAATAGGATATTGATTCAGGTACCTAGATAAAACACACTACACCCACTCCACGAATTCATGTCCATAATTACTAAACTAAGCAATAGTAAACATATCGAACGGTGCATGTGTATACCGATCCACCCCAAAATACATTATTTTGCATCTGAAATGGCATATGCGAAATACACGAAAAATGAGTATAGGTACTGTACGCTTTCAAGCAGTGTAATCATTCAGTAAGAAGGATGCACATATATCAGCATGAATGATTTGCGAAAATTACACATGAAATGGCTCTTAATACAGAAAAGAAAGTGCGAGACCATTCCATCACATATAAATACAGTTATTTGTAAATATGCTAGAGGCTGAGGTAATATATTGTCTCTAGAGTTCCTAAAAATAGAAGCTCTGTTCTCTAAGAATAGTTCTACTTTAAGCAGAGGATGAGTGCCAAAAAAAGGTAAATATTTTGGAATCAGGAAAAAAAATAATTTCGTTTTTCAGGGGAAGAAGTCAAAACAGTTCCAAATATTTTCAGAAGCTTTTGTTTTTCAAAGCTGAAGGCCAAATTCAGAGTTCAGGGAACGCTGAGTGCTCGTTTGCTTAAAAGTTCTATTCTTTCTGTTCGGGGGAGAACATAATTTCAGACAGACTTTCAAAAAAGCAGTTTACCGCTTCAGGTGAAAGTTCGACCAAGTTGGAAAATGCCGCAACTGTGCAGTCGTGAGAATGATTGCTATCATCGATGACAGGATCAGCAGTGCTCACAGAAGGTCGTACCTGGTTGATGCTGCTCTCATCTTGCACTTCACTACCATTCAATCGCAGTGGTGAAGTCTCAACGAATGCCGTCATCAGGATGGGTAACCGCTGGGGACAACACGATGCGTGAGCCTTTACTGGGCTTAGCAAAGTATCTGTATCCAATGGTCCTTCTGATTGTAGTGTAAGACAGACGTCTAACACGCATTCTTCTCCGCACAGCATACATCTTCACACAGGTAAGATACAGTTCTGCCAGATGGGTCTGAATGAAAGAAACCAGGTCATATTCAGATCTCTTAGCCGGGCTAATCCAAGGGCTTTAGTTATGCGGTCCCGATAGCGTATAGCTAGGATCGTTTCTTCCATTGTTGCTGGAGTTTTGTCTGTGACGTGGCTTGCCATAACGAAGCAGGAGAATCAAAAATAAAATGCCTGCTACGAGTCCCAACAGGAGTGGAAGGCCGCCAAAGAGTGAAGGGACAAAATTAGGAAAGATGCCCAGGACTGCTTTGAAAGGTTTAAACAGTCCCGAAAAAATTGTCTTAAATACACTCGCGATACCATTCGTATCAGAAATGTTTAAGATTTCATTTAGCATTTCTGCGAAGTGTAGGGGGCAATTTGTTGATAAAAGGTTATGTATCTCTGCCGTTGTCCTTGCAACTTGGAGATCATACGTTTCTTTTGATGACGTCAAGTGCACTGGCGTCTGTAGAAGAACAGACTTCATTCTGCTTAGAAATAGAAGAGATTTTCAAACTGGGCCAAATTTTTCCCTCCCTGTCTGGAGTGTCGTTGGGATACAATACTTGCTCACAGCAAGTGACCCTGGACGTTACGCTTACGAGATAAGCTTTTCCTGGCACCAGGCCACAACATCTGTGGTCCACTATTAGAATGTAGCTCCCGTTTGAAAGCCGTTTAAAGAATGGCTCTATTCGAGTTGCAGGTGTGCCAAGCTGGTGACATGAAAGGTTATTTGAAGTCCCCTCACAGGCCCCATGTAGATTTATACCCTGACACAGAAGTGTACCATCTAGTGACTTTTCACAATTATCACCACTAAGAAATACATTCTGTCCTTTTTCACTATAACATGTGTGAGTGTAAGGTAATTTCCATGATGACCTGATGTATCTTTTACCCAACCTTTCATACTGGCCTGCCTGTATATACTGTTGGCAGTATCGAAATTGGAAAGTTGTTATCGGAATAGTTATTATCCCGTGTATTATCCATTCAATGACAGGTCGTTCTGACATTGTCAATGGTAATCTCTCAAGTTTTTCAATGCTCAGAATTGTATATTCTGCTCCCTTTTGTGCCAAGCTGATTTGTATATCAGTAAGGTTAAAGATAGAGAACAGTGACGTTGTGTTGATTAAACGCCAAGGCACGTAGCCTGAACGCAGATTTTGTAACGTCCAGCCAAGCTGTACAATAGAACGCAATTGGGACTGACCATGTTGTAACATTAGCATGTCCTGCTCTATTATATCGATTGTAGATGATACAATACTGTCCAGTGAATATATTCTGGAAGACAGAGTCATTAACCCATTGTCCACAACAGAAAGTGATTTTTCCAAATTAATACGGTCAATTTCCCGTATTTTCTCTGCTGTTTTAATTGAGTTTCTTTCCAAACTTCGTTATAAGCTGAATATATATAGAGGCCGCTATGAAACGTTTTTGACTCTGTTTGCGTGGTCCCATAATGAAATCACGCAAGTCAGCACCTTCTTTAACCGCTTCCGTGCGGCGCGTTAGCCGCGCCCTGTGCTGGACATTCCAGAACAGGGCGGGGTCGTGACGGAACCGTTCCGTCATCAGCACAGCTCAGCCGTAACTGATGACGGAACGGTTCCGTCACCAGCATCGAAGGGGTTAAGTAAAGTCAAGTGTTGCTTAATTTCTGCCAGTGTGGATGTATGTAGCCATTCAAGGCAGAGTTTTCCTACACTGTATGTTGTTACAATCCCTGGATGTTGTCGCTGGGAGTATCTAGGGTCTGGCCTGGTCAATTTGAACCCCCGTGTTTTGTTCAGTTATTTGTGTCTGTGGGCCTGATCAACCATTTCTTCCAATCAGGATGTGTTCTGTTTTGGTTAAAAATATGGGATATGTCTATTTCAACATCTGTAGTGTTATTACTGTCAGGTGTTGGCTTTGGAATAGACGGTTTGTTTAAGTCTTTAATTTTGGCTAGGCCAAGACAGGTTGTTTGTTGAATTGTGTCATTCAAAAATATAATTTGTTCTGGGATCATGCAGGCTCTGAATAATGATTCTATACCTTGGACTTGCCAGTCTTTAGTACCCCAGATTGTTTTCGTTTCAATGTTATTTTTCCAAAAATCAAAAACAAATGTATTCATTTTTTCATAAAATGATTCAGAATAGATTAATTTTGTATTTGTCAGCATGGTTTTCATTCCTGTCTTATTTAACAGTTTGAAATAAAATGTTTCTGCTTCACTTGTGTTAAACCCTGAGAAGTATGGGAATTTCTCATAGAATGTTTTTGAACTACCTTTTGGTGGAGTTGCACAATGTTCCCATTGATTATAATTTAAAACATTTCTAGGTTGAGCAGATTTATGCAAATAATGGTTACCATAGTGGTTGTAGCAGTACATCTGATCATAATTCGATGAACCCTGTAAATAATCATGTTCTGTAAATTTTGCTGACATAACTAAGTCTGACATCATATCATTAATACTTTCAAAGTCCCAATCATCAGAGAATGTACTCGGTTTTACAAAGTCACTTAATGAAACCCTAAATTGATGATACTTCAAGAGTTCGACCGGGCCATATATATCGTAATCTGTTTTGTCCCATGCTACCCCACCGGGTAATGGATTGGCTGTGAAGTTTACTGAGGAAAGTTCTCTTTTCTCGTTGTGTGAAGACTTATGTGGCTTTAGGACCAGGTTGATGTTCTGGCTTGCTGTGTCCATTGTAACATATTTTCCCTCAATGAAGTGTCCCAAGCATAGCACCATGATGAGCCACAGCAGGAGGAAAAGTACACCTAGCACCACCCAAAATTCAATCCATGGGGAAATCAGATAGGTCTCTTTTAGATGATGAAAGAGTTTTTTAGTCTTGTCTTTAAAAGTTGTTGTTGATGTTGGCTGTTCCTCAGGTTCGCTCGGATCCTCGGAAAAGTCCTCGAAGTTGATGAAGTAGCCTGACGCAGTTCTGTCAATTATTGGAATTGCTTCTGGATTTTTCCTTGTTTTATTAGCATAGTCTGTGGCTACATCGTTGTAAACAGGTGTTTCTTGATGAATTGTTGTAATTTGGGTTTCAAGAGGCATAAGTTCCATGGCTTTGTTGCATAGTCCTTGTTGATTCACTCTAGGTTTATCAAATGTGATTAGTCTCTCAGTTTGAACCTCTTGATTTGTAGCAAACTTTGGTGTTCTGCTACTTCTTGGGAGTCCACTTGGCCTACTACTTATTATTGGCCACATGATTGGGGTTTAACCAGGTCGATGGATACAACTCGGTTCTCCTTTTTACCAGCAAGGGGCGGTAGTACAACTGATCTTGTTCCGTTGACAGCTAAGACAGGTACTGCTTTTCTGTAAGAAGGCCCAAATTCCTTCTTCACCGCGATTTTCTCTCTGACCAGATCCCCAATCTTTGGAATCCAGACAGGCCTTGCTGGGACAGGTAGTTTCCCTTCAGTGGCTGTTGGCTGTTGTTTCAACTTTATGTTGCTCAGGTCTTTTCTTGTTTCATTTAAGTCCTGTAAAATAGCCAAACGATCTTTGATATCAAAGCATTTTCTTTCTACCACTGAAGTTTGACTATCGAGGTCCTGGATATGCAATCTAGTCCCGAACAATAGTTCGTACGGACTGAAACCTTTTAGAGAATTTCTTGGCAGATTATTAAGACTACGTTGGACACTTATTAAATGTTTGACCCACCCAACACCCGAACCTAATACCTTTACCGTTATAGATTGCTTTATGTCTCGGTTTTTTCTTTCCACCATCCCATTTCCGTCAGGAAGGAAGTGATCAGATTCCCGCAATGCAATGCCCATGCTGGTCACGGCCTCCTTATAAGCTCGAGAGCTAAAAGCAGGACCCTGATCAGAGTGTAGCATGCCAATTGCGTCTATGCCGCTATAGACTCGCAAATCTTTTTATAACAGTTCAGACGTCAGCCGAGTGCTGGGGTCTACCTTTTAAGTGAAACTAGTCTGAAATGATATTATTAATGGAACGCATTTTTTATGGGAATTTATGTGATCTCTAAAAGAAGGGCATTGGTAGTGCTCCGGGCATTTCGCCACTGCGGTCTCTGTTGCAGTTTTTACAGTAAAATGCAAATTTGTAGTTTTGCAGGCTCATTCTCGGCCACCAGTATATTGATTGTAATTCTTTCAGAGATTCCTTAATCTTAAGGTGTCTTGGACCCTCACCCATATGTGCGTCTGCCACTGATAAGTTTCTCCTGTTCGTGTTTGGAATCACTCTATCCCCCACTCCAGGGATTTGAGCAAAAGGAACGGAGTTTGCATCGATTACGTATGTATAATTGAGTGGATAGTTGACAGGTAGCGCTGAACAGTTGCCTTTTGATGGCGTTTTTACCGGCAGCATCGTTTCCCCGTCTACGTATTTTCCTGAACGCTTTTTTGTAGCTACGGAAGCCGGTTTAGTTGCTTCCGCTGTGGCTGTCTTAGCCAATGAATTCCCTGAAACGTGAACGGCATCCCGTTCATGACTCAATGAATGTATCACGTGAGTCTTTGGTAGTTCTTTCTGTAAAATAACTACTTGTTCCCAAAGCGATTTTTGCTTTATTGTGGCACCTGTGTCATCTTTGTAACCGTTTTGAACCCATTTCTGCAAGTCGTTATTGTATGATTTGACGCAGTAATACGAATCGCACACTATTAGTGTCGGGAATTCGCTATTACTTCAGTTTGTTTATCTGAAATATTTTCTACAGAGTGTGAGTTTGTTACCAGAGGTCTCAATTTACCTCCGCACCACACGTATTTAACAATCTCGCATGTGGCGTTATAGGCTTGTTTTCCCCAAACTGAGGGTTGTGCATGTCCGTTTGTATATATTACACAGGCGTACTGTTGTATGGGCCGAATGTCGATTGGCAGAGGATATTCTCTTTCATATTCTAGATTTTTTAATTTTTTCATTTCCGGGTCAAAATAGTATTTCACTTTGTCTGTAGCAAGAGACTTTTCCCATTGTATCCATTTTGGATTTAATGCCACAGTAGGTAAATTACATGGGCTTGTTAATGCCTCAAAGGCTGATTCTGCTGTTCTAACAGTAATCTGTCTGCCATCAGCGTGGTCTCTTTTTTTTGCTACAGCCGCTTGAACCGCATGAACAATGTTTTCCTTAATGCTGAATGTTTTTTCAGCTTCTGTGTACAAATGTGATTTGTATGCTATTGGTACCGTTTCTCCCTCATTAGAGGTCAGGTATGTGAATCCGCATCTTCCTGGGATGACTCGGATTACAAGGTTGCGTGTGTTATCGCGTGTTTGCAATTTTGTTTTAGCTAACATGTCTGTTTGCAATGATCTCAAAATTTCTGTGTGTTTTTGAGTCCAATTGATTGTTTTAAAATCTGGTCTTATTAGTTCATAGAGAGGTTTAACCCTCTCTGCATAATTTAGAATGTAAGTTCTTCCGAAATTCAGGAAGCCTAGAATTGATTGTAAGTTTTTCAGCGTTCTTGGTGCTTGGATTACAGCACATTTCTCTAAGAAATTGTCTGCCAGGCTCTTGCCTTCACTTGATAATTCATATCCTAAAAACAGGACAGTTAGATGGGCAATTCGTGACTTTTTAAAGTTGAATTTGTAACCCTCTGCTGCGAACCCAAGTATTATGGTGTTCACTCTTTTCAAGTGAGTATCCAAGTCGTCATCTGTTAGATAGATGTCATCGACATAAGATAATGCCTCATCATCATACATTTGTAGTAACTCTGTTACTCTCGCTGAGAATAATCCTGGGCTGTTCTTGAACCCCTGGGGGAGTCGTCAGAATTTTTCTGCGAGCCCATTATTGAGAAAGCGGTCAAATACCTGCTTTCAGGTGCTATGTTTTGACAAAAGAATCCATTAGAGATGTCTAATGTTGTTTTGTACTTTTTGCGCACGATGTTATTCATTAGTGCTGCACTATGTGAGTTTTGTACTGCAAAGGTTTTGCAACATGAGTTAAGGTGTCTGTAGTCCAAAACTAGACGATATGAATCGTCTGGCTTGGAGACAGGAAACAAAGGGTATTCATTTGAGAGGTGCATGTTTCAATCACCCCCTGGTATTCAAGTTGATCTAAGATCTCCCTGACCTGTTTTTTAGCTTCTTGCTTAATTGGGTACTGCCTCTGTGCAGTTGGTTGATTTTTTAACTGGATTTTGTGAGGAGGAGAGTCCTCATCCCATCCAACATGGTTTTGATATAATGCAGGAGCTTGGGCTACTGCCCACTTTCTTGCAAGTGTATATTTTTTATGTATTGGAATGTGATTTGAGAAGGCAGGCATAATCATTTCTTCGCCATGAGGGCACTCCCTGACAAACTCCGGTGGCCAGTCTTTTTCAGCTAAAAGGATGTCATAGCCTTTGGAGAGGTTATCCCAAAATAGACCCCTTATTTTCCTAGTCTTATCTCCCTCTATACGTAATGTTATTTCGTATATTTTATGAGGTTTGCTAACTCTGGTGTCTGCAGTTTCCACCTGAATGTATTAATTCGTGTCCACTGTCTCCAGATGATTCATAAGGATCTTGCGAGCTATGCTCACTTCTGCTGCGCTGTCTAGCATTGTCTGAGCCCACTCTCCGTTTTTCAGCTGAGTCCTCAGGATCCTCGGCATGTTTGATTATTTTAATGCTGGCTACCTTCTGTTTTGGAAATTGTAGTTTTTTACTTTGATGAGCAGGTTCCTTGTCTTTGGACTTGACGTGCTCTTCCCTGTGTTCTGACTGTTCTCTTCTTTCCGATTTCTGCGAGGAAGTCTGAAAAGATCGAGAGGGACGTGTATCAATATCTTGATATCTATCAGGTTTCTTCAAATTGTCCCTATTTCTAAGGTTGTATCTTTTCTCAGAGGGCTCCATCTGGGGAGACTTGTGTCCTTGGTCCGGAGATCTTTCTCTCCGCCGAGGAGACTTACCTCTGGACTGGAATCTTTTTTCTTTGGGAGTGGATTGTTTATTTCCATCCCAGTTCTTTTTTGGAGTGTTTAGATTATTTTTAATAAATATCTATTCAGGATTTTCAGTTAGTTGGGGTTTTACTGGTTTCCCACCCAAACTATCTCTTCCTAGCTCTTGATAGGATTTTTCTATGATTCTGGCAAGTTCAAATGGCTGTTCTGCTATATCTGTTTCTTTCAATTTCTGGTGGATCGCCACAGATGCTGCTTCTCCTTTTATGTTCGATAATAATAAAGATGAGACCTGCTTGAAGTCTTTCAGTAATTTCATACCCAGAGTTAAAGCAGGTTCTGGACCGTATTCATTTTGAATTTGTCTTAGCACATCGGGTATTACTGTCATGGACGGAACACCATGTGTTTTTGTGTAAATGGAAGCAAAGACTGTGCCCCAAGTGTCACAGTCCTCCACATGTGGTGCGATCCCCATTGGAAGACAGATAGTCAGAATTCTGTGTTTCTCAGTAGGGGTAGTATCCGGAAATACTGCCTCTATTTGAGTTATTTTTTGTGCTAACCAGAATGGAATTTGCTCCCGTTTTGCGGGTACTTTCCCAGACATGACTGTATGTTCTGTGGTGTTATTTTATTTGTATTCCCCTGATGAGGGGTCAGCTGTGGAATGTTAATAGGTGGTTGGACTGTTGAAGTCCGCATTACATATTGGACTAATTGTCTATGTATTTTAATCAGTTGTTTTACCTGTACCAAAAGTTCTGGTATTGACATTTTTTCAATGTCTGGATGTGGTGTGTAGCTCGCTAGAACCGGCCACGTTGCTCTTGGTCTACCTAGTGGACCGAGCCTGGTGATGTGATTATTATGTTTTAGGGCACCTTTAAACCAGAGCAGGTGCTCTTGGTATTTTAATGGGATTTCCACCTCCTCGAAAGGGGTGTACTCATCCGGTGGTTCCTCTATTTTGTAATAGTGGAATTCATGTGTGACAGCGTTTGCTGCTGGAAAGTTTATCCATGAATAGAATACCTATGTCTGCCGATATTAATGTGCCTCAATTACGAATATGACTGTACCACCTCTCGATGTTAGTCATTTTTCTATTAGTTTAAGAGTTATAGTTTTTCTTATGCTGACCGGGATGAGTATTGCCTCCGGGTCTTGCTGTAGGAGACTTGTGTCTTCCGCTAGGAGTTGAGCTGCTATTCTAGCTGTCTCCCTATCTCCTTCATTGTCTGACATTTTACTGACAGGAAGGTTTTTTTTGTTGCAGATCAAGTTTTCAAGGAAACAAAGATTAGGTGCACAATATTTTGGAACACTGTATCCTTCAACGTTGAATAAACCAAAAACTATACATAGAAATCTCTTCCTACTAAGTTCCGGCGGATTTTAACCTTTGACCCACTCCAGACGTCTTTGGAGTATTTACGGGAGAAAGGGTCTGTGTGAAAAAGCACGACTGAGTTACTCTAACGTCTTGCGTTAGATTTATCGCCTTACCAAAAGTTGGGCGCCATGTAGTGTAGTTCCTATAGTCCCAATAGGTTCTGCTCATTGGAATAATATATTCAATAGTTTAGACGTAGGACTGAGGTTAACTAGGTCTCTACTGACTATATTAGACTTAAGTTTTTTGCCAGCTAGCTCAGAGTTCACTAGAAACTTTCTCGAATAAGGTAGGAGGAGTTTAACCTCCCTGGATAGACAAGAAGGGATTTCGTTTCTGACAACCATAAAACATGACAACTTTGCTCTCCCTAAATAAGAGTATATCTCTAGAGTCGTGTGAAAACAAAATACAGCTATTTCACTCAGTCAAAGGTGCGTACTTAGTTTCACCAAATTGCAGAGAAAAAGAGAGACGGGCGTTTTCAATAAAAGGTGTTATTTATTGAGCAGTCTCTTTCCTCATACAAGAGAAATGAATTGCTACAATTGCAATACTTATAGTTAAGTAAAGTGCATACAGTAAAAGAAGGATTATAAAATAATACTGTAAAAGCATTGATATGGTTTCTTAGCCATATGATACTTTAAAATGGATAAAATAGATACATACATATATACATTGACTAATCGTACTCAACTGGTGCTTCTAACTACGCCTACCCCGGTGTACCTGACCTAAGCCTAATACGTGGGAAGGAGTAAGTAAGTAGCAGTTTAAGTTAAGTTTGTTTTGCCAAAAATCTGACTCAAGAATTCTCTGTAAGGGTTTAGTCAGTTCAGTACCTGGGTATTAGAAGGCAGGAGGGCTGGTATCTTTCTCTCAGGACTCGGTATCCCAGTCACCCGCAAGGGTAGGCTGGAAACGCCAGAGGCTGGATTTCTCGGCAAGAGAAAAGACAGCGTCTTGCTCTGCGGCCAGCACAGGCACACCACCACAGTGCACTGAGGTAGCGCCACATGAGCTGAGCGGGTCCTCGTCGATGTCGAAGGTGAATGTCAATGAAGGTTGCGGGGGACAGTGGAAGGTATCATTACAGGGCATGATGCAGAGGGCAGAAACCAGCAGAAACAGGCAAATGGAGGAGTGTAATTCTACAGCCTCACTTTTTACCACCAAGTCAGTATCACCAACATTATGATGAAGACAACCCCCAGGCCATAGACTCAGACGCCACCTAAATTCAACCAGAGAGTGTCCATGAATGTGGGGACACAGAGTTAGTGACACCGGCGCTGATAGGGGATGCAGTCTGCGATGAGGCCTGTACATTCATATAAACTCTGCCATAAATAAATCAAGACTCATTTCCAAATATGTGGCCTACTTGACCGCAGTGTATGCCGGACGCAGCGTTCAGCAGGGGCCCACAGCCACGTGTCGTTGGCTTTAGATGCACAGAGTTAGTGAGACCAGAGCAGTTGTTGGTAGTGTTCGATCATCTCCGTAACGATGATCCTTTTTTCCTCCGGGCTAAAAAGGCATCTCTGCCATTTAGAAATAAAGACTCAGTTCCAAATGTGTTACCTAATGGATCGCAGTGTGGGCCGAAGGCAGTAGTCAGCAAGGGACCACAGACATGTGTGGTTGGAATGCTATACACAGAGTTGGTGGCACCACATCGAGGGAGTACAGTGATATCAAACATCCCATGAATATATGAAGTGGGCCATCAGGATATCAAGGCTCAGTTCCAAATGTGTGACCTACTTGACCGTAGTGTTGGCCAGAGACAGCGGTGGAGTTCGTCAACAAGAAAGGAGTGCTGCGTGCCTGTGTCGCGGAGGCCGTGATGGTCTGAGGAGGCTGCCAGGTCGCGGGCCTTGGGCTTGGAGCTTGCACCAGCACGTGGTGGGCCCTCTTTGACACACGCCCATGTCGGCAGGTGAGCAGTGAGGCCTGGGTACGCAGGGGTGGGCAAGACGGGGCTGGGGACCAGTGGCCCGCGGTGCAGCAGGCGCACATGATCACAGGCAACACCGATCATGGCATCAGCCTTGTGGCGGGTGAGAGGCGCTGCCCTGGCAGACACGTTGGGAATTTTGGAAGAGAACCACTCCCAGAGCTACGTTCTTTTTATTCACACCCCTACCCTGGCCTGGTGTACGCCGGGCCAGCCCACTCCACTCATGCTTACAGGGAGGGACGTAACAAATGACATTTCCACAATCTTCCCCACTGGCTGGGGTGACATTGTTGCGTCCACTGTCCACTACACTCCAAACACCAGCAGTGTATGTTGACATGGATATGTCTATGGCCTGAATACTGCAGTCTGGCCAGCACATCAACGCCACACTTGGCATTGTGTACATTCTCATTCATGGGTCACTTGCCTCATCCACACATGCCTGGTTCCCACCTCTCCCCACAATCTGCTATTGTGTGGCTGAGGTGCCATGCCTTTGATGGCTCATGTACATGGCTAGCCCAGGTTACCGCAGTAGGTTGTGCTGTTGTGTCTGGTGGGTGGGCACGTTATTTGGCATGTTTTATGTGAGTTTGTAACATGTGCATTCCCAGAGTTGTGAGTTGCATGAGTTGGGGTGTGTGGTGTGTTCATTTGATAATTGCCAACAAGCAGAGCATTTCTCTAGGTGCCATCCTGGAAGCGCCAGTTGATGATGAACTGTCAGAAGATGCAGGAATCATGCACACAGCCTGGGTAGTTGGCGACGGCATTGGGGAAGAGTCCACGGTGGTGCACTATTGCTTGCACCTTGATGGAATGCATGTGCTTTCTGTTGCGGTAATTGTGTGCAGTGTCAGCAGGGGGCAGAAGTAGGACATGTGTGCAATCAATTGCCCCAACACGTGCGGGAAGCCAGCTATGGCGTAGAAGCCTTGCTTGGTTTCCAGCTGTTCCTGCGCAGTGTGGGGGAAGTGAAGGTGCTGAGGTACCAAGCTGATGATGGCATCCAAGACAGTTGTGATGAACTTTGATGGGCTGGCTTTGAGACTCCTCCGACTCTTGCAGTTGTTGGTTGGAAGGTACCAGAGGTCAACAGATGCAGCACAGCCAGCAGCTTTGTCTGAGGTGGGATGTTGGTTATCCACTGTGTTGGTACCGTCAGCCTGTGGGCAATGATGGTCAGGATGGGGAGGATGGTTGACCTTTTGTTCCTATAGTGGGCAATGGTATCCTCTGGTGTTAAATCTGTGAGGCTGATGCGTTTCCTGAAGGTCTGCTGTGTTGGTCTGTGCTGCCTCTGTGGTAGTCCAGGGGGGGGCGTGGGAGTCAGGGTGGGTGGCAGGCCTGGGGGTGGTGGCAGTGATGGAGCTCATAGAAAAGAGACTTGCTTGGCGCAATCCTCGCATGTAACTTTTAACCTTGTATTAAACTTGTAATTGTGAAAATCAATATGCACAACGAACGACACTAAAGAAGAAGAAGCTTGCCTATATGCTTTACTAAGTAACCCGAGTGAGATTCTAAAATGACCGCTAACTGAAAAACCTTAGTGCGCATGCGTCTACTGCATCTACGTAGTGTGACGTTCTGTCGTTTGGAGGGAATTTCTTGCACTTGCGCAGTTGCTGACAAAATGGCTGCTTTGAAGCTCACATGCTTGGCATCTACTTTGCTGAAAACTAAAACTAATGCTATTGCAGGGAAAGCATTAATAAGTAAATGGGGTTAGAATAGAGATAGGTGGTATACAGTGAAACCATTTATTTTTTATTTTAACATTTGTCTTTTTGACTCTTTCAATAGTACGTATAAATGGGCTGTTTACTAGAACCAAAGTCTGTTTCCCCCTGACTGCTGCACATGCGTAGTACACTTGAGCCAGAAGAAGGGATGTGACATTTGAACACAGTCCAAGGACATAAAGGGATATATATCCTGGACAACAGAACAACAGTCTACTGACACGGAGATGGGAACCCATGAACATTTACAATTTGTGACAATTAAGATGGGAATAAGGGTGGGAATAAAGACTTGTGAATAAAAAAATTAAAGGGTGAGATTTAGAACAAAGAATCAAAGGACTATATTGAAAATTAGCATGGTGTGATGATCACCTCCCCTTGCCTGTCAGAGTAAGTATTTTTGTAAAATTGAAACATTAATGGATGGTACATGAACACAGAAGAGTATAATTGAGGTAGTTTAAGTTAGTTAGTGTGACGTTGATGCTGAATGCTGCAGAGCTCGGGATGCGCTAGGAGTGACGAGAGAAGCTGAAGAAGAATCAAATTGCAGAACTATATACCTTAAGCTAATTAATTTATAAGAAGATCGCGGAAGAATCTCGAGGAGGAAGGGAGTATCAGAGAGGGGTGCTACGCAAGTGTCGGTGATAGAGAGGTCATCTGTCCTGTTCTGATTCCTGTCTTGAAGCCTTTGGTCACCGGGGGCCTCATTTATGAGGCCTTGCATCAGGTTTGCGTTTCCGATGCCTCACTTTTTGTGACACATCGGCAGCGTAAAACATGCCTCCTGTTGCGCACTATTTACAAAGTGACGCATCTAAGCAGATGCGTCACTTTGTAAACCCCTGCGCTACATTATACCTGCACCAGAAATAATGTATGCTGGTGGGGCATTCCCCTCAAAAAGCCTCATAGAAGTAACGCAGTGAAATCAATGAGACTTCACTGTGGCACTTCTAGTACGCCGTTGCGTCAAAATCTTGCGCCTGCCTCACAGCTAACATAAGACTGACGCAGGCCTTTCACATGGGGCTTTCCCCATGTGAAAGGACGCATTGCTGGAGTTGCATCACTTTTGTGACACTCTAGCAAAGCGTCACTTTTGCGCTTACAGATACGTCAGAAATACTTGCGACATGATGCGTCATACATTAAATATGACGCATCAGGTAGGTCGCAAGGAGTGCGCACTGAGAAGTGATGCATCGCTGCTTTCACGCAGCGATGCATCATTTCTCATAAATGAGGCCCCAGATCGTTCCTTGGGGACCCTTCCCAGCTCCTTGCCAAGGGGGTTGGTTTTCACACCGTACTTGGTAACCATAATTATATGTCTGTTTCTGTGCCTATGTTCTTTTCTCTCTAGCGTCTCCTTCCATGCATAGTCATTGCGTAGTATAAATGAATACATTTGATAATTGATTTATTAAAATTTTCTTCCAAATGATTAGAAGGAGACGGTTCTGTACTTTGTAAGTGGTCCACAAGAACTTATTCTTAGATAAAGATTCAAAATACTTCCGCCTCTGTGATCATTTAATATTTGAAAGTAAGTTAATGTATGTCATTTCACTATAAACTAGTTCCACTAATGGTCCATCAACCAGAGGAAAGAACTATTTTATCAATGAAAGATTAGTTCAGAACCAGAGGTAACTAATCTTGATATGGTAAGCAATTCATAAAAACTTGACACCAGCGGTAATTGCCAGGTTGTTGTGTGAATGTGTGTATCGGCCTATGTGAGTATATGGTGTTGGATTACCTATTGCTGGTAAGCAGCTGGATCAGTTTTCTGGTAGCAGAGCTATGGTTATTATTGACTAATTTGGTGATTAGTATTGAATATTGATTTTGAATATTGATTTATGTTTAACAAAAAGAGTTTGTGTTTTGTTTTATTTTGTCCAGAATTCCCGGGAAATTGAATAGCGGGTGGCGACAGAAACCACACTGTAGAGAGGTTACTCGTCTGTTGGATTAACACTGAAAAGCTAGGTAGGGCTGGCAGTGTTAAATTAGGGACTATTTTGTATAAAAGTTGAGTGTGAGTGAAAGCAAAAGGTTCGCTGGTGAAACTTTGGTCTTATATCACCTAGAAAGGGTAACACTGAAGGAGTAGCAGGTTCTCTTGAGCTTGAACGAAGGGTAAGCGGAAGGTTTTACTCGCAGGGAATGAAGGGTAAGCGGAAGGCTTTACTTGCAGTGGAAAGAAGTAATCTACCATTTATTTAGTGGAACAAACAGAGTAGTGAATGTTTTTATGCTGTTACTAACATAATTCTGATTAAGAAAACTCAGAAAAATATTGCAGTAAGATTTTGTAAGAGAGGGTCAGTAGTAGGAGTTAAACTGACTGAAATTGAAACTGACAGCATTGGAGAAAATAAATTGTTTAAAGGTTTAAAGAAATTGTTGGGCGGTAAAGTTAATAATTTGATTTTAATTGGTGATGCTCCTGAAGGAACACCCGTGCATTATATGTCTACCAATTTGGGACAAAATTCATGAATGTGGGTTCACCAATGGTGCAAGATTACTGAAAACGAGGGTCCTTTGAGGTTTCCAAAAGATGGCACTTATGAATTGCAAATCATTGACAAATTAAGGGGAGTGTTATGTGAAATAAAGACACTGTCTAGAGCAGCACAATTTGAGAACATTTTGAGAAAAGGAAGCAAGAGACAAAGCAAGTGAGGATAAAAAGGTAAAGCACCAGATGCAGGAGAAGGGAATTAAAGATGAAAAAGAGCTTCAAATAAATAATGATAGAGGATGATAGAGATGGATGCATTGTTTTTTTTAATAAAATGTTTTTATTTACATTTTTGAATAACAAAAATAATTTAATATAGTACAGTAGGATTTGACGGTGTATACATAATGTTCCAGAAAGCTATACGGCCGTTCACTGGCTGACTTCAACAGTAGAGAATGTTCTGAGCAGGTATCAGCGAGCGGGCAATCAAGACTCAAGATACCCTGCATCTTCTTTCTGTTTTGGTCTAGTCATTCACTGATTTCTGACAATGAGTCCTCATGTGGGGGTTCACAGATATTCCCTCGGTAAGTATTCCATCCTCCTCACATCCGTGACCGTTTTTTGGGGCACCCTCTATGGACATAGATTGATTTCTCCACTATCATTGCATTGTCCACATCTCGACACCATTGGTGGAGGGTAGGAGTTTGTCGAGTTCCCCAGCATTGAGCAATATTTCGCTTAGCTAACATCATGCCTAGTATCGCCCAATCCTGAGTCATATGGTTGAGATCTGTGGGTTCCCATACATTAAGAAGGCATCTTTTTGGTTCTGGTGGAACCGTAACCGTCATAACTTGTGAGATTGTTCGCATAACCGCGCTCCAGTAATGTGCAATCTCTGGACAGAGCCAGAGCGTGTGGAAGAGTGTGCCTGATGCATCACATTGCCTTAGGCAGAGCGGTGTGTCTGTCCTGCCAATATTGTGTAGAAGTGTTCATGTATAGTAAGTGCGATGTAAGAGTTTTTAATTGTACCAACTTTAGTTTAGACAATATCGCTACCTCCTTTGGGGATGCTAGCGCCTCTTGCCAATCTGTGTCGTCTAACTCATCCACTTCCAATTCCCATTTGGTCTTAAGGGCTGCAGTGGGATCCGGTTGATTATTTATTAGTTTCTGGTAGGTTTGGGAGATTGCTATTTTATTTAGAAGTTCTGAAGGAGTCTATCCTCCAGCGGTGATGCTTCTGCGAGCTGCGTGCTCTGTGGAATCATTGCCATGAGTGCGTATCTGATCTGTATGTATTGGAATGTTTCCATCTGCGCCAGTCCCTATGTGACCTGTAATTGGGCAAATGTGACCATTTCTCCTTTCTTCTACATATCTCCCACTTTTGAGATTCCTATCATGTCCCACTGAAGAAATCCTTTGGTGTTGCGTAATGTACCTTGCCTTTGCATGTACCATAATGGCGTGGCCTGCGTTATTACTCCCTCCCAACCCAGTGCACACTGCACCTCAAACCAGATTTGGATAGTGTGTGCCATTGGACCTGTGAGATTGTTCCTTTTGATCTTATTGTATAGTGCCCCCATAATCCCTGCAGTCTCCAGGAGGTGTCTCTCGAAGCGATATGCTGGGTCGTCTTGGGGTGCGTGGAGCCATTGATTTATTACGATGAGCTGCAAAGCCCAATAATATATTTTGATATTGGGGAGGGCAATGCCGCCGTTGTACCAGCTTCTTGTAAGTTTATGCATGGCTATACGGGCCTTTTTTTCCATCCCACAGCAGATTGGTCACTTCAGCGTTTATCGCTGCCAAATACGCTGGGATGACTGGGAATGGTGTATCCTGGAGTGCATATAGGAATCTGGGGAGTGCCATCATTCTAAAGAGGGCTGCTCTCCCTAGTAACATGAGCGTTAGTGAGCACCAATGTGTTTTGTCGTGTGTTGTGTACACCCCTAGGTATTTAAAACCTCTGTCACCTAACTGGATTTCACATTCCCATGGGAGCAGCGGTGGGGAACCGTGGAGCACATAAAAAAACATTTTTGCCCATTTTATACTATATCCGGAGACCCGCCCATATGATGTACATATGTCAAAAAGGTGATTAATTGAACTTGTCAGGGATGCCAGGTACAGTAGTCTGTCATTCCCATATAGCAAAATGCGGTCTTCCCATCCCATGGCCCATTTTAATCCGCATCTAGCCGGATCCTGACGTACCCATGCAGCCAATGGCTCTAACACCAGTGCAAAGAGGAGTGGTGACAAGGGGTAGCCTTGCCGTGTCCCTCTACCTAACGGGAAGTCTGTCGATATATGACCATTTACAATGACCTGTGCCAGTGGCTGCATGTAGAGCAGCTGGACCCATGCGCAGAACTTGGGACCGAATCCTAGGTGTCGGAGGACCGCAAACAGGAAGAGCCATTCTACGAGGTCGAATGCCATTCGTGCATCAAGCGACAGAATAACTGCGTCCTCTTCTATAGTAGATCTGGGCATGATGACACTATGCAGCCGAAGTAAATGAAGAGCCGTGTTCTGCTTTGGAATTAATCCAGACTGATCCGGGTGGATCACTGTGGTGAGCTGTGGCTGCAATCTCATGGCCAGTGTCTTTGCAAGTCTTTTTGCTTCAGCCTTGATTAAGGAAATCGGTCTATATGACATACACTCATGTGGGGTTTTCCAGGCTTGTGGATTGCCACTATTGTAGCCAGGCGCTGATCTCTGGGCAGGACTCCCTTCTCTAAACTATCTGTGTACATATTAAGTAGGTATGGTATGAGTTGGGGCGCAGCTTTCCTGTAGAATTCCACCGGAATTCCATTGGGCCCTAGAGCTTTCCCCGTATGTGGTGCGCAGATTTCCAGCACGAGTTCTTCCGGAGTTAAGTCTTCTTCCAAAGTCGCAGCTCCAATAGGGGACTGCATGGGCATTTTTATGTCTATGAGAAAGTCCAGATTTCCTTCTATCGTGGTTGTGGCTGTTGGGGTGTACACCTTTTTATAATGCGCTGCTAATGCCTCAGTTATTTGTTGGGGTTCTGAAGTAATCGTTCCATCTTCTAACTGGATCTGTGCCACCCATCAGCTTGCCCTTTCCTTTTTATCTAGCCATGCTAAGAGCTTACCCGCTTTATCACCTAGTACATAAATAGTGTGTTGTGTTTTGGTGAGCTTCTTTTTTGCCTCTTCTCATGCATATGTCTTATATTCCTGCTGTGCCAATTGTGCACTATGTGCCGTGTCCTCACTAGCACCTGCAACATGTTCGACCTCTGCCAGGGATACTCTTCACTCCAAACTTTCAAGTTGTTGCTGCTGAACCTGTTTATGACCTGTAACTAGGGAGACAGCCTGTCCACGTAGTACATTTTATAGGCTTCCCACAGTGTTGTCGGGGATGGGACTGAATACTGTTTTTCCGCAAAGTAGTTCTCCGTTGTTTTTAGGAGATCCTTACTGATCTTACGGTTTTTAAGGTATCCGGGGTGAAGTGGAAAGAGCTGGCACCTTCTTTGGGTGGAGGATGTACATGTAATGAGTCCTGGGTAAGTGTGCGACCTCCGAAAATACTGCCAGCCCCGTCGCTAACGTGAAGATGTAACCAAGTGTGGAAAGGCTATTATGTACTCCCAAGTGGAATGTGTATTGCCGCTCTATCTGATATCTGGCCTTCCATAGGTTCATAAGGCCGAGAACCTCAATGAAGTTCACCAGTTTGAGGTTTGTACTGCTGGGGGACCTCTAGGGGGTTTCCTATCTATTGATGCATCCATTGGTGTGCTGAAACATTAGTTCGCCTTGCGGGAGTGCCAATAGGAATTTTCCCAGGGCCGGGAAAGTTGTCCGATGTACTGTCAGCGGGATGTAAACTGTCACTAGGTTATAGATTCGTCCTTCCCCCTGACATGTTATAGCTGTGCATCGCCCTTGGTCATCCTTCCGGGACCCAGTTATTATCAACGGGAAATGCTTATTAACTAGGATCCCCACCACTCGAGAACTGGAAGTAAAGCCAGAGTGTACTGCCATTTTAAATCCCCACCTATTTAAAGTTTTACTAGCTGACCCCATCAAATGCGATTCCTGGAGAAGCGTCACAGCGGGACCCTTGCGTTTGATGTATTGTAGGACTAGGGCAACACAAGGTATACCTATAGTCTAAGAAATGTGTCAGTAAGCATAAGTGGTATGTCTCTCAAAATTTGCCACAAGTGAGAAGATTAAGGGGGAGGGGGAGACATCCCTTAAGGATAAGAACCCTCACTCACCCGAAGGTGACATGCTTCATCATTTGGGTCCTCCTTACCAATGCTGAAAACCTAGTCAACACTGGGAGCTACTACTTCGGGATTACTTAAGGAAGGAGCTCAGAGATGTTTTGATTGGTAAGGGCTAGGATGATAATCCCATATGAGAGCTGTGGGGTGTAGTGAGGTGTGCAGCGCTGTGAAAAAAGATAAGTGGTGACGTTAAAACTGCCTAGGTAGAATCACAGAAGATTACTTTAATAATGTGTTGTACCTGACAGGATTAAAAGAAAGAGAACAGCACAGTGGTATTGATTTAAAACCACTGTCACTCATTGGTCGACATGTTTCAGCCTCTTGATCACTACCCGTGTATCAGCGGCTTTCTTCAGGACCAGATTGATTAAGTGATAATGCTGCTGCACTGTTAAGTGTAAACCATATAAATGATAATAAAGATTATTTATACAAAACCGGTATTCCTGCTTGTCTTGTCTGTCAGGTCATACCCAGGTATCTATAAATAAAAAGCACATGTGGTAGAAAAAGAGAGAGAGACACACATAAACCTCATGCTATGCTTAATAATCACATTTACTACACTTGTCAACACGTTACAAGTGTCATTCCATTTTTTAACTGGTAGCAAGGACTTACCCTCAAATGTAGGATATTCCTGCCTCACCTCTACCTGGCAGACTGCTCTGGAAGGAGGCCCCGCTCTGCGGGAAAAGTTATATGTGTAAGTGTCTAAAACAGTACACTCATCTGTATACACAAATCTATTCATTGTCATATGAGTGTCTAATGCATTGCACCCATGTTGATACACAACCCACTTAATTCAGAGACCTGAGACAACCAGCCCCTGTAATGACAGGGTGCCACATCGTTGAGCTCTAAAGGCAAGTGTATATGGCATAGCTAGAAAGTATCAACGACAGACCTACTGTTTGCAAAGTGAAACAGTGAAAAACGCTTGGATGTTTAGATTTAAGTCAAAAGAAGGTTTCTTGAGACCTTACCTATCCGTCGGTACCTCGTCACCCTCGAGAGCCAGTCCCGGGAGGTACCGACTGGTAGGTCGACTGTCACTTAAATAGTTTGAGTGTAATTGCTCGCAGCCTTGAGAGCGGGGTCCTCGCGAGCTATAGTAGGCCATGGATCGCCTGCATTCCCGCTGCGCATGTCACGAACTACACGCTAGTTGTTCGCGCATGCGTTAGAGCTTCATAGTTCAAGACGCTAATTGTTCACGCATGCGCTTGGGCTTCAACGTTAGTGCCGCTTTTATGTGCCCTCGCGCTTGCGCCCAGAACCTATGTTTATTGCAAAATATCGTCCCCGTGTATCCCTATGCTGCAGCAATGGGATGAACGGGATAGGTGTTGTATGCCTTGAGACTAGTGAAATTCTCACCGTTTATTGTGTGAGCACTAATATCTAATAGTTGTTCACAATGAAGGTATAGAGGGCCAGCTAGTGCTTCATTTTACATTGATTATGATGCTTGCAATATCATATTATAAGCCCCGTATTTAAAAAATAGAGTCGATCTCAACATAGGAGATGTATTGATAACTAACAAGACATGTTGAAATGAAATAAGAAGAGAAAGGAGAGACTACCATACACACTGTGTTGTGATAAGGGGACAGACATTCTGCTCATTCTGTCTCCCACATGAGTCCTCTACATCAACTATAGAAAATGTCCCCAGAACTAAGTATATAGATCTCTATATTGAGTTGCTAAACGGGGAATACACACTGTGTTGTGATAAGGGGACAGACATTCTGCTCATTCTGTCTCCCACATGAGTCCTCTACATCAAATATAGAATGTCGATCTCAACATAGGAGATGTATTGATAACTAACAAGACATGTTGAAATGAAATAAGAAGAGAAAGGAGAGACTACCATACACACTGTGTTGTGATAAGGGGACAGACATTCTGCTCATTCTGTCTCCCACAGTGTGTATGGTAGTCTCTCCTTTCTCTTCTTATTTCATTTCAACATGTCTTGTTAGTTATCAATACATCTCCTTTGTTGAGATCGACTCGCTCTATTTTTTAAATATGGGGCTTATAATATGATATTGCAAGCATCATTATCAATGTAAAATGAAGCACTAGCTGGCCCTTTATACCTTCATTGTGAACAACTATTAGATATTAGTGCTCACACAATAAACGGTGAGAATTTCACTAGTCTCAAGGCATACAACACCTATCCCGTTCATCCCGTTGCTGCAGCATAGGGATACACGGGGACGATATTTTGCAATAAACATAGGTTCTGGGCGCAAGCGCGAGGGCACATAAAAGCGGCACTAACGTTGAAGCCCAAGCGCATGCGCGAACAATTAGCGTCTTGAACTATGAAGCTCTAACGCATGCGCGAACAACTAGCGTGTAGTTCGTGACATGCGCAGCGGGAATGCAGGCGATCCATGGGCTACTATAGCTCGCGAGGACCCCGCTCTCAAGGCTGCGAGCAATTACACTCAAACTATTTAAGTGACAGTCGACCTACCAGTCGGTACCTCCCGGGACTGGCTCTCGAGGGTGACGAGGTACCGACGGATAGGTAAGGTCTCAAGAAACCTTCTTTTGACTTAAATCTAAACATCCAAGCGTTTTTCACTGTTTCACTTTGCAAACAGTAGGTCTGTCGTTGATACTTTCTAGCTGTGCCATATACACTTGCCTTTAGAGCTCAATGATGTGGTACCCTGTCATTACAGGGGCTGGTTGTCTCAGGTCTCTGAATTAAGTGGGTTGTGTATCAACATGGGTGCAATGCATTAGACACTCATATGACAATGAATAGATTTGTGTATACAGATGAGTGTACTGTTTTAGACACTTACACATATAACTTTTCCCGCAGAGCGGGGCCTCCTTCCAGAGCAGTCTGCCAGGTAGAGGTGAGGCAGGAATATCCTACATTTGAGGGTAAGTCCTTGCTACCAGTTATAAACTGAATGACACTTGTGACGTGTTGACAAGTGTAGTAAATGTGATTATTAAGCATAGCATGAGGTTTATGTGTGTCTCTCTCTCTTTTTCTTCCACATGTGCTTTTTATTTATAGATACCTGGGTATGACCTGACAGACAAGACAAGCAGGAATACCGGTTTTGTATAAATAATCTTTATTACCATTTATATGGTTTACACTTAACAGTGCAGCAGCATTATCACTTAATCAATCTGGTCCTGAAGAAAGCCGCTGATACACGGGTAGTGATCAAGAGGCTGAAACATGTCAACCACTGAGTGACAGTGGTTTTAAATCAATACCACTGTGCTGTTCTCTTTCTTTTAATCCTGTCAGGTACAACACAGTATTAAAGTAATCTTCTGTGATTCTACCTAGGCAGTTTTAACGTCACCAGTTATCTTTTTTCACAGTGCTGCAGACCTCACTACACCCCACAGCTCTCATATGGGATTATCATCCTAGCCCTTGCCAATCAAAACATCTCTGAGCTCCTTCCTTAAGTAATCCCGAAGTAGTAGCTCCCAGTGTTGACTAGGTTTTCAGCATTGGTAAGGAGGACCCAAATGATGAAGCATGTCACCTTCGGGTGAGTGAGGGTTCTTATCCTTAAGGGATGTCTCCCCCTCCCCCTTAATCTTCTCACTTGTGGCAAATTTTGAGAGACATACCACTTATGCTTACTGACACATTTCTTAGACTATAGGTATACCTTGTGTTGCTGTATCTGTATTAGGGAATACATACCTAGTGGTCTATAAACTCTCCCTCTTGACCCTCAATCTACGGTAGTGTGACAGTATTTAGTACGGCCTACGGCCGTGGGTCATTCTGTGTGTGTATTAATGTGAGTTTAGTTACTCTTCCTAATCGCACATTTTACAGGCACATCTGCTTGGTTAGGGCCAGATACTCCATCCTTTTGGTGACAGGAGTGCTGTGACTGTTGGTTCAAAGATGGCAGACAGTTTGGGATTAACGTTTGATGAAGACATGACTCGTGAAATTTTAAGCACTCCTAGTATCCTAGATGGACCTTCTAATACCACATCTAAACCCAATGATGACTGGGCCAAACTAATTACACTAAAAAAGGCACACTCAAGAACAGAAGTACATGGACTAATCATGACCGAATACTTTAGAGCTAATTGCGCACCGACAGGTTTGATTGTAACAAATGCTCCACGCTTCTTCCTTAATGACAAAACCTTTCTCCGTGACTGGTCTCTTATCGCATGGAAATGCACTAGAGACTGGTTAATATTAATCATCACTACTGCCAAGAAGGCAGCGGACCTCGTACTTGTGGAAATACAAATTTTGGAGGCTAGTATTAGGGCAAGTATTGTAAATCTAGTGTACAAGAAACAATCGGATAAAAAACAAGCTGAAGAAGCTTTTAAGAAACAAATGGAAGATACAAACAAAAATAACACAGATTTCAAGGACTCAATCCTAACTACGAAAATAGCCAAATTCAAGAAGGACTTAGATAAATTCGCTATGGATAAAATTTATCCATACACAAGCGATGACTACGTCCAACCACAATTCAATCATAGAGGTGGCAGATACGGATCCAATTACTCAACATCATCTAGTGAGGACGATCCCTATTCTGATGACAACACTAACTATGGCGGTCAGACCAACAGACCACCTAATCGACGAGGAAGAGGAAGAGGTCCTAGAAGAGGCAACCAGTTCGGACAAGGATATAATCCATGGTGGCCTCCAATGCCTTTTGGTCCACCAGGACCGCAACAGCAAGCACCATTTTTTCCGTATCCTCCCTACAATCAAATGATGCCACCCCAGGCTTTTTTAGGGTTTGGTTGCAACAACCAAAGAGGCATAAAAAGAGGATCGAAAACCAGGGTGAATTGGAATTCCCCCTTGGTAACAACCTCGTCGGCACCAACACCGGGCACAGCGACGACGTGTTCATCACCACCCCCTTTTCTGAATCATTTTGTCCACCATAAGCGTGGAAGGGTATACTCAGATGTGAGTCCCTTGCTCATTGCACCATCAGGATTCAAGCAAGCCGGGCCGAAGACGCCTGAAATGGCAGAAACCGGTCCCCGGAAGCTTGTTTCCTTCCCAGTACAAGAATTGGCTTGGTAGTTTGGTTTGCCCTGTTCCCATCATGCACTGGGACAGGAACAGACTAATTTGCATATAGCCAAGTTCTGAGCTGGGATGGTGCAGTGAGCTAAAAAACGGTGATGGATCAAGCCCTGATCTTTGGACTGGGTAAGAGTGGTCTGCTTAATTCAGGCACTCTGTTCATCACCACCCCCTTTTCTGAATCATTTTGTCCACCATAAGCGTGGAAGGGTATACTCAGATGTGAGTCCCTTGCTCATTGCACCATCAGGATTCAAGCAAGCCGGGCCGAAGACGCCTGAAATGGCAGAAACCGGTCCCCGGAAGCTTGTTTCCTTCCCAGTACAAGAATTGGCTTGGTAGTTTGGTTTGCCCTGTTCCCATCATGCACTGGGACAGGAACAGACTAATTTGCATATAGCCAAGTTCTGAGCTGGGATGGTGCAGTGAGCTAAAAAACGGTGATGGATCAAGCCCTGATCTTTGGACTGGGTAAGAGTGGTCTGCTTAATTCAGGCACTCGGTTCATCACCACCCCCTTTTCTGAATCATTTTGTCCACCATAAGCGTGGAAGGGTATACTCAGATGTGAGTCCCTTGCTCATTGCACCATCAGGATTCAAGCAAGCCGGGCCGAAGACGCCTGAAATGGCAGAAACCGGTCCCCGGAAGCTTGTTTCCTTCCCAGTACAAGAATTGGCTTGGTAGTTTGGTTTGCCCTGTTCCCATCATGCACTGGGACAGGAACAGACTAATTTGCATATAGCCAAGTTCTGAGCTGGGATGGTGCAGTGAGCTAAAAAACGGTGATGGATCAAGCCCTGATCTTTGGACTGGGTAAGAGTGGTCTGCTTAATTCAGGCACTCTGTTCATCACCACCCCCTTTTCTGAATCAGCGACGACGAGCGGCATCAGCAAATGATAGTGAATTTGAGCTCCTATGTACGTACGGAAGAAGAGACTCGAGTACTGAAGAAAGGACTTGGGTTTGTGCCTAGCAACAAAGGAGACGCTTTCCAAACCCGGCAAGAACCAACAGCCTTTTTATGAAAAATTCGCTTGAATGCTTTTTTCAAAGATAAAGATGCAGGGCAACCTAGTATTGTCAATACAGGATTACGTCCGAAATCAACTTTTAATCCACCTACACATTTGACCCCTGCACGCATTATTGCTTTTGAAGAAGCAGTATTGCATGACTTTAAAGGAATTATGAACAGCAACCCGAGACAGTTCCAAAATCTGACCAGAACTGAGAAAACTTCATTACAAAATCTGGCTAACAATTCTGAGTTAGTTATAAAACCTACTAATAAAGGGGGTGCGGTGGTACTTCTTGATAAAGACACTTACAGAAATTAGTGCTTACGACAATTAAGTGACATCAAATCTTACCGTAAAATAACAATGGATCCGACCAAACGCTTGACTAATGAGATCAGCAATAAAGTGGATGAAGCTAAAGAGAAGAAATGGATCACTGACCATGAGGCTTCCTATTTAGTGGTAAACACACTTATAACACCTTACTTCTATGTATTGCCCAAAATACATAAGGTTGCTAGACCACCATCAGGAAGACCGATTGTCTCCGGGTTAGGTTCCTTGTTGGAACCTTTATCGACATTTGTGCACTCATTCCTCCGGCCACTGGTATCACAGATGCCTACCTTTATCCAAGATACTAAGCATCTACTCACTGAAATCCAAGACTTATCGTTCGACAAAACAACAGAGTGGCTTGTATCATTTGACGTGGAGTCATTATATACGTGTATTCCACAAGAAGAAACCTTGACTACCATCAAATCCATGCTTGAAACCCAGGAACGGGATAGCATAACGCCCATCGACTTTGTTCTGTTCTGTGCAAGGAAAGTTATGAAAGAGAACTTTTTTAAGTTCGAGGACCAACTGTACCTCCAAACTTCAGGTACGTGTATGGGCAGCGTTTGTGCCCCTAGTTTGGCCAATTTGTATGTTCATAAGGTTGAACAGGAGACTATACTCACACAGAGCAACCCATTCTTTGGCAATCTATGTATCTGGAAAAGATACATAGATTACATCTTTGTTATCTGGAGAGGTGACGAAGACACTTTAAAAACGTTCCACAATTGGCTCAATCAGCAGGACGAATTCCTACGGTTCACCTTGGAATGCTCAAGAGATGGTTTACCATTCCTGGATCTATTGATCAAACCACAAAATGGAGCACTTGTCACAGAACTTTACAAAAAACCAACTTCGTGCAATTCTCTTTTGCCGTTCTACAGCTACCACCCACGAGCTCTCCGTGAAAATTTGCCTTTTGGACAATTTTTACGCATCAGAAGGAACTGTACTGAACTGGAAAAATATGAACAACATGCCAAGAGCTTGACACGAGATCTCAAAGAGAAGAACTATCCTACACAGCTCATTCGAAATTCCAAAAAAAGAGCAGCTAATAACAACAGAGAAGCTTCATTAGAAATAAGACCTACTAAAGATACCAACCAGAGAATTACGTTTGTCAATACCTTTTCTAGCTTCTCCAATTCAGTCAAAAAGAGTATTATTAAACATTGGGGAGTTCTCAATTTGGCGAATAACACTTTAGAAAGACCATTATTTGCGTACAAACGAAGTGCAAATTTGCGGGACAAGTTAGTTCACACACGCCCACATGGACAGAAGAACACTGGGCTTCAGACGACATTGTGGAACATGCCGCAAGTGGTAGGACACTTCCCATGTGGCACCTGTACAGTGTGTCCACAAACAGAGAGAACCCTCGAAATCGATATAGGCACATCTCGCCCATGGAAAATCAACAAACACACGAATTGTAATAGTGAGCGTCTAATTTACCTGATATGGTGTCCCTGCCAACTCCGGTACGTAGGTATGACTACTAGAAAAATTAAGACACGCATCCAGGAACATAAAAGCACCATCAGATGTGGCAAACGATCCACTAAACTCACTAATCATTTTCTAGACAAAGGGCACGTTGATACTGACTTGCGTTGGGTGGTACTAGATAAACCATGGATTCCACCGCAGTTAAGTGATCCCACAAAATGTTTGTTCAGAAAGAAACAACAATGGGTGTATAAACTTGGAACAGACACCCAGGGCCTTAATGATGAAATTCCCTGGTCATCTATCTAATATGTAAAAATTGACGTTTTGATATTTCTACTCCCCGTTTAGCAACTCAATATAGGGATCTATATACTTAGTTCTGGGGACATTTTCTATATTTGTTGTAGAGGACTCAAGTGGGAGACAGAATGAGCAGAATGCCTGTCCCCTTATCACAACACAGTGTGTATTCCCCGTTTAGCAACTCAATATAGAGATCTATATACTTAGTTCTGGGGACATTTTCTATATTTGATGTAGAGGACTCATGTGGGAGACAGAATGAGCAGAATGTCTGTCCCCTTATCACAACACAGTGTGTATGGTAGTCTCTCCTTTCTCTTCTTATTTCATTTCAACATGTCTTGTTAGTTATCAATACATCTCCTATGTTGAGATCGATATTCTATATTTGATGTAGAGGACTCATGAGGGAGACAGACTGAGCAGAATGTCTGTCCCCTTAGCACAACACAGTGTGTATTCCCCGTTTAGCAACTCAATATAGAGATCTATATACTTAGTTCTGGGGACATTTTCTATAGTTGATGTAGAGGACTCATGTGGGAGACAGAATGAGCAGAATGTCTGTCTCCTTATCACAACACAGTGTGTATGGTAGTCTCTCCTTTCTCTTCTTATTTCATTTCAACATGTCTTGTTAGTTATCAATACATCTCCTATGTTGAGATCGACTCGCTCTATTTTTTAAATATGGGGCTTATAATATGTTATTGCAAGCATCATTATCAATGTAAAATGAAGCACTAGCTGGCCCTTTATACCTTCATTGTGAACAACTATTAGATATTAGTGCTCACACAATAAACAGTGAGAATTTCACTAGTCTCAAGGCATACAACACCTATCCCGTTCATCCCGTTGCTGCAGCATAGGGATACACGGGGACGATATTTTGCAAAAAACATAGGTTCTGGGCGCAAGCACGAGGGCACATAAAAGCGGCACTAACGTTGAAGCCCAAGCGCATGCGCGAACAATTAGCGTCTTGAACTATGAAGCTCTAACGCATGCGCGAACAACTAGCGTGTAGTTCGTGACATGCGCAGCGGGAATGCAGGCGATCCATGGCCTGCTATAGCTCGCGAGGACCCCGCTCTCAAGGCTGCGAGCAATTACACTCAAACTATTTAAGTGACAGTCGACCTACCAGTCGGTACCTCCCGGGACTGGCTCTCGAGGGTGACGAGGTATCGATGGATAGGTAAGGTCTCAAGAAACCTTCTTTTGACTTAAATCTAAACATCCAAGCGTTTTTCACTGTTTCACTTTGCAAACAGTAGGTCTGTCGTTGATACTTTCTAGCTATGCCATATACACTTGCCTTTAGAGCTCAACGATGTGGTACCCTGTCATTAGAGGGGCTGGTTGTCTCAGGTCTCTGAATTAAGTGGGTTGTGTATCAACATGGGTGCAATGCATTAGACACTCATATGACAATGAATAGATTTGTGTATACAGATGAGTGTACTGTTTTAGACACTTACACATACAACTTTTCCCGCAGAGCGGGGCCTCCTTCCAGAGCAGTCTGCCAGGTAGAGGTGAGGCAGGAATATCCTACATTTGAGGGTAAGACCTTGCTACCAGTTATAAACGGAATAACACTTGTGACGTGTTGACAAGTGTAGTAAATGTGATTATTAAGCATAGCATGAGGTTTATGTGTGTCGCTCTCTCTTTTTCTACAACATGTGCTTTTTATTTATAGATACCTGGGTATGACCTGACAGACAAGACAAGCAGGAATACCGGTTTTGTATAAATAATCTTTATTATCATTTATATGGTTTACACTTAACAGTGCAGCAGCATTATCACTTAATCAATCTGGTCCTGAAGAAAGCCGCTGATACACGGGTAGTGATCAAGAGGCTGAAACATGTCGACCACTGAGTGACAGTGGTTTTAAATCAATACCACTGTGCTGTTCTCTTTCTTTTAATCCTGTCAGGTACAACACATTATTAAAGTCATCTTCTGTGATTCTACCTAGGCAGTTTTAACGTCACCACTTATCTTTTTTCATAGCGCTGCACACCTCACTACACCCCACAGCTCTCATATGGGATTATCATCCTAGCCCTTACCAATCAAAACATCTCTGAGCTCCTTCCTTAAGTAATCCCGAAGTAGCAGCTCCCAGTGTTGACTAGGTTTTCAGCATTGGTAAGGAGGACCCAAATGATGAAGCATGTCACCTTCGGGTGAGTGAGGGTTCTTTTCCTTAAGGGATGTCTCCCCCTCCCCCTTAATCTTCTCACTTGTGGCAAATTTTGAGAGACATACCACTTATGCTTACTGACACATTTCTTAGACTATAGGTATACCTTGTGTTGCTGTATCTCTATTAGGGAATACATACCTAGTGGTCTATAAACTCTCCCTCTTGACCCTCAATCTACGGTAGTGTGACAGTATTGTAGGACTAACCTGCGTTTTATTTTATCTTCCAGACGATTTACATTCCATGACAGCACCTTAAATGGAAGATGTGACGGGCAGGAGGCCTGTGTCTGGGAACCGTACTGCCAACCACCATGTCCACTTGCGCCATGTTTGTCGTCAGCTGTGTCTATGTGTTGAGCGGTATGTAAAATGCCCACTGCGTTGTCAACATGTATGCCCTTTGTTATTGCACCTTGTGTCAATACTAAAACTAAAAGAAACCCTTTAAACTGCACCCATCCCCCCTCCTTCCTCCCCGCCTCCCTGCCTCCCTGCACAGCGTATTTAGAACTACCTGCCATCCCCATAACTTTGTACTTGCGTAAGGGGGAGAGAGTTGCTTCGCGCACTCCGCCAGTTGCCCTCAACTACCCGTAGTCCATTGCGATCAAACTGCACCTCTAAGTGATAGAGCCCAGTCCTCAAGCGTCTGTAGGGTCACCATGTGGAGCCTGCAGTGGAGGTCCGTCAAGTCGTAGGTACGGTAATTGCAGGATCAATCTGAGTTCTCTGTAGCATTTTGTTGTGAACCTTCCAATGCTTCTAGTCCTTTTCTGTCTTGCAGCGCTATTGTCGTGGGGTGTTGCTTCTGTCTGAGTCCCAGTCTTTTGGGGCCTTCCGCAGGCCGCCATCCCTCCAACCAGTCAGAAGCTTCCTCGGGTGTTCTGAAGAACCGGTTTTTCCTTCCGCCTCTACTCTCAATTTCACCGGGTACAGCATTGCGTATTTGAGTTCATGGTTGCGCAGTTCTCTTCTAACTTCCAGGAAGTTACGGTGCTGTTTGGTCACTGCCACAGTGTTGTCCGGATATAAGGTCACATTGCAGGTGTCCACTTGCATCGGGGGGCTATGCCCGCCACCTGTAGAATAGTGTCCCGATTGCGGAAGTTGAATATGCGCGCCAATATCGGTCTTGAGGGGCACCCTCCGGGCACTCGGTGTGCTCTCTCCACCGAATAGAAGCTGGACAGCCCATGTGGCTGCTGTTAAGTTTTGATAAGGACTTAGACAAAGAGATCTAGAGCCTGTCCCCTCGAGCTCTCCGGGAACCCCTAACAGGCGCACATTGTTCCTCCTTGATCGACCTTCCTGGTCTTCGAGTTTGTCCGCCAATTGTTCCTGCGCCGCCTCTTGTGTGTGGACCTTCCTCTTCAATGTCGTCGTGTGTCCATGGAAAGAGCTGTCCTGGTGGTTTCCACCTCCATTATTCTGGTGCTCCTTTTGGAGGCATCTGCACATAGTGGTGTGATATCTGTTGAGATTGTTTCTATTTACGTTTGCACCTGATGTAGCGCAGCCATCACATCTTGAAGAGTGACCTCTTTAGGTTGTTAAGGCGGTGTGTCCATGCCGCTTGTTGTGGGCGGAGACGGTGTGTCTGCCTGGGCACCGTGCGTTTGGCCTCTGCCTCCCATAGCGTCTGAGGGGGGAGGTGCTGCAACAGGTCACTCGGGGGGAGGGTAATCGCCACTGCCTGCTACGGGAACGCCGTATAGGCGCGGCCTTTCAGTTTTCCTGTTCCCGGTGATAGGACTCCCCAGTCAGGCTTATTGCTCAGGGATCGGGTCAGCTCACCATAGTTATATAGTGTTCTGCTGATGCGCCCCCAGATGGCTCGGTGATACTACAGGTTTTCATGATGTGCGCTGTTGGGCTCTGTTTATTATGTCTGTTAAGCCTTACTTCAAGGAATCACTACGTTTCTTCCCTCTGCGGAGCCTCCAGTTGTTGCCTTATTTCTGAACCAGAAGCGGAGTCAGCTGCTGGCCTCATCACTCCAAATCCCTGGCACACCATGTCACTCCCCAGGGCCGTCAGCTAGGGTCTCACTCCGGATTCTGTGCAACAGGGGATCCGCCAACAGCCCGGGTCAGCGAGGCGGCCCGTCTGCGCTGGTGCGACGTTCGTCTTCACAGGCCCGTTCCTCCGTCAGGAATCCCCCGCCATGTGTGGTGGTAGTTATTGAAGCGGTGGCATCCAGGCCGTGTTTCCGTTAGCGCCGCCTCCCTCCGGTCTGCACCCGTGTCTCTCTTTTAACTGCCGCCCAGCTCGTACCTCGCACACACGGTCCGTCCCTCAGCTCGGTGCTCAAGCGCTATCTTCGTCCCACGTACTGTCATGCTCACTCGGCTCCCAGGTGTGTCTTCGTTCGCACCAGGAGGCGCACTCCGCAGCGGAGGTTTGGGTCTTCCAGAGAGCTCCGGCAGTTTTAGGGGCCAGCCAAGGGTGTTCCAGGTCGTGTTGATCCCCGCTGCGGCGGCACTCGATTCACACGAGGCACCGGCTCCGCTGCTGTTCCTGGGCAGCAGCTGCACCACACGGCCAAGTCCCTCTCTAGCTGCACGCCAGGGGATCTAACTTTAGGCAACTATGCCTCTGGTGCTCAGGAGCTGGCGCTCGGGAATCTGTGCAAGTTTGCACACCGCATAAATAACAGCATTGACTGGGGGAAGAACTTTGAGCGCGGAATTGTTCAGGGCTGTAGCCATCTTAGTTGGCTGCTAGCCACGCCCCCCAATGGATGCATTGTTAACTAAATGTCTGCCACTTTATGTGGTCCCCACTAAAAATACTGGAAATACTGTAGTAGTAAGTACTACAGTGGCTACTGGTTCTGTTAAACAGAGAGAAACACAGATTGAGGGAACTGTGCTGACATTTTAGATTGACCCACTACCTGTTGATTCAGCACTGACAGTGATATATCCAGGTGTTACTGCTTCAAATGTGACTGATTCAGTACAAATATTACAAACTGCAAATGCACAGGCAATGCCTAAAAAATTGTGACTGTTCCAATTAATATGGTCCCTACTCAAAAAGTTCTAAGAGCTGCAGGAGTGATTATGGCAAGGTTTATTTCAGAAACTCAGAATTCACAGATTATTGAACAGAAACTACCCCAAACAGTCCAAGCACTTAGCAATGGGGGAGAAATGGTCTTTACAACACCAATAGCTCAGGATAAAATGAACATATTTGAAGATGGGATTTTCAAACCTGCTTTGAGGAAGCAGCAGTGATCAAATATAGAAAGCATAGGGGAACAAATTAACTAAGAACCTGAAAAAAGAAACAGCTGAGTGTTTTAAAATTCAACATTTGAACATGAAGAAATTAACAGTCCCTGCTGTTTAAATCATGAAAATGTGAGCCAGTGTCAGGAGAAATAATTAATTTCCCTGAGTAAGGAAACAACTAAATGTGCAGTAACTACACATGATAGACTGATTTGGCTCAAAAATAAGAAATTGATGTTTCAGGAAGTTTTCCATTCCAGAAAAGTTTCAGGGTACATATAGATGATGATGCAAATGAGAACGGGTTCTTCAGAAATGCAATTGCACATTGCAGAAATAATTAGATATCTTTTCAAATGCAATGGGTTTGAGAAATTAGGAGACAAGTGGGCAAGAAAATGTGAGAAGAAAAAGAAACCACCAGACCTAGCAAGGAAACTGGATAAGAAAAAGAAACCACCAGATCTAGTTGAGGAAAATAATAAACAGGATGAGGGAGAAGCGTTTCCTTACTCATTGGGAGAAAAGGTAGGAGAAGTGCATATTCATGTGCCATGGAACAAAAGTGAACTTGCAACATTTCTGAACACATTCCCACAATTGAGAGACAAACCTATGCTGTGGCACCCTCAAATTGATGGATTTGTTGAAATTTTGAAGGAGTTATGTATTAATTTGGAAATGTTCTTTGACATTGCCATGCAGACTGAGTTGTGATTTGAATCTAAAGTTGTTGTGCAAAGGCCAGGTGTGGAGACAATGAAAACGGTTTGCATGAATACACCATCATTTTCTGTTGTTATGGAGAAAAACGTAGCAGTGATTACTTTCCTGAAGAGAAGATTGGCAGCAAAGGATGTTAAGTGGGTACAGATTAAAAGAACACAGGATGGAAGTAAAGGTGTTTTGGTTTGTGCAAATTCAGGTATGGATGTTGCACTGCTGGAAAAAGTATTATTTTGCCACCTTTATAACAGATTTGAGCATTGGAAGAAGAATTGTAAATTTAAACCTTATGCAACAAATGTGAATGCACCAACACAGAGAGAAATGCAGGTGCAAAATATGGCAGTTAAGAAACTGCAAATGTTAGTTCAGAAATAGGTACCAATGGCAGGAGTTTTTCAAGCTCAAATGCTCCCACAAAATGTTCAAATTAATTTAAGTCAGTTATCCAGAGCAAGTGTGAATTCATTCCAGAAACAAAATGAGAACCTTTTTCAACAGGTTACTCTATACACAGGCCTAGCAGGAAAACTATTGTTTAGCGAATTAAAAAGCATAGATGACTGAACACCAGATAATGTTAATTTTCAGACTCCGGATGAGAATGTTCATTTTAAAATGGCCAAACAAGAGACAGCTGTAACATTGTTTGCACAAAAGACAGTTGAAAATGTACTTTCTGATTTGAAAGAAATAATAAACACAGAAGTAAGGGAGTTCACAGAGAAAGATGTCAGATTAATAACATGTGCAGAACATGTCTTATTCAAATTAGAACCAGGTGACATGTATTCAAGAACACCATCAGTTTCAGAAATATTACCCATAATTGGAGATAAACTGAGTAAAGAATTTTTGATGGAATTGATTGGAAGTTTATGTAAGTTTCTGATCACAGGTTCACTGAAAATAAATGAAAAGAACAGATTAGTGCAGGAGATTAATAGCATAACTTGTCCATGTTGTCCTGTGGTACCGAATCCAGCCAATATATTTTTTCACATTCCATGTGCTGAAGAATGTCTTACTGTTGTTGATTTTTGCCAAGCTCATGTCACAGTGGCATTGCATGAAGATAGTGAGGAGTACTGTCAAAAAGAAAATTAATGTTTGGGACACATAATTGAAAAGGGAGGTAGAAAGGTGTCACCAGAGAGAGTGGAAATAATTCACCAGATGAATCCATCTCAAATTCAGAAATAAGTCAAGATGTTTGGGGGAATGGTTAGCTGCTGTAGAGAGTGTTTATTAAACATTTCCCTGGTGGCTAAGCCTTTACTGAGGCTGACACACAAGGATGTGTCTGATCCACTTTCACTGGACAACAATTGCACAAGAACATTCCTAGAGTTGAAAGAGAAAAAGTATTGAGCCCCTGCACTAGGAATGAAAGTTTATTTTAACGAAAATAAACCAATGTGCAGTGAGAGGGAGGGCTGCACTCTCTCAGTGCCTGTTTAAAAACATGAATGTGTTCAAAGGTCTTAAGGTCCTAAGCACACAGATCTTAGGTGGGATTACTCTTCGGGAGATCAATTGGTGGGGATTAGCAACCAGTCTAATGTGGATGAAGCTGCGGCAGGGTCCCCTGCACTTTACCCTACCCTAGAATCTATATGGCGGTGTGTAATGGCACATAGGGAAGAAGCCCGGCTGGAAAGTAAATGCTCCCAGAATGCCACTCCTAAACTTCAAGGGGCTGTAAGAAAAATTGCAAGAACATGCAATGATATTAGTGACCGAATGACGGAGCTAGAAACAATGACATTTGCATTGGAAGTGGACATAGCTGGCTCAAAAGGGAAAGATGGAGCTCATAAGGACCAACTCACGGACATTCAGTGGAAACTTGAAGAAGGCAAAAATCATCAAAGGAGGAATAACTTACGCTTTCTTGGTATTCCGGAGGGGAAGGAGGGATCTGATGCACGCCTCTTTATGGTTTTATGGTTCAGGTTCTGGAGAAATCCTTCCTAGGGCTGGAAGGGTGGAATTGGCCCCAGCAAATACGAAGGCTACATTGAATCCTATTTAATATTCGGCAGCCAGTCCGCCCTGATGCCAAACATCTGGTGTATTTTGGCAATTATTTGCTGAGGCAAAATGTGTTCGAGAATGCAAGACCGGAAGCACAGCTGGTGGCAGAATGGATTTACTTTTTTTACTAGGCCAGACTTCTGCCACACTAAGGTGGAACAAAGATGGCGTTTGCGTCAAATGATTACCCAGTTTCAGGAGAAGAGAGCACAGGCCTTCCTCCTCAATCCGGCCCGACTGAAAGTTATATGGAAAGATCAAACTAGAATTTTTACATCAGAGTTTAAGGCCAACGAGTTCTTAAATACTGGGGGAGATGACTCTTTTCCTGTGTTTAGAATAATTTTAAAAATAATTGTTTTTTAGAATAACCAGGACTAAAAAGGTATCTGCATATGGTTTCTTGAATGTCCTTAATTGTTCCTTGATTACATTGGTCTAGAAATTTCACATGGGCATAGGGGGAAGGGTGGAGGGATGGGGGAGTGAGGCGGAGGGTGGGAGGGTGGGGAAGGGAGTGTAAAGTGCTGAAAATCCAGTAAAGCAATGCACGGGTGCAGGAAAAAACATGCAGAAAAAGGGATGTACCAGAAGCAGTTTAAAGGAGTGGTTTACAGGGCAACTTAGGAACCAAGGAAGCCGCAAGTACGGGTAGGTTGACTATATGCACAAACAATATTGGGGTGTTGAATGATAGAGGCAAAAGAAGCAGGGCTGGGGAGGTGTTGCGAGCACTAGGTGCTGACATTATCTGCCAGGAAGAGACTCACATCCCCTGGCAGAAAAGAGGGCTCAATATTATCCCAGGGTATTCACAGGTAATTTGTTCATCTCAGTCCACCAATACTAGAGGGGTGGCTCCACATGTTTCTAACCGGATCTTACCTATTAAGCAAATAAAGTCGTATAAATGGGGTAGGTGGGCTATTGCTTTCATCCCAAATTACTTTACTATGTGTACAGTATATGGTTCAAATACAGATGATGCAAATCTGTTTTCAGAACTTGAGGTCGAATTGGCCTCCTGGCCAACGCCCGTGATTATATGCAGTGATTTTTAATATCCATTTAGATTCAGGTGGCTCTGTTAGGGGAGGGTATAGGGGAGGAAACCACACGTTTTTAATGCTTTAAAGGCACTCACGGTTAGTCATGGGTTGGTAGACATGTGGTCATGTAAAAAGGCAGGGGATCCAGGGTTCAAATATTTTTATGTCCGCATAGAAAATATGTCAGACTTGATTATTTTTTTGCTTCAGCCTCTTTTATAGAGGGAGCACAGATTAGAAGACTGCCTACGGTCTTGTCAGACCATAACCCACTGGTGATGAATATTGAGGTCCCGGCGTATGCAAAAGTATTTACAAAGTGGACTTTTGATAAAAAAAACTATTAGCCACAGAAGGATTTATAGATCATATCAGGGGGTGGACCCAACAGTTTTTTGTTATAGATAGTTTCTGTACATAGAGAGAAGACTTCTGAGACACATTTAAAGCAGGGCTTAGGGGAGAAATAACAAGTTTTGGGGTATTTCATTGGAAAAAACAGAGGGATGAAATATATGCACGTACAGAGGATTTGAGTAATTCTCGAGGCATTGCAGACGATGGCCTTGGGCAAGGCATTTGGTCCAGACGGAATCCCGATGGAGATATATAAAGCTTTACAGACAGAGTTGGCCACTTTACTGCTTGATTTATTCCTAGCTGTACAACAGAAGGGGGTCCGGGCCCAATCTTGGCAGGAAACCAATATTGTGATCTTTTTGAAGAAGGGGAAGGATGCTGAGGACCCTGCCTCATTCAGACCAATATCATTAATTAACACAGATGAGAAATTATACTCTTAAATTATGGCTCTAAGACTTTCAAAGATAATTGGGTCCTTAGTGAGCCCATGGCAACGTGGTTTTATCTTGGGCAGAGGATCAACAGACCATGTCCGAAGGGTAATCTCCTTATTTGATATAGCCGAAGCCACAGGCACACATATGTCTTTGATACTGTTGGATGTACAAAAAGCATTTGATCAAGTAGAGTGGGCATACTTGTGGCAAAATTTAGGATCTAATGGCTTTGGCCCACAAATTTTAACTGCCATTCAAGCTATGTATGTTCAAGCTTACACAAGAATACATGTAATGGAGAAGGAGTCTGGTAGGATTAGGATCACTCGTGGTACGAGGCAAGGGTGCCCCTGTTCCCCTATTTTGTTTGCATTATATAATAGACCCCTTAATTAGATCTTTGCTGAACAATCATTCAAATAAACCGATAGAGGTCCGGGGTTACAACACCAAGGTGTTAGCATACGCCTATGACATTGCGGTTGTTACTCCCTACCCACAAGGTGCAATAGCTAGGATTGAAATGTTGGCCTTAGAATTTGGAAGACAGTCAGGATATAGTTTAAATACTGACAAAACTCAAATTGTCTGTACTATGACCACGCAATTTCAGGATTCTCGAAGGATGGAGCCAGCCACCTATTTAGGGATAACTATTGCAGCGGAAGTTAAGAGGATATGTGAAATTAATTCGGCTCCTCTTTTTAAAAAAATGGGTGGAGACTTGAAGAGGAGGGATAATTTACATCTATCTATTATTGGAAGAGCTACTGTCATGAAGATAACAATGTTTCCTAAGCTTTTCTACTTACTCCGGTGCATACCTTTGGAACCCACAAATTCGGTATTTAAAAAGGTAGATGGGCTGTTTTCCCAATTTATATGGGGATACAAGAAGACTAGTAGGTCGCTAAAATTAATGACTTTACCGCAACATTGAGAGGGGGTGGCAGTCCCTACATTTTTATATTATTATTGGGCTGTAATGCTGCAGCACATGACTACCTTATTTAGGCCAAAAGCTTGGGATCAGGCTATGATAGTAGATTTGGATAACGAGACCCCGCCATCTATCTATGAACTAGCAGTAGGCAATTTGGCACCAGGGCTAGTTTTGAGGCAGCTGGAGGGTAGCTAGTACAAAAAAACATGCTTTAAGACCTTAAGAGCAGCCTGGAACGTATGTCGGAAGGTTAGTAAAACGCTGGAAATACCCAGAATCCAGAGATATGTGTCTTTATGGCGCTCCTCAATCTTTCTGGCTCCACGTTATGATAATATAAGCAGAATTTGGGTAAAAGCAGGAGTTAAAAATATAGGGTTTATCACGACCTGAACGGGGTTGTTTTGTTCGGTGAACTTCAGGACTGATATGGGCTAGAACCCAACACATTTTTTCAATACATAAAATAAAGGGAGATAATAAAAACAGTGGCTTTACAACCTATTAACCTTGCTCGTATTCCACTTTTAGACTGCTTAACAAAAAAACAGCCCAGAATTATGGATTTTTACTCAATGCTGATGGAGGCCAATCCAGATGACATAGCTAGAGTAGAAAGTGGGTGGTCGAATAAATTGGCCAATCCTGATGTAGATTTGTGCAGATCATTAGAAATATCTAAGAAAGTATTTCTATCGGCTAATCTCAAATCCCAAATTTTTAAAACGGTATTTAGACTTTATTTTACATTGGCTAAACTTTGAGCATGGGGAAAAAGGGATAACAACAAATAACCAAGGTGTGGCCAGGGCCCGGCCAATATGGTTCACATGTTTTCTGACTGCTGTAAATTGGATGTATTGAAGGAAGGTATTGAAATGTTTTTAGGACAAAACCTGGGGCGGGCTGTCTCTTTAACCTCAACAATGTTGCTATTTGGATGTGACAAACGTTTACAGTTAAAACGGTCCCAAGTTTATCTTTGTTATATGGGAATAGCTATTTATCGCATAATGATTGCTGCTATGTGGACGGGTGAAGACCCTTCAACCTATCAGGCATGGTATGCCAGACGTTTTCATATAATTAATTTTGAAATGGCATTGTGTAAATGTAAAGGCAGAAGGGGGAAAGTAAGGGTTCGGCTAGTCTGGGGGCCACTGATGGAACAGTAGATGAAAGATGAGGATATACATTAATACATGTCATGATTTTGTCCTTTTCTTTTTTCTTTTTTGTAACTATGTGTGATCTTTTGGCACGATGCTTGTTGTTTGTTGGTCTTCTTATGATTGGTATGTCTTAAAGAAGAGAATGTATCTATCTATTGCTTCCTGGGAATAAAAAAACCATGCTTAATTGTTAGTTTAGATTTATCCTCACTATAGAATGTACATTTAATTTAGAGAATGCTTTTTTTTAGTTTTAAAGTAGCACAAAATTGTGCTGAATTAACATATGTTTTTGCAGTGTGGAAAACGTGTGATTTCAGTTTTCTTTAGAAGGTTCACTGTGGCATCTTTAGCTTTGAAGATAAGCATTGAGTGTGTGTTCTCTCCTCCCAGCTCCTTTTCCTTGTAATCTACACTCCCTGTTCCCGTCTCAAGAAACTTTGGCATTGTTGCATATTTAAACAGTGCATATTCCGTTCATAATACATATTTCTTATAATGTGTATTCATTAATCAACCATGCACCAACACTACATGTGGGGCAAACGCATTTTGCATGAAAACGTATCTAAAACATCAGAGCATGTTGCTATGAATATGTATTAATTGTTTGCACTTTGAAAATGTGCGCAAGAGCATGTTTATGCTATGTTGTACATTGCACCTTTTGCATGTGGTGCACAAATAATAGAATAGCAGCTTTAAACAAATAGCTTTTGCTAGGTAATAATTAATAAAGGGTACTAGTATGGGTGAGGTAAACATAATGGGCTTTATTTCATAAATTAATATTCTCTTGTGTTTGTTTTTGCTTTTGGGCCCACAATAAAGTGGCTGCCTAGGAATCCAGCATGGCTGAGAATTGTTAGCAGTGTGCTGAATGAGAGATGCATGCGCAGAAGATTGTGCCAGATACATGGGTCAAGGCCACAATGAACTGTACACTCCTGTCGCCGTGCCTATGTACCAGTGTTTGTGGGAAAGTGTCATCTCTGTGTGTGATGTGAAAGTGAGACAGAAAATTGATTGATACATTTTGTTGCAAGAAATGTTATATTGTTCTTAGCATTAAGCCCCTATTGTTAGAACCGGAATGGGTTGGACTTGCGATGAGAACAGAATGCTAAGATCCCCATGTCCCCTGTGCTAACCAATCGCAGTGCAAGTTTCTACTGAAACTGCAACATTATTAGTATAGTCAGCCAAGAATTAGAGTATAAATAATGACCCCTTAGGGGGCGTGTCAGATTTAGGAGGACAGAGAAGAGATAGGAGGAGGGAGGAGAAGAAGCAGATCAGACCAGACATCATTTGGGTTAGGTTTGTGAACGTCGTGGGTGCAGCCTGGGAGGAGATTGCATCCGAGGAGAGACAGAGGGAGGAGGGGGCCTTGCTCATATTTTTTTCAGAGAGGCATAGGCTAGCCTTGCACGTCATATTTTTGGCAAGGCAGATCACATTCTTCTGTGGTCTTGTGAAGGGAGGGTAGCCTCTCTGTGTGAGACACAGCGGAGCACAGATGAACAGACCAGCGAAGAGAGAGCAGCTGAGAGATCAGGCCAGGTTTTTGTCTTATGCATTCATTTCTCTTTATGGCAGATTTTTCTAATTATTAATTATTGATTAAGATTGAAAAACTCACTCTTGAATTATATTTGCCTGAAACTCTTTAAAGAGTTCTGACTGACAATTAGAGGTTTTCCCTCCTTTATGGAGTACTTTGTATGCAACCTATAATATGTTCTGTATTAATTCTATTTTTCCTATTTTCAATTCTGTAACCTGATTGATATTTGACTAATGAATAAAGGGTCAGAGAACCTTAACTTTTAACTAGAAAACAAAACCCTTTAAAAATACTCACAATTCTCTTTATTGGCTTAAATATTAATTGCATTTTGATTTTTTATGTTTTGTAAAGTCTCCTGAAGGTGATTCATGGTGGCAAAGGTCCATCACCTTTAAAGCGGTAAACTAGAGGAAAATGATGTTTTACATTGAGAAATTACTGTAAAATTACCACTAGATCAGCGGTGGGTGTTGTTGCGCTGTTGGGGCTCCAGGATGCATGATCAGTAGCTCCATGGCATCTGTTGTTCTTCAGGTGTGGCTTGGGGTTGGGCTCCCTTTTCTGGTGCAGGTTGTCGTCCGACTTTACACCAGGTGTTATATTCCTGCTGCTAACGCGCCTTATATCCTGTTTTGGGATCTTATCGCTGATCTGGCTGGTCGGTAAAAATGTTGCGGAATGGTGTTGTTGCAGCTTTTTGCATGGGAACGCCTACTCTGCTTCTCATTAGCGTTAGTTGAAGGGGTCATCTGTGGTGATGTTTTTTGCTGCTGTTATCACAGGTAAACTGGTGATATGGGCTGTTAGCACCAGCTTGTGAATGGGGTGATACATTTATCGGCACTTTGGCTGCGATAAAGTGCAGATAACTCGGCGATAAGTCCTTTAGAATATGCCCCAATATTTTTAAAGTAAGTTAGACTTGTTAGAGTGTTTTCCTTTTCAAGGGGAGGGATTGTGTTCCACTAGAAATGAAGCACAATGACTTCTGATGCCTGGACTTTTAGTCAGTGTCACGATACAACACATAGTTTACCTACGTCACAAAGCAGCAAAAACACAAAGAGGCATTTCCTTTTCCTTCCAGGGAAAATACATTTGTTTCTTGGAAAGGAATGGATCTGTCTAGTCAGTGACCCAAATCAAATTAGTTTTCCCTTCAGCACTACGATTCCCTCACACAATAACCACCACTGCTCCTCAGGAGGCACCCGGCTTGTTGCTACCTTTCACAGGAACTCATTAGACCCCTGTATCAGGGTTGAATCTCACACCAGAATCCCCCAGACTGGTGCAGGGATTGGCCAATGAAGAGACATGCCACCTAAGGGTGAGTGAGGGAGTGACATCCTGCAAGCGGTAATGTTGGTGCCTATTCATGACAGCTACTATAGCGTTTCTACCCTTTAATAAGTTCTGAGTACCTAGTCAAAATGTCATTTCTCCCAAAAAAACAATAAGTAAAGCAAAAGTTAGTTAGATAAAGCAACCGTGCTAAAATAGCTGTCATAAAAGTTCCAGGGGGCATAAAGTGACATTAACGAAAAATCAACAAGAACACATCTAAAACATGCTCTGAAAACCTACATGTCAGCAATTTATAACAGAAAAGATTAAAAACATTGTACGGTTGTTTGAAGAGAGGCATCAGTGCTGATCAAAAAATACCATGAATATGCCATTTGAATCAATCAATTCAATCTTTATTTCGATTCAAAGAATCATAAAAGAACATATCACTAAAATTTCAAAATCAAGCACAGAGATTACATATAATTTCGCTGGAAAGTGAGATGCATAATAATTATAGGGATTAAAATTGCCAATTTGTCAAGGGGCTGTAAAGCATTAATCATCTTAATTTAATTTAAATATAATGTGCAAGTGTGTACTCAGTTACCACGGACCAACAAGACATTTAATTAAAATTTTAATAAGGAATAAAATATATAATACAACATTTAGTAAATGCCAATAGATTTCCTTCTAAATAATTTAAGTGCATTTAAATTATACTAAGCAAGAGAATCAAATATTATTTAAATTGGGATATAATCTCTATTAGGAACCAATTACTAATGCGTGATTGTAATATAGTTACATTAAAAAATATGCCATTTTGGTAATGTGATCCATGTGGACATGTGCATGGTAGGGACATGAGTTAAAGGTTTGCATAGCTAAAAATAATTGCCCAGTTTTAATGCTTTTTATGTTTTGTTTTATAACCCTTACACCACTTGAACTCTGTTTCAGGGAATGTCTGAGATATTGTGAATCTGATTTTCAATGTGTTTATTACAGCAAACTTACAATCAAGGGTCTCTCTGCACTAAATTTTAGAGCTGAGACTGAGCACACTGGGGATTAGGAACAAGCTAAGGACTTTTCTAAACCCCTTCCAGGAGGCGAGTTACCCCCCCTTTCTTGCTTCAACCACCTGCGTCCCTCATGCCCATCAAACCACTGACAAAGTGCTTTGGTGCCAAAAAAGGTTTATTCAACATAACATGTTTATACATTGCAAAACCATGGTTGGGGAGAGGAGTTTGCCTAACGGCTAGGGCAGTCGACCTCGAATCTGGGAAACTGGGTTTGAGTCTTGGCAATGACACTGAACATCCTCTGATTCTGGACAAATCACTTAATCTCCCTGTGCCTAACAAAAAAAAGAATGTGTCATCATGTAATGCAACTGGTGCTATGTAAAGCGCTCTGATACCCGATTCGGGTCAAGTTTGCGCTATATATAAAACTCTGTAAAAAAAAAATAGTTATCCTATTGCTTCTTAATATTCATGTGAATATACGTCCTTGTCTTTGCAATTATTTTCCTTGCTGCGGGGACCCAGTCTCCTCAAGTTCTGGGGACGTGAGGGGCCCCCTGCCTGGACCTCTATTTCCCGGGTCAAGGGTTCAACTTGCTACCAATTTGGGAAGCCAGCGATTCCAGGCAATAACATTTTTTATCATGGGAAAACTGACATAAAAGAGAAACTTACCTAGGATGGTGCTGCCCCACAGTAGAGGGTATGTACAATCTGGATTAAAGAGCCAGATAACCATACAAATGACTATAGCATACATGTTAAGTATCAGTTGACATTTTGAGTGGATTAGTACTTATATAACAGATACCACAAGGCATTCTGGCTAGATTTTTCACAGTAAGCAGTAATGGTGCCATTTCAATGATGTTATTTGAGATATCATCAGTGATGTCACTGACAATGTCATGAGTGATGTAATGTCCTATTACTTACCGGTAATCTTCATTACTCCGGGTCCCGTAGTCCTCGACACCTTCATACTAAACAAGTGGAGATGACCATCTCCCGACAGAAAAAAACAAGAGGAATGCTGGGACACTAATACTGCCCCTCCCCCCGGGAGTACATAAGCAGTACTCACCCAGCAGACCTCCTGTACTAACAAGCCCAGACAGGAAGGCCGGCCGCCCGGGAGGGAGGGAGGGGCGTATGAAGGTGTCGAGGACTACGGGACCCGGAGTAATGAAGATTACCGGTAAGTAATAGGACATTACCCCCAGGTCCCTCCGTCCTCGACACCTTCATACTAAACAAGTGGAGAATACCAAAGCAGAAACCCGGCCTTCCGCACGCACAAGCACACCCAGGAAACCACAACAAAAGCAGCCACCCAAGGGAGCACCGAGAAGGAGGAAAGGAAGACCGCAGGAAACAACCGGCCCGCAACCCAGAACAGGACAGCAGGGAGAAGGGCTGGAGAGAAAGAAAACCCAGGGCCCCAAAAAAGGAGGCCGCCAACCCGAGCAACCGGGACCCGGACCAGAACAGGGAGACCAGCCAAAACAACCCACCGGATAAGACCGCCCAGGCCAAACCCAGCAGGAAGGGACACAGGGCCAGGCAGACCCACCAGGAAATGAGACAACCTGGGAGAAAGCCAAAGAAGAAAAAGGCCAACAATGCGTAGGCACAAGCACCCAGCCCAAAAAGGAAGGAGAAGCACAGGCCAGAAACACGGCCAAACTCCCAAAAAGAAAAGACCCGAGCCGAAGAGACCCGAGGAGGAAACCTCGCCGAGGAGGCCCAGGAAGCAACAAGCACCCAGGAGCCGAACAGGACCGAGAACCCGACCCAAACTACAGGGACGGGGAAGAACCCCAGAACCCAGCCGAAAGCCGACCAAACAAGGAGAGGCCAACAAGACCGGAAACCAGCCACAAAGAAAACCCAACCAGGTCGGGAACAGAGAAAGCGACCACAGGCCAAGAAACCCCAACCCCAAAGGGAAGGAACACAAGGCAGGAGGGGAGCACAGAGCAACCGGGAAACCCCAGCAGCCGCCCAACGAGGCACAGAGGGCAGTACAAAGAAGGCGCCTAAAAGACACAGGACCGCCCAGGAACCCCACACCCGGGCCAGGCAAGCAGCAAGGGCAGGAGCAGCGGAAAAAGAAAGCCCAGGGAGCACAGCACCCAGACCACAACCACAAGGCCCCAACCCAGCAAAGCCGGAGAGGAGCCAAGCAAACCGCAAAAAAGAAAAAAGAGAGCCAACAAACCCCAAACAGGACCGGGAAGCCAGGACCATAACCAAGCAACCCGACCACGCAGGAGGAACAGCAGGCCCAAGCAAACCCCAGAAGAAGAGCATAGGACCAAGCTGCAGGAAACCACAGACAACCCGCAGCCAGGAGGGAGAGACCCGCAGAGGCACGAGCACCACAGAACAGCACCCCAACCACAGAAGGAGGGGCAACCAAACAGACCCACACCGGGAACAAAGCCCGGGAAAGCAAGGAAGGAAGGAGTGATCCAGAACCACAGAACCAGGAAAGAACCCGGAAAGGCCGGCAACAAACCCCCAGAGCAGGCCAAAAATGGACAGCACGGCCAGAAAACCCAGAAGGCACAGCCCGAAGCCACACACAACCAGCAAGAAGCCGGCAGAACCGCAGCCACAGAACCCCACACAGGCACACAACACCGGGAAAACAAGCCCGGGAAGAGAACCAACAGCAGGAGAAGGCCCAGAAGGAACCACCAGGAAGCGGCCCCAATGCAGAACACCCCGGCAGGACCCAAAGGGACACCAGCAGGGTAGCAGAGCCCAAAAAGGAGCCCAACACGCAGGAGCGGCACGCCCCAGCCAAAACCTCAGCCAGGCACCCACCAAGGGAACCAGACGAGACCAGAACAACCCAGGGAGCAAACACCCCCAACAGGATACGGACCCGGAAGCCAACAGCCCCCAGCAGCCCCAGAAGGCCAGGCAGGGACCAACCCGTCCCGTCCAAGCACAACACAGAGCAGATAGCGGAGCACGGGGACAGCACACCAACCCGGAGAACAGGAGGCAAGACAGGAGCCGGCAGCAGCCCGGAGGCCCCAGCCAGGAACAAACCAGGCAGGCACCCCGGCAGAAACAGGAGGGGCAGACAGCCAAAGGCCATCCCAGGGGGAGCCAGCGCAGAAGCAGCCAGGCCAAGCACACAAAAAAGCCCCTGGACAACACCAGAAGCCCCAAGCGGGAGCAAGGGAAGCCCACACCAACAGGAAGACCCAGGCAGGCACCGCAAACAGGCACCAAGCAGGGAACAGACGAGAACAGGAGCAGGCAGAGCTGAATCAGAACAGCCGAACCCAAGGCAGCACAAGCCACCCAAGCGCAGGCAATGGGGACAGACCACCCCAAAGAGCCCCCGGCAAGACACAGGCAAGCACCCATGAGCGGAACCAGGCACAGCCCAAGGGACGGGAGGAACAGGACCTGGAACCAGGAGCCCCAAAGGCGACCAACAACCCAGAGGCCAGGAAGCGAAGAACCAGGACACCCAAGCAGAGCAGAGGCACCATACCCCCGAATAGGTCCGAGGAGCCGGAACACCGACCCACCACCAGGCGGGGCAGGCAGCCCGAAGAAGAGGGGGAACAGAACGCACCCCCACAGGTCGCCGCCAAAGAAGAGAGGAACGCCATGCAGAAGAGAGCAAGGCGCAAGCAAGCACGCAGGAAAAACCCCAACAACACAGGGAACCCCAGGAGCAAGCAAAGGCAGAGCCAGCGAAAAGGAACCAGCCACCACCGAGGCGACAGGAACCCACGCCAACCCCAGGCAGGCCACAAACAGAAGAACGAAAGCCAACAGCACAGAGAACCAGCAAACAACTCACTGAAGAGGAAACCCCTCAACAGAGCCCGAAAGGAACTCACAGGCACGAGTGGCAAGAGCAGGGGCACCACCCGAAGAAGAGCACCAAAGGGAGAAGACCCCGGCAAGCCCCAACCCAGAAAACAGACGAGAGCCGGGGCAAGCGGCAAGGCAGCAGGCCCGGAACAGAAACCCGAACCACACAGACCAAGAAGAGGAGCACAGGAACCACAGCGCCTGACCGCCCAGCACCAACCAGACACCCCTGCATCACAGGTGGGGAGGGCGTGGACAGGGAGCCCCAGAGAGCACCAGGACGGCCGAGCGACCATAGGCACACAGAAGCATTTGCCAACTAGCCCAAACATGAAGCAAGCAGCGCGGGGCACCCAGAGGCAGCAGGACACCCCTAGGGAAGAAGGGACGAAGCACAGCGTGAACACAAGCACGCCAAGCAAGAGGCCCCAGCACCAACATTGGTACCCCCAGGAGGCACCCGACGCAGGAACAAGGCATGGGACAGAAGGCCAGCCTGTCACCACTCCAGGACAGACACCAGCAGGCCAACAGGGTCCACCTAGAAGAAAAAAGGGGAAAAAACAACCAGAGCAGGGGCCAAACGGCTCAACAAGGCCCCCACGGCAACCTGGAGGGAAAAAACAACCCATACACCACAGACCTCACGAGACACTGCAGGAAAGAAACAGGGCACCCAACACGCCAGAAAAATGCAGAAACATCATGCAACCAAAAACAAATGCATGTGTAAAGCGCACGCACACTCCAGCCCCGGGGAACCAGGCGCCCAAAAAACAAAGGCAGCAGGCTACCCAACACAAATGGCACACACAATAAAAACATCAAACAGATGAAAGGCTGAGTGGACCCGCAGGGAAAAGAACCCATGAGTATGAGGAGTAATACAGGACCCTGAAGCAAAAGCAGCAGTCCAGCATGCCACCAGACCCAGCCAAGAAACACCTGTAAAAGAAGCACTCGAAGGCGGCAGACACCGCAGTGCATCAGGTGAGGCTCGAACTATGGAACCCAGCATCAAAGGCGGCAGCGCCAGCCGAGCGGCCACATCCAACACCTGCAAAGGGGAAGGAAACGAGAGACCACGAGAACCACAGGCGTGGAACTCGCAACAGAATCAAGGCAGCATGAAGCATAAGAAAAGCAGAAGACTTTCCAGCACAGCTGACATTTTACAAAGCGAAGCCTCCGTGGCAGGAAGAGAAAACGCTGCGAGCAGCGAGTCCAGGCGCCTGCAGCAAACATAAAAAAACATGCGTGTCATACTCCGGGAGCTGTTGACAATAAATCAGAAATTCCAGAGAAGGAGCCACCGAGATCGAGCAGCTGGCAACACAGGCATCAGAAAAAGCACAGCGTCCCTCAGCTCCAAAACAGACTCCAACGATGACATGGGGAGAAAGAAACACACAGAATGCATGAAAGGCACACGGACAGCAAGCATTTCCAAATGTCACTCCAGGGCCCCTGAAACACGAGCGCCAGGCAGAAGAGAAAAAGGTATCCCGAAATCGGGACTCACCAGGAGTGGGGGCCAACCCCAGGAACAAGGCCCCCACAGCACCGCCAAGCAGACGACCATCAGGAGCCCATCCAGCAAGGCACGGCTCCCCGGCCAGGCTCGGGAAGCCGAGCCCGCGACCCGGAAGCAACCCGGAAAGGCAGCACCAGCCACAAAGGGCCGGCAGGTGCAGGGTCACACAGCAAAGCCAGGAACACAGGAAACCAAACACCGGCTCCAGGGAAAGACTGACTCCAAGCAAGCCCGGCAGGCCAGGAGGCAGTCCAGGGAACCCCACGCCCACACAGCCAGGCAGCAGGGCGGGGAAGGCAAAGAAGCACCGCCACTCAAGCCCAGCAGGAGCAGCACCAGCACACCATCAACTCTGTCGACAGACAGAAAAAAAAAGAACAGGAGGTCTGCTGGGTGAGTACTGCTTATGTACTCCCGGGGGGAGGGGCAGTATTAGTGTCCCAGCATTCCTCTTGTTTTTTTCTGTCGGGAGATGGTCATCTCCACTTGTTTAGTATGAAGGTGTCGAGGACGGAGGGACCTGGGGGTAATATGTGAGGTCATAAGTAGTGCATTGCAGCAGCGTAAGTTATAGTTAGCTCAGGTAACTATAACTGCTGCATTTCATTGTTTTTGTACGAGTGAAATCTGAGCCGTACTACAACATCCCTGTAACATTTGATTTTTTTATTTAAGTGAATATCTACAGTTTTTTTAAATTCTATTTCCTAGCTATAATGTCCCTGTAACCTTCGGTAGTCATGTTTACAGAGTGGTGGACAAAGGGGGAGGGCCTTCCGACCAGATCTCAGGAATCCTGTTGTGTCGTACTTACTGGAAGTAACAGGAGGGTTTATTGGCCCCTAAGGACCCTCAGCATCCAAGGGGACTTCTTCCCCCAACCAGCAGTGCACCAGGATGCATGTTTGCAGAGTGATGCAGAAAAGGGGAATGGCATCCAAAGTCCTCTCTGCATCACACCCTGTGGGACTTACTGGAGGTAACCGGAGGGATTGTTGGCCTCCAAGGACCCTCAGCATCCAAGGGGACTTCATCCCCCAACCAGCAGTGTGCCAGGAGGCACATTTTCAGAATGGTGGAGAAAGGTGGCGTGACCTTCAAAGACATCTCAGCAATCGGACTGTGTTGGACATACTGGAGGTAGCAGGAGTGTTTGTGGCACCCAAGGACAATTTGGAGCCAGGGGGACTTCATTCCCCAAACAGTTATGCACCAGGAGGTGCGTCTTCAGAGCGGTACTGAAATGGGGTGGGGCCTCCGGTGACTCGCTGATCTTGCTTTTTAAAAATTTAAATTCATTATGGGAATGAGGCTGCCTGGCCCCCATTTCCTTGGGCCAATTTTTTTGTTTTTTGAAAAGAGGAAGATGTGTCTGGTGATAGACAAGGTCCTCTGACCAGCCACCATTACACAGGCCATGTCCAGTGGGATTGGCCACTACCAGGGAGTTGCCCACTGGGTCTACCTGAAAGCGAGACCCGCAGCCCACCCTCTCTACCCACGGCCATCTGCGATGCACAGCAGAGGTTAGGTGACCATGGAGGTTTGGTCACAAGGCATATGAAATGGAGGGTTGGGCGCATGGCATAGCCAAATCCAGATCTGTGAATCCAGCACAAGCCAGTGAAGCTTCTACTGGTCCTCTACACCCTTACTTGTAAACCAAATTCAATGCTTATGACCTATAAACAACTTAAAGCAAAATGTACTTAAATGCTTTAAATGTAATTATCATGTAATTAAAGAACATAATTATCAAACCAATTAGTTATACTTCAGTAAAAGTTGTCTCTGACAAAGTGGTATAGATAATTGGTGAGATAATTTATAAAAATTACAATTGCATCTATTTCATTATAGGTGAGGTCATGAGCACTGCATTTGGTTTGCGAATTATGGTGTGCATGGCTGTTATAGATTGTGGTTCTAACCTTAACTTGTGAAATTAAGTGTTTTTTTCAGTTTTAATTTTGCATCCATAACTGAACTTTAAATGTGTTTTTGTGGGGAAATTCTGAGGTTTATTTTAAACATATGTTACGGTGTTATAACAATGCCAATTATAACCACTTTTTTGTTGGTTTTAATTTCAGAGAAAAATGTTTGCGCTGCGTGGTGTTTTCATTTTTAAATTTCAATTTCAATTTTAAATTATTGTTTATGGTTAATATGTATGTATTACATTTTCTATACCCATATTTAACATTTTAAACAAATTTAATCTGAAAAGGTAAAGTGCTGTAACATTATTAGTTCCAAGTTAATATTACACTAATGCATTCGAAGTAGGCAAGAAGGACAGTAAAAAATACGTTAAATTGGAGACTTTCAAAACAAAAATGCACTGTTATTATCAAGTATATATTAGACGTACCTGCTTCAAATGCTTCCATTGTTACACATTTTCCATTTATTTGGAATTCTTCGACATCACTACAAAATATCTGAACAAAGTTCTCTTTGTCAGTCTGAATATATTCTGTGCTTGCATTATTATGTCTAATTAATTACTTCTTCCTTTTATGACTTTATTGTAAGTTATAGTTTACATTCTTAAACATTAGTGTAAAAGTACATCTTCATATTCTTATTTGAAAGCTGCTAGATCTAGGGACACCTATCCACCACAAACTCCCAGGAGAAAAGTTCAGCAGCTGACTTTAAGGGGCATATTCTCAATCCCCTATCGCCACGGCAACGTCACTTTTTTGACGTTCCCGTGGTGAGGATGGAGTATGTTTTCATTGTACGAGAAAGCAATAGAAACAATTTCCAAAAGCTATTTGGAACTTGTTCACAAGTTGGATAATACGAGGGGGAAGAAGTCAACATATCAGCACAATCATTTCAGCTCTCCCGCTAGCACAGTACATTTATTTAGTATAATTGCGTCCCTTCTTTTATGTCGAATAAGGTAGATTTGCACAGTCTTACACATTAAACACATGTCTTAAAGAACAGGAAATAGACACGCTGCCTAAAACACAAAGGGAAAATTGCATCTTTTCAGATCAATTGAATTGCTTTTATCTTATTTCGTGACATCCATAATATTATAGTCAAATTCATTTCTTATGCTTCAATAGAAACCTTTCGCGCCCAGGATGCTTAAGCAAAACAGAGCTAGATTGTTTTTGTGTAATTATTGTACTGAGCATTTACAATAGTCAAGAATATTAACAAACATATCTGTTTTATTTCTGTAGGCCTCGGCAAAACCATTTTTCCTTCAGTGTCTTGAAGAAGGAGGGAATTTCTGCACGGTGTAGAAGAAAAATCTACCTGCCGAACTCCAAGTCAAGAACAGAGTGACTGACTCATTTAGGAGTGGGTGGTGAAAATTCCTCTAAAAGTCGGCATTTCACCAGTCCACCCATATTGCAGTTTCGGTGTGAAAACTACAGTTTCCGTTTTTCACTTCCCCTGCATTTCTTCTACCTCTTTGGCTTGAGGAAATCTCAGGAAAGACCCTACCTGCTATATTCACAGAATTAATACATTCTCGTCATAGTCATGTATTTAGTGATTAATTTGAGCCAGTAGTTTCCTGTGCTCAGTACCGGCAATTAATTGGTTTTGGGTGCTCAGCACCAGCACTTGTCAAAACCCCATTTATGACAGTCTTCCACATGGAGGCGCTGCTCATCTAATTCAGAGATGAGCAGTACAAGGGTAGGTTATGAATACAATGGGGCATATTTACGAGATGCTTGTGCCGCTGGTGTGATGCACCGGGATACATTTTGCTGCCCCATATTTGAAAGGACACAGAAAGCCACTCTGTATGGCTTTTCCAATCCTATGTGGTCCCTTTACATGAAGCACCATGTGTGAAAGGGGCGTTCCATGGGTGTTGCTGTCGATGGACGCAACCCCCTTGGAACCTGACACATTCTCAGATTTACGAAAAATTGTAAGCCTGGGAATGTGTCAGAGTGCTACTCCACCCCAGTGGAGGCGTAGAGAGGCGCAACGAGGCGAAATGAAAGAGGAGAAATGTTTTCATTTGTCCTACTTTTTTCCTCTTACTATGCGTGCTGCATTTTGGAAATCGCTCTTGTGATTGTTTTTGTGCAGGAATCTATCCCTTCCTGCTCAAACACAACCCCCTCGCCCCCACAATGCAGGCCCCCTTGCTGCGTTAGAGCATGGCAGCCAATTGTGCATCAGTTCAGGGGGGGAGCACAGGGATCCGTCATATCGTTGTAGATATGACGAATCCCTGAGCTTTGTAAGTAACTCAGTGCAGCGCAGCAAAATAGCTTGAGGCACTGCGCTGAGTCACTGTTGTAAATAAGGCCCAATATACATTAAAAATTACTAATACTTTATTCTTCAGCCATTCCTTTAGAATGGTGCAAGCAGCAGTGGCCTCCTGGTCAGGGCCCTGGCACTGATTATTTTACAAATTAAACACTGTATCTATTTGTACGCACTTTTCAGGGAGTGTTCATGTAAAATGCTATGTTTTATCATCCATTCAACCCGATAAACCTCCCATGATAGTCGAGAGTCTAGCCAACTCGAGTTTGGACTACAACAATACACTCTACACCAACATGCTCCAGGCAATGCAGACGTCCATGGGGTAGCACTTTCAGCCTACGAGTCAATATTGTACCATCTCAGAAGAATACATTGGCTTAAAGTTCAGTTCATCATTTCCTTCACCATTGTAAGCATCACTCTTGAAGGCTCTGTAACCAAGGCTCTCGCTCTGTTCAAATATTTTTTTTTTAAAGTGCATTTCGTCTTATTCAATTGAGTAATGTATTGGTTTCCTTTCATGCATGCCAGGGACTGCCTGATTACTGAAACCTCATTCTGCGGACTCCATTTTGTGCTTATATTCCACCCTGCTCCAGCACCAAGGAAAAATTACGTTTTTCATTGTGCATCATACAAATAAATAAGCATAAATAGCTCTGCAGTGCAAAGTTGAAATCATGTTTTAAATTGCAAACGTTTAGCAAAGGAATACTTTAAGGAGTATTCACTTTGGAAGTATGATTTGTATGCAGGCTCAAACGTGTTATTCAAGAGAGAAATGAAATGTAATAAGGAATAATTTGCGTTTCAATTGATCAACTTTAAAATCCTGCAGCCGTATGCAAATGCACAGGAATGCCCACTCAAAATGAAATTGAACAATCAAGAAACCTGACACCCTGTGCCAGAAAACAAATGCCCTGAATGTAAAAAGGCACTCAGTCCAAATATTCAGAAAATTGCAAAACCACTTGTGATGCAAAACGCCCCAGATGATGCAAAGTAATAGAAGTGAGTATACATATCTGTATGGCAGTGCTCAAGGGAACATAAAACGATCTCATAGGTGGGGGTTTTAGTCCAAACAAACAATCCAATGCAAATAAGGTTAGTGCAAGCATGCCCTGAAATTAAAGTTGATATCGCATCAATTATAAATAACACTATATAAAAAGGCAAGATTGTTTAAAGGAGACGTTGTAGATAGCAAGGCTGTGAGTAAGTGCAAGCAATGATGAATCCCATACCTTAAACCCCTGGATGCTTCTGTCGGAAAACGGCCGTCAGGAGCACTATTGTTAATTGTGGCCAGAAGAAATGGGATCATTACCGGTCCCTATAAAAAAGTTCAAGAATCTTGGCATCTTGATCGACGACAAAATGAATTTTAAGGACCAAATAAATCAGGTTGCCTCCACCACATCCAACATCATTAAATCATGCCAAAACAAAAAATCATGCCCCTATTACCTAAGGAAGCACAACAAACAGTGGTATCAGCCCTTATAATGTCAAGACTAGATTATTGTAACAGTCTGTACCTAACTGTTCAAAAAGGATCAATGAACAAGCTGCCGATGTTACAAAATGCAGCTGCAAGACTTATTACAGCCAAACCCAAATATAAATCCATCTCGAACAAAATCAAACAGCTTCAATGGCTTACTGTCAGCAAACGCACCAAATTCAAGGCACTCTGCCTGGTATTTAAAGCTCTTCATGGCATAGGACCAAAATTTCTTCAAGAACGCTTAACCTGGTATAAACCAAACAGAGCACTACGGTCAGCCGACCAAAAGCTCATCAGCACTCCTCGAGTAAAAAAAGCGAATTGGGGTGGAAGGAGTTTCACGACTAATGCAGCAAAATCTTGGAACTCACTACCACTGAATATAAGAACATTTCCAACCTCCTCCTCTTTAGAAAATCACAAAAAAATTGCCTGTTTACAATATAACTGTATATCTCCCGTTCCTTAGCTGACAGTAGGCCTTCTCATAGCGCCAGTACACCTTCGGGTATCAGTTAGCGCTTTACAATACAAATAACAATAACAATAACTACCTTCGTAGTACTGCGCACGTCCGTTGGCCGATGTGGCCCCGCCCACTTATTAAACCCGTCGCACCGTGGCGGAATTGCCGCTGCGGTAAACGGGGCAGTATAAGTTAATATGAGCCTGGGACTTAAGAAAGAACCATAAAAGTCTACAATAGAAGGCCAGAGAGCAAGAAGTTTCAGTAGTAATTATTTTTCTTCAAAGTTGGACGCCAAGACAGTGAAAGCTGCAAACAACTAGACAAAAAACTCAGAAAGTAATGATAGTTTGAACAAGCATTGGCAAAGCCAATATGTCTTGCCAATGGTAGAGCTATTGGTTGTCACAAAATGTTTTAGCCATGTTGTACAGCAGCATGGCTAAAAGTTAGGAGTAAAAGGGCTATGATGCAGCCAGTGTTGTATGCGTCAGAGTACTTTTTTGTCCGGAGGGAGTAGGAGAAGGGTCAAGCAACAACGGGCAAAGAGGGAAGGGGTATAGGGCACGCCATGATGGGAGGCATAGGGCAGCATTGATGGAGAGGGAACGGGGGGTTGGGAATCAATGATTGGGGAGGAGGAATGCAAGAGGGGGACTGGGCAAGCAATGATGGAGAGAGGGGAACAGGGGGAACAAGGACAGAGGTATGGCTGAATAGGACAAGCAACAACAGCACATGAGGGGAAAGGGACAGGCAACACAGGCATTAATGTGGGAGGGGCCAGGGGAGGAAGAAAACTGTATGGAACAGGACAGGGAGAGGAGGTGAGACAGCCTGCAAACACATGCACACTTAGTGAGTTCTGAAAGTAGAAGCAAAAAGTAGACCAGACCATAAAGCCCGAGCACCTGGAGAGCACTCACCAAAAAAGAAGCAGAGCTTGGGCCTGAGGAGGGAGAAACATCAAAAAAGGAAATCAAGGCGAAACATGGTGACTAAACAGGAGCCAGCACAAAAGAGTGACGATGAAGCCAAACAATCATAAGCAATTGGAGGACTATAAGTCCTCTTCAGCGAAACAAAATATCTCATATGTGACACCGTATGGGCTGTCTAAGGCGAGACCTACAAATAGTGCCGTCCGGGCTTTTCTCAGGAGAGATACTGGAACAAAACCCCATCAACCTCAATATGTGCTCCAAAACTCAGGGCGTCACTTGACTCAGAACTCCACATGCAATATAAACTGTATTCGGACTACTAACTGGCTCCATCACATCACATCTAATCACTCATTACAGATATTTACTTCCTAGAGATGGAAGAGCCACTGAAAGCTCGAGCGAGGCTCGAGCCAGATGTCTGGCTCAGTTTGAGATACTCTTGGACTCTCGTTCCCAAAACGAGCCAAGCTTTTATGTGGTTTGCTCGTGCCACCTGTAGAGCACACAACCTATGGCACCAAGATGTAAAACAGGAGATGGAAATACTTACCCATCTAGGGGATGAATGTCACAATGTGAATTCAGAAGACCAAGGATTTTTCTGGGAACTAACCAAATAATGGAATCCTAGACACATACTTTATTTCACTATGCTTCCAATTTCTATATTGCATTTGATAGCACTTTCAAATGCATACGTTCAGGGTGTGTGCTATTCGAGCACCTCCCTTGACTCTAATTACAATAATGTTGCTCCATTTAAGAATTTAGGCCTAATAACGGGTGCACATGAAAGATGACGGCTCATATTTCAAAAATGGCATTTTTGTCATGGCGGGGGGATAGGAAAGCGCAAATGAATATGTTTATTTTCATCTATAAAACTGTCACTTTTATTAAATGTCTCTCAACGCACTTATATAATTTCATGTACTAAATTGAAAGGATTTTGCATGTTAAAGGAAAACAATTTTTGTTGCAGTTTGTGTGCCAAACATTTTCAGGGCTCTGCTCATGCTTAGGCTCCTAGAGCCCTGACAAAATCTCAGCTTGGGTCACACTAAGCACTACCTATTAATTGTTGGCTTGCCCAACTCTAGTACGTAATGAGTTGAATTGTCTGCATGGAAAACTAAACAAATGCCACTTTAGCAAGAAACACCTTATGTTGCATTATAAAATGTAAGGAAATTGCAGGTTTATCCCCACTCTGTGCCCCCATTTTTACTGCTATGTATTAGTGACTTTACTTTGAGTGCCCTGAGCCCTGTTAAACTGGATTTATTGCAGGTGCTATGGTTCTTAAACTCAGCCACGGCCGGTGGTAGGTGTAACTGCAGGGCGGTGATGTAGGGAGGGGGAGGGGCAGGGTGGGGGGTTGTAATGTATGGATTACGGACTTTAACAGGTAAGTAAACATATAAATAAATAAAACGAATTTCGTTGTGTGCACTGCATCACCAAATGCGATGCAGTGCGCGCAACGAAATTCATTTTATTTATTTATATGTTTACTTACCTGTTAATGTCCATAATCCATACATTACAACCTCCCACCCTGCCCCCCCCCCTCCCTACGTCACCGCCCTGCAGTTACACCTACCACCGGCCGTGGCTGCTTAAACTATTGTTTGTTTAATTGGGGTATCCCCAAGTAGCATAGCTCAACTTACTTGTAAGTCACTAGTTTATAATACCAGGGGTAACTAGGGCCTGTAAGGTGAGGTGTCTCTCGTGGACAGAAGCACTAGTTGTGCCACCACGAGTACCACAAGGTTAAACATCTCTCACAGTCTGCCACTGCATGCTGGAAGGGCAATTTAAAACTGCTAACTCTACTTTGCCATTTAAACTAATGGCAAAGCCCACACCTACCTTTTCTAAGTATATATATATATATATATATATACAAAGCCCATCCAGGGCTCAATTATGTTTTCTTTTTTTTTTTTTAAATAGCAAAAAGGTGGAATTAATTGCCATTATAAAGTTGATTGAATTTATTTTTTCAAAGTAACGTTGCTTACAAAATCGATATATGTAATATTGGCATATATATATTCTAATATGGGACTCGAAATGAAGGTCAAGCAGCAGTCCACTTTCTATGATTAATGGTGGCGCCGAGAAACAGCGCTCACAGAACTTTATTAAAAACCCAGCACATCCAGTCTCAAAACATTTTATAGTCCCTGATGGGTTTCGTTGAACATCACCTTAATCATAGGGCGGGGCAAAGAGTCAAACAATGGCTGAACTACAAAGGTGTTATTCCACTGTCATGCATTCTCTAGTGAATAGCATGCTGGGGTTTGTAGTTCTGATATTTCCCACGGTGGGTCTATGCATTTTTCCAACAATCCCAATGTGCTTTACAATGGTAATACCCTCCAGTGGGCCTTGAGAGACGATGTCCGGGTTCAATCAATTTCACTCCCATGCCACGACTGGACATCGTTTCACTGTGGGAAATACGTTTGCAGTTCAGCCATGGTTTGACTCTTTGCCCCGCCCTATGATTAAGGTGATGTTCACCGAAACGCGTCAGGGACTATAAAATGTATTGAGACTGGATGTGCTGGTTTTTAAATAAAGTTCTGTGATCTCTCTCCCGCAGGAGTGGCATCCTTGAACTCTGGGGCAAACTTGGAATATATATATATAACAATTGCGAGTTGTTGGTTATATATATATATAAATATATTCACTGAAAAAAACATAGGTTTCAGGCCTTATATATTTAGGAATTAGCATTTAAAAAACCTTTGAAATTCACTCAAAAAACTATAAGTTTTAGGGGTGTTATAGTTAGCTGGACATTTCACTCATACAAAACCATTGAAATTGCTCCTATATAGTTAGTTGCACTAACTATATTTGGCGCACCCGCAATCCACTGCTGATGATGTCACATATTACATCATTCATGACATGGTTAGTGACATCACTGATGACATCTTTGAGGATGCTATAAATTACTCAAGTCTACCCGAATTGTGTGGGTAAAAAGAATGTACTTATGTCTCGTCTAACATTTGGAAGAAATATCTAGTTATATGACAACAGGATACCGACATAACTTGAAGGAAATAAGAACGCCCTGAAGAAGTTCTGTTGTACAGAACGAAACGCGTCAGCTGGCTGTGGTACATAAACTTAAGAAAAATAAAAGCATTTGAATATACACCAAGATTCAGCGCTTCAATAAGGACTCTAAGTGATATGATTTGATTGGACTTATTGTGCAAGTGGTGCTGTGCCAAACTTTGGAATATTCTCCACTACTCTCTACTACTCACTCTCTACTACTCCACTACTCTCTAATACTCACTCTCTACTACTCATTCTCTACTACTCTACTACTCTCTACTACTCACTCTCTACTACTCTCTCTCTACTACTCACTCTTTACTACTCACTCTCTATTACTCTCTACTACTCACTCTCTACTTCTCACTCTCTACTACTCTCTACTACTCACTCTCTACTACTCTCTCTCTACTAGTCTCTACGACTCACTCTCTACTACTCACTCTACTACTCACTCTCTACTACTGTCTACTACTAACTCTCTACTACTCTCTCTCTATTACTCTCTACTACTCACTCTACTACTCACTCTCTACTACTCTCTACTATTCTCTCTCTCTGCTACTCACTCATTACTACTCTCTACTACTCACTCTCTACTACTCTCTACTACTCACTCTTTACTACTCTCTACTACTCACTCTCTACTGCTCTCTACTACTCACTCTACTACTTACTTTCTACTACTCTCTACTACTCACTCTCTACTACTCTCTACTACTCACTCTACTATGCACTCTACTACTCTCTACTACTCACTCTCTGCTACTCTCTCTACTGCTCTCTACTACTCTCTACTACTCACTCTCTACTCTCTATTACTCACTCTCTACTCTCTACCTCTCTATACTTCTCTCTCTACTAGTCTCTACCTCTACCTCTCTACCTCTACACCTCTACCTCTCTACCTCTCTCTACACGCACACATATACACATATATATGCAGATATATGCATATGCATTTATATATATGTATGTGTATATATATATATATACACATACATATATAAACATATATAATCTGCATATCTATATAAATACAAATATAAATGCATGCATACATATACATATATGCATACATATGCATGTTATTTACATGAAAGTTTTAAAAACACTAATAAAAGCATAGCTAAAAAACCACCTCATTACAAACAGAATGGCTTTAACTTAAACAAGGGAGAGATCTATTGCATTTTCAATGCTTGTTTACTTTGGTTCCATCAAGAAGGCATTCAGATGTGTCACACATTTGCCATAAATTCTGAATGTTAGCACTCTAGTTGCTCATTAGATCACTGTAGTATAGCTACTGCTCACCAGGGAAGTCTGCTGCTGATATTCAAAGTGCATGTTTCAGTCTGCATGTCAGAATTTGTTTAATGAAATAGAAGAGGATTTGAGAAGTCACTCAAAATGTGCCCTAATTTTTCTTTCTGCAGCACTAATCATACTTACTATGGCAAAATGAACCCCCTCATTTTGTTCCTTTTTAAATTAAATGTTTTCAGACTTACCATTTCATTCCAATCAAGATGGCTTCTGGTGTGCCATACTTTTGTCATAAGTAAGACTGTTAACGCTCTAGTTGTTCTTTAGAATACTCTGGGACATTCTGTCATTGGGCTATACTTGGGCTACATCTGGGTGATATTTGGGCTACGTTTGGGCTCTTTTGTCTCTGGTGGCCATCTTGGGAGACTGCATGTCAGAATTGTTTTAATGAAATAGAAGAGGATTTGAGAAGTCACTCAAAATGTGCCCTAATTTTTCTTTCTGAAGCACTAATCATACTTTCTATGGCAAAATTAACCCCCTCATTTTGTTCCTTTTTAAATTAAATGTTTTCAGACTTACCACTTCATTCCAATCAAGATGGCTTCTGGTGTGCCATACTTTTGTCATAAGTAAGACTGTTAGCGCTCTAGTTGTTCTTTAGAACACTCTGGGACATTCTGTCATTGGGCTATACTTGGGCTATATCTGGGTGATATTTGGGCTACATTTGAGCTCTTTTGTCTCTGGTGGCCATCTTGGGAGAATGCATGTCAGAATTTTTTAATGAAATAGAAGAGGATTTGAGAAGTCACTCAAAATGTGCCCTAATTTTTCTTTCTGCAGCACTAATCATACTTTCTATGGCAAAATATACCCCCTCATTTTGTTCCTTTTTAAATTAAATGTTTTAAGAGTTACCACTTTATTCCAATCAAGATGGCTTCTGGTGTGCCATACTTTTGTCATAAGTAAGACTGTTAGCGCTCTAGTTGTTCTTTAGAACACTCTGGGACATTCTGTCATTGGGCTATACTTGGGCTACATCTGGGTGATATTTGGGCTACATTTGGGCTCTTTTGTCTCTGGTGGCCATCTTGGGAGACTGCATGTCAGAATTTTTTTAATGAAATAGAAGAGATTTTGAGAAGTCATTTAAAATGTGCCCTCATTTTTCTTTCTGAAGCACTAATCATACTTTCTATGGCAAAATGAACCCCCTCATTTTGTTCCTTTTTAAATTAAATGTTTTAAGAGTTACTACTTTATTCCAATCAAGATGGCTTCAGGTGTGCCATACCTTTGTAATAAGTAGGACTGTTAGCGCTCTAGTTGTTCTTTAGAACACTCTAGGAGGCTGCAGTAGAACACAAAGGAATCAACTGACAGTCTCTGTCCTTGTTGGATGTACATGTTTTACTGAGAATGTCAGACTTCATTCTCACATTACTGAGAAAGATAATGTGAATTTACAGAAAATATGCTTTCAGTTTAGCTTATAGATCCCCTTCCAAACCACTGTGGGAAAAGCATGAGATAATAGTTTTCTTTCAAACATGATTCATGATATCCCAGCAGAAGGCTTTTTCACATGGTAAAATCACCTTAGAACACACCACAATTCCTAAAATGAGTATGGTACCATCAACAAATGATTTATAATGTAACTATTAACTACAATGCTTATTAATGAGGTGCTATCATGTATATTGGTCCCAAGACGGCTGCCAACACTTCTTGGATGAAGTGCTGGCAAGCCAATCAGATCTCACGATGAGATGTGGGGTTAGGTTCCGCCCAGATATATATGTGTTGTTGAAGTTAATTTTTATAAAAACCACTGGAGCAATTTTCACCAAATATAGAAAAGGCACTACTGCGTACCAGTCCCTACAATTTTGCAAAGTTTGGTGTAATTCCATTCAGCGGTTCGGGCTGTAGCCGTGTCTATTCGTCCTATGGAAATTAACATGGGGAAAACACGTTTTGGGACCCCCCTTTTTTCTCTGCCCCCGCATAACGAATCCCCCCGAAACTTCCAGGGAAGGAGCGGAGCTGGCCTAAATTTTGGAAAATTACATGCAAATTCCTCAACCGGCGCCAAAGTTATTCCAAATAGAATGTTGGGGATTTCCTATGGAAACTAGGCCCTAACTATATATACCTACTGGCTATCGCCAGTAGTTATATATATATTGTTGTTCGGTTATATAAGTAATTCGTGTAAATACAATATATGTATGTCGAAATGTATACAATATATGCACATTTCATGATCCACGGTTACTTGTATTAGGAGTGAGTTACATGCGTATAATATTGTCATGTATTGAACAAGATCTGTCTTTGTAAATATCACACCACTCCAAGATGGCGCTATGCAAAAAGCTGACTAGCGTGCAGTCCTTCCTTGATTGCGGTGAATTTTATTTTGTTTAAAATCAAGATGGTGTTTGGTGGCTACCGACATCGAGAAAGGCTGAATGCCGAAACGCGAGGGCGTCTGTCTGTCTGTGAATAAAGCAACCTTCTAAAAACGGCAAACCCGTGAGTGTGGGTAATTCTTTGGATATTATCAAGAATTGGAGCGCAATATTGGCGGTGTCTACAGCCGCTACCCGCACCCGTCTAAGAGTGCATCGAGACTTGTGGAGAATGGAGCAGAGTCCTGGACGGACATTTTAACGGTGCACCGCAGTCTGCCACGAGGAGAAAATCTGTCAAGGTGTCGGAGCCGACCAACAGCGGGGAAACGAGGAGCAACGCTTCGGAGGAGGTGCCGCGAGCTGAAAGAACCGCATGTGGGTGAGCGAGAACGTCTTTTTCTTCTACTGTCTACACAAAATATAAGACAGAAAGTATATGGCAGTGCGACGTAAGGGGGCCTATTTACAAGGTACTGCGCAACAAACGAACACCACAGTGTCCCAGACACAAAACCACAAAAACACAACCATGTTCTGTGAATCAACCAGACATGAGGACGCGAAAGGCATGTTAAAAAAATCGGAAGCGGCGGGAATCCAAACCAGCGTCCCCGACCCTAAGCAACCGAAAAGCAAGTTTAATGAGAGCATGACAAAGTTGGGGCGCTTATATGAGCGCGAGGTGAGGAAGTGGTGGGAGGCCACCAGCCTGCAGGGGTATATCGAAGTCGACAGGGTTCCAAGAGGGCTAAGAGTTTATACTATTCCTTCGTATGAGAACCCAGACCCACAACTTTTGACTGATTGGGCAGAACACACGGCCCATTACTGCAAGGGGACATTGGGGCTGCTAGTCAAGTACGCATGGAGTGATCGCGAAAAAACGCTAGCAGAAATCAAACAGCTGGAGGAGGACTTACACAAAGAAGAAGATAGCAAAAAAGTATCTGATGCAATGGATTCAATGAAACCTAGATTATTGAGATATGAACAAAAAATAAAAATGCGTAAGCAAGAAAAGTTTCAACGTGACGAACGGGACTATCAGCAGGGTAGAGTGTTAACCTATGCGAAAAAGTTTGACGTTTCACGCAAGGAGCTAAGCTCTAAAACAGCAGCACCAGCACAGACAGTGGAGACCTCAGAGTCTGATTTAACAGGCAATGAATCGAGTGATGACCAGGCGCCACAAACCGCAAAGGGTTCAGATAAGCAAACCCCTTTTCAAACAGAATTTCAAGTCATCAAACACTGCTGGCTACGGGGTGGAAAGAACAAGCCACCAGAAACAAACGCAAATGTAAACGTAGGAGGACAAGAAGATCAGGCGGCGGGGGGAAAACCAAAAAAACCAACTTGGACCAACCGCAGACGCAACAACAGGAGATAGTAGGGTCATCGAATTTAAAAGTGGTCAACTTGACAACTAGACCACTAAGTGACTCTGAACATAAAGTGTTAAGTCTGGGTCTAACATTCTGCCCTGACTCACATCTTGAGTACACACAAACTAGAATTGACATCTTTAGTTTCGTCAGGAAGTTGAAACTACACAAATATTTCAAAACTAGGACTCATCTAAAGGCAAACAAGCAGCCAACAGCAAGAATAACAGCAACAGACAGTCTTACGGTCAACGATCTTCCAGCAATTGAAGTATTTGAAGACCTAAGAAATGAGATGTTGCTGGAGGATATAGCAAGCCAAGACATAGTGCAGCGTGCAATCAATGTGGGGATTGAGCAGGACAGAGAAGAAAGTCCATACAAACCGTGTTCAACTTTTAACCCACAGATGCCGTTTGATGCCCTGGATACTTTTTCGGAAGCAATGATTAAAGATCTCTTAGAATTCCGGAAAAAGCAAAAAATAAACAACAGTGGATTTAATCTATCGCAGGAAGAAAAACAAGCACTGAATGACTTGGCCAATGATAATACCATCATCATTAAACCTTCGGACAAGGGGGGTAATGTGGTAGTGCAATCAAGGGAACAGTATCATTATGAGGCTATGAGACAATTATCGGATGTGGGATGTTATCAAAAAACCACTTTTAAAATATATCAACAGAGCATCCAGGCATATGATGATCTCGTCAACAAGTGGTATAATAGAAAGATGCTTGGAAGTGAGGAGTACCACTATCTGTGGAGCTCTAGTCCCATATGCCCAACATTCTACCACATTCCAAAACTGCACAAAGACAATCTGCACCCCCCTGGAAGACCTATAGTTTCTTCAGTTCAAGGATTGACGGAACATGTTTCTAGATTTCTGGATTTCTTTTTGGCAAGCTTTGTAACAAAGCTATCTTCTCATGTGAAGGACACCAAAGACTTTTTAACAAAAATCCAAAATGTACCTTGGCAATCGGACTATCTGTTAGTTGTCCTTGACATAACAAGCCTATACACTTGTATCGAACACTCTAAGGGAATAGAAGCAGTAACAACATATTTGAAAAAAAGACAACTGAGATATGCGCAACACAACTGTATGCTTATTGAGTTTTTACAATTCTGCTTGTACTATAACATTTTCCTTTTTGAAGAAGATTACTATCAACAGGTGTCGGGTACGGCGATGGGCACCTGCTTCGCTCCCAGCAATGCAAATTTATTCGTAGGCTGGTGGGAGGAGCAGGTGTCCAGAACCTACAGGGACAGCACATCCAGTGGTACTGTGATAAAATGGCATCGATATATCGATAATTTATTTATCATCTGGCAGGGCACAGAAGAAACTGCACGTCACTATATCGCATACCTGAATGATAATGATCAGAATCTGCACTTGACTGGAACAATTAGTCCTACTACGGTGGATTACTTGGACCTAAGAGTGCAGATTGTTGGGGGTAAGATTGAAACTTCGTTGTATCGAAAACCAACTGCAGGCAATTCTATATTGTATGCAACAAGCAGTCACCCCCCCAAACTAGTGCAGAGTATCCCTTATGGGGAACTGTTAAGGCTCAGGAGGAACTGCACACGCGAGAGTGACTTTGACACAGCTGCCACTGACAGTTTAGCCAGATTTGCTGTAAGAGGCTACAATCCGATCACCCTCAATAGAACACTCTGCAAAGTGAAAGCCTTGACCAGGGAACGTCTGTTGGAGAATAGCAGGGGTTAAAGAAATGAGGGAGGCAAATTTCGATTAATAACCCCGTATTCATCTGAAGCTAACCACCTGAAACAAATGCTGAAGAAAAACTGGCATATTTTAAGAGCAGATAATGTTATAGGTGAGGACATTCCCATTCATCCATTGGTCACATTTAAAAAGGCTAGATCTATTCGTGACCAATTGGTACGGAGCCACTTGGAGAAAGTACCTCCAAAGTCCAACACCCTGAGAAGCATGAAAGGCTTCTTTCCCTGTCATAAATGTAAAGCGTGCTGTAACAGCAAAAGAGCGCTTACATACACCATTCGAGACACTGGCATGGTCAAAAAAATCAACAAGTTTATCACCTGCAGCACACTGTATGTGGTGTACTGTCTTGTCTGCCCCTGTGGGCTGCAATATATAGGCAGCACGGTACATCCTTTCAAAATCAGAATTTTAGAACACATGAGGGCGATAGACAAAGTTGACCAGGCTTATCCGGTCGCAAGACTGCATGTCAGAATTTTTTTAATGAAATAGAAGAGGATTTGAGAAGTCACTCAAAATGTGCCCTCATTTTTCTTTCTGAAGCACTAATCATACTTTCTATGGCAAAATATACCCCCTCATTTTGTTCCTTTTTAAATTAAATGTTTTAAGAGTTACCACTTTATTCCAATCAAGATGGCTTCAGGTGTGCCATACCTTTGTAATAAGTAGGACTGTTAGCGCTCTAGTTGTTCTTTAGAACACTCTAGGAGGCTGCAGTAGAACACAAAGGAATCAACTGACAGTCTCTGTCCTTGTAGGATGTACATGTTTTACTGAGAATGTCAGACTTCATTCTCACATTACTGAGAAAGATAATGTGAATTTACAGAAAATATGCTTTCAGTTTAGCTTATATATCCCCTTCCAAACCACTGTGGGAAAAGCATGAGATAATAGTTTTCTTTCAAACATGATTCATGATATCCCAGCAGAAGGCTTTTTCACATGGTAAAATCACCTTAGAACACACCACAATTCCTAAAATGAGTATGGTACCATCAACAAATGATTTATAATGTAACTATTAACTACAATGCTTATTAATGAGGTGCTATCATGTATATTGGTCCCAAGATGGCTGCCAACACTTCTTGGATGAAGTGCTGGCAAGCCAATCAGATCTCACGATGAGATGTGGGGTTAGGTTCCGCCCAGATATATATGTGTTTTTGAAGTTAATTTTCATGAAAACCACTGGAGCAATTTTCACCAAATATAGAAAAGGCACTTCTGCATACCAGTCCCTACAATTTTGCAAAGTTTGGTGTAATTCCATTCAGCGGTTCGGGCTGTAGCCGTGTCTATTCGTCCTATGGAAATTAACATGGGGAAAACACGTTTTGGGACCCCCCTTTTTTCTCTGCCCCCGCATAACGAATCCCCCCGAAACTTCCAGGGAAGGAGCGGAGCTGGCCTAAATTTTGGAAAATTACATGCAAATTCCTCAACCGGCGCCAAAGTTATTCCAAATAGAATGTTGCGGATTTCCTATGGAAACTAGGCCCTAACTATATATACCTACTGGCTATCGCCAGTAGTTATATATATATTGTTGTTCGGTTATATAAGTAATTCGTGTAAATACAATATATGTATGTCGAAATGTATACAATATATGCACATTTCACGATCCACGGTTACTTGTATTAGGAGTGAGTTACATGCGACTATAATCTTGACATGTATTGAACAAGATCTGTCTTTGTAAATATCACACCACTCCAATATGGTGCTATGCAAAAAGCTGACTAGCGTGCAGTCCTTCCTTGATTGCGGTGAATTTTATTTTGTTTAAAATCATGACGGTGTTTGGTGGCTACCGACATCGAGAAAGGCTGAGTGCCGAAACGCGAGGGCATCTGTCTGTCTGTGAATAAAGCAACCTTCTAAAAACGGCAAACCCGTGAGTGTGGGTAATTCTTTGGATATTATCAAGAATTGGAGCGCAATATTGGCGGTGTCTACAGCCGCTACCCGCACCCGTCTAAGAGTGCATCGAGACTTGTGGAGAATGGAGCAGAGTCCCGGACGGACATTTTAACGGTGCACCGCGGTCTGCCACGAGGAGAAAATCTGTCAAGGCGTCGGAGCCGACCAACAGCGGGGAAACGAGGAGCGACACTTCGGAGGAGGTGCCGCGAGCCGAAAGAACCGCATGTGGGTGAGCGAGAACGTCTTTTTCTTCTACTGTCTACACAAAATATAAGACAGAAAGTATACGGCAGTGCGACTTAAGGGGGCCTATTTACAAGGTACTGCACAACAAACGAACACCACAGTGTCCCAGACAAAAAGCCACAAAAACACAACCATGTTCTGTGAATCAACCAGACATGAGGACGCGAAAGGCATGTTCAAAAAATCGGAAGCGGCGGGAATCCAAACTAGCGTCCCCGACCCTAAGCAACCGAAAAGCAAGTTTAATGAGAGCATGACAAAGTTGGAGCGCTTATATGAGCGCGAGGTGAGGAAGTGGTGGGAGGCCACCAGCCTGCAGGGGTATATCGAAGTCGACAGGGTTCCAAGAGGGCTAAGAGTTTATACTATCTCTTCGTATGAGAACCCAGACCCACAACTTTTGACTGATTGGGCAGAACACACGGCCCATTACTGCAAGGGGACATTGGGGCTGCTAGTCAAGTACGCATGGAGTGATCGCGAAAAAACGCTAGCAGAAATCAAACAGCTGGAGGAGGACTTACATAAAGAAGAAGATAGCAAAAAAGTATCTGATGCAATGGATTCAATGAAACCTAGATTATTGAGATATGAACAAAAAATAAAAATGCGTAAGCAAGAAAAGTTTCAACGTGATGAACGGGACTATCAGCAGGGTAGAGTGTTAACCTATGCGAAAAAGTTTGACGTTTCACGCAAGGAGCTAAGCTCTAAAACAGCAGCACCAGCACAGACAGTGTAGACCTCAGAGTCTGATTTAACAGGCAATGAATCGAGTGATGACCAGGCGCCACAAACCGCAATGGGTTCAGATAAGCAAACCGCTTTTCAAACAGAATTTCAAGTCATCAAACACTGCTGGCTACGGGGGGGAAAGAACAAGCCACCAGAAACAAACGCAAATGTAAACGCAGGAGGACAAGAAGATCAGGCGGCGGGGGGAAAACAAAAAAAAAAACAACTTGGACCAACCGCAGACGCAACAACAGGAGATAGTAGGGTCATCGAATTTAACAGTGGTCAACTTGACAACTAGACCACTAAGTGACTCTGAACATAAAGTGTTAAGTCTGGGTCTAACATTCTGCCCTGACTCACATCTTGAGTACACACAAACTAGAATTGACATCTTTAGTTTCGTCAGGAAGTTGAAACTACACAAATATTTCAAAACTAGGACTCATCTAAAGACAAACAAGCAGCCAACAGCAAGTCTAACAGCAACAGACAGTCTTACGGTCAACGATCTTCCAGCAATTGAAGTATTTGAAGACCTAAGAAATGAGATGATGCTGGAGGGTATAGCAAGCCAAGACATAGTGCAGCGTGCAATCAATGTGGGGATTGAGCAGGACAGAGAAGAAAGTCCATACAAACCGTGTTCAACTTTTAACCCACAGATGCCGTTTGATGCCCTGGATACTTTTTCGGAAGCAATGATTAAAGATCTCTTAGAATTCCGGAAAAAGCAAAAAATAAACAACAGTGGATTTAATCTATCGCAGGAAGAAAAACAAGCACTGAATGACTTGGCCAATGATAATACCATCATCATTAAACCTTCGGACAAGGGGGGTAATGTGGTAGTGCAATCAAGGGAACAGTATCATTATGAGGCTATGAGACAATTATCGGATGTGGGATGTTATCAAAAAAACACTTTTAAAATATATCAACAGAGCATCCAGGCATATGATGATCTCGTCAACAAGTGGTATAATAGAAAGATGCTTGGAAGTGAGGAGTACCACTATCTGTGGAGCTCTAGTCCCATATGCCCAACATTCTACCACATTCCAAAACTGCACAAAGACAATCTGCACCCCCCTGGAAGACCTATAGTTTCTTCAGTTCAAGGATTGACGGAACATGTTTCTAGATTTCTGGATTTCTTTTTGGCAAGCTTGGTAACAAAGCTATCTTCTCATGTGAAGGACACCAAAGACTTTTTAAAAAATTTTTTTTTTTATAAGTTTTATTTTTATTGCAAACAAGTCAAGAAAAGAAAAAAAAATTACATAAATGTTTTCTTCACAGTACATGATGCATACATCTTCCATATATACAAAAATCAGACATAGCCTCGACAGCTGAGTCCATACTAACTTCTTGTTTCTTCCTGAATCCAAGACTGTAAAGGTAACCAGATTTTCTTTCCCCTTTGTTTTTTTTTCAGTCCTTTAGTTTCATAGATTGCTGATTCGAGGTTAAATTTAGCTAATAACCGAGCTCTCCAGATAGAAAAAGACGGTGATTCAGAGCTGATCCACTCTTGGGTAATACATGCTCGAAACACAGACATCATGATAAAAATCAAAGATTGATATTCATCCTTGAGCGGAGCAGACGAGACCCCAGTTATAACCCATTCCGATGTTAATATAATTGGTAAGCCCAATATGTTTGAAAGAAAACTCTGAATTTCATTAAGTATTTTAGTCAATTTAGGGCAACTATAGAACATGTGTATTGCATCTGCTCCTCTCAAGGTACATCTGTTACAACATATGCCTGTGTTTACTCCCCATTTCATAACTCTAGCCGGTGTATAATAAAGGTCAAACAAAACCATATAATGTTGTGTACGTGAGCGTCCGGATAAAAGAATGGAGTTTGCAAACTCTATTGATTTCTCTATCAGTACAGTATCCACCCCTAATTTTTCTGACCATTTCTGTTGAATCACGGTTAAATCATCTGGGAGCACTGTGAAGAGTTCATTATAGAAAAAACCAATCTTTTTTTTGACATAGAGGCTATCTATCACTCCGATTTTGTTTAGGCCCTGTTGTTCAAAAGATGTAATAGAACTTAAGAAGCTATATATCTGAAGATATTTAAAGTAGTCCTGTACTGATATATTAAATTGTGTTTGAAGTTCAGGGACTGTAATTATGCAATTATCTTTCCACAAATCTCCGAAATGAGTAATCCCTTTATTCCCCCATTTTCTCATAATAGAATCTCTAAAGATTGAAGGAAAGAAGTGTGGTGAAGTTAAAGGAGTATATCTTACTAAATTTGGGATCTTCAAAATGTTCTTAATCATTTTCCATGCTCTATATGCTGCGACTATCACCTTGAATTTTGTTTTTTTATAGTAGCTTGGTTCTATAATACATAGTAAATGGCCACGAGCTTCTGTACCTAATGCAAATTCGTAAATAGATGGTGTATGTGCAAGAGATATTGGGGCTTTAGCACCTACTATTAAAGGGGCTATAAATTGCAACACTGCAGCAAGATAATAAAACAAAAAATGTGGGACACCCCATCCTCCACTAAGTTTTGGGACGATCATTTTTTTGTAAGCTCTTCGGTTGCCTCTATAGCCCCATAAAAATCTGGTCACCATCTTCTCCACTTGTTTGAAAAAATCTAATGGGAACTCCAGCGGTATTGTTCTAAATAAGTATAGAAATTTGGGCAGGATTAACATTTTTAAGACATTATTTCTGCCGTATAAAGATAAATGTAAAGGGTCTATACGTTCAAGGGTAGAGTTAGCTTTTTTCAGAATTGGAGTATAATTTAGCTTTGGTATGTTAGAAACTGGGGTTGTTAAATTTATTCCTAAAAATAAAGCTTCTGAGACTAAATTAATTCGAGGGGGAGGATTTTCACCTACAAATAGTGTTTGTGTTTTAAGTAAATTCAATTTATAACCTGAAAAAATTCCAAAAGTTGTTGCTAGTTCCTCAATTTTAGGGAGAGCTTTTTCTAAATTTGTCGTCACCACCACCACGTCATCCGCATATGCTAATGCTCTATAAGTCACGCCTGCGACCTTCAATGGAATTATCTCTTCTTCTCTGTTTAACACATTCAAAAAAAAAATATCTATATAAATAGCGAAGAGAAGTGGAGAGGAGGGGCAGCCTTGTCGGGTGCCTCTCTGAATAGGAAATGAAGCAGACTTATTAACTCCTAATTTAACACAAGATATGGGATTTAAGTAGAGCGTTTTCAAAGCTATTATTATACTTGGACCGAATCCCTTTAGATGTAATAAGTCCCATAGATATGACCAGGTCACCCTATCGAATGCCTTCTCAGCATCCAATAGGGTGATCCCGATGGATGTCTTTGTAGCCTCTGCCCAGTCCATTAAAGCGATGAGTCTCCGAATATGGTCTGAGGTGTCTCTATTTGGAATGAAGCCATGCTGCCATCGAGAAACTATTGTTGAGATAATTTGTGATAACCGAGAAGCTAATACCTTTGAATATATTTTACTATCAGCATTAATTAATGAGATAGGTCTATACGATGCCGGGTTTAATGGGTTTTTATCTTTTTTGAGAAATGTCATAATTGTAGACTGGGCCCAGGAAGATGGCGGTACGCCTCTCTGTGCTTCTAAAAAAGTAGTCAAAATATCTTGTTTTAAGACATTTCTGAATACTTTATAAAATTCTAATGGGATACTATCAGGTCCCACGGCTTTGCCTATTGCTAGGGATAACAAAGCTTTCTCGATTTCCTCCCATGTAATATCTGCCTCGAGATCTTGCCTTTGCTCCTTAGTTAAGCAAGGAGACAGATTTATAACCCCAAAATTAAGTAAAAGATCAGAAGAATAAGGAGAGCTGTCACACTGGTATAGCTTAGAGTAGAAGTTACGAAAAACCTCCAATATTGACTCGGGTGTGTTATAAACCTGGCCAGCTTCATCTTGTATTGAACTTATAGTATTAAAAACCTCTTTCTGTCTAATTTTTCTAGCTAGAATCCTACCAGAGTTTTCCCCCATTTCATATATCTGTGAACGATAATTTGCCATTTGATTAGCCAATTTAGATGCAAAGCTCTCATAAAGACGTGCTTTGCTAATGGCTAGTTTTGTTTCTATAGCCCCTGTTTCTTGTGAAAGTGAAATTGCTGCTATTCATTTCTTCTCCCAATTCGAAACCTGTCTATAGTCTGCATCCGTTTTCTGATGTATGATTTTTGGTTTTTAATTACATAAGATAATGATTCTCCCCGAACCCCCGCTTTAAAAGCATCCCACACAATCTGTGTTGATGCTGATCCTCTATTAAATTCCAAAAATTCTTTTATCCATTTTGACATGTGTTCCAAATAAGCGGGATCTAACAATAATTTCCTATCGAATGTCCACATTCTAACTTGAGGTGTAGACACCATATCAATTTTAATCTGTATCAAAATTGGATTGTGGTCGGAGATTATACGTGGATATAGTTCAAATGTAATATCTTTAATTAATGCGAAATCAGTAATAAAATAATCTAAGCGGACAAATTTCTTGTGTGGAGAAGAAAAAAAAGTGAACCCAGGTGCAAAAGGATTTTTTGAATAGGCTACATCATGTAAACCATAATCCATTACCAAAGATCGATTTGCTCTATACAGTTTCTTCTTAATACCCTGATACGATGAGTTGCCGCGTATAATAAAACCATTTGCTAGATGAAGATTTAAATCGCCACAAATTATCAAAGATGGCGACCACCCAGCTAACTCTGTATTTAGAAAATCGACCATAACTGGATCATCTGAATTCGGGGCGTATATTGAGCATAATGTCCATAATCTGTTATTGATATCAATTTCAGCAATTACCCATCTTCCATATTTATCCACTTTACTACGTTTAAGGCAACCCAGGCCTTTTCTTATCAAAATTGCAACCCCCTTTGTAGTTGTCCCTTGACGAGTGCATGCTAATAAAACCATCCCTAGGTCTTTATACATCTGTCTATCATTCCAGGTGATATGTGACTCTTGAATGCAAAGAATATCTAACTTCATAGTCAATATTATTTGTGCAGCAATTCCCCTTTTTTTCTTATTGGTTAGACCACAGATATTCCAAGAACATATTCGTAATTTCCCCATATTTAATCAATTTAATTCGCAAGCGGTTAGCACTTTCCATATACATATTACGGCAATGACACTGAATCTATAACAGGACAGAGCATACTTAAATTTACATAGGTGATCAGTATGCATCAGAGTATTTTTAATTTTGTCGAGAAAAAAAAATCAAGCAATCCAGCACTTTTTTTGACATTGTTTGCACCCCCCTTATCCCTCCCCACCCACCCCCGGCTTGACCCCAGCCGACCCTCCCTCAACCCCCCGACCCAAGTGAGGCAAAGGGACTTTCTAGTCCCTACTGTTGATGTCATGAGAAGCTATGAGTAGCACCCGCCTAAGCTCGCCTCTACAGATACCAAATATCAAGTACTACCTACATCAAAAAAAAAAAAAATCAAAAAGAGCATGATAATGATTAGTAGGTTGCTTAGAAGCCATAACAGTTGAAAAAAACAAGGCTAATACAGTAATGGAGCTCTAATTGAGTCATCCTCCCTGAGGCCCTAAGACCTAACAGATTTTACCATTCGTTATTTAAGTGTTATCAAAGATCATAATAAACAATAAGAGATAGTCAATAGTCAGAAATTGGAGAATAATCAAAATCAAAATGAGTCTAATAATTCCTTTGCTGCCTTTTCCGAAGTTACGAAATAAGATCGCCCTCTATGAATAACCTTTAACTTAGCAGGGTTAAGAAGAAAAGCTTGGGCTCCCTTTGCTTGGAATGGAGAGATAAGCTGTCGAAGCTGCCAATGCAGCTGGACCGTGGCATGACAATAATCGGGACGCACAAAGAACTCTACTCCTTTACCCTTGCGTTTCCTGTCAGGCCTAGCCAGATCATAGATAGCCTCCCTAGCTAAAAAGTTGTTTAGAGAAACCAGAATAGCACGAGGTTTGGAATCTGGTTTTTGACGAATATTCCTCTGAAAAGGGAATCTATGGGCTCTCTGAAGTTCGATCTCCCATCTCCATTGTATTAATTCAGGAAAGGCTTCTGAGAAGAGCTCGATAACAAATTGCCTCACATTACTAGACTCCATTTCTTCTGGTATTCCCAAAATTCTAAGGTTATTCCGTCTCGATCTATTCTCCAAATCAACCAGTTTCCAGTTTATCTCTTCCTTCAGCCCTTCCATCGCCTGAATTTGAATCTTTTGTTGAGTCATATCGTCTTCTATTATCGAAATCCTGCCTTCTGCCTCTGTTACTCTCACATTCGTTTCTGTGGATGTTTTAGCCAATTTCCTTAGATTATTTTGTAATTTTTTCACAGCACCCTGTGTGCGAAGAATCTCAGCTCTCGTTTCTTCCCTGTGCTGGAGCATTACCTGATAAAGCATTGCTAGTGTAATTTCCGGTGTTTCCGAACCCTCAGCCCCTTCACACAAGGGCTCCGATGAGTTTGCCAGTGGAGTAGCATGGGGGTTATTGCCTTGTATCGTAATGACCGAGTTCCCCTCATTCCCCCACTCAGGCCTTTTTGACGAATCTTCAATATCGGAAACTTCCTCTTCCTCATCCTCATCAACGGTGAGGTTCCTTATATCCTGCGCAGAGGCTGTATCACTCCAATCTTTATCAAGGTCAGTACAGTCTGAGTCCAAAGCATGAGACAAATCATTCATGGAATAAAAGTTTCCAGCCGAATCAATAGATTCTACGTCTTCCCCAATAGATTGCGTTTCCACCGATGTGGGCATAGCAGATATAGTAGATTCGCTATTAATGACATCATTTTGTATTTGTATTTGAGGAACCTGTAGCCCCAACAACCGTGATGTTTCGGTCGAAATGACGGGGTTTAATAAAGTGGAGTCTGAAATAATCAGATCACTAGTATCAAGTGTTCCAGCTGTTTGTAACTGCACAGTCTGGTCAGGATGTACAACAGATAATGTTTCCAAATTTTTAGCTGAAACTATTGGCCCCTTAGCAAGAGCTGGGTTCTTTTTAGAATACATTCCTGGGATTTTTGGTGTAGTACCTGTAGTGCCTGTAGTGCCTATCCTACAAGTCCCAGAATTCAGTAAATTTGACTGAGCTGAGTATGTTGCAACGTTATCAGGAACACTAGTTATGTAGTCTGTAGATAGTCCGGCAGAAACAGTGTCAGTTACAGCATTCAACAAGTTCAAAACAGGTACCTCACCATTAGGCTGCATAGGCTGCGCTGGAGCTTGTACCGTGGTCGCTGTAGCTGTAGCTGTAGCTGCCCTTGTCTTCGGTCTCTGAGATTTAGAGACCGCTCCTGCGTTAGGATTCTTCGGAGCCATCTTTGTTCGTGAAACTCCACTCCAAACGAGCTGCCGATAAGAAATTAGCCGCGTCTGCTCTGTTGAATAGTTCCCCGCTCGTTCAGCCTCTGCTTCCCGACTCACACAGCTCAGGCTCTGCTCCGACCGAGAACCCGTCCTCAATAGAACACCAGGTGCGCGGGCCGTCGATGAAACCAGTGAACGCCGCCACGCCAGCCGGAGCGTCCTGCGGTAGCAACCCCAGAGATCAAACCGCATCCCAGTCCGGTAAGAAATCTCTATTTTTTCTTTGTCTCGGAAGTTCGATAGCTTCAGTTAAAAGGCATACAGCCTTTAGGTGACTCAAAAAAAAGCTCCGTTCAAAGCGTAGGGGCGAGCCTGGCGAGAGCCTCCACCTCCAGCTGCTCAGTCGGACGCTGCTGCATCCGCCATCTTGCCTCCTCGTTAACTCAACACCAAAGACTTTTTAACAAAAATCCAAAATGTACCTTGGCAATCGGACTATCTGTTAGTTGTCCTTGACATAACAAGCCTATACACTTGTATCGAACACTCTAAGGGAATAGAAGCAGTAACAGCATATTTTAAAAAAGACAACTGAGATATGCGCAACACAACTGTATGCTTATTGAGTTTTTACAATTCTGCTTGTACTATAACATTTTCCTTTTTGAAGAAGATTACTATCAACAGGTGTCGGGTACGGCGATGGGCACCTGCTTCGCTCCCAGCTATGCGAATTTATTCGTAGGCTGGTGGGAGGAGCAGGTGTCCAGAACCTACAGGGACAGCACATCCAGTGGTACTGTGATAAAATGGCATCGATATATCGATAATTTATTTATCATCTGGCAGGGCACAGAAGAAACTGCACGTCACTATATCGCATACCTGAACGATAATGATCAGAATCTGCACTTTACTGGAACAATTAGTCCTACTACGGTGGATTACTTGGACCTAAGAGTGCAGATTGTTGGGGGTAAGATTGAAACTTCGTTGTATCGAAAACCAACTGCAGGCAATTCTATATTGTATGCAACAAGCAGTCACCCCCCCAAACTAGTGCAGAGTATCCCTTATGGGGAACTGTTAAGGCTCAGGAGGAACTGCACACGCGAGAGTGACTTTGACACAGCTGCCACTGACAGTTTAGCCAGATTTGCTGTAAGAGGCTACAATCCGATCACCCTCAATAGAACACTCTGCAAAGTGAAAGCCTTGACCAGGGAAAGTCTGTTGGACAATAGCAGGGGTAAAAGAAATGAGGGAGGCAAATTTCGATTAATAACCCCGTATTCATCTGAAGCTAACCACCTGAAACAAATGCTGAAGAAAAACTGGCATATTTTAAGAGCAGATAATGTTATAGGTGAGGACATTCCCATTCATCCATTGGTCACATTTAAAAAGGCTAGATCTATTCGTGACCAATTGGTACGGAGCCACTTGGAGAAAGTACCTCCAAAGTCCAACACCCTGAGAAGCATGAAAGGCTTCTTTCCCTGTCATAAATGTAAAGCGTGCTGTAACAGCAAAAGAGCGCTTACATACACCATTCGAGACACTGGCATGGTAAAAAAAATCAACAAGTTTATCACCTGCAGCACACCGTATGTGGTGTACTGTCTTGTCTGCCCCTGTGGGCTGCAATATATAGGCAGCACGGTACATCCTTTCAAAATCAGAATTTTAGAACACATGAGGGCGATAGACAAAGTTGACCAGGCTTATCCGGTCGCAAGACACTTTGCGGAAAAACACCAAAGCGACCGTAATAAGCTATTATGCTATGGACTAGATTCAGTTCCTGAAAGTGTCAGAGGTGGGGACAGATTAAAAAAACTCTGTAGGCTCGAATCAAGATATATTATCGACCTACACACAAAAACACCATGGGGTTTGAATTATGGCGAAGAATTGATGGTTCACATTGGTACATGAATTAATTCTTAGATGAACTGCAGAGATGAAACTTCTATTTAGATGGTAGACTTGTACATATGTATATATATATTCGAGTGCACACTGGTACATAAAGCGTCTGATAGATGGATTACAATAATTATATGACAACAACTTTAATTTTGATGAGATAGCATGTATATATATTTGTATATATTGGTATGTACATTTGCAAGTGTGTATATATATAGGCGTGTGTATATATATATGTGTATATATATATGATGCAGGATTGTTGAAATGATCGAATACTTTGATCTAATTTAATCTGACATTATGATTTTTGATCTTTGATAGTTATAATTTTGAATGACTAATTATAAATTTGAAGAAATGATTTGGTGAGCCCGCTGAGACAATATAGATTTACATGTTGAATAATGATATATGGTATACATCCAATTGAAAATAATGAATTATTGAAGTTCAAAAATATGGTTGATTCTATTTATACAAAAACAGACCTGATTACGATCTAAGGGAGGACAAGAGCCGATCCACGGCTGAATTGTTGTTCGGTTATATAAGTAATTCGTGTAAATACAATATATGTATGTCGAAATGTATACAATATATGCACATTTCACGATCCACGGTTACTTGTATTAGGAGTGAGTTACATGCGAGTATAATCTTGACATGTATTGAACAAGATCTGTCTTTGTAAATATCACACCACTCCAATATGGCGCTATGCAAAAAGCTGACTAGCGTGCAGTCCTTCCTTGATTGCGGTGAATTTTATTTTGTTTAAAATCATGACGGTGTTTGGTGGCTACCGACATCGAGAAAGGCTGAGTGCCGAAACGCGAGGGCGTCTGTCTGTCTGTGAATAAAGCAACCTTCTAAAAACGGCAAACCCGTGAGTGTGGGTAATTCTTTGGATATTATCAAGAATTGGAGCGCAATATATATATATATATATATATATATATATATATATATATAATATATATATATATATATACTTGTGGGACACCCCCGCGCCGCACGGCCACCAGCTGCTGCGTGTGCCCCCTCTCCTCGCTCTCTGCCTCGCTGCCTGCCTCGCGGCCGGCTGACCCTGCAGTCGTCCGTTTTTCCCTGTTTTGCTGTAACTTGTGCTTGTATTTTTTTCTCATAGTGTTTAGCCCGTTTTTCCCTGTTTTGCTGTAACCTTGTGCTTGTATTTTTTTCTCATAGTGTTTAGCCCGTTTTTCCCTGTTTTGCTCTAAACTTGTGCTTGTATTTTTATCCCTAGCGCTTTGCCCGTGTTAGATTGTTTTTGTCTACATTTGTGCTTGTTTGGCAATAGCTTTGCCCGTGCTAGCGCCCTCCTTCTGTTCCCGCCCTCCTCGCCGCCCCCCGTCTTCCCTCCCCGCTCCCCGCTTCCCGCCACCACCGCAGACCCCGCCCCTTTTTTCTTCTGTTCCCTCCCCGCTCCCGCCTCCCTGCTGCTCCGCCCACCCGCGCACTTGGCCTTATATGGCGACCGTGCGACACAGGTAAGTGTGACCCACTTGTGGGACACCCCCGCGCCGCACGGCCACCAGCTGCTGCGTGTGCCCCCTCTCCTCGCTCTCTGCCTCGCTGCCTGCCTCGCGGCCGGCTGACCCTGCAGTCGTCCGTTTTTCCCTGTCTTGCTGTAACTTGTGCTTGTATTTTTTTCTCATAGTGTTTAGCCCGTTTTTCCCTGTTTTGCTGTAACCTTGTGCTTGTATTTTTTTTCTCATAGTGTTTAGCCCATTTTTCCCTGTTTTGCTGTAAACTTGTGCTTGTATTTTTATCCCTAGCGCTTTGCCCGTGTTAGATTGTTTTTGTCTACATTTGTGCTTGTTTGGCAATAGCTTTGCCCGTGCTAGCGCCCTCCTTCTGTTCCCGCCCTCCTCGCCGCCCCCCGTCTTCCCTCCCCGCTCCCCGCTTCCCGCCACCACCGCTGACCCCGCCCCTTTTTTCTTCTGTTCCCTCCCCGCTCCCGCCTCCCAGCTGCTCCGCCCACCCGCGCACTTCGCCTTATATGGCGACCGTGCGAACGCGCAGCGGCCACGCGCAGCGGGTGCGCCGATTGTGCGCCGAAGGCGCGCCAAAGGTAAGCCCGTCTGCGCCCGTCCGCGACCGGACCGCGACCAGTGCCAGGACCCCTGGCCCACGAAGACCCCGACCGACCCGCCTGACGTACTCCGCCGCCACCCTCATCGCACTCAACACCGGCCGACTCCCAGATTGCCACCAAGCCACCCCACGACACACCCACGGACCTTTCAGCTGCCACGCCTGCGAGTTCACCTGCACCCGGACCTGCCTCGCACCAGCACCCGCCAAGTCAAACACCAGCAGCACCCACCTCAAGTGCATCCTGCTCAACACCCGCTCCGTCCACAGACACGCCATCGAACTCTGGAACCTCCTAGACGCCACAGCCCCTGACGTCGCCTTCCTCACGGAGACCTGGATGAACGCCTCTTCAGCCCCCGACATCGCCATCGCCATCCCAGAGGGCTACAAGATCGTCCGGAGGGACCGCAACACCAACCAGATGGGAGGAGGCATCGCCATCATCCACAGGAACACCATCCGTCTCACGACCAGCATCGACAACACCCTGACCAACGCCGAACATCTGCATCTCCAGATCCACACCAACCCAACCACCACCCTTAGAGGCACCCTGATCTACCGACCCCCGGGACCACGCACACAATTCAGCGAGGACATCGCCGACTTCATCAGCCCGCATGCCCTCCCCTCCGCTGACTACATCCTCCTGGGGGACCTCAACTTCCATCTGGAGAACAACAACGACCGCAACACCAGCACCCTGCTCGACAACCTCGCCAATCTGGGACTCAAGCAGCTGGTGTCCACCCCCACCCACCTCGCCGGACACACACTCGACGCCGTCTTCTCATCCAGCACAGACATCGCCTTCAGCCACGCCACAGAGCTTCACTGGACGGACCACAGCTGCGTCCACTTCACCTTCAGGAGAACGACGACTCACCACCACCAGCGACAGGCCGCCCGCAGAAGCTGGAACAAGATCACAGCAGACCAGCTCGCCACCTCCCTGAGCCAGCACCCTCCTGCCAGCTCAGCGAACCCCAGCCAGGCCGCCGACAACCTCACGAAGTGGATCAGCATCTGCGCGGACGAGCTCGCCCCGCTGAGAACCCCGCCCAGCAGACCCGGCAGCAAGAAAGCCCCATGGTTCACCGACGAACTCAAGAGCTCCAAGAAGAACTGCCGAGCCCTCGAGAAAGTCTGGAGAAGGGAACCTACACCGGACAACAGGACCACCCTCAAACTGGCCACTCGGAAGCACCACCAGCTGATCCGCGCCGCCAAGAAAACTGCATTCAAAGACCGGCTGGACAACAACGCGCACAACAGCAAGGAACTCTTCAACATCGTGAAAGAGCTATCCAACCCCAGCGCAGGAACCAACGACATCACCCCATCGCAAGACCTCTGCGACTCCCTCGCTTCCTACTTCCACAACAAGATCGCGGACATACACAACAGCTTCAACGAACAACCAACGCACACCATGACCGAACAACCTCCCCCCACCACCACCCTCCACGCCTGGACCCCGATCAGCACCGAAGACACCATCCGCACGATGAACTCCATCCACTCCGGATCACCGACCGACCCCTGCCCTCACCACGTCTTCAACATCGCACCCCACCTGCGAGACATCATCAACACATCCTTCAACACCGCCACCTTCCCTGAGAGCTGGAAGCACGCCGAACTCAGCGCTCTACTCAAGAAACCAACAGCGGACCCCACCGAACTCAAGAACTACCGTCCCATCTCGCTCCTCCCGTTCCCGGCCAAAGTCATCGAGAAGACCGTCAACAAGCAGCTGGCCGCCTTCCTCGAGACGAATGGATCCCTCGACCCCTCACAGTCCGGCTTCCGAGCCAATCACAGCACAGAGACCGCCCTCATCGCCGCCACCGATGACATCCGAGCCCTGATGGACAACGGAGAAACAGCGGCCCTCATCCTCCTAGACCTCTCCGCGGCATTCGACACGGTCTGCCACCGCACCCTAGTACAGCGCCTCAGCAACGTCGGAATCCAGGACAAGGCGCTGGAATGGATCATCTCCTTCCTCGACGGAAGAACACAGAGAGTCCGCCTACCACCGTACAAGTCAGAGGCCTCCGAAGTCATCTGCGGCGTCCCTCAAGGATCCTCTCTGAGCCCCACCCTCTTCAACGTCTACATGAGCCCCCTCGCGGCCATCGCACGCCAACACAACCTCAGCATAATCTCCTACGCCGACGACACCCAGCTGATCCTCTCCCTGACCAACGACCCCGCCACCGCCAGAGCCAACCTACACGAAGGGATGAAAGAGGTAGCCGAGTGGATGACGACCAGCCGCCTGAAACTGAACTCGGACAAGACGGAGGTCCTCATCCTGGGCTCTTCACCCTCCGCCTGGGACGACTCCTGGTGGCCTCCCGCCCTGGGCACCGCACCCAAACCAACAGACCATGCACGCAACCTGGGCTTCATCCTGGACTCCTCCCTCTCCATGACCAGGCAAGTCAACGCCGTCTCCTCAGCGTGCTTCAACATCCTACGCATGCTACGGAAGATCTTCTGGTGGATCCCCACCGAGACCAGGAAGACCGTCACCCAGGCCCTCGTCACTAGCCGACTGGACTACGGCAACGCCCTCTACGCCGGTACCACCGCCAAGCTTCAGAAGAGACTCCAGCGGATCCAGAACGCCTCAGCCAGACTCATCCTCGACATCTCCGGACATCTGAGAGACCTTCACTGGCTCCCCGTCAACAAAAGAATCACCTTCCGCCTCCTCACCCACGCACACAAAGCCCTACACGACCAAGGCCCGGGCTACCTCAACAGCCGGATCAACTTCTACGCTCCCAAACGCCACCTCCGCTCAGCCAACCACGCCCTCGCCGCCGTCCCCCGCATCCGAAGAGCAACCACAGGAGGAAGGTCCTTCTCCTACCTGGCCGCCAAGACCTGGAACTCCCTCCCGACCGACCTGCGCCTGACCCAAGACCACCTCTCCTTCAGGAAGAAGCTGAAGACCTGGCTGTTCGAGCAGTAGCGGCACCCCCCCCTCCCCTAAGCGCCTTGAGACCCTATGGGTATGTAGCGCGCTCTATAAGTGTTAGTGATTGATTGATTGATTGATTGATATATATGCAAAATCAGCTCCACACAGCTTGGCACAGCACAGCGCGGCGTGACGCCAAAGGAAGGAGACGGACCACATATATATATATGCAACAACCCGCAATTGTCCCCCGCTTGAAACGCGGAGTCGCGGGCGCATACCAAACTTTTAGTGCAGCATTACTTTATTCTCCACACATATGTCAGGACGCGTTTCGGCCGTCCAAGCGGCCTTGGTCACCTGACCATACATACTCCTTCACCCATTTTTAAAGTGCTAGTGCATCAATTAAGTAATCAACATGGAAAAAATATACCATTATCTGTATAAATAAATGTTTTCCCCCATCAACAGATAGTTAGCACATGAAGAGATATTTTGTTATATATATATATACCCTTAAAGTAAGCCTATGAAACCCAAAGGCAGGTGCAGTATGTTAAATATAGAACCAGTACTTTTATATGTTCCAGCAGTAAAAACCCTAAATTTCAACTGTGGAAAGGCTAGTGGACAATTGGCAAGTACAGGGTAACAGGCGCTGCTAACTTCTGAATGAGACTACTAAAGTTGGTACTGTAAGATTTTAAAAGAATCAGTGCATTAAATCCAATTTCATGGTGGAATTGAACTTCAGTTTCACTGTGTACACAGGGAAGTCTAAAGAAAACAAGGCAATTCCAATCTGCCATTCATCCCCATGGGTTGTAATGTATTTCACAATTTTGTCTAAAAATGCTCTCTTTGCAAGAGTATCTTGTTATTATCTGTGTCTTGTTGTGGTATTATCAATTCAAGAACCTGAAGCTGCAGTTGAGAAATGTTGTAGTTAAACCTACTTTAAAGTAAAGCTACACTGCAATTTGTTTGTCTGTTCTGCACACTGCTTTTGTGTTTTATTATTCTGACCTTTATTTTTTGCTCAGTCTTCCTTATCTATAGAAAACCACAATAACATTTCAAGAAATATATGCAGTTTTTAGAATCACAACTTATCAAAAGTTCTGTGTAATTTGGTGTCCTTTCTTTGGGTGACTCAGAATGTTACCTTCAATGGCATTGTCACAATTAACACAATTGTCACATCTGCCTGTTGTTTTGTTTGTTTTGCTAGAAAGAATTTATCTCAGGTTGTGGGAACGTTGTAATGCAAACAGAAGTCTTGTTCTTAAACAGGTTTCAAAAGTATTTTTCTCTATAAATACTTACCAGCGATTATTAATAAGTTTTGATTGTAATGCTTTTCGTGTAAACACAAACATAAACCTGACAATTCACGCAACTAAAATGAATCTCATTCAGGAAAAACGTTTTGCAAGTATCCAAGATGAATATGAAGAAAGAAATAGAGCATGGATCTATCTCGAAAAGATCATCCTTAATTCCATTGAAGTATCAATAAACTTGACTGAAACTGACTGCTAAAGAAGTTGGAAACAAAAACATAAACCAGATTTACATTTGAAATAATCAACATTTCCCCTACTAGGTCCATTTTGCAACTAGATATATCAAAATATCACAACCCCATATACTGCTCATGTGATATTTTGCTCTTATCTCACCAAGTGTTTTTATTACAAAAGGATTTAAGACTGTTGCAAGACAAACACTGCAATTGCCACAGGAGTACGTTGCATTTGCATCGTGAGCAATTGTACAAACAATGTAATGGCTACTGCCTATTGCACTTAAACATTTAATTAGCAAACTAAAATTGTACTGTTTCAGACATACCTGTTTTAAAGCCCTTTGACCAAGTAGGTTGAGTCTCTACAAAAAGCATACATATCTAATTCAGCACTTAGAAATCCAGTAGGTGGGGATTTTGAATTGCACATGTCCTCGGAGACACACAGAAAAGAGGGCCACTTACACATGTACACAAACTCTTGGAGGTAGAGCATCCCTTGCATGACTCCTTCCATATGCAGACCAACAGGCAGAAATGCAACTATGCACACATGGAGTGCATGCATAGGGAGCTATGCACACAGGCAACACACATATCTACACAGACAACAAATACAACCACACACAACTAACATACAGGCACACATAGACACCTACACTTTTCTTGGACCTGGACTCCTAATATACCTCTGTAAACAAATTGTTGTCCAGAGAGTTTCATTTTTGATTAGTGTTTTTGTATCATTAGAAAAGTCATTTAGCTTGATTAGACATTTTATGATGGCATATCGAGGGGCCAGGACTATTTGGCTCAAATCAGTTTTCACTGGGCTAGGGTTAAATAAGCACACAGCACAATGATATAAGTAAATATCCAGGTCACAGAATACAACGCTCTGATCACAAAAATTGAAGAACTGGCTGAAGGTGTAGCACACAATGGATGAAACATAAATACACAAACATATTGTACCTATAATGTTAGCTTGTTTTGTTTAGGTCTAGCTTTGATGACGCAGAACTGCAGACAATAAATTGAAGATCAGATGCTTTATTTGCATGCCTTGCTTTCCCCAGTCCTGTGGAGAGGTCTCCCATGGAGAACACCATTGAATGGTTGTAACAACACCAGAAATGGCATCAACCTGGCATTGATTTTTAGGTTTAGAAGTCTGCCATCATCTTCGGAGGTGTAAACTTAATGCAAGACTGCTATTTAAACAGTGGAGTCGTACACAGAACTACACAAAAGTATCCCTGACATGCTTGGAAAATACTACCAGCATTTCCGAGACACTTCTAATGTGGATACTGGAGGGGGTACATTTAAAATGCACATATTAGGAAACAGTAACTCAATCAGCATGCGCAGGCATGATAAAATTACCGTTAGGGTATTTCCACTCATAGATTCGTCTCGCTATGCCTGCAGGAGCCATGGGTTGAGGACATAATTGAATATGATATGCAGATGTTCAGTTAACCGATATTTGTAATGTGAGGGCTTGCTGAAGCCTTGATCTTTTTTGCAAAAAGTTCTGAGTGGGACAAAGCTGCATTTCTTGCCCTCCAAGAGTGCACACTCAATGGGTAAGCTCTAGCAAATGGTACACATTTAAAGAATTACTAAATCACAAATTTTCCTTTCTCCTAGGAAAGTTCCTCCAGGTCACTCACGCAGGTCTCAGCTCCACAATGGCACCACCAGCCAAGGCATCTGCAGAATCCAGTCCATCGTTGGCCATTGGGCTTTCTTGGAATCATGACTCATTCTGCTTTTCATGGCCATCAATCAGTAAACAGGAGGTCAGCTACTTGACCCTGTGTAAATATTTCCAGTTCCTGGGTGCCAACAGTAAACAGGAGTCCTTGGGTATTCTTCTTTGCCACAGCCAGAAAGAGGTGCCCTTCTTTCAGGGAATTTCTTCCCAGCACTATGAATTTTGTGAGGACGTGGTGGCGAGTTGGCAGTCTTATCCAGTGCTCTAGCTAGTGACTGGAGAATTTCCTACCCCCTACTTCCACCTACTGTCACACAGAATTCCATACTTCATTGTCAGAACTCCCTTCCTCAGTTCATTGTGCACATTCCCAATGCCCCTTAACCTAAATTGCCAATCATTTTTTCAGCTTCAGGAGTCTAACAGACCCTCTCCTATGTAAATGAGGTCTCCTGACCTCTCACAGTGCTAGAGCTGGTTTATCTGGTCTTTGGACAAAATATTGAGTTTTAAATATCAGGACACAGAAATATCGGAACAAAATATTGTGATGGTGAAGTATCATTGTCAAAAATATTGTTTTGTAAGGTAAGTGGTATCATTTTTAGGAATATCATTGTTTTTAATATTGTTTTCAATAATATGGTTGTGAAGAATATTGTTTTTATTACTTTAATGTGTTTTAGTTCATATCTAAATGGTATGTGTTATTATTGTTTGTATAATTGTTGGATAGGGTGGGAAGTGAATAAGTAACACCAAATGATTCATTAATTAATAATTTTTTACTAAGTATGTAATTTATATTGATTAAGTATATTATATAATACTGATTTCATGTACCTATATTTTAGGTGTGGGTTGCTATGTTGGTAGGGGTATAGGGTGAGAAGTTAATTTGGAAATAATTAATTTTAAATGTATTAATAATTATTTAATTGCTCATTAATTGTCTAAATTGTGTAATAATCATTTATTTTAGCTACTTTATAGGTTTGGCATCTACATTTTAAGGTTAGCGAGTGGGAGGATAATTAAGTACTAATAAATTAATGGTTAATTATCAATTTATTACACATTTTTGGAGTGAATAGTAATTATGTGCATTATGTAATACTGATTTATTTTAGTTAGGTGTGGGTTTCTAGGTTTTTAGGGTGGCAATTGGGCAATAATCAAGTGAAAGTTAATTATTACATTGATTATGAATTTTGTAAATTGGTTAATGGTTTTCAATTTTATATTAGAGTATTCTATTGTTTTACAAATTGATACAAATTCAAATATCTAATGTTTTTGAAGTGAAGTCGTTCATCTACTGTTGCTTAGACTGGAGTGGGAAGAGTAAATTTAACCCCTCCAAAGTTCAACACTTTCCCTACTACTGCACAGACTGGAACCGAGTGGGACTAGTAATTTTAACCACCCGAAGTCAAATGCTTTCTCTACTGTTGCACAGACTGGGGTGGGTGTAGTAAATATTACCCCTTTAAAGTCCAACACTTTCACTACTGTTGCACAGACTGGAGTGGGAATAGTAAATTTGACCCTTCCAATGTCCAACGTTTTCCCTACAGTTGCATAGACTGGAGTGGGAATAGTAAATGTAACCCCTCCAAAGTCCAACATTTTCTCTACTGTTACACTTTTTGCAGTGGGAATAATATATTTAATCCCTCCAAAATTCTACACTTTCTTTACTGTTTCATAAACTGGAGTGAGAATAGTGTATGCATTATACCCAAACTTAAAAATATTTCCTAAAATTGCTAAAATATATTTATCTTTTTTTTATTAACTTGTTTTTAAAATGTTGATATTTGATGTAAAAAAAAATTGTGTTTTTTATTATACTTGTTTAGTAATTTATTTAATGTTTTGGAATTTAATTGTTGATATTTCTTATGTTTCGTGTAAATATATACACCCCAAAGACACCGGTCATCTACTGTCTCCCGAAGTTGCATAAAGATCTTCAAAACCCTCCACGGTGGTCTATTGTCATAATGATGGGGTCTTTATTAGGGAACAGCTCAAGGTCTTTAGATTTGTACATAGGTCATTCTGTCACTAGTCTTGCATCATACATACAGGACATGAACAATTTGTTATGCAAGGTTAATAACTTCACTTGGTGCAGTAGTTACATAATGGTAACAATGGATGTTTGTTCTTTGTACACAGCCATCTCCCATGACTATGGTATAGAGGCTTGTTGCTGTTTTTTAAGATCAAGCTCCCTCGCACTTGCGCAACACACTATGATGCTCCACACAATGCTCTTTTTTTGCCTAACACACAACATCTTTCTCTTCGACAAAAAAATATATGTACAGGAATATGGCACGGCGATGGGGGTAAGATTTGCCGCCACGCATGCTAACGTCTATATGGATCGGTGGGAGAAAGAAATTGCATGGGCAGAATGTAATGCGCACTACATTAGTATGATCGCAATGTGGGTGAGCTTCATTGACATTTGTTCATCCTGTGGGATGCAGATGAGGCATCGTTGAATGAACATGTTGCAATTTTAAATACCAATCCCTACAATGTAAAGTTGACTGTAAAATAGAGCGCGTCTGAAATTGATTTTTTTAAATGTAAAATTACAAGTGATACGGGACTCCATCCAGGCCAACATTTTTTCAGAAAAATACTGCCTGTAATTCTATTCTGCATGGCAATAGTGGTCATCCGCACTCTCTAAAATGGAGTATACCTTACAGTCAACTATTAAGGGCACGTAGGATTTGTTCAACTGATTCATTACTTGAAATGGAAGCCATGTTTAATGATTGCACGATTCTCTGAGAGGGGATATCCAGCATGAGTTCTCAGAGAAGCCAAACAGAGGCTTCAGACAAAAAATAGGAGCAATTGTTGTTCATGAATACTCAGGCTACATCCACAACCACACCAGGGGTTATGAGTGACCAGGATTAGGTGATACTTTTTTTATGGTCTACAGCATAGAATATGAGTCTATTAGTTCCCTGATCAAGCGCAATTGGGACAATTTAAACACATGATGAACATTTGAAAGATGTCATAGGACAGCATCCCAAGATTACATATTGTAAGGTCCCATGTTTGGGTGATATGTTGACAAGATCTGTGTTCCATTAAGAGCCAGATTGGCTAACCAGTAGGAATTATGGTATTAAAAGTTGTGCCACCTGCAAGGCTTGTACATTTGGAACTAACTGCACAGATTATAAGACATTTGAAGGGAGGTTATGCAAGATCAGGGAAAGATCACATGTGAGATGGAGTTTTTGGTCTATGTACTGGAATGTGGTTGTGGAATGCATTATGTTGGCAGCACCATTAATAGGCTGAGACTAAGGATTTTGCAGCATATCAGGGCTATGGAGCATGAAGACCGAGGGTACCCCATGGCAAAGCATTTTTGGGAAGTGCATCAAGGCAGTTTAACAGCTCTGCAGTTTTACTTATTTGTGTTTTATAGAGCGTGAGCTTCACCCTTTAGGGTATCAGAGCGCTTTACAGGATTAACAAGTTGTATACTAGAGACATGGAAGCGGGGTGGAAACATTTGAGATAAAAACATGTAAATACATTTTACGAGAACAAGAGGTCCCAGATCCCAGGGTGGGATGCCCGAAGGTGCCAGGTGGATAGCATCCGGTTAATCCAAGGTGTGGCAGTAAATGGAAGTAGAACAAAATCGCTGAGATGATTGCAAATCAAGAGTTAAGAGAGGAATTTGCCCATTAGGAAGGTTTTGGCCTCCTCTTTAAAGCATTCTACGGATGGAATTCTTCTAATGGCGGTGGGAGTGAGTTCCATATTCTTGATGCGGCCCCAGAGCAGGCCCGATTGTACGTTTTTTTTCTGTAAGCGTATTGGTTGGAGCAAGAGGTCTTTGGCAGACCGGGAGTTTGTGGTTGCTCCGGATACCACGAGTTTCTGGGTGAGAAATGCAGGGGAATTTGAGTATAGAGCCTTGTGAGTAATACTTGCCAATTTAAGTTGGATTATGGCCTCAATTGGAAGCCAGTTCAGAGCTTTTAGGTGTGGTGAGATGTGGTCAAATGTCCTTGAACCTGTTAGTAGTCTGGCGGCTGCGTTGAGGCAGGCTTTTTATGGGGCCAGGGAGGTCTTGGGTAGACCATATTCCAGTCTAGAGATGACTAGTGCCTGGACTGCCATTTTTAGGTCCGGAGTGTCAAAGAAGGGTTTCAGTTTTCTTAGGTAGCTCCGGTGAAACCTGGCTGCTTTGGCCATTGAGTTGATGTGGTCACACATGTTCAAGCCGCAGTCTAGGGTTATTCCCAGGGATTTGATCGGTAAACAGTTTGAAGCTTTGATTGCCTTAATCCAATCTTGAATGTCAGGGTTGGTTTTGGGTGGGGAGATTAGGAGAAATTCTGTTTTTTTTGCATTGAGTTTGAGCTGGTTAGAGGTGAGCCATTGGACAGTCAACTTCAAGGCATCATTCAGGGAAAAAATCTCCTCAAGAGAAGAGATTTTGATGTAGATATGGGTGTTGTCAGCATACATGTGGTAGGAGATATTGAGATGCGTAGTACTTCAGCTAGTGGTTCGAGGTAAAGATTGAAGAGGGTAGGGGACAGGGTTGATTCTTGGGGGCCTCCAACCGTGCTCGGAGAGGGAGCAGACAAGTTACCATTGATTTGGAATCTCTGTGAGCGGTTCTGGAAGAAGGACCAAAACCATCCTGAGTTTGAGGCGTTCAAGAAGTTTTCCGTGGTTGACCATATTGAAGGCCAAGGATAGATCTAGGAGGATTAGGAGACAGGTTTTGCCTTGATCAAGGTCTTGAAGGGCATCATCCACGATGTGAAGAAGGGTGGGTTCAGGGCTGTGCCCAGGCCTTGAATCCGGATTGGAAGTCGTCTAGTAGGTGGAAGTTGGTGATGTGTTGGCTCAACTGCAGTTGCACACATTTCTCTAGAACTTTAGCTAGGAGTGGGATATTAGATATTGGTCTAACGTTGTCAGGGGAAGCGGGATCCAGCGTAGGTTTTTTTAAGATGGGGAGGACTTGGCCGGCTTTCAGAGAGTCATGTATCAACCCATGTAGAAGGGAGGCATTGATTATTGCAGTCCAGCTAGGAATGATAGATTGAGAGGCGGCGGGTAAGCAGTTAGAGGGGAGTGGGTCATTAAAGTGGTTGTCCGGGTTTAAGGAGGATAGAATTCTCAAGATGGAATGTTCGTCATAAACTTTGAAGTTTGTCCAGTGCATTATTATGGCATAAAACATATTAAGGCCCACCTATGTAGAGGCAACAGGAAATTGGAAATAAGTCAGTGCGAATCACGGATGATTATTCTCCTCAGCACTGAGAAACCATGGGGACATAATCTTGATGCTGAGCTGCATGTCCAGTAATGAATAGTTTTATATTTGCTTCTTAGAACTTCAATATTTTAAACCTGAGTTTCACTAACATTATATTGTTGGAGCCTCTCTATTCTGAGAACTGTGAGATATATGCTGAATAGGAAATGGTTTTTATTTGTGTATTTTGATGCAAAGTACTGCACAGCAATTGCATTTTTAATAATGTTGAAAGGGACATGTAATAGCCTGTGTTACAGCTTCTTGTAATATCATTTTAGACATGAGTAGTTCAACAACAATGTAAGGCTGCATGCAGAGACATATATAAGTATTAGTTGATCCTCATATTACCACCAAAGGAAGTTGGGTTCTTGTGTATCTGCACTCTACACACATGTACAGAAAGTGAGAAATTCATATCTGCAAATATTTCTAATATTTACATTTGAGGATTTGAGAAGAATGTTCAACAATATGCATTTGCACCTTAGTGGCACTTTAATAGAAAGGATAGAGTGACTTTATATTGGATACATTTGATGCTCTTGAGTTAGGGTCTCTGGCAGGACAGATAGAATGTCCTGTTCACTAATGACACTGGCACTTCATACTGGGCACAAATGATGTCTCTGACTTGGTGCTTATGATCATTCACTTGCACTTTAGGTGACAGGATTGAGTGTACGAGAATAGGGGTAGCAGCGTTTACAATGCTGTTTTCACAACGCATGGATTTACAACATGGTCATTACAATGACCACATTGTTACCATGTGTGCCATTACATTGCAAGTTGTAACAAAGACTTGCTGTAGGGAGGAGGCAACACCAGGGAATGTGCTGGATTTTAAATCAAACACCTTCCCTGCTGTTGCACAAACTGGTGTAGGAATAGTAATGAATACAATTCCTAAGTCCAGCACGCCCCCTACAGCAAGTCGTTGTTACGACTTGTGATGTAATGGCAAGGGTGATAACAGCATGGTTGTTGTAACAACTCCGTTGTAAAGCCATGCGTGAAGAATGTATGCATAGTAACATCATGCATTCCAGGAAAAGTCTCTTACAAGCACTAGCACTTTAGTTGGATGGCAAATGGTTCCTTTGGGAAACTGTCTAGAAATATACATTGTTACCTTAGGAGGTTTGTGCAACAATATTTGGACGCAAATATAATGGTAAGTGATCCCATGTAGAAATGCAATATATTGACTGCACTTGCACTTTATGTGCTTGCATTGGACTTCCACATCAAAAACATACAATATTAAAGAACATAAATATAGAACATTATATACAAGGATGTGTAGTTTAACAAATATATTTTAATAACACTATATGTGCTGTAGTGCTGTATGGAAGAAATATGAAAATGTGCTATGCATAAGCAGTTGATATTCGATGCAGCAATGGCAGGTATTTAATTGGATGTGAATTATTAATGAACAATGAACCCTCAGATGAAGAATTTTAAATATGGTAACCTTGCTTGTAAAATTGTGTTTTTAAAACGATTTTAAATGATTTAGAATCCTAATGTGGCTGAAGCCGAGAGACATGATGAGGAGGTAGGTGGTCTAGATGCTGTTGCAGAAAGTGAGCAAAGAGGATCTGACAGTCTTTTTCTTTTTTAAACACAGTGGTTGTGGGTCGTGGGGTTGCCCGGTTGAAGGCATAAGCCAAAACCTGTTGACATTCCATGTTGGGTATGGCTACCTAATGAAATATAAGAAATAAACATTTACTTAGCTTTCAATTACTGTGCAGTCCTATTGTTGGAGGTATCGGGAAAGTGCGGCTGGATCATCAGAGAGCAATGGTTGATATGATATATATATGTATGTATATATATATATATTTTTATATATATATATATATATATATATATATATATATATATATATATATATATATATATATATATATATATAAATATATATATATATATATATACATATATATATATATATATATATATATATATATATATATATATATATATATATATATATATATATATATATATATATATATATATATATATATATATATATATATTACCTACTGGCGATAGCCAGTAGGTATATATAGTTAGGATTTTTTTCCTATGGGATTTTTGAAAATTCTATGTCGAATAACTTTGGCGTTTAAGGACAGAATTGGCTGAAATTTTCAGGAAAATGGAACATTTTGTTTCTGAGCAGCCCCTGAAAATTTGGGGGGGTTTCGTCAAGGGGGGGCCGAGAAAAAAGGGGGGACCCAAAACGTGTTTTTCCCATGCAATTTTCCATAGGGCGGTTGGCCTCACTTTTAGCCCGAACGGCTGAATGGATTTACACCAAACTTGGCAAAATTGTAGGGACTGGTAGCCCGATGTGCCTTTGCTATGTCTCAAGATATATGCTCCAGTGGTTTTTACGAAAATTAACTTTGAAAAATATATATTGGGCTACATTGGGCTATATATATGTTGGAGCCCAAATGTAGCCCAATGTAGCCCAATGTAGCCCAATGTAGCCCAAAGATGGCCACCAGAGACAAAAAAAACAAATGTAGCCCAAATATCAGCCAGATGTAGCCCAACTATAGCCCAATGACAGAATGTCCCAGAGTGTTCTAAAGAACAACTAGAGTGCTAACAGTCCTACTTATTACAAAGGTATGGCACACCTGAAGCCATCTTGATTGGAATAAAGTGGTAACTCTTAAAACATTTAATTTAAAAAGGAACAAAATGAGGGGGTTCATTTTGCCATAGAAAGTATGATTAGCGAATATATGACGAAATCCCGCATACCATCAGTCCGCATACCATCAGTCCGCAAAAAAAATCCCGCATGGACTATTAGGCTGTAAATTAAAATAACGAAAACTTTTAGAACGAATATGCCTTTAGCATACACTAAACAACTAAACTACCCTAAAACACTACCCCCAGCATGACCCTACACTACACAAACACTACAACACTACCCTAAACCCTAAAACACTACCCCCAGCATGACCCTACACTACACAAACACTACAACACTACCCAAAACCCTAAAACACTACCCCCAGCATGACCCTACACTACGCAAACACTACAACACTACCCTAAACCCTAAAACACTACCCCCAGCATGACCCTACACTACGCAAACACTACAACACTACCTTAAACTCTAAAACACTACCCCCAGCATGACCCTACACTACGCAAACACTACAACACTACCCTAAACCCTAAAACACTACCCCCAGCATGACCCTACACTGCGCAAACACTACAACACTACCCAAAACCCTAAAACACTACCCCCAGCATGACCCTACACTACGCAAACACTACAACACTACCCAAACCCCTAAAACACTACCCCCAGCATGACCCTACACTACGCAAACACTACAACACTACCCTAAACCCTAAAACACTACCCCCAGCATGACCCTACACTACGCAAACACTACAACACTACCCAAAACCCTAAAACACTACACCCCAGCATGACCCTACACTACGCAAACACTACAACACTACCCTAAACCCTAAAACACTACCCCCAGCATGACCCTACACTACGCAAACACTACAACACTACCCAAAACCCTAAAACACTACCCCCAGCATGACCCTACACTACGCAAACACTACAACACTACACTAAACCCTAAAACACTACCCCCAGCATGACCCTACACTAAGCAAACACTACAACACTACCCAAAACCCTAAAACACTACACCCCAGCATGACCCTACACTACGCAAACACTACAACACTACCCAAAACCCTAAAACACTACCCCCCAGCATGACCCTAAACTACGCAAACACTACAACACTACCCTAAACCCTAAAACACTTCACCCAGCATGACCCTACACTACGCAAACACTACAACACTACCCTAAACCCTAAAACACTACACCCAGCATGACCCTACACTACGCAAACACTACAACACTACCCAAAACCCTAAAACACTACACCCCAGCATGACCCTACACTACGCAAACACTACAACACTACCCAAAACCCTAAAACACTACCCCCAGCATGACCCTACACTACGCAAACACTACAACACTACCCTAAACCCTAAAACACTACCCACCAGCATGACCCTACACTACGCCAACACTACAACACTACCCTAAACCCTAAAACACTACCCCCAGCATGACCCTACACTACGCAAACACTACAACACTACCCTAAACCCTAAAACACTACCCCCAGCATGACCCTACACTACGCAAACACTACAACACTACCCTAAACCCTAAAACACTACCCCCAGCATGACCCTACACTACGCAAACACTACAAAACTACCCAAAACCCTAAAACACTACACCCCAGCATGACCCTACACTACGCAAACACTACAACACTACCCAAAACCCTAAAACACTACCCCCAGCGTGACCCTACACTACCCAAACACTACAACACTACCCTAAACCCTAAAACACTACACCCCAGCGTGACCCTACACTACCCAAACACTACAACACTACCCAAAACCCTAAAACACTACCCCCAGCGTGACCCTACACTACGCAAACACTACAACTCTACCCAAAACCCTAAAACACTACCCCCAGCGTGACCATACACTACGCAAACACTACAACACAACCCTAAACCCTAAAACACTATCCCCAGCGTGACCCTACACTACAACACAACCCAAAACCCTAAAACACTACACCCCAGCGTGACCCTACACTACGCAAACACTACAACACAACCCTAAACCCTAAAACACTACCCCCAGCGTGACCCTACACTACGCACACACTACAACACTACCCTAAACCCTTAAACACTACCCCCAGCGTGACCCTACACTACGCAAACACTACAACACTACCCAAAACCCTAAAACACTACCCCCCGCATTACCCTACACTACGCAAACACTACAACACTACCCAAAACCCTAAAACACTACACCCCAGCATGACCCTACACTACGCAAACACTACACCACTACCCAAAACCCTAAAACACTAGCCACAGCATGACCCTACACTACGCAAACACTACAACACAACCCTAAACCCTAAAACACTACCCCCAGCATGACCCTACACTAAACAACCACCACAACTCTACACTACACTAACACAACACTACACAACACTACACTACACAATCACTAACCCACGATCAAATTAACACAAACCCACTTACCTCTCTCGTCATCGTGGTTTTCACAACGCAAATGCATTTACCATACATGCCTTTAAAACGTAATTCTTTGTAAAGGCATGCGTGATAAATGCACATGGGTTTTGAAAAAATGCGGGATAATGGTATGCGAGGTCAATGACCTTGCGGGATAATGGTATGCGGACTGAAAGTCCGCGGGATAAAAAATGCGGGAAAATGGCTGCAAACCATGATTAGCAGCAGACTTCCCTGGTGAGCACTAGCTTTACTACAGTGATCTAATGAGCAACTAGAGTGCTAACATTCAGAATTTGTGGCAAATGTGTGACACATCTGAATGCCTTCTTGATAGAACCAAAGTAAACAAGCATTGAAAATGCAATAGATCTCGCCCTCGTTTAAGTTAAAGCCATTCTGTTTGTAATGAGGTGGCTTTTTAGCTTTGCTTTTATTAGTGTTTTTAAAACTTTCATGTAAATAACATGCATATGTATGCATATATGTATATGTATGCATGCATTTATATTTATATAGATATGCAGATTATATATGTTTATATATGTATATTACCTACTGGCGATAGCCAGTCGGTATATATAGTTAGGATTTTTTCTCTATGGGATTTCTGAAAATTCTATGTCTAATAACTTTGGCGTTTGTGGACGGATTTGGCTGAAATTTTCAGGAAAATGGCACATTTCGTTTCTGAGCGGCCCCTTAAAATTTGGGCGGGTTTCGTCAAGGGGGGGCCGAGAAAAAAGGGGGTCCCAAAACGCGTTTTTCCCATTCATTTTTCCATAGGGCGGTTGGACTCACTTTTAGCTCGAACGGCTGAATGGATTTACATGAAACTTGGCAAAATTGTAGATATGGTTTGCCCGACATGCCTTTGCTATGTCTCAATATATGTGCTCCAGTGGATTTTGAGAAATTAACGTTTAAAAAAATATATATATCTGTGACAGCGCTCCGGTTAGCGCCCCGGTTCGCGTACCTGACGCGTAACGGAACTTCGCGAAGCGAAGCTGATTGGCTCTCCGGTGTCTGTCAACATTCTAAACAGTCCGGAGCGGCCGCCATCTTGTCTCGCGGTAGGATCGAGAGACAAGATGTGGTGAAAAACAAAGGGGGAAATGAAGGAAAGGGGGCAAGGTAGACCCCTCCTGACCCCCTAGGATTGATGAGGGGGATATTAAAGTGCCCCGCGGGGCAAAAAAAAATATATATTTTTTTTTGCGATTTTACGCCGTAGAGGCGCGTCCCGGTACGCGAACCGGGTAGCTCACCGGGCAGCTAACCGGGCAGCTAACCGGGCAGCTAACCGGCAGCGTAGCTGTCAACATTGTAAACAGTCCGGAGCGGCCGCCATCTTGTCTCTCGGTAGGTTCGAGAGACAAGATGTGGTGAAAAAAGAAGGGGGAAATGAAGGAAAGGGGGCAAGGTAAACCCCTCCTGACCCCCTAGGATTGATGAGGGGGATATTAAAGTCCCCCGCGGGGCAAAAAAACAAAACAATTGTTGCGATTTTTCGCCGTAGAGGCGCTTCTCGGTACGCGAACCGGGCAGCTAACCGGCAGCGTAACGGGAGTCCGCCATCTTGTGTTTTTGGAGCGTCCGGTTCGCGTACCGGGTAGCGTCCCGGTAAGCGTAACAAGGGGAAAACCAAGAGAAACAGTAAAAAAAAAATTAAGGGAATAGATTTACAGCAAACTTGGCAAAATTGTAGGGACTGTTTGTTTGATGTGCCTTTGCAAGGCCTCAAGATATGTGCACGTGTGGATTTTGTCTAATTAAGGTTAAAAAAAAATATATATATCTGTAAGCGTGCTCCGGCACGCTTACGTTACGGGTTTTGTTTGCGCTGCAGAGCCGATACGTCACGGTTATGCAACGCGTCATGAGGCGTCTCACGTGGCTACGTGATACGTCACGTAATAAAGAATATATTTTACAGCTATAGATATTAGCTTTTAAAAAACCAATGAAATTCACTGAAAAAACCATAGGTTATAGACCATATATAGTTAGGAATTTGCATTTACAAAACCTTGAAAATTCACTGAAAAAACCATAGGTTAGAGACCATATATAGTTAGCTGGACATTTTATTGACATAAAACCAATGAAATTCCATATATAGTTAGTTGCACTAACTATATATCGCGCACCCGCAATCCACTGCTGATGATGTCACATATTACATCATTCATGACATGGTCAGTGACATCACTGATTACATCACTGATGACATCTCAAATGACATCACTGATGACATCACTGATGACATCTCAAATGACATCACTGATGACATCATGACCCATCAATACCAGTTACTACATACGCACTCACTGATTCCTACGTCTACACACACATTCACTCATTCACCCATACAATCACTCATACATACAGTCACTCATTATTACAACACTATCAAATGCACTCATACACCTATGCAGACACTCACACACTGCCACTCATCCATGGAGTTACTCACACACCTAGTCAGTCCTGTAAAGAATCAATCACACTTCCATTTCCTCATCTATACAGTTAAACACAGAACACCATACTTCAGTGACATCGCTGATGACATCACTGATGACATCTCAAATGACATCACTGATGACATCATGACACACCAATACCAGTTACTACATACGCACTCACTGATTCCTACGTCTACACACACATTCACTCATTCACCCATACAATCACTCAGACATACAGTCACTCATTATTACAACACTATCATATGCACTCATACACCTAGTCAGTCCTGTGAAGAATCAATCACACTTCGATTTCCTCATCTATACAGTTAAACACAGAACACCATACTTTTCACACATATACTAACACATACTTACTCTCTTATACAATCACTGATACAAGTACACATTGATATGCACAGAGTCACACACCTCCCAGCCAGCCACACACACACTCAGTCTTCCATACATCCACTCATTCTTCAATATGTAAAACATATTTAAACTGTACAAAAACACACAGACACTAGATGATGTCATCAGTGATGTCATTTGAGATGTCATCAGTGATGTCATCAGTGATGTCATTTGAGATGTCATCAGTGATGTCATCAGTGATGTCACCGACCATGTCATGAATGATGTAATATGTGACATCATCAGCAGTGGATTGCGGGTGCGCGATATATAGTTAGTGCAACTAACTATATATGGAATTTCATTGGTTTTATGTCAATAAAATGTCCAGCTAACTATATATGGTCTCTAACCTATGGTTTTTTCAGTGAATTTTCAAGGTTTTGTAAATGCAAATTCCTAACTATATATGGTCTATAACCTATGGTTTTTTCAGTGAATATATATATATATATATATCCACCAAAAATTGCCTAACAACGGAGAGGTCCAAATTGATTCAGCTCGATCTTTATTGGGGGCTGCAAAACAAGTTCAAAACAACCTGCCCAGCACAGTTCATACTCGCCCAGACGCGTTTCGTGCTCCTGCACTTTTTCGATGGGCAGAAAACACCACGGCATCGGCTTGGCAGTTTAAATGCACTTCGTGATCCTCGGCACCTGCCTCAGTGGGCGTGGCTGCTTCGCACAGCCTGCTGGTGCTCGTAGTGCATTGACGTCTTGCAACAGTGTGCAGCCTTCAGTCCGTGAAGCAAATAAAATTAAAACAATTGTTCCACAGTGGGAGGCCAGGCACACCGTTTGTTCTTGATCACCTCAGTGCCTCCAACATCACTCTTGGTCCCGCACTCTGGTCTCACCGTGTGGCGATGCCACGGGTCTGACTAACAGCGGGACCTCTCCACGTCCTCAGGCCAGCAGTTTATATCCACCAAAAATTGCCTAACAACGGAGAGGTCCAAACACCAAGTTGATTTAGCTCGATCTTTATTGGGGGCTGCAAAACAAGTTCAAAACAGCCTTCCCAGCACAGTTCATACTCACCCAGACGCGTTTCGTGCTCCTGCACTTTTTCAATGGGCAGAAAACACCACGGCATCCGCTTGGCAGTTTAAATGCACTTCGTGATCCTCGGCACCTGCCTCAGTGGGCGTGGCTGCTTCGTACAGCCTGCTGGTGCTCGTAGTGCATTGACGTCTTACTACAGTGAGCAGCCTTCTGTCCGTGATGCAAATAAAATTAAAACAATTGTTCCACAGTGGGAGGCCTGGCACACCGTTTGTTCTTGATCACACCTCAGTGCCTCCAACATCGCTCTTGGTCCTGCACCATAGATGTTATCAGTGAAGTCATCAGTGATGTCGCTGACCATGTCATACATAATATAATATGTGACGTCTTGAGCAGTGCATTGCGGGTGCGTGAGTTATAGTTATCTGAAATAACTATAACTGTGGAATTTCTATGGTTTTGTAAGAGTGAAATGTCCAGATTACTATAACGTCCCTGAAACGTATGTTTTTTTCAGTGAATTACTAAGGTTTTTAAATGCTTATTTCTATCTATAATGTACCTGAAACCTATGGTTTTTTCAGTGAATTTCAATGGTTTTTTAAATGCTAATTTCTAACTATAACATCCCTATTAAGTCCCCTTGAATCCTGAAGGTCCCTGGTAACCGAGTTGCCCATCAGGTACATCCAGTAAGTGCCACAGAGCTGCATTGCAGAGAGGTGTCTGAGGCCACGCATGCTGCAAACACGGCTTCTGGCGCACTGCTGTTCAGAGGAAGAAGTCCACTTGTGTCTTGAGGTCCTCAGGACACAAGAGGACCTCATTGACCCACCAGCAGTGCACCAGAAGTCACATTTGCAGAGTGGTGTAAAAAGGGGCATGGCCTCGGAGCACCTCTCTGCAATGCAGCCCTGTCACTGAGCATGTCATGAGTGATGTAATATGTGACGTCATCAGCAGTGCTTTGCTGGGGTGTGAGTTATAGTTAGGTCTACTAAATATAACGGCCGAATTTCTATGGTTTTATATGAGGGAAATCTCCAACTAACTATAACGTCCATAAAACCTATGGTTTTTCCTGTGAATTTCTAAGGTTTTTTTAAATGCTAATTTCTAACTATAATGTCCCTGAAACCTATGGTTTTTTCAGTGAATTTCAAAGGTTTTTTAAATGAAAATTTCTAGCTATAACATCCCTACAACCTATGGTTTTTTCAATGAACTTTTAAGGTTTTTTAAATGCTAATTTCGAACTATGCCTACAAAGGTAGGACATGTGAAGAAAGAGGAAGAAAAGTGCAGAATGAAGCAAGCCAGATGCAGAAAGAGGCAACAGAAGTCCAGAAAGACAAAGAAAAGTACTGGAAGAAGAAGAGATGTGCAGAAAGAACCAACAGAGGAGCAGAAAGTCCTCCTGTGTCCCCAACATTTTGCTGATGGGTACTGGTGGTAACTGACTCTGACTAACCAGGCCTAGAGCTAGTGCTAAACAACACTTAGAATACAGTGAAAACACCTACATAGGGAACACTATACGTTGGGGTACCCCTGTGATTAGGATAACCTCCTCTGTATTTGCCATGAGTTAATGCCTGGGTCATTGCATGAGTACATGAGTAGTGACTGGAAGATTAGAGTGCTACTAGGAGAGTGCGTGGTGATTTTAAAAGTGTGTGGGTTTTGGCGCAGTGATTGGATAAGCACATAGGATTTGCTGGGTGATTGGAGGACTGCATATATAGTACCAGGGAAATTACTGGACTGCATAGGTAGTCCTCAAGGTATTGCAGCAGTGCATGTGTTAGTTACTGGGACATTGCTTGAGTACATGGGTACTAAGTGGAAAATTAGAGTACTGCAAGGAGAGTGCGTGGTGAATTTATAAGTGCTTGGGTATTGGAGGAGTGTTTGGATTAGTACATGGTAGTGGCTGGGGGACTGGAGGAGTGCACAGGGATTGACAGTGTGATTACGGGACTGCATGGGTACTACCTGGGGAATTGAAGGAGCGAATGAGAAATGGGTAAGTGGGTACAGGACTATATGGGTAGGGTATATGAGATTGTAACAGTGATCCGTTAGTGCCTAGATCATTGCATGAGTACATAGCTACTGATTGAAAGATTTAGAATCCTAATGTGGCTGAAGCCGAGAGACATGATGAGGAGGTAGGTGGTCTAGATGCTGTTGCAGAAAGTGAGCAAAGAGGATCTGACAGTCTTTTTCTTTTTTAAACACAGTGGTTGTGGGTCGTGGGGTTGCCCGGTTGAAGGCATAAGCCAAAACCTGTTGACATTCCATGTTGGGTATTGCTACCTAATGAAATATAAGAAATAAACATGTACTTAGCTTTCAATTACTGTGCAGTCCTATTGTTGGAGTTATCGGGAAAGTGCGGCTGGATCATCAGAGAGCAATGGTTGATATGATATATATATGTATGTATATATATATATATATTTTTTTATATATATATATATATATATATATATATATATATATATATATATATATATATATATATATATATATATTACCTACTGGCGATAGCCAGTAGGTATATATAGTTAGGATTTTTTTCCTATGGGATTTTTGAAAATTCTATGTCGAATAACTTTGGCGTTTGAGGACAGAATTGGCTGAAATTTTCAGGAAAATTGAACATTTTGTTTCTGAGCAGCCCCCGAAAATTTGGGGGGGTTTCGTCAAGGGGGGGCCGAGAAAAAAGGGGGGTCCCAAAACGTGTTTTTCCCATGCAATTTTCCATAGGGCGGTTGGCCTCACTTTTAGCCTGAACGGCTGAATGGATTTACACCAAACTTGGCAAAATTGTAGGGACTGGTAGCCCGATGTGCCTTTGCTATGTCTCAAGATATAGGCTCCAGTGGTTTTTACGAAAATTAACTTAGAAAAATATATATTGGGCTACATTGGGCTTTATATATGTTGGAGCCCAAATGTAGCCCAATGTAGCCCAAAGATGGCCACCAGAGACAAAAAAAACAAATGTAGCCCAAATATCAGCCAGATGTAGCCCAACTATAGCCCAATGACAGAATGTCCCAGAGTGTTCTAAAGAACAACTAGAGTGCTAACAGTCCTACTTATTACAAAGGTATGGCACACCTGAAGCCATCTTGATTGGAATAAAGTGGTAACTCTTAAAACATTTAATTTAAAAAGGAACAAAATGAGGGTGTTCATTTTGCCATAGAAAGTATGATTAGCGAATATATGACGAAATCCCGCATACCATCAGTCCGCAAAAAAAATCCCGCATGTACTATTAGGCCGCAAATTAAAATAACGAAAACGTTTAGAACGAATATGCCTTTAGCATACACTAAACAACTAAACTACCCTAAACCCTAAAACACTACCCCCAGCATGACCCTACACTACACAAACAGTACAACACTACCCTAAACCCTAAAACACTACCCCCAGCATGACCCTACACTACACAAACACTACAACACTACCCTAAACCCTAAAACACTACCCCCAGCATGACCCTACACTACGCAAACACTACAACACTACCCAAAACCCTAAAACACTACACCCCAGCATGACCCTACACTACGCAAACACTACAACACTACCCTAAACCCTAAAACACTACCCCCAGCATGACCCTACACTACGCAAACACTACAACACAACCCTAAACCCTAAAACACTACCCCCAGCATGACCCTACACTACGCAAACACTACAACACAACCCTAAACCCTAAAACACTACCCCCAGCATGACCCTACACTACGCAAACACTACAACACAACCCTAAACCCTAAAACACTACCCCCAGCATGACCCTACACTACGCAAACACTACAACACTACCCTAAACCCTAAAACACTACCCCCAGCATGACCCTACACTACGCAAACACTACAACACTACCCAAAACCCTAAAACACTACCCCCCAGCATGACCCTACACTACGCAAACACTACAACACTACCCAAAACCCTAAAACACTACCCCCAGCATGACCCTACACTACGCAAACACTACAACACTACCCTAAACCCTAAAACACTACCCCCAGCATGACCCTACACTACGCAAACACTACAACACTACCCTAAACCCTAAAACACTACCCCCAGCATGACCCTACACTACGCAAACACTACAACACTACCCTAAACCCTAAAACACTACCCCCAGCATGACCCTACACTACGCAAACACTACAACACTACCCTAAACCCTAAAACACTACCCCCAGCATGACCCTACACTACGCAAACACTACAACACTACCCAAAACCCTAAAACACTACCCCCAGCATGACCCTACACTACGCAAACACCACAACACTACCCAAAACCCTAAAACACTACCCCCAGCATGACCCTACACTACGCAAACACCACAACACTACCCAAAACCCTAAAACACTACCCCCAGCATGACCCTACACTACGCAAACACTACAACACTACCCAAAACCCTAAAACACTACCCCCAGCATGACCCTACACTACGCAAACACTACAACACTACCCAAAACCCTAAAACACTACCCCCAGCATGACCCTACACTACGCAAACACTACAACACTACCCAAAACCCTAAAACACTACACCCCAGCATGACCCTACACTACGCAAACACTACAACACTACCCAAAACCCTAAAACACTACACCCCAGCATGACCCTACACTACGCAAACACTACAACACTACCCAAAACCCTAAAACACTACACCCCAGCATGACCCTACACTACGCAAACACTACAACACTACCCAAAACCCTAAAACACTACCCCCAGCATGACCCTACACTACGCAAACACTACAACACTACCCAAAACCCTAAAACACTACCCCCAGCATGACCCTACACTACGCAAACACTACAACACTACCCTAAACCCTAAAATACTACACCCCAGCATGACCCTACACTACGCAAACACTACAACACTACCCAAAACCCTAAAACACTACCCCCAGCATGACCCTACACTACGCAAACACTACAACACTACCCTAAACCCTAAAACACTACGCCCAGCATGACCCTACACTACGCAAACACTACAACACTACCCTAAACCCTAAAACACTAGCCCCAGCATGACCCTACACTACGCAAACACTACAACACAACCCTAAACCCTAAAACACTACCCCCAGCATGACCCTACACTACGCAAACACTACAACACTACCCTAAACCCTAAAACACTACCCCCAGCATGACCCTACACTACGCAAACACCACAACACTACCCAAAACCCTAAAACACTACCCCCAGCATGACCCTACACTACGCAAACACTACAACACTACCCAAAACCATAAAACACTACCCCCAGCATGACCCTACACTATGCAAACACTACAACACTACCCAAAACCCTAAAACACTACCCCCAGCATGACCCTACACTACGCAAACACTACAACACTACCCAAAACCCTAAAACACTACACCCCAGCATGACCCTACACTACGCAAACACTACAACACTACCCAAAACCCTAAAACACTACCCCCAGCATGACCCTACACTACGCAAACACTACAACACTACCCAAAACCCTAAAACACTACCCCCAGCATGACCCTACACTATGCAAACACTACAACACTACCCAAAACCCTAAAACACTACCCCCAGCATGACCCTACACTACGCAAACACTACAACACTACCCAAAACCCTAAAACACTACACCCCAGCATGACCCTACACTACGCAAACACTACAACACTACCCAAAACCCTAAAACACTACCCCCAGCATGACCCTACACTACGCAAACACTACAACACTACCCTAAACCCTAAAATACTACACCCCAGCATGACCCTACACTACGCAAACACTACAACACTACCCAAAACCCTAAAACACTACCCCCAGCATGACCCTACACTACGCAAACACTACAACACTATCCTAAACCCTAAAACACTACGCCCAGCATGACCCTACACTACGCAAACACTACAACACTACCCTAAACCCTAAAACACTAGCCCCAGCATGACCCTACACTACGCAAACACTACAACACAACCCTAAACCCTAAAACACTACCCCCAGCATGACCCTACACTACGCAAACACTACAACACTACCCTAAACCATAAAACACTACCCCCAGCATGACCCTACACTAAACAACCACCACAACTCTACACTACACTAACACAACACTACACTACACAACACTACACTACACTACACAATCACTAACCCACGAAAAAATTAACACAAACCCACTTACCTCTCTCGTCATCGTGGTTTTCACAACGCAAATGCATTTACTATACATGCCTTTAAAACGTAATTCTTTGTAAAGGCATGCGCGATAAATGCACATGCGTTTTAAAAAAATGCGGGATAATGGTATGCGAGGTCAATGACCTTGCGGGATAATGGTATGCGGACTGAAAGTCTGCGGGATAAAAAATGCGGGAAAATGGCTGCAAACCATGATTAGCAGCAGACTTCCCTGGTGAGCACTAGCTTTACTACAATGATCTAATGAGCAACTAGAGTGCTAACATTCAGAATTTATGGCAAATGTGTGACACATCTGAATGCCTTCTTGATAGAACCAAAGTAAACAAGCATTGAAAATGCAATAGATCTCGCCCTCGTTTAAGTTAAAGCCATTCTGTTTGTAATGAGGTGGCTTTTTAGCTTTGCTTTTATTAGTGTTTTTAAAACTTTCATGTAAATAACATGCATATGTATGCATATATGTATATGTATGCATACATTTATATTTATATAGATATGCAGATTATATATGTTTATATATGTATATTACCTACTGGCGATAGCCGTGGGTATATATAGTTAGGATTTTTTCTCTATGGGATTTCTGAAAATTCTATGTCTAATAACTTTGGCGTTTGTGGAAGGAATTGGCTGAAATTTTCAGGAAAATGGCACATTTTGTTTTTGAGCAGCCCCTGAAAATTTGGGGGGGTTTCGTCAAGGGGGGGCCGAGAAAAAAGGGGGGTCCCAAAACGCATTTTTCCCATTCATTTTTCCATAGGGCGGTTGGACTCACTTTTAGCTCGAACGGCTGAATAGTTTTACATGAAACTTGGCAAAATTGTAGATATGGTTTGCCCGACGTGCCTTTGCTATGTCTCAATATAAGTGCTCCAGTGGATTTTGAGAAATTAACGTTAAAAAAAATATATATATCTGTGACAGTGCTCCGGTTAGCGCCCCGGTTCGCGTACCTGACGCGTAACGGAACTTTGCGAAGCGAAGCTGATTGGCTCTCCGGTGTCTGTCAACATTCTAAACAGTCCGGAGCGGCCGCCATCTTGTCTCTCGGTACGATCGAGAGACAAGATGTGGTGAAAAACGAAGGGGGAAATGAAGGAAAGGGGGCAAGGTAGACCACTCCTGACCCTCTAGGATTGATGAGGGGGATATTAAAGTGCCCCGCGGGGCAAAAAAAAAAAAAAAATTGTTTGCGATTTTACGCCGTAGAGGCGCGTCCCGGTACGCGAACCGGGCAGCTCACCGGGCAGCTCACCAGGCAGCTAACCGGGCAGCTAACCGGCAGCGTAGCTGTCAACATTGTAAACAGTCCGGAGCGGCCGCCATCTTGTCTCTCGGTAGGTTCGAGAGACAAGATGTGGTGAAAAAAGAAGGGGGAAATGAAGGAAAGGGGACAAGGTAAACCCCTCCTGACCCCCTAGGATTGATGAGGGGGATATTAAAGTCCCCCGCGATTTTTCGCGGTAGAGGCGCTTCCCGGTACGCGAACCGGGCAGCTAACCGGCAGCGTAACGGGAGTCCGCCATCTTGTGTTTTTGGAGCGTCCGGTTCGCGTACCGGGTAGCGTCCCGGTAAGCGTAACAAGGGGAAAACCAAGAGAAACAGTAAAAAAAAAATTAAGGGAATAGATTTACAGCAAACTTGCCAAAATTGTAGGGACTGTTTGTTTGATGTGCCTTTGCAAGGCCTCAAGATATGTGCACGTGTGGATTTTGTCTAATTAAGGTTAAAAAAAATATATATATCTGTAAGCGTGCTCCGGCACGCTTACGTTACGGGTTTTGTTTGCGCTGCAGAGCCGATACGTCACGGTTATGCGACGCGTCATGAGGCGTCTCACGTTGCTACGTGATACGTCACGTAATAAAGAATATATTTTACAGCTATAGATATTATCTTTTAAAAAACCAATGAAATTCACTGAAAAAACCATAGGTTATAGACCATATATAGCTAGGAATTTGCATTTACACAACCTTGAAAATTCACTGAAAAAACCATAGGTTAGAGACCATATATAGTTAGCTGGACATTTTATTGACATAAAACCAATGAAATTCCATATATAGTTAGTTGCACTAACTATATATCGCGCACCCGCAATCCACTGCTGATGATGTCACATATTACATCATTCATGACATGGTCAGTGACATCACTGATGACATCACTGATGACATCTCAAATGACATCACTGATGACATCACTGATGACATCTCAAATGACATCACTGATGACATCATGACACACCAATACCAGTTACTACATACGCACTCACTGATTCCTACGTCTACACACACATTCACTCATTCACCCATACAATCACTCATACATACAGTCACTCATTATTACAACACTATCATATGCACTCATACACCTATGCAGACACTCACACACTGCCACTCATCCATGGAGTTACTCACACACCTAGTCAGTCCTGTAAAGAATCAATCACACTTCCATTTCCTCATCTATACAGTTAAACACAGAACACCATACTTCAGTGACATCACTGATGACATCACTGATGACATCTCAAATGACATCACTGATGACATCTCAAATGACATCACTGATGACATCATGACACACCAATACCAGTTACTACATACGCACTCACTGATTCCTACGTCTACACACACATTCACTCATTCACCCATACAATCACTCATACATACAGTCACTCATTATTACAACACTATCATATGCACTCATACACCTAGTCAGTCCTGTGAAGAATCAATCACACTTCGATTTCCTCATCTATACAGTTAAACACAGAACACCATACTTTTAACACATATACTAACACATACTTACTCTCTTATACAATCACTGATACAAGTACACATTGATATGCACAGAGTCACACACCTCCCAGCCAGCCACACACACACTCAGTCTTCCATACATCCACTCATTCTTCAATATGTAAAACATATTTAAACTTTACAAAAACACACAGACACTAGATGATGTCATCAGTGATGTCATTTTAGATGTCATCAGTGATGTCATCAGTGATGTCATTTGAGATGTCATCAGTGATGTCATCAGTGATGTCACTGACCATGTCATGAATGATGTAATATGTGACATCATCAGCAGTGGATTGCGGGTGCGCGATATATAGTTAGTGCAACTAACTATATATGGAATTTCATTGGTTTTATGTCAATAAAATGTCCAGCTAACTATATATGGTCTCTAACCTATGGTTTTTTCAGTGAATTTTCAAGGTTGTGTAAATGCAAATTCCTAACTATATATGGTCTATAACCTATGGTTTTTTCAGTGAATATATATATATATATATATATATATATATATATATATATATATATACACCAAAAATTGCCTAACAACGGAGAGGTCCAAATTGATTCAGCTCGATCTTTATTGGGGGCTGCAAAACAAGTTCAAAACAACCTGCCCAGCACAGTTCATACTCGCCCAGACGCGTTTCGTGCTCCTGCAGTTTTTCGATGGGCAGAAAACACCACGGCATCGGCTTGGCAGTTTAAATGCACTTCGTGATCCTCGGCACCTGCCTCAGTGGGCGTGGCTGCTTCGCACAGCCTGCTGGTGCTCGTAGTGCATTGACGTCTTGCAACAGTGTGCAGCCTTCAGTCCGTGATGCAAATAAAATTAAAACAATTGTTCCACAGTGGGAGGCCAGGCACACTGTTTGTTCTTGATCACCTCAGTGTCTCCAACATCACTCTTGGTCCCGCACTCTGGTCTCACCGTGTGGCGATGCCACGGGTCTGACTAACAGCGGGACCTCTCCACGGCCTCAGGCCAGCAGTTTATATCCACCAAAAATTGCCTAACAACGGAGAGGTCCAAACACCAAGTTGATTCAGCTCGATCTTTATTGGGGGCTGCAAAACAAGTTCAAAACAGCCTTCCCAGCACAGTTCATACTCACCCAGACGCGTTTCGTGCTCCTGCACTTTTTCAATGGGCAGAAAACACCACGGCATCCGCTTGGCAGTTTAAATGCACTTCGTGATCCTCGGCTCCTGCCTCAGTGGGCGTGGCTGCTTCGTACAGCCTGCTGGTGCTCGTAGTGCATTGACGTCTTACTACAGGGAGCAGCCTTCTGTCCGTGATGCAAATAAATGTAAAACAATTGTTCCACAGTGGGAGGCCTGGCACACCGTTTGTTCTTGATCACACCTCAGTGCCTCCAACATCGCTCTTGGTCCCGCACCATAGATGTTATCAGTGAAGTCATCAGTGATGTCGCTGACCATGTCATGCATAATATAATATGTGACGTCTTGAGCAGTGCATTGTGGGTGCGTGAGTTATAGTTATCTGAAATAACTATAACTGTGGAATTTCTATGGTTTTGTAAGAGTGAAATGTCCAGCTAACTATAACGTCCCTGAAACTTATGGTTTTTTCAGTGAATTACTAAGGTTTTTAAATGCTTATTTCTATCTATAATGTACCTGAAACCTATGGTTTTTTCAGTGAATTTCAATGGTTTTTTAAATGCTAATTTCTAACTATAACATCCCTATTAAGTCCCCTTGAATCCTGAAGGTCCCTGGTAACCGAGTTGCCCATCAGGTACATCCAGTAAGTGCCACAGAGCTGCATTGCAGAGAGGTGTCTGCACCAGAAGTCACATTTGCAGAGTGGTGTAAAAAGGGGCATGGCCTCGGAGCACCTCTCTGCAATGCAGCCCTGTCACTGAGCATGTCATGAGTGATGTAATATGTGACGTCATCAGCAGTGCTTTGCTGGGGTGTGAGTTATAGTTAGGTCTACTAAATATAACAGCCAAATTTCTATGGTTTTATATGAGGGAAATCTCCAACTAACTATAACGTCCCTAAAACCTATGGTTTTTCCTGTGAATTTCTAAGGTTTTTTTAAATGCTAATTTCTAACTATAATGTCCCTGAAACCTATGGTTTTTTCAGTGAATTTCAAAGGTTTTTTAAATGAAAATTTCTAGCTATAACATCCCTACAACCTATGGTTTTTTCAATGAACTTTTAAGGTTTTTTAAATGCTAATTTCGAACTATGCCTACAAAGGTAGGACATGTGAAGAAAGAGGAAGAAAAGTGCAGAATGAAGCAAGCCAGATGCAGAAAGAGGCAACAGAAGTCCAGAAAGACAAAGAAAAGTACTGGAAGAAGAAGAGATGTACAGAAAGAACCAACAGAGGAGCAGAAAGTCCTCCTGTGTCCCCAACATTTTGCTGATGGGTACTGGTGGTAACTGACTCTGACTAACCAGGCCTAGAGCTAGTGCTAAACAACACTTAGAATACAGTGAAAACACCTACATAGGGAACACTATACGTTGGGGTACCCCTGTGATTAGGATAACCTCCTCTGTATTTGCCATGAGTTAATGCCTGGGTCATTGCATGAGTACATGAGTAGTGACTGGAAGATTAGAGTGCTACTAGGAGAGTGCGTGGTGATTTTAAAAGTGCGTGGGTTTTGGCGCAGTGATTGGATAAGCACATAGGATTTGCTGGGTGATTGGAGGACTGCATATATAGTACCAGGGAAATTACTGGACTGCATAGGTAGTCCTCAAGGTATTGCAGCAGTGCATGTGTTAGTTACTGGGACATTGCTTGAGTACATGGGTACTAAGTGGAAAATTAGAGTACTGCAAGGAGAGTGCGTGGTGAATTTATAAGTGCTTGGGTATTGGAGGAGTGTTTGGATTAGTACATGGTAGTGGCTGGGGGACTGGAGGAGTGCACAGGGATTGACAGTGTGATTACGGGACTGCATGGGTACTACCTGGGGAATTGAAGGAGCGAATGAGAAATGGGTAAGTGGGTACAGGACTATATGGGTAGGGTATATGAGATTGTAACAGTGATCCGTTAGTGCCTAGATCATTGCATGAGTACATAGCTACTGATTGAAATATTAAAATACTGCAAGGAGAGTACCTGAGTGAATTTATAAGTGCTTGGGTATTGGTGGAGTGCTTGGATTAGTACATGGTAGTGGCTGGGTGACTGGAGGACTGCACGGGGAGTGACAGGGTGATTGCTGGACTGCATGGGTACTACCAGGGGAATTGAAGGAGCTAATGAGAAGTGTGTACGTGGTTAGAGGACTGCATGGGTAGTACACAGGGATTGTAGCAGTACATGTGTTAGTGCCTCTATCATTGCATGTTTACATGGGTAGTGACTGGATGATTAGAGTACTGCAAGGAGAGTGCAGGGTGAATTAATAAGTGCTTGGGTTTTGGCGCAGTGATTGGATAAGGACATAGGATTGGCTGAGTGATTGGAGGACTGCGTAGGTACTGCTAGGGAGATTACTGGGCTGCATAGGCAGTCCTCAATGGATTGCAGCAGTGCATTTGTTAGTGACTGGGTCATTCCATGAGTACATGGGACCTGACTGGAAGATTAGAGTACTGCAAGGAGAGGGCATGGTGAATTTATAAGTGCTTGGGTTTTGGTGGAGTGATTGGATAAGTACATGGTGCTGGCTGGGTGATTGAAGGAGTGCATGGGTACTGACAGGGCTATGGCAGGACTGCATAGGTAGTGCTCAGGGTATAGTAGCAGGGCATGTGTTAGTGCATGAGTCATTGCATGAGTGCATGGGTACTGACTGGATAATTAGAGTACTGCAAGGAGAGTGCATGGTGAATTTATAAGTGATTGGGTTTTGGCGGAGTGATTGGATAAGTACACACATGGCACATCAGCACCCCCTGGCAGGTTTTAAGTTGGGGGAATAATTCCCCTTGAGTCTTGAGGGTCCCTGGGGGCAAACTAGCCCACCAGGTACCTCGAGTAAGCGCCACAGAGCTGCGTTGCAGAGAGGTGGTTACACCTTTCTGCAACGCAGCTCTGTTACACTTACTGGAGGTACCTGGTGGGCTAGTTGGACCCAAGGGACCCAAGGGACCCTCAGGATTTAAGGGGACTTAATCCCCCAACTTAAAACGCACCAGAGAGCCCGCTTGCACAGTGCTGAAGGAAGGGGTTGGGGCCTGATGTGACAAGTGTGCAAACGCACCCTGTGGCGCATTTTAAATTGGGGAATTAAGTCCCCTTGAATCCTGAGGGTCCCTGGGGCCCAACTAGCCCACCAGGTACCTACAGTAAGCACCACAGAGAGGTGGTCCGAGCCCACGCCTCTTTTTTCACCTCTCTGTAAACCAACTCTGTTTTGCTTACTGAAGGTACCTGGAGGGCTAGTTGGCCCCCAGGGACCCTGAGGATACAAGGGGACTTAATCCCCCAACTTCTACGCACTACAGAGTGTGTTTGCACACTTGTCACATCAGGCCCCGCCCCCGCAACTCATAAAACAACCCCCAGGGAGGTGGCGGTCCCCGGGGCAACGTGGGAGGGGGATTGGGCCCCCCCACAAATTTTTTTCAGTGCCCCTGGGACCTGACCCACCTGGGAGCTTAAATACAACGAAGCGCGAGAGCACGCGCTTCGTTTTTTTTAATTTTCCCTGCCGGATTCGCGACCCCATCGCAAATTCAGACGATATTTTTTAAAAATACATTTTTGGGCCCTGGGGATCCCATACAGTACAAATATATAAAGTGCAAGTGCTTTATTTTTTCTGTTTTGATTACTTTAAAAAATGTTGATATTATATTTTTTCTCCCTATAAAGTTAAAAAGGATTTATTTTAGTTTTTACGGATAGTAAAATTCATAAATCTTTATCACAAAACTAAAATATTGCTAATAACACAATTAAAAATGATTAAAGTGCTAGTATTCAAAACCTTAAAGTGCAAGCTATAAAGTGCATGTGTCCTCTGTCCTTCTCCCCAATTCTTTCTTATTTTTAATTTAAAAAGCAGACCTTTTGTATGCTCAGCTCAGTTTATTCATCATTATTATAAACAGGTAAACAAGTCTTCATCAACATTTGGCCCATTGGGACCCATGCTGTTCATTTCTAATATAAAGTAAGTTTCCAATTTGTGGAGTTCTTTCTCTCTGTCGCCTCCCCTTCTCTTTTTGGGAACCTCAGCTATAGAGCTGTACCTCATCATATCGGGATCACTATTGTGTTCTCTCTCAAAATGTCGTGCAACGGGGTAGGATCTATCATCATTAACAATTCCCCGTCTATGTGGTACAATTCTTTTATGTGCAGGCAAAGTGGTGTCCATACATAGACTTTTTCGCAAGGACACTTTAATATGTAGACTACATAGCTGGATTTGCATGTTAAATGGCCTCCTACTCTCATTGTTCTATTGAAAGGTGTTTTAAAATTCACTAAATGTTCTCCATGCTTGCAAGCTTTACATTTAAAGCACCATCTGAAACCATATTTTGCTGTAAGCCATGTCTTCTTACCAATTACACCTTGAAATTCACTTCTAACCAATTGATCTCTTAAACATCTGGATTTTTTATAGGTTATTTCCGGGCATTTTCCACTGCTAGGTCCCAATATAGGATCACCTCTGATTAGGTATCAGTGTTTCTTAAGTATAGCCTGTACTTCATTGTGTTTGGGATTATATGTAGTAATGGATATTTGGCTCACTGGGCTGTTCTTCTGCTTTTTCTTTTTAATCTGTGTTCTCGAGGGTTCAAAAAGTATCTTATCCCTGCTTAGGTCCCTCGCTTTTCTTGAAGCTTTCAGTATTATTTCCTGTGAGTAACCTCTCTGAGTGAAAAGATTTATCAATTTTCTCATACTCAGATAAGTTACTACATGTTCTTCTTGCCCTGAAGAACTCACCAAAAGGTATACTTCGGATGAGTATTCAAGCAATTCGATTCCAGATTACAGCGCGTTCATCCTGGTGCAGGCAAGACAGGTGGAAATTTTTGCTAGGAAAAAAAGCAATATGAATACAGCAAAAGAAGCGGAACCTTCAGAAACATTACCGCAGAAAAAATACCTGATGTAATCACAGCGTATGAACTAATGAGGAATCTGGAAAACAATGAAATCACAACGAGCCAGGTTCTCAATACCTTGGAAATAGACACAGGGTCATGCAAATGCCAAATTTTAAAACAAATCCAAATTTTGGCCAAACCCAACACCAGGAAATAGAATCAACACTTATCATGAATTGGTGATACCAGATCTAGAGAAAATAAAAAATAAAAGTAACACCAAATGGGAAAATCTAACCAAAAGAGAAAGCAAAGTACTGAAAGAACTTACCAACAATGAAGCAATAGAAATAAATCCTGCAGACAAGGAAGATAATATATGTACGAAAAGACATATATAGCTGTTCTGATAGGGACCTATATTCAAACTGAGTTTTCAATTCCATTTCTCCAGTTATCTAACAGTCTTCTAAAAAATATATTTTTTTAAACTAACCTGACCCACAATACTTCCTCTTTTCATTATAAACATTTTTCATAATAACTATATAAATTTCCGTTGATAACAACTATCAGCATTTAATGAGCAAACATTGGCGATGAAATTCCCTCACATTGCTCCTTAATCCCTATTTTTAAATCAGGACGACCCAACACAACATGGCCACCGCTTTTATCCACGGGCAGCTGCCATTTTGAAGTATCCGCGGTCCAGTCTTTGCCCTGAGCATCACGCGGTAAGACTGAACGCGGTGGTTTAAATACCTCCCTCGTCCGTGACACGCTAAGATGAGGTCCGGCGAGGGAGTAAAGTAGGTGTTACGGCGCGGCGGCTCCTAGTTAAAAGTAAGTGTACCTTTCCCCTTACAGGTACCGCAAACCTCGGAGGTCAGTCGAGCCAACGAAGGCTCATAACTACATCCAAATGTGACTTCCCGAATTACAAATGAATTACAAACGAATAACGCAAACCGCCATTACGTTTTCTTTCGTCCTGGAACGTTAGGATTATTTCGAAGGGAGTCACCGCCCCCCCAGAGACCATCAAGTGCGAGTAGGCACTTTGACAAGTAATTAACCAAATACTACATATTTCGTGTGCTAAATTCTGTGTATGTCTGTACTGTCATATTAAGTCCTGTGTTATGTTTATGTGTAAATTCACGCAATAGATCACCATGAGCATCTGTTACTCAGCACATCACCGGACTCTGTGAGTTTGCACACACCAATATGGAGCAACATTTCACCCACCCTCTGATGAGAGAGGGGATTGTATCTCTAATGTTTTCCTTATTATATTACAGATATACTGCGAGGAATAGGAATCGTATGTATATATATTTCTGATGCATGATTTTATTAGTAGCAGCGTTCATTTATTTTGTATATATTTGTTTTCCTATCAGGGTTTAAAAAGGAGTGGCATACACAGGGCTGGTCCCTGTGTGATCCTGAAGAAAAGCTAGGGGAAGCTTGAAACATGTTGACCTAAAAACACTGGTTCCATCTCCATTACAGCTGGTACATAGTGTTATACCCTTTTTTAAATCATACCAACCTAGGAGCAAGAATAAAATTGTTTAGGCCCACTAGCACGGTATTTTTAAATCACTTACACCCACTCCACTACACTGTGCACCAAACATAGTCCTTCACAAAATAGTGCTCCTACGTAGTTCGCAAGTCGTAGCACGCCCCAGTTCGTAGAGAACTGGGATGGTCCCAATGATGAAGCATGTCACCGTGGGGCAACCCCGGTGAGTGAGGGGACTCAAGAAAGAAATTTTTCTTTCTTTTTGGGCTCGGTCTGACCACATTGGCCGGTAGCCCAGCCACAAGCTAGATCTCTTAACCCAAGACCTTGGGTTTTGTTTTTCATGATACGTTTTTGGAGGGCGATCTAGCATTGTATACCTCCTTCTCCCCCATGTATATGTAAGGAAGATAATATAGTCATCATGGAAAGATCACAATATATAAAATAAGCAAAGAGACAACTTAATGATGCTAGCAAATATAGGAAACTCAAAACAAATCCAATTAATGAACTAACCATCATTCTCAACCAGAAATTTAAAGCCTGGTCAGATGAAGGCATCATAAACCATGAAGAAGCAAGTTATCTCAAAAACGAAAATCCAATCATTCCAACCATATACTTTCTCCCAAAGGTGCACAAAAGATTGATTAATCCACCATGCAGGCCTATCATCTCTAGCTGTGAGTTCGTTATGTGAAAGCATCTCTGTATACATAGACAATTTCAAAGCACCCATAGTCACAACATTAAACTCTCATTTCAAGAATACGGGAGACTTCCTTAAACACTTAGCTGATATGGACTGGCATAGCAGTTTGCTATTAGCCACAATCGATGTAGTCTCACTACATACTTCGATAAACCATGAAGTAGGGCTAGAAGCTTTGAAATATTTATTGGCTCAAAGAAATGTCCAATACCTCAAACATAGTGGTCCCAGATACACAACCAATCAATTCAACATTCAGAATACATACAAAAATTAGTTAGAACAACATTGTTTTTAATCACAACGTGTAGCATTCACAAACTGTTGTAAAAATCAATACACAGTAAAACACATATAATGCCCCAGAAGGGTAAGGTCAAGAAGAGATAAGTGATGAAATAGTAAAAGTATGGAAATAACAAAAGGTTGGTCATTAATACCCAAATACAACAAAGATATTTCAAAATTAGCACAATGAAGAGCAAATCAATTTTGGATTAAGTAATCATGCCTCAACACAAAATCATAAATGATAATTTAACGAGGAGGCCAAATACAGAAGAGAAAGTTGACATTGCGACCCAAGTAGATGCAGGCGTGCTTTAAACCTTGCTAAAGGGTCTTCATCAGGACGGGGAGTGTGAAGGGTTGGGGCAATCGATCTGCATAAAAAATTAATAAATATTATTGATGGGTCACAGGATGATCCCACAAATTACTAAAATCATTTGAGGAAGAGAAGGAAACGCATTGTTGTTATAGGAGGAATACATTACGGGGCATAGCTAGTTGTCAAAAAACAGCCCAACATATTAGCACGGATCACAAGGAAGTAATTTAGTTCTCATGGCAGCCCATATCAAACATAGGACACAAAGTAAGTAACGTCCAAAGTAAGGTTGCTAGATCGCTAAACAAAGGCCAAACATGGTTGTGGGGTCTAAGATGTTGTTAAAGACAGATTCGTTGTAAATTAACGGCTCACACAGGTATGCACTGGGAGCATAACCGGTTATTCTGTTAGTGTATAATCAACCTATTGGGCGAAGGATAAATTACCTATAGTTAGTGTAATACAACCATGAACGTTATATTCGGTTACACAAACCTATCAGGAATTCAAAGTATATGCAACATCCAAAAGACGACTAATTGTCGATTAGATTACATAATTGATAGACACCATAAATTGGAGCGGCCATGCATACCTGATAGGCTGGTCCGTTATTAAGGTGTCGCAAAAGTAACAATTATCGATGATGATGTCGTGTCTGAATTCAATAAAACAAACATAATGGGCCAGTCAATGGGATACTTCAGAATTACTGAATAATTAAGTACATACTGCTGTGGCAAGTTGTCAAAACGCATACCTGGTGATCGAGTGGTATTATACAGTAATGGCAGAATCTGTTGAATTGTCGCAGTCTATTAAAAAACAAAGCGTGAAGGGCCTGATTTAGAATACATAAAGTATCACAGGCAATGCAGCTAAAACAAGTTAATTTATATACATCATCCATCACATACCTGTAACGGTGAAAGACACCGCCGGAGATGGGAATCACTAAGGAACGGTAGCCGGTTACCACCGGAGCAGAGCTGAAAGCTCAATCGGCGTGTTCAGGATTCAAGGCAGAGGCGAGGGCTCTGCAGAATAGCGGAACAAAACATAAGTACCCGCTCTAGTTTAAGTGAACACGACTAATCTTAGTGTTTATCTTAAATAAAATTTAGGGGGATGGAGTTACACATACCTCTAGCCGTGTACGGACGAGGGCTTCTCTCGGGATTCAAAAAACAGTGAAAGGACAGGGGCGTCTCCTAGGATACACGGAGCAGTAAACAGCAAAGGCCAACTGCTGCGGGTCCCAAAATAACTTCCTGATTCGGCAGATGTCCGATCACATGGTCACCGTAATAGAGAAAACACTCGAAGTGCCCTACTATTGTAGAAAAAAGACTATCGTGACAAGGTCTACAGTTATGCATAGATTGATTTATAAATCATATTAGAGCCATGCTAGAAATGGCGATCTAACGAGTATAAGCTCATGGTGCCAATATATTTATTTATTAATTTATTTAGAGAGGGGCCCTTCGTAATGATACACTATTGGTGGTAATATAAATAAAATAACGTCAAAAAACGGCAGTAGTAGCATGTCATACAAAATTGTTCCACTGGATATAAGATCCAAGCTCATAATAACTCGGTCAAGTCAGTTGTAGCACGTTGCACCAATTTCATGATGTACACAGCTATTATTGCTAGATTGTATTTCAAAATCCAGGAAGATAATTATCGACGTACAGGAAGATATTTTTCGGCATATCTATCGGCATGATGGTAAAGGCCGTATAGAACAAACTTAACAGTGAATAACTGAACATACAAATGAACAGCAGAATATTTGGCGTACCTATCAGGCACGATGGTAAAAGCCAAACATGAACACTTATTCATATCAATTTCAATTTCATGAGATACAGGGCAAGTTCCATTTACAGATTGGCCATCTGGGCAAAAGTGCTGTCAGTTTCATTTAACCCTGTTCGTACAGAATCAAAAAGGAACATCCATCTTGCCTCACGGATATTCAGGACATTGGAGACACTGCCACCCCTAGCACCCAATGTGACCCTTTCAAGAATTACAGATTTGAGGCTCTCAGGCGAGTGTTTTTTTGCTTTGAAATGTTCAACTAGCGGAGCTCCCACTAACTCACATCTGACTCTGCTCATATGTTGCAGAATCCTAACCTTGGCCTTCTGCTGAGTTTGTCCTATGTAAATTAGATTGCAATCACATATAATAGCATAGATCACGTTCTGTGTATTGCAGTTCGTTAATGATTTCAGTGGGATTCGATGATCTTTATACTCAAAAACCTTCGTTTGAATTGTGCTATCACACGCTTTGCACTTGGTGCATCTGTGATGACCCGTGACAGGTGGAAGATTCCAGAGTGACAGCACAGTGGTTGGTTCCACTGGGGGGAGAAAAGATCAGAAATGCACAACAACGAACAAAACAATCGGATGGTATGTGTAACCACTTTTACAACTGAGAGCAATAGGATAAAGAAAATCATCAATAAAAATTGGCCGTTAATATCGGATGATATCGGCTATCCTAATCCACCCCTACATGCTTTCAAGAGGGGCAAGAATATCAGAGACTATGTTGTCCGATCTTTTCTCCCCCCAGTGGAACCAACCACTGTGCTGTCACTCTTGAATCTTCCACCTGTCACGGGTCATCACAGATGCACCAAGTGCAAAGCGTGTGATAGCACAATTCAAACGAAGGTTTTTGAGTATAAAGATCATCGAATCCCACTGAAATCATTAACGAACTGCAATACACAGAACGTGATCTATGCTATTATATGTGATTGCAATCTAATTTACATAGGACAAACTCAGCAGAAGGCCAAGGTTAGGATTCTGCAACATATGAGCAGAGTCAGATGTGAGTTAGTGGGAGCTCCGCTAGTTGAACATTTCAAAGCAAAAAAACACTCGCCTGAGAGCCTCAAATGGGTAATTCTTGAAAGGGTCACATTGGGTGCTAGGGGTGGCAGTGTCTCCAATGTCCTGAATATCCGTGAGGCAAGATGGATGTTCCTTTTTGATTCTGTACGAACAGGGTTAAATGAAACTGACAGCACTTTTGCCCAGATGGCCAATCTGTAAATGGAACTTGCCCTGTATCTCATGAAATTGAAATTGATATGAATAAGTGTTCATGTTTGGCTTTTACCATCGTGCCTGATAGGTACGCCAAATATTCTGCTGTTCATTTGTACGTTCAGTTATTCACTGTTAAGTTTGTTCTATACGGCCTTTACCATCATGCCGATAGATATGCCGAAAAATATCTTCCTGTACGTCGATAATTATCTTCCTGGATTTTGAAATACAATCTAGCAATAATAGCTGTGTACATCATGAAATTGGTGCAACGTGCTACAACTGACTTGACCGAGTTATTATGAGCTTGGATCTTATATCCAGTGGAACAATTTTGTATGACATGCTACTACTGCCGTTTTTTGACGTTATTTTATTTATATTACCACCAATAGTGTATCATTACGAAGGGCCCCTCTCTAAATAAATTAATAAATAAATATATTGGCACCATGAGCTTATACTCGTTAGATCGCCATTTCTAGCATAGCTCTAATATGATTTATAAATCAATCTATGCATAACTGTAGACCTTGTCACGATAGTCTTTTTTCTACAATAGTAGGGCACTCCGAGTGTTTTCTCTATTACGGTGACCATGTGATCGGACATCTGCCGAATCAGGAAGTTATTTTGGGACCCGCAGCAGTTGGCCTTTGCTGTTTACTGCTCCGTGTATCCTAGGAGACGCCCCTGTCCATTCACTGTTTTTTGAATCCCGAGAGAAGCCCTCGTCCGTACACGGCTAGAGGTATGTGTGACTCCATCCCCCTACATTTTATTTAAGATAAACACTAAGATTAGTTGTGTTCACTTAAACTAGAGTGGGTACTTATGTTTTGTTCCACTATTCTGCAGAGCCCTTGCCTCTGCCTTGAATCCTGAACACGCCGATTGAGCTTTCAGCTCTGCTCCGGTGGTAACCGGCTACCGTTCCTTAGTGATTCCCATCTCCGGCGGTGTCTTTCACCGTTACAGGTATGTGATGGATGATGTATATAAATTAACTTGTTTTAGCTGCATTGCCTGTGATACTTTATGTATTCTAAATCAGGCCCTTCACGCTTTGTTTTTTAATAGACTGCGACAATTCAACAGATTCTGCCATTACTGTATAATACCACTCGATCACCAGGTATGCGTTTTGACAACTTGCCACAGCAGTATGTACTTAATTATTCAGTCATTCTGAAGTATCCCATTGACTGGCCCATTATGTTTGTTTTATTGAATTCAGACACGACATCATCATCGATAATTGTTACTTTTGCGACGCCTTAATAACGGACCAGCCTATCAGGTATGCATGGCCGCTCCAATTTATGGTGTCTATCAATTATGTAATCTAATCGACAATTAGTCGTCTTTTGGATGTTGCATATACTTTGAATTCCTGATAGGTTTGTGTAACCGAATATAACGTTCATGGTTGTATTACACTAACTATAGGTAATTTATCCTTTGCCCAATAGGTTGATTATACACTAACAGAATGGCCGGTTATGCTCCCAGTGCATACCTGTGTGAGCCGTTAATTTACAACGAATCTGTCTTTAACAACATCTTAGACCCCACAACCATGTTTGGCCTTTGTTTAGCGATCTAGCAACCTTACTTTTGACGTTACTTACTTTGTGTCCTATGTTTGATATGGGCTGCCATGAGAAATAAATTACTTCCTTGTGATCCGTGCTAATATGTTGGGCTGTTTTTTGACAACTAGCTATGCCCCGTAATGTATTCCTCCTATAACAACAATGCGTTTCCTTCTCTTCCTCAAATGATTTTAGTAATTTGTGGGATCATCCTGTGACCCATCAATAATATTTATTAATTTTTTATGCAGATCGATTGCCCCAACCCTTCACACTCCCCGTCCTGATGAAGACCCTTTAGCAAGGTTTAAAGCACGCCTGCATCTACTTGGGTCGAAACGTCGACTTTCTCTTCTGTATTTGGCCTCCTCGTTAAATTATCATTTATGATTTTGTGTTGAGGCATGATTACTTAATCCAAAATTGATTTGCTCTTCATTGTGCTAATTTTGAAATATCTTTGTTGTATTTGGGTATTAATGACCAACCTTTTGTTATTTCCATACTTTTACTATTTCATCACTTATCTCTTCTTGACCTTACCCTTCTGGGGTATTATATGTGTTTTACTGTGTATTGATTTTTACAACAGTTTGTGAATGCTACACGTTGTGATTAAAAACAATGTTGTTCTAACTAATTTTTGTATGTATTCTGAATGTTGAATTGATTGGTTGTGTATCTGGGACCACTTTGTTTATACCACTTATATGCCCAGGTCCCAGTGACTCCGTGGGTTAACCCGTGTTTCTACAGCACAATACCTCAAACAGTCAGAACTACTCTTGGAAATAACAGAACTGTGTCTGCGCAATAACGTGGAAGACTCTCTACAAGTGCCGACTGCTTGCACCTACTTATCTTGGTGACCTGTTTTTTTTAATTCTGCGCCGTTACATTATTATTCGCTTTGCTTGTTTTTAAAAACACTTAGGCTTCTGTTTGTATTTTAATACTGCACACATCTTACTCCTCTTGAACTTACCAGTCAACTCGCCTCTGTCCTCGGTCCGCCACGGCTTGTGCTGATTGCTGCGGAGGGACGAGGAGGCGTTAGTTCCACTTCCGGTCGCTGATCTGCTAACCAGAAGTACAGTCAGCCTTCTAGCGTTTCTAGCTACCTGCCTCTGTCCTACATAAGCCGGGGCTGTGCAGCGGACGTGCGCAGCTTCCCTGACCCCTGCCTGTTTTTATTCGAACGTTTATCTTATTCCTTAATGGTCACTTCCAAAATGCCCTTGTATAGGTATTCTAGTCAGGAGTTGAAGGATCTTGATCTCTCTCTGTCTAAACACTTGTTCCCCTCTTCCAGTTCCCACTTGTGACATCTCAGCCTCTCAAATATCCACCCATACTAAAATTTCCAGACCATTAAAGGCGTTCTATTTTAACGCACGTTCCGTTCCTAAACATGCTGTGGAAATCTGGAGTCTTATTGACTCAGAATCACCAGATATTTGTTCCATTACTGAAACTTGGTTACATGAGTACCCCTTTCCAGATGTGGCCATCACGTTTCCTCCACAATACAACGTAATAAGAGTGAATAGGGAAAAGAAGAATAGAGGAGGTGGTGTACTCATTGCCACTACCCCGGCTGTGAACATCTCTTCTTTAGAGTCCATAAGTACATGTATTATGGAAATTTGTGTTTTTAAAATGGATGGTCTGTCAGGAGGAGTATGGAGAGGTGCATTAGTATACAGACCTCCAGGTCCAAAAACTGATTTTCCACATAAATTACAGGAGATAATCGCTCCACATGTATTAGCCTCTGACTTTTTCCTTTTGCTAGGTGATTTTAACTACCATGCTGAGTTATTACATGATACCGATACTGACCAGCTAATTTCTAGCATTAACACCTTGGAATTAGTTCAACTGGTAACTGGGCCAACACACATTGCAGGTCACACACTCAATATTTTGTTGACAAATTCAACAGAGATTAGGGTGGAATCTCCAATTCCATTATTGTGGTCTGATCATTCTTTATTAAAATTTATCATTCTTGACCATGTTACTAATATTGTCCCTTGTAAGGAAGTAGTTTGGAGAAGATCCTGGCATAAAGTCACTCTGCCTCTTTTTGCTGCCACTTTTAGGCCCACTCCATCTAGCCCCAACGATAACATTGATTTGTGTGCTATCTCCCTAGTCAGTGATGGAATGAACAAGATGTCCGAATTACAAAGAACTATCTACTGAGTCCTCTGTTCTGATTACCACTTCAAAGCAATAGGTGCCACAACGATTTCAAACCAATTTAACACGAGAAACACTGTCTAGCACTACAAGCTTCAGAATTCCTCACAACCAGGTGACCGGACAAAACACTTCCGGGTGCTTGAGAACACGATCAGTTGTACCACGGAAATCAACGAGTGAGTTCAGCAGCTAGACCAGAAGAAAAATCCGCTGAAATTCTTTGAATAATACGAGGTGAGAAAAGTAAAGAGAATATCAATGCCCCGTAGAACATGACTTTCAAAATTACAGCACTAAAATACACGCATACGTTAATGTTACAGGTTCATTAAACAGAGAGGAATAAATACGAGCGGACCCACACCCAGTGAGGACCACCCTCCCCTCGCACAAGTAAGAATAAACCTTTACCGTATATTGGTTTTAACGTGTAGCCAGATGAATTTCTTAAAACTAAAATTCTACCTTAAAATTAACTTTAACAGAAAAAGCACCCGTGAAGAAAAGAGCCACAAAAACGATGTCACGACCATCCGGGAGCGATAGAACAATTCAAAAAGTAAGTCCATTCAGGTACCCAACAAATAGTCGAGCATTCAGAATGTTTGGAAATGTTTGATGTTTCCACACGAAAACTGTAAGACACTAGTATGTCCCTTCTCTTTTTTTGCCCAGGCATCTTTTTAAATGATTTAGCGAAAAGACGCCCCAATAAAGAAAACTCACGAAAACAGTTGTTTTGAAATCAAAGGTAACTTTCCGATGATATGAACCAATTGTTCTTAATCCATTCGGGAAGAGGAGAAGTTAAAATTCCCTTTTTGCTTTTTAAATCGTAGGTACCCAGCCTTGCCCTCAGGAAGAACCCGATCATTTACGAACGGGTTTGGAAACGCGTCGGCTTCTCCAAGGACATTAACACCATGGCTTTCTCGAGGATTTTGTAACCTTAACTCACTAAGGGCTAAAAAAATGTTCACGGGTTGTGTCATAAATAACAAAAGCCCCGTGAGGCTAGTCCTAGAATACCATAGGAAACCAATATGTTAGGACTAGAATGTTAAAAAATCCTGGTGTACCGATTTACTGAATATGTATAAAAATTATGAAATGTATTGAATGTTTTGATTTATGTATTCACACACAATCAATTTCAGTTTGCATGGATCGATTGTCACAAGAATTGTTTAATCTGTTGTTCAATGTTTGGATGTGTTAAAGCCTCAGATGGATATAATGAGATATGGTAACTCAATGAAATATGAGAAACAAATGTATGAATAAAATACAGGAGCTTCCGAAATTAAAAAAACAAAGCCCCCAGCCTGCTTTTAAATAAAGAGCAGTCTTTCTTCAAAATTCGAGTCCATGCATCTTCTTGTTGCATAATAATTGAGTGTCCTGCCTGGGCACGTAGGACAAAACCCCTCTTGTGTATATAATCTCCCTAGTCAGAGCCATGCTCAACACCTTGGATAAAATCTCTCCTCTTACTAAAGTTACTCTTAAAGCACGAGCTGCTCCCTGGTTTACTGACCAACTAAAGTTACAGAAGCTCTCTTGTTGGTCAGCGGGGCTGAAATGGAGGAAAACCAAAGAACAGACAGACCGCGTATTATACAAAGGTGTTCACCAGAAGTACATGGAAATTATAAGGCATACTAGGAAAATGTTTCTTTTGAATCGTATTGAGAAGGCTGCGAACTCAAATAAAAAGCTCTATCAAATTTTAAAAGAATTCTCTACTCCTCCTGCTCAGTTTCAACTTTCTACTTCCCAGGATTGGGTGGATTCTCTCTCTAAATTCCTTGAGCACCAGACCATGGCTCTTCATACTTCCTTTCCAGTGCATGATATTTGTAATGATATGGGGAATTCTTCGTTATCTCTTTTAGATCCCCCGCATACTTTGATGGAATTTACCCAGTACAGCTCTGCAGAGGTGACTGAACCCTTTATTAAGGTAAAAACTGGTTCACCTACTGACCCTCTGTCACCAAAAATTGTTCCTACCGTTGCCCCTGCTCTACTAGACCACCTCACTGACTTATTTAATAAATCTTGTCAGAATCTGAATTTCCCATATCATGGAAAACTGCCAGGGTCCGGCCCATACTGAAAAAATCTACTGCAGACCCAAAACTCCTAACTAATTACTGTCCCATATCGCTGCTTCCTCATTTCGGGAAAATGCTTGAGTTCCTGGTCAACAAACAGCTTGTTGTACATTTTGAGAACCATGGACTGCTTGACCCTTCTCAATCCGGTTTCAGGGCAGCCCATAGCACCGAAATAGCCTTGCTCGAGGTAACGGATAATATCAGGCGGGCATTAGATGGGGGGGCAGTCATCCTTCTTGATTTATCTGCAGCATTCGACACCATCTCCCAGAGCATCCTTGAGCGTCGGCTTTGGGAGATTGGTGTCAGGGGTAAGGCTCTCCAGTGGCTTAAGAACTACTTAACTGAACGTACTATGACAGTACAGGTGGGAAGTACAAACTCCAGTAGTAGATCAGTAAAGATGGGAGTACCGCAGGGCTCCATTCTGGATCTGACTCTTTTTAACGTTTATGTGACCCCTTTGGCCAAAGTGATTCGATCCTTTGGTTTTGAAGTTGTGTCTTACGCCAACGACACCCAGATCTTGCTCACTCTCGGTCCAGACCCATTGGAAACTAAGTCTCGCTTTAAAGACTATATGTCTCAAATTCAGATATGGATGTGCACTAACCACCTTCAGCTGAACGCAGAGAAAACTGAAATAATGCTGTTTGGTAAGGCAGATGAGTATTGGACACGTGATTGGTGGCCCTCTAGCCTTGGCCTTCGTTCTACTCCAACTCCGTCAGTGAGAAATCTGGGCTTCCATCTAGACAACAAACTGTCAATGAAAGACCATGTAAATAAGACTATTGGTGCCTGCTTCGGAGTCATGCGTAGCCTGCGTAAAATTTTTAAGTGGATCCCACTGGAGGCAAGAAAACCCCTAGTCCAAGAACTTATCATCAATCGTATGGACTATGGGAATGCTCTACTGGCTTCCACCAACGAAAATATTTTATCAAGGATGCAGGTTCTGCAGAATACTGCAGCTAGACTGATACTTGAGCTTCCACCTAGATCTCCATCGGCTCCCAGTCTGAAACTTTTGCACTGGTTGCCCATACGAAAACGTATACGTTTTAAGTTACTCTGCCTTACGCACAAGAACATGTACGTAAAGGGCCCAGCTTTTTGGGCCAAAACTAACCTGGTATTTACCTGGTCGAATCCTGAGATCCAGCAATCAAGCGCTTCTTGTGTCTCCTAGAATACGCACTACTACAGGCGGAGGGAGATCTTTCTCTTACCTTGCGCCGTTTTTTTGTAATAAACTATCATTACATCTACGCACCTTAAGTGATCACAACTGTGTTTGACATCTAGCTGCATTTAAAGTCTTATCCTCTCAGAGACACCCAGCAGTGCCATGAGACTCTTGAGTGATATGTGCACTCAATAAATGTTCTATGATTTGATTTGATTTGATTCCTCTCTGACAAACAATTCTATTTACTGCCATGTGGAACGGACATGGGAGTTTCCTTTTCTCCAAGCTATGCAAACCTCATCATGGGTTGGTGGGAGAGGACCGTGGCTTGGAGAGAAGGAAACAAAAAATACACAGAAAAGGTGCACCTGTGGTTACGGTATATAGATGAGTTATTCATCATTTGGAATGGAACTAAAAGCGAATTCTTGGACTATTTTGCCTGTCTGAATCAAAACAGCGCTGGCCTATCTTTTACATGCAATATCCGTAAAAAGAAGTACAATTTTTGGACCTCACAGTCTACATTGAAAATGATCAAATAAAAACTACCGTACATTGGAAACCTATTGCCACAAAAAGTATTCTACAAGGAAGTAGCTTCCATCCTCTGCCTCTGAAGAAAAGTATTCCATATGGAGAATTCTTGTGGATGTGGAGAAACTGTTCAGATAATAAGGAATTCAAAGAAAAATCAGACAAAACAGCAAACAAATTCAAACAAAGAGGCTACAAAATGCGTGATATCAAAGAAGGTAATGTATGAACCAACATTTCTCAGAAACATTGAAAAAATATTGCACATCCAAACTGAAGGAGGAAAACAACAATATCAGACTAATAATGACATACAACACAGAACATGACCCAATTAGGAAAATCATGAATAAATATTGGCACATATTTAAGAAAGAACCAGAGTTTAGGGGCCAGTTTGAGTGAAAATTGAGGTATTTCCTTTAGAAAGGCTCCATCTCTCAAGGACAAAATTATCAGAAGTCACTTTGTAAGATCCAAAAGTGATACATGGTTGCCGAACTATAAAAAAGGCTTCACACAGAATGTTAAATGTAAAGCTTGTAAGATTGGCAAGAAAACAAAACATCTTACAGATTTTAAAGGGAAACAATTTACCATTACACAGAAGATTATTTGTAAAACCAGCTACGTGGTATATCTGATCACATGTGATTGTGGAAAATAATATATAGGCACTATCATCTGCCCTCTCCAAAAAAGATTACTAGAACCTATTAGAGCGGTACAAAATAAAGATGTCAACTATGCCATGACAATACACAATGAAACACATGTTAATTTTACGTGGCAAAACATGAAATACTGTGGCATTGCACACGCTCCCAATCATGAGAGGGGGGGTCAGAACACTAAAATTGAGAAGTTTGGAATCCAAAATGATCACCTCGTTCAGAACAAAACAACCACAAGGCTTGAATTTTACGTATCACCTGATAGACAATTATGTATTACTGAAACATGAAATCAACATGGATAAATATGAAAGTGAAAAAGACAGTTACATTTATAGGCATACAAAAGAAAAATTTGTGTTTGGAAATAATCTAAAGTCATGTATAGGAATTCCCTGCCACTCAGGTGTGATTGTGCTGAAACAAAGACAAATTATACAATTGTGTTTACCAGCAACTGTGAAGTCACTAATACATTTATTTTCAATATTAACATTACATAAATATTTTCAGAAACAACAATGAATTATACAATTGTGTTTATCAGTAACTGTGAAGTCACTAAGACATTCAGAGAAAAACTTGCAATGTTAACATCACACAAGTATTCTTCGATCAAACTATACAAATTTACCTGAATTAATCTACAAGGTACGAAACTTAGTAAATTACTAACTAAACAAATAGACACTGTGTTGTCATTGTTGCTTAATCCATTATTTCATGACTCTGAGTAACACCATATCACATTTATGGAACGATATGAATTGTACATACCTATATATATTATGTCCTTTACTACAAATCCCAGCATGTCTCATAATGGGCTAGTGTGGGAAATGAGTATATAATGGCACAGAAAATAGGATTTACCCAACCGTAAAGAAGCCCTTGTGGTGAAACGCGTTGGTGCTAGTGGTGGTGTAATAAATAACCTTTGAACTATTTCTCTGGAGAATGGCAAATCTGTTTTTGCTCATAAAATATATATATATATATATATATATATATATATATATATATATATATTACCTACTGGCGGTCGCCAGTAGGTATATATAGTTAGGATTTTTTCTCTATGGGATTTTTGAAAATTCTATGTCTAATAACTTTGGCGTTTGTGGACGGAATTGGCTGAAATTTTCAGGAAAATGGCACATTTTGTTTCTGAGCAGCCCTTGAAAATTTGGGGGGGGGTTCGTCAAGGGGGGGCCGAGAAAAAAGGGGGGTCCCAAAACGTGTTTTTAACATTGAGTTTTCCATAGGGCGGTTGGCCTCACTTTTAGCCCGAACGGCTGAATGGATTTGCACGAAACTTGGCAAAATTGTAGGGACTGGTAGCCTGATGTGCCTTTGCTAGGTCTCAATATATGTGCTTCAGTGGATTTTGAGAAATTAACGTTCAAAAAAAGATATATATCTGTAACAGCGGACCGGGCAGCGCTCCGGTTCGCGGACTTTACGCGTTACGGAGCTTTGTGAAGCGAAGCTGATTGGTTCTCCGGCGTCTGTGAACATTCCAAACAGTCCGTAGCGGCCGCCATCCTGTCTCTCGGTAGGATCGAGAGACAAGAGGAGGCCAAAGCGAAGGGGCAAATGACCATAAGGGGGCATAGTAGATCCTCGCTGACCCCCTAGGTTTGATGTGGAGGTTTTAAAAGGGTCCCGCGGGGCAAAATAAAATAATAATAATAATAATCGAACGGCTGAATGGATTTGCACGAAACTTGGTAAAATATTAGGGACTGGTAGCCCGATGTGCCTTTGCTAGGTCTCAATATATGTGCTCCAGTGGATTTTGAGAAATTAACGTTCAAAAAAAGATATATATCTGTAACAGCGCTCCGCTTCGCGTAACGGAGGTTTGCGAAGCTGATTGGTTCTCCGGCGTCTGTAAACATTGCAAACAGTCCGTAGCGGCCGCCATCTTGTCTCTCGGTAGGATCGAGAGACAAGAGGAGGCCAAAGCGAAGGGGCAAATGACCATAAGGGGGCATAGTAGATCCTCCTTGACCTCTTAGGTTTGATGTGGAGGTTTTAAAAGGGCCCCGCGGGGCAAAATAAAAATAATAATAATAATCGAACGGCTGAATGGATTTGCACGAAACTTGGCAAAATTGTAGGGACTGGTAGCTCGATGTGCCTTTGTTAGGTCTCAATATATGTGCTTCAGTGGATTTTGAGAAATTAACGTTCAAAAAAAGATATATATCTGTAACAGCGCTCCGCTTCGCGGAGATAAAATTATATCTGTATTACCTAGCTGCTGCTAACACCAGTTAGCGACGGCTAGTAGGAGATAGCGACCATCTTGGGCCCCACTTTGCATGTGAGTGATATTTATCACTAATGACATGCAAAGTGGGCATGCCAAGATGTTAGCGACTGGAAACAGTCGCTAACATCGCTATCTCCTATTATCAACTTTTGGAAATATTCGAGATAAGCGCGAATATCTCCAAAAGCTAGCACCTGCCCTGAGCAGTTCTTAGCCATGTTATCCAATGGGAGGTGGATAACATGGCTAAGAGCATTAGCTCGGTAATGCATGAATATCGCTGAGTTTTCAGCGATATTAATGCATTGCGGTCGTTTTTTATCGTATTTGCGATAAACCTTGATAATAGCAAGGTTTATCTGCGATAATTTCTGACGATGCTTAGCGGTAAAAAAATCGTTGCTAAGCATCGTTAGGGATAAATATCGCTTAACTTTGGTAATATGCCCCAACGTCTGTTAACGTTCGATTCGAAGGAAATCAGGAAGTGTTAAAAAACATTGTCTGCGCCATCTTGTCTTTTTTCAAATGCCACACTTTTGTCGTGCACGGCAGCCATTTTAGATGCCTTGACCAGACCCACTCTGTGCACGCTGTCGATCCTTAGCATGGCTCCCCACCCTCGCAAGCATCTCCCCCAGGCAGTGGTCACCCCCGCTCTCTGTCTTATGCATGGGTAATAAACCTCCCCCCATCTGCGCTGCTCTTCCCTGAGAATCACACCCTGTGCCCGCCCGACACCTCCCTTTCGCCCTATTCACTACCGCACCCTCTGACACTCCTTTTCCTCTGTGTCCGATTGTCCAGGCCGGTCCTAGGGTATCAGCTAGCCCTGCAGATGTAGTTTATGGCCCCAGCTGTAAAGAATCACCCCTCTTCAAAGGAGTTATAGTAGATCAAGGCCCACACTCGATGAGATCCGTCACAGCAGACGCGTTCCTATTATCTGAAAACCATCCTGTATTGTGATTGGGGAGGGGACCGAGCCTGAAGCGGAAGATTCCAGGGATGACTCTTTGTACATCAAAGTTTTTACAATTATGTGTCACATTAAAAATATATAGCACTCCGACAAAGTAGTAAGATTATAAAACTTTAATAACTTATAAATATATACAAGAAAACAAAAATAGTAATAACATATAAACATTTTTAGGGAAAAACAACGAAGTAGCGGTCGGCTGTGCGAATAGTCCCAACGCAGCACAACGTCCAGATTTCCGGCGTGGGGCGTCGCGGGGGGTGGGTCATCAGTAGCAAACTGTTGTGCGAATAGTTCCAAGGCAGCAGAACGATGGCACCAAGGTGATGTCCAGTAAGTTGCCGCACTGGTTTTGGTATCCTACAATGCTGCTCCGAATAACGGCGTGGGGCGCCCCGGGGGAGGCGGCGTGAACGGGCCTCTCCAGGTGGAGTGTCATCTGTTGTAGTGGGGCGCCCCTTTACCGTTTCAGTTGCCATTCTGTCCGTTTTTGGTCCACTGTGTCAAAAGCCGCAATTCAGCTGAGTTGCGCCCACTCTTGCGGTGCAGCGATAGGCGGCTGTCACAGGACTCTCAAAATGGCGGCAGGCTGTTTCCTTTTTGGGCCTGGTCCACTGAAATGGCCCTGGGACACCTTGGAAATCGGACGCTTGTCTGCTAGGTCTTGGACCCCATTCTCGAAAGCGTCCCCTCCGCCTTGAGGATTCATCAAAAGTTTTGGGGGCCCCCGACTCCTGTAGGCTTCTGGTGGGGAGCGGCTGCCATGATTGCTCGCGGAATGACCACGACGGAGCTACGAGATGGTGGTGCTCTCATGCTGACGCCAGCTTCAGTCTGAAACATCCAGAAACAAGGTGGGGCTTTCATCGTTTGGGAAAAAAAAAAAGTTTTCATCCAATGAAAAGTGTTGTTTTTAGGTCATATGATCAAGCCTTCCATCATTAGGAAACCAAAAGTAAAATGAACCAATGAAAAGTTTTATAAACAAGTCACATGACCTGTTATGCGGCATAGGGTATAAAATGCGGAAAAAATACGTTGGCACGTGAGGCGGCGTCAGTAGCGGACCGATGTGCGAATAGGCCGAAGGCAATACAACGCGCCAAGATCCGGATGGCACCGAGGTGGTGTCCAGCAAGTTGCAGCACTGGTGTGGCCATCCTACAATGCTGAAAGTCGGCGTGGGGCGCCCCGTTGGCCTGTGAGTTTGCGTCAGTAGCGGACCGATGTGCGAATAGGCCGAAGGCAGCACAACGCGCCAAGATCCGGATGGCACCGAGGTGGTGTCTAGTAAGTTGCCGCACTGGTGTGGCCATCCTACAATGTTGAAAGTCGGCGTGGGGCGCCCCGTTGGCCTGTGAGATGGCGGCAGTAGCGGACCGATGTGCGAATGGGGCCAAAGGCAGCGCAACAATATTTTCGGAATAGAAGACACCACAAGGCGCTGAGATGCCAAGATCCGGATGGCACCGAGGTGGTGTCTAGCAAGTTGTGGCACTGGTGTGGCCATCCTACAATGGTAAAAGTCGGCGTGGGGCGCCCTGTTGGCCTGTGAGATGGTGTCAGTAGCGGACTGATGTGCGAATGGGGCCAAAGGCAGCGCAACAATATTTTCTGACTGACACCACAAGGCGCTGAGATGCCAAGATCCGGATGGCACCGAGGTGATGTCTAGCAAGTTGCTGTACTGGTGTGGCCATCCTACAATGGTAAAAGTCGCCTGGGGCGCCCTGTTGGCCTGTGAGATGGTGTCAGTTGCGGACCGATGTGCGAATGGGGCCAAAGGCAGCGCAACAATATTTTCTGTATGGAAGATACCACTAGGTGTTGAGATGCCAAGATCCGGATGGCACCGAGGTGATGTCTAGCAAGTTGCTGTACTGGTGTGGTCATCCTACAATGCTGAAACTCGGCGTGGGGCGCCCTATTAGCCTGTGAGATGGCGTCAGTAGCGGACCGATGTGTGAATGGGGCAAAGGTAGCGCAAGAATATTTTCTGAATAGAAGACACCACAAGGCGCTGAGATGCCAAGATCCAGATGGCACCGAGGTGGTGTCTAGTAAGGTGCACTGGTGTGGTCATCCTACAATGCTGAAACTCGGCGTGGGGCGCCCCATTAGTCTGTGAGATGGCGTCAGTAGCGGACCGATATGCAAATAGGCCGAAGGCAGCACAACGCGCCAAGATCCGGATGTCACCGTGGTGGTTTCATAGTTGAGAGGCACTTCATCTGCAGTGGGGCGCCGAGATCCGGATGGCACCGAGGTGATGTCTAGCAAGTTGCTGTACTGGTGTGGTCATCCTACAATGCTGAAACTCGGCGTGGGGCGCCCCATTAGCCTGTGAGATGGCGTCAGTAGCGGACCGATGTGCGAATAGGCCGAAGGCAGCACAACGCGCCAAGATCCGGATGTCACCGTGGTGGTTTCATAGTTGAGAGGCACTTCATCTGCAGTGGGGCGCCGAGATCCGGATGGCACCGAGGTGATGTCTAGCAAGTTGCTGTACTGGTGTGGTCATCCTACAATGCTGAAACTCGGCGTGGGGCGCCCCATTAGCCTGTGAGATGGCGTCAGTAGCGGACCGATGTGCGAATAGGCGGAAGGCAGCACAACGCGCCAAGATCCGGATGTCACCGTGGTGGTTTCATAGTTGAGAGGCACTTCATCTGCAGTGGGGCGCCGAGATCCGGATGGCACCGAGGTGATGTCTAGCAAGTTGCTGTACTGGTGTGGTCATCCTACAATGCTGAAACTCGGCGTGGGGCGCCCCATTAGCCTGTGAGATGGCGTCAGTAGCGGACCGATGTGCGAATGGGGCCAAAGGCAGCGCAACAATATTTTCTGAAGAGAAGACACCAAAAGGCGCTGAGATTCCAAGATCCGGATGGCACCGAGGTGGTGTCTAGCAAGCTATGCAGTTGAGTTGTGTGCGCACTTGCGGCGAATAGGTCGAAGGCAGCATAACAATGTTTTCTGAATAGAAGACACCACAAGGCGTTGAGATTCGGTTACCACCGAGGTGATGTCTAGCAAGTTGCCGCACTGGTGTGGCCATCCTACAATACTGCTCCGAATAACGGCGTGGGGTGCCCGAAGGGGGGGGGGGAGGCGGCGTGAACGGGCCTTCCTAGGTGGAGGCTCGTCTGCTGTAGTGGGGCGCCCCTTTACCGTTTCAGTTGCCATTCAGCTGAGTTTCGGCTGCTCTTGATGCTACAGCGACAGGCGGCTGCAACAGGACTCTCAAAATGGCGGCCTGTTCTTTGGATTTGGGCCTGGTCCACTAAAATGGCCCTGGGACACCTTAGAACTCGGAAGCTCGATTTTTTTTTCCTTTCCTGTACATGCAAAAAAAGGTAAATGCCCGGTACGTTACACGCTTCATCTGCCACGATGAACTCTCCAGAGGAACCGAAAAAAAATATAGTTATGGTAACTATACCATGCATCGTCATATGGAGAGGTGGCACCAATTAATTATAGTGCTGCATAAAAGAGAGATTTGGAGGAGAACCCCTGACCTGCTAGTACATTCATCAAAGAAGTGGCACTGACAGCATCAGAGGCAAGGGAAACGGTCCCAAATATTTAGAAGAACTTTGGAAAGATTAAAATGACATGTTTAGATTGTGGCAAATTAATTTCATGTGGACAGATGAGTGTTACTCTAATAAATACAGCATATGAACATCATCATAGTCGATGGTTGGTAGAGACATTTTGACTATATCCTGGACCTGCCCGTCCTCGCCCAAAATGGCGCCGGAATAAATGGGACTCGTAACTCCTTGTTGTGTACTGGTTGCAGAACCTTGAAATCACGAGATACGTATGCAGTTTTGAAGCACATGGCGGGCGGGGACGAGAATTGATTGAATATTTCGACATCCCTATTGATATTAAGTTCTGATGTGTTATTGATTACTGTACTATTGAAAGTTCGAATTAACGTCACCCATGGTACTTGCCCGCAAATGTATATCTAGATAATTTTATTGTAACTGGCCCTGTCGTATTTTAATTATAAAATGTACGTCCACCGATTCCGTAACTGTTAGACACCTTAGTTCTTGCAACCTAATGGCCCGCCCGTTACGTTCCTCTACAGTGTAAATGTCTACTCATCATATACGATTACAGTTTGCTCCGTGGCCGGCCCACGTGGTTATAGGCTCGTATTTGTATAATGAAATTTTCACAATAAAGGTTTTTAAAAGAAAACATGGTAGTAGTATATACATTGGTAAAGTTTTTAATAATAGTCACTGCTTTAGAATCATTAAAAGGCAAGTGAAATAAAGCAGACCAATTACATGAAGGGTAAAAGGTATAATACGAAGGAACGCAGTAAAGATAAATGGTCAAGGGCTGTTGTGTTTTCTATTCCTGCAACATAAAGTGATCGATAAGAATCTCATATTCAGGCGTATCGGCGACTAAGACAGCAGGTCGACCCTCTTTTGCTCAACGGCTCCGTCATGGGACGAAGAAACGCTCTTTTTCTCGAAAAAAGAATATATTTTACTTGCAGGACAGTTGTAAATTTTCCGGGAAAGTACATTAGCCTGGAACATTATAACATATATTTAAGAAAAAATAATGTTCGGAAGTAATAAAAAGCGTAATTTTTAGGTCATATGACCAAGCCTTTCATCATTAGAATAAGAAAAGTAAAATGAACCAATGAAAAGTTTTATTAACAAGTCACATGACTTGTTATGCTTACGTTACGCGCTGCGCGCCCCGGATGACTTCCGGATGCGCTAACGCGGCGCGTCATATGACGCATTACGCGACAACGCAGGTCCAGAATATAGTCAAAATGTCTCCACCAACCAGCGGTCGGAACACAACCCCTTTCAGCAGGCTAAATAGTTCTGTTAAATGACAACAGAAGGGACAGGCAACAAGAACCATCAGTCAAAGAGGGGAGGGCTAGTTCTTCTCTACCGGGTTACATTGGGGCGCTACAGGAACTGATCGAATTGGTAGTCTACAGTGTTTCTGGATGTTTCAGGCTGAAGCTGGGGTTAGCATGAGAGCAGTACCATTTCGTAGCTCCGTCGTGGCCATTCCGCAACCAATCATGGCAGCCGCTCTTTATCGTTATTTTGGGCGGGGTGGGTGGCGGAGCCGAGCTGTTTTGCAGCCATCATTGTGTGGAGTTCAGTTCATTTCACTAGTTTTGTATTTGTCATGAGGGGTTGTTCCTAATGTTTCTATTTTAGCGAGGTCAAAAAGAGATCCCGTTAGTGGCCTACTGATTTTGCTCGATTCCTTTTCTTTTTTTTTTACACGATTTTTCGTTATCTGCAAAGACTAAACAGAGTATTGCGACTCTGTGTTTGTTTGTAAATAGAGAATGAACCAAAGAGAACCAATTCTAAAACAGTAAATACTTGTATAACAATCAATCAAATGGAGAGAGAAGCAGGCACGACGTATTACAACGGGGGCAAAGGCCTGCGTTAACTACCCTTCACTATGTGCAAAGAGAGAGTACTCCTAATAGAAATGAGGGGGGGGGGGCACCATTCAAAGCAGATCAGTGTGCATAAACACGAAAATGTTTTCACTTACCACGTACTTGACATTCGACAGCTTATGATATTTGCTATTAAAAAACCATTGAAATTCACTGAAAAAACCATAGGTTATAGATCATATATAGTTAGGAATTAGCATTTACAAAACCTTGAAAATTCACTGAAAAAACCATAGGTTATAGACCATATATAGTTAGGAATTAGCATTTAAAAAACCATATTTTACTCACACAAAACCATTGAAATTCCATATATAGTTAGTTGCACTAACTATATATCGCGCACCCGCAATCCACTGCTGATGATGTCACATATTACATCATTCATGACATGGTCAGTGACATCACTGATGACATCACTGATGACATCTCAAATGACATCACTGATGACATCACTGATGACATCTCATTTGACATCAATGACCACATCACTGATGATATCATTCATGTGACAATACAATGCATCTCCTCATATTTTAATATAACCTCTGTTTCACCCAGTGTTAAATACAGAGTATAATTTTTGAAACCATTGACACACCAATACTAGTTACTACATATGTACTCACTGATTCCTACGTCTACACACACATTCACTCATTCACCCATACAATCATTCATACATACAATCACTCATCTTTACAACACTATCATATGCACTCATACACCTATACAGACACTCACACTCTGCCACTCATCCATGGAGTTACTCACACACCTAGTCAGTCCTGTAAAGAATCAATCACACTTCCATTTTCTTGTCTATACAGTTAAACATAGAGCACCTTATATTTTCAAACATATACTAACACATACTTACCTTGTTATACAATCATTGATATAAGTACACATTGATCTGCACAGAGTCACACACCTCCCAGCCAGCCACACACACACTCAGTCTCCCATACAAATACTTGGACAATCAATCAATAACCCATATAGTTACTCATATAGCTACTGATCAACACATGCAGCAGTTTACAGAACAACAGACATAATGATGCACAAATTAAGACAGTTTAGTCACTAACCCATGCACTCAGTGAGACACATTTAATCACTCACTCATACAGTCAGTCATGCACCTACTAAATCCTTCGTCCAGACACTTATACATCCACTCATTCTTCAATATGTAAGACATATTTAAACTTTACAGAAACATAAAATCACTGGATGTTGTTATCAGTGATGTCATCAGTGATGTCATTTGAGATGTCATCAGTGATGTCATCAGTGATGTCACTGACCATGTCATGAATGATGTAATATGTGACATCATCAGCAGTGGATTGCGGGTGCGCGATATATAGTTAGTGCAACTAACTATATATGGAATTTCAATGGTTTTGTGTGAGTAAAATAAGGTTTTTTAAATGCTAATTCCTAACTATATATGGTCTATAACCTATGGTTTTTTCAGTGAATTTTCAAGGTTTTGTAAATGCTAATTCCTAACTATATATGATCTATAACCTATGGTTTTTTCAGTGAATATATATATATATATATATATATATATATATGTTCACACCAATTGCCCTTGAGCTCGGAGAGGGCACACGAAGCAGTCCCTACCATCCGGTCTGCACCTCGAGGCTGCTTGCAGTTTTTTGGATCCATTTCATTATTCCATTTGCCGACGCGTTTCGAGGCAGAACACCTCTTCTTCATGGGCTACTGCACAGGGACAATGACGGCTCACCAGTGTTGTCTTGGTTTTAATCTTTATTTTATTGAGAACACCGCCCACAGTGGGCGTGGCACATAAGAGAATGCCTGATGGCATGCTGGTACTTGTGGTTCCGATGGTGTACATTTCTTAAAAACCTATAGTAGGCTCATTGTTTCTGTGTCCTTTCTGAGCATTGGTCAACCTATAGTAGGTAGGATCAAGAGACTGCAAGATGTTTGAGCTCTGGGGCTGCACGCTTGTGGAACAAAGACAGTTTACATTCCAAGCCTTTCCAAACAACACCTTCGGAAATGGTGCTCCTCTCCCACGGCCAGGACTGCCGTGCTGTTAATGTTCACACCAATTGCCCTTGAGCTCGGAGAGGGCACACGAAGCAGTCCCTACCATCCGGTCTGCACCTTGAGGCTGCTTGCAGTTTTTTGGATCCATTTCATTATTCCATTTGCCGACGCGTTTCGAGGCAGAACGCCTCTTCTTCATGGGCTACTGCACAGGGACAATGACGGCTCACCAGTGATGTCTTGGTTTTAATCTTTAGTTTATTGAGAACACCGCCCACAGTGGGCGTGGCACATAAGAGAATGCCTGATGGCATGCTGGTACTTGTGGTTCCAATGGTGAACATTTCTTAAAAACCTATAGTAGGCTCATTGTTTCTGTGTCCTTTCTGAGCATTGTTCAACCTATAGTAGGTAGGATCAAGAGACTGTAAGATGTTTGAGCTCTGGGGCTGCACGCTTGTGGAACAAAGACAGATTACATTCCAAGCCTTTCCAAACAACACCTTCGGAAATGGTGCTCCTCTCCCATGGCCAGGACTGCTGTGTTGTTAATGTTCACACCAATTGCCCTTGAGCTCAGAGAGGGCACACGAAGCAGTCCCTACCATCCGGTTTGCACCTCGAAGCTGCTTGCAGTTTTTTGGATCCATTTCATTATTCCATTTGCCGACGCGTTTCGAGGCAGAACGCCTCTTCTTCATGGGCTACTGCACAGGGACAATGAAGGCTCACCAGTGTTGTCTTGGTTTTAATCTTTATTTTATTGAGAACACCGCCCACAGTGGGCGTGGCACATAAGAGAATGCCTAATGGCAGGCTGGTACTTGTGGTTCCGATGGTGAACATTTCTTAAAAACCTATAGTAGGTTCATTGTTTCTGTGTCCTTTCTGAGCATTGTTCAACCTATAGTAGGTAGGATCAAGAGACTGCAAGATGTTTGAGCTCTCGGGCTGCACGCTTGTGGAACGAAGACAGTTTCCATTCCAAGCCTTTTCAAACAACACCTTCGGAAATGGTGCTCCTCTCCCACGGCCAGGACTGCAGTGCTGTTAATGTTCACACCAATTGCCCTTGAGCTCGGAGAGGGCACACAAAGCAGTCCCTACCATCCGGTCTGCACCTCGAGGCTGCTTGCAGTTTTTTGGATCCATTTCATTATTCCATTTGCCGACGGGTTTTGAGGCAGAACGCCTCTTCTTCATGGGCTACTGCACAGAGACAATGACGGCTCACCAGTGTTGTCTTGGTTTTAATCTTTATTTTATTGAGAACACCGCCCACAGTGGGCGTGGCACATACGAGAATGCCTGATGGCATGCTGGTACTTGTGGTTCCGATGGTGAACATTTCTTAAAAACTTATAGTAGGCTCATTGTTTCTGTGTCCTTTCTGAGCATTCGGCAAATGGAATAATGAAATGGATCCAAAAAACTGCAAGCAGCCTCGAGGTGCAGACCGGATGGTAGGGACTGCTTTGTGTGCCCTCTCCAAGCTCAAGGGCAATTGGTGTGAACATTATCAGCACGGCAGTCCTGGCCGTGGGAGAGGATCACCATTTCCGAAGGTGTTGTTTGGAAAGGCTTGGAATGTAAACTGTCTTTGTTCCACAAGAGTGCAGCCCCAGAGCTCAAACATCTTGCAGTCTCTTGATCCTACCTACTATAGGTTGAACAATGCTCAGAAAGGACACAGAAACAATGAGCCTACAATAGGTTTTTAAGAAATGTTCACCATCGGAACCACAAGTACCAGCATGCCATCAGGCATTCTCTTATGTGCCACGCCCACTGTGGGCGGTGTTCTCAATAAAATAAAGATTAAAACCAAGACAACACTGGTGAGCCGTCATTGTCCCTGTGCAGTAGCCCATGAAGAAGAGGCGTTCTGCCTCGAAACGCGTCGGTAAATGGAATAATGAAATGGATCCAAAGTGTATGTGTGCTTATAGAAGTATATATTAATATATAGCCTTATTAGTGAGGTTCATTTAATTTACATTATATTAATAGTATATATTAAAATATTTATGATGTACTAGTTTAAACTATATATATATATATATGTATATGTGATATTTTTGTATGTTTTTAACAATATTAGTGTGAAACAATGTATGTTAAAAACTATTTATGTACATACCATTATAAGGCAAGAGGAAAAAAATTGTAAATTATATTTTTGACACAATTTGTTTGCTACATGATATTTTGTTGATTCCAATATTGTGTCAGTGATCCTGTTTACCCCCCAGCTGAGAACACAGAAAATCCATTCCAAATGTCTCCAAGGTTTTTGGCTCTATATAGTTTGTTTGTTTGGAGTTAGAATAGTACATCTACCCTCACCCCCATGTATGAACTTTCTTGCTATAATTGGGACTGGAGTTAGAAGAGGAGACTTCCCCCGCCCCACCACAAATATATGCACTTTCCCCAGTGTAGCTTGGACTGACTCTAGCGCAGCAAATGTAAAAGCCCTGCAAAATATGCACTTTCCTGGTGAATCTGGGCCTGGAATTAGAATAATAAATATGATCCCCTTCGAAATATGCACCTTTCCTCTTTTAAGATGGATTGGAGTTAGAATATTAAATCTGAACTCCAAATAATGTATGCACTTTCCCTACTTTTGATGATCTATAGTCAAAATAGTAAATTTGAACCTCCTCTTCACCCTAAAAAAATGCACTTTTCACAAAGTAGGTGGACCTGGAGTTGGAATAGTAGGTCAGAATTCCTCCAATATATGCACTTGTCCTAATGTAAATGGTGCTGGAGTTCGAATAGTAAATATGTCCCACTGCAATATATGAACCATCCGCACTGTTTGTAAAATGGAGTTAGAATAGTAATCCCACACCCTCATATATGCACTTTTACCATTGTAAATTGGATTGGAGTTACAATAGTGAATATGAACCCATTTAATACATATACTCTCCCCTATTTATGCTGAACAGGAGTTAGAATAACACATTCCAAAACTCCACCCCAGCATTCTCCTCATTTGAATGTTTACAGCACAGTAAATATTAATGTTTAGTTGAATATTTTTACCTACCTAAATTTGTCATTGTATTTTGATTTCTTAAATTATTCTAGAGGTATGCAATAAATTATCTTAAATTTTGTATGGTAATATATGATTTTGTACACATACTTTTCGCAATATAAAACGTAATATCAATTGCACATGTTAAAATTGTGGGTTTTTTATTTACCTAATTGAGTGAAATATTTATAGTTAGGTATTTCTATCAAAAACAGTCGATTTAATTTACATGATAACATTATATAAATGTATGTTGAAAAATATATCTTTGTTTTTCCATGAAATATTTTTTGTATTTTTCTTCAAATATTCGATTCTTTTATAAAGTTATACATCTAGGTAATTTTTTCAAGTTACCAGTGAAATATGTTCATTTGATTTTTATAAAAAATAGTTAAGCATTTATTTTAGGCTTAAATCCTACTACTTACAAAGCGAATTACGTTTAAATGTTACACTTTCGAAATTTAGGTGCACTTTATCTTCATTGTCAATATTTTTGTACTTTGTATGTATGCAAATATGAGAAGCCCTATTAACTTCTTTGTGGTGGTGCAGATTTTACTATTTTTTGGAATTCGCAAATTCCTAATGGAAGCAGCTTTGAAAGCTTCTACTAGTGAAGGTTTCCGTGGGTATTAAATTGGTAATTACCTGATTCCAAACATTTGTGTCCATTCCCTCAACAAGGAATTCTCTCTGACCGAGAAAATCAGATAGTGGCAGTGGATTTCCTGGTACAAATGCACTTTAAAAAAATGTTTATATCTGGGAGGAAAATACACAATGTAACCATGATATGTGTACAGCACAGATACAGGGGCATTTGAGGGTGGGGAGGGGGTGATGAAGCGACGTTTAGTGGCATAGGGATGAACTGAACAGAAAAGGCATGTTGGGATGAAGAGGAAATGCTAGTAAAGTTCAGTTAAGGGCCCCAAGAAAAGTATGTGTTTTTCACATCAAGGTTTCTGCCGATGAGCACAGATGAACACCGAGGACATAAAATGACTTGAAAGGTGGAGCTCAAACATTTAAAGGGTATGTTAGTTTGTGGAGAAAACAGGGTGAAGCAAAGACAGTTGTTTTTGATAGTATATTGTATTGTTGTTTAGAGAAACCAGGGAGTGATTGCAATACAATGGAAGAGTGCTTTGTAAGCATTACGTTGTAAATAATCCCCTTTATTGAAGGAAAGACAAATTGATGGAAGACAACTGGGATGTCACTTTGAGGTGGCAAAGAAGGTGCAGTGGTCAGTCTTAGGGCATGAAATGGGCCTAGCGGTTGCAGACTTTGTAAAACCTAGGGTAGAAAAGGCCAAAAGTTGAGCTCGTTGTGTTGCACTTGGATAGTAATGATCCAGTATTCATTATGCAATTGTAGTTCCTTAAACAAACAAGGAAGGGTCTTCCCAGGAAGCCCCATAGCTGACCAGAGCAGAACTCATACAGACACAGGGGCAGATTTATGAAGGCCTTGCGCCGCCGGTGCGTCACTTTTTCCCATGTTAAAAATGACGCACCGGCGGCGCAAGGCCTTCATAAATCTGCCCCACAGTGGGTAAAATGTAGACTATGGAGAGGTACACTAATAAATATCCAGTAAAAGAATTTGAATTTGAATTTTGAATTTAAAAATATTTATTAAGCGCGCTTTTACCAAGCGGTTTCATGGCGCTTTTCAGATTGCGAACAACAACAGTGGCAGGAGAGATTAGGCAGCAAAAGCTTGGGAGAAAAGCAAGGTTTTAAGACTTTTTCGGAACTCTATGTAGGAAGGTGAAGTGCGAAGTCCCACAGGGAGGGAGTTCCAGAAAGCTGGGGCGAGGACAGCAAATTTTGTTCCACCAGCCTTCTTCTTTTTGAAACGTGGAGTGGTCAGGAGTGCCATATGGGTGGAGCGGAGTTCTCTACCCGGCATGTAAGGCTTGATGGCAGAGCATATAGACTCCGGAGCGGTGCCCATTTTGGCCTGGAAGGTGAGGCAGCCAAGTTTGAATAAGGCTCTCTCTTTCACAGGCAACCAGTGTAGTGCCTGCAGTAGAGGGGTGGCACGATAAAATTTAGGCAGGCCATGAATCAGGCGAGCAGCCTGGTTCTGCACTAGTTGCAAACGGTGAATAGCATAGGCCGGCGCGCCATTATAGATTATGTTGCCATAATCGAGGCGTGAGAGCACCATTGCCATCACGATGATTTTTAGAGCCGGGAGGGAAAAGAAGCGGGAGATCTTCCTGATTGTCCTGAGGGAAAAAAAACAAGAGGACACAACAGAGCTAACCTGAGAGTGAACAGAAAGTTGGGAGTTAAGAAGGATACCGAGAGTTTTGACCTTGGGAACAGGGAGTGGGGGAACACCAAGTGAAGGGGGCCAGTGGGACGGAGACCAGGGGCTGCAACCACCTCCGGTCAAGACCAGCTCCGTCTTGTCCGGATTGAGTTTGAGGTGGTTGCAGTTCATCCAGTCCTGAATGAACAACATGACAGTTTGGACATTCAGGGCGGATGAGGAAGAATGGGAGAGGTTAAAGATTAGCTGGAGGTCATCGGCGTAATTAAACACCGTGACCTCGAGCTGCTGCAACATAAAAATGAGGGGGTAGATGTATAAAATAAACAAAAGAGGGGAAAGTGAAGAGCCCTGGGGGACACCACACACTACCTTGCGGGAGGCGGCAGTGAAACCGGCAAGATGGACCGCCTGAGCCCTCTCGCTCAGGAAGGACTCAAGCCACGCGAAGGCTAAGCCCTCTATGGCCCCCGCCCTGACACGGGTGAGAAGGATGGAGTGGTCCACCGTGTCAAAAGCGGCGGACAGATCTAGAAGAATGAGGGCTTGCGGGAGGTTGGTGTCAATGCCTTCCCGTAGCCCGTCCATCACTGAGATCACCACCTCCTCCGTGGAATGGAGGGGCCGAAAGCCCGCCTGGCAAGGGGAGAGGCAATGATTTATCTCCACGTGGGTGCTCAGGGTGCTGGTCACATGGGTTTCTAAAACCTTACCCAAGTAAGGCAAGAGAGAGATGGGAGGATAGTTCGAAGGGGATGATGGGTCGGCGCCGGCCTTTTTTAAAATAGGGATGACGACCGCGGATTCGTGGGGGGTAGGGACAACCCCATTGCTGAGTGAATCGTTGAGGAGTGTGAGGGGCGGGGTAGGACAACCTAGGAAGATTTCTCTAAGGATATAAGCAGGGGCAAAGTCCAGGGGAGAGCCCGACTTCACTCTTTGAAGCAGGGGGAGGAGTGTGGCTTTAGTCAAAAGGGGAATGGTAGTTCATTTAGGGATGGTGGGAGGAGGGGAGGGATTAATGAATGTGGAGGATGGAGGAGAGATGTTGGTTTTGATCTTTGCGACCTTTTCAACGAAGAAATCGTTGAGCGAGTCGCAGAGGGATTGGGAAGGGGAAATCGTGACCGTAGCTCTATCAGACGAGGCCAGTTCATGCACAGTGGCAAAAATTTATTTTGATTGGGACTCCGCTGCCAGTATCCTATTAGAGTAGAATTCAGTTTTGGCGTCAAGAATGCCTTGTTTGTATATCTTGAGAACAGATAAATAAGTGGCTTTTAGAACAGGGCAGTACGCTCTTCTCCATGCTTGTTCGGCTCTGCGTGCGGCAAGTTTCTTCTCCTTAAGGTCTGAGGTGAACCAACGGTTAGCAGCGTGAGCTCGCTTAACCGTGATTCGCCTCAAAAGGGCCAATTCATCGCCCGCTTGGGTCAGCCAGTTATTAATGGTAGTCAGCTGAGCAGGAGCAGCAAGGCCGGAGAGGTCAGGGCTGGATTTGACCAGAGACGAGCAGAAGGATGGCATATCGGCTTTGCCCCATTTCCTAACCCAGGTAAAGAGCATGGAAAGAATTAAGTAGGGTAATTGGTAAATGCCACAAGCTGTGCAATTCTGTGTGGTAATAGAGGCGAATCTTATGACGTTTCTGAATGAGGAAAAATGCCATGTGAGTATGAAAGTGATTTATTATGGTTGGGTGAGGACAGTAATAATGCTAAAGGGGAGGGTTTTTCTTGTTGGTGCCTAAATTACAAGTAAGAAGAAATGTACTCTTATTTTGCATGTTGGGTTTATTTTAGGAGTTACAGTAGCTCTGGCAAATGGAGGTTACCAAGTGAAGAGAGGTCCTGAGATGAAAAGAGCAATGTGTTATGAACGTAAGGAGGCAGTGAGCCCTCATAGCATGCAGAAAATTGCAGAAGTATTCTCACCTCCTGTTGCTAAAATTCGATTCGTTGGCTTTATGCCTCTATGCAATTGGCCACTGCTAACCGTGCTTAAGTGCAGATGGTAAAACACTTCAGCAGAAATAATGCTTGCACTGGCCCATTTAGGGTCCTAACCAATCAGGTGAGCCCCCCCACCCGATCGTGTGTCTTAGCCCGGGCAGATGCAGCTTCCAGGACACACACACAGAACTTGAGCTACTGCGGGCTGGCTCAGCAATGGCCTGGCCTCACCTTGGTATTTGCCAGGTCTTTAAAAGACCGTTTACCTGTTAATGAGGTTTTATTTATTTTTTATCGGTCCCCAGATCACCTGCATCCCCACTCTGCCTTTTCCTCACATTTGCAATTACTTTTGCTGCCACAGTGGGAAAATACATTTTGTAAAAATTAACATTAGACATATCAAGAAGCTGAAAGTTTGTTGCAGGATCCACAAATCATTTATCTCCTCAACCCTCTATCCCTGATTGATCCTATAATAGAAATAGTTTAAATTGCATATGAAACCTCACTTACCAAGCATGGATAACATAGTGAGCTACTCAGGGTGTCTGGCTATTCCTCCTGCATTCAGATAACTCACCCATCATTCTCATTGCTCACTCTTAGCTTTCAAGTACACCCTGACCTTACAGTGATGACAATGCACTGACACTGCTTACCATAAACTCACGTCATTCACCCTCCCCTTTCCTTGTGCTGACACAAGCACACTGCACACCCTTCACTCACATGATACTCCACTCACCTGTCACTCTTACTGCTCACCCTGGAGTCTCACCACTCACCCTGGACTCACAAAGCACTCATGCTGTTCGCTTTGCACTCACAATGATCAATCTCCTCTTGCCCTGAACTCACATGAGGACACTGTGTATGCACACACTTCACTCACCTGTCACTCTCACTGCTCACCCTACAGTCTCACTGCTCACCCTGCTCTCACAGCAATCACACTGTACTTACACTATTCACCATGCACTCAAGCTGTTCCCCCTCCTCTTACCCTGCACTCACACATGCACACTGCTCACCCTGCATTCACATGACACTCTACTTACCAGTCACTCTCACTGCTCAACCTGCAGTCTCACCACTTACCCTGCACTCAACTTCAAACAAGCACATCACTCACCATGCATTTATTATTCCTGCTCTGCACGTTCACCCACACGCAAACTCAAATGGGCACATCACTCACCCTGTACTCACATCACTGACCCTGTGCCAACTCCTCACACTCTACCCTCACATGGGACATCTTTCACCATGCACTCACATAAGCACTCAGGTCACTCATACAGCTCACTCTTCCCTCAAAAGGGCACACACTTACTCTGCAATCACAACACTCAAACTGTCTCATCACTTACGCTGGTCTCACAGCACTCACCCTGCATTCTGGTCACCCATCACTCACGCAGTATACCCTGTTTGTACACCGGCGCAATAGTCTGAAAGAACTCAGAGGAACACACCACTCACCATGCACTAACTCTTCTCACGATGTACACACCAGTCACTTCCACATCTCAGTCTTCATTCTCATCGCTCACCCGGCACTCACTCAGGTGCACTGGTCACTCAGCACTCACACAGGCACACCACTCGCTACATTTACACTGCTAACCCCACTCATCTGCACACATTCATTTCACTCTCTACACACTCCTCTCACCCTGCACTCACATGTGCCCTCTGCTCACCTTCCACTCATAAAGGTCACCCTGCAGTCACATCAGCACACCTTTCCCCCTACACTCATACCACTGACGCTGCATTCACTCACACAATTCACCATCACCGGGCACTTAAATGGGAACACCTCTCATGCTGCACACATAATAACCATTGGCAAAGCACCTTATTGCATACAATATGTCTTTCAAGCAAGAGTGCATGTGGAAGCAGCACATTTACTGTTGCAGGCGGGACCTAACCATTACCCAACTCTCTTAAATATACACATTTCTACAAAGGCACCTACAGAATACCTGCTCTTTCCATAGCAGTAGATACCTAGTCAGTTCCTACTGCAACTACGTGGCCAGTGTAAGAGGGGAGGGTGGACTGAGGATGTGGGAAAGCCAGAGGAGGGAGGACAGGACTGGGGCTTTGGGGAATGGTGTGTGTTAGACCTGTCAGCCGTAGGGTAGTCTTCCCTGAAATGTTTAGCCTACTTGCCTCCATTTTAATGCTGAATATGTCTTTGTTTGGCCTTAGGACTCGTTGCACTTTACCACTGCTACCCAGTTCTAAAGTGCTTGTTCTCACTCCCCTGGATTGATTGGCTTACACCTGCTTGGCATATTTCATTTACTTATAAGTCCCTTGTAGTGTGGTATACCATGTACCCAGAATCTGTAAATTAAATGCTACTAGTGGGTCTGTAGCACTTATTGTGCCATCCACTTGAGTAGTACCTTAAAATATGTCCCAGGCCTACCATTGCAGCCTGAATGCAGTTTTAAACTGTCAATTCGACTTGGCAATATAACCACCTTGCGAAGCCTTAAACGCCCCTTTTATTTTTTAATAGATCAACCCTAAGGTCGGCCCTAGGTAGTCCATGGAGCAGGATGCACTGTACTTTAAAGTTTGGCCATGTATTTTTAAATATTACATCTCCTAGCAGTGAAAAACTCCTAATTTCATTTTTTCACTACTATGGGGCCTACCTGTCCCAAAGGATAACATTGGGTTGCCTTATTATCTGATCTACGAGCGCTCGGTTGGGTTGTCTCCTGAGGCGAAAAGCCGGGAGTAGACGCTGTTGCTGCTATAATTCAGACCTGCTTACCTTTTAAAACTGTATTTTAACTTTGTATAGCACTCTTGCACTTTAGGGCATCACGGAGCAGATCTAGCGCTCACGTGACCCCTTACACCGGCGTCCTTCGCCGCTGGCCACGCCCACTGCTAGGCCACGCCCCCTTCCCGCCCTACTTAAGCGCTGATCTACGAGCGCTCGGTTGGGTTGTCTCCTGAGGCGAAAAGCCGGGAGAAGACGCTGTTGCTGCTCTAATTCAGACCTGCTTACCTTTTAAAACTGTATTTTAACTTTGTATAGCACTCTTGCACTTTAGGGCATCACGGAGCAGATCTAGCGCTCACGTGACCCCTTACACCGGCGTCCTTCGCCGCTGGCCACGCCCACCGCTAGGCCACGCCCCCTTCCCGCCCTACTTAAGCGCTGATCTACGAGCGCTCGGTTGGGTTGTCTCCTGAGGCGAAAAGCCGGGAGAAGACGCTGTTGCTGCTCTAATTCAGACCTGCTTACCTTTTAAAACTGTATTTTAACTTTGTATAGCACTCTTGCACTTTAGGGCATCACGGAGCAGATCTAGCGCTCACGTGACCCCTTACACCGGCGTCCTTCGCCGCTGGCCACGCCCACCGCTAGGCCACGCCCCCTTCCCGCCCTACTTAAGCGCTGATCTACGAGCGCTCGGTTGGGTTGTCTCCTGAGGCGAAAAGCCGGGAGTAGACGCTGTTGCTGCTATAATTCAGACCTGCTTTCCTTTTAAAACTGTATTTTAACTTTGTACAGCACTCTTGCACTTTAGGGCATCACGGAGCAGATCTAGCGCTCACGTGACCCCTTACACCGGCGTCCTTCGCCGCTGGCCACGCCCACCACTAGGCCACGTCCCCTTCCCGCCCTACTTAAGCGCTGATCTACGAGCGCTCGGTTGGGTTGTCTCCTGAGGCGAAAAGCCGGGAGTAGACGCTGTTGCTGCTATAATTCAGACCTGCTTACCTTTTAAAACTGTATTTTAACTTTGTATAGCACTCTTGCACTTTAGGGCATCACGGAGCAGATCTAGCGCTCACGTGACCCCTTACACCGGCGTCCTTCGCCGCTGGCCACGCCCACCGCTAGGCCACGCCCCCTTCCCGCCCTTGAGGCCTCCTATATCAAATGTGCAACCACAGAACGCGCAGCGGACGTGCGCAGCGGGCGCGCCGCTTGCACGCCGAAGGCGCGCCTAAGGCAAGCCCGTCTGCGCCCGTCCGCGGCCGGACGGGGCTAGGGGCACGACCCCACGCCAAATTCATCTCTTACTCCTCTGAGGAGCTTACCACCCTCCAAGGCCACTGGCCACTCTCGGTTTGTGTCCGTAGACACATTATCTCACTAGGCCTTGTACCTTCTTCCACTCCTACTCTGCCGTTTTCTTTGTCCGCCTCTCCCCCACAATGCCCTCTCCCACCTGACCCTCTTCCCCCGACTCCGTCACTATCCATTCTTTTACTTAACACCAGGTCAGCGGTCAAGCACCATCATGAGCTCTTTGTCTTGCTCGATTCTGAAAAGCCTGACTTACTGCTCTTGACCGAAACCTGGTTCTGCGACTCCTCCCTTCCCGTTCTCTTGGCTACCCTCCCCCCCTCCTATGTGGCCTTACGTGCTGATCGTTCGGCAGGCAGGGCTGGTGGTGGAGTGGCGATAATCGCTCGATCGGAACTAAATTTTCAAACCATTCCCTCTCCCCCCATTCCTCCCACTGAATTCCTTACAGTTCGCTCCCTCGCCTTTCCCCCCCCCTTCACCTGTCTCCTAATGTACCGTCCTCCCAAGCCTTCGCCTCTATTTTTGCCGGCTTTTCAAGACCTACTAGCCAATATGGTGGTCAACTATGCATCGGTCTTGGTACTAGGGGATTTTTAATTACTGGCCCTCGGACCCCTCTGAGTGCACAGCCTCGAAAGAATTTACTGAGTCTCTCACATCTTTAAATTTTATGTCGCACATCTCTGTCCCCACTCACTCTCACGGTCACACACTTGACCAGGTCTGGTCCCTTAACCTTCAAGTTTCCCCGGTGAAGATTTCCCCTTGCCCTTGGTCCGACCATGCCCTTATTTCCTTCTCCATCTCTATCAACTCTGTGCCCAAAGTTCCCCACGCCAAAAATACCTGGGCGCGTAATTGGAACAGAGTTGACTTTCCCACCCTGACGTCCCACCTTCGGAATACTATCCCATCCCTCTCTGGTCTTCCGTCCGACTCTCAAGCCAACACCATCAACACCTGGCTGACTATGGGTTGTGACTCAGTGGCTCCCCTGCGTCGCATTTCCGTTCGGCGACCCAAGGAGTCTAACAGGTGGTTCAATGACCACCTAAAAGAATTAAAACTGTTCGCTCGACAGGCAGAAAGGCACTGGAGGAAAAATTACTGCCCCTCACTTAAAATCCTTTACCTGACATCACTCGCCAACTACAAGACCGCAATCCTTGCTGCCAAAACTTCTTATTTCTCTGCAAGAATTTTGTCTGCTGAAAATAAATCTAGGGAGATCTTCGGCATAGTGCAGGACCTGGCCTACTCCGATAGGGCTTCACCTCAAATCCCCCCATCCCAGCCTCTATGCAACCAACTAAACACCTATTTTCTTGACAAGATTGCTACCATTAAGGCCAACATCCCCCCCCTCCCCTGCTTTTGTTGACCCTTCTCCTCCTACTATTCAAAACCTTCTTACCTCTATCCCTCCCCTCACTGAAGAGGTATTCCTGGAGATACTCCCCAAAGTAAAATCAGGTTCTCCGGCTGACATCTGTCCGGCGCGAGTCCTCCAACAAATCTATTCCTCTTGTCCTGAACCTCCCATCACCTTCCTTAACAGCTCCCTAGCGCAGGGAGTAGTGACCCCCACGCTCAAATCAGCCACCATAGTGCCCATTCTAAAGAAGCCTGGCACTGACCCATCCATCTCAGCAAATTACCGCCCCATTTCCCTGCTACCCTACCTGGGCAAGGTGCTGGAGCGCTATGTCACCGCGGTATTCAGCACCCACGTAGAGGCCAATGGGGGACTGGCTCCCCGCCAGGCTGGCTTTCGACCTAGGCACTCGACTGAATCAGTCGTGGTATCAGTCCTAGACAACCTCAGGAAGGGTATGGATAACAACAAACACCAGGCGCTGGTACTCCTCGATCTCTCCGCCGCATTCGACACGGTAGACCATACCATCTTATTGTCCCGTGTCAAGGCGGCTGGAATTGAGGAATCAGCCCTGGTGTGGCTCTCCTCCTTCCTGAGGGACCGCACCCAGGCGGTCCGACTAGGAGACTTCACAACCACTTCACTACCCGTCACGTGTGGTGTCCCCCAGGGTTCTTCCTTGTCTCCCCTACTATTTAATCTTTATATCTCCCCCCTCATCTTTGCTCTTCAGCAGCTGGAGGTCACCGTGTATAATTACGCGGATGACCTCCAGCTCATCTTTGACCTATCCTCTTCTCCCCTCTCTGCCTCCAGCTTCCAGCACACTATGACATTCATCAGGGACTGGATGAACCATAACCATCTTAAGTTGAACCCGGACAAGACCGAGCTGGTTCTTACCGGAGGTTCTTCCAGTCCCTGGAACTCTCTCTTCTGGCCCTCAACCCTTGGTCCCGCCCCCACCCCTTCTACCACGGTCAAAACACTAGGGGTCAAAATGAATAATCAGCTCACCCTTCACTCTCAAATTAGCTCGGTAGTTTCCTCCTGTTTCCTCACCCTCCGAACTATTCGCACTGTCGCCCGCTTCTTTTCCCCTCAGGCACTCAAAATTATCATGGCCGCTCTAGTGATATCACGGCTGGATTATGCCAATGCTCTTTACAATGGCATACCAGCATACAGTCTGAGGAGGTTACAGTTGGTCCAAAACCAAGCTGCCCGGCTGGTCTTTGGTCTCCCACGTTACCACCACTCCACACCCCTCCTCAGGGAGCTCCACTGGCTCCCTGTTAAGGAACGCTCTCTGTTTAAAACCGCCTGCATGGTCTTCCAGGCCCGTCAAGGCACCGCCCCCGCCTTCATTTCCTCATTATTAAAAGAATATGTTCCCCCAGAGAACTTCGTTCCTCCACCAAGTCCCTTCTTCAAATCCCATGCTTCAGACGCAAAAAGTGGGGTGGGTCCAACTTTTCCACCTTGGCCCCCACTTTTTGGAACTCCCTCCCAGATCACCTTCGTGCGGCTACCCATTATGTATCCTTCCGTATGGATCTAAAAACGTTCCTTTTTAAACAGGCTTTTCATGTGTAATTTTCCCTTCCCGGCTCTACCACCGGTTCTCATTTTTGTCTCTGTAGCCATTACCCTCTATTAGCGCCAAGAAACCGTTCGGTGCACGCTGCGCTTTATAAATGTTTTAAATTAGAAATTAGAAATTATTACATTTAACAAGTGTTAACGCTTGATTGGGACCAGCTAGCCGGTTCATGTTTGGTATCTTTGGAATGGCAATGAAAAATCCTCTTTAATTGTACAGTCATATTTTTATTTACAATTTTGAAAACATCACTTTTAGACAGTTGAGATTCTCCTGCCCTTAGTCCTTTTGTGCCTGCAGCCTGTCGTAGGTCACATGATTGGGTGTAACTGACAGACTTTTCGAATTCCTCCCAGATAGTCACACAATACAAGGATTAGGTGTGCCTGAATGGGCCATCTGCTGGCAGTGTGGGGGAGCTGATCATGGCCCACTTGCAACCGAATAGGCTGTGCTCTGCCTTCACACAAAGGACTTATTACCACCATATTGTAACTGTAGTCAGCTTGGAGCGAGGGAATTCCATGCACTCATAGAAACCTTTTACAAACTTCTCCCACCTTCCAGAGGAAGGGCATCAGGTATAAAAATCGAACCCTCAGACCGACCTTTCAGTTCACTCCTGTACCTGCGGAAGGACTTTTGCAGGACCTCCTACTGCTGTGTCCTGCTGGGCACTCTGCAAGAAGCTTTGTTGGACCTGGAAGGACTGATTTGCTGCCTGGAGCCTGGCTTGAACCCTCAGGCAAGCCCTGCTGTTGAGCCCTGCATCTTCACCTCCACCTAGGACTACCATAGTGACTTCAGGGACACAATATCCTCCAGGTGAGTAACTCTTCAGGGCAGGATGTCTTCACTTAGCTTGGGATCAGTGAAGTGTTCTTTCGCCTCTAAAGTGATTTGTACTCACCAGAACTGCGTGCAGTGACATGGATACATTGATTTATATTTCGGACTCCTCTCTGGTTTCACAAGGCTCTGAGGTGGTGGATCAGTTGGGGGTGGATATCACTAAACAGGAGTTATAGGATGCAATCAAGGACATGGCAATGATGAAAGTGCCAGGACTAGACAGGCTACCTATAGAATTCTACACTGTTTATGCTGCAGACCTTGTCCCCAAACTTGTGGCCTTCTTTAATGACGCACGTCAGCGGGGTCTCCTTCCTTCCTTCCTGCGAGAAGCTGCTATTGTGTCACTACCGAAAAAAATAAGAACACTCTCTTCATTGACTCCTACAGCCCACTCTCAACGCTTAACACCGACTACAAGATCCTGAGTAAGGTGTTGGCCACCCGCTTACTCTTCCATATGTGCTCTCTAGTTCACGTTGATCAGGCGGGCTTTATCCCTACAAATAGCACCATGATTTGTCAGCTGCTCCTGTCCTTGAACAAACCGGAGCATTTACGGGTGACGGCGCTGGTCCTTTTGGTGGACATTAACAAGGCATTTAACTCACCTCGTCCACCACTCTGAACTCTGTTTATCCTAGGGCGAGCTGCAAGATGTTTATTCCCGGAGTGCAGCGATCTTTTAGGGAGGTATGGAGAGATGATAGATCAAAGAATCGGTGGGGCCCTACCCGAGAGCGTCTTATGAGCAATGCACAGTGCCTTAAACTGAATTATTTCGGCAACCGGAAGCCAGTGCAGGGAGATGGTGTGTGGTTTAGCAGATTCCTAATTATGGGCCTGCACTAGGAGTCACACAGCACAATTTTGAACAGTTTGTAATCTTTAAATAGTAGAACATGGAGAGCCTAAATAAAGCATGTTGGCGTAATCAAGCCAAGAGAGAATCAAGGCTTGCACCAATAGTCTCCTAGCATTGAAAGGGAGCAGGATACTGTAACAAGTACCTGCCACCCTCTGTGCCTGCTCCTTGAAATTCAGGTTGTGATCCAGCCACACACCAAGGCTTTTTATCTGAACTTTGGGGGGGGGGGGGCATAACTCCCAGACACCTGGGCCAGAGTTCACTGGCATCCAGGTTAGTAGTCTTACCCAAAAACATCAGCTCTGTTTTAGCTGCACTGAGTTTTAGGAAAGAGCCACCAATCCACGCGGAGACCCTTTCCAAGCAGTACCAAAGGGTTTGACCACATCGGCCAAGGGGCTCAAATAGACATTAAAAAGTTTGGGGCTCGGAGGAACCCTGAGGTACCCCGCATCTCAAAGGCATCCTTTCAGAGATGAAGTTGTTCTTGAAGACCTGAATTGACCTGTCGGCCAAGAAGGACTCTAGCCATTTAAGTAGAGTTCCTGTAACTCCTACCTCTCTGAGTCTTAAGATCAGTAGTTGGTGATTGACCGCGTCGAAGACCACGCTATGGTCGAGCAGGACTATACCCGCGGAACCGCCCACATCCAGAATTTTTCTGGCTTCTTCAACAACAGCTAACAAGGCTGTCTCCGTGCCCTGTTGAGGTCTAAAACCAGTTTGGGAAGGGTGAAAGCGTTCATTTTCTTCCAGAAATGCGGAGAGAACGGAGTTGACATACTTTTCACTCATTTGTCTGATCCCCGGCAGGAGCGAGATAGGCCGATCGTTAGCAAAAACCTCTGGGTCTAAGTTATTCTTTTTTAATAGAGCTTTGACCATGGTGCGTTTTCATGGGGAGAGAGCAAGCACAGAGGAAAATGAGATCTTAATAAGGTCTAGGATAACTGGAGCGACAGTATCGAAAACCTGACTTAGAGTAGTTGGGGTACCACATCACTAGGGGAGCCGCATTTCAGACAATTGAGATATTTTTTTAGGGATTGTCTTAATGAGAGGCTCAATCAATCTGGGTTGGTCCTCCATGAGGGGGATATATACAGAAACTATTAAAGGGAGAAAAGTAGAATAGATATCTGTAATTAAAAAAAAAAGTAGTTTACCAAGTTATTACACCGTCTTAAACTGTCATCAGATGGCAAGGGGGGCACAGGGGGTTTGAGGGGGTTTGAGGAGAGATTTCACAATCTTAAAAAATTCACGGGGGGATTTGGAAGCTGAGGTATTCTTTTTTTCATAGTGCAGGGTTTGGCATTTCTAATTTCTGCCTTATAGGCTTTGATGGCTTCTCTATATTTGGTTTTCTTGATGATGGAGAAGTCTTTCCTCCAGCTTCTCTCCAAACGTTTACATAGTTGTTTCAGCTCTCTGAGCTTAGGAGAGTACCAGGCTAAACAACTCGAGTCTTTTTTACTGGTCATCCATTTTTTAGGAACCAGCATGTCTAACGATGTCTCCATCCAGTAATTGACTTTATTGTTAGCAGTTTCAGGGTCCTTTTCTAAGATGGGTCTGGTATTATCAAGGGTTGATGCCCAGGACTCAATGGAAAGTTTTGACCAATTCGGACTCCACTTTTTAACCCTTTCCCGTGGCTGACTACCACCCTGTTGGGTCCAGATGAAAGGGACCATATAGTGGTCTGACCATGGCAGGGAAATGTGCTTTTCCACAACAAGGCTGTTAATGTTGGAGAAAAGCGGGTCAAGAAGATGGCCTTTTTGGTGGGTGGGGGCGGACACTTTCAGCTTAGGTGCCAGAGCACCCAGATTATTAATTACCTCCTCAGCGTCAGATGAGGATGTGATGTCAAAGTGGATGTTTAGGTCCCCCAGCACAGAAATATTAGAGAGAGAACTAACCGACTTGGCTATCACTTCAGGGAGATCTCTACTGAAGTGGCCAATGGTTCCTGGAGGCCGGTATATTAGGACCCCAGAAAAGGTGCACTTAGAGGAGAGACCAAGTGCAAAGAAAAATCTTTCACAGTCAGGAATCAAACTAGCTGAAATGAGCACAGCTCCTTCCCCAACAGCAATGTGCAAGAAGCAAAGTAAAAGGTATAATTTTAAAATGCTGTGCAAATAGGCAGAATTTTAGAAAAACATTAGCTGGTTTCTCATAAGTTATAAGGTCTCTGTTGCTCTGAACCAAACCGCTAATGTTCGGTAAATAAGCTCTGTTTCGCTGTGCGGCCGCATCAACCGCCACTTATGGGGTGTGGCGAACACGGAAGCCGTCGCAGCTAGACTGCTGACCTGAGTTTCCAATGCCCCCCTTGACAATCCCCCCGGATGTAATGTAATGTAATGTGATATAATAATTTTATCCCATATCCTTGTAGTCAATTACAAATCTTCATATTTTACCCATTTTGTAATGACTGTTTTAGTGAGATTGAGGCCCTTAATAGAAGCAAACACTTTTTCCATTCCCCAGGGCTTTTATGTTGAGAAATATTCGAATAGCGCAAGTCCCGTTTTCTGACTTCCAATTATCTGGGGCAGATCAAGATTGCTAAATGGTTTGTTCAACAGTCTATATGAGCCAAGAAGTAAAAAAAACCTTGAATGTCCTCATAAACTTCCGACATTTTCAAACATCTCTCCCCCAATAGAAAGTCCGCAACCATCCTGGCTCCTGCTCCTGCCCACTTTTGAATAGTATCTAGTGCCAGATAGACACCAGATTCCAACACAAGTTCTGACAAGGGTGTGGCAGCGTTAAGGAAGAGAATAGCATCATTTCAATAGAGATCCATACGCTTCTGCAGGAACTTCTCCAGACTCCTATCACATTTTTTTTGTTGGCGACATTACTAATTTTAACACATCCCATATCTTGTTTTCTTAAAAAATTATCTGAATAAAATAATTCTTAAATATACCGCTGCAAGTTTTTTATTGAACCTGGACATGCAATGTCCATGCATGGACTGTGCAAAATAATAATCATTAAGATTGGGAAGCACCAGCCTTCCTTCTTCCACCACTTCATAGAAAGTGCTAAGTGCTATTCTGGCTGTTTTTTGTTTGCTACATGAAAGACATACACATGGACTCCACCTTTCTGAAAAATGATGTGGTTAAAACACATGGAATGGCTAAGAAGTTAAAATTGAATAAAGGGAGAATTGAGATTTTATTCAAGGAGACCCTCCTAAGAATAGTCAGAGGAAGATAATTCTAGCATGAGAATAAGTCTTGTAGTTTTATAAGCAGTGGGGAAAAATTGAGATTGTATGAATCATCAATTTGTGATGAATACCTCACACCCAGATATCTTTTCGGCTGCAGGTTCATGCACTATGCATATTTGGATGTGGTATGTCTGAATTACAGCCACATAATTTTATTTCGGTTTTCTTTTTATTCGTTTTCTAGCCTCCCAGTTTCTTGTACTGTGCAAAAGTCTCAAATACCATTTCCTGTGAACTCCTACTGCTATCAAGGACTAGCATAATGTCATCAGCAGATCATTTTATCTTCCCCATTAGTGACAGAGAGGGACGGATATAGGCATTTTCCTAAACGCTATTGCTAGTGGCTAAATAAAAAAAGCAAATTCTGCATTATGATACATCCTATGTATCAACTCCGTGATCTGGGAAGGTATAACAAATCTGAGCAAAATAGAGAACAGAGGGGCATATTACCAAGGGCCTTATCGCCGCTTTAGCTGGAACTTTTCCCGCTAAAGCTAAGCGCGATTATCTCCAAAAGCTAACGCCTGCCCAGAGCAGTTCTTAGCCATGTTATCCAATGGTAGGTGGATAACATGGCTAAGAGCATTAGCTCGGTAATGCATGAATATCGCTGACTTTACAGCGATATTCATGCATTTCGGCCGATTTTTATCGCTTAGGAGATAAACCTTGATAATTGCAAGGTTTCTAAGCGATAAAAATAGGTGAAGCACGGCGATAAAATGATTGCCTCTAACCAAGCTTAACGATAATTATCGCTTATTCTTGGTAATATGCCCCCACAGTTTCCCAGGCCACAAGGTCGAAAGCGTTCTCCGCACCTATCAAAGCACTATAGCTGGTATACGTGTTTTTTACGGAGAAATAATCTAATGCTTCGCCAAATAATGTGTACTAGTACCTAGCTGCTGCCCAGCAATGAAACTATTCTGATCCGAATGGATCAGCTTTTTTACGATTGGGTTCAATCTATTAGCTAATAATTTTCCTATGATTTTATAATCAACATTTAATAACAACGAATCTTCACCAACTTTCCCGTTTTTGAAGAAACTCACAACATTCCCCCTAAAAAAGAATTGGTATTGGCCCCCCTTCTAACATTGAATTGGCAACAAGTAAAAAGTAGTCAGCAAAAAACCTCAATAAAGGATTTGAACAACTTCCCCGGAAATCCGTCTGGCTCAGAGGTGTTGCAATTTGGAAGATTCTTAATAACCCCAACCAGTTCTTCTTTAGAGAAGGGTCGAGTTATTTTGACCTCCTCTTCCTCAGGTAGTCTGGGGATATTACGATGTACTAAAAATATTTCTAGGGCTTCTTTGTCTATCAGTTGGTTTTGACCATAAATCGATCTGTAATGATCCAGCATAGTTTTGCCTACCTTCTCTGGTTCCTTACTCCTACTTCCAGAGACTGGGCATTTAAGTCCTTCTATCCTATTGTTTACAGCTTGCTCATGTGCCTTCCAGGCCAAAAACCTCCCAGCAAAATTACTCTCCTCATATACTTTCTGCATATAAGCGCGATTTAAAACTTCACACTTTGTGTAATACGCCTCGCTTAATGCCTGTTAGCCTTATTCAATTTTGTACTGTAGTGCTGTAGTGAGGGGACATTTCCAAAGAGGGTGAGTGGAGTTTGGTGGTCTGTGATGATAGTGAAATGACTTTGTACAGAAACGCCCTCACTACAGCCAGACTCCCCTTCTCCAGCTGCAAATAAGCATGTTTGGTGACAGACAGGCTCCGACTGGCATGGGCCACAATGTGTCTCTGAGCATTCAGAAGCCCATTACCCCAAGCGCCACAGGGCTTGCATCCACTGTGATCTCAGTATGCAGTTTGGGTTTAAAGTAGGCCATCTCTGTAGCATTCTCATTTGCATGTGTTATTCCTTTGAAACTTTGATCACATCCAACATCCCATTAGAACAGGACATTTAGTTTTGTCAATTCTCTTAATGTAGCAATTACAGCAGCAAAATCACAAATGTACCTTGAGCAATAGCTGGCCATACCTTAAAAGGATCGCAGAATGGTGGCATCTTACGGAGGCAAGTAGCTGACAGTGCTTCTCTTTGTCAGTGCTAGGAGTCATTCTCCCATCAGAAAATATGTGTCCAAAGAATTTGAGTTTGGTTTTGTGAAACTCACACTTTCCTGCGTACAATGTAAGACCTGCATCAGCAAGTAATTGCCACACTTGTGTAAGAGCCTTGTCGTGCTCTTTTCGTTTTGCTCCAAATACCAGCATTTCATCACTTAAATTAAAAGCATTTGTGACAGCATGGATTATCCAATGTATAAAATCCTGAAATAGTTCTGCAGCTGATGACACTCCAAAACTCAACCTTTTGTATCTGAACAAACCAAAACGAATTGAAAAAATAGTGATGTACCTGCAGCTCTCTTCCAACCTGAGTTGATGATATGCCTTCTTCAGGTAAAGACGAGAGAAAACTTTGGCACCATTCAGTTGCAAGATCATGTCTGTTATGTGTGGACCAGGATGTCATTCCTTCTCAATTGCTTTGTTGGCCTGGCACATATCAACACAGATGTGGACTGCACCCTCACTGTCTTTTTTTGGCACCACTACTATGGGTGACACCTATGGCATAGGACCAGTGGAGCGCTCAATGATGTGATGCTTCAACAATGTTTCTGTTTTTTTCTCAACAGCTCCATGCAAGTGGAAATTGCCTTTGCGGTGCCGCTGGGCAACAGGGTGAGTAGGCACTATACGAAGCTCTTTGAAGAACATGAATTGGCAATTGCACGGATGCTGCTTTATGTCTCAAAGTCACTGTGAATGATCCTTGACTCTGCAATGGTTTAGAAGATGCCCACATGTATACTATCATGTTTGACAGGTGAAGAGGTGGCACAGGAGATATGCTGTTGAACTTCTCAACTGGCTTGATGTTAATCGATGCACCACTGTCTATAATGAAAGTTGTGGGGCAACCAATGACCTTTATTGGACTTTTGGAGCAATGTTCAAATGAGTTTTGTTGTTTCGTTTGGTGGTTTGCTTTAGCCATTGGTACTTCTTTGCAAGTAGCCAGACCCACATGTGCCCCTTGTTTGTCGGTCAATGCCATCAGAACACATCCATTTTCATCACTGGCGCTCAATGATGGTGTTGACAAGCCTCTGTAGGACAAAGTTGATGATGATCAACTTTGTCTGGTTTCTAATTATAACTCAAGGCACTTTTTTGTTTTGCGGGCGTGGCAAGAAGGATTCTGGAACTTTCTGGCATCCATTTTCTCTTCTCGCTGTGATGCAGTTAGTTTCTCTATCGCTCGGCAGACTGTTTTGAAGTGGTTCTCTGTTAGATTTAGGGGTCTCTAGTTTGCACAGGTAGGTACTTGTGACAAATAGGGACCCTTGCCTCTAATCAGGATAAGGGGGTTAACCTCCTGAAATAACCCCTGCTCACCCCCTTGGTAGCTTGGCACGAGCAGACAGGCTTATCTCAGAGGCAGTGTGTAAAGCATTTGTGACCAAATACAGTACCCAGTGACAACACTACAGATGGACACCACACAAGGTTTTATATAAAAAATAAGTATACTTTATATAGATTTACCACCAGGCCATAAACGACAAAAATACACAATACTATTACTTTAAGATGGTGGTTTTAGCTTAGTTAAGTTTAGTTCTTAAGATGCGACACTTTGCGTCAATGTAACTTACGATGCGTTGCGCTTCCACGACTAGCAATGGGGCAGCGAGGGAAATGCGGCAAAGTTCCGGTGCAAAGAAATAAAGACGTGAAGATCTTCCAGATAAGGCACGCTTCTCCTATGATGCAAGCAGTGCTCGGTTCGATGCGTGGACTGCAGCAGCGACACCCTTGTTTAGAAGTGTGACAGCAACAGCTTCAGCTGCGACACTCTTCTCCCACAATTGCGTAAAGCTTCCACACAATGCGACAACTACAGCGACGACATCCTTGTTCAGAAATGCGACAGCAGCAGCTCCGATGGCAGCGCGCTTCTCGGGGATGCGAGGCGCTTTTCTCGATGTGGTTCAATGCGACTGTTCCAGATGATATGCGACGGCAGCAACAGCGACACGCTACTACCTCAGTGCAAGACTCTTCTCACGATGCGGTGCAGTGCGACAACTCCAGCGGCAACACCCTTGTTCAAAAGTGCGACGGTCGGCAGCAGCGACTGCGACACGCTTCCTCTTCGTTGCGAGATGCTTCCCTCGATGCGGTGCAGTGCGACAACTCCAGCAGCGACACCCTTGTTCAGTAGTGTGACGGCAGCAGCTGCGACGGCGACACGCTTCCGCTTCGTTGCGTCACGCTTCCAGCTCCTTGCGATACGCAGTTCCTCAGAAGGCCCAAAACAGCAGCAGGCACTTCCAAAAGAACTCTGGGGAGCTGGGGGTTGAAGTATGTTGTCCCTGAGACTTCAGCAGGAGGCAAGCTCTTCTCCAAGCCCTTGGAGATCCTTCACCAGTTGAAAGCAAAGTACACAAAGTTCCTTTCTCCTCTCTTTGGCAGTAAGGCAACCACTGCAGGCCAATCTCCTAAACAGCACTTCAGCTTAGGAATAGTATCTCCTCAGTTTCTTCAGGTTCCTCTCCACAGTAGAGGTTTCTTCTTGTTTGTCCAAAAGTGATCTAATTTCATGGGATCAGGGTCCCAATATTTATACCCCAAAATCCTTTGTTCTCTGAAGGGAGAGGGGCCTTTGCCCAGTCCAAACCAGTTCTGAAGCACTCTGTTTACCAGACTTTTCCTTTCTTTTCACAGTGCAGGGCAGAAACATCAGACGCCCCACAGGAGGTGGAGCCAGCATTGTGGAAGGCAAGCACACGCTGGAGCACTTTGTTGACAGGATTCCTTCTCTTCTTTGAGTGTGCAGGACAGAGACATCAGCCGCACCCCAGGAGGTGGAGCCAGCATTGTGGAAGGCAGGCACAGCCTTATTCAAGGTTCAGGTGCAACTCCTCCCTCCCATCTAGATGCAGATCTCTCTATTCACCATTGGGCTGACTCATCCTGTCTCTTGGAATTCCCCAGCCCTGTCACTCACAAACTCCAGACAAGGAATACACAACCTAGCAGAGGCAGGTTTGAAAGGTTAGACAAGAGAATACCTACTTTCTAAAAGTGGTATTTTCAAACACGGAATGTGAAAACCAACTTCACTAAAAGATGCATTTTATCATTCTGAGTCCAGGCATACTAAACTCGAACTCCTGCCATGTTCTCTGAGTCAGTTAGGATTATAAAATGCAATAATTCTAACAGCCCATTCTGGTCTATGGAGAACAGGTAGCCTTGCAATAGTGAAAAACAAAAATGGCTGTAATTTACTATTAGCACATGCCACACATATCAGAGCTTGTCCTACCTTATACTTACAATGCACCCTGCCTTTGGGCCTACTATAGGGGTGACTGATATGAAGAAAAGGGAAGGTTGAAGGACTGGCAAGTGGGTGCACTTGCACAGTAAGCATGACAGTACCAGACTACACACAGGCTCTGCAATGGCAGACCTTAGACACATTTTACAAGGCTGCTCCTGTGGGTGTGAGGAAAATTGAATTTTGCCTTGTCATGTGTGCCTACGTGTTCCCCATCCTATGTTATATGTGCATGATCGATATGCATATATCCCCCTATGATCGATTAAAGACGCAATTATAGTTGTGTCCAACTTTAGTATGCCAGTTTCCAGTTCTCGTGAAAGCAACGAGTATTAGGCCTATGTTGCCCACGTTTTACATTATGCACGTTAATTTATCGAATTGTCCCCGTTTCTAGGCCTCAAAGGGCCTGAACACCAGATTCAAGCTCCAGCCTCCTGAACCCACTCCGAGGAGCGATGCAGCCCCCACCTGCATCCCTGACCCTTCACTTACTTCCTGCCGCGCAGCGCGGTGCCCGGCCTGGCTCTGCCTGCCTGTCTGCCAAGAATATGTTATGCCTCTAGTTATCAGTTCAGCTCTCCGTCTTCACATTCCTAAGCTAACGAACCGCATAAACAGCTTCAGTTATAGTCTAGTCTTTCTGTCTCCATGTAAGAGAATTACTGAATTAATATCCATAGAAGATTCATAGCACACGCAATACATGTAGAATATATGCATGCACCAGCCTTAGTGTCAAGTAGCCTTTGCCCTGATAACTTTTAGATTCTATCAACATGTACTCCAAACACAAGATACCAGATATGCTATAGGTACATGTCGTCCTGACATCGCAGACTTTCGTCTCCTCTTCTAGTGCAGAAGTCAGAGCCCCCAGTTCCCCCAGACACACGTCATAGCCCGTTTGCGCGCACCACTAGGTTAAAGGTTCCAGCTGCCCAGGTAGCCCCCTCCAAGTATCCACCCACTTTTATGACACTTCTGTGACGTTCTCATCACATGTCTACGTGCACGCCCTGTGCACGCCTTCTTTTCACGCCCATGTGTTCTTATCTTACGCGTGTCACTTGTTACGCCTACTGTATGCAATGTAATTGTAATGTCTTACTATATATACCTTGTACTGTTGATGAAACGTTGCAGCTGCCTTCTATGCCATTCTATTCCAGGCTATTCCGATCCTGTCCCTTCCCTTTTGTCTGATTAAAGCCTGTTAGACTCAGATACATCGGATCCTGCCTCTTATTTATTGAGCTATCTGTTTTCTTTAATGTATTCAAAAATAGTACCGGTAATTAATTATTTATTTACCACATAATGGCGCCCGAATAGGGACGAGCCCTTTCCCCACGCGCCGGCGATGTAACGCAGGCCCCCTGACCCTTCTACAGCCGTGACGGAACTCTACCGTGCACATGCAGATATTTCTGCTTCAAGTCTCCCTCAGGCCCACGGAGGAGACGGAGACTGCGGTCCGGCATCCAGACGAGGCGGTGTGGAATGCGGTTCGTCCCGACCAGAGCCCAAGCCGAGAGAGCAAGGTCCGAGGTATCCGGAGGCCCACCTGTAACCTGTGTCCGAAGTTCGTAGTCCGACGTCGTAGCAGTCCAGTCCAGTCCGAGGCCTTCAGTTTCTGCTTCCCGGTGAGTACCGTTGCGGGGGAAGTATCTAGACAGGTTCATTAGTTTGTTCCTGGTCCGATGGGTTTGGGTACACAGATCCAGTCCGAAGTATTCACCTAGGTGGATACGGTATGACGTGTCTCTTTATGAGACCGGTATGTTCTGTACTGTTTTAGCAGTGCATCCAGTAATTCTAGTAAGTCCGTTCTCGAGAAATTCAAGTCTTATGTTTTTAGTGTATCAGGTAGTATTCTGTTCAAACTGTTCTAATGTATTTCTATGTCGTGGTATGAGTGATTTGTTTGCCAATTCATTACTGTGATTATTGTGTATTGTGTTTAGTTCAAGTAACTCAGTCATGCCTCTGTTCCCCGAAATTACGTCAGATCAAAACCAGAAAAGGGTTACTCGAAGAATCAGTTCCTGTCCCTCCTAGGGACAGTCCTGGACATTTTATGTATCACAAGCATGGCTTAGATGCCATATTATATCTAGATTTATGGGTTGATTATACGAAAGATCTTGAAGAGAAATATAGATGGCCTGTATCAGGTACATGGGATGCCGAGTGCATCATGCGAGTAGAAGAAGCATTATGGAAAAAGAAAGCCAGACAGTCCCAGAAAGATGCCATCGAGTTATGGCGCAAAGAATCTCATAAAAGAACCGAAAAAGAATTCAGAAAAGCAGAATTAAGTAGGGAATCTTCAGCCAAAGCCCAAGAAAGGGAATTAATCGAAGAAGGTGAACGAGTTAGAGCAGAACAGTCAGACAGACAGAGAAATGCCCTTATTAAAGGTATGTATCCTCTTCTTGCCGAGGGCTTGCCGAAGGCAACCCCGGAAGCACCCTGTAATTTACCGCCACCATTGGTCCCGATTAAGCTACGTCATAAACCGACTGCAGCTGAAATTTTTCTTTCGTCCTACTTGGACGATACAGTCCCAGCATATGCAAATCCTATTCCGCCTGCTCACCCGCAACACCCTGCAAATAATGTAATTCCTGTTCCTCCAGTCACTGGTCCCGGGGACCACGTTAATGTGCCAGTACCCCCGGACCAGCCCCCATTAAGTGTGCCCGTTTTGCCAGTCACTCTACCAGCACGTACAGTATTAACTGACGATTCCAGTTCAGGAGGTGCGGGGGGAGGTGCTCCTATCACCCCGCCTCAAGTAAGACGACTGACGCCGCGAGACGCAGCGTTACAGCGCACGCCAAAAGTGGCTACATACGCAGACCTCAAGCGACTTCTTACAGACTGTATTTATGATCCAGTCCCAGGCGAAGATCACATGATAATATATTCGGTACGTTTAAGACGGGTTGCCAACTTTTTGGTTACCCTGCCCGACATGAAGGAACATCTAGACAGAATATATCGTTTTGTCCGTACAGGGGAGAATCCAGGAAGTATTCACGAAGCTATGGCACACAGGAAAGCCGAGATTCAAAATATGATTTTACAGTTCTTGATTAACTGTTTAATAAGAGAACAAGATTATCCTGATAAAGACAAAGACGAGATGAAAGGCCTGACAAGATGGAGTGACAATATAGCCGAGGGAAAACACAAGACACTAGGTAGTGTAGAAAGTATGTACAAGAAAATACGTAAGGAAATTATAAGTATACACCAGAAAGAGGAAGCAAAAAGAGCAACCGAGAAAGAGAATGACTCTTCAAGTGAAGAGGTAGACAGCGAGAATATCACCAGAATAGCGTATGTAGGTAGAACTAGATTTCCCGACAGACATTCACGCCTAGATTACAAGAAAGTTTTTCCTCCTCCAGTACCAGAACAGTGTTCTCTTGAACAAGTATTCCAGGCTACCGATAAAATTCTGAAATCACGAATAGGGTATAGTGAGCTTAGTACAATGCATGAACAAGAACTAGCCCGATCAGCAGTCCGATGGACTAGTGATTCTACCACGTTTCCAGATGAAATAGTGGCCCAAACGTTTCTGAAACTGCCCCCAGCCGAGCAACGTCTGGTGGGTATGTACATGATCCAGCACCTCATTACACTGTATGAGGATCAGCATTCTGATCCAGGTCCTTTACATGATGTATTGAACGAGTTACACTTATACAGATGGAAAGGTCTAGGTACCGATTTAATTAGTGTCATACTAGAACAGCGCCACAAATACAGAACGTTCCTGAATCCGCATTTCGTTCCTGTTCCACCCCCAAAAAGCAAATCATTCTACATAGACAGACAGAATCCGTTACGAGAAGTACATCCAGTTAAGGTAGAAGGGGGTGGCCTAGAACGAGTATTTGTTTACACCCCTATCACGAAAATAGAACTTCTCGAAATGAAAAAGTTAATACCCTGTCATGATAAAGATCCAGCAGGGTTCCACCGTGAATTAAAGGACATGCTCCGTATGGGAGAATACACGTATCCTGATATCATTAAAATGTTAAAGGTCCTGTTGCCTGCGGGCATATATGAAAAACTCAAAGAAAAAGAATGGGAGGTGGGAGAGAAAAAGATAGATTGGACCGCATTAGAGACTGAAGATAATACACGAGTTCCAGGTACCGGTCTTGGGGATAAAGCTAAAGCATTGCCCGAGTTATTGATACAAGTCTTGCCAAGATTACTAGCCACGAAAAAGGAAGACTGGGATGCCATCTCAGCCTGTAAACAGAAGCAAGATGAAGATACTAGTGATTTTTATTCTAGATTTGAGAAATGTTTCATTATTAATAGTGGTCTGAAAACAAGTAGTGAATCGTATCCACATCTTTTTGTTACCAAACTAGTTGAGAATTCTTTACCGCAAGTTAAAAATAGAGTATTGAAAGTCGAAAGTACCTGGCAAGCTAATACTCCGTCACAGATGCTCCAGATGCTACAGTACCACCAGAACAGAATCAGGGAAGAGCAAGAACACGAAAGGAGACGTATGAAGGACACGAAAAGGAAAGTACTAGTTGCACAGTCTGTTCCACCAGAAAGTCAGAAGAGGGGTACGAATCAAGCTGGTCACCCTGCAGCTCCCGTTAAAGGGACCTGCAATTACTGTAAACAGCCAGGTCATTATATAAACGAATGTGCAGTTCTGAAACACAACATAGCTACTGGTAAAACTAAAGAAAGACCACGTCCGCCTAGACAAGAACATGTTCCGCAGAATACACAGTCACCGCAGAACGCACAACAGACAGTTACAGTACCGCAGCCTATAGCTGCCACACAACACGTTACACAGCAGATGTACCAGTATGCACAGTCAGAGTATCCAGAGTATCAGCCGTATTCATGAAACAGCCTAGAGAGGGAGGTTGGCTTGGCTCTCATCGAGATTCCTGTAGATCAAGAGGGTCCCTATGTACACAGTCAAGTATTAGGGAAAGATAGAAAGTTTCTGATTGATACAGGGGCAAGTAGGACTACCATCAGTCATGACGAGGTTCCAGGGGCTCCACTCTCAGGCTCTAGAAATGTTTCCCTTGGATTTTCAGGAAAGCCTATTGTTAATGAAATATCGAAACCAGTTTCCGTAGAGGTTGGTCCATTGTCCCGAACTACAGACTTGTTACTTACGAAATCATGTCCAGAAAATTTATTAGGCATTAGAACCCTGAAAGAATTAGGAGCAGTCATATGCTGCTCTCCAGAAGGGGTGCGATTGTTTCTGAGAGATTTTAAAGGTCATTATGTATTACGTGATTTTGATCCGAGATTATTGAATGTACCACAGCATTTATGGGCGCAAGGTCCAACTGATGTAGGTTGTATGCACATTACACCCCATCGTGTCACTCTGAAGAAAGGTGTTGTATTACCACGAATCCGACAGTACAAATTGCCACCTGAGGCTGTAGCAGCCTTATCCAAAATTATTGATGAGCTCATTGCTCAAGGAGTGGTTGTAGAAACTGACTCCAATGTATGTAATTCTCCTATCATTCCGATTCTGAAACGTACTGATCCCAATGCACCTCCAGTTTATCGATTAGTGATTGACCTTCGAGAACTTAATAAATGTATCATACCCCAGTACCCAGTGGTTCCAGATATTTCTTCCCTATTGACAGCCATTGATTCCGAAGCCACGTTCTTCACTGTTATTGATCTCAAGAACGCATTCTTTAGTGTTCCCATTCATCCAGACAGCCAGTTTCTTTTCGGATTCTGTTTAAATGGAAGGAGCTATAAATTTGCACGAGCTCCTCAAGGTTTCACAGAAAGTCCTACCATTTACAGTCAAGCACTTAAAAGACAAGTAGACAATATTCACATGCCAACTGACACTGCCCTGCTCCAGTATGTCGAGGATCTATTGATCACAGCCCGTTCTGAACGTGACTGCGAACGTGCGTCACTTACAGTCTTGTATTTTCTGGCCGAGATGGGGCACAAGGTGTCCCCTTCTAAATTGCAATTCTGTGTCCAGCAAGTGGTCTACCTAGGACACTTACTGTCCAAGAGGGGTAGGCAGTTGACACCTGACCGTATCCAGTTAATAGCACATCTTCCACAACCCAAGTCTCAGAAGGAGGTACGAGCTTTTATCGGCCTCACTTCTTACTGCAGACTATGGATTCCACAGTACGCATTTCTAGCCAAGCCACTGATACAGTTAACGACACAGGAGGCAGCCGTATCGACTGTCCTCCCTTGGACCCAGGAACATACACTTGTTTTCAATGAATTAAAGAAAGCTTTATGCCAAGCACCTGTTCTAGCAACACCGAACTACAGTAAGCCTTTTACACTTTTTGTCACTGAACGTGATGGTACTGCATTATCTGTTCTCACACAAGATCAAGCAGGACAATACAAGCCCTGTGCTTATTTCTCTAGCACATTAGATCCGGTGGCCCAGGCTCTGCCTGCGTGCCTCAAGTCAGTTGCTGCCACAGCTCTAGCTATCCGACAAAGTGATTCCATAGTGTTAGGACACTCCCTGACAGTACAAGTTCCACACTCCGTGGAAGTTCTTTTAAACCGAACACAGACTCAGCACTTGACAATTGCACGTTTAACAGGTTATGAACTGACATTGTTTCAGCCACACATAGAAATCAGACGCTGCAACATTTTAAATCCCGCTACACTGTTACCCTCAGTTACTTCAAATCCTGCCACACATGACTGTGTGGAAGTTGTTAACACCATGACAAAGCCAAGACAAGACTTGACAGACATTGCATTACCTGATCCCGACCTGACACTTTATGTGGATGGTTCATGTATGAGAACGAGTACAGGAGAACTAGTAGCCGCGTATGCAGTGACTACTGAAACTGAAGTTATAGAAACACATCGTATTGACACCCTGTCTGCTCAAGCAGCAGAGCTCGTCGCTCTGACCCAAGCCTGCATACGAGCCAAGAACCTGAAAGTAAACATATACACAGATTCACGTTATGCATTCGGAGTCGTACACGACTTTGGAGTGCTCTGGCAAGAAAGAGGTTTTATGACTTCTCATGGAACCAAGATTCAGCATGGCCCCCTCATTCAAGCTTTGTTAGATGCAATACATTTACCGACAGCTATCGCTATCATGAAGTGCAAGGCACATACGAAAGTCACTGATATCATTTCCCAGGGTAACGATCTAGCAGATCGAACAGCCAAGCTTACAGCTCAGACTCCAGACATTCCAGTTAACACGACACAGACAGACATTCTAGATCAGACTACTTGTATGACAGTTAAGGACCCTACACAAGATGTAATAGATATACAGTCACATGCTACTCCTGATGAAATCAAGAAATGGTCCGAACAAGGAGGGGTCCAGACAGATCAAGGATGGTTGACGAAGGGAAAAACCACATGGTTTCTCCCCGACTCTATGGTTCAAGTCATCATTAACACCGCACATAGTCCAGCACATTTAGGAGAAAAAGCCATGTTAGACAGTATTCAGAACCTCTGGTTTAACAAGCATTTACGAGCAGCAGCCAAGCAGAAAGTGCGTACCTGCATGATCTGTTGTCAGTTCAATCCAGGTAAAGGTGTCCCGGTGGAACAAGGTGAATTCCATCCTCCTGACCACCCTTTTGAAGTCCTCCAGATGGATTATATTCAGATGGATCGATGTCGAGGTTTCAAGTATGTCCTCGTAGTTGTATGCGCTTTGTCTAGGTGGACAGAAGCCTATCCAGTCCCAGATTACACTGCTGCGACCACTGCCAGGCAGTTGGTTCGTGAGTTCTTCCCACGCTAGGGTTTACCAAGGGTCGTGTATTCAGATAACGGCCAGCCATTCTCATCCGAACTTATGAAACAAGTATCCCTTCTGTTAGGGTACCAGTGGAAGTTCCACTGTGTACGACATCCCGAAGCAGCTGGTCTCGTAGAGAGACATAATCAGACTCTGAAAATCCGCATTGCTGAAGTATGCGCAGAGAAAGGCGTAGATTGGATGGTAGCACTGCCAGTCGCCCTTTTTTATATGAGAATGGTTGCACACTCCCGTTCAGGTCTGTCTCCTTATGAGGTAGTTTTCGGTCGTCCCCCAAACATGTGGGGTACACCTAGACCACGTACCATTACTGATGTTGACAGTAACATGCTGACAGATTACCTGGCTTCCTTGATGTCTGCACTGCTCTCTTGTCGTTCACAGGTTGCCGCTGCTTTTCCAGACAACACTCAAGTGAAACCGCACGAGGTCATACCAGGCGACCTAGTTCTTGTGAGGAATTTTGATCGTTCAAGTCCGCTGGAGCCCCGCTGGAAGGAGCCCAGACTTGTACTACTAACAACAAGGACCGCCGTGAAGATTGAAGGAAGAAAGGGGTGGTTACACTCCAGTCATGTAAAGAGATTCCATGGACTTCGACCAAAAACTTTTTTCAAAGACTGCCCTGTTCTCAAGGACTGCCCAGATACTGACTCTAAGCTTCCCCTGTTAGAGAAAACTCCGCAGCAGGAGTATAAAGATAAGCCACGGTCTAGTAAGTCAGCCAGTTTAATTGTCTAAGTCCCTCTCGGGTGAAACGGTTAGACAGGTTCCTGACATGTATGAGATAGACCCACACAGTGAGAGAGTTAGTCAAAACTCTAAGAGATGTATTATTACTTTATTCTTCATGCTATTTCTGAGTCTTATGGTTACCTGCATAAGTTATGCTTTACATTTATGTTTTCCTATTAATTCACATGTACATTTGTCTTCTAATGCTACAGTAGAGCACACTTTTAGTGACCTGCCTCCTCACGAGTTATCTTATCGTCTTGCCATGCGCAATAATACGTTTATCCGAATGTTACACTATTCACACCAGACCAGCAATGCCACTAATTGTTGGGTGTGTGGTCGACTCCCCCCTTTCCAGACACCGACGGGAGTTCTGCCACTTTTTCCCTATCCGTTTTCACACAATGGTTCGTGTGGAGCATGGTCCACGTTAACGTCATCCTCAAATGATATATCCCTTCTGAATAGAACATGTTTCCCAGATAAGGAAGGTCTTTCCCATAGAACAGGGTTAGATCTAGAAAATGAAGTATATGATCTAGGTAATTATTCCTCGAATTTCATGGTTTTGAATGTTCAGTCCGAGACTACTCCAGATTTGCCTGCTATTTCAGTTCTACTAGTTAAAGGCGAATTATGTGTCCGAAAGAATGGTTCAGTACATGTAGGACACAGTGATTGTACTACTATAGTCGAGTATAGTGACAGTGGGAAATCTATTTTCAAAGCCTCACGTCATTCTTATTTTGTATGTGGCCAGACTGCATATGTACGTCTGCCCCTAGATTGGGATGGAACATGTTACATTGCCTTCCTACTGCCACCAGTTTTCCTAGCCCCATCTGATTATCATAGAAACACACATCTAGTACACGTTAGACATAGAAGGGAGATCGAGTCCCCAATTGTCGATCAGACTGAAACTGCCTTAGAACAATATCAAGACTTCAATAAAGGTTTCTTTTTCTTCATAGGTCCTGTCCAGAATAGTAAGTTAATACGAAGGCTAACCAGAACTCTTGAAGCAGTAGTGAATGAGACTACTTCCGCTCTAGGTAACTTAACTGAAGAACAATCTGCTATGAGATTTGTTGTGCTCCAAAATCGTCTCGTCCTTGACGTCATACTGGCCGATAGGGGAGGAGCTTGTAGAGTCATCGGATCTAGTTGCTGCATTTTCATTCCTAATAACGCACCGTCTGTTTATTCAGCTATAACCAGACTTCATGAAATTGCCCATCAGTTACACCAGAATCCAGGCACCTGGACATGGTCCGGTTGGCTCTGGAGTATAATATCTGCCTGGGGATGGAAAGTATTGTCATTCCTAGGTATAGCAGTAATGATTATATTCAGTTGCTGCCTCTGTTTACAATGTGGCCCTGCGATTTGCGGCTTGTGTGCTACATCTTGTATTCCTAGTCCTAAGTCCCGTTCCAAGAAAATTCGAGACGAGCAAATGATGCTATATGAACAGATAGATGGTATCATGAATATTGATGTTTCCTGATGGAAACGTAGGGCACAAGGAGGGAATGAGGAAAATTGAATTTTGCCTTGTCATGTGTGCCTACGTGTTCCCCATCCTATGTTATATGTGCATGATCGATATGCATATATCCCCCTATGATCGATTAAAGACGCAATTATAGTTGTGTCCAACTTTAGTATGCCAGTTTCCAGTTCTCGTGAAAGCAACGAGTATTAGGCCTATGTTGCCCACGTTTTACATTATGCACGTTAATTTATCGAATTGTCCCCGTTTCTAGGCCTCAAAGGACCTGAACACCAGATTCAAGCTCCAGCCTCCTGAACCCACTCCGAGGAGCGATGCAGCCCCCACCTGCATCCCTGACCCTTCACTTACTTCCTGCCGCGCAGCGCGGTGCCCGGCCTGGCTCTGCCTGCCTGTCTGCCAAGAATATGTTATGCCTCTAGTTATCAGTTCAGCTCTCCGTCTTCACATTCCTAAGCTAACGAACCGCATAAACAGCTTCAGTTATAGTCTAGTCTTTCTGTCTCCATGTAAGAGAATTACTGAATTAATATCCATAGAAGATTCATAGCACACGCAATACATGTAGAATATATGCATGCACCAGCCTTAGTGTCAAGTAGCCTTTGCCCTGATAACTTTTAGATTCTATCAACATGTACTCCAAACACAAGATACCAGATATGCTATAGGTACATGTCGTCCTGACATCGCAGACTTTCGTCTCCTCTTCTAGTGCAGAAGTCAGAGCCCCCAGTTCCCCCAGACACACGTCATAGCCCGTTTGCGCGCACCACTAGGTTAAAGGTTCCAGCTGCCCAGGTAGCTCCCTCCAAGTATCCACCCACTTTTATGACACTTCTGTGATGTTCTCATCACATGTCTACGTGCACGCCCTGTGCACGCCTTCTTTTCACGCCCATGTGTTCTTATCTTACGCGTGTCACTTGTTACGCCTACTGTATGCAATGTAATTGTAATGTCTTACTATATATACCTTGTACTGTTGATGAAACGTTGCAGCTGCCTTCTATGCCATTCTATTCCAGGCTGTTCCGATCCTGTCCCTTCCCTTTTGTCTGATTAAAGCCTGTTAGACTCAGATACATCGGATCCTGCCTCTTATTTATTGAGCTATCTGTTTTCTTTAATGTATTCAAAAATAGTACCGGTAATTAATTATTTATTTACCACAGGTGGCACAACCAGTGCTGCAAGCCCACCAGCAGCATTTGGATTTACATGCCCTGGGCACACTCAGTACACTGTACTAGGGTCTGACAAGTAAACCAAATAGCCAAACATGGAACCACTGATTAATACATCAATTTACAATAGGGAGCAATTGCACTGTGGCACTGGACAGCAGTGGCACCGTGCCCAAAGCATCTAACACCAGCAAAAATACATGAGGCAACCTCAGAAATGGAAGGGAGCGCCACACCAATGGTGCCAGGTTTAACATTCTCCTTATCCCAGCCATTGCACATCTCGTTCTAGAGCAGGACATTTGTCTTCATGTGGATATGAAAACCCACATCGAAAATACAGCCTTTTTTTCTTTGTAGACAGAGACTTGCATGTGTCTACTTGTGTTTGTCCTTACTCTTCGTGGCCAGTGCTAATACATTTTTCACTGTTCCAGCTTCCATGTCAATGGCTTGTCCATCCACTCTTTCTTTGGCCCTGATGGCCATTAGCACTTTCTCGCTTAACATGCGTCTTCTGAAGGAGTCTGAAAGACAGATATCGATAACTAGAGTCTCTAAATTTTAGATGCTTGATAAGCATAACAAGTCTTCACCAAACTCACCCATTGTTTCACCAGTCCGCTGCTGTGCTTCATTTAAAATGTCCCTTTCATGGTTTACATCATATTGAACTTGACTTTAAAAGCTTCCATGACTTGGCGGTATGATATTGCTCCAGCCTGTGATAATTTCTTCAGCACTTCTTTTACTCCATCTACGACAAGGTTCTTTAGTTACTTTATGATTTTCGTATCATCTACCTCTTCGAGGGCATCTATGAAATAATCACTTTTTTTGATCCATGTTGTCTATGTGGCACCAATATTCAGCTTTTTGGTGGTGTCAAGGGTGGTAGTGGTTTCAGAAAGAAGGCCTCATCATACTCTGTGTATTCTTTTGCAGCAGCTGAAAATTTCACAATTCCGAAAGTGCTTCGTATTTTTCTATGGGAACCGACAGTCTTATGAGCACAACCATTGGGTTTGTGCTTGAGTGGTCTTGCTGATTCTGAGATCGTAAGACATTTTATCTGCTTTCACCAGTGAGTAAACTTTTGTTTTTCATACCTGGTTATCATAGCTTTTAGCGTCTGCTTAGTACCGATGATAGCTCTATATTAGGCTGTGGAGAGTATCTTTTCTTTTGCTCTTACCAGTGGGTTTCTGGTGAGCTTTCAAGTGTGCTCCTCTACAGGGCCTTCAACTTCCTCGAGAGCCGTATGTGAGCTGGAGCGGAACTTCAATTCCACACACACCATCTTCGAACTGCTTCTCAACTAAATAGGCACACGTGGCACACACAAGGAATTTGCTGTAGCTTTGCAATCTTCCAGGGAGAGCAGTCTAATTTCTTCAGGTCACAGATCTGGCACTTTTTGCCTGCTGTAGCATCCTCCCCATCCCGGGAGGATAACAATCAATTAGCCACACACAGAGTTCTGGATTGTACATCTTTATTCCTCAGCATACAATCTCAATCTGCTCCCTGATTACATCATACCTGGAAATAGCCACACCGTAACACCTCCCAACCAGTTACGTACTTCCTCTCCTAAGTCCTACAACAAATAGTCTCAAAACACTACAGATGGCATCATACATCTTCTGCCCAATCAAATACTATACTCGAGGTAGCCAACATGTGGGCGGAGACAAAGCCCCTCTCTTATGTGTGCTTCTCAAAGCACTTTTTTGTTTGATCAAATAAGGTCAAGTGACTGCTGCAATGTGAATTGGACGAGAATAAGATGGGAGGAGTCAGCCGTGCACTTAGAGGACAGGAGTAACAGTGCAAAAGGATTTGTTAATGGGGCGTATGAGAAGCAGAGACCCCTAGGAGGAGTAAATGAGGCAGTTTGATTAAGGTACAGAGGAATCCATTATAGGGAAGTTATTGGATTAATAGACAGCATTTAAAGATGGGTTAGGGGAGAGTTATGAAAAGTGGGATAAAGGGAGGAGGAATATCGCTGAGGAAGTTGTATCAGTGCACGATGTGTTTTTGCGCAAACAGCGCGCTTAGAGGGAAAACGCAAGTTTCAAGTACTAACATCACATAGAAGTGTTTAGTTTTGAAATGTAGGGATCATATATTGATTTGTATTCGCATTAACGTGTTAAAATATACTAAAGTGAATATTTTATTGTTTTAGTGAACCCCTGAAGAAAGTCTACCTATAGCCTGAAATGCATTGGGTCTATGACATCCACTATTATTGATGATTTTTGTATACAGCATGTTTCGGAAAAAAGCCTGGATGGGCATATCCGATTCAGAAGAAGTTTCAGTATACAGATACCGCCTCACATGTGGCAGGAGTTAAAAGTGAAAAAATATATAGAAAAAATATGGACAAATTGTTTGGGATCAACGGAATAAAGATTATGGAATTTTGATAAACTATGGAATACATTGTGAAAATTCTCCATGTAGTTTGCTGTGCGTCCAGATGAAGTGGAATACTTCTTCTGTTTTTGTTGCTGAAATGTGAAGCCAGACCCAACAAGTAAATCTCTAAATTTCAGAAGTTCTGAAACACATCTATTAGCTATGATGGTTTAAAAAATGCATCACAGCACTGTACAGGTATCTTAACCTTTTCAGTCTACTGCATGGATTTACGTCATGGGTTGCCATGACGTAACTTTTTCCCATAAACAATGCAGTGGTATTATAACACTCTCATTTTTATTCAACTCACATTGTTTCATTTTGTTCCTTTCATGCATTTATTGCCAATAATCTTGCACAATTCCTATCTTCACTCATTATGCCTTTGACTCCCATTGAAAGCTTAGTAAGAGAAGGACAGAGACTACATGGAGCTAGATAGTGCAAGTGCACAGTTGCCCTGTCAAAATATGTATCCTTTATAATAGGGAGCATATTCATGCAACATATTATTTTTACTACATTAGTATGGTGTCTCTTATGGTTTGGTCACTCCATACATGTTTAGTAGATTCTTTTAAATGTGTCCTTGCATATTTATGTCTCAATATATAATTATTAATATATCATCATTAAGTTCAATGTCTATACAGCTCACACCTACAGAAATAGCCACTACTCAATTTTTGTATGGTGAGCAGCATGGATGTTTCATTTTCTTTTCTTCTAAAGAACCACCCAGGAGTTGGTAGGGGGTAAGCTGACTGGAGCCAAGAAATCCATTACACCCGATGACTGCCTTGCTTTAGAGGCACCTGCCCTATGCCCTGGAGAGATGACCTATGGCTGAAGAGTAGACTGTGGTAAAAAATCCTGAACATTAGATGGTGTTTGAACAGGGAGAGCTGGTGAAAGGCCTCAAGAACAGACCTTCCAGCAAAGTTCACAGGAAAAAGGGTCCCTAACCGCAGTACCTGAGGTGGCAGTTAAGACAAACTGATGTCTTGGGAGCACAGTCAGTGGTCTCAAAGGCCATTGCTTTGTGCCTGAAACACCTGCATTACTTCCAACCCTACAATCACTTTAGACCCCCTGCTTCCCTCTTCATTGCTCAGCCATTGCTCAATCACAATCCCTGCAGTGCTGCAGAGTAGACTCGAAAAAACGAATTATGAACATAACCATTCCCCTTTAATCTCCTGTCCACAGAGGACTACATCAAGAATGCAAAGCTTGTAGGCCAGCACGATCACCAAAAGACCCATGTCCTGCTCATATATGCAGGAATATCCTCATTACTAACTCTGCAGCTAATCTAACAGGAACTATCAACAACTCCTTGGATAAAGGTCTCTACTCAAACTGAACTCCCTAAAAGATAGAGGCCTTCAAACATGGTCTCTTTCTAACTTACGACCAATAACTAACTGTTTCTAGGCAAAAAGAATGAAAGATAAAAGTCAAGGCAAATAGCTACATTCATCGAAGAAAGTAATCTTCTCTTCGATTACCAAAACAGAATCTGCTCTGGCTGTGGAACAAAAGGAGATCTGATTTCCACACTGGATGATGTAAACACTACAATGGAATCAAATGGAGTACCCACATGCCTATTACTTGACCACTGCCTTGCCGTTGATTCTGTTAATCTCTGTAGGGACTTAAAATTCTACAAATATTCTTAAAAAATAGCTTTGTATCTGTAATTATCTAGACCTCTACCATTGAGATTGTCACCTCTACCCATAATACTTCTTACAAGGCAACTTTTTTTGCCCAGCTCAATGGTGCATTCCTGCATAGATCCGGCTCCCTATGCTACATATTTGGGAACTGCTCAATGTGGCTTGTGAGCAATAACCATTGGATTTTTTATAGTACAGCACGGGAATGTGTCTGTACATTTACAGGCAGCAATATTTCCAGCTTATTAGCACACAATTAATTCAGGAAGAAGGAAAAGTATTTTGGTAATTACACCTGTGACTTACCAGTCACATACCCCAACTTAACATGTGGTAACCCACAAAGCAGTCCTTAATTTGTAAAATTGTAAATGCTGGAGTCCAAAGTTTCACTCAGGAACCCATGCCTGTTAATTTCAAGGGCTCGGAGAGCAAAATACCAAGACTGCCTATACATGATTCTACAGTGTGCCACTTTCATCCACCACCAGGCCCTCCCTGCCTCTTTATCCCACTCTTGCAATTTCTTGTTTGTCTTTTGTTTCTTGCTTTGTCACATTTTTTCCACTTTTCTCTTCCTCATTTCCCTCGTTTGTGTTTTTTTCTCTCTTGTTCTGGAACAAAGACTGATGAGGAAAAATAATTATGGGCCCCAAAATTAGTGCAAGTGGACTCCACCTACAAACACCAGCTCAAATTAGGCACTGCCACTAATGCTAATATTTTTAGACCTGCACATAAGGGCAGTCTCACTCATGAATATTTTGAAACATCCAATTTGGTAAACTAAATTGTACCTTCGGTGGGACAGGAGCATTTTTCTGGACTTGCAAAGATAAATATTTCACAAGCAAATTTCCCTGCCACAAAAAGAATCAGTGAATTCACTTCTGGAAATGCTTGTGTGTACCATTGCTTGAACTCTAACTCCCGACCCCACGCTCCCCCTGCCGCAATTTTGGTTTATTTGTGACACTGCAACCAATACAATTGTGTATTCAGCAAAGGACAGGCATTGGACTGGAATCTAGTCTAATTTTGAAGAAAATTTCATAATTTTCTTCAGGTATTACTGCGTGTCAACAAAGAACAAAAGTCCATCTGCATAAATAAGAAACATGTGTGGTAATTGAGTTACTGCACATTTTATTACAGATTGCAATTAATGCAGCAATACTCCACTGGTATTCTTGCCCACATAAGAACCAATCCTCTGTACATATGTACTTCATGGTTGCGGGAATTCAAGGTTTATTGCAAGCTTGATCCTGAGTAATAGGGACTAATATCCAGGTCTTCATGTTTCTATGCAGATTCCTCCACATTACTTCCCATGTGCAAGCCTGTTTTCGCCATCATATTCCACCTGCTTTGAGCTGATGAAATCTCCAGGTAGAAACATGGATGCAGTCATATTCCCACAGCACTTGTAATACCTCATGCAGTCGGCTGTCAGAATCTTACCCAAATACTAAAAAGTGCGAAAGCCAGCGGCCAAACCCCTTGTTCCTACGAGCCAAGTATACTGATGCTTTAATGACAGGCAAGCACAAAGTAACTGATCCAGGGGGAAAAGAGAACAAGGGGCAGGTAAGAAAGAAACACTGGCACAGGTGCGAGGGTATCAGTCACTCCAATAGTGCTCAAGCAGTATCGCCATCTAGATATGCAGACTGACAACTATTAGACGTGAAACTCTTGAGGTAGTGTTTCCCTAAACCTTTTTGCTTTTTGCTCCTGGGTTTTACTGATTCTCTTTTAGTGGCATTAGGGCTCTGGGCACTTTCCCACTGTAAATGCAGTGTGTAAGTGTATGCACCCTTCCTACACATGTTAGGAAGTGGTGCTTACCTGATGTTTTTAAATATGTCTCAAGCTTGCCGTTGCAGGCCTGTGTGTGAGCAATTGCACGTATGTTCAGGTTGGCCTTTCAAAACCACTAGCCAATCCTGAGGGGACCTTTCACTACCACTAGAGCATCCCTTGTGTAAGCCTTAAGGGATGAAGCGAGTGGTAGGTTCAACACAGGGCAGGTATTCATGTGTGCTACCTGCCCAGGTAGGGAAGAAAACCTATGTGTGTTTTCATTACCTATGAGGTTTGCTCTTCCCATAGGTTAACATGGTTGAAATTACTTCTGGCTGCAATAGTGGTTTGCAGTGGAGCAGACTCATAATGTTTCCTATCATTGGATTCACTATGACAAACCCTCTCCTGTGTTACAGGTGGATTTGTCATTAATAGCTAAGAAATGTCACTTCTTGAAAGTCCACACTGGAGGCTGGGTGAGCACATCTGTGCATTCCACAGTGACAGCTATAAACATTGGGCATGGAACGGGAATGACAGACCTCTGCCATTTGAGGGCCTGACTGGATAAAATGGAGGGAGAGGTTTTGACACTTAGCTTCTGGGAAGCCAGATCATGGCCCACTGAAGTTTAAGGACCATATGTATCATGCCCAAATGCATTCGCAAACGCTGAAATTCACAGAATTTTGGCGTTTGCGAACGCATTTTCGCAAAATGGTATGTATCACACAAATCTGCATACAAAATAATGAATCTCAAAATTTGTGATTCCTTATTTTGCGGTTGCATTTAAGGAATCGCAAACTTTGCGATTCCTTAAATGCAATGTAAGAAGCCAAAAAAACTTGCTAAATGGCCTTAAAGAATCGTAAATTACCACCAACTTCTAGTTGGTGGTGAGTTGCGAATTCCTTGAAAAATGCAAATTTTCTGCATTTTTCAAAGTGCCATGTGACGCACATACATGCCCTTAGGGCATGTATGTGTGCCACATGTGCACCCATGCATATTTCAGGGGTGCAACAGGATGTCCTTTGGACACCCCTGCACCCTTGAAATTATTCTCAATTTGCGATTAGCAAATTGCGAATCGCAAATTGAGAATAACTTCTCATTCATTCCTATGGGCCTCCTGGCCCATAGAAATGAATGGGAAGTATTCCTTAATTGCGATTCGCAATTTGCTAATTGCAATTAAGGAAATTTAAGAAATCGCAAAAAAAAGCGATTTTGTACATGCATACCTATTTGCGATTCTCAAATGGCGATTTCTCAAAAATCGCTATTTCAGAATCGCAAAACTGGATGATGATACATATGGCCCTAACATCTGCATTCCATGGCCTCATGGCAGACAGGATTGAAATGTAGGGATATATATGTGGTTCAAAGGGAAACCCTCTGAACCACCCCCAACTTCAAAAGCACACTACAGTGTAACTACTGTTGCCTTCAGCAAGGGAGAAGTACACTTGTGGGGACGTGGGATTGGACATCCTAGAACTCAGTGGTGCACACTGCCAGGGGAATCTGTTGTGCACAAGGAGGATTACTGCCTTCAAAAGGTACCGTGCACTCTTCCTTCCCAATGTATGACATTACAAAGCATACATTTACAATGCATGCCTTTACAATGCAGTTTTTACATCGCAACATCCTTTACAACGCAGTATTTTACATTGCATGCCATTACATGGCATTTTCAGAAACTACCTTTACAACGCATTCCATTACAGCGCATTATACCTTTACAATGCATACCATTACAATGCATACCATTACATTGCATTTAAGGTAAGTGTTGGATAGTATAGGGGTAATAATTACCATTCTAACTCCAGTGAGTGCAACAGTAGGGTAAGTGTTGGAAAGTGTAGGAGTAAAAATGTGTATTCTAACTCCAGTGAGTGTAACAGTAGGGTAAGTGTTGGATAGTGTAAGGGTACTATGCGTTCTAATGATATATGCTGTAATGACTTGCGATGTAATGCCTGCATTGTAGTGACATGTGTTGTAATGACATGCGTTGTAGTGACATGCGGTGTAATGGCTGCGTTGTAATGACATGCGATGTAAAGGATGTTGCGATGTAATGACTGCTATGTAATGGTAGAGCGATGTAATGACTGAGTTGTAAAGGTTGTTTCCCCTTCCTGGATAGTGGCAGCAGCAGGTAGTCAGCAGGGCTGACTACCTGCTGCTGTGAGGGCATCTTGGCTTGCCCACTGTTCTCTTGTGGAGGTCTCAGGGACATCAAAGACCTCCAAGAAGGGACCCACACCATCTATGTGTGACACCTGGAGAGTGGTTCACTCTTAAGAGCCCAATCACCTGCTTTATCCCAACTGGTAGTATGGCGTGAGCGTGGAACTAAGTATTGTGCCTGGAGACTGGATTGCCTTGTGCAGAGCCCCAAAAGTGCGGCCTACATCTAAGGAGTGTGGCCCATGCATCATAGGGGCCTCAACACACTTAAGTGTCTTGTTGGTGTTGAGCAGATTCACCGGCTAAGGAATCCAGCGTGACCCACTACATTGATCGAGCCTCATCTCCCTCATGATACATGCCGACTGCATGCTCATTGGATATGGTGTCTGATTCACAGGTTGCGGACCTCAGAGGGCAGTAATGCCTCATTCTACCTGGTGTGGCACTTGAAAACTTGCGCCTGTGTATGTCCCCCAAATTGTCCGGTGAAACTCGTATCAAAGCAAAGTAGATGTTGTGGCTCATTTCCAGGGAGGCACTGAGTTTGCAACTCTTCATTGTGTGTGACTGGAACTGTCTGGTGCAACTTGGATCAACATGCACCAGACATTGTGCCTCATTTCCAAGGAGGTGCAGAGAAGCATATTCAGGTTCTGTTGTGCCCAGATTGCCTGGGTGTAATTTTGATCGACGTGTTTGATGAGGTGCCTCCTTCTTCCGAGAGGCTCACCTGCTTCACCCTCCATTTATCGATTGTTCTTTTTGTGCCCTCAGTGCGGCAGACTAACTGCCTTCTCCTCACCCAGCCTGACGACTTTGTGTTATCAGGTAGTATTGCCCGGATCAGGCCTGGGCGGTGATAGTAATTGACTGGGCTAAGGAACGCTTCAGAGGGTGATTGGAACCAGTTCAAGAAACTGTGTGCCACCCCCTGTGCTTCACAGAACTATGCTGGTGCCGGAAGGCTAATTGTGAAACCCTTTGATTGAACAACTATCGCCCTCAGCATGCTTCTGCTTCACATATCGTGGGTGAACTTCCTGAGTGGTGGTCAAACCCCCATTTGTCGACTTCTGCCTAATTAGCCCTGCTGCCTACCCCCACATCCTTCCCTGAGACCCAGACTAAGTGTGACTCCGCCGCAATCAACCTCGTATCAGGAGGAGAGTGGTTTATCTCCAATCTGTTAGTGTAGGGTAATCTGGGTTAGCAGAAAGTTGGAGGAGGGCTTGGGTCACGGGGTCCACATGTGTATTATCAACTGTTCTGACAGATATCAGTTGCACCGCAATAGGTGCTCTGTGCGTGTTTGGGCAGGTGAGCTTCAAACAGACCTGCCTGATATCCATGGTACCGTGCATCAGTGCTGAGTCAGTGTGTGGGAGTGACTGCATGAGGACTGCCTGTTATTAATTACTCTGCAAGGATGTGTTGCTTTACATGTTGATTCCTTGCCAAAAGAATACTACGTTTGACATTGTTTTTTACCCATGCAGCCTTGGCCCATGGTGCAGTGTAAAAGTGTTGTAATTATCGGTTTATACACTTTTTTGATATCGTTCTGACCTGGGGGGGTGCACCCTATTACTGTGTGATATTGAATTGCAATGATTTCCAGGGTGGGCCTAGTTCTGACAACATTTCGTACCACATAAGGGTGCTGGAGTGTAATATAGGATCTTTCTCAAGTGTGCATACTACTGTTGTCATTTTAACAAGGTTGGGCCTAGTACTGCTAGTGATATTTCCAAAAGTGATTTATACCTAGAAATACATGATGTTCATGTTGTGTCAATTAATGTGTGTGTTGAATAAAAACTTTATTTACATATGTGTGAAGTCTCTTTTGTGATGCTCAGTGTCTTTATTATGTGAGAGTGCTGTGCCAATGCTTTACACATTGCCTCTGTGATAATCCTGTCTGCTCAGTGCCAAGCTACCCAAGGATGAGCGCAGGGCATACAGTGAGTATAATCTCCTACCCCTATGTTCTGCCTGGCTAGGGCAAAGCCTTAGCTGACCAGAAAGTGCCAGTGCCAATAACAACCAATATTATTAGTTGTGTGAATTACTAAGGTTTTTAAACTGTAAACATATAATATAACAAGTAGCTATGTATACTCACCTCAGTGGGGGAGCTTGAAGGCATGACCCAAGGCTGAGACTAACAATCTACACAATAGTGAACAACTAGAAACAAGAGTGAGACATCTGGAAGGCTTGGGATTGAGAAAGACTCTGAAGAATGAAAACAGCAGGACACAAATAGTAGCCAGGAGCATCAAAGGAGGCAGGTAACCGAAAGAAGAACAAACATATCAAATGTGCGCACAAAGGGAAGCTTGGTTCAACTGGGATGGGGCACTGAGAAACCTCAACATCCAGTTGCCAGCACATGTTGAGTTTACTTTCATACTATGGCTTCTGATATTGATCTGGAAGTTTCTGTTTGACAGGTTGGTGACCTCTGGGAAAGAGAAGAGAACGCTTATGCTAATGACAATGCTGCAATCTTGGAGTAAGAAAAACATGGAGACAGCTACCAGTGACATCAGGCTTTGAATAATGTATATGGAACCTGTTTTTACAATATCTCCATTAATGTAGTGTCCACCATAGTCACCATCCATGCCAGTAAGTGTCAACTTTCTGATGAGGTTTAATTTTTTGTCTTGCTGTTATAGGAGGGGATTCTGACATTCTAGTTGACTGCTGAGTATTCACATAGTAACTCACACCGGTAACTGTAGGTGTGAGTCATTTGTAATCAGGCTGTGGTTATCATGGTTGTCTTAGTGAGGCAGACACCATTTACTGAGAAAGATAACTAAGGGAATGTCATTGTCTCTACTTCTTCCTTGATAAAGGACAGCTATTGATAATTTTTCTTGACATCTAGTTTTGCACAAAGAAAAAATATTTGCCTTACATCTTCAAATAGCAAATTAGACAATTTCTCTATTTGAGCAAAATGATTTTCTATGCGACATTCTCCGCTCAAACTGATGCTTTGTTCTAGTCACAATTTCATAAAAAGTTCTCTCGATCTCTCCGGTTTAGAGCCTCTTTAAGTTGCCCTGGGGCTGCTATACCTTTTATGTTTGAGTTACCATCTCCGAGAAAGGTTTCCTTTACCGAAGTCAAAATATCCTAAAGAAATTCCGGTTTAATTTGGATAATGTTTCATTTGAAACTGCAATCCATACTTTTTGCGTTGTAAAACAGATTCTCTCATCAAGATCTTGCAATAGACCAGCTGTTTGAAGAGTTCCCATGAGTCCTGCTTAGGTGTATAAAATTCTTGTAAGCTCACACAATTAGCATCATGTAGAATATGATATGAAATGTTCTTCAATGTACAGGGAAACCTTGGAAGTTCATCCCAGTTAAGTCCATCAGTACCAGAATTACCTACTTAGTAAAGGATTTTGACAGAAGTGCAAATAATTATTGAATACATTATTTTCTTGCTGTTTAAGAACATTAGCTGTCTGTCTTAAGCAGTGCTTAATTTGAGCCAGTGATTTATTGTGCTCGGAACCAGCACTTAATTGTCAACACCAGCGCTTGTGACAGTTTGCCACAAGGTGGTGCTGTCTGACTAATTTAGAGATGACCGCAACAACAGTTAATTATTAAATCAATATGCATCAAAAATGACTATTACCTACCATCCAAGCCATTCTTATAACTTTGGGGTCCTGGAATAGTCCAAATAGTCACACTTGTAGGAGTTTGAAGGTTAGTACTGTAGGGGTCGGCATAGTTGGCGGAGTACTACTACGCGGAATTCCACGAACAAAAACTCTGTGAATTCTGACCCCGCAACTTCGCTCTGTCAGACTCCCAATTAATAAAACAGAAACCTGATATACTTTTGATAAAATAACAAATATTTATGTCTTTACATACTAAAATGCATATAGTAATTTCACAAAAGTGAAAATGAAAATTTAGCAAGCAGTGATGGAGGTGATGATTTTGGGATCCTCCCTAACCTAGGGGAGAACCATGCAGATGACTTGAAAACAAAGAGCAAATTTTTTTGTACGATTCAGTGTAAAATGTAAATGTACAGGAATTTATATAGCGCAAATCACCAAGCGGTTTCTAAGCGCTTGCTTAGGGAACCCGTCCTGGTATTCCCCTGTGAGATACCCCGGCAGGGTATCCACAAGGTGAAAGCCAAGCATCCCGCCGCGAGGGGCCGTTGTGGAGATTAAGCAAGCTGTTGCCCAGAGTCGCAGAGTGTGAACCCGTGAATCGAGTAGGCACCGGAGCGAGAATTGTTGAGTCCATGGACATTTTAGGACTCAAGACCCCGCCGAGCCGGGAATTGAACGCTGGTCCCGGGCTGACCTCTGCTTCCAGGTCTGCCTCCTCTAACCAGTGAGCCACACTTAGGTACCATCCTCTTAGGACCACCCCAAGCACAGTTATGGGCAAAAATACAATCCCAACCAAAGGTCCTGCAAAGCATTATGGAACGAGATTAGCAGTGGGAAGTGACTATTATAGTGTCCAATATCAAAATAATTCTACAAAGAGCTGCAGTTCAACTTGTCGTTACTAGGTGTCCCCCACAAGTCAAATACAAAAGCATTGAAACACTTTCATGAGGCTGCAGTTCCACTAGTTGTTACTAGGTGTCCCTCATGAGTCAAATGCAAAAGCATTGACCTGCAGCTTAATTACATTACTAGCACAGGTTTTCAAGATGCACATACTGGAGGCCCACTAGGGGACAATCCATGTTGTAAACGCAGGGTGGAGCACCTTGTAGTGCAGCAGTAGCTCTTACATGCCATTGCAAGCTTAGCATGATGATCTATATCAGGAGCCAGCTTTTGATGCTTAGAGACTGAAATACTGTGTTGGTCTAATCCAGCATGTGTATGAAGCATTCTTCAAGCAATGGCTGAAGGGGGTTCACCCTGAACGGGGATGTCCCAAAGATCCTTTCTGTGTTTGGTTTTGAAGACATGAGCCCTGGCAGACAGCTAAAGAAGTATCTAACCATGCCTAAAACTAAAAAAGTTTCTTTTTTCTCAGTTCAAATGCTGTACAATTTATCCCATTCGATATTAGCACTAAAACACAAAAATAGTAATTATTTTGCATGGAACATGCATTACTATTCTATATCTTGCGTCAATGTAAGCTGTACCTGCAATGCAATCTTACTGTTCTTTATTAGTACTTTTACTGCCAGCCAAATACAAGCGTTCTGCATAGCAATGTACAAAGTACACGTGAGGTGAAGAGCAGGATGGTTAGAAGACCAATATCCTAAAATTAAAGACTGATCTTGAAGGGTACGCTTGCAATAGTGAATAGAATGATCCTGCTCATTCATATCTTTTTTCAGCTCTAAACCTGGGGATTGCCTACTTCGAGAACATCTCCAGGTGGAAAGTATCACCTGAAAAATGCAGTTTTCCTACATTTTCTGTGAATTTTATATTTGATAAAACTCCAAAAATGAGTACATCTACAAAAACAGTTGCCTAATCTTATAATTTATTGACTCAATAATATTTATGGAAATTGGTTTCATTGGTGCTACATTTTTGTGCTCCTAATGACTAACATAGTTTAGGATTCTGTGAAAGCTACACAAGATACATACTGCAACCAACATATTTAGGGCCTCATTTATGGGGTTTTGGCATAGGGCAGCGCATCAAGTCTCCTTGCTGCACGGCCCTACATCAAAGTGAAAGGAGAAGAATGCACTGTATTTATCCAATACGGTGCATTTCTGTCCTTTACCTTTGCGCTGGCGCCGTTTCTGCAGGCTAACACCAACGAAGGTACTCTTGCATCATGGTGTAAGGGTGTATCTATTGTAGGCAGGATTGTTATTGTGCAGTCAGGGGCAACTTCCTGCATGAAAACAATCCATAGAGGTGTTCTCCTTATTCTGCATCACACTTAGACAGAAGAAAAAACAAGGAGAAATAAAGATATTTCTTGTTGTTACGCCTGTTCTTTGGAGGCGTAATATTTTGATGCAATCCCAAGTTTACAAGTCCTAGTAAATCTAGGAATCTGTCAAAACCCATGGGAGTTGCATTGGGACACCCACCGCAACACCCATGGACTGCCTTCATTGTGAAGGGTAAGGCAACGCAGCGATTTGTGCCAGGTCTTCCTACTCAAGATTTATGAGGCCACTTAAAGCCATACAATGTCGCATTTGTACGGTTTCATAAATCTGACTCAAAGTGTTGCTTCACACATATACCACTTTCAGTGGTGCAAACATGATGAAAAGCTCTCAGAAATATGCTCCTTAGTGTTTTTACATTCAGAGTCCCATTGCATAACTCCCGGGTAAAGAATGTAACTTCACATAGAAATTATGTCCTGCCTTGCCAAGTCCTCATTGTATTCAGGAATGATTTCTGTGAAACAAGGGAATGAATTATGCAGAAGAAGGAAGGATCCAGCTGCTCAAGCTGCAATCATCTACAAAAGAAAATGAATACATGATAAGGCAGTGCCTACAGCGTGTGCTTCAAGTCGTCTAATTAGGACTTTGACACAGGAACAAAAAGTGAAAAGGCGATTTGATCTCAGGAGGATTTTTTTTTTAATCATAAAGAGCGAAAAAGTCCATTTGAGCTCAAAAGTATATTTCAATCCAACTTTTCAAACAGTTTTAAAGGACAAAGAATAATTTGCTCTTAAGAACTTATTCAACATAAAAATTGAGTAGTAGGTTTGGAGAGTTTTACAAAAAGGACATTATGAGTTAACAGAGGAGATTCACAAAGAAAGTTGGAAACTAGCTACCCTCTTGAAACTGCTGCAATCCTAACAAATCAGAAACTTTTTGGGAACTCGTAATGAATACCAGGAGTGCTTCTGGAACAAGTCAGAGCTGCAGCTTCCAAGGGGCACTCATAAGTGCCCCCAAGAGAGTGCCCCCTTCTGAGGAACAGCAGATCTGTTGACTGGGTGTGAGTGTTTGATTGGTTCAGATGCTCCGTCCATCACCACCCCCCTTTTTTACCGCTTTGTTCACCATAAGTTGGCAGGGTATGCTCAAACGTGAGTCCCTTGCTCACTTTGCCACTGGATTCAAGCAAGCCTGGCTGAAGACGGCTGAAATGACAGAATCTGGTCCTAGGAAGCTTGATTCCGGTCCAGGGAAGGCATGGCTTGGCAGTTCGGCCTGGACTGTTCCCATGAGGCACAGGGTCAGACTGATTTGCATATGGCCATGTCTGAACTGGGCTGGCAGAGTGGGCTAAAGAACAGTGATGGATTATACCCAGATCTGTTGACTGGGTGTGAGTGTTTGATTGGTTCAGATGCTTCGTCCATCTCCACCCCCCCTTTTGTACTGCTTTGTTCGCCATAAGTTGGCAGGGTATGCTCAGACGTGAGTCCTTTGCTCACTTTGCCACTGGATTCAAGCAAGCCTGGCTGAAGACGGCTGAAATGCCAGAAACCAGTCCTAGGAAGCTTGATTCCGGTCCAGGGAAGGCATGGCTTGGCAGTTCGGGCTGGACTGTTCCCATGAGGCACAGGGTCAGACTGATTTGCATATGGCCATGTCTGAACTGGAGTGGCAGATTGGGCTAAAGAACAGTGATGGATTAAACCCAGATCTGTTGACTGGGTGTGAGTGTTTGATTGGTTCACCGCCCCCCTTTTGTACCCCCTTCTAAGGAACACCGCACCCACGAGACGCACATATGTAAAGTAGAGCCCAGCTCTTACTGTGCTTCACTTGATCAATGAATACTTTGAGAAATGTGAGTGAACCGACTGCCCAATCAAGATGCATTTGGGGAGGACTCTTACAAGCTTGTCAATAATGTTTTTGATACATCACTTGACATAAGATACGTTCCTCCCCGCTAGAGTAACCAGTAAATGTTGTCTTTTCCTACTCCTTGAGTATCTATAACCACAGGAGCAACTCATACACCTTCCTGCAGACTGAACCATCCAGATGAGCATCAAACTTACGAAATCTATTACGTAAAGGAATGCCCAGCACTAGATGTGCCTGAATTTATCCGCGAAAATAAATACAATTTGAGCCAATCCCTTACTCCACGCTACGTCTACCGTAAAGCATTTGGGGCCAACTGTTGCAGGACTGCCAAACAGCGTGCAAACTATCTTCTAAAATGTGAAAAAGCTCCTCATCGGAAAAGGTTGCTTGAGCCATCGCTCGGCATTGACGAGCTAATGAGTTTTTAAGCACTGGAATAAATCCAGCCAGCCATGCACCGCCACAGAGGCCGCTCTATTCCGACAAGTACCAGGAGTATGAAATATAGGTAAGTAAAGAAGAGGTCGGCACTGCAGTCTGCCTGCACTTGGACGCATCAACAAATGTTATGAAAAATGTGAGTAAACAGAATGCTCTGCACTACAACTGCTATGAGTCTTTGGGGAGCGTTGGGACAGACTTGCCAATCAGTGTGCAATCCACCTGTTGGAGTGCAAATTTATGTTCATGAATTCATGTTTCGCATTTGCACTCGCAAAATGAAGGTATGCGCTAACCGAACTGGAACTTAGGTGCAAAATATCATCCAGAATTAACGTCAGCATTCTCTATACCATTTTGCCTAATTTGGCTGGAAACTATTTTTTGAAACACTTACCTTTGCCATAGTGATTTGCTGGTGTTGTTGAATCTGTTATTCACTTTCAACATTGAATTTTAAGCGCTGTTGGAGTAGTTAACGTCAGCTTTGAGGTGTGAGAAGACTTTCTTTTTGGGTTCCACTGATTTTTTATGTTGCACAAATCAGAGGATCACATTCAGAAGGTTTATATTGAGTATCACCACAAGTGACTGTAGAATTCTCCAACCATTCCTTGGTCCAGTGGCAGCTCGTTGATAAATGGCACTGAGGCTTCTGACTCACATTTAAGGACAAGACAGTGCCAGTCCCATTAAACGAAAGATAATTGTGTTGCCACTTAAGCAAAATACATAATGCTATTCCCTGCTTAAGATCCGTTCAAAGTAAATAACTTCAGTCCTGAAATCCAAACCCCGTTCTGAGTTATTCCACAAACAGAAGCCATTTCGGTTTCTTGGTATCAGCGGCCACTTACTACCACAACTGTTAATTTGTGACTACTGAAGCATTTTATTATGCACATTAATCCAGTATCCAATGTATTAAAGATTCTGTCCGAGACTTGTACTTTTAAGTATGGTTTAAACTGTCCTGTCTGTTGCTTGATTCTGTAAGGTCTACGTAATATAGCAGTACTATTAATCTCCAGCCTTGTAGGATTTGTAGCTTTCCTGCTGTCCACGGCCTCTGATGATTGTAGTATATAAATATATATATATTTCTTCAGCCTGCATGTTTCGAGGAGATTCTCTGTCACAGCCTGTGGCCCGACAGGGTTGAAAAATGTGTGTGTGTGTGTGATAGAAACAGCGGAGGGAGCCAGTGAGTGCCACTGGGTGATGGGAAGGGTGAGAATGAGTGTGAATAAGTGATAGTGAGGGAGGGGGAATAACCATGACTGTAACAGTTAAGGAGGACACCAGTGAGTGTTACTCTGAGGAAGAATGACTGAAGGTAACTGTGAGGGAGATTGACTATGAGTGTAACTGTGAGGTGCAATGGCAGTGAGTGTTACTGTGAGGGAGAATGAGCAGTGAGTGTTACTGTGAGGGAGAATGAGCAGTGAGTGTTACTGTGAGGGAGAATGGCAAGGAGTGTAACTGTGAGGGAGAATGACAATGAGGACCAAATTGACAAAACTGACAAGCAACACAGCGCAGCAGACAAGAATGCTACGATGCATTGCGTGACAGGGAGAAACCAGGAGAGCATCATTTCTACAAAGATATGGTACTCTCCTCCCCTCTCCGTAGTGCCAGTGCAGAATTTTGGTGCAGAGTGCCATGCACACATCTTTGTGCCATAGTGCAAGGGTGTGAGCACGAGTCTAGCATAGGTGTTGTAATGGAAGGGTTCCCTTACAGTACAAAATACAAAGCTTAGACTTAATTTTAAACTTTCTCTACTTTATATGTGTGCTGTACAGTGCAACATACATACAAATTCAGTAAAGGATGGAGACATGAAAACATGTCCCCTTTTAAAGTCTCCTTTCAAATGGGTCTAATGTTTGGCACAAAGCCCTGTTTAAGATTGTTAGTAAATAGGATTTTGCATCAAAAAGAAGCATGGGTGGTTGTATGGGAACGCAAATGTACCACCCATGAACCACCTCCTTCACGCTAAGTAACACAAAGTTGTGCTTGAGTTACTAATATGCTACTTTACAAGTTTTGAGCTGGAAAGTAATTGAATTAAAAACATTTTGTGCTGGTTGGCGTCACGTTTGTGTGAGGGAAAGAGACAGTGAGTGTTACTGTGTGTAGGACTTAGTGACTCACAGTCTGGATAAGTACGAATGAGTGAGACAGAGTGAGAATCAGTGGGACTGGTTTTGTCAGAGTGAGTCTGAATGAGTGGGACTGACTAGAAATTAGGGAGAATGACTGGGACGAGGTGAGTCAGTGAGACTGAATAAATTAGAGTAAGATTTAGTTTAGAAAATGAGTAGACCTAAGTGAGACTGACTGAGAATGAGTGAGTCAGAGAAGGAGTGAGACTGAGTGAGTCAAAGAATGAGTGAAAGGAAGAAGCAATTAATGTGTTGTACCTTGCCCTCTCTGCAGGGTCATCCCCAAACATTTTCCCATCCCTCTTCCTGTTTGACTGACTGTGTTTCTTTGGGCTGTAGGACCCTGGACACTTTTGTATTGCTAACCAGTGCTAAACTGTGTGTGCACTCTCCCTAAAACATGGTACAATTGGCTTACAGTTGACCTTTGTGCATTCTTCCCTGACAATGTCAGAAAGGGGGTTGGGTGTTGGCAGGAAGGATCATCCTGACATGATGGGTAAGGGCAGTGCTGTCACCCACCACACTTGCACTACAATAAAGACTGCCTCCTGCACTCAAAAAAACCTTCACACTAGCCTTTTGTCACCCAAGACATCTTGCGGACTCGGTAGGGGCAGGAGGGGAATCCCAGAACCAATTTCATGACTTTTGTGGTTCACACTGACAAGGATTGTGGTTGTTTCTTGAGAAGGGTATTTACCCCCCTCAACCAAAATCCCAAATGATCACACTAGATATTAAAACAAACATTGTCCCCAGCAATCTTAGATCCTTGCTGACTTTCATACTTCGCAAAACACTGGTACAGTATGTCTTTACAATTATAAAAATGCCTTGATTTGCCAATATGGGCCATGTTTTTAGCTATTTAATTCACATAAGGATACTATTTTTATTTTAGTGCCAGGCCTATCTTCTGTCCCAGTCCAACTCTGAATAGGCTGACTGTGCTCCACCTCTGTGCAATACCAGAGAAAATATAAAACTGTTGCAGCATAAAATGTCAGAGGTTTCTGCAGCAGTAGTTCCTTAAAGAGGGCGTTGGGGCTCGGTGACCCGGATTTTTAAGTTATGCAGATGGTACTTGCTAAGAGAAATTTCCATCGACATAACTTATTAAATTATTAATAAAGTAGGGGCTTTAAAACCCATATGAGGTGCTGTCCTCACTGCCTGGCTGCCTCTCTAGCACGAGAGTCAGGCAGCAAGGCACTACTCAGAGGGACACATGCTCTAGTGTGCATGCGGTAAATACCATTATCCTTTTTTTTAGATCCCTAAGCATGCTAAGGACTGAGCTACCACCTACCTTTGCCGGCTATTTTAGGGGATTTCAAAACATCTCCCATTTATGACATGCAGCTGCGTCATATTTTCAAGCAGTCCCGGGTGTCTAGGGCATTAACCCTGTATTTCCAATGGCTGCTTGTCAATCACTGCACAGGCTGCAAGCAACATCCTTTTCCAACTTCTCATGTGTGACGAGCTGGAAAAGAGTGGGTTTAGTATATGCTGACTGTGAATGATTGAGGGCATGTGCTCTGACTTTATGGAGTCATCACAGTCTGTGCCATTGGGTCATGTGCATGCTGTGAACAGATACACTGCACTTGTTTTAGCATGTTCAGAATATTTGTTTACATCATATCTCCTCCTTTTCAGAGGAGACTGAGAAGAGGCACTTTGCCGCCTCCCCTGACTGGCAGTGGCACAGCTGCAGTAGCACTTCCAGGTGCGGGCAGGTGTGTATATCCAAGCTAAGGTGTGGATGGAGGCCTCCCCTGTGCCTGCCAGCCTGTGGTATGTTTTTACAGTAAAACTAAACCCAGACTGGCACTGTTGGCTTTCAGCCTCAAGGCTGAATCCAGGCATTTTCTGATCCGAACATGAGGCTAAAAACAAACACAAGGGAGCAATGAAGCTTCATTGCTTCCAGTGAGCAATCCTCAGCTCATGTTTTTAAAACTCTCTTATATGTGCTATCATGAAGTGATTATTTGGGGCAAGATTTCGCAAGTGTGAGTAGCAGGCTCCAGTCTGGCTCTGCTCCAGTTTTGTAGGGCTGATGAGAGACAGAGACCATGGGTGGATGCAGTGAGGCCCATCTCCAACAGGGCTGAGCAGGCATCACAGTGACAACCTTCGGATATGGTACCTGACACGCCATGGCCACAGCTTTGAAATGGGATTATTTGGCAACTCAGTTAGTTTATTCTGAATCTCACAAAGACTTACTAGTCAATGTCAAAGAGACCTCTTAAGAGGTAATATACAATTCCATCAAGCAGCATCAGTAGGAAACATATGCGAGGGCCGCAAGGCCAGGCTAGCTGCAAATAAAAGTCAGACCAACGTCCAGAAAGGCATAGAGGCCTGTATAGGGATCGGAGAGAATCACTTCTGTTGAAACCCGTACTGCTACATAGGAAAAATATCTTGTAGAAATAAAGGAACAACCTGACTTACAGGTTTCTCAAATCACCAACATTCAATAGAAGCTAGAAGATTTTGAAAATAAACAAAGCGAAACAATCTCCGAATCTTGGGCCTAGAAGAAGAAATTGAGGGCATTGATGCTAGGCTGTTTGTGGTCAAGCTTTTTAAGGGGCCTTTTCGGATTTGTCCTCCTGGGACTGGGACCAAGAGTTCCCATATGCTCATTGTTTCCCCCTTATGTAAATGCAGAATCAGAGTTAAGCTCAGAGTGGAGGGCTAGTAAGGCCATAGGCCTTTATTGTTTATTTTGGAAATTATTTGCTCTGGCAAGCAGTATTCGAAAAAACATGCCATGATACTAAATGAAGCTTTGATGGGCATACTTTTTTCGCCAGTCCTGACTTTTGGCAAATTACTGTTAAGCGAAGGTGGAGCCTACGACAGCTAATTAAGCCATGACAGGAGTAAAGCACGGAGAAATTTGCTACCTCTGCAACGTCTACGTCCATGGTATCCAAATCCCTTTCCATACACAAACGTAACCATACCTTCCATGCTCCTCTGTATCTCTTCCTCTTACCTGTAGCCCACGACTCATTGAGTAATCTTGAAGCTGTATTCAATAGTCCTGTAAATCTTTCAGAACACCTTATGTCTTCCATACTAGAATGGAGAGAGATCCCAACTCCACCAAAGGATGCTCCTTGCTCTCTTTGCCTAATAATAGGCATTTGAATGCTATTATCAAATATGGTCCCTCTATCTCACACATTTTTTCCGTGCCACCGAGGCAAACATGTGGACCAAGACATTTTCACATGTCTACATAGTATAATAAATATATATATATATATATATTCACTGAAAAAAACCATAGGTTTCAGGCACATTATAGTTAGAAATTAGCATTTAAAAAACCTTAGAAATTCACTGCTAAAACCAGAGGTTTCAGGGGCAATATAGTTAGTTGGACATTTCACTTGTACAAAACCATAGAAATTCCCCCGTTATAGTTAGTTCAGCTAACTATAACTCACGCGCCCGCAGTGCACTGCTGATGACGTCACATATTACATCACTCATGACATGGTCAGTGACATCAGTGATGACATCTCAAATGACATCACTGATGACATTATCCAGTGAATGTGTGTTTTTCTGAAAATTAAATATGTTTTTTATATGTATATCTCAAGGTCGACGGAAGAATAAATGGGTATATAAGTGTCTAAATGGATGATTTTTTTGGTAAAATTGATTGTATAACTGACTGATTAAGTGTATCTTAGTGAATACATGGGTTAGTGAGTAATTTTTAAATATGTAAATATCTGTATCAGTCTCTCACTTTGTGTATAAGTGGCTGCATAGGTTGGTGAGTAGCTGCATGAGTGTCTCTAAGGATTATAGTTGGTTTTTGAGTATTAGTATTAGTGTCTGAGTGTCTGTATGGTTCAGTGGAGGGTATTATTTAGTGCATAGATGAATGAAGGAGTGACTCACTGTTTGTATGTGTTGAAGACAGCATGTGTGCAGGACTGTATAGGTGGATGAGTGTGTGTATGGGTGTGTTAGTGAGTGAATGACTGCCTCAACAGTGTATTTATGAGTAACTACATATGGTTTAAACTAGTATATGTGAGTATTGGTGTATATAAGTGAGTATATGTGAGAGTGAGAGATTGGAAGAGTTCCTGTACAAATAAGTAGGTGTTTCTATGAGTGATTGTTTAAGAGAGTAAGTATGTGCAATTTCTGTAGAAGTAAGTGTGGTAGTGTACGTATAACTGTATATGTAAGTAAATGGATGTTTGATACTTTGTTTGCATGTGTGTCTATGTGTCTGAGTTAGGCCTGGGCGTCAAATTCTGTTCCGGTTGCGGAAATTGCGGTAATTTGACATTTTCGCGTTCCGCGGAGAGCACGAAAATGTCAAAATTTCCGCGATCCGCAGCGTACCGGAAACTTTTTTCATGCTTGCGCTGTAAAAATACGTTCTCACTCGCGCGATCGCCTTACCTGGATCCCTGTGTTCCCCCACAAGTATTCCTGATCTGGTTGCGTACTCCACGAGATGTTGGATTGTTGGTAGCCATTTTGCAATATCTCGCGAGAGTTCACGCCCGCGATCACATCATACGTCTCACGATCATACACCGTGAGAGTATGAGATCTCAAACAAGTCATTCTCCATGGCGAGCAAGAGCGTGAGGATGCGATAACGTCATATCGAACGCGACAAGGAGCGAGAGAACCCGAACACGTCATTCTCCACCGCAAGCGAAAGCGTGAGGACGCGAACACGTCATATCAAACGCGACAAGGAGCAAGAGAACCCCAAACACGTCATATCCAACACAACAGGGAGTGAGAGAACGCAAACACGTCATATTGGACGCGCCATTGACTTCCGGCGGAAGTAATGTGAAGCTCGAGAACTCAAAAATTTTACATTTTCAATTTGGAGAAGAATAGCAGCTCTAGCAGCATAAAACCTTCTGCAAATGATGATTTGGATGAAAAAAAACTCAATTTCGCTGTCCTTTTTTGTGCAAGGAGTCCTTTTTTAAAATGGGGGAGAGGGAGGAAGTGCCACAGAATCTCCAACTTCCTGTTCCTGTCCAAAAGGCTCCTCCCAGTGTTTTGTCCATCTCCTGCTCATTCTGCCTTTGGATTTTGAGCTGGAAAGATCCCTCTTTTTGTCTGCTGCATCATTGCAATTGGATTTGAGGATTTTTTAATTGGATATTTTACACGTAAGTGGTTGTTGTGTCTGTTTTATTGTGGGCATTGCAGTTGATGCAACTAGAATTTAATTGTTGTAACTAATATAATTCCTTTTTTGTAAAATGTTGTGGGTAGTAGTAGTCAGTAGTAAGCCCCGAGCTAGTCATGGCCTCATGGGTGTGTGCATGATGAAGCAACTGTTCCATACGGCCCCTCGCGGCGGGATGCCTGGCTTTCACCTTGTGAATACCCTGCCGGGGTATCTCACAGGGGAATACCAGGACGGGTTCCCTAAGCAAGCGCCTTGAGACCCCTGGGTGATTTGTGCGCTATATAAATCGAAATACATTTACATTTACATTTACATTTACATTTACATTTACATTTACATAAGGGTTTTTTGAATGTATTTCATTTTCAAGCATCATTTAGGGCCTGGGTGGCAATGGATTGAGTTGGGAAATGGGTTTTTTTGGGGTGGGCTTTCTGTTGTTGGGCCTGGCCTTGTGGCTGGTTGCCAAATGAGAAGCCTAGGCCTGCAAGCTTGTCTGGCCTTGTCTGCCAACGGGCCTGCTTTTATCCAGTAGGCTCAGAGCAGGTAGCCACAGCTTTATTAATCAAGTGTTTCTGTGTGGTCTGTTGAATTTAGACATCATTTAGGGCATGGATGGCATTGGATTGAGTTGGGAAGTGTGTTTTTTTGGGGTGGGCTTTCTGTTGTTGGGCCTGGCCATGTGGCTGGTGGCCATTTTGAAGCCAAGGCTTGCAAGCTTGTCTGGCCTTGTCTGCCAACAGGCCTGCTTTCATCCAGTAGGCTCAGAGCAGGTAGCCACAGCTTTATTAATCAAGTGTTTCTGTGTGGTCTGTTGAATTTAGACATCATTTAGGGCATGGATGGCATTGGATTGAGTTGGGAAGTGTGTTTTTTTTGTGGTGGGCTTTCTGTTGTTGGGCCTGGCCATGTGGCTGGTGGCCATTTTGAAGCCAAGGCTTGCAAGCTTGTCTGGCCTTGTCTGCCAACAGGCCTGCTTTCATCCAGTAGGCTCAGAGCAGGTAGCCACAGCTTTATTAATCACGTGTTTCTGTGTGGTCTTTTGAGTTTAGACATCACTTAGGACATAGATGGCATTGGATTGAGTTGGGAAGGGTGTTTTTTTGGGGTGGGCTTTCTGTTGTTGGGCCTGGCCATATGGCTGGTGGCCATTTTGAAGCCTATGCCTGCAAGCTTGTCTGGCCTTGTCTGCCAACAGGCCTGCTTTCATCCAGTAGGCTCAGAGCAAGTAGCCACAGCTTTATTAATCAAGTGTTTTTGTGTGGTCTGTTGAATTTAAACATAATTTAGGGCATGTATGGCATTGAATTGAGTTGGGAAGTGTGTTTTTTTGGGGTGGGCTTTCTGATGTTGGGCCTGGCCATGTGGCTGGTGGGAGTTATTAGTGTCCTGCTGCTGCCATATAGGCCTGCATGGTTTTCCTATTGGCTTACTGCTTCCATCCATCCACCCCCTTTGCCAGCAGCAGCTCCATGAATGATGTGATGCTAAAATAATTTAATGGCAAATAGGGTCCACCCCACTTCCATTACATTTTTTATTTTGGTGGTTCTTATTCTCTTTCCTATCCTTCCTGAGAGTGTAGTGTGTGTACACAGTAGTATAACATAGCCCTTGTGGACAAAGTCACAGAAATGGCTAGACTATATCTTTTGTTTGCACTAGTACAGTAGTAACTGAACCACAACAACAAATGCAACATTTCACTGATTTTCTTCTCCTGGCTTATTTGCTTTTAGGTGCACAAAAAACCAGAGGAGGAGGTCTCATCATCATCACCCGTTGTACTGCCAGCCAGACAGAAGTCCTGCTGTGCATCACGTCCACGTGTGACCACAACTTGTTGTGCATCTGCGTCCTGCCTGACATCTGAAGAGGATGGCCCCAAAAAAAGGTACCAGATCCAGTACCAAGAAAGTTGCCGATGAGAAGAAGGAACAGAAAAAGGAAGTGCCATTAACCACGACTGGTGTGCCGGCCAATGTTTTTTTTGGGACCAAAAAAGTTATGCCTGCAGCAGCGTTGTCCGGGAACCAAGCTAGGAGCAGCACCTCCACACCAGCGGTCCAACCCCACCAACCTAGGCCCAAGCCCTTGAGTGTCACAGAGGTAGCCAGCCTACTAACGAGCAGCGATGTTGAAATGTCATTATCGCAAAGTAGTACACAATCAACGCAGGCAACTCAGCAGATAAGTGTGCAGCCCCAATAACAACAGCAGCAGCAGTAAGAACAACAGCAGCAGCCGCAAGAACAAAAGCAGCAGCCGCAAGAACAACAGCAGCAGCCGCAAGAACAGCCCACAATAGTAGTTGTCGCTCCTGAAGCAGGGGCATTTCAGGAAATCGAGCTTCCTGCAGACAAAGTGGAGCAAACCACTGTTTCGGAAGATCTGTCTTCCAGACCACCAGCAAGGAAAAGGAGGCTTAGTCCATCATTTTCTTCTTCAAGCCCCGCTTCTGATGATCGTGATGCCACTTGGCAGCCACCAGCTCAGTCTGAGAGTGATGCACGCTACAAGACAATGCTTCTGAAAAGGAAGGTTCCAGAATAACTTAGAGTTATGGAGGTAGATGTAGAAGAGGGGGATGATGTTGATGAAGATGAACCAGTCATCACGCACATCACTCCTGCCCCAAAGGGGATGGAGACCAACATTCTCACCCTATCCAGAAAGGCTGCTACTGAGCGGGATGTAGGACGGATACCACCAACACAGGTTACACCACCACGACCTCCAGCTGCCATATTTTCAAAGGCCCGGCAGGGACCTACTACATCTCAGTAGGTAGTGGTGGTAGTAAAAGTCACAGTGTAGCTGCACAGAGTCACATTCCAAGCACACCCTCCAGTTCATCTGGTATTGAAAGTGGCACATCCAGCAGTGCCAGAAAGTTCTCCTCCCCAGTTTGGGACTTCTTTTCTGTTAACACCAGGGAGGAGAACATTGCTATATGCTCAATTTGTCGCACAGGTGTTCGACGCGGTAAGCTTGGTACAAACTATGGTACCGGAGGCCAAGCAAGTCATCTCAGAATACACCACACTATCGTGTGGGAGAATCACCTACGTCAGTTAAAACAAAGTAAATAAAATCAACCCATTGAAGTTGGGCATGAAAAATAAGGCGACAATATAATTGCATTGGAAGGTGAAGAAGAGGGAGGCATTTCTAGCCCTGCCCCAGTGGTACCGCCCACATCCTCCTCGGTAACATCTGAGTGTCACCGCAGTAAGAGCCATACTCAGAGTCAGCCTGAGACACCAAGGCGACCGAGTACTGGAATGAGACAAACAGCGTTGTTCAGCCTAAGTGGGTTAATGAAAACAACAGCACCACAAAGGAAAGTAATCCAGCCTACCACTGAGAGCATGCTTAGGTTGGAGGGGCAGTTCTAACGCAACCACCTAACGGCACGGTTGTACAATGCGAAGCTGGCTAAAATGTTAGCACTGGACCTTCTCCCTTTTTCATTTGTGGAAGGGGTGGGTTTCCTTGAATTTGTGTCAGCCAGCTGCCCTAAATGGAAAGTTCCCAGCCGGTCCTATTTCGCAAGAATTCCTGTTCCGGCACTACATCATGATGTGCTGGAATTGGTTGGACAAGCTTTGCAGCAGAGTGCTGTTCACAATATCCACCTGACAACAGCCATGTGGACCAGTTGCCAAGCCACAGATTACATGCGCATCACTGAACACGGGGTCTCTTTTGGGGGGTTTAGAGATAAGCTATCTGAACGAGGTGTTGTTGACACAGCTGAGATTTTTAAAGATACTCGGAAACATGCAACTGTAGCCATGTTTGCCATGGAGAAATCTCATACTACTCCGTACGCATTGTGGTTGGGATACATTTTCCCCACACCACGAAATTACCTTACAGTCTATACCACAGCCTCAACCTCAATATCCCATCCGACGTGAAGCTAAGGCTTCCGTTGCGGAAATCCTTGAACAATTGGAATATCAAGGTGTAAATGAAACTTGTGTGTCACCGATGAATAACTCACTTTTTACTGTGACCAAACAGTACAGAATACCCACGGCTCTGCTCTAGATGATAGTCTTGTGCGTAAACGGTTTAAGACCACACTTGACATATCCAATATTTTTTTTGCCCACAATTTGGATGGTCTAAGTTCCCAATGGACCAGTTTTTCCTGTGGCGGCAAACAACGCCAATTTAAATGCCTAGAGATGGGCTATAAAAATAGTCCAGGTGTGTTTGCCGCCCGCATTGTGACTCTCTTGGAGAGAGTTGACCCAGATGCATGTTCGTATGTGGATAACATCTATCTCACAGACGATGAACTTTGGGTGCATCTGTGTTGCGTTGACCGCATAATTTGTAGCTTTGCAGACTTCGGTTACAAATTCAACTTTGCTAAGTCTCACATTGCAGAGTACACAGTGTTGTTTCTGGGCTATGAGCTCAACAATGAAGGTCGAGGATTGGCTCCTCATTTCTTGGAGAAATGCACACAGCTGCGCGCTCCGACAACACTGAAAAAAATTACAGTCCTTGCTGGGATTTTTAAACTTCGGACGTACCTACATACCCGAATATGCCCAGCGTATCAAGCCTTTGTATGCATTGATACAACCAACTTTTACCAAATCTTGCTGGCTGCCAGAACATTCAGCCATTTTGCAATCTTTACAGGCTGATCGTCTTGAATCTAAATTCTTACTGACTCGTGATAACCACACCAACCTGGTGATAAGAATCATCCCTGGGGCGGTGGGTTTCACTTACCTTACTTTTAACGAAGGTGACACAGTACCTATTGCTTACAAATCACACTTGTACACTTCGGCTGAAATGCGGTTTTCCACTGTGGAAAAAGTTTTGACAGCAGTGCAAATGGTGATTCTCAAGGAACGTGCACTGTTGCAGGGAAAACACATGTTGGTTGTTACCCCGTATCCTGCACTTGAAGCAGTGACGAAAGCCAGTGTACCAAATTCTAAACCTTTGCACCCACGGTGGATACAATGGGCTGCGTCCCTGACGTCTCTGGATGTCAGGTTTGTTTTTGATGCCTCCTTACAGTCACAAGAGTTTTTGCAGTATGAATTTGTTCATCCTGCGCCATTGACTATGCAGCCTTTGGAGGATTTCCATTGTATCATTTACACTGATGGTTCAGCGCAAGTTGAGCATGGATCTAAGCACGCATATGTTTCAGCTTGCGCCATTGTGATAGGTGCCATGGTGAATGATGAATTCAAGTCCAAGGTCGTGCACACGCAGACTTTAGTAGACTGCACCGCACAATTGGCGGAGCTTCGTGCTCTAATGCTTGCATTGGAGTAGGCTGATTCTAGTGTGACAACTCTTATTGTGAGTGATTCTTACTACTGTGTCCAGTCTTACAAGGAAAATCTGTTCTTTTGGATTCAGAATGATTTTCGTGGTTCCAAGGGTAGCATAATAAAACATAAAATGATCTGGGTCCGAGTGGCTGAGCTTAAAGAGCAGTTGCCACTCGTGTATGTAATTCACACTCTTGGTCATCAGTGCGTGGGAGTTCATGCTGTTGGCAATTCTTTGGCCGATGAGGCCGCAAAATCAGCAGTATCGACATATTTGGTTGCGGCAGTTACACGTTCCAAGAGTAAGATTGATGAAGATATCTTGGTGGCTGTAGCCGCGACTGAGAAGGGAAGTAAATATCCTAAGGGGTTCCCTTCAAAGTATTCATACCACTTAAGTCCTGATAAAGTTCCTTATGTGAAAATTCCAAACGTTGGTGAAAGGTTAATTCCCAACACGGACCGCAGGTCCACAATGATTACAGCTGCCTATGAAGGTGTTGCGCCTGCGGGCGTTTCGGCTACTGTATCTCAGTTACAACAACGTTTCTGGTGGCGGGGACTGTACAAGCAGATGCGTGATTATGTCCTTCAATGTGACATTTGCCAGCAGATTAAACCTTCCACTGCTGCGCATCCGCCCTAGACACAGTTGTACATCTATACTACTATAATAAAGTAAAAACTTTCAGGCTTTGAGGCGGGTAAACTCGGGAACCACAGCGCCAATCTACACACCCGATACACCGTTGAAATCGTCAGGGTGTGTAGATGGTTATAGGCTATATAAATGACAAAATAAAACGTTATTTACAATATTTATATATTTTTTAAAAGTAGTCCCCCCCAAAGTAGCACCGGCCGCGACGTGCGTGCTCACATCAGCACGGGGAGGAGAGGCGTCCAAGGAGCGGCGGACATGGCGCGGGGGAGGAGCGGTGATGTGAGGCCAGCGGCGGTAGGAGCAGCGGAGAGGCGGACATGGCGCGGGGGAGGAGCGGCGGCGGACAGGCGGTGAGGAGCAGAGCGGCGGAGCGGAGAAATAAGGACCGGCGGCTGAGGCGCGAGGAGCGGTGAAATGAGGACCTGCGGCTCAGGTATGGCTCCGGGGACAATGTCGGGGCAGGCGGGTGTCGGGCCAGGCAGGGGGCGGGAAATTGGAGCGGTGAAATCAGGACCTGCGGCTCAGGTAATGCTCCGGGGACAATGGCTGCTGGGCAATGTCGGGGCAGGCAGGGGTAGGGGAAGACTAAATGCTCCCAGACAAGGTCGGGACGGGCTGCTAGTTTCTAATAAACCACTTGGTTGTGTTTACTTAGATCACTGCAGTCCTTTTTCTTCTGATACTGCATATAAGTACATCTTAGTAGCAGTTGATTCATGCACACGCTTTGTGTGGGTGTGGCCGCACCGCAGAGCCCATTCGCGAACTGTCATTGGAGACTTGCGTGTCTTTGTAGGGATTTTTGCCTGTGGTACCTTCCATTCGGATCAGGGTCCTGCTTTCGCCTCTAAGGCGTATAAGGATGCCATGGCTTCGTTGGGGGTCCAAGTCAAGTTTTCGTCTCCATACAGACCTGAGGGTAATAGTGTTGTGGAACGAATGAACTGTGATTTAAAGCAGTCTTTGACGGCTAAGGTTATAGGCACTGGCAGGAACTGGCTGACCCACCTCAATAGCATGCAGCGTGCCCTTAATAATCTCCCTAGAAGGTCTCTGGGTGGGTGGACCCCATAAGAAATGCTCTTTGGTATCAAGATGTTCGTCCCAGACCTTGACGGTCTAGACCAGGCGGCTGTTGCTGCCTCCTTTGATGTAGATGAACATTGCAATGTTTTACAGGATCTACAAAAGACGAGAGGCGGTCTTGCAAAGGAACATTTGCCCCGCACATCTGAAGCTGCGTTGCAGATTCTGGTAGTTGGCTGGCTACCCCGAGTTCGAGAACTGGTTCGGGAGAAGATCGAAAACAAGAAAGAATTTGGTCCCTCTTATCGAGCTCCAGTTCCAGTGCTTGGCGTGAAGGACACAAGAACAGTCATTTTACCACCACTTGCAGGTCGTAAAGAAAACAGGTATATCTCCATTGACAATGTCAAAATACACAGAGTGGCCGATTCTTCTTAGTATGACACCCGCAGTCTCACGTCCTTCGATTTTGAGAAATTCTGTTTTGGCCCCGGCTTCTGATCCAAGGCCTGATGTTGCCCTTAAGATGCCTGCAGTTTCGAGTCCTTTACTGAGTTCACTGCCTGATGATCACCTTGATGAAACTGACTACACTTACCCCACTGACATATCGATGCCTGATTTGCAAACTCGTTTGGCCACAGAATCAAGATTTTCATTTGACACTGACTCTCACACATCGAAGACCCCTTCAAAAATTGCTGTTTTGGCAACACTGTTTAAAAAACATTTTTTGATTCCACCTTGGACCTATATTTGGTTGGTGCTTTTTTCGATTTATCTATTCATGTCAATTGGCTTTGTGGTGTATTTTTTTCGACTTGTCAACGGACACTGTGTCAAGGAGAGAACATGTATTTGACATATCAATGGAACATTGGCTCCCCATTCCTCATCACACAAATTGAAGAGGGACCTGGCTTTTGTTAATATCACTGCTTGGCCTGTCTTAGATGGGATTGTATGGGATGCTGTTCGATTTCAAATCCATGGGCCCACTGAAGTTATAAATGTCCCTAATGTGCTTACAGTTTCTATGGGGGATGTGATTAAACAAAATATACGTTCTGATGATTGGAATGTTCAGGCCGTAGAAGCTTTGTTTTCTGATTTGAAATATTATGCTGCCTTTGATGCTGAAGATTTGTATTTAGAATCTGCTAATTATGGTGATTTGTATTGTTGCCAACATTTTGGCAATCACTACCTGCATAAAGCTAATACCAGGAGAACCACTATCAATTATACACAGTGGGAACATTGTCCAGCTCCTGTACAAGGCAGTTCTGCTTCCTTTTTGAAAAGGTTCACTTATTTTACCAATTTTAATCAGTCAAATCCCAATGCATTTTATTTTAAGATGACCGAAAAGTCCACATCCAAGGTTAGACTTACCGACACAAAATTATTGTATTCGAAGTCCTTTCTAGACCAATTAGCTATTGGGGGCTACGAGTTGCGGAAGGATACCATTGATCTTAAATCTGTTTGGGGTTCTAAGAGCTGGCAAGTGCAAGGCACTGAGGCTTTGCACCGTGCATGCCTCATTCCGAACCATATGTTATTCTTGAATTCTACAATTTCACAGCCAACTTGCTTTGGATTGGCTACTACTAAAAAATTAAATGCTCCTTCTTTTCCTGAATTAGAAGAATATTCAGGTTGGAATAATGCCACTAAATATTCGATCAGAGAGTTAAAAACTCTGTTGCTGAATTCTTCCTTTAACATATCCAGTTTGGATCCCAAGGGTTGGTTGGTCTGGCACAGAAGTGCTGATTCTTGCCAGCATTGTTTACTGGGTTTGGCTCATGGCTTTTCACAGGTCATGGTGGATCCCCGTTTTAAAAGTGACCATTCTGTCACTACCCATTCTGTAGGCAAATTATGTCAGAATTGGCTCAAACACTCCACTTTGGCCTCAGTTAAGCTGCATTTATTTAAACTGACTGACGATGTTGATCTGAATAATTTTATAAAAGGCCCAGCTAATGGTAGATCGAAAAGATGGATATATGCTATTTACAACGAGGTCTGGAAAATGTTCCAGATAGAGGCAGCTACCCGCATTAGAGCTGTAGATCAGGCTAATTTAGAGAAAGTGCTAGCGGTTGTAGATAACAGCATTAACACACTCTCTTCCCGCATTTACACATTACACAATATTGTATCATCTGTTGTTGATATTGTGCAGGATGAAGTGTCTGTTTTGTACCATGGTCAAAATCAATTGCGTGAAACCTTGAAAGCTGGAAAAGTGCCATGGCACTGCATGAACATGTCATAATTGTTTGCCCCGTTTAATTTGACTGACACACAACGTTTAAAGTCAATGAAAGATGTAACTTTTTCTATGTTACACATCGAGAAGTTAGAACCTTTACCATTTTCAGTGGCTGAGGCCAATTCAGCAACGTGGCTTATCCACGTGTTAGTAACTCTCCTGTTTCCTCTATTCAAGTTCGAGGCGTGTATGAAGTACTTTGCTATTGGTAGATATGAGCCTCATCACAGTGCTTATCTCCATGAAGCTTGGTCGCTTCCATTTACCTATAGATGCCTTAGGGAGGGTAAGGAATTTTATTTGAATGGTGACGATTACACTGAAACACCAGATCAATCATTGATGTGTAGACATATCCAATTACATGGCTCTTGTAACCAGAATGAGCAAAATGTTGCCTGTATTTTGAAAGGTACATCTGTGCCTGCTATTGTACCCAGATTCACATTACTGGCAAACGGGAGTTATTTACTTTTAAATAATCAGGATTGTTGTGGGTTAGTAGCGGGAATTGCTTATGTCGTTACCGTCAGTGAGCGTGTGGTTTGCTGTAAAAATATTATGTATCCTCCTCCACATGGGAAGCTTGATGTTTCCATCTGGCCCACGATTCTGACCTTGAAAGCAGAGTTCAACAAGATGAGTCGCATAAGAGCTCTATTGCCCCAGAAAGAAGTTGCCATCACATCTGCTCGTGAGACATTCGTCCTTCACGTGGCAAACACCTGCACAGAGGTGCATGCTTTATAAAATACTGATTTGCCCTTGCATTTCGGTGAGTTAATTCACACTTTCTTTAATGCATCCTCCACCACAGGGCTGGCACACTTTTTTGAAGTTGTAAGCAGTGGCCTTGTGTCTTCTTTTCAAACTATATTTGGTGTGTTCCCGGCATTTTTTCATTTGATTTTTTCCAGCCTGTTCGGTGGATTTCCCTTACTGCTGGCTCTGGCTGCAGGCGTTCTTTTACTGTTTTGTTTATTTCAAAATGGATGCACGTCCTGTGTTACAAGAAGAGCTGTCACGGCTGGTGCTGGTTCGCAACCGAATGCTTGAGTACTATGGAGCGCTGCCTCTTGCTACTTTGAGTGCGGCTTATGGATTGCCTGAGTTGCGATTTTGACTGGATTTGTGTCTCTGCAATACGTTGTCTCCTGATGCGGATTATGATCAGCTTATGAGCCCCTTAGTTGCTCATGAATTGCTTTGTTCTGGCAGAGGGATTATGGCCTTTGCAGCGATGCATGGAGTTCTGGGTCGTTGGAATGTGTTCACAGCGGCGCAAGATTTCTTGGCACACAGCTTCATTGAAAACCCACCTCTGATGGTGCTAGAGGCTCCGGTAATTGAAGAACATGTATGTTCTTTCCCTTTGTTAAATTGGATGGCTGAAATATTTTCTGATGAGAACAGTGACTTCCTATTGGAGGCTGTTGCTGCTTATTTTACATATTTATTGTTAGAATGAGATGTGTCATTGCTTCACTCTCTTCCATGACCGAAGTCGCTTATTGGACATTGGATATTTATTTTTTCCCGAGCCTCAATTTTTTTCTCTGCCCAGACCTATTGACTTCACTATGTCCAATGGCTACATTTATTGAATTTGAACAATTATCGGACTGTAAGGTTTTTTGTTCTAAATTATTTTCCCTTGTGCAAATTTGAGACTAGTTATGACTGTCATTCTTGAACTCGGCATTCCAAAATGTGTCCCTTCTCTTATCTTATCTTATCTTATCCGTGCTCGGATCAAGAGAGGGTGTCATGGAGATGGTCTTTGCCTTTACACTGTGTTAAGTTAGCATGAGCTTATTAGAAGTTTAAACGCCATTTTTCCTCTCTGCTGCTTTTGCACACGGCACACAATATTATAAATGTTTAGAGTATAGCATAATATTTTGCTTCACGCGAGAATAATATGTTTTCCTATAGTATCAGCCCTGCTTGGTAAGCTATGTCTGAACAGTGAGTGCCGAGGCCTTGAAAGTTATTTCAACACAGTGGTTGTTGTTCGGTCTGATCAGCGAACGTCCTAGACATAACACATATGCAGCTGTGACCACCTCTGATTTTGGCGCATTTAATAATGCACTGTGCAGAGCATGCACACACAGTATGGAGAACATTTGCATGCAGAGAGCTGGTGTAGAAAATGATGTGATCCCTTTCTACTAGGTCCAGAGGTATGGGGCCGCCCTTGTAATCCCAAGAGACCTTCTGTAGATATAATATAATATACTAGCAAGGGACGGTAAGATTGAGGTGCAATTTAGCCTTCTTCCCTTTAGCATTTTAACATGCTTTCTCCCTTTGTATTTTATGGAATAGTAACTATGCTGATAACCTTGTTGCTTATAATATGTTTGCTTATATTAGCTAAGATACTGCGCTTGAGAACACAGCACTAGAAATAAATATTTCAAACTTGCACTTGTCTTCATTTGCTCCTCGTTTTGGACTGATATGATAGTATAACGAAAAAGTGTTCATGTGTTCCACATTACCTGAGGTATTCTAAGTTCATGTTCTGGGTTGTCCAATCATTGGGGGTATGGAAGAACCAATGAGACACTGATTGCTAGTCTGTTAGGGGATTTTGGATATTAAGGTGAGTTTTGGTACACCCTAATTTACTGAGGTTTCAAGTCTCTATGCACAGTTCTGTGTAGGAGCAGAATCCCTGCGACAAAAGTGGAGTCAAAGTGTACTAGTAGTCTTACTGTACACACTAAGAGTGACTCAAGTCAATAATATTTCTACTCTTGTTGTGTAATAACAAAATGTTACTTCTACTACAGGCCCATCTTCACATTCAGTCAGTACAAGTATCGGAGATGATTGATGGAATAATAACAAGTCAGGAGGACGTTTCATTAGTGGCATAAAAAAACCCCTAAAGGTAAACACGTCAACAACAACCACAGCAGACCCAAATGTCTGTGTAGAAGTGGAGTCGAGTGTAGCGGTGGGATGACTGTGGTGCATTGATTTACTAACTTAAATTGTAAAATGCTATGTTTGGAATGGATATGTGCTTTGTCCAACTCTTTAAAAAAAAGTACTCTAAGCGGAGAATGTGCTAAGCAACGTGCCGTCACTGTGGGCCTGCTCTGTTCTGTTGTTGTTGAAGGTCAATGCTGGAAACAGACTAGAGTAGAGATGATGCATACATGCCCCCTCGGAAAGTGTTCTTGTTGCACTACACCATAACTTGTGCATTTGTTTCAACTTTGTTTCTCAATATCCCATTGGTTTTTCCATCTACATTTACAGGCCAGGCCTTGCCCTATACTTGGGAAAATATTACAATGCACACTTACCTTACCAATAAATCTAAAAAAAATTCCAGGCGGGCAGTGGCGACACCCAAGATTGATGGACGAGAGGACCAAGAGGAATGCCGAGATGCAAATCCAGTTCACATTTTTGACCAGGATAACACAGTAACAGTATCAACTTTCATCTTCTTTTAAATAATTTGATTAATTTGTGTGTCTACAATCTTTACAACAGTGTGTTCTTCTTGTTGTTGTTATTATCATTAGGTTTGCTCTCTGTTTATTATTCATCCCTACCAATATTTAAAAATTGTATTTGCTAACTGGAAAAGTATTAAGCCCAGAACAACTGAACTAGAAGTGTATGTAATCCAGGTCTCCTTATCAATCATCATCATGCATGCATTTCCTTTTTCTCCCTTAACATATTGATATGGATATGGTAGTCTACAAAGATTGTCATTTGTTGTTTGTCCATGCGTACTATTTTTCACTGTCAAACCTTTTCCCAAACCCCTTTCCCATCCATTCAACAAACCCTAACCCTCTTCCCCCGGGCTGTGTGACTTATTGAGGTTGTGACTAAATTAAATGTACACCAATAATTAATCACACGCTTGCTGGGGCGGATGTGGCAAAAGCAACAGTACTTCAATTTTAAGGCAGAGCGATGATCTTCTTCTGCTTGCCTACCCATGAGCAGTATATTTTTGAGGTGATTTTTAACAAAGGAACATATACCTTAGCATTAATTCCCGGCATTGATTGGATTTGTTGTCATCCTCATACACAGCACTAACTGTTACACTGTAGGCCTAGTCAAGTGACTCGACACAACTATAGTTTGTAACTCTGTCTAGTAGGCTATCCCCACCACCATTATGTTTTGTTGTACAATATTTTTACATATTATTGTTGCTCTGTAAGTTCTGTACTGTACTTCATTCTATTATTCCTCAAACAGTCTCTCAAAGGTGACTGACTGTCTCATTTTCTTTGTTTACAAATGCTGCTGCCCTGCCAGTGTCTAATACTACTACTACTACCACCACCACCACAATCATGGGATGTTAGAAAAAGGAAACCATCATGCAGCCATCGCTGTGCCTAAGTTAAACATCAAGAAGTATGGGAGAGGCATAATTTATAATGGACATGTTTTCAATCAATTCACACACCCCTTTGAGTCCAAATAAAGAATGCATAGACTAGAAGAGAGAGACTGAAAGTACTAGTAGGACAACTCAATCAGCGAGGGTGTCGCATCTATCTGTTTGTGTCTTACACAGTCAGCCAATTATTTAAATCAAACACTGGCTATGGGCTGACCTGCACCAGCAAGGAAACAGTGTGATGTAAAACAGTAACCCCACCTACAAAACATTAACAACATTGCATGTAAAGTAGAAATATAGACTTAATATAACCCTAACAAAAATAAACTATATAAAAAAACACAGAAGCTGACCGACTCCCCTCCCTAACTCCAACCAATGTCCGTAACGAGAAAGCACTAAGGTCCAAAACCCCAACACCCAAATCCCACCCACCAAAACAAGAATTAAAAAAGGGGCAATAGGCAGGGACTGGAAGAGGCTTCAAGTGCTGCAGCCTCCTCCTCCTCCTCCTGCCCTTCCAAGACCACAAGCCGCTGATATTCTCGCTGGATTGCCTCCAGCTTGCGGTGCCGTGCCTTGGCGGCCAACTCCTTCCGATCAGGTATGAAGGAGTAGCTGTATAACAAAAAGAAAAAACAAGACAATTATAAAATATACTCTTAGAAAAACAGTAAGACAAGTTACTTATAGACATAGTGGCATGGTAGCACTATAAAGCACAGTGCGTAACATTTGTGGTATGTATCTATCCTCCGACTTGCTTGGGCTTTAACATTTGCAGGATTATTTTCAGGCATTCAACCAACCATGCATCAGATTATTTACTATCAGCCACCTTTGCAATTTGCATGCTTGCATCACACATATCCTGCTCTCTGTCAGTCATAAATATTAAATCTCGCCCATCCTTCTTCCTTCCACCCGTCTTTCAATTTTTAGTTCAACACCAGGTGATCTGATCTGACTTTTAGTCTTCTCCATAAAACTTTCAAAGCGGAGTTGAAATCACAGATAGATGAGGCCAGTGGTTGCTCAATACTCCCGCCCCTAATGCCTTTACTAATACCAATTAAAGGATGTCTTCACTCTTCAAACGTTCACAACAACTCTTACTTACTTAGGGCATCATTAGGATGGCGGGCGGACTTTGTCCGCCTGCATCCTCATGCTAAAAGGGACCGCCTGTCATACGTGCGGGGGTCCCGTAGGGGCAATTAGGATGCGCCCGCCACAGTGGTGGGCGCATCCCGTATTTTTAACATTGTGGCGGGCGGTGCTGAAAATACATGTTGTGCTTTTCCAAGCACAACGTGACAGGCCCCGCGTTGTGCTTTGAAAGGCAGGGGAGTACCATAGGTACCCTCCATGGGGACCCGCAACGGGCCCCCCAAGCATACTCTGCATGCCTTTCCATGGTGGCAATGCCGCCACAGAAAGGCATTCCAAAATGCACATCATATGGCTGGCGGTGTGTTTCAGACACCGCCATCATATTGAACACTTTTCTGCCTGGTCAACATGTAGACTGTGGGGAAAATCGGCAGACGGTTTCTTTCTGCCATGGACCCCCCAGCCATTGTAATATGGTGGAGGTCTTTTCTACAGGGATGGCAGGAGGTTTGCATGTGCCCCAATCCGCCCGCCATCCTAATGGGGCCGTAAGTCTCAACAGTACAGTATACATACAGTATACCCTTGCAGTGAGTGTAATGTCAATAGTTAAGGATTATGAATCTAACTTACCACCGTCCGCCACTGGTGCTGGCTCACCCCCTACCGCTCCATCAGCAATTGCCACATCCTCTCCATCGGCGTCACCTTCACCGCTGGCCCCGGCAATGGTGGTCGGTAGTGCGCCTAGAAAACATTAAACATTTTTTAGGCGTCATATACACCTCCCCCTATTGGTCAGTAGCAAGATTGAAAAATGAGTTAATAGTATACAACATACATCACTACTACAAATCAGGTAGTAGTATAGTAGACACTAGTAGTTATATATGGTCCCTATAGTCATTCTAGCCTTTGCTTAGTTAGCCCGAGCCATGCAACCATTTTATCTTTGTGTATTTTATTTATCTTGCAGGTTGTTGTATAAGACACCTTTGAGCCCACATGACCTCATACATGCTACTGTCTAAGCGCTGCGTACAAGGTCAACCAAAACATTAACAAGCCACTGTTTTTATGAAGTTCTGGTGTACTGTTAGTCCATATTGCATATCCATAAATGCTACACTTTTTGGCACGGCTGAGAAATACTTGCAATATACCATTTCATTTTTCGCATTACAGACTGAAGATTCCCTTCTACGAACCAGAGCTTTGCAGAGCTTATGTTGCAACAACTACCAGTACTAGGTTCTACGAAGTTGAGGGGTCCCCAGAATTCACTCAGAGATCTTCATTTATACATTTATATAAACTATATTCCTACCTAGGGGATGGTGGTGCTTCCACCACTGTTCAGTTCTCATGATTTATTTCCCTGTAAGTAAGTGTAACAATGTTTATTGTTTTAATGTTATTGATTTTCCTGTTGGTGCTGCATTATAGAACAACGTACAGAGCTTGTCAATTCAAAATAAAAATGTTGAACTTACATAGACTTGGTGGTGTTTGGTGTGGACTTACACGAGTGAGCGAGCGAAAGGAAGGGTGTGCATTCCTTCCATGACTGAGAGGTTGGGTGTGTTATGTTCTGGGTTGTCTACTTGTTGGGTATCTTGGGGGGAGGGTTCAGAGAGCTAATAGTTATGACAAGACACTACTATAACTAGTCGGGCAGGGGATTGTGGTGGGTTCTGAACCTCTGATTGAGGTGCGTGAGGAAGGTCCAACCTCCCATCACCAACATCCTATTTTCTTGTGCACAGTTCTGTATGTGCAAAATCCCTACAACAGTAGTAATATGTCCTATCATATCAAAATGGTAATAAATCTGGTTGGGCATTTGTTGGTCTGAATTGTCAAAGCCTCAAGATTAACAAAGACTCAAGATCAATAAGACTAGAAGTAGTACAAGAGGACGACCCAAAGGACTGGACTCAATGGCTAGAGATACTGGTGAATCTGAGTTTTATTTAAAACCTTGTAAATAAAGAGTGGCCAACTGGGCAAGCTTAGGTACTACAGTACAGACAGACTAACAGTAGTAGTACAGAGAGTCATCATAGCAGAGGCAGGGATAACAAGATTTCAAAACAGTACAGATCGAAGGATAATTATTGGTAAAAAATAGCATTAGGAAACGGAAACAATAGTTCGGGAAAAATATGGTGCAGTAAAAGTTATGGAACAAGAATTATTATTTAAAACAAGAAGACTTACTAGGGTCAGCCGAGGAGCCAGAGTTGGTGTCCTCCTGCTGATTTTCTTCTGCCGACTGCGCCCCTGTCTGCCTGCCCCTGGGTGCTGAACAGGAAAGATATAAGAAAGAGACAAACATTGATGAATGGTGTCAAACAAACAAAATATTTTTAAAGAACAGTCAAAACTTATGTAAACAACAATTGCAATAACTAAATTGACCGATCTCATCTGGTCAACAAGTAGTATTGGGGGATTCGCGGAACGACTACTTACTATTTATTAACACTAATCCACTCTTCCATTCTGATTCCAGAATACTAACTAAGCCTAAGTAAGACGTACCATCTGACCTAGCCCACCTATTCCAGGCGTGCCAATTCAATTGTACATTAAAGTATGCATTTCCACTTCTTTTAGTCCTAAACAATGCATATGGTCAAATGGAGGACACATGGCTACATTTTTGTATACACCAAATTTTTGGTTGATTGATTGATACTGATGTTCTGCTAGTGCTAAGCCTATTACCACTCATTGAACAAATTAGAAAAGGTTCTAATAAAGACTAGGGTACTAGCAGCAAGTGACGTAACAGAGGGGCCATCACGCATACCACTAAAAAATTACAAATTCATACAAAGTAACTAAACCTAAGTATCAATCCGCCCTTATCTCTTAGTGACAGGACAAAGTAAGGACTAGAGTCACTATAGCAGTACGTAACTTAATTTCTCTAAAATAAACTCTTATATAATCACGCTAAGCGAGCGCACACGCAAAGTTGCAAACACGTAAGATTACTTAGTAGTAGCACAGAAGAGCACCTGTGTCATAACAATCACAGAAGACTTTTAAATGTAATTACCCTGTAATGTAAGCAGCAGCATTCTAGCTGGTTGGGAAAAAAAGATATTCGCAATTTAATTATATAACATAGGGCAGAAGAACAGACACAAAGTAGTAATTATTAAACAGTTACTCACCAAGACCCGGGACCTCCACTCGTAGACCTCCACTCCCAGAGCAGCAGAACACTGCCCGGCGCACCTTCCCCCACCGCTGCCGACGCTCCCGGAGCCCGTATCCGGACCCAGGCCTGCCACCTGCTGCCAGGGTTAAGGGGAGGTGGCGCTGCACAAAGAAAATGAGTGCAGAGAACTCCACCTCCCCAAATAAGGCCCGTGCCTGCACCCCTTGTGGGCGCCGCCTTCCGCAAGGAAGGCGGTCGTGGCTCTGGCTCCTGCGGCGAGCACTACCCTTGGACATGGTTCTGGGGTAGGGAGAGAGTGAGACGGGCGGGAATGAAAAGGTATAACATTTAAAAAGTAAGTAAAAGAAATGAAAATAGCAGGCAATAGAAAAAGAGTGAAAAAGTAGCTAAAAAACACACAAAAAGTAGACAAAAACCAAAAATATAGAAGCAGGAAAATATGCAGAGAGATAATAAATAAAAAAGATTAAAAGAAAGTGTCTTGACAAATGATTGGAAAAATAGAGGGAGGATTGAAAATCAGGCCCCAGAACCATATCAATAGAGTGAAAAACAAGATGGCCGCGCCCATTGCGACCACGTGCGCAAGTTAGCGCAATATTTTCTCCCCGAGCACGCAAAAAGCGTTGCAAACACGTAAAAGCGTTCCCGAACAGGAAATACGTACCACGAACGGGCGCGAGCATGCTTTGAGCGACCCGGAACAGGAAGTCAGCATCGCGAGAGGGCGGGTCAAGCGAAAACAAGATGGCCGAGCCCATGAGCAACCGCATGGGTAAGTTGGCAAGACGTGATCATGCAGAACATATTGCGAACGGGCGAGAAAAAAAACTTCTGCGTCTTCGTGATATTTCTGCGTCTTCGCAGATATTTTTAACTTTTTCGCAATAGTTTGCGAAAGTGAATTTCGCAAATTCCGCCCATCCCTAGTCTGAGTAACTCTATGGATGAGTGAAGGTGTGTAACAAGATGTATAGGTGCATGAGTACATATGATGAGTGAGTACATGTATGAGTGACTGAATAGGGACTGTTGGTGAATGAGTTGATGTGTGTGTAGATCTTGGAATTACTAAATAGGTGTGTTGTAGCTGGTATTGGTATGTCCATTGTTTTGAAAATATTAGTTTGTATTTTTGAGTGTGTGTATCAAAGGTTATATTAGGGTGAGAGAAGGTCTGCCACTCTATCACAAGGATGATATCATCAGTGATGTCATTTGAGATGTCATCAGTGATGTCACTGGCCATGTCATGAGTGATGTAATATGTGACGTCATCAGTAGCGCATTGCGGGCGCGCGAGTTATAGTTAGCTGAACTAACTATAACGGGGGAATTTCTATGGTTTTGTACGAGTGAAATGTCCAACTAACTATAACGCCCCTGAAACCTATGATTTTTTCAGTGAATATATAATAAACAATATATATATATATATATACTAAATATTTTTGTTTAAACAGAAACAGATACATTCATCAAATAAAAATGCTACAAAGAAACGCAATCTTCCAAAAAAAAAACTACCCATATATTGGGTATATTAAACCACACACAAACAACCATGGAACATCAATCATTAAAAACCCATCAGCAAAACTCTATATGCCCATCTGCTCAGAAGCAGCAGACAAAAGAGGAAGATGGTAGTCATGTAGTACTTATGGGACTGAAAGTAAAACATTATATTGTGATGTTTAAAAAGTACTGTTTTGGAAGATTTTATGGTTGCTGCTCAGAAGAGAGAATAAAAGGATTAATGCATCATGCTAGCCTCCTGTTTTACCATACAATTAGATGAAGGCTGTTGGTAGGTTTATACTATGGATCTAAGTTGTATTTTTCCCCCTTCCTAATTATTAAGTTGTGAATGTGACTCCGAAGTTTGGACTTCTTTGCATCAAGTTTAAAGCACATTGCTCTTTATTTTGCTCAAGGGCATTTTAATTGGCTTTATGAATTATGTAATATTTTGTATAACCTGCGTGTATTTTACATCATGTGGAGTCTGATTTGGAACCAATGATTTAGGAACAATAATGTAGAATTATGACAGCTGGCCTCGCACTCTATTGAACTTTACTGTCTAAATTTGCACCCTTTTCTTATCATCAATTTTTCTCAATGTAAGCAATGTTAATTGGCATATTTTAAAAGCACATATTAATTTGGAAATCATGAAATTGGGTGTGTCACTGGGTGTGAAAAAAATATCCCCTAAGAAATGGAAGTATTTTCGCTTGTAGCTGGAGTAAAAATATATTTGCGGAAACTAGTTTAAAGACATGTGGAAATGACCTATTAAACAAATTAATCTCTGTTGAAGACGTGATGCTGGAACAAACAGTAGCATGGGTCTCCGTCTGACAGCAGTGCCCTACAAACGGTAAGCGTGTTACACATAACAAATACTATAATTACCTAAACTGAAAAACAAAAACAAAAAAGACAAACAAGTCAGCATCAATCACAAAGTGAATTGTCATTCATTTTTTTTAAAAGCCTAATGTATGTTTAATAATGTTTAATTTGGTCTAAAACCCATCCCACGTGTTGTTTTGTGCCGAGAAAGGACGTTCCCTTGATGCGTGGTGTGACCCTGAGCAGGGCAGGGAGAAGCACAGGTGAAGGGGTGAGTTCTGTATTCGTGATTCATCGTCAGACGCGCTCGAGGCCGCCTGCCTTCGCCTGCTGCTCTTAGAATAGAAGCGCCTGGGCGCCGAGTGATGAATACTGCAGCCTTGAGCCGAGAGCGCCAGCAATCAGACGGGAGGAGATGTAAGAGTGGCGGGGAGCAGGTGGGGGACAGGGAGGCAGCGACATTTGCAACAGTGAAATCTCGTTAAGTAGATGGCAGCGGATGCTCCGGAATCCTGATAGCAAATAGTAGTTTGTGTGTGTTCAATGCACCCGGCTGCATCCATACGAGCAGACCGGATGTCAAGCAAGCGCGCACCTACGAGCAAACAGCCTGTTTTGGTTCACATTCGACTCAAATGTACGTTTGCTCATTTCATAGAGCGACTGCGACTGTCGGGGACACCTTCTCATCCAATTGTGTTTAGCTGGGCGCCCATGCATGTAAAGGCCTAGCCGGTAAGATTGCTTTCAGCTAAAATATATTGTAGTTCGAGGCAGCCGCGGCCGGTAGTGGGAGTACCGGCTGGGCGGTGACGTTGGGAGGGGCAGGGTGGGGTGTAGTAATGTATGGATTCCGGACCTTAACAGGTAAGTAAACACGAAAATAAATAAAAACGAATTTCGTTGCGCGCACTGCATCGCATTTGGTGAACGAAATTCGTTTTATTTATTTTTATGTTTACTTACCTGGTATGATCCTGAATCCATACATTACTACCCCCCACCCGCCCCTCCCCACGTCACCGCCTAGACGGTACTCCCATTACCGGCCGTGGCTGGTTCTAGGCAGTGCTCTAAATGGAAATGCTGAAGTGCAGGTACTTAATTCTTAGAGTACCGGTTTGCACCCGAGAAGTGCCAGTACTCTCCAATTAAATGAAGTGCAGCAGCGAGGAGAAGTGCAAGTACTCTCACTTTGCAACTAAAGAAGTGCAGGTACTCAGTACCTGACAATACCGGACCCAGCCGCGGGTACGAATTTCATTGCGCGTACTGCATCGCATTTTGGGATGCAGTGTACTCAACGAAATTCGTTTTATTTAATTAAATGTTTACTTACCTGTAAAACTCCGTAATCCATACATTACTACCCACCACCCTGTACCTCCCCCTCCCCACGTCACCGCCCTGCATTTCCTCCCACTGCCGGCCGCGGCTGGTACAGGGTCTTTCACCTGGCATTCTCTTTCACCTGGTAGCGCTTATAGCAAGTCAGCACCTTGAAATTTAAAACGCCCCTGTCCTCCTTTCTCATGATGCTCTTTACCGGACACACCATTAACATTCCCATTTCTCCTGGGCCCTCTTTGGGTCCCTTGGGAATTACTCAAGCCCTTCCCCTCAGTTTGGCGCCAGACTGGGGAGTACTCTACTCTCCCTTAGGCTTAGAATCATGCTGTTACAGAACCTTGTTCACCCGGTTAGTGAACCACTTGCCAGCCAAAACTGCTACCTTGGATCTTTTTCAATCTGACCTGACAGGCATTGCCTGAATGGGGTAGAGTACTCTTCCATGAGTCACAATGTTATCAACTGGATAAGGGACTGAAAACCCTTGGCCGCCATCCATTCGCCCTTCATTCAAGTCTCACAAAACTTCCTGAATTTATGCCTCAAATAGAACACCATCCTCTCTCCTGCATTACTTGAACCTGTGAAGGGTACTGATCTGGTTTTAGTCCAAACCTTTGAATCTGAGCTTCCTTCATTCGCTCATAGATCATCTAGTCTGCCACAGGAATCCTTTCAATGATGGCTGTCTCTTCCAATGGCAGGCACCTCATAAATTCAGCTGCTTCAAACACCTCATTCAAGGACTGCACTTTACAAGTGAACTCAAAGGTCACAAACCACTCCAAGATGTTCTGAGCTTTCACATACATATGGTCAAGCTCTCTTGGAACCTTGGCCGCAACCTGGCCCGAACTTAAGATAGTCACTTATCCCAGATGGAATTGTCATAGCTACTATCTTAAGCTTCTCTCTTTCAAAGGCTATATTTTCCCTCTCCCACTTCCTTTTCTCTTTTCTCTGCCCTCTCCTCACTTTCTTTCTGCTTCTCCTTGCTCTCTTGCAATTATTTCTTCCCGACCCATTCTTCAATTCTCTCCCACCTCCTCTCCTCTTGTTCCTGATGAGCTAGCCTCAGCTTCTGGAGAGGCAATTGCAAGTTCAGGGTCTCTGCTAGGCTCAACCTTCCCAAGGAATTTCCTCTTGGAACTGGTGACAATTGATCCCTATAAATTCAAGATGCTGTGCACACCTGGTATATTCTAGAAACTAAAGAGGTGAGGGTATCTGGGAAACTCTGAAACGGGCATTAGGGGACACACTCGGTGTGAATCTGGGGCAGATCTGTGCCAAGGGGACCCAAGAACCTGACTCCCTCTCCTCCTGGGTTCCTAACATGTTTCCCTCCCCTGAGTTTACCAACTCCCTTTCACTCAGTGTTTCAAACTGGTGCATGATGAAATCCACAAGGACCTGCCTTTTCCTACCCCTGGGAAGGGTCCACCCTCTGTCCCATATGCACATACCTTTTACTGTCCACATGCAACCATGCACACTGTTTAATGCTGCATACTACCTATATAAGACAAAGGGTGAGTTAAGCTCACAGTAGCTGAACTGTACACGAGTGAGGGTAGATCTGTGTCCCTTCATATGATCCACAGACACGGCACCAAGGTCTATTCCTAACCCTATGTTCTCCATTATTCATACGTACAAAGTTTATGCCTAAATACTGGACTTATAGTTTTACGGGCGTAAATCTGAAATGGCTAATGCCACACCTACACCCTGGACTTCTAATCATTAGGGGCCCCACCGTTTGCTGGCAATTATCAGAACTCCTTTAAAATGGCAAGGGGGCAAGCTGGACTTATTGAACCCAATCATGGGGGCTGAGGCTGTTAACTCCTGATGTCTCTGGACCTCACCTACTATGGGCTTTGAGCAACTAGGCCAAGTACCCCTTCAGCACTTGCATCTCAGGGATTGTGCGAGTCGAGCAGTCCAAGTCTTTACTAGGAGGAGGTAGATGCAAGGAGTACTCAGGCAAACAACTCAACGTACATTCAGCAACCTTAATCAAATAAAGCCAAATACTCGCTTTTATAAAAACATATTATTTAAACACACACACAAAGTGAAATGCAATACACACTAAATAATAAGAGACTCTTCATCAGGTCTGTATTGTAGCACTGGCCATGAGGTCACCAACTTCTTACTCTTTTAGCTAAGACATTAGGTTATTCTCTGTATATGTGAGAAAACATCCAGGCTAGGGCCTGCTAGAGAATACAAGTCTTAGAAGTCTCACTATGGCTATCCCAAGTCGAAGTGGCCCAGTGCCCTCGGCGTTTCAGACACCGCAGATTTTCCCCTGAGTCTCTGCAGTTTGATGCGTAGTCTTATGTTCTCCTGCTGGAGATGATACAGGTGTATACGTCCATTACTGGCAACAGAATTTTCTGTCTCAATAGCAAAATAAATTAAATATAGTTAAAATGGGAGCTTCTGTTTTATTATGGAATCATTGTTAATGTCAGTAAAACAAAAGATCTGCCTAGCATTGCAAAAGTTGTACAGTTTTCCAAAGCTTATGGTAGAAGTGAGGCTCAATAGCAGCCCCCTTTCCCTTGACCTACCTTCTGCCAACCATTAACTGGGATGTGGTATGAAGTGTGTAAGATGCTCATCAAATGTCAGCACCAACCAATATCCCTTCAGAATTCTAATAGGGTATTTTATAGCAGTGCAGCTGCCTAGCAGTGATCTAACAGCTTTCAATACATTCACCAATGCATTAGGTCCAATGTAGTCAAAGCATTTTGCCTAACGTGAGCTAGGTTGTTTTGGCTTCTCTCTTCAAAGGTTTTTGTTTTCCAAAAATAAACTATCAAAAATGAAGTAAGGTTGTCAAAGACATAAAGACAATGGGGCCGATTCACAGAACTAACGTGCGACAAAATCCTAAACTTGCTACTTTTGGTATTCACAGAAGGCATTTAGTATTCTTAAATTAGGATTTTGTCTTAATCCTAATTTAGGACAAAATCCTAACTTAAGACAAAATCTTGACTTAAGACAAAATCCTAATTTAGGACAAAATCCTAATTTAGGACAAAATCCTAATTTAAGACAAAATCCTAATTTAAGACAAAATCCTAACTGAAGACAAAATCCTAACTTAAGACTACTAAATGCCTTCTGTGAATACCAAAAGTAGTACGTTTAGCATTTTGTCTTCAGTTAGTTCTGTGATTCGGGCCCAATGGCCCTAGGGTGCAGCAAGCTTTCTCCCTGTGAACTAGCGCCATAGATTAATTTCCATGTCTGGGAAAGCTAAGGACAGCCACTATGATCTGTCTGCCTTTGGCATATGGGCCATCAGGTCTAGGGTTTCCATTATAAACACTTGAACCTGTGCCATCGCCCTTCCAGTTCATGAGATTGATAAAATCCCTATGTAAAGATCATATAGCCTGAATAACGATGCAATTAGAAACTGCGGAGGAAAAGTGCAATCCTGTCAAGACCCATTCTCACATCTACGGTTTGCTTTACTTATTTAGCCATTGCCTGCTAATATATGAACCTTATCTTCAATTCAGAGTTGATCGGAAGAAAGAGGCATCCCAAGATAAAAATATGCACAGGTGAGATCTTCCTATTTCTCAAGTCAGATAAAAGTAACTTGCAAATACTATTCAAGTTCTATTCAAATGTTAGTTGAATTTACATTGCACAGCGGATATCAAAAAAACACTATTTACTAAAATAAGTAGCCAGACAACTCCAAACACTTTACGGATTCTAGATACCTTATAAAAAATAACTTCAATATGTATATATGTGCATATTAAGAACTGAATATTACAGACGCCCACCTTCTTGAGGCAGTTACTCACTGTGGGCCCTATTCACACAACTAACTTAAAACAACATCCTAAACTTACTACCATTTTGGTATTCACAGAAGGCGCTTACCCATTTTGGTATTCACAGAAGGCTCTTACTCATTTTGGTATTCACAGAAGTGCCTTCTGGGAATACCAAAATGAGTAAGTGCCTTCTATGAATACCAAAATGGTAGTAAGTTTAGGATTTTGTCTTAAGTTAGTTCTGTGAATCGGGCCCTGCTAAAGTATTTGGCAAGTTTTATGTCTATAACAGATTGAGGCAGCATTGTTGAAGGCCTGAAGCTGGAAAATAAAACAGTTACAAAAAACATTATGCATGTTGCTTTACTTAAACTTTTTAGGCGTGTGCAGAGTTTGCAGAGTTGCACTACGCCAAAGTCCGTGGAGTTACATAAAAACTCCATGCAATTCTGTGTAGTTACGCTCCGCCCACTTGACACGATTGTTATACCCAACTCTCCTTGTCCATATAAAGTGCACAGTCCTCAATGCACTTAAGGGGGCATTAGGATGATGGGCGGACTTTGTCTGCCCGTCATCCTACCGGTGAAAGGGACCGCCCGCCATAAGGGTGGGGGTCCCGTGGCTAGCTTTAGGATGCGCCCACCACAGTGGCGGGCGCATCATGCATTCCTGCCATTGTGGCGGGCTGTGCACTCAGCACCGCCCGCCACTTCCATGTACAGCATGGCAGGCACCGCGCAGTGCCTGCCATGCTGTGCATGAAACAGCTGGGGGGTACCATAGGTACCCCCATGTGCACCCCTCACCCCCCCGGAGTCCATGGGGGCCCGCATCGGGCCCCCCAAGCAGACTCCGCATGCTTTTTCGTGTCGGCATTGCCGCCACGGAAAGGCATCTGAAGAAAGCCCATTGTAATATGGCTGGCGTTGTCTGATAGACACAGCCACCATATAAACCCTTTTCCACCCGGGTCGCAAGGCGACCAGGGCGGAAAAGCGGCAGCGGTCTTTCCGTCCGCCGTGGACCCCCCAGCCATACTAATGTGGCGGGGGGTCATTCCATCTAGGATGGTGGGAGGATCGCCCAAGCCAGGCCGGCGGTGTCTACCGCCGAACCTGGCGGTGGTGATCCGCCCGCCATCCTAATGGGCCCCTTAGTCTAGATCATCGATACATCCAGCACTCTTTGCCCAGCACCACCCATCTTTCCCTTGTGATCAACGTGCCTTTCCCTTCCCCTCGAAGATCCCCGGAAGAGCTTGCGTTCCTGGACTAGCGCTTGATTACCTGGCAGCACTGCCATGAAGCTGGCAGGTCTGAGTGCTTGCGGCCTGCAGGATGCTCCACAGGGCTCCCAAGGTCTTGAAAGTTGCCAAAGTGATGTTGATGAAGGGACAGCATCAAAACCTCCTCATACAATCCTATGATCTGACTGGGAGGAGCAGCAGTAGGCAGCCCTTCTTATAGCTTTGTACATGACATTAAAGACTTGCCCTTAGGGTGTCATGGAAGGACCAGAATTTGGAAAGGTACGCCCTCTCGGGTGGGTTCGGGGCAGGGCTGGGCCGACGGTGAGCCAACCCCGAAGTCAACTCTTCCCCAACCCCACATCCTTCGAGCCATTTCACTGTCGCTGACTTCCCCATACATTGCCTAGCAGTTGGTGAGTTAAGTGAACTGGGTGGGGGGTCAGAGGAGATGGTGGTTCTGACTACAGAGATTGGTCGCTGGGCGCATCCTTTGCTCTGTAATTTGTGGACACTTTGTTTCGTGTTTTCGGTTCCAGCGCACGCACATCCAGGCCCTCTCACACATACCTATTCTAGTACAAAGTCCTAGAGGCACTCTAACTCTCTCTCACTGCCACCCACTTGCTGTATATAACTGTCACAGTGTGACACCCAGATACCCACCCACATACCCTGTCCATTATATTCATTTTGTTATCCACGTGCACACGCACACAGCCAGTTTCATGTACTATCTCTTAGCAGTATCCTGGACACTTGCAGTCTCTCTCACATGCACACACTTACCATATTTCACTCACAAATATTGGGACACCCACACCCAGCCACAGCGCCATGACTGTTCATTCAGTGAGATGCACCAACTGTTGTAGGTCTCAGGGTGCCTAGGTGGGTCTGGACAATGATGATACACAGATTCCTGCCTGCTTTCCAACAAATTTCTGTCTCCTGCAAGTGCATTGCCAGTCAGAGAATTATCAGAACTACCCACAGAAATGCCAACCCTCCCGATTCCGGCGGGAGACTACCGATTTCAAGGCTAGTCTCCCGCCTCCCGATGCCTGCAAGCCAAAACCTGATTCCTCTGGGCTTTCAGCTGACAGGGCTTGCTATTGTGTAATGTGCTAGTTCTTCCAGCATTAGTCAGAGTGGCCATGCAGGGGATCTAGAAAGGGTGAAAAACCAACAACACCTCATTAACAAGCGAATGGTCTTTTAAAGACCTGTGAAGCACTCAGGGGCACTGTGTGTGTGCCCAGGAAGCAGCCACGGCCCGTGGAGGGAGTTACGGTGGGGCAGGGAGGGGGGGAGGGGGAAGAGCAGGGTGGAGGATGCTAAAAACCGGCATATGAATAATTTCAGGTAAGTAAACAATTTAATTAATAAAACGAATTTGGTAGTGCGCCTTGCATCGCAAAATGCGATGCAGTGCGCGCTACGAAATTTTGCCCCATGGTGCGCCGCATTGTAAATGCGACGCATCCCGGGTAGTGGAGCTACGGCGCACAATTACTGGCGCATCCCTGCTGATATGCAGGGATGCACCAGTAATTGTAAATCTCCCCCTTAGTACATTAAAGCTTGCCCAATAGGCTTTGACAATGCTTGAAAAAATTAGGAAAAGGATTGCTTTCTGCATAGAATTCATTTAGTAAATATAAAAGTAAATGTGACAAACAGCTTGGCAATTGGAAAGACTTTTCACATGTCCAAAAGTCCTTTGTGCATTTCAATCAAAGCTTGGAAGGCGGAACGATACACCAAGTAGCCAATAGCATAAGGTGAGAGGGTAATCTCTCCTCTGCTTGCTTAGAGCCAATGCCCATTCATGTATATTTTAAAGAAATGTTAACAATATGTCTTACATACAGCTGCAGTGCCAAGGCATGCATAAAAATGTCTGCACAATTTCAGAGCCCAGACAATCGCGTAATATTATTTCACTTTACCTGAATTATAGATTATTTTTGAAGAAAGGATGCCAATTGGGCATTGCAGTCCATGAAAAGTCTATATTGCTGTTTCCTTGATTTAAATGTGCCTCTTTGATTCCATTTTAATACAACTGGACATAGCTTGTTATCTTACACAGCTATACCACTTTCTACACCTGCCCCAAAAGTGGCACAGATTTGTTATAAATTGTCGTGAACTGATGTACATTTTTAGTTTTTCTGGTCATTGTTTTGGGAATGTGAGAAGCTTAGAGATATTTGAAATTACTGGAATGCATATTCAGGAGACCACCTGTTCATAGCTGACTAATGGATAATGCTTTTATCCATAAAATTTGCACCTTACTGAAAGCCGCCACTAACAGAACATGACGCAGAAGCCATGTCCATCAAATTTACAATGTGGTGATGAGAGCTTAATACAGAGATCTCAATTTCTCTAAAATCATCCATTTTCCTCTTCCTATGTGTGCTTCAGAAAGAGGAAACAATCATTGGCATAGGCAATAGGTCTTGCTTTTGGGACATTATAAGTGTTTAGCCTTGCAACAGTAGATGTTGCACCAAGGATATTGTGCTGCAGAATTAAATACTTATAAAGTCCCAAAGGCAAGACCTATTGGCTATGCCAATGCTTGTTTTATCTGCCTGATGGCAAGGAGGGAGGTGGCCATGATATCAGAAAAGATGCGAGAGATGACAGAGACGTATCAGCTGCTCACAAAACCCTGTTCTACAGCTGGGAAAGCACGAGCAAAGAGAGAGACCTTCAGAACCGTAGCCCAGTCACGATGAATGGAGGAGAGCCTGGCAGTAGCAAAACTTTGCACTTTGCAAATTGCACGCTTAATCAGGTAGTGTGGCAGCTAAATCAATAACAGTCTCAACTGCTTTGAAAAAGCAATATTATATGCTTAAAAGCATATAACTATTTCACGAAAGTGAACTCTTACAATGAAAACATTATGCAATGAGAGAGCTGATGACTTTGGACCCCCCCCCCCCTAACCCTAGGGGGAGGACCAAGCAGATGCCTTGAACACAAAGAGCATAAACAAAAAGCACATTTTGTTGAACTTCAGTGGTGGTCCCATCCTCTTAGGACCACCCCAAGCACAGTTATTGGCAACAAAACAATCCCAACCAAAGGCCCTGCAAAGCATTATGGGACAAGATTAGCAGTGGGCAGTGAATATTATAGTATCCAATATCAAAACAATTTTACAAAGAGCTGCAGTTCACCTATTCATTACTAGATGTCCCTCATGAATCAAATGCAAAGCATTGAAATTATTCTTACATAAAGCTGCAGTTCCACTAGTCGTTACTAATGTCCCTCACAAGTCAAAAGCTAAACCATTGAAACCCTTTCATCAAGCATTTGCATTTGACTCGTGAGGGACATCTAGTAACCACCAGTTGAACTGCAGCTCTTTGTAGAATTATTTTGATATTGGATACTATATAATATTCCCTGCCCACTGCTAATCTCAACCCATAATGCTTTGCAGGGCCTTTGGTTGGGTTTTTTTTGTTGCCAATAACTGTGCTTGGGATGGTCCTAAGAGGATGGGACTACCACCAAATCGTTCAATAAGATGTGCTTTTTTGTTTTCAAGGCATCTGTTTGGTACTCCCCCTAGGTTAGGGAAAATCCCAAAATCATCCCCTCTCTCACTGCTTGCTAATTTTCAGTTTCACTTTTGTGAAAGTACTTTGTGCACCTTAGCATATAAAGATAGCGATACTTATTTTATCAGAACTGGTACTGTGCAGGATGCTATTAGTTATTATTATGCAATTTTTTAACGGTGCAGACAAGTACACAGTGTCATCAGCTACGCAACGCAGACTACATGTACAACGTTCAAAGTATACTACGTGAAGCTACGTGTAGTGCTGCTATGCAAACTACGCCCAGGCCTAGTAATTTCTTAATAGGCAAGGACTCTGTGCCTGCGTAGATCTCATTCTAAACTGCAGGGAGCGACATATGCGGATATCATCAACACCCCCTTTGCAATACATTTTTCCTGCTCAGTGAGGAGAAATCACCTGACACATTTTGTAAATGTAATTTTTCTGGAGTGTAAATGTTTTCAAGCTATGACAAAGACTTCCTATGGAAATATTGGGACTGGATCAGGTACATGATTTATAAGCTCTTGAATACGTAATAAAGTGTCACCCCTCTCCGTGGACCTCATTGTGTCCAGAGTCTCTGGGTGCGCCGCAGAAGCATGCTCTGAAGCACCTCAGAAAAACAATTACAACGCTCTTGAAGACTCGCTGCGCACATCTAGCAGCCTCCAGAGATCTAATTTGTAGCTGAGTCTGCCTCACCCAGACTGACCTTTAGGAGGCACTGGTATTTTAGAAAAGATCCCAATTTACCTGCACGCCTGCCTAATTCTGACAAGCACTGTAACCGTAATCAATATTACGTACTTGTTTTTGGTTACTAGGTGAAAGTCAAAGGAAAAAGCTTCCCTTGCCAAGCAGGTGTCGTTGATTTAGTTGAGAATGGGAATCGCCAGACGTGCACGCATTGCCATTGCAAGCAATGCAACGCGTGCACGTTTTTGCCCCCAAAGCTGTGTTGATAGCTAAAGGTCTCTCTCCTACCCAGCGAATGTGCGCTACTAAGGCGAGACCTAAAAACGAGGAGAAAAGGCATATATTTGTCCTTGTTACGCCTCTCCTGGTAGGCGTATCTTTTTAGTGCATTTCCAAGTTTACTTGTTTTTGTAAATCTAGGGATGTGTCAAAATCCACGGATGCTGTGTGGGAACACCCATACAACACCCATGGAAACGCCTCCTTGATGCAGAGTAATGCAACACAGTGATTTGCTCTGGTTTACATTACTCGAGATTTATGAAGCTGCACAAGGTGGCCTTCTGTGCCTTTATAAATCTTTTCTTTGAGTTGCGTTGCTCTTGCACCATGTTGCGTGGTGGACGAGTGATGCACCACTAGGGCTCGTATATATGTCGCTATGTGTGAAACTTGATTGCGATTAAAACCATGCAGAAAAATCTCTGTAAAGATAAATATCACAAACTACCCCACTTGGTATCATATGAAAAGTTAGAAGGGCCGCTTTTTGTTCAAATGCACTTGCACTGAGGTAGGGCTGCTCAGCTGTGTCATAATACTATTGAATTAAAGTTACCTGCATCTGTAGAGAAACGGGACAAGCGGCTACTGGTCCCATTTCAAAGTGGTGAGGCTGCATGTTTCTTTTGTGTCACTCAACAGAAAGCAAATTATTATCGCTTCTTCCTGCATTATTGAAATATAATAATAACAACCTTGAATTTGTAAAGCGCACAGCTACCTCCGAAGTGGAGTCCCGCTGCTGGGAGCTCTCGGGAAGATTCAGCATGCTATTGCCCAGAGTCACATGTGTCACGTCGTGATACAGTCTAGTAGTTGGGGGGCGGAGCCGGGAACCAGGAACAGGAATGGGAGGGACAGGAGATCAAGGGGCAGTTAGGAATAGAGCATGGATGAATAAACATGTATGAGACCATACTCTCCGGCTCCTGTAATGATTGAGGGGAAGGCACGACACTGGCGACGAGGATGGGATAGCAACTGAAGCCCCACACTGCCTAAGACCCCTGCCGCCCGTAGACGGCCAAGAAAACAGAGAGCCTGCAGCCTGTGTCAGCGCGACGCGTGAGGAGCGCGAAGATGAAATGCCCCACACGCCGCGCCTGAATGCTGCCTTTCTTGAATGACCAATAACTGAAGAAAAGAAGGGAGCTGCCCGCCGAGCACGGTGAGTCTGCAGCCTGTGTCGGCATAGCCTGCGGGGGCTCAGAACCAGGATCACAGCCAGCAGTGCGCGCGTATGCTGCTCGAAACGCGTAGATCAGCGCTGCTCTAAAGAAATTGCTGCCCGTGCCCCAAACCTGCTGATCAGCATAGCGGAGGCATTACCCGCTTACCTGTGTGCCTCCAGAGGGTGACCCGACACCTGAGAGCCTGCAGGGGTCCCGACGCGATGCTCAGAAAGAGCGCGAAAAAGAGAAAGTGAAGACCGGACTTGAGACTGCCTGCCGACAGCACCAGAGAGATTTGGGGTGAGTCCTGAGCATTCGCGCTCCCACATAATGAGCCAGAAAAATAAATAAATCAGAGATTTTAAACTCAGCACTTACACGAAGAAACCTCGAGCAAACACAAGCAGAGTCTGTCTCGAGCGGCGGCCATCTTAGAGTCAGGCGCCAGCCATAGGCCCCATTAGACTGTATGTGTCAGCCATCTTAGAGTCAGGCAGTTGTGGAATCTGCCAACAAGTGTGAGAACATACAACAGAAAAACACAAAGCAAAGGCAAGAGGCCCAACAAAGAAACAAGCACAGGCAAGTGCAAGAAGGAAAATAAGCGAAAATACAATCCTTGAAGTCAACAGAAAATATAAGCAAAGGCAAGAAGCCTAACAAAGAAACAAGCACAGGCAAGTGCAAGAAGGAAATAAGCAAGATGAGGCAAGAGGTCTAACAAAGAAACAAGCACAGGCAAGTGCAAGAAGGAAACTAAGCGAAAATACAATCCTTGAAGTCAACAGAAAATATAAGCAAAGGCAAGAAGCCTAACAAAGAAACAAGCACAGGCAAGTGCAAGAAGGAAATAAGCAAGATGCAAGTGACGAAATAAGACTGACACACACGACAAGCATTGATTGAATGCACGACAAACAAGTATAAAATAAGACTGCGTAGACACAAGAGATAGAATGGGGAAACAAGCACAAGTGAAAACAACAGTAGAGTGAACAAGCACACGTGACCGCAGGAAACAATCAGTGGTGAAGACTAGAGGAAACCACGACATGCATTGGCAAACACAAGAGAACAAGCCCTAATGAGAGCACACGACCAGTGCAAGTAAACACGAACGACCAAGTGACGACCAAGCTGATCTCAAGAAATCAAGTCTGTCCACCTGAAGCCTGTGTACTACACCAACATGCCTATGAGGAAAGACACGCATAAACCCAATCCCTGCATTAGAGTACCTCCTCCAGTGGCACAGACCAACGCTCACTGTTTAGGCCCTGAATGGTCCAAGTGGCTGGAGTCGGTGGACGAATACCTCACAACGATCGGTGAGTGGAGGGATAGCAGACATCAACTACTACTGTTTCAGCTGGTGGGTCACGAAGGCCGACGTTTAATCAAAATATTTCCAGCAAAAGACACAGAGACATATAGGGGACTCAGAGAGACGCTGCTCGCTCATTTCTACGCGAAGGAAGACGTGGATCATGCACGCATTGCTTTTAACGCAGCACGGCAGGAACCATTAGAACCCTTACCAAACTTTATTACCCGTCTGCAACGTCTAGTGACATGTTGCCACTTCGACACCTTCACAAATGAAGATGCAATTCGACTGCGGGTGATTGAAGGCTGTTCAAAACCCGACACCAAGCGCAAGATCATTCAAGGGCGGTTCTCGCTCAAAGAGATCATCAGGAGAGCCGAAATTGGAGAGCGGGTCACAGCGGGGAAAGCGTCCAAAGAACTCCATCAAGAAGCAGGAAACAAAAAGATAAGAAAGGAGACATCCCCCATGTCCGTGAGGAAAGCCCAGGAGTCAAACAAAACCCGAGAGAGGGAGGGCGAAAGCGGACTAGAACCAAGATACCATGAGAGACAAAGTGACAGGACAGCAGGAATCAAAAAGAGAAGTAAGGAGACATCCCCCATGTCCACGAGGAAAGCCCAGGAGTCAAACAAAACCCGAGAGAGGGAGGGCGAAAGCGGACTAGAAGTAAGACATCATGAAAGACGAAGTGACAGGGAACTCCCTGAGTCACCAACACAAAGGACAATGGATAAGGGTGTGCGAAAGACTGGGACAACCAGGAATCGTGACAACCGGCTCGACATACCGCCGAGAAGCCACTCAACACACTACTCTGGAGACATATCAAGCAGTGACACAGACCACTCAGAGGAGGCCGAAGACAGTCCACTCGATGGTGCCAACGAAAATCACAAACACCGGCGAGGGGACAAGTCACGCCCTATTCGGAAACCAACATACTACTCCGGAGAACCATCAAGCAGAGACACAGACCACACAGTCTACTCCGGAGAACCATCAAGCAGAGACACAGATTGGAAACCAACATACTACTCCGGAGAACCATCAAGCAGAGACACAGACCACACAGTCTACTCCGGAGAACCATCAAGCAGAGACACAGATTGCACAGAGGAGACTGACGACAGTCGACTCAACAATTATGAAGAAAGGACCAAACACCGGCGAGGGGACAAGCCACGTCATCCCCAGAAACCGATACGCTCGTACACTAGAACAACTCAAGATACATACGCTCAAGCCATCCGTGATCAGGAGAAAACAGAGAAGAGTCAAACATCTCACCGGCGAGGGGACAAGCCACGTCATCCCCAGAAACCGATACGCTCGTACACTAGAACAACTCAAGATACATACGCTCAAGCCATCCGTGATCAGGAGAAAACAGAGAAGAGTCAAACATCTCAAGACCAAATCAAGGAAGCACATACGTGGCCAGCAAACAGTCCCGTCGTAGCAATAACTCAAAAGACGCACCCAGAGGAGTGTCTCCTCGATAGCGTCGACTCCAGGAGTGCGTCGTTGACTGACTCAGAAAGCATGTCCGGACGATCACTTAAATCAACAGAACCCTGGTACCGACAACGGTCACGGTGTCCACCATACTCCAGGAGTGCGTCGTTGACTGACTCAGAAAGCATGTCTGGATGATTACTTAAATCAACAGAACCCTGGTACCGACAACGGTCACGGTGTCCACCATTTGAAAACACAAGGGAAGCAAAGGCCGCTGTCCCGGTCCAAAGCAACACAACTCAGGCCAACAACCTACAATGTCTGAACTCCCCACAAGACAACATGCCATGTCAGCCCCAGGAACACCATAACGTGAAGAACACACCGTCACCATTGAAGGGGTCAGCAAGGCTTACGCAAAAAGGACACAGAAGAAGCACAGATGCAGGTGACCATACCCGCTGGGCGGAAAAGGACCACACAGTCACCATACCCAGAGGGGCCAACACGTTGGGGAAGAGAGGTCATCATCATCAGTCAGAAGGAAAACGTGCATCCGTGTTGTCTGAGATGCCTGTTCAAGGACAGGAGGACAATGTTGTTTTTGACCGAATAAGACAACGAGAAATAGAAGTGCATGCAGGCGCTCGGAAGAAAACTAAAACAACGGACACACGTGCAAGCGATCAATTGCTGCTCAAACAAGAACTACCAAAGAATACGAACAGCCGACATCTAGCGGAGCCATCGACAACCGCATCTCAAGAAGCGATACTCCTGTCAATGCAGCCGGAAAGACACAATGAAGTGTCTCCAACAGACTGCACCCTGCTGACACCTGAGAAACAGACCGAGGTTGAGCCTGTGATGGAGATGTGTCTCATGACTCAAACAGGAGGGCTGCCGCCCCGTGCAGCTGATCAAGATATCATAGAAGTTTCGGGAATCAAATTTATTTGTTAAAAAGGGGGGAGATGTCACGTCGTGATACAGTCTAGTAGTTGGGGGGCGGAGCCGGGAACCAGGAACAGGAATGGGAGGGACAGGAGATCAAGGGGCAGTTAGGAATAGAGCATGGATGAATAAACATGTATGAGACCATACTCTCCGGCTCCTGTAATGATTGAGGGGAAGGCACGACAACATGGTGCTGGGCTGACCTGCCGCCGTCGATCAAACCGCGAACTCCGTGGTCCAGCGTCAGGCACCCTGGCCGCTGCGCCACACCTCTTCCACGTATGTGAATTGTCGAAAAGGAAGCATACCTCAGAGCTACCACAGCCACATGTTTTCCTGCCAACCGCCCTCACATTCCTGCTTCTGTTTACCAATCAACCTGTTTCACAGACGAGGGAATGGTGATATGCTACTGCTGCATGCTATTCATGGTTTTATTGCCCTGCACTTCAGTACCACCCAGGCCAAAAATAACATTGCTGGCATTTCCGGAGATGATACATCTAACTTTCAGAGCCTCGGCTCCGTTAATAGATTTTCTGGAGTGTAAATTAATAACTAAAATAGAGGAAATTGTTTTAGGCGGGATCTATTCAAAATACATTTGATTTGTGAAATTATTCACAGATAAAATAAAATTACGACAATGTTTTACCAAGCAAAGTGCATGACACCAATACCTTCTGTCAAGGTAACGTCTCATAAATATCAACCGTTGCTCACCTTGGTAGTGGCAATGGGGGCATGCCAGAGGTGCCAAGAAATGTTCTCTTCTTTTCAGAAAAAAAGTAGGCGAGACTTGATATTAAAAAAGGAGGAGGAAGACGGAGTAAAGTTTGCTTATTTTACCCAGCAAAGGTCCTTCCAATCCCAATGTTGCTCTTTTAAATACAGAGAATTAGACTTTTTATTTAGTGTTTATTAGCAGCGTCGGTATTGGTTTGAGCAGGGAAACCCAGCGCTCCGTCCGGGAATAGAGACCTGCCATCTCTGCCCCCAGGCTCTCTAAAACTGCGACATCAGCGACCTTTAAAGTGAGCATGTCAGGTTGGACTCACCCAAGCTTTTGTCCAGCCTGACATGCGCATTTTAATTAACAGCAGCACTTTAATCTACATTACGAGAGAAAGACCACGCCTTCTCTTTCACTAAGAAACTCTAACAGTGTGGCGCAGGCCGCACCACATAACCTTTATAAATGTTTTTTACTGTTTAGCACAGCCATGAACAGGCATTGTATGGCAGCTCCTAAGTGTGGGGTAATGCTCATTTGCCTCTATGGACGTGCCGCTACTGATAGAGACCACCAACCATCAGCCTCATAAAACAGTTCACACTGGCCCGAGGGTTAACCAGGACAGCTGTTAATCTTTCCTGGACCCCTTATGATCTGTCCTGGCAGCAGATACTGGTTGTGGCAGAAAAAAACCTGCTGAGCTCGGATCAACTCTTCAAATTGCGTGGCCTAATATTCCAGTGCGGCAATTCTGGAATAAATAACGATTTGGGTTTGTCTGATCTTGTTGCGTGGCTCTTGACAAGGTTGAATAAGCCTCCTTAGTCGTTGCTGGAAATACAATTTTGAAAGACAGGTTTGTAAACTACGCCCAGGCTCTGATTTCTAACCCCGGGCAAAGCTGGCGGAGGGCAACTACGTGGAGGTCCACGAAGTCGGGGAAGAACTCCGTAGAACCCCGCTCCGCCACCCACCTACACCTCCCCAAATAAAGTAATACTAACAAAGTAATTTGAAAGAAATAAAGGGCCAGATGTACGACTCGTTTTTGCATGCGCAAACGGGTTTGCGACCCATTTGTGCATGCAAAAACCTACAGAGCCCTGTACAAAACCTATTTAGCAAGTCGCAATTTATTTGCGACTCGCTAGATACGTTTGCGACTTGCTATTGGGAAGGGGCGTTCCCTTCGTAATAGCGACCGAAATGCCATGCACCAATGTTTTGCAACTTCAATTTCGGTTGCAAAACACTTGCAAATTACCACCCTCTTCAATAGAGTGGTAATAGAGTTGCAAATGGGAAGGGGTCCCCAGGGGACCCCTTCCCCTTTGTCACTGGCTATGAAAATATTTTTTAAGGGCAGGCAGTGGTCTCAGGCACTACCTGCCCTTAAAAATTGAAACGAAAACGCTTCATTTGTTTTTTTTAAATGCATCCTGTTTTTCTTTAAAGAAAATGGGCTGCATTAAAAAAATTAAATCCTGCTTTATTGAAAAGCATTCCCAGACATGGTGGTCTGCTGAGCCCAGCAGGCCACCATCCGTGGGAGGTCCAATCATTCCCAATGGGCTCGCATATTGCGAGGGGCTCATTAATATTCATAAGCTTAGCAATTTGCGACCCCATTGGAAATCGCAAACAGTGTCTGGGTCACTGTTGTACATTGGATTTAGCGCCTCCTAGTCGTAATTTGCGACTCACAGTTTGTAGCAAATTGTAAGGCACTAAATCCAGTGGTCGTACATCTGGCCCAAAGTCACTTACCTGTACTGCGGCGTCCCCGGGCTGCCCTTCTCCTCCTCCCCGTACATCTTGCAAGAACTGCGCATGCGTGCGAGCATGCACATTTCTCACAAGATGTATGGTTAGGAGGAGGAGGGTAGCCTAGGGATGCTGCAATACAGGGAAGTGACTTTATTTCTTTTAAATTTCCTTGCAAGTATTTTTTACTAGGAGGGATGGAGGCGGGGAGCCAATTTAGGCTGGTTAACTCTTCTCCGCTGCAGAGTCTGAGTTTTGCCCTTTACTCTCCGTTCTCGGTGGAGCACGGAGTAGGGAAATCTCAGCACAGTGGCCCACATGCATCAAGCATTTTTGTAGTCGCAAACGGTGCGATTCCTTAAAATCGGCCGTTTGCGAATGCAAAAGTGCTGTTTGGGATGCATCATGCCATTTTAGAAGTCGCATCTTTTTTACGATTTCTAAAATTGCGTTAGCATATAAGAAATCGCAATTGTGCGATTTCTTAAATGCTATGCATCATTACTGAAAAATGTGCGATTTTTAAAATTGGAAGTGCAAATTACCACGAAGTTCAACTTCGTGGTAATTTGCGAAATTGTTTAAAAATGCACAAAAATGCATTTTTTAAACTGTTAAGCTACAGACACACATGTCCTTAGGACATGTGTGTATGTAACTTATGCTGAAAAGTACATTTCATGGGTGCAGGGGGGGGGTCATTTTGACCCCCCTCTCCACCCTTGAAATGCATTGATGAATTGCAATTGCACATTGTGAATTCGCAATTCCCATTCATTCCTATGGGCATTTTGGCCCATAGGAATGAATGGGAATTGTGAATTCGGAATTGAAAATTTGCATTTTTTTTGCAAATCGGTAAAAATAGCGATTTTTACCGAATTCCCAAAAAAAAAGAAAAATATTCATGCATAGGCTTTTGCGAATTCTAAATTGCGAATCATTATTTTTCGCAATCTAGAACTCGCAAAAGCCGATATTGATGCATGTGGGCCAGTATGCTGGCGGAGCAGAGTTCTCTGCCGGCCCTTCCTGATTTCTCTTTCCAATTTCTAGAGCTTTGAGCAGGCAGAGCCCCCATGAGCAAGTCTAGCGGGTGGAGATGACAGCGTCAGCAGAAGGTTCTCCGTTTCAGCACTATGGAGCAAGATAATTACTGACTTTCAACAACTTAAATCAGAACATCACTGCAAAAAATCCATATGCAAGACAAAATGACAGAATGGCAGAAAATAAGTAAAAGTGCAAACAGCCTCTGCAATGAAAGCCTAAGGCAAACACATAAGGCATATAAGGCAAAGGCATAAAGAAACAAGCACTCCATGCAATCAATGGCATTAAGCGAAGGCGGCCTAACAGTAACTTAAAGCAAGTGGTTTGAAGGTGGCTTCTATAACAGGTGCATGCAAAGAAAGCATGCGAGCAGTACATGTGATGAATGATCTTTAGTACCATTTTTTAACCTGCCATGTAATTGATGTTGTTAGAATTTTAACACACAGTTGATGTATGAGCATTTGTTCCACGAGGCAAGAACGCCAGAAATATTTATTTCAAAATAGAACTCATTATTGTTACAGAACGAATGTAAATATGGAGAGGTATTCAGAGGCTTGTATATCTTAGACAATTTCATGCAGAAAGCAATTTCATGAGATTGGAAAAGGTAATTTTTTCAAATGTATTATTTAAAACAAACATGTTTGCATAGAAATTTACATCAAGTTTGGAACACGTATGCCATGTCTAGCATATTATCATGGTATACATAAAGGAGTCCCTGTACCTGTTTGCAGATAATGAATAATGGTTATAACTTTTGCAGGCATATTACAGGTACAGATTCAACATGGTGTCGAAAGCTAGTCGGCATTCAGTTTCCTATGCAACAATAACAAAGAGGAATAAACCCTAGAAATGGAGGAAGCGATCAATAGTCTTTAATGCAGAGCTATATTATGATGGAGGGCCCAGGGCAAAATGAGGAGTTTCAGTCCATCACAGCACAATTCTTCTACACCCAGAATTTGTAAGAGTGGGTAAACAAGGCCAGAGCATGTTCCTGATATGGTATTATGTGAGTTGTCATGTACCAAAACCTATCTATAGCCTTTAACCCCTTCTATGCGTCGTGCTGCCCCCGGCCATCCAACGTCACAGTGGGCGTGTCCGAAACCCGCCCACTCAATAAATCACCAGCATTGGGGCGGAATTCGCGCTGCGGTCAAGGTGCTAACAAAGTGAAATAATGATATACCATAAAATACCTATTGGCTTCATCAAATACTTTTCACAATAAATTAGATAGCTAACCTCCTTTGTCATAAAAATTTACAACATAATATCAGGATTATGGCATTGGACATAATTTCCCATTGAGCCTCCTCATATGCCATCATAATGAATTCTGGTCCACTATATTGAGAATAAGCTTTTCCATAAGGCACTATCAGGCATACAGTCAAAAAATTAAAATATATGAAATGACAGTTAACAAAACAAAATAGCAATCCCTCCTAAGAGGAGATAATACTGATTGTCACAATGCAAATCTTCTACCACTGCTATAACTAGAAGCAGCAGCTCGACCCTTAACATCCGCTCCCCCCTGAAGACACATGCAGAATCCAATCAATTATTACACATCATGTCAAATACAAGAGGATAACATACTATCCAGTCCATCTGCCACATAAGGGAATCCAACAATAACTTGCAACATATGTTGTTGTTCAGATGTTAATAAATGTGCTTTCCGTAGCAAAACCTCTCCCTATAATTTCTGGTTACATGTAACAGACACCTTACTGCAGCTGTAATGCTTAAACCAATGTAATGATTGACTAACAAAGTATATGTCCAATTTTATACGACTGTAACTAAGTAATTCAATGAAAATATTTACATTTTCTACCCCAGGATTTGGTGCGGGTTTCTAACAACAAAACCTTTGCCTATTACAGTGATCTCAGCGATTCTGTGCAACAAAATATATGTCCACATCCTGTTACAAGATGTACTAGCAATTCACCCTTTAAGGTGTATTTGTTTTAACAAATCTTTTTCACAATAAATAATCCAGCCCAGCTGCCTGTGTCATAAATAGATCGAATCTATGGCATCAGACACAACTTTTACCACTGCACAAATGAAGCATGTAGCCTTTATCATTGGCTTGTTATCCCATCCAACTGAGGCCTACCTTGGGGAGCACAAGCTCTCCCACAAGGCACCAAGTCAGACATACTTACAAATATATATACAAACTGAGAGTCAGCCCAAAACAACCCTCATAAGAGGGCCAAACGAAGATTACTATTGTCCAAACGTTCTACTCCCCCTCTCCAGGTTTGTCAGAGTGGGAACAAGCACAAAACACTTGCCTATTATGGTAAACAGGGGTGGCTCCTCCATTAGGGTGGTGGAGCCTCACCCCACTGTTTTCTAGCAGTGCAAGAAGCAGAAACATAAAAAGCAGAAGGGTATGCCTGTTTGGGGCGGGCAGGTGGGCGGGTCAGGAAGGAGTGGCTTTCCCAATGCTGTGGACCCTGACTGTTTGGTCGGCCCTTTGGGGCCGTCCAAACCGGTCATGTACACTCTGACTTTTCTTTACGTATGCTGCAAGCAGCCTACATAGAGAAAATGGCCTCCCCATAGATGCTGGGCTGGGCGCTGTCCCCACCAATCACAACAGTCACATTGCAGCTTTGTCATTGGCCGAGGGGAGGGAGGCTGCCTTTGGCTGCTTCCTGTTCAGGAGCTGAAGTGGCGTATATTAAACCAGTCGCGCCTCCCCCCCCCCCTGCGAACCCGCCTGCACCCGCGTGACCCCTGCTGGCCCTGACTAATGGTAATCTGAGTGATTTTATGAAACAAAAGGCCTCTCTACTACCTTTAACACAGTCTAATAACAATGAACCCTTAAATGCCTGTTGGCTTTAACATGTGCTGTTCACAGTAAATATGCCAGGCCTATTGCCTTTGTCATAACTTTAAATAATAAATGGATCATACCTATAAGCTTGATCCTTGAATTGGTGCCATAACTTTATTCTAATGTATTGAGCTTAATCTTTCCCACAAGGCTGAAATGTGCAATGCAAGCATTCTTTTTTTTATTTAACAGAAGTACTTCTGCTATCTAATTAAATGAAGTACTCAGCTGAATCTACATGTGTTATTAGCCAAAGCCTTTCTCTCAATACTGCTTCTACATACTTATTTTTGTTGCTCACAAAAGGCCTGGCAACATCCTTGCTGTTAAGCCACACCTAAAAACCCACGTGCATGCTCACACAGTCAAAGGCTTGCTAACAGAATATCGAGAGTGGGCATGGGATTGTTTTAAGGACATAGCTGTTATGTTGTCTTGTCTTCCTTCATGTTATGCAACAAGTTGCTGGGGAGGATGTAATTGCTGTAGGTCAACAGTCGAACATGAGGAACATTTAACTTAAACCAAGCATTCTCACAGCTAATAGGTGATAGAGCGCCATGTTATTCTGAAATTTGTAGGGGTGCATCATAATCACCGATAGTCAGCACCCGCATATTTAGAGGACTGTATTAACGTGTGATCTTTAGGAATGTAGTACTAAAATAGCATATATTAAAATTAGGCCTGGGCGGTAAATTCCGTTCCGCTTGCGGAATTTGCGGAATTTGGGTAATTTCACGTTCCGCGGAGAACGCGAAATTGCCCAAAATTCTGTGTTCCCGCGACTTCGCAAACTTTTTTGCTTGTTTGCGTTCTCAAAATGCGTGTTTGTGAGATATTTCGCCCAGAGCACACAAACAGCGATTGCAAACAGTAAAAAAGCATCGCGAACAAGCAATTCCGCGTGTTCGCGGAATTTCTGAGTGTTCGTGGAGATTTTTTACCGTTTCGCGGAAATTTGCGTAATGCGATCACGCAAATTCCGTCCACCCCTAATTAAAATGATTAGAGATGTAACCATGTAGTTTATGTGGACCACAGTAGAGTTTTATCAAAGATGTGTTTTAAGTGGTGTGGAATGTATTAGTTTACGTATAGAAGTGATGCATTTGGATTGTAAAGTGCACAATATTAAAGTCTGCACCTGTAGATTTGCTTATTCATGTAACAAAATGTAATGCTTTAGGTGACTACAAAACGTACTGCTTATAATGTGATTTTAGAATTATATGTTTAAATGTGTAAAGGCCAGATCACATGTATGCTCAATAAAAGGCCTATGTGTGACTTCTTATGTTAGCTGAATACTGTAGGCCCGAAAATTTATTTTCCATGGAAAGGCTCTTTTTCTCAGTCGAATGTAGACTATAGAATTTGTGTGCGTGCAAGGTCGATTTGCTCACAAGCTTTTTGTTGCAGGTTCAAGGAGACATGTCTCGTTAGGCAGAATAACCCTTTTGTTTTAGGGGTTAGGATGGTAGGGGAAGGCACCATGGGAGTACACCAGGATGTAGCGAAGATACTTTAAGCGGAGAAGGTGCCTGGTACTCAAGGTCGACCTAACAGTTTCGAGATGAAGTCAGAGTTTCGATGGAAAACTACTGGAAGAAGACCTGTTTGAAGGGGTGTGCGAAAGGCGTGCCCTACCGTTTTGAGATTTTGTATTAGGGACAGTGCCCCGAGGGAGGAGAGTCAGAATAAAAGAGGAGACAGAAGAGGAAAGGCAGAATAGGAGATGAGGACAAGAGGGGAAACAGGAAGGAGCATCTTAGAACGAGCTCTGTAGCTTTGGCTACTCACCTATGCAGAGTGAGTGTACTTCTGAGGAAGTCTTCACTGCTGACATCTTTTTCTCTTGCCTGGGGATGGTGCTAAGTAGGGATGTCACTTTAGTGTTAGTGTAGGGATAGATTAATAATCTTTCTTTCTTTTAGATCGATGCAGTCAAAACTTCAAGTAGGGACTGTAATTGTTTGCCTTATGCTTTTAGACATAATACTCATTGTAATTCTTAGTCGGATGAGACTCCTGCGTAGGATTATATTTGTATTAGTGCCCATTTACTTTCTTAACCTCTTGCTGAGGTGCTCGTACATTCAGTTATTTTTGGCTTTGTAATAAATCTTTAAAACTTTACATTGATAGTTAGTAGTTCTTTTGGATTAGATTGATTTAGTTACCGATAAAATAGTGAATGGGAAGTGTATCTTCCCTTTACACTTCATAGCAGAAAAAAAGGTCCAATGGAAAAAGGTTTCTTAAAATTGGTAAGATAAGGTCAAAAACAGCAATAAGAATCCGGCGTCTCCATAGGTCTCACCTATGTGAGAGCTATTGGCTTTGACAATGTTTTGTTCAGCCATGTTGTACAGAAGAACTGCTGCTGTGCCGCATGTCTGACAAGTAAAGAACAAATAAGTGCTATGACAAGGTCAGAACATCAGACAACTTTTTCGTTTACTTTCACACAGTGACAAAGCCAATTGCTCTTGCGTAGATGAGACCAATTGGCTCTGGCAATGCTTTTTTAATGACAGATAATTAGAGGGTTACAATTAAAAATGGACCGACACAGTCTTCAGAAACCCACTTCAGGCTTCAATAAATTATAGCAAAACAATGTTCATCGATTCTCCAATATTATTTTTTTTTATATACAGTGTAACACTTAACTGTAATGGTATTAAGGGGTTTACTTCTTTTCGTGGACACTCCAACCTTTTGTGGGCACATCTAACAATAAAACAAGCACAGTTTCCCCCATAAAACACATTAGATGGAGCCAATCAAGTAGTAAAGTAAGTATACTTATAAAGTGCACTGTCACCCCATCTCGGGGTGTCCTGGCGCTGTATACTGCTGGGGAACTCGTCCTGGCTTTCCCTGTGAGATGGTCCCTCCAGGTCACCTCCAAGGTGAAGCCAGGCATCCCCGGCGCTGATGGGGCCGTTGTGAAGATTAAGCAAGCTATTGCCCAGAGTTGCAGAGTGGGACCCATGGTTAGCGTAGGCATCTCGGCGAGAATTATCGAATTCGCGGACATTGACCCAAGATCCTGCCGCGTCGGGAATTGAACCCTGGTCCCGGGCCGATCTCTGCTTCAGGGTCTGCTGCTTCTAACCAGTGAGCCACACTTCTCCGTCATACAACACTGAGCTTTTGGGCAACATAAGCATCAAACCTATGTGGGACTGAGTTCACACATACCATCCGAATATGTTGACCTGGTTCCTGACTAACTTACAATGTGCCATATGGACTCCTAAACTGACAGGACAGGTCTCTGCAACCACAGAACATGACAGCCCTAATTCCCCCAAGGAAATTGTGGAAATAAATCTTACCCTTTCATTTGTAATTCAGGCATGCCCAAAGATGTCCACAAGAAATACACAAGTGGCATTTCAAATGTTTATTGAGGCAACTGGAATTTTGTGTAAAGTATGTGCACTGCAATGAATAATGGAAGGATCAATGGCACCAACATGACAAGAATGGTAAACAGGATGAACAATTCAACCATTGTACAATTGCATTAGATTATATTAATACATATAATGGTACTCCTATCTAGCTCTGCGTATCCTAATGAGCATAGGTGTGCTAATCTGCCAGATCCCATAGAGTGGTCTAACTCCTCATTTACCTGTGTACATGTGTCATCTGATGGCCAGGTCTAGTGTAGAGCAGGCAGCTGTCCTTCTTGCAAAATGTGTTAGAAAGGACACTGTTTAAAAAGATGTGAACTTTAAATATGAATATGTAAAATTGAAGTGTTTGTGCCCAGGGCCCATGCAACCACACAACACCCACTCATTGTCTATAAGGTGACTAGACATTTAGGCTAAATATAAAAATGCATCCTTAAACTAAAAGAATATATGTTTTAAAACTTAAGATCTAAGAATATATGTATCACTTTAATAATAAAAAGCCTAAAGAAAGCACAATAGTTAAAATGCAAATAAAAAATATGTAATTGATGTCTGCAATAAAAAAGTAACACTTTGCAATTTAAAAAGATGGCAAAATTAAAAAGTACTCAAACTTCATGATTGTTCAAAAGTTCTGATTGTAAGTAGGAACATTATTGTTTGCAGCAACTGTAGACAATGTTTCAGTTGGCACCCCAGAGGCAAGTTGCAAAGAACAAACATGGTCATGTTCAACCCCCACAGCAGCAGCTGAAGGTGTGGCAGCCAATAGTGTTCCCGATGATGAGGAGCCAGGTTCTGCATCAATGGATGGCTCATATTATGCATTCTGTAAAAAAGGAAACCTCCAAGGACATCCATGCAGGTGGATTCTTAAAGGACCCATCAGCAACTATACATCCGGAGATTGGACCAGTTGTTTAACCAGACATAAATCCATTGCACCCTTGAAGGTGACACTATGCAGTGGAACATGGGCTGTACACAATGTAACCATATAGGTCTTAAGGACAAAGACCAATTCTCATTCAGTTGTATTCTGACACAGCAGCACATAAGGAAGTGCCATTCTCATTGGCCGTGAGGTGGCACATCCATTGCGGAGCAGCAAAAATAGAACCAAAATACGAACAATCAGAAATAGGATGAGCGGCAAACCTCTAGGCACCCTGGACACATTGAAGTGTATAAATAGTTTGTAATGCACTAATGAACCCAGACCCAATTGCGTTAATAAAGTGCACTACTCCTGCAATTTTAGGTGCATTAAATATGTGGTGCACAAGTTCTCTAAAATGTGTGGGAGGTTGGTGTATTGTAACTATTGTATCGCAGCAGAAGACCTTGCTACTTGAAGATCAAACATCTCTCTTGCAGATGGTAACAAAACTTCTTTTTGCAATAATAAGGCTTTCAGTCGGCTTAAACTATCAAAGTTCACAGCAGAAATTGCAATTCAAGACCAAATTGGCACCCCTCTATCTGTGTGGGCTGGTGCAAATATAACATTGTCACAACAGATCACAATCCGGGAAACAATACCACGTAGGGCACTCCCGGTTTCATTTCACAGCCACCTTGGTCTTTCAACATTAAATAACTTTCAATAGAAAGCAATCTAAATGTTGGATGAATTACAGCAGTTGGAAAACTTTTGCGGTAATAGGCTAAGTTCGGCTTGGACCCATCGCAAGCCCCATGAAGTGTTAACTCCCTTGAAACTAATAAATGTCCGAAAGTGTTCCCTCAGTCTATACATTTGAGAAATACATTGGTTTCTCCCTTTCTCCATTTCTGCACCTGTTCTCGGAAGGTAGAACCCATTGTTCATGCACAAATTTCTCCCCTAATGCCTCATCTCTGCCAGCCTGAATATGTTTCAAACAGCTCGTATAGTGGAATGTAGGTATTGGTAGAGATATAAAGCCATGGATGATCCAATCTGCTGACTCTGTTTCTGCCAAAGTGAATGTTAACTTCTCTAAATGCTTTATGTATAGAATTGTGTATGTTGCATCTTTTTTAGTTGTTGTTTTCGCTCCTTGGTCAAATTATAGGGCAAAAAGAAATCAGTAATGTTCAAATGCCGCAATGGCACATGGCCACTGCGCAGAGTTTCTTATGTTCAGCTCAATAACATAATAGATCGGAGCTGGCTTTGGCCATGTTCCTAATATGAACATATCACTCTGTATGACGGCCCTAGCACTTAGACAAAACATACAAATGCAGCTGTTTTGCTGGAGACTCGTACTTCGATATTATGAAGATGCATGTTTATGTAACACACAATTGGAGAGGGACCTCTACATACAATTGGAGAGGGACCTCTACATACACTTGGAGAGGGACCTTTCTAGAGAGAAGAGCAACATGCACCTGTGATGTAGAAATACAATCTATGTCCTGAGGTAATGGGTCTTCTGACAAAGCTCAGAGATCTTCTATTAATTAATAATACTTCTGCTTACCAAGGGGAGGGTGGTTAGGCCTTATAATCCTTAATCCACTGTCTTTATAAAATGGTATCTCCCTTTATGATATATATATATATATATATATGGCTTTGTGCCTTCGGTTTCTTTTTGGCCCTACCTGTTGTTTCTCCACGCTCTGCCATCACCTGGAAACAGCCGACTGGAAGGCTGCAACTGTCCTGCGACTCCCGCACCATCGCCGCATTTGGGGGTAAAAACTACAACTCTCAACGTGCCCCAGGCCCCTGCAGCACATCATCAGTAGAGCGCCAGGAGGCGCTTTAGAACCGGGAGGGCGCCCCCGGAGCGCGGGACGCTTCGTGCCTTTGGATTCTGTTTGGCCCTACCTGTTGTTTCTCCACGCTCTGCCATCACCTGGAAACAGCCGACTGGAAGGCTGCAACTGTCCCGCGACTCCCGCACCATCGCCGCATTTGGGGGTAAAAACTACAACTTCCAGCGTGCCCCGGTCCCCTGCAGCACGTCACCAGTAGACCACCAAGAGGCGCTTTAAAACCGGGAGGGTGCCCCCGCAGCCTGGGACGCGCACAGGCATGCTCGGCTGCTGCCCGGACGAAGCCCGGGCCAAAGGTGGGCCCGTCCCACGCCCATCAACGCCCGGAAGAGGCTGGGCTGAGCCAACCCCCTAACGTTACACCAGGTCATTAAGTAAGACTTTGAACAGGATTGTATGTTCTATTTTTTATTGGCACTGTGTAATATCCTTAAGTGAAAGTGGTATAGTCATGAATAAGCATACACGCAAAGGGGGGGCAGGAGTGGTTGGGACCTTGGATGCCTTTCTCAAATGTGCGGAAAGTGTGCTTATGCATGAAATTGAGATTACTGAAAGGAGGCTTTCATTGGACCTTTTAAGCCTACCTCCTGGACAAGCTGTCATCAAAGATTTAAATTCCGGACCTAGAATGTGCTCGCAATCTTCATTTTGTCTAGTGGTAGATCCCAGATGTACTCCCCCCACCTGGCCAATGATGTGAGGACTGCTAGTATTACTGCAGTGCTTGATAGTAAGGCGCGTACAAGACAAAAGAAAGCAGCAATAGCTCCTGGTACAGCAGTTCAAACAAGGAAAAGGAAAGCATGTAATGCTCCGAGAATGAGTGCCCAGGTGGCAAAAGTAGCTTAAAATAGGGTCCCGCAAGGGGAGGGTCTACTATGTTACCTGCTGAGTTAGCTCTTACTGGGGAGGATTTACCAGGTTTGGATCGACCGCAGCATGGACAGCCACATCTACATTCTAAAGAGTTTAATGAAGATTCTATGAAACAACTCAAAGATTTATTTATAGTTCTGTTGGATCCTCTGTTATATAGATTAAATGTTATAGACCAAAGGTTAGCCAAAGGTTAGCCAAAATAGATCATTTATTTAAAGCATCTGCTAACCCGATAGGGAGTGGTACTAGTGAAACTTTAGGTAATTCTGTGAATTCCCAAGTTCAAAACCCGGCCCGTGTAGATATACCAAACCCTACCCCTCCTCTGGTGTGTCCCAATAATCTTCCTGCCCCGGTGACAATAACATCTAATGCTCTACCCCCATGTAATCTATCGTCTAACTGCCTTGTGTCGAGGCCTCGGGTGGAGGGTAGTGGTGATAAAATCTCAAGTTTTTTTTTTAGATCAACCCCTATAGGCTACACCTTACACCGCTCTTGGAACCATGTGAGGAGGAACACTGGTCCTCACTAACAAATAAGGCCCTTCACTTTTTGGATACAAAACCGGGGCTTGGGAATCACCTATTTGATGATTTTTTGATGGTTAGAAGGGTGGCCTGGGTGGGTAAATCTGTAAAAGGTATGGCCGGGGATAGCATAGTTATTAGCTTTAGGTCTCCCAAGCCAGTTAGGTGTATTCTGGAAGGAGCAACATCACCCTTTATTAGGGAAGACTTTATGAACGTCCTCCCATTGGGGTTTTTCTACCGAGCTAGCTTATTTATTATAGGGGGTACCCATAGGTTTCAGGGTCAAATGATGGGACCAATCAACTACGTTGTCCCAACTCGTAACAGATATGAGGCTCTGAGCTCTCTGGAAGAAAACGACTGACTGGGTTACCCATTTCAAGATTGTAATTGTGTGCACCCAGTTAATAGGGATTCAGAAGGGATGGGCCTCATTAAGCCTAGTGATCAACAGAGGGTATTTCAATTGGATAGAAATGTAATGTAATGTAAGCAGATTTGTAGAGCGCGTGGTTACCCGGAGGCGTCCCAGCGCTGAAAGAGCCAAGGTTTCTGAAGGGAAAATACTAAGTTCAGGGCCCTGAAGGAAGAGGAAGGTTTTGAGAAGCTTCCGGAACCGCAAATGACACGCTTCCGCTCGCAGCTTCAGCGGGAGTGAGTTCCACAGACTCTCTGCATTAACGGAGAATCGACGACGTCCTGTTCGTACCCTCTTCACTCTCGGAATTCTGGCCAGACATTCATGATCAGAGCGAAGGGACCTGTTGGCCTTATAAGGCGAGACTAAGCTCTTCAAAATAGAAGGTCCCTTGCCTTGTAGAGATTTGTGAGCAATGCACAAAGATTTAAACTTTATCCTCTCATGGATCGGCAGCCAATGAAGCAATCTAAGGGCCGGATTCGCTGAGGACCTTGACGAAGTACCTGTAAGCAGCCTAGCTGCGGAGTTTTGAATCTGTTGTAATTTATTGATTGTAGCTTCTTGGGCACCCAAATAAAGGGCGTTGCTGTAGTCCAGCCTTGACAGGATCAACCCTTGAATTAGCAGCTTCCTTGAGAGAGGAGGGAGAAGGGGGAGAACCTTCCGAGCTGAACGAAGTAAGCCAAAACAGATGCCGGCCGTTTTTTTGGCTTGAGTTCTAAAAGAAAGATCCTGTTCAAGCCATATCCCTAAGCTTTTGATTTAATTTTTTGGGGGAGGGAGAGCTCCCATGCAAGTAGGCCAGATGGCATTGAGTAGCGATGTCAACTTATGCCCCAGCAGCATGAGCTCGGTTTTGGAGCCATTTAATTTAAGTGAGGACTTGCTCATCCAGGCATGTATTTTGGACAGACAGGAGTGAAGGTGTTCAGAACACACGTCCAATTGGGTAAGCGATACGACAAGTTGAGTGTCGTCCGCGTAGCTAACTATTTTAATCCCAAATGGGGCAACCACATCCTCCAGAGGGAACATGTACACATTGAACAACGTAGGGCTCAATGAGGAGCCCTGCGGTACGCCACACTGGAGAGGGATTAAATTGGACCATGCATTACCTTCCCAAACTTGGAAAGTCCGATTGTTTAGGAAGGACGTTAGCCAGGCCAGGGCAGTGCCTGAGACTCCCATGTTAAATTGGCGCTGAATTAGGACACGGTGATTAACTGTATCAAAGTCTGCACTTAGATCCAGGAGGATCACCACCGCTGATCCTCCCGAATACAAGATGCACCTCGCCTCTTCGATGACTGATATAAGGGCAGTGTCTGTTCCCTGGCCCGGGCGGAAGCCTGTTTGAGAGCTACGTAGTAGCTCATTGGATTCCAGAAACGGGGACAGTTGTTGATTGACCATTTTTTCTGCAATCTTGCTGATTCCCGGTAACAATGAGATAGACCTAAAATTGGCCATCTCCAAGGGGTCCAGCTGTGGCTTTTTCAATAGGGCTTTGACAATGACCCCCTTCCAACTTGGAGGAACAATGCCTTGACAGAGAGAAGCATTAATTAAGTTGGTAGCGAGGGGGGAAATGGTGGGAGCAGAGGTGGTCAACCTCCCAAAGAAATGATTATTATTATTTTTTTTAAGTCCTCATCAAGCAAGAAGATTTCTTAGAGTATGGAGGACTGGGAGGCCCCTTTACCTCATTTGGATCCGTTCCAGAACGACCTCCTTCTATCTCTCTGGGGAGGCGGTTTGCCTTGTCCTCTGGGGCCCCCTTTTTTCCATATCTAGGTACACGATTTTCGGAATTGGGGGGAGCTAGTCATTATGACTACTCTATTCAAGACTCTGCTTGAAATCGTTGTTACCTTTGCCTTAATCATTGGACCCCTTAGAAGTTGCCAAATTATATTTTTCCCAAATATTCCAAAACCTATTTTTCTTACTTTGCTTTCCCTTTTCATCCAGGTTGTATATCCTTAATACTGAATTAAGCTAATCGGGTATCTAGGTGGAGTTTGTTTAATCCAATTAATGCACATTTCCCTCCTGGCTAAGAGAATCAATAAAAAGAGGATTCTTTCTTTATCCTTCGACACGTTAGAGACATGCAAGTTATTTCTAACCCCAAAGATAATCAAATCAATGCTTACCTCTATTGGTTGTTCTAATACTTCTGAGAGTGTCTTACCGATCTGGCTCCAGTATTTCTCTAGCATCGCACAATGTTGAAACATGTGGAGGTCATCTGCTCTTTCTGTTCCGCATTTGGGGCATTTCTTTACTGTATTTTTTTTAATTTTGACAGTTTTTTTGGTGTCCAATATGATCTATGAATTGTGAATAAGTGATTTTTTCTTCAGAGGAGCAGATTTTGCCACTTGACCAGCGATGTTATTTGAGGATTCCCAGATATTTGTAATGTCGAGCTCTGGCATAGATTTGCCCCAGATGGCATGGGGGGCTTTGTAATCTTCCTCACCGGATCTTATCAATGCCCAGTACCAGTAAGCTATTTCTTTTTTGAAAGGTTCTGTGTTCAGAAGTTTTTGTTCGATGGTTTCATCCCCTTGCATATTTTCTTTTACTCCGTTGATCCAGCTATTTAGTTGGTAATACTTAAATCTGGATAGGGTTCCCTTAGTTTCTCTGTCTAGTATCTCCCATTCTATGATCTTGCTGTCACTAATCAAGTTACCCCAGTAGTTTATGTTAGCTTCCTTTAACAGGTTTATTAGGGTGTCCTTTAAGCAATCCGGAGTGCCAGGGGAGTCCCAGATTGGAGCGAATTTACTATAGTAGGGTATTGCCAGGGTAGTTCTAACATCGTACCAGGTTCTTGCTGCTGATCTTATCATCTTCAGTTGAATTTTTGGGAAAATTTTGGGTGTCCAAATTTATATAAATAATTATCCTCCCCAGGACCGATTAGGGCTTTCCAGTGCATGGGCCATTTTTCGCAAATGCCCAACAGGGCCCTTATATTTTTGAACTGGAAAGCTTTACAGTATTCCAAAATGTCTATACTGGCAATGCCTCCTTGCATCTTGCTTCTTCTCAGCTTTTTCCAACCGATCCTTATTCCTTTTGAGGCCCAAATAAAGCTGCATATCTCTCCTTGCATTTTTTTAATCTCTATTTTGGTAAAATCAAGCGGGAGAGAGTTGAACAAGTATGTGCATTTTGGAACTATTGTCATTTTCATTAAATTTGATTTCCCTAGGAAGGAAAGGTGTAGGCCAGCCCAATCCTTGAGGAGAGTTCTTATATCCTTGTATATTCTCTTAAAGTTTAAGGCGGCTACCCCTTCAATATCTTTAATGTATTCTATCCCCAGATACTTTATTTTGTTCTTCACTAGGGGGTTCCCCGACAGGTTATTCCGTTCCATTATTTCAGATTTTGTTTGATTTACTTGGTATCCTGAAACTGCCCCAAACTTACTTATAATATTTTCTATTTTTGGCAGTGAGCTGATTAAATTGCCCGTAAATATCATTAAATCATCAGCAAATAATGCAACTTTCTTCTCCCATCCTTTATGCGTGAAAGGTACTATCCCTTCTTCTCCCCTTAGTAGGCATGCAAGAGGCTCTATATAAAAATTAAACAATAGGGGGGACAGGGGGCATCCCCGTCTAGTTCCTCTTTCTATCTGAACCTTGTCAGTGAGACCCTCCTTCACCAAAATTCTTGCTGTTGGTCTTTTATAAATGTTTTTTACCGCGTTCTCAAACTTGTCCCCTAGATCAAACTTAGCCAGAGTGGCACTTAGAAAGAGCCAACTGACCCTATCGAAGGCTTTGGCAGTGTCGAATGTCATAACTGCCAAAGGTGTTTGATGATGGGTCGCGATGTCTATGGTGGCAATCAATACATGTGATAATTCCGTAATTTGCCTGCCCTTGATAAAGCCCTTTTGGTTTGGATGGATTAGGGACCCTGCCACAGCCCCTAATCTTTTTGCCAAAATTTGTGTAGATCTTATAGTCACAATTTAAGAGTGAGATGGGCCTATAGGACTCGCATTTAGTTGGATCCTTTCCTGGCTTCAGCAAGATACTAACTGTTGCTTCATTCCAGGAGCTGGGGAGATCATTATTGTTAAGAAAGATTTCAATAAAAAGTTCGGTGAGAGGAGTCCGAACAGCTGCTTGAAGAGCCAGAAAAACTTCATTTGGTAGAGAGTCTGGGCCTACCGCCTTCCCCCTTTTTAGAGCCTTTATTGTCTCAGAGACCTCCTTCTCAGTAATTTCCTCATTGAGATCTGACTTGTGGTCCGGGGATGCCTTTGAAATTTCAATCCCTTCTAGTAGGCTCTGTATTTCGTCACTGGAGCAAGTAGATTCTTCCGTGTATAAATTTGTGAAGAATTCTGCAAATTCTTTCCTTATTTCATGGTTTTCTGAGAGAATACCCTGTTGGCTTTCTTTTTGCATTTTGTTAATCCTATTCCTGGTTCGCTCAGTTCTTGCTTTCCATGCTAAGATCTTTCCGCACCCTTCACCGTACTCATAGTGCGAGATTTTGCTGGCCTCCGATCTTTCTCTGACTGTTGTACCCAATGAAATTATTATAGAGGCTGATGAAAGTTCCCTAGCAATAAATCAAGAGGTAGTGAGTTTACAAATAGTTAGAGCTGATATATGTGACGAGGAAAGATCTAGTGTGGTGCAAAATGGTGGAGTTATTCAGAATGAGGAATGTAACTTCTGCCTTATTTCATGGAACATAGCTGGCTTCACCTTATCAAGTGCCCGTAAACAATACACCTTACCGGGCACTTGATAAGGTGAACCTCTGTTGTCATACACCATTAAGGGTGATGATTTTTTACAGAAGGTTAATAATTTTGCATATGTCGTTATACATGAATAAAAGAGTCAGCCATTTCTTCTTGTGGCATGCAGAGATACTTATTAGAGTATAACAGCCCCTATGTCGAGCGGGCCTGTTCCACTTGCCGCTTGGCTTAACTCAAGTATTTGATTGTTCACATGCTGAATGCGCGCGTTTCACTGGGTGCAGTCAATTATGTTACACTGGAAGACCTAGTCCACTCTCCTCAATTGAGGATGGGATTATAGCCTTTCTATCTCTTCAGGAATGTATGTTCGACTTTGCGATGCTAAAGAGGTCAAGTCACAAAATGTTTTTGTGTTTCTTTTCAGATTGGATCCCCCCTACATTTACGAGGGCTCCTACACGGGAATTGCGTGAGTCTGTTCACTAAGTTAGTTGTTTTCCCCATCTTGGAGTTTGCGCCTTAGCGTGCGCCGAACACCGGCTGGGGTATGTATGGTCCTGATGAATGCTGAGCTGACACGGCTCGTGATAGCAGAAACATGTTGACCAATTTCTAACAATTTTAAGGACATGTTTGGCTCAAATTGACTCAACCAACTTTTGTCCTTTTCTCACTTTGTTTTTAATGGAGATGAACTGACCCTCTATTAAAAGGAATTCTCTGTATTAGGGAACAGTTACACCTACTTTTAAAATTCACTCACTTAACTATATGGTACTAATGCATATACCTGTAACAAGAACCCAATGATGAAAACTGGCTACTGACTTCGTTGGTGCCTGAGGGTTCCTTTTTTTCAGTGTGCACTGACTCATTCCACCCAGTCCTTATTATTTGTGGTTGTGGTAATTTAATTTTTTTACTAACTCCCCTTTTTTTGTTTATTTGGTTACTCTTTTGTTGTTTGATATTATAACTCAAAGGGATATAAGAGTAGCAGACTGACCCTTTTCTCTCTTGTTGTTTAACTAATTCATTCAAAGAACAGCAACTGTATGTTCGTATATATTTTGCAGTGATCCCCTGACGAAGGTGATTTCACCGAAATGCATTGGGAGCTATTGTTTATTTTGTTGAAATCCTGCATTATGAAGAATTAAGAAAATCAAGAAAACTAAGGGCCAGATGCATCAAGCATCCATTTTGCGATTCCTTATTAGCGAAAAATAAGGAATCGCTAATAAGGAATAGCAAAATGGAATGCATCAACCAATCACTACAAAAATAGCGATTCCTTGGAATTCCTTAATTGCGACTCGCAATTTGCGAGTCGCAATTAATGACTACCTCCTCATTCATTTCTATGGGCCCAGAGGCCCATAGGAATGAATGGGAAGACAATCTCAATTTGCGAATCGCAATTAGCGATTCGCAAAATGAGATTGCGAGTTCAAGGGTGCAGGGGTGTCCAAAGGACACCCTGTTGCACCCCTGATTTTGATCTGTGCACATATGTTGCGCACACACATGCCCTTAGGGCATGTGTGTGCGCAACATGAAACTTTGAAATATGCACAAAAGTGCATTTTTCAAAGTTTTTGCAAATTACCATGAAGTTGTACTTCGTGGTAATTTGCGTGCCCTATTAGCGAATTTGCTATTTTTGTAACTTTCATGCATTGCATTTAAGGAATCTCAATTTGAGATTCCTTAAATGCAAACAATCGCAATTTAGCGAATTCGCTATTTACGATTTTTGCATTTGGGATGATGCATCCCAAATGCAAAAATACCGCTCGCAAAAGGCCAGATTCTCAGAATCTGGCTCTTTGCGAGCGGATTTGACCTTGATGCATCTGGCCCTAAGACATCGCAATATAAAGAAAATTAAAAAGAATTGACAGTTTTCTGCGTTATTTTGATTTGTGTTAATCCTTTGACAATTCGTAAAACTTTATTTGATCCGTGAACATTATTTCAATGCCTGAGCCTTTTGACATGAGCTTGATTGGATGAATTTTGGGATTGTTCAATAACCAATGTGTTAAAAATCATGAATCAGATTAAGAAGAAAAAATATGTTTTTGAGGTTTTTTTAGATTAGAAGCACCTTATAGGGCTTGTGAACAGTGCACCTTGGTTCTTCAAGCAGAGTCTGCTTGAACTTGTATGATTATTTGTTGGCCTGACAGGGGCTAGTCAGGATTTCCAGGGTGGCACCGATTATCTGAAATGAATATGATCATTGAATAATAGATTTCAGTAGCTTTTATATTTAAATGTAAGACATTTAGGTGTGCAGGTTAGACACTCTTTTGGATTTAAACGAGTTGTATGTTGCCTGCTTAGATAGGAATATGGTCGGATTTTGGCACTTGTTGAAGTGGGGTAAAGGTAGAACTAGCCAACCACCTACAAATTATCTAGCACCCGACCAATGGGTCTCGCATTTTAAAAAACAATTTGCTGTGGAATATTGAGTCTGTGATTTACCACAGGGGCACTTGGATATTTAAGCTGATATTCCTATACTGTATTTTACCAAACAGGAAGTAGAAGCCGCACTAAATAGTGTAAGAAGTGGCAGAGCTCCTGGGCTTGATTGTGTCCCTGCAGATTTGTTTCTGCATAATAAGGTACTTTGGGTAACATATATACAGACTCTAGCAAACGCAATTGCAAATGGCTCCCCAATCCCTGAGTCTTGGAAAGGTGCGGAGATTTTACCTATTTTTAAAAAAAGAGGATAGGTCAGATCCGAGTAACTACAGGCCCATTAGTTTAATTGACTGTTTACAAAAGGTGACAGCTATGCTTGTGCTGAGCCGCATCCAAGACTGGATCGATGAATTTAACATCCTATCCCCTTTACAGGCGGGGTTCCGCTCACACCAGAGTACCATTGACCAGGTTTTTAGATTGGTTTAAATTATTGGCGCATCGCAATCCTTAATGGATGGGAGATTATATGCCGCTTTTGTAGACCTAAAATCGGCTTTTGACTTGGTTCCTAGAGCCAGGCTATGGGATGTTTTAGCCAAACAGGGTTTGCCCAGGGACTTGTTGGCTTTTCTAATTAAATTACATGAAGCAAACTTTGCCCAAATCCGTTGGGTCAGCATGGCCAAGTGACTGATAGATTTCAGGTCGGACGAGGGGTTAGGCAGGGGTGCGTATTGGCACCAACCTTGTTTTCACTTTATATTAATAAGGTGACGACCACCCTACTGATGCCCCGATTTTAAATGGTAGTAAAATACCTTTGTTAATGTTTGCCGACGACACCCTGCTAATATCAAAAACCCAGCAAGGCCTGCAGTTGGCTATAGCTAGGTTCAAGCTGTTTTGTAAGGACTATGGTCTCATAATAACTGTAGACAAGACTAAGTTCATGGTCCTCCATAAGCAGAAAATAGTAAAAGGGATAGTTACCATGAACAATGCTATACTTGAGCAGGCAAACGTTTTTACCTACCTTGGTATTACACTAAGTTCTAAACTTAAATGGAATCCACATTTGGACATGTTATTGCTTAGACATGCACAACTGTCTGGTGCTCTGTTAAAAGAACACCGGCTATCTCACACCAAGCCGATTGCCCCTATATTGAAAATTTATAATGCAAAAATTACAGCATCTGTATTGTATGGGGCAGAATTATGGGGTTTTAGTAATCTATCTGCCCTCTCGACCTCGCAAAACAAGTTTATGAGGACTGTCACGGGCTTACCCCAATCCACTCCTCTTTTACCGCTTTATTATGATCTGGGAAGCCAGTATTTGGAGGATGTGGCTCGTTTTAGACCCGTGGCCTACTGGAGGAAGCTCTGGGTTACTCCGGAGCTTTCCGAGTATGCCAATGCTCTCTTGGAGGTCAGGGATGCAGCTGGTGTGGGAAAATTTTTGTGGTTGGAGCAGGTTAAGACAACACTGTGACCTGGGGCTGAATATGTTGTGGCAAAATCCAACTAATGTTACATTTCCGTTCCGTAAAGAACTTAAGGGGCTATACTGGAATATGGTTATGATGAAACGCTTTTCGTCCATGACGAGCATGTCCCTGTCAAGGGCTTTCTTAGAGACCAAACATGTACCCATTTATGAAAAGTATTGGGACATTATAACGGTTCCATGTGACAGGAAATGGTACCACCAATTTAGGATAGGCACTCTTCCTATCAAATCGTTTACAGGTAAATGGGGTACAGGTTCCAGTATGGATTGCCCGTTTTGTCCAACTCATCGGGAATCTATTGCCCACATATTTTTTAATTGCCCAGTCTATAGGAATTTGAGGCATAAATGGTTAAAGCCGATTTGTCATATGATGGGGTTTACTACCGGCACTGAAGCCTTAAGGATTTTAAAAACAGATGGTAATGAATTAAATATAATCGCTATTGCCAAATTTTTACATGGCATGTGGATAATCCGTGCCTATGGTATGAGTAATCAATGAATATAAGAGATTGACTGTATTAATGGTTTTTTTGATACCTGGCTTATAGATGGTGGCTGTTTTATGGAATTATTCTTTTCATAATGAATTTTATATTAACTTATTGTATTTATGTATGTCCGGAATATTTAACCTTGGATCATTTCTATGAGGATCTGTATATTGTAAGGATGAATTCTAATGTTTTTATGGTTATTGTTTTAAAAATGTAAATGTCTTTTATGATTATGTAATTGAATAAAGACTACTTGTACTGAACTGATATATGGCCTTGCCACAATGCTAACTGTATTGACATTATGCATTTTGCTGCTGGTGGTGGCTTGTATACAGCACTTTAGAGCACGTTAGTTAAAAAAATATTTTAAACTATTTCCATGTTTCTATCATATCTTATTGTAGACAAGTACAAAAAATGTGAGCGAAAAGGTGTGTCTTGTTACCGTGATTTCTGAGAGATCAGGGAGTGTTGTGCTCTGGGGTGTCTAATCATTGGTTTCTCCATTTGTGATTAGCAGAGCTAGTGAGACACTATAGCTAGTCGGTCCTGGGTTTGTGGGTAATAAGGTGGTTGGATGGCTTAGCCCCTATACACCGAGGTCCCATTTTCCTGCGCATAGTTCTGTGTATGTGCAGAATCCCTACAACATTTTGACTTCATCTAACATGGAGTGCCATAACAACTCAAGGCATAACTTTCCCACACAATATGTTGTTACCACCCTGAGTATTGTATCAGCATATAACGAGGGTCTGTTTATTCTAAAGATCTTCTGGTTGTTCATAAAATGTGCATGACAACCACTGGTATTTAATCACCACACTAACCACCCCTCTGGACTAGAATGTGAAGAATTGTATACACCACAAGCAAGCATGTTGTTGAGCTCTTCCTCCGTGTGGTTTGTGAATTGTTGCCAATTGTCTAAATGTGCAAACATGGGAATGTTTGGTGTATTCAAGTCTTTTATCTTAATGAGGCCCAGACAAGGGGCCCTATTATGATGGCGGACGGACATGCGTCCGTCCGCCACCCCTGAGTAAGAGGGACCGTCCGCATGGGCAGCGGCGGTCCCTCCATGGCAATTAGGATGTGACCGCCAGGGTGGCGGTCACATCCTCTATGTTTAACATTGCGGCGGATGCAGCTTCAAGCTGCATCCGCCGCAAGGTTAAAAATGCATGCATCGCATTTACATGCACAATGCGGCAGGCACCGCGCAGTGCCTGCTGCTTTGTGCAAGCAAATGCAGGGGGGTACCATAGGTACCCCCCATGTGCACCCCCCATCCCCCCTTCACCCAGGGGGCCCGCAACGGGCCCCCGGAGTGAAAGTCCGTATGCTTTTCCACGGCGGACAAGCCGCCGCGGAAAAGCATCTCTTTTACACCATCCTAATATGGCTGGCGGTGTCTGATAGACACCGCCAGCCATGTCACAGCTTTTCCACCGCGGTCGGAAGGCGACCGTGGCGGAAAAGCTGCGGACGGAATTCAAGACCCACCAGCCATCCTAATTTGGCGGTGGGTCTTTCGAGGCTCCGCAGCGGTTTTCCTGCATCCTCCGGGCCGGCGGTGGCTTCCGCCGGCCCGGAGGATGCGGGAAAACCGCAATCATAATCGGCCCCAAGATGTCTGCCTCACTTTTCAGAATATCGTCTGTCTTGGTATTAGACATCTTCTAAACATAGTCTGATTAGCTTGAACTTGCCAGACTTTCATTCCCCAAACCGATTTTAAGTCAATACTTTCTTTCTGACAGCCAAACCCTTTTATTAACAACTGGGAAATAAAAGAAGCAGAATTGATCAATTTAGTCTTCGTAACATATTTTCTTTACCGAGGACGACATATGTGTATATTAATAAGACACTGGGATTATAGGGTTGTTGCTAGAAAAAATTGTAAACTTCTTGGCATATGTTTTTGAATTACCCACAGGTTGTGTATAATTGAATACTGCACATGAAGTACTAGATCTGTGTAAAAGTGATGCACATAATGGTGAAAACAGTACATTTCATCATAATTAAACGTTTCATTATACATATCTTCATTCCCAAATAAAGCATAATGTTCTAGCTCAGCAAGCATAGAATTTACAGTATATAAGTCCCAATCATCAGAGATGGTGCCAACAGCAATAACATCTTCAAGTGTTAATTTAAAAGCATAAAGTATTTGTAACGTTTCTGTTGGTCCAAATATTTCTGAAGGTACCTTATCCCAAACATTTCTATCAAGTACCGGAACCACTGAAATATTCACAAGGGACAGGTCTTTTGGCACTTTGTGTGCTGATAAGTGAGGCTTCAATGCCTCAATACAAGTTCAACTGAAGAGCGTTGTAGGAGGTAATTTCCATTTCAGAGCAAAAAGAGCACAGTTACAAAATCGATCCTAATTGTAAGAAAAAGCAATGCCAGTGAAATCCAAATGTAAATCCATAGTGGAACAAATTATATTGTTTTAAGCCAAATTATAAATGCATTTCCATGTGGTGGTGGATCTGACGAATCCAAAGAAAAGTCATCAAAATCCATGAAACAGCCGGAAGCCATTTCTGTAAATCAGGGGCATCCTGCACTATTATTAGACTTGTAGTTGACTCCAAAAGTGGAACATAGTAAACAGCTTAGTTGCTGACATTTGTCAATGACTTTTGTGAAGCTGCGTAAAAAGCTTGAATGTTGTTAGTTGATGTGACTGGAAGTATCAGAACTTCAGTATAAGATGTCCCCAGCTGGGGTGTTGAAACGTAAATGGTGGTGAAATCGTATAACAAAATTTCCTGTATGGCAGTGAGAGGAGGCGTGTAACTACTCAGGATGCCTCGTGGCCTGCTGTTGAGGACTGGCCACATAGTGCGATTTGATCTTATCAATTCCACAAACTGTTTGTTTTTATAACCTACAAGATGTGGCAAAGGTACAGTTCCAGTGCCTTTGCCCGCCAGTACAAACACAGGTGCTCTGTATGATGGCTAAATTATTTTTTGTACACGATTTTTTCTTGGACTAGATCCCCAATCTCTGGAATCTAGCCAGGAGTCACTGGTTGTGGCTCTACTTCCCCAGTAGCTGAACATTTCTTCAATTTTTTGCTGTTGTCCTCACTGAAGTCATTCATTTCTTGCAAGACAGCCAAATGTTCACTGATATCGAAAGGCATTTCCACTGCCACTGGGACAGGATTATGTTGGTCAGGTGCTCACATTGGGACCCCAAACAGGAGTCCAACCACCCAAGGATCTTCTTGGCCGATAATTTAAAGCTCCCTGAACCCCATTTAGGTAATGCACCCAACTGTGACCTGAACCTAATACTTTTTCTGTTAAAGACTGCTTTAAATCATGTTTTTTCCTCTCAACAACAGCATTTCTCTTGGAATGATATGGGTAGGAGTACTGCACAGTTACACCCAATATTTCCATGATATCTGGTAAGACTTAGAGGCAAATGTGGCTACTCGGTCCGAATGGAATGTAGCCACTGCATATGTCCCAATGAGAACTTTCACATTTTTAATAACAACTCAAGCACCAGCTGATTGCTTTGGCCATACCCACAGGAATTGAGAGCAGAAATTCACTGCTAGTAGTATGTACGTAAAGCAGCTTTCACAAGATAGTGGGCCACAGTGGTCCTTATAAATGCAGGCAAGAGGCTTGTTGGAAATTAAGTGAGGAGTCTGATGGATGTGCTTCGGTGGAAACTATATTTGACTGACAAATGTCACATTTAAGGACATAGGGCCTGATTTAGATCTTGGCGGATCTGATTCCACTATCACTTTTCCATCGGTTTCTCCACCCATCTACTAGGCAGTCCACCTACTCAGTTTTGATGTTGGCGAGTCTATAGACAACAGTCTATCCGAGTGCAGCCGTAGCCATCAGAATTGTCCTCTTGCGACGACAGCGCCATAGGCAAAAGCAGCTGTCGGCGGGAGTCCAGCCAATAGTTTTGCCGGGCCAACCATAATGTGTCTTCCCACCAATGTAACTGTGGCGGGTAAACCTCAACATCTGAGTTGGCAGTTTTGAAGTGATATAAGGTAGAAGCTTACCTTTTTTTTCTTTTTCCACTTCCATTTCTGTCATGAAACCGATCGTCCGAGTTCTTCCTTTGCTGCTGCTCCTTGACCACAAAGCAAATCGACGGCCGTTGTTGCCGGAATCAAAGGTAAGCTTCTTTTTTACATGTTTCCTTTTGAATTGTCTGTTTACATTAGCTCTGGATTCGTCCATTTTTAAATATCTCTTATGAGCAATATTTTTCTAATGTGTAATGCATATGTGTGTAATGTTACCATTTAAGAAATGTAAAGAAACACACCTGTATTACTTTTTTTTTTTTTCAAATTTGGTGGAAGCTGTCTTCATGATAATTGACACTTACACAGAAATTGACATTAACCAAAGTTCCTAATGTGTTTATTCTAGGGGTGGGCGGAATTTGCATAATTGCGTTACGCAAATCTCCGCGAAACGGTAAAAAATCTCAACAAACGCGCAGAAATTCCGCGAACACGCAGAATTGCTTGTTCGTGATGCTTTTTTCCTGTTCGCAATTGCTGTTTGTGTGCCTGGGGGAAATATCTCGTGAACACGCATTTTGAGAACACGAACGAGCAAAAAATTTCGCGACGTCGCGGAATGCAGACTTTTGGGCAATTTCGCATTTTCCGCGGAACGTGAAATTACCCAAATTCTGCGAGCGGAACGGAATTTACTGCAGAGGCCTAGTTCATCCAGGTGTGTTTACTGATTTTTTGTTCACTATCAAAGTATAAACATATGCATTACAAAATTTTTGAATAATTTTAAAGGTAATAATATTGAGTAATTGCATTAGACAATGTAAAAGATTTATTTTACAAATAAATGTAAAATCAATGCAAGATATAAACTTAAATCACTGGAGACTGGAGGGGGTGGAGCCTCAATTCACTATTTAGATAGATGCCAGTTCTCCCACGCAGCGGACGCATGCACCTGGCCTGGCAAGTTGAGTGAGATATGCTCCTTTTTTAGCGCTGATTTTAACTTAGTAAACGGTACCTTTTAAACTTGCTTTGTTGTGTTATTTGCACTTACCTTTCTTGACCCGCACTGCTCCCTGGTCCACCACGGGTTTTCCTGCTTGTGTGGAGGGAGTCCGGCAACCTTTGTTCCCCTCTTCCGGGCTGGAGACCGAAGGGGGTGGATCCTCAATTCACTATTTAGATAGGTGTCTGTTCTCTCACGCAGTGGACGCGCGCAGCGAGCGTGCCAGTGGCACACCAAAGGCAAACCCATGTGCGCCCGTCAGGGACCGAGGTCCACAACCCCTACACACTTAGAACGGACATTAACGATACATGATGGCACTCTCTGAATGTTGTTAATGGCGACTCTCACTGCCCCCATTGTGGCTTTTCCCTTCGGCCCTCTATCAAAGTGTTAAACCCCTCTGGCAATCTACCTACACTAAGGATGTTCCTACTAAACTGCAGATCGTTCGCAAAGCACTCTACAGAACTTGAGATTTTACTGCAAGATTTAAAAGCTGATGCCCTTTTTCTGACGGAGGCGTGGCTCCACAATTAGTCTGATCCCATCCTCGTTCAAACTCTCTCCCGGCTCCTGATACATCGGGTGGACCGCAAGAGTGGCAGAGGTGGAGGTATAGCTATTGTTTTTTATAATAAATGTAACTGCCGCATTATAGCGGACCCTCTGTCGCACTGCGAAAGTCTTGTCTTTTCTATAGGCGTCTCACCGACCAGCGCCTTTTGCGGCATTCTAATTTACCACCCTCCAGGCGCCCCGATACAATTCCTCGATGTTTTTCCCACAACTATTGCTAACTTACCATTTGCTCCATCTAATTTTACTGTGCTCTGTGACCTTAATTTCCATCTAGATGACCCTTATGACAATATGGCTAATGAGCTGATTGGGAATCTCCTTGCACTCCAGTACAATGAGAAAGTATTGAAACCTACCCACTCTAAGGGTCATCTACCGGGCCCTGTTTTTATCAACTGTAACAAACTTAGTGTAGGAATCCCCATCCCACTCCATTGGTCGGATCACTTTTTGATCCCTTTAACCTGGGAAACGCCTGGACCCTTTCGTTCCCCAATACAATCTTGGTGCAGGAACCAAACTGGTCTAGACTTCCTACTGATCAGAGGAATCACATCTTGGAAGCCACTAGACCAGTCAGCAACTCAAATCTTAACCTGGCCATTGAGAACTTTAATTTATTGATCCAAGGCTCACTGGATGCAGTACTTCCCAAGAAACCTACCCACAGAATCAGCAGGCTGAATACGGCTCCCTCGTTCTCACCCAAGTTAAGACAACTAAAACAGTCTTGCAGAAGGCTTGAAAGGAGGTAGAGACTGGATTATTCAGACCATAGCAAATTAGAATATAGGGAGGCAATTAGATCTTACAAACTTGAAATCAAAGCTGCCCAAGCTGTTTTTTATGAAGAGAAGATTAATTTATCCGCAAATTCCCCCAAAGAAATCTTTCGTATCGCTAACACCCTTACCAAACTGCCCTTGAAACAGCTTACATCTGATGGCGCACTCACACGCTGCAATAACCTGACAGAATTCTTTCTACAAACAGTTCAAAACGTCTCTCTGTCCTTTCCAGCCTCACAGAATCATCATATTGTGTCACCTATGCCAGAATCACAATATGGAGCTTAAATCTTACTAGAGCAATTTCCCCCCCTAGATTCTGCTTTGTTGGGCCCAATCATGACTAAACTTCTATCCGGTTCTCCAACAGATTCTGCCCCTCCTCAGATCCTCACATTAGCCACTGATATCATCTGTCCTGCTATCCTCGACCTCGTGAATTCCTCCATCTCATCTAGCAAAGTTCCTCCGGCTTGGAAATTTGCATTGGTCAAAGCCCTCCTAAAGAAACCTAATCTCAATCAGGCTGATTTGGCCAACTATTGCCCTATCTCTCTCCTTCCCTGGGTGAGTAAGATTCTTGAAAACCACATAAACACTACTATGGTGGATTTTCTGGAATCTAATGATTTACTCCATCCCTCCCAGACTGGTTTTCATCCCCAATCTGGGACCAAGATCGCCCTCCTTGCATCAACTGAGGAGGCAAGAAGGATCCTGGATCAAGGGGGTACTGCAGTGATTATCCTCCTCGACCTCAGTGTTGTGTATGTTTGAATGTGTGCTTAGTAGCTGGTGTTCGATATTCTGGTGATTCCGCATGTTTGCTTTTGGTTTCTGGTTTGTGTGTGTAGGTGTGCTTTTGTGGGAGTGTGTTGGTTTTGATGAGTGTGTTGTTGTGGTGGCTGGTGTGGTTGTGGTGCTTGTTTCTGTATGTTTGACAGCTGCATGTGGGTCTGGTGTGTATTGTGTATGTTTGGATATATGTTGTTTGAGTGGTGTTTGATATTCTGGTGAGTGTGTGTCTTTGCTTTTGGTTGGAGTTGTTTTTTGTGTATGTGTGCTTTTGTGTGAGTGTTGTTGTGGTGTTTGGTGTTGTGGTGCTTGTGGGATTGGTGGTGGTTGTGGTGCTGGTGGTTGTGTTGGTAGTTGTGGGGTTTGTGGGTGTGCCAGTGGTTGTGGGGTGGTGGTGGTAGTTAAAGTGGTTGTGAGTGTGGTGTTAGTTGCAGTATTTATGCGTGTGGTGATGATTGTGGTGCTTGTGGGTGTGTTGGTGGTTAAGGTGTGAGTGTGGTGGTTGTGGTTGTAGTTGTGGGTGTGGTTGTGGTAGTTATGGGTGTGGTGGTGGTTGTGGGTGTTGTGCTTTTGGTGCCTGTGGGTGTAGTTTCAATAGTGTGTGTGTTTGTGTTTATGTATCGGTGTGATTGTGCTGCTTGTGTCGGTTGTAGTGGATACCTGCAAAGAAGTCAGTGTGTTTGGGACTGGGGTGGGAGTTTGAATAGGGGTTGTGAAAGGGACTTGAGTTTGGGCAGAAGTTTGGGCTGGTTGTGAGGCTGGGTGAGTGAGGAGGCTGCTATTTTGGTAAGCAATCTCTGTGTGCCAGACATTGAACTGCGAATGGCATCCAGAAATGAAATCATTGTTGCATTTGGCAGGAAAGGCCTGGGATGCCATTCATAAGGGAAGTCTGTCCTCCAGAAATGCTACATAAGAGGTCAATAGCCTCCTCACTCATATTGGCAGGCAGTGAGGTGCCTGTGGCAAAAGAGACCCATTTAAGGGGTTTGGCCAACTTGGGGAAGCAAGGTGGGGATGTGCCTCTAGGTGGTAGACAAGGATGAAGTTGGCACAGTTCTGGTAGGGTCCACAACCACTAGGGACTGGTCACTTGTGGAGGCCTCCAAAGAAGATGGTGAGATGGTGGCCTCTGTGCTAGTCCCCTCACCCTCTTTGCCACTGTGTCCATTGGTGTCAGATGCTTCACCACCCAAAACACAGTGGCCAGCTGCTTCCCCACCTTTCTTGGCCGATGTCTCCTTCACCTGCTCTTGAAGATACTATACACACAAATACAATAGTTTTATTATATCTGTTTAAATATAACTGATTATGAAGTTTTTTCTCAAAATATGTTCTAAATGTTCATATTTCACCTGGATTTAAGGCTTTTAAATGTTGGTTTGTTTTTTTATCTTTATCTCCTGCATGTAGGGAACATCTTCAGAAACCACTTGGTCACAGTTTTGTAATTTTCTATTATTGCGTCTATCTTATTTTTGATCATTTATCATAACCATTTTCTATCTTCTCCAGGAACTGTTTTATGCCTCTGAATAGTTCTATTTTGTTGTTTTGAATAGTGAACTTATGTCACAAAAATTAATGTGTACAAAGCAAAAGAAGCTGATTTATTTTTGTCTTTAAAAATACAAATATGAATGAATGTGTGTTCCTATTGACTGTAATGTTGTACCAATATTTGTATAAACTATAAAGCCTATTGCTTTTATTTGGGCATTTCAAAATGGTAAAACTTACTTCAAGTAACTCACGTTTCTTTAAATGTTAACATTAATTTAATGGATTCCGCACTTAAGTTGCTTATTAATGTATCATGTTATATGTATTAATATGTGCTGTTGAAGAAATACCCCAAAACTGCGTTGGGTAATTTCAAATTATTACTAACCCTGGGCGTAGTGGGCGTAGTGGGGCTTCGTGGAGCTACGTGAAGTGGGCGAGAAACTCCGCCCACCTCCGCACTCCGCGTAGCCCCACTACGCACCGCAGGCCTCCCTCCCGCCCTCCCTAAATACTTTAAATTAATGGTGTAAAAGAATTAAAAGGCACTTACCTTGCCCGCCGCGTCCCCGCCGCGTCCCCGGGGCTCGCTATCTTCATGGCTGCCGTCTTGTGTACTAATGCGCATGCGCGGGCGACCGCGCATGCGCATTTCTCGTGAGAAATGCGCATGCGCGGCCGCTCGCGCATGCGCATTAGTACACAAAACGGCAGCCATGAAGATAGCGAGCCCCGGGGACGCGGCGGGCAGCGGCGGGCAAGGTAAGTGCCTTTTAATTCTTCTACACCATCAATTTAAAGTATTTAGGGAGGGCGGGAGGGAGGCGGGTGGCGGCCAGCTACGCTCCGTCTGCGGAGCGTGCATAGTGCCGGATTCTACGCCTGCTACGCAAAATGCGTAGAAGCCGGCACTACGCACACTCCGTGCACGGAACGTAGCCGCCCGCCCAGGGTTAATTATTACTACAACAAAAGTAAATACAAAGGGCTTGATAAATTTGTAATCCACTTAAGTAAGATATAAACATTTTTGAATTTTACTCCAAAATATCTTACGTTTTTTAAAGTTTTTTTTACCATTGTCAATAAGAATAAAACAAAATAATTCTGACAAAAATTGGCACAATATTATAGTACGTTTTAAATACATTGACTCAAATATATTTTTAAAATTAAAAAATCAAATAGCAATTTACAATATAACTAAAATGTAACTTTGATGCATTTCAAATATTTCCTAATGAGTCATTTTATGTGTCTGATTTTCAGTTTTGCAGATGGGATACTCCAACATATATATGATGGAACATTTCATCTATAAACGTTACTTATTGATTCATCATCAGGACATAACAAAGGACATAAAATTAATGTTTTTGGGTATGTGTTACTCTGTCACCAATGTGTTCACAATCCTGTCTGGTTTATTTTCAAATCTGTATGCCTAGCAATTTTGTTTATCAATAAACAGACTGGCTTCCATGCACATTTGTGAATGAATAGGACGTCCTGTAAATCGGTCATTTTTAACACAAATTAAAATGCATGTTTTATTAAAAACATAATTATAATATGTTTTTAATCACACCTGGCACAAGTAAAAATGTGGCTTGTTTGGTATAACTGTCCCTTATAACATCAAACAGACTAGCATGTGTCTGCTCAAAACAGTCCGTCAAAAGTGATCAGAAATATATTGGTATCATTTACTACATATTTATATAAAAAAACACCAAGATACACCTTGTGCAAAACTTACACCTTCAAGAACTCTTCTTGTGCATTGGTCATTTGTCAACCATAATGCTGATGCCAAAATGTGTTGCTGTAACAAAAAATAGAAATTTAAAATGATACACTTAAAAACAGCTTCCCCCCTTCATGCTGCTGTCTTGCTCTTAACTGTCCATCAAGCGGGGTGTAGGCCACCGCAAGTATGCAGGCCATTAAGGGGGCCAGGGTGCAGCACACACACTCTGAATGTTAGGAGGACTAGCCGAAATGGGCTTTTGTTGACTTCTTGGTCCAGCATCGTAGGTCCTGCCATCTCTTTCTGCAGTGGATGCTACACCGCCTGTAGGCCCGCAGGGTACACTCCTGACGATGCCCTTCCATTTTTCCTTCTTCTGATGGGAGTTGACCTGTATGGATATAAAAATTGAAAAAAAGAAAAATATTTTGTGACTTTTTGTTTGTTTGTATTAGTGTAACACAATTTTGAGAAATCAATCACAAGCACTTAAAAAAGTTTAAACAGCACAGTTTTTTATATATAAAAAAACAAAAAACTATGCTGTTTTTGGAGTAACCTCTTGAGTAACCTTATCCCGTGTTGTGTTCCTATTTTACTAATCCAGGCCAGTGACCTAATCTAGGCTGAGTTATTTGTCAGATTATAAACACAGCAAAAAACAGATTTTTAGGTAAGTAAATATATATATATATATATATGTGTGTGGGTGTAAAAATATATATGTTCATTTGTATCAAATCTTTTTTTACATTAACATAATATTAACTTTGGGGGGGCAAGATGGCGGCCTCTGCAGTGGCCGAGTGAGGTGCCTGCTCTCTGCTTCTTGGCTGGAAGGAAGAGGAGAACATTGCTGGTGCTATACTGCTGTTTTAAATGCCGGAATTCGCCCTGTGTGAAGCTTAGCGTGATACCCGGTTTTTGAACCTCGATGGACATGCGGCTGTTTGGCTTTACGGCTATGCAGTATATCGGTGGACAGTGAAAGGATTATCTCTGGCTCTTACCTCCTCGTTACTCAAGACCGGCGGCTGTATCCTGTAAAGACCGGGGGGCGTTGACCTCTCACTGCTTCATGATTGCTGCTCTCTTGTGTTCTGGCTTTCCTCGAATATTGATTTGGCGGTTGCTTCCCTTTTCCCTCGGAGAGTCAGCATATTTGTGCGGAGGAACCTGCTCACGGACGAGGATGCCGCCGAAACCTCCGGTGAAAGCTCCAGTCACCAGAAGTTGTAAAACGAAGGTGGTTGCTGAGGAGACACTTGTAATTGAAAAAACTCCGTCGAGCGGATTGCAGCCAGAGACGAAGCCGAATTCTAAAAAAGGAGGTGAAACCACAACGCTAACGCTTCCCGAAATGTTTGGCAAACAGGTGATGCACACTAATCCACAAGAGCCCACTAAGGATGTGCTATTGTGTCCGGAAATCCAGGGTGATAATGATATTACTGTACTATTAGACTCTGCTGCTCCTCCTAAAACTCCTATATTAATCAGGGAAAACGCCGAGCAAAACCCGAGTAGGTGCATTATGGGAGTTGGAGTTGGTACTCAAGGTAATGATGTTGCTATTACACCACCAGCTGTCACAGGGATGGGAGAGCAACCGGCGGTTAACGATAAAGTTATAACGAATTTGAGTGGGCGCATTATGGGAGTTGGAGTCCGACCAACTCCAGGTCTGAGCCTTTCCAATCCTGTTGAGCCTAATGAGACTACCGAGGAGACAACAATACCTCTGGTGATTGATGTTGATTCTTTGGCTCCCCAAGAGGCGGCTGATAACTTCTACTCCATGTCAGATCCTTCCTCAGATGAGAGTATTGACAAGGCTTGGGTAGATTATCCGGATGATAGTAGCATAGATGAAGATTCTAGAGCAAGCGAGATCTCCCCAACGTCAGTTACAACTATTAGGAGACACAAAGCTAGGACATCTAGCTCAAAGGGTAAAACATCTGAGGCTGGGGAGGCCAGGATGGAAGATGAAACGCAAGTGGTGAACTCTAATACTAGTCAGGTCCATGAGCCATATAATGCCTCAGAAGTGACATTAGATATGATCTACAAGACGATGGTCGCTCATCGGGCAGAAACTAAAATGGAAATTTCTCGCACACAAGCTACATGCAGGAAGGTTCAAAACGCTGTCAGACGAGTTACTAAGATCTGCTCAGACATCTCCTCCAGAGTTACAGAGGCCGAAGCAAGAATATCTACGCTAGAGGACATTGTAGCTGCGCAAAAAACAGAACTTAATGCTATAAAGGCTCAACGGGACGATATAACTTTCAAACTTACTGAATTAGAAAATCAAGCACGAAGGAGTAATTTGCGTATCTTAGGGGTCCCGGAAGAAATGAGGGGGCGTGATGTACGGAAATTTGTGTGTGATCTTTTTCAAGACGCTTTTCCAGAACTCACCGCTTGGGATTGGCCCACTGTCATTGAACGGGCACACCGCTTCCCTTTTCTATTGAGAAAACCAAAACAATCAGAGATTGAACGACCCAGAGCAATTCTAGTCTGTTTTAATAATTTTCTGGCTAGGGAGGCGGTTTTTGGCCTGGCTAGGCCCGACAAATTGAGGTCAGCAAAGGGTTGTAGTTTTTTTGTAAGGCCAGATTTCTGCCCTGCTACTGTTTCGAAACGTTGGCATTTACTCCAACTCATTGCCGGCTTTAAAGAGAAAGGAGCTACTGTGTATCTTCAAAACCCGGCCAAGTTAAAAGTAACTATTAAAGGACAAACAAAATTGTTTGTCTCAAAAATAATGGCCAAGGAATATTTGATGTCACTATAGAATGGTTACATGCATCTAACAATCCTATTTCTATTGCTTATGTTATTTTTTTATTCCTAAAGCCATAGTGGTTTTCTGTTCTTCCTTAATCTGAGCTTGATGTCAATGATCACCAGTAATTCGTAAAAAAAATAAAAAACAAATGGTTCTTCTTTATAATATTTCTCTTGTGTACAACCTGTAAAGGAGCAGAGGGGCACCTAGGGTTCCCAGGGACTAATGGTCCCAATGCCTCATTTGATGGGATGGGTGGGCAGGGTGGGGGGGGTGGCTACAGGTCAGGGGGTGGTGGTGGGTTTGTGGTGGGTGGAGGGGTGTGGGGTGTAAGACAGCGATAGTTATTTCAGAAAATATAGTAGTGCAGATTAATGTATTATTTGGCGTGTGTGGTATGTATGAAAATGAGGAAGTTCTAATTTTGCCATTTCTAAAAGCATTACAATGAATCGAAAAATTAAAATATGTACGCTGAACATAAATGGTCTTAATGATTTCAAGAAAAGAGGGATTTTACGTAATATAATCCAGTTATCACAAATAGATATTTTGTGTCTACAAGAGACACATATCTCCTGGGACAAGCGGAACGTGTTGAAGCAACTGGGTTTGGAACTTCTAATTTGTTCAAGACAGACTGGATAAAAAGAGGAATTGCTATTCTTATGAAACAGGGATTGGGGAACTGTATCAGAACCCTAGCAGATAAGTGGGGCAGATGGGGTTTAGCAACATTAGATATTGAGGGAAACAAGTTTACCGTTTGCTTAATGTACGGGCCAAATATAGATGATAGTGAGGCATTGAATGCAGTTAACTTAGAGCTTGCCACCTGGTGTCAACCGATAATATTCTGTGGTGATTTAAATGTGCACATTGATGCTGACATCAATATTAGGACAACTTGGAGCTATAATGGGCGTAAGACTAAGACCTATAAAGCCCTTAGAGAACTTGTTCTGGGGAATAGTCTGATTCTGGAGTCTGGTTTTACGTTTTTTTCGGCTCCACACCAAAAATGTGTGCGTCTAGATTATTTTTTTATTTCTTCAGAATTTTTAGAGAAAGCAAATATTGATATAAAGCCACAGTTAGTCTCAGATCATAACCCTGTTATTTTGGAAACACAATTAGTCTCTCAACACAGAAAATTTAGCCGTCAGTGGTCTTTTCAAAGAAATTTGTTGTTAGATGAGGACTACCTACAACATATGTCCAAAATTATTATTGAGTTTTTTGCACGTAACAATGAGACGGCTTCGGTCCAAATAGTTTGGGACGCCTTTAAGTCAATTATTAGGGGAGAAACGGTCAGTTACTCCAATTTTTTACAGAAAAAAAGGCGCATCAAATTTAAATAAGATTTAGATAAAGTGATGAAGGCAGAAATAAGACTTGCTACTAATATTAAAATAGGTCATGGTATAGAAGATGCTCAACGTGCTTTAACCATCGAGCGCGCCGGTGTGCATTCTTATTTAGCTGATCAGTTACACTTAAATATAATCAACACAAGACTGAATGTTATGAGTTAAATGAACAAACTGGCAAAATGCTAGCACAAAGACTTAGACAAAAAGCTGCTCATAATGATATTATGAAGATTATAGATCAAAATGGAGTAATTCAGGAATCTAAAGCTGGGATTTTAAAGGCGTTCCGTGAATTTTATTATTCTTTATATAATAAGTCAAATGATTGTCCAGGTATGGCAAGTGATGTATCGGCATATTTGAATAGTTTGGATAAGCTTGCACTTGCAGAAAGCGATAAGTTGATACTTGCTGCTTCCATCGCTTGGGAGGAGATCGAATCAGCTATCCTAAGCCTTGCTTTGGGTAAAGCGATGGGTCCCGACAGTATACCACTGGAATTTTATCGCACTTTTCGTAATGTCCTGAAACCAGAATTACTTAAGTTGTACCAACAGGCTTTTCAGGGTCACCCACCTGATTCTTGGTCTCTGGCCACTATAGTTGTGTTCAGGAAAAAAGGCAAAGATGGTACTGAATTAGGATCATAAGGCCAATTTCTCTTATAACAGCGGATGGCAAGATTTTTTCCAAAATTCTCGCCAATAGGCTAGAGGATTTTATGCCCATTCTGGTTTCCTAGTTTCAACATGGTTTTATAAAAAAAAGAGACAAAACTGACCATGTCAGACGCATTATCTCCCTGCTGGACTGGGCGCAGGCCACAGGATCCCCAGTCGGACTAACCCTACAGGATGCAGAAAAAGCATTTGATAGGGTCGACTGGGGATTCCTGTGGTCTGTTCTGATATGGAAAGGATTTCCTATCGAATATATAAATGCAATAAGGGCGTTATACTCCAATCCTAAAGCTGTCATTCGGGTCGCTACTGAGACCTCTGAACCTCTAATGATAACAAGGGGGACAAGGCAAGGGTGTCCTTGCTCCCCCTTGTTATTCGCGTTATATATCGATCCTTATTTGAATAGATTAACAAAAGAAGTCGCTATTCCCCCGGTCAAAATTCATCAAGTAGAATGCAAAGTTTTTGCATATGCCGACGACGTCCCGATTGTCACTTCTAACATTCAATCGGCGTTACCTAAAATCCTAGAACTAGCCCAAGAATTTGGCGCATCGTCTGGATATAAATTGAATATTTCAAAAACCCAAATGATTCATTCTACTAAGGGCAGACCGGATGGTATGACGATTTCGTCTGAAGCATCATACCTTGGTATAAAAATATCCGCCAAAGTGGAAGATATTGTGCGACTTAATACAGACCCCTTGTTAGATACAGTAAATAGGACCTTGGAGAGACTGAATAATTTGCATTTATCTCTGTACGGTCGTACTAATGTACTAAAAATGACGATATTCCCTAAATTTCTTTTTTTGTTTCGCACTATACCTTTATTGTTCCCTTCTATTTTTTTTAGTAAACTAGATAGAACTGTCTCCAGATTCTTCTGGGGCTACCGGAGAGCCAGAAAATCTCTTAAATGGTGTACTTTACCTAGGATTTTAGGGCCCAAATTTCAGGTTATACTATATTGGGCAGTTTCCTTAAGATATATGGGTATTCTAATTTTCCAAAATTACCCTATGGATGATTCAGTTAGACCGTCAATTTATGAAATGGTTCTGGGCTCCGAAGCACGACAATGTTTGCTGAGATTAATAGAACCCAGTTACTACAAGAAAACAAAATTTACAATTATGATTTCAGTGTTTCAAATTTGGGAACAGTTCAAAAAGAGATTTAATTGCTGCTTAGTTTTAAACTATTATACACCTCTTTTTTTTAATCCAGTCTTACCCGAAATCTTCAGAGGCCTTATAATTCAGAGATGGCAAACCAATGAGCTGTGTTTATTAGGAGATTTATATTTAGCGGGGCAATTTTCCTCATACTCCGACCTACAGAAAAAATATAATTTAATAAAAACTGATTTTTTTAAATATTTACAAATACAGAGTTTTTTGGAGTCAAAAAATGTATTAAATACTAGTATGATGGGAAAAATAGATGTATTAGAAAGTTGTAGGAAAGGAAGTAAAATCTGTGTAATATATCAGATGATGATAAATAGAACACAGGACAATTTGTTTGTATATATAGATAAATGGCAAAGAAAGTTTGGAATTGGAACTATCGATCTATATAGGTCAATTGAACTGGCTAGCAGGGTATTATTTAACGGTTCGTTTAAAAGCCAACATTTTATGTCTGTTTTTGATTTATATTACACCCCAGCAAAACTTGCTAAATGGAAAGCTAATAGAGGAGATAAATGCAGCCGATGCAACCTTTTTGCGGCAGACGCTATTCACATGTTTTTTAGTTGCCCCAAATTAACTCAATTTATTAATGACATACAATATTTTTTAAATAACATTTTGGGGACATCAACTCATTTATCCGCAGAATTAGTAATATTGGGAATACAATCGGACCAAATTGGTAGAAAAACAATGGAAGAAGAAGGCCTGATGTTTATATGCATGTCTGTATTTCGTTATTGTATAACTTCACGCTGGCTAGAGGTTGACCAACCAACCTTTCAGCTTTGGCAATCTAAATTAATAAATATTTATCATCTTGAAAAAGCGATTTACAAACTAAAGGGACGGAGAAGAAAGTTATTTGGTCAAAAACTTTGGGCCCCTATTTTTACTGGATCTAACTTTGCTAATCTTGAATTAATGTTATAAATTATTCTCCATGTTTTTCTTTTCTTCTTTCCTTTTGCAATATCTCTACACTACTTTGTAATGGATGCTATGCTGGAATGACTTTCTTTTTTTTACTTTAGTATGGTTTTTTGTATCATTCTCTCTCTGTATGTATTTGTTATGTATTGTACCTTAAATAACTATCTGCTGTCATAAAATCAATAAAAATAAAAAAAAAACATAATATTAACTTTGAACATTTTACATGACATTTTTTAATACACACACACATGTATATAAGAATATATATATATGTATATATATATATATGTGTGTGTGTATTAAAAAAGTTCATGTAAAATGTTCAAAGTTAATATTATGTTAATGTAAAAGAAGATTTGATACAAATGAACATATATATTTTTACACACACACATATATATATATTTTATAGAAAAATGATGGTGTGTATTTTTTAAAACACATTTAAATTAGACAACACCACAACATTTGTATGTGTTGTGTGTTTGACACCCTTTTTTTCTCGGTGTATATATATATATATATATATATATATAAATATATATATATGCAAAAAAGGAGAGAACTCTGGGGTAGTTCTCAAGTTTAGGAGGAAAGCAGCTCCTGTAATAGCACTCTCAACACCAGCCACACTCTAGATCAGCTCACCTCAAATGTCTATTTTCTATCAAAGTCTTTAAGCATAGAATTAGCAAAGTGCCATCCAGGCTGAGATAGAAAAGGACAAAGACTTTTGCCATTTCTACAGCAAAGTCTTTAACCATAGGACTAAGTAGTGCTGTCCTTGCCGATCTGTAAAATGACAAAAGCCATTTATCACTCCAGGCACAGTATTACAGCTTTGAATTGGTAAAATACCAACTCAAGTCAACCTGAAATGAGTAAAAGCAACCCCTGACACAGTGTTTTGCTCTAATTAGAGCTCTTCAAAGAGGTATAGCTTTGTCCAGACACAAGTGAGCACCCAGTATAGGTCAAAACAAACCCTTTCAGGCATAGAGTGACGCATAAATTATGCAAAAAAGAAGGAGAGAACTCTGGGTAGTTCTCAAGTTTAGGTGGAAAGCAGCTCCTGTTAGAGCACTCTCAACACCAGCGACGCTCTAGATCAGCTCACCTCAAATGTCTGTTTTTCTATCAATGTCTTCAAGCATAGAATTAGCAAAGTGCCATCCACGCCGAGATGGAAAAGGACAAAGTCTTTTGCCATTTCTACAGCCAAGTCTTTAAGCATAGGACTAGCCAGTGCTTCTGCCATTTTAGATTGGTAAATGGCGTATTTGTGAACGTTAAGGGCATCATTAGGATGGCCCTCATGGTAAATGGGACCACCCGCCATAAGGGCGGGGTCCCGTGGGGGCAATTCCGTATTTTTAACAATGCGGCTAAAAATGCATGTTGTGCGTTTCAAAGCACAACGTGACAGGCACTGCGCGGTGCCTGCCATGTTGTACTCTGAAACGTAGGTGGGTACCATAGGTACCCCCCATGTGCACCTCCCCAACTCCCTGGAGTCTATGGGGGCCCACAATGGCCCCCCAGTCAGACCCCGCATGCCTTTCCATGGTGGCAATGCCGCCACGGAAAGGCATTCAAGAATGCACATTCTAATATGGCTGGCAGTGTCTTTCAGACACCGCCACCATATAGAACCCTTTTCTGCCCGGTCGACATGTTGACCGGGCTGAAAAGCGGCGTACGGTCTTTCCGTCCGCCACGGACCCCCAGCCATTCTAATATGGCGGGGGGTCTTTTCTAAGGGGATGGCGGGCGGATTGCCTCTGCCGGGCTGGTGGTGACTACCGCTAGCCCAGCGGAGGCAATCCGCCCGCCATCCTAATGATGCCCTAAGTGTGTCACCACAACTCAAAATGGTGGTTAGTAAGTTTACATATACAAAAGGCTAATGTTATTTATTTGTTTAGCCCAAAAAGTATTATGCAGTGAGTTACTATGGTTAAATACAATAGTTGTGCAGTTTTGTTTACACTTCCGTTAATGACATTTTTTATAAAGATTTTTTTAAGTAGATCATAAATAATAGATTTAAAATGTCAAAAATCTAATATTTAAAAAAATTGTTAAAAGATAATGTATTGAAAAATAAATAAAATGCATGTTTTATTTAAAAAATATGTATGCAAAATATAAACTTTTGAATGCAGACGATGACAGCCTCAAGTTATGAGACCATTTCCAGACCTTTCGAACATGGAAGAACCGGATATAGTAAAAAAAATCAGATTAAATAGGCTAACTATTATTGATTTATGTCATCAACTGTCTGCCTCACAATAGGAATCCTACAGCAATAACACCAATAGTGAAACCAATGGCAGTACTCTATTTTGTGCCCACTGGATCATTCCAAAAATTGTTGCAGTAACTGATGGAATGGTGCAACCAATTTTCAGTGGTGTGCTACAAAAAGTGCTTTCTTCAGTGTTGAGACACATCAACAGCTTCATACAGTTTCCATGAAATGAGGATTTTTCCAATGTGAAGGGAGATTTCTATGCCTTGGGGCGCCTACCACATGTGGTTAGAGCAATTGATGGCACACATATTGCCTTGGTGCCACCACACATAGAACAAATCTACCACAATCGAAAAACTTCCATTCAATCCATGTGCAAATTGTGCGCGTACCGGATTTGTACATCACAAGCTTGTGTGCACGTTTTCCAGGATAAACACATGATTCCTTTGTACTTCAAAACTGCCCCATACCCCTGCAAATGTCACAACTTGGACCTGAGAGGGAATGGCTTGTTGGTAAGTACAATCTGTCAATATATTGTTTTGTTAATTTTAAGTTTAATGATCAAAAATGATGTGCAATTTTGTGGCTATTTTTCTTCTCATATTGGAGACTCAGCTGATCCTAACTGAACATGGTTGTGAGCACCACTGAGTAATACAACAACACCAGGGTAGGTCCACTTTAATGAGGCCCATGGAAGATTTCAGAGGCTAGTGGAGCAGGCTTTTGGGCTCCCAAAGGCCAGATGTTGATTTCTGGATAAGACTGGTTGAACCCTCCTGTACTCACCAGATAAGGTGTGGAAAATCACCATGGCAGGCTGCACTGCGTGTTACATAACATAGCTCTGCAACAGAACATCCTGTACATTGCAGAGAAAGGAAACCGTGCTGAGCCACCAGGTGAGGGTGTTGAAATGCCAAATGAAAATAACAGTGGAAAGGAATTGACTTATGCCAAGATGTTATTAACGGTACAAAAGGGGGTGGTGATGGACGGAGCATCTGAACCAATCAAACACTCACACCCAGTCAAAAGATCTGGGTTTTATCCATCACCGTACTTTAACCCACTCTGCCACCCCAGTTCAGACATGGCTATATGCAAATCAGTCTGACCCTCCCTGTGCCTCATGGGAACAGTCCAGCCCGAACTGCCAAGCCATGCCTTCCCTGGACCGGAAACAAGCTTCCGAGAACCGGTTTCTGGCATTACAGCCATCTTCAGCCCGGCTTGCTTGAATCCAGTGGCAAAGTGAGCAAGGGACTCACGTCTGAGCATACCCTGCCACACTTATGGCGGCGAAAGCGGTACAAAAGGGGGTGGTGATGGACGGAGCATCTGAACCAATCAAACACTCACACCCAGTCAAAAGATCTGGGTTTGATCCATCACCGTTCTTTAGCCCACTCTGCCACTCCAGTTCAGACATGGCTATATGCAAATCAGTCTGACCCTGTGCCTCATGGGAACAGTCCAGCCCGAACTGCCAAGCCATGCCTTCCCTGGACCGCAAACAAGCTTCCGAGGACCGGTTTCTGGCATTACAGCCGTCTTCAGCCCGGCTTGCTTGAATCCCGTGGCAAAGTGAGCAGGGGACTCACGTCTGAGCATACCCTGCCACACTTTTGGCAGCCAAAGCGGTACAAAAGGGGGTGGTGATGGACGGAGCATCTGAACCAATCAAACACTCACACCCAGTCAAAAGATCTGGGTTTGATCCATTACCGTTCTTTAGTTCACTCTGCCACCCCAGTTCAGACATGGCTATATGCAAATCAGTCTGACCCTGTGCCTCATGGGAACAGTCCAGCCCGAACTGCCAAGCCATGCCTTCCCTGGACCGGAAGCAACCTTCCGATGATGGTATTAACACCTTTTTCACATGAGTGTAAGTATATATTCACACATTATTACATGACATTTCAAAACTACTTCTAATCTAATGAGAATAAAAGCCTGTGCTAGACATTTTTTTAAAAGGACAAGTTAAAGTAAATCCAGAGCAAATATTTTTGTTGATCTGTGTTTTGACACATTGACTACTGTGTTTATTTACCTTGTTTATCTTTAATTGTTCTGAGATGATGTGTCCTCAAAATGTGTCATTTGTAATGTCTATTTTGTAATGCCATACAAATAGAATATTTGTTTTCATCCTTTTTAGGTTCCTTGACCATGCCATCTTCATTTTGACATTTCAAAGTTGTGACAATTTCAGTAATATGCTGCTGTACAAAGGGAACATGGGTTGATCACACACACACTTTGGATGTACATATCTTGTACAAAGACAGATTACACAGTGATTGAACTGCATTTTTTAAGATTGCATTACACATGTTTTCTGTTGATTGTTGCCACCAAGGAACTTTGTACTCCTTAATTGCTCTAACGACATGTGTTTGGCGGCCCAAAGCATACAAATCTCCAATAACTTAGGCAAAATTCACATTACTGTGGTAACTGTATGAAGCTGTTAATGTGTCTCGTCAATGAAGAAAGAACTTCTTGTAGCACACCACTGATCATTGGTTGTGACATTCCATCAGATTCTGCAACAGTGCATTGGACTGAGCCTGTGGCCACAAAATGAAGTATAGTCATTATTTTCATTATTGTTCTTATTTATGTTGGTTTCTTATTGTGAGACAGAAGATTTTTATAATTCAACAAAACCAAATAAACTAAAATAGGATAAAAAAAATAAAACATAAAATGTCAATCGTGGTAAATGAAGCTAATATTAAAGAGCCAAAGTTGTTTGAAATCCAATGTACAAAATAAAACTGGCATCAAAAAGTAAATGTGTCCAGAAAATAGTCCACAGAGTGAATGACAGTTATACACTGGAAGAAATTAGGTTCGCATCTTTTGCTAGTGGTGGTGGAGGTCTTGCCATCCTCTCCTGGTGGTCTCTTGTAGCAGGGCCTCCCTTTCTGTGGCTGGGGCAGATGTAGTAGACTCAGATGTTGATGGACCACAGAAAGGAGAACATGTTGCTGGAAAATCCCTGCACGTATGGGTAAAACAATCATCCAGCACCCCAGTCAGGGAGTCCCAGATTTGAGTTTAGATTTTCCATTTGAACATTGTGCTCCCTCTGAAACTACTTTATCTCCCAGAGCTATGTAGGGACCTGACACATCATGCTTGGGACTGATTGAGAGATCCCAAGACTTGGTCGATGGTGGCAATGAACCCAGTGGCCTCACTTTGCTGGCCCACATATTCCCTCTCATGACCCCTACCTCCACTGCCCTGTAACCTTGACCCTGTGTGCTCCAGCCCACTGGTTCCTGGCTGAAATGGAAGTGTTGGTGGTGTTGGAGCAACATCAACCAGGACCGGGGGGCACAAGATTGGGTGATGTTTCTTTGAACACAGGAACTGGAGGTATCTAGAAGCTGAGATATGGTAACAGCTGGGATGGGAAGTTCAGGTGTAGGTGTGGGCCGAGTGCGACTCATTGTAGCTAACTGCCCGGGCAGACCAGATGAACCAGCTTGCTCCTCCTCATCTGGAATTGCAGGAGTGGATTCCTCACTGAAGGCTTGTTCCTGGTCTGGAGTATAGCTATTATCAGTAGCAGTAGCAGATGGTTGTCCGCATATTATGGGTGTTAGACCTATTATAAAATATAATAAAAATAATTGAAAATCTGTATGATACATCAAATGAATTTGTAGCAACAAATGAAGGAACATGAGGAAAAACACAAATTAGTATAATGAATATACCTTTCAGGAGTATTATAATACATTAAAAAACAAACCTCCTTCTAAAAAGCAGGTAGAATGATGTCCTGAAATGGAACAAATTAATTAAGAAGAATACATTAAATTTAGCAAACATTCAACACAACACAGTAGAGAGGAGAATTGTGAAATAAACCATTCCAAGGCTTAGGAGGGAAACTTCAGAAAATTAAACAAATTAGAAGGATAAATAGCAGTAGTCATCATATAAGCACTGCAAAGTACATTTATTATCAAAATAACTTATATTGGGGGATTCTACTGCACCTTGCCATTTCCGCTTTTGTGACCCTACCTGCGTCCCTGCTGGGAGAAGCAACCGGAGTCCCTGATTCCCCTTACTGCCGCACAGCCGCCGCCTCCGGTCATCCCCTGCCGCCGCTGCTTTTTACAAACTTAGCGCGGCCGCAGAGGGGTGGGGACCGTGAAGGCGGGACTACAACTCCCGGCTGTCCTTGCGGCTGGAAGCCGCTTTCAGTGGAATACGCGCCAGGAGGCGCTTAAAACTGAGCTACATCCTCGGTGGAGCGGGGATTCTACTGCACCTTGCCGTTTCCGCTTTTGTGACCCTACCTGCGTCCCTTCTGGGAGAAGCAACCGGAGTCCCTTATTCCCCTTACTGCTGCACAGCCGCCGCCTCTGGTCTCCCCCGGCCGCCGCTGCTTTTTACAAACTTAGCGCGGCCGCAGGGGGGGGGGGGGATCGTGAAGGCGGGACTACAACTCCCGGCTGTCCTTGCGGCCGGAAGCCGCTTTCAGGGGAATATGCGCCAGGAGGCGCTTAAAACTGAGCTACATCCTCGGAGGAGCGGGGATTCTACTGCACCTTGCCGTTTCAGCTTTTGTGACCCTACCTGCGTCCCTGCTGGGAGAAGCAACCGGAGTCCCTTATTCCCCTTACTGCCGCACAGCCGCCGCCTCCGGTCTTTCCCTGCCGCCGCTGCTTTTTACAAGCTTAGCTCGGCCGCAGAGGGAGGGGGACTGTAAAGGCGGGTCTACAACTCCCGGCTGTTCTTGCGGCCGGAAACTGCTTTCAGGGGAATACGCGCCAGGAGGCGCTTAAAACTGAGCTACATCCTCCATCTCGCGGGAGCGTGTGGGAGCGTCCCGGGAGACAAGGGCGGGGCCGTCAGCGGCCGCCCAAGGCCAGACGAGGCTGGGCTGGGCCATCCTCCTTTCATCTGCTCCCTGGGACAATGATAGTAAGCTTTCAGCAGCCTTTCACTGACTCTAAGTAAATAGGGTTTTTAGTTTTGTTTTTTTCATAGCGTAGAATCTGGTATTTCTCATCTATTCCCTATACTGATTCCTATTACTGTACTGCTGACGTAAGCATTTGAATAATGACATCTTGTCTCAGTAAGGGGAAAAACTCTCCGGTGGGCGGCTCGGTTAGACAAGACTAGACAACTTTATCACTAGGGCTGCAACGGTGCTGGAACGGGAGATAGCCATCACCGAGCGATGCCTCTCTTTAGAACCCCTCTATGCCAAGCGCTCATCTCTGGGACACATTCAGCATGTAATAACACCTCCACCCGAGGCTACGTCGATAGACCCAACTGATGATACTAGTGTTCCCCTGCTATTGCGGGACACAATACCATCACCTTAACTAATTAGGGACAGTAATATATATGATTTGAACACTGTTTCATCATCTGAAACTTCATTAGAGGGACATATCTCTAAATCTCCTCTTAAGCATACCAAGAGAAAGAAAACATGTAAAAAAACGATTTCATCAGGGCAGATAACTAAAAGAAGAAAGCGTGGGGAAAATGGGCAAAAGGGCAGATGTAAAGACACACCCAAAAATGTCCCAAGTATCTTAAAGAGTCCTGTGATAGCTGCAAGGAAGACCATGCGGGACCATTTTCAGCCATTGGTTCCCCTCTCCCAGATTTAATGGCAAATATCGAGCAACTGGTAAAATCCTTAATATTACCGTTAGTGGAGAGGGTGAAAAAAATCGTAGAACAATTGGTGTCCCTTGAAATTTTAACTACAGCTAATATAGAATCAACTAGGGAATTAACCACTCATTTCCTGAAACAGCCCACATAGGATGTCGCCACAGGGCCAAAACTAATCAATTCAATGATTATTCAGGATCCTCCACCTACTACTAAAGATAATAGTCTGGTACCTAGGATTATAGTGGAAGCTCAAACAACACACACGGGACATAGCACTGGAGGGCAAGTCAATACAGTCAATACTTCAGATAACCCCCAAGGAAACATTACCAACACGCGGCCATTCAATAAGAACCAGAGGGGAATGATACAACAAATTGACTTGCCCCCCGAGGCAGTACCCTATGTAGTGGCACTCACGGGGGTCCCAGGATTATCGGCTGGGAAAACAGAAAGTTATTACGAACTTAAAAACAAAGTAGTACATTGGTTGCGGCTAAATAGGCCATTGGCCCCTAACATTGACGGTGAAATCCTTCACGTGAGAAGATTAGGATGGGTGAGGCATAGACCAAAGGATATTGAGGGTGATGTTATTATTGTTAATTTTAGGGACCGCCGGGCAATCACACACATTGTAGACTGGTATACTGACCGGGGTGGGAAAGGAATAACGACATACGATTTAAGTTATTTTTATCCCCGCTCCTTACTGTCTAACCTGCCAAAACCCCGGCCTTTAAATTTGGTCAACATAGATGCCCCTCGTTTTAATATCCCTACTTTAAATAGTTTTTCGGTTTTCTCCGGCCTGGAAGGAGTGGATTGACTCCCTAATTCGATTTTCAGGGACAGTTCTTCCCCTAATCATGCACTAATGCAAGCAACATCTTATGTCGCAGCTGATGGTAAAATGACTAGCAGTATGGCCCCTACTAACTCACCCGTGGAAACAATGGCTCCCGGTTCAGCAACGTGCCCTTTTCAAGCTGGGCTGCATAATTTTTAATGCCCGATCTGGTTCTGCCCCTGTCTTTATTAGTTCTGCTATCCATGATTACACCCCGACTAGAGATTTGCGTTCATCCACCCAACAGCTTCTCATCGTTCCCCGTTTCAAACGGAAAAAATGGGGAGGATCCAAGTTTTCAACTGTGGCTCCCGCTTTTTGGAATTCTCTCCCACCTTCCTTGAGATCTTGTCCCCAGTACTCCCTTTTCCTTAAAGCTCTTAAAACTCTTCTTTTTTCCCAGGCATTTCCCTCTTAAATCCGCTCCAGGCTTCTAGTTCTTTTCGTTCTTTGGGTCTGTAGTACTACAAAAGCGCCATGAAACCGCTCGGTGTACGCGCGCTCTAGAAATATTTTAAACTTAAACTAAACTTAAACTTAATACTTAGCAAGGGATTTTCTTTAAAGCCAAACAGCCGGGCTAAGTTAGCCCGCACAAAACCCAATGATAAGGTTATACCTACCATTCTCGATTCAGAAATGACCTCAGGCATCCCGAGTGTCTATTCGGGGAATAAGGAATTGAGTGAGGTATGTGAAACGGTACAATATTGTATAGGGTTTGGCCAGACATCTCTTAAATCACTGTTATGATAGCTAAATACATGCTTTATCCTGTCTTGAGAATTCCTTATTAGGTGTGCTGCAGTGGGGTACCTTGTGTCGCCTTGTATAATCGCTCTAAAGTGTTCCGCCATCCTGTCCCTAAGTCTTCTCTTCGTGCTACCAATGTAGATCTTACCACAGTTGCACACAATCGCATAGACCACATAAGTAGTATCACAGTTAATGAACATCTCAATGGTATTATCTCCTGTTCCATTATAGTTAAAACTCACTACCTTTTTCTTTGCCCATCTACATGATGTGCATCTGCCACATTTGTAGAAGCCTTTGAATTTTGACAGCCAGTCCTTGTTTAAAGGTTTGGTAGGGTAACTAGGACTGAGCAAGTTGGAGAGTGTTAGTCCTTTCCTAAAGGTTAAGGAAGGATAATGAGTAACATATGGGGCAATGTCTTGATCAAGTTTTAGTAAATTCCAGTGTTTTTTGAGAATAGAATACAGTTTAGTACTTTCTGTGCTGTAATTTGTTATCACTCTCACTTTAGTGTCTCTATCTTTTACTGTTTTGTCTGATTTGACTTTCAAGGTGTCTTTACGCTTTAGTTTCTTGGCTTTATTTATAGCTGTGTCTAAAGTTTTACTATCATATCCTCTATTTTCAAATCTCTTGGATATGTCTGATAAATTCATCTGAAAGTCTTGATTTAAAGAACAATTTCGCCGGGCTCTCACCATCTCTCCATATGGAATCGATTTTATCTGATTTGCTGGGTGACAGCTCTTGGCGTGTAGTACTGAGTTACAGCTAGTAGGTTTTCTATACATTCTACTGTTAAGATGACCCTCATCTACAAATAGCTCCACATCTAGGAAGGTAATTTTGTTGTAGTCATACTGTGTTGTAAACCGTAAATTATAAGTATTATCATTTAGATAATCGAAAAAACCATGTAGTTGCTCTACCGATCCTGTCCAGATAAGTAGGCAGTCGTCGATGAAACGACCCCAATAATGGATATACTGGATCCATTCTTTATTACTCGGTCCCCAGATTCGCTCCGCCTCGTACCAACCCATAAATAGGTTGGCAAAAGACGGAGCAAATCTGGCTCCCATCGCTGTCCCCAGTTCTTGTCGGTACCATGTACCATCGAATAAAAATACATTATTCTTTAGCACAAGTTCAGTCATTTGTAGAAGCATTTGTGAATGTTCATAAAATTCAGCAGCTCGCTTACTAAGAAAGAAGTCTAAAGCATTGATTCCTAAAGCATGGTCTATATTGGAGTAAAGGGAGACCACATCTAGTGTGGCTAGAATCATCCCTTCTTCCCAACTAACGTCATTCAATACATTAAGTATGTATTTTGTATCCTCTACAAAGGATGGTAAGTTATGTACAAAATCTCTCAAAAATATATCGATGTATTCAGACAGGTGTTCAGTTGGTCCTCCTATGCCCGAGACTATCGGTCTACCCGGAGGTTTGTCTCGGCATTTATGAACCTTCGGTAAGGTATATAAACATGGTGATCTAGGAAAAGTAGTCTGAAGGTAAAGATATTCATCATGATCTATCAGGGATAGATCGTACCATTCCTTCACCTTGGTATTAACTGTTTCCATTAAATTCTTTATAGGATTAGACTCTAGTTTGACATAGTAACGTCTATCATTCAATTGTGATAAGACCTCATTGTTGTAGTCTATACTGTTTTGAATTACCAGATTACCTCCTTTATCGGCTCTTCGAATTGTAATGTTTTTGTTGTTAAGAAGCTCTTTAAGTGCTTTCCTTTCACCTAATGTTAGATTATCCACTCTAGGGTGAGGATTACTTTGCTGTTTGTGTTCTAATTCTCGATCTATGTCTTGACTGACTGCCTTAAAGAATACATCGATAACATTGCCTTGTGTAAGTCTCGGAGTCCATTTAGAGCCTATTTTAAGGCCACTACTTTTTGGCATAAAGCGTTCAACCTCAAGGTCTTCCATAATTTTAACTAAGGTAGCAGGATCCTCTTCAGTTTCTGTCAGAGATAACAGGAGCTGCGTCTCTTTTAATTCTTGTATAGTAAGATTACTCAAACTTTTGGTTTCAGGTGTCCCACTTCTCTCTGGAATATTACAAAAGATTTTTTTAAGTTTAAGCCTCCTGGTAAATTTAAAAAGATCTATCTTGGTCATTACCCAGTCTTGCTTCCTCGCTGGACAGAACCCTAAACCTTTTTTAAGAACACTGGTCATATCTGTAGATAATTGTTGGTCTGATAGGTTAATTATTTCTATGTCACTTACTTCAGTTATATCTCTTAGGGCTGTGGCTTCCATGACCTCAAACTTCTCTTGATCCTTGACCCTTGATCTCCCTCTTCCTCGCCTGCCTCTTCTGGTCCTCTTGTGTTTGTATTCCGATTCCTGCCCGTATCCCGATTCCCCCACCGTAATCGGTGAACCTCCTCTAAAAAATTAGATTCTGGTGTAGTGTTGGTCGTAGCTGTAGCTGGTGTATCTTCACTGTCATCACTTGATAAGTTACTGGAAGATGCTTCCGTTTCACTGAGTGGTGTAGTGCTGCCTCCCTGTTTCTTACTCAATGTTGTTTTCATCAGATAGTCAAATCTCTTTGCATATGTGTATATTCTCCCTGAGCGATAGTCTTTTTCGTCTCTCTTAATCTTATGTGCCTTCCTCCTTTTGATGTCTAATTGCACCTCATTCAGGATCTCATCCATAATAGTGTAATTTTTAATGGATGCCTCTGGGAGATTTAAGGCTTTAATCTCATCCTCCACCTTTTGAATCTCAATTAAGAGTTTGGCCATCTTTCTATCTGCGTTGTCTATAAGTATTTTCATCAAGTTACGCGAGCTATCGTTGAGCTCTTTTTCCCATATGATGTATAAGTCTGGTTCAAGGTCTTCATAGGCCGGTATAATTTGTGAACGCAGACCTCTCGGTATCCTATTCATTGTTAGGTATTGCTTGAGGGTGGCAGCATCCCACCACTTATTTAACTCTTGCCTTTTGAGTGATTCAAGTTTTCTAAACTTGGCGCCAAGTCCCTCTTTCTTGGTACTTGTAGATGGTCTAACTGATGAACCTATAGAACCACCTGCCATTAGGTTGCTAAAAAGTTCTTCCGCTTCCTTGTCTCTATTCATTATACCCTTGCGGCTGCTCAATATTAAACAAAGCAAGTAAACAAATGTGTGGTAACTGTTTTGAATTGAGCGCACAGCTTAGTACAGGGCAGTATCACAAAATATATCAGTGGTGCTCCAAATGATAACTAATCGGTTACCGCGACTAGATAAACAAGCTTGTAATAAGCCAAATCGATAGACATAAATCATTGAGCACTCTAAGGTCCAATTCAAGTATTCTGTTTATTCTTTTCGTGACTTGTTATTATTCCTTTCTTGACTTGTACAATTAAATCTTCATTGAAACAGTCTTCATTGTAAATCCCAATTGATATGCAGCCAACACGTGTTTCGTCTGGTCTGATCTGACCCACGACTTCCTCAGGGCTGCAACCCAAACAAATTATAATATTATATTATAGCTTTTAGTACTAACGTAGTGTGTCATACTTAGACACACTCATTTAAGGATTAGAATGCCATAAAGGCGTGATTGTGCTTAAAGTAGAAACTGTGTACACACTTTCAACTCACCACCAAGTTTATAGGCATGAGACACCCTGTGTATTGATGTGCATAAACGGAGGAGTTGTGATAACTATTTACATAATAATATAGTCGGAAAAGAAAAAGTTAGTAACGAGTTTAGATGTAGGTTATAACGCAGTGGCTAGACCACGAAACACCCTACCTTTTATTTATATTACATGTAACTATGTACTGTTCACAATATTGCACTCGCTTTAACTCAGAACCTGTACTTCTGGTGAATCTTAATACGTTGTATATGGGGTTATCGTTGTGGCTGGATAGCGAGGCGCACTGCTAACGTCTCCTCTCAACAGTAGATACTAAAATATAAACTAAAATATAATATGGAGCGGTAACACCATTCAGCTTCATATCGAATCGGTCCTTAGATTATGATAAACACGGATGTCAAAACTTTAGTCAGGACAACAATACTAATTGAATATCAGACCACTCCAAGATGGCGGCTGTTACCACTGTGGAGACATAGGTGTACACAACACTCGTTCTATTACTGTTTAGAGTCAAAGATAATACAATACTCTGTCTTTAAACTATATCACAATAGTTTTAATATGTTTAAATATACTTTGAAAAAAAAATTTCGGACGTTTAAACTCGTAGCCTAATAATACAAGTAAATATATTAAGAACATAACATAAGTATTTACATGTAAAAGACGATATACAAACAATTCCAAAACTTAGACCGAATTTAGAAATATAGCGTGTGACTTTCACTATACTAAGATGGCGCCTTACGCCATCATACTCTATATAACAGTTTACATAAGATGGCGCCCGAGTAGGACGCAGACACGGGGATACGCGATCCGACGCCCGAGCGAAAACACACTCGGTAAGTAGACAACAGGCTTTTCCGCTTGATAGAAGCCTTGAGACACGTTGTAATTAAGTCCAATGGACAGCTTATACTCTCGTACTCCTGTCTCCACAGAAAAATGGGGCATTGAGATTGAATGCTAGAATATTATGAGAGATTCACAGTACGTTATGGTAAGACCGGATTTATACACTGACTGTGGGCAATTAAGGAAACTGTTACTTGGCTGTGGATATAACCATGAATTGTGGTTTAAAATTAAAATAAATATAATATTTTGTTCCAGATACCGATGATAACTAAAATACTGAAACTTATACTTGGAGATTAAAATTTACTTACAAACACGATATAAACTTTGGATGTTACCTTAAATACACTGAGGTAAGACTTGAATTATAAAAAGTCCCGACTACCTTGAGATATACATTGACATAGACTTTAGACAGCAAAACCGATCATTAGATATGACTTATTTCAATAATTTGTTACAGATATGAGAAGATTTAAGTACATTATTCAAGAGAATCAAGTGAGACTACTCCAGAGGGGAGGCATAGGTAGGGTGTTTCGTGGTCTAGCCACTGCGTTATAACCTACATCTAAACTCGTTACTAACTTTTTCTTTTCTGACTATATTATTATGTAAATAGTTATCACAACTCCTCCGTTTATGCACATCAATACACAGGGTGTCTCATGCCTATAAACTTGGTGGTGAGTTGAAAGTGTGTACACAGTTTCTACTTTAAGCACAATCACGCCTTTATGGCATTCTAATCCTTAAATGAGTGTGTCTAAGTATGACACACTACGTTAGTACTAAAAGCTATATTATAATATTATAATTTGTTTGGGTTGCAGCCCTGAGGAAGTCGTGGGTCAGATCAGACCAGACGAAACACGTGTTGGCTGCATATCAATTGGGATTTACAATGAAGACTGTTTCAATGAAGATTTAATTGTACAAGTCAAGAAAGGAATAATAACAAGTCACGAAAAGAATAAACAGAATACTTGAATTGGACCTTAGAGTGCTCAATGATTTATGTCTATCTCTTAAATCACATCATGTCCCTGTTAATAGGCAGGTATTACATACAGGCTCAGATACTTTTAAAATAACTTCTGAGTCTAACAACTCTAATAGGTTACCCTTAATTAATACCTCTTTAATTCAGCCACTTAGTACTGGAATGGCATCTGATCTATCCATTATTCCCTTTATGGTCAACAGGGAAGGACCAATACCCAGCACAAGCAGTACTGCTATTGCCAACAATGAGGGACAGTATGACAACTTACTATCATGGAATGTGGCGGGTCTTTCTGACAAATCTACCAATCCTATATGGTTAGAAATTGTTACCCGCTATAGTATTGTCTGCCTACAGGAAACGTGGACAACCAGCGAGATTCATCTCTTGGGGTATAAGACCCTACACGTACCGGCTATCCCTACCTTACACGGTAGAAATAAGGGGGGCTATGCACGTATATTTCAACAAAGTGCGGTTCAACGCACGTAAAGCATACCTGGACGGAATTTTATCAAATGATCGCCCTTACTTGGGGGGTGTTGAAAAATCTTATCCTGGGTAACTTCTACAATAACATCCCAAGCCTTTCCATGGAAACAGTTTTTAAAAATCTCAGGGCAACTCTAACCAATATAGAGGAGCAGACGGAAGCAGACACAGCATTTATCTGGGTAGGGGATTTCAACTGCCCCTTGTGCCCTCGGAGCAGGCTGGGAGTTTGTGGTCTGGGTAACTGCAAGGAAGATGCGCCTACTCACTTTGCGCATACGAAAGTCGGGGACCTTCTTAATAGCTTAATTGCCCACTTTGATCTTTCGTTTGCCAATGAACTGTGTTCTCCACCCAAGCCCTTCCAACCAACTTACAACGGGAGAGGCTGCCATTCTACCATCGATTATATATTCCTATCAGTCAGGTATGCTGGGATAATACATAATTGGGTCACACTAAATAGCGTTTTAAGCAATCACTACCCGATCTCGGTGACTTTAAAACTAAAATCACATGTTCCATCTAATAAATTGAATACCTTTTCCCATAGCCCTCCATTAAAACTGGCTAGCACTAACGGATTTTATCTTAAATGGGAAAAAGTGGTGCCCATGGACTTTCTCCATGTACTGGTCAAAAACACCTATGACGACATTCAGACTTGCCTCTCGATGCCAGAAGATCCCATGGCAATCAGTAGCTCTTTTTTTAAAATCTCTCTTGAAATAAAAAGACTACTGGCCAGGGCGCCTAAAAAAGTACCCGCTTTTGGTCATGGTTGGTTTAATGAGAGTTGTACTAAGGCCCTGAAAGCTCTAAAATTGGCCTTACATACCTCTCCATGATCACAGGTGAGAATTCGGCAAGCCAGGCACGCATATCGCGTGGCCCTGATAACTATGAAAAATCAAATGAAGAAGGATTCATGGTTGGATCTTCAGGAGGCTTCTGACAATAGGGATAATACAGCCTTTTGGAAGGCTGTGAATGCTCCTTTTTTGCACAATACACAGTCTCCCAAAATAGACCTAGTAATACCCAGTGACAGCTGGGTTAGACACTTTGGAAGTCTATATGACAGGCCTGAACCCACGGACCTGGGGGGCACACAAAAGCCCGTTGCTGGTCTACTCACAGGACAAAATATCAACAGTTCCTTTCCAATTGGTATCATATTTCAGTGCGAGGAGGTACTCATGGCTCTGAAGGAAAGCCCCTCGGGTAAGGCCCCGGGTCCAGACTGTGTACCGATTGATGTATTTAAATCACAGCCGGATCTCTGGCCCCCCCTAGCTTACCAACGTCCTAAATGCCCTAAATAATTCTGGTTTCATTTCCACCTGGCCGGAGGCTATTGTAGTGCCGATTTTTAAAAAAGGTGACAGGAATGATCCCTCCTGGTACTGCCCAATCTCACTGCTTGATGCCCTGATGAAAGCTGCCGGGAGGATAATATTAAACAGAATCCAGGAGTGGACAGAAGAGCATGACATTATTTCCAAATTACAATACGGTTTTAGACCGGGAAAAGGAACTATTGAACAAGGTTTAAATGTAGCCCTAATTATAGCAAAGTATACCCAGGCAAAAAGGGGAAACCTTTGTAGACTTGAGTTCTGCATTCGACTGCGTTGATCATGAACTACTCTGGGCAACGCTTTCTGAGATTGGTCTTGATGAACGCATTTTGCTATATATAAAGGAACTCTACAGGGGGGCAGGAGCGCGCATCAGATTTGGTAGAGGGGGTGAATTATCAGACAAGTTCATGATCCGCAGGGGAGTGAGACAGGGGTGCATTCTTGCACCCCTGCTCTTCACTTTATATATAAGCTCTGTCGGTCAACATCTTAATGAGGCTTACCATGATTATCCCACTATCAACGGGACCCCAATACCTATACTACTCTATGCGGATGACGCACCCATTCTGTCACAAACCTGTGTGGGTCTACAAAGAGCAGTTGGAAAGTTCACTGATTTTATGAAACATAGAGGCTTACACGTAAACGTGTCAAAAACTTTCACTATGTCCTGTGGAAATAGGACTAGAAAGAAACAAAGCCCAATCTTCTTAAACGGAAGAAAGTTGGAGAACACAGATAGGTTTTCATACTTGGGTATTAACTTTGACACAAAGGGGTCTTGGAAGGCCGCAGTGCAGGCAAGAGGAATTGCGTTTTCCAGGGCTATTGGTGCATTGATCAATTTCTCAAAGAAACTAGGAGGAAGACCGATTTGGTCTTTACTACAGATCTATAAGGCCAAATGTATATCAACTGGCACTTACGGATCTGGGATTTGGGGGATTGAGCATGCAGATAGTCTCCAATGCTCTGAGAATTCTTTCCTTCGATACCTTTTGGCCGTTCCTCGTGGTACATCAACATACATGGCACATAGCGAATTAGGCCTTATATACATTATGGATTTAATCAGTTCTGCACCAATTTTGCTGTGGGATAATGTTTGGGCAAAGCAGGAGACCTGCCTGAATAGGGAAGTTATTAAAGATTGTCTAAACCTGACAGGGTCTGATAACATCAAGTGGCTCAAATATGTGAGACTCATGCTCACTGATATAGGGCATCCTGAATTTTTCTCTAATCCATCAACCATGATAAAAATGCCCAGAGCCACTCTTAAAAAACTGGTTTTGCAGTACCTGGTGGGTAAGCGATGGTCTATAGAAAGGGGTAAGAGTATGGTAGTTGAGTATCAACTGTCCACCATCACGGAAGGGGTTCAATTGTACCTAACTTTAGAACCATCTCCTTATACTCGTATGCTTCTTACACGATTCCGTACTGAAACCTTTTTCAGATGAATAACTTTCCCATATTCCAATTGCTGGTCAAGAAATCTAGAAAATCGCCCATGCGACAATACCTCACCACAGTCGAATATCCATTGTATATTATTCTGCAGATACTACCATCTCCCAAGGGTAACTTTTTTAAAACCTCTACTTAAATCATGGGGTATACAAACCTGCAGAGCTGCTTATCGTAATTTGAAATATCTAGAAAATGCCTATGTTATTTCAGTTGTCTCTAACTATTTAAAAGCAATTGTTGGAGTCAGGGTTTAGATGCAACCCTAGTACAAATGAGGACCAGAATGAGCTGTACTTTTTATTATCTGCCTCTTTGTACCTGTTGACCCTGGCTTTGGAGAAAATGATGCAAACTTTTAATGGTTTTTACCATTTATATATCTTCTTAATGTAACCATGTGTTAAGTGGTATTTTACCTTTGTACTTTTTATTGTAAACTTAACTGCCTGCTTTTATGATATTGTGTACACATATCGAATACAGTTTTTATGAATGAACTTATATTCAGCATACAACATTACATGTATTAACATTTTTAAGTCAACATACTTTCATTTGTGAAACATCAATTGAAATAACAACAATTAAGTTAAATAAGAAAGTGACAACATAACACAAAAAATGACCCTGACATTGCATAAATCGGGATTGATTAATAAACAACACTAGTACATATATGAATGTATAAAAGAAAAGATAGAAGGACCAAAAAAAGATTGCAATATTATTTTCACAAAACAAAAATAAGGCATCATGGTAGTTGTAGTCATTTCAATTAAACATTAACAACACTTGCAAAATTGTAAGTTGAACATACCTAGTAAAATGTATGCAGTGAAAATGAACAGGGATTTACATTATGAAATACAACTGTGAACATTGTTACTAGGTGAACAAACACTTGCAAGCACCATAACATCATGGGAAATTAAACAAAGATTGAAACCTGTAATCTTAAGTACAACAAAATGAATTCAAACTAACAAAGCAAAAATAAAACATTTAACATGATGAAAAATACACATGTTGAAAATACATATTAACAATTAGTAAAATGAGAGAAACAACAAATCCCCTCCTTAAAAAAATTAAACAAATAATACATTTATATATGAGTTTATATGTTTAAAAAAGGTGCAAACCACATTATCAACGGCTAAGTTAAAAGCAAAAAGCGACATTTAGGTTTAGAGACGCTCTTCTGTGCACGGACGCACTTGGCAAATTGCATTACTCACGGCGGCATTTCCAGGCATTTCCAGGACTCCACCTACTACTTGCCGCACCCGCTTCGCGGGTGCCGCTGCGCGCCTCTGGACACCGGGACACGGGTGAAGGTGTGGAACAGGCTACCGGGTGAGTGTGGTCAGCGGGGCTGCGAGCGTGCAGGGGACTCCATTGCCCAGGAGTCCCTGCAAGACCATTTGCCAACTTCCGGTCCGCTCTCCCCGCTGCCGCCCCCCGCCCCTCTGCAGCTGTGTTAAAAACCCTCACCACTTCTCCTCCTGTGGGACGCTCTTCTGTGCACGGACGCACTTGGCAAATTGCATTACTCACGGCGGCATTTCCAGGCATTTCCAGGACTCCACCTACTACTTGCCGCACCCGCTTCGCGGGTGCCGCTGCGCGCCTCTGGACACCGGGACACGGGTGAAGGTGTGCAACAGGCTACCGGGTGAGTGTGGTCAGCGGGGCTGCGAGCGTGCAGGGGACTCCATTGCCCAGGAGTCCCTGCAAGACCATTTGCCAACTTCCGGTCCGCTCTCCCCGCTGCCGCCCCCCGCCCCTCTGCAGCTGTGTTAAAAACCCTCACCACTTCTCCTCCTGTGGGACGCTCTTCTGTGCACGGACGCACTTGGCAAATTGCATTACTCACGGCGGCATTTCCAGGCATTTCCAGGACTCCACCTACTACTTGCCGCACCCGCTTCGCGGGTGCCGCTGCGCGCCTCTGGACACCGGGACACGGGTGAAGGTGTGCAACAGGCTACCGGGTGAGTGTGGTCAGCGGGGCTGCGAGCGTGCAGGGGACTCCATTGCCCAGGAGTCCCTGCAAGACCATTTGCCAACTTCCGGTCCGCTCTCCCCGCTGCCGCCCCCCGCCCCTCTGCAGCTGTGTTAAAAACCCTCACCACTTCTCCTCCTGTGGGACGCTCTTCTGTGCACGGATGCACTTGGCAAATTGCATTACTCACGGCGGCATTTCCAGGCATTTCCAGGACTCCACCTACTACTTGCCGCACCCGCTTCGCGGGTGCCGCTGCGCGCCTCTGGACACCGGGACACGGGTGAAGGTGTGCAACAGGCTACCGGGTGAGTGTGGTCAGCGGGGCTGCGAGCGTGCAGGGGACTCCATTGCCCAGGAGTCCCTGCAAGACCATTTGCCAACTTCCGGTCCGCTCTCCCCGCTGCCGCCCCCCGCCCCTCTGCAGCTGTGTTAAAAACCCTCACCACTTCTCCTCCTGTGGGACGCTCTTCTGTGCACGGACGCACTTGGCAAATTGCATTACTCACGGCGGCATTTCCAGGACTCCACCTACTACTTGCCGCACCCGCTTCGCGGGTGCCGCTGCGCGCCTCTGGACACCGGGACACGGGTGAAGGTGTGCAACAGGCTACCGGGTGAGTGTGGTCAGCGGGGCTGCGAGCGTGCAGGGGACTCCATTGCCCAGGAGTCCCTGCAAGACCATTTGCCAACTTCCGGTCCGCTCTCCCCGCTGCCACGCCCCCCTGTACTACTAATTGACCTAGTACTCCCGCAGCGCGGGACGCAGCTCGGGGCGAAGACCGGGCTAAGAGCGGGCCGTTTGAGGCCGTTCGAGGACAGAGAGGACTGGACTGGCCCATCCATTTTCATCTGGTTTAATTGGGTTCAATAGATTTAATTAGGATCCTAATATCCACCCTTGCCATTGCGTTCTTATTGCAATGAATTCTATAGTTACTCGTAGTAAAACATCGAAAGGTGGGTCACAGATTAGCGGTCCAATGGATGATTTTATTACACGTACCAATATAGCTATTGACAAAGAGATTTCCAAACTCCAAAATCGGGTCTCGCTAGAATTAGATGCCGCTAGACGTTTGTCCCAAGTAATTGCACATTCCAAGAAATCTTCCCTAGGCCATATAGCTGATTCTGTCACCCCTGAGCGCCCGGCTCTTCCACATTGTATAATTACACAGGTCGATGTTCACCATTCTCCGACCCCGGCTACTTGTCAAGTGGCCTTGGTAAATAATGCTGAAATAATTCCACCAACACCATCTAGTATGTACAACCCAACCTCTAGTGTTCCCTTTTTGAAAAATGTACCTAATATTACCCCAAGTGGCAAACAACCAAAGAGGAAACGCAATTCTCGCTCTGCTTATTTTCGCAAAAAAGCGAAAATTGCTGTTCCTAAGGATCTGCCCTTAACTAATATCGCAGCACCTAGTGCTGGCGCAGAGCCTACTTTTAATGTGCAGCCACCTAGCGGGGGACAGGAAGGGGTTCCTTCCATTCCCTCCACCAACATTTTAGCAGGTGCGAACCTCGAAGTAGATGGGTTAACTAACATTAATAAGGATTTCATAGAGGTGGTATGGGAGACTCTCAAAAAGCTGCTGTCACCCTTAGACTTAAGACTTTCTAGGATTGAAAACAACTTGCTAGAAATGGAGAAGAGCATTATTGCTTTGGCTACTCTGGGGTTGAAGACTCTTGAGAACCAGGGCATTACTGCTGCTGACCTAGTGTCACAACCCGTTGCACCATGCACCAACCAAACTTCCTCTAATGTTCCACCTTTAATAAAACCCGTCCCCAAACCTAGGACTGTTACGGTAGAGAAGGCTCGTGAAAAACCAAATGCCCCTCCACGGGACACTTCACGCCATCAGCAAAATTTCAAGCATAAATTACCCAACAAGTTGATTCCTACTGATTCCCAAGTCCCTCCAGCAAAAGACAACTTTAGAGGTGGCTATATTGACCTCCCCCCAGAGACAAACGATTATGCGATTGTTCTGACGGGTGTTCCCATGATAGGTGACGGTCAATTTGAAAACCACTGGTCGCTCCAAAATAAAATAATGCACTGGCTAAACGTAAACAGGCCAATCCCCAATGGTCAAAAAAGTCGTGTATTAATGGTTCGCAGAACTCCCTGGGTAGGCCCAACGCTGAAATCTATCCCGGGAGACTGTGTAGTAGTGACCTTTGAAGACCCCCACACGGCGCATCACATCTGCATGTGGCCAAATATTGATGACTCCCTAGTTACACCTAAACCAGTATCCTTTTTCTATCCTCCTCGACCAAGTCGAAACCAGGGGGAAAATTGGACACTGGTCCGACAACATCCATGGTTGAATAAACCCTGTGGCCAGAAGGAGACCCTACTACAGTGGAACGGTCTCTCTACGTACAATAGATTTGGGACCCTAGAGGAGGTGGATTGACTCCTAGTGCACCCAGCCAACCAACTTCGTACGGAAATTTTTCCACTGCAGGGGCATGATTCCAAAGATTGTACTGGTTTAGAGCTTGTAATAAATAAAGCGGTGTGTCCATCTAGCCCCCGGTTTGTAGGGGAACCCTCCACATCTGATACAATTAAAGTTCCTGACAGGGAAGATTGGCGGTACCTACTTTATAGGTCCCACTCTGAAGCTACCCCTATCGAAGCATCAGGTCCATCTTCTCCTGGTTGTCCTGTGACCTCTAACCAGCAATCTGAGCTATCTGCAAGGTCCCCTAAACTTGAGAATACGTTTGTTTCTCCTAGGCCTATTGTTCTTACCAATGCTTTTTCACCTGGTGACTCTGCCTTAAAAATCTTACGTTGGAATGTGGCTGGCCTTGATCGTAATTTTAACAACCCTGAATGGAATGATTTCCTGGAACCATATCACATCTGTCTTTTCCAGGAAACCTGGTGCATGGAGCCAAGACACCGAGTGGGATTCTCTACATTCTTTATCTCCGCTGCCCAGGAACAAGGTTCCAAAGGTCGCCCCTCAGGCGGCCTGATTATCTGGATCAATGTTGCATTGGACTTTAGAGCAAAAGTAAGAAACACCCAGACACCTGATCTCCAGTGGTTAACAATAACCCATAAAGGGGGAAGAAGTTTGGAACTCTTCAATATCTACCTGAGGGGTGCCAAAGGTGGCGTATCCCATCTACCCTCTATAGGCCTAGACTACAATTTGGCAGCCTGCAGTGTGGACTCTTATGTAATGCTTGCAGGCGACTTCAATTGTTGCTTCGAACCCCTGGCCAGAGACGACATCTTGGACACTTTTGAGGAGGATTCTAGGAGAGGCATCCCTATTCTTAGCCTTGACCCGATCCCTAAATGGTCGCAAAATGCCATCGAGATTAATGCTCTTTGCTTGGAGCACAACTTGCGTGCAGTAAATGGGCGCTCCAAATCCGACCACTCAGGTGCCCACACCTACAACAGACCAGGCCACACTTCAAGGATTGATTTTGTGATGCTTAACTATAACCTCTGGCAACATCACCAAGACATGGAGGTTATAGCATCAAGCGATAGTGATCATAATCCCTTATCAATAACTATTTTATCTCCTTGGCTGGGTGGAAACCAAGGCCCTTCGGGCCATAACTGGAAATCTACCCACGAACTAGCCCCCACAAACTGTAGTAGGCGACTGAAGTGGGCAAAAGTTTCAGCAGATGAAACAAGGATGACCCAAGCCGGGACTATCTTGGAAAGAGTAGAGTCTTGGATGGACACTTCCGAACGAACTGATACTAAGATTCTACCCCTATACACCGAGACTGTTTTGGCATTGAGTAATTTATTCATTGTTCCCCAATCTACCCGTAGGGGCCCCGTGAAACAATCAGCTAAGTGGTTTACAGGCAAATGTCGCGTAGCTAAGAGGGAACTCGTGGCCACATTAAAATCCAAAAATGCAGCTGATATTAGGGCCGCTAGGAAAACGTATAAAAAAACCTTATCTGTAGCCAAGCAGGAATACGATTCTAATTTTTGGGGAGAGCTAGTAGAGGCAAGTATCAGGAAGGACGCCAAGGGGTTCTGGGACCTTCTAAGATCCAGGGAAAAGCCAATTGACCAACAGCTCACTTGTAACATTCCAGGGGGCATATGGTTTGACCATTTTTTGAAATTATATTCTGCACCATCTCCAGGTCCTTTCCAGTCAGGGGTCCCACCCATGGTTTCACTGCCTAAATCTATTTTTGCTCCCTTGTGCCAGGCCGAGCTTTTTACTAGCTTGGATGTTGAAAGAGCAATTCAATCCATCGTTCCAAACAAAGCGGCAGGTCCTGATGGGATCCCAGGAGATCTAATCAGGAATTACCCGTCTTCCTGGAGCAGATTAATTTCCTCCCTTTTGAATGAGGTTTTACTGGGCGGTGCTTTTCCAGACTCCTGGAGGGGCGCTGAAGTCGTACCCATTTTTAAAAAAGGTTCTAGGGACGATCCAGCGAACTACCGGCCAATCAGCTTATTGGATTCTTCCCAAAAGGTGGCAGGAAAAGTGGTACTGGGTAGAATTAGTCAGTGGGCCGATGAAAATAATATCCTGTCAGATCTTCAAGCGGGTTTCAGAGCAGGAACAGGCACAATCGAGCAGACGTTCCGCCTTCTGATGATTTATTGGAAAGTGGTGGTGCTGGGAGGGGGCAGTCTGTACTTGGTCTTTATTGACTTGCGGACTGCGTTCGACCTAGTGCCACGAGCACTTTTATGGAACGTCCTCGATGGGTTAGGCCTTCCCCCATACCTGCTCTCGCTCCTTGTAAAATTCCATGACAGGAATTTTGCACAAATTAGATGGGGTACACAGGGAGAGAAAACATCTCGTATACCCGTGGACAGGGGCGTTAGGCAAGGGTGTGTGCTTGCCCCCACTCTGTTCTCCCTTTATATCAACGGAGTGGTGGAGCACTTACTTCAGCAGCCATCAGATGCACCCACCCTTGCTGGTAGGAAAATTCCAACGCTCCTGTTCGCGGACGATACCCTCCTTATTTCGAAATCCCCAATGGGCATCCAATCGCTGCTCTCTAGCTTTAAGGCCTTTTGTGATGAAAGGGGTTTGGCCATAAATATAGGGAAAACTAAATTTTTGATTCTTAATCCACCCAAAAAATCTGTCTCTCCTCCGCTCCTAGATTCTGTTCCACTTGACCGTGTTAAAGAATTTGATTACCTGGGAATACGCATCAGTGACACTATGAGCTGGAAGGCACATCACCACAAAGTATTCTTGACGCACAAAAGGGTGGCAGGTGCCTTGCTCAAGGAGCAGCGAGCCTCATCATTAAAACCTATTGGGGCGCCCCTGGACATCTATAGGGCAAGGGTTGTGAGTGCGGCACTTTACGGTGCCGAACTGTGGGGCACTCATAAAGTTGACACTCTGGCTCGTCTTGAGAATAACTTTCACAAAGACCTTATGGGGTTGCCCCACAGTACACCAACCATCCCATTGCTGCTAGATGCAGGTACCCGGGCTATTTGTGATCAAGCGAAACTACATCCACTACTGTTATGGTCCAGAATCTGGAACGTGCTTGAGCTTCGAAGTTATGCAGAAGCCCTGAATGACATTATGTCGCTGCCGGGCTCGCATAAAATCATCTGGCTCAGAGAAGTCAAGAAGTTGTTGCACAAATTAGGATTAGGAGAGGCTTGGGCTAATAAATCTGCACCTCTGAAACAACAGCTCAAAAAGGTCTATTGGGCATGGGTAGACAGTGAGAGGGTTTGCAGTACAATCCATTGCAAATCTGTATCACTGTTCTTGTTGATTAAAGAGTTACCGTCCAGGGAACCTTATTTGGATATTATCCAGAGCTCATGGGACAGATCATTGTACATCAAGTTTAGGGTGGGGGTGCTCCCATTATGTGAGTTTACGTCCACTTGGAAACCGCCGGCCCAAACTGTACCCTACTGCCCTTTTTGTGACCTAAGGATAGAGTCTGTGTCTCACATGCTGTTTGAGTGCAATGTTTATGCAGCCCCGAGACGTAGGTGGTTGAAGCCCCTCTGCAGGTGTTTGGGAACTCGTTCTTATCTAGAAGCACTGCGTATTTTACGTACAGATGCTAGACCCTTCTTTTCTACCTGTATGGCAAAATTTTTGGGCTGGGCCTGGCGTCTTAGGACTGCAAGGAAACTGTTAATCCAATGACTGAGCCTTCACATCTATTATGCTGCTATGAAATGTTCTTATGTTGATGATTGCTATTTTAATGTTTTTAAAAAAAAATGTGTATGAAATGCTTTTATGATATGATTTTTTTATCGAATAAAGCTTACTTACTTACTTATTCGAAAATATAACTTACCAATCTCTGCTCCACCAGGGATTCATGTGAAGCCTTTAGGATGTTGGATCTCCATTGAACCAGCTGAAGCAACTGAGGCTGTCGGAGACAGTGAACACGCCGTGCAGCATCCACGGGAGACACCGCTAAACAGAAGACAGAGTGAAAATTAAAGAAGAACAAAACCACCTTTGGGAAAAGTTCCTTTACCACTATCGTCAAAATCCGATTGCAACTGGATTTCCTGCAGCCCGTTTAAGAATGCCTTGATTCCTACAAAAAGCCGCCCCTGCCCTGATGAAGACCTTCTGTTAAAACACACTATGGCCCTACCAAGAAGGTCAAAACACGTCGGCATTGAATCTCTGAGGCCAAGAGTCATTTTATTCAATTATAAAGCAAAATAATGGACTCTCTAATCTGAAGTGCATCAGTAAAGACAAGAAACTATTTATATTTTACTCTGACTTCACTAGGACCACGTAAGAAAGAAATACTGTAGTGCCAAAAGCTGATAGGCCCAACATGTAAATACAAAGTAGTACATATAAGATTTAGAATTATTTTCAGAGCAATAGTTCATGCGATTGTGACAGATTTGTAAAGTTTAATGTGTTAACTAAATGAGTTGTTGTTGTGCTTTATGATTTAGATGTTGAAGTTTTATTTCTAACAATGCATGAATTGCCCTACGTTGATATATGAATTGTCCTACTTTCTAAAAAGAAAACGTTTTGATTCAGTTAAAGATCTGCTACATGATTAAAAAGCTATTTAATCCATTCAAAGTGTTTGCTCAATTTTAATACATGGAAAAATACACATGTATATAAAGTGACATTGCACATTAAGTGATTAGACCCGGAGTAAATAGAAGGAACTTCCGAGGCCAAAAGAGTTCTTTATTGATGGTGAGAGAGGTAACCCTTTTTATGTGTAAAAGTGGTATGTGGGGGCCGCGTTGGAACCAATTAGCGTGTTCCTGGTATGTAAGTGGTATTTCTAGATCCACATATGCTGCATTATTGTTGGGAACAGCTTGTACAATGTACTCATGTCTGATTGTGCATTTATTGCTGGAAATGTTACCCATGAAAAGAATACCTCTGTTTTGTATGCCTTAGCATGAAGGTAACTTCTTAACGTATAGCCTGGAGCCCATGCTGTAATAACATTTGTGTTACCGCATGTTTACTGTTTGCTAGTATGTTTATTGGTCATGCATTAGCCATGCAGACGTATGGAAATCAGAGAAGATAGTGGGTGATCCTTTGAAAGATTTAAGCTTGAACAAGCCGCAGGCAAAAATAGGGATTCCCTATTTAGCTGGAAAGATGTATCCCTAACACCACAGAAGTCTCTGGTTAATTGGTAAGAAGGGTCTTTGAGCACACCTAAGAAAAACTACTCTGGAGACTCATTAAATAAGTAGCCAAACTACTATGTAGGGTGCCTTGTCGTGCGGTTCCTACTTTCTCATTAAGACTGTTTTTGAGCATCATAAGAGTCAACATTATGTGAGACTGAGTCCCACATAGTGGGACATATTCTGAGTCTCAGAATATGTTGACCTGGTTCCTAGCAAGCTCACAGTGTGCCACCTGGGCCCCTAAAATGGCAGGGCACCGGATGGTGTCTGCAGTCTCAGGACATGACAACCATAATTCCACCAAGGAAATTGTGGAAACAAATATTGCACTTTTGTTTGTAACTCAGGCATGCTCAAAGAGGTATACAAGAAATACACAAGTGGCGTTTCAAATAATTATTGCCACAACTGGAATCTTGTGTAAAATATATGCGCTGCAATGATAAATAGAATGAAGCTGACCAATGTCACCAGCATGACAAGAATGGTAAACAGGATGAACAACTCAACCATTATACCATTGCATTAGATTATATGAATGTATGTAATGTTACTCCTATCTAGCTTTGCCTATCCTAATGAGCATAGGTGTGCTAATCTGCCAGATCCCATAAAGTGGTCTAATTCCCCATTTACCTGTGTGTGTATCATCCGACAGCCAGGTCTAGTGTAAAGCAGGCAGCAGTCCTTCTCAGTGTAGGGATGGAATGTAGATGGGCTGGAATTCAGGCACAGAGTGACCACAACAGTCTTATCCAAATGCTCCTTTGCCTATTTAAAGGCCCATGCGGTTTCTATATTAATCTAAACCCATGCATTCAGTGCCTGAGCTCTGGTCGACCGCATCTTATTTATTCTACCCACCCAGGGCTGTCACCTAATAGACAATAATACATAACATAGTTGCCGCAGAGTACTGGTGACCTTGTACAGAGTGTTGTAAGAGATGATAATGAGCGTACGAAGAAATGTACATGTACACAGTTATTTTCTCAGTATGCTGATGTGCAAGCAAAATGTGTTACAAAGGTCACTGTTTAAAAAGATGTAAACTTTAAATGTGAATATGTAAAATGGAAGGGCCCGATTCACAAAATTTAGATGCTTGTTCTAAACTGAGACCAAACATCTAAGTGTATGACTTTGGGAATCGACAAAGGGAATTTACAAGTACCATCTTTATGTCGTACTCAGGGAGGATCACCGTCCCGAGTCAGATTTAAAGATACTGCTCTTAAATGCCCTTTGTGAATTCACAAAGTCATAAACTTAGATGATTAGTCTAAGTGTAGACCAAAGGTTTAAGTTTACCTTTATGAATTAAGACTGAATTGTTTGTGTCCAGGGCCTATGCAACCACATGATACTGCCTGCACACAATTTGTAATAGTGGGCAAATGTTCAGTAATATGTGTTCAGTGAACCAAATCAGTGTTCCAAATCAACAGCAGACATAGTTCTTCAATAAATAAATTAGTTGTAGATTAACCAACCCCTTGTGTGCTTCGGACGAAACCAGCCCACTTCAAAAACCCCACACAGCGTGAAAAATTGTGCAGCACGGTAAGGGCTAAAATATTTTGACAGCTTCTTGTTTTGTTTATGACACTGAATGTCAAGGTGCATTTCTGACAGGTGATAATATTCCCCATCACACAGCTAACTGTGTGTCAGGCAAGAGCCCATGGATGATGCATGACAGTTAATAACAGTCACACAATCAAAATAAGTTCTCCTTTCAGTTTCTACCTTGCATGTCCCCTGAAGTCTGAAACATTAACTGAAAGCTGGACTTTCAAAATTAGCCTTAAAGCTCGCTGCCTATTTCAAGCTTTCGCAGGGAGTCCAGAACAGATAAATTCTGTAACAGTCAAGGGGATCACACTTTACACTTTTAACCACCAAGTTTATGAATCAAAGCATTCCACTGAAGTGAAATCAATATTAATGATAGGGTTACCCAGTATCATGCAGAACCTGGGGACTATTGACAATAAACAGACAATGGTTTTGCCATGCAAGAGATTTCTTCAAAACATTATTGCACTCAATAGTAGGAAAATCAATTAATGACACCTAACACACTGACCATAAACATAAACATCAACTCAACAAATAGTCAACACTCAATTCCAATAGACAAGCATTGTGTGTGATATAATATAATTCATATATCGTATGTGTTAAAAGACATACTATTAGTGACATCATACACGACAATATACATTAGACATTACATAACTGTGAAAGTACAAATTTTGAACACAAAATCAAATCAGGTACATATGTGTAAGTGGGCCAAAAAAGAAACACAATGGTATACATAAATAACAACAAATTTACTTATAGCTGTGTCCTAATCTTTTCATAATAACTCTAAGTAGACATATGATTACTATTTTATATGTAGCCTTGTCTAGTTGGGCAGTGAATGCTTGTGTTTTCAACATCAACGTTTCGACCCCTTATGTCTGAGTGTGAATGAAAAGCATCACCATGGGGTCTTCATTAGGGCTGTAAACCAACCATGTATATGGCCTGTCTGGAAAAATTTAAGTAAAAACAAGGATGGAGTAACTCACTCATCCAATGTTATTGGACCACACCTTAGAGCCTGGAAGTTGTGGATAGGAGTCAGTCAGGTATCTATCACACTGAAGGGCAATATTATTTACCTCTTACAGTGGCTTGAACTATGCATGTTTGAATAAGGAGCAACCCGTGCTTCCTACATTTCTCAAAGCTTGAAAACAGTAGTGAAGAATCAATCCACAGAGTTGCCACTGATGGGCAATCTTATCAATTTATACAAGGAGCCACTAGTGCTTCCTTGGTATCTCCGACATGTTGGTCGACATAGCGTCCCAAACAGATTGACCAAACGCTCATTGTAATAGTATATCCTTTAACACATACGATATATGAATTATAATACATCCCACACTATGCATGTCTATTGGAATTGAGTGTCGGTTATTTGTTGAGTTGATGTTTATGTTAATGGTCAGTGTGTTAGGTTTCATTAATAGATTTTCCTACTTTTGAGAGGAATGATTTTTTTAAGAAATCTCTCTCATGGCAGAACCATTGTTTGTTTACTGAAGTCAAATCAGCATTTACCAGTGTTGTGTCTTTCAAGAGTTCTTCTGTTTAAGGACTTTGACTTCTGTGACTGGTACATCCAGGTAAAAATACAAAATAATGCATTGTTGTTTTCTAGTTTTGTGAATGCAGTGTCTTTGCCAAATTCAACCCAGCATCTAGGAATCATCACAAACTCATTTTTTCACCAAAATGCAAGCAGGACTGATAACTCAGTGAGTTAATGCATTCACTATTGTGACAAACAGGGTGCAAGACAATAGTTGAATTACTAAAGTGCATGTTTACTCCCAAAGGAATGTCCCTGCGCTACGATTGACCTCCATATCTACAGCCAAACTAACTAACCAGCCGTGCTTAATGGGGTACTCCACAAATGCCCCTACTATGTCTGAAATAGCCAGGATTTGAGCATCTTATGAAAAGCTGTTTCCAAAGACTCCATCATAAGATGGAGGGGTAAGGTGTTTCATATCTTGGCCACTCGAAAACCAAAAGAGAAGCCATCCTTTTGGGCTTTTTTTTTTTTTTTACAAAGGGGACCATAGCCAACTTGGCTCTGAAGGATCTGAGACTACAGCTAGGACAGTATGGTTGCACCATTGATGACAAATATTGGGCACCCCTATCATGAATGATTTTGTGACACAAGGCTATGGCTTTAAAAGAGACTCTCTTATTTATTGGCAGGCAGTGCAACCAAGCAAGAGCTGGCCCAGATGGCGAACATCTTGGTAATCTCAACTAACCCTGGAAGTAGTGGGCGTAGCGGGGCTACTCGGAGGTCCACTGAGTTGTGAACGAACTCCGCTCTTCTCCGCCACCCACCTCCACCACCCCTATTAACAATTACGTCTACATTAATAAAATTTAAATTAAAAACCACTTACCTGTACCACAACATCCCCAGGCTGCCCTCTTCCTCTTTCTCACCATCTGGGAAATCCTTGAGAAAACTGTGCACGTGCCCGCACATGAGCATTTCTTGCGAGAAATGCGCATGCATGGGCACGCGTGTAAGCGCAGTTTTCTCAAGGATTACCCGGACGGCAAGGAAGAGGAGGAGGGCAGCCCGGGGACGCCGCGGTACAGGTAAGTGTTTTTAATTTAATTATTATTAATGTAGAAGTAATTGTTAATAAGGGGGGTTTGGGCGGGGGCGGCCAACTCTGCTCCGCTGTGGAGTGTGTGGAGATTTGCCTTCTCCGCGTTCTCCGCGGAGCGCGGAATAGGCAAATCTCCGCAGACTCTGCAGGCGGAGCAGAGTTCTCCGCCCGGGATTAATCTCAACACTAATTCTGCATCCGCATTCTGAACTCTCTGCAACTTCTGAAATCTTCACACAGAAACCCCAAAATAAAGGACATTGCAATGGACCAGATGAGCTATTACCAGTGCCTGAAGTATAATTTTCCTAGTTGTCAGAGGTAGTAGGTCCATAACCTTCTTCGAAATATTTAGATTGCCAAAGCCCTTTCCTTCAAAACATGCTACTTGACTATCAAAAGTAGTCAGCTTAGGGTCAAACCAAACACCCAAGTTCTTTACTTTTTGATTTGGGGTTGGAACAGGACCTCAGGCATCAGGCCACCAGGCCGGAGACCAGACAGAAGGGGCTTTGCCAACATTTAGGACCTCTGTCTTATTTGCATTGAGTCTGAGGCAGCTTTTATTCATCCACTCTGCCAACTCCACCAAATACAACCTAAATTGTGTAGCCGCAGCGTCAGCATACTGGGAAAGGGTGCAATCAGGTGTGTATCATCGGCATAAGACACAATAGTTACCTTGTGTTGCTCGACGATCTCGGCCAGGTTGCGCATAAATAGATTGTCTATGGCAGGGCTCAATGTGGAGCCCTGAGGCATCCCCCACAGCAGAGGCAGTGTTTCCAAAGAGAATGGTTTTTGGGCTACTTGGAAGGTGCAGGTTTGAGGCCAGCCACATCAGACCAACAGGGCACCCTGAGCACGACTGGTTACCAGCAGATCTGAACCACAGGCTCCAGGATTACAGCCCGGGCCCAGTGAGCATGACTGGTTACCAGCAAATCTGATCCACAGGATTACAGCCAGGACACACTGAGCACGATTGGTTACCAGCAGATCTGAACCACAAGGTGCAGGGATTAAAAGCAGGGCACACTGAACCATTAGCTGTAGGATAACAGCTAGGGCACTCTGAGCATGATTGGTTACCAGCAGATCTGAACTGCAGACTGCAGGATTACAGCAACGGCGCACGGAACATGACTGCTTACCAGCATATATTAACCGCAGGCTGCAGGATTGAAGCCAGGGCACACTGAGCACGATTGGTTACCAGCAGATCTGAACCACAAGGTGCAGGGATTAAAAGCAGGGCACACTGAACCATTAGCTGTAGGATAACAGCTAGGGCACTCTGAGCATGATTGGTTACCAGCAGATCTGAACTGCAGACTGCAGGATTACAGCAACGGCGCACGGAACATGACTGCTTACCAGCATATATTAACCGCAGGCTGCAGGATTGAAGCCAGGGCACACTGAGCATGACTGGTTACCAGCAGATATGAACTGCAGGCTGCAGGATTACAACTATTGCACACTGAGAACGACTGGTTACCAGCAGCTCTAGCCCGCAAGATGCAGCAATACAGCCAGGGCACACTGAGCATGACTGGTAACCAGCGTATCTGAAGCACATGCTGTAGAATTTAAAAGAGGAGAAATAATTAACTGGTGCACTCAAAGCAATGGTTTGATTATGAATCAAAACATGAAGGCAATGCATGGGTGTAATACAAAAGAAACAACACACTTCATTTGACCTTGGCACATCAACAAAACAATTATTTCAAGGGCTTTGATGTACAATGTTAAACGCTAACTTTATAAATCAAAGTATGCAACTGTGAAATCTGCATTTATCAGGGTGGTGCATTTCATTAGCTCTTCTGTCTGATGTCTCTGGGCGGATGGTGGGCAGGTGTAATTAACTATGTGTAAGCAACAGAGGGAGGGGACGGCGGAAAGTAGCAGAGGGAAAGAGATCAAGGGAAGGGGGTGGCTGAAAACAGTCATGGAGAAAGAGATGGAACGGGGTGGGTTGAAGCAGTCACGGGGCAAGTGACAGAAGGAGAGGACAGGGCAAGCTACGGGGTGAAGGGGAGAGGTTGAAAGCAGTCATGGGGTAATCAATGGAGGCAGTGGTGGGGTGAGAGCAGCAATGTGAAAAGAATGTAACAATCATCAATGATACGGAACAGACCACAAGGGAAACAAAATATAAGTAATTCAATGCAGTCGCAAGCAGCCAAAGGACACCAACAAAGACTATTTAACCAGTACTTGGTCCATGCTCCATCGAAAGACGACAGGATGACCACACATGAAGAGGAAGTGACATTTAGCCTGAGCTGACAAATCAGTAATGAACTGAGAGTGATGACGAGACAAACCAATGGGTAGGAAAAAGCCCCTTTTTAGTACAAGTTTTTAGTTTTAAACATAAGAGATCATTGCCATATGCCTACTGCCTGCAGACTGAAGCTACCAATAGACATAGTGCACAACAGTTTAAAATCTCTTAAATACTGTTGCACTTTCAGATTGATTGTGGAGTACCCAGTTGAAGCTGAAACCGTGAATGTTTTTTTTATAATAAACTAGTATGTGCAAACCCTTTGTGCCCCCAAAGATGTGGGACTTAATGACTGTGCAGGGTAATCCCATTGAAATCAATGGAGAAAACATATTTTGGGGCAGATGAGGAAGGCTTCCAGAGCAGTACTTCCCAGTAAAATTTGAAATCAAGCTAAATCATTTCTGTAGTAGTGATTTCACATCCTTCTGATTGTCAGAAAGCTAAAGAAGAAGGTTCCATGACATTATGGTCTTTCTAGAAATGAATGGGGAATTTTGTGCTGAATGGACTCTGAGGGTTCAGGGCTGGATGGCTGGGAAAATATTATTCTCCAGTGAACTTGCTTGTGAAAAACACATTCTGGATCAGTAGAGGTAGCTTGTGTGCTGTCTTTGCCTCATTCATGCCTGTTACTCATCAGACATAGCAATGTTCTGGTTGATCCTAGCAATTTTACAATGTATCTGTTATTGATTTCTCTGACTGTGACTGCCTAGTCCAATAATACTGTCACTGCATAGTGTGATCACCAATATAGCAATGACATCTGTGCCTAATAGAGAAAAGGTGTCAGAAGCACCTACAGTACTTATTTGGAGTTTTTTGTTATGATGTGTCACGCAACAGAATCACACATTTATTTCTTAGATAGAGAAGGAGCTAACCCCAAGATGGCAACATCCAGCAGTAAATCAAACTTGTTTTTACTCCATTAAAAATAAGTTTATCCCGGACCTGTCTGAAAGCAGCATAGTGTATTTTGAGAAAGCTGCAGAAAACTATGCTTAAAGCCTAAAATGTCTTGGGACAGTTTATAAAATACACGAGAAATCTTGGTCTACTTTTTATTTAAAGTGATATCTGTGTGCCCTACATTGAATGAATCAAGCTAAAATCCCCAATAGAAGATAGGCAGGCTGGTTTTGTTCATGTATACATTTAGCAACCAGATAGTATAGCAATCCTGTAATTTTTTTAACTAAATTTATTCTGCACAATGCCAAAGGAGCAAGTGAGTGCCCACTCTAACCAACCAACATTAGAAACTATTGAAAATTGCTTTTCACAGCTATATTGAAGATTCCAGCAAATAGTTTTCTTGGCTTGGGAGTAGGGCCACTCTTAGTATTGCCAAAACATCCAAGGACTGGCTAAGGTGAAGGCAATTTAGAATAACTACTAGGACTGAGTGTTGGAATGTATGTGCTCCTCATTGGCGTAGTCTTTGCAATTTTATAGACCTAAATTAGCACAAATTCTTATATCAGGTGTTGAGTGTAGAGTCTTCTACACTGAGTTGGCATCCACTTGTAAAAGGATGATCTCAAACCACATTGTCCCTGGAGGTTAGGGAACACATTTGGAACCTAATGTTAAGTTTGTTACTTGTGACATATTATTTCATCCAATGGCTGATCACTTTGATCAAACTGTCCATTTCTGGTTATGTGGCAATAAGATATACATTTTCTGACCGCAAACAGTACAAGACATTGCATACAGAACTGAATAGCCCCTATATTTGATATCTAGAACAGCCATGATAACCTTCTATTCATCTGTTTATCATGGATACAGATATCCAGTATTAACATGTGTTTTTGTGCACATTAAAGTGTAGGATGTCTAGGAGTAGCTGGATTATTCAAATGGAACTGCCAAATTTGTAGCATTTTGTAATAATGAATTCTGTAATTAGGACTGCATAAATATATATATGTTTGAAGAATAATTTTGTTCCAGACTGCTGAGATAGATTCAGTTGATCATTTTTTAGACAGTATAGGAAAGAGAAATCTGAATAAATATAAATGTGCTTACTGATTGAAGAGTTATGTTTAATTTACCACTCTTATAAGGAGCGTCTGGGAAATTGGGTTGTTGGTTGACTGGGGTATGAGCCCTGGTCAAGCCACCGCCACAGTCCCTTGCAGTGTAGATCACTACAAGTCACTAAATTAACTTGTGCTTGCCCCTTGGTATCTTGGCACAAAAAGCAGTCAGGCTTAACTTGGAGGCAATGTGTTAAGCATTTAAGTAGCACACAAACAGTAATAAAGTGAAAACACAACACATGAAAAATCCCAAACCAATTTGGTGAATTATTTGTCACAAAAATGACAAAAAACCAATCAGTAAAACCGGATTTATGAATGTTTAAAGTTTATCTAATCGCACAAGACCAGGACAAACTCGAAGCATATGGCTGTCCGCAATGGAACACCATTTGGATACAAGATATGGATCAAATTTGGTAAGTGCTCTCCTTTGGCCTTAGAAAAAATTCTAAGAAAAAGGTTGTGTGAAGGTAAAGGAGGTGTCTGAGGAGGGAGCATCGTCATCGGACAGACTTGGGCCAATGCATGGGTGAAGATTTCTACATTCGGAATTAGTCTCTGAAATTGAAGTGAAAAATCTCCAGCAGGACAAGGCAGAGGCTGTATCAGAAATCAGTTCCATGAGGTCCGATACCTCTTTAGCGAAGAACCGTTGAAACTGAGTTTCTGCTGCTGAGAAGAACATTGCAGGAGAAGCCACAAAGTCAAACCGGTTGACAATGCACCCGGGCAGATAGGTTAGCATGTTGGTCCATGTCTTCTCCTGGTTCTCAGACAAGGTTTTGGTCAAACTTTTTCAAAGTACTCAGTTTTGGGATTTGGCCATATGGGCACCTTTAGCACCACAACCAAAGGTCCCTGGCTGGACGAGACATTTCATGGTTGTTCATTAATCACTCAAGCTCAGTCCAGATATGGGTTCAAGATGATGGGAGCCCTGTGGTTCTGAATCAGAGGCCAGCAAAATAGCCCCTGGAGTCACTCTGGTAGTTCTGGTCAGGTGAAGACGCAGGTCTCAACAGAAGGGCTGGCTTCTAAGGGTTCAAGGCACTCCAGGCAGCCAAGCAGTCCTTTCAGGTACAGCAAAGTAGTATTTGCAGAGTGCACAGCAGGTCACAGAAGCAGGTAGTCTGTGACAGTCCTTCTGCAGGTAGAGGTCAGGAGTTAATTGAAGGTTGGGTCTGAAACTCCTCCTATATAAATATACCGTGGTGCCCTTCATCTGGAAGGTGGGAGAAGCTTCTAGAAAGGTTCTTTAAGGTGCATGGAATTTCCTGCCTCCCCTGCCCTGGCTCCAAGCTGGCTACAGTGACATGGTGGAGGTGGTAGGTCCTTTGTGTGAAGGCAGAGCATACCCAATGTTCAGTTGCAAGAGGAGCTACGCTCAGCTCCACCCCCATCCTGCCAGCAGATGGCCCATTGAGACACACCTAATTCCTCTATTGTGTGGCTGTCTGGGAGGCATTCACAAATGCTACCTGTCAGCTGCACCCGGTCATGTGATCCAAGACAGACAGGAGGCACAAAAGGGCTAAGGGCAGGAACATGCCAACTTTCTAAAAGTTGCATTTTCAGAATCGTAATGAAAAATCCAACTTTGATTTTAAAGAGTGTTTATAATTACAATTTCATAGATACCAAATATGAAATAGCTACCTGCTCCCAATTGCAAATTACAGCTTATTAAATACAATAAGGAATCCCCAATGTTATCCTAAGAGGACGGGTAGGACTCACAGTAGCGAAAAATATATTTAGGAGTTTTCAGTACCAGGACATTTAAAACTTATAAGTACATGTCTAACCTTTTAAGTACACAGTTTCCTCCCCTATGGACTACTTAAAGCCTACTTCAATAGTGACTTATATGTAATAAATGAGAAGTTTAAGGCTTGGCAAGGGGCTTTACATTTCAAGACGACATGGCTGTTTAAAACTGCATAGAGGCAGCAGTGGTAGACCTGGGGCATGTTTTAAGATGCTACTTAAGTGAGTGGCACAATAAGTGTTACAGGCCCACTCGTAGCATTTAAATTACAGGCCCTGTCTGTATGTATACCACTCCACAGGGGACTTACTAGTCAATTAAATATGTCAATCAGTTGTAAGCCAATCAAACCATGTTTACAGAAGGGACCACATGCACTTTAGCACTGGTTAGCAGTTTTAAAGTGCACTGAGTTCTAAGGCCAACAAAAAAGAATTTCAGCACAAAAATTGAGGTAAGCAGGCAAAAAAGGCTGACAGGCCTAACAGAGCTCATTTGTTGGAGAGGGTGCTAAGTGTGATGTACATGTTCACTGTAACCGTGTGATGGAGAAGGTGGCAGGTGAGTCACTGAAAATTCCAAACATTATTTTGAGGAGGTTGTGTTGGGTGAGTACAGTAGAGGGCCCACGAAAAAATCTGGTTTTGGGGGCACGGATTGAGAAAGAAAAATGCCAACACATATGTGTCTGCTTCTTTTTGCATGGATGGCTTGAATGCATTTAATCTTCTCGGATCTGTTTCTTTATGAGAGACAGTTTGGATTGTCACACTAATAGTTGCCAAATTGAGATTTAGTTGCTTACTTACTCAGCCATCCATGGATTAAAAAGCCATACATTTCCTTTTGTTAACTCAATTACTGATCCAGTCACCCACACAAACATTCACCAAGTCACCCACAAACGGAAACACATGAACACTTTCAAACAATACTTTAGATATACCTTTCAGAACTCCATGCATTATAGCAGTGAAGCCCACAAGAACTTCAGACAACATGCCAGAGCACCAGCCCAGTACTGGATACAATATGGTACAGATGGGTTCCAGAACTGGATCAAATTCTTAAGTAGTGTTCACAACTAAAGGCAACCTCCAGATGTGAGGTACATAACTTAACATAGTAGGAATAGCATGGACTCTAAATGCATCATAAACTGGACACAGTGTTTAAGAGAAGATTCCAAGTACTTGACAAAGAATTCCAGCTGAAGCCTCTGACTAAACACAACAGTCTGGAAGTATTCTCCAGAAATGAATACAATTCGACAGAGAGAGCCTTAAACAAATTGACACAAAGCTGTTGATTGTGCTTTCAGAACTTGACACAATATGCATTAAAAAACTACCAGAACTGGGCACGATAAGGAAGAGCTGGCCCCTAGGACATAAAATACACTCAAGGTGGCTTCCAGGACTAGTCGCAACACTTCAAATGAGGTCTGCAGAAACAAACACAAAACTGTATACATCACCGTTACAACAGACAATTATTTCACGGAAGGAAATCCCAGTGAGAAACAAATGCGAGAGTTTTTCACTATCCGGACCTAGAAACGTAAAAGTACATGCAATACTTTTTAAGTAGGTTGAACTCTGCCTTGTAAGCTGTTTAGGGCATACCCTAAGGGTGAGTTATATGTATTAAAAAGGAAGGTTTAGGCCTGGCAAAAGGCTGATTTTGCCAGGTCGACATGGCAGTTTAAAACTGAATACACAAGCTGCAATGTAAGGCCTGAAAACAGCTTTGCAAGGCTACTTAATTGGGTGGCACAAAAGGTGCTGCAAGCCCACTAGTAGCATTTAGTTTACAGGCCCTAGGTACATATAGTACCACTTTACTAGAGACTTAGAAGAAGAAGAATGTGCCAAATGGGGATAAGTCAAAGTTACCATATTTTAAGGATTGAGCACAAGCACTTTAGCAACGGTTAGCAGTGGTAAATTGCTCAGAGTCCTAAGGCCAACAGAAATGAAATCAGAAAAAAATGGAGGAGTAAGGCAAAACGTTTGGAGGAAGTACACCCTAAGGCTAACAGATCTAACAGTGGCATCCTTGAATTTCACAGTTATCAGGGAAAGCGATTTGCCAGTTATAAGGAATTACATCAGCTATTATCCCACCTATGCACACCTAGCTCAGAGAGACACTGTCAGTGACATAAACAGCCCATGCCACCCTCTATCCAGCAGCATTAACAATGCGGATTGGCTTTGCAACAGTTCCCATAAACCACTCAGCTTTACCATTAGCCTGTGGCCATTGTGTTGAAATCTTAAGGTGTTTTATTTGGAATGATGATAGGTAATCTGGAGAGACTTGTCCCTCAAATAGAAGAACATTGTTTATCCAGAGTTCTTGGATGATGCCATAAGTGGCCCTTTCTTTTTTGCTGGGAAACAGCCTTTACAACTAGGTTTTTACCTCGTTGTGCCTTTACCATGCATTTTTTACCGCTCATATTTTTACTTTGAATATGCTTTTACAACGCATGCCAATACCATGCATTTAAAGTAAGTGGGGAGGGGTAGGGGGTCTTCCTCCACAAATACATTTCTTTTAAATCTAAAAACAATGCTTGGTATTAGCATGCGTTGCAAATGCATATTTGCTGTAAAAACATGCCCGCTAAAAAATGTGTGGCAAAGGCAAGCAAAGTAATTACCTGCTTTGTTTCGTCATACAAATTTTTTTGCTATGGATATCTCTTCTTCCCCTAATATGGTATTACAAATTTCTATTTCTGGGTATTTGGTGTAATCATCTCTCACCACTAATATCTAGCGGCCAGCAGGGAGTCTCCCAGAAGCAGCACAGATCCTCAACAAGAGATTGGGAGGGAAACATCCTTTACAACGCAACTTTTACCACGCAGTGCCTTTATGACGCAACTATTACAACGCATGTCATTACAACGCATTGCGCTGGGGGACGTTCTAGGATAGGGAATGGATTTAATTTACTATCCAACACCTTCCCTACTATCCACGGGGACTGGAGTTGGAATAGTAAATTAAACTATTCACTATCCAGCACCTCTAAGCGCTATGCGTTGTAACAGCATGCGTTGTAAAAACTGCGTTGAAACAGTCATACATCCGATTGGGAGGGTGTCTTCAATCATGATTGGTGCCAAAAGCTCAGGCATATTTGATGCCTAACACTGAAGGCTCTCCTTTACCACATTCTCGAGAGCTCATTAGGTCCTATGATCCAAATTTAGCTGTGTAATCGAATGGGCAAGATGTGCAACCCTGGAACTGAGTAAGTTGGAAATCCGACGCCTATATCCTCGAGGTAAGTAAACCTGGAGAGTCAGGACTAACTAATTTCAAACATTGTGCAGAGATGCCAATATTTTGTAAGCTTCAGGGTGTGAATATGAATCAGCCGTTTGCAGCCACCAATGGGTAGTGTAAGTTTGGACAGAGGACTAATTTTACATAGTTATTCTCTTCTGTGGCCCTACTAATATTGTCTAGGTATGTGGGAGGAGGGTGTGACTTTTCAAATACTAGCCTGACATACTGTTCCATCTCTAAGGCATCCAGTAAGCCGGCACTGGGGCTAGTTATGAGTGCTGTGACAAATAGTGAGCTGAATTTTGAGGACTCAACCGGAGACTGGAGAGGTTTTTTATGGGCCCCTGAAATAGAGGAACCAGTGGCTTTTGATCAGAAGTCATCCTGAACGAGTGCCTATACAACTTGGGGTGAAACTGACAACACCCCCAGTCGACTGTAATCTCTTCTTTATCAATGTGTGAGTATCTGTTCAGTTGGAATTTAGTTTCTCCTGGCATGCACAATTGGTGCCCATTCAGCACAGAGTTTCTTCTTGGACATTAGTGTACCAAGGCCAGTGGGGTAGCATTGGCTGCTAATTGAAAATCTTTGAAAGGGTCAATGTTTTTAAGGTAGTCACTGCGGACCAGACATCTTTTGTTGCTTGAAATTTTGACTGAGGCATCTGAGTTCAATCCCATCTGGATGAAGATTTTGCTAGGTCCACAAGTTGTTCTGTAATGGATATGACCCACCTGCACTATGTTACCCATACCAAGGAAACCTCTGACCAATGAAACACACAGATCAGATGCTACACCTTCTTCCGATATTGGCTTGAAGAACTCACACTTGAGTTTGCTGAGTATTAGCCCTCTTGGGTTCAAATGCTGGATGACCAAACATCATCTGCTGTGATGTTCTTCAAGTGTTTTGTTCTTCAAGTGTTTTTGCTTGCAATATTGTCATCTCTGACACTGATGACTGGTAAATCTATTTAGAACCTCCTGATGGTGTTCAGGAAGACTTCGGCAATGCTTGAAATCCCAAAGTTCAGTCTTTTATAACTGTGGACGCTATGATGAGTGAGAAAAGTCACAATGTATTTGACTTTAGGCCCAGCAACAGTTGGTAGTATTCAGATTTGGGGTCAAATTTAGAGAAGCAGCATGCACTGTTTACTCCCACCAGAAAGTCATCCACTGTTGATACAACACTCTCTCTTGATTGCAGCATTTGGCAGCTGCATACCTAGATGAATATGTACCATGCTGGTTGTTTAGATTTCCTTGCTGCTACAATGGGAGACGCCCATGATGTGCATCCCTCAACTCTCTCAATTATGTTCGCTGCTTCCAGCTTGAGGAGTTCGGCAATGGCCATGGGTTGCAGGTGGAAAGATACACGATGAGGTGTCATAGGCAGAACATATCTGTCCATATGCAGTTGAACAGTCTTTCCCCTGAGACAACAAATGCTTTCTTAGAGGTCCCTAACGTCATTCAGTATGTCGACCTAGCTGCTGGATTAGACATTGTAAGCAAAGTAGATGATTCAATGTTCTTTTCAGCTGTCTTGCAGCTAAGCAATGTTCCAGAGCCATTATTCGTAACCTAGACTGTGGCTGTCAAGGAGTGATTCTCATGCTCCAGGTCTGGGGTGCATACACCCGCAGTGGTAGCGGTGAGTGAGTCCCTTATGTCTAGATCCTCACATTATACAAAAAGCTGCATATCCCTCAGGAGTGACGTCCCTTCGATGCACTCAGAAAACAAATGTTCGTCTCATCCATTCAATAAAGTTCTTTCACAAAATGTCATATGTTTGTTCTTTTGTTTTATTTCATGTTCATTATTTCTTGTTTCGTTATTACTGCATAACGTTATTAGAAACATTCATCATAATTATGCCCAATTTTAGTACCTTGTGACGGATGGTTTATTTCATTGCCTTTGATGATTGAATTACAGTTCCCACAATTATGACATGGGAGAGTACCTTTGTATTCTCTTGTTTGTGATGGTGTTTTTTGATTCAATAGTTCTTTGATGTTTCTAGTTCTTTCGTACGCGAAAATTGGATGGCTGATGAAAAGTCCTTTAAAATCCTCTTCTGTGGAGAGTAGCGGCCAGTGTTTGAGGATTGCTCTTTTGATTTGATGGCGTCGAGTGGAATATTTTGATATGAATACTGTCCTTCTTTCTTGCTCCTTAATTGTGGGTGTGAGTAGTTGATTTCTATGTAAGACCTGTACTCTCTCAGCTGCCTGTATCAGGGTGTTCTCAGGGTATCCTCGATTTTTAAATTTGTTAATGGTCACTGTTTCTTGGTCTTGAAACTTCATTTGTGATGATGAAATGCGTTTGATACGGAGTAATTGTGAGAATGGTAAATGTATTTTTAATGATGGTTGATGGAAGCTCTGATAATGGAGTAGATTGTTCCTGTCTGTGGGTTTCTGATAACGCTGGTTTCTATGGTACCTTGTGTGTTGGTTACCATGACATCCAAAAATGGTAATTGGGTTGTACTGTAATTGTGGGTAAATTGTATTCGTTGATTCACCTGATTGAGTTTCTGAATTATGGTGGTAAGATCCAGAATTGATCCTCTCCATAGGATGAAGATGTCATCAATATACCTCTTGTATAGGATGAGATTTTCTTTCCAACCATTTTGGCTCAAGATATGATCGGTATCAAACTGGTGCATAAAAATGTTGGCATATGCCGGTGCCGCACAATTTCCCATCGACGTTCCCGAACACTGGGCAAAAAATTCATCTTCCCACTGGAAGTAACTGTGTTCATCCTACGAAAGAACTAGAAACATCAAATAACTATTGAATCAAAAAACACCATCACAAACAAGAGAATACAAAGGTACTCCCCCATGTCATAATTGTGGGAACTGTAATTCAATCATCAAAGGCAATGAAATAAACCATCCGTCACAAGGTACTACAATTAAACTTAGAGTGAATGGAACATGTGACAGCGCAAATTTAATTTACATGTTGAAATGCCCGTGTGGGCTTTCATACGTGGGACAAACAACAAGATAAATCAAAACAAGATTAGTTGAGCACAAGAGCAATATACGCTTGAAAACAGGCAAATCGACAGTTGTAGCCCACTTTAATGATCTCAAACACAACCCAAGTCAACTCAAGTTTTGCATTTTGGAGATGGTAACTCCACTCCCAGGGAGAGACAATACACAACATTTGCTAAGACGCGAATTATATTGGATAATTCGCCTATCCACGGTCCAGCCGAAAGGACTTAATGAACGGCTAGAATACAGTTGTTACCTATAAACTAAAAATTCATGCGTAGATTAAGCTGCAAAGAAACAATAATCTTGTATTCCTAAAGAAATCCAAATGTATATTTATATTTATGTTTACATGCACTTCAAAGCAGCGGCGTCACTATAGGGGTGCGGGGGGTGCGGCCCGCACCGGGTGTCACCATCCCACTGGGGTGACACCAAGGCGGTCAGCAGCACTGTGTGCTGTCAACAGTCTGTAGACTTGCAGTGAAAGTAAACGACGTTGCAACCGCAACGTACGTGCACGTTCAGTTGCACTGTCTTGCAGCAACGCAACCTAACTTTTCTCCTCAGGAGGACTGGAGGAGGTGCCTGTGCGCAGTGCGCACTGTCTCCTTCGCGTCAGCTCGCCTCTGCGTCTGGTCCGTGGTAGCTGCCTTCCACGCCCCGTGTCCGCATTCATACGAGGCAGTGGAGTGTTTAACTGTCAGCGCAGCTGACTACGCACAATTTAAATTACCGGCGGGCGTCTCCACAGCACTAGCATCAGCATTTTGTCACCCGAGAGGCCTTGGCCGGACTGTGGAGTGTGCCACATGGGCTATAATAATATAATAATCACTGACCCGACCGTACCGACGATTGCCCCGCGTTAGACTGCTGCCCCGGCCTATGTGATAATCAGAGTTAGTTGTTCACTGATTATTTGCCGCCAGTTTCAGTTGCAGTAGAGCTTGCATTCCACCCCAGCAGCAAAGTGTAAGTGCAATACGGTATATTCGCTTTCATTTTAAAATGGAATAAACTGGCATTTCCTTTATGATAAATCGTGATCCCGAGCGCCGATAACCCAGGCCAGATTCTGCCGCCTGCAGTGTCACAAGCCCTGCACACCGCCCCAACACCATCAGCCCCCAGGTGCTTGTGGCACCCAGACATCAGTAGAGGCTCCCCGCCTGCCGGCCGAGTTATTTTATTTAACTTTCATATTAGCGTGACTCACTCGAGTATCTCGGCGCTGCAAGTACTAAATAATCAAAACCCAGTACCCCCATTCATGCCGATCCAAGCCCTGTGAAAAGCAGCCCTCACCAATAAGACCCCAGAGAGCTCGACACATGCACACATGAAAGCTCCAGCTTCCTGCCTACACCATAGCTCCCAAATGAGAACATGTCAGACCGGACCAAGGCCATCAGGGGGACACGAACGGAAAGAGCAGGTCAGCGCTGTGGCACTGAGGGGTCACTGCACCAACCAGGCAGGCCGACCCTATTAACAGCACAGCCACCTTCAGTCAGTCTACAGCACTACTGCCTGCAGCTTGCATGATCCTCTTCACAGCAAACTGGTAAAAGATGCTCTGGCTCACCGTGGCACTGCAGGAAGACACGTCATGGGGGCACAGGTGAGAGAGCACTGAAGTAGTGCAATGGGATGTATGTGCGAGTGTCAGATTGGGGTGAATTTTGCAAAATGTTCTGTATTGTTTAGATGCTCATATCGGGGATTAATAGGTCTTGAAGCACACTGGAAACCGGGTCCATGGGAGTGAATGGGGATGGCAGAGTGTCTGTCACTCCAGGAGGCCCTGAGCCTGTCCTGGAATGGATCTGAGTCGATTTCAAAGAGCAGAACTATCATATCAAAAAAAGATTTATTTGTAACATGAGGTTGAGAAAACACACAGGAAGGAGATTTTTGTTACACTGGCAAACTTATTGTTTCCAACCACGTAGTGTGCATGTTTCTGGATTAAATAAAACATCATAGTTTTATATCTTGTTTAGTCTCATTTACTTCTGATTCTTTGCCTGTACTTGTAGAAACAGGGCGCTTGCTTGAAATCACTCATTTCCTCACCGGGAAAAGTCCTGAGGACTCAGATCTCTGCAGTACATGCTCTGACTGAACCATTCAGTTTTCTTCTCAGCCCCAAACCCATGTTTTACACTTTGATGGAAACATCAAGATTTTGGGGACCTTTCTAACATCCTGTTCTCAGGATGACGAAGCTTCATTTGGTGACCTGGTGTGCACTCGCTTGCTGTGCCCTTGTTGTCACACCAGTGTTGAACCAGTTTTGTCCTAATTCCAAGATTAGGACACTGTGTACCTGATTCTCCCACACTGCTACTGCACTGCAGAGGTGCTGGAAGGTTTATTGATGTCTCTCTAGCACACAGCTCATCCAACATGAACCAGGCATGTTCACAAAACATGTATTTTATGAGGATTATCTGTGAGTTACTGCTTTTTGCTATGTTAGTGCTCATCAGTTTCTGGCGATTTACAGCAGTTTTAAGATCTACTAGGAGATTCTCGTTGCTCAAATGGGTGTAATTTCTGATATTTATGTTTCCCTCGTCTTCATTGCTCGATTTTGCTTGCGAGAAAGTGTCACTCATTGTCGTTGAATGTCACTCATAATTACACTGAAATTATGAAAATGTCACACATAAGCAATCTGAAACCTTGGCAGCTATGCTCTTAGGCCCGCCGCCCGCGTACAGGCGGTTTGCGGCTGATGTCATTCTTCTTCTCTGAATCACGCATTAGGCCCTAAGTGCGCGTGACTGGCCTGCAGCATGAGGATCAGAGGCGGCACGTCTTGACACCTACCCGCACGCAGAGCTGGGCGCTGGCCACCGTGACCGACATAGACCCCCACCCCCTAACAGCAGGGCAGGTGAGTCAGTGAGTTTCTCCGGACCGGCACGGGGGTACGCACCAATAATAACCCAGGCTGCTCTTCTTTTTACTTTGTGAGTGACACAGATGATAGGTTTTGCCGGGTTCATCATGAGTGCCAAAGGGATGCCCTGCTGATTTGCCTTTGAGTTCTCCACGCTGTTAGCTTTCTGACTGGAGCGAGTTGCAGTTTCTAAGAGTGGTTCACAGTCTTCACACAGTTTTACTTCAAATGTGGGTCATGCCATGGATGTAATTCAAAGATGATTTCTTTGGTCTGAAATGGGTTGTGACTTGTGAGGTGAGCAGCGAGATCGATGTCAGCTTTCTACATAGTTCCTTTGGTGATTCTGGACTGTCCCTGGAGCTGCTATTTTACTTTCTTTTTGTTTTTGCCCACTGCCTTTAATGGGTTGTAGTTCTTGCTGGAAATCAATGTCGTATTTTTCTGACATTTAATTCCAAAGTGCAGCATCGGGGAATAAAAGTTAAAAAATATGAAAAATAAATAACTAAATAAAGTAAGACAGACTAGTGGTAGCAAACTGGCAAGATTGATTTTATTCTCACCCAAATACATTTAGCGCCACTTTTACAGAGTTTGCCAGTGAAGCGCTATTTTTGTTGTCTTGGCATTGTTTTCACTTGGCTTGGAACTAGTGCACCAATCTTGGAGGTACTGCAATGTGAGGATTCAAAAACAAAATTTGTACTGCTGCTCTGCATCTAGAGATGGGGAAACATCCTTTACAACGGAACTTTTACCACGCAGTGCTTTTACATCGCAACTTTTACAACGCAAACCATTACAACGCATTGCGCTGGGTGGCGCTCTAGGATAGGGAATAGATTTAATTTACTATCCAACACCTTCCCTACTATCCACGGGGACTGGAGTTGCAATAGTAAATTAAACTATTCACTATCCAGCACCCCAAAGTGCTATGCGTTGTAATGGTATGCGTTGTAAAAACTGTGATGTAAAAGCATGCGTGGTAAAAGCATGCGTTGTAATGTCATACATCCCTAGAGATGTTGTCTTTTTTACCATAGATACTGCTTACGTTTTGTAAGGATATAAGCAATGGCCATTGAAATGGGTCCATTCAGGGCCCCGAGTCATGTCCTTAACTTTTCAGGCAAAAGCACTCATTTCTGAACACTGAGTGTAAAAGCGTTAAGGTAACCATGTTGTTCCTGCTTACATTTCACATGGTTTGCAAAATTTTGCATTCCCTTTGATTGTTTGCTTTTTCCAGGATGCTGTTACTTTTGTTTTGTAGGCCACATATTGCTCTTCTTGCCTAGTGCGTAATTGAGCTGCATCCAGGTGTTTGTAGCTCAGTGGCAACAATTGGGTTGTAGTTGAAGGCTGTCTGAGTTTTTCTCAGTGGGGCACTGCAGTATGGTGTTCAGTGGGGGAGAGGATGTGGCACTATGGGCAGAGTAGCTCCTGAATTTGGAACTGGGGAACCAAGTTCAGCCAGCCTTAATAACCAGTGCCTCCTCCCTGCCCTCCAGCAATTTTCGGTAACAACAAAAATGTCATGATGACTCTGGTGATTAATGTTCTTCCTAGAGAGAGATCGGAATTTTGTCTAATGGAAGATTTGACTCATGGAAAGGTAGCTCAGAGGGTTAATGTACCTGCTGCAAAGAACATGTACCATGCAGATCACAAAGTGCACATAATCATGTAAATAGACCAGTGGCGTGGTGGGCTACTGCTTTTGTCAGAGCGATCCTTTTGTTACTTGCAGTTTATAAGTTAAAATCCTAACATAGAACATTGAGCTATGTCATCTACTCCGCAGCAACACAAGTCACATTTTTTCTTAACTTTTGATACGTTTGCGCTACAAACAATGTATTAGTTGAAATGGTCACATCATGCTGCAGATCTGGCATTATGAGGCAAATATGGCTGAGCCATTATTATTTAGAAAACTTTTGCAAAGTAGGATATTTAGCCATTCATGTTTGAACTGCTGTTGTGGAAAAGCGAGAAGTGCTGAATGATGACAGAAACTCCATGGCTCGGAGAAAAATGGCTTGTGCTTCCACATTTTTTCGTATTTGGGGACATTCTGCTATTAGAAGCATATCCCACGGCCACTTTCTGAATACATTTTACTGTCAATAACTCATTATAACCTTAAATCAATCTAATATGTGTTGAAAAATGCTTTGTTTTTGACCTTTCTGTCTCCCAAATTTTCTTGGGAGGGGAGAAGTTCAACCCCCCAAACTCCCCCTAGTAGTGGTTGCTCACTGTGCCTGCTCGCTACACACCATGCGGGGGCTGGTCTCAATTTTACTTTGTTCTCTCTCTGATTCACTACTTGTGTCTATTTTTGATGCTTTCTGAAAGAATGTCTATGGGTACATATGACTGGGTGGGTAACCTGATGTTCTTTAAGGTCATCATCTACTATTTGCCGTGCTTTGAAAGTTGATACAATTTTAATATGTAATGAAAAATGTGCTGTAAAATTCACTATCACGGGACCTGGCACTGGCAGCCATCTGTAATTTGAAATGTGAAGACGACACAAGGGGTGAATCTGTGGCGCTACCATTTTTCAGACCATTTACTTCTGTCACTCCCATCACAGTACAGTAAGGGGGGCAGGGCCTATATTTGGCTGTCCTTTATTGGGCCTTTATGTGCTATTGAACTGAGACCTTTATTTGGAATAGCTTGTAGGAGCAGCTCCCCCCGATGTCAAAGCCTGGGTGGGAGGCTCAACTACGGTGTCATTGTCATCATTGTCACACGACTCCACCATGGTGGAGAGCTGCCTGGCAGAAACGCATCCACCAGTTAAATCTGGTTAAACCGCCAGGTTCGCCATGAAATGAGGGGGAAGCCGTCTCCTCTGGGCTAGCAGGGCTGCTCCCTCCTCAGGAGCAATGATTATAGACTTCGCTATCCCCCCAAATAGGGGTGTGACAAATTCAAATTACAAACGTTACTAAGGATTCTGTAGGGTCCCGTTATTTGCCAATTGTGTCCACTGGCAGACTCGGAGCGGAGGAGGTCCATGTGGTAAGTTGTGAGGGGGTGACACCATGAGTTACCCGCACCGGGTGACACCAACCCTAGTGATGCCACTGCTTCAAAGCACATGTTGTTTAGCACTTTTTGATTTTTGTTCACGGCTGTTGGTACACATTTACAGAAGGTTCTTAATACCATGTCTGCTAGGCATAGCATTTCCGTTCGTACACAGTCTACTCACACGGATCAATACACACTCCGATCACTATTGCACCTATTGTCAACACGGTAGAACAATAAAGTTATGTACTCGCGACCACGTGGTCTACCTATCACCTATCAGAACGAGGCTCTTATCCTCGTCAGTCATAAGACACGAGTTTCTCCATTCACCGCACTAACTGTCCGACAAACGTTTGCGACTGAGACCACGGAACCGAGAAAGTTTCGAGCTACGTTGTATACGGTAAGCCGCTGCTGACAGCGCAATCAAACTAATATGCACGCATACGTTTTGGTGTTCTGCCTCACTAAGACCAAGTTTTTAAAACTGTCTATACAGATTGACTTCCATCGTAATCTAGCAGATTCAAGTATCGATACCTCACCAACGTTACAGGTCAGAATGGTCTATTAACGCACACGAGGCACTAATATGCACCAATGATCCAACTTACGTAGTTTTAATAAAAACGTTGTCACCTCTGATGTGACGCCTCTCCATCACCACCATCCTGCAGGTGAACACGTATTAAGTATAGACGATACACGATCGCCTTGACAAGCCCGGTTACCAGTATTTACAAGCATTGATACTAACGCATGTATTCCGTAACACTGCCCTTCCAATTCCCCTAATGTATTTTGGTTTATTATGTTTTCGAAGTGTAAAAATGCGATTAGATTTAAAGTAGTATGCTAGCCCACTGAACTTACGTTACCTTTTCTATAAATTTACAGAATTAATGAAGTCCCCTGACAAAGGGCAAATGCCCGAAATGCATTGGGCATAATTATGATGAATGTTTCGAATAACGTTATGCAGTAATAACGAAACAAGAAATAATGAACATGAAATAAAACAAAGAACAAACATATGACATTTTGTGAAAGAACTTTATTGAATGGATGAGACGAACATTTGTTTTCAGAGTGCATCGAAGGGACGTCACTCCTGAGGGATATGCCGCTTTTTGTATAGTAACTGCCCAGAGCACAGAGGGCTGCACTTCGATCGCACCACCCACGCTACCAACCCCAATCACATCAAACTACGAGGAGTGCGACTACGACTTTGTCATACTTGTTAGATCCTCACATTAGTCTGCATGAGCGATGGGCTGCAGTGCGTGGAACTATCATTTGTCAATCATATTTATCATCCTGTATCTGTGGGGTCGCTACTTACTAGAAGCTGGTATGTGGGTCGAGATTGACCAAGTTCTTGGTTTTGTTCGACTGCATTTACCATATGCACCACCACCTCATTGGCCTCATCTTCGTCCATTTTGTCAGTTGGTTGTACTGGGAGTGATGGGACAATTGGCAGACCCTTGCCAAATGATGTAGTTTGCCGAAAGCAGAGAGCATCTTGACACGTGCCAGTTGTGAAAACACCCTGCCACAGTATCCACAGGATTTCTTTGTCACTGTGCCTGCTAAGTCTTTAGGGTGGTTCCCTCTCCACCCCTCCTCTCCCTTCCCCTCTCCCTCATATGATAAAAGGTCTCTGAGCAGCTTTGTTTACCTTTTCTATGCCTTCCGGAGACGTTTGTATTGTTAAAACTCATGCTGTATCTTTTTTCTTGGCCTCTCTCTTCTTTAATTTCCTTCTTTCATTCTCTTAACTTTGTGTTTATGGCATGTATTATTCCTTCCACTCAATCATTCGCCCTTGTTTTTGTTTATTTTCCTCATTTGTTTTACCATTATTTTGAATGAATGAATGAATGAATGATCTGATTTTTAAAGCGCAAACAGCTGCTCCCGATGGTGTCCTGGCACTTGATAACTCAAGGCACTTTAAGAGCACACAATTACACTGCAGTGAACAGTCAGGTCTTCAGGAGTTTCCTTAGATGATTCTGCGCATTGATGGAATGAATGACAAGAGGGAGTTTATTTCCAAGCTTTAGCTGCTAGGAAGAATGTCCTTCCTTCCCTTCTTTGCCATTTGAACTTCGGAATTTAAAAAAATAATAAGGCCTTACTTGATCTCAAAAGTCTGCTAGGAGAATAAGGAGAAAGCCTATCCTGCAGGTAAATTGTACCAACACCTTACAAGACACCAGAGCCTTTAACTGGATGCGTTTTGCAATTGGCAAAAACTGTGCTTTAGATTTCTACAACGCATTCAATAAATTCGCATGTATTTTAAAGTTATTATATTAGAAAAAAATGACTTCCTACAGCCTTTCCTTTCACACTCCCTGTACTCCAGCAAGATTACTGCATAGTTCACTTTATCAAATTCTCTCACTTTGTAGTCAAAAAATGAAAAATAAACACTAATCTCCACATTAAACGAATGCAGCACAAATGCCAGGGCATCTTTATTGCTCATTCATCATGGTTATATCTGTGGGTGCTGCAGCACCCCACTTATTTTTTTTCTTGTTTTTTTGGGGGAGTTTTATATAGCGCGAAATGGATCCGAAGGTATCAGAACGCTTTACAAGAGCACCAGTTGTGTTACACAAGGACACATTCATTTTTGTTAGGCACGGGGAGATTAAGTGATTTGGCCAGAATCACAGGACATTGAGCGTCATTGCCGAGACTCGAACCAGCTCCCCAAATTTGAGATCGACTGCCTAGGCGTTAGGCTGCATCCTATCCGCCTATGCACCAGGAGTGCCCCCCTGCCCTAAAAACCGGCCTCTAGAGGCCAAAGCCCACAGAGAAATTCCCGGTGAAATAAAAAATCTGTCCAGTCCTGGTGGTGGGGCCAACAGACATGTAGTTGGAAGTGAGATGCAGGGATCCAAGTAGGGCAGGTCCTGCCAATGCTCAGGACTGCCAGTAATTTAACATTGAAATGGGTTCCTACCAGACTCTATATTTATGTTGTTAACATTGAATGTATATGCACTGTTCCTTTTCTGGACAATGTATGCAAAAACATTTATGGTAATCAGTCAGTGATGCAGATCCTGTTACATTTCACAGGTGTTATATTTCGTACTACATGGTATATGTGGCCCTATTCTCCTCATGACTGTTTCATTTTCGTATATGTTTCTATTGTGTGCAACACGTACCATCAAACTGAGTCACTTCTATGTGTCTAGGTGAGTTCATGATCAGAACGGATGGGCACGACTGAAAGCACACAAGATGGGATCTAAAGCAGTGGAGGTTTCTCACGGTGTCTGTCACTGTATCATAAAAGTGTTCCAGATACATGCTTGTCCAATCCACTGCCTCTCTACATACCATGAAGAGCGATGGTCCCATGCGTACCAATTGTAAGTATGGATCTTTGGGGGAACTGGGTATGTATTTATGAAAGAGAAAGTGAAAGGGATGGTGAAGAGAAGAGATGAAAGGAGGTATGCAGAAAGAGAGAGTGGGAAGACAGCAATGGAGAGGAAGTAGATGACATATGAAAGATACAGATGGGCGGACAGCAGCAAGAGAGACGTTTGGAGAAGAGGGCATGAGTGAGTAATGAAGAGTGATAAACTGAAGAGGAAACTAATGTGAAGGGAAGAATGGGAGTTGCCACTCATGTATCTGATAATGAATACAAATCAGTGCTAACCATCACCAATAAACTAACTAATTTGTCTGACCTGTGTTCTTCTTATGTAATATTTTTAGATGCCCTAATAAATATCAAAGAGAAGTACTCAAATACTGTTCAGGTGTGTCAAGCACAAGGTTAATGACTGGTATTGTGTACATACATTAACTGCTGTACTAATCCAAGATGGCTGATATATTGCTTGTAAATGTGGTGGTCTCCCAGGAATGGTAAATCGAGAATACATTATAACACGTTGCATTCAAGAGATTTAGTGCACTGCAGATGAATTGAGCAATAAACACAGAGCCCTGTAGCATTGTTTTGGGACTTGCCAGGCACCATAGAAAATAAAAATGTATATACAAAAGAGAATGAAATCCTGAAAGGGAGGCTACAAAAGGAGAACTAAAGGAGACAGGAAAAATTGCATGACTGGAACACAAGCCCTGGTACTGAGTTGCACTTAGTTTCAGGCAGATGTGCAAATGTAATCCAGCCCTGCCAAGTTTCTGAGGTCCATGCATGATGTGCTGCTCCAGTACTGTTTTTTTCTTTGAATTCTGGGACGTGTAGTCTTGTTTCCATTATAAAACAGAACTACAAATCTCAGAATTCAAAGGAAAAAACAGGACTGGCACAATACATCGCACATGGGCCTGGGAATCTTGGCAGCTATGGTGATCATACAAACACAATCTCTCAGAGGCAGAAGAGGCAATGAATGAAGTGTGCTGACCCATTGCCCCACTCTTTAAGCTCATGTGGCATAAACAGAATGTAAGTGACATTCAGGCAGACCAATGGATGACGAGGACTGACCCAGAGTCCCTCCATGTATTTATTTGAATGCATGTATTGCTATGATTACATTGCATAACAGACAGCTAAAGCTGTCAGGCTGGATGTCTAAAGTACTTTAATACTTTCGCTGCTAAAGGCCATGCATGACATAATAACAAAGTATGAAATTACATCTGACATAAAAGTTACATTTGACATAACGTTTTTCCAAGCTACCAAAAGCGACATATTTATAATGAATTGAGCCCCTTCTATGAAAACATAAAACGATGGTCTAGATTCATAGACGATGTGTTTTTTATTTGGGAGGGAGACGAAGAAGATCTAAATAGCTTCCTACTTTGGTTAAACTGTGGAGACCCCAACCTAAAATTCACAGCCAGCAGAAGTCAAGTGGCAGTTGACTTTCTTGACATCAAGATAATGGCTAAGGAAGGTAAACTGTGTGTTGATTAAGGGTGGGTGGCCAGCTACGCTCCGTGCACGGAGTGCACGGAGTGCCGTCTCCTACGCATTTTGCGTAGCGGGCGTAGCCAGGCGGCACTACGCGCGCTCCGCAGACGGAGCGTAGCCGGCCGCCACCCGCCTCCCTCCCGCCCTCCCTAAATACAGCAATAAAAGTATAAAAAGCTATTAAAAACACTTACCTTGTCTGCCGCGTCCCCGGGGCTCCCTCTCGCCGTCCCGCGATTCTCGCCGCCATTTCGGGTCCTAATGCGCATGCGCGGGCGGCCGCGCATGCGCATTTCTCATGAGGAATGCGCATGCGGCCGCGCATGCGCATTTCTCATGAGGAATGCGCATGCGCGGCCGCCCGCGCATGCGCATTAGTATCCGGGTCGGTGGCGGCGCGAATCGCGGGACGGCGAGAGGGAGCCCCGGGGACGCGGCAGACAAGGTAAGTGTTTTTAATAGCTTTTTATACTTCTATTGATGTATTTAGGGAGGGCGGGAGGGAGGCGGGCGGCGCGGAGTGGGGCTACGCGGAGTGCGCGGGTGGGCGTAGTTGTGTGCCCACTTCGCGTAGCTCCGCGGAGCCCCACTCCGCACACTACGCCCAGGGTTAGTGTTGATCTATGTGTCAAACCATCTGACAGAAACACATTGCTGCACCATACCAGCTATCATCCAAAGTGTCAAAAAGATGGGGTCCCTTTTAGCCAGTTTTTAAGAATAAGACGGAATTGCAGTGATCGAGGTAGTTTTGAAATCCATGCAGAGGGCTTGAGACAAAAATTGTTACAACGAGGCTATCCCAAAAGACTAATCAAACAAGCATACAAGAGGGCCAAGTACTTTAACAGGGATAGTCTTTTTGAACCCAAGAATAAAAATAATCAAGCAGGACAGGGGATTGTCATGGTGTCAAATTATAATGGAATGAGTTTTAAACTCAAAAATCTGATCAATAAACATTGGTCAATTCTAAACAAATCAGGCAGTATTCCCCTAAAGAAACCTATCTATGCATACAGGCGTAACAAAACGATTAGAAATCACCTGGTGCATACATATAAAGAACCTAGGAACAGTCTTCAAAAAAGTATTACCAATGGGAGCACAATAAAAGGGAATTTACCTTGTGGAAATTGTACCCACTGTAAAAATATGTTGAAAACTGAAAGAATAGAATTAAATGGAATCATACACTATATGAATGAGCATGTAAACTGCAGGACTGCAAATGTAGTGTATCTGATTACCTGTCCTTGCTCCAAGGGAAACATAGGGGAAACAGGACGCGAAATGCGCCTGCGACTAACCGAGCATCGGTCAGCCCTTAAGAATTGTAAAAAGAATGCACCCCTTGTAGAACATTGGACAAGCAATAACCATGGAATAGATGACTTAAAATGGTTTATTCTAGAAAAAATAAAGCCTTCTTTCAGAGGTGGCGACATGGAAAAAAAACAGAAAATAAGAGAGCAATTTTACATGTCAAAGTTTAAAACTTACCACCAAGGTTTGAACAGTAGAGAAGAGTGGGAAATAATGATTAGATAATGCTTTGTAAAATGCTCTGTACATTGTGTAAAGGAATGGTTGCCTGTACATAATGATATTAGTATCAGTTCTTTGCTTTGACATGAGATCCTAAGAATATGTATGTCCTTTTATGCATTGGTTTGTGATCTACTCAGTACACTGTATAAGAAATATTGAATTAATGTAGAATTGGTATAAGAATTATGAGATCTCAAAAACATGTATGTTATTTAATGCATTTGATTGTGATTTATTATTGACTTAGTACATTGTATAAGTAGTATTGAATCAATGTGGAATGGGCATTAATATGGTTCACCAACTCGATAGTTTGTAAAAGGAGCATTGATATAATACTTGTAAAATGTGATTCATTGCAATATGAGGTACTTATTGCCATCGGTGGTATTGTAATTTTAAAATGTTTTTAAACTGTTTTTGGAAAAGACTTTGCTAAAGAAGGAATTCAATAGGCATTGAATTATTATCATCTTTGTATATGCTTAGAAGGTGTATCCCCTATAGATTAAAAGTATTGAAGAGCATATATTGCACTGCTTTATGCTCGACAAAGATCGCTTGGGATTCATTATAATAATAAAATAAAATAATTTTTATAATGTAAAGATGTGGTTAAAAGAACCCAAACGAGACCCTTAACAAGTGGCATGTACCTAATGCGAAGTACTTGTGTTAAACTAAATGTGGTCGCTGTGTATATACCAATTTTTGAGAACATATACATAGTTCGTTCTTGGAACTACTAAAATGGCGGGCGTTTGTGATAAATACAATAACATCCGGTGACGCGCGCGCGCACTGATCGGTCAAGTGATGCGGAAGAACGGGAAATAAACATAAGAACTACCGCACGGTTTACACTTAACAAGCGCAATTATTCAATTAGAACACTGGGCGCGGGGTATAAATAGGAGTAGGGAGGTCTCCGTAGTCATGCCGGAAATAATCCAGGAGGCGGATGACACGGACGATCGTTTGCAATGCCAGGTAAGGAATCAACCGCACAGCTCGGGGGTTTAGACGAGATCGGGCGGCCCGGGTCTGTAATTTTTGGGTACAGAGCAAAAAATATTCGTATTGAGACTCTTGGCCCGGGTACATCTGTTTAAATATCTTGAATATCAATTTGTTTTGGTAAACAAACAAAATGATAAAAATGACAAAAGCGATATCCCATTGCAACAACATAGCCGTAAATAACAGGATACAGAATATATGGTTCTTGTTTCATTTGATTCTAGGCTTTAGTTTTCTTAAATGAAAGGAAGAAGAAACTTCAAGATTAAGACTGCATTTCTTCTTGATTATAGGTGCAATATAAAATAATAATAAATACAGCACAAGGAGCAAAAGGTGGCACCCAAATGATAAAAAAGGGGAATTAAACGCCAAGCAATAATCGCTCCACAACGGGAACAACAGCACCTCTGAACATGGCCCTGCATTAGAAAAACAGTGCGGAGGTGATTGACACCAATACACCTGTAAGTAAATTAATAAGCCACTAGTGGGATTAAAAGAAATGAGAATGTTAATCTCATGATTAGATGACCTATTTCTAAGAGTCTATCAATGCTATATATCAATACAGGAGGACGCCACGCTGAGCCCCTGGAAGAAGGACCAAAAGTCTATTACTGGTCAATTGAAAATATAAAAACTGAAAATATATATTTAAAAGTAAGAACCTCTTGACCTCTCTATAACACCTATATAATTTGGATGTAACAAAACTAAAACCCTGACAAATCTTCTAAACATTAATTGTATGTATTTGCTTTCAGATTTGATGTTTTTAATCTTGATCTGTCCTGAAGAAGGTGTTTACAAAATCAGAAACTGACACTGAAACGCGTCGACATAAGGACTCTTTTTAATTGTAATTGTATTTTGTTTTAATGATTGTATAGTGTGTGTTTGTTAAACATTCGGATGTCACTGGATATACTTTGAAGAATATATAAAGATTTTAGTGTGGAGAAATTATGAACTTTGGCAGTGAATGCCTGTTTTTAATAAAATTAAGGTAACACATGCAAATTTGTGTGCGAAGATTATATGTTATATGTTTTGGGGGTCATCCTAATTGTACTAGAAGGTCTTGAATAGCACTACATTGAAGAACACAGAAAGGATTTTTTTCTTTTGTACTGTTTGTATTACCCAGTCCTTTCTGGTTTTATGGGAAACTCTCTCTTTTTGAAAAGATAAAAGTTACATTTGACATAACCCTTTTCCAAGCTACCAATCTGGTCTACAGCCTTTATTATAAGCGTATTACCATAACCAATGCGGACCTACTGTATTGAGCATAGGCTTTACCACAAAGCAACCACCAGGACTAAATGTATAAAATCACAAATATGTACAAAATGACAGTTGTCAAAACAATACACAACCCCCCCCCCCCCCCCCCCCCTAAGTGGGCCTAACAGGAATTCTCACAGTGTAAACCTCAACATTTTGACAAAGAGAGTAGGCAACACCAAATTCTTGGGGTAGTCTATAAGTTTCCATATAAAAGGCTTGGGTATATGCTTTATCACAGAATCAATAAAGAATCAGCCCTTACAGGCCTATTGACTTCAACATATGATTTTCACAATAAATAATTCAGGTCTACTGCCTTTGATGTAACTTTTCATCATAACATTTCAGACCCGTGGCATCTGACACACGATATCATCTATTCAAATCTACTGAAGTGAGCATAAATAAGCCTTAGAAAATGGTATACAGTGTAAAACAAGCACTCCCATTCACTGGAAGCACACAACTTTAGCCCATTCAAAAGCTGTAGATAAGGAATCCAACATGAAGAAGAAGCTAAAGCCAATCATCAAGTAGTGCTTCTAAAAGCTCATTTTCTGTTGATTGCATAAGGATTTTAACTGACAACTGAGCTGTCAAGCCAGACCTAATGACAAAACATGCTGTTGTAGACTGCTACGAAATGGCAGCCAAAACCGCCCTCTCTAATGCGATAGACCGGCTTCGGTATCTGTCTAGCAGTTCTCAGCTCCTTTCCGCTGGTGCGCATTAAACTCCATTGGTAGTGATCTTATCAAGTATTCAATGTGAAGTTTTGTTGTGATGGATTTGCAATCTTCCCCTCAATCACTTTCTAGCACAACTGTCCCTGACAAGCTGCCCTTGACAGCCAAAAATCAGCTCTGTGATAAGAGGCCTCTGCCTGGCAGAAATGATTTCAGCAAGAGAACAATGTGCAAGAAAAACTAATGGAGCTCGGCCTTGTCCTTTTTGCCGCTGCATTAAATAGGTGATAGAACTGTGAATAAATCACGACTTCAGGTTTTTTTTTTCACTTGACATTTTTTTTACCGCTTTTCATATCTTCTACTCTCCATGTTTCATGAATATAACAATCATTGTTTTACTTTTTTAATTTAAAAGTTTCCATGTTTTGCCTTTTATCCCTTGTTCTTTATTTCAATGTCTTCCACCCATAGCTGCCAATTTTTCAGATTGTTATATGTGACACTTCGATGGTTTCAGAATACCATGACTGAAAATGTACTGCCATGTGTGTGACACTTCAAGCAACACTTTCTTCTCATCAGTAAAACCAAGCAAAGGAACTTTCCATACCCCTACTCACCATCAGTATTATTGACTCACTGCCTCCTCCCGTGCACCTGAGATGATTCTGATATCACAACATGTCCTTGAGGTGGCCTTTAACCCCTTCACTGCTAGGCCTTTTCCCCTCCTGTGCTAAGGCTTTTTTTGGCGTTTTGTGGTAGTGCGCGCTTAGGCCCTTGTAATTTTTTGACCACATAAGGTATCCACGCCAAATTTGTGTCCTTTTCTTCCAACATCATGTGGATTCTAAAGGCGCCCAGGGTTTGTGGATTCCCTTGGAGGGGTCCCAGAAATTAACCAAAATATAGTGATTTTTTTGTTTTTTTACAGAAAAATGGGAAAAACGGGCTGCAAATGAAAGCCTCTGGGTTTTTCCCTGAAAATGTTATCAAAAAAGGGTTTGTGGGGCTGAAATCTCCATTTTCTCAGCTTTTAGGGAATGACAGTCTTTTGTCAGAGAACCGACATTTTTCACACAGTTTTGGGTTTTTTCTGGGACATAGCCTATTTTTGCTATTTTTAGAGCTTTCCACCTCCTTCCAGTTAATGGTAGAAATGAGTTTGAAAGCAATAATGGATCCTGGAAAGCTGTACATTTACGAAAATTAGACAATATTCTGAATTCAGAAAGGGGTCATTTGTCTAAATCCATGAAGGTTTCTTTATAGAAACTAACAGTTAAATATTGGAATAATTGAAAATTTGTTAAATAAACAGCCTTTTGTCTCAACGTTTTCACCTATAACTTTTTCTAATTTTGACAGCTCTTGGAAAGCAATATACCGTTACATCTGTTAGACCTTCCTGGTTGTGGGGATATATAGGACTTGTAGTTTCACCAAGACCCCGACGAACCCAGATCCAAAAACTGAGCAGCAACTTGCAATGGTATTTTTTCATTTACTGGGTATACAGCACTTTGTCTTGGAAAATGTATACATGGAAAAATCTGTATTAAAGACACCTATGTATTTCTGAATTGGGTACAAATTATAGAGTTCAGAAACAGTATAAAATTGCACATTTTCAAAATTGGGAATACTCATACTAGCATGAGAATTATTGGTCATTTTTCAAAAAGATTTTTCTTTTACACAATGTCTTTCATTGAAAGGGAGAAATGCATGAAAGCTCAATTGGTAATAACAGCTGATTTACAAATCTGAATTACCCCAAGTCTCCTGATAAAAACAGTACCTCACTTGTGTGGGTCGGCGTTGTGCCTGCGACAGGAAACGGCGCAAAATGCAACGTGGTCACACCTAAATTTTGCAGTTACAAATTGACCCTTTTTTGGCAAAGTGCCTACCTGTAGTTTTTGCACCCTAGCTCTGCCGGCACCTAGGGAAACCTAGCAAACCTATACATTTTTGAAAACTAGACACCCAGGGGAATTCAGGATGGGGTGACTCGTCTGCCTACCCCAGGTTTTGTTACCCAGAATCCCTTGCAAAGCTAAGATTTTGACAAAAAAAAAACAAATTTTCCTCACATTTCTGTGGTGGAAAGTTCTGGAATCTGCGTGGATCAACCAATTTCCACCCACCCAGCGTTTCCCCAGGTCTCCCGAAAAAAATGGTACCTCTCTTGCGTGGGTAGGCATAGTGGCTGCGACATGAAACAGCGCAAAACGCAACATGGTCGCATCTCAATTTCCCAGTGAAATCTTGCACTTTTTGGACAAAAAGACTACTTTTTGTTTTTGCGCCCTAGCTCTGCCAGCACCTAGGGAAACCTAGCAAACCTATACATTTCTGAAAACTAAACACCCAGGGGAATTCAGGATGGGTGACTCGTCTGCCTACCCCCAGGTTTTGTTACCCAGAATCCCTTGCAAAGCTAAGATTTTGACAAATAAAACACATTTTCCTCACATTTCTGTGGTGGAAAGTTCTGGAATCTGCGTGGATCAACAAATTTCCACCCACCCAGCGTTCCCCCAGGTCTCCCGAAAAAAATGGTACCTCACTTGCGTGGGTAGGCATAGTGGCTGCGACATGAAACAGCGCAAAACGCAACATGGTCGCACCTCAATTTCCCAGTGAAATCTTGCACTTTTGGGACAAAAAGACTACCTTTTGTTTTTGCGCCCTAGCTCTGCCAGCACCTAGGGAAACCTAGCAAACATATACATTTTTGAAGACTAGACACCCAGGGAAATTCAGGATGCGGTGACTCGTCTGCCTACCCCCAGGTTTTGTTACCCAGAATCCCTTGCAAAGCTAAGATTTTGACAAAAAAAACACATTTTCCTCACATTTCTGTGTTGGAAAGTTCTGGAATCTGCGTGGATCAACAAATTTCAACACACCCAGTGTTCCCCCAGGTCTCCCGAAAAAAATGGTACCTCACTTGCATAGTTAGGCAAAGTGGCTGCGACATGAAACAAAGCAAAACGCAACATGATTGCACCTCAATTTCCCAGTGAAATCTTGCACTTTTTGGACAAAAAGACTATCTTTTGTTTTTGCACCCTAGCTCTGCCAGCACCTAGGGAAACCTAGCAAACCTCTACATTTTTGAAAACTAGACACCCAGGGGAATTCAGGATGGGGTGACTCGTCTGCCTACCCCCAGGTTTTGTTACCCAGAATCCCTTGCAAACCTAACAATTTAACAAAAAAAACACATTTTCCTCACATTTCTGTGGTGGAAAGTTCTGGAATCTGCGTGGATCAACAAATTTCAACCCACCCAGCGTTCACCCAGGTCTCCCGAAAAAAATGGTACCTCACTTGCATAGTTAGGCAAAGTGGCTGCGACATGAAACAAAGCAAAACGCAACATGATTGCACCTCAATTTCCCAGTGAAATCTTGCACTTTTTGGACAAAAAGACTATCTTTTGTTTTTGCACCCTAGCTCTGCCAGCACCTAGGGAAACCTAGCAAACCTATACATTTTTGAAAACTAGACACCCAGGGGAATTCAGGATGGGGTGACTCGTCTGCCTACCCCCAGGTTTTGTTACCCAGAATCCCTTGCAAACCTAACAATTTGACAAAAAAAACAAATTTTCCTCACATTTCTGTGGTGGAAAGTTCTGGAATCTGCGTGGATCAACAAATTTCCCCCCACCCAGCGTTCCCCCAGGTCTCCCGAAAAAAATGGTACCTCACTTGCGTGGGTAGGCATAGTGGCTGCGACATGAAACAGCGCAAAACGCAACATGGTCGCACCTCAATTTCCCAGTGAAATCTTGCGCTTTTTGGATAAAAAGACTACCTTTTGTTTTTACGCCCTAGCTCTGCTAGCACCTAGGGAAACCTAGCAAACCTATACATTTTTGAAAACTAGACACCCAGGGGAATTTAGGATGGGGTGACACGTCTGCCTACCCCCAGGTTTTGTTACCCAGAATCCCATGCAAAGCTAAGATTTTGACAAAAAAAACACATTTTCCTCACATTTCTGTGGTGGAAAGTTCTGGAATCTGCGTGGATCAACAAATTTCCACCCACCCAGCGTTCCCCCAGGTCTCTCGTAAAAAATGGTACCTCACTTGCGTGGGTAGGCATAGTGGCTGCAACATGAAACAGCGCAAAACGCAACATGGTCGCACCTCAATTTCCCAGTGAAATCTTGCACTTTTTGGACAAAAAGACTACCTTTTGTTTTTGAGCCCTAGCTCTGCCAGCACCTAGGGAAATGTAGCAAACCTATACATTTTTTAAAACTAGACACCCAGGGGAATTCAGGATGGGGTGACCCATCTGCCTACCCCCAGGTTTTGTTACCCAGAATCCCTTGCAAATCTAAGATTTTGACAAAAAAACACAATTTTCTCACATTTCTGTGGTGGAAAGTTCTGGAATCTGCGTGGATCAACCAATTTCCACCCACCCAGCGTTTCCCCAGGTCTCCCGAAAAAAATGGTACCTCACTTGCGTGGGTAGGCATAGTGGCTGCGACATGAAACAGCGCAAAATGCAACATGGTCGCATCTCAATTTCCCAGTGAAATCTTGCACTTTTTGGACAAAAAGACTACCTTTTGTTTTTGCGCCCTAGCTCTGCCAGCACCTAGGGAAACCTAGCAAACCTATACATATTTGAAAACTAGACACCCTGGGGAATTCAGGATGGGGTGACTCGTCTGCCTACCCCCAGGTTTTGTTACCCAGAATCCCTTGCAAAGCTAAGATTTTGACAAAAAAACAAATTTTCCTCACATTTTTGTGGTGGAAAGTTCTGGAATCTGCATGGATCAACAAATTTCCACCCACCCAGCGTTCCCCCAGGTCTCCTGAAAAAAATGGTACCTCACTTGCGTGGGTAGGCATAGTGGCTGCGACATGAAACAGCGCAAAACGCAACATGGTCGCACCTCAATTTCCCAGTGAAATCTTGCACTTTTTGGACAAAAAGACTACCTTTTGTTTTTGCGCCCTAGCTCTGCCAGCACCTAGGGAAACCTAGCAAACCTATACATTTTTGAAAACTAGACACCAAGGGGAATTCAGGATCGGGTGACTCGTCTGCCTACCCCCAGGTTTTGTTACCCAGAATCCCTTGCAAACCTAAAAATTTGACAAACAAAACACATTTTCCTCACATTTCTGTGGAGGAAAGTTCTGGAATCTGCGTGGATCAACAAATTTACACCCACTCAGCGTTCCCCCAGGTCTCCCGAAAAAGGTGGTACCTCACTTGCGTGGATAGGCATAGTGGCTGCAACAGGAAACGGTTCAAATCGTACCGTGGTGAATTTACAATACCCTATTGCAAAACGACCTTGATTTTGGGGGGGGCACCTGAGTTTTGGCCCGGGGCTCGGTGGCCATCTTTGGAAACTACCAAACCCAAACAGTTCTGAAAACTAGACCCGCGGGGGAGTCCAGGGAGGTATGGCATGCATGGGTCCCCCAATGTTTTCCTACCCAGAACTCCTTGCAAACCCTAAAATTAGGTAAAAATATCACTTTTCCAAACTTTTTTGCGTGGGATCTCCGTACCGGCAAAAATGTCCTACCACCCAGCGTTCCCCTTGTTCTCCCGAGCAAAATGATACCTCACTTAAGTGGGTGCCCCAACGCAGAACAGGCCAAAAATGAATTTTGAAAAAAGTAGTATTTAAGTTTTACAAATTAAGCCCCCCTACCTTAGTCACAGGCCTTTGGCCCACCCACACAAGTGAGGTATCATTTTACTCGGGAGAACAAGGGGAACGCTGGGTGGTAGGACATTTGTGCCGGCACGAGATCCCACCCAAAAAGATATGGAAAAGTGGGTTTTTTAACCTAAATTTAGGGTTTGCAGGGATTTCTGGGTAGGAAAACAATGGGGGACCCACGCATGCCATACCTCCCTGGACTCCCCCGGGTGTCTAGTTTTCAGAACTGTTTGGGTTTGGTAGTTTCCAAAGATGCCGCCAAGCCCCGGGCCAAAAGCTCAGGTGACCCCCTCAAAAAATAAGATTGTTTTGCTAAAGGTCATTTTTTGGTCTTCACAGTATGAATTGGGCCTTTTCCTGTAGCAGCCACTATGCCTACCCACGCAAGTGAGATGCCATTTTTATCGGGAGACCTTGGGGAACGCTGGGTGGGAGGTAATTTGTGTGAGCCCAGTGATGCCACGCTTTCCCACACAAAAAAGTGTGAAAAAACAGATTTTTTTCAGCTAAAATTGAGGTTTGCAAGGGATTCTGGGTAAAGGAACGTTGGAGGATTCACACAAGCCATACCTCCTTGGAAGCCCCCGGGTGTCTACTTTTCAGAAATGTGTGGGTTTGGTAGGTTTCCCTAGATGGCCGTCTAGCACGGGGCCAAAAACCCAGGTAACCCCTCTTGCAAACGCTGGTGGACTTGACATTGTCACCATTGTCAAATCCACCAGCTTTTGCAAGAGGGGTTACCTGGGTTTTTGGCCCCGTGCTAGACGGCCATCTAGGGAAACCTACCAAACCCACACATTTCTGTAAGTAGACACCCGGGGGCTTCCAAGGAGGTATGGCTTGCGTGGATCCTCCAACGTTCCTTTACCCAGAATCCCATGCAAACCTCAATTTTAGTAGAAAAAAATCAGTTTTTTCACACTTTTTTGTGTGGGAAAGCGTGGCATCACTGGGCTCACACAAATTACCTCCCACCCAGCGTTCCCCCAGGTCTCCCGATAAAAACTGTACCTCACTTGCGTGGGTAGGCATAGTGGCTGCAACAGGAAAAGGTCCGAATTGTACGGTGGTGAATTTAAAATACCCTGAAGCAAAATAACCTTGATTTTTTGGGGGGGGGGCACCTGAGTTTTTGGCCCGGGGTTCGGTGGCCATCTTTGGAAACTACCAAACCCAAACAGTTCTGAAAACTAGACACCCGGGGGAGTCCAGGGAGGTATGGCATGCGTGAGTCCCCCAATGTTTTCCTACCCAGAACTCCTTGCAAACCTTAAAATTAGGTAAAAATATCACTTTTCCAAACTTTTTTGCGTGGGATCTCCGTGCCGGCAAAAATGTCCTACCACCCAGCATTCCCCTTGTTCTCCTGAGTAAAAGGATACCTCACTTGTGTGGGTGCCCCAAAGCAGAACAGGCCAAAAATGAATTTTGAAAAAAGTAGTATTTAAGTTTTACAAATTAAGTCCCCTACCTTAGTCACAGGCCTTTGGCCCACCCACACAAGTGAGGTATCATTTTACTCGGGAGAACAAGGGGAACGCTGGGTGGTAGGACATTTGTGCCAGCAGCGAGATCCCACCCAAAAATGTATGGAAAAGAGGGTTTTTTAACCTAAATTTAGGGGTTGCCGGGATTTCTGGGTAGGAAAACATTGGGGGACCCACGCATGCCATACCTCCCTGGACTCCCCCGGGTGTCTAGTTTTCAGAACTGTTTGGGTTTGGTAGTTTCCAAAGATGCCCGCCAAGCCCCGGGCCAAAAGCTCAGGTGACCCCCTCAAAAAATAAGATTGTTTTGCTAAAGGTAATTTTTTGGTCTCCACAGTACGAATTGGGCCTTTTCCTGTAGCAGCCACTATGCCTACCCACGCAAGTGAGGTACCATTTTTATTGGGAGACCTTGGGAAACGCTGGGTGGGAAGTAATTTGTGTGAGCCCAGTGATGCCACGCTTTCCCACACAAAAAAGTGTGAAAAAACTGATTTTTTTCAGCTAAAATTGAGGCTTGCAAGGGATTCTGGGTAAAGGAACGTTGGAGGATTCACGCAAGCCATACCTCCTTGGAAGCCCCCGGGTGTCTACTTTTCAGAAATGTGTGGGTTTGGTAGGTTTCCCTAGATGGTCGTCTAGCACGGGGCCAAAAACCCAGGTAACCCCTCTTGCAAAAGCTGGTGAACTTGACATTGTCACCATTGTCAAATCCACCAGCTTTTGCAAGAGGGGTTACCTGGGTTTTTGGCCCCGTGCTAGATGGCCATCTAGGGAAACCTACCAAACCCACACATTTCTGAAAAGTAGACACCCTGGGGCTTCCAAGGAGGTATGGCTTGCGTGGATCCTCCAACGTTCCTTTACCCAGAATCCCATGCAAACCTCAATTTTAGCAGAAAAAAATCAGTTTTTTCACACTTTTTTGTGTGGGAAAGCGTGGCATCACTGGGCTCACACAAATTACCTCCCACCCAGCGTTTCCCCAGGTCTACCGATAAAAACGGTACCTCACTTGCGTGGGTAGGCATAGTGGCTGTAACAGGAAAAGGTCCAAATCGTACGGTGGTGAATTTAAAATACCCTGAAGCAAAAATAACCTTGATTTTTTGGGGGGGCACCTGAGTTTTTGGCCCGGGGCTCAGTGGCCATCTTTGGAAACTACCAAACCCAAACAGTTCTGAAAACTAGACACCCGGGGGAGTCCAGGGAGGTATGGCATGCGTGGGTCCCCCAATGTTTTCCTACCCAGAACTCCTTGCAAACCTTAAAATTAGGTAAAAATATCACTTTTCCAAATTTTTTGCGTGGGATCTCCGTGCCGGCAAAAATGTCTTACCACCCAGCGTTCCCCTTGTTCTCCCGAGTAAAAGGATACCTCACTTGTGTGGGTGCCCCAAAACAGAACAGGCCAAAAATGAATTTTGAAAAAGTAGTATTTAAGTTTTACAAATTAAGCCCCCCTACCTTAGTCACAGGCCTTTGGCCCACCCACACAAGTGAGGTATCATTTTACTCAGGAGAACAAGGGGAACGCTGGGTGGTAGGACATTTGTGCCAGCAGCGAGATCCCACCCAAAAATGTATGGGAAAGTGGGTTTTTTAACCTAAATTTAGGGTTTGCAGGGATTTCTGGGTAGGAAAACATTGGGGGACCCACGCATGCCATACCTCCCTGGACCCCCCCGGGTGTCTAGTTTTCAGAACTGTTTGGGTTTGATAGTTTCCAAAGATGCCCGCCAAGCCCCGGGCCAAAAACTCATGGGAACCCCCTTGCAAAACCAAATTGTTTTGAATGAATTAAGTATTCAGATGGAGAACGTGCGATTCAGGGGACAATATCGCATGAAAATTGTGACAGACAATTTCAAGTTTGCAAGAGATTGTGGACAAAAAACCAACAATAGAATTCACCAGAAAGACATGACCATATACTACCATGAATTACCAATAATATCTAAATTTAGAAAGTTATTTATAGCTATAATATACACCATAACTGAGTTACTCAAAAGACAAAGAATCAAGCACGGCTATCTATTCCTCAAAGACACACACATACAGGTTGGATTTGGCACGAGGGCGAGTGATGGTTCAGTACATAAAATTGTATTAACATGATATATCAAAAAAATGAAATGCTCTGTTAATAAATAAATGAAAAAAAACGAACCAGTGACTCGCAACTCGTGAGCTGTAAAGCCACGACAAGGCACCAACCGTTTTATAGGCCATACACGCACCTTCCATACCTGATAAAAACCAGACCACTGACACCATCTGGAAGGAAAAGCAACACATTACAACAATCACAATAAGGGACAAGGTACACCCTACTGCAGAAAGAGAAAAAAAATGTACTGCACAGCCATCCAATCCGCAAGCACACACACATACTGGTTGGATTTGGCACGAGGGTGAGTGATGATTCAGTACATACAATTGTATTCGCAATTAATTTCACAAAAAATGAAATACACTGCGTATAATTGAAAGTATGATTAACTGAACCACTGACTCACAGCTCGTGAGCTGTAAAACCACATCAAGGCACCAACCTTTTTACAGGCCATTCATACACCTTTCGTTCGTGTGACACATTCAAAACATTCACACCGCCAGCCGCGGACCCATCACGTTTCAACACTCGCACTAGCAAACAGCGCCATTCAATGAGCCCATCACTTTCACACGCCCACATTTCTGACACTGCAACTACACAAAATGATGGACTGCGTGGAGTGTCACTCAACTAGCAGTGTGTGTAGTGACCAACAGAAAGTAACTACTCACACACCGCCAGCCGAGCGCCAGTCCACCCACACCACCATCCAAGCACCAGACCATGCACACCGCCAGCCAAACACCACTCAGCGCACACCGCCAGCCAAGCACAACTCCGTGCACAGACAGCCAAGCACCGCTCCACGCACACCATCCAGCCAAGTACCACTCCACACACACCGCCAGCCAAACACCACTCCACACACACCACCAGCCAAACACCACTCCATGCACAGACAGCCAAGTACCACTCCACGAACACCACCAGCCAAGCGCCACTCCACACACACCGCCAGCCAAGCACCACTCCGTGCACAGACAGCCAAGTACTACTCCACAAACACCACCAGCCAAGCACAACTCCACACACACCGCCAGCCAAGCACCACTCTACACACACCGCCAGCCAAGCACCACTCCGTGCACAGACAGCCAAGTACCACACCACGCACACCACCAGCCAAGCGCAACTCCACACACACCACCAGCCAAGCACCAGCCAGCACACATCACAAACACATTTAGAATTCTTTTTTTGAAAATAACACTAAACAAATGGAAATACCTACAAATCAGCTAACACAATTTCTTAAAATAAAAACTTTGCACTAATGCCAATCCTTGAAACAAACTAAACATTTTTTACAGAATGCAGACCATGCAATTCACTTTACAGCTCATTAAAACTCCCAAAACTTCTTTTGCGTGTGGTACGATTTAAAACAAGCTGACAGACACAATGCAGGCTTAGAAGGACAGTCAGGACAGTATATACGAGACTCCTTCCACACGCCTCTTCGCCAACAGACTCTGCATCTTTTAGTCGGAAAGTCTCTTGCTCTAGTGGAAGGAATAGATTCAGGAAAGTGGCGATCTTTCAATCTAGCCACTTCCTCCACCACTCCAAATCTAGGAACACTTGCCCGCTCCACAAGTACAAGGCTGCCTATTATAGACTCCTGAAACTTAACAAAAGACATCTTCTTCTCAGGACAAGACTTCTGGTACACAACGAAAGCATTAAAGGATGCCAAGTGGAACAGATGGATAGCCAACTTCTTGTACCAAACGTAAGACTTTCGAAGAGCAGCATACGGTTCCAACCTCTGATCTACTCTGTCAACACCACCCATGAACTTATTGTAAGCTAAAATGCACACAGGTTTGCGCACTTCAGCACCCTGACCCCAAACAGGCACAGGTTCTGTACTTTCATCGTGGATAGTAGTCAGCATGTACACATCTCTCTTGTCTGCAAACTTCACAGTTAGAAGCTCCCCACATCGCAATGTCGTAGACTGTCCCCGCACAAGCCTTTTGCAAACAAGTTCCTTTGGGAAACCTTTACGGTTACTGCGCATTGTGCCACAAGCAACAGTGCCCACTTTTGCCAACTCCTGGAACAACCGTACACCAGTGTAGAAGTTATCTACATATAAATGATGGCCTTTGTTAAATAATCCTCTACCTAGTTCCCACACAATTTTCTCAGTCACTCCAAAAGTAGGACAACCAGGAGGGTTAATGCTGGACTCCTTACCAGTGTACACCCTGAAATTGGAGACATATCCAGTCTCACTGTCACACAGCATATACAGTTTGATTCCATAGCGTGCCCTCTTACTAGGAATGTATTGCCTAAAAACCAAGCGGCCCTTGAACAACAGCAAAGACTCATCCACTGCAATTTCTTTACCAGGGACAAAGATCTCAGAAAAACGATCAACAAAGTGATCAAGGACAGGCCGAATTTTAAACAAACGGTCACAATCAGGGTGATCGCGTGACAACGCTAAACTATTATCAACAAAATGCATCATCCGAAGAAGAAGCATATACCGATCACGACTTATGACTGCTGGAAATATAGCTGTTGCCATCAAGGGACTAGTGGACCAATATGAAGTCATTGATGGCTTCCTTAGCAAGCCCATCAAAAAAGTTAATCCCAAAAACTTCTTCATCTCTTCAACATTTGTGGGAGTCCACCGGATTGCTCTAGAATAGGGCTTAAGGCTGGCACTGTTGGCCCTCAAAATTGGTTTGCTCAACGATCTCTTGCAAAAACACATCGTCAAAAAACAACTGAAAATAATTTATAGGCAGCAAATTCTCAGTATTTACTCTACACCCAGGAACACCAGTGAACTCTGGCAATGCCGGCTGCACCAAGCCAGGGGGAACCCAGAGGCCATCCCTATCAACGGGGGGAGCAGCCACCCCAGCCTGCAGCCCAGAAGCCTCTTGCTGCTGTTCACCAACGGGAAGCCTAACAGCCACAGATACTTCTGGCTGCACAACACCAACAGAAGACATAGCATCCCCAGAGGGCTCTTCCTGCACTACACCAACGGGAAGCCCAGCAGCCTGAGATGCTTCTTGCTGCACTACACCACCGGGAAACCAAGCAGGCCCAGATGCCTCTTGCCGCTCTACACCAATGGGAAGCCTAACAGCCACAGATACTTCTTGCTGCACAACACCAACAGAAGACATAGCATCCCCAGAGGGCTCTTCCTGCACTACACCAACGGGAAGCCCAGCAGCCTGAGATGCTTCTTGCTGCACTACACCACCGGGAAACCAAGCAGGCCCAGATAAGTTCAAGTTCAAGTTCAGTATTTGTATAGCGCACTGCTCACCCAGAGGGTCTCAAGGCGCCAGATGCCTCTTGCCGCTCTACACCAATGGGAAGCCTAACAGCCCCGGATGCCTCTTGCTGCACTACACCAGCAGGAAGACGAAAAGCACCAGATGCCTCTTTGCGCACCACAGCAATGTGAAGCCTTTTGGGCGCAGGCTCCAGCCCACATGCCTCTTGCCGACGTAAAAAGAAAGGAAACCTTGCGGCCCTAGGCAGCAGCACAGGTGCCTCTTGGCCCACTACCCACACCTCCATGTCCTCCTCTAACATAGGCCCTTCATCAGCACTAGAAGAAGATTCATCATCCGATGATGATGATTCCATGCGAAGAGAAAACTCACTGCCTGAATCTTCTGCCCCTACCTGGGAGTCCGAATCGGACTCAGTCTCTGAACCATGGTCAGAGGAAGACTCAAAAAGCAAACCAAGAACCTTCTGAGCAGTAATCCTGCGACTAGCCATTATCCTTACAAAGCAAGAAGACTGCACACACAAGTGAACAACAACCTACACTGTGCAAAGTAAGAAGTAAACAAGGTAAGGCTTTCACAAAAAGATAAATACAATCCAAAACAATTTCACTCTTACCAAATATGGCTACACTCACCAGCACCTACTCTGCTGAGACACAGCAAAAAGAAATGATATCCCACTAGAAAGATAAAAAGAAATGACAGATTAGAAAACAAAGTGCACATCAAACACTAATGCTGAAAAAAAGAAAAAAAAACACAGAGCCACACAAACTGCTAGAAGTACAACCTTTTTCAAAAAGACAAACATCAAGGGAAAGTAGTACAAAATACATTCACTTACCAAGCACAAGCAACTACACAAGCTGCAAACAGACACGCAACCTACAACAATTCAAACAGCAAAAGCCTGGAACAAGACAAAAATAGAGAAGAAAAAAAAATTACTACCACATTTCACAAACAATATAACAATTAAAACAACAACACACAAATTTGCCCCCCAAATTTAATTTCGGCCAGATGGGCCATCAAATAGGGCTTAGACCAATTGGGATTAGATGAGGTTTAACATCAAGACACTGGTTAATTTTTTGAACTTTTTTTACTGCCTGACCCCTTTGGGGCCAGTCAGTCTTTTGCTCCTACCAGTACACCCATCACACAGGGGCAGTAGGGACATTCATACACCTTTTGTACGTGTGACACATACAAAACATTCACACCGCCAGCCGCCAGCGCCAGCGCCATTCAAGGGCCCATCACTTTCACACGCCCACATATCTGACACAGTAACTTCAGAAAATGATGGACTGCGTAGAGTGTCACTCAACTAGCAGTGTGTGTAGTGACCAACAGAAAGTAACTACTCTCACACTGCCAGCCGAGTGCCAGTCCACCCACACCACCATCCAAGCACCAGACCATGCACACCGCCAGCCAAACACCACTCAGCGCACACCGACAGCCAAGTACCACTCCACGCACACCATCCAGCCAAGCGCCACTCCACACACACTGCCAGCCAAGCACCACTCCATGCACAGACAGCCAAGTACCACTCCACGCACACCACCAGCCAAGCGCCACTCCACGCACACCGCCAGCCAAGCACCACTCCGTGCACAGACAGCAAAGTAGCACTCCACGCACACCACCAGCCAAGCGCCACTCCACACACACCGCCAGCCAAGCAGCACTCCGTGCACAGACAGCAAATGACCACTCCACACACACCACCAGCCAAGCGCCACTCCACACACACCGCCAGCCAAGCACCACTCCGTGCATAGATAGCCAAGTACCCCTCCACGCACACCGCCAGCCAAACACCACTCAGCGCACACCGACAGCCAAGTACCACTCCACACACACCGCCAGCCAAGCACCACTCCACGCACACCGCAAGCCAAGTGCCACTCACCGCCAGCCAAGCACCGCTCCACGCACACCATCCAGCCAAGTACCACTCCACACACACCTCCAGCCAAACACCACTCCACACACACCACCAGCCAAACACCACTCCGTGCCCAGACAACCAAGTACCACTCCACGCACACCACCAGCCAAGCGCCACTCCACACACACTGCCAGCCAAGCACCACTCTGTGCACAGACAGCAAAGTAGCACTCCACCGCTCAGCCCTCCACAGGGCTTGGTCGCCCCACTCACTGCTGCCACTCCTGCCTGCCTTTGCCGCCTCCTGCCTGCAGATTCCTTCGCTCGCTGCCCGCTGCTCCTGGGAATTTCCCGCTGCTTCTTGGAATTTCCCGCCGCTGCCTCCCTGCGGCCCCACCCCCCTGTGATTCCATTCGCCGCCCCGCTCCCACCACCCAGCTGCTCCTCCCTCCCGGCTCCTTACTTAAGGGGACCGTAGGAGACCACAGAGTGTGACCGCTCAGCCCTCCACAGGGCTTGGTCGCCCCACTCACTGCTGCCGCTCCTGCCTGCCTTTGCCGCCTCCTGCCTGCAGATTCCTTCGCTCGCTGCCCGCTGCTCCTGGGAATTTCCCGCTGCTCCTGGGAATTTCCCGCTGCCCGCTGCTTCTTGAAATTTCCCGCCGCTGCCTCCCTGCGGCCCCGCCCCCCTGTGATTCCATTCGCCGCCCCGCTCCCGCCACCCAGCTGCTCCTCCCTCCCGGCTCCTTACTTATGACGCCCCCAGAGCGACCGCGCGCAGCGGGAGCGCCGATTGAGCGCCGAAGGTGCGCCAAGATTAAGCCCGTCTGCGCCCGTCCGCACCTGGCCCGCGCCCAGCGCCAGGACCCCTGGCCCTCCCCGCCGAGGCAAGACGACCCGACTGACCTACGACGCCGCCACTCTCAACGCACTCAATGCCGGCCGGACCCACGCCTGCTGCCGAGCCACCCCGAGACGCACCCACGGACCCTTCACCTGCTGCACCTGCAAGTTCACCTGCCTCCGAACCTGCCCCGCACCCGCCAAGACAAACACCAGCAGCAACCACCTCAAGTGCATCCTGATCAACACCTGCTCCGTCCACAGACACGCCGTGGAACTTTGGAACCTCCTCGACGCTACATCACCGGACGTTGCCTTCCTCAGGGAAACCTGGATGAACGCCTCCTCTGCACCCGACATCGCCATCGCCATCCCGGACGGGTACAAGATCATCAGGAGGGACCGCATCAACCAGACCGGAGGTGGCATCGCCATCGTCCACAGGAACACCATCCGCATCACGACCGACGCCAATAACTCCTTCGCCGCAGCTGAACATCTCCACTTCCACATTCACACCGACCCTAAGACAACCCTCAGAGGCACCCTCGTCTACAGACCCCCGGACCACGCACACAATTCAGCGAAGACTTCACAGACTTCATCAGCCCGCATGCCCTCCCTTCCACTGACTACATCCTCCTCGGGGACCTCAACTTCCACCTGGAGAACTACAAGGACCGCAACACCACCGCCCTGCTGGAAAACCTCGCCAACCTCGGACTCAAGCAACTGGTCAACACCCCCATCCACTACGCCGGCCACACGCTTGATCCCGTCTTCTCTTCCAGCAAGTACATCACCTTCAGCCACGCCACCGGACTCCACTGGACCGACCACAGCTGCGTCCACTTCAGCTTCAAAAGATCCACGACCCACCACCACCCGCAACAGGTACCTCACAGGAATTGGAGCAAGATCACCGCAGACCAGCTCACCACCTCCCTCAGCCAGAGCCCACCCGCCAACACAACGGACCCCAATGAAGCAGCCCGCAACTTCACACAGTGGCTGACCGCCTGCGCCGACGACCGCGCGCCACTAAAGAACCCTCCCAGCAGACCCAGAAGCAAGAAGGCATCCTGGTTCACCGACGACCTCAAGGACTCCAAGAAGACCTGCCGCACCCTTGAGAAAGCCTGGCTCCTTGACCGGACCACCGACAACATGACCGCCCTCAAAAACGCTACCCGCAAGCACCACCAGCTCATCCGCACCACCAAGAAGAAATCCCTGAAGGAACGACTGGACAACAACGTCCATGACAGCAAAGAGCTCTTCACTATCGTCAAGGAGTTCTCCAACCCCAGCACCGGCACCAACGACATCACTCCGTCACAAGACCTCTGTGACTCCCTCGCCTCGTTCTTCCACCGCAAGATCGCCGACATCCACAACAGCTTCGACGCCCCACCCACGCACCCAACCGTCGAACCAGCGCCCCCCACCGCCACCCTTCGCACCTGGACCACGGTGACCACCGAAGACACAGCCTGCACGATGAACACCATCCACTCCGGATCACCGACCCCTGCCCACACCACGTCTTCAACAAGGCCGACTCCACCATCGCACCCCAACTCCGGAACATCATCAACGCCTCCTTCAACACCGCCACCTTCCCGGAGAGCTGGAAGCACGCCGAGATCAGCGCCCTCCTGAAGAAACCTACAGCGGACCCCACCGATCTCAAAAACTTCCGCCCCATCTCGCTCCTCCCTTTTCCTGCTAAAGTCATCGAGAAGATTGTCAACAGACAGCTGACCGCCTTCCTCGAGATGAACCGATCCCTCGACCCCTCGCAGTCCGGCTTCAGAGCCAACCACAGCACCGAGACCGCCCTCATCGCAGCCACCGAAGACATCCGGACCCTGCTCGACAAGGGGGAAACAGTGGCCCTCATCCTCCTGGACCTCGCCGCTGCGTTTGACACGGTCTGCCACCGCACCCTAGTCCAGCGCCTCAGCAACATCGGTATCTAAGAGAAGGCACTGGAGTGGATCATCTCGTTCCTCGCCGGAAGAACACAAAGAGTCCGCCTCCCCCCGTTTCGCTCCGAGGCCACCGAAGTCATCTGCGGCGTCCCGCAAGGATCTTCACTCAGCCCCACCCTCTTCAACATCTACATGAAACCTCTCGCAGCCATCGCACGCCAGCACAACCTCAACATCATCTCTTACGCCGACGACACCCAGCTGATCCTCTCCCTCACCAGAGACCCCGACACCGCCAGAACCTGCCTACACGAAGGGATGAAAGACGTCGCCGAGTGGATGAAGGACAGCCGCCTGAAACTGAACTCGGACAAGACGGAAGTCCTCATCCTGGGATCTTCGCCCTCCGCCTGGGATGACTCCTGGTGGCCCCCAGCCCTGGGCACCGCACCCAAGTCAACCGACCACGCACGCAACCTGGGCTTCATCCTGGACCCCTCCCTCTCGATGACCAGACAAGTCAACGCCGTCTCGTCATCGTGCTTCAACACCCTGCGTATGCTTCGCAAGATCTTCCGCTGGATCCCGACCGAGACCAGGAAGACTGTCACCCAGGCACTCGTCACCAGCCGACTGGACTACGGAAACGCCCTTTACGCCGGAACCACAGCCAAGCTACAGAAAAGACTCCAGCGCATCCAGAACGCCTCCGCCCGACTCATCCTGGATGTCCCCCGACGCAGCCACATCTCCAGCCACCTGAGGAACCTGCACTGGCTCCCCGTCGACAAGAGGATCACGTTCCGGCTCCTCACCCACGCACACAAGTCTCTCCACGACCTGGGCCCCAAGTACCTCAACGACCGCCTGACCTTCTACACGCCCACCCGCCAGCTACGGTCCACCAGCCTCGCCCTCGCAGCCGTACCACGCATCCGAAGAGCCACCGCCGGAGGAAGATCCTTCTCTTACCTGGCTGCCAAGACTTGGAACTCCCTCCCCATCCACCTTCGGCTGACCCAGGACCATCTCGCCTTCAGGAAACAACTCAAGACCTGGCTGTTCGAGCAGTAGCATACCCCTCCCCCCAAGCGCCTTGAGACCCTCCCGGGTGAGTAGTGCGCTATACAAATGGCATGATTGATTGATTGATTGATTGACATCACCAGCCAAGCGCCACTCCACAAACACCACCAGCCAAGCACCACTCCGTGCACAGACAGCCATGTACCACTCCACACACACCACCAGCCAAGCGCCACTCCACACACACCGCCAGCCAAGCACCACTCCGTGCATAGATAGCCAAGTACCCCTCCATGCACACCGCCAGCCAAACACCACTCAGCGCACACCGACAGCCAAGTACCACTCCACACACACCGCCAGCCAAGCACCACTCCACGCACACCGCAAGCCAAGCACCACTCACCGCCAGCCAGGCACCGCTCCACGCACACCATCCAGCCAAGTACCACTCCACACACACCGCCATCCAAACACCACTCCACACACACCACCAGCCAAACACCACTCCGTGCACAGACAACCAAGTACCACTCCACGCACACCACCAGCCAAGCTCCACTCCACACACACCGCCAGCAAAGCAGCACTCCGTGCACAGACAGCAAAGTAGCACTCCACGCACTCCACCAGCCAAGCGCCACTCCACACACACTGCCAGCCAAGCACCACTCCGTGCACAGACAGCAAAGTAGCACTCCACGCACACCACCAGCCAAGCGCCACTCCACAAACACCACCAGCCAAGCACCACTCCGTGCACAGACAGCCAAGTACCACTCCACACACACCACCAGCCAAGCGCCACTCCACACACACCGCCAGCCAAGCACCACTCCATGCATAGATAGCCAAGTACCCCTCCACGCACACCGCCAGCCAAACACCACTCAGCGCACACCGACAGCCAAGTACCACTCCACACACACCGCCAGCCAAGCACCACTCCACGCACACCGCAAGCCAAGCGCCACTCACCACCAGCCAAGCACCGCTCCACGCACACCATCCAGCCAAGTACCACTCCACACACACCGCCAGCCAAACACCACTCCACACACACCACCAGCCAAACACCACTCCGTTCACAAACAACCAAGTACCACTCCACGCACACCATCCAGCCAAGCACCACTCCACACACACCGCCAGCAAAGCAGCACTCCGTGCACAGACAGCCAAGTACCACTGCACGCACACCATCCAGCCAAGCGCCACTCCACACACACCGCCAGCCAAGCACTACTCCTTGCCCAAGGGGTCGCTTCCTAAAAACTAAATTTAAATTCCCTGGTGCTAGTGGGCATTTTCTGCCCCACTGGGGGCAAAACGGCAAAAAAACGGGCCGATATGCCCCCAGGGTGGACAGAAAAACAAAAACACAATCATGGCCACCTGGAAGCGACCCTTACCCAAGGGGTCGCTTCCCAAAACAAACACATTGCCCCAACAAAAATCCCTGGTGCTAGTGGGAAATTTCTGCCCCCCCCCCCTGCGGGCAAAACGGCCGAAAAATGGGCCGATTTGCCCCCAGGGGGGGCAGAAAAACTAAAAGTTAAGTGTTAGGCCACCTGGAAGCGACCCTTGCCCAAGGGGTCGCTTCCTAAAAGCTAAAAACAAAATCCCTGGTGCTAGTGGGCATTTTCTGTCCCCCCTGGGGGCAAAACGGCAAAAAAAACAGGCCGATATGCCCCCAGGGGGGACAGAAAAACGTAAACAAAAAACATGGCCGCCATCTTGGCTCCAAAAAACAACCCTGGTGCTAGTGGGGAATTTCTGCCCCCCCTGGGGGCAAAACGGCCGAAAAAACGGGGGGGCAGAAAAACAAAAACATAGTCACACCCCGCCGGGAAGCGACCCTTGCCCAAGGGGTCGCTTCCTATAAACTAAAATTAAATCCCTGGTGCTAGTGGGGGCATTTCCGCCGCACGATCGCGACGCTGTGCGCGATCGTGAGGCAGAAATGCCCTGCAAAGAGACATCAGGGGAGAGGAAAATCTCTTTCCTCTCCCCTGATGCCTCTTCGCTGCCCCCAAAGCCCCGCCAGCCACGAGAAACCCACCTTCTTTCCAAGCGCGCAGGAAGCAAATGGCTTCCCGAGCGCTGGGAATCCCTGATGATGTCAGCGCGCGCTGTGCGCGCTGACGTCATCAGGGATTCCCATGGGGGGGGCGGGGCGGCAGCGGAAGCTCTTCCGCTGCCGCCCCCAGCAAAACAACGAAGATCGGAGACCCTCCGAGGGAGTGCCAGCGCTTCCCCCGAGGGTGGGGCTGATGACGAGCTGGCCTTGTCATCCGCGCACGACCGGTGCGCGCCATGACGAGCCCAGCTCGTCATTAGCCCCAAAGGGGTTAATGTATTTCTTTTCACTTCCTTGAAAAGCATTTTTAGAGAATATTTAAAAAATACACTTCTACCATTATTCAATGCAAATCTATTTGCTCTAGCTTTGTATCACCTGCTATCTCCATTTTTAGCCAAGTACTTTCTAATGACATAGTCGAGGTATTGTATTGTATTGTATTAGGTATTTATTGAGCGCAAATATCACCCTTAGGTCTCATAGCGCTTTGCTGAAAGACAGAAGCTAAAAACAGGGTTGGACCAGGTATAAGAATAACCAAGTTTTGAGGGCTTTACGGATTTTTTTGTGGTCGGTCTCCAGGCGAAGCAGTACCGGCAGTGAATTCCATAGCTCAGGTGCTGTTCTGGAAAAGGACTTGCCACCGTTTTTTACAGTGCGGAACTTGGGGATGGTTAAAAGATGTTTACTGGTGGAGTGGGGAGCTCTAACTGGCTGATGTTTGGTCAGTTTCTTTGCTAAATAAGTTGGTCCATTCTTGTTCAATGTGTTGTGTACCAAGCAGCATAATTTGAAGATAACCCTCTTTCTTATAGGGAGCCAGTGGAGGGTCTTCAGACTGGGAGCCGATGGAGATTGGGGGGGGGAGATTTAGGACCAGCCTCGCCTCGGTGTTCTGCAGATCCAGAAACTTTGTCAAAAGCTTTACTTTTATGGATGCGAACAACGCTTTACCATAGTCCAAGCGATTGATGATTATTCCCTGCACAAGGGGCTTCCGAGAGCAGAGGGGAATCCATTTAAAGATTTTCCTAAGGGAACGTATTAAGCCGTAGCTGGTGCGTACCACAGAGTTGACGTGGTCAGCCATGGAAAGTTTATTGTCCATTACAACTCCCAGATTGCGGACTGCTGTCTTGGGTGGGGGGCACGGTCCTAGCGAGTGCGGCCACCAGTCAGTGGTCCAAATGTGTTCTGCATCACCGAAGAGCATGATTTCTGACTTGCTCGCATTTGAGCAGTGGATGATTATTTGACATCCAGTCATTAACCGAGGTACATCATTGTCAGTCCAGTAATGTTCATCCTTCTTTCATCTGGGGTCTTCTTAACGTTTCAACAAAAGTCATGCATATTTAGCAGCCCAGGCACATCTGTTTATCCTACTCTGGGTCTCTGCAATGTTTTTCTGGGTAAAATAAACTAGGCCCAGGCCGTCACTATTGGAGCTAGTCCCTTCTCCATGACCGGTGTCCAGCTTATTATTGCCCGAGGAGGCAGTACAGAGGGCGTGCTGGCTGCTTTGTTAAAATAGCAAAACCCCACAGAGCAGCCTGCAGGCCCCGTCTCACTGTAGAAGTTTTCTCCCATGTTGTAGGAGTAATTTTTATTTTTACAGGCCCTCATTGCCAGGTTTTTCTTGGTGGTGACAGACGGCAAATTACAAAAAGTCCAGACAACCCCCACTCTGAATTGGGGGACGGTCAAATGGCTTACCTCTGCCAGCCCCTACTATGATGGGCTTTCAGAGGAGTATTTCAGAGCCATTGCAATGGAGTACCCTCTCAGCCAAATCCTAAATCAAGTCCTTTGTCTTAATGTGTAGCACTCAGATGTAGATTGAGAGCAACTGGAAATGTGGAAGGGAGGCAGGTGCACTAATTACAGCTAACATTTGACCTAACGTTCGAGTTTGATGCTTGTTTATAAAGTAAATACCTACTCCTCCCTGAAACCCTCAAAAATCGAAAAATGTCTTGTTGTCCTGATGTTCAGTCCAGTTTAATATCTACTGTGTCTTATGCGGTGCCATCTCGTTCACATTTCTTGCTGTGTGAAGGCTTGGTCCTGGAAGATGAAGCATAAAACCATTGTGCCCTTATCTTTTTTATTCATGAACAGACTAATAGCAGCCCCCTTAAAAAAGAGAAAATATCTTGCTGCTTATGCAAAAAGCAAAACATTAAGTAAAGGCTGTAAAGTTACACTCTTTACTTACAAGGTCTGTAGTCAGCAAAAAACGTTTTTCAGCTGTTTCGAACAATAGCAACATCAACAATACACCAGATATAACTTCCCAAACGATTCTCAACTTTCCAAATGAGGTGTTCAGAACTTGTGAAAATGTTGGATGTGTCCTCCACAACTGCACATACCACATATGTTATGGTCTTCAGAATTAAGCAAAATACTCCAACTGTTGCCCCTAACAATAGTGCCAGGAATCTAGGTAAAAGACACACAAATGATGGACGGAATGTGGAACAAATCAAGCATTCAACGCCACTCAAGAGATCTGGGTTAAATCCATCATTCTTTTGCTAACCAGGCCATCCCAGTTTAGACCCAGCCATATGCAAATCAGTCTTGACCCTGATCCTCATGTTAACAGTCCAGCCATGACATTACGAATAGCAAATTAAATTGGCCTCAACATTTCACACATTAATCTAATTCCAGCACTGCAGCTACAGCCCTAGAACTGCAAACAGTATGTACGAGGAAGCACCAATAAGGAGTAGCAATACTGCAACAAAGCTGCAAGATTTTTACACAACACTCCAGATGTGATTACAGACACATCAGACACTTAACCTAGTGCTCCAGATGCAACATCAATGACTAGCCAAAGTATGACATGTGTCCTTATGAACTTGGCACAATACTCCAAGTGAGACCTTCAGCACTAGATTTAATACTCATCATATGGTTTCCAGAAATTGACACAAATCCCTAAACATTGATTCAGAAAAGGGGGTGGTGATGAACAGAGTGCCTGAATTAAGCAGACCACTCTTACCCAGTCCAAAGATCAGGGCTTGATCCATCACCGTTTTTTAGCTCACTGCACCATCCCAGCTCAGAACTTGGCTATATGCAAATTAGTCTGTTCCTGTCCCAGTGCATGATGGGAACAGGGCAAACCAAACTACCAAGCCAATTCTTATACTGGGAAGGAAACAAGCTTCCGGGGACCGGTTTCTGCCATCTCAGGCGTCGTCGGCCCGGCTTGCTTGGTCATAGAACTGCCAGAAAACTCTAGATGGCACCCCAGATCGGGACACAGTACTACATGTGAGACCTTCAGCACATGATGCAACACTCATTCTATGGTTTCCAGAACTGGACATAACTCACCAAATGATATAATGAGGCCAAACAACTGGACACATTTCAGATGTGTTCTACAAAACGGAACCCTCTTGCTGCTTTAACATTGTTTTGCATACTGTGGCAACACAACATCCTTTTTTCTGTTAATAATTTCTTACCCTCTTACTCTATGAAATGAAAGTCAAAAATCCTTAGCAGGGAAAGGCAGCAAGCTGTGGTTGAAGGTAGCTTCACGTTGTCAGATAAACAATCGACGAGGTCTCAGTGGAGCTGTTGAATTCTAACAGGAAAGCACTGAGCGGGAGAAATTTGAATTTCACACTGAATAAAGGTCCCTCACCCGGTTAAGATTTCTACCTTTGGACTTAGTCACATTGATGGAGCTTGTATTCTTCCAGCGGGGCAAGGCTGCAGGCTGTAGCTGAAGATGGCTTCACATGGCTGATACCTCCTCAGTGAGGCCAGCTGAGTCAGATTTGCTGCTGAAGAAAAGCTCTGAGTGGGAAAAACCTGAATCTTTGGCTCAGGGGCAACATGTCTATGTCAGATCGACTAGGCAGTTGATTCCAGTCCTCCAGAGGTCTTTGGAGTCAAACGTTTACTAAGTCTTATGTTTCAGACAAAGTTAGGAGCCGTACACTTCGGCACCAGCCAAGGCTCCGGGATGTTGGGGACAGGATTTGGAAATCAAAACTCACTCCAGCAGAGGCCAGCACAAGGGTCCAGGGCAGGTCCAGTTGGAACTGGTCAGCTTGTCAGTTGCTGAAAAGATTTATTGTAACTTATTTTGTCCCTTTAGCTTGAACAGGAGGGCAGCCTTATGACAGTTGAAGTCCACTTCTTTGAGCTTGGTACAAAAGGGAGAGCATGTATTTTCTTCTAGGCTCTTCTCAGGTCACAGGCAGCAGGTTCCTTCCTCTTCTGTCTTCCACAGGTCCAGAAAGCTTCCAAAGGACGGTAATGTGGGATCACAATTAGTATTGACACCAACCTGTGGGGAGTGGGTGGGGGAGATTTCTGTTTACCCCCTAACCTTTAGAGTAGAAGTTCTATGGGACGGCTCTACCCACATTTGTAGCACTTCCTGTGTACCCTACTGGAATCATTCCCATAGTGCCTAAACCCAAGATCGCGGAAACATGCGGAGTTCACACCTCATCAAGGGGGAAATTTAACTGTCAGGTGACACTTGGAGCTCATGAATAGTTGGAGCTCATGGGAATGAACCTTCAGAGGCTATAGGCAGTAAAAAGGTAACATTTTAAAATTATCTTTTTCCAAAGTATTTATTACAAATCCAACTTCACCAGTGAATTGTGGATTATTTCAGGTCCAGATAAATAGGAACAATTAATGTATTATCAAAAAGAATTCAGCTCATAGAGAACTCACTCCAAACATATGGAAGCTATAAAACGTCTGGGTGCATTTATCTCATCATCCCTGGAGGTGAGGCAATCGCCACATCCCATTACACACAAATCACACTGCAGGTGTAAAAATGCTTTTGTGGTCATACATATTCACATCCATGCTTATATCTACATCACTTACCATAAAATGAGCGTGGGTACAGAGTCATACTGGTCAGATCAGGTAGGCACTCCCCAGTAGTCACATCCAGCAAAACAAGAGGTGGAAACGGGTAAAAGAGCTGGAGTTTGTGCAGTTCAATTCACGGCTACCTTTGTATAGACGTTTGTATCTTTATATCAGTTTCACAATAGACACAGGTCACCCCACTTATAGGAGGGGAAACATTTCGTTTGTTGTATTACTGACACTAATGTCACTAGAAAGAACCTTTAAATCTAAATTGTATGCAGATTTATAATCTACAACAGTTATCTGATGGACAGAGAACAAACAGACGCCTGATATTACTGCTGAGAAGTTGTGACTGTCTAATCTCATTGCCATGTTGTAATGATCAATATCCTTCGGTATTTTCTATAGGCCAAATGCAATGTAGCTTTACACCCTCCCAACCCCCACTTACTTCACCAAGAGGATGTGCCTGCTTCTGCACGAAACATTTCCAATCAATATTTGGTTTTCAATAGAAAAAGAAAAAGAAAAGGGGGGAGAGTTTTTTGTGGGTTATTGGGCATTTATTACCCCAATCATTTAATGGGAGCCTTTTAGAGAAAAACCATTCATTAATTCATTACATTTGAGAAAAATTCGTATTTGTTCCGCGTGTTAGATGGACCATAAATATGGTAAGATAACTGTCATTTCACATTTGTTTTCTATTTGTTGTTACAAATTTATTTTATCTGTTAACACGGGGCCATACTTGTAAGGGATTAAAAAAGGTGTGTTAGATAAGGAGGAGTCTACCAATGCCAGCAAAACGCTTTAGGGTTTGTAATAAAGGTAGCTAAAACTCTTGAGGCAGTATATGCAGCATTGTTCAAAATAGAACAAAATCTATTCTAGATTTGCTGTTCCTGGGGGCAGCTTGTCAATTATGTACAATTCAAAGTCATTCTCAATGTGATGCATCATAGGCTTTGTCAATATCTTCCTACATCTTATCCCTATACGCATTTATTGTAGTTTGGACCTTGTGAGTTATCATTTGTATGTATTTTAGGCAGCAAGGACAACTAATAATGTAAATAACATTGGTTGAGTCGCAATGGTGTGGTATCTAAGGGACCACGGTATTCAGACATAGATCGAGTTAATTTACCTTTTAAGTGATTGTAAAAATATTTCACACAGATAGTGCCCAGAGACTGGGGGAAGGTTTTAAACTGTTCTCAAAGTACTTTTGTGTGGGGTCGTTCTAGGCCTGGTATGGACTAATGAGTCTTTCACTGATCAGCCTTGTCACACGAAAACATTGTTTTATTTTTTATTTTATTGAGCCTGAAGTGAACATTTTATCCAGTGTTTGTTAATTCTTTTTGTGATGCTGTGTATACTGTATGTGGCGATACAAATTAAGGGGCATATTACCAACAAAGTGGCGAAGAGAGGTGTTAGCCGCCTTGGCTTAACGCCTCTCTTCGCCACTTCAGAAACGCTAGGCTGCATCATATTACCAAGGATATGGTGCAGCCTAGCGTTTCCCCCTGCGATGGCTTAAGTTTTACAACTTACCTCCAGCGCAGGCAGGGAAGGTTTGTTTATGTGCAGGAAGGTGTTCCTTCCTGCACATGAATAAAGCTTAAATGCCATTTTGTAACTTACATGTGTGCTGCTTCATGCAGCACATATGTAAGTTACAAATTGGCGTTTTTAAAAATCAGTTTGTTTATGTACAGGAAGGGACACCTTCCTGTACATAAACAAACCTTGGCATTTTGCTTTTTCCATGTGTGCACAAGGCAGCACACATGGAAAAAGCAAAAACAAGGAGAAATGAAGCATTTCTCCTTGTTTCGCCACCTTAAGAACAGGTCTTTCCTGTTCTTAAATTCGGTGCTGCCACCTATTATCGTCTCTCTTGGTAATAGGTGGCAGCGTCGAAGTGAATGGGTGTTGCGGTGGAACGCCCACCACAACACCCACTGCACGCCCCCTTTCACGATGAGTTTATCGTGAAAGGGGCCCTATTACCAAGGCAGCGTTAAGTCAATTAACGTGGCTTTAATTTAATTTTTTTTTTAAATATGTTTTTATTGCAGAGTTATAAACAAAGCATCGAAGCAGGTCAACCTTCACGCTCTTGACATCTCAAAGCACATCTACGTCAATAAAATTGCACACAGCCATACAGCCCACATCCCGGAGGCTGGGCGGCGTACCAGTACGTTCCAGCAAAAATGTCAAGGTGGCCATCTCATAGAGATGTCTGGTCAACAACACAATTTAGTATCTGCATTTTATACCCACCGAACTCCCCCCCCAATTCACCGCCCACAATTCACATTAACGTGGCTTTAAGCCACGTTAATTGACTTAACGCTGCCTTGATGGTAGTGCGATGCAAATATCGCCACGTTATCGGCAGAAAAGTACCAATGAGGCGGCGATAAGGGGCTTCATAATATGCCCCAAAATTACCTTGTTGGGACTGTCAAAGGACTGTTGGAGTTGTGTGCAACAATTATTGAATCACTTTGCTCAGGTATTCGTTTTCTTTGAATTACTTTTCAAGAAGGTGTGCATGATATTTGTAATCCTTTTCAGTGCAGTTCCTTCTGGGCCTGAGGAACTAGCCAATTTGCAAGTTATCTTGTAAAGTTTTCAGATGAAAAGTGTTGTATCCTAAGTGGTGGCCTGGTCTGTTGGCTTATAAAAGACCTTGCATTTCAAATTGATTGGTGCCCTGTACTTGTATGTGTAGATCCAGCTAAGGAATTTCTTTGTTCCTCTGGTCACAGTGAATCTCAGAAACTCATTTCTGATGTTTATCCATCTCATTACATTGTGAGCCTCTGACTCGCTACCTTTCCAGTTGATGAAAATGCCATCAATGTAGCATTTTTAAACTCTAATTTTGTTAGAGAAAGGATGAGAAAGGTTGAGAATACATGTAATTTTAAATTTGTGGACATATAGGCAGGTAATACTAGGGACGAATGTAGGGCCCCTGGAAGTACTGTGCACCAGCAGGTAGAAGTAACTTCAAAGCTGAAATAACTTCTTCTATAGGTCATAATTGTGCAGTCCAATAAGAAATCAATGGGGTGACTGACTGAGTCCCACTGTGTCCCCCGCAGAAGAGCCTTCAGTTCCTTTAGTTATTGTTCCTGGAGGATACTGGGATAAAGGGCCTGTGTCGTGAGTGAGTCCCATATGCTTATACCTCACATGAGCATGCATGAGGACAGAGCTGGGCCGCAGTGATTCTGCATCACATTAATCATAGGTCTGATAGAGCGGAAATTCGTATCCTACATGGGGTACCCGTTAGGAGTGTTTGGTGGAACTAGATGTTAAAGGAAATGTGAACCAAGCAATTTGTTCTTGTGAAATTAACATGATTCAATGTGAAGCTTAACAAATGATTCATAGAATTGTACTGAATACATATAAACAATGTAACACACTTATATAAAGCTCATTAGTGATGTGACGCATTGACGTATTAAATGTATTTTGAATGTTTCTTAGGCCAATAATGTAGTTGAAATAGACGTATTAATATAGTTTAGTGAGCGCTTCTACTGAACATGCTAATGGTTTTATGGAAATGCTAAACGTAAATAACATGGGGCATTCATTTAGCCTAAGTTGTAGGCCTGAATCCACAGTAAATTTGAATGTTCTCATTTCTGAAATTAATGCTTAGGTTCCCATGTGAGTCTTGTAAAATGTCACTTGTTCCCATGTTTGCGTTGTAGGTGGCCAACACTTGTTAGTAAAGAGTAAGGGTATTGTTTCTATTAGAAAGTTGAGGAATGAAAGAGTTACAGTTAGCTTGGCTTGGAGAAGATAAGGTGGAGGCAGGTGCTTTCACACTGGAGAAGGAGAAAAGACTAAGGACGAACTGTTGCAGAGGGGCGTACATGGAAAATGCCATAAAAGGAATCAACCTCATGGAAAAGTTCATGGCTGAGCCTTCTGTAGATTACGTGCAAGAAAAACATTATGGGACATTTGCTGAATATAGCTTTGAGTATATGATGCATTGTAGAGAGGGACAGATGCCTATTCCCTTTTGAGTCTCTGACAGAGAGCACCTGAGTGCTAGTTTGCTCCTTTCCTGCTTGTGGCTTCATGCTGGTGGCCCATCCGGTGGTGGAGTGACTTCTTAGGAAGACTCTAACCACTGACACATTTTCTCTTTTGATCCTCTTGCTTAAATGCTAATTTAGGGATGCCATTTCTAGAGTTAGAGTAGGGATCGATAGAATTAAATGCTTTACTCCAATGAAGTGCCTAAGCAGGGAAAGCATAACTTTTGCTTCCTGATTTCATGCATAACAGTCATAGAACTTGTTCTTTTCTTGCTGCACAAAGTAAATCTCTTCAGGAGATTTGGATTTCTTCTGTTTCCTTTATATTTTTATACTCTCAAGCTAAGATCCGAATATGTCCAATTATTTTTTAATTTGTAATAACATCTTGACTAACCTTCATTTGGTTGTCAACCCGAGTTACAGTGTAGCCATATATTGAGTCCATACTAAATTGACTTAAGAAATTTTGCTCCCTTTTACACTTTCATGCTGCTAAAAAGAACCATTGAAGGATAGACATTGAAGAAAAACTGAACAAATGGGCCCAGGGCCTTTTAATTGATAGCAGTGACTGCATGGTGTGCACTTGAAATACCAGAAAAATCTGGAACCCTAACTAGAATAGTCTGGATCCCAGACCCAAAGGTCCCCAGGTAAAGCCCCAACAATCGAGAACGGGAGAGGACAGAGTTTTGTGATGTGCGGTGAAAACAACGGCGAGAGAAGGAGAGGGTATTGATAGGCTATGTGTGGAACGTGTTGAATTGCGGTGATGATTTGATTGTGCGATGTCTTGTGGAGTTGTCACAAGAATCGAGTGAGCGTGGTTGTGGGCTACGATGTGGCCCAAGGAGTTGACATGAAGTTATCGGCCCCGGAAGTGGCCTAAGATCCCGGGATATTTTGAAGGTGTGGAAGACACCAAGATAGTGATTGTCTGCTGTAGAGTTGAGGGGTTTGTCGTGAGACATTGTCGACAACTCCAACTAAGACAGGAACGATTGTTAATCATCTAGTAGACCTTCTGCGCAAAGGGTAAACTGTATTGATTCGGGTGAATCCCAGCTGCTTGAGGTTTTGATTTAAGTGTGTCTTCTTGTATGAGTGTGAAGGGGCACTTCTCATCGTTCTGGAACTTTTCTAGAGACACTCTCTGATGGAACTTTTAAGCAGCATCAAAGTTGTGAAGGGGTAAAAATCATTAAGGCACAATCAATTTAGAACACCACTTCCTGATACTTAATAACCAAAGGACAATTTGGGAGAGTTAGTTTGATTTATTACAACGTTAAAAATAATTGAACATGAACCCACTTCAATACAAGAGTATAGAAATAGAAAGTAAACAGCATAAAGCAAAATCAAAGCACCCAATTCAGACTGTGCAACATGAGCAAAACAATTAATTCGAGAAAGAGGATAGAGATGATTAGGAAGCAAGAGTCCCAATTCCCCTGCATCAAGGGTTGGTCAATGAAAAGCATCAAATCTATCACTAAAATGGCATCCCTACAAAAATGGGTAAGTAAATCAAGTCAAGAGGAAAAAGGGGTAAGTCATAGAGTCTTCCTAAGAAGTCTCTCCACTGTCAAGCTGGGCCAGGTAGGATAAAGCCACCATCACAAGAAAGAGCTTGTTCTGGGATGCTCCCTATCCAAAGGCAAGAAGGATGTGGCCGCTTTCCCTAATTCCAACAATCTGTTATTCACAGGTAGTTTTCCCATGATGTACAGCTTTGCGCGTATTCCAAACAAAGGTACAATCAAGAGCGTACTTTTCGACAGTGTTCTCCATGTACATCTTTTGCAACAATTCATCCTTGATTCCCATGCCTTCTCCCATGCTAAACCAACATCTTCCTGTTTCACAACAAAAGGTAGTTAGTAGTGTTCCCTAACAGGGAAACATCCGCACATTCATTGACCAGTATGTGGTAATAGTGTGGTATAAGCATGAAGTATAGATATCCTACACAAAAGTTTAGGTTTGGGTGCTAGATTCGCCCAAAAAACACCTCTACCCAATGGTGTTATCCGCACATAAAATGTGCATCAATACAAGAAAAGAAAAAAGGGCTTTGACAGCACACCACTTGTTAATCTCTTGTCATAAACATGTGTATCACATCCATGGGTATGAGTAACCCCATTTAGCTCAAATAAAGAGACATTTTCAACAACATTCATCCAAAATATAAGAATCCAGGACATATAGTAATCTTGCTCTTTGATAGTCTTTTATTCGAAAAAATCACTTTTCTTCATTAAAAGGTCCCAGCACATGAATTGCCGACAAGTGTTTCGTCTTATCAAGAAGACTTTTTCAAGGCATAAGAAAAATGTATGTCACAGATATCAGGACTGTGCAGGGACCAAGCCTGGTCACACCTACAACGAAAATTTGAAGATCGCCACCATGTAACTGCGGTCTCACGAGTTTCCAATATAGTAGTGTTTTCCTAAACTCACATACAGTAATAGTACCCCAAAAGTCGAAATCAGGTGCTAAAATAATCAGTACAGTTGCCGGTAAGGTACCATTAACCGATGAGTAATATGATAAATATGAACCTCTCACGCTCCTGCTGCTGCCAGAAAAATTCACCTACGCTGCCCACCAACCCTTCGCTGATCCCCTGATCCAGCGCGGACCCTCCCGCCTGTCTCCCACTGCCCGGCTGCTCTTTGACATCCAGAGCGGGGCCGCCGAGTGGAGACCGGCGAGGGGCGGACTTCATTGTCCAGAGGCCCTTGCGGTGATCCGCATCACCGGGGAGCGCCAGGAGGCGCTTAAATTCACCATCAGTCCAATTGAGGGGGTGAACCTCTCACGCTCCTGCTGCTGCCAGACAAATTCACCTACGCTGCCCACCAACCCTTCGCTGATCCCCTGATCCAGCGCGGACCCGCCCACCTGGCTCCCGCTGCCCGGATGCTCTTTGACATCCAGAGCCGGGACGTCGAGTGGAGACCGGCGAGGGGCGGACTTCATTGTCCAGAGGCCCTTGCGGTGATCCGCGTCACCGGGGAGCACCAGGAGGCGCTTAAATTCACCATCAGCCCCATTGAGGGGGTGAACCTCTCACGCTCCTGCCAGAAAAGTTCACCTACGCTGCCCACCAACCCTTCGCTGATCCCCTGATCCAGCGCGGACCCGCCGCCTGTCTCCCGCTGCCCGGCTGCTCTTTGACATCCAGAGCAGGGCCGCCGAGTGGAGACCGGCGAGGGGCGGACTTCATTGTCCAGAGGCCCTTGCGGTGATCCGCGTCACCGGGGAGCGCCAGTAGGCGCTTAAATTCACCATCAGACCCGTCTCGCGGTACGCGAGCGGGACGCCGGGCGAAGCCCGGGCCAAGGGCGGGCCCGTTTAAGCCCGTTCAAGACCGGGTAAGACTGGACTGGGCCACCCTATTAACATTTTATTCCCCAAGACTTTATAGTTTGTTGCATTACATTTTTGTATGTATCATTTATATAACTGGTAAACGTGTTTTTGTTGTATTATTATCTTAGCTACACGTATTTTATTATTACCTGCTCAGACTTATTATTGACATTTATATCACAATCTCATCATGAGTCCAAGGGGAACCAGGAGCAAAACAGCCATGGGGCTAGCCCAGGTCACAGGACCTATTGATCAATTTATCACGAAGGCTAATGAGGCAATTAATCAGGGTATAATTCTTCTAGATAGAAGAGTCTCACAAGATCTTGCTATAGCGCGTAGGTCCTCAATGGGCCTATTGGCGCTAGCTAAAACTCCAACGCATCCAGAAGGAATGGGCCCACTTCAGTTGGAAATTCCTGTAGACATCCATACCATCCCTAATAATGTAGACTCATCTGCAACTCAATTTTCAATAGACTCAGAAATTAGGGATGATCTAGAGAAAACACCCATTTTGACAATGAGCCCAACCCAAATGGTATCCCCAACTCAATTAGAACCATTAAAAAACCAGGAATTGGGGATAAGGGAGGGAGCTATCCCAAAACAAAACAACACTAAGATGAGGCATGATCGTAAACAACAACCCGTCATACCCCCTGCAAAGAATCAAAGATCTCATTAGCCCACCTCTAAACAAAATGGCCCAAATTCTAAAACTACGTCTATTGTCAACCTTTCTTTAACATCGCTTAACTTAGATGCTACAGATATGGTGGAGGGCGCAAGCAACACAAACGAATCAAACAAGCAGCTGCTAGCCAGCTACGGGGACCTCATTAAGATACACTTGCTTCCAATGGAGCGTACATTGATGAACATCGAAAAACAAATAGCCAAACTGTCTACCCACTTAATTACTTCGACCAATCATAGTACATTAGGGGTCACCAACTTAGCGGGTCATAAAGGCACCACTGTACAGAAACAGCTAGGGCTACCACAACCTAAAAACTCCAAAACTATCCCCAATCCCCAAGAAAAACCTAAAGTAGTCCAAGTCTCATCACAGTCTAATTCGGACATATCTGGAGGTCCTATACAAGTAGAAAAATAAAAGCCAATACCACCTAAAACTCCAGTACCACAATCGGAGGGAGCAAATAAAAAGGGAGGGAAGTTTAGGCGTCCCATCAACCTTCCCCCAGATGCAACCCCCTACACCGTGATTTTAACAGGAGTCCCAGAACTATCCGAAAATATGAGAGAATCCACATGGTCCCTAACAAACAAAGTACAGCAATGGCTCAGTATAAATAGACCCCTTCCTCCGAACTGTAATTCTAGATTCTCAATGGTGCGCAGAGTCCCCTGGATTGGTGAAACAAGGAAAAAAACACAGGGAGATTGTATCATCATAAACTCTGATGACCCGGGTACGGTTAAGTACATTTGTTCGTGGACAACATTGGAGAAAAAGGGAGGCATCGACGCTAATCGTCTATCCTTCTTTTACCCTCCAATATATGACTACGACCAAGAACCCCCGTATCATTGGAACCAATGTCCTGATTGGAACTGGACCCAAGTAGAGCCGCGGAATAGGAGGAGGGATTGGGAGCACTGGTCTTGCAATCCAAGAAGAGAGCAACCATACACAGAAGGATGGAGGGGCATACCAACCACTAATCGTTTTTCATCCTTAGAAATGGTAGATTGACCACCAGTACCGCAAAATCTACCTAACGAGTCACCGGGGGCTCTAAATAGCCATCTCAGTAGCAAGGGAGAGATGGAACCTCTACTCGAAGTTATACGAGATAAACCCTGAGCAGAGAGAGACATAGTAGGAATAAATCACAGACTAACCGAGTTAAGTGCGGGATTAACTCAAAAGGATCATAGTCAAATGAGACATAACAAAATTCTTGGGGAACGCCTATCCCTTGTAACATGGAACATCGCGGGTCTCTCTAAAAAAGCCACAGACCCATCCTTCCTGAATTTTGTAAACAATTTTGACTTGATATCTCTCCAGGAATGCTGGGACCTGGAGCCTACTAACCTAGATGGCTTCAGTACCAACTTTACCCCGGCCATTCGGCCTAGTATGGGTAGAAACTCAGGTGGTCTCTGCCTTTTTGCCTCAAATAGGGCAAATATAACCATAGAGAGTCTTTATTTGCCCCAAGATAATCATATGAATAAAGATAAAAACATAAAAATTGGACATTCAATGTAGGCATTTAAAGTAAAGAAGAAAGGGGCTCCCAGCTTTGTCCTGATTAATCTATATAATAACATAGCAAGGGATAACCAGGTAGCTTTTGTAGATGAATTAACAAATGTTTTGAAGTGGGGATTGGGAAGTGACAAAGCGGAAAATTGCGCCATAGTGATGGGCGACTTTAACGGCCATTTATGCCCTCATAGTGGAACAAGAATCTGTGATATAAGAAGCCTTAATGGCGAACTTACGACCCACTTTGAACATACACACTTTGGTAATTTAATGAATAAATTCATACATGAGTGGGATTTAGGCTTTTTTAATGAGCTAACCGAGCCAATGATTGATTGATTTCCAACCCACTTTCCATGGTAGGGGGTCACATTCAACAATAGATTTCGTGCTAATGTCAAATACTCACTACCGGAGTGCTGTGGACTTTAAAAAGGAGGATATAGTCATGAGCGATCATTATCCAATTAGTGCGATATTCGATGTCGGATCTAGCACCAGCCGGACATCGGATGTTACAGAAACCTTACACTGTCATTCAATCTCCCTGGCACGCACTAATGGTTATTCTATAAAATGGTCCAAAGTAAATACCAAAACCTTCTTGAAAGACCTGATCACGGAGGATTTTGAACAATTCGTGATTTACCTAGAAGATCCTCCAAACCCTCGTGCAGTAAAATCCGCCTTTGAAGAAATAGCAAGCACAATTAAGAAAAACCTCACCAGGAAACAAAAAGACGCTGCTAGGGATAAGTGTGTAGGCTGGTTTAATTCCGAGTGCTCTAAAGCACATAACATTCTAAAAGACACATTAAAAAGAGTACCCAAAATTCAATCAGAAATTAGAACAGCACGACTGGCCGAAAAACAATCAATTAAGAAAACAAAAATGGAACTCAAAAATGCCGCCTGGGAGGCATTACTAAAAGCCAGCATTCTAATGGACAATCCGGCTTTCTGGAGGGAAGTGAACGCACCTTTTTTCAAGGAGAGGACCACGGACCTCTTAGAAATTGCCATTATAGAGGATGTGTGGATCAACCATTTTACAGAGTTATATAAAATAGATGAGATGGTTGAACCACTTAATGCTGATCCTTGGACCCCACAAGAGAAAGACCCGCAGAGATCTATGGAAGATACATTCCCGCTACATATCCACTTTACCCTCCCAGAGATAGAAGAGGCCATAGTGGAAAGCGCAAACTCTAAAGCTCCTGGGCCTGACGGAATTCCAACTGACCTATTTAAAGATAATATGTCCCTATGGGCCCCTCTTCTCACAAATGTACTTAATTCTTACACTGTAGCAGGTTTTCCTACAACATGGCAAGAAGCTATCATAATCCCAATCTTCAAAAAAGGAGATAGAATGGACGCAAAATGTTATAGGCCAATTTCCTTGCTTGATTCAATGATGAAGGTGGCAGGAAGAGTTTTGCTGAAACAATTACAAACCTGGGCCACAGAACATGGAATCCTCTCAAAATTCCAATATGGATTTGTTTCTAGCCTAGGCACAGTAGAACAATGCCTTAACCTGGCCCTGATTACAAACAAAAATGTTGCGGTAAAGAAGACAAATCTATACATGACTTTTGTTGACTTAAGCTCAGCATTCAATTATCTTAACCACAGCGTACTCTGGAACACCCTCAAGGAGATGGGAATAGATGCAAACATTCTTGCGTTTATAAAGGAATTATATCGAGGGGCGGGGGCAATGGTACGCTATGACATTAATGGAAAAGCACTAAAAAATTCCCTATAAAAAAAAGGAGTTCGTCAGGGATGTATCCTTGCCCCGTTCCTTTTTAATTTATATATAAATAGAGTTGCAGACTACTTGGCCAAGCTAGAAGTAGATTACCCTAAAATCAATGGTGTGGTAGTTCCACTGTTACTATATGCAGACGATGCTGTCATCATGTCTCGAACACAAATAGGTCTGCAAAAAGCACTCACTGGCTTTTCTTCATACATGGGTTCGAGAGATTTAAGGATAAACGTGGGTCAAACCTTCACAATGTGCTGTAGCTTGAAAAATAAAGTAGATTGTAACACCTTCTTAAATTCTACAAAGATAAGCTTAACCAAATCTTTTACATACTTGGGCATTGTTTTTAATAACAGGGGTTCATGGAAAACGGCCATTAACACACGCAACTTGGCCTTTTGTAGAGAAATAGGCGCTCTAAAGAAATTTGCCAAAAAATTGGGTGGTAAGCCTGTCCAGATCCTGCTCAATATCCATGCAGCGAAATGTGTCTCGACCGCAACTTACGGCGCAGGAATCTGGGGCATGGCGGACAGTAGTGAAATCCAAATTACAGAGAATGCCTTTCTGAGATTCCTGTTAGCAGTCCCTAGATCTACCTCGACCACCATATGTCACAACGAACTTGCTCGGGTCCACATCACGGACATAATCAAGATAAGCCCAATACTGCTGTGGCACAAGATATGGACCTCGAATAAAACAGCATTTAGCAAGGACGTGATCAGAGACTGTATGGGTCTAGTCCCCCCGCGGAATATACCTTGGCTTTCTTATATCAGTAAATGTTTGAAATCCATAGGGCATTCTGACCTATATGAAAATCCTACATCATGCACCCTAATCACAAAAAAGGCCCTCAAAGAATGCTGCTTAGGCCTACTACAAGATAGACGCTCTTACATAGAAGGAAATAAGCCAAATATTGCGCATCATTATCTCTTGCTGCACAGAGCTGGTATTCCACTTTATTTATCCGCCCAATATACCGTCTACACGAGATTACTGCTAACAAGAATGAGGATTGGCTGTTTCTATAGATTGATAACATTTCCCACTGCAAACGATTGGTCCGCTAACCTGTTAAGTTGTCCCTGTGATAACACCTCAAAACAATCAAATATCCATTGCATGTTATTTTGCAAATATTATGAATGGGGAAGAAAGAGGCATTTGCTCCCGCTGTTAAAAATATGGGGCCTCAGGCAATGTAGACCAGCACTGATTAAATTATATATGCTTCAGGATGAAATCACAGTGGCTACGGTAGCCAAGTTTTTGAAATATGCAGTGAAATGTAGAGCATCTATGAACTAAATATATTTTACAAGCTTGTATATACATTTCATGAAGAAATCTTTATTCTTATTTCTTACTGTTAACCTGTATAATGTACTTAATGATCGATAATGCTTTTTAAGACATTTTTTTTATTGAATGTACTTTTATGGTTTTTATCTTGAAAAATCGAATAAAGCTATCTTTGAATTGAATTGAATTGATAAATATGTTCCAATCTGATGAACCATGTTAAAAGTCAACACTCTATATTCTACTCAAGTAAGTTGTAGATCGGTAACCTCCCAGCTGGCAAGTAAATTAAGACTAGGTCAAACCTTGATAAGTAATGACCTTCTGGGCAGCATAGCCCACAGAAGTAGTACGTCCTTCCGAAGCCGAGTACCGCCTTCGAGTCATATGATTGTAACTTCTTTTCTCCTTGCCTGATTATTAAAATAAAGACATGACTTTGTCTTCATGCTATATGTGGCATGGCAGAGCCTGTTATGGGAAGCCAGAAGGTTTTCTCCTGCTCTTTACCTTTCCCTCAATCTTTTCTGTACTCACACTCTTGTTAGTGCTTTTTCTCTTCTGGCTTTCTTTCTGCTTCACGTCTTTTTGCCTTTATTTACTTTTTTTAATCTCTTGCCTTTGTGTTTATGTTATGATTCATTACACTCAAGTATTTTAGCTTGGCTTTTGTTTCTTTTCCCAATTTGTTGTACATTTATTTTTTACATTTTACCGCACCATTTATTTTTTACATTTTACCGCACCTCTCTACATATGATTTCATACCCCATGAAAAAAGTAGCACTGGGCAGATGTTGGGTTATTTTGAAACTCTGTGATGAGGCCACCAGTGCATGTAGTTGAGTTGAGTGTCAAGGTTTATGTAAGGCAGGTCCTGCCCATGCTCAGCATTGCCAGTAATTAAAAACAAGCACTGGGGGGCATGGCTTCGGCACGAATGGACGCGTCTCTCCGAGTCTCTGCTCAGCTCCGACGTGCCCTGCATTTGCTTTTATCCCCCACCACCGGGCCTGTAAATTGAGCCAGGGAACACAGCCTACCATGGGAGTGCAGTGGCTTGGATTTCCAGGAGGGGATAGGCCCCATGGCCCTGTACTGCCTGCGATCTCTGATTAGCTACGGCTCGGCTCTCCCGGGCCACCATCTTGACACGTAATGCTGTGAAGGCCTGTCAGCCGGATACTGACTCTGCCCCTTATGCATTGAAGGTGGCCTGTTTGCACAGGAGGACCCCTCGTGTTGGTGCGGACCCCTGGCTGTTTCGTGCCCCTGGACATTGGCCCCTCGGGTAGGCTAGTTGATCTTCTGTTGTTCCGGCCCCTCAGCCCTGCGGGTGGCCCGGGCGTGCCCTGCACAATGACTCATCCCACCCCGCAGCGCACTACAGAGCAGAGCCCGGGAGGCATAGCAGCGTCATTGACTGGTGGTTAGGAAGGCCCTACCTGACTCACTCTCCCTGCCTTTCGACGTCAGGTTTCCTAGACCTTCCTGTGGCCTGTAGTTCTCACCGCCCTAGTGAGGTCGCTAACAATATCCCCTTCGCCCTCGGCCATAGAGGGTCCCCGACTGAGAGCTTCTGGAGTGACTACCCACCTAACGCTGTGCTGCTGTCCTCTGGTGGGATCCCCGACCTGTGCTCTTAGGGGAAGCACCTGATGACAGTTTTGGAGCTCCTGGTCCTGCGAAGTGCCCGCGAGCGAAGACAATCGAGGTGAATCCAGAAACGGTGCTTTCCCTGTGGCGGCCCCCGGAAGCAGAGGAGGGACTGCCTGATGTCTTTGGCCCAGCTGTGCCCCCCCTCTTTTGCACTATCATTGCTGGCTTCTACCTGGGGACCCCCTTGGTGCTTGGGACTTTGTGGCTGCTCACAGAGAGATCCCCTCCTTTCTGAGACACAATAGCTGTTTTCTCTCCTTCTCTGAACACTGTGAATTGCCTGTGACTGTGTTGCTGGACCGATAGACACAAGGGCTCGGAATTTGCCTGCTGGTGGTGAGCGGCCCGCGGTAGTGCTTGCCTGTCCTCCTTTGGAGCGCATTGCAATACTGACCAGTGTGACCCGGTGAAGGCGCTGTCTGTGCATGGTGGCTGCTACAAGTCTATAACATTGAACCCCCGCGACGGAGGCTGCTGGGACCCTTCACTTCAGCTATTCCTATACCGGGGGGCCAGTGTGGGTCCCTGGAAACCCTGGAAACCCTGGAAACCCTGGAAAGCGCCACTTTGATACAGGTCAGTGTCTAGAAGAGTGATACCTGAACTCTTTTGCCTATGAGCCTTCCCTCCCCCACTGGGCCCTAGACTGTTTTGCAGCCTTGGCGTGGCGATTACTGTGATCCACTCCCTGCAATTGATCTGGTGAGCTATGTGATACTCCTTGACCTGGACTTTAGAATACATGGAACGTGCAGTGCTGAACTCCTGTCTTGTGTTGCATTGCTGCCGCTTTCTCCCAGGCCACCCCTTTCTTCTTTTCTTTGCTTCAGGGCTCTTGCCTCTCACTGAAACTGCCACTATGCCTCCTAAGCACAAGGCCAAAAAGGACAGCGACTCTGCGAACTCCCAGGATGATCCGGTCGTCTCTCTGTGGTCCAAGACGAATCCCCAGATAAAGGAGGGCCCTAATTCCTCAATGATGTCCTCTGGGAAACCCACATCAGATGTGCCAATTACTCAAGAATTCATGTCATTCTTCCTCCAAGAAATCAAAGAGGAGATTGGCTCGCTCCGACAGGATTTCAAAGCTGAGCTCCAAGACATTCGTAAGGAGGTCACGGAGATAGGGGGCAGAGTGGACGACCTCGAATGCACGTTGGACCAGAATGGAAGACCTTGAGAACCTCTGGAAAAGGATGTCTGAAATTGAGAAACAAAACATCACCCTACAATTAAAACAGGAGGACCTGGAAAACCGCAGTAGGCGGGATAACCTACGAATCATAGGGGTTCCGCTAGTGCGAACGGAAGGGAAAGACATCCTAACATGTACGGCGGACCTCCTGCATGCCATCCGGGAGAATGAAGATGCCTTCCCACCTCTGCTTGATAGGGCGCACCAGATCCCTGGCCTTTGTCCACATTTTTACGGACAAAGAATCTATCCCAAAAACGTTATAGGGGTTCAAGTCGGTCTCTTATAACTAGGCCTGGGCGGTAAATTCGGTTCCACTCGCGGAATTTGGGTAATTTCAGGTTCTGCGGAGAATGCGAAATTGGCCAAAATATTGCGTTCTGTGACTTCGTGAAATTTTTTGCTTGTTCGCGTCGTCAAAATGCGTGTTCACAAGATATTTCCCCCCGAGCATGCAAACAGCAATTGCGAACAGGAAAAAAGCATCGCGAACAAGCAATTCCGCGTGTTCGCGGAGATTTGTACCGTTTCGCGAAGATTTGCGTAACGCGATTACGCAAATTCCGCCCACCCCTACTTATAACAGCCTATCAATACAAATGTTTCAAGATCTAGCACCCGCTACGCTAGACGGGGGAAGGAGTTCAAACCTATCGTAGATATGTAGATAAATTGAGAGAGAGACCTTGAATTCAAGTACCAGTGGGGCCATCCCTTTGCACTGATGTTCACCTGGGAGGGCAAAAGACAAACTCTTCGATTGCTGAGAGAAGTGCAACGACACCTCCATCTCCCTATGGTTCCTGACGATGACGACATCCCCTCTTCATTGGCACGTCGGGCTGGAGCTCTTCAACCGGAATAGCCCACTGTCCCTCCTCCTAGATCTCAATGCCGTATGCAGGGGCTTGATTAGTCATAAACCAAACAGGACATCATTACCCATATCCGCTCCTTTAGTGCCTCACCCTCTCCAACGAAATCGCCGCCTCAAGCTGAAGGATCAATCGCAGAATGAACCAACCCTGGATCTAATCAAGACTATCTCACAGCTTAGGCACAATGGCCGGATCGAACATTGCTTACTTTATCTTATCACGGTATGCGGGAAGCGTAGACCGTTGAACTACTGTGTATCTGTCACCCCCTCACGTCAGAGTCCCATGTAAATGTATTTGAGCTTGTAAAGCGCACTGCTACCCGTCCGTTTATTGGTCAACATCAGGGGGCGGACAATATCAGCCAGCTTGCCCAACTGGTGGAAAAGGTGCGATTCAGGAAAATTCCAGCTTGTCTAGTGTCTCTTGATGCAGAGATTGTGGCTTTCTCAGGACTGTTCTGCAGAAAGTGGGTTTGGGTCCTGGGCTGATCTCTAAACTGATGGCTCTTTACGCGAGACCCACTGTCCGCATTTGGTTTAATGGACATTGTACGACCCCTATCCCTATCCACCGCAGCACTAGGCAGGGGTGCCCGCTCTCCCTGCCTTTATTTAATCTTGTGGTGGAACCCCTTGATATTGCTTTACGTCGGGCTCAGGCTATACAGGGTATTCCCATGGGTGGTTATGACCATAAAACCTTTTTGCTGACGATCTTATCTTATCTACTTCCCTTCTGACAGTAGCGACACTTCTGAGATCTTTCGAAGACGCCTCCGGATAGCGGCCTAACCTTGCCAAATCTCACGCCCTTAACCTAACACTGCTGGCCGTGGAAGTTTAGGACCTACGGGGGTTGATACCGGTTCAAAGGACTAACGAGTCAATTAGGTGCTTGGGACTTGACCTAACCCCTACACTCTCGACTTGGAGCACCGCTAATTGCCCAGATATTGGCAATCCATACGGGAGGACATGCGCAGATGAAAAGGACTCCCCCCTTGCTTGGTTAGGATGCATTAATGCCATTAAAATGTCTCTTCTCCCCAAGGTCCTCCACCTTTTTCAAACTCTCCCCACCCCAATACCCCAAGCAGATATTCTAACCCTCCAGAAGGACTTTACTAAGTTCATTTGGGGGAAATCTCATACCCGCTTTTCTAATAAGATCCTTATGCTTCTTCGTAGCCGGGGTGGTCTAGCCTGCCCTAATCTTCTGGAATATTACTGGGCCTGTCATTTCTGGTTTATATCAGAATGGGTTCTCCGTGAAAGCAACAAGCACTGGTTCCACCTGGACCGAGCAGTATCATGTAGACCCCTATGGGATCTGGCAAGGCTTCCACGAGGGACTCGCACCCGCAGTGCATAATTAGCTACACCTATGCAGACGGTATTGGAGATTTGGGATAGACTGGCAACATCTCGGGTCTTACAACGTTTCCCTCTCCTAACACACCTATAATAATAAAAACATTTGTTAAGCGCCTGAATACTCTAGGACAGTGCGTCTCCGTGCTAGGATGCGTTCCAACACAGAAAGATCAAGAGCAGACCACGAAGAGGAGAGGGGACCGAAGATAAAAGGAACCCTACGTTAAAACGAATCTTCCGGAAATAGTTGAGTCTTCAGTTTCTGCCTAAAATGCGTAACCCTGCATTTCCTTATTCCCGCCAACCCCAGGAATTCAGAGCCTGGTCAGAGGGTAAGTATCGAGTCATACAAGACCTCTTCCAGGGTAACGACCTCCACACCTTTGAACAATGGAAACAACCTTTCCACTTTCCAAAGGTGCACATATGCAATATTACCTACTGCGGCTTTGGCTTAGCGCTCAGATGCATACCAAAGAGGCCACTAGGCAACTCACCCCCTTCGAATCTTTGGTCTGCAAGTTTGAGGGTTCAAAGGGTCTCATTTCTAAAACCTACTCAGTTTTGCAACACTCCCCACATTCAACAACGCATGCACACCAGTCAGGTTGGGCCATAGACCTAGGTGAGGATAACCACCCAGAGGGGTGGGCTCGACTGTGGAGGGACATACCTATGGTGTACCGAAGCACCCCTGCAGTATGAATCAGCTTATAAACTGATGACACTGTGGTATTACACCCTGACTCATCTACATCAGATGTTCCCTAACTTCCCCCGACCTGTTGGAGCTGCCTGAAAGATAGAGGGGACTGTGTGCATATTTTGTGGTCCTGCCCCAGTCTTACTCTATTATGGAAGGAGGTTGCACTTTTGAGTATTAAACCCACCACTCTGACAGCTATGACAAACGCAGAGTGGCACCTGATTCTTCACCTGTTAGGCGCGCCTAGACAATCTATTATCTTATATTGGAAGAAACCACACTCTGCGCCTATTGCTGTTTTGTTTCTTAGGATCTGGGGTGTCTTGGCCTTGGAATTACTTACAGCTCGCTTTCATCATACAGACACATGCTTTCAACACACTTGGCAGCCACTAATACAACATTTCTTTAAGACTGAGCTCTCTTGAATGCCCCCCTCTCAGATTAACAGCCCTGCAATTGTTTGAGGACTCCCTGGAGCCCTTCGCCTGGGTCGTAGACCAGAGCCCCTAGACTGACTCCTCTGACGCCACAGACATGTTTTTTCAACACCTGTACCCCTTTGGTCCAGGGCCTCGCCCCTGGACTCTCTGCGCATCCAGCCTTCTCTTACTCCTCCATTAGGGAAGTTTGCTTAGATGGTTTTCTTTGATCTGATCTTTTCTCTTTTTATTTTTTGTCTGTCTCGTGTTATTTGCTTTTTGCAATCAGCCTTTAATTCTTAATTTCCTCATAGGTGAAGATGCTTTTGACACTTGGTGGGAAGGTCCTACCTACAATACAGTTAACTTCCATTTGCCCCTAGTGGGCCTTACTTGTGTTCTTGAGGCACCTCCTCCCTGGAAAACTGGACTATGGCATAGCTTTTGATTTCCAGTTCTCTCCAAATGTATCTTCCTTACTCTGCGATTCATATGTGACTTTTTGACGTCTGAGGGGGTAGTCTACATAGTCTTTCCTCTAAGTTACTATTTTTAGATTGGGGAGGACCTGCCCTTGTTTTTCTTGTTTTTCCTTTTCTTTATACACAGCCCGGCATGTATTCCGTGTGGGCTGCTTCTCCTCGACTATTAGAAGATACAGCTTTGCATGTGATATCATGCTATTGCTACTCTCCCCGGGACATGTGTCCCCAATTTGCTTGACCTTTTGTTTCTATTTTCTTTCAATAAACAGATATTACAATAAAGGATAATCGTAAAAGCAAAAAAAAAAGTCCTGGCACGCCCAATTTATTCCCTTTGTCAATGTGAATGTCTTTTAGCCATGTTGTCTAGCAGTACATCTACTTTTCAGTCACTAAAAAAGCGCTATGATGCAGCTAGCGCAGGCCACATCATAGCAGACAGCATCAAAGCAGTGTTGAATTAAAATACTTGCACCAATCTGATATTCATAAAAATGAAATAGTTTGCCTCTGAGATGTATGCAAATGAGACAATTATTATATTAACAATATTAGTCCAGGAACTTGTAAATGCCAATTTAAATTTCAACATACCATGTAAGTAGTTTATTTAACTTTCACAGAGAAAAGTCTAGATTCCAAATCAGAAATAAAATTTTCTGAGAAAGTAGGATGTTATACATATAGTTGAGGTTCAATAATGTTTTCTGGTAACGAGTTTTGGAGGCGCTCCTTTTTCTGCCACTCTAACGTATCGAAAAAAACATAATGGGTGTTACCCTTGTAGAAAATAGATTGTATTATTATTAATATTATTATTATTATTTGTGGCATTACGCTGACATCAAAGCGTTCCTTATCGGTGGCTGATGTGACTTAGGCTTGCCACCTACCAGTCTATTGAAACAGAAGACAGACTACCGGAAACACCTCATCAAACAATTCCTCTTAGACTTTTTTCATAAGGCACCCATCTTGAATGAGTCAAATTATTATTGAGTTAAACAATTCTTAAGTTGTGTTTATTAAATGATTATCCATTAAATACAATTCTGCATATTGTTTCATGACTCAACCTCTCTTTTATGTTTTTTTCGTAGTTTATGTAATGTCATTGTTTTATACTCTCACTAAAGGTGTAACTTCTACCATGGCTGCTTACACGGTAATCTGCACACCGGTACTGAGGTGGGTGCGGGGTTGCCTTTGTTCGTTTACCATACAAATGACAAATATCTGATGGAAAGGCAGCCAATGGGAACACAGGACTCTTGTGTCTTTAGAATTCCCTCAAAATGGGATTGCCTAATTAAATTCAAGCTATGCAGAAATGGCGAAAGGGGAGTTGCAGTGGGGTATCTACCAATCAGCATGCAAGCTGCGGGCAAAGGATAGCAAATACGTCACACTAATAAAAATAATTTTGCGTGACGCAATAGTCGGCTGCCGTGTTTTTTTTCCAACTTTTGACCACCATCAAATGGGGAAACTTTAAAACGTTTCTAGTCAGTAGTTTAAATAATGCACAGTCTGCCTGAGAAAGAAGCTAAAGATAAGTTAAAATCCTGGCAAAAAGGAAACGAAACAAGCACTATTCCACACAACCCCAACATGAGTTACACAAAAATACACGGGCAAATCTATCAATAACAAAATACATGGACACCATTTATCGTGACTTAGAAAAATGTAATTTTCATTTTGGAGCAGCAGCATTTGTGACGCCATAATAATGAGCTTTACAGCACTGTTTAGAGAATCGGAGCTCGGAGTGGGTGAAAAAAATGAGCGCTTGTGCAAAGTGCTCCAAATCAAAGAAAAAAGTAGTTCCGAAAACATTTTCTAAAATGGGAGCTGGTGATGGATAGTAGTAATTGGTCCATGCTCTCTGGAAGGACTAAACACAGGAAGAGGCATGATGCATGCCTTGGACAAATGGGGAGAGAATATGAGAACGACAATGGAGCCAGCAACTGGGAAGCCTATGGGCAGGCTGCATTCCACAAAGTATATGCACAACATGTTTCTTCGAGACAACACATGCGCTGTCTAGAGCAGAGACCTAATGAAATGGATTCCTACCGGGCCCTATATTTATGTATTTATGTTGTTAACATTGCATGTGTAAGCATCGCTTTCTGGGCAATGGGTATACGAATCCTTAAAAGGTAATCAAAGTCAGTGATGTAGCCCGTGTTATATTTCACAGGTGTTATTTCATGATGCATGAGGTATGTGTCCCTATATCCTACAAGTATTTCATCTTCACAGATGTTTCTGTTTTTTTGCAACAGTATTTAATGTGTGCTGCAAACTGAGTCCCTTGTAGGGGGCATATTTACTAAGGGCTTTTGTTGCACTTTGTGATGCAAGTCATCTCAAGGCAACGCAAACCCCAAAATGGTATTTACCAACCCATGCAAAGCCACCTTGCATGGCTCTGTGTGATATAGTAAATCCAAAGTAACATAAGGAAGTGCATATCGATGCTTTGTGTTACCTAGCGATAGGGAGGTGTTCCATCGGTGGAGTGTGGGTGTTCCCACACATCCATGCATGGTTTTTGACACAATTTCAGATTTCTAAAGTCAGTAAATCTGGCATTGTGCCAACATGCTGTGCCTTCCTGGCCGAAGCGTATCAAGGAGAAATATCAATATTTTTTCTTGTTACTTCCTCTTTCTATGGGTGTTGCATTCTGTAGCACACACAGAAAGATGAAAATGCTTAAAAGGATGTTTTTGTGCAGGAAGGTGTACCTTCCTGCATGAAAACAATCTTGCTGGTAACGCAGGCACCCTTACTGAATGGCGCAAAGGTGCATGTATTGGTGCTGAGCTGCCAGAAGTGCGCCAGTGGTAGGAGACATAAGAAAGGGTCCATATCTTATTAGACATGGCACATTTCTGCTGTCTCCCTTTCATGCAGCAAGTTGTCCTGCTCGGTTGCGTAAAAGTTTAGTTCATGATATGAATGGATGTTTATGATGGGGAATGATTAAAAGCACACTAGTTCAGGCCGAAAGTAGTAAAGGTTTCTCAACAGATAGAAGGGGGAGAAAAACAAGTGGAAGAAACATCTAACAATTGACAAAGTAAATGAGGGGCTCTAAAACCAGAGGTGACATCTGTATTTACATTGGAAACACCTTTTATGTATTTCTTTCTATCTGGAAATGTAATTTGTAACTAAAGAGAGATGTCTTTTCTCCTTCTCTCCGAGGTTATTCACCCCTAATACAGGGTAGTTTGAGCAATAGGGCATACACTCCATTTTGTGTACCCACCCCTCACTTGTGTTCAGAGCTGACACAAAGATTTGCACTCAATAAGCAAGTATCTTTGCATGCTTGATTTGTTTTTGGTTTGTCTTGTGTCTTTACTTTAAGTAAATCAGGAATTAGAGACACTAGCGACTATAAAGGGTAACACAGTTGTGATGAAAGCTTCCTGGACCTTATGGGCATTTGAGAAGGTTGAAACATGTTGACTACTGTTAGAATTGGGGGTCTCTAGTTGGCACAGGTAGGTACTTGTGACAAATAGGGACCCTCTCCTCTAGTCAGAGTAAGGGGGGTACACTCCTAGAATAATCCCTGCTCACCCCCTTGGTAGCTTGGCACGAGCAGACAGGCTTATCACAGAGGCAGTGTGTAAAGCATTTGTGAACCCATATAGTAATCAAGTGACAACACTACAAATCGACACCACACAGGTTGTATAGTCATAAAAATAAGTATATTTTATGTAGAGTTACCACAAGACCAATAAATGACAAAAATAATCCACAATACTATTGAAGATCAAGAGTTCTGGTTGAAAAGACTAAAATCAAGGTTCTGTGCGAGTCGGTAGCCCTGTCAGCTACAGCGTTGATGTAATAACACAGAGTCTAACAAATCCAGTGTACCGCATTGGTCTGGGCCCACTCAAATGTCGACAGACTCAGTCACAGTACCTTTTACTTGATGCGGCTGGCACGGACATGCGAGGCGGTTCCGGTGCCTCTCGCGGTGCAGAAAAGAAAGTGTTGAAGGACGCGTTGTCCCTCGATGCAGTGCAGGCAGCGGCCTATTGACAGAGTCGGTGGATCCAAGGGGTGCGTTGCATGGTAGACGGTGCTTCGTTGCGGTGCTCCCAGCTTGCGGTGCGGCGACAGAGCCGGAGTTCGGGAGCTGGCATTGATCAGTCCGAACAGCGGTGCGAGTCGGGCGGTGCGCCACGAAGCGTGCGAGGCGGTGCCCAACTCTGGTGAGTTCACAGGACTCGAAATCTGCAGCAGTGACCTGCGTTGGTCAGATCAGTACGAGTCGGTGTAGCGAAGGGTTGCACGTTGCGATGTCTACCAGTCGCGGTGCAGGCAATGGCTCGGTGACGGCATCAGGACGGAGTCGGTGAGCTCAGAGCTTGCATTGTTCGAGGCGAACGTTGTTCGATGCGGTGCCTACAGGACACCGCACCAGTCGTGAGAGTCGGTCACAGCTCCCTGCCTCTGTAGCCACTGAAACTGTGTTTCCAGCAGCAATCCACATGGCTGGTGAAGTCTACAGGTCCTGAGACTTCGGTCAGGGGCAAGCTCTCTTCCAAGCCCTAGGAGATCTTTCACAAGTTGAAAGCAAAGTACACAAAGTTCTTTCTCCTTCCTTTGGCAGTCAGGCAACCACTGCAGGCCAATCCCCCAAGCAGCACTTCAGCTTGGGAATAGTCTCTCCTCACTTTCTTCAGGTACCTCTCCTCAGCAAAGGTTTCTTCTTGTAGTCCAAAAGTGGTCTAATTTCTTGGGATCAGGGTCCCAATATTTATACCCCATAATCCTTTGTTCTCTGAGGGGAGAGGGGCCTGTGCCCAGTCCAAACCAGTCTTGAAGCACTCTGTTTACCAGACTTCTCCTTTCCTTTCACAGTGCAGGGCAGGAACATCAGACGCCCCACAGGAGGTGGAGCCAGCATGTGAAAGGCAAGTACAGCCCTGGAGCACTTTGTTGACAGTATTCCTTATCTTCTTTCATTGTGCAGGGCAGAGACATCAGACGCACCACAGGGGGTAGAGCCGGCATTGTGGAGGGAAGGCCCAGCCCTATTCAGGTCCCAGGTGCAACTCCTCCCTCCCACCTAGATGCAGATCTCTCTATTCACCACTGGGCTGACTGATCCTGTCTCTTGGAATCCCCCAGCCCTGTCACTCACAAAAACAGACAAAGGAATACACAACCTTGCAGAGGCAGGCTTGAAAGGTTAGGCAAGCAAATACCTACTTTCTAAAAGTGGTATTTGCAAACACAGAATGTTAAAACCCACTTTACTAAAAGATGTATTTTATCCTTCTGAGTCCAGGCATACTAAACTCTAATTTCTACCATGTCCTCTGAGTCAGATAGGATTATAAAAATGTAATAATTCTAACAGCCCATTCTGGCCTATGGAGAACAGGTAGCCTTGCAATAGTGAAAAACGAAAATGGCTGTAATTCACTATTAGGACATGCCACACACATCAGGGTTTGTCCTATCTTATACTTACAATGCACCCTGCCCTTGGGCCTACCATAGTGGTGACTAATATGAATAAAAGGGAAGGTTTAGGGACTGGCAAGGGGGGCACTTGCCCAGTCAGCATGACAGTACCAGACTGCACGCAGGCTCTGCAATGGCAGACCTTAGACACATTTTACCAGGCCTCTTCTGTGGGTGGCACAACCACCGCTGCAAGCCCACCAGCAGCATTTGAATTTACACGCCCTGGACACACTCAATCAATCAATCAATCAATCAAGCAGACTTGTAAAGCACGCTATTCACCCGTAAGGGTCTCAAGGTGCTGGGAGGGGGGAGTCGCTACTGCTCGAACAGCCAGGTTTTGAGTTGTTTCCTGAAGGAGAGATGGTCCTGGGTCAGCCGTAGGTGGGTGGGGAGGGAGTTCCATGTCTTGGCTGCCAGGTAGGAGAAGGATCTTCCTCCGGCGGTGGCTTTGCGAATTCGTGGGATGGTGGCGAGGGCGAGGCTGGCAGATCGGAGCTGGCGGGTGGGTGTGTAGAATGTGAGGCGGCTGTTGAGGTATTTGGGGCCCATGTCGTGGAGAGCCTCGTGTGCGTGGGTGAGGAGTCTGAACCTGATCCTCTTGCTGACGGGGAGCCAGTGCAGGTCTTTCAGATGGGCGGAGATGTGGCTGTGACGGGGGAAGTCCAGGATGAGTCGTGCTGAGGCGTTCTGGATGCGTTGGAGTCTTTTCTGGAGTTTGGCTGTGGTACCAGCGTAGAGGGTGTTCCTGTAGTCCAGACGGCTGGTGACGAGGGCCTGGGTGACCGTCTTGCTGGTTTCGGTGGGGATCCACCGGAAGATCTTTCGGAGCATGTGCAGGGTGTTGAAACAGGATGACGAGATGGCGTTGACTTGTTTGGTTATCGTGAGGGAGGAGTCCAGGATGAAGCCCAGGTTGCGTGCATGGTCCGTTGGCTTGGGTGCGGTGCCCAGGGCAGGGGGCCACCAGGAGTCATCCCAGGCAGAAGGGGATGGTCCCAGGATGAGGACCTCCGTCTTGTCTGAGTTCAGTTTCCGACGGCTGAGCTTCATCCATTCTGCGACGTCTTTCATTCCTTCCTGGAGGCTGGCTCTGGCGGTGGCGGGGTCGTTGGTGAGGGAGAGGATCAGCTGGGTGTCGTCGGCGTAGGAGATGATGTTAAGGTTGTGTTGGCGTGCGATGGCTGCCAGGGGGCTCATGTAGACTTTGAAGAGGGTGGGGCTGAGCGAGGATCCTTGCGGGACGCCGCAGATGACTTCGGTGGCCGCAGATCGGAACGGTGGGAGGCGGACTCTCTGGGTTATTCCGCCGAGGAACGAGATGATCCACTCCAAGGCTGTTCCTTGGATTCCGGTGTTGCTGAGGCGCTGTATCAGGGTGCGGTGGCATACAGTGTCGAAGGCTGCTGAGAGGTCCAGGAGGATGAGGGCAGCTGTTTCCCCATTGTCGAGCAGGGACCTGATGTCGACGGTTGCTGCGATGAGGGCGGTCTCGGTGCTGTGGTTTGCTCGGAAACCGGACTGCGAGGGGTCGAGGGAACCGTTTGTCTCAAGGAAGGCGGAGAGTTGTTTGTTGACGGTCTTCTCGATGACTTTGGCAGGAAAAGAGAGGAGCGAGATGGGGCGGAAGTTCTTGAGGTCCGTGGGGTCCGCGGTGGGTTTCTTCAGGAGGGCGCTGAGCTCGGTATGTTTCCAGCTCTCCGGGAAAGTGGCGGATGCGAAGGAGCTGTTGATGATGTCCCGGAGTTGGGGTGCGATGATGGATGTGGTGTGGGCATGGGTCGGTAGGGGAGCCGGAGTGGATGGTGTTCATCGTGCGGGTGGTGTCTTCGGTGCTGACCGAGGTCCAGGTGCAGAGGGTGGTGGTTGGGTGTTCTGGTTTGGCAGTTGGGTGCATGGTCTGTGCGCCGAAGCTGTTGTGTATGTCGGCGATCTTGCGGTGGAAGAACGTGGTGAGTGAGTCGCAGAGGTCTTGTGAGGGTGTGATGTCGTCGTTGCAGGCGCTGGGGTTGGTGAGCTCTTTAACGATGCTGAAGAGTTCCTTGCTGTTGTGGGTGTTGTTGTCCAGTCGTTCTTTGAATGTTGTCCTTTTGGTGGTGCGGATCAGCTGGTGGTGTTTGCGGGTGGCGTTCTTGAGGGCTGTCATGTTTTCTGTTGTTTGGTCGTGGCGCCAGATTTTCTCGAGGGTGCAGCAGGTTTTCTTGGAGTTTTTGAGGTCATTGGTGAACCATGAGGCTTTCTTGCTGCCGGGTCTGCTGGGTGGGTTCTTCAGTGGTGCGAGGTCATCGGCGCAGTTGGTGAGCCACTGTGTGAGGTTGCAGGCTGCTTCGTTAAGGCCCGTCGTGTTGGTGGGAGGGTTCTGGCAGAGGGAGGTGGTGAGCTGATCGGCGGTGATCTTGCTCCTGCTTCTGTGGGGAACCTGTTGCGGGTGGTGGTGGGTCGTGGTTCTCCTGAAGTCGGAGTGGACGCAGCTGTGGTCTGTCCAGTGTAGTCCGGTGGAGTGGCTGAAGGAGATGTGATTGCTGGAGGAGAAGATGGGGTCAAGCTTGTGGCCGGCGTAGTCGGTGGGGGTGTTCACGAGTTGCTTAAGTCTGAGGTTGGCGAGGTTATCCAGCAGGGTGGTGGTGTTGCTGTCATTGTTGTTCTCCAGGTGGAAGTTGAGGTCCCCTAGGAGGATGTAGTCTCGGAAGGTTAGTGCGTGCCGGCTGACGAAATCTGCGATGGCTTCGCTGAATTGTGTGCGTGGTCCTGGGGGTCTGTAGATGAATGAATGAATGAATGGGAGTCTTATAATGCGCAAAACTTAACCCCGAAGGGCATCAAGGCGCAGATAACAGACAGAAAATAATAACAAAGCAAGAGGGTGATATAGACATAATTAATTAATTATTAAGCCAGGGAAAAAGCCATGTCTTCAAAAGTTTACGAAAAATCACCAGTGAGGGTTGGCTAGAAAGTTCAGGTGGGAGAGTGTTCCACAGTTTGGGCACCAGGAAGGAGAACACTCTTCCTCCCCATCTCACCTTATTGAATCTCGGGACGGTGAGCAGGTTTTTAGTGGATGAGCGAAGTGGTCTATTGGGGATATAGGGGCTGACTAAGGATTTAATCCATTCAGACACTGGTCCAAACACCGCCCTGTGGGCAAGACAGAGGAGTTTAAACGAAATTCTGGGCTGAATTGGCAGCCAATGAAGTTCTTTTCTCGCCTTGGTGGCAGATGAGCGCCTAGGCAGATTGAGAACCAGCCTAGCGGCGGCGTTTTGGAACACCTGAAGTCGCTGACTCAATTTCTTATTAATACCACCATACAGCGCGTTACAATAGTCGAGCCTGGAAGATACCAGGGCGACCGTTGACTGCTTACGTGCCTCAGGGGACAAATAGGGGGCGATCTTTTTTAGTGTTTGAATAATAGTACAGCATGTGGCCACTGTTTCATTGACCTGACGGTCGAATGAGAGGGCAGGGTCAATTATGAAACCTAAATTCCTGGCTGCCTGTACCGGTTGGGGACATTCCCCTAGAGAGACAGGCCACCCGTCATCATTCCACACTACATGGCTCCCACCAAATGAGAACAGATGAGAGTGCCCCTGAGGGTAGTCCTGGGGTCGGTGTGTATCTGGAAGTGAAGGTGCTCGGCGGCGGTGAGGGTGTCGTCAGAGTTGGTCGTGATTCGGATGGTGTTTCTGTGGACGATGGCGACGCCTCCTCCGGTTTGGTTAATGCGGTCCCTCCGGGTGATCTTGTAGCCATCCGGAATGGCTATGGCGATGTCGGGGACTGAGGAGGCGTTCATCCAGGTTTCTGGTGTTGTTGTGTTGTTGTGTTGTTGTGTCAGAGGCAGGTGAGTTTCCAGTCATTGGCAGGTGAAGGGTCCGTGGGTGCGTTTTGGGGTGGCTCGGTAGCAGGCGGGGTTCCGGCCGGCGTTGAGTGCGTGGAGGGTGGCGGTGTCGTAAGTCCGTCGGGTGGGCTGGCATCATCGAGGGCCAGGGGTCCTGGCACTGGGTGTGGTCCAGGCGTGGACGGGCATAGACGGGCTTGCCTTTGGCGTGCCTTCGGCGCACAATCATTTACAACAAGGGGTGGTGATGGACAGAGTCTCTGAATTAAGCAGAGTACAATCGGCGCACCCGCTGCACGTACGTGTGGTCTCCGCCATGGCCAAGTGGAGGAGGAGCAGCTGGGAGGCGGGAGCGGGGCGGTGAATCGGAGGGGGGGGAGAGGGCACAGAGGAGAAGAAGGGGTGGGGCCGCAAGGGAGCAGCGGCGGGGAGCTGGGGGGTCATGGAGCGGGAGAAGGCGGTCACGAAGGACGGCGAGGGGGCACAGAATACAAGCAGTGGTACAATAATACAAATACAGGGCACAGAAAGAAAAAGCAAACTACAGTGGGAGTACTACAGAATAATCACAAAAGGGCGCTCGCGAAGGGCGGCGAAGGGCAGAATACAAGCAGTGGCACAAAAACACGATTACTGGGCACAGAAAGAAAGGATTACTGGGCACAGAAGAAAGCAAATACCGTAGGAGTACTACAACTTATCAGGGAAGCGGCGAACTCGGGCAGCAGCGGTGAACACTCACGGTGGGGGGGGGGGGCGGTGCGTGGAGTGACCGGGCACTGTACTAGGTGCACTGTACTAGGGTCTGACAAGTAAACCAAATAGTCAATTATTGAATCACCAATTAATACATTAATTTACAGTAGGGAGCACTGTGGCACTGGACAGCAGTGGCACAGTGCCCAAAGCATCTAACACCAGCAAAAACACATGAGGCAACATGGAAGGGAGATCCACGCCAATGGTGCAAGGTCTAACAACTACTAAATAGAATAGTGAGACAACAATTTACCAGCCCAACAACTCATATATTTTTATGTTTGTTTGGAAAGAACCCGAAGATAATAAACTATTGAAGGCTCATTTTAAAACAACTTTACTAGCAGTAGTTATTTCAGATGCCTCTATAACTATCAAGTGCTCTCACTACAAGGATCGAGCCCACCCCAACAAAAAATAAGGTCAGGATGTAAAGTTCTATGATGAAGCATGCCACAAAACGGGGCTGGGGCTACCTTTCAAAACAGCCAAGATTTCGTATTCGTATATATATTTATATATATATACTCATCAAAAGCTACATTGGTAAACAGCATAGAATTCAACAGGATTGTTTTGTTATAATGTATGCTAGATTGAGGGGTACACATACATATTACAGGAACAAAATGTAATTATTTAAATGTGATGTAGTTATTTTAATACGACTCGACAGGCATCTAATTAGTATGTTGGATTTATCCCAGTATTTATGTGCTGCTATTTTCTTGTATTTGGATTTTAGCATTATGATGTGTATTGTACACTTGATATTTCAAAAAAGGGGGAGAAAGAGGGAAAAGAATAAGGCCAGGTTCACCCTCCTGTCATTAGGAATAAACAAAAAAACTTTTGTGAAACAAAAGTCAGAAACCTGGCCTGTAGGTAAATAGTATTTAGTATTCACAGCACTCGTTGGGGTTGGAATATCTGTATGATGTTGATGGAAAGAAAATGAGATTTCTTTTTTGAGTCCCCTCACTCACCAGGGTTTCCCCACAGTGACATGCTTCATCATTGGGGCCATCCCAGTCCTCTACAGATTAAGGCATGCTACGACTTGCGAACTACGTTGGAGCACTTTTTTAGTGATGGACTATGTGTGGTGTAAGTGGTGTTTGTGAATGTGGAGTGGTATGTTCTATGTGGGTTAAAAAATACCTGCCTAGTGAGCTATAAATGATTTATTCTTGCTCCTAGGTGGTATATTAAAAGTGGGGTAGAGAACTAGGGATCCTACTGTCAATGAGTTAGGTATTCCTATTCACTTGTGCCAACATGTTTCGAGATTCCCCTATCTCTTCTTCAGGACTACAGAGGGACAAGTCCTGTGTACGCCACTCCTAAACCGTGCTATATTAAGGAAAAAGTGAATAAAATCAATGAAATTAATGCTGCAGTAATAAGGCATGCATTAGTACATAAGTCCTAATGGTCACGTTGTACCTGAAAAGAAAAACAACATATTTTAAAGGGTAAATGGGGTATGACCCCACAGCATAGTAGCGTTTTTTTCATACACCAGATTCAAATCCATACTGCACCTCTGTCCATGCTTGTAAAGTGAAAATGCCAAATGGCGTGAAGTTAAAACAGATTATTACTGCATACAGTGGTAAGCACACAAATCACACAAATAACGATAGAAACAGACTATTACATACATTGATCGGGACCTATCTGTGCCCCATGGTGTGTGGAGGAAAGCTCGTATCCTGCCCAGTCTGAGAATAATAAGGAAATGGGTGCCGGATTAGTGATCGGCATGTTTGGCTGGTAGTTATGCCAAACTCGAACCGACTGCGTGACTCGCATCCCTGTAGAAAAACGGGGAGGAGGATACGAAATCTGGGGCAGGGTCATCGGTCCGTTGTGGCCCTGTGGAACAGATACCCGGCACTTACTTGGTTATCAGGATTACGTGGCTCTATCACCTACAAGGGTTTCTCCGGACCGCATCTTAACGCGTGTGTGTCCAGAGGCTGTTTAAGACCGAGTGCTTCCGCGTTTTCATTGCGGAAAGGCTAGAGCGCTCGGTTATATTTTCGTGGCAGCCATGTTGGGAGGATAAGTGTGTCTTTTGTTGTATTACTGAATACATTGACTACTTCCTAAGACCATACGTAGCCCGACTGAGTTCCTATATCCAAGACACAAGTGATCTTTTAAGAGCATTACAAAACACTCCGTGACAAGCATCGTACCATCTCATCACAATGGATGTCGTTGCTCTGTACACAAACCTAGGCAATGGCACAGGAAAACAAGCTTGTGATTACTTCCTACAGGATAGAAGTATGCAATACAACAAACATAATAAAATGTTGCTAAAAATGATATCTATCTGTCTGAGTGAGAATGTATTCACCTTTGGAGAAGATCTGTTTCATCAAAGCAGTGGGACTGCAATGGGATTTTCTTTCAGTCCCAGCTATGCGTGTTTAACCATGGGATGGTGGGAAAAGGAGAAAGCATGGAGCACCATAAATGACCAAGCTGTAAACAAAATCATCAGCTGGAAAAGATTTATTGATGATCTATTAATAATCTGGGACGGCAGGGAAGCAGAATTTGAGGAATATTTTGAAGTAATCAACAATTTACGTATAATATAAGCAAGGACAGAGTAATATTCCTGGATACGGAGATATACGTCAAGGATAACCAAATTCATACAACAGTGCACAGAAAAACAACGGCCACCAACGCGACCCTGGAAGCAACCAGCTTTCATCAGAACTCCCTGCTGTCCAGCATCCCATCTGGAGAATTCCTACGAATTCGACGAATCTGCAGTGAAGAAGAGGAGTGGGTAACACAAAGCAAAAAAACAGCTGAAAGATTTGTAAAAAGGAAATACAAACCGAAAGTAGTGGAAAAATGCTGGGAAAGAGCCAATAAGAAAACCAGAGATGAATGTCTGGTAAAGAAAGTGAATCAAGAGAAAAAGCAGACAGAACAGATCAGAATGATAACTGACTTTTCACAAGAAAGTAAACAGTTAGAGAATATCCTAAGGAAGAACTGGAAAATCCTTCAATTGGACACCGCAGTGAAGAAAATAATGGGAAATCACCCTACAGTAACATACAGGTGGGCAAAAAACCTCAAGGATCACATGATCCATAGCCACTTCCAAGGAAAGAAGAAAGGAGACATATGGTTGAATACCAGAGGATTTGTAAAATGTCACTCATGTAAAATGTGCCAAATCGCCAAACCCACTAAGGAAATAACACTGGCTAACAACAAGAAATGGGAAATATGCCAGCTGATTAAATGTAAAACACCTTACACTGTATATATAGTGGAATTCCCATGTCCAAAAAGGTATGTGGGAAGCACGATTTGTGAGTTGAAGAAAAGGACCATGGAACATGTTCGAGCTACGATTCATAAAGATCGAGCAAACGCAGTAGCGAAATATATGGAACAACATTATCAGGGAGATTGGAAACAACTTAAATTCTACGTAATCGAAACAATGCCAAAAAAAGATTGCGGCAGAGATTGGGAAAAAAGTCTACGACAGAAGGAATCACGCTACATTTTAAATCTAAGAACCCTATACCCACACGGCCTTAACCAATCGGAAGAATTATACATCCATCTCTGAATCAATAGATTAAAACATAAAAAACATAAATTGTTGTGAAGGAAAGAGAAAAGAAAGAAAAAAATCAAACAAAGTGGACAATAATGTTTAATTGAAAAATCGTGAAAATTGAATAGCAAGAATGGAATGGACGCATATCCCAAGGGGGTTCTAATGAAGGAGAATTGGAGGGAAAAAATGAGGATACAAAAATAAACACGTTAATAAAATGAGTGTAAAGTACATCACCACTTGCTATAAGAGAAACAACTTAACTGAACAATGTATATACAAAAAACTGAAAATATCGTAAAAACAAAGTGTTACACATTTAAGATCCGATTTGTAAGTATGAAATTTAATTTGAACTACAAAGACCATAATTCCTAAGGCGTAGGAATGACAGGAAATGATGTAATGAATAACATTTTAAATTGCAAGCCAATGGGGGGCTTGTTGATCATGACCAAGGTGTGGAGGAACACCGAAACGCGTTGATCTAGAGCGCTGTCAGCCCCTGCATTTATGTAACTAATAAAAGAAAGCAATTCATTTCCACTTTGGGAGTGCGGCCCATTTTTTCCTTGTGAGGAGGGAAAGTGATGTGATGTGAAGCGGCGTGGTTCAGCCGCATGAGAACGCACCAATGAGGAGGGCTGCAGAACCGGGAAAACGGAACCGAGTGAAGGGATATATATATATATATATATATATATATATATATATATATATATTCACTGAAAAAACCATAGGTTTGACACCAGTTATAGTTAGCTGGAAATTTTACTCGCATAAAACCAATGAAATTCCCACGTTATAGTTAGTTGGACTCACTATAACTTGCGCGTGCAATGCACTGCTGATGACGTCACATATTACATCACTCATGACATGGTCAGTGACATCAGTCATGACTTCACTGATGACACTATCCAGTGAATGTGTGTCTTTAAAAAAAATATATGTGTTATATATGTATATGTAAAAGTTGATGGAAGAATAAATGTTTAAATAAGTGATTACTTGGATGTTTAAAAAAATAAAATTGATTGGTTAACTGGTTTATTAAGTGTATCTTAGTGAATACATATATTAGAGAGTAATGTTTAAATATTTAAATATATGTATTAGTGTTTCACTTTGTGTATAAGTGGTTGCATGGGTTGGTGAGTAGCTACATGTGTATGTATATGGGTTATTAGATGTTTTTGTTAGTATCAGTATGAGTGTTTGTATGGTTTGGTGGGGGTATTACTTAACACATAGATGCATGAATGACTGACTCTCTCTTTGTATGTGTTTTGAAGACAGCATATGTGCAGGACTGTATGGGTGGAAGAGTGCGTATATGTGTGTGTTAGTGAGTGAATGACTCTCACTAGTGTCTTTATCAGTAACTATATATGTTTTAATGTAATATATGTGAATATTGATGTATATAAGTGAGTATATGTGAGAGAAAGAGATTATAAGAGTTCCTGTTTAGATAAGTATGTGTTTCTATAAGTGATTGTTTAAGAGAGTAAGTATGTGTAAGTTTCCATAAAAGTAAGGTGGTTGTGTGTGTATAGCTGTATATGCAAATAAATGGATGTTCAATAGTTTATTTGCATGTGTGAATATGTGTGAGAGTATCTTTTGGATGACTGTCGGTGTGTAACAGGATGTATAGGTGTATCACTACATATCATGAGTGAGTATATGTACGAGTGACTATATAGAACTGTTGATCAATGAGTGGATGTGTATATAGATGGTGGAATTATTGAATTGGTTGTTGTAACTGGTATGGGTATCTCCATTTTTTTGAAAATTGTAGTTTCTATTTTTGAATATGTGTTTCAAGGGTTACATTACAGTGAAAAGAGGTCTGTCACTCTGTCACAAGGATGGTGTCATCAGTGATGTCATGACTGATGTCACTGACCATGTCATGAGTGATGTAATATGTGACGTCATCAGCAGTGCATTGCACGCGCAAGTTATAGTGAGTCCAACTAACTAAACGTGGGAATTTCATTGGTTTTATGCGAGTAAAATTTCCAGCTAACTATAACTGGTGTCAAACCTATGGTTTTTTCAGTGAATTTCATAGGTTTTGTAAATGCTATTTCCTAACTATAACGTGGGTAAAACCTATGGTTTTTTCAGTGAATATATATATATATATATATATATATATATAACATTTCTATGGCAAAATGAAACCCCTCATTTTGTTCCTTTTCAAATTAAATGTATTAAGTGTTACCACTTTATTCCAATCAAGATGACTTCAGGTGTGCCATACTTTTGTCATAAGTAAGACTGTTAGCGTTCTAGTTGTTCTTTAGAACACTCTGGGACATTCTGTCATTGGGCTATAGTTGGGCTACATCTGGCTGATATTTGGGCTACATTTGGGCTCTTTTGTCTCTGGTGGCCATCTTGGGAGACTGCATATCAGAATTTTTTTTAGTGAAATATAAGAGGATTTGAGAAGTCACTCAAAATGTGCCCTAATTTTTCTTTCTTCAGCACTAATCATAATTTCTATGGCAAAATGAACCCCCTCATTTTGTTCCTTTGCAAATTAAATGTTTTAAGTGTTAACACTTTATTCCAATCAAGATGACTTCAGGTGTGCCATACTTTTGTCATAAGTAAGACTGTTAGCGCTCTAGTTGTTCTTTAGAACACTCTGGGACATTCTGTCATTGGGCTATAGTTGGGCTACATCTGGCTGATATTTGGGCTACATTTGTTTTTTTTTGTCTCTGGTGGCCATCTTTGGGCTACATTGGGCTACATTTGGGCTCTAACATATATATAGCCCAATGTAGCCCAATATATATTTTTTCAAAGTTAATTTTCTCAGCAACTACTGAACAGATTTACACCATTCAAAGAAAAGCGTAATCTGCGAGCCGGACTCTACCTTTCTACCAAATTTCTTAGAAATCCATTCAGCCGTTCGAGCTGTAGCCGTGTCTAAACGTCCTATGGAAAATAACATGGGGAAAACACGTTTTGGGACTTCCCTTTTATCTCAGCGCCCACTTGACAAATCCCCCCCACACTTTCAGGGAAGGAGCGGAGCGGAGCAGGCCATCTTCTTTGAGAAATTCGCAAAGATTCGTCCACCGGCGCTAAAGTTATTCTCAATAGAATGTTGCGGATTTCCTATGGAAACTAGGTCCTAACTACTGTCATTGGGCTATAGTTGGGCTACATCTGGCTGATATTTGGGCTACATTTGGGCTCTTTTGTCTCTGGTGGCCATCTTGGGAGACTGCATATCAGAATTTTTTTAATGAAATATAAGAGGATTTGAGAAGCCACTCAAAATGTGCCCTAATTTTTCTTTCTTCAGCACTAATCATAATTTCTATGGCAAAATGAACCCCCTCATTTTGTTCCTTTGCAAATTAAATGTTTTAAGTGTTAACACTTTATTCCAATCAAGATGACTTCAGGTGTGCCATACTTTTGTCATAAGTAAGACTGTTAGCGCTCTAGTTGTTCTTTAGAACACTCTGGGACATTCTGTCATTGGGCTATAGTTGGGCTACATCTGGCTGATATTTGGGCTACATTTGGTTTTTTTTTGTCTCTGGTGGCCATCTTTGGGCTACATTGGGCTACATTTGGGCTCTAACATATATATAGCCCAATGTAGCCCAATATATATTTTTTCAAAGTTAATTTTCTCAGCAACTACTGAACAGATTTACACCATTCAAAGAAAAGCGTAATCTGCGAGCCGGACTCTATCTTTCTACCAAATTTCTTATAAATCCATTCAGCCGTTCGAGCTGTAGCCGTGTCTAAACGTCCTATGGAAAATAACATGGGGAAAACACGTTTTGGGACCCCCCTTTTATCTCAGCTCCCACTTGACAAATCCCCCCCAAACTTTCAGGGAAGGAGCGGAGCGGAGCAGGCCATCTTCTTTGAGAAATTCGCAAAGATTCGTCCACCGGCGCCAAAGTTATTCTCAATAGAATGTTGCGGATTTCCTATGGAAACTAAGTCCTAACTATAACTACCTACTGGCGACCGCCAGTAGGTAATTAATATATATATATATATATATATATATATACGCTGCAACGAATAAATACCAGCACTCGCGGGGGGTAAATCCTAGGTACGGATTTATTTGGCTGGAGAAAAAAAAGAAACAAACGTATTTCAGCGGTACGCCTTCGTCGGTGTTAGGCGGCTGCCGCAAACAGACTACCTGATATACACGTCATGAATCAGGTGACTTACAAGGTTCATGGGCGCCATTATTACATCGGCAAAACGGCAAAATCCAATTCATTAGTATAAAGCAAAAGAAATTCAAGCAATAATTCATAACAGTGGCAACAATGCATGATTTACAAAACTGAAAGCAGTTAGTTGATTGTCCCGGCCTAGTACCACAGCGAGCGGTTTGTAGATCGCGCAAATTTACATATACCAATTATTTACAGTGATTGTAACGGAAGTGTTCAAAATTAGTTGTAGTATATTACTTTTGCCTAGTAGAGGGAAGGGACGTCATATTAATAGGAATAGAATGTCATCACAAGTGGATATTATTAGGGGCTTATATATATTAGTATATATTTTTATTTAGAACATTTTCATATTCTCTGATTTATTTATTAATTGTCTGTTTTTATGGCTGGAGGTGAAGGATTGTACTGAATATGCCCGGTACAATGATTTGATTCATATCCACTTGGAGGTACTGGAAAAGTATGAATGAACTGTGGTTTTATAATTTTCCACTGGAAAGGGCCGGCTAAATGAGAATGCACTTTATTGCACTTTATTGAGACACAGTATGACCATTCACCGCATACAAACACAGTGAAATTGACGCGTTGTGCTTTGTAATTTAATTTTGCATAGTATTTAACTTCTATGTTTAAAATGTATAAATTATGTATATATTTAAGTGAAATGCTGATGAAATTGTTATATCATCGAAGTAATTACGTTATTTATAAGAAAAGATTTTCATGATAATACGATGATATACATATGAATATGGTATAGTTATTAGGTTTTGATAAATACTTCACTTAAGTTACAATTGAGAAGATATATGGGGAGCTAATAAGTTTATGTCGAAATACATACACTGCAATATGACAACTTTTGGGTCGTAGTCCACTTTTCACCTTTATGATTTGTCCGATCACATGCACGTTATGTGTTTAAAAAGTTTGTTTACCTTTGGATGCAAAGGCGGCTTCGCCGAAACGCGTAAGGTTTCTTTTGGCGTTAAACATGAAATAAATCATTCCTTGAGAAGCTGAACAATAGTATTTGACGTGATTTCTTACAGGGAGTGCACTGCATTATTTGCATTGTAAGAAGGATGAAGAAGCCGGTTTACCTCTGACCCGGAGCTGCACCACGGCTTAATGTGTCCCAGCGTTTTCGGAGGCTGAAAGTTTGGATTTGAGGCACAGCCGGTTGACCGCACTGCATTGGGACTCGCAGCAGAGCAAACTGATAAGGTGAGCCGTTGGATCCAGATAGCGTGATGCTTCACCTGTGGTGAACGTGCATAGAACCGAGCAATACGGATATTGCTGATAAAGTTAACGGGGGCTCTCGTTTTGCATATCCATGTTTTATTACCTGGATCCTAACGGTGTGGCACTTTGCTAAGCTCTAAATACAGCGTCCCGCATTGCTGCCATCTACGTGAGTGCCGATCTTACTTGATCTGGCGTTTCACTGGTGGCGCGCAAGATACGTCAATGAGATCCTGGGTCTGGGATAAGAGAAAGAATATAGATCCGAAGACCAGTTTGATACCAGCCTGAAGGAGTGAAGGATTTCTTATATCCTAGTAAAAATATAAGAGTGATAAGCCAAAGATGGAACAAGACACAGAGACATGCAGAAGGCTTAGAGCCAAAACGATGTTTGTGAAAACCAGTGAGCAGTTACAGACACAGGAGAGGACGACAATACCTACCTCCTTAAATCAGAAATACCTCAAATTGGAGCGTTTGATGAGGATAGAAATCTCTAAGTGGTGGGAGGCAATCACATTAGAAAAATATCAGCAAGAAAAATGTGTCCCCCGAGGTCTAAGAATTTTGATTGCCCCGTCATACGAGGACCCGGGTGTGGAGCTAGCAGAGGAATGGGCAGAGAATTTTATGGACTGTTCTAATCGCATGCTATCTATACTCATTAGATTTGCGTGGAAGGGTAGAAATGCATTGATTAAAGTGATTGAAGATTTGAGAAATGAAATTGAGAAAGAGGAAAATGGCGAAACTTTCAAAACCAAGATGGAAGAAATAAAAAATAAAGTAGAAAAATATGAAGAAGAGATCATTGCCAAGAAGGAAAGGAAGTTTGTGAAAGATAAGATTGACTACCAATCTGGAAGAGCATTTACCTTCAGTTGCAAATATGATAACATGAGTCTCAGAGGAATTCAAGGAGACCTGGATCAGGTGCAAAGCACAGTGGAAATTGATAGTGATGTGAGCGAGAGCGATATATCAGAGGATGGTACCATACAAGCTACGAAGTCGGCTACAAAAACGACACATTTTTGGGAGGAGTTTCGCCTAATGAACAAGACACAAAATCAGTCAAATTCATCGGACAAGGCAAAGGAAGAGGAAGAACTACAGGAGATACAGTAATACCCGCAAACAAATCAGGAGGGGCGGATGGAAAGGCAACAACAACCCCATTGGGAGTGGAAACACGGGGTCAAAAACGACCAGGAAAATGAATGCCAATGGGTGGCGCTAGAGAGCGAGCAGAGCGAACGCAGCAGCAGTGAGCGCGGCGGTGGCAGAGGCAAGCCAGCAAGCGCCGAGCCCCTGAAAAAAAAAAAGCAGCAGAACCGAAAAGCCCGATAATTAAAAAAAGCCGCGAAGAAGAAGCGAGGGGAGTCGCGGGAGAGCCGCGGAGCCGCAGGCGCCGTGGAAGAGGAATTCAGGCAAATTCGGGCAAACTCGGCAGTATTCGGGAGACGCCGGTGCTTTACATCTACGCCGAGCCCGAGCCCGAACACTGCCGTAAACCGCCCGAACTGAACCAGGGCTCCACACAAACACCCAAGAGCCCCCCCTCCCTGCCTAGGCTGGGGGAGGACGAGTGGCAAGCGGCGGCGGCGACGGACCTTCTGGCCCCCAGGCACCCAGTGAACCAGGCAATCGGGCATCCAGCCAACCGGCTTGCAGCAGGCAACAGCGATTCCCAGCGTTTCCCAGCCGGCGGAGGGAGGATAGAAGTGAGCCGTGGCAAGCAGCGAAGCAGCGGGCAGGAAGCGTCGAAAGGAGCAAGGTGAGAGCGCAGCCCAGCGCAATAGCCCGGCCTCACCTGCACTCACCAGTGCCCATCTGCATTCGCCCCGGACTGCCAGCACCACAAACACTGCTGACAGGCTACAGTGGCCCCCTCTAGTACTCCCCCAGGCAATAGTAGCCACCCCCGGCTTGCCCCAGGACTAAGTGGGGCTCAGAGGGGGGGAGCAAGGTGTCGGTCAAGTCAGCAGGTGGTTGCTACCCTTGCACTGCTCTTGTGTCGCGAGGAGGACAGGGGTGAAGAGGGGAGACGAATAGCGGGAGACAGCCTGTAGCCTAGCGGACTAGCAAAGACTAGCAAAGACAGGCAGATAGTCAGAAATCAAACTGAAGAACTAGGCTCAAGGACGAAGACCATCTGCGGGAGCAAGAGGGAGCCAAGCTCTTCCATTAGCTGGCTCATAAACTTACAACCTCGCCGCCCATCCTTCATACACTGCCGTGTTGGTCCGCACTTGACCACGCCAAGACGCCAAGACCCCAGTACCCCCTCATCAAGGTTTAGGGGGGCAAGGAGGGGGAAAGAAGCGGGCTCCTAGTCCCAGCCGGTGAAATGAGATCAGGGAAAATGCGACACCCGGTGGAAAGTAAAAACGCCCCAAAAAAAAACGAAGAAGCCAAACGCAGAAGACAAACCTACAGGGGATCAATCGAGTCCAAGGGAGAGGCTGGTCTCAGCACCAACCCCCGAAATTACATCAAATCTCACAAGAAAATCGGGGCTCCTAAAATTCTTTTATCTAAAGGACCCTATTGCTGCAATTTATGCACCAACAGCTGAGGCCAGCAATTTGCCAAACCCCATTTCCCCAATTAACGCACCCTCCCCACCGGCTAAAAGCCCGCCGAACAGGACCCACGATCAACAAGGGCCAAATCCCCCATCGCAACCCAAGGGCCCTCTACCCAAGGGAAACTCAGCGTTTGTTATTGCACAAGTGAATCATCCAAACCCCTACTTAGGGGAAAAAGAGCACGGTGAAATCTCAAAGGACACCGCCGTTAATCCCATCGCAAAGGATAGTAGTCGGAATATAACCAACAGCACAACACTCACCGATCTGGTTGAAGTAATGGATCTTAAAGGCCCAACAAGTCTTAATGAGGGACCGGCAGGTCACAGCAATTCACTCTCAGTATCCCCTCGTGACAGAGATCCATGGCTAAAACCGCTGTTTCTATCAAATGACTCTGAATTGGAGGAACTAACGGAGAGAATATCTATGTACTTAGATACTCAAGGCAGAGCACTACGAACCGATCCGAGTCCCAAAAATCAGTACTCGAGTCTAGGTTTGGCGATGTCTACCCCGCGCTGCCCAGCGGAAAAAAGAAATCATCATAACCTCACAATAAATGACAGTAACACCACGTCAATAAATGACCGTCACTCAAATCAAACCGCACCAATAACTATTTCATCAGGTAGCACGATGGACACAGATCCCAAAGACTTAAACAACACACAAGGAGACCAGCCGTCCACATGGATCAGGACCTTATTAAGCTCCTTAGATCAAGCCATAAAAGTCCTGAACTACCAATCGAATAAAATGGAGGTGCAGATTGACCTCATCACTTTAGTGGCGGGCCATATTGCGGGCATAAACACAAAATTGGACGCAATTTCGTCACTAGTAACAAACCAGGGGAAACTAGATGCCTACACCGGCTCCAACAAACAACAGTGTAATTGCGGATGTAGACTTATAATTGAAAAATTAGCAAGTTTGACGGCTATCCTGACGGACATCTTAGGGGAGGTAAAACATTCCCGCAATCCGGTCGAAAAAGTAACCGATTTTATTTCCGAAAAATCACATTCACTCAACATGTCGAGCAGGAAGGAGCGCTCAAGTAGCAACCTGCAAAAGGATTTAGAACACAATCCGAGGGAAGTGGGGCCAGAAAGGTCAGCACTAGACCTGGAAACAACACAGCCCACTCAAAAATCCATTAAGGAGGAAAAAATACCAACCAAGAGACAAAAGAAAAAGGCCAGGAAAGCCAGACTAAAGAATAAACAGCAACAAAACACAGATCTAGGCAACTTGTTCCCGATTTTTAAAGCAAATACCCCCCAGGAATCCAATTCCTCTTTACTGATCACGCCGCAAGGCGGCAAGGAGGGACCAATTCAGCTGCCAGACAAACTGGACACCCAAATCCTCTTGAGGAATGGAGAACAAAGTCAGGGAGTCACAACAATACCCTCTAAACAACCCTGCACTACAAATTCCTCACCATCTGCAGCCCATAGCGATCAAAGAGAAATAAGTTCAGCCTTAATGAAAGACCACAACCCAAGGCAAGGAATCACCGACCCTACTAATATTACTGATAACGGAGGCCTTGAGCAAATAAAGCCCAGACGAGCTATGGGAGAAAACTCTGGTACACAAAGTCCGTCCAAATTGGTCAACAATCACGGTCTGATTCCCACCAGAATGCAGAACACCCCGGTGAAATTGGGAATATCCTTAAACGAAAAACCAGGGGGAACACCAGGACCAAAGACGAACAACGTACCTTCTCGCATGTGCATCACAGTTTCGGAAAATGAGCGCAGCTGCGCGCTATTCCAAATGGGGCCCATCTCTTTGCCAAACAAGCAACACAATTCTGGACAAAATCAAATAACAATAAACTCGATGAAGTCTGTGAAAATGGATCAGGAACGAGAAGCCCCCTCCAAAAGAAGCAATTTTAACGAATCCATGAAGCCCCTACCAACCAAAACAGGCTTTTTACAATTGTCTAAAGAACTCCCTCATCACCCTGAATCTCCATATCACAAGCTAACTTTTATTCCAGAATATCCATCAAAGGGGCCACAGGATACCCTTAATCGAGGCAACCTGTTAAAACTGTTTCACGAAACACCAGCACTAAGCGAGATAACAACACAGGATCTTCTGGCTGTTGAATTCCAAAAAAAACGTTATAACACAGACTCCGAAGACACCGTCACAACTTGGGCCTCAAAGGCCATCGCAGATAAGATATTCTCCACAAAAGACCATTTTGAAACATGGGGTATATCGATCGTATGACACATACGCCCAAGATATCCCTACCCGTTACAAAACAGCACTCACAACGAAACAAAGGGGAACGGAGAAAAAGGTTCTCCCTTCTCCTGTCTACTAGGTGCACGTGCCACCTCACCAGTTGCATCAAGTTCAATGGATGGGGTAACCCTGAAAGTAAACAAGCAATCAACTAGTCAGCATGGCCGGGATAGAATGGATTGGTCCTGGGTTCCCACGGTCCTGAGTAATAAGGGTCCCTAACACGGATCAAAAACTTTCTATGACATCTTGTAGGAGGGAGGAAATGCAGAGCTTTAAAAAACCAACAAATCTCTCAGTTTGCTCATGGAACGTACATGGCTTCCAAGAAATGGAGCTGGACCATGACACACAAGCCTTCTTTTACCAACAAGATGTAATCCTGATTCAAGAGTCATGGAAATTATCACCCACAATAATACCAGGATTCAAGGATCACCACATCTTGGAAGAAAGACTCTCAAACTTTGGGCACCCCCGGGGAGGCCTATCAACCTACATAGCCCAAAAATACAACTGGGTATCGGAAGTACTGGACGTAGGACTTAATTGGGTGCAAGTGATTAGAATCACAGAAACTCTGACGGTTGGGCCCGAACAGTGGCAAATCATAATTCTCAACGTCTATATCCACCCGTAACGGAAGTCACATCAAGAAAAACATACAAGCTTAACGTCACTGATAAAACTGATGCAAAAAACTTATTCAGGATGTTCATTACTCATCTCTAGGGATTTCAACTGTGATCTAATTGGCAAAAAGAGGGCAAAAGGAAACATGCCATCGCCCAGTGGTGGTCCGAGGCTAGCTTCCGACCTAAGAGAACTAGGTCTGACGATTCTGAACGGCAACACGAGGGGGGACAGGCCGGCAGGTATCACGTATCTGTGTGGAAGGGCCCACTCTACAATAGACTACACAATAGTAAGCGATGAGCTAGTTCCAGGCATCAAGACATTCCAAATTGCTCAACGGCCAGAAAGCGATCATTTCCCCCAAATAACTAGTCTAAACACCGCGCCCACTCTGGCACAGAATATGTCTTGTCTACTACATCACGCATCTAAATTCAACCTAAAGAAATTAAAATGGCGTGGAGAAGGGTTGGAAAAAATTCAGTCCACCGTCATAGCTCGAAAATTCGAGTTAGGGTCGCAAAAAAAGGAAGACCTTGTAAAAAATTGGGAGCAACTAATTCTGGACTTGCTCCATAAGTTTCCAACAACATCAGGGAAACAGAGTAAGTTTACCCTCAAAAAGGAGCCCTGGTTTAATATGAAATTAAGAACAAAAAAAAGAGGGTAGCTAAAGAGGTCCGAGACCTAGCACGCCAAAAAAGACTGGGGTTACAGTTAAACAAGGGAGACCTGATTGAAGCCAGAAGCGCTTATAGAAAGTCACTAAGCATCGCAAAGTCGGCCTATAAGGAAAAGCTATGGAATAAACTCCTAAGTGCAGGAAAACATCCTAACAGTCGTGACTTTTGGGGCATTATTAATGATCTAAATAAAGGATCTAAACTTCATCAGGAAGCACGTGTGGGAGCTGACTGTTGGTCCCTGCACGTACAAACCCTATATTGCACATCAACAGCAGGTCTCTCGAATGGTTCACGGGCAACAAATATAATTGAGGAGGAACTGATTGGAATTAACAACATAGGTACCGAAGGTTTTGGGACGAAGGGGGTCTTAAAAGAGGAGACTGTATCCCGGAATTAACCACCAGAGGGAAACTGTGCAAAATCATAACAAGACTAAAGGCAGAAGGCGCAGCAGGCCCGAACGGGCTGCCCAACACTATCTTTAAACATGCCAGGCGTTCTGGGCAGAAACTCTAACGCCACTTTTCAATCATATTTATAAAGATGACCAGGTACCCGCATCATGGAAGGGTAATGTCATTCACCCAATATTTAAACACGGTGACCATCGTAATCCAACAAACTACAGGCTTATATCCTTGATAGATGTGGAAGCAAAGCTCTATGCCTCCTGCATTCTTTTAAAGCTGCAAGACTGGATTGAAGAATCAACAGAATCCCCTGGTTCCAGACAGGCTTCAGGCGGAAAATGGGAACTACTACCAACTTGACTTGCCTGTCATTAATAATGGATAGAATGGCAGCAAAGGGAGCACGGTTGTACGCCTGTTTTGTCGATATTTAATCGGCATTCGACCGAGTTAACAGAGAGCGTTTATGGGGAAAACTACAGACCTGGGGTGTGCCGACCAAACTGTTAAAGGCAATAAAAGCTCTATATCAAAACACCTTGGCAAAAGTGAAATTGGGAAATGGAGCTTACACAACGAGGAGTATACCGACGTACCAAGGCCTAAAACAAGGTTGTGTTTTAGCACCCACTCTTTTTAATCTTTTCCTTTCCGACCTTGCAACTGTGCTGGAGACGGATGAAGTTCACCCACCATCATTGTCTGATCATCGAATTCCTTGCTTTCAATACGCAGACGATATAGTATTGCTGAGTAAAACGCCAATTGGTCTACAAAGAGCACTAAATATACTAGCAGCTTACTTAACCGCTTCTGTGCGGCGCCGATTTCCCCCCGGTGCTGGACATTCCAGAACAGGGTGTGGTCGTGACGGAACCATTCTGTCATCAGCACAGCTCAACCGTGACTGATGACGGAATGGTTCCGTCACAAGCATCGAAGGCGTTAAAACAGGAAGGTCTGGACCTAAACAAAGAAAAAACAAAAGTGGTCCGCCTAGTAGACCCAAAAAAACTAAGGTATACATGGATGGTGAACGGGACAACAGTGGAAGAACAAGGGTCTTATAAGTACCTTGGAATCACAATATCTCAGGGCGCACAACAAACGGAGCATAAAATTGCAATACACTCAAAAGCCCAAACCCTAATTTTTGCTTACCGTCTACTAAAAACAAAAATGGATTGTCCAAATTACAAGCACCTGTTTAAAGTCATGTCGGCTCAAATTTTACCCTCTCTGTCCTATGGTCTGGTCACCTGGTGTGGCAAGGAAGCAGATTTACTAAATGATCTCCAAACCAAAATCTATAAAGCTGTTTTTAATCTTCCAAGATGTGCCTCAGCCTCGCAAGTCAGGCTTGAATTTGGTCTGCAAAACCAGAAATACAGGAGCATGAGCGGCTTCGTAAAACTGTGTTATAAACTTAGATCTGCAGATCCGGAATCCATGGACTGGCTAAGCTGGGAAGTAATAAAAAATCAAGGGGAGATTGGAACCCCGTGCTCCTGGGGAAAGTACCTGAAAATCTGCGTGAAAGAGCTGGAGTTGGAAGCAGCATGGGAATCCGTGACGGACAAAGCAAGTATAAGTAGATTGGCCAACATGGCAGCAAGGAAGAAATCTTTTCAAGAAGATAAAACGGCGACACGGCTGGACCATTATCAACTCCTTCAAAGCAGGATTACCACATGCTTACTTAATTTCCCACTTTAACGAATACTTAAAAAGAGCTTTTACAGACTATAGAATGGGCATGCACATCTCGAAGGATCTATTACCATCCTGGAAAGGTAACCATCAGACTGAGCAATGCAGACTAAGCGGTTATAAAACAGAATCTTTAGCACATTTTTTGTGTGTCTGCCCGGCACTTATGGCACAGCGGCAACGACTATTAAAACGCATTTTCAACGAGCTCTGCTCCTGCAGACGAGCAGTAACATACTGGTTGGGAGGGAGTTCTATTATTATGGCTTGCCGGGGAACAAAAAAATTCTTGGCAGAAGTGAAAAAACTTTTCAGTCAAGTAGAACAGGGGGAAGGTCAAGAAGTGGGACATCTTGGCCGCCTTGAATCTAAAGACTGAAAAAGTTCGCACGAACATGTAAAAACATTTTGATAATCCAAGATAGCGGGAGTATCTCTGGAAGAAACTTTTAAAACATCGTTCTACATTATTTTTTAACTAAGGAGGAGATATAATTTTAGTAAAATATATTACATTTTGTATTATTATTTATCATGTGAAAATTGTAATAATTTTAATTAATTATGCAATAAACCTTTTTTTTTTTACTTTGAATGCCAAGAATGTGCTAAACCTTTCTAATCGTAATTTAACTGTCAAAGAGCATGGAGTATTACAGTATGGCCTCTCTTTCTGCCCCAATAGTACTTTTTCTTACCATCGGGAAAGGATTGATTTATTCTTCTTTACAAGAAAATTGCGTCTGCATAAGTGGCATAAACTGAAAGTTAAAAATGCAACATTGCCAAGAGCTGACACTGCCGGGGTTCCGGCAGTAGAGTCTATTAATGAAATAGAAACTTTGATTGCCCTAAAAGAACTAGAGCGGGATAATGATGAATTGCCACCAATTAATGCGCAGACTTTGGGCTATAAGGACAACCTAAGCTGTCCGAACGACTTTAAAGCTAAATCTACATTTAACCCTGTTTTACCTTCTAGTGGCATTGACACCTTTGAAACCTTAATGATAAATGACCTTAAAAAATTAGCCAAAAATACATCCTGGCTTCATGACAACTTAACATTGGCTCATAGAAAAGCGATTAGATCCCTTAAAGAAGACAGCAGTATAGTGATCCGACAGTCGGATAAGGGAGGGAATGTCATGGTTTTAAATGTTGAAGATTATATCCAAGAAGGTTTGAAACAACTAAATCACAAAGAATGTTATGAACAAGTCCCCAAATCTAGAATAGAGGAGTCTAATCTCACATATCATAGCATGGTGAAGGATTGGCATTCAAGTGGCATTCTAGAGTGGGAGGAATATGTCTTTTTGTCAAACAGGAATCCTAAAGTAGCTATTCTATACTTACTATCAAAATTACATAAAGACCCGGCTAGACCACCAGGAAGGCCTATTGTTTCTTCCATGGGTTTTCTTTTAGAGAATACGTCGAAGTATATCAACTATTTTCTACATCCTTATGTGGAATCTTTGCCCTCTTATCTGAGAGACAGCAGGGACTTTTTAAAAAAGATTAAGGATAATGTATGGCAAGACAGTTTTCTTCTAATAACCTTGGATGTGTGTAGCCTGTACACCGCAATCAGACATGAGGATGGGGTTCAGGCCTGTGAGCACTATTTGAAGTCACGCTCCATCTCCTTTTTCAAACACAATGAAATCATTTCACAGATGATTAGATATTGTCTTGGGAACAACTTTTTCATTTTTGATGGCTTGTTTTATAGGCAAAAACAGGGCACGGCGATGGGCACCTGTTTTGCTAACCTTTTTATGGGTTGGTGGGAGCAGCAGGTGCCCGTGGCCTTTCGTCAATATCCCAGCCATGTCATTACATTTTCCACTGGGAAGGGCTGGCCAAATGAGAATTCACTTTATTGCCCTTTATTGAGACACAGTATGACCACTTACCGCATACAAACACAGTGAAATTGACGCGTTGGGCTTTGTAATTTAATTTTGCATAGTATTTAACTTCTATGTTTAAAATGTATAAATTATGTATATATTTAAGTGAAATGCTGATGAAATTGTTATATCATCGAAGTAATTACGTTATTTATAAGAAAAGATTTTCATGGTAATACGATGATGTACATATGTATATGGTATAGGTATTAGGCTTTGATTAATACTTCACTTAAGTTACAATTGAGAAGATATATGGGGAGCTAATAAGTTTATGTGGAAATACATACACTGCAATATGGCTGACAACTTTTGGGTCGTAGTCCACTTTTCACCTTTATGATTTGTCCGATCACGTGCACGTTATGTGCTTAAAAAGTTTGTTTACCTTTGGCTGCATTAACCCTTGAGCCTCGGGGCTTTGCCGAAATGCGTAGGGTTTCTTTTGACTTTAAACATGAAATAAATCATTCCTGGAGAAGCTGAAACAATAGTATTTGACGTGATTTCTTACTGGAAGTGCACTGCATTATTTGCATGGTGAGAAGGATGAAGAAGCCGGGTTACCTCTGACCCGGAGCTGCACCGCGGCTTAATGTATATATATATATATATATATATATATATATATATATATATATATATATATATATATATATTTATTTATTTTTTATCACAAAGGTCACCGCTGCTGCACCACTCGTCCTGGGAGCAAACTTATGCGGTGGTGAGCCACGATATATTTCAACACAGCGGCAAGTCGTACCAGACAAACAGGCGCACTCGTTAATTTTCTTCGGCCCGATTTTATTTTTCAAGGTTTCCCCCCCTCTCATGCTGACAGACGCGTTTCGGCGTAATATCCAACACCAAAAAGCACTTGAGCTTGGGAGGTCACACACGTCGTCCTCGCACTCCTGCTTATCAGCCTCTTGACAGCTTGCACTTACCTTCTCCAAGCATTAGAACAGAATCCTGACGCGTTTCGAGGCAAAACGCCTCTTCATCCAGGGGACAGTAAGCAGAAGCACACAAGGAAACTCGCCACCATTTATTTATCCTTTTATTGATAAACAAGTTCCGCCTATAGTGGGCATGGCTCCTCATTGTCTCCATCAAGTATGATGGTTCATGTAGTCCATTGTTGCGAATTTCAATTATTCCCTTAAGTAGGTTGCATGCTTCTGCGCATAATGTCTATTGATTCACCTTTCGTAGGAAGAGAGACTCGGGAATGTGAAGCTGCATCATTAGATAGGACGACGTGCCACACAGCGATAGACAGTACTTCGCTTCAGCGTCTCTGTATCACAGTGGTGTAGCTGGAAACCAGAGCGGTGCTCCTCCCCACGGCCAAGGCCAGCCGTGAAAAATAACCAACACCAAAAAGCACTTGAGCTTGGGAGGTCACACACGTCGTCCTCGCACTCCTGCTTATCAGCCTCTTGACAGCTTGCACTTCCCTTCTCCAAGCATTAGAACAGAATCCCGACGCGTTTCGAGGCAAAACACCTCTTCATCCAGGGGACAGAAAGCAGAAGCACTGAAATGTGTCGGGATTCTGTTCTAATGCTCACACCCTCACCTCATAATTCTGCACTGTGGTGGAAATGACCTAGGCACTTTGACTGGGGTAGGTCTGGTAGTGCTTTTAAAGGACACCTTTGAGCAATTGATGACACTTTTTCCACAAACTGCCTTGGTATATTCCAATATATGCCAAAGACAGAAATGGAAGTGGTCCAACCAATTTTGTCCACAATTTGAGAAAGCATGGAAACATGTGAATAAATCTGTTTCTGCTTACATGAGAGACTATGGAATGGGTTCAATATACAACAATAACTTGCGTTACAACATGCAAGATATCTACAGAGGAGATGGTGTGTACTTCTCTGATGAGGGGAATAGAATATTCCTCCTAAATTTAAGACTGTGCATTGGAACCTACTTGTAGGTACCTAAATCAGCCACAGAACCCAAAAGCTCTTTTCAGGGCTACCCTACCTCTGATCACTCAAAAGGATTATTTTACTCTAACTTTTTTCACTATTTTTCACCAAAGTACGCTCCCCGGTACGCTCGCCGGTGCGCGAAAATAGGAAAAAAAAATGTTCCCCCTTTGTTTTTGCCACCTCTTGTGTCTCGATCCTACCGAGACACAAGATGGCGGCCGCTCCGGACTGTTTGGAATGTTGACAGACACCCGAGAGCCAATCAGCTTTCCGCTCGCGTACTCGTACCTAAATTACTCAAAATCCACTGGAGCACATATCTTGAGACATAGCAAAGGCACATCGGGCTACCAGTGCCTACAATTTTGGCAAGTTTGGTGGAAATCCATTCAGCCGTTCGGGCTAAAAGTGAGTCCAACCGCCCTATGGAAATTAACATGGGTAAAACATGTTTTGGGACCCCCCTTTTATCTCGGCCCCCCCTTGATGAATCCCCCCCAAACTTTCAGGGTAGGAGCGGAGCGGAGCTGGCCACTTTCGTAAATTCAGCCAATTCCGTTCATCAACACCAAAGTTATTCCCAATAGAATGTTGCGGATTTCCTATGGAAACTAGGTCCTAACTATAACTACCTACTGTCATCAGTGATGTCACTGACCATGTCATGAATGATCTAATATGTGACATCATCAGCAGTGGATTGCGGGTACGCGAAATATAGTTAGTACAACTAACTATAGGAGCAATTTCATTGGTTTTGTATGAGTAAAATGTCCAGCTAACTATAACACCACTAAAACTTTTTTGAGTGAATTTCAAAGGTTTTTTAAAAACTAATTCCTAACTATATAACTCCTGAAACCTATGGTTTTTTCAGCGAATTTCAAAGGTTTTTTTAAATGCTAATTCCTAACTATATAAGGCCTGAAACCTATGGTTTCTTCAGTGAATTTCAAAGGTTTTTTAAATGCTAATTCCTAACTATATAAGGCCTGAAACCTTTGGTTTTTTCAGTGAATTTCAAAGGTTTTTTAAATGCTAATTCCTAACTATATAAGGCCTGAAACCTATGGTTTTGTAAGTGTTTTTTAAAAAAAAATTGATTGCTTAACTGGCTTATTAAGTGTATCTTAGTGAATACATATATTAGCGAGTAATGTTTAAATATTTAAATATATGCATAAGTGATGTAATATGTGACATCATCAGCAGTGCATTGCAGACGTGCAAGTTATAGTGAGTCCAACTAACTATAACGTGGGAATTTCAATGGTTTTATGCGAGTAAATTTTCCAGCTAACTATAACTGGTGTGAAACCTATGGTTTTTTCAGTGAATTTCAAAGGTTTTTTAAATGCTAATTCCTAACTATAACTGGTGTGTAACCTATGGTTTTTTCAGTGAATATATATATATATATATATAACATTTCTATGGCAAAATGAAACCCCTCATTTTGTTCCTTTTCAAATTAAATGTATTAAGTGTTACCACTTTATTCCAATCAAGATGACTTCAGGTGTGCCATACTTTTGTCATAAGTAAGACTGTTAGCGTTCTAGTTGTTCTTTAGAACACTCTGGGACATTCTGTCATTGGGCTATAGTTGGGCTACATCTGGCTGATATTTGGGCTACATTTGGGCTCTTTTGTTTCTGGTGGCCATCTTGGGAGACTGCATATCAGAATTCTTTTAATGAAATATAAGAGGATTTGAGAAGTCACTCAAAATGTGCCCTAATTTTTCTTTCTTCAGCACTAATCATAATTTCTATGGCAAAATGAACCCCCTCATTTTGTTCCTTTGCAAATTAAATGTTTTAAGTGTTAACACTTTATACCAATCAAGATGACTTCAGGTGTGCCATACTTTTGTCATAAGTAAGACTGTTAGCACTCTAGTTGTTCTTTAGAACACTCTGGAACATTCTGTCATTGGGCTATAGTTGGGCTACATCTGGCTGATATTTGGGCTTGTTTTTTTTTGTCTCTGGTGGCCATTTTTGGGCTACATTGGGCTACATTGGGCTACATTTGGGCTCTAACATATATATAGCCCAATGTAGCCCAATATATATTTTTTCAAAGTTAATTTTCGTAAAAACCACTGGAGCACATATCTTGAGACATAGCAAAGGCACATCGCGCTACCAGTCCCTACAATTTTGCCAAGTTTGGTGGAAAACCATTCAGCCGTTCGGGCTAAAAGTGAGTCCAACCGCCCTATGGAAATTAACATGGGGAAAACACGTTTTGGGACCCCCCTTTTATCTCGGCCCCCGCTTGACGAATCCCCCCCAAACTTTCAGGGAAGGAGCGGAGCGCCGCGAGGCAAAGTTAAGGAAAATTTCAGGAAGATTCCTCAACCGGCGCCAAAGTTATTCCCAATAGAATGTTGCGATTTCCCTATGGAAAACAATCCTAACTATATATACCTACTGGCTATCGCCAGTAGGTAATATATATATATATATATATGTGTGTGTGTATATATATATATATATATATATATATATATGTCCAACAAGATGCCCGAAGCATTTGGGAGCGCATTGGAATGCAGCTCGCCTTTCAAGTCCAGATTAACATATGGTGCCGACACGTTTCAAGGCTCAAGGCCTCTTCTTCATGGGCTGCTGATAAAACATGCATCACAGACTCACATCATTTCCGGCATAATTTATTTCAATTTCAAACCCTCAGTGGGCGTGTTTGGTGCAAAACATCTTCGGTGCATGATGGAACATATAGTCCCTGTTGTGAGCAAAAGTAAATGTCCTTTAGTAAGTTGATGCGCATTTAAAATGTATATATATATCGGCCTTCATAGATGAGAGTTGGAGCTGATATATATATATATATATATGTATATATATATATATATATATTCCAGCTCACGGTTTCAAACACAGCTTCAACCAAAGAAACCACGCACTCCGGGGTAGCTCTTAAGATATTTAATTTCGCAACAGACGCGTTTCGGCGCTCCGCCTTTGTCAATGTTACAAACATTGATGGTCGGCGCCATGTTTTTAACAGCGTACACGTGATCATAGGCAAAACAAACAAGGGACTAAAATTCAAACTCCATATTGGATGTTGTTCATAGGGTTCATTGCATGTTCTCACAATACATAGCGCAATAGCGTGTCTGCATGATTTATCCCATCTAAATGCTCACGATGATCTTGAGAATGGATGGAACAGAATTAATTTAACTTTGTAATGCGTAAAAATCAAATAATTTCTATTTCCGCATAAAATTTAAAGTGACCTAATATTTCGCCGTGTATCGGCTGAAGTATGGCAATATATAAGACGATGTACATCCACCATCTAAAAATTTACATACTCCCAAATGTCACAACATTCTGTCCCATAATTGTAAGACGGGTGTATTGTTACCTAACTCGCAACAAATTAAACTGATACTGCCGTGGATCGGCAATTCTCCCTTGAATTTAAGTTGGTTTGCCCAAACACTTGGTTATTACTTAAACCATTATTCAAAAACTAGAATTCAAAATTCAACACTTTGGAAGGAATACATGGATATTTTTCTTAGAAGTTTTCAACGTTATTGCACTTTTCTACATTTTTCAACTATAAGTCTTGTCTCAAATTATCATACTAAGTAGCTTTTCATAATACAAGTTGATAAAGAATCACAAATATAAAGAAAGATTTTGATTTCATAGTTCTACACATTCATCACACTAGTGTCTAGTTTTAAATTTCATACCCATGTCAGTTCATTGTTACACTATAGATTTTATGTACTAGGAGTGTTTCTTGAAACAAAATTAGGATTTAAAATCCAATGTGAGATGCCAATTCCTCCCCAGCATTCAATCCATTAGGATGTTTAGTCATCAAGTCAATGATATATCGGGACTCAAGTCTTCTAAGTCTATGTAGTCTATCTCCTCCTCTAGGATTCTCTGGTATAAAATCTATACCGAAATATTGCAAATGATATCTGCTGCTTGAATGTTTTTCCTGAAAATGTCTAGCAACAGGATATGATTGGTCATTTTTATCAATTGCTCTCATATGTTCTAGGATCCTTAATTTCAGGGGTTTGATGGTGCTTCCGATATACATGAGTCCGCATGGACACTTGAGACAGTATACAGCATAGGGTGTGCCACAGGTAAGGTACTTATTGATTGTTTTCACTATTCCTGTGTTGGGAATCTCATAATTTTTCACTCTCCTGCTATATGCACAAGCTTTGCAATGATGGCATGGATGAAAACCCTTTAGGTCAGCAAGTGTGTTAGGCTTCTTTTCAATTTTTTTCAAATGACTCTGAACCAACATGTCCTTGAGAGACCTTGACTTCTTGAAGGTTACCAACGGGTAATCTGGAATATCATCTTTGATACTACTGTCGGTTTTCAATATGTGCCAATTTTTTCTTAGCATACGCTTCAAATAGTTTGCTTCCGCCGAATAGGGAGTCACCAGCCGGAATTTTCCCATTTCATTGTTAGCCTTGCTGGAACTACCACTCTTATCTGTTAGCAAGTTCGATCTTTGTAGTGCATTGACCTTATTTAATGCATTTTGTAATGTGGCCATTGCATAGCCTCTTTTTTGGAATCTACTGATACAAGCTGAAGCTGCAAGTTTAAAATCTGAATCCCTGGAACTGTTACGTTTGAGCCTTAGTAGCTCTCCATAAGGGATGCTTTGGATCAGCGCCGTTGGATGGTTGCTTGTGGCATATAGTACTGAGTTTCCTGCTGTACTTTTGCGGAAAAGAGATGTCTCTATGTTGTTATCGACTATAAATACCTTCAAGTCCAAATATTCCACACTGATGTTGCTTATTGTGCCGCTGAAGTGCAGATTCATGTCATTCATATTAAGCATGTCGATATAGGCCTTGGCAGTCCGTTCTGATCCTTGCCAGATTATGAACAAGTCGTCTATGTAACGACACCACTTGATTACACAGCCTTTCTCACCTTCCATTTCCAGCGACCTGGGCACCTGCTCCTCCCACCAGCCTACGAATAAATTCGCGTAGCTGGGGGCAAAGCAGGTACCCATCGCGGTTCCAGATGTTTGTCTGTAATAGACGTCCTCAAATAAAAAGATATTGTGTACCAGACAAAATTCCACAAAACTTGCTAACATCTGGTTATGCTCCAAAAACCTCAGTTGTCGTTTTTTGAGGTAATATTCCACCGCCTTGATGCCCTTATCATGACTGATGCAGGTGTACAAGCTTGTTATGTCCAACACTAGCATCTTATAGCTTGGATCCCATTTTACTTTTTCGATTTTTAACAAAAAATCCTTTGTATCCTTTATGTAGGAATCCAGTTGCTGTACCAATGGGTTGAGGAAGTGATCAATAAAAATGGATAAATGTTCGGTTAGACTGTTTTGTGATGAAATAATGGGTCTACCTGGAGGATCCGTGCTGTTTTTATGGATTTTAGGAATGTGATAAAATGTTGGAATTGTTGGGTTGTTGCTTCGTAGGAATAAATATTCCTCTTTGCCTAGCATGTCTCTGCGATACCAGGTATAAATCAGTTCATCATATTTTTGTATGCTGACAGCATAATCTTCTTTGGATGACAATTCATAATTTGTTGTATTGCGCAGTTGTTTCATTGCCTCTTTACAATAATTTTCCCTGGTTTGCAAGACAACATTACCGCCTTTGTCTGAAGGCTTGATTATCACACTCGTATCGTGCATCAGATCCAAGATTGCTTTTCTTTCATCCTGATTGATATTTTCACTTCCTCTGTTTTTATTAGACTTTGCAGTCTGTGCCCTGTATTTCTGTAGGTCATTAGTCATTGCTTCCGAGAATACATCTATAGCATCTAACGTTAATTGTGGGTTAAAATGCGATCTTAGTTTGTAGCCGCTCTCCTCTCTTTCCTGGTCGATCCCCAAGATTGCTGCTCTTGCTGCTTCATCCTCGGTAGACGACGGGAGCTGGCTTATGTATTCTTCAAGCGCAAGACCTTGCAGGGTCTCAACAGATGATAAGTCGTTCCCTTTCAGTGCATCAGTGGCGGTGGCCCTCATATGTGTTCCAGTATGATTCTTCACAGATGGTCTTGTTTTAAAGTATTTGTGCAATTTGATTTTTCGAACGAAATTGAACAGGTCAATACGCGTTTGCGTGTATTCGAGGTGACTTGTTGGGCAAAAACTGAGTCCTAGACTTAGTACTCTATTTTCAGTGGCAGTGAGGACTCTGGTTGTTAAATTTATTACAGTGATGTCCTCTGTTGTTTCTTTGGGTGTGTTCATTCCTTCCTGTTCACCCAGTTGGATCTCTTGGGTCTTCCACGACCTCTTCCACCTCCTGCCCCCGCCTCCTCTTCTCGTTTTTCTTCTTCTCGCTCCGGGGGTTTGTTCTTGCCTCCCCGTAGCCATGCCTGTTGGATTACCTGAAATTCGTCCTGAAAAGGTGTCATCTTAGATGTCATCGCTTGGCTTTTATCCCTCATAGATGTATCATCTGCCGAATCATTCTCCGTTGCACTAGATTCTGAGGTTTCTACTCTTCGTGTCGATGCCTGTCCACTTTTCTTATTTAGTTCTTTTCTTGGAGCATCGAATTTACGGGCAAACGTGAGAATGCGGCCTTGGGAATAATCTCTTTGATCACGATCAAATTTCTCTTGTTTACGTGTTTTAATTTTTTGTTCATATTTGCCAAGTCTTACTTTCATCTGTGTCCTCATGTTATCAATCGTTTCCTTGTCCTTCTCCATTTTAGCCAATTCTTCCTCCATTGTTTTTATCTCAATTAATGCCTTTTCACGATCACTCCAGGCATATTTTATCAGGAGACCCAGAGTGCCTTTACAGTAATGCGATGTCAATTCCTCCCAATCCGTTAATAATTGCGGATCGGGGTTCTCATACGACGGGACTGTGTATACTCTAAGCCCCCTTGGTACCATCTGCTCATCAAAATAATGCTGTAGGCTAGTCGCCTCCCACCACTTTCTGACTTCCCTTTCATAGAGTCTTTCTAAAGTGGTTAGTCGGTCACTCAATTTATTTGGCGGGTTGGCTTTGGAGGGTGGTGTTGTTCCTTCCTTGTGTTTTTTGAACATTCCTTTGACGGCTTCATGCCGTGACGCCTCATTAAACATAGCGCCATCCATTTTGTTTTGTTAGCGCTTCTCTTTCACTATTGAGAGCATTTACCCCCTTGCGTCTTGCCTAGTATGCCGTAATGTATAGAAAAGTTCGTTATCTCCTCACCGCTATATGGTTCCTTCCACAGCTCTCCCAACGAGGTACTGCTCCGGTCCAACAAGCTGCTTGGAGTCGATATCCTCTCCTTTTCTCGGCGTGGCGGTGCTCTCAAATTTTAATCCAGCTCAAGTTCCTGCAGGTTCTGAGAGCACTCTAAGACGGGTGCGTGATGCGGTCGCAGGATCCGCATAATATTCCAGCTCACGGTTTCAAACACAGCTTCAGCAATGAACCCTATGAACAACATCCAATATGGAGTTTGAATTTTAGTCCCTTGTTTGTTTTGCCTATGATCACGTGTACGCTGTTAAAAACATGGCGCCGACCATCAATGTTTGTAACATTGACAAAGGCGGAGCGCCGAAACGCGTCTGTTGCGAAATTAAATATCTTAAGAGCTACCCCGGAGTGCGTGGTTTCTTTGGTTGAAGCTGTGTTTGAAACCGTGAGCTGGAATATTATGCGGATCCTGCGACCGCATCACGCACCCGTCTGAGAGTGCTCTCAGAACCTGCAGGAACTTGAGCTGGATATATATATATATATATATACATATATATATATATATATATATATATATATATATATTACCTACTGGCGGTCGCCAGTAGGTATATATAGTTAGGATTTTTTCTCTATGGGATTTTTGAAAATTCTATGTCTAATAACTTTGGCTTTTGTGGACGGAATTGGCTGAAATTTTCAGGAAAATGGAACATTTTGTTTCTGAGCAGCCCCTGAAAATTTGGGGGGGTTTCGTCAAGGGGGGGCCGAGAAAAAAGGGGGTCCCAAAACGTGTTTTTAACATTGAGTTTTCCATAGGGCGGTTGGCCTCACTTTTAGCCCGAACGGCTGAATGGATTTGCACGAAACTTGGCAAAATTGTAGGGACTGGTAGCCCGATGTGCCTTTGCTAGGTCTCAATATATGTGCTCCAGTGGATTTTGAGAAATTAACGTTCAAAAAAAGATATATATCTGTAACAGCGGACCAGGCAGCGCTCCAGTTCTCGTACTTTTCGCGTTACGGAGCTTTGTGAAGCGAAGCTGATTGGTTCTCCGGCGTCTGTAAACATTCCAAACAGTCCGTAGCGGCCGCCATCTTGTCTCTCGGTAGGATCGAGAGACAAGAGGAGGCCAAAGCGAAGGGGCAAATGACCATAAGGGGGCATAGTAGATCCTCCCTGACCCCCTAGGTTTGATGTGGAGGTTTTAAAAGGGCCCCGCGGGGCAAAAAAAAAAATATAATAATCGAACGGCTGAATGGATTTGCACGAAACTTGGCAAAATTGTAGGGACTGGTAGCCCGATGTGCCTTTGCTAGGTCTCAATATATGTGCTCCAGTGGATTTTGAGAAATTAACGTTCAAAAAAAGATATATGTCTGTAACAGCGCTCCGCGTACTTTTCGCGTTACGTAGCTTTGCGAAGCTGATTGGTTCTCCGGCGTCTGTAAACATTCCAAACAGTCCGTAGCGGCCGCCATCTTGTCTCTCGGTAGGATCGAGAGACAAGAGGAGGCCAAAGCGAAGGGGCAAATGACCATAAGGGGGCATAGTAGATACTCACTGACCTCTTAGGTTTGATGTACCATTTTGCCAAGTTTGGTGTAATTCCGTTCAGCCATTCAGGCTGTAGACGTATCTAAATGTCCTATGGAAAATTGCATGGGGAAAACACATTTGAAAGTGTTGAAATTTAGAACCAATTAAAATGTTACTTTGGTTTTGTATTTGTGTGTGATGAAAGTTAATTGGTTATGTATATATCAAAAATGAGAGGAAACCACAGCCATTTTGTGATACTACTGTCTGAGGTACATTTGTGAGGAATTTTTGGTGCGCAATTTCTGGTGTTTGATTTACACAGTACTAACACTTCTCCTACTTTCAAAAAGGTGAGTTGTTAATTTGTAAGGGGAACTATGTTGTACACTTTAAGATAATTTGAATTTTTTTTTTCTGTTATTCATTTTCAGTCCTTCTGTTATACTAAATACTTGATAAAGTTAGTTTTATATTATGTATTACTAAAAACGATAAATGAAAGTGATTATTTTTTTCTGCAATTTACAGCAAGAAATTTCAAAATAAAATGGATCACAATGAAGAGACCGTGGTAATTTCTTTTGAATTATCCACTACATTTATTGAAATTGACAGCACCAATAATGAAATATTCTCACAAGGAGGAGATGGCTTGAATGATTTTTTTGATCAATCTCTTGACGGGGAATTTATCGAATGTTTGGAGACCATGGAGTTACAAGAATCATCATTGCAGACTTTTCATGAGGAGATTCCTGATGAGATGATTGAAGAGGAAATTCCTGATGAGGACATGTTACTAGTTCTTTCAAATTATGAAAATTCAGAAGATGTTGCCTGGGTGCCGCACTGATTTGGGTATCCGGCGTGGGGCGTCCCGGGGGGTGGGTCGTCAGTAGCGGTCTGTTGTGCGAATAGTTCCAAGGCAGCAGAACGCGCTGAAATCTGGATGGCACCAAGGTGATGTCCAGTAAGTTTCCGCCCACCAAATAACGGCGTGGGGCGCCGCGGGGGGGGGGGAGACAGTCCAAAGTTCCGTTAAAAGGGCAAAGGAAAGGATCGGTGGTTTGAACCATCAGTCAAAAAGGGGAGGGGGTGCAACAATTTTTCCTACCGGGTCACACTGCTTTCACCGGAACTGAGGTCTGCAGGATTCTAGTCATTCAAACTGAGGCTGGCGCCAGCATGGGAGCGCCGACGTCCCGCGGCTACATTTTCGGCACTCCACGGGCGATCATGGCAGTCATTCCCCATCGGGGGTGTCTGCGGGGGTCGGGGACTCCCGCGGCTCCTCTAGAATATTCAAGGTCGTGGAGGACTACGGTGGTGGAGTCAACCAGTGACCGGGCCATTTCTTTATGCGGGGCCCGCTCTTGCCAGGTTGACCGCCATTTTGAGAGTTCGGTAGCTACCGGCGATCGCGGGGTCAAATGAGCGGACGGGCTCCACCCTGCCGGGCAAGACGTTGCAGCATCGCCACAGTGGAAGAACCCTTTTCCGGGCGCCTGGAGCGCTGAGGGTGCAGCTGGGAAGCCTCCACCTGGGGAGGCGGGAGAGGCCTGTTCGCACCGTCTCTCCCACCCAGTGCACCCCACGGCGTCTCGCTTGACATTTGTTATGGCCGGACCAGGCGATGAGGACGAGGGGGGGGGGGTCGGAGGCATGTGCAAGACATCCCCCCCCAGTGTTGTCGCAGCCATTATAAAAGAAAGAAGAAATGTCCCGTCCGTCTTTGGGCCGGACCTCCGGTGGATGGCGGCCGGACGCCCTTTGCTCTGGCCCCATGAACGGGTTCCTTGGCTCATCCGGTGGGGCAGGCCTTGGCGTGTGGTGCCTCTCCTGGGCCTTTCGTGCAGTGGCCTCTCCACTCCCAGGCCCTCCATGGATGCTGGCCCAGACTGGGAGAGAGAGGGTCTAACCTGCAATTCTCCAGGGTTACCGCCACCGCGGCCGGATCCCGTCGGCCTCGGCCTCTGGTTGATGGTGGCCGGACTGGGAGAGAGAGGGGAGGGTCGAGGACACAGACATTCCCCCCCTTGCAACTCTCCAGGGTGGTCGTAGCAATCCCCCTGGACGGGTGCCATTGGCCTCGGCCTTTCCTCCGGCTACACCCTACGTGATGATCTTCTGCCGACGGTTGGCAGCAGGACCCGCCTTATATGTGTTGCTTCCGGCTGGGCGTAGCCGGAAACCTGTTGCACTTTGGAAGTTTCCAGAATGGGGCGGATGTCTGCTGACTTGTATCTTTCCCAGTTTGCCGTTATTTGGCCGTGGCAGGCGGTGGGACAGACACGTTTTGGGGCAGTGAGGGGCGATGAAGCCTCGTTGCCTTGTGGCCGTTGCAATGTCACACTTGGTTTCTCTTACTGTTTTCAGGTTTCTTATTACGGGCTTACTTCTAACGTTTCTTGTTTCTAGGACAATAATAGGTTTTATCATTACGTATTGTTATCGTTTCTTTGTTTGTTATTTAATAAAAAGTTCATCAGTGGCCTACTGATTTTCGTTTTCCTATTCCTTTCTTTCCAGGTTGTTTCATGCTAAAGTTTCTGTTAACAGGATACAGTGATCACTTCGTTATTATTGCATATGTCCTTTTCACTAGGGGTGCTCTCTGGTCGGGCCAGATGACCTATCTCTAGTAAATGGTCCGGGTGAAACAGGTGCATCAATCAGTGGGGAGTAGATAGGCATGACAGATTACAACGGGGGACAAAGGTCCGCATTACCTACCCTTTCACTACTTGCAAAGATTTTCCTACGTTTATTTGCAAACAGGGAATACCTCCAAAAAGAACCAATTCCCAAACAGTCAATGTTCGGGCAAACAATCAATCAATGAGGAACGAAATAGGCACGATGTGTTAAAGGTTTGCGTTACCTACCCTTCACTATCTGCAAAGGGAGAGAGAATATTCCTATTCTTCCCCGTTTGCAGGCAGAGAAGATCCTTAAGAGAACCAACTTCGAACAATTCAATGCTCGATTCAATCAATCAATCAATCAATGGGGAGAAAAATAGGTATGACGGATTACAATGGGGACAAAAGTCTGCATTTACCTATCCTTCACTATCTGCAAAGACTAAACAGAGTATGGCGATTCTGTGCTTGTTTGCAAATGCTTGGATAACAATCAATCAAATGGAGAGAGAAGCAGGCACGACGGATTACAACGGGGGCAAAGGCCTGCGTTAACTAACCTTCACTATCTGGAAAGAGAGAGTACTCCTAATAGAAATGAGGGGGGGGGGCAGCATTGAAAGCAGATCAGTGTGCATAAACACGAAAATGTTTTTTCTTACCACGTACTTGACAATCGACAGCTTATGATATTTGCTATTAAAAAACCATTGAAATTCACTGAAAAAACCATAGGTTATAGACCATATGTAGTTAGGAATTAGCATTTACAAAACCTTGAAAATTCACTGAAAAAACCATAGGTTATAGACCATATATAGTTAGGAATTAGCATTTAAAAAACCTTATTTTACTCACACAAAACCATTGAAATTCCATATATAGTTAGTAGTACTAACTATATATCGCGCACCCGCAATCCACTGCTGATCATGTCACATATTACATCATTCATGACATGGTCAGTGACATCACTGATGACATCACTGATGACATCTCAAATGACATCACTGATGACATCACTGATGACATCTCAAATGACATCACTGATGACATCACTGATGACATCTCAAATGACATCACTGATGACAACATCCAGTGACTGTGTATTTCTGTAAAGTTAAAATATGTCTTACATATTGAAGAATGAGTGGATGTAGAAGTGTCTGGATGAAGGATTTAGTAGGTGCATGCCTGACTGTATGAGTGAGTGGTTAAATGTGTCTCACTGAGTGCATGGGTTAGTGACGAACTGTCTTAATTTGTGCATCATTATGTTTGTTGTTCTGTAAACTGCTGCATGTGTTGATCAGTAGCTATATGAGTAAGTATATGGGTTATTGATTGGTTGCTCAAGTATTTGTATGGGAGACTGAGTGTGTGTGTGGGTGGCTGGGAGGTGTATGACTCTGTGCATAGATGTGTGAGCAGTTGATTCACTAGATGTATGGGTTCAAAAGTGCATGTGGAAACAGCTGTATGGGTGGTTGACTGTGTGCATGAGTGCATTGGTGAGTGAATGGATATCTCAGTGCTACATGTCAAAGTAAGTACATATGTAAAACACAGTACATGTGAGAATTGGCATATATAAATAACTGTGCATAAGAGTCAGTGAATGTGTGAGTGGCTGTATGGATCATTGTGAACTTGTATCAGGGATTGTAAAAGAGAGTAAATATGTGTTAGTATATGTTTGAATAAGTAAGGTGTGTATAACTGTATAGTTGAGGAAATTGAGGTGTGATTGATTCTTTGCATGACTGACTAGGTGTGTAAGTAACTCCATGGATGAGTGACAGTCTGTGAGTGTCTGTTTACACTGAGTGTATCTAAGGTTATATTAGAGTCTGAAGAGGTTCATCGTATTATCACATGAATGATGTCATCAGTGATGTGATCAGTAATGTCAAATGAGATGTCATCAGTGATGTCATTTGAGATGTCATCAGTGATGTCATCAGTGATGTCATCAGTGATGTCAATTGAGATGTCATCAGTGATGTCATTTGAGATGTCATCAGTGATGTCATCAGTGATGTCACTGACCATGTCATGAATGATGTAATATGTGACATGATCAGCAGTGGATTGCGGGTGCGCGATATATAGTTAGTACTACTAACTATATATGGAATTTCAATGGTTTTGTGTGAGTAAAATAAGGTTTTTTAAATGCTAATTCCTAACTATATATGGTCTATAACCTATGGTTTTTTCAGTGAATTTTCAAGGTTTTGTAAATGCTAATTCCTAACTATATATGGTCTATAACCTATGGTTTTTTCAGTGAATATATATATATATATATATATATATATATATATATATATATATATATATATATATATATATATATAAAATTTCAAAATGATCCTTTCACCGCTATGCGCACAACTGTGGGTGCTCTGCAACAGGGCCGGATCCTGGCCCAATCAATTAATTTTCATCCAAAGAATTGTGGCACACAGATAGGGTAATATTTAAGATATTTATCACCCCATGCTCGGACCGACGCGTTTCAGCCTGATTCACAGGCTTTGTTCACGGTAAGTGGTCACATTTCTATGTCTACTATTTATCACAGTCTAGCAATTAGGGTGCTTTCTGGGACTGGTAGTACACACTGAATTTGATTCACGAAATTAAACATTTTAAACATTTTAAATTATTCGCGCATTGGGGATACTGCTGTTGCATTTTTTTACAAATTGCCAAAATCGAAATCAAATCACATTTTGTCAAGTTATAGCAACTGCTCAATTCGCGCTGTATTAATCTCAATTGTATCGCTGTTGTGCAGAGTTTATAGTCACATATTTTGTGTATGCTGAAGTAACCTGGGTATAGTACCCTACAACAATACTCAATTGTGCACTATTTTAACTAAATTCTAGTTCATGTCATCAGTTAAATGAGAGTTTTTTTCGCCTCTGCATAATTATTCAGTTCGATTTATGTATTTTAGTCAAGATGTACGTAAAGTTCTTCATCAAAATTCATCCCTTTCGGTATCTTGGTTTTGAGTCTAATGATCAACTTTGATTCAATTTGCCGCAATCTCCGTAGTCGATTGCCACCTCTTTCATTTGCATCCAACATGAAGATGCCATAGTACGTCATCGGTCTCCAATCACTCTTTTGACAGTTGGCCATGTGTTTGGCGGTAGCATATGTCATGTCTTTATTTTTTACCGCTCTTATAGGCTCCAAAAGTCGTTTTTTGAGTGCACATGTTGTACTCCCAATATATTTGGAACCACATTTACATTGTACCACATATACAACATGAGTTGATGCACATGAAATTTGTCCTTGAATAGTTGTTTGTTTTCCATTTGGTTCATCATAAGTGGTTTTATTTTGGCCAATTTTGCACGCTTTACAGACATTACATCTCCGGAATCCATTTTGTTGGTCTGTTAACCAATTGTTTTTATTCATGGCTTGTTTTCCCTTGAAATGACTCTGTACAAGACAATTTTTTAGAGATGTATTTTTTCTGTAGCTGATCAGTGGCCCCTTACCTGCCATCTTGCCTATATCAGGATCCCCTGAAATAAGATGCAAGTATTTTTGAATTTTATTTCTTATGATGCCACTTTCTTTGCTGAATGTCATCACAAATCGAGGTGGTCCTTGACTCTCATCCTTTTTTACTTGTGGGGCAAGTATCATTGTTCGACTTTTCAAATCCACTCTTATTTTACAGTTGTTAAGTATTCTATCCTTATATCCTCTTGATTTTAATCGTGTAGAAGTTTCCTTGATTTTTATTTCTGCATCACTGTCTTTGGTGCAATTCCTTTTCATGCGAATAAATTCACCATAAGGTATGCTGGATAGCAGGGGTTGAGGATGAAAGCTTGTACCATGCAGGATACTATTTGTAGCAGTTTTTTTCCTGTACAGAGTGGTTTGTATTTGATCATTTTCAATGAAAACAGTGAGGTCCAAAAAATCAATTATTTTTTTGCTAATTGAATGTGTGAACTGTAAACCAACATCATTATTGTTGAGTTTGGAGAAATAGGAGTTGAAATCTGCTTTTGAACCATTCCAGATTACAAACAGGTCGTCAATATAACGAACCCATAAAATAATTTTGTCCACATCTTCCTGATTGGTGGGGTCCCAGGCTATTGTCTTTTCCCACCATCCCATGGTGACGTTGGCGTAATTTGGTGAAAATGACATGCCCATAGATTCACCGCACTGCTGCTTGTACAATTGATGATTGAAAATGAACACATTGTTTGCCAGGCATAGATTGATCATTTGCATGAGCATTTCTGCATGTTTTTTCTCCTCTACATTTCGTTGTTTGAGAAAGTAGGCACATGCATTGAGTCCTATTTGGTGTTTTATCGAGGTGTATAACGACACCACATCAATAGTTATCAATAAATAATTTTGATCCCATGCTATATTTTGTAAGATTCTCAAAAAATCTCCCGAATCTTGAATATAGGAACTCATACTTTTCGCAATAGGTCAGAGAAAAACATCTACATATAGCGAAACATTTTCATATAAACTTTCACAAGAGGAGACAATCGGTCTCCCTGGCGGATCAATCAATGTCTTGTGAATTTTGGGCATAAAATAGATGGTAGGAATTAATGGAAACTCCATTTTTAGAATTTTTTTCTCTTCCTCACTCAATAATCCCTCCATTTGCCAGGTATCAATTAATCGATTGAGTTGTAGTGTCATCTGGTTAATGGGATTAGTCTGTAGTTTACTGTAGTTCATGATATTTTCCAATTGGCGATTTGCTTCTTTTAAATAGTCATCGAGGTTCATTAGGACGATATTCCCGCCCTTATCTGCTGGCTTTATAATCAACTTGATGTCTTCATTTAAAGTATTGATGGCATTCCGTTCTCCTTTAGTTAGATTTTCCCTGTATCCATCTTTGGATTTAGCATTCGTTAACTTTTCCAATTCTTCGATTAAAGCTTCTGAGAACATTTCAATTCGATTCCCAGGAGAAAGGGTGGGACAGAAGCGAGATTTCCTTTTTAAACCGCTGTCAACCCTTTGATCTGTTATGATTTCCAGATCTTCAAATAATTGGGTGCCGAAATTTCTGTTGTCATTGGTTCGTACAGTAATCCAAATATGTTTTGGAGATCCGGAATCTTCTCAATTTGCCAGTTTGATTTCTTGCCAGATACCTCACTGTCTATTGATTTGGGAGCTGGTTTTATTTGTCGAGCAAGGAACTTGGCCAGCTTGAGCTTACGAAAAAAATGCAACAGCAGTATCCCCAATGCGCGAATAATTTAAAAATGTTTAAAATGTTTAAAATGTTTAATTTCATGAATCAAATTCAGTATGTACTACCAGTCCCAGAAAGCACCCTAATTGCTAGACTGTGATAAATAGTATGAGTAATAAAGGGGTAGGCCCTTAGAACTCAAGGACCTGGGGCCATATAACAGTACAAAATAGAGGTGGTCCGAGTTACAATATGACTAATGTGCTTATGAATAAGTCTGTATCATATCAAACAGACATTCACCACGTAAACATTTTACCAGAGATTTACACACATTTATCAAAAAGAATCAGGGATAGAGAAATTGCATTTATTTGTGCAATATTGGTATTTGCGCAATATTGGTACTTGCATACATAAATCAGCCTGTTGTAACAAATATATCCAAAAACAATACTTAAATGCAATTGTCAAATCATTACATTCAGAGTGCTCTCAGTGAGAAGGGGAGGGGAAGTGCGAAGGTTGTGAGGGACCGAGTAAAGGTGGTGTGACTTTTTAAAGACATCACGTTAAAATCAAAATGTAAATGTAAATGTACAGGAATTTATATAGCGCAAATCACCAAGCGGTTTCTAAGCGCTTGCTTAGGGAACCCATCCTGGTATTCCCCTGTGAGATAACCCCGGCAGGGTATCCCCAAGGTGAAAGCCAGGCATCCCACCGCGAGGGGCCGTTGTGGAGATTAAGCAAGCTATTGCCCAGAGTCGCAGAGTGTGAACCCGTGAATCGAGTAGGCACCGGAGCGAGAATTGTCGAGTCCATGGACATTTTAGGACTCAAGACCCCGCCGAGCCGGGAATTGAACCCTGTTCCTGGGCTGACCTCTGCTTCCAGGTCTGCCTCCTCTAACCAGTGAGCCACACTTCTCCACACGCCTTTACAATCAAAATGTACAAAAGGTTCCAGGATTACATCATACATAGGTCAAATTAATATATTTCTTTGTGTCCTATGGTGTGTTCAAATGGCGTAGTCTACGTTTCGACCCCCGAAGTACGCTAGAAGGGTAATTATTGCCTCATGTTGGGGTCTTCATCAGGACAGTGATATTGAGAGCCTACAAGATTAATGCGGAAGCTGTAGTTAAGTTGACAGTGGTGACCAAACTAAATAGTGATCAAACTATTTAGAATTAATTACGTACATCAATTGACGGTTGACATCTGTGCCGTCTTGGGGTGGGCCTGGGCGGGCACCTTGATATACTGTTGATACATAATGGTTAAAGGATGGGTGTAAATGGTTTGTGTGGCTGAGCTGCCGGGGAAACTGAATAATAAGGAGTGGGGAACTTACTTGGACTCTGTTCCTTACTGCCGTCTGGGCATCGTGTCAGGGATCAGTCCTGGTGTTTATCAGAAGTGGTTCAACGCGCTGTATAGGGAAGATTACCAGAAACCGCCATTTAGATACTCGAAGAGACTGAGGCTGTGCAACCAGTTCATCCAGAGTGATCTATGCGCGCTAAATACGGCATGGCATTTACGGGCGGTGGGAGGGGAGCGCGTTTGGCACATAGCGCTTAAAGAGACATCCTTTGACTAAACAAATATAGATTGGCATTGGCGTCCCTTGAATTGGCAAGTGCAAGTTATCACATATTGAAAACATGAAAAGCGCAAGTTGCGGAGAAAATTAAAATTAAACAAGAACGCCGCGTGAGATTATCAAACAGGACTCGGGGTTGTTAAAGGAGTCGTGATGGAGGTTAAAATAGTGCTTTACATGATCCACCTTAGTGGTGCGATCACTTACTTGAGCGTGGCTGCGGCCGTTCGTGCTCTAGGCTTCCTCAATACATCTGGCGGTGCTCGCAGTGCAGCCGCTGGGTGCTAGTTAAAAAATGGGCTCGTCGATGCGGGCCAATCACGTTTGACCTCGGAGGGTCTGCTCGTTCACCGCGATATGCGTGAGCGAGGGGGGGTCTGGAAAGGGATAGATTGTTTCCTGAAGGTTGAGGGGGTGTGTATAAACATTCATCTGCCTCATTTGTAGTTAGTTATGAGCTGATAGTGGTTAGCATGGGTGCCATGGACGTGCGATCATGGGGAGTATGTTGAAACATTCGTGTGCCTCACGTGGTGCTATTGACACGAGATCAGTACTGCAAGGAGTCATTGAATCAGCTCCATGATATGAAATACTATGTAAAGACAAATAAAGAAGAATATCTAGCAAGCATACAAGCATATCATGATTTGTTCAACAAATGGCGTAACAAACTCATGCTTGACATAAATGAATTCCTTTTTCTGAGAAATCCTGAACCCACTCTTCCTACATTTTACCACCTACCTAAGGTGCACAAAGACCTGCAGCACCAACCGGGGAGACCAATTGTTTCCTCTAAGGGGGGGTTAACGGAGAATCTATCTATTTATATTGACTCTTTTCTTTCCTGTTTTGTTGTGAATTTGAAATCATATGTAAAAGACACTAAAGATTTCATGGGTCATATAGATCAAATTATTTGGGATCCTACATATGTGCTTATCACTTTGGATATCACAAGCCTCTATACAAGTATAGAACACACTTTGGGGATAGAGGCGGTCAAACATTTTCTGGACAAAAGAATAGCTAAATAGATGGAACATAGTAATATGTTGATTGAATGTATAGATTTTTGCTTACGAAATAACATCTTCTTGTTCCAAACTGATTTTTTCAAACAAACTAATGGGACTGCGATGGGAACCTGCTTCGCCCCCAGCTACGCGAACCTTTTCGTGGGCTGGTGGGAGGAGCAGGTGGCCCTAGCAGATGACAACCAGAAATGGACTAAGCACATTGTAGTCTGGCGTCGATATATCGACGACCTCTTCTTAGTGTGGAGGGGCTCCACCACACAAGCAGAGGAATTTGTACAGGATCTCAATAAAAATCACATGAATCTTAAATTCACCGCCGACATAAGTACAACTGAGGTCCATTACCTTGACCAGAGGGTATTTGTCAATAAAGGAGCCTTAGCAACTGCCCTTTATAGAAAGCCGACAGCCGGCAATAGCGTTCTACACGCAGGGAGTAGCCATCCACCAAGTTTGATTCGTAGCATCCTGTTTGGCGAGATGCTGAGATTAAGACGTAATTGTTCCTTGGAATCAGACTTTATCTCAGCAGCCAGAGACTGCATTATCAGATTTAAAAATAGGGGCTATGATCAAGCACTCTTAGATAAAACCTTAAAAAGGGTGCTAAAAATTCTGAGGAAACATCTCCTCGAGCAAACTCCTAAGAAGAGTAAACACTCTGAACTTACCAATAAATTTCGCATGATCACCACATACTCAGACGAGGCAAATAAATTGAGAAATATGCTTGCAAAAAACTGGCATATATTACGAACTGATCCCATTATAGGAAAGGACGTTCCAGTGAAACCATTACTCACGTTCAGAAAACTCAAATCAATTAAAGACAGTCTAGGTCAAAGTCATCTGATGCCTGCTAAATCGAAAACTAGTGGTACCTTAAGAGAGATGAAGGGATTTTTTCCCTGTGGCAAATGCCGAGCATGTGAAAACAGCAGGCGCACATTGACATACACCATTCCAGGCTTAGGTAAACCAAAAATGATCAGTAAATTCATCACATGGACAACACCCTATGTAGTGTACTGCTTGGTCTGTCCTTGCGGGCTCAATTATATTGGAAGTACTATCAACAATGTAAAACTAAGGATACTAGAACATCAACGTGCCATTACGAATAAGGATACAACTTATCCGGTGGCACGGCACTTTGCCAAGGTACATGGAAGCAATAGAGAGCTGCTCCGATACTTTGGCCTTGATCACGTGCCATTAAATCCTAGAGGCGGAGATAGATTGCTTAGTCTCCGAAGACTAGAATCTCGCTATATCATAGACCTACAGACCAAGAGCCCCATAGGTTTAAACATTGGTGAAGAACTTACAGTACATTTGGGAAAATGAATTTTGAACCATTGTATGTATTGATGTGCTACATTAGATCATGATGAAGGCTGTTCCTAAAACCTCTGAGTATATAACATTTGCCAAAATAATGTGATTGTTTAACCGATTAATGAATGTGACCACTTTAAAAACCACTTTATCTGTCTCTATAAATAGTAGTAATACATTGCTACAGTACTGCATTTTTCCGGATGGAGATACATTCCTATATGAACTGTTTTATGAATCTCACCGGATACAAAACGGTAGACATGCCGATATACGGCATGATCTGAATTTGATATGACACTTTTTTAAAACTGTATGGGACATTGTTGAAGTAAAAAGGGTAGCCTTATGAGCGCTTATTTGGTAACTATGCCAGTAACATGCCGATACACGGCGAGATTGTGACTTTTTACTGGCAGTGGCTAATAATATCTGTGCGGTGGGTGGTTGATGTAATATCAAATGGATTGTTCCGTATATGTACACCCCATCCAATGCATTTCATGTAATATATGTAATCTTAAATGATTTGCACGCTAAATAATGGCCGCCACGTTTTACCAGCGCTACATCACGAATTTAAAATTCTAGTCCATCCTCACCTTCGACCTGTGAGGACGTATACAAAATGAGCCGCGCACAGCATACTATAGACACTTAAGAAGGACTTTTTGTCTGAAACGCGTTTGTCTACTTTACTGCTGTCTTTCGTGAAATAAAATCCTGCTACCTACCCGGAGTGCTTTACATCTCTTTTTTCAAAAAGAAAAATTGAGCGACGAGCTTGCATATATATATATATATATATATATATATATATATATATATATATATATATATATATATATATATATATATATAATTATTATTTTTTCCCTCCAAAATTCGCCTAAGCAATTGAGTCCGCACACCAATTCCAGGTAAGAATACATTCTTTATTAATTTGTAGCAGGCAGCTTCCCTTGCCGTCTTTTTCCTTTCGGTCTGACGCGTTTCAATGGAATCAGTCCATCTTCTTCAGAGACTATGTGAGCATTTGAAAATTGACGTGCGTAACTGACAAACCTGCGTGCTTGGCCTTCAGTGTTCCTTAAATACGATGCTGACATTTATATTGCACGCTGGTATATACACACCTCCAACAAACTTTGCTATACGGTTTGGCTAGTTTTCTATATTGTTGTGCAGTTATTATTGATTCAGGGAGGATGTATTAGTAAACTAGTCTTAAAATGATTCTCTCTTTCTCAATTTTTGTTTGCAGAAGTAAAACATTAAACATAACACTGAGCAGCCATCTAGGAATGGCATTGTGTAGAGTGATTCATTACTGTACCAATAAAAATAACTGCCATTTTGCTTCCAATTGTGGTGGTCACTGTAGAACAGTAAAACAATAAGAGTAGCCTTCAAAATGGCTGCCCAATGTAGAAGAAGTGACCATGCAGGATACAGTGAGCAGCAGATGAATAGAGCAGTAATCAAGCAGCCTATGGGCATTGTTTAGGGAGCTGCTAGTCACTGAAAAAAAAGTAAAAAGAGAAGGAAAGAAAAAAGTGGAGGTTACAAAAGGAGAATAAAAGGAGCAATGCAAACATGAAGTAGCAAAGGCACAAACCCTGGCACTTAATTGCATCCAATTTCAGGCAGTTGTGTACATGTGATCATGAAAAATTCTGTCTCCCATAGACCAATGAATACAATGGACTGACCCGTTGCCCCATGCTATAAACTTTCATGGGTAGAAACAGAATGCGAGTGACATTCAAGCATACCAGTGGCTGAAGAAGGCTGACCCAAAGGCCCTTCATGTATAGGTATGTGTGCATGCATTCTTATGATTTTTTTATTACATTACATGGCAGACAGTAAAATTTGTCAGGCTGGATCTAAAAAAAGTACTTTAATACTCACACTGCTAAATGCTATGCATAATATTACAAAAAATATACATTTACAGTTGGAAAACAAAATACAACCCCTTCTAAGAGCCCTAAAAAGGATTCTCGAACACAAACCTACTCGTGGAGGGGATAACAAACACCAAAATCTTTGTTCACTACTGTAATGTAACACAATTCCTGTCTGTAAGTTTTAATACTGTGTAATAACAATCAGTCCTTAAAGGCCAACTGCCTTTTTAACACGTCTTTTTCCTTTTAAAAAGTTAGCCCTATTGCCTTAGCCATAGCCTTTTGTCATAAACTGGACAGGTATAAGGCACTGACATAACATTTTTCAATTAACCAATCTGGTCTGTAGTCTTTATCATTGGCTTTTCACAAGAACCAAAGCTGACCTCATGTACTGAGCATAAGCTTTGCCACAAGACAACCACAGGGCATGTAGGCAGAAAATTACAAATATGCAACAATTACAGTTGACAAAACAATACACAGCCCGTCCTAAATGGGACTGAAAGGAATTCTCACAGTGGTGTATACCCCAAAATGTTGTCAAAGAGGGTAAGCAACACACAATTCTTTGCCTACCATGGTCGTCTATAAAATTCCATTTAAAGAATGCCTATGGATAGGCTTTACCACAGTAAATTAACAATCAGCCCCCGCAGGCCTATTGACTTCAACATGATTTTCAAAATAAATAAGTCAGGCCCACTGCCTTTATCATGATTTTCCATGATAACAGATCAGTCCTTTGTCATAATTAATTCAAGCCTACGTATTGTGCATTAGCCTAAGAACAAGGTGTAACATGTAAGACAATCAATCTTTTTCAGTGGAAGCACGCAAATTTAGCCCAATCAAAAGCTGTAGATAAGGAACTTAAAATGCAAAAGAAGCTAAAGCCCATCTCTAATAGTGCTTCTTAAAGTTCTCTTTTTGTTGCTCACATAAGGTCTCGAATCTCTATTGAAAGCTGAGCTGTCAAGCCAGACCGAATGACAAATTATACTTTTGTGGGCTGCTGTAAAAGGGGCCATAACTGTCTTCTCTAATGAGAATGATTGTCTTTGGAATCCGTATAGCAGTTCTCAGGGCCTTCCAGCTGGTGTTCAAAAAACTATACTGGTAGTAATTTTCTCAAGCCTTACAATGTTAATTTTTGTGGTGATGGGTTCGCAATGTTCCCGGCAGTCACTTTTTAGCACGCCTGTCCATGACAATTTGTCTTTGACAGCCAAAAATCTGTGACAAGTCATTCCTCATGGCAGAAATTATTTCAGCATGGCGGCGCGAGAAGAATGTGCAACAAAAGCTGACGGATATCAGTCTTGGTTTTTTCGCTTCTGCATTAACCAGGTAGTAGCAGTGTGCATAATTCATGAATCACAGGGTGTATTTTTTGCTTGACGCATTTCTATAGTATTTCATATTTTCTACTCTCTGTTCTTCATGAAAATAACAATGATTATTTCCAACTTTTACTTTTCTAAGTTTCAATTTCTCTCCTTCTAGTTCTTGTTCTTTATTTGAATGCCACCCTTCCCAAAATAAATTGCAAATCTTCACATTGTTATGTGTGACAATTCCATGGTTTCAGATACTTATAACTGGCAAATGTGGGATACCTCAAGTGGCACTTTCTCGTCAGTAAAACCTACCAATGGGACTTGTGACAAGATGTGACTGCCCTAGTGATATCCCGCACGATTGGCTAACTGCCTCAGGCCATGTCCTGAGACGATCATACCCTTGAACGTGGGATTCCAATTGCCTTTCTGATATCATCTATCTTTGAGGCACACTTTAATTTCTACATTGTAACTTGTTTGACAAATGCTGTTAGGGTATATTTACAAAACATTAACCTCAACCATTATTCAATGCTAACATATCTGGTGTCTCTAGATATGCTAAAATATCCGCTGCTCTAGCTGTTTATTATTATTATTATTATTATTATTTGGAATCTTGTATAGCGCGTGGTTACCCTAGGGCATCCCAGCGCTCGTTCATAGCTCAGAAGCAGAGGGAGGAAAAGACAGCCTCTAGGCGGGGAATAAATGGGTCTTGAGCAACTTACGAAATTGCATCATGCTAGTTTCTGTCCGTAAGTTCATGGGCAGCGCATTCCATAACTTAGACACATTCACCGAAAATCACCTGCTGTAGAAAAGTGCCTCTTTTTGCATGGTTACCCCCTAACCTTTTGCCAGATAGCTGATGCCCACTTGACTGACTGTGTGCTAGAACCTTGCTAACCAGACCCCAGCACCTGTGTTCTTTCCCAAAACTGTACCTTTGTATCCACAACTGACACACCTCCGGGCCAAATGTAAGTCCCTTGTAAAAGGTACCCCTGGTACCTAGAGCATTGTGACCACAGAAGGCCTCTGAGGCCTGCGCATGTATTATACCACCCCCAGAGATCCCTCACCTTAACACCCACACACTTCCATTGCAGGCTGTGTGTTTTGGTGCAGACCAAACTGAAGAGTCGACATGGCACACATCCCTGTGTGCCATGTCCCCCACACTACCTGTGGAATGGGCAAGTCACCCCTCTAGCAGGCCTTACAGCCCTAAGTCAGGATGCACCATGCAACAGGTGAGGGCACAGCTGCAAGAGCAAAATGCCCCGACAGTGTCTGTGCCATTCACAGGCATTGTAAGTTCAGTGAAGCCATTTTGAGTACATGGGCTGGGAGTTTGTCATTACAAACTCCACAGCTCCATGATGACTTTACTGAAAACTGGGAAGTTTGGTACCAAACTTCTCAGCATAACAAACCCACACGGAGACTAGTGCTAGATTTATTATAAAATTCACTCAGAGGGCCTCTTAGAGATGCCCCCTGAAAAACGATCCCCTTCTAGTGTATTGGCTGACTGGTCCTTGCCAGCCACCACCAGACAGGTTTCTGACCTCATGCAGTGAGCGCCTATGTGTTTCCAGAGGTCAGAAACAAAGCCTTCTCTGGGAAGACGTCCCCTGGCAGGAACAGCAAAACTTGGCGTGAACCTCAAAGGCTCTCACCTTGTGATGTGCTGATTTGGGCAGGGAAAATTAGTAAGTAGAGGAGGAGTGTCCACCTCAGCCTGGTTTACCCCTAGGGTCGCCAGAGGCTGAGATGAACCCCTCTCTTAGATATTCTCCATATTGAATTGAAGAGTTAGGCCTAATAGAAACAGGGATATGCCCCTCGCCCCAAAGGGAGGTTGCACCCTTAGGGGATAGTCACCTTAGGGGACAGGAGCCATTCGTTACTGCCCCCCAACCTCAGTAATGCCCTTAAATTCAGTATTTAAGGGCACTTCTGAACCCTGTTCCTCAGATTCTTACGGACCAAAAGGAGAAGACCGCTATTGGACCAGGAGCTGAACTGCTACCGAAAGAACCCAGCAAGAACCCCACCGCCTGTCGCCGATTGATAACTGGACCTGCTGTACTTCCTGAAATCCTGCCAGGCCTCCAAGAAACCCCAGAGAACTCCCAGCCTTCAGACAATCTCCAAGAACCTCCATTTGGGCTAGGGGCGCTAGTCCCCGGCATCCATTGGTACATACTGCAGTAGTTGAGGACCAACACTTATGTCAATGCGACTCACAACTGCAAACATAACCCCAAGACCACAGAGGTAGAGAACCGACACCCATGTCGATGCGACTCTACTCTGCCAGAAGAAAGCACCGCAGTTGGATGGCCTCCCCAACCTAGAGGGTCCCTCTCGGCCCAATGACCAAAGCTGATCAAAGCTCCGCTCCCGAGAGTCTGTACCCTCCTCCAAGTGGCCTTCTCGGCCTCCTCCTGCCCCACCTGCTTGATCATGGCCTCTCCAGGATGGCCCAAAATGTGCAGAACTACTCCATACTCGGTGCGTATCTACCCCCACGACTGCGACTGCTGAGCTGTCGGTCCCTACCTTCGACCAACAGTGACGCGCTGACCATGACCACGACGGTTCCGAAGCTAGAGGCAGACTGATTGGCATTCATCCCCATTGTTCGTTGAAGACCGCGAGAGCAACCATCTTTGCCGGTATCGACTCCTGTGGCGTAGATAGTGAACCCTGCACCCAGCCGGCCAAGTGCCTCTGGCGGTTTAGTACCCATCTCAAACTCTCGAAGACTGGCAGAGTAAGTTGTGTACTTGCGCACTGATGCATAACACTGTTTTCCTTCCGTAGGATTGCATTGCACTCTATTAATTACCTGCAACTGTCTATCTTGTACCAGTACTGAATGTTACTGTTTTGAATCGTGTAGACTGGGCAGGTTGCTCAGGTCTGGATTGAGGAAGAGGATCAGGACCTACTACAGTGACAGGTTGCAAACCAGGCAGGAGAAGGACACCAGGTCTTGCGGGTAATGAGGGTTTTATTGGTATGACACGTTTGGTATTCAGTATTAATGTTCTCCGTGTCCTAAAAGTAAGTCTCTCCCTGGCGAATTGGCTGGGATCCGTCTTTGCAGCTCGGGTGTCTTCTCCCTGGTCTTCGGGTCTTCCTCACTTGGAATGAAGGGATGATCACGGAAGCAGCACACCGCTCCGGAGCCCATGCAAAGGAAGCCAACAGAAGGACGCCGTTAGTTCAATGACCTCAGGGAGGGGTTGCACTTGTGGGGCCGTGTGAGGTGAGGAGGGGAGTTTGCACCCGTGAATCTAACGTGCAATATGCTTCCTGCAGTGACTTGGTGAAGGGGTAGACACGAGGTGAGGGTTAAACGCGGGGTAAAGGACACAAAAGGAGGGGGGAAGACGCGGGAGACAAACGCGGGTCTATGTACACTTTTCACACACTCTTCCGGCCCGCCCACACTGCCATACGCTGCCGTACCTGGGTCAGCCACGCTCCTCCCCTGGGAGAGTGGCACGGCGGCTCGAGGGGTCGTTGGCCTCCCGGCACTCCGTATCTCTCGTCTTCTCCTCCGGGATGTTCTTCGGGGTTTTCTTTCCGTTCTCGGTACTCTCCTCCTCCACTCCGTTCGAAACGCTCTCCTACTCCGCTCCTCGCCTGTTCTTCCTCCTCCGGGGTGATGTCACACTCTCTGTATCCTGCTTCCGGGTGTTTATCCAGTCCGGTGGTTGCTACGTATGTAGGGGGAGTGGTCTCCTCCTCCTCTGAGAACGCCCACTTAAAGGCGCCGGGTCTTTCCTCTTGATCTTCAAGTCCTGTCTCCCAGGGGTCCGTCTGCAAAGAAGGAGGCACAACAGGGTCATTGCCGGGAGTCCACCACTCCTCGTTAGCGCTCCGCATCGCCTCGTTACAATCGACAATACTATAAAGAATTACTACTGCCTTTTTGGAATTTTACCGACCTGTAACTGAATTTAACTTGGTTCCTAGGAATAAAAGTAACTAAAAGTAATATGGTTCTACAAATATTGGCCTGGAGTCAGTCATTGAGTGCGTGTTCGTGCTTCGTATGAGTATGTACACCACATACATTCACACTACCCTCTGAGAAGCCTAACTGCTCAGCCCAGCTACCACTAAATTGAGAGTAAGGCATTAACCTCTGCCATACTTCTGGGGACTCACTGTAGACTGTGCACACTAAACCTCTTTTTTGTATAGAGTATACTTGGCCGGCTTCCTACAACTGCTATCTCCATTTTTTGTCAAATTCTTTTTAATGACACTGATCAACTATGTAATTGTTAGTCCAGAAATGCTCCTCCTCCCATCTCGGGTCTTCTGAACTTTTTCACGAAAGCTGTGCATCTTTAAAAGCCCAGTCAACCATGTTTATCTTACTCTGCAACTATGCAATGCTTTAATTGGTAAAATAAGCCAGGCCATCACCATTGAAGCAAGTCACTTCTCCTTGACTTGTTGTCCGCTTATTATTGCCTGAGGAGTCAGTACAGCAGGTGCTCTGAGTACTTTGTTTAAATACTAATATCCCACAGAGCTGCCTGCAGAGCCTCGTCGCACCAATAGGTGTTTTCTCCCATGGTGTGTGTTTTGGGGGGTGGGGGGGGGGGGGGTGATTGGCAGTGACAGACAGCAAAAAAAAGCAAATGACCCCCAATCTAAACTGGGTGGACGGTCGGATTGGAGACCTCCAATGTTCCGTACTTCATTGGGCTCTCGGAGGAGTAAATCGGTGTCTGAGCCATTGCGAAGGAGTACCCTTTCCACAAACTCTAAATTGATCCCTTCCTCATAATGTGTACCACTCAGATCTAGAGTGAGATCAACTGTAAATGTAGAAGGAAAATATTCATCCAAATGGGACTCACATTTTGATGGTGAATCCCATGTGGAATCCACCTTTAGTCTCATTCAGTTCCATCTGCTGTTTCCCTGCCCCCTGTTGCCAGGCTGCACTTGGTCCATTGATGCACTCACCACACTCCACCATAGCTCACTCAAGTGAGGATCTATGCCAGGGAGACAGGGGGACTAATTACAGCTACCAACTGACTTCACTTCCCAGACTGGTGCTCCCTTAACCCCTCAAAATTCGAAAGAAATCCTATTTTCTATGGTCCCGATTCACAGAACTAACTTAAGACAAAATCCTAAACTTGCTACCATTTTGAGATTCACAGAGGCATTTACTCATTTCGATATTCACAGAAGTTAGGAGTCCTAACTTTAGGACTCCTAAATGCCTTCTGTGAATCCCAACTTTAAGACTTTCGGTATTGACAGACGGCATTTAGGATTCCTAAAGTTAGGAGTCCTAACTTTACTACTCCTAAACTGAAAAAAATCCTAACTTTAAGACTTTCCGTATTCACAGAAGGCATTTAGGAGTCCTAAAGTACTTCTGTGAATACCAACATGAGTAAGTGCCTTCTGTGAATACCAAAATGGTAGTAAGTTTAGGATTTTGTCTTGTTAGTTCTGTGAATCAGGCCCTATATGCTTACTCTAGTTTAAACTCTACTGGAAGCTGGAGCATAAAAGGCATTGAGACCTTACCTTGTTATTAATGAACCGGCCAATAGCAGTTCCCATAAAAAAAAGAAACTCGTCTTGCTTATGCAAAGAGCATAAGTTACAAAGTATGTAAAGTTACACTCTTTTCTTACAAGTTGTGCAGCCAACAAAAACGTTTTCATCTGTGACAGAAGAATTACAATAAACAGCGACTGACGTATAGTCCCCTGAAAGAAAGGTTTAAGTGAAATGCCTTTCTTGCAAAATGCTCAGTAGGTGCTGTTAGATCAACAACAATATATGGAAGGTGGTCAGCTATGCATTCTTTATTCCAGTCACAGGGCAACTGAAAAGGGCAACTGAAAACACAGTAAATGTCTCATCTGTGACTGGTTAACTGAGAAAAAGCTCAGGTAAACCTTTCTCACCTGAACTTTCTAAAGTGGACAAAACTATTAGGAAAGGTGAAAGGGGAAGAGAAAGGCAAATTAAACAAGCATTTGCAATGCAATAGGTCTTGCATTTACACAAGTTTGATCTATTGGCATTCTAAATGAAGATGCTTTTTATTTTATGTTTTGGTTTTTAAAACGTAAATAAAAGGCATTGTCATTTCCAATGCCAATAGCTTAAACTAGCGTAAATGTGAGACCTATTGCATTACATTGCAAATACTTGTTTATACAGCACCTCTTTTATCAACAATTCATCCTGCTAATGTGCTGCTGATACACAAATCCCCTCTTCCCCACTCTCATGAATCACTGCTGTATCATAGCTACCGTTCGCTGAATGCCACTGCACTCCCTTCCTCATGTTCAGTGCTACTTCACTTGCCTCACGTTCCATCATCTACTGCGTCATTTGCCGGTTCTAACAACAACAAAAAGTTCCCAGCTCACACCGATTCAGATAAACAAGCCACACGTGGCACAAAGCCTTGGCAGACCCTTTGCCGATGTTAACTAGTCCTGCATTTAGGCATTAAACTGGTACTAATGAGGTAAGAATACCAAGGTCACCAATGACCTGGGGAAGGGTTCCTGTGTGCAGCATCAAACTAACTGAAAAATGTCATTCAAACACCGTGGTCAAAATGTTGTCCTTTATTATTCATGGATACCCCGGTCACTCAATAAGTACTGCCCCAAAGCAGCAGCTATTTCAAGCAGGCACACAGCCCCCAATGTTTTCATTTCCGAGATGGGATGCCTTTAACCTTACAGTGTCTCCTAATTAGAGCCCTACATCCAAAACATGTAATTAACTATCATGCTTTACAGATATTTGGTAATGGAAAGTGCTGTTTCTAGAGGTTCAACGACAAGACATCCAAACACAAACTGACGACCAGTTTCAAAACCTAACTGGGCTCGCAGAGTGGTACTCGTTTTATAACATAAAGGGGGCGATTATGATGGCGGACGGACCTGAGTCCATCTGCCACCATAGAGTAGGAGGGACCATCCGCAGGGGCTGCGGCGGTCCCTCCGTGCAGATTAGGATGTGACCGCCAGGGTGGCGGTCACATCCTCTATCTTTAACATTGCGGCGGGTGCAGCTTCAAGCTGCACCCGCCGCAATGTTAAAAATGCATACATTGCATTTGTATGCAGAAAGCGGTGCCTGCCGATTACTGCATACAAATGCAGGGGGGTACCATAGGTACCCCCCATGTGCACCCCCCACCCCCCCTTCACCCAGGGGGCCCTCAGCGGGCCCCCGCAGTGAAGCTCCGAATGCTTTTCCACGGCGGAAAACCCGCCGTGGAAAAGCATTTCTTTTTGGGCATCCTAATATGACTGACGGTGTCTGAGAGACACCGTCACCATATTAGTGCTTTTCCGCCACGGTTGTAAGCCAACCGCGGCGGAAAAGCTGGGTACGGAAACCAGGACCCACCAGCCATCCTAATGTGGCGGTGGGTCTTTGGTGGGTCCGCTGCGGTTTTTCTGCATCCTCCGGGCCGGCGGTGGGTTCCGCCGGCCCGGAGGATGCGGAAAAACCAGTATCCTAATCTACCCCTAAGTGTGCGCAACTAGCTGCTCACTACTGAGTGCAACACTGTATGTGGCACATATATTCCCCTCGGACATCGAAAGGACGGTATTAGTAAAACAGCGTCGCCATAGTTCCAAGCTGCAGAAATAGCCGCTCGTTGGTAAGACGAAAATAGCCCCTCTCCAACTGATGTCAACAGCAAATTAATAAGCCTTCACTGCTGTGGAGGGGGAGGCAGAGAGGAGGGGGCTTTCTCGACAGGGTAGCTCACCGTGGGAGAAACAACAGGACCAGGGCGTTATGCTGCCTCGGGCGTGATCTTTCCCTTCGGAAGACACACAAAATGAAATTAGTTTTCAAATGCAATAAAAAGCTATCAATCCTAAATATGCAGCTGATACTCACAGTGGCTCGTTGAATCCGAAGACCAGTCCACTGCATTTATAATGTTCTCCAAGCAGGCTCCCAGAAATTAGATTCTGGTGGCCGTAGCCCCTCGAGCAGAGTGTGCACCAAAAATCTTGGTATCAATTGCTGCCCATTGCATGATCCAAAGTACCCATCTTGCAATAGTAGGGGAAGAGACCGCCCGAAAGGCTTCCTCAGTGCTATTAACAATTGATTTTCCACGTGGGGACAAAGCTCCGCCGTCATGCTTTCATACGCGTTGATGCACCTGACTGCACATAGGTTTGGCACCTCCGAAAAATCTAGATAGGAAATCAAACGTGAGTTACATATGGTACATCTGGACACATGAAAGGTAACTCCATCCAGTGTTAAGAGCCTCCCCGTGAGATCTAAGGTCCTGCCATCAGACACTCACCTGCATGAAAAAAGGCATAATCCTCGCCTCTGAGTCCTTAATAAAATTGAAACTTTCCGTTACGATAGTTAGGGTATTTTTCATTCTACTCAGTAGGTTTATTTCAGGAAGGCATAGCATTTTGGCTCAATACCAGCTTTACTCACCTTAGTTGACTTGGGATTGCATCAAAATACATGTGCAAATGCAAGGGAAAATTCATGCTCTACCTATGGAACGCCTACCTGGCGCTGACTTCAATTACTTTTTGGGTAAATCCCATGCAAACCCATGCAAATCTGATTTGATCATCTTGGGAAATCACAACTAACATTTTACGCTGTGGCTCCACCAAAAAAGTAGAGCAACCATGATGCAAAATGTTAGTAAATCTGGGCTCAGGTGTTTATTGGAACTGTCCAGCCTGACAGCGTATATAAGCAGTGACCAGACAGTTAGCAAAAAGCAAGCCTAAGGCGGGATAATATAAAGTGATTGCTGCCTTTCAGAACCAGGTGGGGCCCACAAGATACATGAAACAGTCTGAGCAAAGACTGGCTAGAAGCAGCATAGGCTTTAGTAACAGGTCAAGAAAACCTGATTGCTAACTTTTGAGTTTACACTTTCTGTAGAAACACATTTGGTGTCAGTTTACTTGTTTCCTCTTACACACTGAAAATTAAATAAAATGCTTTGAATGTTGTACAAATTCTGAACCTTGACTGTACCATTGGCCACTTCTCCACGCTTAATTAAAATGTTTGTGTTTAGGCCTATATTTAGTAAAATTACCTCTATAAGCACAAAGATACGAATGCTTCCTGTGAATTGTGGGCACCTGGGGGAAATTAAACATGTTAGGCTGACTTGCCCTGGGTACATGATAGGTTGTAGGTAGCAGGGGAAGAGTATGCCGCTTAAGGTATTTAGCGGGAGGGCCAGGGCGTAGCTCTGGTGATTGAGTAAAAAGAATGACACTGCATTGACTACCCATGCAGCTCCACATGTCCAAGTAATCTCACCTGTTGGTTAGGTAGGGCAGACTGCAGAAGTCCCAGATTGAATTCCATAGGGCCAAGAGTGTTAAGATGGGGCAATCGGCAGAGAAACTCCTTCTGTAATGAAAGAAACCGGCCTGGGGAGGGGGCCAACAAGTACTGTCTGGCTCAGATAGGGAGTCATCCTGAAGCCTAGCTGGCCCGTTTAGACACCGCAAAGAGCTTGTTGATGGTTAATGCCCGGCAGGCGGCATCAGAGGGCAGGTGCTTGCAATCAAGCATTTGAACTGTGACATGTCGCAAGACACTGTGGGTGATATAGTCAAAATAGCAGTACATGAGGCCGATATAAGAGAAAGGAGTGACAAGGTAGAGGAGGGAGGTTTTGAGGCTATTTTTCTGCAAGATGAAGAGGTTGTGTCTAGCTCAGCTGAGAAGGGGGTAACTTCAGGAATTTTAGTGGCGAGGAGTAGGCAGCAAAAAAGAGTGAAAGAGGGTAGGTTTGAAGGTAGTTGGAAAGAGAATAGTTAGTTGTTCTAGTATTGTTGAGGCATTAAAGGTACAATTAACAGTGTGAGCTTTAAAGAAGCTCTATTGGGAGGTGCAGTTACTGAGCATGGTTGGCTGCAGTGGATCTGGGTGCTTAAGAATGGGACAGAGGTAATGGGTCGAGAGGAGGCCTTGGGGGATGGGGCATGGAGTTGGAGCCCCTCTATACAGGAACAACAGAGGGGTGAAGAAGTAAGTGATCCTGATGAATAAGGCCAGCAGTGGTGACCGGCTGGTACCGAGGGTGGTGGGGACACCCAAAACCAATTCACTTACCTCCACAGCGCGACGTCCTCCTCCCTCGGGTGTCTTCTAGGAAGCTCCTGATGCAGAAAACTGCACTACCCAATCCTGGTGCTGCTTTCACAGCATGAAAGCAGCTGCAGAATTGGATATAGCAATTTCTCCCAGCACTCCTAAGAGCACTGGAGTGCTGTGCTTTCTCTAACCCAGCTGTCTAAGACAGCTGGGCTAGAGAACTTTAAAATGCACATGTCTCAAGACGAATGGCCAAGCAGACATGCGCTTTTGAAGGGGCACAGATCCCTGCTGCTGCCACTTGGCAGCAATGGACCCTCCCCGTCCTGACACTTAATTCGGGACAGGTTGCTGAAAAATAAAACAGTAATAACTTAACTTTATTACCATTTCATTTTTCAGCTCTGAGACTTGTGGGGTGATGCTCCTCACTCAAATCAAGGATGCTGGTCTAAAAGGAGGAAGAGGACCAGTGTAGCTCTTCTGACAGTGAAGGATTCAGTGCCAACGTTGGAGTATTGGCCACATTACTCATCATCTGAGTTGCTGCTCCATGATCCTGGTGTCCTTGATAGAGATAGGCTGATACAAGGTTGTAGGTATGATTGGCATGGTGAGGACCCAGAAGAATAGGTACTGGATTGTGAGGAGGAGAAAGAGCAATTGGAGGAATGCTAAATTGTTCATAGTGGTGAGGTAGCTGTGGGGGATGTGAAGAAACAGAGGTGAAGGTTGATGATGGAAGGGAATTTAGCTGGGGGTGTGGATAATGATTGTAGTGTCATGTGATTATGTGCAGTAGAGCCCTTGTGGCCGTACACAGACTCCTTATCAATTTACGTAATCAGTTGAGCTGCGTCTAGGTGTGGTCAATAAAGTCTATGAAGGAATGAGTTCAGTTAACTTGCATGCTGAAGAATAAAGACGTGTATTACATAGGTCTGTGTGTGGTGTAGTCATTTGCGTGCTCCAGAGCTGGGGTGCATGCTACACCTGGCAACGAGTAGGGGATATGTACCTTGAAGAAACAAGACTGCTCTCCCTGAGATTTGTCAAGGTACAGCAAACTGCTCGAGAGTGCCAGGTGCACCCAAGAAGCAAGCTACGGTTGGCATATGTGGAGTCAAGGAGCTGCTTTAGTCAGTGCTAGGCACTCGAGGAATGTGAATACCCTACAGAGAAGTACATTCGGAAAGCCCACCAGAAGCCTACTGGTAAGGCCGCAATAAGAGATACTGGGCCACAAAGCCACCATTCGTACAAAGAAGAAATGCTAAATGCAGCGACAACAAGGTACGAAAAAGCGCTAAACGCAGCAACTGTCAGGATCAAGAAAAGAGCTAAAAGCGGTGATAACCAGATACAGAAAGTATAATTGCACTTACCAGCATGAACAAAGGAAGTGTCACCCAACCTCGGATCCGACCTGATCATAGGCTGGTGCATCCAAACCAGCCAGTAGCATCCAGGCTGATGAAGGCTAGTGGGAATAGTGCAATCTTTGAATGGCTACAAAGAAGAGCGCCAAGAACGGCACTGCCAAATTCCTGAAACTGCCACTGCCATTCGATACCACCAGAAAGCAGAATATTGCCGCTAGATGGACTGCAAGGATTGAAATGTTCGATGACTTCATAAATGCTTTAGAACAGGTAGATGACAAAAAGATCATCAAATACTTAAAGAACCTTACAGGGGATAGAGTGAAAGAAGTTATAAAGAAAATATATCAAGATGATGAAATATCATATCATCTAATAAAGGAAATGTTGGAAGCCAAGTTCAATCTAATGCCGAATGTCAACTAGGAAAGGTACAATTTCAACCAGGCAAGACCGTGAGCTGGAGAAATGATATGTGAGTTTGTTAAAAGACTTGATACACTTATCAAGCACTGCAAGTTCAGTGATCTCAATGACGAAGAAGCCATGTATCTTAGAGTCATCAATGGTTGCCTCTCCAATTTGTTCAGACAACGCATGCTGAGAGAGAAACTCAGTCTAGAAAAGGCATTCATGGCTGTGAGAGCTAAAGAACGTAGAGATCGACAGGCTGCTGATATGTAACCTGGAACAACCCGGAATGAATCAGCGTTGCTCATAAATAGTAAGCAGAAACACAAAGTAGACTCACAGAAGACAATGTCCAACCATTGGCCAGATATGCAAAGGCTGTGGGAGAGAAAACCATTTCATAACGGTCTGCAAAGAGAAAGAGAAACTAAATGGGAGGCGACAAGAATAGAAAATGGGCACCAGAAAGTTTAAGAAGCAGTCTAGCCATGCCCACAAGGCCAAACATCATCAATTGAGGCAGATAGATGATCGGCTAAACAAAGTCCATCATCATCAAATTCCTCTTCCAAAAACTCCTCAGTGTCATCATCGAGTGACAGAGCAGATGGATGTACAATGGTGATGTCAACCACAGAAAGACATGCACATGTAGGATTGGCTGCTTGCAAAGAAGAACCCAGGTCAAATAGGGATCGCCACATGAGGTGACCAAACTCATTAAGCTGTTGTCCCAAGATCACGCTAAAGGTAAATGGCAACCCTACAACTTTCATTATAGACAGTGGTGCATCGATCAATATCTTGCCGACAGAAAAATACAACGTGCTGTCTCTGGTACTACGTCTAACGCCATTAAAAACAAAGGGGAACACATGGGCTACTTCTACGCCATTGCAAAGTCGAGGGTCATTCGTAACAACCATAAGCCATGTTCTCAAGGGTGATGGAGCAAGGACTCGTAGAAAAGAGACTTGCTCTAAAGCAATCCGCTCCTTTAACTCAATAACGAGTATTTAAGACTGTTTTATGTAAAACTAATGTGCACCACATCAACACGTGGGTCAGTGAAGCTTGCATATGTGTTAACTAATGTTAATAACTCGAACAAATTACTAAAATGGCTTTAAACGGGTAATCTTTATTGCGCATGCGTCACCTGCATCTACGCAGTATGACAAGCTGTCGCTTGGAGGGAAATTCTTGCGTATGAGCAGAAGGTACTAATATGGAGTCTTGAAGACTCGCGTGCTTTGCATCTGCTTGCTTGAAACTAAATCGAGTGATTTTACTAATGCTAACGCGGGGAAATAATTATTAAATAAATTGGGATAGAGTAGAGAAGGGTGGTATACAGTGAAACCATTTATTTTTTAAAGTAACATCGGTCTTACTGACTTTATCACTAGTGCGCATTTGTATGACTGGAGTGAGCAGAGCCATATGATATTCACGCATGGGCACTGAAAGTCAACCCGGAAGGATGACATAAGGGTCGGGAAGAGGACCAGGACGCAGAGTGCCTGATCCTGAGAACCGACAGTGAAAAGCTTAAACAAATGAGTTTACATGCTAGTCTTTTAACAATTGTTGCAGATGAAATGTGAATGGGGTGGGAAAATAAAACATGAATAAAAATTAAGGGGATAGGTTTATGAACAATGGCCTGACAGAATAAAATGACATATAAGCATGGTGTTGCTATCTTCCCCCCTTGCTTGACCAATCAGATTTAGTATTTTTACGATATTGAAACATTAATGGGTGGTACATTTCAGAAGGAAAGGTATAATTGAGATAGTTTTAGTTAGTCAGAGAGATGTCGATGATGAGATGCTGTGAGCCGTGGGTGCTGTCGGAGTAGCAAGAGATGGTGATGCTGGGAGAGATGCTGTAAGATGCTACTGAAGAATTGAATGCAGAGCCTACTATCCGAAATTAATTAGAATTAGAAAGAAGATCGCTGAAGAATCGCGAAGAGGAAGATAGTGCCAGAGAGGGGTGCTACACAGTCATCTGTATTCTAGAGAGGCATCTATCCTGTCCTGATTCCTGTCCTGAAGCCTTTGTCGCCTGGTCTATCCCACGGGGGACCCTTACCAGCCCTTTGGCCAGGGTGTTGGTCTTCACACCATCCTTTGTAACTATAATTTTGCGCTACTTGTATATGTTCTATTCTCTTTGTCCTCTCCCTTTCTGAGCATTGATCATTGCGTGAATCAAAAGTATGTGTCTAATTTATTTTCTCTCCTGAGTTTGATGGTGACTGCATTGTGTATTTGAGGTGGTTCACATGCATTTTGAAATTTAGATAAAGATTTAAACCTTTCCCGAGTTAGCATATGTAATTTCACCATCAACTAGTTCAACTAATGGTCCATCAACCAGAGGAAATAACTTTTTGATCGGTGAAAGATTAGTCAGGAGTATTGAATAACTAATCTTGAAAACTGTGAAGAAATTGATAAAACTTTGACTCCAGCGGTTTACTCAACTAAGTGTGTGTGTGTTTATGGGCCCAGGTGAGTATATGGTATTGGATTATCTGTTGTTGGTGCGCCGCTGGATCAAGGGTACCCGAGTGCATGTTTACTCAGTTTCAGCACCGCTGCTGACATGGGACTGATATCCATCAACTACAATCTCAATGCATATTCTGAAATGGTTAGTCAATTCCCTTCATTGTTTCAAGGACTAGGGGAAACTCAAGACAATAAAGGTACAACTTCACATTAATGAGGACGTTCGTCCTGTTGCTCAGCAAAACCGTAAAGTTGCTTTACATTTACAGGAGGCTATTGAGAAAGAACTGGAAGCATTATTAAAGCATGACATCATCAAGCGCTCTATTTGTCCAACACTATGGGTTTTCCCCATAGTGGTTGTGCAAAAAAAGGACAGTGGAGGTGCACTGCACATCTGTATTGATATGCACCAGGCCAATAAAGTAATCAAGAGAGAAAGGCATCCAGATCCATACATAGTGGACAAGATTACACAGCTGAATGGCACCTAAGTCTTCTCCCATCTTGATTTGAACATAGGATACCATCAACTCAAACTGGAGGAGAACTGTAGGCACGTTACAACTTGTTCTACTCATGTTGGTTTGTTCAGATAGAAAAAAACACAATTTTGGTGTGTCGATGGCTGCAGAAATCTTTCAGGATGTCATTCGTCCAGTAATTCAACCTGTCACACATGCTTTTAACTACAGTGATGATATATTAGTGTTTGGGGCAACACGAAAGGAGCATGACAAAGCTCTTACACCAGTATGTCTTTTGCTCACCAATGCAGGTCTCACGTTAAATGCAGAAAAGTGTGAGTTTCAAAAACCAGACTCAAATTCTTTGGGCATCTTTTCTATAACTTGTGGTCCTGAATACTCGCTCACTACAAAAACACTCCATTGAAATCCTCACGCTCTTACAAAATGAGGCCCCAGACATACTAACCCTGTCAGAAACGTGGCTGGACGAAGACTACGGACCCACCTTACCGGCCGCACTAACCGACGGCTATAATGCCTGCTGGCAGAATCTGCCAGCGGGCAAAAGAGGAGGAGGGGTGGCATTCCTATTTAAGAAGCATCTGAGCCTGGAAAGAGTGTCAGGTGAATCCCTAGCAGGGGCTGACACTCTGACTATTGTGTACCGCCCACCTAAATGCTCACCACTCTTCACCGATCTTCTGATCGAACATGTAGTCAATCTATGCTCACGCTTCCAACAACTCCTGGTAGTGGGAGATTTTAACCTCTACTGGGATCAACAACTTAAAGAAGCCCAAGCCCGACAACTGGAGGAGACTTTCACCAACCTGGGGCTCTCCCAGCTAGTAACCACCCCCACACTCAAGCGAGGACACATCCTAGACCGTGTCTTGTCCTCGTCCCCCCTCATGAAACTTACTGACATCAGCTCTTGTGCATGGTCTGACCATTTTTGTATTAAGCTGCTACTCCCCCTCACCAAACGCAGTGCCCCACCCTCCTCGGATTGGAAATACGTGCGCAAGTGGTCAAAACTAGATGGCCCTTTACTAATAAATACCCTCCGAGAATGTCTACTTAAAAAGTCTGAGACAGCTAACATTGAGGAGTGGTCCGAAGCCATATCCAGCCGGCTCCGCGCCGCCATCAATAAAATTGCCCCAGTAAGGAACATAAAAATTAACTCTAATGGTAAAAGCACCCCATGGTTCACGGAAGAACTCAGGGCCTTAAAACGTGCACTCCATCACCAGGAACGACGATGGCGAAAAAATTATAATCCCCAAGCCCTAGTAGAGTACAGAGCCAAAATTACCATCTACAAAAAAGCACTCATCAGTAGGAAGGCTGATTATTATGAGAGTAGAATTCCAGTGGTCGCTAATACTTAAAAAGAAACATTTCAAGTCCTGAAAGAACTAATCCTAAAACAATCACCGTCAGCACCATCCAATCAAGAACAATGCAATCTTTTCCAATCGTACTTTAAAAAACACCTCCACTGGCTGCCTCTTAAACAAAGAGCTAAGTTCAAGGGAATCTGCATTGTCCACAAAGCCATTCACGGTCAGGTCCAGGTGTATATTAAACAACGCCTTCAGAAATATGTACCAGGCCGTTCACTAAGGTCTTCCACAGATAATCTTTAAAATGCCCACGCTTTAACTACGTCACCAAAGGAGGACGAGCCTTCTCTAGCCTCCCACCCACCCTCTGGAATAAGCTGCTGAGCCACCTCCGTGCGGAAAGCCACCTTCTTCCCTTCAGAAAACAACTGAAAACCATTCTATTTACAGAAGCTTGGACATAATTGGCTTGCTTTTCTGGTGCTATCGCCCGTCTTTTTATAGCGCTTAGAGACCATTGGTAGTAAGCACTCAACAAATCCAAATTAACATAACATAACATAAAGGGAGAATGATTCCTGAACCTGAAAAAGTACAAGCATTGTTATCACCTGCCCCTGTAAGATGTAACCATGCTGCGATTCTTCTTAGGCGTAGCTCGCTATTGCTCCAGATACATTCGGGATTTTGCCATGTTGAATGCCCCATTGAGAGAGTTGGCAAAAAAGAATGTTCCCTTTCTATAGGCCTCTGAATGTGATTGAAGTTTCAAGAAAATCAAACATGCAATTGCAAGTGCAATGGCTTACTTCGATCCGAAGTTACATACTGACATTTTTGTCAATGGAAGCCTAATGGGGTTGGGGGTGAACCTTGCTCAACACAATGGACATCAAATGCTCTGAGAAACATTGTGGCCTATGCAATCAGAAGTCTATCTCATGCTGAACATGCCTATTCTCAGCCAGGAAACAAGAGCCGTTTGAACATTATCTTGTGTTCCTGTACGGAAAGCATTTCACCCTTGTCACTGACCACCAGGAGTTGTTTACCAGTTTTGGGGATTCTAAAGCCAAGATGCCCCCTTGCATCGAGAGGTGGGGGTTGAGATTACAAGAATATGACTACACTATTACAGGAATATGACCACACTATTGTGCATAAGCCGGGAAAGGGTCTAAACCCCACAGATTACTTCTCATGAGTGCTGTTACAGTGTCACAGTGCAACTTCTAAAGCAGCTGAAAAATACATTAACTTCATAGTAAAATCTAGCACCCCTGCAGCTCTATCTCTTGAGCAGATCATTGCTGCTACCAACACAGACAGAGACATGCTTACACTCAAGGATATCATTGCAACGTAATCAAGGAGAAAGCATAATCGGCCTCTCATAGATGACGATAAATATCCAAAATTCGATAATGTGCAGGAAGAAATTTTCATCCCCCAAGAATGTATTATACTAAGAGGTTCAATGATTGTTATAACTGAGAGTTTGAGATAACAAGTCATTGAACTGGCACACAAAGGGACATCGTGGCATTGTAGCCACCAATAGAGACCTCAGATATTGAGTTTGGTTTCCTCACCTTGACAAACGAGTTGAGCAGGGAATAAAAGCATGTCACCTGTGTAAGTGCATATCTCCCAAGACCATATAGCATTCCATCGACCACCCAAACAAAGGTCATCAAAATGCTGGATGATATTTTTGCAGTGTGGGATGTTAACTCGATCCTCAAATCTGACAACAGTTCACCCTTCAATAGCAGAGAATTTAAAGAGTTTCACAGTTGTTTGACCGTCAAGCATCAGAAAAGCACTCCTCTTTAGCCACAGGCAAATGGTGTTATTGAATGATATATGGTCACCCTCAACAAAGTTATTCAGCTCGCTGAGTTTGAAGGAATTGATCTCAAGCCATCCTTATGTCCAGCCTTACGTGCCTATTGGATGACTCTCCGTTCCACAACTGGTGAAAACCCAGACACTTTGCTGTTTGGGAGAGCCATGGGGACAAAGCTCTCACAATGGATCACAAGCATAGTATTAAACACTGATGAGATCTGTGTCACAGACACTTCTTGCAAAAGTAAGAAGAAGGTCCAAGCAGATAATCGCACGCGTTTGGGACATGGTTTTGAAGGTCAGAGACCGGGTCCTAGTCAAACAAAAACGGAAACACAAGACTGACCCATTGCTGAACCATTGAGAGTTGTGACAAGTAAAGGACATGTGGTGACCGCTCAATGTCCAGGAAAGTCCATTAGGCGAGAGTCGCCACATTTCAAGCATATGCCTCTAGGTTAATTGGCTCCAGACTGTATGAGTGAGACGAATCCACCTGGGGGTCCAAGTCAAGCATCAGAAGCTAAATCTACGGAGCCAGATGACAATGCAACTCCTTCACCTCAGAACAAAGGGAGAGATGTAGTATTGTGTGATTATGTGCAGCAGGACCTTTGTGGCCCTATGCGGACTCAGTTGGGAGGTATTTGGGGTGTGCCAGGGTGTGGTCAATAAAGTCTATGACACAATGAATTCAGTTAATAGCTGCATGCTGAACAATAAAGATGTGTATTACAGAGCTCTGTGTGTGACATAGTTATTAGCATGTTCCAGAGCTGGGGTAGATGCTACAATTACCCCGCCTCCTCCACAACCAACGCCAACTCTGCAGCCAAAGAACTACACCGCTGGATCACCAGCTGCGCAGACAAGCTCGCACCCCTCCAACACGCCCCCTGAAGGCCACCTGGTTCACCACTGACCTCCAAGAAGCCAGGCGCTCCTGCAGATGCCTCTAGAAACTCTGGAGGAACAGGAAAACCACTCAAGACCAGACCACCTACAGGAACGCCATGACTGAATACCACCAGTGCATAAGAGCCACCAAGAGAACTTTTATCCAGAACACAATCCACACCAACACCAGTAACGCTAAAGAACTCTTCAACGTCATTCAGCAGTTCACAAAACCCCCCAGTGAAGCCACGGACGCCACACCATCCCAGGACCTCTGCACCAAGCTCAGCTCCTACTTCCACCTGAAAATCAAGGCCCTCTACGACAACTTCAGCTAACAGACTCCAGATACCACCTTCCTCTCCACCACCGATAACCAGCCCACCATCACCACCTGGAAACTGGCTACCACCAAAGACAGCATCATGACCATGAAGAACACCAACTCAGGAGCCCCCACGGACCCCTGCCTGCTGCACATCTACCACAGAGCCGCTGCCACCATAGCACTTGAACTATGCCAGACCATGAACACCTCCACAATCCAGCATCTTCCCCGATGACTGGAAGTGGGCAGAGGTCAAGCCCCTCCTCAAGAAATACTCGGCTGACCCGACGGACCTGAAAAACTACCGGCCCATCTCTCTCCTTCCCTTCGCAGACAGAGGCACCAAGAGATTCCTCAATGCCCAGCTGACCACCTTTATCAAAGAGAACGCAATCCTCGGCTCCTCCAAGTACAGATTTCGCAGCAACCACAGACCGAGACCGCCCTCCTACGCCGACGACACCCAGCTCATCCTCTCCCTCACAAAGAACCCCAAAGACACCAGACTCAGCATCCAGGAAGGATAGAAAGACGTTGCAGCCTGGATGAACAACAGCTGCCTTAAGTCAACTCCCTCCACATCCTCCGCAAGACCTTCAAGTGGATCCCCTCAGAATGCAGAAAGACCGTCATCCGGGCACTCATAACCAGCAGACTGGACTACGGTAACGCCCTTAAAGCCGGAATCAGCAAAACCCTGCTACACAATCTCCAAACCATCCGGAACACTGCAGCCAGACTCGTCCTCCGAACCCCATGACATGAGCTCATGACCTAGCACCTGCAAGACCTCCACTGGCTCCCCATCAAGAAGAGATTAACCTTCAAGCTACTCACCCACACCTACAAATCCCTCCACAACATCAGACCCAAACACCTCAACGAAAGAGTCTCCTTCCACTAATCCAAAAGGAACGTCCGCTCTGCCGACCTCGCCCTGCTAGAGACCCCATGCATCCGCAGAACCTTAGCAAGTTGAAGAGCCTTCTCCTACGTCGCAGCAAAGACCTGGAACGAGCTCCCAGTCATCATCAGACAATCCCCCACTCTGCACATCTTTAGGAAGAGCCTCAAGACCAGGCTCTTCGACTGATCCAGAGATGCACCCCCCCACCCCCCTCCCACCCACCCCCAGCACCTTGGGAACCTCACGGGTGAGTAGCACGCTCTAAAAAACCCTGATTGATTGAGTGATCACAGGAGTTTTGGTGTATTGTAGAACAAGGAGAAAACATCTGGGAGGACCATATCAGAAGAAAGAAGTGAGAAAAACCATGGTGAAATTGGCAGAACATTGCAACAGGGTATGGAGAAATGGTGGTCAACATTTGATATGGAAAAAGGTAATAGGGAGTACAAACATTTTAAGTCAATAGGTTTAGCAGATGGATTAGTGGGTGAGGAGTGTACGGCAGGGCAGGACTGGGAGCTCAAAGCAGCCAAAGCAGCCCTGGCAAATGTTATTAGACCAGCCTCCATACAGTGCGAAGCGAGCGAGCCTGAGGCTTTCAAGAGAGGATTGATGGGAGGTGCGGGTTATCCTAGCAAACTAATTTGGAAAAAACTGGAATTGAACTTAAGGGCCTACGGAAGAAAATTGGGGAAAAAGTGGCAATTGAACATGAGGAACAAGGAACAGCGCAGTCAGTAAAGACACCACCACTATAATGAGAAAAGACATCACCTCTACCGTAATCAGACACTTCCATCAGTGTGAGAAAAGACATACCAACCAGCATGAGAAAAGACACACCACTAGTTTGAGAAAGACACAACTGCCACTGTGAAAGAACACACTACTACTAGTGTACAAACAAAGGCACCACCACAAATGTTGGAAAAGACTCACCACTAGTGGACAGACACAAAGACCAATGTGAGAAAAGACAGCATCACTAGTTTATAATGTTAAACACACCACCACCAGCGTGAGAAAAGATACACAGCTATTGTGAGAAAAAAACACTACCACCACCAGTGTGAGAAACATTATTACCATAAGTGTAGAAACACACCCCTCCTAGTGTGCAAATACACCAATATCGGTGTAAGAAAAGCCACAGAACAAGTGTGTGAAAAGACCCACTGTTAATGAAGAATGACACTACCACTACTGTGAAAAAAAGATGGTACGGCTAGTATCAAAGACACTAACAGTCCGAGAAAAGACACATCACTCTTGTGATAAAGGCGCACCTCTTCTGTAAGAACAGACACCACTACCAGTGTGAGGGAAGACGCCACAACTAGTGTACAAAGACACCATCACCAAGGTTAAAAAGACACACCACTATTGTGAGAAAAAATCACAACTGATAGTGTATAAAATACCACCACTATATTGAAAAAGGATACCACCACACCACTATTATTTTTTTTTATTTAGTTTTTTATTTGAAAAGTTTGATAACACGAACAAGGCCCAGCAGTGTATCAGAGCACTGTGCATTGAAGCCAAGCTGGTACAGAAAAACATACTAGATACAAACGCGGATACAGCAGATTTGGTGGTTTCAGCAGTAGAGTGTTTGAGCTTCTTAGGGTGTGATTCCCACACGATAGTTCAAGTTTATTTGCCATGTAAGTGGGCGTGTTCTGATGCAGCGCTTTGTGCATCAAGAAGTCTATCTTGTACCTGATCCTTGCATCGAGGGAAAGGCAGTTTGGATTGGATCTGGCTTGAAGTGGTCACATTTTCTTGAGCCCGTAATGAGTCTGGTAGCAGAGTTCAGAGTGGCCCTTATAGGGGCCAGTTTACCTTTGGGTGGCCCAGCCAGGGTCGCAATTTCGTAGTCTAAAGAGGAGATAACTAGGGATTGGACAGCTAGTTGCAGTTCAGAAGGCAGGAGCAACGGTTTGATTTTCCTTAATGTGAAGAGTTGGTGATTGGCCCCTCTTGTTGTCGCACTGATGTGATCATGCATATTAAATCATTTATCCAGTTTAGGCCTAGTGGTTTAGTGGAGCTCACAAAAGGTGGGGTGCAGTTGAGGGCTGTTAGTTGTTTGAGCCAGTCGTGAATGGGGGACACAAAGACACCGACCACAATGTGAAAAAGGGGGTTTTAAGATAGCTCAGGCATGTGTAAGACGGAAACGGTTCCAAGGAACTAGAGACCTCTCAGCTCATTACGAGACACTCTAGCTCCGAACAAGTGGCCCTCTTGGACAGGCAATCATTTTTAGAGACGTGGATAATAAATAATCCAAGCATTAGAGAGAAGGGTTGAATGCCAAAGCGCATCTGAAAACCTTTGTTTTTCACTTATAAGTGTTGTTCCTATTGCATGACATTTGTGAAAGTGTAACGTGTACAGTAGCCACATACAGCAGGGCATGTGAATTCCAAGGAATAAATTCAGACTACTGCACTAACAATATGTTTTGTGAGTTGACAAATCACTGCTGACTGGCCTTTGGTGAGTGCATAAGCATCTTAGAGAGACATCTAAGAGTACTCAGGACGAACATCTTTCCAGAAGCGGGTACTTGATGCGCTCGGTGGCCAAGAACACAAGTAAATACGGCATTTGGAAACAGTGAAAAGCAACTGGCTCGTTTATTGATACTGGCTACTGGCTGCAGCTGTCACATGTACCCAGGCAGACATGGGCCGCATGGCATCAGCAGCACTTACTATAAAGGTAGCTAGCTGCCTGCTGGGTATAACACAGGGCCCCGCATCCCTGGCGGTGGGGGTGGGGAGGGGGGCGGAGTTGCAGGGGGCCCCCTCAGCACAGTACTGAGAGCTCCGGATTAAATCCGGAGCGGCTTCACGTGCTCATACCAGGATCCGAAGGAAACTGAGAAGCAGAGTAATAATGTCAACAATATGTTAATAGGGCACTGAGTAAAATGCAGTGTGTGTGTGTCCGTGAATTGAATTTAATTTCCACATGATCTTCCCACGTGTCTCCAGCTCCCACTGTCTTCCTTCCTCTCTTAGCACTCGGTGACCCTGGGTCTAGCATCAAATGCAATCATGAAACAGTAATAATTTGAGCACAGTTGAGCAATTAAAAAAGTCATGCTTCGTGCAATAAAATAATTGTGAAAAGGAATATCACTACAGCGCGGACAGATAAAAAATGGACAACTGCAATCTACACAACAAGATAAGCCACACTTCGAGTTTACACACACACTCAAAAAGGTAGTTCGAACTGCGGGTCCACAGATTATTATGTTGGTGCCACCCTCCAGCAACACCCGTCCCACGCAGGAAAACAAAAAGTGTAGGCGAGCAGCACATCTGAATGCCGATGCCTTTCACAACTCATCACTTGCTGGAATGGCACAAGAAAGGACACCAATATAGTTGCGGTGAAAGAATGTACTTACTACCAACCTCCTCCATGCTGGAATACGCCTGTCCTATTCTGCTTAAAACGCTCCATTTCATAGTGGGCATGCATCGTGCGATTCGCCACAGTGAGATATCCCTTGACCCCCCCCTATCATCCTGTACCACAGAGAGACATTAGGCCGATAGTTGGTCTTCACGGCGTAGTCTTTATTACACCTTAAAGCATTATTTATTCTTTAATTTTTCATTGTCAATACCTTAGACATTTTATTCAAGCATAGGTAAACAACTACAGGTAATGTAGCCCCGAAGAGGTAGGCTCCGTCCAGCAGCGGATTGTCTTTTCATTCCAGAATCAAATCCTCTGTGCTTGCTGTGCCAGCAGGCCCCAACTTGCACTGTTTATCAGCAGTAAAGCAGTAACTCTGTAACTTTCCAGTCCTCCATCCCGGAGGCACTTACCACCAGGGCAACGCTTAACGTCTTGCCCCCACCAGGGTTCCGGACCACCGGATACCCCCGAATGTCTTTTAATACACACCCGGCATCTCAGGTAGGGCAGGAGAGCCAGGACCACCAGCAGGTCAGTCCCCCCTCCCGCCAGCCTGGAGCCCACATTGAAAACTCGCCCTGTTCCAGGGTCAAACAGTCCATGCAAAAACAGGAGTCCACTCTATTTCTTGCCCGGGACACCGCCCGTCCTTTTCCTTAACCTTAGGGATGGGTGGGTGGGAAAAATCGCCGCTGGTCTGCTGCTTCGGGAGTTGCTGGAAGGGACAAAGAGGGTTTCCTGACCTCTCCCGCAGCTTTTATTGATGCCTGACGTCAGCAGGACCCAGGCCTCACTTCCGTCCACCTACAGAAAATAGAAAGCAGACTGGCTCTCGCCCGAGATGCCACTAAGGGCGCCACGCCCCAAGGTGCGAGTGGCGCCAGGCATAGTGGGCATGCATCGTGCGATTCGCCACAGTGAGATATCCCTTGACCCCCCCCCCCATCATCCTGTACCACAGAGAGACATTAGGCCGATAGTTGGTCTTCACGGCGTAGTCTTTATTACACCTTAAAGCATTATTTATTCTTTAATTTTTCATTGTCAATACCTTAGACATTTTATTCAAGCATAGGTAAACAACTACAGGTAATGTAGCCCCGAAGAGGTAGGCTCCGTCCAGCAGCGGATTGTCTTTTCATTCCAGAATCAAATCCTCTGTGCTTGCTGTGCCAGCAGGCCCCAACTTGCACTGTTTATCAGCAGTAAAGCAGTAACTCTGTAACTTTCCAGTCCTCCATCCCGGAGGCACTTACCACCAGGGCAACGCTTAACGTCTTGCCCCCACCAGGGTTCCGGACCACCGGATACCCCCGAAGGTCTTTTAATACACACCCGGCATCTCAGGTAGGGCAGGAGAGCCAGGACCACCAGCAGGTCAGTCCCCCCTCCCGCCAGCCTGGAGCCCACATTGAAAACTCGCCCTGTTCCAGGGTCAAACAGTCCATGCAAAAACAGGAGTCCACTCCATTTCTTGCCCGGGACACCGCCACAGGGCGAGGAGCTCACTGGCGCACTCGCCCTCCCCCTCCTACCACTAGACCACCGACCCTAACTGCGATGGGCACTGAACTGATTTTGACCAATAACTCATGCCTTACATTGGACCGAACCATTATGGCTCCATTAGTTATCAGGGTCAACTTATTTATGACTGCCCGTATAAATGCGGGTCCAATCCCTGCGATCCTGCCCCCCTCTGGGAAGCACCTTAGTATGGTGGCATACACCTCACTCTATATGATATCCAGCGTCTTTTGAATATGGCCCTGCCCAACTATATAGGGCCACCTTACAAGAAGTGACAGACACCCGGAATGGGTGCCATGCAATGCGCTATGCAGGTAAGTCCTCTAACTGCAAACCATGTCCCGCCTCCGCCCTTTGCGGGTGGAGCCTGTTGGTGTCGGGAGAACAAGCTAACGCCACAGGCAACACCTCTGTGATGTTAAAACCCTGGTCAGTGACCAATCTCTACCTCACCTCCTGGTCTCTGGTACCCCATTCATCCCTTACCCATAACATGGCCCCCGTGCCTGGAGGCTTGATAATTCTCTTCCTGCTAACGGAAACCTGGGTGCGTCCTACCTATCTCATCCTGCACAAGGAAGACAGATGTACTAAGCCTGTCCTGATTGCCGAGCAGATCCTTGTGTTAATCCATGTACTTGCTGCTGTCGCGACCATTCACCTCTCTATTGCCTGTGGTACCCTGACCCGGACCCTATCTTTTAAGAGGGGGCAAACCACCACCATGTTATGATGGTTTTAATTTTGATGTGCCACACCCAGTAGTGTCTTGCATATCTCTTGCTCTATATGCCTTCCAAAAGCACCCGCTAGTTACAGCGGAGAACCGTATTGTGTTTTACCCTGCTTGCCCATTTAGAGACCTAATGGATGAGTGGCAAGGCCAGGTTACTTGGAATACCACCGAAAACCCCTGCTAGCTCCATGAAATTACTGCCTATGCGCTACCATTTTTTGGATGCCTTATCTTCTATAGTAGCGGAAAACCCCCTTTGCTGTGTTGGATCCCATGCCATCATGGCCTAACTGAAAATAGCGTTTAAAATACCCCCTTCCCTTTAGGAAAATGTGTTGGTACCCCCAGGGCCCAAGCTGAACCTTTTCTGCTATCCTGATTAAATTAAGACGCGCTACCATTTATTGGATGCCTTATCTTCTATTGTAACGGAAAAACCCACTTGCTGTGTTGGATCCCCTGTCATCAGGGCCTAAGTAATAGTAGCGTTTGAAATACACCTTTCCTTTAGGAAACACATATCTAATATTGCAGCAAAAAGATTCGCAGCCGAAATTGCTGCTCCTGCTATCCTTCTCAGTCAGAGATCCACGGAGACCAGCTGCGTTAGTAGCTCCCCCCGGACGCCACACTAGCTCATGGCATTATCCAGCATGAGGCAGCCCCCCATATTTCCGTTGCCTTATTGATACCCCCTGCTGTTCCTTATTGTTCCAACGTACCTAACAAATGACCCAAACGTCTGAGTTATTATCATTCTTTAGCCTTTTGAACTTACACCATTGCTACCATAACCTACGCATGTGGGAGGGCGTTACATACCCTCCACAGAGATCCTCCTCCCTGATTATGAAATGTAACTCAGCATGACTTTTTGTTCACATGCACGGAAGAAACCAAGACTTGCCAGGGGCAACTTGCAGGATGTAATGCAACTGGTCTACCTGAATCACTTCCTCTGGTGACGCCGCCATCCCGTAAATCGAGTAGACCCCTATAAAGACTTATGTTCATGATGGCGTACATGCCGACTCTCTAGGAACGACATGCTGGGACCCGACCACCCCCCAACCCATTCAGCTTGACTTGTTACCTCACACAGAACCCATGGATGGGGTGAGCTAATGTGCAAGCAAGTAACACCCATGGACCACACCATAACGTGTGAGTACTGTAATGCGTGACTTTGGCCAGACCAAGCTCAGCCTACCAGTGTGAGTACTGTAATGTGTGACTTTGGCCAAACCAGGCTCAGCCTACCAGTGTCATTTGTGATGCTTGCACTTGTGTGATCTGCAGGATAGGTACAAAATGTGTAGCCCGCCCCTTACGGGCATGGGCCCAAATATTTATCAGCTGGTAGAACTCCTACACGTGCCATAAATGTAGGTGTTTGTGTAACCAAGAGTAACTCTGCGAACTAGTGTCTCTTCTCTTCACTGACAAAGCCAAGCATAATTTTGAATTTCAAGCTGGCCATATGTGACGTGATGCAACAGTACACTGTTGTTTACTATCATGTCATACATTGCTGAAATCTTATAAATCGCCCTGACATCATATTGACGTTTGCAATTGAGACATCACGACATTTCCATTTATATCAGTTGTGTCACAGGTTCCGGTATCAAAACTACAGTTCCTTAAAGTCAGGCTGACCAAATGGTGGCCCAACCCAAATACTACAATCGAACCGAAAGAAGCTTCCTACTTGCACTTTTAACCGCATGCGTGCGGGCGGAATTCCGCTCGCACGCTGAGATTTTTTAAATCGCATGTTACGTGGCGAGCTGGGCTCGTCATGAGCGTGCGAGGAGGCTACCTCATGACGAGCCCAGCTCGTCATGAGCGTGGAAGGGGTTAACAGAATAGGCTAGTTGTTCTTTTGATACGATTCCTAGTTTGTCTCCTCAGTCATTAATGCTACTTTTACCGCTGGTAGGTCCTAGTTGTTACAGTCTTATCATGATAGGCATTTCCTTATTTCGTACATTATAGACCGCATTCACAGAAGCTTTTTGTGTAATTAAATTCAATGTTGTGCCATACAGTTAATTTGCAGTGGCAATATCCATTTCATGATTCACAGAATCGGGAATAGTGAGGTTTTATCCTTGCAAATAGGATGTGCTCAAACAGACATTCCTCCAGTCAGAGACTGAATGTCACAGCAAAGGTAAGGTATTGTGTTTATTCACCAAATATTTTCAAGTAGGTTCCTGTGCTGAAATGTGTGCAAAAGTAAATTCCTGAGTGGCTAAAGATATCAGTATTTCGAGCTGGGAATGTATTTTTACTTGAAAAGGATGTCTCCCTGATTGGCAAAATGATTTTCTTTGTGCCTTCACCCTCTGAATTGCGCATGTGTTTTCCATGAAAGATCTCTCCATAAAATTAAAGCAATTAAAGCCGAGTGTTGCCATAAGTTACCTTTCACTTAAACCGGAGTGGTAAGTGTAGCGAATAGTTACGGCTTCAACAGGATTGCACCCGAGACACATTACATACTCCCCCCTTTGTTTGGACTGTTAATTCAATACCATATCTCCTCTGCCTACGTAGTACTCCGGATCTCACCGCCGCTGTCGCTCCTTCCAAATGTTAAACTTGTTACGGTAGCCATAAGCGCAAACAATTGTGCTCGAACTAACTATGTTTTATGGCTCCGGTCGGAGATTGAAAGACCTTACGTACCCGATGTAATGTATCATCTGGGACTAACGCTGCAATGAAAACGTAACCAGGAACAAACTGCCACCCCTTGGTGAATTGCAGTGTGTACCATATGGCAACACAGATACAACGCTTTGATCCTCTAATTAGCACTGTGTCCCTTACTGCCACTAGGGGAACCCCCGCATCTCCACCTCCCTAAAGCGAAGACAGGAAACCCCGCCTACCGTTCTCGGTCTGGTAAAGAGCGAAGGGCCGACCCCCAAGCATGATTGCGTGCTATCGGACCTCATTCACTTCTGTTTTTGAAAACTGCATTACATCTGGAAACATTACCGACATCCATTCTCGCTCATACATTATGCAATAATTGTTTTCCACCTAAGCTCGAAACCATGTCTCACCGGCCGAAGGTGAGGACTCTGATAATTGAGCCACCCTCGCACGCGAGTTATTAGACCCCGTTCCCACTCCAGCCGCATGGCCAACCCAGGCTAAAGTGGATGTAGAACCGCTAACCCTGTTAACTTTTAACAAAATATCATGCTACAACTATGCAAAGTATTACCATTTCGTCCGTGTGATTTCACCCAACCTCCGTAAGACAATTAATTATTCCGGCTCACCAGTACTCCCCCGTTGGTGCCGCCAGTGTAAGCATCCATACTGCCATCATTCAGCTGCTTGCGGGAGGTCCGGATTTTGCTCAGTGACCCATCTCCCTTTACGAGCCTCCCTCAAACATGGACCGGAGGAGAGGAAAAAACGGCATTAAACAGATTGCTGATACCGGGTGGCAAATGCACATACTTAATACTCGACGATAATGTTGCCCCATACCAGCCAGTCAAATCTAATTTCTCAACTATAAATCATGGAATGACACAGATTCTCACGACAAAGTAAAATAGCTCGTTCCTGACGGATAGAGGAGTGACGAGTGCATACCGTGCTTATTGCTTTGTGCTCCGACAATAACCTAAGCATAAAACATCTGCTCTTTATCACTGTGGTGTTAAAACAGTTCACCCTACCTATGGAGCTACTGCCATCTAATATTCCTATATATCCGATACCGACATATTTATTGAATTATGGCACAGTACCAGTACTCTCTCCGGCTAAATGTGTCATTTTTTGCCAAGGCATTTCTTACGGTAGGGCATGCAAATGTGTACCAGTTTGCATAATAATGGGACGAACACGAAGCTGCCGAAATATATATGAATTACGTGCGTCTGCTCAAACTGCAGTGATATGGCGAGCCCCAACAGAGCCACGGAGAGCTTGGGCTGATTCGTGAATCAATAAGGTATTTTAACAAATCAGTGTAGGTTTTGGAAAGCAAATAACAAATCTACTGACCAGAACGGGATCGAACACACAACCTTGGCGTTATTAGCACTAAGCTCTAACCCGCTGAGCTAACCGGCCTTGCTCCACATGAATCGCGATTTACCCAACAACATTTCGCGCCAAGGGCTATTTCCTCACCCAGAGCCAAGATTTACCTTGTCTCCTAACTTGTGCAACCCCACGCGCCAAAACTCCCCCAGGCACCCGGTACACAAAATCATGCATTAACTTAGTTACCACCCCCGTGCACGCAAGGCACTCAAACTGGGGCATCTGGTTACTTGGTTTAAAAACCTTGATGCAAAGAAATCACGGACCCAACCCCGCGACCATCCGAACCATTATTCTCCGAAACCCTTTAAACTCCGGACTTCCTTTCGTGACCTTAAGTGCTAAAGTCTGGCGTTCCGATCACGTGTACTCCATACCCGGTTGGCTAAGCCATCAAGCCACAGTAAACACTCTGCGATGACTATCCTGCCAACCTCGTTATTTCCTACCCTAGCCACGGTTTATCTCATACCTCCAATTATTTACTTAATGCCGGCCACGCGACACACCTCCCCCAGTTGCGTCTGGAATTAAAACTTCCACCGTGACTCTTTAACTTAAATGCGACTACGCTAAGAGGCCCCTCCCTGACCCCCGAAGCCGCCTACTAACCAGCCTTCATAGAAATCGGAAACCCGAAAAAATCGCCGCTGGTCTGCTGCTTCGGGAGTTGCTGGAAGGGACAAAGAGGGTTTCCTGACCTCTCCCGCAGCTTTTATTGATGCCTGACATCAGCAGGACCCAGGCCTCACTTCCGTCCACCTACAGAAAATAGAAAGCAGACTGGCTCTCGCCCGAGATGCCACTAAGGGCGCCACGCCCCAAGGTGCGGGTGGCGCCAGGCAGTCTCAATGTAATTTTTACTGCTGGTCACTGTAGGGAACAGATCTCTTCTACATTGCCTTCAACTGTAGCTGCATGTTGATGATCTTTTCTTGAGCTCATTGATACATGTGGAATGAAGGGAAGTAACGCAAGCTATGCCTTCTACTCTGAATGCTTCCTAGGCGTGAATCTATGCGTTTTTACATCAATGAATCTCGTTAGAACTGTTTTTGTGGCAAACGTTACATGAAATAATTGAATGCATCTTTAACTGGATTCAAACATAGCATTGAAAAAAATATGAAATGTAAATCAACTGGTGGAAAAATATCTAATTGAGAAATTTTTTAAATAAGCACCAGTCAATATCACCGGATTTTAGAACTAAAACTGATTTCATAATTTAACTTTTTTAAAGTTATTTTTTATTGGTAAATTTTCCATGAGGAGGGAATGATATGCATGTCCTCTTTCACCAGCGCTCTCTGTTTATTACATTCTGCAAGGCTCTGCCCTCTAGTTCTAAGTGAAAATACAGTGGTGGTGTGAATCAGGCTAAAGTGCAGATTACAAACCCCAGACAGTATGTGTGCTAAGTCTTTCAGGTCTTACCGGCTCACTGGAGTTTCTTAGTTTGTTGTGTTCAGGGCTTGCTGGACCATCCCAGTACCTCGGGCAGGTCTGCGCACTCCAAAGAATGGCAGCACACTGGTAGGCAATTCTCAGGCCTCCTCTGCCTTGAGCACGGGGGCCATGTTCAGAGAGGGAGCAGTCCTGGTTTAGCTTGGTCCCAACTAGACTGAAGGCAAGTGTCTGGAGCCTTAGGTATTGCCAATGGACCCACATCACTAACGGGTGATCTCGAACGTACACCACAATAGGGCCTTCTGACACTCAGCGGTTACAGCCATCACATGGGCCGATCAGAAATTTGGCAGTACATATCTTCTGCAGTTTCAAACCCACATGGCAAACAACATGGCAGGTTGTGTTATCTCAGAGTTGCGGTTCACACTTGGATCTGTCTGGAGAGTCTTTGAGGCCCTTGGATGCCTGGTTCCTCCGGGGCACTCTCCAGCAGGCTATTTTTATGGACGCCCATAGCTATTGGGGGATGCACTGCACCTCCTCCTTTTTAGACAGTCTCCCCTCCTGCAAGGTGAGCAGGCTCCTTTCCTCTCTCAGCTGGCAGGCAGGCTTACAGGTATTTCAGGACAAATACAAAGCTTCTCCAGCAATAGATCCTGACGAGAATATGTCCCCTCATCTCTGGGAGAGTTGCTGTCAGGCAAACACCAGCACTAGTTGCACAGCACCTGTCTGCATACTCTGAAAATCATGCCCTTCCTTGGCCATAGAGAACTTTGAACTGGAACAAGTGAGGCCCCATATTTTTTTATAAACAAGTAGCAGTTATGGGTCGTAAATCTACTGGTGACACTGTAGAAGCAGTTAGGATGGTTTTCCTTTCAATTGTCCTTTCCAGGCTGTTCTCCATATGCCGCCTTTGTGTAGAGTGAGGTCCCTTACAGCAGGGTACTCTCCAACGTGAATCACCAACAATCGACGCACAAAGAGGTGTGAGGTTTCTGCACCTGGATTTCATCATCAGTCCAAATCAAGGAGAAATCAGGGAAAGAATAATGGGCAGGTCTTACTTAAAGGTTTCTCTCCTTCACAATAGAGTCTGCAGTTGCACGCCTCACCAAATGAAAGTATTCAGAAAGACTACTCCTTGCAGCTCCTTGCTAACCAAAAGGCCTAATAGAACACCAAAGGGAGCCCTGTCTTCTCCCCCCTACCTTCAATATCTAGGGTTCCACTCTCCACCTACAGGATGGTAAGCAATACCCATTCACTGTCCAAGAACATTTTGTGAAGGGCCTGGCCAAGGACACCCAAAACGGATCAAATTTGAATTTAAAAGTATTTATTAAGCGCACGACTACCAGGCGGTTTCTTGGCGCTGAAGGACGCAGACCCTAAGAGACAGGGGTGCAGACACTAGGAAGAGTAGGCTTGCAGAAAAAGAAAAGTTTTCAGTGCCCCGCGGAACTTGAGATAGCAGTCAGCAGATCTAATATGGGGGGGAGGTTGTTCCAAAAGGTAGGAGCGAGGACAGCAAATTTCATCCCACCCGATGTATTCTTCTTAAACCGTGGTACAGAAAGAAGGGATTGAGAAGATGAACGTAGCTCTCTGCAGGGATTATAGGTCTTGATTTCAGAATTAATAAAGACGGGAGCAGTCCCAGCACGGGCCTGAAAAGTGGTGCAACCCAGCTTGAAAAGGGAACGTTCTTTAATGGGAAGCCAGTGCAGGGCCTTGAGCAGAGGGGTCACATGATGGGACTTGGGAAGACCATAAACAAGACGGGCAGCCTGATTCTGGACTAATTGGAGGCGTCGAAGGGCATAGGCCGGAATGCCATTATACAGAATGTTGCCATAGTCCAGGCGCGATAGAACTAGCGCCATAAGAATGAGTTTCAGGGCCGGGAAGGAAAAGAACCGGGAAATCTTCCGAATAGTGCGGAGAGTGAAAAAACAAGATGAGACTACAGTGATAATTTGGGAGTGCAATGTGAGGTGTTGGTTCAACGTGATTCCTAATGTTTTGACTGAAGGGGAAGGTGAGGGAGGGGGACCAAGGGAAGGGGGCCAAAAAGTGGGGGTCCAGGGACTGCGATGACCTCCGGTGAGAACTAGCTCGGTTTTATCCGGGTTCAATTTAAGATGGTTATAGTTCATCCAGTCCCTGATGAAGGTCATAACTGATTGGAAACTGTGAATAGAACCAGGGGAATGTGAGAGATTGAAAATAAGTTGGAGGTCATCGGCATAGTTGAAGACCGTGACCTCCATGTCCTGTAAAGCAAAAATAAGGGGTGAGATATACAGATTAAACAAAAGAGGGGAGAGGGAAGAGCCTTGAGGCATGCCACACTGCACCTTACGTGGAAGAGCAGAGAAGTCACCGAGATGGACAGCCTGGGTACGATCGCTAAGAAAGGAGTTGAGCCAAGCCAGGGCCGACCCCCCGATGCCCGCCGCCCTGACACGGCTAAGAAGAATGGAATGATCAACCGTGTCAAAGGCGGCGGACAGATCAAGGAGGATAAAGGCCTGGGGCAAGTTGGTATCCATCCCCTCTCTAAGCTTGTCTATGACGAAGGTGACAACCTTCTCGGTGGGGTGTAATGGGTGAAAGCCCGCCTGGCATGAAGCTAAGCAACCACTCTCTTCCACAAATGTGCCGAGGACTTTGGTGACGTGAGACTCGAGGATTTTACCAAGGAAAGGGAGGAGAGAAATGGAACGATAGTTGGACGGGGAGGATGGATCAGTGCCAGGCTTTTTTAGGATGGGAATTATTGTTGCCGACTTGTGGAGGTTCGGAACAAAGCCCAATTTAAGGGAATCATTCAAAAAAGTAAGGGGGGGTTGGGGACAAACTGTGAAGATCTCTCTGAGAACATAAGCTGGGCAAATATCGGAAGGGGATCCTGATTTGACTCGGGCCAGCAGAGGGAAAAAAGTTTGACTAGTCAGGGGCGGAATGTGATCCAAGTGGAAGGTGCTGGGCGGTGGTTGAGGGTCAGAGAACGTGGAGGAGGGTGATGATATATTGGCCTTAATAATTGTGATTTTCTCAATGAAAAAGTCATTGAGAGAATCGCAGAGAGATTGGGAGGGGGGAGGTTTAAGGGTGATTCTATCGGAAGAGGCTAGCTCATGGACCGTAGCAAAAATTACCCTGGGTTGATTATCGGCTGAGAGGATTATACCAGAGAAGTAATCAGTTTTGGCAAGAAGGATAGCTTTTTTATATGCATTAAGAGTGGAAATGTACTGCAATTTAAGAGCAGGACTATATGCCCGCTCAAACTGGCCTTCATTACTCTGGCTCACTGACACACCATGCGGGATATTAGCGCAAAGGACTGGGTGCATAAAAACATAGCTTTACACAAGTAGATGAGGCCTCCACTCAGTGACTCGGATAAAAAGGTCTGGTCACATATTTAACTATCAAACCAATAACTATGCTATGCTATCCTTAACTTATAGGCACTGGGGACAGACAGGACACGTGCCACTTTTATAGTTGCCCTTTGCAGGTCCACTGTTAATGGTATTTGTATGCATGTTCTTATTTCAGAACGAGTTGATTTAGCGGTGACTAGCTGAAGTTAAAGGAATTTAAAAAGACGAGCAGCCAGCGCCTCGGGTCAATATTTGGACAATGAAGGTAAATCCTTAGGCAATGTATAGGGTGAACTTCTTGTAGTTAAATAAGAGTATAATAACTGTTAGATTAAACGAGACCCTATTTTTAATGCAGTATATGAAGGATATGGGACAATAGAAGACCATGACCACACCTGGAACATTTGAAATACCCTAAGAAAGGAGTCAAATAAAAAACTAGTCCATGGGAGTGTATCATTAAGGTATTTACCATTTTTTGTGACGCCAAATGTAGCATTAAACCATGCAAAAAGATTGTGCCATAAATGAAATTAAAAATGTATACCTTGTATTTTCAGAGGTCAAAAGTCCTAAGCATTTAAAACTGGAAGTGCATAGAACGAAAATACTCTACTATCGGAAGCACGATATAAGACCAGTGCATCCTAAGTCGATTGTCTTAGAGGCGAGCAGACATTGGGGACAACTGTCGAATACTTGGGTAGGAATAGGTGATCTCTAAATAAAGTGCGAAGGAGCACCAAGTACTACTCAAAGATATGGGGTGGGCGGACACAAATAGAAAAGATTTAACCAGGAAGTGGCCCAATTGAAAACGATCATTAACAGCCAACCAAATGATTCGTGTTGTTTGAAAAGGTAGACACTAAAGAAGGGTGAAAAAGATATGAACTGTACTAAATACAGACTGTTCATTACAATACCCCCATGAACCCTAGACACATACAAGACATGTTCGAGTTAAAAAGTACCGAGGGGAAACTGTAATTCGTTATGGAATAAAAAGGTGTATTTACAGAAGAAAATGTGCATGCCCTTTATACTAGGGGTGGTGGTCAGACAGAGGTCGTTTATGCCATGTATACAAATTGTTTAAATCAAAATATGTATGATGACCATTGATGGACTGTACCTACATTTGCTTTTAGGCAGCAAAATCACGGAACAGAAATTGGGGACAACTTAACTATATGATTGTCTTGATAAAGGTGGCATCAAATTAACATTAACCACCGAAACGCGTCGACGCTAAGGGGAGGCACAATTGAGTATGAAGGCCAAGGAAAGGGTGCAAATATAAAGTGTAAAATATTGGCCCACGGTTTTCAATAACAATGTGCAATTGAATCAGACAAGTTTTAAGTCTTTCATATGTTTGTTGTTGTCCAGCTTATGCAGGCCATAGTTTGTTCATATTGAATGTGGAATTTTGAAACATTGTGTGTATTTTTAAATGGGGAATTTTAATTTTTAATATGTTTTTGACATTGAAATATGTGAATGTTTTGTTCAGAATTATTTGTATTCTATGTATTGGTCTTTTAAAAAATACTAAAATATATATTTTTTAACAAATACAAGCCCAAGGCTTAGAAATAAAGATATAAACTTGCAGTAACTTATGTGTTAGAATTTTATATAGAGTGGTAATCAATTTCTGCACAAATTGTATTGGATAAGATATAACAACTGACTTAGTTTTAGCACAATCAAGGGAAATCTTCTCTTATTTCTGTTTAATAAGCCACAGCTGATGATGCCATTAAATTGATGAGAGAGCATGGGGAAGGATTACAACTGGTGAACAGTAATATTTAATTGGCTTTTCGGACTTTGTGAGATTGTCCAACTGGTTTGTTCCTCCTAGGGATGCAATTCAACAAGGCCAATTTGTTGAGTGAATGCTGCCAATTGGTTGTGCTATTTTCTGTTCCCTATTTGAGACTATCAGCTCTTTCCTTCAGTAGACCTTTATGGTTTGAGCTGATTAAAAGGCGCTGACTCATTAACTGAATTAATTGCTTTTATTGGGCAGAAGGATTCAGGTGAAAGTCTGGAGGGGTTGATAGTTTTACTGGAACTGAGAGATAAGTTGCAGTTCCTATAGCTCAAGAAAAACCACAATCCTAGCACATTTCTTTACCTTTTTAGGCATTGAACTAGATTTTGGTGAGATGCAGGTGGGAATAATGAAAGAGAAGGCACAAGAGATGATGCTGATGTTGGGAGTGGGAGTGGCAGTGGCGATGAGAAAGCTAGAGTTGCGGAAACCCCAGATACTGTTAGGGCATTTGAATTATGCATGTTAAGTGGTGGGGGCAGGCAGAACATTTTGCAGAAAGTTTGGCTTCACTATGTCTGGGGCAATTCTACCGCATCACAGAGTGAGGATCACAATGGTAGTGAGGGAATATTTGAGGATTTGGAGCTATTTTCTGAACTACTTCAATTGAGTGAAAATGTGGTTTTCTGAGGACAAGGCACTTTGGCACATTCAGATATACCATTGGATAGTCATTGCTGTGCTGAGGAGTCACTGTAATACTGGACTAGGCAGGGGAGGAATATTTCATTTTTTGAGTTTCTCCCTCTGGTGATGGTTTTTTATTGGTCTGGGGCAATGAATTAGCATACAGGAAGATCACTTTCAATGTTGACAACCGACCTATGGTGGATCTAGTGAAAAGTCAAAGGGCAAAGGGTTTGAGAGTGCAAACGTTGTTGCATTGGTTGATGTTAGGCTTTTGCATTATCACATCAATTTTATGGGCAGACATTCACCAAGTATGAATAATATAGATCATGCTTTATCTTGTTTACAGTGATAGAGGTACTATGGACTGCCACCAGGAACAGAAGAATCGGTGACCATGACGTTTGGACATTGGGAGAACAAGTGTGATTGAGCTAGTAAAGAATTCAGAGGCATTGTCTACCACCAGGAGGTCTTATGCTTTACATGCCCTAGCTTAGAAAGGGTTTCAGGACTGTAGTGATGAATGGCGAGACTGTGGCAGTGAAGGAGCGTAGGCGGTAGGGTCTTGTGCATTGCATACAAACTTGATTGAGTGTGATCATTTGTCAGTGATGATAGCAGGCAGGGTAGCAGGGGAATAGTTTTATGGGATTTTAATATGGGGTTATGACCCTCCTACAGGTGAATTAGCGAGAAAGATACTAGCAGCTGTTGAAAACCAAATGACATAGGCACTCACCTTAAAAGAGCCTTCACCTTTATTCTAACAAAGATGATATGAAGCCAATTTCTTGCGCCCGAAACTCTCTTTTTTTTAAAGAATAATCTCTAAGGAAGATGGAGCAGGATTAGGGAAAAGTTTTTTTTAAGTAGAGTAGTGCGTCAGGGATTTCGATGCTATTTTACCATAGGATGAACTAATGAAACTAACATGAGTGAACTGTCTCTCTAGTGTTCTTTTTTGATTTTATTCAGCCTTGATTATTTCTGCTACTAATGTACCTGTAATCATCTCTTTTGCTGGTGGTGTTGAGGTAAACCTTTACATTTGTGGGTGAGGCAGGCAGAGTGTAAAGGCACAAACTTATTTAGTATTGGTGCAGACTCCGAAGGGGCTGGTTTTTCCCAAAGTATATATTAAATGCATTGCGCATAAGAGGACTGTCTGAGAGGTTTATTAGGCAAGTGGAAGGATTATTAGTTGGAGTGGATGGTAGTCCACCACAAGTAATAATCGCAGTATCCATGTTAGGCAATGCAATAAAATGTTCAGTAATTCAAACCTGAGCTCATCTCCTTGTAACTATTGCACAGAGTAGACAGGCTTAACTTTAGAAAATGTTTAAAGCATTTGCAAGTTACAAAACTGTTAACAATTCAGAACACAACACAATAAAAATCCCACTCCAATTTATAAAAAAAGAGTGTAAACCGGATATATGAATTTTTAAAGTTTAAATTAAATCTTAGTGCCAATAAGCATAAAGCGTCATCCGTGGGAAACTGGTCACTCTAGAACATGCCTAGACACAAGTTAAGCCCAACGCGATGGAGCATGGGTCAGATACAGAGACTTGGGGGCCCATTACGATCGCGGACGGACCTGAGTAGGAGGGAACGTCCGCATGTGCTGCGGCGTTCCCTCATGTGCAATTACGATGTGACCGCCTCCCTGGCGGTCACATACTCTATTTTTAACATTGCGGCGGGTGCTGCTTCAAGCAGCACCCGCCGCAATGTTAAAAATGAAAGCTGTGCATTTGCATGCACAAAGCGGCAGGCACTGCGCGCTGCCTGCCGCTCTGTGCACGCAAATGCAGGAGGGTACCATAGGTACCCCCCACCCCCCTTTACCCGTGGGTCTTTGGTGGGTCCGCAGAGGATTTTCCGCATCTGCCGGGCCGGCGGTGGCTTCCGCCGGCCCGGAGGATGCGGAAAATCCTCCATCGTAATGCACCCCTAAGTTTGGCACAGTTGGAAGTTTATCTTCTGACTTAGTCTCTGAAATTGAAGTAAAAAATCATCAGGGGGCAAGACAGCAAGCTCCAAACAAGATGGATTCCCCGGGGCTGGATAGTAGTCAGACAAAATCCTGGTTGGGTCGTTAACTATTGGCAAGAAAGGTCTAAGGAAGGGGCAATTCAAAATTCCTGACTCTATGAGGAGTGATACCTGAAGTAGGCCTAATGAGAAAGAGAGAATTGAGGCCAGATATACGACAATAGCATTTTGCGACTCGCAAATTGCGCTCAATTGCAAGTCGCAATTTGCAAATCGCAAAATGCTATGTACAACAGTGTCTGAGACACTGTTTGAGATTCGCAATGGGGTCACAAATTGAAAGGCTCATGAATATTTATTTATTTATTTATTTATTTTGTATACTTATAGAGCGCAAACCTGTCACCCAAAGGGCATCCTGGCGCTTGAACTTCGGTCAACTACACTTTTCACAGCTCAAACATTTCTTGGAAAGAGATGCGTTTTTAGCGCTTTCCTGAACGGAAGGTAGTCCCTATGGCTTCTCAGAGAGAGCGGCAGGGAGTTCCAAAGTTTAGCCGCTGCTACACTAAATGAGCGGCCGCCCATCCTAACTCTCAGAAACCTTGGGACCACCACCAGCTGTGCCGAGGAAGAGCGAAGAGGCCGCGAGGCAGAGTACCAGGCAAACATGTTCTGTAATAACACTGGACCCTGTCGGTGTACTGCCTTAAACACCAGACACGCCGCCTTATACAGTACGCGCGAGTGCACCGGAAGCCAGTGAAGATCTCTTAAAGCTGAGGTGGAGGAGCTGAAATTAGCTTGGCGGCCATATTCTGCACCCGTTGTAACTTCCCCAGCAGATTTTTTGGAGCCTCAAGAAGTAGCGCATTACAGTAGTCTAAACGACTTAGTATAGTCCCGCGCACTACTTCTGGCCTGGCCTGAGCGGGGAGAAGGGGTAGAACTTTGCGCAACATGCGTAACAGCATCATGCATGTAGAGATGGTCTTGTTAACGTGCATATCAAGCTGTAAATTTGGGCCGAAGATCACCCCCAAGTTGCGAGCTGACTCCGCCGCCGATACTGTCTCGGGGAAAGTCACAGGCCAAAAGTTCTCTGGAAGTACTCGCGGAATCCGGTCCATGGAGCAGTGAAGCACCTCCGTCTTAGTGCTGTTAATTTGGAGGGAATTAGCCCGCAGCCAATCCGCTGTGGCTGCCATGCATTGATCTCCAGAGGGACCGCATTATTTCCTTCCAAAGAAAAGACCAACTGGGTGTCATCAGCGTAGTTAAAAGCCGAGACACCAAAAGATTTTATGAGCTGGACCAAAGGGCGGAGGTATAGATTAAAAAGTATAGGGCTGATGGCCGAACCCTGAGGGACCCCCTGCCCTACCTTCCGTGGTTCCGATCGAAATGGAGGTAACGAGACCAACTGCTGCCGATTGCTGAGAAACTAAGGGCCGAGTCATTCGGCTGGGGTCGACTGGATAGACCGTCCGGAGCTCCCAGCCCGGTGCCAGAGACAGCCGGCCGGGGTCGACTGGGCGGGCTAACCGGAGCTCCCAAACCGAGATTGCCCGAGTTGAGAGACCAGTCCCTCGGCTGAGGTCGACTGGGTGGCCCGTCCGGAGCTCCCAGACCGGGGCCAAAGACAGCCGGCCGGGGTCGACTGGACGGACTAACCGGAGCTTCCAGACCGAGAACAGGAGGCAAAGAGTTCTTTAGACCCTCTAAAATCTTAGCGGTCTTTTCCTCAAAGGCGCCAGCCAGAGAGTCACACAGGGCCTGTGACGCAACAACCGTGTTGGCCACGCATGCAGGATGAGACAGGTCCCTGACGATTTTAAACAGGGCCTGAGACTTGTTAGGCGCCTTGTTCAAAGTGGATTCCAGAAAAGCCGCTTTAGCCAGCTTTATCTGTGCCTTGTAACCCTGCAGTGCCAGCCTAAACGAGGCCCTTGCTGGAGTCGAGTAGTGCTTCCTCCAGGCCCTCTCGGCGCGTTTACAGCTTGATTTCAGTTGGCGCAATTCCTCCGTGTACCATGGACACGCCCGATTCAGTCTACCTCGAGACTTACGAAGGGGCGCAACCGTGTCTAGCGTATGAGTAATAGATCTGCACAGAGTTAGATAGCCTTCCTCTACCGACTTACTCAGACAGAAGTTCTCAGATAATAGAGAAAACGACGAGGGTGATTGTAGTAGCCGAGACCAGGGTCTACCCATTTTAGCCTGTCCGACACCAGCCTCCCCGGAGGATGGACTCCTAACTGATGGGAGAAAGCAACCAGTGAGTGGTCGGTCCAGTATTGACAAAGAATGTCATTGACCACTACTAATTGTGCTTCAGCAAAGACCAGGTCCAAGACATGGCCCCCCCTATTGGTTGCTGATCGAACCAGTTGCTGCAACTGAATATCTCCAAGAGCTTGGCAGAGTGTCGTGAGCGCACCGTCCAACGGACCGCCCTGCCATAGATTAAAGTCCCCTAGGACCAGCAGCTTAGAATGGGTATGGACAGGTCATATATCAGGTCAATGAAGTCTGATAGGGAGGAGACAGAGCCCGGCGGGCGGTAACACAACACGCCTGTAAGCAGTGTTCTCTCAGGATCTTTTATCGAGAATCCCATCAGCTCAAAGCCCAAGACCTCCCTGATTTTTAATTGGGAGAGCCCTAACGTTTCTCCATATATAACACCTATTCCACCGCCTCTGTTCTTCAGTCAATGAGTGTGAATAATTTTGAAGCCTGGGGGGCAGGCCAAGCCCAATTTAACCAGGCAGTCCTCACGGGTCCAGGTTTCAGTCAAAAACAGAACCTCCAGCCCCGAAGACTCAATAAGAAAAGCGATCTCTGTATGGTGCTTACAAAGCGACCGAACATTGAGCAGACCGCATGACAGAGAGCGTGGCAAAGATGAGACACTAGCATTCTGAGTCGAGGAAACCTGGCTCCGTCTCGGTCTCAAATCCAACAGGGCAGCCCGAGAGTATACTAAGCGGGGAGATTGCGGACGGCCAGAGGTAGCGGCCCTGTGCGCGTCCGTTGCGCGAACGGGCGCAAACGGGCTTACCTCTGGCGCACCTCCGGCGCGCCTACGTCGCGCCCGCTGCGTGACCGCTGCGCGCTTGGTCCACCATTCCTTTATGGTATTGGACCGAGCGGAAGTCCGCCTCCTGCGTCCCTTGACCTTCTCAAGATGGCGCCCGAAGTGCTCCTAAGCTTCACCCCCACCCATTTATGATGAGGCACTCGCAATTTGCGACCCCATTGGGAATGGCTGGCCCTCCCAGGTATGGTGGCCTGCTGTGCTCAGCAGACCTCCATGTCTGGGACTGCTTTTAAATAAAGCAGTTTTTTTTTAAATGCAGGCCATTTTCCTTAAAGGAAATTTGGATGCATTTAAAGAAAGAAGAATGAAACGTTTTCGTTTCATTTTTTAAGGGCAGGTAGTGGTCCCTGCGACCACTGCCTGCCCCTAAAAAATATTTTCCCCAACATTCACAAAGGGGAAGTTGGCAAGTGCTTTACCAACCTTCTGAGAAGGGTGGCAAACTGCGACTGTTTTGCGACCACAATTGTGGTCACAAAACAGTCATATATAGGGGCTCAGACTCGCTATTAGGAAGGGATGCCCTCGGAATGCACCTTCCTGATAGTGAGTCGCTAATTCTATTTAGCGAGTCGCAAATAGGGTTAGTACATGGCCCTTTTGTATTTTGCATGCACAAACAGGTCGCAAACCCGTTTGCGCATGCAAAATAGGGTCATACATTCCAACCGGGCCTGCCCAGCGAAGTGGAACAAAATATGGACAAAGTGGAATGTGTACAGGGGGGACATTTGTGACCCTTTGCAGGAAGATGATTTAGAGGGCTCCGACGAGGACGAGGAGGAGGGGTAAAGCTGAGTGTGAAAGGCGGGGAGAGGGGAAGCCAGGGTTGTGGTGCGTGTTCTCCTATTAGGCTTACTAAACTGGGGGGCGGGTGACGGATGTAGGGTAGGATAGAGGGGGAGCAATTGCACAAAAGGGTGGGGGACTAGTATAGACCTCTCGCGGGAGGAACATGTAACTCGGATTGTGTTGATTCATGCAAGATCGTAATGCTGATTCCTAACGGTTAAAGTTAATTGTTGTTGTTTTACAAAAAAGGAACAAAAAAGTACAATCAAAAACCTCATCCAGCGTCGACACAGATATTTGAAAAGCACTTTTCTTTTGCAGCGACTTTACTTAGATCTATATTGAGACTGTTGATTTCACTAACTCTCTGGGATGCTGCATTCTGAACCAAAAACTGTGTTAGTGGCCGGCCCGCAGGGTTGTAGGCGATCCGCTGTGTAATATACAAGTGCAATAAAGGTTTTTCTAAAAAAAAAGAAAATAAATAGGGTCATACATCTGGCCCTGCTTGCTAGAAACCTGCTCCGAGGAGAAAGAGGATACAAGACTTTTCCTGCAGCTGTGGAAATGTGAGACTTAGTCTTTTTTTTTCACCTCCGGAGAACTAGGACAAAGTTCCGAGGCTTGGTCAGGAAGGTTGCACACTAAAGGGCAAGAAAAACAAGTGCATCCCACTACAAGCTTTTTCATACTCTGAACATATGTTGATCATGAACTCACAGTAAAGGGTTCTGGCTTCTTAGAGCACTGTTAAAATACAGCCACCAGCCTTGGTTCAAAGAAAGTTTCAACTTCTAAAAAAGTAACTATGACAAAGATAAAATATTGTCCAGTAAAGGACTCTTTGTGGCCACACAATTCAGCTTTGTCACACTCAGAGATTTCAGTGTCAAAACCAACAGCCTAGTCGGATCTTGATGATAATGTAACCACCCATGTTGGGAGTCTCGTCAGCCACAGTCTTGGAACTTACCCCATGAACGTTGATTCACCAAAATGTTAGGTATAGCAGAAGTGGCACACTCTTTGCCCTTAGTCACCACTGTTATTAGGATGCTGACAAGATCTTTGAAACAAATGGGGCATACACCTGTCCTAAGTTGTAGCTAGTGTATGCAGATAGTGAATCAGGCCTCTTCTGGAGCAGCATGTGCTGGTCCCTGCCGAGAACATTATGAAAAATATTGGCTTCAAATAATGCATATTAAAGTACAATTTGCACATAAATTTGCTAAAATCTTTTTGTGCTGTGATAAGCCAATAAAACGTAGCCCTTCCCAGGAGCTAACCGGATGCTTTCAGAATTTGCTAAGGGTGCCACAACTTACCTCCATTTTGCCTGGGCGCCTGGGCTAGCATTTAGTCATGGGTGCCCCCACATGCCATGCGTGCCACCTGATGCCAAAACTACATACAATATGCCAGTGCCAAAATGTTGCTGTTAATGCTGTCCTTATAGCATGGGTGAACTTTACATAAAAAATTACCTCAATATTTAAGGGTCAGCATTTTGCCACAGATGCCTCCTATGCCAATAACTTCTTCAAGTATGCTAGCATTGTTCCACGGGTGCCCATTATGCCAGGAATTATTTCTAGTATGCCAGTATTAGTATTTTACCATGAGTGCCAATGATGCCAATAATTACATACAGTAATGCAGTGCCAATATTATGCCATGGATGCATCTATAAGACAAGATTTGCATTCATGACTCCACATTTTCACCTACAGTCACTTACATTCACTCACTCATGCTCATTCTTACTTACACTAACTTTCATTCATCCATTCAGATTTACTTGCCCCATTCATTCATTCTGACTCTTTCTTTTGCACCTACTCTTACTCTCGCTCACTCATTCGCACTCACTCTCAATCATTATTGCTTTAGTTTACTCATACTTTCTTATTCATGACATACGTACACAACTGCAGAATTTAGAAGGGAACAATAAGCAACTAGAAAATGAGTATGACCGTACGCATCGTGTGGATATTCTGGGTAGCATCAGGGAACATTTAACCCAATACAATGAGTTTGCAGAAATTGAAATCAAATATATGACGGTTCGTCAGGTAACAGGAGCATATGAGAAAGGAGGGAAGCCTGGCCCCACCTTAGCACAAAAAATATGAGCAAAAAAACCGATGCAGACAATTATAAAGATTATGGATGCTAGAGGAGAAGACCATTATGATGCAAAAGGAATACTGAGCATGGCTCTCAGATGGTCAGAGAGAAGATCTAGCACAGCCAAACCACACTGCAAGAAGTAAAAGAAGCCATAAAGGCCTTGCCAAATGGTAAGGCACCAGGACCAGATGGATTCACAAGTGAATTCTATAAAGAATATGTAGAACTGATAAGCCCACATCTTGTGGAAATGTATGAGGATGCATACAATAAAAAGATTCTACCACCAACATTACAGGAGGCCATGATAGTAGCGTTAATAAAACCTGAAAAAACTCCACACAAATGTGACTCATATCGCCCACTGTCACTAATCAATACGGATGCTAAGATACTAACTAAAATCATAGCCATGAGATTGCAGCCATTAATACAACCCATTATACTGCCAGACCAATCAGGCTTCATACCGACACAGTCCACATCACAAAATATACGCACCATCTTCGCACTCGAGCACCAGCTAAATCCAGAGTTTGAGGCAACTGCGGTACTCCTTGATGCTGCCAAAAGCCTTCGACTCGATAGAATGGACCTATCTATTCACGAATTTAAAGAGAATTGGGAATGCCAGAAACGCTGTTGCAATGGATCAAACTCCTCTACACAAAACTGCTAGCACGTGTCCGAGTAAATGGGCAGGTATCTGACCAAACACAAATACACTGTGGAACACGGCAGGGGTACCCTCTCCCCCTTTATATTTACCATTGCACTCGAACCGCTTGCATGTAAAATCAGGCAAAATTATCCTGATGCAGCACTAAAGTTCCGATTGCGCCCATTAGGTATATCCCTCTATGCAGACGACATGGTGATATATGTGTGTAACCCCAAAAATAATTTATCACCTATACTGAGAGAATATATTAAGTTTCGGAGATACTCGGACCTTAGCATAAATTGGAACACTTCCACTTTACTACTTTTAATGGAGGTTACTAGTCCACACATGCTAGAATTCCCTTTGCAATGGTGTCGTGACCCAGGTAAATATGTGGAGACATGGATCGAGATCCGGACAAAGTGATTAGCAGAAACTATGGTGCAGCGATAGAGAAATTGGAAACGCAAGTTAGCATATGGGTTAAGATGCCACTATCTATGACAGAAAGGGTGGCCATTATGAAGATAGTCATACTACTTACGTTTTTATATCTGTTAAATAATGTTCCAATTACCCTACCCAATGAGGTTTTTAAAACATTAAGAACAAGCATGATTAGACTAGCATGGGCCGGAAAACAACAAGGATCGACTGGAAAACATTAACGCTACCTTACTCTCAAGGGGGCTTTGCGGCACCAGATCTGCACCTATACTATCTGCGTGCTCAAATGCAATATGCGCACTATCTGTTTCTTCCGTTGTGCTATATGCCGCATCTAGCAGTAGCAAAAGATACAATTGATGGACGAAATTCACCCCCAGTCACAAGGATCTGGGTTTTGCTCACCACACCACCCTAGATTAGACCCAGCCATATGCAAATCAGTCTTGACCCTGTTCCTGGTTGGAACAGTCCAGCCCAAACTGCCAAGCCAGGTCCTCCCTGGACTCGAAACAAGCATCCTCCTGGGACCAGTTTCAGGGCATTAGCCTTCATCAGACAGGCTAGCTTGAATCCAGTGGTGTAGTGAGCATGGGACCCACAACTGGGCATACACTTCCCACTTAGGGTCATATATATGAAAGAAACAAGTGATGGACTGAATGCTGGACAATGCAGACATTCATCCCCAGTCACAAGGATCTGGGTTTAATCCATCATTCTTTTGCTCACCACACCACCCCAGATTGGACCGAGCCATATGCAAATCAGTCTTGACCTTGTTCCTTGTGGGAACAGTCCAGCCCAAACTACCAAGCCAGGTCCTCTCTGGACCGGAAACAAGCATCCTGGGACCGGTGTCAGGGCATTACCCTTCATCAGCCAGGCTAGCTTGAATCCAGTGGTGTAGTGAGCACGGGACCCACGTCTGGGCATACCCTTCCCACTTAGGGCGATATATGTAAAAGAAACAATTGATGGACGGAATGCTGGACAATGCAGACATTCACCCCCAGTCACAAGGATCTGGGTTTAATCCATCATTCTATTGCTCACCACCCTAGATTGGACCCAGCCATATGCAAATCAGTCTTGACCCTGTTCATTGTGGGAACAGTCCAGCAGGTCCTCCCATCGGCATCTAGTAGTAGCAGCAGGGTTTGCGTATCCCACTCCACTTAGCAGTATACTGAAACACCAACGTGCAGACGTATCTCGGAAAGAAATAAACACATGGCGCTGCATTGGAATAATAACACACAAGCTACCACTATACACGCAGGCACTACTGTTAGCCCAACACCCAGTGACACAATAAAGGGGAAGTCGGGTTTTACCGCACCAGGTGGGATTGGCAACAATGGGAGATTTATACCATGAGGCCACATTTCTAGAACCCAATGACGTAGCTTTTGTCAGCAACCAAACACCCTTATTCAAATTCATATGTTACAGGCTTCAGGCCGCAGTCAAAGTGCTGTGCCCATCCTTCCCAGATGAACTACTGATGTTAGCACCACTTCGAATGATAATAACTAACACAACCAACAAGCACATGGTCACAAAGCTGTACAAAGCAATGCAAGCGCACACTACACAGGGTACCACCAAAGCATAGGAGCACTGGAACCTTATACTAGACACACCTCTGAATACGGAAGAGAGGCAGTTCTGCTGCAACTTAACGGAAATGTTAAACCCAAACGGGAATTTGCGCATCATACACTATAAATACCTACACCAGATATATTACATGCATGCACTATTATATCGATATGGGTTACAAAAAGAGGCAAATTGTCATAAATGTGGGGAACCAGATGCTGACATACTACATTTAGGATGGAGATGTGAGAAAGTGTATGTATATTGGGGGCAAGTAATAAAGATGTTATGTTGTGTAATAAACTGCAATATGGAATGTTCAGCAAGGATATGTCTGCTAGGTATGATAAATAAGATACAGCCAGAAAAGCGAAAATGTATGGCAATAGCTCTACTAGTAGCAAAAAGGAGGATGGCTATACACTGGGACAGCAAAATAAGCCACACCTGCTGAAAAAGGGTAAGTGACATGACATACTGCAGAGACAAATTAAACATGTCTGATGAGGAACTACCTCAGGCATCAAGACCTAAAGACTTTTGGAATCCGGTCACAGTGTACTTAATGGAACATCCAGACACTATGGACACAGTTGGTGTGAAATGACACCAAGGACAGGATGAGATGGCTAAGGAGATCTCTGGGATGGAATAGTGAACTATGGCATTAACTATGTGCTATGTATCAATTTGGGAAATGTGGTGCAACTTTGTTATGATTGTTGAGATTATTCAATGAAAGTTTAATTTTTAAAAAAAACTTTCTTTTTCATTCACCTCACTATTGGACTCATTCCCTCACTCTCATGTAGTCTCACTTATTCTCTATCAACCTGATTTACTCATTTATTCACAGTCACATTCACTCTTACTCTCACACACTCATACTTTGACTCACCCATTAACACTCAGATATACCCACTCACTGTCACTCTTTCTCTCATTCATTCTCACACTCATTGTCACTTACACTTAACACTCCCCATCCTCATTCGTACTCATTAATTCTTACTCAGTTGCAGTCACTCTAAGTTATTCTCACTCACTTTGACTCACTAATGCTTAGTGACATTCAGTCTCACTAATTTTCACTTATTATTAGTTGCAGATTCTCATTCACTTGCTCACATGCTTACACATACAGAGACATACTCCTGTGTACACACACTCTCAATCAATCAACTCTCTCTCACATGAAGATACTGAAACCTGCAACCACACACGTAAAATTCTTTTAAATATTTTTTCTTACCTCAGCTGCCTGTGAAAGTCCTACTCCAGCTATTTGTGTTCTATTTTTTACTATACTAACATTGACAAAATAGTATTTACTCACAGATCATATACCAAACAAAATAGCAGAAAACAAGGCACGAAAGAGCTCCAACACCCCTGAGTTCTTGGCACTGACTTTGCCACATGTGATGTCACGGGTCATACAGGCAGTGCCAGGTTTCAGAAGGGGCAAACCAGGTGTTGAAGCTGTGACATTGGTGACCCCTAAATGACATCAGTCTTTCTGCCACCACAAACTTTTAACTTCCATTTCAGAGACTAAGTCAGAAGGTAAAATCTTTGTCTTTGTTGCTCTATCGGCTCTACATTCCATCTTGTACAGCATGAAATCGTGCATAGGTTTTCATCAACTACAAACTGTTATTTTCAATGGCACTTAATTTTTCTAGGCACTTTTTGCCTTGAAAATGTATGAAAGTTTGTATCTCTGGTTTGCCTTAGCCTAGTTTCATGATCTTGCTGTCTTTTTACTCATTACATTTTTTAGTTTTTATGTTTTTCCAAATTAGATTGGGATTTTTACTGTGTTATGTTTTTTACTTTAAAATTGTTCGTACTTCTTGAACTTAAGACACTCACATTGATAAGAGCTGAATCCACTGACCTGAGTTGCCAAGGAGTCTGCTGAAGCAAAGATAGGACCATCGATCTCCCCGAAGACTGATCACACAACAAACAGAGCAAAAACACTGAGCACTGGAAATATCCTCCGAGGAAAATGTGGTATGGGAATATAGAGAGATACTCCTCCGGGAGTCAATTCAAGCGCGATATAAACCCGCAAATAAATAAATAGAGGGAGAGAGAGAGAGAGAGAAAGTAATCTGTAGTTGCGCTAAAGGGCTAAAGAGCATCACAGTCTTTTTCATCTTTTTGGGGAGATCTCTGATGGACGTCCTCAGTTGTGTAGATGTTTTCGTGTGATCCCTGTGAGGAAAACAATTGAGGAGTTATTCACAGATGAGCCCTAAATGTTTATCCCTAAATCATTCCCCTGAGCAAGTACTAACAATTACCACTCTTGGCTATCTTGGAAGGGCATACTCTTATTCCTCTGCTTCTTCGTGGAGGTTTTCCCCTTTGCTGTTACATCATCATATGCACTTTCCTTTCTTGGAACCACATGTGCAATTACAATTTCTCAGAGAATGTCTTAGGATTCAAGGTTCTAAACTTTTCTCCTTTTCAGGTATACCACATACAAATCACTTCTACAACCAGCCTTTGTCAACAAAAAATCGCACCAGAAAGGCGTTAGTCAAGATTTCCTCAAATTCTTTCTTTGATTCTGTCATTAACCTTTCTCTCTTTGGTGGTTCTTTCTCTGGCACTTGCATGCATGCAGCAATACTCCCTCTCCGAGTGTTGTGAAGCTAAGCAGTGTGCAACTGAATGGGTGCAGTTTTACATCTTGCACTAAATATGGCTGCTGAGCTCCCAACTCTCGCCAGAGTTAGAAAGGGTAGGCCTTTCTGGAAAGGCCTAGGGTCAAGTGGAGGCCTTAATCCTTGGCATGGGGAAGAATGCCAGCGATACCTTGGTACAGAGTAATGGGAGGAGAGAGGGCCAGGGTACCATTAAGGAAATGGACAACACAGGTGATACAGACCGAGGATAACCGGTTGCTTGTATTATTGTTACCAGACAATGAGCAGAGAGTCTCTCAGAACTATGTTTGAGCTAACCGGTTTCTTAAGTTGATATTGCTCACACACTCACAAATTATACACCGAATTTCTGACTCTCTCTCTCTCTCTCTCTCTCTCTCTCTCTCTCTCTCTATATATATATATATATATATATATATATATATATATATATATATATATATATATATACATAGTCAGAAAATGGGTCAATAATTTGTGAGTGTGTTAACAATATCAACAGATAAAACGGAAAAGCTTCTGCACACCGTTGGTGCCGATTGTTGATATCAAAATCCAACCCTTGTGATTCGAAACGGATTTGCTGACACAAATTAATTGTATGCTGTAAGCAAAAACTCCCTATTTAGTGTTAGCTTACTGCTGTGCTCTTTATTTGCATGCTGATAGATATGTTATAAGCTGACAATTGTATTTAGAATTTTAGCTACGCCTTTTTTTAAATGTATTTTAGATATGTCTGATTACTTTTTATCTTTGTTTAAATTACTCCAAAAGTATTGTTTGCATTTGCATAAGTATACTTTGATGTTTTTTAAATATAAAAATGGATAGTTATTCCTTATATATAGATATATATATATATATATATATATATATATATATATATATATATATATATAAATATATATAAACAAGTTATTGTTCCCGAGCACAATACAAAAAATATATCAAGTCAAAGAAAAAAGAAGATAAATCAACAGTATATCTGATTTTCAAAAGTTCAAACAGTAGATTCCTTTATTTTTCTTTCTTTTTTCTTCGACACGTGTTTTGTCTCGGGGAACAATCACCCGATGACTTTATCAGGGCTACAAAAGATAAGCAAAACCAAACAGTATGTACTTGACAATATAATCTAATAAGTCATCCAAAAGTAACTTTTCTTCACCACCACCAATATCTAAAGTGAGAAATGTAGGAAAATAAGAAAAATAAGAAACCCAACACAATCCAAGGTGAAAACAATGTGGCTCAGAGAATTGAATATTGGATTTCATGTATGTGGCAACTGTAGTATGTGCAGACTGGCAAGGAAAGGAGTCAAGGAATTTGGATACAATGGTTCATGCACTTTTCAGATCCGTCAACACATAGATTGCTTGACCAAATATGTAGTCTATGTGATTGAATGCAAGTGTAAAAATATTTATGTAGGCAGTACCATCCCCCCTAAAAAGAAAGAATGGCTCAGCATTTTCATGCTATGAAAAATCTAGACACTAGATATCCGATATGATGTCATGCGGGAACTTGCCCTGAACAGAAGAAGAAATTAGGATTTCAATTTTATGGTATTGAAGCTGTATATAGTGATCCCAGGGGTGGGGGACAAAGAGCATAAATTGAGACAATGAGAAGCCCGATGGATCCTTAGGCTTCGAGCAGTAGAGTGCGGAATCAATATAGATCAGGAACTACACTATTTCTTGTAATTGGATATATATATGCCTTGAAGGTTCTCTATGTAATAGACTAATCACGTTCTGCTTATGTTTGATGTAAATGCCGACATCTGAATCTGTAATTATGTTATGTACCTCTTTTGAATTGATGGACTTATTTACTGACACTGATGCTTCTTGTTTGCAAGATTGGTAATTTTGTGAATTTCAATCGACAATTTGAATTGATATTTAAAAACCTTTGTGTTTCAAAATCTTAACTGATGGATATTATGTGATGTATGGAAGATTACTGCTGTACACGGTGTTGTGGTGCGGTATCTCTAGCCCTTCTCTCACCTTACTTTAATTTTTCCACTTACACTAAAAACTATCTAGTCTTCAATACTAGTTGCTATTGGGTTTTTTAGACCCAAATAGAATATGGAGTATATACAATGGTCTTTGTGACCCCTTTTCTGTGCAGTGAAGCTGCGATTTCCGAAACGAATACATTATGGGATGTGTATCATAGTGATGGCCTGATAGTCTATATTTGGTGCATTTTACCATTCTGAAATGGCGCCCAGCAACGAATATAGACCTGCAAAAGAGCCCGATAATTTATATTTGGCGCATTTTACTATTCTAAAATGGTGCCCATCGACGACTATAGTTCTGCAACAGAGCCCGCTTTTTATTTTTTGGGACCGGAAATTAGGTAACGGAAGATGAGACAGCCTAAGATAGTTCTATTATACTCTTTTTTTTGCTCTATATTGTATAGTAGACGCAATAGACAAATTGAAAATGATGTTAATTGTGGGACTAAGATGGTTTCCCACCACACTGATTTGACTACTATTATACACAGGGGTTTACTATTGTGTATAAAGACTGTATTTTCGGCGCATTTTACAATTCTAAAATGGCACCCATCAACGACTTTAGACTTGCAATAAAGTCCGTTCTTATTTTCTGAACCGGAAACCAGGTATTGGTGCCGGCTATTTTAACGCGCGATTGGCAAAGCTTCGGTACGTTTATTTTTTGGATACCGTAGATGACGATGGGAGTACTCTCCTAGGTAGTGTGGTTGTGTGAATGAGTGAATATGTGGGCTGATAACTTTGAATGTGGCTGTTACTTGAATTTGCACTTGGTGGAATTTTAAATGGTGTCCTTTTCTTAAATTATAATTGTATGAAAAATATGTTGCCAGTTATTGTACGAGGCACACTATTATGTTGTGCTTATAGATAAAAGTAGAATATACTGAAAATTCTGAACGGTTCCCTTTGTTTCAGGCTCTTACTGTGTACACCTTTGGAGAGTATATTTTGTAATGTTATTTCACTTCGCATTCGGCGTACTTTTAATTGATTTTCTAATCGAATATTTGTGATTGTACTTAAAACATGCCTCTGGATGCTGCACTGGGCATGCTATTTATTCGTTTCAATAGATAGTTGTAGAATGACTAACAACTCTGCCACGGTTCTTTTTTTTCTGTTATTTCAAACTTATGTCCTGTGTACACATTTGAGAGAGTACTCCATAATTAGTATAACGAGCGGTGCAATTATATTTGTTTTAGCTTGTGTTGGGATATTAATATTTGAGAATAATATGTACACTAAAAGTATACGGTGATGTATGACTGAGAAATATGCGTAACATTAGACTCGCTACCTTCAGGGAATTTGACCGATTACTTTTACTGTGTTTTTGTTCACAGTGATTTTTACATAGCGATCCTTGTGGACAACTGGGTGTAGTGTTGATATAATGGGATGGGCTAACTATAGTCTTTGAGGGGCAAATTTGCCATAGGCTGCCGTAGGATTAACTACTCTGAGGTATATATCTTTGCTGACCTAATCGACTCGATTCCTGAACCTATGTCGAACACAACGTGTTTATGAAATAGAAGATGGTGGAGTTCCTTACCATGCAATACGGTTATTCAACACTGGACTGGGCTGTACGAACACAGTCTGTCACAGTGGTTTACATAGGCAGTAAGCCAAGTGCAGTCTGCTCTAGGAATACCTCTGGTTTGGTAAACAGTTGCCGTTTATACACCTAATTTAGGCTTCATGTTTAAAACTTGAACACAATAAGACTACCATGATTTCACAACAAAGACTGTTAAATATTTACACTTTGTATGGCATAATACACGTTTCAATATGGATACCATAGGTCTTACGTGTGACTTGAGTACTCTAAGCCCTTTTCTTTGTTTGTTTGATTTATAGGTGGGACAATCTATCCACTTTGGTAATTCATGAATGTGTTATTCAGAATATGTGCTTTTTTCAGACCGTTTAACTATCAGTACTTTGCATGACAATTTACACGTTACAATATGGATGCCGTATTTACGTACGTCTGATATGTGACAGCGGCACTCTGGTACATTCACAGAGTTCAGCCCGTGTCCTACTGGTGGGACATTCATTCCACTTTGAAAATCCATGTATGATGTAATATGAATTTTCGTTGAGAATGTGATTTTGTATGTTTTATAACATTTGAGTGTATCACCACAACATTTCAAAATGGATGCCATTAGGCTGAAGAATACATGCACTTTGTAGCCCCCCCTAGATTTCCATATCAACTATGTAGTGTCAGCCCATTCCCACAATTTAATGTGTGACCAAGCGTGCTGTTCAAGCGAAACGCGTAACCTGGATTTAATCAACCTGAGGTGTATGCAGACCTCTGAGTGATCGCTTTATTTTGTGTATCCAGTGATTCTATGTTTGGCGCGCTCCGCCAACTATGAGCGATTCACTGCAGAGGGCGGGGGAAGGTAGAAGGAGCAACAATTCAGGAATACATATATATATATATTTTTTTTTACGTGTATGTATATATATAAATATGGGAAACAATAGGCATTCAGGAGTATATTACCTGGGCATAGGTCTTCTTCCTATAGGTAACACATCCTGTGTCCAGTATTATCTATGTCACAAAGAGGATTTTTGGCAAGCACTTAACCCCTTCCCTGCGGGGGTAATTCCCCCACTATGCGGGGGCGGGAGGATGAGCCCCAGGCCTCGGTGCTCGTGACGAGACTACCTCATCATGAGTCACAGTGGAGATGTGCTCATGATGAGCTGGCCTGGTCACGACCCCGCCCACTGATTAATTCGCCAGCACAGGCGGGGAATTAATCGCACGTGGGCGGAGCGGCGCCGTTATGACTAGACTAGCTCGTCGCACCATGACTCATGACAAGCTGGTCTCGTCACGAGCACCGAAGGGGTTAAAAAGTCAAGGTCAATTTTAACCAATATGTACAACAAAGTATAGCCAACAAAGCATTGTTTTCCTTAAGCAAATGAATTATTTTTCTTTTCAGTGTATCTTATCCGGTTGTATGTCTCCACAATGTATGTGTTGTGGCTCGCGCTGGTTTGCTCGTGCCTTGGCCAGTGTTTGTTTTGGTTTGTAAAGCATTCTAAGTTCTAGATGATGGTATGTGTGTGCGGCAGGCAGTTGAAGCTGTAGCTGAGCTGAGAGGACCTGTGGCCCTGTGCTGCACTCGAGAAATAAAGTACAACTTACTTCATCACTTCTGGTGTGCTCCGTCTCTTCAAGTTGGCAACGATTTATCTTGAGTGCCTCCACACCCACGCATCTTTTGGGTTGTTTCGTCGTGGATTTCCATTTTAAATAAAATTTGGGATTTTCACGCGTGCGTTGATTGCCAAGGGAGTCCGATTGTCTGCGTAGCCCTGAATCTCCCGACTGATGTGCTCATGTGATCGTAACTGGAGTGAGTCATTTTTGCAGCGATTATCCTTTCCTGCTTCGCCTCGCAAAGCCCTGATGTCACCCCGCTGTTAGACAAGCGCCGTAGCAACATTACCGCGAGAGACGCTGTAATGACCTACCTTTCTGTATGTTTTGGTGCTTCTGTCAGTCACCAGGCCATTACTTACCACATCCTTTCTCAGGATCCAGAAAGACACCACATTTCACAATACTTACCCAAGAAAGGAATAAACACTGACAATATATAAGACCATTGCCGAGGAGCTCGCAAACTACAAGTCACAACACCTCCCCATCCGAGAGGGTACGCAGCAAATCACAACACCTTCCCATCTGAGAGGGTACACAGCGCATGCTCCTCCTAGCAATGTATTGGATAGAATAATTAAAATTTAGACATTACGATTAGAGGGGAATAGCCCATCCCTCTGTAAGTACTTGGTAAAAAAGGGGCCTGACCTTCCTTCACAAGGAATAAAGACAAATGAAATGCTTCAAGGGTTCTTTATTACATGATAATAGGATGACAAAAGAAAGAAATAACTAAACATCACAGTAAACATTAGTAGCAATCATCAACACATACATCCTGAAAATAAAAGCATTGTTAAATAAAGTTAAATATACATGGAACAACTCACCATAATCTTAGGCATCTTTGAAGAAGGGTCCGTCTCTTTCTCTGGTTAGGTCAGGACTCTCTGTTCCACAGTCACGACTGCATGTCTGCACCGTGATGTATCATCAGACCACCAAAACCACCAGACCAGCATCTCACCCTCTCTCGGACCCCCTTTCTCCAATATAGAATGCAGCTCTCCATCGAAGTTTCTAGCTAACTCCGCCTACAGTTCTCATTGAAATCCTGTACCACCTCGTACCAAGAGAGCACAACAAGCAGCTAGCCAAGCGTTTTGCTATGACTCCGGCATCGAGAAAGCACATTCTTCCTATAAGAACCAGTCCTCTCTGGTTCACTACTGGTGAACGACACATGGAATCTAAAATATAACCTCTCAACTAAAGAGGGTCAGAAGATGGCTGCCGTTTAGAATATGGAGTTGCTCAAGCACAGGCCTCTACTACTTGGAAAACAGAATGATATTAGACCACGTCAAAGCCAATAGGCTAAAGTCATAATTCATCTAACTCAAATAACACTATGCACTTAATCCCTCAGTATCCACTATGGAGCACATGTATGCACCATCACCAACAACACTGCACCTCGACATCCCATACCTTCTATTCTTTGGCAAGATTATTCTACTGAAAAACAGCAAGAGTATACAACAGAAGAGAAATAGGCATATGCAAGACCATCCTACATTAAGGCTAAGGTAACATAGCACACTAAAGTCAGTACACAGGTGATGATCGAGGGTCATCACAGAGCATCAGACCACTACAGTGGCTGATTCACTACAGATGTTTACCTGTTGCTTAGTTACAGTCTCTGCACTAAGAATGAATCATTTCCGTTGCCTGGAGACGGCGTCCCTGCCACAGCCTGCACGAAGATTTGTGTTGCATGGATATGCTTCTACCGACGCTTCTACAGTGTTTCTTTGGCAATTTAGAGAGCATTTTCCACCCGTAACTGCCTTCACACTTGCTTTTCCTACATTTTCTCTGCCGGTTGTATTCCCTCGCATTACGTGATATTTACAACACATACTATTTACAGTACATTGGATTAATCATGCCTTTTGTCCTATTTTTGCGATTTGGGGAATTATTTTGCTATTTTTAAGTTATCCTCTGGCACTATTCATAGCACTACATTAATACAGTCTGAATTTATTCTATTTTCTCATCTAAAGTATTCTACAATATAAATTGTGAAGAATGGACAGTGTGTAGTTGTTGAAGTAAATCACTGAACTAGTCCATTTTATAATGAGTGCTCCTAACTTCACCCTTAGCCCTCCACATCCATTCTGGATTTCCGGCAATGAATCTCTACTTAAAATGAGTTTTTTATCAATTACATTCACGCAATTAATGTTGGAGGTGAAATGTTTAATGAACAGAAAAAGAAAATCTTACTACACTCCTTGGGCCCTATTGGATTAAAAATGTTTTCTCGTATTTTAAAGACTTCCGTTGCAGGAGATAGTAATGTGTTTACTGATGCTATTAATAATCTTGATAAGCATTTTTTCCCCTAAAGTATGCATTGGTATAAGCAGATACACATTTTGTCAGCGTAAACCATCTAAAGTGGAAACTATTGATGAATATGTAGCTGATTTACAAAAGTTTGGTGCTGACTGCATGTTTGGTGTGTTACTTCATAGACCAGGTAGTTATGCACTGTAGCAATCTGGCTATTCAAGAAAGAATATGAATTAACGGGGACTGTCCGTTAGATACAATTTTACTTTAGTAAGAAAAGCTGAGTTATCAGAAAAAAGTGCAGGAGTTTTACAGGTGAAAGATAGAGTCATGCTCTGTTAATAGAGTTTTCAAAAGTTATAGCACTAAAGGTAATGTTCCACCTAACGAAAATATTGGGTAGGCTCGATAACAAACAAGAAGGTTGAAAATGTTATAGATGTGATAGTAAAGAACATCTAGCTCATAGTAAGAATTGCCCTGCTATCTAGTGAAATGCGGAAAATTGTGGTATAAAGGGTCACTACGCAAATGTATGTAGGAAAAAGAAACGTATCAAGTACATTAATGAAAATCAAATCAGTATTGAAGATTTGGAGAAAGAAAATGATATGCAAAACTTTGTGATGGATGTCAAAGAAAAACGTATCCTTAATGTGAGCGAACCCTATTGCAAAGACAAACCCAATTGGATGGTTATTGGGGGCGTTGGATTAAATATGTATGCTGATTCAGGGTCCTCATATACTATCATAAATTAAGATATTCGGAAGGATACATTTGTTGAGAAGGTAGGTCATTATTTTCTAGAGTCTGATACCAACCCTGAAGGCTTAGGAAGCGAAAAAATTCATATTTTGAGTTTTCACTGGTTTACTTTTAATTTCATGCACAGAAGTTCACAAGGGAAATTCTATATAGCAAAAAAAGGCCCTTCCATTTTAGGTTGGTGAAGACGATACATGTCCTAAAATTCATAAAGTTAGAAATGTACCTATTGCCGTACGTGACAAATTGACAAAAGAAATTAGTGAGCCTGTTGAAGTCTCAGAATGGATTTCTCCAGTCGTAATTGCAAGGTGCAAACAACGGAAAAATCAGGTTACGTGTGGACTTGCGCTACTTAAATAACAATATTAAAATTGACAAATTCCCTCTCCCCAAGATTAACGAGATGGTTGCTATGCTGAAGGGAGCTCGGTGGTTTTCCACCCTTGATCTATCCTCAGCATACAAGTGTCTGACACCTGGATCTAGATGCTACACTGCATTCATTACTCCTAGTGGTTGTTTCCAATATAAGGGTATGCCCTTTGGACTTGCTTCGGCTGCGCCCGTTTTCCAAAGATTTATGTTCAAATTATTTGCGAAGGAAAATAATTTATTATTTTTTCAAGATGACATACTAGTCTTTGGGAAAAACAAGGAGGAACATGATGTGAAATTAATGAAAGCATTTTACATTCTGGAAAGCAAAGGGCTTACGGTTGAGTATGAGAAATGTAAGTTTGCTGAAACGTATTTAGGGTGCATTATTGATGAGACTGGTGTCAAGCCAAAGACTGTGCTAGTGCAAGCAATCGTTGATGCCACCACTCCTAAATCTAAGGATGACGTAATATATTTCCTAGGGTTCGCAGAGTACTGTACTGAATTTATTCCCAGGTTTTCTTAGAAATACTATCACTTCTGTCAATTGTTGAAACAAATGTGTAGTTTTGAATGGTCCTCGCAATGAGAGAATGATTTTAAAACCATAAAAGATTCAATTTCAAAGGTCACAAAGCTCCACAGCTTTTATCCCTCTTTGGATAGTGTTATATCCTCCGATGCTAGCAATAGGGGTCTAGGAGCCATACCTTCTCAGGTGGATGCACAGGGCCTGGGACACACTATAGCCTTTGCTTCCCGATCCTTGTCTCCTACCGAGGAAGAGTACCCCATCATTGAAAAAGAAGCTTAAGGGGGTCATTAGGATGGCGGGCGGACTTTGCCCGCCCGCCATCCTATCGGGAGTAGGGACCGCCCGCTACAAGGGCGGGGGTCCTGTGGATGGCATTAGCGCGGTGCCTACCGCATTGTATATGCAAATGCAGGGGGGTACCACGGATACCCCCCGTGTGCACCCCCCAGCCCTCCTTCACTTTGGGGACCTGCAGGGGGCCCCCAAAGTGAAGACCACATGCCTTGCCGCCATGGAAAGGCATCTGTTTCACCCCATCCTAATATGGCTGGCGGTGTCTTTCCGTCCGCCGCGGTCCCCCCAACATACTAATATGGTGGGGGGAATTCGGGACACGATGGCGGGCGGATTGCCTCCGCCAGACCGGCGGTGGCTACCGCCAGCCTGGCGGAGGCAATCCGCCCGACATCGTAATGGGCCCCTTGAATATTTCCGGGTTTTTGTTTGGGGTCGGCCTGTGACCATTCAAACAGATCAAAAGCCTGTGGTGAAACTACTTACCACTGAAGGTACTGCTGGTGCTTCTTCCAGAGTTGCTTGCATTTCTGTACGCATGCAAGAATTTATGCACAAAATCATTTACAAACCAGATAAAGTCAACTTTGGGGCTGATTTCTTGTCACACATGCCTACCTTACTAGAAGAATGTGAAGACGAGAAAGGGAACGGATGTCAAATTGCATTGTTTCTGTAATTTACAGGGTGACTTCGAGGATGCGTCTTCTGTACACATTGTAAGATGCGGTCTGAATTCTAAAATCAGCATTGAGAAAGCCCTGGCCTGCTGGCCTCTGGGCGAAACACGTGTCAGCTGTTCCCTTATTTTCTACACCTGTCTAATAAAAAAATTATCACTGCAAACAAAGATTCAACCCTTTGTTGTTTGTATGACATCCAATACAAGATTGGGGGATTCATTCACCTTGTAAATTACAGGAACAAGAAACAAAGCACAGAACCAATCACTAACACTAATAATTTGGAATAGGTGGTATCTGGGTGAAACCACAGTTTTGGTTTGTGCCACAATCCAAATTGGGTCCTGGCTAATTGTGTGTGAACCCTGGTAACACCCACCAACTACAACAACTGTCAAATTGTATTGGTTCATGACTCTGGTATGCCTTCCATTTAGAAGAAAAATTGGAAAATTGAGTGTGAGAAAGATACTTTGTTGCAGCAGGTTATATATTTTGCAGGCAACCGTTGCCCTGACAAACTGAATATTCCTGTAAGTGTAAGTGTAAGACTTTTTTGGGAAGTGAGATCAGAGCTCAATGTGAATAATGACATTCTTTTGAGAGGGGAGAGAATAATTCCCCCGTTAGTCTACAAAATTATATTTTACCCCCATGCTATGAAGGCCATTTTGTCATTGGTCGCACTAAACCTATTGTTAAAAAAGTGTTTAGTGGCCACGTGTTGAGTCAGCCATTGAAAGATTAGTAAGCGAATGTTCAGACTGTTCAACAACTGATAAATCCCATGGTCCAGGGAAAACATCCTCAGAACCCATGGGAGTCAGTGGCTGTAGACTTCATGGGGCCTGTGGGGCTATCACATCTATACATTATTGTTTTAATTGACCTGTTTTGAAGATGGCCTTTAGTCAAGGTTGTGCAAAAATAACGACACTATGGTAGTATTATCTTTTTGGGATGAAATTTTTAGCAATGAAGGTATTCCAGTGTCCTTATTAAGCGATAAAAGCGTACAATTCCAGTCCAATACTTTTAATCAATACTGTACCAGAGTTGGAGTGTCATTGAAAACTACCTCTCTTTACAACCCAAGTGATAATGGCATGGTTGAAAGGTGTAACCAAGTCATTAAAGGAGTCATAGAATCTGCTTGTATCAACAAACAAAATTGTGATTGAAAATAAAATTGTGTAGACATTATTGCTTTATGTTTCCCTGTAAATACTTATAATTTCTTAGTAATGGGAATGCATGAAAATACATGTAAAACAAAACTATGTACTTACTTTTATATGTTTTCATATATTCCACACACAATGATATCTGTTGAAATATATAAAACCATATATAAATCCTACAACCCCTCAACCCCTACCCACCCTAAAATTACCCATGCCACCCCAAAACCCCATACCTACCCTAAACCCTAAACCTACCCTCACCACCCCAAAATCCCTTCCCACTTGAAACCCTAAAACTACCCTTGCCACCCCAAAACCCCTACCCACCCAAAACCCTAAAACTACCCTTGCCACCTCAAAACCTATACCCAACCTAAACCCTAGAATTGCCCTTGCCACCCAAAAACCCATATCCACCACCCTAAACCCTAAAATGACTCTTGCCGCCCCAAAGCCCATACCCACCCTAAACCCTAAAATTACCCATGCCACCCCAAAACACATACCCACCCTAAACCCTAAAGCTGCGATGTAATGGCTGTTCCCCATCCTATCCTATTTTCCTAATGCACTTTTCAAGGCAAACAGCTGAGACAGGTTTCTGGTTTTACAATACTGACTTCACAATGGTATACCTAGAGTGAACAGTAACCACAAATAAAGAATGACACAGAAAGTAACTCAGAAAAAAAGAAGGAACTAAAAAAGGATTTATTTTTTTTGTGCCTCAATAAATATGGTCACTGTCACAAAAATATGCCACTTTGCCAACAGATTCTCAAGGTTATCTTCTGGTGAATGAATTCCCAACACCCATTGAAAGGGTTGGCCTTGCTTGGCACGCGATTAAAGTAAAGGTATGTTTTGTGGCTTCACCCTCAGAACCTATAGCTTTTGATCAAATTTATGTCAGTTAGTAATGTTGCATACCCTGTTTGACCAAGTTTTCTTCAAAATTGGGCTCCCTTGCTAAGCTCACTCACCCAGCGCGGTGTAGGTGTCAGAATTTTTCCCTGTGCTGCTGTTGGTTCCCAGTTTGGCTCTGATGGAGTATGTGATCACAAGTTGAATATAGCAGAATTAGTGTTTTTTTCAAAGAAAGCAGAAACCTTGACTTCCAAGCACTAATCAGAAATTTGGAAGAAATTCTAATTCATAAGCTTCAATTTATAGTATGTTGGGTAGTACTACAATAGTACTACTAAACTAAAGTACTACAAAATGTTATTCAAAACCTATGAGTGCAAATCTCCATCTTCACTTCTACTATCTTTTCTATGGAGAGATCCTCACACATGTAGGTTTACCGCTAAGGGGCTGATTCCGATCTCGCTCGGACAGGGCGCCAAACGCTGCTCCTGCTGGAAAAAGTATGAGCCGTACGCGTGTTTTCTGACCGACTCGCACATCTGTACGAGTGAGCAAGTACGGAGCGAGAAACGCTAAATGGCCGACCGAATTGTTTCCGGGTCCGAACCGCTCCATGCGTCTTATTTGTAAGCAAACCGTGCCGTGCAATGGAGGCAATTTCTGACAGAGCCAGTACGATGCACGATTCGGACTAACGGATCGCATCTGAGCATCCGACGCATAATTGCTCCGGGAAGTGGATTTTGGGGGTCCGTGCCAGGCACCCCTTCACCCGTAGTGGTACGAATCGATCACAGGTGGGAGCCAAGGGCCCCCCCAACAAATGCATGTACAGTGTGGGTGGCACAGATACATCCCCACTACAGGGGGCCCCATTGTGCGCAACATACCTTTTATCGTCAATGGGAGATTCTGTATGCGTCGTACAACAGGCTCCCATTGACTTCAATGGGGCTCCGAGCGACCTGTGTCTGTCAGCACTTGTTCGCATCGTACTCGGGCGCTCGGAGCCCCGGAGCACGAGTCGGTCGGAAAGCCCTCCGGATCCGAGTCGGACGGAGCTTTCTCCCAGCCAGATCGAAATATACCCCTAAGTAGTAAATGTGGGAGTGACCGGGCAGTTGTAAAAACAATGGGGCATTATTACTACAAAATAGGATGAGTTTAGGAAGGAATAAGGAGGGATTCAGGGAGGGGAGCAGGGAGTGGCTTATAGAAGGACATGCATCTACCCTCAGAAGAGTAAGCACATTCCTAATCACAAACTGCACTTCTAAAGTTACTTCTGCCAAAAAGGACCAATACTGGTAGTAAATGTGTTCCAGTTCAGAGCTTGAGTATGTCCATCACCAAACATGGCCAATCCCAGGTACTGAAACACCGCTCCGTAGAAGATAATGTAGGTAGGGACTTAAATTAAAACCATATAGGAAATAATGTTGAATTAAATTCAAATATTTAAAACAGTTAAAAATCTAAATACATTTAAGTTAGTGTCAATAAAAGTATGTACAATTAAAACATATTTTGAATTTTATTTTAATAAATGTTACTAACCTTTTTTCTATTTAAAACTCAGAGGCCAATTACGATGGCGGTTGGACGATCGTCTAACCGCCATTGTTGCAGAAACAGGACCAACAGCCCACCAAATTAGAATCTGACCGCCATGGTCGAAAAAAATGCCTATTTTATTGAGGCTTGTGCTGCGGCCTGGAAAAGGGCTGCAGCACAAGCCCCAATGCAAAGAGGAGTATTTTCAGAGATCCCTGCACTCTGTGGCAGGCACCATCTGGTGCATGCCACACAATGCAAGGATATTTGGGGGGGCATCTGTGGGGCCCACAGCGGAGGGTCATGGAGGACTGGTGCCCTGCTAGGGGACCCACAAAAGCGTTTCTGCCTCCCTGTCTGTCAGAAAAACCTCAGTGAAGTAGCTGGCAGAAGAGTGGATCATAATCCCCATGGCGGTGCCTGAGAAGGCACCAACTCCATTGTGGGGAATAAGAATGGACTGAACGCCCATTGTACTCCTTGAGCCCATTGAAATCCGTAGGTCGGACTCTGGGCCAATGCAGTCTGCCCAACCACATCCTAATGTGGTGGTCTCACCCAGGTTAGAGATGCCAATGGGACTGACACCGACGGCACTTTGGTGTTGGTCCCACCAACATCGTAATGGGCCCCTTAATGTGATATTATTTTTCATTACATATAAGTAAAATACTATTTTAAATTCTATGTATAACTGCCTCCCTGAGACGGATGGCGATACCACGCTTTCGCAGAATGCGGTTGGGGGGCCAGTCTGTTAAGGCAGCCACCCTCTGGAATTCTCTTCCTTTGCCATTGCAGCATACCCAAAGCCTCATACTTTTTAAAAAGCAACTGAAGACCTTCCTCTTTAAGCAGTTATGTTAACTGGCTCTATTCCATTAGGTCACTGTTATACGTCGCGCCAGGACACTCTGGAGTATTAGTGCGCGCTACAAATTCATTATAACATAACATAAGTAATTATTAATACAAAATAACAAAATTCTGGCTTTAGATGGGATTTGTTTTAATTTAAACAATGTTTTTTTTATTTATTTTAATATATTCTCAAAAATTACATTTTACATCTAATATTTACGTTATTAATGTTGTAACGCTTTATATTTTGTTCTACATTTAAAATAAATATAGACAAATTATTTACATTAATATTTAACCCAAAAATATTTTTACTACTTTCTTTCAAGTCTAATACATTTTTTGAACTTTTGTCTATTCTTTACCATGGAGAGATTTCTGCCCACTGGGGCGGAGATGTTCCCTGGTAAATTATATGGAAATTTACAAAAGTTTATGAAACTTGACAAAAATAGTGAAAATATTGTGTGTTAAATATTAATGTAAACCAATGTAATACATGTATTTGAAATGTAGAAAAAGGCAAGAAACGAAACAGAACTATTACTTGCAATCTTGGCAGATGAGATATTCCATCACAAACATAATGGATATTCCGTCCGTCATATTACAAGTTCCATAGGACATAATGGAATTGTAATTTGGGGCACGGGATATCCGCCATGGAGTAACCCTGTCTGCCAAGATTGCAATCAGGCCCTTAATTTTAAAATAAATGTTTAATTAATTTAAATATATACAATTGAATTAAACATTTTAAGTATCTGTTAACTAGCACATTCATCTAAATGTTTGCAAAATATATATTTTTATGCATTATTAGTTGTTTTTGGACTTGTTCCTTTTTGGCAGGTTCACCCCTAAACTTTTTGCCTTTCTCCTAGCCTTTTTGCTGATATGGTGTTGGTGGTTTTAGGACTCTAGCCACTTTAGCACTGCTGTCCAGTGCAAAGTACTTGTGCTCTCTGTGATAACTGTGGTAAGATTGGTCTACACCTGTTTGGCCTATTTAATTTACCTGTCAGTCCCTTGTAAAGTGGTATCTCAGATACCCAGGGCTGATAAATTAAATGCTACTGGTGGGCTTGCAGCGCTGATTGTGCCACCCACCGAAGTAGCCTTTTACACCTTTTAAACCTATCTCAGGCCTCTGCCATTGCAGGGCCTGTGTGTGCAGTGTTACTGCAGCTGTGACTTGGCACCTAAAGTCTGTGCCATGTCCGTGACCCCCCTTTTACTACCTGTCACTCACCCCTAAGGTAGGGCCTAGCTAGCCCTATGGGCAGGGTGCATTTTAGGTAAAAGATAGGACATGTACCTTAAGTGTGTGACATGTCCTGGTAGTGACAAACAGCCATTTTGGGTTCTCACTACTGTGGGACTGCCCTCCCATAGGAATGCATTGATGAGTCCTTGATAAGTGTTTCAGTGGTAATTCCTGATATGAGAGGTGTAGCGTGGTCAAGTTTAGTATGGTTGGAATAGTAATATTAAATGCTATGCAATGGTGTGCGCACAATTATAATAACTATTTTAGAAATGCCACTTTTAGAAGTTGGCATTTCTGTGTGCTATGTGTCTGCCTACCTGATGTGAATTGCTTGTCTGGCTTGTGAGGTGTGTGTGACTCCAGTAGGGGCAGGGTGAGTCAGCGCTAGGCTGAATGGGACATTTACATTTTGAGTATTGGGAGGGGAAGTCCCTGGTCCCTGAATAGGTCAGTGCCTGGCCTGTATAATGCTGGCTCCGCCCCCCTGTGGTATGTCTCTTGGTAGAGCCCCATCTCTGAAAGAAGGGTGTGAGCACTGTAAACAGAGTGCTCCAGACCAGTTCTAACTAATTCCCCCAAGCCATGTGCTTGCAGACAAAGGAGAAATGAAATATAAATATTGGGGCTGTGACCCCATGAATGTGTGCTGTTCTGTGCTTGTGTTTACTTGGACGAGACTGTCTGCCAGGAGGAACCGCCGCGGGACCCAGCTGCTGTCTTCCGGGGGTCCCTGCATGCTGGCTTGCCTGGCTGCGCTGTGCTGTGGTCTCCCCAGCACCAAGGACTCTTTGGCCTGCCTTCTTGTTAGTGCCCTGTGAGTACTTTTATTTTTGATTTGCCCAAGAGGAGAGGGCTGGGGCTTCACAGCGCGGAGATTTCTCGCTTTTGGAGGGAATCCCAATGTAGGGATCCCCCCCCACCTGGATGCTGAAAGGAGCGGGAATCCACCCCACGTTTCGCCAAGTGGAGCAGAAGCCCACCACGCTAATTTATGCTGAAAGCAGCAGGAGCCCGCCCCGCGTTTTGCCCAGTGGAGCCGGAGTCCACCCCGCTAATTTATGCTGAAACCCGAGCGGGAGCCCACCCCACATCAGTACCTTGAAAACGAGTGCCCACCCCACAATCACCTTTGCTTATAAAAAGATCACTGCCGCGACCCATGGAAAGCAGGACGGCTGGCCCGGAAGCCAGGCAAACTGCCTGACTGGAGGCTGGGCCGGCCGCGTATAGCCAGGAAGCAGGGAGAGGAAGTACCGCCCATCGCTGGGGAAGCCGCTTGAAGCCTCGCAGGCTCCCCAGCAAAGTTCTGTGTCCCCGGAGAAGGACCGGGTGAAACTAGAGTGCTGGTTATATAACCTTGTGTGGAGTTTTTTTTCGTGGTGTGCCTAGTGTGTTGCTGCTGCTGTGTGTGTGTGTGTTGAGCAAACGCTTTACACATTGCCTCTGGGATAAGCCTGACTGCTCATTCCAAGCTACCAAGGGGGTGAGCAGGGGTTATCTTCAGCGTGTAACTCCCTTGCCCTGACTAGAGTGGTGGTTTCTGCCTGACTTTGGCGCAACCAGAAATCCCATTTCTAACAGTTGTTAAAAGTGATGTAGTATACATGAAAAGAAATGTCATTATATTTTAATAAAACAATGTTACATTACATTTTTAAAACAATAAATGTTATTAAAATATGCCAACATAAACAAAAAATCTGTTTTATTTTTAGATCATTATTCAAACATGAAATCAAATGTATTCATAGTTTTAATTCGATAGGCTTTTAATTTAATTCCTAAATTCCATTCTTTTTTATAGGAGGGTGTTGTAGTATCAGCGGTTGACTGTGTCTGATGCTGGACTTAGTACTTCTCCTTTTTGGCATTAGTACCTTTTCACAGTTTCAGAGGGTCGAGAGAGAGATGGAAGTCTACACTTATGCGTCCTCTCGGATGTTACACATATAAATGTACCTTTGTGAAAAGGCCCCTATGTGTTTTAAATACCAATATTCGTAATAGTGTGAAAATAATGTAACCGCACATTACCGTTCCCAGTAACACCAGTAATGACGAGTGTTCTATTTACAGCATCGGACACCACGTAGTAGTGAGGGCCTAAGGAGAATTGTCTGAAGACTACAAGTGTTTTTGAAAGGCACTTGCAATGAAAATGTTTATTTAAGCACACCTCTTCATATTATGCTGCTGAGGGAAAGACAAGGGCTCCCACAGGATGAAATGTTCTCATTGTGCGTGTCATCGTCCTAGATTTGCTAATAATATGAAATTAAGTTTAAGGGTCATAACAACTAGTGTCTTTCTAGGAACTGCAGTGTCTTAGGAGCCTGACATGAAGGAGACATATCTGGATTGTATTTATTCGACTGCTAGCCTATTAGAATCACATTACACGTGCAAAATTACGCCATTTGTACATCAAAGGACCTAACATACTAGGGAAATGCTCTTTAATCATTATCCTTCTTTGTACCTAATCATTCTTGTCACATTGAAGCTGTACCATTACCTACCTGCCAAGTAAGATTTCTGTACGTTTCACCTCATCATGCTGAGATAACTTGACATCTTTCGTATCTTCAAAAATCATTGTAATTATGGTTTTCGACAGAAACATGTTACCTTTTGAGAAATGGTTAATTAAAAGTTGAAACCTTTCAGCGTTGGCAAATGAGGGCCTCATAGCTGCAATTACATTTCAGCACGTCTGAGTGGAGTTAAAGATTAACGTTTTCTCATTTGCTTTTCTAAAAATAGGCACGTTTCATTAGAACATTATTTCTAAACAGCAACATGCATACCGAGACATTCACTGTAAATTAGCGGTGAGGGGAGTCAACGCTCTGACTTTTTATTGTTCATTGTAAGCTGTTAGTTGTAAATGTATCTCTCCTTTACATTTTCCAGTGTATTTCAATTGTTTTCACAATCTTTGTCTACCTTGCAGCTCTTTCTTGGACATAAAGCGCACAAAATAACAGGGCTTCAAATAGTTTCTCTGGAACTGCATTTAAAATTCTTTATTCACCTGGAAATACAGTTATGGTTCAGTTATGGATAGGATTAAGAAACGAAGAACACTGAAGTTAGGGTTAGAAACACCAGTGGTGGCCGGTGCAGGTAAACGTGGTGAGGCGGGGCAGGGGAGAGAGGCGGCAGAGTTCGTAATGGGGAAATAAAATAAATCCTACTCCGTCCTCTGTCCTCCCACTATCCGCCCCTACCACGCCACACCGCTGTTACCTGTCCCAGCCGCGCCTGAGAAACACAATCCTTAATGGAGTGCTCATGACCCCTCCTGCAATTAATGCACTTAGAAATACTGCAAATCATATTGCAGATCACATTTCATATCGCATTACCCTTACCACTTTGGCAGAGATGACCGTGAATGTACTATCATTTATTGATTTAATGAAGTGTAGTTGTTTAATTGCATTTTGCTCTTCTGTATAGGTATTTATCAGTATAAATATTGTGCGGTCATTAGAATTGCATTTGGTGTGCCAGCTATGGCAGTTGATTAAAAAGTGTGGTCCTAACAATACCTTTCAGTGACTTTTTGGTTGGAATTCATATTGATAAATTTAACTGTCGTTTTAGGTGAAATTCTGTTTTTTCTATCATATGTTAAAGTATTACAACACGGACAACCAGGACTTAAACCTTTGTTTTTTCTGTAATGTATTTTGATCATATACCACATCTAACATTTCCCTGGGTCCAGCTCTTTGTGGGCAGCCAACTGCCTCTGTCAATGGCTAAAGAGTTAGCTGACACGTCCAGCCAGGCCCTAGCCCCACTCTCCGGGGAGGCCAACCTTCTCCACTTCGGCCACGCGCCGTGGAGGAGGCAGCACGCCTGGCTTCCGGCCAAGCTGTGCACCCAACCCGTTGTGGTCAGCCAACCGCCCACTCCACACGGCCTTCACTCATGCTCAGTGGGAGTTGGCAACATGGCCTGGTGTCAGGGTTAAAAGGGAGTGTCACTGTCTTCATTGTCCATCGAAGCATTGAGTCACCCAATATGCCGATAATATGTGTAAAAGACATAGGCCTAGATGTATCAAGCCTTTTGCGATTCGTTAAGGCCGAAATTCGAGATTTCGGCCTTAACGAATCGCAAACGGACATTTTGCATCTTTTGGAATGTATGTGAAATTAGAAAAATAAGGAATCGCAAAAAATTGCGATTCCTTATTTTTCCTAAGCATTTAAGGAATCGTAATTTTGCGATTCCTTAAATGCCATATATGAAGCTTTTTTAAATTGTGAATTCAGGTTAAGGAATCGCAAATTAACACCAACTTGAGGTTCGTGTTAATTTGCGAAATCTTTTCAAAAACCAAAATTTGGCAATTTTGAGGGTGGCACATGACACAGACACATGCCCATAGGGCATGTATGTGTGCCATATGCACACACATGTACGTTTCAGGGTCCATGAGACACCCCTGCACCCTTGAAATAATTCTCAAATTGCGATTAGCAAATTGCGAATTCGCAATTTGAGAATTACTTCACAATCATTCCTATGGGCCTCCTGGCCCATAGGAATGCATGGGAAATTATTCCTTATTTGCGAATTCGCAAAATGCGAATTTGCAAATAAAGAATAATAAGGAATCGCAAAAAAAAAGTGATTTTTTACATACATTCCATTTTGCGAATTCTAAATAGGGATTCGCTAAAAATCGCTATTTAAGATTCGCAAAATGGAATCTTGATACATCTAGGCTACAGAGATTATGGAGGCCCATAACACATTACATAATAAATTAAAAAGTGCCAACAGTGGGTTAACATCTTTTCTATTTCATCATGGTGCATGTAGATAACCCAGAATATGTATCCTTCCTCAAACCAAGATGACAGGGGTAGTGTTTCAAGATTAGGGTAGAATGCGACAGTATATAACCCTGTGCTATCCAGAACGCTTTGCCTGACAACTGTGTGTTTGTTGAGTTTCTCAGCTGCTGTACAGTTCACACCTGACTCTCCCTTCGTATTCACCTTTGTTCTTTTGTTTCCTGTCAACTTTGCTTATTTGGGATTCGCCGAAGAGCCAGGCCTCCTACAATGGGGGTTGCCCCAGAGCATAGCTTACCACCCCGCTGCGGGTGCCAACCCAAGCAGTGCACAAGTGTCAGCCTTGTGCAGCAGTATTCAGTCATAGGGCCTGGTTAGAGGCCAGGCCCTGCACCTAACCCTCCATACACGAAGCGGGATTGTTTGCAGGTCAAGAAGAAAACAACCCCATGTCTAATGGTTTACTTTCGTTTTTAATTGAATTTGCAAATCTTCTGTGGATCCATAAATCAGCAAAGGATCCACAGTTAACAGTCCAGATATCTCTAAAGTTTAACCTCCACACAACCAAACTGAGCACCTTTTTAAAGGCTAATTTCTCGAAAACTACTGAAAGGATTTACACCAAATCAAGGAAAGGCACTTCCTTGAGTAAAGTTCAACTTTAGTGCCAAATTTCATGTAATACTAACCCCATCTCCCTCCTGTCCCCACAGACAGGAGGGGCAGTGGAATTGGGAATGATGCCGTCGAGCCCTGGAAGATAGCTTGGATGGCCACTGCATCCCACGTCATCACTGACAGTATTTCCAATCCAAGGCTTTTAATCTAAAACTAATTACTACCATCTGCGTTAGTCTAATTAGGTAAATGGAAGCCAATCTAGGCTAAACTAGAATGGCTAATGCTGTCACACTAAATCCCAGGAATTTAAATAGTTGCCCTGATGAAATGACGTGCGATTATCACCCTGGGGATAATAGAATCCCGCAATGCTTGGCAGGGGTTCCATATGACAAGGCACCTGCTGCAGGTGGTGTTTATTGCCCCCTCTCTCTGAGTGCAGGAGGAGGGCACCTGGGAAGAAGCTTAGCATACTAGGGGAAAGTACAGAGTCACGTGTGTTCATGTATATTCAGCGCAGCTCAGAGGTTTTCAAGGCGGGATTATAAAATATAAAGTTATAGATTAGTATTTGTAAATAAGGGAAAGAAACGTGCGTAATCACAAATTGAATTTGCTCTTTCAATGTTCAGTTCATTTAGTCTTTATTTCGAATAAAATTCATAAAAGACCACAGAATAAAAACATTTGCAAAATATCAACATTTTTACATTTTACAATGGAACCACAGTTTTAAAAGAGTTTGCCCTTGAGCAACAACAAACATTAAGAACAAGATAATCTAGGCAGGGTTACAAGTTCTTTGCGCGTATCAGCCACATCCACCCCAGAAATTTAGCAACACAGATCACAGATTTTTCGGTACGCGTGTCACGTAATTTCAATAGGGCTGTACGATTTCCCACACAATTTAAGGTTTTACAAATTGGTTTCAACCATTTTAGTCGGGGCAATCGATATGCTGGGCAAGCAAAAAACAGATGGCCGATACTTTCGACCTGGTCGGGGCAAAAGGGGCATTTGGTGGTTGAGGTCTTAGCCCATTTTGCAGTAAAGGAGTTGATCGGCAAAGTACCCACCCGAAACTGATGATACAGCTTACGGTCGAGGGTTTTGCATATCAAATCCCAATAGGGCTCAAGGGATGGTGTTAACTTGTGTGTTAAAAACACTCCCGTCAAGCTGTTTTCTGATGATAGTGAGACCAGTGCAGATTTCTTTGTAGCCCAAAATAACTCTTTAAATTCCACTTTAGAAGGGAACCTAGAACATTCGGGATGTAGCCATAATTCGGAGAGGCCCATAGAGTGCAAAATTTGCTTGACCTCCCGCAACCAAGGGATTTTCTGGGCACCCCACAATGATCTGATCTCACACAATTGGTGGGCAAAAAGACTAAGCTCTTGGGTCGTCCAAAGGCATCGCCAAAGAGCAACAAGACGATACTGTGCCATCTCATCCAAGGGTCTACAGCCTAAGTCCAAAAGCAATGGTTTTATGGGTGTCGATTGCGGAAGCCCAACTAAGTTCCGAAAGAACCTGTTCTGCGCTATGGTTAGTGCTGACAAGCCTTTGTAGCCCCATATGTCCGCGCCATACAGGGTAGCTGCATTGACCTTGGCCTCATAGATTTTTAACGCTGGTGTGATGCGTTTGGTCAGGGTTTTTTTTTGTTCTTTTAGCAAACATCCTGTAAGGCGAACAAATTTCAAAATTAAAACCTCCAACTGGGGATTCCAAGTAAGTTGATGGTCAAGAGTCACGCCCAAATAGGTCATGACTTTGACCTGTTCAATTGGGACACCTCCTAATAAAAATGTACTTTTAATTTGTTTATTTTTATTAAAAACCATAAATTTAGTTTTTTCAGCATTAATCTGAAGGTCATTTTCTGTGCAAAATTCTGCAAATCTGTTTAAAGCTGCTTGTAGGCCACTCCGGGTCTTAGAAAGGAGCAGGGTATCATCGGCGAATATTAACATGGGGTACTTGGACCCCCCCAGGGTGGGAGCATCAGTTTGTGTTTCACTAAAGAAAGCAACCACCCGATTAATAAACAGGAGAAACAGGGTGGGAGCCAACACGCAACCCTGCCGGACCCCGCGTTCGACAGGGAAGTTAGCGGTCACCTGACCCTGTTTCCCCCATCTTACACGTGCAAAGTTATCCTCGTGTAGGCGCCTAACCAGCTTTAATAGTTCAGGTGGAAGGCCCATGAGTCTAAGGGCATCCCAAAGCTTAGCCCTGGGGACTAAGTCGAAAGCCGACTTGAGATCGACAAAGGCGGCGTAGATGACTCCTCCGCCCAAAAGAACCACCTTCCAATACAACATGGTTAGGCGAAACACCTGATCTAGGGTGCTGGTACCTGATCTGAACCCTGCTTGCATGGGGGAGAGTATATTGTTCTCCTCAATCCACCCCTGTATTCTAGCTAAGGCCATTCTTGATACCACTTTCTGAATGGTATCAATCAAACTGATGGGGCGATAGTTTTTCGGTAGAGATCGATCCCCTTTCTTATAGACCGGAAGTATTTCAGCCCCTTTCCAGGATTGTGGTTCCCTTGCCCCTGCTGCAATAGAATTTGCTAAAGTTGTTATGTAAGGGACCCATAGTTCTAAATTCAATTAAAAAAGGTCTGCTGGAACAGCATCTATACCAGGGGCTTTCCCAGACTGGATAAGGCCTAAGGCATGTTCAGTGTCCGAAGTACAAAAGTTAAGCCTATCCCCATAAATTACTGGTGTGGTCCCCGCACCGAGCTCATCTGTCGGTTGAACAATATTAGGATCTTTAAATTGAGAGGAAAAAAATTCCACCCAGTCCATGGAGGAAACATAATTTTCCGGTGTAAGTGAGTCAGAACCCCTACCCCACCTGACTAACTCCCAAAACTTAATTTGGTTGGACGATTCACAGGCTTTAAGGAGATCAAGCCAATATGAGTCATCCCATTCCCTTTTGGCTTCCCAAATGATATGTTTGTAGGCCTGTCTCGCTATCCTAATGTCTGGAGTGTTTCTAGATTTAACAGCAGCAATTAAGATGCTGTGGGCTTCTCTACAATTTTTATTATACCAACCTGTAGGTTGCTTCACTTTCTGTTTTCTACATGGCCTAGTGAGCAATTCTCTAATGGCCACAAAACATGCCTCATGAAGATCAACAATAATGGGCTTTGCCCTGTCGTTAGGTGATAATACACTCATCTTATCTCTGGTTTCTAAGACCAGTTCTTCTATTTGACGGACAAGCTCCTGATCAGCTATGACCCTCGACCATTTAACCCGTCTTCTGTTGTCGCTCAAAACTAGGTCTGATGTGATACAAGCTGTTTCTACCAGGGGGAGCCCTGGATCCAGGACCTTAAATACAAATGAGAGTGGGTTGTGGTCGCTCTCTGGCCTTGTTACAATTGTCATATCCACTACGACATCCCAGGAGTCAATATTGACCAAAATGTAGTCAATGCGACTCGCACTAGATCCATTGTTAAAAGTTGGTTTACCCACCTTATCAGATAGGCTACGCCCGTTCACCGCCCGGAACCCCCATTCCAGGCAGAGTCCAAGCCAATGGAGAGCAGCCTCCGTACCCCTGACTCCCTTAGTTATTGCTAGTGGGGGAATGTTCCAGACAATATCATCTTCCATCCCTACATCCTCAACAATGTTCAAGATGGGTTCAAATGAGCAGTTCAGGTCACCAGCCACTAAAACGAGCTGGTCGCTTTTCTGCTCATTTAGGAGGTCTTCCAAGTCATTAAGGATGGGTTGTTTTTTACCACCCTGGCAACCTCGGGCATAGATATTAATTAGAACAATATCCTTACAATTCTCCTTGCTTAGGGATAAACAAAGGAGATCGGGGTTCTTCACCAGGATTTCCCTCACGCTGAAACCAAGTGAGTTTTTTATCCATATGGTTAAACCACCCGATGCCCTACCCCTGGGGCCCTGCAATGCAGGTTTATAAAAATTTAGGAAACCTACTCTATACAGGGGATCAACTGACCAGGTTTCCTGGAAAGCGATGATATCGTGAGTAGTGATGTAATCAACCCAATCATCGTTATCCAGGCGACCCCTTAAACCTGCTATGTTCCAAGAGGCCATTTTAATTTCGTTGACTGGATTACTGGGGCTAGGAGTCTCAGTGTGTCCCAGAACTCCTAACTCTGCCGAGATTCGATCACAAACAGTGTCCAGTATTAATCGTGGGCCCGAAGGCAACATGGAACATGCCGTGCTGGGTGGTTCCTGGGGGGGCGAGATGAAATCCCCTGGATGTTTTAAAGCATCCACCCCCCCCATGTCAATCGACCTCATCCAAGCAGCCAAACATATTAGATGTAGGCATACCTTGCCACCTGGTGCTCTGGGTGGGCCCACCATTTCCAAATCCTCTGTGCCTGGGCTTTTGGATTGTCGTCCAAGACCCTCCCAGGCCATGCTGCCGTTGAGGAGGATAAAAAAAGGTGAGGGGTCTAACAACGACTGAATGGTCATCTTCACAAGGGGCCCATGAACAAAGGTGCTGAGCTGTATGGGGGTCAGCAAATGACACCACTATACAGTCACCAGCAATGGATTTGTAAGTGCGTCCAACCCAAGGTACTCTTCGTACAATTAAGACCTGACTTCTTGGGTGACTAGGTAGCTGTCTATTCTTATTAAGCCAATGGATGACCTTATTTTTAAGAGACCAGAGGTTCTCTTTTGTTTGTAGGTCGAGAGTAGGTACACCAGCTAATACGATGACATATGGACTGGCCTCTGGAGGTAGATCGATGTAACCACCACGAAAATTCGGTCGGCTAGATTCTAAGGGTGGCAGGTTCTTATTAGTCGATTGATTAGGCTGTTGTACAACAGATTGTGGCCTGGGTTTAAGACGTGTTACGTTCTGTTGTGAGCTAGTTTGTGCCCTCGCATTAGATGGTGTTATATTTTTTGGGGAGCAGGCTTGTTGTCTGGGTTTGGGTGGTATAATCCTGGGGCAGGGGATAAACACTAGGATTGGGAGAAGTACTAGCGCTATCCCCAACTATTGTGCGAGGTTTTGGTACAGGTTTAGATCTTTGGGGTGGGGGGACCGTGGGATCTGACTCTAGAGGCTTGGAGATTAAACCCTCATCCTGTGAAAGCCTAGCTTCCATTTGCTTAAGACTAAAGCTAGCCAGTGTGACTATAGTCCTATCCATTTCTAGCAAATGGTTTTCCATACGGGAAAGTCTAAGTTCCAGGGGGGGGCGAGTAACTTTTTTTTTTTTTTTTTTTTATTGATTCAGTTCAAAACCGATATCTTTTCATATTCATAATACAGTTATGATGTTATACACTTCCAAAATAAAACATTTAACCTATGTAGATAAATAATAAAAAAAAAAAAAAAAACAGTACATTAAATAAATATTACAAAATATAAGACAGTATTAATGTTACGCTACAGTGGACACCTTCCTTGGTCTAGCTTTATACAAACTTCACTCTTCAACCCCCATATGATCAATCATCGCCTGCCAAACCTTAATCCCCCTTTGCTTTTTCTTAATTGACTTAGTACAATATAGGTTGTACTCCAGGTAAAACACATTGTAGAATTTCGCTCTCCACATCTCATAAGCAGGAGCTTCCGGTTTCAACCACATTGAGGCAATACAGAGGCGAGCCACTGCCGTCACCATAAATAACAGGTATCTATACTTACGATACGATACAAACACATCCAAGTCACTAGATAAACCAGAGATAATCATTTCCTTGGAGATTATAACATCAACTTTTAGCATACTTGAAAGAAATTGTACAATGGATGTGAAGAATGAATTTAACACATTGCAATCAACAAATATATGAACAATGTCAGCCATATTAATTTGGCATCTAAAACATTTCCCATTATAACTGTTGCCCCACTTTGCCATTTTTGCAGGAGTATGGTAAAGATTAAATAAAGTTTTGTAGTGCTGAGCACGTAAATTCGCCGATAGCATAATATCGGCCGCGATGTTAATAGACTCTTGTAAGGGTACAGAACTAGTAACAAGCCTCGTCAACCATTTGGACTCCTGCAATGCAAGGTCGTCCTGATGTAATTCGAGTAAATAGTTATATATAATACCGATCCGTGTCGGTCTATTAAGTATTGTCAATAGACCGTTAGGCAGTATAGATATTGAATTTAGATGCTTAAAAATAAAGTCTCGTAACTGTAAATACTTAAAAAAATCATTCTGTTGGATTGCGTAGGTGTCTTTGAGCTCTTGAAAAGATAACACTACCCCGTCTTTAAACAGTGATCCAACCGCTTTTAAACCTTTTTCCCCCCAGATTTGCATTCTATAGTCCCAAAATATAGATGGTAATAGTGCCGGGGAGTCGCAAGGAGTGTGATAATTAATGCGATGCAGCTGCATGATTTTACTAATCATGCGCCAACCCTTAAAAGCAGTATACACCAACTTAAATTTCGTTCTCTTGTAATAGCTAGGCTCATAAAAACGAAGAAGCATCTGTCGTGCTCGTGGGCCAAGTAATAAATAAAAAATATCAGGGTCCTCAAATTGAGGTGGGTCATTTCCATTTACAGCAAACTTTATATTCTGTAACAAACAAGACAAATAATATAATATAAAGTTTGGGACGGCCCAACCTCCCCTCAACATAGGAAGTGTCATGAATTTAGATGCCCGACGTGGGGATTTCCATCCCCAAATAAACCTTTCAACTGTTGCTTGAAGTTTCCGCATTTCCAAGGGTGGTACCTCAAGTGGGACTGACCTGAAAAAGTACAGCACTTTAGGAAGTATAGACATTTTAAGCACATTACGTCGTCCCACCATCGATAAATGTAAGCATTCAATTTTTTCTAGTTGTTGTTTTATAGAGCGTATAAGATCAGTCCAGTTAACCATGACCAGATCGTGAAGAGATAGCCTAATTTTAATACCAAGGTACTTGGCTTCTGGGGTTACTCGATTATCATTAGGGCATAATCCTGATGTACATACAATTTGTGTTTTTGAAATGTTAAGTTTGTATCCTGCTACCCGACCAAACTCTCTAGTTATAGCTTCAATCTCGGAGACTGCGGTGTCCGGGTCTGATGTCACAACTGCAATGTCATCTGCATATGCAAGCACACGCATGCTGCCCCCCGGAAAGATCATGGATGGTATATGTGATGATATGGTTAACGCCTGCAGCAGTGGGTCGATGTAGATAGCAAATAAGAGTGGCGAACATGGACATCCCTGGCGTGTACCACGAGAAATATCTACAAACCCTGACAACTGTCCTGACAAAGAAATCTGTGCCCTTGGATGCCTATACATAACCTGGATGGCCTGCAAATAGCACGGTCCAAATCCAACTTTAGTCATAACAGCCCACAAATACGGCCATGAGACGCGATCGAACGCCTTTTCTGCGTCTAAGAATACTAAGCCTATATTCTTATGCGTCGTCTCGGCGTAATCCAAGGCTGCAATGACTCGGGAAACATGATTTGCCACCTGGTGCTCTGGGTGGGCCCACCATTTCCAAATCCTCTGTGCCTGGGCTTTTGGATTGTCGTCCAAGACCCTCCCAGGCCATGCTGCCGTTGAGGAGGATAAAAAAAGGTGAGGGGTCTAACAACGACTGAATGTCATCTTCACAAGGGGCCCATGAACAAAGGTGCTGAGCTGTATGGGGGTCAGCAAATGACACCACTATACAGTCACCAGCAATGGATTTGTAAGTGCGTCCAACCCAAGGTACTCTTCGTACCATTAAGACCTGACTTCTTGGGTGACTAGGTAGCTGTCTATTCTTATTAAGCCAATGGATGACCTTATTTTTAAGAGACCAGAGGTTCTCTTTTGTTTGTAGGTCGAGAGTAGGTACACCAGCTAATACGATGACATATGGACTGGCCTCTGGAGGTAGATCAATGTAACCACCACGAAAATTCGGTCGGCTAGATTCTAAGGGTGGCAGGTTCTTATTAGTCGATTGATTAGGCTGTTGTACAACAGATTGTGGCCTGGGTTTAAGACGTGTTACGTTCTGTTGTGAGCTAGTTTGTTCCCTCGCATTAGATGGTGTTATATTTTTTGGGGAGCAGGCTTGTTGTCTGGGTTTGGGTGGTATAATCCTGGGGCAGGGGATAAACACTAGGATTGGGAGAAGTACTAGCGCTATCCCCAACTATTGTGCGAGGTTTTGGTACAGGTTTAGATCTTGGGGGTGGGGGGACCGTGGGATCTGACTCTAGAGGCTTGGAGATTAAACCCTCATCCTGTGAAAGCCTAGCTTCCATTTGCTTAAGACTAAAGCTAGCCAGTGTGACTATAGTCCTATCCATTTCTAGCAAATGGTTTTCCATACGGGAAAGTCTAAGTTCCAGGGGGGGCGAGTAACTTTTTAAGTGTGTCCCAAACAGTTTGTAAGAATTCCTCGTCCCTCCTCCTATCCCCCTCAACCCCGCTCAATCTATCCACATTTGGCCCTTCTTTATTCTTATCCTGGGAAATTTCCACTAAGGGATCAAACTCAGCACCACTTGGAGCAAGGCTGATGTCAATGCCTGGTAAAGCTGAGGTAGTTTTATCTTTCGCTTCCCCAAGCCCAGATGTACCCAATGGTCGTCGACTATTAAAGAACTGGGAACGGGCAATCTTTGCCTTTTTACGAGCAAAGATAGACCTTGCCAGACTTTTTTTTCCGCTGTAGGGCAACCTTTCTAGCATTAGCAGCGATCTTGGACATAACAATTTTTACTGGTGATCTTTTCCCAGCCACATAAGTCGGTGGTGCAGGCTCCTCCAAGGGGGTTGGGATAGAGTCCTTAACTTGCTTGAAAGGAGATATAGGTGGTGAGTGGTGTATATCAACCACTGTAAGCAAGGGGCGAGGACCAAAAGTGCGCTCGGGGGTTATCGCTAGGGCCAGCTTTCCTAGGGATGATTTCTTGGACGAAGCGATGTCTAGAGACAATTTACGCGCAGCATCTAGTTCAAGGGAAATCCTGTGCTGCATTTTATTTATTTCCGCATCAATGGCCAAATTAGTCTTTGTGAGGAAGTCATCCAGGGTCCCACTAGGTTTTTTAAGACCCATGGCAGTTTTGCTACGACTGCCCCGTGAACACATTATAAAAACAACAGGGAACAAGGGCACAGGATAAATTTAACACATGTAAAAGCAAAGCTGATAAAAACCCAAGGGGGATGGCCCAGCCCAGACCTCTAAGACCTCGAACGGCCTCAAACGGCCCGCTCTTAGCCCGGTCTTCGCCCCGGGCTGCGTCCCGCGCTGCGGGAGTGATGTTCCTAGATATAGAGACCGTAAGGGGCGATGGGCGGGCCAACGGGGAGAGCGGACCGGAAGGTCTGCAGGGGTCACGCAGGGACTCCTGGGCAATGGAGTCCCTGTCCACGCTCGTAGCCCCGCTGTGCCTCTCACCCAGCCCGGGTCCTTGCAACCGCCAGGAACAGCAACACAGACAAGCCCCCAGCAAGGGACGACGAAGCGGCACCCGCGGAGCGGGTGCGGCGAGCTTCCACAGGAGGCAGGCAGGCGTCCAGCAACCAAGTCCCAAAAGCTAACGCCAGGTATGAGCGCTATGCAGAGTTAAAAGTGTCCCACAGCAAAGACGGGGAGAGGAGATAAAATACCCTCCAAAGGGCGGTGGGCGGGCCAACGGGGAGAGCGGACCGGAAGGTCTGCAGGGGTCACGCAGGGACTCCTGGGCAATGGAGTCCCTGTCCACGCTCGCAGCCCCGCTGTGCCTCTCACCCAGCCCGGGACTTGCAACCGCCAGGAACAGCAACACAGACAAGCCCCCAGCAAGGGACGACGAAGCGGCACCCGCGGAGCGGGTGCGGCGAGCTTCCACAGGAGGCAGGCAGGCGTCCAGCAACCAAGTCCCAAAAGCTAACGCCAGGTATGAGCGCTATGCAGAGTTAAAAGTGTCTTTGTCTTCAAAGTAGAAAATGCTTGAATTTTGCACACATTTCTCATTCCACGCGTAATTAAAATGTTTTAATGACGTTGACACAACTCCACTTTGTGCAGCTAGAAGAAAGTCAAGGGTTTCTGTGCAATGAAATGTTCTCAATGTACATGTCCACGAGTTGCAAGTAAAATGAAATTAAGTGTCAGTGTCATAAAAACTGTAGTGCCGTTCTACGGACTTCAGTTTACACAAACGCTAACCATTTAATGATGTGTTTGCTTTTACTTGATTGTGCACACATACAGCTTTTTAAAATTATCAGCTATACAGAGAACACATTGCATATATAACAGGCACAATTGATAACATATTTTTCTTTTGGGCAAATGAACAAGAACATGGGCTGTGTTTTTAAACAAATTAAAAGTCATTTGTCTCCTTAAACCTCTTTTAGATTGACAGCTTTTCAGCCCTATCAGCTGTTTGTTCATAAGTCACTATCAGGACAAAAACATGAAAAGTCCGGAAATGCTGAATGCTGGGATTTCCAAATACCAAGTCTGCATAGTCTTGAGTCTACCTGTTGCCTCTTTCTTACACTGCCCAAACTTCCTGTCTTATCCTTACAGTGTTTTTCTTATCACTTCTTGATCCCTTTGTAATGGTTTTCCTATTTTTCTCTTCCCTTCTCAATTTTGTTCTGGGTCAAAGTCTGATGATGACGAATAAATTCAGGTCCGCAAACATGAGTGCTGGTGTCCTCCACCACTCACCACCAGCACAAATTGAGCAGCGCTTGTGTGCGTTGAAGGTGGGACTAGAAAAAAGGGAAAGTGAGATCTAAGTCAATGATAGTTTACTAGTTCTGAAGAAAAAAGGGGGAGCGATGTTCTAATGTCTTTAATAATCAGGTCCAAATGGATCCCTAGAAGGACGCAGGACACCATGCCAGGACACTATAAATTCAGTAGAGCACGGACGTGTTTCCAACAGTTGTGCAGTACCAGAGATTGCTTCTTCTTGCCAACCGGGTTCAATAGGGTGAATTAGGATGAAACGTCAACTATCCTGCATAAAAGATAAAAAGGACTTTCGTTTCTTGAGAAAAATAAACAGCCCTTGTACTTGTAATCTCTCCAATTTGGAAATGAAATATGCCTTTTTCAGTTTCATCAGTAACAGGCTTCTCCGGGTATGTTGACAACTCAGATTTTTGTTCTCGCCACAGTGTTCTGTGGGTACTGTAGGGCAGACTAATGGATAAAGCGAGTCAAGGACTACGAAAACATATGTTTGTGTTTGCTCTTAGAAGGAACATATAACAAAGGAATCAAAACATGTGAACACATTATCCTTACATTGTACTCATTTTAAAAGAAAAATCTTTATTTATGATTTTATCGTTAAGAACAACATAATACATAACACGGAGCTTTCAACAGTACACAAGACTCAGATCGCCTCACAGATTGATCAGCGCATCACAGCAAGTCAAGCGAAACAATAGTACACCATATTTGGTGGGAAGTGCGAAGGTGTAATTGGTTCAACTACATCTTACAATTTCCATCTCCGACCACTGACTAGTACATATCGCCCCTTTCTTCCTCCATTCCTCCTATTCCCCCTTCTATCTGTATCTCCACTGAGACCACCCATAAGTCACACTGAACTCATTTTTTTCTTTTTTCTTTTTTTTTGTTTAAGAATTTGTATTAAATAGTTTAAATAACATAACAATACATATGTTATAAAATTGTAAAGAACATGCAAAATATATAAGTAGTACATAACATATGCATTGGGAAATAATTAGAATGATAAGAAGGAAATAAAGAAAGGAAGGAGAATGACAGAGAGAAAATAACAGAGAGAAGAAAAAACAAAAAGAGAGAGAAAGAAGGAAGAGAAGGAAAGGAAAAGGGGAAGGAAGAAGGAATAGAGGAGAGAGTGAGAACATATGGGAATAAAGAGAAAGCACGTAAGAAGGAAAGTTGGAAGAAAGATAGGAGGTGAAAGGAAGCCAAAAAAGATCAGACTTGATTTTTAGGGGAATAGAAGAAGATGCAGCAATTGAGATCCTATGTTCATCGCAGACAAAGTTCCACCAGGTATGAACAGAAATCTTAGAATTCTCTTTCCAACAGGATAAAATGACTTTAAAAGCAAGTGAAATCAACAGGTCCAACAGTCTTGCAGAAGAGGATATAATAACAACATCAGTAGATAAGGATCCTAGAAAAACATTCTGCAAAGATAACGGAGCGGAACAAGAAAATATGCGCATGCAAGTCCTCCACACTTCGTTCCAAAATGAAAGGACACGGGGACATTCATAAAGTAGGTGTTTATCAGCCTGATTCATCAAGCTTAATTGCGCTCGCAAAGGGCCAGATTCTGAGAATCTGGCCCTTTGCGAGTGCAATTTTTGCATTTGGGATTCATCATCCCAAATGCAAAAATCGCTATTAAAGAATTCGCATATTTGCGAGGAATTGCATTTAAGGAATCTCTATTTGAGATTCCTTAAATGCAATTCATGAACCATTTTAAAATACCGAATTCGCCATTTTGGGCCGCTATTTACCGCAAGGTCAAACCTCGTGGTAAATAGCGAAAACTTAGAAAAATGCATTTAAATGCATTTTTCTAAGTTGCATGTTACACACACACATGTCCTTTGGACATGTGTGTGCGCAACACCAATGCAGATTACATTTCAGGGGTGCTACAGGGTGTCCTTTGGACACCCCTGGCACCCTTGAAATCGCTATCTTATTTGCGATTAGCAAATTGCTAATCGCAAATAAGGAATGACTCCCCATTTATTCCTATGGGCCTTTAGGCCCATAGGAATGAATGGGGAGTCATTCCTTATTTGCGATTAGCAATTTGCTAATCGCAAATAAGGAATGTGTAGGAATCGCATTTCTTTATGCAATTTCTACATGAATCCCGTTTTGCAAGTCCTTAATAGCGATTCCTTATGAATCGCTATTAGGGGCTAGCAAAACGGGAGATTGATGAATCAGGCTGTAAGTGTCCCAGTATCAGTAGAACATGACCAACATAGTGCAGATGAAGTTTGGGAAAACTTATGAATAGTAACAGGTGTGATAATTACTCTATGATAAATAAAAAATAAAGACTGAGTAATACGAGCAGCAATAGAAGTCTTAAACAGTTTGGACCATATATGATCCCACAACAAAACAGAGAAGTTAATATCCAGGTCACTTTCCCATGCATTCTCAACAGTTGATTTAGGACGATCTTTAGTATGTGAAGTCAAAATTGTATAAACAAGAGCAGCTTTAGGTTGATGGCTGGAGAATAAAGGATAAAGAGGAGTGGTAGGCACAAAAGAGGGAAAAACATCAGGTAATGAGAGGGAGGCTAAGTGAGATTGGATTGCAGACGTAATAATGTTGTATTCAGTTATAAATGAAGGAGAAAAATTAAATAACTTTTGCATTTCCAAAAATGGAAGGATAGAGCCATCAACAAAAAATTGATAAACAAATACAATATTCTTTTCCTTCCAGTGTTTGAAATAAAATGTTTTACCTTTATATATCGAAGGAATTTGTTATACCACACAACTGATGCTAAAAAACATTGCAAAGGGGATAGGTTAGAAGAAAATACATTAGACAGCATAGTTTGGGAGTATTTTAAAATAGGGAATTTAGTAAAAAAAGAACAATTTGCCATAAAAACAGTGGGGCCGATTAGGATGGCGGTTTTTCCGCATCCTCCGGGCCGGCGGAAGTGTCCGCCGGCCTGGAGGATGCGGAAAAACCGCGGCGGAGACTCCAAAGACCCACCGCCAAATTAGGATGGCTGGTGGGTCTGGAATTCCGTCCGCCGCTTTTCCGCCGCGGTCGGCTTCCGACCGCGGCGGAAAAGCTATAACATGGCAGGCGGTGTCTATGAGACACCGTCCGCCATATTATGATGTTGGTGTAAATATGCTTTTCCACGGCGGCTTTTCCGCCATGGAAAAGCATACGGACATTCACTTTGGGGGCCTGTTGCGGGCCCCCTGGGTGAATGGCGGGTGGGGGGTGCACATGGGGGGTACCTATGGTACCCCCCTGCATTTGCGTACACAAAGCAGCAGGCACCGTGCGGTGCCTGCCGCTTTGTGCATGTAAATGCAACACATGCATTTTTAACATTGCGGCGGGTGCAGCTTGAAGCTGCACCCGCCGCAATGTAAAAAATAGAGGATGTGACCGCCACCCTGGCGGTCACATCCTAATTGCCATGGAGGGACCGCCGCTGCCCATGCGGACGGTCCCTCCTACTCAGGGGTGGCGGACGGACGCAAGTCCGTCCGCCATCCTAATCGGCCCCAGTATGTTGAAAGGAAAAGTCTTTCAAGAGGGAGCGTTCAAGGAGAACCCAGGAAGGTACGGGAGCATCATTAAAGTCATAGGCCAAAGAAAAGGCTTGTTTAATCAGGAAAGCTAGGTGATAAATCTTGAAATTGGGGAAACGAATGCCACCCTCAGATTTAGGGCGCATTAGCTTATGTAGAGCAATACGAGGGCGTTTACCATTCCATAGGAATTTGGAGCAAAGAGCATTAATGCGGGAGAAGTATGAAAAGGGAATCTTAAAAGGGAGCGTAGAGACTGTATATAAAACATGAGGAGTAATCATCATTTTAATCGTGTCCAATCGACCCCACCATGAGAGAAATAAGGGAGACCAGCTTTGAAGAAGGGAATGGATTTTCTTTATGAGAGAATCAAAAGTAAGTTTAAGGGTTTCTTTCAGGGAAGGTGCGAACCAAATACCAAGGTATTTAATTTTGGTGGGACACCATGCAAAGTCAGTATTATTAAACATATATTGATAACAGAGCGCGTTGAGAGGAAGGACTTCCGTTTTGGAAAGATTCAATTTATAACCCGAGATAGAAGAATATAATCGGACTGCCTCCAAAAAATGTGGAAGGGAGGATTCAGGGTTGGACATATATACTAGGACATCATCTGCATAAGACGATAATTTAGTTTCAGTGGAAGGTAATTTAAAACCAGAAATTTTGGGATTAGAACGAATTCTTTCTAAAAAAGGTTCGAGACATAAAATAAATAGCAGGGGAGACAGGGGGCATCCTCGTCGAGTACCTCTGGATAAGGAAAAAAAATTGGAAAATTGATTGTTAACAAAAATACTGGCACGGGGTGAGGAATAAAGAAGTTTGACCATGGAGATAAAAGAGGGACCAAAGCCAAACCATTGTAAGGTATGGAACATGAATTGCCAGTTGATACGGTCGAACGCTTTTTCCGCATCAAGGGAAAGCGCTGCCAGAGGGATTTTAAGTTTTTTACTGTGAGATATGACATTAGAAAACATACGAGCATTGTCTGCAGCAAGCCTACCTTTTACAAAGTCTATCTGATCGGTTTTGATTAGACAAGGGATAAGGGAGTCAAGGAGTAAATCCAGAATTTTAGCAAAGATTTTACAATCATAATTAATTAAAGAGATAGGGCGGTAATTTTTACACTGTGAATGATCTTTGTCAGGCTTGGGAATGATAATAATTAAAGCATCTAAAAAGGATCCAGAAGCCTTCGCCTCCGAAATAAACGAATTAAAGAGTTGTAAAAGTTTCGGAGCAAAAAAGGTATGGAAGGAAGAGTAAAATTCCACAGGAAGGCCATCCGGACCAGGTGCTTTTGAATTTTTAAGCGAGTTAATGGCCCGCGTGATTTCTTGGAGGGTAATTCCCTATTCCAAGAGAGCAAATTCATCCTGAATAGGTGGAGGAGAAGGGAGGCTTTCAAAAAAGGATGATAAATTAACATTAGAAGGATGCGTGTCATCAGTGTATAAGGATTGGTAATAATTGTGGAATACTTCAGCAATGTCTTCATCCGAGGAAACTAATTTATTTAGAGAATCATTAAAAATGGGACCAACATTCTTACGTTCTGACTTAACTTTCAGATAGTTTGCTAGCATCTTCCCCGCTTTATTTTGGCCACCATGAAATTTGGACTTAATTTTAAGGAGAGTGTTACAAGCTTCATTAGTAATAGTCTTATTTAGCTCTGTTTTGGCAGAAACCAAATTGTGAAGGGAGGAGGAGGATTTAGAGGAGAAATACAGATGTTCAAGGGTTTTAATTTTCTGAAGTTGTTCCTCATATTTATTCCTATTAATTTTCTTTTTCTTAGCAACATATGAAATAGTAAACGCTCTGAAAGCAGCCTTAAAAGCATCCCAATTGTTAGGAATGGAAGTGTCAGAGGGATTATTAAAGGTGAAGAATTTGTTAAAAAACTCCACACTTTCTTTCATAAAAATCGAGTCAGATAAAAGAAAGGAGTTAAATTTCGAACGACTAAATTTGGAAGAAATAAGGGAGAGGTCAAGCGTAGTAGAAACTGGAGCATGGTCAGAAATAAATATGGAGCCTATTACGGAGTTTTGAATGGAAGGGAGTAATGATTTACTAACCATAATGTAGTCAATCCTAGAGCGGGTGTGATGAACATTAGAGAAAAAAGCATATTCCAACAACACATCAGGATTACACAGTTTCCATGAATCAAATAAAGGACGCGAGACAATGGCAGATTGAAAACTCTTATGGGTCTTATCAGGCTGAAATTTACTGGAGGATAATCTATCTGAGAAAGGGTCTAACCATTGGTTAAAATCACCGGCAATAACAAAATCAGGGCAATCAATGGAGGAAATTAGGGATTTAATGGCATTCCAAAATTTAGGGTCAGGACGTACCGGACCATAAATATTTAGCAAAACCAGAGTCTTATTTTGGATAATCACCTTAGCCAATGCCCAGCATCCTTCATCATCATGTTGAGTAGAAATAATCTGTACATTTAAAGCTTTGTGAAATAAAATAGCAACCCCCCTTTTTTACGGACAGCAGGAGAAAAAACAACTTGACCCACCCACTGTCTTTTCAGTTTAAGAGATTCAACATCAGAACAATGCGTTTCCTGAAGGAAAACAACCTGCGAATTGAGCTTAGATAAATGAGACAATACCTTTTGACGCTTGACAGGATGACCAAGACCTTGTACGTTCCAGGAAACAAAATTACACACCATGGAGGGAAGAAGTGATGGGCGACACGTGGAGTGAACAAATGGTAAGGGAGTGACTACGGAAAGGGAAACAATAAAGACAAAAAACACATGAGGTGGGGGCTCCCAGAACACTCCCGGCACAAAAACACACTCGACTACGATTCAAAAAGCACACCATGAAGAAGAGCAGTCGAGGAAAAGACTGCCAAGGAAGAGAGGAATACAAGATTTGAGAAAAAAAGAAAAGACAATCATGAAAAGGATAAAAAAGAAGAGAAAGAGAAAGAAGGGGAGAGGGGAGAAATAGAACGAAAAGAAGAGAGAGAAGAGTAAGCTGATCAAGGCACATGAACCCGATCAGGGAGAAAGAGAACAACCGAAACCTATGAGGCATGGATACACCAGATAGGGGACAACTCCCCACGAGCAACCGACAAAGGACATATTTAGATAAGGAGAGAGAAAAAAAATTTAAGAGCGAATCCTCAAAAATAAGAGTAAAGACTAAAAGGAAGAGTCAAAAGAGGATAAAATGAGAAGAGCTACATAGAAGAAGAGAAGAGCAACAGTAGAAAATTTAGCATTGAGGAACATTAGTGAGCGGTGTCCATAGTTGAAGGCGAGACACTCTGCAGGAAAGCGTGGAGCTTCTGAGGATCATCAAATGAAGTGGTGCAACCATTATGTGTGATCTTGCAGAAACAAGGATGTAGGATGCCATATTGAATGTTGAGCTGTCGCATGAGAGGACGAAGATTCAGAAATTCCTTGCGTCGGGCATTCGTTGAAGAAGAAAGATCTTGTGAAATAAAAATATTATGACCAGACCATTGAAGACGTCGTTTGGTCTGGCAGCTTTCAGGACAGACATTAACTCAGTGAATTCTAAGAAAATCATGATAATACCACGGGGTTTGGCAGAGTTAGAGCTTATGCGACCCAGGCGATGAGCCCTCTGGATGTTAAGGGGGTGCGACGCAGGTTGAAGGTCTAAAAGTTCCTGTAAGAATTTACGCATGAAAGACACCATGTCAGGACCTTCCAAATTTTCTGGAATACCATAAACGCGTAGGTTGTTCCTTCTGTTGCGATTTTCCAAATCCTCTGTGTGTAGTTTGAGCTTATGGATTTCCTGCTCTAATAGTGGAATTTTAATTGAGGCATCTTGAATATCGCTAACTCATTGCTCCAAGTTTAAGACCTTGCTCTCTATAAGAACCCAACGATCCTCAATCTGTTTAAGACGTTCATTAGTAGCGGTCATAAATGGTTGGAGACCTCGAACTTCCTCAAGGATGGAGTCCAGCACCGGGTTCGATGAAGATTTTATGGGAGAAGGTGGGTCATTTTTAAGACGTTTAGGTTTAGTACCCGTTTGTGACATTTTTGAAGTATGAGAGTCATTAGCCATGTTTGTAATGGGAAATTCGACAAAAAGTACCAGACAGGCTGGGTACGCAAGGAAGACACTGGCTAGTACGAGCCAAAAATGGTGGTGGAGTGACACTTAAAGGCGAACAGTAGTGGCACTTAAGTCGAGCAGAGGAAGCAATAGACGCTAAAAGAAAGGGTTACAAAACACTTGCCCAGCTGGAAAAGGACTTTGAGGAAAAGTCACAAGGAGTAGTCAGGATAGGGCATTTATAGAAATCATGCGTCTCCATAGGGTGTAGTATAATAGTTAGCACATTCAAGGCAGAACAACATTAGTGAAGGTATTGTTGCATGAGTGGAGAACCAAGTAGACTTTGCAAAATCAGCATTGCAGGTGTTTCTAAAATGGCGGCGATCATTCCTGACAGGCAGACACCTCTGAGGTGAAAAACGGAGGAAAGAACAGCCTTCAGCGCCGTTAAAGCAGTAAATGTAGAAACAGGCAACAATGAGGGAGCATTGCCGAAGTTAGATACTTCCTCTTAAACAACTGAGGCAAAGTTGTAAGAAATACAGACGCGAGCTCGGCGGCCAAAATGGCGGCCGCCCGCGTCTCAGGAAAGAGAGAAGTTACCGTAGGCAGTTGGAAGGTCTCCGTTACAGCAAAGCGGCCGAAAACAGCATCTTCTGTGTCACCAGATGTTCCGCCGTAGCTGCAGCTGTCACATTTCGTTACACAGACGGGAAAAACAGCTCTCACGACATACGTGGAAGAAGTCCGTAGCGGAGCTCACCGAAAAGCCGTCCACACCAGCCGGCGCGCAAGCCATGCCCCCCGTCACACTGAACTCATAATTTTTTTTTTTTTTTTTTTATGCATCTTGTACCGCGCAAACTAAAACCCGAAGGTGTCAAGGCGCCTAACAAAAAAGATCAAAAAGCTAGCACTCATGCACTTAAATTATATGCTTGAACAAAAAGACGGGTTTTAAGAGCAGCTCTAAAAGTTTGCAGAGAGGGGAGGGACCTGAGCTCTAATGGGAGGTCGTTCCACCAATTAGGAGCTAAGATGGAAAAGGCCCTGCCACCCCATCTGGCTTTCCGAGTGCGGGGGACATGGAGAAGAAAATAGTTGGAGGAGCGAAGGTTCCTGCCAGGATTGTGATAGGTCAAGATGGATCTAATGCCTGTAGGGCTGCTTTTTGCCAAGGCCTTATAGACCATACACATGGACTTAAAGACAATGCGCTCCTTCATCGGCAGCCAATGAAGCTGCTTTCTAGCCAGCGTTGCCGAAGAGCGTCGGGGAAGATCAAGAACAAACCTGGCTGCCGCATTCTGGACCACCTGCAAGCGCTGCAGCTGACTCTTATTCAGTCCAGCATACAGCGCATTGCAGTAGTCCAGACGGGACCCCAGAAGGGCGACAGCCAGTTGCCTTCTTGCCTGCAGGGAGAGGTAGGTCCTGATTTTTCTAAGGACATGAATTATACCCCAGCAGGTAGATACCGTCCTGCTGACCTGTTGATGCATATTAAGCATAGGGTCAATCATCACCCCGAGATTCTTGGCCGAGGAGGTGGGTTTAGGGCAGGAACCAAGCGAGTCAGGCCACCACTCCATGGACCAAATGTCTTCCCTTCCGCCGAACACTATCACCTCGGTCTTCTCCCCGTTCAATTTAAGTGAATTGTAAATCATCCACTGGCCGACGGCCTCCATGCAAGATCTAAATCTGGAGGCCGTCAGCTCTATTGACTGGGAGAGAGACACGAGGATCTGAGTGTCGTCCGCGTAGGAGACTACCTCCATCCCAAAAGATCTAATAAGTCTGGCAAGGGGGGTCACATAGATGTTAAAAAGGGTGGGACTAAGCGCCGACCCTTGAGGGACCCCACAATGCACAGACAGGGATGGAGGTAGAAATTTTCCCAGCATTACCCTCTGCTCCCTATGATCTAAAAAGGAGGAGAGCAGGCCCAGGGCTGCCCCCCGGACCCCAATCTCCCCCAGACGAGATGTTAGGACCCGGGGAGATAGGGTATCGAAGGCAGCCGTAAGGTCCAAAAGGATCAGGAGGGATGTCCGACCCTCGTCCACACTCATAATAAAAGTTTATTCATGAAACTTATAAGCATGATGTCACAAGTCACCCCACACAATTTTGTGCTCATCACTTGGGGACTTACCTGTGGAATCTAATATTCACAATTTCCCTTTCATTTTAGATCCATGTCGGGCTTTGTGATAGCCACAAAGCTATTTCTTTCAAAGTCAACATTTCTGGGAACATTTCAATTTATGACATTTTACAAGAATACATTATCATTTTCTGGAAAATCTCCAGGACTCAGCTTGAATTCAAGATCCCTGCTGGGTTTTATAGCAACCCCGTATGTTCTTCCTGCCAAAGCCTCCAATTCCTTGAATCCCTTGCTCAATGGTTGGTCCCCACCCTAGCAAACAAAGGATGGATGGAGGAATCTGCACACCTATGGCTGACAGCTGCCATCTTGATCACACTTGATGCATTTGATCCTATGTGAGCTCTTTTAAAGCCTTTGTATGTTTCCGTCCAGCTATAGTCATTGTTGCAATGTTCCTATTTGGCTGACCCTCCGTTTCCAGAGATTACTGATTCTGATTGTTGAGCTTTAGCAACCATTTATTCTTGAATAGGCATTGTTAGCAAATAAGCTGTGTTTCCTTACCAACACTGTTTTGTAGTGTACGCTTGTCTCCTGATCCTAGCGGTGAGCAGTGTAGCTTTGTTTCATGTACCTGCACTGCTTTAGAGGATAATCTTGTTTTCCTGAACTTGATTTATTGCGTAGTGTATTCTAGTTTTCACTGTTCTGGAGTGTGTTCCCTGGTTCATGAGCTAGAACTTTTGAGTGCTTCCTGGTTGCTTGACATTTTGCTTCTTCATTCATTTTCGCTTTTGCAGTGCTTGATTTCTTTTCCCTGCTTCCTTAGTTCCTAATGTGCTTACCATCATGTTCATGCTACCTTAGTTCCCAGCAGTTTTCCTTCTTTTCCATGTTTCTTTAATCACAGTTCTCTAATGTGACGCATTTGCTTCACGTCTGCCAAGTGTTGCCTAGATATATTTTTTGCTCTGTGTAGCACTATGCCTCTGTAGCTCTTTGTCTGTGAATGTGTATTTGTATGTCTACCCTTGCTGTAATCTCATTGCCTTTGTGCCAGGATTCGTGGATACAGCTGATGGTCTGAGTGGTGTTTCTCGCTCATTGTGTGCTTTATGTTACCTTTTATAATATAATGGGCCATATGTATCAAGCAAATTCGCATTCGCAAAGGCCGAAATTCGCATGTATGTATTAAGCAAAATCTGGTGCAAAATAAGGAATCGCAAAATTTGCGATTCCTTATTTTGCAATTGCATTTAAGGAATCGCAAATTTTGCGATTCCTTAAATGCAATGTATGAAGCAAAAAAAATTAGCAAAATGTCCTTAAGGAATCGCAAATTACCACCAACTTCTAGTTGGTGGTAAGTTGCGAATTCCTTGAAAAATGCACATTTTTGCATTTTTCGAAGTGCCATGTGACGCACATACATGCCCTTAGGGCATGTATGTGCGCCACATGTGCACCCATGCATATTTCAGGGGTACAACAGGGTTTCCTTTGGACACCCCTGCACCCTCTGAAATTATTCTCAATTTGTGATTAGCAAATTGAGAATAATTTCCCATTCATTCCTAGGGCCTCCTGGCCCATAGAAATGAATCGGAAAGTATTCCTTAATTGCGATTCGCAATTTGCGAATCGCAATTAAGGAATTTTAAGAAATCACAAAACAAATGCGATTTTGTACATACATACCCATTTGCGATTCTCAAATAGCGATTTAAAAATCGCTATTTGAGAATCGCAAATGGGTATCTTGATACATATGGCCCAATCGCAGCTAAAGGTTCCACACTCTGTGCCATGGCCAATTGTTCTACATGTTGATATTTTGCAGTCAGTATCTCTGACACAATTGTGGGTGAGGAAATTACTGAGTTTAAGTCTGTGTGAAGCTCCAGAGTACCCAGCATCCCCCTTTACAATTCCCCTTTAAGGTTGTCATCTGTGTGTCTTGCACAGCCTGTATGTTAGTTGTTGTGAATGCGGAATTGCATCTTTTCTATGTGTTCTGTAGGAGCTTAAGCTTGGGTTGTTACCTTGTGCAGCACCTACCCATTGGACCCCTTTTGATTATCTCACTCACTGCATGATCTTGTGCAGCCCTGATGTAAATATTCTCTTCCTTTACCTTCCTAGCCGCCCAGTCTGTACCTGTCACTTGAAAGACCCTTAACACTATTTAGCCAAACTACGCTTTGAGCACATAAATAGATATGTAAACATATGAAAACATGAAGAAAAGCAGTACAGGTACTTAGAGTAGTGAATTGAAACGATATCTTTTCAGTAGCAGAGCCTTCTCACATTCACATCTTTATAATCTCCTCAAGTACCAAAGGGCTGCTACAATGCTGTTGGCAATGAATGAGGCATATGTCTTGCACATGTGTGAATCCAGTGACTAGAAGAAAATAATGTGAACATACGTTTCTTCAGCAAGCACAACATGTAGCATTTGCCATCTGTTTCCTCAAGGCCTGGAAGTGTGATGCCAATGAAAGTCCTCGGGCAAGCTGTTCCATGAGATAGAATTTATTGCCCTATTACTCCTATTGTAGGAAAAACAATGAAAGAGTTACTTAGGGCCTAATTATGAGTTTGGTGGGCCGAGGACGGCCAAACTCCTGGTGCCACAGCAGTGGCGATCTGAGACTCACAAACAAAAACTCCACTGCCTAACAAATTATTATAATAGTGGAAATTGTCACTGGTAAATATGAACAAGCTAGAAAGAAACCTGTTCCCCCATAAACAAGGCACACCAATCAAGAACTTATATTTACATAGTAAGACAGAGTCGACAGATATATTGAACATCATATACATCAAGTTTATTTATAATAAATCACATGACACATGATAATAAGGAATAGCAGTAGACGAATAAACCAGGGGCCACCAGTAAACAACCACATACCATTCATACACACCAGCACATACTCGTTCATATCCTAAAATACACACAGGTCCAGCACACAAACTGAAATAATTATATCTCGTATATGCAAAGCCCTCCACAACAAAATTGACAAGATTGAAAAGCCACAATTTCCTGGATCCTTAGGTAGTGGCATCAAAGCCAATTTTACCCCAGCGTACATTGTCCTGGTATTATGTCTGCAATTTCCCCTCCCCCTTGTTGTATCTTCCATAAATTGTTCATTTAAGTGCATCCCTGTATCCTTATAGAGTCTGTGCATGTATTGCTGTTTTATATCCCCCAGGCGTTTCCTTGTCTGTCTTTTGCGAAACTGAGCACTGAAGACACTAAGAAGGTGAGACCCAACATTGGAGTCACACACCGAAACGCGCGTCGGCGCTGGAGTTTTTGTGTCCTTTTGCTTTCCTCCAGGATTTTTCACACCCAATATTTAACCTCTGTGTTGATTTAAAATGTTGGACTTACTGACGATATGAATTGGTGTTGATTCCACTACCTACGGATCCAGGAAATTGTAGCTTTTTGATATTGTCAACTTTGTTGTGGAGGGCTTTGTATATACTAGATGTAATTATTTCAGCTTGTGTGCGGGATCTGTGTGTATTTTAGGATGTGTGGGTATGAACGAGTATGTGCTGATGTGTATGAATGGTATGTGTTTTTTCTACTGGTGGCGCCTGGTTTATATTTCTACTGCTATTTTTTCTTATTATCATGTGTCATGTGGTTTATTATATATAAACTTGATGTAAATGATTTCCAATATATCTGGCCACCACCGCACCGACGGTACGACCGCTGGATTACAACTTGGGATGTTGGACCCCCATGGCACTGCCACAACCACCATGGAACAGAGATCCCTGGCGGTGGCGTGGTGGTCTGAGGGCTGCAATATGCTTGGTTGTGTCCTGCGGCATCGCCAAGCACATTATGACTTTCCTCACCGCCAGTGGTCTCAAGGAGGTTCTTACTCCAGGAAACTGCTGGCAGTGAGAGAAGGAAAGGGGCCCTGGAGGGCTCCCTCTTGGCCCTGTACATGGGGTGCATGCAGAGGAGCACATGTTGTACGCCTGTGTGCATGCCCCCCAGTTCCTGCACGGCATGGACAGCAGTGTCCATGCTGTCAGGAAATGCCTTTGGCACTCCTATTGGAGTGGCCATTGTCAGAGGCACCACCATGGGAATGCCAAAGAAACGCCCACCAGACACGAGAAACCTCATAATCGGGCTGGCGGTGCTCACACGTCTTTGGCACTGTGGGAACGGGGCTTAGGCATGAAGGCCCCGTTCCCACACCGCCAAACTCATAATTGTGCCCTTAGTGATGTTTAGTGGACTAGTTTTTATAAAAGACATATGCATGTAGCTTTTAGAATTGTACTTTTCATTTCTGAATATTCATAATTACAAACATCATAAGGACTTTCACCATTCCATTAAGTGACATCTGACAATTTTCTCCTTAATTTTGTCCCCTCAGCTTCTCTTTCCTTAAAAGAAGGAAGAGATGTGCAAACAGATAGCTAGGGTTTTGGAGTGAAGACTAGACGGAAAGAGCATGAAGCAATCAGAATGAAATGTGGGAGATTGGTTAGGGCAGAGGTGTTGACAGAGGGATGAAGTGGTGACAGAGGTAATGGAGTGGCATTAAGAGGTAGTGGTAGAATAGTACAGGGATGAGATAGGGATGGTATCAGTGGCTACAAGGCAGTTTAAGAGAGAGGTGAGACAGAGAGAGGGGCAACATGAGGAGAGGCACAGAAAGACAGTAGAAAGAGTAGGTAAAGAGCTAGAGAGTGATAGAGAGAGATGATGTTGTGAGAGATAGGTAGTTAAGGGGGTAAAGCGAGGTGTGTTGAGAGAAATTAAGCAGTCATAATCTGATATAAAAGAATTGAGATAGAAAGGGGGAAGGGATATAGAAAATTATCAAGAACAAGAGTAAATACATAGAGAGGTAGAGATAGGTCGAAAGATAAAGGTATGTGAGTAGAAGGGGTGAGATGAAGCAAGAAGAGAGAGATATAAAAGAAAGATTATTTTTCAATTGAATTGACACCAAGTTCCTGGAAGGATTAAGAGCCCAGATGTCCAGCTGTCAAATTCCAAAAGAATCTGTTTTTTATGCACATCATTATGGCATGATTTTAGACAGCTCTGTAACATAACGGGGGAGAGTAGGGTTAAAAGATGGTCACTTAGCCTTATGCCTGAAAATGATCCTGGTTAAAAACCTTAAAACCTCTACAGAGGCTGACTCCAGACTTCTGACTGAAGGATTGTGGGAAGTAGAAGCTCCTATGAAGGAAACACTGAAGGTAAATCCTTCCTTTTTAAAACATCAGAGAACAAGTTACTACGGGGCCGATTCACAGAACTAACTTAAGACAAAATCCTAAACTTACTACTTTTGGTATTCACAGAAGTTAGGATTTTGTCTTAAGTTTGTCTTAAGACAGACTTAAGACAGACTTAAGACAAAATCCTAACTTAAGTCTGTCTTAAGTTTGTCTTAAGACAAATTTAAGACAAAATCCAAACTTCTGTGAATACCAAAGGTAGTAAGTTTAGGATTATGTCTTAAGTTAGTTTTGTGAATCGGGCCCAAGCTTCGTAAAGATCATTTTTCTACATTTTTATCCTCTTACTCCACCTCTGACCAGGAAGAAGGGGTCTTGGAGGACTGCACAGGAAAACAGTTGCAAGAGAATCTGGGACTCCCTGAGGCAGAAGCAAAGCCTACCACCAGAGGGGTTGTTTTCAGACAAATCCATAGAGATCCAGTTCCTTATCCTGCAACTTATCAGCTCAATAAAGGCCTCAACAAGAAGGGTTGCATTGATATGGACCAGGTAGCTGTCCCAAGATTTATTTCCAAAAATATCACCCAAAAATATAGTTTATAAAAATATTGGGCCTCATTTGGATATCAGTGGGACCACCACTGACAGGCCGTCTGTGGCGGTTCCACAGACATCCAGGCCATAGGTCCGACCGCTGCATTACGATGTGGACAGTTAGACCGCAGCTGTCTGGGGGACAGACAGCCCCCTCTAACAGGATCAAAGATCCTGTCGGGGTGGTGGTCCGACTTCTGTTCTTACCATGAGGGCGGTACCTGAGCAGGCACTGCCATAGGGATTAGAATGTCCCTTTCTGACTGCCTTGTCATGGCGGTCCCACCCACATGTAAAGGCAGCCGGAAAGGGACTTTGGGGTCCCCAAACAGGGCTCCCATCCCCTGTGGGCCACTGCTAAGTGGCCTGGGGGCACACGTAGTGCCCCCCCAAGTCCATGCACCGCGTGCCAGGCACCACATGAATGAATGTGCACAAAGGGCCTTTTACTGCTGTAGCTTGTGCCACAGTGCAAGCTGTAGTAGAAAAAGGCATTTTCTGAATGCCTACACGGCGGTCTCATCATGATAGGATGGGTGGGATCGCGGACTGATTGTCAGGCAGACTGCCGCCCACGATGATGGCAGTCAGAAGCTCATCCAACAGCCATCATATTCAGGCCCATTGTCACCATATACTTCAACAAAAAATAAAGAAATATTACTGACCAAAATATCACTGGAAAAGAGCTATCACAATGTCAATCGCAATAACATTGATCAATGGATTTCATCACCTCATTAAATATATCGAAAAAAGCAAAAATATTGAAATCAACAATATCGACTTCAAACCCTTTATTTATTTTATTTTATTTAAAAGGTTTTATATAGTGCTGGCTAGACCCGGAGGTACCAGAGCGCTTTACATGGGTATCAGACAATAAATTGCACGTTACAGCTTTACAAAGGTTACACAGTTATAAGAGCATGGAAATTCTAGTTACAAGTAAGGTTGAGACAAACAAAAAGAACGTATAGGTAGGGGAAAAAGCTGGCATGGGGAGATATTCAGGGGAGTGGGGGGGGTAAGAGCAGGGTAAGTAGACAGAGAGTGGAGAAGGGAAAGAGGAGGGGAGGGTTAAAGACACAGCATGGCAAGAGGAGGGTGAGGGTGACAGGGGCCCAAAGTCCAGAAGCTGTGATCCCAGGGGGAGTGGTATCATTTCCCCATCTCTGTTGCGAGAGGCTCCCTAAGCGCAGTGGACTCTCTCAGAAGGGTCTCTGAGACTCCAAGGCCTATTTACTGGATCCTTCCCCAAAAAGGGGAGAGAGAGTGCTTTGACAAGGGGTGCCATACCATACCTCAATTTAGAGTGAAGAAAGACTTCCTATACAAACATTTATATGCATCATTTATAATTCCATTTAACAGCCCATAAATTCAAAAACCACTAACAAGATCTTTAAAAAAAAATATTCTCATTTAAACTAAAAATAAAACATTTAAAATCTATATATATATAAAAACAAAAGTATGTCTGTCTGTCTGTCTGTTTGTCCTTTATGCATTACTACACCATTCATCTGATCGTCATAAAACTTTGGGAAGTTGTTAAGTACACTACCGCAAAGGTTTCTGGCATAAATGTTTTTTAAATATCGGCCCCCCAGGGCCCTCATATTCTTTCGAATACTGATGTACGCACCAGATGGAAAAACAACAAATCGTGTATCCACAAGCACTCGAATAAATAAATAGAATTAAAACACCATACATACGATCGCCATGAAACTTTGGGAAGTTGTTGGTACACTCCCGCGAAGGTTTCTCGCATAATTTTTTTTTAAATATTGGCCCCCCAAGGCCCTCATAATCTTTGGAATACTGATGTATGCACAAGACGGAAAAACATAAAATTGTGTATCCACAAGCACTCGAATAAATAAATAGAATTAAAACAGCATTCAACCGATCGCCAGGAAACTTTGGGAAGTTGTTGAATACACTCCCGCGAAGGATTCTGTCATAATTTTTTTTTAATATCGGCCCCCCCCAGGGCCCTCATAATCTTTTGAATACTGATGTACGCACCAGCCGGATAAACAAAAAATCGTGTATCCACAAGCACTCGAATAAATAAATAGAAATAAAACGACACTTTGAAATGTTTTCCATATTAAAATGAATAAGTTTCAATAAAAATGACACAATGTAAATTGAATGTTATCATAACGAATTTCCTTGAATTTCCTTTCTTCGGAGATCGCAGCAACGCGCGACGGGTAAGCTAGTTAATTATAAAACCATATTTACACTCAATTCAAATACAAGAAATATAGAACACATTAAACACATGAATCTAACATGAATACATATTATTTAAAACTATATACATTTTTAAAAAGTAATTTTTCAACACATATATTCATATAACACTTAACATAAACATTCATTAAAGCCTCCAAATAAGGAACAAACTTTCAAAAATGTTTAAAATATACATAAAGTAACCAATAAACTTTAAGCTGAAACAAAGGCCCCAAAATTACGATGTCCGACAATGGCAGTCTGGCATCTAGGGCCACGGTCCAATCACTGCATTATGATGCGATCTGTCCGAGGCAGCTGGGAGAGGGACCAACCGACGCCTCCGTCTCTGTCTTAAGTCTGTCTTAAGACAAACTTAAGACAAAATCCTAACTTCTGTGAATACCAAAAGTAGTAAGTTCATTCTGTGAATGCCAAAAGTAGTAAGTGCATTCTGTGAATGCTAAAAGTAGTAAGTGCATTCTGTGAATACCAAAATAGTAGTACATTTAGGATTGAGTCTTAAGTTCATTCTGTGAATCGGGCCCATAGCCTTTACTATTGTGGCTTGTCCTCCAGCTAGCAGCATAAGCCGCAATAGTTAATGGCATGTTTCCAACCGCAGTGCTGGCCGTTGCATTGTAATTCCGCGGGTGGGACCTCCGACTCCTAGCCGAGCGGTCCTATTCCCTCTACGATGTCGGTTGAATGCTCGCCCGACCAGCTTCGTAATGAGGCCCAAATTAACAAATCATGCTCTTTAACTCATTAAATCAGGACTAAAAACAAAGAAGAAAAAAATAGCTACATTTTTCAGCAAAATGCTACACTAAGAAGAACATGAAGCTCTGACAGAATCCAGAAAGCTACCCATCAAAAAACTGAGGACTCAACCCCAATACCAATTAATATAAACCCACTAACTTAATACCACCCTAAACTAATAACTAGCCCATTAACTTAAAATAAACAAGTAAAATATATTTGTCTATTTATATCTCCAAACTTTATCTTTCACTTGACAACTGCTGACCACCAACGCCAACTTCTTTAACATGAAACTTGACAAAGATTCTTTAAAAGTAAATAAACAAATAAAATATGTAAACAATTACCACCACCACACAATAAAATTAAAACTAACACCCATACACATCTAAAACTAAACAAAACTGTATTTTAAAAATGTAACTAAAACAAAACATTATGTATTCAACAGAGAAAGACAAACCACCTCACCCACATCTTGAGGAAAATTAAAGACAAACCGAAGAAACAAAGCAACATTTTAGAAGACCTCAAAAGGCCTGATTAACTAAGGTATTTTATAAGCAGCAGCTTTAGAAGTGAAGAGTTTCTGCACATAAAAAGATAGGACAGTCCTATCTTTGTATGTACGGAGAATTCACACTCATGGACATACTACTTATGAAATAGCTTTGTGAATAAGGCCCCGAATATCTAAGGGCCTGATTACGAGCCTGGCGGTCTTGTGACTGCCAGACTCGTGGTGGCACAGGAGTGACAGTCCACCGTTTTGCCGATTACGACTTTGTAAATTATATCGTAGGTTGACCGCTGGCTGCCTGGTGGCGGCACAGGAGCCCCACAATGCATTATGCTGAGCAGGGACTGGTGCAGTCCTGCTTAGCATATTTTGAGTTCCTGGACAACTAGCCTTTTCATGGCAGAGCCCCGCCATGAAAAGGCTGGCGGTGCAGGAACAAAGGCCCCCCTATGGGCCCCCTTTTTCGCCCCCACCATGGGCATACATTCAGGGGCTGTCTGTATTCCTCCCCCCCAGTTCCAGCACAGCATGGACGTCACTGTCCATGCCGTGCTGGAACTTTTTGGCCATTCCTTTTGCGGTGCCTGTTCTCAAGGCACCACCATGAGAAAGGCCAAAGAGCCACCGACCGTATTAAAAGTTGTACTTTTACAACTTGTAATATAGCCAGCGGTCCATGCGCGGGTTCAGCGCAGCATAGCCGGCATTGAGCCAGCGCCACAGCGCCAAACTCAAAATCAGACCAATTGTATACAATTTAAAAAGTAATAATTCATATAAAAATCTTAATAAATAAAATTATATTTTTCACACTAAGTAATAAATGTATTTCTGTAACATTTACAAATTCAGAGGCAGAAAGAGCAACTTACCTGGAAGTAGGCCTGGGCAGAATTTTAATTGCGCCTGAGTAATTGAGGTTGTATGGCATCAAAAGAGTAATGGGAAATTATCAAAAATTATGTGATTACACCCATTTGCATAATTATGCATACATTGGCACAAATATACTACAGTAGGAGCACAGGAACAACAAACTTAGAGAGTGTGAATGGCTGCTGGCTCCTGCTATTCGTGTTCTCTGCAATTTAGCTATAAAAAATAGTGGTAAATGCTGGAGTACGCTTCTTGAGTATTTCTGCATGATGTTGCATAATTTCGATGTAATGTCATGTAATTACACTACAGCAAATTAGTTGACTTACTCCCACGCCTACAGAAAGACAAACATTTGTTGTTGCATATTGGATGCACATGTAGCCAGGAGAGCACAAGCATAGAGAAGGTACATTGGAAAATGTTATGCTAATGCTAGTTATTGGAGGGCTACAACTAGAAATGTTGTTGTAATTAACATTAGAGAATATAAACACACCTTAAAAGTAACTTTGATAGAGTAAAGCATTTTTTATAAGCGAGGTACACACTAGCTCCCAGGAAGACACAGTAGCTACTTTAAAAATATAATGTATACGACCCAAATTCCTGAGCACACTCATGGAATTTAAAAAAGATTAATAATACACACTAAAAAGCAACAGCAGAAACCCCTGCTACACCTAGAAGATACCAAGACGTATACATCCCAGAACACCTAACCACTACACATCATAAAGAACCATTTCTCCTAGATCATTATAATGACAAGACAGGAGTATAATAAGCAATGCAACAAACAATATCCTCCTTAACCAAAGCCAAATATTGAGGATGAATTGCACTTTAAAATTGTGCCCTCCACCATTCTCAAAGAGATTCACCATACATGGTGGCTATCATAACAGTAATATAGCATAATTTACCCCCTGCTATCTAACAAGCAAATAGCTAAATGCTATGAACTACTAAGTCAAAGCAACATAAAAACTAATTACAACCCACAAAAAATAATGATAGTCTTCAAACAATCAATAATGCGAGCAATTCTAAATATTTACCGCGACAAAGCTATACAAGGCTGCTTTTACCATTTCAACCAAAGCATTTGGAGACACTTCCAAAAATCTACACTAAATGTAGAATATTCAACAGACAATTTGCATTTGAAATAAAAAACTGAATGGCTGTGGCATGTGTATCAGTCCCAGAAGTAGCTAACCACTACAACATACTCATAGAATCACCTTACTACCAAACAGACAAACAGAAACTAAGGGCTACATGTATCAAGCTATTTAGCATTTGCAAACAGACCAATATGCAGAATCAGCCCATTTGCGAATGCTAAAAAGGCTTTTTACATGTATCAAAACCCATTTTGCAATTCAGTAACCTGTTACCGAATCACAAAATGTGTTTGCGATATGCTATGAGGAAGGGTGTGTTTAGGGCATACCTTCCTAATACCGAATAGCGTCAATATGTAGGAATGTTTTGTGACCGAAATGCAGTCGCAAATCATTTGCATTTTACCACCTACTTCAAGTAGGTGGTAACCCATTTGCAAATGGGAAGGGGTCAGAAGGGACCCCTTCCCCTTTGTGAATGCTTGTTGCAGTATTTGTTAAGGGCAGGCAGTGGTCTCACAGCCCACTGCCTACTCTTCAAAAATGAAAAGAAAACTTTTATTGAAATGCATCCCATTTTCTTTTAAGGACAACGGGCTGCATTTTTTTAAAAAGATTGCTTTATTTAAAAGCAATCATGGACATGTTGGTCTGCTGACACCAGCAGACCACAATCCCTGTGAGTTTAGCGATTCCTAGGGGGTTGCTAATTGCATCTACCTCAATAATATTAATGAGGTAGAGTGATTTGTGACCCCTAGGTATTGCTATATGAAACTCTTTGAGTTTCATACATTGTAAATTGCAATTACCTAATTGCGATTCTCAGAAATTCGCAATTAGGTATTCACAATTTACAATTTTGTTATATGCAGCCCTAAGTCACTAATGGACTATTTTGAAGACAGGAGGGTTGGCAAACCGCATCGTTTAGGCCAGAAATGCCAACTCAAATTTCAAATACCACTGTGGAACATGAACAATAATACTATTGGTCAACAAACCAAAACCAACAACACAGTGGAAAGATGGCACAAGCCTTCCAATCCACATTAGGCCCAAGCCATCCTACCCCAAACCGATTCTTAGAAATCCTCAAAAAGAACAAAGCTACCAAAAAATTTAGACTAGAACAATCTATAACCCAAATGAAACCTAAAATTTCACACAAAAAAAAGAAACAAAGAAAGGTATGAGATGGTATGAATCTTTTGAAATAACAATGGACTATTCTACCTAGATTTCATTTTCATGGCAAAATAAATATTATAAACCACCTAACTATACAACTAACCCTAAAATACAACAAATATAACATATGTTTATCTATAAATATTAAATAAATGATCTCTATTTATCAGACTTAAAATAAAAATAAAACAATAACTTTTAAGATGTATAAATAAAAAGAATATAAGTTGGCATTAATAAATAAATGTTATATACACAGTACTAGTAAATATATACACAATACTAACCCAAAAAGCATTTTTTAACAAATAAGCATAAACTTCAACATTTCTTTTTAACTTACTCAATAGTAAACATTAACCACCCACATGTAAATAATTGAATACAGTCCAGAAAACAAAATGCAAAAATGAAATCGCCCAAAAAATCAATCCACCTAAGTAATCCATAGTCCAAGGGAACCATAAAAACCCCAATACTTTCGGAAAATAGAAAAATATAAGGGAATTATATAGTAATATTGGTTATAAAATACCTTGCAACAGAACACAATAAACCTTCCCTCAAACACCACACATACAAAAAAAACAGCATTGCAATACTTTACAAACATCACATTATAGTAAGGCCTTTAGCACTACACTAGGAAGCACAAATGCACAATCCAGCATGAAACTACACCCGCTAAAAACTAATACACTACGATACACTTACTACACCTACTCATATCCCCTTTACCCCCAATCTCTCAAATAATAATAATCTAAAAACGCTCCTAACTCATCCAAAGACCAGCAATGGGCAACCAGGCTGAACTGAAACCCATATCGCCCAACAGTGCTGTAAGTACAGTAAAAAATTAAACGCAGTGGGAAAAACAAAATGGGCATTGCATTAAATTTAAAAAAGACTGTAGGCATGATTAAAAGTGGGGCGGTCTCCCGACTACCGCATTTGCAGTGGTGCAGCAGTGCTGATCCACCGAGAAGCTGGTGAGAGTACTGCGGCTGTGTGGTCATCGGAGGCTCAGCAGAGGAGCCTGTTGCGGGGTGAGTGACTCTGGAAGGCTCCTGTGAACCGTGATCCGCGGAGGAGGTCGGCCGTCATCGAGGCCTGGTGAGAGGATAGTGCTGGGAGCAGTGCAGGAGTGATGGATGAGCACCCGGATCCCCACTGCAGCTGAAATCAGTAAACTAGGTCTCACCGAGATGCATGCTGAGGTAGGCATGCCCAGAGCAAATGCGTGGGAAAGCATAAGCGGCCGGATAGTGCCCTCCCCCTCCTACATACTTCTTGCAGACTTCCAGTCTTCTTCCTCCCCCAGGGAGGTACTGAGTCTGTGCCGAGGAGCCCAAGTTCTCCTGGGCACCAGCGAGGAACTTTAGTGTGCCTGGTCTCCGTCAGAGAGAGCCAAGTGGAGAGGCCTGGGGGTGGCCTGTGGGTGAGACTGAAGAGGGATGTCGGGCCTTTTTCCAAGGCCCGGTGCACAGGAGAAGAGAACTGCGGTGAGCGTGGAAGGAGGCCGGCGGTCTACCGGACGCTCTCTGCCAAAGGGCATGGCGTGCGCTCCCTCAATGGGGCAGAGACAGAATCGGACCCCTACAGTGTTTAGCGGAGCAGCCTACTGGACTAAACATTGGGCCTCCTTCCATTCCCTTACTCTTCTGGACATCCAATCCTCTTATCCCCTCTGGCATGATACCTGGGCCATGGCGAGGGATCCAAACCCCCCTCTAACTCCTGATTGTTCGTAGGACGGCAGTGGATGGCCCAGAACCCTGAGGGGGTGAGACTCCGTCCCTGGAGGGAATTCCGGTCCGGCGGTGATTGGCCGGCTTATCAGAGACCACGGAATCAAGCAGTGAGGGCACCTCTGGGAACTGAGAACTGGGGTTAGCTGCTGGCATAGGTCCTAGGTTGAGAGACCTAGGATTGCCACTCCCCCCAAATGTGTATTAATGCTACCAGTTGGCAAGATGGGTAAACAGAAACAGAGGGGTACAGAGCCAAGTACAAGGGATGACTCTTTGACACCCCCAGAAGTGGGGGAGGGGGCGAACTTTGGCACAGAAGATTCAATACAGTCGCACCTGTACAAGATGTTGTCCGCCATCACAGATACCAAGCCCACCTTACAGCAAGACATTGGAACAGTATCTGTGGGTCTCAGACTTTTACAGGCAGAACATCAAAAGTTGGAGGAAAGGGTGAAGGGTGTGGAATGCTCAATCGTGGTACTGAAACCGGATTGGAAGGCAACAGCCTCTAAGTTAAAAGACCTCACAGCTAGGATGGTGGTCCCGGAGAGACAGCTAAGGATGCAGAAGGCTGCAGTCACCGTAACAATATTAGGGTGGTTTGAATCCCGGAAGGAACTGAAGAGTCTGACATGATCACATTCTTGGAAAAATGGCTGCAGTCAGAAATAGCTCCAGACCATCTCTCTCAGTTTTAGGCACGCCACAGGGCTCATCAGGACCCTGTCCACCCCTTGGCACCCGGGGGGACTCCCCCGCCCATTGATGACAAGACTCCTCCTCTATCAAGACCACTACAGCATACTACAACAGGCCTGCACGGATGGACCCTGTACAATAGACAATAGCAAAGTGCTGATGTTTCCAGATTTCACTGCCAAAGTACAGGCCCAATGAGCATCCTTTCTGGAAGAGAAGTAGGCTCATCCCGAATATTCTCTAATGTTACAGGAAAAACTCTGAATCTTTCTTGATGGCAAAACCCACTTCTGTGATTCCCCCAAGGAAACATGGTCCTAGTTGAAAGCCAAAACAAAATGAGGAAGCATAGAGGTACTGATAGAATCACCCTCCTAGCTGTATCATATAAACAATGAGATTCTATCAATGTGAAGAGGTGTAAAAAAATTTTTTTTATTTTTAAAGTGTTTTTATATAATGATCCAGTGAAATACTGGGCTCTCTCTTAGATGTGAAAAGACAAGAGCACAATGTGCTTGTTAAAATACCCCTCACACACTAAAAAAATCCTTTAGTGTCATGCTTCATCATAGGGGTCTTCCCGTCCCTATAACGGGGCGGGGCGTGCTACAACCAGACGAACTACGCGGGAGCACTTTAAATGTGACAAGGCTATGTGTTGGTGTAGGGGTGTCAGTGAAGTGTAGGGACCTAACTAGTGAGTGCAAAAAATTACAAAAATTAAAAATTCCCTGGCTTAGTAGAAAAATATATTTTATTTGCTTCTCTAGCTGGGAACGTTAAGAAGGGGAATGTGAGGTAGAGCATTAGCTTGCTACCTAGTCGACATGTTTCGTAAGCAGTCCCCTACTGCCTACTCATCAGGACCATATCGTGGTCCCTACTACTGATAGCTCAGTTCTACAGTGATAAGCCTACTGTCCTACAAATAATACAGCAAAAATAAGCTGAATATTTGAGCTTCAGGGCATGAGCTGGCCCTAGTGAAGCGTGGTACTTTGCAATGAATACCTCGGACCTCGGAGCAGCACGGAGGTAGGAATAGAGGCAAACTCTCATGCCGGTGATTCGACCGCGCTGAACACCCTTCGCCTGCAAGCTCATGGGGCACTGAACATTGACAAAGAGAAGACCACAATAGGTCATTATTTTATTAATCCTTTTTGGTATTCATTGCAAAGTACCACGCTTCACTAGGGCCAGCTCATGCCCTGAAGCTCAAATATTCAGCTTATTTTTGCTGTATTATTTGTAGGACAGTAGGCTTATCACTGTAGAACTGAGCTATCAGTAGTAGGGACCACAATATGGTCCTGATGAGTAGGCAGTAGGGGACTGCTTACGAAACATGTCGACTAGGTAGCAAGCTAATGCTCTACCTCACATTCCCCTTCTTAACGTTCCCAGTTAGAGAAGCAAATAAAATATATTTTTCTACTAAGCCAGGGAATTTTTAATTTTTGTAATTTTTTGCACTCACTAGTTAGGTCCCTACACTTCACTGACACCCCTACACCAACACATAGCCTTGTCACATTTAAAGTGCTCCCGCGTAGTTCGTCTGGTTGTAGCACGCCCCGCCCCGTTATAGGGACGGGAAGACCCCTATGATGAAGCATGACACTAAAGGATTTTTTTAGTGTGTGAGGGGTATTTTAACAAGCACATTGTGCTCTTGTCTTTTCACATCTAAGAGAGAGCCCAGTATTTCACTGGATCATTATATAAAAACACTTTAAAAATAAAAACATTTTTTTTACACCTCTTCACATTGATAGAACCCCTAGTTGAAAGCCTACAGGGAGGGTGCTTCCTTGCCGAAACAACAGATGGACTCCTGCGAAACTAAATATCCCATCAGAAAATGGCAACAATGCTCAAGGAGGAGTGCTCAGTTGCAAAAACCCACGACCTCACAGACAGAGCATGACAGGAGAGCAGCGCTACAGGCTGTAGCACAAATAATGGCACCACAGAAGAAAGAATGAACAACATACGCTTCATTAGAATCTAAATACGCTGGCTCAGACTCGGAGAACTCCACGGGCAGTGAGACACACTTGCCAAAGGTGACACCTCAATCGGCAATGACATAATATAGGAGCTTTTATGTGATGACCCTTTAGGAGAACTGATGTGTTCCTGCACCTGAGCTGAAGAGGAACACATGGGAATATTGTTAGGCTATTTGGTTTTGGCCCTTTTGGGTGATGGGGTACAACAAGAGTGCGGTGCCCCGTGGGTCTCCGGGGTGACCCCTGGTATCAGAGGAAGGCCGGGGTGGGCATTATGTGCTTGACCCACACCAGGCCGCCACCTTAAGAGAGTGTTCTCCCCGGTAAGCTAAAGGTGGCATTCTATTTTTTATATTTTAGTTTGTTTTTAGGTTTGGATGGCTAGCTGGTGCACTGCTGCCCTTGGGTAGGGGATATTGTTTTTGGGAGTCAAAGTTAAGCATCCACGGGTCTGACTATAGTTCTGCTCTGACTATGGTGTCCAGCTGGGTGCTTTTATGGGGAGTGGGGGAGGGGGTGATTCAGATACTTCAATGACAGCTGTAGGCAACCCTCTTAGGGAAACAAAACTACTGTCCGGGAATGTCCAGGGTATGGGGGTCCCCTTCCAAATGCCATAACATACACAGGCATGTCTGCCATAGGGGTGTGCATATAGTCATGCTACATCTCACGGCGAAAGAGGGTGTTCACCTTCGGTGGAGATGGCACAGTCAATTATTTGCAACCTCATACTCAGCATTTTCCCAGGCAGCCCTGCTGTTTGTGAGGGCAGGTATCCCATTTGAGGCGACTGGGATACCGTCGCCTCAAATGGCGACGGTATTTGAGGCGACGCCCAAATGTATTGACCCAGAGAAATGTAACGTAATAGTGAAGGGTAGAATATTTGGCAGAGAAGTGACATTCTGAGTATATAAACCACAGTTCCTTCAGAAATTGTCCGGGCCACTGTCAAAAATAGCGGCGGGTGGCCTGTTCCTGGGAAGGGACTTTAACTGCGTGGTGAACGCATACCTAAATAGATCTACTCCCCCAGTACAGGGTACGCTAGCGACTGCAATTTGACTGGCTAGGGCTCTGGGAACTCATAGACATTTGAGATAGCAACATGCAAAACAAAGCAATTACTCCTATTTTCCATCACTTTATTACCTAAATAAACAGTGAGACATGTTTCTCTGCTCGGCCCAACTTAGCTCAGCTGTGACTAACACAGAATACTTGGGACGCACATTATCAGACCACAGTCCATTGCTTCTGAGCTTCTCTCCTGTCCATGATTGTGTGGCCATCTCAGTTGGGAGCCTTAACCCCAAACTTTTGGAAGACACCTGCTTCAGGGACTTGTTACAGACTTCCCTCTCAAATTACTTCTGGGAGAACCAGGGCATGGCGAGTACCTCTCAGGTTGAATGGGATGCATTTAAAGTGGTGGTGAGGGGCAAGTGATTGGGTAAGATATTGGGCACATGGCGAGAACTCAATAGGGAACTCCACACACTTGAAGCACAGATACACATGCTGGACAATAGACTTGGAGCAGGAGATGTGGCCAGGGGGCAGCTCTCAGAGGCCAGGAGTAAATACAGTGCTGCCCTGGAAAGGTTGCATCTGCTGGACCTCTGTGTTTATCAGGACCGGCAACATGCAGAAGGGGGATGATCAGGAAGTCTCTTGGCCTGGCTAGTTAGGCCGGAGAGCAGGGGCAGGCCCATTACTCAATTACTGAGTAGTGAAGGGGCCACAATGTATTTGCCTAGGGTTATTAATTCCACCTTCTGTGAGTACTATACCACCTTATATAGGAAACCGATTGAACTGCCTCCCTAGACCATAGACAAATATCCGGGCTCAATACAGCTCGGTAGAGTAGATGCCACTGTAAAGACGTCCATTAGACTCAATAAATATAATTAATTCATTTATACATCATTACAGCCACCATGTGGAAAACAGTAGGGGAAGCGATATCTGTACAGGAAATCCGTGCTGCAATGAAGGACATGGGTAAAACTCCGGAACCAGACAGGCTCCCATCAGTGTTCTATTCCACATCTGTGATACTCCGTGCCCCCTGCCTGGAGAAGGTGTTGACCGGTTGCCAGACTCAGGGAGGCATTAATGGTCTTGTTACCGGAAACCAAATCTGGGATAGCTTGTCCATCTGAGTTCCGCCCAATCGCCATGTTACATATGGATTTCAAGGTATTTAATCAAATTCTAGCTACATGATTGCTGCCATATATATCGAGACTGATCCATGCTGACCAAAATGGATTCATACTCAATAGGTCAACTTTCATGAACCTCAGAAGACTCTACCACGTCTTATTCCACCATGACATAGCTGGCTATGCGGATGCTGTAGTAATGGCGGTAGACTTGGAGATTGCATTTGACTCCCAGAGATGGATTATTTTTTTTTATATAACAAATTTGATTTGTCTAGTTTCACATAAATTGCAGGGCTCTGAACTCCAGAGACGACTGTACACATCAAATACACAGTAATAATGACTTTGACTTTTATGGATAATAACAAACCATATCATAGCAAACCCCCCCCCCAACTCCCCCCACCCCCCAGATAGTGCCCATGCCACATAAGTCCATCCATCATGTAACTTCACACCCAGGAATCCCAGTCTCTCCGGGTCGTCCCGCCTCGCCACCTTCTTTCATGTAAACTACATATGAATCAGTTCAGCAAGCATGCCTCTACCTCATGTGGCGGGTCCAATTCTAGACCCCGATAGTCCGCCCACCTCTTCCATATCTTGTAATGTTCGGGCGGGCACCCTCTGGCAAGGAAAACAGGTTGTTCGAGCCCCATACAGAAATTTAGCCCATTTTTCCATGCGGCCACCGATGGAGCCCTAGGTGCCTTCCAGGCATTGGAGATATCTCTTTTCGCTAATGTGAGGCCTAATAGTAGAAGGTGAGGTTTGTAAATATTGCCCCCACTCCCTCCATAACATGCAGCAGGGCCAACCGCGACGTGCAGGGGAGCTCCCAACCCAATACCTCAGAGAGGCAGGAGTATATCCCCCTCCAGAAGCCATTTAATGAGAGGCAACTCCAGACCGTATGTAGGAGCGTACCCTCCTCCCGTTGACAACAAAGCCACTCGAGAGATGCAATGATTCCCGCCCTCCACAGGCGCTCTCTAGTGAAGTACACTCTGTGTAAGTATTTAAATTGCACTAGCCGCAGGCACATTGCTATTGCCGCCCCTCGCGGGCCCGCTAGAGCCTCAGCCCAGTCCTCCTCCTCCAATTTCCCCCACATCCACCTCCCATGCATCCCTAAGCCTCTGCAGGCTGGGGGAACAGTGAATGACCAATGTCTGATATATATGGGGGATCTTGCAATCCGGGAGGTCAGGTCCCCAATGAAGACCTTCACTTCTATGGGGCTAGGCTGGTAGAGACTCCGAGCCCTCCAGGCTAGGGGCAAGGGCATGCCTAAATTGTAGGTAGTTGTAGAACTGGTATCGTGGCATTGCATACACTCTTGTAGGTCCTGAAATGATTTGAGTGTCAGATCCCTCATAACATCCCCCAGAACCGAGATGCCTATCGCATCCCATCCCCGGAAGCCCTGCAGTGCTGCCAGCTGAGGTAGGCGCCCATTGTCCCAAAGGGGGTCTCACGGGTCAAGGTATTCCACCACTCCATCCTGCGCAGAGCCTGCCTCCAGATCAAGAATACTACCCGCGTGGCCGCCGGCAATGACCTCCGAAGCGGTGCGGAGTATAGTATCGTATGTAGGGAATAGCGCCCCATAAGCTGCCGTTCTATCGCATATGCCGGGTCAACTCTGTCCTCATACCACCACTCATTGATGACCAGCAGGTGCCAGGCTTGATAGTAGGAGAGGACATCTGATGAAGCGAGACCCCCAGAGTAGGTAGACAGGAAGCATGTGCGTAGGGCCACCCTCACCTTACCCCCCTCCCACAGAAACTGTCCCAGCGCTGTGTTCACTTGCCGGAACCATTGGGGTGGGATTTGTTATGGATGGTTCTGCAACTGGTAGAGGAGTTGGGAAAGCGCCACCATCCTAAAAATTGCCGACCTGCCATACATGGACAGGGGCATGCAGGACCATACCTTAAGATCTTCCCGGGTACGGTCCCACACCAGGACCAGATTGCGTTACCAAGACACCGCCAGCACGTCAGACAGGAACACACCCAAATATTTCAGCCACCCCACCGCCACTTGAACAGATGCAGCCCATGCTCCAATTCTCAGCCGACCTCCCATGACCCACAGCGTAGATTTACGTGGGTTCATATACAATCCTGAGGTTTCCCCCAAAATCTGCAGTATACGCAGCAACTGCAGCCTCAACTTGTCTAGAGCGGTGAGAAAGAACAAACGTCATCTGCGTACAGTGCTATTCTGTCCGAGAAGCCCGGCGCCCAAGCTGGGAATCAATGGGCACCCAAGCCGCTAGCGGCTCGATGGCGATCACAAATAAATACGGGAGATGGGGCAACCCTGCTGCATTCCCCACTGAATAGAAAAAGATCGAGAGATCGCTCCCCCTACCCGCACCAACACCATCAGGTCAGTGTATAGTAGCATCAGATAGGTCAGAAATCTTGGGCCGAAAATAAGTTTCTGTTGTAAGGTGAATAGATACACCCAGCTCAGGGAGTCAAATGCCCTATCCATGTCGGCCAATAAGAGCACCGCTGACTCCCCCAGCTGCCTGCTGGCTGCCACTGCCACATGTGCGCACCTGATATTATGACGGGTCGCCATTTGGAGCATGAACCCAGCCTGGTTGAGGTGCACCAGAGTGGAGATGTGTTGTAGAAGCCGGTTGGCCAATGCCTTGGCCAGGATCTTCGCCTCCACATTCAGGAGTGATATGGGACGATATGACACAAGCTGCTCCGGAGGTCTGCCAGGTTTGAGGAACACCACCACCTCCGCATGTCTCCAGTCCGGAGGAAGCTAGCCGCGCTTCCGCGCCTCCTCCACCACCGGTCGAAAGTGTTGGGCCAGCTGTACAAACATTTTTTTTACAAATTCACTGGGGAACCCGTTCGGTCCCAGAGCTTTTCCGGGATTCAGTTCCCCCAGGGCCATGCCCAACTCCTCGTCCGACAGTGGCCGGTCCGGCGGTCCCGCACCTCATCAAAGACAGCCTTAGGTGGAAGGGTTGCAGAGCGCTTTATAAATACTATAAATAAAATAAATAAATAAAAGGTCATCTATAAATTTGCTATAACAGTGACTGTGAGGCATTCTTTCGGTGCATAGAGGTCCTCATAATATGTAGCAAAGCGTTCTGCAATAGCTGGGGGCTCGATAAGCGGCGCCCCTGCAGGGCCCAGGACACTCAGCAGGGCTTGGGAATGAAAGGAACCCTGGCATAGTCGATGCAGCATCTTGCTGGATTTGTCTTCCGATTGATAGACCCTGCTACGCGTTGCCAGCCAAGCCTGGTGGGCCTCGTCCATCAGGAGGGCTGCATAGCTTTGCTGAGCCAATATTAGTTGCCGTCTGACGGGGCCGCCCTCGGCCTCCCCACTCCTACGTTCCAGCGCCTCCACTTCAGCCTCCTGACGCAACAATTCCCTCTTGCACTCCCCACACGCCGCCACACACCAGGAAATATCTGCCCCTCTCAGCGTGGGCTTTAATGCCTCCCAAAGTACCGCAGCGGACGAGTCTGACCCTACATTAGCTGCCAGATAGTGATCTATCTCCTCTGCCAGGTATTCCCTGTAGTCCTCTTTCTGCAGATGCCACACCGACATGCGCCATCTGAGTGGCTGCTGCCCCGGACCTATACAAAATGTAAGGGCCACCAGTGAATAGTCCGGCAAGCCCCTGGGCATAATGTCCGCTGACGCCACCCTGTGCGCTATCACCCTGGGGACAAAAAGATAATCGACTCTCGAGAATGAATCATGTATTGTTGAGAAATATGTGTAGTCTTGACGGGGTCCATGTAGGTATCTCCAGACTTCTACCCAATCAAGTCCCGTCACTAGAGAGTGTAATTTTGTGGAGGGACCCTTCTCTACAGCACCCCCACTCCTCCATATATCCCGGCCCTATTCCATAACGTCGTTCCAGTCCCCGCCCAAAACTGAGAGCGTGTCCGGCATTTCGGCCCAGATGTTCAGGAGCCGCTCCACTAAGTTCCATTGAAATGGTGGGGGAGTTTAAATGCTGCTCAGTGTCAGAGTGGCTTTCCCAACTTTGCCCCAAATAGAAATGTAGTGGCCCTGTGTGTCTGACCAGTGTTTCTCGTGAATATATGGGAACCTGCGGTGCATCAATATCGCCAATCCCCCCGTGTGAAGCCTGAGTAAAAAACTTGTTGATACCCGTATCTCTGCAGACACAGGGCTTTAGTGCCCTTTAAGTGTGTTTCCTGTAGCAGGAGCACGTCAGCCCCGCTCGCTTGGCGTGTTGAAGTATGGCCCCACGCAAACGTTCCAACTAACAATGTGCAGGGCACCAGGGGTCATCCGCATCTCACCCTTTGTGTCGGACATCGCAATAAGCCTGTACAACCTTGACCGGTATGGACGCTCCTCAGTGTGTGTGTTAAGCTGCAAGAAACCATTGTGGAAGCGCAATCTAAAAACCGGAACCAACCCTCGCCCCATAACAACCCCCATCCCATACCTCATAAACGCTAAACTATCTGTTGGGTTGGATAGGAGATGAATTCCCAACTGGGGGACAGGAACCATACCGCCCAATGAATCCCCAACTGACCACCCATGCCCTGCAGGCCTTTCCGCCACACACAACTGTGTGGCAGAGAACCCAGCCCGAATTCCAGGCCTATCCAGCCATTAGTTCACTGTCCGAGGTCTCACAGCACCTAACGGACCCAACGATCAGTCTATTGAGGCTTGTCCTTCAGAAGCCGAGCCCCCCCGCTAGAGGGCGGCGCTGGACTGAGAACGACCCCTGGACCTCGACCTCCTGCTTCCCCTCAGCTGGCCTCGGGTTCCCCTCTGGGCCAACTCACTCGAGGATGAATACGATTCCCTACCAGGTGGTGTATGGACTCGCACCCGCACAGTCTCATCTGTCTATTTAAATACCTCCTCCGGGGTATCAAAGAAGCGTGTACGAGAGCGGTACACCACTCTCAGGCAGGCTGGAAACAACAGGGCGTACGGGAGCTTGAGATCCCGAGACGGGCCTTTGCCGCGAGAAATGATTGTCGCTGCTGCTGCACCAGTCATGGGTAGTCCGGATATATGAGGATGCGTGCATTATTGTAGATAAGGGGTTCCTTGGCTCGGGCCTGCTTCAGTATAGTGTCTCAGTCCAAGTTATTCAGGAGTTTCGCTATGATTGGTCGCAGGCGAGCCCCCTGTGGGGGCTTCTGCATAAGTGCCCTGTGTGCCCGTTCCACCACAAAGCAGTGAGAGAGAACATCAGGGGGAAGCCAGCCCTCCAGCCATTGTGTCAAGAAGCGCTCCACGCTGTCCCCCTTGCAGCCCTCCAGGAACCCCACAAAACGGAGGTTGTTGCACCGAGCACGTCCCTCGGCATCTTCCGCCCGCATCACCAGTCCCTTTTGGATTGTTTCCATGGCCGCCAACTATTTCTTTAGGGCAGTAACATCATCTTCGACCCCTGAGATGCGGGTCTCAGCCTCCATAAGGCACGCCACTACGTTGCGCAGATCTTTTTGCAGTAGCATAACATCGGAGCTGACAGCACCAATTTTGGAGTTGAGCATATCCCTGGACTAGGTAATGGCTGCCAGGAGCGTTGCATTATCTGTCACTTGCCCCTGCTGGCCCGCTGGCCCGGCCGCCGCTCCCGCTCTGGTGAATTTATCAATTGGGCCCTGTTTGGTCTTGCCCCCACTGCCCTTATTTCGTGTCATGGTTGTCAACAAGGTGCTCCACACAGGCACCCAAGGGTGTCAGGTGCGGATCACTCCAGCATGCAGGCGTGGCCAAGTTTCGCCACCACGCGGTTCTCTTCCAGGGGGGTCTCACACCCCCTACCCTGTCCTGCGGCCCGACACGACCGCTGAGCCCCCAACCGGCCCTGCCCCCTAGCAAGGGGATAGCTGGGAGGGAGTAAAACAGAGGGGGGCGGAAAATACAAAGCAAGGGGGCAATGCTTGTCCAGCCGTCCCACTCCTCCATGGGGTCTTTGGCCCCCCCTCCACTCCAGGGACCCGCACTATGCGACTGGCCCGCATCTGGAACTAATGGTCACTCTGTCAGTGCCACAGCTGTCACCCAAGATGGTGGTCCACTCCTCAGGCAATGACGAACACCAGCAGCCACCCTTCGACCAAAACCTGTTCCAGGGGGGCTGTGCCGGGGCCAAGCTCAGTCCCTAGACAGGCCCCAGCCACCACTCTGCCACATCTGGCCGGCCCCAGAGGCCCAATTCACCCCTAGGTGGGCTCTCCGGTATTTATTTGCTCCGGGGCACTGCCCCTCCCCCCCGCGTCCCGACACAGACGCCGAGAAGCAATGTCCTATCTCACCCCCCATAGACTTAATATTATGTATGAGTCTTTGGGATAACAATGCCTGAGATGTGGTACACCAGTTGTGAGATTCGCACACATGGGGGTCGATTAGGATGGCGGTGAATCCGCATCCTCCGGGCCGGTGGATGCCACCGCCGGCCTGGAGGATGCGGATTCACCGCCGCGGTCCTTGAAAACACCCACCGGCAGATTAGGATGGCGGTGGGATCAGCGGTGGGCGGCAGGTTCGTCCGCCGCTGATCCGCGTGGTGTTGACCTCTATTTGGTGGCGGTGTCTGCAGCCGTCAGCCAAATTAGGATGCGTGTGGAAACATGTTTTTCCGCTGCGGTTTTTCCGCCGTGGAAAAGCATGTGGACCTTTGCTTCTGGGGGCCCCTGCGGGCCCCCAGGGTGAAGGGGGGTGCACATGGGGGGTACCTATAATACCCCCCTGCATTTGCATGCACAAAGCGGCAGGCACCGCGCGGTGCCTGCCGCTTTGTGCATGCAAATGCAAAGCATGCACTTTTTAACCTTGCGGCGACTGCTGCTTAAAGCAGCACCCGCCGCAATGTTAAAGATACAGGATGTGACCGCCAGGGTGGCGGTCACATCCTAATTCCTATGGAGGGAACGCCGCTGCCCTTGCGGACGTTCCCTCCACCTCAGGGGTGGCGGACAGACGCAAGTCCGTCCGCCATCCTCATCGACCACATGGTGTGGGGCTGCCCAAGTTTGTGAAATTACTGGTGCTTAATTGTAGCTGTGCTCAATGAGGCGCAGGCACTTTCATTGCCCTGTATAGCAGAGGTCTACCAGTTGGGACTGTTCCCCAGACCTAAAGCTAAGAAAGTGGGCACTAAATTTGTTGACTTTGCGCTGGTCCTAGCGCGAAGGCACATCGCCCTCCATTGACAGACAAAAATTAGACTTAGAGTGGTGGATTGGGAGCGGGATGTGGACGCCTGAGTCAGGGCAGAGGTCAGAGCATTAATGAAAGAAGATAACCAAGGGGTGCGGCGACAACCAATTGCGGGCCTCTGGTCTGAGGTATTGCAAGCATGGGATGATAGGAAGAACGATAATAGGGAGAGCACCCTAGGGGCAGACAGACTAGGAAACAGAGAGCCCTGGATCTCCCCCATCAGGGTCAAAAGGGTGAGAAGGGAAAACCCAGCTGATTACAGAGAACCCCCCTTCAGTTACTTATTAACTCCAGAGACCCTCATATGTTTAGAAGTAGTAAATACATCACAGAGGCTGAACCTGATTACCTGGCATGTATGATGACTCCAGGAGGCCTTGTGTGTTATAACATTTATTAATTTACAAGTTGCATAACAACCTCTTGTGCTTTATTGAGACATTTGTTATGTGGCAACAATCATAACTTCCCTGAGGAACACAGTGAGAGAAAGGCAATGAGTAATACTCGGACGCTGAAATTATTGGAAATTTCTATTAGCTCCATGAATAACACACTGGAAGTATCTGTGTTCCTTGAGAACTGTATTTTCCCAATTGCTGTTTTCTCCTGTGAAGCCTTTATCTGCATGTACAAGTTTTCAGATAATAATTGCAATAAAAATACTTTTTTTTTTTTTAAAAAGCCATTTTGGTGAAGGCGTTGAACAGTAAATTGGTCAGATTTGCTATTTCCACTCCAATCCAAGCCAGTATCAAGATGGTGTTAAGCAGTAAAAGGTTCAAATTAGTAAACATTGAACATATTACATAAACTGCAACCACCCAAAAGTAAAAATCATTACGCTTTGAATTTAACTTTATGATTAGAAAACAAATTCCCAAATATAACTTTTAATTATAATATAAATAAAGTAAACAATAAGATCTGCTGCATATAAAATTCATCTAAGTTATATATATAAATATGTATTTAAAAATTGTTTATATTTGTGTGTGTACATATATATATATATATATATATATATATATATATATATATACATACGCCTGAATTGGCATGGTTCCTTAGCAGTCTCGAAAATAGGCCTGCGGTTAGAGCAACATTAACCTGGAGACAACAATTACTCCAGAGAGGCAGTAAAATTAACATTGGCACAGCACACTGGAGGGTTTCTATTGTTAGCTGAAATGCGAGACCACAAATTCCATCATGCATTGCAAATGCTTCCAGAAGGTTGTCCGCTAGAGGGCCATAAATATTCAAATTTGCAATTGTTGTTTGTGGCTCAGAATCGGTTTCCTGCTGCCTGGGCTTACCTCGGAAGAAGTTCAAAGATTGAACGAAACATGTCAGGACTGCCGTAACTGCTCTATTAAATGCTTGAAGCATCAGTGTTGCGTGTGCGGCTCATCTTTTTCCAGCAAGGTGGAGAGAGTGATTTAATATGGAGTGGCTTGGTCCCGCTGCAGAGCTACGCACAGCCAGCAAGTGCGCCATCATTACCCAGCCCTGGACCAACTGTGTATTTTCGTTGAAGATGACTTTGGGTAACGGCGCTGCCATACACCTGAAATGGCATGGTTCCTTAGCAGACTCGAAAATAGGCCTGCGGTTGGAGCAACATTGACCTGGAGACTACAATTATTCTGGAGAGATAGTAAAATTAACATTGGCACAGCCCACTGGAGGGTTTCTATTGTTAACTGAAATGCGAGACCACAAATTCCATAATGCATTGCAAATACTTTCAAAAGGATGTCCACTAGAGGGTCGTAAATGTTTAAATTTGCAATTGTTGTTTGTGGCTCACAATCGGTTTCCTGTTGCCTGGAGTTACCGCGGAAGAAGTTCAAAGATTGAACGAAACGCGTCAGGACTGCCCATAACTGCTCTATTAAATGCTTGAAGCATCAGTGTTGCATGTGCGGCTCATCTTTTTCCAGCAAGGGGGAGAGAGTGATTTTATATATTAATAATGATGCCTAGAGATATTGAGGAGTTGAGTTCTTTAATCTTTTGGTTTTGCATCAGTCAATTTCATGCTAATATGTAAATAATGACACACACTGAAAATTTATACGGATGTATATATATGTTATTTCAATCTGTCACTAAATATCATGAAGTAAGTTTATGAAATATGCCTATTACCTGTTAACGCTTATTTAAGTAACATAAAGTTTTTTTAATTGCACTAAATGGGTTTTTATGTATGACACTTATTAGAAAAATTTACTGCTTCTTCTTTTTTATATGGCTCCCTATGGTTAGTGTTTAGAATTCGACTAGGTATACAATATGACTATTTATGGTGATAACATATTATGTGTATATATGGGCACTTGCTCAAGATTATATTGAATTCAAGATTGACAAAAGATGCATAGTCTTTTTTATGGATAATATGTGCACTTGAACATTATATCTTCAGCCCTTTTTCAATTTTCAATATTTATTATGTCTCTGTCTATAATTTCAATTTTACATAAATTGATAGTAGAGACATTTTTATATGCACGTAGAGCACCAATAATATACTCCCTGAAAGTCTGTTTTCTAGATCCATTGTAAGTAGGGGAGGAGCTATGGTTAAGTGATAACAGTATTTATGCACTGTGGTGGTCACGGCATGTCATGTGATCAAGTCCGGGGTGACCAGACGAAACGCGTCATGTCTGTCTGATGGGAGAATAAAGCACTTGAAATTGAAACTTGCTGTGTGGTCCGTGTCCACACCGCTCCTCCCCCGCGCCATGTCCACCGCTCCTCATCGCGCTCCTGGACGCCGCTCCTCCCCGCGCTCCTGACGTGAGCACGCACGTCGTGGCCGGCGCTACTTCGGAGGGACTACTTTTTTTTTCCTTAAAATTTTTTAAATACCGTTTTTTTTTATTTATATAGCCTATAACCATCTACACACCCTGACGATTCCAACGGTGTATCAGGTGTGTGGATTGGCGCTGTGGTTCCCGAGTTTACCCGCCTCAAAGGCTGAAAGTTCTTCCTTTATGATAGTAGTATATATATGTGACCAAGGCCTCGTGTAGGCCGAAACGTTATGCTGTCTGTTGCAGAATAAAATTTACTCACAGATCAACTTGGGTCTCCAGTTTCTTGGCGGTAGCGGTGGGAGTCGAACCTGTGAGCTGTCGCTGCCTGTGGAACCTGTGTTGATATATATATATATATACATATATATATATACATGAAGATGAAGGATCACAAGAAAACAACAGCCAGCCAGGGCAAAAATCTGGATCCCAAAGGATAAAATGAGTCACAAAGAAATAAGATATCCAAGAAAGAAGTGACTCAAACAGATAGATTCACCAAAGAACAAAAATATATTTCCACTACAACTGTTCTTTGGTGAATCTAAATCCTTTCAAAAAAGAACACACTAATACATTTTTACCACACACAAACACATAAAAAGTATTTTAAATCTTTTTACATTAAATTTAATTTATTTCAAATATCAATACAAATACATTTTAAATTAAAATGATATTATTTATCTCAATTCAATTTCTTAAATTATTAAATAAAGAAGCATTACAATTTCATATAAATATTCTTTCATTTTTTAAATCTGTAAAATGTAAATCTAAATAATTTAAATAGGATAATAAATATTTTAAATCTAAAAATGTATTACATATACTTAAAAAAATCTCCTTACCCCAATAAACTTAACATCCCAGTACTAAAAAAAAAGTAAACTACATTTTTTCAATAAATCCCCACAAAACTCTTTTTAACAAATAGTAAATAGTTAAACATGAAAACATTAAAAAATACACATAATCAAAAAATAAGTTTAAAAAACGATATCACCTGCAACTATATTTTTAACAGCTATTGATTTCAGAATGATATTAAGCAGAATCCTTAAAAACAGTATTCTTACCTGTGATATTCATGTTGACAATATTCTGTACATCTCAGTATTCTTCCAACAATAGTCTGGTATCACAATATTTATAACTTCATATATTTTACAAACACAGCAAGGTATGAAAGTATGAAAAAAATGCGAAGAATTATCAACAAGTAGGCTGTCCTTATTCATGCAGTCAAGCACATTCTAAAGTAAGTGTAACTACTTGTATCAGCATGCACTGGGGAGAACTGAAATTGTTTTAGAGAATTTTGTAAGGCATATGGGCCATATTCATAAAGGGTTTGCGTCACTTTTGCACCACGTAATGTGGTGCAAAAGTAATACAGCCTCTAAGATGCAATTTATCAATCTATGCAAGACCCCCATGCATAGCCGAGTGGCTCGATAAATTCAGAGTAACGCAACGCAGTGCAAATCACTGTGATCCATTACTCTGCCCCAGGGAGGCGTGGGTGGGTGTTCCCACACAATACCCATGGGTGTTTACGCATTCCCAGATTTACCATTACTGGTAGACCTGGGAATTTCGCCTAAATGCTACGCCATCCCAGGGGAGGAGAAATATCTTTCTGCAGCACACATAGATGGAGGAAAATGCCTCGGGGGATTGTTTTTGTGCAGGAAAGGACCAATCCTGCTTACAATGCAGGCACTTTCGCACCATGGTGCAAAAGTGTATGCATTGGTGCTAGGCACCACATTGTGTGCCAGCACTGGGAAAAGGCAGGAATGCGCTGTGTTGTGGTAAATAGGGCGTTTTCCTGAGATTTTCCTGTAACACAGCAAAGGCTTGCTGCACTGCATTGCATTACAGTTTGATAAATATGGCCCTCAGATTATTTTCAATGATCTTATGATTCAGTCTTTTCTGTCTTTTCTTTTTTTTTTTTTTTTTTTTTTTATAAACATAAGTAACATCAACAACATAAAACAAGGCAATAATCACAATAATTACGATCATGTGTCCACATAGAATGTTACTCCAAGTAGGGCGATAAGAATCATACAATTGCAACCAGATACAGAGGGGGGGCAGTGGGGAAACATTGCGATAAATACAATTAATGAGCAATACATGGAATGCCGTTCAGGGGGATAAGGAAACATCAGGGATTAAGTCTTGCGGGGGGTACATATATTTCCACGGTAAGCATTCCATTGGGACCAGACTCTGTTCCATTTTCTAGGTCTACCCCTAGCCAGATTCACGTTTTTTCCCCTAAACATGCACCAATCCATGCCCTCCCCTTCACCCCAATACCGTGGGCGACCTCCGGGAACCCCACAGCTGTGCGATGTCTCTCTTAGCTATCATGTTACCAAGGGTCGCCCACCGGATCTGAGCGGCAGTGTAATCATTCGGTTCCCACACATTCAACAGGCAACGCCTGGCCTCAGGCAGCAGTGACACCCCGGTAACCCTTTCCATCACAGCATGTACTCGAGCCCAAAACGCAACCACCTCCGAGCATTCCCATAGAATGTGGAGGAAGGTACCAGGCATACCGCACCCGCGCTTACACAACCCATCCAGAGAAAAACCCATTCGAACCAGACTCGGACCAGTGACATACACACGGTGCAGGATCTTGAGCTGGACAAAGCGAAGACGGGCAGGTATGGCAACCTCCTTGGGCGATGACATCGCAGATTGCCAGTCCTCGTCGTCCAGCTCCAACCCATCATCAGTCCATACTGCTCTGAGTAGATCAGCCCGATTATTAATCAACTTTTTATAAATTAACGAAATCGTGCTGTCAGGCACATAGCCGTCCAGTATGCGGTCCTCGAGAGGAGAGGACTCGGGAATATCAGTGCCTGCAGCAAAAACCGAAAGCAAGGCATGGCGCACCTGTACGTATCTGAAAAATTCCCTGTCCCCGAGCTCATATTCCGTCCTCAACGTCTCAAAGGTTTTAACATTACCCTTGGACCAGAGGTCACCCACTCTGCTGATGCCAATCATGTCCCATTTCTCAAAACCTTTCGTTCTCCACAGACAACCAAATCTTTCAGATACATACAATGGGGTTGCACGAGTCAATCTATCACTCCATCCTAGAGCCGCATTCGCATCATGCCAGACTCGTACAGCAATCCTAGTGCGCCCAGCCAGTGTCTTGCAAATCCCCTTGGAGTAAAGCGCCCTGCTATAATGCCCGCCCGGTAAAAGGTGTTTGTCCATCTCAAAAGCCGGGGCAGGACCGGGTGCATAGGTTGCGTGGTTAATCGCACTCAATTGAGAGGCCCAATAATAGCGCTTGATATCCGGGAGAGCGATGCCTCCGTCGTACCAAGGGAGCGTGAGTTTGGAGAGAGCAATACACGCACGCCCATCCCAAAACAGACATCTCTGCAGGCTCTCCACTTCCCGAAAATAACTTGAAGGAATGGGGTCAAAAGAGTTTTGGAGTGCATACAAAAATCTCGGCAGTGACATCATCTTAAAAAGGGCCCCACGCCCGAGCGGCGACAGCGGCAACTGACGCCAGCGTTTTCTGTCTTTTCAAGCCTGTGTTTGTTATTGTTTTTCAGGCTTATTTGATGTAAACATGGTATGTTACATACATTTAATGAAAATGAAGGCTGCACTTAAAATCGGGAATGCAATTTGACTGGAGGAATTGGATTAATAAAGTGAGTAGCAGGTGGTGTTGGGGCAGGCTAGAGAGCAGTGTTGGTTGTGTAGTTTTGTGACAACTGGTGCCCCATATCATACAGTGGCTATAACTGAACAATGGGTCAAACCTGAGGAAAATGGTGGCCATTCTTGGCAATTTGTGGACATTGTATCAGTAGACTCAAACCTGGCATAACGGTGCACATTCTTGCTAGTTTTAACCATCTCTCTGGAATGATGGGGCCTACATTGAGCATAATGGTGAGCATTCTAGACACATTGGGCCTTATTACGATTGCGGTCATACGAGCGTCTGACTGCTATCGCTACGGGCAGGAACCCACCAGACAATCAGTCGGCAGTCCTACCCAACCTATCATGAGAAGACAACCTTGCAGGCAGTCAGAAAGTACCTTTTTCTACTGTGGCTTGCGCTGCAGCCTCAGAAAAGGGCTGCATCACAAACCACTGAAGTAAAAGGCACTATGTGCACATCCATGCACCGTGTGACAGACACCATGTGATGCCTGGCACACGGTGTATGGATTTGTCTGGGGCACTTCATGTGTCCCCCATGCCACTTAGCTGTGGCCCACGGACCCTGCTTGGGGCACCCAAAGTCCCTTTCTGGATGCCTTTCCATGGCAGTGGGCCCGCCATGAAAAGGCAGTCGGAAAAGGACATCCTAATCCCTACGGCGGTGTCTACACAGGCACCACCCTCATAGAAGGGATAGGAGTCTGAAGGCTGCCCCGACGGGATCCTTGCTACTTTCAGAGGCGACGGTCTGTCCCCCAGACGGCTTCGGTCTGACCATCTGCATCGTAATGCAGCAGTCGGAACGATGGCCTGGACGTCGGTGGATTGACCATCGGCGGCCTGTCGGTGGCAGCCCCACCTATATCCAAATGAGGCTCATTGTTGGCATGCCGTGCATGATGCTTGATCCCTGAACCTCTAAGAATGATGTAAACTGCTGCTGTCCTAACCTGTAAAGTAACACTGACCTAAAATCTGATAAGTTCTGTTGTTTAATGCCTGGGACAATATTTGTTCCAAGTACATTCTTAGTCATAAAATGTGAAGGAATATTTTTATTACAATTTTAAAGATGACAGATTGAGTGAAATTGCTTTTAAGGCAACATTGGACAAAATGTGCAGAACAATTCAGTTTAGCTAACATTTTTTGCTAGCATTTCCTTGAATCCATGAGACCCTGCAGATGTGAACAATTGCTGATCACAAGTAAACAGAACATGCCTTGGCCAAGGCACGCCGATTAATTCTATGTTAGTCAAATGAGTATTAAAGCAAAAACAAGAAAAATCATTTTGCCCAAAAAGCAAACAATCAGGGTAGCAATTTTATTGAGCAAAAAGTCTAGTGGATTAGCAGCCTACTGTAGGTTGGAGCAATCTAGTGCAAAAGTGTGCATTCTCCCATTGACATTTCACAAACGTTAATTTAAATTTTGTGAATATATTATTCAAAATTACACTTTTAGTAAAAATGTGGTTTGATTAAATCTCACAAGACCTTTTATCCAAGTGTGTGCCTCGCTTTAAAAAGTCACACGGGATATTGGCAGAAGACTGGTTCAAGCAAAAAATCTCCTGTCATTGTCAAAAATGTCATGTAACACAAAATTCAGGAATTTCGATAATTTTGCCAGCTAATACAAAATTCACCCAGGCATACTTTAGACCATTTGGGCTCTTGTTACATACAGAGTAACATCGTTAGGTACAAATGGTGATATATTTAACTATTCAGTTGCAGGAAATAAAAATAAAAAAAATCAATGCAAGTTTTGTCATGACTATTTTAAAGGCCTGACCAAGCAAGCATATGATTGAGTCATTATGCCAACATCGCACACATCTAAGATGTTTAACTTATATTGAGGACAAAGATTATTATAACTGATGCTGTCTCGAATCAATCAGTCTCATATGTGACAGAGTTGGAGTATCTATAGCACAAAGGCTGCAAAGTTTATCATTTTTGTACCTCATGAGCTCATTTTGATCAACACATTTTACCTGAGGTGAATAAAACCTTGTAAAGCTACTAGTGTTTTTGTGTCTCAAAAATCTGAATTTTGGTTGTAGCTGTACTTATTAGACAAAGGCACCCCCATATTTTAAGTACTTAGTATTACTGATATAATCAGAAAAGCGTAAGTTAACTGTAGCTTTGATATGTACCTGATTTGTTCATCTGATATCTCGGTCGTTACAAACATTGATTACGGAATGCGTCAAAATATTTTTTTAGAAAGTTGCTAGCGGAATTTTTCTAATTACTCCCAGAATGTATGTGGTTCCACAGTAGAGCAGCCAGTAAGCCTTATTTAGCATATTTTAAACAATGAGAATGAAGGCAGGCAATCTTGCCAACACGTGCCCTTGTCAAGCAAAAATACAAAGCCCCTCATTAGGATTATCAACATTAAGGCCCTCATTATGATGTCGGGTACACCGTTGCCGAATCAGGACCGACAAACCTCTCGGCTCGGCGATCCTGACCGCATTATTAGGATGCGACCGCACATCTCCGCAAACCGGCCATAGAACAAGCTCCCATACAGAAATGGGTGTTTTTGTTAATGCCTGCCCCTCGTGGTAGGCCCCAGAATTAGAGAATAACATGAGGACCCAGGAATAGTGGGTCCCTTACCCACATTTAATTTCCCTACTTTGGGACATACTGGTGCCCAATTAGAGCACATTAAGTGTTTCTTAGTCACAGGTGTTTCTTTTACTTCAGTTTGGGGGAGCTTTCCCTGGAAACCCACTAGGCTAAAGCATGAGGGCAGGTAGATGCTGTGGTCAGCAGTTGTTTGGGAGCCCTGGTACTCTTCAGAGGGGTAAGTCTTGGTGGGGTGAGGCAACACCAAACACTTGAATTGATTGCAGCAGACAGGCTCCTTGCATTAGTACTTGTGAGCTGTACTCGCACTCCTCATGAATAATACAACAGCAAGACATGGTGACCCCATCATCATGGATCTGGAGAGAACTGGGATAGTCTTGCCAGCCAGTGTGCAACTCCTCCCTATTTGATTGCAGCAGGCTCCTGCTCATTAGTGGGGCATGTGATTTAGTTTCCAAAGCCATGATCTAACAACTTGGAGCTGTGCTTGCACTCACTTGTTCATGAATAATAATGCTGCAAGATATTCCTGCCCAACAAGACTTACCCATCTCAACAATATTGAGAGTCATTTTACACCATATAGTAAGGACTTATAGGCAAGTTGTTATATTAAAAAGTGTATTACATTTTTTAATAATAGATACATACCCTATACGTTGTAATTTAATTAAACGTAATTTCCAATGAGGTTTTAATTTAAGTCTCTAACTCCATTATTTTCTATGAGAGGCTGTTGCAGTACCAGTGGTTGGACATGTGTGGTGCTGGACTTAATTCAGCTCAGAGATGGTGTAACTTACCACTGTTTTTTGACATTTTTGGCTGCAGTAACTTTAGAAAATGCAGTTTGTGAATAGGAATGGACTTACTCTTTTGAGGGTGAGTGAATATAGTTCCAGAAATCCGTCCCTGATCCTTCCTAAACCACTCCTTTCTCCTCTGTAACCCCTTCCCATGTATTACTCTGTATGTTTCTTTTTCCAGCCACTCCCAGCCACTCCCTCTTGTCACTCCCACATTTATCAGTAAGGGCCCGAGTACGACTCAGATCCGGAGGGCTTTCTTGGTGAATTGTGCTCTGCAAGTCCGAGCAACCGAGTACAATGCACCCATATGGCGATGGACTCAGTTCGCTCGGACTCCTATTGAACTCTATGGGAGCCTGTATACTTATCGCGTACACTGGCTCCCATAGCAAAAAGAGGTGGGTGAGCAGGCCATAATGCCCGACACACTGTGCATGCATTGAAAGGGGGACTCATGCGTACTCCCACAGGATGGATTCAGAGGGCCCGGGATGGAGGGGGGCCTGCTACAGCCCCCTGAAGTCCGATTCCCACAGCTGTTTCGTCTCGCTAAGACCGAGTCAATACAGCTGTCCGAGTCATGTATCGTACTCGCTTATTCGGAAGCCGGATCCATTTCGCGGCACGATTTGGCTGTGAATGAGTCGGACTGACATGTTTGGGTTCGGGAACGATTCAGTCGACGCAGACGAGATCATCACATCATACTTGGTCTTTTGGAACAGGAGACGATTCGGTCAGAAACATAGGCTCTGAATCGGATTTGCTCATTCCGGAACCCCTCTGGAGGCCTTCCTAAGGAGATCGTACTGAGGCCCTTGGTCGTTTGGAACTGGGGACGATTCAGTCGGAAACATAGGCTCCGAATCTGATTTTACTCGTTCCAGAACCCGTCTGGAGGCCTTCCTAGCGAGATCGTACTCTGGCCCTAAGTTGTAAACTTACATGTGTGTGTATCTTCCCATAAAAAAACATAGGAGAGGTGGAGGTGGAGATTTACATTTGTAGGTTTGTGAATGCCATTTTGTAGTACTTTAGTAGCTCTACTAAATGTGCTAGAAAAGGCAGTCTGTGAATAGGTCCCGAAGTATCTGCCATACAATTGAAAGACTGGGCTATGGTTTATCTGCTTGTTCATGATTAGATGGCTTTCTTGTCTATCTCTTTCAACGCTCCTAAATCAATGGCCTCTTCCATATTCTTGTTAGTGTTCTGTACATTGAGCATAACTTCTTTACCAATGTTTTGAGAGGATGGCTTGGATCCTTACATGATGACATCAGGAAACTATTTTCTTTTCTGTTCGAGCACTCTGTGGGAGTAGAGGAATTTCCTGGCACTCTCCTCTTCTTCTATTTTTATTCTGCTCACTTCTCTTTCTGTTTATCCATTGCTACCCCATCCCTCCAGTTTTCACCTTCTCCTTTATTTTAAAAAAAATATTTTTATTAACCTATGATTTTGCAAGAATGCAGCAGCTGCACTCGGCAATTGGGAAGTTTTCTTCCCTGCTCGTCTATTGGACCTCCACCCCTTTCCTTCCTTGCTACTATTTTATTGTGTTATATGTATTTTTCCAATTATTTTAGCAAGGGCCTGGCCAGAAACACATTGCTACCGTGCGGCTCACTTCTTTTACTTTGAGAAGCTCCCCGTGGGAAACATAATTTGTTCATTTACTATTAAGAAATGGTTATCAGCCATCTTGAAATAGTAAATTAAAGTGTTCAAAAATGCAGAGTGGCTGCTGGTATGTCATAACACATGTATTGCGCGTGCATGTGTACCCTTTGGCTGTAATTTTACAATGCTTGTTCTTTATAATATAAAGCATTCTAAGATAACCATTCAACATCAGCTATAACCATTTCGTTCATCTTTTTGCCTTCGGCATTGGTAAAAAGCATTTACAAACCCAAAAGGCGAGGCATATTTGCTTTGTCAGTGATTGTTGGTTGTGTGCCACCTCGAACTAGATTTACCCTCATTTCTATCTTTGCATGAAATGCTCTCAGCAAATTCAGAAAGACTGAGACAATACTCACAGATTGTTTTTCCATTTATTCCTCAGACTGCCTTTTGGTATTTTATCTTGCTCATGTGATACTTTCCAAACCTTTGCCTTGTCAGGTGTCAGTGGGCAGAGGTCACTTCAGCTCTGTTTGCAGCTACCAACAATGACGAGCAGTTTATTCGGCAAGGTGACAATTGCAATTTGCTAACTACAATTTCTAATCCTTGCATTTTGAGTGTTTAAATGAATGCCACTTTGCAATACACTATTAGCGAGTCACAAACAGTTGCTAACTTGCTGCTCAAGGCGTTTTGTATGTGCATCTACACCCTGAATTATTGGGTGTATCAATACTTGTTTTTTTCCTCTCTTTGTTGGGCTTTGTTTGCTATATGGGAACATGTTACATACAGTTCGAGGTAAACAGTGGAGCAAATCCATCTTGCACCGGTTTTGCTATTTCTGTAGCAGAACACATCACACATCTAACACATTTTGCTCTTCATATTATATACAAGTATTGGCGACGGGGTAAGGGATGAAAAGTGTGGTAAATGATGATGCATAGTCCAACTGTGTAAGTAGATAATCCTTTATTGTAGATTCCTTCTAAGATAGGTAAGTAGGAGAAGATAGGAAGAATAGGTAAAACCCCACCAGGAGCAGGCTCCAAGCAGCTCAGCCTGAGTTGCCCAACTGACACTTTGAGCCATAGAGACACCTAGGCATTCTATGATGTCATGGTGCATTCTATACAGTGGAGAACAGTAGAGAAGTAGTTTACTACACATCCTCCTTCCTTAGGGAAAGACAGCAGAAATAAAGAAAAGAATAAGTGAGATACGTCAAATACAACATTTACATGAAAGTACAATAAAGAGCTACACAAATCTAAATATGTACTACACGAGGTATCAGAAAGAGTAGAAATATAATAAGATGCTAAACATAAGTACTACATGCCCCTTCCCCCTCCCTTAGGGAAAACAAAGTATGATTTTGATGAATAACAACCAATGCAACAAAGAAGAGTGGTCATGCCCACAACCTCCCCATACATGAGTACAACACAGGGTAGGCACCCTGGTAAACAAAGGTGGGTGTAGACACAGACCCTTGAGAGAAATGCAACATACCCATAAAAGGTACAACAGGTGTAGAATTCACTCAAGATAACCGGAAGAGTGTAACCCCAAAACAGAAATACACCCAAGAACACGTTCTGGAAAAACCAAAATTTCCCCTGACCAAGGCAAACCGACACAGAAAAATGAAAAAGTTTCTCACTCAAAGTCCTACAAAAATGAAACCCTTGGCCATAAGTTCCAAGCAGGTGGACTTCGACCGGAGCATAGTGTCAAAATGAAAACGTGCCAAAACAATCTCCAGCCAAAAATAGAGAAAAACGCATGGTATTAACCCTGTAAAATAACACAACCTCCCCTAAATAGGGTACACCACAGGATACAGACCCTGGGAAACTGAACCACCAAAAATAGAGCACAGTGCAGGGTAATAACCCTGTAAAGTAACACATCCTCCCCTAAGTAGGGTACACCGCAGAGCATACACCCTGGGAACAGATATGAGGCATTGACTACCCACAAACAATGCCACCTACCCAAAGTAGGGTAAAGACCATGGAAAACTACTGAACCTCCCCATCAAGGCATGCTGACACAGAAAAATGATAACATTTCTCACTCAAAGTCCTACAAACATGAAACCCTTGGCCATGAATTCCAAGCAGTTGGACCTCGACCGGAGCATAGTGTCAACATGAAAAGGTGCCAAAACAATCTCCAGCCAAAAATAGGGAATAACGCAGGGTACTAACCCTGTAAAATGACACAACCTCCCCTAAATAGAGCACACCACAGGATACTGATCCTGGAAAACTGAACCACCAAAAATAGAGCAGAGCACAGGGTAATAACCCTGAAAAATAACACATCCTCCCCTAAGTAGGGTACACCGCAGAGCACACACCCTGGGAACAGAAATAAGGCATTGACTACCCACAAACGATACCACCTACCCAAAGTAGGGTACACCACAGGATACACACCATGGGAACAAGTATGGAGCATTGACTACCCACAAACAACACCACCTCTCCAAAGAAAGATACAACACAGATACTCACCCTGAAAAAACCAAGACTACAACATCCCCTACATAGGGTACACCATAAGGTACAACATCACCCTAGAAAGCAGAATTGGGCATTGACTGGCCCCACAACCTCCCCAAAGAAGGGTACACCGTAGGGTTAAAAGATGTCACCCTAGGAAACCAAACTCCCTATGATAGGGTACTAATCACCCTAACATGTAACACTAGCTGTAGGTCAGTGCAGCCACCACAGACTAATCACCCTAACATGTAACACTAGCTGTAGGTCAGTGTAGCCACCACAGCTTCCAGACACTTTCCAAAAGGACACCACCCATTCCTCAAATGAGGAACACACAGTTTCTCCAAAACTGAATTTAAACTCAACCTCTCTGCAAAACACACAATAGGACAAACACACCGAAAACCTCCCAAAAGATAGAGCAACCAGAACAAGAGACTGTGCCCAAACATGCGCCCATTCAAAACATGCACAGAGATGCTAAACACTTCAAAAATAAATGAATAAATAAACACAAGACTTGAGCACCGGTGAGCGGTTTCACACCCGGGTTCTCAGTGCACAGCTTTCTGCTGAATTTCGCCACAAGAGTCTTTTGCACAACCTCCTCCCCGAAGTCGTCGCTGATGGTAAACTGGTTCCTCGCTCGTTCTATGTAGCTCCATGTAGCTCCAGGAAGGTTGTCTCCTACTAGAATGGACAAGTCATTCCAAACATTGTGAAAAGCATTGTGACTTGCAACAAGCAAGGCCAGACCAGCCTCATAAGAAACTCTGACATTGTCACCGTGCTCTTGGTGCTGATCTAGTATGAAACTTTTGTCTTGGTTCAGGGACTTTACTATTTCTTGTTGTGATTCTGATCACGATCGCTTTGTCGCTTAAATCTCTCCTAGATTCCAATACCTGCTTCTACCAGTGAGACCCACTGTCCCAGTTCAGAACTCTTTTTTTAAAAGTTTTAGAGTTGCAAGATTTTCTGCCACAATTCTATACTTTCTCAGTCCTGGACACTCTGTCCTGGTTCTGGACTCTTTTGAGCTCACTGTCCCAGGATTCTCTGCTCCAGTTTTGGAGTCTCTAGACTCCCTGCCACTGTTCTATACCTTCTCAGTTCTGGACTCTCTGTCTTGGTTCTGGACTCTGTCATGCTTCCCTGTGCCAGTACTGTGGGTTGTCCTTAACCGTGCTTGTAAACAAAAGGAATTCATCATTTTCCAGTACTTTACAATAATATAATTTTAAGGAAGCATCTTTCGTGTCCTCAATGTCCAGGAGATTTTAGGTGTCTCTTATTCCTTGAGTAGACTTGTTTTTAAAACATACAGAAACGTCCAGTCTCCAACACTGTCTATGATGCAGCTGTCCTGGTTGGAGTTTAATGCTGTGATCAGTCCCTAAAGTTGGTTGCAGACTAGGTACGACACTGTCACTGCCTTTAGACACACTTGTCCGTGAAGTGTAAACCACATGCAATCAAATGTGATTCCTCTGTTACAAAACTATATTATTAATTGAAGAGCCAGTAAGTTTGCAAGTATTTTCCCATGTTCACGGCTTATTTTCCTTTAATGGGAAGCCATAAGCGCAAGATGGATATGATAACGAACTTGAAAGTAAACTTGAAAGTTAAGGCTGTAGAGATAGCGCACCACAAACTGTACATAATGGACTTTGTTTTCCCTCCTTTCAAAATTCTACTATGCGCAGACAGCACCTCACAGGGAAAAAACATGAGTCTCGTTAATGCATACACTCGCTTACCTTATCATCGGAGTCGTATCTGCCTCACAGCTACATGTTTAGGAACAGGCTGTAAGTTACTGCACAGGCAGACCCCTCTCTTCCAGATTTTCAGGCATTGCTGTGCTGACATCTAGTTAGACAGTTTCTTTTAATGATTGAGCGATAATCCGTAAGAGACTACACAAAATATGGCCACTTTACATCATACATGATGATGTACCAAAAGTACTTCACCTGCCACACACTGGTCCGCCTGGCACACGCTGGACTATGGCGCTGGTAACCAGGCAATACTGAGACGGCACGCTTATTGACGTGGCACCGTGTGGCTCACGGAGCGCTGTTGCATGCAGGCGTCGCTGGTCAGCTATGAAGAGCTAGAGAAGAAGAACGTCATGCAGAATTCACTCTGCTCCCACGCGGCACTAAGAGAACGGTGAGATGCGCGTGAAAGGATTTTAAAATTTAAACGATGCGCTTCAGTTTGGCATGGTGGGGGTTTTACTTTAGGAATCCAAAGCGGCAAAACGAAATGTGCTCACCACACAAAACATTCACAGACTCAGACCCCGCACATATGCCTTAGTGCTCACCAAAGGTGCTGCTCTTCATGCTACCAAACGCTCGGACATTTAGCTCCTCCAAGAAAGTTCTCTCGAACCGTTTTGTGCTGTCACTGTCTCCGTAAAAACACTAATCCCAAAACATATTTATAAAGTGCTGAGTGTGTCATTTGTAGATGTAGCGTGCCAGAAAACCAAGATACTGCTGCTCAGTGCTAATGAAGCGGTTAAAAAAATCATATTCAGACTTTGAAGAAATCGCCGTTAGATACACTGCGAGGCTCTGCAGGAAACTAATCGCAGCTTTCAGGTAATTAAGTGGTTTGTTGAGGATGCGGCCGAAAACTTGCTGTCAGACTGCAAAGCTTCCTCAAGTCCGTTTAACGCTGTCAATGACTCTGCACCACACCAAATACCGATATGAAAGACGTTTGTTGTGAGGGAAAGTAACACTAAGTCCTTCTTTTCCCTAAAATACACCACCGCTGTTGAAGTGCACAATTAGACCTTAGTAAAGATGCTGATAGAATACACTGCCATACGCTACCATTCCAACACCAGGCAGATCAGCAATTTACTGAGGATGCAGACAGGTCAGGACACTTCCAAGCATACATAGGCTAAAAAGAAGCAAGGGAACACACCTGTTGCGCCTATGAGAGGCTTGCTGCTGGAGGAATTGTTGACTTCTTCCAGGTGACCACAGACTCCTCAGTAATGGAAGGCAAACGCCCAGGGTTCAGGCTGTCCAGATGGTGCAGGACACTGGTGGGGCTAGCTGGGGCGTTACCTTTAGTTTCAATTGAAGTTTTAAAAGTCCTTAATGTCTTAAGTTGCTTGACCTTTAATTACTTTGTTCCTTAGTTGTCTTTCTCCTTAATCCACGCGTAGGTTCAAAATCGTCGCCAAGTTGTGGTAAATGATGATGCATAGTCCAACTGTGTAAGTAGATAATCCTTTATTGTAGATTCCTTCTAAGATAGGTAAGTAGGAGAAGATAGGAAGAATAGGTAAAACCCCACCAGGAGCAGGCTCCAAGCAGCTCAGCCTGAGTTGCCCAACTGACACTTTGAGCCATAGAGACACCTAGGCATTCTATGATGTCATGGTGCATTCTATACAGTGGAGAACAGTAGAGAAGTAGTTTACTACAAAAAGCTCCTCCATAAACCACCTTTGTTGGAGCAAACTCATGTTGTCCTTTTTTGCCGCTTAAGATGAAATTCAGCAACTTGAGTTTCCCTCAAACATGCCGAGTAAACACAGCAAAAATGATCATGCAAACTAAACTGGCTGGTTGCATTTCCTTGCCTTGCTGCAGACCTTTCACTTGGACCAAATCCTGTTGGCTCGAGTCTCCATAACCCATGCAGCAAAGATGGAGCTGCAAGTATTTACACTTGTGCAGTTTACACCGCTGCCTGAATCGCCACTTATAAAGGGCGAAGGACGAACTTGAACTGTACATTATTTTTATGCGGCCTTGTGAGGGGCTAGGCGTTCTGTCATCCGTCTTCCTCAGACCCAAAGGGCAGTGAGAACCAAGCAAACCAATCGGAAAATGATTCACTTACAAAGGCGGCCCAGGTTCAAAGGCAGCCCAGGTTCACTGACTGCCCCTTTAGAGAGATGAAAAATGTGTGTTGAAATAGTGTTTACGTAGGAGGGAGGGGGTAGAGGTCAGACTTTGGTACCTCCATCCATCTGTAAATCTATACCTGTCCAGGAAAGGAAACCATTATCTCGCTAGCTGACCTCGTGCTCCTAAGCAGTCTTCGAGGAAGGGCCTGCAGCTCACTTGAGGTATATTTATCAGAACTGAACATAATTGGACGCAGTAGGGAGAAGTGGCATCTTTTGCATGAAACATCTCCATGTAGAATGCGGCATCTCCAGAGCTGGAAGAAGCAGGGGGTATGGGAAGCGTCCAGTGCGGGTGCAATAGGGCACCCGAAGCCACCAATTCACTGCCAGAGACAAATGATGACAAACGAGAGGAGGAGAAACCATTCATCAGGCCCCTACACGCTTCATAATTGGCAACATGTTGGGTCCCAGGGTGACCCATCCCCCAATCTGATCCCCCGCTTTGTACAGTCAAGCATGAGAGCGTACCTTAATTTCCTTCTGCTTCAGAGATATAAAGACGGATATTAGTACACCCCAAGGCGAAGAATAAAGCAGTGTGCACAGGGCCCTTTGTGGCCAGGAGACCTTGGTGGATTATTGGGTGTTGGGCCTGGTGAGTAAAGATAAACGCATTGTAAGCAAAGCAGAGAATGACTGTACTTCCAGGTAGTCCGTCCTCAGGTTAGTTTTCTGTGGCAGCCTTAGGCAATCGCATCCTCTGAATCCTGTGTACTAAGTTTTTGTAGATGCTGGCTTATCTGTTTGAGTTAAAGTAAGAGATGGGCACGTGCGTGCGCTTTGACAGGGAGCTTGTTCCCAGCAGCTTCAGTATAGCGAAAACAAAGTCCCATCGACTCTCCTGTCCATCCTATTATTTGCGCTCTGGGATTTTAGCCCCAAGACCTTTTTTAGGTCTACAGCCTTGCAGACATTCTGTTGTAAAGTCCACCCATAGAATATAAGTGGATTTATAATATTAAGTCTTCTAGAGGTGCAATAGTCATGTGTACCCACCTTTGGTACTCCTCGGGGCACTTCGGAATTAAAGAGGTGGCTGGCCACAGATGCTTGTGCACCACTTTCTGTGCCATGGAATGGGCCCGCACAACATATGTGCTAGTGCAAACACAAGGTGGCGTTCCTTCCTTTACCTGGGGATTGGCTTGGTGCAAATGAGGGAAAGCTTTTGTCATTGTATCTTCCTGACAGAGACAGGGGTGCAATGGCAAAGAAGGTGTTTGGAGGTGCACTGGATGTGTTTGAAGGTGCACATCTAACCCCATGAAACAACACATGAAAAGTCCTGGTAGACAAAGAAAAGCGACACATTTTGGGAGGTACAGGGGAACAAAAGAAATCATAGTGGTGAGGGGACTCTCAGAAGCAGACGGGTCTAACAGAGGTGCACTGGATGTGTGGCACAAAGGGGCAGTGCACAGTCAGTCCACCCCCCTAGAGTGGTTGTAATATGTATGTTATTTTAATACACTTGTCCTCTTTAAGGAATGTTAAATATGTATTCTACTTTGAAGGTTCTCAGAATGTGTAATGTCCTATGTCATGACCATTACAAGGCGGTTACTCATCCTTGCTGGTCGTGGGTTTTACTTACTTAGGATTAAACCTATATTGAAGATCACAACTTGGATTTTCTTCATTTCATTTATCTAACAAGCATACTACATTTATTGGCGACGATTTGGAGCTTGTAGATACCAAACCCACCGACATGAGCAAATCGGAAAAACTCTTATTTGCAGATTCAAAACCAGAGCCGATTGACAGCGTTTGTTCCCTTTGAAGTGAGCCCAATTGAACATTTTCTGCTACCGCTTCAACTTCTGGAACAATTACAACAAAAACTGTGAGTTTTTTTTAAAGTTTTGATATTTTACCTCGTCATAGACATCGCTCTGCTTCAACGTTAATTCAAACGCGAGCAGAATTCCATTCTCGCGAACAAAGCCGACTTGCAGCGTGCACACGCGCTTCCTGGAATAGCGCAGCACGTCACACGCGCTGCCTGTACTCGCGCAGCACGTTGTTTAATAGCACGTCACAACTGAACGCGCTCCAAGGCAACGCGCATTGTTTTTTATGATCGCGCTCGCTGTGTCACAACGTGATTCACTCATTAACATAAGGAAACGAGTGATTTCATCGGATTTACACGAACTTGCTCAATTAAAATTACAAAACAACATACAAAACAGAATTCGGTATTGGTGAACACCATTTTCAAACAAGTAAGAAAAAATATAAATTTTTAATATTGTTATTGTAATTTTACTTTCATAATGGCAACTTCTAATAATAACAACACTGGAATTGTGGCACCTCCATCATTTTTAATAGTGCCTGGAAAACCTCCAACACCATGGCACAAGTGGTTAAGAGTATTCACAAATTATTTGGAAGCTATAGACGCTTTGGAGTATTCTGCCTCAAGAAAAAGAGCTATTTTATTCAATCATCTTGGAGATGCAGGTCAACAATTATTTGATAATTTGTCAGTTGTTCAAGCTCCGCCTGAAGATGACACTTGGAATGTATATACTGAGGCATTAACTCGCCTCGGCAAACAATTTAAAGATGATCCATCAGTTATGGTAGAAAGACATATGTTTTTCAAAAGAAAACAATTACAGGAAGAGTCCATTGAAGACTACTTAGCAACTTTACGTGTTCTTGCATCAAAATGCGAGTTCGGTACTTATTTAGAAACTGCTCTACGTGATCAGTTGGTCTTTAATTGTTTCAACAAAAAGATCCAGGAGCGAATTTTGACATGTAAAAATCCAACACTGGATGAAGTTGTTGTAATTGCGAAAAGCATCGAATGTTCTGTAGTATCCTCAAAGATTTTAGCTGAACATGCTTCTTCTTCTTCTTCTTCTTCTTCAAACAATTGTAATGTTTCACAGATATCTAGTGATGATACTAGTGTTAATGCTATTTCTAGTCGCAATACTGGCAAAAAAGTTTATGAACAAAAATCTAATGTATTTTGTTACAGGTGCGGTTCGAAATTTCATGTAGGAAACAATCCTAAATGTCCAGCACAAGGTAAAAGATGTTCAAATTGTAAACGTATAGGTCATTTTGCTGCCTCATGTCGTTTACCCAAAGATAAACCTAAGGTCAATATGGTTTATTCTGAAGAAGAAATTTGTGATGCTTTAAATGTTTCTTCTATATCTTTTGTTCAAATTAATGCTTTATGTGACTTCAGCATCAAGGGTCCTATTTGTAAAATTTCTATTGGTATACAAACTATACAAGTTATGGCAGATTCAGGATCTCCCATTACCATTTTAGATGAAAGTACTTTTCAGTGTTCTTGGAATGACAAAAAATTACTTGCAACAGATGTTAATCCCAAAGCCTTTGGGGGATTTGATATAACCATGCGTGGTTATTTTCCTGATAACATAGATTTTAAAGGGCGAGTAATATATACCAAAATCTATGTTGCACTGAATGGCAGGGATATTTTGGGTTGGCAAGATCAGGCTAGGTTAGGTATTATTTTAAAGCCTGGTCATCCTGAACCCGTTGCCTTGGGAGATCTACCCATTCTGTCAGTTTGTGATTATTGTAATGATCCTATTCTCTGCAATGTTTTAGAGAAATACAAAGCTGTATTTGAAGACAGAATTGGTTTAGTTAAAAATTTCGAACACAAAATTAAATTAAAAGACAAGGCTTGTCCTGTTGTCCAGAAGGTACGACCAGTGCCTCTATCAGTTAGACAAAATTTAAGGAAGCACATTGAATCCCTTGTTGCTCAAGACATTATTTGTCCAATCGAATCTTCAGAATGGGTTTCTGCTGCCGTCGTAGCACGAAAACCTTCTGGGGAAATTCGTTTATGTGCAGACCTTCGGGTACTTAATCGCAACATTGTTATTGACGTGCATCCCCTACCAAAAATCCATGATATGCTAGCCAATATTGGTAGTAGCAAATATTTTTCTACTATTGATTTGCGCTCAGCGTATCATCAAATTCCATTATCAATAGAATCTCAGCCTCTTACAACGTTTGTAACACCTTTTGGAGTGTATATGTATAAAAGATTACCTTTCGGACTTGCTTCAGCGGCAAGCATATTTCAAAGGTTAATGGATACAATTTTTAATAATTGTCCTGGAATTCAAGCTTTCCAAGATGACATTTTGGTACATTCTGAATCTTTAGATCAACATTATATACTAATGGAATATGTTTTGAAATCATTACAAAGTAATGGTCTTACCATCAATAAGAAGAAATGCAAATTCCTAACAGATGAAGTAGATTATCTGGGCCACAACCTCTCAAAAGAAGGTATTAAACCCAAATCATCTTTATTAGAAGCTATTAAAAATGCGCCCTCTCCTCTAGATAAAGACTCATTAAGGGCATTCTTGGGTTTAAGTGAATATTACGCCCGTTTTGTAAGGAACTATGCAATAGTGGTCCAACCACTTAGAAATCTTTTAAAAAAGCATGCCAAATATATATGGTCTATGGAATCGCAAACTGCTTTTGACTCAGTCAAGAATATGATTCTCACTGCTCCTGCTATCAAGCCTTATTCCCATGGTGTCCAGAGCATCATAACGGTGGATGCTAGTTCTCGCGGTCTGGGTGCTGTCCTTAGTCAAATAATTAAAGGGGAAGAATGCACCATTGCATTTGCTTCACGTTCTTTGACTTCGGCTGAAGTCAATTATAGTACTATAGAGCGAGAAGCTTTAGCGTGTTCATGGTCCGTGGAAAAATTCAGAATGTATATCTGGGGAACTAGGTTTCTTTTGTACACGGACCATAAACCATTGATTTACATGCTAGGCGAAAGTTCTTCCAATAGAGCTTCTTCTCGTTTAGTTAGATTATTAGCTCGACTCCAAGAGTTTAATTTTGAGATAAAATACTTACCGGGAGGTAAAAACATCCGTGCGGATTGTTTATCACGCATACCTTTATCCACACATGAGTCTATTAATTCAGATCTAGAGTGTGTTTTCGCAGTAGATGATGCCCTTCAGGGTAGTAAGATCACCAAACAAGATTGGTTAAGTAGTATGGATAATGATTCTTGCCTACAGAATGTTAAGAAATTTTTGATAAAAGGTTGGCCTAGAGATAGAAGCATGTCCATGGAGGAGAAACATTATGCACAAGTTGCATCTGAATTGTCTGTGTCTGGTGACATTTTATTTAGACAAGACAAATTTGTCCCACCAGTTGGCATTAGACAATCAATTATTTCTGTGGCCCATGAGACACATCCTGGGATTACTGGTACCACAAATAAAATTAAAACCACTTATTGGTGGCCTGGAGTTGACAACCAGGTTAGATTATTTGTCAACCAATGTCCACAATGTTTATGCTCCGATAAACATTGGAAGTTGTCCAATTCACCACTGGTTCCGGTACAATGGCCCGAGGCCCCTTGGCAGAAAATTGCTCTGGACTTTTCGGGTCCATTTTCTGTTTTCAATGATGACTATAAATTTTTGATTGTGGCCATTGATTACTTTTCAAAATGGATTTATTTTTCTTTTGTTAAGAATCCGAATTCTAGAACTGTAATTTCTTTTCTAAAGCGAATATTTGTCATTGATGGTACTCCACATGAAATTGTTACCGATAATGGTTCACACTTTGTTTCACAGGAAGTGAATATGTTTTTAAACAATTTAGATGTCAAGCATACTTTAGTTCCTCTTTACAGTCCTGCATCAAATGGTCTGGTGGAGAGGGCAAACCGTTTGTTAAAGGAAGCTGTTCAAACAGCTTGTGCAAATAATCTTGATATTTCAGAATTTCTTCATGAGAAAATATGGAACTATAATTGTACCCCGCACAGTACCACAGGAGAATCTCCTTTTGTTTTACTTCGTGGTAGGATTCCTACATCTAAATTGAATCCTTCTTGGTTAATGAAAAGTTCTCTAGTAAATGTTGATTTGGCCAAGATTCGTGAACGTGTTAAAATGAAACAGGAGAGTTATAAAGGTAATTATGACAAACGCATGAAAGTTACAGAAAAACCTCTTGTGTCAGGTGATTGGGTCATTATTAAGAAACCTGTGAAAATCACTAAGGGCCAATCCAAATTTTCTGCACCTGTGAAAGTATTAAAAGTTTCTAGAACTGCAGCTCTTTTATTTGAGAGAGGTTGGTGGAACAAGAATGCTCTCATTAAGATTTCTGATCAACAAGCAAAAATTATTGCTTCCAATAAGCAGACTTCAGATTCTTCTGATGGTTCCACTGCTGATTGGTTTGGTGTTGGTGAATCTTCAATGAGTGCATCTCTTCCTGTCAGTCGTTCTGCTAATAACGTTCTTGAATCTTCAATGTTAGCTCAGGGTGATTCTAATAATCTTACAGCTCTCCCTGCTTTACAACCGGTTTCGAATACCATTGGTGAGGGGGATGGAAGGGGGATAGGCCGCAGAATCAGATCTGTCCCTGTGAGACTTCATGATTATGTTTTGAATTAGTTTTTTTTTTTAGACTTATTTTGGTGAAATTTATATTTGGTTTTAATTTATTTATTAGGGGAAGGATGTGTAATATGTATGTTATTTTAATACACTTGTCCTCTTTAAGGAATGTTAAATATGTATTCTACTTTGAAGGTTCTCAGAATGTGTAATGTCCTATGTCATGACCATTACAAGGCGGTTACTCATCCTTGCTGGTCGTGGGTTTTACTTACTTAGGATTAAACCTATATTGAAGATCACAACTTGGATTTTCTTCATTTCATTTATCTAACAAGCATACTACAGTGGTCCTTGAGAAGGGCTCGCAGTGTCCCAGTGACCCTGCCATCTCCTAAAAACGAGACCACGTCAGCTGGAGTGAAAGGTGGAGCCAGGTTGAAAGTAGGCTTATCTTTCCTCTGATGCACTGTTCTCAGCGCAGGTGTGAATGCCAGAGTTCGTGGAGTTTCTTTCGTGATTCGCGCACTGATCCTGTTTGCACCGGGCGCATATAACGCGGTGTCGACATTGAAATAATAATACGGACCATGGAGAGAGGCCACAGACTAAGGCGAGTTTGAAGGCTTTAATGGCTGAGCCATTTGGAAATGTCAGGTCATTCATTATAAGAACAAGCATCCCCTTTATCTAGCTGAATTGGGAGGACCAGACAAAATGATTACATCTGGAGGCATATATTAGCAGTTATTGATAAACAAACACATTAAATGCTCTAAATATACAAATCACCATTAAAATACATATCTAGTGCAATACAGTTTAAAAGCATCGTACATACCTGACTAGATCAGCGAAAACCCCAGTTTTACAGAAACGGCCTTGACTGATGTATAAAGGCAGCAATGAACGCAGCAGGCCTGATTCTGACATCAATGCACACCTCAGGGTGGTGGGGGCTGCACGCATACCAAGGTGCACGCTCGTGACAGGCAGCAATGACCAGGGCTAGGATGGCTCTCGGGGGATGCCATTCCCTGACCCTCGGGAGGCGCTTTATCGCTGGGATTCTATATCTATATATTTTCAGAAGTCTCGCACATAAGATTCGCTTTGATGTGCTTTGATGTATTATTAACGGAGGGCAGCGTTCTCCCCGGGGCATCAAATGCCTTGGAAGCGCTCTCTCCAAAGCAACAAGACACCAAAGGAACGTCTCCGCTAAAACAACAGCAAAACAGCCAGGTTTGAGAGCCTTTCTGAATGTCACGTGGCAGGAGAGGGGACGCAGTTCAGTAGAGAAGTATTTCCACATTTTAGACCCCAGGAAACCCCAGGTTCGCCCACTTGATCAGGGAGTGTGAGTTTGGGGCTCCTGAAGTAAGATTATTAAGACGGCCAGTGAATCTTAAAAAGTCACTCTAAGCAGGAGTACGTTAGTCCGTAAAAAACATGATGCATTGGGAAGAAGACCTTAAAAGAAATCCTGTATCATTCTGGCAATCTTTGGCAGACTTCATCAGGTGACTTGGCTGAATCCCCTTAATTGGTCGATTTTCTGGACGGTGACGTTCTGCATTCTGTGTGGTAAAGAGAGAATAATCAGAAGAGATCCAATACAGCCAGTTACAGTGATTAGAGCATGAAGGCACTTGTGACATCACACCTGACAGCCCGCGTCCTGCATCTCTATCTTAGGATGTTGTGCTGTCGGGAGCAATGGAAGCAACTCAGCCAGTAGGTGAAGAGCAAGAAATCTGCTGAGGAAACCTCAAGGCTCTAGAACTGAACTGCATTGTGTCTAAAGGCACTGATGCGCCACTTCAGATGCGGGGAAAGACATAGAAAAAAGACTCGGACCATTGGCTAAACTGCCATAGGGTATCCCATCCTCGTCGCCAAGAACACGTTGTAGCCACAACATGAGACGGAGAGTGGTGTGTTGATAACAAGTTTTATTAAACATATGCAACAGGACATCAGCGCGCCCGCCGCCTGCAGTCAGCCTGTGAGAACTGACAGCTGGCATCCGGCGCTCAGCATAGAACCTTCGGCATTCCAGCATTCCACGGTGGTGCGTGGAGCGGAATGACGTCACAACAGTAAGACGCCAGTGCGTTCATATATACATGCTGGTGGGTCATTTCGACCTTAGTGCTACTTCTAAAACGGGGGGAGAGGGAATTTTGGCCAATTTGAACTCAAGTGCATATTTATAACAGCAGACTTGCTCACTGGAGTTTACAGTGGCAGTAGCAGTGAGCCCAATTATTTCTTTAATGCAGGCGTGCTGCACCCATTGGGCAGAATGGGCTTCAGGCCCCCGTCAGCTGCCATCGGCTGGGCTGCCCAGGCTGGAGTTGGTGCCTGCCAGCCTGACCTTCAAGTAGAGTAACCAACCGTCCGTACATTTCATGGACCATCCGTGATTTGGATCTCAAATCCATTGTCTGTGATGATCCCTCTGGACGCCTTTTGTCCGTAATTTTGGGCATTGCAGGGAACAGCACTGTTCCCCTGGGAGAAGCCTCTGCTACCTGATGGGGCCGCCTCGCATTCAGCCTATGAGCACAAGTGCAGCCCCACCACGCCCATTGTCATTCTGTATGCTGGCTGATTGTCACATACCAATAAAGTTGTGTTTGCAGAACACTGCAAGTACATCCCCACTTGAGGCACTCCGTTATGGGTCACAAAAAATGTGATTCAATGTTCGATTGCGAATATCATTTATTAGGTTCAGTCAATTTTTCTCATGTTATTCCTTCTAGAATTTTTAAGCTGATATTGAGGAGGAAGAACAAAAACGGATGTGAGGGACTCGATGGTGTGGACGGGTGGGGGAACTTTTATCTCACATGCCCTTTAGCCTCACATTAGTATCGAGCACTTTATTATTTAGTCAACCGAACCCATGCACCCATAGCACTCGTATATTCCCCCACCCGTCCACACCATCGAGTCCCTCACATCCGTTTTTGTTTTCTTCCTCCTCAGCTCTCCGTGACCAAGGGCACCCATGCCCGAAATGCATTGGAGCTTAAAGTTCATACGTTAACGTTGTCTTCTGATATGTTGTCAATATCAGCTTAAAAATTCTAGAAGGAATAACATGAGAAAAATGGACTGAACCTAATAAATGATATTCGCAATCGAACATTGAATCACATTTTTTGTGACCCATAACGGAGTGCCTCAAGTGGGGATGTACTTGCAGTGTTCTGCAAACACAACTTTATTGATATCTACTGGTGTTTAGACGGACAACACCACCCTTTGGGGAGCACCCAGAACTTTGTAGTTTCTTCCCTGAACTAATCTATCAAAAGCTGTGCACCCTCCCTCCTTCACTGATTGTCACATACAAAATGACAATGGGCCAGTCTGGGCTGTCAAAGTGGGTGGTGGGCCTCTTCCTGCCTCGTAGTATGACAGGGCATTCTGTTTTAACAGTACATAAAGAAAAATGTTGCACCTCAAGAAATGAAAGAAATGTACAGAATCCAGTTCATGTAAAGAAGCCAGCGAAAGAAGTTAAAAAGAAGGGGTCATAGTTCTTTAACAGTCTCATCACTTTAGAACTGAAGCATTTTCAATATTATATACAACAAAGTCATAGTTATTTATTTTATGCAACTATCACCCATTGACAACGCCAATAGTCCTGGCTTATTGTAGGCTTGATGTATTATATATCTGGATGCAATAACAGAAGTAGCAGAATACCAGTCAGGCAGCACACTATGCTAAGCACAGATGTTTAGCTACTGTGTTTTAAGCCACACCCCTAATTAAACTGGACACGCCCTTTGCAGAGCCCCCAAGTATTTTCAAACCCATTTAAAGCCCTGCAAACAGCACCATGTCGCAGTCACCTCAGGTCCCAGCACTGAACATTATGCAAGACTCATGACTTCTAAGTTATCAGATTGCCTATGTGCAGGGGCAAAGTGAACCTTTCCCCCACCCCACCCCTTGCTTTAGGAATTGCAGCAAGGGTGAAGTTCTTGATGGGCCTCTTCTGTCTGCATCTCTGCAGACAAAGCCTCAGCTTATAATTCCTGTGAAAAGGTGGATGAGTAAGTAAGTGAAGGAATGGGTAAATGGCTGGATCGGTTAGTAAAGGGATGAATGGATGAGTGAAAGGGTGAACTGATGGATAATGAGAGAAAGGATGGATGGGCGAATGAGTGGAAGGATGCATGAGAGAAAGGGTAAATAAATAGATGTATGAGTGGAATGTTGGCTGTTTGGGTAAAAAGGTGGACGGATGGGCAAAAGGGTGGATGGATGAGTGAAAGGATGGATAGATGAGTGAAACGGTGAATGATGGGCAAGTGAATGGGCGGATGGATGAGAGAAATGATGGATGGATTGATGAATTGATAAGTGAAAGGGTGAGTGGATGAATGAGTGAGAGGGTGGATGTAAGGATGGGTGAGTCAGTGAAAGGGAGGTTAGATAGGAAAAAGGATGGAGGGATGAGTGAAAGCAAGGGTGGATGGATGAAAGAAAGGATGGATAGATGAGTGATGGGTTCAATGGATGGATTCTTGAGTGGATGGATTGTTGGGTGGGTGGATGGGTGAAAGGATGGCTAAGTGAAAGGGGGATGGATAGAGAACGGGAAGCTGGATGAATAAAAGTATGGATGGATGATTGACAGAATGTATAGGTGAATGAGTATATGGATGTGTGAAAAAAAGGATTTAAGATGGATGAGCGAAAGAATGCATAGATGAGTGAAAAGGATTTTGAAGAGCTGGAAGAAAGCATGGATTGATGAGTGAAATGGTGAATGGATGGACAAATGAACGGATGAGTCACTGGGTAAATGGATGGATGGATGAGTAAGTGAAAGGATGGCTGGATGGATGAGTGAATGGATGGATGGGTGAAAGGATGGATGGATGAATGAGTAAAAGGGTGGATGGAGGGATAAATGAGTGAAATGATGGATAGAAGAATAGATGAAGGATAGATTTGTAAATGGTTGAATAGGTTTGGATATGGATGGGCACACAGATGGAAGGACAGAATGAATGGTGAAAGACTGAATAATGGATGAAAGAATGAATGGATGCCAAACCCCCGGGTGACTCAACCCACCATCCCAAACCTACACATGACTTCAGGCATTAAGCGCAGACCTCAGGATTGAAATGCTCCTTCTGCCTGCCAAAAAGTAGAAACAAATTCCTTGTATGGCACTGTGGTACCACAAGAGACTCTCCACTGTGTGTGCCACCGGGAAACAGTGCGAGCAGCTCCCACCTCCCCAAGGCCATGAGAGATGCATGAGGGCACAGTTCAGTGCAGCCCTTCTGAGGGGAAAGGCAGACAAGACAACATAACCCTCACTTGCAGACAAGAGCACCAATGTGACTCGAGTCCCTTCCACCACAATTTTTTTTTTCTTTAAAAATTTTGCACCCCTAAGAGTATTGCGCCCGGGGCAACCACCCCTGTAGCCCTGCCCACGATACGCCACTGCCTACCAGTATGGATGACATCTGACTCTTACATCTTGTAGCGCTCAATGACATAAGTAACATTTCCTATACATTGACTTTCACATCTATTCGTCATTGTCTCTATATAATATGTGTGTGATGTAACGTACTCTGACACCCTGTCGTACATACTTGAATGAGTAGCTCTCATTTTGATTTATATGCCACGCAAAGCCACCTTGCATGGCTTTGAGTGGCCTCATATATCATGACTAAGGCGATGCAGAGCAAATCGCTGCATCGCCTTACTCTGCACCCTAGAGGCGCCCTATGGACGTTGCACTGGGTTTTCCCACGCAACACCAATGGAATTTGACTCTGCCCCACATTTACAAAGTGATGTAAACCTGAGGAAGCGCTAAATCCGTATGCTTCACAAGACGAAGCGTAACAAGGAGGAATATGTTAATTTCTCCTCATTGTTTCCTCCTTCTATGTGTGCTGCTTTTTGCAGCACACAGAGAAAAGGGAAAGTACATATTAGCATTTTTTGTGTGCAGGAAGGTGCCCCTTACTGCACAAAAAAAGTCCTGCATGCAACAGAGGCCACCCTTGCACCATGGTGCAAGGGCGCCTGCTTTGGCGCTAGGCTGCAGAAACGGCACACACGCAAAAACATGATGCATTCCTTCCCTTTCACTTGGGCATGGGGCATCACAGCAAGGTGTCTTGTTGCTCTGTCCTGTGCCAAAATCCCCAAAATAAGCCACTAAGAGGCAAGACAGTTGTCATGTGCACCCTAAATGTGGCCTAGATTCTTATTATACATGTAGAAGCATTATAGACTATTACAGCAAATGCAAGACTTTTTTGTACAGTGCTCACGTATTTCAGGGTGCTGCCATGTGCAATAATGAAAGGAGGTATGGTGAAAATGAATATTGCCTAGGATCACACCATTTAGTCAGGCAAGGAAGATGGGATTAAACTCAGATTTTCTAGTTTCTCATTGTGAATTTCAGACACTAGATGGCTATTACTTTCTCCTGTTTTACACCACAGGTAAATGCTTTGTTTTTAATTCATGCTGCATGAGGTTAGAGTGTGAGTGGCAGTGAAAAGCCTGAAGCAAACTTGGCTCCTTTTCGTCTCAGGGGTCTAAGAGGACCTCAAGGTGAGCCAGAGCAAGGCATCTGTCTCGAGCCTCGCTTACACCTTCAGTCACTCAACCAACTCTAAAGCCCGCCGGACATGAATTTGAATTGGAATTCCAACAAAGGCATCTTATTTTTTCATCCTTCTGGGATCGATAAAATAGCTAACCCAATCCTGAAAAACTGTAAAATATCCCGTAGCCTGTGTAATGTAGAACACAAATTCATATATTTAATTTAAACAGTTTTCAAGCAATGCTAGGATTACAATGTGTTGTATGCTAGAACCCCTATAAATAAGTCCCAAAAGTACAGAAGGGCATCAGTTATGTTACTTTTTTTTAAATCACAGCACTTGCAGATATCTTAATTATGTTGTGTGCTGTGTAGTAATGGTTAGTCATTCAGAATTAGGTACAGCTTTAAAAGCACCACCAATGATGCTTTTCAAAAACGTTTGAGATATATTTATTAAGTGTTGTAGTTTGTAGTATGCTTAAAACTTTGTGTTATGTGAACTTAAGTGGTTAAAGCCACTAATTGTGTTTGGCCTAGTTAATTGCAAACATATGACAGCTCCTGGTAGAGCACATATCCACACCACAAGCCCCACAACCACACCATATTTTCCCAGGTAAATTTAGTCAGGTTACCCTTGCCAAAATGTACCTGGGAAAAACTTTACTGGGGGATAAGTGACTTGTAAATAACTGAGCATGCAGGTTGTGGTGCAGAGAACAGTAACATCTGTATCTTATGTTCCATTTCCCGACAGAATTCACAATTGATACTATTTATCACACCAGATAAATTGATACCCCCTCTTAGTATCTAACTTAACATGTGCAATAGATATTGCATTCTCCTGCAAGGAATTTGTAATCAGGGCCTAAGTAGAATTACGTAGTTCATAGAACACAATTGTGCAGTCCTACTGAGCATAATTTTCAATGCGTTTTTGAGAAAAGATATATGCATGCAATATAGTTAGATGCACTTAAGCTTGGACTGGAGCCAAGAGGAGTGAGAGATGCACATACCTATCACCAGTACATAGGTGACTGACTCAAATTTGTGGGGTTCTTAGGATTTGAGACTGCTTTGCAGTAGATGTGTCACCTTTTGTGGAATAGTCAGGTCTTTACTGCATCCTTGAATCTGAGGTGGTTTTGGATGTTTCTTATCTTTGCAGGGAGTCCATTTTAAAATGTTGCTTTGTGGACAGAGAAGGAAGTTCCATCAGAGTGTAGCTTCCTGAAGTAAATGTCCAAAGGGCTGGGACTCCAGTTTTGAAACCAGAGTTCTAGTCTGTGTGTATCAGTGAAGTTTTGTTTAAATTCCCCTGTTGGTAATGAAAAGTGATTTGAAAGAGGAACATCTGGCCAAGTATTTTGAGAGCAGGAGCTACTAAGGAAGGCCAAGAAGAACCCCCTGGAAGCAGGAACTGCCCACCTTCTACATAGGGCCTCAAGGCAGACCTCCCAAGATCCTCGCTATAATAGTTCATAGTCATAGCCAGAAAACTTTATTCGGTCATTACGACCATAAAACAAAAAGTGCAAGTGCATACAGTACAAGGATTCAGTATTATATGCGTAACAGTAGTTCATTGTATGGACAACATTAAGTGACAAGTCGAAATGCACCAACGTAATGTAAATATTTAATACTGGAGTTTAAAAAACAGGAGTGAAAAATGCAAAGTGTTGATGATATGAAACCCCTATTAGATTACATGAAAGTGCAGGTGCATTTAGTGCAAAAATACATTGTTGCGTGCATGGCAGTAATTCATTTTAAACTCAGCAACCATTTACCAATCAAATTGCTCCAACTACATGAAATAACTTAAAGCAGCAGTTGGAAAAGGAAAGGAATAAAAAGTAAAAACGTGGAACGAATAGGATGGGACACCGGTTGGGTTACACGAGTAACCCATTACATATTCACAGTGCCTTAGACATAATTCAGCAAGGTGCTAAGATAAAATAGATAAAATGTAGCTAAAAAGAAGTTACAAAGAACTGTTAAAATTCTTGGGATATGCCTCTAATGCTTACATTCTAATAATCCACATTTTCCCCAGAAATGTAGCCAATGTGCACACCACTAGTGGACTGGAGTCGGATTTTATAATGCACAATGCTTCTTGATGGCATTGAGTTTCATCAGCCTGCAAACAGGAGCTAACCATTTAAATCTCAGGGATTTATATAATGGACAGACGAAGAGAATGTGTTTGATAGTCTCATCAATCCCGGGGCAACCAGGGCAATGCTGTGGTGCGGCAGAAGGTCAATGCCATGCCGCTGTGAACAAATTCACGGGGAGGGAGCCAAATCTAAATTGGATGTAAAGCTTCCTATCATGTGGAATCATGATAAACTCCATATATCGTTCATATGCATCTAACAACTTGAACTCCAAGAATTCTAGTGTGAGACGACCTCCAGATGAATGGGTAACGGTTATCTGCGCCACCCAATTCCAATAATGGGTCTTGGCAGTTTCTCTGCTAGGCAGTAAGCTGGAATCGGACACATCCCACAGGTTCCCCAGGCCTATAGCTGAAAGAAATGTCTGAACTTTAGTAAACCACCCGATTTTTAAAAAACAATCACGTTTAAAGACTTCTTCAAAAACAACTGCATAATGAGTGAGCTCAGGAGTTTGTTTTAAGCGCAGCCAGAAAAGAAGGGGGCAAAGCCTTGCTTTGTCCACTATAGATGTGCTGTCCATGTCTAGCCTAGAGTAAGAAGTGGAGTACTCTGGGAGAGATCACAAAGAGATCTTAAGAACTTATTTTCTGTATATAAAAGGGCCTCTAAGTTGTTGAATCCCCAGATTTTGGCCCCATACAAGGCAGGACCTATCAACTTCTGATTATATATCTGGAGCGGGGCTGCAATCTGTCTGGTTTAAGAGGCCCTATCCCTATGCTCCTTAAGCAGAGCCCCAGGGCTGTGGCGTAACGAAACTTGAGGGGGCCCCCCTGCAGGATACGCAAAAGTCTGCCTACTCCACTGTCTGCAGATCTGCTTCCGAGGCTGTCGGTGCTTCTTCAAGGGTTGTGGTCTGTGGGTTCAGTTGACAGATTATGCCCTTCGAGTCTCTCTCCGTCAATTCCTCTCTATCACTCACTCTCTTCTGTTTGTGTCTCCATCACACATTATCCTGTCTCTCTCCATCACTCATTCTCTATCACTCACTCTCCTCTGTGTGCATCTCAATCATATAATGTTGTTGTCTCTATTCATCATTCCCTCTTCCCCTTCATCTCAATCATATATCCTCTTTGTCTCCCTCCTCACTCATTCTCCATCATTCACTCTCCTCCCTGTGTGTCTCAATCACACAATAACCTATGTCTCTCCATCCTTTACTCTGTTGCTCTATCACTCACTCTTCTCCCTGCGCGTCTCCATCAAACAATCTCATCTGTGTGTATCTCCATCACTTTGCCCCATCACTCACTCTCTTCTGTTTGTGTCTCCATCACACAATATCCTGTCTCTCTCCATCACTCATTCTCTATCACTCACTCTTCTCTATGTCTGTCTCAATCATATAATATTGTTGTTGTCTCTATTCATCACTCCCACTTCCCCCTGCGTCTCAATCATATAATGTCCTCTTTGTCTCCTTCACCACTCATTCTCTATCACTCACTCTCCCCCTGTGTGTCTCCATCAGACAATCTCATCTGTGTGTATCTCCAACTCTTCCTCTCTATCACTCACTATCTTCACTCACCTCCCTATGTCTCCATCATATAATATCCTCTTTGTCTCGCTAATCACTCATCCTCTATCTCTCACTCTCCTCTCTGTGGGTCTCCATCATATCATATTGCCCTTATCTCCCTGTGTGACACCATCAGACAATCTCCTCTGTGTCTGTCTCCATCACTTCCTCTCTATCACTCACTCTCTTCACTCACTCTCCTCCCTGTATCTCCATTATATAATATCCTCGTTGTCTCTCTCATCACTCATTCTCTATCACTCACTCGTCTCTCTATGAGTCTCCATTAGATGATGCCCCTCAAGTCTCTCATCACTTCCTCTCTATCACTCACTCTCCTGTGTGTCTCCATCACAAAATATCCTCACTGTCTCTCTCTATCAATCATTGTCTATCACTCACTCTCCTCTGTGCGTGTCTCCATCAGACAATTTGTTGTTGTCTCTCTTTATCATTCTCCTCCCTGTGTCTCCATCATATATTATCCTCTTTGTCTCTCTCATCGCTCACTCTTTATCACTCACTCTCCTCCCTGTGTGTCTCCATCAGATCATCTCCTTCGAGTCTCCCCGTCACTTCCTTTTTATCACTCACTCACTCTCTTCCCTGTTTCTTGCTTTGTCATTTCCTTCCCCTTTTATCTTTATCTCTCGCACTCTTTCCTTCCATTCCGTACCACACAAAGGTCTCTTCTCCATCACTTCTGTCCACTCTTGTCCCCATCATTCTCTCTCTGTTGCTGCCTCTCTCTGTTCATCCCTCCCTCTAGTACATCTCCTCCACCCACCCTGTACTCACTCGTCTTTTTCTCGATCACTTCCTCTCACACTCTCTGTTTGTCTCTATCCATCCCTCTCTGTCCCTCACTTCTCCTTGTTCTCTCCTCGTCCCAATTCTTCGGTGCCCTCGCTCCTGCAGTCTTTTATGTCATTCCCTCTATCAGTAGTCTTATTCCCCCATCTCTTTCTTTGTCCTGTACACTCTCTAATCAGTGCCAACTCTTCTATCTGTTTCTCCTTTATCTGCTCTCAGGTCTGACCTTTATTTCTCTCTCTGTCCTTTCTACAACTCTCTCTTCACTTTCTCTGCACATCTTTCCTAAGTATCCATTTTTATTCTCTCTCCCCCGATCTCCTTCTTCGGCGCCTCGTCAGGGGTAGTGAGCGCTATATGAATACAACTACAGTGACTTCTGTAAAGGGAGGCTGCTCCCTCTCTCTCTCTGCATTGCTGTCTCCTCTCCACCTCTCTCTCCTCGCCTCTCTTTTCCTTCTCGTTCTACGTCCATCAACTCCTTCATGCTCTTTGGGATCTCTCTTACCTGCCTTCTGTTCACTGATCACCCTCCCCAGTCTGTCTCTTTCACCATCACCTCCTCTCCCCTCTCAGACTTTCCCATCCTTTTCTCCCCCTCCAAGACTTCACCCCCGACCTGTCTCTGCCTCCTGTTCTCTCCACCCGACTCATTTCAGGACATGTCCACCCGCTCTACACTCCTCGCAGCCCCCGCTCGAGCTCTCCAACAAGAGTACTGTGCTGAGGGGGCCCCCACGCACCGTGGGGGATGTGGGACCTGTGTTACGCTCCTGCCCCAGAAGTATTCTTCTGCTGCTGAATTTGCTTCATAATATGGTACTTCCAGTCCATTTTCTCTGAGACGGTCACACCCAGATAGTCAAATGTGGCCGCTCTCTCCAGAGGAATCCCCCTCTAACGACAATTTACCTTTGAACGATTTATGTGAGTTCATCAGCAGGAGCTTAGTTTTCGAGGTATTCACCTCCAAGTCTCTCATTCCACAGAAGACCATAAAGTGATCAAGAAGCACTTGAAGGCCACTGGGGGTCTTGGAGACCAATAGCGTATCATCCGCGAACAATAGAGTTCCCCAATGAGGGGGCATCAGCGTGGACTTCCGCTAGATGCTTCACCACTCCATTGATGAAGAGCGAGAACAGGGTAGGGGCCAAGACGTAACCCTGCCTGACTCCCCTTTCAACTCTACTTGAGTCTGTCAGTTGCCCTTGGTCCCTCCAGCGTACCCTTGCATCATTATCCTCATGCCGATGGACAACTAGCGCAGGAATCTCTGGGGGAAGCCCCAATTCGTACAGGATATGCCATAGTTTAGACCTGGGAATTAGGTCGTAGGTCTACTTTAGATCAATAAAAGCAATATAGAGACTGCCCTGTTCGATAGTCACTGTCTTTCAGGCCAGTAAAGTGAATTGGAAGATCGATTGATGGTACTAACTTTCCTCCTAAACCCGGCTTCCATCCAATCTGTGATTTTGTTAAGGAGCGCCTGGGAGAAGACCGTCTGTGCACCATCAATCAGGCTTATCGCCTGTAGTTGGACTGCAGCGAACAATCAACCTTTTTAAAAAACTGAATTACTTTGGCTTCCTTCCACGACGATGGTACTGGGGCTCCAGCAGCTATTCCGTTTGCTAGTGTCCAGATGTAAATAGACCAGTTGACTATATCATTGAGGAACAGATCACCAGGTACTCCGTTGGGACCCGAGGCTTGATTCCTCACTATGGATTTTATACTTTGGGTAATACCAGTTAAGGAAAATAGATCTTTGGAGTGGGGGCTGGTGTAGTAATCGGTGAAGTCTTCCATGACCGTCTCTCCTGATCCAGAGTATACTGCAGCGAAATGATCAAACCAGGCGGCTATGGCGATGTTGTTTGTGGGTGGCCTCGGTCTTTCAGCATCTCCTCTAGTAACTAGCAACCAAAACTATTGGGAGTCTTTCCTCTGACAGGCTTCCCTGATCTGGAGCCAATGGTTCTCAGCCCATTCCCTTTCTAGGTCTCGTCTACGCAGCGCATATGTGCTGCATAGGCAAAAAGACCTTTTGTTATCAGTACGGCTTTTCAGTCAATAACGTGCACGCGTTCCAGTGCCTTCAATGGCAACGCGTGCACGTGTGGCTATTCACTTGCGGGAGCGAGCGCCGCCATATGGCAGCAATGATCTCTCCCGCAAGGGAATGCGCAGGCCCCCCTCTCCCCTGCTGCCGCACGCGCACCCCCCTGCTGCCGTGCAAGCTTGTTTTTTTAACCACGCTGCCGTATAATGCATGTGCTATGCCTTTAAGCCTAGGACGGATCACACAGTTGGTTGTCTGAGCATACAATCAGCTAATTTGTTATGTTTTGTTGTTCATACTATATAATTACTATTAACATATTGTCTAATACATTGATTTATGAATGTTTACCAATAATTGTTCCAGCACTGTTCTGAAACAAGTCCCATCAGCCTGAGTTCCCAGCTCACAGCGTACCCAGACGTTGGTTTCACTCCAGGGTGCGCTTCATTTCAAAGGCCAGGGCACACTTTGGGCTATTTTTACATAAATATCCTGGAATACCCAGGGTGCTTCGAGGTCGCCCAGCTGCAAGGAGGCGGCAGGCTGCGGAGAATGTGCATATGTACTAGAGCAGCCCACAGACCCCAAAGACACTAATAGTGAGTCTTTGCGCTTTTTGCGTATAGCGCCTACAGCCCGACATACTTCTCTCTGGCAGCAGATAAGCGCTTCAAATGGTTCAGAATCAGAATGACTCTTGTAAAACTCAGCCACAGCTTTTAAGTCACGCATGTGTGGCTTCTGCCGATCCAATCCGGAGTAGGCACTCAGCTAAAGAGCTTCTGCTTTACCTGCCTAGTACCCCAGCCCAGGGCTTCATTGCGCTAGGGGCTCTAGCGCGGAGCTCTTATTTGGTTTTACCGGTAGACCCCTGGCCGGCCCTGACCTCCTTTCTGCGCTGTTTCTGTCCTTAACCTCCACCCAGCATCAGCTGCTCTACCCCAGCACTTCCACCGGCCTCAGCTCTTATCTGTTCCAGTCCTAAGGTTTCACAGAACCACAGTCCTGAAAAGTGTTTTTTTATTGAATGCACATTAGTATTAACACAATAAATAGCATGAAGTTGAGACAAAGACATTCTGCTGTGAAAACTGCACTTGTTCTAACATTGGTGAAGGTAGACCTCGATATAAAAATGGCTGCCTCTGCCCCTTCTCAGCAAGTGAGCCTCTGCCTGACCTATGATTCATGCACAAGCAACTTTGTAAACACTATTTGAATGGTAATACTCCTCACATCTACAGGATGATGTTTCTGTTTTTTAAAGCTCCCAAACACGATGTTCCACTGACAGTGAAGCTCCTCGAGGCCTCACCTCTTGGCACTACAGCGCTATTGTTCGTGAGAGCTTGTCAGTGTGTACTAAGTGACAACAATTGTACCAACCATCGCGGTGGCTGACAGGCTCCAGGGATGGGAACCGCTTCATGTGAATCTCTGGGGCAATATTGACAATGTGAGCTCAGAAGCGTATCACTCGCCCTCTAATGTGATTGGCTCAAACCGTGCGACTCTTGCACAACTGTAACAGCTGTATGACTTCCATTGTGCAAGGCGTTATAAACATAGCCCCTTCTTGGGGTGTTGGGGTCGTTCTTTCCCCTGACTTTAGGGGGCGCCAGAACCCTGATCGGACCTCTGCTTTATGACTGATTTATTCACTAATCCTGAACAGTATCTGGTTCTGTTTGATTATTTCCTGAATTTTATTCCCAGCTTCATGCCATTTTTTATTATATAGATCACTAATTGACAGACTTATAACTTTTCACTTTGCAGTCTGTGATGGCCATAGCCCTAATAAACCTTCACAGTTTTAGAACTCTATTTGTCACATTTCCATTGTAGAGCCCAATGTGCTTTACAGCTCATATTATAATTTTGGTGACTATATCTTCTTGATGAGCAACAAAATTGTTTGGGTATTAACACTGCTCCCGGTCCGTCAAAAGCGCTTTAAATTCAAATAATAAAACAAGCATTGGCATAGCCAATAGGTCGTGCCTATGGGACCTTATAAGTGTTTAGCCATGCAACAGTTGATGTTGTTGCACCAAGGATATTGTGCTGGATAACTAAACACTTATAAGGTCCCAAAGGCAAGCCCTTTTGGCTATGCCAATGCCTGTTGCTTCTGTTAGGGCTATTCATAGGATCTTCTTGCCACTCTTATAACTGCTATGTTGTTTGCTCTAATCGCAGCAGCCAGCTCTGACCGTGATTTCTTACACTCTTGGTTAAACCAAGAGGATTGTGGACTGGCAGTCGACAGCTTACTTTGGGGCCGTCTTGGCATTCTAAAATAATATGCTAGCTGTTCAAAGAGAGATTTATGGGTATCCGTGATCTATACAAGCTCTTTCCGCTGTTCAAATAGCTTGTGAAGCTTACCAATACTGTCTGAAACTGTTCGCTTCATGTTTTCGAGCTTGGTTGTGTCGATTGCTACTTGTGCTCATTTGAGAAGCCTGTTGTCATTTGTAGGGCATATTTCATTTGTTGTGAGTTTTGTACCGGGAAAACTACTGTTTTTGGTCCAGAGTGATGTTATGGCAAGCTCAAGGGGATTATGGTCACTGTCTGGGGTCGTCCCGACTACCATATGCAACACTCCTGGCCACAATCTCAAAGCTATCAATATATAGCTCGTGTTCATGGTTCTGTTAAAAGTGTTGGACCCCTTCATGTCAGATTTGGTACTCCAAGCCCTTAGCCCTAAATTCATGGCCTATGGCTTGGAGCTGCGTAGCTGTTTGCGTCCATTTTTTAATTGACGGTAAATCAATTGATGGGATGAGCCACAGCTCATCGACCTGGTCAGTGCTGGTTATCTCTTCTGAGGCCGGTGGTTCAAATGTGACATTAAAGTGACCTCTATTATTAGTGGTGATTGGGACTCTCTTTCCGCAAGACAATCTTCCTGCGCTTGGAGAACTACATCCCATCTTAGTGCCATGAGCATAAACGTTAAAAAGGTCCACCTCCATGCCATTTCTACTCCTAAGATGAATTGAAAGAATGTTGGGGATTTTAGTCTTGAACTCTTTGATGGTACATTGAAGATCAATTTTGATCCAAATCAATAACAGCCCTCCTGCCGGACGTCCTGGTCTACTGGTGACTGCTGGGCAGCATAGCGTGACATATCCAGGGATAAATATGGCTGCAGTAGCTCAAGTTTCCTGTAGAATACAAATGTCAAATTGTTCTATGAATTGAACCCAGTGAGGGAGTGCCACCTTTGTTCTTACCCCAGCCATGGTCCATGAAAATATACACATTTTGAAGGTCAGTTCTCCTGAACCAAGGCAGATAGATTGATATCCCTCGATTACGCAGCTCGTCTGTGTGCCTGTGGAGATGGCTTGTGGTCCTGGACTTGCCTGAAATGTAATGCCGGTAGTAGACTGCAGTCGATTACAGGTCTCAAGCCTAGGAGGCTGTGATGTCAAGGACAAGGAGTCTGTATGATGCCTAGCTTTGGGAGCTGGATGCTTCACCATGTCTGAGTGGTGAGATGACATATAGGTTGAGCAAGCTTGATGTGCCAGTCAATCGTTGGTTGCCAAGGTTGAGTGAGTACCCATCAAAATGCCTTGCCTTATAGAGCCTTGGGGCTGGAATGTACCAAAGAGATTATATTTCATCTGGATACTGGTAGGTGAGGGTGAACATGTTCTTGCCTCTAGAGCTATGAGATTGTGTACTAGTTTCTCATCTCTTAGATGGAGTTCAATGGAATCCGTTTGGGAGGTGTGGTGGGTTAATCTTTTGGCCCAGAGGATGTCGCGTCCCTGATGACAGATCTGCACCCCCTTATTTTTCTGATCCAATGGATCAATTTGTTGATTAAGGAGATGTTATCTTCACATTTGATATATGACGGAGGTTTGGGTACATTTATCATACAGATGCTCTTGGTGTAGCAGAGTCAGTTCAGATCTTTGGCTAGGATAACGTCAGCTAAGATTATATCGCTGCTACCTGCTAGTTCCAGGATGTTCGAATTGATAGATTTTGTAGGGAAGCGAGTGGGAATGGAAATTAAAGGGACTATATTGTTCATGGGCTTAGATGGAGCAATGCTACCTAAGTGAGGGGTAGGAGTCAGTGAAGGTCCAGAAATCTGTTTGGGGCCATGCACTTTTGTTCAATCTCTATCCAGGAAAAGTTTAACCTGGTCCATAAGTGCTAATATTAATGATTTTACTGAGGTGGCTTCGGCCTAAAGTCAGTAATAATCCTAAGCGTGTCCTCCCCTACTGATGTAAGCCCTTACGGGCGACACTCGCTCCTCCGCTTGGTTAGATCTTTCTCAACATGAACTGCGACTATGCTAGGTGAGGAGGGAGTCGCCTCTAAATGTACCAATCTTCCCAGGGAGGGTTCAGACTGATCTTGTAGTGGTAGAAATCTATTGGCCAGGGGATACTAGTATTTGTGTCGATGGTGTCCATGGTGTCAACAGATAACCTTTTATCTATGACTGCAGTAGGAAGAAGGGACGTCCCTACCTCCAGATCAACGGTATCAGCTGCAAAATGCATTGTGGTGATTTATCTTAAGGACTTGTTCTTAGGGCTCCTTGTGGCACGATTGGTGAAGATGGAAGGGATACGTCTGATGGGTTTGGGATTTGGGCTCAGGAGAGGAAGTGACTCAGCAGAAGAGTGCAAATTACCTGGCGTAGCTGGGCTAGTTAACGCGAGCTAGAATACCCTGGCATTCAACCAACAGATCGTCAATGCGATCCAAAACGCAGTTGTTAGCTGCTGATCTGCAAGCTGTTTTGGTTTTACTGACTTTCAAACAGGGCCCATTATCTTCCCTCCCCATCATCAGTGGAAGAATTATTTCTCCAGCTGCTACAAAACCAAATAAAGCATTTAATAAATGTAACAGTGTAGGCCAATGCTTCCCTATGGCAGGAGCCAGTATGCTGCTGGGGAAATCATTTGTGGGAATATTTCACTGTAAGGACATGGTCAACATAAATTTTTACAATGTCCTACTTTTAAATATCATGCACCCTGCCTTAATGGGCTATAATGTCTACATATGAGTGACTGTCAAAGGGGGTATTTTCATTCATTCAAATCTTTATTTCGGTTAAAAACAAACCATAAAAGAAGTACACACATGTTTTTAAATACATTTTACATTTTAAATAGCGAAGACCGAAACAAACAATTCTACGGCCCCTTTTCATCAAAGTTCATCATTAGTATTTAAGAAGTCATTCAAAGGTATTTGCGCACTAAAATCATAAATACATATTCATATACCTTATAGCTAATAATTCTTTTAAAAACATACTTAATATAAGTGGAATTACTTCCATATCGTAACAGAAAAAGTTAATGTAACTATACCGATTATAAACAATGCTGACACCAACTTTTGAACTCCTACCCCTAACTCCATCAGCTACGCTGTAGCAAATAGTTTAAAATACATCCCTATGGCATTAGAGTCTGAGACCCCGTCTCCTTTGTACTATCCCCACAGGGAATAAATAACTGCTTATGCTGAAAACAATGGATTGTGTTGTTTCACTTCTAAAAACTCTCTCGGCTTCACTGAGATATCTAAATCCCAGGAGCCGACAGATAGGTTTTATCCATTTTTTTCTTTGATGTGTGTATGCAGGGCAAAGGAATAAGATATGTGCCTCATCCTCCCTTATACCTAAGGTACACAGTTCGCATTTTTCCAGAGCCTCATCTCCCTCGTTAGCATCGCTACGCACCCATTTTGCAGTGTTAGCTTTAATCTGTAATATGCCGTAGCGAAATTTTAGGTACAATGACTTTGCTACTGATGGTAAGATCTCGTCCATGAAGCATTCAAATCTGCTCTCTGCTTTCATGTTGAGATATTTGATGGTCAGAGCACCTAGCTCTGGATTGTGCAAATTAGTGTTAAGAAGAAACTCCCAGTATCTTTCTTTTAGCAGTTTTTTGCAGTTCTGAGTAAGACACTCAGGCTCTGCCCAATAATGGTAGAGCCCAAGTTTCGTGAGCCAGTCCCCTATATGGTTCAACCATAACAACCGTGTTGTATTTTTCATTTTTATAATTTCTTTTAGGGCTTTTCTATAGTCTACTAATTCATCTGTTGACCACAGAGGAACCCAACATAACAACGGATGCAGGACTGCATGATCACCAGTATGGTGTACAATCAAATCCATAATAAGTGGGAGTAGAGGTGTACGCCCTGGGTGTGCTAAAATATTTCTAAAAAAAATATTCTCCTGTATCATAAAAGCACACTTAGCAGCATAACCCCATAATTCTGCCCCATACAATGATGCAGATTGGGCTTTACATTTGTATAACTCTAGTACTGGGGAGACCGCTCTGGAGTAACTACTCTTGTGTCTCCTAGCTATTGGGACTACATTTTGGGTTAAAATCGCTTTGCTTTTATCAATTTGGGATATCCAGTTCATTGTAGTGTCTAGAGTAATTCCCAGGTAATTAAAATTGTGCACATATTCGATCAGATCATTATGAACATTTAGTGTTTTTTTTAAACATTTATGAGGATTAACTGCCATGTACTTAGTCTTTGTCGGGTTAATCTCCAGACCTTTGTTAACACAGTAGGACCGGGAGGTGTCGAGTAAGTTTTGTAGCCCTCTCAGTGTCTGTGAAATTAAAGTAGTATCATCTGCAAATAGCAGTGCTGGCACATGTTCACCACCCAACTTGGGATAGTCATGCTCGCAGCCCAAGAGGGTGGTCGGTATATCGTTAACATATAAGGAGAACAATGTCGGTGCCAGCACGCAACCTTGCTTGACCCCTCTCCCTATGCTAATACGGTCAGTTAGTTCTCCGTTTGTGCCCCATCTCACCTTTGCATAGTTGGCCTCATGTAGCCTGACTATCTGTTTCAAGATTTCCACTGGCACACCCTGATCCCTCAGTCTCGACCACAGTGCGCCTCTAGGGACGAGGTCAAAGGCTGCTCTGAGGTCGACAAAAGCCACATACAGATGGGCCCACCTTATATTGATGTATTTCCAAATGATACATAAAAATCTAAATACCTGATTGATGGTGATTATTTTTTCTCTAAAACCAGCCTGATACTTGGTTAGAATTCTAGTTTCATCAATCCAAGTACTCAGTTTATTTAAAACTTGTCGGGCATATACCTTTTGAAGGACATCCATTAAACTAATAGGTCTGTAATGGGCTGGGTTCATTCGGTCCCCCTTTTTAAAAATAGTAACAATTTCGGCACCCCGCCAAGTGTCGGGAATTATAGCACCCTTGGCGATTCCGTTACAAAAGCAATTTATATATGGAGCCCATAGCATATTTTCATGCTTCCATAAATCACCAGGTATCTTGTCGGGTCCAGGTGCTTTCCCGGGTTTAGTTGCCTTAATGGCTGCGGTGGTTTCTGCCATACTAAAGGTCAAAGGTATCGCACTAGAGTTTAGTCCTAGCTCATCACAGTCAATAATAGGCTCGTTTTCAATGGGGAAATATAAGCAAGAAACGTGCGAAACCCAATCATTGGCATCTATGAACATATCTCTGCAGGGAGTTCGATCTCTAGTACCCCTAGCAATTAAGTTCCAAAACGATGCCTGATCTTTGCCTTACAGGTCTCTAGCAATTCAGACCAGATATTCTCATCCCAACATTTCTTCGCTTTTGCAATTGTCCCCTTGTATAATCTCCTCTTTCCTCTTAGTAATGGTACATCACTACATTTTGCAGCCGCAATTAGTTATTTTTTAGCATTGCAGCATGTTTTATCATACCAGTTTCCCCTTTGTCCCGATATTGCTGGGCAAGTTTTGGTGGCTTTACAGCTTTTGTTAATATTTTACCAAGGGCCAATGACATGCTTTCATGGATCCGTATAATAGGGATCTCCTGTATTGGGACGTTTTCAAAAGGTGACATTAGATTTATATAAATCTCATAGATTTTCCTGATAGTACTATCATTCCCCAATACTATTGGCCATTTTACCGATTTACGATGATTAGAGAGCAATGGGTCAATATTCGTGTAGTTTCGAGGAGTCCATCTCAAGGGAAACAAGTTAAATAAAGCTGTGGTAACCGTCAAATTGAGTGGAAAATGATCGCTCTGAATGCAATTCTCCACTACAAGGTCTATTACAACCGGCCAAAGTGGGATTGAAACCATTATATAGTCTAAATGGCTATTACAACTGCCTTGTCTAAAGGTTGGCTGGCTGGGACTATCTGAAGGAAGTCGCCCGTTACAGGCGCGCAGACCATGTGCAGCAGTCAGTCACAATAACTGAGCTGTCGCTATAGAACATGGTACTGCTGGGCTGGTTTCAATTCCTGGGATGTTATTAGCATTGTCCTCGGACTCAAAAATGTTTTCCAGACCTATTATTGGCTTGAATTTCCGATTGAAATCCCCACCAATGATTATCAGAGTTTTATGGTCAAGTGCTGAGATAACATTATCTAAATGTTCAATAACGTCTGATTGTTTATTTGTCGCCATTGGTCTGCTATAAACATTAAAAATACAGACTTCTCTTTTATTGGGTCCTTTGAACCTTACTCCTAGGATATCTGGGCTGTTGGAATCAATTTGTTTAAAGCCGATTCCCAATGTAATCTTTGCCTAGATTATCAACCCCCCGAAGGCCTCCCTTTATTTACATTAGTTGCGGATACACAAAACGATCTATAACCAGTTTTAAAATGGTTTCCGATCGCCCAAGTTTCTTGGAGTAGTATAATGTTACCGCTGTCCATATATTCTTGGATCACTCAAGCTTTTTTTTATACTGGCAATATTCCAGGACCTCAATATAATACTGGATGAGGCATCTGTACTTAGTTTGTTACCACCCATGCATATATCCTCAGATAATCTTGGAAGCTGCTTAGGATTATTTCTAGTATTTTGCTCTTGCTTATCTGGGGAAGTTTTTTGATTTATATTGTCTTGGGCCATCCAGAACACAGTAGTTCTCAGTGCCTTCTTCTGGTGTTATAGTCACTAGGATATTCCTACATCCCGTAATGTTATTAGGCAGTTCACTATCCAAGGGCTCGTCAATAGTACTCATATTTAAGTCTATTTCCTCTCCCACATCCTCCTTAGACAGTTTATTTTTCAATTTGCAGCCAAGTGAACACAATTGCTTTGTGTGATATTTTCTCTTATCCATATCCTTGTCTACTCCTGCTAACAAACCATTCTCCATTACTGATAACCCCATATCCTGGCCTCTAAGTCAGTCGACTCCCCCCATCCCATGTAGCTCTGCAAAATGATTAAAATTGGTTTTAAACCTTTCCAAATCCCCCACACTTAGCATTCCCAAGGGATTATAATATGGTTGTGCCACATGAGCCGGGCGGTAGAAGTAACTCAAGTCATAGGCATTAATGCCTCTCCAGTCTCTTTGGAAATATTGATCAGTAATGAAACCACCTACTCGTCTGTCCCTAAAGTTGACGATAATGGAATCTCCAGATATATCCTTACGTCTATGCCCCACCCAACTTACTCTTCTTGCAAACAGGACTTCCTGAATTATATAACCTGGAAGGGGTCTTTTCTTATTTAGCCAGAAAGTTACTTTATTTTTCAGCTCTTGGTAGCTTTCTGTTTTTCCATCTTTTAACTTCGGAATCCCAGTGAGCAAAACAACATAGGGAGAGGAATCCGGGGGCAAATGAATGCACTTTAGGGAGAATTTTTCATGTGCCTCATTAATGGTCTCTCTTTTTTAGTCAAGGGGGTTTTCTTACGCTGGTCTTCTATACTTTTTAAGCTTGTTTGGGTCTCTTTCCCAGACCTACATTGGTTTCCAACCTGGTCGACCATCCCATTTGCTAAAGTGGTTGTCGCCTGGTTAGTATCAGTGGAAGCCACAGGGATGGAAATATCTATCACTGGAGAAGCCAATGAGGGAGCTGTTACTATAGGCACCTTCTTAGTATTTACTGCAGTTGTTATATCTCTCAAGTTCCGCTCTACCTGTATTTTTAGAGCCTTAAGGTTTACAAGGTTAGATTGTTCAAACCTCTCTAGCCTTTCACTAATTAACCTTGTTCTCTCTAGAAGAGGTAAAATTAGTGACTTTACTAGTTGGCCTATCTGATTAATGAGGTCTTCAGATAATTGGGTCAAGGGAATGGTTAAGTCGGCCACCATATTATTGGGAGGCGTTAAGTGGGGAATAGAGGGTGATACCATTAGCGGTTGTAGGTTAGGTTCAATGGTCACCACTTCATTTGTAACATTATGTGGTACCTTTGAAGTTTTCTGTATCTTCGGACATCTCCCCTTATGAGTACCCCCTCCCCGTTTCCTCTTTTCAGTATTTGCTTTCTTTTTCCCATTTCCCTTTATTGGGAAACACGAGTTGACAGTATTCGATACATCCACACTTATTGATGCACTCAATGTAACATGGGGACAAGTCCTATTTAACCCAGATGTTTCTTCCACACTTCCCTCCACATTTTCTAGGTTGTCTCCTGTGTTAGCGAGTCGATTTCAGGCAGTGTGCCCCTCTAACTGGTTAGGGGACGGAACTAACATTAGGGGTCCTAGTGAGGAGCGCCTGGTATACATTGGTTCAACAGATAGGCCGCGCTCTGTAAGAGCAATTTCTCGTTCGAGTACAGAGTTAGCCCTAACAATAAATTGGTCCAATGTCCCACTTACACTACCCCCCACCCCTACTCTCTTCCCCCTTCCAGTGCGAGTCGCCATTAAACAATACGAATATGCTTGCACTTCCCGAAATGAGTTTCTCAATCAATATCAGAGCAACAGTCAACATTCGCCAAAGTAATGACAAGAGTCTTCTTACAGGTTTGTCAGTGTTCGGGGGAGGCCCGGTCCAGCCCAACCTGGAATCGCAAGTTATCAAACAGGAATTTAGATGAGCAATTGCAAGGGAACAATAAAAGATAATAAGGAGTGGGGCCCTGATAGACTTGTAATAATAGCAAACAGATATCGGGGCAAGCTTTGACTAGAAAAACAATACTGTGGGAATTACCACTTAAATGTAAGAACCAAGCCTCAAGTGGTCTCTTCCAAGGGGGTTTAGAGGGGTGGCCCAGCCCAGCCTCCTTTGGCCCCTGGCGGCCACAGACGGTCCCGCCCTTGTCCCGGGCTTCTCCCGGCGCCACCCGCGCGCGTCCCGCGATGCGGGCGGCGTTTCGCTGTTTTCAAGTGCCTCTGGGCGCAGCGTTGGCGTCACAGGTGCGCTGTGGCCCCCGGGGCACCTGGGAAATGCAGTTCCCGGCCCTCGCGGCGGTGATAGGACGCCAAATGGTGTAGCCGTTGCCCTCACGGCGGTAAAAGACGCTGAGTAATGAAGCCGTTGACCTCACGGCAGGAGCTGCAAGGTCCAAGGTCAGTCCCTTGTCAAAAGAAGGGGGTATTTTGACAAATCTGCGCACAACTGTAGACTCTCATGTGCAGCCTGCACCCATGCACACATCCATGTGCACACTTCTTCATGTGTAACCAGCCCAGTGCCCCTTACCCTGGATGCCTTGCAGTTGCCTTATGTTAAAGAGCTGACACTGGCAGTAAATAAGCGCTTTTCAATTTACCACAACATTTCCAGCAGTGAAACTCAGGTAGGAAGACTCATCTACAATATTCGTCAAAAAACCAGGTGATCCAAAGCAAATAATCCTGGCGTAGTAAATGGGTGGAACCCATGTACAATAATATGTGTTTCTTTGTAATAGCATAACAGCAGCTGTCTCGTGTGCATAATACATCTCATCCTGATGAGCTCTACTATTCACAACGATTATTACTTCTACGTTTATTTTAATTAGATCTCCACCTTCCCAATTTGTCGAGGACTCATTTCTTCACACAATGTGTTTTTCAAAGGCCAGCCTTTCAGACTGGGGACAATTGAATGGTGGAAGGTTCCATTTTAGATAAAAGAAGTAGTCTATGGCCTCGCTGGCAGCCATCTTGCCTGCCTGAAACCGTTGTTAACCCTCATCAATTAATACATCCACCACATGCAAATTAAGGTCAGAGAGCGATGCTATCTGTTACCAGCATTAGCAGCTGCTTTCCTTTCAGTACAGTGAATATTAACAATGTGTGACAGGGTGTTTACATTAAAACAGAAGTCTTTATGATTGCCTAAAATATTAATAACGGAAAACTCTTTTTACCTTCTCCAGAGCTTCTTTCTTTAATGAGGTACAAATGAAACCAAAAGTAAAACGTATGGGAACTGCCCTCAGTACGGAGCTCACAAATTATTAATTTCATCTATATTCTAAGGCGGGCATTTTTTCGTCTTCAGGGCGCTGGTGGTGATAGCTTCTGTGAATATGTGATTAATTTATGCCAGCTCTGTCCACATTGTTCTCTGTTTAATGGTATTCAGTCAGCTAGAGGGGAGATGGGGAATTCCTGTCATCGCTTTATCTGTCACCACATTCACCTCCGGAGTCGGGACATAAACTGCACACAGGAAATGAGTATCCTGTGATATTAGGGCTGGAGGTGGGGAGAGGTCTCCCTTCGTCATATAATGCATCTCTGTGGAGTCCTCGAAGGTAGCCAGTAGATTCCCTTTTGATATTTACCCCTACAAGCAACTGCACTGACTGTTTGTTTGTTCTGGATTATTAAAACAAATGATAAACCTTCTTAAACAAATTACCCGATGGGTCTAAAATGCAGAATGATACATTGTGTGGTGTTAAGGGATGATGGGACTGCCTTTCATGGAGCGCTGCTCTTGGTTTTAATGCTATATAAAACAAATAAATACATTTGAAAAATAATTCTAAAGCGTTCATGTAATGTTGTAGCGATGGAATGAATAGAATGGCAGTTGTGGAGTTGCTTCTTCACACCATACAGAGGACCAGGAAGCCAGTATAGGTTTCTACAATCGCTTTATTAGCATTTACAGACATTCGCAAGAAGAGCGTCGGGCGTCTGCTGTGTGTAGCGCAGTGCCGGCGTTAGTATGGCGCGAACAGCAGTTCGCGCATTCTCAGTCCATCCTGACGTGCTCAGGCGTGTTGCGTCACACTCCCTGAGCGTAGCGTCTGGAACGCTAACACCACATATCTCCCTTTTTTCCATAAGGGAGGAAACAGTTCAGTCTACAGTGTTCATTATTCAAAGTCTCTTAGACGTAAGGGTCTGACCACCAACCTCCCAGCACGTGTGCGTCTTACCGGAGTGTAGGTTCTTCCCAGTGGCTCTGGTTCGGGGCTCTCCGCTTTTCCTCCTACTAGATCTTGTCCCGCTCTTCCAGGTGTTACTTCCACTCTCGCCGATGTTTCTTTTCCACTGGTATCGATGGGGTCTCCCATGTCCATGCTCACGTTTTCCTTTCCCTTGCCTGCCTCTTCGGGCTCTTTTTCTCCACCTCCTGCTCCTTGTACTTGAACGCGCACGTCATTGTTGTTCTCCTCCGGCCACTTCACTATCTTGTTGACCTTGGCCATGCGATCGTGTGACCACACCCTGCTATCGCTGAGGAGAGCTGCTCTGTTGTACACTTCTTCCACTTGTAGGGGTGGGCTGTATCTACACTCCCCTTTCTTCTTCATGATTGTTTGTTTTACTCTCACGCACTCCCCTTTTTCCAACGAAGAACTTTGAGTCCTGTTTCTTTGGTTGTAATGGTCTGTGTACACCTTCTGCGCTTTCTGCAAGTTGTGTTGGACTACCGCCGGTGACCATTTGCTGGTGATCGTTTTCTCTCTCCAGACCACATTGTCTTTCGTGAACGGGTGTCTGCCCCTGAGAATCTGGAAGGGACTGTACCCCGTCGTGGTGGGGGTAATGCGATACGCCCACAACATTCTTTGGATTTCCAACTCCCAGTCCTTTCCTTGCATAATGGCGGCTTGAATGGATCCCATCAACACGCGATTGAATCTTTCCACTTGTCCATTACAGGCGGGATGATATACCGCTGTGTGTTTTGCCTTGATTCCGTTCCTTTCCATGTAGCTTCGCCACCTTTCTGACGTGAACTGTGGCCCATTGTCTGTCAGGATGGTTCTCGGGATGCCTTCCCTCAGAAACACGGAAGTGAGAAATTTGATTACAACCTCCGCGTCCATCACTTCATGTACGTGTACTTCAGGCCATTTAGAATACTTGTCCACCAGCACACACAAATACTTCGCTATCCCGTGCCCATCCAATATCGGCCCTAGGATGTCCACAGCTATGTCCTCCCATGGGTCACTGGGTTGTTCGAAGCGGCCTAACGCCGGTCTTAAGGACTTGAGTACTTTATCTGACTCTTGGCACTGGTTGCAGTCCCTGACGTGTCGCTCTACTGCGATGTCCATTCCTGGCCACCAGTACATCTGCTTCACTTGTGACTTAGTCTTCACTATCCCGAGGTGGCCTTCGTGCAGTTGGTTCAGCAATATAGGGATCAGTTCCTGAGGGGGTATCACTTTGTCCCCCCTGTACAGAAAGGTTCCTGAGTCACTCACGGACAACTCCTCTCTCACTTCAAACAGTTTCTTGAGCTCCTCCTTCAGTTTCCTTTTGTCCGGCCACCCGTTGAGTAAGTGCTTCTTAGCCTCTTCCAGGGTCTCGTCTTTTCCATATGCTTGGGACCATTCCTGCATGCTTATCGCTCTTTCCACATCTTCCATAGCCGCCACCATTTCCTCATTCTCCTCCACGGAGGCAGGTGCTTCCTCCATGTCCGACGCCCTGCTGAGGTAGTCTGCTACCTTGTTGCGCGTACCTGGGATATACTCAACGTCATATGTGTACTCCAGGAGCTTGAGTGTCATCTTGGCTATCCACGGGGTTGCCGTTGCATGTCCACTTGAGGTCAGCACCTTGACTAGAGGCTTATGGTCGGTTTGCAGGCGGAACCTCGTGCCCCACAGGAACTGCCGGAACTTTCCCATGGCCCACACTACTGCCAATATTTCCTTCTCAATTACACTGAACTTCTGCTCCGTGGCTGACAATGTTCTGGATGCAAAGCTCAGCGTTTCAACCGTGTTGTTCTCTCTTTGTTGAGCAAGGACTGCTCCCAGTCCTTTGTCGCTGGCATCTGTGGTGAGGATGCTGACCCCCATGGGGTCGTAACCCTGCAATGGCACAGCCTGGCTGACGTCCTTCTTCAGCTCATCAAATTCTCGCTGAGCTGCATCATTCCAGAGAAATGGCGTCTTGTCTCTGATCAGTTGACGCAAGCCATGTGTCTTCATCGCGAAGTGTTAGACGAACTTGCTATAGTACTCTGCCATCTCTAGAAACGACCGTACCTCTTCTTTGCTGTTGGGGGCTCTGGCCTCGCATATCGCTCTCACGTTGTCTTTCTTGGGTGTGATTCCATGCCCACTTATTTCGTGCCCCAGGTAGGTGACTGAGGTCATACCAAAGCGGCACTTCTCTCATTCTGCCGTGAGTCCTCTCCCTTGCAGGACACTTAGTACTTGGGCCAGTTTGGCATCATGGTCCTCTCGATCCATACCCATCACCAGGATGTCGTCCTGGAAGTATTGAATGCCTTTGACGTCCCTGAACAGGCGATGCATTAATTTTTTAAATACCGCCGCCGCGGACGACAGCCCGAAGGGCATCCTGCGGAATCGGTAGCACCCGTATGGGGTAATGAAGGACGTGAGTTTCCTGCTGGACGGGTGGAGTTCTATCTGATGGTACGCTGACGTGAGATCGACGGTGGAGAACCACTGCACACCCCTGGTTTTCGCTAGCATCTCCTCTATTCTCGGGAGGGGGAACTTCTCCACCACCAAGCATTTGTTCAGCTCGCGTAAGTCCACGCAGAGGCGCACCTTCCCGTTGGGCTTCCTGGCGACTACAAGGGGAGCCAACCATTCAGAGCTGTCGATGGGCTCAATGATGCCTTGCTCTTCCAATCGGGACAATTCCTGTTGAACCGCCTCTCTCACAGCGATAGGAATGTTGCGGACTTTGTGGGATACGGGTTGGGAGTTTTCTTTAAGCACGATTTTATGCACGAATTTCTCCAATTTGCCCACTCGGCCCCCAAAGACTCTGGGATAGTCTCTTCTCACTCTGTCCAAGTCGGGCCACTGCCCGTCGTCTGTAAGGAGAATTTGTTCCTTGCCGCCCGGGTCTAGTTTAATTCCCAAGTCTCCTTGGTCTCTCCACCCCAGGACGGAGGGTCCTCTCTCAGCAACATATAGCTTACAGGTCGCTGTCCTTCCTCGGAACTCGAACAGGAGGCTCCGGTATCCCACCATGGGGATCAGATTCTCTGTATACGATATCGGTCTGATGTCCGGCGGATTGAGGTGTGAACCTAGGCTCGGGCTGAAGTCTCCTTCCCACACCGATCTCTGTACAATGGAGTATGGCGAACCAGAGTCAATCACTACTTTGATTTTTACTCCACCAATCAGCATTTCAGCTCGCGGCTTGTCAGAGCGCTGAGTGTCGACTCCTAACACCTGCTCCTCGATGCACAGAACTTCGTCATCTTCACCCGACTCCTCACCAGCGCCTCCATCTTGAGGTTGTTGAGCTATGTACTTCACCATTGTTCTTTTCTCCTTCTTGCGGCACACTTTCTCATAGTGGCCGATCAGGCCGCAAAACATGCATTTCGCTCGAAAGGCTGGGCAGCGTTTGTCCTGAGCCGTGTGGTTGGCACTGCCACATCTGTAACAAGACGATCCAGAGGTCGAGAACTGTCTTCCCGCTTGTCCTAATTTTCCCGCTCCTTTGCCGGGTGCGCGGTCGCCACTCGGCGCCATTTTGTGCCTGCTCAACGGTTCAGCGTCATCAATTTTGTTGACCATTACCCTTTGCGCGCTTTCCTTCTTCACGGCTTCTGCGCACCTCTTGGAGAGCTCAGCTTTCTTTACAATTGCTATCACTTCTTTCAATGTGGCTTCTCCGTGTGCCCACAGCTTGTCCTGCACATTCTTGTTGGTAGTGTGCATCACTATCTGATCTTTGATAAAGTCCTCTTCCATGTTCTCATATTTGCACGTGACTGCAAGTCTCGTCAAGGCTGCCACGTAGTCGTCAACCGACTCTCCTTCTCCCTGTTTCCTTTGCTGGAAATTGAATCGGTCTATGGAGACGCATACTGCCGGGCGGTAATGGGCGTCCAAGTCTTCTAGGGCCTGTTTAAACGTATCAGCGTCCGCTGCTTGAAGTGGTGGAGACGCAATATTTTTAAATACTCTTATGCCCTCTGGGCCCAGATTGTGTAGTAATATCCGTCTCCGTCTCGCTGGAGAGAACTCATCAGTGGATTCGTCCTCCAGGGCTTCTAGATAGTTGCCGAAGTATTCCCTCCAGTCCTCCCACTTCATTTGGGGTTCTCCTGGCCTGGGTAGAAACGGGATTGGGGCTGTGAGTGATGACGCCTGACTGCTCATCTTGACCCGCCCTTCTGGTCCTTCCTCTTGGTTCCCGGGACTGCCTGGCGCGCCGTTATCTCCTTCTTGGCGCCTGGGGCTGCCAGGAGCGCTGTCACTGTCTGCTTTTGACGTCGCGGTTCTGGGTGCACTGCTCCCCGCTCCTTCGTGGACACCCTTCTCAGCCAGGTTCTACGAGGGGTTTTCGCTGGCCTACGGAGCTGCTGCGCAGGTCGCTTTGCTCTTCTGACCTGTGCTCTGTTTCTTCCTGCGCCTCTGCCGCGCTCTCCTTTCTGCCTTGTTTGTCTTCTGTCTTCTTCCACCGGTGCTGCAGGTGAATAGCGTGGGGTCCGCGTGTTTCGGTGTGCCCCAGGCTTCTCTTCACCCTTGCTTTATCTGGTGCTGCTCCTCCTAGTTCTTTGTGGGTAGATCCCACTCCTCGTCGCCACTGTGGAGTTGCTTCTTCACACCATACAGAGGACCAGGAAGCCAGTATAGGTTTCTACAATCGCTTTATTAGCATTTACAGACATTCGCAAGAAGAGCGCCGGGCGTCTGCTGTGTGTAGCGCAGTGCCGGCGTTAGTATGGCGCGAACAGCAGTTCGCGCATGCTCAGTCCATCCTGACGTGCTCAGGCGTGTTGCGTCACAGGCCCTGAGCGTAGCGTCTGGAACGCTAACACCACAGCAGTATCTTTTCATTTTACGCAACTTGGGAATCTTAAGTAGTATAATGGGATTTTCACACACAGGCATGTTGTGCGCAATATTGAGCCCACAAATACTCAGTAGTGGGATATCAGGCAAGCTAGGGACCGGCGAGTGTAGTGTGACCTAGCACTGTGTGATGGTTTTGCCTGCAGGTTCCCACCCACCGTGAACTTCATGCATAACAATGAGTCAGAATTTCAGACGTATCTGTCAATCCTTGTGCTATGGAGCAGGGTATTGTAAATACAACGCATCCATTGCTTCATTAGGGCATTAGAGGCAGGCGCAAGAAATCTGCCCCAAGGTTTCTAGTTTTCGATTTTTATGCAAGTCTCTTCAAACTGACCATGCAGCCCGTCTTGCAGCTTTTAGAAACGTGCTAAATGTCCCCTGCTTTAATTCAGCTTTGCATGGCAAGATTTCCAAATAGTCCAATGTGCAATGCCTGGAAGAGATTCAGTTTGTGCAGCACACTTTGGTAATGCTATCAGTGGCCACCAAAATTCTTGGCAAGTATTTGGTTGAAAGCTCCTGGCTTGCTGTGTAGTGCCTGATTTCCCTGTCACTCCCTCATCCGAACAATTCTGTAGCCCCCTCTATTTTCCAGATCCAATTCACTTCCTTATCCTTGTCTCTGCAGTTGTTTTCGAGTGACCATGCTGACACCCCAAAAATCAGCGTTAATTCATCCTATCTGACAATTAAATTCGGCAAATGAGTGCATTCTCAAAGTTTGGTATGGCTGAGACATAGGGCAGGCTGCTGCCACCTCTTGATATCAGGAACACATCAGAAGAAGTCAGTTTCACCTGTTGCTGGTGGATTGGTTTGCGTCATTTATATATTGTTTCTGCCAGCATCCGAAAGGCAGACCAGTAGAGCTATGACAGGAATAATTCCATGGCAGACGTTTAACTCCTCTGAATGGCGGCTAGGGCTAGGACATTGTCAGTAACCTGTCAAGCTCCCCTGTCTCTGAAAGGGTGGTAGGTCAGCTATATGATTGTCCCTCCTGCTACTTTCTCTGTTTCCCTTTTACATACCTATTAGGAGGGAGGTGGGGAAATTCAGGCTAAACAACCCCAGCAGAATCTTGCTGTGGTGTGTAAACTAGGGATGGCTAAACTTTGAGATTGACTTATGTATTACCTCCTTGTCTAGTCTATCTCTTTGTTCTTTGATTCTCTGCTCAATATTATTTAGGGGAAGTAAAATAAGGGGCGGACTTATCAAAAAGTCATGACCTGATGTGACATGAAAGGGACACCTTCCTGCACAAAAACAATCGTTTGAGGCTTTTTCCTCTTGCTATTTGTGCTGCAGAATACAGAACACTTAGGAAGAGGAAGTATGAAAAAGATATTTCTCCTTGTTGCACCTCTCCTTGGAAGGCGTAGCATTTTGACTCACTCCCAGTCTAACCTTCATGGTAACTCTGGGAAGGTGCCATAATCCATGGGTGGATATGTTGGAACACCCATGCTCCACCCATGGAATGCCTTCAAAGGGCAGAGTAACGCAAGGCAGTGGCTTGCACTGCCTTGTGGTAATCCTGATTTACCAAACTATGGAGGACCACGCAAGGTTGCCTTGTGTGGCTTTGTAAATCTCATCTTAGGTTTTGCGTTGCCCTGCATCTCCTTGTGTGGCGCAAGGATGATGCAAAATCTTTCTTAAATATGTCCCTAAGTGACCACAAGAACCCTCCCTCTACCTCAAGTTCCATTCTGGTTTGAATCATACACCTACACCTTCCAAAAATTGTGTGTGCATTTCTCTACACAAAAGAATAATTGTGTGCAACACACTATCTTCTAAGTTTGACTCACACCACATAGACAATCCTCTCAAATTGTATTACTTTTATTAGACATTGATGTCTTCCATTTTTTTGGGCTATACTTTAGTGGTGCCTAAGATGAAGGATGATGAAGAGAGAGCCAAGACAGCAGATGTGAATTGTAGGGCTTTACCTCAGAACATTCCAGGAATGCATTTTAGTGGGTCAGGGGTGATAAGAAAGAAGATTAAATAATCTTTTGAAGCTAGGGCGTTTCAACCTGCCTTTTTCTGGCACATTGTTTTTCATAGGAAGATGCCACCCCCTTTTCAGGTTAACAGATAATTAGGTTGGACAGTTTCCTTGCATTTGTGTCCACTTGTTTTGCATTGCACCACATTTAAATTAATAGGACTTTAGTTATTCTTTAACTTCAGATCAAACTTACATTACACAAAAATTAAGTATTGTTACCTTTTACTGATACCTTTAACTTATAATGTAGAAAACACCTTGAAATTATTATAACTCACGCACCTCCATGCACAGTGTATTCAACTACGTAACCACACTATATTAACTATATGGCCATTCTACCATGCACTGTGTTCTGCTAAGAGAGTGTTTTGGGGGGTGGGTCCTAAAAAGGAGTGTTGTCTGTGTTTTGGAATTGGGAAGTGTGTAGATTCATTTTTCAAGAATAAGGGTTTGTTTCTGACTGAAGGCTCTCTTATAGAGTGTACTGTAGATTTAAAGTCATAAAACTACCAAGCAAAATATGTTTTTAGAGGCCTATATTTATTTGCGAATTCATCCCGACGATCATGAATAATGCGCGAATAGGTTTTTCCTCCATGAAAACAGTGGCGGTGAGGAAAGAAAGGCGGCCCTGCATGGCCCCCTTGTGCCTCATGTTATGTGGTTGCACACAGGGGGGGCACAACATGTGCCCCTCTGTGTGCATGCACAGAAGCCCATGCCATGCTGGAACTTCTTTTGATGTTCCAATTACGATGCCTATTTTATAGGCACCGCCTTGGAAACGGCAAAGGAAAGGCCTGCCAATGACTAAAAAAGCTCGTATAGGGTAGGCGGTCCTCACATGGTTTTGCGCAGCCGCGCTGGCGGAGAGCTGATATAATTGCCCCAAAAACGTAATCGGGTCCTAAGTGCCTTTCTCATTCTCAATTGTTCTTCCCGCCCTCACCAAGCACACCCCGTTGGGCCTCCGTGATCTCCTCCAGGCCTTGCAGCATTTGCTACAGGAGGGCCTAATGGTTGGGAGAGAGAAGTTCCAGTGGATCACAACTGCCTGTGGTGGTGCAATGGCTTGGCCGGGATGCCTCCGACAGGGAAGCCATGGTGGTGGCAGTGGGTTTCTTCTGCCGTTCCACCTGTAGTATCACCAGCCAGACATACTCTACCACACTGGCCTCCGTTTTATGAAGCCACAGCCGAGCAGCTATTTCTCGCTTGGACTCTGAGTCCTGGACTCCGGTATGGGCAGTTAGATGATTCAGGAAAATAAAAATGAAAATGAATTCTAGAACTCACCACACAACAGCACTAAATAATATGGTCAGGCAGTAACACAATATTTTTTTACGTGATTCTCCTAACACATAATTCACATAATGTCGTAACGGTATGAATTAATCCCCAATCATTGCTATAATCAAAAACAGATTTTTTTCTCAAATGGATTAAAAGTTTAAATTAATTAATTGGGTGATACTTTCACCACACAATGAACATGTTATTTAAAACTACTGAGCTGCAAAATATACATATATATTGCCACAAAAGATTTATGATCTACCATTTATTTGTCTATATGTATATTTATATTTTTTAGTGTAGATTATATTGCAAACCATGATTTTAATGTTTTTAGTCTCTGCTATGCGAACAGTTCTTTGGCGTTTCACCATCTATTTATAATTCATATGAGTGGGTGGTTTTATGCTATTTATTGGCATATTATGCATAGATTTTTAACATTGATGTAGTCACGCTGTCAACATCCTAAACTATCAATTGAGTACAACCTTAGCTGCTTGGGCTAGTCTTATGTTAACCAAGAGGGATCTCTTGTTTTATTTGGCCTGGAGGGCTCCCTGGGCAAGGATTCACAACAGTTTATAATTATGATTGAATATTTGTACAATTATACATTAAGAAGTATTCAACAATGAGATGTACAAAACTGAATAGAAACGGCTATCTCTCCATGAATAGTTATGTTTACATTAGTTTCTTTCCCAGATGGGTTTTTGGATTTTTTTAGCACATAGCACTTTATTCACTTTTTGGCTGTCAGCTATAGGTGGGGCAATTAACACTTACAAATTAATGTTTTACACATCTGCGATATACATGTTAATTGTAGTGGATGGTCTTTTTAGCGTTCGTGCAGTTGTCAATGAATTTAAGTATTTTTACTGTAATTATGTGGTGTTACATTGATTCATTCCAGGCATTTATGTATCAGGTTACCTGGTTTCAGTATTTAAACTGTTATGTTGCACTTTCGTTTTATACAATGTTACATTTGCGTTTTTGTTGCCAGTGCCCCGCTTTGAACTATGTTTTAACATTAATAGTATGTTTACTATGTTCATTACTAGTCAGGTGACAGCAAATCACATGATTGGCGTTATTGTGATCAAGGCGACTGGAATCGGCGAAACGTGTCATGACCTCTTTGCACCGATTATTTAATTTAAATAAAGAATTCTTTCACCAGCAACTCACAGCGCATCGAAGTGTCCGTTTTCTCTGAATGGTGCCTGCAATACATTTTGGAGTGTAACCTGATATATATATATATGTATATATATATATATATATATATATATATATGACTGCTCCAAAGATTCCGTAGTATTATGCTACAAGAAACAGCACTCACGGTAGCGAGCTTAAGATTTTATTAAAGCTCACGGTGTTCAGACGCGTTTCGGCATTCGCCTTCCTCGGTGTTAACATGGCGCCGCCGAAACGGCCATTATTTATGTTTAAACATCAACGTTCATGGATACAGAAAAAGGACACCATTAAGCAAATGCGGGCGCCATCTTGGAGTGGAATATTCCATCACTCTACATTTACGAAACAAAATCGTAATGCACACAGGTATCATCAAACTACTGAATGAGTTCATGACCCTCCCGCATTCAATGTATAAATAACATTATTTTATAAAGCCCTGAATGGGCTATTCGCATTTCATCCACATTATCCATGAGTGTAAACAACCCCCACAAAACACCACATTCCACATTTACCAAAGCTCATTCATATAAAACTACAATTCATTTACAGCTTCCTGTTATCCTTAAAATCAAATCAGTTTCAATTAATTGTCCCCCAAATGTACCGCCAATTCCTCATGTGAATTCAGGCCTGCAGGTGTCTTAGTATTCAAATCAATGATATATCTTGACTCTAGCCTTCTAAGAGTCGTCAATCTATCACCTCCCCTGGGGTTCTGTGGCACATGGTCTAAGCAAAAATAAGTCAGAAGATTTCTATCCCCATTATGCCAGTCCTTAAAGTGGCGAGCCACTGGATACGTAAGGTCCCCATTACTGATGGCTCTGGCATGCTCTAAAACCCTGATTTTTGCAGGATGAATGGTACTGCCTACATATTTCAATCCGCATGGACACTGCAAGCAGTATACTGTATACGGGGTGGTACATGTCAGAAATTTATTAATCATCCTAGGTTTACCCAATCCTGGTACCTGGAATGTCGAAACTTTCTTACTGCCAGCACAGGCCTTACATTTTTTGCAGGGATGAAAACCCTTGATCACATTCTCAAAGTTCTTCAGTTTTCTCTTTTGTACATAACTACTTGTTACGCAATCTCTGACTGATCTTGCTTTGCGGTAAGTTATAAGGGGTCTTTTAGGAATATCTGATCCGATAACCGGATCCATCTGTAGAAGTTTCCAGTGTCTGTTAAATATATTCCTCAATTTGGTCGCTCCTTGTGAGTAGGTGGTGATCATTCTTAAGTTATTCACTTTCTCTTCCTCACCCACTCCTTTGGTGCTCACCTTCAGGAGATTCTCTCTCGTCACAGTGTCTACTCTGCGTTTGGCACCTTCCAAGACCTGAGTGCTATACCCCCTCTCTCGGAATCTAGCCATGCTCTCAGCCGCATATTTCTCATAATCACTACTCCTAGTATTGTTTCTCTTAATTCGGAGCAGTTCCCCATATGGGATACTGTTCTTCAATCTAGGAGGGTGTCCGCTCTGAGCATGCAAAATGGAATTGCCCGCAGTGGGCAATGCGACTGTGACGAGAGAGAATCTCCTGAAGGTGAGCACCAAAGGAGTGGGTGAGGAAGAGAAAGTGAATAACTTCAGAAGGATCACCACCTACTCACAAGGAGCGACCAAATTGAGGAATATATTTAACAGACACTGGAAACTTCTACAGATGGATCCGGTTATCGGATCAGATATTCCTAAAAGACCCCTTATAACTTACCGCAAAGCAAGATCAGTCAGAGATTGCGTAACAAGTAGTTATGTACAAAAGAGAAAACTGAAGAACTTTGAGAATGTGATCAAGGGTTTTCATCCCTGCAAAAAATGTAAGGCCTGTGCTGGCAGTAAGAAAGTTTCGACATTCCAGGTACCAGGATTGGGTAAACCTAGGATGATTAATAAATTTCTGACATGTACCACCCCGTACACAGTATACTGCTTGCAGTGTCCATGCGGATTGAAATATGTAGGCAGTACCATTCATCCTGCAAAAATCAGGGTTTTAGAGCATGCCAGAGCCATCAGTAATGGGGACCTTACGTATCCAGTGGCTCGCCACTTTAAGGACTGGCATAATGGGGATAGAAATCTTCTGACTTATTTTTGCTTAGACCATGTGCCACAGAACCCCAGGGGAGGTGATAGATTGACGACTCTTAGAAGGCTAGAGTCAAGATATATCATTGATTTGAATACTAAGACACCTGCAGGCCTGAATTCACATGAGGAATTGGCGGTACATTTGGGGGACAATTAATTGAAACTGATTTGATTTTAAGGATAACAGGAAGCTGTAAATGAATTGTAGTTTTATATGAATGAGCTTTGGTAAATGTGGAATGTGGAGTTTTGTGGGGGTTGTTTACACTCATGGATAATGTGGATGAAATGCGAATAGCCCATTCAGGGCTTTATAAAATAATGTTATTTATACATTGAATGCGGGAGGGTCATGAACTCATTCAGTAGTTTGATGATACCTGTGTGCATTACGATTTTGTTTCGTAAATGTAGAGTGATGGAATATTCCACTCCAAGATGGCGCCCGCATTTGCTTAATGGTGTCCTTTTTCTGTATCCATGAACGTTGATGTTTAAACATAAATAATGGCCGTTTCGGCGGCGCCATGTTAACACCGAGGAAGGCGAATGCCGAAACGCGTCTGAACACCGTGAGCTTTAATAAAATCTTAAGCTCGCTACCGTGAGTGCTGTTTCTTGTAGCATAATACTACGGAATCTTTGGAGCAGTCATAGAGGCGGGGGCGCCACCCGCTAAAGGGCACCCGCTCGAGAGTGCTGGGAGTTTGGTGCACAACACAGGAGCGACATATATATATATATATATATATATATATATATATATATATATATATATATATATATATATATATATATATATATATATATTCATTGAAAAAACCATAGGTTATAGACCATATATAGTTAGGAATTAGCATTTACAAAACCTTGAAAATTCACTGAAAAAACCATAGGTTATAGATCATATATAGTTAGGAATTAGCATTTAAAAAACCTTATTTTACTCACACAAAACCATTGAAATTCCATATATAGTTAGTTGTACTAACTATATATCGCGCACTCGCAATCCACTGCTGATCATGTCACATATTACATCATTCATGACATGGTCAGTGACATCACTGATGACATCACTGATGACATCTCAAATGACATCACTGATGACATCACTGATGACATCTCAAATGACATCACTGATGACATCACTGATGACATCTCAAATGACATCACTGATGACATCACTGATGACATCTCATTTGACATTACTGATCACATCACTGATGACATCATTCATGTGATAATACGATGAAGCTCTTCAGACTCTAATATAACCTTAGATACAGTAAGTGTAAACAGACACTCACAGACTGTCACTCATCCATAGAGTTACACACACACCTAGTCAGTCATGCAAAGAATCAATCACACCTCCATTTTCTCAACTATACAGTTATACACACCTTACTTATTCAAACATATACTAACACATATTTACTCTCTTATACAATCCTGGATACAAGTTCACAATGATCCATACAGCCACTCACACATTCACTGGCTCTTATGCACAGCAGTTATTTATATATGTCAACTCTCACATGTACTGTGTTTTACATATGTACTTACTTTGACATGTAGCACTGAGATATCCATTCACTCACCAATACACTCATGCACACAGTCAACCGCCCATACAGCTGTTTCCACATGCACTTTTGAACCCATACATCTAGTGAATCAACTGCTCACACATCTATGCACAGATTCATTCACCTCCCAGCCACCCACACATACACTCAGTCTCCCATACAAATACTTGGGCAACCAATCAATAACCCATATAGTTAATCATATTGCTAATGATTAACACATGCTGCAGTTTACAGAACAACAGACATAATGATGCACAAATTAAGACAGTTTAGTCACTAACCCATGCACTCAGTGAGACACATTTAATCACTCACTCATACAGTCAGTCATGCACCTACTAAATCCTTCATCCAGACATTTATACATCCACTCATTCTTAAATATGTAAGACATATTTTAACTTTACAGAAAAATACAGTCACTGGATGTTGTCATCAGTGATGTCATTTGAGATGTCATCAGTGATGTCATCAGTGATGTCATTTGAGATGTCATCAGTGATGTCATCAGTGATGTCATTTGAGATGTCATCAGTGATGTCATCAGTGATGTCACTGACCATGTCATGAATGATGTAATATGTGACATGATCAGCAGTGGATTGCGGGTGCGCGATATATAGTTAGTACAACTAACTATATATGGAATTTCAATGGTTTTGTGTGAGTAAAATAAGGTTTTTTAAATGCTAATTCCTAACTATATATGATCTATAACCTATGGTTTTTTCAGTGAATTTTCAAGGTTTTGTAAATGCTAATTCCTAACTATATATGGTCTATAACCTATGGTTTTTTCAATGAATTTCATTGGTTTTTTAAAAGCTAATATCTATAGCTGTAAAATTTATTCTTCTTTAAATCCAAAAATATATTTTATATGTTTATTAATAATTTTTTTAAATATTTTTTTTGTTTCGCTCCCGGTCCGCGAACCGGGAAGCTTCCCGTTAGCTCAATCTGATTCCGCGATCCGGTCCGCGAACCGGTAAGAAATCAACATAGTGACGGTATCGCGTTGCCGCGTAATGCGTCTTATGACGTACTGCGTTAGCGCACCCGGAAGTGCCCCGGGGCGCGGACCGAGGCGCGAAACGCAGCTCCCCGGAAGCGATCCGCGGCGCGAAAGCACGACGTATCGCGTTGCCGCGAAATGCGTCTTGTGACGTATCGCGTTAGCGCACCCGGAAGTGTCCCGGGGCGCGGACCGAGGCGCGAAGCGCAGCGAACCGGAAGCTAACCGGGGAGCGTTCCGCAGCGCGTAACATGAGCGTTAGAGGTCATGTGACTTGTTAATAAAACTTTTCATTGGTTCATTTCACTTTTAGTTTCATAATTATGGAAGGCTAGGTCATGTGACCTAAAAATAACACTTTTCATTGGTTGAGAAGTATTGTTTTTTCCAAATGATGAAAACCACTCCTTCTTTCCTCACTCTGACTTTCATTATTGTGAGAGGAAGACCTATTTTGCTTCTTGGAAGACCTATTTTGATTGTATGAAAATGGCTTCACTGATTGCTTCAGCTGGTGCACCCCCACCACCACCTCCACCTCCTCATGGGAAGAGAGGACCACCTCCCCAGGTGGTTACCAACACTGAGGAGGAAGATGAAGAGATGGATGAGGAGGGAGAACAACCACAATTCCTGGAAGAGTTGCCCCGGGTTTCAAGAAAGAAACCCAGTTTCATCTGGCAGTTTTTTTCCATCCCTCGTGGCCAAAAAAAGGTCAATGCCAGGTACGCAACATGCCTCATATGCAAGGAACAATTGTCCAGAGGGACGGACAAAAAATACAGCTATGGTAATCATACCATGCATAGGCACATGACGAGGAAACATCCCCTAAATTACAGCCGGGCGGAATTAAGGGATATGATGGACAATCCTCGACCAACTCCTGTGGCGAGACCAACAACATCGGTTTCTTTATCACCAGAGGAGGCACGGGAAACTGTGCCAAATATCCAACCAAATTTTGGGCACATGATTCACTTATGTATGCACTGTCGTGCATTAATAGCTTGTGGCAACATGAGCATCAATGCACTGAACCTGGCGTATGAACACCATGATTGCCCTAACCGCCCCCAGTAATTTTTTTTTGCTCCTGTTGAGCCCTTTTCAACGCCTGTTTTTTGTTGTTTCCCCCCCCACAAAAAAAACAAAAAAAATTATAAAATCGTTAAAAAAATACAAAAAAAACAAAAAATGTTCAAAAAATAAAAAAAAAATATAAAACAACAAAAATATTTTAAAAAAAGTTCTTTTCAGAACTACCTTCCCTTTAAAAAAAAATTGCTACAATGTTTAGCACTCTGGCAAGCTCTATTTCTTTTGGTTCGCTCCCGGGTTAGCTTCCCGGTACGCGGACCGGGAGCTAACCAAAAAATTTTTTTTTTTTAAAAAAAGTGTAAGTATAAGGAAAGTAAACAGAGAGTGATGTTAAAAGAAAGACAGCTATAGGGAGTAAATGTGGGAACTTATGTTCACTCAACAAGAGGACATATCGGACAGTCAAATGCTAGACGTACTAATAAATTTTGAAAAACAATCCGAAAAATAAAATTGTATGTAATATTAAAAAATTGTTTGAGTCTTTAATCATTTTTATATGTAATTAATAAACTAGTTAAATGTTAGAAATGTTATTACATTTTCAACCACAATCACAATAATAAATAATTGCTTAAAAAAGTTAAAAAAATAAAAAATAATCAACAAAACCAACAATCAATTAACATACTGCATTTGAAAAGTCTCTCATTCATTTTTCATTGCAGTACGCTGCCCAGAACGCTTCCCGGTTCGCGGACCGGGCGCTACCCACGAAAAAAAACAAAATTTTTTTTTTTTTTTTTGCCCCGCGGGGCCCTTTTAAAGCCTCCACATTAAACCTAGGGGGTCACGGAGGATCTACTATGCCCCCTTATGGTTATTTCCCCCTTTGTTTTGGCCTCCTCTTGTCTCTCAATCCTACCGAGAGACAAGATGGCGGCCGCTCCGGACTGTTTAGAATGTTGACAGACACCGGAAAGCCAATCAGCTTCGCTACGCGAAGTTCTGGTACGCTCCCCGGTCCGCGAACCGGGGACCTGCCCGGTCCGCTGTTACAGATATATATCTTTTTTTAAACGGTAATTTCTCAAAATCCACTGGAGCACATATATTGAGACCTACAAAAGGCACATCGGGCTACCAGTCCCTACAATTTTGCCAAGTTTCGTGCAAATCCATTCAGCCGTTCGGGCTAAAAATGAGGCTAACCGCCCTATGGAAAAATCAATGTTAAAAACACGTTTTGGGACCCCCCTTTTTTCTCGGCCCCCCCTGGACGAACCCCCCCCCAAATTTTCAGGGGCTGCTCAGAAACAAAATGTTCCATTTTCCAGAAAATTTCAGCCAATTCCGTCCACAAACGCCAAAGTTATTAGACATAGAATTTTCAAAAATCCCATAGGGAAAAAATCCTAACTATATATACCTACTGGCGACCGCCAGTAGGTAATATATATATATATATATTCAAACACAAAGAGTTTCCCATTTAGGAGAGCCACATCAGCAGGTAGGTTCAATTCTGTTTTATTCAAGAAGCTGCAGCAAAGCGGGTGAACCAACGCCATAGTTTATAGCGGCCTGACGCGTTTCATGCTATCAAAGCATTTCTTCAGAGGCACAAAGTCCATTACCAGCGTGCAGCGTCAGCACTCATTTGTATTCCTTCCACCTGCCCCAGTGGGCGTCAGCTCTCGCTGAGCCCGATGGTCCTTGTAGTGCTGTTAGTATTACTCCAGTGAGTCGCTGGCATGCTGTAACAATTGAGACAAAATAAATCCACAGTGGTTCTGGAGAGAGTTCATATCACGCTGTGTTGCACCATACTACTTCAAGACAACAACCTCACTGCCAAATGTGCTGTCAGTCGGGTGACTGCAGCACTTACCACAAACAATATGGCAGGGCTTCTCCCACGACCGGGACCGGCCGTTTTAAAATTCAAACATACAGAGTTTCCCATTTAGGAGAGCCACATCAGCAGGTAGGTTCAATTCTGTTTCATTCAAGAAGCTGCAGCAAAGCGGGTGAACAAACGCCATAGTTCATAGCGGCCTGACGCGTTTCATGCTATCAAAGCATTTCTTCAGTTCTACTACCCCCCTTTTTCAGATTGTTCCTTAAGGTTACCTGTTTAGTACTAAAGATTTGAATGTCTATTGCATACCAGGCGGGCTTGTCCCACCTTGGGCTATTATCACTGCACATCCTATGTTCCGGACTGAATAACGATCTGAGAGGATGCCGAGAAGTACCACTTGCTCCACTACCACCCATGTTACTTCATACCTACTGTTACTATGCCGATTATTTGTGAGATTGACATGCTATTTCGCTACCTTGATTATATGCAGGCCTGTACGGCCCTACTGAATACTGTACGTGATTGACTATGGTAGCTACTGCTCTGTTGTTTATAATCAAGCATTACTGATTGTTTATCATTACTTCATTTTGTAACGCTGTGATGGGATGTATGACCGGATAAAACAAAAAAATGCAATAAACATATTCAAACAAAAAAAAATCAAAGCATTTCTTCAGAGGCACAAAGTCCATTACCAGCGTGCAGCATCAGCACTCATTTGTATTCCTTCCACCTGCCCCAGTGGGCGTCGGCTCTCGCTGAGCCCGATGGTCCTTGTAACAAAGATGTAAATTACCCCGTGGCAAGACATTTTGCTAAAGAACATCAGAGTAATAGGGATTTACTACAATATTTTGGTATAGATCATTTTCCGATTAATCCCAGGGGTGGTGAGAGACTTTTGAGGCTGCGTAGACTGGAATCCCGCTATATTATTGATTTACAAACAAAACATCCACATGGGATGAATAGTGGAGAGGAATTAATGGTACACTTGGGGAAATGAATGAATCACTTCAAACTGTTCTCTGGTTATTTACTATTCTGATTGCTTTCGTATCTTGCTATGTAACCTGATATCATGGAACGTTAAGGAAACAGAGGCTTCTGTGTTCCTAATGAATGAATGCTGTTGTTGTAAATTTAGATTTGCTGATATTTTCTGGACATATTCATGTTGAAGTCATAAATTGGGGAATTGTTCGAAATCGCATGGAGCAAGTGGGGGTAGCTGGTGACATGGCGATCCACGGCTTATATTAAGTTACACCAGCCTTACGGCCATCAAGCCGATACTCGGCTAGATCGGTAGAAAAGATACGCGAATGCGCATAATTTATGCGCTGCAAGATGGCCGCACCTTTCGCAGAGGCATGCATGCGATTTCGACACCCATTTGAACAACACTGCTGGGCGTGTCGTTATGGTGTATTTAGATAGCCGCCGGACGGCGCACAAAGTAAACACTGATGAAGGACTCACGTCCGAAACGCATCTGAAACTAATGGCGAAATAAAGAACTATTTGCCTGTACCCCGGGAGTGCTGAACTTTGTTTTCACTAACGAAGGAAATGGAGTGTGAGCCTTTAATTTTGAATGCGTGTACCATCGCGTGTGGAGCACCCGCTCGAGAGTGACCTGTGATCTATGGTACAACAGGAGCGCTGATATATATATATATATTGATATATATATATATATATATATATATATATATATATATATATATATATATATATATATATATATATATATATCCTTTTCACGAATGCTGGTAGTGGAGAAGCACTGTCAGCGGGCGGTCCGAGCTGGGCACCAGCAGTCCCAATTAATTCTTTACGCCAATCAGTTCTGTATGAAATGATAGCCCGGACACCTTTTCTGTGCAAATATGATAGATTTAATGGCAACAACAACGCGTTTCGGCGGTTAGGCCTTGATCACGCTTACCGTCTCGCCACACAAACATCAGTTTAAATCCACAAACAAGTGCAAAAAACATAGAAAAAGGACTGTTTTGCAGGTACAACCAACATAATGGTAACTGTGTCGGCCATCTTAGTATGTCTAAAAAGCTTAAATAATAGCAGTGAGACACATAAAAGTAGAGTTGTGGAGAGCATATATACATATTTACAGTTCAATGCAAACCAGGTATGTCGCCCTAGTGGGCGAATATTATCCACCGATGGTGATGACCTGGAACAATTGCCAAACAAAACAAAAACAAAAACACAGAAGTATAGTGCCCAAGTGGGCAAATTAGGACCCCAGAGCATCGAAAACCTATATTACGCCCTAATGGGCACATAAGGGAGGTCAATGTCTTAAAAGTCCTTGCCCCAGTGGGCATTGTTGATGATAGTTGCTGTGTCCCTTCAAAAGGTGAGCTCTTCACAAAAAACCTACTCTGCAAAACATGTTCTAAAATGTCTGAAAGAAAAAAGGAATTAAAATTACTGAAAGTCAGTACTGACAAGCTACGATGCCAATTACAATATTACTGCAGATGTATTGCAAGCTCTTCATTAACATTTAGGCCACCGGGTATGGTACAATCAAAATCAATAATGTAGGTCGATTCAAGTTTCCTCAATGAAAGTTCACGGCTACCATCTCTCATTCCCAGATCTACCTTGTCAATCACCACCATGCGGAGTTTAGTTTCATCGCTATAGTGGTGTGTCTGGAAGTGACGAGCAACAGGGTATGTTTTGGTTTTGTTTCTGATGGCTCGTAGATGTTCCAAGATTCTTTTCGTGGCTGTATGTTTACTACTACCCACATACCACTTATTGCATGGACATATTAAAATGTAAACACAGTACGTGGTCTCACAGGTCAAGTGTTTTCTTATATAGAATTCCTTTCCTGTGGTTGGAACCACCAGTTTATCACAATTAACACTTCCCCTGCACGCTTTACATTTTCTACAGCACTTATAGCCAGTTCTGGGGGTGATATTCCTGGTAAGTGTGACATGGTTGTGGCTGAGTTCATCTTTTAGAGATCTACTTTTTCTGAATGTAATCTCAGGATTACTAGCCAAGTCAGATTTGAGATGTTCATCATTCAATAAGACATGCCAATGCTTATTGAATATGTCTCTTATCTCATTGGCTTGACCACAGTAAGTGGTAATAAACCTTACATTTTTGCTACTCTCTGGCTCTTTGGTAGAATAGAGCAGATCAGTCCCAGCAATCTTTTCAGCTCTATCACATGCAGATTGAATGTTTTTGTTTGGCAATTGTTCCAGGTCATCACCATCGGTGGATAATATTCGCCCACTAGGGCGACATACCTGGTTTGCATTGAACTGTAAATATGTATATATGCTCTCCACAACTCTACTTTTATGTGTCTCACTGCTATTATTTAAGCTTTTTAGACATACTAAGATGGCCGACACAGTTACCATTATGTTGGTTGTACCTGCAAAACAGTCCCTTTTCTATGTTTTTTGCACTTGTTTGTGGATTTAAACTGATGTTTGTGTGGCGAGACGGTAAGCGTGATCAAGGCCTAACCGCCGAAACGCGTTGTTGTTGCCATTAAATCTATCATATTTGCACAGAAAAGGTGTCCGGGCTATCATTTCATACAGAACTGATTGGCGTAAAGAATATATATATATATATATATATATATATATATATATATATATATATATATATATATATATATATATATATCTCAAGCTCAGGGGGAGTGTCCAAACAGTGGGCAGCACTCTGCACAAATCAGCCTATCCCCACTCGGCTCCTCATAGTACGGTGCAGTCACAACTTCCAGTCCTTTAAAAGCATCAGAATGCTGCCCGATGCATTCCGGAGTTCCCTTCCTCAGTGGCAGTGCAGTCACACAGCGCAGGTCAGACCACGCCTCCTCTTATTGCGATTTCGTACGCCATGATTGGTTGCTCTAATGAGATGTACGTTGCATACTGATAGGTGTAGTCTGTTCTTTAACCTGTGCTCTGATTATAAAATGCTGGATACAGCTCTGGTTGAGCCCCTGGAGCGTGCGGCACTTTATCTTCGATTCATGCCCCACATAGCAAGCCCTTCGCTTCTGGGCTGCGTGGCCCCCTGCTTCTAAGGTGGTGCAAGCCCGGCGGCAGGGCAGCTGCCAAAACATCACGTTCATAGTCACTGGCCCCTCTCAGCTCACAGCTTGGAACACTACACCCACATCATAGACTGCTCCACTGCCCTCGCTGGATCTCTCCTGCGGCTGTACTAACCGCTCCCCCGCATGCAGCTCTCATCACAGAACTTTTGGACAGATGAGACTACCTAATGATATCCCCCGAGCGCCCTTGCTGACGTGAGGAGTATTTGGTTTGCCCTCTAACTGCTACCCACTCAGGGAACACTGTTCTGGTTTAGTAAGTGCACTGCCCTGCATCCATCCTCCCCTGATGGGTGCATGGAACACGGAGGGTAAACATCCTTTACCACGCAACTTTTACCACGCAGTGCTTTTACAACGCAGGTTTTACAACGAAAACCATTACAACGCATTGCACTGGGGGTCGCTCTAGGATAGGGAATAGCTTTAATTTACTATCCAACACCTTCCCTACTATTCACGGGGACTGGAGTTGGAATAGTAAATTAAACTATTCACTATCCAGAACCCCCCAAAGCAATACGTTGTAAAGGGTTGCGTTGTAAAACTTGCGTTGTTACAGCATGCGTGGTAAAAGCATGCGTTGTAACAACGTACATCCAACACGGAGTATTGGGGATGGGAGGGAGGGTTACATGGCACGGCAGGATTTGGCTGCTGATGTGGGAGGGGGGACGTGGGGGGGTTACGCCACTTACCACTGACTTGATAAGCACATACGACCTGTTCAGTAGACCTGCGTGACACGCGCCTAATACCCAATACTGCAATCCCTATGTATTACCATGGAGTCCTGATCTAACCCCTTCCCCCTCCTATACCTTCTTGACATGGAAAGTACGAGGCCGGAGGGACCCTCTCAAGCGCTGGCCCATCCTTTCTTACCTGGATCGACACAATGTGCACTGCACTATGTTCCAGGAGGCACACTTAGGCCCCACCGCGCCGGCTTCATTCTCATCCCTATGGACGATGTATTGGTGCTTTTCCTCATACTCCACTTATGCCCATATCACGGATATTTTAGTTAAACACACACTTCCCTATATCCCATCGGGTCTTACGCTGAACCCCAGGGCCAATACAGTATTCTATGGGGCACACTAGCTGCCCAATCTATAACGCTTGTTTCCTGCTATGGTACGGACACGGACGATCCTGAATTTTTCCAGATCCTCTGGGGCAAGATTCTGGACACTGGCTCAACGCATATGGTGTAGGGAGGGTACTTTACTGGCACCCGCGATCCGTCACTAGATCCGTGGCATCCACAGCCTCATCACTATTCCAATGCACACCATACCGTTAACCACATCATCGAAGACCACGGCCTTATTGATGCCTGGCGCACCCTTCAACCACACGATCAAGAGGGCTCCTGTTTCTCCACTGCCCACTCCTCCTGGTTGCGGATTGATTGCTGGCTTCTCACTAAAGGTTTAACCTCATGGCTTTCACACGCTTCTCACCTCCCTCGCACATACTCTGACCATTCACTTGTGCTCATCACACTTGCACCCCCACATGAAGAATCGCCTTACCTGTCCTGGTGCTTGCCCCCGCAGGCCCTGTTAGACCCTGCATTCAAGACTGAACCTGAACAAGAGATCACTGATTTCTTCCCTCTCAACAAACACTTAGTCACACAATACTCCATGGTATGGGAGGCCTTCAAGGTCACCGTACTCGGAATCTGCATCACCAAAAGTGGAGGGGTCCTGAAGGACATTCGCTCCACACTCCGCATGTTAGAGACGGAGCTCAAACATACTGAAACACAGATACAGTTCACACCCACCCCAGAATTTCAAGCGCGCCTGAGGGACCTGCTCACTGACTACCAATGTTATGTTATGTTATGTTAAAATCAATTTGTAGAGCGCTCGTACGCCCGTGGGCTTCATGGCGCTAAAGAGACGGCCAAGAGGGAATGCAAGTTCAGGGGGAAATATCACCAGGCTCACCGTTATTGGGAGGGAGAAAGGCCAGGTAAAGCACTCGCAGACCTGATTCACCCACCCAGATTCTCTAATGCTGTCCTCCAAATTGTTGACGAGAACAGCCAGCTGCACAGGAATATCCCAGATATAACTGCCGTCTTCATGCACTTCTATAAAGCGCTGTACACCTCACATAGAACACAAACTGTCGATTTAACCCCCTTCTTTCAAGACACTGCGATTGCTTGGCTTGCGGGCAACCAGAGGGAATTCCTCCTCGCGCACCACAAGGAGGAAGAGATCAGCATTGTGAATAATTGCGCTAGATCCTCCCCCTTCGCAATAGCCAGAGGTACCAGACTGGAATGCCCCCTCTCAGCCCTCCTCTTTGCCCTGGCTATTGAGCCCTTGGCTGCCAAAGTACACAAACACTTCCGTGACCATGCCCTCATATACCCGAGAGGCAAATACTAATCTCCTTACACACGGAGGACCTTAGGCTCTACCTCCGCAATCCGGAAGACAGCCTCAATCCATTCTTGGACTACTAATTCTCTTTGGTCATCTCTCTGGGGTCAACATAAACTGGGGAAAATCTCAGTTTTTCCCCCTCACTGATGCCACTTCGCTGTTTATACCGGACTACCCTCACACATGGTGTGAAGATACAATCACATATCTCAGAATGGTCATTACTCGTAATCGGAATGAGTTGATGGCAGCCAACTATGGGCGAGCACTGGACCTCCTTATGGAAAAAATTACCAGGTGGTTTGCCATGCCAATCTCCCTGCCTGGGAGAGCCTCCCTGATTAAATTGGTGATCTTACCCAAATTGCTTTATCTTTTCATTAACATTCCCTACGCCCCTACCAGACATTTCTTTAAAGCCCTGAAAACCCAACTCATCCGTCTCACCTGGGGAGGGAAACAAGCTAGACTGCGCTGAAACTCTGCCCTTCAGTGCAGGAGGATTTGTAATACCAGACCTGGAACTATATCTCAGCTGTGCTCAGGCCCACTTCGCGGCACACTGGATAAATCCCTCCTTATATGCCTCATCTAGTAGTCGAAGACGAATATATGACCCCGACCCCCTGCTCCGCCTACCTAAGTGCACCTGCCATCCCAAGATGCCTAGCCTCCACCGGATGTATGATGTTACAAGGCGATGATTTATATCGCGGTACATTACATCACTGTTTTTACAACGCAAGTCGTTACAACGAGTTGCGCTGTAGGGTGCTGGACTTAGGAATAGTATGATTTACTATTCCAACTCCAGCCTACGTTCAGTAGGGAAGGTGTTGGAATAGTAAATCACACTATTCCTTAGTTTAGAGCGTCCTCCAGTGCAAGTCGTGTTAACGACTTGCAAGTGTAAAAACAGCGATGTTAATGTATTACGGTGTTTTGACCGCGTTGTTAAGTTCGTTTCCCACCTCCATCATGGTACACTGCACCACCATTACTTGGCGAGATCTGGCCTGCCACCTCCATGCAAATATCCCATACTCCCCCTTGCTACCCCTCCAAGGTAGGTTTGACCTCCCTGTCACATAAGAGGGGGACTGCCGCCAACTCCTCCGGAAACTCTCCATCCAGACCTGTGGTATATTGATGACATCTTCATTGTGTGGCAAGGGGAGTAGAAGGAAGCTTTGGCTTTTATTGAAGAAATTAACAACAACTCCCTAAACCTGAAATTTACCTCACATATTAGTGCTGAGCAGATTGAGTTTTTGGATGTGAGGATCTCTATTGACAACAATAGATTACAAACCACACTCTACAGAAAGCCCACTGCAGGCAATACTACTCTACACGCCTCAAGTCTCCACCCTAAGCACACCATCAGCAGTATCCGTTTTGGAGAAATCTTACGGCTCAAAAGAATCTGTAGTTCTATGAGCGAATTTGAGAAATGTGTGAGGGAGTTACGAGGTAGGCTGAAAGCCAGAGGGTATTCTGACTCCATGTTTGATTAGGCACTGGCCAAAGCCAATTTAAGATCTAGGGCAAGTCTTTTTCCAACTGACATTTCCAGCAGCCATGTCATTGAATCTAATCCCATTGTGGACAATGAACAAAATGATTGTCCAAGATTTATCACTGCCTTCAGTAATCAGGAAACGAAGATCAGAAACATTATCAAAAGAAACTGACCTATTGTTCTCACAGATAACATACTAGGTTTCATGTTACCCAACAAACCACTGGTCACTTTCCGCAGAGCTCGAAGTATGGGGGCCGTTCTAGACCAGAGTAGCCAAGAATTGAAACAAAAAGCAATATGGCTGCAACCTGCAGCTGGGTTTCGCAAATGCTCAAATTGCAAAGCGTGCAAATTTGGGATAAACAAAAAGCATTATTGCACCCCCTTCAGTTCCACCAAAATCCCTATCATTGGCAACCACACCTGTAAGACAGAATTCGCTGTGTATGTCCTGAAGTGCACCTGTGGCCTTAATTACATTGGCAGTACCAAGCTACAGGTGCACGTCAGGATCTTACAAAATCTTCGAGCTATTTTACACAGCGATCCTGCTTACCCGGTGGCGCGGCATTTTCAGAAAAAACACAACAAAGATGTGGGCTGCCTGACTTACTATGTGGTGGGAGCAGTATGAATGAATGATTGAATGAATGAATGAATGAATGAATAACTTTTATTGTGTGGTTACTTAAAACCATTACATTAAAACCAAAGTATAAAATTGCAAAAGTTAAAAAACCACAAAGTTTCTGTAGGCAGGCATTTGTAAGAAGATCCCAGAGTTCATAAGGGCACACGCGGTCGGGGACCTGTGGGGGCCACCAGGTGTCCCACGACAAAGTCTCTATTCCTGCGTGGCCTTGGCAGCTATCAGCTCGAGCCGAGTCTGTTGTACAAATTTCCCAAATGAGGCCATCTGTTTTACTATGCTCAAGGTGTATAAATGATGGATTGCTTCCTTGGCTGTTCGTGTCCCGGCGTCCCTAAGAATGGGCATAAGGTAGAGGGTGCGGGGTGCACGTAAGGCGGGGCAGCAAAACAGTAAGTGGGCCAATGACTCTCGTTTATAGTTACAGAGTCTGCAATCCCGAACTCCTGTGCCTGCATTTTCCGGATGATATAGTTCGTTGAGCGGCAGGGGGTGCAGTCTGTAGGCGAGAATCTTGTGGAGAGCTGGGAGGCCCACGGCCTGCGTGAGATGGTTTCGAGGATTGTGCGCGGTATGTGGCAAGCATAAGGACTCGTGGAAGGCTCTTTTCGTGAGGGACTCCAAGTCCAGCTCCCGGGAGCGTGCGCGCACCTGCCTCTTTATCGCATATTTGATGGTCGTGTAGTTGACAAGGTCTGGGTTCCACGACTCAATCACCAGGTTCAATTGCGTCATGGCAGCTTCGATGGTGGCTGACCAGGGGTTCCCTGGTTCAGTGAAAATATGTTTCAGAGCGGCCTTCAGTGTGTTATCGCGTGCCGCTATTGTGAGGTAATAATATTTACTTAGGGCTGCCATCTCTTCCAGAGTTTGTTGGTTAAGGGAGAATTCCAGGCGAATTAGAGTGTTTCTTGTGCATTTCGGCAAGTGATACAGTCTCTTGTATGCCCCACAATGGATTTTTTCCAGCTCCTTATTCAATTTGCCCGGATACGCCTGTTGTGCGTAGTTAAGGGCCGGCATTAACTTGGCCTTGAGGACTCTTTGAATGGCCATTGCTGATGGACTGTGTATGAGGGCTTGTAGTTTACATAGGGCAAAGGTGATGGACTTACCTTTACCCTGTATTTTCTTTAAGTGGGTACCGCACAACCCTGATTCATGGAAGGAGACCCCTAAGTATAAGTATTTCTGGGTACTGTCCAAGATTAAATGGCCAAGGCTCCATTTTGCTCTCTTTTTTTTGGGGGGGAAGTGCCAAAAAATGACTATTTTTGATTTAGTCGGGTTTGCTACCAGCCTGTTTTTGTTGTTATATATTGCCAGGGCGGTGAGTGCCTTTTGGAGTCCTGTTTTTGTGTGATCCAGAATTACAAGATCATCTGCGTACTGCATGAGGTGTATTTTGGTTGCCCCGATCTTTGGTGTGGCTAGGGTAGCCCCCAGCAGGGCTGTCTCCAGGTCTGCTGTATATAAATTGAACAAAAGGGGCGCCAACACGCACCCTTGTTTTAGACCACGATTCGTGTTTATCTTGTCAGTTGCAGAGTCATTTGAAAGTTTGATTCTTACCCAGGTGTTTTGGTACAGTGATTGTATCGCTCTTAGCAAGAAAGGATCGATGTTCCAATGGACCAGCTTTCTCCATAAGATGGTACGGTCTACTCCATCGAACGCAGCAGAATAGTCGATGAAGCAGGCGAATAAGGGGAGACTTTTGCACAGCCGTGCTCGATTAATTAGGTAAGAAAGTGCTGTGATGTTGTCCACAGTCGAGGACCCTGGTCTGAAACCGGTTTGACAGAATGGCAGGAGGTTTTCTTCGCTTGCCCAGTCTGTAAGGTCTTTCAAGATGGCGCTTGCGTACTCTTTACCCTCGATGTCCAACAGGGCGATCATGCGGTAATTTGTTGGGTCTGATTTGGTCCCTTTCTTGTGAATTGGGTGCAGTAGATAGCCTCGCCATGAGTCAGGCACAGCCCCCGACAGCCAGCAGTCAGAAAATAAGTAGGTCAGGTTTTCAGACCAGAATTCGATGTTTGATTTAAATAAATGGCCTGGTAGACCATTAGGGCCCGGTGCACCGTTTGCTCTGATTTTTTTAAATATTTTGGTCACTAGAGCTTTTCCGGGAGGGGGTGTTGTGTTAGTGGTTAAAGCCGAGTCCAGTTTTTGTGGGGACGTGTTGTGAGGCTGGGTAGTTAGTCCTTCTTCCTTGTAAAGCGCTTTTACATGGCAGACCCAGACAGATGCCTCAAGGGAGTTTTCTCTATGATTTGTACCTCGACCAAGATGACTGATGTAACTCCAGAACACTTGTGATTTTCCAGGGCTCAACAGGTCGAACATTTTCAGCCACTGAGCCTCGCAATAGTTACGCTTTGCAGCCCACACTTTTATGGAGTGGCTCTTTGCGACCTCTTGCAGTTGGATTTTGTTTTTGGTTGTGCGGTTTTTACTGTAGGCTTTTCGTTTTTTGTTTAAGTCCTTTGCACTGGTTTTGATTTCTGCGTTGAATCCGAATGTGGTCGGTGGGTGCCAGTGGATTGCCCTTGGTTTATCCCCACCTCCCCTGAGTTCTGCCGCTAGGGTCAAGGTAATTCCTTCCCATGTAGCTATTATCTCCTGGGAGCAGTACCTAAACTACGTAGGGGAGGCAATAGGGAGCTCCGGTTAAGACAACTGGAGTCTAGCATGATCCTCAAGTTTGATAGCAAATGGCCAAAAGGCCTGAACAATACTGAGGACATGCACAATTTTCTATAAATACATCTTGAATTTGGCTCCCTTATTTCAAACCTATCGTTGCCTTTTTCCACCTTGCAGCATGCTCCCATCCGAAAGTCTCTTTCGAAATTCTGTCTCATACTTCAATGGCGTGCCCTACACCCGCAGGCAGTCAGGTTCCCTGTTGCCTGTGGGGATGTTTCGTTTCAGTGGGGCTCTCTTGCTTTGTAACTTGTTATTGTAGTTTTTAATGGATAGTCAGGTTCCCTGTTATCCATTGCCTTGTATATATCAGTTCCCCAGCCTCCCCACTTTAACAATTTTAATATCCTGTTTTCCCCATTGATCCTATTTAGCACTTTATTATGCACAGGGTGTTTTAATTACTTGTAAATATGATGAATTACCAAATAATATGAAATGTTTTAAATTGCTTTTCTATTAACAAAATAAGGCTTTGTCCTAATTGTAATGATGGCAATATTTAATCATGAATATACAAGCCTTCACTTCTATGTCTCTGTGCTAATTACAAGGAATGTTTTGACCATGTTGATGGGTCCTCATTGGTCGTACTATTATTTTTATTGACGTTTTATCGTTGGTTTTTTAATATTAGTGAAGTCAAAATGCTTCATTCTTTTAAATTCCCAATATGTAACTACTGTTCCTTTTATGTAACATGGATAATAAGGAAATGTATTGGCGTTTGTAAATATATTTTATATCTTTTATCAAGAATGAAAACGGTTTTAAATGTACTGTGCTTTTATGAGTTTTTACCTCGAATAAAGCAAATTTGACTGACTGAATATACAGGTTGTTTTATCATACATCAGCACTTTATACCTTATCTTTGTTGCACTTTTCACACAGCTTTTTGCACTTCAGGCACCGACTTTATGTCACTGTTATTAGCACTTCAATATATACCCGCCTTTCTATATTCCAGCGACAAACTTTTTTATTAACAAAACAACATGCTTTTTTCCTGAATTATACAGAAATGTGTTGTCCCATTTGTTCATCTAAGGATTTATCCATCTATATTATATATTGTTTTAATGGGAATTGCTCTTACTTTTGTATGTCATATGTGATTTATTTATGATCCAAAATGTGTATTTATACAAAGGTCACAACTACATAGTATATTATCTATTTCCATGGTCACATGATCAACTGAGAGGCTGGATGTAGGGGGGTCACTAGCATTATAAAATCCAAAAAGTAACATTCAGTCTCTGCATGTGAACAAGGGCTTGCTTAGCCCGAAACGCGTCTTGCTTTACCAACTGAAAATGAAATAAAGAAACCTGTAAACCGATCTGGTGGTCCGTCTCCTGCTTCCCCGATCCGAGGGGATTGGAGGTTGCGTCCTGGAGTTTTCTTGCTTGCATATATATATATATATATATATATATATATATATATATATATATATATATATATATATATATATATATGTGACCAAGGCCGCTGGTAGGCCAAAACGTTATGCTGTCCGTTGCAGAAAATAAATAATTGCTCACGGAAATCTGGGTCTCCTGTTTCTTGACGGTGCCGCAGCGGGATTGAGTCTGCTGCATTGTGCGTTGAAACCTGTGTGGATATATATATATATATATATATATATATATATATATATATATATATATATATATATATATATATATATATATATATATATATATATATATATATATATATATATATATATATTCACTGAAAAAACCATAGGTTATAGACCATATATAGTTAGGAATTAGCCTTTATAAAACCTTATTTTACTCACACGAAACCATTGGAATTCGCATATATAGTTAGTTGCACTAACTATATATTTCGCGCACCCGCAATCCACTGCTGATGACGTCACATATTACTTCATTCATGACATGGTCAGTGACATCACTGATGACATCACTGATGACATCTCAAATGACATCACTGATGACATCACTGATGACATCTCATTTGACATGACTGATCACATCACTGATGACATCATTCATGTGATAATACGATGAACTTCTTCAGACTCTAATATAACCTTATATACACTCAGTGTAAACAGACACTCACAGACTGTCACTCATCCATGGAGTTACTCACACACTTAGTCAGTCATGCAAAGAATCAATCACACCTCCATTTCCTCAACTATACAGTTATACACACCTTACTTATTCAAACAGATACTAACACATATTTACTCTCTTATACAATCCCTGATACAATTTCAGAATGATCCATACAGCCACTCACACATTCACTGGCTCCTATGCACAGTTATTTATATATGTCAACTCTCACATATACTGTGTTTTACATATGTTCTTACTTTGACATGTAGCACTGAGATATCCATTCACTCACCAATACACTCATGCACACAGTCAACCGCCCATACAGCTGTTTCCACATGCACTTTTGAACCCATACATCTAGTGAATCAACTGCTCACACATCTATGCACAGAGTCATACACCTCCCAACCACCCACACACACACTCAGTCTCCCATACAAATACTTGGGCAACCAATCAATAACCCATATAGTTACTCATATAGCTACTGATCAACACATGCAGCAGTTTACAGAACAACAGACATAATGATGCACAAATTAAGACAGTTTAGTCACTAACCCATGCACTCAGTGAGACACATTTAATCACTCACTCATACAGTCAGTCATTCACCTACTAAATCCTTCATCCAGACACTTATACATCCACTCATTCTTCAATATGTAAGACATATTTAAACTTTACAGACACATACAGTCACTGGATGTTGTTATCAGTGATGTCATCAGTGATGTCATTTGAGATGTCATCAGTGATGTCACTGACCATGTCATGAATGATGTAATATGTGACGTCATTAGCAGTGGATTGCGGGTGCGCGAAATATATAGTTAGTGCAACTAACTATATATGCGAATTTCAATGGTTTTGTGTGAGTAAAATAAGGTTTTATAAATGCTAATTCCTAACTATATATGGTCTATAACCTATGGTTTTTTCAGTGAATTTTCAAGGTTTTATAAATGCTAATTCCTAACTATATATGGTCTATAACCTATGGTTTTTTCAGTGAATTTCAATGGTTTTTTAATAGCAAATATCAAAAGCTGTTAAATGTATTCTTCTTTTAAAGGAAAATATATTTTATATGTATTTAATATAATTTTTTTATGTACATAATTTTTTTTTTTTTTTTTTTAGTTTCGCTACCGGTCCGCGCACCGGGTAGCTTCCCGTTAGCTCAATTTTATGCCGCGACCCGATCCGCGCACCGGGAAACGTTCCGTTTGCACAACTTCCGCGTTCGAGAACAACATCGTGACGCGTCACGTAAGTGCGACGTATCGCATTGCCGCGAAATGCGTCTTATGACGCACCGCGTTAGCGCACTCGGAAGTGCTCCGGTGCGCGAACGAGGCGCGAAGCGCAGCACACCGGAAGCGCTCCGGGCACGGAGCGGGACGCGTAACGTAAGCGTGACAGGTCATGTGACCTGTAAATAACACTTTTCATTGGTTTAGAACTATTTTTTTTCCCAAATGATGAAAACCCCTCCTTTTTTCCTCACTCTGACTTTCATCTTTGTGAGAGGAAGACCTGTTTCTGCTTGTTAAAATAATGACATCTGTAGTAGCTGCAGCTGGTGGACCCCCACCACCACCACAACCAACTAGGAAAGAAGGACCACCTCCACAGTTCCTTCCAAGCCCAGAGGAAGAGGAAGAAGAAGAGGAAGAGGACGTAGAGCCGAGGCAGTTCTTGAGGGAAGAGCCCCGGAAATCCCACCACATAGCCAATTTTATATGGCAATTTTTTTCTTACCCTCAAGACCAAAAAAAGGTCAATGCCCGATATGTCACTTGCCTCATTTGCAAAGATGTTTTGTCTAGAGGTACAAACAAAAAGTATAGTTTTGGGAACTATACTATGCACTGCCACCGGCAGAGGTGGAATGCAATCAATTACAGCGAAGCTGAGCTGCGTCACCTCCAGGATAACCCACGAACTCCTGTGGCCAGTACATCATCACAGCAAACTCTATCGGGACCAGAGGCGAGGGAGACGGTCCCAAATATTCAACAGAATTTTGTGCACATGAAGCTAGTGTGCATTTATTGTGGTGAACTAATTTCATATGGGAATATGAGTATCATTTTAATTAATAGAGCATTTGAAAACCACAAGTGCTCAAAACGCCCCAAGAAGTAAAACATTTTTTTGCTCCTGTTGAGCCCTTTCTAATGCCTGTTTTTCGTTGTTCCCCCCCCAAAAAAACAAAAAAAACATAAAATTGTTCAAAAAATACAAAAAAAATGTTCAGAAAAAAATATATATAAAACAACAAAAACATTAAAAAAAGTTCTTTTCAGAACTATCTCCCATTTTTTAAAAATTACTAAAATTTTTAGCACTCTTGACTTCATTTTTCTCATGAGTGCGCTTCCCGGTGCGCGCACCGGAGAGCGCTCCATTAGCGCAATAAAAAAAAAATATAAAAAAAAAACAAGAGAAGGAGAGCATAAGAGAAAGAGAAAGAGAGAGTAATGTTAAGAGACAGACAGCACGAGAGAGCAACACATAGGTACTGTGTAATATATAGTAAAACAGTGTAAAAGATATAAGAAAGTGTAAGAGAGAAAATGAAAAAAATATAAGGCTGTGAAACAAAGAAAGAGAGAAGAAGAATACTAAAGCAGAGGCACATGAAGAATGTGAGTGGCTGTAAAGAGTAAAAGGAAAGAGAAAAAATGATGTACAAATAAAAGGTAATAACGGAACCAGATTTAAATAACACTGGTGAGGGAGAGAGAGGAAAAAATAGTGTGCATAACTAAAGAGGGATGAAATAAGATGGATAAAATCGACTAAAGTTAAACATGTGGATTGACAGAGAGAAAAAACTGAAAGAAGAAAAGAAGAAGTAACAGAAATGGAATAATTGAAGCAGCAAAGAAATGTAAATAACGTAGTGTGCTTGAACTTCAGGGAGAAAGCATAATGAACAAGTAGTGAAAGAGTGAAGAAACAGAGACAATTACAGTAAGAGAGACGGACTGAGTGAACGGGAGTGAGGAACTGTGAGAACAGAGGGACTGAGAAAAGGAGTGGAAGGAGTGCAGTAAGTAAATCACCCACACAACACAACAGCTACCCTACCTCAAAGCACTCTAAAATATTATTTTACTGTTTCTCTTGGTTTTCCCCTTGTTACGCTCCCCGGTGCGCTACCCATAGTATAAGTAAAGAGGGGTGAAAGAGGGAGAAATATTGAATTAGGATAACACATGGTGAGTGACAAAGAGAGAGGACAAAGAGAGTAAAGGAAACAGTACCTGAATGGGCTTGAGTAAAACAGCAAAAAAAGATAAGTAATGCAGTGTGTGTGACTTACAGGGAGTCAGTGGGTGTAGGTCGGAGTGTGGGTGTGTAAGGTGTGTCTGTGGGTGTGGTTGTGTGGAGTGTTTTGGTGTGGGTAGAGATGAGGGTGTGTGAAATATGTGTGAGAAGTGTATGAGTGTGGGGTGTATATGTGTTCGATGTATGTGTGTGTATGGAATGTGTGTGTTTTGAGGAGTGTGTGTGGGAGTTTTGTTTTGTGTGTATGAGGTGTGTGTGTGGTGTGTGTGTGTGGGGTGTATGTTACAGGTGTGTGTATGTGTTGGGAGGGGGATGAGGTATATGTGTAGGAGTAAGGTAAATAATTAAGAAAAAGAGAATGAGTGAAGAAGCAAAGGAAGGGAACAGAGGGTAATTGAAGTAAAGAATAGGGATCAAAAGAAGTTGAATATGAGAGGGTAAATAGGTAAGGGGAGTAAACATGGAGAATAAGAATAAGTGAGAAAAGCAGAGTAAAAAGACAGGAGTGAGGTAGATTGGGAAAATGTAAGTGACCTTAAAGCAAAGGGAGATAACAAACTATATTTTTTTAGTCATACTTACCATATAATGAATGTAACTTTAATTTTTTTACTACAGTTGGTATCTGTGAAAGAGAGAAGAAAAAATAAGTTATAATTAGTAAAATATGTATTTTAAATTAAAAGATACAAATGAAGAGCTAAAAACATCATAACACTCTATTTAGAAATAAAGTTAGAGTGAAGAACACAGAAAGGGAAATAAACTAAGGTAGAAGGACAAACAGAGGGAAAAAGAAATAGAAGGAGAGCAAATTACAAAGAGTAAGGCATATAGATTCACTAAGAAAAACAGAGAGAAGAACATAGAAATGAACTGAAGGTAAGAAAGATACTTAAACAATGTGAGTTAGCCAAACTAAATCAGGAAACAGAAGTAAGTAAAAAGATAATGACTGAGACAGAATACAGTCTAATTAAGGATGCATTTAGAAGAATGAGGAATAGAAGATAACTGAGAGTAAGTGAAGAACAGTCATAGAGTGAAAGGATGAAGGGAGACAGAATAATATACAACAATTGAAGGAAATGGACTTAGGAAGTTATAAGGTAGACACACTAAGAGAAAAACTGAGTGAGGTGGAGTACAATGAGTGAGAAAAGAAAAAAAGTAAGTGATCAAAAAAAAGGAAAGAGAGGAGAAGACGACTAAAACAGTGGTACTGAGAGAAAATAATTTAGTGATGAAAGTAAAGAGAAGGACATTGAAAGAAAGGAAATGATGGATAGTAACGGAACCAGAGTAAAAGAAATGGGATGAAGAACGATGAGAAAGGAGCAGTGAAGTTGTTGTAAAAGAAGTAATAGAAGGTAGATAAACACAAGTGAAAATAACACAAGTAGAGTGAGGCACTGAGCACAGAGAAGTAGTGAACGAAAAATAGAGAGAAGAGGTCAAAAGTAAGGAGCAAACAAAGATAAGCGAGGGAGAGCGGATGTCAGGGAATGGGAATACAATTTAATTTACACAATCCAAAGTATAGAATAACTTCTACAACATGTTACATAGTTTATTTTTGCTGTTCTCAGAATATATTGAATTTCACTTAAAGCAGTGAGTTCAAATTACTCATCATATGACAGCGGGAAAAAAAAACACAATCTAAAAGATTGTGTTTTAAAAAAAACCTTATATACTGACAAATGACAAATGTACGCTAATCTTTGATTGACTTACTTTTCCTTGAGGCCAAATAGTATATCACGGAGGTCCTTTTCTCGTTGCATAGTACTTTGCTGTTCACTTAGAAATCCATTTCATCGACTTTCTACAAGAAAAGCTCCAAGAACATCTGAAATATTTTCAAAATTTTAATATACTCCTTTTTTTCACTCATGACTCTTTACTCATTCTTACACCTTTCCATTTGGCCAAATAGTGTCAGATGTATGAGTATATATGAGTACTCCTCCCGTCTTCATAGGCCAATTACCTTTACCTACATTTTGGCTGTAAAAAACACTAGGTATGAATTTATAAAGCCAAAAGGCAAACGTTGTTTGAAAGTCAAATGAGTGTCGTTACATTGGGTCCAACCTTTAGAAGTTTTTAAATAGCATGTGTAATGCCCTGATGTTGTAGAAGGACCGTCATGAAAAATAATAGCTACAGTTGCAAAGGTTCTTCCTGATATCGATAACTGAGAAGCCACGAAATTTTTAATAGAAGTTGTCAATTTAGTTCCATCAGGTCTACATCGTTGGAACATTAAAATAACATAGTGACCATAATTTTGTAGAAATAATGTGGACAGCATTGCAGACTTACATTGGGTACACACCATATTGTGATCCGCTGCTTTAACTAGATTATTGAAAGACACTGATTTGCAGTCTGGTAAAGTTAAATATATAAATCTTTCAAAGTCTATTCTAGTAGTACTTGATGAAGCACAGTTATCACAGTCATGTTGCCATTGATAAGAAAGGCCAAATAGATTTTTTATATCTACTCCTTCATCTTGCAATACATCAAACATATACATTAAAAATTCCTGACAATCCTGCTGAATATTCTGTGAAAATTGATTTTGACCTGAACATATATCTAGAAGATTTCTAATTTCTGAAACACTTTCTATTTTTGCTCTATCACTACTACATTTGTCTAACACAGAATTCAATAAACAGCACAATGTTTGTTCCCGATTTTCAACAATCTGTCTTTGTAAATTTTGAAGGAAAAAAACAACATTAACTACTACATTAGCATAGCAGTTGACACCAGAACTGTTTTCAAACTGAAATCCAACAACATCTTCAACAGAATCCTTTTTGTTTCTCTTTACAATTACACTTTTATCTACTTTATGCCTTTTTGCTGATACCTCACTGCAATTACTCTCATTTCTTCTTTTTCGGCCTACCACACGTTTTTCAATCAGAGGATATTGAGGCAAATGTGGAGCATACTCTCTTCTTAACCTATTGTATTCTTTAACACAATCTAGATCAGCACAAATCTTTGTTTCATCACACTCAATCAAGTACAATCCTGATAAAGTTCTGACTCGTGATAAAGCCACATATGCCATACCCTCTTTAAACACAGAACTTCCAATGTTCACCAAAGCGCTATCTACACTTAAACCTTAAGACTTATGAATTGTCACCGCATATGCCAAACAAATAGGAAACTGTTTTCGGCGAACATATAAGTCTTTCACGAGCAAAAATATAGCTGAACAACGACAAATTTGTTCTATTTCATCAATGTCATCAAATTTAATTTCAAAAATTTCAATTCCATCTCTATTTTTGTAATTCACAAAACCAACAACATGACCCATTGCTCCATTTACCAGACCTCTTTCAACATTTAAATTCCTTCTCAAAATGATACGACAATTCAAACACACATTCAGAGTCTTTTCAAAACCAGCAGTTTTAGATATAGTCTTCTCTAATGAATCCAATTTTGACTTCAAATTTTCAGATAAAACAATTGTTGCTCCAATATGCTCTATTTTATCTGTAGCTTCCAGTTTCACTATCTCTTCATTTTCTAAATTTAACATTCTGTTGTTGAACATGGAACATTCTTTCAGAGTAGGCATCAAACATATGGCAGATTTCTTCTCGTTAACTTTCTTAAAAATGTTCTCTGGAAGAATGTTTTCATTTGGGTACAAATTTGAAATTAATCGTGCATGTAAAGCTTCTTTCCCTTGCTGACTTACTTTTCCGATCCTTACATCTTGTAGAATATTTTTATAATCTTCATCCTTTGCCTACCGCATATTTTGAAGCAGTTCTGCATATTTGAAGTTTAACCATATATTAACGTTTCCAATGCTTCCTAGGCACTTCCTGGTATCTTCATGCGTGAGCATTTTGAACACAGGTTGTCCTTTCACTGGAGTCAACTGCAGAAGATCTCCAAAAACAATAATATGTTTCCTCCAAATAAAACATCATAGTCTGTTCTAAGAATTTCTTGCATTCTCAAATGCACAAAAGCAAGCATTATATTTGACACCATGCTTACTTCATCAATGATAAGAAGTTTCATTTTCTTCAGGACTCTCGAAACTTCGGAACACGCATCTCCAGATAGCTTGTGATACTCCAATTTGTTATCATGCTCCACTGGCAGCATCAGTAAACGATGTAAAGTAATCCCTTTAATGTTATGTGCTGCCAGCCCAGTTGGAGCGGTAACAACACAAGACAGCAGTGATTCAGTCCTTTTCTGCAGATAAATTGCAATGGCTTTAATCAGAAAACTTTTTCCAGTTCCCGCTTCTCCACTCACGTACAGTTGGACAGGCTTAAATGATGTACATGAGCACTCTTTTTTCTCATGACTGAATCCATGTTCAATCTGTTCTGTGACTTCGTCATATATCTGTTTCTGCTCAAGGTTTAGTTGTTTCACCAAATCTTCTAAGTTAACTTCATCATCTTGAGCTTGTTCCACAGCTCTTTCCACCTCATCCATGGCAGTAGCAGCTTCATTTTGGATAATTGGTCCTCCTAGTGGATCCTGACTCAATGAAGCAGAACTCTGACTGCCTTGAGAACTGTCTCTCGCAATCTCTGCAGCAATTGTGGCTTCTTGCTCTATTTCTTCATTCAGCATTTGCAGATAATTTGGAAAAACAGGACATTCTATGGTATCCTTCGTTGCATTAAAGGAGTCTTCATAACAGAGAAAATCTCCAAGAAGTTCCTCTTCTTCACGCCATGGTTTAAACAGTTGCAAAAGAGCCAAATAATAAAATTATCTTTTATCTGGATTATCACAACTCAATTTGCGATGATTAATCAAATGACCTTTTTTCTGTTTCACTAGACATCCTTCACATCCAATGACTCCATATATTCCATTATTGATATCTTCTCTGATGTTCCTCTTATAAATATATCGTTGCAGAACTTCATAGAGACAAGCGTTCTCAAGGTGATGACTTCTATTTGGATAGTATGTATCCAACATGTTTGTCTTCAAAATATCTGTACTTTCTGGTTCTTTCTCTGCCAAATACTCTATCTCTTGTACAGATTTCAAAACTCGATTTCGTGTTGCAGCAAGACCTAGACTCACCCAAATGATGGTTCTCGATTTGGCATAGAGACTTGCTGACGACAATCAATCAGAACATTCATACGCTCCAATTTCTCGATGCGACAGCATCTTCAGACTGTAACTGTACAATTTCTTGCTTAGACTCTTTTCATGTGAAATGTCCTCCCACATTTCCTTTGGTTCTGTCTTTTCTTTTTTTGTGATGTAAGACGTCACATATCGAGCCACAGCAATAGAGTTGTCAGCAACGAATTGAATATCCATGTTAGCATTCCACATGGACTAAATCACTGGATTGTAGTCGTTGATGTACTTGGACTCTTCGTCTCTTTTTAAATTGTATGTATTTTTTGGTGATTTCCTCGTCACAGTATGTCGCAGAGAAGACATCAAATTATTTACTCTTCCTTTAGAAATCACTGGTCGTGGAAAGCCGAAACGACATTTTGTGTAGAACTTGTCCTTGTTTCTGAATTTTCGACGACAGTACTTTCCACAACGATGGGATTGAAAGCATAAAACTTGTTGCCTTAAACTGTTTTCTTCGGTAGTTTTCGGAACAGCACATGTTGAATACTCTTCAATGAAACTCATCACTGTCTCATCCGAATCTGTTCCAAATTTGGGTGCATCTTTAATCCATAACAACATATGTATGTGAGGAGCACCTCTCGCTTGATACTCCTTTCTCCAAAAGAAATCCAAAACCTCTCCAAGGGGAGGATTTTTTTTGTTGGTAATAAAAGACATCATAGCTTCAAATCTATGATTGAAATATCTGCATACATTCACTGGATCCAAAGAACACAGTTCTCCAGGTGTTTTGAATTCTATATTTTGTATATTTGCATTTGCCTCTCGTAGAAATTGAAGTAAGTCGTCCCATGCATACTCGGCACAGCTAAGAGTCAGGAACCATGTAGGAGTTCCTAAGTTTCTTAGCATACATTTCAATTCCCCATGACGACGGTACCAATACTCGTTTGTACCACGCTGACATGCCATGAGATTGATTAGATGAGACTCCAAAATATTATCTTGCAGATTCACTTTCTCCATAAAGTCCCTCGCCGAAACATTTTGTAGATGTGCTCCACTTTTCAGAATATGGTTTACTGCATAAGAAAGCCCAGACAATTCACTTTCATACAGTAGAGGAAACAAATAGGGAATGCATTGACGAAACCTTGCATCTTCAGCCTATAATCTTACAGTTCGATATTCAGATGCAGGAATTTGAAGTGGTCGATCGTCATATCGTCCACCTCGACCTGTTGGAAATAGCTGTGGAAAACAACGAGCTTCCAAACTTTCTTCCCACACACTAATAGCACTTCCTTTTGCTGTTTTCATTTGAAACAATTCAATTGCATTCCCCATTACTTCTTTGGAATGCAAAGGATGAACAGTATAATGTTCATATATTTCTTCACTTCTAGACACATCAACTTTTTCAATTTGGCCGCCTGAACAATCACTGTCTTCATCTGCAGCTGTTTCCTCTGCTGCAACACATACATCTTTGCAGTACTCATTGTTTTTGACTAAATACAACGTTGCCTTTTTGACTTTCCTAACATCCACTAAATCTTGCCAGATTTTTTTACTCTTTGTTGGAACCCCATTAACTAGAATAACCAGAGGTTCCTCTTCTACTTTTTCTATACCAATTGTATCAATATTATTTTTCAAATCTAGGGGCAAATAAACAACTCTTCCCTTTAATCCTCTCTGCAAATCTGTAGGAGGCAATTTCCCTATCTTAGGCTCCATGCAAACAATTGCCTGAAAAGGATGGACACATTGAATCAAAATAGACTCATATGTATTTAAATCCATCAATTCACGGGGAATGTCTACCAACTCCAGATTATTATGAACAGCTCTGGCAGGCATTCTGTTTTGATTTAATTTATCATACCAATATTTACAAATACGCTGATCAGAACTCAAATCAAAAGAATTTTCCACCCACAAATAAGTTGCTAAATCTTTCCACTCATAATTATCCATCTTTGCACTTTTTGCATATAAATCAACTAACCTAGTCTGAATCTTATAATGACTCCGTCGACAACACACACAAGTAAAATTCAGCCTTTCACTTGATTTGATTTCACCTTAAACGTGGTAATTTCCTTCTCAAACTTTTCTGTATTTAAAATCTGTACATTGTCTTCCACATTACCTTGAATTGCTGTCTCAATTGCTACACTGCCCTCTTTTTCACGAAAATAACAAATCTCAATTTCTTCACAAATCTTCTTCACATCTAATTCTGTTCCATGCAAAAGAGCACTGTTTAATTGTTTAAGCTTAAGTGCTGGACTTTTTGCATAATACAACATTCTCACTAATTTCCGCATTTTGGTATGATGCACTGCTAACATCCTAAAATGATGAAAACCACTCTGACATACTTTTCTAGAAAGACAATTCAGTGAATGGCCTTGCAAACCTGTGATTCCTCTCACTCTGCAAGGATCTAAGTCTTGCAACAACTTCACCTTCTGCTTTATACTTTTTTTACTATATGTACGTAAGAAATTACAAAACAAATCAATTGATTCCTGTCGCACACTACAAATACTACTACACTTCCAAGTGTACACTGGACCCTTAGTACATCTCCCTAAAACTCTATCAGATAACACCTCTTCTGGTTCTCTAGGCACAAGTTTCTCTTTTTCAATCGGACAACCGTCTTTCACTTCATACGCTCGACCACTGGTGTCAACTGCATGCACTAAATCATTCTCCTGGAAGTAACTCTCCTCATTAAAAAATGGTTCACAACTTGAACTGTGCATCCATTCTCCAGAAAAAACTTTACAAAAATTAGTCCGATTAATTACTCTTTTCCATCTACTGTTTGATTTGAAAACATCAATTGTCTTGTTAAGTGTCCTAATTCTATTGATTATTAAAATAAATAATTTTTTCTTAACTTCAAAAGCCTGATCAACAATCTTCTCTACACTTTTCTTTTTCTTATAAAATGCAGCTCTCTGTTTACCTTTCCTAATGTTTTTTAATAAATTTAAAACCACTCTATTGCGAAACATTCGTCTACGAATGTCTCTAAACTGATTCTGCCTTCTATCCCTATACATATTATTCTCTCCTGCTCCAGTTTTAGGATTCTTTGAAGTTCTCTCCTTCCTTTTCAATTTTACTCTCTCATTTTCTTTTTCTACATGGTGTCCATCATTTTTTTGGGATTTACATATGTTACGTAAAAAAGACTTAGTTGTCTTACCAGGAGCTTTGTTCCTGTTTTTTGAAGTATTTGTTGTGGAAGAATGCTGTAATTCCGTTGCTGTTTTTTATTTTTCCCGGTTACATTGTTTCTTTGTCCTTTCCTTTGTGGGCATCTTTGCTTACTCTTCAAATAACGATTTCAATCTGTGTTAAAGAAAAAAGTAGCACATTATAGACCACTACTACCAAACAACAAAGCAATGACAAAAAGCAAACGATCTATACAGGGTTACAGATCAGGTGAGGATTCTCCTGTGGTGCACAAAAGGTGAGGCCTGTATTGAAGAGTATATTGGAAGACAACTCTGTCCACAAGTACAAAGAAGATCAGACCTATGTCTAAGTCCACTGCACTCTTATACACAGGCTTCACCACCTATGCTTCCCGAGAAAGTATTGAGTTATATAGTTATATAGAATTGTATTTTATAAAATTGTGAAGCTCCATGAAAAAGTGTTTGCCTCAGTCTTATTCCTGTTGTGAGGCAGGTGCAAGATTTTTCCTCAGTCTTATCCCTGCTGTGAGGCAGATGATTGTAAATAGGATCTGTGCTGTGTTTCCTAAATGTGATGTCAAAAACGATTTTGGAGAAAATGAATGGTTTTTACATTTGTGATAATAATGTGGCGCAGAGGTTTAAAAAGTGACGCATCTACCTACATGCATCAATTTTTAAATATGGAGCAAAAAGGTACTTGTTTGAGTTTTCCTGGGGAGCGTAGTTGGTGAAGCTTGTGTCTAAGAGTGCAGTAGACTAGGCTTCCTGAAGCATATCCCTGTCTGCATTCTTAGAGACAGGTGTCAATTTGACTCTTTACAATGATGTTACCTGTGTTTTAAATCAGTGTAGGAAGCATATTGAGTTTGTTTGCATAGAGGAATTGTATTTTGTAAAATTGTGAAGCTCCATGACAAAGCGTTTGCCTCAGTCTTATTCCTATTGTGAGGCAGGTGCAAGATTTTGCCTCAGTCTTATCCCTGCTGTGAGGCAGATGATTGTAAATAGGATCTGTGCTGTGTTTCCTAAATGTGATATCAAAAACAAATTTAGGGAAAATAAATGGTTTTTTACATTTTTTAGTATAATGTGGCGCAGAGGTTTAAAAAGTGACGCATCTACCTACATGCGTCAATTTTTAAATATGGGGCAAAAAAGTACTTGTTTGGGTTTTCCTGGGGAGCGTAGGTGGTGAGGCTTGTGTCTAAGAGTGCAGTGGACTAGGCTTCATGAAGCCTATCTCTGCTGCATTCTTAGACACAGGTATCAACTTGACTCTTTACAATGATGTTACCTGTGTTTTAACTCAGTGTAGGAAACATATTGAGTTTGTTTGCATAGAGTAATTATATTTTGTAAAATTGTGAAGCTCCATTTGAAAGCGTTTGCCTCAGTCTTATTCCTGTTGTGAGGCAGGTGCAATATTTTACCTCAGTCTTATCCCTGCTGTGAGGCAGATGATTGTAAATAGGATCTGTGCTGTGTTTCCTAAATGTGATGTCAAAAACGATTTATTTTCCCCAAAATCGTTTTTGACATCACATTAAGGAAACACAGCACAGATCATATTTACAAGCATCTGCCTCACAGCAGGGATAAGACTGAGGCAAAATCTTGCACCTGCCTCACAACAGGAATAAGACTGAGGCAAACGCTTTCACATGGAGCTTCACAATTTTACAAAATACATTTCCTCTATGCAAACAAACTCAATATGTTTCCTACACTGAGTTAAAACACAGGTAACATCATTGTAAAGAGTCAAATTGATACCTGTGTCTAAGAATGCAGCAGAGATAGGCTTCATGAAGCCTAGTCCACTGCACTCTTAGACACAAGCCTCACCACCTACGCTCCCCAGGAAAGCCCAAACAAGTACCTTTTTGCCCCATATTTAAAAATTGACGCATGTATGCGTCATTTTTTAAACCTTTGCGCCACATTATACTCAAAAATGTAAAAACAATTTATTTTCCCCAAAATCGTTTTTGACATCACATTTAGGAAACACAGCACAGATCCTATTTATAATCATCTGCCTCACAGCAGGGATAAGACTGAGGCAAAATCTTGCACCTGCCTCACAACAGGAATAAGACTGAGGCAAACGCTTTCTCATGCAGATTCACAATTTTACAAAATACAATTCCTCTATGCAAACAAACTCAATATGCTTCCTACACTGTTTTAAAACACAGCTAACATTATTCTAAAGAGTCAAATTGACACCTGTGTCTAAGAATGCAGACAGGGATATGCTTCATGAAGCCTAGTCCACTGCACACATAGACACAAGCCTCACCACCTAGGCTCCCCAGGAAAGCCCAAACATGTACCTTTTTCCCCATATTTAAAAAGTGACACATGTATGCGTCATTTTTTAAACCTTTGCGCCACATTATACTCAAAAATGTAAAATCCATTTATTTTCCCCAAAATCGTTTTTGACATCACATTTAGGAAACACAGAACAGATCATATTTACAACCATGTGCCTCACAGCAGGGATAAGACTGAGGCAAAATCTTGCACCTGCCTCACAACAGGAATAAGACTGAAGCAAACGCTTTCACATGAAACTTCACAATTTTACAAAATACAATTCATCTATGCAAACAAACTCAATATGCTTCCTACACTGAGTTAACACAGGTAACATCATTGTAAAGAGTCAAATGTATTTCTATTAAACATGCACACATTCTTTATTCCTTTTAAAAAATGTAAAAACTATGTATTTTCCCCAAAATCGTTTTTTACATCATATTTACAAAACACAGCACAGGTCCTATGTAGAAGCATTCCATGTCACGACTAAAACTTCACAATTTTACAAAATACAAGTAACGCTTTCACATGAAGCTTCACAATTTTACAAAATACAATTCCTCTATGCAAACAAACTCAATATGCTTCCTACACTGAGTTAACACAGGTAACATCATTGTAAAGAGTCAAATGTATTTCTATTAAACATGCACACATTCTTTACTCCATTTAAAAAATATTAAAACTATTTATTTTCCCCAAAATCGTTTTTTACATCACATTTACAAAACACAGCATAGGTCCTATGTAGAAGCATTCCATGTCACGACTAAAACTTCACAATTTTACAAAATACAATTACTCTATGCAGTAAAAACTTTTTACCAAGCATTATCAAAAAGCATGACACAAACCAACATTAAAAAACCACAATTTGCTTCCAAATCTTCTCCATAGAGTATACAAGTCTCTATGTATATTAAATGAATCATAACTCACCTTTACAAATATTTTAGGAGATTCAGAACAGTGTCAGATACACACACCAATATTTCTTTAGCAGAGCAAAAGGTATGTTCTCCAGACACTGCAAACCATAAAGGCACAGAAAACCTCTAATTCTACACACATATTGCTCATGGTAACCAATCAAATCTCTTCCCTCTGTATTTTCAAACCAACACCCTTCCCCCCCTCAGCCCTTTCTACCTGTTACCATAGCAACTCCCTCGCCACTGACCTGCCAGGGTTAAAAGTTTATTCTACAATGTTGCAAATCACCTCTGCAAGGATGTTTGACCTGCAAATACACCAGCTTATCTGGTGTAAGCGTTCTTTAAATAACTTTTTTTAACCATTCAAATTACTTCTTACACAGAACACAACCATGCACCCTAATTTCAGTTTTCACCTATCTCATTCTACCAATCATTGCTTGTGATTCAAGAGCACTGAAACTCCACAGGTTTTTTTTTGCAAACTCCTATTATTCCAACTGCCATTTCTTTTCCACACTTCATCTAACTGCACCAGAATCTCCTCTGACCATGTATTCTGTCTGGATTATTGGACATAGCTATATCCACTGGGCTCAAAGGTATGCTAGTACCAGAAATTTACACAACCTTGATTTATCAAACGTGAACATAAAATGGATTGGCCACAGAGGATTAAAATGTCACCAATTGATTCCATTGGTGAAAACCTTTTTGCATTTGCCACACCCTGACCTGTTAATTGTGCACTGTGGAGGAAATGACTTGGGCACTTTGACTGGGGTAGGTCTGAAAATGCTTTTAAAGGACACCTTTGATCATTTGATGGCACTTTTTCCACAAACTGCCTTGGTATATTCCAATATATGCCAAAGACAGAAATGGAAGTGGTCCAATCAATTTTGTCCACAATTTGAGAAAGCACGGAAACATGTGAATAAATCTGTTTCTGCTTACATGAGAGACTATGGAATGGGTTCAATATACAATAATAACTTACGTTACAACATGGAAGATATCTACAGGGGAGATGGTGTACACTTTTCTGATGAGGGGAATAGAATATTCCTCCTGAATTTAAGACTGTGCATTGGTACCTACCTGTAGGTACCTAAATCAACCACAGAACCTAAAAGCCCTTTTCAGGGCTACCTTATCTCTGATCACTCCAAATGATTATCTTTTTTTTTACTTTTTTCACTATTTTTCACCATAGTACGCTCCCCGGGACGCTCCCCGGTGCGCGTACCGGGCGCACCCCGCGAAAAATTATTATTTTTTTTGTTTCTTTTTGCCTATTTGGGCCTCCTAAGACCCCCTCACAAAACATAGAGGGTCAAGGAGTGCCTACGATGACCCCTATACCCATTTCCAACTTTGTTTGTCCTCCATTTTCTGTCTCAAATCTACCAAAACACAAAATGGAGGACTCCCGTAGCGCTGCCGGAACGCGTACCGGAGCGCATACCGGGAAGCGCTCCCTTAAAAAATTTCGAAAGTTCATTTACCTAAAAATCACTGGAGACACTTTCACCAAATATAGAATAGCGCATACTACATACCAGTCCCTACCATTTTCCCAAATAAAGTGGAATTCCATTGAGCCATTTGGCCTGTAGCCCTGTCTAAATATCCTGAGGTAAATTACATAACAAAAACACATCTGAAGTGTTAGAATTGACAACCAATTAAAATGTTACTTTCATTTTCTATTTTTTTCCTGACATTTGATTGGTTATGTACATGAATATAAATGAAAAACGAGAGGGAAACACGGCCATTTTGACTACAACTACCTGAGGTACATCTTCAAAGGATTTTCGCATTTTGTCTTCTTCACCTCTCTGTAAAGTAAGTTGATAATTTGTAAGGGGCACTTTAAGTTATTTTTTTTAAACATTTTCTGATAGTTATTTACTGTCCCTCTGCTATAGTTATAGATAGAGATAGGCTCCTCTGTTATATTTATAAATTGACTTAGGCTTCTCTGCTATAATTATGAATTTACTTACGCTTCTTCACAGGAACTTTTTAATATTTCTACTTCCTGCCTGTTACCATACATTGCCCAAAGTTAACTTCACTATTAAAAAATCAAAACTACCTGTCTGAACTTAAACCCAACAGTGCCATATTTCTACTGATTTTTTTTAATGCAAATTTCAGCACAAAAATGGAAGGAGAACAGAACATTTCCTTTGAAATTGTCCTAGAGATGAACAATGAGGAAATCATTGAACCCATTGACTTGGAATTCATGGATGAATCACGGGACCATGAACTTCTACAATGTGTAGAATCTGTGGATTTGTTAATTCAATATGAGGACGTTTCTGACAGTCAAATGTTGGAAGTTATGTTCACTCAACAAGAGAACATTTCGGACAGTCAAATGTTAGACGTTCTATTAAATTTTTAAAAAGAATCAGAAAAATAAATTTATATTTAATAATCAAAAATTGTTCGAGACATTATTCATTATTATATGTAATTCATAAACTAGTACCAAATTGATTATAATATAATGTCAGACTTATAGTATACTGTGCAACGTATTTGTGTTACATAGTAATTTTGCTCATAGTTACTTCCTTTCTCCCACTATATTATCTCCAATGTGTATTTGACATCTCTTTTTCATCTCCTGCCTCCATGTTGTTTCTGCTTCCCTGACAGACTATGGTATAGATTCCATATACCACAATAACTTCTGTAACAACATGCAAATTATCTACAGAGGAGACGGTGTACATTGACTTTAAGACTCAGCATTGGTACCTACATGTTGGTACTTAAAACACCCAAACAACTCAACAACTCTATTCAGAGATACCCTACCTCTAAGCACTTTAAATTATTATTTTAGTGTTTCACTGAGTTTTCCCCATGTGTAGGCGTGGGGGAGGTGTGTGTGGGGGATGTGCAGGGGGTGTCTGTGAGGTGTGTATGTGTGTGTCTGGGGGGATGAGGTGTATAGGTGTGTGGGGTATGTAGATGTGGGTGGGGATATGGGTATGTAAGGTGCGTGTGTGGGTGTGAGTGTGTGGGGTGTTTGGGTGTAGGTGGGAGTGTGGGTGTGTGAGGTGTGTGTGGGTTTGGGAGGTATGTGTGTAGGATGTGTATGTATGTGTGGGATGTGTGGATGTGTCTGTGAGTTGTCTCTGTGTATGTGGGGGGAGATGTGTGTGTGGGATGTGTGGGGTGTGTCTGTGAGATATCTCTGTGTGTGTGCATGTGTGTGTGTGTGTGTGTGGTGGAAGGGGGGTTAGGTGTGTGTTTGAGTGTGGGTGTGTGGGATGTGGGTGTGGGTGTGGATGTGTAAGGTGTCGAAGTGGGGGTGTGGGTTGTTTGAGTGTGGGTGGAGGTGTGCGTGTGTGAAGTGTGTGTGGGGAGTGTGTGGGTGTGTGGGTATGGGGTTGTGTGCATGTAGGTACCTAAAAGAGCCACAGAACCCAAAAGCTCTTTTCAGAGCTACCCTACCTGTAATCACTCAAAATGATTATTTTACACTAATATTTTCACTATTTTTCACCTAAGTACGCTTCCTGGTACGCTCCCCGGTGCGCGTACCGGGCGCTCCCCCCGCGAAAATCGAATTTTTTTAAAATTATTTTTTTGTCCCACAGGGTCCTTTTATGGCCCCCACATCAAACCTAGGGGGTCACGGGGGGGTACCCTGCCCCCTGTTGCTCATTTCCCCCTTTGATTTTTGCCACCTCTTGTATCTCAATCCTACCGAGACACAAGATGGCGGCCGCTGCTGACGGTTTCGAATGTTTACAGACACCCGAGAACCAATCAGCTTGCCATGCGCAAGTCGCGTGGCGCGCCCGGAGCGCTCCCCGGTACGCGCTCCGGGGCACGCTTACAGATATATACATTTTTTTAAACCTAAATTACTCAAAATCCTCTGGAGCACATATCTTGAGACATAGCAAAGGCACATCGGACAACCACTCCCTACAATTTTGCCAAGTTTGGTGAAAATCCATTCAGCCGTTCGAGCTAAAAGTGCGACAGACCGCCCTATGGAAATTAACATGGGGAAAACACGTTTTGGAACCCCCCTTTTATCTCAGCCCCCGCTAGACGAATCCCCCCCAAACTTTCAGGGAAGGAGCGGAGCGCCGCGAGGCAAAGTTGCTGAAAAATTCAGCCTGATTGCTCAACCGGCGCCAAAGTTATTCCAAATAGAATGTTGCGATTTCCCTATGGAAATCGATCCTAACTATATATACCAGTAGGTAATATACATATATATATATATATTCTTGCATGTGAACAAGGGCTTTTCAAGCCCGAAATGCGTAGTGCCCTCCTGCCTACCGACAACCTTGCAATAAAGAAAGAACCTGTGAAGCGCATTTGGTGGTCCGTCTCCTCTGTTACCTCGCCGATCTGACTTCGGTCTGACCCGGAAGTGGTGTTGTTTGGAGTTTTCGCATAATATATATATATATATATATATATATATATATATATATATATATATATATATATTCACTGAAAAAACCATAGGTTATAGACCATATATAGTTAGGAATTAGCATTTAAAAAACCTTATTTTACTCACACAAAACCATTGAAATTCCATATATAGTTAGTTGCACTAACTATATATCGCGCACTTGCAATCCACTGCTGATCATGTCACATATTACATCATTCATGACATGGTCAGTGACATCACTGATGACATCACTGATGACATCTCAAATGACATCACTGATGACATCACTGATGACATCATTCAGTGACTGTGTGTTTCTGTAAAGTTTAAATATGTTTTAGATATTGAAGAATGAGTAGATGTATAACTGTCTGGATGAAGGATTTAGTAGGTGCATGACTGAATGTATGAGTGAGTGATTAAATGTGTCTCACTGAGTGCATGGGTTAGTGACTAAACTGTCTTAATTTGTGCATCATTATGTCTGTTGTTCTGTAAACTACTGCATGTGTTGATCAGTAGCTATATGATTAACTATATGGGTTATTGATTGATTGTCCAAGTATTTGTATGGGAGACTGAGTGTGGGTGTGGCTGGCTGGGAGGTGTGTGACTCTGTGCAGATCAATGTGTACTTGTATCAATGATTGTATAAGAAAGTAAGTATGTGTTACTATATGTTTGAAAATGTAAGGTGCTCTATGTTTAACTGTATAGACAAGAAAATGGAAGTGTGATTGATTCTTTACAGGACTGACTAGGTGTGTGAGTAACTCCATGGATGAGTGGCAGAGTGTGAGTGTCTGTATAGGTGTATGAGTGCATATGATAGTGTTGTAAAGATGAGTGATTGTATGTATGAATGATTGTATGGGTGAATGAGTGAATGTGTGTGTAGACGTAGGAATCAGTGAGTACGTATGTAGTAACTAGTATTGGTGTGTCAATGGTTTCAAAAATTATACTCTGTATTTAACACTGGGTGAAACAGAGGTTATATTAAAATGTGAGGAGATGCATTGTATTGTCACATGAATGATATCATCAGTGATGTGGTCATTGATGTCAAATGAGATGTCATCAGTGATGTCATCAGTGATGTCATTTGAGATGTCATCAGTGATGTCATCAGTGATGTCACTGACCATGTCATGAATGATGTAATATGTGACATGATCAGCAGTGGATTGCAAGTGCGCGATATATAGTTAGTGCAACTAACTATATATGGAATTTCAATGGTTTTGTGTGAGTAAAATAAGGTTTTTTAAATGCTAATTCCTAACTATATATGGTCTATAACCTATGGTTTTTTCAGTGAATTTTCAAGGTTTTGTAAATGCTAATTCCTAACTATATATGGTCTATAACCTATGGTTTTTTCAGTGAATTTCAATGGTTTTTTAATAGCAAATATCATAAGCTGTCGAATGTCAAGTACGTGGTAAGTGAAAACATTTTCGTGTTTATGCACACTGATCTGCTTTGAATGGTGCCCCCCCCCTCATTTCTATTAGGAGTACTCTCTCTTTGCAGATAGTGAAAGGTAGTTAACGCAGGCCTTTGCCCCCGTTGTAATCCGTCGTGCCTGCTTCTCTCTCCATTTGATTGATTGTTATCCAAGTATTTACTGTTTTAGAATTAGTTCTCTTTGGTTCATTCTCTATTTACAAACAAACATAGAGTCGCAATACTCTGTTTAGTCTTTGCAGATAACGAAAAATCGTGTAAAAAAAAAGAAAAGGAATCGAGCAAAATCAGTAGGCCACTAATGGGATCTCTTTTTGACCTCGCTAAAATAGAAACATTAGGAACAACCCCTCATGACAAATACAAAACTAGTGAGATGAACTGAACTCCACACAATGATGGCTGCAAAACAGCTCGGCTCCGCCACCCACCCCGCCCAAAATAACGATAAAGAGCGGCTGCCATGATTGGTTGCGGAATGGCCACAACGGAGCTACGAAATGGTGCTGCTCTCATGCTAACCCCAGCTTTGGTCTGAAACATCCAGAAACACTGTAGACTACCAATTCGATCAGTTCCGGTAGCGCCCCAATGTAACCCGGTAGAGAAGAACTAGCCCTCCCCTCTTTGACTGATGGTTCTTGTTGCCTGTCCCTTCTGTTGTCATTTAACAGAACTATTTAGCCTGCTGAAAGGGGTTGTGTTTCGACCGCTGGTTGGTGGAGACATTTTGACTATATTCTGGACCTGCGTTGTCGCGTAATGCGTCATATGACGCGCCGCGTTAGCGCATCCGGAAGTCATCCGGGGCGCGCAGCGCGTAACGTAAGCATAACAAGTCATGTGACTTGTTAATAAAACTTTTCATTGGTTCATTTTACTTTTCTTATTCTAATGATGAAAGCCTTGGTCATATCACCTAAAAATTACGCTTTTAATTACTTCCGAACATTATTTTCTCTTAAATATATGTTATAATGTTCCAGGCTAATGTACTTTCCCGGAAATTTTACAACTGTCCTGCAAGTAAAATATATTCTTTTTTCGAGAAAAAGAGCGTTTCTTCGTCCCATGACGGAGCCGTTGAGCAAAAGAGGGTCGACCTGCTGTCTTAGTCGCCGATACGCCTGAATATGAGATTCTTATCGATCACTTTATGTTGCAGGAATAGAAAACACAACAGCCCTTGACCATTTATCTTTACTGCGTTCCTTCGTATTATACCTTTTACCCTTCATGTAATTGGTCTGCTTTATTTCACTTGCCTTTTAATGATTCTAAAACAGTGACTATTATAAAAAACTTTACCAATGTATACACTACTACCATGTTTTCTTTTAAAAACCATTATTGTGAAAATTTCATTATACAAATACGAGCCTATAACCACGTGGGCCTGCCACGGAGCAAACTGTAATCGTATATGATGAATAGACATTTACACTGTAGAGGAACGTAACGGGCGGGCCATTAGGTTGCAAAAACTAAGGTGTCTAACAGTTACGGAATCGGTGGACGTACATTTTATAATTAAAATACGACAGGGCCAGTTACAATAAAATTATCTAGATATACATTTGCGGGCAAGTACCATGGGTGACGTTAATTCGAATTTTCAACAGTACAGTAATCAATAACACATCAGAACTTAATATCAATAGGGATGTCGAAATATTCAATCAATTCTCGTCCCCGCCCGCCATGTGCTTCAAAACTGCATACGTATCTTGTGATTTCAAGGTTCTGCAACCAGTACACAACAAGGAGTTACGAGTCCCATTTATTCCGGCGCCATTTTGGGCGAGGACGGGCAGGTCCAGGATATAGTCAAAATGTCTCTACCAACCATCGACTATGATGATGTTCATATGCTGTATTTATTAGAGTAACACTCATCTGCCCACATGAAATTAATTTACCACAATCTAAACATGTAATTTTAATCTTTCCAAAGTTCTTCTAAATATTTGGGACCGTTTCCCTTGCCTCTGAAGCTCTCAGTGCCACTTCTTTGATGAATGTACTAGCAGGTCAGGGGTTCTCCTCCAAATCTCTCTTTTATGCAGCACTATAATTAATTGGTGCCACCTCTCCATATGACGATGCATGGTATAGTTACAACTATATTTTTTTTCGGTTCCTCTGGAGAGTTCATCGTGGCAGATGAAGCGTGTAACATACCGGGCATTTACCTTTTTTTGCATGTACAGGAAAGGAAAAAAAAATCGAGCGTCCGAGTTCTAAGGTGTCCCAGGGCCATTTTAGTGGACCAGGCCCAAATCCAAAGAACAGGCCACCATTTTGAGAGTCCTCTTGCAGCCGCCTGTCGCTGTAGCATCAAGAGCGGCCGAAACTCAGCTGAATGGCAACTGAAACGGTAAAGGGGCGCCCCACTACATTTCAGCATTGTAGGATGACCACACCAGTACAGCAACTTGCTAGACATCACCTCGGTGCCATCCGGATCTCGGCGCCCCACTGCAGATGAAGTGCCTCTCAACTATGAAACCACCACGGTGACATCCGGATCTTGGCGCGTTGTGCTGCCTTCGGCCTATTCGCACATCGGTCCGCTACTGACGCCATCTCACAGGCTAATGGGGTGACCCACGCCGAGTTTCAGCATTGTAGGATGACCACACCAACTTGCTAGACATCACCTCGGTGCCATCCGAATCTTGGCATCTCAACGCCTAGTGGTATCTTCCATACAGAAAATATTGTTACGCTGCCTTTGGCCCCATTCGCACATCAGTCCGCAACTTAGACATCACCTCGATGCCATCCGGATCTTGGCATCTCAGCGCCTTGTGGTGTCAGTCAGAAAATATTGTTGCGCTGCCTTTGGCCCCATTCGCACATCAGTCCGCTACTGACACCATCTCACAGGCCAATAGGGCGCCCCACGCCGACTTTTACCATTGTACGATGGCCACACCAGTGGCACAACTTGCTAGACATCACCTCGGTGCCATCCGAATCTTGGCATCTCAACGCCTAGTGGTATCTTCCATACAGAAAATCTTGTTACGCTACCTTTGGCCCCATTCGCACATCGGTCCGCAACTTAGACATCACCTCGGTGCCATCCGGATCTTGGCATCTCAGCGCCTTGTGGTGTATTCTCTTCAGAAAATATTGTTGAGCTGCCTTTGGCCCCATTCGCACATCGGTCCGCAACTTACACATCACCTCGGTGCCATCCGGATCTTGGCATCTCAGCGCCTTGTGGTGTCTTCTACTCCGAAAATATAGTAGAAAATATTGTTGCGCTGCCTTTGGCCCCATTCACACATCAGTCCGCTACTGACACCATCTCACAGGCCAACAGGGCGCCCCACGCCGACTTTTACCATTGTACGATGGCCACACCAGTGCCACAACTTGCTAGACACCACCTCGGTGCCATCCGGATCTTGGCATCTCAGCGCCTTGTGGTGTCTTCAAATCAGAAAATATTGTTGCGCTGCCTTTGGCCCCATTCGCACATCGGTCCGCTACTGACGCCATCTCACAGGCCAACGGGGCGCCCCACGCCGACTTTCAGCATTGTAGGATGGCCACACCAGTGCGGCAACTTACTAGACACCACCTCGGTGCCATCCGGATCTTGGCGCGTTGTGCTGCCTTCGGCCTATTCGCACATCGGTCCGCTACTGACGCAAACTCACAGGCCAACGGGGCGCCCCACGCCGACTTTCAGCATTGTAGGATGGCCACACCAGTGCGGCAACTTACTAGACACCACCTCGGTGCCATCTAGATCTTGGCGCGTTGTGCTGCCTTCGGCCTATTCGCACATCGGTCCGCTACTGACGCAAACTCACAGGCCAACGGGGCGCCCCACGCCGACTTTCAGCATTGTTGGATGGCCACACCAGTGCGGCAACTTACTAGACACCACCTCGGTGCCATCCGGATCTTGGCGCGTTGTGCTGCCTTCGGCCTATTCGCACATCGGTCCGCTACTGACGCAAACTCACAGGCCAACGGGGCGCCCCACGCCGACTTTCAGCATTGTTGGATAGCCACACCAGTGCGGCAACTTACTAGACACCACCTCGGTGCCATCCGGATCTTGGCGCGTTGTGCTGCCTTCGGCCTATTCGTACATCGGTCCGCTACTGACGCAAACTCACAAGCCAACGGGGCGCCCCACGCCGACTTTCAGCATTGTAGGATGGCCACACCAGTGCTGCAACTTGCTGGACACCACCTCGGTGCCATCCGGATCTTGGCGCGTTGTGTTGCCTTCGGCCTATTCGCACATCGGTCCGCTACTGACGCCGCCTCACGTGCCAACGTATTTTCTCCTAATTTTACACCCTATGCCGCATAACAGGTCATGTGACTTGTTTATAAAACTTTTCATTGGTTCATTTTACTTTTGGTTTCCTAATGATGGAAGGCTTGATCATGTGACCTAAAAACAACACTTTTCATAGGATGAAAACTTTTTTTTTTCCCCAAACGATGAAAGCCCCACCTTGTTTCTGGATGTTTCAGACTGAAGCTGGCGTCAGCATGAAAGCACCACCATCTCGTAGCTCAGTCGTGGTCATTCCGCGAGCAATCATGGCAGCCGCTCCCCACCAGAAGCCTGCAGGAGTCGGAGCCCCCAAAACTTTTGATGAATTCTCAAGGCGGAGGGGACGCTTTCGAGAATGAGGTCCAAGACCTAGCAGACAAGCGTCCGATTTCCAAGGTGTCCCAGGGCCATTTCAGTGGACCAGGCCCAAAAAGGAAACAGCCTGCCGCCATTTTGAGAGTCCTGTGACAGCCGCCTATCGCTGCACCGCAAGAGTGGGCGCAACTCAGCTGAATTGCGGCTTTTGACACAGTGGACCAAAAATGGACGGAATGGCAACTGAAACGGTAAAGGGGCGCCCCACTACAACAGACGAGACTCCACCTGGAGAGGCCCGTTCACGCCGCCTCCCCCGGGGCGCTCCACGCCGTTATTCGGAGCAGCATTGTAGGATACCAAAACCAGTGCGGCAACTTACTGGACATCACCTTGGTGCCATCGTTCTGCTGCCTTGGAACTATTCGCGCAACAGTTTGCTACTGATGACCCACCCCCCGCGACGCCCCATGCCGTTATTTGCTGGGTGGCAACTTACTAGACATCACTTTCGTGTCATCTAGATTTCGGCGCGTTCTGCTGCCTTGGAACTATTCGCACAACAGTTTGCTACTGATGACCCACCCCCCGCGACGCCCCACGCCGGAAATCTGGACGTTGTGCTGCGTTGGGACTATTCGCACAGCCGACCGCTACTTCGTTGTTTTTCCCTAAAAATGTTTATATGTTATTACTATTTTTGTTTTCTTGTATATATTTATAAATTATTAAAGTTTTATAATCTTACTACTTTGTCGGAGTGCTATATATTTTTAATGTGACACATAATTGTAAAAACTTTGATGTACAAAGAGTCATCCCTGGAATCTTCCGCTTCAGGCTCGGTCCCCTCCCCAATCACAATACAGGATGGTTTTCAGATAATAGCAACGCTTCTGCTGTGACGGATCTCATCGAGTGTGGGCCTTGATCTACTATAACTCCTTTGAAGAGGGGTGATTCTTTACAGCTGTGGCCATAAACTACATCTGCAGGGCTAGCTGATACCCTAGGACCAGCCTGGACAATCGGACACAGAGGAAAAGGAGTGTCAGAGGGTGCGGTAGTGAATAGGGCGAAAGGGAGGTGTCGGGCGGGCACAGGGTGTGATTCTCAGGGAACAGCAGCGCAGATGGGGGAGGTTTATTACCCATGCATAAGACAGAGCGGGGGTGACCACTGCCTGGGGGAGATGCTTGCGAGGGTGGGGAGCCATGCTAAGGATCGACAGCGTGCACAGAGTGGGTCTGGTCAAGGCCTCTAAAATGGCTGCCGTGCACGACAAAAGTGTGGCATTTGAAAAAAGACAAGATGGCGCAGACAATGTTTTTCAACACTTCCTGATTTCCTTCGAATCGAACGTTAACAGACGTTGGGGCATATTACCAAAGTTAAGCGATATTTATCCCTAACGATGCTTAGCAACGATTTTTTTACCGTCAGAAATTATCGCAGATAAACCTTGCTATTATCAAGGTTTATCGGAAATACGATAAAAAACGACCGCAATGCATTAATATCGCTGAAAACTCAGCGATATTCATGCATTACCGAGCTAATGCTCTTAGCCATGTTATCCACCTCCCATTGGATAACATGGCTAAGAACTGCTCAGGGCAGGTGGTAGCTTTTAGAGATATTCGCCCTTATCTCGAATATTTCCAAAAGTTGATAATAGGAGATAGCGATGTTAGCGACTGTTTCCAGTCGCTAACATCTTGGAATGCCCACTTTGCATGTCATTAGTGATAAATATCACTCACATGCAAAGTGGGGCCCAAGATGGTCGCTATCTTCTACTAGCCGTCGCTAACTGGTGTTAGCAACAGCTAGGTAATACACATATAATTTTATCTCCGCGAAGCGGAGCGCTGTTACAGATATATATCTTGTTTCTGAACGTTAATTTCTCAAAATGCACTGAAGCACATATATTGAGACCTAGCAAAGGCACATCGGGCTACCAGTCCCTACAATTTTGCCAAGTTTCGTGCAAATCCATTCAGCTGTTCGATCCTACCGAGAGACAAGATGGCGGCCGCTACGGACTGTTTGGAATGTTTACAGACACCGGAGAGCCAATCAGCTTCGCTTCGCAAAGCTCCGTAACGCGTAAAGTACGCGAAGCGGTGCGCTGTTACAGATATATACCTTTTTTTGAACGTTAATTTCTCAAAATCCACTGGAGCACATATATTGAGATCTAGCAAAGGCACATCGGGCTACCAGTCCCTACAATTTTGCCAAGTTTCGTGCAAATCCATTCAGCTGTTCGATTATTATTATTTTTATTTTTTTTTGCCCCGCGGGGCCCTTTTAAAACCTCCACATCAAACCTAGGGGGTGAGCGACAATGTACTATGCCCCCTTATGGTCATTTGCCCCTTCGCTTTGGCCTCCTCTTGTCTCTCGATCCTACCGAGAGACAAGATGGCGGCCGCTACGGACTGTTTGGAATGTTGACAGACGCCGGAGACCCAATCAGCTTCGCTTCACAAAGCTCCGTTGCGCGAAAAGTCCGCGAACCAGAGCGCTGCCCGGTCCGCTGTTACAGATATATATCTTTTTTTAAACGTTAATTTCTCAAAATCCACTGGAGCACATATATTGAGACCTACAAAAGGCACATCGGGCTACCAGTCCCTACAATTTTGCCAAGTTTCGTGCAAATCCATTCAGCCGTTCGGGCTAAAAGTGAGGCCAACCGCCCTATGGAAATTAACATGGGAAAAACGCGTTTTGGGACCCCCCTTTTTTCTCGGCCCCCCCTTGACGAACCCCCCCCCAAATTTTCAAGGGCTGCTCAGAAACAAAATGTGCCATTTTCCTGAAAATTTCAGCCAATTCCGTCCACAAACGCCAAAGTTATTAGACATAGAATTTTCAAAAAACCCATAGAGAAAAAATCCTAACTATATATACCTACTGGCGACCGCCAGTAGGTAATATATATATATATATTATATGCAACATTAATCAAGCCAAAACTGTCTGGGCAGATTTTCTTGGATAACCAATGGCATGCCATAATAATTCTTATGGCCCTACTCTTATCTTACTCCGTTCTGAGTCCTGCCTTGAGTCTAGATCACACTACACCCTCCAACCCAAATTCAGGCCTCTCATCCAAAAGTGCATTTATTTATGTGATTGGCTCCAATGTGTTACTGCTCTAAAACGAGACCTGTTCACGGAGAACATTGTGCCACTCACAAAAATAAATGTACTTTATGCACCAGAGGGCCCATGTATGTCCCCCAGCTGCCACTGTGTATATATATATTATGCAGTGGCAGACACCACTGTGTAGTTATAGTTAGGGCCACGTTGCCATAGGAAAAGCATTGTTTTGGTGTGCTTGTAACTTTGGTGCCCTTTGACGAATCACCACAAAACATTCCAATAAAAAAAGGCTCATCTATCTGCCCTCCTTTTTGAAAAGTTTAGGGTGCAAGGGCTGCCATTTATTTCGGGGCTGAAAAAGGTACCCCAGGGAGGATATGCTGAATGATGACAACATGGAGCATATGCACTTTATACATTTGTTACAGATTAGCTGTGTTTTTGCATTCCGTGAATAAAATAATATTTTTCATGGAAAGCAGAAGCTAGAGCAACATTTAAATGACTGTTTTGGATGGCGGATTCTAGCACTGATGCAATGTAGCAAAAATGTGTGCCACAATATTTGATGTGTAGGCCATTAGGATCTGTTCATTGAATCCTTAATGCTTGCACAGTTTGGTACTATGATGGAAATATGACTAAAACATAATGATAAACGAATATAAATGTATAAAAAAATAAATTAATGAAAGACATTCATGGAATAAAATGATGCATATGTTTTGCATTTTCTTAAATATGAATTATATTGTGGTAGTTGGCTTACAGGGCTTGTAGTGTACAGGAATACAGGAGCAGGAGCAGTTTTCACATAGGTGTGCCAGTGTCAGCAAACATCTTCCAATTGGGAGGGTTGGGTGCAGCACATAAAACTGACCACTTTAAATGTGTGAAAGGCTGCTTTATTGAAACAGGTGCACATCACAAAGTGTTCATGGCAAACCACTGTACAAAACTATAGCCTCACTATACATCCAGAAAACTAACCAAAGTCCCCGCCCCATCTCCACCCCACATACCCACCCCACAGGTATCTCTTTTAAATGTAGTGCATTTCAACATTACCAACCCCCTACATCTTAAGATTGCCTGTATGAACTTGTAACCAACCAAGGGGCATACGTATCAAAAAAGCGATTTGCGATTCTCAAAATGTGACTTTTTGTGAATGTAAATAAAAAGTCGCGAACAAATTGCGATTCCCCAAAAACTCTCAGAATACACTGCGAATTCCGTTTTAGCGATTCCTTATTTGCCAATTTCGCAAATAAAGAATCGCATAAATAGGGAATCTGCAATTCAGGTGCAGCTTGATGTCATCACATCCAGGAAGTGGGCGTGCCATGCTGTACCTGATTGCCTGAATCAGAGGCTGTGAGGAGAGGCAGAGAAGTGAGCATAGCAGTTCTAAACACCAACAATGGATCCCCAGGAGAAAGAGAAGGACAAGGAGGGGACAGTGAGAAAGAGAAAGCATAAGTTCAGCGAGAGGGAGCAGGAGGTGCTGATAGAGGAGATGGTAGTAAGCCAGGAACTACTATTTGGCAAAAAGCTACTCCGTGTCCCTGAGTCCAGAAAGCGGAAAATCTGGCTGGATATCCAGGCAAAGGTAAATGCTGTTGGTGTGACCCAGTGCACTTTCGAGGAGCTGAAGAAGAGATGGTACGACATGCGCCAAAGGTCCAAGGAGAAGGTGGCAACCAGTCTGGCAGAGGCCAAGAAGACTGGTGGGGGAACATCAACTGCAACCGAGTCAACACCCTACCAGGAGTTGGTGGAGTCCCCCTTCTGCCGAGAGCATCAGTGGTGTGGCTGACATAGACAGCTCAGACCCTGCAAACACCAGCAGAGGTATGATGCATGCCAAATGCAGCCGCACACATCACCATCCCATTCACCTACCCAGGAATTTACCAAGCACAAAGTACTCATGCTACTCCGGTCCACTTTTTCCAGCACACACAGCAATGCATCATGGGAGATGTAGTCAGATGCATCACACAGTGGGTAAAGAGACACATCAATTTTGAAGCAGTATGGGAAATCCTGTTAAGGCAAAAAGAAATAGATAGCAGTTAGCCAATACAAATTGATACAACTTTATTGAGTGAGAAATGCAGACCATGGCACAAAATCAAAATGTGCCTTCACATCACAGCACAACCTGGGACACAGGATGACAGTGCAGGGGCTGAGGAGGTGGGACATATGGATGAGCAGGCAGTGGGACCCCAACGACACCACAGAGACCACACCTGTCCCACTGAGAAAGCGCACCATTGTGGCCCCACTGCCACTTCTTGAGGCAGAAACACAGTCCACAGGGGAGGATGATGCTCAGGCTGAGTCAGGGCAGCATGCGACACAGGTACCAGAACAGCACACACTGCATGAAACGCAGGCCAAGGGCGAGCACCAGCACTGCCGCAGATGAAGAAGCCACAGTATTTGCTGGACTGGAGGGCAGCATGTTGAAGATTTAGCGCCTGCAACTAAAATCAATGCGTTCCATTAACCGGCAGCTGGTCTCAGTGAACAACAGCCTTCGTTACATGGGGGATGGTATAATGGACATGGCTGGTGCTATCCGAGAACTGTGTGCCACATTGAAGAAGGACCAGGCAGCCATGCGCAGGGTGAGCCAATGTTTGGAGAGCTGTTTGAACACCTACACCAAGGCAGTGAACTTACTGTGCAATGCCACAAGCCAGCTGTCACATCGCACCGTGAGCATGCAAGTGGAGATGGCCCACTGCAGCCAGGATGTGGTGAAAGGCCTGCTGCAGGTCACCACCGCTGTGGAACAACTGCAGACAGCCAACACAGGTGGCACAGCACTCCTGGGCTCAGGGGAGAGCGGGGAGTTGTCCAGCAGGATCAGTATAACCCCACCAGTGCCCAAAACAAGACGGCGCAGTGGGAGAGAGGGTGCAACACCAGAGGAGTTAAAGGAGGGCAGTCAGCACCCAGAGTGGGCAGCAGCAGGCTGTTCCAGGAGGAGATGAACTGCCATCACTGAGTCAAGCAAATGGGTGAAGCAACCCATTCAAACCGGACTCCTGACTTGCATACATACATGCACTGTGGCCATAACATGTGCTACGTATAGCGACAATCATGGAGTCTTTCAGGCTGTGTGCAGACATATTATCCTGCAGCTAATGGTTTGAATAAACACAGACATTCAACAAAATATCTTTTGCATCATGTCATTTTTACTCACCTAGAAGTAGTTCTGTGGGATCTCATCCTGTCTTTGTCGTCCGGCAGCTGCCCCAACTCCAACTGCTGGTCTGCCAGGGGGACCTGGGCTCTCATCGTCAGAGGTGTCAGTATCAGTCAGTTCTACTGGGGTGCCTTTTTTCATAGCTATCTATGTTGTGGAGCATTGCAAAGGAAGTCACAATCTTGTAGCAGGTCTCAGGGCTGTATTGGAGTGCTCCTCCACTTTTATGCAGGCAGTGGAACCAGCTCTACAGGATCTCAAATGTCTGCTCTATTACACATGAAACAGTAAGGATTCACATGGGTGCACCCACCCCATGCCCGCAACCCCAAATTCAGCATGTGAAACCTGTATTCCCCAGATGACCAGTGGCTTAGCTGCATAATATCCTTGCTTGCCCAGCCTCTATTTCCTGCTTCTGACGCTGCACCAATGCGAAAGGAGTGCAGGCCGCAATCTGCTTCACGCACTCCCAATTGTACCAAGGCCTTATGCAGCGTCGGCAGCAGCTGATATGTTGTTGTTTTTTTTCCCAGACCTGTGGTGAAAAATTAACCCGGGGCCATCCCACAGCACCTTACCCAGCATTCAGCCCATGCAACTGGAAAAGGGCCTACCAAACCTACAGCATGCAGTGTGACCCTCTTCCCCTGCGCTAGATGATCTGCTTTTGAGTGGCTAAGCCATATCTCCACTATAAATTCCAACCTTGGAAAAATTCTCCCAGGGGATTACCTCCGAATCCTACCCTCCCAGCAATTCTGACACTTAAAAGGCCCCGATGAACAGCCACGACATAAGATATGTCGCTGCATGCCTGCTGTAACCAATGCAGCACCCTGCAAAGTAAGTTCCAGAATATCGGCTTGCTCACCCGCTTCCTATACCAATGCTCCCACGCCGAACCATCCAACATCCTGTGGCCCACTTCGTCCACGGAATGGTGGTAACCCCATAACAATTTGCACATAAAAGCAATTCCTGCCAATTTTCCTGTAATGGTAACTCGAGAAAGACCCTTCTCAAATAAGTCCAGGATATTGTGGATCACGTGTTCAGCCCTCAAACAAGCTTCCTCCTGACGACCCTGAACTCAGAAACTCCTTACATGCCTGCGGGTAAGCTTACCATGTAAATTTAGCGCTCGACCCCACCACCAGTTGTATCATCCGGTGTTACCTACAGACCACTTCTTGGCTTGCATGGGGGTCGGGGTCTCTGTCTGCATCCTTGGCCAACCCTAAGAATCCTCCCCACTGTGAACGAGACAAAGCATCTGCAATATCATTGTCCACACCCGAAACATGCTGCCCTTTAACTCTTTGCTCCACAGTGTTACTGCCACTAACAGGGGAAACAATTCTAGGAAAGCAATGCTTCCGCCCCCATGAAGCCGTTGCTCCAGCCCTGGCTCTGCACACCATCTGCCTTGCCAATATAGCCTCAAACCTATCCCTCGGCTGCATCCCAGAGGATCCGAACGTCCCAATCCAAGGCATACTGCTGTGCCAGAGGAATACCATTGAATGATTGCAAGAAGAAACACCACATTGGTAGGTGTTGGACCTGGCCCTTTTGGCAGGTTCACCCCTAGACTTTTTGCTTTTTCCTAGCCTGTTTCTGGAACCTGGGTTGGTGATTTTAGGCTTCTGCGCACTTTTTCACTGTGGTACAGTGTAAAGTGCGTGTGCTCTCTGTGTATGTGTGGTGAGTGACCTGCCCTCCCATAGGAATGAATGGGGAATATGTATGCCCATGGTAGTTCCTGATGTGTGGGGAGTGCAGGGTCGAGTTTGATATGTGTGAACCCGTGAGAATGAATGCTGCATAATGGTGTATGCGGCATGGTTGTGTCTAGTCTAGAAGTGCCACTTTTAGAAGTGGGCATATTTGTGTAGTGAGTCTGCTGGCACGTGATTGGCTGGTGAGCCTGGCCCAGGAGTGCCTGGGCCTGCTTGTGGATTGACTGTCTGGTTTGAGTGTGACAGGGGCTGCGGAGCCCCCAGATGGTTGTCTGAGTCAGCCGTGGATGAAAGGCAGCATCTGCTGCCAGGGAAGTGGGAGGAGATTAGCACCTGATAGTGAAGGGCTGTGCCTGCCTGCCACAATGCTGGCTCCACCCCCCCGCTGGGCGACTGTCACCTCTGTCCTTGATACTGAAGGGACTTCCCTCTAAACCAGTCTATCTGGTTCTCACACTGCCTACACAAAGACTTCAAAGACTTTTCTGTGTATAAGAAGGGGCTGTGTCCCCTTCCAAAATTGTTCTTGTTTTCAACTTGAATCTGCCAGGGGCGTGCTGCTGCTGGGGCCCAGCCCCTGGACTCCTGATGGATTTTCCCTGCTGGGAGCTGTGTTACTCCATCTTTATTCTGCCAGAACTGCTAAGGACTTTGCTGCATCTCCTGGAAGACTTTACTGGACTTTGGATGTCCTTATAGCGCTGGGGGTGCTGTAGATTGATTCTTAGCGCTGATAGAGCTTTATTTCTAATCCTGGGCTTGAGGGCGCTTGTTCTTGCCCCTTTAGCGCTTTGGAGCGCTTTATCTTGCCCAAGCGCTTAGTAGCGCTTTTATTTGCATAATTATTTGGAGCCGGTGCCCACCCGGCATTGCCCCGTGTTGTTCACCGCCGCTGCCCGGGGCCAGGAAGATGCCCAGAAGTTGCCGTTCGTAAACGGAGGCTGCCGCGGTGAAGATTGGAGCCGCCGCGCTCCCATTGGCTGAGGAAGCCGAGCCCCCTCACTGACGCCGCGATGGGATTGGCCCTTGTGCCGCAGCGTCATAGATTTGCCGTGCTGTGGTTGGCTGGCGGACGGAGCGTCATCGCAAGCCTGCCCCGGGAGCCGCACTGCCATTGGCTGACTCCCGGGTGTGTCCAGAGGCTCGTCCTCAACGCCGCGACCGGATTGGTCCCCGTCCTCGGGACCTCTGGAGGGTCGTGTGATCACCGCCGAAGCCGGAGAAAGACTGACCCGACCCCGCCAAGGGATTCCGGGTTCAGCGTGGCCTGTTGCCGGGGCTCCCGTGTGCCGAGGGAGCCCCGGAAGCGAGAGAGAAGTCCGGTGCGAGGCTCCCAGAATGGAGGGAGAGCCCGGCAGCCGGCAAGAGCGAGCCGCCGCCCGGAGGAGCCCCACACCAGAGCCCGGTGAGTAGGAAGGGCTGGGGGGGCTCCGTGCAGCCGCTGATGGTGCCGATTGAGGCACAGAGTCAGGGCGGCCCCGATTGGCAGCTGGTCGCCCCAACGTTTGAGAGCCCCAAGAGGGACAGGGGGCATTTTTATGATTTTGAGTCCCCCGAGTGGGACTCCAACGGAGTTGTCCCGAGCCCAGATGGCTCCAACGACGGGGCCATAATTGTGTGGAGAGCCTGGGTGGCTCAGTGGGACTATGTACGTCCAGAAGGCCCCATTGATCTCAAGCCCAGAGAGGCTCAAGGGGGCACAGTAGTTTTCAGAGCCTGTGGGGTTCCGTGTGGCGCAGCTTTATGTTAAAGGGCTACTGAGAGCCCATGCTACAGTTTTGCTGATCCCAGCTGCCCAGCAATTAGTGAGCAGCTGCACCGTTTAGGCGCAATTTCAGGAGAGAGTCCTTGTGTGGGACAGAGAGGGCACAGTGGTGCCAGGCCTTCACAGCTGCGCAGCACTTAGTGCCAGCTGCTACGTTTAGTCTTTCTTTTCTTGAGACTGGCGCTGCATGGCAGCGCGCCCTGACATTGAGACTCAGGGCATCTTAGCCCCAACAAGGCCAGTTGGCCTAGGGACTGCCACAGGTGGTGGCTTAGGTAGGTTTTGCGCAATTGTATGGTTATTGGCACCTCTGAATGTGATTTCTTGCATCATGTGTTATTCCTGCACCTCTGAATGTTTTTAGACATCATGTGACTTTTGCGCTGCTGCATTGTTCTGGTACCTCTGAATGTATTTTTATTGCATCATGTGCTTTATTCTTAACACCGCTGAATGTGTAGGTTTATGCATTTTGTGTTTCCCTTAACTACTCCTTTGAATGTGATTTATGCATCATGGGTAATGTGTACTTTCCTAGACCCCTAAACGCTGTGTGATACTTAGGTGGTTTTCCTTTACTACTCCTCTGAATGTGATTTATGCATCATGGGTAATGTGTTCTTTCTTAGACCCCTAAATGCTGTGTGACACTTAGGTGGTTGTTCTTTTTAGTACAGGTGGTCCTAGTGAGGTCCTGGTCCCCTGCGTGACATTCTCCTAAGGTGTTTAGGGTTGCGTAGGTGGTACTTACCTATCCCCAGTAGTTACTGGATGTGATTTACAACTGTTATTCTTTTTGCTATACTTATTCTAAGTTCTATAAGTGATATTTCTATATCTACAAAGTGTTGATTCTGACAGTGGCCCATGTGGCCCTGTCTTGTAAATAATCCCTTATGAATGTTGCCCGTGCCAGTTGGCACAATGTACATGTGTGATTTTTATCTGATGTGCGTTTACAATACAAAAGTTATTTTAATAAACCCTTGTGTGGAGTCCCTTTTGTGGTGTGCCTAGGATGTTGTTGCTGTTGTGCGCTGGCACAAATGCTTTACACATCGCCTCCGAGTTTAGCCTTACTGCTCGTGCCAAGCTACCAAGGGGGTGAGCAGGGGTTATCTTGGCGTGTGACTTCCTTGCCCTGACTGGAATGGTGGTTTCTGCCTGGCTTTGGCGTCAGCCTTAGCCTACCAGAAATAGCCAGTTCTAACAGTAGGTTCTTCTTGACTCCTGATGAGAGCCTCATGTGGTAATGAGGGAGTTGGAAGCCTGGGAGCTCACGCTCCAGCCTCCTGCAAAGAGTTCTACCTGCTCTCACCACTCTGCACATGAAGTTCAAGTGACCCAACAGAACTTGTACTTCCCTCTCCTTCATTTTTTCCCTTTCAGCATGTAAGTTAACAGTGAAAGCATCTTTTCTTTTTTCTCCTGCGGCAACATGGCCTCCAGAATCAATTTCAATACCCAAAAACGATAGCTCTGTTAGCCGACCCACAATTTTTTCAGGCGCCAAAGGTACCCCTAGGTCACCAATGAGCTCTTGGAATCTTACCAGGAGGGCATGGCGGTCCGCGAACCGGGTTCCCCCAAGAAAAATAAATCATCCAAATAGTGGGTTACCAGCTGATGGCCCATATGCCAAGTAAATAACCACTGCAAAAACAAGCTGAAGCATTCAAACAGGGCACATGATATGGAGCAACTCATTAGTGAAGCTTTGCCCCTTACCACTTCCATTCAAATTGTATGCCCAATAGCTGAATCTGAAAAGCTAACTTCACATCACACTTTGCCATCAATGCTCCCGGATCCACCGTCACCTTCAGGGACATGGCCATACCAACTGAGGAGTATGTTACAGATGCTAATTTCCCTGTAATGAAATTGTTTACTGATCCTCCTTCTGGCCAGGACAAATGCTGAATCAAACAAAATTGGCCTTTCTCCTTTTTGAGTACCACCCCAATTGTTGAAATGATCAGGTCCTCCATCGGCCAATCATGGAACAGTCCCACCATCCTGTCTTCTGATACCTCTTTCTACAATTTTTCTTGAACCACTTGTTTGTGCTCTTTTGCTGAGTGCAAGTTGTCAGACCACTGCCGCACCGGGACCCTCGTACCCCAAATGAAAACCCCAACCGAACCCCTCCTGTAACCTTGATGCCTTTTCGGGACGCCCGTTAAACTCAATCCAATATTCTAACCAGCCAAGCTTAATCGACGTATGAGCTTTTTGCCCCAGAACCCGGAGCTCCCCTCCCCCCGGGCACCCAAATACTGCTGTGGCTGGTGCACCCCTTGCCCTACCCCTTGCTGTTGCTACTGTCTTGCCCTGGCTGGTAGCCACTACCTGCTCCAAAGCAGTTGATCAGAGGATGCCGGCCTGCCCCTTTGGCGCATGTGTGGCAGAATTTGCAATATTCCAGAGTGCACAATCCTTTATTAAAATCTAAGCAGGTGCCCCCTGTCCATGTCTATTGCTTCCCTGCCACCCCACCCCTCCCAGAGATGGATGGCCCTGGAAGGGGCAATTTGCAATTGTCAGGCTGCTCGCTGTAAAAATGGTCAATCCCTGTTTTGCTGCCCCTATGGTGTGCTGCCAGAAATCCGAATCCAGTTCCCTCATTTTGCCTCAGGCTCCCAGGCCGAGTGCCCTAAATTCTTCATCATATTTGACCCAGGCATATCCACCCCCAGTAATTTGAGCCATATGACGTATTATACGGTGTAATTAATAAAAAATGCTATGGAGCAAATTTTCTATTGTATTCTCTATTGTACCTTGGGCTGTTTTGCCAGATCATGTTCCTCCTCCTTCAAACCCTTCCTGGAGTACACCTCTCTGAGGAGGAGTTTAAGCATCTCCACATATTCCCCCTTCCAAATACGCTCCTTCATGGCTAACGTAAAGGTGGGCCCCCAACGGCTTAGTGACACACATGTATGACAACTTTTTTATCTTTAGCTCTTTACTTTCGCCACCATTGTTCTTTTCCCCTACATCCGCTGTCCCCCATCACCTTTACCTTCACACACCTCAGCCCCTGTCTTGTTTGCACCACTTTGCTTGCCCTGTGCACTTTATTGCTCTTCCGTGCCTACGCCAACATCCAGCATGTACTTTTCCTTACACGAGCATTCCATCACCCCTCCCGGTATTCCCTTTGCATCTACACCTGTGTATACCATATTTGGTGCCCTATTTATGTCTCCAGTCTTACCTTCCACCAAGGTTGGTGCCTGTGCCCTTGCAGTCTACCTCATTAGCGGCCGCTCCATTTCTGAAAACTTAGGCAGCCTCTCTGTGTGAACCTGTAAAATACTAGACAGCCGATAAGTCAAGCTCTCCACTACTCCAAGGTTCTTTGTCCCTGACTTTGCCTTCTTCTAGGCTATCCTTATCATAATCTAAGACTGTGATGCCACCTAACGGGTCAATCATATCACCCCAACTGGGGTCCACGCATTTCTTCAGCTTAGTAACCGACAGAATTTGCAACCGTAGTGCGACGTGCAGCGTACAGAGGAGCTGAATTAACCCATCCCTGCCAATCTGCCAACAAACACTACCCTTCTGCCTTCTGCATTGCACTCGCCAGAGGCCATCCCAAACCTACCAGCTGATGGAGCTAATGAGGTTGCGCTGGACCTTCTTATATCCGCCGCACAGGGATCCCCCATCTATGTGAGGTGAACTGTGGGCCCAGCCCGCTCGTCCCCTCGGCATTGATGTGTCACTCCTAGCTCTACAGAGTCTGAATATCTGTGTTGTTCCGGAACCTGCAAGAAAAACAACAGGGCTGGTGTGCTGGCACCCTGCAACTTTCCTAATCACGCCTCTGGACCCCTGAACTCCACCTACCAGTCAAATTGACCACCACAATGTCAGACACGGGCCCCGGCCCTGAACTGTCCCCTCCCTCACCTGCATTGTCTGACTCCTCCTCACCCCCACGTCTCCCTGCAGTGCCCTGGGTAAGAGGCCCCTGATTGGACCACTGCAGGGGCCCACCTTTCCCGAGATATTCATCAAGCTGTGCCACTCTATCCCTCCCCACACTAACAATTCACTAGAGAAAAAGACACCAAGCGCTCCCTGCCACCAGGTAACCTGAACCTAAAATGGTGGCAGGGATCAGGCGTGGCCGGTACAGATAAGAGAGGTGATGCGGGCGGGGTTGGGGGTGAAGTCGACAGATGATCGGATAGGGAAAATAAAATAAACAAATTATTAAAACCACTTAGCTTGTGCTTGCCGCATCGCCAAGTGGGCACAGCCAGACTGGAAACCGAAACCGGCCCTGGCAAACAGCTCAGGTGGTTGCAAGTTGGAAGCACCATTCCCATCTCAAAGCTGCGGCTTTTATTACACAGGCCGATATGCTGCAAAACCGGCCCCTGGTAACAAAAACGGCCACTCAGGGGTCCAAAACTGGTCCCCACCCTGGCTGCCCACCGGGGAAATGCCCAGTGCCCGCTACGGCCAGTCCGGTCCTGCAAGTGGCCGATGCAGTGAGTGCAAGGTAAGTGGTCTTGTTTATTTTATTTTCCCTATTTCGATACCTGTCGATTCCCCCACCCCACTGCCATCCCTCACCCCGCCACCCCACTGCTCTTACCTGTACCAGCCGTACCCGGAAGGGAGCCTAATATCACCCCGTAAATAGTGTTTGGGCTATACTGAGCTACATGTGTAGCCCAAAACAAAAGGACTACACCACCCATGCCAACATGCCTGGGGGCAGACCTCCGGGTGGATGGCACCCCCCAAATACCTCTTTTCCAGCCAGTGTGTCCTCTTGCTGGGAAAGGAGCAGTTGCTGACAGCTTGAACCCTGCCTGTTCCCCGATGCATCAAAAAGGCACAAGATTGCTCTATTCCTAGATTCCTCACACAGGGTTGGGAAAGGTTACAGGACCAAACTCGGTATCCTGACACACTGATCAGTATAAGAAGCTCTTCAGAAGCCAAGCATTCATAACATAAGACATGCACATCTGTTTCCACTAGGTCTATGGTACCTCTGCTGCTTGGTGGTGGCTCGTTCTTCTGGGTGTGTCTCGAACAAGGAAGAACGTTGCCAGGGTGTGTCTCCAGCTCATCAGCGCAGGCTAGAAGGGCCTTTCATTCCACTGGGCATTTCCCTGGTGGACTGGAGACCTTAGAGGTCAGTTTTTGAAAAGCCCGGGCCATTTATCATGCATCTGTCACTTTCCACAACTCTTCCCCCACTTAACTGCCCCATGCCCGGGGAGGCTTCAAGAGGGAAAGTAAGGGAGAGAGGGGGGAAGGTAGACATGGGAGGGAGAGAAGAGAGAGATGAGAATGAGAGAGAGAATGGATGGATGGAAAGAGCGAGATAGCCCGGGGATGGGAAGGAAGCGGCGTACAAAGGGGGAACCGGGTAGATGATTTTCTAGAGGTTTATGATTGTACAATCTACAGCACCAGGGTCTTTGAATCAACTGCCTCCAACAGGCACCACTCCCCCAAACGTCCTCTATGACATTCTGTACACACTGCATTAATACCCGAACACGGGGCTGGCTTCAGCATTTTTGCCATGGCTGCTTTTGACTCCCCTGTCCAGCCCTGGGTCAGGGGTCTTGCCGTAGCTCTTTCCATGATTGGCCCTGTCTGTGGTATGCCCACACCTGAATATGCCTCCTTTACTTGAATGTACACCAGTACAACGCGATCATTTTGATCGCGGTACTTTACAACGTGGATTTCACAATTCAAGTCATTACAACGACTTGCGTTGGAGGGCGCTGGATTGAGGATTAATTTAATTTTCTATTCCAACTCCAGCCCATGTAACAGTAGGGAAGGTGTTGGAATAGAAAATCAAACTATTCCTTAATCAAGAGCGCCATCCAGCGCAAGTCATAGTAATGACTTGCGTTGTAATTGCTGCGTCGTAAAGGTTGCGCGGTGTAAACACCGCCTTGTAAAGGATGTTTCCCCCTTTACATGCATGCTGTCAGCCCGCATGCAATAACAACGCGGTTGTTACAACGACCGCATAGTAACAACGCATACTATTACCCCGCAAGTCGGAAAACGACATGCGGAGGGGGGGCGCTGGATGTTGGAATAGTATAATTCACTATTCCAACTCATGTCTATGTGGACAGTAGGGAAGTGTTGGACTTGCGGAGTAACGGTATGCGTTGTTACAATGCAGTCATTGTAACGACCGCGTTGTAATTGCATGCAATGTGATGGCTTCGTTGTGAGGGCTGTTTAGCGCCCACCCTTCTCCCCACCATACTTCATCTCCCTCATCCAGGTGCTTCCTCTGTATCTCTTGCAGATGAGTGAAGTGGCTGCTGGGCGAGTTCTGCTCAGATCTCTGCTCTGTCCTATCTCTCTACACTCTACAGGGAGGCTCATGTACCCTTCTGGTGGATTGGAAATGTCCGCCTATACCCCATGCCGACCTCTCGAGTGAGTTCCAGACTGCTGGTGCTGCATTTAAGAGATGTGTGCAGCAGCAGGACAAAAGGCACGCTGGATGGTCCACAGACCGTGGAGCATCGCATGTCGGCTTCACCACAAGCCACAAAACGTTATTGAGCGGTGTGGTAGCATCTCATGGTGACCACATTACATTTGCATTTGTCACTGGAGCACCTGAGCCACACTTACCCTGTCCATAGTGACATCAGCCCGCGCCACACAAATGCCCTATGGGCAGCAGCTGTGCCCAAACTACTGGTTGCTGACCACGGCGGGTGAAACCAACTGGCTGATGAGCAGGGGAAGGAAAGGCGAGTGACCAGTGGCAGGCTGCCTATCACCATTAACCCTGGCACTGCACGCTGTCTCTTAGATACATGGATAAAAAAGGCCATCTAAGAATACAGTTTTCATTATCTTAATTATAAAGCCCCATTTCACCATGGTGGTCGTTCATCCTCTGTTGAGTGCTTACATTGCTTGTGTGAGCAGAGATCGCTGGCCTGTCATTAGCAGCTACTATCTGCTCCCGGAAGCACACAGCAGTGGCAGAGCAGAGGCCACAAAGACGCTCATGAACCCTCAGCTGCCATGCTTGAGAATGATTCCTTTGCCCAATCACCATTACAAAGGGTACAACGGCACAATACTTTAGGAGATATAAAATCATCATTTACAATCGCATTTTAAAATCAATATTTTCCGAAAAATCTTTTATAGTAGCTTTAATTCTATAAAGAATTCAAATTTAGATTATGGGTCCTGGACAAAATGCTAGTAAACATCACTGTGAAATACATCATGCCTTTCAAGGAGATTCAGGAACATAACAATATTCCTACATATCAACTTTCTTTGACAAGAAAGATCACATCAAAAGATTGCAGAGTTTTAGATTTGTTCACCTCTTCTCAAAGGCAAAACATGTCATCTTATTCTAAATGTGTTTCTGTCATGAACTGTAGCCATGGGTGAAATGTAGTTGCAGTTCAGTCATGACAGAATCTCGAAGACACATTTCTTACTCGGTGCAGACGGAAAAAAAACCTCATTTACTTCATCTGATGGTGCGCATTAATCTGAAACCATGCCCAAAATGAATGATGATGGGATTAGCGTTGGCGGCAGTTAATAAGAAGCGTCAACAGAATTACATTTCAGTGTCATCAGAAGTGAGTTTGTAATGCAATAAGACACTTGTATTGCATCTCTTTCACAGTGTAGACAGCAGATACAAAAAGCATTTTCAATTCAATAGGTTTCACTTTACTGAAAGTTTGACTTATTGGCATTGCAAATAATAATGTAGCACTGTGTGAAAGTGCCCTCTTTCTACATGGTTGCCCCCACGTTTTGCTGAACTGCTGAAGTACTTTGACTGAGTGTGCCCTGGGCTCCTGCTAATCAGGCACCCAGTTCTTCCCCAAAACTGCATTGAAGACCAAACCCAATTGGCACTCTCTGGGCACAGATCAGCCCCTGGTAAATGGTACCGAAGGTACCCAGGGCATTGTGACCAGGGAAGGCCTCTAGGGGCTGCGGCACTTATTGTGCCCCCCTTAGAGGTCCTGTACCTTCTCACTCACACACTGACTTTGCATGCTGCGTGCTTTGGTGCAGAACAAAGTGAAGAGTCGGCATGGCACACATCACCGTGTGTGCCATGCCTACAACCCACTGCCCTGGCATAGATAAGTCACCCCTCTAGCTGGGTGCACTATACCAGTGGTGAAGGTACAGATGCATGAGCCCTGTACCCCTACAGTGTCTAAGTCAATTCTTAGACATTGTACGTGCAGTGCTGCCATTAATCGTATATGGTGCTGGGAGTTTGTCATTACGAACTCCGCAGTACCATAATGGCTGCACTGAAAACTGAGAAGTTTGGTATCAAACTTCTCAGCACATTAAACCCACACTGATGCCAGTGTGGGATTTAATGAAAAATGCATACAGAGGGAATCTTAGCGACGCCCCCTGGAAAAGGATCTACCACTAGTGTCAAGAACTTGTGCTCTCTGGGGCCTGAAACAATGCATATACTGGGACGAGGTGCTAAGCCTCCTCCCTAGAGGGGAGCGACAAAGGCCTGCTGCCTTTGTGAGCTTCCCCAGGCCTGTTGCTGCTTTCCGGAACTGGCCCCCACTGGTTCTCACCAGCACTTTTTGGTGGGAGAATCAGAGAGAAACTCAATTGCGGAAGAGAGGTGTGCCCACCTTTGCCAACCCCACACCTCAGGTGGGGGAGGCGAGGTGAAGCACAACTCTCAGTCCCTACCATCTTACAGATAGGGAACCCTAGCCAATCAGAGGGAGGCATATGCCCCCCTCCCACTGGAGGGTGGCATAATAGGGAGTGAGCCATTGGTTCCAAACCTTTACTTACCTAAAACGCCCCTAAATCTAGTATTTAGGGGGCATCCTGAACCTTGCCTCCTCAGACAAGAAACTACCTGAAGAAAACAAGAAGAAGGACTGAACAGCCGTGCTGAAGCTAAGAAGAGGAGGATGCCCACTGACTTGGACTCAGCCCTACTGGCCTGTCCCCACGTTGAATCTGCAGAAGTAAAACTCTGGTGTGTCCTGCAGCCAGCAACCATTGGAACCCCGAAAACCTGCCCAGCCTCCCTGTCTCCTGTTCACACCAGATTTTTTATCCACAGACTCCAGCTCTGGCGAAATCGGCGAGTCTGCGCCACTCTGCATCCGACGCCCACGGCCTGAGTTCGAGTGGCCCAACACCACGAGGAGGTCTCTACGTTGATCCTGACCATAGATCCAGGGATCCCTGACTATCCTCAAGTCTCCAGTTGATGCTTGCAGCCTAAATCCGAAGGTCCCCCAACATCAACCAGGAGCTGATAAGAAAATCAGACCCTCTAAGACACCCCTGCACCCGATGCCCCATGGCCTTGGGTGGCCAAACGAACGTTGCCTAACCTACCTCCAGCATCCCAACTTACCTCTCTAAGTGGTTGTCCCACCCAGAAGACCTTTGTCCCTGTGCCTGCAGTGTGATTGCAACCCAGAGACTCCCCATTGAAAGCTACAGTGCGCCCGACGCCAAAACAGCACTCTGCACCCGGCCGCCCCAGTGCCACTGAGGGTGCACCTTTTGTGCTGGCTTGAATGCCCATTTGCCCATAGCTTACGTCCAGGAGCTTTGCTCCCACAACCTTGTAGCCTGTTCGTAAGCAGCCACCAACCGAAGGGCTCCTATTCCCCATTGGAAAACATTGGGCCTCAGCACTCTGCACCCGGCCGCCCTAGTGCCGCTGAGGGTGTAACAAGAGTGCATCCTTGATCCTGTGGGACCCCTGAGTCTACCCCCAGAATACCAACTCTCACAACTGAATACTTACCTTTGAACCAATAACACTATGTTCCTCCCTTGGCTAACATTGACTGTTTTTCTGTGAAAAGTTTCTAAGTGTGGAGTTGGAAAATCGATAAAAATCTTTAAAACCGTAACCAAATAACCAAAACGCTTTTACTTATCTGTGTACAGGAAATGTTCCAGTGTAGTATCCATGTATACTACATTGTGTAAGAAAAGTAATCTATAAAGTAATCTACTTGACATTCTATTGAAAAGTCATTGCAAAGTATATGTACAGTGTTCCACAGTATTGCATTACCAGTAATTCAAACTGTAACCAAACCAAAGTATATATACACAACTGCAATTCAAAACTGTATTATTACTGCAAAGTATTTATCACTTACCTGAGCCAGGCTTGTAAGATTCTAGGAAATAGAATAACTAAAAGAATATTCTTATACAAAATCAAATTGGTATGAAGTTTAGTCTTTGAGTGTGTGATATTATTTGCTGATTGTACAGCAAATGCTTACCACTACCCTCTGATAAAGCCATAATGCTCAACCACTCTACCACAAATAGTGAGTAAGGTGCTATCTACTTTTACCTCTGCCTACCTTTGGGGTTCCACTGGACTCTATGCAAACTATACCTCACTTTGCTATAGTATATATAGAGTCAGCTTCCTACATTGGTGGATCAGCGGTGGAATATACAACTTTGCATTTGTTGGACTAACTTGGTTACCACTAGATCACATGACAAAACTCTTAAATTGTCTTTAGAATTCTGATTTTTAAATTGGCAATTTTTTTACAAATTACTAAAAGTCTTGTTAGGGCCTTGGTTAAGCCCCTTTAGGATTTTAGAAAACTAAAAAGTCACTTTAGGTAGGGATAAGAGGGGTTAGACTTTTTTTTAACTATGTCTCTTAACAAGAAACCAGCTGTTAGTGAAGATAACCACAATGGCATAGAGGACCAGGTTGAGGAGCTCGACTTCACCCGTTACCTCCACTTGTCTTTCAAGGAAGTAAGGTCCCTATGCAAAGTTAAAAAACATAACCATGGGGTCACTTCCCACCAAACAGAAGCTCCACAAGCGGTTGGCTGGGTATACCAAGGACCATCCCTCTGAGAATGTTGAAGACCTCTCAGATGTGGAAGAAGATGGAGGGGATGAGGAGATTGACCAACCTCCCCCCACTTCATATGGAAAAAAGGGCCCCAGTGGCCCTGAATCCATGAATCAACCTCTCAATACCTGAAGCCCACACAGGTGGATCAGGTACTACTGAGGACATTAAGGACATCCTCAATGAGGAGGGCAACTGGCGAGCCAGATTGATCAAAAGATTGGTCCTAGAGACCAGACTCCTGGCTCTAGAGAGAGAGAGAGCAGAGAAGGGTCTAGCACCCATCAATGGTGGCAGCAATTTACTTAATAAGGATAAAGAGCAATCTTATGATCCTAAAATCCCCACAGGGATTTTGCCTAAATATGAAGAGAGTGATGATATCACAAAATGGTCCACAGCCTTTGAGAGGGCGTGTGAAATGAGAAAAGTAAAGAAGTCACACTGGGGAGCACTCCTTTCGGAACTGTTCTCTGGTAACTGCAGGGACAGACTCCTGACCCTTTCAGGGGCAGATGCTGGGTCTTATGACCTCATGAAGAGAACTCGGATTGAGGGATTTGGATTCAGAACTGAGGAATACAGAATTAGATCCAGGGGGCTCCTAAAGCCCAAAAACAGTCATGAATTGACTTTGTTGACTACTCAATTAAGACACTAGATGGCTGGTTAACTGAACACAATGTGCATGATTTCAATGGACTTTAAAATTGGTTTATGAAAGAACATATTTTAATTAATTGCACTAATGAAAAGTTACATCAGCATTTGGTAGACCTAGGTCTAATTTCTCCCCAAGAATTGGGAAAGACGGCAAACCATTGGGTCAAGTCAAGGGTGACTAAAACAGCCACTGGTGGTGACCAAAAGGAAGGGATTACAAAACCTCCCCAGGGGAAAGGTGGTGAGAATCCCCAAGATAAAAAGCCTGAGTCTTCCAAAGGGCCCCAAAAACCTGCAAAGTGGGGTGGGTCCCAAAACTCTTCCCAGCCCAATAATAGGTACAGGGGAAAGAACTTTGATCCTGCAAAGGCCTGGTGTAACAATTGTAAGAACTGGAGATGCTACTTGTCCTAACAGGAAGCCCCCTAGTCCTATTACATCTACTCCAGGTGTAGCCAGTCTCCAGATGGGATCAGCAGTGTGCCAAGAGCAAATCGGGTTGCACACTGAAGTAGTTCTAGTCACAGAAGGAGAAGTTGAGTTTGCCACTTTAGCTGTGTGGCCACCCAACTTAAAGACATACTTACAATACCCTTGGCTCATTGGGACTAGGATAGAAGCCCTGAGGGATACAGGTGCCAGAGCCATTATGGTGAGAGATACACTGGTTTCCCAGGAGCAATACTTGATTGGGAAAACTTACCTAGTCACCAATGCTGACAGTGTTATCACTAACCATGCAATGGCCATGGTGACACTAGACTGGGGGGGTCTGGCCTGAAACAGGTAGTGGTCTCTCCAAAGCTTCCAACTGCATTTCCGCTTGGTTATGACCTGGAAACCTCAGCTTGTGCTGAGGTAGAGTTAAAAACCCATGCAGCATTGCTGGACATCCCTAAGATGGTGTGTGTAAAAACAAGAGCACAGAGCAGAAAACAGGGTGAAAAAGAAGTGTTGGAGCCTGAAAGCATGGCCCGACCTTCCAAGAGAAAAGGTAAGAAGACTGGAAACCAGCTTCTGTACAGCAAAAAGATCAGAACCCCTCTCCTCAGGGAGAGGACTTGGACACCCCAGAGGGAACTGAGCCCAAGGAGCTTGACCCTTAACAGGTTGTACTCTAGGGAAGAGCTGTGCTTTGGACAGCAGGACTGTCCAATTCTTGTAAGCCTGAGGCAGCACACTGCTACCCAGGCAGGAAAAGGGAGATGTCAGTGGTAACCAAAGAGTTTATTCAGAGGAGGGACTACTGTACACTGAGGCCAGAGACCCCAACCCTGGAGCCACTAGGAGAGTGATAGTGCCTCAGAAGTACAGGGAGTTCCTACTAACTTTAGCTCATGTCATCCCCCAGCTAGACATCTGGGCCAAACTAAAACCTGGGAAATGCTAGTTAGCCACTTTTAGAGGCCGCAGATGTCTCAAAAGGTAAAGGAGTTTGTCAGCTCCTGTGTCATCTGTCAAGCCAGTGGCAAAACAGGTTGACACCCAAAGGCCCCTTGATTCCACTCCAGTTGTTTGGGTTTCCTTTGAAAGGGTAGATGTGGACATAGTAGGTCCATTTGAACCTCCCACAACATCAGGAAACAAGTTTATATTAGTGGAAGTGGATCATGCCACAAGGTATTCTGAGGCAATTCCCCTTAGGATTACTACAGCTCCTGTAGTTGTGAAGGCCATCATTGTTGTCTTCGACAGGGTAGGGTTCCCTAAGGAGGTGGTTTCAGACAGGCAGTGATTCCAACTTCATGTCTGCTTACCTACAACACATGGGGAAAGAGTGTGGAGTGCAGTACAAGTTTACTACACCCTATCACCCACAAGCCAATGGTCTTGTTGCGAGGTTTAACAAGACATTGAAAGGTATGATTATAGGGCTCCCTGAAAAACTCAAAAGGAGATGGGATGTCATCTTACCATGCTTGCTTTTCACCTACAGAGAGGTGCCTCAGAAGGGAACAGGGTTTTCCCCCCTTTGAACTTCTGTTTGGCCATCCTGTTAGGGGACCACTCTGCGTTGTAAAAGAGGATTGGGAGAAGCCTCTCCAAGAACCAAAACAAGACATTGTGGACTATGTGCTTGGCCTAAGTTCCAGAATGGCTAAGTACATGGAAAAAGCATCCAAGAATCTTGAGGCCAGCAAGTAGCTTCAGCACTGGTATGACCAAAAAGCGGCACTGGTAGAATTTCAACCAGGGCAAAAGGTGTGGGTCGTGGAGCCAGTGGCACCAAGGGCTCTCAAAGACAGATGGAGTGGCACTTACTCCATCTTAGAGAAGAAAAGTGAGGGCACCTACTTCTTGGACCTGGGCACAAGCAGGACACCCAAAAGGTTAATCCATGTGAACCGTCTTAAGCTTTTCCATGATAGGGCTGACATCACCATGCTGATGGTGACTGATGAGAATCAGGAGACAGAGAGTGAATCTATCCCTGACCTCCTTTCATACAACCCCAAAGATGGGTCAGTGGATGGAGTTGTCTTTTCAGACACCCTCACTGTCCAACAGCAGACTTATTGCAAGCAAGTCTTGAAGCAGTATGCTAAGCTCTTTTCCTTGACCCCTGGTCAGACATACTGGTATACCCATGATGTGGACACTGTTGACAGTACACCTTTCAAAAACAAAATCTATCGACAGCCTGATCAAGTCAAGGAAAGCATCAGAGCTGAAGTCAGCAAGATGCCGGATTTAGGGGTTATTGAACCCTCTGTGAGCCCCTGGGCCAGCCCAGTGGTTCTAGTCCCCACACCTTATCGACTGGGTGGAAAGAGAGACATGAGGTTCTGTGTGGACTATAGAGGGTTCAACTCTGTCACCAAGACAGATGCTCACCCTATCCCAAGAGCAGACGAGTTGATAGATACATTGGGTGCGGACACATTTCTAAGTATCTTTGACTTAACTGCAGGGAACTTGCAGATTGGCATGGCACCAGGATCAAAAGAAAGAACTGCATTCTCCACACCTGATGGGCATTATCAGCTTACTGTTATGCCCTTTGGTCTAAAGAATGCCCCTGCCACCTTCCAAATGTTGGCGAACCAAGTCCTTGCTGGGTTGCAGTCCTTTAGTGCAGCTTATGTAGATGATATTGCTGCCTTTAATTCCAGCTGGCAGGATCACCTGATCCACATTGGAAAGGTTTTAAAAGCCCTGCAAACTGCAGGACTAACTATCAAGGTATCCAAATGCCAGATAGGGCAGGGAACTGTGGTATACCTGGGCCACCTTGTTGGTGGAGGCCAAGTGCAACCCTTACAGCCCAAGACCCAGGCCATCCTGAAATGGGCAGCTCCAACAACCCAGACCCAAGTCTGGGCATTCCTTGGCTTGACTGGGTACTAAAGGAGGTTTGTGAAGGGATATAGGTCCATTGTGACTCGCCTCACAGAACTCACCTCCAAGAAGATGCCCATAAAGGTAAACTGGACAGTTAGCAGTGAAAGGCTTTTGACACCCTGAAAGAGGCAATGTGCTCAGCACCAAATCTCAAGACTCCAGACTATACCAAGCAGTTTTATTTAGAATGTATTAATTAATTACCTGTACAATTAATTAAAATCATTACAGTGAAAAACAGTCGAAAAGACACAAATTTGTAAAAACCTTCAGATTATGTTTCAAGATGTGCCACTCTCCCCCACAAGCCCCCCAAAGCCCGTTAGATCAGCTGGCAGCCCCCAGTAATAGCAAAAAAGGTCTGCTTATCAAGTCTATAGGCTGTTCACCTTCGCGCTTCAGTTGGAGTCCATAAGATGGCGCAGTCTTGGTTGGGTGAGTGAAGAGGGGCAAGCACCTCAGTGCTTGTTGAAGACCTGGCTGCCTTCTTCCCCTGGATTTGCAGTGATCGACCGCAGGGTTTTATTGTATTCATTGGCAACCTTTAGGACGATCCTAATCTGGTGCGTGAATTTCCCCAGTCTTGCTAGTGTTGTCGTAGTTGCTGAGGAAAAGCACAAGGCTGATGCTTCACTGCAATACTTTATACTGTTGGTGATGCAATTGGGCGCAGGGGTCGCCGGTGTTCGTTGTTGAGGTTGGGACAGCAGCATAGGAGGTGCAAACAGGATTCTCTCTTGTAGGAGCAGAGTCTTCAATTTGTGGTTTCCCTCCTGCGGGCCCATGCAGGGTTAAAATCGGCAATTCCTAGTGTGCTTAGTCTCATAAAAATAATCTTACTTCGGGCTTGTGGTGTAAGGGCATCGCTTGGGTAGGGTTGTGCTTTGACTACCATGTAGGAGTTGTTCATCGGGCCTAAAAGGGAGCTGGAGTGGAGAGATTTGTAGTCGAGATCAAAAGATATTTCGCACACTTGTCTGTTTATGGCTTTTTTCCAAGCGTACAGTGGACTTTCCAGCCGCAGGATACTCTCTTCCTCGATCTTCAGTATGGAGAAAGCTTTGCCAAGGCTGGTGTGCCAGGCCGAGCAAGGCCCTTCAAAGATAAATCTCAATTGTTGTTTAATTTGCTGGGACCCTTAAAATCCTTGGATATAGCTTTATGATCTGCCCCTGGCACATCATGTCTGGCCTCGCCAAACCCAGCCCCAATCTTACCCTTGAAATCCTTGCTGACCTCGGAATGAGGAGCACAGATCTGTATGCTTAGGCTTCGGCTGAGTTGAGATGGGGGTCCTGTGAGCCAGGGAAGGCCAGGTGGCCATAGCTAATAGCTGGCAGCTATTTCGCTTTTAAAACGGTCAATATAGGTCTGGCTGAAGGGCTTACCAGGTGTTGGCTCAGTTGCTTCAGCAGGTGTGTGACCTTATTGGCCTTAGATGACTGTTGTTTCAGATGGACGTTCGCTCTGGCCCGATCCATAAGCCAAACCACTAGGTACTTGTATGACACCACTGTGTTAATTTGCAGGTTTCCCATTTGCCACTGTGCTTTCTTTTTCAGATGATAGCTCGCAAAGATGACAACCTTGGTCTTCCCCTGGTTAACTGTCAAGTTCAATTCAATTCATGAAGCTTTATTCGGTACATGAGACATGACCATAAAAGCACATAGAAAACAAACAGACAAATGACCAAAATTACAAATTGATGATTAAAACATGATTTCAGAATAACAATTAAAACAAATATCAGTAGAGATACAGTCCATAAAATTAAAAAAGCATGTTTTTTCTAGCATAAATACATTTGTTTAAAAAAGAGGCAGTATAAAAACAAATATCGTCGGAATTCAAATTACACAGTAAGCTCATAGCCTGATTAACTGTACACACACCATATTTCAAAAAAATTGGTTTCAGATAGGCGGTACGAAAGTTCGTGTACAGTTTACAGAATAGTAAAAAGTGCAGGGTGCTCTGTTTAGATACCCCATCGCACAAACATGGCCCTATTGGATGTTTTTTGAGAATTGGTAGGGCCACTAAATGGTGTGCTACTCCAAATCTCAATCTTGTAAGTACAAACTTATGGGATGGCCTAGTCACCGTGGATAAATAGGATGGTGAACCTTCCGAGACAATATATCTATTATAAAACAGGACAGTGGTCATAGAACCTGCCGCTGACAACCGTTTCCTAGCTCTACTGGCCAGGAATTTACCTTTCAGTTCAGCTTTAGGGATCAGGGATGCGGCACTGGGATCAATCAGGACATTAATATTAAAAATTTCAGAGTAACAATCAACAGCATAATTTAACCAGGGAATTTTCTTGTAGCGATCCAATGATAGACAGTCCTCAATAATTGTTCTATTAAAAGACTTCTCCTCTGAAGCCAAATGGAGCGCCAGATCAGGAGTGGCCTTAAGGACAATAGATCACTTAGATAATAAATATCCAGTTCCCGGTGGATCAACTCAGTTGAGGCAGTCTGGGGTAAACACAAAAGCTTTTTCAAAAAAGAGTTTTCCTCCGTTTGTAAAATATGAGAATATCTGTGACCCCAAACACCTGCCCCATACAATGCTATTGTGGTACATCTTGCCTGATAAATTTGGAGCATGTCCTTAGTGCGCCTATCTCCAAGTTTCGCCACGAATCTAAAAACACCATAGGCATTTTTTGCCATTTTATTACCCACATTGTTAAATTCATCATACCATTTTCTGTCTCTTGAGAAGGTAATACCAAGGTAACAAAATTTTTCCACATGTAGTACTTTTTCATGGTCAATAAAAAAGGCATTTGAAGATTGTTTTTCTGGCCCCGCAGGTCATGGTGTGCGTTTTCCCCCTATTAATAGACAGTTTCCTGTCTTTGATAAACTGACAGAATCTGTCAATTAAGCGCTGTAGCCCTAGGGGAGTTCTTGAAAGCAAGACGGCGTCATCAGCGTATAATAAAACCGGGACAGAAACACCATTCATCTGGGGGGTATCGGCCTTTACATTCTTTAAAATTGCATCAACCTCATTAATGAATAATATAAAAAGAAGAGGGGCCAGGACACAACCCTGTCGGATCCCACGTTTCACACTGAATTTAGGGGTACACTCTCCTTTTGTGCCATAACGCACACAGGTTTCAAGCTTTTCATACAACCTGTCCAGAAAGAAAATTATACCCTCCGGGTCTCCTAACTTTAACAAAATTGGCCATAAAATAGCATGGTCGACCATATCAAAAGCACTGCTTAAGTCAGCAAAGCAGAGGTATAACAAACCTGTTTTTGCTTCAGTGTATTTGCTAATCATTAGGTCTAAGTTTATACACTGGTCCAGTGTACCCCTGCCCTTCCTAAAGCCATACTGGCTATCAGCCAAGATGTTCTCTTGCTCTGCCCATTCTTCTAATCTTATTAGCATGACTCTACTCATGATCTTGACAGAGGAGTCTAGAAGAGAACTGGGGCGATAGTTTTTTACATCTGACCTACTGCCCTTCTTGTGAATTGGGATGATAATAGATTCCCCCCAGGTTTTAGGGGGCTCACTACAGACTGCAGCATTAAATACAATAGTCAGGAGAGGGCTCCACAGCTCTGGGGTTGATTTGTAGACATAAATAGGGACCCCATCTGGTCACTGGGCCTTCCCCCCCTTGCTAGCATGTAAATGTAAATGTAAATGTACATGTATTTATATAGCGCAAATCACTGACCGAGGTCGGTATCTAAGCGCTTGCTTAGGGAACCCGTCCTGGTATTCCCCTGTGAGATAACCCCAGCAGGGTATCCACAAGGTGAAAGCCAGGCATCCCGCCGCGAGGGGCCGTTGTGGAGATTAAGCAAGCTATTGCCCAGAGTCGCAGAGTGTGAACCCGTGAGTCGAGAAGGCACCGGAGCGAGAATTATCGAGTCCGTGGAATTTATGAGCCCAAGACCCGCCGAGGCGGGGAATTGAACCCTGGTCCAGGGCCGATCTCAGCTTCCGGGTCTGCCGCCTCTAACCCCTGAGCCACACTTCTCCCTGGTCAACCTCTTGAACAGTAATATGAAGTGGTAGTAAGGGCCAACTGCTAGAATTCAAATTCTCACACCGTTCAGATCCCAAAAATTTGGAAAAATGTGTAACCCAGTCATCGCTAGTGACATTAGAGGATAGCTCTGGTATATGGTCTTCTTTGAGAAAAGGAGAGCTAACCGTAGCCCAAAAGAGTGTATTATTAGATGTTTCAGATGCTTGGTTTAGGGAGTCCCAAGCCTCCTGCTGTAACTCACTCTTCCTACGTTTCAATGCTAACTTGTACAAAAGTCGGGATTTGATTATTTGGTCAGTATCCCTAGGTTTTTTAGCAAGAGCACCTTTTAATTCTGATAGTAAGTTGGTGCATGCATGATCAAACCACCCCAGCCCATTACGATGCTGATCTCTACTAGGTCTGGTAAACCTAACATTAATTAGTCGATTAATTTCATTAAAAGCAAATAAAACCCGTACGGTGTTGGTGATGTTATCAAATATGAGCGAGATGTCTGTCAGGCAATCCTTAACAATGGAACTGGTTAAATCTTTGGCTTTTTCTCCCTTCCATCTCATTCTTCCACCGTTTGGTCGGTGAGGTTCAATGTTAGTAATAATTCTATCAACTTCCACGGTGCATCCCCCCCACAAAGTACATTCTAATATAATACAATTGTGATCACTTAGTGAAGTGACTTCAATCCTAGGGGAGGCACAGTAGGGAGTAATATTTGCAGAAACAATCACATGATCAATTACTGCACTAGTGTGTCGGTTGGGGATGATTTGTCCATTTTCATCTTTAGAGAAACCCAATATTTCTAAGTCATAACAGCTCATGATTTTATGCAGTGTTTCACCATATACATTATGTTTAAAGTGTAAATCATCTATACCAACATTGTTTGTGACCGCACAGACTTTTTTGGGTAGACAACTCACATAACGGGATATTAAAATCACCCACCCAAATAAAATCAAAAAGAACATTCATTTCTGTGCTTAGATTTTCTACAGCGCTAGCCAGATTATTAACTACTACCGTCCTGGAGTTATCAAAGACATTATTATAGTAGTTTAACAACAAGATACGGCCCTCCTCATCAAGGAGCCAGAGAATTTGCACATGCGCACCCACAGTCAAATATTTTTTACTAGGATTCGCCGATTGATGGAAACTAATATTAAAAGACCACCTTTTGCTCTCCCTGACGCAAAACCCTGCGCCAGTAAATTATAAGAGGCGAACCCCGCATAGTTAATGTCTTCCCTACACTAAGTTTCATGGAAGCAGAGAATATCATGAGTATTTATAAAACTTGTCCAGCCCAAAGCATCACCCTTAGATTTTATACCGGAAATATTCCAGCTGACGATGGTTATACCTTTGCTGCTTTTAGAATCCCCCATACTAATTTTCTCCAGTGGTGGTGTTTTAATTGGGCCATCCCCTAAACTTGGATTTCCATTTGTAGTCTCCCTGACTTCTTTCATATTAGATTCGACCAACAGGTTTGGTTCCAGGGCAATAGACTTATTATTAGACACTATGGGCCAGATGTAGGTCGGTCGGTAACGGCCGAAAATCGGTATTTTCGGCCGTTACCGACCGGTATATGGGTGACAGGTATGTAGGGGGCATTATTTTAACGAATCGGTAAACTTACCGATTCGGTAATTTTACCGATTCGGTAAAATAAAAAATCGGTAAATTTACCGATTCTGAGGCACCGAGATGTAGGTGGGACTCTTCAGAGTCCCAGAGGCCTTACAGAATCGGTATTTTACCATCAAATCCAATTTGATGGTAAAATACCGATTCCGGTGTGCATGCACATGTGTGCATGCACACCTATGCCATGTGACAGGCAGACCTGCCCTTAGGGCATGTATCCCTGCCACATGGCACCCGAGCCTGTTTTGGGGGTGCCAGAGGGTGTCAAAGTGACACCCCCTGCACCCTTGTGCAAATCGGTATTTACCGATTCGGTAAATACCGAATCGGTAATGCCCATTCATTCCTATGGGCTTCAAAGCCCATAGGAATGAATGGGCATTACCGATTCGGTATTTACCGAATCGGTAAATACCGAATTCTTCCGAATCGGTATTCCAGCACATCTGGAATACCTACATATCCACCCCTTAGATTTACCGATTTTTAATTACCGAATCGGTAAAATTCGGTAATTAAAAATTGGTAAATCTATTTTACCTACATCTGGGCCTATATCCTGACGCTTAGTGATCTCACCCAGCTGGGGCCCACCCGTCCGAGGGAGTCAATCATTTGCATCCAGGTTACTCAAAGCATGATATCTATTTACTGTTGGGACTTCAAAAACTGAATGATAAATAGGTGTTGGGGGTATGACCCTATAATTATTTGGGGGTACCGTGATGAGATGGCTATAGAAGTACCCGAGTGGGCGTGCACATACGCTGTTCTCATCCTGTTTTAAAGAAGCAGCTCCTAGCAAGACTGTTGCGACGTGTTGGGGATGTTTAAAATTTACAATAACACAATCGCCCCTACACTTCTTCCTAGCATTGCCAATCTAAGTTACCCTCCTGGTGGACAAAATTTGGTCCGAATAAGCCAGTGGAAAGCCACACTGCTTATGCAGCCAGGAGACTGTTTTATTTTTAAGAGATGCATGTGACTCGGATTGATACTGATTCAAAGGGTTTTCTAGCGGTGGTACATTAGTTAAGACCACTGTGTAAGGAACACAATTGGGGGGGGAGATTGATAGACCCTCTATATCTTGGTTCAGACGAGCCCTTATTGCTCGCTGATGCGGGTAATGTTACTGCCTGTTTTTCCGGGCAGAGTAATGGTACTTTGATAGGTGTGGGGACTACCGGCACAATCAACCCTCCGTTAGGTGGCTTTGGCGCTTCTTTACTTACTTCAGGGCCCTTTTCCACTACCCTAGGCCTCTTTACCATAGCTATATGGGTATCAAGAAGACCACCTAACCTTTGCACTTCTGCAGTCATCAAATCAAGTTTTGTCACTAGGGGTTTAATAATATTTTCAATCTTGGTATTGATAATACTAGTTAAAAGGTCAAATTGCTCGGTATTCATTCTGACCGCTCCCTGCTTCTCCCCTAACTCTAGTCCAGCCATCATGCTTTTGGGGGGTGAATCAACCTTTTTATCATTACGGGTACTATGGGTTCCCCCTCGTTAAGCTTGTGACTTCCTGCATGCCCTCAGTGCTCTACGGACCGGCGAGCGCTGCACTGGCGAATCTCAGGGCACATTCTGAGTATCCGGAATATGGTTTACTTGGTCAAGGTCTGTTATGGGATTATCTAACTGACAACTATCATCAAGAGGACGCGAATGGTTGATAAGCTATGTGGGCTGTGGGGGTGATGTAACATGAAGACTGTCCCGGCCTAAGGATAAACGTCGCTCTTTGTTGATCTTGTTAACCACTTTCACCAGATAATTATCTAGTGTAGCTCCCACTGACGGGGTATTAACGGCTTTCTGTTTAGACATGATTCAACCTAACAACCGTTACAGTCAAAGTTAAAAAAGAAGTAACAGCTACTACGGTAAAATGAATTAAGCTATCATGAATTTCAACACACTAAAATGTTGGGGCCTTGTTACAGGCAATACATACAGAGTAGGTCTTATGTCTTCACTTAGCGGGTTTAGAAGACAGAGCCAAGGTCCATGGCCCTGCCCTGCCTCCTCCTGACCCGGACGGCCACAGATGGACTGCCCTCTGCCCGGGCTCAGACGGGCGCGTCCCGCACGCGTCCCGCGAGCGGGCAGTCTTACGCGCTTTTAGCGCCACCAGGCGTGTTGTGGGCGTGGTCCGGTCCGTCTTCCTGGTGCTGGGAATGCTGGGAAACGTAGTTTTCCCCTGCTCGGCGACCACGCACAGGACCCAAGTGCAGCGGCGGCGAGGGGAAGACGGTGGCAAAAGGCTTCTGACCAGGACAAGGTGAGGCCCCCCAAACACCAAGGGCACGATTGCAAGGAACAGCCCTGTCAAGTTATTTTCGTTATTAAAATGATTCAGTGCGTTTAGTTTTTAGGCCCACCTTCGTGTGATCCATTATGGCAGTATCATTGGCGTATTGTAACACCGGCAACCTCACGCTTCCTAGCCTTGGTGCTACTAGGCTGGCTCCTTTCAGGGAGCCCCCCAAATTCGCAGTATACAAGTTAAAAAGGATAGGGGCCATTATGCATCCTTGTTTCAGCCTATTGGTTATTGTTATTTTGGGGGACACTGTGCTGGCACTTGTTTTGACCCGCACCCAAGTGTCCTCGTATAGCGATCTAATTGCTTTCAAGAGGTTTGGTGGGATGCCCCAGTTTTCTAGTTTCCACCATAGTCTTTTGCGTACAACTTGGTCGAAGGCTGTGCTGTAGTCTATGAAGCGGAAGAAAAGTGTAGGGTTTTTCTTCTTGGCTGATAGGTGCGCTAGTGCCAGTACATTATCCATGGTTGATGACTGTAACCTGAATCCGGTCTGATGGAATGGGATGACGCTTTTATCCTCCACCAAAATCTCCGGATCCTTCAATAGGAGGTGTGCATAGACCTTCAAAATCGAGCAGGGCGAAGAGCCTATAATTTGATGGCTTCAGACGGTCCTCTTTTTTAAAAGTCGGGACCAATATAGAGTCCCTTCAGGAATCAAGTGTTTTAGTGATCAAAAATGTGTAGTTGTAAAGGGGGTTAATATTGTTGCCCAAAAGTCGGGGGCCTTTTTTGAAGACTGGTGCTGCTAGCCCATTGGGCCCGGGGTCCCCATCGTTCTTCATCTTCTTGAGGGTCTTGATGATCCTTTGAGCGTTTATCTGGTCTGGCGGTGTGCGATGCACCTCAGCCTTAGCTTTCTGGCCTGGCATTGCACTGGAATTTTGAGGTTGTCCTGCCCCGCGGTTGGTCTCTTCAGGGCTGGCTTTGTGCAAAGGGGCGATTGAATATAATTGCTTCACTTGGGTCAGCCAGTCTTGCGCTGCTACTCCGTTTTCTCTTAGACTCCTCTGCTGCTCAGCCAATTTATATGTATGCTGCAGGAATCCTCTGCTTAAGCAGGGAGAAGACTTTGAGCTATTCCCTCTCTAAGGGCTTTTTTGTGTTCCCACAGTTTCTTCCTTAGAGCTGCCCTCAGTGATGCGACATATGGACCCTCCGTTTGTCTGCCTCCTTTTTATTTATTATGAGTGCCTGGCGCAGGAGCCGTTTACTTTCATGTATATCTTTGGTTAGGCAAGTGCTTCCACCAGTTGGTTGAACTTTGAACCTGGGGGCTTGTGGTTGGTGGTGATCAATCTTCTCTTGTAGATCTTCTAGATCTACAACTGTGTTCTCCTAGTTTGTTATGGGTGAGCTCGTCGTTGATGAGCTCCCTTCCTGGATCTGATCCAACCAGATTTGGAGCTTCTTGCCTGATGGGCATTATCAGTTTACTGTTATGCCATTGTGCAACATTCCGTCCATCATCTTGTTTGTTTTGCTAAAGAATGCCCCTGCCACCTTCCAAATGTTGGTGAACCATGTCCTTGCTGGGTTGGATTCCTTTAGTGCAGCTTATCTAGATGATATTGTTGTGTTTAATAATACCTGGCAGAATCACCTGCTCAACATTAAGAAGGTTTTAAAAGTCCATCAAACTGCAGGCCTAACTATCAAGGCATCCAAATGCCAGCTAGGGCAGGGAACTGTGGTATACTTGGGCCACCTTGTTGGTGGAGGCCAAGTGCAACCCTTACAGCCCAAGATCCAGGCCATCCTGGACTGGGCAGCTCCAACAACCCAGACCCAAGTCTGGGCATTCCTTGGCTTGACTGGGTACTAAAGGAGGTTTGTGAAGGGATATGGGTCCACTGTGACTCCACGCTTGGAACTCACCTCCAAGAAGATGCCCATAAAGGTAAACTGGACAGTTAACTGTCAAAAGGCTTTTAACACCCTGAAAAAGGCAATGTGCTCAGCACCAATTCTCTAGGTTCCAGACTATACCAAGTAGCTCATTGTGCAGACTGATGCCTCTGAGCTAGGGATAGGAGTGGTCCTATCCCAAACCAATGATGAAGGCCAAGACCAACCTGTTGCTTTTAGAAGCCGAATGCGTCTCCCCATGGAGTAGCGTTGGAGTGCCATTGAGAGGGAGGCCTTTGCTGTAGTTTGGTCCCTGAAGAGGCTGAGACTATACTTGTTTGGCTCTCACTTCCTAGTTCAAACTGATCACAGACCTCTCAAATGGCTAATGCAGATGAAAGGTGAAAACTGTTGAGGTGGTCCATCTCCATACAGGGAATGGACTTTGTAGTGGAACACAGATCTGGGACTGCCCATGCCAATGCAGAAGGACTTTCCAGGTTCTTCCACTCAGAAAATTAAGACTCTCTAGGGAAAGGTTAGTATCATCCTCTTTCATTTTGGAGGTTGGGGTTGGGTGAGAAAAGGCCCTCTTTCTGCATGGTTGCTCCCACTTTTTGCTGAACTGCTGATGTATTTTGACTGAGTGTGCCCTGTGCTCCTGCTAATCAGGTAGCCAGGGCCTATGTTCTGTCCCCCAAACTGCATAAAAAAACAAACCCAGTAGGCACTCTCTGGCCACAGGTCAGCCCCTGGTAAATGCTACATCAGGTACCCAGGCCACTGAGACCAGGGAAGTCCTCTAAGGGCTACAGCACTTATTATGCCACCCTTAGAGGTCCTGTGCCTTCACACTCACACACTGACTTTACAGGATGCATGTTTTGGTGCAGAACAAAGTGAAGCGTCAACATAGCACACATCCCTGCCCTGGCATGGATGAGTCACCCCTCTAGCTGGGTGTACTATACCAGTGGTGAGGGTACAGGTACATGAGCCCTATACCCCTACAGTGTCTAAGTCAATTCTTACTGGAACCGGACTTCCAACAAGTATTTCATGCAATACCATTGTTTGCGCACACAAGGGCAAGCAATCTAAGAGAACTTTTGAAACCTGCAAAAAAGTCAACTCACTCTAAACACAAGGGCATGACAAAATGTTATAACTGTGGACAGTGTGGTAACGTAATCCTGGGTAAGAATTTCACACACCCACACACAGGTAAAAACATTGAGTTGAAACACACATCAGACTGCAACACAGAAAAAGTTGTGTACGCCATAAAATGTCCATGTGGGTTAGTGTATGTGGGAAGAACCAGTAGAAAAGTTAAAACTCGAATAGTGGAACACAAAAGCCAAATCAGAAATAAGAATACTAATTCTTCTCTGGTAAGACATTGGATAGAATCATCTCACACGATCCCACAATTGTGATACACGATTTTAGAATGCATTTAATCCAATATAGGCACAGACCTAAACACAATGTTGGCACGTAGGGAAACCCACTGGATAAAATCTTTAGGAACTGTTATACCAGGAGGTCTTAATGATCATTATGAACTCTTATGTTACCTGTAAAGTGTTAATTGTAGGCCACAGATTGTGAGGGAATTCACTGCTCTTTTTATTCTCTTTTTCACTCTGTTTTTTTGGGGAGGTATGATACTTCACAGTTATATCAGTAAAATACTGAGGAGATGTACTAATTTTGTTGATAGAGATGCATGTCCTCTTTGGGTTTTTTATCGCAATTTATTATCCTCCCCTTGCACGAGTTTCTTTGTGTTGCCTTTCATGTACTTTGCAGAGTGTAACTGGTCGCGGTTATAGTACACTGAAAGTTGGTAAACCTGTTTTTTTAATATCATAGAGTCACATCTGATGGCACTTGAGAAGTCGAGCAAGTGGTCCTTTTTTAGTGTTGTTGAACACCGAGTCCACCTTTGATGTTCAGGCTCTTAGAAAGAATTTCCAAGCGCTTCCGATCACGTGATTTGTTTTACGGATCTAGCTTTGAGGAGATGGTATGGCGGCGTTTTGAACACTGAGGTGAGAGTGTGCTAAGGAACCTTATTTTGATTTTTTTGACTGAGGATCTTAGAGAGTAAGTTTAGATGGCGTAGTAACCCTTTCTATGTGTATGATTAGTTTCAGAATCATTTAGAAGAAGTGCGGGGAATCCTCATGGGTTGACGCCTGAAGATCCAGGTATGAGCTCTAGCTTGATGTTCATGCAATAGGGGTCATTAGAAAGATATGGGTTAGAGTGAATGAGCATTGTTTATTTCTTTTAGGTTCTTCTGCTGCTTAACTTTATGTTTTGCTCAGCGGGGATATAACGAACATTTAGTACGCTTTATACCGAACGTCTGGTAAGAAACTTTTGAATATAGGTTTACTTTTCTCTCACATGGACTTGGCAACTCACTATTTCACGGTGATTGCTACACTATAGAGTTTGACTTTCGTGTGAAGCATAAAGCACATAATTCACTTCACTGGTATAGGGATTCTTGGTCGCGTATAATTTTCAGTATTTAGTTGCGGTGTATTTTTTATGGTATTTTTGATTTACACGTGTGGTGTCTTTATTTTATCTTATTGAGCACCATTAATCTGCTCGAGCATTCCTTTTAATTCTTTGGTGTCTGCAGTGTCATTCCCCAGTCTTAATTTGTATTTACATAGTGCAGGTAATTACTGCAAGTTGAGGAAATATGGAGCTACAAAAAATGTTTTGCTGTTTTTTTGTGTTATAGATCCGAACTGGAACCACATAACTATCTTCAAGAAACTTTTTATTAAAGAAATATGTTGTTACATTTATCTCCTGACGAAGGGTTCATTCTAGAACCTGAAATGCATTGGGTATCACTTCAAGTTTTGTAAACCATTTGTTTTACAACTGATTGAAATGTATTGAGTGATTAAGCAACTCATGAATTGATTTCATAATTTTGTTGTGATGGACTAAAACAAACGATATACACTGATATCGAAAATATATGATTAATTATGGTTTATAAATGAGTGAATTATATGTTTGACTTTGTGATTAATATAGAGGCCCTCTGCCCATAGCTGTGTGACAGGTAGCGTAGGGTTTTCCTTACGCTCTTTAGTGATTCATTTTGTTATTTGAGGGCTTGGGGCACAGGCCCCCACACTTGTCTGCACGCGAAATACAGAATAGAGTATAAAATGTAGACGAAAGAGTAAGATAACAGGTGTGCAGGTTCACCACACTACACACTAAGTCAATTCTTAGACATTGTGAGTGCAGTGCTGCCATTAAGAGTATATGGTGCTGGGAGTTTGTCATTACAAACTCCACAGCACCATAATGGCTGCACTGAAAACTGAGATGTTTGGTATCAAACTTCTCAGCACATTAAACCCACACTGATGCCAGTGTGGGAATGAATGACAATTGCACACAGAGGGCATCTTAGAGATGCCCCCTGAAAAACAACCTACCACTAGTGTCCAGGCTGAGTGGCTGCTTTCAGCTGCCGCCACCACCAGACATGTTTCTGAACCCCTAGGTGCTATCTGGGGCCTGAAACAATGCACATCCTGTGACGAGGTGCTAAGCCTCCCCCCCCACAATTGGCAGGGTCCACAAAGGGAAAGCTTCAAAGGCCTGCCTTTGTGAGCTTCCCCAGGCCTGTTTCTGCTTTCAGGAACTGGCCCCTACCGGTTCTCACCCCCACTTTCGGTGGGAGAATCGGCAGGAAACGCAAGTGAGGAAGAGAGGTGTGCCCACCTTTGTCAACCCCATACCTCAGGTGGGGGAGGTGAGGTGAAGCACAACCCTTAGTCCCTGCCATCCTGCAGATGGGGGATACTAGCCAACCAGAGTGAGGCCCCCTTTCCACTGGAGGGTGGCATAACCAGGGCCGGACTGGCCATAGCAGGCACCGGGCGTTTCCCCAGTGGGCCACCAGGGTAGGGGCTGACTTTGGGACCTGGGGGCCGTTTTTGTTACAGGGGGCCAGCAACAACGCCCCCCTGTAACAAAATCGGCCAAAACCGGCCTTCGCAAAAAGCTAACAGCACCCCCATCCTCCCCACAGGGGGGCCGGCCGAACATTTTTGGAAAGGCTGGTTTCAGTTCCCTGTCCGGCCCTGGTCATAACAGGGGGTGTACCCACCCCAAGGAAGGAACCCATTGTCCCAACCTTTACTTACCTAAACTGCCCATAAATCTAGTATTTACGGGGCTCCCAAAAACATTGCCTCCTCAGACAAGAAACTACCTGAAGAAAAGAAGAAGAAGGACCTAACAGCCATGCCAAAGCTAAGAAGAGGAGGACACCCACTGACTTTGCCCCAGCCCTACCAATCTGTCCCAACCTCGAACCTGCAAAAGCGAAATTCCGGTGTGTCCTGCAGCCAGCAACCTCAAGAACCCTGAGGACCTGCCCTGCCTTCCAAAGAAAGTCTTTGTCTCCTGTGAACACCGGATTTGTTCACCACAGACCCCAGCTGCAGCGAAATCTGCGAGTCTGCACCACTCTGCACTGACGCCCACGGCCTGAGTTCGAGTGGCCCAACACCACGAGGAGGTCTCCCGGGAGATCCAGACCCAAGAACCAGTGATCCCTAACCTGCCTCAAGCCACCAGCTGACGCCTGCAGCCTAAATCCGGAAGGTCCCCCCCAGCGGTGACCAGAAGCTGGTAAGAAGATCCGACCCTAAAAGACACCCCTGCACCTGATGCCCCACAGACTTGGATAGCCCAACAGACAGTGTCTAACCAACCCCCAGCATCCCAACTTACCTCTCCAAGTTGTGGTTGCACCCATAAGACCTTTGTCCCCGACCCTGCAGTATGTTTGCAAACCGTAGACTCCCGATTGAAAGCTACAGGGCGCCTGACACCAAAACAGCACTCTGCACCCGGCAGCCCCAGTGCTGCTGAGGGTGCACCTTTTGTGCTGGCTTGAACGGCCGTTTTCCCTGAGATTAAGTCCAGGAGCTTTGCTCCCGGAACCTTATGGCCTGCTCATAAGCAGCCACCAACCAGAGGCCCCGTATCCCCCTTTGGATAACATTGGGCTTCAGCACTCTGCACCTGGCCGCCCTAGTGCCGCTGAAGATGTAACAAGAGTGCATCTTTGACCCTGGGGGACCCCTGAGTCTACCCCCAGAATACCAACTCCTACAACCGAATACTTACCTTTGAACGAATAACACTATTTTCCTCCATAGGCTAAAATTGACTGTTTTTCTGTGAAAAGTTTCTAAGTGTGGAGTTGGAAAATCTATAAAAAATCTTTAAAACTGTAACCGAATATCCAAAACGTTTTCACTTACCTGTTTACAGGAAATGTCCGAGTGTAGTATCCAGGTATACTACACTGTGTAGGAAAAGTAATCTGTAAAGTAATGTACTTGACATCCTATTGAAAAGGCAATACAAAGTATATGTACAGTATTCCACAGTATTGCATTACCAGTAATTCAAACTATAACCAAACCAACGTATATATACAACTGCAATTCAAATCTGTATTATTACTGCAAAGTATTTATCACTTACCTGTGCTAAGCTTGCTTGGTTCTAGGAAATAAAATAACTAAAATAATATTTTTATACCCTCTAATAAAGCCTTACTGCTCAACCACACTAACACAAATAGAGAGTTAGGTGCTAGCTACTTTTACCTCAGCCTACCTTTGGGGTTCCACTGGACTTTGTGCACACTATACCTTACTTTAGTATAGTATATACAGAGCCAGCCTCCTACAAACGCCAATAGCTCAAACCTTGAGTAATGCGAGACCTATTGCACTGCAAATGCTTGTTTATTCTGGAAGTATCCCGTACCAGTACAAACATAAGGTTGACAGAATGCACATAACCTTTACCATACAGGGTGTGAGCGTTGGTGCATGGCTGTCTAAACTGCACCTGGGTTGAAGGAGAGAAAAACAGCTGCATATCTCAGCAGATATGGCGCTATTTATCTCTGACCCTTTGATGCCACGCAGTTTTGCAACTTTGGTAAATCTTCCCTAAATTGCTTTTATTGTATCATATGCAGCTATTAAAGTGCAATTCGTGATACTGAACTTCACATTAGGACTTATCTGTCTCATATTTGTGACTTCTGCTTTCACAACTATTGTCCCATCATGTTACATTAATACTGTTACTAAGATTACTATGACCACTATTACTAACTGTATTTTTTGGGGGAGTATATGCTGCGCTAAGTGTGATTGCATGCCAGTCTTAATGGGTGCTGGGAGACGTAGACTGCAGCTTCCATTTTGAATTGAAATCGAGATGGTAAATTCTTCCAAGGATTAGCAGAGCTTAATGCTAACCTTCCTGCCCCAAAGCTTGTTAACTTCCATTTCCCAGCATAAAGTAAAAAAAAAAGAGGCACCCCTTATAAATCCAACGACACTACTAGTCCCAACAGTACTCTACGTGCTTACAACCGTGCCGGAGCACTTCTCCCCCCGGTTACCCCCGTACGCCCTATTAACCACGCCCTTCCGTCGAAGTGCGCAACAAAACACCAATGATTAGTGTTTCTGGCTTTCTGATGAAAGATGCAGTACACATGCCAGCCCTACGTCCTGAGACTGACTCCCTCTTTACACTCACCCTCCCAAACTAGGGTGCATAGGTACTGTTCCGACACAACCCCGACATCTAATATGCCGGCCGAAGGATGTGTCAACACTGCGTGATACTACACCTGTACCCTTTGCCCAACATGTACGTGCCCAGGATGTCCTTCATTTTTTGACACCCTACGTGTTAATAATGTACTCCCTTGACCTCACCTTGTATTACATTGCTGTAACATGCTAAGCCTTAGCTAAGATTAGCACCGTATGCATTCCCATCAGACTTGCAACTGCGAGTGTTTGGCATAGCATCAGTTTGTGTCACATGCGGGGCATTTAAATTAGGCTTACGGTGAGGGGGCCTGGTAGTATGACCTTTATTAAAGAACTGACTTGGAGTATACAGTGAAAGCAATAGCACCTTCCTGATTTCTTCCGGACAATACGGAGTGTGAAGTGCAGTGAAATAGTGCATTCATGGTTACTAAAAGGAATGCTGCAGCCGCGCACATTTCTTGCCAGGCTGATGCTATTGGTATTCCTGAAGTCTGTCAACACATACGTGTACAAGCGTACCAGTGTGACATAACACCCCATCCCAAGAGATTACGTGTACCAGCACATGGTGCCTAGGGCTTTAGCCACAGGCCCCAAATTCCACTGTACCGCCGCAATAGCTACCCTTGAAGGTGTGACAACAGGGCCTGGGGTGTACTGTTTTGATGTCATCAATGTTGAGAGTGTACCTGAGTGACCCTCCACGAGGCCATTGCCAAGTAGGCCTGACCTCCCCACCATGTAAAGAAATCGCTGTAATATGCTAAGCATACCTCCCTCAGTAAGTAATGACCCCATGTAGAAACCTGGAGCCCACCCCAGAGGTAACCTATATATAAAGAAAAGAAGATTTCAGCCATCTTGGCAATTCACTAACTCCGTGAGCTGACCCTACAGTGATAGGTCTGAAAACACATTTTACAGGGACACCCCTGCGGGTGGCGCAGGTCCACTAGCAGTTTTGGCTTACAGGCCATGGCACCCCCCCTTATAGTTCCAGAAAAAAACATAAACTTAATTACTGTTACACTGTCCCCTCAGGGCATATGCCGTCTCTATAACGAATCAATAGCGCCTTCATGGTTACTTAAGGAAGGTACGGAGTATAAATTAAAGTGCGATAGCACATTCATGGTTATTTAAGGTATCCTTCAGTGCCCTTATTAAAGATTCCCCCCCATGTGCGTGCGCATGAGGAGGGGGCTCTCCCAGTGTAACCACTTTATTGCCTTCAGATCTATACATGCGATGAAATCGTCATATACCTTCTGCAAGCACAGTCTGTAAATATGACCCTAAGGGTACGATATAAATAAAGCTCATGCAGACAAAACATGGTGGTATGTATCACTGTATGATGTGTCTAGTGTATACCCAACCTATGTTACCTTACTGTGCTATTGTGCCTGGTGCACACAAGGAATATGTATGTTCCTGACCCTCAGTGCACCCTACATACTCTTCCACGTTCCGTATGTGCATCATGCCCTGTTTTAACCTGTCAAAATAAAATTACTGTAAAATGTATTTGCTTGTACGCACTGTTGGAACACATTCGGACTAACACGCCACAGCCCATATCGTGGACCTAGCAGCTGCTATTCCTAGGCGGTCTCGCATCCGAGTACTAACCCTGCCCGACCCTGCTTAGCTTCCGAGATCGGGCACACACAGTGTGGTATGGCCATTGTTGTGCCAATACAAAAGTAGTAAATGCAGAATTACCTCTGCCTTGTAATTACACGTAATCTTGTGGAATTTGTAGGTGATTGAACGTGATTGCTCTACATGCAATCACACGATTCACGCCCATCCCTAATTAGTATGTTATGCTAAACCGAAAAGACAGTGCTATGAATTATCATCACCAGTCAAGCTTAGCCAAACCCTATACATGCCACTTACCAAATAAGCGGCAATGGACTCTGATTTCCGCCATGCTACGTGACAGGCCATAAATGCGTTCTTTCAACGATAGTAGCTGCTGCTAAATAAAACGCACACCGGGCAGTAAACGTGGGGCAGCTTTTATGAAGATGTATGTAGCTATCGATCTTGAACTGGAACAGTTTCCAGTCCATGACTTATTGCCAGAACTGAAGCCTATTCTTAATTTTGCTTAGGATGATAGAGGACTGCTGAAATAAAGTACCCCATTATCTTCATTCCTAAATCCAGAGATTGTGTAGCTTCATGCTCATTTTGTACTTGTCTAAGTACATCAGGGAGGACTGCCAATCAAGATGCACCATGCATACTCGTAAATGCATGCAAATATGCTTCCCCAAGTGTTGTACTACTCAACAGGAGGCACATTTTCAAGAGGGAGACACATTGTCAATATTCTTTTTGTCTTGGGAGCATTGTATGGATACACTACCTCCAATTGATTGGTGCAATCCAGAAAGCCGTTTCATCACTCTTTGTGGGTGCTTTACCAATGATAGTGTTAATAGTCTGTGGACTAATAGTTTGTACCTGTGTGGGTGTGGCAAGTCCGACTAAGCCAGGAGTTCTGGAGCTTAGAGTTCTTTGTGTAAACTGTACAAGTCTCCTGTATAAGGCGACTGTGTAATTTAATACCACTACTACCTCAGCATGGGGTCGATTATCAGGGTGAGGAATGGGTGCGTAACTAGCCAAAACTGACCATATAACCCCTGCTAACCAAATACAGGCATGGTGAACTACTTCCGTTCATCTTCGTCACAAAGAGTTTTTGGAAAACCAGACTCTTAAAACTTTACGATTTCCTCTTGCTTGGATATTCATTTCTCCAAGAACTCATTTATTATGCATGAACATCTATTCCTTAGAGGTTCATTCAAGACCTTTTTATGCCCGACTTGTACATCAATACTGGCATTCCTACACAACTTCAAGGTATAAATGCACCTTCACTTACCATGGCAAACCACGGTTCGGCTGCCTACTTGCACAACGCGGCTCGCCACGGCAAGTTCGGAGGTGATGCACTGACCAGACGCTGTCATCCTCCTTGCAAGAATATAGCTCCAGTGTTTCTGACTCCCCTTGCGGGGTGTTAGAGATCGAGACCCGGAAAGAGATTCCAACCTCTCGCATTCTAAGGTATGGCGCGGAATGGAGCCTAGAGAAACTTTTGGCAACTCTTGGCTAAACTAGACTAAAGCTAAAACAGCACCTACTTCTTCTCTCGTACAGGTACACTGGGGTAGGATTATTTTAGAAGCACCAGATGAGTATTTTAGCCTGTGTTATTTATGCATGTATTTTTATGAATATATACTGTAGCTACACATCATGCTCTTGCAGTATTATTTTATCTTACTGATAACGCTGTACGTATTATACTTCCCATTCTGTCTTACGATTGTAGCAGTTCATATCTCTTGCATGAGAAATAAGACTTCAATAAACCCTTTTTTATTGAAACGCTCGTATCTCTATTTCTGTGCAACTCTGTAGAAACATAACATGCATGATTGACTGAGTGAAACTGTTAACTATTGTTTCCACGATTCTGAGATTGTACCGATTCTAAGGGAAACAAAGTTGTCATATTTATGTGGTTGTCAGAAACGAATCCCTTCTTGTTCATTCGAGAAGTTTCTAGTGACCTCTGAGGTAGCTGGCACACACAAGAATTAGGTTTAAGGTACTGGATAGAGACATACTGACCTCAGTCCAATGGCAAAACTATATTGTATATTATTCCAAAGCGCAGAGCCTATCAGGGATATAGGAACTACACTACATGGCGCCCAACGTTTTGGTAAGGCACTGATTTAATGCTAGATACTTAAGTAACTAAATTGTGCTTTTCTCAGAGACACCAACTCATAATACTCCATAAGACGTCTAGAGTGGGTAGGGATAATATCCTAAAAAAGTGGAATAAGCGATGCACACCTGGTGTTACTAAATTAAACCAATGTTTCAAGAAACACTATGTCGGTTTGTTAATTTTAAGAATGTTCTAGTGTGCGACACAGTGTTTATGGGCTGCCAATCCCACGTATGAGTACATCAAAAATGTCAAGCGAGCTGTCACTTAAGTAACTGTGCGCACTACAGTGCAAAATTTGAAACGAATATATGAGCTATTTATGTGCGCTATTGTGGTACTATTCTTATTATTTCTATTTGTTTGACCAGAACAAAATTTAGACAAAATTGTTGCTCAATAAATCATGAGTTTGTTATTAGCACAGTACAAAATACAAAAATAATACATCCTCAATATCAATCATACCTGGATGTAATTAACATGATTCTGTCAACTGACATTTTCAACTGAACAATTGTATTTTATACATAATTCAAAGCCGTGAATTCCAGGGTGGCCCGATGCATTTCGGGACACCACGTCTCTTCTTCGGGGGCCACTATAATGAAAGAAAACGAAAATATACATGTAACACCTTATACATAAAGTTATGCTGCACATTGTTTAAGCAGATGAACATTACTAGCAAATACAGGAACAACACAGAGGTAATAAAATGCTAACATATCCTCTCGTGTGGAACAGGAGAAAACCGTCACCACAAGGAACCAGTAAGTGCAAGAGAAACGCTCAGTCAAATAAAGATGCTCAAAGGGATAATGTCCGCCATAACTGAGTAGGACGAAAAATCCTATGTATTAGCTTTTTGGTTTGTTCAACGTTGAAGGATACAGTGTTCCAAAATATTGTGCACCTTATCTTTGGACCCTTGAAACGTGCTCTGCATTTTTCATTAAACAAATGTCTAATAACGGGACTAACACCGAAACAGGGGGAGCTGTAACCGACGAAGTCGCAGCAGGTTTTGATTATACAGGTTTTAATGAAACCGATGAGAATGCTATAATCATTCCTCCAAATTTAAGGGGGGCAATCAATCTAAAACTTATAAAACATGGCCTCACACCAAGAGGTGGTAGAGCAGTTTTTGTGATAGAGGCATATGAATCTCACCAGACAGAGGTATTCTCATGGATAGTGTTCCCAGAATCACATCCAGTAACTAAAACGTTTCACTTCTACAAAGAAGATGATCCATCTGAGGAATATATTCCTTTCGAGGATATTGAAATTCCACACACATACCAGGAGCATGATTTCTGGTTTAAAGGCGCCCTAAAACATTTAAATCACATTACCAGGCTCGGTCCACTAGGTAGACAGGGAGCAACATGGCCGATTTTGGACGGTTACACACCTGACCCTGACATTGAATCAATGTCGGAAAGGACTTACTTAGTAATATACAAAAATTATTAGAATTACACAACTAAACCACAACTGTCCAAATGTCCTGAAAAGGCCTTTACTAAAAACAATCCTACCTCTTCTAAAAAGAAGTGGGAAAATAGCAAACAATATTCAAAAGAGAAAGATTCTCAATCTCAATGTACGTCTCCTCAAAAGGAACCCTCTGAAAGGAGGTACAACCTCAGGAATAAGTATAATTTGGGAAAACCTGGCAGGTATCAAGATACTGATACACGTTCCTCTCGTACCTTTCAGATATCGTTACAGACATCCCAAAGAAGATGACGGTCAGGCAACAAGGAAGAACGCATGAAGTTCAAAGACGATCAATATGTTCAGAAAAACAATCAAAAACCTCAATTCACCAAAAAGAAGGTAGCAGGTCTGAAAATCAGACATGCCGAGGATTCTGAGAACACAACTCAAGAACAGAGAATGGGCTCAGACAATGTTGGACAGCGCAGCAGAAGTATCAATAGCTTGCCAGAACCGGAAGGGACTTCTGGAGACAGTGGACCTGAATGAAGTCATTCAAGTTGAGACTGCAGACACTAGGGTTAGTTCTCCACAAAGGTTATATGAAATAACACTCCGGATGGAGGGAGACATATCAAGAAAAGTGAAAGCACTCTTTTGGGAGCGACTTTCAATGTCAGAGAGTGCCCACATGGCAAAGACATCATTATGCCAGCCTTCTCTATTCATATTCCAGTACATTTAAAATATACTTATGCTAGGAAATGGGCAGTTGCCCAAGCCCCAGCATTATACAAAAATTATGTAGGATGGGATGAGGACTCACCTCACCATAAAGTCCAGTTAAAAAATCTACCAACTGCGCATAGGCAGTATCCAGGTAAGCAAGAAACTAAAAAGTAGGTCAGGGAGATCTTAGATCAACTTGAATACCAAGAGGCGATTGAAACATGCACCTCATTAATGAACACTCCTTTGTTTCCTGTTTCCAAACCAGACAATACATATCGTCTAGTTTTGGATTACAGACACCTAAACTCTAGTTGTAAAACATTTGCAGTGCAAAATGACCATAGTACAGCATTAATGAATAACATTGTTTGTAAAAAATATAAAACCACATTAGATATTTCTAACAGTTTGTTTTGTCAAAACGTGGCACCTGAAAGCAGGTACTTGACAGCTTTCTCAATAATGGGGACCCAGCGTCAATTCTGTTGTTTCCCTCAAGGATTCAAGAATAGTCCGGGGTTAATCTCAGCAAGGGTAACAGAGTTACTACAAACTTATGATGATGAGGCATTGTCATATGTCGATGATATCTATCTGATAGACGATGACCTGAACAAGCACTTGAACAGGGTGAACTCTAGTATTCTGGGCTTCGCCTCTGAAGGGTATAAATTCAATTTAAAAAAAACAAGAATTGCCCATCTCAACGTCCTTTTCCTAGGATATGAACTATCAAGTGAAGGCAAAAGCCTGGCAGCCAACTTTTTAGAAAAGTGTATGCTGCTCCAACCTCCAAAAACGCTGGAAACCATACAGTTGATTATGGGTTTTCTGAATTCTGGAAGAACATAGATTCTAAACTACGCAGAAAGAGTTAAACCTCTCTACGAATTAATCAAACCTGATTTTAAAACTCTAAATTGGATACAAAAACACACAGAAATTTAGCGTTCACTACAAACAGACATGTTAGCAACAAAACATTTACAAACGCGTAAACGTACAAAACTAAGTGATCCGAATCCTTCCGGGTCAATGCGGATTCACCTACTTAACTTTTAACGAAGGTGAAAAAGCACTGATTGCATTCAAATCACATTTATACACACAAGCAAAAATGAAATTTGCATCGTCAGAAAAAATCTTGACAGCTGGTCAAACCGCTGTAGCAAAAGAAAGTGCACTAGCACAGGCGAAACGCATTATGGTCGTAACACCTATACCAGCCTTAGAGGCAGTTACAAAAGTGAGCATTCTGAATGCAAAAGCTTTACATCTGAGATTGATACAATGGGCTAATTCTTTTCCTGCAACTGATGTTGAATATGTCTTTGATCCTTACTTGAAAACACAAGCATTCCTGCAATACGAACACAAATGTCCTCTGCCTACTGAAATTCTCCCTCTTGATCAGTACAAATTTATAATTTATACTGACGGATCTGCACAACCCGCTACAGAGGGTAAGCAAGCTTATAGTGTAGCATGCGCGATCGTTAAAGGTCGTATGCGCAATGGCAAATTCAGACCTATGGTCACAAAAACGCAATCTCTAGGAGAGTGTACTGCTCAGCGAGCTGAACTACAAGCATTCAAAATGGCACTTGAAAATACAGACCGCGACTTTCCCACACTCACAGAGTGCAATTTGTTGGACCCGGCTTCGTGGCATGGTCCCCTTCCTCCCACATGGCGGGCCCTGGACAGCAGCGACCCCTGACCTCCCCGACGAAGCTACCTCTCCAACCCTCAATGAGAGCCACCACTCCTGGCGACCCTCGGCTCTCCCCCCTCAGAAACACGGCGACCCCTACTCGCCCCACTCTGCTGGTCCGGCCCCTATCCCGGGCCGCCATCTCAGGCCCCGACTCCATCTTGGACACTCCACGCCCGGACCACGTGGCCTTGGCCCGACCTCGGCCGCGGCCCCAGCGAAGCCCCGACATCGAGGCACCAAGATCCCACCAGGTGGTAAAGCGGCCACTTGACGGATCAAGGAGGAGGGGAGTTTCGGTGGCCCTCCAGCTGTCCTCGGACGCCTGGTTTCGATCGCCTTCCGGCCTCCCAGGGCGCTGGCTCCACCCCATGCTGGGTGTCTGGACACTCTCATCCTGGCCCGTCTGACCCCCAGGCGCGAGGGTCCGGACATCAAAGGACTCCAGACCTATATCTGGGGGAGCTCTGGAATGGGTCATCAGTTGTATCCTGAAGTCGAGAGCCCTGCTGACGCTGTCGCGGCTGACCCTAAGAAGAACTCACTACTTTGAACCCTGCACCTACGGAGGCTGCTGGCCCTGCCGCGGCCCGACATCGCAGAAACCCTCTTCAGAGCCTGCTGGCGCTGTCGCGGCCCAATCTCGCTGAAACCATCTTGGGAGCCTGCTGGCGCTGCCGCGGCCCAATCTCGCTGAAACCATCTTGGGAGCCTGCTGGCGCTGCCGCGGCCCAACCTCGCTGAAACCATATTCGGAGCCTGCTGGCGCTGCCGCAGCCCGACCTCGCTGAAACCATCTTCGGAGCCTGCTGGCGCTGCCGCGGCCCAACCTCGCTGAAACCATCTTCGGAGCCTGCTGGCGCTGCCGCGGCTTGACCTTGCGGAACCCCCCGGCTCGAGGATTGTGGGCTGTGCGTAGGGTATCCCCGTACCAACCTGGTACTAAGGCTGTCCCACTACCCCTTTCCCGCAGTTACCGAGACTTTAAGGATCCCCCGATCCGTATGTACATAGTACCGAAAGAAACAGTCGTTATTCCTGATGAAGATTCAAAGAAGTTATCCTCTTGCGTGGTGTCCCTTTGTAGTGGTGTGATTGCTCTGCTGTACGATTCTAAGAGTGGAGACTCACTCAGGAGGCCTCTCGACGGCGCTCGGCCAAACTCCATAATGAGAGGTGGGACTCGGGGTGGTCAGTCAGACATCTTCTGCCTCCCCAGGAACCGCCTTTCTAACACGATTCTTTTTACTGTGCTCAATCATACAATGAATATTTACAGAAGTGGCTTCAAAACGATTTCAAAGATGCAAAAGGTGGCACAATCAAGCATAAAACGCTTTGGGAGCAAGTAGTTCAGTTGCGAAATGGACTACAAAAGACTCACTTGATACACACGCTGAGTCATCAACGTGATGGCATTCACGTTGAAGGGAATTCATTGGCTGTTGAAGCCGCAAAGGGGGCTGTGCAAACAGCTTCCATGGCTGCAATTACTGGTTCAAATACGAAAATAGACAATGAAATAATACTGGCTATCAAGGCTTCAAGAAAAGGCAGAGGTGCAGCATTACCTAAAAAGTTTCCACTCAAATACTCATATATAACTGATGCAAACAATGTTCCATTTGCTTGAATCCCTGGAGTGGGGATAGGGTAATAGCAAACATGGAACATAGATTAGGACTAATCCTAGCAGCACATGAAGGTGTTTCCACCACAGTATCATTATTAAAACAGAGATACTGGTGGCCCGTCATTAGGAAACAGACCAGAAACTATGTCCTGGACTGTGAAATATGCCAGAAGATGAAAGTCTCTACTGTAAAATGTCCTGCGCAGACGCCCCTGTTTATTTCAGATAAACCATTAGCATGTGTTTACCTGGACCCCTGCGGTCCCTTACAAAGGTATGGTAAATATATATATATATCATGGTTGCAGTGGATTTGTGTTCAAGGTTCATTTGGATGTGGCCTCAGCGCTTGGCTAACGCTCGAACTGTTATAAAAGATTTGCGAGTCTTTATTGGCACATACGCAATAGGCACACTACACTCTGACCAGAACCCTGCGTTTAGCTCTCGAGCTTACAAAGAAGCCATGGCCAGTAAGGGCATAGCATTGCGGTATTCTTCTCCATTCCATCCTGAGTGAAATTCTGTTGAGGAAAGAAAAAACCAGGACATAAAGCAGTCCATAACAGCTAAGGTATTAGGTTTAGGTGATGCATGGGTCGAACATATTTATGGGGTTCAACATCCATTAAACAACCTGCCAAGAAGTTCTATAGGGTGTGTCACTCCATATGAGGTCCTATTTGGGACAAGAATGTTGGTTTCGGACCTTGATTGTCATGGAACAGTGGTTGGAAAAAAGATATTTGATATCGAAGATCGTTTGGCTGTTTTACAGGACTTAAATGAACTAAGATCAAAACAAAGCAACGTGCTCCTGAAGCCTACCACCACTAGGGAAAAAGCAACCATCCCAGCAAGGCCTGTCTGGATCCCAAAGCTTGGTGATCTAGTCAGAGAAAATATTGGGACAAGAAGGAATTTGGGCCTTCTTACAGACAACCAGTACCTGTTCTAGCAATCCACAGATCAAGAACAGTGCTACTGTCGCCCCTTGCTGGTAAAAAAGGAGAACAGATTTGTGTCCATCGACCTGATTGATCAAACCACACGATGTGGACGTTACTAAGAAGTAGGCCAAGTGGACTCCGCCAATGTAGCAGACACACTCCTCTAGCTACAATCAAGGGGTTCAAACTGAAAGACTCATCACCTTTGAAGATTCTACAGTGAGAAAAGGGCAACAAAGCTATGGAACTCGTTCCTCTTGAAACCTAAATACCAGTTCGTCCTGAAACACCTGTCTACAATGAAGTAACAGGTGATCAAGTGGTTCCAGCGATTTCAATGAATCCAGATGCAATTCCAACCATTGACAGAACTGCCTCTGGCTACTTCATTAACTTTGATACGTTTTCTGAGGCCCCCCGGCGAACCTGAAATTACGCCAGCACAAAGAACCTTCAAAGAACAAGCAACAGACTTTTTTCATCTCCAAAAAAAGACTTATCTGTTTTCACCATGGATTGAACTATGGATTGTTTTGGGAATATTCTTCTTTCTACTTTGGTTAGCTCTGGTAATAACTCTAGGTATGCTGATGAATGAAAGATATATTCAAATGGACACAGCAAGTAAAAACGTACTTCTCCAGCCACACAAATCACCCCATTGTAAAGCAAGAGACTTGTCAGCAGTGAAAATCTCAGCCGTTCCTATACCAGATGGTATAGTTTGGGACAGAAATGAATATGACATTTTTGGCCCGACGGAGCCTTTGAAGATTCCATACTTATTTAAAGTTTCATTAAGTGACTTTATTACCTCTAGTACCTTTTCTGATGATTGGGACTTTGAGACTGTTAATAGCATGATGTCTGATCTAGAAATGTCTGCAGTATTCACAAATCAGGACTATTTAGAAGGTTCATCAGACTATGAACAAATGTATTGTTATAACCATTATGGTCATCATTTCTTGCACAGATCTGCAATGACTAGAAATGTATATATGTATAACCAATGGGAACATTGTCCTACACCTACAAAGGTTAGCTCAAAAACTTTTGCAATGAAATTTCCATATTTTCAGGGTTCAATGTATCTAATGCTGAATCATTTTACTTTAAAAATGTGAACAAGACAGGAATGAAAAATATGTTAACAAATACGAAACAGATTTATTCTGCAGCCTTTATTGCCCAACTGTCTAGACTGGGTTTCAACTTTTGGAAAGACAACATTGAGACAAAATCTGTCTGGGGTACAAAAGATTGGCAAGTGCAGGGGGTAGAAGCTTTGTTTGAAGCCTGTATCATCCCTGAGCACATTATGTTTTTGAATGACACTGTCCAACAAACGTCTTGCCTTGGGCTAGCCAAGATCAAAGACATGAACACACCTACCATACCTATACCTGCAAGTAATAGCACTACACGGGGGAGGTCGACGTACATAATATTTTGCATCACAACTGATCAGACCCAGAATAGAAGAAATAGTTGTTCAGACACAAACAACTGTCAAGATCGATTCCTGAGCAAAACACAGTGTTTCACTTTCAATAGGCCAGACCCACGCTATGTTCAAAGACAGCATCCAGGGGTAGTAACAACATACAGTGTAGGGAAACTCTGCCTTGATAGGCTACAGAAAGCTACACTACAGGATGTAAAACAACACTTATCTTTACTTAAAGAAGGCACAGACCATAGGGAATTCTTACTAGGACCAAGAAAACATCGTCAAAAACGTTTCATATATGCCGGTATCTATGCTGCTTATAACGAAATATGGAACATTACCCAAGCAGAGACTGCAGAACAAATACAAGAAATTGATCGTATTAATTTAGAGAAATCTCTCTCTGTAGTAGACAATAGGTTAACAACTCTGTCGTCCAAGATATATTCATTGGACAGCATTGTGTCTTCTGCCTTAGACATCATGGAACAAGACTTGGTCATGTTGCAACATGGTCAGTCTCAATTACGTTCTATCATGCTATTAGGCTGGACGCTACAAAACTTGTGTGCAGGCTATGTGCCTTGGCGTTTAATCAACACTACGTCATTGTTTTCAGAATTCAATCTCACTGATAAACAGATCATACTGGCACAAAGGGGAGCAGACTATACGGTGCTGAGCATTGAAAAACTGGAAAAATTAAAATTTACAGAGGCAGAAAGACCAGCTACTGAGTGGATAACACATGGTAAAATGACTCTGCCTGTTACAATTTTCCATTTTCAGTATTGCCTAAAAAATATACCAGCAGGCAAATGTGAAAGGTTGGGTAAAGAATATATCAAGACATCCTGGGATTTACCATACACACACAGATGTTGGAGTGGGGGGCGTGAAGTGTTTCTTAGTAATACTAACTGTGAAAACGCACTAGGCGTTTCTCTCCTTTGTCAGGGTATTAATGTACATGGGGCCGGCGATGGTTCCACTACAAACTTATCCTGTCACTTGCAAGGCTCGCCAGCTGCAGTTAATAATCCAATTTTTGGACTACTTTCTAATGGAAGTTACCTCATGTTGAATGATCACAGCTGCTGTGGCATGTTGCCAGGTATTCCATATCTTGTAACGGTTACATCCAGGGTCACTTACTGTATGCAAGTATTGTTTCCACAAACCAAGACAGCCAGGGAGTCGCCTCTATGGCCTTCACTGAACATCTCTTCTATAGGAATTGATACTCTAAGCAGAATGAAATCCATTCTTTTACAACAAACTGTGCCACTGACCACGGCCAAAGGAACCCATGAACCACATTCGTAAGGACTTCTGCCGACATACATGCCCTTTTGAAAACAAACTGCCCTATACATTTCTCAGAAATGTTGGAACGTATCTTAAACATTTCTGATACGAGCGGTACTATACATGTATTTAGGACTGTGTGTTCAGGACTGTTAGCACCTTTTCAAGCAGTCCTTGGAATACTTCCCAACTTCGTGCACTCTGTGTTTGGTGGACGGCCACTTCTTGGAGAAGTGTGGCTCACTGGTTAGAGGAGGCAGACCTGAAGCAGAGGTCAGACCCGGGACCAGGGTTCAATTTCCAACGCGGCAGGGTCTTGAGCCCAAATATCCACGGACTCGATAATTCTCGTTTCGGTGCCTACTCGAATCACGGGTTCACACTCTGCAGCTCTGGGCATTAGCCTGCTTAATCTCCACTATGGCCCTCCCGCGGCGGGATGCCTGGCTTTCACCTTGGGGATGCCCAGTACGGGTATCTAGCAGGGAAAAGCCAGGACGGGTTCCCAAGGCAAGGCCGAGATGCCTACGGGTAATCGAGCGCTATATAAGAACACATAATAATAATAATAATAATAATAATAATAATAATAATAATAATAATAATAATAATAATAATTTTTGGACCTGTTGCAGGGATCATATTTTTGCACCTACTGCTCCGATATGGCAAGCCAAATCACCAGCGTCACTCTAAGCACCATAGAGAGAGCTCTATTGGAGATGAAGTATGGTGAGCGCATCATCCAAATTTTGGGTTTACCCCATCTACGAGAATTAAATACCACATGGTTTCTGTCATTCAGACCAATCTGGCAAGATTGCATCTTACCTGGTCTACGCTGCTTGCTTTGCGGTGAAGAATGCGTGCTAGACATATGTCTAACACTCCCATCAGTCATGCCTACGGATATCGGTACTCTGCTGGACCCGGTAAAGGCCCATGCTCTGTGTTGTCCCCAGTGGCTACCAATCCTGATGACGGCATTCATTGAGATCTCACAGATGCAAATTGCTACTGCTGAGGTGTGAGAGGAAACAACAGGTGCTCAGGTAACATCTGATACGAACATTGCTGATGTGACCAATGCTGAAGACGATGCTTCTAATCTATGTGTGGTTAGTCTTCTAAACAAGGTAATCCAACTTTCACCTACACCGGTAGACACCTTTTTGTCTACAGGATTAGAAGATTTCATATTTTCTCCATCGCCATACACTGACTTTTGATTTTGGCACACAGTGTACTGAGAGACTCTTAATTTAGCCTTCATTCTTTCAAAACAAGGGACTAACTTTGGAACTTTTTCCTATGAATAATTTGTTTTCCAAATTTGTATTTTTCATTTTTGGCGCAAGTAATCTGCTTACACTAGAACTATTCATAGAAAATAGGATTCTTTGAATACTTCCAGAGACAATATGTAACCTTGTCCACAACAATTTTATGTAATCTGACATGAAATGGTATCGGCCCTTTTTCTTCTGTATTTACGAGCCATTTCATTGTGTGAATATATATTTATGATTAATTCATTCATATAGCATTCAAAACGTCTACATATGCTTAGAATGAAAATTGCTTTAATATGTACAGCACCACTGCATTTTTTATGCTTACAACCAGTTCCAATGCATTTTTTTATATAATGTATTTTAGACATTTCGTATGTAGCTATATTTTAGATATTTTTCACATGTTTAGGATTTAGTAATGTCATTCATACGAAAGTGGAGTGGGTGTTCCGTGTTGATTTAGATACCATATATAGATTTCCCGATTTATGCCCTTATATGGGTACAATTCACATTGCCCATATTTAGGCATAGAAATCCAGCCCTTATTTAGGTATTGCCCATGCTAACCAAATACAGGCATGGTCAACTACATTCTTTCATCTTCATCACAACGAGTTCTTAGAAAACCAGACTTAAGCCTTTATGACTTCCCCTTGCTTGGATATTGATTTCTCCAAGATCTCATTTATTATGCATGAACATCTAGTCCTTAGGGATTCATTCATGATCTTCTTATACCCGACTTGTAAGCCAATACTGGCATTCCTAAACAACTTCAAGGTATAAGTACACCTTCACTTACCATGGCAAACCACAGTTCGGCTGCCTACTGGCACGACGCGGCTCGCCGCGGCAAGTTCGGAAGGAAGTCAAATCCCAACTGACGCACTGACCAGATACTGTCATCCTCCAAGCAGAGAATCCAACTCCAGTGTTTCAGTCTCCCCTTGCGGGTTGTTAGAGATCGAGACCTGGAAAGAGATTCCAACCTCTCTCATTCTAAGGTATGGAGCAGAATAGAACCTAGAGAAACTTTTGGCAACTCTTGGCTAAACTAGACTAAAGCTAGAACAGCACCTACTTCTTCCCTCATACTACACTTAGGTTAGGTACATTGGGGTAGGATTATTTTAGAAGCACCGAATTAGTATTTTAGCCTGTGTTATTTATGTATGTATTTTTATGAATATATGTAGCAGCTACACACCATGCTCTTGCAGTATTATTTTATCTTACTGATAACGCTGTATGTATTATACTTCGCATTCTGTCTTACGATTGTAGCAGTACGTATCTCTTGCATGAGACATAAGACTGTTCAATGAACCCTTTTTTATTGAAATGTCCGTCTCTCTATTTCTGTGCAACTCTGTAGAAATGAAGCATGCACGATTGACTGAGTGAAACTGTCATCTATTGTTTCCACGATTCAGAGATTGTTCCGATTCTAAGGGAAACAAAGTTGTCATGTTTATGCGGTTGCCAGAAACTAATCCCTTCTTGTTCATTCGAGAAGTTTCTAGTGACCTCTGAGTTAGTGTCTATCAGGGATATAGGAACTACACTACAGGGCAATTGGCCACCAAATAAATGTTGGTGTTCTTGATAAAAAAAAATCCAAATTATGGTAAGCTCTGTAATTGGCTGACAGATCTGTTGGTGTGTATTTGTGAAACTGCCCTGAGGCTGCATCTGTAGGCTCAAACTCCCCCTATGAGTTAAATGTCTCAAAGGCGGGAGGTGCAGCTAATATGAAAGTAACTGTCCCCCCTCATCGGGGACACCTCGAGCTATGAGATGTTGAGTGACTACTTCCCTGCAATTGACCCCTATGAAAATGGGTGCTTCCATATTGAATGGATTCAGTTTTGAATTGTGAATCAAAGAATTAGAAAACCCACAGAATGGGGAATTAACTTTTTACTAGTCAAGCTTGACAAACCTAGTGAAATAGGTGACTCCTTATCCCCAGTAGAGGCTAACCATGATTACTATGGACATCTCTGTAATGACGTAATGATGGTTCCAATGTGTGTGAATAGTAATAACTACTCAGGGTGTAGAGTCTACGTTGGGAGCCCACTGTTACATAAGTTATAATTTTGGCGTAACTCTATCGGGGTTCTTTTACCACCCACAGGTGACACAGGTGAACTTGGTTAGATGCACGACGATGAATTTGAAAAACAAGTTAATGTAGATTGATTTTTGTTCAGCCATCAGGATTTTTTCAATTGAAGCAAATCATGCTTCACCCAGAGAATACCCAGAGAATACAAGTGTATTTGACAATGTATAATTGGCATAAAAGTACTGCTTTTGGGTTACTAACAATCCTATGAAAGGGATCAGGAGTACCGTGGAAACAGTAACCAACCGATTTCGTTATTCACAATGTCACATACCACTGTACTAAGAAGAATTAATACTTTTTATTAAAAGTTGTTATTACAACAGGAACAGTCCGTTTCTCAGTACATCTAAAACATGCTACACAGAATATAATTAAAAACAGCAAATAGGAACGTTATCAAGAGAAAAAAATGAAAATGTCTAACATTGTTAAAATGTCATCTAAAACCTAATGCCCTAATGTCTATGTCGATGCGCTATACCAAGAGAGCATTGAAGGTAAATCAACTTGCAGTCTTGACTTTCTCAGGGAGAAGAGGCGCACTGCATACCTTGTTGACAGCAAAGGCTGTCTTTATCAGTGGAGGCATGAAGACAGAGTTCCCTGCAAAGGCTAATCACATGCAATTGGTCGCTCTTCCGCTGGTACTGGGCTTTATCAGCTTCAGACGTGATTCAGCATCTGCGAAGGGAGAAGGGTGCAGGCAGCAGGTGAGACCATCTCTGACAAAATCTCATGTGATAATCTGGCTGAAGGACCTCTCCTGACAAGTTGTCAAGTGGCAGTCATTTTATACTAACTCTTATCAGAAAATGTCATTTCTGATATAAGTTTAGGAATGTCTGACGTAGATTATATGCATTAAGGAATGCATCCCAGATATTTCCTTATGAACATATAAGGTAAAAGGACATCAATTTGGACTATATTACTTTGGTTACATGTCTGTATGTGTTCTTACATTACCTTGACATGATGAGGAGTGGACATTTGACTCAGATGAATGATACATTAGATGGTGTATCTACGTCATTAATTAAAGAACTTGGGGCCATATGCATGAACACATTTTCCCTTGGACACAGAATGGGCAAAACCCTTTGATGCATGTGGCCCTTGGTGCTTTCACTGTTCCTACAAAGATATGGTCGGACGACATCTGCATCTGAAAGACAGACATGACAAAGATTCTGCAAAAAAGAAAAACGGGGAATATGGTGATCTGCAGTGTCTAAGTTAAAGAAGATGGTGGCCTCCATGGACCATGTTGGACTCGGGACCTACACAACATGGAGTAGGACCTCAGGGACTTTACATCACTGAAAATACAAAGGGGAAGACATTGCCTGCTGTTCCTCCGCTTATAAATAAGAATCCCTGGCACATGTTGTATACTGCAGTCCAATGCATAAGGTAGAAAGGGCCCTCTGCTACTGATGAGAAGTTCCTCTAAGTAGGGAAATAATACATCATTGTAAGTTCCTAGGGCAACTCCAATACAATTATAAAAATTCTGTTTGGGATAAGGAGAGACACACACAATAACAATTTCTTGCAAAAATACAAAAGTTAATAGTATTCAGAATTTAGAAAACATGTCAATTAAACAGAAACTGTAAAACAGTCTACATACACATCTCCTTCATGTCATCATTCATACTCATCACTCACACAGAGACACATGAAGCAGTTGTTTACAATGGATAAAATACAATGTCGTCATAAATTGAAGTTGTCCACTTTTATTCTCAAAGGAAGAGGTGAATAATATGAAGGGGAACAATTCAACTTCAAGATAAATGTATGTACCCCAATCGTAGGTTAAGATAATCTTTAATTGAAGGAAAATGTCCGCCTGGCACACACAGCTTGCATTCTATCCGAGGCAGATTCATGAGATACTGCCCAGGCCCCAACGGAGGATTCCCTAACCCCGGGATGACGAACTTCAATACCGCATACATTCATCCTTCGATTTAAGAGTAACATTGTTATTGTGTGTGTCTCTCCTTATCCTAAACAGATTTTTTATAATTGTATAGGAGTTGCCCTAGGAACGTACATTGATGTATTATACTGCGGTCCAATCTTCTATAATGAGTGGCAACAAACTATTGTTTCTAATTGTAGGAAGGATTAAGATTTTCACGTGCCAAGAGGCAATAACATTTTGCTTTATTTTCTGTGAAGGCAAACTGCTTACAGGCTCTGTGGGAATTATGAAATTAATTACAAATAGCCTTGCAATTCTAAACGACCTATGAAAACTGCTACAATTGAGTATTTTTAACTATATATATTTTTTTAAAGAAGTAGCTGAATGTGTATTTTAAGCTCTATTTTAAAATGCATATCATGCAAAATTGAAAAACACTACTGCTACTCAACTTTTCCTGTATTTGTTAGAAAATATGTGTTCAAATTCCACAAAATTAGTAAACTTGAAAAAGTAGTATTTAACATTTTATAAAATGACTTTGAGAATTTGTTATTTTGGGGGACGTGTGAAATTGTTTTACCCAGGAGGATGGGGAAGGCAGTAACATTTTGAATATCATTGACTTAGAAGGATGTCATCGTCCTTATCAGGAACAAACCCACACAAGTCTGGAGCACTAGCCCCCGCACTTGAAATGGCGGAGATTCTCAATACTTCAACCTCTTTCCACAGACCTCCTCCTCTATGTACTAGGAGCACTGTACTGTGTCTGTGTGAACTTGTGCATGTGTGAGAGGGAATAAGAGAAACAGCACGTAGAAGAGAGAGAGAAAGAGATGAGCATATGTCAAGTGTTCCCATACCACATTGGATCACTTCTGCTAGTCCTGCAGTTTTTTAAACAGTCCCTAATTTGTAAAACATTCAGTGCAAGGCCCTTCTCAGGAGACCATTACAGCTTGTATCACTCATTGCACCTCCCAGTGCTACCAATGACAGTACCAACATAACTACTTACCATCACACTCCTACAAGAATGACAACTCAGACTATTCCGAGCTACCTGGAGCTATTGGAATGGCGTGTCTAAGAGCCATTGTTCATTTTAATGTGTATTGTATTATTAAACATGGTTGTTGTGCTTATCTCAAAATCAGACAGTGCGACCATTTGGTAAACTGTACATTAATTGCCGGTGCCGAGCACGGAAAACAACTGGCTCAAATTAAACACTGCACACAACAGTATGAATTCTAAGATTTTCACTGAAGACATTGAAAATAAAAGCAACGTGATGCTGGCTACAGAAACAGAACATGTGTGTGTGTGTGTGTGTGTGTGTGTGGTTAGAGTGGAACACTGAAATAGTGTGTAATAGAGTACATCACAGCATGCTATAGTGACAGTGTCAAAACAATAATAGTGTATAATAAGTGAGTGGTGTGTGTTATTTTTTATGAGAAATGGTGTCAGAGTATCTGTAAGAAAGAGAGAGGCTCTGAGAATATGAGGAACCCACTCTCTTGATTGACACCCGAGCACTCTGCCTCGCTCTAGCCCATTAACTAATCCACCATGCTTTTTGCATGTTGGTTCCCCATTTTACTAGCTCCTGCATCCTTTAATTGCTCTCTCCAGCGTCTTCTGTGTCTGACTTTTCCTTTCCAGCCTTCTTCGTTCTGGCACAATATCCTACTCCTATTATGCAATGTTCTCCCCTTTCCTGCGTTTCCTGTCCCGTCTGCATGAGTCTCTCGGGCCTCATTATATCAAGCTCTCTCCTCTCTATTTTATTGTATTTCCCTTACCTCTCTTGTCCTCAACTGGCAGGTTATTTCATTCTACTTTAACCTTACCCTCTCCTGCCATTATCTGATTTATTTTCTTTATCTCGATCCTAACTTTCAATTTGCCTTTGAATTTAAATCTATTCTGCTCTTTCTGCCTCTCACATCCTTGCCAGTCACCATTTCACTTACTTTCCTCGTTACCGTCGCCTTACGTTTTCCATATTACTTTCTAGCCCTTTCTACGGTTCCTTACTGTCTTGACTGGCCATGCCCTTCCCAACAGGACTTGAACAAAATAAATCCTGCATTGCCTTATGGGTTCCCATCCTTGCTCGTAGGGAAAGCAAATGAAAAATGCCTTTTCGGCTTGCATGGATCTGGCCAACATTGGCATTTTGTGATTTGAAACTAGAATGTGCTTTACAGGCATGCCGAATCAGGCTCTACACTGGTGAGTCTGAGAAGTCTCTCACATGTAAAACAATTCGGGGTGTTCTGGAAGACAGATGTCAGGATTTAGGAGCTCCATGGATGTTTGACGGTCGCTCCACTTCTTTCTTCTTTGGACGTCCGCAAATGGCAGTGAATATTTTTAAGGACTCTTCAGAAGTGATGGACTTAATCATTACTTTCTTATGTCTTCGTTTTTTCTTTGTAAGCACAATCTTAGCAATATTTTCTTTAGACATCACTTCAGAAACTGCATGCCAAATGCCAAAAATCTCTGTAAATACAGATGAAAAGAAAATGTAAGAATGTCTGCCTTTAATCTATTAGTTGTCATATCTCTTTCATCTCTGCCATTCAAAAGCCTACAGTTTTCCATTCACATCTTCTTGTCATTTCTGTATCTCAAGTGGCATTTTGCAGCACTTGACTCTCATAATTTCATTACTCCGCATGCTTGAAAGCCATTTACACATTGCCTTTCACAAACATCAAAGTATACCTATAATTATCTCTTTGAATACAATGTAATCAACTTAATGCGCCTTTCTTTGAAGGTGTTGCAGTCAGAACACCTGTGCTGTTAAAACGAGGCTCCGAGTCTGATTTAGAGGTGGGTGTTAATGGACATCAGCCCAAAATATGGCTGTTGTCCTGTATGCTCGCCTCTGTTCCCTCTGCAGATTTAGAGGGTAGAGAAAATGGCGTCCACAAGGCAGGTCCTCTGCTGCCACTGCCAGCTGAAAAAGGTGTTGGTCAGGCTGCCCAAGGTAACTAGCCTGTCATCATTGCCAAATGCTTCACTTCTGTGTGAGAACACCATGTAAATCAAGACAGTCTCGTAAAGAAACTGCTGAAAATGTAGGTGATGCAAGGAGAGTAAAAGTTCACGCGCCTAAGAGCGCTTTTGTATGCGGTTCCTAAAAATGGGGGTATATTTTTAAGGCTGACACTGTAGAGAGACTAGATACAAACGTGGAGTGTCACAGCACCAGAGTCATGGGAGCCAGAACCAATGACACTGATTCAACAAAATGCCTGGGGTAGCGGATATGACATCACTCGCCTTTATATCTCCCCTCATTATTTAACAGGAAGAGACTTGACATGACCTTTGACCATAATTACATCGAAGGAAGTATAGTGTCATGACCTTTAACCTTCTTTATATTGCAGAAACTGAAAACACTAAACTTCCAAAACCCACACACAATAAAAGCAATAGTAACAAAATATAGCTAAACCATTACGTTACCACCAATGTAGTAACTAGGGTTCTCCCATCCTACTGTAGAGATACAAAACTGTTAGACCGACGACAAGGCAATCATAGGCCAGCAGTACAATTGAGGGGTTTCCCATATCCAGTGGCGTAACGAAACCTTAGGGGGCCCCCCTGCAATGTACTGCAAGGGGGCCCCCTTATTCGATCACTCTACCACCCGCCGCTGGTTTAAAGCACCTGACCCTCATAACCTACCTCAAAGCCAGCAGCAGGGTTTTCACTGATACAAATGGCTTCAGGGAAATCAACAAGTTCTGCAGTCAGGGAGACATTAGGGTATATAAAAACTGTTTTTGGTGTTATTGATTTACAAAATGAAGCTATAGGTGAAAAAGGGGACATGCTTGGTTACATGAAGGGATTCCAGGGCACAGTCACAGAGCATTTCAAAGTTAGTAGTGAGCAAAAGTGGTGCCTTTGTGCTACTGAGAATTCCATTTGCAGTGCACCAATGGACCTTGTTACCAGTCATTTTAATGTCTCACATTTCTTGATCAATCTTTTCCTGTCAGCCACTCATCTTTAGCCCTTCTTCTTTCATAACCATTTCTGCTTTGAACAGTTCACCTGATTTCTTATTCTTCAAGCACTTTTACCCTTTTCCAGCATATTTAGGCCTCCCTCCCACCAGCACTGATGTCATTTACCTTTGTTGTTCTTATCTCTACCATTCCCAGTTACCCTACTCCATGCTTCCGGTTCTCTTCTCTCTCTCAGCTCTCTTAATTCCACTTCTGTCCTCCGGTTTCATAAATTGTTTGGAGTTTCCTCTTCAAACACAAGATTATTTTCTTCATTCTCAGGCTGATGTCATGATCCCTCACACTTGCGCTACTTGTTATGCCAATTTCTCCCACTGCTCTATTTCTCCTGGGTTTCTTTGCACCTCAGTCTCTCATTAGTACACTCTATCTCTTCTAATGTGCTGCTTACCTTCAACTCTGATTCTCTCATTCTCTAAACTATACCTCTAATGTTTCACACTCACCCCTATCTCTCCAGGTTTTACTGCCACCCTAAGCTCATTCTCCTCTCCCTCCTCATATTTACCTTCAACTTGCACACATCACATTCTCCCATATCTATACCACCCCTCCCTCTTACATTTAATTTGACCTTTGCCCACTAAATATCTCCCTTCAGTTCATCTCTTACTTTCCACTTTATTCTCCTCATTGTCTCACTATCACCTCTCAATGCTACTGTCAGCGCTGTCTCTGATCTTCTTGCTTCTGCATCCTCAGTTTCAAAAATATCTTCATCTTTACCCTTTTGTTTATTTCCAAACCCCTATCACAATTGTTTCCTTCACAGATACTTCCCTCATTCCCATGCACCTACTTACCTCTTGTTTCTGTCTTTTATTACTCAGAATGTTCCTTTCAGCTCACTCAACTTCAGCTTCCCTTACTCCTTAACCTCTTTATTTCCATATTTTACACTTGTGCAGTGCAATCTTCATTCACACACCCACGGCAGGTACTATGCAGGTGGCAGTATTGTAAAGAAGAGAAAATGTCCTCATGAAGGTTTTGCACAAGCAGTACTGGTGTACGTTTTTTTCACACAAAAGAGAAATAGCACAGCAATGTACTGCAAGCTTTCCTGATGCAAAATAGGCATAGCAGAGGCAACTTCTGTGCAAGCTTCCTTCACACAAAGAACAGGCACACCACGAGCAACAGCACTGCAAACTTTCCTCGCACAGAAATGGTACAGCATAGACATCAGCATTCAAATTGCTATCACATCAGTGCATTACTGTGAGCATCAGTGCAAGCTTCTTTAACAAGACAAGTCCAGCATGGGTAGCAGATGTGAAAGCTTCTCTGGCACTAAACATGATAAATATGATCAGCAGCGTAGAGGTCTCCCCCAAGAAACAGATACAGTCCAGGAAACATGAGTTCTGCAAATATCCCTCACAAGAGTGGTACACCCTGGGAAACTCCAAGCAATGACAGTCACCTTCATTATAGAGGTACTGTAGTGACAACAGCTGTGCAAGGATCTCTCACCCAAACAGGTAGAACACCACAGCAGCAGAGCAAGCCTATGTGACAAAAAGTGATGAGTATGGAGGGGTAGGTGTGCACAGGTGCCAACATGTCACATGTGACACTGTCAGTCATTCCTGTCATTTTATCCAAAACTACGGTGCAATGAAAGGATTTCTGATCCCATGTTTAAAAGCTAAACTCAAAACTACTAGTTTCAGAATGCACATTTACCTTGGATAAAAAGCTAGAACCAGCTACGGTTTCTCATATGATGGCAGGAGAGTGTGGATGTATGTGAAAACGTACACACCACTATGTCAAACTTGCCAGGTACATATCGTAAAATGTGATGAAATATACAACCTCAGTGTGCTATGAGGTGCATTTGGGTTATGCATTAAAGAAGCATTTTTTTAATCTTGTAGTTTCAGAGTTATAATATATAGGTTTTAGAGATACCTGCAGGATCCAATATGCTTTTTAAAGATCATTTCTTTTTATTTTACCTACAGTTCCAATTCACCTTATGGGGCGTGCCTAGGTTCCATTTCAATATGCGGTTTTTGGTATCCGTATATTATTTTTGTCTGTTTAAACCATTTAAATGAACATGAAAAAACGTAGTTTGGAGAGTTCACAATGATCTAAGTAAAGGAGTATGCCAGGGGACTCTACACCATGGAAAATAAAATGTGGATGGGTGATTGGCACTGTGACTCACTTTCTAAATCCAGGGCAGATCACACAAAATCCCAGGGCTATATTTCGCATTACAGGCACCCACTATGGCAATCTTTGTTGGTACCCTGCCCCACTGCCCATGACCTCCTTCCACATGGATTCCATCACTACCCCCTGCCCCACTGCCCATAACCTCCTTCTACATGGATTCCCTAACTACCTCCCTCCATCGGTGCACCTCATCTCTCCATAATCTCATGTATTGTGTCAGAGCACGCTTTATGTCACACAGACATAGTGCACAGAGACAAGATATCCCCCTACCCAGTCCTCTGTTACTTTTTTTTTATTTGTGCTTTCATGTTAGAAAATCTTTTTTTTATTTACCAACACAATTAGTGTCCTCAGTCTTGGATCAGTACTTAAAAAAATGTAAATAAACGGTGCCCTGTCCATTCCGCTGGCATGCACATACTTTGTAATGCATGGGTGCTGGATTGGAATGATGGGACTGGCATCTTGCCTTTTTCTCTTCATTTTGACATTGCTGCCAGGCTTCCTGATGCTGTACAGGACCGCCAAAACCAAAAGGCTAAGCCAAAAGGTCCCAAGAGCGCGACCAATTGGATTTACCAGTGCTTGTATTTCTGAATCTTAAATTTAATAACATCCTCTGATGGGGGAATTCCGGTGATACCAGCAGAGTTCATGTCATATTATTTTGAAGGCATGATAGGTATTTTTGCCTGACCTATTTTTCCTGATGGACTTTGCCCAGACCTGCTGCAAAACCCAGAGTAGATAAATGCTGGTGGTGTTTGTAGCAGACCCCATTAAGGGCCACCATATCTGATTGCCTTTGTTGCATTTGCATAGAATAAATACCTGGAACTTAGCTAACAGTACCCAAATGGGTAGCAACATATTTTATTTATTTTAATGTTTTTATGACACACTCATCGTACTGAATAATGCGACCAAGTTATGGGTTCATTGTAGTTTTTAGTAGGATTGATCTTGGGAGTACGATGGAACTGAACTACAGTAGTTGAAATGTGAGAGGGACGCTACTATGATGAGGGTGATTTGGCCTTCACTTTGCAGTAATGGAGGCATCCACAGAGGCATTGGAAGTGGGAAACATTTTTTTATTCATTGAGTTAACCTGAATGGTGAAAGATAATTGGGAGTCCAAGATGGCTGCCAGATTTCTAACTTAATTATAGGGGTAAGTAAGCGACAGAGGCTTGATTGTTTTCAAGAGTCTGCTTTACATGGCCAATGAGCACCATTCAGGCAGTCAATTGTCTGTGTTCAATTTGAAAGTGTATTGGGAGCAGTTGTGCACTTCGGTTCTATTTTCTGCACCTTGATGCCTACCCTGTCAATTCTAGAATTTATATTAGGGAACATAACCATCTTGTAGACTTGCTCTGCTGTGTAGGCCCTTTACGGCAGCCACTACTCTTCTCTGATGGCTGAGCTGGTAGGAGAACCAGGCTGGGGCCAACAATGCTACTCACTCTCCTGTTTTTTGCCGTGGCCTGGACCCTGGTCCCCTCTGCGACACTTTTAACACTTGGAATAATAAGACTTCATGCACCCACTCAGTCAGTCTCTCATTCAGAGGCCCCAACACTGGAGCCAGCTACTGCCGTGTGCTGACACTCAAAAACAGCAGTCAGCAACAAAAAGATGACCAGTCAACCTTTGTGAAAGGCCTTCCACTGAGCTGCAACAGGTGTCGCTGCATTTTTAACAACTTTTGACCCGTTTGAGATAAAACCAAATTGTTTTAGTTTAACTCTGCAGATTATGCAGTAGATTGTGGATTATGTTGCAAATGCGGCAATTCCAAAACAATGCAGAAAATACAGCGGCCACAAAATCGCATAATTCCAGTGGCCCAGGTTTAGCAGGGTGCTCAGTGCAATGAACTGGCATACACTTTATCTTTATAAGGGTTTTGTGATGTTCTTGAGGTACTCAAAGCCGTCTTCCTTGTTCCAAAGTACAGTATGCCTCCACCATATGACTTGATTCTTCCCCAACTGCCCAGCTATTCTGTCTATCTCCTCCTGAGAGCAGTGCCTGGTGTTTGTGAGACATACATGGACCGTATCATAAACGTCTCACACCCTTGCAAAAATGGGAATATACACATCTGTTTAAGTACACAGCCAGTCGCCGTTCTGTGTTTTTGCAAGCCTTATCATCAGTATGTGTACATGCATTCTGTTTTGATTTGCACATTTGCTCATATTTTATCAGTGGGTGACCCTATATGAAGTTGATTCTATCTGGGAATAAGAAAAAAACAAGCACTGCTTTGAATTATTGAAAAACAGGTTTCTTATTAGCATTCTCACATAGGCAAAGCTTTATAAAATGTGCAATAACTGCTAAAAAGAAATACCAATCTGCGCACCTGACAAATCAGAACAGGGGGTATATGTGTGCAAAGTATGATTGGATATGATCACAGAAACGCTGCTGCAAGTGTGCAAACTAAAGTGTGCACACAAGTTTATGCAAAGGCGCAGGTGTTCATGCTTCAGACCAGTATGTTGCGTGTTGTCAGAGTATGTGCACTTCTTTGACATTTAACTGGAACATGTTGAAGTACATGATATGGTACCCTGGACATAGTTTTCCCAAGAAAATATATCCCAATTGTATTTAAAACAAATCTTATTTCGTATAACTGTTTCCTATTTTATTTTCACTAAAAAGCTCCGTGATGTTCCAAAGTCACAATAGTATTAGAAATGGATTTATATTTTCAAGATGATTTTACCTTTTTTTCTTAGTTTAGGGTAATTTGGCAGTAGATGCTGCGGGGTGCCGATTGCCTTCCTTTATTTTTTTTTAATTCCCAGTATCCTATTTCCACGAGAATTGTTAGGCGTGTTTTTTGTTAAAAAAAGAAATCCAAAAGCGCATTCTCTCCATGCACTTTGTGTATCACTGCTGAGCACTTCAAACCTGCTATTAAAACCTCCTAGCATAGGCAGGTTTATGAGCGGGGGAAGCTGGGAGGTGCATCTATCTTATCTGTGCCTCTCCTCTTCGGATTGTGATGTAGTGTTGTTCCAGGGTGTGGAATGCAATTACTGTTGCACCCGTGTAGGCTCGGACACTAGTATGACTGCTGCAACAGTTTTGGGTGCAGGAGCCATGACTTAAGTTGCTTCCTGACATGTTCTGTAACGCAATTCTCGAGCCACCCAATCACAAGGACAGCCTCAGAGGGCATTAACAGCCCCCGCCACCCACTGAGACTCAGTCCGACACCACGGACACTCATGCAACTATGCTCGACTTCCGAATCAGCGCAGAGTCTAACTCACCTGACTAAAGGGCTGGGCCTAGCGTGCAGCTTCTTCAGTTAGGCACGAGCACTCCGAGCAGGACGGGTAGGCAGCAGGGCAGAGGGCAGGGCAAGGTAAGGTTAGCCAGGCACGGGCCGGGGAGCTAATAAATGAATTTAAATTGTGGCCGCCTGTGACGGACTTCGACAGTCCTGCGTAGGAGCTGCTGCGTGGCTGGGTCTTCTTGGGATGCCTGCACGTGCTCAGTGCACATGTCTGGACAAATTAAAACCAGGGAATGATTGGTACAACAGCCGTGCCCCACCCTGAAGAATGCGCACACACGTTGCGTAAGCAACTGCGCGCACCCCACCACCATTTATGATAAAGAGCCTCAGGGGCCCCGGGGTGCGCGTGTGCAACAGTTGTTTATTAAAGGTGCCGACTGGACTGCACACCATAACCATTTAATTCGTGATGAAGACGTAAGTGAGGGCCGGGGCACCCTGGAGCACGGGCCATCCCCCCGCAACGCGGGGGTTGCGTGGGCCTGTGTTACGCCCCTGCCCATATCGCTACGTTAACCCGTGCACTTTACTGCTATCTTTGCACATGTTCTGCTGTTGCTGATTTTAATTATTTTTATCATTGTGCTGAATTGTGATAAGTGTTTTAAACTACTGTGTGGGGAATTTGGTCACTCGCGCAAGAAATCATTGCCCACACCTCTTTTAGGAGCAAGAAAGGCCACTTTATTTTAGGACAGGTGCATCATAAATTTCATGAACACATTCATTATTTATTTATTTACATAATTCAACTCTACAGTGAGCCTACGAAACCTAAATCCCCAAAACCCCGAACAAAAACTCCTGCCTACTACCCCTAGCCTACCCAACGCTACCCTCCAGGATGGCCAACCCGCTCCAGGCTGCCCACCCCCACTACCAAAAACCCGCCTCTAAAAGAACAAAGGCACCCATCCTAACAGTGGCAAACCCACAGAAACGCGCAGCACCTAGAGCACCGCAAAAGAAAAAACCCACCCAAAACGAAAAGAAAAAGAGGGAGGGTGGGTGGGGCAAAACAAACCTCCCTTCCAGCCTCCCGCCACGCAGTTCCCAACCGCCAGCCTGCCTCCCTTATATCTGCTCGCTTAATCAGTCCCCACCTGATTACATGATCCTCGCGCGAACCTACCCAGGAAGAGACCGGCTCGCGCCTGGCTCTCCCTGGGTCCCCCCTCGCGCAAGAAATCATTGTCCACACCTCTTTTAGGAGCAAGAAAGGCCACTTTATTTTAGGACAGGTGCATCATAAATTTCATGAACACATTCATTATTTATTTATTTACATAATTCAACTCTACAGTGAGCCTACGAAACCTAAATCCCAAAAACCCCGAACAAAAACTCCTGCCTACTACCCCTAGCCTACCCAACGCTACCCTCCAGGATGGCCAACCCGCTCCAGGCTGCCCACCCCCACTACCAAAAACCCGCCACCCAGGAAAACCTTTAGCGTTTTCCTGCCCCACCCAAAGGAAAGGAAGGAGCACACCACAATTGTACCTGAAGAACTTTACTAATCAAATCCCTGAGTTCCAGAAGGTAAAAAGAGATGCCCAAAGCAGATAGATGCACACCGTCCTCACAAAATAAATGATGTTCAGAGACTTTTAAATGATAATGGTCCAAACAGTAGATACCCAAATGGTGACAAAACACTCGCATTGTCCTGTTCACTTTCCGCCGAGCCTTTTCCAGGGCGGAATGGTTCCTCGCCCCACGCCATTGCAAACGAGGCACAAACTCAGTCCATACCAGCATGGTGCTCACCCATGTGGTCTTGATGATTTCCAGGTCTTGCTTCATTAGTTTTAACAAAGTCAACCCAGAGAGAGAAACCAAGTCATTCTCGCCCAAATGTAGCACCAGGAGATCCGTAGGGCCCCCCAAACACTGTGAAACCAAAGCAGCCAAGGCGGGAAAAAGCCCACCCCAGCGCATGCCCCCTGTTCCATGCCAGGAGACATCGTGTGTCATGCTGTTTAGACCAAGTGATCTCCCACAGAGCTGAGTGGCAGCGGCTAAAGCTGCTCGTTTAACAAAAGAGTGCCCCAGTATCCACACCCTCCGTTTGCAACCGGCGACTGATGGCCAAGGACCTAGGAGAAAAAGAAATGTTAGACAAGCAAAGAATTGCACTATTTTCTCACATATTTTTCACAGCACTTGGAACGCCAACGACCAATGCGACGAATCTGGGACCAGTCCCACCCCAATCGAGCGGCCTCCGTCGCCGCACCAATTCTGAATGAATGGGTACCAAATTGAACAGGATCCTTCCCCAAGCGCAACAAAACCTTGCGTAACACAGCCAACAATTGGGATGCAACTATGGGACTACCATCCGCATGACAAAATATGGACCCCTGGAAAAAATGAGGAGAGGACACAAACACTTCCCATTCCCCAACCGGGCAACATGCAGCGACACCACTCCTGCCAAGGAACACCCACTTACCCCTCCCCATCTGGTCGGTTTTGGATGCCCGCAGCCACAGCCGCACTCTGTCACTTTCCAACACCACCTCACTGCTGGTCATACCTACCTTGCCCCGTAACCCCAGCAACTCTGATGCCCGAAATGCCCCAAAGAACAACCAAACAAAACACAAACGAAATTTGGCACACTCAAAAGCATCATGGCAACACACCTCCAATTCCGGCAACAGCAGCTGGAGCAACTCAAAAGTCACTGGTTGCCGGAGCTGCTGCCCACCAGCCCGAAACCTAGCCAAACCTTTCAACACTTTACGAACCAACACCCCCCCAACAGGATCCCTCCCCCACCAAAGCTGCCCATAAAAAGAAACCCCAGCCAACTTGCCAGAAATGGTAGTGGGCGATAGGCCTTTGTCCGCCAAATGTAAAACAAACTGCAAGATGCGTTGTTCATCAGACCAACCCGCCCTGGGCGGCCCCATCAAATCCTTACCGAACTGCAGAAACTCATTCCAGGCCTTCACATAACCCCGCCTGGTGGAGTCAGCCACAGAATTTTCCACCAATTGGTGAACCCTCAATCCCCCAGGTCCCATACGTACTGTGGGATCGCTGTTGGTTCCAGGTCCGCCCCAGGAGCTAACTTGCGGAACTCGGACCACTGAAAGCGAGACAAAGAGTCAGCGATGCAATTAGAAGTACCAGGAACATGCCGTGCTTTAAAAACAATATTTAATTGCAGACACCGCAGCATGAATGCGCGCAGGAGTCGCAAAACCCGCAAATCGCGAGCCTTTTGGCGATTGACAAGGTGTACTACTGCCAAATTGTCCACATGAAACAAGACTGAGCGATTCTGAAACTCATCCCCCCATAGATACAAAGCAACCAGCAGCGGGAAAAGCTCCAGAAACGCTATGCTGCGACCCTGTTCCTTCCAGTGCGCCGGCCAGCCGGCCGCGCACCATCGACCTTCCCAAAAGACTCCGAAGCCGTGGGCCCCTGACGCATCAGCGAACAACTGTACTTGCCACACCATGTCCTCATCCGCAAAAAACAAGGACACGCCATTGAACTCCTGCAGAAAACGAAGCCAGACAGTCAAATCGGCACGCACAGCGGTGGTAATGCGCACCCGATGATGGGGAAGGCTTGCGCCGGACATGGACAGACCCAGACGTCTGCAGAACGTCCTGCCCGCCCGAACAACCCGGCAAGCAAAATTGAGGTACCCCAACAGCTTCTGAACAGTTCTCAAAACGACTTTCCGCTCCCCCAACACCAGATGTATGAAATCAGACATTTCCTTCACTTTAGCCTCAGGCAATCTCGCCACCATAGACAGAGTATCAATTTCAATCCCCAAGAAAGTCAGGGACGGACAGGGACCCTCTGTCTTGTCCGGCGCCAAGGGAACACCCAATTCCTCCGCCAGAGCCTGAAAGACGTTCAAAGCCGACTGACATTGCCCAGATCGACCCTCTCCAATGAAAAGAAAATCATCAAGGTAATGACAGACCAATACGTGGCCACTAACAAAAGTGAAGCGCCACTGCAGAAAGGTACTGAAGGTTTCAAAAAGGGAGCATGACACTGAACAGCCCATGGGCAACACCCGATCCACGTAGAAACTACCTTCAAAATGCATACCCAACAGACTGAAATCCCAAGGATGGATGGGCAATAGCCGGAAAGCCGACTGAACGTCGCTCTTTGCCAGCAAAGCCCCAACACCAGCCGTGCGCAGGAGCCGCAAAGCATCGTCCACCGAAGCATAAGTGACAGTTGAGTCAGCTGGATCAATAAAGTCATTAATTGAGGTACCCTCGGGCCAGGACAGGTGATGGATAAGACGAAACTCCCCAGCCGCCTTCTTGGGCACCACGCCCAGGGGTGATACAATCAAGTCCGGCAGAGGACAATTCACAAAAGGACCAGCAATCCTACCCGCCGCAAGCTCGGCATCCAGCTTTTTCCGCACAACATGGGGACTCTCCTTCGCAGACTTCAAATTGTCTGACCACCTGCCGACCCTGGGACCCTGATACCCAATCCGAAAACCGATTTTGAAACCCCAAGACAAAATCTTAGCGGCCTCAAAATCTGGATAATCCACCAGCCAGAGATCGAGAACCTCCTGCCTAATAGGAGTAGGAGCCCTTGTAAACAAACTGCTGCGGCTGTCCCCTCCCCCCTGAACCCCTTCCCTGATCACCCAATCGCTGTCCGGGAAAACACTGAGTGAGGGCATGCTTCCCTCCACACTGCGAACACTCATGTTTGTACCTGCAAGCTGGTCTATTACAGGAACCCCTGTTAAAATGCCAGCATGTGCCAGAGGCGGCTGATTGACCTCTGCCCCAAACCCCCGCCCCAGACTGAGCGGGGCGAGCCGAAAAGGGCCGATAATACACTGGCTGCCCGCTAGCCGTGTGGGTCGTAGCAGGTGGGTTTGCCGATGCCATCCATTGCAACCATAACTCGGAATCGACCTCACCCCACGAACGCTCAGGGAAAGCGCTCATGCGCGCCCTGAATTCGTCATCGTAGGACAACCATGCAAAGCCGCCAAAATAACTGTGAGCCTTGCGGATGACATCTGCATATTTAAACATGTCTATTGCCTTCTCAGGATGACGTTGACAATAAACACTGGCATAAATAAGAAAGGCCGAAGTCCAATTCTCTATGGACTTCGGAACACGAGGCCTCCGAGCCAATTCTAATTCCTCCTCTTTCGACCCTTCTTTTGCCTGGACATCCCTATGGAGAAGTCAAAAAACATCCACAAATGCCCCAGACCATATCAGATTCTTTGTTTTTTCGGACAAATGGGACCCCAAAGGCATCCCCACCCCAGAATAAGGCAACTTTTTCGGTAGGATACTATCCTCCGTAACCCTTGTGGCAGCCACCCCACCAGCCCCTGCTGTAGAAAACTCTTTTGCAACTTGCCCAGTAGAAACATTCGAAATGACAGGCCGCTCAAGCCCCGGTGCCAGAGCGACTCGCTCAACCACAACCCCATCCCCCGTACCAATAGATCTTGTACTCTTAACAGGGAGACTCTCCCTAGGCTGCCACACAGACCACCACCCATCCTTACCTCTTGGCAACTGCTCCGACTGTGACTGAACAGTCACTCGATCCCCTTGAGTAGGTCCAGACCTCACTGCCCCTCGTACTGCTGCACGGTCCGCACGAGACGCCTGCAAAAAACGAGAAACAGGGGGGTGCCCCAACCCACCCCCCTGGGCCCGTGCTGCCAAAAGCCCAACATCTTGGTCCCTCAATTCCCCCTCTTCCAAATCAGCATCATGAAAATTCCCACCGAAAACTTCATCAGAAAATGCGACTTGCGCGCTGCCACTGGGCATAGCCCCATCACCAATACCCCCATCATAAAACTGCCAATCAATGTGCTGAAAGCTGTGTGTACCGAAAGCTGTAGAAGAGCTATCCGCTCCAGATAACTCCCCTGAAAGCCCACCACTGGAAACAGCCGTGAGGACAGTTCCCGGGCCCGTAGAAACAGCCAACAGCCGCCCAGCGGAGGCGCAGATTGAAAACTGCGGCCGCTCGAGCCTGACGAAGTGTTCGCAACCACCTGCTCCCTGAAAGCTGAACCGCAAGCTCCCCCCAGAGGACGACCCACCGACGCCAGACCAAGGGCACCATCTGACCCAGACGTGGGACCAACCTGTGGGCCACCTGGCCGACCCCTAGGGACCGGGAACAGGGCCTGCCCGGGATGCGGGGGCGCCCCCTGGTGTAACAATCCCCTCTCACCGGGGTCCAAGGGCGGGGGGGCGGCAGGTTGGGGGCCAAGTGCACCGGGTGCCGCAGACTTAGTGACCATGGGGGGCAGCAAGCTGGGTGCAGTGCCCACTGGAACCAAGACAGGGGCAGGGGGGGGGGTCACAGGGGGGGGGGCCGGCGGCGCTGCAGTGTGTGTCCCAGCGGCAGGGCCACCCATAGGTGGGGGGCCAAAAGCGGGAAGGGGGGCGGGACCAGGCCCCGGCGTGGCAGGGGAGAGCATGAAACATTGGCCATTCAGCCACAAGTAAGGGGAAACCCCTTCCGGCAAGGAGGGCGCTGTAAGGAAGGATTCTACAGGCAGCACAGCAGGGGAAGGGGACAGCGAGTGCCCGTGGGAATCCAGGCTCCGCCCCCGCTTGGGTTTAGGGCCCGCCTGCGGCTTCCCCGACTTCCCCGAGGCCAGGCCGCCAGAACGCGGGGCCTGCCGGCCCACGGCACGCCCCCGCCTCCCCCCGGGCGCCCCACGTGAACCAGCGCTAAAGAATGGTAAATCGCCTACCTGCTGGAGGGCGCCCGGGTCACCCGGCGGGGGCTCCACAGCTGCGGCGTGCACAACGAGCATGGGCCCGTCCCCCGGCATGGCCGCCTCGCCGTCTTCCTCCTCCTCCGGGCCCGGGGATAAACACGCCTCCACAGCCCTGGAAACGCCCTCCGAAGACTTGCGAGGGGGGGGGGCCATTCCGACCCACGCCTCCGCCGGGACACCCGGCCGCAGCAGGTCTTCGCGCCCGGCCTCGCAGAGTATCTGCACGGCCCTCCTGACTTCCGCCGCCTCGTCCATGACCAGTGAAAACAAGGTACACTAAACGCGCGCCGCAAAACAAACCTCCCTTCCAGCCTCCCGCCACGCAGTTCCCAACCGCCAGCCTGCCTCCCTTATATCTGCTCGCTTAATCAGTCCCCACCTGATTACATGATCCTCGCGCGAACCTACCCAGGAAGAGACCGGCTCGCGCCTGGCTCTCCCTGGGTCCCCCCTTTTCTTCTCGGGGGACTTACTTACTTACTTTTTACATCACCGGGCAGCCGCTGAGAGACCCCATTTTCACGTAGTGCGCTCTCTAGCTTTTTTCGGCTGCCGGCATATAATAAAATGCATGCCACGCGGATGCGCAGCAGACGAGCGCAGCGGGCGCACCCCTTGCACGCCAAAGGCGTGTCTAAGGCAAGCCCGTCTGTGCCTGTCGGCGTCCCGGAAGTGGCCAGGGCCAGTTACTCTGCCCGTTGTCCTATCGACACCCGGGTAAGGGTGTCTTATACCAGGGAGGATCTTGAGGCCTTTGCAACTCCACTAGCCTATTCATTCCCAGTTTAACTCGCAGTCGGTGCAGGATTACACTTGTGCGGCCTGCAGGTTTTGTTTATGCCTAACATCTTCTTTGGCCCCGCAACTTACGGGTTGTCTGCTCAAGCCCTCCAAGCCGCAATCGATCTCAGCGGCCTTGAAAAATGTGTGATCTTTAAAAAAACATCACTGTAGAGTGGTTGAACTTCTTTCCGATCGACCTGTTGACCTTTTATTTACTACTGAAACGTGGTTGGATAAAACCTCCGACCCGTTTGTCACTCTGGCTATTCCGACAGGATATAAAATCGTCAGGGCTGATCGTCTGGAGGGGAGGGGTGGAGGAGTGGCAATTATTTTCAGAGAGAAGTGGGATCTTACCAGGGGCGATACTCATGACTTTAGTATCAGGTTCTCGCCCCACTGCCTGCTTGGAGGCTCACTGATTTACCGCCATCGGGCTCTGCTTGGTCTTGTCTGCAGTCTTGGGGTGATGCTTTGACTACCAGGGGGCTTCGATTTGCACAGTATCTGTTCTTGGGGGATTTGAATATCCACCTTGATCAAGCGGAATCAAAAGACGTTCTGTCGCTGGGGAAATCCTTCAGCTCGCCCAACTGTCACAATGGGTCACTCGCCCGACTCAACAGGGCGGTCACATCCTTGACCCTATTTGTTCAAATTTTAGTTTCTCGGCCGAGGACCCTTTCCCAGTATCTTGGTCTGACCATTTCCCTACCTTCTTTTCCTGGAAGCTAGCTTCGGCGTGTGTGACGGGTTCCAATTCTGGGAAACAGGCTTTTTAAAAAAAATTAATCCTTCTAACCTGGCAGAGGTGTTGGTGACATCAAGACCTACCCCTACCCCAGACCTGGATGGGAGGCTTGCTGGTTTCATGAAGTGGCTAGCCAACTCTATGTCCTTGCTTGCTACTCCCACCTCTTCTAGATTCTCGAGGGCTTCGCCTTCTAACTCTTGGTTTTCTTCTGACTTGCGCCTGCTTAAGCAGGAATGCAAAAAACTGGAACGGGTCTGGCGCCGTATGGATTATTGCCCCCTGGCTAAGGCTGCTCTTAGGGCCAGACAAAAAATATATTATGCAGCCATTCTTCAGGCCAAAAAGCAGTATTTTACAGCCCGTATTGAGCAGACCCGTAATAACTCTAAGGATATTTTTTTAACATAGTCCAGAGTTTTACATCTCCTGCAGCTCAAACGTGTGTTCTACCTGCTACAGAGGGCTGGTGCAATACTTTACCTAATTTTTTCTTGGATAAAATACGCTTGATTCAGGCAACTTTTATTTCTTGCCCTGGGTCTTCTTCTGCGTTGTGGCCCATTGCCTCGATGTTGTTGGTCCCAGGGCACGTGCTATCAGCTTCCACCCCTGTGGATCTGACCAGCTATCTTAAGATTTTGAGGGGCCTGAAGTCTGGTTCTCCCTCTGATCCCAGCGCTGCAAGATTGCTTGCAGGAATGGTGAAGATCATTAACCCGAAGGTTAATGCTATTATTCATGCCTCCCTTGGTGAGGCCCGGGTGCCAGAGGAGTGGAAGCAGGCTAAAATCCTTCCCCTCTTGAAGAAGCCTACTCTCAACCCTTTGATCCCAGGGATTTATTGCCCCATTTCCCTCCTTCCCAGCTTAGCTAAAGTCTGTGAGAAGGTGGTAAGCCAGACAACTCACTGAGTTTGTTGAAAAATCCGACGCTTTACATCCGGCACCATCTGGGTTTCGCGCTTCTTACAGCACAGAAACAGCACTGGTTTAGATCTCTGAAGTCATCCACGATTGCCTAGATGCCGGTGGCAGAGCAGTCTTGGTAATGCTCAACCTGTCGACTGCGTTCGACACGGTCCCACATTCCAAGGTGCTCACCTGTCTCACTGAGATTGGTGTTTCTGCTGTGGCCTTGGGCTGATTGAGGTATTTTCTGGAAGGGCGGGCTCCACAGGTTTGGCTGCCACGGGCTGCTTCTTCTCTGCAGGCGGTCACCACGGGTGTCCCTCAATGGTCTTCCCTTAGACCCCTTCTTTTTAATATCTATGTCACTCCTTTGGTCTTTTTGGCCGAGGAGTTGGGGGCTAAGGTGATAGCATATGCTGATGACAACCAGCTCCTCTTTATGTTGGGAAAGGGAGAGGATTCAGTCTTGCCTGTTCAGAAGTGTTTGGCATCATTTTTTGGGTGGTTGGCGAGGGCACAACTCAAGTGTAACGAAGACAAATCTGAGATCCTTCTTTACGGCAACTTCTCCCTCGAGTTCAGAAAAACGATTTGGCCTCCTGGATTTCCCTTTCCTTCCCCTAATGGGAAATCCACAAAAAATCTAGGAGTGTGGTTCGAGGATAACCTCTCCTTTTCAGCTCAGGTAAAGAGGATTTCAGGTAGCTGTTTTAGCCTTCTTAAAACACTCAAGAGTTTCCTCCCTCTCCTTCCTACATCTGCCAAAGAGACGGTTGTTCGGGCTTTAGTCCTGTCTCGTTTGGATTATGCTAATGCCCTGTATGTTGGCATCCCTGGAAATTCCATGATTAGACTTCAGGTGATCCAGAACGTGACCACTATGCTGCTTTTGGGTATTGCTAGGAGGAGTAGTGTGCGTGTTCATCTCCGCGCCTTTCACTGGCTGGCGTGGCAAAGAGGGTCAAATTGAAATCACTGGTGATAGCTCACCATGCACTTTATGCTCTTGGGCACTCCTATTTACAGAAACGGTTCTCTTTCTATGTCCCCCCAAGACAATTGCGTTCGTCTGCCCTTCTGTGGCCTAAAGTGCTGCGTTTCTCCTGCCACAAACTTGGTGGCTGTTCTCTGGTTGTTAAGGCCTCCCAGGCTCGGAATGCCTTCCCTTTTTTTCTCCGCAACACTCAGGACCCGCTAGCTTTTAAGAAATTACTAAAGACTCATTTGTTCCCGTAATTGCTGACTGTGATGTTAGTGACTCCTCTTATCTCCGCACTGGGACACTCCTTGAAGTAGCAATTGCGCATTATAAAAGCATTTAACATAACATAACATAACAATTATCAGGTACTAAAGTACAGCGTCAAATGCCCTAGCACTATCCTTGTAACATTCTTTGCTTGGGTTTAATCATTACAGCTTCAAATAACCCAAAGTGTAGGTGTTCTGGAGTAGCATTTGCTCAACCTTGATGGGATGTTAGATGTAGATATGCCAACAATGACTCTGGTGACCCTATTGTGGAGTACAGTTCAAACTTTCTCAGTAAAACTGTGTGTTTTTGGACACCATAAACATCAAAACAACTGTGCAAGACTGAGTTCACACACACCATCAGAATGGGAAACATATTTTCCAACAAGGCAGAACCACAACCTACGTTTACCACACAGCCACTACCCAGACTTACCACGCATTCCTTTACCACACAAGTCATTACAACCACTTGTTTTAGAGAATGTGGTGTTGGACTGGTGTTAAATTTTAGGGCCAACACCTTCCCTACTGATACACCCTCTGGAGTTGGAATAGAATGTATACTAATCCAAAGTCCAGCGCCCCCCTAAAGCAAACTTGGTAAAGGAACGCTGGTGAAGTCGAAGTAGTGACTGAGTTGTAAAGGCATGCATGGTAAATGCATGCATGGTTCCGTCATACATCTCATCAGGATATGTTTGTCTTAGTCTTGGCTAGCTCACAGAGAACTATCTATCCCCCTAACCTAGCAAGGCAACAGGCGGTTTGTGCTACCTCAGAACATGGCAACCCTGGCTTCCCAAGGAAGTTGTGGAAACAGATCTACATACCTTTTGTTGGATAACTCATGCATGCTCAAAGGGAGAGACAAAAAATACTTGAACTGGCATTTCAAATTCATTTATTGAAGCAATAGGATTCTTGTGTATAATATGTGTGCTCTTATTATCAATAGACAATTAAATATGGAATTTGTGTAATATATTTTAGGTGTGGGTTATGGGGTTTATAGTGGTAAAGTGTGGGAATTAATTTATGTTTAATTAATTAATACTTGGTTGATCATTAATGTTAATTAATTAATTAATTGATACTTAATTATGGTAGTTGTCATATAAAGATATCTCACCAAGAAACCAGCGTATTGGATTTTTTCCTGAATTAGAACGACTACGTAAACTTGTCCAGGCATCTCATTGTAGAACTATATTTTATTGTGTGTGGGCTTTACTTTTTTAGGGTAAAGGGGTGGGGAGTAAATTAATTTTACTTACTTTATAATTCGTTTTTATGTACTATAAGTTTCTTATTTGAAAAGAAGTTTTAATTCTGTAATACATTTTTTTACAGTTTAATTTTAACAGTGGTTTATAGGGATTAAAGTGGTTAAGTGTGGGAAGTTTATCAATTTTTATGAGTTTTTTAATTATTAATATTTCTTCAATTGTAATTAATTATGTAAGTACATTTTTTCAATAACATTTAGATGTGGGTTGTGAATTATGTGGTGTTAAAGGGTAGTAAATAAAAAAAGTAAATTTATGTAATAATTGATGTTTTTGATTCTAAATAATTTCTAATTAAAAATATGTATTTGTTTGGAAATTATTTTTTATTTTATTAAATATAATATTCGAGGGTATTTGTGATATGCATTTAACATTATAATATGTTTTTTTAAACTTGTAATATTAAATATATTTGTATTTTATTTGTTAATACATTTATATATGTTTTTGTTTATTTTGTTTTTACTTTTGAAATGACTGGAGTGAGAATATTAATTGTTACCCCTACGCAATCCAACACTTTCCCTACTGTTGCACTCACTGTAGTGGGAATAGTAAGTTTTACCCCCTCCGCTATCCAACCCTTTCCCTACTGTTGCACTCATTAGAGAGGGAAAAGTAATTTTTACCCTTCCGCTATCCAACACTTTCCCTACTGTTACACTTATGGAGTGGGAATAGTGAGTTATACTCCTCCGCTATCCAACACTTTCCCTATTGTTGCACTCACTGGAGTGGGAATAATCATTTGTACCTCTCCGCTATTCAATACTTTCCCTACTGTTGTACTCACTGGAGTGGGAATATTAATTTTTACCCGTCCGCTATCCAACACTTTCCCTACTGTTGCACTGACTAGAGTGGCCAGTAGCAGTCCTAAGGAAGTGAATCGCCAATATCCCACCTCTATAGCCTCTGTGTAGCTCAGGAGAGTAGTTAGTAGCAAAACCTGAATCAGGGGTAACATCATCTGTTGCAATGCTTCAAACACTTGTTTCCAATATTCTGTGTTGCTGGGACAGTTCCAAACAAGGTGTATAAAGTCTGCCTTTTCCATCCCACATATGTTAATGCGGCCGTAGTCCCGCAATTTGTGCCTATACATTTTAACAGGTGTATGATGCATACGGTGTGAGAACTTATAATGTATAATTGGGAAGCGAAAACTGGATGACACCTGCTCTGTCTGTTTACAGCAGTAGAGCCACTGTTTCCCTGTTATTACTTGCCCCAGTTCTATTTCTCATTTCTCCTGTGCATCGCATCGAACCGGGGTTTGGTTGGTGTATACGTTATGGTACATATCTCATCCGCCTCACATGGTGCTGCAAGGAATTCTCTCTGCGTGTCCCCTAGCCAACCAATAGCTACATCTTTCAGATAGTTAGAAAGGTCTGGTGGGTGATGCCTACGGGTACTGTACAAATTTGTATAATATGCAGTGAAGGCATATAGTATGTCCCTACTGTCTCTATGTCTCACACCAGTATCATCCGTTAGTTCTGCCACATAATTGGAGAAATGAGGTTTACGGATCCCTTCCGCCAGGGCTTTGCCTGGTCGTTCCCCTTCGCGGTAGCCACGCACCGTGAAATACTTCCCCCTGAAGCAGGTCTCTCTTTCTGCATTATCTTTATATCCGGAGAGTGTGTCCCTGAGTTGCCTGGAGCCTGCCATTTATATAATTCTCCATTTCTCCTTCCAGTCTTCTAAGCTCTCCCTCCAAGCGGTGCAAGTATTGTCGAATGTCCCACAAGACTTCGAAACTCTTGGCCATGTAAAAGCAGCGTATTGTGAACTTGAAGGCCTCCCATACTATGCCCATATTTGTGATAGAGCCTATATTCCTTTGGAAAAAATCTGTAATTTCTTGTCCCAGTTGGGACTTAAAAACCATGTCTAGCAATGCTTCTGGGATGAGTCTCCAGCTTCTGGGAGCCAGACATAGGTCCAGAGGGGATAATGTCCAGCAAACCGGGAAGTGATCAGAATAGGTCCTGGCCAGATGTTCAGCTGTAATTATCCATGGACCAATACCCGAGTGACCACCCAAAAGTGTAGCCTGGCCCAAGTGGAATGCATTGTTGTGTAATGAGTTCCTTCCTTTTTCTCTGGGTGAATATACCTCAATGCATCCAAGAGACCATTATCAGCAAGCATATCAGACAATATACCATGGGTCTTAGTGTATTTGTGATGGAGAGGATTAGATCGATCATTAACAGGGTTTATTATCGTGTTAAAATCTCCTCCCCATATTACGTGTGTGGAGACTATTTCAAATATTCTACCCCAAAGTGTAGTATAGAATTCTGGATCATCTAAATTTGGGCTGTAGTAGCACACCAATGTAACGGAATGTGACTCCAGCATACCCCACATCATGCAGTATCTCCCTTTTGTGTCATAGGTCATACCCTCCATGTTGAATGGAGAATTTGTCTTCATCAGAATCGCTGTGCCCCTAGAGTATGAGGAATAAGAAGAGAACACTCTGTGCATGGCCCATTTGCTAGCAAGCACAGGGGGATGTTTCGGGTTGAAATGTGTTTCCTGGAGCAAAGCAATGTGTGTGTATAAGGTATCTATCTAGGTATGCCAGTATCTGCCTGCATTTACGTGGGTCTCCCAGGCCCCTGACATTCCATATCAATAATTGTATTTTTAGAGTTTCAGCATCTTGAGGCATAGGTGAAGTATCAGATGAGTGCTACAAGAAGGTGTAGATCTTTCATTGGTTGAGGTGCCCTGTGCATGTATCAACAAATCAATCCAGCTTGAGTTATATCTTACTAAAATATGAAACAACATTCCCAATCCCTCCCCCTCCCACAATAGCAACCCAATCATGCTGGTATCTGTTTGCCCACCTGCCTCCTATATAACATAACTAGTCATGTAACTGTTAAAGTCCCAAATGATATGGGGAACGCCCTTGAGGGGTTCAATAGGGGGCATATGAGGTTCTCTCATCCCACCAGATGATGGAGTATACCAACCCTAGTCTGGGATGGGGGAAGAGGGTGGCCCAGCATTGTTCATGTTTGGTCCCGCTTATTACAGTATTCCTCCTCTCTTTGCCTCCCTGCCACCCAATCCACTTAACTGAATGTAGTGTTGTATCAATGCTGTCCAAGCACAGTGCGTGTTGGGTGCTCAGTAAAGCAAGTAATCCTGAAGTGTAGTGGTAATCTCTTTGTTCATAAGAGTGGTTAAAGATGTCCGACATCTGCATAATCCCACAATAGTTCCGAGGAGTTTGAATCTCTTATCTCATTCCAATGCCTGAGATGTTGATCTGGACGGTATTTCCTGTGACTTGTGAGGAGAATTTTGTCTTTTGATTCATTTAAGGAAGTCCTCCACCTGTTGAACGTTAATAAAGAAGTGTTGTCTGCTCTGATGCATAACACGCAGGCGCGCTGGATATAGCAACGCATAGTCACTTTGTGCTTTGCGGAATTTCAGCTTCACTGGAACGAATATCCGTCTCGCCTCTTGCACTACAGGAGGGAAGTCAGGTTATATGGTAACGTAATTGGCCTCAAAGTTCAGATGTTTTTTCTCTCAAGCCAGTTTCAGAGCCATGTCACGGTCCCGAAAGTTGAGGAAACGAGCAATGATCGGGCGCAGATGGCTTCCCGGGGTGGGTTGAGGACCAATGAGCAATGCGCTCCTTCTATTGTCAGGTGCTGTGAGAAGGCCTCATTACCGAAAGTTCAGCACAGTAGGCATTTGACAAATTCCTCCATCCTACCAGTATTAGTACTTTCTGGAAGTCCAATAATACGCACATTATTACGCCTACTGCTCGCTTCTAAGTCCTCATTTTTGGCGGCGATTACTTTTAGGACCTTATCCATTTGAGCGATGTGTTTTTGCATTTGAGTCGTGTTGTCTTCACCATCAGAAATGCGTTTCTCTGCCTCTACGATCCTCTCCTCATGCTTCTCTAAGTTATGTACGATTGAGTCCATTCGAGTGTTCATGGAATCCATTTAGGACTCTATAGAGGAGTGGCTGTGTTGCATTGCGAGCAAGAGGGCTTTGACATCATCTTCCCGGAAGGTCTCTGGGTCTTCTGCCCACTCAGCGCCTATTTTATCTGGGTCATCCGCACTGGATTGCGTGACATTTTTCCTGGCTTTGAAGGGAAGTTTTGATTGCTTGACATCCGTTTTTCCCATGATGGGCCCAACGTGATGTTGCTGTGTTCGAGTCATATCTCCAATTGCGCCGGCCAAAGTGATCATTGATTCAGTGTTTCTCAACGGATTGAGGAGGATCTAGCATCCCAAAGTGCCAACAGGTCTGTGGATTAGATATTTAGCAGAAGCCTTCTAGTGCATCAGGATCTCACCACCGTATTTACTTCAATCCGTACCATTGATTGTAATGAATTCAGTATAGTTGTGTAGTTGTTTTGGGGTGCACTGTGTGAATAATCATTCAATTAGTGGTGAATGTGCATGCTATAACTATCAAGTCTGTGGCGTTAGCTCAAGCTTTGGGGTTCAATATGTTCTATTTCAGGCTCTAAGTTGTGTGTGCATTCACTGGGCTGTGAGAGATAAAGTTCATTAGCACGTGTGAAACACTGCAGGTCAGCACTATATGGAATTCTTTCAGTCTTCAAATGCACCAGGTGCCACTCTATATGGGCCACATGGATAATGGTGAAGCAGGGGGTATTATACTGTCCAAACGGCTCACTCTAGTCGTTAGGGCTGTAGTGAGTAATAGAAGTTTCAGGATATGGTGTTTCTGTACTGTGCAGTAAGCGTCCATACCAGCGCTCGGCAGGCACACATTTAAATATTTTCGCTGGGGCCGCGCGATCCACTTCTGTGTTTAGAGGCCAGGGTATCACGCAAGATGGCTGCGGCAGTTGGAGCAGCCTCGAGCAAATTCATCAGTGATCTTCCCAAAGGCTCTCTGCTTCACGTTTGCATATTGCCTCTGCTACACTGGGAAGCGCAGTATGCTACATATCGGAAGGTTCAATCAGTGACCTTACTTGTGTGGTGATGCGCGCTGCTACTGTGGGGTTCCTACTGAGCGGCCCAGCTCCCACGTGTGTGCCGGGGGCTCAATTGCCAGTGAGTGCCGGTATGTCATCCAGTAGTTCGGACCAGCATCCCCGCACTACCAGATCTGCGGGTGCTGTCTCAGTCATGGGGCTCTGTTATTTTTGCATCAGTGGGTGGCGAAGAATGTCGCAAATAATCGGCACGATCTCACAGTCGATTCAGTCACTCGCTGGCAGGATATTGATCAGGATAATGCATCTGAAATTCTCATGCATCTGGCGCAAAAGTCAAGCATTTATGGAGCCGTGCCGTAAGCACAACGCAACACCAGCAATGCATATTGCGGCCTATTCTCACTACTCTGCGTTACTCCTTATGCCTGCTTCAGGCAGGCGCAAGGTTTTGATGTAGTGGCGTCCTAGAAGTTATGCAGTGAATCTTGTAGACTTCACTGCATCACATTTACGAGGCTTTCCTGCGTAAATTATACGTGACTCAGGTATAATGGGACGAAGGGTTTTACAATGTGACACATCTCCCTAGATGCATCACGTTGTAAATTGGCTGCATTTTTTACACCGCAGCTGCATCCCAAAAGTGACACAACTGCAGCGCAAAAAGTGATGCAAGGGGCTTGTAAATCTGCCCCTTAGTGTTTTGAAGGTACATTACAATTAAGGTTCAATAAATTACACCCACTATTGTGATCTAAAACTGAAACTGTTGTGTTTTTATTAGACTGACCCTGTGAATGTGTTTTTTTCCAATTTTTTCATTTTCAGTTTTTATTGCCATGTTGCTTATTGTTGTAACACTTCTGAAATACAAATAGAATAAGCTGTGCTATGCATTTTCATAAAACTAACATTATTCAGCCAGCCTCTTTTGGTCCTTGTGCTGCTAATTCAAACCCAGGGGCTGCATTGACCCAGCCAGAGGTCGCAAAGAACAAGTCAAGGATCGCAGGTTTAACCCCGGCAATCCCTAAATGACGTCCACGGCCAGAATCACGAGAACATTCTGGTCTGGAGTTATGAGTGAAGGGTGGAGCCAAGGAGGAGGAGCCAGGTGGAATAAGAGTCCAAGAGACTGTCAATTGGCAAGCATATATCACAACAATAACGTATTTTACCCTTGCCATGCAGACCAGAGCATTCATTGGTGAAAAATGAAGCACCAACATTGAGCTGAACCCTAAATTGGCAAGACAACCATAAATGGCCCTATTTTTCTTTTCTTGAGTATGTGTCTCCTAGTAGAGATCATGTGGACTAAGACCTACTTTTAATTTTGAGTAAGGATGGGAAGACATCCCTCATCACGCTCTACAGTAGAAAGGGGCTTAATTCTGTCACTCCTGAGGATTTCAACTTTACAATTTGGTGAAATATCTTCTGTCCACAAGAGAGGCAACAAATTAAACATTCAGTGCATCTTTTACTTCCAAACTAATTAAAAATGGTTTGCAAACGGTCACGGTTTTGTATCTCAGCAATCGGTCAGATAACCAGAATAGTGAACAATGTTTGCAAAGGTTGCATTGCAACCAGAGCAAGGTGAAAATGGTCAATACAGTGTTACCTGCATAGGGTTGAGCACCTCAGTAGAATGTCGTAGAAATCAATTGTGTTCTTGAAAAACGTTTCTCTTACCACTAACCTTGATGTTTCTCATCTTTCTACCTGTACCGTATAAATATTCATAATATAAAGTTTGTTTTCTATCCTTTTTTTTTTTTGATTTCCGTAATTTTTTATTGTATAAAAAAAAATATATATTTACATGGAGCATGGAATATACATGAGTGGAGGAAGAGGGAAGAGAAAGAGGAAAAAGAAAGAAAAAAGGCGCCGGGGGTGGGGGGGTGTTTGGCCACCGGCCTTCCGTGTCTTTGCGATAGTTCGAATAGTTCGAATAGTTTGAATGTCAATTTTCCAAGTCCTGCTTGTCGTTGTCTTCTGCATCACCCTCCTCACTGCCACCCGACACCCAGCAGTCAAGGACAACCCCGTCCTGAAGAACACGAAAACAGCTCTTCTGAGTGTCGACAAACTACTGACAACAAGCATCAAGGGAGGCCAATTTGAATCCATCTGGCACAACCCCACTTTAAGATACAGGGATAAGGTTCTAGACATGCAGGAATGGTACAGACATGGTATCTCCACTGCCCAGGACCTTCAGAAACAGGGCGCGTACACAACCTTTGACACCCTCAAGGAAGCTCACAACCTACAAAGCATAGAACTCTACAACTTCCTGAAAATCAAAGTAGCAATCAGGAAGGCAGACCTCAACAGCCGGACACCATCGCTCATACAACTTGCAGCCAGTCTCAACACACTAGGACACCAAGTAGCACACCTATACAAAGCCCTCCGTCCCAAAAACACCAAACTCAACGATAAGTTTGCTTTCTATCCTAAAGGTTTTAGTTAAAACAATTAATTATTACTCTGCTTTCCTTTTCAGTTATGTTCTCTGTCCCTAAGTGTTCTCCAAGTTGCTTGTCACTGACAATTGTCTCTTTTGTTTTTGTTAAATTAAACTATACATTTAAAAAAAAAAAAATTAACTATTAAAATCCTCAGTAATTTACCAACATAAATAGGTTTTGTTTCGTAGGGTGACATGTACTTAATCTGTCAGCCAAGAGAATGCCAATATGTTTGCCAGGTTAAACTGAATGAATAAGTCTATTTCTTGCAGCGTATTCATCGTATTTAGCCTAGCCTTCAACTCCTTTTTAGGTCGAGCGTAGGCAGCGCGCATTTGCTATATACAAGATATGCAGTATTCAGTCTATAGGCATTAAGCACACCCATCCCTTGCCATTTGTTCTTTGTTCTGCTTGTCTTAAATGCTTCCTTTTTATTGGTGCATTTTTCTAAATGTCCCTCCTTTGTGTGCTTAGTTCCCTCTGAGGGGATTTCACTAAGTCAACACTTTCGGTGGCCATCATCACTACGTTCACGTTTCCTCTTGTTACATCATGTGATGGCCTTTCCTCAGCATTGCAGCCTTAGTGTTCGCAGCGCGTTCACACAGCTTGGTTCCCTCTCAGGCGATTTCACTGAGTGATACTTCTGGTTGGCCTTAGCAACAAATGGCCAACCATATGGCAAGCATTTTTTTTTGCTGTAGTGAAACGATGTATGCAGCTTAAAATGCCCTCTCTTCTTTAATCGCTGTCCGCTCTCCTGCCTTCCTTCCACAGCCTCCCAGCCCTCTTGCCACGCAACCAGCTGCTCGAGTTCCTGCCTGTTGTGGGTCGCGACGCAGTTTCTAGATGCGTCCAGAGCCTTGTTTCATATGTCTTGTTTTTTAGTGGCTGCCCTTCAAGATGCTCAGATCCTGCGACAGCTCAATAAGCTCACCTTCCACAGATCAGAGCACTAATTGTTGTGTTATTTTTTTTATTGTTAAAAAAACAAAACACAGGCATCAGCCTCATTGAGCGCTTAATGGGAGCAGGGAAATTCTTGGCCAAACGTAGCCTGCAGTTTACAGAGGATGCCTCTCGGGCTCTGCGGGCATGGCCATTGGAGAAGGGGGGGGGTAGAGCCGGGCCACTATATCTCCTTAGCTCTTGAAGATACCATGTGGATAAAAGTAGCTCTGTTTTGCTAACCCCTTCCCTGACTTTCCAGAGGTGTCAGAGGCAGGCCTGCTCGCCAAGTCACTCTTGATTACATGGGAGTCTCTTTCATTTTTTTTAACTTTTCTTCTGTCCACCTATTTATTCTTAAATGCATAATGACAAGAGGGGCAGATAAGATTCTTCCTGTTTCTCTTGCTAAGCCATGATGTGGCCATTGTAGGAGGGGGTGGGGTACAGCCAGGGCCGCTCTACAGGCTTGTTTTTTAATGGCTGCCCTTCAAGATGTTCACACCCTGCAGCAACTCAAGAAGCTTGCAAAATACTGCCATGGCTTAGCCACAGAAACAGGAAAAATCGTATCGGCCCCTCTTGTCATCATGCATTTAAAAATAAACAGGCTGACAAGAAGCAATGTTGCAAAAATGAAACCGACTGAGTAACCAAGAGTGACTCAGCAGGGCAGCTTTTTACCCACAGCAGTGGATATCAAACTGCAAATAAACTTGTAAATACACAAAAGTTTGTGAGCCAGCTCTGATCACTGGCAGACAGTGAACGTAGCAATTAATTATCTGCTGACTGCAGGAAGCATGAGTCATTCACAGAGCACTGTGCGGGAAGCCATAAACAGCAGCTGACATAAAGAAATACTACACATTCTTGCAAGGAACTGGGACATCATGGGACATTCTGACCAGTGATCCTAGTATTGGTCACATGGTAAAAGATAGACCTCTTATCACCTATAGAAAGGGACACAGCCTTAGGGACACATTAGTCCACAGTGACATCACGCGACACAGTACCATTAAGTTTCAAGGTCTGATTGGGTTCTCTCCAGGTGGTCACTCTAAAGTGTGTAGAAATAGCTACATGAGGAAAGAACTGACTATGGAGAATAGTAGTAGTAAGGTGATCACACAGTACCTGACATGTTGCACACCTTTCGTCATCTATGTGTTAGAGTTCCCGTGTAAACTCAAGTATATTGGAAGTACCACTCAGACAGCCAAAAAATGGATATTGGAACACATGAGAGTGAAAATCAACAAAGACCTGCACTATCCAGTAGCGCACCATTTCCAGAAATATCACTATTCTAATAATGAATTACTGAGCCACTATGGGATAGAACAAATCCGTAGAACACATAGAGGGGGTGATCGGACACTCAAACTCAGGCGACGAGAGTCTAAATATATTATTGAATATCATACCAAAATCCCAGGGGGTTTGAACTAGGATGAGGAATTGGGAGTCCACATAGAATGTATTCACTATATGTAAATTTTGCTTCTGGGGAATATTGTACTTTTATTATGTACATATCAGTTTTCATTGTATTATATACACATGTGTGATTTTTACACTGTTTTCTTTTCTCTTTCCCTTTTTTTGTTTCATTTTCTGCAAGGGCAAAGAAAGGGACCCACTCCACAATGGCAGTTCACCCACACAGGTTCCCTACCCTTTCCTTCGGAGGCATTAGGTGGTGGCAGGTCACTAAAGATTAGAAAATGCACCCATTTATAGTTTTAGTGAATTTTGACTTGACATTGACCTTTTCCTTTTCTAAACACGAGAATGTCAGATACTTACCTTTTGATAGGGCACTGGCCCGAGATTATGTAGTGTAACCAGATGGACACCTTGCCTTACCTTGGTCTGTATTCTACTTATTTGACAGATGTAATAGAAGTAGAACTTTCATACCGAGGACACTTGTCCATGACTGTTAGTACTAACATTCTACTTGTGCCTGTTTCTCCATAGTGCAGATATCTGCACAACAACTCAATTTTATATTAGGGCATATCATGAAACCTGTTTTGGCTGAACCCTAATTTGTGCAACCACATAATTCTATTACCTCTTACAAGACAATACTACACTCTATTGCCTTGGGGCAGACACTCAACAGTCCGGTGAGGAATCTGCTGCACTTTGACAATACACTGAACTTTAATGGTCTTAGGTCCGACGCACAGCAACACTATCTTCAGGTTACCTTACGGCCGCATGAAGGCCTGCACTCTGAGTCTTATGATGATGCACAATTTGTGCGATATTAGTTCTTGCTGTCATTATTGGCATTCTACTTATTTGTGCTCCAATGTACATGCTGATTTCTAATATTATTTGCATAGAAGCAATTGTTGTTTGTATTCAAAAATTTATTTCGAAACATTATTTCGAAATACTATTATAAAAGCCTTTATTTAATGGGCAACAAAATATGACTATACCTGTGGATTATAATGTACCATGGACTTTCTAAGATGGCCGACACGTTTACTATGCTGAAATGCATCCTATGTAGTCCTTCCTTTTTTTTGGAACATTGTATTTTATTGCACATTGGGTGAGTGGCTTTCTACGTGTGAGCAAGGCTGCTAGACAGCCGAAATGTGAAACAAAGAACCTGAATAAATCCTGAACTTTACAATTCTTTTGCGTCCTGGTAGTATGTGATTAAATAAAACGATTAAATACCAGCATTTGTAAAGCACACAGCTACTTCAGGCGAGGTTTTCCGGTGCTGGTGGCCATCGGGAAGATTAAGTGAGCTATTGCCCAGAGTCACAAGATGCTGGGCTAACCTGCCTCCAGATATTGAACTGTGAGCCCCTTTGTTCCGGAGTCAGCCACCCTGGCTGCTGCACCACGCCTCTTCCCATTCCCTTTGTGGACTTGGATTTGGATGATTTATGGGGAGGGTGCTTCACCGGCGTATGTATCACCTTCCATGGGTCCGTGGTCTGAGTAGGAGCAAGGTTTTGGGATATACATATATATATATTTACTGAAAAATCATAGGTTTCAGGGGCATTATAGTTAGCTGGACATTTCACTCGTACAAAACCATTAAAATTCCACCGTTATAGTTAGTTCACCTAACTATAACTCGCGCGCCCGCAATGCACTGCTGATTACGTCACATATTACATCACTCATAACATGGTCAGTGACATCACTCATGACATCACCAATGACATCATTGATGACATCATCCACTGAATGTGTGTCTTTCTGAAAAATAAATATTTTTTATATATGTATATCTCAAGGTCGATGGAAGAATAAATGGGTATATAAGTGTCTAAATGGTTATTGTTTTGGTAAAATTAATTGTATAACAGACTGATTAAGTGTATCTTAGTGAATACATGGGTTAGTGAGTAATGTTTAAATATGTAAATATCTGTATCAGTCTCTCACTTTGTGTATAAGTGACTGCTTGGGTTGGTGAGTAGCTACATGAGTGTCTATATGGCGTATTAGTTGTTTTTTTAGTTTCATTATGAGTGTCTGAGTATCTGTATGGTTCGGTGGGGGTATTACTTAGTGCATTGATGCATGAATTAGTGACTCATTGTTTGTATGTGTTGAAGACAGCATGCGTGCAGGACTGTATAGGTGGATGAGTGTCTGTATGGGTGTGTTAGTGAGTGAATGACTGTCCCAATAGTGTCTTTATGAGTAACTATATATGTTTTAAACTAGTATATGTGAGTATTGGTGCATATAAGTGAGTATATGTGAGAGTGAGAGATTGGAAGAGTTCCTGTACAAATAAGTAGGTGTTTCTATAGGTGATTGTTTAAGAGAGTAAGTATGTGTAAGTTCCTGTAGAAGTAAGTGTTATAGTGTGTAAATAACTGTATATGCAAGTAAATGGATATTTGATACTTTGTTTGCATGTGTGACTATGTGTGTGAGTAACTCTATGGATGAGTGGCGGTGTGTAACAGGATGCATAGGTGTGTGAGTACATGTATGAGTGACTGTATAGGGACTGTTGGTGAATGAGTGGATGTGTGTGTAGATCTTGGAATTACTGAATAGGTGTGTCGTAACTGGTATTGGTATGTCAATTGTTTTGAAACTGTTAGTTTGTATTTTTGAGAGTGTGTATCAAAGGTTATATTAGGGTGAGAGGAGATCTGCCACTCTATCACAAGGATGATGCCATCCGTGATGTCTTCAGTGATGTCATTTGAGATGTCATCAGTGATGTCATGAGTGATGTCACTGACCATGTCATGAGTGATGTAATATGTGATGTCATCAGCAGTGCATTGCAGGCATGCGAGTTATAGTTAGCTGAACTAACTATAACGGTGGAATTTCAATGGTTTTGTACGAGTGAAATGTCCAGCTAACTATAACGCCCCTGAAACCTATGGTTTTTTCAGTGAATTTCAAAGGTTTTTTAAATGCTAATTTCTAACTTTAACGTAACTGAAAACTATGGTTTTTTTAAGTGAATTTCAAAGCTTTTTTTAAATGCTAGTTTCTAACTATGCCTACAAAAGGTAGGACATGTGAAGAAAGAAGAAAAAACACACAGAAAGAAGAAAAAAAATGCAGAAAGTAGCAACAGAAGTCCTCAAAGACAAAGAAAAATGCAGGAAGAAGGAAGACGTGCAGAAAGAACAAACAGAGGAGCAGAAAGAGGCCTTGTTGCAAAACCATCCTGTACCCTCAACTTTTTTAGATGGGTACTGGTGGTAACTGACTCTGACTAACCAGTCCTAGAGCCAGTGCTAAGCTAAAAGACACTTAGAATGCAGTTATAACACCTTCATACACTAGGGAACACTATGCGTTGGGGTACCCCTGTTATTAGCATGACCTCCACTGTAAGCCCCTAGTATACAATAGGGCAGGGGGATTAAAACTACCTCTTAAAATGCGCCGCAGGGCGCGTTTGCACACTGGTGAAGGGAAGGGGGGTTCTGAGCTGACATGTGCAAATACGCCCTGTGGTTGTTTTAATTTGGGGGATAAAGTCCCCTTGAATCCTGACCGTCCCCTGGGTACAACTAGCCCATCAGGTATCTCTAGTTAGCACCACAGAGTTGCGTTGCAGAGAGGTGTAAAAATGGGCACGGTCTGGACCACCTCTCTGCAACGCAGCGCATTGGGGCTTACTGGAAGCACCTTGTGGACTAGTTGGCCCCCATGGGCCCTCAGGATTGAAGGGGAATTGTTTCCCCAACTTAAAACGCGTCACAGGGCGTGTTTGCACACGTCACATCAGGCCCCTTCCCCTCCCTTTACCACTGTGTAAACACGTCCTGTGGACATTTTGGGGTCGATTCCGATTCGGGAAAAAAAACGTCCGTACGATTTGTATCCGGAGCCCTCTCAGTACGAATCGTACCCGTCCGTCCGAGTCGCGAAGTACGATCCGTATTCGGTGGATCCGTCCGAATCATCGCGATCCGTACGTATTGCAAGGCTGAAACCGTGAAGCGTACGACTCGTACACATACCGTACGACTTGTACACATGCCGTACAACCCGACGAGTACGATCCGGACCGGGGTATGAGGACACGATTCGTACGGTGCACGTCAGGTAAGGGCGAGTCGTACGGAAAAGCACACAAACACATACACACCGTACGGTCCGTACACCCCATGATCGCAGGATGTACGATCCGTACCCCATTGTACGTTCGGTGTACGAGCCGTACCCCCATTGTATGAGCCGTACCCCCATTGTACGATTGGTGTACGAGCCGTACCCCCATTGTACGATCGGTGTAGGAGCTGTACCCCCATCGTATGATCGGTGTACGAGCCGTACCCCCATTGTACGAGCTGTACCCCATGTACGATCGGTGTACGAGCCGTACCCCCATTGTACGATCGGTGTACGAGCCGTAACCCCATTGTACATGGGGTACGGCTCGTACACCGATCGTACAATGGGGGTACGGCTTGTACACCGATCGTACAATGGGGGTACGGCTCGTACACCGATCGTACAATGGGGGTATGGCTCGTACACCCCATGATCGCAGGGGTACGGTGCATACCCCTGCGATCATGGGGGGTACGCACCGTACCCGGGGGGAGCGTTCCGTACCTGTTTCGGCGCGAACTCTGCTTTTACGGCTGTTTTCAGCTCCCGTAGAAAAAGGGTCGTACGGTGCATACCCGACACGTATCGTACTTGCTGGGTCGTAAAAACCAGCCGCGAACCGTACAGATGTCGCGTACAGCGGGTTCTGACGGAGAATCGTACGGAGATTAGAGTCGTACGGTGTCTTGTACGACTCGTATGGAGTACGGCTTCTCGTACGTACGGAGGACGTTGCAGGGTACGATTCGTACGGGAAAAACGCTCCGAACGGCTATTCGGAACGGTTTTTCCCGAATCGGAATCGACCCCTTTATGTTGGCTGATTAAGTTCATTTGAATCGTGAGGGTCCCTAGGGTCCAACTAGCCCACTAGGTACCTCCAGTAAGCGCCACAGAGTTGTGTTGCAGAGTGGTGTAAAAAGTGGCACGGCCTGAACCAACTCTCTGCAATGCAGCGCAGTGGCGCTTACTGGAAGCACCTGGTGGGCTAGTTAGCCCCCAGGATCCCTCAGGATTGAAGGGGAATTATTTCCCCAACTTAAAAGTGCCATAGAGCGTGTTTGCACACGTCACCTCAGGCCCCGTTCCCTCCCTTTACCACTGTGTAAACGCGCCCTGTGGCAGTTTTAAGTTGGGAGATTAAGTCCCCTTGAATCCTGAGGGACCCTAGGGTTCAACTAGCCCACTAGGTACCTCCAGTAAGCACCACATAGCTGCGTTGCAGTGAGGTGTAAAAAGTGGAATGGCCAAAACCACCTCTCTGCAACGCAGCACAGTGGTGCTTACTGGAAGCACCTGGTGGGCTAGTTGGCCCCCAGAGCCCTCAGGATTGAAGGGGAATTATTGCCCCAACTTAAAACGCGCCACGGGGTGTGTTTGCACACGTCACCTCAGGCAACCGTCTACTCCCTTCACCACTGTGTTAACACATCCTGTGGCCATTTTAAGTTGGGAGATTAAGTTCATTTGAATCCTGAGTGTCCCTAGGGTCCAACTAGCTCACTAGGTATCTCCAGGAAGCACCACAGAGCTGTGTTGCAGAGAGGTGTAAAAAGTGGAATGGCCTGGACCACCTCTCAGCAACGCAGCACAATGGCGCTTACTGGAAGCACCTGGTGGCTAGTTAGCTCCCAGGGCCCCTCAGGATTGAAGGGAAATTATTTCCCCAACTTAAAACGCGCCATAGGACGTGTTTGCACACATCACCTGAGGCCCTGTCCCCAGCCGCGGATGGTGGTGGGAGTACCGGCCGGGGGTGACGTGGGAAGGGGCAGGGTGGGGTCTAGTAATGTATGGAATCCGGACCTTAACAGGTAAGTAAACATAAAAATAAATAAAACAAATTTCGTTGCGTGCACTGCATCGCATTTGGTGATGCCGTGTTTTATGTTTACTTACATTGGATACAGAAATAAGTTCAGAAACATACTAAATGACCAAAAATATAAATATTCAACATTTAAAAATCTAAATATATATACTTTTTTAAATACACAAATTAAATGTGTATTATAATGTTTACCCTGTTTAATCAGCTTGTGCTGCGGCCCTTTTTCTGGGCTGCTAAACTGCACTTTGCAACCGCCAACCCGGCGGTCACATTGTAATAGGGTTGTCAGGCTGCCCACATGCTTCTCGGTGGTCTCCTGACTGCAGCAACTGCAGTCGGCGCTTCGTCCATCGCCCATGATAAAGAGGACCTATATTCACAAATAATAAAAACCGATAAATACAATCTTATATACATTTAAAAAGCACCACAAAATTAACTACTAATTACCATAATTAAAAAATATATATTATTTTTACATTTTTTATTACTTAAATAACTTTCTACTTTATGCTTCTGCAAACTGCACAACAAATGTCTAAAATGTATCCTAAAAAATATATTATTTACACATTTTTTATAATTAAATATTTATTTAAATATTAATAATAATTACCTATGAGTAAATTATTTATATTTAATTACCTTCACACCCTTTATCCATATAATACTGACAACACACAATAAATACATACATTTAAAAAAAATTATCTGCATCATGTTCATATTTGTCAATTAAGCAATTAATTTTGAATACTTAACAAATAATAAATCAATTATATTTAATTAACTTCCCACCCTTTACCCCTACACATGTAACAACTCAGATCAAATATATAACTTAAAGAATATCTTCATTACACAATTTACATAATTAATTATAATATAAATAATGATTACAAATTAACATCATATATTAATTATTAGGATTAAATTCCTACAAACTCTTTAACCATACAAAAAGAACAACACACACCAACAAAAGAAAAAAACATCTATTAAACAATGTGCATTATTAATTATATAGTCAATTATTATTAATGTATTATTAATTAATTATAATTACATTACATCCCACCCATTACCCCTACAAAACACCCAACCCGAACCTGAAACCTAATTTTGATAACCAACTTTATTAAAAGTTTTGCAGCAAGACACATAGCATTACAAAACATGAACATCTTGTATACAGCAATCCAATGAGACATGGCAGCATTCTGGCATAGAGCTAGTGCATTATTTTGACAAACCATAGTAGCGACACCATTTCCACCACACCCGTTCATGTTTGTGAAGACAGACACAGGCCATAAAGATGGGTTACTCTTGGTGTGCACACCAGTCCATCCCCCTATGCCAACAATGAATTGTGGGTGGTTCATGTTGCCTCCAGTTGCGACTCACGTCTCTTTTGTCAACCAGGCAGAAAGATACGTTCTGCCCTCGGCCCTCCAAAATCCTCCACCAACCCCAACAATACATTATGATGGGTCAGCTGTAGGGGGCGCCCAGGGACATTGGAGAGTACCCGACTCACTCTCTACCAGAAGGGGAGCAGCACTGGGTAGTCCCATTCCATGTGAAAGAAATTTGTCCCTGGAAGCGCACAATGCGCGCAAGCGGCACGAGCAGTGAGCAGTAAGAGTTGCAGTCCTCCTGGAGTAAGAAAGGTTGCATGGAGATAGTTGATTTGAACCATGCAAAGTTGTAACTCTAGCAGGCCTCCCAAAAATCTCAACAACCCCTCTAAAAGCATGTCTAAATGCGGCAGCAGGACTCATTACTAGTTCCAGAAAATACGACCACATCTCCCCTCACCTGAAAGCATTAAACTGGTTACCATACAAAGCCAGAATTCAATTTAAAATGGCATGAACTACACACAAAGCGCTACACCACAGAACTCCAAGGTACCTTGCTCAGAAAATAGAGCTTTCAGGGGGAAGCAGACCAACCAGGAGCGCCAGAGATATGTTGCTGAAACCACCCATCTTTCGGAAGAAGAAGACATACAATAGAGCTTTCTCCGGAGCCGGCCGTAGAATCTGGAACTCACTCCCTTTAAGCATTAGAAAAATTCCAAACACAGCAACATTCAAGAAGGAAGCGAAGAGCTTCCTAATGAGAAATTCCTGCCATAGGGCCAGATGACTCTTTAATTCGTTAAAATTAATACACAAACGTCAAGCAGGAACCGCTCATGGTATAGACTCACAGAAACCACATCAGAAAAATATGTAAAGAAATAATATTACGTTTACTAAAATGAATAAGAATAACATAGACGGGAATTTTATATATAGTAATGATGCTGTATTTGTTGAAAATGATAAGAAAATCATGTCATGTACAGGAATTTGTATATAGTAATGCTACTCATTTTTATTGAAACTGATAAGAAAATCATGTACAAGAATTATATATAGATATTCGCATTGTATCACAAATGTTCCAAATGTAACTGTTAAGTGCTCTGATACCCAAGGGTCATGTCCGCGCTATATAAAACTCTATAAATAAATAAATAAAATAAGTAAGCAAATTGCTAACTCCCTGGGCGCCATGCATGCTTCCCATCACTCGTCCTCAACGATGTCCCCAACCCCTGAAACTTAATTTAAAAAAAAATAATTACACAATTAACATACATAATTATCAATTAAATAATTAGCAAAAATTAAAAGTTATTTATTAAATAATTATAATTAATTTGCTTCCCACGCTGTACCCCTATAAACCCCACAACCCACTATGTTACTAAAAATAACAAAACATGTATCAAATTACATTTCAAGACTATTAAAAATTAAAAAACGATATTAAAACAAATTAACAATAATCATGCAAACAATTTAGAACATTTACAAATAAAATACATACAAATAATGTTAAAATATTATTAATTATATTTTTGTAAACTATATTGATGATTTTGATATGGTTAAAAACTAAATTTCTTACCTTAAAATCGATATTCTTGAGAACAATATTCTTGCACATGATACTTCTGAACGATGATATTTCAAACTCCATATTATTGTATGACAATATTTATTTTTTGATATTTTGTCTGAATACCGTTTCACAGCACTGATGAGCATGTTTCTACAATTACTGTCCATGCATAGGACTGTGGCAGTAACTGTGAAACATGCACAGCAAAAGATGTGAAAGAGGACAGCAGTCAACCTCTGATCCTCCGCTGACTCTGCCGAACTGCTTATCTCTGTTTGGCAAATATGAGGAAAACAATGGAGCAGAGGAGAACTTCCCTTTCCAAGTATCCAGTGATACTGTGAGGTATGCGAGGAGGGAGGCAGGATGGCTCACTGTTTTCTCTAGTGTACAGTCTCTTCCTCGTTCATTTCCTGGCACAATCCACATACCCTGGAGAGAAGGGGGCTATGGATAGTCAAAGGGTGTGGATTAAAACACTGAAATATTGACCGTAGTGGGCCTACTCTAGTGTTTATGCTGTGTAATTGTCTTTAATGGAACTCTCAACATCACTTTCTTCTAATTTATGCTAGAGCGCAGAGCCCCTTGCATTCATAAATAGACAATGCAAGATCAAAAGCTTCCCACTCCACCCCTTGGGTTCCTCTGCCAATATTTACCCCTCCTGATACTGTTGGCACACCAGAGTCACTCAGTATCATTTATTCTGGGCATCCAACACCCTTCACATACTCCTTCACACTCCCTCGTACCTCCTCTCTCCCTTTGGCTAGATTACTCCACTTATTTTAGAAGACCGGCCACCAAGACCTCTCATCAATGTTTCAAATGCTTATTCTTAGTTTAGAGACATGTGGTTTCTGCATCGAAACACACAATTAGGATTGGTGACTCAGCATCCCCTTGAGCCACAGCACACTTTCACAGAACCACACAGATGGTATGACCACAGAACTCCATGAAGATGAGGCTTCTTGTTTAGGCCCTCCACAGGTATTACCATTCCTGAGACTACGATCCAGTTGGAACCTGCTTGCTCACAGGTGCGTTAGTTTCTTTCACTGACTCAGCAGGTCAAGCTGGAAGACGGAATGGACCATCTTGCATGTCAAGGGCCAAAGCTAAGAAAATCTATTAAATGTGGCTTCAGCAAAGAATGTGTTCAAACTGGAAGATCCTCTTTTATTATTATTCTATTACATCTGTTCAAAGCCAATGGCCTGAGTGTGAAAGCTGCAGGACAACTGAAAAGAATTGATAGCTCATAAAAATAGCATTTTCTTGCAGGAGGACTTCTTCATAGCTTTGAAATCTGAAAATACTACTTTGCAATGGTGAGATTCATGTAGAATGTCAGTTTCCACTGACTGAGCCTTATGCACTGACATTTATATTGGGGGGGTTGATTATTAATCCATACTTTGGACTCCTGACCTCTCCCCATCCTGGAGTCAACAATTAACAGACTTGCTGACAGTATTTTGCTTTGCTTATATATAGCACAAGGTCTGAACATGTACAAGATGGGTAGTGTCAGGAAACTACATCAGTTAATATGTGATTGCTATTGTTCTCTATCTGAACAGTCAATACAAGTTGGGCCTTGATATTTTTGTCAAATTATCACACCAAAGATGGTGAACAAAGCAGAATGTGAGTTCCAGCTAAAGTGTCAATAACTCATGGAAAGATGACTATGGCAGAGAAATCTTTCTGCACATTTTGCAGTACTGCCAATATGTCTTGAAAGTATACTCTTGTTATGCATGTCTTCCATAGGAAACCTCCATTGTTTGCACCAGATTCTAAATCTGGTATTTCACTGCTTTGACAGAGCAACAGTTGATAACAAAACTCATTACCCTCGTCATAAAGGAGTTCCAGTACAGGATGATAGGTCTCTTGAGTGCCTGTCAATGCTGCACTGCTTGTCTGCTTTGACTGAAAGCAGAAAACACAGGGGGAAGGAAAACAGGGAAGGTTAGAAGCTTTGTTAAAGGTAGCAAGTAAGGTATTGGGACAGGGAGGGGAGGTTGCATGATGTATGGCTCCCTATTACTCTTTAGCAGTTATAAGCAGAGGCGGATGATTTCACTCGCAAGGTACAACACATCCAGAACGCCGCTGCAAGGCTGGTCCTCAACCTGCCAAGACACTGCCATATCTCCCAGCACCTGTGCACACTCAACTGGCTCCCCATCATGGATAGAATCACCTTCAAGATTCTCACCCACGCACACAAAGCCCTCCACAACCCCGGAGCAGCATACCTGAACAGCCAACTCAAATTCCACGCACCCCAAAGGACCCTATGATCAGCCCTGCTCTCCTACACCATGGTCCCCGCACCAGAAAGACCAGATCAGGAGGCTGCTCCTTCTCCTTCCTCACGGCCAGAGCCTGGAACGCCCTACAGCTCCACCTCAAACAGACAACATCACTCCCCATCTTCACGAGAAACCTCAAAACTTGGCTCTTCGACAGACCCCCTCCTTGATGAACTGGAACCTGCACCTCCCCACCTCCTCGAGACCCTTACGGGTTACTAGTCGCACTTAACAAACGTGATTGATTGATAGAGGCCACACATAACATAACATTATAGATGGGTAACTGTGGGTTACAGGCTCTTTTTTTAACTTCGGTATTGAGTGACATCATAGAAAACTCAGTCTTTGCTCTCATCTATTTGAGGCCACTCTAAACCCATCAGAGAAAATATCTCCATAACTCAACAGTTACTCATTTGCATTTCTTTATGTTATGCATGGCGTTCACCCAGCCCCACTAGTGTGAATGCCAGATTCTAAATCTGGTAATTCACTGCTATGACATAGCAACAGTGGTTAACAAAAGCTGTTCTCACTGTAGCTAAATCATAAAGTAATCATAGGAGCCTCCAGAAGGGCTCTCACATAACCTGCCAGTCCAGTGCTGGCAAAGCAGGGAGCACATCAGGAGGAGATTGGAGAGGAGAGGGAAGGAAGGCACACAAGATGGTGGGGTTGAGTGCCGGGTGCTGGGGATTTTATTTATGACAGGGAGGAGCGGCCAATGTATGGCTACTCCATTAACCCCCTTTTCCTGCATAGTACTTGAAAACAGGGGCAGATGATTTAGGTGAGCAATACATAACATAAAATATAAATGGGTAACAGTAAATGTCAGGATGCTTTTCACCTTGGGTTTCTGAGTGACATCATTGGCAACTCGAGCTTCACTATTCACTGGTACCCATCATAATTCTATATTTCTTGCATTAAGATATCTTTTTTTTTGTTTTATTTTTTTTCATATTTTATATAGCGCAAACTCGACGCGAGGGTATTGGAGCGCTTTACATGAGCCAGCATTGCCAGCATTTATCAACTATATTCTGAAGAATGTGATAGCATTTGGGCTTCAGGTGCAGATTTCCATGTAAGATTTCACCTAGTTAGAATAATGATACCCTCATTATTTTATGTATCCTTTAATGTCTTCTGAAAGTATGTCTCCATTTTCTCTGTCTTTCTGTTCGACACACATTCATTAATTATAGGAAACATTTAAAACAATAATTGGAACATTTGGTCTCCACACACTGCTTTTTTCATTTTTGCAATGTTTCTTGGAACATTTTTACATATAATTAGAACTGACATGATGCCAGTTATATTCTTTATCCACATTTATATATTTTTTCCATGAGTCACATTGAAATAAATGAACTTCCGAGATTAAGGGGCCCATTAGGATGTCGGGCGGATCGCCACCACCATGCGATCCTTTGCCACCTGCCACCCATTTCCCCCCCGGCATATTAGTATGGCGGCGGGGACCGCGGCGGACGGAAAGACCGTCCGCCGCTTTTCCGTCCCGGTCGCCTTGCGGCCGGGGCGGAAAATGTTTAATATGGTGGCGGTGTCTATTAGACACCTCCAGCCATATTATGATGTGCTTGGGGGAATGCCTTTCCGTGGCGGCAATGCCGCCATGGAAAGGCATGCGGAGACTCCCTGCGGGGGCCCATTGTGGGCCCCCTGGGACTCCGGGGGGGGCGGGGGGTGCACCCCCCGCATTTCAAAGTGCAACATGGCAGGCACCGCGCGGTGCCTGTCATGTTGTGCTTTGAAATGCACAACGTGCATTTTTACCATTGCGGCAGGCGGCACTTTCAGCACAGCCCGCCGCAATGGTAAAAATACAGGATGCGCCCGCCAGTGTGGCGGGCGCATCATATTGGCCAAGGCGGGACCGCGGCTCCGATGGCGGGCGGTCCCGTTTTGCACGGGGATGGCGGGCGGGCAAAGTCCGCCCGCCATCCTAATGGACCCCCTAAGTTTCTGAAGTGTGTTAGCATGTTATTGTTCCATGTTATTTGTCATGGAGTACATAGAAGCTTATGTCTTGTTAAATCCTTCTATGTGATAGCAATGGCAAACCAACAAAAATTAGCACTATTTGAGGATGTAGATAACAATATGGCAGTAAGGCGTGTTTACTGTCAAAGGTTGGTCTATTGTCAGTTGAAATGTAAAGGCAAAAGATATTGGCTGAAACAGAGCTAGTTAGCAGTGTTGTGTTTTGTGAAAGGATTTGCTATGCTCGTGTGATATGGCAGGTAACGTGTCAAAAGGAGTTTGCATTAATTCCGTTAACACAAAATAAACTTTTAGAACTGATGTACAAAAGCATTCATGAGTACAAGACAAAGTAATACAACAATACTTTTTACGTGCTCTCTAATGCTCTTGTGATTGGCCCCACACTGTCTAACTCTAGTATTAAAAGTGCAAAGAGGTGACAGTGCTTTCTATTTGTACTAATATTGTATTTTTTTTACATTTTAGATGTTTCAGGATCAATTCACAAAGTCATGTAGGTGTAAGTGAAAGAGTATGACAAGAGCACTGCTTGATGGACTCCAAAACACCTCTGTGAATGAGCCCCTAAAAAGGGATGGGCATTCTTTACTATGATGACCATCTTTATCACTGTTATCTCCAGTGTTCCTGGCACAGAATTAGAACAGTGGGAACATTTACGAAAATAAAATGCTAACAAACTCGCTAAGGTACTTTGGCACATAAGTGTGCAAATGACACCATTTACAAATGCAAATTCACTACAATGATTCACAGATTATGAGTTTGCACTTGTCAATGGAGTTACGTGCATGGAAGATATGCAAACATAGAGGAATTTCAGTGAGTAAATATCTGGCCACAGGGACATCTTACAGGCGTTTTAAGGTGGGGACCTGTTCTCAGGACACCCCCGCGCCGCACGGCCCCCCAGCTGTGTGTGTGCCCCGTCGCTGTTGCTAATTGCGACGAACTGCCGTTTTTTCTCTGTTTTTTGCCTTGTTCGTTTTTTTCCCCTGGTATTTGCCTGTTGTCACTCACTGTTTACCCTGCTGTTTCTTTTGTGATATTTGTACCTCTGTCTTGCCTCCCCTGGTGAAAGCCCCGCTCCCCGCTTCCCGTCGCCGTGATCTCGCGGCCCGCCCCCTTTTCTTCCGTGTCCTCCCCGCTCCCGCCTCCCAGCTGCTCCTCCCTCCCACTTGGCACTTAAATGGAGACCGCGCGGTGCAGGTGAGTGTGACCTGTTCTCAGGACACCCCCGCGCCGCACGGCCCCCCAGCTGTGTGTGTGCCCCCTCGCTGATGCTAATTGTAACGATCTGCCGTTTTTTCTCAGTTTTTTGCCTTGTTCGGTTTTTTTCCCCTGGTATTTGCCTGTTGTCACTCACTGTTTACCCTGCTGTTTCTTTTGTGATATTTGTACCTCTGTCTTGCCTCCCCTGGTGAAAGCCCCGCTTCCCGCCGTCGTGTTCTCGCGGCCCCGCCCCCTTTTCTTCCGTGTCCTCCCCGCTCCCGCCTCCCAGCTGCTCCTCTCTCCCACTTGGACTTAAATGGAGACCGCGCGGCGCAGGTGAGTGTGACCTGTTCTCAGGACACCCCCGCACCGCACGGCCCCCCAGCTGTGTGTGTGCCCCCTTGCTGCTGCTAATTGTAACTGATCTGCCATTTTTTCTCAGTTTTTTGCCTTCTTCATTTTTTTTCCCCTGGTATTTGCCTGTTGTCACTCACTGTTTACCCTGCTGTTTCTTTTGTGATGTTTGTACCTCTGTCTTGCCTCCCCTGGTGAAAGCCCCGCTCCCTGCTTCTCGACGCCGTGATCTCGCGGCCCCGCCCCCTTTTCTTCCGTGTCCTCCCCGCTCCCGCCTCCCAGCTGCTCCTCCCTCCCACTTGGCCTTAAATGAAGACCGCGCGGAGCAGGTGAGTGTGACCTGTTCTCAGGACACCCCCACGCCGCACGGCCCCCCAGCTGTGTGTGTGCCCCCTCGCTGCTGCTAATTGTAACGATCTGCCATTTTTTCTCTGTTTTTTGCCTTGTTCATTTTTATTCCCCTGGTATTTGCCCGTTGTCACTCACTGTTAACCCTGCTGTTTCTTTTGTGATATTTGTACCTCTGTCTTGCCTCCCCTGGTGAAAGCCCCGCTCCCCGCTTCCCGACGCCGTGACCTCGCGGCCCGGCCCCCTTTTCTTCCGTGTCCTCCCCGCTCCGGCCTCACAGCTGCTCCTCCCTCCCACTTCGCCTTAAATGGAGACCGCGAGGACGCGCAGCATTCACGCGCAGCATTCACGGGCAGCGGGCGTGCCAAAGGCGCGCCAAAGTCAAGCCCGTCTGCGCCCGTCCGCGCCTGGACCGCGCCCAGCGCCAGAACCCCTGGCCCCCGCCGATGCAAGACCACCCGACGGACCTACGACACCGCCACCCTCAACGCACTCAAACCCCGCCGGAACCCCGCCTGCTACCAAGCCAACCCAAAACGCACCCACGGACCCTTCACCTGCCAAGCCTGCCGATTCACCCGCCTCCGAACCTGCACCGCACCCGCCAAGCCGAGCACCAGCAAGAACCACCTCAAGTGCATCCTGCTCACCACCCGCTCCGTCCACAGACACGCCGTGGAACTCTGGAACCTCCTCGACACAACATCACCAGACGTTGCCTTCCTCAGGGAAACCTGGATGAACGCCTCCTCAGCCCCCGACATCGCCATCGCCATCCCGGACGGGTACAAGATCACCAGGAGGGACCGCGTCAACCAGACCGGAGGAGGCATCGCCATTGTACACAAGAACACCATCCGCATCACGACCAACTCCGACGACACCCTCACCGCCGCCGAACACCTCCACTTCCAGATACACACCGACCCCAAGACGACCCTCAGAGGCACCCTCATCTACAGACCGCCAGGACCACGCACACAATTCAGCGAAGACATAGCAGACTTCATCAGCCTGCATGCCCTCCCCTCCGCCGACTACATCCTCCTAGGGGACTTCAACTTCCACCTGGAGAACAACAACGACACCAACACCACCACCCTGCTGGACAACCTCGCCAACCTCGGACTCGAGCAACTGGTGAACACCCCCACCCACTACGCCGGCCACACGCTTGACCCCGTCTTCTCCTCCAGGAAGCACATCTCCTTCAGCCACTCCACCGGACTTCACTGGACGGACCACAGCTGAGTCAACTTCAGCTTCAAAAGAACCAGGACCCACCACCACCTGCAAGAGGCTCCCCGCAGGAGCTGGAACAAGATCACCGACGACCAGCTCACCACCTGCCTCAGCCAGAACCCCCCCGCCAGCACAACTGACCCCAACGAAGCAGCCAGCAACCTCACACAGTGGATTACCACCTGCGCCGACTACCTCGCACCACTGAAGACCCATCCCAGCAGACCCAGCAGCAAGAAAGCCTCCTGGTTCACCGATGAACTCAAGAGCTCCAAGAAGAACTGCCGCACCCTCGAGAAAGCCTGGAGCAACAACCAGAACACAGACAACATGACTGCCCTCAAGCACGCCACCCACATACACCACCAGCTGATCCGCACCACCAAGAAGACAGCATTCAAGGAACGACTGGACAACAGCGCCCACAACAGCAAGGAACTCTTCAACATCGTCAAAGAGCTCTCCAACCCCAGCGCCGGAAACAACGACATCATCCCTTCGCAAGACCTCTGCGAATCCCTCGCCTCGTTTTTCCACAGCAAGATCACCGACATACACAATAGCTTTGACGCACAGACCACGCACCCTACCACTGAGCCAACGCCCCCCACCACCACCCTCTGCACCTGGATTCCGGTCAGCACTGAAGACACCACCCGCGTGATGAACACCATCCACTCCGGATCACCTACCGACCCCTGCCCCACCACGTCTTCAACAAGGCCGACTCCATCATCGCACCCCAACTCCGGGACATCATCAACACCTCCTTCAACACCGCCACCTTCCCGGAGAGCTGGAAGCACGCCGAGCTCAGCGCCCTCCTGAAGAAACCTACAGCGGACCCCACCGATCTCATGAACTACCGTCCCATCTCGCTCCTCCCTTTTCCTGCCAAGGTCATCGAGGAGACCGTCAACAGTCAGCTGGCCGCCTTCCTCGAGACGAACGGATCCCTCGACCACTCGCAGTCCGGCTTCCGTGCCAACCACAGCACCGAGACCGCCCTCATCGCAGCCACAGACGACATCAGATCCCTGCTCGACAACGGGGAAACAGCAGCCCTCATCCTCCTGGACCTCTCCGCAGCGTTCGACACGGTCTGCCACCGCACCCTAATGCAGCGCCTCAACAACATCGGAATCCAAGAGAAGGCACTGGAGTGGATCATCTCATTCCTCACCGGAAGAACCCAGAGAGTCCGCCTCCCCCCATTCAGATCCGAGGCCACCGAAGTCATCTGCGGCGTACCACAAGGATCATCACTCAGCCCCACGCTCTTCAATGTCTACATGAGCCCCCTCGCAGCCATCGCACGGCAACACAACCTCAACATCATCTCGTACGCCGACGACACCCAGCTGATCCTCTCCCTCCCAAACGACCCCGCCACCGCCAGAACCAACCTACACGAAGGGATGAAAGACGTCGCCGAATGGATGAAGAACAGCCGCCTGAAACTGAACTCAGACAAGACGGAAGTCCTCATCCTGGGATCATCGCCCTCCGCCTGGGACGACTCCTGGTGGCCCCCTGCCCTGGGCACCACTCCCAAGCCAAGGGACCACGCTCTTAACCTGGGCTTCATCCTGGACTCCTCCCTCTCGATGACCAGACAAGTCAACGCCGTCTCGTCGTCATGCTTCAACACCCTGCGTATGCTCCGAAAGATCTTCCGGTGGATCCCCACCGAAACCAGGAAGGCGGTCACCCAGGTACTCGTCACCAGCCGACTGGACTACGGGAACACTCTCTACGCTGGAACTACAGCCAAACTTCAGAAAAGACTCCAACGCATCCAGAATGCCTCCGCACGACTCATCCTGGACATCCGCCAAAACACCCACATCTCCAGACACCTGAGAGACCTGCACTGGTTCCCCTTCAGCAAGAGGATCACGTTCAGACTCCTCACCCACACACAAGGCTCTCCACGACCTGGGACCCAGGTACCTCAACAACCGCCTGACCTTCTACACTCCCACCCGCCAGCTACGTTCCGCCAGCCTCGCCCTCGCCGCTGTTCCATTCATCCGCAGAGCCACCACCGGAGGAAGATCCTTCTCCTACCTGGCAGCCAAGACATGGAACTCCCTCGCCATACACCTCCGGCTGACCCAGGACCACCTTTCCTTCAGGAAGCAACTCAAGACCTGGCTCTTCGAGCAATAGCAGACCCCCCCCCCCGCCCAAGCGCCTTGAGACCCACCGGGTGAGTAGCGCGCTATACAAATGCTATGATTGATTGATTGATTGATTGGGACACCCGCGACAGTATGTGAAAACTCAGATAGACACCAGTCGCTGGAATTTCACAAACATTTGTAAAGGCATCCCCACCTTGACAACGATCAGGGTTCCTTTCACGCACAGGCGTAAATCTATTCACAGTGTAAGAATTAATAAGAAACTTTTTAAAAACTGGTAAAGGTGGAGGGGATTGGATTCCCAAAAAAAATAAAATCCCCTTAAAAAACTAAAAAGCAAACAATTAAGAACGTGCAAAGGCCTTTAGCATGCCATTCCTACTTGAAGAAATATGGATTTGCTGGGCTTCTACAAGCACAAATATTTACACCTTTGAGTCCGGATGGGAATCGGAGAAAGCCAGGGGTTGCCTGGAGTACTTCTGAAAGTGTTAACAAATGTACGGCTTGACCGGGAGTGCAAAAGACCCTAGGGGGTGGGGGCTAACACTCCTGTGGGCGACACCCGAGGGGCACGCCAGCAAAAGGGCACGAAAAACCTAACCCAAACAAGAGGTCATGGCAATGACAAAACAGGTATACTTTCAAATCAGCCAATTATGAAGGAGGGGGTGTGGCCACATACATGGCAAAAAGGGCGACCAAAGAAGCGTCCAGCATCGTGTCATGACAAATTATGCGGGGCTAAGTTAGTACTGTGTTCATTACTATGCAATAAAGATAAGATTACTCTGTGGACCACTATGAACGGTATGCGTTAAGTGAAATGCATAGCTGATCGTGTTCATGACTGATGCCTTAATGATAACTTATGTACCAGCTCATGATGTTCATAAACTGCGGCCGCTCTAACACCACAGTAGTCAAAGGGCCTCATTTATGAGGCCGTGCGTCACGCACCAGCAGCGTAAAAAATGTGCCGTGTTGCACCATATTTACAAAGTGACGCATCTAGGTAGATGCGTCACTTTGTAAACCCCTGCGCCACATTATACCTGCTCCAGGTATAATGTATGCAGGGGGGGCGTTCTGACGCAAGAAAGGGTCATAGAAGTGACGCAGTGAAATCTATAAGATTTCACTGCCCCACTTCTAGGACACCAATGCGTCAATTTCTTACGCCTGGCTCACAGCAGGCGTAAGACTGATGCAGGTCCTTTCACATGGGGCTTGCCCCATGTGAAAGGACATATTGCTGGAGTTGCGTCACTTTTGTGACACACTCCAGCAATGCGTCACTTTTGCGCCATACAGATACGTCAGAAATACTGACGTATCTGTAACTCCTTGCGCCATGATGCGTCATACTGTAAATATGACGCATCATTGATGTCGCAAGGAGTGCGCAGTGAAAAGTGACGCATCGCTGTTTTCAAGCAGCGATGCGTCACTTTTCAAAAATGAGGCCCTAGGTGTCCATGATTGATGGAGAAGGAGAACGGCATGATGCCCCTGGGATGCTATCACAGCTGGGAGGGGTGGGAGGGAGCAGCACATTTAGCATGTTTATGGTGAATTGGGCCCAGTAAGGGGAATTGATTTCATACCAGCAGTGTCGGTAAGACCTCTACCATCTGCAGTTTACACTGCAGTCTTTGGGAACACACATCAATGGCAAATTATATTGCCAGTGGACCAACGAGGGTTACCCGTGCAGGAGGAGTGAGAGAAATTTCTTTACAGAGACCAGAACATGATCTCCCTGCAATATATAAAACATACAAACAGTATATCAGTATAGCACGTCTAGACATTTGTAGGTTCAGAAAGAGGATAAGACAGAAAATAAGGCTGCCACCCTGACAACTCTATCAAACCACAAAAATTCAGAGGGGGAAGCTATGGCGACCATTTCAGAAGGTGTATCGACTAACCAATAATATACATATACCAATACAAACATAAGACTATGGTACCTCGAATTTTCCTCATGACAACAACAAATTATTTCTGTTCCATATAAACAAACTGACCTCAAAGCATAAAAAGATTTTGAGCTAGAACCTGACCCAGATGGCAGACAGATTCTTCAGTCCATTTTTCTGAGCCTCTCTGAGGAAGACAGGATTAGTTAACTCTTCAATTTTTGCAGTAACAACGATCGTGCCACCGACATGGAGATTAAAATCAGTTTTTGGCATCTAATTTGTATGTAACTGGTTGAAAAATAGCCCAACAGAGTTGTACTGGGATTGCGTGGAGTTTGAATCATTAATTGAGTTTCTAAATACTGGAATATAGAAGACTAAAATTAATTTAACGTAGTACAAAGCCATATACCGCAGCAGCACTAACTAGCTACATCCTTGGATTTACAGTCGTCGGGACACTGTGAATTAATGGTATTTTAAAACTGTCATTTGCTATATACATGCTATTTAGAACAGAATTGCATTTCTCTGAAGTTGCATCCCTTAACTCAAAAAATGTAATCACATTGATTTTATGTCAAACCTCAAGAAGTAGGCTGGTATCTTCCTGTTTTAACCATTTGCAAGAAATTTCCTAGATCCATTCCCTTAGCTTTCTCGATACCTGGTGTTCAATCAAAACATTAACCAACTGCTTATTTCTGAGAATCAAGCTTGGATCAATATTTATCAACACAGAAAATATGAACACTGTACCCCATTTGTACCAGTGGAAACTGATTTTTTTTATATCTAACCAAGTTTTGAATCTATAACCGAGCAGCAAATTGGATAATTTTTGAAAATCATTAGCCTTCCATTTATGAATAAAAAGTTAAATCGTCATAACTTGATATCAAAATTCTATGGAGAATATTCACAAGGAGCTATCGCCAAATTAACAGCACTTTTGCGCAGCCAAATTCATGATAAATTTACCCCACCATTCACAAGCAGGTGATTACAGCCCCCAGCACCAGTTTTCCCGAGATAGCAGCCCCAAAAAACATTGCCATAGAGGACCCCCGCAAATATCGCTAATGAGATGCAGAGTAGGCGTTCCTGTGCCTAAACGAGCGACAACACCACACCTCAACATTCACAATAACCAGACAGCAGAACTGCGAAAAATACACAAAACATGTTGATAAGCCACGTTAGCAGCAGGAAATTTACACCTGCTCTGACCTGGTGTAAAGTCAGACCACAGTCTTCACCACAAAAGGGAGCACAGCCCACAGCCACACCTGAAGACATACAGATGCCGTGGAGCAACTGAACATGCAGCACAGACACCCAAGAGGGCAACAACACCCACCAACACCACACCCAGGCCCGCAACATCCCCCTCCCGGGCCCACCCCCATCCCCAGAGCAAGAAACTGCACACCAACACCACGAATCACAAAACAAATATGTTGCCCGAGGTCACACATGCAGGAAAATCAACATACATGAGTCGCCAGAAAATGGAGAACCAGTCATACAGCAATGCAATCACCAACACACACAAAAGATAAAACAACCATTCGGATGAGTCCTAGCGGGTCCACACTGGACAATCCGTGGGACATAGCCTGGATGACAAAATCCAACAGAAGAAGTTGTACCATGCGCCCAACAAAGGCAAGAGAGGGAGAGAGCGAGGGAGACAGACGGAGTGAAAAAAGCACAAGCAGCGCAAGACCTTGCAGGGCAACTGGCACCACATAACAACATGTGTTTGTGTATCGCCTTCCGGACACCATGAGCCCAAGGCTGTGTCCCAATCCCAGTCACAGAGCCACAACACATTCTGAAACCGCAAGTAGTAGTCAGACAAAACTCAGGGAAGAAAGCTCCATTGTGCAAATGCAGAAGGCGGGAGGACACCTGCACCTCTGACCTTGGTCCTGAACGCGCCTTGAACACCCTTAGAGAGATGCCATGCCAGATGTGGACGACTCCCACACCACGCATTGCGCAAAGGAACCATCTGACTGATCCACACCACACACACAGAAGCCCCTGCCTGAGGAACCCCCACATAGGATTGCCTTGACTATCATAGAAACAGCAACCCATTCTGCCCAACGTTGCACACACATTCGGATTATTGCTCAGAGCTGAGGCATATCCTCCACACAACTGCGGCAGTACAGAAGAGTGCCGGTTCCACGAGACGCACCAAGGCAATGGCAGGCCATACCGAGCACATGAACAACCCCCGTCACTTTGAACAGTACCGTGCACGCATGCTGCATTTACTGGGCGCAGTGCCATTGGCAGCGCTGCCGATCAGTTACCGGCTCAGCTTCCGCATTGCCTACGTCACCTGCGTCCAGCCCTGGTACCACTGCCGAACATGCACATTCGAGTGTCCCATATATTTCCCATATATAACACAACGGTAGCTAAACTGGATTATGACCTGTGCCTGTGCCCCCTGTTGGATCCTGAACAGGATTGTAACCGAGACTGCCGTACATGGGAAGCCTTGACATACTGCGTATGTATTGGCAGTTGTGCTTGGGAGATTGCACAATTCCTCGTGTGCAGTGACCACTTAGAGGTGCTACCCTGTTGGGCTGTTTTGCAGATTGGTGAACCAGCGTGGGCTGAGCACACCTGCCCAGACCAGTTAATGGATTGGCTCACCCTGGTGTTCCTTGAACATGACAACGAAGTACTATTGGAACACATTGCATATGAAGCAGCGCGGGCATTCATGGACGAGTAACTACGTTCCTACAGCCACAACTGATTGCTACCCATAACACAGGTCCCAACAACATGTTGCATCGTGGGGTTGGCTCACATATCCCAACACAGCAGAGGATACGTCTGCCATCGTCCGAACTCTGGATGCATGTGCGTGAAACAACACGTGTTTACACACACCTGTGCAAGGTGAGGCAGGTCCATGGTCGTAACAACACAGCTTCGTTTTGCAACATTGCCAATTCGGACATGCTTCTGGGGTACAGCTCACACACAGCATTGTAGCACGACATGTGAACCTGTTGGAGCCTTTCACCTGAGCACTGTCAGCAGAGCAGACAATAGGCGCACTCCGGTGGCAGAGCACCATGCAGATCCCATGGGCAGTAAGTTGTGCCCCTTCACACGGGGCAATGGGCAGACGCCAAACAACACCTGACTCATCCAACAGGGAAAGGTGGCTTGGGAGCATTGCCATCCATGATGATTGTTGTCCATTGTTACAACAACAATTTATAAACCTCAATTTGTACCCATGCTGTGTGTAAGTGTCTTAAGCAAGTCCCTGCCTGCTGTGGCCGTTGCCTCGTCCGTACTGACACACACACATGCCAATAAAGCCTATGTCAACCCACTGGTGTCTAACTGTGAGGTGTGTTGATTGGATTGTCCACTCGTGTGCCACAATGAGCATCGTCCCTACACAGGGAGGGACTGACTGACGCACGTGCAATGGTGGTGTGTCCCTTTTGCAAGTTCAACCTCTGTGAGCCAGACATGATTTTAGGATAGGTTCTGGCCAACATGTGCACATACGTGACTACAGCAATGTGAATATGGTGTGCAACCTCTGACCATGTAGAGCAATGTCATACATCATAACAGAATGTGTACACACAGATGTGTGTAAGTGGGTATGTGACATGCTGTTCTGTTGTCACATGTGATTTAGGCCACCACACCTGGCCTGATACCGATTTGGTCAGTCCTACCCACAGACCTATTCAACACATGGACATGTGCCTAGTTTTGGGGTTTGTGAGATTATTGTTGATGTGCAATGGGGACACAGCTAGTACTCACCTTCACAGTCAACCAGTTTGCAGTGAGTCTAAGGGATGCACATAGATGTAAGTTACCATGGAGTACCTTCACGGGCAATCAATGTCCCAACATCCAGCCATACTTCTATACGTGAGTGAACATAGTAATGATACATCTGTGTGATTTGAATGTTTTATTCACATTCAGGTGAGTGACGGAGCTGATGCTGTACATGGCCATCCAAGCCCACATCACATGGAAGCCCAGTGGTGGGCCAAACACAGTCCTTTGGGGATTGAGAAGTGATTAGGAAGTGGGAGAGTGAAGTCCGCTGCAAGATTGCTGTGTAAGTGACCAGCAGTGATGAATTGCCAGTCCGTGACGTGGTCCTAGTGCATGTCGTAGAGTGTTCCGGGGGTCAGTATGAGGTGTTTCCCAGGGCATGATGCATATGTCATAACCAGGCAGGAACCGGGCACATGGCGGTGATGGATGCTACTTCCTCCTTCCTCACTCAGTAATTCCCATCCCCTTCTTACTCCCCTGATACGGTTCCCGTGTCCGATGTGTCCGTGGTGTGTGGCGGGGTGATGGCTGCATCACTGTGTGCCACTGACACAACAGACTGTGAAGGTGATGGTGCTGCATTACTGTGTGCCACGGACATGTCAGGGTTCGGAGCTGTGTGTGTCGATGTTCCCGCTGCAGACACCTGGTACCGGCTCAGTGGCAGCTATGGCAATATGAAGTACTGCGGGGCATTAAGGTTCCCAGTTACTACTCACTGGTGTCTAGCCGTGGCAGACAGACTTCCAGCCTGCATCTGCTCCATGGTCTCCATCGACCTCCGCATCTGTGCCAACTCTGTACTCTGATCACTGGTGCCTCTCTGACCACACAATTCTTGTATTAGATTCATTGCCCAACAAGTTCAGCAAAGGTATGAGGTGGAGCATGATGCATACAGGGGGTATCCTATAGGGTCTGTGCGTGGTACCAGATGGGACTCAGACACCCATGTACGGCACTGAGTTTGACTGCCACAAGTTTGAAACCCACCCGCAGCTGGTCAGCGGACGCCACCTGGCAACGCCACATACGTTGTTGGAGCTCCATGAATTGGCCAGTGGGGGGGTGCTGGGAGACAGCCGTGGTGATGTGTGTTTCCTGCTGTGTGGTCTGTGCAGGGGGTCACCTTGGTCCTGCTGGCCTGCCCTGCTTCTGGGGATGGGGTACGTTGGCTATCTATGATCCGTTGGAGGGTGTCAGTGCAGATGAACAGGGGGTCCTCTTCATCATCACTGAAGATATGTCTGGTGTGCCCTGCAGGAGGTGTTATTTGTCCCTCTGCAATGTGATTGGGGAGATGCAGGTTAACAGAGTTTTACATGTATGTTGGAGATGTGCAGATGTTTACGTTCAGACTGTATGCCAATGTACATTGTGACTGTTTTGGTGTAGCTGGCTATTTGATGGCAGTCAGTGGTTTTTTCGACTACATGATGGGTGTGTGGTAGTACCCATGCATTATCATCACACAGTGTCAGGCTATGCCTCATCTGAGTGGACAGTGATTACGCACGAACGAGACTTGTGAGTCGTGTCCTATGGTGCTGGTGTTGCAGTTTGTAAGTCATTGCCGTCATCGCGGATATTCTTTGATTGCTATGTGTGTGCTGCATTGTGGGGGAGTTGCCTCTGCAGCTCTGTTTTCGTGTAGCCTTCTCCCTTTTAGGCAGAGTGCCTTTGAATTGTGTGCTTTTCAGGGCCTGCTTTATTTTTGACTTGGGCCATATGTGCTCTCGGACAGATTTTGTGGCCTGGTGCATTGTTTGTCTGCTGAGTGTTATGTACCGCATGGGTTGTGTGTGCACGTGGACATGTCAGAGTGTGACCTGCTGCTTTACGGATGTGATCCGCACTGGGCTACCTCCATGTCAATTCGTGGCCCATCTCATGTTTTTGGGCGGCTGCCATGCAATCGGGCAAGCAGTGTTACTTGCATAGTCAGTGTGGTTCACAGAGCAGCTGCTTTGCTGGGTTCATCCCATGTGAATGGGTTGGTTGTGTTATTGGTGATCTGGAGGGGGCCCCTTTGTGCACATTGTGGACGTGGGCCTACTTGGCATTTCTATGTGTGCTGCGATGTGCAACGGCTCTCAGTGACATGATCCAGGGTCATAGTGGGTGTGCAGTGTGCTATACATAATTGTGCATGTGTGCCATTGTGCCCATCTCCCTGTCCCTTCGTCCCTGGTCGTTACTCATCCTGTTGCTGTTGGGTCAGGTCGTATTGTGCTGTGTCCATGCCCCCAATTTCTGTCACCGTCCCCACACTGCTGACTGTGGCCATCATTTCCTGCAGCTCATCAGTCACCTCTTGTGTCGCAGCACTCCCACCTCAAGTCGCCCTTGCGGACTTCCTGTTGGCGGAGAGCTTCTCCTTGGTTTGGTTGTGCACTTCATGCCAGCGCCTCTTGACCTCCTCCAGTGACCTCCTCGCCACTCCGACTGCATTGATGTTGTTGACGATGGCCTGCCATCTATTTGTTTGGGTTTCCAGTGCCGCAGTGGAGGTGATGGACAGTTGTTGGTAGTGTCCTATGACCTCCGAGACGATGGTCCGGTCTTCATCCGGATTGAACCCCGTCTTCCTCTTCTTCTTGTCTCTTCCCCGAACACAGGGTTCCATGCTGGTCCTCGGTGGCAGCATGTAAATATATAAATAACTTTCAGCATTAAAATGCCCACTCTGAGAAGTTTTTGCTGTTTCTAGTGTCCTTTTATTCTCATTCATGCAATATACAAAACATTTTGCATTCACATTCCTGACCTGCGCTTCCAGTTCCAGTAGAAGTGAAATGGCTATTTCTCCTGCTCAGAGCTTTTCCCACCTAAACAAATGGCTTCAACAGGACCTTGTCCAATGGCTAGTCTTGTTCAAGAGGACTTCAATGGTTACAGCTTGCAACCTTGCCCCAATGGATAATTTTGCCTTTCATTTCAGAGACTAACCCCCGGATGCATCAAGCACCCATTTTGCGATTCCTTATTAGCGAAAAATAAGGATTTGCTAATAAGGAATAGCAAAATGCTATGCATGAAGATCTCGCTTAAAAAATAGCGATTTCTTAAAATTCCTTAATTGCGACTCGCAAATTGCGAGTCGCAATTAAGGAATACCTCCCTATTCATTCCTATGGGCCTAGAGGCCCATAGGAATGAATGGGAAGACAATCTCAATTTGCGATCCTCAATTAGAGAATCGCAAATTGAGATTGCAATTTCAAGGGTGCCAGGGTGTCAAAAGGACACCCTGTTGCACCCCTGAAATCTGCATATGGGTACATCTTGCACACACACATGCCCTAAGGGCATGTTTGTGTGTAAAATGGAACTTTGAAAAATGCACTTTAGTGCATTTTTCAAAGTTTTTGCAAATTACCATGAAGTTCAACTTCATGGTTATTTGTGCCCCCTATTAGCGAAATCGCTAATTTTTTTACTTTTATGCAGTGCATTTAAGGAGTCTCAATTTGAGATTCCTTAAATGCAATAGCAATTTAAGTAATCACAATTTTGCGATTTCTTAAATTGCGATTTTTGCATTTGGGATGATGCATCCCAAATGCAAAAATACCGGTCGCAAAGGGGCAGATTCTGAGAATCTGCCCCTTTGCAAGCGGTTTTTAGCTTGGTGCATCTGGGGCCTAAGACAGAAGGTAAACTATTTGATCTGTGCTACATCGTGAACAGCCTGAAATCATTTCTAGGTCCCAGTCATTTGCCATTTTACATTTTCTTGCCACTTTGTGCCTTAAATCTAAGGCTAAGTGAAATTTAAATTATGCACAGTAATTGGTGTCATTTTGGGAACTGTAATGTGAAAATTGGAGAAATCATGCAGTACTCCACTTTGTCTACTTATATGCCATTAATGGTAAAAATGTCCTGCAAATGCTCAGGAACAACAGAACATGAGTGGCGGTTATTTTTTGCACTTTTTATATGAGCAATGTGTTCATGTGTCAAAAGCAACGTAAGGACGCATTTTGTGCTAAAAGATAGAAATAAATTATAGATTTATATTTAATTAATTATGCTAACTTTTGTAAAAATTTCGTGTGATTACGCAAAAGCAAATTACAATAATTTCACACACACCTACTTAAAGTTTAAAAAAAACATATCTATGGACCCCCTTAATGGTTTTTGTCATTTGCCTTCGTTTTACTCATTACATTTTTATCTAATTTTCTAAATTGGTTGTGAATGGCAATGTTATTGCATTTTACCTTTTTAACTGTTTTGTACCACAAAATTCTTTACACAATTCCTTCAGGTAAGCCTTCTACTAGCAGCCATACCTCTTAGGGGGTCGAGTCCAGGTTTTAATGATTGAACTTTTGTTTTACCTCGACAGCTTAGCGGCCTTATTCCTTCTGGTGGCTCTCATTACACTCCAATTAAAAATGTACTTTTATACACTGGTGTTCACCGGTGGGTTCCAGAACTTGAGCTTCGTGGTGCTATGCAGTTTTAAAAGTCTAATTTGAAAATTCCTATATTAAATTAATAACAACAAATGATCTTTGTTTTTTAATGGGTTCTTTTATTGGGAACAACCAAGGCCCACCCCCCCGGGTGCAGGAGGAGATGGAGCGGTGACGGAGTTATTCAACTTCGTTCAGGGCGAGATTGGATTACCAGCCTTGCCCCCGCTGAGTGGAGTCCTGTCCCCAGGAGGTTGGTGCGGTTGGGGACACAGGGAGGCACCAGAGTTCTAGCAAAGGTGCAGGGGAAGTGGCATAGTGACATTGTGGGGCCACAATCTGTATTCAACAACTGTTTACCCCCTGCAAATCACCTACCTGGAGTTGCATAGCATTCTGGGATCTGCAGTGCACAATCACTCAGTGCGCTGCAGAAGGTGAGAAAGGACATCGGCCTTGGGGGCGGAGCGGACTGGAACCAATTGTTCTGGGGCTAACATTTAAAATGCACGATGTTACCTGCGACTCCTTAAGACTCTGGGCGCTGACGAAGGCATACTTAAATGCCGAAATGCATTCGCCTGACTGCTATTATTGCTGAATAAAGAGGCGTCCCTGCATTCCCATGTTGTGGCGTCTGCTTCTTTTTTCAAAGGAGGTTGTTGGAGAAATTTGGCGTGTGAGCCAGAAACGCGCCTTGGAGGCCCCCGCATCGCAAAGCTGGCCTTGGTCTTACTGGCAGCTGTTGCTTTTGCAGCAGCGTTTTTTGGACATTTCCAGTGTATTGGAACAACCAAGGCCCATCCCCCGGGTGCAGGAGGAGATGGAGCGGTGACGGAGTTATTCAACTTCGTTCAGGACTACCAGTCTTGCCCCCGCTGAGTGGAGTCCTGTCCCCTGGAGGTTGGTGCGGTTGGGGACACAGGGAGGCACCGGAGTTCTAGCGAAGATGCAGGGGAAGTGGCATAGTGACATTGTGGGGCCACAATCTGCATTCAACAACCGTTTACCCCCCGCAAATCACCTACCTGGAGTTGCATAGCATTCTGGGATCGGCAGTGCACAATCACTCAGTGCGCTGTAGAAGGTGAGAAAGGACATCGGCCTTGGGGGCGGAGCGGACTGGAACCAATTGTGCTGGGGCTAACATTTAAAATGCACGATGTTATCTGCGACTCCTTAAGACTCTGGGAGCTGAGGAAGGCATACTTACATGCCGAAATGCATTCGCATGACTGCTATCATTGCTGAATAAAGAGGCCTCCCTGCATTCCCCTGTTGTGGCCTCTGCTTCTTTTTTCAAAGGAGGTTGTTGGAGATATATATATATATATATATATATATATATATATATATATATATATATATATATATATATATATATATATATATCCATCAAAAATTGTGCCCTCTTAGAAGACGCCAACCACAGGAGAGTTTTCACCTTTCTTTATTGGGGATGACAATGCTGCACAATTCACCTCTTTAGTCCGTTCTGCCATACGCGTTTCAGACGTGAGTCCTTGTTCACTGGCTACAGGTAGGAAACAGCAGCTGTGTAGAACACCTTCAATTATACACGGTATCCCGCCCCAGTGGGCGTGTGCTAAACAGCCTTCTGGTACGTGTGGTTTCTACCTCAGTAACTGCTGCCGTATCTTTGCTGCAAAAGTCTTTCCCAAGTGGGTGGATTAAAATAAACAAACTGCTCGCATTGCCGTTCACGTCCCACAACTCCGGCCTCTCTTGTCCTTCGCAGCGTCCTGCATGTCAGGGCGCAGTGGAGCCGCTATTGGTTTGCAGCGGGGCGTCCTCGCGACCAGGCAGGCCGCTAAATATCCATCAAAAATTGTGCCCTCTTAGAAGACGCCAACCACAGGAGAGTTTTCACCTTTCTTTATTGGGGATGACAATGCTGCACAATTCACCTCTTTAGTCCGTTCTGCCATACGCGTTTCAGACGTGAGTCCTTGTTCACTGGCTACAGGTAGGAAACAGCAGCTGTGTAGAACACCTTCAATTATACACGGTATCCCGCCCCAGTGGGCGTGTGCTAAACAGCCTTCTGGTACGTGTGGTTTCTACCTCAGTAACTGCTGCCGTATCTTTGCTGCAAAAGTCTTTCCCAAGTGGGTGGATTAAAATAAACAAACTGCTCGCATTGCCGTTCACGTCCCACAACTCCGGCCTCTCTTGTCCTTCGCAGCGTCCTGCATGTCAGGGCGCAGTGGAGCCGCTATTGGTTTGCAGCGGGGCGTCCTCGCGACCAGGCAGGCCGCTAAATATCCATCAAAAATTGTGCCCTCTTAGAAGACGCCAACCACATGAGAGTTTTCACCTTTCTTTATTGGGGATGACAATGCTGCACAATTCACCTCTTTAGTCCGTTCTGCCATACGCGTTTCAGACGTGAGTCCTTGTTCACTGGCTAGAGGTAGGAAACAGCAGCTGTGTAGAACACCTTCATTTATACACGGTATCCCGCCCCAGTGGGCGTGTGCTAAACAGCCTTCCGGTACGTGTGGTTTCTACCTCAGTAACTGCTGCCGTATCTTTGCTGCAAAAGTCTTTCCCAAGTGGGTGGATTAAAATAAACAAACTGCTCGCATTGCCGTTCACGTCCCACAACTCCGGCCTCTCTTGTCCTTCGCAGCGTCCTGCATGTCAGGGCGCAGTGGAGCCGCTATTGGTTTGCAGCGGGGCGTCCTCGCGACCAGGCAGGCCGCTAAATATCCATCAAAAATTGTGCCCTCTTAGAAGACGCCAACCACAGGAGAGTTTTCACCTTTCTTTATTGGGGATGACAATGCTGCACAATTCACCTCTTTAGTCCGTTCTGCCATACGCGTTTCAGACGTGAGTCCTTGTTCACTGGCTACAGGTAGGAAACAGCAGCTGTGTAGAACACCTTCAATTATACACGGTATCCCGCCCCAGTGGGCGTGTGCTAAACAGCCTTCTGGTACGTGTGGTTTCTACCTCAGTAACTGCTGCCGTATCTTTGCTGCAAAAGTCTTTCCCAAGTGGGTGGATTAAAATAAACAAACTGCTCGCATTGCCGTTCACGTCCCACAACTCCGGCCTCTCTTGTCCTTCGCAGCGTCCTGCATGTCAGGGCGCAGTGGAGCCGCGATTGGTTTGCAGCGGGGCGTCCTCGCGACCAGGCAGGCCGCTAAATATCCATCAAAAATTGTGCCCTCTTAGAAGACGCCAACCACAGGAGAGTTTTCACCTTTCTTTATTGGGGATGACAATGCTGCACAATTCACCTCTTTAGTCCGTTCTGCCATACGCGTTTCAGACGTGAGTCCTTGTTCACTGGCTACAGGTAGGAAACAGCAGCTGTGTAGAACACCTTCATTTATACACGGTATCCCGCCCCAGTGGGCGTGTGCTAAACAGCCTTCTGGTACGTGTGGTTTCTACCTCAGTAACTGCTGCCGTATCTTTGCTGCAAAAGTCTTTCCCAAGTGGGTGGATTAAAATAAACAAACTGCTCGCATTGCCGTTCACGTCCCACAACTCCGGCCTCTCTTGTCCTTCGCAGCGTCCTGCATGTCAGGGCGCAGTGGAGCCGCTATTGGTTTGCAGCGGGGCGTCCTCGCGACCAGGCAGGCCGCTAAATATCCATCAAAAATGGTGCCCTCTTAGAAGACGCCAACCACAGGAGAGTTTTCACCTTTCTTTATTGGGGATGACAATGCTGCACAATTCACCTCTTTAGTCCGTTCTGCCATACGCGTTTCAGACGTGAGTCCTTGTTCACTGGCTACAGGTAGGAAACAGCAGCTGTGTAGAACACCTTCAATTATACACGGTATCCCACCCCAGTGGCCGTGTGCTAAACAGCCTTCTGGTACGTGTGGTTTCTACCTCAGCAACTGCTGCCGTATCTTTGCTGCAAAAGTCTTTCCCAAGTGGGTGGATTAAAATAAACAAACTGCTCGCATTGCCGTTCACGTCCCACAACTCCGGCCTCTCTTGTCCTTCGCAGCGTCCTGCATGTCAGGGCGCAGTGGAGCCGCTATTGGTTTGCAGCGGGGCGTCCTCGCGACCAGGCAGGCCGCTAAATATCCATCAAAAATTGTGCCCTCTTAGAAGACGCCGACCACAGGAGAGTTTTCACCTTTCTTTATTGGGGATGACAATGCTGCACAATTCACCTCTTTAGTCCGTTCTGCCATACGCGTTTCAGACGTGAGTCCTTGTTCACTGGGTACAGGTAGGAAACAGCAGCTGTGTAGAACACCTTCAATTATACACGGTATCCCGCCCCAGTGGGCGTGTGCTAAACAGCCTTCTGGTACGTGTGGTTTCTACCTCAGTAACTGCTGCTGTATCTTTGCTGCAAAAGTCTTTCCCAAGTGGGTGGATTAAAATAAACAAACTGCTCGCATTGCCGTTCACGTCCCACAACTCCGGCCTCTCTTGTCCTTCGCAGCGTCCTGCATGTCAGGGCGCAGTGGAGCCGCTATTGGTTTGCAGCGGGGCATCCTCGCGACCAGGCAGGCCGCTAAATATCCATCAAAAATTGTGCCCTCTTAGAAGACGCCAACCACAGGAGAGTTTTCACCTTTCTTTATTGGGGATGACAATGCTGCACAATTCACCTCTTTAGTCCGTTCTGCCATACGCGTTTCAGACGTGAGTCCTTGTTCACTGGCTACAGGTAGGAAACAGCAGCTGTGTAGAACACCTTCAATTATACACGGTATCCCGCCCCAGTGGGCGTGTGCTAAACAGCCTTCTGGTACGTGTGGTTTCTACCTCAGTAACTGCTGCCGTATCTTTGCTGCAAAAGTCTTTCCCAAGTGGGTGGATTAAAATAAACAACCTGCTCGCATTGCCGTTCACGTCCCACAACTCCGGCCTCTCTTGTCCTTTGCAGCGTCCTGCATGTCAGGGCGCAGTGGAGCCGCTATTGGTTTGCAGCGGGGCGTCCTCGCGACCAGGCAGGCCGCTAAATATCCATCAAAAATTGTGCCCTCTTAGAAGACGCCAACCACAGGAGAGTTTTCACCTTTCTTTATTGGGGATGACAATGCTGCACAATTCACCTCTTTAGTGCGTTCTGCCATACGCGTTTCAGACGTGAGTCCTTGTTCACTGGCTACAGGTAGGAAACAGCAGCTGTGTAGAACACCTTCAATTATACACGGTATCCCGCCCCAGTGGGCGTGTGCTAAACAGCCTTCTGGTACGTGTGGTTTCTACCTCAGTAACTGCTGCTGTATCTTTGCTGCAAAAGTCTTTCCCAAGTGGGTGGATTAAAATAAACAAACTGCTCGCATTGCCGTTCACGTCCCACAACTCCGGCCTCTCTTGTCCTTCGCAGCGTCCTGCATGTCAGGGCGCAGTGGAGCCGCTATTGGTTTGCAGCGGGGCGTCCTCGCGACCAGGCAGGCCGCTAAATATCCATCAAAAATTGTGCCCTCTCAGAAGACGCCAACCACAGGAGAGTTTTCACCTTTCTTTATTGGGGATGACAATGCTGCACAATTCACCTCTTTAGTCCGTTCTACCATACGCGTTTCAGACGGGAGTCCTTGTTCACTGGCTACAGGTAGGAAACAGCAGCTGTGTAGAACACCTTCAATTATACACGGTATCCCGCCCCAGTGGGCGTGTGCTAAACAGCCTTCTGGTACGTGTGGTTTCTACCTCAGTAACTGCTGCCGTATCTTTGCTGCAAAAGTCTTTCCCAAGTGGGTGGATTAAAATAAACAAACTGCTCGCATTGCCGTTCACGTCCCACAACTCCGGCCTCTCTTGTCCTTCGCAGCGTCCTGCATGTCAGGGCGCAGTGGAGCCGCTATTGGTTTGCAGCGGGGCGTCCTCGCGACCAGGCAGGCCGCTAAATATCCATCAAAAATTGTGCCCTCTTAGAAGACGCCAACCACAGGAGAGTTTTCACCTTTCTTTTTTGGGGATGACAATGCTGCACAATTCACCTCTTTAGTCCGTTCTGCCATACGCGTTTCAGACGTGAGTCCTTGTTCACTGGCTACAGGTAGGAAACAGCAGCTGTGTAGAACACCTTCAATTATACATGGTATCCCGCCCCAGTGGGCGTGTGCTAAACAGCCTTCTGGTACGTGTGGTTTCTACCTCAGTAACTGCTGCCGTATCTTTGCTGCAAAAGTCTTTCCCAAGTGGGTGGATTAAAATAAACAAACTGCTCGCATTGCCATTCACGTCCCACAACTCCGGCCTCTCTTGTCCTTCGCAGCGTCCTGCATGTCAGGGCGCAGTGGAGCCGCTATTGGTTTGCAGCGGGGCGTCCTCGCGACCAGGCAGGCCGCTAAATATCCATCAAAAATTGTGCCCTCTTAGAAGACGCCAACCACAGGAGAGTTTTCACCTTTCTTTATTGGGGATGACAATGCTGCACAATTCACCTCTTTAGTCCGTTCTGCCATACGCGTTTCAGACGTGAGTCCTTGTTCACTGGCAACAGGTAGGAAACAGCAGCTGTGTAGAACACCTTCAATTATACACGGTATCCCGCCCCAGTGGGCGTGTGCTAAACAGCCTTCTGGTACGTGTGGTTTCTACCTCAGTAACTGCTGCCGTATCTTTGCTGCAAAAGTCTTTCCCAAGTGGGTGGATTAAAATAAACAAACTGCTCGCATTGCCGTTCACGTCCCACAACTCCGGCCTCTCTTGTCCTTCGCAGCGTCCTGCATGTCAGGGCGCAGTGGAGCCGCTATTGGTTTGCAGCGGGGCGTCCTCGCGACCAGGCAGGCCGCTAAATATCCATCAAAAATTGTGCCCTCTTAGAAGACGCCAACCACAGGAGAGTTTTCACCTTTCTTTATTGGGGATGACAATGCTGCACAATTCACCTCTTTAGTCCGTTCTGCCATACGCGTTTCAGACGTGAGTCCTTGTTCACTGGCTACAGGTAGGAAACAGCAGCTGTGTAGAACACCTTCAATTATACACGGTATCCCGCCCCAGTGGGCGTGTGCTAAACAGCCTTCTGGTACGTGTGGTTTCTACCTCAGTAACTGCTGCCGTATCTTTGCTGCAAAAGTCTTTCCCAAGTGGGTGGATTAAAATAAACAAACTGCTCGCATTGCCGTTCACGTCCCACAACTCCGGCCTCTCTTGTCCTTCGCAGCGTCCTGCATGTCAGGGCGCAGTGGAGCCGCTATTGGTTTGCAGCGGGGCGTCCTCGCGACCAGGCAGGCCGCTAAATATCCATCAAAAATTGTGCCCTCTTAGAAGACGCCAACCACAGGAGAGTTTTCACCTTTCTCTATTGGGGATGACAATGCTGCACAATTCACCTCTTTAGTCCGTTCTGCCATACGCGTTTCAGACGTGAGTCCTTGTTCACTGGCTACAGGTAGGAAACAGCAGCTGTGTAGAACACCTTCAATTATACACGGTATCCCGCCACAGTGGGCGTGTGCTAAACAGCCTTCTGGTACGTGTGGTTTCTACCTCAGTAACTGCTGCCGTATCTTTGCTGCAAAATTCTTTCCCAAGTGGGTGGATTTAATTACAAAGTGAAAGACGGCGCGCCCACAGGGTATTGAAATTGGGGCACTACAGACTCCAGAAGGCCATTGTGATGGCCACGCCCACATGGGCAGGAACTATTAAAAGATGATGCGCAGTTGAAAAGTGCTTCTTTGCTTTTACAAACCAACGCCACTGAGGAAGAGAACTTGATTCTCGAAACGCGTCTGGCGTTCAACTTTCTTGATTTGCACTTTTGATGGACATCCTACTGGCAAGCTGTAATTAAATCAGTGAAAGCTACGAAGTTTTGAGCGGCCTTTCTTAAAGGGGTTTCCTGTATGTTGTGATATATATATATATATATATATATATATATATATATATATATATATATATATATTCACTGAAAAAACCATAGGTTAGAGACCATATATAGTTAGGAATTAGCATTTAAAAAACCTTGAAAATTCACTGAAAAAACCATAGGTTATAGACCATATATAGTTAGGAATTAGCATTTAAAAAACCTTATTTTACTCACACAAAACCATTGAAATTCCATATATAGTTAGTTGCACTAACTATATATCGCGCACCCGCAATCCACTGCTGATGATGTCACATATTACATCATTCATGACATGGTCAGTGACATCACTGATGACATCACTGATGACATCTCAAATGACATCACTGATGACATCACTGATGACATCTCAAATGACATCACTGATGACATCACTGATGACCTCATCCAGTGACTGTGTGTTTCTGTAAAGTTTAAATATGTTTGATATATTGAAGAATGAGTGGATGTATAAGTGTCTGGATGAAGGATTTAGTAGGTGCGTGACTGACTGTATGAGTGAGTGAATAAATGTGTCGTACTAAATGCATGGGTTAGTGACTAAACTGTCTGAATGTGTGCTTCAGTATGTCTGTTGTGATGTAAACTGCTGCATGTGTTGATCATTAGCTATACGAGAGGCTATATGTGTTATTGATTGGTTGCCCAAGTATTTGTATGGGAGATTGAGTTTGTGTGGGGGTGGCTGGGAGGTGTATGACTCTGTGCATAGATGTGTGAGCAGTTGATTCACTAGGTGTATGAGTTCAAGAGTTCATGTGGAAACAGCTACATGGGCGGTTGACTGTGTGCATGAGTGTATTGATGAGTGAATGGATATCTCAATGCTACATGTCATAGTAAGTACATATGTAAAACACAGTACATGTGAGAGTTGGCATATATAAATAACTGTGCATGAGAGCCACTGAATGTGTGAGTGGCTGTATGGATCATTGTGAACTTGTATGAGGGATTGTATAAGAGAGTAAATATGTGTTAGTATATGTTTGAATAAGTAAGGTGTGTATAACTGTATAGTTGAGGAAATGGAGGTGTGATTGATTCTTTGCATGACTGACTAGGTGTGTGAGTAACTCCATGGATGAGTGACAGTGTGTGAGTGTCTGTTTACACTGAGTGTATCTAAGGTTATATTAGAGTCTGAAGAGGTTTATCGTATTAGCACAAGAATGATGTCAAATGAGATGTCATCAGTGATGTCATCAGTGATGTCATTTGAGATGTCATCAGTGATGTCATCAGTGATGTCACTGACCATGTCATGAATGATGTAATATGTGACATCATCAGCAGTGGATTGCGGGTGCGCGATATATAGTTAGTGCAACTAACTATATATGGAATTTCAATGGTTTTGTGTGAGTAAAATAAGGTTTTTTAAATGCTAATTCCTAACTATATATGGTCTATAACCTATGGTTTTTTCAGTGAATTTTCAAGGTTTTTTAAATGCTAATTCCTAACTATATATGGTCTCTAACCTATGGTTTTTTCAGTGAATTTCAATGTTTTTTTATAGCAAATATCATAAGCTGTCGAATGTCAAGTACGTGGTAAGTAAAAACATTTTCGTGTTTATGCACACTGATCTGCTTTGAATGCTGCCCCCCCCCTCATTTCTATTAGGAGTACTCTCTCTTTGCAGATAGTGAAGGGTAGTTAACGCAGCCCTTTGCCCCCGTTGTAATCCGTCGTGCCTGCTTCTCTCTACATTTGATTGATTGTTATCCAAGCATTTACTGTTTTAGAATTGGTTCTCTTTGGTTCATTCTCTATTTACAAACAAGCACAGAGTCGCAATACTCTGTTTAGTCTTTGCAGATAGCGAAAAATCGTGTAAAAAAACAAAAGGAATTGAGCAAAATCAGTAGGCCACTAATGGGATCTCTTTTTGACCTCGCTAAAATAGAAACATTAGGAACAACCCCTCATGAGAAATACGAAACTAGTGAGATGAACTGAGCTCCACACCATGATGGCTGCAAGACAGCTCGGCTCCGCCACCCACCCCGCCCAAAATAACGATAAACTCTATGCAAATATTACAAATATATACAACACACCAGCAAAGTAACAGGGTAAAACATTTTATTAAATAACTATTTACATAACTATTTTATACTTTTTGTTGCCCGATCCGGCTATCTCAATCGATCGAGCATGAAACTCATGCACTCTGATAGTTCAAAGTTTTGAGGAGTGCTTGTTAGACTGTCTGAAGCTTATTTGCACCTGCTACAGCTTCACTATTCTCAATGTAAGTGGGGGCTGTTTGAGGACGTGACTGCATTTGAAAACAATGTGATGCGGTGCCTCCCTGAACCGCTTGACGGAGGCCCCCGAGGGACGGTGTGATGGCGCGAACTCGGAGGGGGCGCTTGGCTCCGGCCCCCTCCCCAAGTCGTGTTGCCCTGGTGTGGCCTGAGATCGCCCCCGACATAGGTGGCCGGCTCCCGGGGTCAAGCGGAACTTTTTGCCTTTTGGTGACTCTTCCATTCTGGACCTTGTCCCACAATCCGTTTGACCTAAAGACACGCTGTAGTGGGGCGCCCCTTTACCGTTTCAGTTGCCATTCCGCCCGCTTTTGCTACACTGTGCCTCTTCCGCTATTCAGCTGTTTACCGCCCGCTCTTGCGACTACAGCGTCTCGCTCACCATGTAGTTGAGTTGCTCCCGCTCTTGCGGTGCAGCGATAGGCGGCTGCCACAGGATTCTCAAAATGGCGGCCGGCACTTCAGATTTGGGCGTGGTCCACTAAAATGGCCCTGCGACACCTTGGAACTCGGACGCTTGTCTGCTAGGGCTTGGGCTCCATTCTCGAAAGCGTCCCCTCAGCCTTGAAGATTCTACAAAAGTCTTGGGGGCCCCCGACTCCCGCAGGCTTCTGGTGGGGAGCGGCTGCCATGATTGCTCGTGGAATGGCCACGGCGGAGCTACGAGATGGTGGTGCTCTCATGCTGACGCCAGCTTCAGTCTGAAACATCCAGAAACACTGTAGACTACCAAATCGATCAGTTCCGGTAGCGCCCCAACGTGACCCGGTAGAGAAGAACTTGCCCTCCCCTCTTTGACTGATGGTTCTTGTTGCCTGTCCCTTCTGTTGTCATTTAACAGAACTATTTAGCCTGCTGAAAGGGGTTGTGTTCCGACCGCTGGTTGGAGGAGACATTTTGACTATATTCTGGACCTGCGTTGTCGCGTAATGCGTCATATGACGCGCCGCGTTAGCGCATCCGGAAGTGCTCCGGTGCGCGAAGCGCAGCTTCCCGGAAGCGATCCGGGGCGCGGCGCGCAGCGCGTAACGTAAGCATAACAGGTCATGTGACTTGTTAATAAAACTTTTCATTGGTTCGTTTTACTTTTCTTATTCTAATGATGAAAGGCTTGGTCATATGACCTAAAAATTACGCTTTTTATTGCTTTCGAACATTATTTTTTCTTAAACATATATGTTATAATGTTCCAGGCTAATGTACTTTCCCGGAAAATTTACAACTGTCCTGCAAGTAAAATATATTCCTTTTTCGAGAAAAAGGGCGTTTCTTCGTCCCATGACGGGGCCGTTGAGCAAAAGAGGCTCGGCCTGCTGTCTTAGTCGCCGATACGCCTGAATATCAGATTCTTATCGATCACTTTATGTTGCAGGAGCAGAAAACACAACAGCCCTTGACCATTTATCTTTACTGCGTTCCTGCGTATTATACCTTTTACCCTTCATGTAATTGGACTGCTTTATTTCACTTGCCTTTTACTAATTCGAAAACAGTGACTATTATTAAAAACTTTACCAATGTAAATACTACTACCATGTTTTCTTTTAAAAACCTTTATTGTGAAAATGTCAGTATACAAATACGGGCCTATAACCACGTGGGCCGGCCACGGAGCAAACTGTAATCGTATATGATGAGGAGACATTTAAACTGTAGAGGAACGTAACGGGCGGGCCATTAGGTTGCAAGAACTAAGGTGTCTAACAGTTGTGGAATCGGTGGACGTACATTTTATAATTAAAATACGACAGGGCCAGTTACAATAAAATTATCTAGATCTACATTTGCGGGCAAGTACCATGGGTGACGTTAATTCGAACTTTCAATAGTACAGTAATCAATAACACATCAGAACTTAATATCAATAGGGATGTCGAAATATTCAATCAATTCTCGTCCCCGCCCGCCATGTGCTTCAAAACTGCATACGTATCTCGTGATATCAAGGTTGTGCAACCAGTACACAACAAGGAGTTACGAGTCCCATTTATTCCGGCGCCATTTTGGGCGAGGACGGGCAGGTCCAGGATATAGTCAAAATGTCTCCACCAACCATCGACTATGATGATGTTCATATGCTGTATTTATTAGAGTAACACTCATCTGTCCACATGAAATTAATTTGCCACAATCTAAACATGTCATTTCAATCTTTCCAAAGTTCTTCTGAATATTTGGGACCGTTTCCCTTGCCTCTGATGCTGTCAGTGCCACTTCTTTGGTGAATGTACTGGCAGGTCGGGGTTGTCCTCCAAATCTCTCTTTTGTGCAGCACTATAATTAATCGGTGCCACCTCTCCATATGACGATGCATGGTATAATTACCATAACTATATATTTTTTCGGTTCCTCTGGAGAGTACATCGTGGCAGATGAAGCGTGTAACGTACCGGGCATTTACCTTTTCTGCATGTAGAGGAAAGGAAAAAAAATTCGAGCGTCCGAGTTCTAAGGTGTCCCAGGGCCATTTTAGTGGACCAGGCCCAAATCCAAAGAACAGGCCGCCATTTTGAGAGTCCTGTTTCAGCCGCCTGTCGCTGTAGCAGCAAGAGCGGGCGAAACTCAGCTAGACGGCGCTCCACTGCAGATGAAGTGCCTCAACCTGGAGAGGCGGGAGAGGCTCGTTTGCGCCGCCTCCCCCCCCCCCTTTCAGGCACCCCACGCCGACTTTCGGCGCAGCATTGTAGGATGGCCACACCAGTGCGGCAACTTGCTGGACACCACCTCGGTGCCAACCGAATCTCAGCGCCTTGTGGTGTCTTCCATTCCGAAAATATTGTTGGCAGCATTTTGAAAGGAAAGATAAACAGCTGTTTGTGGCCCTCACTACACCGTTCTCCTAGTGAGTCTCACATTGTTACATTTAGGAAGAATGTTGAAGAGTAGTATGTTGAAAATCTGAAGCCATTGTTCTACAAACTCTCAACCAGCCTTGGATGGAAAAATCCTGAAGAATGTACAAACTGAAAACCAGTTTTTGTCTGTATAGCATCAGCAGCAACGCTTGAGTCAGCTTTGTGTGAAGCCGCCATTTTGATTCAATCAATAGCGTCCCCCTGCACACATTCAGGGACCTGGTCGTGTCTTCAGGTCAAACGGATTGTGGGACAAGATGCACAAAGGAAAAGGAAAAAAGTTCCGCCGGACCCCGGGAGGCGGCCGCCTATGTCATGGGCGATCTTAGGCCACACCAGGGCAATAGTGAAGCTGCAGCAGGTGCAAATAAGCTTCAGACAGTGTTACAAGCGCTGCTCAGAACTCTCAACTATGACACCACCTCGGTGCCATCCGGATCTTGGCGCCTTGTGCTGGTTCCGGCCTATTCACACATCGGTCCGCTACTGACGCCACCTCACAGGCCAACGGGGCACCCCACGCCGACTTTCGGCGCAGCATTGTAGGATGGCCACACCAGTGCGGCAACTTGCTGGACACCACCTCGGTGCCATCCAGATCTCGGCGCGTTGTGCTGCCTTCGGCCTATTCGCCGCAAGTGCGCACGCAACTCAGCTGCATAGCGTGTGAAACACCAAGGGGCGCCCCACTGCAGCCGAGGAACCTCCATCTTGGGGGCGACGCACAGCAACACATTGCTTTCCAATGCAGTCAGATCCTCAAACAGCCCCCACTGACTGACGCGAACTCACAGGCCAACGGGGCGCCCCACGCCGACTTTCGGCGCAGCATTGTAGGATGGCCACACCAGTGCGGCAACTTGCTGGACACCACCTCGGTGCCATCCGGATCTTGGCGCGTTGTGCTGCCTTCGGCCTATTCGCACATCGGTCCGCTACTGACGCCGCCTCACGTGCCAACGGATTTTCTACGCTTTTTATAGCCCTATGCCGCATAACACGTCATGTGACTTGTTTATAAAACTTTTCATTGGTTCATTTTACTTTTGGTTTCCTAATGATGGAAGGCTTGATCATATGACCTAAAAATAACACTTTTCATTGGATTAAAACATTTTTTTTTCCCAAACGATGAAAGCCCCACCTTGTTTCTGGATGTTTCAGACTGAAGCTGGCATCAGGATGAGAGCACCACCATCTCGTAGCTCCGTCGTGGTCATTCCGCGAGCAATCATGGCAGCCGCTCCCCACCGGAAGCCTGCAGGAGTCGGGGGCCCCCAAGACTTTTGTAGAATCTTCAAGGCTGAGGGGACGCTTTCGAGAATGGGGTCCAAGACCTAGCAGACAAGCGTCCGAGTTCCAAGGTGTCCCAGGGCCATTTCAGTGGACCAGGCCCAAAAAGGAAAGAGCCTGCCGCCATTTTGAGAGTCCTGTGGCAGCCGCCTATCGCTGCAACGCAAGAGTGGGCGCAACTCAGCTGAATGGCGGATTTTGGCACAGTGTACCAAAAGCGGGCGGAATGGCAACTGAAACGGTAAAGGGGCGCCCCACTACAGCAGACGAGCCTCCACCTGGGGAGGCCCGTTCACGCCGCCTCACCACCCCCCCCCCCCCAGGGGCGCCCCACGCCGTTATTCGGAGCAGCATTGTAGGATACCAAAACCAGTGCGGCAACTTACTGGACATCACCTGGGTGCCATCCACATCTCAGCGCGTTCTGCTGCCTTGGGACTATTCGCACTACAGACCGCTACTGACGAGGCCTCCCCCCGCACCCCCCGGGACGCCCCACGCCGTTTTTCGGAGCTGCATTGTAGGATACCCAAAACCAGTGCGGCACCCAGGTAACACGTTGTGCTGCCTTGGGACTATTCGCACAAAACACAGCTACTGACCATTGTTGCTTCTTTTTTCAAAAAAATGTTTAAATGTATTTACTGTTTTTGTTGCGTTGTATATATTTATAAGTTATTAAAGTTTTATAATCCTACTACTTTGTTGGAGTGCTATATATTTTTAATGTGACACATAATTGTAAAAACTTTGATGTACAAAGAGGCATCCCTGGAATCTTCCGCTTCAGGCTGGGTCCCCTCCCCAATCACAATACAGGATGGTTTTCAGATAGTAGGAACGCGTGTGGTGTGACGGATCTCATCGGGTGGGGGCCTTGATCTACTGTAACTCCTTTGAAGAGGGGTGATTCTTTACAGCTGGGGCCATAAACTACATCTGCAGGGCTAGGTGATAGCATGGGACCGGCCTGGACAATCGGACACATAGGAAGAGGAGTGTCAGAGGGTGCGGTAGTGAATAGGGCGAAAGGGAGGTGTCGAGCGGGCACAGGGTGTGATTCTCAGGGAAGAGCAGCGCAGATGGGGGGAGGTTTATTGCCCATGCATAAGACAGAGAGCGGGGGTGACCAGTGCCTGGGGGAGATGCTTGCGATGGTGGGGAGCCATGCTAAGGATCGACAGCGTGCAGAGAGTGGGTCTGGTCAAGGCATCTAAAATGGCTGCCATGCACGACAAAAGTGTGGCATTTGAAAAAAGGCAAGATGGCGCAGACAATGTTTATCAACACTTCCTGATTTCCTTCGAATCGAACGTTAACAGACGTTATCTCTCCCACACTACCGGTCCCCCTGGGCTTAAACGCCGAGATAGTAGGGACTACATCCCGTGGAGATAGGCCGAGACGTCACTCAGCAGAAAAAAAAAAAAATCAAAAAAAGTCTATAAACATACAATAAGTTAAGTCAATCATTCTTGTTTCCTTGTAGTACGCTCCCCAGTCCGCTTTCCGTTACGCGTACCGGGCGCACCCCACGAAAAAAAACGTTTCTTTTTTGTTGTTTTTTTGCCCCGCGGGGCCCTTTTAAAGCCTCCACATCAAACCTAGGGGGTCAGGGAGGATCTACTATGCCCCCTTATGGTCATTTGCCCCTTCGCTTTGGCCTCCTCTTGTCTCTCGATCCTACCGAGAGACAAGATGGCGGCCGCTATGGACTGTTTGGAATGTTTACAGACACCGGAGAGCCAATCAGCTTCGCTTCGCAAAGCTCCGTAACGCGAAAAGTACGCGAACCGGATCGCTGCCCGGAGCTCTGTTACAGATATATATCTTTTTTTGAACGTTAATTTCTCAAAATCCACTGGAGCACATATATTGAGACCTAGCAAAGGCACATCGGGCTACCAGTCCCAACAATTTTGCCAAGTTTCGTGCAAATCCATTCAGCCGTTCGGGCTAAAAGTGAGGCCAACCGCCCTATGGAAATTAACATGGGAAAAACGCGTTTTGGGACCCCCCTTTTTTCTCGGCCCCCCCTTGACGAACCTCCCCCCAAATTTTCAGGGGCTGCTCAGAAACAAAATGTTCCATTTTCCTGAAAATTTCAGCCAATTCCGTCCACAAACGCCAAAGTTATTAGACATAGAATTTTCAAAAATCCCATAGAGAAAAAATCCTAACTATATATATATATATATATATATATATATATATATATATATATATATATATATATATATATATATATATATATATATATATTCACTGAAAAAACCATAGGTTATAGACCATATATAGTTAGGAATTAGCATTTAGAAAACCTTATTTTACTCACACAAAACCATTGAAATTCCATATATAGTTAGTTGCACTAACTATATATCGCGCACCCGCAATCCACTGCTGATGATGTCACATATTACATCATTCATGACATGGTCAGTGACATCACTGATGACATCACTGATGACATCTCAAATGACATCACTGATGACATCACTGATGACATCTCAAATGACATCACTGATGACATCATGACACACCAATACCAGTTACTACATACGCACTCACTGATTCCTACGTCTACACACACATTCACTCATTCACCCATACAATCACTCATACATACAGTCACTCATTATTACAACACTATCATATGCACTCATACACCTATGCAGACAGTCACACACTGCCACTCATCCATGGAGTTACTCACACACCAAGTCAGTCCTGTAAAGAATCAATCACACTTCCATTTCTTCATCTATACAGTTAAACACAGAACACCATACTTCAGTGACATCACTGATGACATCACTAATGACATCTGAAATGACATCACTGATGACATCTCAAATGACATCACTGATGACATCATGACACACCAATACCAGTTACTACATACGCACTCACTGATTCGTACGTCTACACACACATTCACTCATTCACCCATACAATTACTCATACATACAGTCAGTTATTATTAGAACACTATCATATGCACTCATACACCTAGTCAGTCCTGTGAAGAATCAATCACACTTCGATTTCCTCATCTATAGTTAAACACAGAACACCATACTTTTCACACATATACTAACACATACTTACTCTCTTATACAATCACTGATACAAGTACACATTGATATGCACAGAGTCACACACCTCCCAGCCAGCCACACACACACTCAGTCTTCCATACATCCACTCATTCTTCAATATGTAAAACGTATTTAAACTTTACAAAAACACACAGACACTAGATGATGTCATCAGTGATGTCATTTGAGATGTCATCAGTGATGTCATCAGTGATGTCACTGACCATGTCATGAATGATGTAATATGTGACATCATCAGCAGTGGATTGCGGGTGCGCGATATATAGTTAGTGCAACTAACTATATATGGAATTTCAATGGTTTTGTGTGAGTAAAATAAGGTTTTCTAAATGCTAATTCCTAACTATATATGGTCTATAACCTATGTTTTTTTCAGTGAATTTTCAAGGTTTTGTAAATGCTAATTCCTAACTATATATGGTCTATAACCTATGGTTTTTTCTGTGAATTTCATTGGTTTTTTAACAGCTAATATCTGTAGCTGTAAAATGTATTCTTCTTTAAATCCAAAAATATATTTTATATGTTTATGAATAATTTTTTTTTTAAATATTTTTTTTTCTTCGTTCCCGCTTCGCGAATCGGGAAGCTTCCCGTTAGCTGACCTTGATGCCGCGAAATAGACCGCGAGCCGGTAAACGTTTCTTTACCGCAAGTGCCGCGTTAGAAAACAACATCGTGATGCCTCCCGTCCGCATGACGTTTCACGTTCTCGCGTGATACGTCATATGACGTGCTACGTTAGCGAACTGGTACGCGAAGCGAGTCGCAAAGCGCAGGTTTCTGGAAGCAAACCGGGAGGCCCTGCAAAGCGCTTAACGTAAACACAGCAAGTCATGTGACTTGGTAATAACACTTTTCATTGGTTCATTTCACTTTTGGTTTCCTAATGATGTAAGACTAGGTCATATAATCTAAAATTAACACTTTTGATTGGTTGAGAACTCTTGTTTTTCCCAAATGATGAAAATCCCTCCTTCTTTCCTCACTCTGACTTTCATCATTGTGAGAGAAAGACCCTTTGTGATCACTGAGCAATGGCTTCTTTAGTAGCTTCAGCTGGTGCTTCCCCACCACCTCCACCACATCCAAGGAAGAGTGGACCACCTGCTCAAGTTATAATTCAACAAGAAGAGGAAGAAGAGGAACAGGACGACGAGCACGAAGAGAGGCAGTTTTTGCCTGAGCAGCCCAGGACGTCTCACCGGAAAGAAAACTTCATTTGGCAATTTTTTAAAATTCCCAAAGGTCAGAAAAAAGTAAATGCAAGATACGTAACTTGCCTTATATGTCAAGATAGACTGTCCAGAGGAACCGAGAAAAAATACAGTTTCGGAAACTACACAATGCATCGCCATATGACTAGGTGGCATCCTAACAACTACAGTGCTGCACAGTTTCGGAACGACCTAGATAATCTCCCTATTATGGCCAGAAGATCTGTTGTACCGGAAGTAACGGGACCAGAGGGCAGGGAGATGGTGCCAAATATACAAATGAAATTTGGTGAAGTAAAACACATCTGCGTATTTTGCGATGGATTCATTTCCTACGGAGAAAGAAGCATCACTCTGATCAACAGAGCTATTGACTATCATATGCAAGTTTGTACGAAACGCCCAAAATAATAAATACTTCTTTTTTTGTTTTGTTGCTCCTGTTGAGCCCTTTACAATGAATCGTTTTCATTGCCCCCTCCAAGAAAAACCCAAAAAAATATAAAACTGTTCAGAAAAATTCAAAAAAAGTAAAAAAATGTTCCGAAAAATAATAAAAAAAATATAAAACAACAAAAACAATAAAAAAAAAAGTTCTTTTCAGAACTACCTCCCCGTTATTAAAAAATTGGTACAATATTTGGAACTGTGCCAACCTCTATTTCTCTTAGTTCGCTTCCCAGTTCGCTCGCCGGTACGCGAACCGGAAGCGAACCAAAAACAGTAAGTATAAGGGAAGGAAACAGACACTTATGTTAAAAGAAAGACAGCTATAGGGGAGTAAACTAGAGATACTATTACCCGTAATCCACTGCTGATGATGTCACATATTACATCATTCATGACATGCTCAGTGACATCATCAGCAGAGGATTGCGGGTTTTTTGGCAACGTGCCTTATCCACGGTTTAATAACGCTGCCTTTTGCTTTATATAAGTTTTCAAATTGTATGAAATATATACCAATAGGTCGTTATGAACCTTTAGGTAGTGCTTTTCTTCATGAGGTCTGGTCGCTTCCATACACATACAGATGTTTCAAAGATGATCAAGAAGTTTATCTGAATGGAGAGGAATGCACTGAGACGCCAGATCATTCACTAATGTGTAGGCACATACAGTTACACGGTTCATGCAACAAACACCGACCAAATATGGCTTGCGTGTTGCAAGGCACGCCAGTTCCTGCTATCATCCCCATGTTCAAGTTGTTGGAAAATGGTAGTTATTTGATGCTCAATAATGAAGATTGTTCTGAGTTAATTAAAAGTATTACTTTTATCGTAACAGTAAGTGAACGGGTTATTTGCTGCAGAAATGTTCTATTTCCTCCCACACATGAACATAGGGAGTTTTCAATCTGGCCACAAATACCAACCTTGGGACAGATTTCAACGGCATGGCAAGAATAAGAGCTCTTTTGTCTCAGAGAGAGGTGGCCTTGAGTTCGGCCCGTGAAACTTTCGTGCTTCACATAGCGAACACCCGTACAGAGGTGCAGACCCTTTTCAATTCAGATTTGCCTTTCAATTTCAGCAAGATGGTTCCGACTATCTTTAACGCATCCTCCACAAAGGCCCTGGCGCACTTTTTTAAAGTTGTTACCAGTGGTCTCGTGACTTCATTTGAGAAAATCTTTGGAGTCATCCCTGCTTCCTTTCATTCTATTTTCTCCACTCTGGTTCGTGGATTGGCATTTTTACTTGCATTACCAGCGGACGCTCTTGTGCTTTTTTACATTTGTAAATATGGATGTCCCTCCTATGCAACCTCCCACCCTGCAGCTGCTGACACTGTTCCGCAATCGCATGCTAGAATATTATGGCACAATGCCGTTGGCGATATTAAGCACGGCATATGGATTATCTTTTCGATTCTCCTACTTCACCTGTGTCCAGCCTGTATTTCACTGCCTGACCTGTGATTTCGATTGGGCCATTGATTTGTGTCTCTGCGGACCGGTTTCTCCTGACGTCGACTTTAATCAGCTGATGACTCCTATCATTACTCACGAGTTGGTTTGTCCTGGCGAAAGGATTATGGCTGTGGCATTGATGCATGGACTACTTGGTCCCTGGAATTTACTGGCGGCAGCACAGTCTTTCTTGGAACAGAGCTTTCTTGAAAACCCACCGAGCTGTCCTCTGATGGTGATAGAGGATCCGGTGCTGGGAGAGCACGTATGTTCTTTTCCGCTTTTAAATTGGATGGCTGAACTGTTTTCGGATGAAGACGGTGACTTCCTATTGGAGGCTGTTGCAGCTTATTTTGCATACACAGTTATGTCATAGACCTTTTTCATGTTTGATATGCTGAGTACTAGCATTTCATTGACAATTCATTGACTTATTTGTCAAGTTTTTATTATTTACCTTGCCTATTGGCTTAAGACTCGATAAAGTACTTGGCTGTTTTATTTTTCTTTAGCATTAAATTTTCCTAGTTTTTAATGCTTTACCTTGCGGACCGTCCACATATAAACTTGCAATCTGCTCTCATGAGATGGCACTTCTATTATCTTATTCAGTTCGTTTCCGGATCATGGGGAGGTGTCATCTAGGTCCTGGATATCTTTACACCGTGTTAAGTTAGCATGGGCTCATTACCGGTTTAAACGCCATTTTTCCTTTTTTGCAACTTCTGCACACGACACTTAGTTGTTGCTTTAGCTTTCCACCTAGTAGTTCATCGTGGTTTACATGAGAATAATATGTTATTGCTCTACTATCTGCTTTGCTTGTTAAACTATATCTGTACAGCGAGTGCTAAAGTTTCAAGAACAACACGATACAGAATTGTTATGAGGTCTGATCTCCACGACTTCATACTCATAACATAAGTGCAACTTCTGCCAATTCTGGGCATGAGGCGGGTTTTATATTGCTTTGCCGAACACACATACACAACAGTTGATGCGGTTCACATGAAGAGAGAGCTGGTGTATGCTGATGTGATTCCTTCAAATCTAAGACACTAAAGTATGGGCACGCCCTAAACCAACACAAAGAGACCTTCTTAGCAAATAATATAATATGTGTATTAGGGAGGGTGAGATATAAGCAGCCGCGGGCCGTGGAGGGAGTTACGGTGAGGCAGGGAGGCGGGGAGGGGGAGAAGCAGGGTGGAGCCCTTTCTACCTTGCCCCTCCCCCTCCCCGCCTCCCTGCCCCACCGTAACTCCCTCCACGGCCCGCGGCTGCTTATAAGTGTTGCTAACTCTTATTCATTTACAGCATGTTAACATACTGTCACCATTCGCTTTTTATGTACTAGTAACTATGCTGGTAATTTTGCTACTGATAATATGTGTACTTGTATTCTCCACCCTGCTTCTCCCCCTCCCCGCCTCCCTGCCTCACCGTAACTCCCTCCACGGCCCGCGGCTGCTTATAAGTGTTGCTAACTCTTATTCATTTACAGCATGTTAACATACTATCACCATTCGCTTTTTATGTACTAGTAACTATGCTGGTAATTTTGCTACTGATAATATGTGTACTTGTATTATCTAAGATACTACGCCTGAGAAGACGGCATTAGTAAATAAACATTTCAAATACACATGTGTTCTTCTTAACTCCATGTTCTGGTTTCTAAGAAATATATAACGACCGACTGTTCATGAGTTCCACGTATCCTGAGGTACTATAAGTTCATATTCTGGATTGTCTAAACATTGAGAGTTTGTTATATCCAATGTGACACTGTACCTAGCTTGCTAAGGAGTTTTTGATTACTAACGTGAGTTTTGGGACACCCTAATTCGCCGAGGTTCCAATCCTCTGTCCACAGTTCTGTGTGAGAACAGAAACCCTGCGACAGGGGCACCCCCGACCCTTGCTAGAGCTTCATCACACTTGCGATACAACTCCAGCAATGCGCCACCTTTACGGCACAGATACATCACGCATCTGTGCTGTTTTTGCCCCATGATGCGCCGCATTGTAAATGCAGCACACCATAGGTGACGGAACAGCGGCACAGAATGACTAACACATCCCTGGTGATGCGCCAGTCATCATAAATGTATCCCTATGCTTCTTATCTTGTTAGAGATGAACCGCCATATGTATCATCAAAGTTTTTTGCATTTCCTAAATAGCGAACTTTAAGGAATAAATAGCGATTCTTTACCATTCCTAGTTTGCGATTAGCTATTTGCTAATTACAAATTACCCATTCATTTCCTTCATTTCCATAGGGCGGTTGGACTCACTTTTAGCTCGAACGGCTGAATGGATTTCCACGAAACTTGGCAAAATTGTAGGGACTGGTAGCCCGATGTGCCTTTGCTATGTCTCAAGATATATGCTCCAGTGGTTTTTACGAAAATTAACTTTGAAAAATATATATTGGGCTACATTGGCCTATATATATGTTGGAGCCCAAATGTAGCCCAATGTAGCCCAATGAAGCCCAATGTAGCCCAATGTAGCCCAAAGATGGCCGCCAGACACACAAAAAAACAAATGTAGCCCAAATATCAGCCAGATGTAGCCCAACTATAGCCCAGTGACAGAATGACCAATCAGCTTCGCAAACCTCCGTTACGCGAAGCGGAGCGCTGTTACAGATATATATCTTTTTTTGAACGTTAATTTCTCAAAATCCACTGGAGCACATATATTGAGACCTAGCAAAGGCACATCGGGCTACCAGTCCCTAATATTTTGCCAAGTTTCGTGCAAATCCATTCAGCCGTTCGATTATTATTATTATTATTTTTTTTTGCCCCGCGGGGCCCTTTTAAAACCTCCACATCAAACCTAGGGGGTCAGCGAGGATCTACTATGCCCCCTTATAGTTATTTCCCCCTTTGTTTTGACCTCCTCTTGTCTCTCGATCCTACCGAGAGACAAGATGGCGGCCGCTACGGACTTTTTGGAATGTTGACAGACGCCGGAGAACCAATCAGCTTCGCTTCACAAAGCTCCGTTGCGCGAAAAGTACGCGTCCTGGGACGCTGCCAGGTCCGCTGTTACAGATATATATCTTTTTTTAAACGTTAATTTCTCAAAATCCACTGGAGCACATATATTGAGACCTACAAAAGGCACATCGGGCTACCAGTCCCTACAATTTTGCCAAGTTTCGTGCAAATCCATTCAGCCGTTCGGGCTAAAAGTGAGGCCAACCGCCCTATGGAAAACTCAATGTTAAAAACACGTTTTGGGACCCCCCTTTTTTCTCGCCCCCCCCTTGACAAACCCCCCCCAAATTTTCAAGGGCTGCTCAGAAACAAAATGTGCCATTTTCCTGAAAATTTCAGCCAATTCCGTCCACAAACGCCAAAGTTATTAGACATAGAATTTTCAAAAATCCCATAGAGAAAAAATCCTAACTATATATACCTACTGGCGACCGCCAGTAGGTAATATATATATATATATATATATATATATATATATATATATATATATATATATATTACCTACTGGCGGTCGCCAGTAGGTAGTTATAGTTAGGATTGATTTCCATAGGGAAATCGCAACATTCTATTGGGAATAACTTTGGCGCCGGTTGAGGAATCTGCCAACTTTGCCTCGCGGTGCTCCGCTCCTTCCCTGAAAGTTTGGGGGTGATTCATCAAGCGGGGGCCGAGATAAAAGGGGGTCCCAAAATGTGTTTTCCCCATGTTAATTTCCATAGGGCGGTCGGTCGCACTTTTAGCTCGAACGGCTGAATGGATTTTCACCAAACTTGGCAAAATTGTAGGGACTGGTAGCCCGATGTGCCTTTGCTATGTCTCAAGATATGTGCTCCAGAGGATTTTGAGTAATTTAGGTTAAAAAAAAATTATATATCTATGGCCGCGCCCCGGTACGCGCACCAGGGAGCGCTCCGGGCACGCCACGCGACTTGCGCACGGAAAGCTGATTGGCTCTCTGGTGTCTGTAAACATTCGAAACAGTCCGCAGCGGCCGCCATCTTGTGTCTCGGTAGGATCGAGATACAAGAGGTGGCAAAAAACAAAGGGGGAAATGACCAAAAGGGGGCAGGGTACACCCCCCCTGACCCCCTAGGTTTGATGTGGGGGCCATAAAAGGGTCCCGCGGGACAACATTTTTTTTTTATTTTTTTCGATTTTCGTGGGGGGGGCGCCCGGTACGCGCACCGGGGAGCGTACCACTGGGAAAACACAGTGAAACAGGAAAATAATAATTTAAAGGGATTAGAGGTAGGGTAGCTCTGCATAGAGTTGTTGTGTTGTTTGGGTGTTTTAAGTACCAACATGTAGGTACCAATGTAGAGTTTTAAATTCAATTTACACCTTTTTTTATGTATATATCTAGCATGTTGTTATAGAAGTTATTGTGGTATATGGAATCCATACCATAGTCTGTCAGGAAAGCAGAAACAGATCCTTTAAGTACTCCCTGGGAAGACCTACGGGATCATGGGTAGTCTTCTCTGCTCCCTTATGATGTTTTAAAATTTCACAGTATACTGTAAGTTTCACTTTATACTATCAGTTATCAATTTCAGGAAGAACGTTTGCAACTGTAGCTATTATTTATCATGACGGTCCTTCAACAACATCAGGGCATTACACATGCTATTTAAAAAGTCGTAAAGGTTGGACCCACTGTAATGACACTCATTTGACTTTCAAACAACGTTTGCCTTTTGACTTAAAAAATTCATACCTAGTGTTTTTAGAACCAAAATTTAAGTAAAGGTAATTGGCCTATGAAGACGAGAGCAGTTAATAAAGGTTATTTTGCTGTTTAAAAATATATTCTGAGTAAAAGTGATCCAGGCAATATAAAAAATTGACTTGTCATATAGGTACTGTAAGTGGATCTCATAGTAAGTGATATTAGTATTATACAAAACGATGAACATGACTGAGTCAGACATGGTTTTACAAATACTTAAATATTGTGAAAATGTTGTAGAGCCTTTCTTTCAGAACGTTGAGAAAAAGGTCATTTCAGAGTGCCTTAGAATTAATTTGAAAATATACTCATACATCTGACACTATTTGGCCAAATGGAAAGGTGCAGGAATGAGTAAAGAGTCATGACTGAAAAAAAGGAGTATATGAAAATATTGAAAATATTTCAGATGTTTTTGAAGCTTTTCTTGTAGAAAGTCGATGAAATGGATTTTTAAGTGAACAGCAAAGTACTTTGCAACGAGAAAAGGACCTCCATTATACAGTATTTGGCCTCAAGGAAAAGTAAGTTAATCAAAGATTAGCGTACATTTGTCATTTGTCAGTATCTAAGGTTTTTTTTAAAACACAATCTTTTAGATTGTGTTTTTTTTCCCGCTGTCATATGATGAGTAATTTGAACTCACTGTTTTAAGTGAAATTCAATATATTCTGAGAACAGCAAAAATAAACTATGTAACATGTTGTACAAGTTATTTTATACTTTGGATTGTGTAAATTAAATTGTATTCCCATTCTCTGACACTCACTTTCCTTTTTCCATCCTCTTATAGCTCTTTTTACTCACTTATAATGTCTTTCTCTCATTCTCTGTAACCCCCGTTCCTTTACTCCAATTCTTTGACAACCCCTCATTCTCATTTCAACTGTGTGCATCCCCTCTCTCCCTTGCATAATGTTTCAGCTTTCAGTCTCTCTGCTTTACTTCCCTTTTCCGTATTTTCCTCCTTTGCTCTTTTAGTAATTCCTGTTTACTCACTCAGCAGTATTATTGCACTCTATCACTATAAATCACCCACTCTCCCTTGCTTATCTTTGTTTGCTCCTTACTTTTAACCTCTTCTCTCTATTTTTCGTTCACTACTTCTATGTCCTCAGTGCCTCACTCTCCTTGTGTTATGTTCAGTTGTGTTTATCTACCTTCTATCACTTCTTTTACAATAACTTCACTGCTCCTCTCTCATCGTTTTTCATCCCATTTCTTTTACTCTGGTTCCATTACTATCTCTCATTTCCTTTCTTTCAATGTCCTTCTCTTTACTTTCATCACCAAATAATTTTCTTTCAGTACCACTGTTTTAGTCGTCTTCTCCTCTCTTTCCTTTTTTTGCTCTCTTACTCATTTCCTTTTCTCACTCATTGTACTCCACCTCACTCAGTTTTTCTCTAGTGTGTCTGCCTACTAACTTCCTCAGTCCATTTCCCTCAATCGTTGTATATTATCCTCTCTCCCTTCATGCTTTCACTCTTTGACTGTTCTTCACTTACTCTCAGTTATCTTCTATTCCTCATTCTTCTAAATGCATCCTTAACTAGACTGTTTTCTGTCTCAGTCATTATCTTTTTACTTACTTCTGTTTCCTGATTTAGTTTTGCTAACTCACATTGTTTTAGTATCTTTCTTACCTTCAGTTCATTTCTCTGTTCTTCTCTCTCTCTTTGTCAGTGAATCTATATGCCTTACTCTTTGTAATTTGCTCTCCTTATATTTCTTTTTCTCTCTTTTTGTCCTTCTACCTTACTTTATTTCCCTTTCTGTGTCCTTCACTCTTACTTTATTTCTAAATAGAGTGTTATGATTTTTAACCTCTTCATTTGTATCTTTTAATTTAAAATACATATTTCATTAATTATAAGTTATTTTTTCTTCTCCCTTTCACAGATACAAACTGTAGTAAAAAATAATTAATTAAAGTTGCATTTATTATATGGTAAGTATGACTAAAAAAATGTAGTTTGTCATCACCCTTTGCTTTAAGCTCACTAACATTTTCTCAATCAACCTCACTCCTGTGTCTTTACTCTGCTTCCCTTACTTATTCTTATTCTACATGTTTACTCCCCTGTAACCTTTTGGTACAAGAACGGACAGAACCAAGGCAAGTATCTGGGCAAGGGGTTTATTTACTGTACAAGCGTTCAACAGGTCTCTCCAGGGAAACACATAAGAATAGGGTAGATAGCAGTTCCTCCCCGAATAATCCTGGCTTCGGTATCGCTTTCTCTCCTCCCCGGGGTTGACGTCCGTTGTCCAGCTCACCCAAAAGCACAAAAGAAAGAAACATGGCTGTTAGTGCACAGCACTTACAAACATAGGAATCAGGGTTGGGTAGTGAGGGAGTACTTTTCGTGAATACAAAGAGACCACCACCAAGGTTTCTAGAGACCCGAGCGTGCAGTGCATCACAGGTCCTCTATGGTCCACCCGACTCCGTCCTACCCGGTCCCTCCCCGCTTGAAGCTGAGCAGGTTACGCAAGCGGTCACGCACCTGTGATAGCCACGCATCCTCCTGCGCGTGGCTGGGCGGTAGGCGGTGTCGTTGGCCTCCTGGCTTCTCCAGCTCCCTTCCTCGCGTTGGTCCTTCCTCGGGATCGCACTCCGGTTCCCCGTGGTTGTGCAGGTTCCCCGACCTTCTTCTCGGCGCCGCCTCAGGGCTTCCGACGTCCTCTCGCTCGGCAACACCCGCGTCGTCCTCTCTCCCGTCCGTGATCGTAGTCGTCCTCCACAGCAGCTCTCCCGCGTCTTCCTGTTCCGCCCTTCTATGCAGAGAAGTCGTCACCGATTGGAGCACCGGGGCCCCCGTCACAGGGGCGGGGCAGGCAGCCTCATAGGCGAGGCAGGAATTAAAGGGGCCAGCCCATTCCTGCATTGAAGATGAAAAGTCCGTTATAGGACGGCAGGCACCGACCCTCTGACAAACCTCCCCCCCAAGCTTTTCCCGATCGGGGGAAAGAGGGTAGCGCGAGAAGTAATCAGCATTGGAGTGCTCAGTGCCCTTTCTATGGCACACTTCGAAATCGTAGGGTTGCAGGGAGAGGAACCATCGCATTATACGATCGTTCCGTCCTTTGTTCTGGTACAGCCATGTCAAGGGGGCATGGTCAGTGATTAACGTGAAGCGACGGCCCTCCAGATAATAACGGAGTTTCTCGATGCTCCACTTAACGGCCAGGCACTCCTTCTCTATCGTGGGATACACTGTTTCTCGGGGGAACAGTTTCCTGCTTAGATACAGGATGGGTTTCTCCCGGCCCTCCTCATCAGGCTGAGATAAGACAGTGCCTAATCCCACCCCCGAGGCGTCCGTCTGTAAACAGAAAGGCTTGGTAAAGTCAGGGGTTGCCAATACAGGGGCCGAAGAGAGAACATCTTTTAAGAGTCGAAAAGCAGTTGTGGCTTGAGGAGAAGGGTTTTTGAATTGTACCGAAGTCGCTGTTTTCTTCAGCATATCCGTTAGGGGGGCTGATAGGGAGGCAAAACTAGGAATGAAGCGGCGGTAGTACCCGACCAATCCCAGAAATGCCCGTAGATCCCTCCGGGTCGTCGGAAATGATTGTGTCTGTATTGCTCTGACCTTTTCCTCCTGGGGGTATAGTTGACCACTACCCAGGACATACCCCAAATACTTGACACGGGTGAAAGCAATCCTTGATTTTCTTGAATTGATGTGCAACCCTGCTTTCTCCAGGGCACCTAGTATGAGTTCGAGGTGTTGCAAATGGGTATTCCAATCTGGGCTGTGTATGACTATATCGTCTAGATATGCAGCTGCGAATTGGGTATAGGGAGCCAAAACAGTGTCCATAAGTCTCTGAAAGGTAGCAGGTGCTCCGTGTAACCCGAAGGGTAACACAGTGAAGTGGAACAACCCGTCTGGTGTAATGAAGGCTGTTTTTTCCTGGTCTTGAGGGGACAAAGGCACTTGCCAGTAGCCCTTGGTGAGGTCGATAGTTGTTATATACCAAGGCGCTCGATCATTTCATCAACCCTTGGCAGTGGGTAACCATCTTGTTTTGACACCCTGTTGACCCCGCGGAAGTCAATACAGAAACGAGTGCTTCCATCGGGTTTTGGCACCAACACTACTGGGGACGACCAATTGCTTTTGGAAGGCACTATTATCCCTGCTTCGAGCATTTTCTTCACTTCTGATTGTAACAGGAGCCTTCTGGCCTCCGGTACCCGATATGGTCTCTGTTTGACAACAACCCCAGCCTGGGTGGGAATATGATGTACAGCCATTGTCGTTCTACCGGGGTGGTCGGAGAATATGGAAGAATGTTTGACCATCCCATCCACGATCTCCTTCTTTTGCGTCTCTGATAGGTCCGGGTTTACCACGGCTTGATCTATGGTATGAGGAGCAGACACGGCAATGGACACAGCTGCAGGTGGTCGGGGTGGGGGACCTAACCATTTCTTCAATATGTTTATATGATAGATTTGAGTCCGAGAAGGGGTTATCTGCAGTGCATAGGTGGTTCTCCCTATCTTTCGTACAATAGGGTATGGTCCTTGCCACTCTTTGCGTAGTTTATGGGTGGACGTGGGAAGAAGAATTAGAACCCAATCCCCAATGTCTAGTTCTCTCCATTTCTTCCCCTTATCATAAAAGTATTTTTGTTTCGCCTGCACCTTTTCTAGGGTGTCATAGGACAAGGTCCTTAGTTTATGCAGCCTGTTCTTCAGTTGTTGTGCATAGTCCATCAACTCTTGTGCATCTTGTGCCCCCTCTTTTTCCCAACTGTCTTTTGTTATTTCTAGTAGGGTACGGGGTTTCCGCCCGAACAATAATTCAAAAGGGGAGGCCCCCATGCTACTCTGGTGTTGACTTCTCAATACGTAGAGGGCAAGGGGGAGCAGTTGGTCCCACTGTTTTCCGTCCCCGGACAGAAGTTTCTTTAGGGTGGTTTTAATCAGGCCGTTGTAGCGCTCAACCAGCCCGTCCGTTTGCGGGTGGTAAACGGACGTACGCAGGTGTTTCAAATGTAACGTGGCGCAGACCTGCTTCATGAGCCGGGAGACGAAAGGAGTTCCCTGGTCGGTGATAAGATCCTTGGGGAACCCCATTCTGGAAAACAGTTCTATCAGTTTTTGGGAAATGGCACTTGTGGTGGCAGCGCGTAAGGGGAACGCCTCAGGATAACGAGTGGCATAGTCGACCACTACCATCACATACTGGTATCCCCTGTGGGATTTGGGCAGGGGTCCTATGATGTCAACTCCTATCCTTTCAAACGGCTTCCCGACAATTGGAAGGGGAACAAGGGGGACCCTGGGAGGAATATATGGGTTGCGTTTCTGGCATATCCGACACTCCTGGCAGTATTTCTTGACTTGAGCGTACACCCCAGGCCAATAGAAGTGTTGGACAATGGCCTCAGTTATTTTTTCGGTCCCGGAGTGACCTGCTAGTAGGTGTGCATGAGCATAGAACAGGACTTGCTCGCGGAACTCGGCCGGTACCAGCAACTGAGGAGTAGCCGTATTGCTGCCTGCCCGGTACAAAAGTCAGTTCTGTTTCAAAAAACAGGGGTACGTGGTACCTTGCCCCAGCGCGTCTTGGGCGTTTTGCCAGGCCGAGGATAAGGAGGCATCATTTAATTGGGCTGCTCGGAAATTGGAGTCGTTTGCCCAGGGTTCTGTGGACAGTAGACCGGGAATGACCTTGGTGGACCTGTTCTTAGCCAATGCCTCTTCCATCAACGTGGGGAAGCATTTATTGTCGGTCCCTATAATCAATGCTTCCGGTAATTCCGGAAGAACCCCAACCTCACACAGTAGTCTAGTGCCCCTTTCTGTTAGGATGGTGACCCTGGCGAGCGGATACGTGCGTATGTCACCATGTACACATTTTATCCTGACGTTCTGGTTCAAGAGGAGAGAAGAGCTGGTCAAGGCACTTTTCTTTACTACAGAGTGTCGACAACCTGAATCTAACAAGGCCCTAATAGGGCGGTCATCAAGTCGAACACTTACGTAGTAGGCCGGTCCTGTTTCCTGAGCATAAAGGATAGCACGAGGCGCATATCCCACATCCATTGGCTCTTCTTCTTTCTCTTTTCGTTTTCTACAGAGTCTTGCAATGTGGCCCCACTCTCCGCATTCGTAGCATTGGGGACCTGACATAGCAGGAAGTTCAGGTCGTATGGGTCTGGGTTTAAAGGGGAGTGGTAGGGGATCAGGAAAGACCTTTACTGGTTTCTTTTCGGGCTTTGTGAAGACTTTATTGGTGGTGGGTTTCTCGGTTTCCTTCATTGTGGGACGTGTTTGTGCTCTGGAGTACGAATTGGCCATTTCTATGGCATGTTCCAGGGTCAAACCAGTGTGTTGCCTGAGCCATCTCTGTGTCCCGTAGGGTAGTGCTTCTAGGAACTGCTCTAAATAGATCTTGTTCATTACCTCCTCTAGGTTGCCGTCTTGGGGTTTCAGCCAGCGGTCTGCTGCTTCTTTCATTTTATAAAAGAGTGTTTTGGGGTTATCATTGGCTAGACCTCTCTCTTGTCTGAACCTTATTCTGTGGCTTTCATCATCGACCCCGAGTCTGTCCAATACTAGCTGCTTCACATGGCCATATGTAGCCGTACCATCCTTATTTGCGAGCTGGTAAGCTGCCTGTGCCTCACCTGTTAACAGGGGTGCTAAGTAGAAAGGCCACCTTTCCCCTGGCCAAGCGCTAGCACGGGCCGCCCTCTCAAAGTTAAAAAAAAAGAGACCGGATCGTCTCCTGCAACATATTTCTGTAGGGGAACCACTGCCCCTGGGGGTGCGGCTGCTCTTTGCTGTCCTAACAGTGTGAGGAGCTGAGTCTGTCCTTCCGTGAGCTTGGTGATGTGGTCCGCTTGCTGCTGCATAGCTGCTGTAAATGCGGTCCTGTCATTGTCAGCTTGTTCGCTTGCCTGTCCTACTGCCCATTCCAGCTTGGCCTGCCCCTCCGACATTTTGGTGATAATGGCCTCCATCTGTGCAGATGAATAACTCCTATCTGGCTCGCCACTTGTAACCTTTTGGTACAAGAACGGACAGAACCAAGGCAAGTATCTGGGCAAGGGGTTTATTTACTGTACAAGCGTTCAACAGGTCTCTCCAGGGAAACACATAAGAATAGGGTAGATAGCAGTTCCTCCCCGAATAATCCTGGCTTCGGTATCGCTTTCTCTCCTCCCCGGGGTTGACGTCCGTTGTCCAGCTCACCCAAAAGCACAAAAGAAATAAACGTGGCTGTTAGTGCACAGCACTTACAAACATAGGAATCAGGGTTGGGTAGTGAGGGAGTACTTTTCGTGAATACAAAGAGACCACCACCAAGGTTTCTAGAGACCCGAGCGTGCAGTGCATCACAGGTCCTCTATGGTCCACCCGACTCCGTCCTACCCGGTCCCTCCCCGCTTGAAGCTGAGCAGGTTACGCAAGCGGTCACGCACCTGTGATAGCCACGCGTCCTCCTGTGCGTGGCTGGGCGGTAGGCGGTGTCGTTGGCCTCCAGGCTTCTCCAGCTCCCTTCCTCGCGTTGGTCCTTCCTCGGGATCGCACTCCGGTTCCCCGTGGTTGTGCAGGTTCCCCGACCTTCTTCTCGGCGCCGCCTCAGGGCTTCCGACGTCCTCTCGCTCGGCAACACCCGCGTCGTCCTCTCTCCCGTCCGTGATGGTAGTCGTCCTCCACAGCAGCTCTCCCGCGTCTTCCTGTTCCGCCCTTCTATGCAGAGAAGTCGTCACCGATTGGAGCACCGGGGCCCCCGTCACAGGGGCGGGGCAGGCAGCCTCATAGGCGAGGCAGGAATTAAAGGGGCCAGCCCAGTCCTGCATTGAAGATGAAAAGTCCGTTATAGGACGACAGGCACCGACCCTCTGACATCCCCTTTCCCTATTTTCCCTCTCATGTTCAACTTCTTTCAATCCCTATTCTTTACTTCACTTACCCTCTGTTCCCTTCCTTTGCTTCTTCACTCATTCTCTTTTTCTTAATTATTTACCTTACTCCTACAAATACACCTCATCCCTCTCCAAACACATACACACACCTCTAACATACACCCCACACACACACACCACACACACACCACATACACACAAAAAATCTTCCCACACACACACCTCAAACACACACACACATTCCATACACACACATACATCAAACACATATACACCCCACACTCATACACTCATCACACATATTTCACACACCCTCACCTCCACCCACACCGAAACACCCCACACAGCCACACCCACAGACACACCTTACACACCCACACCCCGACCTACACCCACTGACTCCCTATAAGTCACACACACTGCATTACTTATCTTTCTTTGCTGTTTCACTCAAGCCCATTCAGGTACTGTTTCCTTTACTCTCTTTGTCCTTTCTCTTTCTCACTCCCCATGTCTTATCCTAATTAAATTTTTCCCCCTCTTTCACCCCTCTTTACTTATACTACCTGGTCTTTTCTCACTTTCCCTCATCGTTCTTCATTTATCCCGGTTCATCCACTACCCTTCATTCCCCATTTTTTACTGTCCTTTCTTTTTCTTTCAACAGCCAGTGAGGTACTGGGTTTTTCAGAACCGGTACTGAACCGGTAACCCAGCGGTGCCAGGGACAACACCCAAAGACCTCGAGTACTTTCCTGATTCAGACACAGAAACTCAGAGTCTTCTAGGTGAAGTCAAAGATCGAATTTATTGGCTGCAACCAAGTAACAGGCGTCCTAGAAGTACAACAACACGGTGTGTATATTCTCAGGAGACTGCTCAATCTTACAAAGCCAGGCTTCTCTTTTTATACAAAATATTAAGCTCTGGGCAAACATTCTTAGATTTACAGTAGACTATTCACATATTTTCACTACAAAGAAAAAGCAGAGTCATGATGACAAGCCCACATTTCACTTCGTCCAGCCCACAACAAATTACCCGGCAAGGGCCCAACATTTTCATCAGATATCGGTGGACCCCCAATAAAAACGGGCACCTCCTCCTCGTAAAGCAAGACATAGGTAAAGAAACAGGGACAGGTGTGAGCAAGATTAGGCAGGGTGTGTGTGCGATGAAAAGGTTTATGGCATGTTGTGCCTTGATGCTATCTCGCTCGGCCACTGGGAGAGGAACTGACCGAGCAGGTTCGGCCTGGGGCAATGGTTTCAGCTTGCCCAGGTCACAGAGAAGTCAATTAAGGTGTACGTGTCCTTTGGAATCGAATTTGGCTGTAGTTATAAGCCTATGTGAGGGCAACTCACAAAATGGCTGCCGTACACAAAATGGAAGCCAAGGGTTCAGGACGAAAATGACGATTTCGAGGTGAAATCGTTACTGGAATATGACGAAAATGCTTGTACATAGTGTATTAGCCATTCTCGGTCTTTTCATATAAAAATCGTCATGCTACGACAGAGTTTATTACAAAAGTCCAGAATTTTCAGAACGACACCAGTCCCCTGCTCCCACTATCTCTACTTTAGTGTTCTTCCTCTCTCTTCCTTTCTTTCGCTCCTTTAGTCATTTTACTTTTCTCACTTTCACCCAATTACACCTTCTCTATTTTTTACTATGTAATAAACAATCCCTCTGTGTTCATCCTGTAGCTCTCTTTCTCTTAACATTACTCTCTTTGTGTTCTTCCCTCATGCTAACTCCTTCATTAATTTTTTTTTTCTATTTTTTGGGGGGGGGGCGCGCCCCGGTACGCGTACCCTAAGAAAAAAAAATTGACAGAGATTCATTAAAAATATAGGTTTAATTTTATATATGAAAGGTAGTTCTAAAAAGAACTGTTTTTTTTCTTCTTTTTGTTGTTTTATATTTTTTTATTGTTTTTTGAACATTTTGTACTTTTTTTGGCTTTTCAAAACAGTTTTATATTTTTTTGTATTTTTTATGGGAAGAAACAAAGAGAAAGGGAATTGAAAATGGCTCAACTGGTGCAAAAAACAAAAAACTGAAAAAATTACTAATTTGGGGCAATCGTGATTGTCACCAGCAATGACGATGAGCTTTACACTCTTTTCCCCATAGGCCATAAGCTTGCCACATCCAGTACAAGTGACTTTAAAATCACCAAATCGTTCCTGGATACAAGGCATAAACCTCTGATGTTTCTGGTCCCGATTGAGTGGGTTGCTTTCTTTTGGAGCTGGTCCTTGAACACTGGGGGAGGTGACTAGCCAGTTCCCTGATCTCTGCACGAGAATAGTTAGCAGGATGCTTCCGGGTCATATGCCGAATCATGGTATTATTACCAAATGAATATTTTTTATCTGGATTGCCCATTGAGAGTTCAGCACCACAGATTCGACATATTACCTTGGCCGCATTAACTTTTTTCTTGCCCTCTGGAAGTGAAAAAAACTCCCATAATATGTGTTCTTTTGGCTTGTATGGGGTATTTTGTTCAGGTAGCCATCTGCTCCCCTCCTCCTCTTCCTCTTCCTCCTCCTCTTCTTCACCACCAATGTATTGTTGTGGTGGTCCTCTTGGTGGTTGTGGTGGTGGTGCAGATGCTCCAGCTGTTGCTGCTACAGTAGCCATTTCAAAGTACAAAAGAATTGTCTCTGTAGATGAAACAGGTCTTCCTCAGTCAAAGGACAAAGTCAGAGTAAGGAAGAAAGGTGGGGGTTTTTATCATTTGGAAAAAAAAACTGTGCTGAACCAATCAGAAGTGTTATTTTCAGGTCACAAGACCAAGGCTTTACTCATTTGGAAACCAAAAGTGTTCTGCACCAATAGAAAGTGTTATTTTCAGGTCACAAGACCCAGGCTGGTCACAAGACCCAGGCATTACTCATTTAGAAACCAAAACTGTTCTGCACCAATAGAAAGTGTTATTTTCAAGTCACATGACCCGACGACGCGCTTACGCTACGCGCCCCGGGGCGCACCCGTAGTTGCGCTCCGGGGCGCGCCCGCGGGTGCGTAGCGTAAGCGCGTCAGGACGTTTCGCGATCGTATGCGATTGCGTGCTTTCGGTTGCGATTACGCTGTGCGTCATATGACGCATCACGCGTGTACGCGATACACCACGATGTTGTTTTTGTTCGCGGCAATAGCGCTCCCGGGACGCTCCCCGGTACGCGCCCCAGGGCGCGCCGTAATATTGCGCTTACCCGTGCGCCTTCGGGTTAAAAATAAAAAATAAAAAATAAAAAAATTACATATTTATACAATATAAAATTCGTTTTAACATTTTTCATTTTCTATACCTATAAAGATTTGCTATTAAAAAACCATTGAAATTCACTGAAAAAAACCATAGGTTGTACACGAGTTATAGTTAGGAATTAGCATTTAAAAAACCTATTAAATTCACTGAAAAAAACATAGGTTTTACACCAGTTATAGTTAGCTGGAAATTTTACTCGCATAAAACCATTGAAATTCCCACGTTATAGTTAGTTGGACTCACTATAACTTGCGCGTGCAATGCACTGCTGATGACGTCACATATTACATCACTCATGACATGGTCCAACTAACTATAACGTGGGAATTTCAATGGTTTTATGCGAGTAAAATTTCCAGCTAACTATAACTGGTCTAAAACCTATGGTTTTTTCAGTGAATATATATATATATATATATGATATATATATATATATATATATATATATATATATATATATATATATATATATATATATATATATATATATATATATATATATATATATATATATATATATATATATATATATATATATATATATATATATATATATATATATATATATATATATATATATATATATATATATATATATATATATATATATATATATTTTCCAGATCATATCAGATTTAAATTTTTGGACCTTAACCTCTTGGTACAATGGATAAAAATCAGTCTACCATGATGAACATTAACATGGGAGAGCCAAGGAAGATATAGAAAGCTGAACTTGAGCAGGGAATCCAAAAGGGAGGATTTTCGCAAAGCCCTGAGGGCATGGCAAGAAGTCAACCAAATCCACTACCTCAGAAGAGGATGAGGTGATTGAGGAAAGGAGGTAAGAGATAACCTGTCTCAAAATGTACTCCTTAGACCACCTTCTGATACTGGGAAAGATGTGGGCTAAGTACTTTTAAAGTGGCCATCTCTCAGATAAAGTACAGTGAAAAGCAGTGAGAGAAGGAGCTTCAGGCCAGTCTGATAGCTATAGCCTTGTAGCAGAAAAAGCGGGCACTAGATGAAAAGAAATTACCCTGAGAGGAACAAAAGGGAAGATTAGGACTTGTGCTGTTTAATGACGGTGGAGGCAGCAGAGGTGAGGTGTTTACAAGTGGGGGGTCACACACCCCTCACTTGTCAAAATGTGTTGTGCTTTACCTTGTGGAGAGGTATGATATTGATAAATGGTTAATTTCTATAAGAGGAAATTGACGAACTCTGAAGGTAGAAATATTGATCAGGCGAAGGCATGAAAGATTTCCACCCGACCTGAGGACTTCGCTGGCCCAAATTTTTAATTTCTCATTCTCTGAACCTTTTCCAGCATCTTTGAATAGTTTTTGTTAAACTTACCAATAGGTATGTGGATACATATAAAAGGGCATACCAATTGGTTTTGCCAAAGCTTGTGAATAATATGGCATAGCAACCTTTAATCTTGCTTCCATACTGCCAGTTTGTTATTATCATAGCCTTATATGGCCCATTTCCACTCTTCAGGGCCTATCTTAGGTAGATTGTTTGGCATTAGATATACTATAACATAACAATTTCTCAAACATAATCTTGAGTAGGCCTCAATTACTGGACTATGTGTATCATGCACAGTTTTCAGTTTTCTTTTCGTTAATGCTGATCAAATAATTTTCTCTGGCAAGAAACTTTGTTCGAGCAGAAAATGTCTTGTTGGAGCTGTGAAACTGAACCTGGTTCTGCTGACTCATAAGCCTTTCACACCTCAGAGGCTACATACATGCAAACTGCCTGCCACGATTAATTCAGTGAAAACACCGAGGTGCATATTATCAAGAACAGCGTTAAAATTATCGCCGCTTTAGCTGCAGGAAACTGCAGCTAAAGCCGCGATTATGGGCTTGATAATATGTCCTTGTGAATTCCCATAAAAGCCCACGATCTGGTGTGAACATGGGCGTCTGTGGCAATTCAACCCCATTATCGTCGCTTTAGCTGCAGTTTCCTGCCGCCAAAGCAGCAATAATTTTAACGCCGTTTTTGATATTATGCCCCTTAATTATGACGAGAATTATCCATGTTTCACCTTCAAAAACGTCAATGTTGGCCCATTTTTAGTCTTGTGTGATTTCAACTGTGTGATTTCAACAAAGAGTGCTGTAAGTTTTCAGTGGGGCGTATATAATTACATGCATAATTAAAAGCTTTTGCTTACGTAGGTTCATGCTTTTTTTCTGTAAAAGCTTGCAGTGAGAGAAAACTTTTTCTAACAGTAACGTTGCCATAGAAAAACTTTGCAAACATCACTTAGAGTCAGCATTCTTCACCAAAAGCAGAATTCCTCGAGAATTTCCGAAGAAGGCGGGAAACTCCGCAAACTTCCCAGATTGTGTAAGATACAAAGAAATCTGCCATCGACACAAGACGTCAGGGGCAAAGTATGAATGGTGGTACAGTCCCAGACCCTGAGCTGAGAGGTACATTACAGTTTTTGAATTATAGTGAGCAAGAATTGATTTCTGGGCTACTATAAACTAATTGTGGAGGATGATTATCTGGCACTAACATATAACACATTTTAAGAGTAAATAACAAAAGGGGGCGTGGTTTGCAGACCAAGATGGTGGTTGCTTAAGCAACGTGCTCGCTCCAGGCACAGGGGATTGATCCGACTACAATCCGACCTCCCCTGCTTGCTCCAAAGTCACTGTGATGAGCAGCAGGCCCGGACTGGCCGTGGCAGGCACCGGGCAATCCCACGGTCGGCCGCGAGGGTGGGGGCCAGTTTTGGGCCCCAGGGGGCCGGTTTTGTTATGCTGCAAAAACGGCACTGTAACAAAATCGGACGAAAACCGGCCCTAGCAAAGAGCGCGGTCGCACCCCCCAACCCCCGGGGGGGGGGGGAGGGGGGGCCACCGAGCACTTTGCCAGGGCCGGTTTCGGTTCCCAGTCCGGCCCTGATGAGCAGTCGGCTGCTGGTTCCTGCTTGTGAGCCGCTGCGGGCGATTCTGTGACCCTGGACGGCTTGTGGTTCTGAATTACGGGCCTTGGGAGTATTCGGAGCGCCTCTGGGCCTGGCTGCGTCAGGAGGCCGGCCACACTACGGACTTGCCTACACCTGATGCTGAGCGGCGGGCCCCTGAGGCCGACCTGCATTCCAACTGGAGCCCCCTGGCATGGGGCCTTGCAGCAGTTCCCTGCATTTGCTGCCCAGAAGGCCCCTGGTGGATGTGACGCTGCTTTTCCCTGCCCTGATATTCAGTGCCATTGCCAGCCTCCACCCGGGCTCCCGGGTGGAGGTTTCCCACCAGCCGCAGGACATTTGCATGTTGTCGGACTGCGTGCCTCTGGAGTCGACCAGTGCATAGGCTCGGGCCCCTGGACCGGGGCCTTACTTTGATTGCATCGTTCTGCTGCTTGGCTGGCGGCCAGTAATCTGGGTCTGTTGCTGGGTTGCGGGCCCCCTGGAGGTGCGGTGCTGCTCCTCTCAACCCTGTGGAGAACTGGGACCCTCACTGCCTTCGCCCTGAATAAGCCACTGCATGTGCTTGCTCCATGACAGCGGCTTGTCTCCCACTGGCAGGAGTGTTCCTTTCCTTGAGCGCGGTGGTGCCCTGATCGACGACACTGCAGTGCAGCTGAAGGGGGTCAAATTTATGCCACAGCATATTCTGCCTTTTCTAGAGGGACTTCAATATGGAGACGGTGGGGATTCCCTTCTCCCTTAGCGAGTGTAGGATAGATGAACAAGGGTGTTACGTGTTCTTACGGGGGACCTAAGATGGTACACAAGTAGTGTTTGGTCTCATTATGCTCCAAAAGCAGACCAGGATGCCTTTCTGTCCGGGTCCCGCTAGCCCGCTCAGACTGGTCCAGTTATCCATGGTTACTAGGACGAGACCTGAATTCAGTGTTTAATGTACTGCTAGACCGCTCTCACCCTCCTTTGCTAAACACAACTGTGGGCTCCCAGGCTGCGGTGCTGTCACGCTTTGCACAAGGATGAAATTTAATAGATCTTTGGAGGTCCCAGTGCGTAAACATGCGGGAATATTCCTTCTAATCTCACCCCCACAAGTTGCATGTAGGCCTGGACTATTTCCTGTGCTCACCTGAGCTCACATCGACCATTTTGCACTGTACTTACTTAGGCAAGACAATCTCAGACCACAATCCCAGTGAACTGATGCTCAAGTGGGGACGCTTTCCCATGCCTATCCCGACCGGGCTTATGCAACCCATACAATTGGAAGACCAAGTGTATAGGGCCACATTAGCCACTGCCATCACTACATATTATCACAATTAATGACGGTACAGCCACGACCGATCCCGGGAATGGGAGGCATTTAGGTGTCAATTCAGGGCGTCTCCTTGAGCTCCTTGGTAGGATTTAGAAGGGAAGTGATTAGAGACCTCACGGAGCAGGAGGGCAAACTGATAGCACAGGAAGTGGATGCCCAAAAGGACGGGGATAGGGTGGAACGCTTACAACTAGCTAGGGTCAAAAATGCAGAATTGCTGGAACCTTTAAGATTGATCGACTTTGACGCATATATACTTCGCCCACACTCTGAGGCAGACCTTATTGGTGAGGCTCATTGCACCTCCATCAACTCACACTCCAATATTGGCAATTAATAATGTCCAGCAAATGCTGGTCACCACACAGGATGAGATAAATTCTGCATTCCAGTCCTACTATACCTCTCTATATGCTGCTCCTCATCTAGACATGATAGACGTTACTACTCGCTTCCTTGCGGAGGTGGACCTCCCAGTTATTTCTGACTCCGACGTCCAAGACCTAGAAGCGCCGATTGCACAGGTAGAAATTAAAATGGCGATTAATGTGCTAGCTCGTAATAAAACACCTGGCTCTGACAGGCTGCCTATTGAATTTTACTCAACCTTTGCGACAGCGCTGGTGCCTAAACTGCTGCAGCTTTACGCTACCTCACTTGCTGAGGGTACACTGCCCCCCACAACTAGAGAAGCATTAGTCACTTTCTTGCTGAAGCCTGACAAAGATCCTCTCAAGCTGACATCCTACAGACCCCTCTCCATCCTTAATACGGAGTATAAAATACTCAGTAAACTTTTGGCGCCTAGGCTTCTTCCCTTCATCCCTCAACTCATACATGTAGATCAGTGTGGGTTTGTTCCCAAACAAAGCACCTCTTTAAATATTCATTGATTTCATGACATACTGCATGCGTCCTTGGCACAGTTCCTGCGCGCTGGCTGTCTATCCCTGGATTTACGCCAAGCTTTTGATACACTGAGTTGGTCGTACATGTTATCTGTCCTGATCAAGCTCGGAATACCTCTGACATACTGTAACTGGATAAAATTACTCTATACTAACCCCACAGCCCGCGCAAAAACTGGTTCAATCATATTGCCAGCGTATTTTATTTATCAAGGCACGTGACAGGGATGCCCCCTGTCGCCTTTATTGTTTGTCCTGGCGCTCAAACATCTAGCCCAATATCTAGGGCAAGTTATGGTCCCCTAGGGTATTCCCATTCATGGTACAGTCCATTCTGTGTCACTCTACGCAGATGACATGTTATTGTATTTTCAGGACTTGAATAAAAGTATGCAGGCAATAGCGGACTTGTTTTCACAGTTCGGGGAGCTATTGGGGTTAAATATCAATGCCTCTAAGTGCATAGCATATTCTTTCAATAATACATATGCTGACCCCTTTTTAAGTTTTGTCCAGTTGCAGTTTAAAGTAGAACAGTTAACCTTAAATATTTAGGAATCTATATATACAGAACCACTGCTGACACAATAGCTGGCAAACGTAATGTGGACCTTCAACTCCCTTCGGTCCCAGGTATCTTTTGGAATACTGTACCGCTCACCTTAGCGGGCCATCTTGCGCTGTAAGAAATGGTCATGCCGCCCCGGCTCCTTTATCAATTTGTAAACCTTCCGGTTATCCTCCCAGCATGGATTTTTAAAACTCTAGACACCCTTTTGACCTCCGAGCAGACATGGCATTAGCCAAGATGCAGCTTCCTAGCACTGCAGGCCGGATAGGAGCGCCGATTTTAAAGCATACTGCATAGATGGGCAATTGCAGTGGCTGGCATACTGGCTGGAAGGCCATAATATATTTGAGATAGTGTATTCTCTGGACTGCCTTGGATGTAGTACCTTACAGGAGTTGGTGTGCCCGGGGGCAAATAAAGTGCTGAACCCTCCCTTCCTTCTACGCATAGCACTTCACTATTGGAGACAAGTCCATAAATATGGGAAAATACCTTTCCCATATGCCCCGAAAATCCCCCTCTGTGGCTTACCCAGAACAGTTGGAATCATAAAAAGGGTACAAATTCGGGTTTGAACATAGCTAGGGATTGGGACAGTTGGAGATTTCTTTCATGATGGTAACTTGATGCCACACAATGAGTTTGTATGCACTAATGCGGTGCCTGACACCCTTTTCCTAATACATGCCACGATTAGACACTTCATTCACAAATACTGGCTGGTGGACCAGAGAGAGCCTACCACCTTTCATTTGTTGAAGTCCATTCACATAATGGGGCATGGCCGTCATCTTTTCCAGTGGTTGTATCGTGGGTTGCGGGAACATCTGAATATCCTTTAGGACCTCTCAGACATGAATGGGAAACAGTATTATCACGAGATTTGGAAGATAGGGAATGGACCCTAATGTTGGAACATCCTAGAAAGGTATCTCGTAACTGCCGATTGAAAGTAATACAAAGATTTATTTTGCATAGGGCTTAACTCACCCCGAAAACACTACACAACATGTACATAACTGCCTCTTAGAACTGCCACCAGATGCCGTGCCCAAGACGCTGATTGTATCCATATGTTGTGGTCCTGCCTGCGTTGCATGGGTTTTAAATCGGAATTATCCAGAACTTGTCCGTGTTAACAGAACGCACGCCTTGGGATACTGTAGAAGTCTGTATTTTAGGCCTTTTCCCACTTCCCAAGAATTCGAAGTTGCTGCACCGCTTTGCAGGCTTAGTTGATTGCTAAAAGACTGATTGCACAGCGCTGGAAATCTCGCGCACCACCACGTGCTGGTAAATGGGAGGAGGAAGTCCCCCGTTGGGCTACTACAGAGAGGGAGGCGCTGCATCGGGAGGAATACAGGGGACTACGAAAATGTCCAATATCCTTACAATGGGCGCAATTGGTAGAGCTTTTTAGAACAAACACGGAGGAGGTTTCAGTGGACTCTCAAACTCCACAAACTACTAGTGGTGTGGCTATTTGATCCCCCCTCACCCAGCAGCTGCTGGACCCTTAGCAGGTGACCTCTGAGTGGATTATTATTCCCCTCCCTCTCTACTCTCCCTGGCCCCTTGTATTTTTCTTACATCCCCTCCCTTGTCCTTCTTAACAATATCGGTTGTACTTATCACCTGGTACTTTGTAACAGGATACGAAGTAGTAATTTCACAGCAGCAATTGTTTTCTTGTTGCGGGTTTGGTTATCAGGGATGGGTTAGGGTAGGTGGGATGCATTGGGTTCTAGTTATCATATACCTCAAGCACGCAGCATATATTGTAAGATTATAATGTCAAGATGGGTGAATTTCTACTTGGTTTGTGTAAAATGGTTATGCACGGGAACATATGAACAACTTGTGTCATGTAGATATGACATTTTATGTATATAAATCACAGATCATTTCTTTTTAACAGTAACATATATGCAGTACTGCTTATATATGTAATGTGCACCAGGAATACCCAATAAAGTTTGTGTTAAAAAAAAAATAATAATAATATAATCTTTGAGACAGCCTGCTTCTGTAATATGTCAAATTGTCACAGATGTGGTGGTAAGGGGTGGGGTAGATTGTGGTGTTACTGAAAAGAGCTTCCTATATATGTGGACAGGTCTTAAACTATCTTTCTCAAGCTTTCCTGTAGTAGCAGAATTCTAAAATAATTAATGGGAGACGAAAAACACATTTTTCAAATGCCTGTCCAGTCAGCTCACAGACTAGGAGAAAGTTGCGTTTGAATGCTGCGGTTTAGCAATTCATATCAAAATGCAGCTCGGATGGAACAGCGCGGGCGTTGCTAACAATCCTTTTACCAGATAGTGGCGCCCAGGGACGAGCTGACATGTTTTCGCGGCAGCCTGACAAGTGTAGGCGCGTGCTGACACTTGCTGACAGATGTAAGATAACTGACTAGGCAGTGGTGCTGCACAAAAGCGTGGTCTAGTGGAGGAATGACAAATACCAGCTCAAATGCTGGTCCTATTTTAAAATTACAGTGTCCCCGGCCCACGACCCTCATAAGACATTACAGCCAACATCCCACCCTAAATTCACCAATCCATTCAATGTCTGGAGACCAATTCCGAATAGCTGAATGATGGCGCCAATATGATAAGCGTTGGGTATTAAAATGTGAGTCATTTACCGTATTTTTTGTAAAGCATTTGCACAAAATAATGCTGCCACGGAGACAGTTCCGTGATATGTTCTGCAGTGCGCACGCTGTCAGTAAAGGCAGCTGACAGTGACAGTAATGGCTGGGAATGGAAGTACCAGGCCACCGTCCTCCGAGCCGCCATTTCAGATGCATCTTAACCTGTCACCCGGGAATAAAGTATATATAGTACAGGGACTGCTTGGAATTGGCGAACTGCCAACTCTCAACAGTTAGTCTACCGACAAAGAACACTTCTTCTTGCAGATGGCAGAAAAAGCGTGATGGTAGCTTTCATGAGCCATGGATCGCTGTGTACAGGTCAAAGCATCTCCAAGTTCGAGTACCCAAAGATGCTTTTGTCTTCTTTCTATCTACTATTAACAAAAGTGACACATTTCAAAAGATATATTCTTTTAACGTGAATATAGTTATGGCACATAAATGGAAGAGGGAAGGCGGAAATTGCGTCTTACGTGGCACTGGTCTAGAGCTCCTGACCTCGATTACCATATTTTTCCTTCCCAGGCATAGGCCTCCCAGGTGCTCCACAATGGACGTCCATGACCCGTAAGTGTCCCCATGTTTTGTTGTGTATCTCCTACTGATCTTATAACCCATTTGTGGCACTCCAGTGGTTGCCTTTGTTTGTTTTCTTATTTAATCAGTCCTGGTATTAAAGATGTGTACATAGCACCCATATTAAACTCTACTTTGCCCACCGGCTCCGGAGTGACGTGTAACCCTCATTCTATCAGGCTTGAGACAAAGTTAGTTGTATGTATGTGGTCATTCTATAAGACATCTAGGTTCTCCTGTATCGCTATATATGGCCAAAGAAAAGCATAAAGTCAACGAGTAACGGCAGAGGCAGCTGTTTTGTGGACTGTTAATAGATTGTGAAGGGGTGTTCTTGAACCCGTTTACCGCGGTGGACATTCCGCCGCAGTGCGGGTGTTCTAATGGGTGGATGGGGCTGCGTCAGCCAATGGTCGTTCGCAGCACCAGGGAGGGAGTTCTCCCGTCGGCCGTTGGCCAACGGGAGTACAAAACAGGTTAAAGAGGTGCGTCTTCAGCTCTTTCCTAAATTGAAGCAGCATTGGGGTGGTCCTGATGGACCTGTGAAAGTTGGTCCAGATCCTGGCTGCACAGATGAAAAAGATGACAAAGGCCTGCAGACTTTTGGAAACTTCTTATTCTGCAGTCTGATGGCATCCTGCTGCAGGTGTGCTGAGAACCACCAGAGATGGTGAGCTTGTTTGCAACATAAGTCAGAGTGCAGGTCATAATGGTGTTGTAAATGATCCAACTGGTTTTGAAGGTGGTGCAGGCAGTGGGAGTTGAATAGCAGAGTTCAAGCCAACATAACACACAACATACAGAGAGTGGCTTTGGGTCAGCCCAGTTCAGACATTGCTTTGCTCAATTATTCCTGAACCAGCCCACAACATTTCACTGATGTTTGCTTTCTTGCTGCGTAGGTGACATGCATAAAGAACTAGCGAGGATGGTCATTGCGTATGCAGAAGGAATTATAAAAATGCTAGTTCTCTGTATTTTATCAGTCCAAGATGGGCTGGTTGGGCACTGCATTTTATTATTGCTGTAGTTTCCCATTGCTTCAGGCACTCCAGCTGAACATATTTTATGTATTACTCTCTCGACCGTGCATGGCAATGGGTGCCCGTGACTCTGCCCCAAGGCTGCCGCTGCCGAGGTTCCACCACTGGTGTGCCCCTGGTAACTGGTCTCGTTTCTGTACTGCTAACCTGTTTTTTCCCCAACTTAGCATTTTCGTTTCTGTACTGCTAACCTGTTTTTTCCCCAAACTTGGCACTTGTATCTTGTAGTTTGTTTTCTGTTCTTGACGTTCCTGTTTGCACCCCTGCCCTCTGTTACTCACAATTGTTAACCTTCTGCATGTGAACTCTGAGTTCACATGCAGAAGGTTAACAATTGTGAGTAACTTCAATGGTCTGTTCCGAATTTATTGTTACTTATTTGTTGTTGACCAATCAATCAATCACTGCATTTCTAAAGCACGCTACATACCCGTGAGGGTCTCAAGGCGTTGGGGGGGGGGGTGTTGTACTGCAAAAAATGTCAGTGTATAGGTCACAATGCCTCTGCATGGTCGGAATAAAGCTCCCATCTCATTGGCAGGTTATCATCGCTTTTAATAGTTGCTTAGCAGGGCCATCTCCATATACAGACACCAGGTACAAGTACTGTTAATAAAAGTAGATCATGTCTTATTTACCGAAAACATATTTGGGTTTTGAATCCCAGGATTCATAATCATGTTCCAATAATGGAACCAACAAGCCTATGGAAAGTCTATCCAATTCTGTGTGTGCATCACCGTTCATGTAGAGCAAATAACATTCAGTTGTAAATCTGGTGGCCTGTTTGCACATGGGCAATTTTGGGGTTATGTCTCGGCATCTAAAGGGAACAAAGTCAACGCTGTTGCATCTGTGATGTGATGGTTGATGCTTTTGTTCTGTAGTGTGGAAAGGGGGTGCATTTAGACCAGAGTCCCCCAAAGTCGGTCCTGGATAGCCGGATCCATGCGAAAGTTTTAAGATAACTACATTTATCTAAATGGGGATATTCTAAAACTCTGGCATGGATTCGACCCTCCAGGACCAGCTTTGGATGGCCCTGCTTTAAACGTATAAATGTATCACCTCAAGGTGAACTGATGATTGCATCCAGGAACAGTGTGTCATGTGTCCTTTCTGAAAGTAAGTCTAAAACAATCAGAAACCTGAGGTGACAGACTACTTCTAGAAAGGTATTCACACATATTGCCATGTATTCATATTAGGTTTCCAAACTAACATGATTTGATAAACTGTTTTATGCCTCTATGAGCATCACCGGAGTAATAATGTGCTATCCTTCATGACCGACCACATGCTTGTTCAATACGAATGCCTGGTGCATGAAACAGGGGGTAAATATGACAAGTGCACGACAGTCAAAGAATTAAGTTAATGTTGGACTAATTTATCAACCTTGAATTGGTTATGCACGATTTAACACATTTATCTGATAAACAGCCTCAGAGTATTGGCACAGTTTAAATGCCACATAATAGATCATCTCCATTATTAGGTCTTCCAGTCCCTAGACTGCTTCATGTATCTGGTATCTCCACTGCATATCTTATGTCTTCACTGTAGGCCTTACCAAGCCTAGAAGATCTAAGCCCTTCACAGAAATGTTCATTGGTTTTTGTTTTAATGAATATTAATAATGTTTTGAGTCTCCCGTTTTTGAAAGCCGAATTTATATTTCCTATTAGATCTTCTGTTGCTATATCTCCAGAGGAAAAACGACAGCCTACATCCACACTGTCCCTTTAGATACGTCATGAAGGTTCTAGACATCTAGGGGCATATTAGCAAGGAACCTCGTTAAAATTATCGCCGTTTTATAAGCAGGAAACTGACGATAAAACGGCGATAATGGGCTTGCTAATATGCGTTATAGAATTCCTATAGAATCCCAGGTTAGATGTCCTGCACATCTAACCTGGGATTCTATAGGAATTCTATAACGCATATTAGCGAGCCAATTATCGAACTGCCGATAAAACGGCGATAATTTTAACAAGGTTCCTTGCTAATATGCCCCCTGGTGTGTCATCCAGAGGAATAGTTCTTAAAAAAACAAAGTTACATAAGCCAAGAAGCCTGCCTTATAACTGAAAATGTGCTAATGTTTCCATGCATGCACGAGTTTGCCCTTCCATCCAAGCACCTGATCCGTTATCATTCATGTACACCTTGCACTTATGCATTTGTTAATTCATCCATTGATTTCTTCTTACATTCTACTACGTATCCACCTACAATTCCACACACATAAACTCATCAATCAGTCAAGAGGCACTTTCAGTTTTTAGCCAGATGATTTGGTTATGCCAATGATTGTTTTATATTGCACTTCTACCCTTCTCTACCTGGAGAAGCTACAAAAATGGTTTGGTAGGCTCAGATCTACCACATTCATATCTGTATTGGTACAATGGATTCTTCATAGGCCCCCACCCCCTACAAAAAGACAGGTAATTACAAGGATGGTTGTCTTACTCTTTAAAGATGTATAACTATTTTTGGGCGTCAGTGTCAGCTTTACCACATTTACGATTCATGTTTTAATAAACTCTCTTCTATACAGAGTGGCATATCATATCCAGAACTCTCAAGTTTGCCAGGTCCCATTCCAGGAATTTTTCCTTAATTATAGGATTTCATCCTGGTGTTATAATGGGTTCCACGAGACTACAAATCCCAGCATGCAATCTAAAACCTTGACTTGAACTGGGAAACATGAAGTCTCTGCCTCAATCTAGTCCCTTCCAAGACATCAGCTTGTCGCATACTGGATCCTGTTGTTTTTTGCTCTGCTTTATTTACTTGCTTGCTGATGCCAGGGACAAGCATGATATTCTGAACACGAAGTTGGACACGGAACCCCATATTTTGAAACAATATCTGTGCTTTTTTAATGTTTTTCTAAAATGTTGAAGATTGTCTTTCATTTTAATTCCAAGCGCTCTCCATGAAACAACATTGTGGTAAAATCTGAAATTCCTTAGGGGCACCTAGATTTTGTATCCCTCCGCTTGGCTATGGCTTGAGGGTAGGCCTGCTTGCTTTCCTTGCTCGACAAGAATGGTGATTGAATGTGCTAGTTTGGTTTCTGAGCCCCAGTTTTAAAACCTTGAATTTTTCTATCATTTCTCCTCAGTCAGTGAAAGATGCCAGTCTAACCGTGTATTCGATTGGTTGAGCACTGTCTCTGCCAATTTTCTATATTTGCAGTGCATCACTCCCCAGAATGCTCTCAGTAGTGTCATAGACCAACAGCGTTTATCATTTTCACACTCCCATTAATAGCATCTTTTGTCTATACAGACACTTCAGTGATTGGAGCGGTCTTAGTGTTTTTGACACCAGTTTCTTAAATGGACAAGTGTTCTTTGGACCCAACCATCCTATCTGAGGCTCGAGAGACAATCTTGTGCAATTACTGACATAGTATCAGTCGCTTCTTTTCAATTTCCAAAGTCAAATCCATGCATAATTACTGTCATTTAAACGAGTAGTTCAATTTTCTGGAGGATGAACATGGAAGTGGACACGAGAATGGTTATGACTACTTTCTCTACAACTCCATAGACAGGCCTCGGGTAGGCGTCATTTGCCTTGGTGGTCGCATGCAAGATACCAAGCTTGGTGAGGTTGACCCACTGATGTAATATACTCTGCTGAGACTCAACTACTACTAAAGACAAATAGTCTCCTTATGAGAGCCTTTGTGTAGTACCCAGCAACTCTACCTCTGAGAGTTATCGATACTGGGGGAGTTTACGACTCCAGAGGGGCAATGTAGGGAGAGTTACTGTGCGGTGTATGTCAACCCCTGAAGGTTCTCTAATGAATGAGAACATCCAATTCTTATTTCTATGTTTATTCCTCATTTTACACCATTTATTCCACCTGGAGGTTTTTGATTGTTTTCAGCAGCCAAAGTTTTCATGTCAAATATACCAGGACTGCAGTGTTCCCACTGACCTTGTAGTTGTGACATGCCCAGTAAAATGTGTTATAGGACTCAACAAAATGGTGAAGGAACTCATGATCAAGGCACTAGAGGTATTTTAATTTCGAAACCTGCTCTGAATCATTACCCTGTGGTTCTGCTGATGGATCAATCTCTTCTGCTGCAATGCTGACCCATGTATAACCCAGTTCTTGCGTTATTCATGGGGTATGGTGATGAGTATATCTCTAGTCTTGCAAGTTTTCGTTTTTGTGTCTGCCATGTAGTTGTCTCTCACATTGCTATCCTTGCCATTTCGAGGTAATACCTTATTTGAAATCTAATCTTTTACATCAAACCCCTGTTGTTCTGCCTCCCATTATTTAAAAGTGTAACATAGAACGCAGAAAAGCATGACTTATTCATACAATAAAGGGCCATCAAGTCAAAATCAAGAAACATTTAAAAGTTCAACAACGAAAAGGTAGATTAGCCAAAATAGTCTGGAAAGTGAAGTGTTTTTAATTCAACCAAGAAAGCAAGAAATGTGCCTGAAGGAGGATAGGAATACCATAACTAAAAAGGAACAGGCTTGCTGAAAAAGGATAATTTTAGTAATAAAATCATAACATTTGCTTGTAAGTCCCTAGTTAAGTGGTACCACTTTACTAGGGACTTACAAGCAAATGAAATATGCTGTTTGGGTGTTAGCCAAATTTACCATGTTTAAAGGAGAGAGAGCACAAGCATTTTAGCACGGGTTAGTAGTCATAAAGTGTGCAGAGTCCCTAGTAAAGTGCTATGATATGTATCCAAGGCCTGTAACTTAATAGCTACTAATTGGTCTGCAGCATTTATTGTGACACCCACTTAAATTGCCTTTTAAACATATCTCAGGCCGGCCATTGCAGCCTGTATGTGCAGTTTTAAACTGCCATTCGGACCTGGCAAAATAAGCCTTTTGCGGGGAATAAACCTTCCCTTTTAATATATGTACTCCACCCTTAGGGCATGTTCTCAACATCCGAATAAGACAGGGTGCAATATATTTAAAAAGTGTAACATGTACTTTTAAGTTCTAAACATCCTGTTAATGAAAACTCTCAAATTCATTTTACACTACTGCAATGCCTACCTCTCCCATTGGATAACATTGGAAATACCTTATTACATTTAATAATATGCAATTTTCAAAGGGGAGCAGGTATTCAGTTCGTGTTTGGTGTCTTTAAAATTGTAATGAGAAATCTACTTTCTGGTGAAGTCATTTTTTATATTACAATTTTGAAAATGCCACCTTTAGAAAGTTGGCATTTTTCTGCCCTAGCCATTTAGTGCCTGTAGCCTGTCACTGGGTCACATGACTGGATGTAGCTGACAGTTGGGAGAGCTAAGAGAGCTTAGGTGTGACTGGGTGGGCCCTCACTGGCTAAATGGGAGCGCAGTGCTGGGCCCATCCCTACTTATACCTGAATAGGCTGTGTCCTGCCTCCACACAAGGAAATGCATACACACTGCAGGTAGTCTAGGGCCATGGCAGGCAAGGTAGGATATCTGAGACTTCAAAGGGAATTTCTAGAAGCTTTTCCCACCTTCCAGAAGAAGGGTACCAGGTAAAATATTTGACCTGAGGCACCAACTCTTCATTACACTTCTGGACCTGTTGTTAACAGGAAGAAGGACTGCTGTGCTGCTGAAAGGACTGCCACTCTGCTGGACTGCTGCTCTGAAGGATTTCTGCCCTGCTGTGCTGCCTACTACTCTTCTGCCTGGGTGAGAAGGACTGGAACTACGTCTGTTGAACAAAGGAGCCCAGGGTAACTTCAAGAGCTAGTTGGCTGACCTTCTGACTTGAGCCTCGGGGACAGAAGGCTTCAACAACCATGAACCCAGCACCTAGACTTTGCCATCTGTAAGTCTACCCTGTCAAGTTGTGCCACCCCATTCCTGGACCCTTGGAAGTAGGCCTAAGGTGCTTCACCAGAGTTTGTGGATCCAGCGGAACAAATGCATCTCCTCTACTGCATGGCGCAACCCTGAGCACAACCGATGCATTGCTGCTAATGCATGGAATTTTAGCTCACATCCCCAGACTCACCATTAGTGGAGGAAAAAATCAGACTCTCTGTTATAGATCAGTATTCAACACATTTGAAGACATATGCATTTTGAAACTAATCAAACCTTGTCCCAGGAACCACTGGTAATGTAAATATCAGTTTATGGTGCTGAGCATGATTCTTTCAGCGTCAGAGTCCTTGCTTCCCAGCACTGTAAAACATACTATTACTTGTTCACTAATAGATTATGGCATTATTGTTTACATGGTAACCTGTAAATACTACAGCAGCGGACTTTGGAAAAGAGCAGGGTAGTAACGGAGGCCCCGCAGTTTCTTGTGTTTTTTTCTTACTAGGGGAGGAGCCTCAGCCCTTCAGCCATGCCATTGCATGCCTGACAGAATGTGTGCAATGGCATGCAATAAGAAACAGATTTACAGAGCAAAAATAAACAGATAACTAATATTGTTAATAGTATGTTGCTGGCAGACAGATTCCCTGTAAAAGGTTCCCCATTCTGATTGTCCATGGCTGGGGCGTAATGATGGCCCCTGCGGTGTATGGGTGCCTCAATCCTTCAGGTGGCCCAGGGGGCGCTAGGTGGTGCCAGACCAAGATGGCCGCACTGGAGTGAAGCTCCTGCCTGACCAGGCACTATAACGCTCCTACAGACATCCTTACCAGCCAGAACACGACGCTCACCTTCCCAAAGTGTCGGGGATGCCGCACAGAACCCAGCGGTACCTCTCTTGCTGCCGACGGACGTCCTGGGGCGGAACTATCTGCTGTTGAACCTGCACCGCACCGACGCCCGGAGGTGCCTGTGACCCTGAGGTGGACTGCTGCGCCAGGCGACTCCGGGGATCGAGGGCCTACTCGCTGGGTGTAGCGCGACCTGCCTCTCCCTCCCGGCGCTGTATACATCTGGTGCGGAGCGCCGACTGAGCGAATTCGGACCCAACGCTGGACCAGCCTAGCCCCCTGTAGCGGTGAGCGGTGTCGGGGGGGGGGTGCGGCAGCGCTCTGCTTTGGAGATCGGCTGGACTTTGAGCGCACCCCCGCGTGTGGCTGCCGGGCGGTCTCTGCGGCCGGGGGGGGCTTAGATCCTGTGCTGTGGGGAGTGCGGTCATGAGAGTCGCAGCCTGCCGTCGCATTACTCCTAAACCCCGCTCCGGGAACTGGAACCTGTGGGCGGCCGCGGGCGCACTCACTCTCGGAGCGTCTGCCCGGCCCCCCCCCACGTGGAGCGGCCTATAGGGCCTACGAGGACTTTGCGGGCTAACCCTTGTGGGAGCGTGAGGAAGCCACTGCCCCCTCTTATCCTTTGCTGCTGGTACACCGAGGGGCCTGCTGATCCCCCCCCCATGCAGGGCCACTGGTATTGCTGACTTGGGCCTTCTCCTGCCCCGGCCTCCGGGCGCTTAGCTCCTACGCGGTTTGTGGCCCCCGTGTGGGACATCGCTCCACGGTGCGTCCACCTCCCGCGATCCTGACACCTGGCCGCACAACGCTCTCCCGGGGAGCGCAGAGGCATTGCATACCAACCTTCTCCATATATGACCCTGGACACCATTTTCTGCTCCGACAGTCACAACGTCGCGGTCAACATCTAGACTGCGCCCACCACCAGCACTTCTACATTGTCCATATAACCCGGCCCTTGTCCTCGCCTACCTGTTTGACTGTGGCTAAAACAGCAGCATTGCTCTGCGGCTCGCACCTGGATCTATAGCTCTGTCGCGGCCAGCTCCCCCCCCCCCTTCATCTGCCTAGCCCTCTTCAAACCTGGCGGCAACTGCCTCCACTGCGTCGCGGACGCCGAGAAGAGACATGGGCCGTAACGACGCACGGCAGTCTAAAATACCGTTTAAGACCAGGAAAACGTCCAACACAACGCCAGACGACGGAGGTAGCCCCACCACGTCGGCCCCGCCGGAGGAAGATTGGAAAACCCTCTTGCTGGGCATGAAACAAAGCCTCTCGACCATAGATTCCAAGATCGGCACCATTAATGCGCGTATGGACAGTGTGGTAACTAAACTGGAACAACACGACACACGCATAAAGGAAGCAGAAGACCGGATCTCAACGCTGGAAGACGGGGCTGCCTCCTCCTCCAAGCAGGTCACTCAGATGGACAGGTTGCTTAACCTAATCGCTGACAAGAATGAGGATTTGGAGACGAGATCTCGACGCAATAACGTCCGCATTTTAGGCCTGGCAGAAACGACCAACACCGGGAAAATGGAGCCCTTTGTTGAAAAACTTGTCATCGATTTGTTCGGAAAAGACTCATTCTCCCCTCACCTCATAGGGTAAAGGGCCCACAGATCCTTGGCGGCTCGACCCCCCCGATCCCAACCAAGGCCCATTATCGCGCGCTTTTTGAACTATAGGGACCGCGATGCGGTACTGCGACGCGCGAGAGAGCTGGGGACCATACAACATGGCAATGCAGTACTGTCTTTTTTTCCTGACTTTACCCCTTCTGTCCAAGAGGCCCGACGCAAATTCACCGGGGTAAAAAAGAAGCTGCAGGCTCAAGAACTCCCTTATGCCATGCTATACCCTGCAAAACTAAAGGTCTACTATCAGGGCAAGCAACACCTGTTTCAGAACCCCCAACAGGTGGAGGATTTCCTAAAACAGCACAAGAAGGACAGACATGCGGAGGAATCTCCACGCCATCGCTCTAGGTCACCATCACCGCTGTCGCAGCAAGACTAACTCAATGCATTGATCTTCAGTGCCCTGGGTGAGCGTGGCTCCCTGATTGCCAGGAATGTGTAACTTCCCCCGTGAGTAACCGAGAGACCCCTCCCTGGTCTCTCCTAAAAACACTGTAGGACTTCTGGCTCATAATGTGCTTGGTCACCCACCTCCGTCCCACATGAACCGACTGGGGTAACCCGGTCCTATGTGGGTGCAAGTAAGGAGGTGGTGGGCAGGTCTGGTGCCCCTAGTTTCTGACCCCCAATGGGCGAACCCCTACGTTTCACCGCCCCCTTGAGGGTTGAAATGTGTGCACTGCTTTCTATGTTAAGGCAATGTTGTTTCTTGATGTTTTTGTTGGGGGGGTGGGTGGGTGGGTGCTACTTTAATCATTTCTGGTTTTTGTTTTATTTTGTTCCGGGGAGGGTGGGTGGGTGATGTATTCCCGGCCAGTTGGGGTTGCCGGTGTGGGTGGGAAGAAACTTAATATGCATACTACTGTTTTTCATGTATTCAATATACTGTCATTAGGGTGGTTCTGTGGGAGGGTTCCGGGCGGGTAATGTCCTTACCATAATGCAAAAAGTGCTACGGTCTTTACTTACGATATATCATGTGGCGGGATTGGTTCTATCTCTGAATGGGTGACGTAGGGAATGAGCGGCCGTCACAACAATTTCGGCCGGTGTCGTGGAACATTCGTGGGCTGAATAATCCTAAGAAAAAGAGACAAATTCTGGGATATCTTGACAGGCAGGGGGTATCGATCGCCATGCTTCAGGAAACTCATTTAATGCCAGATGGCTCTCCCCTGTTTGCGTCTAGATGGGCCTCCTGCAAGGTTTTCTCTTCCTACTCTAACTATGCGAGGGGAGTCACGATCCTGGTCAGGCTTGGAATGAAATTCACACCCGCCGGGACAGAGGCGGATTCAGGTGGAAGATACTGCATGGTCTGGGGGCAATTATACTCGCATACTGTTCTGTTTGCATGCTATTATGGGCCCAACAACGATGACACTTCTCCGCTCCTCACAATGTGGGGCAAGATTCAAACACTGGGAATCGGCCACGTCATACTGGGAGGTGACTTTTCACTGCAATTGCTCCGACCCACGACAGGTCTCACCCACAGGCTGCACACTACTCCCAAACCCAGCGCGCGCTGTCCTCTATCACTGCTGAACACCGCTATGTAGACGCCTGCAGACATTTACACCCTTCCCTCAAACAGGGCACTCATTACTCTGCAGTACACTCCACGTGGGCACGGCTAGACTATGTCTTCCTCTCGGCTGGCCTCACTCCCTGGCTGGTCACCGCCCTACACCTGGCCAGGACCTTCTCTGACCACTCCCCGGTCCTAATATCGCTGCGCATACCCACTGTGATCTCCCCTTACCTGAGCTGGCGCCTCAATCCTGCTCACCTCACAGACTCTGCTTTCCGAGCTGACCTAGAACAAGACATACAGGACTTCTTTGAGCGCAATGTGGGGTCGGTATCGGCTCTCACGACTGTCTGGGAGGCCTTTAAGGTTACGGTGCGGGGATGGTGTATTGCTAAGGGGGGTGGCGTCCTCAAATCACTACGAGGTGACTTACGTAATCTTGAATCCGAACTTCGGGACCTAGAACAGAGGAGAACTCGTGACACCCGAGACCACGCTTCCAATGTCCTACTAAGGGAAAAGCTGAACGAGTACGCGGAGGCGGCAGATAAGGAGTGCAAGTTTCTCGGCAAACGGCATACGGTTCGCATTTTCGGCGAGGGTGACAGGCCTGGCAGGGCACTCGCCTCTGCTGTCAGGTCCCCTAGGTTTAATAACTTTGTTACCACCTTGCTAGATGAGCATCACATTCCACAAAGAGACCTTGCGGAGCAACTCCGCATCCTCACACATCACTATTCCGCTCTGTACACATCTCATAGATTGGCACCTATTGACCTGCACCCATACCTTGACGACACCGCCATTGCATGGCTTGGCCCAACCCAGCAAAAATTTCTACACCACACTCTTGAACTAGACGAAATAAAGGACGCTATCATGTCCATGAAATCAGGCAAGGCACCTGGCTCCGACGGGTTGCCAATCGACTTTTACAAAGCCTACATACATATACTCGCCCCAATCTTACAACAAGTTTACTATACTGCCCTTGAAGAGGGGACTCTGCCGTCCTCTATGCGCGAAGCCCTTATAACATCCCTCTTGAAACCTGGCATGCCACTGGAGCACTGCGACTCCTATAGGCCCCTCTCGTTGCTCAATACTGACGTGAAGATATTGGCGAAAGTGCTTGCAACACGCCTCAACCTGCTGATGGAACGCTTAGTCTTACCTGACCAAGCAGGATTTGTCCCCAACAGGGCGACTTCCCATAATTTGCGTACCCTTCAGGCTGTTCTGCAGGACATTAACCCTCGTTGCGAGGCTGCTGCTGTGTTTCTCGACGCTACTAAAGCATTCGATTCCCTTGAATGGGATTACCTCCTGGCCCTTCTTGAACCAATGGGGATCCCTTACAGCTTTATAGATTGGATTAAACTGCTATATACTAACCCATGTGCTTCAGTCCTGCTAAAAGGCGCTAGGTCGGCCCCCTTTGACATTCACAGAGGCACTAGACAGGGTTGCCCTCTTTCCCCAGGCCTCTTTGCGATAGCCATCGAACCATTATCGCCTAAACTTCGGCAGCATCATAACCACCGCTCTCTGATATACCCAGAGCGCCAACTGCTAGTAGCACTGTATGCTGACGATATCACCCTCTATATACACAAGCCGCGTGAGAACCTTAACCCCATCCTGCGTGAAATCACTAAATTTGGTGCCATATCAGGCATACAAATCAACTGGTCGAAGTCTGCTCTCTTCCCCTTAACGGATAAGACTGAGCAGTTTCCCCTGGACTTTCCCTTGATATGGGAGTCGGAAGAGCTCAAATACCTAGGCATCATCGTCTCTCGAAACCGGGAGGAACTCATCAGGGCCAACTACGGTACGGTCCTGGATAAATTGACTGACACCATCACTAGGTGGATCCATCTCCCACTTTCCATGGTGGGGCGCATTTCCCTCATCAAGATGGTTATCCTTCCCAAACTGCTCTACCTCTTCACCAATATACCGTACAGTCCGGGATCTCATTTTTTCCGTTCCCTCAACTCCCAGCTATTGCGCCTTATATGGGGTGGTAAGCAGGCCAGGATTAGCTTGCGGACACTCATGCTACCATATCACCAAGGTGGATTTGACATCCCAAACTTCCAACGTTACTACGACTGCGCCCAGGGCCATTTCGTCGCCTACTGGCTACACCCTCCCCCCTTCATGGCCCACTTGGCGGTGGAGGACGGCTACATGAGGCCTGTGCAACCGTCGGGGTACTTATACACCACGCCTCGAGTCACGGACCGAGACCCAACTACTGTTGATTGCACGGTTCTAGCTTGGAAGCGACTAGCGGATCACATGGCAGTCAAGTTTCTTTACTCTCCGCTTATGCCCCTAGCACACGACCCAAGGCTGCGCATGGCTTGTGAAGAGATCGGACGTAAATTACTCGCGAAATTGGCAATCCACACGTGGGGCGACTTATACCTCCACGGACAATTCCGGGCGGCGGCACAATTCTTTGGTGAGAATACCCCCTCTGTAATGGATACGTTCCTTTACGTGCGACTCCGTCAAAATGTTGGGGCAGTTACTCCTTCCTTTCCTGACGAGCCAGACACCCTGCCCCACCTACACATGCTCTTGCAGGCAGACTCCCCAAAGCACGTGGTATCTATGCTCTACCGACATGCACAACCAGCTCCTCCCCCCCCCACTTAGAGCCCGCAGAGACTGGGACGGTGACCTGGATGCGCCGATGTCGGATGAGCAAAGGGAGGAAAGCTGCTCCCACACTAATGCGGTAACCGGTAATGCCCGACTCAGGCTGCTTCATTTCAAATTCTTGCATCGAATCTACTTTACCCCCTCCAAACTATTCCGGCTCGGGCTGCGCGATAATGCTCAATGCCTCAGATGCAGAGGCGAGGGAGCTGACTTCTTTCACCTGGCATGGACATGCCCTGCTGTGGCGGAATATTGGTATGAAGTTTTCAAGGCGCTATCTGACATGGTCGGGGTAGATATAGCTCCCTGTCCTAAGGTTGCCCTATTGGGCCACATGGTCCCAGCGCTGAAGTCGCATGGAAAATTCTTCGCACTGGGCCTCCTATTGGCTAAACGCCACGTGGCGTGTAAGTGGGGCAGGGGTCGTGCGCCTAAGTTCAAGATGTGGCTCAACACCATGGTGACCTGGCAAGAACACCTTCATAACTATGCCGACCTCCTGCCACACATGTCTCGCCCCAAAGATCTCTGGGGGCCCCTTACTGCCTATCTTCTCCGTGAACAGGGTGAAGACTCTTCGGATACATGAACTCATGCTGGAATTCTCTGACCTCCTCTTCCCCCCCGCCCCCCCTGATATTACCCTGCGTACAGGTGCGCTTGCACGCTGGTCTCTGTGGTGCCTATTCCTAGACTTACATATGCTTTCTGAATCAATCAGCGACCTGACTGCATATCCCGTTAGCTCATAATGCCTGGCCTGAGACTGATCTGCGACTTGTTCCCGACGCACGACTCCATTCTCACTTCAAGGACATGTTACACATATCACTTCTACTGTGGCCTTTGCACCGTATTTCCCTCATGGGTTAGATTGGTAATGTTCCCTCCTTCCACCTCCCCCCCTCTCTGCCCTTCCCCTCCCATGTCAGCCTGACATGCAACACGGGTGCGGAGTCACGCTAACCCCGGCGAGGGTGGCTCCATCTTCTCATTATCGTCAATGCATGGCTCATCACCTCAAGGTCCTTTTATCCACATACAATGTATGGTGGTACATCATGGGGGGGTTCTGTTTCGTTTGGTGTTTTTACGGTTGGTTTAGAAAATGATGAAAGAAACCTCAGAGTATGCTGTTTGTGTACACAAGGCTTCCATGGCACTATTATACTGAACATGTTATCCAACTATACCACCTTTATATCGCGGCCAGCCCAGAAGGGTTGTAGGCGACATGCTGTGTCTAACTTCTATTGCCCTATATTCCTGATGATGAGTCCATCCTGCACTAATTCCATAGTAGCTGCCGGCCTGCCATCTCAGGTTGTAGGCGAGAAGCTGTGTAACGTCCTTTCATTTGTTATTAATAAAGGTTTAAAAAAATATATATCCTTCAGGTGGCCCCCACTGAGCCCAAGACCAATGAATATCTGTGATATGGGAGACACCAAGCCCTACATCTCATTCTACAAGGGGCCCCATCATTTCGCTTTACAAGACTGGAAACTATATCATATTTCATCCATTGTCTGAGCTCTTAATTGAAACAGGGTCTAATAGAGAATCATGATTATGACTTTGAGATTAGTACACAAATACATTTATCTCTTCATAGATATATACCTGTAAAATGTAACTGATGTAATCCTCTCCAGGGTTATAGATCTGCCAGTTTCACCCTGCTGAAAGGCTTTTCTGACTTACAAGAGTGTTGTGTACCCCAGACAACATTATTTTGCAGATGCAAACTATTGGAGCTGGCACTTTCTGGTTGGCTTAGGCTTGGCTTAGGCAGGGGTAGGTGATTACACTCACTGTTTAACCTGCGCTCACCCTTGGGTAGCTTGGCACTGAGCAGTCAGGCTTATCACAGAAGCAATGTGTAATGCATTGGCACAGCACTCTCACACAATAAATACACTGAGCGTCACAAAAGAGACTTCGCACGTGGTATATGTAAATAAAGTTTGTATTGAACACACACATTAATTAACACAACATGAACAACATGTCTTTCTGGGTATAAATAATATTTGGAAATATTACTAGCAGTACTAGGCCCTGTTGTATTGAAATTACATCAGTATTATGGACACTTGGGAAAGATCCTTATTTATCCCCCAGCACCCATATGCAGTGTGAAACGTTGTCAGAACTAGGCCCTCCCTGGCAATTATTACAACTCGATACCACACAGTTATAGGGTGCAGCTCAGATCACAACAATATCACAAATGTGTACAAGCAAATAATAACAACACTTTTAAACCGCACCGTGGGCCAAGGCCGCACGGGTATAAACCAATAGCAACCATAGTATTCTTTTGGCAATGAATCAACATGTAAAGCAACACTGCTGTGTGTTGCAATTAATAACAGGTGGTCCTCATGCAGTCACTCCCACACACTCACTCAGCACCGCTACACAGTGTGATGGATATCAGGCAGGTCTATATGTCACACACTCGCACACACAACACCGTAATGTGGTGCAACTGCTATCCAGAAGGTCAGTTGATAATACACATGCAGACCCTGTGGCCCAAGCCCTCCCCCACCTTTCAGCTAACTCCAACTACCTTACGGCCACGGGTCGGAGATAAATAACCCTCCCTCTGATACTAGGCCGATTGTGGCTGGAGTCAAACTTATTTAGGGTCCCAGGGAAGAAGGTGGGGGGAATTCACAGATGGGCTTCCCCAGCCTCCAGTCTGGACTTGAATCACATCAAAGGCACACAAAGAGTATTAGAGCAGCACTTTATAGAAGTGGCATTTCTAAGCTATTAATTATAAATCCACCTTTGCAACCTTTACCACAGGAGAGGGTTTGTCTCTGTGGTAGGAAACATGATAAGGCAGCTCCACAGTGAGCCACTATTGCAGTTGAAGTAATTGCATCCATTCCCCCATGTTAACCTATAGGAGGAGCAACCTTCATAGGTAGTGAAAAAAACACCTAGGTATTCTTCACTACCTGGGCAGGGAACACGCATGTGTGCCTGCCCTACCTTTCACCTACCACTTGCTTCACCCCTCAAGACTTACCCTATAGGAGCTCTAGTGGAAGTGAAAGTCCCCTCAGTAGTGGCCAGAGGTTTAGAAAGGCCAACCTGAGCATAAGTGCAAGTGCGCACACACAGGCCTGCAATTGCAGGCTTGATACATGTTAAAAAATATCAGGTAAGCACCACTTCCTAACATGTATCGGAAGGGCATGCACACTTTCACACTGCATTTACAGTAGGAAAGTGCCTAGAGCCCTAAGGCCACTGGTAAAAAATCAGCAAAACCCCAGTGTTTTCCCATGGGAAGAGCCAACCTCCTAGGTAGGAAAATCTACATGGGGGTTCTTCACTATCTGGGCATGGCGCACCCCCTGCTGTAAGCTAAAACTGTAGTTTAAAAGTCATTAATTAATTCCCCCATTTTGACCCATGTGAAGAGCAGCCCTCCTAGGTAGGGAAACCCACATAGGAAGGGAGCACACATTTGTACCTGCCCTGCCTTTCCCCTAACATTTGCCCCACCCCTCAGGGCTCACCCTAGGTCTGTCCTACTGGTAGTGAACGGCCCACTCAGCTTTGGCTAATTCTTTAGAAATGCCAACCTGAGCATAAGCGCAACTGCACCAGCAGAGGAATGCAATGGCAGGCTTGATACATGTTTGAAAAGCTATTCTGGTGGTTGGTACAATCAGTGCTGCATACCACTGGTATAAGCGAACAATGGTTCTGCCACTCTTGGAAATCAAAAATATCTTTATACAATTATGTCTCTCCAACTGGATGAGAACAATCAACAAATGAAAGAGCGAATTACACCTTATGTCCAAACCAAGAACCGCAACACTCTTGTATTATTTTTCATGATATATTTTTATTTTATCAGTATTTTGAAAAGGTGAGTTTAAACCTAAGTAGATACATATATTTACATACACACAGAACGATTCTTCTGTACTAACATCAGAAGGGCCATGTGCAACACAAACCATGCAGTTATGCAAAGTACATGGTCTGAGACTGCAAACGTGTTCATACAATGGACCTGCAATAAGGCACTTCAGTCTTATAAATGAAAGCAACTTCTCTTTTCATCATAGTCACGTGAAAAAATTTGGATGCACTTCTCAGTCAGGCACCTTCGACACTTTGGGCCTTACTCAAACCGATTGTTTTGATTCCATAAAGGGATTTACGAGTAGTATTTTTACAAGTGCGGAGTCTATGCACATTGAAAGATAGGTCTCTGCACTCGTAAAGATACTACTCGTAAATTCCTTTATGAATAGCAAACAACTGAAAACTTACACAAAAGTGTAAGTTGACCTTTGTGAATCAGGCCAAAAATCTTTTTCCGTGTGGAGACTCCGCAGTCATTAAGATACTAGTCGTAAATAGCTTTGTGAATACCAAACAATCGTAAATGTACTAAAAAGTGTAAGTTTACCTGTGGGAATCAGGCCCAATGATTGCATCTTGTTTCTATGTCCTGCTTCTAATGCCTCTCTAGAGGCAACTGATTTTGCACGTCTCTACTTTGCACTTACGCTTTGAATTATTTTCCTTCGAGCCTGCTTGCAGTTAAGTATGTGCTACAGTTGTGAAAATAACTGAAAACGCACCCATTTTAATTTGTCTTAGCCTGTTTCGATTGAAACAGAGACAATAAGTAGTTCCTCCTTTGAGAGATTGACAGAATTGTGAAATCTAAATAGCCTGAGTGTGAACACAAATATTGTACAAAATTGTGTAGGCGACAAAGTTGTAACATGTCATTAGCTGGAGCACCTGGATAATACTGAGGTATGCGTGAGGAATATTAGTCTAAAAAAATAAAAAATTATGATTACATCAAAATGAAAATCATACAAAATGTATTTAGATGGTTAGCATATATAACGTTTCATTAATAACTATTCTTTGTAGCCGAAAGTTGGCAAAAGGAATTGGAAAATATTTTTAAGCAAAATATTATAATAATTGATCTACCATTCAACATAGGCTTGTTGCCAGGGATGAGTGGTATACGTATTCTTGGAAAAAGCTATAAATAAATATACATTATTAAAAAAAACATTTGGGTCTCAGATCACCAGCTAATTAACATTAACGCGATGAATCGCAGCATCTCTACAACATCTCTACAAAGGAAGCATACATCATCTTTGCCCTACAGAGAATTACTTGAGTGATTTTGTAAAATGTCTAAATTGTGGCCATTATTGCATGAAGATACCTGCTTAGTCCCTCATAATTTGTTCCATGTTCTTCATCAATCATGCATGTCAGTTCACAGCTTCTATTGCTGACTTCAAACTATCAATTAGCATTTGCTATTCTACTGATTTGAGGAATTATGTATATTATTTGCCACTCAAGGGATTGTATATTCTCTCTTAATTAGCACCATAACTAGGAACCCAGGTATAAATATGTAAGAGGCTGCAATCTATGTAAAATGGTAATTTATACTGAATGATGGATTTCAATTCCGAGGCCACGGTATGGGCGGAAAATGGCATTAAGAAGATTAAGTTGATAAGGAGCATGACTGATCGAGATTGTAGTGACATATGTTACTTCAAGGGACATTCATCACATTAATGGCAATATTTTCATGAAGAGCTAATATGAGCGAAGGCCATGCACTGTACGTGAAATATAATATTTTGCTATGTATATGAATATATCTAAAATACAAAACAGGTAACTGTATAATATGGACCATTATGCCCATCGAGGAGTTATGGTGACATTTATAAATGTGACCTGAGCCACTTGATGGCAAGAAAGGGCCACAATACATGTTATTCAGTGTGTGCTTTTGTATTACACGAGTTATTAACTCTTTTAGAACTGTTTAGAAAGACTTGAAGCATTTAGGTGTCAACTATTCTTTGTTTGCTGCAGACATATATGTGAATGTTTGCAGACATGTTTTGTTGAGGACAATCTTTTAATATTCAAAATGTGTTTATGCAACGATGTGTTTTATTATAACTCAAATGTTAAATGCAAAGTGCTAGGTGATTTGTATGGAAATTAAAAGCACTATTCTAAAATGTGTTTTTCGTAAGGAGTGCAATGACACTAGAACACGTTTAACAAGACATACATAAAGAAAGAACATAACGAGCAATGTGAGACAGTGTAGCGTTTTGCTGACAGGGTTCTATATTTACAATGTTTATTTTCACACACTGGGTTGGATTCATTGTTCGATGCTTGTATCATGGATGGCACTACAAAGGTGAGTTTGTTAGGTGTGCTGGTTAATTCTCTGAGAGCAGAACTAGAATATACCCGGTGGCAAGACCTTTTGTTGAATGGCATGATCAGAATATTGATTTATTACAGTTTTGCATATTGGACATAATTGAGCCCAATTTCAGAGGAGATAACACCGTGAGTGAATTATGTAGACCAGAGTCCAAATTCATTTTACATTTTGATACCCTGACTCCTAAAGGGGCTAAAGTCAGATGAAGAAATAGCAGTACATATGGAATCAATATACATAGCCTCCTGTAGAGTTAAATGGTATTAGTAATCTCTTGTCTCCTTTAGCTGCTTTAGTTTTGAAGTTCTAAGCCCTTGATGTTTTTTTTTTATTCAAGAGCACTAGCGTGGCTACACTTCATTTGATCATGGAAATGGTGTTTGACACCTAAGCATATTTTCAACTTATTTGTATATTATGGAGATGTTTAAATCAGATCACTGACAGAATATCAGACCCAAAAATATGGTGTGAAAAGAATAACATGTCAAAAATATTGAGAACCAAAATATTGAGAAGATAAGTGCAAATAGGTAAGTACAGCTTTACTATTCTTAACTCCACACATAGCAATTCTTACACTCCAATGGGTGTTGGCTCCATAACATTACAATAATCAATTGCTTTTAAGCCCTCAGAGTATAATGTGGAGGGTAAGAATTGGTAACAAGGCACTAGAAGTTCCAGCATGTTTTGAGAGAACAAACTCACTGGAGAGGCCCACCGGAGCCCAATTAATTAATTAGCATGCAGTGCAGAATGAAGTGCTGATGTTCATGCCTATGAACAAGACAAGAACCAGGAGGTCAGAAACGTGTCAGGCGAGTAACTTTCCTTAATGTGAATGCTGTTTGCTATAAAATAAATGACTCGAGAGAGAGTTCATCTGCTTCGAGAGTGCGTCTTCGTTAAAGGGCAACCTTGTGTGTGTGTGTATATATATATATATATATATATATATATATATGTATATATATATATATATATATATATATTCACTGAAAAAACCATAGGTTATAGACCATATATAGTTAGGAATTAGCATTTACAAAACCTTATTTTACTCACACAAAACCATTGAAATTCGCATATATAGTTAGTTGTACTAACTATATATCGCGCACCCGCAATCCACTGCTGATCATGTCACATATTACATCATTCATGACATGGTCAGTGACATCACTGATGACATCACTGATGACATCTCAAATGACATCACTGATGACATCACTGATGACATCTCAAATGACATCACTGATGACATTACTGATGACATCTCAGTTGACATTACTGATCACATCACTGATGACATCATTCATGTGATAATGCGATGAACCTCTTCAGACTCTAATATAACCTTAGATACACTCAGTGTAAACAGACACTCACAGACTGTCACTCATCCATGGAGTTACTCACACAGCTAGTCAGTCATGCAAAGAATCAATCACACCTCCATTTCCTCAACTATACAGTTATACACACCTTACTTATTCAAACATATACTAACACATATTTACTCTCTTATACAATCCCTGATACAAGTTCACAATGATCCATACAGCCACTCACACATTCACTGGCTCTTATGCACAGTTATTTATATATGTCAACTCTCACATGTACTGTGTTTTACATATGTACTTACTTTGACATGTAGCACTGAGATATCCATTCACTCACCAATACACTCATGCACACAGTCAACCGCCCATACAGCTGTTTCCACATGCACTTTTGAACCCATACATCTAGTGAATCAACTGCTCACACATCTATGCACAGAGTCATACACCTCCCAGCCACCCACACACACACTCAGTCTCCCATACAAATACTTGGGCAACCAATCAATAACCCATATAGTTACTCATATAGCTACTGATCAACACATGCAGCAGTTTACAGAACAACAGACATAATGATGCACAAATTAAGACAGTTTAGTCACTAACCCATGCACTCAGTGAGACACATTTAATCACTCACTCATACAGTCAGTCATGCACCTACTAAATCCTTCATCCAGACACTTATACATCCACTCATTCTTCAATATGTAAGACATATTTTAACTTTACAGAAACATACAGTCACTGGATGTTGTCATCAGTGATGTCATCAGTGATGTCATTTGAGATGTCATCAGTGATGTCATCAGTGATGTCACTGACCATGTCATGAAAGATGTAATATGTGACATGATCAGCAGTGGATTGCGGGTGCGCGATATATAGTTAGTGCAACTAACTATATATGGAATTTCAATGGTTTTGTGTGAGTAAAATAAGGTTTTTTAAATGCTAATTCCTAACGATATATGGTCTATAACCTATGGTTTTTCAGTGAATTTTCAAGGTTTTGTAAATGCTAATTCCTAACTATATATGGTCTATAACCTATGGTTTTTTCAGTGAATATATATATATATATATATATATATATATATATATATATATTCACTGAAAAAACCATAGGTTATAGACCATATATAGTTAGGAATTAGCATTTACAAAACCTTATTTTACTCACACAAAACCATTAACTATATATATATATATATTCACTGAAAAAACCATAGGTTATAGACCATATATAGTTAGGAATTAGCATTTACAAAACCTTGAAAATTCACTGAAAAAACCATAGGTTATAGACCATATATCGTTAGGAATTAGCATTTAAAAAACCTTATTTTACTCACACAAAACCATTGAAATTCCATATATAGTTAGTTGTACTAACTATATATCGCGCACCCGCAATCCACTGTTGATGATGTCACATATTACATCATTCATGACATGGTCAGTGACATCACTGATGACATCACTGATGACATCTCAAATGACATCACTGATGACATCACTGATGACATCACTGATGACAACATCCAGTGGCTGTATGTTTCTGTAAAGTTAAAATGTGTCTTACATATTGAAGAATGAGTGGAAGTATAAGTGTCTGGACAAAGGATTTAGTAGGTGCATGACTGAATGTATGAGTGAGTGATTAAATGTGTCTCACTGAGTGCATGGGTTAGTGACTAAACTGTCTTAATTTGTGCATCATTATGTCTGTTGTTCTGTAAACTGCTGCATGTGTTGATCAGTAGCTATATGATTAACTATATGGGTTACTGATTGATTGTCCAAGTATTTGTATGGGAGACTGAGTGTGTGTGTGGCTGGCTGGGAGGTGTGTGACTCTGTGCAGATCAATGTGTACTTGTATCAATGATTGTATAAGAAGGTAAGTATGTGTTAGTATATGTTTGAAAATGTAAGGTGCTCTATGTTTAACTGCATAGACAAGAAAATGGAAGTGTCATTGATTCTTTACAGGACTGACTAGGTGTGTGAGTAACTCCATGGATGAGTGGCAGACTGTGAGTGTCTGTATAGGTGTATGAGTGCATATGATAGTGTTGTAAAGATGAGTGATTGTATGTATGAATGATTGTATGGGTGAATGAGTGAATGTGTGTGTAGACATAGGAATCAGTGAGTGCGTATGTAGTAACTAGTATTGGTGTGTCAATGGTTTCAAAAATTATACTCTGTATTTAACACTGGGTGAAACAGAGGTTATATTAAAATGTGAGGAGATGCATTGTATTGTCACATGAATGATATCATCAGTGATGTGGTCATTGATGTCAAATGAGATGTCATCAGTGATGTCATCAGTGATGTCATTTGAGATGTCATCAGTGATGTCATCAGTGATGTCGCTGACCATGTCATGAATGATGTAATATGTGACATCATCAGAAGTGGATTGCGGGTGCGCGATATATAGTTAGTGCAACTAACTATATATGGAATTTCAATGGTTTTGTGTGAGTAAAATAAGGTTTTTTAAATGCTAATTCCTAACGATATATGGTCTATAACCTATGGTTTTTTCAGTGCATTTTCAAGGTTTTGTAAATGCTAATTCCTAACTATATATGGTCTATAACGTATGGTTTTTTCAGTGAATTTTCAAGGTTTTGTAAATGCTAATTCCTAACTATATATGGTCTATAACCTATGGTTTTTTCAGTGAATTTCAATGGTTTTTTAATAGAAAATATCATAAGCTGTCGAATGTCAAGTACGTGGTAAGTAAAAACATTTTCGTGTTTAGGCACACTGATCTGCTTTGAATGCTGCCCCCCCCCCCTCATTTCTATTAGGAGTACTCTCTCTTTGCAGATAGTGAAAGGTAGTTAACGCAGGCCTTTGCCCCCGTTGTAATACGTCGTGCCTGCTTCTCTCTCCATTTGATTGATTGTCATCCAAGCATTTACTGTTTTAGAATCGGTTCTCTTTGGTTCATCCTCTATTTACAAACAAACACAGAGTCGCAATACTCTGTTTAGTCTTTGCAGATAACGAAAAATCGTGTAAAAAAACAAAAGGAATCGAGCAAAATCAGTAGGCCACTAATGGGATCTCTTTTTGACCTCGCTAAAATAGAAACATTAGGAACAACCCCTCATGACAAATACGAAACTAGTGAGATGAACTGAACTCCACACCATGATGGCTGCAATACAGCTCGGCTCCGCCACCCACCCCGCCCAAAATAACGATAAAGAGCGGCTGCCATGATTGCTCGCGGAATGACCACGACGGAGCTACGAAATGGTGGTGCTCTCATGCTAACCCCAGCTTCAGTCTGAAACATCCAGAAACACTGTAGACTACCAATTCGATCAGTTCCGGTAGCGCCCCAACGTAACCCGGTAGAGAAGAACTAGCCCTCCCCTCTTTGACTGATGGTTCTTGTTGCCTGTCCCTTCTGTTGTCATTTAACAGAACTATTTAGCCTGCTGAAAGGGGTTGTGTTCCGACCGCTGGTTGGTGGAGACATTTTGACTTTATTCTGGACCTGCGTTGTCGCGTAATGCGTCATATGACGCGCCGCGTTAGCGCATCCGGAAGTCATCCGGGGCGCGACGCGCAGCGCGTAACGTAAGCATAACAGGATGTGACTTGTTAATAAAACTTTTCATTGGTTCATTTTACTTTTCTTATTCTAATGATGAAAGGCTTGGTCATATGACCTAAAAATTACGCTTTTTATTACTTCCGAACATTATTTTTTCTTAAATATATGTTATAATGTTCCAGGCTAATGTACTTTCCCGGAAAATTTACAACTGTCCTGCAAGTAAAATATATTCTTTTTTCGAGAAAAAGGGCGTTTCTTCGTCCCATGACGGAGCCGTTGAGCAAAAGAGGGTCGACCTGCTGTCTTAGTCGCCGATACGCCTGAATATGAGATTCTTATCGATCACTTTATGTTGCAGGAGTAGAAAACACAACAGCCCTTGACCATTTATCTTTACTGCGTTCCTGCGTATTATACCTTTTACCCTTCATGTAATTGGTCTGCTTTATTTCACTTGCCTTTTACTGATTCTAAAACAGTGACTATTATTAAAAACTTTACCAATGTATATACTACTACCATGTTTTCTTTTAAAAACCTTTATTGTGAAAATTTCATTATACAAATACGAGCCTATAACCACGTGGGCCGGCCACGGAGCAAACTGTAATCGTATATGATGAGTAGACATTTACACTGTAGAGGAACGTAACGGGCGGGCCATTAGGTTCCAAGAACTAAGGTGTCTAACAGTTGCGGAATCGGTGGACGTACATTTTATAATTAAAATACGACAGGGCCAGTTACAATAAAATTATCTAGATATACATTTGCGGGCAAGTACCATGGGTGACGTTAATTCGAACTTTCAATAGTACAGTAATCAATAACACATCAGAACTTAATATCAATAGAGATGTCGAAATATTCAATCTATTCTCGTCCCCGCCCGCCATGTGCTTCAAAACTGCATACGTATCTCGTGATATCAAGGTTGTGCAACCAGTACACAACAAGGAGTTACGAGTCCCATTTATTCCGGCGCCATTTTGGGCGAGGACGGGCAGGTCCAGGATATAGTCAAAATGTCTCTACCAACCATCGACTATGATGATGTTCATATGCTGTATTTATTAGAGTAACACTCATCTGTCCACATGAAATTAATTTGCCACAATCTAAACATGTCATTTTAATCTTTCCAAAGTTCTTCTAAATATTTGGGACCGTTTCCCTTGCCTCTGATGCTGTCAGTGCCACTTCTTTGATGAATGTACTGGCAGGTCGGGGGTTCTCCTCCAAATCTCTCTTTTATGCAGCACTATAATTAATTGGTGCCACCTCTCCATATGACGATGCATGGTATAGTTACCATAACTATATTTTTTTTCGGTTCCTCTGGAGAGTACATCGTGGCAGATGAAGCGTGTAACGTACCGGGCATTTACCTTTTTTTGCATGCAGAGGAAAGGAAAAAAAATTCGAGCGTCCGAGTTCTAAGGTGTCCCAGGGCCATTTTAGTGGACCAGGCCCAAATCCAAAGAACAGGCCGCCATTTTGAGAGTCCTGTTGCAGCCGCCTGTCGCTGTAGCATCAAGAGCGGCCGAAACTCAGCTAAATGGCAACTGAAACGGTAAAGGGGCGCCCCACTACAGCAGACGAGCCTCCACCTAGGAAGGCCCGTTCACGCCGCCTCCCCCTCCCCCTTCGGGCACCCCACGCCGTTATTCGGAGCAGTATTGTAGGATGGCCACACCAGTGCGGCAACTTGCTAGACATCACCTCGGTGGTAACCGAATCTCAGCGCCTTGTGGTGTCTTCTATTCAGAAAATATTGTTGCGCTGCCTTTGGCCCCATTCGCACATCGGTCCGCTACTGACGCCACCTCACAGGCCAACGGGGCGCCCCACGCCTACTTTCAGCATTGTAGGATGGCCACACCAGTACGGCAACTTGCTAGACACCACCTCGGTGCCATCCGGATCTTGGCATCTCAGCGCCTTGTGGTGTCTTCTAGTCAGAAAATATTGTTGCGCTGCCTTTGGCCCCATTCGCACATCGGTCCGCTACTGACGCCATCTCACAGGCTAATGGGGCGCCCCACGCCGACTTTCAGCATTGTAGGATGGCCACACCAGTACAGCAACTTGCTAGACACCACCTCGGTGCCATCCGGATCTTGGCATCTCAGCGCCTTGTGGTGTCTTCTAGTCAGAAAATATTGTTGCGCTGCCTTTGGCCCCATTCACACATCGGTCCGCTACTGACGCCATCTCACAGGCTAATGGGGCGCCCCACGCCGACTTTCAGCATTGTAGGATGGCCACACCAGTACAGCAACTTGCTAGACACCACCTCGGTGCCATCCGGATCTTGGCATCTCAGCGCCTAGTGGTGTCTTCTATTCAGAAAATATTGTTGCGCTGCCTTTGGCCCCATTCGCACATCGGTCCGCTACTAACACCATCTCACAGGCCAACGGGGCGCCCCACGCCGACTTTTACCATTGTAGGATGGCCACACCAGTGCGGCAACTTGCTAGACACCACCTCGGTGCCATCCGGATCTTGGCATCTCAGCGCCTTGTGGTGTCTTCTATTCAGAAAATATTGTTGCGCTGCCTTTGGCCCCATTCGCACATCGGTCCGCTACTGACGCCATCTCACAGGCCAACGGGGCGCCCCACGCAGACTTTCAACATTGTAGGATGGCCACACCAGTGCGGCAACTTACTAGACACCACCTCAGTGCCATCCGGATCTTGGCGCGTTGTGCTGCCTTCGGCCTATTCGCACATCGGTCCGCTACTGGCGCGAACTCACAGGCCAACGGGGCGCCCCACGCCGACTTTCAGCATTGTAGGATGGCCACACCAGTGCTGCAACTTGCTGGACACCACCTCGGTGCCATCCGGATCTTGGCGCGTTGTGTTGCCTTCGGCCTATTCGCACATCGGTCCGCTACTGACGCCGCCTCACGTGCCAACGTATTTTCTCCGCATTTTATCCCCTATGCCGCATAACAGGTCATGTGACTTGTTTATAAAACTTTTCATTGGTTCATTTTACTTTTGGTTTCCTAATGATGGAAGGCTTGATCATATGACCTAAAAATAACACTTTTCATAGGATGAAAACTTTTTTTTTCCCAAACGATGAAAGCCCCACCTTGTTTCTGGATGTTTCAGACTGAAGCTGGCGTCAGCATGAAAGCACCACCATCTCGTGGCTCCGTCGTGGTCATTCCGCGAGCAATCATGGCAGCCGCTCCCCACCAGAAGCCTGCAGGAGTCGGGGGCCCCCAAAACTTTTGTTGAATCCTCAAGGCGGAGGGGACGCTTTCGAGAATGGGGTCCAAGACCTAGCAGACAAGCGTCCGATTTCCAAGATGTCCCAGGGCCATTTCAGTGGACCAGGCCCAAAAAGGAAAGAGCCTGCCGCCATTTTGAGAGTCCTGTGACAGCCGCCTATCGCTGCACCGCAAGAGTGGGCGCAACTCAGCTGAATTGCGGCTTTTGACACAGTGGACCAAAAGCGGACGGAATGGCAACTGAAATGGTAAAGGGGCGCCCCACTACAGCAGACGAGACTCCACCTGGAGAGGCCCGTTCAAGCCGCCTCCCCCCCCCCCCCGGGGCGCCCCACGCCGTTATTCGGAGGGCGGCAACTTACTGGACATCACCTTGGTGCCATCGTTCTGCTGCGTTGGAACTATTCGCACAACAGACCGCTACTGATGACCCACCCCCCGCGACGCCCCACGCCGGATACCGAAATCAGTGCGGCACCCAGGCAACATCACCTGGGTGCCGTCCAGAAATCTGGACGTTGTGCTGCGTTGGGACTATTCGCACAACCGACCGCTACTTCCTTCTTTTTCCCTAAAAATGTTTAAATGTTTTTACTGTTTTTGTTTTGTTGTATATATTTATAAGTTATTAAAGTTTTATAATCCTACTACTTTGTTGGAGTGCTATATATTTTTAATGTGACACATAATTGTAAAAACTTTGATGTACAAAGAGTCATCCCTGGAATCTTCCGCTTCAGGCTCAGTCCCCTCCCCAATCACAATACAGGATGGTTTTCAGATAGTAGGAACGCGTGTGCTGTGACGGATCTCATCGAGTGTGGGCCTTGATCTACTATAACTCCTTTGAAGAGGGGTGATTCTTTACAGCTGGGGCCATAAACTACATCTGCAGGGCTAGCTGATAGCCTAGGACCGGCCTGGACAATCGGACACAGAGGAAAAGGAGTGTCAGAGGGTGCGGTAGTGAATAGGGCGAAAGGGAGGTGTCGGGCGGGCACAGGGTGTGATTCTCAGGGAAGAGCAGCGCAGATGGGGGGAGGTTTATTACCCATGCATAAGACAGAGAGCGGGGGTGACCAGTGCCTGGGGAGATGCTTGCGAGGGTGGGGAGCCATGCTAAGGATCGACAGCGTGCAGAGAGTGGGTCTGGTCAAGGCATCTAAAATGACTGCCGTGCACGACAAAAGTGTGGCATTTGAAAAAAGGCAAGATGGCGCAGACAATGTTTTTCAACACTTCCTGATTTCCTTCGAATCAAACGTTAACAGACGTTGGGGCATATTACCAAAGTTAAGCGATATTTATCCCTAACGATGCTTAGCAACGAATTTTTTACCGCTAAGCATCGTCAGAAATTATCGCAGATAAACCTTGCTATTATCAAGGTTTATCGCAAATGCGATAAAAAACGACCGCAATGCATTAATATCGCTGAAAAGTCAGCGATATTCATGCATTACCGAGCTAATGCTCTTAGCCATGTTATCCACCTCCCATTGGATAACATGGCTAAGAACTGCTCAGGGCAGGTGTTACTTTTTGGAGATATTCGCGCTTAGCGCGAATATCTCCAAAAGTTGGTAATAGGAGATAGCGATGTTAGCGACTGTTTCCAGTCGCTAACATCTTGGCATGCCCACTTTGCATGTCATTAGTGATAGATATCACTGACATGCAAAGTGGAGCCCAAGATGGTCGCTATCTCCTACTAGCGGTCGCTAACTGGTGTTAGCAACAGCTAGGTAATACAGAGATAATTTTATCTCCGCGAAGCGGAGCGCTGTTACAGATATATATCTTTTTTTGAACGGTAATTTCTCAAAATCCACTGAAGCACATATATTGAGACCTAGCAAAGGCACATCGGGCTACCAGTCCCTACAATTTTGCCAAGTTTCGTGCAAATCCATTCAGCCGTTCAATTATTATTATTTTTTTTTTTTGCCCCGCGGGGCCCTTTTAAAACCTCCACATCAAACCTAAGAGGTCAAGGAGGATCTACTATGCCCCCTTATGGTCATTTGCCCCTTCGCTTTGGCCTCCTCTTGTCTCTCGATCCTACCGAGAGACAAGATGGCGGCCGCTACGGACTGTTTGGAATGTTTACAGACGCCGGAGAACCAATCAGCTTCGCTTCACAAAGCTCCGTAACGCGAAAAGTACGCGAACTGGAGCGCTGCCCGGTCCGCTGTTACAGATATATATCTTTTTTTAACGTTAATTTCTCAAAATCCACTGGAGCACATATATTGAGACCTAGCAAAGGCACATCGGGCTACCAGTCCCTACAATTTTGCCAAGTTTCGTGCAAATCCATTCAGCCGTTCGGGCTAAAAGTGAGGCCAACCGCCCTATGGAAAACTCAATGTTAAAAACACGTTTTGGGACCCCCCTTTTTTCTCGGCCCCCCCTTGACGAACCCCTCCCAAATTTTCAGGGGCTGCTCATAAACAAAATGCTCCATTTTCCTGAAAATTTCAGCCAATTCCGTCCACAAACGCCAAAGTTATTAGACATAGAATTTTCAAAAATCCCATAGAGAAAAAATCCTAACTATATATACCTACTGGCGACCGCCAGTAGGTAATATATATATATATCCAAACAACAAGTTTCCCCACCGTCTAAGCTCCGACAGAAACAAAGGGTACGGACTCCTCTTTTCGTACCAAACTTCTGTTTATTTAATTTCACTGCTCCAGCATGCTATAAGTATATATATACACTCTATGGTCCAGTGGAAGGCTGCAGAAGCCGAAACGTGTGTAGGCCGTCCTATATTGCACGCAATCTTGCATATGGTGTGTGAAAAATAAAGTTTTTGTGAAACTTACTTGCTGCTGCTGTGCCGTGACTTCTGCCAGAAGGGAACCGGAGGGCTAGAAGATTCGAAGCAATATATATATATATATATATATATATATATATATATATATATATATATATATATATATATTCACTGAAAAAACCATAGGTTATAGACCATATATAGTTAGGAATTAGCATTTACAAAACCTTGAAAATTCACTGAAAAAACCATAGGTTATAGACCATATATAGTTAGGAATTAGCATTTAAAAAACCTTATTTTACTCACACAAAACCATTGAAATTCCATATATAGTTAGTTGCACTAACTATATATCGCGCACCTGCAATCCACTGCTGATCATGTCACATATTACATCATTCATGACATGGTCAGTGACCTCACTGATGACATCACTGATGACATCTCATTTGACATCATTCTTGTGCTAATACGATAAACCTCTTCAGACTCTAATATAACCTTAGATACACTCAGTGTATACAGACACTCACACACTTCCACTCATCCATGGAGTTACTCACACACCCAGTCAGTCATGCAAAGAAACAATCTCATCTCCATTTCTTCAACTATACAGTTAAACACACCTTACTTATTGAAACATATACTAACACATATTTACTCTCTTATACAATCCCTGATACAAGTTCACAATGATCGATACAACCACTCACTCATTCGGTGGCTCTCATGCACAGTTATTTATATATGCCAACTCTCACATGTACTGTGTTTTACATATGTACTTACTATGACATGTAGCATTGAGATATCCATTCACTCATCAATACACTCATGCACACAGTCAACTGCCCATGTAGCTGTTTCCACATGCACTCTTGAACTCATACACCTAGTGAATAAACTGTTCACACATCTATGCATAGAGTCACACACCTTCCAGCCACCCCCACACAAACACAATCTCCCATAGAAATACTTGGGCAAGCAATTAATAACACATATAGCCTCTCGTATAGCTAATGATCAACACATGCAGCAGTTTACAGAACAACAGACATAATGATGCACAAATTAAGACAGTTTAGTCACTAACCCATGCATTCAGTGAGACACATTTAATCACTCACTCATACAGTCAGTCACGCACCTACTAAATCCTTCATCCAGACACTTATACATCCACTCATTCTTCAATATGTAAGATATATTTTAACTTTACAGAAACATACAGTCACTGGATGTTGTCATCAGTGATGTCATCAGTGATGTCATCAGTGATGTCACTGACCATGTCATGAATGATGTAATATGTGACATGATCAGCAGTGGATTGCAGGTGCGCGATATATAGTTAGTGCAACTAACTATATATGGAATTTCAATGGTTTTGTGTGAGTAAAATAAGGTTTTTTAAATGCTAATTCCTAACTATATATGGTCTATAACCTATGGTTTTTTCAGTGAATTTTCAAGGTTTTGTAAATGCTAATTCCTAACTATATATGGTCTATAACCTATGGTTTTTTCAGTGAATTTCAATGGTTTTTTAATAGCAAATATCATAAGCTGTCGAATGTCAAGTACGTGGTAAGTGAAAACATTTTCGTGTTTATGCACACTGATCTGCTTTGAATGGTGCCCCCCCCCCTCATTTCTATTAGGAGTACTCTCTCTTTGCAGATAGTGAAAGGTAGTTAACGCAGGCCTTTGCCCCCGTTGTAATCCGTCGTGCCTGCTTCTCTCTCCATTTGATTGATTGTTATCCAAGTATTTACTGTTTTAGAATTAGTTCTCTTTGGTTCATTCTCTATTTACAAACAAACACAGAGTCGCAATACTCTGTTTAGTCTTTGCAGATAACGAAAAATCGTGTAAAAAAAAAGAAAAGGAATCGAGCAAAATCAGTAGGCCACTAATGGGATCTCTTTTTGACCTCGCTAAAATAGAAACATTAGGAACAACCCCTCATGACAAATACAAAACTAGTGAGATGAACTGAACTCCACACAATGATGGCTGCAAAACAGCTCGGCTCCGCCACCCACCCCGCCCAAAATAACGATAAAGAGCGGCTGCCATGATTGGTTGCGGAATGGCCACGACGGAGCTACGAAATGGTGGTGCTCTCATGCTAACCCCAGCTTCAGTCTGAAACATCCAGAAACACTGTAGACTACCAATTCGATCAGTTCCGGTAGCGCCCCAATGTAACCCGGTAGAGAAGAACTAGCCCTCCCCTCTTTCACTGATGGTTCTTGTTGCCTGTCCCTTCTGTTCTCATTTAACAGAACTATTTAGCCTGCTGAAAGGGGTTGTGTTCCGACCGCTGGTTGGTGGAGACATTTTGACTATATTCTGGACCTGCGTTGTCGCGTAATGCGTCATATGACGCGCCGCGTTAGCGCATCCGGAAGTCATCCGGGGCGCGCAGCGCGTAACGTAAGCATAACAAGTCATGTGACTTGTTAATAAAACTTTTCATTGGTTCATTTTACTTTTCTTATTGTAATGATGAAAGGCTTGCTCATATGACCTAAAAATTACGCTTTTCATTACTTCCGAACATTATTTTTTCTTAAATATATGTTATAATGTTCCAGGCTAATGTACTTTCCCGGAAATTTTACAACTGTCCTGCAAGTAAAATATATTCTTTTTTCGAGAAAAAGAGCGTTTCTTCGTCCCATGATGGAGCCGTTGAGCAAAAGAGGGTCGACCTGCTGTCTTAGTCGCCGATACGCCTGAATATGAGATTCTTATCGATCACTTTATGTTGCAGGAATAGGAAACACAACAGCCCTTGACCATTTATCTTTACTGCGTTCCTTCGTATTATACCTTTTACCCTTCATGTAATTGGTCTGCTTTATTTCACTTGCCTTTTAATGATTCTAAAACAGTGACTATTATTACAAACTTTACCAATGTATATACTACTACCATGTTTTCTTTTAAAAACCTTTATTGTGAAAATTTCATTATACAAATACGAGCCTATAACCACGTGGGCCGGCCACGGAGCAAACTGTAATCGTATGTGATGAGTAGACATTTACACTGTAGAGGAACGTAACGGGCGGGCCATTAGGTTGCAAGAACTAAGGTGTCTAACAGTTACGGAATCGGTGGACGTACATTTTATAATTAAAATACGACAGGGCCAGTTACAATAAAATTATCTAGATATACATTTGCGGGCAAGTACCATGGGTGACGTTAATTCGAACTTTCAACAGTACAGTAATCAATAACACATCAGAACTTAATATCAATAGGGATGTCGAAATATTCAATCAATTCTCGTCCCCGCCCGCCATGTGCTTCAAAACTGCATACGTATCTCGTGATTTCAAGGTTCTGCAACCAGTACACAACAAGGAGTTACGAGTCCCATTTATTCCGGCGCCATTTTGGGCGAGGACGGGCAGGTCCAGGATATAGTCAAAATGTCTCTACCAACCATCGACTATGATGATGTTCATATGCTGTATTTATTAGAGTAACACTCATCTGCCCACATGAAATTAATTTACCACAATCTAAACATGTCATTTTAATCTTTCCAAAGTTCTTCTAAATATTTGGGACCGTTTCCCTTGCCTCTGAAGCTCTCAGTGCCACTTCTTTGATGAATGTACTAGCAGGTCAGGGGTTCTCCTCCAAATCTCTCTTTTATGCAGCACTATAATTAATTGGTGCCACCTCTCCATATGACGATGCATGGTATAGTTACCACAACTATATATTTTTTCGGTTCCTCTGGAGAGTTCATCGTGGCAGATGAAGCGTGTAACATACCGGGCATTTACCTTTTTTTGCATGTACAGGAAAGGAAAAAAAAATCGAGCGTTCGAGTTCTTAGGTGTCCCAGGGCCATTTTAGTGGACCAGGCCCAAATCCAAAGAACAGCTATCTCACAGGCTAATGGGGCGACCCACGCCGAGTTTCAGCATTGTAGGATGACCACACAAGTACAGCAACTTGCTAGACATCACCTCGGTGCCATCCGGATCTCGGCGCCCCACTGCAGATGAAGTGCCTCTCAACTATGAAACCACCAGAAAACGCTTGAGTCAGCTTTGTGTGAAGCCGCCATTTTGATTCAATCAATAGCGTCCCCCTGCACACATTCAGGGACCTGGTCGTGTCTTCAGGTCAAACGAATTTGGGACAAGATGCAGAAAGGAAAAGGAAAAAAGTTCCGCCGGACCCCGGGAGGTGGCCGCCTATGTCATGGGCGATCTTAGGCCACACCAGGGCAATAGTGAAGCTGCAGCAGGTGCAAATAAGCTTCAGACAGTGTTACAAGCGCTGCTCAGAACTCTCAACTATGACACCACCTCGGTGCCATCCGGATCTTGGCGCCTTGTGCTGGTTCCGGCCTATTCACACATCGGTCCGCTACTGACGCCACCTCACAGGCCAACGGGGCACCCCACGCCGACTTTCGGCGCAGCATTGTAGGATGGCCACACCAGTGCGGCAAATTGCTGGACACCACCTCGGTGCCATCCAGATCTCGGCGCGTTGTGCTGCCTTCGGCCTATTCGCCACAAGTGCGCACGCAACTCAGCTGCATAGCGAGTGAAACACCAAGGGGCGCCCCACTGCAGCCGAGGAACCTCCATCTTGGGGGCGACGCACAGCATCACATTGCTTTCCAATGCAGTCAGATCCTCAAACAGCCCCCACTGACTGACGCGAACTCACAGGCCAACGGGGCGCCCCACGCCGACTTTCGGCGCAGCATTGTAGGATGGCCACACCAGTGCGGCAAGTTGCTGGACACCACCTCGGTGCCATCCGGATCTTGGCGCGTTGTGCTGCCTTTGGCCCCATTCGCACATCAGTCCGCTACTGACGCCATCTCACAGGCTAATGGGGCGCCCCACGCCGACTTTCAGCATTGTAGGATGACCACACCAGTACAGCAACTTGCTAGACATCACCTCGGTGCCATCCGGATCTCGGCGCCCCACTGCAGATGAAGTGCCTCTCAACTATGAAACCACCACTGTGACATCCGGATCTTGGCGCGTTGTGCTGCCTTCGGCCTATTCGCACATCGGTCCGCTACTGACGCCATCTCACAGGCTAATGGGGCGACCCACGCCGAGTTTCAGCATTGTAGGATGACCACACCAACTTGCTAGACATCACCTCGGTGCCATCCGAATCTTGGCATCTCAACGCCTAGTGGTATCTTCCATACAGAAAATATTGTTACGCTACCTTTGGCCCCATTCGCACATCAGTCCGCAACTTAGACATCACCTCGGTGCCATCCGGATCTTGGCATCTCAGCGCCTTGTGGTGTCTTCTCGTCAGAAAATATTGTTGCGCTGCCTTTGGCCCCATTCGCACATCAGTCCGCTACTGACACCATCTCACAGGCCAACAGGGCGCCCCACGCCGACTTTCAGCATTGTAGGATGGCCACACCAGTGCGGCAACTTACTAGACACCACCTCGGTGCCATCCGGATCTTGGCGCGTTGTGCTGCCTTCGGCCTATTCGCACATCGGTCCGCTACTGACGCAAACTCACAGGCCAACGGGGCGCCCCACGCCGACTTTCAACATTGTAGGATGGCCACACCAGTGCTGCAACTTGCTGGACACCACCTCGGTGCCATCCGGATCTTGGCGCGTTGTGCTGCCTTCGGCCTATTCGCACATCGGTCCGCTACTGACGCCGCCTCACGTGCCAACGTATTTTCTCCGCATTTTATACCCTATGCCGCATAACAGGTCATGTGACTTGTTTATAAAACTTTTCATTGGTTCATTTTACTTTTGGTTTCCTAATGATGGAAGGCTTGATCATATGACCTAAAAACAACACTTTTCATTGGATGAAAACTTTTTTTTTTTCCAAACGATGAAAGCCCCACCTTGTTTCTGGATGTTTCAGACTGAAGCTGGCGTCAGCATGAGAGCACCACCATCTCGTAGCTCCGTCGTAGTCATTCCGCGAGCAATCATGGCAGCCGCTCCCCACCAGAAGCCTGCAGGAGTCGGGGCCCCCAAAACTTTTGTTGAATTCTCAAGGCGGAGGGGACGCTTTCGAGAATGGGGTCCAAGACCTAGCAGACAAGCGTCCGATTTCCAAGGTGTCCCAGGGCCATTTCAGTGGACCAGGCCCAAAAAGGAAAGAGCCTGCCGCCATTTTGAGAGTCCTGTGACAGCCGCCTATCGCTGCACCGCAAGAGTGGGCGCAACTCAGCTGAATTGCGGCTTTTGACACAGTGGACCAAAAACGGACGGAATGGCAACTGAAACGGTAAAGGGGCGCCCCACTACAACAGATGACACTCCACCTGGAGAGGCCCGTTCACGCCGCCTCCCCCGGGGCGCCCCACGCCGTTATTCGGAGCAGCATTGTAGGATACCAAAACCAGTGCGGCAACTTACTGGACATCACCTTGGTGCCATCGTTCTGCTGCCTTGGAACTATTCGCACAACAGTTTGCTACTGAAGACCCACCCCCCGCGACGCCCCACGCCGTTATTTGCTGGGTGGCAACTTACTAGACATCACTTTCGTGTCATCTAGATTTCAGCGCGTTCTGCTGCCTTGGAACTATTCGCACAACAGTTTGCTACTGATGACCCGCCCCACGCCGGAAATCTGGACGTTGTGCTGCGTTGGGACTATTCGCACAGCCGACCGCTACTTCGTTGTTTTTCCCTAAAAATGTTTATATGTTATTACTATTTTTGTTTTCTTGTATATATTTATAAATTATTAAAGTTTTATAATCTTACTACTTTGTCGGAGTGCTATATATTTTTAATGTGACACATAATTGTAAAAACTTTGATGTACAAAGAGTCATCCCTGGAATCTTCCGCTTCACGCTCGGTCCCCTCCCCAATCACAATACAGGATGGTTTTCAGATAATAGCAACGCTTCTGCTGTGACGGATCTCATCGAGTGTGGGCCTTGATCTACTATAACTCCTTTGAAGAGGGGTGAATCTTTACAGCTGTGGCCATAAACTACATCTGCAGGGCTAGCTGATACCCTAGGACCAGCCTGGACAATCGGACACAGAGGAAAAGGAGTGTCAGAGGGTGCAGTAGTGAATAGGGCGAAAGGGAGGTGTCGGGCGGGCACAGGGTGTGATTCTCAGGAAAGAGCAGCGCAGATGGGGGGAGGTTTATTACCCATGCATAAGACAGAGAGCGGGGGTGACCACTGCCTGGGGGAGATGCTTGCGAGGGTGGGGAGCCATGCTAAGGATCGACAGCGTGCACAGAGTGGGTCTGGTCAAGGCATCTAAAATGGCTGCCGTGCACGACAAAAGTGTGGCATTTGAAAAAAGACAAGATGGCGCAGACAATGTTTTTCAACACTTCCTGATTTCCTTCGAATCGAACGTTAACAGACGTTGGGGCATATTACCAAAGTTAAGCGATATTTATCCCTAACGATGCATTGCAAAGATTTTTTTACCGTCAGAAATTATCGCAGATAAACCTTACTATTATCAAAGTTTATCGCAAATACGATAAAAACCGACCGCAATGCATTAATATCGCTGAAAACTCAGCGATATTCATGCATTACCGAGCTAATCCTCTTAGCCATGTTATCCACCTCCCATAGGATAACATGGCTAAGAACTGCTCAGGGCAGCTGTTACTTTTTGGAGATATTCGCGCTTATCTCGAATATTTCCAAAAGTTGATAATAGGAGATAGCGATGTTAGCGACTGTTTCCAGTCGCTAACATCTTGGCATGCCCACTTTGCATGTCATTAGTGATAAATATCACTCACATGCAAAGTGGGGCCCAAGATGGTCGCTATCTCCTACTAGCCGTCGCTAACTGGTGTTAGCAACAGCTAGGTAATACAGATATAATTTTATCTCCGCGAAGCGGAGCGCTGTTACAGATATATATCTTGTTTTTGAACGTTAATTTCTCAAAATGCACTGAAGCACATATATTGAGACCTAGCAAAGGCACATCGGGCTACCAGTCCCTAATATTTTACCAAGTTTCGTGCAAATCCATTCAGCCGTTCGATTATTATTATTATTTATTTTTTTTGCCCCGCGGGGCCCTTTTAAAACCTCCACATCAAACCTAGGGGATCAGCGAGGATCTACTATGCCCCCTTATGGTCATTTGCCCCTTCGCTTTGGCCTCCTCTTGTCTCTCGATCCTACCGAGAGACAAGATGGCGGCCGCTACGGACTGTTTGGAATGTTTACAGACACCGGAGAGCCAATCAGCTTCGCTTCGCAAAGCTCCGTAACGCGAAAAGTACGCGAAGCGGTGCGCTGTTACAGATATATATCTTTTTTTGAACGTTAATTTCTCAAAATCCACTGAAGCACATATATTGAGACCTAGCAAAGGCACATCGGGCTACCAGTCCCTACAATTTTGCCAAGTTTCATGCAAATCCATTCAGCCGTAAGATTATTATTATAATTTTTTTTTTTTGCCCCGCGGGGCCCTTTTAAAACCTCCACATCAAACCTAGGGGGTCAGCGAGGATCTACTATTCCCCCTTATGGTCATTTACCCCTTCGCTTTGGCCTCCTCTTGTCTCTCGATCCTACCGAGAGACAAGATGGCGGCCACTACGGACTGTTTGCGGCCACTACGGACTGTTTGGAATGTTGACAGACGCCGGAGAACCAATCAGCTTCGCTTCACAAAGCTCCGTTGCGCGAAAAGTACGCGTCCTAGGCCGCTGCCCGGTCCGCGCTTACAGATATATATCTTTTTTTAAACGTTAATTTCTCAAAATCCACTGGAGCACATATATTGAGATCTACAAAAGGCACATCGGGCTACCAGTCCCTACAATTTTGCCAAGTTTCGTGCAAATCCATTCAGCCGTTCGGGCTAAAAGTGAGGCCAACCGCCCTATGGAAATTAACATGGGAAAAACGCGTTTTGGGACCCCCCTTTTTTCTCGGCCCCCCCTTGACGAACCCCCCCCAAATTTTCAAAGGCTGCTCAGAAACAAAATGTGCCATTTTCCTGAAAATTTCAGCCAATTCCGTCCACAAACGGCAAAGTTATTAGACATAGAATTTTCAAAAATCCCATAGAGAAAAAATCCTAACTATATATACCTACTGGCGACCGCCAGTAGGTAATATATATATATATATATATATATATATATATATATATATATGCTGCAAGGCTCGTCTTCAAAGAGACGAAAAGACGAGGAAGACCCAGATCCAGTGCAAGTTTAGATATTTATTTTTGTGCTTGCCATCTCGTCACGACGCGTTTCGGCAGATCCCTGCCTTGATCACATGACCATATATATATATCCAAACAAACAGGAAACCCATTTGGAGTGAGGCCACACAGGAGATGATTATGCTCACATATCTTTATTGGACACCTGGCCAGCAGGACCCTTTTCAAGCAGCATGTCATAAATCGTTCCGGCAGATGCGTTTCAGGATAAAAAATCCTTTCTTTAGTGGCTAAGGTAAACGACCATTTGAAGCGCTGTTCGTTGTATATATGTGTGTGTGTGTGTGTGTGTGTGTATTTTATATAATAAATGTACATATATGTGGAGGTAAATATAGTACAACTTTACTTACCCATAGAAACTTACATTCATGATATTTTTGCTCTCATTAGACTTGACACAACATTTTGTCCCACGATATTTTTGGTTCTTATATTCTGTCACCTTTTAGATCACGTCTCACTTATATTTAATATCAATCTGGCAACTGATATGCAGCCTTGTATGTTTGTTTGTAAATTATGACTACTTGCCCACTTGGACTTGATTGATGTGTATCATTTCACATTAAGGGGTCGATTAGGATGGCGGACGGAAACGGGTTCCGTCCGCCACGGACGCGGCCAAGATACTCCCGACTGCCCTGCGGATAAACCGCCGTTGCGATTAGGATAATAATGTCATGAAACCCCGTCCGCCGCGGACGGAGTACATCAAAGCCCGTCCGCGGCGGACGGAGTACACCTGAGACCGCCGCAGGCGGATGGAACCTAAAAGACACCGTCCGCCGCGGACGAACATGGCCGCGGGAACAGGCACAGCCACCACAACACCTGCGGAGGCTCCGTGGCCGAGATTAGGATAACGCCGCTAGTCCCACGGAACTCACCTCCATCCACGACCGCTGCGGAAACAATTCAACGAAAAACCCAGCATCCCAGCGGAATGACAACACGAACACCATCCCTACCGTCAAACCAATGTCAAAATGGCTGACGGAAGTAAATACAAAACACACTACACAGGACACCCACCCACTTGAAACACCCACACCAATCACAAACCACAATGACACCCCCCAAACACCTAAAAATCCGCTGAGGTCAACACACCCACCTAGCACCTGACTGGCAACAACCATTGGGACACGAACACGGCACTGAGTATAAAAAGATTCCCACCCACTACCACAATCCTTTGCACCACAGCATAGCTGCAAGCAAGAGTCTCAATACAACTTACAGCAGACACTAAAGTCCACACATACAACCTGCACACAAACACACCCACCACACAAACACCCACCACACCATTCCTACACACCACACACCTGCACATCCCAAACCACTCCACCCACACCTTGCACATCACACACCATGGCACCCAAGAAAAATCCTAAATTCACAGACACAGAGTTGAAGGTCCTGGTAGATGAAATCATCCATGTCGAACCCCACCTATTCGGCACACTAGTCCAGCAGACCACCGTGGCAACCAAAAACCACATGTGGGACAGGATAGTCAGTCGGGTGAATGCGTCAGGGACCGTGCCACGAACCAAGCACGACATCCAGAGGCAGTGGCACGACCTCAAAACAAGGGTCAAAGGCATCTGTGCAAAAAATCACCTGTGGCCACCCCACACTGGCGGCGGCACACCCGAGGAGCCCATACCCTATGCAGATTGGGAGGAAAAGGTGCTGGGCATACTGCACCCAGAGAGCCTTGAAGGAATCGACGAGGGAGAAGAGGCTGGTAAGTACAAACCAAGCACCACTATCACACCGACATGGTCTGTCTCACACAACTGAGAGGACACATCCCCCAGGCCCCAACCCATGCATGTGGGCCACATACTCACCAAAATGTGAACGACTCCCAACAGACCCCCATATCCACAGGGAGGGTGGTGGGGTGTGTTGGGAGGGTGGTGGGGTGTGTTGGGAGGTGGGTGGGGTGTGTTGGGAGGTGTGTGGGGTGTGTGAGAGACCAGCACTACGACTCCCAACAGGCCCCCATGTCCACAGGGAGGGTGGTGGTGTGTGTTGGGAGGTGGGTGGTGTGTGTTGGGAGGTGGGTGGTGTGTGTTGGGAGGTGGGTGGGGTGTGTTGGGAGGTGGGTGGGGTGTGATGGGAGGGTGGTGGTGTGTGTTGGGAGGTGGGTGGGGTGTGTTGGGAGGTGGGTGGTGTGTGTTGGGAGGTGGGAGGTGTGTGTTGGGAGGTGGGTGGTGTGTGTTGGGAGGTGGGTGGGGTGTGTTGAGAGGTGGGTGGGGTGTGTTGGGAGGTGGGTGTGGTGTGTTGGGAGGTGGGTGGTGTGTGTTGGGAGGTGGGTGGTGTGTGTTGGGAGGTGGGTGGGGTGTGTTAGGAGGGTGGTGGGGTGTGTTGGGAGGGTGGTGGGGTGTGTTGGGAGGTGGGTGAGTGTGTGTGGGAGGGTGGTGGTGTGTGTTGGGAGGTGGGTGGGGTGTGTTGGGAGGTGGGTGGTGGGTGGTGTGTGTTGGGAGGTGGGTGGGGTGTGTTGGGAGGGTGGTGGTGTGTGTTGGGAGGGTTGTGGGGTGTGTTGGGAGGTGGGTGGGGTGTGTTGGGAGGGTGGTGGTGTGTGTTGGGAGGTGGGTGGGGTGTGTTGGGAGGTGGGTGGGGTGTGTTGGGAGGTGTGTGGTGTGTGTTGGGAGGTGGGTGGGGTGTGTTGGGAGGTGGGTGGTGTGTGTTAGGAGGTGGGTGGGGTGTGTTGGGAGGTCAGTCACATGTAATGTTGGAAAGATTAAAACATGTCATGTCCACTGCATTGATCATTAAAATCTTGTCCCTCAGGTGATCGCGACCTGACTGGCGAAACCAGCGACCGCCTGCAACAGTCGCCCCACTCACAGCATGGACTCTCTGGGGACGATACCACTGGATCTGGTACTACATCAGCGCAGGTCGCGCTGCCAGTGCGCTGTGTGTTTTAATCTTACCTTTGGTATTTCGCCGTTTTACCAGGATTTATCCTCGTTTTTAGCTTCACTCTGCTTGGGTAATCGCCCCTCTCACTTGCATTTAATTTGTGGAAAATACACCGCTGTTTTGCGGGTCCGGGTCCCGGGGTTGGACTCCTGTGGGTGCCATCTTGGTTTGGGTGAGTAGACATTTGGGCGGGCGCCATCTTGGAGCGTCTTGACGCTCGAGCTGGTGATTGCGACGCCTATTTAAGGCGCACTCGTTTTTAATTACTGTGATCTGGTACTACATCAGCGCAGGTCGCGCTGCCAGTGCGCTGTGTGTTTTAATTTTACCTTTGGTATTTCGCCGCTTTACCAGGATTTATCCTCGTTTTTAGCTTCACTCTGCTTGGGTAATCGCCCCTCTCACTTGCATTTAATTTGTGGAAAATACACCGCTGTTTTGCGGGTCCGGGTCCCGGGGTTGGACTCCTGTGGGCGCCATCTTGGTTTGGGTGAGTAGACATTTGGGCGGGCGCCATCTTGGAGCGTCTTCACGCTCGAGCTGGTGATTGCGACGCCTATTTAAAGTCATCCTCTCCCGCGCAGCGGGTCCGCGCAGAGGGACGCCGTCGCTTAGCCGGAGTCGTGCCAGAGTCCTGCCCGTCTGCGCTCGTCCGCGTCGAGGAAGCGTGAGCGGGACTTGGACTCTGGTCACTAGTCATCATCTCACCATGCAATATACCACGGCACTCAGGTACAACCGTACCGCCCTTCTTTCGATCCGAGAGAGTCTAACAGTCTGTGGTTTTGATCCTGTGCACCCATTGTCAGACCCATGTGAATGTGCCTGCGGCAACTGGTCACTTGAACCATCTTCTGGGACGTGCTTTGCAGAAGGGAAGGCTCTAAGTACACGTATTAACACCTCTGGCCGTGTACTTAGCTTATGGAGTCTGAACGTGAGATCGTTGGTCAAGCACCATCAGTCTCTACGTGATATGATCGAAAAGGACTCCCCTGACCTTATCTTCATCACTGAGACTTGGCTCCAGGATGCGGACACTGCAATAATTAATCTGGCATTTCCCTCTAACTACACAGTGTTTACTCTTAACCGCACCTCAAGAGGGGGCGGCATAGCTATGGTGATAAAATCTTGCTTTCCAGCTGAATGGAAAGCTCTTGATCTACCTGCGTGTGAGAGCGCTTCCTTTAAGGTAGCTTTTAGTCATCAGTTTACTCTAAGTGGCATGTTAATCTATCGCCCGCCAGGGAATGACACTGTCTTCAAGGCCGCTCTTGCTGACGCTGTCAGCTCTTTAGCTCCTAGATGTGCTAATTTTAACATCGTAGGTGACCTCAATATCCATCTTGATCAGAGGTCATCAGCACCTATTAAGACCTTCTTAGCGGATCTTGAAGCCATGCAACTGAACCAACTTGTAACCTCCCCTACCCACATAGGAGGTCATATCCTCGACCCCTTCTTTACTACACTGGAGCGGGCTACGGTCTCTGACCCGATGGTGGTGGGCTGGACCGATCATTTCCTGGTAAAAGTCTCATGCCCAATAGAGGATCCACAATTTAAACCTGTGGATAGACTGATCTTTAAAAGAAACTGGAATAAGCTCAAACTGGAGGAGTCTTTTAAGATCTTGGAGGCGCAGCCCCTGGGCAATCTGTTGAACGTGGAGGAAGGAGATGAGCAGTTCTGTAACTGGGTCCTAGCCGCCCTTGACTCCCTCATACCGATGCGCTGGTCGAAATGCCATGCTAAAGTTCCCAGCCCATGGTATAATGATACTCTGGCCGAGCTTAAGAGAACGTGCCGGCGAGCGGAGAGGGCGTGGAGGAAATCCTTTGATCCTACTTTGAAATCCCTATACTTTGCCCAGCTTAAGATCTATCATAGGACAATTTGCCAAACCCGGGCCGCATACTACGCTAGTGAGTTTCTGAATAGCCCCAACCCATCTAAATTAATCTTTAAGGTGCTTAAAGACCTTATGGGGAAACGGGCCACTTCAGCGCAAATCTGCACGGACTCTCATTGTGAAAGTTTGGCATCCTTTTTCGTGGAGAAAGTGCAGGCAATCTACCGTGGATTTACATCTTCTGTGCCCGTCGCTGAGCAAATTGGTGAGGTGGCTTCGGAGTATGAAACTCTGTCCTTTCTGCCAGTGATGTCTGGTGAGGTCTTTGACACTCTGAGCCTTAAGATCAAATCCGGCTCACCATCAGATCCGCTGAAGCCTGAGCTATTTAAACTTCTTCCCCCCCTAGGTCGTGAGTCTATTTTGAATTTGATCAATTTATCACTCACATCGGGTGTGGTTCCTCTTTCCTGGAAACGGGCAGTGGTCACTCCAATCCTGAAGAAGCCTAACCTGGACCCCCTTTTACCAGAAAACTATCGGCCCATTTCCCTCCTGCCTTGGACCGCGAAGGTGGCTGAGGCACATGTGAACTCCATCTTGTCCGCCCACCTCTCTCGTAATAACATTCTAGACGAGACTCAGAATGGTTTTCGTGCACAACATAGCACCGAAACCGCATTGCTCTTTATGACCGAGCACTTACGTTCGGTGCTAGATGCTGGGCAAACTGCGGCGCTCCTTTTGTTAGACATGAGCGCCGCGTTTGACACGGTGTCTCACGACATTCTGATTAGGCGGTTGGAGGAAGCGGGAATTGAGGGGTCCGCTCTCCAGTGGTTTCGCTCTTTCCTCTCGGACCGGTTTTTTAAAGTGGCTATTCCACCTGGTCAGTCCTCATTCCATCATCTGGGGCTGGGGGTTCCGCAGGGGTCTGCGTTGAGCCCCACCCTGTTCAACCTATATGTGAAACCGCTGGCTGCTGTCGTCAGGCAATGTGGCCTAACTATGACATCGTATGCCGACGACACGCAGCTGGCGGTGACACTTAGTGGTGAACCTGAGGTGAACGCTCCCAGATTTCGTGCAGGACTTATTGCCGTGGCAGACTGGATGCGAACGAACTGTTTGCAGTTAAATGCCAAAAAAACCGAGGTCCTGATTTTAGGAAAGCAGGCGGAGATTTGGGGAGACCAATGGTGGCCTCCAGAATTGGGGATGACTCCCATCCCAGCTGCCGAAGTTAAGAACTTGGGGGTCTGGCTGGATCCAACACTCTCCTTTACCAGCCACACAAAGAAGGTCGCAGCTACCTGCTATGGTATTCTGCGAGGGCTGCGACCGGTTCTTAAATTTTTTGACCCCCCTACTCGGCAGTTGGTGGTCCAAGCCTCCATTCTCTCGCGGCTGGATTATGGGAGTGCGCTACTGCTTGGGGTGAATCAGGCAGAGGCTACTAGACTGCAAAGGGTGCAGAACGCCGCGGCACGTGCCATTGTGGGCCTTCCAAGGCAGTGCTCTGTCTCCGCAGTTTTGACCTCACTCCATTGGCTGCCGATTCGACAGAGAATCAAATTTAAGGCTCTCTGCCTGACATTTAAAATCTTGAAACTCTCTTCCCCCCCTGCCCTTGCTGAGCTTGTTTCCTCTTACGTTCCTACGCGGTCCCTCAGATCGGAATTTCTTCATCTGGCGGTTACTACACGGTTCAGATTGAGTAGGATGGGAGGCCGCTCCTTTCGTGTATTAGCGGCAGGACTGTGGAACTCTCTTCCTGTCCATATTCGAGCCCTGAACAACCTCACTCCCTTTAGGCGCGCCATAAAGACCTTCCTGTTCCCATCGGCTGTATGATTCCTTTTCTTTTCCCCAGTATCGATTTGTTATGTTGTTGTACCGGATCAGGCGCCGGGACGCCCCTTGGCTGGGGCAGCTGAGCGCCTTATAAAAGTTATTAACATAACATAACATAACTGTCAGCTCCGGTGCGGAGGACGAAGGGGGCCCAAGCCGACCCCCAGGGCCATCAGGCTCACAGGACATCCCTGCCTCCACAACCTTGGCCCATGTCACCCCACCAACACCTGCCATAGTGACCTGTGCAGCCACCACCACCACCACCTGTACCACCACGCCTGCCTGTGCCACCCTGCCTGACCCATCGCACAACGCAGGCCCATCTACATCCCAGCCAAGCAGGGAGAGTGGACGGCAAAGGACAGACCAGAGGGCACATCCCACCAACAGGAGTGCTTCTCACCGGCGAGGTGTGGAAGGACACCCACCCATCCTGCTTCAGAAACACTGGAAGCCCTAGCCAGAGTCCAGGCCTCATATGACCGGGGGCAGGCACATGCTGACCGTGCCCACCAGGACTCAGTGGAGAACACAAATCAGTTGCGGTCAATTGACAGGCGCACAGGGCAACTAGTGGACATCATGGCCCAGGTAACAGCACTGTGGAGGGACTGGTTATCCCACAACAGCCCCCCCCTCAGCCAAGTGCCCAGCCGCCACAGTCGCCAACACCACCGCCACCTGAGCCCATGGACACGGATGTGGCCCCTGACCAACCTGTCCCCCCAGCTGTCTCCGCTCCGGCTACAAGACGGAGGGGCCGTCCGAGGCTGGAAGTAGGTGAGAGCAGCGGGGATGCACCATCCACCCACCCAAAGAGGGGCCGCAAATGACATTGACCTTGCCTGACCCTGCCATTCACCTGCCAACTATCCTGTCCCACAACGCCGAGTATTGGCACGGGTCTGCTGGACTAGCTGGATATCACCCAATGTGCTGTCACCATGGTCTTTTCATCTACCATGACCTTCAACTCACACTCCCCCACCCAACACTTACTTGTAAATATCCACCAGCATCAATTCACAACCTGTAAATAAATTACACTTACACACTCAATGATGTGTTGCCTCCATGTTTTAATCACATGATTGTATCAGAATCAGACGTCACCAGGCGCTGGGAACTATGTTGGTGAGAATGATGCCTCAGTGGGAGTGACCTAGGGAAAATGAGAGACAACAAACACACGTCAGGAAACTGGTTCACACCCATCACAACACACTGTACTGCAACATACCACAAACCACACTCACCACCAAATCTGTCGACGAGAGGACACACATCATGGAGCCTTGCATGTACACAACAAATACAACACACACATGCAAACATAACATACCAGAACAGGCAGCTTTCAAACACCACATCCACACACCACCAGCAAACATACATCACGCATTGTCAACATGTACAAGAAGTAGTCACTCGCATTCAAGGAAAATAGCGATCAATGAGCTGACGCCTCTGGTCCACACCTTCTTCCTCACCACTATCCTCATCAGTCGACATGGGTGGGATGGGAGGCCGAGGGACTTCTTGGCCTTCAGGGTCCAAGATCAGTTCAATGTCATTGCGCACAGCCAGGTTGTGGAGCATGCAGCAGGCAATCACGATCCTGCATACTTTGCCTGGTGAGTAAGGCAGGGCTCCTCCGGTTTTATCAAGGCAGCGAAACCTAGACTTTAGCAGTCCAAAAGTACGTTCCACCACTCTACGTGTCCTTCCATGGGCATCATTGTATCGCATTTCACCAGCTGTAGTTGGATTACGTATGGGACTCAGCAGCCACGGCCTGTTTGGGGACGCTGAATCGCCTATGTGGGGGGATGACAGACACAGATATCACTACCAGGAATGGTGGGTACCCCATGCCACACAGAATACACAACTGTCCCCACAGCATACTCACCAAAAAGCCACGCACGTTCTGGTCGCAGATTTGCCATCAGTTGGGGGACAATGCTGCTCTGCATGATGTGGGAGTCATGTGCGGACCCTGGAAATCTCGCACACACATGGGATATGATGTTGTCGGCCAGGCACACCACCTGCACGTTCAGCGAGTTAAAGTGTTTCTGATTGTGATATACAGGCTCACGTGCCCGGGGTGAAATGAGAGCGATATGGGTGCCATCAATGGAACCCACTACGTGTGGTATCTGGCCCAGTGCATAGAAGTCTGCTTTGACTGCTGCCAACTCTGCCGCCCGTGGAAATTGGATGTAATCATCCTTGTAAATCATCATGGCCTTGAGAACATCCCGCAGTACCATGCTGAACATGGACTGTGACATCCCCCTGGCATGGCCAACTGTGTACTGGAAGGTGACAGTTGCAAAGAAGTGAAGTGCCGCCATCACCTTTGCTGTGGGTGTAATGGAACCAGGATATGTTCTTCGTGGCTGCAGCTGAGGAGACAATTGGTCTACAAGCTCCAGCAATCTACGTCGATCAAGCCGGAATTTCCTGATCACCTCCTCGTCAACCATGTCCTCCAGCACAGTGTATGGGCGATGCACATTTGGATCTCTCCTGTGTGGGAGTAGATGTAGTAGATGTCAATTTAGCAACAACGCATAGCTGTGCAACTCTATCACATGTAGGCCAACACAATCAAAATGAGTAATGTCTTCGACAAATATCATATGTGTGACAGGTCTGAAATTACCTACAATACAGAGAAGCATGCAAACAATGTCGAGCCGCTAACAACATGATGTGTGCCAACATGTACAATGTAATGTACTCACACGTCAAAAGAACTGCCAACAAGACATGCCTAATAACCCTGATGTGGACAAGTGTCATCAAAGACACACATGCACGTGCACACACAATACAATAATGCTACACACACTCCATGTCTTCATGCACCAATTACCACTCCTACAATGGTGGGCATCCTCACATTACATGCATGGTCACACAAGAGGCAACACACATACGCATACACTGAATCCATGTGTACCCCCACCATTGTTACTTGCACGCACAAACCACACACTCACAACAGATCCTGAATGTGGCCAGACAGCCTTGATGTAGTGTGTAGATGTGTATGAGTTGAAACGTGTGTACGGAAAAACAAGAGGTCGACACGTAGACATGCACATGTGTAGCAAATTAGGGTGCCCATCAATGGCCATAGTGTGAACACACATGATATAGTGCATGACATATGCTGTTTTGCCATCACGGTCACACCACTCATAACGCATGTGCGGACTACCACGACGGTGCTGCATTTGAAAATATACAATCAGTGGCGTCGACATGGCAGTGCACGGCTTCCGCCATGTCGATGGCGCATACGCGCCCCGCGGTACCTCTTCCCATTGGCTGCCTGTGCACGTGCCGTCACGGACACACATCGGCAACCGCAAGTGCGCACTTCCGCAACGGTTGCATCTTTTGCAACAATGTTCAATCAGTGGCGCCACCATGGCGGTGCACGCCTTCCGTGGGGGTGGTGCAGGCCAACACATACTTGTGATTATGGAAATGAAAATGGCAGTTCATGACCCCCCTTACAGTCACATTGCATTATCCACCATACACGACCGTCCCAGGCCGGTCAGCCACCGCCGTCCCAGGCCGGTCACCCACTGCCGGTGACTGACCGGCCTGGGACGGCGGTGGCTGACCGGCCTGGGACGGCGGTGGCTGACCGGCCTTGCCCGGCGGTAGGTGACCGGCCTTGCCCGGCGGTGGCTGACCGGCCTGGGACGGCGGTGGCTGACCGGCCTTGCCCGGCGGTGGGTGACCGGCCTTGCCTGGCGGTGGCTGACCGGCCTGGGACGGCGGTGGTTGACCGGCCTGGGACGGTCGTGTACGGTGGATGATGCAATGTGACTGTAAGGGGGTCATGAACTGCCATTTTCATTTCCATAATCACAAGTATGTGTTGGCCTGCACCACCCCCACGGAAGGCGTGCACCGCCACACCAGGGCCTGTCATTGGCCCTTTTCGAATGAGGCTTCCAGGGGGAACCAATAGCTGGCGACGTGTGCCACTGACATGGGCTCAGGGCCCTATATATGTGTGACCTTCACAAGCACACATTCACAGCTTTGATCCAGTGCTGCCTGTGACCATCACCTCGACCTGCTGCTGCTGAGTTGACCAACGGCTGCTGCTGCTGTGCCACAGTCCAGGACCTTGCCATGCAGGGAGTGCGAGAGACCCGATCTCGTCCCTTCACCGCAGCGGAGCTGGATGTCCTTGTGGACGGTGTGCTCAGCCACTACCAACAGCTCTACGGTGCATCCGGACAGGTGGTAAGTTCATTGGTGTACATGTTGTTGGCCATGAGGTGTTCAGTGGCTCCTGTCTTCTGCAAGCCTGGCGGTGTGCTGTGGGACCTTCACATGTGTAGTGCTGAGCATCGCTGCATGTAGAAACGTGTTACTACGATGTTTGTGCATGTCATACTATCCACTTACGTTACCCTCTTGTCTCCCATCGTGGTAGGTAAAGCTGCACCTTCGCAAGGCCATGTGGAGGACCATAGCACGTGATGTACGGGCAGTGGGGGTGTGCAAGCGACGACACACACACTGCCACAAGCGCTGGGACGACATTTCCAGGCTTAGCAAGAATGTGGCGGAGATGACACTGGGGATGATTCCAAGATCTACACGTCTGACCCGCCGCACCATGACCCCTCTCATGCACGGTATCATTGCTGTGATGCATCCAGACCTGTCCGCCCGGCTGAGTGGGGATCCACAGCAAACTAGCGGTAAGCAGAATGTATGTGTATGTTACTTGGGCCTGCGATGCATGTATTGGTGCTCGGACACAGTAGTGGCTTCCGTGGTGCGTATGTTTAGCTGACATACCATGCTGGTGCCATTAGCGGAGTGAGCGTAGGCATCCATGTCCGCCAGGTGGACAGCCCACTTGCTTAGTAGTTGAGGGTTCCAGGACATGCCGTTGAGGTCTGTGGTCCAATGGCATGACATGTGTGCAGATCTACAGGCACTTGCCATGTTCGTGTGATGTACATGTTTGACAGCCAACACCGGTTCTTTGATGTGAGGATGACTGGTAGGGGTGGGACGTGTGCAGGATGTGTGCTACATGTACTATGTATGTAATGGAATTCTAGATCTGTTGTCCTTCAGTACGTGAGTGTGGCACTTACTCACACCTCGTTTCTCTGTATTTCAGCTTTGGCAGAGGGCACTGACCCACAGACGACGGAGATGAGTGGTGGCAATGCTTCCGGATCAGATGTCACACACACGCAGACTGACACTGAAGAGGGCAGCCCCGGAGAGGGGGACAGGACCGTCCCTGAGGAGTCACATGTGGAAACACCATCGCCCTCATACTCAGAAAGTGTTGGTGAGTCCGCACTGTTGGCACAGACAGGGAGTGGGCAATCGACACCTTCAGTCGGGACACAGCACACAGGGCCCACACTGCCACCCACTGCAACATGTACTGCTCGTGCTCGCCAGAGGAGGGGGAGCAGGGTTGCCTTCGGTGCAGGAACCGCCGCCCCTGCCCCAGTGACACAAAGTGCACTTTGTGCAGAGGCTGTTGATCTGCTGCGACAGCTGTGTGTAGGGCAGACCAACATGATCAATGCATTCCAAGACCACGATAGGAAGTTGGGGCAGGTGGTGGCATTCATGGAGGGTATGCATGGCGATGTTGCTGGTCTACACAGAACAGTTCAGTCATTGGAAAACACTGTGTCTTCGGCCATTGTACAGTTGCAAAGACATGGTGCTACTTCTGTTCCCCCATCCACACCACTTGATGTCTCAGGGGGGAGTGACTTCTCAGAGCAGGACTCTTTTACAGGGTATTGCACTAGGAGCAGCCTCAGGCAGCAGGGCACGGAGAGCACAGACCCCATCCCCTAGGACTGGTAGATCTGGTACCAAAGACGATGTGAGCTACACTGGAGTTGACACACAGGATCCTCAAGGGGTGTGGGTGGAAATGGCTTCACATGCTACACAGGCATCCCCCACAAAAGGTAGTCCCAAGGGAAGGGCAACTCCCAAGTCCAGGGACACTACCAAGGACACCACAAAGGAAGGTTCAACTCCTAAGAGCAGGGACACTCCCAGGGACAAGAACACTACAAATGAAATAGCAACTCCCAAGAGAAGAGACACTCCCAAGGACAAGAACACTACAAAGGAAGGGGCAACTCCCAAGAGAAGAGACACTCCCAAGGACAAGGACACTACAAAGGAAGGGGCAACTCCCAAGAGAAGAGACACTCCCAAGGACAAGGACACTACGAAGGAAGGGGCAACTCCCAAGAGCAGGGACACTCCCAGGGACAAGAACACTACAAAGGAAGGGGCAACTCCCAAGAGAAGAGACACTCCCAAGGACAAGGACACTGCAAAGGAAGGGGCAACTCCCAAGAGCAGGGACACTCCCAAGGACAAGGACACTACAAAGGAAGGGGAAACTCCCAAGAGCAGGGACACTCCCAAGGACAAGGACACTACAAAGGAAGGGGCAACCCCCAAGAGCAGGGACACTCCCAGGGACAAGGTTGCTTCTAGAGACAGGTACACTACAAGGGAAAAGTCTGCACCCAGGGACAGGGCACCGCCCAGGGATAAGGGAACTTCCAGGGACAGGACACCTCATACGGCCAAGGCACATCCAAGGGACAGGGCTTCTCCCATAGACACTAGCTCCATCAAGGACAGGCATACATCACCCCTGGCTGCACTAAGGCTGATGTTGTTGAAGGAACGTAGTAAAGATGTGTCTGCGGTGGATTCCCACCATACCTGCACTCCCATCCAGGCCCGTCAGAAGCAGAGGAAGGAGTACCCTGTTGTGGCATCCCCCATTTCACATGATGCAGAGGCCAGAAGGCAGGCACACAGCAAACGACAAGCAGGCTCCAGCACGTCCCCAGAGAGCAGACCCCCAGCAGCAGATGCTCCACCTTTGGTGGGTGATATTTCATTTGAGTCCGCACCACTTGCCAGTCCTGTCATGTCCAGGGTGCCCTCACATATCCCTAAGAAATGTAGACACACACCATTGACACCTGAACACCCCAATGTCGCTCCCGTACAACTATCCCCAGCTCCCAGAGCCACCCTGCCTCCTGGCCCATTCAGCCCTGTTGCTCATCATTTCAGTGGTACCAGAGGCGCAGATGCAGTTGACTCTCATGTCTCAGATAGTGGCACTGTGTCTGTTGTTTGCTGTCATGCATCATGTAGTAGCACTGTCTCAGTTGTGCCCTCTGCTGTTTCTGGTGCTGGCAGTGTGTCTGGGTCTGTGGCTCATGTGTCAGTCACTCGGGCTGTGGCTGTGTCTCACATTCCTGTTTCTGGTGCTGGCAGTGTGTCTGGGTCTGTGGCTCACGTGTCAGTCACTACATCTGTGGCTGTGTCTCACACTCCGGTTTCTGGTGCTGGGAGTGTGTCTGGGTCTGTGGCTCACGTGTCAGTCACTCGAGCTGTGGCTGTGTCTCACACTCCGGTTTCTGGTGCTGGCAGTGTGTCTGGGTCTGTGGCTCATGTGTCAGTCACTCGAGCTGTGGCTGTGTCTCACACTCTTATTTCTGGTGCTGGCAGTGTGTCTGGGTCTGTGGCTCATGTGTCAGTCACTCGAGCTGTGGCTGTGTCTCACACTCCTATTTCTGGTGCTGGCAGTGTATCTGGGTCTGTGGCTCATGTGTCAGTCACTCGAGCTGTGGCTGTGTCTCACACTCCGGTTTCTGTTGCTGGCAGTGTGTCCGAGGCAGGTAGTTCAAGCAGTACACCTGATTCTGTGATGTGAGGTGCTGTTCACTTCACTCACATGTCATTTCACATGGTGTGTACATTGTCCATTGTAACCATCCTTGCACTGTTGTTGTCCTTGGGACGGGTGGCTTGAAACACGTACTTGTGTTGCTAGTGATGTACCTGCTCTGTTGTCCACAATGCCCTGTTGCTGTTCTGATACTGCATTGTGCCCTCTCACGTGCTGCCTCTGATGTACTTGCTCTGTTGGCCACAATGCCCTGTTGCTGTTCTGATACTGCATTGTGCCCTCTCACGTGCTGCCTCTGATGGACCTGTGCCTTGCCATGGACTGTTGATGCACTTAGCCCCTCTCATATGCTGCCTCTGATGTACCTGCTCTGTTGTCCACAATGCCCTGTTGCTGTTTTGATACTGCATTCTGCCCTCTCGCGTGCTGCCTCTGATGTACCTGCTCTGTTGTTCACAATGCCCTGTTGCTGTTCTGATACTGCATTCTGCCCTCTCACGTGCTGCCTCTGATGTACCTGCTCTGTTGGCCACAATGCCCTGTTGCTGTTCTGATACTGCATTCTGCCCTCTCACGTGCTACCTCTGATGTACCTGCTCTGTTGGCCACAATGCCCTGTTGCTGTTCTGATACTGCATTCTGCCTTCTCACGTGCTGCCTCTGATGGACCTGTGCCTTGCCATGGACTGTTGATGCACTTAGCCCCTCTCATATGCTGCCTCTGATGTACCTGCTCTGTTGGCCACAATGCCCTGTTGCTGTTCTGATACTGCATTCTGCCCTCTCACGTGCTGCCTCTGATGGACCTGTGCCTTGCCATGGACTGTTGATGCACTTAGCCCCTCTCATATGCTGCCTCTGATGTACCTGCTCTGTTGTCCACAATGCCCTGTTGCTGTTCTGATACTGCATTCTGGCCTCTCACGTGCTGCCTCTGATGTACCTGCTCTGTTGTCCACAATGCCCTGTTGCTGTTCTGATACTGCATTCTGCCCTCTCACGTGCTGCCTCTGATGTACCTGCTCTGTTGGCCACAATGCCCTGTTGCTGTTCTGATACTGCATTGTTCCCTCTCACGTGCTGCCTCTGATGGACCTGTGCCTTGCCATGGACTGTTGATGCACTTAGCCCCTCTCATATGCTGCCTCTGATGTACCTGCTCTGTTGGCCACAATGCCCTGTTGCTGTTCTGATACTGCATTGTGCCCTCTCACGTGCTGCCTCTGATGGACCTGTGCCTTGCCATGGACTGTTGATGCACTTAGCCCCTCTCACGTGCTGCCTCTGATGGACCTGTTCAGTGCAATGGACTGTTGATGCACTTAGCCCCTCTCATGTGCTGCCTCTGATGGACCTGTTCAGTGCAATGGACTGTTGATGCACTTAGCCCCTCTCACGTGCTGCCTCTGATGGACCTGTTCAGTGCAATGGACTGTTGATGCACTTAGCCCCTCTCATGTGATGCCAGTGATGTACATGATCTGTTGTACCCAATGCCCATGCTCTTGGATAATCTGATATTATGCACCTATTATGTTGAATAAAGCTAATAAATCATGTTTTGTGGTTTGTCGCTGTCATTCCTGGTTGTGTACTTCAATTGTGTACATTTTGGTGCGATCGTCAATGTATTTCCTGTGACATGACACTCCCCCTCCCAACGTCACAGCCCTGCCAGGTACTCCCCTTCCGACAGTTAATGGTGTGTAGCGTACCTGCGTCGTCGACGTCGATGATGGTCCATGACTTGCTGGTGGAGGATCGCGAAGAGTATCGGAAAAGCGTGTAGCGCGGGGTCCATGTGGGCATGCTGCTTGTGGTGGGTATCTTAGCAACGTGTGGTTTGTTAGCTGTGGGGAATCCGCCGTGTTAAGGCAGGTTGTTTTTCCGCAGCGGTTTTATGTGTGTTTTCCGCCATCGTGATTGGGACACGGTCGGAGACGTCATTCCGTACGGCGGTGTCTCTGGATTGGTTACGTCCGCCGCGGGGTCGGGTGTAATTCCACGGCGGTGCGTTCTCTTCCGCCGCGTACGGAGTTTTGACAGTGTTTCCCATCCTAATACGGCGGTCGGACTGTCCGCGGCAGGCGGACGGAAAAAGGCTTTTTCCGCCTACTCCAGGACGGCGGTCGTCCTTCCGTCCGCCATCATAATGAGCCCCTAAGTTTGCATTTGGTTGCATTGCTTGTTATTTTAATTCATTTCATGAATTGTAGGCTATATTGTTAAAAGATTTGCCTACATTGGCATGATTGTTTTCCGTTCGCATGTTTCTTCATCTACATATTTTTGTATCTATATATTTTGATGTAAAGGGGCTTTATGGGTAAACATTGCTATGTGCTATATCCTAGTGTAGCGGCTTGCTCTACACATGATGGATAGTGTTATGAATTGATTAGTTACCGGGCTTCCCATAGATAATTACGTGAATGTAATATGATATAAATTATATTTTTATATTTTCAACACATGTAGCTCACTGTTATCAGATTTATTTTTTATTTTTATTGACATACTGTGCACTGGATCATTATATATATGTAAACCAATGAGTATATGTCGATCACAATATGCCTGCTGTGTTTGACATCTTGATACACTATGATTGGTATATGTCCTTCATTTATGCTTAATTCTTTACACTATAAATATGGGGCCAGATGTACGACAGCCAAAATAGCGCCTCGCAAATTGCGAGTCATTTCAGAGGCGCTATTTCAGATGTAAAACAGTGTGTAACACATTGTTAGCAAATCCCAATGGGGTAGCAAATAGGGAGGCTCATGAATATTATTGGGCCTCCCACAATTTGCGACCCCATTGGGAATGGCAGGCCCTCCTAGGTATGGTGGCCTGCTGGGCTCAGCAGGCCACCATGTCTGGGACTGCTTTTACATAAAGCAGTTTTGTTTTTTTACTGCAGCCCGTTTTCCTTAAAGGAAAACAGGATGCATTTAAAAAAAGTTTTTGAGGGATCACCCCTTCCTGATAGGGAACCCCTGAGCAGGCCTCGGGGGTGAGGGTATTTCTACCCTGCCCCTTTTTGCGAGGTTTTTTTCTGCTTTCTTGGGCCTCGGTTTTACCGAGGCACAAGATGGCTGCCAACACAGGAGAAGTGTGGCTCACTGGTTAGAGGAGGCAGACCTGGAAGCAGAGGTCAGCCCGGGACCAGGGTTCAATTCCCGGCTAGGCGGGGTCTTGAGTCCTAAAATGTCCATGGACTCGACAATTCTCGCTCCGGTGCCTACTCGATTCACGGGTTCACACTCTGCGACTCTGGGCAATAGCTTGCTTAATCTCCACCACGGCCCCTCGCGGCGGGATGCCAGGCTTTCACCTTGCGGATACCCTGCCGGAGTTATCTCACAGGGGAATACCAGGACGGGTTCCCTAAGCAAGCGCTTAGAAACCGCTCGGTGATTTGCGCTATATAAATTCCTGTACATTTACATTTACATTTCCTGGTTTGGAGTGTTGACAGCCAATTAGCATAGAGCTCCTGCTCAGCAGGGTGCGCAGATCCTGCGCGGCCATAGATATCACTATGATTTTACTTTTGATTTTCTCAGGAACTACTGAACGGATTTACACCATTTAACCAAATGGCATGACTCTGAACCAAGGGCTACCTTTTTGCCAAATTTGGTGTAATTCCATTCAGCAGTTCGAGCTGTAGCTGCGACTAAAGGTTCCTATGGGAAATTGCATGGGGAAAACACGTTTTGGGACCTTCCTTTTTTCTCAGCCCCCACTTGGCGAATCATCCCGTGACTTACAGGATAGGAGCAGACCGGAGCACCCCACCAGTTTTTAAAATTTCGAAAAGATTTGTCAACCGGCCCCAACGGTATTCCAAATAGAATGTTGCGGATTTCCTATGGATAATAGGTCCTAACTATAACTACCTACTGGCGACCACTAGTAGGTAATATATATATATATATATATATATATATATATATATATATATATATATATATATATATATATATATATATATTCACTGAAAAAAACATAGGTTATAGACCATATATAGTTAGGAATTAGCATTTACAAAACCTTGAAAATTCACTGAAAAAACCATAGGTTATAGACCATATATAGTTAGGAATTAGCATTTAAAAAACCTTTTTTTACTCACACAAAACCATTGAAATTCCATATATAGTTAGTTGTACTAACTATATATCGCGCACCCGCAATCCACTGCTGATCATGTCACATATTACATCATTCATGACATGGTCAGTGACATCACTGATGACATCACTGATGACATCTCAAATGACATCACTGATGACATCACTGATGACATCTCAAATGACATCACTGATGACATCACTGATGACATCACTGATGACATCTCAAATGACATCACTGATGACATTTCATTTGACATTACTGATCACATCACTGATGACATCACTCATGTGATAATACGATGAACCTCTTCAGACTCTAATATAACCTAAGATACACTCAGTGTAAACAGACACTCACAGACTGTCACTTATCCATGGAGTTACTCACACACCTAGTCAGTCATGCAAAGAATCAAACACACCTCCATTTCCTCAACTATACAGTTATACACACCTTACTTATTCAAACATATACTAACACATATCTGCTCTCTTATACAATCCCTGATACAAGTTCACAATCACCCATACAGCCACTCACACATTCACTGGCTCTTATGCACAGTTATTTATATATGTCAACTCTCACATGTACTGTGTTTTACATATGTACTTACTTTCACATGTAGCACTGAGATATCCATTCACTCATTAATGCACTCAGTCAACCACCCATACAGGTGTTTCCACATGCACTTTTGAACCCATACATCTAGTGAATCAACTGCTCACACATCTATGCACAGAGTTATACACCTCCCAGCCACCCACACACACACTCAGTCTCCCATACAAATACTTAGGCAATCAACCAATAACCCATATAGTTACTCATATAGGTACTGATCAACACATGCAGCAGTTTACAGAACAACAGACATAATGATGCACAAATTAAGACAGTTTAGTCACTAACCCATGCACTCAGTGAGACACATTTAATCACTCACTCATACAGTCAGTCACGCACCTACTAAATCCTTCATCCAGACACTTCTACATCTACTCATTCTTCAATATGTAAAACATATTTAAAGTTTATAGAAACACACAGTCGCTGGATGATGTCATCAGTGATGTCATCAGTGATGTCATTTGAGATGTCATCAGTGATGTCATCAGTGATGTCACTGACCATGTCATGAATGATGTAATATGTGACATGATCAGCAGTGGATTGCGGGTGCACGATATATAGTTAGTACAATTAACTATATATGGAATTTCAATGGTTTTGTGTGAGTAAAAAAAGGTTTTGTAAATGCTAATTCCTTACTATATATGGTCTATAATCTATGGTTTTTTCAGTGAATTTCAATGGTTTTTTAATAGCAAATAACAAAAGCTTTAAAATGTATTTTTCTTTAAATCAAAAAATATATTTTACATGTTTTTTATACAGTTTTTTTTTAAATTATTTTTTTTGTTTCGCTCCCGGTCCGCGAACTGGTTAGCTTCTCGTTAGCTCAATTTGGTGCCGCGACCCGGTCCGCGAACCGGTAAACGTTCCGTTTGCGCAACTGCCGCGTTGGAAAACAACATCGTGACGCGTCACGTCAGCGTGACGTATCGTGTTGTCGCGTGATACGTGATATGACGCGCCACGTTAGCGTACCCGGAAGCGAACCGGTACGCGAAGCGAGGCGCGAAGCGCAGCGTCCCGGAAGCGATCCGGGACGCGGCGCAAAGCGCGTAACGTAAACACAACAGGTCATGTGACTTGGTAATAACACTTTTCATTGGTTCATTTCACTTTTGGTTTCCTAATGATGTAAGACTAGGTCATGTGATCTAAAATTAACACTTTTCATTGGTTTAGAACTATTGTTTTTCCCAAATGATGAAAACCCCTCCTTCTTTCCTCACTCTGACTTTCATCTTTGTGAGAGAAAGACCCTTTGTAATCAGTGAGCAATGGCTTCATTAGTAGCTTCAGCTGGTTCTTCCCCACCACCTCCACCACATTCAAGGAAGAGAGGACCACCTGCTGAAGTTATCATTCAGCAAGAAGAGGAAGAAGAGGAAGAAGAGGAAGAGCAGGAAGAGAGGCATTTTTTGCGTGAGGAGCCCAGGAGGTCTCATGTCAAAGAAAATTATATTTGGCAATTTTTTACATATCCCCGGGGCCAAAAAAAAGTCAATGCACGGTACGTAACTTGCCTTATATGTAAAGATAGACTGTCCAGAGGGACCGAGAAGAAGTACAGTTACGGCAACTACACAATGCATCGGCACATGAGTAGGTGGCATCCTATCAACTACAGTGCTGCACAGTTACGTGACGAGCAAGATAATCCCCCTTCGATGGCCAGAAGATCAGTTGTACAGGAAGTGACGGGACCAGAGGCGAGGGAGACGGTCCCAAATATTCAGATGAGGTTCGGGGAAATCAAGCAAGTGTGCGTGCGTTGTAATCAGTTGATTTGCTACAGAGAAAGTAGCATCACTCTAATCAACAGAGCTATCGACAATCATGATTGCCCGAAACGCCCCAGAGAATAAATTCTTTTTTTTTTGTTGCTCCTGTTGAGCCCTTTACAATGAATCGTTTTCGTTTCCCCCCCCCCAAAAAAACAAAAAAATATAAAAACGTTCAGAAAATACAAAAAAAGTAAAAAAATGTTCAGAAAAATAATAAAAAAAATATAAAACAACAAAAACAATAAAAAAAAAAAGTTCTTTTCAGAACTACCTCCCCGTTATAAAAAAATTGGTAGAATATTTGGAACTCTGCCAACCTCTATTTCCCTTAGTTCGCTTCCGGGTTCGCTCTCCGGTACGCGAACCGGGAGCGAACCAAAATTTTTTTTTTTTTAAAAAGAACAGTAAGTATAAGGGAAGGAAACAGACAGTTATGTTAAAAGAAAGACAGATATAGGGAGTAAACTAGAGATACTGTTACCCGCAATCCAGTGCTGATGATGTCACATATTACATCATTCATGACATGGTCAGTGACATCATCAGCAGTGGATTGCGGGTAACAGTATCCCTAGTTTACTCCCTATAGCTGTCTTTCTTTTAACATAACTGTCTGTTTCCTTCCCTTATACTTACTGTTCTTTTTTTTAAAAAAAAATTTGATCAGTCAGAAACAGTGACAGTAATAGAGACAGAGTGAGTGAACAAGAGTGAAGAAGTATGAGAAGAGAGGGACTGAGAAAAATAGTGGAAGGAGTAGAGTAATTAAGTAATAGAGAAAGGAATGAGGGAAGTAGCAAAGGCAGCGAAGTGAGGGTTAAAGAAATGAAGCAGTGCAACTAATAGAAGTTAAATGTGATAGAAATGTAACGAAAAGAGTACAAAACATTTACCTTATAATTGTTGTTAAGTTAGTCACTTGTTATTTTTATACTTTCAATCTGTGAAAGAGAGAACAAACATTTGAAAAATATTAAAACATGTTTTTAAAAATTAGAAAAGACAAGGGAAAAGATTGAAGGACAAACAGTTTTTCAACAACTTTGACACTTACAGAAGCCTCTGCTTCTCCATGCCCCTACACAGTCCTAAAAATATACATTTTAAACTAACAGTATCTTGATGCAGATGAAGTGAGGCCTGTCTTGCAACATGGTGCATCTTTCGCATCACTGCTGCATCGGTTTTATGTGGCACGGGTTTTTTACAGCATGACACATCTGCCTAGATGCATCAATTTGTAATTTTGTCGCCTCATAGCAAATCTTTTCCACCGCCACTGCGTCACAAAAGTGACGCACAGTGGCGCAAAAGAGGCATACACCTATCATAAATCTGTCCCTAACATTTTAAATGATTAATTCAGGATGACGATAAGGTGTGGCCTCTCCAGAGGTTTGTTTAAGGTGAGGCCTACTCAGGGTTGCAGATCAAATTTACGCTTGTTGAAGAATACAAAGGAGATAATACATGTGAAAGCCTACCAATGAAGTAAGTCATGTCCACTTCACTCTTGAACAAAGGCCAGACCTCTTCTGTGTCAGTGGACAGACCTAAACTTCATCTGCACAATGTCATTCATAAACTTAGGAAACACAGATGATGTAATTGAAAAACGTGCAATTTCTTTTGCTCATTTCACAATCACATCACTTGTGTTTCCTTTGCTTAGGTATCTCATTGTGCAGATGTAGTCCAGCATATGAAACAGTACCCGAAGTGCAGCACTGCATGCAACAACTTTGACACTTACAAAAGCTTCAGCTTCTGCATGCCCCCTACACAGTGCTAATTATATACATTTTAAACTGATGGTATCTTGCTGGAGATGAACTGAAACCTATCTTGCAACATGGTGCATCTTTTACACAAAAGTGACCCACAGCGGAGCAAAAGAGGCGCACGGCCATCATAAATCTGACCCTAACATTTTAAATGATTGTTTCAAGATGCCGATAAGGTGTAACCTATCCACAGATTTGTTTCAGGTAAGTCCTACTCAGGGTTGCAGATGAAATTTAGGTTTGTTGAAGAATACAGAGGAGATAATACATGTGCAGGCCTACCAACGAAGTGAGTCATGTCCACTGCACTCTTGAACAAATGTCAGACCTCCTCTGTCTCCAGGAACAGGCCTAAACCTCATCTACACAATGTGATGTGTAATGTTAGGAAACACAGGTAATATAATTGAAAAACGTGAATTTTTTTTTGCTCATTCCACAATCATATCACGTGTGTCTTTGCTTAGGTATCTCATTGTGGAAATGTAGTCTATCATATGAAAGACTACGTAGAATGTGAGCACTGTATGCAACAACTTTGACACTTACAGAAGCCTCACCTTCTCCATGCCTCCTACACAGTTCTACATGTACATCATAAATACAAACAGTACAGAATTAATTATACATGTTAAATGGTTTATTTTTGCTGTTCTCAGAATGTATCAAATTTCACTAAAAACAGTGACTTGAAGGTATTCATCATATAACAGCGGGGAAAAAAAACACAATCAAAATGATTGTGTTTAAAAAACCCATACAACATAACAAATCAGAATTCAGAACTCCTTAAAGTTAACTTACTTTCCATGACGTCGAAGGATGTCCTATGAACAGCTTACACTCTGTTGTGCTGTTATTACTTTCAGCCCGCCACTTTCTGAAAGAAAACCTCCATCGTTTTGAAAAATATGTTACATACAATAAATGACTTCTCGCTCTCTACCACACGTTTCCACAAGGCCAAATCATGTAAGAGCCATTTATAACTCTTGGAATTCTTGTAAGCCAATCCCGTCATTTTGTATTTCAGCAACTTTCAGAATTAAAATGTTGAAGATCATTTTCACAATCCTGGACTAGTAATATCTTACCCTTCTTGCTCACTCATGTTCTACATTTCCTATGACACTGATACTGCTTACTATGAAGCAGACTTACACTACCTCTATGACTACTAGAATTATTTAATTCTCTACATCACTTTTAATCACAAAGCAATATAAAACAGTAGACAGCATTGCAGACTTACATTCCCTCTACTCCATGTTTTGATTGGCTGCTTCAATTAGCTTATAAAAAGAAACAGTTTTTCTGAACTCATTCAAAGTGCAGTTATTTTTCCATGACGTCAAGTGTTATGGTAAGAAGTTATGTCTCTGTACTACACTTATCCTCATGGCCAAATCGTGTAGGAGCCATTAGAACCTCTTGAAATTCCTCAGAGCACATCCCGAGATTCTTTCCCTAAAATTTTGGTTTTAAAAACACCAGGTAAGAATTTTTAAGGTCATACGGCAATTTTTTTTTGAAAATTAAAACAGAATCGTTGCAGAATGACCAGACATTTCTAGACTTTAAATAAGCTGTGTAATGTCCTGATGTTATTGAAGCTTTCTTTGATGGAAAACCGCCTGAACCCACTGAGGACTCGGGTCTACGCAACCCTTCAACTTTTACACCTCATAATGGGATGGTGCCTAATGAAATCTTGACCTTTGAGCAAACTGTTCTCAAGGAGATAAACCAACTTGACAAACATCCGCACTCTTCTAACATCACCAGCAAGGAGATGTTGGTCCTCAAATCACTGGCTAATGATCCCCTTATCACCATTAAACAGGCAGACAAGGGTGGAGCAACTGTTCTGATGAATACTGCAGATTATGATCTGGAATGCACCAGACAATTGAATGATCGCAGATATTATACACCCATTGCCTGTGACCCTACTAGACGCTTACAAACCATAATAACAGGTTTAGTAATGGGAGCAGAAAACGAGGAATGGATCTCTAAAAAAGAGGCAGAGTTCTTGACGAAACGGGACCCCCGGGTACCATATTTCTACATCCTGCCTAAGATTCACAAAGGGACCTATCCTGTACCAGGTAGGCCCATCGTGTCTGGGATCAATTCAGTACTGGAGCCACTCTCACAATTTTGTGACCACTTCTTGCAGCCTCTGGTGAAAAGTATCCCTTCATATATTCAGGACACCACAGACGTGTTGCGCCTGCTGAGTTCCATACAGGACACTACACGAATCGATCTCCTAATTACTCTAGATGTGGAGGCCCTCTACACCAACATCCCTCAGAGGGCCACCCTAGAAGTAATAGAGGAAAGATTGGGCCTTGAGACATGGAACTCCAATACACCACAGACCTTCATCATGGAGTGTGCCACCTTGGCTCTTACCGAGAATTTTTTCGAATTCAAGGGGCAACACTACCATCAGACCCAGGGTACATCCATGGGCAGCACCTTTGCCCCGTCGGTGGCCTGTCTATACATGGCAGAGTTTGAAGATAAACACATACATCACCAGTCTAACCCCTTCCGTGAGAACATCTTGATGTGGAAGCGTTTTATAGACGATATCTTGATACTCTGGACAGGTCCACTGACCTCCCCTGATGAGTTCTTTGAATGGGTCAACTCTTTGAACCCTTTTCTGCACTTCACCATGTCTTCCTCCCAGAGAGAAATTGCTTTTCTTGACCTCACCATCAAACTGGAAGGAGGGTCTCTTAAGACAACTATGTACAGGAAGCCCACAGACCGGAATAGTCTGCTCCATTTTCAGAGTCACCATCCTAAGGCCTTACGTTCTAATCTACCATTCGGACAATTTCTCCGGATTAGACGTAATTGTAGCGAAGTGTCTGACTACAAGAAGGAATCCACTCTCTTATCGAGGAATCTCCTGGACAGAGGGTACCCTAAAAATGATGTCTACAAAGCCAGAAAGCGGGCTCGGAACAATAACCGAGAGGCACTACTTGAGAGACAGGAGACCGCACCAGTTGAGAACCAGGTTATCACCTGTGTCACCACCTTTACTCCCCTGTCTAACCAAATCAGAAACACCATCAAACGCCACTGGGGGATCCTTAATACAGGTGACCTGACTCTAGAACAACCCCGGTTTGCGTTCAAGAGATCACAGAACCTGAAGGATATACTGATCAGCACCAGGCCCAAAACAACTGTAAAAGAGAATCAACAAACTCTGTGGCATCTACCACCGGTCACGGGCCACTACCCATGCGGCTCTTGTGTTGTTTGTAGGTTCACCCTGACACAAAAAACCATCAAGCTATCTGAGACCTTCATTTGGGAACTGAGGCACCACACGAATTGCAACACAACACATTGCATCTTTCTGTTGACCTGCCCTTGTAATTTGCAATATATTGGGATGACCACCCGCCCAATAAAAACACGCATCATTGAACACCGCAGTAACTTTCGTTGCAAAAAGACCCATACTAAAATGTGCAAACATTATGTGGAGTCCAACCACAACGCTGACTCTTTGACCTGGGTGGTTCTGGAATCCAGTCCCAATTGCCCTAAAAATGCTCTCTTTAGGAAGGAGCAGAGATGGGTCCACCGACTTTCTACTGATAGCCGGGGGTTGAACGAAGACATCCCGTGGCATTCATTGTGAATCCTCACTAACCCCTCCGACATGGTCCTGCAAGGCATCTTACTAACCTTCTTGGTTAACTTCCCCTGGTCGAGCCCATCCCGGTACACACCCTACTGTTGGTGTTTTTGATACCATTTACATGGGACACCATAACCACCGATGATACTGATGTAATCACGTGACCAACTAGCCCCTTGCTTTGAATATTTTGTATATATTAGTGATGAATCCTGACATGTCAAACTACAATTTTACCTGGGTTTCAAGCAATATTGCCCGTAAAGTCAGGCTTAGCACATCTGTTTGGAACAACTCCCGTGTTACCAGCCTTAACCTTGCCGCTATTCCTTATGCAGACGGACTACACACAATAGAATTCCCATTCTACAACCCACACGAAGTTTTCATGTGCTTGACCCATGGACTTCGTATAACACGGCCCTTGTCAGTACCTCTGCATAATCTGTTCTCTGGAAATTCCAAAAAGGAGTTGACATTCATTCATTCAATTTTTATAATTTTTTCATTTATTCAGGATATTATCATGAATAACCGGTTTATTTAACATTCTGTCCCCATATAACCGAAGGAAGAAACGTTAAATCCCATACATGCTAACTTTACACATGCATTACGCGGCCCGTTTTGACCATTACATCATGGCCGATCCATCAACCTCCCGAGTCACATGATTTGGGAGGGAGGCGGGTCCTCAATCGCAAGCCCCGAGCCGGGCTTCAATAAAAACAATCTCCGTGAGTGCTACACCATCTATCCGAGCTCGGCGGAGATGGGTAGGTGACCATACACGGACACGGGCAGAATGAGGTAAGAGGAGAACCCCCACCCCCCCCCCTTGTTTGGGCTTGCACGCTTTGAGTCCTGACTGTTTGGAGGCTGTAACACCAGCTTCCGTTAATCCTTGTGCAGTGCTTCCGCTTTTTAAACAACAATTGAACACTGCGCAACATTCTCCAGCCCTCCGCTGCAATATATTCACTTCCCAACTAAGTCAGCACCGACTGCCTTAATTAATTACCTCACCAGCGCTTCCATTCAGGAATTTGAACCAAGCGGAGCGTTTCCTTCACCCTCTTTATAATATGTGGGGGCACCAGGAGACCTGACCGGGTGAAGGCTTCAACGCCGGCTTCCTGCATAATATTTCTTTTGCCTACCGTATTGCCAATCACCTTACCGCGTTTTTGTGTTATAAATAAATTTAAAATACACCTGAACACAGCGAAATGTTTTCCAGACCTTTGGTGTAACATGCCCAGTGCCCAGCCAAGCTACACCGGCTTCCTGAATTCTTTCATAGCGCTTCCACTTTAACACCTTATATGATCAATACGAAGCAATTTCTTCACTCTTTTTGCACTATGTCTATTTTACAGCCAAATCTGAAGGCTCACCCCGATGTACTGACCCGCCGACCACTCATGTGGTATTTAGCCCTTAACCCTTAGGTGAGTCCGGCGTTGATTAGTTCATGACTATGTGTGCCACCTAGGTTTGATAGTACACATTGAGTGTTAGGTGTTGTCACTCACACAATCAAGGTTCGTGATGCCTTTCTGAGCCTACTTGATGTTTACGTAGTTGCCTGCTGTTTTTATAACTGTTTTTATATTCTGTGCTTCCTCACTGATATAGTTTTAGAGTGTGTGTGCACACCACACTGCACGCTGAAACCACCTGGCATGGAGAGGTAGTGACAATTCCCCACACTGCCCCATGCATGCCTCATTATATTCACATTCTGGCGTTGGCAATCCTTGCTGCTTTAATGAGAAATGTACCACTAATTGTGTAATTGCTTTCTTTCTCATTTTCTAGGCATAGGACTTCCCATTGAGGTAAACTGCATACCTATACCACACCATATACATGACACTAGCATGTTATTGAGTTATATTTTCTTCTTTACTTTTCACGTTCTAAGGTCCTGATGAATCGCAGGATACTAATCCAATTGCGAGAAACATGTTGACCACTTGTTGTTTTTCAGAGCTCTACATAGGTCACTCTACCTAACGAGGTGACACTGAGTGAGCTCGTTTTCACGATTTTAACTGCAATAGGGGGACCACCAGAATAAAATAGTTTCCGGTACCTCTTACTGCATTTTAACCTTCACCCTGGGCGCAGTTGCCTCTCCGCCCACACACCCACACTTCACCATAGGGCAGTTGGATACAAAAGATCTCCGCCAAAGTGCCCCTCTTTGAGGTGTGCCCGTCGGGGATTGCACCGCCCCCCCGACGAGGAGCAACCGCCGATGATGAAGCATGACATCCTTCGGGGTGTGTGAGGCAAATACATCCAACAAAAGGGATGCCCACAGGTGTTACATATACACCTCTGGTCACGCCAGTTCTTGCACAGCCCTCTGTAGTCTTCCTATTCTCTTCCCACTCCTTGCAGGAACAGTTCAGCCCCCCGTTTTGTTAGTGAAGACCACTCACGGACACATGCTGTAACTGGACCTTCCACTCTAGTGGTAACTAGTGTCCGTTGATCCATTGATCTCCCTCCCTCCTTTTGATTAAGTTATTGAAGGACCGTCATGATATATAATTGCTGCAGTTACAAAAGTCCTTCCTGATATTGACAACTGTGAAGCCACAAAATTTTTAATTAAAGTTGTCAATTTTGTTCCATCAGGCCTACATCGTTGGAACATTAAAATGACATACTGGCCATATGTCCGTATAAATAATGTTGACATAATTTCAGATTTACATTGGCTACATTCCATGTTGTGGTCAGCTGCTTTTACTAGCTTATTAAAGGAGACTGATTTACTGTCTGGCAAAGTTAAATATATAAATCTTTCTGAGTCTACACTACTAGTACTTGATACCCTACAGTTCTCGCAGTCATGCTGCCATTGATAAGAAAGCCCAAACAGGTGATCTACAACTACACCTTCAGCATGCAATACATCAAGCATATACATTAAAAACTCCTGACAATCTTGCTGAATATTTTGAGAGAATTGTGTTTGGCCTGAACATCTGTCTAACAGATTTCGAATTTCAGACACACTTTCTATTTTTGTTCTATCAGTGCTACATTTCTCTAACACAGAATTTAACAAACTGCAAAATCTTTGATCAGAATGGACCACAATCTCTTCTTTTACATTTTCTAGAGAAAACAAAACATTAACCACTACATTAGCATAGCAGTTGACACCAGAACTGTTTTCAAATTGAAAACCAACAACATCTTCAACAGAATCCTTTTTGTTTCTGCTTATAATTTCAGGTTCATCAACTTTTCGTCTTTTTGCTACAACCTCCCTAGTATTGGTCACATTTCTTCGTTTCCGGCCTACCACACGTTTCTCAAACAAAGGATATTGAGGCAAATGTGGCGCATACTCTCTTCTCAACCTATTGTATTCCTTAACACAATCTAGATCCGCACAAATGTTTGTGACATCACACTCAATCAAGTACAATCCCGATAAAGTTCTAACTCGTGACAATGCCACATATGCCATACCCTCCTTGAACACAGAACTGCCAATATTCACCAATGCACTGTCTACACTTAAACCTTGCGATTTATGGATTGTCACCGCATATGCCAAGCAAACAGGAAACTGCTTACGGCGAACATATAAGTCTTTTACAAGCAAAAATCTAGCAGAACAACGACCAATTAGCTGTACTTCCTCAATGCCATCAAATTTAATTTTTAAAAATTCAATTCCATCTCTATTTCTGTATTTCACAAAATCAACAACATTACCCATTGATCCATTTACCAGACCTCTTTCAACATGTAAATTCCTTCTTAAAATTATACGGCAGTTTAAGCACACATTCAGAGTCTTTTCAAAACCTGCAGTTTTAGATATAGTCTTCTCTAATGAATCCAATTTTGTTTTCAAATTCTCAGACAAAATAATTGTTGATCCCATATGCTCTACTCTGTCAATAGCTTCCAGTTTCACAATCTCTTGCTTTTCTAAATGCAACATTTTGTTGTTGAAGATGGCACATTCTGCAAGAGTTGGCATCAAACATATTCCAGATTTCTTCTCAGTAATTTTCTGAAATATATTCTCAGGCACAACATCTTGTTCTGGATATAAATTTGACAGTAATCGTGCATGTAAAGCTTCTTTCCCATGCTCGGTCACTTTTCCAATTCTAACATCTTGTAGAATATTCTTGTAAACTTCATCCTTCGCCTGACGCATATTTTCATGCAGTTCAGCATAATTGAAGTTTAACCATATATTGACGTTGCCAATGCTCCCTAGACACTTCCTGGTATCTTCATGCGTGAGCATTTTGAACACAGGTTGTCCTTTCACTGGTGTCAGCTGCAGAAGATCTCCGAAAACAATGATGTGTTTGCCACCAAATAACACATCATACTCTGTTTTGAGAACTTCTTGCATTCTCAAATGCACAAAGGCAAGCATGACATTGGAAACCATGCTTACTTCGTCAATGATAAGAAGTTTCATTTTCCTCAAGACTCTTGAAACTTCACAACAAGCATCTCCAGATAGCTTGTGATATTCTAATTTGTTGATGTGCTCCACTGGCAGCATCAGTAAACGATGTAAAGTAATCCCTTTAATGTTATGTGCTGCCAGCCCAGTTGGAGCGGTAACAACACAAGACAGCGGTGATTCAGTCCTTTTCTGCAGATAAGATGCAATTGCTTTAATCAGAAAACTTTTTCCAGTTCCCGCTTCTCCACTCACGTACAGTCGGACAGGCTTCAACGACGTACATGAGCACTCTTTCTTCTCATGACTTAATCCATGATCAATTTGCATGGTAACTTCATCATATATTTTCCTCTGCTCAACGTTGAGTTGTCTTTCCAAGTCTTCTAAGTTAACCGCATCCTCCTGAGCATGTGCCATGGCTCTTTCCACTTCATTCATGGCAGTGGCAGCTTCATTTTCGATAACAGGTCCTCCTAGTGGATCCTGACTCAATGAAACAGAACTCTGACTGTCCTGAGAACTGTCTCTGGCAATCTCGGCTGCAATCGTTGCTTCCTGCTCGATTTCCGCATTCAACATTTCTACATATTTGGGAAAAGCAGGACATTCTATGGTCTCCTTGGCGGCAGGGAAAGAGTCTTCGTAACAGAGGAAATCTCCAAGCAGTTCCTCTTCTGCACGCCAAGGCTTGAAAAGTTGCAAAAGTGCTAAATAGAAAAACTCCTTTTTTTCAGGAGATTCGCCACTCAATTTTCGATGGTTTACCAAGTGGCATTTTCTTTGCTTGACCAGACATCCCTCACTTCCAATTACAGCATACACTCCTTTCTCAGTATCTTCTTTGATGTTCCTCTTGAATATGTAATTTTGTAGAACCTCATACAGACAAACATTCTCGAGGTGACTGCTTCGATTTGAATAATATGTATCCAACATGTTGGTCTTCAAAATGTCGGTACTGTTTGGCTCCTTTTCTGCCAAATACTCAATTTCCCGCACAGGTTTCAGAACTCGATTACGCGTTGCAGCAAGACCAAGACTCGCCCAAACGATACTCCTGGATTTGGCATAGAGACTTGCTGAAGACAACCGGTCAGAACATTCGTAAGCTCCGATTTCTCGATGCGACAACATCTTCAGACTGAAACTGTACAACTTCTTACTGAGGCTCTTTTCATGGGAAATTTCCTCCCACATATCCTTCAATTCTGTCTTTTCTTTTTTGGTGATGTAAGATGTCACATACCGAGCCATACAGTTATCAGCCACAAACTGTATATCCATGTTAGCATTAAATTTCCTCCCACATATCCTTCAATTCTGTCTTTTCTTTTTTGGTGATGTAAGATGTCACATACCGAGCCACAGCCATACAGTTATCAGCCACAAACTGTATATCCATGTTAGCATTCCACATGGACAAAATCACTGGGTTGTAGTCATTGATGTACTTGGACTCTTCGTTCCTCTTCAAATTGTATGTGTTTTTAGGCGATTTCTTCATCACATTATGTCGCAGCGAAGACATAAAACTGTTTACTCTTCCTTTAGAAATCACCGGTCGTGGAAAGCCGAAACGACATTTGGTGTAGAACTTGTCCTTGTTTCGGAATTTACGACGACAGTACTTGCCACAAAGGATGGCTTTGGAAACGTAGAACTTTTTCTCTTAGGCTTTTCTTCTCCTTTGCGTTTGGAACAGCACACGTAGAATACTGTTGTATGAAACTCATCACTGAGTCTTCTGGATCTGTTCCAAATTTAGGTGCATCCTTGATCCACAGCAGCATATTTATATGAGGAGCACCTCTTGCTTGGTACTTCTTTCTCCAGAAGAAATCCAACACCTCTCCAAGAGGTGGATTCTTCTTATTCATGATGAAAGACATCATAGCTTCAAATCTATGATTGAAGTACCTGCATACATTGACTGGATCCAAAGAGCACAGTTCTCCGGGTGTCTTGAATTCGATGTTTTCAATGTTTCCATTAGCCTCTTGTAGAAATTCAAGTAAGTCTTCCCAGCCATACTCGGCACAGCTCAGAGTGAGGAACCGTGTGGGAGTTCCTAAGTTCCTCAGCATACATTTTAAATCACCATGACGACGGTACCAGTACTCATTAGTACCACGCTGACACGCCATGAGATTAATCAGGTGAGAATCCAAAATACTGTCTTGGACATTGACTTTATCCATAAAGTCACTTGCCGAGATGTTTTGCATGTGTATACCACTTTTCAAGATGTGGTTCACTGCATATGACAGTCCAGACAGATCGCTTTCAAACAGGAGATGAAACAAATAGGGAATACATTGTCGAAACCTAGCATCTCCTGCATACAATCGCAAAGTCCGGTATTCAGAAGCAGGAATTTGATGAGGTCGCTCATCATATCTTCCTCCCTGACCTGTTGGAAAAAGCTGTGGGAAACACCGAGCTTCCAAACTTTCCTCCCAAACACTAATGGGACTCCCTTTGGCTTGTTTCATTTGAAACAACTCAATAGCATTCCCCATGACTTCCTTGGAATGCAAAGGATGAACACTATAATGTTCAAATATTTCTTCACTAGTAGAGGGTTCTACTTTCTCAATTTGACCAGCACACAAATCGCTATCCTCTTCCTCACTTACTTCCTCTTCTGCAACATATTCATTCTTATAGTACTTATTATTTTTTTTCAAATACAATGTTGCCTTTTTGACTTTCCTAACATCCACTAAATCTTGCCATATTTTCTTATTCTTTGTCGGAACCCCATTAACTAAGATAACCAGAGGTTCCTCTTCCACTTTTTCTACTCCAATTGTGTTAATGTTTTTCTTCAAATCTAGAGGCAAATAAACAACTCTTCCCTTTAATCCTCTCTGTAAATCTGATGGAGGCGAGTTCCCTGTCTTTGGCTCCATTCTTACAATAGCCTGAAAGGGATGGATACTTTGAATCAAAATAGATTCATAAGTATTTAAATCCTTCAATTCAGAAGGAATCTCAACCAATTCCAGATTATTATGAACTGCTCTAGCAGGCATCTGGTTTTGATTTAATTTGTTACAACAATAAGTACACACACGTTGATCCGATCCCAAATCAAAACAATTTTCTACCATCAAGTATGTTGTGAAATCCTTCCATTCACTATTATTTTCCCTCTCACTTTTTGCATATAAATCCACTAACTTAGTCTGATTCTTATAATAAGTGCGTCGACAACACACACAAGTGAAATTAGGCCTCTCACTTGATTTCACCTGAAACGTCGCAATTTCCCTCTGAAAATTATCTGTACTGGAAACCTGTACACTATCTTCCACATTACCCTCTTCTTCTTGGTCAATTTCAACATTCTCCTCTTTACTTCCAAAGTAACAAAACTCAATTTCTTTTTTTTTTTTTTTATATATTTTTATTGCGGATCAGGAAGAAAAACATCCAACAACCCAACCCGTACACCAACAGTCCCCATCACACAGTGCAATAATCATACAGTACACAGCCGATCGGCCCACATCCCGGAGGCTGGGCGGCGCAGCAATAAATCAATACACTGGAGGTACCACGGTGCATGCCCTATTCGGGACACAGGTCAAGTACAACACTTCGTTTCCGCTTTTATCCCACAACAACCAACCCTCATTGTCCATCAGAGCCCAGGCCACACTAATGTCATGTCACTAAAGCCTCTTGAGTACTATCCTGGGCCAGTCCATTCTAGGAGGACGCCGCTAGTTGGCAAACCACTCCTCTATACAACTCCCTCCCAGTGCCCTCCCCCCCCAACTGCTGCTAATGCGGGATCCACCATCTCCTTACTGCTCCCGGGTGACAACTATCAGAAAGCTTCGATAAGCAAGCAGCCACACGGAACCCTTGGGTAGAACTAAGCAGTGTCCTCGCTCTCGGTGAGATAGTCTCTCAATGCCTGCACCACCAGCTCCCAGGACCGCGCCAGTTCCAAGCATTTCTCGTTGCCAGCCCTAGTCGCCTGGCGCATTCGTAACACACTCTCACAACTCGACCACCTCACTAGTTCATTCCTCCACCTCCGTGCAGACGGCCCCTCCTTAGACTTCCAATGCCACGTGATCTCACGCTGTGCCAGTATCAGTCCCAACCCAATGAATTTGCTTGTGACCTTGGTCTTTTTAGTATGCGGGAACCAAAGAAGGAGGCATGTGGCCATGTCAAAATCTACCTCCCGCTCTGTGACTGCATTCAAGAGGTCCCCAATCTCAGACCAGTAGTCCCCCAATTTCGGGCAACCCCACAGCATATGGTCAAAATCCACCTCAGGTTCCAGACATCGCGGGCACATGGCATCGAGCACCTGGAAATGTCGCCGCAACCTCTCCGGGGTCAAATATGCCCTATGGAGCACAAAATTATGCACCTGTTGGAATCTCGCATTCCTCGTCCCCTTCCAGGTCCTGTGGAGCACCTGACCCCATACCGAGTCCGGGATTTGCCTGCCAACGCTGGTCTCCCATCGCGATTTCAGTTCAGCCAACGGGGCTAGGCCTTCATTTAACATCCTATTGTGGAGGCAGGTCACCGCCTTAACGGTGCCCGCAGCCATCACTACATATTGACACACCGTCGTCACCTCCGGCTCCGTTAATCCGCCCCCCCCAGTGCCGCTGCAGGGCCGTAATAACCGCCGCGTGCAACAGGAAGGTACCACTCGGCAGGCCGAATTGCTCCTGCAAGGTCTGGAACGGGGCCAGCGCCCCGTCCACATAAAGGTCACCTACCATCTGCAATCCCAGGTCCTCCCACTCTAACAATTGGGACCAATCACCCCCATGCGGTAAGGCAGTAAGCATTCCCAGCGGAATCTCAGGCGCGTACGGTCGGCGCTTCCCAACCCTCTTCAGGTACCTGTTCCAACATAACCTGAGCGTCCATTCCTCCATTGTGAGGTCCCTACTGGCCAGTTTCTGTTGCATCACAATAGATGACAAGACGTACCTCCGAATACCAACCTCCCGGCCATCCTCAGGCCCCCTGAACTCTCTGGCCACGTTCTGCGTCAGGACCTGGAGCTGCGCTGCCAAATAGTATAGCTCATAATCGGGGACTGCCACTCCTCCCTCACACTTGGGTCTCATCAGGGTGGTCAACGCCACTCGTCTGCGGCCGCGGCCCCATAGAAATCCGGTCACCAATGTCCTCAACTCTCGAAAGACACCCAGCGGGATCCACACCGGCAGTGTTCTAAAATAATAAAGGAGCCTCGGGAGTGCCACCATTTTCAACAGCGCCACACGGCCCAGTACAGAGAGCGGGAGAGAGGCCCAAAAGTCCATACTGCCTCGTAGCGCCCTAATGCAGCGCCCCACGTTCCCCTCAAGGAGGTCCGCCGTGTCATGGTATATACGCACTCCTAGATAAACAAAACAAGAGGGCTCCCACACTACCGGCCTCGTGAGCTGGGGGCAGAGCGTGGTCTTCCGTAGCGGAAACACACAAGTCTTAGTCCAGTTCACCCTGAGGCCTGAGAGCCTCCCGAACCCGTCCAGCATGTCCACCGCACCCTCAAGAGCCCTCCCAGAGTCTGCCAGATACAAAAGCAAGTCGTCGGCATACAACGAAATATAATGCGAGTCGAGCCCCAGCGCAATCCCTTCAAAAATGATTCCCTGCCTCGCCTGCGCCGCCAGCGGTTCCATTGCTAATGCAAAGAGCAACGGAGACAGCGAGCAGCCCTGCCTCGTGCCCCTGCAGACCGGATAAACCGAGGACACCAAGGTCCCTAACCGCACTCTCGCCTTAGCCGAAGAATAGAGCACTTTCGTCCAACTCCGGAACCCCTCCCCAACTCCGAACTTCAACAGCACACCATCCAAAAAATCCCATTCCAAACTATCAAACGCCTTCTCAATATCAACCGTCAGCACTACCGGGCCTGGATCTGCCAGGGCAGCACTATCAATAACCCCAATCAGCCGGCGGATATTCATCGAAGTGCTCCTCGAGGGAATGAATCCCGCCTGATCCCTATGCACCAGAGAGGTCATCAGTGGGAGGAGCCGGGTGGCCAGGATGCGGCTCAAGATCTTATAGTCTACAGTCAGCATAGACAACGGACGAAAGGAAGAAACATCCAATGCATCCCTGCCCGGCTTCAGCAGGGGTACAACCAGCGCCTCCGTCATAGAGTCAGGCAACCGCCCTAATTGTTCCGCCTCCGCATACACAACCTGCAGTCTGGGGGCCAACACTTCCATAAATTTGGCGTAGAACTCGATCGGCAACCCATCTACCCCAGGGGTTTTGTTCCGCGCCATATGACTAATCGCTCCTCTGATTTCTGCTAGAGTTACTGGGCCCCCCAGATCCCGCGCGTCCTCCTCATCTAACAAAACTCAATTTCTTCACAAATATTCTTCACATCTATTTCAGAACCATGCAAAAGAGCAGCGCATAATTGTTTAAGCATAATTGCTGGACTCTTAGCATAATACAACATTCTAACTAATTTCCTCACTTTATTATGATGCACTGCTAGCATCCTGAAATGATGAAAAACACTCTGGCATACTCTCCTGGAAAGACAAGCCAGTGAATGACCATGCAAACCTGTCACTTCTCTCACTCTGCAAGGATCTAATTCTTGCAACAACTTCATTTTCTGCTTCAAACTTTTCTTATTAAATGTCTGTACAAAATCACAAAGCAAATTGATGGAATCCTGTCGCACACTGCAAATACTACTACACTTCCAGGTGTACACAGGACCCTTAGGACGTCTTCCTAAAACCTCATTACCTAACACTTCTTCTGTCTCTGTTGTCACAAGTTTTTCTTTTTCAACTGGACAACCATCTTTCACTTCATAAGCTCGACCACTGGTGTCAACTGCATGCACCAAATCATTATCCTGGAAATAACTCTCCTCATTAAAAAATGCCTCACAACTTGAACTATGCATCCATTCTCCGGAAAAAACTTCACAAAAATGACTACGATTAACTATTCTCTTCCATCTACTATTTCTTTTGAAATCATAAATTGCCTTGTTTAGCTTCCTAATTCTATTGATTATCAAAATAAATAACTTACGTTTAATTTCAAATGCCTGATCAATAACTTTCTCAACTTTTTTTTTTCTCTTATAAAAAACCACTTTCTGTTGACCTTTCTTAATATTTTTTAACAAATTGCCAATTATCCTGTTGCGGAACATTCGTTTACGAATGTCCCTAAACTGTTGTTTCCTTCTACTATCATGCACAGAGTTATCTCTTGCTCTAGCAGTAACATTTTTGATTGGCCTTTCCTTTCCGTTTAAATTGCTTCTCTTTTTCTGGACTGAAACATTTTCTGTAGTAATACTTTTTTTACTACAAATATTTCTTATGAATGTTTTCGTGGTCTTACCCGGTGCTTTCTTGGTGACTTGACAAGTTTTTTGGTAGAGGACTGCTGCATTATTTCATGGACCTGCTGTCTTTGACGTTTTGCAGCCTTTCTAAGTCTATCCTTGGTTGGCATGCTGAAATCTTGAAATGATCTGCAGTTGAATCTGTGGTAAAATATAATAAAAAATGTTATTATCCACTATTACCAAACAGTAAATCAATAACAGTCATCAAAAACTTAACACACTACTTGACATTTTTACATAGAATATTTTTTAGTGCTTGGCAAATTTAGAATACAGAAATAGCAGAAAAGAAATGGAATTCATATTCATTTTACCTGTGCTGTTTTATATGTGAATCTGATCTAATTTTATGAGCATATTTTAATATTTTATTGAAGACACTACACATAACCTGTTTTTGAAGGTGTCTTTATTTTTAAATGAAACGGTTTACATTTTTACTTTTCATTTATTATAAATTTTTTAAATAAATGTTTATAGTTCCATAGGCTCAAGCACGTCAGCTTCCCACCCTATGTCATACAATTCTGACAAATCGGCATCCTCATCATTTTCTTCATCATCCTCAGAATTTAAATCATCCAAGGGATCTACTTCCACTGACGTTTCAATTACAAGTTCAATGATAATGTCATAATCAACTGATTGCTGATTGTCACTCATGGTTGATGTTGTCGTTATCTTTAAAGAAAGAGAACAACAATGAGATGTTGCAGAGTAAGAGACAAATCTCAGAGATTATAATAGTAAACTTGTTTAACAAGAGTAACATTTTGCAGCTATTATTTAGCCATGTCCAGCGATGCTGAGGAGGTGAAGCCTATGTCCAAGTTTTCAGTGAACAGGACTCATCTCTTCTTAACCTTGGATAAGCCTCACCGACTCTATGTCCCCTGCTCATACTTAAATGTACAGGGGCAGATTTATGCTAAATGGCGCATCCCCACGGATGCACCAGTTAATGTGCACCGCTGCTCTGCCAGCCATAGTGTGCCGAATTTACAATGTGGAGCACCATTGAGCAAAAACAGCACAGATGCGTCACACATCTGTGCCACAAAAGCAGCACATTGCAGGAATCACGTCATAAGCGCAACATGTCTACTGCAATGCACAGGAGGAACCCTCACATTGCATGGTGCATCACTTCTTATGCCTGTTTCAAACAGGCATAAGGATTTGATTCAGCAATGCTATAAAGCTGACTCAGTGAAATCTTCTAAATTTCACTGTGTTAGTTTTACAGGGCTTTCTTGCAAATTAATGCATACCTTGCAACAAAACACCTATATGAAAACTGACGCAGGTTTCATGTGGCACAGGACTTTACAGCATGACACATCTGCCTAGATGCATCAATTTTTAAATATGTCGACACATAGCAAATCTTTTGCACCACCGCTGCGTCACAAAAGTGACGCACAGCAGCGCAAAAGAGGCACACGGCTATCATAAATCTGTCCCTAACATGTTAAATGATTGATTCAGGATGACGATAAGGTGTGGCCTATCCAGAGGTTTGTTTAAGGTGAGGCCTACTCAGGGTTGCAGATCAAATTTACGCTTGTTGAAGAATACAGAGGAGATAATACATGTGAAGGCCTACTAATGAAGTAAGGCATGTCCACTTCACTCTTGAACAAAGGCCAGACCTCTTTTGTGTCCGTGGACAGACCTTAACTTCATCTGCTCAATGTCATTCGTAAACTTAAGAAACACAGGTGATGTAATTGAAAAATGTGGAGTTTCTTTTCCTCATTTTACAATTACATCACCTGTGTTTCCTTTGCTTAGGTACCTCATAGTGCAGATGGAGTCTAGCATATCAAAGAGTACACAGAAGTTGAGCAGTGTATACAACAATTTTCACATTTACAGAAGACTCATCTTCTTATCTTGTTGGAGATGAAGTGAGGCCTGTCTTGCAACATGGTGCATCTTTTGCATCACTGCTGCATCGGTTTCATGTGGCACAGGTTTTTTACAGCATGACACATCTGCCTAGATGCATCAATTTGTAATTTTGTCGCCACATAGCAAATCTTTTGCACCGCCACTGCGTCACAAAAGTGACGCACAGTGGCGCAAAAGAGGCATACACCTATCATAAATCTGTCCCTAGCATTTTAAAAGATTAATTCAGGATGACGATAAGGTGTAGCCTATCCAGAGGTTTGTTTAAGGTGCATGAAGCTCTAGCAGTACATATCCAGAAATGTAATTGATTTAAAAAAACGTTTCTAAACACAACATATAAATCAATTGTATACCTACATTCATGGGGAAATTACTTAAAATGAAATTAAAATCGTTTGTGAGGAAAAGGAATGCTTTTAAAATTTATGACAAGGAAATAATGGTGTCTGCTTCTTCATTTCATTTCTCTTCAGCATTTTGGGTCACTTTTAACATGGCTATGTAACTCAAAGAATCAAAATCTAAATTTGCCAAGCACAGGTGCGAGCATATTTGCAAGGAATTTGCACCACGGGGAAAGGTCTTAAATTAAAATGGGAAAAATAACATCAGAGACACTCAAATGCCTTATAAAGAAGCAGACACCATTATTTCCTTGTCATAAATTTTAAAAGCATTCCTTTTCCTCAAAAACGATTTTCAAGTCATAATTTAAAAACACTGCACATGGGGAAATGACTTAAAAAGTCCTTAAGACACATGAAAGCGTTTTTTGATTGCCTTTGCAGCATTTTTGGGTCACTTTTAACATGGCTATGTAACTCAAAGAATCAAAATCTAAATTTGCCAAGCACAGGTGCGAGCATATTTACAAGGAATTTGCACCACGGGGAAAGGTCTTAAATTAAAATGGGAAAAATAACATCAGAGACACTCAAATGCCTTATAAAGAAGCAGACACCATTATTTCCTTGTCATAAATTTTAAAAGCATTCCTTTTCCTCAAAAACGATTTTCAAGTCATAATTTGAAAACACTGCACATGGGGAAATGACTGAAAATGTCCTTAAGACACATGAAAGCGTTTTTTGATTGCCTTTGCAGCATTTTTGGGTCACTTTTAAAATGGCTATGTAACTCAAAGAATCAAAATCTAAATTTGCCAAGCACAGGTGCGAGCATATTTACAAGGAATTTGCACCACGGGGAAAGGTCTTAAATTTAAATGGGAAAAATAACATCAGAGACACTCAAATGCCTTATAAAGAAGCAGACACCATTATTTCCTTGTCATAAATTTTAAAAGCATTCCTTTTCCTCAAAAAACGATTTTCAAGTCATAATTTGAAAACACTGCACATGGAGAAATGACTTAAAATGTCCTTAAGACACATGAAAGCGTTTTTTGATTGCCTTTGCAGCATTTTTGGGTCACTTTTAACATGGCTATGTAACTTAAAGAATCAAAATCTAAATTTGCCAAGCACAGGTGGGAGCATATTTCCAAGGAACTTGCCCCACGGAGAAAGGTCTTAAATTAAAATGGGAAAAATAACATCAGAGACACTCAAATGCCTTATAAAGAAGCAGACACCATTATTTCCTTGTCATAAATTTTAAAAGCATTCCTTTTCCTCAAAAACGATTTTCAAGTCATAATTTGAAAACACTGCACAGCTCCTATGCACAAAAACACCCTGTCAGTACTAATACTTCACATTTTCTCCAATTACAATTTCTCAAAGAAACAAAATCTATTTGTAAAACACTTGAGACAAAGCAACATTTTAAAAACACAACTTTCTTCATAATTTTCTCTTTAAAGCACACTATTCTCTATCTAAATTAAATAAATCTTTTCTCACCTTAGCAAATACTTTATGAGTTTCAAAACAGTCTCAGAAATACACCTATTTGTCTTCAGCAGAACAAAGGGTATGCACTCCAGAGGCTGCAGCTATAGAAAGCACAGAAATGCTGTAATTCATCACACATATCTCTCATGTCACCCAATCAAAACTCTTCCCTCACTTTTTTCAAATCAAAACCCTTCCCCCTCTGCCCTCTCTACCTTTTTTGCATAGCAACCACCTCCTGGAAGACCTCTGGTGTTTGCAAGTTCACACAACAATGTTTCAATTGAACTCTGAACTCTCAGTGCACCTGCATATCCAGTGCAATCTTTCATTTAATGATTTTTTATTGACCATTCAAAATACATCTTTCAAAGAACTCATCCATGCACCCTAACTTTCTGTTTTCAGCAATCAAAATCCACCAATCACTGTTACTGCTTCATTAACACAGAAACTCCACAGTTTTTTTCATTTTAAACTCTTATTTTTTCAACTGCCATTTCATTGCCACACTTCATCTGACTGCAGCAGAACCTTCTCTCACCATGTTTTCTGTCTGGATTGTTGGACATAGTTACATCTATTGGGCTCAGAGGTATGCTGAGAACAGAAATTTACCTAACCTCAATTTACAAGATGTGAAAATTAAGTGGTTTGGCCACAGAGGATTAAAATCTCACCAATTGATACCATTGGTGAAAACCTTTATGCATTTGCCAAAACCTGACCTGTTAATTGTGCACTGTGGAGGTAATGATTTGGGCACTTTGACTGGGGTAGGTCTGGAAATGCTTTTAAAGGACACTTTTGAGCAATTAATGGCACTTTTTCCTCAAACTGCCTTGGTATATTCAAATATATGCCAAAGACAGAAATGGAGGTGGTCGAACCAATTTTGTCCACAAATTGAGAAGTCGAGGAAGCATGTAAACAAATCTGTTTCAGCTTACATGAGAGACCATGGAATGGGCTCCGTGTACAACAATAACTTGCGTTACTACATGCAAGATATCTACAGAGGAGATGGAGTTCACTTCTCAGATGAGGGCAACAGAATTTTCATTTTGAATTTAAGACTGTGCATTGGTACATACTTATAAGTACCTAAATGTACCATAAACCCAAAAGCTCTTCTCAGAGCTACCCTACATCTGATCACTCACAATTATTTTTTTACTCTAACTTTTTTCACTAATTTTCAACAAAGTACGCTCCCCGGAGCGCTACCCGGTACGCGAACCGGAAGCTAACCGCGTGAAATTTTTTACAAAAAATGTTTTTTTCCTGCACATATGGGCCTCCTCAGCCACCCTCAGAAAACCTAGGGGGTCAAGATACGTCTACCGTACCCCCTTCTACCCATTCTGAACATTAATTGCCCTCCATCTTGTATCTTAATTCGACCACAAAATGGTGGACTCCCGTAACGCTTCAGGTTCGCGTACCGGGGCGCTCGCCAGTTCGCGTACCGGGGCGCTCCCCGGGAAGCGCTCCATCAAAAAAGGTGGGAAAGTAATTTACAGAAAAACGACTGGAGACACTTTCACCAAATATAGATTAGCTCATACTACATACCAATCCCTACCATTTTCACAAATTTGATTGAAATTCCATTTAGCCATTTAGCCTGTAGACCTCTCTAAATACCGTGAGGTAAATTACTTCACAGAACACATCTGAAGTGTTGGAATTGACAACCAATGAAAATGTTACTTTCATTTTCTACTTTTTTTACCTGACATTTGATTGGTTATATACCTGAATATATATAAAGGAAGAGAAGGAAACACAGCCATTTTGACTACTACTTCCTGGTGTACATTTCAATAGGATTTTCACTAATCACTTCAACTTCTTTGTAAAGGTAAGTTGTTATTTTAAAAACTGAAGTATATTGTGCACTATAAGTTAATATGGTAAACTTTTTCTGATAGTTATATAGTATCCCTCTGTAGTAGTTATAGATTTAGATAGACTTCTCTGTTATAGTTATGGATGGAGTTAGGTTTCTCTTGTATAATTATGAATTTACTTACATTAAATCACATACACTTTTTTATATTCCTACTTCCACTCTGATACTATATATGCCCAAAGATAAATTCACTGATAAAAACTGCCTATCTAAAATTAATCCCAACAGTGCCCTATCTGTACTAATATATTTTTTTAATCCAAATTTCAGGCAAAATGGAAGGCGAACAGAAAATTTCATTTCAAATTGTCCTGCAAGAGAGCAACCAAGAAATAATTGATCCAAATTATATAGAATTTATGGATGAAACTTGGGACCAAGAACTTCTGCAATGTGTGCAAGCAGTAGATGTCCTCCTTGAAAATGAGGACATTTTACACACTCAAACATTACAAGCTATGTTCAATGAAAATAACGACATTTCAGACAGTGAAATGTTAGACATTTTATTAAATTTTGAAACACAATCACAATAATAAATAATTGTTTAAAAAATAAATAAATAAAAAAAATCAACAAAACAAACAATCAATTAACATACAATATTTGGAAAGTCTATCATTCTTTTTTCCTTATAGTACGCTCCCCGGGCCGCTTCCCGGTTCGCGAACCGGGCGCTCCCCACGCAAAAAAAACAAAAAAAAATGTATTTATTTTTTGCCCCGCGGGGCCCTTTTAAAGCCTCCACATCAAACCTAGGGGGTCAGGGAGGATCTACTATGCCCCCTTATGCTCATTTCCCCCTTTGTTTTGGCCTCCTCTTGTCTCTCGATCCTACCGAGAGACAAGATGGCGGCCGCTCCGGACTGTTTAGAATGTTGACAGACACCGGAGAGCCAATCAGCTTCGCTTCACGAAGTTCCGTTACGCGTCAAGTACGCGAACCGGGGCGCTGCCCGGAGCGCGCTTACAGATATATATCTTTTTTTGAACGTTAATTTCTCAAAATCCACTGGAGCACATATATTGAGACCTAGCAAAGGCACATCGGGCTAACAGTCCCTACAATTTTGCCAAGTTTCGTGCAAATCCATTCAGCCGTTCGGGCTAAAAGTGAGGCCAACCGCCCTATGGAAAACTCAATGTTAAAAACACGTTTTGGGACCCCCCTTTTTTCTCGGCCCCCCCTTGACAAACCCCCCCCCCAAATTTTCAGGGGCTGCTCAGGAACAAAATGTTCAATTTTCCTGAAAATTTCAGCCAATTCCGTCCACAAACGCCAAAGTTATTAGACATAGAATTTTCAAAAATCCCATAGAGAAAAAATCCTAACTATATATACCTACTGGCGACCGCCAGTAGGTAATATATATATTTGTCAAGCTATTCAAGCTTCTTTGTGGTTGGAATAAAGCCTTGTCAAAGTAGCCCCGCGAGTTTGGCATGTGTTCTTTGACACGCGAGCTTTCATTTTTGGACGGTCCCATCACCTTCCCAGCCGCACCCGCCATAAGAGTGCCAGCGCCTTGATGTGGAAACGGAGCGTCGCAGGGCAACTGCATTGCGCCTAGCACCGCCAGACATCGTCGAGGGAGGAGTCCAGATAGGACGAGCATACAGCTCGTTGGTTTCACGGTATTTACCGATTTCCTGCTCATCGACCAAGACGCTGCCTGGCTGGCGAGGGGCTTCTAAGCGAGACTTTGCCTCCACAGTTGACAAAGTGGGAGAGTGACGCAATATGCGGCAAAAAATCACCAGCAGGACTACAAGGACCATGAGGCACTGCTGCATTAGCACAACCCATCCAGGGGCGTGCCATCATCATTCATTAAGGCCCGTCCTGCTGCTCACCTGTTAATCATATCGTCACCCTCTGAGGAAGAAGGCAGACGCCTTCGAAACGCGTCAGGGTATTTGGGCGAAACAGAACTGAATCGAAGTCTCCCTGTTTGTCAAGCTATTCAAGCTTCTTTGTGGTTGGAATCAAGCCTTGTCAAAGTAGCCCCGCGAGTTTGGCATGTGTTCTTTGACACGCGAGCTTTCATATATATATATATATATATATATATATATATATATATACACATATATATATATATATATATATATATATATATATATATATATATATATATATATACTTATTTTTTAAGTTTACAGCGTACTGAAATACTTTCACAAAAGTACAACGGTACCTAGGGAAATCAAAAAAATATATATATGAAAAAAAGGCACTCTACAACACGCCACTCCACAATTACCGTGGTACTCTTGACATATAAAAACAAATACACCACTGCACTGTACGCCACTTCATTTTATTCCACTGCACTCTGCACCACACTACTGTACGCTGCACCACTCTACTAGATGCCACTCTACTCTATGTCACACCACTTTACTCCATGCCACTGCACTCTACTCTGCACAACTACACTCTACACCAATCTATTCAACTCTGCACCACAGCACTCTACACTACTGCAGTCTGCGACACTCATCTCAGCACCACTGTATTCTATGCCACTACACTCTTTGCTACTGCACTCCGCACCACTCTACTCTGCACCACTCTACACTAAGCTGCTGCACTGTATGCCACTGCACTTTACACCATTACACTGTACTCCAGGCCACTGCACTCTTTGCCATTCTTCTCTACTTTGCACCACTCTACTCTATACCACTACACTCTAAGCCACTCTACTTTACGCCACTCCACTCATACAGTGCTGCTTTACACCACTCTACCCGCTCCACTCCACACAATGCCACTCTACTGTACATCACTGTACTCTATGTCACTCTACACTTAGCCACACCAATCGACCATACACAACTTCACTCAACACCATTCTCTTCCACTCTATGCCACTCTACTCCACTCTAGGTCACTCCACCCCACCCTATGCCACTTCACTTTACCCCACTTCACTCTATGCCACTGTACTCTATGCCACTTTACACCACTCTACTCTCCCTCACTGTACTCTACCCCACTTCATTCTACCCCACTTCACTCTATGCCACTATCCTGTACAGCAGTCTACTCTATACCACTCTACTTTACCCTACTTCACTCTAACCCACTTCGGTTTGCACCACACTACTCTACACCACTCTACTTTACACCACTCTGCTCTATGCTACTCTACTCTATGCCACTTCAGGTCACTCTACTCCATTCTCCAAGTGGAGAGGTGTGGTGCAGCGGCCAAGGCAGTTGACTTCGGAGCACAGGGTACACAGCTTGTTCCCCAGCTCCGGAGGCAGCTCAGCTCAGCTCAGCACCATGTGACTCTGGGCAATAGCTCCCTTAATTTCCACGACGGCCCCTTGCACCTTAAGACCCATAGGGTGAGTAGTTCGCGCTTTACAAATACGGACTTACATTTACATTCTACTCCATACCACTCCACACCACTATATGCTACTGCACCTTACGCCAGTGCACATTATGCTACTGTACTCCGATCTGCACCACTCTACTTTATGCTACTTCACATTACGCCAGCCTAATGTACTGTGCATCACTCTATTCAATCTCACTTCACTCTACACCAGTCTACTGTATGCCACTCAACTTTATCCCACTTCATTCAACCCCACTGCACTCCCTCTATGCCTTTGTACTGTATTACCCCATTCTACTCTACCTCACTTCACTCTATCTCACTGCAAGGCACTCTACACCACTCCACTGTATGACACTCTACTCTATGCTGCTTCAAGTCACTGTATTCCACGCCCCACTATGCCATTCTTTTTCACTCTACTCCACTTCACTCTACGCCACTCATAAAGGAGGTGGATATGTATATAAGTATTGGCATATACTTACTACCATTAGAGATGTTTTGGGTCCTAACCTTTAGTATGTCAGGGAAATGTACAATTGCCCAGGTTTCCTAGTTGCCTATTGTACACCTGTATTCCTAAACTTTGGGCACCCAGTTCTCAAAACCATTTTTGCATGTAAGTTCAGCTTACACATCGAAGCAGCTTGCTCAGAAGTAGAATTGCAGACTTAGCGTTCATAACACTTACATTTGCACTTGTAGTTTACCCTTGGTCTACTAATACATATGTTATACATTTGTAAATTCTCCTCCAGGAGCAGGCAGTGGATGTTCCAGGGCAGAAATGGCCTGAAACTTTTGGAAACACATACAAACATATTTGGGTGCTTCTCATCTCTTCCTACGTTCATTTGTATATTTTTAGCATTTATAGAGTGCAAAGGTTACCTTACAACAGGGTTCTTCAATCTGTGGGGCGCGCCCCCTGCTTGGGGCGACACCATCTCAGGGGCGCACGCTCTCCACTCTAATCTTACCTTTGTTCCCGCATCACAAGTCTTCTTGGAGAACTCCTGTATGGTTGGAGGGGGGAGGGAGGGGAAATCAATGTTTTGTCATGTTAACCGTAAGAGGCAGGAACCATGAGAGGCAAAAACCTCTAAAACCGAAAGCAAACGAACAGACAGTTCTGTTCCTTCGCATTCTATATCATAGCAGAGGAGACTCCTTGCCTCCCTTAGCTCTATGAATTAACCCCCTCCTCGGAAGGTTAGCTCTTCCCAGAAAGGAGACAACGTTTATTTTAAAATTACACAGGCAGTCACGCAAAATGCCAGCCAGCCATGTGTTGTTGACACTAAATATGGTTATAAATAAAAAAGTATGTATTCATTTGTAATGTGACTTTTCTGTCTTTCTTCCCTTTTATTATCAGTCATGGATCATTCAGGTAGCCCTAGAACACAATTAAAAGTTCTTTCTATTTATATTTGTTGTTCAAAATATACACAGACAAGTGCTGAAAATACAGCTTTAGGTGACTACTTATTTTTGTATGCCTGGGACATCAAAATAATGAGCTGGCACCCCTAATCACAAGACTGGGAGTTTGTTGCAGGAACAGCACATTATTCATTTCCTCCACCCGGATCCCTGGTTACTGCCATAATAGCAATAGTTTAACACATTTGAAACCCTACGGGTGGATTCGAGGCAAGATGGCGGCGTCAGGCTAGACGCCGGTTGCTGCTCTGAACGGGTCAGCCGAGCATGCCATAAATCAACCCAGAGTCTTATACCCGATTATGAGGAAATGAATGGAAAACACTGCGATGAGTGTGCCAATAGCCCCGAGAGATATGGACATCAATTTGCGATCTATGCAGCCAAATGAGCTTGAAGTCGTACCTGTCACGGCTTCACTTTCCACAAGAACGCTTTCACTGCTCTCCTCTGCGATTGGATTTGCCGTCCTCCGCCTGCTGATCGGTAATCACCGATCTGTGTGTACACTGCGCTCCTTGTGCTGGCTCTTCCGGTCAGACTTTGCAGACTCTGCAGATACCCTCAACCTGGCGAGTCCCGCGACCGATACGGAACGCCTGAAACCTGTTACCGGCAGCAGCTCACTAACCCCGTCAGCATCAATGGCCCCGAAGAATGCGGCCGCGGTGGCGGCTAAGACAAGGGCTGCACGTCAGGCGCTGATGCGAGATCAGGAGACAAGCAAGACAAGTAAGCAGCAGCAGCGTGGTGCTACAAGTGGGGGAGTGCAAGGAGTGCAAGGAGTGCAAGGAACAGGAATGCGCACTGAGACAGCTGACACTGCAGTGGTGGCAGAGAAGACAGTGGGAAAAACGCCAGCCCGGAGGGGAAGCCTTTCAATTAAAACACCACTAGCGTCCCTATCAGCAAAAAGTGCTACAATAAGTTCTCCAACAGTTGCTACATTGTTTCGCGCCGCCAGTCAAAGAACAGTGGCAAAAGAGGCACAGCAGATCACTGAGAAGCAACTAGTGACTGCCCCTATGGAGGATGGTGGTGTGTCTATATGCCTCGCAGCTTCAGGCCAGGCTGAGGGGGGTGCAGTACCAGGTCGGATGGGGGCAGAGAATGCCTCAGTAATGCTATCGGTGCAAGTTTTTGAGACAGAGACTGAGACTGCGACTGTGCCCAGCAGCGCGCCCGAAAAATCCGGTAGTGTTAGCGGGCAGGTAAGCCATCTTACCCCTTCTACCCCTTCTATCTCTGCGCCTCCTAAATTCGGCGCTAGCGTTCAGCTGGGCACTGATAATGAGGACGCGCATAACACTGACTCAGTGGATAAAAGTATTCTAGCTAACCAAGAGGGGGGCAGTAATAACATCCGCAATGTCACTATCAAACCTGCACTAAAGACTATTAGCATACATGGTGATCAGCGGGGGGCTACAATTCTCCCCACTTTACACCCCGAGAGCAATCGGAACGACGGGGTTGAGCGGACTAACCAAGGCCCTGCCGCAGACCCTCGAAGTACCACGGGGATGCAAGCAGGCCTCTTGCCTGAGAGTTTAACAGTCGATGCTCAACCAAACTCATTCGCCGACTTAAATCACGAGTCACAAGCTGGGATCAGCAACCCCCCCGAGAGTGGGGCAGGGAGCGAGAACTTACAAATCTCAGAGGCACTACATCCTGACATGGTAGCACCACAATCTAGCTCCAGAATAGATGTACACCCCGCTGATGCTACCGAGGCTCTCGAGACCGATAAGGACATAACTGATTTTTACTCTTTATCCGAGGACATCAGCTGGTCAGGCGATACGGATGAACTAGAGGATGTGCAAGATCCAGAGAATGATTCAGGTTCTAACTCAAGCTCGGATGCTGAACTCAACCTACCAAAGGAGCAACGCGACAAAAAAAGAACTATATTAAAAAAGAAAAAAACTGGGCATCACGGCGCAAATGATTTATCATGGGACTATACTCCAACAGCCCTAGCATTAAACCAGAGCCATACTCTTGATTCAAGACCTCAAAGATCATCCTCGGAGCAAAATCTAAACAAGGAAACTCTCGAGGCTTCAGGAACCACATTAACCCAAGTAATGGAGACAGTCCTGCAGGCCATAGCATCACACCGAGAGGAAACTTCTAAAGACAGTCGCAAAGCCCGAGCAGGCCTACAAAAGGTTCAAGGAGTGGTCCGCAAACTTTCTAAAACCATGGGCGCATTTACAGAGAGGTTAAACGACATTGAGGATCGCATTGTGGTCAATGAGACAGAAGCCACAGCTACAAACGAACGACTTGAAACCACCGAAGCACAGGTTCATGACATCAGATGGAAGCTAGAAGATTACGAAAATAGATTGCGCAGGAACAATCTTCGAGTGCTGGGAATTCCAGAAAAAATGGAAGGTGAGGACTGCCGCACCTTTATAATACAACTATTTCGTGATACTCTTCCTGAACTAAACACCTGGGACTGGGGTTATGAGGTGCAGAGAGCTCATAGGGTACCTTTAACTTTAAAATCCACGGCACCTACGGGTAAATACCCACGTGCAGTCCTAGTCTACTTTGGAAACTTCCTGCTTCGTCAGGCCATTGCGGAGAAAGTCACTCCTGATAAACATCGTAAAAAGGATTTAATATCGTACTTCGTGCGTCCCGATTTCTGCCACTGGACTGTCGAAAGGAGGTGGCGACTCCGGCAACTCATCAAACCCTTCCAAGAGAAGAAAGCTGTAGTATATTTGAACAATCCAGCAAAACTAAAAGTAATATATATGGGGCAGACTACATTTTTTACATCGGAGGTCAGAGCTAAGGAATACTTAGACAGTCTATGAGAAAACAACTGTTCGCACCTGTGAGTAGGGTGGGGAGGTATTTTGATGTAGGCACGAGATAGAAACAGAATTAGGCTACTAGTTACCGGTCTCACAAGTAGCCTGATACATCAGAATACAAACTGCGTAGCTGATAGTAAGAAAAACAAGAATTAAGAATTAAGAAATCGAACAGATGTCATCCAGAATTTTCAATTATTGATCTTTTCACTCTTCTACACTTTTCTTCTATTTTCTGACCCTTATCTGACCCTTATCTTTTCTATTTTTATTATGTTGTGCAAAGTATGTTTTCTCCATTTATAACTTTCTTCCCGTTTTAGGTAATTGTCATTTCCTGTACACTGTAAATGCATGTCACGCTAGTCCTGAACAGAGCAGGCTAATCCATCACCGCAGACTCTGATGGAGTCTCACTGCCAGGTTCGGGAAGGTAAGGGGTGGGGAGGGTGGAGTGGAGAAGGGAGGGTGGAGGGTGGGAATCTGGGTGCACCGGGTGCACTTGGGCTAGGGGGGGGGGGGACAACAAAAAAATATAAAATGAGCAAACTGATACGTATGACAGAACGTTGGCTAATGAACCTCGATGTAAAAATAATACAATTAAATGGGTAGACTAAACATAGGATGTTGGAATGTGGCAGGTTTAAACGACAGAGGAAAGAGGGCCCAATTTTCTCAAATAATGGCTTATAGCTCTTGTGACATCATTTGCATACAAGAAACCCATATACCAATAGGGGAGATTAACAAATTAAAAATACCTGGCTACCATATTTTAATTACAACAACTCAAACTTCAAGAACTAGGGGAGTCACTCTGCTTGCAAGAACAAGATTTGGTAGCCCGCTACGTAAAAAAGCTGACGACCATGGACGATGGGCCATTGTCCAACTAGATGTGGGCATTAGAATATGCTCTGTTTATGGCCCTAATCTTGATGACCCCACATTATTTGTTGAATTGGAATCAGAACTGGCATCATGGCCAAGCACCTTGATCGTGTGTGGCGACTTTAATTTAACGGTTAACCAGACCCAGGCCCTTCAGAACCATTATACATACTCCGGACGGAAGCCCAGGGTGTTCAGAGCAGTTCTAAATCTAATTCAGACCCATAATCTTCAGGATTTATGGTTGTTAAAAAAGGGTAAAGACCCAGGTTACACCTTCTTCTCTTATCCACACCGGAAGTATGTTCGCATAGATTATTTCTTTGCAACACCTGATATTGCTCTGAATGCCCTGATCTTTAAAGATCCAAAGACAATTTCTGACCATAATTCGATTTTCATTACAGTGGAAATATCTGGGTACAATCGAGCCCACACACAGTGGTCATTCGATAGGAAACTACTAGCCAACCAAGAGTACATAACTTATATAACCCAATGGACGAAAGAATTTTTTGACGCAAACCGATATAGTGCCTCACGATTCATCGTTTGGGACAGCTATAAGGCCGCATTAAGGGGGGAAACTGCCACATTTGTCGCCACTCGCAAGAAAGAACGGATGAAAATTCATAACCAACTGATAAACGATTTGACACAACTAGAATACAAACATGCAATCCAAACACAACGTGGCGAACAGGCTGAGTATACCCTAAGAAAGATCCTAGTGCTTAAGGCAGAATTAAATAATGAGTTGGCTGTTAAAGCCGCCGAAACTGTCCAAGCTTATCGAAACAAATCATACGAGGTAGGCGAAAATGTCGGGAAACACCTAGCTTTAAAAACACGACAGACTCAATCCTATAATACAATACAAAGTATTGAACATTGTGGGCATAATTACACCACCCAGAAAGAAATTGCTAATTGCTTCAAGGAATATTACCAAAAGCTATATCAGAATGAAGATGAACACACGGCCTATGAGATTAATGAGTTTCTAGTCAACTGGCATAGCGAAACTAATATGTTACAACCCGCTGACGATAACGTAAGGAATGAATTAGAGAAAGAGATCACTAGAACAGAGGTGGAGTTGGCAATAGCAGAACTAGCCGCAGGGAAGGCTGCTGGGCCCGATAGGATACCCCTAGACCTATATAAGATACTAGGTAATATAATAATCCCATTCCTTCATGACTTATTCTTAGGTATCCAATGGCATGGAAAATCCCCAGAGTCATGGAAACAAACAAACATATCAGTCTTCAGGAAAAAGGATAAACCCCCTGAGTTAACAACGTCATACAGACCAATCTCTCTGATCAATTCAGATTCTAAAACCTACGCGAAGATTTTAGCCAACCGACTTAGTAAGCACATAGAACAACTAGTGTCTCCTTGGCAACATGGGTTCATACCAGGCAAAAGCACCACCGATCACATACGCCGAGTACTAACACTGTTTGACATAATGAAGATAGAGAATGGTCAAATGTCCCTGGTCCTATTAGACGCCGAAAAGGCATTTGACCGGGTCTCCTGGCAGTATTTATGGGAGCTTTTAGCCCTTAACAACATAGGCCCAGGGTTTATAAAATCAGTAAAAGCCCTATACTCAGAACCTAAAGCTAAAATCCTGACCGGAGGCTGCGAGTCCGAAAGTATAACTATCCAGAGAGGGACAAGACAAGGGTGTCCGTGTTCTCCACTCTTATTTTCATTATACATCAACCCATTAATTATCAAACTTCTAACATCACCAGCAATAATTCCAGTAAAAACAAGTATATATAATACCAAAATACTCGCCTATGCTGATGACATAGCGATTCTAACCACCAACCCTATCGAGGCTATAGATGAAATAGAAGCAGTCACTCGAACATTCGGTCTGTATTCAGGCTACTCATTAAATCGAGATAAAACGATGGTAGTCTGTACTGATAACACCCCATACACAGGCCAATATAAAGTAGCAAATGCGAAGTACTTAGGGGTCACCATCTCACCTAATACTAATGACATCATTACTCTAAATTATGACCCCCTAGTGGCTAAAATTAAAAAAGATCTCCTTAGAGTAAACAACCTTCATCTATCCATAATCGGTAGAACCAACTATATCAAAATGACAATCTTTCCAAAACTGTTATATCTATTTCGAGCAATCCCTTTTTTAATCGATAATATCTATATGAAGAAGATAGATCAAGCAATAACATCATTTATTTGGAACTATGGGAAGACAAGAAGGGCAATAACCAAATTGGTGTTGCCAACAGCCCGTGGCGGATTAGCAGTGCCAAATCTAACTTATTACATGTGGGCTGCCATCTTACAACAGATGGCCTTTTTAATCACATCTAAAAAATCAGTCCATAACAGATCTTTGCATAATATCCCTTCTATCTACGAACTCACATTGGGAAATACAGCACGAGGATTACTGTTAAGGCAAATCGAGCCGTCATATTATAAAAAGATTAAATTTAAGATAGTCACAGACGCATATAAAATCTGGACCAGAGCTACAAAAATACTCTCAATACCCAAACATACCAATTATACACCCTTATGGCATAGCTTCATAGTCCCTCAGTATCTCAATGATAACATTACTAAGCGATGGGAAAAATTAGGTATTGTCACTATTGGTGATTTTCTAAACTCAGATGGTAGTACAACATTTGACGAATTGCGTCTTAAATATCAGATTCGCCCCGCAGACTACCTTAAATTTATTCAAATTTATACATCATTAAGACAATATATTACAAATACCGAGCTACAGTCGCCATCGCTACTAAATTTGATGCAAAAATTTTCAGTTAGAATTAGCGATATATATGGGATCCTTATAAATAACCATCCGGACGATCTCGATAGAATAGAAGATAGCTGGGCTAACAAATTAAACAATCCTAACGTGGACATAGATATGGTGCTACAATTATCCTCTAAGGTCATTCTGGCCAGTAATCTAAAAGCCCAAATCTATAAAACGGTATGCAATTTATATTACACACCATTTAAATTATTCTCATGGGGTAAGGCTAGCCACGATAAATGCCCTAGATGCGCGCTTGGCCCCGCAAATTTAATACACATGTTCTACGACTGTCCGAAACTTAAACAACTAAAAGAAAGTATAGGTAAATACTGGACCGAGATTTTTGGTCGGGAGATTCAAACTTCACCAACCCTGTTTATACTAGGCTTTGATAGCTCCCTGGAATTTAACAACTCAGAAATCTATACGATCTTTCTATCTACCGCTATATATAGAATTATCTTAGCAGCCCGTTGGAAGGATACAGAGGCCCCCACATTTCAGGGATGGATAAATAGACTCCTGGCTATATACAAACAAGAAATGGCGATATACAAAACCAGAGGGAAAAAATCAAGAGCTAAAGGGGACTTGATCTGGGCCTCCGTAGCTAACTGGTATGAACAACAAAGGGTCTGACTACAAAGCTATTTAAACTAGCCAGAAATATCTTTCACCTCTATTAAGAGGCGTAGGGTTGGAAAATGAGGTTATATATCAGATGTGTATTGCTATTCTGTTTTAGGTTTACCTTTTATGTATTTGTCACATATCTACAACATCCAAATTGTAATGTTCATTCACAATTGTTTTTGTATTTAACGTTTTACGTTCAGCCTTGTCTCTCCTTCTCATTGTTGTATATCTAAAGAATGCTCAATAAAAAATTAAAAAAAAAAAAAAAAAAAAAAATGAAACCCTACGCTGCTATCAATAACATGCTGAGTTACTTCAAGTGTCTGTGATTGCACTTTGCATTCAGACAACTCGTTCCTCATTCTCACCCTTCACTTTCATGCTCACCTTGCACTCACAGTGATCACAATGCACTCACACTGATCCCGATGCACTCACACCATACCCCCATTTTCCCTGCACTCACAGTGATCACTCTGCACTCACAATGCATTTGTGCTGTTCACCCTGTACCTCACCCTGCAGTCACACAAGCACACTACTCAACCTGCACTCCTGTGACACTTCACTCACCTGTCCCCCTCACTGCTCAATCTGCAATCTGACTCAAATAAGCCCACCACTAACCATACATTCATTCGGCCCACTCTGCACTTACATCCGCACCCAAATACATTTGGTCACCTCACTCACCCAGCAGTCACCCTTCTCACCCTACTTTCACACTGTTGCATGACTCACCATCCACTCACATGGGCACTCCTGCCACCCACACAGTGCAGAGGGTTAATGTAACTGATACAAAGAACATGTGCAATGCAGATCACTGAACTGAGTGTGAGTAAACAATGAGTAATGCTATAAAAAAAATTAAATGTTTGCCAGAAAGGTGCTATAGAGAGATGAGATGCATCGTTGGTGAGTGGTAGTGAGGAAATTCATGGAGAAGCAGGAAATGGGGGGGGGCACCAAAAAAGACTGTTGCACTGTGTGCGACAAGTGCTAGGGCCAGCCCTGGCTGGGAGGGTTAGAACCCACCTGAAGTTCGGGTCTAGGTGCGCCCCTGCACACAAGTATGGGCATGTCGTGCCCCATCAAGGTTTTCGTCCGAAATTACAAAAGGACCCATTTACATGCACTGCAAGCCAGCCTTCCAGGGGGCCCCTTGATAGAGACAGCTCAGTTTTTGACCTGATGGCCTGTAATAATTTCTAAACAGATTCTTGTAAATACTGTTTTGTTTAATTTCTTTTTAATTGGATTGATGTGAGGGAGTGTATTACTATTTGCAAAGAAATGTGTTTGTTTCATGCAACAACCACAAAAAAGTTTATGTTAGATCCAAGCGGGTCCTCCCATATGAAAAATTGGAGGCTATCACAGATATTATTCACTGTAAAATTAGTGGGCTGCTGCTTTGTTACAACAGTGAAAACACATCACTATCTCTGAATTTTAGATGTAAACGCTTTTAGAATGTTGACCATAGTGTCTGTGCACCATTAGTAGCCTGGCTAAAGAGGCTATGGCAGAGCTGAAAGTAAATAATTTAAACTCAAAGCTGTACTGAACAGGGGCCCCCAAAATAGTTATGGCCCAGGGCACCTAAAATCCTTAACATGTCCCTGCCACCACAAAGTCTGTCGGACAACATTGCTCTGAAGTAAAATAGATAACATCATTAATATATTATTAGTTCTATTTTTTGTAACCATAAGCCCGACACGTGATCCTACAACTTTCCCACTGCTTCAGGCAAGCAACTTTTTGTACCACTAAGGAATTCTCAATTAGGTGTTCATTCAGCACCTCCAGGTGGACTTTCAACTTTGTATTGGGATCCATAACTGGTTGGTGGGCAATTATTCCATTATAATGCTGCCTAAAACGTTTGTTAATGATTTCTAGATATTATGCTTCTCGTGTACCAGCTCTGAGCTAGGGAGTGCTTGAAAAATCTGACAACACTGTCACACTTACAATCCCTGTTTTGGCAGAAAATGTCTGCAGAATATTCAGCTTTGAGAGAAACTGCTCACAAAACTTGCCTTTCAGCTCATCCTATTTATGTGAGATTGGGTTCTCAGCACTTGCGGTATTAAAGACTAAGTACCGTTCAAGACTGGATGTGGAGCACAACCAGAGGTTGGCAGTAGCAAAAATCCATCCACAGATTGCCGTCTCTGTGGCGAAAAACAGGCACACCCGTCACATTTATATTGGTGGTGTTATTATCAATTTATGTCAAGTGTAAAACAAAGCATCCTAGTAAAATCAATTTGCGCGCATTTTATCTTGAAAAATTGTGCTTTGAGCTGTGTAATAAGCCTCTGTCATTTCACCACACCCACTCACAAACCTGAAGTTTACTAAATACTCTTATTGTGTTGAACATTATTTGCTGGATATGGCCCAGGATATGCGTGTGTCGTTCGATTATGTAGTGTACCAGATTCCAGAAATTTCTATTAGGTGTTGGGGGGCCCAACATCTAAAAAAATTCAGTTGGAGGGACTCAACCTACAAAAGTTTGAAGACCTCTGCCTCACAGGTATCTAGGCCCTGAGAGCTTTCTTCTGAACATAACAGCTCTTAAAGTAAGCATACGAAGACCACATAGTTACTTGAGGAATAGCCAGGTTGTCAAGGCCTTCCTGAAGTACAGTAGATCAGTTGACAATCTGAGAGTGACTGGTAACTTGTTCCAGAGCTGGGCTGCTTTAACCGTAAAAGCTCATCCACCTTGTCTAGTCTTAAGGGAATCTAGTTGCACAGAGAATGTTCACTGTTGCTGAGCAAATGCTTCTTCCAGGGGTATTTCTCTTTAAAATCCATTGTAAGTGCAAAGGGCCAAAACCTTGAAGGGCCTTGAAGACAATACACATAGACTTCAAGGCTATCCTTTGTTTCAGAGGAAGCCAGTGCAGTTCTTTCATTGCAGCAGAAGTGAATGATCAATGAGGTCTGTTTAATGCCAGTTTGTCAGATGGTGTTTGGACTCTATAAGGTATGTTACTGTGATAGTCTGGTGCTCCCAGTAACAGCGCATTACAATAATATAGCCTGCTTAGAATTACACTGCACATAATTTGCGATTTAGCTTGGGTGGCAGCTGTGAAAAAAAGCTTCATAAGACCACGGAGAAGCTCATAACAGGTTCCTGCTACTTTATTGACATGGTTCTTCAGGGATAGATTTTTATCAAAAATAACTCTAAGTATGTGTAATATGTCAGGAAAGTATAGCTGGTTGGGAAAGGCCTAAAGTTAGAGGGGAGTTTTCATGGGGACTTTGTTTGCAGAAAAGCTGAGAAACTCAGTTTTATCCCTGGGAATTTGTGTTTAGCCAGTTAACAATGTCTGTCATGCAGTTCTGGAAAGCATCAACAACCTCCTGCTGGTTATTATTGATGGACAAAATCCATGCAGTGTCATTATTGTAGTTAACCAACCTGATATTATGGGTTTTGATGAGAGTAAAGAGTAGCCTCATATAAATATTAAAGGGAATAGGGCAGAGTGCTGAACCCTGTAGAACTTATTTTGGATAGCTTTAAAGACAGAGCAGTAAGGAATCAAGGCATAATCTAGCCAGGAGAGTTTTGTGGTTGACCGTTTGGAAGGCAGCCAACAGATTGAGTAGTATGAGAACTGTGGGCTGGCCGCTGTCCACCTTCAACTAAAGTTCATCCATGGTAAAGGGTAGGACCGACTCAGTACCATGCTTCTGGCCTAAAACTGGGCTGTTCTTCCTCTAAGAGAGAGTGCTCCTCCAGATACTGGAACAACTTCTTGCTGACAAAGAGCTTGAGTATTTTTACTTGGAATGGAAGAAATTATATCAGCCTGTAATTACTGAGGACCAACAGATCTGCCATAGATTCATTCAGCAGGGGGGTGACTATGGTCCACTTCCATATCTGTGGGATAGTACCCAAAATATTGATTGCATACCTGCAAGATAGAGGGGATCATCTCATCTGCCATCTCTTTCCATACCCTGTGTGGCAAGTGGTCAAGAGGTGAGCCTGATGAAGTTGCCATTGCAATGGCCCAGAAACCATCCTCAGATATTAGAACGAAGATTTTAAACCTATAGGAAAGATTATCTGCAGGATTATGTTTATATGTTTATCATTTGATACGATGTTACTTAATGCAGTAACTTTTGATATTAGAGGGAAGAGATGTAACTAATACTATATTTCCATCTGGAAGTGTTTCACTCTGATCAGGCACTATTGGTTCAGGAGCGCCTCCAATGTTCTCCAGAATCATGCTAAACGTCTTCTCGAAGAAATCAGCAAAATTGCCACAGACCCCTTGCGAGGGTGTTATTTCCAGTTTTTGATACTCGGATTTGGACAGATCACACAGAATGTCAAAGACCTTCTTTGAGCTATTAGGAGCAGCTGTTAAACATAGATGGAGATTGCAAGAGTCAAATGCAGGCGTAAAGGAGACAATGGAATGTGAATGGGAATGCACACCACTAAAATTGATGGAAGTGAATCGATGGGGAGGTTTCTCCACAAGCCACAAAATGTTTCCAATGAATGAAAAAAAAAACAAGAAAAGGTGCAATTTCTCAAATGTGAAGGCATTTTCACAAGCGCAAATGGGGATTCACCAATGTTTTGCAGGTTTTACAGGACTACTCTTTGTAAGCCCTAAATGTTGCAGGTTACCAAACATTTTCCTGGTAGCCTGTAAGAATTCCCAGGCAAAGTATTGCACCCATAAGAATAAGTTTATGTTTTTCTCTGTAAACCAGGGCTTAATATTATTATGAATTTGTAAAGCGGACTTTTACCCAACGGGCATCTTGGCATTGGTAAATTATCGAAGAGAAGAGGAGTCAAGCCTTTACTAGGAAGGAGTTATCTATTCTTGCATTTATCTATTTCCAGGGGTAGAGATACGTTTTTATGTCCTTCCTGTGCTGATTTGCTTTGCTGCTGCCGTCCAGACGCTGAGTCTTCGCTGTGCTCCTGTGAGCTTGCCTTCACCTCTACTACCACTGCTAGCGGTACCCGCTGCGCAGGTCCCGCGTCGCCTGAGGGCACCTTTTGACAGCGCTACACCCTGAACTGTGACTTTGGGTACTGGGACCTGCAGGGCTGCGAGCGTGTTGTGGGTGCAGGACTCAAAGTCCCAGGAGCGCCCACAACTCCCAATCGACAGCAGCTGGGACGCTCTCCCTGCAGGCTCCTCCCCTGGCTGGTCAAACGCGGTATTAACCCGCCTTCTCACCTGTATCAGTGGATTCCTGTGCTGATTTGCTTTGCTGCTACCATCCAGACGCTGAGTCTTCGTTGTGCCCCTGTGAGCTTGCCTTCACCTCTACTACCACTGCTAGCGGTACCCGCTGCGCGGGTCCCGCGTCGCCTGAGGGCACCTTTTGACAGCGCTACACCCTGAACTGTGACTTTGGGTACTGGGACCTGCAGGGCTGCGAGCGTGTTGTGGGTGCAGGACTCAAAGTCCCAGGAGCGCCCACAACTCCCAATCGACAGCAGCTGGGACGCTCTCCCTGCAGGCTCCTCCCCTGGCTGGTCAAACGCGGTATTAACCTGCCTTCTCACCTGTATCAGCGGATTCCTGTGCTGATTTGCTTTGCTGCTGCCGTCCAGACGCTGAGTCTTCGCTGTGCTCCTGTGAGCTTGCCTTCACCTCTACTACCACTGCTAGCGGTACCCGCTGCGCGGGTCCCGCGTCGCCTGAGGGCACCTTTTGACAGCGCTACACCCTGAACTGTGACTTTGGGTACTGGGACCTGCAGGGCTGCGAGCGTGTTGTGGGCGCAGGACTCAAAGTCCCAGGAGCGCCCACAACTCCCAATCGACAGCAGCTGGGACGCTCTCCCTGCAGGCTCCTCCCCTGGCTGGTCAAACGCGGTATTAACCCGCCTTCTCACCTGTATCAGCGGATTCCTGTGCTGATTTGCTTTGCTGCTGCCGTCCAGACACTGAGTCTTCGCTGTGCTCCTGTGAGCTTGCCTTCACCTCTACTACCACTGCTAGCGGTACCCGCTGCGCGGGTCCCGCGTCGCCTGAGGGCACCTTTTGACAGCGCTACACCCTGAACTGTGACTTTGGGTACTGGGACCTGCAGGGCTGCGAGCGTGTTGTGGGCGCAGGACTCAAAGTCCCAGGAGCGCCCACAACTCCCAATCGACAGCAGCTGGGACGCTCTCCCTGCAGGCTCCTCCCCTGGCTCGTCAAACGCGGTATTAACCCGCCTTCTCACCTGTATCAGCGGATTCCTGTGCTGATTTGCTTTGCTGCTGCCGTCCAGACGCTGAGTCTTCGCTGTGCTCCTGTGAGCTTGCCTTCACCTCTACTACCACTGCTAGCAGTACCCGCTGCGCGGGTCCCGCGTCGCCTGAGGGCACCTTTTGACAGCGCTACACACTGAACTGTGACTTTGGGTACTGGGACCTACAGGGCTGCGAGCGTGTTGTGGGCGCAGGACTCAAAGTCCCAGGAGAGCCCACAACTCCCAATCGACAGCAGCTGGGACGCTCTCCCTGCAGGCTCCTCCCCTTCCTTTTCAGATAGTATATTTTCAACTACAGAGTCCCGCTGCGCGGGAGCGCGCGGGAGGGCGCCGGGAGAAGCCCGGGACAAGGGCGGGACCGTCTGAGGCCGTCCAGGGACGAACAAGGACAGGACGGGCCACCCCACTTTCATCTGCCATTTGGATTAATATGCTTGTGTAGTTATAGAGTCTTTTGCTCCAAAAGTTTCCGGTAATAACGTGGAAAGGTATTTGCTTTTCTCTTGATGACCACTCGACCTGCTAAACACATCGTTTCACCGTATACCGGCAACCATTATCTACAAACCTATAAACCTGAGAAAAAGAACTTTGTATGGCCTACAAAAAATTAAGATCTCGTACCATATTTATGAAGAGAATGGGTACCGAGGAAGCAGTAAGGAAATCCTCCGCTAAAGCAATAAAACAAGGTCAGATAACTGGTACGCCTGCAATCAGTAACTACTTTTTAGCTCTCTCGCCAAAAAAACAATCTCGGACACCCGCTCAAGATCTACTTGTAAAAATGGAAAAATCGCCATCTAAGGAGGCGTCTGAGCTACCACCTTTGGATGTTCAGACTACTCCAATGTTAAGTCTTCTAGGTTCTGACTTCAACCATCAGATATTACTTTCAACACAGGAGTCTCAAACATCGATACTTGAGTCATCAAATCTAGCAACTATAACACCCATAAAACAAATAAGCTGCCTCTCGGATCACGAGGATCTCTTTCAAAATGATATAAAACTGATGGAAAATATTTCTGATATACAATTAAATCCAGACATTCTACAAATTGAGTCTCAAGAACAACTTCTAGATTCCAAAATAGATCTGGATACATCACTGGAAACATTTCTACCTAATAATATCAATTCAACTAATTCTGTGACACCTATCTCAAAGGCTCTCTATACTTTGCAGGAAATACTGGAATCGGTTCTCTCTTTCTTAAGCAACATTTTAGAAAATTCTGACCAAACTCTGGAGGTTCAAATTGGTATTTTGAAATTCTTGGTAGAAGAAAAGAGGAAAAAAGAACATACTGAATTAGCAAATAATATACAGACAAAAGAGGTCAAAAAGGAGCTTCCCAATTCTTCCTCTGTAACAAAAACCCCAACTTCGGAATTTCAAAATAAATGTGATAACTGTACTCAAACATCTATTCAAAAATCAGTTCGTCAATTAAATACAAAGACACAGAAAAACTCCAAAAAGGTCGTAATATACTCCCTAAAGAAACTCTTTAGAGAGGAACCTACATCGGCATCTATAGAGTATCCGATCTTTTCAGTTGCTAAAAAATCCAACTTGAAAAAAGGCACCGATGAAGGAGAAGAAGAAACCACCACTATACCTGTATCAGATGAAGTTGGAGATGATAAGCTTTTCCAAACGAAATGTAACAAAGGAACAAAAGGAAAAATCAGAAATAGGAAACCACTAAGAAGAATTAACAAAAAGAAAGCCAAAAAAATCCGATTCAAAAATGTAATCTCCCTCCAAAATAATGAGGAAGGTCTTATGGATAAAGAAAAAATCAATCACTTTTCAGTAGATGAAAGGAATGATGCAACAAATATACCACTGATAAAACAATTGAACCACAAAGCGCCTGAATATATTCCTACCAGAGTAAAAAGCAAAGTTGATCAAATTAATACAGAAACAACTGAGTCTAATAAGATGATGTCCTTTGGTAGCGAACAGACTACGACTAAACAATTACAGTTTGAAGAACTCTTTCCAATCGATGATTTACCCCTAAACCGAGGAAGGATAATCAATTTATTACAGCAAATCTATTCTTTACAAACTATCACTAGCAAAGAAATAGATCTAGTAACTTTCCCTATAAAAGAAAATCGGAAAATAGCGAAAGTAGCCTTCTGGTCATCTGTCGTTCCTGGAATCATCATAAGGGAAAAGGAAACGCTACATAAATGTGGTTACGACGTCATAGAGACATTTCCACCAAAGAACATCAGAATTAAATCAACTGGTATTCAAAATACCAACATGAATATCCCAATTAACAACTGGTATACTAATACCTCTAATCATATTGATTTAGGGCGAAACTGCTCTAGGATGAATACCTTAACAATTCATGTAAATAATGGAGAAAGAAATGTATGGAGCCAAGATCAACAAAAAGAAAAAGAGGACAGAAAGACAACAGAATCTTGGGCTTGGGTTTCTGAGGCCATAAATAGCAATAAATTAACACATCAACCACAATGTACTGTTTAACAGTGGCTTAAAGATTACCTCGTGGAATATAGCCGGAAAATCCAACAACAAAATGAATGCAGCACTGAAAGACAACCCTGATATTTTAGCTATACAGGAATCATGGGCAGTGAAATCCTTCAATCAGAAGGGCTATTTTGTCTATGATATCCCGGCTATAGCAACCAGCAGAGGACATGCTAAGGGTGGACTGGCTATTCTCCTCAGCGAGGAACACTTATGGTCTCAAAAAGTTATCGAATCTAAATCCAACTATTTTCAATGTGTTAAGGTCAACCTAAAGACTAATATTCTTGACCAAAAAAAGGCCTTTCTGTTTTTTAACGTGTACATTCCTCCAGGCACCACCCAGGACGTCATCTTCATTGAAACTATAGATACAATCTCAAAGATAATTGAAGAGCAAGTAAACACCCCGTATCTAATTATGGGTGACGTGAATGGAAAAATCTCAAACGCCGAAATTGGTAAATGGGCAAAAATCTACGAAGAAGAAACACTAGACCTATCTATTCCAATATTCCCAAAAGGGAAAGTCTCTGACAAAAGAGGGAAAATGCTACTAGCATCATTGCCAAATATAAACGCAACAATTTTGAATGGTAACGTAGATGGTGATAGACCGGCATCCTTCACGAGGCGGGGATACGGATCTTTTTCAATTATTGACTATTTAATATGTAGTATGGAGATAGTGGATACATTCCACCATCTGAATATCAAACTTACAGACGATAGCGACCACGCTTTATTACGTTTAAATACTGGATGGTCAGTAAAATCCTCTTCATCGAATCCAATTATGTATCATAACTGTAAAATTGAAATCAATGATAAGCAGAGGCGAATATTTTGGAATCCAAGGACCCTGGATCATATCAATGGAATGATCTCACAAAATAACCTTCTAACCAAAATGCATTCAGAAGATCAAATAACAAATTTCGAATGTATTATGACGAACCTTAAAAGATCTCTGCTTAATAGGATAAAACAATGTAAAAAGAGAAACTACAAGATGTCCAATGAAAATACAATCAGGAAGAGGCTTAACAAACTCATACGAGGACAATTCTTAAATTTCTCACCTACTATACAGCAAGAGATAAATAAACTGAAAAATCAATTAAGAAGAGTTAAGAATAGCCAAAAAAGAAGGCAACAGGATAAAAATTGGGTGGAAATTCATGAGGCAGCAAAAAAATATAATCAAAGAAAATACTGGTCTTTGATAACCAAAATAACTGGAACTAAAAAGAAATTACATGCCATACCAGTAGCACCGCAGGAATGGGAAACATATCTAACTGACCTATACAAAGTAAATTCTACTGAAATCGACAGTAATGCCACTGATACCACCTTGGAAAGCAAACTAACAACAATAGAAAAAAGTACAGCATTTTCTATCGAAACACATATAAGAAAAGCTAGGAATACTTCTGCGTCAGGCCCTGATATGATACCAATTATAGTTTTGCAGCTATATGCAAGAGAATGGAGTAAGATGTTAACATCACTTTTCAATCATATCTTTCGCACCAGGAGATTACCAAAGTCGTGGCAGGGAAGTACTATAATCCCAATATATAAAAAAGGGAGTCAAAACATAGCTAGTAATTACCGCCAAATCGCACTAATGGATGCCACAGGGAAAATTTTCGCTGCGGAGGTGCTGGATAGATTAAAAGACTGGTGCTTTTCGCAGGGAATAATACCGATGTACCAAGCTGGGTTTCGCCCTAACCATTCGGTCAGTGATAACATTTCAATCCTACAGACCATTTTGGACAAATATATTGGGGGGAAATCACAACCAGTGTATGCAGCATTCATTGACTATTCCACTGCGTTTCATCGGGTCGATAGACCAACTTTATGGAATAAACTGAGAAGACTTGGGATTTCGGAAAATTTACTGCAGATTATAATTGAGCTCCATACGAATACCTGGTCCCAGGTACAAATGGGAGGTGAAAAGGGTCTGACGAAACCAATTCAAACTTTGAATGGTCTTAAACAAGGGTGCCTTCTTGCACCGATTTTATTCTCATTATATTTGAGTGATTTGCCATACCATCTGCAACAATGCTCCAGTCTACCGCCAAAGGTCGCTTCTCAGAACATACACTCTTTGCTATATGCAGATGAGATTGTTATGTTGGACCTTACACCTTTTGGTCTACAAAATTTATTGGATTCCTTAAATGTTTATTCAAAAGATCATTTCTTAATCCCAAATTTAACAAAAACTAAAGTGGTAGCCTTTTCTGGCAGGAAAAAAAGCGTCAAATACTGCTGGAATCTCGATGGGATTAGAGTAGAGGAAGTAGATGAATACCCTTACCTTGGCAGGATTTTTACAAAGAACTTACAAAACACAAAACAAATAAATAATCTAAAGAAAAAATCTGAAATACATACTGGGGCACTCTCTAGATTATACACTGCCACTGGAAATAGGCACTTTTCCTCACTGCTCAAAGTGTATAGAGTCAAAATTCCATCGGTCTTGTCTTACGCAACTGAGCATTTACCAACGAAACAGTGGTCCTTCATGGACATTACCGAAGGAAGGATCCTGAAAAAAATACTAAAGGTCTCCAGTTCAACTCCAGTACAAGCCCTCAGATTGGAATTTGCATTAACAAGCTCCTACGCCACAGCTGTGGCAAACGTCATTCGATGGGCCTATAACATCCTGCATGCAAAAGAGGGAACACTGAGATTTTTGTTAAAGATTGAGACACTCAAAACAGATCCTATAAAATTTAACTTCTCCAAGAATATGTCTGAGGTATTTAAAATCGCGAACCTCACCAATGATATTCTGTTATCCTGGTCAAAATCCCAGTTAAAACTTTTTTTGAAATGCTTTACACCAAGATTAAGTTATGATCTCGATTTTCTGCATTGTAGTAAGCTATCTACTTATAAATCCTACATTGAGACCTTGGAATATAAGCAAACACGGCCATATTTGGGGTTTTGCCTTACACATGGAGCAAGAAGGGCCATAACGATGTTGCGCTTAGGTATCCTACCTGTTTCTGCTTTTACATACAAATGGTCACCAGGAGATTCCTCGATCTGTAACCTCTGTCAAGGAGGTGATCAAGACATTGTACATATGCTATTTGTTTGTCCCCACCCAAATGTAGTTAGAGCAAGGGTGAGATATCTTGAACCGGTATATCAGAAATTTAACATTACTACAGTAAACAATGTATTATTATTATGTAAACAACCAACTGATGAATGGGTTTGTTATAACTTCTACAAATTTTTAAAATCTTTTTTAAAATTGTATTAACGCTTATGTTATCTATGTAAAATGTAATTAATTTGTGGTCCTCAGTTGAGTACCATAACAAATAAAATACTTTTGACTTTGACTTTTATGTCCTTCCTGAAACTCAGCAGATTTGTGTTGGCTCTAAGGGAGAGAGGAAGTTTATTCCAGAGACGTTCACATTGTACCTGAAAGGGTCTGCTTTCTACTCTTGTTTTTTTAAATGAGGGGTAGACAGGAGGGCAACCTGGGAAGATCTTAGAGTTCTAGAGGGTTAATATAGTCCAGTCATTTGCTAAAGGGCTATAGGTCTTTTGCCATTTACTGCCCTATGGGTAATGAATATTGCCTTAAAAATGCACCTTTCCTTTACTGGTAGCCAGTGTAGTTTGTGTAATGTTTCTGATGCTGAGTCCTTTCTCCCTTGATTTAGTGTCAGTTTAGCTGCCAACAACTGGATCCTCTGGAGCCTTTGAGGAGGTAATCGGTACTACCTATTAACAAGGAGATGCAGTTGAGGGCGGAGTCAGGAGAACATGGTGACTGCATACTGAGTAGCCCCTGCGCCTGAGATTTCCATCGGTTTCCCCATCGAGGGTTAGATCGCCTAATGGACCGCTTTATGGTGCGCCATGGTCGGTAAAGTAACATACCTTCTACCGATGTCCTCATATTTGTTTTTGGGCTTGTTTTCTCCTCTTCTTCCTCGCATACGCTGAGGCGGGGCGGCGCGTAAAGCTGAAAGGCTCTGTTGCGTGGCCGCAGTGAGACAGTGAGGCAGCGGGATGGCAGGGGATGCAGAGGCTGTGTGGCCTGCGGGACGGTCCGCGTGACAGTCCGTGTGATCCAGTTCGGGGTTTGGAGTTTTTTTTTTTTCGTGCCCTGGTGTTTGGGAAGACGCTTTCCTCTCCGAGGCGGAGGGGCGGCGGCTGCATGTGACAGCTGTGATTAAGTCTGAGGCCCCGGTGGGCTGGTTTTTTTTCTGCGCAATATCGCTGGGGGACAGATCAGTCTCCTCTCCTATCTGGCTTTTTTTTCTTTAGTTTTTCTTCAGGGTTTTTTTTTTGTTTTTTTTTTAGTTAGACAGGCCAGTCAGGCCTGCCAAAACACGGATGTGCATCGGAGCAGATAGGGAGTGCGGAGACATGGAGTGTGGAGAAGGGGGTGACAAGCACAGCTTCCCCAGCCTTGCTTGTGTGGACACTGGGACTTGTTTTTCTTTTTCCTCATCCGGCTCCACGCGTTGGGGGACTGTGGCACTGGAGTTAAGGAGAAGTCACAGAGTGGCAGCCCAGGGCTTCCTTAGGGGAGGTATTAAATGAGTAGCAGCATAATGCATTCTGAAGTGGACTAAGGAAGCGAAGCATTTGGAGGTACAAAATTTGGGTGAAGTAGAGCCGGGGCCGGCGAAGTCTCAAGCCCAGCTTATCCAAGACACCCAGGGCACCCAGTTCCATGAGGATTGGCAGGTTAAAGGGGTTGGAATAGCTAGGGGGGTGTTTTTGCCCATGCCCCTGCATCTGTCCTTTCTCCTCCGAGTAATAAAAACAACTGGAGGGACAGGAAGCACAGGTCTAAGCCTGATAAAAAAGCAGCCGGCCAGTTGCAGTTGAGCAAATTAAAGGGGGGTTTAGATACTACACCAGATACCAGACCAGATACCTGCAGTCTTACCCCCGGGGGCATTGAGAGTGGTAGTGATTGTGAGGAGTTGGGCAGTGGCAGAGGTGGTACGGGTCCCGGGTGGACGGTGGTGAAGGCTAAAACCAGGAAAGGCGGGAAAGGCAGTAAAACGTGTACCTCTGCTTTTCTATCAGGAGAGGTTAAAAAGAAAAATCCCAAACTTCCTAAAGCCAAGTCTAAGGGCCCTTTGTTAGATCCAAGACCTAAAATTACGCCCTCCCTCAGGTCTTATTTTAAGGTCTTGCCAGCAGTACTGTGTTGGGGGGAAGCTGGTAGAATGACAGGAGAGGTTGGACTTCAGTCAGCACCAGATTCAAGCGAGCCATGCACCCCTACTCCCTACTTAGTGAAAGTAAAAGTATATCTAGGTACCGATAGGCTGGTGGGAGATCACACTACTGTAGATAATATAGTAGATACAGACAGCCCTGAGCCAACAGCAAGAGGTGACAGGATGGAGTTAGGAAAAGAGGGGGGAGAGGAATCCACAGGTCAGATCCCTCATGAAGCCACCATAGAGAACCCTCAGGATTCACCTAAGGGTCATAGTCTGGTAGTGAATATCGTGGGAGTGTGTGCGGATGGAGCAGTAATGGCCAAAAGTTTAGAGGCTCCGGCACTGGCTCCGGCGCTGGCTCAGGCCTTGGTCCCGGCTCAAGCTCATGTTCCGGCTTAAGCTCCGGCTCCAGTTCCGGCCTTGGACTCGGCCCTGGTTCAAGTTTCCATTTCGGCTACAGAGGCTCACTCAATCTCCTCTTTAGAATTACTCGTGGCCTCACTGGCAGTGGATATAAAGAAGGGTTTTGAGGTCTCATCTTCAAACCAAGGGGAGATCAGAAGTTTTTGTGAGTCATTAGACAAAAAAGTTGATCTTTTGAATGTAAGGACAGAAACCCTGAAATCGGAAGTGGGGACACTAACTGGTCAGGTGAATGTCATGAAGGGGGACTTCGCAGCCTTGAAGAAAGAGGAGGGAGCATTGAGAGACAGGCTGGAAATGGTGGAGAACAAATCCCGTAGGAATAACTTACGAGTATTGAATGTCCCAGAGGGCAGTGAGGGGAGTGATTTAAAATCTTTTATGATAAACCCCCTAAAAGAATCACTGGATTTAGAGATCACTGCCGAAGAGTTGGACAGGGATATTCAAATAATTCATCGGGCCCCTTCTGATGCAATCTGAACCATTCCAAGCCAAGGAAAATCCTTATTAATTTCCATACCTACTCAGTAAAAGAGAAAATCTTGAATCGTTCTCTTAAACTTAAATCGCAGAGGGGCAAGGACTTTCCTTTTCAGATTTGATCAGATTTGGCTAGATCTACTCTAGATCGACAGTGGGAATTGGAAAGGAAGCTGGAAGAATTAAAATAATTGGGAGCAGTGGCCCAACTAAAATGTCCCGCTTCCTTGAGGATCATGTTAAAAAAGGATGTACAATGTAAGATCGGTACAGGAGGCTGAGGATCTCCTCGGAAATATACAGTTGGGTTAAGCATATACAAGCCGTAGGCGATGGCAGCTTTTGAGACCTGTCCCCAGATCCATATCAATTTATAACTAAGTACTAAGTACCTGTTTATGTAGGAGAGGATCGGGGAAAGAATGGTAAGGTTTTCCTTAGAATGGGGGTAGAAGGGGGAGGAAGGTGTGACAAAAGGGATAAGATAGATACCGATTAGATCTTTCTCTTTCCTATCTTCCTCTTATCCATTTTTTTTATCTCCCCCCCTCTCTCGGAGAAGGATAGGCTTATACCTGTGTCTGTATTTAAGGGTAAGGATATTAAAAGGCATCTAATAACAGAGGTGGGTAGGTCGACTCCCCTAGGTGGGGTTTCATGCTTTGCACTCCTGGGGGGGGGGGGGGGTTGTGTACTTTTTCTTTATGATGGGGGCACAGGGTGGAAATGTTAGGTTGCAATACCTGGACTATTTTTATCCGGATTGTTAGGGGTTGGGTTCTCCAGGGGTGGGGGTAAGGGAAGGGGGGAGGGAAGGAGGGTTAAAAGCTTCAATAAAAACTTAATTTCCGATTTTTGATTTGTCTAGCTTTAGAATTAAAGTGAAAGGCGTAGGAAAGGTACGGAGGGCACTAATAACTAATATTTCGCAGCTGGCTAGGGTAAAGAAGGGAGAGCCACCATGACTTCTCTGCAGATTCTTTCCTGGAACGTCAATGGCCTGCGCACCAGGCCAAGGAGAGACAAGATTCTACAATACCTACGAGACTCTATGGCACAGGTCATTGTCTTCTAGGAAACACATCTAATGGAAGAGGAAATGACCGCCCTGTTGAAGCCACACACTTGGGTGGGCTCTCACGTCAGCACCAACCAAACAGCAAACATCGGAGGGGTATCTATTATATTTAAGACCTCAGCTAGGGCCCATGTCTGCTCTTATATAAAAGATCAAAATAGAAGGTGGGTGATCGTTAAAATCTTAATTATGGACACCCCATTAATTTTAACCGGATATTACGGCCCTAACCAGGATGACCCTTCTAGTATGAAGAGCATCTTTTCACACTTATTGGACTTTCCAGACCCAATCGTCCTAGCAGGTTACTTTAATATTGTGTTAAACCCGGTACTGGATAAATTACCATCTAATAGAGCAGCTGCCCTGTCTAAATCTCGAGAGTATTTGCTGGGGGCCATGAAACAGTATACTTTATCCGACATCTGGAGAGATAGATCGGGGCAGCAGCAGGGGGTGTCGTATCAGAATTATAAATATAGACATCAGTCACGTATTGATTTTGTGTTGATAAGCTACTCATTAAGAAGTCTGGTTAAGAGCGTAGTGTATTTGGCAGCTCACCTCTCAGACCATTCTGGTGTCCTCTTGACTCTCAAATGCCAAGCATCTAGCCCAATTAGGACTTGGTCCTTTATTAGTGCTATTCTCTGGGAGAAGGAAGATGAACTCTATATTTCACAAGAAGTGTCATGGTGCTTAGAGGTGAATGTGGGTACAGCCTTAATCACCTCAGTTGGGGATTCTTTGAAGGCCTTCCTACGGGGACAAATTACTAACAGGTCCTGTTGTTGGAATAAAATGTATAAGGAGGGGATCTCAGACATTGAGAATAGGCTGAAGGACGCAGAGGTAGATCTTTCTGCTCAAATGTCTCCTGAAATCCTACAGAAGAAGCGAGATAGGATCAAGGATTTGAAAAACCAGCTTGATAGTATTTTGAACACCAGGCTGATTCGAAGGTGGGAAGCCAGCAAAATCTCACAATTCAAATATGGGGAAGGTGAGGGCAAGCTTCTTGCTTGGAAGAGTAGATCGGATCGAGCTAGGAGCTACATCAAAGAGATTAGAGATGAAAGAGGTATTTCTGCAACAGATGAAGAAATCCGAGATGCTTTTCAGTCCTTCTTCCAGAACATCTACCTGGAGGACGGCAATGCAGATAGCCAGCATGCCCAAAGGTGGCTTGAGGATATTACGCTTCCCTACATCGGAACAACAAAGATATTTGGACAGGGATTTTTCCTGTCTTGAAGTAAGGGAAGCAATCTTTAATACTAAGAAGGGCAAGGCCGCAGGGCCAGATGGCTTACCCTCAGAAATATACAGGGCTATAGCGGATCAGGTTCTCCCTTTTATGACCAGGCTCTTTAATCAGATTCTGCAAAAAGGCCTGATTCCGCCGGACTCATGGAACAAGGCCATTATAGTATTGATATTGAAACCTGGGAAAGCGGCATCTGATTGTGGGTCTTATAGACCCATATCTTTATTGAATGTTGACTATAAAATCTTTACATCTATAATGGCAGCTCGACTGGGTACAGTGGTGGGGGACGTCCAGCTCCTAGATCAGAAGTGCTTTGTAAAGGATTGGCAGTTATCACATTTACCGTACCACCTTACCGGGGCAATAGACCTGGCGTCCGCTTATGCTCTACCTCTGGCAGCAATGACCTTAGACGCCACCAAGGTCTTCGACAGGGTAAACTCACTGTACCTATTGGAGGCCTTGAAAAAATGTCATTTCGGCAAGAAGTTCTGTCGCACTGTACAATCTATTTACAGGAGCCCCTCAGCTAGGCTGTTGGTAAACGGTGGTCTCGCAGCACCCTTTAATATATCTAGGGGCACCAGACAGGGCTGCCCACTCTCCCCTCTCCTTTTCGATCTGTATATCGAGCCATTTGCACAACGGCTAAGGGAGGATATTAACATTCAATCTTTTAGGTATGGAGAGTGGGAGAGGAAGGTAGCCCTGTATGCCGACAATATTTTAATTCTTACAGCTGACCTTGACAGGGCCTTCCCAGCTGTTATCAGTCAAGCCTAAGATTTTGGTTTGATTTTGTGGCACGAAGTCAACGCGGCTAAAACAGAGGTAATGGTTTGGAACCACGGGGCAAGTCAGCACCAGTATCACACAAGTTCCACTATGAGGTATCTGGAAGTTAAAATAGTTCAAGATATAGTTCAGATTGCGGAAACAAATCTGATGGCAGTGCCGAGAGAGTGTGTAAAGCTGATGCCGACCAGGACCTCGTTACCTCTCTAAATCATCGGTAGGGACAATCTGGCTAAAATGACGATACTCCCTAAAATCTATTTTCTTTTTAACTGTATCCCACTGTACTTTGACAACATACTAATTGATAACATTGAGAGGAAGGTGAATTCTTTTGTGTGGGGGTATAAATATGCGAGATTGGCCTGGAAAAAGCTGAGGCGCCGTAGAGAGAATGGGGGTCTGGCTTTACCTGACATCCAGATTTATGCTTGGGCTTTCTAACTCTCTCATGCCTGGATGTTTTTAAAAATGTCGGCTAATACTGGGATAGGAGGGATGTTTTTAGCAATTGTTAGAACTGGCACCTTGGCGTGAGTCTCCCTTCCACTTTTGGCTGCTGTGCCCCATATGTTTTGCTGGTGTTAGCTGCTCAGAGCACTGTGCCACTGCCAATCAGTGCCACAGTGCAAGTGCTCCCTGTACAAAGTGTATATGTGATTGGTTTCCATGATTGGCTTATTTGGTTTACTGTCAGATGCCAGTCAAGTGCACCAGGAGTGCCAGGGCTTGTAAATCCAAATGCTGCTAGTGGGCCTGCAGCACTGGTTGTGAGACCCACAGAAGCAGCCTTGTAAAAAGTGTCTAAGGTCGCCATTGCAGAACCTGCGTGCAATCTGGTACTGTCATGCTGGCTGGGCAAGCGCACACACTTGCCAGCCCATAAACCTTCCCTTTACTTCATGTGAGTCACCCCTATGGTAGGCCCAAGGGCAGGGTGCATTGTAAGCTTAAGGTAGGACAAGCCCTGATGTGTGTGGCATGTCCTAATAGTGATTTAAAGCCATTTTCGTTTTTCACTATTGTAAGGCTACCTGTTTTCATAGGCCAGAATGGGCTGCTGGAATTATTACACTCTACAATCCTAGCAGGCTCAGGGAACATGGTAGAAATTCGAGTTTGGTATGCCTGCACTCAGAATAATAAAATACATCTTTTAGCAAAGTTAATTTTAATGTTCTGTGTTTGCAAATACCACTTTTAGAAAGTTGGTATTTGCTTGCCTAACCATTTCAGCCCGCCTCTGCTCTTATGTGTATCTGCTGTCTGGTTTCTGTGAGTGACAGGGCTTGGGAATTCCAGGAGACAGGCTGGGCAGCCAGGTGGTTAATAGAAAGATTACACCAGGATGGGTCGGAGGAGTGCCCCTTGACTCTGAATAGGGCTGTGCTCTGCCACCACACTGCCGGCTCCACCTCCTGCGGAGCGTCTGATGTCTCTGCCCTGCTCCCTGAAAGAATAAGCCTGCAGCATGTCAACAAAGTGCTCAGAAACTGGACTGAACTAGGCACAGGCCCCCTGGCCTGAAAGAACAAAGGATTTTCAGTATAAAGATAGGAGCCCTGCTCCTAAAAAATCAGATCCTGTTTGAAGAAAGAAGAACCTCTGCCCGACGAGAAGGACCCCGGAAAAGCTACAAGGAGGAGTACTGTCTCTGACCTGGGAGACTGGCCTGTGGTGGGTGCCTTGCTGTGAGAGGAGAGAAAAAAATTGAAGGAACTTGTAGTAATGGCATGTTCCTTTAATTGGAATGTTATATATGTAATTGGAATGTTTGGGTGCAGGGCAACAGTAACTGGTAGATCTTGTGTCATTCTTGATGTACCTTTACTGGAGCTGCACGTATATCTTCTCTCTTTTGATTAAATACTTCTTCCAGCCTACATCTACTCTCTGTTTCCTGTTTTCACGTCTTATTGAAGTCACTACAATTTTTGGCGACGAGGGTGGAAGCAAGGGAAAAATGAGACGGTAGAAGAATTTGTTTCGGCCTTGAAAAAGTTGGCAAGGAAGTGTGAGTTTGCTCAGTTACATGATGACCTTATATGTGACCAGGTAGTGATGTATACTAAGAATAAGGTATTACAGGATAAATTGTGGGTAGTGTGGTAAATAAATAAATTATTACCGGATCTATTTTTCAGGATACTCATATAAACAGATAGCTCAATAAATAAGAGTCAAGATTCGAGGTAGCTGAAGTTTACAGGCTTTAATCAGGCATAAAGGACAGGAACAGGACAGCCTGTACGGGAATAGGATGGCAGCTGCCGGGGGCAGGATCTGGGAGCATAAGGGATAACTTTTTAATAACAGTGCACAATATATATAGTAAAACAAAATACATTACATTCAATACAGTAGGCGTAGCAGTAGGCGTGGTTCGTAACAGTCGCGAAAGATAAGGGTAAAATGATGTAACAAGAAGGCGTGTACAGGGCGTATACATAGACATGTGATGTAAACGTAACAGAATATGTCATAAAAGGGGCGGAAACATGGAGGGGGCTACCTGAGCAGCTGGGACCTCTAACCTAGTGGTGCGCGCAAACTGACAATGACGTGTTACCAGGGAGAACTGGGGCTATGACTTCTGTGCTAGAAGAGGAGACTAAAGTCTGGAGTGTCAGAGCGACATGTACCCAGGCATATCTAGTATCTGGTGTTTAAAGTACATGTTGATAGAATCCAAAAGTTATCAGGGTAAAGGCTAACAGACATTAAGACTGGTGCATGCATAATTCTACATGTAGTGCGTGTGCGGGGAATATTTTATGAATATTAATACAGTATTTCTCTTCCATGGAGACATAAAGGCTAGACCATGACGGAAACTATTGATGCGATGCAGTAGCTTAGGAATGCAGAGAAGGAGGGCTGAACTGATAACTAGAAACATAACATACTCTTGGCAGACTGGGAGGCAGAGCCAGGCCGGGCCGGGCACTGCGAGGCAAGAAGTAAGCTAAGGGTCAGGGATACAGGTGGGGGCTGTATCGCTCCTCGAAGAGGGTTCAGGAAACAGGAGCTGAATCTGAGTCCGGGCCCTTTTGAGGCCTAGAAACGGGGACAATTCAATGAATTAACGTGCACCCTGTGAAATGTGGCAACGTAGGTTTACATAGGCCTAATATTCGTTGTATTCACGAGGACTGGAAACTGGCATACTAGAGATGGACACAACTGTAATTGCGTCTTTAATCGATCAGAGGGGAATACATGCATATCGATCATGCACATATAACATAAGATGGGGAACACGTAGGCACATACAACATGGCAAAATTTACTTTTCCACATTCCCTCCTTGTGCCCTACGTTTCCATCAGGAAACATCAATATTCATGATACCATCTATCATTTCATATAGCATCATTTGCTCGTCTCGAATTGTCTTGGAACGGGACTTAGGACTAGGGATACAAGAGGTAGCACAAATGCCGCAAATCGCAGGGCCACATTGTATACAGAGGCAGCAACTGAATATGATCATTACTGCAATACCTAGGAATGACAATACTTTCCATCCCCAGGCAGATATAATACTCCAGAGCCAACCGGACCATGTCCAGGTGCCTGGATTCTGGTGTAACTGATGGGCAATCTTATGAAGTCTGGTTATAGCTGAATAAACAGACGGTGCGTTATTAGGAATGAAAATGCAGCAACTAGATCCGATGACTCTACATGCTCCTCCTCTATCGGCCAGTATGACGTCAAGAACGAGACGATTTTGGAGCACGACAAATCTCATAGCAGATTGCTCTTCAGTTAAGTTACCTAGAGCAGAAGTAGTCTCATTCACTACTGCTTCAAGGGTTCTGGTTAACCTACGTATTAACTTACTATTCTGGACAGGGCCTATAAAGAAGAAGAAACCTTTATTAAAGTCTTGATACTGTTCTAGAGTAGTTTCAGTTTGATCGACAATTGGGGACTCGATCTCCCTTCTATGTCTGACGTGTACTAGATGTGTGTTTCTGTGATAATCGGATGGGGCTAGAAAAACTGGTGGCAGTAGGAAGGCAATGTAACATGTTCCATCCCAATCGAGGGGCAGACGAACATATGTGGTCTGACCACAAACAAAATAAGAATGACGTGAAGCTTTGAAAATAGATTTCCCACTGTCACTATACTTGACAATAGTAGTACAATCACTATGTCCTACATGTGCGGAACCATTCTTTCGGACACATAATTCGCCTTTGACTGGTAGTACTGAAATAGCAGTTAAATCTGGAGTAGTATCAGACTGAACATTTAGGACCATAAAATTCGAAGAATAATTACCCAAATCATATACTTCATTTTCTAGATCTAACCCTGTTCTATGGGAAAGACCTTGCTTGTCTGGAAAACATGTTCGATTCAGAAGGGACATATCATTGGAGGATGACGTTAACGTGGACCATGCTCCACACGAACCATTATGTGAAAACGGATAAGGAAAGAGTGGCAGAACTCCCTTCGGTGTCTGGAAAGGGGGGAGTCGACCACACACCCAACAATTAGTGGCATTGATGGTCTGGTGTGAATAGTGTAACATTCTAATAAATGTATTATTTCTCATAGCAAGACGATAGGATAGCTCGTGAGGAGGCAGATCACTAAATGTGTGCTCTACTGTAGCATTAGAAAACTTATTTACATGTGAACTTGGAAAACATAAATGTAATGCATAACTTGTGCAGGTAACCATAAGACTTAAAAATAATATAAAACTTAGAAAAACGATACATCGTATAGAGTTTTGACTAACTCTCTCACTATGGGGGTCTATCTCATACATGTCAGGGACCTGTCTAACCGTTTCACCCGAGAGGGACTTAGACAATTAAACTGGCTGACTTATTTTACTAGACCGGAGTTTTAATTTATACTCCTGTTGCGGAGTTTTCTCTAACAGAGGAACTTTAAGTTCGGAATCAAGTTCAGAGTCTGGTTTCAGGCAGTCTTTAGAAATGGAACAGTCCGTAGAAAAAGTCTTGTCTGGTAGTCCATGAAATTTCTTTATATGGGACAGGTGGACCCACCCCTTGCGGCCCTCCAACTTCACGGCCGTGCGGGTGGTCAGGAGAACAAGTCGCGGCTCCTTCCAACGAGGCTCCAGCGGACTTGAACGATCAAAATTCCTGACGAGGACAAGGTCGCCTGGAATGACCTCATGCGGTTTCACTTCGGTATTGTCTGGGAATGCGGCGGCAACCTGTGAACGACAAGAGTGTAGGGCAGACATCAAGGAAGCTAGGTAATCTGTCAACATATTACTGGAAACATCTGTAATACTGCGGGGTCTAGGTGTACCCCACATGTTTGGGGGGCGGCCGAATACGACCTCATAAGGGGACAGACCTGATCTGGAATGTGCAACCATCCTCATGAAAAATAAAGCAACTGGCAGGGCAACTAGCCAGTCTACACCTTTCTCTTTACATGTCTTGGCAATACGGATTTTCAGGGTCTGATTATGTCTCTCTACGAGACCGGCTGCTTCAGGATGGCGCACACAATGGAACTTCCACTGGTACCCTAACAAAAGGGAAACATGTTTCATTAACTCGGATGAGAATGGCTGGCCGTTATCAGAATACACGACCCTAGGGAGTCCATAGCGGGGAAAGAATTCACGAACCAGCTGCTTGGCAGTGGTCGCGGCTGTGTAATCTGGAACTGGATATGCTTCTGTCCACCTGGACAAAGCGCATACTACTACGAGGACATACCTGAAACCTCGACATCGCTCCATCTGAATATAATCCATCTGGAGGACTTCAAAAGGGTGGTCAGGAGGTTGGAATCCACCTTGTTCCACCGGGACACTTTTACCTGGATTGAACTGGCAACATATCATACAGGTACGGACTTTCTGCTTGGCTGCAGCTCGTAAATGCTTGTTGAACCAAAGGTTCTGTATACTGTCTAACATAGCTTTTTCTCCTAGATGTGCTGGACTATGTGCGGTATTGATAATGACTTGAACCATAGAGTCGGGGAGAAACCATGTGGCTTTTCCCTTCGTCAACCATCCCTGATCTGTCTGGACCCCTCCTCTGACTGTCTTGTGGAACAGATTGTGCAACTAACACTTTCATTTTCGTGTCTTTCATACGTCTCCTTTCGTGTTCTTGCTCTTCCCTGATTCTGTTCTGGTGATACTGGAGCATTTGAAGCATTTGTGACGGGGTACTAGCTTGCCAGGTACTTTCGACTTTCAAAACTCGATTTTTAACTTGTGGACTTGAATTCTCGACTAATTTAGTAACAAAAAGATGAGGGTACGACTCGCTACTTGTCTTCAAACCACTGTTAATAATAAAACATTTTTCAAATCTAGAATAAAAATCACTAGTGTCTTCATCCTGTTTCTGTTTGCATGCTGAGATTGCATCCCAATCTTCCTTTTTCGTGGCTAGTAACCTTGGCAAAACTTGTATCAATAACTCGGGCAATTCTTTACATTTGTCCCCAAGACCGGTACCTGGTACTCGTATTTTATCTTCAGCTTCTAGAGCTGTCCAATCAATCTTTTTCTCTCCCACCTCCCATTCTTTTTCCTTGAGTTTTTCATATACCCCTGCGGGCAACAGGACCTTTAGCATTTTAATGATATCTGGATACGTGTATTCTCCCATACGGAGCATGTCTTTTAATTCTCGATGGAACCCTGCTGGATCTTTGTCGTGACAGGGAATTAATTTCTTCATCTCTAAGAGTTCCATCTTTGTGATAGGGGTGTAAACAAATACTCGTTGCATTTCACCACCCTCTGTCCTGACTGGGTGTACTTCTCGTAACGGATGCTGTCTATCCATGTAAAAGGATTTACTTTCTGGAGGTGAGGCGTGAACTAAATGCGGATTCAGAAACGTTCTATATTTGTGGCGCTGTTCTAGAATAACACTAATTAAATCGGTACCTAGACCTCTCCATCTATACTGGAGTAACTCGTTCAGAACATCATGTAACGGACCTGGATCAGAATGTTGACCCTCATACAGTGTAATGAGGTGTTGGATCATATACATACCCACCAGTCGCTGCTCGGCTGGGGGCAGTTTCAGAAACATTTGTGCCACTATTTCGTCAGGAAAAGTGGTAGAATCAGTAGCCCATCGGACTGCTGATCGGGCTAGTTCTTGTTCATGCATAGTACTAAGTTCACTATAACCGATTCGTGATTTCAGAATGTGATCGGTAGCTTGAAATACTTGCTCAAAAGAACCTTGATCTGGTACTGGAAGAGAAAAAACTTTCTTGTGTTCTATGCGTGAATGTCGGTCGGGAAGTCTAGTTCTACCTACATACGCTATTCTGGTAGGATTCTCGTCATCTACCTCTTCGGTAGGAGAGTCGTCTTCTTTCTCGGACACTTGTGCTGCTATGCGTTTCTCGTGTACCCTTATTATTTCCTTACGAATTTTCTTGTACATACTCTCTATACTACTGAGTGTCTTGTGTCTTCCCTCGGCTATATGATCACTCCACCTTGTCAGAACTCTCATTTCGATCGGATCTTTAGTCGGATAATCTTGTTCCCTTATCAAACAATTGATTAAAAACTTTAATAGCATGAGCTGGGTCTCAGCTTTCCTTTGAGACATGATTTCGCCAATACTTTCTGGGTCTTCTCCTGTACGGATGAAACGATATATTCTGTCTAGATCTTCTTTCATATTCGGTAGGGTGTCCAAATACTCGGTCACCCGTCTTACACGCAATGAATATATAACCATATTATCATCGCCTGGGACTGAATCGTAACGTCATTCAGTAAGAGCTCGTTTGATATCTGCAACGGACTGCTGTTTGGGCGTACGCTGTAACGCACGTTCATGTAACTCGACTAACGTTACACGTTTGTGTTGGGGCGGGGTACGAGGAGGACCTCCCCCCGCGGCTCCTAAACTGGAATCGTCGACGGGTACTGTACGGGCGGGCAGAGTGACTGATGTAGCGGGAACTTGTACTGTGGGCTGGACCGGGGGTACCGTAACAGGTGCTGTAACAGGTGCCCCGGTGGCTGGAGGAACAGGAATTACATTATTTACAGGAGCTGGCGGAACAGGATTTGTATATTCTGGGACTGTGTCGTCCAAATAGGACGAAAGAAAAATATCAGCTGCGGTCGGTTTGTGACGTAGCTTAATCGGAACTAATGGCGGCGGAAAATTACATGGTGCTTCCGGGGTTGCTTTTGGCAAACCCTCGGCAAGAAGAGGATACATACCCTTAATAAGGGCATTCCTCTGTCTGTCTGACTGTTCGGCTTTAACTCGTTCACCTATTTCGATTAATTCCCTTTCTTGGGCTCTTTCTAAGGATTCCCTACTTAATTCTGACTTTCTGATTTCTTTTTCTGTTCTTTTATGAGATTCTTTGCGCCATAACTCGATGGCATCTTTCTGGGACTGTCTGGATTTCTTTTTCCATAATGCTTCTTCTACTCGCATGATGCACTCGGCATCCCACGTACCTGATACGGGCCATCTATATTTCTCTTCTAATTCCTTGGTGTACTCCACCCATAAGTCTAGATATAATATGGCACTTATGCCATGCTTATGATACATAAAATGACCTGGACTGTCCCTAGGCGGGACAGGGACTGCTTCCTCTAGCAGACCTTTTCTAGTTTTTAACTGACGTATTTTCGAGAACAAAGGCATAATTTTGGGCTGGAGTCTGGACACAATACAATACACGATAAACACAATAATAACTAAGAACACAAATCATTCATACCACGACATTGAAAACACATGAAATAACATTTATAATAACAGTTTGGACAGAAATACATGAATTTTCTCGAGAACAGAACTTACTGGAACAGAAACTTACTAGAATGACTAGATGCACTGCTAAAACAGTACGAAACTTACCGGTCCCATAAAGAGACACGTCAGGACCCGCGTCCACCTAGGTGAACACTTCGTGTTGGATCTGTGTACCCAAACCCACGGACCAGAGACAAATTAATTGACCCTGTCTAGATACTACCCCAGCAACGGTACTCACCGGGCAGCAAGAACGGAAGGCCTCGGACTGGACTGGACTGCTACGACGACGGACGGACGAACTTCGGACTTCAGTTACAGGTGGGCCTCCGGATACCTCGGACCTTGGACTCTCGGCTTGGGCTCTGGTTGGGACTCGCCGCGTTCCTCCACCGCCTCGTCTGGACGCTGGACCGCAACCTCCGTCTCCTCCGTGGGCCTGAGGGATACTTGAAGCAGAAATATCTGCACGTGCACGGTATGGTTCCGTCACGGCTGCAGAGGATCAGGGGGCCTGCGTGGCTTCTCCGGCGCGTGGGGAAAGGGCAAGTCCCTATTTGGGCGCCATTATGTGGTAAATAAATAAATTATTACCGGATCTATTTTTCAGGATACTCATATAAACAGATAGCTCAATAAATAAGAGTCAAGATTCGAGGTAGCTGAAGTTTACAGGCTTTAATCAGGCATAAAGGACAGGAACAGGACAGCCTGTACGGGAATAGGATGGCAGCTGCCGGGGGCAGGATCTGGGAGCATAAGGGATAACTTTTTAATAACAGTGCACAATATATATAGTTAAACAAAATACATTACATTCAATACAGTAGGCGTAGTAGTAGGCGTGGTTCGTAACAGTCGCGAAAGATAAGGGTAAAATGATGTAACAAGAAGGCGTGTACAGGGCGTATACATAGACATGTGATGTAAACGTAACAGAATATGTCATAAAAGGGGCGGAAACATGGAGGGGGCTACCTGAGCAGCTGGGACCTCTAACCTAGTGGTGCGCGCAAACTGACAATGACGTGTTACCAGGGAGAACTGGGGCTATGACTTCTGTGCTAGAAGAGGAGACTAAAGTCTGGAGTGTCAGAGCGACATGTACCCAGGCATATCTAGTATCTGGTGTTTAAAGTACATGTTGATAGAATCCAAAAGTTATCAGGGTAAAGGCTAACAGACATTAAGACTGGTGCATGCATAATTCTACATGTAGTGCGTGTGCGGGGAATATTTTATGAATATTAATACAGTATTTCTCTTCCATGGAGACATAAAGGCTAGACCATGACGGAAACTATTGATGCGATGCAGTAGCTTAGGAATGCAGAGAAGGAGGGCTGAACTGATAACTAGAAACATAACATACTCTTGGCAGACTGGGAGGCAGAGCCAGGCCGGGCCGGGCACTGCGAGGCAAGAAGTAAGCTAAGGGTCAGGGATACAGGTGGGGGCTGTATCGCTCCTCGAAGAGGGTTCAGGAAACAGGAGCTGAATCTGAGTCCGGGCCCTTTTGAGGCCTAGAAACGGGGACAATTCAATGAATTAACGTGCACCCTGTGAAATGTGGCAACGTAGGTTTACATAGGCCTAATATTCGTTGTATTCACGAGGACTGAAAACTGGCATACTAGAGATGGACACAACTGTAATTGCGTCTTTAATCGATCAGAGGGGAATACATGCAAATCGATCATGCACATATAACATAAGATGGGGAACACGTAGGCACATACAACATGGCAAAATTTACTTTTCCACAGTAGAGGGAGACAAGTGTCTTAAAGATATAGTGGCTTTGGTTAAAAAGGCGGAACTGTCTGACCGATGTGCAAAAGTCACTTTGTCGCAAGATAACAAGGTGGAGAAGGAATTAGTGGCCAGGGTAGTTGAGAACAAAGCAGGGTATAAAGATAAGTTGGAGGGAGGAAATGGTGATTTTCGTGATAGGAAGGAGTGGGAGGGTAGTGAAAGGAAGAAATTTAGTGATGTGGTGTGTTTTAGGTGTGGGAGTTATTCACATGCCGCTACTTTTGAGAGATGCCCTGCTAAGCATGCAAAGTGTATAGAGTGCGGATTGGTGGGTCATTTCTCAAGGGTTTGCAACCGGAAAAATAAGAAGTTTTCTAAGAAAAAAGTTACTTATGTTCAGTATGAAGATGATTCATCTGTTTCTGAGTCTGATGATAGTGATGTTTAAGTTAATTGTGTTCGGAACATTGAGGTTTGATTTTTAATGATCAAATGTTGGTGACGTATTTGTTGATGATTTGGTGGGTTTTTTTTTCTCTTGCATTTTGTATTTTGGAATGGGGGATGGTTGGGGGTAAGTTCACATGTTCTGTTCTCACATGTTCTGTTCTGTTCACTTTGGAAGATGCGGAATTTACTTAATTAATTTTAGTGTGTAAATTGTTGGGTTCAAAGTGTTAAGAATTCTTTATAGTTTATTAATGATTTTTATGTTGTTTTTTTATGTTCTTTTTGTTTTTTTTGTTAAGAAGGAGGATGTGTAGTAATGGCATGTTCCTTTAATTGGAATGTTATATATGTAATTGGAATGTTTGGGTGCTGGGCAACAGTAACTGGTAGATCTTGTGTCATTCTTGATGTACCTTTACTGGAGCTGCACGTATATCTTCTCTCTTTTGATTAAATACTTGTTCCAGCCTACATCTACTCTCTGTTTCCTGTTTCCACGTCTTATTGAAGTCACTACAGAACTTTTATCTACTTGTGCCTTTTTAAACAATCTCCAAGGGCTTGTGTGTGAGCTTGCCCCCTGAACAGAGTCCCAGGATTATTGGACTCTCCCCCTGCCTTCACCAAGAGCTGCTGGACTGCCTGTGTCCGTGTACCGCTGGAGCCGTGAGCCGAGTGCGCCTCGCAAACCCTGCAGCCTTGAAGCCCGTGCCGCTGCCGCCCCGCACCGTGTGACGCCGCTCTCCTATGAGCCGTAGCTCGCACCGCATCACAACGGGGCTGCACCGCATCCTGCTTTGCCGCCCCCCTGTCTGAGCCGCACCGCTCCCTGCCCCTGCCGCTATGGACTAATCGCACCACAAAGCGAAGTACGGCCCGTACGCTCGAAGCGTACCAGCCACACCGTGCTCCTGACCTTTGAAGCCGCGCCGCACTGAAGCGCCGGCCCGTACGCCCCGTACTGGCTGCCGCGTGCCGTGCTGCCTGCTTCAGGAAGCAGCCCCGAACTGAAGGTACGGCTCAAATGCCGCACTACATCGTGGACCCTGCAGAGACCCGGACAATCTGCCTCGCCTCCCCGTGACCCCCCGCTCTATGCCTCGCACAGAGACGCTGCAACGAGGCGGGACCACAGCGCAGAGGGGCCGCCAACACTCTGAGTCTGCTTCGCGTCCCGTACGCCGCCTACGAGCCAGACTCCTCACCCACTAAAGGTACTGTCCTCACGAGTCGCACCCCTGGTGTGTACGCCTCGAGCCAGAATGTCCGCCACGACTGTGCCAACCTTTAGACATTGCTTTGTTTTCCTCTGAGAGTCAGACAAGAGTGCGCAACGCGCATACAGCAAGAAATACGCATTTTTAAAGACTTCTTGAAATCCTAAAAAGTATTGTGGCCTGATTTAAAGCGTTATATGGATCTTGTGCTAAGCCTTTTCTGATACATAAAGAATACCTATTTTTTAATAAAACCTAGACTGGTGTCCATTTGTGGTGGGTCATCTAATTACTGTATGTGGTCATAAATGCTTAACCCATAACGCTCTGAAGTTTAGCCTTGTCTGCTCCCGCCACACTACCTAGAGGATGAGCAGCGGTTATTTTTAAGAGTAAGTCCCTTGCCCTGACTAGAGGAGAGGGTCCCTGCTTGTCACAAGTATTCACCTGTGCCAACCAGAGACCCCCAATTATAACATTGGAGGCAGCAGTAAGGATCCCGAATTTGCATTTATGATATATGTACAGTAATTGTTGAACACCACGTAGTGAGTTCAGACCAATAACGCAGCCACATACTTGTTGATTTTTACTTTGCGGAGAAGCTCCATTTTTAACGAAATCATGCCTGGTTCAACCACTGTGGAGAAGGCAGCATCTGTAGCCTCTGATGGAATTTAAAAAGTAGATTGGGAAGAGGAGAGGCTAGACAGTTACACCAAAGCCCAGCTGAGGGGCTTTTGCATCAAATTCAAAGTTCCCATAGCTGGATGTAGCAACAAGCCAGACTTCAACAAGGCGCTGAAGGCCTGGTTGGAGTCAAGGGCACCTCTGAATGGGGTGGATGTTGAACCAGCGGAAAGCGTCCATGATTTTGGCAGAGTCCTGTCGCCAGAGGAGTTGGCAGACAGGAAGGAAGCCATGGCACACAAAATGGAGTTGGCAAAACTGAAAAGCAATGGGCAAAAAGATGGCTCTGGAAGAAAGAAGAATTCAGATGGAGCATGAGAGGAAATTGAGGGAGATGGAGCTGAAACCTAAAAGTTTGGAACATCCTCCCTCTGGTGGCAGCACATCGCCAGTGCAGGTAGAGTCAAGGGTGTACATCCCAAAGGAGGTGGTTAAGGATTTTTTTTTAAATGATGACATAGGGCAGTGGTTCAAGGCCTATGAGGTAGCCATGTCTTCCCACCGGGTCCCTGAGAGAGATTGGAGAGCGGGGTTGTGGGGGCGGTTCCTTAGTGAGGGGCGGGACACATTGCTAGATTTACCTTCTGAAGTTCATAATTCCTACCCCCACATGAAGGAAGCTTTAATGACCAGGTATGGGTTAACTCCTGAATTGTACAGACAAAGGTTCAGGGGTTGTGCAAAGTTTCCTGGTTGTACCTATGTTGAATATCTGACCTTTTTCTGCAGAGCACTAGATGGTTGGGTGAAGGGTAGGAAGTGAATGATTTTCATGGTCTCTTTGATTTAATTGCATGGGAGCACTTGTCTAGTAATTGTTTCCCTGAGCTACGCCAGCACCTGATTGATAGCAAGCTGACTAACCCTAGGAAGCTTGCTGAGGAGGCGGACCGCTGGGTCAGCACCAGGGTCCACAAGGGTCAAGTGGGAGACTCCGCCAAGGGTGGGCAGGGTACCCCAGCAGAAGAGTTGGGGGGACAAGGGCAAACAGAGGGAGTTCCAAAAGAGGCCTCAAAGTAATCCCCAAGGGAACGAAGGGAAAGGTTCTCATCCTCCCCCACCCCAAGACCGAGTGGGGCCCGGCAGGTACCCCTGTTCAAAGAGGGCCCCCAAAATGTTATAAGTGTGGTGAGCTGGGTCATTTTGCCAATGACCCCAAGTGTCGCCAGTTTGTGAAATCTGCAACCCCTGGTGCAGCCCCCCCGGCAGATGGCTAGTATAGCCCTGGGTTAGGAATGGGTTGTCCAAGGAGGGGGAGGTCCTTCAGAGATGGAGACTGTGAGGGGGTCCCAGCAAACTACCTGCTCAAGAACACTAAAAAATATGAGCAGTGGGTGACCATCAATAGCAAAAATGTGGGGGCTCAGAGATACAGGAGCCAGTGTGACCAGCGTCAAACATCACCTGGTGTCTCAAGAGCAGGTTGTCCCGCATGCATTCTGCCGAGTTGTGAATGCCGACAACACTGAGACTCAGTGTCCCATGGCTCAAGTTCCCTTTGAGTGGGAGGGTGTCTCTGGTACTCTTCAGGTAGCTGTAAGAACTGCCATGCCTGTAGACTGTTTGTTAGGGAATGATTTGGAGAGCTCACCTTGGGAGAAGGTGGAGAAAAGTACTCACCTGAGGATGGTGGGCCTGCCTGACTGGGCGTGCGTGACCACCCGGTCAATGACAGTCAGTAGGGGTGCTCAAGAGGTCCTGGAGCCTGAGGGAGAGGCCCAGGAACCGGCCTTGGAGAGAAGGAGCAGGAGGCGTGGGAAGTCGGCCCCTGTAGTTCCCACGGTCCAGGAAGAAGCAGACCTTGAGGGGGATGCCCTGGAAACTACAGGGGAACAGATAGCTGAGCTGGGGGGCATACCTGAGCTGACCCATTGGCAGCAGGAAGGAGGGGCCACCAGGGATAAATTCTGCAGAGCGCAGAAAGAGTGTCCTTCTCTCATAGGTCTGCCACAGCAGGCTGCAGACCAGGTCAACGGTGGTCAGTCTGGGTCACATTTCATTTATTGGGAGAATGACCTCCTGTATTTGGAGCCTAAGGTTGCTGAACCTGGGTCAGCCCATGTGCTGGTGGTACCCCAGAGCTTCAGAGTCTTCCTACTGGGGCTGGCTCACGATATGCCATTGGCAGGACATTTGGGACAAGACAAGGCCTTTGAAAGGCTTGTTGCCCACTTTCATTGGCCCCAAATGCGTAGGAGCTCAGATGCTCATTGTAGGACCTGCCAGACTTGCCAGGCAAGTGGAAAGAGTGGGAGGAAGCAAAAGGCTCCCTCCTCTCCAGCCATACCTTGTGGTCAGTACCCCATTCCAGCGAGTGGGCATTGACATTGTGGGGCCACCCGACCCCACAACAGCTATGGGCAACAGGTTCATCCTGGTCCTGGTGGACCATGCCACCCGGTACCCAAAGCCATCCCTCTGAGGACAGTGACGGCCCCCGTGGTGGGACGTGCACTGATGGGAATTTTCTCCATAGTGGGATTCCCTCTAGAGGTGGTGTCTGACCGGGATACCAATTTCATATCCAAGTATATGAAATCCCTTTGGCAAGAGTGTGGTGTAACCTACAAGTTCACCACACCTTACCACCCCCAAGGAAATGGGTTGGTTGAGAGATTCAACCGTACCCTGAAGGGCATGATTATGGGTCTGGAAGAACCCATGAGGCGTAAGTGGGACGTCCTCTTGCAATGCCTGCTCTTTGCTTACCGTGAGGTGCCACAGAAGTCTCTAGGGTTCAGCCCCTTTGAGCTCCTGTATGGCCACCCGTGAGAGGACCTCTAGGTCTGGTCAAGGAAGGCTGGGAGCAATCTCCCAGGAAACCTCCCCAGAATGTATATAGCTACATTCTGGCCTTCAGGAATCAGACTAGGCGAGGCAAATCTGGAAGCCAGCCAGGCAGAAATGAAGCGGTGGTATGACCAGAATGCCACTCTGGTCGAGCTCCAACCTGGACAAAAGGTGTGGGTCCTGGTCCCCGTGGAGCCTTGTGCGCTCCAGGACAAGTGGACCAGGCACTTTAAGGTTGTGGAGCGCAAGAGTCATGTCACCTACTTGGTGGACTTGCAGTCTCCCAGGAAACCCTTGAGGGTCCTGCATGTCAACCGCCTAAAGCCCCACTTAGAGAGGTCTGAAGTGGGCAAGCTCTTGGCCACAGATGAAGGAATGGAGGAGGAGACTGAGCCCCTTCCTGACCTCCTGGTAGCCACAGAGTGAGATGGGTCAGTGGATGGAGTTAACCTCTCTCCCACCCTGACCCCTGAGCAACAGAATGACTGCCGCCAGCTGCTGGGACAGTTTTCTGACCTGTTCTCCCTGATTCCTAGTGTCACAGATTGGTGCGTCCATGATGTAGATGCAGGAGACAGCTTACCTGTGAGGCACAAAGCTTACAGAGTAACTGACAGGGTCAGGGCCTGCATCAAAGAGGAGGTCTCAAAGATGCTTGCTCTTTGGGTGGTTGAGTCCTCCAGCAGTCCTTGGGCCAACACAGTGGTCTTGGTCTCGAAGGCTGCCGCGCCGGGTGCCACACCCGAACTCCGGTTCTGAGCTCATTGATCAGTTAGGGGCTGCACGGTACCTCAGTACGTTTGACTTGACGTCTGGGTACTCACAGATCGCCTTGACTGATGGGGCCAAAGAGAGGTCAGCATTCTCCAGACCAGATGGGCATTTCCAGTTCCGGGTTATGCCATTTGGAATGAAGAATGCCCCTGCCACCTTTCAGACGTTGGTCAACCAGGTGTTGGTTGGGCTGGAGTTCAGTGCCGCCTACCTGGATGACATCGCAGTGTTCAGTGTCACATGGGAAGAACATCTGAATGAAATGAAATGAAGCCAGATTTATATAGCGCGACTTAGCCCCGAAGGGCGTCAAGGTGCCTAGCCAAATAAAATGTGAGGTCAAAGAGCATGATTACTGGTAGGCCTTAGTGAAACACCAAGTTTTTAGAGCTTTCTTAAAGAGAACCATAGTAGGTTAGATTTTGATCTCAGAGGGAAGGGCGTTCCACAGTTTAGGGGCCACAGATGAAAAAGCTCTTCCGCCCCATCTGACTTAGTTTGTCCGAGGGACGAGAGGAGATTCTTATTAGCAGAACGTAGGTTTCTGCTAGGGGTATAGGGACTCAGAAGGGAGCTTATGGCTTCAGAGCTGCCGCCGGATAGAGCACTGAAAACTAGGCATAGGATTTTAAAGGAGACTCTGGACTGGATCGGAAGCCAGTGAAGACTCTTCCTAGCAAGAGTAGCAGAGGCGGTGCTAGGAGCGTCCAGAACAAATCTGGCAGCCGCGTTCTGGATAGTCTGGAGGCGTTGGATAAGGCCTTTATTGATGTCTGCATATAGGGCGTTACAATAATCCAGCCGTGATTTAGCTAAGGCAACCACAGTCTGTTTTCGGGCTTGTTTGCGCCACCTTTGGGAAGTGTTGATGGCACTGCGCAAGGCAGGGTTCACGATCAAGGCGAGTAAGTACCAGATCGGGCAGGGTTCAGTGGTGTACTTGGGACACCAAGTCCGGAGCGGCCAGGCGGCGCCCCTTCAGCCCTTGATTGAAACCATCCTGCCTTGTGAACCCCCCAAAACCCAGACAGAGGTGAGAGCCTTCCTAGGTCTCACAGGGTATTACAGGAGGTTTGTTAAGGGGTATGGCAACATTGTTGCACCCTTGACAGAGCTGACTTCCAAGAAGCAGCCAAAGAAAGTGATCTGGACTGACACCTGTCAGAAAGCATTTGACACCCTAAAGACTGCCATGTGCACGGCGCCCGTGCTCCTGGCACCCAACTGCTCCAAAGAGTTCCTTGCACAGACAGACGCTTCAGAGCATGGTGTAGGGGCAGTTCTTTCACAGATGACTGAGGAGGGCTTTGACCAACCTGTAGCCTTCATCAGTAGGAGGTTACTTTCCCGGGAACAAAGGTGGAGTGCAATTGAGCGAGAAGCATTTGCTGTGGTCTGGGTGCTGAAGAAGCTAAGGACCTACCTGTTTGGGACTCACTTCCGGGTTCAGACAGACCACAGGCCCCTCAGATGGTTGATGCAAATGAGGTGTGAGAACCCAAAGCTGTTGAGGTGGTCTATTTTCCTACAGGGTATGGACTTCACGGTGGAACATCGCCCTGGCACAGATCACGCCAATGCTGACGGTCTGTCCAGATTTTTCTGCCTTAGAGATGAGAACTCCCTGGGGTAGGGTAGTTCTCCCCACATTTCAGCTGGAGGGTACACGTGTTAAATCTGGCACCTTGGCGTGAGTCTCCCTTCCACTTTTCGCTGCTGTGCCCCATATGTTTTGCTGGTGTTAGCTGTTCGGAGCACTGTGCCACTGCCAATCAGTGCCACCGTGCAAGTGCTCCCTGTACAAAGTGTATATGTGATTGGTTTCCATGATTGGCTTATTTGGTTTACTGTCAGACCCCAGTAAAATGCACCAGGAGTGCCAGGGCTTGTAAATCCATATGCTGCTAGTGGACCTGCAGCACTGGTTGTGCCACCCACAGGAGCAGCCTTGTAAAAAGTGTCTAAGATCTGCCATTGCAGAACCTGCATGCACTCTGGTACTGTCATGCTGGCTGGGCAAGCGCACACACTTTCCAGCCCCTAAACATTCCCTTTACTTCATGTGAGTCACCCTATGGTAGGCCCAAGGGCAGGGTGCATTGTAAGCTTAAGGTAGGACAAGCCCTGATGTGTGTGGCATGTCCTAATAGTGAATTACAGCCATTTTCGTTTTTCACTATTGTAAGGCTACCTGTTCTCATAGGCCAGAATGGGCTGCTGGAATTGTTACACTCTACAATCCTAGCAGGCTCAGGGAACATTGTAGAAATTCAAGTTTGATATGCCCGAACTCAGAATAATAAAATACATCTTTTAGCAAAGTTTATTTTAATGTTCTGTGTTTGCAAATACCACTTTTAGAAAGTTGGTATTTGCTTGCCTAACCATTTCAGCCCGCCTCTGCTCTTATGTGTATCTGCTGTCTGGTTTCTGTGAGTGACAGGGCTGGGGAATTCCAGGAGACAGGCTGGGCAGCCAGGTGGTGAATAGAAATATTACACCAGGATGGGTGGGAGGAGTGCCCCTTGACTCTGAATAGGGCAGTGCTCTGCCACCACAATGCTGGCTCCACCTCCTGCAGAGCGTCTGATGTCTCTGCCCTGCTCCCTGAAAGAAGAAGCCTGCAGCATGTCAGCAAAGTGCTCAGAAACTGGACTGAATTAGGCACAGGCCCCCTGGCCTGAAAGACCAAAGGATTTTCAGTACAAAGATAGGAGCCCTGCTCCTAAGAAACCAGATCATGTTTGAAACAAGAAGAACCTCTGCCCGACGAGAAGGACCTGGAAAAGCTACAAGGAGGAGTACTGTCTCTGACCTGGGAGACTGGCCTGTGGTGGGTGCCTTGCTGCGAGAGGAGAGGAAAAGATTGAAGGAACTTTTATCTACTTGTGCCTTTTTAAACAATCTCAAAGGGCTTGTGTGTGAGCTTGCCCCCTGAACAGAGTCCCAGGATTATTGGACTCTCCCCCTGCCTTCACCAAGAGCTGCTGGACTGCCAGTGTCCGTGTACCGCTGGAGCCTTGAGTAGAGTGCGCCTCGCAAACCCTGCCGTCTTGAAGCCCGTGCCGCTGCCGCCCCACACCGTGTGACGCCACTCTCCTACGAGCCGTAGCTCGCACCGCATGACAACAGGGCCGCACCGCATCCTGCTTCGCCTCCCCCCTGTCTGAGCCGCACCGCTCGCGGCCCATGCCGCTACGGACTAATCACACCACAAAGCGAAGTACGGCCCATACGCTCGAAGCGTACCAGCCGCACCGTGCTCCTGACCTCTGAAGCCGCGCCGCACTGAAGAGCCAGCCCGTACGTCCCATACTGGCTGACGCGTACCGTGCTGCCCACTTCAGGAAGCAGCCCCGAACTGAAGGTACGGCTCAAACGCCGCACTACATCGTGGACCCTGCAGAGACCCGGACAATCCGTCTCGCCTCCCCGTGACCCCCCTCGCATCTCGTACGCCGCCTACGAGCCGGACTCCTCACCCACTAAAGGTACTGTCCTCACGAGTCGCCCCCCCCCTGTGCGTACGCCTCGGGCCAGAAGGTCTGCCACGACTGTGCCAGCCTTTAGACATCGCTTTGTTTTCCCGTGAGAGTCGGACAAGAGTGCGCAACGCGCACACAGCAAGAAATAGGCATTTTTAAAGACTTCTTGGAATCCTAAAAAGTATTGTGGCCTGATTTAAAGCGTTATATGGATCTTGTGCTAAGCCTTTTCCGATACATAAAGAATACCTATTTTTTTATAAAACTTTGACTGGTGTCCATTTGTGGTGGGTCATCTAATTACTGTATGGGGTCATAAATGCGTAACCCATAACGCTGTGAAGTTTAGCCTTGTCTGCTCGTGCCACACTGACTAGAGGGTGAGCAGGGGTTATTTTTAAGAGTAAATCCCTTGCCCTGACTTGTGGAGAGGGTCCCTGCTTATCACAAGTATTCACCTGTGCCAACCAGAGACCCCAATTCTAACAGCAATGCTTCGGGGTGCACATTTATCGGTGGAGGGATTTCTGTTTAAGTTTGGGGACGTTACACTTTTCAAGAAAGTCAGGCTTAAGGTGCTACAGGGTTTTGCAAAATCTTGGGCAGACTTAAGGAGAGCGGTCTCTTTGGGTTATTTCTCTAGCAAAGCCCCGCTGTGGGATACACCCGGGGGTCCAGAATGTCTGAAAGATAGTTTGGCAGCCCCGTTAACGGAATCCGGCCTGGCAGTTTGGGGGGACCTGTTCATAGAAGGTACACTGTTAACATGGGAACAACTCATTGAGAGGGTTGGGACAGGTTTATCTAGGTTTAAATACCTCCATCTGGCTAGTTGTGTACAGGCTCAGCTAAAGACTACTAGAGGTGGTTTATTAGGGGTAGGCACCGATCTAGAGCTCAATCTCCTGTCCAGACCACAGGGGGAAGAAATAGGTCTCCTTTTGGTACCAGGCAGTGTTGGAGGCAGTGGACAGAGAGTTTGAACTTGCGCAAGATTTACGGGGGAGTGTCTTGTCAAAACAAGAGTGTGATACCTTGTGGCAAGCTCTTGTAATCAGTTACATGACATAGTAAAGTCTGCATGGCTAAAAAGAAACCATTTATATACTATCCACAGGGCTTATTTCACCCCGCTGAAGCTATCCAAAATTAACATAGAGCAGCCCGTATGTTGCAAGAAGTGCGGTCTGGCCCTGGCCTCTGACATCCATATTTTTAAAGAATGCCCTGCTCTGGCCTCCTTTTGGGACAGCTTTGGCAAATTTATATTAGACTTAATCTGAATACCGGTTATTTTGGATTTTTCCCTAGTTTTCTTCGGCCTTCAGGAGAATGTCAAAGGACAATCAAGATCTTTACTCTTTTATGCTGTGCTCCTGGCCAGAAGGCAAGTTTGCATAAAATGGACAGATCCTATCCCTCCTTCCTTTTTAGAATGGCAATCTTCGCTCCTGGTGACCTTGAAGTTGGACTTATTAAGAACAGGCAGCCAGAAGAAGAGAAGCTTCTGGAATATCCTGAAATCACGATGAGACCCGGAGGTTTGGTTTTTTTTGTGGTTGTTTTTTCTTTCCCTCTTGGGTCCAATAATTATGCTGCCTGAAAACTCTATGGCCAGGTTGGAAATACTCCCAGTGGTAGGGGGGAGCTGTCAAGACAACGTCATCTAGCTCTGGAAGCTTTCAAAAGAGAGATATCTCAGTGGATTTTTGGGTGCTTATATCAGCAAGTCTTAGTGCCGGTAGGTGGACGAGGATAAATTCCTAGCCACCTATGCCTCTCAGTTCGCTGAGTGTGGGTATGGACAGGCTGAAAATACACACTCAAAGTGAGATGGGCGGTAAATGAGGACAAAAAAAAACCCAAGGAGTTGCAGTAGCCGTATCTACTTAGAATTGCCGCCTGTATCACCAGTCCATGACGGGTTGCTACTGTTTTGCTGATGTGGGCTTCAATTGAGAGTTTATTATCAATTTGGATTCCTAGGCTACGTACCAGTTTCTATGTGTTTAAGTCTGTTTAATCACCCATCCAATCCGGGTTGGTTAGCTCTTTTACTAAATCAAAGACCTTCTTTGTTTTAATCGAGGCTTTGAGGATGGTAGTGGAAAAGTACGAGGCTCTGGCTTTCCTTATTTCTGTTTTATATTCCCTGTGAGCCAGTTTTAGAAGGTCTTTGTCACTTTCACTGTTGGATCTTCTCCATTGTCTCTAAAGTTTTTTACATTTTACATATCGGTGTTTTAGGATTTCTGTAAACCAAGGTGCCAAGGTTCTTGAGTTAGGTTTGCCTGTTTTTAGCGGAATCATTCTATCTAGACTGTCAATGATAGATTTTTCGTAATTCGCATAATTTGTTTCTAATGTGTTGGTATATAAGGAGCAAGTGGCGGGTCAAATATTATTTCCTTGTCAAGTTTCTTTAGTTTAGCCAAGGGTCTTTTCAGTGAGGGATTTTTTATGAGTTTGTTACCATTAGTTTCTTTAGTAGGTATTTTAGTGTGAAAGGTGATCAGGTAATGGTCTGACCAGCTGATGGAAATGGGATTGTTAACTGTAATCATGTCTGGGGAGGCTAGAATTATATCCAGAGTATGTCCACCACTATGGGTGGGTGCCTTAACCTGTTGTATAAGGTTCATTCTTTAGCAGGAGTTTAAAAACTCCCTCAATTGCTTCTGATGCGGATCTTTAGTCCAGATATTAAAATGAACTAGGACTGGGCAATTTGAGTGAGACATTGGAAAGTCTTCTGTTGCATCTAGGAAGTTTCAGTGAAAAAGAGTATGTCCCATTCATTGGAGGTTAGTAGTAGATTTAGTTCAGCTGTGTGTTCCCCCATGGACTGTGTGATAAGCATATAAAATTAAAATATAAAATAATTTCTTGAGCTGTTGGCGCGTTGTGAGGCTTCAGAGCTGCTTCTATTGTTAGGTGTGGCTTCCTCTGGGTCGATGAGAGCATATTCATGATTAGTGCTACAGGGGTTCAGTGCCTGTAGTTTTTTACTGGTGTAGGTGATTCTTTCCTTCGCGTGTATTTAACAAGGACCCCCTGGGTACAAAAGAATAAGGTTCCTAGACCAGGAAAAGAGTAAGCAATTGATATGTAGCAATCTAGGCAACCATAACGAAATAAATCAATTATAATATTTATAAGGAAACTAGGCTACAACAATACTTCTTGGTTTCGACAATTTATTGACAATTAAAAAATTGACACAGTACAGTAATTGACAAAATACTGTACTGTGTCAATTTTTTAATTGTCAATAAATTGTCGAAACCAAGAAGTATTGTTGTAGCCTAGTTTCCTTATAAATATTATAATTGATTTATTTCGTTATGGTTACCTAGATTGCTACATATCAATTGGTGATTCTTTCCTTACCATGTGTTTTGGGGCTTAAATCTGGAAGCATGGCTGGCGCTAGCTGCTTTCAGGATGCTGACGGCACAGACGGGCTTGCCTTTGGTGCACCTTTGGCGCACTGCTGGTGCAGTCACAACAACATGCCAATTAAATAGCCCTCTCTCTTTAGTCCTGCCAAAACGACTAGACCGCTCACTGTGAAGACCCCAAAATAGCAGCTGTCAAGCAGTTCCAGCAAAAATGGAGGATGGTCAAGAGCAAGCCCCGCAAGTGTTCCCAAGTGAATCGCCCCAAGTATCAGGTATTGCGATTCAGTTAGGTTCAATTCAAAATCAAATTTCAGTTTTCTAATAATGTTTTAAATATTATTCAGCTTTAAATTCCTGCTCATTATTTAAACATAAATAACTTTCCCGTCTGTTCTCCTATTATTGACCTGAATGTCTGCGTTGTTGAAATCCTTAAGTGTACACCTTGGTTAAATGCGAAATTTCACACTATTTTTATTTTTTTATCTCACAGTAAAATGTATTTTGTATGTGATCACGCCCCTACTCCCACACCCTCTCGAGCAATGGGAGTATTTGACGCTATGTCCTTTTTGCACCACTTATTCATGGGTTGTCCAGTCATCAGGGCAGGACAGGGAACCAAAACCGGCCCTGGCAAAAGCTCGGCTGGCCCCGAGGAAAGTGGGGAGGGGGGCCTAGCGGGAAAGGTTTGTGTGTTTTCTTTTGTTGCAGGGGGCCGATATTGCAGCTATGCTGCAAACCAGCCACGGTAACAAAAACGACCCCCAGGATTCTAAAACCAGCCCCACCTTGGTGGCCCACCAGGAAATCGCCTGGTGCCCGCTATGGCCAATTCGGCCCTGCCAGTCAAACACTTAGAAGTACACGGAGGTGCTGGGAAAGTATTGCAAATGTTATATTACCTTGTGTGTGTTTATCACTTTGCAAGGAAGACTCCCCTGGGGACACTCCTCCCTCACCTTGGTGTCATTTATGGATGTGAACAAATCTACCCACGTGGAGGAACTTTTAAAATCTTAACAAGAATATCTACTGATCCTGAGGTTTTAGGGCTTAGTTTTTCAACAACTATTCAATAAACCAGTCTTTAAGGCTCGTGCTTGTGAGTCTTAAGGTAAGGTTAAAATGAAGAAGCAGAAGTTATTATGAGTGAAGAAGGCTATGTGAGTTACCTGCTTGCTGTACATGTCGGTGAATAACCTGCAGCTCACAACTGTAAATTCTGGTTTAACAGCCCTGCCCTTCATCCTTCTATGGCTTACAGATCGAAGACCATGACAAGTGGGCTGCACCAACACGTTATTTGCAGCATTATTTAAAAAAAACTGAGGTAGCAAGTGCTATTCGAACAAGCATTGGAAATGCAATAGGTCTCGCATTTGCTTAAATTAGAGCTATTGGCATAGTAAATGGCGTTGTAAATGACAATGTATTTTACCCCCTGTTGAGGGAGCAACATGCACCTCTTACAGGTGTTAGTGGGAGCAAGATGCACTCCTGTACAGGGGTCTGTAGAATCCAGATGTACTTCTGACAAGGGATCTGTGGGATCAAGATGCATCTCTTACAGGTGTCAGAGGGAGCAAGATGCGCTTCTGTAAGAGAGACCACGTGCACATGGGTATTTGCTGCGGTGACCACGGTCTTAGAAGAGGATTTGTTTGTTCTCTTTCTAAATTACATCTATCAATTAATGCACTTTGGCGAACAACTGCGAGCATTACATGGTGCTTTGGAAAGCGTGTAAATGGATGGTGTCCAGACTAAAAACAGGCCGCGTACAGAACATGGAATAACATAATTTCTGGGTCATATCTCCTCCTATCTTTGGATTGGAAGCATATACTTCTGCGAGTGCTCAGTTTCAACAATCTCTTATGATTACACTCAGGGTATTGTACGGGAAGGTCACACCCAGAAGAAACTGCAAAGTACCAGTAAAATAATCCGAAAAACACCATTTCTGAAGTGTTCAGTAAAGGGTGAAGCGCAGACCGCCAGTAAGTCGCCTGCCCTCCGAGAGGTTCGCTTGTGAACAGATTATCTGTAAGAGTATCCCGGGTCTGCGCACGAGAGTTGCAGACAAGTGCACGTGTGCATCAGTGAACATAAAGAGTGAATGAAGTGGACTCTATGCAAGCGAGGGAACAGGCCAGCCAACTCCTGGTTAGGCAGTAAAATATAGCTATAATCACAATTCACTGGTGCTCAGTGCAGCCGGTCAGGTATGAGCAGTGGGGCCCGGTGGATTTCGAGAGACGACCACGAGGAGTCATCATGGTCTTGGACTGCCGGCCACCTCCCCCCTTAAACACTGACTGAATTACCCAATTCAACCAGTCAACACATGGGGGTCTTTGGAAGTCAAGGGGGGGTACGGGCCCCCCCCCCTGGCCGTATTTATTAAAATATAAAACAAATCAAAAATTTTAATCAAATAAAAATTTCTGACAATTATTAAAATGCACACTTTTCAGAAGATTAGATTGACATCCGTTTCGACATGGTATGATGGGCTAACCTTAACAAATAGCTAGTACAGCGTGTTTCCTAACGTAATCTAATCATCCTGAAAATTAAACTGCATTCTAATATTTTTAATAAAGTCCTACGGCAAGGTCGCCAACCGGTGTCAGATCCTTTTACAGCTGCGCTCTCACGTTGAAGATGCGCATGCGCAACCCAGGGCACGTTACACCCACGTGCGCTCCCTGAACTCCATTTAACCATAACAGGAGGGCCCAGACACTCGCGCACCTTAGTGACGTCATAGTGTTGTGAGGGGTGGCTACCAGCCTGAGGAAAGCGTAGACTCCCTCCCCCGCACCCTTTAAATTACTGGATATCATATCCTGCCCCTGAAGTTCTGAGAGAGACCAATGGCCCCTCCCGCGGGCGGCCCCTTTCGTGAATGGGTCCGCCCCCCCGTAAGGACCTTAAAATGCTGCTCACCGATTAATGACCTTACCGCCAGACACACATAATAAATACGACATTGCTATTCTAAAAGGAAAAAAGGCCTAAGGAGAAAATTGTTAATACACAGCAAAGCACAAAACATATACATATACAGATACTCCTGTAAGCGGGAAAAAAGGGCCTAAGGAGAGAATTAGTTAAATATCACGGCACTGCACAAAATGTTTACATCTGTTCTACCTTCCAGTAAACGGGAAATTCAAGGCCTACTGGATCAAGCCCCCTAAACCTATCGTCCGGCAGATTGACAAACCTGATACTTACCATTTGCCAGGCCCCAAGGTCTGCTAACAAGGGATGGAGGGTGGGGAAAATTACACGGCCCCACGGTGGGGCGAGGAGCGAGCCTGGGAGCGCGGGCACAAAGAGGCCGCTTCCCGCGCTCCCCAGGCTTTTAACCCTTTCGCTGCTGCGACCCCGCCCCCTCGCCCCGGAAGCACACCAGTACTTCCGGGGCGAGGGCGCGGGGCAAGCGGCCCCGAAAGGGACGGGGTGTGGGAGGGGCCGGGCCCCGCCATGCTTGCGTGGGGGCCTATTGGCCCCCCCTTGTATCATGGTCTTGGACTGCCGGCCACCTCCCCCCTTAAACACTGACTGAATTACCCAATTCAACCAGTCAACACATGGGGGTCTTTGGAAGTCAAGGGGGGGTACGGGCCCCCCCCCTGGCCGTATTTATTAAAATATAAAACAAATCAAAAATTTTTATCAAATAAACATTTCTGACAATTATTAAAATGCACACTTTTCAGAAGATTAGATTGACATCCGTTTCGACATGGTATGATGGGCTAACCTTAACAAATAGCTAGTACAGCGTGTTTCCTAACGTAATCTAATCATCCTGAAAATTAAACTGCATTCTAATATTTTTAATAAAGTCCTACGGCAAGGTCGCCAACCGGTGTCAGATCCTTTTACAGCTGCGCTCTCACGTTGAAGATGCGCATGCGCAACCCAGGGCACGTTACACCCACGTGCGCTCCCTGAACTCCATTTAACCATAACAGGAGGGCCCAGACACTCGCGCACCTTAGTGACGTCATAGTGTTGTGAGGGGTGGCTACCAGCCTGAGGAAAGCGTAGACTCCCTCCCCCGCACCCCTTAAATTACTGGATATCATATCCTGCCCCTGAAGTTCTGAGAGAGACCAATGGCCCCTCCCGCGGGCGGCCCCTTTCGTGAATGGGTCCGCCCCCCCGTAAGGACCTTAAAATGCTGCTCACCGATTAATGACCTTACCGCCACAGGCCAGGTAGTTAACCGACTATCTGCCCCCCCCCCAGAACACCCCCTTCTAGAAAGATCATACTCTCCCTGCAAAAACTTCCACCCATGCCAGGATGTTTCTTATAAAAAGGGCATTCCCCTCCTCTGTTAAGTGAACCCCGTCCCGCAGGTAGAAGTGCTCCCCCCAGATGCAACCATGAGGAATGGTCTGTAAGACCGGAGTCCTAAATAACTTGTCCAGCTTGTTGTTGACCCTCTTTAACGAGCTATTCAACGCGCTGACTGAGTTTCCCCCTCTCCATTGCATTCTTGGTATCAGTTGTGACCATACTACAACACTACCTGGTAACCGCTTCGCTAGCCAACCCGCTGCTGATATAATTTCTTCCAGGAGGACCCTTCTACCCAGACCTGCCAGATCATTCCCCCCTAAATGAAGGATCACCGCCGAGGGAGGTGTAGTATGTCGTGCTAGTAAGTCCGACATATAGTCCCTGAACTGATTGAGGCGGAGCCCCCCCCTGCCATGGAAGGAGACCGTGCACCCCCTACTTTCCACCCTCTGTTTGCCTGATCCTGCAAGAAAAATTTGGTTAGCACGCTTGACATATGAATGCCCCACTACCCAGATGACCACTGTCTTCTGTCTGTCCTCCTGGTTCCTCCATGATGCAGATAAGTTGCCTTGATGATCCATGGGTAGTTTCCGTCCTGCGTCACAGGCCCGTGAAACTGTAAATAACCAGAAAAACAGCAGGTATTAGCAATACTCAACATGGCGGCAGCTCTCACAACATGTGCAACCACACGTAGCGTTTATAAGCGCTTGAGGACCATCTCCCAATCCTTTGCACACTAGTTGTGGTCAAACCCCTGGCTGTTGCTTCCGTGGCTGCCCCTATCCGGAAGGAGTGCGTCCCAAACTCTTTGTGGTTATAACCAGCTCTTGCCATACTCATGGCTAGTACCCTCTGGAACTGGAATCTGGTCAAAGGAGTCCCATCCCCATGCATTAGCAGTGCCCCCACGCACTCCTGCGCCCGCTGTCTTATCAGTTCCTCCACATGTGTCACCGGGCAGCAGGGATTGTTCCTTGCACGATGTAAAGCCAGGCTTTGGCCCCTAGCTTCCTGATCAGTTTTAGATTTCCTGATGCTGATCCACATAGTGTCGCCCTTTATGCTGATATCCCGCAGCTGAAGGCCGCCTATCCTATCACCTTTGTTGGCCGCCACCAGTTCACCCACCCTGAATGCCCCATAAAAAGGCCCACCTCAGACGTAGAGCTACATGTGTCCGGTAGCGCGAGGAGAACTGCTGATAGACGTTCAAAACCTATAGGTTTCCTAGAATCTGTGGAGGGGGGCTGCATGCGCCGCCATCCTTTTAATGCCTTCTGGGCCTGGAAGCTGTTCGTAGGGTCCTTGCCCCCTTTTGCACGTGCGAAAAAGGAGATAGCGGCCTTGTGCCTGTTGGCTGTCGCCACCGTGCGCCCTTCCCTGTGTAAGTTGCCTAAGTACCCATTGAAGCTAGCCTCCATAGTCCACCTACTCTCCCAGCCCTGTCCCAGAAAGTGACAGTAAGACCTGAACGCCCCTTCATATGCCGTCCTGGTCTTGGGTGCTCGGCTGGCTGCCACGAGGTCATGTAGTTGGGGGCACCAATTTGCCAAAGAGTCGCCGGGAAGTGGGCTGGCGTTGTCTCCGCCTCCGGCAAGTGATCCCTGAAAACCTGCATCTTAAAGCGAGAAAGGGCATCAGCTGCATTGTTTAAAACCCCTGGGACATGTTTTGCTCTGAAAAGTACATTCCCTGTCATGCAACACAGCACAATCTCTTTGATCAGGCGTAAAATGAATGGACACCTTGCAGCTTGCTGGTTGATGCATTCAACCACTGTCATATTGTCTGACCAGAATATTACCGATCTGTTGGCCAACTCCTCGGGCCAGACTTTCAGTGCCACCCAGATTGGGAAGAGCTCGAGGAAACCAATGTTCACCGTCAGCCCGCTCTCCTCCCACCTGGCGGGCCACTTCTGTGCGATCCATTTCTTGCCAAGGATGGCACCAAATCCAACACTGCCTGCCGCATCGGTCCATAAACCAATGTCCTCCGAGGACACCGTGGGTGCACCCCACAGCACTCTGCCATTGAAATCCGCCAGGAATGCAATCCATATCCGCATGTCCTGGCGCACCTCAGCAGATAGCCGTGTCCGGTGATGTTTTTCACGAAGACCCCTCATGGCCTGTGCAATTGAGCGTGAAAAGGGGCGTGCCACGGGAATTACTCTTAATGCAAAATTCAACTGCCCCACTGTCTGCTGCAACAGTCCTAAATTCACTTTCTTCGCTTGCAAGCACAGTCCTAGTGTCTGTTTGAATTTCTGGATCTTTTCCACTGGTAATCTAAAACAACCCTCCACAGAATCCAGCTCAATGCCTAAAAATTCGAGGCATGTTACTGGTCCAACTGTCTTCCCCTGCGCCAACGGGACCCCGAAAGAGCGCATGAGCACGCAAAATTCCTGCAATGCTGACGCACACTCCCGTGAACCCGCCGGACCCAGAAACAGAAAATCATCCAGCTAGTGCATAACCCACTGGTGACCCGTACGCTGTCTTAATGCCCATTCCAGAAAAGAGCTGAACTGTTCAAAATATGCACATGAAATTGAACAACCCATGGGCATACACTTATCCATGTAGTACTTCCCCTTGAAGGAGAAGCCTAGAAGGTGCTGGTCCTCTGGGTGAACCGGGAGTAGTCTAAAGGCTGACTCAATGTCTGACTTAGCCATCAGTGTTCCCGCGCCCAAACTCCTCAGCATGTCCGCTGCCTGATCGAAGGACGCATACTTCACACTGGAAACTGCATCTTCAATAGCATCATTCAATGATGTACCCCTAGGTGCGGACAAGTTGTGGATGAGCCTAAATTCCCCTTGTTCCTTCTTAGGCACCACCCCCAGAGGAGAGCACACAAAATTCTGCGTGGGAATGACATGAAACGGTCCCGCTACCCTACCCAAACGCACCTCTTTACCTATTTTTGTCGACACCAGTGTCGGGTTGGCCAGAACTGATAGCTGATTTCTGCACTGTGGTCTCCCGACATACCCCCCAGCAGGAATTCTGAAACCATGTGTGAAACCCTCTTGCAATAACCTAGCAGAAGTGTGATTAGGGTACCTGTTCAGCCAGGGGATCATAGCTGACAACTGAATGGGTGAATGCGCTATTATGGGGTGGATCTTACTATTCAGGTTTCTTCCTACCCCTGTTTCCTGAACCACTGTTCTTATTGCGGCATGTTGTTTCTGGGTGGGAAGGGTGCCCACATACGTTGCACGCGTGCCTGAACTTACAGGTACCTGGTGCCCTGTGGCATGTCCGCCTGTTGAAGTCCCAACATACCCCCTTCGCCCCTCCATTTGTTCTCTGTTTTTGGGCCGTCTCCCCACCTGGTGCTGATCGAAAGGGCTGTTGGAACGGCTGTTGCGGCCTGGGGGAATAACCTTTATTCGCAGTAGCGCTAGTGCTTGCTCCCTGACCCTTCTCGAATTGATTGTGCCATGAGATAGAATCCACCTTGTCCCATGACAAAGTCTTATCAAATTCTTTGGATTTTCTGAAAGCGACATCATATTCCTTCCATACATCCCCTGCATGATTCTCATGGTACATTGTTATTCTACTCTGATAGCAGTTCATGGCAGGTTGCATTCCCTTAAAGCGTTCGCCCATTACTGCGCCGTACACTGCAAAAGCCCTCACCCAGTTGATGATGTTTTCCTCCACCCTAAATTTGTACAACTTCGCTCTCCATTCACTGGGCAACAACATATCCTTCTGTGATTTTGCATATTCCCATTCCCTGTTATCTATCAGCAATGAAAAAATATTAACATACTTGTCAGCCCATATCATTTCCTTCACACTTTGTGACACATGCTGTGCTAAGCACTCTCCCCTAGAGGGCAATGTTTCCTCGCCCAGCAGCGGCTGGGCAATCTCCTTACCATTGTTGTTGGGTAACGTTGCTTCCGCGGTCTTGGCACCGCCTCCATCATTCGCTGGACCTGTTTGGGGAGAAACTGGTGCAGGCGGCGTGGCGCCCCTACCACTAGCCAACAATATCTGAGTCACTAATGTTTGTTGCTCCGTTGTAAGGGCCGTATTGACCGGCAACGCACCCCCCCTAACCACGGGAGGACAGCCGCCACCTGAGCTGCCAGGTCTATTGGCATTGGCCCCGACGCGGGGATGGGAGTAGGGGCCGCACCCAGGGGCACCGGAGCATGCGGTGGCGCGACGGGTGTCACCGGCGCTGCCACCGGAATTACTGGCACAGTTGGTACTGCCACTGGCAACTGGGGCACCGGGACTGGGACGACCAACGGGACCTGGGGTGGCGGGATTGGGGCAGCAGGGGGTACCTGGGGTGGCGGAATTGGTGCAGCAGGAGGTAAACTGGGAGTAGTACTCTGTGGCTGACCCCCCACCCTCTTATTTCTTGCCCGCCTGGGTGGTGACACAAAGACGCCCCTTGGCTTGGGCGGTACTATCGTCCGCTTAGGTCTTCCAGATGGGCCGGCCTGGGCATCCACCTTAGCCCCCAACTCCGCTACAGTCTTATTCAATTTATCAAACTTCCCCCATCGCTTATCCATTGCAGACATTCTGCGCATCATTTTTTGGAACATTAACCCCACATTCGCATGTCCCCTTCTTTGAGACATATTGATGAGCACACCGTGCTCCCTACCTGACCCAGTTGAAGGTGCCCGAGCTGGATCACACGGACCTAGGTCCTAGGCTTGTTTCCCTGAAATTAAAAAGCACGTTATCTCCAATTCCAGCAAGCAGTACAAGCAATCAGATCACCCTTCACAACAGCACAACCAAACTTAACTGCTTTACTTAGAGATACTTTGATCTGGGAACAGTAAAAACCAAATACATAAAAAGTGCCCCCTTTTCTGTGAGAATTCAGCCCTACCAGTGGTATGAGAACATAGAACCCAACCTAAATCACAGCATAAACAGGCAGGGCACCTAGCGTGCAACTTCAGATAAAATATAACAGCAGTGATATGCGGCAATAAATCCCAACTTAAACAGGCAGGGCACCTTTAGCGTGTTAAATTCAACTAAAATATCAAAACCAGTACACTTTAGCACTCTGCTGCCATTGTTTTCACTAATAAAGGGATTTTTGGCAAAAAATTACACATAAACAGGCAGGGCAACTTTAGCATGCAACTTCAAACAAATTATAAAAGCAATGATATGCGGCAATACATCCGAACATAAACATGCAGGGCACCTTTAGCGTGTTAATTTAGCTTAATTGTAAAAAACCAGTCAACTCTAGCACTTTGCAGAAATTGGTTCGCTAACAAAGGGATTTCTGGTCTCCCATCCGGCTTCTGCCCTAGCTGTCCCTGCTTCACTTAGTTTCACTGATCGTGCATCCAATAGGACCCGCCTGCACCCGCCCAATCCCACAACCCGACAATTTGAAAAATGCTTTCACGGGGCACTCGCGTACCTGCAAAATGCTTTTAATTGTACCCCGCACAATGCGCAGCCTGCAGCGCGCTCACACCAATACCTCAATGCCGGCTCTTCCGCACGTCCGCTAAGGCCCCCCCACGCCCCGCACAATACCTCGTATCGCTGACGACCCTTTTGCTCTGTGCCCGGTCGGCCTGGAGTGACCTCGCTCCGCTATCCCGGATATCTCCGGCAGCACACACACCGCAGTTCTCCCTCTTTCCGCTGTAGACGCCGAAAACCTCGGTCGGCCTGGGTGACCTCGCTCCGCTATCCCGGATACTCCGGCAGCACACACACCGCAGTTCTCCGTCGGCTCCGTCCGTAGGCGTCCACGACGATGCACCCACTGCAGTCTTCGAAATACCACGTCCTGCAATCCCAAGCGGCGCCTGAAAGCGAGAGTCACCTGTAAAATAAACAAAAAGAAAATTACACGGCCCCACGGTGGGGCGAGGAGCGAGCCTGGGAGCGCGGGCACAAAGAGGCCGCTTCCCGCGCTCCCCAGGCTTTTAACCCTTTCGCTGCCGCGACCCCGCCCCCTCGCCCCGGAAGCACACCAGTACTTCCGGGGCGAGGGCGCGGGGCAAGCGGCCCGAAAGGGACGGGGTGTGGGATGGGCCGGGCCCCGCCATGCTTGCGTGGGGGCCTATTGGCCCCCCCTTGTATTTTCCCTCGTGGTCGTCTCTCGAATTCCCCCCACCCGGCTCCACCGCTCTTGCCTGCACTTGATGCACTATTGGCAGCTACGCCCCTGTGTAAAATATAGTGTGTGCGAGAGAGTCTGGTGCACTGTAAACACATCAGTGATAGCATAAGCTGGGAAGACCTGGGTGTCTGAAAACAGGAGTTGTACATAGCACGTATACGCGAGCTCAGGCCAGGGCTGGAACTATGTGTGTCTGCGACCGGCCCGAATGTGATGTCTGTGAGGGCAGCTAGGGCCTGTCTCTGAAGAGAGCGAAGGCAGGCGTGTGAGGCATAACGTGAATGTGAGCGTTCAGGTCTGTTCCTATCCTCAGTGACAGAGACGGGTTCACGCAGGGCGTAGCTTTCTTTGGTGCCGCAGGTGCAGTGGCACCGGGTCCTAGAAGGCCCAGTAAACCCTGATTGTTGCTGTTGAAGTAGCGGGCGTGGTGGGGCATTTTCTTCCTAATGCTAAGGCCCATTGCACACCGATCAGTCACCCGCGTGCAGGATCTGTGAAGAGCCATGTGTTGTACCTGTGCAAGAAAGATGTGTTTGCACATTATGGTGGGCGCAACATGGCGTCTGAAAAAAGAGGCGAGCTGTTCAGAAATGTCTGTGTGGGAACACGGGCCCTGTACATCAGAACCAGGTGTCTGAGAGCAGGGAGGGTGTACACATGGTGTGCACCTAGGTTTGTATGCACTATACCATGTCTGAGCAGTAGTGAGTGCACAAGTGTGCGGTGGACGGTCTGATACAGGAGGCTGCACGCTGCCCAGAATACGATGTCCTCGAAAGTGGTCGAGCCCCTGTGCAGTTTAGCTGGCAGATTATGAGCAGAAAACTAAAGGAATTGTGCATAGTTATTTTTGAGAAGAGGACGCTGGTTGTAAGTGCTCGAGGGAGGCCCCGATGTCTGTTTTCGGAGGTCTGAGAGTGCGGTCATTGTGTATCAACTGTGCGCAGAAAGAGGTTTTCGAAGTTGAGTTCAGGCACTGTGCACGTCTTTATGAGAGGAAAAGAGACATAGCTATCACTGGTGCAGCAGGATCAGTGCTTACTATACTGACACCACCCAGACAACTGCCTATCATTGGTAGAAAACCTCCAGAAGCACCTTCAACATCTCCCCAGAAAGGCCAAACCAGCCTAAAGTTCTCAACCAAACTTCAGCAGAATAAAGGTCACACCCGTTGCCCAACAACTCGCTCAGAGAGTACTCACACATAACCACATCCTCGGTGGAACCCAGCACCATAAACACACCGCACCTGTAGCTCAAAACATTCCACACTACTACCTCCCACAAGAAATTGCTGAGTAAAGGGGAACACCTGTAATATCTGAACTATTTATTCGCGCTGGCAAATTAACCCGTGAAACAACCTCCAAGCCGGAAGAAAAAAATATGATAAAAATGGTCAGAATTTGAAAAGAATCTACACAAAAATCGGAGTAACAAGAGTGGGAAAAGCAAGTGTAAGGCTGGAGACATTGTAAGCAGTGTGAAAACCCAGACATGACTGGCAGGAGCAGTGGACGCTATCGGCCGTCAAACGCTATGTGTGCGCGTCTCCCCGAGAGCTGACAAAGCAATTTATCACCCAGGGTCCACGTTACAAAACTAAATAAATAAAACGCGTTGTGAACAGGTTTACACACCAGTGTGACACCACCACCGAGATGCAAAAATACGACTTACTTTGTACGGACAACGAAGGATACTACACAACTGCAGACATTACGTTAATGCGGGAACTCGAAAGATGCTTTCGCTTCGATAAGGAATGAGAGTTTGCTGGGAACTGCCTCTTCTGATTAGCAGTGGCTTTACAAAACAGCACTCATGTTACATTACCCACACCTCTAGATAAACACTACCAGCTAGAAATATTTTTGGGTAATGACATGGTCTGTGTGCCATGCCGTTTCCAGGTCGTATAAGCTGCCGGGGATAATCAATTACGTCTTCGTAAATGTTAACTGTCAAAACAGAGCGAACCAGCTTACTTCTGACGAACTGCACGTCTGCCCAATGATGGATAAGAGGGAGGGGCTACCTGGTCCAGAATGTACAACCTGGTCACCTTGTACGGTTTTCTGATAATAAATACTTTGGTAACAATACAATTACTTAGGTGAGAGTAAACAGTGACGATAGCAGAAGGAAACTAAATGATATTAAGTTAAAGTAGATTCTGGCGCTTCAAAGCGCCAAGGGTGAAAACAAATGGGATGGTTGGTCGTTTCTATGGCGGCTTCGAAGCGCCGCGAGGTCGGAAGGAAGGCGCCCCAAGGGTGTCTGAATGCAGGGGAAGTCGAGTAATCGGGCTTCACTCAATTCATTGTCATTGCATACAATCTACGCATTGTTTCATAAAAATGTCAGTACAAAAGGACGTAGAAAATATACATATAAAAACTAATTGCTTGTCTTAAGGTGCTTAAATCGAGGGCAAAGAAGATTTTTTTAAAGTTCTTCAACCCTGTCATTCTCCCAGTTACCCCTGGATTTTTTTACCACGCCATCACTCAGTGCATACCGTTCCTCCCGCTGTTTTACTAGGCCCATTTTGTTTATCCACGATCCTAAGGCTGGTAGGGGGGGTGGGGGTGTACAGACTTCCAACCCTTGCAGAATGAATGACTTAGCAAACCAACGATCCAATAAAGAAGTACTGTTGTTGTCTTAATGTTAAATGATGGTGGTCAAAATCCCGAACAAGGCCCCTTGTGAGTCGGGCCCTACCTGGACTTTTAGTTTTGCCATAATTGAGGTGAAGGTCTTGCCACAGAAATGACGAAGCTGAAGAATGGGCTCCTGGGGGTGACACTCACAGAGTGTTCACCCCCGGGATATTTCGGGCATATGGTATGCCCTGTGCCGCGTGGGTGACGGCGCCAGCTAATTGGACAGGTGGCGTAAGACGGTGGGGCTGCTCGAGCGTCGTTCGTGCCTGAAGCAATTTCTAGAAGGCAGGGACGGCGATTCAAGGTTTTTTGGCCACCCTCCCGCCCCCTCTTTTGTTTATTTAAAAAGATTGTATAATACAAAATTTTTGTTTATTCTATGATGATGTATTTTCTATATATTGTGGTTGTCGCTTGGACAGGTGGCAGATTTGGAGGAAAGCAAGACAGGCAGGAAGGGGTTGGGGGCATTAGGATTAGGTTTCGGCAGAGGGGAGCAGGGGAGAGAAGTTGGAGACAAGAGGTAGGCAGGAGCCTGAGTTAGGCACTTTGGGAAGGAGGTTAGGAGGTACAAGGGGGGGAAATAGTGGTTAGGGGGTCAGGGCTTAGGGGCTTGGGGTGTTAGTGTAGGAAATGTTTGTATATAATATGTATGCATTTATTATTCTGCCTACCTGTCCAATAAAGCGGCCTTTTACCCCATTTTGGTGTGAGGCGTGGTTATTGCCCGATAGCGGAACGTAGGGCCAGCCCCCTCGTGGAAGCCCACATCGAAAGCATAGTGCCGATGTTGCTGGAAACATTTGATGCAGGCGGTATACTAAAGCACATTTGGAATAAAAAAATAAAAAAAAACATTCTAATGAAATTCGCTCATCGGACAGCTTTATGGGCCATAAGATTATAACAACCCCCAGAAGCTAAGTCAATTTTGGAGCCAGTGCTGCAGCTTCGTGCGAATAAAGATAAAGAACGGGTACCTGTTACCCAATCCTATAAACTGAAGTCGAATGAAGTTATCATGTTGTCTGTTTGACGCATTAGCGGTCCTTCCCTTCTTTTTGAACGCGATCTTTGGGGAGGCACCGCTCACGTTTCACCTGCTCACTGCGATCACATGACCCTGGGTTGAAAAGCAAGGCCTTGTTGCTTCACCTCACGTGCACCTTGTGTATCCTACCTGCTCCAAGCAACCAAACAGCCTTCGAAGCCAAATAGCGATTTGCAAGGAAATTAAAGCCAATCAACATACACAAACGTTTCCTGCATAACAGGGAATAGTCGGTCCATGGAGAGTTCGGTTCTCATTTAAGATTTGTTGTATTCATCCCCGGTTCCCCCTCCACGCATAAATAAATGGTTTACTCCGCCTCACGCTGGGAGCTTTTCAGTGGAATGTTTACCAAAATCACGTCATGTCCCGGTCACTGGGACTGGCTAGTAATCTCTGTTAAGACCAGCAGAGGACGTGACGCCACAGGATCCTCTATGGCCATTTTTATCACAGCAGAACACGGTGATGGTTGTGCTGGGGTCCGGGGAAGGGCCTAAGGTTCAACAGCTGGTTCAAATCTTCACATGAAGGATGCGGAGCTTGCAGGAGCAAAATACCGACTCTCACCCCACCCCCCATGCCTGCCAGAATTGGTTCTGGGGTTCCACTGTACCCCTGATTTAATCGTCCAGACCCGCGCTAGTATGCACTGCCCCTTTTAAAAGACGACAATGAGGGAACGCTCTTTGTGGCAGGGTGGGGCCCATGGGCTGCACTGTATAAGAAATGTATGAGGATAAATGTGTTCTGAAACACACGCCGTAAGCACCGTACCAAAATAGAACAAGCAGCATGTTCTGCCCACCCCTCGCGCACACCGGCTCCTGGCGCAGGCGGCTGGAGCAGCAGAGCCAGCGCCGCTCTCTGTAGAGGCTGGAAGACCTCAGCCTACAGAGAACAACAAGGAGCGAGGGGCGCGAACCAGGCGCCATGGAAAAAAAAACAAAGTAGTGCCTACATTAAAGGATGCTGCCCTGCAGCGCAAGTTCACATTAGTTGATAGATGCTGCTTCCGCGAGAAATGGAAGGAAAAGGAAATGACATGACAGACCAGCAGCCAACAAAGAGCACCTTAAGAAGAGCAATGACAGATTTCACCAATGGTAAGTGATGAAGCAAAGAGAAATGCAATGGGTGGAGAATTAACTAGTAATGCTGATTACTTAATGCCTCGTAGAGACAGCATGCGCTGCCCTATGCAAGACCTAAAAAAGGCATTTCTACAGTCAATAAAAGCTGACATAAGTACCTTGTGAATTGTGGAAACACACAAAGCACGATAGACAGTACACTTACTATATCGGTTTTAGCCATAACTGATATTTTTTCCTGATATGCAATGCAAGCTTTGTATTTTTCCATTTGTTCAAAACCCTATTTTGCCATATAGACTCTTCCACTCGAAAGAGTGAAATGACCATTTTAGATTAAAAGTATAATAGCTGCTGATAATACCACAATTTGAGCAGACTGCTTGTGCGCGCAGCTTCTTCTTTTAAAGCAGGCCCTTAAAATGTCACCTTGTATTCAGCAAATGTCTTTCTTGTTAAGCAGCAGTTTCCAGGAAGAGAGAACCGCTAAACTACGGGCAAAGTGGTTGAACATCCACTAATCTCAGCAAGCAAGCTACCTATGTCAGCTCGAAAATGAAGCTGACATAAATCAACGGAGGCATTTTACAGCTAATAATAAATGGCTATACAAATAATCTGCAGGAACAGGGGTGGCTGCTGGTATTAGAATGGAGGAGGGGATGGGGCGGCGTGTAAAAACTCGACATAAGTTGGAATGGCCAAATAAGAGGGGTAAACCAGCTCATTTTACACCTGGTGAATTAAGAGGAGTTCACCCACAAAAATCTTCAATTTGCTAAAAAAGACTTATGTTATAAAGGGGGAAGGGCTGAAGAAATATTCCAGTAATTTCACAGTGTGCCAAGTAAGTCTGAAACTTCCAAAGGAGTCTTAGAGGTTCACCAAGTGGAAGAAAAATCTGTGAAAATGCATGTATTACCTCATAGTAATATTGGGTAATTTCATGCACAATCTGTGTTTCACACACCAAAGTCGAAATGCGTGTGAATATGTTCTCTGGTACATTTAATCTGTGAAAAATTGCTAAACAGATTACAAAAATACGTTAATTCCCGCATTACCCAAAATTTCAATCCCTGCACAAACTCCTGTTTGTACAGGGATCCCAATTTACCCATACCTCACATTCTGAAGCAATTTTGCATTATTTTTCATGATGTGAGAAATTATGTAATTAGTTGAATTGAGCGTGAGCCCTGGTTGAGCAACAGCCGCAATCCCCTGCTGGGTGAACTACATAAAGTCACTAAATTAATCTGTGCTTTAACATGGGTATCCTGGCACAAAAGCAGTCAGGCTTAACTTAGAGGCAATGTGTAAAGTATTTATGTAGCACACAAAGAGTACTAAAATGAAAACACAACACTGGTAATAAATAATTCGATACCAAAATGATCAAACATCCATTCAGTCGAACCAGAGTTATGAATTTTTGAAGATTTTAGTGAAAATAGCACCAAAAGCACAAAGTAGCAACTATGAATATATGGTTGTGGGGGACAGTGCCAAATTTATAAGTTCAGGATAACTACAACAGTCCAGTTTGTGGTGGAGGGGGCCGCATGGAGCAGGGAGAGCGTCATGGGAGACTGCCAGATTAGCGCAAAGAGCAGGCCAGGCATCGTGATCTTGATCGACCGTGTCACATACCTGGGGGTGACCCGTCTTGCCAGGGACCTCATTGCGTTGTTCCTGACTAACCGTACGCAAGCGGTGAAATTGGGCACTTTCTATTCGCCCACTTTCACCTTTCCGTGTGGGGTGCCCCAGGGCTCCTCGTTAAGCCCCACATTATTTAATATATATGTGGCGGATTTGGCGAGGGTAATAAAAGCGCACGGACTGCGCTTAACCACCTATGCGGATGACACCCAGTTGGTGTTAGCGGTGCATAAGGATGGAACAGCTGTTGCTGCCAGATTCCAGGAGGGGATGTTGGCCATTAGCTCATGGATGTCGAGTAACAGCTTGAAATTAAACTCGGACAAGACCGAGGTGATGACCTTTGGCAACCTTTCGCCGGAATGGTCTCCCACCTGGTGGCCCAGTGAAATGGGTTCACCTCCCACTCCGGCTGCCAGTGTCAGAAATCTCAGTGTCATGTTCGATGACAAGCTGTTATTCAAGCACCATGTGAATGCAGTGGCCGCATCCTCCTTCTATATATTGAGAAAAACTCAAGAAGCTGCTGCCATATCTCCCTCCTGATGCAGGAACAACTCTGATCACCACCCTCGTTTTTTCCAAGATGGACTATGGCAATGCTCTCTTCCTCAACACGCAAGAACAGGTCCTAACCAAACTGCAATCGATTCAAAATGTGGCAGCCAGAATCTTGCTCGGCATCTCCAATCACCGCCCCACCTCCTCAGCCATACGTCATCTGCATTGGCTAAGAGTTAAGAGTCGGATTAAATTTAAAGCACTCTGTATCGCCTTCAAGGCCATCCACGACTCAGGACCCAGATTCCTCAGAGATGCTTTTCGGATCTTTGCCCCTAAAAGATCACTTCGCTCATCCTGCACCTACCTCCTCCCTGTCCCACGTACCAGAACCACCACCTGGGGAGATAGGCGCTTCCTAGTAGCAACCCCCAGGCTGTGGAACTCTCTCCCGTTGTCTATCAAAACCAGTCCCACTCTCATCATGTTCCGTAAACTTTTGAAAACCTGGTTATTTAATCAATGATCCATTTGGCTCTCTGTCCCAGGAAGTTCTATATGCGCCGAGACACCCCCGGGTAGTTTTGCGCAATACAAATCCCAAAAACTTAAACATAAACATAAAGCTTTGCGTTGGTGACCCACATAAGCGTTCGATGCTGTAGTGTGAAGAGGAGGATGCCTGAGTGTCGCTCTGAATGGCAGAGAGTGAGGCGAGGTCTTGGTGCGAACAGACCTGATTGCTGTTATGAAGAGCATAAAAACTTCAGTACAGCTCTCTGACGCTATACCAAAGGTCCAGGACCAGAGGGGTGTTACTTGAGGTCAGGAACTGGCTTCAGGTGGGACCAGGTTCTGGTGCAGGATGATGGGGAGTCTTTTATCTCCCTGGGGATCAGATCAGGAGGCGAGCAGACTAGCCTTTAGTATCACTCTGGTAGTCCTGTGTTCAAATGAATTTGCAGGTCCAGTTCTCCCAGGCAAGAGGACAGCAGAGCAGCAGTTTAGCAAAGGAGCAGTTCAGCAGGGCAGCAATCCAGCAGAGTAGCAGTCCTTTTAGCAGCACAGCAGTCGTCCTTACAGACAGAGTCAGCAGGTCCAGAACTGTATTGAACAGTTGCTGTCTGAGGTCCTTCTGGAAGGTCGGAGAATCTTCTAGACAATGGCATGGCATTTCCTGACTCCCCTGTCCTGGATCAAAGCAGGCTGCAGTGAAAATGTGGAGGTAGGTCTTTTGTGTGAGGGCAGAGCACTCCCTATTTAGTTGCAAGTAGGGCTGTGTTCAGTTCTGCCTCTTTATGTTGCTAGCTGGTGGCCCATTAAGGCACACTTAGTCCCCCTATTGTGTGACTGTTTGGGAGAAATTCACTAAGTCTAATGGTCACTTACACACTGTTATGCGACCTAAGACAGGCGACAGGCACATAAAGATAATGGGCAGAGAAATGCCAACTTTTTAAAGTACTGAAAAAAAGGGTGCTACAACTTGTGTACCCAGCTGCTGCACTCCGAGAGTAAGGAAAACAATCCTGAAAAACTAACCTCATAATCCAAGTTGACCAAATTCATCCATGGTATACCATTCATTTATCATCCTTTTGTAATCCATAACTTTGTAGCTTATAGAATCACTCTGAAGACATCTACTTTAGATCGAAATACTTTATTCGCATTTTCAAATGCCTTCTATTGCCCATCCAGGCTTTAACATTGGCACGTGCGGTCAATCGATTTCGTAACAGCCTCATTAAAAACCCAATGCATTTCGAACCCAACAGTTCTTCATCAGGGGTCACTGTGAATACATTGGAAAAAACTGCTAAACCAGCCATACATAGACGTAGACAAAATCAAACACATTCTATAACTGTCAGTGCTAATATCACCCCTTAACCCTTCTCAATGTTAACCTTCTCAAACCCCACCCCAGCATACCCTCATAATACATGTGCAACTGAAAATGTCTCATATCACTAAACTGTGAAAACAACAAGCCCTTCAACTTATGTACGCAATTGGCTAAATTAAACCCATATTCACAACAGAAACGCAACCTTCTCATTGCATATACAAGAAACAAAATTATCCCCATGACATAATATAAACGTAACCAATAATTAGATCTTTACTTATCACTTTGTTCGTCCAAACATCATCATACTCCCCCCACCCTGTAAATTCACATTAGACAAAATCTTGCTACAACTCCCCTTTAGCAATGCTTGATTAGCAAAAATAAACCCATATGCCTCATAGAAACCGTTACTAACAGTCTGACGTTTTCATGCCTTCCCTCGTAGACAGAAACATTTCATTTCTACCTCCCACTCAACCCGTTCTTATGAAGCTTCCCCACAGGTGTCTCCAATGTCATTACGTGATTGGCAAAACAAAACACTTAAATATGCCAATTGGTATAGACCAATTCTACCTTGTTTAAAGGAGAGAGCACAAGCAATTTTGCACTGGTTGGTAGTGGTGAAGTGGTAAAGGCCAACACAAATTATTTCAGCAAAAAGTGGAGGGTAAACGGCAATACGTTTAGGGGTGACCTTGCAGAGAGGGCCAGGTCCAACACATGGCATCAATCTTCGCTGCTGATGCCACACGCTGACACCGCACTCTTCAAGGGGGGAATATTTTTAAACATACCTTGAACTTGCAAGAAACGTGATTTAAATTAAAAAAATACTGCACCTTGCTTTTATTCTTTTTTGGCACTTTACTTCCCACATTAATGGTTATTGTACTGCTGTGTTGTGTGTGACTAGGAAATCTGCACATTTCAGAGACTCCATTTTGTTCAGCGCTCCAGTTGTCTTTTTACTGACAACATATAATGTAGGTCAGGGTTCAGTCTTGCAGCTAATGCGACACGCTTACACCACGCTCTTCAAGGGGCATTATTTTTAAACATAACTTTTAACCTGGAGGGACCAGGAGGTAATGGCCCCAGGGTTTAGGCATCCTTCCACCAATTTCTAAATGGGGCCCTAAATATTTGCCACAAAAATCCTGGAAAGAGCTGCCAATATATCTCAAACTAGAATAACTATATTTTTGTTTACAAAGCACTGAAGACGGATCTCTTAGTTGAAAAATCTTCATCTTTCTCTACTGTCCATAGAAGCTTCAAGTGAATGAGCTCATAATTAAAAGTACTGTAGTTAGGTAATCAGTCCTCCTTCGTTTCAGAGCCCTTGTTTGTTTGAACATGGCTGCTTTTAGCCACACACACACTCTGCTGAGTGCACTCTGTGTTCTGCCGGTGTGGAAGGAGGTGGTGCAGTCCAGGGCTTTGTCGCGGATCACTGCGTTGTGGAGGCAGATTCGTAGGGTGTGGTGGCAGACGGTGTCGAAGGCGCCCGATAGGTCCAGGAGGATGAGGGCCGCTGTTTCACCATTGTATAGCAGGGTCCTGATGTCATCGGTGGCGGTGATGAGGGCGGTTTCGGTGCTGTGGTTGCTGCGGAATCCCGATTGGGACGAGTCCAGAGCATTGTTCTCTTCGAGGAAGCGTGTCAGTTGCTTGTTGACCATCTTCTCGATGACTTTTGCCGGAATGGGAGCAGGGAGATAGGCCTGAAGTTCTTGAGGTCCTTGGGCTCTGCCTTTTTGAGTAAGGAGTTGATGTTGGCGTGCTTCCAGGGAAGATGGTGGTCTCAAAGGAGGTGTTGATGATCTTGCGGAGGTGGGGTGCAATGATGGTGCTTGCTTTGTTGAAGATGTGGTGCGGGCAGGGGTCGGATGGAGATCTGGAGTGGATGGTGCTCATGATTTTGATGGTGTCATCAACGTTGACTTGGGTCCAGGAGAGCAGGAGGTTGGTGTGGCTGGGGGTAGGTGATTCTGAGGTGTCTTTTGATGTCGGGGGGTCTGGGTGTTGATGCTGTCATGGATGTCTGCGATTTTATGGTGAAAGAAGGTGGCTTGCGAGTTGCAGAGGTCTTGTGACGGCGGGATGTCGGCGTTGGAGCTGGGGTTGGAGCGGTACTTCACGATGTTGAAGAGCTCTTTGCTGTTGTGTGTGTTGTTGTCGATGCGTTCCTTGAAGGAGGACCTTTTGGTGATATGGATGAGTTGGTGATGCTTGCGGATGGCGTTCTTGTGGGCTGCGTTGTTATCTGGTGTCTGTTTGTGGACCCATTTTTTTCGAGTCTTTGGCAGGTCTTTTTGGATGCCTGGAGGTCAGTAGAGAACCAGATGGCTATCCTATCTGTGCTTGAATACAAAGTGGTTCCGTCGGGTTGCGAGAAATTGCTTTTAAAAAATGGTTGATTCAGTTCAATCTATACTTAAAGTAAACCCTCTCAGAACAATGCAGTCAAAAAATATATATAGTCTTTATATTGACAAATATTCGCGATACACAGGAATTACTTCATTCCGCAATAACACAAGTTTCAATAAATGGTAAAATCATTACAAAAAACATGTGGTGCATGTGACTGTCAGTGAACAAAGTGATCAGTGCATTTAATCCAGTGACACATTTATACAATATATACAGTGAAATTGGAAGGGGGGGGGGTTGGAAAGGCCAGTATGTTCAATTCGTCCTCCAAGGAGACAGGGGTTAATTTGTACAAGCTCCTGGAGTTATCTTGACCGGTGGTGAGCGTCGACGTTTCGACCCTAAAGCGCCCCAGTTGGTGGTCGCGGCGGGTCTTTATCAGGCAGTGATATCTGGATCTGCCTTATATACGGTCCCTGTCTTGATAAAGACCCGCCGCGACCACCAACTGGGGCGCTTTAGGGTCGAAACGTCGACGCTCACCACCGGTCAAGATAACTCCAGGAGCTTGTACAAATTAACCCCTGTCTCCTTGGAGGACGAATTGAACATACTGGCCTTTCCAACCCCCCCCCCTTCCAATTTCACTGTATATATTGTATAAATGTGTCACTGGATTAAATGCACTGATCACTTTGTTCACTGACAGTCACATGCACCACATGTTTTTTGTAATGATTTTACCATTTATTGAAACTTGTGTTATTGCGGAATGAAGTAATTCCTGTGTATCGCGAATATTTGTCAATATAAAGACTATATATATTTTTTGACTGCATTGTTCTGAGAGGGTTTACTTTAAGTATAGATTGAACTGAATCAACCATTTTTTAAAAGCAATTTCTCGCAACCCGACGGAACCACTTTGTATTCAACCACGCTTACCCAGGTTCTGAGGGACACAGGGTCACCCCTTTTATGTAAACCTATCCTATCTGTGCGTCTGTTGAAGGGTTTCTTGATTGGGACGAGGGTGTTGGCGCAGTCGTCGATCCATTGCCTGAGGTCGTGAGCGGTGGTGTAAGTGTCCCCGGAGTTGGTTGTTGAGTTTTGGGCGAGGGTGGCGATAAGCTGGTCTTCCATGACCTTGCTCCAGCTGAAGGGGGGGTCCGTAGAGGGTGATGTTGTGTGGTGGGTTTCTCGAAGGTGAAATGGACACAGTGGTGGTCGGTCCAGTGGACCTTGGTGGTGTGGCTGAAGGTGACGTTGAAGATGGGGTCGAGCACGTGTCCGGCGGAGTGGGTGGGGGTCGTGACGAGCTGTTTGAGTCCTATTTTTTGAGGTTGTTGAGTACGGTGGTGGAGTTGCTGTTGTTGGTGTTCTCGAGGTGGAAGTTCAGGTCTCCAAGGAGAATGTATTCCGTGGATGCGAAGGCGTGAAAGCTGACGAGGTCTGCGATGGCGTAGCTGAACTGCGGCCTTGGAATCATAATTAATTTAATGAGATCAGATGATAATTTTGACATAAAGTGTGATTTTTATCAGGTTTAGGAATGATTACAATGAGAGCATCCAAAAAGGAGCCTTCAGATTTGGAGTTTGATATGAAAGAGGAGAGAAGCTCAAGTAAGTGAGGAGCAAAAGTGGATGAAAAAGAGGAAATAAGTTCAATAGTAAAGCCATCAGTGCCAGGAGCCTTAGCTTTTTTTAAAGCTTTAATAGCACTCAAAATCTCCTGCAGTGATTTATCTTTTTCAAGAATATTCATTACATCCAGTATAGAGGGGGGAGAAGGAAGAATATAAAAAAATGACCGAATATCATTTTCAGAATAATGAGTATCATCCATATATAGTGAGTTCTAATAGAACTGGAAAGCATTTACAATGTCTGAATCAGAATGTAGTAAATTGTTGATAAGGGTATTACAAATAGGGCCAATAGATTTCCTTTCCGTTTTCAATTTTAAGTAAATGGCCAGCATTTACCCACTTTGTTTTGACCCCATTGACACTTGGACTTTATTTTAAGTAGAATATTGCATGCGTCGTTAGTAGCTAATTTATTTAAATTGGATTTCGCCTTAATAAGATCCTGAAGATATGTAGGGCAGTTTTACGTAAAGTAGGCATGTTCAAGCGTTTTGATATTTTGGAGACTAGATAGCTATTGGAAATGTTATGATTTTTTCTTCCTGGCAGTGTAGACAATAATAATGGCTCGGAAAGAGGATTTAAAAGCGTCCCAGTTATTTTGAACAGAAGTATCACTAGGCTTATTAAACCTAAAAAATTGTTACATCTCCATCAAGCATGTTTGTAAGTAAAGAAACAAGGATCCAAAGGCGGACTCCAAGTGCCGCACAAGCCTCAGTATGATTGCCCAAAGTGCAGTCTAAGTGACAGTTGAATGGATGCTGTGCACAATCTGCTCCTGCATCCGCCGTTGAGGGATGCACCCGCCAGTTTGGGAAATAAAACTGAAAACACAGCAGAGTGGTGCACCACCAAAGTCAAGTGGCATCTAATAATGAAGGACAGTCAGTTCCTTCATAGGTACCATCTTTATTCCAATATATCCAGATAAAAACATAACAAACATCAGCCAACGCGTTTCGTTCAGGAATGAACTTCGCCAGGGCTGGAAAAAGAACATAAATAACATACATGAGTGCTATGCATAGTTTACAGTGAACAACCTCATTACAATGCTGACAATAATGATAAAGACACAAACGACAAAAGGGTTCTATTTACAAAAATGGGATTGGGGCCACAACTGTTTGTTTAATGGAATGTTGCACAGTTGTGGCCCCAATCCCATTTTTGAAAATCTGGATATATTGGAATATAGATGGTACCTATGAAGGAACTGACTGTGCTTCATTCTTAGATGCTGCTTGAATTTGGTAGTGCACCACTCTGCTGTGTTTCCATGTTTGTAAGTAGTAAGGGACAAATCAAGTGAGGTAGAGACGGGGGCGTGGTCAGAAATAAAAATAGATCCAATCTCAGAAGACAGGATAGAGGGAAGTAGGTACTCAGAGACCAAAATATAATCAATACGAGACATGGTATGGTGAATATTGGAGAAAAAAGGAAACTCATATTTTTCAGGATTACTTGTCTTCCATACATCATAGCGTGGGCGAGAGAGGATAGCAGATTGAAATGCTTTGTTTATTATAGACAGTGGCATTAAGTATCACCCATCGTCCACTTGTATTACATTCAGTAGATAAAGCTTGGAGCTTTAAGGATTTATGGCATAGAATGGCAACACCTCCCTTACGGTTAAGTGCAGGAGAGAAAACAACCTGGCCCACCATTTGGCGTTTAAGTGAGTCAATGTCAGTACAATGAGTTTCTTGTAAAAAAGCAATTTGACAATTAAGTTTCGATAAATGAGACAGTACCTTTTGACGTTTAACAGGATGAATTAGACCACGAACATTCCAAGATACGACATTAAACATATTCCCTCCAGTCCTCATCCCATTCCTATACAAAGTGTAAGGAATGGAACAAGGACAACAGGCCAGGAGTAATGAAGATTACTGGTAAGTAATAGGGCAATATCAGTCCAACAGCGACCATCCTGCCAAAATGAGAGCTTCCCACCCAGTCAGTAGCATTTTTTTTTACCACAAGTACAACTGTAGGCAACGCAGAAGCACTTTCTTCAATTCTTAAGTCCAGGTCAGCTGCATTTTTTTTTATTTTTCAGCTACAACCTCAGAAGTTGTGAGAAACTGAAATTGGATTATTGATTCAAGCAAGAGCTGTCTCTACCAAATAAATACATTTAATCAAGTTCTAATGGACTCTTTCATCAGTGGCAAAGGAAATTCATAAATTTCCCAGAAACATGTGTGCCAAATTAGAAAAAAAGACAATACAATAAAATTCCCAAGCCAAGTTAGAAAAATAAAGAAAAAATTAATAAGCAAAATACTAAATATTATTACAATCAGAAAATTGGCAAAAAAGGAGGATATGCATTTCTAAATTATAGGACAAAAAGCTAAGAAAACAGAAAGCATCATTGATTGTCAATGTTTGCTGCAGACTGGGACAGATGTGGAATTTCGGAACGCCCCCAATGTGGATGCCATCCGGATCACTTTGGTCAAAGTGTATTACCTTGGGACTTTTTCACTTATCTGGTTCTCAACTTTTTCAGCATTGTTAGTCAATACGCTGATGCTGTTGACAGCCTCTCAAAGCCAGATTCTTAATTTCCAAGCTACCATCGAAAGCTTTAGTTCTGGCACATAAAACACTGAGTGGCACAAATTTGGATTTAGCTTGCACTGAGTTTACTTCATTGCTCAGTTCTAAAAATCATCCACTGTGGCGAGGATGGATCTTGTAACTTTGCAACAAAAAGTTCCAAAAAAGGATGAACTTGGAATTTTAGCCAAATGAGGGTGCTCCATGTAAGGGGCAGTGCCATCGCCTTGTTCGAGCACTTCAGAGTTTGAAAAAATTGGGGGGCATGGCTTAGGCGCCCAAGGGAATGCCCGCCGCTCTGAGGAGCTCCGAGAGAGTGTAGAGCGACGGGATCCCTCCGGGCGCTCACCGGGACTGTAAAGGCACGGAATTGTACCTGTGTGTGGCGGAACTCCTCGTGCATGGACTGGTAGCATAGCAGAGGCACGGGTTGAGCTTGCTTTTGCTATATCGGCAATAATTACCAGCCGCTGCTCGTTGTTAAGCTGTGGCCGGCATTTTGTGTATATGCGGCTCCCCGTGTGTCCCGCGGTCAATTTGGTCGGCTCCTCCGTCCTGAAATGAATGTTGCGCTATGGCGAAGATTGCAGCCACTATGATTTCCACAGTTTGTACACCATTTGAGGCTTTTTGCCTAGTTGATCATTCCTGGCTCTTATGGAGAGCTTTTTCAAGTCTCTTCAGCACTCTGCAGCCCAGGACACCATTTTAGTTTTGATGCCTTTACCTACTTACTTGCTTTTTACCTTGCTTGTTGCAAATTCAACACCAATGTTGCTCATTATTCATTGTTACTGATTTCATTTGAGCATATTTAGATAAAGACTTTATTGTTTGGCTCTTTTCAACAGAATTTTCACTTTTCCTCAACTTTAAAAAAAAAATATACTCCGAAACGCCATTTTGGGTCCTTGTGCTTGTCTCCCATTATTCTCCTCACTCATATTTTTGGTAATGATAGCTCGGTCTAACCGCAGTAACACACCGCTTGTTGGTGCCAGTTGCGGGCCATTGGAGGACAATAACCCATTTAGTGTGTTACAGGATAACATGGATGAAACAGTTACTGATTCTAATGGACTAAAAGGATCTTCTCTTAACGCTTCTCGCTCAGGCACTAAACCTAACTCTAAAATACCCTCCACCTCAGGAAAACGGGCGAAAACGAATCCTCCGTCTCCTACTAACACATGTTCGTCCATTTCCATTGAACCTCTTCTGAAAGAAATACACTTTACTTGCTACTACTCAGTGCTGCCCATATCGCTTAGTGGTGGTAAGTAAACATCTTCTGTACTTGCAATTCCCTCCACCGGAGGTCCCAATCTTTAGTAGGTTGAAGCTAGATGCACTGCACAATTGCCCATTGTGAGTAGTTTGCCCTCTTCCACTTGTAGAGCTGGGCATCACAGTAACATTTTCCAACCACTGCCCAGGTCACACAGTTTAAAAACAAAAGCATTTACAAGTTCTTCTCTTAATTTTCAAGAATTTGCTTAACTTTCAAGACCACGACTCATTAAAGAGTGACCACTCACACCGAAGGCAATACATACTAGAACTGACTGAATGTATAGCTGTTAATTAACTCCATGTCATGTGTAATGCCTTGAAGCAGACCAGGTATTTTAGCCAAAATCACCATGCATTTTTGATATGTGTAGTGTTGTTCTTAACAGTATAGGTATGAGATTACAAATGTGCCCAATATATACACAAAATTAGAATATAAAAAAATGCAACCACATTTTTCATAGCTGATAGGTATGTATATGGAGAAACAAAAATGTGCATCTAAAAATGTCAGCTTTTATTAATACATTTGTGATTTGGACAAAGACATATATAACACCTGACCTAAACTATACATCCCCCTTCACCCTAAGCCTAACATTTTTTTCCTTACATTAACTTCTTTGCCATTTACATGTGAATTTCCAATACCTTTTCTCATTCCACCCTTCTACCACACATACTTTTAAACTATTAATCACACTTTCCATTAGTGTAACCCTAAAACGAGCGCTAGCAGAAATCTTAAACCTAACCTAACCTTAACTCAATCCATCAGCCCAACCCCAATCCTAACACTAACCCATTCTCCAACCACAATACTTTCCTCCACACCTCCCCGTACCCCAATCGTTACACTTTCTCTTACTCCAATCCTAACCATTCATAATTCTTTCTACCTTCCATTACACCATCATTTACTCTGATCGAACCTCAAACATTAATCCAACCCTTATCCATTTCTTACCTTTTATCCAAATCCTCCTGCATAACCTAACACCCTCACACACTGCCTGACTCTCACTTTACTCCCTAAAAAAGACCAAAATATGTCCCAAGACCTACCCATCCCCTAACTCATACTAACCTTCACAGACATTTTTATATATTACATATTCTTTTTTTAGTAGTCTAATTTTCTACTTTTTTTTCTCATCTTTCTTAGAACGTTTTGAGTACTCTGCCTTTTTTGGTAGCTGTTTGCAAATCAGCAAGGATGCGCCAGAACAGAGGCGACATGCAAAACCCCCCGTGCGCCACCACTGATGCGCTGTATTTACAATGCGCTGTGCCGTGGCGCACGGATGGGCAAGTGCGCGTCGCATCCCCCGGCGGAAAAGAGACGCATTGCTGGAGTTGCGTCGCAAGTGTGACGCGGCTCCAGCAAGGCTCGGGGGCGCTGTATGCCTAACATGTTGCGTCACTCCTTATGCCTGCTTCAAGCAGGCGCAGGGTTTTGACGCAGCATGGCCGTAAAAGTGACTCAGTGAAATATTGTAGATTTCACTGCATCACTTTTACGAAGTGTTCCTGCGAGGGAACGCCCACTCTGCGCCGGAACACCCACATGAAACCCAACGCAGGTTTTATGTGGCACAGGGCTTTACAATGTGACATATCTCCCTAGATGCGTCACATTGTAAATACGGCGCAACATGGCGCAAGGTTTACGCTGCTGCTGCTTCACAGAAGTGACGCAACGGCGGCGTAAATGTGTCGCAATGGGCTTGTAAATCTGACCCTTTGAATTTAGGACCTGCAAATAGGTTTGGGAAACAATCGCATATGCATTTGTATGACCAACTGTTTATCATTTGTGACACTTTGCCAGCTACAGTACGACAGTGGCATTTTAATGGGCACTGTACAATAGCAAATAAAAACCTTCGATTTCCATCATACTTTGAGCTTTTATTGAGGAATGCTGCTATAAAATTCTCCAGTGTAATGCTAAAGCAATAACACATGGTGGATTAGAGCTTCCTGGTTACAGAAAGATTATACTGTAACACAGCATGAAAGCCTAGGGTAGGAATACAAATATATAGTATTAAGAGACATGCAATGCTACTGAAGCAAAGCTTCTGAATTTGACACTCCATTTCCATACCTCAGGCGACCAGAAGCAGCATGGTCTAAAATAAATAGAAGAAGTTCTAAAGGGGTTTGTGAAAATATTCAAATCATTTCCAGAGGCAGCTTGTGAAGATGTGAAAGCCTCCTTTCTAAAAATATGACACGTCTCACAATCTCTTCCATGACAGATGCTCATTAGAATGTATCAGAATATGGCTGTCTGAATGCTGCAGCCTGATGCACCAGGGAAACTTTCTATCATAAGCTTTGTTATGCAGCCTGTACTCTGGCTGGAGAGCCTCCGAGATTTATTTTCCAATCGAACTTCCATTTAGTTATCATACTTGGTCTATGAATACATCAAAGTGTTATGTTGTGTTTTGTTACCTTATGTTATTGAATTGAAATTGTTTCAGTTTATTAGAAAAGCGCATAGTTAATTAAAACCAATACACTAATAATAAAATCAGTTCAAATCATTCAACAGTAAAATACTACGTTTTCAAATAGACATTTCATTAGCATCTTATAATTTCTCACTGAACTTGACCGGAATCAGAGCACTTTATGGGTGCCTGGCTTGCAGGCTGATGGCGGGGGACGCGTGAACTCGGAGCTCCGCGCCGGCCCATTGATTTCTCCGCAATAATTACGGCCCTGACACCGGGAGAACGTCACGGAGACTCCCCGCCTCAGTGAGAAGCCCTGGAGAGTCGATTGCAACCCTTGCCTGGTTAAATGAGGTCGTACAGCTGCAGCAACGGCCTCAGGAAGTTTCTGGCCGAAGCAACTAAGATGGCGCCGCGGTAGGGGCCGAGTGCTGGCAGCTCTCTGCACTGTTGAACGTTCCTGAGCGCAGGGGCGGCTCTAGGCTTATGGCGGCCCTGGGCAGGGAGCGTAGGTAGGGGCCCCGGAAGAGGAGGTCCGGGCGGGGCAGGGCTCCCCCCCCCCCCCTCCCCGAGGTCAGGAAGGTGTTTGGAGGTGGAACAGAGCCGGAGATTGCCAAATCCCTGCCCCCCCCCCCCCCCCCCCCCAGGTCAGGAAGGTGTTTGGAGGTGGTGTGGTAAATAAATAAATAATTACCGGTACTATTTTTCTATGCATTAACTGAAAAGGATAGCTCAATAAATAAGAGGCAGACTCCGGGGTATCTGAGTCATACGGGCTTTAATCAGATGGCTCGAGCCAATGGACCATCGGGTTCCATCACCTGCAAAGGTTCAGGAAGGGACAGACACAAGGAAAAGGGGAATGGCAGCTGCAGCATCTCACTAACATCATACAGTATATATAGTAAAACAGTACAATTGCATTGAATACAGTAGGCGTAACAAGTGACAAACGGAAGATAAGAACATATGGGCGTGAAAAGAAGGCGTGCACAGGGCGTGCACGGAGACATGTGATGTAAACGTCACAGAAGTGTCATAAGTGGGTGGATACATGGAGGGGGCTACCTGGGCAGCTGGAACCTTTAACCTACTGGGGCGCGCAAAACGGGCCATGACGTGTAACTGGGGAGAGCTGGGGGCTCTGACTTCTGGTACTAGAAGAGGAGACTAAAGTCTGGGATGTCGGAATGACATGTACCTATAGCATATCTGATATCTCGTGTTTGGAGAACATGTTGATAGAATCTAAAAGTCATCAGGGCAAAGGCTACTTGTCACTTGGGCTGGTGCATGCATATATTTCCCCATGTATTGCGTGTGCTATAAATCTTCTATGGATACTAATTCAGTAATTCTCTTGCATGGAGACAGAAAGACTAGACTGTAGATGAAGATGTTTATGCAGTTCGTTAGCTAGGAATGTGAAGCCGGGGAGCTGGACTGATAACTGTAAGCATAACATATTCTTGGCAGACAGGCAGGCAGGCCAGGCCGGGCACCGCGCTGCTTGGCAGGAAGTGAGTGAAGGGTCAGGGATGCGGGCGGGGCTGCATCTCTCCTCGGAGTGGTTCGGGAGACTTGAGGCCTGAATCTGGTGTCCGGGCCCTGTGAGGCCTAGAAACGGGGACAACTCGATGATTTAACGTGCACAATGTAAAGACGTTGGCAACATAGGCCTAATACTTGTTGCTTTCAGGAGGGACTGGATAACTGGCATACTAACGTTGGACACAACTATAAAATGCGTCTTTATTCGGTCAAGGGGGTAAATATGCATATTAATCATGCACATATAACATACGATGGGGAACACGTAGGGACACATGACAGGGCAAAATTCAATTTTCCTCATTCCCTCCTTGTTCCCTACGTTTCCTTCAGGAAACATCAATATTCATGATACCATCTATCTGTTCATACAGCATCATTTGCTCGTCTCTTATCTTCTGGGAAGGGGACTTTGGACTTGGAATACAAGAGGTAGCGCACAAGCCGCAAATCGCAGGGCCACATTGTAAACAGAGACAACAACTGAATATGATCATTACTACTACTCCTAGGAATGACAGTACTTTCCATCCCCAGGCAGATATTATACTCCAGAGCCAACCGGACCATGTCCAGGTGCCTGGATTCTGGTGTAACTGATGGGCTATTTTATGAAGCCTAGTTATAGCTGAATATACAGATGGTGCGTTATTAGGAATGAAAACGCAACAACTAGATCCGATGACTCTACAAGCTCCGCCCCTATCGGCCAGTATGACATCAAGAACAAGGCGGTTCTGAAGAACGACAAATCTCATAGCAGATTGCTCTTCTGTTAAGTTACCTAGAGCGGAAGTAGTCTCATTCACTACTGCTTCAAGGGTTCTGGTTAACCTACGTATTAGCTTACTATTTTGGACAGGACCTATGAAGAAAAAGAAACCTTTATTGAAATCTGTATACTGTTCTAAGGCAGTTTCAGTTTGATCGACAATTGGCGACTCGATCTCCCTTCTATGTCTGATGTGTACTAGATGTGTATTCCTGTGATAATCGGATGGGGCTAGGAAAACTGGTGGCAGTAGGAAGGCAATGTAACATGTTCCATCCCAATCTAGGGGCAGACGTACATATGCGGTCTGACCACATATAAAATATGAATGACGTGAGGCTTTGAAAGTAGATTTCCCACTGTCACTATACTCGACCACAGTATTACAATCACTGTGTCCTAGATGTACTGAACCATTCTTTCTAACACATAATTCGCCTTTCACTGGTAGAACTGTTATAGAAGGCAAGTCTGGAGTAGTCTCGGACGGAACATTCAAAATCATGAAATTCGAGGAGTAATTACCTAGATCATATACTTCATTTTCTAGATCTAACCCTGTCCTATGGGAAAGACCTTCCTTGTCTGGGAAACATGTTCTATTAAGAAGGGACTTATCGTCTGAGGATGATGTTAACGTAAACCATGCTCCACACGAACCATTGTGTGAAAACGGATAGGGGAAAAGTGGCAGAACTCCCTTCGGTGTCTGGAAAGGGGGGAGTCGACCACACACCCAACAATTAGTGGCATTGCTGGTCTGGTGTGAATAGTGTAACATACGTATAAAAGTATTGTTGCGCATTGCAAGTCGGTAGGATAACTCGTGAGGGGGTAGTTCACTAAATGTGTGCTCTACTGTATCATTAGAGGAAAGATGTACATGCGAATCAAGAGGAGGAAAAAATACATGTAAAACATAACTCATACATGTGATCGTAAGACTCAGAAATAACATAAACAATAAAGTAATAACGCATCTGCTGCGCAGATTCTTACAATAACGTATTTTCTTGGAGTTTCGTCTAACTCTCTCACTATGGGGGTCTATCTCATACATGTCAGGAACCTGTCTAACCGCTTCACCTGAGAGGGACTTAAACAATTAAACTGTCTGACTTGCTAGACCGTAACTTGAGTTTATACTCCTGCTGCGGAGTTTTCTCTAACAGGGGAAGTTTAGAGTCAGTATCGGGGCAGTCCTTGAAAAAAGTCTTTGGACGGAGTCCATGAAAACGCTTGATGTGGCTGGAGTGTAGCCAGCCCTTCCGGCCCTCCAGTTTCACAGCGGTCCTTGTGGTCATCAGAACAAGTTTCGGCTCCTTCCAGCGGGGCTCCAGCGGGCTTGAACTATCAAAGTTCCTAACAAGGACGAGGTCGCCTGGAATGACCTCGTGCGGTTTCACCTGAGTGTTGTCTGGAAAGGCAGCCGCGACCTGTGAACGACAAGAGAGTAGTGCAGACATCAAGGAAGCTAGGTAATCTGTCAGCATATTACTGTCAACATCGGTAATTTTACGTGGCATAGGTGTACCCCACATGTTCGGGGGACGGCCAAACACAACTTCAAAAGGTGACAGACCTGAACGGGAATGAGCGACCATTCTCATATAAAAAAGGGCGACTGGCAGGGCTACCATCCAATCTACACCTTTCTCTGCACATACCTTTGCTATACATATTTTCAGAGTTTGATTGTGTCTCTCGACGAGGCCAGCTGCCTCGGGGTGTCGTACGCAGTGGAACTTCCACTGGTACCCTAACAGAAGTGATACTTGTTTCATGAGTTCAGATGAGAATGGCTGTCCGTTGTCTGAATACACGACCCTGGGCAAACCATAGCGTGGGAAAAACTCACGAACCAACTGCCTGGCAGTGGTCGCGGCAGTATAATCTGGGACTGGATATGCTTCTGTCCATCTGGACAAAGCGCATACAACTACGAGGACATACTTGAAACCTCGACATCGATCCATCTGGATATAATCCATCTGGAGGACTTCAAAAGGGTGGTCAGGAGGATGGAATCCACCTTGTTCCACCGGAACACCTTTACCTGGATTGAACTGACAACAGATCATGCAGGTACGCACTTTCTGCTTCGCTGCTGCTCGTAAATGCTTGTTAAACCAAAGGTTCTGGATACTGTCTAACATGGCTTTTTCTCCTAAATGTGCTGGACTATGTGCTGTGTTAATAATGACTTGAACCATAGAGTCGGGGAGAAACCATGTGGCTTTTCCCTTCGTCAACCATCCCTGATCTGTCTGGACCCCTCCTTGTTCAGACCATTTCTTGATCTCGTCTGGGGTAGCATGTGTCTGTATGTCTAGTACGTCTTGTGTAGGGTCCTTAACTGTCATACAAGTCGTCTGATCTGGAACATCTGTCTTTGTCGTGTTAACTGGAATGTCTGGAGTCTGAGCTGTTAGCTTGGCTGTTCGATCTGCTAGATCGTTACCTTGTGAAATGGTGTCAGTAGCTTTCGTATGTGCCTTGCACTTCATAATGGCAATGGCTGTCGGTAAATGTATTGCTTCTAACAGAGCTTGAATGAGGGGACCATGCTGAATCTTGGCTCCATGAGAGGTCATGAAACCTCTTTCTTGCCAGAGGACTCCAAAGTCGTGAACGACTCCGAATGCATAACGTGAATCTGTATATATGTTTACTTTCAGGTTCTTAGCTCGTATGCAGGCTTGGGTCAGAGCGATGAGCTCTGCTGCTTGAGCAGACAAGGGATCAATACGATGTGTTTCTATAACTTCAGTTTCAGTAGTCACTGCATACGCGGCTACTAACTCTCCTGTACTTGTTCTCATACATGAACCATCCACGTAAAGTGTCAGGTCTGGGTCAGGTAATGCAATGTCCGTCAAGTCTTGTCTTGGCTTTGTCATGGTGTTAATAACTTCCACACAGTCATGTGTTGCAGGATTTGATGTAATCGAGGGTAACAATGTAGCAGGATTTAATACGTTGCAGCGTCTGATTTCTATGTGTGGCTGAAACAGTGTCAGTTCATATCCTGTTAGACGTGCAATTGTCAAATGCTGAGTCTGTGTTCGGTTTAAAAGAACTTCCACGGAGTGTGGAACTTGTACTGTCAGGGAATGTCCTAACACTATGGAATCACTTTGTCTGATAGCTAGAGCTGTGGCTGCAACTGACTTGAGGCACGCAGGCAGAGCCTGGGCTACTGGATCTAATGTGCTAGAAAAATAAGCACAAGGCTTGTGTTGTCCTGCTTGATCTTGTGTGAGAACAGATAATGCTGTACCATCACGTTCAGTGACAAAAAGTGTAAAAGACTTACTGTAGTTCGGTGTCGCTAGCACGGGTGCATTACATAAAGCTTTCTTTAACTCATTGAAAACAAGTGTATGTTCCTGGGTCCAAGGGAGGACAGTCGATGTGGCTGCCTCCTGTGTTGTTAACTGTATCAGTGGTTTGGCTAGATATGCGTACTGAGGAATCCATTGTCTGCAGTAAGAAGTGAGACCAATAAAAGCTCGTACCTCCTTCTGTGTCTTGGGCTGTGGAAGATGTGCAATTAACTGGATACGGTCAGGTGTCAACTGTCTACCCCTCTTGGACAGCAAGTGTCCAAGGTATACCACTTGCTGGACACAGAATTGCAGTTTCGAAGGGGACACCTTGTGCCCCATGTCTGCCAGAAAATACAAGACTGTCAGTGATGCACGTTCGCAGTCACGTTCTGTGCGGGCTGTGATAAACAGATCATCGACATACTGGAGCAGGGCAGTGTCAGTTGGCATGTGAATACTGTCTAGTTGTCTTTTAAGTGCTTGACTGTAAATACTAGGACTTTCTGTGAAACCTTGAGGTGCACGTGTGAATTTATAGCTTCTTCCATTTAAACAGAATCTGAAAAGGAACTGGCTGTCTGGATGAATGGGGACACTAAAGAATGCGTTCTTGAGATCAATAACAGTAAAGAACGTAGCTTCGGAATCAATGGCAGTCAATAGGGAAGAGATATCTGGAACCACTGGGTACTGGGGTATGATACATTTATTAAGTTCTCGAAGGTCAATCACTAATCGATAAACTGGAGGTGCATTTGGATCAGTACGTTTAAGAATCAGAATGATAGGAGAATTACATACATTGGAGTCAGTTTCTACAGCTACTCCTTGAGCAATGAGCTCGTCAATAATTTTCGATAAGGCTGCTACAGCCTCAGGTGGCAATTTGTACTGTCGGATTCGTGGTAATACAACACCTTGTTTCAGAGTAACACGATATGGTGTAATGTGCATACAACCTACATCAGTTGGACCTTGCGCCCATAAATGCTGTGGTACATTCAGTAATCTTGGATCAAAATCTCGTAACACATAATGACCTTTAAAATCACGTAAAAACAATCTCACTCCTTCCGGAGAACAGCATATTACAGCTCCTAATTCTTTCAATGTTTTAATACCAAGTAAATTTTCAGGACATGATTTCGTAAGTAACAAGTCTGTAGTTCGTGACAATGGACCAACTTCTAGGGAAACTGGTTTCGATATTTCATTAACAATAGGCTTTCCTGAAAATCCCAGGGAAACATTTCTTGAGCCTGAGAGTGGAGCCCCTGGAACCTCGTCATGACTGATGGTAGTCCTACTTGCCCCTGTATCAATCAGAAACTTTCTGTCTTTCCCTAATACTTGACTGTGTACATAGGGACCCTCTTGATCTACAGGAACTTCGATGAGAGGCAAGCCAACCTCCCTCTCTAGGCTGTTTCATGAATACTGCTGATATTCTGGATAATCTGACTGTGCGTACTGGTACATCTGTTGTGTAACATGTTGTGTGGCAGCTATAGGCTGCGGTGCTGTAACTGTCTGTTGTGCGTTCTGCGGTGGTTGCGAATTCTGCGGAACATGTTCCTGTCTATGAGGGCGCGGTCTCTCTTTCGTCTTACCTGTAGCTATGTTGTGTTTCAGAACTGCACATTCGTTTATATAATGACCTGGCTGTTTACAGTAATTGCATGTCCCTTTAACGGGGGCTGCAGAATGATTAGTCTGATTCGTCCCCCTCTTCTGACTATCTGCTGGAACAGTCTGTGCAACTAATACTTTCATTTTCGTGTCTTTCATACGTCTCCTTTCGTGTTCTTGCTCTTCCCTAATTCGGTTCTGGTGATACTATAACATCTGTAGCATTTGGGACGGAGTATTAGCTTGCCATGTACTCTCGACTTTTAATACTAGATTTTTAACTTGTGGTAAAGAATTCTCAACTAGTTTAGTAACAAAAAGATGTGGATACGACTCACTACTTGTCTTCAAACCACTATTAATAATGAAACATTTCTCAAATCTGGAATAAAAATCACTAGTGTCTTCGTCTTGTTTCTGTTTACAGGCTGAGATGGCATCCCAGTCTTCCTTTTTCGTGGCTAATAATCTTGGCAAGACTTGTATTAACAACTCGGGCAATTCTTTGGCTTTATCCCCAAGACCAGTACCTGGGACTCGTGTGTTATCTTCGTTCTCTAACGCGGTCCAGTCAATCTTTTTCTCTCCCACCTCCCATTCTTTTTCTTTGAGTTTTTCATATATGCCCGCAGGCAACAGGACCTTTAACATTTTGATGATATCAGGATACGTGTATTCTCCCATACGGAGCATGTCTTTTAATTCACGGTGGAACCCTGCTGGATCTTTATCGTGACAGGGCAATAACTTTTTCATTTCTAGTAGTTCTATTTTCGTTATAGGGGTGTAAACAAATACTCGTTCGAGCTCACCCCCCGTTCCCTTAACAGGATGCACTTCTCGCAACGGATTCTGTCTATCTATGTAGAATGGGGTGAAACAGGAACAAAATGCGGAGTCAGGAACGTTCTGTATTTGTGGCGCTGTTCTAGAATGACGTTAATTAAATCGGTACCTAAACCTTTCCATCTGTTTAGGAGTAACTCGTTCAATACATTATATAAAGGACCTGGATCAGAATGCTGACTCTCGTACAGTGTAATGAGGTGCTGGATCATGTACATACCCACCAGTCGCTGCTCGGCTGGGGGCAGCTTCAGAAACATTTGAGCCACTACTTCGTCTGAAAACGTGGTAGAATCACTAGTCCATCGAACTGCTGATCGGGCTAGTTCTTGTTCATGCATGGTACTAAGCTCACTGTAACCTATTCGTAATTTCAGAACTTTATCTATAGCCTGGAATAATTGTTCAAGAGAACACTGTTCTGGGACGGGAGGAGGAAAAGCTTTCTTGTAGTCTATGCGTGTGTGTCTATCAGAAGGTCTCGTCCTACCTACATACGCTATTCTGGTGGGATTCTCGTTGTCTACATCTTCGTCTGAATAATCATTCTCTTTCTCTGCTATTATTCTTGCTTTCTCCCTCTCGTGTATGCCTATGATTTCTTTACGAATCTTTCTGTACATAGTTTCTATACTATTCTGTGTCTTGTGTTTTCCGTCTGCTATATTGTCACTCCATCTTATCAGGACTTTCATCTCTTCTGGATTTTTATCAGGACGATCCTGTTCTCTTATTAAACAATTTATTAAAAATTGCAAAATCATGCCTTGAATCTCGACTTTCCTGTGTGCCATGGCTTCGTGAATACTTTCTGTTTTCTCCCCTGTTCGGATGAAATGATATATTCTGTCTAAATGTTCTTTCATATCTGATATGGTAATCAAAAAGTTTGCAACTCACCGTAAACGTACGGAATACAATATCATGTGATCTTCGCCTGGAACTGGGTCATATCTACAATCAGTAAGGTACCTTTTGAGGGCTTCGTACGTAGCCACTTTTGGCGTACGCTGTAATGCTGCGTCTCTCAGCGTCAGGCGCTTTGTTTGAGGCGGGGTGATAGGAATACCTCCCCCTGCTCCTCCTGAACTAGAATCGTCAATTAATACTGAATGTGCGGCTGCTGGTAACGTGACTGGTAAAGTAGGTGTACGTAATGTGGGTTGGTCCTGGGGTACTGGCACATTAACAGGATTCCCGGGACCAACAGCTGGAGGCACAGTAATTATATTATTAACAGGGTGCTGAGGTTGAACTTGAACAGGCGGAATAGGATTCGTATTAACATATTCTGGGACAGTGTCATCTAAATAGGAAGAAAGGAAGATTTCAGCTGCAGTCGGTTTATGACATAGCTTAGTCGGGACCAATGGTGGCGGTAAATTACAGAGTGTTTCCGGGGTCGCTTTAGGCAAACCCTCGGCGAGAAGGGGATACATACCTTTAATAAGGGCATTTCTCTGTCTGTCTGACTGTTCTGCTCTAACTCGTTCACCTTCTTCTAGTAATTCCCTTACTTGGGCTTTTTCGGAGGATTCCCTACTTAGTTCGGCTTTTCTGAATTCCTTTTCTGTTCTTTTATGCGATTCTTTACGCCATAATTCTATGGCATCTTTCTGGGATTGTCTGGCTTTCTTTTTCCATAATGCTTCTTCTACTCTCATGATGCACTCGGCATCCCATGTTCCTGAAACAGGCCATCTATATTTCTCTTCGAGATGCTTGGTGTAGTCCACCCATAAATCTAGATACAGTATGGCATCTAAGCCATGTTTATGATACATGAAATGTCCAGGACTGTCCCTAGGAGGGACAGGAACTGATTCTTCAAGTAACCCTTTTCTGGTTTTTATCTGACGTAACTTCGAAAACAAAGGCATATTTGAACCGTACTTGAACTTGAACACAATACACAATGAACACAGTAATGAACAGCAAAACAATCATTCATACCACGACATCAAAAATACATTAATAACAGTTCGAACAGATAATACCTGATACATTGAAAACATAATACCTGAACTTCTCGAGAACAGACTTACTAGAATTACTGGATGCACTGCTAAAACAGTACAGAACATAACGGTCTCCTAAAGAGACACGTCATACCGTATCCACCTAGGTGAACACGTCGGACCGGATCTGTGTACCCAAACCCGTCGGACCGGGCACAAATTAATGAACCCGTCTAGATACGTCCCAGCAACGGTACTCACCGGGAAGCAAAATTGAAGGCCTCGGACTGGACTGGACAGCTACGACGTCTGGTTACTGCTACGCACTACGCATGTGCCTCGGGCTTCGGGCTTCGGAAACAGGTGGGCCTCCGGATACCTCGGACCTTGCTCTCTCGGCTTGGGCTCCGGTCGGGACGATCCGCCTTCCTCACCGCTTCGTCTGGATGCCGGACCGCAGTCTCCGTCTCCTCCGTGGGCCTGAGGGAGACTTGAAGCAGAAATATCTGCACGTGCACAGTAGGGGTCCGTCACGGCTGTAGAAGGGTCAGGGGGCCTGCGTTACATCGCCGGCGCGTGGGGAAGGGGCTCGGCCCTATTCGGGCGCCATTTATGTGGTAAATAAATAAATAATTACCGGTACTATTTTTCTATGCATTAACTGAAAAGGATAGCTCAATAAATAAGAGGCAGAATCCGGGGTATCTGAGTCATACGGGCTTTAATCAGATGGCTTGAGCCAATGGACCATCGGGTTCCATCACCTGCAAAGGTTCAGGAAGGGACAGACACAAGGAAAAGGGGAATGGCAGCTGCAGCATCTCATTAACATCATACAGTATATATAGTAAAACAGTACAATTGCATTGAATACAGTAGGCGTAACAAGTGACAAACGGAAGATAAGAACATATGGGCGTGAAAAGAAGGCGTGCACAGGGCGTGCACGGAGACATGTGATGTAAACGTCACAGAAGTGTCATAAGTGGGTGGATACATGGAGGGGGCTACCTGGGCAGCTGGAACCTTTAACCTACTGGGGCGCGCAAAACGGGCCATGACGTGTAACTGGGGAGAGCTGGGGGCTCTGACTTCTGGTACTAGAAGAGGAGACTAAAGTCTGGGATGTCGGAATGACATGTACCTATAGCATATCTGATATCTCGTGTTTGGAGAACATGTTGATAGAATCTAAAAGTCATCAGGGCAAAGGCTACTTGTCACTTGGGCTAGTGCATGCATATATTTCCCCATGTATTGCGTGTGCTATAAATCTTCTATGGATACTAATTCAGTAATTCTCTTGCATGGAGACAGAAAGACTAGACTGTAGATGAAGATGTTTATGCAGTTCGTTAGCTAGGAATGTGAAGCCGGGGAGCTGGACTGATAACTGTAAGCATAACATATTCTTGGCAGACAGGCAGGCAGGCCAGGCCGGGCACCGCGCTGCTTGGCAGGAAGTGAGTGAAGGGTCAGGGATGCGGGCGGGCTGCATCTCTCCTCGGAGTGGTTCGGGAGACTTGAGGCCTGAATCTGGTGTCCGGGCCCTGTGAGGCCTAGAAACGGGGACAACTCGATGATTTAACGTGCACAATGTAAAGACGTTGGCAACATAGGCCTAATACTTGTTGCTTTCAGGAGGGACTGGATAACTGGCATACTAACGTTGGACACAACTATAAAATGCGTCTTTATTCGGTCAAGGGGGTAAATATGCATATTAATCATGCACATATAACATACGATGGGGAACACGTAGGGACACATGACAGGGCAAAATTCAATTTTCCTCAGTGGAACAGAGCCGGAGATTGCCAAATCCCTGCCAGTGGCCACCACGCAAATATGCGTGGGGGCCACAAAACAGCCTCAGAGGATTATTATATTTATAGGATATATATTGGCATGGTGGCCCCTGGGGTTTGGTGGCCCTGTGCAGGTGCACAGCTTGCACATGCCTAAGGCCGCCCCTGCTGAGCGAGAGGCCCTGCAGACCGACTGGAAAAGATCGAGTGCACAGAGCTGGCACTGCACTGTGGAGGGCACGCCTTGGAGTACTAAGAGAACCCTGCAGCTCTGACACTCGCGGCGGGCTCCTGGTGAGATTGGGGGGCTCGAGCTCAGACGCAGTCTGCTCTGGCCGAGTGGAGGTGATCTTTGGCTTGGATTGGAGGCCACCTGATTGTGCCCCTGAATCATTGTTGATACCTGCGTGAGTGCTATCCTGCGTGCACTGAAGTGGGCTGAACATTGGGGCCGGAGGAGACTTCCCTCCTTGTCTCTCCTGTGGGCTGCCTGGTAGTGCTGACTGATTGGGGACAATACGTGGACCCTATGTTGCTGTGACTGGCCTACTAGGGGTTGGACCTGATTGCCCGAGTGGAGTGCGGGCGTCCTGCGACTCCTAGGAACTTTTGGCTAGGGTTGGGTGGCTGCCTGCTCTCCTGCCTAGAGCCACCTGCACACTGGGACCGCTGCTGGTCCTGTTGAGAAGCATGTCCCCTGGGAGTCCTTGAAGCCCCGATAACATAGGCCCCACAGAGTCCTGCTGGAATTTTGCTGGACAGTGGCTTGGTGCTTGGCGCGGAGGGAGAACAGCGCTAAGAGCAGTGAGTGGACTGGGCTTGAGGGGGTGTTCTAACTCTTAGCTGCACTATGGGGAAACCTAGAGGGAAGCAGATGCAGGCCCCACTGGATCAGGAGGATTTGGGGCAGGAGGAGCAGCGACTGGCTTCGCCTGAAGTGCCCATCGAAGCAGGGGTGCAGCAGCAGTTGGCCCAAATACTCCAGGCTATCACTGACATGAGAGAGGTACTGCACCAGGACATTGCTACCATGTCGGTGGGACTGGGGCTGTTGCGGGCCGAACACACCAAGCTGGCGGATAGAGTGGAACAGGTCAAAACACCATTGGCAACCCTGGAGCCGGCGCAGAAATCCCTCGCTGAACAGATGGTAAATGTTTCCCATAGACTCTTAGGGCTGGAGAAAAGAGCCAAGGACGATGAGGGACGAAACCGGAGGAACAACATCTGCGTTTTTGGTCTGCCGGATGGTGTGGAAGGGACCAATACAATCCAATATCTGGAGGACTGACTCTGCGACAAGGTGGCGCAGCAGGGGCTGACACAGTTCTTCACGCTGGAAAGGGCTCACGAGTTCCGGCCCTTCTGTGGTGGTCAGACTCCTCCACTATAAGTACAGAGACCTTCTCCTGCAGACAGCGCGCACCTCTGGGCCCTATACAGTGGGTAACAGCAAGGTTTCCATTTTCCTGGATTATACGCTGGAGGTCCAACAACGCTGTGCGTCTTTTCGGGCCGTAAAGAGAGCCCTGCGGGACGAGGGACTTTAAAATTCCTTGATGTTTCCGGCCCAGCTTCTGATTATTCTTGATGGCACGACGCACTTTGGTGACAACCAGTCGGAAGCATGGAACTGGCTAGAAACCTACAAAATGGGTAGTAGGCTGGATGGATAGCCAGGGGCACAAGCGCCCTTGGTGCGGCTGCCTCAGCACCCTGGCGCTCTTAGGGCACCCAGCTCTTTCCAGACGGAGAAGGAGAGAACTCAAGCACTGCAGGCTGTGTCGGAACTTCTCCTGGACCACAGGAAGACATCGGGGGATGGCACAGAGACGGATAAGACTTCTGAGGACATGGACACGGAAGGGTACCAATCTTGTAGTATACGTTTGCCACATGTCACACCAGGCACGGCTGACAAAATTGTTTGATGTCGTTAACTTATGTTTAATTGACCCGCTTCTTTTACAGGCCCGATCAAAAGGATGTCAGCCATTAGGTACTTTTGTGCTGTAAGGTTTATTTTATTATTGAGATATAGTTTGTTGGTCGCGGTGGGGGAGGAGTTAATCTAAATCTAATGGTGAGATGCCTCCCGGGGTTGGGGCAGACTGTATTAAATAGGGCACGGGCATGGTTGAATCCATATTTTCTTGTTGAAGGTAGCCAGCAGGCTGCAACCACTCCTCCCCATTGTTCCTCTGTAGTCACTAGAGGGAGGTACGTTTCAGTGTAGTTTGGATGGGGCCTAGTTTTTTGGAACCTGTCCAGGGATGGGGATGTTGGGATTGTTCTTTTTGTTGTAAGGGAATGTTTCAGAGATATTGCTGTAACCATTTAAAATGAGCTGTTCATAACTAGGGTGGAGCAATGTCATGGGTTCGATATCTGACTTAAAATGTATCTCTTGGAACATCAGGGGTATGCATACCATGTTAAGAAGGCATAAAATACATGCGTATTTAGTGCGTAGGGGAGTTCAACTGGCTTTTCTTCAGGAAACTCACATAGCGCTAAAAGAAGATGTGGCATTGCAGCGCAGGTGGAGAGGACAGGTTTTTTGCACAACTTATTCTGCCTTTGCATGGGGCGTCTTGGTTTGGGTCCGGACGGGCGTTCCTTTTCAACCTACTCGTCAGCTGAAAGATCCTGTGGGACGATATCTCTTAGTGGCGGGCTGGCTGAATGTTAGGGATGTGGTGCTGGGTAGTGTGTATGCTCCAAATTCACGACAATCGGCCTTTTTTACACAATTATCTGGGGAATTCGCTCCACTTTTGACCGGGTCCATATCCATGGGTGCGGATTTCAATTCTGTTACGGATGTGCTAATGGATAGATCACATCCCCCTCTCCCTGATGCACCTATTCATAATCTCTCAAGGATCAGGCGGGATTGGTAGCATAGATGGGAACTCATAGACACCTGGAGGGCGCACAACCCGACTTCTCAGGATTATTCATTTTTCTCTGCTATACACGACCTCCCTGTTGATGTGATGCTTTGCTCTCCTGACATTCACGCTTAGGTACAGCACAGCAAATATCTCACCAGAACGCTGTCAGATCATAACCCCTTGCTGTTACGTGTAAACTTGTTGCCAGGGCGACTTAAAATCCCGACATGGCGCGTAAGCCCATAGTTATTGGAAGATCAAGCATTTCGAGAGGTGGTAGGGACTGGTATTACTGAATATTTTCGGGACAACACTGGTACTGCCTCGGCCTTAGAGGTGGACTGGGATGCTTTTAAGGGTGTAATAAGGGGGCATTGAATTTTTTCAAGCAGCTCCAGTCCCTGGTGATTGGGTTCCTTTGGGCCCAGTGAAGACGGAGAGTGGAACACAGTGATGAGACCGAAATCGGAGGGTGGCTTAGCGGTCCCTGATTTAGAAACATATTATTTAGCCGCACAGTTGCAGTGGCTTACTCAGACAGTAGCACAGACGTTCTGGTGCTCAGATGAGGTAGAGGGGAATCAGGTTGATAGACAGACACTCTCAAGGTTGCTATTGCAACGGCCGCTCCCTGCTTCCCCTCTCACTTGAGAGATGGGGACGTTCAAACTCTGCTGGAATAGAAGCCAGCGGCAAGCACAAATAGCACGACCGTATGCCCCAGAGAAACCGCTGACGGTATGTACAGCTTTGCCGCACGTCGTAATTGGGTGGCATTGACTACGTGGGCGGAGAGGGGGTTGGCCACCATGGGAGATGGCGCTGTAATTCCTTTTGAAGTATTGCAGGACAGGTATGAGTTGGCACGCAGGGACTACTTAGTGCATTTGGCGCTTATAACGGCCATCCAAGCGCATTGGAAGGAGGGGCTCAGGGAACCCCCAACCTCAATGGCTGGCCAATACGTAGTTCTAGGAGCTGGCACCATCAAGGCGGTTACGTGTCTGTATTGCCGAATGACCCACGAGACACTAGCTCCACTGGTATCGCTCCTACAAAGGTGGGAATAGGATTTAAGCGCAGAAATTCCTGAGGAAGCGTGGGCGGGACTGGTGGAGCGCGCATGGAAAAGCACTAGGAACGCGCATTTCCAATTGGTGTATTCTTTTATTCTCCACAGGGCTTATCTAACACCAGCAAAAATTAATAAATATTTTAACGTAAATTCGGCAACGTGTCCGCTCTGTAGCACAGTGGTAGCAGACTTTTGTCACATGATGTGGAGTTGTCCTCAACATGGGACTTATTGACAGGAGGAGGTAACACTTTTGCAAGATGTCACAGATAGAGATATAGAATCCACCTTAGGCCTCTGTTTGCTGCACTGGTTCCCCCACACTTCTAAGAATATGGTAACAAGTACGTTTATAGATTTGGGGCTTTTGCAAGCGAAGAGGGAGATTACAGCTCACTGGAAGACCAAGGAGGGTCCTAGTTTTCAGAGGTGATGAACGGACAGCCGCGTAGCTAGGGGGGGCCGAGGGGGGCGGACCGCCCCAGGCGGCACTGTTTTTGGGGCGGCGCGTGCGCGGCACTGGTGGCCCGTTGCGGCGGCCTTTATAATTTATTTGGGGACACTCAGTGAGTGTCCCCAAATGAATTATAAAGGCCGCCGCAACGGGCCACCAGTGCTGTGCCCGCGCCCCCGTTTGAAGTGAAAGCAAGCTCACCTGCTTGCAAATGTTGCACACAACAAGGTAGGCGGGTCAGTCACTCACTAACTACAGCTACGCCTGACGTCACCGGGCCGAGGTGCGCAAGACCGTCACGTCACATCCAACTGCAAAAGTGAGGTGCGTGCGTGCGTGACCTCTGCAGAACCCCGACGTCCTGCAGAAAACTTCAGATTCCGGTGAGCCTGTTATCTTTTCTTTTACCAGATGTAATAACTCTTTGAAAGAGCCAGGGCTGACACTGACTAATCGATTTACATTTCTGATCCTAAACCACAAGACTAAAAGGGAATGCAACATATTTTACCCCCATCCCGTCACATCCTTTGTGTACGTTTCTGTTCGTTTGAGCAAGCCCAGAATGGCTGGAGGTACATTACCGACACTGCATTGAGCTGATTTTTACGACATCAATGCAGATGGACAATCAGAAATGTCTAACTGCATCAAACTAGGCGGGCCAACCCTGCTGCCCACTGATTTATTAGTTCAAAGGATTTCATATCCGTGACAGTACGAAGCAGCAGGCTTTAATTTTGCAGCACTAAGAGACTTTCTAAGTGGAAGTCACTGATAGGTCCTGTGATTAATGTTCCCACTGGAGAGAGGTCACAGTTTTCTCTACTGGCAGTTTTCACTCTCACCATAACTAGTGCAGAGGGTTAATATGCCTGATATAAAGTAAGTCTGCCACCATTACAGAACTGTATTGTATGTGGATAGCTCAGTGGGTTTCTGCTTTTGTGACAGAGATCCCTTTCTTACTTGTGGTTCACCCACACCTGGAGCTGAGGTCGGGGTGGAGGGTGCTGATTATTTAAAAATTAAATAATAGCTTTAAAAGCACCTGCTGCAGAGTTTGACTTTCTTGTTGCACAAATGAGTGTGATTTCCGATTTTTGTCTGTTTCCATGGACTTCATTGCATAATTTTGGTTGCAAGAAAGAGTCACTTTAAGTATCACACATCTATTCATTGAATGTCTCTCATAAATCCACTGAATCTATAAAAATTTCACACATAAGCAATTTGAAACATTAGCAGCTGTGCTTAAATGGGTGTAATTTCTAATATATGTTTGTTTGATTGATTGTTTCGGGTGTCAATCAATCAAACAAACAGGATTTGCATAGCGCTACTTATCACCTGTGAGGGTATCTAGGCACTGTGGCGTGGGGGCGGTGCTGCTGATGAGGAACGTTAATTGAATAACCATGTTTTTAGGCCCTTCCTGAAATCCTGCAGGGTGGCAGTCTGTGTGTTCTTCTTTGTACTGCCGGTCACTGGTGTATTAAACTGTGTAGCCTTGGACCGTGTCATGTATGTGCATGTAACTTGCATGATCGAGGTAACTATTAGCGGCGATACTATGTGTCTCTCGGTCCTTTTTCCCCAGCACCCCTCCAATCCCCTCACCCCTCCAATCCCCTCACCTCTCTCCCCAGGGGTGGCAATCTGAGGGATAGCCCCGGGCGCCACAAGCTCTAGCTACGCCCCTGTGAACGGAGCTTCTTAAATGGGCGGAATGCGAGGGATCCACAAGATTGCAGTTGGCGGCGCACAAACAACACAAATATATATTTAAAAAAATCAGAACGCTTTACATAGCACCAGTTGTTTTACATGAGGACACATTTGTTTTTTGTTAGGCACGGGGCGATTAAGTGATTTACCCAGAATCATAGGATGTTCAGTGTCATTGCCAAGACTCAAACACAGTTCCCCAGATTTGAGGTCGACTGCCCTAGCCATTAGGCCAACTTCTCTTCCTATACCTGGAGGAAACAGTCTAACAGCCCTTTCTTGCTATAGACCAGTCAACTCCCACCATTCTAGACCTACTTTTGTACTATTAACTCAGGGCCACACGAAGCGCCATACATGACACGTTTCTGGCCCTGCCACCAGGGCTCCCCACATTTACTCACCACAGCCTCACCACGCAAATTGATAACCCGCCTATATAACACAATGCAGTCATCTTCACCACTTAAGACCTCGAAAGCTTGTGGATCCTGGGAAGACAACATAGGTTCTCCAATAACAGATGCAAAGTGGTCCTTCTGCTGTGGACAGTTAGAGCTACTTTCTCCGAACTATAGATTGCATCTAATATTCAAAATGTTTACACCACCTATAACGTACCACAATGCAATCATTAAAAATGGGCCAGGTGGAAGACTCTCACTGTCTTTGGTGTGCGTTGCATCAAGCCTCCTTTATACCCTTTGCCTGGCTATGCCCTAGAGTGGCAAAATTCTGAGAGGAGTTCTTCTCAATGGTACACACAATAACTGGCCAACTTATCCCATGATAGCCCTTGTGGGCTATGTCAAGGACCTCCCACCTACAAGTGATACATATCTGCGGGACGCTGCATACTGTCTTGAACAACTGTCCAATTTTTTCGATCTTTTGCCTCCACGATCTTGCCCCAAAGACATATGGGAACCGCTCCTATTCTACTTAAGTACTAAAGTTCTGTCAACGCCACCATTGCCTGTGTAATTCCCAAATGCACTCTCAGCTACAACTGATACTCAATAATAGCTCCTTAATCCTCTACGATGGGCTAATACATCGGTAAGCCCAAAGAATCTCAGCATCAATATGTAGCACACAGCAGTTTCAGGTGCTAACTACTCACTGAGCTAAAACTACACAGTCTTGCAGAATTCCAATTTTTTTCCGCCTTCTTAAAAATGTAATGAATTTACAGTTCAAGGATGTATCCGTTGCTTTAACCACATGCGAGTGGCGCGTTTTCCCGCTGTGCGCTGAGAATCGTGGAATCCCGCGGTTCATGACGAGCTCAGCTCGTCATGAGCGTACGGGAGGTGTACTTCATGACAAGCTGAGCTCGTCATCAGCGTGGAAGGGGTTAAAGCATGCAATCACAACTTTCTTGCACAAGCAAATTCCTCACTGATTGAAGGGTGCCTTAAGAAAACCCTTCCTCTCATTCAGCAGGTCAGGACAAAGGCAAGTGTTATGGGTAATGTTCTCCTCCCCGCATTTGCACAGTCTATAGCTGACCTTTTTTATGTCCGTAGCTACGGTGCAACATGGGCAAGACCTGGGAGGAGGCGAAAGTGAAACCTTAAAAATAGATATTTTCCCTTTCTTGACTATCCAGTCTCAAGATAGGGCTGAGGCTTGAGGTTTTTATATTCATTTATAATTTTAAATGCGTGAGATCTGGCTGAAAGACCCTCATTATCTGTTATTACAGAGATTTTTTTCGTCTTACAGTTGCTTGCTTTTTTAAATGCCTCTAGGAGCATTTGTCTTTCCCATATTGTTTAGGTACCTAGGTCGCCAGGCGCTGGTTCTACACACTGCCTGGAAGGTGAATTTATGCTTGTTTGAACTTCTTCCCAAAGAGTTTGAAAAATTGTTTTTCAGTAGTTGATTGTAGTCCTTTCCCTTCTGTAATGTAGCCCACTTTCCTTGCAATGGTTTGATTCAATAGGACAAATTCAAGCCTTATCTGAGCTTGAGAGGCACTTTGAGGAAGACGGAAAAGTGTCCTGAAACTTTTCGTAAATATCCCACTTGAAGTGGTCGTATCTCTCCCTCGTAATGCCTCACTCCCACATCCTATGCTCAGTGGTAATTTAGCTGCTATTACTTTTAGCAGTGGTATAAAACTAGGGCCATCTAAAGGTCGCTGTAAAGTACGGAATGCAAGGAGCAAAGCTTTACCCTTTCTCTGCAGATCCTGCCTTTGCTGCTGGTCGAAGCCTTTGTCATCAAATAGGTCTCCAAGATATTTATTGGTTTTAACTGGCCTCAGATGTTGCCCTTGCAGGCACAATTTGCACATTTTCTGTGATTTTTTACTCACTTCGATAACTTTTGTTTTCTTCTCATTTATAAGCATTCCAATAGCTATTGAATACTGAGTCGTTGTAAGTCGATTTTTGTTTGGGCAAGGAGAATCACATCATCTGCATACAAGACGTTTGATATGTACACACCTCTGAGTCCTAGCTTAGGCGGATGTGCATTTATGCCATCCATGGCTGGGGTCCGGTCTGCTAGGAAATGGTTTAACAAGTACAGCACAAGCATACTGCTTTAATCTCCAATCCTCACTCTCATCCAGGTGCCTGACTACAACAGCTGCTTTGCTTTTAAAAGACGTGCAGGGATACCCCGGCAAGCCAGTTGTTGCCAAAGAAGGTTTCACTGCAAGTAGTCGATTGCTGACCTAAAATTCACAAAAACAAAGATAAAGAGGTTACTTTTTTCAGATTTTGCTTGTCCATAATTACCTACAAAGGTAAAATATTGGCTGCATTCCCGGCCCCTTGTACAAACCCTGATTGCTTAGGAGGAATGATGTGCTTTTCATTTGCCCAAAACAGAAGATCCATTAGAAGAAGACCATCAAAATGCTGTGCCTCAGTATCTGTTAGCATGATAGGACGATGGTTCTCTAGGCAGGAACAGTCTCCCCGTTTTGAAAATGGGGATGATTATTGAGCTTTTCCATGAGGCGAGACTAGATTCTAATTGGAGGGAACTGTTGAAAACTTTCCGCCAGTCTGTCCGCCCAAAAGTCAGAGTTGGTTTTGTGCAGTGTTTCAAGTGTCAAGCTTATTTATTCATGCTCAGCTGAAAGTCATTTCAAGTTCATGATAAAAGCCATTACAAAGTGTATTAAAATATAAAACTAGGAAGGGGAGTGGCCTACTTAGGCCTAGTGCATGAGCCGTTATAAAACATTAAGTACAGTGATAAAATGCTAATTTCGAGTACATGTCGTGAAATAGAAATAAAAAAATAAAAAAATGGTGGTACACTGCTGTGGCATTAATTATAGAAACATTAACATGGCAATGTCATCATTATTAAAAGTTGTTCATTCAGAGTTCAGTCAATATGTTACCCTAAACATTTTAGTAGCTATGATGTATTGAACTGAGGATAATTTCATGCATTTGGAACTCAGTCAGCCATTTCTTCCATTATGGTGATGCTTAAACTGAGACAATGTTGCTCTGCTCTTTCTTAGGTTTTCAGCATGAAGCTATGAAGTCACATATAAAGCATTTATCTGATGAACTGCGATTTTAGTGGGCGCTCGTCTTTCTTACATGTAGCCTGTAGGGCGGTACTTCATGCATTTATACGTAATAATGCAGAGGAAATAGCAACATTGGATTTTAGATTCCAGAAGGGACTGGTGGAGTAAGGGCTCTTAGCATTTTAACGGCTTTGCTCAGAAATTTGAGCAAGCCGCAGATGATTTGAGGGCGAGAATCATTAAGCCGAAAATCTACAGCTGCTTGAATTGTACGGGTCCCTTGTTTGATTCATGTTTGACAGAGGAGTTTCCAGTGATCATTGATTAGGGCTGGGAAGATGCGGAGAAGGTGAGCTAAATTCTCCCAAGGTTGACGGGAAAGCTGACACTCATTTTACACTGGGCGCAGGTACCAAGGCGGTAAGAGGTCCAAAGATGAGAAAATTCCCATCCTAATGTGTCAATACTTGATTTTAAGATGCCCCGCGAAAGTATCTGTGAGATATTTTTTAATCTTGTTTTTGTTATAACTTCTCTGTATGAGACAGGCATGCTTTCTAGCCATCAGAGTCCGGCGGTCTTGCAGAAACAAAGCTTTTTCAATTGCTCTATTTAACGCCTTCTTAAAATTTGGATGTGAACATTTTGGATCCAAAGTGCAGTGGCTGTTTTTAGTTTTAGTGCTTCGTGCAGGACGACGGACCAAGGGTTTTGAAAGACTGGATGATTTGTTTAAGATGTCTCTTGACAGATTTGATTTTTAAAGGTTCCTGCCTTGGCAGCACGTGTGGCATGTAAATATTTGAGAATACCGGCCTTTTGTGCCAGGAATTGATCGTGTAACCTGGATTCTAGTTGAATCTGGGTGGCTGTAGAGTGATTTGAGAGTTTAAATAATGCCCTGAGCACTTGACTCTGGGAATTATTCACAAAGGAACCCAGCTTACCAGGGAAGGCTTCCGAGCTGCAGGCCAATGTAAGAATGAGTTTGGCTTTTACTATCTTCAGCAAAGGCGGACCGTGTCGGACCTTGGGCCCCATCTTGTCTGCTCTTTCGGATGGCTTCTCAGATTTTTTCTTCAGAAAAACTCATCATGGACTTAACTGGGTTTATCAATAGTCTTTCTCCCACTTGTGTAGCTTCGACGTACTGTGTACCCTAAGGATTGATTACAATTCTTAATAAGTAAGTCAACCCAACCTGTTTCTGCTGTTGGAGCTCGTAATTGTCGTTGGAGCCCTCTTCAAGTTGTTAACCATTTCCCATAAACCCCTCAGGTATTTATTTGTACTAAGATATAGGGCTTTTTCCAGAGGTCATGTATCTTTGCTAATTCCTCTTCCCAAACTGTTCTCTGGTTGTTACGGTTCTTCCTTATCGTGAACTAGAGGCAGATATGTCAATATTGTTTTAAGTCTTGAATCTGTTTTTTAGTTTGACTAGTGCAAAGACGTTTTTTGAAGGGTAAGTAGCCAAATGTTTATCTGTAAAAAGTGTCCACATAGCCATTGGATCGAGCATATCCTTATTAAAGCATTGCTTTACGAGAGTAAAAGCGGTGGCCCCATTTGACTTTATCCTGCCATCCAACCAACATAGCTTCCTGTAGTTTGTCATGGTTACGCTCCCTGGAAAAAGATGTGCCTGCCTGTGGAGAGGGCATTTGGCCTTGATCTCCATGATTTGTTGTCTGGGGTCACTTTGTCCATTTTAATAATCCAGTAAAAGGAAATTAGACTGAATAGTGGTAGAGTTACCGCTGTATAATCTATTGTGGAGTGTGTCATTGCTAAGTGATAAGACCACGCTGGGGGATTGTCTTGCTGGTACCTCCCATTCAGTAGTCTAATCCCAAGGGACTCAAGGTCAAGGTTACCAATGCCACTGCCTTTTCATCCCTGAGCCTGTTACTTTGGATTCCACCAGACTTGCTTTGGACAGACCAGAAAAGATCCTGTTGTAATGTATGTTCAATACAGGAAAAAAGGTAAAAGCAGGTTCATGTTATATTCCCCTTTAATTAATATTTCCGGGTTCTCTGGGTCTTGTAGGCAATTTAGTGAGATGTTTACCAGTTTAAAGGGCACTGACTTCCTGGATCGAGCATCTGGGTGAATTTAAAGATTAATTATCAGGAGAGGTCCCGTAATATCTTTATGCCACTTCTGTAATTTGACTACCAACATGTTACAGCAGTCTATTCCCACCTGTTCACCATGTATTTTTAGAGCAGTCCACTTTCACCTGTTCACTGTATATTTTTAGAGCTCAGCTATGAAGATTGCCATGCCCTCCCTCAGGCGCCCAAACCTCTTTTTTTGTGCTGGGATGAAGTAACCGATATATCCTTCTATTGTAAATGGCTGCATTGCCGATGTTTCTTGCCAAAGAACACTTTTATATTCTCTCAGACGTTTTATGGAGTGCTTATTATGGTTTCTGGTACATACACCATTAATGTTTCATGAGCTCCATTTCAGGCATCTTTTTGCGTTCCACACTAAAGTTGGTCAGGGGGGTGCGCATTAGCAATTCAGGATCGTCTGCCATCATGTAAGGCTGCTCTTAGTCACTGCAAGTTTTTCTGCAGCAATGTAGAAGATGAAGAGGATATTGTTTTGCCAATGAAGTTCCTAAGTACAGAAAAAGGTTGCTTGTATCCGTTTATGTCTTGGTCTAGGGTAACTTAATTCTAAGTTATAAGAAGGTCTGAATAGTATGACTGACGAGATGTACTGATCTTAATTCCCGATTCCAGAAAACATTACTTCTCATGAAGGACCTTCCTGACTTGCTGAGTAGTGGCCCAAGTCACAAGGGTTGATTCTTGCTTCTTGTTTTCCATAGGAGGTAGGAATTCAATAGATTCAATATCATTCATTGACATCTTTGCAAGTGATGTGACTGCCTGTAAAAGTTTTAAGATGTTACCATGATTAAGTATGTTGTGTCGTCCTCTAGACCGGCATTCTGGGGTGAAGACTGTTTGGTTGCCTTCGACTAATGGACCAGGAGGCTCGTCCCTGCAGTTTGTACAAATGCTAGATGGATCTAAGCCAGTTTGTTGTTGGATCTAAGGAGGGTCTGGTAGCCTGGTCAATAGGCTTCAACAGCTACAGAGTATTGGCAAATAGGCAAGCTTGCAGAGGCCTTGAAGTTAACAATTTTTTGTATAGTGAGAGGTTGACCCAGGCCTATGTTGTTTGGAAAGGATTTCTAGGATGTCCTCATTATTGTCTGCATGATGTTGACAGTTCACTGATAGAACATTGATGACACAAATATTGATGACAAAATTATCCATTAAAAAATATAGACTACGGGTGGCGTGGCTAGCGGCAGAGTAAAATGGCTGCTGACTAAAAGAGCTCTGAGGAAAGAGTAGCCTTCCGCAACCATCCGGCCACTTATCCGACTTAAAAACGTATCCCAGAGACTCGTGCTGATGCCCAGGACCGAGCAGCGGCTGCAGACACAACTCCGGTCATAATCCGGTACTGGAACCGTGCAATAACTGAGGGCGGACTGCGGCGGCCTATGGACCACGCTGCCGCCGGGGGCTGGATTGCCGAGCGTACCTGGCGCAGGACATGGTGGTGGCGGCACGTTAAGGAATGCGGCGGATGAGCCTGGAACACCTCTGAGCGAGGCAGAGGAAAGCGCGGTCTCACCGCAAGTGCCGGAACGGACGCTGCAGCCCGGAGAACAGTGGCCTCGGTAATAGCAGGGACGACAGTGAGGTGAGGCCTGCCAGCAGGAGACAAGCCAGAGACTGGAGTACTTGGGAGCCCCTGGTACCCGCTCGAGCTGGTGACGCAGAGGCCCATACAGTAGCAGAGACCGGGAGTGATGGTCTTTATACTAGCGGAGGGACCCGGTGCACACCCCCTACTTGACCACATGGTGTGCGATCCCTGCAACTGCGGGGGTGGGGAATCCGGTGACCCACATGTAACGGCCCATACACTGAGGACGACTTGTTAAACAGCCGATCAGGGTCGCAATTCGGGGCTCTGTGGCCGTTAACTGTGCCAAAATAATTTCAAAAAGGGGGTAGTGATGGACAGAGTATCTGAGTTAATCAGAACACTCCTACCCAGTCAAGAGATCAGGGCTTGATCCATCACCGTTTTTTAGCTCACTGCAACATCCCAGTTCAGAACCTGGCTATATGCAAATTAGTCTGTCCCTGGCCCAGTGCATCATGGGAGCAGGGCAGGGCAGACCAAACTACCAAGCAAATTCTTCACTGGAAAGGAAACAAGCTTCCAGGGACCGGTTTCTGGCATTACAGCCGTCTTCGGCCCGGCTTGCTTGAATCCTGATGGTGCAATGAGCAAGGGACTCATGTCTGAGCATACCCTTCCACACTCATGGTGGCCAAAATAATTTCAAAAAGGGGGTGGTGATGGACAGAGTATCTGAGTTAATCAGAACACTCCTACCCAGTCAAGAGATCAGGGCTTGATCCATCACCGTTTTTTTAGCTCACTGCACCATCCCAGTTCAGAACCTGGCTATATGCAAATTAGTCTGTCCCTGGCCCAGTGCATCATGGGAACAGGGCAGACCAAACTACCAAGCCAATTCTTCACTGGAAAGGAAACAAGCTTCCGGGGACCGGTTTCTGGCATTACAGCCATCTTCGGCCCGGCTTGCTTGAATCCTGATGGTGCAATGAGCAAGGGACTCATGTCTGAGCATACCCTTCCACACTCATGGTGGCCAAAATAATTTCAAAAAGGGGGTGGTGATGGACAGAGTATCTGAGTTAATCAGAACACTCCTACCCAGTCAAGAGATCAGGGCTTGATCCATCACCGTTTTTTAGCTCACTGCACCATCCCAGTTCAGAACCTGGCTATATGCAAATTAGTCTGTCCCTGGCCCAGTGCATCATGGGAACAGGGCAGACCAAACTACCAAGCCAATTCTTCACTGGAAAGGAAACAAGCTTCCGGGGACCGGTTTCTGGCATTACAGCCGTCTTCGGCCCGGCTTGCTTGAATCCTGATGATGCAATGAGCAAGGGACTCATGTCTGAGCATACCCTTCCACACTCATGGTGGCCAAAATAATTTCAAAAAGGGGGTGGTGATAGACAGAGTATCTGAGTTAATCAGAACACTCCTACCCAGTCAAGAGATCAGGGCTTGATCCATCACCGTTTTTTAGCTCACTGCACCATCCCAGTTCAGAACCTGTCTATATGCAAATTAGTCTGTCCCTGGCCCAGTGCATCATGGGAACAGGGCAGACCAAACTACCAAGCCAATTCTTCACTGGAAAGGAAACAAGCTTCCGGGGACCGGTTTCTGGCATTACAGCCGTCTTCGGCCCGGCTTGCTTGAATCCTGATGGTGCAATGAGCAAGGGACTCATGTCTGAGCATACCCTTCCACACTCATGGTGGCCAAAATATTTTCAAAAAGGGGGTGGTGATGGACAGAGTATCTGAGTTAATCAGAACACTCCTACCCAGTCAAGAGATCAGGGCTTGATCCATCACCGTTTTTTAGCTCACTGCACCATCCCAGTTCAGAACCTGGCTATATGCAAATTAGTCTGTCCCTGGCCCAGTGCATCATGGGAACAGGGCAGACCAAACTACCAAGCCAATTCTTCACTGGAAAGGAAACAAGCTTCCGGGGACCGGTTTCTGGCATTACAGCCGTCTTCGGCCCGGCTTTCTTGAATCCTGATGGTGCAATGAGCAAGGGACTCATGTCTGAGCATACCCTTCCATACTCATGGTGGCCAAAATAATTTCAAAAAGGGGGTGGTGATGGACAGAGTATCTGAGTTAATCAGAACACTCCTACCCAGTCAAGAGATCAGGGCTTGATCCATCACCGTTTTTTTAGCTCACTGCACCATCCCAGTTCAGAACCTGGCTATATGCAAATTAGTCTGTCCCTGGCCCAGTGCATCATGGGAACAGGGCAGACCAAACTACCAAGCCAATTCTTCACTGGAAAGGAAACAAGCTTCCGGGGACCGGTTTCTGGCATTACAGCCGTCTTCGGCCCGGCTTGCTTGAATCCTGATGGTGCAATGAGCAAGGGACTCATGTCTGAGCATACCCTTCCACACTCATGGTGGCCAGAATAAATTCAAAAAGGGGGTGGTGATGGACAGAGTATCTGAGTTAATCAGAACACTCCTACCCAGTCAAGAGATCAGGGCTTGATCCATCACCGTTTTTTAGCTCACTGCACCATCCCAGTTCAGAACCTGGCTATATGCAAAGCCCCTGGTACCCGCTCGAGCTGGTGACGCAGAGGCCCATACAGTAGCAGAGACCGGGAGTGATGGTCTTTATACTAGCGGAGGGACCCGGTGCACCCCCCCTACCTGACCACATGGTGTGCGATCCCTGCAACTGCGGGGGTGGGGAATCCGGTGACCCACATGTAACGGCCCATACACTGAGGACGACTTGTTAAACAGCCGATCAGGGTCGCAATTCGGGGCTCTGTGGCTGTTAACTGTGCCAGGCAGAGGAGGATCTGGGCGAGCGACGAACCCCCCCCTATCACTATCAAGCCCCTGGGGGACACATCATATCAGGCAGGGGGCCCTGAGTGCGTCACCGGGCTGAGTGGACTGATAAGCCCGAGACAAAAGCAGTGATCAATAGCAGGGTACCCTGACAACCTCCGAAGATACAATGGCGGGCAGGGGCCCACGGACTCAGGCCACACAATCTAAACTAGATAAATATGCTTATGGGAAAGACATTCCACCACTTCCGGAGAGAAGAGATTCCTCAGAGAAGGCCCCCTGGGGCGAGAGCTCCAAAAAAGTGATACTAGAGGACATAATGGCAGCCCTTACTAGTGTCCAGACCACGGTGGGTTCAATCTCCACAGATTTATCCCTATCAAGGGTGGATTTTCAGAAGATGATGGCCAGGGTCACGGAAGTGGAACAGGCCACCTAAACTCTGGTGACCGACACTGCTGCCCTGCAAAAAATGGTATCCCGGCTCGAAACCGAAAATAAATTAATGGCGGCGAAGCTGGACGATCAGGAAGGGCGCTCTCGCAGAAACAACGTCCGAATTCATAGAATTCCGGAAAGTGAAGTGTACCCGGCGATGGACCTCTACATGGAGGAACTTGTAAAGACTCGGCTACAACCAAAGGGACTATCGGCCTTTTTCTCAATAGAAAGAGCTCACAGAGTTCCGGGGGGAGGGCCCAAGCCCGGGGCGCCCCCCAGACCGGTGCATGCCTGTTTGTTTAACTTGCCCTATTCAATGCTATTCTCGGCGAAACTTGAAACATGGTTTTTTGAAACGCCAGAAGAGGCGCACGACTGGATAGAGGGCTGGCAAAGAGTAGATGGACCACGACGTAGGACTAGAGGTCAACGCCATCGGGGCGAGAGCCGGGGCGCAGGCGGTCAAGATCAACGGCGGACAGACGAGGACTGCTCACAGCAGAATGAAAATGAAGACCTCGGTCACGGATAAAAACTGGCAAGCTGAAAAATGACCGTTAAGTAGGACACACGTACATGAACAGAGATGCAGATACGCCAGCTTTGGACACTGGGCTGATGCAGTCTATGGGGGAAGGGAAGGACTGCGCTTCTCATTGGACCTCTTACCCCCTTCACGTAAGTACATTGTTCAGGGTTGGGATTGAGCACTCTGCTAAGTTGGGGAGGCGGGCAGTTCAGAGTCTGTCAGGCAGGGAGGCAGAGTGGGGGGGTGGGACACAGGGTTGGGGTGCGTGGGTTTTGAGTTTTTTAGTTTTAGTTAGTAAAGGCAATGTTAGAATGGCAAGGTACCCACTGGCTGATATGCTTACACATCACGCAGATGAGTTGATGTACACACTCCCTGCAGCACGACAATACACGTTTCATTCAAACGCACACAACAGTCTATCTAGAATAGACTATTTCTTGACTTCAGCTAACAGTTTACAGAGTGTAGACGACATATCGATCAAGCCCAGAGGCATCTCTGACCATTCACCAATAATGTTGACTTTTTCATATCACCACGTGACCCGTAAGAGGCTCTATCCTATCTACCCCGGCTACCTGCAAGTCCTGAAAAGTCCAAAAAGAGATCCGTAAAGCCACAAAACACTTCTTTGTGGAGAACACTGTGTCTGTTGGTTCCCCGTCAGTTTTGTGGGAAGCCTATAAGGCGGTCATTAGAGGGCAAGCTATAGTCTCCATTACAGGACACAAACGAGAAAAGCAGAAAGAACTATTAGATCTAGAGCTGGAATTACATTCGGCCGAAACGCACCACTCAATGGACCCCTCACCAGCATCATCACATACACTACACCTCAAACAACAACAGTATAGAGACCATTTGCGAAGAGAGACGATATCCAACCTCACAGCAACCAGACATAAGATATACGATGTAGGAGACAAGGCAGGAAAGCTCTTGGCATGGCTGGATAGGCGAGTACTAAGGGAATAGCACTAATACGGACAGTAGAGGGGCAGTTGACAACAGACCCGCGAGCAATAGTAAACACATTAGCAAGGCATTTTCGGGACGTTTATACATCGGCATCGGTCATGTCAGAGGAAGAAGCTGCGGCCTCCATAAAAGATATAGTAATGCCCAAACTTACTCAGGAGGCTCCATTGGAGCTGGAGGCAGATCTCGCGGAGGAAGAATTGCAAACCGCAATCCGTTCGTTGCAGTCAGGCAAAGCACTGGGACCCAACGGGGTCCCGATAGAATTATACAAACAGGTGGCGGACATTATCAGTCCACACTTACTGCGAATGTACACTGACAGCCTAGACAGAGGCGAACTGCCACAAGACCAGCGAATGGCCACAATAGTGGCTATCCCGAAACCCGGGAAGCCTCCGACCGAATGCATCTCGTACCGTCCAATCTCCTTGATAAAGGCGGAGGCCAAAATACTTGCTAAAGTATTGGCAAACAGACTGCTGGCACACCTCCCGCATTTAATTCATCCAGACCAATCAGGCGGTTGTAATCTCCCTAGATGCGAGGATGGCTTTCGATATGGTAGAGTGGAGTTTTCTTTTCACGGTCCTTTGTCATTTAGGGTTTGGCTGCAAATTTTGTGCATGGGTCCGCTTCTTATATACCAGACCACTGGCGTATGTGACGGCCAATGGGCACATATCAGACACTATACCGTTGGCGAGAGGGATGCACCAGGGATGCCCCCTGTCGCCGCTCCTTTTCGCGTTAGTGTTGGAACCCCTGATGACATGGATCAGAGGAGACCCATTGCTGCGAGGTATTCGGTGGGCAGAAAGGTGGGAAGACGGTATTTCCCTCTATGCAGATGACATTTTGGTGTATCTGACAAACCTCGAATACTCCATACAAGTGCTCCTTGAGATATGAACAGTTTTGGAAAGTTTCAACTGGTCCAAGTCTGTTATGTACGTACTGCAGGGACCCGCACCACGTCCCCCGGAGAATTGCCCGCTTCTAATCTCGCATGACTCATTTAGATTTTTAGGTATTCACGTCACAGCTGGACTGGCAGATTTCTTCTCTAGGAACTTGGCGCCCCCACTGGAGTGCTTGAAGAGAGATGTGGCGCATTGGGAGTTGCTTCCTCTAACATTGTTGGGGAAGGCAGCGTTGTTCAAAATGATGGCCTTGCCTCGATTTTTATACGCGCTTGAGAACACACCATTTCCAGTGCCCCTAAAATATTTTAAACAAATAGCTGCGCAGGTGTCCACGCTGCTATGGGGTAATAATCCGGCACGAATAGCGCAAGCGAAACTGAATCGAGGATGGTACGACGGAGGAGTAGCACTCCCTAACATCCAGTTGTAATATTGGGCGGCACATCTCAAAGTTATTAATCAGTGGATCCATGCCTCCCAGGCCGACCCAGCATACAGGGCAGATAGGTCTCAGCTGGCACCAGGAATATGCTGGCGGTCTTATATAATAAAGGACAAGTCGTGAAACTGACGGGACTGGCAAAACACACAGCCACGTTATGGCACACAGCACAGACACGACTGGGATGGAGGGGAGTCATCACCCAGCTTACCCCACTATGGGACACTAAGCGACTAGAGCATTTGAGAAATAGCAAGATATTTGACCAATGAGACAACATAGGGGTCTCCACGGTGGGAGACCTGTGGGATAAGGGGAATGTGATTCCATTTGACCAGCTCAGACAACAGTACGACCTTGCTCCTTCTGAGGCTTTCCGATACACACATATACGACACGCGCTATTGGCGGCGCTACCGCAGGGTACCGAGTCCCTGAAGCTTCCCCACTGGAAGATAGACTACATGCCAAAGCGCGCCACGTCTTTTACTTACCGCAAATGAATCAATAACCTGCCGGACCCTACAACATTGCTAAGGGAAAAATGGGTGGCCGAAGTAGAGACATGGAGGAGATGGAGTGGCAGGAAGCACTGGCCTCGCCCAAGGAGGTGGGTATACCATCGCGGCTCAGGCTTGTGCAGCTTAAGATATTACACCGCACATATCATACTAGATGCACCTTACACAAAATGGGCAGGGCGCAACATCCATACTGCCTTATAGATTGTGGGGAGGAGGGGTCCTTCTTTCACACATTATGGGACTGCTCCAAGATAGCTGACTACTGGAGGAAGGTACTAAGAACGATGTCACAGACAGTAGGTATATCATTGGTTCCAGAGCCGCGCAGATGCCTACTACAAATGTGGGAACCCAACGATCTTACACGCTTAGCGCAAACGTGGGTCACACTGGGACTCATGGTGGCAAAGCGTAATATAGCGCAAAAATTGTGGGCCGAGGAACGACCATCGCCGGCGGCCTGGTGTAGAGATATGGACTTTGCTATGACGGCCGAAAGAACGGTTTTCATAAACCGGGGATGCCCCCAGAAATGGACCAAAATATGGGGAGCATGGAATGCATACCGGGGGAACATATGTGAATCAATACCTGATTACGATGAGTATAGTTCTGATGATGAGTCCTGAGATATGTAGGGGAACTGTGTTAAGTAGATTGCCTAAAGTTTCAACTGCAATCAGCCAGATTATTGTAGGAATCAATATTGGTATTTTAAGATGGTTATGTAAGCTAATTGTAACATGTGACTATGTACATTTTGGTCTTTTTGCCGAAGTTGTGAATGAAAATAATAAAAACAGATTTAAAAAAAATATATATATAGACTACAAAAATATCCACTCCCATACCTGTAGAGGTAAGTACAAAAATATTGATGTAAAAATATAGATGTAAAAAATATTGATTTAAATATATATATAAAATATTATTATTAATTTTAGCAAAATAAATTAAATATAATATACATTTAAACAAAATACAACAAAAAAACACTTAATTAAAAAATAAACACAAACATAATAATTTACTTTAAAATAATTAATAAACTACTATTTTTTATTTATTTTAAGCTTAAAATTATATCAAATAAAATATGTATATATCGTATATATATAAATAATTTAAAATATTACAAAAACATTCTATAATAAAATAAAACAGGAAACTATAAAAACATATTTAACCGTAAACTTCCCAATACAGTCAGTGTAACAGTAGGGAAAGTGTTGGATGGCAGAACGGTAAAAATTATTATTCACACTCCAATGAGTACAACAGTAGGGAAAGTGTTGGATAACAAAGGGGTAAAAATTTCTATTCCCACTCCAGAGAGTGCAACAGTAGGGTAAGTGTTGGATAGTGGAGGGATTACATTTACTATTCCAACTCCAGTGACTGCACCATTAGGGAAAGTTTTGGATAGTGGAGGGGTAAAAATTTCTATTGCCACTCCAGTGAGTGCAACAGTAGGAAATATGTTGGATAGCAGAGGGGTAAAAGTTACTATTCCCACTCCAGAGGATGCAACCGTAGGGAAAGAGTTGGATAGCGAAGGAGCCAAAATTACTATTCCCACTCCAATGAGTACAACAGTAGGGAAGGTGTTAATAGCCAACGGGTAAAAATTACTATTCCCACTCCAGTGATTGCAACAGTAGGGTATGGGTTGGGTAGTGGAGGGATTACATTTACTATTCCAACTCCAGTGAGTGCAACACTAGGGAAAGTGTTGGATAGTGGAAGGGTTTAATTACTATTCTCACTCCAGTGAGTGAAAGAGTAGGGAAGTTGTTGGATAACGGAAGAGTAAAGTTTCGTATTCCCACTCCAGTCAGGTCAACAGTAGGGAAAGTGTTGAATAGCGGAGGTGTAAAAATTACTATTCCCACTCCAGTAAGTGCAACAGTAGGGAAAGTGTTGGATAGCATAGAAGTAAAAATTACAATTCCCACTCCAGAGAGCGCAACAGTAGGGAAAGTGCTGCATAGCATAGGAGTACATTTATTATTCACACTCCAAGAAGTTCAAAAATAAAAACTAAATAAATATTTACAAATCAAAAAATAATATTATAAAAATGAACAAATGAATACATTTATAAATATGTTACACATTTTAAAAAATAGTACATTTCATGTATAAAACAAACATTATAATATTAATTACATATTTCAAATACCAACAAATATTATGTAAATATGTAAAGTAAAATAATGAATAATTTCCAAAACATAAATAGTTTAAACTAGAAACTTTTGACAAACAAAAACATTATTCATCACATTAATGTATTTATTTTATTTCCTACCCTATTACACCACACAAAAAACACAAAACTTCTAAAGTTTAAAAAAATATACTTACATAATTAACATAATTAATTATCAATTACAAAAATATTTGTAATTATAAAATTAATAACAATTAAATACCCACACTTTAACTCTGTAATTCCCACAACAAACTCCTAAATTAAACTGTAAAATAATACATAACATAATTAAAAATTATTTTAAAATTAAAAACTATTATTAATAAACAACTAATTATGAATTAAGTAAACATATTTAATACCCACCCTTTACCCCTTTCAAAATAAAAACAACACACACAAAAAAAACTATTATCCAAAATAAATATCAAATAATTAACATTAATTAATAACTACATAATAATTAATTAAACACAAATTACTTGCCACCCTTTACCCCATAAACTCCAAAACAGACACTTAAAATTATTTACACAATTACCATAATTAATTACCAATTAATATTTAATATTATTAAACAACAAATTATTAAATTATCAATAAAAAGTTAATCACCACCCTTTACACCTATTAACACAAAAACACACACCGAAAATTAATTACACAATTACCATAATTAATTACCAATTCATTAATTAATATTAATTAATAACAAGTTATTAACTATAATACATTAATTTACACATCTAACACTATAACATCTCTATTGAATAAATATTGTTAAATAAAATATATTCATTAATTTATTATAATTAAATTACTTCCACCCCTATTACCCTATAAACCCACAACCCGCTACGGAACTAAAAAACACAAAATGCAAATAAAAAATACTAAAAATGTAACACATATATTAATAAATAAAAACATTAATTAAAATGTCGATATTTTTAACAACTATATTTTTTCAAACGATATTAAACTCTTTGATATTTTTAAATCGATATTACTTACCTTAAGTCCATATTCTTGACCACGATATTCTTGCTGTCGATATTTCTCAATCATGATATTTCTGACTCAATATTTGTGCATCTCGATATTTAAAACTCAATATTCTGTCTGCGCACCAATGTTGACGTAATTTACCTTTATTCCTGTCACTCTCATCCCATGAGGCCGAGTTCCCAGGAGAGCTAGTAGTTTCCAAGACCAGGGTTTGCTGTAAAGTGAGGACTGAAACCTCGTCTGGAATGGTGTTGCTCTGAGCAGTTTTTCCAGATTTTATTAACAAATAGGGGATAGGGTTTCCTTTTCTCTTACACTCCTTTATTGTCTTGGCTTAACTCTTACATTGGCTCAACCTTATGCTCAATTTCATTGTCAGCTAGTTGACCTGCAATGGTACAGGTAATAGCTATTGAGTTACCTTTAGTTTTATTTCTGACCTTGCGTTGTTTTTGCCTCAATTGTTTATCTATGGTTCATCAGGTTCTTGAAATAGGAGTGGGTGTGAATTACAGGGGGAGGCCTCACTTGTAATTATGCTTTTTAAAACAGGAAATGTTTTGCCTCTATTTGCGCTGCAGTTTGATGATCACCTTCTGTCCCACTTATTCCTGTGCTTGTGTTGTTAGTATTGTAAGGCCTGCGGCCATCCTGTAATGGTTGTTCTAATGAAGTTGAATGTCTATTGTAGTGAGGACAATTCAGATTGCATTTTACATCTTCTATTAAGGTGGTAATGACCTCTGGAATTGTTGCAACTTGTTGATTTTTCGTGCACAGGTGCAATCGATGTTAGACGCTGCCGCAAGTTGCCCAGATTATCAGATCATGTAGGCCAGACAACTTTTGGTCGATTCCTGAAACTGATTTTGCCATAGAATTACACTATCCACTTTGGCGTCCATGTTGGTAGATAGATATGTCAGGGCATCAAGTGATAGATGTGAAGTTTTGAATAAGATATTCCACACTGCCCATAATCAGTTTGTCCCGAGGGGTTTTGCTTTTGCTATAGCTCATTCTTGTTGATTCCAGGGCTATTATCAACTATGTATAGCCCTGTTGAGATCCAATATCTATGTTAGCCAATTTATTTAAAGGCTTAGTGAATGTGTTACTAACTGGGTATGGAGTCCTCAAACCTTAGGACTCTATTTCCTCTGGTAGGTGTGATTCTTTCTCCTCCATTCCAATCTGCTTGGACTAGCATCCCCATTACACTGGTCACCTGTTATTTGTTCAGTGTGTCAGTATATTGGATTTGAAATAAGTTGAGGAGAGCCATTAGGACGTAACTGATGCTGATCCAGTTGTCCAGTCTCTGAGCAGAGTGTTTGTTCTTCTTCCTCCTGGAGCAAATGTTTCCAAACTATGTTATGCTTTTTGAATGTGGATTCTGACCCCTGTTGGCAGTGGGGCAACATTTTTGAATAGGAAACTAGGGATATTTAAAGTAAGTATGGTCTGGGAGATGTCAGTGGCAATTGTGACTTCAATAAAAGTGTCTCTAGGTCAGTTATCTATCCTCAGATGGGCTTCTTATTCTCTTTGTTTTCCACCATCTCTGATTTTAGTACTTTGTCCTACAAGCCCCTTGCAGGGCCCAGTTTTGCAGTTTATGTCTGGAAGGGGACTATCCCACTTATAGTTAGAGAAATTGGAGCAGGAAGAGTGGTTGTGTCCTCGGAGATGGAGAGGAGGATAGTCCCAACGATGTCCTTTGAGAATTCAAATTTGTGCTGTGTTTTTGTGGATTTCTCAAATTATTCAAAACACTGGAGAGATTAAGGTCTGTTTCCCAGATCAGTTTTGCCTTAAGAACTTATTACAGTCTGTGAAGTCTGCAGTTTTTTCTTCCTCCTAATGGGAGGTTATGGCACTCTTTTTGTCCTAACTGCCTGTTGATCCTGCTTCTGCTTTCTGGGCCTTGACTCACCAACATCCAGGACAGTCTGACAATTCAAAGTAATTTAAGGTAAAAAAGCAACTGAAGGTAAAAAGATAATTGAAGGGTGCATTGAGCCTTTCACTTCACACTATTTTACACCGTGGGCAACTGGTGCTTATGCACTAATCAATATGGCAAGTACACAGAGATACAGACAAAAAGATGAAGGAGGCGGCAGAGAAATATAGTTTATAAAGTTACTGCTAAGAAGGGTACTGTTCAGAGTCTGCAGAGCCGGGAACTGTAAGGCAAGGCAAAGAGGGGAGGGGGCTAAAACAGCCCTGGCAAGCCCCCAACTGCCTAATTAGGCACGGGCACACCAGCACACCAGCACACCAGCAACTGTCCACTTCCCAAACGCCTCCCTGCTGCCTCCTCCACTGCAGTACTGCACTCAACTGCTCCTGCACCTGCATCCAGGTCTGTACGTTGTCACAAAAACAATGCCTTGTCCTTCCAGTATGGAATAGAATTTGGATGTATTTAGGGTAAAGGAACAGGCTAATCTGTCCTGGGCCAGAGTGTATCCCAAATGGTAGTTGCCCACTTCCATGAATAGTGTTGATGTTGGCGCAGTTATAGTCTGCGTCCTGATTCTGGAATTGGTTATTCTGTGTATGCTACATCAACTTAATTTCACCCATAGATTTGGTTTTGTAATAGTGCCCATGTACTTTTAGATCCTTGTCTTGAGGTGTTTGTATATCCAGCTGTTCTTAGCTTCATAATAAAATAACTAAACTTCGAATGGGGAGTCTGTCATTCTTCGGGGTCATGGTTCATTGAAACTGTAATGTATAATTGGTGAATGGTTTTCTCTCCTCTCGACACTTACAAGCAGGCAACAAAGACCCATCGACCAGGGGTACCAGAGTAGTCTAGAATGTGGAACCCGGCTCCTTCATAAGTATAGGAATTGTCATTATAAGCAGACTCTACAACGTCTAAGTAGGAAATAACACACAGCTGCAATAAATCACAAAATATTGCTTGAGCTCACCGACAGGTTTGCCCTATTGGTGAACTAGGCAAGGCTATCCTTAATTCACGATACAGAATGTTGAGACTTGTTGTAATATTTCTTTATTAAATATCAGCCATGAGTAAGTTAAAGCCTTAGTACCCTGTTATTGCCACGTTGCATCGTAGAACTTGTATTTTCAAGACACCTGTGGCAGATCAGTTCAATCTGCCCTGTTTGCCACCAGTGAGGCTTTGGTGGCATTTATAGTGATCTTTTCTTTAATTGTCTGCAGCTGACACGGGGCAGCTTAATAACATCTCACTCCCATCAGCTAGTTTTAGGGCAGTCCCTGACACATGTTCAGAGGTATCTAACGAACAGTGTAACTGTGTTTTTCGATTTCCCAGCAAAGTGCTGTAATGCCCAGCTCAGAGTCTAATCCTCTAACAGTGAATGGCCACCGGTATCTCATTACAAAAATATAAAATAGAATTGCAAGCTGCACATGGTCTCCGAACATTTTCACCAGAGTCGGCCTGGGAACCAAAAACACCCCTGTCAAAAATGCTCAATCCAGCCCCACTCCTTTCTTCTCCTTGCACAACCTCTCACTTTCCATCCATCCATCCACTTTCTCTCCTTCTCTCCTCTCTCTATTCTCTCTCTCTGACACCTTTCACTCTGCTTTCCACTTCCTCCCTTTCTATCTCTCCTGAAGCTTTCCCATGCCTCCTACAGTCAACATTGGGAAGCTGGAGGAAAGTACTAGAGGCACCAGGAGCTGCCAGAATCTTTCAAACCCGGCACCCAAGGGTTCCTGCCAACCTCTTAGATGCCCAGTGAAATAAAAGGACTTTTTGGCCTGATTCTCACCAGGGTGTAGCCCATCAACACTGTAAGCCCAATAAGGAGCACTCAGGAACCAAGTGGCACCCTCAATCACCAACTATTGGCTGAAGTTACTTACACGTGATCATCTTGTGTGGGGTTGGGATACAGTACCTTCTTCCCTGCAGTGTATCTTAGTGCCTGAAGCTTTAACAATTCATAACTACATGCATGTCTCCAGTGAGGCAGAGCTATAGCAGGATGTTATTGCCTCATTGCATCTTGGTACTTGCAGTCCCACCACTTCAACCTGCAGTATCTGTGACAACTCAGGTAAGATTTTAGTAGCCTGTTTCAGACAATTGCCCATCGTCCGTTCTCCCAGTCCTAGCATATGTGAGGAGCCCTGCTCAGAAACAGGACTTTATTAAGGTAACGCTAAGAGAACGCCAGACATCTTTCTACCTTGACTGTACACCTCTTTATTCCCTTACCACCTCCTGTGTTTTTTATTCCTGTCTCCAGCAGGATGCTACAGCAATTTGGTTAACATGAAAGTAAGTTACTTACATTTTGACTTTGTTTTAATTAATTGTAATATTTACCGTTTTTATTGAGTGCATTCTCGGCCCAGCAAATGTCAGGCACTGTTTTCCTCAGTGCTCTCCCTGTTTTTGTACATGGCTGGGGCACCCGGGACGTGCTGCATAAGGGACTGGCTACTGCCGTGCTTACCTGCGGTCTGGTGCTATCTTTAGCATGCAAGACTGGAGTTTTTGGCTGCCTTATTTTGTTTGGCGCAAGGAATATGGCAATATCGGGATACCAGGCACAGAATATAAATGGGAAATGTTTTAGGGGCAGGTGAACACTAGTTTTGGCATTCACTACTGCCAAAAAACGTGAACCAGCAATGGTCCTCAAGCAGAAGGGCAGTCCTCTGAAGTAAAAAACAATCCTTCTGGAGACTCCACGGGTCTGGGGGCCCAATATGTATACCTGCTGGCAGCATTTGAAGTGGGAGAAACTTTTAGGCTGTCTGGTTCTGGAAATTGGTGTAGATTGACAAAAGGCTGGTGTCAAGTTCCTTTGTGAGTGTGCTTCAGGCAGCCCTCTGAAATGTAAGTGGGGCAGGGACAGCTCTGCCCCACCAATGGCACAGCAGGGCATGACTGGATTTATCCAACTTGGCTTAATCTCTTTGTAGATACTTGGTGCTTTAGGCTCTCTGGGCTGGTTGGGAGGTGCCAGCTCCATCGCTATTGGGCGCCATATTTGAAGGGGTTTGTTCCCTATTTTGCTAATTTTATGTTTTTAAATTTCACATCGTCTTTTACTTTACTTCGCTTTGCCAATAACATCCCTCATAGGGGAGTCTGTGTGGGTCTGCGGGGTTGCTGGGCCCAGGTTTTGCACACATTTTAGTTTATCACTCATTTTTTAGGATTCGTGCTTCAAGCACCAGTGATTTAGACAAGCCCCCTCACATGGAAGATCAATTAAACTCTTCACCAGCATGACCGTACCACTCAGCAGAAGACGACTGGATCTGTCCCACTTGCCTAATTTCCTTGTAGGTACCTAAGGCTCTCGGCACTTACTGCTGGTTGGGAGGTACCTGGCTTTCTTGCTATTGGGCGCCATATTTTAAAGGGTTTGTTCCCTATTTTGTTGTTTTTTTGTTTTTAAATTTCACATTGTTCTTTTACTTTACTTTGCTTTACCAGTAACAGTCCCTCACAGGGGTTGCTGGGCCCTGGTTTTGCACATTTTAGTTCACCACTCAATTTTTAGGATTCGCTCTTCAAGCGCCAGTGTTTTAGACACACCCCTTCATATGGAGGGTTATTTAAACTCTTCACCGGAGCAGACACGGAGTGGGCCAGCCACTGGCGCACCAATGGCAAGCCCGTCTGCACCCGTCCGTGCCCGTATCACTATTCTGGTAAGAAATTGCACTCCCTTAATACTTCAGCTCACGGTTGTGTTTCGCAGGTTTGTAATGCAAGGAGATCCTATATGATGAAGAATGCCACCTATGAGTGGGTGAGGGGAATCGTCCTAAGGAAGGGATACCCCAACACCTTTATATCAAATTATACCCAGGGGCCTTTCATTGTGTTTTCTAGGACAAGAAAATGCCAACATTCTAAAAGTACAAAATAGAGGAGGTATGCACTCAAATTTTGAAAGTTCATTCCGATCATCATCCTTTTACATTTCGCGTGCAATCCAGGTTTGTGCTTGCCCTAATGCACTGAATCAACATCACTACAGTGGGGAACGCTGAACCGACGTTCCACACCCGGACGCACAGCATAATTGGATACTAGATCCCACCATTATTTAGTCCATATTTCTTTTCAAGTTTAGTCCGTATTTTAACCATGATTGTCCCCACTGTAGTAACATTCTAAAAGTGGCATTTTCAGAATTGTGACGTAAGTCTGACTATATCACTAAGAGGATTTTAAATTAAAAGTCTTTTGGGACTAAACATGACATTTCTACATACTCCAAATCAAAAGTTAGCTATTGTGAAATGTAATAGGGTAATCCAAGGTCATCCTAAGGGAGAGGTAGGCCTCACAGTAGTGAAAACACATTTGGGAGTTTTCCACTGACAGGAAGTCTAAAACTTAAAAACACATGTCCTACCTTTTAAATACAATGCACCCTGCCCTATGGGTTGATTAAGGCCTACATTAGTAGTGGCTTTGGGGTGGCTTGTATGCATTAAAAAGGGAGGTTTCAGTCTGAAAAAAATGTTTATTTTTACTAGGTTGAATTTACAGTTTTAATGTCAGGCCTGAGACATGTTTTAAAGGGCTATTTAAGTAGGTGATACAGTAAGGGCTGCAGGCACACTAGCAGAATTTAGTTTACAGGTCCTGGGCTCATATAGTACAACTTTACTAGGTACTTTTAAGTAAATTAAATGTGCCAATTGGGTGTAAGCCAATTTTACTAAGCTTAAAGGAGTGAACACTAGCACTTTAGGGCTGGTTAGCAGTGTCAAAGTGCACTCCTAAAGCCAAGAAAAACTAATTTCTGCAAACAAGAGGGGTTAAAGTAACGTTTGAGGGAGGACCACACCAAAGACTGCCAGGTCTAACAATGAGGTAATATTATTATCCCAGAAATGGCTCTGCAGAGCTGTGGTGCGCCCGAATGGGACAAAGAGCTGTAGCACACTGTCACTTGTCTCTCTTTCCTCCATCACACAAGGTTATTTAACTTTGAGACAAAAGTGGTATCCATGTGGTGAGAGTCTTGCACCAGTTCCCTCCACTAGTGCACTACCTAGCACGCAGAGCCTCACAGTTATTTTGTACCCTCTATGAGACAGCAGGGACTGCCATCTAAGCATCTAGCATGATATGGATCAGAGAAACCGGCATGAGGCCCCAACTTGGTTAGTGCACAAGTATTTTCATGGAGAAGACAGGTAGAGGGGCGGGATCGCAAATGTATCAGGGACAGTAACTCAGGAGTTGCAGGATGTAGCCAAGAAGAGAATAAAATATGCCTGTATAATGACTTCCCATGTCCCCTACATGGATCTGCAGATCGCCTCCACTCACTCATCCAGGAGGCAGCAAGTGGATGCAGCTGCAGAGACCACATGGGAAAAGTCCAAGGCAGAGCTCCAATCCATGACTTCAAGTGAGGCACTCATCTGATTCCCTCCAGGAGAGCGTTGGATCATCCGGGGCACTGCTTCTACGCTGGGAGTGGCACACCTTGTCTTTGCACTCCCAGAGCAATGGAGATATCCTCTCTGTGGGTCCTGACTGCTCAGGAGCAGCCTCCTGCCAGAGCTTGGAATTATCCAGTTTCTCACCTTCGGGTTCCCAATGTTCTCGCAACTGCTCCCGCCATAGGTGATGGTTGTATGACGTTGGCTGCATAACTGGGTCCTGTTACTCCCCACGGATAGCTGGAGAATCCCGTCAATGCAGACATCTTTCTCTGTGGCCGTGCCCCGGGCAAACATTTTTTCATTTTTAAACTTTCTAGTCTGAAGTTTTATAGGTCCTTGCTGTGGGTGTGCCAAGAACCACTGGAGATGCATGGGTGTATCTGTAAGATAAGCAGGGGTTCTCATTATGAAGGCTTTGTAAATGATGCAGCTGTATTTGAAGATGATGTGGGGCAGTTAGGGGAGCCAATAGAGTTCCATCATGATGGGGGTGATGTGATCATATTTCATCAGGTCCTCAATGAGATGTGCAGTGGCATGTAGGATGCCCTTAAGGAGTGCCACTGTAGAGTCCGTGAGGCCATAGAGCAAGGTATCTCCGTCCAGATATGAGCGCTTGAACACCACTTCTGAAGTTGCTTTTTGAAAGAAACAGTTGTACTTTCTTTAGAAAAAAGAGCTACTAATAATCTGTGGTCGAGGTTGGTGTCCAGGATGAACCCAAGAATTGGAATTCCTTTGAGGTTGGGGTTCAAGCTGCTAAGGTTCATGTCACTGAGTGAGGTTTTTACTGCATCTTGTTTGTTGTTCTGGTAAATAACAGGAGTTCTGTCTTGGTTGGGTTGAGCTTCAGGTAGCCACTGGACACCAGGTCTGAATGAAGTGCATGCATTAGTTGAAGGGTTGGGTATCAACAGCAGAGAATACTTTCAAATAGAGTTTTGCATCATCAGCATATTGGCAAATATTGATGCTGTTATCTGTGAGTAGAGCACCAAGTGGTCCCATGTAGAGGTTAAAGATGACAGGGACAGTATGGAACGGTAGGGGTCTCCACAGGAAATATGGATCTCTTTGGGATCTGGAAGTGCTATGGGAACATAAATGAGTTGATTGGAAAGGTAATAACAGTACCCATAAAGGGCAGTGACAGTGATGGATCAAGCCCTGATCTCTTGACTGGGTAGGAGTGTTCTGATTAACTCAGATACTCTGTCCATCACCACCCCCTTTTTGAAATTATTTTGGCCACCATGAGTGTGGAAGGGTATGCTCAGACATGAGTCCCTTGCTCACTGCTCCATCAGGATTCAAGCAAGCCGGGCCGACGACGCCTGAAATGGCAGAAACCGGTCCCCGGAAGCTTGTCTCCTTTCTGGTTAAGAATTGGCTTGGTAGTTTGGTCTGCCCTGTTCCCATGATGCACTGGGCCAGGGACAGACTAATTTGCATATAGCCAGGTTCTGAGCTGGGATGGGGCAGTGAGCTAAATAACGGTGATGGATCAAGCCCTGATCTTTGGACTGGGTAAGAGTGGTCTGCTTAATTCAGACACTCTGTTCATCACCACCCCCTTTTCTGAATCGTTATCTGTGAGTAGAGCACCAAGTGGTCCCATGTAGAGGTTAAAGATGACAGGGACAGTATGGAACGGTAGGGGTCTCCACAGGAAATATGGATCTCTTTGGGATCTGGAAGTGCTATGGGAACAGAAATGAGTTGATTGGAAAGGTAATAACAGTACCCATAAAGGGCAGTGACAGTGAACCTCCATGGTGAATATCAGGGTGGGATGGATGACTGTGTTGAAGGCAGCTGAGAGGTCCAGTAATATCATGAGTAAGGAGTCATATTCCTCTGCTTTCAGCGGGGTATTATCTATGACATGTGTGGTAGTGGTTTCTGTGCTGCAACATGATCTAAAACTAGTCTAGTATTCATGTAGGAGATGGTTATCATTGATATGATCTTGGATTTGAACATAGACTTTCTATTTCAATGATCCTGCTGATGAATGGTAGGTGAGTGATGGGCCAGTAGCTGGTGAGGTCATCAAGGTCAATTGTAGGTTTCTTCAGGAGGAGGGGGATCTGGCTATCCTTGAGAGCTTCTGAGATTATACAATGTGTGGGTAAGTGACTGACAATGGTGAGTAGGGGTGGGAGAGGTTTAAAGAAGTACAAGGTTAAAACATCTTCATAAGTAAAGGATTTGAGGGAGTTGAGTAAGAACATGCTCAAAGTCACAGTTCAGTAGCCAGGGGCCAGGAAGGATGAGGAGGCTACTCATCCTGGTTTAAAAATGGTAATAGAATGTGTTATCTACAGTTATCAGACAAAACAAATATCCCTTTCAATTGTGTGTTAGGAAAAACCTTGGAAACAAAATACAGAAAGATTTTCACTGGAACTTAAGTGACTGAGGCTTTTTCACTATTGTTGAAAAATGCAGAGAAATCATTGGCAAACCCATGGTTGGTGCTTGCTAAATAGAACAGAAGGACATCAAGCTTAAGCTTAGCCAGAGGTGACTATTTGTATTTTTCTAACGTCTATTTGCTACTTGATCTTTGTGAGCTGTTGTCATATAATACTGACATTTACATATGTTGAATGTGGCAGCTTGTCCACAAATAACACAGGTTGTACATTTTATGTATTCACTTCATGTCTCTAACAGCTGTGACCTGCCCAGGCTTTCCTAACAGCTAAAATGGATGTGTATGGGATACAGTGACATTGGCCGAATAAACATTTTGCCTATTCATGGGTTATTCTTAAAACCTCATGCTTACTCTTCTCAAAGATAAAACTTAGCAAGTATGGGTTGTGGCAGTGCACATTGTTCTTATGCCCCAAATGCAGTGTTTTACACAATGTTAAGCAGCAGATTCATTTTGGGGAGTTATGTACAGCAAGCTTGCAGGAAAGTGCCCCTCTTTATGTGTTTATCCCTGTTTTTGTGTTCTGATGCTGCTGTTTTTTTTTTTACTGGGACACTACTAATGAGGCCCCAATGCACGTGCTCTAACCCCTAAAACATGTCAACATTCTCTGAAACCCTAATTGGTAATTTGTAACTTTACTGTAAAGCCTTAATATATAGTGTTCAATTAGCATTTGAAGTTAAATATCACCTATGGACTGTAGCAATACTGTGTCATTTACTAGTGTGGCAAGACAGTTTGACTCCAGGTCCACCACAGTAGTCCTGCTGATACAATTTTAAAACTGCAACCTAATCTGCCAAACTAAATCTTTTTTGACAGGTAAAAACCTCCCATTGAAAGTTTAATAAATCACATTTATGTAGGTCCTGTAGCCCACAGGATGGGGAGCATGACCTTTGATGAGGTCTGAAAAGTGCTCCTCGAACAACACAAAGGCCTTGGGTGTGCGCAGGTGTTTCTGTTCCTCTCTCAGGATGACCTTTTAGGCTGTGCCCAAAAACTTAATTAACTTAAAGGAGGCCAACTTTGTCACAGAGAAATGTTAGTTGATTCCTGGACTAAGCCCATGTTTATTCGACCAGGCAGGCACCAATTCTAGTGGGAGAGGAGCTTTCTCCAGAACTGATTTAGAATGACTGCAGTGGAGGGGTTGTTCCTTTGCACAAGAGAAGAAAAGATTTGCCATTTTGGATTTAGGCAGAGAGGGACACTCTGAGGTTGTTTGCAGTAGGGCACACACGAACCGATGCCATAGTGGGTAGGACTACCCATGGGAATAACCAGGAGTAACCCATACCCACAGGCTAGTGCCAGGCATAATTGTGACACTCCTGAGCATCCTCTACAGTGCACTACTGGACCTGTTAAACACAGAAGAAGGACTGCACCTACTGTTGAAAACTGAAAGGCTGGATCTTCTCCCACTGGTACCCAGGACAAAAAAGTTGACTTCATGGGGCAGTTGTCTCACCTCTTGTTAAGCTACATGGATGCAACAAGTTGTAAGCCCCTTTTCCTGAAGAGCCAAGCTAACCAGTTCCAGCAGCACTAGCCATGGACCCTGCTGGTGGCTTCTACTGGAGTGAGTTGTGACACCCCAAGTGCTATTCATGAGGTCCTGGGACCCTTGTTGTACTTCTCTCAACATTGTTAAAAAAAACTGTGACTTAGAAAATATTTGAATCCAAAGACCTCTTCTGAACCAGGACAAACCTGCAAAGGCAATCTAATAAAGGTGCGCTGCCACTGGGCCAAAGATTCAGGTTGCTCTCACTCTGTGCTTTTCTGCAGGGGCAAATCTATTTCAACTGGAATTTGCAGAGAAGATATCCAGCCTTGGGGAGCCCTGTTCGGCGACAGATTGCATACTTGCCCCACTGCAGTAACCCAGGCTCCAAAAAAGTGACTAAGTCTTATTTAGAAATCTTCAGTGGGCAAAGGTGCCAAAAGCATCCTGCTGGAGACGAAGCTCACTTGAGTGTGACTTCTGAATTCCTCCTGCTGAGAGCTAACCCTCTACAAGTCAATAGCTTCGCTGGGACCTAGTCCAATGGCTATCCAGCATAGGGATGCCCCCTGTCGCCGCTCCTTTTCGCGTTAGTGTTGGAACCCCTGATGACATGGATCAGAGGAGACCCATTGCTGTGAGGTATTCGGTGGGCAGAAAGGTGGGAAGACGGTATTTCCCTCTATGCAGATGACATTTTGGTGTATCTGACAAACCTCGAATACTCCATACAAGTGCTCCTTGAGATATGAACAGTTTTGGAAAGTTTCAACTGGTCCAAGTCTGTTATGTACGTACTGCAGGGACCTGCACCACGTCCCCCGGAGAATTGCCCGCTTCTAATCTCGCATGACTCATTTAGATTTTTAGGTATTCACGTCACAGCTGGACTGGCAGATTTCTTCTCTAGGAACTTGGCGCCCCCACTGGAGTGCTTGAAGAGAGATGTGGCGCATTGGGAGTTGCTTCCTCTAACATTGTTGGGGAAGGCAGCGTTGTTCAAAATGATGGCCTTGCCTCGATTTTTATACGCGCTTGAGAACACACCATTTCCAGTGCCCCTAAAATATTTTAAACAAATAGCTGCGCAGGTGTCCACGCTGCTATGGGGTAATAATCCGGCACGAATAGCGCAAGCGAAACTGAATCGAGGATGGTACGACGGAGGAGTAGCACTCCCTAACATCCAGTTGTATTATTGGGCGGCACATCTCAAAGTTATTAATCAGTGGATCCATGCCTCCCAGGCCGACCCAGCATACAGGGCAGATAGGTCTCAGCTGGCACCAGGAATATGCTGGCGGTCTTATATAATAAAGGACAAGTCGTGAAACTGACGGGACTGGCAAAACACACAGCCACGTTATGGCACACAGCACAGACACGACTGGGATGGAGGGGAGTCATCACCCAGCTTACCCCACTATGGGACACTAAGCGACTAGAGCATTTGAGAAATAGCAAGGGATTTGACCAATGAGACAACATAGGGGTCTCCACGGTGGGAGACCTGTGGGATAAGGGGAATGTGATTCCATTTGACCAGCTCAGACAACAGTACGACCTTGCTCCTTCTGAGGCTTTCCGATACACACATATACGACACGCGCTATTGGCGGCGCTACCGCAGGGTACCGAGTCCCTGAAGCTTCCTCACTGGAAGATAGACTACATGCCAAAGCGCGCCACGTCTTTTACTTACCGCAAATAAATCAATAACCTGCCGGACCCTACAACATTGCTAAGGGAAAATTGGGTGGCCGAAGTAGAGACATGGAGGAGATGGAGTGGCAGGAAGCACTGGCCTCGCCCAAGGAGGTGGGTATACCATCGCGGCTCAGGCTTGTGCAGCTTAAGATATTACACCGCACATATCATACTAGATGCACCTTACACAAAATGGGCAGGGCGCAACATCCATACTGCCTTATAGATTGTGGGGAGGAGGGGTCCTTCTTTCACACATTATGGGACTGCTCCAAGATAGCTGACTACTGGAGGAAGGTACTAAGAACGATGTCACAGACAGTAGGTATATCATTGGTTCCAGAGCCGCATAGATGCCTACTACAAATGTGGGAACCCAACGATCTTACACGCTTAGCGCAAACGTGGGTCACACTGGGACTCATGGTGGCAAAGCGTAATATAGCGCAAAAATGGTGGGCCGAGGAACGACCATCGCCGGCGGCCTGGTGTAGAGATATGGACTTTGCTATGATGGCCGAAAGAACGGTTTTCATAAACCGGGGATGCCCCCAGAAATGGACCAAAATATGGGAAGCATGGAATGCATACCGGGGGAACATATGTGAACCAATACCTGATTACGATGAGGATAGTTCTGATGATGAGTCCTGAGATATGTAGTTGAACTGTGTTAAGTAGATTGCCTAAAGTTTCAACTGCAATCAGCCAGATTATTGTAGGAATCAATATTGGTATTTTAAGATGGTTATGTAAGCTAATTGTAACATGTGACTATGTACATTTTGGTCTTTTTGCCGAAGTTGTGAATGAAAATAATAAAAACAGATTTAAAAAAAATATATATATAGACTACAAAAATATCCACTCCCATACCTGTAGAGGTAAGTACAAAAATATTGATGTAAAAATATAGATGTAAAAAATATTGATTTAAATATATATATAAAATATTATTATTAATTTTAGCAAAATAAATTAAATATAATATACATTTAAACAAAATACAACAAAAAAACACTTAATTAAAAAATAAACACAAACATAATAATTTACTTTAAAATAATTAATAAACTACTATTTTTTATTTATTTTAAGCTTAAAATTATATCAAATAAAATATGTATATATCGTATATATATATAAATAATTTAAAATATTACAAAAACATTCTATAATAAAATAAAACAGGAAACTATAAAAACATATTTAACCGTAAACTTCCCAATACAGTCAGTGTAACAGTAGGGAAAGTGTTGGATGGCAGAACGGTAAAAATTATTATTCACACTCCAATGAGTACAACAGTAGGGAAAGTGTTGGATAACAAAGGGGTAAAAATTTCTATTCCCACTCCAGTGAGTGCAACAGTAGGGTAAGTGTTGGATAGTGGAGGGATTACATTTACTATTCCAACTCCAGTGACTGCACCATTAGGGAAAGTTTTGGATAGTGGAGGGGTAAAAATGTCTATTACCACTCCAATGAGTGCAACAGTAGGAAAAATGTTGGATAGCAGAGGGGTAAAAGTTACTATTCCCACTCCAGAGGATGCAACCGTAGGGAAAGAGTTGGATAGCGAAGGAGCCAAAATTACTATTCCCACTCCAATGAGTACAACAGTAGGGAAGGTGTTAATAGCCAACGGGTAAAAATTACTATTCCCACTCCAGTGATTGCAACAGTAGGGTATGGGTTGGGTAGTGGAGGGATTACATTTACTATTCCAACTCCAGTGAGTGCAACAGTAGGGAAAGTGTTGGATAGTGGAAGGGTTTAATTACTATTCTCACTCCAGTGAGTGCAACAGTAGGGAAGTTGTTGGATAACGGAAGAGTAAAGATTCGTATTCCCACTCCAGTCAGGTCAACAGTAGGGAAAGTGTTGAATAGCGGAGGTGTAAAAATTACTATTCCCACTCCAGTAAGTGCAACAGTAGGGAAAGTGTTGGATAGCATAGAAGTAAAAATTACAATTCCCACTCCAGAGAGCGCAACAGTAGGGAAAGTATAAAAACATATTTAACCGTAAACTTCTCAATACAGTCAGTGTAACAGTAGGGAAAGTGTTGGATGGCAGAACGGTAAAAATTATTATTCACACTCCAATGAGTACAACAGTAGGGAAAGTGTTGGATAACAAAGGGGTAAAAATTTCTATTCCCACTCCAGTGAGTGCAACAGTAGGGTAAGTGTAGGAGTACATTTATTATTCACACTCCAAGAAGTTCAAAAATAAAAACGAAATAAATATTTACAAATCAAAAAATAATATTATAAAAATGAACAAATGAATACATTTATAAATATGTTACACATTTTAAAAAATAGTACATTTCATGTATAAAACAAACATTATAATATTAATTACATATTTCAAATACCAACAAATATTATGTAAATATGTAAAGTAAAATAATGAATAATTTCCAAAACATAAATAGTTTAAACTAGAAACTTTTGACAAACAAAAACATTATTCATCACATTAATGTATTTATTTTATTTCCTACCCTATTACACCACACAAAAAACACAAAACTTCTAAAGTTTAAAAAAATATACTTACATAATTAACATAATTAATTATCAATTACAAAAATATTTGTAATTATAAAATTAATAACAATTAAATACCCACACTTTAACTCTGTAATTCCCACAACAAACTCCTAAATTAAACTGTAAACTAATACATAACATAATTAAAAATTATTTTAAAATTAAAAACTATTATTAATAAACAACTAATTATGAATTAAGTAAACATATTAAATACCCACCCTTTACCCCTTTCAAAATAAAAACAACACACACAAAAAAAACAATTATCCAAAATAAATATCAAATAATTAACATTAATTAATAACTACATATTAATTAATTAAACACAAATTACTTGCCACCCTTTACCCCATAAACTCCAAAACAGACACTTAAAATTATTTTCACAATTACCATAATTAATTACCAAATAATATTTAATATTATTAAACAACAAATTATTAAATTATCAATAAAAAGTTAATCACCACCCTTTACACCTATTAACACAAAAACACACACCGAAAATTAATTACACAATTACCATAATTAATTACCAATTCATTAATTAATATTAATTAATAACCAGTTATTAACTATAATACATTAATTTACACATCTAGCACTATAACATCTCTATTGAATAAATATTGTTAAATAAAATATATTCATTAATTTATTATAATTAAATTACTTCCACCCCTATTACCCTATAAACCCACAACCCGCTACGGAACTAAAAAACACAAAATGCAAATAAAAAAACAATACTAAAAATGTAACACATATATTAATAAATAAAAACATTAATTAAAATGTTGATATTTTTAACAAAAATTACTATTCCCACTCCAGTAAGTGCAACAGTAGGGAAAGTGTTGGATAGCATAGAAGTAAAAATTACAATTCCCACTCCAGAGAGCGCAACAGTAGGGAAAGTATAAAAACATATTTAACCGTAAACTTCCCAATACAGTCAGTGTAACAGTAGGGAAAGTGTTGGATGGCAGAACGGTAAAAAATTATTATTCACACTCCAATGAGTACAACAGTAGGGAAAGTGTTGGATAACAAAGGGGTAAAAATTTCTATTCCCACTCCAGTGAGTGCAACAGTAGGGTAAGTGTAGGAGTACATTTATTATTCACACTCCAAGAAGTTCAAAAATAAAAACGAAATAAATATTTACAAATCAAAAAATAATATTGTTTGGAATATCTTTATTCGGCAATTTATCACCATAAAAGAATACATATACATAAACATTTCAAAATACCAATAAAAGATTACAAAATACAGTAAAAGCATGGACACCTCATTCGTCAATTTACTAGCAGTAAATTCGTCCTCAGCTTGTGGAACCTCCGGAGTGTAATTTCAGTAAGCGGGAACGTGTCATCCACGCACTTCCCAAAAATTTAGCCACCCCACAGATCATACTGGCAGATGAAGAATCTGTAGAGAGGACACGTAGTGCCTGGCTATGGCACCTCAGCCCTAATTCCCTACAGACGGGTTTCAACCAGAATTTCCGCGCCCCTTTATAGGCTGGGCAGGCAAAAAACAAGTGAGCCACCGATTCCTTAGGGGCCGCACAGCCAGGGCATGCACGCGAGCGGGCATCTGTATTCGACCATCTCACCATAAAGTCATGAACCGGGAGCGTCCCATATCGCAGTTTTAGGTACAGCGCTCGATCCAATGGTTTAGTTATTAAGTCGAGAAAGGGTTCCAATTTTCGCACACACTTAATTGTCAAAAATTGGTCAGTAAGTGAGCCCACATTCGTAAGCCTCGTAGCGTTACTCTGTACCCAATCCCAGTATAGTTTTTTTATAACATCTTTGGGTGGTGGTGATTGCAGCTCCCATGCCTCTCTTAGACCCAAGCTGAAAGCCAATTCTTTCAGTTTATTTAGCCATCCTATTTTTTTACATGTGTCCAGTAGTAGTAGTTCATCCAGCCCTTCTGCATACTTAGCGAGCTCCTCAGTTCTTCTTAGGCGGGACCAGAATAGCAACGGGCGTAGCCTCACCAAGTCCTTTACTGTTTTTCTGCCCAGATCTAATCTTAGTGGGATCATTGGGGTGGAAGCGGGAAGAGCTACCACTTTCCTAAAAAAATTATTTTCCGCTCGCATCAAGTCCAAAACCCCTTCGAACCCCCAAAGTTCGGAGCCATAAAGTGCTGCGGGAAGAATCTGGCCCTCATAGATGGTCATAGCTGGGGAGACCGGTTTACTGGTTGATTCACGGATCTCCTTCAGCATCACCCCGGATACTCTTCGATGGTTTAATAACATTTTGGAAAGATGATCCTTCCAGGTCATGCGGCTGTTGATCCGGACACCAAGATAGTCAAAAGACTCGACCAGCTCGAGGGGGGCGTTGTTGAGCACAAAATTATTTTTAAATCTTTTTGAGGGTGCAAAAGCCATCAATTTGGTTTTCGATGTATTGATTGTTAAGCCTCGGATGGTGCAGAAGGAGCTAAACCGATTCAAGAGTTTTTGTAAGCCCACCGGGGATTTGGAAATTAATAGGGTGTCGTCAGCGAAGAGAAGTGTGGGGATTCTCTCCCCCGCCAGGGATGGGGCATCCGACTCCTCCCCCTTTAGATGGTCAACCACTCCGTTTACGAATAAGGAGAAGAGGGTCGGAGCCATGACACAGCCCTGACGTACTCCTCTCCGCACTGGGATCCTGTCTGTTAGTTGCCCCTGGGATCCCCATCTAACCCTTGCATAGTTCCCCTCGTGCAGCTTTACGATTAGGCTCAGAAGACCACTGGGAAAACCCATCTCTCCTAGAATTTCCCAAAGTTTTGCACGAGGGACCAGGTCGAATGCAGTTTTGAGATCGATGAAGGCCATATACAAACTGCCTTTCATGATGGTAACCGCCTTCCAATAGATGGCAAAAAGACGAAAGACCTGGTCCATCGTGCCTACCTTCCTTCTGAACCCCGCTTGTAAGTGGGAGAGGATACTAGCCTCCTCTATCCAGTCGCCTACTCTTGAAATGATGACCCTGCCGACCACTTTCTGGATTATGTCTATCAAACTGATGGGTCTGTAGTTCGCAGGGTCATCTCTAGCCCCCTTCTTATACACAGTAACTACCTCGGCCCCTTTCCAGGAATCTGGAACCTGGTGTCCCCTCGTGATCAGATTCATTATTATCGCAATTAGTTTGGCCCAGGCCTCTGGCTCCGCCATCAACAGATCTCCAGGGATCCCATCCTGCCCGGCAGCTTTCTTAGGGGTTAGGTGACTAATCGCCATCACTACTTCTGCGGTTGAAAATAAAAGGACATTATCATCTACGGGGTCCCCTTCACCCAGGCTATTCACCCCAGGACTAGTTGTTTCCTCCGAGTCTCCATATAGGGATGAAAAATGAGTAAACCATTGCTGGCAAGTTATATGATCAGCCAATGGTTGCGATTTGCTCTGCCTTGTTCTATTAACCAATTCCCAAAAAAGGTTCGGGTTCCTACTGCTCACAGCCTTGGAGAGATCCTGCCAATGCTGTTCCTCCCACTCCCGTTTGGCCAATGATAATGCTTTCAGATAATCCTTCCTGGCCACTCTAACCAGTAAAGGGTCCCCTGAGAGCAGAGCTTTTGTCAATTTTTTCCTTTTGCTCTTACAATGATCATTATACCATGATTTACAAAGAGTAGAGGGTATAGCAGGAGCCCTATTACTTTTCCCCTTCGAGATAAAAAATTGGCCAATTTGATCGATTGTGGTTTTATAGGCAGAGTCAAGGGAGGGTAGTTGGCAATTGACGGTCCGATTTTCACCAACCCAGATTTCTAAGTTGGAAGACAAACCCTCAACCATCGCTTTGATGCTACCTATATCGCCCTCATTAAGCTTAGCCTTATCCCATTTCAGTCTACGGTTATTGTTAAATGGGATAGCTTCTTTAGTTAATTTTAAGGTGACAATTGCTCGCCTGTCATTCAGAACACCCCAATTGAACTTGCAACACAGGGGATTGTGGTCACTATCCTGGCTTGGGACGACCTCCATATCAATTAGGTCCGGCCAGAATCCAACATCCATTAGGATGTAATCGATTCGGGACGGCCCTGAGAGTCTATTAAAGGTCAATGCCCCTGACTGATCAGATATGGTCCTGCCATTAAGGGCTCTTAATTTGTGGTCCCTTGTCAGTGCATTAATTTGTATGGCCCTAGGTGACCACTTCCTAATAGGGGGCAGGGAGAGAGTTGGGATGAACCATTTTGAGTCCTCCTCTTCAATTCCTAAGGGGTCGTCTCCGAGGAGGGGTTCGAATATACAATTAAAATCACCCCCCACAAGAATTTTAGCTGAACAGGGGCAATTGGCTAAGGCCGAATCCAGGGCTGTTAAGGTCAAAGAGGGAGAGTCACCCTGTGTCCCTCTCGCATAAACATTAAAAAGGTCAAGCCTGACGACATCCTCCCGTCCTCTTGCTGAAAGGTGGAGTATATCATTACACTCCACAATATGGCTAGTGACCACCCAGTTCAGATCTATTTTTATCCAAACTATGAGACCGCCCGATGGTCTGCCCTTTCCCTTACTTACTGCGGGCACAGAATGGGTGGAATACCCCGATTTATGTAGAGGAACAAGACTCCATGTCTCCTGGAACAGGCAAACATCGAACTGCTCGATGAGTGTGTGCCACTCCGGAATTTCTAGCTTCCTCTTTAGCCCAGCAATATTCCACGAGAGGAGGTTTATTACCCGCCTTCCTCTAGGCATAGAAGTGTAACCCACCTTGGGCAAACTCTCGTTAACCACCCTAGTCAAAGGGCTCCCCCCCTCCTGGGCCAATGAAATGGGGGTTGGGAGGCAGCCAACCATACTCATCACGGGCCCAGCTAGCCTAGAATCCTCAGTTATGTCATTGGTGGTCGCCATATGGTCTGCGGGTAGACTAACTTCTTCAGTATATATGCTACCCCGAGGTGGACGAGAATCCTCATCCCCAGGAAGTTCATTATCATTTCCCCCCCCCCCCTGCCCCCAACTTCAATCGCAGTCTTCCAGCCCTGACAGCTGGGAAAACCGATTGTAGGTATCCAACGGGGTAAAGGGTCTCAGGTGGTTCATACTGGAGCCCTGGTTCAGCCTAAGTCCATGGGGGACCATGGACCAGGCGGAGTGTAGATCAGGCACCCTGGTGAACTGATGCCCATACTGGGAATGATTATTAATATAGGGTAGTGTGAAGGGCGGCCTATAAGATTGTGGTCTGTTTGAATATTTAGAGTTGGTGACTTCTGACCTGGGGTAGAAGTATGTTAAAGCCCGTGGGATAATACAGGTTTCCCCATTTCCAGGTGGCCAATTTAGGATGTAATCAACTGCCCGAGGGTCTCTAAAATTGACCACCACTAGGTCCCCCTCGATATCTTTAGTTCTACTCCCCAGCCAGTTGATCCGTCTAACAAGAGCTATGTCCCCATCGATGTTAGGTGCTATCGGCCTGTGCAACCGCAACCAATGGATAATTTTGTTCTTGAGGTCGGCATATCCCTCCTTCTTATTTTCTGTTAACTGCGGGACCCCCGTTAAAATCACCACGTAGGGCACAGCTTCTGGGGGAATCTCTACTTGTGGGACCCTTTTATGAGGTATTCTACTTTTTCCACCATCCCATGTGCGATCTGATTGTTGCTCGTCGAGGCCTTTAGGGATGATTTGGTGGGGCCCGCTCCCAATTCAGTGGCTGGTGCTTTTGGTTGTATAGGCGGCGGTGTGTTGTGAGTTGGGGGCACAGCTCCACCCGGAGGCTGGCGAGTTTGCTTAGTCAGAGCGGGGGTAGAAGGAATTTTAGATTTCCTTTGTGGTGTGGTAGGAGGGGGTGTGGAATGCACCGCCCCACTTCCTTTATTTTTGGTAAGGGTAGACATACTAGTTATGGCGGCTTCCAATATGGTTAATCTAATTTCCACCTTTTTAATAGACTCATTGATGGGTAAAAGGAGAGTTCTCAACAAAAATTCCAAGTTCCCTGACACTGTGGGGGGAAGTAGTGGTGAAGTAATAGGTGGGATGGCTCTATTGTTGTTATCAGGAACCTCCTCTTGAGTGGTTGCTAAAGATGGACAATGAACCGGTGAGACAGCTACCTGTGGTGTATAATCCTGCTCTACTACTGGAGGAGTCTCAGTTGTAATCGGAGTTTTTGTCCCTTTACCGAAGTCAGCGTGCGATGTTTTGGCTTTACCTGATACCACCCTTTGTTTCCTCCTTTTTTTACTAGGGGGAGGGCGGTGGGTCTGGGCTGCAGGAAAAAACTTAACTTTCTGCTCCCTAGATTTAGATGTGTCAGCCACACGACTACAACTAGGAGTGGGTGAAACAATTATAATATTATCTGAGGGCAAACAAGGAGTGGCTACAAAATCACGAAACAATAGGGGGACTCCATCTTGACTTACATTATCCTCACTTAGGACATTCGAATCACCCTCCCGGTTCAATTCAAGTAGACTATCAGTGAGGGGTCTATGTTTCATATTCTCAACGGAGCGACGCCGCTCTGCCCTGCGCTCTGCTAGAATGGAATCCTTTTCTCCCTCGCTCCTCTTGGGAAAGTAATTCTCCAGGGAACCGTTACGTAATCTGGATTTTTTACCCGGGGTTTCTTCTTCTGTTGCCATATCCATAATGTAATGAACAATGTCCTCCGGACTGCAAAGAAAGAGGTCAGGCCCAGCCCGGCCTCCTTCGGCCCCGGACGGCCACAGACGGTCCCGCCCTTGTCCCGGGCTTCTCCCGGCGCCCTCCCGCGCGCTCCCGCGCAGCGGGAAAGACTGCTCTTTTTAAAGATGTGCAAAGGTGATCTAGGGGGCGTGGCCGGCAGGGAGAGGAGCCCAGCTGACACGGGCGCGCGGGGACTCCTGGAACTTAGAGTCCACCCGCTCTACCCTCGCAGCCCTGCCGGTGTCCCAACAAGCCCCAGGCAAAATTCCCCATAACTGCTAAGACCGCGAAGCGGGACCCGCGCAGCGGGTCCGGCGAGCAGCAGCGGCTTAGCAGGCAGGATTCAGCAGCAGAGGTCCGTGGCGTGGCGAGAGTCCAGGTCAGTTTCATATCAGTTAATATTATAAAAATGAACAAATGAATACATTTATAAATATGTTACACATTTTAAAAAATAGTACATTTCATGTATAAAACAAACATTATAATATTAATTACATATTTCAAATACCAACAAATATTATGTAAATATGTAAAGTAAAATAATGAATAATTTCCAAAACATAAATAGTTTAAACTAGAAACTTTTGACAAACAAAAACATTATTCATCACATTAATGTATTTATTTTATTTCCTACCCTATTACACCACACAAAAAACACAAAACTTCTAAAGTTTAAAAAAATATACTTACATAATTAACATAATTAATTATCAATTACAAAAATATTTGTAATTATAAAATTAATAACAATTAAATACCCACACTTTAACTCTGTAATTCCCACAACAAACTCCTAAATTAAACTGTAAACTAATACATAACATAATTAAAAATTATTTTAAAATTAAAAACTATTATTAATAAACAACTAATTATGAATTAAGTAAACATATTTAATACCCACCCTTTACCCCTTTCAAAATAAAAACAACACACACAAAAAAAACAAGTATCCAAAATAAATATCAAATAATTAACATTAATTAATAACTACATAATAATTAATTAAACACAAATTACTTGCCACCCTTTACCCCATAAACTCCAAAACAGACACTTAAAATTATTTTCACAATTACCATAATTAATTACCAATTAATATTTAATATTATTAAACAACAAATTATTAAATTATCAATAAAAAGTTAATCACCACCCTTTACACCTATTAACACAAAAACACACACCGAAAATTAATTACACAATTACCATAATTAATTACCAATTCATTAATTAATATTAATTAATAACCAGTTATTAACTATAATACATTAATTTACACATCTAGCACTATAACATCTCTATTGAATAAATATTGTTAAATAAAATATATTCATTAATTTATTATAATTAAATTACTTCCACCCCTATTACCCTATAAACCCACAACCCGCTACGGAACTAAAAAACACAAAATGCAAATAAAAAACCAATACTAAAAATGTAACACATATATTAATAAATAAAAACATTAATTAAAATGTTGATATTTTTAACAACTATATTTTTTCAAACGATATTAAACTCTTTGATATTTTTGAATCGATATTACTTACCTTAAGTCCATATTCTTGACCACGATATTCTTGCTGTCGATATTTCTCAATCATGATATTTCTGACTCAATATTTGTGCAACTCGATATTTAAAACTCAATATTCTGTCTGCGCACCAATGCTGACGTAATTTACCTTTATTCCTGTCACTCTCATCCCATGAGGCCGAGTTCCCAGGAGAGCTAGTAGTTTCCAAGACCAGGGTTTGCTGTAAAGTGAGGACTGAAACCTCGTCTGGAATGGTGTTGCTCTGAGCAGTTTTTCCAGATTTTATTAACAAATAGGGGATAGGGTTTCCTTTTCTCTTACACTCCTTTATTGTCTTGGCTTAACTCTTACATTGGCTCAACCTTATGCTCAATTTCATTGTCAGCTAGTTGACCTGCAATGGTACAGGTAATAGCTATTGAGTTACCTTTAGTTTTATTTCTGACCTTGCGTTGTTTTTGCCTCAATTGTTTATCTATGGTTCATCAGGTTCTTGAAATAGGAGTGGGTGTGAATTACAGGGGGAGGCCTCACTTGTAATTATGCTTTTTAAAACAGGAAATGTTTTGCCTCTATTTGCGCTGCAGTTTGATGATCACCTTCTGTCCCACTTATTCCTGTGCTTGTGTTGTTAGTATTGTAAGGCCTGCGGCCATCCTGTAATGGTTGTTCTAATGAAGTTGAATGTCTATTGTAGTGAGGACAATTCAGATTGCATTTTACATCTTCTATTAAGGTGGTAATGACCTCTGGAATTGTTGCAACTTGTTGATTTTTCGTGCACAGGTGCAATCGATGTTAGACGCTGCCGCAAGTTGCCCAGATTATCAGATCATGTAGGCCAGCCAACTTTTGGTCGATTCCTGAAACTGATTTTGCCATAGAATTACACTATCCACTTTGGCGTCCATGTTGGTAGATAGATATGTCAGGGCATCAAGTGATAGATGTGAAGTTTTGAATAAGATATTCCACACTGCCCATAATCAGTTTGTCCCGAAGGGTTTTGCTTTTGCTATAGCTCATTCTTGTTGATTCCAGGGCTATTATCAACTATGTATAGCCCTGTTGAGATCCAATATCTATGTTAGCCAATTTATTTAAAGGCTTAGTGAATGTGTTACTAACTGGGTATGGAGTCCTCAAACCTTAGGACTCTATTTCCTCTGGTAGATGTGATTCTTTCTCCTCCATTCCAATCTGCTTGGACTAGCATCCCCATTACACTGGTCACCTGTTATTTGTTCAGTGTGTCAGTATATTGGATTTGAAATAAGTTGAGGAGAGCCATTAGGACGTAACTGATGCTGATCCAGTTGTCCAGTCTCTGAGCAGAGTGTTTGTTCTTCTTCCTCCTGGAGCAAATGTTTCCAAACTATGTTATGCTTTTTGAATGTGGATTCTGACCCCTGTTGGCAGTGGGGCAACATTTTTGAATAGGAAACTAGGGATATTTAAAGTAAGTATGGTCTGGGAGATGTCAGTGGCAATTGTGACTTCAATAAAAGTGTCTCTAGGTCAGTTATCTATCCTCAGATGGGCTTCTTATTCTCTTTGTTTTCCACCATCTCTGATTTTAGTACTTTGTCCTACAAGCCCCTTGCAGGGCCCAGTTTTGCAGTTTATGTCTGGAAGGGGACTATCCCACTTATAGTTAGAGAAATTGGAGCAGGAAGAGTGGTTGTGTCCTCGGAGATGGAGAGGAGGATAGTCCCAACGATGTCCTTTGAGAATTCAAATTTGTGCTGTGTTTTTGTGGATTTCTCAAACATTCAAAACACTGGAGAGATTAAGGTCTGTTTCCCAGATCAGTTTTGCCTTAAGAACTTATTGCAGTCTGTGAAGTCTGCAGTTTTTTCTTCCTCCTAATGGGAGGTTATGGCACTCTTTTTGTCCTAACTGCCTGTTGATCCTGCTTCTGCTTTCTGGGCCTTGACTCACCAACATCCAGGACAGTCTGACAATTCAAAGTAATTTAAGGTAAAAAAGCAACTGAAGGTAAAAAGATAATTGAAGGGTGCATTGAGCCTTTCACTTCACACTATTTTACACCGTGGGCAACTGGTGCTTATGCACTAATCAATATGGCAAGTACACAGAGATACAGACAAAAAGATGAAGGAGGCGGCAGAGAAATATAGTTTATAAAGTTACTGCTAAGAAGGGTACTGTTCAGAGTCTGCAGAGCCGGGAACTGTAAGGCAAGGCAAAGAGGGGAGGGGGCTAAAACAGCCCTGGCAAGCCCCCAACTGCCTAATTAGGCACGGGCACACCAGCACACCAGCACACCAGCAACTGTCCACTTCCCAAACGCCTCCCTGCTGCCTCCTCCACTGCAGTACTGCACTCAACTGCTCCTGAACCTGCATCCAGGTCTGTACGTTGTCACAAAAACAATGCCTTGTCCTTCCAGCATGGAATAGAATTTGGATGTATTTAGGGTAAAGGAACAGGCTAATCTGTCCTGGGCCAGAGTGTATCCCAAATGGTAGTTGCCCACTTCCATGAATAGTGTTGATGTTGGCGCAGTTATAGTCTGCGTCCTGATTCTGGAATTGGTTATTCTGTGTATGCTACATCAACTTAATTTCACCCATAGATTTGGTTTTGTAATAGTGCCCATGTACTTTTAGATCCTTGTCTTGAGGTGTTTGTATATCCAGCTGTTCTTAGCTTCATAATAAAATAACTAAACTTCGAATGGGGAGTCTGTCATTCTTCGGGGTCATGGTTCATTGAAACTGTAATGTATAATTGGTGAATGGTTTTCTCTCCTCTCGACACTTACAAGCAGGCAACAAAGACCCATCGACCAGGGGTACCAGAGTAGTCTAGAATGTGGAACCCGGCTCCTTCATAAGTATAGGAATTGTCATTATAAGCAGACTCTACAACGTCTAAGTAGGAAATAACACACAGCTGCAATAAATCACAAAATATTGCTTGAGCTCACCGACAGGTTTGCCCTATTGGTGAACTAGGCAAGGCTATCCTTAATTCACGATACAGAATGTTGAGACTTGTTGTAATATTTCTTTATTAAATATCAGCCATGAGTAAGTTAAAGCCTTAGTACCCTGTTATTGCCACGTTGCATCGTAGAACTTGTATTTTCAAGACACCTGTGGCAGATCAGTTCAATCTGCCCTGTTTGCCACCAGTGAGGCTTTGGTGGCATTTATAGTGATCTTTTCTTTAATTGTCTGCAGCTGACACGGGGCAGCTTAATAACATCTCACTCCCATCAGCTAGTTTTAGGGCAGTCCCTGACACATGTTCAGAGGTATCTAACGAACAGTGTAACTGTGTTTTTCGATTTCCCAGCAAAGTGCTGTAATGCCCAGCTCAGAGTCTAATCCTCTAACAGTGAATGGCCACCGGTATCTCATTACAAAAATATAAAATAGAATTGCAAGCTGCACATGGTCTCCGAACATTTTCACCAGAGTCGGCCTGGGAACCAAAAACACCCCTGTCAAAAATGCTCAATCCAGCCCCACTCCTTTCTTCTCCTTGCACAACCTCTCACTTTCCATCCATCCATCCACTTTCTCTCCTTCTCTCCTCTCTCTATTCTCTCTCTCTGACACCTTTCACTCTGCTTTCCACTTCCTCCCTTTCTATCTCTCCTGAAGCTTTCCCATGCCTCCTACAGTCAACATTGGGAAGCTGGAGGAAAGTACTAGAGGCACCAGGAGCTGCCAGAATCTTTCAAACCCGGCACCCAAGGGTTCCTGCCAACCTTGTAGATGCCCAGTGAAATAAAAGGACTTTTTGGCCTGATTCTCACCAGGGTGTAGCCCATCAACACTGTAAGCCCAATAAGGAGCACTCAGGAACCAAGTGGCACCCTCAATCACCAACTATTGGCTGAAGTTACTTACACGTGATCATCTTGTGTGGGGTTGGGATACAGTACCTTCTTCCCTGCAGTGTATCTTAGTGCCTGAAGCTTTAACAATTCATAACTACATGCATGTCTCCAGTGAGGCAGAGCTATAGCAGGATGTTATTGCCTCATTGCATCTTGGTACTTGCAGTCCCACCACTTCAACCTGCAGTATCTGTGACAACTCAGGTAAGATTTTAGTAGCCTGTTTCAGACAATTGCCCATCGTCCGTTCTCCCAGTCCTAGCATATGTGAGGAGCCCTGCTCAGAAACAGGACTTTATTAAGGTAACGCTAAGAGAACGCCAGACATCTTTCTACCTTGACTGTACACCTCTTTATTCCCTTACAACCTCCTGTGTTTTTTATTCCTGTCTCCAGCAGGATGCTACAGCAATTTGGTTAACATGAAAGTAAGTTACTTACATTTTGACTTTGTTTTAATTAATTGTAATATTTACCGTTTTTATTGAGTGCATTCTCGGCCCAGCAAATGTCAGGCACTGTTTTCCTCAGTGCTCTCCCTGTTTTTGTACATGGCTGGGGCACCCGGGACGTGCTGCATAAGGGACTGGCTACTGCCGTGCTTACCTGCGGTCTGGTGCTATCTTTAGCATGCAAGACTGGAGTTTTTGGCTGCCTTATTTTGTTTGGCGCAAGGAATATGGCAATATCGGGATACCAGCACAGAATATAAATGGGAAATGTTTTAGGGGCAGGTGAACACTAGTTTTGGCATTCACTACTGCCAAAAAACGTGAACCAGCAATGGTCCTCAAGCAGAAGGGCAGTCCTCTGAAGTAAAAAACAATCCTTCTGGAGACTCCACGGGTCTGGGGGCCCAATATGTATACCTGTTGGCAGCATTTGAAGTGGGAGAAACTTTTAGGCTGTCTGGTTCTGGAAATTGGTGTAGATTGACAAAAGGCTGGTGTCAAGTTCCTTTGTGAGTGTGCTTCAGGCAGCCCTCTGAAATGTAAGTGGGCCAGGGACAGCTCTGCCCCACCAATGGCACAGCAGGGCATGACTGGATTTATCCAACTTGGCTTAATCTCTTTGTAGATACTTGGTGCTTTAGGCTCTCTGTGCTGGTTGGGAGGTGCCAGCTCCATCGCTATTGGGCGCCATATTTGAAGGGGTTTGTTCCCTATTTTGCTAATTTTATGTTTTTAAATTTCACATCGTCTTTTACTTTACTTCGCTTTGCCAATAACATCCCTCATAGGGGAGTCTGTGTGGGTCTGCGGGGTTGCTGGGCCCAGGTTTTGCACACATTTTAGTTTATCACTCATTTTTTAGGATTCGTGCTTCAAGCACCAGTGATTTAGACAAGCCCCCTCACATGGAAGATCAATTAAACTCTTCACCAGCATGACCGTACCACTCAGCAGAAGACGACTGGATCTGTCCCACTTGCCTAATTTCCTTGTAGGTACCTAAGGCTCTCGGCACTTACTGCTGGTTGGGAGGTACCTGGCTTTCTTGCTATTGGGCGCCATATTTTAAAGGGTTTGTTCCCTATTTTGTTGTTTTTTTGTTTTTAAATTTCACATTGTTCTTTTACTTTACTTTGCTTTACCAGTAACAGTCCCTCACAGGGGTTGCTGGGCCCTGGTTTTGCACATTTTAGTTCACCACTCAATTTTTAGGATTCGCTCTTCAAGCGCCAGTGTTTTAGACACACCCCTTCATATGGAGGGTTATTTAAACTCTTCACCGGAGCATACACGGAGTGGGCCAGCCACTGGCGCACCAATGGCAAGCCCGTCTGCACCCGTCCGTGCCCGTATCACTATTCTGGTAAGAAATTGCACTCCCTTAATACTTCAGCTCACGGTTGTGTTTCGCAGGTTTGTAATGCAAGGAGATCCTATATGATGAAGAATGCCACCTATGAGTGGGTGAGGGGAATCGTCCTAAGGAAGGGATACCCCAACACCTTTATATCAAATTATACCCAGGGGCCTTTCATTGTGTTTTCTAGGACAAGAAAATGCCAACATTCTAAAAGTGGCATTTTCAGAATTGTGACGTAAGTCTGACTATATCACTAAGAGGATTTTAAATTAAAAGTCTTTTGGGACTAAACATGACATTTCTACATACTCCAAATCAAAAGTTAGCTATTGTGAAATGTAATAGGGTAATCCAAGGTCATCCTAAGGGAGAGGTAGGCCTCACAGTAGTGAAAAACACATTTGGGAGTTTTCCACTGACAGGTAGTCTAAAACTTAAAAACACATGTCCTACCTTTTAAATACAATGCACCCTGCCCTATGGGTTGATTAAGGCCTACATTAGTAGTGGCTTTGGGGTGGCTTGTATGCATTAAAAAGGGAGGTTTCAGTCTGAAAAAAATGTTTATTTTTACTAGGTTGAATTTACAGTTTTAATGTCAGGCCTGAGACATGTTTTAAAGGGCTATTTAAGTAGGTGATACAGTAAGGGCTGCAGGCACACTAGCAGAATTTAGTTTACAGGTCCTGGGCTCATATAGTACAACTTTACTAGGTACTTTTAAGTAAATTAAATGTGCCAATTGGGTGTAAGCCAATTTTACTAAGCTTAAAGGAGTGAACACTAGCACTTTAGGGCTGGTTAGCAGTGTCAAAGTGCACTCCTAAAGCCAAGAAAAACTAATTTCTGCAAACAAGAGGGGTTAAAGTAACGTTTGAGGGAGGACCACACCAAAGACTGCCAGGTCTAACAATGAGGTAATATTATTATCCCAGAAATGGCTCTGCAGAGCTGTGGTGCGCCCGAATGGGACAAAGAGCTGTAGCACACTGTCACTTGTCTCTCTTTCCTCCATCACACAAGGTTATTTAACTTTGAGACAAAAGTGGTATCCATGTGGTGAGAGTCATGCACCAGTTCCCTCCACTAGTGCACTACCTAGCACGCAGAGCCTCACAGTTATTTTGTACCCTCTAGGAGACAGCAGGGACTGCCATCTAAGCATCTAGCATGATATGGATCAGAGAAACCGGCATGAGGCCCCAACTTGGTTAGTGCACAAGTATTTTCATGGAGAAGACAGGTAGAGGGGCGGGATCGCAAATGTATCAGGGACAGTAACTCAGGAGTTGCAGGATGTAGCCAAGAAGAGAATAAAATATGCCTGTATAATGACTTCCCATGTCCCCTACATGGATCTGCAGATCGCCTCCACTCACTCATCCAGGAGGCAGCAAGTGGATGCAGCTGCAGAGACCACATGGGAAAAGTCCAAGGCAGAGCTCCAATCCATGACTTCAAGTGAGGCACTCATCTGATTCCCTCCAGGAGAGCGTTGGATCATCCGGGGCACTGCTTCTACGCTGGGAGTGGCACACCTTGTCTTTGCACTCCCAGAGCAATGGAGATATCCTCTCTGTGGGTCCTGACTGCTCAGGAGCAGCCTCCTGCCGGAGCTTGGAATTATCCAGTTTCTCACCTTCGGGTTCCCAATGTTCTCGCAACTGCTCCCGCCATGGGGGATGGTTGTATGACGTTGGCTGCATAACTGGGTCCTGTTACTCCCCACGGATAGCTGGAGAATCCCGTCAATGCAGACATCTTTCTCTGTGGCCGTGCCCCGGGCAAACATTTTTTCATTTTTAAACTTTCTAGTCTGAAGTTTTATAGGTCCTTGCTGTGGGTGTGCCAAGAACCACTGGAGATGCATGGGTGTATCTGTAAGATAAGCAGGGGTTCTCATTATGAAGGCTTTGTAAATGATGCAGCTGTATTTGAAGATGATGCGGGGCAGTTAGGGGAGCCAATAGAGTTCCATCATGATGGGGGTGATGTGATCATATTTCATCAGGTCCTCAATGAGATGTGCAGTGGCATGTAGGATGCCCTTAAGGAGTGCATAAACAAAGAGATTCTATCAATGTGTAGTGATTTTAAATTTTTTATATTTATTTTTGTGGGTGGTGAAAAAATTAGCTCTCTCTTAGGGTGGTAAAGATGAGAGCACAATGTGCTTGTTAAAATACCCCTCACACACTAAAAAAATCCATTAGTGTCATGCTTCATCATTGGGGTCTTCCCGTCCCTCTACGGGGCGGGGCGTGCTACGACCTGACGAACTACGCGGGAGCACTAGTATGGTGACAAGGCTATGTGACAGTGCAAGGTGAGTGGTGTCAGTGAAGTGTAGGGACCTAGTAATGTGTGGGAATTAAAAAAGCTAAAAATCCTCTGGCTAGTGGAAAAAAACAATTTATTCACTTCCCTAGCTGGGGACGTTAAGAAGGGGGTTTTGAGGTAGAGCAATTAGCTACTACCTGGTCTACATGTTTCGTAAGCAGTCCCCTACTGCTTACTCATCAGGACCTTCTAATGGCCCCTACTAGAATAAAGCTCAGTTGCTAAGTATGATAAGCCTATAGTCCTAAAAACTATCAGTAAAAATCCACTGTTAGTTTTAGCTTCAGGGCATGAGCTGGCCCCAGGGAAGCAAAAATATCAAAAAAGCAGTATGTATCGCTATCTATCCAACAACTTGGGTGTGCCTATTGGGGATTTTAATGATTGATTCTAACACCATTACTGGTATTGAAATACGAAAGAGTCGGGTCCCTCGTTTTTATCCCTGTGTGGTGCCGATGTGTGCATCGAGTTATGAGTGTGCGTGTGTTGAGATGAAACCTGCCCTAATTACGTGGGGCAACACAATGTTCGGGCAAAAAACGAACATTCAGGGGATGGCAGATTGAATCATCACTCTGTCCATAAAGTCTTAAGTATATTCTTTATTAAACGGGCAAATAAAAATGACAAGTGGGACTTGTGGCGCTAATAATAAGGTGTGCCTAAAGACAAATTATAGTTACAATTGTAAAAATTTGTGCTTTTCTCTCCCTTTTTTTCCCATTTTCTTTACAGAGACCATATTCAGGTCATCTTTTTTGATATTTTTGCTTCCCTGGGGCCAGCTCATGCCCTGAAGCTAAAACTAACAGTGGATTTTTACTGATAGTTTTTAGGACTATAGGCTTATCATACTTAGCAACTGAGCTTTATTCTAGTAGGGGCCATTAGAAGGTCCTGATGAGTAAGCAGTAGGGGACTGCTTACGAAACATGTAGACCAGGTAGTAGCTAATTGCTCTACCTCAAAACCCCCTTCTTAACGTCCCCAGCTAGGGAAGTGAATAAATTGTTTTTTTCCACTAGCCAGAGGATTTTTAGCTTTTTTAATTCCCACACATTACTAGGTCCCTACACTTCACTGACACCACTCACCTTGCACTGTCACATAGCCTTGTCACCATACTAGTGCTCCCGCGTAGTTCGTCAGGTCGTAGCACGCCCCGCCCCGTAGAGGGACGGGAAGACCCCAATGATGAAGCATGACACTAATGGATTTTTTTTGTGTGTGAGGGGTATTTTAACAAGCACATTGTGCTCTCATCTTTACCACCCTAAGAGAGAGCTAATTTTTTCACCACCCACAAAAATAAATATAAAAAATTTAAAATCACTACACATTGATAGAATCTCTTTGTTTATGCATATCGAATTGGAGGGTGATTCTGTCAATACCTCTTCACTTCCTCTATTGTTTTGGAATGCCCTTAAGGAGTGCCACTGTAGAGTCTGTGAGGCCATAGAGCAAGGTATCTCCGTCCAGATATGAGCGCTTGAACACCACTTCTGAAGTTGCTTTTTGAAAGAAACAGTTGTACTTTCTTTAGAAAAAAGAGCTACTAATAATCTGTGGTCGAGGTTGGTGTCCAGGATGAACCCAAGAATTGGAATTCCTTTGAGGTTGGGGTTCAAGCTGCTAAGGTTCATGTCACTGAGTGAGGTTTTTACTGCATCTTGTTTGTTGTTCTGGTAAATAACAGGAGTTCTGTCTTGGTTGGGTTGAGCTTCAGGTAGCCACTGGACACCAGGTCTGAATGAAGTGCATGCATTAGTTGAAGGGTTGGGTATCAACAGCAGAGAATACTTTCAAATAGAGTTTTGCATCATCAGCATATTGGCAAATATTGATGCTGTTATCTGTGAGTAGAGCACCAAGTGGTCCCATGTAGAGGTTAAAGATGACAGGGACAGTATGGAACGGTAGGGGTCTCCACAGGAAATATGGATCTCTTTGGGATCTGGAAGTGCTATGGGAACAGAAATGAGTTGATTGGAAAGGTAATAACAGTACCCATAAAGGGCAGTGACAGTGATGGATCAAGCCCTGATCTCTTGACTGGGTAGGAGTGTTCTGATTAACTCAGATACTCTGTCCATCACCACCCCCTTTTTGAAATTATTTTGGCCACCATGAGTGTGGAAGGGTATGCTCAGACATGAGTCCCTTGCTCACTGCTCCATCAGGATTCAAGCAAGCCGGGCCGACGACGCCTGAAATGGCAGAAACCGGTCCCCGGAAGCTTGTCTCCTTTCTGGTTAAGAATTGGCTTGGTAGTTTGGTCTGCCCTGTTCCCATGATGCACTGGGCCAGGGACAGACTAATTTGCATATAGCCAGGTTCTGAGCTGGGATGGGGCAGTGAGCTAAATAACGGTGATGGATCAAGCCCTGATCTTTGGACTGGGTAAGAGTGGTCTGCTTAATTCAGACACTCTGTTCATCACCACCCCCTTTTCTGAATCGTTATCTGTGAGTAGAGCACCAAGTGGTCCCATGTAGAGGTTAAAGATGACAGGGACAGTATGGAACGGTAGGGGTCTCCACAGGAAATATGGATCTCTTTGGGATCTGGAAGTGCTATGGGAACAGAAATGAGTTGATTGGAAAGGTAATAACAGTACCCATAAAGGGCAGTGACAGTGAACCTCCATGGTGAATATCAGGGTGGGATGGATGACTGTGTTGAAGGCAGCTGAGAGGTCCAGTAATATCATGAGTAAGGAGTCATATTCCTCTGCTTTCAGCGGGGTATTATCTATGACATGTGTGGTAGTGGTTTCTGTGCTGCAACATGATCTAAAACTAGTCTAGTATTCATGTAGGAGATGGTTATCATTGATATGATCTTGGATTTGAACATAGACTTTCTATTTCAATGATCCTGCTGATGAATGGTAGGTGAGTGATGGGCCAGTAGCTGGTGAGGTCATCAAGGTCAATTGTAGGTTTCTTCAGGAGGAGGGGGATCTGGCTACCCTTGAGAGCTTCTGAGATTATACAATGTGTGGGTAAGTGACTGACAATGGTGAGTAGGGGTGGGAGAGGTTTAAAGAAGTACAAGGTTAAAACATCTTCATAAGTAAAGGATTTGAGGGAGTTGAGTAAGAACATGCTCAAAGTCACAGTTCAGTAGCCAGGGGCCAGGAAGGATGAGGAGGCTACTCATCCTGGTTTAAAAATGGTAATAGAATGTGTTATCTACAGTTATCAGACAAAACAAATATCCCTTTCAATTGTGTGTTAGGAAAAACCTTGGAAACAAAATACAGAAAGATTTTCACTGGAACTTAAGTGACTGAGGCTTTTTCACTATTGTTGAAAAATGCAGAGAAATCATTGGCAAACCCATGGTTGGTGCTTGCTAAATAGAACAGAAGGACATCAAGCTTAAGCTTAGCCAGAGGTGACTATTTGTATTTTTCTAACGTCTATTTGCTACTTGATCTTTGTGAGCTGTTGTCATATAATACTGACATTTACATATGTTGAATGTGGCAGCTTGTCCACAAATAACACAGGTTGTACATTTTATGTATTCACTTCATGTCTCTAACAGCTGTGACCTGCCCAGGCTTTCCTAACAGCTAAAATGGATGTGTATGGGATACAGTGACATTGGCCGAATAAACATTTTGCCTATTCATGGGTTATCCTTAAAACCTCATGCTTACTCTTCTCAAAGATAAAACTTAGCAAGTATGGGTTGTGGCAGTGCACATTGTTCTTATGCCCCAAATGCAGTGTTTTACACAATGTTAAGCAGCAGATTCATTTTGGGGAGTTATGTACAGCAAGCTTGCAGGAAAGTGCCCCTCTTTATGTGTTTATCCCTGTTTTTGTGTTCTGATGCTGCTGTTTTTTTTTTACTGGGACACTACTAATGAGGCCCCAATGCACGTGCTCTAACCCCTAAAACATGTCAACATTCTCTGAAACCCTAATTGGTAATTTGTAACTTTACTGTAAAGCCTTAATATATAGTGTTCAATTAGCATTTGAAGTTAAATATCACCTATGGACTGTAGCAATACTGTGTCATTTACTAGTGTGGCAAGACAGTTTGACTCCAGGTCCACCACAGTAGTCCTGCTGATACAATTTTAAAACTGCAACCTAATCTGCCAAACTAAATCTTTTTTGACAGGTAAAAACCTCCCATTGAAAGTTTAATAAATCACATTTATGTAGGTCCTGTAGCCCACAGGATGGGGAGCATGACCTTTGATGAGGTCTGAAAAGTGCTCCTCGAACAACACAAAGGCCTTGGGTGTGCGCAGGTGTTTCTGTTCCTCTCCAGGATGACCTTTTAGGCTGTGCCCAAAAACTTAATTAACTTAAAGGAGGCCAACTTTGTCACAGAGAAATGTTAGTTGATTCCTGGACTGAACCCATCTTTATTCGACCAGGCAGGCACCAATTCCAGTGGGAGAGGAGCTTTCTCCAGAACTGATTTAGAATGACTGCAGTGGAGGGGTTGTTCCTTTGCACAAGAGAAGAAAAGATTTGCCATTTTCGATTTAGGCAGAGAGGGACACTCTGAGGTTGTTTGCAGTAGGGCACACACGAACCGATGCCATAGTGGGTAGGACTACCCATGGGAATAACCAGGAGTAACCCATACCCACAGGCTAGTGCCAGGCATAATTGTGACACTCCTGAGCATCCTCTACAGTGCACTACTGGACCTGTTAAACACAGAAGAAGGACTGCACCTACTGTTGAAAACTGAAAGGCTGGATCTTCTCCCACTGGTACCCAGGACAAAAAAGTTGACTTCATGGGGCAGTTGTCTCACCTCTTGTTAAGCTACATGGATGCAACAAGTTGTAAGCCCCTTTTCCTGAAGAGCCAAGCTAACCAGTTCCAGCAGCACTAGCCATGGACCCTGCTGGTGGCTTCTACTGGAGTGAGTTGTGACACCCCAAGTGCTATTCATGAGGTCCTGGGACCCTTGTTGTACTTCTCTCAACATTGTTAAAAAAAACTGTGACTTAGAAAATATTTGAATCCAAAGACCTCTTCTGAACCAGGACAAACCTGCAAAGGCAATCTAATAAAGGTGCGCTGCCACTGGGCCAAAGATTCAGGTTGCTCTCACTCTGTGCTTTTCTGCAGGGGCAAATCTATTTCAACTGGAATTTGCAGAGAAGATATCCAGCCTTGGGGAGCCCTGTTCGGCGACAGATTGCATACTTGCCCCACTGCAGTAACCCAGGCTCCAAAAAAGTGACTAAGTCTTATTTAGAAATCTTCAGTGGGCAAAGGTGCCAAAAGCATCCTGCTGGAGACGAAGCTCACTTGAGTGTGACTTCTGAATTCCTCCTGCTGAGAGCTAACCCTCTACAAGTCAATAGCTTCGCTGGGACCTAGTCCAATGGCTGTCCAGCATAGTAGAGCCCTTCCCGACCACTCTGAAGCATATAAAAAAGTAATGGATGAAATCCTTGAATTAATCTCAACCACTGGTATATACTTGGAGAGCATCCCAGTCCATTGTTATTTTGCAGACCATGCTATCTCAGTTTGGACCCAGCCATATGTAAATCAGTCTTGACCCGGCTCTAATGAAAATTTTTGGCCCAAACTGCCAGGATACATCCTCCATTATTTGAACACAAGCAACTCGTGACCAGTTTTTCTCTTTTTAGGGCTCATTAGCCAGGAATAGCTTTGTTCCAGTGGCACAGTATGCACAGGACCTATGTCGGGTCATATCAGTCCCACTAAGGGCATCACACTGAAACATACAAAAAATGTTGGATGGAATGCTTGAATTAATCACTGCAACTAGTAATAACTCTGGCTACACCCCAGCCCGTCTATATTTAGCACACCATGCAACCACAGTTTGGACCCACCCATATGCAAATTAGGCTTGAATCCTCTCCAATTTGAACAGTCCAGGCTGAACTGCCAGTCCAGGTCTTCTCTGAACTGGAACACAAGCAGCCCATGGCTGGTTTTGCCCTTTATAGGGCTAATCAGGGGAATATGACTTAGTTCCAGTGGCATTGTGTGCGCGAGACCCAGATCTGGGCATACCCATGCCACTTAGGGTGTTCCAGTGAAACATACAAAAATGTGCTGGATGGAATGCTTGAATGAATCTCAGCCACTGGTAATTACTCCTGTGCATTCTGGTCCACTGCTATTTAGCACACCAGGCCAACTCAGTTTGGATCCAGCCAAATGCAAATTGCTCTCAAATATGCTCCAATGGGAACAATCTAGCCCAAACTGCTAGGCTAGTTCATTTTTCAATGTAGCAAGGCTGGCTTTCCCATTGAAAAACACCAGGTTACATTGTAACAACTTATAGTGCTTAATTTCAGTTTGGGAGCAGCTAGAAAAAGAATGCAAGTGTTCATTTTAATAGTAATTTAAAAACCAACTTAATGGTCAAGTCGAATTTATATTACTTTTTTCAAAATGACACTTTTAGAAAATGTTTTGCCTGGGCCTAAAGGGTCTTTCTGCCAGTATCCTGTGTCACCTGACTTCTTAATGGCCCCCTATGGTGAGTTGTGGATTGTTATTAGACAGTGAAAGGAAGGCTTGAGTGTGCCAAAGTGTTTTTGGTTTTTCCTCCTTGTACAGGATGGCCTACCCTGTCACTGGCAAATGTAGCTCACATCCAGGCCTGAGTCCCTTTGTTTTTGTAGTCAGTGTGGCTCCAAACCTAGAGGATATGAAAAGCTGCCTCTGAATTATTTTAGAGTTACCACAAGGAAGAGTTTGTTCATTTCCATAGCCACACCTCTGGCCATGGGAAGAATGGTTCCATATACCCTGCTGCTGCTCTTTGTTGGAGTAAGCCCTAACCCACAGGTGGTGCCTCCACAGTTCTTGACCCTTGGCTCGTTTTGACGTGTACTCTGCCCAACCTAACTTCACAAGCTTTCCACCAACTTTACCTACAGAGAACCTGGGAACAATATTGAGCCGTAGCTGTCAACGTCGAATCGCCAGTTGGATTCAACTTGCTAGTTTGCACTGCTGGAGGAGATCGGACTTCAAGAAAAGTTTTTAATTCTGAACCTATATGGCTTTAACAGGACGGATGCCAAGTAAGAACTCATCGGCGTTGATGCCTTCCTGGGCAAAGACTGCAGAATTTGCCCACTCAGAATTCCATGCCATTGTTGAAATTGCACTGGTATCCCACTCTTCAGCAACCCACCGTCATCGAACACTGCTTTGGATTCCGCTTGAAGCTGTCCTGCCAACAATCACAATGACCATTTTTTCTCTACAACAGTTTCTGAGTCAGAAGATAAACTGCCCACCAAAGTGACCCTGGTCTGTGTATCTGACCCACACAGCATCAGGGCCAGGCTTAACTTTTGACTTTGACCCTGTCTAGCACCTGATACTATGGTATGCGCTTTGTGGTTTTTGGCACTATTTTTAATTCAAACTTCAAAAATTCATATCTCCAGCACAACTTATTGGATTTTTACCCCTTTGGTGTAAGTTTATCTACTAAAGTTCTGTATTATATAGGTTAGTTTGTGATTTTTTGGGGTTGTGTTTTTAGTTTACTACTATTTGAAGTGCTGCATTAATAGTTTACACTTTGACTCTGAGCTAAGCCAGACCAAGCTATCAGTGGCTTATTAGTGGCTTTTGTGGTTTACCCTGACAAGAACAGTGCTGTTGTGTCATTATGTGGGGTGGAGTCCCTCCCCCCTCCCACATCTAAGACCCTAATTTCTTACAACACTCTCTTCATTTAAAGATTTTAAAATCCATATCTGTTTCCCCTTATTGGATTTTGTATTTTTTGGTTACATTTTGATCAGTAAATTATTGTGTATTTTAATAAATGGGATTAGGATATTTATTGTGGTGTGCTTTCAACTATTTAACTGTCTTGGTACTTCCAAATGCTTTACACATTTTCTCAAGTTAAGCCTGTTTGCTATGCGTCATACCTACCAGTGGTGGAACAGAGGTGTAAATTATTGAAACGTTTACTGGACCTAACAGGAATAGTGGCATTATTATTCTTAGTGGACTACAATCCTCCTTAACTAACAATCAACTTTCTCACAGTGGATTCTTATCCACCCCAATTATTAATTCACTTTCTTACATTGGTATTCAGCAGTAGGATCTAGAACTTACGTTTAGCACTACCACTTAGCTATTCAGTTGGAAATTAAAAAAACTAATTTAAACTGACTTTGAATAAAAATAGGAATTATTATTTGCCGTCAGGTCTTTGACTGGGTCATTTTTTATTTTTCTGCGGTTTTTTTATTCCAGCTTTTACAAATTTAAAAGTATGAGAAGGGAACATGAAGTTGGATCTGGCTACTTTAAGTACCATCACAGTAGTGAAGTTGAAGGCAATACGCAAGGAAAGGGAGTTACAGATGGGCCTGAATGCCAGGAAAGCAGACTACAAAAAGGACCTCAGACTGTGAGAAGAGGTCCCCAAGCGAAGATCCTCTCTGAGGATGGATGAAATTGAGGAAACTCCAGAGGCAGAAGGGGCAAGAGACAACCTGTAATAAAACTAACTTTCTCACAAAGCATAACACGAAATTTGTAAAAATTACACAATTTGCACAGGCTTAACTGAACTTTCATGCAACTTAAATTTTTAGTCTTTTTGCTGGACAGGTCCCTGCACGAGGGAGGGTGCCATCATTGTAACAATGTCATAGATTGATCTCAAGCAAGCTCACCCCTACTCTAAGCTTCATGCTTCAAGTAAAGCAGTTCTGCTCACATAGTATGTGAATCATGTTGAGACACCTTTACAAATGCATAAGAGTTAAGGACACCTCCCCAGCCCCAACGCATCTGTGTGAACTATGCTTGGCCCTATTAGAATGAGACCAGGTTTGTTGAATGATGGGCATCCCAGGATCTTCAGAACTATTCCTCACCTTTAGCTTTAGCGACTGTTCAGATCCTGGCCATTTCATTTAATTGCACATGAAGGCAGTTGCTTAACTACGTTTGTCCTTCTCCACTTGCTTAGTGCAAAGCATTCATCATTACCGCTCATCAGCGGCCCAAAAAAAAGGATTGAAGGCTTCCATTACTTTGTCCTGTGTGTTTTTCCAGGAGTGCCAGGTGCCTGAAGGTAAGTGAAGGTAAGTTTAGCTACCAGACCTCCTTCAAGGAGCCGCAACTATGAACATTTTGCAAAAATTGAACACCTTCCTCCATGTGATTTTACTCTTACCCGGTTGGCAAATGCATATTGTGGAGCGTTGTCCTCCGTGTCCCGAAATTGTAATAAAGAAAAAATGAAAATAACAGGGACAACTTTTATAGTAGGCGTTATAGGCGGATTATTAAAGGTCACATTTAGGAAATTGTTCATAGTCTGATTATTTGTGGGAGAATAGAAAACCTGTGGTTTTGTTTTCACTCTTCTTCTGTAAATCCCCAATGACTGTAATTTTGGTGAGGGCAGAAGTTGTCTTTAAAGCAATAAACTTTAAGGAGAGTCAAAAATGCAAATGGAATATTCACTGAAATGGCAGGTAGAGTGCAACTTCTCGGCGAGCAAAACTATTAAGTGCATACAATCATCTGCAATTGCTTGCCTCGTACCCTTTTCTGTGGTCACGAGATTACTGCTTTTTTTTGTAATGTCAATTAGTTACCATGGAAACAGACTTAAAAATGTCTCTGAAGAACTATTGAGATGTAGAGATGCTTACAAGTATTCCTAGTTCTTTTAAACGTACTTCCTAATTACAGTAATTACTTCGCACATAAAGAAGCTAATGTTTAAATGTAACGTTTTATGTAACAATTGTATTATTAACAACCATGTAATGTGTTTCATAAGGTGTACTGGCCATTTGTTTAACTGACCTTAGGTGAGCTCACCCTTACTGCCACCTGTCGCATCCTTTTCCCATCTGTCGGCCAAGTCCCACAAAGACCCCCCTCCCTCCCAGCAATTCAGGAAAGACCTCAAGACATGGGTGTTCATCCAAAAGTATTTAACCCAAAATAAGCATTATGACTTCAAATTAATGTTTTATGGTAATGTGAAGCAATGTAAGTAAACAGCATGGCAAGGGATGTGCATTTGTGTGGAAGAACTGTAGAATAATATTGGTGTAGGTTTAAAGGTCAGGTGACAGGTGCACTGTCAAGCCAGACTCAAGTATCCATGTAAGGTATTGACTGCCATCCTCCCATCTGTGCAACTGCCTGGGAAAGTTAAGTTTATTCAGTTTGTAGATTTATATAGATTTATATAGATAGATTTATCACTCGTGAGGGTATCCAGGCGGTGTCCAGCGGCATGTGGAGATTAAGTGATTTGCCCAGAATCACAGGATGGTGCGCCGACCCTGAGACTCAAACCCGGACCCCACAACTCCTAAGTCAGCAGCTCCAGCTGATGTGCCACATACTCTTCTTCCTAAAACACCATCAAGTATGTAGTTATGTAGAACACTTTAATAGCATTACAATGTCATGTATGTGTCCCTGAAAGTTCAAGAATAGGCAACTGGATAAATAAACAAACTCACTACAGTTGTTTGGAGGGCAAGCACTTATTTGTGGAAGCACACAATCTCTTCCCAATCAATGCATGTATCGCTGGCTCCTTGCAAGTGGGAGGAGTCAAGGCCCCTCTCTAGTGATACTCTGATAGTAGTCTGATGAAAGCTGCACTGTCAACCCAGACCACAATACAACATAATAGACAACTCAAATCAAACATACAGACAGCACACACATGCAAAGAAACTCAATTGAGCGTTCATAACTTTAACACAATAGCAGATGATGTTTCGCTCTGCTTTAAAGTGGATATGTTTTTATTAAAGTCTGATGTCTAAAAGTTGTTCATTCACTTGTCATTGTCAGCATTTTACTCCGAACTAAGAGTGACGCCAATGAGGAATGTACCTTTTTGGCTCCTTGTTCGTTCCTAAAACTCTGACAAGTTGATGTTGACGTGAAGAGATCCAAAAGGTACCTGGGTGCTATATCTTTTATTGCCTTTCAGATCATATATAGACATCAATTGCGCATTTGATTTTGCATCATTCGCCAGCCAAGTTAAAATCTCTGGAAAACATGATTGTACTTCTTTTGAGGTAGTGACGTGGATCATTCTTCCCACCACCCTTGGATGCTTAAGATGCTTACATGACTGAGCTGTCAGCTAAGACTGATGAATGCCTCCCCTGAGAAAATACTGCTGCTCCTAAGCCTGTGATTGCCAGAGTAAGGAAGATGATGATGCATCCCCCGGGGTGGGTGGTACTCCCATGCCCCCTAAGGTTCGCGATGTGAGGTTTGTGGACCCCGCGGGTCCCGCCCTACCTTCCCTTGCATGTGGTCACTGCTCCTTGCGTGGTTGCCCTCACCCTGTCGCACACTCATGATGTAGCCTGCTCCCCTTGGGCTTGAATATCTGGCTGATCAAGTGACTGGGTTCTTGAATGTTTGTCTTCTGAGATCCGGCGCCTCAGTCACTTCACACCTGTCATCCAGAGGATTACTCTCCACCCACTGCAGACATAACTCTGCGTTTGTTTTTTTCTTTCTATTCCCTGTATGCCTTGATGCCCCCTGATTGGTGCATTGTGGGTGCCTCTACCCTTCCAATTATGGCTCTGGGAATTGGGATGGGATACCATGGTTCATGAAATGCACACTATCTTGGCAGGGCTTCTGAGGACTGTGTTGCTTTGTGTAGCGTTTATGGGTGGGACATCATTATTGCATTTACAGACGTTTATTGATGAATGATCATTGTATCCACATTGTTCATATGATCTCGATTATGCGACTGCCTTATTTTGCAGCATCTGGTCATGGACATTTTGTTTGTAATTGCTCATCTTTTTACACTTCATGTAACAAACTAATAAAGAGTTACGCGGGGAAAAAAAATTGAATTTCTTCAGCCTAAAGATGGTTTGTTCTAACCTATTTTGGATTGTGTTAAGAGTATGAACTTGTTTTTTCTGAAGGTCCAGATAAAGAACACAACACCAAAGCATCGCAAACCTAATCTCTATAGACCTGGTATGGACTGTGAATAGAAAACATAGTGAAAGTCATACTTTTTATGAAAGGACTCTCCCCAAATCTAGTTGTGGGTTGCTGTGAGAATTTGGTTGTATGATATTATATGGCTTTGGGGCCTTATAACAAGGAAATGTCAGGGTTATCTCCCCTTTGAAATTTAGAAAATGTGACACAATTACCTTTAATTACCCTTATGCTTGTTTTCACTCAAGGTGATGGATGCTGGCCACCATGTTTTGACCAACAGAGCTCCTTAATAAACATGGACAAATAATCAAATGCAAATAAACATTTTAGCAAATAATGAAAAATTCACTGGAAGGGAAACAAAAAGCAATTTTCAGATCAATTGGAATGTCTTCCCCTAACAAGCCAACCTGTAATTAAATTTTAGGAAAGCAAAGACAACTTATTATGAAAACTAATCTTACCCATATTGGAGAGAGCTTCTGTAACAATTTGCGGTACTCTCAATCAACACCGAAGCGGAGAGTGAGGAACGTCTTAAGAAGCACTACTCCCCATCGGCAAGACAAACGACTAATTGTGCCATGGGGTCATATATGTATTGGTTGAGTCATGTATAATTTAAAAGTAAAAAAAGGGGGAGATAATTCCAAATTAAATTGAATTGCTCACACATAAAAATAATTAACACAGTAAAAAAGAAAACTGATCCTATTTTACAAGGAGATAACATCGCTCAATGTTGTATGCCTAATAAAACATCACTACATATCCGTATGAGTATGAATACAAACTGTGTAGCCAGAAGGATAATAGCATATATGCCCGGCCTAAAGAAAATAATAAAATTTAACATTAAAAAAGAAGGAAGAATAATTATGGTGCTAGTAACACCGCATAACACGCCTATGCCTATATAAGGCTATGGTATCAATAAAAATGTGCGATGGTAATACCACACCATCTTCAGTAAGCGTTTGCCCAATCTGGATGGAAAACCATGTGATTCCATTTTTTTGCCAGAATATTTGCCTCATGAAAGTAGTCGCTCTTAAATTTACAATTCCTTCGTATTTGAAGGATTTGCCCAAAGGTAAGTCCGTCTTTGAAGCCCCTTAGGTGGTGACTCTTGTAATGAAGAAGTCTTTTACGAGCTGTAGAGTTTGTGAATAATTCAGTGGCTAACTTCCCATCATGCGGTAGAATGTTCAAATCTAAAAAGTCAATTGATTCTTTACTGGAATGCGATGTAAAATTAAAATCAGGTGAACATGTGTTTAATTACTCAAGAAATCTGTCTAACGTAAAGCTGTCCCCTTGCCAAATAAAGAAGACATCAATATAACATCTCCAATGGAGTACATTCTGAGAAAAAGTGTTAGTCATCTGATCACATATATACTTCTTCTCAAAATTGTCCACAAACACTGGCCATCAAATTAAAAATAATTTCAAGTTCATTACATTTTAAGTAAGTCAGTAATAAATTCAGTTTGAACTAGGGCTGGGCTAGGCCTCGTATTCGGCGCCTGCCGAATGACTTCAATGCCTTCAATCTGGGGTATGTTGGTATACAAGGACTCAATGTCCACACAGACCAACATCTGACCCACTGGGCTAAAATCAATGTCTTCAATCTGTCTGATCAAGTCACTGCTATCACACACATAACTGTGAGTATTCCTTGTCAGATCCCTTATGAAGACATCAATATATTTACATAAAGGTTCAAGGATCGAGCCACACCCAGACACAATAGGCCTTCCAAGTGGGCATGTTAAGTCCTTGTGTATTTTTAGCAATGTGTAACGTGACATTGGCCATGTACTTGGCAAGGTGAGAGAGGGGTTCAAGCATTAGGTTGTCGATGGAGAAGTCTTTGAATGATCTAAAGGTTTGCTGCTCTTTTTTTAATTGATCTCAGTGTGTTGGCTGGACATTGAGCATGGACAGGGGGATTCGTAGTGGGCTGGTCTTGTCTGGAAGTATATGTGGTTTGTATTGGATGGTTAATGATGTTGAGAAGACATAGTCAGCAATGTGGTCTTTGAAATATTGTGATTGGGTGACATGCTGTACCATGATAAGTGAGTTAATAAGGTTGACAAGTATTTTGTTTTTTATTTTGACCTTACATTGGCTGGGAGGCTGGAGTCACCCAGCAGAGTGATTGATGTATGTTGGATTCATGGAGCGGTGAGGTGTTCCATGAATTCATCAATTAAATCTTGGTTGTGTCTTGGAAGTCTGTAAAGGAGGTGGAAGGAAATAGGATATTTTACAGATAGTAGGAAGTGTCAGGTGAGCAATTCCATGGATTTTAGTGGTGTTTGCTTGCTTAGGGTACAGGACCAGGAGAACTTGTGAAGGAATCTGAGGCCTCCTCCTCTCTTATGTGTTGTGGCCATATTCTGGATTCTGAAGCATTTGGGTGGAAGAAAGCAGAAGATGTGTGAGGAACTGGGTTTGAGTCTCTAATGAAGCATGCATAAGCTTGTGATAGATGACGAGGTCTGCAATTTCTGGAGTGTGGAGTATTGCATTGTTTGTATTAAGCATGAGTTGGAATTCAATTTGATAGTTTGAGTATGTGTGATTATTTGTGGTCTCTGTGTCGTGAAGATGTGGTCTGAGTGTGTGTTGTCTAGGTCTGGGTGTGATTGTTGGAACAGATATTGTAGAATGCTGGATTTGACATGATAAGAGCTTACCATATACATGCTCACTCTGATGGCATTGAAACAATGGTTCTGGCCTTTCTTGTCTTAAAATGCCTAAACATGGAATGCTCTGATGTGGACAACCAGATGGTGGGATGCCCTGAATGGTTTCATGAAATAAGTTGAATGCTTAAAAGTGCAGTGATGTCACCTTTTCTAGCAAAAGATGCTGGGAAACAATGTCTCCTTGTCTGGCTTTTTCTTTTAAAGATAGTTTCAGGGAGGGATAATCCAGTGAAGTTACTTCCTGAAAAGGCAGATCCTTGGAAATTCAGTGATGTCTTTTGCTGTTGAGGTGGATGTAAGAAATGGAGGTCCACAGCAATATCAAGCCTACCAAGCGAACAAGTAAGCACTACAACCTTGATGTCATAGCCGTGGTACATGTCAACTGTACTATTTGGGCTGGCACACAGGAAAACAATAATTTGATTTGACCAGGACTAGAATTGCATCTCCTTGCTGCCATTTAAACATCTACTCATTTTGATAATAAAGACTGTGTGTGCTCTAACCCTACCTGGGCATGACAAACTTCATGCTTTCACCCTCACAGAAGGTTTTAGAAATGCAAGGGTTACCTGCGCCTTGCAGAAGGACAGGGAGTGAGAGGAGAATTTTGTGTGAACCATCCACGTATCAACCAGGACTGGAGTGTAACGGGGAGGGGAGGCAGAACTCATGCATGGGTACTGCTTAAAGAAGACAGGTCTTTGATTTCTCCAATTGCACTCATTTTATCCTCTGATTGGCCATAGATCATTCTGCTTACCTACCTGACTGCTGTCAAAGAGAGGTTGCTTGCGATGTTACATAATCCTGCTTCTGACAGTAGAATCTTTTCCACTGGGATTCCCACAACCGACTTCACCCGGGGCATTCAGCCAAGGCATCCAGATACAAGTTAGCATGTTACGGGCAATGTTTTCTGGTGTCTTCTCTGTTTAGGCCTGTTAGGGCCAGAAAGGAATAAGGACTAGGGCCATAGCCCCTGCCCACTCCCCTATGCCACTTCATTCTTTCTCCCTTTTTTGTCTAAGTAATGTGAAATGAGTATCTTTACAGAATCCTCAAATACATCCCTTCCCACAAGCTTTTCAGTACCATCAAAACCAACAGGCTGCACCTATAATCACCTGGGTTGTTCTTAAAGATAATAGTGTCCCAGACAATTCCACCATTTTCAGATTTTCTGGTTAAGCATCCCTGAGTATAATGCTGATGCTTGTATTACAAAGGATTACACAAGGTACTATACTCCTTCATCTTCATACAGTTTCACTGAAAGCTTATATATAACGCCAAGGACTGAGCCCCTATCACACATGGGTACACACCGTACGTTGGAACCTTCCCCCCCAAGCAATGGGCCTGAGGAGTGGGAGAGTTCTCGGCCAAGAACAGGCGGAGAAATCAACAGGACCAACATTGTGATAAACCTGAGCTCTCACCATCTTTCCAAAGAGGAAGAAGAGGTACTTAATAAAGGCCTCGGATTTGTTTCTACGAACAAGAGTGACCCTTTTGTCACCCAGATCGAAATGGGGAAGCTCTACAGGAAAATAAGGTTACACTACTTTTTTGCCCAGAAACAACAGTCTCCCGAAGAGATGACTATAAGAGTGGTAAACACAGGTCTTCATAGACCCTCCACCTTTAACCCCACTACCATCGGGCTCCCTGCAAAGGTAGTGACCTTTGAGGAAGCGGTAGATGCTGACCTAAAGAAACTTTTTCAGCAAGAGCATAGACCTTTCCACAATCTCTCAAGAAAAGAACAAGATGTCATTACCAACTTATCGAATAATCAGGCCGTAGTTATTAAACCGGCGGACAAAGGCGTGGCAATTGTGCTACTGGATGCTTCTGCCTATCAGACAGAGTGCCTTCGTCAACTTAACAACACCAGAGCCTACCAGAAATTGACAAAAGACCCTACAGAGAGATTGTCTAGAGAGATACGTTGTATTGTGGAAGAAGCCCTTAGTGAGGGCTGGATAACAGCTAAGGAAGGACAGTTTCTGTGTACTGATAACCCTAGGGTTCCTTATTTTTACCACCTACCCAAGATACATAAGCCACAACGACCACCACCAGGCTGTCCGATTATCTCCGGAATCGGGTCACTTTTAGAACCACTATCGACATTTGTGGACGTATTCTTGAAACCTATGATGAGCGAAATGCCGACTTACCTCAAGGACACCAACAATGTACTGAGGCTCCTTCCCGACATCGATTTTAATACAAACACAGACATCCTGGTGTCATTTGATGTAGAGAGTCTTTACACCTCGATCCCCCAGTTAGAAACATTGGAAGTAGTGGAAGCACTTCTTACAGAGAGGGAATTGGACTCTATTACTCCAGTGAGTTTAATAATGACACTAGCGAAAGTGGCGATGACCGAGAATTTCTTTCGCTATGAGGACTCACTGTATTTACAAATCAGTGGGACCAGCATGGGCAGTATATTTGCCCCTTCCCTAGCGAATCTATATGTTCACAAATTTGAATCTGACCACATCTTCTCTGAAATCAATCCGTTCACAGACAAACTACGTCTGTGGAAACGGTATATAGATGATGTGCTGGTGGTGTGGAGAGGGAGTGAGGCTGAACTTACTGCCTTCCATGAATGGCTAAATGGCAGGAATCAGTTCCTAAAATTCACCATCGAACACAACAGGACACATTTGCCTTTTCTGGACCTACTTATCACTGCAACGTCCACTGGTCTGGCGTCCGAACTCTACTGCAAGCCTATGGCACGTAATTCTCTTTTGAATTACAATAGTTGTCACCCCAAATCTTTAAGGGACAATTTGCCGTTCGGGCAATTTTTGCGGATTCAGAAGAACTGTTCCTCACGAGAGCGCTTCCAACATCATGCGAGAAGTCTGGAACAAGATCTTCTCCATAAAGAATACCCCAGGGATTTGGTTCGGAGATGCATGAAACGAGCCTCAAATAACAACCGTGAGGGGTTACTAGAGACTTTACCATCTAAATCTGAACCAGAGCGTATGACATTTGTGAGTACTTTTACAACACAATCCAATAGTATTCAACAAATAGTGAAGAAACATTGGAGTATTCTTAATACGGGAACAGATGGCATTAAAATGCCACTGTTTGCGTTTAAGAGGGGACAAAATTTCAAGGACAGACTCGTGCATACACGGCCAAAAGACGAGTTACCAAGAGCTGTGGGCACCCTGTGGGATATGCCTGCCGCCACCGGGCATCATCCCTGCGGCAACTGTTCCGTATGTCCTAATACTACAAGATCACTAACCATAGACATAGGTACAGATCGCCCCTGGGAACAACGTAGATTCACCACGTGTAACAGCTTCAATCTCATTTACCATGTTACATGCCCTTGCCAGAAAAGGTATGTCGGCATGACGACTCGCAAAGTGAGGACACGGATCACCGAGCACAAAAGTTCGATTCGGTGTTCCAGGCAGTCGACGAAACTCACGAATCACTTTTTGCAAGTGAAGCACACTCCGCAGGATCTACACTGGACAGTGTTAGAACAACCACTGATTTCCACACACATTACCGATACAAAAAAGTTTTTGTTCAGACGTGAACAGAAATGGGTGCACAAGCTTGGGACGGACAAGGATGGATTGAATGAAGACATTCCGTGGATGTCTTTATAAAGTATCTAAGATCCTTGATGGAATGTTCGTCTGGCTCACATTATTAAAATCTCACATTGATAATAATGGTTTGAGATCTATAACATTGCATGAAACTGGGATCAAGGCATGCACTCAGTGAGAGACCATCCACTGATTCTTCTGTGATAGTTATTGTCCTGAATTGGATGTTGTAACTGACTGACTGACCTATTTGTGCCTAAAACACGAGGTAATATGTTTTATTAAATTCGTGTTACACTAAATCCTTGTAACTTTGTTTAACTGTAATCATTGAGGCTGGGTCTTAACTAACAAAGCGTGATCCGCCGAATGGTTAATAGCGTCTACCAATATGGTTACATATGATGCGCTCCCATGATTGCGGGCGCTGGAACTACTATGGCAGTTTCAAACTACAATTCCCATGTTTCCTTGACGCTGTGTGATGACGCTTCGTCGCCACACGGAGGAATCATGGGAGAACAAACTTGTAAATAGCGGGACTTCCTGCCCGGTCGGCACCTCCCATAGACAGCCCAGAAGGACGTCTGGAGTACCGACGGGCAGGTAAGCCACCGGAGAATGATTACCGCCAAGCGGGAGCAGCAGCACTCGCCCTGACGCGCTTGTGGGTAACTCAATGACAGCGCACTCGTGTTAAGCGAATTTTTACTCATTATGGTGATTCTCACCAGATCGAAGGAGGGGGGCGTTTTTCATCTCAAAAAAGCGTAAACCATGCAAACGCTCAATAATTGCTAAAAGCCTCCCAAAATGTGACGAGGGTTCTTCCTCGGAAGTGCCAATCATAGCAAATGACACGATGGTTAGCTCCGCTTTGTAGGTGCTTCCTCTGACCCTTTTTTGCCCGTGCTTTTATCCATGTATTATTTCCCACAGAGCAGGGCTCCCTGCTACCTGCGCTGATGCCGGGTGAGGTGAGGCGCAACTCTCCTTGATAATAGGTGAGTGTATGTGACTAGAGGTCATGCAGCTCTGACGTAAATCACAGTTGTGTAGTTGTGACACACAATTTTGGACATCATTAGGAGGGTGTGAGCCTCAGTTAATTGATAAAGCTGTGGTGTTCTATATAGAAAGAACAGTTTAAGAACAATATCTTAATGTGTTTTCTTTCTCCATTTTTTTGCATATTGGTGTGTTTGTCACTTTTGATATTTTCACAGTCCAGGAGACCAAAAAAAAGGTGATATTGTTTACACTTTATTTACTTTAAATATTCCACTACAAGCAGTAGAATGTATAGGTCCTGAAGAAGCAGTAGGTGACCTCTGGGCCCAAGGTAAACACTGCAGAAACATGTCGACCATAAGAACTGTCAAGGTAGTTATTTGCTGAAGCTACCTTTTCTCCACTGTTTTTAATATTGGGAAGGGAAGGTCTTTATTAAATTGTTTTCCGTCCCTTACCCTATTTTAATGGCACCACCACCATTTATATCTAATTTGTTTAATTTCACGTTTTTTGCACTGCTTGTGAGCAACCCCTGGTACCTACTCCTCGATTAAACCTTTCATTGGGGTACAAAAAAACACGACTAGAGCACTATTGTGCGTGCTCGCACACTGAGTGACTTCCAGTGAGCCTCAAGATGTTTGTCCCAAATGATGAAGGGCGGTACAGGTCGGTTGCCTGATGGGAACACTATCAGTAGGTCTGAAAGTGCCCAGTGAACGACTCCTGTAAATACTTCTTTCACACCCTGTAGTCCTTTTTCTTGGAGACATTGACCTAATGCTACTCTGTTGTTGGTAGAAGTCTAGTTTGAGGGCTGTAGCATTTTAGGTCGGTAAAATTCCCTCAGACCCCCCTGTTGTATGTATTGTTACACACCATATAATGCTCCTTGGGTGCTATACCTGTGCCACTATTTGGGCTGGTCCTATGTTGCTTCTACGGCCCTTGTTGTCAGATTTCATAAAATACTCCTCAATGGTTTAACAGTGTGACCAATTGAGTTGTTCCATTGTTGCTTTCATGGCACTCCTGAGAAGACTCCATATATTACATATTGGTGGTTTATTAGTGTCAGTCTCCGATGGATTGCCCCCATTTCGTTCCAGGGAATTCCACATAATTACATTGTATGCTATTGTTCCTATCTCTTAGTATTTTGGACCCAGGTTGTCATTCCCCTCAGTTTGGTAGTGATGTGTTTCTAACCAATAGGTTGATGTTGATTATATTAGGAAGATTCCCTCATTAGGACAATGGTCTTGAGATAGGAAATCTGGCTTTGCTAGTGAGGTTGACTGACTAAGTCCCATGTGATTGTGATAATTTGGCTTTGCACGCAGCATTTTATAATGTTTTAGTCTGCAAAATGAGTTGCATGCTGCTGGTTAACCTGTTACTCTTCTAAATATTTTAATACATGTGGGATAATGGGCTGCTCACCTTCTACTGAGTTTTAGTGAGAAGAAATGTTATTTGTTAAACTGTTTTGTATTCAGTTAGGCTGATGATGATGTGTATTGGTTGAATGATAAATACCAACAAAAAGATCGGCACACACTGCTGGCATCTTGGAGGACTTCAATCCAGTCCACCCTTGTTGGTGCCTTTCCCTCCTCTCATCTGCTTCAGATTGGACACTCCAATGAATTAGACATTCTTTTATAACAACAGCTTAAGGGCTGACTGAAATACATACTGTTCATGCACTCTCTCCTCTCTAGACTCAGGGGTTCTACAGAATTTACATTTTGTTATTTGTATTGTGTGAATCTAGCAGGAGGAAAACACAGTGCTATACATTAATTGAACTGAGAAGAAGGAGCATCATGAACCCCCCTCCCTACTTTTGCAGCTACAGCTGGGTGGGGCTCTTTATGGGCTTCGTCTGTCTGTGGCAGAAAAAATCTCTTAATGAACACTATGAAGAAATATAGCATCAATAGGAACACTAGTGGGAGCAAGGAAAACAAATAAAAGATGGGTATATAGAAAAGGGAAAAAGGGAAGGAATATTGAATAGAAGGAAGGGTGAAATGAAGGAGGGAGGAATGGAGGGATGAGCAGGAGGATAAATGAGGAGGTAGAGAATGAGTGGGTGGATGAATATGTGGGCGGATGGATGATGGGTGAAAGATTGAGTGAATGGATAGACAGGTGAATGGATGGTCCAGTAGATGGATAGATGGAAAGAGGGAGGTAGGGATAGCAAAGTGGATGGATTAATATAATGGATAGACATGTGAAAGGATGGTCCAGTTGATGGATAGATGGAAGGAGGGAGGTAGGGATAGCAAAGTGGATGGATTGATAGAATGGGGAGAGACTGAATGATGCATGAAATAAATGAATGGGTGTATGAATACAAAGGTGAAACAGTGGTCATCAGTGGGTGGGTATAAGGGTGCAAGGATAAATGGATAGATGCCTGATGGAAGAGACAGGGGAGCTCTTCTAAGGAGGGGTCAGCTCACTTACTTCACTTACTTTGTGTCATCCAAGCTTTTTTTCCAGTGTGGGGGTACTTTAATGTTCTGGCTACTCCCTTGCTGCGAAGGATCGGAAAGGGGTGGTCACAAGTGCAGATATATCAATAGAGTATTTCGCACATTTTGAATGATACTTTTACATTACATTCAACATATTTACAGTTTTTAGCCACATGAAGATTAAGAGATTTTCCCAGAATCGCATATGCAGTCAATTGATGAAGGCAGGATTATATACAAATGCAGGGAACAATGGCACACTGTTTGACCAACCCAACTTTCCATCGCGGAGAACTCCCTGAGGACTTTTTTTGTCAATAAAGAAACTGGTAACACCAAGCACTTCTATTTGGAGTGAGAAACTTAATTGCTAGTGAATAAATGGATTCTGTGGGACTTGCAGGACGTTTGACTACAGGAAAGGAACCCAGTCCTTGGGTAAAATCTTGCAAAAAAGCATTTCTTGTGAGCAGTCCCACCACGCTGTAGGTTTTGACATTAAATCTGCTTGAACAGCATGGTCCCACATATCATACATATAACAGCATAAACTACAATCCAATCTGTCCTTAACAAAGGATGCACAGGTATAATGGTGCATGCATGAAAGCAATAAATGTGTTGGGTACTTGGGCACACGGATAACCAGCTTCATAAATAGCCGTGATCTACCGAGGTAGGAGTGGAATATGGGAGGAAAGATTCTATTTGCATTACAAATGGAAAGATCCCCATATGCAGAAAAAGCAGCTAGAGACGTTGATTGCTCTAAATTTCAAGGGTAACTGAAGTGACATCACACAGACCTCGACCTTGATGACAACACAGGATTGACACTTTTTCCTGACTTTTCCCCCTTAGCAGTCTGAAGATATAGCGGATGTACAAGCAGTAAAAAACTCAGCCACAAAGGAGTGATTTAGAGCCCTGTTAAATGTATTGTCCTGTTGCTGTCTTCATGACCTCTCAGGCCAGGAGTTGTAAGGATTGTACCGGAAGGCTTGACTGGGAATAGCAGCTGCTACCCCTGGCTACCCATAATTGGCATCCTTAATAGCCATCTCAGGGGTTATTTTAAGAAAAAGCAAGTCATTGTCAGTGGTGTTACCCAATAAGACTGGCCCATAAATGTCCCTGGCTTAATTTCCTCAGATGGGTCTAAGGACCAGTTGGCAGCATCAATAGATGCATAGCTGTTTCTAAGTTGTCCTTGCTAGAGACGGTTTTGTTACCTGCTAGTCATCTTTCTAGAAAAGATCCCAGTGCACAAGGCCTAAAAAAGAAAGGTGACGGCTTACCAAGGTCAGCAGTATGAAAGTGACAGCACAATGTGTGAAATGGCATGTGGCATCACAGGATGTGACCGCAGGAAGTGGCTTCACATCCTCACAAGGCGTGACATCACAAGAAGTGACACCAGATCTTAAGACCTCTCATATTTGTTTACCAGGTCTATCATGAGTACATTGAGAACATTACAAGATTTAACAAATGAAAGCTGAGCAGTACTTAGGCCTATGTGAAAACATTAACAGCCCACATGTGGATGAAGTTTGGTGTCTGACTAACTACAGTGGAAAGGGGACTAATTTCCGGAAGCTAGACATACAAATCCTGGCACCAAGAGCAAAGCACAGTTCATGCATTGCAATAACAAATGCTAGAACTGCAATTGTGGATATCAAAACTATAACATGCATTAATCTACCAAACATACCACTACTATATATGTTGACAGTTTTATCACTTTGGCCATTACCAAAGAAAATACATGTAGCAACCTGCATTTGATACTCTGAGCATGAAAAGTGATATTCGCTATGGAAGATATAGTTATAACTAGATATTCTGCATATATATTAATTCAGACATTGTAGATCATTCTGTATTGCCACAGGATGTATAACCATAAGAAATTATTGAAACCTTTTACATGAATGAATCCCAACATTTAGGTAACATAATCGCGTAAAAAAAATGCATATGGTGTCTTTTGTTGCAATGGACAGTGGAATCTACCTCCGTGGGCTGAGGTTCATCCTCATGGCAATGAGTAGTCAGGAATCTGTTGACAAATGGCAATGTGATCCAAAGAAGCAGAGGAAAGCCCAAAAGATCTTTGTGCATTAATGAACAAAGACATGTGATACCAAATTAGTTTAGAATGGATGATATTATCAAGTATATGGTCCCCACACCTGTTTCGCTAGAAGCCACTAGTATAGTGTTTATTGCCCCCCAAACAGATTGCAGTTGTTCTGTAATCTCAATCCCACCATTGTCAATGTACGGGCTGATTTAAATCCTGGCAGATGGTCTGTTTTTCCACCAAGGTGATGGTGTAAATTACTGTCCTGGTGGAGGACCAGGCGCTGGATTTATGAATGACCGCCAAGCTGGCGGTCATTTATAAAGCATTGCCAGAAACCGCTGTCACGGCAGTTCCTGACAACGCATTTTGCTGGTTGGTACAGGGCTCCGTCTACATTACTGAGCGCCGCACAAAACAGTTTTATTTTTTTATTTTCAAAGAGAAAATCCCCAAATAAGATTTTCTTTTTGTAAAGAAAAAAGAAAATGAACCCTCGCAATGTGAGTCCTCTCCTATGGCGAAGAGAGCATTTAGCAATTTTCACTGCCCTTTACCCCCAGGGTTTTTCTGCCATTGATGGGCAGTAAAAATTGACATGTAATTCCACCCATCTAAATTAGGTGAAGGGAATTGAAGGTCTGCCTCTGACAGCCCTTAATCTGACAGGCCATCAGAGGGGTTTTATCACTGCAGTGACAGAATAGTCTCAACTTTGATTAAACCTATGGTCTGCCAAAATCTAAATCGGGTGGCTGGCCATTATATTGGTGAAATAGATAATTTTTCACTGTTGCGGTGGAGTATCTATACTGCCAAAGTATAAATTGGACCCATAGTCTCTGACAAGTTTTGATATTAGTTTATAATTAGGAGAGAATATCCTGCGCAGGTCTAAATTCAAACAAACTACACACACTTACAATGGTTCTCATATGAATTTATTTGAGGGGCCTGTTAGGAGGGGTGGTTTCTGCAGCCATTTGTGTAGTCAGGGCCCATAGGTACCCGGACACCCAATACTTGTCAAACATACATGAGTTGTCCAGGCCTGCCCTGTGTGTGTAACTCCATGCCTGCCCTGTGGGCGCAACTCCATCTGCTTTAACACCACACCTACCACATCCTAACAAAGTAGTAAATATTTCTGCACTCAAGAATCAAGTGGTTGACATCAGTAAAATAAAATATAAACCAGGGAGATTTTTTAATCTCCAATAGTCTTATTTATACAGCATAAAATATTTGACATAGTAATGAATTGATCATTTAGGGCCCGATTACAAGTCTGGCGGTCCTATGACTGCCATACTTGTGTGAGCGCTGCAGTGGCACTACAGCTACTGTTGCACCGGCAGTACGACCGTCCCATTATGAGTTGGGCACTCGGACTGCCCTGGGACTGTCACCAGGGAACCGCCGTTCCCTGGAAGTGGTGCGGCAGTCATGTGTCTGCAATATGCTTGGCAGGACTGTCACGTTCCTGCCAAGCATAATACGAGTTTCCTCTCTGCTGGCGGTGACATGTATGTTCCACCACCATGTAAACCATGGTGGAGAGAAAACAAAGGGCACCTTACAAGGTCCCCATGTGCCTTCCCCGCATGTGGATGCGCACATGGGTGCATGAACATGAGTTCCTGCACAGCATAGAGGCTGATTTCGATGTCAGATGGACCTGGGTCTGTTCGACATCGATTGGGTACTGGGACCAACCGACCTCCTGTCGGCAGTCCCAACCTAGCAATTAGGATGCGACCAAACACTGTTCGGTTGCACTTCAATTCTTTGCTATGGGAGCATACATGTTGGCTGGAATGCATGCTCTCACTGTAAAGAGAAAAAGCAGACGTTCATCCCTGCACCCCATGGCAGGCACCTAAAGGTGCCTGCCATGGGGTGCAGGGATCATGGTGCCCCCTCGGCCACCATCCGGAGGCCTTGCACCCATGGGGCCCTGCTGGCGGACCCCAAAGTCGACTTCCAACAGCCTTTCTGTGTCGGAAAGGCCGGCACAGAAAGGCTGGTGGAATCTGACATTGTAATCTCTCGGGCGGACAGAGCTGCCCTTGAGATTACAGGAGGCTTTCAAATGGCAGATGGGCTCTCTGAGCCCGTTGGAAGCCAGTCAGAAATCCAGTCTGGATTAATTTCCAACTGACTCCATCCAAATAGGTTGGTCGGAAATGAATGAAAACGGCTTATTACGATGCCATAGGAACGGCTACGACAGAGGGTCAGAGCCATTTCCTGTGGCATCATAATTGACCCCATAGACTTTATAGTCCATGCCATATAGGAACCATGTGGGTGTTCCCATTGCGGTGCCAATTCCAAAGGCACTGCAGCCTTTGAAAGAGGCATTGCAATGATATCGCCCCACCCCCTGCCCGCTGGACCACCTTTAAGTGGTAATCTGGCTGTCGGGCGGCAGTGAGTCTCAGCGGTGCTGGAGTGTGGTTGGCGGCCCACCTACTCTCACACCACAAAACTCGTAATTGGACCCTTAGTTGTTTGAGTTAAAAGTCTACTACTGCAGAGACTTACGTGTATCATACAGATACATTTGAATCAAAGCAAAACTGCCTCTGACTTTCACAATTGTGGAGAATGTGTGTAATTAGAACAGAGAGTTCAATTAGTAACATCCACAATTATGAGGTAGGTATATTGACTGGAGTAGTCACTGCAGAAAACCGTGCTGAAACCTGTCAGACAGTTCAGTGGTCAATGCATGGGACATAAAGCAAGCACCAACCTTGTCATGTTTGGAAACGATCCATCCTGCGTGCAGAGATTGTGAAATGGTTTATGAAACCAAGGGACAAAAAGTACATACACCAACACTCCTGATTTAGGCAGAAGACTCATGTTTTTGTAAACTACATGTAAAACAATGTTGGCTTTTGTCAGTGCAAAACTTCTGTTACCCAAGGTATGAACAAATCAACTCTGGCACCAGCCAAATGTAAATGTATTGCGACTTATATAGCGCACGTATCACCCGAAGGCATCAAGGCGCTTGCCTTGGGAACCCGTCCGGGCTTTTCCCTGTGAGATAACCCCTACTTGGTATCCCCAGGGTGAAAGCCAGGCATCCCGCAGCGGGTGGGCCGCCGTAGTGGAGATTAAGCAACTATTGCCCAGAGTTGCAGCGTGGACCCCATGATTAGAATAGGCACCGAGGCGAGAATTATCAAGTCCGTGGATTTTTGGGCTCAGGACCCTGCCGCGTCGGGAATTGAACCCTGGTCCCGGGCCAGACCTCTGCATCAGGGTCTGCCGCTCTAATCAGTGAGCCACACTCCTACACTCTACACCAGGAGTACTATTCCTACACTCTACACCAGGACTACTATTCCTTGTGCAGCTCATTTTCATGTAGATGTGATTGCTTTAGCTGCCTGTGATGTAATCTCTCCCTGAAGGACCCAGTCCTATTAAAGCACACATGATCTTTCATTTCATATATGTCCTAACTCCTAATTACATCAGCTTGCTAGACTTAAACGCATTGTAACAGCAAAGCTACCCTGTGTTACAGTATAATGATACAGTACATCGCAAATTGGGTAGCATCACTGAAGTAGGTAGGAGTGAGAAGGCTAAATAACAAGAGCAGCCATACCAAGGTAGTGTAACAACATGTCAACTTTTCTACTGCCATTTCCATTGCTCTTGAATTTTCAGTGCTATAAAAAAACAATTTCTCTTCCCTTAAAGGAAAACAGATGTACAACATTTAGAACCCAATTAGAATGTCGGGCGTACAGCCACTGACAGGCTATCGGTGGAGGTCCACCTGGCAATGAAGATAGTGGTCTGACCCTCACATTATGATGCGGTCGGTCGGACTGCAGCGGGCGGAGGGACCAACCGACATCTCTGACAGGCTCAAGAAGCCCAAAGGGAGTCAGTCGGACCGAAATCACTACAATGTGGGCAGTGCATGCAGAGGCACCGGCTCTGGGATTGCAATGTGCCTTTCTCTTCTGTCTTTGCATGGTGGTTTCACCACCATGCAAAGGCAGACAGAAAGGGAGTTTGGGGGCACCAAGCAGGGCCTCCCGGGGGCCTCCTCTATGGGGGCCTGGGTGCATATGTAATGCCCCCCAAACATCCATGGACTGTGGTGCCTGGCACACAGTCCATGGATGTTTGCAAAATGCCTTTACTATTGCAGCTTGTGCTGCTGTCCACTTCCAGGCTGCAGCACAAGCTGCAATGAAAAAAGGCCTTTTTCAGGCTGCCTACACGGTGGTCAAGTCATAATTCGACGAGTGGAACTGCCTAATACATGTCAGGAGCTACCATGACCCGTGGCAATAGGGGTGGGACATCATTTTTTGTTGTGCTGTGACAGAGGATTTATGACATAATATCTAAACCACAAATATCGCTCTACAGTATTGAGTCCAAAATATTGATGGCAAAAATATAATCTCCCTATAGTTATAACGATAACTACAATAGTATTGAAATACAATATAATTTTACACTAATATCATTTTAATACATTTATTGGTAACAATTATAAATATTAAATATTTAACTTGCCACATTAACAATGTGAATTAACTATTTTAAAAACTTTTTTAAACTATACATAAATAAATACTTATATAAACAAAAACACACAAACATTTATATGTGGGCTTGTTTATCTACACATATATAATTTCAAAGTATTATTACAAATATTAATTAAAATGTTTTAATTAATATTATGAATTTCAATTATTTTTATTTACTAATATACCAAGTACACACATATATATATATATATATATATATATATATCACAGCTCCAAACAATCCACGAATCCTTAATTCGTAAAGAAGGCAGCACACTCAGGGGTAGTTCCACATGGATTTAATGAGGGAACTTACAGCATACGACGCGTTTCGCCAGAGGGCTTCGTCAAGATATATCTGTGTGCTGCCTTCTTTACGAATTAAGGATTCGTGGATTGTTTGGAGCTGTGATAATACAACGGGTACACCCCCGTTTTGGCGTGCACCCGCTCACGAGTGCAACCGGCTGGTGTTTTGGAGCATTTGATATATATATATATATATATATATATATATATATATATATATATATATATATATATATATATATATATATATATATATATATATGCTAACAAATAAAACATTTAACAAGACATTAAAAAAATAAAAAATCAGTTATACATAAAAAGTAAACAATAGAAACAAATATGTTTTACTATAAATATCTTAAAAGTTCTATGTATAAAATTATAAAATTAAACACACAAACACATATTAATATTTATTTAAACAATATCAACAAAACTTTTGAATTCTAGAAATAATAACTATACTATTCCCATTCCAGTCTTTGCACTGGTAGGGAAATCGTTGGACTGCAAAAGGGTAAAATGTACTATTTCCACTCCAGTTGGTTCAACAGTAGAAAAAGTGTTGGACTAAGGAGGGGGTAAAAATTACTATTCCACCCCAGTCTCTGCAATAGTAGGGAAAGTGTTGGACTCTGGAGCAGTAAAATATACTAATCCCCTTCCAGTCTGTGCAGCAGTAAGGAAAGTACTTCACTTCAAACACATATCATATTTTAATGTTAAGTGGGTTCGTAAAGCACAGTTACCCAGAGGTGTCCTGGTTCTAGCTCCCATTAAATGTCTAGGGTAGGGATGAGAAAAAAAGAGGGGCTTAGATGTAAAACAGCTAAGTTGTCAGCTCTTTTCTGAAACTGAGCACATGGGAGGCAGAACATATGAAGTAAAGCAACTCATTCAAAGCCTTGGCTTACAATGATAAAGCATTTCCACCCCTGTTAGATTTCTTCATTTTGGGATGACCAAGGTTTTGGCACCCAAGGAATGATGTATTCTATTTGGTACATATTAAGTGAACTTTTATCTAAGGTGAGCAGGACCCGTATTGTGTATTGCCTTGAAGGTTGTGGACAGAGCATTGAGTTTTTTTTCTCGTTTTTTTATTGGAAATCCGTTAATACATATTTACATTATCCAATTATTCTTATACTTGTTTTACATCTATACCATTGTGCTCATTATTAATTTTAAAAAAGCTGACATTACTATTTACATCTTTACATATTTACACATATTAACATCTGTTTACACAACATTCTATTCTACTATCTTTTACTTCCAAGTCATTAGTGGATCCCATATCTTCGTTCCTTTCTGCTTAGCTTTAAGACCTTTACATGTATATAGAGACATTTCCTGCTGACCAATGTTCAATATCCTATGAACCCATTGATGATACATAGGTGGTTCCTTATCTTTCCAAACCATGGCAACCGACAATCTTGCCACTGCAACCATTATAAATACAAACTCTCTCTGTGGAGTATTTAATTCCGTCCTGTTATCATAGCCTAAAAGCATCAGTGTTGCGGTAATTTTTTTTCTTTATTCATCACTTGGAGCCAGAACTTATCTATACCTATTTTAAATTCATCTAGTTTCCCACAAGAATAATATATGAATACTGTCTACCGGTCTACTTTGGCACCTTGGGCATTCATATGTCTGGCTCATAACATAGCTTTGCTGGCCTATAATAAAGATCATACAAGGTTTTATATTGTTGCGCTTTTAAATTCAATGACAACAAAACCCTGTTCCCAATCTCTAATATCCTATCCACATCTACCTCCCCATCTACAAGTTCTCCCGCCCATTTTCTCACTGTTTTTTCCATGTCATCTGCTAGTCTCTGTAACAGTTCCGCGTAAAAATCCCTAATCCTACTGTCTCAACATTTCATTAATCTCAGCGTAGATACCTCCTCCGCTTTTACAGTTCCCTTAACAAAGCCCTTAACACAATGGTGTATCTGTACATATTTGAAGCAGGAGCTTCTGCTTAGGCCAAACCTTTGAACAAGCTCTGGAAAGGTTATTTGTTCATGATTGTTAAACAAATCTGCCACAAACACAATCCCCGAATGTTCTCATTGCCTGGCCAGCCCATCATAGAATGCATATGGAAGAAAATCTGAGGGCCACACTGAAGAATATTTATTATATCTAGAGATTTGAGAGTGCTTCATCACCTTTTCCCAAATTTTTATTGCCCCCTGAACAAACTTATATTGAATTCTCTTACTGTCGATGGGTTTAGATTGTCTTTGTAAAAGACCTTCTTCTTTTTTCCCCAACGCCAGCTGATATATGTTAGGTAGCTTAGAACTTTCATCCCTATCAATTTCAGAAAACTAAGGCGTGCCAAGAGGGTGTAGGGTACATGCCCAATAATAAAAAATATATATTAGGAGCAGTCCACCCCCCGCCCCCCCACCCCCACCCCTTCTATGGGCAAAGTCAAGAATGTATATGCCTGTCGTATCTTTTTATGGCCCCATATACATTTTGAGAACATAACCTCATTTCTTTTTATTTTGCTCCCAGGTAGTTCTAGCAGTATCGCTTGCATTAAATATAAAATCTTGGGGAATATCTGCATTTTTAATAGGACAACCCTACCTATAATCGTAAGATGTAGCTTATCGATTTGTCTAAGTTCTATGTCTATTTTCCCCAATACAGGATCCATATTTACATCCCACAACTTATCTATCTCTAATGTTAGGTTAACCCCTAAATACATGGCCTTCTCGATTACCCAAGGGTCCTGGAGATGACATTGGGTAGAGCATACAATTTGCGTTTTCTCTTTATTTAACAAGTATCCTGACTGCCTCCCAAACTCTAATGCCATATTTTCAATTTCTTTAATTGTCCCTTGCCGGTCTGCTGTGACTATCCCAATATCATCTGCCTATGCAAGGATCTTTGTCTCATACCCTTTTGTAATAATTGGTTTAATCACCTGGTTATTCAAAATTCTTACTATTAATGGGTCAAGGTAAAATGCTAATAAAATAGGAGAGCAGGGCACCCTTGGCATGTGCCCCTAGAAATTTCAATCCTCCTAGATGTATTCCCCATCACTTGTATCTGTGTATACGGTTTAAAATACATGGCTTGGATAGCTCTCAGAAATCCAGGACCGAGCCCTCTATCGGCCAGAGTGTCCCACAGAAATTGCCAGGACACTCGGTTGAAGGCCTTTTCTGTGTCGAGAAGGACCACAGCCACTTCCGTGCCCTCTGTTTCTGCAATATCCAATATTAATCTAACACGTCTAGTGTGGTCTGTGGTCCCCCTCCCAGGAACACATGTTGCCAGGGTAATACCATTGAAATTACTATTCTTTGCAGCCGAGAGGGCAATATTTTAGAATATATATTTACGTCCGCATTCATTAATGATATCGGTCAGTATGAAGATGGTAGTTCTAAGGCTTTAACCTGTTTAGGGAAAACCACTATATCTGTACCCTGCCATGATACTGGTGGGACCCCACTGTATTGTATACCTAGATATAAATCATGTAGGATAGGGAGGATCTGTGTGCCTACCATTTTATACACTTCTACTGGTATTTTATCCAGTCCAGCGGCTTTTTCTGCAGAGAGAGGTCCTAATGCCTCCTGGACCTCTTGTGTAGTAATTTCCTGCTCTAATTCTTGTGCTACATCTTCTTCCAATTTAGGCAAAGTAAGATTGCTATCCTCTGTCTCTGGCACATTCAGCACCGCATCCGCCTGATAAAGTCTCCCATAAAATTCCTCAAAAACTTCCATTATCTTCTTGGAGCCCTCCACTATTTGACCTTTATTATTCTTGATTTTCAAGATATTGTTTCTAGTGTTTTTCTGCCTTATCTTATATACCAGTGTTTTTCCTATTGCCTCACCGTATTCATGCATTTCCCCCTATATGCTTGAAACACTTGAGCCACCTTCTACTGAAAGTGCGTATTGATATCTGATTTAGCTATCGCTAGATTTAGCATCTGCTCCCGTAGTGCCTCTTCCGCACCCCCCTTGCTTATTAATACAACTTGCTCAGCTTCCAGTTCTGTCAGTTTCCTAATCAGGTGATCCTTTTCTGCTTTCTGCTGCTTTCGGCTTCGAACTATATATCCAATTACTTCACCCCTAAAAGCGGCCTTAAACGTATCGCTGTATCTGTCACAGTCAAAGAATTCCACCCCCCCCATTGTTTAATATAGGAGCAAAATCCCTCGCCGGCTAATAGCTTCTCAAAGGACCATGAGCTCTGTTTTGCCTACCAGCCATAGCTTTAATTTCCAACACCACTGTGGGTTGTGATCAGAAAAAAGCTGGGGTAATTTCCTAATATCTATCTGATCTGTCAGCTGGCTAGACACCAAAAAATAATCCAATCTAACAAATTTCCAATGGGGATGGGAAAAGTACGTATACCCAGGGTCTTTTTGTTTCTTCTCTTTCCATACATCTATCAGCCCATGAGCTTCCTTGAGTGTATTTATTGCTCTATATACTATTGGTTTCCTCCCTGAATATGTATAACTCTGCGATTGTGTATCCACTTCTATATGTATGTTAAAATCTCCACATATGATAAATGTTTGTGACCATGTGGCTAATTCCACCTCTAGTTCTTCCCAAATGGCTACATCATCTAAATTGGACCCATATATGTTAGCCACAGTTAACCACGTATTTAATTCCATTATAACCCAGCGCCCCCATTTGTCTGCTGCTGTGCGGATAATTCCCCCGTCACCCTGTTTCACATATATGGCCACTCCCCTTATCATAGTGGTTTGCGTGGAACACACCGCAAGATTATACCCCCTGATGTCCAACAGATCCTTATTCTTCCAGGGAATGTGCGTCTCTTGGAGACATATCACATCTGGGTTTACCGTTCTAAGAATCTGAAAAACCCTTTCTCTCTATTTCTTCTCCTTCAAGCCAGCCATATTAGATGTGAAAATTTGAAAACTATCCATCACTATTTCTATTATTTCTTATTGCTTTTGCTCGCCATTGCTTATCACATTTCATTGTCTCTTCTTTCCCTTTTTCATTATTTACTCCTGAATTCCACACTTTTTCCATTTTCTCTTCCCCAAACCTCCCCCCTTGCCCCAACCCTCCTCCAACCCTACCCCCCCAGTGCTCCCCCAAGACATCCTCCATCTCTACTACCCCCCTAACCACCCGGCAAAAGGGCACATAGCCCTTGCTATGGGGAGAGACTTGCCTATCAGACCTCCCTCACTTCTTATCAACTCATAATAAACAATCCATTGGAACAAGATTACATTTATTCATGAACCTTATACATATATATTGAGCATTCCTTACATTCCGTTTTTACAAAAATCTCTATACTATACAACTTATTACTTCTCCCAAAATGGGTTATATGTCTACCCTATGCTTGCTCAAATAGTATCCCAAAATTATTTTGCCTGGATTTCTGACACAAAAAAGCGTGTTTGACCCTTGTTTACCACTTTCAGTGTTGCAAGATTCAATAGGAAAGCAAGTGCACCATTGCTGTGAAAAGGGGTTATAAGCAGTCACAGCTGCCACCTTTTTTCAACAGAGTGATGGCAGAAATCAGGTCTTATGAAAAAGGGTACCCCCTTTCCTATCCGCTTCTTATCAGGTTGAGCCTTATCATACACCTCCTGACGAGCCCAAAAATTGTTTAGGCATATCAAAATCGCCCTAGGTCTGATTTCTGATTGGCCCTTTTTCGCTACACCCTGCTTAAACAGAATCCTATGGGCTTCTTGCAACTCACGGTTCCAGTCCCACATTGATAGTTCGGGAACAGTTCCCGAGAACAGTTCCACCACAAAGCGATGGACATCCACACCTTCCAACCCTCCAGGGATACCCGATATCCTTAGGTTATTCCTACGTAATCGATTTTCTAAATCCACCAGTTTATTCTGAGTATCATCACGATGTGAGGTAATAGCGTTCATAGTGGCTTTATGTGTGACCATTTCATCATCTAACACTGATATGCGCCTCTCCGCTTTAGTTATCCTCTCTGAAAATTTGTTACAAGTTTTGGCTATCCTTCTGATGGTATTTTGCAACTTACGACATGCTGTATGAGTCTTGAGATTCTCTGTACGAGTTTCCGTTCTGTGTGCTACTATAGATTGATATATTGAAGCCAGGGATATTTCCTCTAATTTACCCCTTGCTCCTTCAGCACTTTGGTCATCAGCTTTATCCCCTGTGACAGTAGCTTCCGGGGAGGGTGAGATATCCCACATAAGGCTTTTGGCTGTCCCAGCCTCCGTTAGCCGCTCTTTCTCTAGCTTGCATTCTTTTCTTTACACCATAGTGACATCCAAATTCGGCTCTTCTAGATTGGACAGATTCAGCTCACTCCCAAGGCTCACTATTGACCCATCCAAAGACACTGCTTTGATTCCTCCCACTTGATCTTCATCTTCATCTGATGAGTCAGAAGGTTCAGATAGTGAGTAGAATTTCTCTCCCGGATTGCTCCCTCTATTTCCAGCTGTCTCGCTTTCCTAATCCTCTGCTGGTTGCCCTACAGAAGGATTGGGCTTCCACACCACCTGGCTACTATCTCGTCCTGATACTGTTAAAGGTTTTTCTGAATCACTTTGAGGTTGCTCTTTCTGGCTCTCTATCTGATCAGTCACAGAGGGTATCGATTGTGTTGTATTTGCCCCTTTATTTGCTCGATCGTCTTCCGGGGCACTGCTTTGTACAGCCTTGGCTTTCCCATCATTGGGATTCAACAGTTTTTTCCTACTTGGTGCTGCAAACATTTGCGGAACCTTCTTTATGTTGGGTCCCATACCATGCTCGTCCTCCAGCGCTGAGGAATCCAGATCTCCAACTGACGCCTGCAGCGCTGCTTTTATATTACTTCCCCCAGTCTCTATACCTGCTTTTCTGCTACAAGCAGGGGTCCCCGACACACCACCAGTCTTGCCTCCACGCCCTGACTTTGGTGGCATATATATTCATTAGACATGTTAAATTGTCCCGGTATATTGCCTGAGGTAAAGCTCCACAGAAAGTAGCTCCCTGGCACAGCTTCTACCACTCTCTTGCTTCGTCGCTGCTGCACACCAGTGCCCAACAGTAGCGTTTCTTTTCTCATAAACAGCTCTTTTTTTTTTACCCTTTAGTGGCGAAAAGTCTCTACTATAGTTATCTGTTTACTTGTCAGCTGTTCAAACCACAAAAACCGCCAGTCGCTATTAACTATTAGTTCTTAACCCTTAGCTTTGCCGACTTAGCAATCAATTGGGTAGCAGGAAAGTGAGAAAGTTATCACATTACTCCATCACTGCTCAAGCCCACTGAGCCCCACTGCTCCTACCTCCAACTCCCAGACGCGGAGGCCAGCAAGAATCCACAGCTGTGAGCTGGGAGCTATGAGCTCCGTTACCACGTCGCGACCGGCTATTCAGGTATCCTGCCGGCCGGCATAATCTTCTGCAGTGTCATCCATCGCACAGCCGTTCTACCGATCTGCCGCCAGCTCCCAGCCACGGACTCTACTAAACATCCACAGCGGCGGCCTCCGCTGCGGTGCCTCCTCCAGCAACCCGAGCGCTCAACCAACCAGCGCTCCTCCCACAAGCTTTCCAGCCCGTCAACTCAGATGCACTGCGAGCTGTGGTAGTTTGATACAAGTTGATACAAGTTTCTTGCTTTCTTCGTCTGTAACTTTCTTTTTCTTTAGACGCTTTAGGCTCCCTTTTTTCAAAGCACCATTTCTTCTTCCTCCGTTGACCTCCTCACTCAAGTTGATTCAAAAGAGAGGGGAATCCTCATGAGGAGCTCATCGCTCACACGTCCGACCAGCGGACGACATCTTTGACAGGCATCGAATTTGATCCTGTTTTAATTGAACAAAAATACAAAACTCATTATAAAAACTATTTGTATATACATTTCAAAAACCACCAATTTACATCACTATAAATGTTTTTAATAATTAATATAAACATGTTATTCATTTGTTATTTAATTAAAAAGTATAACACACTCAACATATTAAATAATGAATAAAATAACGAATAAGAAATGAATAATTAATTGTAAGCTAATTATGACTTGAATAACTTCCAAGGTTATCCCCCAAAACACAATAATCCACTAATTTATAACAGAAAAAAATATCTATTAAGCAATTTACATAATTATATATCAATTACATATTTTAATTAAAATTAATAGTTAATTGGTATTTAACATTTACTTAATTAGGTTCCCACCCTTTACCCCTAAAAACACCACTATCGGACCTAAAATATAACTTAAAGAATATAACTACACAATTTGTATAATTAATTATCAATTGAATAATAAGCAATACATTAATATTCAAGTAATAATCAATTTTTACTTAATTAACTTCCCACCCTATATTTCAAAAAATCCAACAACCAACACCCAAAATATAACTTAAAAAGTACAATAATTACACTTTTTGCACAGTTAGTTTTCAAATAAATAATTAATATGAATTCATTATACTTACATACCTTCCCACCCTGTACCCCTACAAACCGCTAACCCACTGCAACACTATAAACTGTTATTAACAATTAAATTAAAATGTTAAATACGTTAAGATTACAAACTATATTTAAAAACATTAACAGCAATTATACAAACAATATATACCACTAAAATATGAATTAAAACACATAAAAAGAATTAAAAAACAATATTTTTTACAACATTATTAAAAACGATATTAACCAGACAGATAGTTTCTAAAAACAACCTTCAAAAATTGATATTTTTGTCAAGGCTATTTCTGCGTCACAATATTTATCTGTCACAATATTAAAACCTCGGTATTGCTGTAGGTCAATTTTTCTGACGCTATATTTTGTCAAAATACTGTGACAGATGTGGATACGTCTGCTCAAACCTGAAATATATGGGTAATGGAGGTGCATGCTAGAATATGCGATGCAGCCCTTATTTCTTGGGGAAAATGCACAGCTGCAGCATGAATGGGAGAATAAATGAGTATGCAATGTCTGCAAGTTGGCAAAAAAGTATGCATCAATCTGTAGTATTGACCAAAGGTGGACCAATCGGTTGAAGTGGACAAGTTTAACATGCATACATCGGTCTATGCACTTTCACAAACACACAACAATAATTGTAAACTGAACTGGGGATTAGCTATGAGTGGTAGGCACATAACTGTTAAGTGATTTAATTGACTATAAAGTGGTTCCATATATAATAAATATCTATACCATAAATAAGGTGCATGTGACAAATTACTATCATGTGGCTTCTGTTTGCCACCAACCCTCAAACCTCATGCTCCATGAAGTAAGGCAAAGAATTAACCTTAGATGGAAAGCAGGAGAAATCAAGTGATGCCCCTCTAGTGGCAGAATCATGCAGCATGAAAGCAGAAAACCTGAGATCAATCCCAGCTTCCTCATTTGATCCAATTGTGATATCCTAGGAAAATCTTTCTCTTGTGTTTGATCTGAGAGACTATAATGTTGCTCCATACAGAGTATGAATCTAGGCCACTTATGGTGTGCTCATGACAATTGACTTGGTTCATTGATAACATTGTTGTTAGGGTAGGGATGGACATAAATGTACCACAATGTACACTAAATTCAAGCTAGCAATTTATGTAAATGGCTTCCAGTGCAGTGATATAATATGAAATACTATGATGAAACATTTCTGCATTTTAACAAAATACACTTTTTGAATTGTGAAGCGTATTGAATATTTTGTTGAATGAATTACTTTCCAGTTTCGTGGCTCAGCTCATGCACTGGCTCTCCCCATTATTTTTGTCATGCAGATGCCCTCAATGCATTATGTGGTGGCTTTGAAAGAATTAAAGCTGCTCTTGATTCACTGACAAATGATCACATTCAGTCAAAAGATGCACTTAGTCTCCTTAAAAAAATGGACAAGCTGGAAACCATTTTTTGGACAATTCTCTGGAATGACATACTGATGCTTTTCAACGAAACAAGCAAGACTGTACAAAAAGAAGATGTTAACCTATCTGTTGCAGTCAACATTATCCAATCTTTGAAGTCTTATGTCCAAGAGTTGAGAGACCAATTTGATGACTATGAATGCAAGGCAAAGGCAAAAGTTCCTGATACTCATTACAGAGATTTTGGAAAGCGTACAAAACAATGAAGCAGTAGACAAACTCGATTTGAAGGACCCTCTAGTGACACCGTACTTGAAGGGCGGAACAAATTTAAGGTAGAAGCATACTTACCTATCATGGACACCCTGATTGATGGTTTAACAAGGCAAAGTGAAGCATATATGTTTGGCTTCCTTATAGAATTAGAAAACAAGAACACCAAAGATATATAAGGGCGGTGTGAAAAGCTTAACTCTTTGTACTATAAAGACCAGAACAAATCTGATCTCATCAAGGAATGGCAGCAGTCAAAGAATTATCCTGTACACAAAAATGAAACAATTTTAATGTCTTGTCTTTACTGGAAAATAAAAACTGATGAACTAGAGAACACTTTTCCTTAACATTGAAATTGCACTGCGAATATTCTTGTCAATGATGATCACAAACTGTAGTGGTGAAATATCAAAGTTGAAGCTCATAAAGAATGAGCTACTTAATCGAATGCTACAAGCCAGACTCTATTCTCTGACTCTGCTGAGAATTGAGTCAGAAATGCTCCAAGAAATAGAATTTGCGTATCTAGTTAATGAGTTTGCTCCTAGCCAATCCAGAAAGAGATGCATTCTTTAAGTAGTGTCTTACAGGTGCCTAATATTGTACAGAGATGCTCCAAGGTTCTACTTAGATGCTTTATTTTGCAGAAACACATAGTGGCATTTTTGGTATTCATTTAATCTCAGTAAATATTCATAGAAACACATTTTCTTTCCTTTTTCTAAAAATTTGCGTTAAGATGTTTAACTTCTACTACATAACCTGCAATTAAAATGCCACTAGATGCTCCGGAATCAAAGCACATTGTGCACTTATAGCATTTGACATTATGGGGTCGATTCCGATTCGGGAAAAAAACCTTCCGTATGATTTGTATCCGGAGCCCTCTCCGTATGAATCGTACCCGTCCGTCCGAGTCGTGTAGTACGATCCGTATTCCGTGAATCCGTCCGAATCGTCGCGATCCATACGTATTGCAAGGCTGAGACCGTGAACCATACGACTCGTACACATGCCATACGACTCGTACACATGCCATACGACCCAACGAGTACGATCCGGACCGGGGTATGAGGACGCGATTCGTATGGTCCATGTCAGGTAAGGGCGAGTCGTACGGAAAAACACAAAAACACATACAGACCGTACGGTCCGTACACCCCATGATCGCAGGGGTATGGTGCGTACCCCTGCGATCATGGGGTGTACGCACTGTACCCCATGTACAATGGGTGTACACACCGTACCCCATGTATGATGGGTGTACGCACCGTACCCCATGTACAATGGGTGTACCCATCGTACATGGGGTACGGTGTGTACACCCATCGTACATGGGGTACGGTGCGTACACCCATCATACATGGGGTACGGTGCATACACCCCATGATCGCAGGGGTATGCACCGTACCCCTGCGATCATGGGGGGTACGCACCGTACCCGGGGGGGGGAGTTCCGTACCTGTTTCGGCGCAAACTCTGCTTTTACGGCTGTTTTCAGCTCCCGTAGTAAAAGGGTCGTACGGTGCGTACCCGACACGCATCGTACTTGCTGGGTTGTAAAAACCAGCCGCGAACCGTACAGATGTCGCGTACAGCAGGTTCCGAGGGAGAATCGTACGGAGATTAGAGTCGTACGATCTCTGTACGACTCGTACGGAGTACGGATCCTGGTACGAATCGTACTTCGTCATTCGTACGGGGGACGTTGCAGGGTACGATTCGTACGGGAAAAACGCTCTGAACGGCTATTCGGAGCGGTTTTTCCCGAATCGGAATCGGCCCCTATATGACAAGAAAAACTGACAAATAGGAAGAAGACCCAAGAACAAAATCACTTTGAATAATGTTTGCAAGAGAATACCAAAAACGTATTCTATGCGACAAACAGCATTGTCAAAATTCAAGCCAACAGCATAGAGTTCTTGAACTCAATCTTGCCTATTTTATCCTTCTCCAACTATAAACCAACCAAAGAGCACCTGACCGTTCAGGAAAACAGCATGGAGGCCTTGCTGGCATATCCAAGACTAAATAGACCTGCAAACGGTAAATCATAAATAGGGTCCATCTGAGTATCATAAAATTATTGTCACAGTTTACAATGGCCTATAACTTTCTATGGTCTATAACTTTCTACTTATCATTGAAACTTAATTCAAGCCTTTGATACAGGCAGAACACATTGCTTTCAACAAAACTTCCAAACCCAGCAGCATTTATATTCAATTTCTCAAAATTAAAATATAACTCTATAACACTATTACTGCACAGGTCAGGTGTAGACAACAAGATTTGCGGAGAAGCAAGATGAGGTCCAACAAGGATAATTGCTCAATCACGTTCTGTTTAACCTATGCACCATGATGTATATGATATCATCCAAACTGCCACCTATTGCACAGAACACATTGAAGAAGGTTCAACGCCAGTGCTTTTTTGTACTTATTACTGTTTTCTGTCAGCCCATGCTATAAAGTTCGTCTAAGAATCAACATTGGTAATGCCTTGAAAACAATTTGAAATTCACCAGTAAAATGTTAAAGGTGATGTTCCGAGCATCACTGAGGAAAGAAAGGACCAATGTTAACAACAGAAAGAAGGTAAGAAGAACAGCACTGAAAATTGTAAATGCTGAAATGAGTGAAATATGATACCTTGAAACAAGACATTGATTGAAATCTGGAAAGGTGGATACAGAATTTTGCTAGGAAATGGGACAACATCACTCTGGTCTACTTCATGTGATACTTGGAGTGACTAAGATACCCAACAGGAGAGAGTGGCCTAGCACAACCAGGGGGCCCCATTAATCTTCATTTGTCATCAGGTGTGGATTCAAATAACAAAATCACTACAAAATGTAATGTAAGTAATTACATCTCATTTTTCTTCTATCTTTTACTGTTTCATACATTTTGAATGTATCATTAAATATTGTGTGACATAACAAGGGTGTGAATGAGCGTAAAATGGACAGTGAATTCAAAGTTATTGCGAAGATGGACCCCCAAATTATGTTTGGCCCAGAGCCCCCAAAACCCTTAAAATGTCCCTAGTTAGCTCGCCCATTTCTAAAGAAGATAGTATTGGAAGCGTGGCTGGGGTGAGTGTAATGGTATCTTTGGGCCCAGTCTTTGGAATCTGAAATATTCCATTGAAATTGAGCCTCATACCAAGCAGATGCCACTACACAGAGGCAACATTTGGCCAAAGATAAGACATAGTAGTACTAACCAAGAGCAGAAATGAAGCCCTGGATACAGCGGCTCCTCACTGCCAGCAAGGTTGCTTTCTTCCCCTTTCTGTGCATATGCAGCATGTGCGCCAGCTCCAATGGAATGTAAGGTGAAGGGTGGCTTAGGTAGGCGTTGGTGCTTAGGAACAAAAAGACCAAAATTCTGGCTGCTCACCTTTTTAAATGGTGTGCAAATAGGGATGGGCGATTCGCTGGAAGCTTGAGAGAGGCTCGAGTCAGGTGTCTTGCTCTGGGTTTCTTGAGGCCTACTTGGGCCCTCAAGCCCAATGTGAGCCAAGTTTTCATGTAGCTTCTGCCTTTCATCATGGTCTAACCTCGCGCATCGAGGTTAAAAGAAAATGACAGCCATCTAGGGGCCGAACAGCGCAATGTGCAATGAGAAAACCAGTGATCAATTGTGCCCGCTATGATTGCAATTATGTGATCCTAAGAAAGTATTTTATTTCACAAAGTAACCGTTTTCTTTTTCACCACATATGAAAGCACTTCAAGATAAGTGAGGGCAGGATGTGCAGTGTTTCCCTTGTGTGCTGTTTTTAAACTTGTGTTTGTTACAATAAACTATCATGTTGCTCCATCTATAATAATAATCTGGACATTTTTAGGGTATACATGACAACTGACTTGCCTCTTGATTTACAAATGCCATTGAAGCAGGGGCAAGGATGGTCAAGAATATTTACAAGTTCACATTTAAAAAACATCACTTTTAGTGATTTATTCTCAAAGTTGTGATATAATCTGATGTACTAAGGTGAAACACTTGCATGAGATAAATAAATACACTTCTTTGAATTTTGAAGACACCATACCATATTTTAAAATGATATTTAATGCCTGATTTACTTGCAAAATGTTCCAAGGGCTTGGCTCCTGCACAGGCTCATAGAGCATAGTCAGACCCTTTTCTCAGCTGTGGCTTGGATCTTCCTGTTAATTTGTTGAATCATCCATCTCTATGTGCGACTTCCTGGTGTGGTGCATTCTGGGAGAATCACAGAGGGGGACATTTTTCTACATTTTTTCCTGCCGATGTCTTCCATGCCTGTGGTGCAGGGCATGATGACAAAAATCCTAGGGCAGAGGCGAGGCAGGCTTGAAAAGGTTTTCCAGCCTTACAGCAGTGCTGGAATTTGGAAAACGTTATTCCTGGAACCCATAAACTGGGGGTGTAAGTGTGGCAATGAAAAGGAGGTGGGGTCATGGGGGGCTGATTCATTGGAAAGCAGTCTAAGAGTCAAGTTATATTTTTGTTTTAAGCTCTGTCATAAAGAAATTGGCAACAGGTAGAAATATGACAGCACATTTTCTCTGGCTTAACTGGTTACAAAGGCTGCATTTTAGAATATCTCATAGGGTTAAGGCACCTGCTGCAGAGATCTTTGTGTGCCTAGCAAATCTCAGGGAATAATAATAATGGTAAGATAACTATGAGGATTGATGCATGTGCTAGAGATATCTTTGTTTTGTCTAGTCATAGTTTTGACTCAAAATAACATAGAGGGTTAATGTGTCTCCTGCAAAGCACATCCTAAGTGGGATACTGCTTTCAACACAGAAATCCTCTTGCTACTTGCAGTTCATAAACTGCAGTCCTTATAATCTAGCACAGGGAGCTATGAAGGATGATGTGTGACCACAACACCTTGTAACCCTTATTCAGGGCCACATGAATCATGCAGTCACAGAGCATTATGCATTATTATGGATTTGCCACATAATCCATACTCTGCTGAACAATCTACATATTTCAAGAACAAAAATCTTTTTTCCAGCTCAAACAGATAAAAAGTTAGTAGAAGCACAGTGATACATGTAGTCGTACAGTAGGAGGCCCTGTGCAAAAGTTTACTGGCCGCCTTTTTATTGCTTATTTCTGTATTTGGATTTCAATGTGGTAATAATGATGTGAAACCTTTGCCCAGATAGTTTTAACATGTTTAAAAATTCCAAAATAGCGAGTTAATACTTGCAATAAATGTGCTGCATTACGCTGCATAATTTACCTTTTCTTGCAACAAAATGTTGTCAATCTTGCCACCTGATTTGGTCTGACAATACCCCATTATTCCAATAGCCGGGCCCTCATTGTCTTAAGTAACACATCCTGTACATTAATCTACACACTGTGAGGCTAGTTTCGATGCATTCAGAAACGGCCCGATCGTTGTTCAGAGCCTTTCTGACTGCATCGAAATGTCTTGTTTAGATTTCTTTCCGATCTACCCTTTTTTTGGGGTGGGTCGGAACGGAATCCGAACCAGATTTCCGGATGGCCTCTGATGGGCTCTGAGAGCCTGACTGCCATTCGGAAATACTCCATCAGTCCCTTAGGCAGCTCTTTCTGGCCGAGGGATTACGATGGAAGATTCCCACAGCCTTTCTGTGCTGGTCTTTAAGACACAGAAAGGCTGTGGAAATCTGACTTCAGGCGCCCCCAGCAGGGCCTCCATGATAACAAGGCCTTCAATGGCAGCCTAGGGGGCACCTATGGTGTCCCCCTGTTGATCCCTACACCTGATGGGGTGCCTGCCACCAGGTGCAGGAATGAACTGCACCTCTGCTCTTTACAATGAGAGCATGCATTCTGTTCAGAATGCATTCTTCCATTGTAAAGTACAGGATCTCATTCTACTTGCTAGGCTGGAATCGACGACAGGAGGTTGCTTGGCTACAGTTCCTAAACGTTGTCGGACGGACTCCGGTCCATCCGACATCATAATCGAGCCCTATGATTTTTCAGTGTATAATGTGTGCATGCAAGATAAAGTGCTCTGACACCCAGGGCCGGACTGGCTACCGGGCTGTTGTGTGTGCTGCCGAGCTGGGGGCTAATTTCTCTGTGGTGTGGCCTTATTTCGTTGATGGGGACGTGTGTGCGCTTTGAAATAAAAAAAGCAAAACTAATTTCGTTTTGCACACACAGGTCCCCATCAACGAAATCAGCCCCTGCTCGGCAGGACACACAACTGCCCGGTAGCCAGTCCGGCCCTGCTGACAACCTACATTGGGAGGATTATTACTATATACATATAATTTAAAAAATTGTGCCATTTAAATTGTTATTCGTGTGAATACTGGAACAGACCAATACATCTGACATTCCAGTTCATTCATATCTCTTTTATATAGAACTGAATAAAGTCAAAAGCTTGCTTTCAAATGATAGTTTCTCTTAAGTGCTTGTGAAGTGGTAACAGTTGTGCCTTTTTTTGCCTCCATTGCTCTGGCATCTAGGAGATAGGCTCGAGAGAGCCCCCTGTCAACAAACAAAGGACTGATGAACATTTAAATCTGGCCTTTGTCTTTGGCGCAGCAATAGGTGACAATAAGAACCAATAAATGCCTACAGGTTGATGCTAGGAGCGGAAAGCATACAACATGCAGGCGCTGCGGAATGTGTCTTGGCGTCGGAAAATTACATTACACAGGAAACGTACAGCCAATTCCCTGGGTATCAATTTGTTGTGACATATTTTGCTACAGTATATAGTTCCAATAGAACAGACGGTAACCAAAGTCACGTAAAAATTGTATATAGTCATGTTGAATGAATTGATGTCAAATATATTCACTACTCAGAATGAGGATAAAAAATAAAGGAGGGGCTCAGGAAGGGAGAGAAGGCACAAACTGGCTGTATCATACAAAGCCACACTTTGAAAGCCTTGCCTCCAGCAGGTCAAAATACATAATGCGCTTAGCTCTGAAACGATTTATCTGTGGGAGTTTGTTCTCTGTAATCGGCTTCCAGTTACACCGTATCTCCCCAGGGATGATTAGAAAGCAAATGTAGAAGATTGCAGAAGAGGAGTAGGATATGCTAACTATGACAGAATCTGTAAATTCCTCCCAAGAGGAAACAAGCAACCATCTTCCATCAGTGATGTTTCTTGTCTTTCTGAGCTATGCACTGTGATCTTTCACTTGCTCCTGGCCAGAGTTTGTGATCTGCACCATGGAGAGTAATTTTGTAACGTATCTGCCGACATTGTAGTAACAATTTCACCGTCCTGTATTGCAAAATACCTTTTTAGCATTGGTTACTGGGTGCAGTTTTCAGAGCAAAATCCTACAGCTCAGAGGAAAACCTCATGGTAAATGAGTAATTTAGGGCCTGATTTCAAAGCCGGGCAGTCAGACCGCCGGGCGCTATTGCGGTCATCAGGAGACCACTGACGGTCCCCAGGATCAAAAAAGCCAGATGCGGAGGCCGTGCCTTTTCATACAATGCATCCGGCCTTTGGAACTCCCTCCCCCTCCACCTGCGTGCAGAATCTAACCTTTTGGCCTTTCGTAAACTACTAAAGACCTTTCTCTTCTCAAAACTCAATTATGTCCCCTGCCCTCCTCTTCCGTTCATAGTGTCTGTTAGCGCTAGGACGCCTCAGGGTAACTATTGCGCTCTATAAATTGTCTTTCCATTCCATTCCACCACAGCTGACTGCTGGCAAGCAAGCGGGCAGTTAGACGGCCGTATTTCGATTCGACTACTGTGTTGGCGGTCGGAAGTAGGCAGTACCATTGTCGGGCCATGCTGTGATAAAAAAAAAGGCTGCAGCAGATGCTGTCGCCGTGCATCACCTTTGACACGTCTGTGCACTGTGTGCCATGCACCATGTTGTGCATGGCACACAGTGCACACACAACAGTGCCAGGAGATGGGGTACCACATGCGCCCCCATGCCCATTTTACTCTGGGCTCAGCACCTGGTGGCATCTGTTTGATGCTCCAGATCCTTTTCAAATAACCTTTTCATGGTGGATTTGCCGCCATGAAAAGGCTGTTTAAGAGGGATATCATATTCTCGACATCGGTGCCTGCCTCAGCACTGCCACCATTCTGGGACGCTCATCCGTCAGGATCTATGATGCTGGCAGAGGCGGCGGTCTTGAATCCGACAGATGTGGTTCGGACCGCCAGTATCATTATACGGCAGTCAGACCTAAGGGCTGTCAGAGGTCAGACCGCCACTGACGGCCTGTCGACAGTCCAACCAGGATGGTCAATCTGCCTCAGCCCAATGCACCTCACCTTCTTGAACTTCAACTGTTTGCATCCCTGCACAGAGAGATTGAACCCTAAAAGTCAGCTGAACACAGCATGTCCACCACACTAGTTTATCATGGGATCAGGCAGCACCTTAAATATTGTTTCAGTAACAAGTACTCAGTGCATTTATACTTCCCCACAGTGATTTGCCCAGAATCACAGGATGTTGAGCCGACAACAAGACCCGAACCTTGTTCTGTAGTTCCAAAGTTGACAGCTCTGGCAGTCTGGTCTCGTCCTGTCCCAAGGGCCAACATTTAATACATATTTGAGCCAGTGCTCATGCAAATCAAAGCAGACCAAATGCCAACGTCACCCAACTTTTTGTTTTCTTCAAAAGCTACTCTGCATCAAATGTTGATGCAAGTATAGTATTAAAAAAAAACACTTTCTGTCACAGAATATCTACCCGTCTACCATAGATGCAAAGGGAGTAATGGAGTGGTAGCATTCCACGCAAAACCAGATCTACTTAACTAGAGCCAATTGAAGGCAGGTCCAAGAAATGGTCAAGTGACATATAACTTGATAGTCCCACATGTAGCTTTTATGAAATTACACTTTGGTGCAGTTTACCCATGCGCGTTTTTCAGTAGGTATCAATTTGTACAAATTGCATTTTCACTCGAGCTACTGATTTAGTGACTAAAACCCACGAGAACAATCCCAAACCTTAACGAGGTGTCATAAATACCTTGAAGCAGAGCAAACCAGGCCCCAGATTTACAAAAGGCTTGTGTTGCCCTTGTGTCATTAAAGGTGAAGCTTGGGCAACACAAGCCCTTTATTGAGATTTATTAAGCCACACAAAGCCCCCTTGCATGGCTCTGCATGGCTTGGTAAATCCACAGTAAAGCACGGTAGCGCAAATCACTCTCTTGCATTATTCTGCATTGGGAAGGCATTCCATGGGTGGAACATGGGCATACCCATGCATCCACTGATTGATTTTGAAGCAATCTCAGATTTGAAAAGGTTAGCAAACCCAGAATTTTTTCAAAATGGTACACCTTCCCAACAGAGGTGTAAAAAGGAACAATATATTTATTTCTCTTTTGTTATTTCCTCTTTCTACATGTGCTGCTCTTTGCAGCACACGTAGAATTAGGAAAATGCTTTAAAGGATTGTTTTGTGTAGGAAGGCATCCCTTCCTGCATGAAGACAATCCTATCGGTAGAGCAAGCACCCTTTCATCATGAAGAGACAAGGAGAGACCAGGAATGCATCATATCTTAGTAGATATGACACATTTCTGCTCTCTACCTTTTATGCAACACAGTGCAGCAAGTTGTCTTGCTGTGCTGCATTGCATGAAATGTAAATAAATCTGCCCCCCGCTTCATAAAGCGAAGGCATGAGTATAAAGTTCTGCCTATTGGAAAAAATATATAATTATCTGGGATAGCTTAAAGTACTCAGCTTCTGAAGAAAATCAAAAACTTTTTGGGACCTTTTTTCTTAGGCTTTCTCAGATACAAAAAACGATCAAGAAATGGGTATTTATCGGCAAGAGTGGCTTAAATATTTTAAACTGTTACATATTGTAACCATAAGTAAAAACATATTCTAAAAAAAAAGAAGCTGCCCAGCAGTAGCCCCTTTACAATTCCATATGGGAAACTATTACTATAGATGTAGAGTTAGCATTTCTTGCCAGAAATCAAATAAAACCCCTGGTCCTGTCTTTGTATCAGCGGACATCTATACAATCGAGTCAAAGCTATCGGCTAATGCCAGGATGTTTAGTAACTGATACTAGTCCTAGATCTAGGTGTGTAGCAACAATTGTGCCTATACATAAAAAGGGTGTCCCCAACAATCATTTGAAAAATCGGCCACCATCATCATTATTAAATGGGGCGGCAAAATATTCGGACAAATACAGCTCAATCAGTTACAACACTGGGTTCTTTCAGACTTATACTTGCCTATAAACAGGAAAAATTCCAAAAGGGGTTTGGCATGATTAGGTTGGCCATGCAGTTTTATTTCAGCACCTTGACATATGTAGACATACATGTGACCTTTGTCGACCTAAAGTGGAGAAGCGTGGCTCAATGGTTAGAGCGGCAGACCCTGATGCAGAGGTTTGCCCGGGACCAGGGTTCAATTACCGCCTCGGCGGCTCTTAGACTCAATTTCCCCAGACCTGATAATTCTCGCCTCGGTGCCTAGTCTAATCATGGGTCCCACTCTGCAACTCTGGGCAATAGCTTGCTTAATCTCCACAATGGCCCCAGCAGCGCTTGGATACCTGGCTTCACCTTGGGGGTGCCCAGGAGTGGACACTTCATCGGAAAGCCAGGATGGGTTCCACAGCGGTATGAATACAGCGCTACGAGGCCTCTGGGTAGAGGTGCGCTATATAAATACATTTACAAAGTCAGCCTTTGACTTAGCCAACAGGGACATATGACAGTCACTGCAATACCAGGGAGTTGCACAGCCTTTATTAAATGCACTGAAATCGGTATAGGGGGTAAATAGGGAGTATACCAAAGGTTTTCCTGTTTTCTCAGGTGTCCATCATGAGTGATGTTTTGTCCCTCTGCTTTTCTCATTATTTTGTAATAATATTGGCGGACACCATAAGGATTTGAACCTTGATTATTCAAGAATGGAAAGGTTACGAACTCCTATTTTATTGTACGCAGATGATGCATGAATTAATTAAAGAAGCGGCTGATAATGAATGTGTTCAAGACAAAAACAATAATTTTGAAACCAACTGCCAAAATAAAATATACATTTAGCATTAGCAATTATGTCATGGAAAGGGTGGCCATGTTCGACTACCTGGGTATTGCTTTGATACCCATGTAAAATGGTCTCAGCACATGGAGAAGGCTGCTTTAATGTTGAGGCAAACAACTGCTGCTATTTTGAGCTATAAGCAGAAGACTGATGGTCAATCTCTATTTACTTTGCTACACGTATATCTCGCCTCAAAGCTACAACTGCAGCCACCTATGGTGCTTAATATAAATCAGGCCCTACATTTCTATTGTCCTGCCTCAATATTACTACAGTGTGAGAAATAGCTTATTTTTGGAAGGTAACCCTCATTTGTTTTTTGAGTGATGGTGGTATTTGTTTGAACTCTGCACGCTGGAGCACTGTAGTGCAGCCTACAGTGTGTGTGCTTTGACCCCCTAAAACATGGTAAATTGGGATACCTCCTAATTAGCATATTTAACTTCCCTGTAAATCCATAATATATGGTTCAAGAAATACACCAATAGCATGGAAGTTTAGCCCGGTTGTGCCATCCAATAAGCTTTTAAAGGAAGCATGGCTTCATGCCTACCTATGTAGCATAATTCCTATAGTTTTTAAACCTCCAAAATAACCCTCTTTGACAGGTAAGAACCCTAATAATAAAAATGTAATTCCTAATTAGGCCTTGTAGCTCACCAGATAGGGGCCTACGGCCAGATGTAGGTAGGCTTTTACCGGTCAGTAACAGCCCAAATCGGCCGTTACCGACCGGTAAAAGCCTTTTCCTATGTAGGGGGCACATTTACCAATTCGGTAAATAACGAATCAGTATTTACCGATTCGGTCCGAATCATCATTTACTGATTCGGTATTTACCGAATCGGTAAATGAAATGTAGAAAGCACTTCAAACAGTGCTTTTGGGCTCAAAGGATTCGTTATTTATCACCAACTATTAGTTGGTGGTAAATAAGGAATTCCTATGTAAATGCATAAATGTGCATTTACACCTGTGCCATGTGACAGACATACATGCTAAGCTTAAGGGCATGTATGTATGCCACATGTGCACACCAGCACTAATCTGGGGTGCAACAGGGTGTCAAAGTGACACCCTGCCACCCTTGAATTTTTCGGTATTTACCGAATCAGTAATTACCGATTCGGTAATTGACATTCATTCCTATGGGACATTCATTCCTATTTTTTACCGAATAATTACCTACATTGCATTTACCAATTCGAAAATACCGAATCGGTAAAATTCGGTATTTTCGAATTGGTAAATCTAAATTACCTACATCTAGCACCTAGTATTTAAAAATGGTGCATGCAAGAATTAAATACTGTCAGGTACCCAGAGTGACTAGACTTCAGTCGGCTATTTAGCATTAGAGTGATGACATATGGTCCACCAGTGGTTTCTCTTAATGAGGAGTTAACACCTCTCCCAGAGCAGGAACAATGGCTTAGGCCTTTTTTCCAGAAAGACCTGGATGTGAGGTATGTGACCGATATCAGCTCAGGAATGATGGCTGGATAGTGTCAAGGAAATTAATTAACTTGAAAGGGGCCAGGGGAATGCCTGCCCATGCACAGTTAAGTGTGAAGGGGGGCCTGATGAAGAGAAGCCTTCTGTTCCACAGACCCTCTTTAGCGAGATTGGTACCAGCCCGGTAGAAGAGAGAGCTGATCCCAGAACCAGTTTGTTGTAGCTCAGGAAGAGGTGACTGCTCATTTCCCTAAACACACCTTGGCTGGCACACAATATTCGTCCAGGGGCTGAAAGATTCTACCATGCTGGATTTCCCTCAGAATAGTGCACTGCTGTGTAGTTTGCAGTAAGACAAACAGGAAGATTTACCTCTTGGAACTATTTCCTCATTAGCTAGGGACGTCCTGGAGCACCCCATCCACCCACTGGCGAGTGGAACTCTGAAAGCTGGCACCTCACCCACAGCTTATTAGAAAACTCTTGGCCTGTATGGAGAAACAGATGAGGACATGGCCTGCTGTTTAACACCTCTTGGGAGATCCAAAGGACTTAGCTAAGAAGTGGAGCCCAGGAGCCAATTAGCTGACCCACTGTGTGTCTACGAGCTCATAAGAAGCTGCAAGAATTTTTTTTTTCTTAGGTGCCCAGTTGAACAGTAGCCACTGGAACTGTAATGGGCCCTTCTGGTGTCCTCTGTTAGAGTGAGTCTAGGACTTCCAAGCCCTCAGGAGTGTTAGCAGAACTTAATAGAAAGGTGCCTGATTTCAAAGCCACTTTATCGGATACAGCATCAGACTTGGCCCAAAAGAGCATTTTTAGCTCCGTAAAATAAGTTGAAATCTTGAACAGACTAAAGTGCGAAAAGTATCCAACTGATTCAAAGTCTTAATTGGCAAAGAAATTTGAATTTCTTTTGCTTTGAGCTTTTTCCTCCAAAGCCAATTGCTTCAGCTTGATCTCGCCTAGTGGCTATCCGGCTTTGAGTGGTCTTCTGCAAATACTTAAATTTCAGAGACTAAGAAAGAAGTTAAAATATTGACCAGGATGACCAGGCCGAAGCTATTTGGTGGGATACCTCTATTTAACTAAATGAGAAGGTGAAATCTTTGATCTAGATGAACCTGTTTGGTGTATGCGACTAGCTCTCGATCAGACTGAAATTGTGCCTACTCCCAGTCAACATTGAACTGTGACTCCCAATTGGCACTTTATCTTTTCTTCGTGCTTCCTGCCTTAAATCTTAAAAAATTGTACTAAAGATTCCCTATTAGGTTTGTTGTTGTTTTGGTGTCATTATATTCATTACATGTTTCTCTATTTTTGTAAATTGGTTGTTGGACTTTTATTGTATTGTATTTTGACTTTTTAACAGTTTTGCTACAGCTTCATATTTTACACATTTTCCTAAATTAAGCCAGTCTGCTCTGTACCATAACTATTAGGGATTGAATCCAGGTTAGAATTATTGAAACTGTGTTGTGACTGTATTTCTTGTGGTGGTGACAAGCACTGTGAGAAACTCCCATTGCCTTCAACCTTAATTCCAGAGCTCTCAGTCAAGGTCCGTTATAACATCAGTTAACGAGCCATGATTGAAAGCTTTGGAATTCGAGCCTAAAGGCATTGTTGATTTATTGCAGTGCCAGCCACTAGGTTTTGCCCTCAGCTTGATGAGCCTTCACTGTTGAGGGTCACTGCCCACATTGAGTTGTATATTTCCAGAGATGTTATTATGGTTCAGGTGCTTGAATTGCTCCAGTTGTAAATATAACATTTGTTATTGGTACATTTGTAATAATTATTTTTATAATGTTTAAGGTTTATTTGATTTTAGGGTAATTTTTTAAATATACAGTTTTTTTTTTATTTTATTAGTTATAATTATCTACTTTTTTTTAATGTTTATTGACCGTGATATTTTGGAATGAAGCTCATATTTTCTTTGTAATGTAATTTTCGATTTGGGTCTGTTGTTTTTAACTATATTTAGTAAAAGCACGTAAAAAGTTTTATATTAAATATTTTGTTTAAGTAAAAGTTTAGACTTCTGGTTTTAATTAGTTATAAATAATTTGCTTTATTTTACCTAATTATATAAAATGTGTTTCTTTTCTTTGGTAATGACTTTCTCATTTTCTCTGGGTCAACTTTCTGGCAGAGGGTCACTTTCTTGTATCAAAGTGCCTTCAGTGGTTAATTAGTTTTAAGTTTAATTTCATTGGTTCTTTTCTTTAGTATTTTAATGTATCTTAGGATTAGTCCATAAACACTAATTAGTGTTTATGTAAATGAAAATTTGTTACATTATTATAAGGTAAAACTAAATAATTTGTTGTTTTAATTTTAGTTTTTGTAATGGTTTAATGTCATTCATCATTTACTTCTTTAAAATATATTTTGTACATTGATAACTCACATGTAGAAATATTTTATATGGGTTAAGCCCTAGAATATTTGTTATTATGTGGGTTGATATTTTTTATGCATTCTTCTTTAAATTATTCATGTAGTGCATTTCAATTCATGTGTTTGTATTTCATAGTAATGATATTAAGGTTGTTGATAACTTGGTTTTCGATATTTGTGTAGTGCTGCTTGTGTTGACTGTGGTGGCGATATTTTGTACATTTTTATTTTTGTATTTGATATTGAGGTATTTTAGATATTTGTGCTAGCGATATTTTCGTAGTTCATATTTGTGTATTTTTTGTTTACGTATAGGGTCAAGACATTTGTATAGCGTCAAGATATTTGGTATATTGTCTATATATTTTTGTATTCAATAATGTATTACTCATCATCAATGAAACTTTATTTCGGCCAGTTTGACCATAAAAGTATATATACAATAACATACATTTCATTTGATTAACAAATATAACAATAAAAGGAAATCTATTCTTCATGTAGCAATGCATGTATAACACATGAATGTTACATTTAGACAATCTATATTCATTACTGTCTTTAAATATTAAGTTTTGCCTAGTTCATTAGTGTTTTATTCCATTTTCTGGTTTGACTTAACTATAGACCTTTTCTCAATGACAATCTATATTACAGTCAGTCCAATCCTACTAGCTTCATTAAAGTGCTTGTGCAATCAATATATGTACAATTTACAGTGCCGGGGATGATAAGCCCATGCTCTAGCCCACAGGGGAACTATTGAAGTAGCATTTTATAAAGTGCTTGTATCTGTCAATTAAAAACTGTAAGCGTGAGCATATGTCCAAACCCGAGGACCACCATTCAACTTGTTGGCAGTCCTGCGCACTAGTGCACTATCCATCAAGCCAAAAATACGCCAGTAATATGCTTACAAAGAGTTCATAAAATGCACAAATATTACATACAAGTAAAAAGACATCCAAAGTCTGTTTAAAAATATATAACAAAGATCAACCAGAGTCTGTGGGGGTCAGCTTCAATAATGCTCTGTGTGTACACCACATGGGAAAGAAAAAGCCAGCTACTGAAAATGCTACAGGGAGGCATGCATCATATTTCAATATCCTAAAAGCCTCTGAGCAATACCTAGTTCCCAGGTTTCTACAAAACTGAATCAGCCATCGTTTTCTCACCTTCTTATACCCTGGGCAAAAAAAGACCACACATGATATTCTGTCTCTGCTGCGTTTTTGCAGGTCGGGCAACCCAAAGTTTGTGAGAGCACGCACCCATGCCTAAACTGCAACTATAATTTCCTTGCAGTAGCGGAGTTTGCGGAGATTTGGTAACTACGCATTCCAATAAAAACACAGAATTCAAGCAAATACTCTGTTCCTCCATGAAGTGTTTTGCTCGTCGCCCTATGTGGGAAGGGTATGCCCAGACGTGGGTCCCGTGCTTACTACGCCACTGGAGTCAAGCTATCCTGGCTGATGACGGCTGATAGCCAGAAACCGGTCCTAGGATGCTTGATTCCGGTCCAGGGAAGACATGGCTTGGCTATTCGGGCTGGACCGTTCCCATGAGGCACAGGGTCAAGACTGATTTGCATATGGCCATGTCTGAACTAGGGTGGCGTGGTGAGCAAAATAACGATGGATTAATCCCAGATCTGTGACTGGGGGTGAATGTTTTGCCAATGTACAACATTCCGTACATCACCTTGTGTGTTTTGCTGTTCGCCCTACGTGGGAAGGGTATGCCCAGACGTGGGTCCCGTGCTCATTATGCCACTGGAGTCAAGCTATCCTGGCTGATGATGGCTGATAGCCAGAAACCGGTCCTAGGATGCTTGATTCCGGTCCAGGGAAGACATGGCTTGGCAGTTCGGGCTGGACTGTTCCCATGAGGCACAGGGTCAAGACTGATTTGCATACGGCCATGTCTGAACTGGGGTGGCGTGGTGAGCAAAATAATGATGGATTAAACCTGGGGTGAATGTTTTGCCAATGTGCAACATTCTGTCTATCACCTTGTGTGTTCAGCCACTAAACTGCACCCAGAAATGCTTTGATAAAGCAACTTTACATGCTAAAAAGCATAGAACCAATTCACAAAAGTGAACACTGAAAATGTAAAATATCAGCCTATGAGAGAGGTGATGATGTTGGGGTCCCCCTAACCTAGGGGGAGGACCAAGCAGATGCCTTGAACACAAAGAGCTTATCATGCTGAACGATTCAGTGGTTGTCCCATCCTCTTAGGACCACCCCAATCACAGTTATGGGTAAAAATACAATCCCAACCACAGGCCCTGCAAAGCATTATGGGACAAGATTAGCAGCGGCAGTGAATATTATAGTATCCAATATCAAAACATTGCTCAAGGGGCAGCTAATACTATAAATTCTACAAAGAGCTGCAGTTCAACTAGTCATCGCTAGGTGTCCCTCAAGTCAAATGCTTTTGCATTTGACTCATGAGGTACACCTAGTAATGACTAGGAGAACTGCAGCTTCATGAAAGGGTTTCAATGCTTTTGCATTTGACTTGTGAGGGACACCTAGTAACGACTAGTGGAACTACAGCTTGATGTAATAATTTTAATGCTTTTGCATTTGACTCGTGAGGGACACCTAGTAACGACTAGTTGAACTGCAGCTCTTTGTAGAATTATTTTGATATTGGATATTGGATACTATATTTACTTCCCACCACCACCGAATCGTTCAGCAAGATGTGCTCTTTATTTTCAAGGCATCTGCTTGGTTCTCTCCCTAGGTTAGGGAGGATCCCAAGATCACTTTTGTGAAATGACTATATGCATTTTAGCACGTAAAGACAGACATACTTGTTATTTTACCAAAAATATATGAGGTCTCTGTTTTATTAATTGGGAGCTGGATGGAGTTCACTGAGTTTTTGTTCAACTTTGTGACATTCCGCATAGTAGTACTCCGTCAACTACGCCCACCCTTAATTTAATGTTGTCCAGTACAGTCTCTAATCTGTGCATTAATTTCTAAAAACACTGGGGTAAGCTTGCCTATTGAGGAGCTTCCACTGGAGGTGTGCCATTTTGTTCGCCCAATCACACTCCTTCAATTTCTTCCTTGATACCGTGGGACAAGTTATTTCCGGAGTATCCCACAAATTACCTCTTCCAATAGTCAGAAAGGTGTCCTGGATAAAAGCGAGCCATGGTAGTTTCCCCACCCCTGTTATACTCAGCACCTCTCTCAGTCCTTCCCTGTACTCAACCAGTTGTGGAGTAATCCACAAATATCGCCAGATTAGAAGAAGTCTAAGGGCGGCTCCTTCTGGGATTTATCTGATCCTAGGTCTAGTTGAAGCGGTATGAGGGGGAGCTACGAGGGAGGCCAAATAATTACCTAGCAAAGGTGTTCTCAGCTTTTGTTAGACTGTCCCCAAATTTCAGCCACATATAAGGCAGCACCTCTATCTTGCGCCTTGTAGATTTCTACTATCGGGCACACAGGTTTGTGAGTAGAATTTCAGAATACCTTTGTCAGGCACCCATTGTCTGGGCTAACTTCAGACTGCCCCCAGTCCAATTTTTCTGTGATTATGGTGCCAAAATACTCAAAGACAGGCACCCTCTCCAGGAGTCTGCCTTCCAAACATAGATTTGGCTGGGTACTATTGCCTGAGCTAAACCCCCTAACTTTTGTTTTCTGTAAGTTGATCTCAAGCCCCCTTTCCTTGCAGAAGACGTCAAACTTATTAAGAACCCTCTGTGTGCCCATGGGTGTTTTTGAAAGTAGCAAGGTACCGTCAGCAAACATCATGGCCGGGATTTTGAGGTTCGCCAACTTGGGTGCATCTATGTCATTCCCTGCATTTAAAACGTCAACTAACCCATTTATAAATAGACAAAAGAGATTGGGGGCAAGGACACATCCCTGGCGGACACCTCTATCTACAGGGAGGAGAGTAGTAAGTTCCCCGTGTTTACCAAACCTAATTTGTGCAACATTTCCTTTGTGTAATCGCCTCAGACATTGGCACAGGTATACTGGAAACCCCAAGTCCAGTCGGGTTGCCCACAATTTATCTCTCGGCACCAAGTCGAATGCAGATTTTAGGTCTCTTACGAACAGATTTTAGGTCGCTTACTAACGGGCTAGTAGCGTCTGGCTAGTAGTCTCTGGGATAACCCAGTGTTGATCTTCTTCATTCGGATTACCTCCATTCAGACCATCCAGGGGCTCATATTGGCAATTGAAACCCCCACCTAGAATCACCAGGCAATTATCAGGGATAGTAGACAGACAGAACGTTAGCTCATCAAGTGTCCTTGACTCATGAGTGTGGCTAACCAGTCTAGAATATACATTAATTAGAGCAATTATAATCCTCCATGGAAAATTAAGAAGAATACCTACAATGTCATTTGAAAGTGTCTCTATCTATACAGCCAAATGTACACCAACCCAAGTACAAAGCCCCCCTGAGGGCCTTCCCTTTCCCCCCGATGTTGCAGCTACGCAGTACGATGCGTAGCCTGATTTAGCAATATCCCCCCTACTCCATGTTTCCTGGAACATACAGACTTTGTGTTGTTCGATGAATGTCCCCCATTCAGGATTATCCTTCTTGGGAGCTAGCCCAGCTACATTCCAAGATAAAACCTGCAGCCTTGGTGGGTCCAACCGGCTATCTATGATAGTGCATATGGGGATGGTGGGTATAAAATCTCAATTGTACTCAAATCTGGCATCTGTGGAACCTAGTTAGATACATTTAAAGGTAGTCTAGTTGTTGTGGCCTTATTATGCCTGTCAATTGTTTCCAATGTGTTGCCACACAACTTCCTGCCGATCTCCCCCACCTTGATTACATACTCTGGTCAGGGACCTCCCCTGTTAAGAGAATTTTTCCTTGTTGCTCTCTCTGGAGATAGGATTCCTCTAACCAATATCTTTCAGGTGCGAGTCAATCTACTCCCTCTAAGACACCATATCTGTTTGTTATTGGTATGTTAAAAAGTAGCTGCCTGGGTCATTCATGATCTAGATTAACAGGTTGATGGGTCAGGTACAACATCCCCCCCTCCTAACCATTCTGCCATCTAGTTTGAGGGGGTCTCCCAGGAGGGTAAAAATAGCTATAAACTACGCTACCCAACTTCATAACCTATAAACAAATTCTAAACTAAATATGGACCCATTTATAAACCTGATATATTTTGGGCCTACTGAATCAGGTGGTCAGAATAAATCTATATACACATTATCTACAAACTATATACATATTTATACATTTGCAGAAAGAATATTGTCATTGGAATAAAACCCAACCATTTAAACGACCACCATAGGCGACGTGATCTAGCTAATAGTAACCTACACTTCTGAATAACCAAGACCAGCTTGTTTGTCAAAAGTAAGATTTTATTTACTAAATTATGGTATATAAGTTGAAAGTTTTATGAATGAAATTTATTAGCAATAATGCAAGCATGATTATAATGAAATATGAGAAAATTACTATTTAAGCAAATGAAACAATTTTAAGGAAAATATATAAAGTTTAGCATTTCTAAAACCTAATTCCCTAACTGAGCTAAATAGATAGAAATTAAAGTAAAGTTCTTTGAGGATTCTTACGTGCTCCACGCAAAGTCCAGGAGCACATCACCCTCATCGGAAAGTCAGAAAGCAGCAGCCAGCCCATCCCTAAGGGCATGACTTTTTATACCTTTCTACGCTAACTGAACTAAGCAAAGGAAAGTTTTCAGAAATCTTCGACGTCCCATTGGCTGAGAGTGACAAGTGACATGTCACCCAATTCTCAAAAAGTTCCACTAAATCATATTTCATAGAGACCATTGTTCCTTCCACGTGAAGCCAGAAGCTTCCTGATGTTGCAACAAATGTATTAAGTCATTCTTGCAGCGTCCATTGACTTTCATTATACTTCCGCGGATGCCAAGTTAAGGATTGACAAAATGTTCACTTTCGACCTTGGCCATGTCCGACAGAATGATGTCAGCTCATCAGTTTTTGCTTTGTGAATGTAGCTTCAATAAACGTTTTAATTCAGAATGGGCGTCTCGTGACTTTCTGCAGAATTATATGTCAGCTCTTTTTCTGCGGTTCAAATGACTAGGCCCAAAAGCAGGCAACTTATGTTTTCTAGTATAAAACAAACACAAGAAAAGTATTAATGTAAGAAATAAAGTAGATTCTGTATCCACCCCATGGTTTTACTAATTAATTAACCCACCCGATTAATCAAAATGTTACCTAGCCATTGCAAACAATTAAAGCAGCGTTTATATTTACCAGTCTCCGTTATTCCATGAGACCCATATGCACCTAGAATAGTAGAAATGACATCACACAGACAAGGAAAAGCAAAACAAGCACATGCTTCTTTTAAGTTTGCAGCAATTAGTAATGACAAAAACGAAAACAATAAATTATTTTATTATTTTGCACGAACAAAAAGATGCAACATTTATGCACGTTTATGAGCACACATGTTAGTCCCCCCACGTGTAAAGTTTAATCTAAGTTGTATTAGCATAACATATCACAAATCATTAATATTATTATTCATGTTATGGAAATGTGACTTTGCGAGTTTAAACAAAATTTTGTTTTCTATCTCGCTCCATCAACTCCCTCATCTGGTGATTAACAAATCACCACACCAGCACTCAAAATTTGGGTAAATTAAATTTTTAAGAAATCGATTCAAATTCATTTGTATCAGTAAACCTAAAAGTCTGTTTCTGCATAATCTTTGCAATTAACATGACGCTCTCTATGTAACTCCTGTAATTCGATCTCTCTTTCTTCTTCTTTTCTGAGTTTATAGATTCTTTTCTTTTCTTTCAACTGTTTCTTTCTTTTATGTAACAAACAACCTAATTTGGTCAAAATAAAAATGAATACTATTATAATCAAAGGTGCCAGAATCTTGCCAAGAATTGAACTTCCGATATTATGAAACCAGTTTTTAATTGCTTGAAACCTTTTTGAAAGTTTCCCTGTAAAATCTTCTTCTTCTAAAGGAATTATCTCTGAATGCATTTGAGTAATATTCTTAATATACATTTCAATATTCTTACTTTCATCAGGTATATATGTACAGCAATGTTGGACATGTAAAATGCCACAGACTCCTCCCTCTTTTGCTAGGAGTATGTCTAAAGCAAGACGGTCTTGAATTACCATGGATCTAATTGCAATAACTTCAACATTCACTAATTGAAATCCATCAGCAGTGTCAGTTGATAATCTATCAACTATAGTGGACAATTTTCTGATTCTCCCTGCATTTAGGGTTATACCAACAAAAGGTATTACAGCTTGAAAAATATCTCCCAGAACTTCGGTAAAAGTTTCTCTTTTAGCTCTATTTACATAATTATGAATTTTAAACAATCCTTCTGAATCTCTGTCAACATGAAACACTTTAGGAAAAACAATTCCCACATAACAAGTTCCATACCAATGGTCTGGAAGGTTGTAGTAGGCTTTGTCACCACAAACAAAATAAATCCCAGGAAAGATAGGATCTTTTCCACCTTTAAATCCCCAACCTCCCATAATCTGATAAGTATCTTCACAGTTACTTGCACCTACAAAATAATTATCAAAAAGTGTATTATCTCTTCTAATGCAAAGCTTTCCACTAAATGGTTTGTCTATGTGAATTGCAATATTTTCAAGCATTTTGCCATTTAATTTCTCATCCTCTTTTTGCCAGAAGGCTGACTTAGTCTGCTTGACTAATTCATTTCTCTTATAAATTGCTCTTCTCTCCTCAACCATATTCAAAAATTTCTTTCCTTCAGCACTTAATTTACATGTTAGATTATTCTTGTAAGCATACTCATATGTGAGTTCGTTAGTAACAAGGAAATATTCTCTCATTTGTTTTGCTTTCTTATGCTTATTTAAAGCATTATCAATCTTAACATTAGCAAAAATTTCATCATAATTTGAATAGTAATATTCTAAACGACCAGTTTGATAAAATAAACTAGTTAATACACTACATGTTACAGCATAAGTGAGAGGAAGCATATTATATGTTACTCCCTCAGAAACAGAAGCAGGTAACTTAACACAGACATAGCAGTCTTTTGCATCCATTACCTTTACATATTCACTCAATAGTTTTGTGAATGTATTACTTGAAAAATCACCTATTGATTTATCTTGATGAATGTTAGGCTGATGATCAATAACTTTTGCAGATGTACTATGTTTAGTTAGGCTAACCAGAGCTTTGCTTGTTATGTTAACTTTGTGTAATTCTCTATTCATTTCTAAAGGGATAATCACAGCTAGTACCAACCAGAGCAGAACTAAAATGAGCAGACACACCAGAGTCATCTTACAGCATCTTTTAAAAACAGAACACTTTGAAGTGCTCTCCTTAACATAAGGCATTTTTAGGTTAGTTTTAGCCTCAAAAATAAAAATAAATTTTAAAATTTATATACACCCCCCTTTTAAAATATATTTTTCTTTTATAACCCTAAACAAGATTTCTTCGACCTTATGTCATACATAAGTTTTCTTCAACTAAACAGTTTTTCTTCGACCTTGTGTCAACTAACAAATTTTTCTTCAGCCTTTTGCCAATTTAATAATTCTGTACTTCAATCATTGTCACTAATTTCTTGGATTTCGTTTTCTTCTTCACTACTATCATATATGTCAATAACAGGTGGAATTACTAAGTAAGTCCACTCAGGAGACTTGTATTTCTGGTTTGGTCTTATTATTCTCTTCCCTTTTCTCGATATCACTTCAATTTTTCTTCCAACTCCAACTTCTTTTCCTGGACTCTTTTGACTACTTATTTCCTCTACTTGTTCTATTGGCTTTTTGATCAATCTGACTCTCAATCTTCCACCTGGCCAGTAGTCTGCTTTTCTCACGTACTTCTTCTTTGGTTCAGAATTATTTGATTCTGACTTCCAAGTCCTTTTCTTTCTGTTTTCACTTCCACCTTCCACGTCACTTTCTTCAGTTTCGTAGTCTGAAATTTCAATTGACTCAGGAACTTCTCTATTCGGCAATTTCACTCCTTCAGGAACTTCACTTTGTCTTCCATCACTGGTACTTGGTAATTCGTTCTCCTCCTCTTCCTCAATTACCTCTAACTTCCCAGATTTCGGATTTTTGTTCCTTACTTCAGAGTTTGTTCTCTGCCTTTCGATACTCTCCTGGTCTGAAACTTCTTTTGGTTCAGCTTCTTTGTCTTCAAAAGAGACAACCGAATCCTCAGTTATCTTTCCTTTTAACAGATTCTCTTCACCTTCAGAATCTATTTCAATTATTTCCAAGTCTTTTCTTGTTACATTTCCATTCACAGGCACAGTTTCCAGATGTCGACTTTCTTGTCGATTTTCAGAATCTGGAATTACTTCACCTTCTGTTCTGTCTTCTGCTTCAGAATCAGAATCATCTGTGGTATCACTTTCAACATCAGAACTCTCAGGAGTTGGTACTGGAATAGTATGACTAGGATGAATCCAACGTTTCAATCCTCTGCACTTTACAGCATTAGTAGTGATCAAGATTATCTGCCTAGGTTTCTGCCATCTAGGAGCTAGACAATTCCTTCTCCGATGTACTTTCGTTCTGACCCAATCGCCAGGTCTCAGATCATGAGTCAAAACTTTTTCATTTGATTGAGCTTCAGTTCCCACCTGATTAGACACAGAAGTTACCATATCAGATAACCTTTTACAGTAATCCAAAATTGCACTGTCATTTATGCTCAACAGTTTACCTACAGGTACAAAAGCTTGCCTCATAACTCTTCCCATTAAAATTTCATGAGGACTCAAACCTGTCTTTTTATCTGGTGTACTTCTTAATGACATCAAAACAAGTGGAAGAGCATCAGTCCACTTAATACCTGTTTCAAGACACATTTTTCCAATTCTGTTTTTGATTGTTCCATTTATTTGTTCAACTACACCTGATGCCTCTGGTCTGTATGCACAGTGTATTTTCTGCTCAATGCTCAAAGCTTCACAAATTAACTTCATCAGTTTGTTATCAAAATGGCTTCCTCCATCACTCTCAATAGTGACTGGAAAACCGTACCTTGGGATGATTTCTCTGAGCATTAGTTTTGCTACTGTAATTGAGTCACAATGACGTGTAGGGAAAGCCTCTACCCATCTTGAGAATAAGCATACAATTACAAGTACATATTTCAAACAGTTGTGTAAAGGCATTTCAATGAAATCTATTTGTAACCTGGTAAAGGGACCACCCTCTCGACCAATTATTCCTGTCCCCACCACTGATTTTCTGTTTGGATTCATTTGTTGGCATGATAAACACCTTTGACAAAAAGATTCAGCAATGGTTCTAAATTTGGTATTGAACCATGTTTCTCTAAAAAGTCTGACCATAGAATCTCTTCCTAGATGTGCAGGACCATGATATAATCTGGCCATGTCAGCAATCAAACAATTTGGTAAGACTACTCTGCCATCTTTGTAAACCCACACTCCATCTTCTTCACGTGGTCTACAATCTGATCTTAACCATAGGTCTTTTTCATCATCTTCTGCTTCATTTTGTAAATCTCTAATCTCATGCCATGTTTCTACAACAGTTGTTAGCATTAATGAATTTGAATCAGTTTCTTTACTCCTCTCCCGATTGTATGAATAATTTTTCCTTGCGCAGTACTTTGCTGTTTCGTCTGCGAAGGCATTTCCCTTGGAAATATAATCAGTTCCTCTAGTGTGCGCTGCACACTTGACAATGGCAATTTCTTTTGGCAATTGTATTGCTTCAATTAATCTTCTAATGAAAACTGCATTTTTAATTGGTGATCCTGTTGATGTCATGTATCCTCTCTGTGACCAGAGTTGTCCATAATCATGTACAACTCCGTACCCATACTGACTATCAGTAATGATGGTAACTCTTATATCTTTTGATATTTCACATGCACGAATTAAAGCAATCAATTCAGCCACTTGTGCTGAACGAACTCCTTCAAGACATGATGCTTCTTCAACATCTACAACTGTACAAACTGAGTATGAAGCTTTCAAGACACCTCCTTCGGATCTTAAGCATGAGCCATCTACGAAGTAGACAAAATCCGATTCAGACAAAGGTCTGTCTTTGATGTCTTTTCTTGGTTTAGTGCAGAATTCCATGACATCTAAACATTCATGTTCTGTTTCAATGTCATCAACAATTTCAGAATCAGGCAGTAATGTAGAAGGATTCAGATTCAAACATCTTGAAATCGAAACATTATCTGCTCCCAGTATGATTTTCTCATACTTTGTCAATCTGCTACTTGTTAAATGTTGAGTCTTACCTCTTGTCAGTAATATTTCAACTGAATGAGGCACAAAAACTTTCACAGGAAATCCCATAATGATTCCTTCACTTTGTTCGAGGCTGATACTTGTAGCTGCAACTGCTTTCAAACAACCTGGTAATGCTTTTGCAATTGGATCAAGAACTGCAGAGAAGTATGCAATAGGTTTCTTTAAATTTCCATGTCTCTGTATTAATACAGATAATGCACATCCTTCTCTCTCACTGCAATACAGTTCAAAATCTTTCTCATAATTTGGCATACCTAAAGCAGGAGCTTGGCATAAGCTCTTTTTCAGGTTCTCAAAAGATTCCATCTCAGCATCATTGAGAATAATTGGATCTTTTACATCTGATTTGGTCAGTCTTTGTAGTGGTTTTGCAATTACTGAAAATCCACTTATCCATTGTCGACAGTAACCTACCATTCCCAAGAACATTCTGACCTGTCTTTGTGTTCTTGGCGGTAACATTGCTTGAATCATTTTTATTCTCTCTATTGTTACTTGTCTTTTTCCTTTTGCAATTCTGTGACCAAGATATTTTACTTCTTGTTTGCAAAACTGTAGTTTTGCTGGGGACACTTTATGTCCTTCTTCTGCAAGGCGATTTAACAGAATTATTGTGTCTGTTACACAATTTTCTCTTGTCTTTGCAGCTATTAACAAATCATCAATATACTGCACCAATGTAGACCTACCTGGTAAGTCTAAATCTTCTAATGATCTTTTTAACAATTCGTTAAAGATTGAAGGACTTTCTGTATAGCCCTGAGGGATTCTTGTCCATCCAAGGGTCTTACCTTGGAATCTGAAAGCAAAGATTTCATAACTGTCTGGATGTAAGGGAACAGTAAAGAATGCATTGCAAAGGTCAATGACTGTATACCACTCAGCATCATGTGGAATCTGAAATAGAATTACTGCTGGATTTGGAACCACAGGACAACATGGAACGACAATTTGATTAACCTTTCTCAAATCTTGTACGATCCTAAATGTTCCGTTAGACTTTTTAACTCCCATAATTGGTGAATTACAAGAGCTACTCTTCATTTCCTTTAATACACCTTGCTTGATTAATTTTTCAATTATAGGTGTAATACCTTCAATTGTTTCTGTTTTCATTTTATATTGTGGAGTATTAGGAAATTCTATTCCCTGTTTCAATGCAATTTTTACAGGATCTACGTTTTTCATCAGACCCATCTCGTTCCCAGTAAAATCCCATATTTCAGATTTCACTGTTTCCTTTAGCTCTTCAGGTAAATCCTTTTCTTCAAATGCAGGAAACAATTTTGTTTCTTCTGCTTCCATCATCATCATTGTCATCCTGTATAAACCATCTTCCTCCATTGTTTGTAACTCAACTCCATCAGGAGAACAATATATTCTGCAATTCATTTTACATAGGATGTCTCTGCCTAATAGATTTACTGGACTACTATTACAAACCACAAATCTGTGTTTGTCTCTGTAATTTCCAATTTCAACTGGTATTGGATCAGTTAAGTCTGTTTTAATTTGTTGATTACTTACTCCGACAACTTGGATGGTATCCCCAGAGAGAGGTAGGTTTTCAATTTCCACTGATCTAACAGTAGAACGGGTAGCACCAGTGTCCACTAGAAAAGTGATGTCTACATCATTAACTTTCCCGTTTACATAAGGACCAGACTGGTCAACCTCAAGAGTGGCTCCAACAACACACTCTTCCTCCTCTCTCGGGCACCGTCAGCAATAATCATCAGAATCACTGTCTTGACTTTCTGCTAATAAAAATTGTTGTGAAGCATTTTGCATTTGAACCCTTTGCTGCTTTTGCTGTTTTTGTGGTTTTATTACTTGTTCACTTCCCTGAAATCCCACGTTTGGATTATATTTTTGAACTCCCCCACAATTCGGAAAAGGTGGTTGTGGCAATTGGTCTTGACGATTATTCACCTGTTGTTGTTGCTGTTGCTGTAACTGTCGCTGAATATTAAATTCGTTTAACCCCTGTTGCATCTGTAGCTGTCGCTGCAGGTCAACACCATTCTGCATCTGTGGATTCAATAAGGGATTCTTTAAGTTTTTATGAGGACACTCGTCCCTCCAATGTCCAATTTCGCCACAATTAAAACAAGGTAATCTTTGTTTCAGCTCTTCTATCTTTGGGCTAAATTTCTTTGGGAAATTATTACCTTTAAACTTTCCTTGTATCTGGTTTGTATTTCCAGTTTGAACAAAATTAGTGTTCTTATTTCCCATGCTGGCAATCTGTTGCTCAGCCACCTTTACCTGAGCCCACATGGCTTTCTCCTTCAGCTTCTTCTGTTTTACTTCTATTTCATCGCTACAATATTTTGCTTTTCTTAGAATATCATCTACAGATAGTGATTGCCATCCGACAATACTAGTTCTGATCATTTCTCCAATTTCAGGTTTTAGTCCATAAACAAATCTATAGATAAAATGACTCATGTCTTTTTCATCTAATTTTTCATAACCACTGTATTGTTTAAAGATTAACAATAGTCTCTCATAAAAAGAATGAACTGATTCTTTTGTTTCCTGTTCTGTTCTTTCTATTTTAACCCAATCAACTTCTTTGGGTGGAATTTTGTTTTTCATCCAAACAATTACTTTTTCATAAAAATCCATTACAAGTGGATTTGGGGCACCTGTTTCTTTGATTCGTTCAGGTTCTGTTTTTGGCCAACTAATCGATATTTTGCATTCTGTCCAAAGATCAGATGGAACTACAATGTCAAAAAATCCATCTAAATCAATCCACAGAACTTTTGACACTTTGATAAATCTATCAACTTGCCTGTACCACTCGACTGGTTTTTCCCTCAATTTTGGAAAGTCATTTGTAAATAACAGAATGTCCTGTCTCGACCAAGGGACATGAACATATCCTCCACCTGCAACTTCTCTCATTGGAAATTGTTTTGACAATTTATCCAATCTTTCATCTTCCTTCTTTTTCGTCCATTTTACTCTCCATTTATTCAGTTCTCCTAGCTTTTTGATATAGACAATCAAATCTTTAATGTGAACTATTCTTCCCATTGAGTTCAAACTCTCAATGTCACTTTCTGAAAAATCTAATCTGTAATGCTTTGCAAAATTCTTTTGTTTACTCACATCGATTTCAAGTTCTGCTGCTAGATCCTCTAATTGATCATATTTATTTTTCGTTTTCCACTGAATGCTTTTGCAAATGAATAGTAGTTCATCATCCCGATAGTAATTTAAACTATCTGGGCCAATTGTTCCAATTATTAATTCTTCGATATTCGCTTTTAATTTGGCCACATCAAGTTTTGGTGTGGTTACCCTGACTTCAGGACTCCCTATATCTGACATAGCACCCATTGGTGTTTTTGGAGATAAATCCTCATTAAAAGTTAAATCAGGCATTCTTGATTTAGAAGTGTTTAATTCAGTTAAATCTGAATAAAATTTTTCAGCAGTCTTTTGAATTTCTGTATTTAAAGGAATAGTTAATCCATTTTTGTTTGTATTCTTTTGATCAAATACAGGCTGAACAGGACCAATTGTTACTGGAACTGTGACAGCTTCCATGCCTTTTGTCATTCTTTTAATTAATTCTTCTTTAGATCTTAAATATTCATTATAATCAACATCTTCAACATTTCTTGTCTCTCTTGCATAATCTTTTGGAGGTTCCCTTGCTCTTGGAGTCATTGTAAAATGTCTACCTTCATTTCGAGCATTCTCGAATTCTGATCTTCTAGGAGTTTCAGTGATTTCACAATTATTTGGATAAAGTTTAGGAGCTTCACTAATTGGAGGTGCACTCGGTGAAGTTTCAGTAGAAACCACCGGAGTAGACCATGATCTAGGAGGTCTCAAAGGCTGATTAGGCTGATTCTTTCTATTAGTTGTATATATTTCTTCCATAACTGCATCCTCAGATTCACTTTCCATAGATTTCCCTGTAGGAGAACCCATTACCATTTCATGAATTAAATACAATCCTTCACTCATGTTTCCCTGTCTCCACATTCGCAATCTATCTTCATGAGTTTCTCTTTTCCAAGATGGATTTTTAGAAGGTCTTTTAATTCCACTAGCTTCTCTTTGTAACTGATACATCTCGTCTTCCCACTCAACTAAAGCTTCAAATTGAGTTGGTCTCGGTTTTGGAACAAGAGCATTCATTTTCTCTCGTAAGTTTCTTAAAACTCTTACATTAAATGAACCATCATCAGGCCAAGCTAAAACACCGTCGTTTTTAGTATAGCGTTTCCAACTGTCGAACCATAAGACAGTATGATATCCGTATTCACCTTCCATGTACGCTGCAGGTGTTTTATACTTATGAAGTAATTTACCACCTCGCGTTTCGATTTTCTTGTCAGGTGAAAATAAATTTTTGAATTTCTGAAATAATGTTGTCTTTTTCTCAACATGTTTAAAATGATAACTCATTTTTAAAAGTTAAATTTAATTCACAAAATCGTTCGTAAAATATTTCCGGGATGTTCCGCAAAACAACCAATCCGTGCGCGAAACACACCAACAAACCAATGACAGTTGAGCTACGTCACTTTTCTGCTCAACCAATAAATTTAGAGATTTTCTGAAGGACCAATCAGCTCACTGACCGTCAGAGACTCAAGAGCCAATCAGAATATAGCTTGTGACGTAGGTCACCCAATCCCAGCGCGGCTCTGTGACGTACACAGCAGCTGCGGTTTCTCGCTTCTCACTCCTGGCGCTTACCCCTCCTTCACAAAATCTTTTCACAGCGCCATTTTAAGGACACTTTTCAGTGTAAATTAATTCTTAACAATGACTATAAAGACAACATCTGTTCGTTTCACTATTTAGGATAGTTTACATACATTCAAGTATCCACACTTCGGAATAGGCGGCGCTATTCACACTAAGGATAATATTCAATTGTCAGTAGAGTAACCTTACCCCACCCTTCTAACGCGTATAATTATGAACTCGCTTTGCTCTGAACCCACCGCGAAGTGAAAGTTCTAAGAGTTCCACTTGAACATAAAATACAATTCAAACTCGCACTTTTACACGGAAAATTCCCTAATTTCAAACACACATGAAATCCGTACAGGACTCTCACCTGTTTATAGAAATCATGCACCGTTAGCAAAATAACGACGTTATCCGTACAGGGCTCTCACCTGTTTATAGATATGAAACATGTACCCGTACAGGACTCTAACCTGTTTATAGATAATCATGCACCGACGTTAATTTTACCCTTCACTCAAGCTCGGATATAACTAATACTCTCATCACAGTGAGTTTTATGGAAGGCGCTTTGTCCCTATTCTCATGCTGCTTTGATTTCTTAGAAAACCCTCACTATACAAGATTCAGACCTAGCCCTAAAACTGTGCTGCTCGGCGACAACACTATGGTACACCGCGATACCTCTTGTGATACTCGGCGATATCACTACAAACAGAACAGATGGCTTGCGTGACTAATTTCTCGCCACACAATCTATACCGGTATAGCTTACAGATAGCACGAAAAACTAACTCAACAAGTGTTAAAACATCGATCCTATTTCCATACCATTACGTAACCCTTAGCAACCAACATATTACCTTGGTTACCCCTTAGCAACCATCAATTTCTGCTACCAGAGAATTGATCCAGCGGGCTATAGAAAATATATCATAAACTACGCTACCCAACTTCATAACCTATAAACAAATTCTAAACTAAATATGGACCCATTTATAAACCTGATATATTTTGGGCCTACTGAATCAGGTGGTCAGAATAAATCTATATACACATTATCTACAAACTATATACATATTTATACATTTGCAGAAAGAATATTGTCATTGGAATAAAACCCAACCATTTAAACGACCACCATAGGCGACGTGATCTAGCTAATAGTAACCTACACTTCTGAATAACCAAGACCAGCTTGTTTGTCAAAAGTAAGATTTTATTTACTAAATTATGGTATATAAGTTGAAAGTTTTATGAATGAAATTTATTAGCAATAATGCAAGCATGATTATAATGAAATATGAGAAAATTACTATTTAAGCAAATGAAACAATTTTAAGGAAAATATATAAAGTTTAGCATTTCTAAAACCTAATTCCCTAACTGAGCTAAATAGATAGAAATTAAAGTAAAGTTCTTTGAGGATTCTTACGTGCTCCACGCAAAGTCCAGCAGCACATCACCCTCATCGGAAAGTCAGAAAGCAGCAGCCAGCCCATCCCTAAGGGCATGACTTTTTATACCTTTCTACGCTAACTGAACTAAGCAAAGGAAAGTTTTCAGAAATCCTCGACGTCCCATTGGCTGAGAGTGACAAGTGACATGTCACCCAATTCTCAAAAAGTTCCACTAAATCATATTTCATAGAGACCATTGTTCCTTCCACGTGAAGCCAGAAGCTTCCTGATGTTGCAACAAATGTATTAAGTCATTCTTGCAGCGTCCATTGACTTTCATTATACTTCCGCGGATGCCAAGTTAAGGATTGACAAAATGTTCACTTTCGACCTTGGCCATGTCCGACAGAATGATGTCACCTCATCAGTTTTTGCTTTGTGAATGTAGCTTCAATAAACGTTTTAATTCAGAATGGGCGTCTCGTGACTTTCTGCAGAATTATATGTCAGCTCTTTTTCTGCGGTTCAAATGACTAGGCCCAAAAGCAGGCAACTTATGTTTTCTAGTATAAAACAAACACAAGAAAAGTATTAATGTAAGAAATAAAGTAGATTCTGTATCCACCCCATGGTTTTACTAATTAATTAACCCACCCGATTAATCAAAATGTTACCTAGCCATTGCAAACAATTAAAGCAGCGTTTATATTTACCAGTCTCCGTTATTCCATGAGACCCATATGCACCTAGAATAGTAGAAATGACATCACACAGACAAGGAAAAGCAAAACAAGCACATGCTTCTTTTAAGTTTGCAGCAATTAGTAATGACAAAAACGAAAACAATAAATTATTTTATTATTTTGCACGAACAAAAAGATGCAACATTTATGCACGTTTATGAGCACACATGTTAGTCCCCCCACGTGTAAAGTTTAATCTAAGTTGTATTAGCATAACATATCACAAATCATTAATATTATTATTCATGTTATGGAAATGTGACTTTGCGGGAGTTTAAACAAAATTTTGTTTTCTATCTCGCTCCATCACTGCCTGGGTCATTCATGATCTAGATTAACAGGTTGATGGGTCAGGTACAACATCCCCCCCTCCTAACCATTCTGCCATCTAGTTTGAGGGGGTCTCCCAGGAGGGTAAAAATAGCTCAGCGGAAGGGCCCTTATGGCCCCCTCCTGTCTGAAGTCATCCCTGGTTAGAATTGCTCAGGCAGCCAGAAGATTTCTAAAGTTATTTACAATACAGTCCCCCTGCATACCTTTTGGTCTCCAGCCCACCCAACCAACTCTGCGTGTTAAGAGGATCTCTCCTGCATCCTTAGAAGAAAATTGCAAATATCAAAAGGTCACCTTTATACAATATTAAATGCAAGAATCACTGTGTATAAGGTTGACAATGACGCCGACGGCGTTTCGATCCTTATCTGTAAGATACTGGATCAACATCAGGTCTATCAAATAAAGTGCCTCAAAACATTTGCCTGTAAATTACTGTAGTATCGCTCTGTGGTTGAGGGCAGTCTTAGGCATGTCTAGATTTGTAACCGTGGATCCCTGAGATAACGGATCAGATGTTGTGTGAAGTGAAAGCAGGACGCAGAATCAACGTCTTAGTGAAAAGTTCGGGATTTGTAAAAGATACATCTCGCGGCATGATGAGAGGCTGGGCGACAGAGATGCTTGCGCTACTGAAAATGTAGAGAGTTTCGGGTTGGCAGACAGAGGGCCTAAATCTAGGGGAATGAGCACATAGGCTCTGCAGGCTCCCCTGTAGTGGCGGCTGGTGACTGGATCAGACTCCTGCACTGCGGGAACCCTAAGCAGTTTTTAAAAACCTCCTGGTGGGTTCCGGCCGCAAGCGAGGCGTCCCTGCTGATAAGCTTGCTTAGAGGTGAGTGGATCAGGCTCCCATTACTGTGGGAGCCCTAAACAGTTTTTAAACGCCTCCTGCCGTGTCTCGGGCGCAAGGACAACGTCCCTGCCGCTAAGCTTGCTGGAAGGCGTCGTCTCCTACCTCCCAGCAGCGGTGATCTAGATGGTGGCAGCAGCGTCGGCTGGGGGAATGAGCACACAGATTCTGCTGGCTCCCCTGCGGTGGCGGCCGGTGACTGGATCGGGCTCCCGCACTATGGGAGCCCTAAACAGTTTTTAAACGTCTCTTGGCGTGTCCCCGACACAAGCACGGCGTCCCTGCTGCTAAGCCTGCTGGGAGGTGTAGTCTCCTACCTCCCAGCAGCGGTGATGTAGATGGTGGCAGCAGTGTCAGCTGGGGGAATGAGCACACAGGCTCTGCTGGCTCCCCTGTGGTGGTGGCTGGTGACTTTGCATTACTCTACTTATGTATTTTATCATTGATTGCCTCAATATTTACAGAATATTTCCTCATAGTCATAGGACTGTGGCTGAGAATGATTGGTGGAATCGATTGTTTTAGAACAGTGATATGGAGCTCACTTCCTAATAAAGTGTCCAGTACATACATTGTGGTAGACCGACCATTGTAGCCTGGCTGTGGCAGTTATAAACTGCAAGTTCAACCTGTCAAAGTAAACCCTTTAGAGAGGCATAAAGAGTCCTTTTACTCATCGTTAAGTCACCCTTATGTAGACAATATCAGTCCTAAGGCAGAGTGCTTTGTATTTCAAAGAAGGACATTTATAAATGTAATGTTACACATGTCCTCAGAGAGGAAAAAGCCCCAAACACCATTTTCATTGCAGACAGACTGGCTTTTCCAAAATAAAATATTTGGTCACATTATAACATTTAATAATGCTAATGTTGGTTAGGATACAGCTAAAAATCGAATTTAGAGACTTTTTTAATAGTTATTGTTAAAATTGATTGTAATAACTATTAAGGAAAATGTACTTTTAAAAGTTACCTTTTCCCCACCTAAAGCTTCTCGAGAAACATTTGCATGAGCTCCAACTGTCACCTGGCAACTCAACAGCCTCCTTGATGGTGTGCGGAACGTGCTCAGAGAGCAAGACAAAGGCATTTTGTGTAGGGAGGTGTTTCTGTTCCTCAGGCAGGATGACTATCTAGACTGTCCTGTGGATCTTGATTAACTTCAAAGAAGCCTTACTGTCACAGACAAATGTTATTTGACACCTGGACAGGGGCCTTCTCTCAGTCAGGAAGGCACCACACTCAGTGGGAGAGGGGCTACTGCCCGAATTGAAAATGTAGGTAGGGTTACTCTGGGAACTTTTTTTCAATTGGTTAGGGAGGGGGCAGGAGTGACCTCCACCCACATGCAAATGCCATAAATGTGGCACCCTTTGGAACCCTTTTCGAAATACTCTGGACCTGGGGAAGACAGAAGGACTGCATCTGCACCTGCTGTTGTGGCCTGCGGGGGGACTTAAAAATCTGGCTATGCTCCCACTTGTGCCTAGGACAAAGAAGTGGGCTCCAATGGTAATTTGGCTGGCCTCCTCTTACACAACTGGCTGCAATAAAGCCCTGTCCCTGAAAAGCCCAGCTGCCCAGTTACAACTGGACCTGCCTTGCACTCTACTAGCATCCTCTGCTGTTGTGAGTCTTGGACCCTAAGTGCTGCTCCTGAGGTCCTGGTACAGTTGGCTGTGTCAAACTGTACTCCTCCTAACATACTGTAAAACATGGGACTTTGAAATATTTTGATTTCGAAGACCTCCCTGTAAGGTCAATCTCACAAAGGTGTATTTCTGCTGGGCCAAAGATTTAGGTTGCGCATGCTTAGAGTTTTTCTGCAGCAGGAAATCCATTTCAGTAGCACATCGTGGAGAGAGCATGCAGTCTCATGGAGCCCTGGCTAGTTGCAGCTTGCAGCGTTGCCCCACTGGTGAAATCTGAGCTCCAAAAAAGTGACTAGGTTCAAACATAAACATCCTCACCAGACACCTAAAGTATCGAACCAGCAGGAGACCTTCCATGAGCATGATTTTTTTATTCCAACTGCTCAGTGCTTTCACTCCTCGTGGAACCCTTCTCAGCCATAGCTTCCTCGTTTGCCCCATCCAGGATTTTGACCTCCATTTTAGAGACTAAGGGGCCTATTTAAGAGCAATTTGCATGCATGTTTCCATCATGCAATGTGATATATGCGCTCATAAAACCTTGTTAGATTCATGAGGCCACGCAAGGACATTTTGCATGGCTGAGTGGCTCCTTAAATCTGGAGTATAGCAATCCAGCTCAAATTGCTGCGTTACCTTACTCATCAAGGGAATCGTTCCATGGGCATAGTCAATACAAAATGTATTGTATAGATTACTTAAAACCATAATAATTTAAGATATTAAGAAAGTTTAATGGTTCCTTGCAAGACCCTATGAAATGACTAGCGCACTATGCCCAAAAGTTAAGGACTCAGAATGTACAAGCAGTTTTAGTTATGTTCAAAATATTTTAACAATTAACAATCTGTCATAATTACATCAAAAAAAGCTTAAAATCCACCAGAAAATGGAGTAAATACCTAACAGATATTAATAATCAATTGCAAAGTGATCAAATGCTGCAAAGCCTAATGTCCGTGGTGCAGAGACTAAGGGTTCTCAGTTCACGATCTTCTCAGTGCTTTGTTTTGAATCTTTAAGGAAGTCTTGCACAGCCTTAAAGAATTTACCTATTCTTGCCAATTCAGAGAGCACTTTAGTACAAAAACTCCAGTTTAATAATAATACCGACATTTGTAAAGCGCAGAGCTACCTCCGCTGGAAGCGTCCTGGTGCTGTCCGTATATCGCTTAGGAACCCTTCCTGGCTTCCCTGTGAAATGTCCACTCCTGGTCATCCCCCAGGTGTGGCCAGGTATCCCAGCGCTGTAGGGGCCGCTGTGAAGATTAAGCAAGCTATTGCCCAGAGTTGCAGAGTGGGACCCGTGATTAGAATAGGCACCGAGGCGAGAACTATCAGGTCCGAGAAAATTGAGCCCAAGACCTGCTGAGGGGGCAATTGAACCCTGGTCCCGGGCCAGACCTCTGCATCAGGGTCTGCCGCTCTAACCATTGAGCCACACTTCTCCAGTTTATTGCATGATTGCATGCTCTTATGCCATGAGTTAAAAAAAGTGGTTTTAATAAAGATCGCCGGTAGTCTAGCAAGGCCGGGCAGTTACAAAGTAAATGTAAAAAAGTTTCTGATTTTTAGCCGCAAAGTCAACACTTGACTATCTTAAAAAACAGTGACCAGTTGGGGTTAAAATCTTTAATGTGTACGGCCAGCATCCTTGCTGCCAAGATTTGGGTGAGAAAACCTTTCCCTATTGCACAATTGAGATAAGGTTGTGCCTGAAGTCCAGCTTGTCTATCGTGTTGTATGATGCTGCCAAGGCCCTTAGTGGTGGTGTAGACTTAGGGGCTCATTAGGATGGCGGGCGGACTTTGCCCGTCCGCCATCCTCATGGGGATTGGGACCGCACGCCATAAGGGCGGGGGCCCCATGGGGGGTATTAGGATGTGCCCGCCACAGTGGCGGGCACATCCTGCATTTTTAGCATTGTGGCGGGTGGTACTCTCAGCACCGACCACCACAATGCTAAAAGTGCATTAATGCATTTGCATAGACAAAGCGGCAGGCACCGCGTGGTGCCTTCCGCTTTGTCTATGCAAATGCAGGGGGGTACCACAGGTACCCCCCCCCGTGTGCACCTACCACCTCTCCTTCACTATGGGGGCCCGCAGGGGTCCCGAGAGTGAAGACCGCATGCCTTTCCGTGGCGGCATAGCTATCCTAATATGGCGGGGGGAATATTTATTTATTTATTTAACCCTTTATAGAGCGCTCAGCTACCCCCACCGGGGGTGTCCCGGCGCTAAAAACATGTGGATAGGAAGGTCATAAGGATGAGCTGGAAGGATCAATGAGGCTAGATCCGAGAAAAGAGCCAGGTCTTCAGTTTCCTACGAAAACAGAGGCTCTGATGTCAAGAATTTGAGTTCTACCGGTAGTAGATTCCACAGTCTGGAGGTGGCCATGGCAAAAGCTCTGCCACCGTACGTGCCAGGCGGAATCGCGGGCAGAACATAAGAAGAAGATGGTTGGATCTCAGATCCCGTGTCGCATGGGTCAGCCTAAGTCTATGCATTAAGTAAGCGGGGCCTCGACTGTTGAGAGCTCTAAAGGCGAGAACCAGGGCCTTAAACTGAATGCGGTATCTCACTGGCAACCAGTGCAGTTTGGCCAAATAGGGTGAAATCGAATGCCGGTAAGGAATATTGCAAATCAGCCTGGCCGCTGAGTTCTGCACTCTTTGCAAACGATTAATGAGGTACGCTGGTGCCCCAACGTACAAGCGGTTTGCATAGTCCAGATGGGACGTTATTAGGGCATGGACTACTGTTCTGCGTGACTCAAGAGGTAGAAAAGGAATGATTTTTTTTATCATTCGGAGTTTTCCAAAGCAGGATGATGAGACTTTATTTATTTGGGTTTTACAGGAAAGGGCTGTGTCCAAAAGAAAACCTAGATTACGGGCAGCTTGAACTGGTGCAGGGGGAGGATTAAGTTCAGTTGGCCACCAGATATTGGGGGGATAGGAGTTTTCTGGTTAAAAAATAAGACCTCCGTCTTATCGGTATTCAGCTTTAAACTGTTGGCGGACATCCAGGAGGCGATGTTAACCAGGCAGTGGCGAAACTTAACCAAAGAGCTTGCAGAGTGATCTTTAAATGAGAACACAAGCTGAGTGTCATCAGCATAAAAGATCACTCTGACGGCCCCCAAGACTCAACCTCCTTAGCCAACGGCCTCAGGTATACATTGAATAGGAGGGGACTAAGGGCAGATCCCTGCGGCACCCCCCATCTCAATGGTTTCTCCGTGGAAACAAAGGAGCTAAGGGCGACCTGTTGGAATCTGCCCGTCAAAAATGACTTCACCCAGGCCAGCGGGATCCCTCCGATGCCCACCTCCAGAAGGCGATTTAGCAAAATGTCATGAGAGATGGTGTTGAATGCTGCGGATAGGTCGAGGAGGACCAACATGGCCTCCTCTCCCCTATCCACACATTCACGAATTGACTCAGTTGCTTCAAGTAGGGCTGATTCAGTGCTAAAATTCGGCCTGAATCCTGACTGAGTGTCATGAAGTAGATGGTTCGTTTCAAGGTATTCAGACAATTGATCTTGTACCGCCTTCTCTAGCACTTTTGCTGGTTTAGGGAGAAGAGTGATGGGCCGGTAGTTGTTAAAACATAATGGGTCCGCACCCGTTTTTTTCAGAATTGGTAATAACGGCGCATGTTTCCACAAGGAGGGAAAGATGCCTGATTGCAGGGAGGCGTTCCAGATTTCCAGCAGAGGTTTAATCAAAAGCGGAGCGATTTCGTTCAAAATCTGAGCAGGGGCTGGATCGAGCGGAGAACCGGATTTACATTTTAGGAACAAGGACAAGGCATGTTCTTCAGACAAGAGTTTAAATGAAGTGAATACTTCAGCACAAATGGTGTCATGCACTGAAGTATCTGCCGTGGGAATCTGTTGAATAGATACCGTGATGTTCTCGATTTTCTCATGAAAGAAATCAGACAAGCCATCGCTAAGCAGATGGCAAGGGGTGACAGGGCATGCCAAGGCAGAAGGGTTAGCAAACTCCTTGACAATATTAAAAAGGGCCTTGGTGGAATTTTCAGCTTTTTCAATTTTGTCCGCGAAGTGCTGTTTCATGGCAATGCGTTTGATATATAGGTGCGGATGGCGGGCGAATTGCCCCCGCCAGGCTGGCGGTGGCTACCGCCAGCCTGGCGGGGGCAATCCACCCGCCATCCTAATGGCCCCCTTAATGTTTTGCAAGTCTGTAGTCTTTGAAAATAGTTTCGATTCTTTTTTGATTATGCTTTTTACTGCACCGTACATAAGTGTGGAGGCATTAAGAACAGTCAGATCAATTTGAAAAGTTGCTGCTGCCGTCAGCAAATAGGTAGACCACGGATTGTTTTTGTGTTTGAATATATCTTGCAAGAGAAATTTCAGGGTGCCGGGCAACGCCTCTGTACATCTGCAAAAGTACTTTAAAAAGAACCCCATACTGGACCATGCAATGCCCTCCAGGTCAAATTCGAGTCTCACCAAGGGTCCCCTGATGTTATGGGGCAATTGAATACTCTTTTATAGATTTTTAGGTGTAATTTTTCAATAGTTTTAATGAATTGAGCCGGGAAGGCCTCGCTGCAATATGTAAATGCAGAAGGTAATATGGCACTGAGCACTTTTCTAATTGGGGCTGAAGATGGGCTTTCAAGGGCTGCATGTAGTTGGCAAAGTCTGGTGGTTATTAATGCTGCTTATCTTTTAAATGGCGCTTGTGTATTGTTGATGTGCCGTTTGCAGAGAACCATGTGCCCAGATAGTTATAGGTTTTGGCTCCTGAGATTTTTAGCAGACCCGAAAGACCAGCTATTGCTTATTTGTTTTAGCAACCTTCCAAAGGATAGCACCTTCATTTTGGATTCATTGACTATCATCTAGTTTGCGCAATTATATAAATAAAGAGAGTTTGATATCCTCTCTGATGACCTATTTTTGAATTATCAAGCAGGACAATGTCATCCGCGTATTGCAATATTGTGATCTTAGTATTGCCTATTTTTGGGTGGATTAAGTTAGCGTTGTTAAGTGCCCGGGACATGTCTGCCGTGTACAGATCAAACAGCATTAGGACAAGGACACACCCTTGCTTTACCCCTTGATTGATGTTAATTTTCCTGGTTAGCCCAGTATCTGACAGCTTGACTGTCACCCAAGTTGATGTATATAATGATATGAAGGTGTGGGTGCAGCACACATAGAAAGAGGAGTATGTCTCTCAGGATTGTTTTTGTGCAGGAAGGTGCCCCTTCCTGGGCAAAAACAATCCTGCATGCAATGCAGGCACCCTTGCACCATGGTGAAAGAGTGCCTGCATTGGTGCTGAGCTGCTAAAAGGGCGCCAGAGTGTGAGAAAAGGCAGGAATGCGCCATATTGCCTTAAATATGATGCATTCCTGACAGGGGCGAAACACGGGCCCCGCAACCCCCGCAGTGTTGGGGGGTCCCCGAGCTGCAGGGGGGCCCCCCCAGCCCAGTACTCAGGCCTTAGAGCTTAATCTGGAGTGGGGGCTCTGTGTACCTTGCAGGGGGCCCCCCTCAGTTTGGGTTACGCCACTGATTCCTGCCCTTTCCCTGTCACACAGAGCAATGCCATTAAGTGACGCTGCACTGCTTGACTTTTTCATAAACAGACCTTTAAGTCTGGAGATAAAACTTCCGACTGGGTCGAGCCTCGGTTCTGGTGGTCCCTGACTATATTAAGACATTATTTACTACCTTATCATAATTATTAATTCACATACAGGCACTTTTGATCAGCCCTCTTTATCAATATGTCTTATTCAAGTGTCATTCACAATCTGCCTCCGCCCACCACAGCAAACTGCATGGAGACTCAGCCTACCTCAGCATGTTGTCTCGCTTCACTGTGAGTGACAGCATTTCTCATACACATCTGTCTAAAAAGTAGTTCCTTTCAGTCCCACGGCTGGAGGTCCAACTTCTGCTTTAATGTCTGCATTCATTTAATGTCTATTTCATTTAATGTCTATTTTATGTTTATCTTAAGGATGAGACTTTTTTTGCTTATTTTATTATTGCATACAAATGGACACCAGTTTTAGACATCAGTATTTGTCGTTTTTTTAAGTTCCTATTTTTGATGTATAATTACCGCATATATGTGTCGATTTACGTCATTTTGGTGTCATTCTATACATTACATTACTATCTAGTTTCATAAATTGGAGCCGAATTTTTTATTGGATTTTGTATTGACTTTTTATAAACTTATTTGGTACTTCTAAACGCTTTACAGATTTTCCTAAATTAAACCTGTCTGCTCCGTTCATTAATTACATGGGGATGATCTTAGGTTTAAATAGCTGAAACCTTTAGTGGACCCAACAAAAATTTGAGATTATTAATAGTGGGGATTATCACTCATCCCAACTGAGCCATGTCTGGTGGCTCAGTGGACTAAAGCAGCCGCTGCAGGGGTCTGTGTTCGACCTCATGGTGACAGGTTCAAATCCCGGTGGGTCCACTCAGCCTTTCATCCAATTGAGGTCGATAAAATGAGTACCATTGAGTTGGGTAACAACAAACATCTGTTATTCAGCCCAGGACACCTTCAGGTAAGCGTGTGCTTTACAAATACACCTGTGTTGTTCCATCTGTACCAGGAACCATTGTTCCATAACTTCATGTGTTCTGGTGGACCAATGGAGGCGTCTGGAACTGTCATCCATGTCTATGTGCTACACAGCTATTAATACCTAAAATACAAGTTTGTTGCTACCTGTGATTGTGTGTTTTAACTGTGGAATGTAGAGGTGTTGTGTTACATCTCAATGCAACCAAGGTTACACAATAGTCGGAAATGCCTCCTGTTTAAACGTCATTCCTTATTGAACAAACTACTGGATTTTGCTATAATCTCTCATGACGACTGGAGAAACCCCCGAACTTGCACATACGTAAATATTACATTGTTATGTGCTAAATCAAATGAGTTCATTGTAGATATTGCTATATTTACTTGTTCCCATGTATCTTTGAGTCCGGTGCGCCATATAGAAACCTGCAAAATTAATAAACACATTCAAACATTTTGACATTATGTCTTCTGAAATGAAATTCCAGGAGCCTGTCAGTGCATAACAGGGGTGTTTCCGGTTTGAGCCGCGGCGCTTCATTGGGACACGCGGCCCTTCGTGCTCGTGGTGAGGCCAGTTGTTGTGGAAACTTACTTTAGGTCAGACCTGAGTAATTGCCTTCTTTGATTTTAGTCACGTGCATTTCTAAAAATAACAACCGAGTGTTCTTCATTCGAGGTGCAAAGTTTTCCCCGGAGAAAATAAAGTAATGTTAGGATGTGGCACAAGTTGATAGCGCTACAGTTTTGTGAAAACGGGGAGTAGGAAGTGTATATGAGCAAACAAACGGGCATCTGTACAGTGCACTCAGCTGATTGGATGTTCTGTCGGTAGCACCGCCTTCTTCCATATTTTTTGGAGTGAAGAACCCATGAAAGTGGTCCGACTTCCATTCTTACATCAACATCAACTGGTATTCAACACTAGGACTACGGCGAACACAAGCTCGTATAATAATATTGATAAATTGCCATTGATCGAGCAGTGATTTGTCAATATTCCCTGAAAATTGATTCGAGAGCACTGATAAATAATTCAGAACTATAATTATCTTTAATCCCAGCTCCCCACACGTCAATGGTGGGGAGGATGTCCATTGCCCCGGATGACCTGTACGCACCATCGTAGCTTATTAATATGTGGCAGTAATGCACCCCAGAGATGCATAAAACAATCACAACTCAATGCACGATTCTAATCCAAGTCATTTTACATCGACGTTTGCCGTCGCCTAGGGTATGACCCAGCTCTGTGTCAGCACAATGAAATAATGTGTGTATCCCTTACTGATGTGTTGCCCCAGAGTGGGCGGCATAATCAATGTGAAGAATAATTCTGCATTGCATGCCCCTCACCCAAGATCAATGAATGGCCACTCGCATACCTTCATTGAGCCTTTTCAAGTAGAGTTTGGCCTTCTGTGCAATCCCTGCCTCAGTGTTCAATTCATGCATCTCAAATAGCTAAGCAACTTTGTCACCGACTGTACTTGGTTCAAGCATGCTGGCATGATGTGTCTGCACAAATCAGACCAACAATAAATAAGAGAATGAATATCATGACAGGATCTGACATCCAAATTACTTGGATTTTTGCGACTAAATGTGCAATAGAAGCAAACACTCTAAACAAAAGTCCTTATTTAATGTATCCAACACAAAGAATGTGCTTGCTACCATGGGTTGTATGACGTTACAACGCATACTTTTACAACGCATACCTTTACAACGCATGTTTTACAACGCAACATCCATTACAACGCATTCCATTACAACGCATGCCATTACAACGAATATTGTTAAACTACCTTTACAACGCATTCCATTACAACGCATACTACCTTTACAACGCATACCATTACAACGCATAACATTACATTGCATGTTTGGTAAGTATTGGATAGTGTAGGGGTAAAATTACTATTCTAACACCAGGGGGTGCAACAGTAGGGTAAGTGTTGGATGGTAATGTTATGCGTTGTAATGGTATGCGTTGTAATGACTGCGTTGTAATGACATTCGTTGTAGTGGTATGCGTTGTAGTGTCATGCATTGTAATGGTTGTGTTGTAAAGACATGCGTTGTAATGGATGTTGCGTTTTAAAAGTTTCGTTGTAATGGTAGTGCGTTGTAAAAGTTGCGTTGTAAAGGTTGTTCCCCTTCACCCACCAACCTAGTTGGTGGCAGGCTTCGTCATCAAGTTTCCACTCAAGATCCCGAGTTCATCCTGGATGAGAGAGACTACTCATTTCTCACTGCACATCTGGAGAACCGGGCCTTATGGGCCGAGCGGCGCAGGGCACGCCTAATATCTACGGGTTCACCTGCCTTGTCAGACAGAGACACGAGACAATCTGTTAAGCATAGAAAATCGGGTTTATTAGCTGCAGCTAAGCACAGCTATCCAAGAAGTACATAGGTATATTCTTAGGAGACTGCCACTTAATTCCGTGGCGCACAATCTTTTATAGCACACATATTTACAACGTCTACTCTCATAACATACAAAACTGACAAATAGGAAGAGTTTGAAAACAAACTATCAAGTATCTTGAATACGCCCTTCTTTCAAACCCCGTGTTCTCTCCTCCCCTTAAGTTAATCAATGCTACTGCCCGTAATCCAATTTGCAGGTGGCAGGACATATCTATGTGCCTCAAAGGATAGTTGTGTAATAGGAGAATACAAGGAGAGAATAGCGAAGGCCAGTCAAATAAGATAAAGTAAGGGAAGAATGGTGGGACCCAAACAGTCAACAAAGACAAGGATCAATCAGTCTAGACATGGATTAACAAACTCGGCCAGACCCTGACATCGGTTTCGTAAACAAGGACAAAGAGTTACTTTTTAACAGAAGGGACGCATAGCAGCTGGAAAAGCAAAAACACTCCGTTCGCCGTGCTGCCTGAGTAAAGGCAACACAAAATGGTGCCGGACACAAAATGGCGGCTAAATACAAAGCGAAGTCGAAAACCACAGAACCTCAGACCCTCCTTTTGCCATTACTCAGGCAAAACACAAAAGACTCAAGTTAGTCTGAGTCAATGTCAATGGTCATGAGGTCATTGAGCTGTTGCTGCAACATCATTTTAATGTTCTCTGTTTACTGTGACACAGGCTTTGGGACACACAAGGTGGCACAAAGACCACAGATGGCGGGGCCACACTGCAAACAAAGACAGCAAGAGAAAATGATGGCTAAAATCATTCCTAGGAAAGTTAACACTTTCTATCCCCATGTGGACAGTGTCCCCAAAACCATCCTATCACGGACCAATCTCCTGTGTCCTGATGAATAGATTCGGAAATTACGTGTAACTTAGAAATGGCTTGGTATACTGTAGGGGCATTATCAGGAATGTAAATGCAGCAACTAGACCCAATCAATTTACAGACTCCTCCTCTATCTGCAAGGACAATGTCTAAAACCATTCGGTTTTGCAAAGTCATAAGACGATCCGCCTGAAGTTCGGCTGTCAAATTACTCAAGGCTCCGGAAGTCACATTTATCGTAGCCTCAACAACACGAACTAGCTGTCTAATGTTTCTGCTATTGGCCATTGCACCCCAGAAAGGAAGAAACCCTTTTATAAAGTCTCCTCCCTCTTGTCCAGCTATGTCTTTATTATCAATAACCCATCTGCCATATCTTTTTCTGTGATAACCTGAAGGAGCTGTGTATGTCGGGGGAAGAAGGAAAGCCATATAACATGTTCCTGAAAAATAGGTGGGAAGCCATCATGAGATGGTACCAACGGTGAAGAAATCAGGGGTGAATAAATATATGTATGGGAACAAACACTCTTTTCCTGTTTATTCTTAATATTCTGACCATTTATCTGCAGACATAAGTTACCTCTATGAGGTATGGTCCAAATTGGCAAAGATCTTCTTTGTCTAGCCTTATCAGTGAGGCTAGTAACGTAACGAGTCACGTTCCAACCATCATATGCTCGTTTCTCATCAACGTGAATCTTACCAATTTCGGCAATTTTAGCCATAGTCACTATTCCCTTTATCAAAGAACTATGACTAAAATCTGCTCCACCATTATATGGACCATCAGGAGGGTATCGAAGTTGATTCTGGTATGCATTAGAAAACATAGCCAAATTAGCCCAAGCGGAACGTTCATAAGAAAACGGAAGGACTAAATATGGCATCCCTTTCTCTGTGTTATGGGGCATAAGCCCACAAACCCAACAATCAGTAGTGTTGACTACCAGTTGATGTTGATGTAACAACTGGATGAACGAATTGTTGAAGTATTCTGCTTTCCTAATTTGCTTGTGATCTGAGAGTGTATAGAAATTATGTGGAGAGGTAGTAGTAGAAAAAGGCAAAGAAACAGAAGTTGGAACGGGTGACCCGTGATCCATGGACCCGCCCCCAGGAATGGCGGAACGGACAGTGTCAGACGCGAGGCTGTGTTAGAACTGCCTCGTTATCTCCTTTCTCGCTGTGCCGTCTCCCGCGGCTGAAAGCGGACAGATTCGGTGGGGGCGCCTTGACTACTGGAGCGGATGGTAATGAATTTCTTGGGAGCTTCCGCGAGCGCAGCGCTCGGGTGACACGCAGCTGAGGGTGCTCGCTGTCTCTCCTGATTCAGCCCTGGCTACACATTGCACTTCTGGAGCAGATTGTAATGGCGAGTGCAGCGTTGGTGTGCCTCGCTGCTGAGGGTGCTCGCTGACTTTTTCTGATTCACCCCCTGCCGCACTTTGCCTTGTTGTCTCTGCCGGTACTGCTGGTACTGCTGGTACTGCTGCTGTTCAATTTCACCTAAGCCTGTGCTTTGCTTGGGGTGAGCTCGAAAAGCTGGAATTGAGGTGGACTGTTCAGCTACTACTACTGCTATTACTGCCCCCAGACTGTCAGACTGAACTCTAGTCCTGTGCGGGGGCTAGGGTACACAGTGAGTAATATTTGATAAATACTTGGGAAATAATCTGGCCGGGGGTCACATCAACTGCCACTCAATCCCACCTCCTGAGGCAGCAAACCGGTCCCGCCAGCACCTCTGCTCTCCTCCGCCGCCGCTGGGAACATCGCGGCCGCCGAGAGAGGAGAGCCTTCAGGGAAAAAAACACAACTCCCAGCGTCCCTTGCTCCCTGGACGCCGACCGCCGCATCACTCTGCCGCGCCCGGAGGCGCATAAGAGAGAGGCGCTCCTCCCGCATCGCGGGACGCGCGCGGGCAACGCCGGGCAGAGCCCGGGCAGAGGGCGGGCCGTCTGTGGCCGTCCGTGGACGACCGAGGACGGGACGGGCCACCCCCCCTTTCTGTGGCATTTAATCCTGAAAGCATCCGGCATTCTTTCACAAGGTACTGTTATCCGCTTTTCCCCTTTCGTTTGCAGGACACCGTGTTAGTTATCCCCTTTAAGAGTGCGAGCTGTAACCAATTTCTGTGCTGGTCCCATTGTGTCTTCTACACTTTTCCCCATACTTTGCTGTTAACTAACGAGGCTACCCACAGCAAATATGAGTAGCAAAGGCAAGAAAACCAAACCATCTGCTTCACGCCCAAATACCAGACTTCAGGCCACAATGCCGCAGTCCCTTCCAACTCTGACGGCAATTGACAAAATGCTACAACAGACCATAGGGGTGGTTGCCAATGCAATCGAAAATACTGAAAGAAGATCATCCTTCCCACCCACAATAAGCTCTAAAGACCATGGCGAAGATTGCTCGGCGATTGTCATTGATCCTATGATCTTGGATTCCTATTTAACATCCACCTTTGCTGAGCTACCCTGTGCACAAATCCCGGTCGAGACTCCAGCAGCTGATGATTTTCCATTGGCCTTAGCTGAGATCTCTATTAACAATGATGATCAATCCTGTATCTTGACCTCCCCTCCCCCTGTGGCAAAACTAAAACCTGGTAGGGTGGGCTCTAAGACAAAAAAGGAGAGTCTTCCTAAAAATTCAGGTACAGAAAAACAGCCCAACCATAACTTGGTAACCCCATTTGACCATCCCCGGCATCCAACTAAAGGGATACCCTGCTGGGTCACCAATATGGTCACGGATCTCCAGAATAGTTTAGAGCAAATAATCGCTTCCCATATTAAACCACTGGTTTCAAAACTTGATAGATTATCTTCCATGGTAAACAATAAGACTTTGGTGACAACTAAGCCACATAGTTCCCAAGGTATCTCGTTACCCCTTGTTTTAGCCGGTGACTCTACAAAGGTACCCTGTCCTGAGTTAACTAAATCCACCGTTCCGGTGGAACCAAATAGAAAACCAGGACCGGCAAGTACTGCAGCTAAATCCTTAAACCTCGTACCCCCTCCCACACCTGTAGCTAAACCATCAGGTCCTCCTAGATCTCCAGCTGTGTCCCAAACTGTTAAATCTAGCCAACATCCTAAGGAGGGTAAGAATATGGCATCAAAAAAAGTAGTATCTTCATCAAGACCCCCCACACTAAAGGCAACCTTTAAACTATTGCCGACAATAAATCTGCCTCCAGAAGCACAACCATATGTAGTAGCCATAGCGGGTGTCTCACCCCTTAGTGAGGGGAAGAGAGAACAGGAGGTAGATCTACATAATAAGTGCATACAGTGGCTGAATTTAAATAGACCCTTACCTTCCAACATTTCAGGCCATATATTGGCAGTAAGGAGAGTAGACTGGATTGGAAGGGGACCTAAAACAGTGGCAGGGGATGTTGTAACAATCAATTTTAGGGATTCCTCAGCCGTTGACCATATCTGTAGAACTCCCTTCCATAAAGAGTCCCAAATATTCCCTTTGCACTTGTCCTATTTCTACCCTACCCCCATTCATAAAACCTTTCACAAAAGGAGTCCACAGTTAATTAGAAATCCCCTCTCCTACCCGAATGGGACTCACCACTGGCAACCATTTGGGGAGGGTTTTCATCCACATACCCCATTTTACCCCATTGGAATAAGTTTAGCGTCCTCGAGGAGGTGGACTGACTGACTCAGCCATGCACACCCCCACGAAAACATAATGAGGGTATTCTAGATGAAGGTATTATAACACAGGAAAAGTCACCCTCCTCTGACAGTTATGAGACCGTTTGGCCTCATGCCTCAAAGAGGGAGGAGGCAAGGGTTGAACAGAGCCTGGATCAGCTAGCACCTAGAGAACAGGGGGGGGAGAAGGATAAAGTTAAGGCTACGGAAGGTAGCATAAAAATACTCTTGTGGAATGTCGCAGGCCTAAAGAACAAGCTACTTGCACCAGACTGGTCTTCCTTTATGTCCATTCATGATATCTGCTTGATGCAAGAGACCTGGTCCCTCGAGGCGAGTGACAGTCCCGGTTACGCTACCTTTGACATCCCCGCAGTCTCAGGTGGGAAAGGCCGCCCTTCGGGGGGCCTTGCCATATGGGTAGGCTTACACTTGGGCATGCAGTTGGTACAGGTGGATACAAACTCGCCTGATATCCAATGTGTTTTGCTAACATCTGTTGGCGGATCTACATTGTCTATTATTAATATCTACTCCAGGCCTACCGTGAACGGGAAAGAATCGAGTACTATCCAAGCACTCGACTATTTTCTCCAGACACTCGACCCCGCAACTCCGATTATTCTTGGTGGCGATCTGAACTGTCAGTTCGAGCCTTTGGGCGGTCCTGAGTTGTGTGAAAGGTTGAGGTTGAGAGGTTGACTCGCTCTGGCAAATTCCAGCCCCAAGAATCGCCCCGGTTAAGGCCTGGACCCCGTTAGTATTACAAATTAAGGCCTTAACCCTTGCAATATCTTTGCGGGCATGCAATGGAAGGGGCAGCAACGAATGTTACGGCCTGCCCACTTATAACAGGATAAATCGAACTTCCACCATTGACTACCTCTTGTTGGAAGCCAAACACTGGGGAAAGTTTAAAGACTTCGGGGTTGTTGAAAGGCACGATAGTGACCACAATGCGCTGGTCCTAACGCTTAAAGCGGGTGCATTTGGACTAACTAACCCTGACTCTAATTCCATTCTGATAGTTCCCCCACATATTATATCCAACAATAGGAGAAGAGTCAAATGGCCTTCCTGCCTAGACTCTCCTACTCGTCTCGCAAAAATGTATCAGATAGCTGTTCCATTGATAAGCGATATGGGAAATTCTACCTCCCATGGGCAGACTATAGCGACCCATAGAAAGTTAGTTGAGAGTCTAGGGGATGTATTCTATCCTGTTAGTGGGTCTAAGTCGCGCCGGGGTAAAACACATCCCTGGCACAACCACGCATGTAAAGACTCAAAGAAAGACTTACTCAGGGCAATTAAATCTAAGGACATCCCTAAAATTAGAACAACTAGACTGCAGTATAAAAAGGTGCTCATCAAAGCAAAGAGTGAGTGAGAAGAATCCAGGTGAGAAGAGATGAGACAGGCACTACTCCTAAAAGATTCTAAGACCTTTTGGCTAATTGCCACTTCCTCAGTGTCAGGAGAGAGAGATACTGGGGTCTTGAATATTGGCCCGATAGTGTGGGAGGCACACTTTAAGTCACTCTACACAAGCCCTGAGTTGGAGGAGATGGGGTGTCAGCCCCAGGAGGGGCTGTCGGAGCTGGTCCCGGAGCCCCGGGTCTGTGCGCCACGGGTCCTCCGGCACTGATCCAGCGGCCTATAGGAAATATGTCATAAACTACGCTACCTAACTTCACCACACACTCTAAAAATCACTATTTAAAAACATGGACCCATTAACAAAACCTGATATATTTTGACCAACTGAATCATGTGGCCTAATCAAACTTATATACAACTTATATACATTTATATACATCCGCGGTAAAAATTGACATTATTTAAACAAATCCTAACTATTTAATAGGCCACCATTGGTGATGGCATCTAACTAATGATAACCTGCACTCCCGAAATGACAAGACCAGCTTGTTTTCAAAAGTAAGATTTTATTAGCTATTTATTTGAATCATAAGAATATAGTTTTATTTAAGCATTTTATTAGAATTGTCATAAACATATTTGTAAGCATCATATAGAATTCAAATTATTTGCAAAGAATAATAAGTTTAGCATTTTCTAGAACCTAAGTCCCTAAATAAGCTAAATAAATGGAAATAAAGTAAAGTCTTTTGGGTTTCTTACGTGCTCCAAGCAAAGTCCGACAGCACGACACCCTCATCCAAAGGTTAGAAAGCAGCAGCGTGACCCATCCACAAGGCATGGAACTTTATACCTTTCTGCGCTAAGCTAATCTCAGTAAAAGTAAAACTTTCCGCAAAAGTCGATGTCCCATTGGCTCATGAGTGACAAGTGACATGTCACCCCATATTTCAAAACATCAGTTCTGTCATTTTCTTAGACTCCATTGTCTCTACTGTACGTGATCCGAGACTTCCTTCGCTTGCAACAAATTTGCCATAGTTTTTTACTAGTTTCATTTCACTTCCTCGGATGCCAAATAATCAAATGTTCTTTCTGCCAGTTCCTGGCCTTGGCCACGTCCTACCAGAATGATGTCAGAACCTCATCGCAGTTCAACAAATGTTACTTTCGATGGAAAACTTTAGAAAGGACATCTCAGACTTCGTGCAGAAATTAAATTCATCCTTTTAGTAAACTCGAGTGAACTAGGCCCAAAGCAGTCAACTTAATTTCTCTAATGTATAAACAAACACAAGAAAATAATTAATGAAAGAATTATTATTCATTCTGTTTCCACCCTTTGTTTGCTAATTATTTAACCCACCGTTAGTATAATATTACCTAGCACAAAGCAAACAAATAAAGCAGCATTTTATATCTACCAGTCTTCATTAATCCATGAAATTCTTTATGCACCTTTAGAGAGTAGAATAACGTCACATAGACAAGGAAAGCAAAATAAGCACATGCCATCTTTTAAATTCAGCTGCAGTTAGTTATGACATGACAGAACGACAAAATTATTTTATTATTTTTCACGAACAAAAAGATGCAACAGATTTGCACATTTATGAGCACATGTGTTAGTTTTCCCACGTGTAAAAGTTTAATCTAAGTTGAATTAGTACGAATACATCACAAATCGTTAATAGGATTATTTTATTTTATGGAAGTATAACTTCACGAGTTGGAATAAAAAGTTATTCTCTATCTCGCTCCATCAACTCCCTCATCTGGTGATTAACAAATCACCACACCACACCCAAAATTTAGAAAATTTTAACTAAAATAGAAAATGATTCAAATTCACTTGGATTAGTATTCTAAAAATTTGTTTCTGCAAAATCTCTGCAATTATCATAACGAGCCCTATGTAATTCTTGTAATTCTATTTCATTTTCTTCTTCCTTTTTTATTTTATAAATTCTCTTCTTTTCCTTCATTTGCTTCTTTCTCTTATGTAATAAACAACCAATCTTCGATAGAACTATTATAAATATTATCACAATCAAAGGTGTTAAAATCTTGCCAAGAACTGAACCACCTATTTCTTGAAACCATGTTTTTATAGCTTGAAACCTTTTTGTAAGACGCTCTGAGAAATCATCCTCTTCTAATGGAACTATCTCTGAATGTATTTCTGTAATATTCTTAATGTACATATCAATATTCTTACTTTCATCCGGAATGTAGGTACAATAATGTTGTACATGTAGAATGCCACAAACTCCTCCCTCTTTTGCTAGTAATATATCCAATGCAAGGCGATCTTGCATCTCCATAGTTCTAATTGCAATAACTTCAACATTCACTAATTGAAAACCATCTGCTGTATCAGTGGACAATCTATCAACAATTGTGGATAATTTTCTAATTTTCCCTGCATTCAATGTTATACCCACTATGGGTATCACTGCTTCAAAAATATCTCCTAACATTTCTGTGAAACTTTCTCTTCTATATCTATTTACATGATTATTAATTTTGAACAATCCTTCTGAATTTCTGTCAACATGGAATATTTTTGGAAAAACTATTCCAACAAAACAAGTCCCATACCAGTGATCTGGGAGATTATAATAAGCTTTGTCACCACAAATAAAGTAAATCCCAGGAAAAATTGGATCCTTGCCACCTTTGAATCCCCAACCACCCATAATCTGATAAGTGTCTTCACAATTACTAGCTCCCACAAAATAATTATCAAAAAGCGTATTATCTCTTCTAATACAAAGCTTACCACTAACTGGTTTATCTATGTGAATTGCAACATTATCAAAAGTTTTACCATTAAGCTTCTCATCTTCTTTTTGCCAGAACCTAGATTTAGTCTGCTTAACTAATTTGTTTCTTTTATAAATTGCTCTTCTCTCCTCAACAAGGTGCAGGAAATTCTTGCCTTCAGTACTTAGTTTACAGGTTAGATTATTCTTGTAAGCATACTCATAAGTGAGTTCGTTAGTTACTAAGAAAAATTCCCTCATCTGTTTGGCTTTCTTATGTTTATTCAAAACACTCTCAATTTTTAAATTCGCAAAAATTTCGTCAAAATTTGAATAATAGTATTCTAAACGTCCAGTTTGATAGAACAAACTAGCTAACACACTACATGTTATACCATATGTAAGAGGAAGCATATTATATGTTACTCCCTCAGAAACAGAAGCAGGTAATTTTACACAAACATAGCAATCTTTAGCGTCCATTACTTTTACATATTCTCCTAAAAGCCTTGCAAATGTATTGCTTGAAAAATCACTAATAGATTTGTCCTGATGAATTTCAGGTTTGTGATCAATAACTTTGCTTGTTGCACTATGTTTGTTTTGACTAATTGAAGCTTTGCTTGTCATATTGACCTTGTATAAATGTTTGTTGATTTCAAAAGGAATAACAACAGCTAGTACTAACCAGAGCAGAATTAACATGAGCACACATACCAGAGTCATCTTACAGCATCTCTTGAATATAGAACACTTTGAAGTACTCCGTTCCATAACATAAGGCATTTTTTTTTTTAGATAAAAAGAAACAAAATTATTTTAAAATATTAATTTTCTAAACTGTACACCCCCCTTTTTAAAAGATTTTTTTTTTTTTAAACTTAGCCCTAACAATGTATCTTCGACCTTATGTCACAAACAATGACACAGCTAAACAAGTTTTCTTCGACCTTGTGTCACCTAACAAAATTTCTTCGGCCTTTTGCCAAATAATAAAAAGAAAAAATCCCAATTTTAATAAATCAGTACTTCAATCATTGTCACTAATTTCTTCAATTTCCTCTTCCTGGCTACTGCTATTAATCTCAATAACAGGAGGAATTATCAGATAAGTCCATTCAGGAGATCTATATTTCTGATTTGGCTTCACAACTCTTTTAGTTTTTCTAGAAACTACTTCTATTTTCCTCCCTTTCTCAGCTTTCTTTTCAGGCTCCTTTTGACTAGTGATTTCATCCACTTGCTCCTTCGAATTTTTAATTAGCCTGACTCGCAATTTTCCACTTCCGCTTGGCCACAAATCACCTTTTTTCAAGATCTTTCTTTTCGGTTCTGAAACATTTGTTTCTGACTTCCAAGATCTTTTCTTTACTTTTCCATCTTCATCATTCACATCACTTTCTCCAGAGTCACTGTCAGAAATTTCAATTCTTGACACAGAACCTTTTCTACTCAGCAGTTTCACTCCGTTAGGAACTATACTCTGTCTTCCATCACTGGTACTTGGTAATTCGTTCTCCTCCTCCTCTTCAATTACCTTCAACTTCCCAGTTTCTGGTTTCTTGTTCCCTCTTCCAGAGCTTATCTTCTGCTTTTCAATACTCTCCTGGTCAGAAATTTCAATTGATTCAGCTTCTCTTTCTTCAAATTTTTCAATAGTCTCTACTCCATTCACTTTCTTGACAGACTCTTCTGCTGAATTTCTTTTAATCAGATCTTCATCACTTTCAGAGTCTATTTCGATGATTCCCAAATCTTCTTTATTCAAGTCTTTATTCACTTGCAGATTTTCCAGATGTCGACCTCCCTGTCGATCTTCAGAATCTGGATTTATTTCACCTTCTATTTCGGAATCAGAATCATCTGTAGAATCACTCTCTTCATCAGAGTTTTCAGGAGTAGGAATTGGAATAGTGTGGCTTGGATGTATCCACTTCTTCAATCCTTTACATTTTACTGCATTTGTAGTGACTAGAATTATCTGCCTAGGTTTCTGCCACCTAGGGACCAAACAATTTCTTCTTCGATGAACTTTTGTCCTGACCCAATCTCCAGGTTTCAAATCATGAGTCTGTACTTTTTCATCAGATTGTGCTTCAGTTCCCACCTGATTAGACACAGAAGTCACTACGTCAGACAGTCTCTTGCAATATTCTAAAATAGCACTGTCATTAATGCTCAATAATTTGCCAACTGGAACAAAAGCTTGCCTCATGACCCTGCCCATTAAAATCTCATGAGGACTCAAACCTGTCTTCTTATCAGGTGTACTCCTTAATGACATTAGAACTAATGGAAGAGCATCAGTCCACTTTACACCTGTATCTAGACACATTTTTCCAATCCTGTTCTTAATTGTTCCATTAATTTGCTCAACAACTCCAGATGCCTCTGGTCTGTATGCACAGTGTATTTTCTGCTCAATATTTAATGCTTCACAAATCAATTTCATAAGTTTGTTATCAAAATGGCTCCCTCCATCACTTTCAATAGTGACAGGAAAACCGTACCTTGGAATGATTTCTCTAAGTAACAGTTTTGCAACTGTAATTGAATCACAATGTCGAGTAGGAAAAGCTTCTACCCATCTTGAAAATAAACAATCACAAGAACATATTTCAAACAGTTGTGTAAGGGCATCTCAATGAAATCCATTTGCAGTCTGATGAAAGGACCACCCTCTCGACCAATAATTCCTGTACCCACAATTGACTTTCTGTTTGGGTTCATTTGCTGGCAAGATAAACACCTCTGACAAAAAGATTCAGCAATAGTTCTAAACTTGGTATTAAACCAAGTTTCTTTAAAAAGTCTGATCATGGAATCTCTTCCAATATGGCCAGGACCATGATATAATCTGGCCATGTCAGCAATCAAACAATTTGGTAAAACTACTCTGCCATCTTTGTAAGTCCATACTCTATCCTCATCACGTGGTCTACATTCTGCTCTTAACCACGAATCTTTTTCCTCATCATCAGCTTCATTTTGCAAATCCCTGATTTCCTGCCATGTTTCCATTACTGATGTTAGCATCAATGAATTTGAATCACATTCTTTGCTTTTTTCCCGATTGTATGCACGACAATTTTTGGCACAATACTTTGCAGTTTCGTCTGCATAAGCATTGCCTTTAGAGATAAAATCCACACCTTTTGTATGTGCTGCACACTTAACCACAGCGATCTCCTTAGGTAATTGTATAGCGTCAATTAATCTCTTAATAAACACTGCATTTTTAATTGGGGACCCTGCTGAAGTTAAATAGCCCCTCTGAGACCAAAGCTGTCCATAATCATGCACAACTCCGTACCCATACTGGCTGTCAGTTATTATGGTAACTCTCAAATCCTTTGAGTATACCATTCTGCATCATGTGGAATCTGGTACAAAATAACTGCAGGATTTGGAACCACAGGACAACATGGAATAACAATCTGATTAATTTTCCTCAAATCCTGAACAATCCTATATGTTCCATTTGATTTCTTGATTCCCATAATCGGTGAATTACAAGGACTACTCTCAATTTCTTTTAAAACACCTTGTTTAATGAATTTTTCAATCACAGGAATAACTCCTTCAACTGTCTCAGCTTTCATCTTATACCGAGGGATATTTGGAAATTCTATTCCCTGCTTTAAAGATATTTTGACTGGATCGACATGTTTCATCAGACCCATCTAATTTCCAGTCAAATCCCAAATTTCAGCTTTTACTGTTTCTTTAAGTTCTTCTGGTAATTTATCTTTTTCAAAAGTAGGAAACAATTTTGATTCTTCTGTTTCTACCAACATCATAGTCATTCGATACAAACCATCTTCCTCCATAGTTTGTAGTTCAACCCCCTCAGGAGAACAATATATTCTACAATTCATTTTGCACAATATATCCCTCCCCAACAAATTCACAGGACTGCTGTTACAAACCACAAATCTGTGTTTATCTTTGAAATTTCCAATTTCAACTGGTACTGGATCAGTTAGATCCGTTCTGATTTGCTGATTACTTACACCGACTACTTGGATGGTTTCCCCAGAGAGAGGTAGGTTATCAATTTCCACTGATCTAACAGTAGAACGGGTAGCACCAGTGTCCACTAAGAAAGTAATGTCTACATCATTAACTTTCCCATTTACAAATGGACCGGACTGGTCAACCTCAAGAGTGGCTCCAATAACACACTCTTCCCCCTCTCTCGGGCACCGTCAGAAGTAATCGTCAGAATCACTTTCTCGTTGTTCAGTTAAGAAAAACTGTCCAGAAGCATTTTGCACAATTTGCCTATGATTTCTTATTACCTGATCATCTCCTTGAAATCCCACATTTGGATTATATTTTTGACTTCCCCCACAATTAGGGAAAGGAGGTTGCGGAATTTGATTTTGCTGGTGATTCAATTGGTTTTGCAGCTGTCGCTGAAGACTCAATTCATTTAGATTTTGTTGCAACTGTAGCTGTCGCTGCAGATCAACATCACTCTGCATCTGTGGATTTAACAATGGACTCTTTAAATTTCTAGGTGGTTTCTTACACTCGTCTCTCCAATGTCCAATTTCTCCACAATTGAAACAAGGTAATTTCTGTTTTAACTCTTAACTTTAGGATTACATTTTCTGTTAATATTAAATTTTAATTTTCCTTGACCCTGGTTTGAATTTTGAGTCTGAACAAAATTAGTATTTTTATTTCCAAGACTAGCAATTTGTTGCTCGGCCAATTTCACTTGAGCCCACATTGCTTTCTCCTTAAGCTTTTTCTGTTTCACTTCTAACTCATCACTGCAGTATTTAGCTTTTCTTAAAATGTCATCAACAGAAAGTGATTGCCAACCTACAATGTTATTTCTGATCATTTCTCCAACCTCTGGCCTGAGACCATAAACAAATCTATAGATGAAATGACTCATATCCTTTTCATCCAGCTTCTCATAGCCACTGTATTGTTTGAAAACTAACAGTAACCTTTCATAAAATGAATGAACTGATTCTTTCGGTTCTTGATTAGTTCTATCTATTTTGACCCAATCAACCTCTTTTGGTGGAATTTTTTGTTTTAACCATAAAATCACTCTTTCATAAAAATCCATTATTATCGGAGCTGGAGCACCTGTCTCTTTAATTCGTTCAGGTTCCTCTTTTGGCCAACTTATAGAAATTTTACATTCTGTCCAAAGATCTGATGGAACAACAATGTCAAAGAATCCATCTAGATCAATCCACAGAACTTTTGAGACTTTTATAAATCTGTCTACCTGACGATACCACTCGACAGGTTTCTCTCTCAATCTAGGAAAGTCATTTGTAAATAACAGACTGTCACAGCTTCTATGCTTTTTGACATTTGTCTAATTAATTCTTCTTTTGATCGGAAATATTCAGATGAATTTTCAACTTCTTCATTTTTAACTTCCCTCATATAGTTTTTTGGAGCTTCCCTTTCTCTTGGAATTAACGAAAAATGTTTACCTCCAATACAGACATCAGCATTTGTCCTAATTTCAAATTTTTCTGGGGTTTCAAAAGATTCAGAATTATTTGGATATAATTTAGAAGATTCACTAATCGGAGGTGCACTCGGTGTAGTTTCTGTAGAAACCATCGGAGTAGACCATGATTGCGGAGGTCTCAAAGGCTCATTACTTTTGTTAGAAGTGAAAATTTCTTCTAAAACTGCATCTTCAGTCTCATTTTCTAATAGAGCATTATTTTTCTTTTCAGTTCTTTTTTCACTAGGAGATCCTAAAACCATTTCTCTAATTAAATAAAGTCCATCGCTCATGCTTCCCTGTCTCCACATTCGCATTCTATCTTCATGAGTTTCTCTTCTATAGCTTGGTATTTTAGGAGGTCTTTTAATACCACTCGCTTCTCTTTGTAGTTGAAACATTTCATCCTCCCATTCAACTAAAGCTTCAAATTGAGTAGGTCTCGGCTTTGGTACAAGAGCATTCATCTTTTCTCTTAAATTTCTTAAAATCTTTACATTAAAAGAACCATCGTCCGGCCAAGTTAAAACACCATCATCTTTTGTGTAGTGTTTCCAAATATCAAACCACAAAACAGTATGATAACCATATTCACCTTCCATATACGCTGCAGGTGTTTTATATTTATGAAGTAATTTACCACCTCGCGTTTCTATTTTCTTGTCCGGTGAAATAAAATGTTTACGTTTCTGAAATAACGTAGGCTTTTTCTCAACATGTTTAAAATGATAACTCATTTTTAAAAGTCAAATTCAATTAATAAAATTGTTCGTAAAATATTTCCGGGATGTTCCGCAAAGTCAGCCAATCCGTGCGCGAAACACACCAACAAGCCAATCAGGATTGAGCTACGTCACTAATTTGCCCAACCAATAATTGTGAAGTTTTTCTGAAGAACCAATCAGCTTACAGTTCATCAGAGATTCGAGAACCAATCAGAACACAGCTCGTGACGTATGTCGCCCAATCACAGCGCGGCCCTGTGACGTACACAGCAGCTGCGGTTTCTCGCATCTCACTCCCAGCGCTCACCCCTCCTTCACAAAATCTTTTCACAGAGCCATTTTAATAACGCCTTTTTTTTTCGGTGAAAATTAATTTTCAACAACGACAAGAAAGACTCATCTGTCTGTTTCTCTAATAAGTGATAGAATTACATTCATACAAGTATTCTCAGCTTGGAATAGTCGGCCCTATTCTCATAGAAGAATTTTCAATTGCCAGTAGAGCAATTCTTACCCTACCCTTCAATCAAGTAATTAATGAACTCGTTTTCCCTCTAGAATGCACAATTAAGTGACTTATTTCAAAAGTTCGACTTGAACACAATTACAAAACATTCACACACTTTCAAACGGAAAGACCCTAAAATCAAACACACATGAAATCCGTACAGGACTCTCACCTGTTTATAGATATCATGCACCGTTAATAAAATAAACGACGTTATCTGTACAGGACTTTCACCTGTTTATAGATATAAAACATGTACCCCTACAGGACTCTCACCTGTCTATAGATAATCATGTACCGACATTATTCTACCCTTCATTCAAGCTCGAACATATACTATTACTCTTTTCACAGTGAGTTTTAGAACGGGCACATTGTCCCTATCCTCATGCTGTTCAAATTTCTTAGATAATCCTCACTATACAACATTCACACCTAGCCCTAACATGTGTTGCACGGCCACAACACTAGTGATACACGGCGATACCACTACACTAAAACAGATCAAATGTACTGTGGGACTACCTTCTCATCACACTATCTGTACCGGTACAACTCACATATAGCACGAAAAACAAACTCAATATGTGTTAAACATTGATCCTAATTTCATACCATAATACATTGATTATCTTAGTAACCATCAAATTCTGCTACCAGAAGAATTGATCCAGTGGCCTATAGGAAATATGTCATAAACTACGCTACCTAACTTCACCACACACTCTAAAAATCACTATTTAAAAACATGGTCCCATTAACAAAACCTGACATATTTTGACCAACTGAATCATGTGGCCTAATCAAACTTATATACAACTTATATACATTTATATACATCTGCGGTAAAAATTGACATTATTTAAACAAATCCTAACTATTTAATAGGCCACCATTGGTGATGGCATCTAACTAATGATAACCTGCACTCCCGAAATGACAAGACCAGCTTCTTTTCAAAAGTAAGATTTTATTAGCTATTTATTTGAATTATAAGAATATAGTTTTATTTAAGCATTTTATTAGAATTGTCATAAACATATTTGTAAGCATCATATAGAATTCAAATTATTTGCAAAGAATTATAAGTTTAGCATTTTCTAGAACCTAAGTCCCTAAATAAGCTAAATAAATGGAAATAAAGTAAAGTCTTTTGGGTTTCTTACGTGCTCCAAGCAAAGTCCGACAGCACGACACCCTCATCCAAAGGTTAGAAAGCAGCAGTGTGACCCATCCACGAGGCATGGATCTTTATACCTTTCTGCGCTAAGCTAATCTAAGTAAAAGTAAAACTTTCCGCAAAAGTCGATGTCCCATTGGCTCATGAGTGACAAGTGACATGTCACCCCATATTTCAAAACATCAGTTCTGTCATTTTCTTAGACTCCATTGTCTCTACTGTACGTGATCCGAGACTTCCTTCGCTTCCCACAAATTTGCCATAGTTTTTTACTAGTTTCATTTCACTTCCTCGGATGCCAAGTAATCAAATGTTCTTTCTGCCAGTTCCTGGCCTTGGCCACGTCCGACCAGAATGATGTCAGAACCTCATCGCAGTTCAACAAATGTTACTTTCGATGGAAAACTTTAGAAAGGACATCTCAGACTTCGTGCAGAAATTAAATTCATCCTTTTAGTAAACTCGAGTGAACTAGGCCCAAAGCAGTCAACTTAATTTCTCTAATGTATAAACAAACACAAGAAAATAATTAATGAAATAATTATTATTCATTCTGTTTCCACCCTTTGTTTGCTAATTATTTAACCCACCCGTTAGTATAATATTACCTAGCACAAAGCAAACAAATAAAGCAGCATTTTATATCTACCAGTCTTCATTAATCCATGAAATTCTTTATGCACCTTTAGAGAGTAGAATGACGTCACATAGACAAGGAAAGCAAAATAAGCACATGCCATCTTTTAAATTCAGCTGCAGTTAGTTATGACATGACAGAACGACAAAATTATTTTATTATTTTTCACGAACAAAAAGATGCAACAGATTTGCACATTTATGAGCACATGTGTTAGTTTTCCCACGTGTAAAAGTTTAATCTAAGTTGATTTAGTACGAATACATCACAAATCGTTAATAGGATTATTTTATTTTATGGAAGTATAACTTCACGAGTTGGAATAAAAAGTTATTCTCTATCTCGCTCCATCAGCACGAGAGCCGACTGCCGGGGGCCCTGGGGTCCGGGGGTCTGGCTCCATGTGCCCGCATGGCCCGGGACCTCCCGCATGAGTGTCGATTGCTGGGGGCCCGGGCACTGGGTCCTCTCCTCGTCATGGTCTTGGCTCTGACCGGGCTTCCGAGATCTCGGTTGCCCCAGGCCCCCTGCACGAGAGCCGACTGCCGGGGGCCTTGGGCTCCGGGATTTCAATCTCCTGCGCTGGCGCGGCCCGGGGCCTCCCGCACGAGTGTCGACTGCTGGAGGCCCCGGGTGCTGGGATCCCCCCCTGTCGAGACTATGGTTTCAGCCAGGTTCCCGAGCCTCCCGTGGCCCCAGACCCCCTGCACGAGTGTAGACTGCCGGGGGTCTTGGGCTCTGGACCTGGATCCTGTCTCGCAATAGCGAGAGGGGATGCCCCCACTGGGTCTCCCACTTTTAGTTTAGATTATATTACACTTAGGGAAGTTGAACTGGCAATTGAGAAACTGCTCCTAAACAAGGCCCCGGGTCTAGATAAGCTGCCTGGAGACCTCTTCCGCTCTCAGCCAAAAATCTGGGCCCCATATTTGATGGTTCTGTTCAATGCTGTCTTACAGGGCTCCCCTGTACCGGAGACGTGGCTGGGAGCCGAGATCGTCCCAATTTTTAAAAAGGGCTGTCCGCTCGCCCCATCAATTTATAGACTAATTAGTCTACTCGATACTTCCCAGAAGCTGATGGGCCGAATCCTGCTGGAAAGACTACTGGGCTGGATGGAGGAAAAAAAAATATTGACCACCCTCCAAGCCGGTTTTAGATCAGGGGTCTCGACTTTGGACCAGATCTTCCGACTCCAGGTCCTATTCTGGAAAACTGCAAGAGTAGAGGGTGGCAGCCTCTACCTTGTTTTAGTGGACCTGCGGGCCGCATTCGATCTGGTCCCTAGGGAGAGACTCTGGTCGGTGTTGGAGGAACTTGGTCTCCCTCCTCATTTACTAGATGCCCTAATCCGGCTTCACACGGGGAACTATGCCCAGGTGAGGTGTGGGAAAAACGGGGAACTATCCGACCGCTTCCCCGTTACTCAGGGAGTACGCCAGGGTTGAGTACTGGCCCCTACTCTCTTCAGCCTATATGTTAACGGCCTGATTGATAGACTTAATTGTGTCAGGGATAACGATGCTCCACGCCTGGCCACTGGTAGGGTGCCCGCTTTGATGTTCGCGGACGACACCTTGTTGTTGTCCCGGACATCAACGGGCATCCAGCGTGTTTTGGACGGGTTTGTTTCCTTCTGTGCCTCACGGGGTTTGGAGATCAACTTGGAGAAAACCAAGTTTATGGTCTTCAACCCCCCGAGACACACCCGCCCAAACCCCACATTGAATGGAACTCCACTTGAGCGAGTTAGGACTTTTATATATCTGGGGGTGACTCTGACTGAATATTTTACATGGGACCAACAAGTCTCTAAATCCTCCTTGAGATTTGCACAGATTATGGGTGGCATAGGCAGATTCCATAGTGCCTCAACTTTTAAACCAGTTACCCCTGCCCTAGAGATATACAAAACACAGGTCAGGTCTGCTGCTTTATATGCTGCTGAACTCTGGGGACACACCAATGTATGTAATCTAATGAAAGTCGAGCACTCTTTCATGCGACATTTGTTTGGTCTTCCACAAAGCACGCCCCTGCTACCATTACGCCTGGACCTGGGTCTGGAACCTATCATTGATCTGGTGGCAGCTCGACCTCTGCTCTATTGGAGAAGGCTCTGGTCTGTGCCGGAGCTTGAACCGTTTAGAGCAGAATTCAATACTATTTGGGGGCAGTTAAGGAACAAGAATATACCTTGGCTGGTACACGTTAAGACTCTCCTTTACCAAATTGGTCTTCCTCAACTTTGGGATACACCGGAGGTCAGTTGTTTGAGGATGCAGAGGACTGTACTGGTGGCAGCTGTAAAATCCCATCACCTCAAACTGCTACACTGCTCCACTTCCCTGGGTAGATTGTCCACTGAGTTCCTCATAACAAAAGTTGAATACTGGACAGAGGCATTTTTGGACCTGGTGCAGCCGCCACTGGCAAGAAAACTATATATCCAATTGAGGCACGGCTCCTTACCGGTTGGGGCATTAACATCCAGATGGACAAAAATGATGAAGGCTAATTGCCCTGCCTGTAATCACGTCAGGAAAGACCTTACACATATCTTCTTTTTTTGCCCAGCATACAGCAAAATCCGGAAGTGTTGGATTACCCCATTATGCAAAAACCTGGGTTTTAGACATTGTGTACACGCCTGTAGAGTCTTAACCTATGACACTGCCCCTCCCATTGTTTTTGCCGTTTCCCGGTTTTTATTCGGCATGTGGCGAAGAAGAACTGTATTTATCCATAAGGAATAATGGACTACTGTTTTTATGTTTTTCTATTCCTTTGATAACCAATGTTTAATTACTTTTTAATTCTGAAGTATTTATGTTTTATCATCTTGCCTGTACATATTTTATTGCACTTTTATGGTCATCGACCGAAATAAAGTTATCAAAGTGAAGGGTAGTGAACAGGTGCCTGCTGCATAGTGTGGACAACCCAACCCACACAAGCTAATAAAATACATAAACATACTAAAATACACAATGCTACGCCACATCGACTAAACAATAATTTCTTATACCTGTTTTTCATTTGAATCTTTTTATCATTCCCTTCCACTTTATTATCCATTCTCTAAAGCGTTGCTCACGGTAATCTTCCTGGATCACTTAGTTGTGGTTATTAGCCGTCCTATGACAATGCAAGTCCTGCAGACCTGTCACTACTCAGGTCACAGCCTAAGACTCATACCGTGACCCTGCAACTTGATGGATAGTGAAAAGGAAATGTCTTTCAAAAAAGAATAACCAGACAAAAAGGAAAACAAAAAGTTCAATTGTCTTTAGTCAACCTAGGTCTTAGGTTGTACCCTATCTTGCCAGGTATCGTTTGATCTCGAAACAAAGTCTCTGGATTCGTTGTATTCAATCGCAAATGTGATGGTACAGCTTCTTGCAACACGTCGTCATCTTCTTTCTCAGAACTTGCCCAGTCCAGGCGTGCACTACTGAAAGGTACAAATCGGGGTACTTTTTTACTTTCACTGTCACCTACGCCTTCTCGGACCCACTGGTCGTAAGGTAAAGGCAAAGGTGCCCTCTTACAGTGCAAGCCGTGGACCCAATTTTTCTTCCTGACGACCTTCACTTCTGTACGTGTGACGAGAAGCACCTGTCACGGTGGCCCCCAACGAGGTTCCAAGTTCTTCTTCCTCTGAAAATTCTTCAGACAAACAAAATCTCCAGGTTGAATGGAATGACCTGGATCTGAGGAAGCCTCCTGGCAAAGCGTTTTGAACCTTTTGATGAATAACACGTAATTTAGTGGTGAGGTCATGCAATTAATCAACCAACAATGGGTATGGAATATCGGAATACTTTTTAGGTCGAGGGACTCCCCAGACACTGGCTGGGTGCCCAAAAATGACCTCATAAGGTCTAAGTCCTAAACGAGAATGCACAGTTGTTCTCGTAGAGAGTAGTGCCAAAGGTAAAGCATCGGGCCAAGCAAGACCCGTGCTGGCCTGAATCTTTGCTAATTGGAGCTTGAGAGTGCCATTATAGCATTCTACCAAACCCGCTGACTGAGGGTGGTTTGCCGCATGGAATTTCTGCCTAATATCAAGACCCGCACACACCTTCTGCATAATTTGACCTACAAATTCACTTCCATTGTCACTCCAGACAATGCGCGGCAAACCAAACCTCGGGAAGAATTCCTTCAAGTGGACAAAGCAGTATTATCCTTTAGGGGGTAGGCCTCTATCCATCTGGAAAAGACACAGACCACCACCAGAACATACTTGAGGTTATTGGAACGTTCCATATGAATGTAATCAATTTGTAATACCTCAAAAGGGTACGTAGGGGGAGCAAAATGACCTGCTGGAGTTGGGGTTCCCTTTCCTGGATTATGCATCAAACAAATAATACAATGCTTTACCACATTTTCCGCACATTTAGGGATACCTTCATTCTGCCATACTGGAACCAGAAGCTTGCATATTCCTTTCGCACTGATATGAGCTGGACCATGCACCATAGTAACTACAGGCAGTACATAGGCATCTGGTAACAACCAACGTTGGTGCTCTGACAATTCCGTCCAACACCCTGTCGCGTCCAACATTCCCGTACTTTCTCTCCACTTACTCAATTCCTTCTCAGTTGCTTCTTCTTGGATCATTTTCACACTTTCTACTGTGTACTCACATTACCTACTTCTCTGACCCATCTTGCAGGACCTGCAACATACATACAACTCTTAACATCTTTCGCTGTTTCTTTTGCTACCTCATCTGCAAAAGCATTCCCATGACCCACATCATCAGTGATCCTTTTATGTGCACAGCACTTCACAATCGCTATCTGAATAGGCAAGGCAAGTGATTCGAGAAGGTCAGTTACCAGCTGACCATGCTGTATTTTAGCCCCATGGGAAGTGAAGAATCCTCTTTCCTTCCACAAACGACCAAAGCTATGAGCCACGCCGAAGGCGTTTTGGCTATCGGTGTAAACAGTCACTCTCTTTCCCTTAGCCAACACACATGCTCTCGTCAGTGCAATCAGCTCAGCTGCTTGTGCTGAATTCTGTGTAATGCGTGCAGTCTCTACTACTGTATACAAAGTAGTAACAGCATAGGCTGCAGTCGTATCGCCATTAGGAAGCTTGAAACAAGACCCATCCACCCATAGGATCCCATCCAGGTCCACAAGTGGTGTATCTTTTAAATCTATTCTGCCTTTAGTTTCCTCCTCTGTACGAAGAAGACAATCATGCTGTTCTTGTATATCTTTCTCTTCTGGAATGGGTAACAATGTTGCTGGATTTAAAACATTAGGGGCCAGATGTAGGTAGGGTTTTACCGGTCGGTAACGGCCGAATTCGGCCGTTACCGACCGGTAAAAGGATTTTGACATGTAGGGGGCAGAATCGGTAAATTTACCATTCGGTAAATTTACCGATCGGTAATTTTACCGAATCTGTAAATATACCGGTCGGTAAATTTACCGACCGGTATTTTTACAGAATCGGTAAAATTGATATGTAGGTGGGACTCTTATGAGTCCCACAAGGCCTAAGAAATCGGTATTTTACCATCAAATTCAATTTGATGGTGAAATACCGATTCAGGTGTGCATGCACATGTGTGCATGCACACCTGTGCCATATGACAGGCAGACCTGCCCTTAGGGCAGGTATGCCTGCCATATGGCCCCCGACCCTTTTTTGGGGGTGCTAGAGGGTGTCAAAGTGACACCCCCTGCACCCTTGTCAAAATCGGTATTTACCGATTCGGTAAATACCGACCGGTAATGCCCCATTCATTCCTATGGGCTTCAAAGCCCATAGGAATGAATGGAGCATTACCGGTCGGTATTTACCGATTCGGTAAATACCGATTTTTACCGAATCGGTAAAATACACATCTGGATGGACCTACATGTCCACCCTTCATATTTACCGATTCTTAATTACCGAATCGGTAAAATTCGGTAATTAAGAATCGGTAAATATTTTTTACCTACATCTGGTCCTAAATCTCTTAATATGTATGTGAGTAGCCAAAAGCGTCAACTCATACCCAGACAAGGGAGCACTCGTGAGATGTTGCGTTTTCATTCAGTTCAAGAGAGTATCCACTGCATGTGGTACCACAACAACAAGAATGTGATCCAACACCAATCCAGCAGATTGACGAATGGAGATTGCTGCTGCTGCTGTTGCTCTAAGACAACTAGGCAATGCCTTGGCTACTGGATCCAATGTAGCCGAAAAATAGGCACATGGCCTCTGTTTGTCTCCAAATTGTTGCATTAAAAGTGACAATGCACAACCTTCTCTTTTATGTACATAGAGTGTGAAAGGCTTACTATAATCTGGAGTACCCAACACAGGAGCAGAACACAAAGCAGTACGTAAATCAGAAAAACTCTTCTGACATTCATTAGTCCAAGGAAGAAGTTGGGGTGTATCTTTCAGAGTAAGTGCCAACAAGGGTTTAGCCAACAAAGAAAAATTCGGAATCCACTGTCTACAATAAGAGGTAATGCCCAAAAAGGTACGCATCTCCCTTTGTGTGGATGGTACAGACATTCGCTCAATTGCTTGAATATGTTCTGGGGTCAATTGCCTTCCCTCCTTCGACAAGAGATGACCTAAATAGGTAACCTCTTGGCGACAATATTGTAATTTAGAAGGTGACACCTTATGATGTAAATCAGACAAATGACGCAAAAGCGAAACAGTCGCATTTTTACAAACATCCTCTGAATCGGCAGCCACTAACAGATCATCCACATACTGAATAAGAGTAGCACCTGGAGGCAAATAAAAAGCGTCAAGCTGGGATTTCAAAGCCTGACTATAAATGGAGGGGCTCTCACAATAACCTTGAGGTGCACGTTTAAATCGAAAACTTCGGCCTCCAAGAGAGAAACCAAAGAGATCCCTACTCTCCTCAGCAATAGGAATACTAAAGAAAGCATTCTTAGGATCAATAACTGAGAACCAAACAGCCGAAGCAGGGATCATTGTGAGCAAAGCAGTAATATCTGGGACAACGGGGAACTGAGGGACAACAATTTTGTTGACTTCTCGAAGATCAATCACAAAACGGTATACAGGAGGCTTAGAAGGATCAGTACATTTAAGAACAGGCAGAACAGGACTATTACAAACATTTCCTCTTGTTTCTTCAACCACACCCTTCTGGACCAAATCATAAACGATAGCCAACAGAGCTCTTTCGCCATCGTTAGAAATCTTATACTGAGGAATGCGTGGCAATTTAACATCAGGCTTGACAGTAAACACGTAAGGTGGAATTTTGAGCAAACCAACATCATTCGGACCCGTGCCCCAAAGCGTAGCAGGAAGTGAACGCAATTCAAGTGGCAGTTGATCCGTAGACAAATACATAGGAGAAACCAATTTATCACCCAAAGTAAGATATACACCAGAGGGGGAACAATACAATGTTGCATGTAGACGCTTCAATAAATCCAAACCCAACAAATTCTCACCGCAACCAGTCGTTAAAATGAGCAGGGCTTCCAAATTATAAGGACCAATGAAGATAGGCAAAGGACAAGAGACCGGGTTGCGACCGATAATCTATGTTTATGTCCAGTGCTTGTCTGTGTGGTTGTGGAGGAATTTCAGTCAGAAAACTGTGTATTTTCTAATACTGATTTCATGTATCAGTTCTGTAATCAGATCTTTGTGGACAAAGGACAGCTGGAGTAACGTGAAGTCAGTCTACTCTTACACATGCATAGGGATTTCATCAGTGACGAGGATCATGTAACTGGGTGAAGGTTTATTGAGGTTACATTTTTATGACAACGTTAAGCAATAAAGGCTTATCTGGCTAACTACCATTTAACCCCTCCCCTGCTGGTGACGGAACCACTCCTTGCTCTTTACAGTAGGCACATTGATTAGGACCCAACGAAGGTCGCGGAACAAAAGGTGTAGGTTTCTGTAACAATCTTTGAAACTGTGAAGGCTGTTGCAATTGGCGCTGAGCAGAACGAGGAGGATAAGCTTGCTGCAAAATAACCTTAGTTTTTAACTCTTTCGTCTTTTTCTCCATTTTCTCCTTTTCTTCCTTATCCCTATTTTCGTAATACTGAGCAGTAGCTAATATCTGGGCAGACGAAGAAACGGCCCACGAAGTCTCAGAATCTTTCAATTTATGCGATAATTCAGGAAGTAAATTAAATACAAATGTATTCACAAATAATCGCTGTCCACCCTCAGTACTCATATCTTGACCACTATGGTCAATGAACGTCTCCTCGAAACGGGTAAAGAAATCGGAGACACTCTCCTCTTTCTTCTGTTTACACGCAGCTAACTTATCCCAATTAACACGCAAGGCGGGCATCATCGTTTTCATTAGAGTAATTATTCTACCAGGCAATTCTGTGATCAAATCATCGGGTTTAGCACCACCTACTTGTGCTGTATCTGCAGCAGTTATAGAAGCCCAATTACCACCTAAAGCTTGGTCGTGGTCTTCCCTACGAATCCGAGCCCACAATGCTTGAGGGACTACATTTCCCATCAACAAATCAATATCTGCCAAATTCATAATACACGCATCAACAGGCTGGGACAGCTCTTTATAATACCCAGCATGATTCTTACGAGGGTCCCGTAAAGAATGTTTAAGCGCCAAAACTTCCGATCGTTTCCAAGGGACATGTACCCATATACGCTGGAAATTAGCTGGTACACCCGCAACAGCGCCTGTGGAACCGCATCTCTCCATATCGGAGGAACTTCTTGCATAGGATAGTGTTTCACTTTACGCCGGACCGCAGGATCAGGTTCAAGAGAAGCTTGAGAGAAAAAGGAAGATCTGAAAGTGACAAGTGTCTGGACGGCATCCTCAAAGTCGGGACCCACAATAAGTCCTTTATCAAATTTAGCCTGTATATCAAACAAACCCTGAGGAGGTAAATCCACATCCATATCTCCCCATCCTTTAACAAGAGTATTACACATAGCATTAAAAACATATCTCTGCGTGGGCGCATTCCACTGAAGAAAAGTGTCCAGGATATCATGCACATTATACTGTGGACCACTCATGATCCAATTGTGAGCAAGAGAGTCCAACTTAACTCGCTCGTCAGAATCTGGAAATTGACTACGGGATTGCCTGTGAGACGAAACAGGAGTCAAGTTAAGAGACCCGAAGAAAGGTGAGAAAAGACCAGAAACAGTGTCAACTAATCGTTGACGAGCTGTAGGAGAATCTGACAATAAAACTGGAGACAATGTATTAAGCACAGCAGGAAAAGAGCTAACAGTTGTAAGAGGAACTGATGATAAGGGAGACTGAGGTACAGAAGTCGGTGGCAAAGGAGGTGGAGGTGGAAATACTGGAAGAGGCAACTGTGGAAGAACCGGAACAACTGGTTGAACAACAGGTTGCTGAACAACAGGTTGTAATGGGGGTGCATTAGCACCTAATATTTATTATTTATTTATTTATTTATTAATAACATTTATAAAGCGCGAACAATGGCCCATTGGCGTCTCGGCGCTATACATAAGGCGGAGGTAATCTCAACAAATGAGACATTAAGGGATCTTCATCAAGATCTTTATTCTGTGGGGGTGTCGGCAACACAGGATAACATCTATCTATTGCCATACGATGTTGTCTTTCTGAGACATCAATCATCTGATCAGTCTCATTATTCTTAAGCTGTTGAGCAGCCTGTAAAATCGTCATATCTTGCGCTTTCTTATCTCTTTTTGCCTGTTTAATTTCTTTCTGTTTGGCTTCCTTACGCCATAGGCGGAAAGAGTCAAACATTGCCGCCGGGCTTTTCTCTTGAACAAAATTGCTTCTAGGTTATCTAATATGTCAGGCTCAAAACTACCATTTTGTGGCCACTGCAGAACACCATCTTTCTTCGTATATCGGATCCATGCTTCATTAAAAATAATGGGGCCAAGACCATGTTTCAAGTAGAGCTCATAAGTGGGAGTTCCAACCGGAGGAATTGGACAAGAATCCTCTAGCCGGGAAACCCTATTACAATCACGATCCTCAGGCTGAACCGCTACCACTAAAGCCGCCCACACGTTGGGCGCCAGTTGGAGTACCGGGCCTTATGGGCTGAGCGGCGCAGGGCACGCCTAATATCTCCAGGTTCACCTGCCTTGTCAGACAGAGACACGAGACACTCTGTTAAGCGTAGAAAATTGGGTTTATTAGCTGCAGCTAAGCACAGCTATCCAAGAAGTACATAGGTATATTCTTAGGAGACTGCCACCTAATTCCATGGCGCCCAATCTTTTATAGCACACATATTTACAACGTCTACTCCCATAACATACAAAACTGACAAACAGGAAGACTTTGAAAACAAGCTATCAAGTATCTTGAATACGCCCTTCTTTCAAACCCTGTGTTATCTCCTCCCCTTAAGTTAATCAATGCTAGTGCCCGTAATCCAATTTGCAGGTGGCAGGACATATCTACGTGCCTCAAAGGATAGTTGTGTAATAGGAGAATACAAGGAGAGAATAGCGAAGGCCAGTCAAATAAGATAAAGTAAGGGAAGAATGGTGGGACCCAAACAGTCAACTAAGACAAGGATCAATCAGTCTAGACATGGATTAACAAACTCGGCCAGACCCTGACATCGGTTTCGTAAACAAGGACAAAGAGTTACTTTTTACCAGAAGGGACGCATAGCAGCTAGAAAAGCAAAAACACGTTCGCCGTGCTGCCTGAGTAAAGGATATTAGGTAAACAAGGGGGACCCTATAGGTAGCTATGGACCATGGGTATCAGTTAAACAAAGAAACAAAAGGTCCTAAGCAATTCAAAAATACAACTTAATACTATATAGACCACAATAGGCTGCAATATATTTTTCCTTGCCCAGCCGGACAGGGAATTTATTTTAGATTGAATCAAAAGATTTAGAGTCTGAATACATTTAGCAAAAAAACACAATTTCTGCACAGTCCTGCACCGTACTTAAGAGGTAAACACAGTAAAAGTGAAAAAAGGACAGAATAGGAAGGAAGGGTTTCTTCAGGCAAGAAGAGAGAGCGTACTGGGCACTTTTTATGTCAGTGTTATCAGTGTTTCCCAGAGTAGCACATACAAACAGTAATATACAATGATCAGATGTATGACTACTAGAAAGAGTCGACGTTTCGATCCCGCGCTCTAATTACAAGGGGATCATCATCAGGACTTTAACAATTAGAATTGCCTGGTTTAAACAATATACACGCCTGTTGAGGAGAGAACAGGGGGAAAAAGGAAAAAAAGGAAAAAAACAATGTCGTTTTAAGTAGGTTCGAAAGGTAGGAGAGGCCAGCTTGACCACGTTTTACACACTATTTACAATTTACAATTTACAGTACCTGGAATCGCAGTGATGAAGTGCTGCCAGAGGGCGTGGTTTGAGGTTGACGAACAATAGTGCTTTGTGCATTGGTTGAGTCACAGGAGTAGTTCTATTAACCTGAGTGTAAAGAAACGTGGTGCTTTGTGCGTGTTTGTGGCACGAGGGTTGATTCACAGGAGTAGGTCAATCCTAGTAGTGAAAAGCTAGCACCTCCTTGGTTGTGAGGAGGGAGCCAGCGTGAACAAGTATTAGGTGTAGTATTTAGCAGTGGTTTGCCGAATAATGTTCCACGGGAGCTTACTTTTTCAATAGGCAGAACCTCAAATAATTAATAGGGGAAATTGCATTCCCAAGGCACAACGATATTTGTAAGTTCGGTAAATTCGGCAGTGAACGCTGCTCTGCCATTCAGAGAGCGTTCGAGGCATGCTCTTGTGCTTACCTCCGTGAGGGCTCATGTAGGGCAAGGGGGCGTACAGAGACGCGGCTGGAAGAGCTTATCTGTCACAGCTCTTGGTCGGACAGGGCGTGAAATAGCACCGTGGGCTCTGTGGAAGGAGCAAGGAGTTAATGGGAATCATGCTGGTTCAATGTTTGTCGAGTGTCAATTATAAGGTTTAATAAAACATACCCTAGGCTCTATTTGAATGCTGGAGGTTGCGGCATTTCCAATTGGGACAGCCGTTGGGTTACCGCGGGTTTGGTAGCCTGGCGGTTGAAGTGCGGTCGGTAATACAGTAAGATCTGCTAGGAAGGGAAGGACAGCGCGGGTTAGTAACCGGGCTGATTTGGGAGGGAGATTGCGGCGAACCTACGGAAATTGCTCTTACCAGGTTATTAGAGCGATGTCAGGGTGTGCAGAACACAGCGCGATGCAGATGCAGGTCTCGTGCTGGTCCGGAGCCTAGTGACTAACGGGAGACATGTTGATTATATCGCGTGCCTCCGTGGTCATGGGACCCGGAGCACGTGACGAGGGTGTGTGTAAGCCCTGGGAGACTTTGCACAATTGCGGCGGCCATCTTAGGGTGGTTGAAAAGATACTGCATTATGTAATATTTGTGGAGTAGCCAGGAATTACGGTGCAAGTGCATAGTAGTGAGATACCAGACTGGGTAGTCTAGTGTGTGAAACAATTTACAGTGTTTTTAAAAAATTTGACGAGCCGGCGCAAGTGAATGTGTTATACATTAAAACAATTACTGGTATAGTCAGCCGGCGCAAGTGATTGTGACAAGATTAGAGCCGGAGAGGACACATAGTATGTAATTAGCTCTTGGGCGCATGTCTGCCGAGATGCACAAGGAACATTGGTTGCTCGTAAGTGGACCTTGTACGATTGGCCATAAGAAAGGGGGAGGAGAGTAGACCAAAGTCTGCTGTGACAATAGTGAGTGGTAAAAAACGGCGTAAGTGACTTATACAAAATAGTGACATGTTACATTATAGCATTACACATTGAGGCTCAAAACCATATCTGTTGGGGACATTCTATGATATGATTTGGGCAGTCCATGGTGCCGTAATGATTACGGGGTACCCCATGTATCCTTGGGTAAAGATTGAAGTTGTTCTGAAGGCAGTGCTCTGCATTCCATATGTTATAGAAGAGTTGTCCAGTCCTCACTTCTATTTAGTCCTGTCCGTATGGTGTTGAACTGGATTATTGTCTTCAATTCCTCTCGATTCAGGAGTTGGGCTAGGTTCCCGCCCCTTTGTGGTAACTTGACAGCTTTGAGGATTGTCCACTTGATGTCATCCGCGGTGTGGTTTAGTTCAGTGTAATGTTCAACCAATGGGGCATTAGGAGTCCCGCACCTTATGCGGCTCCTGTGCTGGCAGATGCGGGTCTTGGCCTTTTGGGTTGTTTGACCCACATACATTTTTGGGCAGGGGCAGAGAATTGCGTAAATAACATTACAAGTGTTACAGTTGGTGAAAGATTTCATTTCAACAGTGATGTCATTGTGACTGACATTACGAGCCTCAATTGTGTAATCACAAACATTGCAGCAACTACTTTTCACATGGCCTAACATTGGTGGTAACCCCCAGTTGGATTCGATGGTTGATTTTTTGATTTTGGGGCTGGGGCTGGCAGGGCTGCTCTAACCAAGTGATCTTTCAGGTTCTTACTTTTTCGGAAGGCAAACAGACGTCGTTCTAGGTTAATCGGTCCTGCATTAATTGTTGGCCAATGCTTTAAAATGGATTTTCTGATTTTGTTTGAGACAGGGGAAAAGGTGGTAATACAGGCTATCCTCTCTGTCATTTCGCGGGTCTTTGGTGTTAGTAAAACATCGTGTGGGCAGTACCATGCCCTTTTTGACGCAGTCTTGACTAGTCTTCTTGGGTAGCCACGGTTTTTTAGTTTGTTTGCAAGGGTGCTAGCTTCCCTGAAATAGTCAGTTTTGGACGAGCAATTCCGCCTTATCCTCAGGAATTGGTAATAAGGCAGTGAGTCTTTCAAGGCCCTCGGGTGGTTGCTGTTATAGCTGAGGAGAGTGTGCCTGAGTAAAGGAGACACAAAATGGCGCTGGACACAAAATGTCGGCTAAATAGGAAGCGAAGTCGAAAACCACAGAACCTCACATCTACCACTGTATTTAACCCTACTCAAGGAATCCACTGTTAAAATGTATTCCTCAAGGGCGGAAATCCTGGTGGTAGTTTTAAAACTCACTCATAAATTCACCACAGCACAAAAATGTGAATGTCCTAGATCTGCCAACCAAACATATCAGGGGAATCACAATTTCTAAATAAAGGTTGTCAGCTGTTTGGCCTTACCCGGCCCAGTAGCTTCCTATTATATCAAGGTCCTTTGCTCTCTTGATTTGGAAAGATAAATGTAAGGTGCTGCATTTTTTATAAGCATTAATCTCTTATTACAACAAGCAGCAAGTATAGATGGTGGATGGTAATCTCTGGGGGGAGCTTGTATGTGGAGAGTTGGGCTTAGAATGTAAACAAATGAGGCCAGGTGCTTCACCTTTTCTTCAGGGTATACTTCAGATGACTTAGATGATTCCTTTCTGGCAGAAACACTTGATCACATTATATTGACGTGCCAGCAAGTATCCGGTCGCCTCGGTGTTCCAGAATGCTCTGCTGCAACCCCATGGACATTGATTCACCAAAATGCCAGGGGTACAGGAAGTACATCACATTTTGTGACCCCAATGACATTCACAGGAAGTAATGTCATTTGACTTTTGTATTGACACCTGTCACCCTCCCCTCAGCTGTTTGTGATCTGTCTAACTTTTCTAATATATGTCAAGTATTTCCCACCTGTTACTCTTTTTCACCCCTCCTGTCTATCTTAACCGTGTCTTTCTCACTGATCTCCTTATACTACATGTTTTCCGTCTCTCACCTACCTTTCTCACCTGTTCTCTTTTTCCACTCCATTTCAGGCACGGAGATGATCTACGCCACTTGGAACAATAAATTATTTTTTTCCATGTTAGCTACTGTCCTGTAGATCAGGGGGTCGCAGTGATAGTGCTGGAGTCACTGGAAACAAAAATGAGGTCGCAGCTGCAACCTCTGGCGACTCCTAAATGACGTCCATGCTGAACCCACAAAATGAAAGAAAGGGATATTATTATGATCGTGCACAGAAGAGAGAGGTTTCACAACACAGAGCTGAGCTTACCACTTGTGTTTCCACTGCTGGCCTTATGTGTAGAGTTAGCACATGGACTTTAGACAAAACTATTTCTTCGAAACAAGTGCATAGCTGCATTCTGCGTCTATGTTCAGCTAAATAAGGGGATCACAAAACCTCCTTCAATTTAAAAAATACTAGTTTGTTTACAGCTCCCTTTGGCCTGATGGTGTTCCTGAAGCTATAGAAGTAGACACTAAGGAAATAATTTCATTTAGGATGCCCTGCCATATATATTATTACGATGGAAAGAGCAAATCCCTCTGGTGCATCGGGAAAATAATACAAAACGGATGTTTTTTTCCACCGGCCTTCTCAGATAATAGAGATACGCTGGTCCTGCTTCAACTTTGAAACCAATATTTTGTGGGATTGGTGAGTCTAAATATATGTTTTTGACTTGTTAGGTGGCATAAAAGCTATGGCAAAATTTAAATAGAGAGGTTTGGGCCCGATTCACAAAGAGCCTCCGCAGTCAATGCCTGAGTCTGAAAAGGGGGGGCTCTTGGCCCCCCCGCCCGCATGGCGGCGCGGCGACCGCCTCCCTCTCCAGGTCTCTCCGTGGTGGGGCGTGCCCTCCTGGGCGCGCCTCACCGTCGATTGGGTGGCGCCCTCCCTGACCCGGATGTCACCATAGGACTTCCGGGTCAGGGGGGCGGGCCGCAGGAGGGGCCGGGTGGGGGGCGTAGCCGCCACCCCCTCGGACCACTCAGGAATAAAGAGGTAGGGAGCGCCCGGGAGACCCTCTTGTTCCCCGGACACTCCCCCACAGCCTGTCGTGCCCCGCGCTCGGGGGCTTCTTGTTTTTTAAATTCCTTTTCTCTTGTTTTTTACAGGTGCGAGCTGCTGGAGCTTCCTGGATCGCGTCGGAATACGGAGTCAGCTGACGGGCTGCTGCCAAAGGGGTTTGGGCTGCCGGAGCTTCGGGCACGATCACATTAATTACTTGTTGTGCGGAGCGCGGTTTAAGGTATTTGTCGGGGGCGGGCTGCAGAGCGGCTCGACGAGGGACGGGGACACGGTAGCGTGGTGGCAGCATCGGGCCATTTCCTGGTTCTCCCCCGCCCTGCTCGAAGGAATTAACTGCCAGTTACACGGGGGCATCGGGCCACTCATTTGTTATCCCCCGCCCTGCTCGATCACATTAATTACTTGTTGTGCGGTTCTGGCGCCCCCAGCCGGCTTTAGCTACCGGGGTTATGAAATTTGATTTCATTAAAGGAACAAGTGTGAAGGGAAGCTAAGCAGGGTCGACCAGGGTAGGACCTGGATGGGAGACCCTAGTGAAATTTTGCAAATTTGTGCTTGTAACAATTTGGTGATCTTAAATTACAGAAAAGGGGTTATTTTATTCAGGGCTACAACTGTACTAGGTTAAAGTGAGGGATATTGTGCAATTTGGGGAATTTAACAATTTGATGATTTTAAATTACAGAAAAGGGGTTGTTTTATTCAAGGCTACAATTGTACTAAGTTAGAAGTGGGGGTAACAGTCAAGGGCAGCCTTGTGGGTGGTTAACAGGGGTTCAAGCCTCCAATAAGTGCAACCCTTTGTTTACAGAACTCTGCTCTTGCATCATATTCCCCGGTGTTGATACAATCTTCTATTCCAGGCAACTTACAACACTATTGCTGCACTTCGCGGGGAGCTCAAGGAGGGGGACGTAAGACGTTGGTGCAGATCCGATACCGGCAGGGAGTACGCAGGATTGGTCGGTAAGAGGAGAGCGGGGGGCTAGCATTTCATCGCTCCTGGTAGCCGCCGGGTGGGTCTACACTAGGTTTACTCACCCCTTACATAGCCGGATAACACAAGTACGCCCAATTGTAACACTAGGAGTGTAGGCAGCTGTTTTAACATGCCAGGACCGAGGGGTGGTAAAGGAGGGTCCAGGATGGAGGTTATGATGCGGGCCATGATGCGGGAAATGGGCGAAATTAACAAACGGTTGGGGAAGGTTGATGAATTGGAGGCTCGGATTAATGAGAGGTTTGATGATTCCCCTGGCCCATCGGGTAGGCCTGTTCGCCAGAGGGCGCCCCCCTTGCCAAGGGGAGATTTTGCTACCCCGCCTAAGAGGTCTAAGGCCAAGAAGCCCAGGTACGCTGCCCCCGCCCCTGAGCCGGTAGTCCCGGTACTTATTACACCTGTACCTTCGGTCCCGGCCCCCCCTACATCTATGCCTGTGGTTCCTGCTCCCGCGGCACCGGCTCCAGCCATCCCGCCGGCGCTCCCACCTGTGGGGCCTGCCCCTTCATCCGTGGTACCAATCCCAGTCATGGGCCTGCCGCCACCGGCCGCACCCTTGCCCATTCCTCTTGTGCCGCCGGTCATGCCCCCAGTGGTCCCTGCAGGCCCAGCAGGTAACCCAGACTCCGTTCCTTCAGAATTGGTATCTCGGATAGCGTACTTGCTGCCGTGGTTGCGAAAGGGGGGTGTGTGCTTTGACTCATCTGATCATGTAGCAGAAGCGGAAACGTTGGTAGAGAAGATTAAGGCTGCAACGACGGCTGACAGTAGTGCGGGCCCATCATCTTCTTCCCTTACAGGTTCCAGTCCCGCCCAGGCGAATGGTGATAATGTTTTACCGGCCCAAGTGCCTGTGAATGGTAAGGAAGTGTCCCTGCCTCTCTTGGGGGACGGCCTAGTGCCAACGAGAAGTGAAAACTTGGGGCAACATGTGTCCAAGGAAGTGAAGGAAATGATTTGGGCAGGCAAATATGTATACATTTTCTCTTTGTTGCTAGACAATAGGGAAATGGAACAGGCCAAGGTATTGAAGGAGTGGATGCATCCAAGTGAATGGAGGGCACAATGCTCCAGGTTTAGAGTAGAGGAGAATTTGAAGAATTGGATCAGGGCCTTTGCTGTCCTTTCGGCTATCACGGCAGAACGCCCCCCAAATGTGCAGGCTGCAATGGCTTGCTACCTGAGCAGGATTGTAGGGTGGAGCGATCAATACACTGGGGATGCGTGGAAGGAGTATGATGTTAATTTCAGGAAGGCCAAGGAATTTGACGCATCACTGGCATGGGACAAGGTGGACTCTATGTCTTGGCATAAACAGTTCTCAGGTGACACAGCCCCATCTCAGGCCACCAGTGCAGTCAGGGTGTTCTCCGCCAGGCCTCAACAGCCCTTTCGGTCAACCCAGGGGAATGAGGTCCCGGGGAAGAATAGGGGGGGGGTCAGAAAGGAGGGGGGTATGCTGGGATTTTAATAAGCGCACATGCACAAGACCCCAGGGCACCTGTAGATTTAGGCATGCGTGTGCAGTCTGTGGACACCCGTCCCACCCCGAGACAACCTGCAGGTCCAAGCAAGGCAACCATGGTCATAGGGGAAGGGGGAAGCCAGAGTAACTTAGACGAGACGGGCCCCCCCACACCAATAGATGTGTTAGCATTGATCCCATGGTTAAATAGATACCCTGACCACGCAGCGGCCACCCTACTTCAGGAGGGATTTTCACAAGGTTTTAGGATCCCGGCAGTGGGTTACACAGGTAGCGGTAATTGCAGGAACCAATTGTCAGTGAAACAAAATCCAACGGTGGTGTCCGCTAAGATTACCAAGGAACTGTCCTGAGGCAGGATAGCTGGCCCTTTCCAGGAGGTACCTGTCCCTAATTTTGTGTGTTCACCGCTTGGAGTAGTACCCAAAAAAGAGAAAGGCGAATTTAGACTGATCCACAACCTATCTGCGCCGAGAGGGGCATCCTTGAACAATGCGATTGACGAAGGGATTTGTAGTGTAAAATATGCCTCCTTTGATCAGGCGGTTGCCTTATTGCGTGCCCTGGGACCAGGGGCATTGATGGCTAAATCTGACATAGAATCCGCTTTCCGTCTCCTCCCAGTGCACCCGAGGGACCACCACCTTTTAGGTTTCACCTTTGAGGGCAAGTTTTACATGGACAAATGTATGCCCATGGGCTGTTCCATATCATGTGCCTATTTTGAGCCATTTAGCTCATTCCTAGAATGGGTCATGAGACAGGCGACGGGCCACCAACAGGTTATGCATTACTTGGATGATTTCCTGTTCCTAGGCGCGGCAGACTCTCAGGAGTGTGCTTGGGCACTGCAGGAATTTTGCGTGCTCATGCGGGCTTTTGGGGTTCGGCTGGCGCCCGGGAAGACGGTTGGCCCGGCTACTTGCTTGGAATTCCTGGGCATTGAAATTGACTCAGTACAGGGATGCTTCAGGTTGCCCAAGGACAAAGTGTCTAAGTTCAGGGCAGCTCTGCGTCAATGCCTATGTAAAAGCAAGGTTTCCCTGCAGCAGCTGCAGGAAGTGGTGGGGCAACTGAATTTTGCACTGCGGGTCATCCCAATGGCACGCCCATTCTCGCGCTCTATTGCCCAGGCTATGAAAGGCCTACGGGAGAAACACCACCGCACTAGGCTGTCAGCTGAGGTTCGCCAGGATATGCATATATGGATGGCATTTCTGGAGGACTTTAATGGCAGGGTAGTGTGGTCAGGTCCTCCCGCTACATCAGCAGAATTGGGTTTATGGACAGACGCTGCTGGTAGTGTGGGCTTTGGCGCCATTCTAGGAACCAAGTGGGTAGCCCAACGGTGGCCGGAGGAATGGAAAAGATGGGGCTTGACCGCCAACATTGGCTTCCTGGAAATTTTTCCAGTGTAGGTTGCATTGAAGGTCTGGCCAGAACATCTATGTAACCAATCAGTGGTGTTCTGGTCGGATAACATGACAGTGGTCGAATGCATAAACCAACAGGGGGCACGCTGTCCGTTCATCTTGCGCCTGATTAAAGAGATTGTGCTTCAGTGCTTAAAATGGAATGTACTCTTCAGGGCCAAACATGTCCCAGGCGTCCTCAACAATGCAGCTGACTCCCTTTCTCGCTTTAAAATGCAGGTTTTCAGGGAACATCTTCCTGCAGCAGACCCCTCGCCAGCACAATTCCCGGCAGTACTCTGGCAGATTGGTGCCCCAGATTACAGGACCTCGTGGTTGCTAGCCTAGCCCCCAGGACCAAGACAGCTTACTAAGGGGCATTTTTGTCTTACCGCGCTTTCTTAGGGCAGGATTGGGAGGTTAGGTGGGCACAGGAGGACAGCTTTGCGGACTATTTGGAATGGATGCACAGGGAAGGGAAATCAGTGGCAGCCGCAAGCAGACATAGGGCGGCGGTCTCCTTCTTTGCGCAGGCTAAGGGCATGCAAGACCCCACCAATAATTTTATGGTGCGCAAGGCCATAAGGGGATGGCGCCGGTTGCAGGGCCACTCTGCGGGTACGAGAAAGCCCATAGGATTGGCGCGGCTGGCAGCCTTATTACTGGCATTGCACGAGGTGTGTAGTTCAGAATGGGAGATACATCTGTTCAAAGCCGCTTTCTATGGGGCTCTAAGAATTGGCGAACTGGTGGCAGGGTCAAAAGGGGATAAGTTGGGCGGCCTACAACTGACTAGTGTTAGGATCAGGGAAGATACCATGTGGGTGACAATTCAGAGGTCAAAAACTGATCAGGAATCTCGGGGTCACACCATAGTGCTCCACCGGGCCGGGACCAACCCCTGTTGCCCCGTTTCTCACGGGCAACGGGAGGGCACGGCGGGGGGGGGCACTGTTGTGTCATGCCGATGGGACACCATTGACTAGATACCAGTTTAGGCGGGTCCTTGAACTGACCGTTAGACAGGCAGGGTTGGATCCCAAGGATTTTGGCACGCACTCCTTTAGGATAGGGGCGGCAACTGAAGCTGCGCTAGGGGGTCTCTCAGCTGAGAGTGTGAAGAAAATTGGGAGATGGTCATCTGATTGTTATAAATGATATGTACGGATTGACATGTTATGACAGGATGATTCTCACGCTTGGTATATTTTCTGGTTCTTGCAGTTTCTCAAACCTGTGACGCAGGGGAGGAACTCACCGCCGGGAATGAAGGAGCTACACCGTCACAGCACAAGCAGCATGCTGGACGCGAAAAAATGAAGATTTGGATTGTGGGCCACTCTTATGTAAGGCGGGTGTAACATGTTTTTCTTTCAGGAGACCGTAAGAGAAAGGCGGCACTGAAGGGATTAGACATCTCATTCTTCGGGAGAGAGGGTCTGTGCCTTGGTCAGTTTAGGAACTTCTTTCAGGGACTCTTAGCTCAGCAGCCCGACTCCCCGTCAGCGGTGATACTTCACCTAGGGGAGAATGACCTGGGTAAACTGGGGAGGCGCATCCTCATTGACAAGATCATCTCCACTGCGGGGTGGGTGTCCAGGACTTGCCCGGGTTGCACAGTAGTATGGTCTCAACTTATCCCTCGGTGGCAGTGGCGAGGGGGGGATTCGGTCAGGGCGTTGAATCACTCGGTAAAGAGGATCAACACACAGTTGGACAAACTATTCCGAACCCCCCGGTTGCAGACGATTCCACATGGGTGTATCTGGGGCGCACAATTCTACCTGGGTGATGGGGTACACTTGACTGAAGCAGGGAACGTCCTGTGGTCTAATAATGTCTGGGCCTGGTTGGAGGGTTTTGCTAGGTGAGCACTTTCTAGGGTGGGTCAAGACAGGGGGAGGCCAGATCGTCGGTTAACAATGCTGGCCTGTGGCGGTAAGGTCATGACCGGTGAGCAGCTAATTTTAAGGTCTGAGGGGGCGGGCATCATCCCATGGAGGTTCCCGCCCAGGGGGAGGGGCCATTGGCCCCTCCTAGAACTTCAGGGGCAAGGTAACTGGTGCTTCAAAGGGCCGCGGATTGGAGTAGTCACGCTTTCCTTAGGCTGGTAGCCACCCCGTGCGCGCATACTTATGACGTCACCGGATGGCGCAGAGTAAGGGCCCTCCTTTAGTGGGTAAATGGAGTTCACGGCGTGGACCGAGGTAATTAACGGGCCCGGCTGCGCATGCGCACATCTCTAGGTAAGGCGCAGCTAGTAGGACCTGACACCGGTTAGCGACCTTGCCATATGGCCAGAAATGTAATATACAAAAATCTAGATGAGGATGTTAGATTCGGTTAGGAACAAGCTGTATTAGAGTCTCTGTTAAGGTTAGGCTCTCACATTTGTTGACAACATTGTATCTGATGTCTTGATGATTTTTGTATAAAACGTTTATCAGGCAATTAAAAATTTTATGATCTTATATCTTAATAAATACGGCCGGGGGGGTTTCGCGACCCCCCTGCCTTCCAAAAGTTAACCATGTTTCATGTGCCTGTATCCTGGGTGTGGTGAGTTGGGAGGGGGGGGCGGCAGCCAGTCGCCGACCATGTGAAAAGGGGGGGCTCTTGGCACCCCCGCCCGCATGGCGGCGCGGCGACCGCCTCCCTCTCCAGGTCTCTCGGTGGTGGGGCGTGCCCTCCTGGGCGCGCCTCACCGTCGATTGGGTGGCGCCCTCCCTGACCCGGATGTCACCATAGGACTTCCGGGTCAGGGGGGCGGGCCGCAGGAGGGGCCAGGTGGGGGGCGTAGCCGCCACCCCCACGGACCCCTCAGGAATAAAGAGGCAGGGAGCGCCCGGGAGACCCTCTTGTTCCCCGGACGCTCCCCCACAGCCTGTCGTGCCCCGCGCTCGGGGGCTTCTTGTTTTCCCTCCCACCATCCCTGGAACAAAAAATGGTCAACGCTGTACTAGTTTAGTTTAGGTGTAAATTTGTAGGTTATGGTTTTCAATTCCCAGGCATAACGAACTGGATGTGCTTTGTATATTTTGCTGATGATGCTTTCTTTAGGAAATTTTCCTCCTTTTTAGGGATATGTGTTGAAATATGTTTTGTTGTTCCAATTGTGTCTAGGCCCTTTTTTCCTTTGGTAGATACGTTGATGTGTGATGTGATGTAGCTGAGAGTAGTTGTTCATTAGATTTTTTCCCATAGGTCGTCGTATTTATTAGGTGTGGGGCATGCGGTAAGGTCATGACCGGTGAGCAGCTAATTTTAAGGTCTGAGGGGGCGGGCATCATCCCATGGAGGTTCCCGCCGAGGGGGAGGGGCCATTGGCCCCTCCTAGAACTTCAGGAGCAAGGTAACTGGTGCTTCAAAGGGCCGCGGGTTGGAGTAGTCACGCTTTCCTTAGGCTGGTAGCCACCCCGCGCGCGCATACTTATGACGTCACCGGATGGCGCAGAGTAAGGGCCCTCCTTTAGTGGGTAAATGGAGTTCACGGCGTGGACCGAGGTAATTAACGGGCCCGGCTGCGCATGCGCACATCTCTAGGTAAGGCGCAGCTAGTAGGACCTGACACCGGTTAGCGACCTTGCCATATGGCCAGAAATGTAATATACAAAAATCTAGATGAGGATGTTAGATTCGGTTAGGAACAAGCTGTATTAGAGTCTCTGTTAAGGTTAGGCTCTCACATTTGTTGACAACATTGTATCTAATGTCGTGATGATTTTTGTATAAAACGTTTATCATGCAATTAAAAATTTTATGATCTTATATCTTAATAAATACGGCCGGGGGGGTTTCGCGACCCCCCTGCCTTCCAAAAGTTAACCATGTTTCATGTGCCTGTATCCTGGGTGTGGTGTGGTGAGTTGGGAGGGGGGGGCGGCAGCCAGTCGCTGACCATGTCCGCACTCGTGGCGAAATCTTCACTATGAGAGCTGCAGTCGGAGCCGGAGCCTCCGCAACGCTTATCTCTGAGAATAGGGCCTTCTGTGCAATAGGGCACGATTTTGTGTAATACGATCGTAAATGTTAGGTAGTGGTCTTGGAAAAGTGCAGAAAAGTGCAAAACTCAGCTAATACCATTTAATACTTCTGCCATATCGGAAAAAAGCTTACAGATGCATAGAGGAGGAAGTTACATGACCCAGACGAGGCAGTGTTGCAGAACAAAACCAGTAAGCCAAACCAAACAAGAGGTGGCAAAGAAACAAGCTCTGGCCTCTGCAAGCCTGCAATTTGTTGTCTTCAGCTTGGGCTTCAAAATGTCTTTGTTTTATCTTTTATAGACTACAATATTTCATAACAATGTTGCTACCTTAACACCCCTCCACCTCCCCAGGATCCCCACAGACACAATGACACACTGGTGAGCATGCGGGCACAGACATTCAAACCTAGACACACAAGCATATGCATACACACACTTTTGTTTTATATCCCAATTAAATGTAGCTATTAAAAGTGACCATCCAGTCAACAACATCAGGCATCCGAAAAACCCCAGATGATGACACCAAACAAAGATTGGTTATTGTTGATGAACGTTAGAGATGCAGGGCTGTTAAAGAGAACAATTGTTTTTCCCTATTCGGGAGGGCGCCTTGAAAAATAAAAATATTCATAGCTTCTTGTGGACCCAACTGTTCCTGATTTCTTTATGCCTGCAATGGGCAATATTATTGAAAAATTGGTCAATGGCCAATTAATAGATTTTTGGGAAAACACGAATGTACTCCATCCACTACAGTCAGATTTTCACCCAAAACACTCCACCAAATCTTCCCTGTTGGAAGGAGCTGGCACTCAGAATCAGAATCAGAAAGTACTTTATTCGGTTAAAAACATTAATCATGAAAGTATCAACATGAAATTTACACTTTATACAAATCTAGTTAAAAAACACACAGTATCATTATATTTCATTTACACCAATAGTTTTCCGTAGTTTAAGAACCTGTTTAAAATAACTTAAAAGTGCCACAACAGTTAAAACTGTGTCCATTCTCTGACACTCTAGGAAAGCTAAACGACATCTGTTTAAATTCATGTCTTTAAGGAAGGGGATTAAGACTTTTTTGCGAGGTATAGTATAAAATTTACAAAGGAATAAAATGTGAATATCAGATTGGGACGAGGAATCATCACAGGGGCAGGTGGGTAAATGTTGCGACCATAAATTCATTTCTGGGAAGGACAGAAGTCTAAAAACATGATTTAATCTAAAGCGGGTTAAAAGAAATCGATCATAATTTGACATCAACAGGGTCAAATAGGGCTGTACTTTTACATCAGTCAATATTAAATTGTGCGAAGCAACTGTCTTTTTACTGGCTTCTGCTCGTCTTCTTTTATCCTCAAGGTATTCCAAACTCAGTTTTTTCAGAAATTTTCTGGGTATGGTTTCCATGGAAGGTGGGTCCTCATAATATTCGCGATGTCCGATATCAATCATAAATTGTTTAATATATACTAGCCATTCAACGGTACGCATATTTTCCATATTCAATATATCCTGTATCACAGCCCTATTAACTACACATTCATTAGTAGTCCATACCATGTGCCACAAGATAATGGGCTGTATTCTAATTACGTCTGATATGTGGGGTTGACCCAGCTCCATATGACAAATATAAGTTGAAACACTCTGCGGTACAGCTAAGGCCTCCCGCAGGAATTTGTTTTCAACAATTTGTAATGGATCAATGTTAGAAAAGCCCCATAATCCCGCACCATAGAGAGCTACGGATGTACATGTGGCATTATATATAGTCAAGATTTCTTTTATTGGTTTATTGCCCAGCTTTTTTAAAAAGGTCTTGATGGCCATTATAGTTTTTTGGAACAGAAGAGTTCTGGCCTTTATAGCACTTGACCATCCCCCCAGTTCATGAAACAAAATACCCAAATAGGGGAAAAAAGTAATATTTTCCAAGGGAACGTTATTTAGGAATATTCTTTTCAACTTTTTCCCAAATTTTGTACCACAGTTCATGGAGTATGTTTTACCACAATTAATTTTCAGGTCTAAACTCAACATGAACTTTTCGAATGATAGTAACAATTTCTGTAAGGCCAAGGGGGTACGGGCCATTAGGACGGCATCGTCCGCGTACATGAGCGCAGGGATCAACCTCTTCACCACCCTAGGCACATCCCTGCACTCCTGGAGGAGACGATGTTCAAGTCCATTAATGTAAAGAAGAAATAGGAAGGGGGCCAGAACACACCCCTGGCGTACTCCGTGCCCCACTCCAAATCTTCTAGTACATTCTCCCCCACGGCCATATCGGACTGAGGCTGTGGCTCCCGAGTATAAATCTCTCAGAAAACGGATTATGGAATCTTCCACGCCTAGCCCTTTCAGAATGTCCCACAATTTAGTGTGTGATACACAATCAAATGCCGAAGACAAGTCAACGAACATAAGATATAACCGTTCACCTTTAACCCTTGTATATTTTTGTTGGATAATCATTAGATTTAAACATTGTTCAACGGTTCCCATACCTTTCTGGAAACCATACTGCAGGCCGCTCATTATTTCATTTTCCTCTGCCCAGTTCTGGAGTCTTACCAAGATAATTGTACCAAGAATTTTTACAGATGAATCAAGAAGGGAGATTGGCCTATAACAAGCACAATTTTGTCTATCACCCTTCTTGTAAATCGGCACAATTATCGAAGTAAACCAGGATGGATTTAGGCCATTTGCAAGTGCGGCATTAAAAAGCTGTACCAACACGAGACCCCAAATCTCTGTGTTTGCTTTATATAGGTCTGCGGGGATCCCGTCAGGGCCAGCAGCCTTGCCGCCCTTCGTTGCCTTCAACCCGGTTAAAAGTTCCTCCAGAGATATCACCAGATTCTCCTCACCCATTGCGCCGTTCACCAGATTAAGAACATTTGTAGTATAAGGAGCATCCTGTGAGCTATATAAAGTTGAACAATGTTCCACCCATTCGTCTTCGGTAATCGCCGTCTCTATGCGAGCCTTGTGACTATCAAAGAGGAAGGCTGGCACTCTAAAACTGATGTTGGATGCAGGGAATAATGTAGTGTTGATGTTGTTAGAATCTAACAGTTAGATTCATCTACTGCATTTGGCATCATCTCCCATGGCACTTTGCTCCATTAGATTTAAGTGTGTGTGGTTTCTGGACCTGCCATTTCCTGGATAAGATCATTCCTTACAGATTGGAGACAAACGGTCAGGCTGGGGAATTTTTCTTCTGTTGAAACAGTAGTAACCTCAGGGGTTCTTCAAGGCTTATCGCTAAGCCTGGTTTTATTTCACATTTATGTGTCCCCTCTGATCCCTCTGATTCCCTCTGTTGGTATAGCTACTACCTCATATGTAGATGATACACAGCTGATGTTATCACTGGATAAAGCATTCCTCTGGTCAGAGCTGAATTTCAAAAACAGTCCCACCACAGTCATCCAGTGAATGCAAGTTAATCATTTAAAATGTAGTACGGAAAAAAACGCGATTATGCCACTTGTCAAATCCAATTCCTTTGCCCCAGCAAATGGTGGCCAGACTCAGCCCCTCCTCCTCCAGCCACTGTGTAGGTTGTTAGGATTTCAGAAGTAAAAATGTCATGCCGCCCTGTCTTTTCATCCACAGGCCCTTGCTGTTGCTGGCATGTGATTCAATTTAATTAAATCTTTGAGAAATGTTTTGATCTTCTACTGACAGCAAGAAAGACAGTGGCCTGTGGACTTTTAACTTCCTGATTGGACTACTGTAACAGTCTGTATGTTGGATCTTCTAAACAAAAACTCCAAGTTGATCAGTATGTAGCCACCAGGCTGGTTTCTAAACTTCCCAAATCTTCTGCTCCAGCCATACTGAAAGCACTGTACTGTTTGCCAGTTCACGAGAGGGTGCTGTTTAAAATTCTCCTGATGACTTTTAGAGCCCACAAAGCCACGGGTGTGAAATACCTATTTGCTAGGTTTACTCACTACACTACGTGCAGAAGCCTGAGATTTTCTCATGCCAACTTGCTTAAGCCATTCCCTTTCAGACTAAGAACTAAAGGGGGGAAATTCTTTGCAGCTCTAGGCACCAAGGCCAGGGATCCACCTCCCTAGTCCTTTAAGATTATTTGACTCAGAAGCAACCTTCAGAAAGAAATTAAAGACGTGGATCTTTGCAACACCCGAAACACTGTGGTGATAGAGCTTAGTTTTGTTCCTTAAAGTTTAGGGGTGCATCATTATTAAGGGTAGACCACACCTACATATATAATCATTTACTGTGGTATTTTAGGACAGTAGACATGACTGTGATAATGTGAAAAGTGACATGATAGAGATTTAGAGTAAACAAGAGAAAGCCATTGCTGGATAACATGTGATTAGCAGAAATAATAATGCCCAGAGTTGTACGAGTTGCCAATAATCATTAGTATATTCGATATGCCTATGTGTTGTATTAACTTGAAAATGCTTATAAAGTGTTTGTTAGAAAGTGAATTGTTAGTAGGGTCGAATGTATATCTGACACTGGCAGTAAAGCCACTAACACAGTAGAGGGTTCAGAATAGGTCTTAGAAAATTATTCCTATGCTCAACTGCTTGGTAGTTTGGCTGCGAGCAGGCAGGCTTAACTTCAAAGACAGGTATATAAAGCTTTTTAAAAACACCAATCCAGTGAATAATTAAGACACTGCACAATCAAAATCCAACACCAATTTATAAAAAGAGGAAAGAATTGTATCTTTAAAATGACATCAAAACAACCAAAATCCAATGTAGGGAACCAGGGATATCAATTTTCAAAGATTTACCATTATCTTGCACAAAGAAACCTATAGGGCTTTGTCGGGACATCTGGTCATGATAGACCAAAGTCAAGTTTCAGGCCAACTGCAATGGAGTCCTGGGTGTGCTACCCTTCGCGGTAGGTCTCTGTTTTTACCTTCTGACTTAGAAACTTTTCTGGAGCTTTTCTTCCCGGAGTCTCTTGAAGCTCTCAGGAAGTCTGGATTCCGTGAGGGTTTGCCGAATTACCTTGCGACAAGCTCCCAGCCAAATTTATGAAGGTCAGACCTTCGTAGCATTTCAGCAGGACAAACCAAGGGTCCAGGCGATTCGCAGTTGAAAGCAGGTGGCTTGGCTTTCGCAGTTGCTCCCGGTCACCATTTTTTTCGTTCCGACGTAGAAAATTTTACTGAGCTTTTATTCGCGGGATTTCCTCGATGCTCTTCACCAGGCCGGGGTTCGGTGAGGGTTGGCCGCCTCGGATTTTTACTACTCGCAGTTAAACTCTGGAAGAAGAAGCTTTTCAGTGGGACAACCTGGACAGGTGAGTGAAGGCTGACCAGATCCACGTATGGAGCTTTTTTCCAAAGTTGCTCCAACGTTCTCCAAACTTCCGGAACATTTTCCTGAAATTCCCCAAAGGGTCCCAAAGTGTCTCAAACCCACTACAAGGGTCTGGAAGCTCCAAGATGGTCCTTGAAAGTGAAGTACTTCAGTTCCCACAATCACTTGGACAAAATCCTTAAAAATCCACTGGTAGTTCTCAATGTTGAGGATTCTTGGTGGTGATGTTCCAGGTGAGCTCTGTTAACCTGTAGCTTGCAGGGAGTCCACTCTTTAGTCCTTTTCAGCAAGGTAATCCGCAGGCTGTGGTTCTGGATGGTGCAGAAGGTGCAATCTTCAGAGTGCAGGCCTTAGGAAATGCACATCAAACTTCTCTAGTATGGCCTGTTTTGCTTTCTTAAGTTTCAAGCGGTAGTTCTGAGAAGCTCTGCCCTTCTCAGATACTTATTCCAATTTCTCTAGGTCAAGCAGGAGGTCACTCTAGACCAATGGGCTGCAGGGTACCACCCAAAGGAATGACCACATCCTGTAAAATGTGCCACTATTTTGTCCCAGCGTGCACCAATTCTTCCCAATTTATAATGGCTGATTCTCTAGCAGGGAAAGAAGAGCTGGTTAAACACACCCATAGGATAGCTAATCTCCATAGTCGCTCCCCCTTGTATCTGTTTATTCCTTCCTTAAGCCTTACATCTGGCTGGGTTCAAAAGAGTAGAGCTGTAAATGACAGTGGTGTTTTCCCCTTTCCCTGAAGTGTATTGTTTACGACTCCTCCCACTGCTCTGGCATTCCTCTGTAACAGAACACTGCTCTACCAGCAGAGCTGGTTAACACCGGGGGCTCGTTATCACCTCTTCAAAGGAGCCTGGCTAATCCACTTAACTCTGACTAATCAGGACAGACCACTGGAAGGCTGAATCTGGGCTTACAAACAAGAACATCTTATAACTTTTTGTCTGTACATTTTAGGAGACATACAACAATATCATATTGTTGGATTTATCAATACCATTCTGGGGAGTCTTTGAAAGATAGTTTTAGCCTTCTCCTATCAAGAATTAGTAGTTCATAACTTCTTGCCAAGTTAACCTATGTGGCGGGGGATTTGCAATGGGAAAAATGACTTGGGCCATTTTTCCAGCACAAGGGCTTATAAAAACATATATTATAAGTACTCTGCATATATCTACAGGGCCCCCACTCCTGGTTTACCTAGGGAAGACTTTAGGAGTTCTGAATATGTAAAAATATTGCAGATCCTCCCTCCACAGTGCTCCTTACATCAAAGTTGGGCAACTAACCCAGGGCATATAAAACTCATTTTATGAGGGTACCCCTTATAGATACCTGATCCCCAACCCCAGGGACACCTATGGGAAACCCTAGGGGTACCTAATATGCCCAATCATAGTAGGGTATACATTTTTAAGTGCCCCAAACTCAAAAGTCGAGTTTGGGCACAATGTACCTTTTTAAAGCAGTCCTGCAACACAGAGCCAATTTTAAACTGACCTCCGGCTTCAGCAGTGCACACAGGCAAGTGCGGAAAGGGCTGCTGGCCTCTAAATTGCCATGCCCTATTATATACTAGGGACTGAGAGGTAGTTTCAATCCCCCTGCCCTACTATGTACTAGGGCTTTACAGGGTAGGTCATGCCAATCACAGGGGTACCCAACCCATAGGGAACCCAAGTGAATGTAGGCGTTTTCACTGTATTCTAAATGTGTCTCTTTCTGCATGGCAATGTCCCTGGACTTGGTTAGGCAGAGCCCATGGTCAGTCAGAGTCAGTTACCACCAGTAACAGTCAGCAAAAGGTTGGGGGGTGCCCAGGGCACAGGATGACATTCCGACAGTGCTTATTGTATGTAGCCAAATGAGGCCCTAGTGCTGCTTCTTATATTGGCCAGTTTCAATAGTCCTTGATTCTATTTTCCCCTGGTGGCTCTTGCATAAGAAATAATAGTTAGACTTTGTGTCATGTTGAATTTGTTCTTTCTCACATTTCTGTTGCAAGTGGAGAACGTGTCCTCGTTAACAAACAATGATGTCTATGTTTGAGGAGGTAGGTTTAGGTAGGAGAGTGTAAGTTAAGCTGATAACATGTGCAGCAGTGCTTTCTAAGCAAAGCAAGCTTGGGAATCAAGGTCCTCTCACCGAGTCCAATCATCGTGCAGAGTGGAAACCTACCTACAAGGAGGTGTCTTGGATGAGTGGTGTGATGCCGAATTGCTTTCTGGATCTTTTTGTGAAATGATGTGTTGTAGTAGCGACAGTTCCCTGGGGACTTCTTACTGTGCCTTGTGAGAGGTAGCATCTTAGAACTAGCTCCGCAGCTTTATGCTACTTGACCCATGGAACGTAAAGAGGCTTCTTTAGGAAGACTTCATGCACTGACACCTTAAAGAACCGTGCCTTAGGGTAATGCTAAGTAGGGATGTCATTTTAGGAGTAGAGTAGGGGTAGACAAATGCTTTACACTCACAAACTTCCAATGAAGGGAGATCAAAACGTCTGTGGAGTTATCTTCTGTATTTTGATTCTTGAATTGATCATCTTGTGCGTTTTGCACCGGCTCAACTTTACCCATAGATTTGGCTTGGTATTAGTTCCAATGTATCTTTACACTCTCATCTTTAGGTGTTTGTATGTCCAGCAATTCTTGGCTTTGTAATTAATTCACTAAACTTATTTGGAGTCTGTGATTCTTAGGAGTCATGTTAATTGGAACTCTTTGATTGGGAATGCTTTCTCCTCCTTAAACTCTCGTGCTGACTAAAAGTGAAGTCGACCTGGGGGTTCCAGAGCTGATCTAGAATGTGGAACCCAGCTTCTTCAGTCAGTTAGTAGCAGCGTAGAATGATAGTTACACAGAATAGGAGGAGAGTCTAGAAAATCCAGAAAGATCTAGAGCCCTAGAATCCCAAACAGAGCCTAATGACTGAGAGCGGAGGATGGGGGATTTTGGCAGAGATTGATGGTGCGGTGAGAACAGCGGTAGAAGAGATGAGTTGTGTGTTAGATTGCGGGAGAGTGTTGCTTGTATGATGTATGGCAGAGTTTGTGTGAAAGTCGAGTGAATGTGGGTCTGGACCGGGTGAGGTCTGGGAATTTGGTTTTGGTTTCAGGCTCAAGAGTAGCCTAAGATCCCGGGAAATATACATTTGGTAAGTAGGTGTAGGAAACACTGATTTGGTGTGATTGTCTGACCGTTGGTTAGGGGAACTGTCTTGGGATGCAATCGGCAATTCCATTTAAGACAGGGAGCTTTGTGTGAATGGGACGGGTGAGAATCATATGGTAAACTTTGTGTACAGGAGTGGACTATATTGACTCAGGTGATTCCAGGCTGGTCAATATTTCACAATGAATGTGAATTCTTTGAGTGGTACAATTCAATCGATCTTTTAGAAGGCAATCGGTCACTTGGGTTTGATGGTTGTGTGAGTGCGTGTATGTGGATAAATTGTGAAGGACAGTGAGCTGATGCGAGGAAGAAAAGGTGAGGTTAGAGTGTGGCGTGCTGTGATAGGTTGGTTGGTGAAACGCCGCACTGGAATCGGCTGGTAAACATAACGCAGGCAGAACTGGGAGAACTTGTTGGAAAAAAATGTGGGTAATCATGCGATGTTTTTAGAGTGTTAAGGGACATGTGTAGAGGAAATCAGGGAGTGGTCACTCAAGTGGGTGAGGAAGCACCGCCCGTCGATACTCCAGGACACTATATGGCAACAAATGTGGGACTTCATACCATAGTTTGGCTTCCAAATTGGCATAGGATTACTGAAAAATAGGGTGATTCAGCTTTTCGATGTTTTTGTTCATTTCAATTGGAGGTATTGGATCAGTTGAGGGGAGTGATGTCTTCCTTACATCCCCCACCTTGACCAACACAGTATGAGGCACTAGATGCATGAATATGAGCAGCACAGGCAAAGAATAGAGAGACATTTCAGGAATAATGAAAAAGGCAATGAGAGCATATCAAGACGTGCAATGGGATGCATTGCTGAAACGATGGAGAGTAGATACCATTGAGGGCAAGCGAGATTGTACCCCATGGTGCTGTAAGAGGAAAGGACACAGGGGAGCAGTGGAGGGGACAATAGAGATGATGGTAGCGACACCAATGACAGCCTGTTAGATAGGTTACTGTCAGAGCGACCTTCACCCTACAACCCACACGCAGAAGGGGGAAGATTGGAACTGCAAATGCAGAAGATCAGGGAAGAGTGACAACAGCTCAGACATGCCCGAGTACAGGAATATTGGGAAGGATTTAGCAGGAGTGGAAGGGACACAAGTGTTATGAGAAGCAGAGTCAAGGGGAGTCAACACTGCTTTGCAGTGCTGGAAGCCCTTACCGTACCAGTCACATGAGGACCTGAAGTCTCTGTGTACGACTCAAGCTCAGTGGAGAACACTAGTCAACCACAGTCTGGTTTGAGAAAAAAGGGTCAGCGCAGGGAGAAATGTGATTATGAATGGCTAATTGTTGGTGCCTATAGAATCGAGTACTCCGTTGCCAGCAACTGTGGATCCTTCAAGGGTATGCCTGGGTCTGGTAACGTATGGTCCATGTCACTAGCAAACTCGAATTCAGACTTGAGGATGTGGGAGATTCCAGTTAGAGGACCCAGGGGAAGGGTACCAGAGGGGGGTTCAGGCCAAGAAACGCCTGAAAACCAGCATGTTTCTCAGGCCCCAAATTCAGAGAAGTGGCAGAGAGGTGGAAGCAGTGATCGGGAAGGACAAAGCAGTGTGTTGAGTAAGGGGACAATCAAGGCTGCAGTAAATGCAACATTGTTGGATGAAGTGAGATTACAATCTGAGGTAAATAAAATAATAATTGGCAACTTCCCTTCGAAAAAGATTGAAACCCATGAACAGGATGAGCTGCTGATTGTGGCAACGGATGTCACTTGTAAGGAAATCGGAAAGCGTTACTGGGGCTTTCCGGGGCTGGTTGCCATTACCAACGGTTTCTTTCTTACACATGCTGCATATAAGCTCTGATTTAGCAGGCAGTCCGTGTACATGTATGGCCTTAGATTTTAGTGCAACATCAGAAACAGTTGGAACTAAAAGACCTTCACACTCAGACAATAGGTCATCAATGCGATCAAGGACGCAATTCCCTCTTACAGGACAATGTATTTTCCTAGATTTCTTAGGTGGTTTGTGTAATCCACCAGCCCCTGCCACCCCCTCCACCACTTTCCTTTTGCTCATGAAGCCTCCAAAAATCCTTAAAAATCAGAGAGGGGAAATACAGAGAGAAGACAAACCCCATGCCAATGCACCCAATTTGGGAAGTACAAAGATTGAACGAATTGGGCTTCAGTTAGCATAGTACCGTGACTAGATCCCTGTGTTGCGAGTCTTAGGGGTTGACCAAGCCCAGCCTCGTCCAGGCTTCGATGCACAAGGATGGGCCTGTTCTTGGCCTGGCTGTGCCTGGGCACCACCCACACTTATCCCACATTGGAATTTAAGCACCTCAGTGAGCAAATGCAGGAAAATGTGTCTGGCCCCGAGGGAGTCTAGGGAGTAAAGTCCTCCTCCCCTAGGCAGCAGCAGACAGGTGTGGGCTTCGCGTACGACCCGCATAGGAATTTAAGTACCTCCGGGCCCAACCGCGTTGCAGGAAACTGCATCTGGGCCCCTGAGGGAGTCTGGGGAATGCAGTCCTCCTCCCCTAGGCAATGGTGTAAGGACTACTTCCGAGAGGCAGCCATTCTCTCAGAGAAATTGATCAACAGGGGCTACCCTAAACGCATTATCTCCTGAGCATCCAAACGGGCATGGTACTGCCACAGGGAGGTTCTACTCTCCCTCGCACCAAAACGGACCAACTTGCGCATCCCATTTGTATCAACCTACAGTCCTCATAGCAACATGATTAGTGGGGTGATAAAAAGAAAGTGTCCCACATTACGTACCCATGCCCCCTTCAAGGACCCCCCCTCTTTCCTTATAAGAGAGGCAGCAACCTATCTGACAAATTGGTCCATGCCATCAACTGTCCCAAAAATGAAACGAAAGCCCAGACTGTGACCGCCCTTTGGGGACTACCGCCGACCCTCGGCCATTACAAATGCCAAACTTGCTCCGCATGCAACCTGACATACAAAACCAAGGATTTATCAGCAGCGGGGCATACTTACCAACTCAAAAATGTTTCTAACTGCCGTAAATCAAATGTCATCTATGCCATACATTGCCCTTGTAACTTATTATACATCAGACAAACCACCCAGAGGGTAAAGCAGCAGATTCTCCAGCACCAAAGCAGCATAGGATGTAATGTTGATACTGCACCTCTTGCTGGACATTTCAAAGAAAAAAAACACTCCGAAACAGACTTCACTTGGCAAGTCATTGATCACCTGGAACTTGCGCTCAGAGGTGGCAACTTGCAACTCCTGCTGAACAAATGTGAGTGCAGGTGGATTGCACGCTGCGGCTCGGCCAATAATGGGTTAAATACATTAGATGAGTGGAACACGGCCATTACTGCACCTTGACCCCTTGACCGGTCCACCTCATTATTCTCATGACTTCAGACCTCTGCTAGACAGCCTCTCCTATTCAGGCCGTGGTATCTCTATCTGAGTTCAACCTAAATAAAATGTCCATCTATCGGACATATGTCACCTCATGTTCTTACAGAAATATTCACATGTGTTCACCATGTCATTTTCCCTGATTACGCATGGGTCACCATTAAGATATAACTGCCTTGCCTGTTGTCACCACAGGTGATTGTACTATACAGACTGTATGTTCATATGATTTGTTCTCCTTTGTTCTCCTTTTATCTTAATTATTAACATACCACGCAGCAAACTAATCCTTTATTAACCTCTTGGCCATGGCGGTAATTCCGCCACGGCGCTGGGGGGGAGGGGGAGTTGCGCGGCACCGCCATGCTTGTGACGGAACCACGCCAGCATGAGCCACGAGTGGGCTGTGCTTATGATGACGTGGTTCCTTCACGACCCTGCCCACTCACTAATTTGCCCACACAGGTGTGGAATTAGTGCCGCATGGGCAGTGCGGTCTCGGCATGGCGGAACCACGCGGTCATGAGCACACGCCACCCGTGGCTCATGACGGGGTGGTTCAGTCACAAGCATGGAAGGGGTTAAATATCACTACCAGATCAACCTTAACCATATAGTAAAAGTGAAGATTGTGAAAGTGGCACTTCTGACTCCACATGGTCAAAACATTACCGATATTTAATCCAATTGTATGTATTCATTGTTCATGTTATGTTTTTTTGGCATGCCCCACTTTATCTCTGTAATTAGCCAGAATGTTCAATTACTGCCAGTCTTCAACCTTTAAAAAAAAAAAAAAATAATGAGTAATAAAATGACTCCCACCGCAGCCTTGAACCCTGCACTCTCAGTGGCTTCTCCCCCTTCTTTCCTAACTGACCCACTGGTCCCCCGGGGTCCTTCACACCACGTTTATTGGGCTCTGCCCATTCTTCCGGACTCACATGACTACCGTCACATGATCCTCGCGTCCTGCTTTTACTGCCGGCTCTCGGTCTGTACCGAGCACTCAAGCGCTTTACTCGTCCCGCGCCAGACTGTCATCTAGAGGGTTGGTATCTCCCCATCACCCTTTTTTCCTGACCGTGGATGAAGCGACCCCTCAGCCGGTTCTACTCTGGTTCTTGGCCTGCTTGGATCACCCTATTCAGGTATGTTGTGGCGATTGCATTCCCACCACTGAGACACCGCCCAAAGCCAGCTCATTCTCATTATGGCTTATTTAATTTTCCCGGCAATTTAGATCCTTCCAATTGTGTACAGCTTGTTTCAATCATGCGCATCTACAGACCCACTTCTCACACCGATTCATTCTCCCAATTGGGTAACTAGTCTGAGCTTCCCTTCTTCGCTGCTCACACCCCTGCCCCTGGTACCACATTCGGCACCCTACTCAAGCGCTACTTGTCCCCCGTCTCTTCCAGTTCTGGATTTACTGCCACCCCACGGCTCGCATCCTCTGACCTTGTGTTACAACCAGATTGATTCATTTTGCCATCAAGCATGCATTATCCTTGCTCATTCCAGGTAATTGTCTGTCACCTGGACCCTCATTCTTCATTTTCTTGCTTTTATTAGTCCACTTTCCTGCTCACCCTAATTTCCTCGCATTCTTCCCCCCCCCCCTTTTATTCACCACTATTTTTGAAACTTGTGACCATTGTCCTGATGATGACCTGAATCCATCAGGTTTAAACGCCGCCGACTAGCCAGCATAGAACTGCGGCGCTGTTGTGGTCAATTAATTTACACTGAATTCTACATGCCATATTGTACATATTTATTTAGTAATTTTGACTACTTTGTAATTCTCCTTACGCCTTGCGCCGTTCACGCTGTTATCGTTAACCTCTGTGTCACTGAGCTGCTCACCTTCACGAGCAAGCCCAGATCTCACTTGTGTATTATGGTCAACTTCTTCACCCTACCCTATGCGGTGTGGTCTCCCTTTCCTTGTCCCCCTAACCCTTGTGATTTGTTTCACTGTTTTTATTGCCCCTATCAATGATTTCCAGCGGAGACATTGTTGTATGATACGTCCTCTTCCCCTAGGCAGCAGCAGGCAGGTTCTGGCTTTGTGCACCAAGTGACCTGCCTAGGAATTTAAGCGCCTCTGGGCGTGACCGTGCTGCAGGAAAATGCATCAAGGCCCCCAGGGAGTCTGGGGAGTAAAGTCCTCATCTACTAGGCAGCAGGTGCAGGCTTCTGCGCCGCGTGACCTAAGTAGGAATTTAAGCGCCTCCGGGCATGACTGTGTTGTCGTAAAATACGTCTGGGTCCCTGAGGGAGTCTGGGGAGTGAAATCCTACCCCCCACTACGCAACAGCAGGCAGGTGAGGGCTTCCATACATACATAAATGTATAATAGGTACACTGAGTGTAGGGGTAATCATAGTGATGTCTGTTATAGGTTCACATGAAGCTGGGGGAGTTTGGAGTGGGAGTACATGGGACATCCGCACCTATGACTCCTAGCACAAAAGAGGCTAACTTAGTGGCTGACAGAGTTTTGATTGAGCAGACTAGTCGCTTGTTGCATGGAGATTTGTCAAAGGGTGATTACATGCTAAATGCTTATGCAAAGCTTTTGTATGAGTATGTGATTACAATGGATTAGAGAGACTGTTATATGCATACAATTGCCGGCATCAGTCGAGGAGGGCATCAGGTACCACCACCTGCCCTTGACTTATGGCATTAGTTGTAGTTTAGTGCTTAGCATATTTTAAGGAAAAGGTAACTTTGAGAACTACTTCTATAATTATGATTTAGTGCTTTCTGAGGTTCCAGCATACAAGCACCTTCACAAGTGTGATTACTACAAGCAGGAAGAGAGAATAGGAAAGTATTGCATACCCACAGTTACGCTAGACACAGCTTATGCTCATAGACATAATTTGACATGTATATTGACAAACATAGAGAGGAAGTTTGTAGATCAAGAAAAGAACAGACATAGATCACTAATAGTTAAGCTTAACAATAGGGAGGGAAATGTTGCATGGACCATAGAAGAGTTAGCTCACAAGGCTAAGGGAGGTTATGGTCCATTAGCTTTGGATTGGGAACAGTGAGGAAAGCTTTGTATCAGACAAGTGCAGACATATTACGACAAGCTATTTGTGGGTCAGAGTGTGTGTGATCGTATCTTCACCATTGAAACTTCTGCAAAGAAGTTTATACACAATTTAGTGCAAGTGGTGACAAATGTGTATTTTGTGTGCGGAATAATGCATATGTGCATTTGCCAAACAATTGGCTGTTGTGTTTCCTAAGTTATATCATGTGGAAGATTTGAAGAATTTTGCAGGAGGGGTACCACAAAGAGAGGCTCGTGGTACCAGTGCATGGGAAATTGTAGGAGATGTGTTTGGAGCACTGATACCTATCTTGGGGGTCATCTTGAATGATGTCAATATGTAAGGTTAGCAAACACAAGGAGATGATAGATGGAGCGTTGAAACCTTTCAGACACTCAACCCCAGTCAAAGATCTGGGTTGAATCAATCATCTTTCTTTAGCTCACTTCGCCACCTCAGTTCAGACCCAGCCTTAGGTAAATCAGTCTTGACCCTGTGCCTCATGGGAACAGTCCAGCCCGAACTGCCAAGCCAGATCTTTCCTAGACTGGAAACAAGTATCCTGGGACTGGTTTTGGTGTAACACCCCTTATCAGCCAGGCTAGCTTGAATTCAGTGGCAAAGTGAGCAAGGGACCCACATCTGGGCATACCCTGCTAACTTCATGAACCTCCAATGAAGGGAGATCTAAACGTATGTGAAGTTTTTTTCCATATTTTGGTTCTTGAATTGATCATCTTGCACGTGTTGCACCAACTCAACTTTACCAGTATATTTGGCTTTGTATTAGTTCCAATGTATCTTTACACCAACTATTTTTGTCTTGTAATAAATTCACTAAACTTATGGAGTCTGTGATTCTTAGGAGTCATGGTAATTGGAACTCTTTGATTGGGTATGTTTTCTCCTCCTTACAATCTCATGCTGACAAAAAGTGAAGTCGACCTGGGGGTTGCACAGCTGGTCTAGAATATGGAACCCACCTTCTTCAATGGTATTCTCTAATCCTCTGAGGCAGTTGCCCCCTAGGCTTGATCTTGCCTGTATTGAGTATTGTAGACTCCACATAAGAACCAGGATGCTTCTTTGGTAGTGGTAGTGTGCTAATGAAGGACTACATTCAATTAAATTCAGTTGAAGGGTAGTAGTTGTTTCTGAGCTAACACAGACTTTTGAATATTTACCCATTTTTTTTTAAGTTGTTCTGGTAGATATGCTTTTATTCCCATGCAATGTTGTTTTGGTAAATGCATTGGAGGAAAAGCAAAAACGTTTTATTTTCTGAGACATTTCATACTTTAGAACATGCCATCACCTCAAAGATAATTAATGTAACACAGAATCTGTAAAACCGAAAATAATACCTCAAATGGATGCAGTAATTCCATAGCAAAACAGCTTTTCTGAAGAGCAGCTCATCCAAATATATATATATATATATATATATATTCTCACCAGCCATACTTCACAATTCAAAGAAGGCGCTGACTCCGTGAATCTGAATCCAAATGTTTATTCTCAAGATCTGATGCTGCTTAGATGCGTTTCGGCGTTACCGCCTTGTTCATATTTTTTTTTTTTTATTCGAACTTGGGGATCTGTTGTTTACAAATTCCGGCATGCAATACAAAACAAAAATACCTGGCCCGGATAGCATACTCATTCTCTTGAGACTGGCTACTCACTTGGGACCGGTTAATTTAGGAGCTCTAGTTTGTTAGTTTGCTCTAGTTTGTGTAAGGCTGGGAGTGGTTTCACTTGCTATGTAAAAAGAAATCTATACTTACTATCCACACAGCTTCTATGGAATAGATAAAAGAAAAGTTCTGGTTACTTATTTCTCGTGTTTTGGGGAGATCAAATTCTGCTAAACTGCAATAAAAATCTCCTGTTTTCCTGCTTGGATAGTACGGGGCAGATTTACTACTTCTGGCACATCTCTAGTAATCAGCAGTGATGCGCCAGAAGAGTTGCAACGCATCTGCCCACCCGTGCGCTACCAATGATGCGCTGCATTTACAATGCGGCACACTGTGGTACATGGATGGGCAGATGTGTGTTGCATCCCCCAGCGGAAAGACGGCGCATTGTTGGAGCTGAAGCTCCAGCAAGGCTCGGGGTGCCCCTATCCCTAACATGCTGCGTCAATCCTTATGCCTGCTGCAAGCAGGCGCAGGGTTTTGACGCAGCATGGCCGTAAAAGTGACTGAGTAAAATCTTGTTGATTTCACTCAGCCACCTTTCGGAGGCGTTCCTGTGCCGGAACGCCCCCCCCCCCCTGTGCAGGAACGCCCACATGTGGCGCAGGGCTTTACAACGTGACGCATCTCCCTAGATGCATCACGTTGTAAATAGCCCGCAGCATAGCACTGGCTTTGCGCCGCCGCTGCTTCACAAAAGTGATGCAACGGCAGCGCAAATTTGGCGTAAGGGGCTTTTAAATTTGCCCCTACGTACTTCTGATATTTGGGCAAGGAATGTGGGCTCTTGCATGAGGAGTGTAAAAAAGGTATTCTGTAAAAGGAATAATGTAAAGATTGTTATCTTTTATTTGACAAAGTTGCAACTATGGAGCGGGCATGTTTATCCTCCTTGAAGTACTTCATGATTTCACCTTGTTCCATGTGGGCAGGGACACTATGGTTTCCGTGGTGGAGTTTCACTTGACATCTTTAGGCTTTCTGGGAACTGTAGTCTTTGTGTGCTTTGAATGGGCCACTTGGATAAACGCATTTTAGAAAAAAAGGATTTAATAACTGAAAAGGCCACGGCTAGAAAGTATGGTGTTTTGTATAAAAAAGCATCAAGTTAGTAACTCTATGACATGTACATAGCTGCTACGTGACTGACACCATGTTTATCATTTCCTGAAACTCCTGACCTATTCATAAAACAGCACTTTGCAGCCTGCATTTGTTAACACTTTTTCCACTGTTAGAAGAGAAACTCCAAATCTTGGAGTCCAATTTACCACAAGCTAAAAAGACAGGAAGTGACCTAGGTGTCTCCCAAGACATTAGCCTTTCGACAACCATGTAGTTGGCTACATAGTAAGTAGGTTGAGTCTCGACTTTATTGAAGTATTTACTTTGTGCTCGAAGTGAAGTGAACTCAGCCTTTCTGGATTTTTCTCAGATCGTGTATTTCAGCATTTTAATGCATTTTCTGTAGAGATTTAGGTTTACTTAATGCACATTCTATTCAGATTGTGTGAACTCAGCTGTATATCCTTCCCTGGTCGATCAACCGATTACTCTTCAGTTGGATGGTGACACTCACTGTTAAACTGCAAAGGCACACCTCACAGTGACTAATATACGCTGGAAACTGTCATCGCTAGTGATAATGTTTTTATTCATGTGTATTGTGCAACTCTTTTTCTTGGTCATAGGGTAATCCTGGGTGTGAGTTGTGTCATCCATCATTGCTGTGCATGGACCGCAGGTACTATTGCACTCAAATTGGCAAAACAAGTTACTCCCAAATTTACGAGGCAGCAGTTGTGGATTTAGAAGTCAGATACACTATGAAACTAGAGTAATTGTATACAATATAGTCAGTGCCCACTCAGAACTATGTTAAATGTAATTAATATAACAGAACAAGTAGTTTTAAAGAGATGGGAGTCTTTATTTCTATACATGAAAGGCAGAATAGTTAATGTAAGTAAAATCAAAGACAGATGCTCTAGCGTCTTCGGGGTAAGAAATGGGACCACTACACAGTTTCATGTCATTAAGGCTTTGCCATTATGCACACTAGCCTACAAGTAAAAGTACTTGCCATTGACTTTGCAGTAGACGTCAGGTCACATTTTCAGTATTGTCAACTATATCTTCTGTCTTTCAATGGTTGGTTGATTACCCATGCTGCTCTACAACATAGCTTAAAGATATTGTCAAAGCCAATAGCTCGGCTAAACACATATAAGGTCTCAAAACTTAGACCTATTGGCTACTAACTGGAGTTGATGGCGCCGGCATTGGTAGGCCAGACTGCAGTGCTGGATGAGGACAGTGCATCGTGTAACTTACGAGCGGTGCCCTCGCACCATGGGGCATGCAGCGGTGTTGACATCAGCGTGGAGCGTTGTCGTCAGGTATACCAGGGCGACGGCTGAAGTGAGGTGGTACAGAGTGCAGTGCCCACAAGTTGCGGTGCAAGCAGCCGCTCAGTGGCCGCGCCAGATGGCAGCATCAGTGGGACCAGGGTTGCAGTGCAGCATTGCGGCAGTGCTCTAAGCGGTGCCTCCAGAACACGGAGTCGGCAGCGTCATCATAGACGGCGTCGGTTTGCTTTTTCCTCAGTTGCGATACAAAAGGGGATGATGGACGGAGCATATCAAACACTCACCCCCAGTCAACTGATCTGGGTTTAATCCATCACCATTCTTTAGCCCACTCAGCCACCCCATTTCAGACATGGCTATATGCAAATCAGTCTGACCCTGTGCCTCATGGGAACAGTCCAGCCCGAACTGCCAAGCCATGTCTTCCATGGACCGGAAACAAGCATCCTGGGACCGGTTTCGGATTCATAATCCTCATCAGCCAGGCTATCTTGAATCCAGTGGCCAAGTGAGCAAGGGACTCACGTCTGAGCATACCCTGCCACACTTAGGGCGAACAAAGCGATACAAAAGGGGATGATGGACGGAGCGTTTGAGCAAATCAAACACTCACCCCCAGTCAACTGATCTGGGTTTAATCCATCACCATTCTTTAGCCCACTCAGCCACCGCATTTCAGACATGGCTATATGCAAATCAGTCTGACCCTGTGCCTCATGGGAACAGTCCAGACCGAACTGCCAAGCCATGTCTTCCATGGACCGGAAACAAGCATCATGGGACCGGTTTCGGATTCATAATCCTCATCAGCCAGGCTATCTAATCCAGTGGCCAAGTGAGCAAGGGACTCACGTCTGAGCATACCCTGCCACACTTAGGGCGAACAAAGCGATACAAAAGGGGATGATGGACGGAGCGTTTGAGCAAATCAAACACTCACCCCCAGTCAACTGATCTGGGTTTAATCCATCACCATTCTTTAGCCCACTCAGCCACCCCATTTCAGACATGGCTATATGCAAATCAGTCTGACCCTGTGCCTCATGGGAACAGTCCAGCCCGAACTGCCAAGCCATGTCTTCCATGGACCGGAAACAAGCATCCTGGGACCGGTTTCGGATTCATAATCCTCATCAGCCAGGCTATCTTGAATCCAGTGGCCAAGTGAGCAAGGGACTCACGTCTGAGCATACCCTGCCACACTTAGGGCGAACAAAGCGATACAAAAGGGGATGATGGACGGAGCGTTTGAGCAAATCAAACACTCACCCCCAGTCAACTGATCTGGGTTTAATCCATCACCATTCTTTAGCCCACTCAGCCACCCCATTTCAGACATGGCTATATGCAAATCAGTCTGACCCTGTGCCTCATGGGAACAGTCCAACCCGAACTGTCAAGCCATGTCTTCCATGGACCGGAAACAAGCATCCTGGGACCGGTTTCGGATTCATAATCCTCATCAGCCAGGCTATCTTGAATCCAGTGGCCAAGTGAGCAAGGGACTCACGTCGGAGCATACCCTGCCACACTTAGGGCGAACAAAGCAATACAAAAGGGGATCATGGACGGAGCGTTTGAGCAAATCAAACACTCACCCCCAGTCAACTGATCTGGGTTTAATCCATCACCATTCTTTAGCCCACTCATCCACCCCATTTCAGACATGGCTATATGCAAATCAGTCTGACCCTGTGCCTCATGGGAACAGTCCAACCCGAACTGCCAAGCCATGTCTTCCATGGACCGGAAACAAGCATCCTGGGACCGGTTTCGGATTCATAATCCTCATCAGCCAGGCTATCTTGAATCCAGTGGCCAAGTGAGCAAGGGACTCACGTCGGAGCATACCCTGCCACACTTAGGGCGAACAAAGCAATACAAAAGGGGATGATGGACGGAGCGTTTGAGCAAATCAAACACTCACCCCCAGTTAACTGATCTGGGTTTAATCCATCACCATTCTTTAGCCCACTCAGCCACCCCATTTCAGACATGGCCATATGCAAATCAGTCTGACCCTGTGCCTCATGGGAACAGTCCAGCCCGAACTGCCAAGCCATGTCTTCCATGGACCGGAAACAAGCATCCTGGGACCGGTTTCGGATTCATAATCCTCATCAGCCAGGCTATCTTGAATCCAGTGGCCAAGTGAGCAAGGGACTCACGTCTGAGCATACCCTGCCACACTTAGGGCGAACAAAGCGATACAAATGGGGATGATGGATGGAGCGTTTGAGCAAATCAAACACTCACCCCCAGTCAACTGATCTGGGTTTAATCCATCACCATTCTTTAGCCCACTCAGCCACCCCATGAGCCACAGGGTCAGACTGATTTGCATATAGCCATGTCTGAAATGGGGTGGCTGAGTGGACTAAAGAATGGTGATGGATTAAACCCAGATCAGTTGACTGGGGGTGAGTGTTTGATTTGCTCAAACGCTCCGTCCATCATCCCCTTTTGTATCGCTTTTCCTCAGTTGCAGCACAAAACATACAGTCCTCAGTGCTGATGGCAGAAGAACTTGAAGTCATTTCTGTTCCTGAGACTTCTTGAGCAGGGGGCAAGCTCTACCTCAAGCCCATGGAGAAACTCACAAAAAGAAATTGCAGAAAGTTCAGTCCAGTCCTTTCACTGCCCAAGACAGAACCAGCAACTGCAGGCCAAAAAAGCAAGGCACACAGCAACGTGGTAGTCCCTTCTCAGAGCTTCTCCAGCTCTTCTTCTTGGCTGTCTTCTTTGTTCCAAAGGAGTTCTAAAGTTCTGGGGTCTGGGCCCCAATATTTATAGCCCAAATGCCTTTGTCCTCTCAGGCAGAGTGCCTATGCTTAGTCCAAACCAGTTTGGTCCTCTCTGTCCTAGCTTCCCAGCAGGAGGCGAAGACAGCATTGTCCAAGGCAGACAGGGCCTATTCAGGTGCAAGGGAAATCTCCTCCCACCACTCTAAATGCAGACCGGGCCTATTCATGTGCCAGTGACAACTCCTCCCACTGCTCTGAATGCAGCCCAGGTCTATTCAGCCCAGCCCTGACTCACCCAGACTCTCTGGAGCCACTGCAGAACCCCAGCCCCTGTCACTCCGAAGCCAGACTGTAAATACACATCCTAGTAGAGGCATATTGGCTGGCTAAGCAAGAAAATACCTCCTTTCTAAAAGTGTTATTTTCAAACACAGAATGTAATAATCACCCGCACTAAAAGATGCATTTTACCATTCTGAGTTCAGGCATACTAAACGTTATCTTCCTATCTGGTCCTAATGGGAAATTATATTTATAAGATGTTATAAATCAACGCCCATTCTATTATATGGGACAGATAGCCTTTCAATAGTCAAAAAACAAAATGCACTGTAATTCACTACCAGGGCACGTCACACACACCAGTATATGTCCTACCTTTAACATACACATCAGCCTGCCCACAGGGGTACCTTGGGCCTACCTTAGGGGTGACTAACGTTTAAGAAAAGGGAAGATTAGGGCCTGGCACGTGCTTGCCAGGTCGACATGGCAGTGGCAGGTCTGAGTTACCTTTTCAGGGAGAGCAGTTTTTTCGTCATCTTTCATGGCAAATTCAGCAAATATAGCACATGTCTTGATTTTCATAAGCGGGCTTTTATCACAGTAGGAGGCGCATTTTCATGTGTACCAGTGCAGAATTTAAACATTATTATCCAAGGGGGAGGCCACTCCACAATAGGTAGTAACTAATGTAAAGTTAGAGGGTCATGTGGCAAAACCGAGGGCCCTATTCCATTCACTTTAGATGATATTGCTATTGTAAATCAGACCATTAAAATATGGGGTGAACTTCACGGAGTTGTTTGCCAAATTATGTGTTTTTAATGGGACTATTTAAATGTAATGTTACAAGAAGAATACATGATGGATTTGTTTTGTGACAAGGCTGTAGGGAAAGCCTGACTTTGGGGCTTACAAAAAGATGGGTCTATAAAGGGTACTAATCATTATAGTCACAATATAAATAATTAAATGTTGGTGGTCACTTACTAATTTTAAGAACTGTGATGAGTTATAAGATGATTTCATCATGTTTAAAGTGCAGACCTTCTGCTGGGATTTGATGAACTATGTTTAAGAGAAATGGTTGTCTCACCTGGTTTTCTCCTGAAAACAACAGTAAGTGCTCCAGAAACTAAAATGAGGGCACATTTTCTATAAAATCCCAAAAAATTCCACAGCCATTAAATGAAATGTGTGATATGCTGTATAAAATATGTACTTCCCACGGGAACAACAGGCTGTCATCACAGAATTCGATTGAACAACTACAGTACTAATTTTCTACCTTCATGAAAAAGTGTGGCACACCTGAACACCATGTTGCTTTAAGAGGAATTGAAATATTTCCCAGTAGAGGAGAGAGGAGACTGTAGTAAATGAAAAATCTTAGGTGATTCGGTTTGACATAGAAATTATGACTGGTACTCTGGAACAATAAATGACACGTTTTCCTTACAGTCTCAAACATCTTTATCATCCATGTCACAACTACATTTGGTAGGCTGAGTGAAACCTCCAATAGCAGCAGTTCATAAATTGAACCCTGGTCTACTGTGGCTTCACCACAGATATCAAATGAAAACTAGAGCACACTAAAGGAGCTTTATTCATCAAGTTGTGCATCTTCCGAAGGCCTTTGAGTGAACGGCAGAGACTTTCCATTGCAAATATTATGTTATATCCCTCCATAAAGCTGTAAGCCCCATCAGGTATGGACTGGAGTAAATTGTAGTAAATACTTGTCGAATTGTATGTATTTCGTCAGTCTTTCTCTATGTCCTGAACTTCTCAATTTTCTGTGTTAGGTCCGTAGGCATTTTTTAAATTTTTCTGAATTTTCCCCACACATCAAATCTCGCAAGCTGCAAAAACAATGGGATTCTTTCGTCCTTGGCTAGTTGCTCCAGTGGAACTGCTTTCGTTGTTGTGACGGCCAACTCTAATTCCCTGTATTTTCCTGTTAACTTAATAGTCCCCACACTCTTTCTTGTACAATTCTTCATATATCTGTTTCGATGTATTTTTATTATTAGTACAGTAACGATTTTCTGGACATTTTTAAGTTGTAGTTGTGTACTTTTATTACATTTTCAATGTTATTAAGGCACCACCCTTTCTTTGCACAGATTCTCTTCTCTTCCACCTAAAGTCATGCTAATACTCCACTGCGGTTCCATAAAGAATTGTCTTGATAATAAAAGCATTGAAGAATTTTCCATGCTGATGGTCAAACTACGTTCCTCCAGTTCTTTGACTTAGCCTTGTATCTCTGACACTAACTAAGAGGTACATTGACAACCAGACACCAATTAACCGAAAGCATTTGTAAAGCCAAAAGGTCTCAGCTTTAACATCCCATGCTATTGGCTTTGTCAGTGCTGCATTGATTAACTACACATGTAAACATATGCATCATGCATATGCACATACACATATCCATCACTTTTACAATGGATTTTCAGTTAAAGAAAATCCACTCCGAGATGGGCTCTGGTGTGTCTGTGTATGTCTTTATATGTTGGGTGTCATTAAGCGGGCATTCTTAATTTATGGCTCTAATATGGCTGTTAGAAAAGGGAGTTTTTGGTTGGAAGAGGTAGGTACCTTTGTCCAAATAGGGACCCTTGCTTTTAGTCAGGGTAAGGGGATTCTAAAATAACCCCTGCTCACCCCATTGGTAGCTTGGCACAAGCAGGCAGGCTTATCTCAGAGGCTGTGTAAAGCATTTGTGAACACATACAGTAAAACATTGAAAACACTACAAATGGACACTACACCAGTTTAGAAAAATAAGTAAATTTGATCTAAACCAAAACAAGACCAAACAACAAAAATCCACAAGTAAGTTTCAAAAATATCCTTAAAAATAGGTTATTCACTCAAATAAAGGTTCTAGCAACATATAACACCACCTGGAGTTATTACGATGTTGTGACAAACGAAAATCCAATGGAACGGCACCGACCTCAAGGTGCGCGGCGTCGGGCCCGGAGTCAAGTCGGGGAGGTGATGCTTTGTTGGTGCCTGTGGCGTCGGTTCCTTATCACCCCAGCAGGGGAGGTGAGACGTCGGTTCCTTAGTGTGTTGGAAGTTGACGTCATGAATGGTGGTGTGGCATCGGTTCCTTTCGACGGTGCAATGTCAATGGATTCAGGAGTCAAGGATCGGCTCCACGTTGATTAAGCACTGGCGTCGGTGAATTTGGGGCTGCTGTGCGAGGCGGGACATTGCATCGTGGACGTCACAAGTGGTGTCCCTGGCTCCGGTGCAGGCAGCGGCCTCAATGATGGCTTTGGAGTGGATGCAGCACGGTGTCAGCGTTGGGCCTATGATGCAAGTCAGGGCGGTGCGTCGTGCTCTTAATGAGCGGTGCCCATGGCTTCAGTGCAGGTTATGGCATCGCTCGCCGGCGTCGGTGTTGCAATTTCCTTCTGTAGCAGCTGACACAGCAGCTCCAGAGGCAGAGAGACAGAAGGGATGTAGTTTTTGTGTCCCTGAAACTTCAGAAAAGGAGGCAAGCTCAGTTTCAAGCCCTTGGAGATCTATTCTTTAAGCAGGTGACAAAGCAAACAGCAAAGTCCTTTTTCTCCTTTCCTTGGCAGCGAGCAGCCACTGCAGGCCAACTTCCGACAGCAAACAGCACATGGGCAGTATTCCTCCTCAGCTTATCCGGTCTTCACCTTGGCAAAGGTTCCTCTCGATTTCCCAGAAGTGATCTAAAAGTCTGGGGTCTGGGCCCCAATTTTTAAACCACTAAATCGTTTGTTCTCTGAGGCAGAGAGTGTCTATACCCAGCCAAAACTAGTTCTGTCCTCACTGGTGCAACTTCCTGGCAGGAGGTGAAGACAGCATTATTGAAGGCTGACCAGGCCCATTTAGGCAAAAAGGAAATCTCCTCCCCTCCTCTAAATGCAGCCCAGGTCTATTCAGCCCAGCCCTGACTCATCAGACTTCTGGACCCATTGCCCCTCTTTAGCCCCTGTAATCCAAAAGCCAGACATGTAACACAAACCTAGCGGATGAACACAGGATGGTTAGACAAGAAAATACCTACTGTCTAAAAGTGGTATTTTCAAACCCAGAATGTAAAAATCACCCTCACTAAAAATTGCACTTTAACTTTCTGAGTTCAGGCATACTAAACTTTACTTTCTATCTTGTTCCCAGGGTCAGATATGTTTATAAGATGTAGTAAACAAACTCCCCATTATGTCCTATAGGAACAGATAGCCTTGCACAAGTGAAAAATGAAATTGGCGGTATTTCACTATCAGGACATGCCACCCGCACCAGGGCATGTCCTAACTTTCACATACAATGCACCCTGCCCACAGGGGTACCTTGGGCCTACCTTAGGGGTGACTAATGTATAGTAAAGGAAGGTTTAGGGACTGGCAAGTGTGTGCACTTTCCAAGTCGACATGGCAGTCCCAGACTTCACCAAAAAATAAAGAGAGGGGTCCAACTCAGCCAAAGGGATAGGACACCAACAGTAGACACTATAAAAAAATGATCCCTTGGGCTCTTTTTAGGCATACACCACAATCACACCACCTCCAATCATAAATCTTTCATCAGCACCAATTAGACACCCAGAACATAATATAAGAAAGTACATGACTTTCTTATATTTATGTTCTGGGTGTCTAATTGGTGCTGGTGAAAGATTTATGATTGGAGGTGGTGTGATTGTGGTGTATGCCTAAAAAGAGCCCTAAGGGATCATTTTTTATGGTCCCAGACTTCACTCAGGCTCTGCAATGGCAGGCCTAAGTCAAATTTTACAAGCTGCTTCTGTGGGTGGCACAATCAGTGCTGCCAGCCCACCTGCAGCATTTTATTAGCAGACCCTGAGCACACGTCATGCTCTCTACTAGAGTCTGACAAGTGAATCAAACAAGCCAATCATGGAATCACTGATCCATAACACTATTTACGAAAGGGGGCACTTGCACTTTGGCACTGGACAGCAGTGGCAAAGAGCCCAAAGCATCTACACCAGCAAAAGATTAAGCCCAACACATAGCAAGACACAGGAAGTAAAGGCAAAAAATTGAAGGGAGACCCACAGCAATGATGCCAGGACTAACAATGGTAAGCAGCCATTTTAGACTGGTAAATTAAAAGTAAACTAATCTAAAAACGAAAATGATCTGGGTGCAGCAGTACAAAAAGAAAATGAGTGGCCTGACCGTTGTTAAAAAACTAAATAAATAAAATACAAAATGAGAGAGGGACAGGCTTGGGACTAGGAGTGGGAATATGGGGGTTCTAAAAAGAAAGTGGACAGCTGCTCAGTCGCACTTTGAAGGTGCCAAGCCCCTGTTAATTAAATAAAGAAATAATAGAATAATTAAAATGGGCAGCGGGGCAGGAAGCATGACAAGAGACAAGAAGAGAGTAAAACCATAGTGAGCAGGAGCAAGGGGTAAGAAAGCACATTCATTATATGAAGTGCTGTAAAGAAAATGAGTGGGAGAGAATTAGGAAACAAATTCATTCCCATGGACTGCAGATAGATAAAAGGAAGAAAAGCTCCCGCGAGGTAGCAGTGGATAGATACAACAATATTCCTAGGCGGGGATGAATACAAGATAAGGGAGGCTATTTATTTTATTTTTATTTATAAAGTTTTATATAACTTGATCCCGAAGGATATCAGAGCGCTTTATAATTAGAGGGACAGGTAACAAATCAAAGCATGAGTCTAACATGGAGAATATAATAGGCATTGAATCAAATAGTGCACACATAACAGCTCATTTATAAAACCTGAGTGAACGAGGAGTGGGCTATATGATGGAGCATAGTGATATAAGGGGAGTAAGTGAAATAATCATATATTTGAATAATAACCAATACCAAAATAATAATCTAAACATGAGTTAATTGGGGCGTGTAATAGGCATTGAATCAAGTGGTGAACCTCTAATTGATCATGTATACACCTGGGTGAACGAAGAATGGGCAAGACGATGGAGCATAATGACTTAAGGGGAGTAAATACAATAGACATGTACAGGAATAATAGTAATCGAATCAACAACAACACAAGTAGATAAACAACAAAATAATCTAGTCATGATCAAATGGCTGACTCAAAGTCCACTCTAAGTACATAACATATATCAGAAATAATAGGTCTGCCCTACAAAAATCTAAAACTGCTTGTAGCTGACACTTAAAAAAAGCCATTAAATGGAACAATACAGTTTGTGCATAATTCACATGTATTTGGGTATTAACAGCCACAAGCACTGCAAAGCCTGCCCCGCCAATCAAATTCAATTTCTCCTATATTTAGAGCATGCTGCATCCCTTTTTTCTGTGACTCTCTATTTCCACTTATATGTTATATGAAGACCAGTGAAGGTTCTGCAGCGTTGCCATTGTGATGCTCACTACCTGTTAGGCCAATACGATAACTACATAATTTGGAGCATGACATTTTTAAATCCCCTAGTTATCCATGTTTTCAAATAAAGTTAAAATCGACCCATCCTTGTCAACACCAGATCTGACAGTGATCGAAGAGGCACAAGTGTGAAGAGGAAGGCTAGAGCTGGAAAAGACAGGCATCTTGTACAGCAGCATCCAGTGTAGTTACCAACATACCAATCATTGTGAGAAACATACTTAGTGAATCTCAGAAACCTGAGACAGAAGAACAGTGCATGGTACCTGTTCTAGAAACAGGAAACAGTATTTTGTGTGAAGGATAGCATTTTTTCATGTGGAGATGCACTTTCCTCAACACCCAATGAAGTTTAGAGGTGTTCTGATCCCCTTCCTACAATATCTCAGACTTTTTCCAGGGAAAGAATAGGATCTGGAGCAGTTTGTGAAATCTCAAGAATTCATGAGTTGGGTGTGCAGACACCCCTTGATCCACCTGACACTCCGCCTGCATGGTGTGTATTACTTCAGTAATTGCATGCAGTTGTGTACACATAAGTAAATGTAATATTTGTGAATATCTTGTATGCTTAAATTGAAGTGTAATCTTGATCCCATCTGGAGAGAATGTAGGAGTGCACCATATTCACACATAGACAGCACTCAAATATACTCTGTGGTGACTAATGTAATAGAGGGAGGAGAGCAGTATATGCTACAGGGTATTTTTTTTGTAATTCATGTATTTAGAATGGGATTAATAAAGTTGCGTGACAAGTTATGTATTAACGTGAATGGAGAAAATAGCACAAAATGCCGTACTGTGAGATACTTAATTAGGATGTGTGCAAATCATTTTTAATGTTTATATGCAGAATTTGAAATAATCAAGTGCAGGTGCATTTACACTGAGACCTTTATAATTCATTTATTTATTCGTGCTTTAAACAGTTGCATAATTTATTTTAGAACGGTGCACATTTTTGTAACCCTGTGCACGTTAACTTAGCAAAATTAGGCCCAAGAAGAAATTAGTTCAGTTGCTGTTTACAATATTTGAAATGTAATTCACATTTAGCCATCATTAAGGAATGCATGTTGCTGAGTTGTTTCTATTGCAGGTGTGGATAAGCCTCATTATTTAGAATAAAGGAGTCTTATGCAAAGAGATAGCAAAGCATGAGGAGGAGGAGTAGGCCGAGGGAATCGCAGTAACGAGCGGGGAGAGGAGTTCTGATGGGAGAGAAATGGCCAAGGACGAGAAGAGAAAATGTGCTATGTGGCTGGGAACTGGGCTGCAAGTATTGAGTTGTGCTAGAGCTATGGAAATTCATCACGGAGGAGCCACATTTTTATGTGCTATGTTTAGTTAGGGAGAGAGTCCATCTTGGGTTTCCTTGGGGAGCAGACCTATGCTCCTGCTTGCGTGGCTTTAAGCTACTTCTTCTATTGTCGAAGTTTTTCTTTTGAAGACTCTGATGGCTGACACTTTTCTTCTTTCCTTATTTGATTATGTCCTTACTCAAATGCTTTAGTTTAGGGTTGCCCTATTAAGGTAGAGTAGGGAAAGTTAGGTTACTCATGTACTTTAAAGAGAATCAGCTGATGCGATTTAACCTTCAGTTCTTCTTTTTGATTACATGCATCCTTATTTTAGGGTTAGTCATTTCCTTTGTACTATATAGGGTACATCTCCTGAGATTTGGACTTGTACTGAGCTTTTTATATTTTTCTACGATTATGTTGACACTAAGCTATATTGATTTGTTTTTTAACTCATGATTAAACCTACTAAACTCAGATTAAAGAGTTGAGTGGATTAATGTGTAGTCACATTAGTTGGACTGTATTGAAATGACAACCAGTGATTACATTCCTTTCACCCCTCCCTATACGAGAAAGACCTGTCCCCTCTGGAGAGAATTGTAAATGGGCCTAGACTTTAACAAAGTCCAGCCTTGTTGCTCCATACATGTAAAAAGTGAAAACAGCTTTGTAAACTAGGCCCTGAAAATGCACAGTGAGAGTCAATGCTGTGAAAAGCTGTTTTCAATCAAGGGGGCTTATCTACAAACCCTTTGCCCTGGAGGTACGTCATGTTTTCCCGTAATAAAAGTGACACACCAGTGGCTCAATGGGCTTGTAAATAAGCCCCTAGGTCTTTTTTGATAGACTATTTGAGTCATACAACATAAAGTGTAAAGCTGTTTCCAGTTGGCTCTACACTAGGGGATATACAGAAGGAGATGCAGATCCCCTACTGTAAAAATGAATGCATTTGCGCTGTTGGAGAGCTGCTGAGCCAAATTGGGGTGTTTCCTGATTTCCAAGGGTGTATGCTCTGTGCAAATGAGGTAAGCCTGGTAAGCTTGCCTCAATTTTTCTCAAAGAAACACATGGCAGGCTGATAAAGATCTTCAGGGTGTCGGAGAATGTAAGCTCTCTCAGTCCATGTACTGCAGTTTATCTGCACCAGAAAGGTTTTGAGTGTTCTCCCATCTGGCCAGATCGGGCCTGTCCAGGAACACCAATAGGCCGTATGTCATAATCAGCGCAGACTCTCTCTGAACCTCAGGACCCATGTTCTGCCTTATAAGAGGAAGCCTAGACTCCCCATCAGGCCCGGACTGGCCGTAGCGGGCACCAGACAATCCCCCGGTACGTCGCATGGGTGGGGGCCGGTTTTGGGCCCCTGGGGGCCGATTCTGCCGAGCCCTCCGTGACGTCACACACCTCCTGGGCCCTCAGCCAATAGGAGCGCGGCTCCTTCGTGAAATCCCGGGCAGTCCTCCAATGGCAGCGCGGCCTTCTCAGGCGAGCCTCCCTGAGCGAGCCAATCACAGCGCGGCCGCTCCGAGGTTGCTCACGGGTCCCGGGCCGCTGGCGGTGTATCTCTTTAGCGGTTCTGGGTCCCGGGTCGCGGCGGTGATGCGCGGATCTGGCGAATCGGGGCACAGCAGTCCCCACCACAGGCACACGATGAATAGAGGCCGCCCTCAATGTTGTCAGTCTACGCCACCAGCAGCTCACGGGGGAAGCAAAGCAGTCCCACGGCCAGCGTCGGTTGTGTGTCGATGAACACACCGATTCTCTCCCACGGCTGGCGGATGATTTGCAGAGCGCAGGCTGGCAATGAAGACGATCTCACAGCGTCTAAGAGTCTCTTTAGGAACCTTTTAACCCTGGGTTCCAGGAACAGGAGGCCAGCTCTTCTCAGGCCCTTGGAGATTCAAGTGTGCAGACACAGCACACAGCAAAGTCTTGGCAGTTTATAGTAGGCAGGGTCACAGCACACAGCAAAGTCCCTTCCTCCTCCTCAGCTTACAGTTGCAACAGCAGAACAGGTCAGCCCTTAGAGCACACAGCAAGGCAATCTTCCTCTTGTTCTCCAGCAGTCCTTCTTCCAGCAGAGGTTCCTTCTTGATTGTAGAATCTTAGAATCTCCTCTTCTGTAGTCAGGGGTCCTTCCCTTATACCCCTCAAAGTCTTTGAAGTCCTTTGAAGTCTTTGTGCAAGTGGGCCCTGAGCCCGGTCTAAACCAGTTCTGGGGGTTGCGGAGCGCTGGGTGTTTCTGGTTTTCTTCTTCCTGACAGCTTCAGGGTCAGAGGTGACAGTTGGCCGGCAGGAGGGGGAGCCAGCATGGTGGACAGGCAGGCACAGCCCTTCACTACCAGGCGCTATCTCCTCCCGCCTCCCTGGCAGCAGATGTGGCCTTTCATCCACGAGTTGACTCCGACCCCCTCCCTCCGGGGGCTCTGCAGCCCCTGTCACACCCAGACCAGACAGTCAATCCACAAACAGGCCCAGGCACACAGAAAGGTTTAGACAAGAGAACAGCCACTTTCTAAAAGTACTATTCTCAAACACAGGATCTAAAAACGACCTTCACTAAAAGATGTGTTATTAAATTCTGAGTTCAGGGATATCTTTCACTTATGTGTTTGCAGCCAGTACTAATCCATCTAAACTGATCTTTAAGGTCCTGAAGGACCTTATGAAAAAAAGAGCCACCTCAGAGATGATCTGCACAGACTCCCACTGTGAGAACCTTGCCATCTTTTTCCTGGAGAAAGTGCAGAAAATCTACCGAGGCTTTGCCTCATGTCAGCCGACTCTTGAGGTAGTTGACCCCGATCCTTTGGGGTATGAGACCCTGACTATAATACCAGATTTGTCTATTGAGATCTTTGACAAACGTCGCCTTAGGGTTAAATCAGGTTCTCCTCTGGACCCGCTGAAGCCGGCTCTTATTAACACGCTTTCCCCGCTGTGCCGAGCTCCCATATTGAAGCTTATCAATATGTCACTGACCAATGGAGTGGTTCCCTCAGCCTGGAAACAGGCGGTGGTTACTCCCATATTAAAAAAGGCCAACTCTGACCCGCGGTTGTCAGAAAACTACCGACCAATTTCCCTATTGCCTTGGATCTCTAAAGTAACGGAAGCCCATGTCAACTCAGTTCTGTCTGAGTATCTGGCTCGCAATATGATACTGGATCCCAGTCAGAATGGCTTCCGGTCAGGACACAGTACCGAGACGGCGTTACTTTACATCGTGGAACATCTTCGCCAGGTACTTGATTCAGGACGTACAGCAGCGCTTTTATTACTAGACCTTAGCGCTGCTTTCGATACTGTGTCCCACTATATACTGATCCAACGCCTAGAGGAGGCTGGAGTCACTGACATCGCCCTCAAGTGGTTTCGATCATTTTTATCTGATCGAACCTTTAAAGTGGCGATACCACCAGGCCAATCTACCACCTATCCCTTGGAGCTGGGAGTCCCACAGGGCTCCTCGTTGAGCCCTACAATGTTCAACCTCTATGTGAAACCGTTAGCTGCGGTCGTCAAACAGTGGGGTTTGGTGATGACCTCATATGCAGACGACACGCAGCTGGCGGTGACACTTAGTGGAGACCCTGAGGTGGAGGCCCCCAGATTCCGTGCGGGACTTTTGGCAGTGGCAAGCTGGCTTCGCACCAACTGCCTACAGTTGAATGCCACCAAAACTGAGGTGTTGGTGTTGGGAAAGCACGCTGAGCTTTGGGGAAACCAGTGGTGGCCACCAGAGCTGGGTGTCACTCCGATCCCAGCATCTGGAGTGAAAAATCTAGGCATCTGGCTGGACCCCGCGCTCACCTTTATGGACCATACCAAAAAGACGGCCACCATGTGCTATGGTATCCTGCGGGGTATAAGGCCGGTTCTGAAGTATTTTGATCCCCCCACTAGACAGCTTGTGGTCCAGGCGTCGATTTTATCCCGCCTGGACTACGGTAGCTCGTTGATGCTGGGGATGAATCAGGCGGAGGCCTCCAGGCTCCAAAGGGTACAAAATGCCGCGGCACGAGCCATTGTGGGCCTCCCTAGACATTGTTCTGTGTCAGGTACCATCTTGGCCCTCCACTGGCTACCGGTCAGACAGCGGATCAAGTTTAAGGCGCTCTGTCTGGCCTTTAAAATTCTGAAATTCTCTTCGCCGCCGGCACTTGCCAATTTACTTACTCCCTACACTCCTCTGAGATCCCTAAGATCGGAGGCTCTCCACCTGGCAGTCTGCCCCCGCTTTAAATTGAGTAGAATGGGCGGCCGCTCATTTCGGGTGCTCGCAGCAGGGCTATGGAACTCCCTTCCGGTATCCATCCGAGCCCTTAATGATCTGTTCGCCTTTAGGCAGGCGATTAAAACCTTCCTGTTTCCCGCTTTTTAATAACCTTCCCTTCTTTTAACGTGTGTTATGTTACAGTGCCTGTCAATAGCGCCAGGACGCCCCTTTGCTGGGGCAGCTGTGCGCGATAGAAATATAAATAACATAACATAACATGTCCGGTCTTGTTCCTATGAGGAGATAGGCTGGGATCCATTGGGACCAGCCTCCCCCATGTTATTCTATGGAGCAAGATTACCTTACAGCAGTGAGCGCACAAAATGGCTGCTGCCCACTACCAGAGCATGTGACCTTCACTAGTACATGCTCTACCTGCCCCCTACACTGCACCCTGCCCAGGGGGGTACCCTGAGCCTTCCATAGGGGTGACTGATGTGCACAGACAGGGAAGGGTTAGGCCCAGCCAGTGGAGACACTGGCTAGGGGGACAGGGCAGTGCACTGACTGCACACAGGCCCTGCGCTGGCAGGCCTGAGACACCATTTTAGGGCTACTCATGTGGGTGGCGCAATCTGCGCTGCAGGCCCACTAGTAGCATCTGTCATCACCAGCCCTGGCACACACAGTGCACTTTACTAGGGACTTCATGGTGAAACAAATATGCCAATCAGGTATACCCACTCAATATGACAATTTACAGAGGGAGCACTTACACTCTGGCACTGATCAGCAGTGGCAGAGTGTCCAAAACATCTAAACCAGCAAAAACGAAATCCAGCACAGCATCAAAAATACATGAGTCAGAGGCAAAAAGATGGGGGGAAAACCACGCCAAGGGTGTCAGGTCTAACAAAGAGTTTGTGTTTCCTATACACGTGTCTCTTGCTCTGTATCCCCTCTCCTTAGAATTTTTTACATGGTGACTATAGCACCCACTGAGATAGTGCAATAAATGCCAGTTTGGCCAATATATTTGGCTCATAGATTTCCTAGGTTCTTGTTTGTTATTCTAACTACATTATTTGCCTAATTTATTTATTTCACTTTATCAAACTAGATGCTTCCTTAAAAGTATTTGCAACATAGTTATATTTCATCCAAAGAGCATAATTGTGCTCCTGTGCTTTGCCCCAGCATGCTTCTTTCATGATTAATGAAAGTGCAAAGAAGTACCCAAATTTGAGGCACACTAAGGATGCTTTATCAACATGTATTCCGTGCACAACAGACGCTTTAATGAGCAGCAAATCCGCCATAATGCACATTCATACAACTCACATTTGACATAATGTCTACATTTTTATTCAGGGAAACCGCATCAAAATAAAACAGAAGGCATCTCTGGAAACTCTCCTCTCCCTTTATATACTCAAGAGGGCACTTCTAAGTGTTGTTCTGCTTGCAATGGTACAATTGTTTTTAAAATCACAAAAAATATTAATGCAATTTTGTTCCACTTAAAGTGGCATGTTTTTGTAGGAAAAATGTTTCACTTGGATACAATTTTCACCAATGAAAATAATGTGATAGCTGCATTATAAAAAAATCCCCTTGTATTGTTCCATGGGATAATGCTTACCAAACGAGAATAACCTTTCCATATTGTAAATTTGGGCTGGATGGAGAATGCATTTGGAGTAACTTCAACACAGGCCTTCCCGGAGCTAACCTCATCAGAATGTTAAGATGTCCCTCTTCTTTAAAGATTTTTCTTTTTTCACGTCGGTATTTTAAATTAGCATTATGCATGAAATGGACAAAGGTTTAAAGATAAATAAACGTCCCTTCGGAAGGCCGCGGAAGATTGATTGCCACTGCTGCTCTCAGAGCGCACTGATGGCTTTCTGAAAACAGTATCATATATTGATTATTCTGTATGTTATTACAAAAAGTCCTAGTATTGATTTTTTGTTTATGGCCGAGCCATCAAACTCCCCAGGGTCATTCAATGTCATTTACCAGAGCATTAAAATTCCATTAACACAAGTCAACCCTAATAAGAATACTCATATTCATCAGCAATGCATACATTTTTTGGGCCCATGCCCTTAGAAGTAGATATGAAATATAAGATGTTGCTTCCAAGACTGGATTCACAAAGCTTCTACTCTGAGTGGTTGTGTCCTACTCCGGTGTGAGAGGTGCAATGTATTAATTAATTTCGAGGAGTGATGCACACTAAAATAATCTTTATGAATAATGTTCCCACTATTTCCGCCTTGCTTCCTTTATATACCAAAACTGTTCACGTAGCAATTCACTAGCCTTAAAACTAACTCACTAGATTCTAGAAATTGTTCATATAGCATTTTTTGTTTTGTTTTGGTATTTTCACGTTAGAATTCAAGAAGTTGCAAAAACTGTTGATCCAAACTGATATTTGTGTGTGAACAATGCATATAAAACCTACACATAAATAGCTATGCCCAGTTTTCTTAGTTTTGAATGTGTGTTCAGAGTACAAATTATATATAACATGGTCTGTACAGTTTGTTGTAAAAAATAGGCGCATTTGAGCACGTTTACATGCTGAGTAACACACAGAAAAAAAGGCAAATGGAGACTATTTTATATTCATGAAAATCGGTGAAACGTGTAGCTTGCTTTACTAAACTCATTGGTAACATTTCAATAACTTCAGTTCCATTTACCATGTCAGTATCTTTGTTGATGGGATGTAGAAGCAACCAGACAGAACAAAGACTACTCTAGCATACATAACATGAGGTCGGAGGTAACATCACCCAAGGGAAGTAGCCAACACAATGATGATAGATGGGTTCTCAAGACCCTGTTTGTTAATATAGACTATCTGCCAAGGAGGCTAACAGCAATCCCCAGTAGACCTCATTCGCAAACACTCAGTCTTCGAAAGGAACTAACAGACCTGTCACTGTCATTGCAGGAGATGGACATATGTATGATTGTTTTAGGAATGCATCCAGGAGAGGGCAGTGGAAAAACAAGTGGATGCCAGCAAACAAGAAGCTTCAGAGGTAAAAAAGGTACAGATTGTAGTGAAATAGGCATAGCATAGGTAGCTAGCCTAGTGATTGGTCTACAATAACTTAATATTTCATTTAGACTATTGAGTTTATTTTGGGTGACTGCTGTTTGTCTCTAAACAAGATGATGCATTTACATGTGGTTAATAACATGCTTATTGTTTTAGACATTTAGGGGCCGATAACAATGGTGGAATGCCCGCCACAGCCAGCCGTGCAGTGATGAGCCATCCTCCATTGGACGCCGAGTCTCTGCCCGCCAAATTAGGATGGCAGGGGGAATCGTACTGCGACGTGGCGGGCGGAAAGACCGCCCGTGATGGATCCGCCACAGACAATCGTTCCGATTGCCTGGCGGACCGGCCAGATAGTGTAAAATGGTGGCAGTGAGGAGCAGGTACCATCCACCAGATTACAATGCTGGCTTCAGCCAGCCATTCCTTGGTGGTGGAACCACTATAGAAAAGCTGGCGGGTATTGGTTTTGGGAGCCCGTTGTGGGTCCCCCTTGTGTTAGGGGGAGGTGGTAGTGCACTGTGAGGGCACCCATGGTACCCCCCTACATTTCACTCCACTAAGTGGCAGGTAGCACGTGGTACCTGCCACGCAGTGCAGTGAATAGTACGACGTACATGTTTAGCATTGCGGCGGGTGCTGCAGCCAGCAGTACCTGCCGCAATGTTAACCATGCACAATGTGGGTAGGATGCTGATCGGCTGAGAGAGGCGGCAATCACTCCCCCTCACTTCCCCTTGACGTCAGACGCCAGCAACAGCTGCGAGGCGCCGAGAAGCCACTGCCGACAAAAGTCGATGCTCTGAATCCGCGGAGCTTCAAGAGCCGTTTTCTGATACATCAGTGGGCAGGCTGTGTCCCAGCAACTGGTAGCTTTTGATTTCTTCGAGGAGGAATGGAATTTTTATTTCTCCCCTTTCTGGATGTTTTATTTTTCTCCAAGTCCCATTTAGCGTGAGAAGCCAGAAGTGAAGCTAGAAACAGAAGACTCTGGTACTGGCGTTAGTTAAAACGCAAAGCAAGATACTCCCTGCTGGGCTTTAGAGTCAAGTTACTTTTTATCCTGATCTGTTTCCATGTACGCTAGGATTGCTGTGGACTCAAGGATTGGAGATCAATTTCGGGACTCCAGGTTTTTCTCAAAGATGGGGTAAGTGAAGATCTCGCCCTTACTCACCTTGGTTGAGGGTCGCTGGGGAGGTTCCATAAGGTCCCATAAGTAAATTCGGAGCAATTCTGGTCAGTGACTGGCAGAGGGGTATCGCAAGCGTACATTATGGGAAAGCTTACCAAAGGAGCTAAAGGGATTGCTCAGTCTGAGTCTCCAAATGTGGGCCAAAAGGCTAAAAATTGAGTCGGCCAGGCCGCGGCGTGGTCAAACCATGCAGCTGCATTCAGAAAAGACCTTTCCCTCCTATCTGAATTTGCACAAGGCGCTACACCACAACACCCCCAGTACCTAGCACAAAAACTTACCCTATCTGGAGGAAACAGACATTCAAATAGCGCTAACAATCTACTTCTGAAACCCTCACGTTTCAAAAAGTCTAAAACTTCCAACAGAGCATTCTCTGGGGCAGCGCCAAGAATTTGGAACTCCCTTCTACCACACATTAGAAAAATCTCCTCTATGCCTCTCTTCAAAAAGGAAGCAAAACTATCCCTGATGAGCAAATTCCTACCTTAAATCAGTACAACCACGGCACAAGATCGGCAAACCCCAAACTTAAATTGTATTTTACTGCTCAGAACATTTCTTCTCAATGCTGCCACGAGAAATGAAAACCCACACAAACTCGAATGGTCTTTTATTGCTCAGAACAAGTCTTCTCAATACTGCTACTCCTTGTTACTTGCAGACTTTGTTTCTTTGTATGCAATGTTCCCCTTTGAATGTGTTCACCTTACACCTTATGTAAAGGGCTCTGATACCCTAGCTTGGGTCTGGTTTGCGCTCTATAAAACTATAAAAATAAATAAATAAATACCATCACGAAGCAGCTTCGGTGGATTCAGACTCCACCAGTAGCCCCAGTGGGTTGGCTTCCTAAAGGGCAGATTCACAAATCTCTTCTGCTTTGACTAAAGACCCATGACACCTGATAGGGCAGTGGGGGAAACTACAGAGTTTAGAAAGTACCCTATATTTTTAAAGGCCAAACAGGGCAGGCTCTTGGCTGAAGTGGAGCTGGAGATGGAAGGGAAGGACCTCCTATTAGCTGATAATTCCTTGGACTCAGGCCCGGAGACTTTAAACTCCGAGACTGGTAGTCATCCCTCCCTTCCCTCCCTTCCTTCCTCAAGACCTGACTTTTCGACTGACCCGGAGCTGCACCCCACCTCCCCAGCCCCTGGAGACCCTTGCGGGTGAGTAGAGCGCTTTATAAACCAATGATTGATTGATTGATTGATTGAAATCCACCAGCTGGAGGAGGGTCCACGTATCATGCTACTCCGGTTGCCCCAGAGTTGTCCAGTTTGACTTTACCAGTGGAGTCTGTGCTAGTGGATCCAGAGGGTTCACAGGTGGAGAACATGCCTAAAGTAAATCAGATTAATCCTTCTCTAGACAGTAGCTCTTTTTCCATGCAATGGGATGCTAAGAGTCTTCTTAATTTGATTCTGGAAGACATACATGAGTTAAAAAACCTCACAATCTGCTGAGATTGCAACAATCCATGCCCATCTGACAAAGATTGAGGAAAACGTGGCTCAGATCCCGGTACGGCTCTTGGCGGCCCAAACCAAGATTTCCCAATTGGAGGATCAAATGTCATCTATGAATCTCAAAGTCGCCACCTTTCAATCCCAGAGAACCATGCTAGAATTTAAGTTGGAGGAGTTAGAGAACCATTCAAGGCGCTCAAATCTTCGAATCTTGGGCATCCCGGAGGGCATTGAGGTTCAGGAGACGCTACAATGGATTAACTCATTTATAAAGAAAAATGTCCTCCGAGAATTTAATGGCGATCTGACGATAATGAGAGCCCATCACGTCCCAGCACACCTCCCTCCTAATGCCAAGTTCCCACGGACTATCTTGGTTAACCTTGGGGACTTTAGGGTCAAGGAACAGATTTTATCAAGAGCTATTAAACAAAGACACAGTTTTCCTCTGCAGAAGTGCCATTATGTCGCATCTTTTCAGACATGTCAGCCTCCGCAGCAAAAAGGAGGAAAGAATTCATCAAAATGCTACATTTGTTTAAGGCACAGGGGGTGCAAGCTATGATAGCCCAGCAGAGTAAGCTGAAGGTTATTAAGGAATTATTGCAACAGATTTCTTCAGATAAACCCTAATGGCTTTATGTTAGTCTTCAGTTAGGTGGTTGGGGGGTCTCTTTCTTGGAAAGGCAAAGAGCTACTTGTTCACAGAGGACTGTTATTGTGTTTTCTATATTTTTCTATCTTCTTCTCTTTTCAAGATATCTCATGCTGTTACAATGCTGTTAAAATGTTGTTTTATTCGTTTAAGAAGGGAATGAGAGGGTAGAGGAGGGAGAGCTCTCTGGCAGCACTAGGCACTAAGGGCCAGATGAAGGTGAGGGACATTTACCGATTCTAAAATACCGAATTTTACCGATTCGGTATTTTAGAATCTGTAAATGCTATGTAGGGAAAAATTCCGTAAGTATTACCGAATCGTTAAGATTTGGTATTCGGTATTCCCCATTCATTCCTATAGGCCTGAAGGCCCATAGGAATGAATGGGAATTACCGAATCGGTAAATACCGATTCGGTAAAAGGGGGAAACATTGAAGGGTGGCAGGGTGTCACTTTGACACCCTGTTGCACCCCTCAATTGTGTATGTGTGCACATGTGGCAGACATACATGCCCTAAGGGCATGTATGTCTGCCACATGGCAGTGAAATAATTTGCATGAAATTTCTTTTTTGGGGTTTTTTGTTATTTACCACCAACTTGTAGTTGGTGATAAATAATGAATCCTAACATGGGAAAAGCACTCATTTAATTGCTCCCTACATTGGCAATTCGTTAATTTTTCCGAATCGGTATTTAAGAATTCGGTAATTTACCGATTCCTTAAATTACCGAATCCTTAGATTAGGCCTCTACATCAGAAAAGCCTAATACCGGTCGGTAACAGCCGAAATTCGATAATTTAGGCCGCTACCGATCAGTATTAGGCTTTCTACATCGGGCCCTAGGTCTTTGTGCCAGTAGAAGGTGGGTGGGATAGGTTGTCTGGTTCTGAGCAGGGGTGGCCATCTGCTTTGCAACAACATTGGGCCAAAGGTGGGAACACGGGGGTGGAAAGGGAGCATGTGGGAAAAAACAAAAAACATATTTTAGATTTCAATACATCTGTTCATCGCTATTAAGAAATGAAGAAGGGGGGAAAGTAGGTGGGGACAAGTTATCATGTTGGCCTCTAGGTTCAAACTGAGTGTCAAAGTGAGATTTCTAGTATTTTCAGACTATTGGGGGAGATAGAAGAGCACCTCCATTTCCATAGATGGCAAATGGGAAATAAGGAATTATTGAAGGTGGTTTCTTTTAATGTAAATGGCCTCAATAATAGGAAGAAAATGAGGGCCATTGATTAAGACAGAGGGTAAACATCACTTACAACGAAACTTTTACAACGCACTACCATTACAACGCGGTCATTACAACGCAAACTATTACAACGCATTGTGCTGGGGGGCGCTCTAGGATAGGGAATAGGTTAATTTACTATCCAATAACCTTCCCTAGTGTCCACGGGGACTGGAGTTGGAATAGTAAACTAAACTATTCACTATCCAACACCCAAAAGCGCTATGCGTTGTAATGGTATGCGATGTAAAAAACGCGTTGTAAAGGTAGGCGTTGTAATAGCCTGCGTTGTAATGTCATACATCCGTTTAAATCCTGGGCTGCGTATAGGGCCTTCTCTTCATCTTCTGCAGCCCACAGGAGGACAGCGATTTTTCTGGCTGAGGTAGGTAATTCGGCAAGTGATCAAAGTTGGAGATGGTGTTGGGTCACCTGTAATTTAGGACACAGATCATTGACGCTCGCTAGATTATATACCCCAGTAGAGGATAATCCTACCCCGTATGAGGAATTCTTTCAATCATTAATCCAAGTGTCAGGAGATCTAATTGTGGGGTGGGGGACTTCAATTTGTTAATGAATCCGAAAATTGATTCCTTATCTAACGCAAAAAAACAGTTAAAGCAAAAATCTTTTTAAATGGTTCAAGGCTATAGCTTAGTGCTTGATATAGCTGACCCTTGGAAGGTAGCATTTCCCACGGAAATTGCTTATACCTGCTCTTCAGGGAGATTTCATACTTTCTCGCGTATTGATTTTTTTCTTATCTCCAAGCGTTTGGGTTTTAATTCACAGAAAATTCTTCAGATTGGGCTCTCGGATCATTCACTGATTACTTTAGAGTCGGAACTGGGTGATTGCAGCAAAACCTCTAAAAGATGGCAGCTAAATCGACAATACTTATTTGAGGAAAACTGGGTCTCTTTTATTAAATCAGAAATCAGAGAGTTCATTGAGCGAAGTAATGGCTCAGCTCCACCACATGTGGTCTGGGATTAATTTAAAGCCTTTTTCCAAGGGCTTGCTATTGCTAAAGATGTGGAGAAGATGTGGATGTGGAGATGTGGAGAACTCAAGGATTAGGTTTATAAATTGTGTGTTTAGAAATACCACTTTTAGGAAGTGCAATAGCTTATAAGGGGCTGGGCCTGTATACCCTTAACAAGGCTAGGCCACTACAACATAAAAAGAACCGACAAACGCCAGTGCTGACTCTGTTTTAAAAACACAATGATTTTAATTTGTGATCACTTAACTTATTTATTGTGATCGCCCTTTATTTTTCATTGTACATAACAAATTATTGTACCATTTTGCCTACACCTGTCAATGACAGAGGAATAACATCTTCATGTAACAAATACAATGTCTTATATTACATATCCCACATCAAATAAACATCAACGCATTGAGACAAAAGACAACTTAACCTTTCCTTTAGTTTAAGGCCTCACACAAGGATCTAACTATTCAATTTAGTTTCACCCACAGTTCCCTGTAAGCCTGTATTTCTCTTTAACATAGACACACTCCCAAGATGTCTAGCTGGCGATGCGTTTTGTACCCAGATATGGGTTCTCTTCAGGACCCAGAACTGTAGAAAACTGAAAAATCGAGAAAAAATACATATAATGAGCCAATTAGAAAAACCCTGATTCATTCTGAATGTGGGTCTTTAAATAGCACCTCACTTTTAACTTACATGAGGTTTAGGAGTGTCCTGTGACAGACTTCTTCTTGCTTGTGTTTTTTCTTTTTGAGACTGATTACAAAAATAAAGTGAAAGAAGTGAATGAGGCCAGTTTTAGATGAAATGTGAATGAACCATTATTTCCAGCAAGCAAACAAATTATGTGTGACTCACTTGTTTTTGTTTCAGGTTGAGACACGGAGCATGCGATCATTCAAGCCTCCTCTCAAATAGCTGCAGAAATGAAATTGCACAATTGATTGGAAAAAGAGACTGGAGGCATATTTTCCGTTATTTTATGTAAAGGGGAAAACGGAGCTTGTAATTTTGTTTTAAAATTGTAGAGCCAGCTTGAACAATGTTCTGTGGTTTGAGAACGAATTCCACTTACTTTAATGAAGAAAACGTAGCACATCATTTTTTGGGAAATTGTAGAGCAAGCTTAAAGGATGGTCTGTGGTTTGAAAAAAAATAGTAAATGAATTCAGCTCACTTTGGTAAAGTTGTTTGCAGTACAGGATGGCTGCTTTATCTCATGATGAATTCCTTTCCATCTCGATTCTAAAACACAAGTGCGGCCATTCTAAATACATGTCCAATTGAGGGCAGGAGCACATTTTGGGGCCGATTCCGATCCGGTAAAATGCGCTCCGAATCGTCGTACGGAGAGTTTTTTCCCCATACGAATCGTACCCGTAGACGTCCCGTACGTACGACGAAGTACGATCCGTACCAGGTGCCAAACTCCGTACGAGTCGTACAGGACTCCGTACGACTCAAATCTCCGTACGAGTCTCACTCGGAACCGGCTGTACGCGACATCACTACGGATCGCGGCTGGTTTTTACGACCCAGCAAGTACGATTCGTGTCGGGTACGCGCCGTACGACCCTTTTCCTACGGGAGCCGAAAACAGTCGTAAATGCAGAGTTCGCGCCGAAAAAGGTACGGAACGCCCCCCCCCCGGGTACGGCACGTACCCCCCATGATCGCAGGGGTACGCGCCGTACCCCTGTGATCATGCAGGGTACGTGCCGTACACCCAGCGTACATGGGGTACGCACCGTACCCCATGTACGGTGGGTGTACGGCACGTACCCCATGTACGCTGGGTGTACGGCACGTACCCCGCATGATCACAGGGGTACGGCGTGTACCCCTGCGATCATTGGGGGTACGCGCCGTATGGTGTGTAGGTGATCGTGCGCTTTTCCGTACGAATCGACGTGTACCGTACGAATCGCGTCCGGGTCGGCCGATCGGGATCGGAATCGTCCGGTCGTACAGCGTCCGTACAAGTCGTACGGAAACGGCTCCGGATTCGATTCGTACGGACGGGGATTTTACCGGATCGGAATCGACCCCTATGTGTTACATTGTGACTGCTAAGCTTGTTAAATGATGAAAAACGTCAGATGTATCGAGCGCAAATAATTGCCATTGAATGACAACGAAACTGAAATGCAGCAGTAGGAAAAAATTATTGAAATTGCAACTTGCTCAACCTGCTGTTTATCTTCAAACCTACTCCAATTGCATTTAAAACTAAGTCACACTTACTTCAAACGTGTTGGTTTGCGTGTTGGTGTTACTCCTGCTGCTATTCAAGCCATGCCACAAACTGCCGTTATGGTCATTCAAATGTCCTTCTTTTAAGTTACCATCGTTGTCTTTGATTTAAAAATGTCAGGACAATGGAGGGGCTTGTTGTGTCCTAGTGGACACAGTCTAGGGGTTACAAATGTAAGCCTACACTTAACACCCACCCACCACTGATGTCACAACATCACGTGACACAGTCAATAAATAGAGCCGAGCGCACGTGCTCGTGGCTCACTAACCCACTATACATCTAGTGTCCAAGTCGCAGTCTTTACCATTATGTGGGCCTAGGGCCCAGACATAACAATGGCGACGAGGGTGGTTGTAACCCCACGAGACGCAGCACTGCTGAAAAGGGGGAGAATCCTGCCCGAGTGAAGGGCACCCCAGAGGAGACAGCGACGGCCACCGAGAGGCCCGAGGGGCGTGTGCCGTGCCCCGGGCCTAGTCCGAGATAAGCAGAAAAGCGGACCAGACAGAGCTCACCTGCACCGGCCGCCACTGACCCCCACCACGATGACGCCATGCGGTGCCCACCCGTCACGGCCGCAGCTGACTACGAGGCCCGTCGGCCGGAGGTGAGCCCAGGGGCTGTGAATGGCCCCGAGGGCCCGCGCATGCCAGGAGCGCCCCCCCTTATGACTGCATATCTGCGGAGCCCACCCGCATGGTCAACGCCCAGTCGGGCGAGATGTGGCCGAACATAAACTTATAATAAAGCACCGCCAGCGGAGCCCACCGCGGCCTGTCTCCAGTGTCCCCCGACGCGCCAGATATGTGAAGCAGCGGCGGCAGGGAAGTGAGAAAGCGGCCGCTACCCCACCCGCAGTGAACCGGAGTGAAGCCCGCCCCCCCCCGTCTCCCGCGCAGCGAGTGAGGCCGGAGGCTTGGCTGCGAGGGGGGGCCGGGTGGAGTGTTGGTGTGCAGCCCGCGGCCGCGAAGACAGAACGGGCAAGGTAGCAGCCGGTGTGCCCCCGGCGCAGCCCAAGTGAAGACACTCTCCACAGCAAAGGAGAGCAGCCCGGAAGGCAGCGCAGACACCCTTCCCGCCGCACAGCATGAGGCAAGTGGAGCTGCGGCGGCGGAGGGCGTGAGAAAATGCAAAATTGACCGCTGCGGGAAAATAAACGAGCCCCACCTCCCGGGTCCCCTGGCAAGAGTGTGGAAGGCCCGCAGCGTGAGCTGAGCTGCGGAGGCCTGCAGAGGACAGCCCGACAAGAGGCCGCAAGGGCCTGGAGCACAAAGAAAGAATCAAGCACCAGCCGCAATGCGTAGGCGGGGCAAAAGTGAAACATCACAAAGCAAAACATCACACGCTAGAAGGGACCAGATGTTTGCTCCCTGTGCACCATAGACACAGATATGCTTCAGCCATAAATCTCCAAAGGTGTTTGTGCCCTCTTGCCCCCACGTGTGAAACACACACCAAAAGAAAAAAAAGCTATGAAGGACTGACTCACCAGGGGAAGAAGGCCTGCTGCAGGGGGTGAGTCCAGCCAATGGATTGGGAGGAAGCCCGGAGATAATATGCAGGTGCAGGTGTCCCAGGGAGAGGCTCTGCCCCCAGCTCTAAAACTGGAAGAAGCCAAACACCGGCAGATACAAGAAAATGGTGCTGGTGCCTGCAAAGAAGCTCCCCTGCCACCTAGTGGCCATTGCCATACACTGCAGCAAGAAAAGAAAAAAAACAAGAATTAAACACAAGCAATGGACAAGCCAATCACAGCCTGGAAATAGATCCAATCAGCAAACAAGCACAAGACAAAGCAAGGGAAAGCCTACAGAGGTGAAGCAAGCCTGCAGCGACGCAGACGAAGACGGAGACCCATCATCCCTGCTGAAGTGACGCCTGGTGGCCACAGGTACTCACCGGAACCGCAGGAGAGACAACGACATCACGCTGGACAGCGAGGAACAGTCAAGACCGTCCACCGCAAGCAGCAAGATTCAACGGCAACCGATGGAAGAGCGCAAGTGTACCCCGGACGCGGACGGTACAGGACAGCGCCTGACAGTAAGAAAGCCACACCTCAAGTACTAGAAGAAGTACGCAGCAAGTACCCGAGTACGCGAAGAAGCAGAAGTGCAGCATGCACGTGGAAAAGAGCGAAGACGCCACAGAAGCTAAAGAAGAGCAAGGAACAAAGCGACAATGACGATGTACCACGACGGTACGAAGTGAAGCACAAACTTGCAACTGCCATGCACAATGACGTGCAATGAAAGAGTGACGCAAGATCACCACGCCAAGAAGCTAAAGAGCCTCACCGGCAGCGCGCACGAGAAGTGCACCCACCGGAGCGGTGAAGTTAACCCTCCGGAAACAGCAGAGCACACGAAGAGCGCAGATGAAACTGCGCCAACGCAAAAGAACTGCAGCAGAAACAAATAGCGATCCCTACGATCGCAGATAGCGAGAAGACTCATGAAGAGGAAGCTGTCCACCCCATCTGGTAGCAAAGAAGATCGCCCAAGAAGAAAAGGATGATCCGACAAGCCAGAGGGGCACCCAAACAAAAGCCAATCACCCAGATGGTCTCCCTAGAAGGAAAAAGAAGAAACCGACCTGCCAACAGGTCGCTGGAATGCTGACCCGCCATAAAGGCGCAGCGAAGGTATTCTGCCAAGAAGTCAGGATGAATATGTCCTGCCAGAAGACGTCCGTGAACTGAGAGATCAGAAGACCCAGAGAGACGGACGCAACACCAACAATAACTGGAAGTAATAGGAGGCAAGAAAGAAGATCGTAACGACCGGTCCAGTCACAGAAGAGTGGAGAGAAGACAGTGTCCTAAAGCCAGGACAAGACCAGAGGGAAACAGGCGGAGTGCACGCTGCTTGAAGAAGCCTGGTCAGGAAGACCAAGACAGAAATGTGAGCGCACCATGTTGTGAAAAGGAAATGTAGTAAGAAGTCATGTGGCACGACGCCATCAAGAACAACTTCTGGAAAAGGTGAAGAGAGGTGTAACAAGTCCACACACCTACAAGAAGAAGAAGAGGTGACACACCACAACATCGTGTACAGTGACCCGCACGTCCAGGAGAACACTGATAGCACCAAGAATAGAACAGGCACCTATTCACAAGACCCCGACGACCCGTGGACGGTAGGAGAGCACAGGCTGGACCATTGGCAACACCCACCTTTGGGATCGAGCGGAAACCTGGATGCGGAGGGAGCTCAGATGGCCTGAACAAGGAGAACTGACCATTCCACACTAGCCCGTGGAGATCAAAGGGGCAAAGGCCTCAGGGACACCGGTGGCAGAGCGTCCCGACACGAGAGATGAATCCATCGCCGTCTAACCTACACGTCCCAGGAAGAAGAGGAACTTGTGCGTGAAGGCAGGAGTCAACCACAACCCTTCAGGTGGAGCTACGGACTTTGTGAGGTAGTACCCTCATCGTCTCCTCCATTCACACGCAGACTGTGGAGTTGGAGCAACGCTGTGGAAGAATACCCGGCCCAGTGGAAACCTGATGGAAAGGGCCTCCGGGACATTTTGTGGCAGGAGAACACCCGAGAGAGGGGCGTCCTAGTGAGAAGAATGTCCTTTGAACACTCCCTCCTTCGTAATGTAAAGCCAAGCTGCCGACAGTGAAGAAACCGATGGACCAGCAGAAGACAACATCATCCAAGTCTAACATCTGGTCATCCTGTTTGGCGTCACCCTCAAAAGCAAGATCTCACTTCCACGGCGCAAGTCAAGAAGAGCACGCCCACCGAGAACCGGGACGTCAAGCCAAGAAGAAATAAATATTTCAGCAGCAATTTCCACCGTCGTCATCAAGCAAGCAGCTGAAGAGACTCAATTTAATCTGTAATTAGTGTATATTTATGTACTTCCTCCCACAGGTTCGGACTTTTGTCTTTCCTTAATTTTTATAAAATTTTGGGAGGAATGTTGTGTCCTAGTGGACACAGTCTAGGGTTTAAAAATGTAACCCTACACTTAACACCCACCCACCACTGATGTCACGACATCACGTGACACAGTCAATAAATAGAGCCGAGCGCACGTGCTCATGGCTCACTAACCCACTATACATCTAGTGTCCGTGTTGCAGTCTTTACCATCATGTGGGCCTAGGGCCCCGACCTAACAGGGCTTAGGAGCTCCTCCCTCACTGATTCCCATTTATCGTGCTGCATACAGGGTCCCTCCTACACATGCATGCAGCCGCGGATTGGTAACACGGGCATTCGGGCAATGCCCGAGGGGCCGGTGTCTGAGATCCTGCCGTGGGCTGCTTTTTTGAGCAGTCTGGGGCCGATTTGGGCGGTGTCTCTATTTTCGGGATACAGCCAGCGGCCCAGTGGGTGGCTGAGTGGCCTTTCTGCAGGCAGATGGGTGCTCATTGGCAACCCCCCCCACCCCGCCAGCAACACCGCCGGTCCCCCACCCTCGGTTTAGCACAACAGGCAGAGGTATCACTCCCTTTGTCTTGCTGGCTGGCACATTAATGTGTGAACATACTGAGCGGGGCAGGGGGCCTCAGTAGAAGAGGCCTCACTTGTTTTCAGGTGTGTTTCACTAGTGTAAACTAATGCGTGCATTTTTTTAAGCCCCCCCCCTCCTTTTTAATGCAATTACACTGAAGCAGTGATTTTAGGAAAGGCATTATGCAAATGAGGGCCAATTTTTTTTGTGTGCCCGGGCCGATTTTCAATCCTAATCCGACCCTGCATGCATGCATGAGGTGGCTGACATCGAGGCATCCCCTGACAGGGGGCGCCCTTTTACGCTACCTACCTTTATTTTCTATGTGAGCCTATGTATGCTATGTACAACAGGCCCCCATAGACTTAAATGGGACTCTGAGCGACCCGAATCGGTCACCGCTAAATTGAATCGTACTCGGTCGCTCAGAGCCTCGGATCGCGAGTCGCTCAGAAAGCTCTACGGGACTGAGTCTGTTGCAGGGCTTTCAGAGCGAGATCGTAATCGCCTCCTAAGTGCGAGCAACCTATGGAAAAGATGTGGCGCATAGAGTTGCTTTTCTCCTTATGGCTTCTCCCAAATCTCAGGATAAAACATCTTTTGGAGCATGGAGCTTAAGGACTTATTGGACTTTGGTAATTCGAAATTCAGTATTTTAAATTTTAAACATCGACCCACAGAAATTTCGTGTTGAAAATCTCGTCATACAGAATTATAGTCAGCAAGAATATCGTTGACAAGAATAATGATTTTAGGAAATTAATAACGATGTTAAAAATATCGAAAGTGTAAATATAGATTACAAAAATATCTATGTTGTTAATATGGATGTTTAACATCAATATAAACTTGTATTCGTTTTTAATGTATTTTACTATATATTTTAAATGTATTCGTTATAAATTCTTTGTCAAAATACTGTTAATGTCGTTTAATGTAATTTGTAAATTTGTAGTATATTTAACACTTTATTAGATTTTTTAAATAATTTTTTGTACTGTAGCAGGTTGTGCAGTTTATAGGGGTACAGGGTGGGAAATAAATACATTATTAATTAATTATTAATTTTTCATTAATATTAATTATTGAATTGATCATTTTTTCTATTATTTGTACAATACATTTTTTAAGTTAAGTTTCAGGTGCGGGTTGTGGGTTTTGTTATGGTATAGGGTGGGAAGTAAATTATAATTCATTATTATATTTATTTAATTGAGAATTATTTATATTAATTGTATAAATACTTTTTTAAGGTATGTATCAGGTGCAGGTTGTGGATTTTGGAGGGGTATAGGGCGGTAAGTTAATTAAATACAATTAATTTATTCTAAGCTAATTGTATTCATTGTTTAATTGATCATTAATTATGCAAATTATGTAACAAACATTTTTTCCATTTATATATTAGGTGCTGGTTGTTTTGTATGGATAAAGGGTGGGAAGATAACTAAAGACAGTTATTTTAATATTAGTTAATTATCATTAATATTTTAATTCATAATTAATCATGTAAATGTGTTAATATTATATTTTTTTTGAATTAGGATGTGTGTTGTGTAGTTTGCAGAGATATAGGGTAAAAAAAAATATTTACGTATAAAACGTAAAAATAGTTTTTATAAAAAATGATGTCATTTACAATTGTATGTGTTAATTGTGTTGTGCTTTTTAATTGCAAGTAACATTGTATTTTTGGGTTGTTACTATTTTATAGAATATAGGGGCTGATTAGGATGGCGGGCGGACTTACGTTCACCCAACACCCTATCGGAAGCAGGTCCACCCGACAGGCTATCGGTGGTCCCAACAGAGGCATTACAATGCGACGGCCAACACGGCGGTCTTAATGCCTCTCTTTTGCATTGCAGTAGGTGCTGCTGGCTGCAGCACCCACCGCAATGCAAAATGGGGACACCTGACATATCCCTGTACTACGTTGCAGGCACCATGTGGTGCCTGCCACATATTGTAGGGATATGTAGGGGAGCACCATAGGTGCCCCTCAAAACCCACACCTTAGGACCTGAGGAAAAGGGGGGCCGACTACGGGCCCCCAAAGTCAATTTCCGCTTGCCTATTCATGGCCGGTTAACCGCCATGAAAAGGCAGGCGGAAAGGGACAACATAATCCCTTTGGCAGTGCCTGGTAGGCGCTGCCACCTTTGTGGGGCTATGATTCCCCTCTGACTCATATGCTCAAGGAACCACCACCCGCCATATTACCAATACGGCGGGCAGATATAATGGTTCCTATGGTGGTGGAACTGCCACCGACGGGCTATTGGTAGTAGTCCCATTGTCAACATAATTGGCCCCATAATTTGGGATCTTAATTCTAATAATATTTGTATTAATTTATGATATGTATTAAAGCTAACACTTAATAAAATATATATATAGACTTTTTATATATATTTTTATTTAGTATAGTTTTGCTAATATTTTATTTTCTTGACGTGAATTAGTCTGTTTCTAATCTTGCACAGATTGCAGTGGGAGTGGTAAATGTTACCCCTTTGCAATCCAGAACTTTCCGCAGTCTTGCACTGACAGGAGTAGAAATAGTAAATTTTACTCCTCCGTAATGCTACACATTTCCTACTGTTGTACTGACTGGAGTGGGAATAGTAAATTGTACCTCTCCGCAATCCAAAACTTTCCCTAATGTTGCACTGACTGGAGTGGGAAACATAAGTTTGACAACTCCTGAATCCAACACTTTACCTACTGTTGCTCTAACTGGAGAGGGAATAATAAATGTAACCCCTTCACAATCCAGCCCTTTCCCTACTGTTGCACTGTGTGGAGTGATGATGGATACGTTTATCACTCCACAATCCAACACTTTCCCTACTGTTGCACTGACTGGAGTGGAAATAGTAAGTTTACAACTATGCAATCCAACACTTTCCCTACTGTTGCCCTGACTGGAGAGGGAATAGTAAATTGTACCCCCCCCCCCACAATCCAAAATGTACGTTACAGTTGCACTGACTGGAGTGGGAACAGTAGATTTTACACCTCCGCAATCCAATAGTTTCTGTATTGTTGCACAGGCTAGAGTGGGAATAGTAAATTTAACCCCTCCAAAAATGCAACACTTTCACTCCTCTTACACTGACTGAAGTGGGAATAGACAATTTTACTCCTCAGCTATCCAACAAATTCCCTACTGTTGCACTGACTGGAGTGGGAATAGTAAATGTTACCCCTCTGCAATCCAACACTTTCTCTACTGTTGCACTGACTAGAGAAGCAATACAAATTGTTACCCCCTCGGCAATCGATCACTTCCCTACTGTTGCACTGACTGGAGTGAGAATAGTAAATTTTACCCTTTCGCAACCCAACACTTTCCCTATTGTTGCACTGACTGGTGTGGGAATAGTACGTTTTTTATCCCTCCACAATCCAACACTTTCCCTACTGTTGCACTGACTAGAGAGATAATAGTAAATTGTACACCTCCTCAATTTTTTTTTTGCAGAGTTTTATATAGCGCGAACTAGACCCGAACCGAATCAGGTATCAGAGCGCTTTACATAGCACCAGTTATGTTACATGAGGACACACTTTAATTTTTTTTTTTTTAGGCACGGGGAGATTAAGTGATTTGCCCAGAATCACAGGAGGTTTTTGGCGTCGTTACCGAGACTCGAACCCAGATCCCCAGGTCCGAGGTCGAGCGCCTTAGCCGTTAGGCCAACCCCTCTCCCCAATCCAACTCTTTTCCTACTGTTGTATTGACTGGAGTGGTATTAGTAAATTGTATCCCTTCACAATCTAACACTTTCCCTACTGTTGCACTGACTGGAGTGGGAATAGTGCATTTGACCCCTTCGCAATCCAACACGTTCCCTACTGTTACAGCGAGGGGAGTGGAAATAGTAAATTGTGCCGCTCCTGAGTCCAAAGCTTTCCCTACTGTTGTAGAAATTGGAGCGGGTATAGTATTGTTATTATTTGTATAATTTTATAGTTTAGTTTATATAGTTTACATTTATATTATTATGTTTTTGTGTATTTAAAAGTATAACATTTATAATTATTACTTTTTTTATGTAATACATTTTGTGTGAATGTTAGCTTCTTAATATTGTTGACTTTTTTTATCTATAATAAAAATTGTATGTTTTTAAAATGTTTTATTAGCTATATACATGTACATGTATCTATATATATATATATATATATATATATATATGTATGCATATATATGTATATATATAGGACATAAAAAAATTACAATATAAACTGAAAATATTAGTTTAGAATATTTTTATTAAATATATGTAAATAGACATATACATATATACTACTAAGGATTTAAAAAATGCTTTTATTTTTATGAAAGCGGGACACTCAACCTACGAAGGTAACAATATATTCACTTCAAGGGACAACAATTCCCATAATGCCCTGACAAGAAAGACTGCATCAAACCAAGCCCACTGAGGGCGTGTCGTTAATAAAAGAACATTGCTAAAGAAGTGAATCCTGAGTGCCTGTTTTCATTTAAGCCCATGAAGAAGAGGTGTTCAAGCCTCGAAACGCGTCGGCATGAGAACACTAATTGGTACAGGAGAAGCAAGCTGCACGAGGCTAAAAGATGCCCGGAGGGTAACGAGCACTGTTGAGTGATCTTTCGAATAGCTTGGGCAGTTTGTTTAAAGAAATTATCTGCACGGCGGCCCGCCGTGGAAAGAAGCACCATTCCATCTCAAGTGGAAGGCTGCGGGGAGAAACAAGTTTTCCCTGCGAAGCACAGCGCTCGTATTGCACACGGAAGCTGGCCTTGACTGTCCAAACCTACTAAGGATTTAAAAAATGCTTTTATTTTTATGAAAGTGGGACACTCAACCTACGAAGGTAACAATATATTCACTTCAAGGGACAACAATTCCCATAATGCCCTGACAAGAAAGACTGCATCAAACCAAGCCCACTGAGGGCGTGTCGTTAATAAAAGAACATTGCTAAAGAAGTGAATACTGAGTGCCTGTTTTCATTTAAGCCCATGAAGAAGAGGCGTTCAAGCCTCGAAACGCGTCGGCATGAGAACACTAATTGGTACAGGAGAAGCAAGCTGCACGAGGCTAAAAGATGCCCGGAGGGTAACGAGCACTGTTGAGTGATATTTCGAATAGCTTGGGCAGTTTGTTTAAAGAAATTATCTGCACGGCGGCCCGCCGTGGAAAGAAGCACCATTCTATCTCAAGTGGAAGGCTGCGGGGAGAAACAAGTTTTCCCTGCGAAGCACAGCGCTCGTATTGCACACGGAAGCTGGCCTTGACTGTCCAAACCTACTAAGGATTTAAAAAATGCTTTTATTTTTATGAAAGCGGGACACTCAACCTACGAAGGTAACAATATATTCACTTCAAGGGACAACAATTCCCATAATGCCCTCACAAGAAAGACTGCATCAAACCAAGCCCACTGAGGGCGTGTCGTTAATAAAAGAACATTGCTAAAGAAGTGAATCCTGAGTGCCTGTTTTCATTTAAGCCCATGAAGAAGAGGCGTTCAAGCCTCGAAACGCGTCGGCTTAGGAACACTAATTGGTACAGGAGAAGCAAGCTGCACGAGGCTAAAAGATGCCCGGAGGGTAACGAGCACTGTTGAGTGATCTTTCGAATAGCTTGGGCAGTTTGTTTAAAGACATATATATGTCTATGTACATATATTTAATAAAAAATATTCTAAACTAATATTTTCAATTTATATTGTAATTTTATCTAGATATATATGTATGTTTACATATATTTAATTAAACAAAATCTAAACTAATATTTTCAATTTATATTGTCATTTTTTTAATGTCATATATATATATATATATATATATATCATAAATATGGGCGAGTGTGGGAGGTTCCCACACTAGTTCCTCTAGGGGGTCCTGAGAGGGCAAAAGTAGCCTTTGAATTTTATCTTTGTGGTAATAGAGTTCAAAATCAAATCAGTTCATCATGTATTTATTCATAAACGTCATATATTGCGATCATATAGACTCCAATGAAATTATCCAAGGTTTAACAAGTGAAAACACTTCAAGATTAGGAAATCCCTATGCATTTCAGGACAAAAGTCCCTTCATCAGGGGACTCAGGATAATCTCTATAGAAACAAACACTAGTTCAGGAAAATGGACCTGACCCTAAGTTGAAAAATAAAAATAAAACAGGTGTGATGGGTGACTGAAAAACCGTGAGAGGAAAATTATATAAAAACAAGACGTGAGGCCATGTGTTTAAGATTTACAAATTGAAAACACAATGCTGAAATAGGCTGAAATGAAGTGGCGATAGGGGGAAGGACAAAGGTGTGGGCTCTAAGGAGTGGACATACAGAGGCAAACGAAAATAAAGTTCTACGAAGTAAACCCGATTTGTAAACACCAGAAGAATCACCAAAGTGTATGCGGGTTAAACAGACGGTAACATGCAAACAAGGTAAATTAACCACTTGGCTGCTAAGGTACATCCCCCTCTTCCCATTGACTTTCCATTGAAATCAATGGAAACTCCATGACGAGTTACCCTTGTCATTAGCACTGAAGGGGTTAAAGGTCGTTGGTTCTCACCGGTGTTATCAAATGACCGCGTTCAGTATCGGGTGCCGTAAAAGTCGGTACACGGAAGTAAGTGCCTACGTCTTAAAAACCTCGTGTAGACAAGGAAAACAGACTACCCAAATTGTGGAAAACAACTGTTGTAAAGGTAACTGCAGTAAAAAACCCTGGAAAGAGTATAGTAAAAGTAAAGATGTACACAGAGGGAAAATTAGGTGGACGATCAAAAAATATATGTTACAGGCATGTACATTCAGTACGTTACTAAACAGAACACGTAGGTGTTGGCCATCTTGGAAAGGGAACAAACGTTACCGGACAGAACACATAAGTGTCGGCCATCTTAGATGGGGGGCGAACAAGGAAATGTAGTGAAGGGGGTGAAAGAAGGTGAGGGTAAAGATCAATAAAACTTGAGGGGAAATGTGAAAAAACATAATAAAAAAGAAGGTTGAGTGAAAAAGTAAACAAGAAACAATCCTCACAAGGTTCCAAGAAAATACTCAGTATCAACATAATGAAAAGTGCTACAGTAAAGAAAAAGTAAGAGGGGGGTAATGGGAAATTGAAAATGGGAAAGAAAAATTAGAAAAGAAGATGAAAAATATAAAGAAATGAATGAGAGGGTAAAAGAGGAAGGGGAACAATAAATAAGAAAAATGAATAGTCTAGCGAAGAGGAAACATGACAAATGTTAGAAAACATGTTCAAAGGAAACAACTATATTCAATGCGTTCATTGAGTCCTTTTGGTTGGTTCGAGTCCAACTTTTTTATCCAAAAGAGTTCACGTTGCAGCAATTTTTTTCGATTGTCTATGCCAGGTCTCATCGGGACAACCTCCAGTACAAGGAATCTTAACTGGCAGATGTTGTGTTGAAATGTAGTAAAATGAGCAGCTAGCGGAGATTTTAAAGTCTTATTTCTTATCGTGCTTTTGTGCTCGGTCAAACGAACTTTGATTTTCCTTTCGGTCTTACCGACATATGGTAAGCCACAAGGGCACTTCAGTAGATAGACCAAATTCATGGAATCGCAGGGGGTTTGGTTCTCAATTTGATCTGTTTGCCTGACAAAGGATGGTTGATGGAGTTGCCTCTAATGATATTATTACAGTGGCTGTAATTATGACAGGGTCTGGTCCCAAAGAAAACTGTGTCTGATAGTTCAGATTTGCGTTCCAACAAATTTTTCAAGTTGTTAGCTCTTTGGTAGGCGAACAAAGGGGTACAATTAAATATTCCGCCAAAGTCCGGTTCAGATTGGATCATCTGCCAATTGCTTAAAATGATTCTCTTGATGGACGAACTTCTAGAAGAGTATCTGGACACGAACACTGGTCTTTCACTGTTGGTGATGTTGGTGCGAGGGGTCAATAGATCGTTTCTATTCTTTAAAGTAATGCGATCTTGAGCAGCTTCAAGGGTGAATTCAGGATATTTTCTCTCCCTATATTTCTGCAGGATGTTCTCTTCAGTTTGACGGTATTCTTCAGGTTCAGAGCAAATCCTTTTGGCCCTCATTAGTTGAGAGAAAGGTAAGTGTTTCTTCAAGGGGGTGGGGTGACAGCTAGTGTACAACAGTGCGTTATTGCGGTCAGTGGCTTTCACAAACAGAGAAGTTTTTATACTGGTGTTGTCGAGGGTAACTAACACATCGAGAAAAGGTAGACTTTTGGTATCAGCATTGTAGGTAAATTGTATGTGATCATCCACACCGTTAATGTAGGAGATGAATTCCGGTATTTCTTCAGGTAGGCCAGCCCAAACTAAAATAATGTCATCAATGTATCGCCAGTACGCTTCAATTTTTTTAGACCAATTGGCATTGTTCAAGATGTAATCTAGTTCAAGGCGGTGCATAAACAAGTTCGCATAGCTGGGGGCTGCACAGTTGCCCATCGATGTACCCACTGGTTGCAGATAAAACTCATTGTCCCAGGTAAAATAACTGTGATATAGGGTGAATTGCATAAGCTCAAGTAGTAACACTTTCAGATGTTTTTATATAATTTTCCTCTCACGGTTTTTCAGTCACCCATCACACCTGTTTTATTTTTATTTTTCAACTTAGGGTCAGGTCCATTTTCCTGAACCAGTGTTTGTTTCCTTACAGATTATCCTGAGTCCCCTGATGAAGGGACTTTTGTCCCGAAATGCATAGGGATTTCCTAATCTTGAAGTGTTTTCACTTGTTAAACCTTGGATAATTTCATTGGAGTCTATATGATCGCAATATATGACGTTTATGAATAAATACATGATGAACTGATTTGATTTTGAACTCTATTACCACAAAGATAAAATTCAAAGGCTACTTTTGCCCTCTCAGAAGCCCCTACAGGAACTAGTGTGGGAACCTCCCACACTCGCCCATATTTATTATACTTCAAGAGTCCTTCATTAGCCAGAAGGGACTATTCCTGAGGCGCCCAAAAACGATTCATAAATTTCCATTGGCGATTACCTATCTGAACCTCCAATATACTGGGTGTGCCACACCATCTTCAATTTTTCATACATATATATATATATATAGATAGATAGATAGATAGATAGATAGATAGATAGATAGATAGATAGACAGACATGTATATAACTAATAAAACTTGTGCTGGGAATCTGATACAACTGTTTATTAGTCTCACTTTGTGCTCAGTTGGGCCCCGGGGTAGCGGCTGTGATTCTTCCTTTCCCTTTACTTCTTTAGAAATACTTTTGGATGGCGTTTTTGAAAGACTGGGCTTAACCGAACATTACTTCTGCAACATGGGTCAGAGGCCAGCTGCTAATCAATTAGCCTTGGTGTTGACGCAAATGTTGGGTCAGAGGTTGCTTGGATGGGAAAATCGAGGGGACAACCAGCAGCTTGATTTTTTACCATAAGTTACATGTTTGCTTCTTTTAATTAATCCGAGAGTCTTTAATTGATCCCTTTGGCCCTCTGTTTTGGTTTTGCTTCTATTTATTCACAGGCGATACACAATGAGAGCTTGGTGGCTTCAAGCACTTGCATATATTTGTTACCAACCATAGAGGGTATCGTACACATTTTAAACCCATGCAAGCATTTAACCAAGACAACAATTTGTTTTGGTGGTTTATTATGTACACTTTGTAAATTGAAAACATCACTGAATGTTTTTACATGTTATTCATGCACTGCTATTGTTGATATACTTCGCAGAGTTGCATTGTGGTTTCATGCTTAAGAGTATTTTGTCTATGTTTATGTATGCTTTAAGTGGGAGGGACTATATAAAGTACTGATGCAATGGCACCAATTAGATTGACAAAGGCTTTGAGTACGCCAAAACGTGTCTCTCTGTTACCTTTGAGATTAAGTGTGACTTAATTCAATAAATTAGATGCTGTATCCTGACTGCCTCGAGTCCGTGCCTGCTTCCATGGATGCCTCTGTGGGAGCTGGATGTTGTGGTTCATGTATGTGTATATAATATATAGGACGGTGTCGGCCTCATGGTGAGGTGAGAGGCGCCGCCCTGGCAGAGACGTTGGGCTTTGCAGAAGATGACCACACCTAGAGCTATATGCTTTTTATTCACACCCCTATGCTGGCCTGGCGTACGCTGGGCCATCCCACTCTGCTCACGCTTACGGGGGAGGACTTAACAGACAACATTTCCGCGAAGACCCCCACTGTCTGGGGTGGCATGGTTGCGTCCACTGTCCACTAGACTCCATACACCAGAGGTGTATGTCGCCGTGGATATGGGTGTGTTCTGCATACTGCGGTCTGTCCATCACATCGCTGCCACTCTTGGCATTGTGAACTTTCCCAATCATGGTTCGACTGCATCCTTCATACGTGCCTGGTTGCCACCTCTCCCCACATTCGGCTATTGTGTGGCTGAGGTGCCATGCCATTGATGGCTCATGTTCACTGCTTGCCCAGGGTACCATTGTAAGTTGTTCTGTCGTGTCTGGGCATGTTGTTGTGCATGTTGGTTGTGATTTTGTGACGTGTGCATTGCCAGAGTTGTGAATTGCATGGTTGTGGAGTTGAGGTGAGTGGGCTGTTAATTTGGAACTTGCCAAGGGGCTGTGCATTTACCTTGGTGCCATCCTGGGAATGCTGGTTGCTGAAGGACTGTTGGAGGGTAAAGGAATGATTCACACTGGCTGTGTATTTGGAGGCGACATTGGTGAAGGTCCCACAGTGTTATGATGTTGCCTGCACATTGATGTGTGACGTGTGCTTCCTGTTGTGGTGATTGTGTGCTGTGTCACCAAGGGGCACAGGTAGGACATGTGTGCTGTGGATTGCCCCCAACACGTGCCTGCATCCGGCTATGGAGTATGGTCCTTGCTTGATATCCAGTGGATCCTGCGCATTGTGTTGGATGTATGGGGACAGGTGTGGGGGACTTGGATGTGGCTGGCTGTGAGACTCCTCTGACTCTGGCGGGTGTTGGTTGGGGTATGCCAGGGGACAACAGGTACAGCACATTTAGCAGCTTGGTGTGGGGTGGGATGTTGGTTGTCCGCTGTGTTGGTTAGGCGATGATGGTCAGGATGCGTGTCCCTTTCAGCTGACATTGTCAGATGTTGGGTCTGTGAGGCAGGGGCGTTTCCTGGGGGGCCGCTGTCTTTGTCTGCCCTGCCTCTGTGGTGGTCCGGGGGGGGGGGGGGTTGTTCTGGGTGGTGGTTTCGGTCCTGGGGGGTATGGCAGTGGATATTGTGGCCCTCTTGGGTGTCCGGACTGCATGATGAGTGGCTCCATGGCATTTGTTGTCCTTCTGATGATGCCCTGGGCTGGTCTCCCTTTTGTGGTGTAGGCTGCCGTCCGACTTTACACCAGGTCAGAGCAGGTGTTAATTTCCTGCTGCTAACGCACCTTATCGCCTGTTTTGGGTTCTTATCGCCAATCTGGTTGGTCGTTGAGAATGTTGTGGTGTCGTGTTGTCGCAGCTTTTTGCACATGAACGCCTACTCTGCATCTCATTAGCGATAGTTGCGGGGGTCCTCTGTGGCGATGTTTTTTGTGGCTGCTATCGTGGGTAAACTGGTGCTGTGGCTATTAACACCAGCTTGTGAATGGGGAGGTAAATTTATCATGGCTTTGGCTGTGATAAAGTGCCGTTGATTCGGCGATAGCTCCTTGTGAATATGCCCCTGAGTCACTTGTTAATCTTCCATCATCGAATTGCATTTCCCATCGGCTCTACTTGGGCTCCCAAGGACTCTAAGTGCCCTTGTGACAATGCAACCCCTCAATGTACAAAGCATGCAGTTATCTTCTGTACATTTTGCAATGAAGGCAGGAAAAAGTACCTAAGGGCCCCTTTTTTAAGCGAAGGTCTGTGGTTACACACAGCAGCTTATCAATTTATGATGGTTATGCAAGATGCAAAAATTAGGAAATCATTAAGGGACACAGGATAGATACATGTATGGTTCGATACCTTTTTATGATTACTGTATTCGGCACAATCCTAATCTTCACTGTTATTTTAAAAATGATACTTGTATTTTATTTTTATAAACATCTTTTGACTTAGAACATGTGGGTGGGTTTGTTGTACATTCGGTTTACTGTTATTTCATGGTCTTTTACGGTCATCTTTTTGTTTGTATCGAATATTTTTTATTTTTTTTTACTTCGTACAACTGATTTCAGCGGCCGACTACAGAGAGTACGTTCTTTTATCTCCCCTGTAGAGGGCTTTCACAAGCCAAGATTCTGCTTTCACTCTGTTGTGTGAAGTCTTAAAATGCACAAAACAGTGATGGATGATGTATGTGCAGCTAACGTGCAACAATTTAATGACCCTGCTGTGTGGATGATGCTTGGCCCAGAAAATCCGTCTATCAACTTATTTTTCTATCGCAAGGTGACATAGAATGAACTAAAAGTAAAATGTTTCCAGCTAGCCACTCAGCCCTCCTTAAAAATTCTTGGGTGCCCGTTATGTCTTCTGTGGAAGTAGGGAATGTTTATCTGTTGTTCTCATCAAATGCTGCCACACTTTGTGGCTTTTATCCTTTAAGGCGGTGTATTGGGTTAATGCATGTGGTGTGGATATGTAGGTGCAGCTTGCAGATCACCAGGTCAGAGTGGGTTCAGCCTTTCACAATTGTGTGGTCAATAAAATAAATCCTCTTGAGTTTGTATTAGTAACACATAATATTTACAGAAGCAAGATGCACTAGGCCAACTAGAAATATCTAACTATTATTGTTAGCAGAAGTGCCCTTTGGAAAGATAGCACCCTTGGTAAAAGCACATTGGCGCCCCCTTCCCACCCTTAGTCGGCATAAGGGGAAGGTGAGGAGGATTAAAGAAAAGCGGGCCATGAGTCGAAAAGAATGCAACATGTGGGACAGCCTGGTGCCAGTGCTTAACACACATTTCCTTGCAGAGGGAGACTGCTGAAGGCAAACCTTGTGCTCCAACAACGCCCTGATTGTTAAAAGCTGGACCTCAAAAAACATTATTTTAGGGAATAAGCCGAGTTTGAAAAAATCTATATGTATTGATATGTTGTGAATGCTGGTTAAAGGCCAGAACAAGTCTAAATGAATGTGAGAATCGATTGTTTTACTCCATGAAACCTACATGCAGTCATGCACTGTGCAGGGCAGCACAGCACCAGGAGCCCCATGTTACATCAATATTCAAACTCATTGTCAGACAAACCTAGTCATCCAGCACTCCAAATAGTCTCCTGGTACTGAAATCCTGCTATCCCAGGTTAGCCTGCTTCTATACACTTTCAATTTTGTTAGATAATGTCAACAGCACACACAGAGATTGCATGATTTGTCCAGGAGCACACTTGTCAGTAAAATAAGGAATTTGGCATTACAACTCATCATTCCAGTGTCCTTGCGTGTTGGGCCAAAATTGTCCCATGCCGGCTGCTTGTCAGCCCCAAAGCTTCCCACAGTGCCCAAATGGTACTGAAATGGCTGAGTGCGCGATGGATGTGAGATATAGAAAGATAGAGCTGAAGCAAAGAGAAATGAGGTTAAGAGTAAGGTGAATATATGGAGGGAAGTTATAGCGTGGTGAGGTGAACATAAAGCACTAAGGAGCACAGAGAAGATTGAGGTAGAGAGAGCTGGGAAGAAATATAGAGGTAGGACTGGGGGTCATGAGAGATGTAAAGAGAGTTGCATTGAGGGTGGTAGACAAAGGTAAGGCAGAGAGCTGAGAAAGAGGTGGAGTACACAGAGATGGAAAGGAAGGTAGAGCGAAAAAGAGAAAGGGTTGAGGTAAAAGAGTTGTGGTGAATTAAGGAGACATGAGACAGAACAAATCTCAAATCTTTTATAAATTAAACGGCACCAACTGCCTGGCAGTGCAAGGGTTAAGAGTGGCAGGCAGTTGGGTGCATGTACAGGGGACAAATGATAACAGAAAGTGCTTTTCTACATACGTATGTTACTGTCACAGCAGGACTTTGGGCTGACTATATAACTTTACAAGGGATCCCTTAGAAGCTGAGGATCCTGGGTGATTGCCCCCTTTGCGATGCCCTAAGATGTCTCTGTGCAGCAGTAGTCAGCCCATTTCAATCACAAGGGATGTTTGATTAACATGTGAGCCCTGCCCTGCTTTTCCATATGTCTAACTGGCTTACAATGAAGGATGTGCCGAAATGACCTCAAACTGAGCTCTGACAAGCCTGAGATTGTGCACATTCCGATTCAGTAGGTTGATACCCATTGATGACTGCCTACAACATATTCTTTCTTCTGGATAAAGGTCTCTGAATAGTTAGTCAGAACAATGCATTTTCTTTCTTCTGCTTCAACTCCCGAAGAAAATCTTCCAGCTATTGCCTGACTTACAACTGCTGTTTCTATTCAAAGCATCTGTTTTCCCATGACTAGATTGCGATTATTTATGTTATCCGGGCCTCCCAGCATGCTCTCCTAGAATCTCCAGTGCATCTAAAATCTTACAGTCAGACTTTTCTGCAGTTTCTTTGGAAATGTGTTCATGTCACCTTTGCCCAGTAAAGGCTACACTGCCATCCTGGGCCAGATCACATTCTGTTTAAGGCTTTCTGTCTTGTACACTGGGAATATTACAACAATGGGCCCTCTAGTCAACAGAAAGAATATGAAGCCCTCCATGTCCATGTCCAAGCTTTTCTCAAAGTCCTCTGCCCTAAAGATGATTGCCAAGCATTGCTGTACTCATATTTGCAGCCAGGCACACTACTTCTAGCTGTGCCATTTACTTTAGTCATCTAACTTGAGGAAAGACTCAAACTTATTTCTGTCTTGCTAAACTCTTCTCAGGTTGGTTTCTTCTTAAGATCAAGTCGTAGGACCATGAGCTTTTGGGCCTAAGTTTGTTGTATAAATTCTACTCAACCTGTCAATTTGGTTAGTAGGTTCCCCCATTCAATTTTTGAGATAGGTTAAGTGCATTGTTTATGCGGTCTGGTAATGTGGAAAATGGAATGCACATGCAAGCTACATTTGGATAATTTGCAAAATGGCATGTTGCAATATCTGTAAACTCAGGTAATTAACATACTGCCAAAGGAGGCGTCATATAACAGGACCCAGGGTATTCTGTAACCATTCTTACCACTCCCCATAGACGACAGCAGACCCAATTTAGAGCTCATTGCTGTGCTGACGGGAATCCCTTTAAAAAAAGTGTATCCACTAGTGATGCAGATATGCTTTTGGCAGGACAGAATGCTGAGTGGGCTGCCATATTGTTACACCCCACTTGGCACTCTTTTTTCCTTTTCAGAAACAAACCCACAATGAGGAGTTTGTTTCTGAAAAAACAAAAATGGTCTCCACCCACAGGGAGGTCTTCCACTATAAGTGGTGGCCAATGTTGACATTTCCAGCCAGGAATGGCGGTCGCTGATGGGGGTCTGCATCAGGAAATCCATCTCAATAGGGCAGATCTACGGATATACTGATGGCAGGGAACCTGACGTGGATAGACCCTGCCTATGATTGTCCGACTTGAACAATGGTCACACTTGCGGCACATAGAAACTCTGCCATCAAGAGTTACTGGTACCACCTGTATCTTCAGTACCCCCAGACTCATGTGTTTATAGTCTAGCCGTAATCCTGACATGCCAGTCCCAGAGATACTGCATATGCCACATACTGTCTCTACACACACGATTGGGGGTGGTGGAACTTTCAATCACATTGTGATCAAGAGCGCAGGCCCCTCTTATTGGCTATCTGTGCTTTGGGGCATGTAGGTCCAATACAGTGCTGGAAAAGTGAAGCAATTTGCACTTTCAAAGTCATAATAGGTCCATATATAAGAGTTTAGTTTATTTGCTTCCACAGTCTGCAATTTAAAATAGTTAAACAAAATCAATCGTGTTCAGCTTTCTGTCGTTCATGGTAAATATTAGCAGTTACTATTTGTTTAATCTGGTTTAAAAGTATGTCATATCCAGCTATTACACACTCATCTGTCATTTGTACCATTCCCTTAGTAACAAAGCTTCGCTCATATTATGTAGACTCTGTTATATGGGGTTGCCAAACCAAACAATGTTAATATGTGGTGATTGTTGTTTCTTTATCCAAGTATCTGCTGAGCGCTTCCTTGACTCTCCTGTAGCCAAGCTGCGGCTCCTCTCTGTCTCACAAATTAAATCTCACTCTGCTCTTGGAATCGGCAGAATTTGCTGACTCCATGTTACTCTTGTAGTGTGGAGTTCTGGCCAAATTCTGCCAATCGCCTCTGCCGCAATTCGATTCCCGACAAGCTCCAAAAATGCGAGCTGGTGAGCATGGGTGAGATTTGGTATCCACTAGCGTGATTCCGGGTGATAGGAAGACTTCTGGCGAGATTTTTTTGACATGTGTTGTCAGAGGGATGGTTGTCAAGTAGATTTTCAATTCGAGCAGCAGTAAAACCAACTCGAATGGCCTTGTGTTCTTGCACATCTTTACCTCCAGGCACGCTGATTTTTCAGCATAGAATGTGCTACCAGCGCTAAATCACAGCATGAGAAGCACGAGGTGTACATTTCCACCCGTTGCGGAAACTCAACAGAATCTCGCAGAGTGAAATTCTAACTAGTGGAGAAGCTGGGATTTTTCTCTAGATTTTCCTACCCATCTCCAGAATCCCAAACCAGGTCGACGGGATCTTTTTCCCTGTTCTAGAAGTATAAAGAAAGATTTTGCAATGATGACTTTAAACAGCTTTCAAATAAATCCAAATGAACTCAAAGGACCACTAACTATGAACTGAAATTTTAAAGATTTATTACAAAGCCAAAAATAGTTGAACATACATACATCTCAGCAAGAGATTCAGAAAATAGACGGGCACTAATACAAACATAATCCTACGCAAGATTCTCAGACAACTCAGAATAAAAAGCAAAGTCAACTCGAGTTACATTAGGCAACCTAGAACAGTCCCTGCTTGAAGTTTGGACTGCATTTACAAAAAGGGAAGAAAATGGTTAATCTGTCCCTACGCTATTCTAAGGTGACATCCCTACTTAACATTCCCATCAAGGAAGAGTAAAGGTGTCAGCAGTGAAGACTTCCAAAGAAGTACATTCACTTTATTTAGGCAGATAGTCTAACTATCGAGCTCGTTCTAAGATGCTCCTTCTTACACCCCACTCTGCCCTAAATCCCCCAAATCTCTCTACAGCTACCTACATCCTGCTCTGTCGAACCCCTAAGTAAAGTCTGCTCTCCACCCTTGGGTGCTGTCCCTAATACAAAATCCAAAAAACAGTCGACACGCCCAGAGGTACGCCCCTCTGGCAGGTGAAGATCTTCTGACTTTTCCAGTATGGCACCTTTCCATCCAGCGTCCGTTGGTGTGTCATTGGGTCCCAGGCACCTTCCTCGCTAAATGTTGCACTCCCAAATTCTTTGGCAGCTTTTCTCCATTCGTGCCTACTATCCTAACTCCTAAACAATGGACCCTTCCACCTAACTAGCTTTGTGACCTTGCACCTGCGAGCTGAAATACATGGGAACATCTCTGCAAACATTAGAAGTTACAAATTCATATTTTGCTGAGGACAGCTTCTTTCCCGAAGAGAGAAATCATTCCTTCTCAACTAAGGTTAATAAAAGAAAATACAGTTGGGCCTCTACTGGCTTCAGCATATCTCAGGCCCTTGCACCTTTAAATACATTTCTAATACAACATGACATTACAATTTACTACTATAACGCGTAATTCTACTTTCAATGTGAGCACCAGCTTTCATTTTAAAGCCTACGTTAATTCACTCATTAATAAACACGTATATTTCAAAAGCATTTCATTAGTAATACGACATTTCACATGTGATTACATTCCTGTATTAGGCAACACTGCATTTCGATTAAAACTCTACATTAGTCTCTAATTAATAAACACATCAATATATATATATATCATGTGGATTCCCAGACTAACGTTATAGTTCTAAACTGCATTAGTAGTCCCTCTAAATATGTGGGTGCTGACTACTCGGTATCATGGGGCACCCCTACAAATTGCAAAATAACATGGCGCTCTCTCAGTTTCCCCCTTTGATGACCCGTGTCATCACAACCTATACCATCCTTAGGGAAGAACCGACTTATACGGAGCTTGTTGCCATTTTCCCTCTCCTGAGCATCTCCATGTTCTTCAGACTTTGATACTGATTGTCCTATTATTATTGGGGGTCTAAATGACTGGCATAAAAGACAGACAATGAGTTATTTTGTTAGATCAAACCAAATTGATGTTCTCTGTCTGCAAGAGACCCATCTACCCTGGGCGAAAAAACACTTGCTTAACATTAGAGGATATGATATGCTGGCTTGCTCCACGCAGACATCTAATATCAGAGGAGTGGCTATATTGGCTAAGTCCAGTTTAGGGGGGCCAGACGTCATTTGGCAGATGCCTATGGTCGTTGGGTACTTGTTGAATTGGAGTTGGGTTTTACACTCTGTACTATATATGGCTCCAACCAGGATGATCCTGAAGTTTCTGATAATTTGGAAACAGAGCTTGTGAATTGGCCAAGCCCTCTCGTAGTCTGCGGGGATTTTATTATCGCGGCGGATCTTACAGATGCCGGCATGAATACTCCTTATATGGGCCGCAAGCCGAGGGTTTTTCAAGCCCTGAGTTCGCTTATTAAATCCTATGGCTTGCTGGATGTCTGGGGGGAAAAGGAGCCTAACAATCTGGGGTTCACATATTTCTCATGCCCATTTAAGAAATACTCCAAGTTGGACTCTTTTCTTATCTCGGCTATGGAGGCAAGTAGAGTAGGAATTAAAACGTTACCAAAAGTCATCGGCGGTCACAATTCATTACTTTTACAATATGATATTGATACTATAAATAGGCCCCCCCTGAGGTGGACTTTTGAGAGGGGACTGTTAGCAGGCAATAAATCTAGGGAACACTTAAAGGTCTGGGCTCAAAATGTCTTTGATATTAATCGTTACAGTGCTTGGAAATCATTCAAAGCAGCCTTGAGAGGGGAGACGATCAGCTATTCCACCAAGCTGAGGAAGGAAGTTAGGGCTCAGAATTAGAACCTTATGACCCAATTGGCAGAGGCTGAAGAACAGCATGTGAGGGATATAGTCGGGGGCGTGAGGCCGCTGGAAGCAAGCAGAAGATCCTTGTTATTAAAGCTGAATTAAATAAACAGGCAGCTCAAAGGAGCTGATGAATATCAAATGCACATGCGTTTGATGTATGAGACTGGGGAGCAGGCGGGCACATCTTTGGCTCTAAGGATTAGGCAGGAGCGTAGCAGAAATGTTATAAAAAGTATTCGTGAGGGGGATCAGGAGTATTCAGATCCAGATGGGATTCGTAATGTTTCTAAGAACTTCTATCAAACTCTTTATAAAGAGGAGTCCAGAGCGGATTTTTCTAGCTTAACGTTTGATGATCTAGGTCCTAAACTGACAGATCAGGATAAACTGGCACTAGAGGAAGATATTTCATTGGAGGAAGTAGTTGAAGCACTGCAGGGTCTAGTGGCAGGGAAGGCTGTAGGACCAAACGGTATTCCACTGGAATTATACAGGTGTCTACAGGATGTTTTAGCTCCTATGCTGCTGGATGTATTTAACGGCATAATTTGTACTAGGGATATTCCTGACTCTTGGAAAGAGACCAACTTAATTGTCTTTCCTAAAAAGGGTATCTTTTCGGCTCAATCTCTCTTGTGGTAGGTGATGACTATATAAGATCCATAGAGTCAGTATTCATGAACTTTATGTGGCAGTATGGCAGTATGGTAAAATTAGAAGATCTATGAAGTTTCTATCTCTATCACAAGAAAGGGGAGGGCTAGCAATCCCCAATATCAGATGTTATCACTTGGCTTGTTTATTGAGTCAGATGGCGATACTATTTGACCCTGCGGTTAATCCAGTCAATTCTCCCTTTGGTAGGGGTAATCCCCCATCCATTTTTAAATTGCTCCTAGGTAGAGAAGCCTATGACCTTCTGCTTTGTAGAACAGAGAGACACTATTATAGTAAAACTCGTTACAAGGTATTGGACGGAATTTGGAGAGTCTAGAATAGTGTTCAGAAAATATTGGCAATTCCGAAAATTAATTACTATACGCCCCTTTGGAATTCAAGCATCTTCCCGCAATTTAGTATTGATAGTATGGGAAGTGTATGGGAACAATGTGGAGCCAGAAGAGTAGGGGATATTTTCTCAGGCACAGATAACATGATGAGTTTTGATGATATCCAACGCAAATTCGAAGTCTCTTCAAATCATGGTTTCAAATATTTTCAAATCTATCAAACGCTTATGCGTATCAGACCCCGTATCCACCCAGGGGGTAGAATAAAAATGATTGATTATTTACTAGGCGGTGGAACCAGAATTAAAATGATTTATAGGTCACTAATCAAATCGATACAAGATGTTATGGATAAATGCGAGACCTCGTGGATGAGGAAATTAGGGGATCCTGATGTCGATTTAGATAAGGTATTACAACTAGCGGGCAAACTGTTTCGCTCCACGAATCTAAGAGCACAGCATTTTAAAACTCTCTTTAACCTGTATTTTACACCTGCCAAGCTGTGTCAGTGGGGTAAAAGGGAGGATGACAAATGCCCAAGGTGTCAGGAAGGGCCGGCTGACTTGGTACATATGTTCTTTGATTGTGAAAAACTGAAGGGAATATGTGCTGAGATTGAGACATTTTGGGAGGGGCTGCTAGGTATTAAGATCAACCTATCCCTTACCCTTATGATAACTGGCTTTGACAGCAACTTGGCCCTTGACTGTGAGAAGGAGGCCTTTGTGTTTATATGTGTGGCAGTGCTACGTATTCTGTTGGCGGCAGGATGGAAGGATAGTCTAGTGCCCACTTTCCAGATGTGGTTACCAGGCTTATGGGAATTCATAACATCGAGGCCTCTCTCTATAGTCAGAGAGGCAGGAGGAGGAGGGTGGGTTCACGTATTTGGGCCCCCTTCAAGGCCTGGACGGAGTCCTGCTTTTAGCTACCATATTGTATATATATGAACATTTCCCCTGTTTTTTCTTAATTCTTAACTTAATATACTAACCAGATATTATTATATTATGTATCCCTATGGAGTTTGTAATGATGTAATAATGCTATAATTATGTATTGATTATACAAAGTTGTACTGTACTGATTGCACAATGTATTGCACCAGGTTTCAATAAAATAAAATAAAAAGTAAATTAAAAAAATAAATTAAAAAATACTGACTGTCCTGCAGTCTCTCCATTCGTCTCTCTTGCATTCACATTGACCTCTCCAATCGGCTTGACTTGTACCACTTGTACTCTCTAACCAATCTCCACAATCCAATCACACAACACACCACTATTATTATGGGCTTCAAGATGTAACTAAGAATCCCCTTTCCAAGTGTCGCAAACCAACTTCCTACCTTTCCAAAGCCCTTTCCAATCTTTTCCCACACAGTTTCTCCAGTCAAGTCTTCAATCTCATAATGAATCGCAGTAATGTTGCTTATATATTTCTCCGGATCCTTGCTATTGTCTGGTATATAAGTGCAACATTCTTGAACCTTTAAAAGTTTATAGACTCCTCCCTCTTTAGCTAGAAGGACGTCTAATGCAAGACGGTTTTGTAAAACCATAGTCCTTATCGACAACATCTCACCTTCTACCAACACCAATGACTCAGCTGTAGTCATTGACAAATCATCCACAACAGTCGCCAACCTTCTTATTTTCACATCATTCATGATCAGTCCTAAAGTTGGTATCATTGCTCCAAAAATATCCCCTATGGCTCCTGCACTTTCACCTCGCTTCACTCTCACATGTTGTCCTCCCTCCAGCAGTTCAAAATCTTCTCTATGATACATTTTAGGAAAAATGAACGCTAAATAACACGTTCCATACCATTTCTCAGGCAGTCCCACATAAGCATTCCTCCCACAGACAAAGTACACCTTCGGAATCACTTGCACCACACTCTGCGAGAAATCCTTTGCATAATACTCCAAAGTGAAAGTATGCTCACACGTGGTGTGACCTACGTTAACATTCTCATAATATGTCTGTGGTCGTGAATGCACAACTTCCCCTTCTGTACTTCATCTAGAGCTATTGGACCATAACTCCCTTTAGACCTTTGCAGCTTCTCTTCATCTGTCCAATCCACTTTGCCTTGTCCTGAATCTCGCAACTGTTTTTATTTTCGATATTTATCTTCTACCTGTTCAAGAATTTCTTCTCAGTATCTGACAATAGGCACGTCAAATTATGACGGTGCGCATAAGCTGTATCCAACTCCTGGGTCGGAATAAAATACATTCCAAGCCTGTCCTCTGACTTATAATATTCATATTTGTTCAAATGTTTGTAAGCCGGCACTTCAGGAAGCACCGCATCATAAATCGAAAAGAAATATTTAAAATGATTGCGACCATAAAATATGCTAAGCAGCAAACTACATGAAATTCCAAATGTCAATGGAAGATGATGGTATCTAATACCCTCATCTACAGAAGCAGGCAATTACAAACACATATAACAATCTTTCGTATCCATTGCTTCAATATACCCATACAACAACTTCGCATACGCATTTACTTGAAATTTCCCTTGGACAGATCTACGTGTAATCCACGATTTTCTGCTAGCAGCAAAGCTCTGTCACGTCCTACCATTACCTCTTTTTTGCTAGGAGTAGTAGGTGTAGGTGTACCCTCGACCTCTACTGCCTGCTAATGTGGTACTAAATATGAGACTACAACTACTAGAATAATGAAGAGTATAACTCCTCCTATAAGTGTGCCTACAATGCACCTAGCTCTACGATTCGGGTTTCCAGCCTCCATGGTCTCAGGACTTGCCTTTCGATAGACTCATTCAAAAGCAGTGTTCAAAAGCCTTTTCTACTTCTTCCTGTAAAATCACTCGAACCACACCTCAGAGGCTGAAAAGTACCCTTGTTATTTCAGTTCCTTATTTACAGCGAACAATAGACAAACCTAACCCTTCTCCCTCCTCTATGGGAAGTCCCTAAATTTCTTCCTCTTCCACTCGGACCTCGGTTATTTACAGCAAGTATTTACAACAGTCTCATTCATCAATAATAAGATTTGTTCCAACCACTTCTAGCACATATTCCAAAAGTTCAAGATGAATAACAATGGAATCTTGAGCTGATATTTCAGGGTCAAATGTTGGAAAAAGCAATCTACTCAAAATTAGATGACGAATTCTGCTTAAAATCGGTGGATTGGGAACAGTAATGGTCAGTACACCTTCGATCTCAAGTCCCGGCACCAACAACAGCACGTCCAGCTTGATGTTAGGACTGTTACTGATCACTGTTAATGCCCTCACCCTCCCCGATCTCAATATGCCTGGCATCAGTCACAGGGTAGGTCTACTCAGGAGTCGCATACCTTCGACAAGGGACTCTCTTTCACCTTGACCTTCTCAATCCTCCGCGAACTTGCCCTTCCCCGTCTCCGTCCGATTCAGACTCCTCAGACACAGGAGCAAGGTCCCTCTTGGAAACCAACCTCAGGTTCAGTCGCCTTTGTCTTCCTGGCCACTGCTCCCCTGTTCTGCTGGTCCTCCTGCTCTCGACTAGCTCACTTTGCTCACTGTTTTCTTCAGCTGAGTTCAGCTTCGGGTCACTTTCACAGTCACTTCTCCTGTCAGAGACAGTCTCAGATTAACTTCCGTTGTGACCCTCTTCAGCTTGATCTGGTGAGTCACCAGCTTCTTCAGACACCCTCACAGCTTGGCTTGTCCCCTCCTGTGGCCCTGCCACTTCAGCTGGATTTTCATGAAGGAGAGGAGCTGTTTCTTCTAAGGGTGCTGGAACTCGTCGGGTGTGTGAAGCATGCACCCAATTCGGTAGCCCTCCACACTTCACCGCAGTGTTCGTAATAAGGATGACTTGGTAAGGCCCCTTCCAACGAGCATCCAAGCAGCTTTTTCTCAAGTGCTTCCGAACCAGCACCCAGTCCTCGACTCAGGTTGTGGCAGAGATCACTGGAAGCCGGAACCACAGCAGCCTACACCTGATGGGATACAGCACGGATGGCATCAGCGAGTCCCTTGCAATAATCAAGGATCAGATAATTTGTGATACTCAGCAAGGCTGTTGATGATACCTCTGGTAACCTCATTGCCCTCCTCATCAGCACTTCATGAGGCGAGAGACCTGTTCTCCTGTCTGGGGTACTGCACATACTCATTAGCACCAAAGGCAAGGCATCTGGCCACTTAAGAGACGTGAATGAGCATACTTTCGCCATCCGAGCTTTCAAAGTTCTGTTGATCTGCTCCACTATCCGAACAAGTCTCTGGTCGGTAACTACAATGGAGTCTCTGATCAATGTTCAGTGCTGTACAAATCATCTTCATGATCTCACTATGGAAGTGAGTTCCTCTGTCCGATTCCAAAGAGGTCGGGACCAGGAATCTAGGCACTAGTTCCATCAACAATAGCTTAGCTACTGTAAATGTGTCGCACCTACGTGTCGGGTAGGCCTCCACCCACCGTGAGAATGCACACACCACCACCAAAATGTACCTCAAATGATTGCATTTGGGCATCTCGATAAAATCCAATTGCATTCTATTGAATACTCCCCCAGACCTCCCAATGTGACTCATGGTGACTGCAGTTCTTTTTCCAACATTCATTTGTTGACACATAACAGACCTTTGACATACAGCTTCTGCCACTGCACGAAATTTTGGATTGTACCATGTCTGCCTGAACACTCGTATCATCGTATCTCTTCCCAAATGAACTGCACCATGAATTTGTCTCACCATCTGACTCAACAGCTCATGTGGCAACACCGCTCTCCACATCTCCTTTCACGCAGCCTGAATTGATCCACACATTTTTCTCATGATCTGACACCTGTTCCTGCATGCACCTGAGCTCATCCCAAGTATCTGCTATGGCAAGCATCATGTCTAACTCAGTTCTTTCCTCACACCCTTCTACATCTTGTTCAGCGAATGAATAACCTTGTTCGGCACAGAATCGTGCAACCTCGTCAGCATAACGGTTTCCAAGTGACCCGAAATCTGTCCCTTTACCATGAGCCGTCCACTTCACAACAGCAATCTCTAAGGGTTCCTGCAAGGCTTCTAGATGCAGCCTAACACATTCTCCGTTCCGGATTGGGGATCCTGACGGACGAAGTCATGTAACCTTTCTGAGACCATAGCTGTCCATAGTCATGAACCACACCAAACCCGTATTGGCTGTCAGTGTAAATGGTAATCTGAATTCCCTTTGCTGCCAGGCAGGCACGAGTCAAAGCTATGAGTTCAGCCACCCCAGCGGAGTATACCCCTTCCAGGCATGCAGCTTCAACAACTCCTGAAATGGTGCATACAGCAAATGCTGCTCTCAACTGACCAACACTGTCTCTTATATACGAACCATCGACAAAGAAGGTTTCATCAGGGTCAATCAATGGTTCATCAACAAAGTCATGTCTCGGTTTGGTGCAAAGTTCAGTCACACCAAGACATTCATGGTGCTCACAATCTTCATCAAGCATATTTGGCAACGGCATCAAGCCGGGACACCTCCATCGCGAGGTAGCAGTCGCGCTTTATAAAATGCTGTATTATTATTATTATTATTATCAAGGTAGCAGGATTCAAAACAGAGCACCTCTTAAGGGTCACATTCTCCGTTGCAAGTATAACCTGCTCCTAGCGTGTGAGCCTATTATTTGTCAAGTGCTGTGTCTTGGTCCTGGTCATTAGTTACTCAACTGAGTGTGGTATAAAAACAGTCAATGGATGACCAATAACAATGCTCTCACACCTTTCAATGCTGACACCTGTTGCAGCAACGGATTTGAGACATTCGGACAACGCTGAAACTACTGGATCTAAAGTAGCTGAAAAATAGGCAACTGGTCTACGGACACCTCCATGATCTTGAACTAGGACTGCTAATGCACAACCCTCTAGTTCACATCAGAACAATGAAAAAGACTAATTGTAATCAGGCATTCCCAGGGCGGAGTGCGACAGAGGTCCTCTCGCAACTCAAGAAAAGCCTTCATACAGTTGTTGTCCCATGGTACCAGATCACTAACGTCCTTGTGCGTCTGTCTCTGCAAAGGCTTTGCCTTTAATGAGAAGTTGGCAATCCACTGGCGATAGTAGCCAAGCATCCCTAAGAACATCCTGACCTCTCTCTGGTTTGAAGGCACCATCATTTTCAATATTGCCTCAATCCTATCTGGTGACACTTTCCTTTTGCCCTTCTCTACCCTGTGCCCCAAATACTGCACCTCGTTGAAGCAATACTGTAACTTATTTGGCGACACCTTGTGTCCGTTCTCTGTCAAATGGTTCAGCAAGGCAATGGTATCAATCCTACATGCATCTTCAGTCTCTGACGCAACATGGAGGTCGTCTATGTACTGGACGAGAAGGGAGTTCTGCGGCAGCACTAGACTTTCAAGATTCTTTTTCAGGATCTGATTGAAGGTCGATGGGCTCTCCATGTACCCCTGAGGAAAACAACACCACGTTAAGACACGATTTTCCAGCCTGAAAGCGAATACAAATTGGCTCTCTTCATGCAAAGGTATCGAGAAGAAAGCCTGACAGAGATCAATCAGTGTGAACCACTCAGTTTGGCACGGGATCTGAAATAGGATCACAGATGGATTTGGTACCTCTGGACAACAGGGAACAACTATGTTGTTCACTCTGCGCAGGTCCTGTACAATCCTGAACTTCCCACTCGGTTTCCGCAATCCCATGATTGGTGAGTTACATGGACTCCCCAATATCTCTTTCAATATTCCCTGTTTAATCATAGACTCAATCACAGACTTTATCCCTGCGATCATTTCTGGGGTCAAATTATACTGAGGTGTTCTGGGGAAATCAACATTCTCCTTGACCTGAATTTTAACTGGCTCAACACCCTTAGTCAGTCCTATATCTTCTCCAGTGAAGTCCCACACCACCTGTGAAACTGAGTCTCTCAAATCAAAAGGAAGCTCTTCCACTGTCAAAGCAGGGTACATCTCTATGCACACATGCTGATTCGCGACCTTAAAGGTAGCGTCGTCATCATTAGTCTGTAATTCCACTCCCTTGGGGGTGCAATAGATAGTGCAATTAAGCTTGCACAGGAGAACCCTCCCAAGCAAACAAACAGGACTTCAATCGCACACCACAAATTGATCTCTATCCCTGAACGTTCCTATCTTCACAGGAATTGGTTCTGTCAAAGGGTTTGTCATTTTCATATAAGCAACACCTACAACTTGGATTGTTTGTCCCGAGAGGGGTAGGTTGGGGACTTTTGCAGATCTCACAGTAGAACGGGTAGCACCAGTATCAACCAGAAAGGTGGTAGGGTGACCATCAACATCAGCTTCTACAAATGGTCCCCTCTGGTCTACCTCCAGGACTGCCCCAAGAGTACAGTCCTCCTCCCCTCTCAGGCATCATCAGGCCAACGGGTCCATGTAACAATCATCGATATTTTTGGTGGCTGGGGAACCTGTACTCGAGGAGCCGAGGTCACCCCTTTTATAGACTTGGTCTTTGCTACTGCTGTCGCCGTCACCTGGGGCACCTGTTCCTGAACCAGTTCCTCCTCCTGCTCCTCCTGATTTGCAGGATTATAGGGACACTCGCGTCTCCAGTGTCCAATCTGGTGACATTGGTGGCACTCAGTAGTCCTTTTCAACGTTGTTACATCTACCCTTGGCTTAGAGTCGTCCTCATTTCCCTTTTTCTGACCATTCTGTTTCCTTCCTAAAGTACCTCCCTTATCAGTAGATTGCATCTGGACCAGCATCAGCTTGTCCTTGAGCTTTTTGTGCTTTGAGTCGATTTCATCACTACAGTATCCAGCATACCTCAAAATCTCGTCCAGCGGTTTGTTCTGCCAACAAATTAAATGTTGCTGGATCATAAGACAAAGATCAGGCCTCAATCCTAGAACAAACTTTGAAACAAACTGTCCCATGTCCCTAGGATCCATCACATCTAACCCACTGTACTGCTTAAAGACCTGTAACAGTCGTTCATAATACTCATGCACTGTCTCTTTAGGCTCCTGTACCGTCCAATCTATCTTCACCCAATCAATATCCTGCGGTGGTACCTTAGATTTCAACCACGTGATCACTCGCTCGTATTTTTTCATTACAAGAGGTGATGGTCCATTTGTGGCAGCATCCCTCTCTAGCTCCACAGTGGGCCATTCAACAGCAACCTTGCATGCTACCCACAAGTCTCCTGGAACAACAATGTCAACCAAGGTGTTCAGATCAATCCACTGCACCTTTGAGGTCTTAACAAACCTCTCTACCTGCTTGTACCACTCAACTGGGTTCTCTCGCAGCTTTGGGAAATCATTCATAAAGGCAGCCAATCTCCCTGACTCCAGGGCACATGTACATACCCTCCATTGGCCACCTCCCGTAAAGGGTATGCTTCAATTCCTGCCATTCCTCCTCCGGAAGAGGGTGTCTCAATAGTACTCCTTCTAACACTCTTTTTCTTTGACCACCTTTATTCCCATTTGTCAAGTCTGCTCCAAGCTCGTATCCCTATAATCAGTTCTCGAATGTGAGTCTTCAATGCGATCACCCTCTTCTCTTCTAAATCTTGATCAGTATATTGCAATCTGTGATTACCCTGCAGAATTTTTGTCTTAGACAAGTCCACATTATATTTATCTGCTAATTCAGTCAGTTTCTCATGAGTCGACCTAGCTTTCCGAGTCACATCCTTCGCTACAAACAACAACTCATCTGGTTCATTGAGCTCAATCCTCTCTAAAGGCAAATTTCCTCCAACAATCTCATCTACTTCTTCTTTTAATTGCATCACATCAATTCTTTTTGCCTTTATTGCCGCACTCAAAGTACCTCGACTAGAGCCACTACTCCTTTCTTTACAAGCACTGTCCTGTTCTCTGCACCTGTTGACTTCAGATACGCCTCTGCAGGGCGTTCTGTTCTCGATGTTCCCCTTGTCCCAGTCCTCCCTTGGCCTGTCACTCTGAGCCCCTTCAACTGTCTCCCATGCTCTCAAATCTGTCCTCAACTCTCCTATAGATTTTGGTCTCGGGCCCATTAAGTCAGTCGGACTTCTTGACGAATCTGCTGTCGCTGGCAATGGGTTACTCCATTCTGTAGGCCTTGGCATTTGACTCACCCCATCCACCACACTGTTCCTTTCACTAATTATGCTCCCTTCCATACCCTACCGTGATGGACCTCCACTTCGCGTCTGCTCTGGATTATATACTGACACTATAGGGCCAATGGTAACCGGTACTGTAAGAGCATCCAGCAATCTCTGAGAACTGACACTCTCTACATTCTGTCCTTCTCCGGTCGAAAGCTTTCCCACTACTTCAGCTCTAGGAGGAGCTTGCGGTGCCCTCACTTCCTCTACCGGGGCTGACGTCTCCCCCGCCTCTAGGTTGTATGGGGTGGTCTCTGATAACTGATAACAGCCTTTCTATCAAGCTATCATCTGTATCACTGTCATCGTCCTCGGTGCTCTTTTTCTGCGCATCCCCTGCCTTAACCAACAATGGGTATAACCTGTCTCCTTCAATCGTCTGTATTCTTCTCTTTTCCAATGCATCCTACCTCACGTCTTGGACTGCCCTGACTGATCTCTTCACTCTTTCCTGTCGCCTGTCCCTGTTTCTTTCGTGCGCCACCCTTATCCATGCATTCAATGCTTCAAACTGTGTCGGTCTAGGCAGAGGTAACAAAGAAGCCATAATCGCTTTCAACTGATACAACACTTCCAATCTTAATGTTCCGTATCTAGGGAAAGTCAACTCCTCATTTTCATCTGTCATCTTAGCCCAATTCTCGAGCCACAATATAGTGTGCAACCCAACATTTGTAGCCATATAATGAGCCAGACTATCCTCGGGTGGGGCCTCTTCCCCCTCCCCCCGGGGTTCTAACCTCTTTTCTTTTCTGAACATTTCTCGCAACACTTTAAAACATTTAATGATGAAATCCAGCGTCTCTTCGCTCATTTACTTCCCAATGATACTTCACCAATCCCAGCGCGGCATCACACCAACCGCCCTATCCCAGCGCGGCACCTTCTGACCTCACTTGCCTCCGTGTCGCAGCAGTCCCCTCCTTTACAATTCGTCTCTCGTTCACACACACACGTCCCAAACATACACTGAAATGATCACTTCCGACCAAGCAACCACTTCGCTGACTGTACGTCCACAGTCTGACTGTACCTCCACAGTCGCGTAATTGTCACCAAACTGGCAACTGTCTGTCCACAATACGACCGGACAATCATCTCAACTGATAGGTTACAAACACACAGCAACTCACGACCAGCGTCAGTTACTCACGCACTCACACATTCGTTCCCCCTATCTCAGTCCAGCGGGCGATCGATGGTACCTCACGATCCCCGTAACAATGGTCGACAATTACTATGGGTGTTCAATACACCCAAACCACTTAAGCTACTCCTTGAGCCTAAGATTTTCCCGGGCTGCGCGCGCTCACAGCCTGATCTCCTTTAATACAACAGGCATTCCAACTCTGCAAGACATTACAACACAACACAACATACAAACACCGCAATCTAACAACATATAACCCTATTCATACTCACTCTCCTAGGAACTGCTGCTTTTCGCCGCAACAGCACTCTCCGTGGAGTTTCCATGAAGCGCTGTCTTCCGCCGAAAATCCACTGGGCAATCATCCTCTAATTTCTATGGGCCTTGGGAGACTCTTATTCTAATCTAGATCAGATCTTTCCTTACTCTAGAAAGGGAACCATTCTACTCTGCTACCAACTGGGGAAGCTGGGATTTTTCCTCTAGATTTTCCTACCCATCTCTAGAATCCCAAACCAGGTCGACTGGATCTTTTTCCCTGTTCTAGAAGTATAAAGAAAGATTTTGCAATGATGACTTTAAACAGCTTTCAAATAAATACAAATTAACTCAAAGGACCACAGACTACGAACTGAAATTATAAAGATTTATTACAAAGCCAAAAATAGTTGAACATACAAACATCTCAGCAAGCGATTCAGAAAATAGGCACTAATACAAACCTAATCCTACGCAAGATTCTCAGATGACTCAGAATAAAAAGCAAGGTCAATTCGAGTAACATTAGGCAACCGAGCACAATCCCTGCTTGAAGATTGGACTGCATTTACAAAAAGGAAAGAAAATGGTTAGTCTGTCCCTACACTATTCTAAGGTGACATCATTAACATTCCTATCAAGCAAGAGTAAAGGTGTCAGCAGTGAAGACTTCCAAAGAAGTATATTCACTTTCTTTAGGCAGATAGTCTAACTATCGAGCTTGTTCTAAGATGCTCCTTCTTAAACCCCACTCTGCCCTAAGTTCCCCAACTCTCTCTACAGCTACCTACATCCTGCTCTTTCGATCCCCTAACTAAAGTCTGCTCTCCACCCTCGGGTGCTGTCCCTAATACGAAACCCCAAAAACAGTAGACACGCCCAGAGGTACGCCCCTCTGGCAGGTGAAGATCTTCGGACTTTTCCAGTATGGCACCTTTCTATCCAGCATCCGTTGGTGTGTCCTTGGGTCCCAGGCACCTTCCTCGCTAAATGTTGCACTCCCAAATTCTTTGGCAGCTTTTCTTTGTTCGCGCCTACTATCCTAACTCCTAAACAATGGACCCTTCTACCTAACGAGCCTTGTGGCCTTGCACCTGTGAGCTGAAATACATGGGAACATCTCTGCAAACATTCGAAGTTACAATTTCATATTTTGCTGAGGACAGCTTCTTTCCCGAAGAGAGAAATCATTCCTTCTCGACTAAGGCTAACAAAAGAAAATACAGTTAGGCCTCTACTGGTTTCAGCATATCTCAGGCCCTTGCACCTTTAAATGCATTTCTAATAAAAACATGACATTACAATGTACTACTACAATGCGTTAATTCTACTTTCAATGTGAGCACTAGCTTTCATTTTAAAGCCTACGTTAATTCACTCATTAATAAACACGTATATTTCAAAAGCATTTCATTAGTAATACGACATTTCACATGTGTTTACATTCCTGTATTAGGCAACACAGCATTTCAATTAAAACTCTACATTAGTCTCTAATTAATAAACACATCAATATATATATATATATATATATATATGACAAACGAAGAAGCACCAGACTTGGAGAGCCCTACGCCAAGTGTTAATGTTCATTTCATGCCAGGCAGTCCCGCTGTCACTCACTTCAAGTTCAGAGATTAATTAGCCAGCATTTCCTAACGCGTTTCAAGCGTCCATGCGCCCTTGTTCACAGGTGTTGGCCGATGGGTGTGAGCAGCAATACGCCTTCAAACATCCCTAAATAGTCCCGCCCAGCTGGGCGTGTCAGCATAGTGCATGCTGGGATATGAAGTCTATTGACAAGGTGTGTACCTGTGGCCGCCGTCACTCCATCAAATTCAATACCACAGTGGGTTTCTGTACCTGTTACGAGTGGCTGCAGGGCTGTGATTATCCCTTCGGCAGGAAAACACAAGGCTCCATCTGCGTCTGTAATCACCACGCTGGACCCGCTAGTCAGCGGTGGGGCACCTCCGCGACCCCGGCAGGCCGCAATTATATGACAAACGAAGAAGCACCAGACTTGGAGAGCCCTACGCCAAGTGTTAATGTTCATTTCATGCCAGGCAGTCCCGCTGTCACTCACTTCAAGTTCAGAGATTAATTAGCCAGCATTTCCTAACGCGTTTCAAGCGTCCATGCGCCCTTGTTCACAGGTGTTGGCCGATGGGTGTGAGCAGCAATACGCCTTCAAACATCCCTAAATAGTCCAGCCCAGCTGGGCGTGTCAGCATAGTGCATGCTGGGATATGAAGTCTATTGACAAGGTGTGTACCTGTGGCCGCCGTCACTCCATCAAATTCAATACCACAGTGGGTTTCTGTACCTGTTACGAGTGGCTGCAGGGCTGTGATTATCCCTTCGGCAGGAAAACACAAGGCTCCATCTGCGTCTGTAATCACCACGCTGGACCCGCTAGTCAGCGGTGGGGCACCTCCGCGACCCCGGCAGGCCGCAATTATATGACAAACGAAGAAGCACCAGACTTGGAGAGCCCTACGCCAAGTGTTAATGTTCATTTCATGCCAGGCAGTCCCGCTGTCACTCACTTCAAGTTCAGAGATTAATTAGCCAGCATTTCCTAACGCGTTTCAAGCGTCCATGCGCCCTTGTTCACAGGTGTTGGCCGATGGGTGTGAGCAGCAATACGCCTTCAAACATCCCTAAATAGTCCCGCCCAGCTGGGCGTGTCAGCATAGTGCATGCTGGGATATGAAGTCTATTGACAAGGTGTGTACCTGTGGCCGCCGTCACTCCATCAAATTCAATACCACAGTGGGTTTCTGTACCTGTTACGAGTGGCTGCAGGGCTGTGATTATCCCTTCGGCAGGAAAACACAAGGCTCCATCTGCGTCTGTAATCACCACGCTGGACCCGCTAGTCAGCGGTGGGGCACCTCCGCGACCCCGGCAGGCCGCAATTATATGACAAACGAAGAAGCACCAGACTTGGAGAGCCCTACGCCAAGTGTTAATGTTCATTTCATGCTAGGCAGTCCCGCTGTCACTCACTTCAAGTTCAGAGATTAATTAGCCAGCATTTCCTAACGCGTTAGGTACACACCTTGTCAATAGACTTCATATCCCAGCATGCACTATGCTGACACGCCCAGCTGGGCGGGACTATTTAGGGATGTTTGAAGGCGTATTGCTGCTCACACCCATCGGCCAACACCTGTGAACAAGGGCGCATGGACGCTTGAAACGCGTTAGGAAATGCTGGCTAATTAATCTCTGAACTTGAAGTGAGTGACAGTGGGACTGCCTGGCATGAAATGAACATTAACACTTGGCGTAGGGCTCTCCAAGTCTGGTGCTTCTTCGTTTGTCATATAATTGCGGCCTGCCGGGGTCGCGGAGGTGCCCCACCGCTGACTAGCGGGTCCAGCGTGGTGATTACAGACGCAGATGGAGCCTTGTGTTTTCCTGCCGAAGGGATAATCACAGCCCTGCAGCCACTCGTAACAGGTACAGAAACCCACTGTGGTATTGAATTTGATGGAGTGACGGCGGCCACAGGTACACACCTTGTCAATAGACTTCATATCCCAGCATGCACTATGCTGACACGCCCAGCTGGGCGGGACTATTTAGGGATGTTTGAAGGCGTATTGCTGCTCACACCCATCGGCCAACACCTGTGAACAAGGGCGCATGGACGCTTGAAACGCGTTAGGAAATGCTGGCTAATTAATCTCTGAACTTGAAGTGAGTGACAGCGGGACTGCCTGGCATGAAATGAACATTAACACTTGGCGTAGGGCTCTCCAAGTCTGGTGCTTCTTCGTTTGTCATATAATTGCGGCCTGCCGGGGTCGCGGAGGTGCCCCACCGCTGACTAGCGGGTCCAGCGTGGTGATTACAGACGCAGATGGAGCCTTGTGTTTTCCTGCCGAAGGGATAATCACAGCCCTGCAGCCACTCGTAACAGGTACAGAAACCCACTGTGGTATTGAATTTGATGGAGTGACGGCGGCCACAGTTACACACCTTGTCAATAGACTTCATATCCCAGCATGCACTATGCTGACACGCCCAGCTGGGCGGGACTATTTAGGGATGTTTGAAGGCGTATTGCTGCTCACACCCATCGGCCAACACCTGTGAACAAGGGCGCATGGACGCTTGAAACGCGTTAGGAAATGCTGGCTAATTAATCTCTGAACTTGAAGTGAGTGACAGCGGGACTGCCTGGCATGAAATGAACATTAACACTTGGCGTAGGGCTCTCCAAGTCTGGTGCTTCTTCGTTTGTCATATATATATATATATATATATATATATATATATATATCATGTGGATTCCCAGCCTAACGTTATATTTCTAAATTGCATGAGTAGACCCTCTAAATATGTGGGTGCTGACTACTTGGGATTATGGTGCACCCCTACAAATTTCAAAATAACATGGCACTCTCTTACTAGTAGCAAATTTTCAGTTGTAAAAATAGCTTATGGAGTATGACTCACATTGGTGTTTTTTCAGTACTTGTGGGACTAGATTGCATCCAGCACTATTATTTTCTGTGCTGTCTCAATTATAATTTGTGTCTTCGTGTTTAAGCATAAATGAAGCCTGTTTTTTATTTATATTTCATATGTTTTGTTTTACAATAGTGTTATCAACAAAAGTAAATGTTTTTTTGTGCAGAGAAGATAAAGGCCTTGTCAAAATAGGGGAGGAGCGACAAATGTAGGTGATACGTTGTGATAGCAAAGTATGTTCACATATAATGATTACTAGAAGTCTTGTTTTTAACCGATAGCTTCACAATTAGGAAATCAGTTTATTGTGCCTATCAAATGAACACTAACCACTGCACCATTTGAAATGTAATGTACATGTTTTCCGTCTGGTTAGCATTATGCATATCATTAGTATGCTTCAACTGGAATTACTATATCAGGCACTACATTGGCACTTCATTGGGGGTCAATACATCACAGGTAAGTTTCCTACAGTTATACAGGGAGGCACCATTTTGCGTGAGATATTACACAGCAGGCAAATATTGGTAAGTACTCCTATTTTTTTTTTAAATACGTTTTAACCTTAACCCTCACAATAATGTAAAAACATGTATATTATTTATAGAAATAAATGATGAAAGAAAGGGAACCAAATCAGCGGTTCAGAGAGATAATGAGAAAGGAATTTATGTGAAGGGAGTCTTGAGACAATAAATAATATGACTGAAGGAAAATTCCATATTGAGGATTAAGAAATGGCATGATGAAAATGTATACAAGTGGAGGCACATTGGTTTAATAGATGAGAATGAATTGAAATCCTCTGAAGTTTCACATCCAGTATCCCGATTTACGAACTTTCTTTCCATAGTCGATAAGTCATTTACAAAACCTCCTCGCAGAGGAATGATAGTGTTGCATGAGTCTGTATTTGTGCAAATAAATATTTTAGACTAGTAGTGGAAACCTAGAATTCCTACTCAGTGTGTGTTAACTCACGTACAAAACACTCCATATAACATGAAATACAAACACATGACATCATTATACACAACACTAGAACTACTTTTTGCTCGAAGGAGCTGCTGCACCTGAAGAGCTTGGCCTGAGACTGAGCAGCAGCTGAACAGCAGAGCAGAGCAGAGCAAGGAGGAGCAGCGTCGTGGTTAAGCAGCGAGGAGGAGGCTAGAGGATCAGGCGACCGCTGACTGTCAGGCTTCTCAAGCGTACCGCACCAACAGGCACTGGCAGGCAGGAGTAGGAGAAAAGAGGAGTGAGGTGAGCTGAGCAGAGCCGTGCTGAACTTCAGCACTCAAGGTCCGCTTGCACTCGGGCACTCGAGGACCCAGGCAGGATCGTGGCAGGAAGCGAGCGGGTTGGCAGACAAGTGAGCAGCAAGAAGGGGGGCAGCCCTTTTTAGGTCTCCAGCTGCGAAAGACTGCGCACATGCGCAGTCGCGCTGGCAAGATTTAATGGGATAGAGTGAGTTTCTCTAGCGAGGTTAAGCCCCACCCCTCTTCTCCATTGGCTGGCCTCCTACACGGTGGCCAGCCATTGGAGAAGAGGTCCCAGTGACGTTCTTCTTTCTCTCTAAGCCCCGACCTTTTCAGACGGGGCTCCTTGACTTACTGCTGGAGTAAAAGCTTTCTTATCTTCTTAATGGGGCCATCTGTTTTGCCCCATAAAGAAGATAAGAAAGCTTTTACACAAACATAAGTCAGGCCAAGCCAGTCTCAAAGGGATGGCAGAAGAGAAAAGTGTCCATCATGGCGAGCGCTTCGAGCGCTTGTTCCGATTGTGATTTTGTGTGGCTGATTACGTGCAACTTGACACCTCTCCACAGTCGTGTGCCACCATGTCCCCTTGTTGAAGGAGGAGGTGTGTGTCATCAGGCGTGGGTTAATAACTTGTAAACAGCCGTGCCCGCCTGCTTGAATTAGATGGACTCTCCACCTGCTGCGTGGAGGATTGGTGTCAAGGCGCTCTCTCACTTCCTGCCCTAGTGTGTTCTGCGCCCCCTCCCACTCCTCTCACAGAGCCCTCCAGTCCGTCGCAGCTTCAGTCCTACCGCCTCCCCTGCACCTCCGCTCCAGACTCCTGCGCACGCGCTCTGTCCCGCGTGCGGACCCCGGCTGAAGGCTCCCCTCGGACGCCGGCACTGCGCGCGACCCTTCCTGGAGGAGTTTGGTGTCTTCCTCCCAGGACAGATGGGGCCGCCCAGGACCATACACCACAATAATCCACAGCATTTTCCATAAAGCATTAATTTTAACATTAGCAAAGATGGCTAATGATTCCTGTGAGGTAGGAGCTCCTCGCACAGAACAGAGGAATTACATTACCTATGGAGCAGAAAGGGGCCCTCAGAAAAGAAAAATAACACTACCCCGGAAGCAGGAAGGCCTCCAGAACCTCAGAACATGGTGCTAAATGTGCTAAAGTAGAAGGAAGAGGCTTGCAGTATTCCAAGGCTCCGGGAAGGCACCATACCTGTACCAATGACGCCGCAGTGCATGGTGGGAGGGTGGGTCACTCAGTCAAAGGGCACTTACCGTCAGTGTTGGGATCACCTTCACCAGGGAGTAGACCAGCACCGGCGGGGCCCTGCTCATGTCCTCGGGCCCAGGGAATGGCTTGGCGTAGGCACTGTCGTAGCAGAAGAAACCCTGGAGTGGTAGGCCAGCACCACCGTCCCCGACATGATCACCACCTGGAAGTAGAACATGGCCATCTTGAGTAAAGGTCAACAGGCTAGAGAGGGCCAGGGAGGGGCGCGCGAGGTGGGCAGAGATGACAGTGGGCAGCAGCTCCGGCCACCACGAGAGGGCACGCCAGACTGAAATGCATAGGGTTAAAGTGGGCGTCACTGGAGCATCCTGGCATGCCTTTGCCCCTCCTCGCACCTGCCTTTTCTTATTTCCCCACATGGCTTTCTTTTAATGCTTTGTTGCCTCTTGTAGCAGCAAATCACGTCAGGCGTGGGATTCGCAGTGCTGGCTTGCTTTTCACCTGGAGACCCACTGTTGAATGGTTGCCTGGTGAATTTTCTGAGACTGGTGGGAAAAAATGCCACACAAAGGATGAGTCTTTATCCAAGGGAATTTCTCTTTGGAACTCAACTAACACATACCTTCCCATAGTCAGCACAGGGCCTCACGACGCCCTACCTTCACTTAGTGATCACAGTATAACATTACTAAGCAAATCGCCCATGCTGGCAAGGGAAACTTAAGAAGAGGCTCCAACTGACTATTCAAACATGTATTATGCACAATTATAACCCTGTGCAGCCTTAAGATTGTAAACTGCCTGTCCTTAAAGCACCAAGTTTAATCACTCTTGCAGCAAATCTATTTTATCCAACCTAATTATTAGGCAGTCTACGATATTAGTGGGTGGTGGCAGCACCATACATCACACTCAGCCCAATTAACTTCCCTCAGCCTAAGCGAAGCATGCTGGGACAAAACACAAGATTAGCACTTTAAAATCACCGTAAGCACTTATTGCGCTAAGAGCACCTGGTAACCGTATTGGCATCAGGCTGCACGTGAAGAGACGGGGTTTAACGGACAATGTTGCTTCCTTTAACCACACTGATGCAACACTAGAATGTTTTATGATGAGTTATCAGCATTGTACTTTTTTATTATATGTAATAATGGTTTTATTGGTTGTCTATTTTATTGCAACGATTTTTGGTAACTATGCAAATAAATAAACTACAAACCGACTTGAAACATCACTAGAAAATCAAGTGGGATTAAGAGATTTCAAATACTTTTCGGAGCAAAGAAGAATTCCAAACTTTGGATATACCAAAATGCTGATTTGAATGGTGGAGATGTGCTTGAATCAAAATATATTTTTGTCCAAAAAGATTATAATGAACATTGTGGGACCATGAGCATACTCTTCATCTCCACACCCCAAGCTATAAAAGCCCGACAATCAGCTGGTGGGAGATTGGAATAGAAGGGTGTGAAGAGAATGAGTGCTACCTTTCAAGATTCATTATTTGGTTAAGGCTCATTGAAGGCCTTCACATCATTTGGGCTGGTACAAGCAAATTTCGATGAATACTTTGAAAACCTGAACAAAACCGTTATAATATGCAAGTCACAAAGCAGATTGATACAGTAAGAGCTGTATTTGTGGATGCCAAGATCTTTATAGAGGTGTACAGAATACATTTTTGAAATGGAGCATCCTATATGGAGATTTTTTTAAGATTGAAAAGGAACTATGCCATGAAATGTAAATTCACCAAGCCCTGAAAACCAATTAAAAGGATATTGGAGGAAAGAAGATAACCTGAGTAAATAGAATAACACAGGGTAGAGAGGGCAATGTGAAACAGAACATAATTCGTGGTCACTAAATATCAAAATAGGGTACTAAATAAAGAGAATGGCACAAATATAAGAATTATGATGACATATATAAAAGAAACAAATGAAAGGTTGTATAAACATACTAGAAACTAATACCAGGTAAATTCAATATAGGTGATCAACAGGGAGCAAAGCCAAGACATCTAAAATGCAAATCACTGCAGGACATTCCTAAGAAAAGCCACTTCACAGAGCATAAGGACAAGATGACGTGCTGAAGTAGAAAGAGGAACGTGTTCTATCTCTGTAATCACTGTGAAGCTTATAAATATGGCTCGAATTTTAGGGGTTACATATTTTATGGGGGACACTGAAAAATCTTGCTGACCAAACCTGACCAGACCGCCACTGGATTGCCGCCACTGGCCCCTGCCATCCTGTCCTCACTCTCCCTCCACCGCCGCACCCTTGAGACCGTGAGTGCAGCCCCAGAGCGGGGGAGAGCGTGAGGGGACTACATTTCCCGCCAGCCTCTGTGACCGGTAGTCGCACCACGCAGAACGCCGCACAGCGCCAGGAGGCGTTTAAAGCCAAGCATCACTTGCAGCGGAGCGGGGACACTGAAAAAAGTTCCTTGCTGACCAGACCGCCACTGGATTGCCGCCACTGGCCCCTGCCATCCTGTCCTCGCTCTCCCTCTGCTGCCGCACCCATGAGACCGTGAGTGCAGCCCCAGAGCGGGGGAGAGCGTGAGGGGACTACATTTCCCACCAGCCTCTGTGACCGGTAGTCGCACCACGCAGCACGCCGCACAGCGCCAGGAGGCGTTTAAAGCCAAGCATCACTTCCCGCGTCGCTGGAGTGCGCGGGGCAGCGCCGGGCTAAGCCCAGGCAAAGGGCAGGCCCTCTGAGGCCCTCAGAGGTCTGAAGAGACTGGACTGGGCCATAGACTCTGGATCTGCTGGGAAGGACTATAGGCACTGAAGTGAGAGCTTATCTTACATTACTTGGTGTGCGAGTAAAGTACGTTGAATGTAATAGGACTGTACTGCTACACCAGCTTTCCGATTGAGGGTTGTAACAAGTTATTTAGATGTCCAAAGGTAAAAGTGATAAAACCGCTTCTGGGCTAGGTACTATGGACAATTACCTGATTAAGAAGGTGAATCAGATCTATAATGATAGAAGGGCTTCTTTAGGGTGGGGGAGTCCTAAAATGTTACAGGAAGAGATGTCCCTCTTAGTGGCAGATACAGCTTTGCCTAATAATACTGCTACTGGTGTAAGGAAAGTTATAACGGCTATAGCCCAGGTCCATGCTGAGAGGCATGAAGATCGACCAGATACCTCTACCGAGGAAATAGAGCAGATACCATCAGGCCTGAAACCGGAGAGAAAATATAGAAAAGCAAAACGGAGACGTGGGGGGAAGATATACAAAAAAAGAGGAGACACTGTTGATTTAAAAGGGGATCTCTCTCTGGACTTAACGACTGGAAAGCGATCATCCTTGGGACTAATAGGGATTGCGTTATCACCAAATCCCATCAATCAGTTAGCAGAACACACTGGGCTAGTGAACATTGGAGACATTGAGAATGAGGGAGAAGTGTCGGTTAATCTCAGCATTGATGTTTCTTTGCTGAGCTCGCATATTAGTACCCATGTTTCTCTGCCGAGTTTGTATAATAGCACCGATGGTATGGGGCTATCAAATTCCCCTAGATTTTCCACTCCCTCTCCTTCTGATACAAGCCTTACTTTACCACTTAGGGTTAAAACTAAAAAGAGAGGGGGTGGTTCTTTGAAGACTCGGCAAGCCAAAATACTAAAGAGGAGCTTAACCTCAAAAATGCAGGATGCGACTGACTCATTGACTTATCCCACGGTCCCCCTAACGACAACCCATCGCCCTATCAGCGAGAGTGACATGTTGGAAAAAATTGAATTCCTGATAAAATCTTTAATGCAACCTCTGTTAGAAAGAACTAGGTTGATTAATACCCACCTAGATCTGATTGATAAAAAAGTAGAAAGAAACACACTTTTAATATCAAACTTGGCGAAGGATCTGACCAATATAAACCCCAGAGTAAAATCTGCAAAAACGATCCCAGGAACAAAAGAAGCCCCAAAATGTTCTACTCCTACTATAAAACCCAATCAGGTTAGGAAAAAGCCAACTTGTGATTCCCCCATAAAAGCGCAGATATCCCCCTCGTCGAAGAAGAGGCCTTTACTTAAAGCTCAACTTCCAAGTAAAGGAGGTGACCAAAAGGGTGACAAACTGATCGTAGCGGAAGATGTAGATCCCCCGCAAAGCAAGGTTGCTAAGGATAATGGGGCAAAAAATTTGCATAATATAAACTGGCAAACACATAGAACAGTAGATCTACCGCCTGAAGCTGCCCCTTATGCGATTGTTATGGCGGGTATCCCTGAGCTCCCTCTAGGTACCAAGGAAGACCACCGAGCCCTAAGAAATAAAGTTATCTACTGGTTGAGTAACAACAGATCCCTGCCTGCCCACATTAACGGGGAAATTTTAAATGTTAGGCGCGCAACCTGGGTGGGTCTACGTCCTAAAGATAGGAAAGGGGATGTAGTCATCGTAAACTTTAAAGATCATAGAGCAATTAGGCACATTGGGGATTGGTATGATTCAAGAAGTAGTGGCTCCATCTCTACACATTACCTCAGCTACTTCTATCCAAATATACCAGCCCAATACCCTAAAGACCGGGAAGTAGAAAGGCAGTCTGCAAACAGGTTTGGTTTTGACTATCATGGACATAGTCAGACCTTTTTCTCCCAACCACAGAGACCTTCAAATTTCTATCCTAGGATGACCCATCCCCCAATCCCAGGCCGTAACTATGGAAATATTTACATGTGGGATAATAGGGACATAGCTTTCTCTGCCTATAATTTACCAACCCACAATCGGTTCGATGTATTTTCGGACCTTGAATTTGTGGATTGACCTAAAAAGGATATTCTCCCTATTAAAACAATAGGTTTAAGGGAGAACGCTGATAAAATCAAGGGAAACAGAGAAGATCAGAAGTTATGGGAAGGTAGTGAGGACATTATCCAAATAGAGGAAGGCTGCGAGATTATTAGTAACCCTGATTTAGTGAAGGGGGGAAAATGTGGAGGAGCTAGTTCCCTGTCATGCGGAAAGGACTTGGGTAATGCCCCTTTGGTAGAATATGTAGTTAATGGAAATGGGAAATCATGTACTTTCTATCCTGGAATGTGGTAGGATTGTGGCAGAAAATTAAAAACCCATCCTGGGAAAGTGCTACAAATGGTATCGACATTCTGGTCTTGCAAGAAACTTGGTCCACTGACCCAGTGCACATAAGCGGCTATAGAGGTTTTTTCACTTCGGCCGTGGGGGGTCAACATGGGAGAGCAAAGGGAGGCCTAATTACGTTCCTTTCAAACCAGCTCAAGTATGAGCAAGTTTGTTGTACGCCAAAATGTAGCTACTACCAAGTGATAACGATAAAGAATAAGAAGGGAATTAATTTTGTTGTTATAAACTTTTACAATAATATCCCGAAAAATGAAATTCTTAGCATTCTAAAAATGCTGAGGGAGGATATCCAACATGAAATAGAAAATAATGACAGGGAAGTAATAATTTTATGGGGGGGTGGGGATTTTAACTGTCCACTCTGTAAAAAGGGCAAACAAGGAATTTGTGGTTTAATGCTAGAGCAGGACTTTAATCTAACACACTTCGACCACTCCCTGACCGGGGACTTATTAAATGAAATATTGTTTATTTACGACTTGGGATATGCAAATGAAATTGCCCAACAACCAACTCCCTTTGCGCCCACATTTATTGGTAGAGGAGCATTGACCACTATTGATTTCATTATTTCTTCAAATAGTTACAGCCATAAGATTAAAAGATTAAAGATCATAGAGCTACCAATAAGTGACCATTGGCCGCAAATATTGGAGATTGAAAACCCCTTTTTTTAGCAGCATAAGGATGGGTCTCCTTTGCGTACAGTCCCTGACTTGGTCCTTGGGAGACAGAATGACTATACTCTAAAATTGGGTAAGGTGGTCCGAGAAATGTTCCTAGAAAACCTGTAAATGTTTGCCCAGACAGTTTCGTGATTTGCCTGGGTGAGCACTCTAATAGCGAACAGATAATAGAGCATTTTAATATCATAGCTCTTGCAATTAAAACTAGTTTGTGGGTGGGGTAAAGAAAAGGGCAAAGGGTAAAAAAAAGTTGGTTTGACAAAGCATGTACAAGGGCACTGACTGACTTGAAACATGCTATTCATAGGTCACCTCGAGATCCGGTAAAAATAAGAGGGTTAAGGAAAATATATAACGAGGCCTTAATAAATAGGAAAAACGTTATAAAAATGGAGGCCCTAGAAGCCCTATGTGCAGCGTCACACTCCAAGGATGCATCTGCATTTTGGAGGGCCGTAAATGCCCCTTTCCTCTATGATAACCATAAGGCGCGCTTGGAGATTGCAATCACTGAGGAGGATTGGGTGGAACATTTTTCTAACCTCTATAGGTCCCAAGATGAAAGTCCCATTATAGGCCCCAGTAAAATGGGTAATACGGGGGTAGGGGTCGAGAAGCTGGTGGTAACCCTGGAGGAAGTTATGATGGCTTTGAAAGCAACGAAGGGTAACAAGGCCGCAGGCCCTGACGGGATCCCAGCAGATTTGTATAAAGAAAATACTGAAATCTGGGGCCCCATGCTGGTACAACTTTTCAATGCAGCTCTAGCTAAGGGACTAAACCCGTCTTGGTTCACCTCGGTTATTGTACCAATATACAAGAAGGGAGATAGACAAAATTGTGTATGCTATAGACCAATCTCCCTTCTAGATTCATCTATAAAAATCCTTGGCAGAGTTATCTTGGCAAGACTACAAAACTGGGCTGAGGAAAATGGGATAATGAGTGACTTACAGTTTGGATTTCAGAATGGCATAGGAATTTAATGATTGTACACCAAAAATATACCAGGTTAAAAGGTGAACATCTGTATCTTATGTTTGTCGACCTTACGTCGGCATTCGACTGCATGTCACACGCTAAATTGTGGGAAATCATGAAAGGGTTTGGTGTGGAATATTCTATCATTTGCTTTTTAAGAGAATTATATTCAGGAGCCACAGCATCGGTGCGTTATGGTAAGGGGGGCGAATGTACCAGAAAATTTGGCGTCGGACGCGGAGTACGCCAGGTGTGCGTCTTGGCACCATTTTTATTTCTGGTTTATATAAATGGACTTGAGCTGCGTCTGCTGCAGGAGTGCAGGGATATGCCTAGGGTTGGCAAAAGATTTATCCCTGCACTCCTTTATGCAGATGATGCAGTCCTAATGGCACGGACTCCCCTGGCCCTGCAGAAATTGATAACAACCTTTGAGAAGTTCATGTTGAGTTTAGATTTAAAGATCAATTGTAGTAAAACTTTTTCCATGAACTGTGGCACAAGAACTGGAAAGCAGATGAAAAAAATGTTCATAAATAATGTTCCCTTGGAAAACACCCCTACTTTCCCCTACCTTGGTATTATGTTCCATGAATCTGGGATTTGGACAAGTGCTGTAAAGGCCAGAACTCTTCTGTTCTCAAAAACAATAATGGCCTTAAAGAATTTTATTAAAAAGCTGGGTAAGAAACCAATAAGAGAAATCCTAACTATATATAATGCCACGTGTACGTCAGTAGCTTTGTATGGCTCGGGTCTCTGGGGGTATTCAAACATAAATTCGATTCAAATAGCCGAAAATAAGTTTATGAGGGATGTTCTGGCAGTACCACAAAGTGTTGCAACTTATATCTGTCACACTGAACTTGGACAACCTCATATATCAGACATAATTAGAACTCAACCCATCCTCTTGTGGCATAGAGTATGGACAACAAATGAGTGTGTTATGAACCGGGCTATGTTCCAGGATATGTTAAAATTGGAAAATTTGAGTAGATTCCATTGGTTAGAGTACGTTAAAGTTTTCTTACTGAAATTGGGTGCCAGAGTTATTATGATGACCCGCTCATAATGGTTAATATATCCAGAAATTGTTTAAAAAATTGTGTATGGGATACCTCGAGGAGAAGAGTAGGCGAGAAGAAATGAAGAAAAAGACAGTTACCTCGCATCTCCTGTTATTGACTGGAGATAAAATACAGCCGTATTTAACCCTGCCGATGTCAAATTATGATCGATTTCTCTTGACCCGGTTTAGATTAAATATTGTTTTTAGACTTTTGTCCTTCCCAGAAATGAATTCGTGGTTGCGAAATCTGCCTATGTGCCCGTGTGATGAATTTTCGTCCCAATCTGATATTCATATTTTATTTTTTTGTAAATTTTATATTTTACCACGTAATAAATTCATTATCCCAATTCTCAAAGAAATGAATTTAACCAGATGTCGCCCAGCTTTTCAAGATTTACAGAGAATGGACACTGTTTTAACTGTTGCAGTAGTTTTAGGCTTTTTTAAACATGTTTTTAAATTACGAAAAACTATTGGTGCTGACGTAGTATAATAGATTTTATCCCTGTGTAAATTGTAATTTCATGTTGCTGCTTTTATGGTTATTGTCTTTTAACCGAATAAAGTACTTTTTGGCTTTGACTTTGGTTGCAAAAAAGAACAGATTAATGGACACATCATGTGTTTAAGTTAATATCAGATATATTTGATAGAAACCTTGTGTCACCTAAAATATGTTGGAAATTCAACATGTGAACTAAAAAAGAGACTGATAGAACATGAGAGCCATACAAACTAAGATATGAGGTAAGCAACAGTGAAATATTTCCTGCAAAAACATAAAGTTTGCATGACCAAACTGACTTTATAAACAATTGATCAAGTACAGAAACATAAAAGAGACAGCTAAGAATACAACATTATAAACTGAGACGTACTGCACCTCAATATCGACTCCAGAACATCATGCTACGGGAATATCATGGCTAATATTTCAAGGAGCAATATATCAATAAGGTAAGTATTTATAGGTAGGTAAAATTTTTATTTTACTCTACATCTATGTACCTTGAAAGAATTCTCCACAGAGAACCGGCCACTTCCATCATGCGGGGAGAGAGCAGAATGGGGGTGTGAACCCTGCTCGAAAGCAAAGGAATGCAAATCTCATACTCTTGTAAAGATCAGCAAGCTGCACACAGCATGCCTGTTTCAAAGGTTTATTTTAATGGCAACGTGTTTCAACCCAAATGGGTCTTCGTCACAACCTTATTAAAATACATTTTGCACAACCTCCCTTAAAACAGGTGTTGGGAGTTCATATCTCTGGAAAATGTAATCAAGGTAGGGAGGTTGCATCAGAGTCTTAGCATTCTCATTACACCTGCATACCAGAACTCCAACCCCAAGCTCCTGGAAGAATGGTCAGTACTCATGGCAGAAACCTGCAAAAATATGATGAGGTTACTATCAAAATATGCAGCCATAGAACAGGTTGTGGATGAGATATCCATACTGAAACCTATATTTCATAAACATCCTGAACAAGAGATGATCAAAGAGTTAATGACACAGATGGATGTCAGATTGGGCATATACGAAGATGAGATCCAGTGGAAAAAGAAAAGGAAGTTTCTGCGTGATGAACAGGATTAAGCACAAGGAAAAATCCTCACATTTGGGTGCAGGCTTGATGATGCCATCCAGCAATATAAGCATGTGGGAGCACTGCTACACCAGGAATTGACTACATCAGAATCTGGTTCTGATAAATATTCGTCGGACTTGGATGAATAGAATCGTAAAGCACAGAGGGCATCATTTTCTTATACATCTCTGGATGAATATAGTTTTTTTTACAAATGAATCAGACAATGAGGGGCAGACCACCAAGAGGAAGGGGAGGAAGAGAAGAGTCCAGAGAAAGAGGAAAAGGACAAGAAGAGGCGGCCAACATGGCACAGGGCACAATGCCTATGGGAGAACAATGAGGCAAACAAAACGAAGATGAAGGGTGAGAACACCTTGACTCTGTGGTAAATATTACATCCCATATCCTCACCTGAAGGATCGGGCTTAGAACTAGGACTAACATGTAGCCCTACGGCTCATTTAGACTACTGCAGAACTCGGATTAACATATATATATATATATATATATATATATATATATATATATTGAAATTCGAAGATGCTCTCAGCTTTGAAAGAGCACACGACCGTGCCCCCACCATCAGGCATTAAACACCTCGCTGCAGCCTGCCTTTCACATGTCAAAGGTTTCCTTCATGTCCGACGCGTTTCGAGGCCAACGCCTCTTCATCATGGGCTGGAAGGACACGCATTGAAACACCACTCATTTCGGGTATTTATTTAATTTGCCTAATTGGCTCTTGCTTCGTGCCTCATAACAGTTGCATTATGGATGTTAAAGTCCCGTAAAAAGAGTGTCACTTTAAAACTCCTTTAGTAGGCTCAATGTCGTGTACGATTTAAAGCTTGTATTTTACCTTGGTAGGTTAGACACATTCCAGGCAGGCAATTTTAAATGCTGGAACACGGTGCTGCGCGGAAACAAACAGTCTGCTCCCCAGCCTTTCATATTCATGAAATGGTGCTCAATTTCCACGGCGAGCCGCCGTGTTGAAATGTTGAAATTCGAAGATGCTCTCAGCTTTGAAAGAGCACACGACCGTGCCCCCACCATCAGGCATTAAACACCTCGCTGCAGCCTGCCTTTCACATGTCAAAGGTTTCCTTCATGTCCGACGCGTTTCGAGGCCAACGCCTCTTCATCATGGGCTGGAAGGACACGCATTGAAACACCACTCATTTCCGGTATTTATTTAATTTGCCTAATTGGCTCTTGCTTCTTGCCTCATAACAGTTGCATTATGGATGTTAAAGTCCCGTAAAAAGAGTGTCACTTTAAAAATCCTTTAGTAGGCTCAATGTCGTGTACGATTTAAAGCTTGTATTTTACCTTGGTAGGTTAGACACATTCCAGGGAGGCAATTTTAAATGCTGGAACACGGTGCTGCGCGGAAACAAACAGTCTGCTCCCCAGCCTTTCATATTCATGAAATGGTGCTCAATTTCCATGGCGAGCCGCCGTGTTGAAATGTTGAAATTCGAAGATGCTCTCAGCTTTGAAAGAGCACACGACCGTGCCCCCACCATCAGGCATTAAACACCTCGCTGCAGCCTGCCTTTCACATGTCAAAGGTTTCCTTCATGTCCGACGCGTTTCGAGGCCAACGCCTCTTCATCATGGGCTGGAAGGACACGCATTGAAACACCACTCATTTCCGGTATTTATTTAATTTGCCTAATTGGCTCTTGCTTCGTGCCTCATAACAGTTGCATTATGGATGTTAAAGTCCCGTAAAAAGAGTGTCACTTTAAAACTCCTTTAGTAGGCTCAATGTCGTGTACCATTTAAAGCTTGTATTTTACCTTGGTAGGTTAGACACATTCCAGGCAGGCAATTTTAAATGCTGGAACACGGTGCTGCGCGGAAACAAACAGTCTGCTCCCCAGCCTTTCATATTCATGAAATGGTGCTCAATTTCCACGGCGAGCCGCCGTGTTGAAATGTTGAAATTTGAAGATGCTCTCAGCTTTGAAAGAGCACACGACCGTGCCCCCACCATCAGGCATTAAACACCTCGCTGCAGCCTGCCTTTCACATGTCAAAGGTTTCCTTCATGTCCGACGCGTTTCGAGGCCAACGCCTCTTCATCATGGGCTGGAAGGACACGCATTGAAACACCACTCATTTCCGGTATTTATTTAATTTGCCTAATTGGCTCTTGCTTCGTGCCTCATAACAGTTGCATTATGGATGTTAAAGTCCCGTAAAAAGAGTGTCACTTTAAAACTCCTTTAGTAGGCTCAATGTCGTGTACGATTTAAAGCTTGTATTTTACCTTGGTAGGTTAGACACATTCCAGGCAGGCAATTTTAAATGCTGGAACACGGTGCTGCGCGGAAACAAACAGTCTGCTCCCCAGCCTTTCATATTCATGAAATGGTGCTCAATTTCCACGGCGAGCCGCCGTGTTGAAATGTTGAAATTCGAAGATGCTCTCAGCTTTGAAAGAGCACACGACCGTGCCCCCACCATCAGGCATTAAACACCTCGCTGCAGCCTGCCTTTCACATGTCAAAGGTTTCCTTCATGTCCGACGCGTTTCGAGGCCAACGCCTCTTCATCATGGGCTGGAAGGACAAGCATTGAAACACCACTCATTTCCGGTATTTATTTAATTTGCCTAATTGGCTCTTGCTTCGTGCCTCATAACAGTTGCATTATGGATGTTAAAGTCCCGTAAAAAGAGTGTCACTTTAAAACTCCTTTAGTAGGCTCAATGTCGTGTACGATTTAAAGCTTGTATTTTACCTTGGTAGGTTAGACACATTCCAGGCAGGCAATTTTAAATGCTGGAACACGGTGCTGCGCGGAAACAAACAGTCTGCTCCCCAGCCTTTCATATTCATGAAATGGTGCTCAATTTCCACGGCGAGCCGCCGTGTTGAAATGTTGAAATTCGAAGATGCTCTCAGCTTTGAAAGAGCACACGACCGTGCCCCCACCATCAGGCCTTAAACACCTCGCTGCAGCCTGCCTTTCACATGTCAAAGGTTTCCTTCATGTCCGACGCATTTCGAGGCCAACGCCTCTTCATCATGGGCTGGAAGGACACGCATTGAAACACCACTCATTTCTGGTATTTATTTAATTTGCCTAATTGTCTCTTGCTTCGTGCCTCATAACAGTTGCATTATGGATGTTAAAGTCCCGTAAAAAGAGTGTCACTTTAAAACTCCTTTAGTAGGCTCAATGTCGTGTACGATTTAAAGCTTGTATTTTACCTTGGTAGGTTAGACACATTCCAGGCAGGCAATTTTAAATGCTGGAACACGGTGCTGCGCGGAAACAAACAGTCTGCTCCCCAGCCTTTCATATTCATGAAATGGTGCTCAATTTCCACGGCGAGCCGCCGTGTTGAAATGTTGAAATTCGAAGATGCTCTCAGCTTTGAAAGAGCACACGACCGTGCCCCCACCATCAGGCATTAAACACCTCGCTGCAGCCTGCCTTTCACATGTCAAAGGTTTCCTTCATGTCCGACGCGTTTCGAGGCCAACGCCTCTTCATCATGGGCTGGAAGGACACGCATTGAAACACCACTCATTTCGGGTATTTATTTAATTTGCCTAATTGGCTCTTGCTTCGTGCCTCATAACAGTTGCATTATGGATGTTAAAGTCCCGTAAAAAGAGTGTCACTTTAAAACTCCTTTAGTAGGCTCAATGTCGTGTACGATTTAAAGCTTGTATTTTACCTTGGTAGGTTAGACACATTCCAGGCAGGCAATTTTAAATGCTGGAACACGGTGCTGCGCGGAAACAAACAGTCTGCTCCCCAGCCTTTCATATTCATGAAATGGTGCTCAATTTCCACGGCGAGCCGCCGTGTTGAAATGTTGAAATTCGAAGATGCTCTCAGCTTTGAAAGAGCACACGACCGTGCCCCCACCATCAGGCATTAAACACCTCGCTGCAGCCTGCCTTTCACATGTCAAAGGTTTCCTTCATGTCCGACGCGTTTCGAGGCCAACGCCTCTTCATCATGGGCTGGAAGGACACGCATTGAAACACCACTCATTTCCGGTATTTATTTAATTTGCCTAATTGGCTCTTGCTTCGTGCCTCATAACAGTTGCATTATGGATGTTAAAGTCCCGTAAAAAGAGTGTCACTTTAAAACTCCTTTAGTAGGCTCAATGTCGTGTACGATTTAAAGCTTGTATTTTACCTTGGTAGGTTAGACACATTCCAGGCAGGCAATTTTAAATGTTGGAACATGGTGCTGCGCGGAAACAAACAGTCTGCAGTAAATAGACAGCAGCTTCTTTAGAGGTTTGGTTTCCAACTTCTTACAGAAACTCTGTGTCCCTACTAATGGTTTTTCAAACTTGGTGATTCTATTGGAGACCATAGTGTTCCACCATAGGAAAAGGACTCCGTCTTAGGTACTCTGCTATCTTTAATGTAAAATGAAGATCTAGGGTCTCCTACCATACGTCATAATAAACATTTTACTTTCATTAACTTTTACATGTAGGTCCCTCAAGAAGCTAATATAATCATCGATTAACCCCTGCAAAGACCTCCCAGTTCTTGCAATTAAAACTACGCCATCCGCATTTAGGAGGATCGACAGAGGGCAAGTTCCCACATGGGGAGTGTCTCTAGATATCAGAGTAAGAGCTGATTCAACTCTGTTCATGTACAGAGAGAAGAGGAATGGGGCGAGGATGCAGCCCTGCCTCACTCTATCCCAAACAGATCCTTGCACTCATCACTCATTCCATAACAAATGCATGCTTTAGACTTGGAGTATAGCTGTCTAATAAACATGATGATGTCCTCCTCAATACCCATCTCTGTTATGATAGCCAAAGGTTTTAAATGAGAAACACAGTCAAACACTACCGTTAGGTCCATGAAAGTCATTAACAAATAATTTTTCTTAACAACGCCATGCTTAGCTATTATCAGACTCAGATTTAAGCACTGGTCTGTAGTTCCCATCCTCTTCTTAAAGCCATATTAGGTATCTGCCATGATGTTCTTAGCAGTTTTCCAAGCTTCTGATCTATGGAGCAGGGTATGTGCCATGATCTTAACAGTAGCATCCAGGAGGGAATTTGGGGGCATATTACCAACAACTAGCGATATTTATCGCTAAATGCGCTTAGCGACTTTTTTTATCGCAGCCTATCGCTGGATATTTTAGCGGAGAAAACATGCTATTAGCAACGTTTTTCTCCATTGCGCTAAAATATTAAGTGATAGCGGCGTAATGCGAGAATATCGCTGAGAATACAGCGATATTCTCGCATTAGTGATGAAATGCTCTTAGCCATTTAATCCACCTCCCATTGGATAACATGGCTAAGAACTGCTCTGAGCAGGCGTTAGTTTTTGGCGATAGCGGGAATATTTCCATCGGTATGCCAGCCTTGTTAATAGGCGATAGCGACGTTATCGACTGCTTTCAGTCACTAACGGGTAGGGTACGCCCACTTTGCATGTCATTAGCGATAAATATCGCTGACATGCAAAGCGGGCCCCAAACCGCTCGCTATCGCCTTCAAGCTATCGCTAACTGCTGTTAGCGACAGCTTGATAATAGGGCGATAGAATTTTCGCCGCTTAGTGGCCCAAAACGGTCGCTAAACCGGCGAAAAGAGCCTATCGCCCCCCTTGATAATATGCCCCTTGGTCTGTAATTCTTGGGAATTGACTACTCCCTTTTTATAGATTGGGACGATAACTGAACATGAATCACCCTGGAAAAGGTATCTCAGTGCTGCAGTGAAACACATGCAGCACTAATATCAGAATAGCTAAGTTTTGAGAAGTTTTCTGAAATGTAGGTGGTCCGTGCACTTTCGAATGTGGGTGAGTAGTTGATTCCAATAGTAGGGGGCCAGGTAATAGAAAGCTCTGCCCTGGAGCGTGTTTTCCTAATTCGGGGCATAGTGAGAAGTGATTTAACCCTGGATCTCAAAGGTCTGATTGGCTGGTAAGGAATACTTTTCTCTGCTAAGTATCTGGGTCCTTTGACATTCAGTGATTTGTGCACTATGCAGCAGAACTTGAATATAATTCTCTTGCGATTTTGTTAAGTAGAGACTCATTCGTGGCGGCTCAAAAGGCATTACAATAGGCCAGGTGCCTGTACTAGGGTTTTCCGCAACAAAAGTGAGAGTAGAAAAAAGACTCTGCGCAACAGACGCATCATATGAAAGCAGTTGCCAGTGGTAGCCATACCTGATCTTTCATATTTAGAGTCTGATCCAGGCGAACGCCCAGATTTTTAACTGTAGATTTAGGGGCAGGTGCTATGCCCAAGTCTGTTGGCCACCAGTCTGAGGAACTTTGCCATAGAGATACTCACTGTTTTGCTAGCATTCAACCAGAGTAAGTTGTCTGTCATCTAAGGCAAAAAGGCCTTCAACCCATCTGAATAAAATGCTTTTGTATTGTGTAGGTCATTATTAAAGGAGATAAGAAGTTGGGTGTCATCCACATATGACAGTGGGGAGAATCCATAAGCTCTGATGGTTCTGGTATGGGGGGCCACATAGATGTTAAACAATGTGGGGCTAAGACATGAGCCCTAAGGCACCCCCTTGTTGAGCTCTGTGGTGGGGGTTCTAAACAGCCCTATATTCATGGTCTGAGTTTGATGTGTTAGAAATCTCGAAAACCATTGTAGAGCTAGATCCCGGATACCTATCTCTTTTAATTTCTGGAGCAGTCTAAAATGAGACACTGTTTTGAAAGCTGCTGATAAACCAAGCAACTGTGAAGGCTGATTTGCATCCAGAGAGCTTTCGATAAAGTCTGTTACTGCTATGAGAGCAGTTTCAGTACTATGCATGGGTCTGAAGCCGGATTGGGAAGAATCTAGGATCCTGTTGGATTCTAAGAGCCCTATAAGTTGTCTAATGATGTGGCCTTCCAATAGTTTTCTCATCAAGGGAAGAAGCGCTATAGGATGGTGGTTCAAAAGGTCTGACACAGGGAGGGTCCTTCCAGTGCGGCCTTCCAGTCTAGTGGAATGTGTTTATTGTGCAGGGACCCCCCTTTTTTCTTTTTATCTGGGGGTTCGCTAGGTGAGTCAATATCAGCTTGTGTAGAGCCAGAATCACCCAGAGACACTGATGTGGTAAGATCTGGATAGAGTCCTCCAGCTCGACTCCTCCCTGTTGATCATCCCCACTTACATTTAGAGGTAAAATATCCTTGGCGACCTCCAATGATAAACGCCTCTCTGTACGTTCAATTTCTTTTGTCAATACCCCTGCTGTATTTACCAGAAAGAAATCCAGAGTAGTTATGATGTGCCCCACCATCGAACTTGCTGTGTTTTTTCTTTTCCCCAGGAACCAGGAATACTAGGATCCATTGGAGAGCAAACACTAAACAGATATTAGAAGGCCAAGCCAAAGGGAGGGGGCCCAGTCCGGCCTCTGTCGGGGCTTTCAGGAGCTTGATGGGCTTGCCTTTTGTCTGGGCTTTGCCCAGGCGAGCTCTGTGAGCCCCACGTGCAGCAGGACTCTGAAGCCCTTAAGTAGGGCTGATTGCCATCAGCTGTGGTTCTAGCAGGGGATTGTAGGCATTGTTGTGCCCCAGCGGCTGCATTTCGCACTGGATCCCCCCTGGGGTGTCCAGGACTCCGGCGCTGTGTGCACCCCGTGCAGCAGGACTCTGAAGCCCTTAAGTAGGGCTGATTGCAGTCAGCTGTGGTTCTAGCAGGGAATTGTAGGCATTGTAGTGCCCCAGCGGCTGCATTTCGCACTGGATCCCCCCTCCGGGGCGTCCAGGACTCCTGCGCTGAATAGACACGCAATGTTCACAGAGTCCAGTGATCTTTTCTGATGCTCTCTCCCCTCAAGACACCATAAGTGACAGCAGCTCCTGATGACAACAGCCAAGGCCCCAAACTGTTACTCCAAATGCCTCATATTTCAAACACATTGGAATTCCTACACCTGAACCATGACTATGTACATCTCCTAAGGAACATCAGATACCTTCTCTGAAAGGAATTGTAACACCTCAAAATGTAGGCAAAGATTATTCTGCAGACACTCCTATTCACTCTTTTTTTATCGAATTAACACAAAACACTTACATCAAGAACAAACAGGAATATTAGGAAAAAACAGCGATCTTTTGAATATGCAATTATGAATTAGCAATTGCAGAAAAATATACATCTCGCCTTTTGTGGATGTAAAAGTCAAAATATTGTTTGAGAATGTGTTTATTTCCTCGGCATACATTTTCTTGCTTCTTTTATTATTGTTGTTGAAATCATTGTTTAATTTCAAGAGAGGCTGGCATAATGTTTTGCAGATGAACAAGGGAACATGTCTGAGTCATTAGAATGAATGAAATGAAATGAAATGAAAAGGGCATTTGTAAAGCGCATGGCTACCCGGAGGCCTCCCAGTGCTAGGCTAACCTACTGGTCCGGATGACAGAACGGAGGGAGTGATTTAGGGGAATAGGAAGGTTTTTAGCTCTTTCCTAAAGGAAAGGTGACTGGGTTTGGTCCGGAGGTGGAGAGGAAGAGCGTCCCAGAGTTTGTCTGCATTCAGGGAAAAGAGTCTGCCACCACTTCTAGCTCGTTTTATTCTGGGGGTTGCGATGAGATGAAGGTCATCTGAGCGCAGCTGTCTCCTAGCTTTGTAAGGCTGAACCATGGCTGAGATCAGGGGTGGGCCTAGCCCCTGAAGTGATTTGTGAATAATGCAAAGGGAATTGAAACTGATTCGCTCTCTCTCTGGCAGTCAGTGTAAAAGACAGAGAGCGGGTTTTGTGGAAGACAGTTTTGGCGTTCCCGTCAACAGTCTGGCTGCGTGGTTCTGTATGACCTGCAGTTTGTTGATTACCGAGGAGGGGGACCTAGGTAGAGCGCATTACCATAGTCCAGTCTGGAGAGCAGTATGGACTGGACCATGGTTTTCTTGGCTTGGGGAGGAAGCAGGGGGAGCACTTTCCTAGCCATTCTGATTAGGCCAAAACAGGTCGCCACTATCTTGCTAGCTTGCACTTGGAACGTCAAATTATGATCCAGCCAGATGCCCAGGCTCTTTATTTTAGGCTTAGGGGATGGAACTAGACCCATGCAAGCTGGCCAGATGGTTCTAAACGCAGAATTATCAAAGTTACCCAGGGTCTTGATCTCAGTCTTACCTCTGTTAAGTTTCAGGTAGGAGGACCCCATCCAGTTTACCACTTCCATAAGAGAGGCATTCAAGGTCGAGTAGTGGGGTGCTGATTTATTTAGGGCTACAACCAGTTGGGTGTCAGCAGCGTTGGTAACCATATGGATCCCAAAAGGAGCTACAATGGATGCCAGTGGGACCATATACACGTTAAAAAGTGTCGGGCTCAGCGATGAACCCTATTTCATAATGCGCAGTTCAGCTGAGTACCAAGGTGGCCTGGTGGAGCCGTGTTTTTTGGTGATCTTAACTTTAGGGAGGATAATGTTCAGAGAGTCACCTATCCAGCTGCACAAGTTGTTGTACATTGTCACCAAGCAGGGGGTGGGCGGGGGTATTCTCTTTCCTAGTTCACAGATCCATTTCTCCTGAGAGAGTTTGGACCAAGGGCGGACGAAGGTATGAGGAGGAGGGGCCAGAGGGACAAAAGAATGGGAATACCAGGAGAGGGGGACCAAGTTGTGGTCAGACCAGGGGATAGGGATCGGGTTGTTTCCATGAAGAGTTATGACGTTAGAGAACACAGGGTCAAGGCAGTGTCCCTGAGAGTGAGTGGGGAGAACAAGCTTAATGGATGCAAGGTAAGCAGAAAGAAAACTCTTTTTGAAAAGAGTTGCTGCAGGCAACAGGCTAACTTCATCTTTAAAGAGGATTGTAATTTATAATTAAAATTAGATTAAATGTAGACTCTTGAAATTTGCAGGCAACCGGCTAACTTCATCTTTAAAGAGGATTGTAATTTATAATTAAAATTAGATAAAATATAGACTCTTGGAATTGGTCCTTTTTGCAGGGTTATCCCAAACTTTTGGCCTTCCGCCTCCTCTTTCTCTGAACTGCTTTTTGTTGGCTTTGGGACTCTGAGCACTTTACCACTGCTGATCAGTGATAAAGTGCATGTGCTTCTCCCCTGAACATGGTGACACTGGTAAAACCTGATTGGACTATTTAGTTTACTTATAAGTCCGTTGTAAAGTGGTATACCATACACCTAGGGCCAATAACCTAAATGCTATTAGAAGGCCTGCAGCACTGGTTGTGCCACCCACACGAGTAGCCTTTCATACCCTTCTTCTGCCTGCCAATGCAGGGCCTATGTGTGCAGTTTACTGCCTCATAGACTTGCCATTTAAAATGTTGTGCGAATCCTTAAACTCCCCTTGTATTTCTCACAGGTCCATCTAAGGTAATTCCTACGTGGCCCTAGAGGCAGAGTGCTGTGTAACTAAAAGGTAGGATGTGCATTTTTACGTTTTACCTGGCCTGGTAGTGATAAACAGCTAAATTAGTTTTCCACTACTGTGGGGCCTACTCCTCTCATGGGCTAGCATTGGGAATTCATTAAGCTGTAATTCTGCATTAGAAAGGAGCAGCTAAATCATGTTTCATATCTTTGGAATGGTAATGATAAATCCTCTTTAAAGGTAAAGTTGGGTTTGATGTTACTATTTTAGAAATGGCACTCTTAGAAAGTGGACATTTATCTGCCCTTAACTTTGCATTGTGTGCCTACAGGCTGTCTCCAATACACGTCTGGGCTGGGTGACAGCGACATTTTGTGCATTTCTCTAGACAGCCACAAACACAGGAAGAGTGGGGGAGACAGAGGACTCACTTGGCTCTTCCCTAGGAATAAGTAAAACAAGCTCTTCTAAACCGGCCAATACGTTATCTTTATACACACTGACAACAGGGTGCGTCGTAGCGTCAGGATACCAGCAGGGTGACAGTTTTGCGCTATATAAGTCCAAGTTACATTACATTACATTACATGAACTCATCTGCATTCTGATAGCCTTCCTGGGCAAGGAGGAGGAGAGGGAGCTAACACTTACATCAGAATAGCCTGTGTCCTGTCCTCGCACAACAGACTTATTACACCCCACAGATAGCGTGGCAGACAGAGCTTGGATGAAAGAGGACCTGTGCACTTCAAGGAGCTTCTTTGTAGTCACCCTCATTTTAAAGGCACATTTGGGTATAAGTACTGGGGCTCTGACACTACCAAATCAGTGCACTACTGGACCTGGGAAGAACTCTACTGGAGTAAATACTGTTGTGCTGTAAGGATTGCCACTTTGCCTTGACTGACTGTTCTGAGGACCTTCTGTGCTTTGCTGAGCTGCCCTGTTGCCTGCTGATCTCTGCCAAGTTGGGGACAAGGATTGGACCCATCTCATTTGAACCCAGAGTGACTCCAATGGTTTGCTGGCTTGCCTCCTGTTTTCAGATGTCTAAGGCACACTACAGACTCCCTGCACTCCTACTGGTGCTGCCGAACTCTGCCATTTGTGAGTCCTACCCTTGCCTGAGGTGCCCCATTCCAGTCCTAGGTCTCAGAAGTGGGTTCTGCAGATGTTTTGCTACAAAACCTTCGCATCACCACTGCCCCAGTCTGAACCAATGCCGACACAGAGGCTGTTCAGCGACAGAGGTTCTACAACCTGTACAGCGCAAAGCCAACGTTCTGCACAGCTCGACAACGATGCATTGCCTGTATTTCAAAGGAGCTCAATAATGACGCAGTGACCCGTCTGCATGGAAAAGATCGACCCATCTTGCTCTCAACAGCAATGCTTTGCTCATTGCTGACCTGCCCTCCATCGTCGTCAACCTGAACTTTTGATTTACCCCAGTTCCTCACAATGTCAAGAAACCTTTAGCGCTATTGACTATTAATCAATGTTTTTGCATTAATTCTTTATAAATTCATTTCTCAACTTGTAGTGATTAGATTTTTGTCGTTTAGGTCTTGTTTTACGGAGATAATATTTTCTACACATGTATTGAGTCTTTTTTTGGTGCTTTCATTGTGTTTCAATGTGTGTATTTGTGTGCGTCTGTTGCACAAATACTTTACACATTGCCTCTAAAGTTGAGCCTGCCTGCTGATGGCGCAGGATTACCAGCTTGGGTTATTTTCTAAAACCCCATACTCACCGGTGCCCATATAACATTCATACAATAAGCTGGCAATCATCCGCTGAAATTCCGGACTTTGTCTACCTTAAAATATAATTTTTACCTGTACACCTTTTAACCAAATTAATACCTTAGTGCTTAAGTTCCTCTGGTCGATAGATCAGGTAGTTAGCATAATAGGTATAAATAACATTTATTCTTCTCTAAAAGACCACAGACTCAGGAGTGTTTTAAAACCTTTATCTATGCAATATTTTGTGAGTCAAATACCAATATATGTCAATCATCAAATTCTCAAGGAAAAAAGAATGATCAAAGCGAAAATCTTTAAAGACTTAGTAAAATCTCTAGACATTAGTACCTGGGAAGGGTGTTAAAGGGAAACGGTACAAGGACATACCACACAGATTATATTTACCTAGAATGGTGCGAGGACCAACCCCTGGCCAAGGGCTGGAAAAGAAGAGGGCTTCCGACTAATCAGGAGCCAACAGGTCAGGACAGGTGCAGGACAGGACAGGTAACCTCCTCTAAGTGCAACGCCAGCGTTACAGCCCTCTCTGGTGTTACTCTCGTTCCCTTCTAGATGGATCGATTCTTCTCCTTCAACAATCTCCCGATTCTTCTGTCAGGGTGCTCGACCAGCCCTCTGCGCTCTGTGGCATCCACTATCTTTTCCCTCAATGTTGGGTCAGTGACAGGTCTGTGACAAGTCGGACAATCTAACTAACTGAGCCTACCTTAGTTGTACTACTCTCGGTGTATGTACAACCCCCGAAGTTTCAAAATTTGTGTAGTCCCTTCATTCAATTGGTCAGTGGGATGAGGTGAAGTCATCACACCATACTAATGTAATGTCGATTTTCTTAGATTCATTGTTCTATGTTCCCTCCCCTTACTTGGCTTCCCATGCTTTAATATTCCCACCCATATTTAATTGAATCAATAACAATGTATTCAAAATTGTCACTTCTTCTTTCCTTCTTCGGGTCAAAAGGTGCAGCTCTCAAGCGCATCACTTGTTAGACAGTCCTTTGGCTGTGATTCAATGCCATTTTCATGAAGTTCAGAGTGTTCAATGTGCCTGCGTCCCCAATGACAAAATGGCGTTTTCAGTCACCCTCCAAGCCCAAATATGAACTAATAATAAAGTAAAGGAAGAATACGAAAATAAATGAATGCACTGTATACCACTTATTCCTACTCTAATCCCATTAATTTATTGTATCTATTGCATTAGCAGTTAAGCAAAACATACAAGGTTTAGTTTAAGCATAGCCATATGCATTATCTAGTTCAAAGCGGCCATTTTAGAATCTACTGCGCAGCTGCAAAGAATTCCCACCAAAAGCAAAAGACGTCATACTACGTAGATGCAGTAGACGCATGCGCAGAAGAGTTCCCACATTGGAAAGCTTCCCCTTCATGAAACAAAATATGTGGTGCAATTATTAGTAATCACAAAACATGTTGTTTAATTTTTTACATGTTATTTTGAGAGGATTGAATCTGAGCAAGTTTCTTAACATATAAAACCTTGCTCCATCATTGCTCTGTGCCAAGCTACCAGAGGTTGAGCACAGGTTAATTTAAAGTGAGTATCTAGCTTACCCTGACTAGGATTGTGGTCCCTATTTGGACAGGGTGCAAACCTTTGCCAACTAGAAACACCATTTCTAACATGGACATAAAGACCATGATTAGCAGTTAAGGGCTAAACTCAATCAGTGATCTGAATTATGAGTTCAATGATAATTATCACTCACTTGTAATTTTACGCTGATAAATGCCGACAGATCAAACCTGTGGAAATTTATCGGGAGAAAAGGTGCATAGCAAAGGACAAATATGTGGAATTTAGTGTGTTAAAAACCAATTGTGCTTGTAATACCTTATTTTCCTGTTAAAAATAGAATATAAGTAAATTACCATGTGTGATAAACACTTTAGGATAGTAATGCCTTCAGACGACTGATTTGAAATTAATTCACGTTTTCAATGTGGGCAAAAACATTGTAAAGCCGACCTCCCTAACAGAAATGAATGAAACATTTTAGTGGGTTCCTTTACTTGTCTACCCCCCGAAGAAATACAGACAGGAACAACTATACAATTTACTTTGCTGCTGACACCATGTTGATCACACAATGATCGAGAACACTTCTCTCATTAGGCTTTTATATACAGTGGTGTCCTTTTCATTGAACACTATCGTATTTTCTTTCTGTAGGATCAGTAACAATCTGCTCTACTTTCTCATATTATTACTCTCATTTCATGGTTATAAAAAATGCAGTTGCTTGTGAGTTTCAAATAAAACAGGCCTGCAACACTTGATAGTCTTGATTCTACTACATTCATGCAGGGATGGATCAATACGTCCATAATGAACTGATGACTATGGCTGTTTTGTTCGCTGAGAAAATGGCTGACATCACTCTTTAAACCAGCCAATGTCATGGTGTTAAAAGGCCACTTTCTCTGGCCGATACATCAGAGTTCGTGGCAGACGGAGGCATTTTCCAGCAGTGAATGGCTAATGCTACAAGCACATCAATGGGAATCACGGACGTATGAAAAATGAGTCGCTCCAATCAAGCACTCTTCATTTACCGTTGCAGGTGCAGGTCTGCGCGCGACACCCTGGGCGCCTGCCCCGTACGTCCCTGCGCGAGGCTGAAGCCGACACGACGGAGCACTGGCGTGCGCGGACAGTAGCCGAGAGCTCATCATTTCCCATTAAGTCAATTGTTTCCAATTTCTATGAAATCTGTCATGGCGGTGACATGAATTCACGCTCTCTCATAATGTAAGACGTCAGACAATCAAGGCAGGTATGGAAATGCTTCGATAAATGAAAAATAGACGGAACAAGAGCTCTCCTATGGCTCAGGAAATAAAATGAGCACAAAGCGACTCAGCGAATCTTAAATGTCAGTTTTTAGGTGTAAACAGTTTATAAAACTAAAAAAGGAACCCTTTTTGATCCTAGATACATCAATTTGACTTTCAGATATCGATTCAAAATTCAACAGTGGTGGGCTTATTAGAAAAGATTGTGTCTCCCGTTGAGGGACGCTTTTGGGCGACTACCAATTTATAGAGGTCTTTGGAGAAAGAAACATATATTACACAGTGAATAAATCTCATTTAGCGCAACACTGGCTTTGCCTGTACTGCTTCTGAAAACCAATTTCAAAGGAGGGCGTTTTTAGAAGAATTTTTGAAAGCAGGTGCTTATTTTTTATTGAAGCACAAAGGAGGCAATGATTGTACCACAAAGCCACAGTCTTCACAACTATTGGTACAGTAAATCATTTTACTTTGGAGGAAAAAGAAAATGAAAGCCTGGACATAATCCTCTCTGTGAACATTTCCAGAGACTATTTTCTCATCATTTGAACCGTTGGAGGATTGAAATACCTTATTAAAGACGTGATATGATGGATAGTAAGCCATAATGTTATTTTGTTATATATCCTGGTCAGCTTCAGATTTTGGCTTCGTTCAAATATTTTTGAAGTTGGCGAACTTACTCCTCAAAGTTAATAACTAAACCCCAGTAAAGGATTAAACCAACATTTCAGTTCCTGCTGCCAGCCAGATGCTCTTCTCAGTAGATATTTCAGAAAGAATAATTAACATGACTCAATAATTACTTTTTGACTAACTCCCTCTTGGTAATCAGCCTGGGGCTAAAAAAGGACTGAAACTGTATGCTGTGGTATGCCTTAAGGCTGGGCTGGATCAGAACACATTTTTGACGGACTGCTATTTCATGTCCTTGGTGGCAAGTTGCAGCAATGCTTGATGCAAACACCTGTTACCACTGTATTTTTAAAGCTAAGTTGTAGATGTGATAATGTGTGAAAAGAATGTTGATGCATACTTGTTGTTTGGGAATTTACTGCATTGATGAAATGTTTTGTTGGTTTTGTGCCACTGTTTTCTTTGTACCGCATTGTTGCAATGCGATCTGTTGTAGGGTGGTTGTTGTTTTGCTATTTTTTGACTATTTGGTTGTATTGTGTCCTGTTTCTATTTGTGTTGGTAGTATGGTTTATGTATGTGATTGTGTTATGTTCTGCTGTTTACTTTAGATATGTCATCAAATACTGCTACATTTCCAGCCAAAGCAGCACATTTGTATGTGTATTTATTAAATTATTTGCACAGTTACTTAAAACCATTGCAATAGTAGCACCATCGATGCATTCTTAGGAATAGTAGTCATACTAGACATCACATTTAGTTAAAATCCTTACTCATAAAAGGCATTGTTACACTATAGCCCTACTAAGAATAAAAACATTAAAATCGGAATAAGACATATTAAGTGGCTTAGTGTGTTGATAAAACTCTGGGGCAAGCCATAAAGTTATCAGTCATAAGTTTTTGAGGAATGGAATCCGGTTTGGAAAGGACTGGGTGAGGGGAAAGTAGGTCTTCCAGAACTTCACATCTTTTCTGCACCTTGCGAGTGTTTGAGTGTCTGTAAAACAAAGTGCTGATGCCTCCAAGCATGAGTAGATGCACTTTTTAGGTCTCGCCTTTGCAGCGCATGCGCTGCAAGGCAAAAAGACCTTTTCCCGTCGCTTTGGCTTTTCAGCCAAGCACGTGCACGCGTTCCATTGCCTTCAATGGCAACGCATGCACGTCAGGAGATTCACTCACGGGAGCGCGTGCCACCATCTGGTAGTTTTTATTGCTCCGGCGAGTGAATCGCGCCTGTCTCCCTCCTCCCACCCCCCCACACCCCCCCCGGGGGAGGCGTGCATGTTTGTGCTTGTTATGGCTGGAGAGGCTTAGGTGTTGAGATCGTATTCTGATTTTTATGACTGCGGACGAGCGGCTTTGACTGATACACTGCTATCAGCTGCCGGATCAGACGGCCTTATCAATAGAATTAAACACCCAGCTTCGAGGTGTGACGCAAAACCTGGTTTTCAGTTGCGGGCGTTTAGGAGCAAACCGAGGGCAGGGGCCGGGACATCGAAGGGATGAACCGGTGCGGGGTCCTGTAGCATGGGGGGGCGGGGTCCTGAAGAAATATGCGGGTGTAGGGCTAGGAGTGGCCCCAAAACTGGACCTTACTACAAGCCTCGCCGCTGTGAGCCAGGCCGGCCTCTGCCCTCGAAGTCTCGTTCAATGCTTGAACCCCGTTACTTGTGTTTGGGTTGAAAGGGGGTAGGCGGGCGTGGACTCCTCGGACACATGTCCACCTCTGCGCCTCGGGTTGTGTGAGAGCTTTCCCAGAGCGTTGTTAACGTGTTCAATGCGTGTTGAAGCTGGCACTCTATACATTACTTACATTTCTCCGCGCCTAAAATGTTCAAATTCTTTTTTTTGCTGTGTATTTATTTCGTATTGTTTTTTTCAATGAGAACTGCCAACCTGCATCTATTTGTATCGACACCCCGCTGCTAAGTTCTGAATGTTTCATTTTGAGGTTATAGAGTCAAATCCAAAGTTAAAACGGGGCAAACGCTAGAGAGTGGTTGATGGAGTTTTTTACACCTGCATCACCCCAGAGTTTTTAAAATGCAGACAATTGCTATTACATTTTTCATATTGGGTTAGTTCAAGCCAGCCAGAACTACAACACCCAGAATGCACTAGGTTGTGGCATACGAGTAGTACATCGCTCTGGAATGGCTTCAATCCGCCCTTGTTTGATGCAGCTCGTTTCTGGCGCGAGTTCGGAGACATTGGGGTATTCTGAATGGATTTAGGCTCTGATTCTTGCAGACCCCTGCACCAGTGAAACATCACATCCGGTGTAGGGCGCAGGCCTAGACCCAGACTGACCCTTCCCTTCATTGAAGGAGGGCTGTCCTGGGTGAATGAAGTAAGGCACTCACTCACGTAAGACTGATTGCAGGGAGGTTTGACTAATAAGTGGTTTGTCCACACCGGTCATGTATAAAAAAACATTAATGAACCGCGGCATGCATGAGACCAGCATCCATTCGAATGATTTGTGATTTATAGTAATAATTAAATGTCTCACTCTAAATAGTAAAAGCTTGGACAGTGTGTACTACTAAATGGGGTTGCAACAGTCACGGTGGGATTTTAAAATGCCTGATTTGAAAAAGCTTGTTTAACACTTGTCTGTCTGCGCTGAACGGGTTTGGTCAGAAGAGGGGCCCATGTCCTCAATGGGTAGATTTTGTGTGGAAATGATAGGAGCCCGTTCATACAAACCTAGCACTAACTAACAAGAGAGAGCATGTCAAAAATGCAGGGTGATATCCGACAGTCACCTCACCATATCCGACTGAAAGCCGGTACCCAACTACTACAGAATACATGTTCAAGGGATGTAACACCTCCCTAAAGCTTCCCCCCTGCACACAGCTTCAGACAGGCTTTCTGTGCCACATATAAATGGTTTTAAGTTACACAATGTGACATTAGCGGAGCAATGACGTCCAAACAATCCTGCCTGTATGATGTATTTACACCTCTTAGCCAATGAAACAGCAGAATCGAACCATCACACATGCATCATGGGTGCAGATCTGACCATGACGGTGCCTCCCGGGCCTCTGGAGTCCACACCCTGGACAGGGCTTCCCATGATGCACTCTGATGGATTCCTGCTCTATAAATAAATAAACGCTGATTCTGTGAGCCTCGGCGTGGCCTCTGCAGGGTCTTCGAAGGTGAACTTTGCCCCAGCAGAGTAAACCATTGTTGTGATTAGATGACCTTTGACCTCTTGAGCTTAGAGTCCAGCCTACTATGGCTGTCAGTAGGGCCACAGTCTTGATCCTTCATTCACGTTTGTTAAACATTCCATTCACATGAAGTTCAATGATTGTATTCTTCTAGGCCCACGCCTGTTGTCTGATTCACTTTATTCCATATTCAAGGCACGCACTTTACAGCTGCGCTGCACCACACTGAAAGGAAAGTGGTGCAATTTATGTTGTGATCTCACCGTGTGATACTCACGGTAGCACCTTGGGTGTAGTCGGGCTCGTTTGTTAAACCTTCGCTCACCCCTCGGTACACATTAGTAAAAGGCATTGTAATCTACAATGCCAACAGCTCAAACTCTAGTTGTTTATTAAGTCCCCGTTTTTCTAGTTCTCCGTGCTGGTGCCCTGTCAGCTGTTGTGAATTATTGAGGAGTTTTGTAGATCCTTGTGTGTCATCTTTCGGTTACTTCCTAGCGCTATGAGAAGCTACACTCAGCTTAGCCTTCATTTCGTAGGGTGATGTTTGAAGCAAGCAACAGGTCAGGATGTAAAATGAGGGCGAGGGCCGACACAGTTTGTGTGCCTATGGGAAACAACCCTTACAACGCAACTATTACAACGCACACCGTTACAACGCACACCATTACAACGCAGGATCCGTTACAACGCATGCCTTTACAACGCATGACATTACATAGCAGATGCTATTACAACGCATGCCATTACAACGTAAGTATTGGTAAGTATGTTATTTTTTAAAATCATTTTTTTTAAATGTAAATTAAATAAATTAATTTAATTAATAGTATATATTTAGTTTTGGGTTATGGGGTACAGGGGTATTTTTAGGTTTCAGGGCTAGGTATGGGTTTTGGGGTACAGGGGTATTTTTAGGTTTCAGGGTAAGGTTTGGGTTTTGGGGTACAGGGGTATTTTTAGGTTTCAGGGTTAGGTTTGGGTTTTGGGGTACAGGGTATTTTTAGGTTTCAGGGTTAGGTTTGGGTTTGGGGTACAGGGGTATTTTTAGGTTTCAGGGCTAGGTTTGGGTTTTGGGGTACAGGGGTATTTTTAGGTTTCAGGGTTAGGTTTGGGTTTTGGGGTACAGGGGTATTTTTAGGTTTCAGGGTTAGGTTTGGGTTTTGGGGTACAGGGGTATTTTTAGGTTTCAGGGCTAGGTTTGGGTTTTGGGGTACAGGGGTATTTTTAGGTTTCAGGGTTAGGTTTGGGTTTTGGGGTACAGGGGTATTTTTAGGTTTCAGGGCTAGGTTTGGGTTTTGGGGTACAGGGGTATTTTTAGGTTTCAGGGCTAGGTTTGGGTTTTGGGGTACAGGGGTATTTTTAGGTTTCAGGGTTAGGTTTGGATTTTGGGGTACAGGGGTATTTTTAGGTTTCAGGGCTAGGTTTGGGTTTTGGGGTACAGGGGTATTTTTAGGTTTCAGGGTTAGGTTTGGGTTTTGGGGTACAGGGGTATTTTTAGGTTTCAGGGCTAGGTTTGGGTTTTGGGGTACAGGGGTATTTTTAGGTTTCAGGGCTAGGTTTGGGTTTTGGGGTACAGGGGTATTTTTAGGTTTCAGGGCTATGTTTGGGTTTTGGGGTACAGGGGTATTTTTAGGTTTCAGGGTTATGTTTGGGTTTTGGGGTACAGGGGTATTTTTAGGTTTCAGGGCTAAGTATGGGTTTTGGGGTACAGGGGTATTTTTAGGTTTCAAGGATAGGTATGGGTTAAGGGGTACATGGGTATTTTAAGGGTTCAGGGTAACGGGTATTTTTAGGGTTCATTTTTTAAATAAATAATTTTAAATAATTTAAATAATTAATTTTAACAATTGTATTATTTTTTAATATTAGTTCTTTAATAATAATTGTTTTTTTTAAAATAAACTATTTTTTAAAGTATATATATTTACAAATTAATTATTAAAAAATAATTTAATTTATTAAATTAAATAAATTTTAATAAATTACATTTTTTACAAAAATAATATACTTACATATACTTACGTTGTAATGGCATGCGTTGTAATAGCATCTGCTATGTAATGGCATGCGTTGTAAAAGTATTCGTTGTAAATGTATCTGCGTTGTAAAAATTGCGTTGTAACGGTGTGCGTTGTAAAAGTTCGCGATGTAACGTCATACATCCGTGCCTATTCTCTGAGAAGTTTTGGACACATTGGTCCATGAGCTGTTAAGCCAGACGTAAAAAGGTCTCGTACTGCTTGTCATAGTCCCATCTATGCACCACTTCCTTTTGTATAGCTCCATCAACCAATTGGTCATGGTTGGTGACCAATGCAACATTTTTACTTCAAAAAACAACATAAAATAAAACAAGCATTGCCATAGCCAATAGGTCTCGCCTTTTGGACCTTATAAGTATTTATTTATGCTGTACAATATCCTTGGTGCAACAACATCAACTGTTGCACGGCTAAACACTTATAAGGTCCCAAAGGCGAGACCTATTGGCTATGCCAATGCTTGTTATAGGTATAATGGATTCAGAAGAGATCTCCTAGGGGTGTCAGAAGAAGGACAGCAGCACAAGAGGTGGGGCCTGTGGACCTGTAGTTGCATATTCTGCAGGCCCCAATGTATTTGGCCCAGATAGCTCGGGGAGCTTGGAGAGGCTTAGGGCTGGTGGCTAATGGTTGAGCACACTAAAAGTTCTCTCAACAAGAAAGGGGGATGTATGGGCTTTTTAGAGAGGTCCAGGCTCCGTGCCCAACTGAGTCAAGGTAAACAAGGGAGGTGGAAGCTGTTCCTCTGGGATGGGTGTCCCCCACCAGCTGTTTATCGGTGGTGGAGTAGGTGTAGGGGCTAAAAAAGGAGGTAGTGGGATGTGGGGATCCCACTTTTGCGGAACTAGGGTCCTCACAGACCCAGCAAGCTAGGTGTCATGCTTCATCATATGGACCTGCTCCTCGTTGTATTTCCAATCGAACACAAACTAATAATGTTTACAAACACTGTACAGAAAATCAGGAGAGTCTTTTCAGTTACCTCAAGTATACGTCCCTTCGACGACTGAAAAATATGTTAATTAGCGTCTGCTTTAGTAAAAATTAAACAGACTTCGTAAAAGAGGTGTCCCTCTTCAAAGGCCTCTCAATGTACTAACTTCTGTAAAGCATAAACCTGGCGAGTAAAGCACAGAGCTTCCAGCACATCCCTGTATCGTTCCTGTGACTACCAACCATTTACCACTTCCCACAAGGGCAAAATATATTTGCTCCAGCTATTCAACTATGTTCAGCCCCAGTCAGGTCAAAACTGTGCAAAAATTTGAGCCTTAAATTAGACAGTGCTTAATTTGTAAAAAAAAATGAATGCCGGTGGCCCCAACTGACGTTATTAAAAGTCAGTGTGCTGAATATCAAGGCTGTGCATTCCTAAATCCCAGGCCTCTTTAATCTACTGCTAGACGCTCCCTGCCCCTTTATCTCAATCTCGCAGGTGCCTGCTTTTTAGGTCGAGCCTTCGCAGTGCATGCGCTGCAAAGGAAAACGACCTTTTGCGAGGGCTTAGGCTTTTCAGCCAAGCACGTGCACGCGTTGCCATTGCCTTCAATAGCAACGCGTGCACGTCAGGAGATCCACTCGCGGGAGCGCACGGCCCATCTGGTCGCAATTATCCCTCCCGCAAGTGAATTCCTCCCCCCTGCTGCCGCGCGAGCGCTTTTTTTCTTGTCTTTTTTTAGATTGCCGAGTTCTCGGAGCAGGGGAGAGTATCTCCCTCGCCTGTTAACTTTAATGTTCAGCTCCTAATGTTCCCAGTGATCATGGGGGCAGACTTGCAGCTGAGCCTAGTTTCTTTGCGTTGGCATACCGGCTTAATCCTAAATGTTTTAGCCACAAGAGAGCTAAATAAATTGTGGCTGCATTTAGGTGGTTGTCAGCGCACCATCTCCACAAGTCATCTGATGTGCCGCATTCCTTCATTCAAGCTTCGTTCCAAAGTAGAAATACTACATTAACCTCTCCGAGAAAAAAATGCGCGCACATAGCAATCTCGTCTTCCTTGACTACAATTGAGCAGTCTCTTTAACCAGCAAAAACAAAGTGGCAGCCGTTGTAGATGGGAGCAAGCTAAGATTAGGTGCCTGTATTTTACGCTTACCCCTACCGCTTTCGTCCTCTCATTCTACCAACTCCTTGCCTTTTATACCCATGTATAGGTTCTGCCCAGCTTCATAATATCCCCTACGTTTTTCACATTGTTGCCTGGCTTGACTTGCGCGCGCTCTTTCTAACCTTTAATCCTTTGGTTTTTTTCACCATCTCTTTCCTTGGCATACACCCGTGCATGCTTACGGTCTTCATTCTAAAACAACTGTGAATTTAAAAAAAGTGCATTTTGTTTTTTTTTGGTTCTTTTGCGGCGTCGTGAGCTCCTTGACAGGAACCCTTCCCCCCATCCCCCCCAACTCCCAGGAGATTGTTGCTCACGCAGTTTGAGGAGGCGATATTGAGCCGCTGGTTCCGTTAGAGCAGCTCCCCTGATTGGTTGGGGGGGTGGACCCGGGAATAGGGGCAATGTGAAGAACAACCTTTCATCAATCGTACAAGCAGAGAGCAGGTGGGGACATGTGCAACAGTGCAAAAAACTGCGCAGCTATCACCCCCCAATCACTTTATCCTCACAAAGATCACGATGCCACTAAAATGTCAGATATTATTTTATTAATTGCATGCTGTTGTGAATTATTGAGGAGTTTTGTAGATCCTTGTGTGTCATCTTTCGGTTACTTCCTAGCGCTATGAGAAGCTACACTCAGCTTAGCCTTCATTTCGTAGGGTGATGTTTGAAGCAAGCAACAGGTCAGGATGTAAAATGAGGGCGAGGGCCGACACAGTTTGTGTGCCTATTCTCTGAGAAGTTTTGGACACATTGGTCCATGCGCTGTTAAGCCAGACGTAAAAAGGTCTCGTACTGCTTGTCATAGTCCCATCTATGCACCACTTCCTTTTGTATAGCTCCATCAACCAATTGGTCATGGTTGGCGACCAATGCAACATTTCTACTTCAAAAAACAACATAAAATAAAACAAGCATTGCCATAGCCAATAGGTCTCGCCTTTTGGACCTTATAAGTATTTATTTATGCTGTACAATATCCTTGGTGCTACAACATCAACTGTTGCCCGGCTAAACACTTATAAGGTCCCAAAGGCGAGACCTATTGGCTATGCCAATGCTTGTTATAGGTATAATGGATTCAGAAGAGATCTCCTAGGGGTGTCAGAAGAAGGACAGCAGCACAAGAGGTGGGGCCTGTGGACCTGTAGTTGCATATTCTGCAGGCCCCAATGTATTTGGCCCAGATAGCTCGGGGAGCTTGGAGAGGCTTAGGGCTGGTGGCTAATGGCTGAGCACACTAAAAGTTCTCTCAACAAGAAAGGGGGATGTATGGGCTTTTTAGAGAGGTCCAGGCTCCGTGCGCAACTGAGTCAAGGTAAACAAGGGAGGTGGAAGCTGTTCCTCTGGGATGGGTGTCCCCCACCAGCTATTTATCGGTGGTGGAGTAGGTGTAGGGGCTAAAAAAGGAGGTAGTGGGATGTGGGGATCCCACTTTTGCGGAACTAGGGTCCTCACAAACCCAGCAAGCTAGGTGTCATGCTTCATCATATGGACCTGCTCCTCGTTGTATTTCCAATCGAACACAAACTAATAATGTTTACAAACACTGTACAGAAAATCAGGAGAGTCTTTTCAGTTACCTCAAGTATACTTCCCTTCGACGACTGAAAAATATGTTAATTAGCGTCTGCTTTAGTAAAAATTAAACAGACTTCGTAAAAGAGGTGTCCCTCTTCAAAGGCCTCTCAATGTACTAACTTCTGTAAAGCATAAACCTGGCGAGTAAAGCACAGAGCTTCCAGCACATCCCTGTATCGTTCCTGTGACAACCAACCATTTACCACTTCCCACAAGGGCAAAATATATTTGCTCCAGCTATTCAACTATGTTCAGCCCCAGTCAGGTCAAAACTGTGCAAAAATTTGAGCCTTAAATTAGACAGTGCTTAATTTGTAAAAAAATGAATGCCGGTGGCCCCAACTGACGTTATTAAAAGTCAGTGTGCTGAATATCAAGGCTGTGCATTCCTAAATCCCAGGCCTCTTTAATCTACTGCTAGACGCTCCCTGCCCCTTTATCTCAATCTCGCAGGTGCCTGCTTTTTAGGTCGAGCCTTCGCAGTGCATGCGCTGCAAAGGAAAACGACCTTTTGCGAGGGCTTAGGCTTTTCAGCCAAGCACGTGCACGCGTTGCCATTGGCTTTAATGGCAACGCGTGCACGTCAGGAGATCCACTCGCGGGAGCGCACGGCCCATCTGGTCGCAATTATCCCTCCCGCAAGTGAATTCCTCCCCCCTGCTGCTGCGCGAGGGCTTTTTTTCTTGTCTTTTTTTAGATTGCCGAGTTCTCGGAGCAGGGGAGAGTATCTCCCTCGCCTGTTAACTTTAATGTTCAGCTCCTAATGTTCCCAGTGCTCATGGGGGAAGACTTGCAGCTGAGCCTAGTTTCTTTGCGTTGGCATACCGGCTTAATCCTAAATGTTTTAGCCACAAGAGAGCTAAATAAATTGTGGCTGCATTTAGGTGGTTGTCAGCGCACCATCTCCACAAGTCATCTGATGTGCCGCATTCCTTCATTCAAGCTTCGTTCCAAAGTAGAAATACTACATTAACCTCTCCGAGAAAAAAATGCGCGCACATAGCAATCTCGTCTTCCTTGACTACAATTGAGCAGTCTCTTTAACCAGCAAAAACAAAGTGGCAGCCGTTGTAGATGGGAGCAAGCTAAGATTAGGTGCCTGTATTTTACGCTTACCCCTACCGCTTTCGTCCTCTCATTCTACCAACTCCTTGCCTTTTATACCCATGTATAGGTTCTGCCCAGCTTCATAATATCCCTTACGTTTTTCACATTGTTGCCTGGCTTGACTTGCGCGCGCTCTTTCTAACCTTTAATCCTTTGGTTTTTTTCACCATCTCTTTCCTTGGCATACACCCGTGCGTGCTTACGGTCTTTATTCTAAAACAACTGTGAATTAAAAAAAAGTGCATTTTGTTTTTTTTTGGTTCTTTTGCGGCGTCGTGAGCTCCTTGACAGGAACCCTTCCCCCCATCCCCCCCAACTCCCAGGAGATTGTTGCTCACGCAGTTTGAGGAGGCGATATTGAGCCGCTGGTTCCGTTAGAGCAGCTCCCCTGATTGGTTGGGGGGGTGGACCCGGGAATAGGGGCAATGTGAAGAACAACCTTTCATCAATCGTACAAGCAGAGAGCAGGTGGGGACATGTGCAACAGTGCGAAAAACTGCGCAGCTATCACCCCCCCCAATCACTTTATCCTCACAAAGATCACGATGCCACTAAAATGTCAGATATTATTTTATTAATTGCATGCTATTTTGTGTGCCTGCATTTGTATACATTATTGATGTAATATTGCATGCACCCCACACAGTTGGAAATGTTCATTGCAACCATGGACAAATGTAAGATCCACCTTAATGTAATAATAACATGGCATCTAAGGTTGTCGGCTGACGAGTTGTGTTTTAAGGTATTATTTTTTTCCTGGTGTTTGAAGTCCTTCCCAGGATTCAGTTTGTGCATTGTTGAACAGGCTCCTGCTGGGTGCGGGCTGGTTGATGTGACAGCTGCTGTTTATGCAGCAAATGTATCCTCTGCCCAACCCCCAGGGCTTCAGTCCGCTTCTGCTAGGTCTGGCCTAGCTGGTGTTAAGGCACAGTCGATTGAACGCGTTAAATGTGATGCCCCCTTACTTCAGACGCCCACTGCACCGGAGGATCACCTGGCGCTGGGATCCAAGCCAGATTTAATAAAGATGCCTTTGGAATCGCACAGTTGCGGATCTTAATCCCCAAGAAGTGATGGGAAGGAAAGGAGCACGCAGCACTTCCTAACCCTGCTTTAGACATAACAATACAATCCTGGTATCAGCTGTTTGTGAGAGCCATTGTCCTGCACCTAATGCCCTTAGTTGTTTGGAGCGGATGGCCTGGGACATGCACTGAAATCCCACTGTGGATTGAGCAGGTCAATGTTAGTGAGGAGGAGGCAACTGACGATTATAGTAAGAATTGTTAACTAGTACCAAACTGCCATTCGTTTTCACAGTGTAAGACCATATAAATATAGATCTTTAAAGTGATCTGGCTGCAGGTTCTTGCGGCTGGCTGAGTGAGACCGCGTGAAGAGGGGGGAGACCAGCGAGGGGTGGGTGTATTCGAGAATCATGCATTGAAAAGGTGCCCTCTTTCATGGAGTTTTCTACAAAGTACATGAGGTAAATTTTAATTTGTGTACCCGCTTTACACACTTAAAGACAAACCGATCCCGATTTGACGCAGATGGAATGGCATCCATTCCTCGGTCTTCTGAGGTGGAAAGCCATTGAATGCCCTTACAGGTGCAGATACTAGGATGTGCGATTTGCCTGCTGAAAGCGGCTCCCTTTATCTGGTGTTTACTAGAGGCGAACAAGCAAACTGACAGCCGAGCCAAGGATCTTGGCTTTGAAGAACCAGTGCACGAGCCGAGCCAAGGAAATGTTTGTTATGTAAATCGCGAAATAATCATCTTGTAAAAATCATAGTCACTTTACAAATCAAAAATATATTAATGTAAACGTATATCCCTGCATCAAACGGCACTTTGTAAGTGAACTCATGCTCACTCCTACCTTTATCCCCTACCACAATACCATTAGTGAACCTAGAGGGACGTGAGTTGTCATGTGCACCCTATATGTTTGCTTGGATTATTATTAAACCGTTAGCAATATTAGTCTATTAAATCGGACAGGAGAAACTATTGTTCAGTGCACATCCTGAACTCATGTTTATTAAGGTACTCCTATATTTGATCATCAATAACATGGAAACATGGTGAAATGAAATAATTGCATAGGATCACACAGTTTGGTCATGGAGGGAAGTCTGTTTTGGTCCAGTTTTTCTCGTTCACATTGTGCAGTTCAGCACTCTAGATGGGTAACTTTTTCTGTCCCTTGTTTTACACCAAAGGATAATTATTAGCCTTTGGTGCTTGGTGTATGAGGTTGGATCATGGGCAGCGTCGTATTGGTAACGCGGGCACTCAGGCAATGCCAGAGGGGCCGGTGTCTGAGTTTTGCTGTGGACTGCTTTTTTTAGCAGTCTGGGGGCAATTTGGGCGGTGTCTCTATTGTTGGAATATCGCCAGCGGCCCAGTGGGTGTCCGAGTGGCCTTTCTAGAGGCAGATGCGCGCTCATTACCCCCGTTTAGCAACAGGCAGAGGTGTCACTCCCTTTGTCTCGCTGAGCCGGCCCATTAATGTGTGCACATACTGAGTGGGGGCAGGGGGCCTGAGTAAAAGTGGCCTCACTTGTTTTCAGGTGTGTTTCTCCAGTGTAAATTAAAGCGTGCATTTTTTTTTACCCCCTTCTTTTTAATGCAATTACACCGAAGCAGCGATTTGAGGAAAGGCATTATGAAAATGGGGCCGATTTGTTTTTTGTGTGCCCGGGCCGATTTTCAATCCCAATCCGACCCTGAGCATGGGTTGCTGGCAGAAGCCATATGAAGGCTCTTCTGATTTTGAGCTTGAGGGCCCAGGAAGACGCAGAGTCAGAGCAAGGCATCTGGCTGGAGTCTTCAGTGGTTTGATCACTTCTACGGTTTACTCCCCCGAACTGGCACTCTGGCTGTCTACATAGCCTGCACATGCCGCCTGTGCTTTAACTATCAGTGGGTGGTTCACTTTTGCTGCCTTTGTGGCACCTCATCTGTTGTGAGGGGGAAGCTTGCTCTGCTCATACCAATGTAGGGTAGGTTCATGGCGCGACTGGTGGTATAACATGTATGAGGGGTAGGTAAAAGGTTGCACTGTTGCCCCTGTGCAGTAAATGTTGAATGTGCGTAGAATACTTGCATGCATGCATTGTACTACCTTTGTCCTAACTATTTTGTGTATGTGCAGTAAGGTTGCTATGTTTTTCTATATTGTGCTTATTTCATATGTTGGGTTAACTTGCACTGCACAGGCAGTACTTGCATGTGAGGGAAACTCGCATTGCATTTGCTCATGTAATCGGTCCCCTTTCTTCAGTCTTCGGCAACATTTGATAAAAAAAATATTAAAAAACGGACTTTGTCAATGCTTTTCCTATGATACATTAAAGTAAATACTTCGGATTCAAAGTCAACCACAGCTGTCTGCGTTGCAATCCATGTTATGCTCTTAAAACACATTATAGAAGTCACATAAACAAGTGAACAATAGGGACATATATTTGGTCCAAGAGAGGTGATTTAAAGATTGTCAAATTGTTACACGTCGTGTCTTTACCTTCTTTAAAATAGAGCCTAGGTAAGAGCCACACCATTTGCGTCTTCTATTCTCACTTTCCGCTATATTTCTGAAGACGGTGTGTTATGTCAAGAGATGCGGCTATTCTTTGGGGCACATAACGTTATTACGCGTGACATCTGGGCACTCGTATTTCTGTTACTAACGTGCGCTTAATCACCGTTACTGAAATCATTAAACCTACGCTCCTAGCTTGATTCCCTTTTATGAGCGTCTCATTAACGGTACTTTCGTATCCACTGCGAGCTGTTCACGTCTGTTCACCCCTATAGTTTTTCAACTTTTGTGCACTTTGTTCACAATGCGACACCGTTTCACATGCTGGATTCTTTGGCTGCATACACTGCGAATTTTTGGAGCATTTTGATATTTATGATGGTTACAAGCATTGGCATAGCCAACAGGTCTCGCCTTTAGGACCTTATAAGTGTTTAGCCATGCAACAGTTGATGTTGTTGCACCGAGGATATTGTGCTGCATAACTAAATACTTAAGGTCCCAAAAGCGAGACCTATTGGCTATGCCAATGCTTGTTTCCTTTGTGAGGTTATTCCCCTGTCTTTCTCTTCCTCCTTCTCTCCACTTTCTGTGTTTTTCCTTCTCTTGCTGTCGGGGAATGTCTGATGAGGAAAAATAAGTGCTGGTCCCTCGAAATGAGTGCTGGGGACCCCACTGGCAACCACTGGCTCAAACTAAGATCTAAAACTATCTTTTACAGCACTTGCTCTTAATATTATGGCCTGCAATATCTAAGTTGTAGAGAGCCTCCACTTTAGAAAAAAGTATTAATGATCTTTACATCAGAGTTCCTGTGTTACCATGCCTTAAAATGTCCCATGTGGCAGGACATGTTGGTGGGCCAGGGCACCAGAACATATTCTGGGTTTCTTGAGCATTAGAGACTGTAGTCTTAAGATTAAATGATCCAAGTAGGGCTGTTCCATCTGTTGTTATGTTTATAATAATGTGGACACTCGACGAAAACATCCCAGACACAGAAACTTTACCAGCAGCCTTGCTCCTAGGAGTTTGGCAATAGCAGAGCCCTCTCTGGTTGAGGGTTTGTAATATTGTTGCAGAGTCATCCTGTGCCCTGGGTACCCCCCCCAACTTTTTGCTGACTGGAACTGGTGGTAACTGACTCTGACTGACCCTGGGCTCTGTTTAACCAGGCCCAGGGCCAGTGTCAAGCTAAAAGGAACACATTAGAATACAGTTGAGACACCCAACATACTCTAGGGTACACTATGGTATGGTGGGGTACCCAAGTAATTGGCATTACCTACCCCATAAGCCCCTGTATGTAATAGGGCAGGGGATTGAAACTACCTAGAAGTCTCCAGTATCCTGGGGCATGGCAGTTAAGAGGCCAGCAGATTTTCTGCACTAGCATGTGTGCAGTACTGAAGCCTGAGGTCAGTTTAAAAGCATCCCTGGTGGCCAGGACAGCTGTTAAACCTTAAATTGTGCCCAAACTCGACTTTGGGGGTAGGGACCCTTAAAAATGAAAAACCTACCATGTTTTTGCATATTAGGGACCCCCAGGGTCATCCTTAGGTATCCCAGGGGTGGGGGGTCAGTTATCTAAAAGGAGCGCCCTTATAAAATGAGTTTTTATATGCCTGGGTAAATTGAAATTTTACATTTCACTCCCCACATTGTATTAAAGAGCTTCTCAAATTTGACTTTGATGCTAGAAGAAATGGGTATGGATGATCTGCAATATTTCTGCTGATTTAGAACCCCTGATGTCTTTCCTAGTTGCACAGGGGGGGGAGGTCCTGTAGAAAATAGGGAAATACTTATTAAATATGGTTTTATAAGCCCTGGTTCTTGAAAAGAGGCCCAAGTCATTTTTCCCATTGCAAACCCCATGGCCCATAGGTTAACATTAAAGGAAGTGATTGATTAATAAATATTGATAGGAGAGGACTAGCCGGACCATTCAAAGACTTCCCAGAATTGTAGAAGTAAATCCAACAATATTATATTGTTGAATTTCTCCTAAAGTGTACATACAAGAAGTGATGAGACTTTCTTGTTTGTAAGTCCAAATTCAGCCTTTCAGAGGTCTGCCCTGATTGGTCAGAGTTAAGTGGATTAGCCAGGCTGCTGGGAGGGCAGTGTGCTGGTCTCTGGGAATGCCAGGCCAAGAGGTGGCGTCGTAAACTATGCTCTTCAAAGGCAGAGGGGAGGCCTGGGTTTCAGTCCACTCTGACAGTCTTGGCCCAGAGTCAGGGCTAGGCTAAAGGAAGGTATGTGCAGATGGTAGGGGGAGAGTCCATGGAAATAAACAATCCCAGGGGGTGTGTTTAGCCAGCTCTTACCTCCTTGCTGGAAAATCAGCTATTATGGATTTGGAAGAATTATACACTTTGGAACAAACTAATGCCACACTCTACAGGATGTGGTCATAACTATGAGGAGTTGCCCTGCTCTCTGGGACCAACTAATGCCACACTCTACAGGATGTGGTCATAACTATGAGGAGTTGCCCTGCTCTCATTGGTCAGCAGTGACCTGGTGCTTGACCCAGAGAATTTTGAATAAGTATCTGAGAGGGGCAGAGCCCTCCAGATCTGCTGCTTGAAACTTACTGAAGCAAGAAGTGCCCTGCTGAGACGTTTTGCTGTGCAAATATTTCTAAGGCCTGACCTCTGAAGACTGCACCAAGTGAAACTGCAGCCCTGTGGATTAACTTGCTGCCAAAGGACTCAAGAGTTGAACTCCCTGCAAGCTACAGGTTAACAGAGCTCACCTGGACAGCCCCACAAGGAATTCAAAGCCTGGAGTACCAGTGGATTTGTAAGGGTTTTGTTCAAGTGGATTGCGGAATTGAAGTTTCACACTTTCAAGGACCCTCTTGGATATTCCAGAACCTTGGATTATGTGTTGGATACTTTGGGTCCCACAAGCAGAACGCCAGGAAGGTGTTCTAACTGGACCCCGCTTGCTGAAGAAGGCGGCCCACTACAGTGGTGAGAATTCTTCAGAACAATTTAGAAAGGTGTGTCCCTGACAGAGAAAACGAAATGACTTAAAGGGGAGCTGTTGGTTTCTAAGCACTAGAAAGTGACTAATCCTTAAAAATTCATATTTCTGGTTCTCTACAGTGGATTATTTTCGTTTTGGTGTCATTTAAAAGATAACAATATTACCTATTTTTATAAATTGGTGTTGGATTTTTATTTCGTGTTGTGTCTTAATTATTTACTGAAATGGTGTTTTTAAATGCTTTACATACCTGTCTTTGAAGTTATAATACCACCTAACAAGCGGTTCAGGTAAATAATTCTAATTTAGACCATCAGACTTTGGAAAGAAAAAGAATTATACAAAAGAAGGGAAATGAAGGAGCCTATACAAATGATTAAACATTTTTGCAAAAATACTTATAATTTATTAAGCATATAATTATTAAAAAGGTTCATGAAAGAACCAAAACGCTCAAAAAGGGGGACTGTTGGCAAAACAAAAACAACAATTCACATGCCAAACAAGTGGCTAACAAACAAACATATATACAAAAAGGAACAACGAATGCAAAATGATGTGTCCTTCACAAATTATGGCCACAAAAAGCGTCAACGGCGTTTCAACCACTAGATGAATGTGCGGTCATCATCAGGACAGAAGTTAATTTGAGCGTTTAAATTTCTTAAAGTAAAACAGGCCAGATATGAATAAAATGGCGAGTAGATGAAGATTTCAACTTTAGAGTGATCAATCATGGAGGCAATCCAATGCTTTACTTCAGGCGTATGAATACTGCCTTCCAATGTCACCAATACAATTTGGTGCGGTGAGTGGTCTCTGGGTTACACACCACCAATATGCCCAATAAATCGGCAGGCCCGGTCCCTAAGTATGCTCACGGAGGGTATCCTGACTTAGTCGGGATACCCTCCCCAGACACGTTACACGTTACCAAGGGTTGAGCAAAGGAATAATTTTCTAAGACCTATGCTGAGTCCTATCATGTGTTAGTGGACTTATTATAAACAAACAGGTGGAGAAGGGTCCGAGAGGTGTTTAAAGACCTGGCCTAGGTTATACCCCCCATCAATAGATATTCATAACAAAGAAACCTAGGGGTCTTATATAGAGGAATAAATGGAAACCTCAATACATTCAGAATCAAATCTAAATGGATACAACAATTATTAAAGTGGGATAAACAATATTTGAACAGCAGGTGTGTCAGTGATTGTGGAAAGAACCCGCTCAGTTCATAGGATACCCATCAAAGTATTGTATGATAAATTTTATCATCTGGTAATCCCTCAGAGGTAATGAGTCTCTAGATCATTGAGACCAAATATTACCCTGTTGGAGAGCGAGGTCACTGCCCACAAGCACATGATGACCAAATAGATATGGACCTATGGGTAGAAGTGCAGTGCAAAACTAATTTGGTCAGAGTAGTTGACTGGATAGCCACAATGACGGTTTAACCATGAGACCGTTTTATTTTTTAAAGAATCCCCGGACTCCCTATGGTGGGGAGCCTGGATTAAAGGCGGAACATTAGTTAAAACCACAACATAGGGTACACACTCTGGTGGGAGATCTACTGGGCGGCCATTATTACCTACATACACCCCACCGAGCCCTGCTACAGCAGTTGGTGCAACTGGTGATTGCATGGGTCTGGCTCTGTTTGGTGCTGGTAATGTACTTGCACTGGAATTTACACCTGCAAGCCCTGAGGCCGCCGGTATAACCACCGGTGCCTGCACAGAACGACCCGCATTACGTGCGGGAAGTGGTTTCGGGCAAGTCGAAACAGGTTTCGCCTGTGGTATTAGTCTTCCTGCATTTGGGCCAGAGGGGGCAGTATTGACATAGTGAGGCCTTCCCTTATCTGGTTTAGGTGCAGGTTGGGAACATGTATCAACTCTAATAGGTAATACGGGATTATCCAATTTGGCTACATGTTGATCCACCATAGCCCCTAGTCTGGATACTTCAGCCGACAGTGCATCGATTTTAACTAATAAAGGCTCCACAACCAACTTCAGTTTGTCATCGATGCAACTTACTAACAGGTCAAATTGGTTAATAATAATGGTAACACAATTGTCCTTAGTAGAGGTCCCTTGATCACCAGCATTCTCCTTGGGGGCGGTGTCCTTTTTTTTCCTGGCCGAGTGATTCCCCCGTTTTAGAGAAGGTTTCCTACATGCTCTCATAAAACGTGTAGCCCTAGTGGATTGTTGTGGGGTACCATTGAGAGTCTCAGATAGTTCAGATAAGTCTTCCGCTACAGTGAGATCATCTAGGGCCTCTGCAGAAACGGAATCAGCATTAGTACTGATGCTATCGATCTCAGCTACCAAATTCGTATTGTTACTGCCCTCATTAGTGGAATCCACTGGTAGGTCCGATGGAAGGTCAGGTAAGGTGCCTTTCCCTAGCGATTTTCTTCTGTTGCAGTTAATTCTGCTGACAACTTTCAGCAGATAGTTGTCCGTTAGGGTAGTTTGGATTGACATGGTTGCTAACGGGTCAAAGCAGCAAGCAGTTACAAAACAGCACTCAAGGGATCAGAAGTGCAAGACCCACACAAAACTTGCCAGATGCTTGATGAACAGTTTTTCAGTCCTAAGAGTATGAACTGGTACTCACAGATGCCGCCAAGGGGGAAGGCCCGTCCTGTCCCTGGTCGTCCCCGGACGGCCACAGACGGCCCCGCCCTTGTCCCGGGCTTCTCCCGGGCGCGCCCGCGCGCGTCCCGCGGGACGAGAAGGCGTGTTCTCCTTTATGCGCCTCCCGGCGCTTCCTGAATGCGAGTGCGGCGGCGGCGTCCTTGCCGCGATGGGGCTGCTGGGGGATGTAGTTGCAAGCGTCCCCCGGCGGAGCCAAGCCCGGCCAGGAGCACCCACAGCAAGGGACCAAGAATGGCGGAGCCAAGCCCGGCCGAAAACAAACAGCGGAGCCAAGCCAGGCCGTGGGCAGCAACAGGTGAATCAATTACGCCTCCCACAGGACTCAGCGGCGTGCTCTCCTTTATGCGCCTTCCGGCGCTTCCTGAATGCGAGTGCGGCGGCGGCGTCCTTGCCGCGATGGGGCTGCTGGGGGATGTAGTTGCAAGCGTCCCCCGGCGGAGCCAAGCCCGGCCAGGAGCACCCACAGCAAGGGACCAAGAATGGCGGAGCCAAACCCGGCCGAAAACAAACAGCGGAGCCAAGCCCGGCCGTGGGCAGCAACAGGTGAATCAATTACGCCTCCCACAGGACTCAGCGGCGTGCTCCCCTTTATGCGCCTCCCGGCGCTTCCTGAATGCGAGTGCGGCGGCGGCGTCCTTGCCGCGATGGGGCTGCTGGGGGATGTAGTTGCAAGCGTCCCCCGGCGGAGCCAAGCCCGGCCAGGAGCACCCACAGCAAGGGACCAAGAATGGCGGAGCCAAGCCCGGCCGAAAACAAACAGCGGAGCCAAGCCCGGCCGTGGGCAGCAACAGGTGAATCAATTACACCTCCCAGGGCAGGCATTTTCACCACTCCATGCAAAATTCACTTTTGCTGCCACTCTCCATAAGCCTTTTTGAATGGGTGTCAGTCACTGGCTGTGTTGAACTCTAATTTAGTCTGTGTCTCTTGTCCTTACCTAGTTTACGAGTTCGCTTAAACCAACCCTGATTCAAGCTATAAATAAACTGTCCCAATCAGGTACAAAATACGCTGGTATCCCCACTGTGAAATCTCCAATGGTGTGTCCTTTATAGGGGAAAAGTTGTATTTTGGCAGCAGTGTAAGTGTAAGATTTTACTTGAGTTTCTTCTTTTTAGGCAACCCCTATATACTCTATTCCGTTGTCATGCTTCTTAGACATTTGTGACAGGTTGCTCAATGCTTTATTTGCATCTTTAAAACTCAGTCCCTTTGCTTTTGTTTTTATTTTCATTGTAATAGGTACTTGATGCAAAAAATACCATCATGCCTCCGGGGAGAAATATTTTCAGCCATGGCACTGGAAACTGCACCACTTTAGTGTTTATAGGGCCCAGTGCAACCATTTTTGTTGAATTCACGGATTCCCTCAATGTTACCCTCCAAATGTGCCCCTCACCACTCCTTAGCTCCTGCCTCACATATACTTATTTTATAGTGCTACTCATCCACATGTAGAGTGTGAGCGTGTTTCATCATGAGTATGAGTCAAACAAGTGTTTAAATCAATATATAGAAAATGTTACTTTAATACAATACGTTCTTTTAACCTGGCCCACTTGTAGAGGTTAACTCTGAAATGGGGCATTCAGTTTTCTCAACTGAGTCTGTCACCCCGATTCCCAATCTGTAGGTTTAGTGCTTGCTAGCGTGATGTTCTTAGCATAGCAATTAGCTTTAGATATCACCTGACAGTTATTACTCGATGGCCACTGTACCTGAAGAAGCCTGGTTTGATGAAAATGGCCAAATAATAATCCAGAACTCGGTGGCATCTTCACTTTGAATTCTCATAAATGATCAGGAAGCTTTGTGATCCATAATTATTGTGAATGGTTTTCCGTATAGAAAAGGATGGTGATGCTCACACACCCATACAATAGCTAAACTCTCCTTCTTATCATGGGAATAAGCCTTTTCACTTTTAGTCAAACTTCAACTGCAATACCAATATCTGTCTAGGTCAGTGGTTCCCAGAATGTTTTAGAACCATGACCCACTTTTAGAGTGAGAAACCTTCATGACTCACCTAGCTTTAATGGTCATGAGGCAGGAAATTATTTTAATGAAACTAAAGTATTGTGTGGTAGGAGTCATATGCCATCCATACTGGTAGGCATTAACTGCCGACTGCTTGGTCCAGAGAAACAAAGGGGCATATTTACTAAATTTTCACACAGTGTAGTTCCTGAAGTTGCTGCACTGTGTTGCATGAAAAGGAGAGAGCACAACAGTATAATATTTACTAAGATATGGTGCTGTTCAGGAGTGTGGAATTTAATAAAATATTTACTTGCCCATGGGGTAGGTTGCTTCATAAATATAATTGTCCTGTAACCAAATCCACTTGTCCCTTTGGTGCCATGTAATGCAGTGACAAAAAATGACAGCAAACCCATTATATAGGAGCTCTGATACAGCCACTCTGATTGTGCCAGCCCTCATACCATAGTAGTGTTTGTATACTTGCAATCCCCTTATTTTCCATGTTTCCGCAGATCTACATACTGGGGCTGAGATAGTGGTAAGCAATAGTTCCCGGGTTAGAATGCCCTTTTGAGTCTGTGCAAACCTACTAACTTGCATGTTTTAAGGGTTTTAAACAACTCTTCTACAATCTTTTCCTATTGTGACAAATGTTGGAAATTTACTCCTGACAATAGCAGATGTAAACATTGTTCCAGAGTTGGAAAAAAAGTTGTAGCAGGGAAAGTGAACTTGCAAACACTCTGATGTTTGCATGAGCTAATCTACTCATGCATATTTGCTGATGCTAAAATGCAGTTCCCAAACATTTTCTAGGAGTACTATTTCTTGTCCTGCTTCTGTAAATTCTTGGGAATTCCGGAAAACTGTATAGCTGCACTTAATGCAAGGACATATACCATAGGCACACTTTTGAGACTGTCTTAAATAAGTGGGACCCTAATTTGGTCTGGCGTTGACTGTGACCTTTTGTGTTTATTAAAATTCTGTCTCTCTCTTTCTCTCTCTCTGTATCAGCTGACTTCACTGTGAGTGACAGAATTCTGCTCTTTCACAAGGAGCATATCGGCACACAAAGTCTTTTTTTCAGTGGCAGTAACTACTGTGGGAGTGTGTGCTTTTGCCAATGTTTGTTGTAATGGTGAGGGCCCGGAATTTCCCACACCAATAAGGTTTTACAAACACCATGCCCAAACATGTCACACTTTCACAAAACTAAAAAGCTGACCACCAATTCCAGACACACTGGCTTTGCCAATGCTTAAGTATTTGTGTTTCCAATAATCTTATTGAAACTGGTTACACTGATTTTCCATTATGAATATTTTTGGGAAATACTAACATGCATAAACAGGTTACTAAATGATGCTGCAACAAAATGGTATTTGAAATTTTACAGTAGTTCAGCTAAATGTTTTTTTTCTGCTATAATTTTTTTATGAACATTTTATTTTGAAAGCAAAGAATCACCAAGCTTGCTTTCAAGCTTCTGCAAATATTTGCATCAAATCAGAGAGCATTCTGGGAGGATTATACATAGCCTTGCAATGCTAAACTTTGAAAAGGTGTGTACACATTTTTATACTGTAACCACTGTCAGTAGTGCAGTCAGAGTTACAACTAACCCTGGACGGAATGCTACGCTATGCTTGCGGAGTGTGCGTAGTTTAGGCAGCTACTCGCTACGCAAATCGCACGTAGCACAGTGCAAAAATGCGTAGCGCAGCGTAGCCTACATTTTTTGCTCGCTCGCGGTCCTGAACATCAAGTTGGCGACAGCGAGCGAGCAAAATCAACATCCCGGCAAGACTTTTTCCTCATTCGCGATCGGCAACATCAAGTTGCTGATCGCGAGTGTGGAAAATAAACCTCCCAGCGAGATTCTCAATGCGGGGAGGTCAGGTTTCTCAATGCGAGTGGTCGTATATGCTCACGACCGCTCACAATGAGAAACTAGAAGTCCACATTGAGAAAGCTGCCGCTCGAGTACAAATCTACTCGAGCGGCAGAAAACGACCGATTGCACTGTGCAATCATTGCGAACAGCATTTCCCTACTGCGACTACACAGTTCGCGTAGCTACGCATAGCGTGCATGGTGTGAAGTGCACTTCGCATAGCTACACATAGTGGGACTAAGCAAACTACGCCCAGGTTTAGTTACAACCTTTACTTAGAGCGCTCACCCTAATAATAAAGGCTTTCAATTAATGAACCATAAATGCAAGATTTAACCGCATTAACATATGGACAAAAATGTTACCTTAACTGCAGACAGTCCCCTTCCCTGATCCATAATGCAGTACTGCAAACTGGCAGCCAAATGGTTTGTGCTGCAGGGGTTTGGGCCTACTTGCCCCAAGGGCAAAATACACATAAAAAGCTGAGGGATAAAACTCCGATTTCCCCTATGTTAGTAGTATGGGTCGCAGATATATATTGTGTTAGCATGATGTATCTATATATCGTTAGTATACAGGTATGCATATAATGTAATCTATAACTTCTTTAGCTGAGTTAGTAAGGGTGTATGCTGTGTGTGGGTTCTGTTTTCATCGAGTAGTCCAAAAACTATACAGACGCCATCTTTTCTTGTTTGCGTTAGGCCCAAACAGTAATCACGTGTTACCTTCCAATGGCTGTCAGGCCTTAGCTTAGTTGATTTGCTGGAGACAGCTGAATACATGCTATTCTTCTCTTCTCCTGGGACTCAAGGCCGCATCTGGCTTTGGGTGCGATAAGCGCATTCCTGAAGGCGCCGTGCCTGCACTCCGGGGACTGAGACGAGAGGGAGTCATCCCCCCTGACCTCCCCAATAATAACTAAAGCAGAGCTTTGTACTAATCATGTGTGCCATATATGGTCCTTCCTCGAAGGCCAGTAGCCGAGTAGTGTTTTTCCATGTACGGTGACTTCATGTACCAGCCTGAAAGTATATATGTACTGTTTTGAATGTAGGCCAATAGTCTTCTCCACGCACCTAGATGGGTGAGGATGGGAGAGGCTCCTCTATAATGTATGCTGCATAATAAACTATTGAACTTTATTCACTGCCAACTGACTGGTTATTGGGTAATTGGTATTGGGGCTATTGGTAAGTACAGCTCCTTATGTTCTTTTCTATGGTACGTCAGTTGGCGACTCTGGTGGGACTCCGCATTGGGGTCGTCCTCCCGTAACCGGGTAAAAAAGGACAAAGAAAAGGGGAGTTCTGGTCGAGTGGGTGGACTGACCAGAGATTCTGACTTGCTCCGCTCTCGCGATCTGGGAGTGATCCTTCGCTGGAGTCCTGCTGGCGTAATCCAGGAGCTGACCGTGTTGGTCTCCAGGAGTTGGCAGTGCAGAATACGCAATTGTACCTGCGTGCACCAGGTGAGTGAATTGTGATTGGTGTCTTTTAGAGTTACGCTGTTGAGCAGCACTTTGTAGCAGTTAACTGTATTTGATTTGGTGGTCGATGTACCACAGAGAACTTTGGGGGTCTGACGGGGCAGGATCGTGGCTGCACGGGTAGATGCTCCACGGACTTGTTTGGTGAATAATAGAGATACCGATCGGACGCCTTGGTGTGACACGTGTGGTGTGCACCCGGCCGGACTGCTCTCGGAAAAGCCTGTGGTTGTACTTGGGTAGCCATCGGGACATATCTGGGGCAACGCTATGGCAGCGGGCTTAGTCAGAATAGTCCCGAGGGTGAACCAGGAAGATTGCGGGATGGTCCGTAGGTCAGTCTGTGGTTAAACCCTGTCTGACGGTTCTTGGTAGTCTCCGAACTGCCTGATTTTGTTATCTGTTGGTCCGCAAATCTGCGTTTGATTGGTTCTCCATGAACGGGAGTCGACGGGCGGAGGTCAGACGATCACGCAAAAAGCCATAGCGTATGATAAAGATCAGATAGAGAAAAATATTGATTGCGCAAATAGACAACACAGGTTGCAGGTGGATAAATGTTATGTAACTAGGACCGGACCAGAATATGAGAAAGAGGATTTGCTAGATGCTCGTTCACCTCCCCCTTATGCCCCACAACACATTTATCCTGCAGTCCCTTTGACTCTAGCTTCGGCCCCAGTGGCCTCAGCTCCTGTCATGGCTCCTATCTCTGCCCCTCCGGGAACTTCTTCAGTTTTGTCTCCCTCAGTATTGGGATCGGCTACTCTAATACCTAATACTCTAATACTCTAGTACTCTAATACCGGAGACATTGTCCTCTCCTTCTGTGACTAAGGTTGTTTTGGCTTCCCCTTCTCCAATTTAGACTTCCCAGTCTTCAAGCACGACCCCCATCTTAACCGATCAAACTCCCTCTCGTGGTCCGGGGCTCTTGATGCCCGGCGATTGTATACTCGATCAGCGGTAGGGTTGGAAGAGAAACAGACGGTCGCGAATCAGGCGTCCCAATGGATGCGGAACCCTGTATATACTATTACCGATATGTGAAGTACTCTTAGAGAATATGAGCCTGTTATGCAACAAGACACCCTGGAGCATATGGCTACACATCTGATTACCTTGTGGGAACAGTGCTTTCCGGACGCTAGAGCCCCACAAGTAAAGTATGATATTTTGGACCGGGCTCATAAATTTGAATTGGGCTTGGAAGATGTGTATAGAAATATAGATACTCTAGTTAAATATAGAGGGCGATTGCATCTGAAAGTCCTAATTTGGATTCCCAGTATCCTATGCGGGAAGTCCATCCTATTTATCATCCTGAGATACCAGAGTTAAGAGATAATCAGAATCAGGTAACTAGAGCTCGTGTAGGGGCAAGGTTTCAGGAGCAATGGGTCTACACCCCTTGGAAAAGAAATGAGGTCCTTTCCCTGAAAGCACAACTCCCCTTCCCTCGTAAAAACCCTACGGCTTACTATAAGGAACTCACAGAGGCAGCCTCTTCAGCTGTCATGACCTTAGCTGACATTGAGTTATTTTTTGGCTTACTAGTCCCTGTTGACGTATGGCGTCAGGTGCATGATCAGGATCATGTTGCAGAGTTGGGAGGGACTTGGGACCAGATTAAGGACTGGGACAAGGAGCGAAAGCCTGGCGATAAACCTACACTTAAAGTATTGGCTTTGCCAGGTCGGATTATTACTTACATGCACTCCTTGATTCTGCCTCGTAAGGTAGACTGGGATAAATTGACATCATGTAAACAGAAAAAGGACGAGAGTGTGTTGGATTTCTTTACTAGATTTGAAGGGGTATTTATTTACTTTAGTGGACAGGATTTGTCCGTGGAAGGCGGTGTACGATTATTTGTTAATCGTTTTGTGACCAATCTGTTACCCGAGATTTCTGCACAGCTACAAGCCGCTGAGAGTACTTGGACCACTTCCACACCCTTGAATATACTAAGCATGGCTCAGTATCACGAACATAGAGAATATGAGAGTAAGGATAAGTCGGAAAAGAAAGCAAAGGATCTTAAGACGCGAGTATTGCTACAACAAGTTATAAGGGGACGAGGCGGAGATCGAGGCGGAAGAGGGTTTGTCCCGAGGGGGGCAGGAGCTGGACAAGGAGGAGGTCCAGCTGTTGCTTTGGGAATAAACCAGTGCTCTTACTGTAAACAGGAAGGGCATTGGCAAGCTCAATGTCCATTGTTGCTGGCTCAGAACGGGGCAGTGAGGGGAAGAGGAAGAGGCCGAGGTGGCGTAGATCGAAGTGATATTCGAATGGAAGAAGCATCGCATGGTGAGTCAGGAAAGAATTACTTTGATAATCCAAGAGGAAGACAGTATTACAACGAGGATTGTGTATTTATGAGGGAGCCGATGAGTATAGTTATACATAGGACAGCCATGGGCAGAGTAAGGGCCAGGTGTCAGTACCTGTTGATCAGCAAGAGCCCTATGTGAAAGGGTGATTGATGCGGACTTCTGAAAATGTTTTAGTTGATACGGATGCAATGAATAGTTTGATTGCCCGTTCACTGGTCTCGGGGGCTGCTCTGTCTGGGCGAAATAACATTTGGGTGGGATTTTTTGCAATCCCTGTAGTGAGCCCCATCTCTAAACCTGGTCCGTTAACGATTGGCCCGGTCACGGTGGATTCTCAGTTTTTGTTAATTTCACATTGTGGGGAAAATCTGTTAGGACTGGATTTGCTAAAGAAATTGCATGCTAAAATGTATTGTTTCCCGGACGATGTTTATTTGACCATACAATCACCTGGTGAACATACCCGACAATGTTTCACCAAGAATTAACCCCTCCCTCCGGAGTTCGCTGCTATTCCATCGACTCTGTGGACGACGGGGGATACGGATGTCGGTTTATTAAAAATTCTGCCTGTCTCTATCACACTAAAACCAAACGCTTGTTTGCCTCGCATACCACAGTACAAGATTTCACCGGCTAGTGAAAAGGCTCTGCTTGCTATCATCCAGGACTTGATTGATAAAGGTGTAGTAGAAGAAACAGCAGCAAATGTATGTAATAGCCCTATATTACCGATGTTAAAGAAGGCCCCTGTCGGAAATGAATTGACCATGTTGATACTTATTGTTTTGTAATTGACCTACGAGAAATTAACAAAATAGTGGTGCCGCAGTATCCGGTGCTTTCTGACATCACTACTATTCTTACCATGATTCCTCCCACTGCAAAGTATTTCTCGGTTATCGATCTGAAGAATGCTTTCTTCAGCATTCCGATCCACCCAATAGCCGTCATATTTTCGGCTTCTCCTTATCTGGGCGCAGCTTTTGATTTTGCCGTGCACCCCAGGGGTACACTGAGTGTCCTAGCATTTATAGTCAAGCTTTGAAAGCAGTATTAGATGAATTGACCCTACCCCCTGGCAACGTGTTCCTCCAGTATGTTGATGATCTGTTGGTGGCTTCCGATACTGAGGAAGGCTGCAAGGAAGCCACGGTTAAACTATTATCTCATTTGGCAGCCAACGGTAACAAGGTATTCCTCTCCAAATTTCAATATTGTCGACAGGAGGTGACTTTTCTTGGTCATCTACTGTCGAAAGAAGGAAGGAGACTAACTCCTGAACGTGTGACTACTATTTCTAACATGCCTGTACCTCGTACTCAGCGTGATGTCCGTGCATTTCCTGGCATTACCTCTTACTGTCGGCAATGGATTCCTAATTTTTCTCTTCTTACTAAACCCCTCCTGTATTTGACTACTAAAGATGTGCATGAACCCCTACCTTGGACCGATGAATGTCAGGAAGCTTTTGACCCTTTGAAATCTGCGCTTTGCTCTGCACCCGTCTTGGGTATTCCTGACTACCGAAAACCTTTTGTGCTCTATGTACATGAGGTGGACGGTTGTTCGCTTTCAGTGTTAACACAAGGATTTGGTGGTAAGCAAAGCATATTTCTCAGTGGTGTTGGATAACGTCGCCAGAGCGCTTCCCAGCTGTCTAAGGGCTACTGCTGCTGTTGCGGTGGCCATTCGACGGGCTCGTTCTGAATACTTAAGGGTGTGGGTAGACCTTACAGACATTCCTCTATCTGATCCCCAAGGGGAATTGTATGTCGATGGCTCTTGTTTCAAGCTACCAGATGGTACGACAACAGCTGCGTAGCGATTACGACCCTCCGTACTGTAGATGAGGCTTCTCGAGTACCCTATCAGTCAGCACAAGCAGCTGAGTTAGTGGCATTACTTCGAGCTGGCGAGTTGAGTGAAGGATTAAGAGTAAACATTTATACAGATAGCCAATACACCTTTGGCGTGGCTCACAGTTTCGGCCGCCTATGGGCAGAGAGAGGTTTTCTCACTTCCCATGGTCAAAGAATACAACATTGTCCTTTGATTTTACGATTACTAACAGCATTAACGTTACCAGAAAAGGTGGCTGTAGTTAAATGCAGTGCACATAAAGCAGTAGTAGATGCAGTGGGTGAAGGAAATGCTTTTGCTGATCAGGTGGCAAAGGAAACTGCAAAATCTAAAATGTCATCTATGTTTTTGACTACCTCTGCTAGGAGGGTTGCGAAGACAGAAATGTTTGATAATACTATGGAAAGTGTTCGAGACATACAGAAAGAAGCTACACCCTCTGAATTGGCCCGTTGGGAAAGGGAAGTGGGAAGATTAGCCAAAAACGATTGCTGGGTTGATTTGACTGAAAAACAGAGATGGTTGCTACCTAACGCATTGGTTAATCCTGTAGTGACCATGGCACATGGCTCAGCACATATCGGGGAAAAAGGCATCTGTGCTCTTTTGGAACCCGTGTGGAATAACCCTAATATTTCTAAGACTGCTGTCCAATTGGTCCAATATTGCATGGTTTGTTTGCGACACAAACCTGGAGGTAGGGAACCAGTTCTCAGTGGGAACTTTGCACCACCATCTTTGCCCGTTGAGGTGCTCCAAATGGATTATATCCAATTGGACCGTGTGAATAATCTGAAATATGTCTTGGTCGTGGTATGTGCCTTTAGTAAATGGGTGGAGGCCTACCCAACCAAGGAAAATACTGCTTTAGCAACAGCAAAGGCTTTGATAAAGGAGTTTTCCCCGCGTTATGGATTACCTCGGGTGATCTGGACAGATAACAGGGGACACTTTAATGCAGAGCTTATCAGCCATGTTTGTAATGGATTACAAATCAAGCAAATGTTTCATGCAGCCCGACACCTACACTCTGCAGGACTGGTTGAAAAATACAATGGAATTCTGAAATTGAAAATGTCCAAAATACAAGAGGGTACTGGGCTGAAATGGCTCGATGCCCAACCATTAATTTGATGTCTTTCTGAATTACCCCACATTCCCGATCTGGTCTGTCACCTTATGAGGTTATCTTCGGACGACCAGCCAATGTTTGGGGTGTCCCGAGACCCAGAACGTTTCGAGATATTGAATACCCTATGATGACAGATTATTTGTAAGCTTTGACTAAAGATCTCAGTTCCATTCATCAACAGGTATCAGCAGTGTTGCAGCCCCTGCCGGAGGGTCCCGGACATCGCTTAGAACCAGGACCGTGGGTCCTGGTCCAAAACTATCAGCAGAAATCCAGTTTGGACCCTCGCTGGTCAAAGCCCCATCAAATTCTCCTGGCTACACAGGCGTCAGTGAAGGTGGACGGCAAGCAGCATTGGATACATATCTCGCATTTGAAGAGATTGCCCCTCCTGCTTCCACATGATCAGCGAAACAAGGAAGTAATTTTGACCCAGGAGATTGAACGAGCCCCATGCTTTGTTCCTTTTTCTGACGCCCTAGAAATCGGAGAAGGGCAAGAAGAAGGAATACCGGGCTTGGAAAGGGTTTTGGCATCTGAATCAGCAATTGCTCCGGATTCTGTTGCTGCTGTTGTCAATCAACGAGTTCATGATATTCCTATTGCAGAGGATGTACCTTCCGCAGCCTTGTTCTCTGACCAGGAAACACCTGGCCATGCTCAATACAACCTGCAGCCCAGAAAACAACGCGGTATCCCAGATGAAGATGGCAGGAGACAGGGAAAGACTTGAGTAATAGGGTTTGTTAGAAACTTTTCTGGGGTACTGAGCGGGACACTGGACTGAACACGTTAAGAGCCTGGAACATTCTGTTTGCTCTGTTCAGAAAGAAAGACTGAACCTTTTTGTGAAAGGGCCCAGGTTGTGTATCCTTCAGGCGTTGTGCGAAAACACAACCTTAACGCGAGGATTTGTTTTTTGGTTTCTTTTGATGAACGATAGGAGCCTGCCTGTGAGGTTCTAGACGGACACAGGAAAGAAGAACCCTCTGGCAGGTTGGACTGCATGGCCTGAGTTTTTAGTTAGCATGTATCCCTTTGCCTGTTTTGCCCCTGAGGAGAAACGACCTTTTGCACCCCATTATTACCCTACTTATGTACCCGTCTTTTCCAGTTGGACCATGTGTGTAAAGATAACCTTTGTAGTTACTATTATGTTATGTTATGTTATGTTATATGCACTTATATGGCGCACGGCTGCCCCAACGATTTTGTTCATGATATTAATGAGTGTTTTTGTATATCTGGAGTTTCGCCATCCTATGCCCACTTTTCTGGGAACAACGACCCCATCTCCAGAACATTTATTCTATACTTTGGCCCCACATAAAGAAAGGCACCGTCAAACCTACACTAAAAATGTGTTTGTAGAAATGCTTCATCAGACGCACAGTGCAACGATTTCGACCAATTGTTGGGTTTGTGGCCTTTTGCCCTCCATGATGCATAGACATGATTTGTTTATTTCTTTGCCCTTATCATATTTAGGAAGTTGTGAGGCTTGGTTTAAATTACTGTCCATGATGTATATGCACTATGCTGTAGATACTACTCGGTATTCTGAGAAAGACTATGAGATGATTTTAGCATACATAGAAATGCACCAGGGTTTCGACCCCGAGGGAAATAATGGAGAAGGGTCATTAGATCCAAATGCCTGTATGAATATGTACATGAAGTATGAAAATGTTACTTGGCTCAGGAATGAGATCTTGGATTTTGCAGAGTTTAATTTCACCCAGTATTTCCAACAATTTAAAGAAAGAAATGTCACAGATGACAAGGCAATCCCAGTACCCATTCTAAACAGTACTTCATCTTTCTGTATTCAAGGGGCAGGATGAATATCAGTAGGAGAGAGCCAGTGTAATTATACTTATCGACTGCGCACTTTCAGTATCCCTCCATTATTGACCCCTCCGAATGTGTACTTTGTATGTGGAGAAAATACATATACATGGCTTCCTCGTAGTTGGGCGGGTCGTTGTTTTTTGTCTTTTCTGTACCCTCCAGTGTGTATAGCTCCTGCTAATTATCATAGGGATCATTGATTGGAGAAGCGAGGCCTACCCCTCATTAGAAATGAGAGAGAAATAGACACCAATGACATTGATCAAATGGATACTGCAGAGCAACATTTTATGGATATAATGAAGGGAGCATTTCCTATTTGGGGACCCATTATAACCAGTAAGGAAGTAAGGCGTTTGTCTAGAGTAGTTCAAAGGGTAATCAATACCACCGCAGGTATATTAACAAATTTAACTGTAGAGCTTCAAGCTACGAGACTTGTCTCGTTTCAGAACATAATGGTTTTAGACGTTATCTTGGCTGATCGAAGAGGAGCATGCCGTGAGATCGGCAGTACCTGCTGCGTATATATCCCTGACTCCGCCCCTTCCGTTCATTTGGCTATCCAGAAGCTACATCGCTTGGCATCCGTGGTACATGCCGATACAGGGACCTGGTCTTTTTTTGGTTGGGTCTGGGGTCTATTGTCCACTTGGGGATGGAAAATCTTAATGATACTAGCGGGCATAGCTGGTGTCATATTTACCTGCTGCCTATGTATACAGTGTGGGCCAGCTTGTTGTTCTTATTGTGCTACTAAACTTGCCTCTTCCATGACCACTTCTCCCCCAGTGGCCGTGAAGGCTCAATTAGTTCAGCAAGAAATAAAAGACCTAATGCAGATTGATGAAGGAATTTTTAAAGACTGACGTCTTTTTAGTTAGCTACATCATGCTAAAAGGGTGGTTCTGAGGGATAAAACTTTGATTTCCCCTATGTTAGTAGTATGGGTCGTAGATATATATTGTATTAGCATGATGTATCTATATAACTTTAGTATATAGGTATGCATAGAATGTAATCTATAGCTTCTTTAGCTGAGTTAGTAAGGGTATATGCTGTGTGAGGGTTCTGTTTTCATCGAGTAGGCCGAAAACTATACAGACGCCATCTTTTCTTGTTTGCGTTAGACCCAAACAGTAATGACGTGTTACCTTCCAATGGCTGTCAGGCCTTAGCTTAGTTGATTTGCTGGAGACAGCTGAATACATGCTATTCTTCTCTTCTCCTGGGACTCAAGGCTGCATCTGTCTTTGGGTGCGATAAGCGCATTCCTGAAGGCGCCGTGCCTGCACTCCTGGGCACTGAGACGAAAGGGAGTCACCTTTCCTGACCTCCCCAATAATAACTAAAGCAGAGCTTTGTACTAATCATGTGTGCCATATATAGTCCTTCCTCGAGGGCCAGTAGCCGAGTAGTGTTTTTCCATGTACGGTGACTTCATGTACCAGCCTGAAAGTATATATGTACTGTTTTGAGTGTAGGCCAACAGTCTTCTCCGCGCACCTAGATGGGTGAGGATGGGAGAGGCTCCTCTATAGAGTATTCTGTATAATAAACGATTGAACTTTCTTCACTGCCAACTGACTGGTTATTGGGTAATTGGTATTGGGGCTAGTGGTAAGTACAGCTCCTTATGTTCTTTTCTATGGTACGTCAACGTGTTGCTATTGACCCCAAACAGTCAGTGTTGGGATATAGAAATTCCAAATCCCTGACTGTTGCTCTCTTCTCTAGTGCTTGCATACCGTAGGCTGCTTTGCTCCAACGCTCACACCCTTGGGTGCTAATGTAAGGGTATGTGCATGATGTCTAGCAACATTTTTTGACTTGAAGGGTTCCCTTCTGGTACAAAATCCTATGCTTTGACAAAGCTTAGCTCTGCACCACTTTTTATGTGATCTGTGTGGTGCAGCACACTTGCAGCGTTTGAAAGGTTTGGAGACAATAAATCTTCTCTACAACTTTACGCTGCCTCCGGGAGGTATATTTTTGTGAAGCAAATCTATTTCTACCAAAGTTAGATAGGGATTAGTGTTGAAATCAATGGATGGGTGCTTAGTAACGTCCAAGTACCACCCGCAGTATGCCTTTGTGACGCAAAGTAGCGTGTAGTGCTACTTTGTGTTCCTGTGGGACTGCTTTGCAACACAATTCAGGATTTGTGTTGGAAAATATATCCCAAAGCAAGACATTGCACCAGGTTCGCATCACTTTTGTGAAGCACACCAGGCACAAAATTGTTTTAAATCTACTCTATGCATGCAAGATTGGAAACATAACACAATCATTGGGGTGTCATCTTTATAGGTTTGTATTACAACCCAAAGGAACCCTTTTTAGCTATCTTAGAATAACAAAAGTTTGAGGGTAAAACAATATAATTCTAAACCTATTTTTTCAATTTGCATTGGGGGCTTTGATGCTCATTTGTAGCACAATGGATTTTACATTAGAAGAACTTTAACTTATGAACTCCAAATTACAAAAGGAATTCTCACATATACTTATTACCAGAAGAACCCAGAGAATCTACATCCTACCGCTCACCGCGGAATTCAAAAAGATAATCTGTGGCATCCCCATGGAGCCCCTGTCAGATACACTAAGTGGGAGGTCTCGGTCAAAACTTTACCTTTGCACTTAGACATTTTTTGGGGGGGTTTTCTCCCGACATCGAGCGAGCCTCTCCAGCAGGCCGAATTTGGAGTCGATGATGGAGGCTTGGCCCAGCACGATTCCTCGGTCAACTCCTGGAAGTCACGTTGACGTCAAAGGGCTCTGGACCTTTCAGTGGGGCAAACCTGGATTTCAGGCTCAGTCGTGGTTCAGCATCGCCGGCCTGGGTCTCGTCGACAGGCCGGTCACCCCATGGAGCTTTTCCCAAAACATTTACCAACTTTTTACAGACTTCTGGATCTTCTTCTAGAAGGTCTCCCTGAGGGCTTAAAGTGTTTACAACACCAATCCAGGGGTCTAGAATCTCTGAGATGGTCCTTGGGATGTGGGGACTAGAATTCTCTCAATGCACCTTGCCAAATCCTTAAAAGTTCAAAGGTCGCACTTCAGTATGGGGACTTCTTGGTGGAGATGATGCAGGTGGGCTCTGTTAACCTGCAACATGCTGGAATTTAACTCCTTAATCCTTCTGGGGCAAGGAAAGTCCTTAGGGATGTAGTCCCAGAATGCGCAGCGGCTGCAGACCTTAAGAGTGCAGACGTTTGGGGTGCAGATCACGTTTCCAGTAGGGCAGGGTTCTCCTCCTTGCAGTTTCAGGAGCAGATCTGAGTTGTTTGGCAACTATTCCATATTATACCATTTTCCTGGGCATCAATCTGGGGGCACCCCTGATCAATGGGATGCAGGGGGCCACCCAGGCGTATGACCCCATCCTACATATGTGGTATATTCTTGTCCCAGAAAACACTATTCTTCCAAAATTCAATGTGGAAAAATTCTCCTTGGAGGTTAGATCAACCTCAGCCAACACATTGGCTTGGTTAAGATTCCCTAACTGTCCCCTTTCATCCCTCTCTCCAATCTAATTACAGGGGCTCCTGTGTGGCTGGGGTTGCAGGATGTTGGGGTGGGCCAGTGCTGTTTGAAAGTGTCATTCTCACTTTGAAGACCAGTTTGGCCACCCCTCCCTCATCCAGAAATTTGCTTCTGCAGCTGCAGTGCCCCACCCACAGGAAATCCTTTGTCTCTCTATCAGGACACTTCACACCTCATTAAGACACCTTGACATGGTCTGGCAGATGCTAGCCAATCAGGAGAGGGCTACTGAAAGGCTGGATTTTGGCTTACAGAAAAGAAAGTTTAATAACTCTTTTCTGTGAATGTCAATATAAATCGAACAGTGGCATGTTGTTGAATTTTTCATAACTATCATTTTAAGTCCTTGAATGAGATTTTTAGCTCGCTCCTTTCAATATTTAAACTAAAATAAAATATTCCCATGTTAACCTATGAAGCCATGCACTACAATAGGGAACAATTAAATTGGCAGTTTTTCCCTCACCAGGGCATATAAAACATATATTATAATGTCCCATCTTTCAGGTACAAGGCACCCTACCCCTGGTGCACCTAGGGGAGACCTTAGTGGTGATTTATAATTAAAGTAAAGGTAGTTTGAGACTTTGGGAGTACCTTTAATTCCAAAGGCGAATTTACATATAATTCCCTTCAAGACAGGGCTGGTTTAAAAAATGACAGCTGGTACCACAGTAGTGCACACTTAAAGGCATTAAATCTACTGGGCCACTAAGCCTACAAGCCCTACCATATACTAGGGGCATACAAGTAGGTTGTCAGTACCAATTGTAATTACACCAAATTACCATGAACTTTTAATCAGAGCACCGGCCCTGGGCCTGGTTAGCAGAGCCCACAGCACCATCAGAGTCAGAAAACGAGCATCTAGTACTATAAATGGAGGCAGAAAGTGGGGGTCCTGATTTCTCACAAAGAGGCAGCACAGGTGCATTTTAAACTGGGTGAATTAATGAGTGAGATAGTGTTTATATCTGGGGGTATAGTAAACATGTAAAAAGTAGACATAAATGATTAACTCTCTCTCATGTAGAATGCCTTCATGTGATAAATCTGAATATTGACATGTTATCCTGTGAGTGTCTCTTTGAAGTCTTTCAGTCCTCAATGGATCCTCATCACTAATCTTGAGACAGCATTCATAGTCTAAGATGATTTCTTGGTCTCTGACACATTTAGCACCGTACAGTCAACAGATGAAAATATCCTAAAAAACAGACAAAGACTGCACCCACTTAATTTAGCTAGGCAAAGCGGAAACTTGAAACAATGTCTCGCTGGAAGTTATCTTTCACTACAGCTTCTTAAATTAGCGTGTTACAGAATATTTTTAGAGATGTCCCATAGGCATTTTGAGGATGACCGTTATGAATACACTTGTTTTAAGAACACCAAAACCTATTCCAGCACAGCTACTATTAGTGCAGAAATAGCAACTCACAGTTTGTGTCATACAATTTAAGCATGTTTATTAAAACCGACAAAAACTTTCCTAGTGTCTGGTGTCTAATAAACATAGAACCCCCCGTATGACTTTGATAGTTCACTATCCCTTTGATCCTAGCGAGAACCTGATGACTCTCCCTTGATCTCCGCCATATCGCCCTCATGCTGATATTGCATAGACGTTTACTTGCTACCATGTTTTCCCATACTCTCCCTACCTTGCTTTGACCAACCTGTTATGTTGATGCTTATCTGTATCTGTGGTGAAGCGCACTGATACCTTCGGGTCTAGCTAGCGCTATACAAAACTAAATAAATAAAAAAAAAAAAAAAATATTAACAGAAGGAACAAAAACTGTAGAATGGTTAACTAAAAAAGAACTGAAATGTGATCATCCATCATGACCGCTACCTGACCATTATTATTCTCCTGTTGGGGTCATTGCGCTTGTCCTGTGTTGTATAATCAACCTACTGTGGAGTAAATACTTGGAATGGTTTCCTTAAGAGCCGAAGACCAATCCCAATAACCATCTGTAACCACTGGAAAAGAAAACACTAACCTGGGTTTGGTTCTGGAGCAACATGCTGCCCAGCGTAAAGTGCTTAAATACTTTGTCAGGGTAGTAAGTGTTATATCAATGCAATTACAATACAATAAAATATATAACTATCCTGGACCCCACTAATACTAATATCATAACACTCTGGGGTCTGATAGTCAATTGTAGTTCATACAGGCTGTATAATATTTCCCTTAAACTGCTTGACCCATAACCAACTGAACAGGTATGGAATAACTGAGGAGAGCTGCCACATCCTGTTGGCCAATGAAGGACTGTAATTTAGTCCACCTCTGCAGATCGAGACAAGCTACACAACATGACCACTTCTTGACTTCTCACAATGTCAGTCAGATATGGGATGGTATTAACAAGTCTACCCCAGCAGATCTCTCCATCATTTCTTCCTCCAATCTGTGCCCGCTCAGGACTATAAACTTTAAACAACATATCTGGAAATGGACAACCTAGTGAAGTAGCTAACTGTTGGAATTGGGCCTCTTGGCAGGGTCATCCCTGAACTTTTTGCCTTCCTCCAATATTCTCTCTGACCTGTTTTTGTTGGTTTAATGACTCTGGGCACTTTACCACTGCTGATCAGTGCTAAAGTGCATATGCTCTTCCTACTGTAAATTGCTATATGTAATTGATTTCCATGATTGGCTTATTTGGTTTACTGTCAGACCCCAGTAAAGTGCACCAGGAGTGCCAGGGCTTGTAAATACGAATGCTGCGGGTGGGCTTGCAGCGCTGGTTGTGCCACCCACAGAAGCGGCCTAGTAAAATGTCTAGGGTCTGCCATTGCAGAACCTGCGTGCAGTCTGGTACTGTCTTGCTGACTGCGCAGGTGCACCTACTTGCCAGTCCCTAAACCTTACCTTAACTTCATATTAGTCACCCCTATGGTAGGCCCAAGGGCAGGGTGCATTGTAAGCATAAGGTAGGACAAGCCCTGATGTGTGTGGCATGTCCTAATAGTGAATTACAGCCTCGTTCTAGTGAAAGCTGCCCCAAGTACGCCTGACCGTACCCCGCGCTCCGGACTGCAGTGTCCGCGCGGCGCGTGTGCTTAGAATGCACCGATTCAAAAAGGGGGGTGGTGATGGACAGAGTGTCTGAATTAAGCAGAACACTCCTACCCAGTCAAAAGATCAGGGCTTGATCCATCACCGTTTTTAGCTCACTGCACCATCCCAGTTCAGAACCTGGCTACATGCAAATTAGTCTGTCCCTGGCCCAGTGCATCATGGGAACAGGGCAGACCAAACTACCAAGCCAATTCTTTACTGGAAAGGAAACAAGCTTCCGGGGACCGGTTTCTGGCATTACAGCCGTCTTCGTCCCGGCTTGCTTGAATCCTGATGGTGCTGTGAGCAAGGGACTCACATCTGAGCATACCCTTCCACACTTGTGGTGGCCAAAACGATTCAAAAAGGGGGGTGGTGATGGACAGAGTGTCTGAATTAAGCAGAACACTCCTACCCAGTCAAAAAAACGGTGATGGATCAAGCCCTGATCTCTTGACTGGGTAGGAGTGTTCTGATTAACTCAGATACTCTGTCCATCACCACCCCCTTTTTGAAATTAGAATGCACCGAGGCATGAGTCCCATGAATCTGGTACGACTCGTACACCCTGTTTACCTCGCTTGGGGCGTACGCGTCTCATGCGGGACGCGTGAGATTCAGTGGGGCCCTTTCTCGGTGATCGTACGAAACGCACAGGAGCGCTACAGAGGGCCTAGACCTTAAACGTACAGTGCATTAACCCTAAAGACAGTGCCTGAAGAACAGTGAAGTTGTTTTTGGAGGTATCCAACTCTTTTCAAAGACTGAACATTTTGATTTTAAGAGCTGTGGCATTTTGAGAGTAGCTGGAATTGTGAAGTCTACATTTAAAGCCTGCTTGAGAAGTTTTATATAAAAAGTATATTTTTACAAACAACAGTCTTGTGTCCCTGTGTGGTGGGTTGATGGTTTATTGTGTGTGTTATACCAAATGCTTAACCGTATGTGCTCTGGGGATTAGCCTTGTCTGCTCGCGCCACGCCGCCTAGAGGGTGAGCAGGAGTTATTTCTGAGAGTAAGTCCCTTGCCCTGACTAGAGGAGAGGGTCCCTGCTTGTCACAAGTGCATACCTGTGCCAACCAGAGACCCCCAATTCTAACACTAACTAATTGTACTACATCCATAAAAAACTATAAAGGGGCTTGCAGAGCTGCTCGAAGCTACCAACTTACACAAACCATACAAATATGTGCTTCTCGCCCACACTTCTTCATCTACCACACCGCTAAGCAGTATGTCCTATAACACGATAGCTGCACCTTGGTGGTCACCTTGGTGGTCAAAGCGCACAATATGGAAACATTTCACACTTAGGATGAAAACAAAGTCAACACACTTCCAATCACTCACTATGAACAGTTTAAAGCACTATCTATGTAGGCAAGTACTTCTGCACCCCACATAGGGAAAGGATCACTATTAATGCTGCAATACAATCCCATACAATATCAACTGCTTTACTCGCCTTGCAAAGTAATGTAAATGTATTTAGCATTCAGCCATAAAGAAGAAGGATGCAGTGGTGCAGAAGGATGCACTTACTTCATAACAATCATTCCAGTGTTGCACCTTAAAACTTAAACAATTTCAGCACGGCTCATGCTAAATGATCTTAGCATAATTACAGTAAGAAGTAATTACTGAAAGAAACAACCTCTGTAAAACATGTGCCAACTAAACGGGAACCTGCGTTATCAGCACAGGTAACATCCCCGGCATCCTGTCACTAAGCCTCTTTCCTGCTCATTGGATTTTGAAACGTGCCCATTCAAAGCCTGTGCTGATGAACAGCAGGGATGTTGATTCGGTATTGTGCAGAGATTCAAGAACTCATCATGCTACAGACTGTGCCTTTGCTTTATTTATTTGTATCAGACCTCCAGGGTTGTCACGAGAGGGAACTTGAGGGGGCATTGAGCTCTAGACCGCCTCCCTCTTTTCCATGACCATGCCATCTTCATGAATGATGAAACAGCTTGTAGTGCGCCAGGTGCCATTTTTTCTCTTTCTCTGTTGCATATTTTTAAGTACTTAAAAACAGGCACTTGGGCAAAACGGAAGAAGCATCCAGAGGGCCACGCAGTGCGCAGGACTATAACGTTTTCTTATAGTAATTTCATCAATGTTAATGTACCTATGATGGGGAGGTAAGACCTGTAGGTTGTCCGTTTGGCGCATTGGAAGAATAACTGTGATAGGTTAGTGAACCTCTGTAGTGGCACAGATTTATGGGGCAACCAATGAAATACTGCCTTCAAGGCATTCAAGTAATAGCCCCTCCCACAAGGGGAAGGTGGGCCCATGGTACAGATAAACGCCTTAGGCTATGTATATTAGTACAAAGCTTTACTAAAATCCTGCTTGCAAGTTTGGTAAGCAGAGCTTTCAGTCTTCCATATTTATAGACTTAAAACTGTCTTTAAAGTGGAAGCTGAAAATCCACCACAGTTGTCAATCAGGGCACACCCTCAAAATAGGGTTATGTGGTGAAAGAATACAAGCACTTAATCTGTGTTACTTGGCAGGTGGGTGTGCCAATACATTATGCACAACACACTTACCTTTTCCTGAAAGTCCACCTCTGTTTCCAGGGTGGGGTGGGCTTTAATGCAGTTCACACTGCCAGCCTTGGTGGAGGAACAGCCTACCTTAACAGAACAGCAGCCAGTATGGCTGCCACAATATCTGGCAATATCTGGCAGAGTTACTCTAATCCTTGAAAGAGTCGAGGGTGGAGCCGAGGAAGTCTCAGAGTGGTGGCATGTGTGCTAGGTATGATGATACTCTAAAGATGTCATCCATACTGCTCGAAGGGCAGAGGAGGATCCCTCTGTGCTGCCTTCTTCCAATCAAGTCTTGAACCGATTCATTGTGAAGGACAAGACATTCATTCACACCCCCTGCATTACCTTTGTAGAGTGGAGGACGTAAATGTTGCAGGCTTCACACAGGCAGAAAAGTCCCCTGGTGCAAGCCCCAGAGCGATTTTCTTTTTGTAAAAGGGGAGGGGGAGGGGTCGAGCAGGAAGCAGCCATTTTGAGGCTGTGGGCTGCCTTGGGAGTAGCCCAAAGGCAGCCTAATTTTGAATTGTAGCCCAAAGCTATATTATGGGGGTTAGCGCTGGCCCAGCCACCCTTTTAGGTTCTGGTGACCTGGTGGCTGGGAGTGCTGTAGTCAGGGTTTTTTTTCTGAGGCCTTTGGCGTTTGGTTTGCTGGTGATTTGTTCGGCATTGGCGTGTTGTTTCCATTATGGCCGGTGAAGATGTGAGAGTCCTGGAAGCCATCCGCCAGCTTAGCGAAGCAGGACGGATGGATTTATTAGTGGGCCCTCAGGGCGGGGCGCGCCCGTCTGCTGGCATGGCGGCGGCCATTTTGGCCTGTTCGCCGCCACGCAAAACGGCGCGATTTCAGGTGAGGATGCAGTGCCATGCGGATGCCGGGGGCGTGGCCCTGGTTGTAGAGTCGGGCAGAGAGGAGGCGGGGTTGCGGGCGGGTGGAAGGCGCGGTAGGGGAGCGCCGTCGGCGGCTTACCCGCCGCCGGGCCAACTGGTGGAGGCGAGAAATGAAGGGGCCGGGTAGCGGGCGTACGGAAGCAGCGGCAGAGGAGTGCTGTCGGCAGCAACCTGCCGCCTGTGCAAGTGGCTGGCGACCGCCCCGGTCCTTCGGGGGTGGGGAAACTGAGGAGAGGGGTGGGGCGTGGAGGCGGTGTGCACGGGCTTCCTAGCGTGCGCCAGGGGGCCCTGGCAAAGCTGTGAGGTGCACGGCGGGGGGAGGGGGAAGGGCGTCCCCACGCAGCAGGAGCTCGAAGTTTCTGGCTGCCCCATAATACAGGGGTGGCTGAGAGGAGGCAGGGGGGGCCCTGTAAGGCGAGTGGGGAGGACAAGACCCCTGGGGGAAGAGGGAGGTACGGGGCCCAGGTCGGGGGAGTTGACGGGTGCAGGGGGGCACGTGGGGCGCAGAGAGAGCCCATCTCCACCCAGGAGTGGTCTGGTACAGGACAGGGCAAGAGGGAGGCAGGGGCTCAGGGGGGACGAACAATGGAGTGCAGGGAGTGGCTTTGGATGGCCACAGGTGGATGGGGGGGCAGAGGTGTCAGCGGGGGAGCAGGGGGGAGCACTGGGGGGGTGACAGGTGGTGGAGATGGGGGAGGGGTCCGGGGGATGTGGAGGTGGACAGTCTGCAGTTGGGGGATGTCCCCATTGTTGTTAGAGTCAGACGACAGTGGGAGGGAATGGGAGGGGCTGGATGTTTTCGATTACTGTGAGGAAGGGGTCCAGGAGGCGCAGGGGCCAGTTGGGGGTGAGGCATTGAGGGATGGTGAGGTGGCGGGCCCCTCATGGTGGGGAGGGAATTCGGCGGTTGGAGGAGTGGGGGCAGGAGGGGCAGTGGGAGGGCGGGATTTGGGTGTTGGGGGGTTCTTCTGATGAAGGGGGAGAAGGGGTAGGGGGTTGGCTTGGAGCGACGAGGAGGGGGGCAAGGGTGGGGAGGTGGGTCATAGGGCGGGTGGGAGTACGTGGGCAGCAGGCGCACAGGGGGCAGACAGGCGCTACGGAGGAGGTGGTGAGGCACAGCTTGAGGACCCAGCACCCCAGACCTATCGTTTCTTTTTCAGGAGGGGGTCCGCAACGGGGTTCCTGACTTGGCAGGGCTGGGGACGGCCCATCGGCGCCAAGGTGAAGGGAGGGCTGAGCCTCCCGCGGCGTGACCCTCTACCCAGAGGGCCACTACGGCTTGGGGGGCACCGCAGGAAGAGGAGCGCCGCATGGGATGCTTTTACTGATTTAGGAAGGGGGCATGATGTTGTTACTGTGTCATGAAGGGTGCAGTCGGCACCACCGGCCGGGCGGGGTTATGTGAATAGCGGGGTGCAGATCATAGAGGATGAAGATAGCTTGGAGGTAGGAGAGCTGCGGGATGGAGAGGGTGGTGGGGGGGGGCGAATAACGGTGTTGGTAGTGTTTTGCTGGTGTCACGGGCCCGCGGGAGAGGACAGCCCGGACATTGTACTGGGAGGATAGGACGGCAGCCCGGAATCAGAGAGGTGGTGAGCGGCGTGCGACGTCCTTGGCATCAGGTAATCGAGTGGCGGCGGCGCACATGGTTTCATTGGAGGTGGGGGGGAGTGGGTGACAGTGGGGATCGTCTGAGGAAGGGGAAGTATGTGGTGGATAAAGGAGTGGGCCCCGATGATGGGCATTCGCGAGGACTTGCGGATGTGGCAATTTTTTCTGCAGAATTTTAACGGGGTCCCCATGCAGAGGGGGGATGACCTTGTCTGGGATGTCCAGATTTTTTCGGACGCGGCAGGGAGCGATGGTTTCGGGCTCTACTGGCAGGGGCGGTGGTGTGCGGAGAAGTGGCCCCCGGAGTGAGCGAGGGGAGGGAGGAGCATCGCGTTTTTGGAACTTTTCCCTCTGGTGGTGGCGGTCTTGCTGTGAGGGGAGGTGCTGGCCCACAGACGAGTGACCTTTCATGTGGATAACATGGCGGTGGTGCTGTTGGTGAATCGCCAGTCCGCCAGGGATGAACAGGTGCTGAAACTGCTGAGGGTGTTTGTGTTGGGTTGCCTGCGCCATGACATTGCTTTTCGCGCGGTGCACGTGCCTGGAATCAATAATGACATAGCGGATGCTTTGTCTTGTTCGCAGTGGGGGAGATTCCGTGGGTTAGCCATGGAAGCAGATCGAGACCCGACATGCATGCCTCTGCAACTGTGGTACGTAGGCAACACAGGATGTTGCAGCTGGTTCTAGGATCTTTGGCGGAGTCGACGAGGGCAACGTATGTGTCTGCATGGCAGGAGTTCATGGCGTCCGGCGCGCGTTGGCGGGCTCCGTGAAAAGGGAGGCAGGAGGATGTTACACAGTTTATCCTTTCGCTCATCGTGAAAGGGCTCACGCAGGTCACCATAGCGAGCAAGCTGGCGGGGATTGCCTTCATAGGCAAACTCTTATGAGGTTATGCCCCGACCGCAGGCAAGCTCGAGTCGTGGGCCCTGTTGGGGAGGGTAGTGGGAGCCTTGCCTGTTGTTTGCCGGGATGCGGGGGAGGCTTGCTTGTTCACTACCTAAATGGCGTGGATGTTCGTGAGGGCCTTTCGGGTGTCTGAGTTGCTGGGGTCTAGAGGGGGTGCTGAGATATTGTGGTCGGAGGTTTCTTTTGGGGGGGAGGAGGTGCGCCTTTGGTTGCGGAAGTCTAAAACAGATCAGAGGAGTGTTGGCAGGTGGGTTTCGTTGGGGAAGGTGGCCTTGGGGGAGGTATGCCCGGTACAGTGGGGGTTGCAATTGCGGGCAAGGGACCCGGTGGAAGGGTTGGTATTTCGGCACGCGGATGGGCGGGAAGTTACAGGCTCGCAGCTGTTGGCTATATTGCGGAAAATGTTGGCTGTTCTGGGGGTGGATGGGAGGAGCTATGGCACACATTCCTTTTGGATCGGCGCAGCGTCGGAGGAGCATAGACAGGGGTGGGGGTGAGGGGACATCATGCACTTGGGCAGGTGGTCGTCCGATTGCTACAGGCAATACGTGCGCGGCGATGCAAGCCAATGTTAGTGCAGTTTTTTATGTGGACGGTGTACTTACTCTTGTTTCTTGTTTCAGGTTCCGTGGCAGGTCCCCTCGCCCTTGATATGGCAGTGTGGATAGTGGGCCACTCATTTGTGAAGCGGGCCCAGGTGCAAGCCAGGGACAGTTATTTTGGGGAGAATTTGGGGTTTAATCCTGCACTTTTTAAAGTTTGTTAGTTTGGGAGAGGGGGTATGCATTGGAAAGAGTTGATGGGAACGCTTAACGGTTTGTTGGTAGTGGGTAGGTGTCCGGATGTGTTGGTTTTACACTTAGATGAGAACGACATGGTTAGGGAGACGGGGTTGGTCCTGATGAGGGCCATGAAAAAGGACTTAGAGGAGATTAAGAGGCGGTGGTCGGGGTGTACGGTGGTTTGGACTGAGTTTGTTCCGCGAAGGGTCTGGAGAGGGGTGGTGAAACCCCAGACGGTGGATAAGGCCAGAAGGAAGGTCAATGTGGAGATGGTTCGTTTTTGTAGGCACTTGGGGTTTTCACGGGTTTGGCATCAGGACATTTGTTACGATGTGCCGGAGTTGTTTTGGGGTGACTGGGTTCACCTTTCCCGCATGGGCATGGACCTTGATCTGTTAGAGTTACAGGAGGTTTTGTCCAGGTTGTTGGGTGTGTGTAGGGAGTGAGGAACCAAAGGTGAGGTGCATCGGGGTGATGGTTGCAGGGGACGGAGGGGGGGCAGGAAAAGGTGGAGGCGGTGTAATCACCTACCCTTCGCCTTTTTCTGGGTGTCGGAGTTGTTTTTGAAGTTGGCCAAGTTTGGCTGGAGTTTGGTAGTTTATCGTTAAGTTTGGGACTTGGTGAACAGGAGCGGGGAAAGGTTAAGCAGTTTGGAAGTTTACATTAGAGGGTCGTTAGTTACAGTTGCAGGAAAGCAGATAGGATTGTAGGCCTTGGGAGGGTACGAGTTCTAATGTTATGCGATAAGATTGTGTATTATTTAATGTATTGGAAGTTATGTATTGCATGTTGCAGGGTGGTTTTTTTATCATGTGGGGATCGTAGGGGTGGGGGGAGGAAATGTCAAGGGGTCAGGTAATTCCATGTTAGTTATTAATTAAGCAATATTTCCATTCTGATAGCGTATGAAGATTATTAACAGCTGTTAATTTTCTTTCATGCACTTACTGGCAAGTAAAAAGTAAAGGTGCACAAGAAGCGACATGGAAATAAATGGAAATGAACAGCTGTGAATATTTGAAAGAAGTGAGCAATAAGGTAATTAGCACATATTATTATTACAAATGTACCCCCTCCTAACAAGCCAACTGTTGCGGTTTTCTTGGATATGCCATCAGGGAGTGGGGCATTGATCAGAGCCCTAGGAAACCTTCAGTCGACCGTAGGGATAATGTGCTCATTGAACGAGCTTCTACCAAGGCTTACGGAATGCCATCTGGGTGGTTGGGGTGGAAACACATGCTAGGCAGATATGGGCTAGATTGGTTAATTTTTATGGCACTCATAAAATGACCATGATAAAAGTCTTGCAAATGGGCAATCTCTACTCTATGCGTCATTTAATTTATGGATGCCTACGATAAACATTGAATGCAACAGATAAAATATGCAATATTTGGCCAATAGTAGCTAAAAGGGAATCCATTTTCCAATCCATATGGTGTTGTATAGCACCAAATTATATGTGTGTCATTGTCTCGAACCATATCATATCTACGTCGCTCTGCAGCTCCAAGTCATATGTTCGCCATTTTAAAACGCCACATCATATGTATGCTATGACAGGAACTCCACTTATTTGTGCCGGTCTAAAGCAGTGCTTCATCTGTTTACAATATATTCATTTACAAGAATGTAAAACACAATATATTATGTATGTATTGTAAAGCATCACATCCTATCTATGTCATTCTAAAGCTATCAAAAAACAAAGAAGGGAGTAAAAAGATATATAATTCATGGTCTCAAGCTCCTCTGTAACTTATGACAAAAACAAAAAGAGTCCACTCAGAATTTACAAAATAAAGTGGTTACCTTCCAAAAAGTGATTAAACCCAAGTGAACTGTTTGGTTACTACCATGGGAAAACAATAACGTTTTTTAAAATAACCCTCACCCACCATAAGGTCCCTTGGTGGCATGCTTCATCATCAGGTTCTTCCCACCCCGGTGCGGGATGGGTGTGCATAGACCCACAAATACATGGGAGCACTTTGGAGTGAAGTAAACTATGTGTATTGGTGTGAGAGTGGAAGGGTCAGGAAACACTGAGTTTAAAAAATACTTTAATGCGCCCTACAGCTGGTATAAACTGGGAAAGAAGAAGGGAATAAATCTTTAATGAGCAGCTCCCTCGCTGGTCGACATGTTTCAAAGCCTACCCCTAAGCTTCTTCTTCAGGACCAAATACAATGATCCCTTTTACCTCTCTGACTAATCCCTAGTGATGTTAGACTATTAGGTGTTTCAGGTTAACATACTTCTGTGCAAGACAGTCGTTCGATACCTACTTGGTAATATTCTTTATTATAGAGAAATATGTAATTTCTTAATTTTGACAATCTGGAAGGACAGAAGCAAAAAGAATTAGTAGTCTAGGTGCTCTCTGATATTATCATTAAATATCTTCACCCTAATTGTGTGAGGAGAAAATCGTGATATATTTTTTCTGTGATATATTTTTCACTTCATGCACGATATCTTGTAACTCATGTAATTCGTGCTACCCTCTTTTTTTTAAAAATGACATACAAGACATAACAATACATATAACATCTAAGCAAACACACACTCTCGTATTTTCATCAGATGGGCAGAGACCTCAGTGTTATTTTTTTTAAATACCCATTAGCCTAAAGATTGTAAGGCAGTGAAGGTGGTTTATCACTCCTCAATATTGATGAAAGAAAATGGTAGAGAAACGTACATTATTCGTTTCCTAATTGTATCCCATGAGTATTAACACAGGAGGGGAAGAGCGCTTGTAGTCAAACACTGTTGATTTAAATGAAAAGATTTGATTAAGAAACTAGGTACAAAGTAATGATTATCTGTCCTTGTGTTGAGGTAAGTAGAACCCAATAGTATGGTGGCCTAAACTATCGGCTTTGCTGTACTTACTTACTCTAACCCATAGAACGATGCCTGCCCATAGCTCCATCGAACACTAAATGCTAGCAGAGACCCGGTATTTGTATCCGGAGCGAGCTTCAATCTGTGCCAGGCAACTCTATACAGCTGCATGAGATCTTTGCTTCCGGGTGCTGTTGACTACTAGAACGTAAACCTCCCCACGATGGCCGCCTTCAGATGGACCCATTTCCTGGTTGGAATATATTTCGGTAAGAGTGTTCGTGGCTGATTTCGGCACATTATTGTGCCGTCCAAGTAGATTTCATTAAAAAAATGCAACAGCGTATTCCTACATAAAATAAAAACTATTTGTTATTATGATCAACCTGTAATGATTTGTGTTAAAAACCATTATAGTCGCTCATAGGGAAATCAGGTTGTTACCCAATGCGTCTTGCTCCCCGTCATTCCCTGCTCATTCTTTTTAGTAGTACAGTTATTATCGCTAACATGGAAAGGTCAAGGTGCTGCCAATTAAGGCAAAACCATAACCTTGTGCATTACTTATTTGCCCGTTATTTTTGACCAGCATCTTGTTGATGGAATATGTTGTCCCTGAATACTAGTAGATATTATTGTTGCTACATCTGTGCTCCTAAATATTTGAAATATTTAAAAAGGGGAAGAAGGGAAACGTATGTCAAGAGTAATAGGGTGTCATGGTGAAAAAATGGTTGTATAAATATCAGTTTATACAAGCTCTCCTCCCCTCCCGTTTTGATGCTCATGGGGTTGATATGGGGAAACCCATAATGTACGTTTCTCTACGATATTCTTTAATCAATATTGAGGAGTGAAAAGCCACCTTCACTGCCTTACAATTTGTAAGCTGATGGGTATTTTTAAAAAAAGACTGAAGTCTCTGCACAACTGATAAATACGAGAGTGTGTGTTTACTTAAATGTTATATGTTTTGTTATGTCTTGTATTTCATTTTTTTAAACAAAGGGTAGCACGAATCACATGATTTATGCAATATGAAGTAAAAAATATATCACAGAAAAAATATATCACAATTTTTTCCTCACACAATTAGGGTGAAGGTATGTAATGATGATATCAGAGAGCACCTAGACTACTAATTCTTTTTGCTTCTATCCTTCCAGATTGACAAAATTAAGAAATGTTATGTTATGTTATGTTATAGGTAGTTTTGTAGCTCGCTCAAATACTCGAGAGTGTCCTGGCGCGTTCTCATGCAGAAAGGCAGTAGGCAGGGAGTGGAAAAATGACAGCGTCAACTTAAAAAGATGAGTTTTAAGTGTTTTTTAAAAAAGATTGAAGTCCTGCGGGGAGAGCATTCCATGCAGCAGCTGCTTTCACGGAGATAGATTGTCCGCCTAGACGCGCCCGCTAGAATCTTGGCATAACCAGCCGGCATTGATTAGCCGACCGGAGAGGCCGCAAATTATATATTTGCTCTAATAAAGAATATTACCAAGTAGGTATCGAACAAATGTCTTGCACAGAAGTATATTAATCCAAAACACCTAATAGGCTAACAGCCCTAGGGATTAGTCAGAGTGGTAACAAGGATCATTGCTTTTGGTCCTGAAGAAGAGTCTTAGGGGTAGGCTTCGAAACGTTTCGGCCAATGCGGGAGCCGTTTTTTATAGATTTGCTCCCTCCTTCTTTCCCTGTTTTTTATCAATACCAGTTATAGGGAGCATTAAAGTTTAGTTTTTCCAAAAAGCCAGGTTTTTTTTAACCTCACTCATTCCTGACCCAGCCACTCTCACACAATACACATAGTTTACTTCCCTCCAAAGTGCCCCCATGTATTCGTCTGTCGTAGCATGCCCCATCCCGCAGGGGGCGGGAAGAACCCGATGATGAAGCATGCCACCAAGGGACCTTTTGGTGTGTGAAGGGTATTTAAAAATAGTTATTGTTTTCCCATGCTAGTAACCAAACGGTTCGCTTGGGTTTAGTCACTTTTGGAAGGTTAACACTTTATTTTGTAAATTCTGAGTGGACTCTTGTTTTTTCTTGTCATTCTAAAGCATCATAACATATATACCACTGACTCAGCAGTATTCCATTGTAAAGCACTGCATATGTAGACCACTGAAGAGCATAACTTCATGTTTATGCCATAGAAATATATCACACTTTATGTAGATCATTGTACAGCACCAGATCAAGTGAATGCCGCTGCAACGTATCATACTTTATGCAGACCATGTTAAGGCACCAAACACACTGGGCCCAATTCCCAAAAGTAATCTGAGACAAAATCCTAACTTTTTATGAGAACTTTACTACTCCTAAATGCCTATTGTGAATAACAAAAGTCGTAAAGTTAGGATTTTGTCCCAGATTACTTTTGTGAATCGGGCCCACTGGCATCAAAGTCCATTTCATTGATATTGTTCTCGACTAAGGTCACCAAAATTTTGTGATCAAGCTATCAGATAGATATAAGAAATATTTCATACATTTCAGAACCTATAGTAATAGATTATTATGTGCTAAATCCTTCCACAAAGATCAAACTGCCTGTGAACAGCAGCTCTGTTCAAAAGAAACAAACAAGAAAGCCTCAGAGCCTGCTGAGGACAAAGAAACCTGATGCCTGGAACCACAACTGCACCCGGCGCCTACAGCCTTAGTCTAAGTGGCCCCCCGGTCCCAGCGAGGTCGACGAGTGCTCCAGAGTCTGAGTCCACAGTGGGTTGACCCCTCCAGGACTCATGGTCGCATGCATCCTCTGCACGGAGACTCCCCCAATCGCGAGTGGGCAGGTAAGGTAAAATCTAACCTCAAAATACAGACCTGCATCCAGTCGCCCTACGCGCTGGAGAAGGGAACCCGCGGTACACCTATGTTCCATAGCCCTCCAACTTACCTGCCCAGCTGTTGGTTCCTCCAGGTAGCCTTTCTAGACCAAGCCTGCAGCCAAACACCAAAACCGGCAATCCCCTTTGAAAACAACAGGGCACCCGATGCCATAACAGCACTCGCACCCGGCGGCCTCTGTGCCACTGTGGGTGCACCTTGTGTGCTAATTCGGATCCCCCTTTGCCCTCAGCTAAAGTCCAGGAGCTTTGCTCCCACAACCTTTTGGCCTGCTCGTGAGCAGCCACAAACCGGAGCCCTCTATCCCCTGTTGGATAATATTGGGTCCCAGCACTCTTCACCCGGCCGCTCTAGTGCCGCCGAGGGTGCTTTGGGAGTGCATCCTCGACCCTGGGGGAACCATGGTTCTAACCCCAGAAAACCTCTTCCCCAACCAAGTACTTACCTGTAAACAGATACCATTGTTTTCTCTCATAGGACTGCTTTAACTGCTTTCTTGTGAGAATTGTTTGAAGTGTGGAGCTGGTTTGTATAAAACTCTAAAAAACTGCAAATGTACAAAAACGGAGTTACTTACGTTTTTTCTAGAAAAGTCCCAGTGTGATATCTAGGCATATCACACTGAGTAGAAAAAGTAACTTAAAAAGTAATCTCAAAAGCAACCTACAAAGTAATCTCAAAAGTAACTGTAAAGTAATTTTGACCGTTGACTTACCTGTAAACAACCCAATTGCATCCAACTGCATATCAATTGTATATCAACTGCAATATACCTGCAAAGTATTATTTCACTAACCTGCACCAGGATTGGTTTGGTTCCAGAAATATTTTTATACAAACAAATTGGTCTGACTTCAGTCTTTGGGTGTGTGACCTAATTTCTCACCTGAGTGTGTACAATACATGCTTAATATTACCATCTGATAAAGTCTTGCTGCTTGCCCACTCTACCACAAATAGAGAGTAAGGTATTATCTACTGTTACCTCTGCCTACCTTTGGGGTTCCACAGGACTCTATGCACACTATACCTTACTTTGGTATCGTGTATAGACAGAGCCAGCTTCCTACAGATAGGTTTTCATGTGAGAAATTATCCCTGGTAAATGATATAAGTATAGAGAGACCAAGAACAGGGGTAAGAAACAGCTGTGCTGTAAACCGTTCTAAGTGTTTATCACACCAACAGTTCTTTGTCTACACCTAGTAATACTCTACACCAAGTGGATGTGTGTAAAGCTCAATTAGTTTCAGCCGGGCCATTGAGATTCCCAGAACAGCCAATATTTTTCCACAAAAGGGGGTTGATCAACCTGGTCGCATGTTGTTCAGAAATAAGTGAAATCTGTAAAAACAGGTTGTTTTTGATTGTACATATTTTTAATGTCATTTGTTAAATAGCTATACCGTCAAGAGTAGATCATTTCGTGTTTAACACCAGATTGCTCACAGGGTTGAAAATGTTTCTCTGTTCCCACTTCCTGAAGCTCTATCGAGTTGCTTTTGGAGAATATCTTCCGTGCTCTATCTAGTAGCGGAATTAGTCAGTAGTTTGTGAATATTTGATGGAACCCCTTTTGTACAGGTAAATAATTATGCTTCCTGCCCAAGCTATAAGGATAGTTCCTTTTTCATGGCAATACTGAAATACGTGGCCATTAAGACAACCCCAAGGTGAGTGTCCTTTGGAGAATTAGTAATGGGATCTGGTCAGGCCCCAATGCTCCAGAGTGTCTTGCATTCTGAATGTAATGTGTTGTTTTTTTCGTAGATGCTGGTAATAATGGGATCTTAACATGAAAAAGATTAGAAATGTATTCTGACTATTCTTGCTGCAAGATTGCAACTGCAAAGTTGTTAATTGTTGTGCAGTCTCTTGCAATTTCAAGGTCATGCTTTAACACGTCTGATTGTCTTTGTTTCATTGTGCTTCTATGTCAGTTTTGCCAGTTGTTTTAATGTAAAAACACTTTTTGTTGATGTAGCAATTGCCCACGTAGCCAACTGATCAGCTCCGTGGATCGGAGGTGTTCTGTTTCACATCAAAGGGAGTTTGTGTGCATTTTGGGATACTATTTGCTCATTAAATATACAAATCAGGTTCAGAAGAAACTGTTCAAATATCACATCAATGTCAGTATCTACTTGATACAGCTGATCTGTATAAGCAGGGAGCATTTCACACACTGACAATAAGCTTTGGGGTACCATATATTGCAGTTACAAACTCTGTGGATCAAATTTCAATTGCTAGCCCCTTGTTGAGTGCATTTTAATTGATAAGATGGAGCGATCACTCAGAGTAATTTATTATTGATCCTCAGAAAATCAAATAATGCCTAAAGTTGATCGATGCGCATCACAGAGACACCCACCTCATCTCATTGTTAGAAATATCATTTTCAAGGCAGCCATTACTCAATAGGCTCCCCAGTTATCCGAGCTTTTTGTGTAAGAGAATGCTGAGCCCAATTCAGAAAGGTAAAATAAGACCAAAGTCTAACTTTACGACTTTCGATATTCACAAAGGGAAAGGCATTTAATACTCATAAATGCCCTTTGTGTTTACCGTAAATCCAAAAGTTCACCTTTTGAAATTCACAATGGGTATTTACGGGTAATAAATGCCCTTTGTGAATATCAAAAGTCGTTATGTTAGACGTTCGTCTCAGTTTAATTTTGTGTATCGGGCCCTCAGTGTCTATTTGCTTTGTAGTAGTCAGGGAGTGTTGCCTAGGGGATGGGCCATGCTTCTGCAATGTCCTTGCCTCCACAAACATCAAATTAGTAGTTGGAGATTTTTGCATTAAAGTCTCTCAAAATTAAATGTCAATCGTGATGATCCTTGTGTATAAGTGAAATAGTAAATTCAGAGAGTCCTAATACTTTTGTGTTATTCTTGATAAGAGGAGAAAGGTAAGCATTAATTAACCAACACATGTATTTTTAATCCAGAGAAAGGCAAATTAATATCATGCAGTGTGCCTGATTTCTCTGAGGTGAAATGTGTTATAAAATGAAGTAACAAGGCGGTACACCAGCGTCGTGTTGATCAGGGTTATTTATTAGGTTGCGAAGTAGAAAACCCAACCAACGTGAACGGGACCAAACGGGCAACTGCCAACCGTTGGATCGAACACAGGACATGTCACCAAGTCGGGCAGCGCGAGCACAGCACGCGACCCGGGCGGTGACGCAGAGCACAGGGCGAATATAACACATCTCTTTTCCTTAAACAGATAATGAAACAAAACAGCATCGAACACATTACTTACTCTTGAGAATGCAGAAAACCCAACCAACGTGAACGGGACCAAACAGGCAACTGCCAACCGTTGGATCGAACACAGGACATGTCACCAAGTCGGGCAGCGCGAGCACAGCACGCGACCTGGGCGGTGACGCAGAGCACAGGGCGAATATAACAAAATGATTTCTATAATCATGAACTGATAGGAGAGTACTAGTTTCCCTGCTAGCATGACATTATTATTATTTGTAGGAGAGCTTTAGAGTTTACTAGCAGATGTGTCGTTTCATTATTAGAGTGTAACCCACCCATTTTCCAGGAACAGGGTAAGAGGTTAGTGCTAAATTAGCACAAAACAGGAGACTTTCTGAATTAAGGGCCCTTGCTACCCATTACCAAGCCCATACGTCTTCTCCACCTTTTTCACCCGAAGCATTCTTTGGGATAAAGACGTTTTCAGATAGTATGACCTTTCGCATCTTGGCCATTGATCACTTGTGATACTAAAGCCTATCTTCTTCTTAATTCCATTGACCAGGGGTTTAATTTAGGCTCAGAATAGGATTCAATATGTGTGGGTAAGGAAGATGGATCTTGTAACTGATCAAAGGAATGATGTGAATAATGTATTTGTTCCTCCTTCACAACTTTTCCAGTAAAGATTATCCCACTACATTAATAAGTGTTCTGCACCCTCTATACCTATGCTGTCCCAAGAGGCTAGAACAAACTAGATACATGAACAACAGCTTGTTATATGAATGAATAGGGCACAGTGATCTAGCGTAAAGACAGTAAAGAAATAGTTGCAGTTTCACGACTGAGCTGGGAAAGTTCATCCATGTGAGCAGGAACAACTACACTTAAAATAAAGATTAACCTGGTTGACTACATGCTGCAGACATGACAGGCAGTGGGACACACAGGAGAAGTGACAAGAGTGGAAATGATGACTTCCATTTTGGAAAAAATTGGGTTTGTGCCTAAATTGAGGCCTAGTTAACAGGAAAACACACTTTTACACATCATAGATGTAGGAAGCTGGCTCTGTATATACTATACGAAAGTAAGGTACAGTGTGCACAGAGTCCAAGGAGTCCCAGATGTGTAGCAGAGGCTAAATTAGGTAAGAGGTAAGTACTAACATCTCTCATTGTGGTAGTGTGAGGAAGCATATTGGCTTATCCAGAGGGTGTGTTAAGCATTTATTGTATTCACTCACTCAAGGACTGATTACATACACTCAGGTACAAAATCTATACTAATTAGGTAAGTATCAAAAGGTATATTTATGTTTTATTTCTAGAGACAAGCAGAACTTGGTACAGGTAAGTAAAATATACTTTCGATTGTAAACCTTTACACAGAAATGAAATTGGGAATGGATCCGGCACAGTTGCAGATTGGTATGGTTTCAAAAAGCAGTTGAAATGACACAGTAATTACTTTTTGAGTACCTTGTGTATTGGGGTGGTATGCCTAGATACAACACATAAGGCTCTTCCCTTCAACACTTAGAACATTTTAGGTCCAAAATCTCATAACATGAGGTCTACTGGGAAAAAATGGTTATCGGTTTCACAGGTAGGGAAGCACCTTACAAGTGGGAATTTTGGGGGTTAGGACCAAGGTTACCCCAGGTCTAGATAGGCACTTGAGCTGCACCACCAGCAGCACTGGGGCGGACAGGTGCAGAGTGCAGGGCCCAATGTTAGCCAATGGGGCTAAGGGGACCTCTGGTTAGGGGCTGCTTACAAGCTGGCTGCTCGGGTGTGGGAGCAAAGCACCTGGGGTTAAGATCAGCACTGCAGGAGTTAACAATGAGCACAGGAGCTGCACCACCAGCTGCACAGGGGTGGGCGGATGCAGAGTGCCATGGCAACATTGGGGACCCAGTGGATATCAATGGAGATATTCGGTTCGGAATAGAGGCTGCATGCTCAGGCAGGGAGACTTCCTGAGGCGACCACCAGTAGGAGAGGGAGGGTGGTATCTTGGGGGATGCCGGGACACCCAAGGCCATGGGATACCTTTTGGTGTTGGATACCTCGAACTGCCTTCGTTCAGGCTCTTCAGACCGATTCGGTTGGGATCTTCTTACCGCCTTCGGTTGCAGTCAGAGGGGACCCTTCAGGTTGAGGCTGCAGGTGCCGTCTCAAAGTTTATGGGAGGCTGGGGGTCACCAGATACCAGATCAGGATTGCTGGGGAGACCTCCTTGTGGTCTTGGGCCACTTGGGCTCAGTCTGTGGCGGCTGGGTGCAGAGTGGTACAGGACCGTGGAGTCATCTGGGATCTGGTCTTCGAGTGTTTGGTTTGAGCAAACCCGGTGCTTACGGGAGACAAAGTTTGTAAGGGGAGTGCAGGGCAGGTCCTCTGGGCTCTGGGGGGATGCTGGACACGCCGGTTTCTTTGCTGTAGGCAGGTCGGAGTCGGGACAGGCTGGTAGGGCTGGGGCCAAAGCAGTAGCTGTCATTTTCTTCCTGGGTCAGCATGGCTCTTCGGTACTTCTTTCTTCCTCGAATCTGAAAGAGGCAAGCTTCAGGTTGGCCCCTAAATACTAGATTTTTGGGCCATTAAAAGGGGTGTGCAGGTCCGGACCGGTTGGTCCCTTCCTTGGGTGGGTACACCACCTATTATGCCATCCTCCAGTGGGAGGGGGCACCTCTCCCTAATTGGCTGCGCCCCCTCACCTTCAAGATGGAGAGGACTGAGATATGTGATTAAGCTTGCCTCCCCTTCCTGAGGGGTAAGGTTGACAAAGGTGTGCACACCTCTCTTCCTAGCTTGGTTTTCCCACCAATTCTACCACCCAAAGTGTGGGGGCAGAACTGGTGGGATCAAGTTGCTGGGGGCAGCAAAAGGCTCAAGTGTCTGACTTTTTTGGGCACTGTGTGTTTGTTATGTTTTTTAAAGCCCAACTTGTTGGTTTAAATTCCTTTTGACATCGGAGTACTCGTTAGAGTAAAATAGTACCCAACGCAATGCCTATCCTAAGGTACATGTACGACAAGAATTTCTTACGAAGCCTCTCCCAACATTTCAGGCAGGTGAGCGCGACAGCTCAACAAGGGCCATCCATCACGCCCTTGACATTGAACTTGACACTGAGGCTCCGCAGACAACATCCAGCTGCTGTGAAGCATGGTGCACATTCACCTGCACGTCAAGCTGACGCCAGGCTCTCCCGGTTCCGCCTCTACCGTACTGGCAGTCTAGCAGATTCCCTCGTGATGTGACTCATGAGCATCATATTGCCAGGATCCAGTTTGGATTTATTTATTTATTTATTTATAAAGTTTTATTTTTTTATTTAAACACTTTTTATTAAAATATAAAACGTAGAATATACATCTGATATACAGTACAAAATGTGGTATGCTTCGCCTTCGTGTTTCTCCGAGAAAGAAAGAAAAAAGAAAAAGAAAAAGGAAGAAAGAGAGAGGGGGGGGCTAGTTGTATGTCCTCGGCTGGGGTCTCGTTAGCTGTGCATCTAGGAGCCTCCACATCTCTTCTTTTGGGTTGTGTTCCTTTGAGAAATTCCCCGTCATGTTATCTGCTCCTCTGAGAAAGGTGACCCAGTTCATCCATGTTTTAAAATTCGCTTTGGCTGTGTTTTTCCAGTTAGTCAGGATTATTTTTAGGGCTGCTGTGATCAGTAAGTCTAGTAGGTCTCTTTCTTCTTTGCTGTTTAGGTCTGCTGTCATGTGTTCTGTGGCCAGGCTTACAAAGCTGATTGTTAAGTCTTTGTCGAATACATTGTTCAGGAAGCTGTTCACTTTCATCCAGAACTTCCTAACTTTAGTGCAGCTGAAGATCAGGTGTTCTAGAGTTCCTTCCTCTTTCCGGCAGTTCCAGCAGTCGCCTGATTCTGTGATACCTATTTTGTGAAGTCTTGACGGTGTCCAGTAGGCTCTGTGGAGTAGCCAGAATTTTGTCTGGGCTAGTTGTGGGGTTATCTTGTTTGTCGATGCCGAGCGCCACATTGTGCCTCGTTCGCTGTCGTTTAGCCGCCTTCCCAGGAGTTGTTCCCACGTGTTCGTTGTTTTCTTATTCAGTGACGATGCGGTTGGGTTGAGGAGTTTGTATATCTTTGCCGTTTGGTGGCCTGCCGAGTTTAGAGTTTGCAAGTATTTGATGATGGTTGGTTCTTCCTTGCTTAGGTTCGCTTTCGTTATGGCTGTTTTGATCTTCAGGAAGGTGTAAAATTCCCGGTTCGGGAGCCTGTGTAGTTGTTGCAGGTTTTGGAATGTTAGTGGTGACTGTTTAGTTTCTAGCTGGCTTGGGAGGCTTATTCCTTTCTCTGTCCATGTATCATTGTGCATTGTTGCTACTTGGTAGGTTATCTTTGTGTTGAACCAGATCGATTCCCATGTCGTGCCTTTCAGTTTCCGTGCCATACGTTTGTCTATTTTCATCAGTGCCTCCTTTGTGTGTCTCAGTATCGGGTTTAGTCTCTGGGGGTGCTTGTTCGCGGTTAGAAGCGCTACGGGGTTTAGCCCCTCCAGAATGTTCCTTTCCACCTCTAACCAAACAGGTTCGTAGCTTTGGGTGTTGTCTAGCCAGAAGCTTCCTTGCCTCGCTAGGCAGGCTGTTTGGAAATTTTTAAAATTCGCTAGGTTGAGTCCTCCCAGGTCTTTCGTTAATCTTAGTTTCTGTAGGTTGATTCTAGGTTTTTTGCTTCTCCATATGAAGTTGTTTATGAGTTTGTCCAGTTTTTTGTGGAAATTGTCTGTCATCAAGAGCGGTAGCATGCTGAGCGTATAGTTGATGGCTGGCGTTACCATCATCTTTATTGTTTCGATCCTGCCCCACCAGCTTATGTATTTGGGTGACCACAGGTCTAGTCTTTCTTTTATCTTCTTCAGGGTTGACTCCTCGTTGTGTTCTAATGTGGATGTTAGGTCTCTCCCGAAAAGCAGGCCAAGGTATTTGAGTGGTTTCGTCTGCCATGTCAGTCCTGAGTCACCAAGCACCTCTCTGGTGGTGTGGATGTTCATTGGCTTACATTCTGATTTATCTTTGTTGAGCTTGTATCCCGAGGCTTCAGCGTATTCTCCTATTGTGTCCATGAGTGCTGTTATTGACGTTGATGGGTTAGTAGTTGTAATGAGGATGTTGTCCGCGTATGCAGCCAGTTTGACGTTTTTTTCTTTGATTTCAACGCCTGCTATTTCTTTATTGTGTCTTATTCTGGCTAGTAGTGGTTCTAGTGCTAGAAGGAAGAGGCCCGGTGAGAGGGGGCAGCCTTGCCTGGTGCCTCTACCCAGTGTGAGTGTTTCCGATGTGCTTCCATTTACTACCACTTTTGCTTTTGGTTCGTTGTACAGGGCCATCACCATCGATCTGTATTTGGTCCCTAGCCCGAACCTGCTCATACAGTTGTTTAGGAATGGCCAGGAGACTCTGGCGCTTTCGAACGGATATAAGGAATACACTTACCTTTTTTCTTTTTCACACTTCTTTTTCCACCATGAACCTGATCGCCCACGTTTCTTATATTGACAAATGAGATACTTCTCTTATATATATTTTATTTAATGCAAAACCTAAAAGGGTAACAACAAAAAGCCTTTCCCTTCACAGCAGGCTGTTGTAGTGTTGTCCAAAGCTTGCCTCATATACATACTGCCAAAGGTAACCTCCTCAGGAAGAGCATCTTTGGGCACAGAGAAGGCACCTCAAGGATCTTTCTTGGGAGGGAAGGGGTGGATTTGGTATTGATAGGGGTTAGGGACAGATAAGATGTGAATTCTTCAGGAAGGGTAAAGTAGAAAGGGTGGGAGGGAGAGGATTGGGGTTTGGAGGTAAAGGGAGCTGGAATGGGTGATGTGCATGTGTCTGCATATTTTGCATTTGCATGTGGGTCTGGTGTATGTTTGGATGTGTGTTTTTGGCAGGTGTTTGGTCTTTGAGTGAGTGTGTGCATTTGGTTTTGGCAGGTGTTGTTTTGGGTGCAGATGTGCTTTTTTGTGAGGGTGTTGGTTTGGAGGAGTGTGCTGTTGAGGTTGTTGGTGTGGTTGTGGTGCATGTGTCTGTATGTTTTGCAGCTGCATGCGGGTATGGTGTATGTTGTGTATATTTGGATGTGTATGGTTTGGCTGGTGTTTGGTATTCTGGTGAGTGTGTGCATTTGGGAATGGACTGAGTATCGAGGACTAAATTAATTAAGTTCTCTTGAGGGAGGATTGATTCCCACAGCGGCCATACCCCCACAGTAATCAAATTAACTTGCCTAGATTGAAACGGCTATTAACTCCAGATTCATTTTGAGATGCAATACATTTAGGAGCCTTCCTGAAGCTACCAGATAGCCGGCCAGTCTTTGATATCCCTAAAGGCAGTTTTAGGAGAATTGTCCCCACAAGTGGACAGTCTTCCCCTTTCATTTTTCACTTTGTCCTAAAGAAGACCCGCCATTACGCTTTCTTAAATAATGCTTACGTCAGGATCAAAACTGCGACCTCACAAAATGCATAACACTGCTTTATAGAACAATACTTTTTTCATATCATAAAATTGTCTGTATTTTTGTGTTCCAACTTTGTTCCTAAAGAACAAAATGTATGCTTTATGATTGAGCTCATAATTTTTAAGTAATTTTTCCCCCAATAGAACCAGCTGTTGCTTTTGATATAGATACCCAGCTTCTGAGGGACACGGGGTTACCCCATTGTTACTATGCAACATCTTGGGGGAGGAGGCGTGACACCCCTGCCAAGGGTGGGCTTTTTTCTGGAGCCAGAGAGCGGAGACACTCTACCCAGGGGTCCAGAAACCTGTCTGGTGGTGGCAAATGGCGAATAGCCATTCAGGAATCACACCAGGGCTAGTATTTCAGGGACCACTCTAAGATGCCCTCTTAGTGCATTTTACATTACATCTCACACTGGCATCAGTGTGTTGTAATGTGCTGAGAAGCTTGCCATCAAACTTCCCAGGTTTTAAAGAAGCCATCATGGAGCTGTGGAGTTCGTAATAGTCAACTGCCAGACCATCCACTCTTTATGACTTTACTACACTTACAATGTCTAAGAATGGACTTAGGGGAGCAAGATGGCGACTGCATAGTGGTCGCTCTGCAGTGCTAGTGGGAAGGGCATGATCTATTGAAGCCTCACACATCGGCGTTTGAAGGCAACAACGGGCATTGAATAAGGGAGAAAAAAAAGAATATACAAAATACAACCTAATGCTACTGATCACTTACTGCTCGTTTCTCGTAGCATCGAGAGCTGCGCGAGCGCCCGTCCCTGGACTCTTGCAGCTGCGAGGGTTGAGCGGCGCTCTGTTTCGGTGGTTCCGGCTCTGGCGTTGTAGGCGTGGCGGAAGGAGCAGACGGAGTGAGCGGAGAGAGCGGAGTGCTGGCGGAATGGCGCCGAAGCTCGTAGCTGGTGCCTCGGCGAAATCAGCAATGGCGGCAGCAGTCCGGAGGAAGGTCCAGGCAGCGGAGCATTCCGGACAAGAACCCAGAACGGATGCATCGCCGAGCAAACTTCGTACGCCCCCTGTTGAGCTGCTAAGACAGGGGAAGCAGGTTACAGCAAAGACGCACCCTGTGACTGCATCAATTCCAGGGATGTTTTCTAGGAGTAAAGGAGGGGCGAATACCAAAACTGCTGGCACGGAAGAGGTAGATAACCCCACGTCATGTCTACAGGAGGAGGCAGAGGTACGTGCAGCACAAGTGCCAGGTATGGGTGCTCCTGGGTTAAAATGCGCTAGTATCCAGGAGGGTTCCCAGGCTTTCGCAGGGAAAAAAGCTTCATTATTAGAGCAAGCAGAGGTCTTCCTGGCTGGAGAGAGGGAAGGCATGAGAATTAACAGCACCCGCACTTTGGGCACCTTGGGCGCCGTGGGCACAGTATCTAGTAACTCCAAGGAAGCAGTGGCGGAGGGAGAGAGAAAAGCTGAGGGGGGTCGCGCAGTATTGGGACTGGATCAAGCTGCTGTAGTTGGCACCCAGGGAGAAGAAGATTTGGAAGGTCTGGGCCCCCCGTGGTTCTGATGGATGGCAAAGAAAAAGAGAAAGAGAACAGTGATTGTTTTTACTCGGTTTCAGAAGAGGCGGAGTGGTCTGATGATGACCGGAGCTCATCTCAGGGGGAAAGTAATTTTGACTCGGAGAGTGATATGGAACAGGATCCCCCTAACACAGCTAAGAGGTCTAGCGCCCAAGTAAATAGGTAGGAGCCGGCACGTGACTTAAGCTGGGATCACTCATCCTCTATGCCACTCCAGGGAAGCCCCAACTCGGAGAGCCTCGCAACCCATACACCGCTCCTGGAGGTCATCCACCAGGTAATTCTCTCCCATCGCGAGGAAACATGCCAGGATAGCCCCAAATCGCAAGCTGCAATGCGGAAGATGCAGGGTGTGTGCTACTGTAGGGGACAGGGTGTCTAACCTTGAAGAAAGAATTCTTGCAACAGAATCAGAGGCCGCTGCTGCCACCACTAAAGTAGAGTCCCAAAAGGCCCAGGTAATCGACATCCAGTGGAAGCTGGAAGACATGGAGAACAGGCTTAGACGGAATAACCTGCGGGTACTCGGGATACCCGAAGGGGTGGAGGGACCAGATGTCAGGGCAGGGAGAGGGGACAAGCCAAGGGCCATCTTAATATTCTTGGGCAATTTCATTTTACGTCAGGCCATCACTGAAAAAGCCAGACCAGAGGCTCGAAGATCCAGCGAGGGAGTCACTTTCTTTGTCAGGCCAGACTATTGCCACGCAACGGTGGAGAGGCGCTGGAGACTGAGACAATTGATCAAACCGTTTCAGGATAGGCACATTCAAGTTTATCTGATTAATCCTGCGCAACTTAAAATCATAAATGAAGGCCGGACTCAGTACTTCGCTTCAGAGGTGAAAGCACAAGAGTATCTTGACTCCCTGGGAAGCTAGGGAAGCTAGGGAACTAAGTGGGGGAAAAAATTAAGAAACTGGTTGGCTTGAGTCAATGGGACCATCTTTCTTTTTTCTCTCCTGCTTCCTACCTGTTCTTTTTTTGTTCAATCAGATGTTTTTTCTTTTTTTTATCTTTTGATATTTTGAATCAAGTTCAATTAAAAATTGCGCTTGGGGCAGCAAGAGGGCACTGGGCGTTGAATAGTATCTATGTGTTTTGCCCAAACTGCTATTACTGCAAACATCGCAAGCATAGACTAAGGTCTGAGTGCTTCACGAGGGTGGGAGGAGCTGGGGGAAGGGAAGGGGGAGGGAATGAGAGTGGGCTAGGGATGGTCGGGGGGTGACAAGATGGTGTGCAAGGAGGGAAAATGTAAAAAAAAGAGAATTTATGGTAGAAATGTTTTTTCACTTGTGGGAGTATGATATGGTTTTCATTCGGGATCACAAGTCGTTTTTATTCATCGGTTGGTACAAATAGTGTAGGAGATGCACAAAAGCAATAATGGTGAATCTTAGTATTTGCTCGATTAACATAGGGGGGCTTAATGATTGGAAAAAGAGACAGAAACTGGCCGGGTTTGTTAAATCAGAATATATAGACATTTTATGTCTTCAAGAAACACATATACCCTGGGCGAAAAAACAGCTGCTTAACCTGGGAGGCTTCGATATTCTGTCATGTTCTTCCCAGACTTCGACAGAGAGGGGTAGTCATCTTAGGGAAAACTGGGCTTGTTGGTGTCAAGCATTCTAAGTCTGATTCATTAGGGAGACGGGCATTGGCCGAAATGTGTATGGGTATAACAATCTGTGGGTTATATGGCTCTAACCAGGATTATCCCGAGGCCTTCGAGTTATTAGTGAGAGAATTGGCTAACTGGCCCACCCCTTTGGTGGTGTGTGGCGATCTAAATATATCTGCCGACCTTACTAATAAAAAGTTGTATCTAGGCCGGAAGCCAAGGGTTTTTCGGGCCTTACATTCTATGATGCAGTCCCATGGTTTGTCGGACGTATGGGGAAATAAGGAACCGAGTAACCCAGGGTATACCTATTTCTCCTGTCCCTATCAAAAATATACGAAATTAGATTATTTCCTGATCCCCTCTTCGGAAATGAGAAAAGTTAGTATTAAGAAGCTACCGAAGGTCCTATCAAATCACAGCCCCTTTGTACTTGAGCTATGATTTTCTAAAGTCACTGAAAAAACAAAGGGCCTGGACCTCTGATAGAAAAGTGCTGGCAGACAGCACATATGTTGAGTATTTGAGGAAATGGACCAGGGAATTTTTTTACGCAAATCGCTACAGTGCTTCCCGAAATACTGTTTGGGATACATTTAAAGCAGCACTAAGGGGGGAAACAATTAGCTACGCTGCATGGATCAGGAAAAAAGTGCAGGGAGATAGGAATAAGCTATTAGCCAGATTGGTAGATGCGGAAGAACAACATGACCGAGATATCTTACAAGTGAGAGACGGGAAAATAAGCCAGCTAAGAATTATCTCTGTTAAAGCAGAGATAAATAAACAAATGGCCGTAAAAGCTGCCTCCGAATATCAAGCCTATAAAAGCAAAATGTATGAAACAGGTGAACAGGCGGGCAGAGCTTTGGCACTCCGAATTAGACAGGGTATTACCAAAAATATAATAACGAGTATCCAGAAGAACGGTCAGGAGTTTGTAGAACCACATGAGATTCTTGAAGTGTTTAAACATTTTTACCAGACATTGTACCAGGAAGAGGGGGATGGAGAGATCCCACGGGGAGAATATCCGGATGAGGGACCCAAATTAGATGAGTTACAGAGGTAAATTCTGGAGAGGGATATAACGGCCAATGAGGTGCTAGAGGCATTGCAAGAGCTAGCTGCTGGTAAGGCAGCGGGGCCAGACAGCATCCCATTGGAGGTTTATAAATGTATCTCAAATGAGGTGGCACCATTGTTACTTGATTTATTCAATGGAATTATGGGTACTGGGAACATACCGGGGACGTGGAAGAACACAAACATAGTGGTCTTCCATAAGAAAGGGAAACCTAAGGAAAACCCCGGTTCTTACAGACCGATATCGCTTATAAACGCGGACAATAACATTTATGCTAAGATCTTGGCTAAGCGTCTGGGGACGGTCATCGGCGATCTGGTCTCCCCCTGGCAGCAGGGGTTTATCCCGGGTCAGGGAACAAATGATCATATAATACGAGCAATATCTCTGTTTGAGGCCCATGCTGCTGGGGTGGTGGGAGATGGCCATGATACTCCTCGACACTAAAAAAGCCTTTGACCGCATTAGGTGGGATTACTTGTGGGGGATACTGGTACGCAGAGGGTTTGGCCCAAGAATTTTGACTGCCATTAAGACAATGTACTCTGATTCGGTTGCTAAGGTGCAGTTGATGGGCGAAAGCTCGGGGAAGATCAATATAATAAGAGGGACACGTCAAGGGTGCCCCTGTTCATCCATTCTGTTAGCTTTGTTTATAGATTCATTAATAGGACAGATTCTATGCAAGGGGGGATGAAGCCGGTCATAATGAACAACTTTGAGACCAAGATTTTAGCTTACACTGATGACCTGGCAGTAGTCTCCGTGGAACCTGTCTCGGCTATGCATGCATTAGTTGAAATCACCAAGGAGTTTGGCAGATATTCAGGATATCGCCTGAATGAGGGGAAAACACAAGTAATCTGTTCAAAAAATATAGTTAAATTAGATCATAGATATGTGGACGCCGCAATGTATCTGGGAGTGACAGCTAATGGAGCGACAGAATTAATTATAAAGGATAACTTTGTCCCGCTGTTAAAGACAATTGAACGTGACCTAAAAAGAATGGACACTCTTCATTTGTAACTCATAGGCAGGTCCAATGTCTTGAAAATGACGATTTTACCTAAAATTCTGTATCTGTTCCGCTCTATCCCCTTTTTAATAGATGAAATGGTGTTAAAATCAATAGAAGCTATCTTTATGAGGTTCTTATGGCAATACGGGAAGATTAGACGCTCTTTAAAATTCATGTCCCTCTCACAGGAATCAGGTGGTCTGGGTATTCCGAATGTAAGGTATTATCATTGGGCATGCCTATTAACGCAAATGTCAGTTTTATTTGATCCATCAACAAGCAAATCTTCCGCCCAAGATCGCCCATACAGCTGTAAAAATATCCCCTCCATATATGAGCTATTAATGGGGAGGGAGGCGGTGGGGATATTGTTAAGGAAAACATGTCGTAGGTATTTTAAGAAAATGAGATATAAGATAGCGGACAGTGCCTGGGAGGTGTGGAAAGAAATACCGAAGGTGTTATCGTTACCAAAAATAATTTGTATACACCTCTTTGGAAGTCAGGGTTTTTCCCAAACTTAAGCAGGGATGGTGCATGGAAATATTGGGAACAGATGGGCATTCGGACAGTAGGGGATATAATGGAGGGGGATGGGGTGATGAGTTTCGGGACGATCCAGCAGAAATATGGGATATCTAGTAGTCAAAGCTTTAAATATCTCCAGGTTATGCAAATACTAAAATCTATAAGACCCCGCATCTCCCCTGGCAAGCGCTGCAGTGCTCTGGAGTACGTGTTAAAAGGGGGGCGTAGAATCAAAATTATCTATAAAGCTTTAATATCAGGGACCCAGGACAAAGTGGAAAAAAATGAAGCCTCCTGGGCCATAAAACTGGCTGATCCAGATGTGGATCTAGACAGAGCGCTACAATTGGATAAGGAGATTTTAGGCTCTTCTAATCTCAAAGCACAGCATTTTAAAACATTATTTAATCTTTATTATACACCCTCTAAACTGTTTGATTGGGGTAAAAGAGAAGATAATAGATGCCCTAGATGTCTGAAAGGTCCGGCGGATTTGCTGCATATGTTCCACCACTGTGAGAAATTAAGTTCCATAAAAGGGGAGATCGAGACATTTTGGGAGGGGCTGCTAGGCTTCAAGATCTGCCTATCCCCGACCTTAATGATTTTCGGTACTGATAGTAAACTGGGTTTAAATAAAAAGACTGAAGCGCTTGTCTTTATATCAACGGCAGTTTTGCGTATTCTTATATCAGCAGCTTGGAAGGATGATACCGCCCCATAATTTCAAATGTGGTTGACCAGATTTTTGGGTATCCATTACGTTGAGTCCACACTATATGCACTCAAAGGCAGGAAAACACGGGAATTTGGGTTAAAAATATGGGCGCCCTTGAAAACCTGGAGAGATGTCCGATTGTAAATATAGGCTAGTATATTTATGTATTTGTATGTATATAATGTATTAAAGAACTTTAATGGTTTTATTGAAGATGGAACTTTATCTTTGTATATAAATGTCTATTTATTGTATTTATGGTATCTCCTTTTAACTATACCCGGTGGAATACGTATGAAATGGTGGTTTTTTTTTATGTTACTTTGTACCAGTAATGAATTCTCAATAAAAAAGGGAAAAAATAAGACCGGTTTGAACCCTATTTCTGTACCACATAATGATGTTTGTGGTTTTATCTATCTTTGACATAGGTCTCCTTTCACTATTTGATTCACAAGTTTCTTCAGCCATTCCGGATCAGGCTTGACTGGATTTTTCTCCAATCGTTGTTGTGACTAGCAATCATCGATGCTCTCACAATTTTAATCGCCTTGAAAAAGTCTGAGTACAGACGCAACACGTGTCGGCTAGATAGTGTGCTGGGAATTCTTTTAAAACAATAAAGACGCGAATCTACGAAATTGATTGGTTTTGGAATTTCTGTTGGACACGAAGATTACTTATTGATTGAATTGATCTCTTCAGTTTTCATATCTACCAATCAGTATATGTTTTCTTGCATTTGTTAATCAACATATACTAATGTTGGACTGATACATTAATACAAGGGTGTGCTGTTCAGGCTTCTTTTGGTTTCACTCCAAAAATCGATCAGAGACATGCAGAAGGCACCAAATGGCTAAAGAAAGAAAATGCCAGCTTTCTAAAAGTTATCTTTGAACAAAATGCACTATTTTCCTTGTGTTGGTTCTTATCCTAGTTCAATGATTGCATGCGAACTGATGCCATGATCTGTCTCGTGAGTCACAGATGTATAATAAGTGATCCCAAAGGCATGTGTGTTATGCACCAATCATTCGCACTATGAAGTATAGGAAATTATCCTCATAATAAACAAGTATTCATGTTGTACTCCAAGTAATCCAAATGTAAGCCAATATGTAATCAAATGTTTATCCATATGTTCACAATCACAATGAGGACAGTGAGTTTTCCCAGTGGTACTTTATTTTGTGATTTTCAACTGCCTTCTGTGTGCCCATCCGGGCCTCAACATCGACATGTAGGGGTGAACAGCTCATACTGAGTAACCTCACATAGTTCCACTCAATGCATTCCGGGCTATTCGAGCCCTTTGTCAGGGGTAACTAAAAAGCTAATAAAAAGGACAACTATGTTCAAAAGCAACCCAACTCTAACACTTGCATGCTTATACTGTGATTAACCCTTACTTAATCCCACCGTGCATCTTGATCAAACCATACTACTCTAGACAAGATAATAACCCCATAAATTACGAACAAGACGACCAGACCAAGGTTTAGCACAACCACAACACAAGTATGATAAATTTAGATCTGGTGCAGCACACTTCCCGTGCCTGTCGTCCCAAGGCACAAATACAGTCAACAATTTTCTTCAGATGGCGGAAGGCGCACTCATTAAAATATCACCAAGAAATCTTCTTTAGTCCAAAAGTTAAATTCTTTATTGTGGTAATTATACCAGACAAGTTACACAGCCAACGCGTTTCGTTCCTTGGCGGAACTTCGTCAGGGCAAAGAATGAAAAAAGTGTCCAATGGACCAATGAACTAACAAGTCAAATCTTGTCGTGTCCCGAGTACCGGAACAAGTAGGCACTGTTCCACGGTGTTACACAATTTAATGGTGTGCTTGTCATCAAGTGATTCCAAACACCGTGGAAGGTGTCTAGTAATGCATAGTAGTACGCCCCTGGCATAAGGATAAATCCAGGGCTAAGTTTTGAATCCGGAAAAATTGATAATGACTTGCAAAGGGCACTTGATTCGGCAACCACTGTGCACGCTGTACACTCAGAACTCGGCGGCTGCTCCCGGCATAATAACGAGGAGATGGCGATGATAATAATCCCCCTTGCCTACTACAATGAACTCAAAATAAAATGAGTGCTCATATAAGCAGACTGTAATGTAACAATTATACCGCGCTGCTATAAAGACCCTTTCTTTTTGGTACACAAGCAGTCCTGCACTACCAGTCCAGCTTCCGAAGTGACAGGAGTTGGCAAAAATGTGTACGGATGTTCATGAATTGTAGTCATTCTAAGGTGGTGTGAATTATAACTAAGTTATGACTATAAAGCTTTAATTATAACTTGTGAATTGTTAAAGTTTGTGTTGTTTAAGTTGGTATGATATGGAAAAATAAATTACGTTTTGATAACTATAAAAAAATAAAAAAAATAAAAAGAATGGACTTAGACACTGTAAAGGTGCAGGGCTCATGCCACTGTACCCTCACCTGAGGGCTAGTGCACCCTTCTAGAGTGGTGGCTTACCTAGACCTCAGGCAGTGGGTTGTAGGTATGGCACACATGTCAACTCTACTCTTCACTTTACTCTGCACCAAGACACACAGCCTGCAATGACAGTGTGTGGGTGTCAATGTACAGGGCCTCTAGGGGTGGCACAATAGGTGCTGCAGCCCTTAGAGGCCTTCTCTGGTCACAGTGCCCTTGGTATCGATGGCACCTTATACAAGTGGCTTACCTGTAGCCATAGATGTGCCAATTGTGGGTACAGGGGTACAGTTTTAGGAAAGAACACAGGCCCTGATATCCTGATTAACAGGGACCCAGGGCACATCAAGTCTGGTTGCATCAGAGGTCAGGCAAAAAGTGGAGGGTAACCATGCAAAAAGGGGCAGTTTCCTACAATAGCAAATTATTTTGAAAGGCATCAGTCCTATATGTGTGTGTGTATATGTGTGTGTGTGTGTGTGCAAGTGTAATCGAGTGTGAAATACACTCTTCACTCTGTTATTGAGGCACAAAAATATAAAGGCATCAAAATCTCTTTTGTTCTATAAATAGATTGCTTTCAAAAAAGGTAACCATACTTGATCAGCAGTGGTTATCATAAAATTGCACACTAGTGGGCAGATTTATGATGGCCTTGCGCCGCCGGTGCGTCACGTCACGCCATATTTACAACGTGACGCATCTAGGAGATGCGTCACGTTGTAAAGCCCTGCGCCTTAAGGAGGCGTTCCGGCGCAAGGGGGGCCTTCCTGCGCAGGAACGCCTCCTAAAAGTGGCTGAGTGAAATCTATGAGATTTCACTCAGTCACATTCAGGACAATGCTGCGTCAAAACCCTGCGCCTGCTTGAAGCAGGCGTAGGTCTTGACGCAGCATTGTGGAGATGGGGCACCCCCGAGCCTTGCTGGAGCTGCGTCGCGCTTGCGACGCAGCTCCAGCAATGCGCCACCTTTACTACACAGATGCGTCACGCATCTGTGCCGTTTTTGCCCCATGGTGCGCCGCATTATAAATGCGGCGCACCATGGGTGGCGGAACAGTGGCGCAGGATGACTGGCGCATCCCCAGGGATGCGCCAGTCATCATAAATCTGCCCCTAGAAACATAGTTACAAAGAGACCTATACCACCCCAGCACCTGTAATCTAGATTTGTTTCCTCTCCATTCCCACCTCATTTTCAAGTCATAGGAACTAAGAAATCAAATACAACATATGGAAGTGTCCTGACTACTCCTACATTGGATATGGAACCTTACCTATCCCTGGTGAAAAATACCATGGATAGATCCTTGCTAACATGTTTTAGATTCAATCAGTTGCACTTGATATTTTCCTAACCAAGAAGCTGCTATGTTTTTACACCTCTGGGCCCCTGCAGTTGGGATAATAGGTCTCCTCAAGACACATTGCACTTAATGATGATTAGTGACTATAAAAAGAAATCCAGGAAGTAATTTTGAGTACCTCTAGTCAAAGAAAGTGGCTTCAAACAAGTCCAGCTCTGGTCTATTTGCAGATGTTATCAGGTGAATTTGTTGTTGCTAATATTGTCCGTTTTTTAAAGGCAGCAGTTTCTATTTGGAGCACACAGTATGACTATGTTTTAATAGATTTTGAGCTTTCAGTCCATGAAATAAATGTTTCTTATCAATTGCTTTTATGATCTTTTATCCTTTTTATTATGTACTGTTGTTGTATTTTTATGGTTTTAACATACAAACTGATTATAAAAAAAAGAATTGGAATACGAAAGTGAGTGTTTAACCCTCCAGGAGATTATTTTCAACTCCCTAAGGCATTGCATGCTATACAAATTATATTAGGTTCCATTCTAACGCCACTTGAAAAAATCATTTTAAATTTAAAAAACGAACCAGTTATTACTTCTGTCATGAACTCAATCAACAAGAGGAAAATAACTCATAAATAAAGAAAATTCAAGGAACCTGGATTCACAAGATCAGAGGCTTGATTCACAATGGACCTCTGCACTCGTGGCAGAGGCACCACACTCGGGGAGAAATCTCCGCAATGAGAATTCTCATTGCGGAGATTCTTTACTGAGTGCGGAGATTACCTCATGACTGTGGGGCCTCCTCCATGAGCGCGGAGACCCTTTGTGAACCAGGCCCAAAGTTTTATCATTAAAAAACATTTTCAGGCAAAGCCTACAAAGCATCCAGCATGGCTGATCGAAGATAAGGTTGATAGTTTAGCAGCATATCCAGTCTTTCTGAAGCAGGTAGCAGTAAAAGAAACAAACAACTATATTGGAACCTCAAGCTTCCTATTCCAAGACGGACAAAATAATTAGGTAGTCATTTAGGGCCAGATGTTCGACCTGTGAAAATAGAGACTTGTTATTTGCAACAAACTGTGACTCGCAAATAGCGAGTAGCTACCTACTAACACATCAGACAACATGATTGCGAGTCGGTATTGACTCGCAACACTATTTGGCCCACTTGCTATTTGCGAGTCGCTAATGTCTTGCGAATAGGAGGGATCCACTTGAAGGTCTTGCGGAGGATGCTGAGGGTGTTGAAGCATCTGGAGGTGACGGCGTTGACCTCTCAGTTCATGGTGAGTGATGAGTTAAGTACGATGCCGATGTTTTTGGCGTGGTCTGAGGGGGTAGGTGGGCTTCTGAGGGCGGTCGGCCACCAGGTGCTGTCCCATGCAGAACGGGTGGTACCGAGGGCAAGGACTTCTGTCTTCTCGGTGTTGAGCTTCAGGCAGCTGTTGTTCATCCAGATTGCGATGTCTTGCATTCCTTTCTGGAAGTTGAGTTTGGCAGTGGTGGGGTCTTTGGTAATGGAGAGGACGAGCTGGGTGTCGTCGGCATAGGATACGATGTTGACGTTGTGTTGTCGGACGATGGCTGCGAGGGGGGCCATGTAGATGTTGAAGAGGGTGGGGCTCAGTGATGAACCCTGTGGGACTCCGCAGGTGATTTTCGTGGGGTCGAAGAAGAAGGATGGGAGTCTTATCCTTTGGTTTCTTCCGGTGAGGAATGATCACATCCAGTCTAGGGCTATTCCCTGCATGCCTGCGTCGTGTAGTCTGGCGACTAGTGTGCAGTGGGAGACGGTGTCGAAGGCTGCTGATAGGTCGAGTAGGATGAGGGCTGTGGGGTGGTCTTGGTCCAGGAGGTTGTGGATGTCGTCTGTGGTGGCGAGTAGGGCGGTCTCTGAGCTGTGGTTGCTTTGGGTCAAGGACGGCGTTCTCTTCAATGAATTGTGTCAGTTTCCGGTTGACTATTTTCTCTGCAACTTTGGCTGTGGGGTCAGCTGTGGGCTTCCTGAGCAGGGGTCGGACGCTCTGCATGCTTCCAGTCATCTGGGAAGGTGCCTGTTTTGAAGGTGGTGTTGATGGTTCGTTGTAGTTCGGGTGCCGTGGTGGCCGCGGCTCTGTGGTAGATGTGAGGGGGGCAGGGGTTGGTCGGGCCCCGGAGTGGATGCTTTTCATGGTCGAGGCAGTGTCTTCGGCCGTGATCGGTGTCCAGTTGGAGATGGTGAGTTGGCTGTGTTTCTAGGGTGTGGGGGCCATCTATGGCGCCTGGTAGATGGTTGATGAAGTTGTTGTAGAGGTTTTTGATCTTGAGGTGGAAATATGTTCCAAGCTTGTCGCTGAGGTCTTGGGATAGGGTAACGTCTGTGGCTTTGCTGCGCGGTTTGGTGAATTCTTGAATGACACTGAAAAGTTCCTTGGAGTTGGTGGAGTTGGCCAGGATTTTGCTGTGGATAAAGTTCCTCTTGGTGGCTCTGGTCTGGTTGTGGAAGCCCATCATGGCGTCCTTAAAGGTGGTGTGGTTTTCGTTTGTCTTGGTGTTTCTCCAGTTCTTCCCCAGGCGTCTGCAGGTGCGTCTGGCTTCTTGGAGAGCAGTGGTGAACCAGGCGGCTTTCCTGGGTCATTGTCTGTCGGGGGTTGCGTAGCGGGGCAAACCCGTCTGCGCAATTAGAGATCCAGGTGTGGAGTTCTCTGGCTGCGTTGTTTGTGTTGGGTGCCCAGGTGTGGTTGTCAGGGGTGAGGGTGGTGTTAAGTTGCTCATCGGTAACCTTGCTCCAGTTCCTTCATGGTGGGTTTGGGCTGGCTTAGGTGCCTTGAGTTTGTTGATGGTGAAGTTCACGCAGGGGTGGTCAGTCCATGGCAGCTGCGTTGTGTGGCTGAATTGGACGCTGTTTCCTGCCACGAAGAAGTGGTCAAGGGTGTGTCCTGCTCTGTGGGTTGGTGTGTTGATGAGTTGTTTAAGTCCAATGCTGGCGAGGTTGTCGTGAAGGATAGTGGAGTTGTGGTCCCTGGGGTTGTCGAGGTGGGAGTTCAGGTCTCCAATGAGTATGTAGTTTGTTGAGGCAATGGTGTGGGGTGCATTGAAGTCGGTGATGGTGGTGGTGAAGGGTGTTCGGGGGCCGAGTGGTCTGTAGATGAGGGTTCCTCTGAATGTGGCTTTGGGGGTGGTATGGATCTGGAAGTGCAGGTGTTCGGCGGAAGGTAAGGTTTTGTTGGAGTTGGTGAGGTGGAGGGTGCTCTTGTGGGTGATGGTGAGGCCCCTCCTGGGTGGTTGGGGCGGTCTTTCCTCTGGATCTTGTATCTGTCTGGGATGGAAGTGCTGATGTCAGGGCGGTGAATGCGTTGGCCCAGGTCTCTGTGAAGAAGGCGATGTCGGGCAAGAGAGAGTCGAGTAGGTTCCAGATTTCCATGGCTTGTTTGTGTACAGAGCGTATGATGAGGAGGATGCATTATAGGGTGACGCCGGTGCTGGCATCGGCGGTGTTGGAGGCCTGGGTGGCGGTGAGGGTCTGGCGGCAGTGGAGGAAGAACTGTCATGTTTGGCGAGGCCTGTTGGCATTCTCTAAGTCTTACAGGGTTGAGTGTGAGGAGGGTGGTGGTGTCATAGCAATGGGTAGTGGGAGGTCCAGGTTCCTGGCACTGGCCGCAGTCAGGTCACGGATGGGCGCGCAGTGGCCACCATTAAGTAGGGGATGTGGGAGGGATAAGAGGCTCAGAGGCGTGGTGGAGGAATTCCGGTTGGTATTCCAGGGGGAGGGGCCGCAGGGGCAGCAGTGGTGAAAGGCGAAAGGAACAGGCAGGCATGGCATGAGAAAATAAAAACAGTAGTGGAATTAGAGCTAGTTACAGATGGGCACAGTAACAGTGGCATAACAGGGAACAATTAAGAAAAAAAACAGCTGAGAAAGGTTACAGTGGTTGCAGGCAGTCAGGTCCCCAGGAGCGGGCAGCAGCCTCAAACCTCCCAAGGAGGAGATAGAGGTCTGGAGGCAAGAGAAAGCACAGCGGAGCTGCGGGGAGAGAGTGGACCTAGACCGAGGGTCGGAGGTCTTACTCGTGCTCCCCCGCAGCGGCCTCCATTATGTAGGGGAGGTGGGAGGGGAGAGAGGCTGGGAGGTGGGAGAGGGGGAATTCCAGGGGGGAGGGGCCGCAGGGGCAGCAGCGGCGAAAGGCAAAAGGAACAGGCAGGCATGAGAAAATAATAACAGTGGTGGAATTAGAGCAAAACACAGATGGGCACAGTGGCACAGATAACAGTGGCACAACAGTGAACAATTAAAAAAGAAAACGGCTAAGAAAGGTTACGGATGTTGCAGGCAGTCTAGTCCCAGTTGGAGTAGACAGCAGGTGCAGGAGCGGGCAACAGCCTCGAACCTCCCAAGGATAAGGTCAGGGTCTGCAGGCAAAAGACGGCACAGCGGAGCTGCGGGGAGAGAGTGGACCTAGACCGAGGGTCGGAGCAAAGGATGAATGCGCTAGGAGTTGCACACAGCTCCATAGACGACATGAAAAAGTGCTGGTCTGATCTTTGCTCCAGGGCAAAGGAGAGGGTGCAGCATGGCTGGAAGAGGCAAAAAGAACCAGAGGGGTACCATCCAAGCAATGGTGGAAGCTACCCTGGAGAGGTCAGGTCTGGCAGGCTTTCGGGGCCTTGATACATCACACCCATCCATGAATCCTGGTAAGTAAAAACTGTGCATGTGATGTGTGAATACCCACTAACGCCTGTACTATGCATACTTATCAACCACAAGTAAACATCCATGTACAAACAACACTAGTGTTGCATCATGGGAGATATAGTCTGTGACAAATTCAGTGTAGTAAGGTAATGACTTGAGCTGATAAACATTGCAACACCACTGAAACAGTGGAACACATTTTTATTTTTCTCTATTATCTTTTTTGTCACATAGACACACCATTGGAAGCAGACTATACTGATGAGGACACACCGGGTAGCTATGAGCCAGAGCAGATGGAGGAAGTGCAGAACATTAGGGAAACAAGTGGGCATAGGTCAGCTGGGTCCCATCTACTGTGGCTGCAACCACTACTGAGTCACTGTCACCTCAGCTGCATAGCATGACAAAACACCACAAGGCCCTCTGTCCACCCTTGTGCGTCTCTCACGGCCAATACAACATGCCCTGCACCGGACCCAAGGTTTGTCCTCCACTGGGTAAGTCAGTCAGGACATGTCTGCTTCATTAGACCACGAAATGCTGCAAATACAGCGCCTGCAAAACAAAATCCAAAGACAACAAAATATCAGGATGTCCTAGGGGGTCCGCATTATCACCAACAAACTGGCAGAGAATCAGGCTAGGATTGAATCTAAACTGGTTGCTCTCACTAACACTGTGGCAGACTTAGCAAAAGAGTGGTCTGCAGAAAGAGCAAATCGGAGGCGCATTGAGCACAGCAGGGGATAGAAACTTGGTAGTCTGAGCAGGGCAATCAATAGGCTGGTGCATGCTACTAACAAACACAGCCAGCGCACACTTGGCCTGCAGGTGGAGATGGGCCACTACAGTGGGGACGTAGCATGTGGCCTAGAAAAAATAACAGCAGCAGTGGAAACGCTGCAACCAATCAGATCATTGGGGATGTTGGCATTGGAGGCACTGACAGCGAAGTGTCAAGCCGTAGCAGCATTTCAGCCACGGAGACACCAATGATGCACAGAAGCAGCAGCTGGCACCTTGGGATGGGTAGTGGCAGCTCTGGTCAGGCTACACGCAGGGGCAGGAAATGAGCTTTTTGGTCTCACAAAAAAAACTTTCTATGACTTAATTTTCATCATTTGTGGTGATGTTGCGCCAATTACATTTTTTTAGGCGTATGCCTATAGTTACTGATGGACATGTTGTCCTAGTTTGATAATGGATGCCTGAAAATTAAAGGACCCATTGCAATTCACAGTTTGTTCTGTCTTATGTTCAGCTGAGTGTCTAACTGATGTGTACATACCTTTCAGAAATAGTTGTTGGCAATCTGGTCCCTGTGCCTTCTTCCCTCTGCTGCAGCGCTAACATCCCTTTGATGTATGGCAGTTGGTCCCAGGTCCTCATCCTCAGAATCTGTGTCAGAAACATACATGGGAAACTCACCCCTGCAGGCCACGTTGTGCAGTATGGCACGTGTTGACACAATTTTACAGACTGTATCTGGTGCATACTGCAGAGCTCCACCACTCTTATGTAGGCATCTGAAGCGCAATTTCAATATTCCAAAACTACTCTTGATCACTATCCTTGTGCACCCGTGTGGAGTGTTGTACCGCCTTTCATGTATGTTGTTGGGAGACAGATTCACCTGTTGTGAGATATATGACATTGATATTAAATGCTTACAGACATTCAAGTGAATAAACATTCGTCTGGGGACAGGTGATGACATTACCTAGGAGGTATCCATCATCAAAGTCAACTCTTTCTAACCTTTGATAAAGACCACTGTGCCTGAAAATAAATGCATTATGGGTGTTTCCAGGGTATTTGGCTACAATGTCTGTGATGATGTTTTTAGGGTCACACACTACTTGGATATTGAGGGAATGTGTGCCTTTTCTCCTTTTTTTCCTTTTCCATTTTATTTGGTGACAAGTATCTGCCCTTATTATATCTTGGAAACCAGCCGCGTATACTGCTAGTTATGGAGAAGTCCGGAGTCTCAGCCAGTATAAAAGAGGACGCAGTTTAGCTATATCTGCGATTGGTTTCCTCCGAAGGTCATACAATGGCGGGCACGTTGGGGTGCTCTGTGGTAAGTTGGTAATTTTTCTCAAAAACCTATTTCATTTGTAAGGGTCTCTACGTTGAGTTAAAGTCACCCACGACTAGGATATTCGGAACTTCCAGAGATAAGTCAAGAAGGTCATCGAGAGCCGCCAAAACCCCTGACTTCTTCTCTCTAGTACCTCTCACGTAAACATTATAAATGTCAAACTTCCAATATGAGCCCGTAGCCAATCTAACTACCTGAATATCGTGACTCTGGGTTGGAAGCACTTATACATTTAGACCTAAGTCCTGCTTCACCCAAATTGTCAAGCCCGCTAATGGCCTCCCCTTTGCACCTCTAAAAGCTGGAATATAATAGTTTAGGTAGCCTCCACAGAAGAGAGGAACCTCTGCCCAGGTTTCTTGGAAGAGACAGATGTTGTGCCCCTCTATGAAAGCATGCCACTCAGGTGAACCCATCTTTGTGCTCAATCCTGCGATGTTCCAAGACAACAAGGAATCCTTTATAGGGATTCTACATGGTATCAGTTGCCCGCTAGGAATAATAGGAGGTCGACTACCCATCTCCAGCACACCATCTATTTGAATGGATGAAACAGAAATAATCTTTGGGGATTGAGCTAGCCCTACAATAGAATGCTTAGAGGACTCAGGGAGCTGCCCCTAGTGAGGGGATTGGCTATTGGATATTCTTGTGGCTTTGAGAGCGATACTCTCACCAGTCAATCATTAGTTTCCAAAGTAGAACTTCCCTGCATGCTGGTTAACCTATGTCTTGGTAAATGGGCAGTCCTACTACTCGGAGGGGATTGTCTAAATTGGATAGATGACTTTCCTGGCAGAGTAGTGCGAAACTCCAAAGCAAAGAGGTTTTCTGCTAAATCTGCCCTGGTCAGGGTAAGCTCGATACAGTCATGTTGGTGAACTAGTGAAGTAAGCCTCCAAGCTTTTATTAAGTCTTCCCTTATCACTGGTCGGCATCCTCTGACATGCTGTTTCCGGTGTATAACTTTATTGTCAGGGAATACGCATTCTCTATACCTTTATTTGCCTCGAGCTTGGGTATGTTCACCATAAAGATACTATGGGCACTAGGTAAGTTAGGTTGGTGTTGTTATCAACGCCCAGACTGAGAACCACACTGTGGATGTTCGGCGCAAGAAAGTGTATTTATACTGTAAGATGTCTTGTCCCTCTCTATTGCCGTCCTGTAGGGTTTGTTAGAGTTACTTGCTATGGAGTGTGGTATATGCTTTGGCATCGGTGTTGGTATCTTTAATTTATGTGTCCTAGCCGGTAAATATCCAACACATTTTTCATAATGAATACCTTTACCCCACATACCATTTAAACACATGGTCTTTAATCCCGCATACCATTACAACGAATATACTATTACTACGCTTCATTTACAACACATATTCGTTGTAATGGTAAGAGGTAGAGCAGGCTCACTACTAGCCCTGTGTCCCCAAAATACACGAGAACGGCAATCATGCCCGCAGCAACGACCAGAACTGCTCTGCACCCCCACTCACTCATGAATACTGTTATGCAGTTACGGTATGCAGAGGCAGTGTTCACCGGTGTGCAGAGGCATGTGCAGATTGGTGGAGGATGTACCTAATTTTACCTTTGCAGAGGACCCATGGTGATGCCTTTTCCTCGGGCAGAAGGATCGTATGGAGGACTCTTCTTGCTACACTGCACCCCAACTCACTGATGAATAATGGCATGCAGGAAACGCATTGTAACGGTATGTGGAGGCATTTCTCAGCGGAACAATGTCCTTTTTTATGTTTATGCCTGAAAATGATGAAAGCACTAACACGTATAATACTTTCATAACAGAGTGTCTCAATCATGAACGGCTAAAAGAGAGATCTGCTCAAAGGTAAGAAAAAATTAATTTAGATAGTAAGCGAGTAAAAGAATAACACAAAAATAAAAGGAAATAAAGTGTATTGATTTAGCAACCCATGCCAGTAGGTAACTGACTAATTTATTTAAAATATATATATATTTGCACATTTATTTTTCGGAGTACTGCCATGCGTTGTTTAAATTCGCATGAAAAATGTACTTTCAATAGTTTGGATTGAAAATGCGTTGTATATGCTTCATTATGCTTCATTATAATAACTTGCAGGGTTATTGCATTTACTTTGAAAATAATTTGTGGTGACGTATGCGGAGTGTTTATTTGCGGGGTAACGTCGTATATTCGTCCTAGCCTTTCCAGGAGGAGATGGTAAGCTGCTGGAAGTGACGTTATTGCCCATGGTAGAAGTAACGGATGCAGCCAATGAAATTACAGGGTTGACACCCTGTGGACGCACTGGCTGGCTACTTTCCATTACTATTGCACTCCCTCTTTGAGATAGGTCAGATGATAGGAGCTTAACCATCAAGGTTAGATCCTCTATCAAACTTCTCATAGACCCTACTTCCTGCCTTAGCTTGGTGACTAGTTGTCTCATATCCTGAACTTCTGTGTTAATTCCTAGCACTACAACTGTGCTTTGTGTAATTGGTGTCTGTGATGTCTGAGCAATCTGGGGCCGTTCGCCCACACCAAGGGCAGAAATCTATTCGTAGTGAAGTGAAGTGAAAGAAGTGTTGCACAGTGTAGTGGCGCAGAGAGGAATGGAGTACACTGAAGTGGCAGAGAGTCCAATAGCACAGAGCGTAGTAGTTTAGAGTGTAATAGCATTGCGTGGAGTAGTGTAGAGTGTAGCGGCAAAGAGTGGAGTAGCATGGATGGAAATGGCATAGAGAGAAGAGGTAGAGTGGAATAGCATAGAGTAGAGTGGTGTGGAGTGGAGTGACAAAGACTGGAGTGGCATCGAGTGGTGTTGCATAGAGTGGCACAGGGAAAATTGGAGGATTCTGGAGTGGAGCGGGGTAGAGTGAAGTGAGGTATAGTTTAGTTACCGTACAGTGTTAATATAGCATAGAGTGGAGTAACATAGACAGGATTAGTGTAGAGTGTAATGGAGTAGAGTGGAGTGAGGTAGTGTGTAGTGGCATACAGCGGAATAGCTTAGAGTGGAGTAGCATGGCTAGGTGTTGAGTAGAGTAGCTGAGAGTGGAGTGGCGTAGAGCGGACTTGAGTGGAGTGGAATAGCATACAGTGGATTGGCATAGAGTGGCGTGGGGTAGAGTGGAGTAACATAGAGTGCTATAGTGGAGTACAGCTGAGTAGTTTGGAGTAGTGTTTCATATTGTAGAGTATAGCAAAGTGAGGTTGTAGGAACTGGGGTCACCAGTTCCCCGGGGGGTAGCCTGGCACGAGCAGGTAGGCACCCAAAAGCTTAGGTGTTAAGTGACCACACAGCACACACATCCACTGAGACAATGAAACGCACACAATGACTGAGACCACACAAGTAAGTTTGATTCAGATCAATACGTTTTTATCTAGAGCAGAGTCAGTGTAATCAATAATCACAGTATCTATTTCATCAAAGCATTTCCTCAAAACAATTCAACTGAGCATTTCATCAAAGATAAGCATGTCATTAGGTCACTTGAGGCAATGAATCAACATACCCCTACACGAGAATAAACAGCTCATTTTGCAGTGCTAAACATTTCATTAGAAATCTGGCATGACCACTCATTAGGCAAGAATAAAACCTTTCATTAGATCAGGGTCAGCATTTCTGTAGGCACAAGCAAATCAATAATCACAGTAGCAATGGTCATTGGACCATTTCATTAGGGGAGAAAAGGGAACATGTCAATCATGGAAAACCAGCATTTCATTAGATATGCATCAACATTTCATCAAGTAAAACTGGATCAATTCATTAGGCAAGAACTACCACCTTTTCAGGTAAACCAACATTCCTTTAGGCCAGAATAAACATTTTAGGAATCACTTCCAGTAGGAATAAGCATTTCTTGGATCAGGACTACACATTTCATTAAATCGGAACACCCAACTCATTGAGCAGGAATTAACATCTCTTTTCCAACCCAGTGCAGGTCCTGGCCTGGAAGCACCGGATCCTATAATGGTACTGGCCCAGCTAGGGGGCCTGGCAGGCTTGTCCTGGCCCAGTTCAGGTTTCTGGTAGGGGGCCAATTGGAGCCCACGGGGACCAGTCACAAGTCTTCCTGGGGGGAGGGGTGGTTTCGGGGCCTCCTTCTCGCTCCCGGGAGGCCCCGCTTCTACTCTAGACCTCCGCCCTCCCCCGGGACTTTACCTGCAATCTTCGGCTCTCACGGGAGCCCTTGTGGGGGTTCTCGGCTGCTGACAAAAGGGGGGCCTCAGCTTCTTTGGTAGGCCTCCTGGGGGCTGTGCCGGTAGGTGGGGGCACTTGGGCTCCTCCGGAGCGTCCTCGCTGGCTTTTCTAATGGTCCCGGGCCTCCCGAGGCTTCCCCGGGCCCAGGACCATTCACTAGCTGCAGGGAGGAGGTGCGCCCGCGACCGCCAATAGCAGTGCGGCCTGCGGGGGGGTGTCACCAATGAGCCAATGGGTGCACGGCGGGGGCGGAGTCCAAGACGCGCCCCCGTCACGTGATGAGGGATTCCTGGCTTCAGGCTTAGCGGCCTGGTGCGGCCTAGTTGAAGTTCGCGGCGGCCCTCCCAAGGCTCCGGGGGTCGGTGCGGGGACTCTGCACAATCATGGCCAGGCTGCGGCGGTGATTCAGGCCCCTAGGCGCACTGGGTGACAGCGCCTCGTCAGATCGCTCTCTTGGGCCGGGCGCGGCCCACGGCAACACTGCGGCGGCCCTCTCCTGACATAGGGGGCCGCCAAAGGGGGCAGATGACGGCCAGATAGGCGCTCCTCAGGGCACACAGCGCTCGGTCCTCGCATTGCCTCGTGGGGAAGGGGAGCACCTGGAAGTTCCTCACAGGTTCGTCGACATCAGTGCTTCACAGGGCCCAGCAGGTGAGTGCTTGAGGCAAAATTACAGCGCTTCTCAGGTGGCATACAAGAAAGCGCTTGAGGGGCAATTAGGCAGGACAGGCCACATGACAGTGGCAGATCATGGGTGCTAGCGCTAAGTAGGGAGTGCTTAGAAAGTAGCTCAGTTCAGTCAAAACAGGTCAAGGCCACACAGGGGGGGCACAGGTTGAGCAGGGGAGCACAGTGTGGATACAGTGCCGGTACCTGGTTGATCCCCAGTAGTCCTGTGGGCAGTTAGGTTTCTTCTTGGCGCTTGGTGGTTCTGGCGCCCTTTTGTGGAAGCAGATTCTTGGTTTCTTGAGAAGGGGGGGTTGAGTTGAAGGCTGCTGACAGGATTCCTCAGCAGGTCACTGCAGGTGGTCTCTGGGTTCCCCTCCCGCCGGGCCAGATCAGTGGGCTAGTTCCGTGTTCCTCACACAGCTTGGTGGGCAGAGCCTAAACCCTGTCACCCCCAGTGGTATAGGTTTCTGACTAGGCCCTACCGCCTAAGTCTCCTGCGTAGGGTCCCCCAGGTCAGTGATGCCCCAACTGACTGAAAACTTTCCATTCTTTTCTTATATATGCCCAGGTCAGGTGACCACTCTCTGAGGCGGCAAAAGCAGACCCCGCGCCTATTCTAGAAGGTTCCAGGAGCTTCCCTACTCTAACTATGGGCAGGCAAGGCAGGCTGGAATGGCAACAATGTTTAGGGGTTCCAGCCAGCTCCTGGCAACTAGGGTGCTACACAAAAAAAACACGCTGCAGTAGTAGGGGCCTATGGCAGCCATGCTTGAAGTAGAGAGCACCTTCACCTTAGCATTGGTTAGCAATGGGAAGGTGCGCGGAGACCTAAGGCCAACAAAAAAAAAGAGGGTGCGAAAAATGAGACAAGGGCCAAAAAAATAGGGAAAGACCACCCTAGGGCTGACAGGTCTAACAGTGGTGGAGCAGCATAGATGGAGTTGGGTTGAGTGTCATACAGTGGCATAGAGTAAAGTAGAGTGCTATAGGCTCGCATTGATAGGAGAATTTGGGATTCAGAGCTATAGAGTAGATTATAGTGTAGTAGAGTTAGGGTGTAGACTGTCATTGGAGTACAGGGTTGTTGAGCAGAGCATAGTGGAGTAGCGTAGAGTGAAAAAGCATACAGGAATGGTGAAGGATGGAAAGGCGAAGAGTGGAGTGTGGTAGAGAGGAGTGGCATGTGGAAATAACGCAAAATAGAGTGGTATAAAGTGGTTGGACATAGAGTGGAGTGAGGTACAGTGTGGAGGTATACAGTGACATAGCATTCAGTGGATTGTCGTAGAGTGAAGTGGTGCACAGTGTAGTGGTGCAGAGTGTGATAGAGTACACTGGAGTGGCAGAGGGGAATAGCATAGAGTAAAGTAGTTTATAGTGGAATAGCATAAAGTCGAGTAGGTTAGAGTGTAGTGGCATAGAGTTGAGGAGCATGGAGTGAAATGGTGTAGAGTGAAGAGGTAGAGTGGATTAGCATAGAGAGGAGTACAGTGGAGTGGCATAGATTAGAATAGCGTAAAGTGGAGTGGTGTAGAGTGGAGTGGCATAGAGTAGAATGGCATAGAATAGAACAGCGTAGAGTGAAGTAGCGTAGAGTGGATTTGCATACAAATAGCATACAGTGGAGTGGTGTACAGTGGAGTAGCCAAGACTGGGGTGGCATAGAGTGGGGCTGCATAGAGGGGTATAGCAAACAGTGGAGAGTTCTGGAGTGGAATAGGGTAGAGTATAGTTGTGTAGAGTGTTATAGCATAGAGTAGATTTGCATAGAGAATATTAGCGTAGAGTGGAGTGAGGTAGAGTGTAGTGGCACACAGGGAAATAGTGTACAGTGGAGTAGCAGGGAGAGCTGTAGAGTGGAGTAACTTAGAGTGGAGTGGCCTAGAGTGGAGCGGCATAGAGCGGACTGTAGTAAAGTGGATTGGCATAGAGTGGCGTGGGGTAGAGTGGGGTGGCATGTAGTGGAGTGGTGTAGATTGGAATAGCATACAGTGGAGTGGTGTAAAGTGGAGTGTCCTGGAGTGGAATAGCATAGTGTGGAGTAGCTTACAGTGGAATAGCGTAGAGTGGAGAAGCATAGAGTGGAGTGGCATACAGTAGAATGACATAGATAAGTAGTGTAGACCGGAGTGGCATAGAGTACACTAGTGTACATTGTAGTGGTGTAGAGTGGAGTGGCATGCAGTGGAGTGGCATAGAGCGGAATAGCATTGTGTGATGTAGTGTACAGTACAGTTGTGCATAGGGGAAAAGTGTAAAGTGGAGTGGCTTAGAGTGGAGTGCTGCGCAGTGGAGTGGCGTAGACTCGAGTGGCAATGACTGGATTACTGTACAGTGGAGTGGCATAGAGCGGGGTTAGGTATAGTGCAGTGGCGTACAGTGGAATAGTGTACAGTGGAGTAGCAAAGAGTTGAGTGGTGTAGAGTGCAATTGCATATAGTGTAGTGGTGTAAAATGGCATGGCATAGAGTGGAGTGGCATAGAATCAAGTGGCATAGAGTGGACTGGTAAAGACTGGTGTGGAGTACAGTGCAGTGGTGTACAGTGGAATAGCGTTGAGTAAAGTCGCAGAGAGTGGACTGGTGTAGAGTAGTCTGGCATTGGGTGGAATAGTGTGGAGTGGATTGCATAGAGTGGAGTGAGGAAGAAAGGACTCACATACAGAGGAGTGGTGTACAGTAGATTGGTGTAGAGTGGAGCGGCATAGAGAGGAATAGAGTAGAGTCGATTGACGTAGAATGGAGTTCCATACAGTGGAATAGTGTAGAGTGGAGTGGCGTAGCGTGTCGTAGCATAAAGAGGAGTGGCATAGTGTGTACTAGAGTTTAGTGGACTGGGGTGTCGTACAGTGGAATTAGGAAGAGTGGCGTAGCGTGGAGCAGAATAGCGTAAAGTGGAGTATCATAGAGTGAAGTTGTGTACAGTTGAATATCATCGAGTGGAGTAGCATAGAGTGGAGTGGCATACAATGGAGTGGCTTAGAATGGAGTGTGGTAGAATGAAGTGGCATAGTGTGCAATGGCATACAGTGTAGTGGTGTGGACTAAAGTTGTATAGAGTGGAGTGGTGTAAACTGAAAAGGCTGGAATGACATACAGTGACGTCGAGTGGAATAGCGTAGTTTAGTAGTGTTTTGTGGAGTGGCGTTGAGTGGAATGGGATACAGTGGAGTACCATAGAATGGAGCTGTGTAAAGTGGAATATCATTGAGTGTATTGGATACAGTGGAGTGTCATTCGTTAGAATAGCTTAGAGTGGAGTGATGTAGAGTAGAGTGAAGTATAATGGAATACCATAAAGTGGAGTTGCGTAGAGTGGTGTACATTGGAGTGGCATGCAGTGTAATAGCATGCAGGGAAATGTCATACAGTTGAGTGATGTTTGGTGAAACTGTATACACTGGAATAGTGTAGAGTGAAGTAGCATGCAGTGGAACGGTATACAGTGAAGTGACATAGATTCTAGTTACTCCACTGTATGCTATTCTACTGTACGCCAGTCCACTTTACCCCATTCCAATGTACCTTACGCCACTATACTTCACTCCAATGTACAACACGTAACTGTACGCTATTCCACTGCATGCCGCTCAACTCTACTCCACTCCACTGTATGCTATTGCACTGTATCAATCAATCAATCAATCAATAAATTTATAGAGCGCGCTACTCACCCGTTAGGGTATCAAGGCGCTGAAGGAGGGGGGGTGCTGCTACTGCTCGAAAAGCCAGGTCTTGAGGTGTTTCCTGAAGGTGAGATGGTCCTGGGTCATTCGTAGGTGTGCGGGGAGGGAGTTCCATGTTTTGGCTGCCAGGTAGGAGAACGATCTTCCTCCGGCGGTGGTTCTGCGAATCCGTGGGACGGTGGCGAGGGCGAGGCTGGCGGAGCGGAGCTGGCGGGTTGGAGTGTAGAACGAGAGGCGATTGTTGAGGTATTCAGGGCCCATGCCATAGAGCGCTTTGTGTGCGTGGGAGAGGAGCCTGAATGTGATCCTCTTGTTGACAGGGAGCCAGTGTAGGTTATTCAGGTGGGCGGAAATGTGGCTGTGGCGAGGGATGTCGAGGATGAGTCTCGCGGAGGCGTTCTGTATGCGTTGTAGTCGTTTCTGAAGTTTGGCGGTGGTTCCGGCGTATAGGGCGTTTCTGTAGTCCAGTCGGCTGGTTACGAGGGCTTGGGTGACCGTCTTTCTCGTTTCAGTGGGGATCCAGCGGAAGATCTTTCGGAGCATGCGCAGGGTGTTGAAGCATGATGATGAGACGGCGTTGACCTGCCTTGTCATCGTGAGGGAGGAGTCCAGGATGAATCCTAGGTTGCGTGCGTGGTCCGAGGGTGCCGGTGCGGAGCCCAGTGCTGAGGGCCACCCGGAGTTGTCCCAGGTGGATGGGGATTGTCCGAGGATGAGGACCTCTGTCTTGTCTGAGTTCAGCTTCAGGCGGCTGAGCTTCATCCATTCTGAGACGTCTTTCATTCCTTCCTGTAGGTTGGTCTTGGCGATGGCTGGGTCTTTGGTGAGGGAGAGAATCAGCTGGGTGTCGTCGGCATAGGAGATGATGTTGATGTTGTGTTTGCGTGCGATGGCGGCGAGGAGGCTCATGTAGATATTGAAGAGGGTTGGGCTGAGCGAGGAGCCTTGGGATACGCCGCAGATGATCTTGGTGGCTTCTGAGTGGAATGGAGGGAGGCGGACTCTCTGGGTTCTGTCCGAGAGGAACGAGGTGATCCAGTCCAGGGCCTTGCCTTGGATCCCAGTGTTGAAGAGGCGGGTTATTAGGGTGCGGTGGCATACGGTATCGAAGGCTGCGGAGAGGTCTAGGAGGATGAGGGCGGTTGTTTCTCCGTTGTCCATCAGGGTCCTGATGTCGTCGGTGGCTGCGATGAGGGCAGTCTCGGGGCTGTGGTTGGCTTGAAACCCGGACTGGGATGGGTCGAGCGAGTTGCTAGCCTCGATGAATGTAGTCAGCTGTTTGTTGATGGCCTTCTCGATGACTTTGGCCGGGAAGGGAAGAAGAGAGATGGGGCGGAAATTCTTGAGGTCTTTGGGGCTTTCTTGAGTAGTGCGTTGATTTCTGCGTGCTTCCAGCTCTCCGGGAAGGTGGCTGACGTGAAGGAGTTGTTAATGATGTTTTGGAGATGGGGTGCGATGATGGTGTCAGCTTTGTTGAAAATGTGATGGGGCATGGGTCCGAGGGGGAGCCGGAGTGGATGGAGTTCATTACGTTGGTGGTGTCTTCAGTGCTGATGGGGGTCCAGGCGCTGAGGGTGGTGGTGGTGGTTGTCGGTTCGGTGATTGAAGGCGGAGTCTGGGGTCCGAAGCTGTCGTGTATATCTGCGATCTTTTGATGGAAGAATGTGGCGAGGGAGTTGCAGAGTTCTTGTGACAGTGTGATGTCGTTATTGCTGGCACTGGGGTTGGACAGCTCTTTGACGATGTTGAAGAGTTCCTTGCTGTTGTGGGTGTTGTTGTCTAGTCGCTCTTTGAATGATGTCCTTTTAGAGGTGTGGATCAACTGGTGGTGTTCACGGGTGGCGATCTTGAGGGCTGTCATGTTTTCTGCAGTTCGTTCATGGCGCCAGGTTTTTTTGAGGGTTCGACAGGATTTCTTTGATTCTTTAAGGGCGTCTGTGAACCATGAGGTTTTCCTGTTGCTGGACATGCCTGGGGGGTTCCTAAGTGGTGCGAGGTTGTCAGCGCAGTTCGTTATCCACTGTGCGAGGTTGTGGGCTGCGTCGTTCGTGTCAGCGGTGTGGGCTGGCGGGTTCTGGCTCAGAGCTGAGAGAAGCTGGTCTGTGGTGATTTTGCTCCAGCATCTGCGGGGGATTTGTTGCGTGCGGTGGTGGGATGTGGTCTTTTTGAAGGTGAAGTGGTCATCTGTGGTCCGTCCAGTGTAGTCCGGAGGAGTGCTTGAAGGAGATGTGGTTGCTGGCGGAGAAGATGGGGTCGAGCGTGTGGCCAGCGATGTTGGTGGGGGTGTTCACCAGTTTTTTTAGTCCAAGGTTGGCGAGGTTGTCGAGTAGGGTGGTGGTGTTGTTGTCGCTGTTTTTCTCCAGGTGGAAGTTCAGGTCCCCAAGGAGGATGTATTCTGGTGAGGGGGTCTGTAGACGAGCGTTCCTCTAAGGGTGGTCTTGGAGTTGGTGTGAATCTGGAAGTGTAGGTGTTCGGCAGCGGGGAGTGTGTCTTCGGTGATGGTCGTGATGTTGATGGTGTTTCTGTGGACGATGGCGATTACTCCTCCGGTTTGTTTGACGCGGTCCTTCCGGGTGATCTTGTAGTTGTCCGGAATGGCTATGGCGATGTTGGGGGCCAAGGAGGCGTTCATCCAGGTTTCCGTGAGGAAGGCGACGTCCGGTGCTGTTGTATCGAGGAGGTCCCATAGTTCGACGGCATGCTTGTGGACAGAGCGTGTGCTTAGGAGGATGCACTTGAGGTGGTTGTTGTTGTTGTGTGGTCCGGTGGGTGGTTTGCAGGATCGGAGGCAGGTGTATTTGCAGGCTTGGCAGGTGAAGGGTCCGTGGATTCGCTTTGGGGTGGCTCTGTAGCAGGCAGGTGTTCGTCCGGTGTTGAGTGCATTGAGGGCGGCGGAGTTGTATCTCAGTCGGGTGCCCTAGGTGCGGCGAGGGCCAGGGTTTCTGGCGCTGGGTGCGGTCTGGACGTGGACAGGCGCAGACGGGCTTGCCTTTTGGCGCGCCTTCGGTGTGCCAGCGGCACGCCCGCTGCACGCGTCTGTTGCGCGGCCATTGCACGGCCTCCATATGAGGGGCTGTGGGAGGGAGGGGCAGCTGGGAGGCGGGAGCGGGGTGGCGAATGGGGACGGTGGGGGGGCGGGGCCGCAGGGAGCAGCGGCGGGAAAGAATACGGGGAAAACAACAAGGTGAATACGCGGAAGGGGGCACAAACAGTACAAGAAGGTAAAGGGGAACCGGGGGCATGAAGGGCAAAAGACACTGGGTATAAGTAGAGGAAATAAAAGTATGAAAACAAATACAGCAAATACAATCGCAATCACATAGGTGGCAGTGATGGGGATGGTACCTGAGGGCAGGGGACTCACACAATCAGGCGGCAGAGCGAGGCGGCAACAGGAGCGGGGTTGCACACAACACAGGGAGGACCGTGTGGTGGCAAGGGGGGAGACCTACCTGGAGACAGGGTCAAGGGTCGCTCCCTCTATCACCGCGCGGTCTCCTTATGAGGGGCTGTGGGAGGTAGGGGCAGCTGGGAGGCGGGAGCGGGGTGGCGAATGGGGACGGCGGGGGGGCAGGGCAACAGGGAGCAGCGGCAGGAAAGAATACGGGGAAAACAACAAGGCGAATACGCAGGAAGGGGGCACAAACAGTAAAAGAAGGTAAAGGGGAACGAGGGGGCACGAAGGGCAAAAGACACAGGGGATAAGTAGAGGATATAAAAGTACGAAAAAAAATACAGCAAATACAATCGCAATCACATAGGCGGCAGTGACGGGGACGGTGCCTGAGGGCAGGGGACTCACACAATCAGGCGGCGGAGCGAGGCGGCAACAGGAGCAGGGATGCACACAACACAGGGAGGACCGTGTGGTGGCAAGGGGGCGACCTACCTGGAGACAGGGTCAAGGATCGCTCCCTCTATACCCGCGTGGCCTCCATATGAGGGGCTGTGGGAGGGAGGGGCAGCTGGGAGGCGGGAGCGGGGTGGCGAATGGGGACGGTGGGGGGGCGGGGCCGCAGGGAGCAGCGGCGGGAGAGAATACGGGGAAAACAACAAGCTGAATACGCGGGAAGGGGGCACAAACAGTAAAAGAAGGTCAAAAGGAACCAGGGGGCACGAAGGGCAAAAGACACAGGGGATAAGTAGAGGAAATAAAAGTACGAAAACAAATACAGCAAATACAATCGCAATCACATAGGCGGCAGTGACGGGGACGGTGCCTGAGGGCAGGGGACTCACACAATCAGGCGACGGAGCGAGGCGGCAACAGGAGCGGGGATGCACACAACACGGGGAGGACCGTGTGGTGGCAAGGAGGGCGACCTATCTAGAGACAGGGTCAACTCCACTCTACCTCACTCCTCTGTACAGCAATACACTCAATGCTTTTCCACGGTACAGCACTCCACCCCACTCCACTCCTCTCTATGGCCCTCCACTCTATGCCACTAAACTCTACATTATTCCACTCGTCAACACTCCACTCTATGCCACTCCACTTCACTCTCATCTATTGCACTGTATGCCACTACACTCTACAGCCCTCTGATCTACCGCAATCCACTGTACAACACTCCACTCTATGCTATTCCACTCTACACCACTGCATCTATGCCACTCCAGTCTTCGTCACTTCAGTCTACACCACTCAACTGTGCAGCACTCCACTCTGTGCCATTCTACTCTATGCTATTCCACCATACTCCACTTCATTGTACGCAATTCTACTCTATGGCACTCCACTATACGCTATTCCACTCTATGTTATTCCACTGTTGGCCACTACACTCTACCTTTACCCACTCTATGCCACTACACTCTACGCAATTCCACTCTATGCCACTCCGGCCTATGCTATAGCACTTTACACCACTTCATTCTACCCCACTCCACTCTACAACACTCCCCTGTACTCAGTTCATCATATTCCTCACTCTACAAAACTTCACTTTATGCTATATTACTGTACGCAACTCCACTGTACCACACTCCACTGTACGCGACTCCACTCTACACCACTCGAATGTATGCCATTCCACTCTACGCCACTTCAGTCCTTGCCACTCTACTGTATGCCACTCTACTCTAAGCCACTACACTCTAATCTATTCTAGTGCACAACTTCACTCTATGCCACTACACACTGCACTATTCTACTCTATGCCACCACACTCTACGCCACATCAGTTACACCAATTCACTGTATGCTATTTCACTGTACACCACTCCACTTTACCCCATTCCAATGAACGCCTCTCCACTATACATCACGCTACTGTTCGACACTCCACGATAAGCTGCTGCACTGTACACCACTCCACTCTACGCCACTCCAGCCTGCACAATTCTAACGTACACCACTCCACTCTCTGCAATTACACTGCAAGTGACTCCACTTTACACCACTCCACTCTACCCCACTCCACTGTACACCTGTACACTGAACACTGTTCCACTTTACACCACTCCACTCTATGCTACTCCACTGTATGCCAATCCATTCTATAGCACTCTGCTCTACACTCCTAAACTCTACACTATTCCACATTATATAACTCCACTCTATACCACTCTACTTTCTGCTATTACACTATATGCCACTACACTCTACTGCACTCTACCACAATCCACTCTACAGCACTCCACCCTATGCTATTTCACTCTATTCCACTGCATTCTGCACCACTCCAGTCTTCGCCACTCCAGTCTACACCACTATACAGCACACTATGCCATTTTACACCACTCCACCCTACACTACTCCACTGTATGTTCTTCTACTGTACACCACTACACTGTACATCACTCTACTCTATGCCACTCCACTCTACGTTACAACATTGTACACAACTACACTCTAGCACACTCCACTGCATTCTATTCAACTCTATGCCACTCATCTCTGCACCACTCCAGTCTTTGCTACTCCAATCTACACCACTTCAGTGTATGCCACTCCACTCTACTTAACTTCACTCTACGATATTCCACTATAAGCAGCTCCACTCTATGCCACTTCATTGTATGCCATTCCACTCTGTGCTAGTTAACTCTATGCAACTCTACTGTAAGCTGTTCCACATTGCCACTCCACTGTATGCTACTCGACTCTACACTGTTCTACCATATGCAACTCCCCTCTATGCCACTTCAATCTATGCTAGTCCACTCTACTCCACTTTATACCACTCCCTTCTCCACCACTCCTCTCTATGCATCTCCACTCTATATCACTGCACTCTGCGCACTCCATGCCACTCCATTCTATGCCACTATACTCTATGCTTTTCCACTGTATTCAGCTCTACTCTACAACATTCCACTCTATTCTATTCTATTCTATTCTACACCGGTGTATTCTATGCCAATCCACTCTGTGCCACTCCACAGTATGCTATTTCACTATACACCATGTTATTCCACTGTACGCCGCTACATTGTACCTCTCTCCTCTCTACACCGCTCCACTCATTGCCACTGTACTTTATGCTAGTCCACTCTAAGCCACTCCACTCTATGTCACTCAACTCTATGCCACTCCATTGTACGCTGTTCCACTGTATTCCACTCCACTCTACCACACTCTACTCTACCCACCTCCACTGTATGCTTTTTCGGTCTACGCCACTACACTCTAAAGGACTCCACTGTGCTCTGCTCCATGACCCTGTTTTCCACTCAACAACAGTATACGCCCCTCACTTTACCAGACTATATTCCCCTTTATAGCACTCCACTGTGCAACAATTTACTCCTCTCAATGTGAGTCTACAGTACTTTACACAATGCCACTATACGACACACCAGTGAATGCTACTTTGTGTAACTCAACTCTATCATACTAAACTGCACTCTGCTCCATGCCACTCCACTGTACAAAGCTGTAATCTACTTTGTAACACTTCACTCTACTCCACTTTATGACACTTTGCAGCACTCTACAACACACCTGTCCATGCCATTGTATGACACACCAATTCACTCTAGAGTCCTTTACTCCACTATATGATACGCCATTCCACTCCACTCCACGACCTCTACTCTACAACACACAATTCCACTCTATGCTATGCCACTCCACTGAACTCCACTCCATTCAACTCCACTTCACTGCACAACACTTTACCCCCCTCTGTCATTGTACAAAACTCCACTCTACATCATTCCACTCTACCACACTCTACTCCACTCTATGCAACTCCACTCTGCAAGATTCTACTATACTCTGTGCCACTATACTACTCTGTGCTCCACTTTATACCACTACACTATGCTGTACAACCCTCTTCTTCACTCTGTGCCCCATACTCCACTCTAACTTTTGACTGTTTACTTGACTTTACACTACTCCTCTGCACTCCACACCACTCCACATCTAAAAACACCCTTACCACTCCATACCCCTACCCACCCCTAAACCCTAAAAACACCCTTACCACCTAATATTCTTTCCCACCCAAACCCCAATCTAAAGTCGCCAGTAGGTATTTATAGTTAGGACTTTGTTTCTATTCAAAACAGGTTTTTAATTTTGTCAATATCTTTGGTGCCGTTTGGCGAATCTTTGCAACATTTTCAAAACTAATGGGGTGCTCTGGTCAGCTCCTGTCTTGAAAAGTTTGGGGTGATTCATCAAGCGAGGGCAGAGAAAGAAGAGGGGTTTCAAAACACATTTTCTCCATGTTAATTTCTTTTGGACACTTTAGACAAGGCTACAGCCCAAACAGCTTAATGGAATTACACCAAATTTGGCAAAAAGGTAGCTCTTGGTTCACAAATATCCTCAGGCGGAACACTACGCTACGCTTGTGGAGTGTGCGTAGTTTGCGCAATTACGCGCTTCGCAAATCGCACGTAGCACAGTGCAAAAATGTGTAGTGTAGCGTAGCAGGCATTTTTTGCTCGCTCGCGGTCCTCAACGTCTAGTTGGCGATTGCGAGCGAGCAAAATCAACATCCCGGCAAGACTTTTTCCTCGCTCGCGATCGGCAACATCAAGTTGCCGATTGCGAGCATGGAACGTAAACCTCCCAGCGATATTCTCAACGCAGGGAGGTCAGGTTTCTCATTGCGAGTGGTCTCGATGAGAAACTACCAGTCGGCGTTCAGAAAGCTGGTGCTCGAGTACAAATCTACTTGAGTGGCAGAAAGTGACCGCCTTCACTGAGCATGATGCCGTTTGCAATGATTGCACTGTACAGACAAGCATCTGGCACTGTGCAATCATTGCGAACAGCATTTCCCAACAGTTCGCGTAGCTGCGTGTAGCGTACGTAGTGCGAAGTGCACTTCGCATAGCTACGCGTAGCGTGACTATGCAAACTATGCCCAGGGTTATTCAGAAAGCGAGCTTTTTTTTAAATGGTTTATATCTGTTTAGTAGTTACTGAGAAATTCATATATTTAGAAATATTAGTATCTGATGACCGCGATGGATCCGGGAACCCTCCCAGTCACTAGCTTGACTCTGATTGGCTGCCAACACTTCAAACCATGTTGGCAGCCATCCTGTGACTCGGTTGAACCGAGTAACTAAAAAAAGGTAAAAAAGTATTAAATCAGGAAAAGGGGGCAGGGTGTAAACACCCTGACCCCTTAAGCCTGCTCAAGGTCAAAAAAAGCATTAAAAAAAGACAATGAAGGGATTTGCAGTGGGTGCACGAATCCTGCCAACAATTTTTAATAAACAAAGCACAGTTTACCACGCTTCATTAAAGTAAGCCCCGGGTAGGCCAGGTCCTGGGGTCAATGGCAAAATATGGGACATATTATAAACATATTATAAACCAAGCTTTGTTTATAATATGCAGGGGGGCACATGCCCCCCACAGCCCTAGGTGCCGCCACCTCCCCGGGGCTTGTTTTTAAAATTAAAATGTGTGGGGGGCTCCTTCCCACCCCCACTCTGCACCTGGGACCACCACCTTCCTGGGACTATTTGGAAATTAAAAGGTGTGGAGAGGCTCCTGCCCTCCCACACTGTCCCGGGGACCACCACCTCCCCGTGGCTTTACATCTGATTGAGGTGGCCGCTAGGATTCATCCTTGGTCCTGGGCACTGCCACCCCCAAGGGCCGTCTCCAGCAATGTCCTGGGGGGCCCAACCCGGGACATTGCAGTTTGCTATGAGAGGGGGGAGCACTGCTCTCACTTCCTTGAAGTGAAGCAGATTTGCTTTTGGACAGAGGAAGCTGCATGTTTGCAGCTCCCTCTGCCCAAAAGCAATGACGTCTCCCGCAGGAGGCGAGGAGCTGTCAGAGACCGCTGGGGCATTAGGGCCCCCCCCGCGGTCTCCAACGTCGTGGCCAGGCCCCGGGGGATGGGGTCCCAGGGGCTAAAATCAGCCTCTACCCCTCCTGTTACCTCCAGTAAGTCCCACACAGTGGGATTGCTAAGAGGTCTTCGGAGGCCATGACTCCTTTCTCCACCACTCTGCAAACGCGCCTCCTGGCACACTCCTGGTTGAGGGGATGAAGTCTAGTTTACTCCTGAGGGACTATGGGGGCCAAGAAGCCCTCCTTGCACCTCTAGTAAGTCCGACGCTGTCCTGAGCACTGGTCAGAGGCCCTGCCCCCTTTCTCCACCACTCTGCAAACGTGACTACAAGTTAAAGAATCATTTGCAATGTAACAGGTCTTGCATTTATGAGAGTAAGAGCTTTTGGAGTTGTGAATGTTAAAGATTTTACTAATGTTTTTTGGAGTGGAGTGGAGCGGAGTGGATGTATGTTGTGTGTAGTAGAATTATGTGATATGTTGTGCAGTGAAATGAAGTGAATAGGAAGTATGTGGTATTTAGTGTATAGGAATTATGTAGAGTGGGATTATATGTTAGGGATAGTAAATATGTGGTATGCTACTCTGTGTTGTGGAGTGGTAACCTGAGGTTTAGTCTCCTTTGTTTCCATAGAAGCTAAACTATAAACTCAATGAGACAAAAAAAGAAGGAACCACTGAGGAGCACTTTTGGACTTAGTCAGAGTTATGAGCAGGGCCACTGGAATTAGGCGACTGTTCTGCTGCACCAATTTTCGCATGATTATACATTTTCCGCATTTGCCACGTAATCATCTGCTGCATAATCTGCTTATTTGATCAAAAAAAACTTGTTTCTAGCTCAAATGGCTCAAATGTTACCAAAAATGCAGCGACAAGTGTTACAGCATGGTGGAAGGCCCTTTGCAAAGCTGGAATGGTCACCTGTTACTTATTGTTAATTGTGAGTGTAACTTGTTATTAATTGTGCGAAAACCACTCTTGCTTCTTTCTGCGACTTTCTTGTCTCTTACTGCATTTCTCTTGCTTCTTTCTACACCTCTCTTCCTTTTCCTGCACATCTCTTGCCTCTTCCTGCACATCTTTTCTGCTTTCTGCACATCTCTTCTGCTTTCTGCATCACTTTTATTTCTTTCTGTACCTCTCTTGCTTCTTTCTTCTGTACCTCTCTTGCCTCTTTCCTGTACCTCTCTTGCTTTTTCTGTACTTTTCTTGCCTCTTTCTGTACTTTTTCCCTCTTTCTGCACCTCTCTTGCCTCTTTCTCCACCTTCCTTGCTTCTTTCTACACCCCTTTTGCCTCTTTCTGCACCTCTGTTGCTTCTTTCTGCACTTCTCTTGCTTCTTTCTGTACCTCTATTGCTTCTTTCTATACCCCTCTTCCTAATTTATGTAGCCCTCTGGCCTCGTTCTCTACCCCTCTTCCCTCTTTTTGCACCTCTCTTGCCTGTTTCTGCATATCTTTTGCCTGTTTCTGCACTTTCCCTGCCTCTTTCTGCACCTCTCTTACTTCTTTCTGCACCTCTCTTGCTTTTTTTCTTCTGTACCTTTCTTGCCTCTTTCTGTACCTCTCTTGCTTTTTCTGCACTTCTCTTGCCTCGTTCTGCACATGTTTCCTCTTTCTGCACCTCTCTTGCCTCTTTCTTCACCTTCCTTGCTTCTTTCTACATATCTTTTGCCTCTTTATGCACCTCTGTTGCTTCTTTCTGCACTTATCTTGCTTCTCTCTGTACCTCTCTTGCTTCTTTCTGCACCCTACTTCACTCTTTCTGCACCCATCTTCCCTCTTTCTAAACCTCTCTTGCCTGTTTCTGCACCTCTTTAACCTCTTACTGCACTTTTCTTTCCTCTTTCTGCACTCCTCTTGCCTCTTTCTGCACCGCTGTTGCTTCTTTCTGCACTTCTCTTACTTTTTTCTGCACCTCTCTTACTTCTTTATGTACCCCTCTTGCCTCTTGTTGCACCCCTCTTTGTTCTTTATTCACCCTCTTGCCTCTTTCTTCACCTCCCTTGCTTCTTTCTATACCCCTTTTGCTTCTTTCTATACTTCTCTTGCAGTGCTTCTTTTTGCACCTCTACTGCTTCTTTCTGCATCCCTGTTGCTACTTTCTGCACTCCTCTTTCCTCTTTCTGTAACCCTCTTTCTGCACCTTTCTTGCCTCTTTTTGCACCTCTCTTGCTTCTTTCTGCAGTTCTCTTGCCTCTTTCTGCACCTCTGTTGCTTCTTTCTGCACGTCTCTTGCCTCTTTCTGCACCCCTTGTGCCTCTTTCTGCACCTATGTTGGTTCTTTCTGCACTTCTCTTGCTTTTTTCCATACCTCTCTTACTTCTTTATGTATCCCTCTGGCCTCTTTCTGTACCTATGTTGGTTCTTTCTGCACTTCTCTTGCTTTTTTCCATGCCTCACTTGCTTATTAATGTACCCCTCTTGCCTCTTTCCGTACCCTTCTCTCTTCTTTCTGCACCTCTCGTGCCTCTTTCTGCACCTATTGCTTCTTTCTGCACCTCTATTGCTTCTTTCTGCATCCCTGTTGCTTCTTTCTGCACTCCTCTTGCCTGTTTCTGTACCGCTCATCCCTCTTTCTCCACCTCTTTTGCCTCTTTCTGCACCTCTCTTGCCTCTTTCTGTACCTCTCTTGCCTCTTTCTGTACCTCTCTTACCTCTTTCTGCAGTTCTCTCGCCTCTTTCTGCACCTCTGTTGCTTCTTCCTGCACTTCGCTTGCCTCTTTCTGCACCCCTCTTGCCTCTTTCTGCACCTATGTTGGTTCTTTCTGATTTTTTCCGTACCTCACTTGCTTCTTAATGCACCCCTCTTGCCTCTTTCTGTATCCCTCTCTCTTCTTTCTGCACCTCTCTTGACTCTTTCTGCACCTCTCTTGCTTTTTTCTGCACTTCTCTTGCCTCTTTCTATACCCTCTTCCCTCATTCTGCACCTCTAGGGCCTCTTTCTTCACCTCCTTGCTTCTTTCTACACCCCTTTTACCTCTTTCTGCACCTCTGTTGCTTCTTTATGTACTTCTCTTGCTTCTTTCTGTACCTCTCTTGCTTCTTTCTCTACCCCTCTTCCCAATTTCTGGAGCCCTCTTCCCTTCTGCATTTCCCCTCTTCCCTCTTTCTGCACCTCTCTTGCCTGTTTCTGCATATCGTTTGCCTGTTTCTGCACTTTTCCTGCCTCTTTCTGCACCTCTCTTGCCTGTTTCAGCACCTCTCCTGCCACTTTCTGCAGTTCTCTTGCCTCTTTCTGCAACTCTATTTCTTCTTTCTGCACTTCTCTTGCCTCTTTCTGCTCCTATGTTGGTTCTTTCTGCACTTTTCTTGCTTTTTTCTGTACCCCTCTTGCTTCTCTATGCACCCCTCTTGCTTCTCTATGCACCCCTCTTGCCTCTTTCTGCACCCCTCTTTCTTCTTTCTGCACCTCTCTTACCTCATCTGTAATCTATTAACGGAGGAGACTCCTGTAATTCTTTTTATGTCAGAAACATGGTTACATGAGGAAGCTTTGGCGGCAGTTAATCTGGCACTCCCTTCTGAGTACTCAATATTCGTCCTCAACCGTAACTCGAGAGGTGGTGGCATTGCAGCTGCTGTTAAATCTTGCTACCCATGTGTATGGAAGGCTATGGACATAGTTGGCTGCGAAAGTGCCCATTTCTGTGTCTCTGTCAGCCACCATTTTACTTTTTCTGGCCTGCTTATCTACCGGCCTCTGGGTCCGGACGCTGCGTTTAGGGCAGCTCTTCCGGACGCATTCAGTTCATTGGCTTTATGAGCTGCCAATTTTAGCATTGTGGGTGATTTAAATCTCCACTTTGACTCCCCCGTTCCCCTGCGGCTAGTGGTACTCTCGCCGATTTGGAGGCTCTCCCGCTATTTCAGCTAGTTAATCACCACACCCATGTTGGTGGTCATATTTTGGATCCGATTTTTACAAACCTAACTATGGCTAAGGTGCTGCCCCCGAGGTCTATGGCCTGGACTGATCACCATTTAATAGAGCTGCACCTTACGCTCAATGATTCCCCCCTTAGAGCCCCTATTCCTGTTACTCTCAGACGTCCTTGAAAAAACTGAAATTGGCCGATTTTCATCAGCTTCTTAGTTTTTATCCTCCGGGCCCCTTTACTGATGTTGAGTCTGGTTACGATCTCTTTTGTAACTGGCTGATTAAAGCCTTAGACAGGTTGATTCCAATTGCTGAGAGTAAGCATCGGCGTGCCGAATCCATCCCCTGGTACGATTACTCGCTTCGGCTCTGAAAAAAATCTTGTAAACAAGCTGAAAGAGCCTGGCGTAAGTCATATCAGCCTGAAAGGAAAACTCAGTACCTTGCTAGGATTAAGAAGTACCATAGAGCGATCTGTAAGGCACGTGCTGCCTACTTTTCTCTTGAATTTAGTACCAGCACTAACCCGACTAAACTAATATTCAAGGTGCTTAAGGATCTCCCAGCCAGTAGGGCCCCAGTTGCTGAGATCTACTCCTCCTCCCACTGTGAGGATCTGGCCGCTTTTTTTGTTGAAAAGGTGGAGGCCATTTACCGCTCCTTTCCCGGTTCTACCGTGTCATTGGAGAAACAGGAATCTGCTCTGAAAACAACCATGTCCTTGACTTATCTCTCAGAGCTTTCGATGGAAGAATTTAATAAACTTGTAGTGAAAGTTAAATCGGGTTCTCCAATGGATCCTCTACGTCCTGCCCAATTCAGAGAATCTGCTCCATTCTGCCTCCCTCCTCTACGTGATCTTATTAATTTATCTTTGTCTTCAGGCTCTGTCCCTGGTAGTTGGAAACAGGCTCAGGTGATTCCCATCTTAAAAAAACCTGCCCTGGACCCACTGAAATTGGATAATTATCGTCCCATCTCCCTTCTCCTGTGGGTAGCCAAACTGACCAAGGCCCATGTCAATACCATCCTATCTAATCATCTCCATACTGCCAATATACTAGATCCTTCGCAGAATGGGTTTCGGCCCGGCCACAGTACCGAGACTGCGCTACTTTCAATGGTTGAACACCTACGAACATTGGTAGATTCTGGTCATACTGTGGCACTGGTGCTTCTTGATCTCGTTGCCGCGTTCGACACGGTCTCCCACGCTATTTTATTACAGCGTTTGGTTGAGGCAGGTGTCGACAACGTGGCACTTGAATGGTTTCGATCTTTTCTATCTGGTCGTACCTTCAAGGTTGCCACTCCTCCTTTCGAATCTAAACCTTATTCTATTGTCTAGGGAGTTCCGCAGGGTTCGGCTCTTAACCCCACTTTATTCAACCTCTATGTGCAGCCGCTGGCTGCTGTCGCCAAGCGCTGGAACCTGACTATGATATCCTACGCTGATGACATGCAGCTGGCGGTTGCAATAAGTGGGGCCTCCGACCTTGAGGCGGCTAAGTTCCGTGAGGGATTCATCTCAGTGGCCCGCTGGATGACAGATAACTACCTTCAATTGAACGCCAAAAAAAACGAGGTGCTCATCGTTGGTAAGCAGAGTCATCTCTGGGGTGACAATTGGTGGCCATCTGAGCTCGGTTCAATCCCCATCCCTGCTACCGAGGTAAAAAATCTAGGGTTCTGGCTTGATTCCAAACTTAGTTTTGTTACTCATACCTTTCTTGCCTCTTTCTGTACCTCTCTTGCTTTTTCTGCACTTCTCTTGCCTCGTTCTGCACATGTTTCCTCTTTCTGCACCTCTCTTGCCTCTTTCTTCACCTTCCTTGCTTCTTTCTACATACCTTTTGCCTCTTTATGCACCTCTGTTGCTTCTTTCTGCACTTATCTTGCTTCTCTCTGTACCTCTCTTGCTTCTTTCTGCACCCTACTTCACTCTTTCTGCACCCATCTTCCCTCTTTCTAAACCTCTCTTGCCTGTTTCTGCACCTCTTTAACCTCTTACTGTACTTTTCTTTCCTCTTTCTGCACTCCTCTTGCCTCTTTCTGCACCGCTGTTGCTTCTTTCTGCACTTCTCTTACTTTTTTCTGCACCTCTCTTACTTCTTTATGTACCCCTCTTGCCTCTTGCTGCACCCCTCTTTGTTCTTTATTCACCCCTCTTGCCTCTTTCTTCACCTCCCTTGCTTCTTTCTATACCCTTTTGCTTCTTTCTATACTTCTCTTGCTTTGCTTCTTTTTGCACCTCTACTGCTTCTTTCTGCATCCCTGTTGCTACTTTCTGCACTCCTCTTTCCTCTTTCTGTAACCCTCTTTCTGCACCTTTCTTGCCTCTTTTTGCACCTCTATTGCTTCTTTCTGCAGTTCTCTTGCCTCTTTCTGCACCTCTGTTGCTTCTTTCTGCACTTCTCTTGCCTCTTTCTGCACCCCTTGTGCCTCTTTCTGCGCCTACGTTGGTTCTTTCTGCACTTCTCTTGCTTTTTTCCATACCTCGCTTACTTCTTTATGTATCCCTCTGGCCTCTTTCTGTACCTATGTTGGTTCTTTCTGCACTTCTCTTGCTTTTTTCCATGCCTCACTTGCTTCTTAATGTACCCCTCTTGCCTCTTTCCGTACCCTTCTCTCTTCTTTCTGCACCTCTCGTGCCTCTTTCTGCACCTATTGCTTCTTTCTGCACCTCTATTGCTTCTTTCTGCATCCCTGTTGCTTCTTTCTGCACTCCTCTTGCCTGTTTCTGTACCGCTCATCCCTCTTTCTCCACCTCTCTTGCCTCTTTCTGCACCTCTCTTGCCTCTTTCTGTACCCCTCTTGCCTCTTTCTGTACCTCTCTTACCTCTTTCTGCAGTTCTCTCGCCTCTTTCTGCACCTCTGTTGCTTCTTCCTGCACTTCTCTTGTCTCTTTCTGCACCCCTCTTGCCTCTTTCTGCACCTATGTTGGTTCTTTCTGATTTTTTCCGTACCTCACTTGCTTCTTAATGCACCCCTCTTGCCTCTTTCTGTATCCCTCTCTCTTCTTTCTGTACCTCTCTTGACTCTTTCTGCACCTCTCTTGCTTTTTTCTGCACTTCTCTTGCCTCTTTCTATACCCTCTTCCCTCATTCTGCACCTCTAGGGCCTCTTTCTTCACCTCCTTGCTTCTTTCTACACCCATTTTGCCTCTTTCTGCACCTCTGTTGCTTCTTTATGTACTTCTCTTGCTTCTTTCTGTACCTCTCTTGCTTCTTTCTCTACCCCTCTTCCCAATTTCTGGAGCCCTCTTCCCTTCTGCATTTCCCCTCTTCCCTCTTTCTGCACCTCTCTTGCCTGTTTCTGCATATCGTTTGCCTGTTTCTGCACTTTTCCTGCCTCTTTCTGCACCTCTCTTGCCTGTTTCAGCACCTCTCCTGCCACTTTCTGCAGTTCTCTTGCCTCTTTCTGCAACTCTTTTTCTTCTTTCTGCACTTCTCTTGCCTCTTTCTGCTCCTATGTTGGTTCTTTCTGCACTTTTCTTGTTTTTTTCTGTACCCCTCTTGCTTCTCTATGCACCCCTCTTGCCTCTTTCTGCACCCCTCTTTCTTCTTTCTGCACCTCTCTTGCCTCATCTATAATCTATTAACGGAGGAGACTCCTGATATTCTTTTTATGTCAGAAACATGGTTAGGCTTCGAAAGTTGATTCTTGAGTTGGCTCGGCTCCATGGGCTGATGGATTTGTGGCGAGCATTACATCCTATGATACCCAGCTTCACGTATTATTCTAGACCACATAAGCACTATTCTAGTATTGATTTAATCTATGTGAATAGCTATCTTTTAGAAAAGTCCAATATAGAGGTCTGCCCACGAATAACGTCTGACCATAATCCGCTATTGGTACACATACAATCTCTCTAGGCGAGGACAATAGCAATCGCCCTTTCTCATTTCCCAGATATTTACTGTCCGATCCAGAATTTATCTCTCATACTCAGGGGGTTCTTACTGACTTTTTTCAATATAATATGGATACTGCTTCGTCTTTTATTCTATGGGATACGATGAAAGCTGTCATATGGGGGTCCACGCAACAATACACATATCATGCAAATAAAATCATGCAAAGACAGGCGAAGAAGCTTCGTAATACTTTAATAAAATTAGAACTATCCCATGCTCAAGAGATGATGTTGAATGGATTAAATAAAGAAGCTATATATTCTGCACTGATTAATATAAAGACACTCATGACTCGTCAATTTAAAGAGAAGGCTGCAACCGCCTACAATAAATATAGATTGAACCAATATGAATATGGAGATCAGGTAGGGCGGTTATTGGCTTACCAGGTAGCAGACAAGAAAGCTAAAACCCGGATAGACTTAATTAAGGGACGAGATGGTTGGGGGTATACTTCGACTAATTTGATCTTGAAGCAATTTTATCAGAATGATATATACTGTATCTGATGACTTTGAGTTAGGGGTGGCTGAAGAATATTTGCAACCACTGAGTCCTCAGGTTCTTCATTTAGAGGTTAAAGACTGACTTCAGCTTGATATCACGGAGGAAGAAATTATGACTGCTAATTCAGCGTTACCTTCGGGTAAGGCAGCCGGGTATGATGCTCTACCCATAGAATTTTATAAGGTCTTTAAGACCTCAATTCTACCATTGCTTCAAATAGTTATACATCAGATAGCTGAATGCAAGCAGGTTCCTAAATCCAGGGATACGACTAATATTGTGTTCTTTCTTAAGAAAGGGAGGAATTCTTGTTAATGTGTGTCATATCACCCAATATCGCTCATAAAAACTGACACCAAAATATTTGCAAAAGTATTGGCGAATTGCTTGATACTGCATATGCCAGGCCTGGTATCAGAACACTAACATACATGGGCCGTAACTAATAAAATTGGTATAAAGCAACCCATATAAGGATCTTCACATTTCTTGACCCCCAGCATGATCTCTTTGACTGAAAAACTTAGATCAAGATTCAAGCATTGCCCAATATATTGTGTGATTTTTACCCAAAAATCTATCAGTTTAGGGCAGAAATAAAACACATGTAAAATATCAGCAGCTTTTTGATAACATTTAGGACAGCTTGTTCTATCCGTGCTACCGCTACCATGCGCTAATATCGGTTGCTGCAACTTTGTTATTTTATCTGGAGTATAGTAGAGCTTACAGATTGTGCGGAAATGGCTGAAGTTTTAAGTTAACCGAATGTACGGAATTATCTAACTTATCTAAAGCTAGTGTGATTTCAAGTGGATCTACGTCCATATTTAGAGTTTGACTCCATTTTGTTTCTAATTTGTTAAGACCAGCGCTTCTAGCATCACATATGTGTGTATACATGTTGCTAATTCTAGTTTTATGAGCGGAATTTAAAAAACACGTAAGAGCTACATGAGAGTGCGGCAATTCCATTAATTTTCATTAAAAAAAATAATCTCTAAATTGTAAGTATTTAAAAAATGACTGATGCGCAAGACCAAAAGTTTGTTGCAACAAAACATAAGTAGAAAAGCCAGAATAATCATATAGCTGTCCTAGTCTATCAATGCCATATCTAGCCCAGTTACACATGACTGAGTCATGAAATATATTCGGGAGAGATGGATTGTTCCATAATTTATAGTGTTCATGTCTGTTAAGATCCTCAGAAGCAAGTGAAAAAAAAACAAGGATTTCATTCCAAATACGAACAATGTCCCTTATGGTATGTGGGAGAGAGAACAGTATTCCCAATATATTCATAATAGTTCAAAGCAGGTTACACCGCATTTCCAATATCTATTGAATACTATTGGATATTTTGAGTCAATTTCTTATCTAAGGATGTTATTGTAACTTACTAAGAGCCATATTTGCCTCCTGGTCAGTATGATAGATCTGTACCCGGCCATCTTAAATGACCTTCAACCGGGCAGGTTCTTGTAGATAAGCCAATGTTCCTAGTGCTTTCCAAGGGTCAATAAATTGCTTCATCCTCCACCTTTTGTCCATTGTGATTTTGCATAAATCTGACCGTACGACAATGGAGGGAGAATCCACTAAGACTGGTGTACTAGGCCGATCCTTAATCGTATATGAGTATTGGTCGCGGTCGGCGTGAGCCGGTCTGATCTGATTGATTGAGAAAGGCTGGTAACCTATGGGCTCTTTGTATTTGGGAGTTCCAATCCCAGTCTGCTAAATCAAGAAAGGCTTTCTGGAATGTTTGTACAATAAATAACAGTGGATCAGAGCCCTCTCTTCCTTCCGGAATCCCAAATTATTCGTAGATTATTCCGTCGTTGTCGATTTTCTAAATCTTTGATTTTTCCTTGTAAAACATTAAGTTTTGTATCATGTTCTTGAAGCAGCTTGGTGAAGTATGTAACTGCATCTTCGTTGTTAGAAAGTCGTGTTGCAAGGTTGTCATTTTGATTGCAAGTTCTGAGACTTTATTAGTTACTGCTGACAATGAGTGTTGTATAGAGGCATTGTCCGCTCTGAGATGCGTGTAGTGTTCCTGAGACTCAGATCTTTGCTCTGACAGCGCCTGCATGATTGAGGCTAAAGAGGACTCTGATGAAAACATTGATGTTGATAGAGCACAAGGTGAGTCAGTAACTACTGTGACAGAGACTTCAGCCATTTCACAATTCCCAGTTGTGCTTATTTGTTTAGGCAAACAGTCTATTATAGTAGAGTTTACAGAAGAAGAGGAAGAAATGAGCTGCCTGCTAGTGTTTTTTTTGCAAGAGACTGTCTTGCGTACTTGATTTACCTTTACTTTTATTACCAATCGTGATTTTAACTTGTTGCTGTAGAGTAAGCGTTTTTTTATCAGATAAGCCAATCTTTTTGCCAGACTTTACAGTTTTTGCCAGTTTATTATTGCTTTTCCCCCTCTCTTGATAGACTGAAGGTGTACATTTAAAGACTCTGAGAGGTGGTCAGATGAGTCAGATGAGTCAGGTGAATCGTCTATATTTGCTGGTGATAAAGAGATTACCGAAGTCACATCTGATTATTCCATAGCAATTGGTGAAGTATCCACTGAGTTCAACGGTTCAGCCATGTCTACCGTCGTTGGTGCAAATATGACTGGGTTCCCTGAAGTCGCAGCAACAGATATTAAATTGTCTCTGTCTAATTTAATACTATTCACCCTCCCAGAAGAAAAAGGTTCAATAAGCACAGCAACTTCGTTATTGACAATTGTGGCATGTTCTTTGTCAGCTTGCAGATGGGAGGTTATTTCTCTGTGCCTCCATAATCATCACCACCATCATCTTTAATCCTTTTCCCTTGTTCTGCAATAGAGGCGCCTTCAGTAAGTTTAGAAATGCTTACCGACAAAGCAGTATCAGATGACCCCACCAGTGACTTGCGCTGAGCAGCCTCCATAACGATGTCTGCCATAGCGGGTTCAGAAGCAGAGGCAAGGAGGTTAGCGGAGTCCCCCGAGTGTAACAACTGCATCACCGGTTTACCAACTCGAGAAAAAATATTTTTAAATGTAGCATTCACCCCCTCCGTAGTGGGATTATCAATTCCAATTGCAGCAGAGTTCTGTGTGAGTCGTCCGACCCGCTGTGTACTCATTTTTGGTGGAGCCATTACCTGCCGGCCAGATCGAAAACAAGCTGCCAGACCAATCCAATGGAATATGGACCGGCGATGCCCCGACCAATAGAGAACCAAGCTCTGAGTGTCTCCCGAAAGCAGAGAGCACTGGGCGTCTCGACGGCGCATAAGAGTTATGTGTTTGTAGTTTGAAGATTATTGAAAGCAAAAATCCTTTTTGAAGAGTTTTTTTAGTAGCAGTTGAGTCCTGAGTTGTTTCCTAGTTTCCTAGTTGCTGGTTACCATTCTTCCTACTCTCCCGCGAAGATAGCAATCGTCGGGAAGCTTCTTTATGCACCCCTCTTGTCTCTTTCTGTACCCCTCTTAACACATTCTGCACCTCTCTTGCCTCTTTCTGCACCTCTGTTGCTTCTTTCTGCACTTCTCTTGCTTCTTTATGCGCCCCTCTTCCCTCTTTCTGCATCTTTCTTGCCTCTGTCTGCATCAATCAATCAATCAATCAAAGCATTTATATAGCGCACTACTCACCCAGAGGGTCTCAAGGCGCTAGGGGAGGGGGGTCCGCTACTGCTCGAACAGCCAGGTCTTGAGTTGCTTCCTGAAGGCGAGGTGGTCCTGGGTCAGGCGGAGGTGGGTCGGGAGGGAGTTCCAAGTCTTGGCGGCGAGGTAGGAGAAGGACCGTCCCCCTGTGGTGGCTCTTCGGATGCGGGGGACGGCGGCGAGGGCGTGGCCGGTCGATCAAAGCTGGCGTTTGGGAGCGTAGAAGTTGAGGTGGCTGTTGAGGTATCCTGGGCCTTGGTTGTGTAGGGCTTTGTGTGCGTGGGTGAGGAGACGGAAGGTGATTCTCTTGTTGACCGGGAGCCAGTGCAGGTCTCTCAGGTGTCCGGCGATGTGGCTGCGACGGGGGATGTCCAGGATGAGTCGTGCTGAGGCGTTCTGGATCCGCTGGAGTCTTTTCTGGAGTTTGGTGGTGGTTCCGGCGTAGAGGGAGTTGCCGTAGTCCAGACGGCTGGTGACGAGGGCCTGGGTGACCGTCTTCCTGGTCTCGGTGGGGATCCACCGGAAGATCTTACGTAGCATGCGCAGGATGTTGAAGCACGACGAGGAAACGGCGTTGACTTGTCTGGTCATGGAGAGGGAGGAGTCCAGGATGAAGCCCAGGTTGCGTGCGTGGCCTGTTGGTTTGGGTGCGCTGCCTAGGGCGGGGGGCCACCAGGAGGATCCCAGGATGAGGACTTCCGTCTTGTCCGAGTTCAGTTTCAGGCGGCTGTTCTTCATCCATTTAGCTACCTCTTTCATCCCTTCGTGAAGGTTGGCTCTGGTGGTGGTGGGGTCGTTGGTGCATCCCTATTCCATCTTTCTGCACCTCCTTTGTCTGTGAGGGATCCACCAAAGCCACACCTTGCTGGACTCCCCCGGGTGTCTAGTTTTCAGAAATGTGTGGGTTTGGTAGTTTTCCAAGATGGCTGACGAGCCGGGGCCAAAAACCCAGGCGACCCCTCTTGCATAACAAGGTTGTTTTGTGATAGGTCATTTTGATGTCTCTTTAATACGTTTTGGGCCCTTGCCTGTTGCGGATTCTTGACCCACCCATGCAAGTGAGATTCTGGGTAGATAAACGTTGAGGGACCCACGCAAGCCATACCTTGCTGGACTCCCCCAGGTGTCTAGTTTTCAGAACCATGTGGGTTTGGTAGTTTTTCAAGATGGCCACCGAGCTCGGGGTCAAAAAAACGAAGTGACCCCCCCTTGCAAAACCAGGTTGTTTTGTTATAGGTAATTTCTCTTCTCCATATGTTTTGGACCCTTGCCTGTCGTGGGTACTTGGTCCACCCACGCGAGTGAGGTATCATTTTTATCGGGAGACTTGGGGGAACGCTGGGTGGTAGGAGATTTGTGGATCCACATAGATTTCAGAACTTTCCCACACAGAAAATTGAGAAAAAAGTGGTTTTTTTCAGCTACATTTGAGGTTTGCAGGGCATTCTGGGTAGGGAAACGTTGTGGGACCCATGCAAGCCATACCTCGCACCTCGTTGGACTCCCCCGGGTGTTTAGTTTTCAGAAATGTGTGGGTTTGATAGGTTTCCCAAGAAGGCCACCGAGCTTGCTGCGCGCGCTGCATAGCATTTGGCGATGCAGCGCGAGCAATTACATTGGTTTTATTTATTTATATGTTTACTTACCTCTAATCGACCATAATCCATAGTATAGTACGCCCCTCCCTGGCCCTCCCCCTGCCCCATATAGGGTTGCTAGGTTTACCTAGGTGCTGGCAGAGTTAGGGTTCAATATCTAGAGCTAGGCACTTTGCAAAAAAGGATCTGCTTTCACTGTGAAAATGTGGTGTGTCCACATTGAGTTTTGGGACGTTTCCTGTCACAGGCCCTAGGCCTACTCACACAAGTGAGGTACCATTTTTTTCAGAAGACTTTGGGGAACGTGGGATGGACGAAATTTTGTGGATCCACGCAGATTCCAGAACTTTCCATCACAGAAATGTAAGGAAAATGTGTTTTTTTTTACAAATGTTTAGATTTGCAAGGGAGTCTGGGTAACAGAACCTGGTGAGAGCCAGTGAAGTCACCCCATCCTGGATTCCCCTGGGTATCTAGTTTTTATAAATGTATAGGTTTGCTAGGTTTCCCTAGGTGCCAGAAGAGCCAGGGTTCAAAATCTACAGCTAGGCACTTTCCAAAAAAAGGGTCAGTTTTCACTGTGTAAATGTGGTGTGTCCACGTTGCATTTTGGGCCATTTCCTGACACGGGCACTAGGCCTACCCACACAAGTGAGGTACCATTTTTCTCAGAAGACTTTGCAGAATATGGTTGGGGGAAGTTAGTAGAACCACGCAGATTCCAGAACTTTCCACCACAGAAATGTGAGGAAAATGTTTTTTTTTTACAAATGTGTAAGTTTGCAAAGGAGGTTGAGGGTAAACTTTCATTCTCATAAAGTAATATACATTCAATGATATCCTTTGTAGAAGGCTAGACGGTAGGTAGAAACAGTAAACCCCAAGTAAAAAACTGACGATTCTTGTCATACAACTTCAGAAAATCTTCTTCAAAGCAACAATCAGGCTGATTGACCGGAACCCTGTTGGCCAAGGACCTGGACTATTTAAAGGTTTATTGCAGTGGGCTCAGGAAGAAATATTTTAACCAACGGCAAATAACAGTGGTTGAAGTGTATTAAAACAAGAATGGGTACTGAGTTCCTGAGTGAAAAGGATACCTCCCTGCACAAAAACAATCCTTAGAGGCATATTACTCTTTCTATGTGTGCTGCAGATTGCAGCACACATAGAAAGAAGAAGTGATGAAAATAAATGTAGATATGTTTCCTCAGTACACTTCTCTCAGGTATGCGCACAATTTTGACGTTAACCCAGGTTTATTGCCTTAAGTAAATCTTTAATCAAAATACATGGGTGGAGGTATGAGCACACCCATGCTCCACCTCCGTGACTCCTAACCAACACCTCCCTGCCTTCACACAAGCCAACATAAATCAACCCTTTATGTTTTTATTAGTTTAGACTCACCAAAAAAGTGGTGCAACCATCACACAAAATGTTAATAAACGTTGGCCTAGGATGGCACGTAGCACAATACAAGCCCATCCATCAGTAAATAATAAAGACATTGAGCTACTTTGTGACTGTGTGTTCTGCCTCTAACAATGAACGTGCATGTCCAAGTTTCTAATAGAGAGCAAGTGAGGACTTTGTAGTGTCTTGTGAGTTAGAGATGATGAGACCCTTCTGGTTCCCAATGGGCTCCATAGAACAGTAACAGAAGTGTGTAGGTGATAGAATTTATGATGTATAATGTTCAGTTACACACTGAGGAATAAAGATGTGTAATACCAAGTTCTGTGTGCGGCATGACCATTTGTAAGTACCTAGGCTGGGGAGGATGCTACAACTGGAGACCCAACATGGGATTACGTAAACCCTGCAACCTGAAGAACAGAGAGTGCTCTCCAGGAGAGTTTGCAGTGGTTCAGAAAACTGATCATGCATGGCACGTGTGCCTCAGTCTAAGTGAAAAGCAATGGTTGGCTTACGTTGCGTCAAAGCGCCACACCAGTAGTGCAAGGCCAATGAAGAAAGTGAAGGCCCCACTGAAAGTTTGTTTGTCGTTGGCTAAAGATTTGTTAGTAAAGTCTAGACCAGAGGCACAGCATAGCACAGAGCAATCATTCATACAGTACAACAACGCTAAAGGCAGCTACAACCAGGTGCAGAGAAGCGCTAAAAGCAGGGATAGCCAAGCGCCAAAAAGAACTAATAGCAGAAACATTTCTGATGCAAAGAAATGCTGAAGGCAGTAGAAACCAGATACAAGGCAAATAGGAGAGTAGGGTGAAGAACCTGTGAAAGAAACAAAGCTGCTACTCACCACCAAAGAAGAAGACATTGCTGCACAACTAGAGAACGGCTCAACAACCCAAATGTAAGCACACGGCTAGTGCTTGAAAAAGGTGCTGGTCCAAGCAGTCATCAGATTCTGCATCAGCGAGCTCCACTTCTTATATCAGAAAGTTCCACAGGTTATGATGCTGCCACATTCCTAAAACCACCGCCTTCTTTGATGCCACCAAAACTCAGAATATTGGCGATAGATGAACTGCCTGGATCAATACTTTTGATGATTTCATTTATGCTCTTGAAAAAGTAAATGACAAAAAGATCATTAAATATCTGAAGAATTTGGCAGGTAAAGGAGCAAAAGAAGTGATAAAGAAAATACCACTCAGTGGTGAACTGACGTTCCGTCAAATCAAAGAGGTGCTGAACACCAAGTACAATCCAGTGCCAAATGTGACTATGAAAGGTACATTTTCAACAAAAACAAAGAAAGACAAAAAGCTGGTGAAATAATAGATGGGTTTGTAAAAAGACTTGATTCGCTCATCAAGCATTGCAAGTTCAACAAGTTGAATAATGAAGAGTAATAGATGGTTGTCTCTCCGATTCCATCAGACGACGAATGCTGAAAGAGACACTCAGCTTGGGGTGAGTACTCATGGCTGCCAGAGTAGACGAAAGAGCTGACAGACAAGCAGCTAAGATGGAGGATGGAACGGCCCAAAATGAATCAGCTCTAAGTGTGAAAAGTAAGTGAAACACAAGCGAGAAGGTCAAAAAGCAATGTCACAAGATTAAAAGAAGCTGTGTTTCCAATGTGGATTTTCTTTTCCTTTCCTTTACACATGAAGGTAAATATCCCGCCATTAGACAGATATGCAAAGGCTGCGGAAAAGAGAACCATTTTATAACAGTTTGCAAAGCAAGGTAAAGATCAAGTGGGTCACAATCAAGTGCCTCACTTCAAGAATGCTGGACGAAGCTAGATCGACAAGTGATAGTGTGAAATTGATAAGGACACTATCCCAAAATCACACTGAAAGTGAATGTGTGCTCCATATTTCATATCTTAGACAGTGGTGCATCAATAAACATTATGCCAGCAGAAAAGTACAATAAACTGTCTCCAGTGCCGCGTTTAACCCCGTCATAAATCCAAGTGTATACGTGGACTGCTTTGATACCACTGCAAAGTCAAGGTTTGTTCATAGCAACTATGAAACATAAAAAGACAAAACCACAAGCACTAATTAATGTCATGCAAGGAACTGCTTCGAGTGCATGCTTACTCAGTTTCAGAACTGCTGCTGTCATGGGGCTGATTTCTGTAACCAATAATGTCAATGTCTATCAAGAGATAGTGAATCAGTTTCCATCCTTGCTTTTTGGACTGGGAAGGCTTAAGAGCATGAAAGTGCAACTTCACATACATAGGGTCATCACTCCTTTGCTGAACAACATTGTCTAATTGCATTTTAAGAGACTGTTGAGAAAGAAGTTGAGACACTGTGAAAGCACTTAATCATTGTGCAATCTACTGGTATGACGCCATGGGTATCACCCATAGTTGTAGTGCTGAAGAAGGATAGTAGCAGAGCTGTGCGCATCTCTGTTGATATGCGCCATGATTTAAAGAAAGGGTATCACCAACTTGAACTAGAAGAAAATTGCAGGCAGATTTCTACCCTTTCAACTCAGGTTGGTTATTTAGAGATAAAAGGCAACGTTTGGAGTGTCATCAGCTGCACAACTCTTTCAGGATGTTATTTGTTGCACAATACAGCCAGTTACAAATGCTTTCATATACAATGATGAAATACTAGTTTTTGGGGACTCACAAAAGGAACATGATATAGCTCTTACACAACTATGTCGTATAATATGCATGCAGGTCTCACTTTAAATGAATCAAAGTGTGAGTTTCATAAAACCAAACTCAAGTTATTCGATCATATCTTTTCTGATGGGGGAGTGACTCTGTATACGAATAAAGTACAAGCCTTGTCATCTACATCTCCCTCATAAGATGTAACTATGCTGCAATCCTTCCTTGTTATGACCAGTTACTGTTCAAGGCAAATACTTGACTTTGCCACAGTAAGTTCCCCATTGAGAGACTTGGTGAAATAAAAATTCAAATGAAGGTGAACAAAGCTTCAAGAAAGTCAAGTATGCAATTACAACGCCATTGAAATGGCATACTCTGATCCGAGATTGCAGACGGAGGTAGTTGTCGTTGCAAGCCCAGTGGGGTTGGGTGCCGCTATTGCCCAGCAGATGGGTAATCACAATGCCCAAAGACACATTGTGGCTTATGCTAGCCAGAGTTTGTCATCAATGGAAAATGCCTATTCACAACCTGATACCTGATAAAGAAAGCCTCACTGTGGTGTAGGCGTGTGAGCATTTTCACGTGTCCCTGTATGGAAAGCATTTCACAGTTGTCACCGACCACCAAGCATTGCTCACCATTTTTGGAAATCCATAGCAAATATGCCCCCTTGATTTGAGAGATAGGGGTTGCGATTGCAGGAGTATGATTATATGATTTAGCATTGTCCAGAAAAAGATCAAAACCCTGCTGACTACTTCTCACGTTAATCAATGCAGTGTAATTGCACTACTTCGAAAGCGGCTAATGCTTATGTTAACCACATCATGAAATCCAGTATCCCTATTGCCATATCAGTGGAACTAATCATTGCTGCCTCGAGCACTGACACCAATTTGCTAATAATCAAAGACATTATCAATCGTGGTGAAAACATACTTGACCTCTTCATCATGACCTTCAATACCAGACATTCAAAAATGTGCAGGAAAAACTTTGAGCTGTCCTTGTAGCTATCATCTTACGAGGGTCAATATTTGTCATACCAGAGAGTCTGAGACAAGAAGATATTGAATTGACCCATGAGGGACATTGTGGAGTTGTTGCTGCTATACGAGCTCTATGGGACCAACTGTGGTTCCCTCGTCTTGACAAAATAGTTGAAAAAGAGTTAAGGGTATGTCATTTGTACAACTGCTTGTCATCCAAAACAGCCCCATATCTGCTAAACATATCTGATCCTGCAGAGCATGCATGGGAGAAGATTGCAATTGATTTCTTTGGACCCCCTAACAATGGGCATCGTTTACTAGTAATTGTTGATGAAGTCCAAAACGTGAGAATCTTCGCGTTTCAAGCACCAACCTCAACATTCGCCAACTTCAGAGAATCCAGAGAGCCCAATGACTACCAATGTCTCTGTCACCAGTGTCAGTCATGGACACATCTCTGGGTATCTCCGCAGCCTCACAGCACTAGGTTTAGCGGGTTGATTCGAGCAGCAAAATGATTTATTGAAGAGTTGTGATATATATATGTATTATTTGTACTTTTTATTTAACTAAGGGGGAGATGCAGTGTCTTGTGAGTTAGAGATGACGGGACCCTTTTGGTTCCTGATGGATAATGTAGAATCTTCAGTTAACGGATTCACAATGAGGAATAAAGAAGATTAATACCAAGCTACATGTGTGGCGTGATCATTTGCAATTACCCAGGCTGGGTGGGACGCCACAGACTTGTGCAAGGCAAATAGACAAACAAAGACCCTATCTGCCTTATCTTCATCCAGTCAGGTCCATCAACCATTGTAGACAATGAATTTGCTGCTACCACACAACTTATCTTCCTACCAGATATAAATTGCTAAAAGAATGTGACTTGTAAATAAACATATTGACTTGGCAAACACCATAACATAAGCAAAAAGTGAAACTGTTGGGTGAAATTGACCACACTCCAAAGCTTCCCTCTAATCTGCCTTTATATTGCAGCCATTTCCAATATGATTTTTACTTTAAGCGAGAGGGGTAAGAGATGGTTCTTGTTCTTAATTTCAAACAACACATTTGATCCAATTGTGATTTTGCTAGCCTCTGAAAGGTGGAACTTTGTGATGTGTCGCTAGCATTTAAGTCTTTAAACTGATTTCAAAGCTAAAGAAAGATCTGCTTCATTGTAAGCAGTCTCTTTGCTCTTCTTTCCTTTCAACTTATGATCTAAACAATGTCCTCACTCTTGTTCACTGTTTCAGAAATATTATGCAGATAAATGTAGCTGACAACCATTAGCAGTAAGTGACATCTTGGCAGTGAATTTCGAACATGTTTCTAACAGGTGTTCGTAAAGAGTAAACAGCCGGTCTGCCTCTGACAAGGACACTAATCAATTACGGTTAGTAATCACACCATCAATCTTTTCATAAAGACTCCATATGTTATGGAAATTCACTCGCCTCCAGTGTCAATAGTTCACTCCCTTTTCTTTATAAACCAGATGTGTGCCACAAATGAAGGCCAGGTGTATGGTCTGCCTTACGTTGCATTGAGAGACCACAGGCTCTTCCTAGAGACATTAATTGGCTTGAACTCTGTCTCAAAGTCAAATGGTGCAGCAGTGAGAGATGCGATTGTGTTAATGTGAAGCCATTCTGACACCCTGAGCCAGACAGAAAATGCTACCTCGCAGAAGGGACTGATTTGAGGTTATTTCAGATTGGCAGAGGTGCTGCAGGTGTTGTTGGCACCTGCGTGCCGTACCCTCTGCATTACAAGGAGACTGTAAAGAGGCCTGGTTTTATTGGCTCCGCGCAGGTCAGGTCATGGAGCAGTTGGGTAAAGAAACCAAATTGAAACTTGCTTTTCTTTCATCTGCTCTATTTTGTAGCTTACAGTGACTACAGGAAAAAACATGATTTTTTTTGCCTTCTTTAGATCTTGCTGGATATTCCTAAGCATATTTCTGCCACTGCTGGCCTAACAGATTGAGTTCAAAGCTCTCTGCATAGCATTTAAAGCAATCCATGACGAAGGTCCAGTCTTTTTCAAGCAGAACCTCCGACGGCACACTCCTACGCGCCTTCTACGCTCAGCTCAATCTCACAATTTGGTGATTCCCAGGTTCAAGAAAAGCTCCTAGGGCAGCAGAATTTGTCTGGTCGATGCAACCAGACTCTGGAACTCTCTTCGCTAAAGGGTTAAAGACTAAACACACTTGTTGGCTTTCAGGAAAGCGATACAAACATGGCTCTCAAATCTCTGACTCTGAACTAAGATCTTACTGCATATTTTACCTGATGAGCTAGCGCCTTGACACCTTCGGGTAATTGTATCCCACTTTATAAATTAATTTTTTCCTTTCATTTCTGCGAAGGTAGGTGTTCCAGGCCCTCCTTCACTCGCAGGCTCGGATGTATGACGTTACAACGCATACTTTTACAACGCACACCTTTACAACGCATTTTTTACAACGCAACATCCATTACAACGCATTCCATTACAACGCATACTACCTTTACAACGCATACCATTACAACTCATACCATTACATTGCATGTATGGTAAGTATTGGATAGTGTAGGGGTAAAAATTACTATTCTAACTCCAGGGGGTGAACCAGTAGGGTAAGTGTGGGATAGTGTAGGGGTAAAATTTACTATTCTAACTCCAGGGGGTGCAACAGTAGGGTAAGTGTTGGATAGTGTAGGGGTAATATTTACTATTCTAACTCCAGGGGGGCAACAGTAGGGTAAGTGTAGGATAGTGTAAGGCAGAGGTCTTCAATCTGTGGGGCGCGACCCCCAGGGGGGTCGTGGAGTCCTGGGAAGGGGGTCGCGCATTCCCTGGGCTCACTTCTGCCTGGCCTCTTGGAAAAGTAAACCGCCCCTGGGCAGTTCATTTTGAAATTAATATACTTCGAGCTTCATTGCAATTCAGGAAGTGTTCTCCTGTGCTGTGAAACCGGAGATGATCAGACAGTTAAGCAAGGTTTGCCTGCTTGCCTGAAAGGACTGGAAATGTGCGCGCTACGGGTTAATTTGAAAGTGTAAAGGGCAATTTGTAGATGTAAAGAATGCTTGGTACTGACTTTCATTGATTGAATCCCTCCCTGGAAGCTTAGTGACGAGCTGTGAAGTGAGCGCTTCTATTTGCAAATATATTTACATAGCCCTTACTATCGGGAAGGAGGTGTTGTAGCAAGAACAAGTATTTACAATACAATAGGTCGTGCACTTATAAAAGTAAAAGCTACAGGTATTATAAATTATGTTTTTATTTATATATTAGAGTAATTATGTAAGGAAAAAGGGCCCTCAATCGCACATTATGAGCTTTTACATCTCATTCTGCTTAGCAGTTGGCATTTAACTTTACTCACATTTCTGTGTGATCCTGTCACAAGTCCTCAACTGCTCCAAAGTTGTAACGGTGGCAAGCAAAATATAGTATTTTTGTGTGTATGGAATCGCTTAGCTTGTCTTTGCTCCCATAGTGCAGTTGTTTAGACATCACCATGAATTCGGAGTTTAGAGAGGACTGACCCTAAACATGCACACTAAGCCAGTCTGGCTTAACTGCTAACAGCCCAGTACCTCCAACAGTATGAGGCTGCAACGACCTCACAGGTGTTAGTATGGATGCAGCCCATGGGAGAGACTCCTACTAACCAAGCTGATGTCCAATGGTGCCTCAACAGACACTTTCTATTCTCTCTGCTTCACTAAACATTCCTTTTGTCAGGGGCAGGAGTAGGCTGATGTCTCACAAGGTGTAGTGGCCATCTTAGAAATACTAACATCCACTTGAGCTACTTCCAGCGAAATGCCAACAGAGACTGCAATACAGGCATCTGCTATTAATGGGCAGTTCCGTTGGGCCTGTAATTATCCCATTGCTAGTTTTAGCTATGTATTTCACATATTCTCATGAAAAGCCCATATCTAAAAATGTCAAAATACGATTTGGATGCATTGCAGTACGTGCGTGCAAGCATTGGGAAAATTAACTACCAGGATGCAATGCAGCTGCTATTGCCAAATCACTACAGTTAATGAGTAAAGATAACAATGCATCATTTTAAAGAAGCTGTTTCCGCACAGTGACTTGATGGGAACCAGCATGCGCTGCTCTTTAACATGTGTTACTGTAGAAGAGTGCTAAGTTTGCTTACTGCTTACTTCAGTACTGAGTCCAACTCTCATTTTTGTCAACCAGTGGAACTTTACCTGCAGAAAGCTGCCTCCTGTCCGTTGATCCTCGGGACATCCTCCAGCATCCTGAGGCAGAGCATTTCACTTTCACCCTGCTCTCTTGGCAACTGGCTGCAGCTCCGAAGCTGGGCTGCGTGCCACAGCCGCCGTGTTGCAACAGGAAGTGCGGAGCCTATACGTATTTATTAAGCGGGTGCCATGTTTAAATGAGGCACTAAGAAGGCCAGGTTGCATGATTTAAATCAATAAATAAATAATGATGAAAGTGGGCGCCGACTACATCATCAAGCGCGGTACACCTGTATATTAAATTAACCGGGCACTGTGCTACTACTACATTAAGTGCAGCACCCGTGCAGGTTACATTTATGCGCATGGCGGCCCGTACAGTTTAATATTGTTTCACTACCATAAAAATGATTTGCCGTGGGAATTGGGGACGTTTATGGTTGTCGAGGATGAGGAGTACCAGGTTCCAGAAATTTGTTTCAGGAGGGGTCCTTACGCCTAAAATCTTTTGAAAGGGGGGTCTCAGCATCAAAAAGTTTGAAGAGTGTACTATGAGTTGTAATGGTATGCGTTGTAATGGTATGCGTTGTAATGACTGCGTTGTAATGACATGAGTTGTAATTGTATGCGTTATATTGTCATGCGTGGTAATGGATGCGTTGTAATGGCATGCATTGTAAGGGATGTTGCGTTGTAATGGTAGTGCTTTGTAAAAGTTGCGTTGTAAAGGTTGTTTCCCGCAGGCTCCTGCCTGTGACTCATCCCTGGTGGTCCAGTGGGAGAGTCTTGCTCTTCTGCTAGTCCGCAGTTGTCTGTCTTTGAGTTTGTGCCCGTTTTTCTGCCTTTTTTGTTACTGTGCATTGTAGCCTCCCCATGCAGCTGCCCCTGCGGCCCCTCCCCCCTGCAGGTTCCCACTCACCTCTCCCAGGTGGGCTTCCCTCCCCCTTCACTCCCCCTTCCCCATTTAATAGCAGCCGCTGCTCGGGCGTGTGAGCAAGACCTCTGACCAACTGGTTAGGGACTCTGCTCTCTGCCCGAGCAGCTCTACTTTTGTGCCCCTGTAGTTGCCACTATAGTTGTTCAAGGCCTGTGTCCACTTGCAGGCTCCTGCCTGCGCCTCATCCCTAGTGGTCCAGTGGGAGAGCATTGCTCTTCTGCTGGTCCGCTGTTGTCTGTCTTTGTGCCCGTTGTTCTGTCTTTTGGGCTATATTGTGCCTTGTATCTATTATTTATTGTGTATTTATTGTTATTGTGCCTTGTGTTTGTATCTGCCTTCTTTCTATTGTTACGTCCTCCGTGCCCGTTTACTTTCCTGCCGCTGCTGCCCATGTGGCCCCTCCCCCCTGCCTCTTCCCACCTCCCAGCTGCGCTTACCTCCCCCTTCCCTATTTAGGGTCCGATTCCGATGTCGGAGGGACTCCGGTCCATTCAACATCGGTCAGGAGGCGTAACCAACTGACCTTCTGTGGTCGGTTACGCCCCTGCTTGTACGATGCGACCGAATCCTGTTCGATAGCATTCGTATGGTTCACAATGCAAGCATGCATTTCGACTGAAAAGCATGCTTGCAATGTGAAATGCAGGGGTGCAGTTCATCCCTTAACCCTATGGCCGGCACGCCAAGGTGCCTGCCACCGGGTGCAGGGATCAAAGGAGGGGCACCATAGGTACCCCCAGGCTGCCATTCGGCAGTCTCACACTCATGGGGGCTCTGCTGAGGGCCCCCAGAGACAGTTTCTGACTGCCTTTTCGTACCAGACACACCGGCACAAAAGGCAGTGAAAAACTACCATCGTACTCCCTCGGTCGTAAAGAGGCGACCGGGGGAGTACTGGAGGATTTCCGGAGGCAGACGAGCACTCCAAGCCCGTCGTCGGCCATCCGGAAATCCGAGTCGGATTCCTTTCTGACCAAGCCCATCGGAATGGCTTGGTTGGAAAGGAGTCCGTCCGACACGTACCGATTCGATCGGAAGGGTTCCAAACATGGTTCGGAGCCCTTCCGACCTGAATTGGAATCGGCCCCTTGATGGTGGCCGATGTTCGGGTGTTTGAGCAAACCCTCTGACCTCCTGGTCAGGGACTGTGCTCTCTGCCCCAGCAGCTCTGCTGTTGTGCCGCTGCCGCTGCCCCCTACGCCTCTCTGAGAAGGTAGGTGCTTTAGGCCCACCTCCACCTGCAGGCTCCTGCCTGTGCCTCATCCCTGTTAGTCCAGTGTGAGAGCCTTGCTCTTCTGCTGTTCCGTAGCTGTCTGTCTTTGTACCTGTTTTTCTGTCTTTTTTGTTATTGTGCCTTGTATCTATAATTTATGGTGTATTTATTGTTATTGTGCCTTGTATTTGTTATCTGTCTTCTTTCTGTGTATTGTTGCATCCTCCATGCCCATTTCCTTTCCCACCACTGCTGCCCCTGTGGCCTCGACCCCTGCAAGTTCTCACCTCCCAGCTGTGCTTCCCTTTCCCTTTTTGATGGCGGCCACTGCTCAGGCGTATGAGCAAGACCTCTGACCTCCTGGTCAGGGACTCTGCTCGCTGCCCCAGCAGCTTTGCTGATGTGCCGCTGCCCCTACGTCTTTCTGCGAAGGTAGGTGTTCAATGCTGCCCTCCACCCGCAGGCTCCTGCCTGCACCTCATCCCTGGTGGTCCAGTGGGAGAGCCTTGCTCTTCTGCTGGTCCACTGTTGTCTGTCTTTGTGTTTGTGTCCGTTGTGCCTTGTATTTGTTATCTGCCTTCTTTCTATTGTACTGTCCTCCATGCCAGTTTCCTTTCCCGCTGCTGCAGCCTAAGTGGCCCCTCCCCTGCCGGTTCCAGCTCCCGCCTCCCAGCTGGGCTTACCTACCCCTTCCCTATTTAATGGTGGCTGCTGTTCGGGTGTGTGAGAAAAACCTATGACCTCCTGGTCAGGGACTCTGCTCTCTGCCTCAGCAGCTCTGCTGTTGTGCCGCTGCTGCTGCCCCCTACGCCTCTCTGCGAAGGTAGGTGTTTGAGGCCCTCCTTCACCTGCAGGCTCCTGCCTGTGCCTCATCCCTGGTAGTCCAGTGGGAGAGCCTTGCTTTTCTGCTGTTCTGTAGTTGTCTGTCTTTGGGCCCGTTGTTCTGTCTTTTTTGTTATTGTGCCTTGTATCTACCATTATTGTGTATTTATTGTTATTGTGCCTTATATTTGTCATCTGCCTTCTTTCTTTTGTTATGTCCTCTGTGCCCGTTTCCTTTCCCGCCACTGCTGCCCATGCAGCCCCACCCCCCTGCCGGTTCCCGCTCCCGCCTCCCAGCTGCGCTTCCTTCCCTCTTTCCTATTTAATGGGGGCCGCTGTTTGGGTGTGTGAGCAAGACCTCTGACCTCCTGGTCAGGGACTCTGCTCTCAGCCCCAGCAGTTTCGCTGTTTTGCTGCTGCTGCTGCCCCCTATGTCTCCCTGCAAAGGTAGGTGCTTGAAGCCCTCCTCCACCCGCAGGCTCCTGCCTGACCCTCATCATCTGCTGGTCCACTGTTGTCTGTCTTTCTGTTTCTGCCCCTTTTTCTGTCTTTTTTGTTATTGTGCCTTGTATTTATTTATTTATTGTGTATTCATTGCTATTGTGCCTTGTTATCTGCCTTCTTTCTGTTTATTGTTGCGTCCTCTGAGCCAGTTTCCTTTCCCGCCGCTGCTGCCTCCCTGGCCCCTTCCCCCTGCTAGTTCCCGCCTCCCAGCTGCGCTTCCCTCTTACTTCCCTATTTATTGGTGGCAGCGCGGACGCTCTGCTGGTGAGGCAAGCCCATCTGCACCCCCATGATGTGACCACGATTTGCGCCAAGGACCCTGGCTCTCCGACCACCCACCACTATGACTCAGCTGACCTCCACCCACTCAACCCCGTAAGGAACAACAACTGTGAGCTGGTGACACCGAACACCACCCATGGCCAGTTGTCCTGCCAACACTGCCGACAATCATTGACCATCCTTCGCACCAACGCGGCTGCCGCACCCATGCCAGATGCCAGCAGCCCTGAAGCCCTGAGATGCATCCTCCTCAATGTGCGCTCCCTGCACAGACATGCTATAGAGATCTGGGAACTCCTTGACACCTTCTTGCAAGGTGTCGCCTTTTTCACGGAAACCTGGACCAACACCACCTCCGCCCCTGACATCGCCACTGCCATCCCCAATATATACAAGATCCAGGAGAGTAGGACTAGCCATCGCACACCAGAGCTCCTTCCAACTCTCCAGCACAAGCGACTCTCCATCCACCACCTAACACCTCCATTTCCAGATCCAGACCAGCAACAAATACTCATCGGGGACCTCAACTTCCACCTTAACAACCTCGGCGAGCCCAACTCCACCACCCTCCTAGACAACCGGGCCAACCTCGGATTGAAATAGCTCTTCACCATCCCTACCCACTAGGCAGTACACCCCCTCAACCCCATCTTCGCAGGAGGGAACAACATCCACTTCAGCCACACCACCCAACTCCCCTGGACGGACCACCACTGCGTACACTTCTCTTTTGACAAAGCCACCACTCACAAACCTACACCACACCCACCACGAAGGAACTGGAACAAGGTCACAGAGGAGCACCTCAACTCCACCCTCAACCACGATCCCCCTCCCACCTCAATGGACATCAACTCTGCAGCCAAAAAACTACACAGATGGATCACCAACTGCATAGACGAACTCGCCCACCTCCACAACCCCGACAGACAGTGCTCCATGAAGGCAACCTGGTTCACCACTGGCCACCGAGAATCCAGACCACCTGCAGCCACACCACCCAACTCCCCTGGACGGACCACCACTGCGTACACTTCTCTTTTGACAAAGCCACCACTCACAAACCTACACCACACCCACCACGAAGGAACTGGAACAAGGTCACAGAGGAGCACCTCAACTCCACCCTCAACCACGATCCCCCTCCCACCTCAATGGACATCAACTCTGCAGCCAAAAAACTACACAGATGGATCACCAACTGCATAGACGAACTCGCCCACCTCCACAACCCCGACAGACAGTGCTCCATGAAGGCAACCTGGTTCACCACTGGCCACCGAGAATCCAGACCACCTGCAGAGGTCTCGAGAAGCAATAGAGGAACAGCATAACCGCTGAAGACCAGACCACCTATAAGAACGCCATGACAGAATACCACCAACTCATCAGATCCACCAAAAGGACCTTCTCCGGAACAAAATCCTCGCTAACTCCAGCAACTCAAAGGAACTCTTCAGCATCATCCAGGAATTCATCAAACCCCGCAGCGAAGCCACGGATGTCACACCTTTCCAGGACCTCTGCAACAAGTTTGGCTGCTACTTCCATCTAAATATCGAGGCCCTCTACGACAACTTCAGCTAACAGACTCCCAAAACCAAGCCTTCCTCCAGCAACAACAGCCAGCCTACCATCGCCGCCTGGACCCCGGTAAACACTGGCACAGTAACTTCAGTGGAGAAATCTCTGCTGCCCTGGTAGAAGAGCCTAAATAAAGATGACTTTCAAACACCTTCTTATAGGAGGTTGTACCCTCTCCATCATGGCAGACTGACAATCCGCTAACCAAGTTTGAAATGAGATTGCAATATCTTTACATTTTTTACTCAGTGTATTGATCTTTGAAATGTTCATATCGAAAAACCAACTTGACTACCCCTAAAGAGTAGCCTTTGCACCCTTCTGAAGTTATCCTTATCCTGTTGAGTGTGAGCTTATTTCCTGTTACCAGCAGCAACCGCAAACCAGTGTTTAAGGTAATCAGGGCAAAACATGATTTTGTCTTTGCTTTATGGAGCAACAATATTCCCATGAGCCTAAATGTTTGGCCAGACTCTTCTCTGGGGTGTTCCTAATGTATCCAAATCCAGCGGCTCGAGCTCAATTTAGATTAGAATACTGACTGATAAGAATGTTACTCTTGTCCAAAACAGAATATCTGAAGTATTTATTTGAGTTAAGGAAATCACCAAATACACTTCTATGGGGTTTGATCCGCAATTAAATAATATTTGACTCCAATGCTAAACTCTATTATTAAGCTTGCTGCATGCACTTTGACAATAAAATAAATATGCACTGGAAATGGAACAAAATGCCTGATGTCAGAGATAAAAGTGTAAACCTTTTTTCAAAGATCGAGGTGGCTGTTAAACATTGAAAAGAAACAAATATGCATTGAGTTGATTGATCGAACCAACATAGCAGCCCTATTTATCATCCCATTATATAGAGGGATATGGTATAAATCCATGACGATTCACTTCATGTGCACCCTAGCTTTGGAATGTGGAGGTTGAGAGCAGAAATCTGCATATATGTGCCAAAACTCCAGAAGAATATGTAATTACATTGTGAAATCATTGTACCATTTGAAAGTCCCAGCTGTTCGGACCATGCATAGCATTGAACATTCGGAGTATTAAAGATGCTGCCATTATATGTGATAATTATAAAATGCGTCAATGCTAAGTTAGTTGAACTTGTAGTTTGTTTTCAATCTACAAAAAGGTTGAAGTCATTGTAAGAATGTCATGTGTGTATGTGATTGACGTTAATATTATTTTATGAAAATTAAGGTGAATGCTGAAATTATTATAAGATCTTCTTATGTGTATATGCTTTTTCCTATATATTATCATGCTTATCTACGTATGCCCTAAATGAATTCAAACGCCTACAAAATACTTTAAAGATGCGTTTGCAAATTTTATATTTCATCGTAAAGGTTTTTATTAACTTCATAATAGTCTTAATCTGAAATTGATGATGTGAATGTTGCCAGTAATATGTTGGATCAACTAAACCAGCTGCAGAATAAGGTGTTATGATGATGAGCCTTAAATGGCATGACTAAATCTCTCCTACAAACGGATATCACCACTGGCTGCCCATGAAAATAAGGATGTGTGTATGTCTTATTACTTACCGGTAATCTTCATTACCCTGATTAGGGTCCCCCCCGTCCCAGTCCTTACAACGTGAGGCAGTCCTGCCTCCACCCAGCCAATCACAACGCCAGTATTCAAAGGTTACATAAGCCCCTCCCACCTACCGCCATGCCTGTTATCAACAAGACCGCGACACAAACACAGCGGGAGGGCGGGAGGGTACAGGACTGGGACGGGGAGGACCCTAATCTGGGTAATGAAGATTACCGGCGGTAAGTAATAAGACATTACCCCCTCATGGGTCCTCGCCGTCCCAGTCCTTACAACGTGAAGAACTCACAAGCAGAGAACCAACAAAAAACGCAGGACACCAGGGATCCATGCAAAGCACAAATCTGTAAAGATCAATGAACAGCAACGTACAAGACGCCAACAGAAAAACAGCCAGTGGAGAACCCAGCCTTATGGGGCAGGCGGCGCGGGGTACGCCTAAGATCTCCGGGTTCACCTGCCTCGACCGACAGAGACACGGGACACTCTGTTTGGCGTAGAAAAGTAGTTTTATTAGCTGCAGCTAAGCACAGTTATCTAAGAAGTACCACACAGGTAGGTTCTCAAGAGACTGCCACTTCAATCTGTGGCGCACAGTCTATTATACAACACAAGTTTACAAAGACAACTCCCAATATACACAAAACTGACAAATAGGAATAGTTCGAAAACAAGCTATCAGATGTCTAAAACACACCCTCCTTTCAGACCCCGTGTGCTCTCCTCCCATCAGGTTAATCAACACTAATGCCCGTAATTCAATTTGCAGGTGGCAAAACATGTGTAGAATGCTTCAAAAGAAGGGCTATGTAACGAGAGAACACATGGAGAGAATAGTGAAGGCCAGTTAAATAAGATAAGGTAGAGAAGAATGGTGGGACCCAAACAGTGAAGTAAGTCATGGATTAATCAGTCTAGACATGGCTTTGCGAACTCGGCCAGACCCTGACATCGGTATCGCACACAAGGACAAAGTTTGTTCATTAACGAGAAAAACATGGAGCAGCTGAAAGCAGCAGAAAGACCATTTTTCCGCGTTAGCCGTGCTGCCTGAGTGAGGCAACATAAAATGGCGTCTAAACACAAAATGGCGGCTGTAGCGCAGCGGGGCTGAAAACTACGTAACCTCAGACCCTCCCTTTGCCATACTCAGGCAATGCACAAAGGAACCCATTTTAGTCTGAGTCGATATCAATGGTCATGAGGTCACTGAGATGTTGTTGCACCATCATCTTAATGTGTTCTGTCTGCTGTGCTACTGGTTTGGAAACACAGATCGTGGCACAGAGTCCACAAATAGCTGGACCACACTGCAGACAAAGACAACAAGAAAAGACGAGTGCTAAAATCATTCCAAGGAAAGTTAGCACTTTCCATCCCCAAGTGGACAGTAGTCCCCAAAACCATCCCATCACAGACCAATCTCCAGTATCTTGGTGAATAGACTCAGAGATGACATGTAGCTTAGAGATGGCTTGGTATACTGTAGGGGCATAATCAGGAATATAAATGCAACAACTAGACCCTATCAGTTTATAAACTCCTCCTTTATCTGCAAGTATTATGTCTAAAACCATTCTATTCTGTAAAGTCATAAGTCGATCCACCTGAAGCTCAGCAGTCAAATTCTTTAATGCTCCAGAAGTTACATTTATTGTGGCATCAACCACACGGATCAACTGTCTGATGTTTTTGCTATTGGCCATCGGACCCCAAAAGGGAAGAAACCCTTTCAGAAAATCCCCTCCTTCTTGCCCTGCTGTATCTTCCAAATCTATAACTCCTCTAGCCACTCTCTTTTTATGATAATCAGCAGGAGCAGTGTATGTAGGAGGGAGGAGAAAAGCTTTGTAACATGTTCCCGAGAAGTGTGTGGGAAGTCATGTGTAAGCTTTGTCATGACAGATAAAATATTACCTTGTGATGCCACTAATGGTGAGGGTGTAGAAGGAGTATAGACATAAGTGTGGGAACAATTGCTCCTCTCTTGTTTAGTTTTGGTATTCTGGCCATTTATTTGTAAGCACAAACGACCTCTTTGGGGTAGGACCCAAATCGGTGTAGAACTCTGTTGCTTGAGCTTGTCAGTGAGGCTAAGAGTATAACGAGTTATATTCCACCCATCGTATGCTTTCTTTTCATCTATGGGAATTTTGATAATGTCCGCAATCTTTGCCATAGTCACAATGCCCTTAATCAAAGAACTGTGACTGAAATCCACTCCACCATTATAGGACCCACCAGAAGGGTATCGAAGTAAGTTCTGGTATGCATTGGAAGACATAGCCAGATAGGCCCAAGCAGAACCTTCGTATGAAAAGGGGAGGACTAGATACGGCATTCCTCTATGTGTATTATGTGGTATGAGACCACATACCCAACAATTAGTAACATTTACTATCAATTGATGCTGGTGTAACAGTTGGATGAACGAATTGTTAAGATATTCCATTCTTCTCATTTGCTCGTGATCTGGGAGCGAGTAAAATTTATGCGGTAAAACAGTAGGAGAGGGATTTAGAGGGACAGAAACGGGAACAGGTACTAACTGCAGGACGTGAATAAGCCTTCCTATGCATGCTAATAAACTACTTGAACATACTAAAACACATAGAGCTACGCCACAACGACCAAATAATAATTTCTTGTAATGAGCTCTCTTCATCATCTTAATATCACTTCCTTTCCCTGTACTATCCATTACTCTAAAGGTGTTGCTCACGATAATCTTTCTAAATCACTTGGCTGTGATTGTTAGCCGTCCTATGACACTGCAAGTCCTGTTGACCTAGTCACTATTCAGGTCACAGCTCAAGACTCCTACCGTGACCCTGCAACTTGATGGATAAGGGAAGGAAAAACTTTTCTTTATTGACAGAATTAAAGAAAAATTTATTGTCTTTAGGGGATCTTTTCCTCAAATTGTATCGTCTCTTTCCAGGCGTTGTCTGGTCCTCAAATAAATGTTCGGGATCTGTGGTGTTGAGTCTCAAATGAACGGGTACACCTTCCTGTAAGACGTCGTCGTCCTCTTTCTCTGAGCTAGTCCAATCCAGGCGTGCACTGCTGAAAGTTATGAAACTGGGTACCTTCTCACACTCACTATCACCGATACCTTCTCGGACCCACTGGTCATAAGGCAAAGGCAATGGTACCCTTTTGCAATGCACGCCGTGGATCCAGTTCCGTTTTCCCAGGACCTTGACAGCTGTACGGGTCGTAAGTAGGACTTGTCTCGGAGGCCCCCAGCGAGGTTCCAAGTTCTTTTTCCTCTGGAAGTTTTTCAGACACACCCAGTCCTCAGCCTTGATGGTGTGTCCGGATCTGAAGAGGCCTCTGGTAAAGGGTTGTGGACCTGTTGACGAATAACATGCAATTTAGTGGTGAGGTCATGCAAATAGTCAACCAACAGTGGGTATGGAATATTTGAGTACTTTTTAGGTCTAGGGACTCCCCAGACATTAGCTGGGCGTCCGAACACAATCTCGTATGGGCTAAGCCCCAAACGAGAATGAACAGTAGTTCTAGTAGAAAGGAGTGCTAAAGGCAAGGCATCAGGCCAAGAAAGGCCCGTGCTGGCCTGAAACTTAAGTTTGAGAGTGCCATTATAGCACTCTACCAGACCTGCTGACTGAGGATGGTTTGCCGCGTGGAATTTCTGTCTAATGCCTAGACCCACACACACCTTTTGCATAATTTGACCTACAAATTCACTTCCATTGTCACTCCAGACAATGCGCGGCAAACCAAACCTCGGGAAGAATTCTTTCAAAAGTATTTTTGCAGTGGACAGGGCAGTATTGTCCTTTAGGGGGTAGGCCTCTATCCATCTGGAAAAGGCACAAACCACCACCAGGACGTACTTGAGATTATTAAAGCGTTCCATATGGATGTAGTCTATTTGCAGTACCTCGAATGGGTACGTAGGGGGTGCAAAATGACCTGCTGGAGTTGGAGTTCCCTTTCCTGGATTGTGCATCAAACAAACAATACAATGTTTCACCACATTTTCTGCACATTTAGGGATACCATCATTCTGCCGTACTGGAGCTAAAAGCTTACATATACCCCGTGCATTAATATGGGCTGGTCCATGGGCCATAGTAACTACAGGCAATACATACGCATCTGGTAACAACCATCGTTGATGCTCTGACAATTCCGTCCAACATCCCGTACTATCCAACATTCCCGTACTTTTTCTCCACGTACTTAATTCTTTCTCAGTGGCCTCCTTCTGAATTTCTTTCACACTTTCCACTGTGTCTTCACACATTCCACCTTCTGCGACCCATCTTGCAGGGCCCGCAACGTACATGCGACTTTCAACATTCCTCGCTGTTTCCTTCGCTATTTCATCTGCAAATGCATTTCCTTGACCCACATCATCAGTAATCTTTTTGTGTGCACTGCACTTCACAATGGCTATTTCAGTAGGAAGGGCAAGTGATTCAAGAAGGTCAGTTACCAACTGACCATGTTGTATCTTGGTGCCGTGGGAGGTAAAGAATCCTCTTTCCCTCCACAAACGACCAAAAATATGGGCAACGCCAAATGCATATTGACTGTCAGTATAGACAGTCACTCTTTTCCCTTTCGCCAACACACATGCTCTTGTCAACGCAATCAATTCTGCAGCTTGCGCTGAGTTATGCGAAATGCGTGCAGGTTCTACCACTGTGTACAAAGTCGTTACTGCATAAGCAGCTGTGGTTTCGCCATTAGGAAGCTTGAAACAAGACCCATCTACCCATAGGATCCCATCCGGATCCACAAGTGGTGTATCCTTGAGGTCTATTCGACCCTTCGTTTCTTCTTCAGTGCGAAGAAAACAATCATGCTGATCTTGTACATGGTTCGCATCCAAAGTAGGCAACAATGTTGCTTGATTCAGAACATTACATCTCTTTATGTGTATGTGACTAGCTAAAAGTATCAACTCATATCTAGACAAGCGAGCACTAGTTAAGTGCCGAGTTTTCGTCCTATTAAGAAGAGTATCTACTGCATGTGGTACCATAACATTAAGAGTATGAGTCCAGCAGATTGACGAATGGAAATTGCCGCTGCTGCTGTTGCTCTAAGGCAACTAGGTAATGCCTTAGCTACTGGATCTAATGTTGCAGAAAAATAGGCACACAGCCTTTGTTTGTCGCCGAATTGTTGCGTCAATACTGATAATGCGCAACCTTCCCTTTCATGGACATAGAGTGTGAAAGGTTTACTGTAATCTGGAGTACCCAACACAGGAGCAGAACACAAGGCAGTACGTAAATCTGTAAAACTCTTTTGACATTCATCAGTCCAAGGCAGAGGCTGAGGCGTATCTTTAAGTGTAAGTGCCAACAGGGGTTTAGCAAGTAGGGAAAAATTTGGAATCCACTGTCTACAGTAAGAGGTAATGCCTAAGAAAGCACGCACTTCTCTTTGCGTGGACGGTACAGGCATTCGTGCAATTGCATGAATACGTTCTGGAGTCAATCGCCTTCCCTCCTTCGACAAGAGATGACCTAAATAGGTAACTTCTTGTCAACAATATTGTAACTTGGAAGACGACACTTTATGATGTAACTCAGACAAATGTTGTAAGAGTGATACAGTTGCTGTTTTACAGACATTTTCTGAATCAGCAGCGATCAACAAATCATCCACATATTGGATAAGAGTGGCACCTGAGGGCAAAGAAAAGGTGTCAAGCTGAGACTTTAAAGCTTGACTATATATGGAAGGACTTTCACAATAGCCCTGAGGTGCACGCTTAAACCGGAAGCTTCGGCCTCCGAGAGAGAAGCCGAAAAGATCCCTACTTTCTGCAGCAATAGGATTGCTAAAGAAAGCATTCTTAAGATCAATAACCGAGAACCAGACTGCCGAAGCAGGATTCATAGTAAGCAAAGCTGTTATATCTGGCACAACAGGGAATTGAGGGACAACAATTTTGTTGACCTCTCGAAGATCAATTAGAAAACGGTACACAGGTGGCTGAGAGGGATCAGTACGTTTAAGAATAGGCAAAACAGGGCTGTTGCAAACATTCCCTCTAGTCTCTTCAACCACACCCTTCTGAACCAAATCATGAACAATGGCCAACAAGGCTCTCTCACCATCACTAGATATTTTATATTGGGGAACACGTGGCATCTTAACATTGTCTTTAACAGTAATCACATATGGTGGAATTTGTAATAAGCCAACGTCATTTAGACCCACAGCCCAAAGTGTAGCAGGAAGTGAACGCAACTCAGGGGGTAGCTGGTCTTTAGATACATACATTGGAGAAGTCAGTTTATCACCTAAAGTGAGGTGTACACCAGAGGGTGAACAATACAGGGTAGCATGTAAACGTTTCAATAAATCCAAACCCAATAAATTCTCTCCGCATCCTGTTGTTAAGAGGAGTGGAGCTTCCAAATCGTATGGACCAATAGAAATGGGCAAAGGACAAGAAATAGGATTTGAAACTGGTGCGCCAGAGAATCCCACAGAAACATTTGTTAAGCCAGACAAAGATGCCCCAGGGAGTTTAGAATGCATTATGGAACTTCTCATAGCACCAGTATCCAAGAGAAATGGTTCTGTAACACCCAATGTCATAACATTAACATAAGGTCCTTCCTGATCTACTGGAACTGATACAACTCCCTTACTTTGCCTATGGCTGTCCTAGCTAGTATGAAAATCAACGTCCTCATTATCGAAACAATAGTCATCATTGTAGTATTGTGCAGATTGAGAATTCTGCCGATCAAAGTAATTTGTAGAATCCTGAGGGGGAGAGGGACGTCGTTCCTGAGTCGACGCACCACGACCCCTACCTCTGGATATGGGTCGAGAATCACCACGACCCCATGGCGCTAATGATCCACCGTACCGCTGTAATAAAATTGGACAGGTATTCTTAAAATGACCATCTTCCTTACAGTAAGCACACTGATTAGGGCCCAATGGAACTCGCGGAACTGAGGGTACTGGCTTCTGTAACAACCTCTGAAACTGTGGGGGCTGTGGAAATTGGGGCTGAGCAGAACGAGGGGGATAAGCCTGTTGCAGAAGGACTTTCGTTTTCAAGTCTTTAGTCTTTTTCTCCGCTTTCTCCTTATCTTCCTTATCCCTATTCTCATAATATTGAGCAGTAGCCAATATCTGGGCAGTGGAAGAGACAGCCCAAGAACTCTCCGATTGTTTTAATTTATTCGATAATTCTGGAAGTAAATTAAAAACAAATTTGTCTACGAACAATCGCTGTCCACCTTCAGTACTCATGTCTTGCCCACTATGGTCGATGAAAGTCTCCTCGAACCGAGTAAAGAAGTCGGAGACACTTTCATCTGTCTTTTGCTTACACGCCGCTAACTTATCCCAATTAACACGCATCGCAGGCATCAATGTTTTCATCAAATCTATTATTTTTCCAGGTAATTCCGTAATCAAGACATCCGGTTTGGCACCACCTATTTGTCCTGCATCCGCAGCTGTAATGGCAGCCCAATCACCACCTAAAGCTGCCGCATGATCCTGCCTACGAATCTTGGTCCATATTGCTTGTGGGACTACATTCCCCATAAGTAGGTCAATATCTGCCAAATTCATAATACAAGTGTCAACGGTCTGAGACAGCTCTTTATAATACCCAGCCGGATTCTTACGGGGGTCCGGTAAAGACTGTTTAAGTGCCAATACTTCTGACCTTTTCCAAGGGTCATGTACCCATATACGCTGACAATGAGCAGGAATACCTGGATTAGCACCTGCTTGAGGAACCTCATCTCTCCATATCGGAGGAACCTCTCGCATAGGATATTGTGCCGTTTTACGACGAACCGCGGGATCAGGCTCAAGAGAACTTTGAGAGAAAAGGGTAGATCGAAAAGCAACAAGTTTCTGAACAGCATGCTCTACAGCAGGACCCACAGTAAGTCCCTTATCAAAGTGATCCTGTATTTCGAATAAATCCTGAGGAGGTGAGTCTAGATCTACATCTCCCCATTCCTTAATCAGAGTATTGCACATAATGTCAAATACGTATCTCTGTGTGGGCGCGTTCCATTGAAGGAAAGTATCTAAAACATCATGTATACTATACTGTACACGACTCGTGATCCAATTATAAGCAAGGGAATCTAATTTATTTCGTTCTTCCAAGTCCGGAAACTGACTACGGGACTGTCTCCTAGATGAGGCATGAGAAAAGAAAAGAGGTCCAAGAAAAGGCGACAAAAGACATGAAACAGTGTCGACTAAACGTCGTCGAGCTGCAGGGGAATCTGACACCAAAACAGGGGACAACGTATTCTGTAAAATTGGCGAAGCATTTGTAGCACAGGAAGCGACAGATGGAGAAGACTGAGGCACGGGAGATTGGGGTACAGATGTCGCTGGCAAAGGGGGCGGAGGCGGAATTACAGGGGTAGGCAACCGTGCAGGAATTACAGCAACTGGATTAACAGCAGGTTGCAATGGCAGTGCTTTAGCACCTAACACATAAGGTGGAGGTAATGTCAACAAATGGGACATAAAAGAATCATCATCAGGACTTTTACTCTTTGATACGGTACATACGGTAGGTAATACAGGATAGCATCTATCTATTGCCATACGATGTTGCCTTTCTGACACCTCAATCACCTGATCAGCTTCGTCATTTTTAAACTGTTGGGCAGCCTGTAGAACCGACATACTCTGCTCTTTTTTATCTTTCTTCATTTGCTTAATTTCTTTCTGCTTGGCTTCCTTGCGCCACAGGCGAAAGGAGTCAAACATTGCCGGCCGGGCTTTTCTCTTGAATACTTAAATCGTTTCCAAATTATCTAATATATCTGACTCAAAGGACCCATTTTGTGGCCACTGTAAAACACCGTCTTTCTTAGTGTATCGTATCCATGTTTCGTTAAAAACAATAGGACCCAGACCGTGCTTTGAGTAAAGTTCGTAAGTAGGAGTTCCAACTGGAGGAATAGGACAGGAATCCTCTAGTCAGGTATCCCTAAAACAACCAAAACAGCAAAATTTCTTAAACTTACTAAATCCAGGCATTTCGTAACGAACTGGACTTCCTTACAAACGTCAAGGGATTTTCGGACAATAGAGTCACAGCACAAACGTACTTACCCCTTGGCTTCGGTTAGCGCGCTAATCGAATAACAAATACAAAAACAAAGAGAGTGGGCGCTACCCACAAATACTTAACTAAATGCTTTTCTCACACCAACAGATGTCCGTCTATCGTCTCGCGATACCAATCATCACCAAAGGGCCAAGGCAGGGCGACAGTCAGGGCAGCAGTCGTCAGCAGCCGTCGGGAAGGAGTAACCACGCTTCAAAAGACCTTCGGTCCACTTCGACATGCAGGGGTCGCTCACGTGGTTCGCGAAATCCTCTGGAATCTTCCTGCAAAGCTCCTCACGACTCTCGGGCAAAACTACTACCGCTGAAGTCGCCCACACGTTGGGCCGCCAATTGGAGAACCCAGTCTTATGGGCCTGGCGGCACGGGGTACGCCTAAGATCTCCGGGTTCACCTGCCTCGACCGACAGAGACATGGGACACTCTGTTTGGCGTAGAAAAGTAGTTTTATTAGCTGCAGCTAAGCACAGTTATCTAAGAAGTACCACACAGGTAGGTTCTCAAGAGACTGCCACTTCAATCTATGGCACACAGTCTATTATACAACACAAGTTTACAATGACAACTCCCAATATACACAAAACTGACAAATAGGAATAGTCCGAAAACAAGCTATCAGATGTCTAAAACACACCCTCCTTTCAGACCCCGTGTGCTCGCCTCCCATCAGGTTAATCAACACTAGTGCCCGTAATTCAATTTGCAGGTGGCAAAACATGTGTAGAAATCTTCAAAAGAAGGGCTATGTAACGAGAGAACACATGGAGAGAATAGTGAAGGCCAGTTAAATAAGATAAGGTAGAGAAGAATGGTGGGACCCAAACAGTGGAGTAAGTCATGGATTAATCAGTCTAGACATGGCTTTGCGAACTCGGCCAGACCCTGACATCGGTATCGCACACAAGGACAAAGTTTGTTCATTAACGAGAAAAACATGGAGCAGCTGAAAGCAGCAGAAAGACAATTTTTCCGAGTTAGCCGTGCTGCCTGAGTGAGGCAACATAAAATGGCGACTAAACACAAAATCGCGACTGTAGCGAAGCAGGGCCGGAAACTACCTAACTTCACCAGCAGAGGCATGTAAAACAACAAGGCAAGAAGGTAGCACAAATACGAGACGGGACAGCCAGGTGGCCGCCCAACAAACTCCCGGATAGAAAACCCCTGCCGCCCCAGCCCAGGAACTGCAAACACAACAATGATGGACAGAATGTGGATCAATGTCACACATTCACCCCAGTCCAAAGATCTGGGCCCAAATCCATCGTTTTTCCACTCCACACCACCCTGGGTTAGACAATGGCGATATGCAAATCAGCGCTGACCCTGTGCCCCATGGGAACAGTCCAGTCCGAACTACAAAAGCCATGTCCTTCCCAGAACGGAAACAAGCATCCGAGGACCGGCCCGGTTTCGAGGTAACACCTCTCTTCAGCCCGGCTAGCTTGATTCCAGTGGTGTGGAGTGCCTGGGACTCACGTCTGAGCATCCCCAGTACACTTAGAGCGGTAACTGCAAACACAACAATGATGGACAGAATGTGGATCAATGTCACACATTCACCCCAGTCCAAAGATCTGGGCCCAAATCCATCGTTTTTCCACTCCACACCACCCTGGGTTAGACAATGGCGATATGCAAATCAGCGCTGACCCTGTGCCCCATGGGAACAGTCCAGTCCGAACTACAAAAGCCATGTCCTTCCCAGAACGGAAACAAGCATCCGAGGACCGGCCCGGTTTCGAGGTAACACCTCTCTTCAGCCCGGCTAGCTTGATTCCAGTGGTGTGGAGTGCCTGGGACTCACGTCTGAGCATCCCCAGTACACTTAGAGCGGTCGCGGTAACTGCAAACACAACAATGATGGACAGAATGTGGATCAATGTCACACATTCACCCCAGTCCAAAGATCTGGGCCCAAATCCATCGTTTTTCCACTCCACACCACCCTGGGTTAGACAATGGCGATATGCAAATCAGCGCTGACCCTGTGCCCCATGGGAACAGTCCAGTCCGAACTACAAAAGCCATGTCCTTCCCAGAACGGAAACAAGCATCCGAGGACCGGCCCGGTTTCGAGGTAACACCTCTCTTCAGCCCGGCTAGCTTGATTCCAGTGGTGTGGAGTGCCTGGGACTCACGTCTGAGCATCCCCAGTACACTTAGAGCGGTAACTGCAAACACAACAATGATAGACAGAATGTGGATCAATGTCACACATTCACCCCAGTCCAAAGATCTGGGCCGAAATCCATCGTTTTTCCACTCCACACCACCCTGGGTTAGACAATGGCGATATGCAAATCAGTGCTGACCCTGTGCCCCATGGGAACAGTCCAGTCCGAACTACAAAAGCCATGTCCTTCCCAGAACGGAAACAAGCATCCGAGGACCGGCCCGGTTTCGAGGTAACACCTCTCTTCAGCCCGGCTAGCTTGATTCCAGTGGTGTGGAGTGCCTGGGACTCACGTCTGAGCATCCCCAGTACACTTAGAGCGGTTACTGCAAACACAACAATGATGGACAGAATGTGGATCAATGTCACACATTCACCCCAGTCCAAAGATCTGGGCCCAAATCCATCGTTTTTCCACTCCACACCACCCTGGGTTAGACAATGGCGATATGCAAATCAGCGCTGACCCTGTGCCCCATGGGAACAGTCCAGTCCGAACTACAAAAGCCATGTCCTTCCCAGAACGGAAACAAGCATCCGAGGACCGGCCCGGTTTCGAGGTAACACCACTCTTCAGCCCGGCTAGCTTGATTCCAGTGGTGTGGAGTGCCTGGGACTCACGTCTGAGCATCCCCAGTACACTTAGAGCGGTAACTGCAAACACAACAATGATGGACAGAATGTGGATCAATGTCACACATTCACCCCAGTCCAAAGATCTGGGCCCAAATCCATCGTTTTTCCACTCCACACCACCCTGGGTTAGACAATGGCGATATGCAAATCAGCGCTGACCCTGTGCCCCATGGGAACAGTCCAGTCCGAACTACAAAAGCCATGTCCTCCCCAGAACGGAAACAAGCATCCGAGGACCGGCCCGGTTTCGAGGTAACACCTCTCTTCAGCCCGGCTAGCTTGATTCCAGTGGTGTGGAGTGCCTGGGACTCACGTCTGAGCATCCCCAGTACACTTAGAGCGGTAACTGCAAACACAACAATGATGGACAGAATGTGGATCAATGTCACACATTCACCCCAGTCCAAAGATCTGGGCCCAAATCCATCGTTTTTCCACTCCACACCACCCTGGGTTAGACAATGGCGATATGCAAATCAGCGCTGACCCTGTGCCCCATGGGAACAGTCCAGTCCGAACTACAAAAGCCATGTCCTTCCCAGAACGGAAACAAGCATCCGAGGACCGGCCCGGTTTCGAGGTAACACCTCTCTTCAGCCCGGCTAGCTTGATTCCAGTGGTGTGGAGTGCCTGGGACTCACGTCTGAGCATCCCCAGTACACTTAGAGCGGTAACTGCAAACACAACAATGATGGACAGAATGTGGATCAATGTCACACATTCACCCCAGTCCAAAGATCTGGGCCCAAATCCATCGTTTTTCCACTCCACACCACCCTGGGTTAGACAATGGCGATATGCAAATCAGTGCTGACCCTGTGCCCCATGGGAACAGTCCAGTCCGAACTACAAAAGCCATGTCCTTCCCAGAACGGAAACAAGCATCCGAGGACCGGCCCGGTTTCGAGGTAACACCTCTCTTCAGCCCGGCTAGCTTGATTCCAGTGGTGTGGAGTGCCTGGGACTCACGTCTGAGCATCCCCAGTACACTTAGAGCGGTAACTGCAAACACAACAATGATGGACAGAATGTGGATCAATGTCACACATTCACCCCAGTCCAAAGATCTGGGCCCAAATCCATCGTTTTTCCACTCCACACCACCCTGGGTTAGACAATGGCGATATGCAAATCAGCGCTGACCCTGTGCCCCATGGGAACAGTCCAGTCCAAACTACAAAAACCATGTCCTTCCCAGAACGGAAACAAGCATCCGAGGACCGGCCCGGTTTCGAGGTAACACCTCTCTTCAGCCCGGCTAGCTTGATTCCAGTGGTGTGGAGTGCCTGGGACTCACGTCTGAGCATCCCCAGTACACTTAGAGCGGTAACTGCAAACACAACAATGATGGACAGAATGTGGATCAATGTCACACATTCACCCCAGTCCAAAGATCTGGGCCCAAATCCATCGTTTTTCCACTCCACACCACCCTGGGTTAGACAATGGCGATATGCAAATCAGCGCTGACCCTGTGCCCCATGGGAACAGTCCAGTCCGAACTACAAAAGCCATGTCCTTCCCAGAACGGAAACAAGCATCCGAGGACCGGCCCGGTTTCGAGGTAACACCTCTCTTCAGCCCGGCTAGCTTGATTCCAGTGGTGTGGAGTGCCTGGGACTCACGTCTGAGCATCCCCAGTACACTTAGAGCGGTAACTGCAAACACAACAATGATGGACAGAATGTGGATCAATGGCACACATTCACCCCAGTCCAAAGATCTGGGCCCAAATCCATCGTTTTTCCACTCCACACCACCCTGGGTTAGACAATGGCGATATGCAAATCAGCGCTGACCCTGTGCCCCATGGGAACAGTCCAGTCCGAACTACAAAAGCCATGTCCTTCCCAGAACGGAAACAAGCATCCGAGGACCGGCCCGGTTTCGAGGTAACACCACTCTTCAGCCCGGCTAGCTTGATTCCAGTGGTGTGGAGTGCCTGGGACTCACGTCTGAGCATCCCCAGTACACTTAGAGCGGTAACTGCAAACACAACAATGATGGACAGAATGTGGATCAATGTCACACATTCACCCCAGTCCAAAGATCTGGGCCCAAATCCATCGTTTTTCCACTCCACACCACCCTGGGTTAGACAATGGCGATATGCAAATCAGCGCTGACCCTGTGCCCCATGGGAACAGTCCAGTCCGAACTACAAAAGCCATGTCCTCCCCCGAACGGAAACAAGCATCCGAGGACCGGCCCGGTTTCGAGGTAACACCTCTCTTCAGCCCGGCTAGCTTGATTCCAGTGGTGTGGAGTGCCTGGGACTCACGTCTGAGCATCCCCAGTACACTTAGAGCGGTAACTGCAAACACAACAATGATGGACAGAATGTGGATCAATGTCACACATTCACCCCAGTCCAAAGATCTGGGCCCAAATCCATCGTTTTTCCACTCCACACCACCCTGGGTTAGACAATGGCGATATGCAAATCAGCGCTGACCCTGTGCCCCATGGGAACAGTCCAGTCCGAACTACAAAAGCCATGTCCTTCCCAGAACGGAAACAAGCATCCGAGGACCGGCCCGGTTTCGAGGTAACACCTCTCTTCAGCCCGGCTAGCTTGATTCCAGTGGTGTGGAGTGCCTGGGACTCACGTCTGAGCATCCCCAGTACACTTAGAGCGGTAACTGCAAACACAACAATGATGGACAGAATGTGGATCAATGTCACACATTCACCCCAGTCCAAAGATCTGGGCCCAAATCCATCGTTTTTCCACTCCACACCACCCTGGGTTAGACAATGGCGATATGCAAATCAGTGCTGACCCTGTGCCCCATGGGAACAGTCCAGTCCGAACTACAAAAGCCATGTCCTTCCCAGAACGGAAACAAGCATCCGAGGACCGGCCCGGTTTCGAGGTAACACCTCTCTTCAGCCCGGCTAGCTTGATTCCAGTGGTGTGGAGTGCCTGGGACTCACGTCTGAGCATCCCCAGTACACTTAGAGCGGTAACTGCAAACACAACAATGATGGACAGAATGTGGATCAATGTCACACATTCACCCCAGTCCAAAGATCTGGGCCCAAATCCATCGTTTTTCCACTCCACACCACCCTGGGTTAGACAATGGCGATATGCAAATCAGCGCTGACCCTGTGCCCCATGGGAACAGTCCAGTCCGAACTACAAAAGCCATGTCCTTCCCAGAACGGAAACAAGCATCCGAGGACCGGCCCGGTTTCGAGGTAACACCTCTCTTCAGCCCGGCTAGCTTGATTCCAGTGGTGTGGAGTGCCTGGGACTCACGTCTGAGCATCCCCAGTACACTTAGAGCGGTAACTGCAAACACAACAATGATGGACAGAATGTGGATCAATGTCACACATTCACCCCAGTCCAAAGATCTGGGCCCAAATCCATCGTTTTTCCACTCCACACCACCCTGGGTTAGACAACGGCGATATGCAAATCAGCGCTGACCCTGTGCCCCATGGGAACAGTCCAGTCCGAACTACAAAAGCCATGTCCTTCCCAGAACGGAAACAAGCATCCGAGGACCGGCCCGGTTTCGAGGTAACACCTCTCTTCAGCCCGGCTAGCTTGATTCCAGTGGTGTGGAGTGCCTGGGACTCACGTCTGAGCATCCCCAGTACACTTAGAGCGGTAACTGCAAACACAACAATGATGGACAGAATGTGGATCAATGTCACACATTCACCCCAGTCCAAAGATCTGGGCCCAAATCCATCGTTTTTCCACTCCACACCACCCTGGGTTAGACAATGGCGATATGCAAATCAGCGCTGACCCTGTGCCCCATGGGAACAGTCCAGTCCGAACTACAAAAGCCATGTCCTTCCCAGAACGGAAACAAGCATCCGAGGACCGGCCCGGTTTCGAGGTAACACCACTCTTCAGCCCGGCTAGCTTGATACCAGTGGTGTGGAGTGCCTGGGACTCACGTCTGAGCATCCCCAGTACACTTAGAGCGGTAACTGCAAACACAACAATGATGGACAGAATGTGGATCAATGTCACACATTCACCCCAGTCCAAAGATCTGGGCCCAAATCCATCGTTTTTCCACTCCACACCACCCTGGGTTAGACAATGGCGATATGCAAATCAGCGCTGACCCTGTGCCCCATGGGAACAGTCCAGTCCGGACTACAAAAGCCATGTCCTCCCCAGAACGGAAACAAGCATCCGAGGACCGGCCCGGTTTCGAGGTAACACCTCTCTTCAGCCCGGCTAGCTTGATTCCAGTGGTGTGGAGTGCCTGGGACTCACGTCTGAGCATCCCCAGTACACTTAGAGCGGTAACTGCAAACACAACAATGATGGACAGAATGTGGATCAATGTCACACATTCACCCCAGTCCAAAGATCTGGGCCCAAATCCATCGTTTTTCCACTCCACACCACCCTGGGTTAGACAATGGCGATATGCAAATCAGCGCTGACCCTGTGCCCCATGGGAACAGTCCAGTCCGAACTACAAAAGCCATGTCCTTCCCAGAACGGAAACAAGCATCCGAGGACCGGCCCGGTTTCGAGGTAACACCTCTCTTCAGCCCGGCTAGCTTGATTCCAGTGGTGTGGAGTGCCTGGGACTCACGTCTGAGCATCCCCAGTACACTTAGAGCGGTAACTGCAAACACAACAATGATGGACAGAATGTGGATCAATGTCACACATTCACCCCAGTCCAAAGATCTGGGCCCAAATCCATCGTTTTTCCACTCCACACCACCCTGGGTTAGACAATAGCGATATGCAAATCAGCGCTGACCCTGTGCCCCATGGGAACAGTCCAGTCCGAACTACAAAAGCCATGTCCTTCCCAGAACGGAAACAAGCATCCGAGGACCGGCCCGGTTTCGAGGTAACACCTCTCTTCAGCCCGGCTAGCTTGATTCCAGTGGTGTGGAGTGCCTGGGACTCACGTCTGAGCATCCCCAGTACACTTAGAGCGGTAACTGCAAACACAACAATGATGGACAGAATGTGGATCAATGTCACACATTCACCCCAGTCCAAAGATCTGGGCCCCAATCCATCGTTTTTCCACTCCACACCACCCTGGGTTAGACAATGGCGATATGCAAATCAGTGCTGACCCTGTGCCCCATGGGAACAGTCCAGTCCGAACTACAAAAGCCATGTCCTTCCCAGAACGGAAACAAGCATCCGAGGACCGGCCCGGTTTCGAGGTAACACCTCTCTTCAGCCCGGCTAGCTTGATTCCAGTGGTGTGGAGTGCCTGGGACTCACGTCTGAGCATCCCCAGTACACTTAGAGCGGTAACTGCAAACACAACAATGATGGACAGAATGTGGATCAATGTCACACATTCACCCCAGTCCAAAGATCTGGGCCCAAATCCATCGTTTTTCCACTCCACACCACCCTGGGTTAGACAATGGCGATATGCAAATCAGCGCTGACCCTGTGCCCCATGTGAACAGTCCAGTCCGAACTACAAAAGCCATGTCCGTCCCAGAACGGAAACAAGCATCCGAGGACCGGCCCGGTTTCGAGGTAACACCTCTCTTCAGCCCGGCTAGCTTGATTCCAGTGGTGTGGAGTGCCTGGGACTCACGTCTGAGCATCCCCAGTACACTTAGAGCGGTAACTGCAAACACAACAATGATGGACAGAATGTGGATCAATGTCACACATTCACCCCAGTCCAAAGATCTGGGCCCAAATCCATAGTTTTTCCACTCCACACCACCCTGGGTTAGACAATGGCGATATGCAAATCAGCGCTGACCCTGTGCCCCATGGGAACAGTCCAGTCCGAACTACAAAAGCCATGTCCTTCCCAGAACGGAAACAAGCATCCGAGGACCGGCCCGGTTTCGAGGTAACACCTCTCTTCAGCCCGGCTAGCTTGATTCAAGTGGTGTGGACTGGACTGTTCCCATGGGGCACAGGGTCAGCGCTGATTTGCATATCGCCATTGTCTAACCCAGGGTGGTGTGGAGTGGAAAAACAATGGATTTGGGCCCAGATCTTTGGACTGGGGTGAATGTGTGACATTGATCCACATTCTGTCCATCATTGTTGTGTTTGTAGTTACTGCTCTAAGTGTACTGGGGATGCTCAGACGTGAGTCCCAGGCACTCCACACCACTGGAATCAAGCTAGCCGGGCTGATGAGAGGTGTTACCTCGAAACCGGGCCGGTCCTCGGATGCTTGTTTCCGTTCTGGGAAGGACATGGCTTTTGTAGTTCGGACTGGACTGTTCCCATGGGGCACAGGGTCAGCGTTGATTTGCATATCGCCATTGTCTAACCCAGGGTGGTGTGGAGTGGAAAAACGATGGATTTGGGCCCAGATCTTTGGACTGGAGTGAATGTGTGACATTGATCCACATTCTGTCCATCATTGTTGTGTTTGTAATTACCGCTCTAAGTGTACTGGGGATGCTCAGACGTGAGTCCCAGGCACTCCACACCACTGGAATCAAGCTAGCCGGGCTGATGAGAGGTGTTACCTCGAAACCGGGCCGGTCCTCGGATGCTTGTTTCCGTTCTGGGAAGGACATGGCTTTTGTAGTTCGGACTGGACTGTTCCCATGGGGCACAGGGTCAGCGCTGATTTGCATATCGCCATTGTCTAACCCAGGGTGGTGTGGAGTGGAAAAACGATGGATTTGGGCCCAGATCTTTGGACTGGGGTGAATGTGTGACATTGATCCACATTCTGTCCATCATTGTTGTGTTTGTAATTACCACTCTAAGTGTACTGGGGATGCTCAGACGTGAGTCCCAGGCACTCCACACCACTGGAATCAAGCTAGCCGGGCTGATGAGAGGTGTTACCTCGAAACCGGGCCGGTCCTCGGATGCTTGTTTCCGTTCTGGGAAGGACATGGCTTTTGTAGTTCGGACTGGACTTTTCCCATGGGGCACAGGGTCAGCGCTGATTTGCATATCGCCATTGTCTAACCCAGGGTGGTGTGGAGTGGAAAAACGATGGATTTGGGCCCAGATCTTCGGACTGGGGTGAATGTGTGACATTGATCCACATTCTGTCCATCATTGTTGTGTTTGTAATTACCGCTCTAAGTGTACTGGGGATGCTCAGACGTGAGTCCCAGGCACTCCACACCACTGGAATCAAGCTAGCCGGGCTGATGAGAGGTGTTACCTCGAAACCGGGCCGATCCTTGGATGCTTGTTTCCGTTCTGGGAAGGACATGGCTTTTGTAGTTCGGACTGTACTGTTCCCATGGGGCACAGGGTCAGCGCTGATTTGCATATCGCCATTGTCTAACCCAGGGTGGTGTGGAGTGGAAAAACGATGGATTTGGGCCCATATCTTTGGACTGGGGTGAATGTGTGACATTGATCCACATTCTGTCCATCATTGTTGTGTTTGTAATTACCGCTCTAAGTGTACTGGGGATGCTCAGACGTGAGTCCCAGGCACTCCATACCACTGGAATCAAGCTAGCCGGGCTGATGAGAGGTGTTACCTCGAAACCGGGCCGGTCCTCGGATGCTTGTTTCCGTTCTGGGAAGGACATGGCTTTTGTAGTTCGGACTGGACTGTTCCCATGGGGCACAGGGTCAGCGCTGATTTGCATATCGCCATTGTCTAACCCAGGGTGGTGTGGAGTGGAAAAACGATGTATTTGGGCCCAGATCTTTGGACTGGGGTTAATGTGTGACATTGATCCAGATTCTGTCCATCATTGTGTGTTTGTAATTACCGATCTAAGTGGACTGGGGATGCTCAGACGTGAGTCCCAGGCACTCCACACCACTGGAATCAAGCTAGCCGGGCTGATGAGAGGTGTTACCTCGAAACCGGGCCGGTCCTCGGATGCTTGTTTCCGTTCTGGGAAGGACATGGCTTTTGTAGTTCGGACTGGACTGTTCCCATGGGGCACAGGGTCAGCGCTGATTTGCATATCGCCATTGTCTAACCCAGGGTGGTGTGGAGTGGAAAAACGATGGATTTGGGCCCAGATCTTTGGACTGGGGTGAATGTGTGACATTGATCCACATTCTGTCCATCATTGTTGTGTTTGGAATTACCGCTCTAAGTGTACTGGGGATGCTCAGACGTGAGTCACAGGCACTCCACACCACTGGAATCAAGCTAGCCGGGCTGATGAGAGGTGTTACCTCGAAACCGGGCCGGTCCTCGGATGCTTGTTTCCGTTCTGGGAAGGACATGGCTTTTGTAGTTCGGACTGGACTGTTCCCATGGGGCACAGGGTCAGCGCTGATTTGCATATCGCCATCGTCTAACCCAGGGTGGTGTGGAGTGGAAAAACGGTGGATTTGGGCCCAGATCTTTCGACTGGGGTGAATGTGTGACATTGATCCACATTCTGTCCATCATTGTTGTGTTTGTAATTACCGCTCTAAGTGTACTGGGGATGCTCAGACGTGAGTCCCAGGCACTCCACACCACTGGAATCAAGCTAGCCGGGCTGATGAGAGGTGTTACCTCGAAACCGGGCCGGTCCTCGGATGCTTGTTTCCGTTCTGGGAAGGACATGGCTTTTGTAGTTCGGACTGGACTGTTCCCATGGGGCACAGGGTCAGCGCTGATTTGCATATCGGCATTGTCTAACCCAGGGTGGTGTGGAGTGGAAAAACGATGGATTTGGGCCCAGATCTTTGGACTGGGGTGAATGTGTGACATTGATCCACATTCTGTCCATCATTGTTGTGTTTGTAATTGCCCCAGCCCAGGAAGCAGGCACAGAACGTGTCTAACGACCCAGCACCAGAGACGGAGGAGGCAGACCGCGAAACGCACCCACCGACCAACCTTAGAACTGGAAACCCATATCCCCCAAGCCACACCTCCACAGGAGACAAACAGGGCAGGAGAAAACGAAAAAACACCAGGGAACGAAGGTGGGAAAAACCAGAGAGTCCAGCGAACCACCAAGGAAGGGGGAACAAGGGACTCCCCCAGCAGCAACTCAGGAAGAATCACCTCCAGCCCCCAAAGGAAACAGGAAGAAACCACTGGCAAAAAGACCAGAACAAGTCACAAAACAACCCAATCTGGCAGAAACTCCCAACAGGAAAAAGAAACGAGCAAAGCACCCAACACACCCAACTGATGAGCGGAGGTGATGGCCAGCAAAAAAGCCACCGTAGCAGACAACCAGAACAAGTCAGCTACCAGCAAGGGCTCAAAAGGGGGCAACATCAGACCCCCCCCCCCCAAACAGCAGGCAAAAACCCAAAAAGGCACGAGTACAGGAGAGACCGGCCAACGAAGCGGAAAGCTCAGAAGAAACCAACTCACCAAAGGGGCAAAAACCACCAAGGAGGCTCCAGGACCCCGACAAGCACGAACCGCCGCCCACAGAGAAGACAAAGCGGAAGGGGCAAGGCCCTGTAAAAAAAATAGTCCTGAGACACCAAGAGAAAAAAGAACACCAAAGACGACCACAGCACCCAAGGGTCGAAGGCCGACATGCCAACGGATGCCACGAGCCACCACAGAGGAACAGCCCAAAGACGCCAACCACAGTCGCACAAGAGCCAGGCCGTCAGAAGAAATGACAAAGACAGGGCAAAAGCCAGCTGTGAACCCAAAAGCGGAGCCGGAGTCAATGGAGTCTGGCCAAACCCGACCCCCGCCAGCAGCAGCAGGAGCGGAAACCAAAGACAGCAAGGCCAACGATACAGACACCTACACACACACACCCTTACATCCCCCGACCATGCAGGAGGAGAAAATAGGAGGGAAGGCACACAGAAAGCCCAAAGGCCAAGGAAATGTGCAGGGGCCATGCACATCTACACCAAAGCGAACCAAACAAAGAAAATGAGCCGCCGAAGCGAGCACCAGAGGGCACAAAACAGAGGACAGGAGGAAACGGCCCAAGCAGCGTCTACAAATGAAAACGCAGACAGTCCCGAGCACAAACTCAAAGCCAACAGAGGAGACACGGCCCAGAGAGAGCTGCAGGAGCCTGAGCCACCAGAGGCACAAAACACACCAATGAGCCATAGCGTCGTGGGAACAACACATGGAAGCCAGCAGGAACAGAGGCACGCAACTGGTCCCCCCAAGAAGGCCCAAGCAGCAAAGAGCCACAGGAAGGACAGCATGAATCAAAAAACTCGGGTGCCGCCTAGGACCCCAACGAGGCTCCCAACCCCAAGGACAAGCGTCCAAGGACATTAAGAGGAGAGAAGGGAGCTGAAAACGCACCCCAAACACCAGGTTGGAAGAGCAAAGCCACCAGGCCAAAGTAGGAACCAGAACAGGGGAGAGAGGAACCAGAGCCAAGTAACGTGCATGGAAAAGTACCCAAGCAGCCAACCAGAAGAAACACCAAGGATAGGAGGAACAGGCAAGCCCAAGGAACCACAGCTGTGGAGGCAGCCACCACCCCCTGGATCCCCAACCAACCCCATGTGCAGAAGGGTAACCCAGCAGGACCCACAAAAGAGTCAACAGGGAAGCGTACCGAGCCGGAGGGTGAAAACAGCCCCTGCAAAGTGACGAACAGGCCCCGACAAACCGAAGGCCCGGAACAGGAACCAGAAGAAAAACGGCCAGAACCAAAACTAACCCCAGAAACCGGAGCAAGGCCACAACTCCACCATCGCCAGAATAGCCACAAGGAGGGTGGAAGCAGAAACCGGACAAAAGCCACAAAGGGAAAAGCCAACAGCACCCCAGGCGGTCACCCACCCAGGTATGGACCAGTCCTGACCCTGCATAACATAGACGAACAGGTGCAAGCAGGGCGGAACCGCCAACCAGCAAAAAACCTGCACAGCAGGAGCCAGCACCGCGAAAAAAAACTGGGGAGCAGGAGAGAGGCCGAAAGGCAACACCCGAAACAGAGAAAGGAATCCATCCACAGCAAACCGCAGGAACCACGGACAAGCCGGACGGATGGGACGTGAAAAACAGACAACACCCAAATTCAGGGATGCCAAAAAAAACACCCAACAGGAAGAGGGGAACGACAGACCGCAAGGGGAACAACTGACCTGCGGCACCAAATGGTATAAAGCCCCGGGACACAGAACCGTGAAGAAAGGAACCAAAGGGCGCCAGGACCAGGAACAAGAGGAAAAGGAACCTTGGCCCCGCTCCGCCACCGGAACCAGCACAACAGCACCCAGAGACAAAAACAGACCAATGCCCAAAGAAGAAGGAAAATGCAACACCGTTCAAAAGACAACGGAGCAACCGTGAAAACAGCCCAAAAAGGGGAACGGCCCGGAAAGGAATCCGGAAACCAAGAGCGAAGACCGACAGGACCCACCAGTCGGAAAGCAGACCGGACCAACAAGCCAGGAACAACGGATCCGAGCTCCCAAAACCGTAATAAAAACAGCAACAGAGACAGGGGACCCACTGCCAGACGAACACCAGGAGTGGGACACAGACCCAAAGAAGAAGAGACGCAACCGCAACCACCAGGTCACAGAGACACCCCTCCCAGGGCACAACAATACCCAAAGCCCCGGGGCAACCGCAGGCGCAACAGAGGCCGGGAACCAAACAGAACACAGCCCCTCCCACCCCCCGACCACGAAAGGGCCGGGAGGAAGACAGAGCACCACCACACAGACTGTCAGTAGAGGGAGCCAAAAAGCAAAGGAGCCAAATAAAAACAGGCAGTCGACCAAGGCACCAGTGCCACGTCAGCCGAGGAGAAGACTCAACCCATCAAGCCAAGACAGGAAGGAGGGCCCGTAAACAGCCAAACTCCACACAACCCATGGGAAGGAACAGTGAAGTACAGGCCGAACAAGAGTCAGCACGACTAATGACAACAACCTGCATATCATGGAGATCCTCCCATTGGGATGGACAGATCACCATGCAGTTATATTCACTATTCCATCTAACTCTCGGTTACACATGGAATATAACACTCGAATAGTAAAAACTTTTAGATCATGGAAAAACATCGATCACCTACAACTTCGGGAACTATTATCTGCTTCCGCGACTAATCTATCCCAAGACCCCAATAACGCAGCCAAAGAATACTCGGAATGGCTTATTTTGACCCTAAACAAACGAGCACCTACCAAAAAAAACTCAAAAAATCACACTACCCCATCGGCACCTTGGTACCCCGAGGCCCTAAGACTGCAGAGACAGCTATGCCGAAATAAAGAAAGACATTGGAGAAAGAACTACTCCATTGAAGAGAAGGAAAACTATAAGAGAGAAATGACCCTATACAAATCTCTCATCCTACATGCCAAAAGTACCTTCTACTCCTCTCAAATAGAGCAAGCTAAGAACTCTAATAAGGAACTCTACCAAGTGGTAGCCAAATTGTCACACTTGCCTCCCCAATCAACCCCCAAACCTACCCAAGCATTTTGTAACAACCTGGACACTTTCTTCTTTGACAAGGTTAACAACATATATACCAATTTTTCACAAAAAACCCACACAGATACCTGCCCTACTGCAGCTCCCGTTAAACACCCCACCTTTTCACAATTCCATAACATCAACCCCACCCAAGTTGCCAAAACCATGAACACCATTAAATCAGGATCAGCCAAAGATCCTTGTCCTCCATCTATTCTCCGTCCTATTTCAGATATCATTGCACCCCAACTCGCTAACATCTTTAACACCATGTTTAACACAGGAATCTACCCTACAATCTGGAAAGACACTCTCCTCAAACCCCTGCTGAAAAAACCTCACCTTGATGCGGATGACTCAAACAACTATCGACCGATAGCCAGCCTGCCATTTCCAGCCAAAATTGCCGAGAAATTGATGAACCTCCAAATCTCCCAATACATAGAACAACACTCCCTCCTAGAGGATAGCCAATTCGGCTTTCGCAAACTTCACAGCACTGAGACCGCACTCATCAAATCCACCGATGAGATAAGAATGGAACTTGACCAGGGAGGAGCAGCGGTACTCATCCTGCTGGACCTCACTGCGGCCTTTGACACGGTCAATCACAACATCTTGATTGACCGTGTCAATGCCATAGGCATCCAAGCTAAAGCTAAAGACCTCCTTAGATCCTTCCTTGCCGGCCGCACCCAGATAGTCCAGCTAGAAACTTTTCTATGTGAACAACTGGCCTTGCCTTGTGGTGTCCCCCAAGGCTCATCCCTCAGTCCAACCCTATTTAATATCTATGTCACCGATCTGGCAAGGGTTATTAAGGACTGGGGGATGAGCCTAACATCTTATGCGGACGACACCCAATTGGTCCTTACCATCAAAGAGAACGGAGGAAAAATAGCAGCCAACTTTCAGCAGGGCATGCTGGCTATCAGCAATTGGATGTCAGCAAACTGCCTAAACTTGAATTCCAACAAAACCGAGGTTATGACCTTCGGCAAGCTCACCCCTACCTGGCCAGATGCATGGTGGCCCTCTAACCTAGGCTCCCCCCCCTCCCAGTCACCAAGGTTAAAAAACTAGGAATACTTATAGACGACAAACTCACTTATTCAGCCCATGTTAACTCCATTGTCTCTTCATTGTTCTTCAAACTAAAAGCCATAAAAAAGATCGTCCCACTCCTTCCCCTGAATTCAGGCAAAACTTTGGTCACTTCATTTATCATGTCCTCAGTAGATTACTGCAACGGACTCCTGGTCAATGCCCAAAACAAGGTCATTAAAAGGTTGCAATCCATACAAAACACCGCGGCCAGATTGCTTTCCGGCACCCCCAAATTCCAACCCATTGCCGATACCATCAAAAACTATCATTGGCTAGCAGTCAAAAATAGAATAAAGTTTAAAACTCTCTGCATCGCTTACAAAGCCTCCCATAAACAAGGCCCGCGTTTCCTCCTCAACCCTTTCGCATTCCATGTCCCCAAACGATCACTCCGTTCAATGAATAAATTTATCATGACAGTCCCACGTACCAGAACTGTCGCATGGGCGACCGCAGTTTTCACGTATCAACGGCAAAACTCTGGAACTCCCTTGAACCCGATGTTAGGTCTGCTCCCACTCTGACCATTTTCAGAAGAAAAATAAAGACATGGCTCTTCAACCAGTAACCCTATCCCCTTTTCACTTCATTCTGCTTCATCCATAGCGCCGAGACGCCCTTGGGCAATTGTTCCCGCTATACAAATTGCATAAATAAATAAATAAATACATTGAAAAAGATTTATCATTTGACCTATATTAGAATACTACACACATAAGGCTTATTGAGAACTAATAACAATGTTCCTAACAGTTACACAAACATCATAGCACACGTTTAAGGATCGTGGGTCTGATTCAGCAACAACCTGAAGAGGATGGTTTTGAAACAGCTACACAGTACTGATGTTCATTCTTGTGAGTAGCACACATTAATTACAATTCAAACCCTTTAGCTTCTGTAAAGCATATACGTTCTATTATCACCTGTCAGTCACTTTGTTAGTCAACATCAATTTATTATTTCATGATCATTTCTTATTCAATACATTTTGGTTTAGTGTAAACAGTTCCTAGGTTAAACGTTAAAAGGAAATACTGTTCCACATTAGTAAACCTTCTTTGTAAGAGACTGTAAATTCTACAATAAGGACATTCTAATGGGTTTGTCAGACGTGATGTAGTCATGAATCATGTTGCCATGTAAGAATCATGTGCAAACTGCACGGTCATTTATGTGTTAAAATCATTCTAGTCAGGTTTTCTGGGACTTGTAAAGAGTGGGCAATTTTGCGCTGCACCTCACCCATTTATTAAATTATGTGGCCTGGAATAGACCACATAAAAAGCGCTTTTAAGACGAGTTTGTCACATTATTCTAAAAACAATGCATTAGCTTAGTTGGGAAAATTGTTTTTTGTTCATTCAATTTTGTTTTGACCTAACTTTTGCCTTCTGTTGCCCCTGCCAACAACGAATCCTGCTTTGTATAAGAAAACAAGGATTTTGAACAGAAACGTCTATTCCTCCTAGGTTTACTCCCATCTGACTCTTAATACCGGTTGACACCACGGAATATTGTTTTAAAGGCTAACCTGTCTTTTTATTATTTTCTGGCTAACTTAATTATCTTTTCGTTGCTTCCCTCTTCCCACGTTGTCTCCTCAAATTGCGGCATATGATGCAGTCACAGCCCCGGGTGGTCACAAACCATTTAATATTGATGTACCACGATCAGAGGCAAAATTTAAATACATGATTCATTTTGTTGTCAATTATGTATTCATGCATAATGGCGAGCATAACATTAAATCACCACCTGCTGTGTCTGTTATGACTGAATTCAAATACATTGGTGGTACAACATTGCCTGGAGCACAGGTCGCAATCCAACTCATTAAGGGCCAAATTTATCAACATTGAATGCAACACAGCAAGCCACCTTGCTGTGCTGCACTGTGTGAAAGGGAGAGGTCAGGAATGTGCTGTATTTAACATTATATGGTGCGTTGCTGCTCTCTGCCTGCACTGTCGTTCAAACTGCTACCTAGCGCCAACGCATAGCTACCATGGTAGCAAGGGTGCCTGTGTTAACGACAGGACTGTTTTTGTGATGGACAGGACTGCAAAAAGACAATCCTCTGAGGCTTGTTTCCTCTTTCTGGGATGAGATTAGCAGTGGGCAGAGAATATTATTTGGTATCCAATATCAAAATAATTCTACAAAGAGCTTCAGTTCAACTGGTGGTTACTAGATGTCCCTCACAAGTCAAATGCAAATGCTTGATGAAAGGGTTTCAAAGGTTTTGCATTTGACTCGTGAGGGACATCTAGTAACGACTAGTGGAACTGCAGCTTGATGTAAGAATCATTTCAATAATTTGCATTTGACTGGTGAGGGACATCTAGTAAGGACTGGGTGAACTGTAGCTCTTTGTAGAATTATTCACTGCCCACTGCTAATCTCATCCCATAATGCTTTGCAGGGCCTTTGGTTGGGATTGTTCTTTTGCCAATAACTGTGTTTGGGGTGGTCCTAAGAGGATGGGACCACCACTGAAGTTCAACGAAATGTGCTTTATGTTTATGCTCTTTGTGTTCAAGGCATATGCTTGGTCCTGCACCTAGGTCTAGGTTAGGGGGGGGGCCCAACATCATCAGCTCTCTCATTGCCTACAGTTTTCATTGTAAAAGTTCACTTTTGTGAATTGGTTATATGCTTATAAGCATGTACAATTGCTTTTTCACAGCATCTGAGGATGTTGTTGATTTAGCTGCTACGCTACCTGATTAAGCACAGTTTTGGTACTGTACTGTAGTGTAGTTCCTATTATCCCAATAGGCTCTGCGCATTGGAATAATATCTTCAATAGTATAGACGTAGGACTGTGGTTAACTAGGTCTTCTACTGACGATATTAGACTTAAAGTTATGTGTGCCAGCTAGCTCAGAGTTCACTAGAAACTTTCTCGAATAGGCAAGGAGGAGTTTAACCCCCCTGGATAGACAAGAAGGGATTTAGTTTCTGACAACCATAGAACATGACAACTTTGCTCTCCCCTAATCAAGAGTATATCTCTAGAGTCGTGTGAAAACAAAAGACAACTATTTTACTCAGTCAGTACGTGCATTCTTAGTTTCACCAGTTTGTAGAGAAATAAGAGATGGGCGTGGTTCAATAAAAGATGTTATTTATAGATCAGTCTCTTTTCTCATACAAGAGAAATGAATCGCTATTATTGCAATACTTATAGTTAAGTAAAGTGCATACAGTAAAAACAGAATTATAAAATAATACTGTAAAAGCATTTATATGGTTTCTTAGCCATATGATACTAAAATGGATAAAAGATATACATACATATATACATTGACTAATCGTACTCAACTGGTGCTTCTAACTACGCCTACCCTGGTGTACCTGACCTAAGCCTAATACTTGGGAGGGAGTAAGTAAGTAGCAGTTTAAGTTAAGTTTGCTTTGCCAAGAATCTGACTCAAGAATTCTCTGTAAGGGGTTAGTCAGTTCAGTACCTGGGATTTGGAAGGCTGGAGGGTTGGTATCTCTGTCTCAGGACTCGATATCCCAGTTACCCGCGAGGGCGGCTGGAAACGCCGGAGGCTGGATTTCTCGGCAGGAGAAAAGGCAGCGTCTCTCTCTCAGCGCGTCAAAAGGGAGGGGCAGCGTCCGTGGGCTTTTTCTGCATCAGCTGGGCTCTCCGGCAAGTAGCGCTGCTCCAAGCTTGTCACCACTGTGTCTTAGCTTAGGGCAACGTCAGTATATTTATACCTGAAAGGTGCCGTGTTTGACGTAAGGATGGACATAAGACGTCAGCAAGAATGTCATAAGGACTGGTCGTTCTTACATTCTTTGCAGGAGTTCTCGAGCGAAATCAAAACAATGGTCGCGGGGATTTCCCAGGTCTGTTGGAGGTTTGATTTGTTTTGAGAACTCGGTGTGCTTCTCTAGGGGGCTGAAGGGATAGTGCTTGCTTAATGTGACAGCATGCGCTATGACCTAATCTGAAGACGGGTTTCTGTGCCGTTGTATGGACATTAGTGAATTAATAACCGGACAAGGGTCAGAAATAGGGGTATCAATATAGGTACCTAGATAAACACACTACACCCACTCCACGAAATTATGTACATATTTACTAACCTAAGCAATATTAAACATAACTAGCAGTGCATTTGTATACCGGACCACCCCAAAAACATTTACGTATTTGAAAAATGGTGTATGCGAACTGCACGAAATGAGTATAGGTACTGTATGCATTCAAGCAGTATAATCATTCAAAAAGGAGATGCACAAATTATATCAGCATGAATGATTTGCGAAATTACACATGAAATGGCTCTTGATACAGAAAAAAAAATTTGCGAGACCATCTCATCACATATAAACACAATTAATTGCATATAAACTAGAGGTTGAGGTAATGTAATTACTCTAGTATTCATAAGAATAGAAGTTCTGTTCTCTAAGAATAGTTTTACTTTAAGCAGAAGATAAGTGCCCAAAAGGTAAATATTTTGGAATTTGGAAAAAGTTTTCGCTATTCAGGGGAGAAGAGAAAAAATAGTTCACAGTTATTTTGTTTTCAAAAAACTGAAGGCCAAATTCAGAGTTCAGGGAACGCCGTGTGCAAGTTTGTTTAAAATCATTCCCTCTGTTCCGGTGAAAACATCATTTCAGATAAATTCTCGAAAAAACAGTCTACGGCTTCTGGTGAGAGTTCGACTAGGTTAGAAAATGTCGCTACCATGCAGTCACGCGCATGATTGCTTTCACTGATGGTTTGATCAGAACTGCTTACAGAAGGTCGTACCTGGTCGATGCTGCTTTCATCATGTACTTCACTACCCTTCAATCGCAGTGGTGAAGTTTCCACGAATGCCGTCATCAGGATAGATAGCCGCTGGGGACAGCACAATGCATGAGCAGTTACTGGACCTAACAAAGTATCTGCATCCAATGGTACGTCTGATTGTAGTGCAAGACAGGTGTCCAACACGCATTCTTCGCCGCATAGCATGCATCTTAATACAGGCATAACACAATTCTGCCAGATGGGTCTGAATGAAAGAAACCAGGTCATATTCAGATCTCGTAGCCGGGCTAAGACAAGGACTTTAGTTATGCGGTCCCGGTAGCGGATAGCGAGGATCGTTTCTTCCATTGTAGCTGGAATCTTGTCTGTGACATGGCTTGCCATAACGAAGCAAGAGTAGCAAGAATAAAATGCCTGCTACGAGTCCCAACAGGAGTGGAAGTCCGCCAAAGATGGAATGGACGAAATTTGGAAAAATACCCAGGATCGCTTTGAATGGTAATAAAGCGCCTGAAAAAACTGTCTTAAATACACTGGCGATACCACTTGTATCAGAAATATTTAAGATTTCATTCAACATTTCTGCGAAGTGTAGAGGGCTATTCGTTGATAACATTGAATGAATCTCTGCCGTTGTCCTTGCAACTTGGAGATCATACGTTTCTTTTGATGACGTCAACTGGGTTGGCGTCTGTAGGAGCACAGTCTTCATTCTGCTTAAAGTATCAATTCGAATAGAAGAGATTTTTAAACTGGGCCATAACCTTCCCTCCCTGTCTGGAGCATCATTCGGGAACAATACTCTTTCACAGCACATGACCCTGGAAGTCACGCTTATGAGATAAGGTTTTCCTGGCAGCAAGCCACAACATCTGTGATCTACAATTAGAATGTAACTCCCGTTCGAAAGTCTTCTAAAGAATGGTTCTATTTGTGTTGGACGTGTGCCTAACTGGTGACATGAAAGGTTATTTGAAGTCCCTTCTCAGGCCCCATGCAAACTAATACACTGACACAGAAGTATGCCACTTAGTGATTTTTCACAATTATTACCACTAAGAAATACACTCTGTCCGTTATTACTGACACATGTGTGTGTATAGGGCAAGTTCCATGTGGACTTAATGTATCCTTTACCCAACCTTTCATACTGGCCTGCCTGTATATATTTTTGGCAGTATTGAAACTGGAAAGTTGTTATCGGAATATTTATTATCCCATGTATTATCCATTCAATGACAGGTCGTTCTGACATTGTCAATGGTAATCTCTCAAGATTTTCAATGCTCAGAATTGTATAGTCAGCACCCTTTTGTGCCAAACTGATTTGTTTATCAGTAAGGTTAAAGATATTAAATAGTGACGTTGTGTTGATTAAACGCCAAGGCACATAGCCTGAACGCAGATTTAGTAACGTCCAGCCAAGCTGTACAATAGAACGCAATTGAGACTGACCGTGTTGCAACATCAGTAAGTCTTGTTCTATTATATCGATTGCAGAAGATACAATACTGTCCAGTGAATATATTCTGGAAGACAGAGTCATTAACCCATTGTCCACAACAGAAAGTGATTTTTCCAAATTAACACGGTCAATTTCCCGTATTTTTTCTGCTGTCTCAATTTGAGTTACTTTCCAAGCTTCGTTGTAAGCTGCATATATAGAGGCCGCTATGAAACGTTTTTGACGCTGTTTGCGTGGTCCCATGATGAAATCACGCAAGTCAGCACCTTCTTCAAGTAAAGTTAAGTGTTGCTTAATTTCTGACAGTGTGGATGTATGTAGCCATTGAAGGCAGAGTTTTCCCACACTATAAGTAGTTATAATCCCTGGATGTTGTCTCTGGGAGTATCTTGGGTCTGGCCTGATCAATTTGAACCCCTGTATTTTGTTCAGGAATCTGTCTTGACAGTTATTTGTGTCTGTGGGCCAGATCAACCATTTTTTCCAATCAGCATGTGTTCTGTTTTGGTTTAAAATATGGGCTACGTCTATTTCAACATCCATTGTGCTATTACTGGTAGGTGTTGGTTTTGGAATAGACGGTTTATTTAAGTCTTTAATTTTGGCTAGGCCAAGACAGGATGTCTGTTGAATTGTATCATTCAAAAATATAATTTGTTCTGGGATTATGCAGGCTCTAAATAATGATTCTATAACTTGCACTTGCCAATCTTTTGTGCCCCAGATCGTTTTTGTTTCAATGTTATTGTTCCAGAAATCAAAACCGAAGGTATTCATTTTTTCAAAACATGAGTCTAAATATATCAATTTTGTGTTTGTAAGCATGGTTTTCACTCCTGTCTTATTCAACAATTTGAAATAAAATGATTCTGCATTACTTGTGTTGAACCCAGAAAAGTATGAATATTTATCAAAATATGTCTTTGAACTGCCTTTTGGTGGAGTCGCACAATGTTCCCATTGGTTACATTTTAAAACATTTCTAGGTTGAGCAGATTTATGCAGATAATGGTTACCATAATGGTTATAACAAAACATTTGATCGTAATTAGATGAACCTTGCAAATAATCATGTTCTGTAAATTTAGCTGACATTACTAGATCAGACATCATATCATTAATACTTTCAAAGTCCCAATCGTCAGCAAATGTGCTTGGTTTTACAAAGTCACTTAATGAAATCTTAAATTGATGAGGATACTTCAGAAGCTCAACCGGACCATAGATTTCGTAATCAGTTTTGTCCCATGCTACCCCACCGGGTATAGGATTGGCTGTGAAGTTTACTGAAGAAAGTTCTCTTTTCTCTATGTGTGAAGACTTGTGTGGTTTCAGGACCAAGTTGATGTTCTGACTTGCTGTGTCCATTTTAACATATTTTCCCTCAATGTAATGTCCCAGGCATAGTACCATGATGAGACAAATTATGAGGATGAATACTCCTAGTGCCACCCAAAGTTCAATCCATGGAGAAATCAGATAGGTTTCTTTTAGTTGATGAAAGAGTTCCTTTGCTTTGTCTTTAAAAGTTTTTGTTGTCGGCTGTTCCTCAGGTTCACTTGGATCTTCAGAAAAATCATTGAAGTTGATGAAGTAGCCTGATGCTGTTCTGTCAATTGTTTCAATTGCTTCTGGATTCCTTTTTGTTTTTGGAATTTTCTTTGTTTCATTAGCATAGTCTGTGGTTACATCATTATAGACTGGTGTTTCTTGATTTAAGATTTTAATTTGGGTTTCAAGAGGTTTAAGTTCCATGGCTTTGTTGCATAGTCCTTGTTGTTTTACTGTAGGTTTATCTATTGTGATTAGTCTTTCAGTTTGAACCTCTGTATTTGTAGCACACTTTGGTGTTCTACTACTTCTTGGGAGTCCACTTGGCCTACTACTTGTTATCGGCCACATGATTGTGCTTTAACCAGGTCGATGGATACAACTCGGTTCTCCTTTTTACCAGCAAGGGGCGGTAGTACTACTGATCTTGTTCCGTTGACAGACAAGACAGGAACTGCTTTTCTGTAAGAAGGCCCAAATTCCTTCTTCACCGCAATCTTTTCTCTGACCAGATCCCCGATTTTTGGAATCCAGACAGGCCTTGCTGGGACAGGTGGTTTCTCTTCAGTGGCTGTTGGCTGTTGCTTCAACTTTATATTGCTCACGTCTTTTCTTTTTTTGTTTAAGTCCTGTAAAATAGTCAAACGATCTTTGATATCAAAGCATTTTTCTTTAACCACTGAAGTTTGACTATCAAGGTCCTGGATTAGCATTCTAGTCCCAAACAATAGTTCGTACGGACTGAGACCTCTCAGAGAAGTTCTTGGCAGATTATTAAGACTACGTTGGACACTTATTAAATGTTTGACCCACCCAGCTCCTGAACCTAATACCTTTGCTGTTATAGATTGCTCTATGCCCTGGTTTTTTCTTTACACCATCCCATTTCCCTCAGGAAGGAGGTGACAAGAGTACCGCAATGCTATGCCCATGCTGGCCATGTCCGTCTCATAAGCTCGAGAGCTAAAAGCAGGACCCTGGTCAGAATGTAGCATGCAAATTGCGTATATGCCATTATAGACTCGCAAATCTTTGTATAACAGTTCAGACGTCAGCCGAGAGCTGGGGTCTACATTTTAAGTGAAAAATAGCCTCTACATGTTAATATGACGCATTATTCATACTGGGTATTTCATGTTGATAGCCTAATCCTTATTGGGTGAAACGCCATGGTAATACACCGTCTCGGTCACCACTGCGATCTCTGTTGCAGTTTTGGCAGTTTTTTGCAAATATGTGATGTTGCACGCTCATTCCTGGCCACCAGTATGTTGATTGTAATTCTTCTAGAGAATCCTTAAGTGTAAAGTGTCTAAGACCCTCACCCATATGTGCGTCTGCTATTAACAAGCCTCTCCTGTCCATGTTTGGAATTACTCTATCCCCCACTCCAGGGATTCGAGCAAAAGGAACGGAGTTTGCATCGATTATGTATGTATAATTGAGTGGATACAGGAGGGGTAGCGCCGAGCAGTCGCCTTTTGATGACGTTTTTACCGCTAGCATTGTTTCCCCGTCAATGTATTTTACTGAACGCTTTTTTGTAGCTACGGAAGCCGATTTAGTTGGTTCCGCTGTGGCTGTCTCAGCCAATGAATTCCCTGCAACGTGAACGCCATCACGCTGATGACTCAGCGAGTGTATCACGTGAGTCTTTGGTAGTTCTTTCTTTAAAAGAACTATTTGTTCCCAAAGCGATTTTTGCTTTATTGTGGCACCTGTGTCATCTTTGTACCCGTTTTCAACCCATTTCTGCAAGTCGTTATTGTATGATTTGACGCAGTAATACGAGTCGCTCACTATTAGTGTCGGGAATTCGCGATCGGCATTATCTAGCGCCATTTTTAACGCTATTATGTCAGTTTGTTGTTCTGAATTATTTTCCACTGAGTGTGTTTTTGAAAACAGAGGTCTTAATTTACCTCCGCGCCACACGTCTTTTGTAATCTCGCATGTGGCGTTATAAGCTTGTTCACCCCAAACTGAGGGCTGAGCATGTCCGTCTGTATGTATTACACAGGTGTACTGTCGTACGGGCAGAATGTCGATTGGCAGAGGATATTCTCTTTCATATTCTAGATTTTTTAATTTTGTCAATTCTGGATCAAAATAGTATTTCACTTTGTCTGTAGCAATAGAATCTTCCTATTGTATCCATCTAGGATTCAGTGCCATAGTGGGTAAATTACATGGGGTTGTTAATGCCTCAAAGGCTGATTCTGCTGTTCTGACTGTAATTTGTCTGCCGTCAGCTAGGTATCTTTCTCTTGCTACAGCTGTTTGAACCGCGTGAACAATGTTTTCCTTAATGCTGAATGTTTTTTCAGCTTCTGTGTACAAATGTGATTTGTATGTTATTGGTACCTTCTCTCCCTCATTTGAGGTCAGGTATGTGAATCCGCATCTTCCTGGGATGACTCGAATCACAAAGTTGCGTGTGTTATCGCGTGTTTGCAGTTTTGTTTTAACTAACATGTCTGTTTGTAAAGATCTCAAAATTTCCGTGTGTTTTTGAGTCCAATTGATTCTTTTAAAATCTGGTTTTATTAGATCATAGAGAGGTTTAACCCTCTCTGCATAGTTTATAATGTAAGTTCTTCCAAAATTCAGGAAACCTAGAATTGATTGCAAGTTTTTCAATGTTCTAGGTGCTTGGATTACAGCACATTTCTCTAGGAAATTGTCAGCCAGGCTTTTGCCTTCACTTGATAATTCATATCCTAAGAATAGGACAGTCAGATGGGCAATTCTTGACTTCTTGAAGTTGAATTTGTAACCCTCTGCTGCGAACCCAAGTATTATGGTGTTCACTCTTTTCAAGTGAGTATCCAAGTCATCGTCTGTTAGATAGATGTCATCGACATAAGATAATGCCTCATCATCATACATTTGTAGTAAGTCTGTTACTCTTGCTGAGAATAACCCTGGGCTGTTCTTGAACCCTTGTGGCAAACGATTCAGAAAAGGGGGTGGTGATGGACAGAGTATCTGAATTAAGCAGAACACTTCTACCCAGTCAAAAGATCAGGGCTTGATCCATCACCGTTTTTTAGCTCACTGTACCATCCCAGTTCAGAACCTGGCTACATGCAAATTAGTCTGTCCCTGGCCCAGTGCATCATGGGAACAGGGCAGACCAAACTACCAAGCCAATTCTTTACTGGAAAGGAAACAAGCTTCCGGGGACCGGTTTCTGGCATTACAGCCATCTTCGGCCCGGCTTGCTTGAATCCTGATGGTGCAGTGAGCAAGGGACTCATGTATGAGCATACCCTCCCACTCCTATAGTGGCCAAAACGATTCAGAAAAGGGGGTGGTGATGGACAGAGTATCTGAATTAAGCAGAACACTCCTACCCAGTCAAAAGATCAGGGCTTGATCCATCACCGTTTTTTAGCTCACTGCACCATCCCAGTTCAGAACCTGGCTACATGCAAATTAGTCTGTCCCTGGCCCAGTGCATCATGGGAACAGGGCAGACCAAACTACCAAGCCAATTCTTTACTGGAAAGGAAACAAGCTACTGGGGACCGGTTTCTGGCATTACAGCCATCTTCGGCCCGGCTTGCTTGAATCCTGATGGTGCAGTGAGCAAGGGACTCATGTCTGAGCATACCCTTCCACTCCTATAGTGGCCAAAACGATTCAGAAAAGGGGGTGGTGATGGACAGAGTATCTGAATTAGGCAGAACACTCCTACCCAGTCAAAAGATCAGGGCTTGATCCATCACCGTTTTTTAGCTCACTGCACCATCCCAGTTCAGAACCTGGCTACATGCAAATTAGTCTGTCCCTGGCCCAGTGCATCATGGGAACAGGGCAGACCAAACTACCAAGCCAATTCTTTACTGGAAAGGAAACAAGCTTCCGGGGACCGGTTTCTGGCATTACAGCCATCTTCGGCACGGCTTGCTTGAATCCTGATGGTGCAGTGAGCAAGGGACTCATGTCTGAGCATACCCTTCCACTCCGATAGTGGCCAAAACGATTCAGAAAAGGGGGTGGTGATGGACAGAGTATCTGAATTAAGCAGAACACTCCTACCCAGTCAAAAGATCAGGGCTTGATCCATCACCGTTTTTTAGCTCACTGCACCATCCCAGTTCAGAACCTTTGTGGCAAACGACAGAAAATTTTCTGCGAGCCATTTATTGAGAAAGCGGTCAAATATCTGCTTTCAGGTGCTATATTTTGACAAAAGAATCCATTAGATATGTCTAATGTTGTTTTGTATTTTTTGCGCACTATGCTATTCATAAGTGCGGCACTGTCTGAGTTTTGTACTGCAAATGTTTTGCAGCATGAGTTAGGGTGTCTGTAGTCCAAAACTAGACGATATGAATCATCTGGTTTGGAGACAGGAAACAAAGGATTGTTCATTTGTGAGGTGCATGTTTCAATCACCCCCTGGTATTCAAGTTGATCTAAGATCTCCCTGACCTGTTTTTTAGCTTCTTGCTTAATTGGGTACTGCCTTTGTGCAGTCGGTTGAGATTTTAGCTGGATTTTGTGAGGAGGAGATTCCTCATCCCATCCCACATGATTTTTATATAGTGCAGGAGCCTGGGCTACTGCCCACTTTCTTGCAAGTGTATATTTTTTATGAATTGGAATGTGATTTGAGAAGGCAGGCATAATCATTTCTTCGCCATGAGGGCACTCCCTGACAAACTCTGGTGGCCAGTCTTTTTCAGCTAGAAGGATATCATAGCCCTTGGAGAGATTATCCCAAAATAGACCCCTTATTCTCCTAGTCTTATCTCCCTCTATACGTAAAGTTATTTCATATATTTTATGAGGTTTGCTAACTCTGGTATCTGCAGTTTCCACCTGAATGTACTCATTCGTGTCCACTGTCTCCAGATGATTCATCAGGATCTTGCGAGCAATGCTCACTTCTGCTGCGCTGTCTAGCATTGTCTGAGCCCACTCTCCGTTTTTCAGCTGAGTCCTCAGGATCCTCGGCATGTTTTATTATTTTAATGCTGGCTACCTTCTTATTTGGAAATTGTAACTTTTTACTTTGATGAGCAGGTTCTTTGTCTTTGGACTTGACGAGCTCTTCCCTGTGTTCTGACCGTCCTCTTCTTTCCGATTTCTGCGAGGAAGTCTGAAAAGATCGAGAGGGACGTGTATCAATATCTTGATATCTATCAGGTTTCTTCAGATTATCCCTATTTCTAAGGTTGTATTTTTTCTCAGAGGGCTTCCTTCTGGGGAGACTTGTGTCCTTGGTCCGGAGATCTTTCTCTCCGTCGAGAAGACCTTCCTCTGGACTGGAATCTTTTTTCTTTGGGAGTGGATTGTTTATTTCCATCCCAGTTCTTTTTTGAAGTGTTTAGATTATTTTTAATAAATACCTTTTAAGGATTTTCTATTAGTTGGGGTTTCACTGGTTTCCCACCCAAACTATCTCTTCCTAGTTCTTCATAGGATTTTTCTATGATTCTGGCAAGTTCAAATGGTTGGTCTGCTATATCTGTTTCCTTCAATCTTTGGCGGATCGCCACATTTGCTGCTTCCCCTTTTATGTTTGCTAGTAATATTGCCGAGACCTGCTTGAAGTCTTTCAGTAATTTCATACCCAGAGTTAAAGCAGGTTCTGGACCATATTCATTTTGAATCTGTTTTAGCACCTCTGGTATTACCGCCATGGATGGAACACCATGTGTTTTTGTGTAAATGGAAGCAAAGACTGTACCCCAAGTGTCACAGTCTTCCACATGTGGTGCGATCCCCATTGGGAGACAGATAGTCAGAATTCTGTGTTTCTCCACAGGTGTGGTATCTGGAAATACCGCCTCTACTTGAGTGATTTTTTGTGCTAACCAGAATGGAATTTGTTCCCGTTTAATGGGTACTTTACCTAGACAGGACTGTATGTTCTGTGGTGTGATTTTATTTGTGTTCCCCTGATGGGGGGTCAGCTGTGGAATTTTAATAGCTGGTTGGACTGTTGAAGTCCGCATTACATATTGGACTAGTTGTCTGTGTATTTTAATCAGTTGTTTTAACTGTGTTAAAAGTTCTGTTACTGACATTTTTTCAATGTCTGGATGTGGTGTGTATCCGGCTAGAACCGGCCACGTTGTGTCATGCCTCGGGACTCCCCTACGCTGTCCCTTTAAGACGCATGGTATTAATGAACCAGGAAACAGGGAACGACGCTTCTGCGTCAAGCTTCCCTTGTTTCCGGTTCCGTCTAATTCCTGTTGCCTGACCTCGTAGTTCCTGTTTGGACATTCCTGTTTGTTTGATGGATTAGCGTATGCGTCCCCTGCACCATCCTATTGTGGGCCTCGCTTTACGCTTTTGCTCCGCAGCGTTTCGCTGCCTTAGGCGTACCTTGCAAACGCCTAGTCTCCTCTCCCTTTTCCTTGTGCCTCGCCCGGCGGCCGGGCTTAGCTCCGCCATCCGGCTGGGCACAGCTTTGTTCTCTGCATTTTGGAGAGCTCGTTCACGGCACCCTTGTGAACTTCTTCATTTCCGCTGGTTCCCGAGTACTTGTGTGCTACACCTGACAGCCGGGTTTGTGCTCCGCTGTCCTGTGTCGGTGCATTCCCCATTTATCATTTACTTAGTTAGTTAGTTAGGTTGCTCCCTTACTATTTCCTGTCCCTATCCTGTTACCACATTTCCTTCACGTTCCCTGTTTCCAGAATATTCATCATATACTTAACTTATATACTGGAATCCCCCTTCCTTGGTATTTGGTGGCACTCTTGCGTGGATCAGGGTGGGTGCATATATTCCACACTACAGGGAATCACGGTAAGAGCGCTCAAGCGCTACCAATCTTTTTTCATTACTATTGATACATGTGTATGGATTATATATATTCCGCTTTGGTTCTCATAGATGGTTATAATACTCGTAAACATCTGCAGAAGAAGTGGGCGGAAGGTTCTTTGTGTGCCAGACAGTAGTGAAAGTGTCTTCAAAGGCTGTTCCACGATAGTTGAAGTAAGAAGGGGTTTATATAGACCATTATTGTAACATAAAACATCTAGCCTGCAAGTGCTCAATTTCCTATCGTGTCATCCCTATCCTAGCTCCAGACGCTGTACCTTATTTCCACCTTCACCTGTTAAATCAGCGGCATATTAAGAACCTGGGGTACGTGATAGGTTTGTGTGTTTGTAAATTGGTATATTCCAGTTATTGGGTTAGAGCTAGAGTGTTTTACTTCCTCTTTTCATTGCAGCCTACCTGTTTTCCGGTTCCCTTCATTGAAGCACCCCGCATTCACTACTGGAGATTACCATCGACCATCATTGTCTCCCCCATCTTTCCTTGTTTTGTTTCCCTGTTTTCCCCTGGCGTGTCTCTCGTACTCTAGTGCTTGATAGAGTCGGAAGACCGTAGGGGAATGCTGCGGATTACTCTTCGGATTCCTGACGCTCCTGTGGAACCAGCCTGCAATCCTTACACGTTGCTCCTGGTCTACCTAGTGGACCGAGCCTGGTGATGTGATCATTATATTTTAGGGCGCCTTTAAACCAGAGCAGGTGCTCTTGGTATTTGAGTGGCATTTCCACCTCCTCGAAAGGGGTGTACTCATCCGGAGGTTCCTCTATCTTGTAATAATGGAACTCCTTTGTTACAGTGTTTGCTGCTGGAAAATTTATCCATGAATAGAATACCTCTGTCTGCCGATATTCGTGTGCCTCAATTACGAATATGACTGTACCACCTCTCGGTGTTAGTCCATTTTCTATAAGTTTTAAGGTTATAGTTTTCCTTATGCTGACCGGGATGAGTATTGCATCCGGGTCTTGCTGTACGAGACTTGTGTCTTCCGCTAGGAGTTGAGCTGCTATTCTAGCTGCCTCCCTTTCTTCTTCATTGTCTGACATTTTACTGACAAGAAGGGTTTTTGTTGCAGATCAGGTTTCCACGGAAACAAAGATTAGATGCACAATATTTTGGAACACTGTATCCTTCAACGTTGAATAAACCAAAAACCATACATAGGAGTCTCCTCCTACTAAGTTTGGCGGATTTAACCTTTCACCCACTCCAGACGTCTTTGGAGTTTTATGGGAAAAAAGGGTCTGTGTGAAAAAGCACGACTGAGTTACTCTAATGTCTTGCGTTAGATTTATCGCCTATCCAAACCGTTGGGCGCCATGTAGTGTAGTTCCTATTATCCCAATAGGCTCTGCGCATTGGAATAATATCTTCAATAGTATAGACGTAGGACTGTGGTTAACTAGGTCTTCTACTGATGATATTAGACTTAAAGTTATGTGTGCCAGCTAGCTCAGAGTTCACTAGAAGCTTTCTCGAATAGGCAAGGAGGAGTTTAACCTCCCTGGATAGACAAGAAGGGATTTAGTTTCTGACAACCATAGAACATGACAACTTTGCTCTCCCCTAATCAAGAGTATATCTCTAGAGTCGTGTGAAAACAAAAGACAACTATTTTACTCAGTCAGTACGTGCATTCTTAGTTTCACCAGTTTGTAGAGAAATAAGAGATGGGCGTGGTTCAATAAAAGATGTTATTTATTGATCAGTCTCTTTTCTCATACAAGAGAAATGAATCGCTATTATTGCAATACTTATAGTTAAGTAAAGTGCATACAGTAAAAACAGAATTATAAAATAATACTGTAAAATCATTTATATGGTTTCTTAGCCATATGATACTAAAATGGATAAAAGATATACATACATATATACATTGACTAATCGTACTCAACTGGTGCTTCTAACTACGCCTACCCCGGTGTACCTGACCTAAGCCTAATACTTGGGAGGGAGTAAGTATGTAGCAGTTTAAGTTAAGTTTGCTTTGCCAAGAATATGACTCAAGAATTCTCTGTAAGGGGTTAGTCAGTTCAGTACCTGGGATTTGGAAGGCTGGAGGGTTGGTATCTCTGTCTCAGGACTCGATATCCCAGTTACCCGCGAGGGCGGCTGGAAACGCCGGAGGCTGGATTTCTCGGCAGGAGAAAAGGCAGCTTCTCTCTCTCAGCGCGTCAAAAGGGAGGGGCAGCGTCCGTGGGCTTTTTCTGCATCAGCTGGGCTCTCCGGCAAGTAGCCCTGCTCCAGGCTTGTCACCACCGTGTCTTAGCTTAGGGCAACGTCAGTATATTTATACCTGAAAGGTGCCGTGTTTGACGTAAGGATGGGCATAAGACGTCAGCAAGAATGTCATAAGGACTGGTCGTTCTTACATTCTTTGCAGGAGTTCTCGAGCGAAATCATTTCCCAGGTCTGTTGGAGGTTTGATTTGTTTTGAGAATTCGGTGTGCTTCTCTAGGGGGCTGAAGGGATAGTGCTTGCTTAATGTGACAGCATGCGCTATGACCTAATCTGAAGACGGGTTTCTGTGCCGTTGTATGGACATTAGTGAATTAATAACCGGACAAGGATCAGAAATAGGAGTATCAATATAGGTACCTAGATAAACACACTACAGTACTACATGCAATTTGGGAAGTGTGAATTAATACAATCTGTAGTATTATGCCCAGGGGTATCTAGAAATTGTCAAGTAGTTAAACATTTCTACAGTTTGTACTTACTTAGTGTTTTCGATGGCTCACTCTGAGGTTTATAGTTTTGAGTAGGAAAATGCTTGTGCAATCTCTGGTAATCATGTAACAACTGTTTTTAAAAAGGTGGACAGATTATTTTATACTTTTTGTTGTGTTGAATGTTACTTCAAATGAAAATTTGTTTTGTGCATGTTTTTTCATTGTGTTTTTAATGGTGTGTGACAATGTAAATAATAATTTTGTTATCTTAGTGTTCGTAACTTTTTATTTTGGTATGTCATAACATCCGTTTTGGCTATTTCCGGGTCAAAGTAATTTCAATGAAAGAGTTGTAGGACTTTTGTTTTGCTGCATCTAAAAATGGTGGTTTATTTGTTTGTGTTTATACTAGTTGTGCTTTGTTGTGCGTAAGGTTCTGCAGTCCACCACACATCCGAGACTCCAGGGATACTCCGAGGGGACATCAGCTAAAATGTACTAAATGGCCAGAATCTGTCTACTGTATGGTCTGAGGCGACTACTGGGGAGATCTCAAGGCAAAACGAGCACATTTGCCCACCTGCTGACCCGAACTGCTGTGAACATTCTGTCGGGCGCGGGCAGCCTCGGTCGCCAATCAAGCCTCATCGGTATGCCACCGAATGTCCTCAAACCCCCACGGGACGGTGGAGCGAATGGCGGTGGAGCAGGAGCGGGAGCCGCCGAGAGTCAGCGCGGCCCCCTCTGCAATTCGCAAGGCTCCAAGCGGGAAGAAAGGAGACCCTACTCCCGCGGCAGCAGAAACTGCGGAGGCGGCCCTCAGGAAATCCAAAACAAAGGAGCAGCGTCCAGGCGAGGAGGCGAACGCTGTCTCTGACAAGCAACCAGTGATGCCAGTAATGTTTAACAGCTGAGGGAAAGTCGATGAGAAAGGCAAATCTTTCACCAAAGCTGTGGAGAAAAATAACGAGGAAACTCCAGTGACGGCAGCAAGCGGCGAGGGGCTTACACCTCTGGTGACTGTAAGTACGGGATTAGTGCCCTCTGTACCCACATGCTTAGACAAATCTATAATTTTACAGGGGGAACCCCAGTTGGTGATGGCTGACGCAATGGTGGGGGAACAGGGGAATAAGGAACTAGAACAGGCCACCAATGTAGGTGCATCTGCCAACCCCAGACCCACTTTTACGCAGTATCTGACCACAGGGACTCTGGAAGGAGAGGACAAGTTCTATTCCTTCAATGAAGACTCTGAGCCGTCCAATGTTAGTGCAAGTGGAGAGGAAATATCTATGCCAGATGAATCGGAGGGGGACTCAGATAGCTGTCACTCCAATCTTAATAAACAAAAGTGTATTTCCACTCAGAGGCGCCGGAGTAGAAATAAACGGGGAGGGGGCAAAATGCTGCGCGCAAGACTTTCGGACTCCGATCAAAGTCAATCTGAACAACTAAAATGGGATTACTCCGCTACGCATTTCAAAATTGATAATGGGCCTACACCAGATGCTGGCGCTAGGGGAATATAACATATCTACCCTAACGAAGTCCACTTCTGAGGTTCCCCCCTCGATGGATCTTATATATTCCACTCTCAAGCAGATACAATTCGAGGCTTGACAAGAGCACAAGAGGGCACACCATGCAACTAAGCTGATACGAGGGGCCATCTAGAAAATAAATACAACTTGTTTAGAAATTGCCGAAAGAACTGCGGTATTGGAACATAGAGTGGTGACTCTAGAGGAGGGAACTGAGAGTGTAGCCCATCAAGTAACTTCTAATGAATTGAGGATGACGGATGTCATGTGGAAGCTCGAAGATTTCGAGAACCGCCAGAGGCGTAACAATCTAAGATTTCTGGGCATTCCGGAAAACGCGGAATGCAAAGACATCAGAGGGTTTGTGCTCCGGTTGCTGAAGGGCGGCTGTCCCGAACTGTCACATTGGGACTGGGATACAGAAATATAGCGTGTACATCGGTTTCCACTCATGAGTCACGTTGAAGAAAAAGAAGGGGCAGGTGGGAGGGGTCGACAAACCCAGAGCTATGTTAATCTTTTTTGACAACTTTCTACTACGACAGGCAATCTTTGACAAAGCACGCCCTGAAGCAAGGCCCTCGGCGCAGGGCCACTCCTTTTTTGTCAGGCTGGACTTCTGCCTTGCTACGGTGGAACGGAGGTGGAGGCTACGTCAGCTCATCACTCCCTTCCAAAAGGTTGGCTGTGAGGTATATCTGCTGAGTCCTGCTTGCCTTAAGGTCATCTACCAGGGGAATACAAGGGTCTTTTCATCTGAGATACAAGCAAAGGAGTTCCTACAAGAGATAGCAGGAGCCGCAGGCCATAAGGACTCTTTGGGCTGATGACTCGGACATTGACTATGTGCAGTCTTTTGTTGTGTATATAGTGGAGCCTGATGGGTGGTGGTGGGAAGCAGCATCATGCAGAAGGCATCACAAGGGTCTTCGGACCTTTTTTGCCGCAAGGTAGGGTGGGGAGGGAGGGGAATAGGGACTTTTTGGGGGTCATGGCTGGTCCATCGGGGGGAAGTTTATATAATGGCATGGAGATTTTTATTGAACGATAGGTGAATTTTCATTTAGGACACTTAGGAATATAGTAAATGGCATGGGGTAAGCTAAGAACTGCATCAGTTAATATATGTGGGTTGAATTGTCCGCGCAAAAAACGTAGGGTCAATGAAGATATCCAGCATCTGAATGTGGATATAGTATGTCTAAAAGAGACACATATCAAAGCAAGGAGACAAAAGGTGGCAGAGTTAGCAGGGTATCAGCTAGGTTACTTCACAACTCAAGGCACACGCACAAAAGGGGTAGCCATTATGGCTCGCCGAAAAAGGTTTAAATTCCTACGTTCTAATGCTGCTCACCTGGGTAGATAGGTTCTCACCCTATGTAATGCGGATAACTTCTCATTTACACTTTGCTCAATCTATGGGTCAGTGCTCGATGATCCAGCTCTCTTTCACTGGTTGAATGTGGAACTGATTGGGTGGCCATTGCCTTTAATTATCTGTACCGACTTTAACTTAAATTTTGGGGCTAATACGATGAAGCTTGAGACTAGCTTGTATAATCGGCGTAAACCCAAAGTCTTTAAGGCCCTGCTGAACTTATGTTTGGGTCATGGACTTATTGACGCTTGGGCCTCGCAATAACCTAAAAACTATGGCTTGTCTATCTTTTCAGAGCACACCAGACACACGCCAGGCTGGATAATTTTGTTGTGTCTCTGGGTCTTTCTACAAACTGCCAGAACTCTAAATTTCCTAGGGTCATGTCTGACCACAATCCGCTAGTCCTTGAGATCCCACTACAGGCCTTAAAGAAGGAGATACCGTGGTGGACCCTTGATAGTGCACTCCTCTATGATCAAGAGTACTTAGCACATATGAAAGTATGGATTCCTAGATTTATATCTGAGAACAGAGGTAGCACCTGGGTAGATATCGTATGGGACGCTCTAAAAGCTAGGATAAGGGGGGAAACCTCAAGGTATGGCTGGCGGGCTCAGAAAGTGGGTACAATCTATTTACAGGAACTCTATGATAAACTAGGTGATGCAGAGACGCAATTGGTTGAAGCTATTAGAAACGGGGGTGATTTGGGCCAGGTAAAATCTCTGGTCGCATTAGCCAGATCCAAAATTCTGGAAGTCTCAACAAAGAAAGCGCAGGGAAATACACTGCATGGAGATCTAAAATGTATGAATGCAGTGGGAAAGTGGGTCACTTGCTTGCGGTACTTATTAGACAAAGGGAGACACAGGGAGCAATCCGAGCAATCAATGATTCTCAAGCTGGACTAGTCTCTAAGGCTGCAGACATTTGGGGTGCTTTCCAACGCTTTTACCAACTACTCTATACTGGGGACACTATGGGCAGTGAGGAGGAACTTTTGGTTTATCTGGCAGAGATACGAAGAGAAAGGCTAACTAGGGAGGAAAGAGATGGATTAGATGTACCCATTATGGCTAAAGAGGTAGCAGAAGTCATCAGCTCTCTGGCTTACAGGAAGGCAGCTGGCACGGAATCTATCCCAGGGGAATTCTATAAAAAGTTGGCTCCCTGTTTACTGGAAATTATGGTTGAAGTTTTTCTAAAAACCAGTCTGGTCAGAAAGTGCCTGAGTCATGGGGATCGGCCAACATTGTGGGTTTCCCCAAAAAAGGGAAGTCGGTCAAGGAGCTCGGGGTCTTATTGACCTATAACGCTAATTAAAAGCGATGTAAAGGTTTATGCCAAGATTCTGTCAAATCAGCTAGCCACAGTGATTAAAAAACTGGTTTCTCCCACACAACAGGGGTTCCAGGTAGGAGTACAATTGATCATATTCAGAGATTGATTGCTCTCTTTGATGCAGCAGAGATTACGGGAGACCCTATCAGGCTAATCCTGCTTGATGCAGAGAAAGCCTTTGATAGGGCCTCCTGGCTGTTTCTATGGCCAACTCTTGAGAGCAGAGGGTTTGGTACTGGTTTCATTAAGGCTATCTCAATAATGTATAACAATCCGGTGGCCAGAATTGCTATAATGGGGGAATTGTCAAATTCTGTGTAGATTGGAACTGGGACGCGTCAGGGCTGCCCTGGCTCCCCCCCTGTTATTTGCTTTGTATATCGACCCTATGGCTAGAAAAATTATGGGTAATGATCAGATTTTAGATATACATAGAAATGGGGGGAGTTCTAAGGTTCTGGCTTACGCCGACGATTTAGCTATCACGGCCCCCAACCCTTTTGGTGCACTAGCCGAAATTGAAAAGGAGGCAAAGACTTTCGGGCATAACTCGGGATATCGACTTAATTCTAACAAAACCCTTTTGGTAGTCAGCAAGGGGCTTCAGTCTAATGACCCAAAACAGATATAAATCGCATGGACAATCTAAAGCTAAGCTTTGTGGGAAGGTGTAACGTCATCAAGATGGTGTTTCTGCCGAAAAAAATCATAGTTCTTTAGGGCAATTCCGCTGGCTATCGATAATACTTGGTTTAAAGCTATGAACCAGTTGTTTTCTAAATTTCTTTGGAACAAGGACTGTCTGCAGAGAGCGCTAAAGTTTTTGACGTTACCCAGAGATAGTGGAGGATGGGCTATCCCTAATCTTCAGCTATGCCACTGGGCGGCCATATTGTTAAAAATAGGAAGTCTGATTAGGGATGAACGAGATCAAGGGCAAGAGGCAGCTCCCGTATCAATTTTTGATCTACTGTTTGGGCCATGGGCTTAGGTTTGTCTTCTGCTTCATACTGATTTTAAGTATCTCAAAAGGGTGAAGTACAAGGCGCTAATATGTGCCTTCAAAATCTCATCCATGCCTACACCCCATTGTATGGTAACAAAGCGCTCCCTTGTATCTTTAATGACGGCCTTATGAAAATATGGCATGCAAAGGTATTAGGATGGTTGGGAACATTATGGACGATAGTGGGGTGATTTCCTTTGATAGGTTAAGGAAACTTTTGAGGTCAACAATAGTAAATTTTTCAAATAAGAGATTTCTTAGGAAGAAAATGTGGGGGGAGTAGTGGTTTTGCCCGGGTGATGCTGGTCGAGATCCCGCTTAAAGGATCAGCTACACTACGTGGGGTCTATGAAAAACTAAATGAGACGATGATGGATGATTTACACAAACACTGTGATCGCTGGCAAGAGCGGCTACAGAGAGAAGCGGGAGAGGTTGAAGATTCACTCAACATGGCTCAAACCTCTTGTATTGCTACTAATCTCCAATTACAACGTCTCAAGACCTGGTTTAATCTCTATATAACACCAGAGAAGATTTCTAAATAGGGAGGAGGTGCTGGAACAACATGTCCATTTCCAGCAGCAGACATCGTACATATCTGTGCATCCTGCCCCAAGCTGGATTTAATTAAAATAGAGGTTGGAACTATTCTTGAATCTCATAAGGGACAGCATATAGAAATTACATTACAGTTGATAGTATTGGGAGTGAGCAGTTCTTGACTACCAGCTCGGGTACAGACCTGTCTTTTTATCGCAATGATTGTATTTCGACTCTGCTTAGCCACCCATTGGCTTGATTCTGTTCCTCCTACGGGACAACAATGGTTGGGGAGATTTTTGGCGGTTTTCAGGTTAGAGAAGGCAATATATGCGAGAAGCGGGCAGAGAGTTAGAGCCAAAGGGATGACATCTGGGCCCCTCTGATTAGATGTTCAGAAGACAGCGAAGCTGAGGGGGTCGGGTGATAAAGTATATGTATATATGTATATTTTGTATGGTCCAATATGTGCTGTAACATGGGCAGAGCTACGTGTCATCTCTAGGTAGTGCTTCTTCTCTAAATTCCTTTTTTTTCTTCTTTCTTTTTTTTTCTTTTCTGTCTCTTTTCCCTCTTTTGCTTTTTTCCTGCCAGTATACCAATATATATCTTTATTCTTTTTTCTTCCTTTTCGTTTTTGTTATTTTCTTTGCCTTTCAAAGGACCAGCCAGGGTGGGAGGGGTGGGATGATCCTTGGGGGTGGGTGCGGGAAGAGATATGATGCACTCTTACGACTTTATATGCTGTACATTCTTGGTTAAATAAAATCAATAAAGAATTTTAAAAAATATGGTGGTTTATTTGTTTGTGTTTATACTAGTTGTGCTTTGTTGTGTTTTTGTTATGTGAAAATGTATGAATTATTAATGGTAGTTTATTTTCTGAACTTAAGTGTATTAATGTTTTTGTATTTGTTTTGTGTTTATATAGGAACATTTTGAAATTGTTGGTTAAATGTATATGATAACATATATTTTATAAAATATTTATTATTTACGTTCAGTTTTATATTTATTTTATATGTGTTTTATATATTTGGGTAATGTTTAGTAAAATTATATTTAAAACAAAATATTCCATTGGTTTAAAAAAGTACTTGAGTATTAATTTTAATACTCAAGTACTAATTTTACTTTTGGGTAATTTAATTAAATATCGTGTAATAAAATAGTATCTGTTGAAGCATTATTTTTGATAAATGTATATAATTGTCATTTTTTAATTGAAAAATATTATACGTGAGTAATAATTTTAGTACTCTGATATTATTTTTAATACTTATGTATTACATTCGAATACCCACGTTTTAATACACTTCCCCGCCCAAAACCCCTATTTTCCCTGCATCCCGCTCCAGGGGTTTATTATACAAATTTTAAAAAATGCGGTGTAAAAGGGTGCGTTGTGGTAGTATGCATTGTAATGACTGTGCGCTACTGCACCATCCTTTAGTAATATATTTGAGACAGTGTGCCCCAAACTGCACGACCATCAGTTACATTTACATACACCCTTTCCGATGACAGGCGTGAGCAGGATTTGTTTCAGCTCATTAATAGCGGCGGGTTCACTCTTATTTTCAAATTACACGGTTTAGGCAAAACTTCTATTTGTTAGAGGGAAATTAAACAAGCATTTACAATGCAACGGTTTCGCCTTTGGAAACGTTTGAGCTATTGGCATTGTAAATGACAAAATTTGTATTTATGTGTTGGTTTTGAAAACAGATAAATAAATGGCATTGTCATTTACATTGCTAATAGCTCTAACTTTTCCAAAGGCGAAACCATTGCATTGTAAATGCTTGTTTAAAGTCCTTCCTCTTGGGAGGCAGAAATGACCCAAAATGTAGCACTGAAAGGAACGCAAATAAAGTGACTGAAAAACACACTGCATTTGTCATTAATGGTTGCAAATGTTTTTTAATAACAAGCTCCCAGTCGACTCCCTGGGTCCATGCACGTGCTGCGGAGAGATGTCTCTGTGTTGTACGTCACAGGCAGTGGTGCAGGAGCAAGGTGATGGGGTCTCGGTGTATAGGGGCACACATCAGTAAGATCAGCTAATGAGCGCTGTGGAAGGGGTCGTGAGTAACTTGTCCATGCACGTGCTGGAGGGAGATGCCTGTGTTCTGTACATGACACAGGCAGGGGAGCAGGAGTAAAGTGTTGGGGTCTCGGTGTATAGAAGGGACACAGCAGTATTGTCAGGTTATGAGACAGGAGGTGGCTGGGAGGTTCGGGAGTGTGAACCCGGACTCTAATCCAAAATACCAGGGTTTGTGTGGGGCTCTGTGTGTGTGTGTGTGTGTGTGGGGCTCTGTGTGTGTGTGTGTGTGTGTCTCTGTGTCCGCGAATACTCTCTAATGCTCACCTATTGCCATTGTAAATGACAATACCATATATTTATGTTTTTTTTAAAACTATATGAAAAAAAATGTCATGAGCAATGCCAATAGCTCTACCTTTAATAATGCCGAGACTATTGCATTGTAAATGCTTGTTTAAACTACCAGTAGTACTTCTCCAAGATGCCAATGCTCATCTACGGCACTGCCCTACTGGGTTGTTGCACAGTTGGTTATATGCTTCAAACCAGAGCATTCTAAACGGGTAACTTAAAGATGCAACCACAGAACTTTCACTCGAACCTTGCCACATTGCAGTGAATGATGACATGATATGCCTTTTACCGTGCACAGCCACAAACTGGATTACGGATATCATTCACAAAATATATAACTAAATGGTGCCAACTGTTCCACCTGCGAAGGATGAAAGCCTTGATGACCCTCAACAGCTGCACATTTCTGACAGCTGGTAATGCAAAAAGGCGTGAAGCAGTAGGTTCAATCCAGTGATAATATTTTCCCAATTTTTGCTCACAGACAGCACAACCGAAAACTTGTTTTCCTACTTCACTGTATAAACATTTGCATAATTTGGAAATACAGCTCGGTTATTCTCTGGCCCTCATGTAAGCAGAATGGCCATTACCTCGAATTTGAATAAACTTTTCTCGAGCGGTCCCTGATCTTTCATTGGCTTGACAGTCAGTGTTTAGTAAGTGGGATTCATATAGGCACCATATTTATTAAAGCGACTGAATGTTCCTTTAAAGACAGGGCAATGACAAACCAAACAGATGAGGGCTCTACACACGTCATAAGCACATTTGCCACTGTGCAGAAACTACTTTTCCATTACAATTAAGGATGCTCAAAAAGGTCCTTGCTGCCACAGTCTAAATGCACACTAAATTCTATAAACGAAGGTCACTGAAAGCTAGGTCTGAGGGATGTAGTTAAATCACATGGAAAGCTTATTTTTCTACAATACATTACACTGGATAACCTCATAGCCCACATAATTGTTTTATTTTTCTCCAGGAAGCGTCATGTCATTTTCCAGACAAATATTTCATCTAATTTTGCAACAAGACATTAACTTTTTTTTTTCAAGTACCGGTAAGATCACCGCAGAATCGGAATTTGAGCTCGTCTTTTTCTCTAAGTTAGATGCAATTAATTCCCGGGAACAAACCCACCAGTCCCGAATAAAAATCTTCACAATTTGGCACGCCCAAAAGCTTTGGGGGTGGAAACATTCTTTAGATGTCGCCAAGGACAGCCATAAATAAAACAGTTGGTAAGCTAGTGGGTGGCAGCTGTTACTTTGATGACTCCCTCTCCCCCCCCCCTTTTTTTTCTCAAACATGGTTTGCTAGAGGATACATTTGGAGTGTGTCAATGAAAGGATAATAATAACCGACTGGGTTGTAGGAAATCTCAGTTATGTTTAAAAGAACTCCTGGAAAAGGCTACTTGATTTGACTAACGAAACAACCAATTAACTGTTTGTGAACATCCACAGGCTCAAATGATACACTTCAGCTGCTGTGTCTGCAAAAAGACACGAACAGACTTATTTATATATGCTGTTTTTGCCACAGGGGGACATGAATTAACACACAAGACCGTGGGTCCGATTTCAAAGACGTTAAAACAGCGAAGATTACAAATGTCTTGACTGTATTTCAATGAGCTAAAAAATAATGTTCGAAGTGCTTCTCGAGTCTCAAAATTGAGATGCCTATTCCTCCCATGTGGTAGTAAAATGCACCAGTGCCATAGCAACACAATCTCCACTTAATTTCTCTTTGCTCGTGCACTTGATGGGGCACGTGAAATCACACCTTTTTGTCCGATTGCAGTCTCTCGCTCTTAATTGTAAAGCTTTTATTAAAGTACTCTTAGACGAAACACAATATTGTATTACCATACCTGTAAGGGAGTCTAATTTCGGTAAGAAGTTAACAGGTGGGCCTATTTGCACCTGCTCTGCTGGATGTTTAACCACACTATTTTGCTAATGGATTCTAAATCCAACGTTCATACCGGACAACGATTGTGATGCCAAATGAGGCATCATCCACAACCAAGGAGGAAAACTAAAATTATGCGGCGGCTGGGTTGACTAAATTATTGGGCAAGAAAAGCCTAATTGGGCGGCAATTTTTGTGATAGTTTTACTCCATATTTTTACACTTGATAATACTGTCGAGGTATAGGCAGGGTTAATTAGATTATGCAGCAAGAAAAAGGTGAATAGCGCAACACATTTTGTGACAGTATTAGTTCATCATTTTGTAATTTTTAAAAATGTACCACTGTCTGGGCATTAGTTGCACCTCTTTAGTATGAGTTTAACTCCAAATATACCAATAAGCCACAGAAGGGTGACCACTTAAAGTTTGCACAGTGCCTTCCACAACATGTGGCGCAGTGCTTTTAGTAACTTTTGAACTGTTTGAGCTACAAATATTTGTTTTACACCAGCAAATTATGGTTTATGCGGCAAATCTTTAACTATGCGAAAATCGTCACAGCCGCACAATCCCAGTTGCCCTGGGTGTAGGTTGCACCTCGTGAGCACCATTTACAAATGTGGATTATAGTCTAACAGTTGATGAAGGGGATTCCCAAACAATAGTGCTACTAGACCTTTCAGCATCTTCCAGAAACAACTTGAAGACCCTACTCAAAATCTTAGTATCCACTTAGGGAATTAACGTTCAAGTGCTGAAATAGTTCACCTGGTTCTTATCAACTAGAATCAAATTTGTAAATAAAAATTGGCTCAATCACATCGTTCTCCTTTCCAATTAAATGCTCAGAACCCTATGGCACTTTTATTTCACACACCGTCTTTAAATCACTACATGCAAACACAAGGCTCAGTGTTGCAAAGTACAACGATTACCGGGAGCAATCTGCAGACGATACACGCCTGTATCACAAAAGTTAAAATTGCTCAAACTGTAAGCCTGAAAATTTTCATAGACAACCCCATGACTGGATCTTCTATTTTATATTAAACACTACAAAAACTAAATTCCTCCGCCTGCACTTCAAAAATTCCCACGTTGAAGAATAGCTTGGAGCGGCCTCTCCAACATTTGTTATATTTACCATCTAGACAGCAGAATTGCTACACAGCCTGGACTTTACGAATGAACCATGGCTATGCTTACTGCTGTTTCAGACGGCAAGCACTTAGAATACCACACCGATTCAAGCAGACATTTACTGGCTACTCTTAGAAATGTTTACTCACTTCAAAATTAAATGCATCATAGACAAATCCCTCAGCCTTCGGCACCCCAACTGCTTAAGAATAAAGTACATCTTACTTGAGGTCATAAACACATTAGAAGTATACCTAAGCTTTAACAGCAACCGCAATTGTTCCAGAACATTAATGAAACACCGGCTCAAAACATACCGGACTATCCAATCTGACTTGCACTCATTTCTATTCAGTCTCATACTGTGCCAGTTTTTTTTAGAAGCGCTCCACTGCCCTTGTGGCTAGGTCATCATATAAAAATGACTTAAGCGACATAATAAAATAAGTTTAAATGAACGTTATTATGACATTGGTTTGTGTACTAAAAAACAAGGATGTATCTAGTTTTGGTTATGTTAACACTACGGATATTTCTCGAAGTCTTTTCCCTACTTTAAAACCATGATGAAGTACTTGTCTGGACTACAGTTTCTCTCAGTGAGTAGTCACCTTATATATGCACACCCCACAGCTTCAACGAGTATGCACTGTGTAGTAATACATCAATGACAGAAGATTTACGATGTAATTAAAGGGATTTATGGTGTTACGGTGGAAAAGAGGACCAATTACTATATTTTACGGACACATTCCAAATCATCACTGTAGGTCGCATCTTAATGAAGTCCTTAGCTCTCATCACAGCTAGAATTCCTTTGATGTTTGATACAGATCAGCAAACTAAATACAGGTCCTTAAAATGCAGAAATAACCATTAAACTGACCGATATCATTTCTTTCTTTAAAATGTTGTAATCACATGCTCCCCAAACATTAATTGTAGAAAAAAGAAAAAACTCATGAGTATTCAGCTTTCAATAAACGTGAATTTAAAGCGCAAGTATCGCTTGGGCGTAAATTAGTAAGTGATCCTAAGTAGGATTCTATGGAGCAAGTTATAAATTGTTTACTCTTTTTAATCACTGTTACAGTCCCAAAAAGACTAAACCTCATCGAACTTAGTGATCACTGCATATTTATCCGTTCTTCGGATAGATCCTGCTATGCTCCAATTCTCTATTAAACAGATTCCACAATATATCTACACTTAAAACACCTTCTGTCAACAAATTCACTACCCATAACCCTGGTCACACACGAAACGCGTGTTTTTAAATTCTTCTAATTATTCTATCACCGTTAGCTTCTACCCGTCTCCTTTAAACAGCTCCTTGTGGAGACCCAAAATTGCAGACCGTTCACCTTCTCCAGTGGCCTGCTCGTCCCACGGACTCTTCTTCCTCCCTTTGAATGCCCGGTACCTACGCTACTCTTTACTCCGCTGAGGCCGTCTCTGACTCCCTTTGTCACGTACACTTGGTTGACGTCGGCCTCCTGCTCAGGCTAGGCCCGGTCCCCGGCCTCCCGTGGTCCACCCCTCCAGGCCCCGAGTATCATTCTTCCTTCCCGAGCCTCCACCGCCTCCAACGAAAGCGCCGTCCAAACAGAAGCAAGCCGCTGCAACGGATGTGACGTCATCAGGAAGAGCCATCGATACGAGTTCGAAGGGCTAGAGGCACGACCAAGGAAGAGTAAAGGAAGGACTTCATTAACATCAGGTATCGACATACAAGGACAGAAATCTAAGAACATGGCGTCCATTTTTCAATGGGACGCTTTTACTGGCGCACGAAAAGCCAATGAGGATCCTGGACGGGGCATGTCGATGACGTCATTTTCCTCTCGCGTCACCCTGTATCTCTTTTCTAAACAGACTCCGCACGGGTTGTTCTGTCATGTATTATATATGCCGAATATTCCCAGGGACCTTCTTGTACAAACGGGACAAAGACGGTAAACCAAGCCGTTATTAGGGAGCCGAGGCCCTCGTGTGGCTGTTCGAAGGAGCAATCCAGCAGACCTGTTTATTATTCTAAATGACATATGCAAATTCCATCGGTGCGGTGCAAAACACTGACTTTACGGCTACATAACATCACCCCTCTTCCAGGCCTCGAAAATTATAACAAGTCAGGTCCCGGGCCGCGCTGTGATTGGCTGACGTCACGGGGGTTTCCCGGCCGGCAGCCAATCACAGCGCGGCCCGGGAATGACGTCACGGGGGTGTCCCGGGCCGGCAGCCAATGGCAGCGCGGCCTGGGACAAAGGGGCGGGGCTTAAAAAAAGCACCAGAAACGCCCCCGAATCGCGTTTTCGAGAGAAAACGCGATTGACAGCCTCTGCCTCCCAATGGCTAGCCTCCATTTATGGAGCTAGCCAATTGGAAACAGAGGCTGTCCTAACCTCACTATTAAAAACAACAGATTTCGATCTGGGAGGGGCTTCGCCCCTCGCCAGGTTACGAAACCTAAAAAGGAAAAAAAGAGATCAGGCGCTAAAGAGATATAGCTTACAATTGCTGCTTGTCAGACGGTGGTCCAAACAATGTTTTAAACTGACGAGATGACAGCATGCGACTATATAGCTTTAGCTTCGCAAAGACAATACAACACATTAGCAGTCCAGGATTTTAAGTAATGCCATCATCTAAATTCAACTGCATGAGCTCAGGAATGGAGTCAGAAAGATTGAATGCCAATAACAAATAACAGTAATAATGAGAAGAAAGCACTTTAGAATGTGTTCTGGAGAAGTCTTAATGACCAAAGACTGATTTTTACAGCAAATAAAGGCAATGGTAAAATATGAAAACTTAAAATGTGAACAAATGGCTGCTAAGTGGCATAATAGTAAGCAGTGCTTAATTTGTAAAATAGTATGTGCCAGGGCTCTGACCAGGAGGCAACTGCAGCTAGCACCATTGCCCCTGTCATCGCTGCCAAAACAAATATTAACAATCTCTCGCGCCTGCAAGTGCAACAGTTCAGATTATTCCAGGTCCCCAAAGCTAAAGGAAGGGCTGGGGAGGAAGGTATTCATCATTTTTATTGTGTATTGTTTTCACAAACACCCTGTTGTTATGCACATCACTAAATTAGATGAGCAGGGCCAGCACGTAGCAGACTGTCATAAGTGCAGTGTTGACAATTAAGTGCCAGTGCGAGCACTGGAAACCAATTAAAGGCGGTGCGGAGCACCGAAAACCACCGCCTCAAATTAGGCACTGGGTGAATGAAGAGAGCGGACAAGGGCATAAGCAGGATGAAGTCATGCAAGTCTGACAGGCGATGAGTGTCAGTGTTGGGGAAGGAGGAGAAGAAAAATCAACGCTGTTCAGCGTTATAAACCCGGCGCTACCTCTGGCCAAAGTGGTCATCATGATAGGTGAGAAGTGAAAGGCAGGGTAAAAATGGAGCGCTCAGCAATAGTATGGCACAGCAGAGGCAAGGCTCTGGGCTAATAGTTTACCGTTACACATGGAAAGCCCAGTACAAAGGAGATGTAATACAATTTTTTCACTCAGTGGTTGGAGTACTGCAGCGCCACAATTAAGACAAAAAAAATCTGTAGACCTGCAGTACTACCTAAAAGTGTGACTTATATGATGCAAGTAGGTGAAGAAGAAATAGAGAAGAAGAAAGCTTTTCAAAGGTCTTGAAATATTCAAGTCCTTAGAGCTTTCCAAAAACACAATACCCTCCATCGCACGTTCGGCAAATACGAAATTCTGCCAACATTCCCCTTCCTCCATCAAGAATTTCACTTGAAGCAGCTCAAAAAGAAATAAACACTTGTCCCTCGACCTGTATTTATTCACTATTTGACTGTTACTTTTCATGAAATTGTATTTCTTACGATTGCTGATAACCCTCTATCTGACAAAGTATTAATCCGATACAACCCAAGCATGACCAACTGATGGCACGAGCACATTCATGAATGCATCCTGAAAGCATGCATTCTGCAGAAGCAATCAATCAATCAATCAGTGACACTTATAAAGCGCGCTACATACCCGTAGGGTCTCAAGGCGCTGGGGGGGGGGGGGTGCCGCTACTGCTCGAACAGCCAGGTCTTCAGCTTCTTCCTGAAGGAGAGGTGGTCTTGGGTCAGGCGCAGGTCGGTCGGGAGGGAGTTCCAGGTCTTGGCGGCCAGGTAGGAGAAGGACCTTCCTCCTGTAGTCGCTCTTCGGATGCGGGGGACGGCGGCGAGGGCGTGGTTGGCTGATCGGAGGTGGCGTTTGGGAGCGTAGAAGTTGACTCGGCTGTTGAGGTAGCTCGGGCCTCGATCGTGTAGAGCTTTGTGTGCGTGGGTGAGGAGGCGGAAGGTGATTCTTTTGTTGACGGGGAGCCAGTGAAGGTCTCTCAGATGTCCGGAGATGTGGCTGGTTCGTGGGATGTCGAGGATGAGTCTGGCTGAGGCGTTCTGGATCCGCTGGAGTCTCTTCTGGAGCTTGGCGGTGGTACCGGCGTATAGGGCGTTGCCGTAGTCCAGACGGCTGGTGACGAGGGCCTGGGTGACGGTCTTCCTGGTCTCGGTGGGGATCCACCAGAAGATCTTTCGTAGCATGCGCAGGATGTTGAAGCACGACGAGGAGACGGCGTTGACTTGTCTGGTCATGGAGAGGGAGGAGTCCAGGATGAATCCCAGGTTGCGTGCGTGGTCTGTCGGTTTGGGTGCGGTGCCCAGGGCGGGTGGCCACCAGGAGTCGTCCCAGGCGGAGGGTGAAGAGCCCAGGATGAGGACCTCCGTCTTGTCTGAGTTCAGTTTCAGGCGGCTGGTCGTCATCCACTCGGCTACCTCTTTCATCCATTCGTGCAGGTTGGCTCTGGCGGCGGCGGGGTCGTTGGTCAGGGAGAGGATCAGCTGGGTGTCGTCGGCGTAGGAGATTATGCTGAGGTTGTGTTTGCGTACGATGGCCGCGAGGGGGCTCATGTAGACGTTGAAGAGGGTGGGGCTCAGAGATGATCCTTGGGGGACGCCGCAGATGACTTCGGAGGCCTCTGACTTGTACGGTGGCAGGCGGACTCTCTGTGTTCTTCCGTCGAGGAAGGAGATGATCCATTCCAGTGCCTTCTCCTGAATTCCGACGTCGCTGAGGCGCTGCACTAGGGTGCGGTGGCAGACAGTGTCGAATGCCGCTGAGAGGTCTAGGAGGATGAGGGCCGCTGTTTCTCCATTGTCCATCAGGGCTCGGATGTCATCGGTGGCGGCGATGAGGGCGGTCTCGGTGCTGTGGTTGGCTCGGAAGCCGGACTGTGAGGGGTCGAGGGATCCGTTCGTCTCGAGGAAGGCGGCCATCTGCTTGTTGACGGTCTTCTCGATGACTTTGGCTGGAAACGGGAGGAGCGAGATGGGGCGGTAATTCTTGAGGTCGGTGGGGTCCGCTGTTGGTTTCTTGAGTAGGGCGCTGAGTTCGGCGTGCTTCCAGCTCTCAGGGAAGGTGGCGGTGTCGAAGGATGTGTTGATGATGTCTCGCAGGTGGGGTGCGATGACAGCGTCGGCCTTGTTGAAGACGTAGTGAGGGCAGGGGTCGGCCGGAGATCCGGAGTGGATGGAGTTCATCGTGCGGATGGTGTCTTCGGTGCTGATCGGGGTCCAGGCGTGGAGGGTGGTGGTGGGGGGTGGTTGTTCGGTCATGGTGTGCGTTGGTTGGTTGTTGAAGCTGCTGTGTATGTCCGTGATCTTGTTGTGGAAGTATGAAGCGAGGGAGTTGCAGAGGTCTTGCGATGGGGTGATGTCGTTGTTTCCTGCGCTGGGGTTGGAAAGCTCTTTCACGATGTTGAAGAGTTCCTTGCAGTTGTGTGCGTTGATGTCCAGCCGGTCCTTAAATGCTGTTTTCTTGGCGGCGCGGATCAGCTGGTGGTGTTTCCGGGTGGCAAGTTTGTAGGAGGTCCTGTTGTTCGGTGTCGGTTCCCTTTTCCAGACTTTCTCCAGGGCTCGGCAGTTCTTCTTGGAGCTCTTGAGTTCGTCGGTGAACCATGGGGCCTTCTTGCTGCCGTGTCTGCTAGGCGGGGTCCTCAGTGGGGCGAGTTCGTCCGCGCAGTTGCTGATCCACTTCGTGAGGTTGACGGCGGCCTGGCTGGGGTTCGCTGAGCTGGCAGGGGGGTGCTGGCTCAGGGAGGTGGCGAGCTGGTCTGCTGTGATCTTGTTCCAGCTTCTGCGGGCGGCCTGTTCATCTCACTGGAACATGCTTAGCAAGAGGGAGGTAGACACAGCCAATAAGCAAAGTCGAGAAGGCCATATATATTCACATTTTACATGTGCACTTGGAAATCAATATCATTCATCTGTACATCAGTCTGTGTGCATGGTTTAATGTCAATAGGAAGGTAGCAGGAAAAGGTACAGAATGAGAATCACATAATAATGAAAAAGTTCCACATGGCTACAATAAAGTGTAAGCCACCTTGAGAAAATAAAGAACATGCCTTTATTGTAAAGTAAAATAAGAGATTAGATAACAGAAAAAGTTAATATATCAGGAAGGCATCATTTGTTTATATTTATAGGTTGTGTCGCGTATTTCATTTATGCACATAACGATTTTAAAACAGTCAACAAAATTAGCCGGATGTAGGTAGGGATTCAAAATGAGACAACTATTTTTTGTACATTTCAAAGTTTCTTCTTCGCATTTGCTCAAAATATCTCAATTAGAATTTTACCAAAAGATTATGCATGACACATGTTGCATATTTTTAAAAAGTTTTTAGAGAATCTCTCTCCCCCTGTGCAGAAGACTTTTCCCCCCTCCCCTACTGTGCCTTCGACTCACTGCTGTTTGATGCAATGCACTACAAATTGGTGTCTTTCACCACTGAGTACATCAGCGATTTAATGATCTCTGGCTGGCACTTGGTCTCCTTCTGACACGTGCACACATCTTCTCATCTAGAAAGTAAGGTAAGTGGATAATGTACCCAGTACACAAATCTATAGGCAACTTTCCAGTACAGGTCCCCCATGAAGTGCGATGCGATTTAGGCCGCAGGGGACAGTCCAGACCAAAAACAGCTATTTTTGAGTGAAAACAGGTGCACAACACAAATGTCAACCTAGGCCTTTGCTTACAATTGTTGATCTACTTTAACTTCCTCCTCCCACCGGACCCTTTTACATCCATTCCTTGAGACTGTTTAACTCCTACTCTGCATGTAACTGTTGACATTTAACTCCTGTAACCTTTAACCTACATCTATTTACATCCAACTAAGTATCTTATATCTTAACTTCTCATTTGTTGCTTCCTCCTGGTGTAACGTGATCACCGCCCTAATCATAACCTCTAACCATGTAATAATTAGCTGCTAACCACTTCCACCTGCTCCAAGTGCCAACCATATAGAAATATCTCCCCTGCACACCTGTGCTTAAGAGAAGCGACTGGAAACAACAAACCAGGAAAAAAAACAATATCATGGAGGGGAGGGAGGGACAAAACTTTCCTGATACCAATTAGTACTAGCTACTGTGTCACCTTACTAAAATGGTGCCACAGAACATAAAATGGCTGGTTAAGTACTTGTGATAATAGCTTAAGGATTTGAAGCCCAAACAAGCCAAATTGTGCCTGCCTACACCAATGGCCCAAACCCCCCAGGGGGCGAAACCTCCCTACCGTCAGCCATCCCCCCCCACCCACTTTTCTCTCTTCTGCCCGAGATCAATGAAATAAGCGGCAGAAGTATTTAAAACTGTAGCCAGGTAGATTTTGAACATCATTACCACTTTTCTTGCAGCAAAATGCCAATGATATTTTTTTTTATTTCAAAATATTTTTATTGAAAATAAATTTTACATATCCATAGAAAAGACATTCTTAATACTTGTACTGGTCTTGCAAGATTGCGGCCTGGCGGGTGAATCCTCACTGAATACTCACAGAATTTTGGGAACGACTTACTGATTAACACACTCCAAACCTTGGTATTTCTTCAGAAGAAAATTGCAGGCACGGGGGCGGTTGTGATAGCAGAGGGGCCGACCTATATCTCCTGAGCCAATTCTGACACTGCCTTCTGTTATCATACTGCATGGAAGCAGTGGCAGGACTGGCTGGCTGGAACAGGCAAACATATCGCTCCTTCTTAAGAAACTAAGGGGCATATTATCAAGGACGGCCGATACATTATCGCCGCTTTTATCGGCAGGAAACTGCCGATAAAAGCGGCGATAATGTATCGCCCGTCCTTGATAATATGCCCCTAAGGGGTTGCAGCTGCAGCCCCACCCTCTCAATAATGTGCCACACAGAAGAAGCCTCAATTGTGCATGTCAGTTTGGACACAGAAAGGCATCTGTCCAACCCGATATGGGCACTTTAATGCAAACTAACAGCCAGATTCATCAAAGGAAATCCGGCTCGCAAAGGGCCAGATTCTGAGAATCTGGCCCTTTGCGAGCGCAATTTTTGCATTTGGGATTCATCATCCCAAATGCAAAAATCGCAAATTGCGAAATCGCTAAATTGCGAGGAATTGCATTTAAGGAATCTCTATTTGAGATTCCTTAAATGCAATTCAAGAACCATTTCAGAATTGTGAAATCGCAATTTTTGGCCGCTATTTACCGCGAAGTCTGACTTCGTGGTAAATAGCGAAAACTTAGAAAAATGCATTTTTCTAAGTTGTATGTTACACACACACATGTCCTTTGGACATGTGTGTGCGCAACACCAGTGTCAATCACCATTTCAGGGGTGCTACAGGGTGTCCTTTGGACACCCCTGGCACCCTTGATATCACATCCGTATTTCCGATTAGCAAATTGCTAATCGCAAATAAGGAAGCTGTAGAAATCGCAATTATTTTTGCGATTTCTACATGAATCCCGTTTTGCGAGTCTTTAATGGCGATTTCTTAATAATCGCTATTAAGGACTCGCAAAACGGGACATTGATGAATCTGGCTGTTAGCCTTCTGCGAAGCCCCACCCACGCCTGCCTGTCCTGCAATTTAATTATTTTCGATTGGCACCGCCCTTGAAATGAAAACAACGCAGCCACCCGGCGGTAAAAAACCCTGAAGTAAATGATTTACTACTACTGGAGCCGAGGGGGCAAAAAATGCAGGGGGGAGACGCTCCTGCGCCCTAATTGGTCAGCCATCGCTGGAAGCTTGCTGCAGAGACTACACATATTGAGCGAGTAAAGCTTGCGCTGCTAAACCCTATGCTGTACCTGTTCTTTGTGAAGAGAAGTTTGATCTGTTGATGCCCTTGTGCTAATTGTTTCACATGTGTGAATGAGGGATGTTTGCACTGATGCCCATGTCCTTCTTTTTAGCTTCGAATCTGGGAGGCTTGCACTGCTGATACCCATGTAGTGCTTGTTCTGGGGGTGAGAGAGAAGCTTGCATTTCTTATTCTCATATCCCTTGAGAATTTCGTTTGCAAACACATTTTAGTTAAGCAAAATATAGAACAGTTAGCATTTTTTTAGCCCACTTAGGGCCCCTACCAATCCACTTCCTCTCCCTTTAAAATGCTCCTTAAGCCCCTCTCATTTGTCCTGCTTGTCCTAAAATGTATTACAATATTATATGATTGTTGGAAAATCAGAAACTCACACCCCCCAACCTTACAGATCAAGCTACATTCCTGACTCTAGTAGAGTGACATTTCCTTTGTATCTCATTTACACTTTCAGATGTTGTAGTTGATGGCGCAGAAATCTCATATTAATTGTAGGGGTGTCTTATAACTACATGTAGAACGCATCCTCATATAATCTTGCAATTCATGTTAACATGAGGTGTTGGAATTGTGACCTGTATTAACGCAACTATGGGATCTGCTCTGGGTTTTGCATGTCATGGAGAATTAACGTAGGAAATGAATGTAACTAGGAGAAAACATTAACATGCAAAATCTGTGCTGCGAAGCTGATACTACTCAATTATTATATGTGCTTGACAAACGATACTTTCTATAAGTAGGTAAATGTATTAATTGAAATGCTAATAATGGTACGCAATTTGTATTGCTTAAAAGAGACACGCTATTATGACAGCTAAAGCTATAGGTCTGAAATGTCCTTGAAAACTCTCTCTTTAGAATTGATAGCTGAATTTCATGTGCACAGCAGATTTTGTCTTTCTTACGCTTCCATTGCAGGTGGAGATGCATTCTTTTAGGAATAGTAATGTCTTTGTTTTGGCAAGCTAGGCAAGGAGAGAATAAGTTACAATTACATGGGTTGGAGGTGATAAAGACAGAGATGGTTTCACACGGGAGAAGGCATGAAAGCCAAGGACAAACTGTTGCGAAGAAGGCTCATGGACAAAACCCTGGAAAAGTACATTCAGAACAGTACCCAGAGTGGATGTGAAGTGCATCATGGGAATGCTACCTGTGGATAACTGTTTGTTGGAACTAGGGAAAGTGCCCACTTCTTTTTTGCCTTAGGAGAGAGAGCATCTCAGAACAAGCTCTTTCTATTGATAGTGGCTTTATGCTACTTGCCCATTGATGATGGAGCCACTTCTCAGGAAGACTCCATGCACTGACACCTTTTTCCTTTTCATTGAAAATGCTTATGTAGGGATGTTTCTTTAGAGCTAGAGTAGGGATAGATTGATGCTTTTTACTCATCAACCCTCAATGCAGGCAAATTTGGACTCATGCCTTTTGATTCTCTATATCCTACTTCTTGATTGAATAGTTCTGTTCATGCTGCACCATCTAACTTGGATGCATAGATTTGGCTTTATTGTAATTTCATTATATTTCTATACCCTCGTGTTGAAGTGTCTTTATGTCCAGTTATTTTTAGCTTTGTAATAAATTAACTAACTTTATCGAGTTGTCCGTGTATTAATATACTGTAAGAGGAATTGTTGATTAATCAACTGTGTATTAACGATTTTATTTTCCCCTTTACACTTTCACGCTGCGAAAAGGAGCCATTGGTTTGTGTCTCTAGAACAGGTTGAGAACTAGCGGACCCAGCCCTTTCAGTTGCTAGTAGAGTAGGTTGGTTCACACATGGGGTAAGGGGAGAATCTAGAAGTACTCTAGAATAAGTGGAACTTAGAATCCCAAAGTCCCAAACTAGAGTTCAATGATCGAATGCAGAAAGCGCCGGAGACTGAAGGAGTTTAATGGTGCGACTAAATTAGCTGTGGAAGGAGGAGTCAGTATAAATAAGGCTATGTAGTATGTTAGGGTGCAGCACGGGTCTGATTGTGCGATGTCTTGCAGAGTTAGTGTGAGAGTCGAGTGAATGTGGTTTTGGGCCGGACATGGCCCAAGGACTGAGATTTGAGTTGCAGGTCCTGAAGTGGCCTAAGATCCTAGGATATATTAAATGGTGAAGAAAGCACCGAGATTGTGATTGTCTAACCAGAGAATTGAGTAGTTGTCATGAGACATCACCGGCAGTTCCACTTAAAACAGGGAACTTTGTGTGAATGGAACATATGGGTATCATCTAGTTGACCTTTTGTACGGGGTTGACTATACTGAATTGGGTGAGCCTCGATTGTTAAGGGTCATCATGTGTTAATGTTCCTGAGTGGCTGGATTTATCGATCTTTTAGTATGGCAACAATAACGGATTTACGTCATTCTGTGAGTGAATGCATACGGAGAAATTGTGAAGCAGGGTGAACTGCTGCGAGGAGTGAGAGTGACATCAGGTTGTGCAGCACTGCGATAGGTCAGTTGGTGTAACGACGTGCTGGGATTGGTTGGTTGTCATCGGGAAGTTTGAAATTGAAAATAATTGTTCCATCGTAATCAATTGAATAAAACTTTCTTTTTCTGAAATCATGCGACACTTTAGGGTGTTACTGGATCTCTTTAGATGTGATGAAATGGTTTTTACTCGAGTGTGCAAAGAGGCACCACCCAAGGATACTTCAGCACACTATATGGCTACAAAAGTTGGCTCCCACACCATAATTAGGCTCCAAATATGGCACAAAATCACTGAAAAGGAGGGTGCATTATCATTTCCACACTTTGGTTCATTCAGCTTGGTTGTGTTCAATCAGCTTAGTGGAATGATGTTTGTGAAGGAACCTTTGCCTATACCCACACAGTTTGAAGGGTTAGATGCTTGGATGCATGCAGCTCTTGCCAAGCAGAGAGAGTAATTTTAAGCGAGGATGAGGAAACCTGTAAAGGTGTATCAGATGCAAAGGGGGATGCAAGGCTCAAGAGGTGGAGAGTGGATACCATTGAGGGAGAGCTGTTGTACCCAGTGCTGGTAGGGAATGGAGGACTACAGGATAGGAACAGTAGGACAAATGGGAGCAACAGAGGTGATAATGAAGAGAACTTGTTAGATGGGTTTTTGGCTGAGCATCTGTTACCTTACAGTCCACAACCAAGTGAAAAGGGGTGAAACACTTAAGGCACCAAGCACGTGGGGAGCAGATCAACCCCAGTAGCTCCAGGGGTCATGGGTATGATATCAACAGGAGTAGGGGGACAGGAGTGTCTGCCTCAGGAGGTCCTAACGGGATGGTGTTAATGCTGCTTAACGGGTGCCAGAAGCTCTTACAGTACTGGTTACCATTGGTCCGGCTGTTTCTGTTTATGACCCAAGATCAATGGGAAACGTTGCTTAGAGACATTTCATACAGGTTGAAGGAACAGGGTTGGGAAGAACATAAAGTGCAAATGGGAATTGTCATCCTTTAGTGCCTATGGAATTTAGTACCCCTTTAGCGACCACTGCTGACCCTTCCGGACTATGGATTGGCTCAAGTACCATACGGTCTACACCCATGGCAAGTACTATCACACACTGAACCCAGGGTGGTGAGAGCTTGACACAGGTACGTGCAAGTCGTTGTTCTTGGATAATATTGTCCTCATTTCAAATAGCAATGCTCAACTCCCTGTGGCCCCCCCGCTCACAGGCCACAATCCTCAATGAAACAATACCAATAGGAATGAAGCGTATCCCCTTCTTTCAATGTTATTAATCAATTATTCAATTTCTCACTGAAAGTCCAGTCCAGTGGCCATTTTTTCAGTTCCAAAGAAATTTTGTTCCAAATGTATTAAAGAAAGAACACCATATAATGTAATTCATTCAATTTCATCAAATATTTCCAGGAAGACATCAAGGCAAGCCATGCATAGGCACAGGGATGATAGGAAGTGCCTGACGTCAAACAGTGACCAGCCACACATCTGTGTCAACTTACTTGACATGTGTATGTCATCAGCACAACACACATGTCTCAATGTCACACTCCCTGTCTGTCAAACACAAGTAGGACCTGCACACATGCCCTTCGTCCACCCACCTCACACCTACAACACTCAACAGCAGTGTTAAACATACAGAATGGTGCAAATGATGTCCTGTGAGTTCACTGACAACCAATCACACTCCTTGGGGTGCATCCACAAACATCACACTCACACTCAGGGATGCCTGAACCAATGCAGACACAAAAACAATAGCCAAACACAAAGCTCACAAACAACATACACAGAAGTCCAAGAAGCCCACCCATGGCCAGCTAAACAGTGGACAAGGCAACAGGACCCCAGACAGAACAGGAGTACACAACATTGTCACTCTGGGCCAATGCACAGACACCATACCCTAACACAAACAAGAACTGCATCATCAACAATCAATCATGAACACCAACTGGGATCAATCGGACAATCAGCTAACACAGACAGAGACACCACACCACCCATCAAGTCAATATGGTGTCATAGTGTACCATAAGCATGCACATGCACGAATAGGAGGACAAGCCACCAATATGCACTCAAAACAAGATCAGGCACAATAATCTACCTTACTGCATGTGACAGACACACAAGTAATACACACTACACTTGCATCACACATCTGAATGTATCGCAATGCACAAACTACTCACACACAATGTCATGCAAATAGAACATCACACACACAGCATCTGTCAGTAGAAAGAGACAACACAGGCCAAACACTGCATACATCCAGAACAAAAACACAAAATATCCACAGACCAATTCATCACATTGCAAACTCTGCTAGACATCAGGAGGATGCACAACAAGCAAGTACAAGGCAACATACACTGACATACACTGACAGCACTGCATGCACAACAAACAGTGAGTGCACACCAACCAAATCAGTAGCACACACATCTGAGTGCCACACCATGTACTCCCACAACATAAATCATCACAGCACACAGATAACAACACACTCAGGAAGGGTACCAGTACCTCAGCAAACACACTCCGTCCATCATCCCATTTGGTTTTGCTTTGTTTGCCCTAAGTTGGCAGGGTATGCCCAGACATGGGTCCCTTGCTCACTTTGCCACTGGATTCAAGCTAGCCTGGCTGATGACGGCTGATTAGCCAGAAACCGGTCCCAGGATGCTGGTTTCCGGTCCAGGGAAGGCATGGCTTGGCAGTTCGGGCTGGACTGTTCCCATGAGGCACAGGGTCAGACTGATTTGCATATGGCCATGTCTAAGCAGGGGTGGCGGAGTGAGCTAAAGAATGATGATGGATTAAAGCCAGATCAGTTGACTGGGTGTGAGTGCTTGCAACGTTCAACACTCTGTCCATCATCCCCTTTGGTTTTGCTTAATTTAGCAAACCTGACCATAGAATGATTAGGATAACAGTAGATCAACACAAACAACCATCATTGTGCCCTAAAGCATCAGAGTCCAGAAGAACTAAAATGCCTGTCACTTCTGGCAAACTCTGAAAAAGTAAAACAAGCAATTAGAAATGTTTAAGTGGCATACAGAGCATGTGTCACATGAAAACATAACCTTACAAAAAAACGTATGATTTAGCGAGGAATTTGACAAAGCAGACAACAGGAGTAACTGTCTTTATTACACAATACACAGATAGACCACAAAAGTAGACTAGAGCAAGGACAGTGGCCAGTCCATAGTTCAAAGGAGGTACATGTGTGCATGAGAACCTGCACAGGGAATGGGCATCCAAATTACAAACAGCAAGGGCAGTGGCCAGTCCATAGTTCAAAGGAGGTACATGTATGCATGAAAACCTGCACAGGGAATAGGCATCCAAATTACAAACAGCAAGGCGAGTGGCCAGTCCATAGTTCAAAGGAGGTTAATGTGTGCATGAGATCCTGCACAGGGAATGGGCATCCAAATTACAAACCGCAAGGCCAGTGGCCAGTCCATAGTGCAAAGGAGGGACATGTGTGCATGAGAACCTGCACAGGGAATGGGCATCCAAATTACAAACAGCAAGGCCAGTGGCCATCCCATAGTGCAAAGGAGGGGCATGTGTGCATGAGAACCTGCACAGGGAATGGGCATCCAAATTACAAACATCAAGGCCAGTGGCCAGTCCATAGTGCAAAGGAGGGACATGTGTACATGAGAACCTGCACAGGGAATGGGTGACACCGTACACTGCCATGGTCAGCAACACAGCCAGGGGAATAACAATGGGCAGTCCAGGCACCGCTGTAGGAGAGATAGGTTTGGGAGGGGGGCTTTGCCTGAGACTTGGCTGTCAGTCGAACTGGGAGGTGGCTGATTGTCAAGGTCAGTTGGAGGACTGGACTAGGGAGAGAGAGGGCCAGCTGAGGAAGAGGAATCAGTGGCTTTGTGAGCCAGAGAGCTGCTTGGACCTGGGGGTGTGGTGGCACGTGGAGGCTGCAGTGAGACACAGTGTGTAAGGGAGAATGTGGAGGGCTGCCTTTCCACTTCTTGGGGATTCAATAGGTAATGATTCTCTTGGTAGGAGTGGGAAGTGGGGCGGGCACAACAGCCTCACTCTCCACCAAAGATGCATCAGGTGCATGGGGTGGCCCTCCTTCTAGGGACCTGCTGGAGCTGGCAGTACGCTTGGCCTGGCCTTGCCTTTTCCCCTCCATCCCCTGTTGACCAGGTGAACCCTCCCACAGTGCCCTCCTGTCCCAGCTTCACAGGGGTGTGGGTGGGAGTTGAGGTTGTGCATGAATCTACCTTAGAGCGCTGTGCTCTGGGCCCCTTGGGGTGCTGCTGTTGTGTGCTGCACGTGGAGTACCTGGAGCCTGAGGGCTGTGGTATGTGGTCATTTTTGTCAGATGGTGCCACGGCAGGAGGGTTGCCAAAGGTACTGGAGCTGGAGTCTGAGCCTGTGACAACTGAATGGCTGCCATCACTGTAGAGGACAAAGACTGGACAGATCTGTGTAGCCCACCCACGTCAGAATGAATTCCCTCCATGAAGGCAACTACCTGTGCCAACATCTTGTCATGGTCTTGGAAGCCATTCAGGAGAATTGTCTGACTCACACACAGCTGGTGCAAAAGGTCCACAGCCTCAACACAGCAGGGGAGACAGTGGCAGGGGCAGCGGTGCCTGGGGGAAGGACACTCTTTTCTTCTTCCGTTTGCGGTCACGTGCAGCACTAGTGGAAGTACCTGGGATGGTGGACACTGGACGATGTGTGGTGGAAGAGTAGGCAGATCTCCCACTCCCTGTGCCAGTCAACATCCAGGAGTCACCGCTGGCGTCAGATGACGTTGATGTTGGTGTTTCTGGGTGTGATTATTCAAGGGCACTCCTGTCCCACTCCGAGGCACTGGTCATGTCAGTGTCAGTGAGATCATGTGTAGCAGTCGTGCAAGATGCTTCCACTGGTGTCTGTCCCCTGTCCTTCTGTGCCCTCTGTAGATGCTGCAATAGACAGAGATGTAGTTACAGTTTAGTGCCATACTCACAGTGATCATATGCAAACAAAGCACAAAACAAGATGAGGATATACCCATGTTGCACACCACACTGTGCAGTCTGCATGTGCATCCTTAATGCTAAATTCAAAAGATACTTGATAATATGCATACTTGGCATTAATGACCCATGTGATGTCCACACAGCCAAATAGCTTGCCCGTGGCTTCATGTAACCTGACATACAGATTCCTGTAAGCATACCTACGTGCCTGTAGGTCTTGAAGATGTACATCTCAACATGTTGCCACGGTCACATATGGAGTCACTTTAAGGGTACAACACAGATACAGACTCCAAATTGTCCTTTTGCAATGGCCATAAGCTCCTGCTATCCACCATGTTATGCTCTGAAGCACAACTACAGTTGCACTGTGGTGTCAGATGTGTAGTTCAGAGAATTTCGAGGTCAGGCACTGCACACATTAAACAGCACACCCAGATGAGGCACAAGGCTCTTCTCTCAGCCCCACGATCTTCAATGTCTACATGGCCACCCTCGCTGCCATTGTCTAACAGCATGGGCTCAACATCGTATCCTATGCCGACGACACTCCAGCTCATTCTCTGCTTCCAGTAAGGAATGAAGAACGTGGTAGCCTGGATGAAATACAGCTGCCTGAAGCTCAACTCAGAGAAGATGGAGGTCCTCATCCTCGGATCTTGCAACTCCGCCTGGGACAACACCTGGTGGACCTCCGCCCTCGGGAATCCACCCTCTCACACAGACCATGCATGAAACCTTATCATCATCCTCGACTCCTCCCACTCCATGAACCACCAGGTCAATGTCATAGCCTCCACCTGCTTCAACTGCCTGCCCATCCTCCTCAAATCTTTCAAGCGGATCCCCCTCGACTGCAGAACGACCATCACCCACGCACTCATAACCAGTAGACTGGACTACGGCAACACCCTATATGCCGGAATCAACAAAACCCTACTACACAGACTCAATACCATCCAAAACACCGCTGCCAGACTCGTCCTCGGAACACCACGGCATGAACACATGACCCAACACCTGCAAGACCTCCACTCGCTCCCCCTCGAGAAAAGGATCACCTTCAAACTCCTGGTCCACGCCTACAAATCCCTCTACAACATCGGTCCCAAATACCTCAACAAGAGAGTATCCTTCCACGTACCCAAGAGGAACCTCTGCTCCGCCGACCTAGCACTGGCCAAGATCCCCCGCATCAGCGAAAACAGAATGGGCGGGAGAGCTTTTTCCTACATAGCAGCCAAGACCTGGAACGAACTCCCCATGAACATTGGAAGCTCACCAACCCTGCACACCTTGAGGAAGGACCTCAAGACCTGGCTCTTTGACTGATCCGGAGCTGACCCCTCCCCCCCAACGCCTTGAGACCCTCACGGTGAATGGTGCGCTTTATAAACCCCTGATTGATTGATTGATTGACACTGCCATTCACTGGCCAGTGATGTCCATGACTCCGCTAATGCAGCAGATGCCATAAAGCCACATCTCAGCATGCAATGTCAAGGGCCATTACATTTAAGACAAGAGAAAGTATATGTGACGTAAATGCATGACAGCTGCTCTCAACACAGAGGCCACTTACAAGCCATTGCATCACACTAGAAACATCACAGTGCTCTGCACTGGCTCAGGGATGGGATACATGCAGTCCCCCACACACAAAGTCACCCTTTGCAGAATACTTACCCCCAACTTGCTGCTGATGGACCCTCAAACATCCATCCAGCCCTGACTGTGTTACAGCCAAGAGGTGGGCCATTAGTGGTGTCATTCTCCTGCGTGTCAACCCTCCAGTCTGATGGAGCAACCCCAGTGTCATCTCTGCCACGTTTTTGCTCAGCCGGCATATGTCATCCCACCTCTTGTGACAGTGTGTGTGCCGTCGATTGGAGACACCCAGAGCCCACACCTTGCGTGCAATGGCCCTCCATATGGCCTTATGCTGGTGGACTTTAAGTTGCAGGCATGGGAGACAAGAGGAGGAAATATCAGTAGCACTGGGTTTTGTCCCAATGTGTCACAGTACAGGAGCAAGCATCAATTTAGCACAGCTATTCAGATATGTTCAGCAGAGGTCATACAGCATGACACGTAGTACATCAGCATAAGACAATCGTACCTAAATGCATGCAGGTGTGAGGATGGGCACAGTACCTGGCCATCTCATGCACATGCAGAATGCCAGCAAAGAAAGCAATGTGAAGAAGGCCTTTATCTGCAATGCAGTCTGTGAGTGAGCCAGACATACAGTACATTGGAAATTATGTTTCGGGGGAGACTCACTGGGTCTAACAATGCACACCCATCAATGTCCTTGGCCTGTGAATGGTTCACTGTGTCATGGAGGTCACCTTTAGGCACAGGATCTCACATTGACACGCCCTTCACATGAGATAGCTCATTGAGGAATAGGGTGGCGGACAACACATATGTCTCACTTTGGCCATTCAGTGATGGGTCCTTGTCGAATTGGGCAATAACTGTACAGGCCAGAGGGGCTCACACTGAGGTTCGACGTGGACCATCAGAACAGTCTTATGAATGTACAAAATGAGAGGGCAAACAGTGCCTACACATGCGAGGCTGTACACATAAGGAAAAGAATGGAAGGGGGATGTTCCTGAAGTACAACAATCTGCTGCGCCATATGTAAATCTCCACGAGGAGTGTTACCCTCAGTCACTTCACCCTTGTGCATACTGCTCACAGGTCTATGGTGGCAATACAATGTCAAACACACTTCCATCAGTACCCTCTGGACGAAAAGTCTTTGTAATGTCACAAATGAGCATGAGGAAACCTCATGGACTCAAACATCCATTAGCACAGGTAATGTCTGTTCTGACTTCCACTTTCCAAACTGGCAGTGTCACTGTATGGCTGCAAAAACACTGCATGTCCCTCCCATCCTGAAATGCAGCCCGGAAAATGTGTGAAATAGGCAACAAACCCCATTTAACTGAAGTCAGCATGCTAGGCAGTGTATCACACAAACCCACACTCTCAGGCACATACTGCAGCAGATCAACTTCATGTGTGCACTAGCTGCACTCCCCTTCTGCCACTCTGAAACACTTACTATGACATCAGGAGCACCATATAGCCTCCCATACTGTGAGAACACTTCGTCCACCAGGACCTCCAGCTCCTCTGTGGTGATGTTCTCAGTCCTTTCCATCCTTGGGTCCAGGAGACAGGAACAGCAGCAGTTGGTGGCAAAGGGTGTCAGTCAGCAGTATCTGGAAGCAATGGAAATGTGTGACTCTCCCACACATATATAGCCCCCTGGGGTAGTTACAGTGGTACTAAGCTGCTGCAATTGGTGTTCTAGGTCAGCTTTTTTTCAAATGCCACCAATGACCAGCCCCACGGTAGCGGAGCACGCCTTCCGTGATTTTCAAAAGTGCATATGTCTACCGCGTTTGCCGTTCCCATTGGCTGCAAGGGCATGGGCATTGTCTACCGTGATTGCGGTTCCCATTGGCTGCAAGGGCATGGGCATTGGCGGTGACATACGGCAGGGGCCAGGCGTTCGCTACTGCGATCGTGCAACTTTCAATTGCTTCCAGTGACTGGTCCGCGGTAGCAGGGCACGCCTACCACGATTTACAAAAGTGCATATGTCTACCGTGATTGCGGTTCCCATTCGCTGCAAGGGCATGGGCATTGGCGGTGAAACACCACAGGGGCCAGGCGGTGCTACCGCGATCGTGCATCTTTCAATTGCATCCAATAACCGGCCCTACGGCAGTGGAGCACACCTACGGGGATTTTCTAAAGTGCATATGTCTGCCGCCACCGTGATATGGCACCGTGATATGGCAGCTTTACATTGGTGCCAATGACCGGCCCCGCGGTAGCGGTGCACGCCTACCACGATTTTCAAATGTGCATTTCACTACCACGATTGCGGTTTCCATTGGCTTTAGGGGCATGGGCATTGGTGGTGACACACCACAGGGGCCAGGCAGTCGCTACTGCAATTTGACAGCATGAAATGGGTCAACACAAGGTGGGGCACTGTTCCAGAGTGGGTGATGCCAAGAGTCAAGCACTCACTCTGGGGGAAAGAGTAGAAGAGTAAGAGAAAGAGGGTGAAGGGGATGCTAGGTCTAGGACTCAGTGGAAAGACAAGTATTATCTCTTGTTGCCCTCACACACCCCAAAGGATGTCATGCTTCATCATTGGGCAGTTGCTTCTCGTCGGGCTGGCGGTGCAATGCCCTTGGGGGCCCCTGAAGAGTCACTTTAGTGGAGATCTTTTAAGAGAACTGCCGTTGGGTGCATGTGGGTGTGTGGATCGAGTCCTTAGTGAAGGGTGGTATTGTGCGTGCAATGAATTAAAACTGCCTAAGGGTTACCAAGAGAAATTTTAATGGAGAGGTACCCTTGACAGAGTAAAAAAAGCCATAGGTTTAAGCGTTACCAACAGAGGCGTAATGTGCCCAGGTAACTAAAAGGTCGACATGTTTCACGCCTGCTTTGTCAATAAGATCCCTGGCGTTTCTTCAGGGCCAGAAATAAATGTGAGAGTGATGTTGTGCAAAAAAGGGTAAATGCAGTGCGTAATATTAGCCCTCCTACCGATCCGAGGTGGCCATGATAGAGTGCGCAGGTCACCCAACCAACAGATTTACCATACACGTATCGGGCCAATATATTTCAATTCACCATTTTATTAATCGGGTGACCATACACTCTACTACCAGTAACCCAGTTCCTTCCTATATATTTCTATTGTACCCGACTTACCAATCCACCGTTACGGGTACCTAATGACCACGATGAATCAGGGAGCTAGCTGTGAAGAAAAGGCAAACAACACAAATACCAACTTTATATCCTTCATAAAGACCACAGACTTCGGGGAAGTTTTAAAGATTTTATCTAGATTTCAGAATCAGTTTCAGAAAGCATTAGATTTATGACAAATAAACAATCAATAACCAAGATAACGAAGAGTACATATCCATAAAGGAAATATATCAAGCTGATCATTTATGAGTCTATAGTAAGGTGAGAATGAGGAAACAGCTAGACAAATAATTTCAGATTAAAGGACGGGGAAGAATAAAGATCAAACTAGAAACTTCACAGTAAAATATTTCCCCATGAAGAGGAACTACAGGTAAGGTGAAAATAGACCGTACTAATAAACTGGTGCAATTACTTGAATCAACTAAAAGATGGGTATAACAAAGAACATCTGTATATCATGACCTGAAAAGGAAATGTACTCAAAGGATGGGTAGAAAATGGAACACGCTAGAATATCGACAATAACGTATGAGCTTTCATTCAGTGATTTGCGAAAAAGCATGGAAAAATCAATATATGCAAAGATATGTCTTTATTGAAGCAAAAGACAGAAAAATAGAAAAATGCAGTATAGAGTTTCAGCACTATATTTACCTAGAATGGTGTGAAGACCAAACCCTGGCCACAGGTCAGTTAAGAACAGGAGGGACCCCAAAGGAAACCCGTCATCAGCAGGACAGCAGGTGCAGAATGGACACCTCAGGACAGGACAGGACAGATTAGGATCAGGACAGGACCACCAGGATAAGACCAGCACCCGCAGTTTGGAAGCAACGCCTGCGCTCCACCCTCTCTGCAGTTATCGGCCAGAACCCCGATTGGGTTATCGATTTCCCCAGCAAGGTGCTCCGCCAGCACTTAAGGTTTCTTTAACAAAACCCTTGAGTCTATGGAAATTTCGGCCAGAGTGCTCCGCAGCCCTCTGTATCAAGTCACCTATTGAGTGCGTTGGGTCAGTGACAGGTCAGCTATTCGGACAAGTCGGACAATTTCTCTAGCTAAACCTAGGCTAGTTATACTGTTTTCGGGTCAGTGTACCACCCCCCAAATGTTGTAAGTGTCAGAATCCCCAATTTCGATTGGTCTCCAAGTAGGATAGGTCAACACACCAATCACATTTCAATTCTACAAGCCTAAATTAACATTTCTGGGACCGCCTATTGATTTTGGGGTTCCCATGACATACTCTATGGAATACAATGAAATAAAATACATTTGTTTCATTTGCAGAACATTTCAGCTTCTTCTGCTAGGTGAGGGTGCATCTTCCCAGGCACGTTTTGGCTGAGACCTCTGGTTGGCAACCATTCAATGCCACCGGCAGAAGTCTGTCATGCGCAGTACAGTAACTCAATATGGATTCACGAGTGTCTCGCAGACCCTCAAGAACGTGGTACATGAAAAGTAAGCGAAAACAAATTAAAACACAGAAATAAATGAATACACTGTATACCATGAATAGCTACTCTATACCCCTTACTTTATAATATCTATAGCGTTAGGGTAAATGCGGAACAAACGACTTTTCAAAAGCAGCTTTGCAAGCACAGAGCATATGAGGAGACAAAGCGGCCATATTAGCTGTATTGCGCATGAGCAAACATGTTCCACCAGAACTGCGAATACGTTTCGTCACTTGAGTGTGTCTAACGCATGCGCAGAAGAAACCCCGCCAAGCAGCAGCCATTTTCAGTGGCAAGCGTATTCATGTTAGTAAACACATAGGCAAGCTTCACTGGGACACCCAAAATGTCAGAATAACAGGGAAATTAGTAAGACAAACAGGTTGGATTACTTTGTTACATATTATTCGAGGTTCATGAATTCAAGCAAGTCGCGTAATATGCGAATCCTTGCTCCATCAATCCCCTCTTTGATGATATTTACTATCATCACAAAACCAATGGAATCAGATGCCAACTTTTTTCTCACACTTTGTTCATTTCAATTTCTTCTAACATTCGATTCAACTTTTCTTTAACTTCTTTGTTAGGGTGAGAATTCTTCACCCTTTTATAAATCTGATTATTCAGTTCCTCCAGTTCAAGTTCATCCACACTCCGTTTCACACCTCTTATATTCACAGTATACTTCTTTTGGTGTTTGCGACATTTGCAACAGACAAATATAAGGAATATGACAAAACCTACTACTGCAATTGGCATCAGTACCTTTAACAAAAAACCTTTACCTAAATTAAAAAACCAATGACCTACAGCGGAGAGACCATCAGTGAGTCTCTTCCAGGCACTATCAACCTCCAGTGGTTTGAGTTCCTTTTCCAAATTTGTAATGTTCCTTACATACCTTTTGATTTGCACACTTTTATCCGGTATGTAAGTGCAACAATGTTGCGCTTTCAGCATTCGGCAGACTCCGCCCTCTTTTGCTAATAAGGTGTCAAGAGCAAGTCTGTTCTGTAAAACCATAGATCTGATCGCAACCATTTCGGTATTGACCATCAGAAATCCACTTGCAGTGTCAGTAGACAACCGATCCACTATAGTTGACAATTTGCAAATTCTATGTGTGTTCAGAACCACTCCCACTGCAGGTATCAATGCACTAAAAATACTACCCATTATTTCACCTACACTTTCTCTTTTACCACGCACTAAACTGTTAGTGTTTTCATTGCTTCCAGCAATTTCATTCACATGGTATATTTTCGGGAAGACAATGCCAAAATAGCAGCTTCCATACCAGTGATCCGGCAATTTGAAATAAGCCTTGTTTCCACATATGTAATAAATTCCGGGAAACACAGGTTCTGACCCATTTTTGAAACCCCAACCTCCAATTACCTTCTAATTGTGTTCACATTGACTGGAACCAATGAAAATGTTATTATAATAACGAGTCTTTTCTCGGTGAAGACAAAGCTTCCCTTTTCTCTCGAAATCCAGCAACAAAGCAGGACTAGTCCCACCATTTGAGGTGCTTCCCATGTTTTCAGCCCACTTAGGTGTTTTCTGCCTTTTATCATTCGCCTTTCTTTGGAAACTTTCTCTTCTTTTCTCTGCCATGTTTAGAAACATTTTCTCTTGTTCATGTAATGAACAGGTCAAGTTATCTCTATGTGCTTCACCTAAATCCATGGTACCTATAGTCAGGAAGTATTCTCCCATATAACGTGTCACGTCACTTTTTGTATGTACAGGGTTTAGATTTCCACGTATGGGAAGTTCAGAAAATATCACGTCTGAGTTAGAGTAATCGTACTGTAACGGTCCTCTTTTGTAAAATAAACTAGCTAAAATACTACAGGAAATTCCATATGTTAGTGGCAAGTGATGGTGGGTCACTCCCTCAGCTACAGAAGTAGGTAGCTTCATGCAAACATAAGAGTCCTCTATTTCCATGGTTTCTACATAATGCACTAGAAGGTTAGCGAATACATTTAAATGAGTCTGGTTCTTTACTACATGATAATGCAGTCCTTCCTCATCTGATGCTTCTAAGTCCGGTTTAGTTTGTCTAATGCTAAGTGCTTTCTCATGTCCTTCTACACTTTGTGATGTCGTTTCTCCTGCATTTTTCGTCACAGTCTCTGTGGTGTCAGTAATAGTACTTTTACTCATCATATAAGGAATAGTAATGGTTAGTCCTATCCATAATATTAACACTAAGGCTACACTACATTTGCATACTTTACAGCATGTTTTACAGCAATTACGTCTAGGTCTTCCATTCACATTTGAATCAGACATTTCTGCTCAAAAGAAGCTTCTCTCAACCCCTCTTTGTAACTTTGCACAGGTAGCTTACATTGAGCAATTTCAGGTTGGTTCGTCTTCTTCGGCAGACTGGTCAGTAGTCTGTTCTTCGTCACTTTCGTTAGTTATATCAAGATCTTCAAATTCCTCCAACACCAAGAAAGTCCATTCAGGATCCTAATACTTTTCGTTCTGTCTTTTTACTCGGGCACTTCTTCCCTTAGTGTTTTCTCCAGTTGGCTCTGTTTTACTTAAAGCTTGTTTCCTTTGCTCAAGTTTTTCTTCTACTGTTTTCAGTCTCAGTCTCAGTCTCTTAATGTACCTTGGTTCTGTATTTTTCTTCTTGAGTCTTTTAACTGGCACTGTGATTGGGCTTTCGTCTAAGGCTCTTTTATTTTCATTCAGTTGTGGCACTTCTGCTTCCGCTTCTTCCCTTCCTGTCTGACTAGTCCCAGGTCTTATATCTGTTTCTTCTGCCTGGTCACTAAGCTGGCCTTGTTCGGGTGTAAATTGTGTTTGACTTTTGGGTGTTTCCCTTTCTGTATCCTGAACACATTCGTCTATTTCTATCTGATCCTGTTCAAGCACTTCGAACCTTTGATTTTCTTCCGCTTGAACTTTCGCCCTAATTTCTGTCTGTCCCTTTCAACTTCAGGAGTTCTTGGAGGTGTGTCAATCACCTGTTCTGTCTCTATATGATCTTCTTCTTCTTCAGATTTTACATGGATTTCGATAATCTAATCGTCTTCTCTTATTCCTGTCTCTTCCTCACTATTCCACTCTCTGTATGCGTAGGTTTGGCTTCTGGTTCTTATGGGATCATCTGTCAGGTCGATTATGGGTATCCACTCGTCTTGACTGGTGCTCGGTTGTTCGTCATCAGCTACTTCAGGACCAACGTCTGGAGACCCCTCAGCTGGACAACCTTCAGCGTCAGTTTTCTTGTCTTCGGTCACCTTCTTGGTGTGGCTGGCATGGATCCACTTCGGCACACCGGCACACTTCACCGCTGTCGTGGTCACCAGGATCACCTGTCTTGGCTTTCCCCACTTCGGTGCAAGGCAATTCAAACGGGTGTGCTTCTTAAGTACCACCCAATCGCCTGGAATCAATTTATGGACTGGAGTTGCTGGACTGGCGACGGCGTCTTCCCCAATCTGGCAAGAGATAGAACGCACTTGGTCACCCAGTTGCTTGCAGTACTCAGTACTGCAGTACTCAAGTACCAAATCACCAGAAATGCTTATCAGTTTATGTCCTGGTACCCATGCTTGTCTCATCACTCTTCCCATTAGGATCTCATGGGGACTCAGGCCTGTATTTCGGCCTGTATTTCGGTCTGGAATACTTCGGAGTCCCATCAGAACAAGAGGTAAAGCCTCTATCCAGTTCATGCCAGTAGAGTCACACATTTTCCCTAATCTCGACTTGATAGTGCCATTTACTTGTTCCACTACTCCAGAAGCCTCTGGACGATATGCACAGTGCAGTTTTTGTGTAATTTTGAAGGCTTTACAGAGCTGGTAGATTATTTGATTCTGAAAATGCCCACCTCTATCTGATTCAATTGTGATCGGAACCCCGTACCTAGGTATTAGTTCTCGTAGTAACAATTTGGCTACAGGCATCATTCTTTTTAGCTGGGTAAGCTTCTACCCATTTTGAAAATAGGCAGACAATGACAAGAACATATCTCATTCCTTTGCACATGGGTAACTGGATGAAGTCAATTTGTAATCTTACAAAAGGACCTCCTGACTTTCCAATTTTCCCTATTTCAACTTCTGTTCTCTTCCCAGCGTTGAACTGTTGACATGCCAAGCACCTCTGGCAGAGCGACTCCGCTACCTTCCTGAACTTCGAGCTGTACCATGTCTGTTGGAAAACACGAACCATGGCATCCCTACCAATGTGTGTATCTCCATGTATCAATCTGGCCACAGAAGCAAGCAGGCTGTCAGACAATACAGGCATACCATCAGGGCCAATAATGACACCATCCTCGCCTCTCTGGCGACAACCACATTTTCTCCATCGCTCCCTTTCCTTTGGTGTCACTGCATTCTGTAAATCTTTCAATTCTTCCCATGTAGGCACATCCTCAAACACCATAAGTTGGCAGCTGTTTCCATATCCCCCCAATTTGATATTGACAGACATTCGATGTCTGGCACAATGTTGGGCTACTTGGTCAGCACAATGTTGGGCTACTTGGTCAGCATTGCCTACTGTCACATTTTCATTGCCAGATTTGTGAGCAGCACATTTGACCACTGCCAATTCTTTTGGTAACTGGATTGCGTCCAGTAATTCTTGTACAACTTTCCCATTTCTGATAGGAGTACCTGAAGAAGTCAGAAACTCCCTTTGCAGCCACAATGGGCCGAAGTCATGCACAACTCCATAACCATATTGACTGTCAGTATATACGGTTACTCTTTTATTTTTACCAATTTTGCAGGCTCTTGTCAATGCAACCAATTCAGCTACTTGTGCAGACTTTACTCCAAATAAACAGGATGCTTCTATAGTGCGTGATACCGTGAGTACAGCATAAGCAGCACTTAGGCCTGCAGTTTCATGTCTCAGACATGAGCCATCCACAAACAACTCATAATCTTCTACAGGCAGAGGCATTTCCTTGATATCTGGTTGTGGTTTGGTACTAAATTCAGTCAGGTCAATGCAGTCATGCTCGACCTCTCCTTTTGCTTCTGCAATCAGTGACTCAGGTAACAATGTTGCTGGATTCAATATGTTACATCGAGTGAGGGTTACATTTGCAGCACCTACAAGGATCCTCTCATACTTAGTCAGCCGTCAGGCTTTCCTCGTCCCATTCTACTGGGTCTTTTGCTCCTTTCTTTGTCATTTTTATCAATGGCTTTGCTAGGACTGCAAATCCCACAATCCATTGCCTGCAGTATCCTACAACTCCAAGGAACATTCTGATTTCTTTCTGAGTATTAGGTAACTGCATGTTTCGAATTATCCTAATTCTTTCTGAAGTAACTTTCCTGATACCTTTCTCTATCTGGTGCCCCAGATATTTTACTGAATTGGTACAGAACTGTAGTTTGTCAGGTGATACTTTGTGTCCTCCCTCACCTAGATGATTCAGTAAGGCAATGGTGTCTACAACACAGTCTTTCTGGCTCTTAGACGCCACCAAGAGGTCGTCTATATACTGCACCAAAACTGAATTTCCAGACAAGACTAGGGATTCAAGGCACTTTTTCAGAATCTGATTAAAGATTGAAGGGCTTTCTGTGTACCCCTGGGGGACACGATTCCAAACGAACACGTGACTGACGAATGCAAATGAGAAAAGAAATTTGCTGTCTGGATGCAATGGGATCGAAAAGAATGCGTGACATAGGTCAATCACGGTGAACCACTCAGCATCCCAGGGAATTTGATACAGGATCACTGCTGGGTTCGGAACAATAGGGCAGCAGGGAACAACAATTTTGTTTACCTTTCTCAGGTCCTGTACTACCCTGTAATTGCCACTAGGTTTCTTGATTCCAATTATGGGTGAGTTACATGGGCTACTCATCACTTCTTGTATGATGTTGGCTTCTAGTAATCTTTTTATTTCAATGGCCACTCCTGCCCTTCCTTCTGCACTCATTTTGTACGGCTTAGTATTGGGGTAAACTGCATCTTCTTTTATGGCTATTTTAATTGGGTCTACATTTGCCATTAGTCCTACATCTTTTCCAGTAAAATCCCATACTTCTGGTTTCACCGTCTGTTGGAGTTCTTCAGGTAAGTCTTGTATTGTCAGTCGTTTAATTTCTGAGTCAGGTCTGATTACCATTAATTTGTATATTCCATCTTCGTCTGGGATTTGAATTTCGACGCCCTTTGGTGTGCAAAAGATGGTGCAGTTCATTTTACACAACAAATCACGTCCTAATAAGTTTACAGGACTGGTATCACAGACAACAAATCTATGCATTTCTTTGAAATTCCCTATTGTAATCTCCATGGGTTCAGTAACTGGAGTACTAATCAATTGACTAGATACACCCACTACTTAGATTGCTTCTCCCGAGAGGGGTAGGTTTGGAACGTCTGCTGTTCTTACAGTAGACCGGGTAGCTCCAGTGTCCAACAGAAAGGTGACATCATTGCCTTCAACCTTTCCTTCAATGTATGGCCCTGACTGGTCTACCGGCAAGGAGGCACCAAGTACGCACTCCTCGTCCTGCCCCCTCAGGCCCCGTCAGTAAGGTTCATCACAGAGGAAAGTGTCATTCAACAGAAATTGCGAAGTTGCTGCATTTCTATCCTCCTTTCCTCCCCAGATTTCTATGTCTTCACCTTGCGGTGTTTTTCCCTTAAAATTCGGTCTAGGTGCACGAGGCAACTGACTCGCCTTTACCTGTTGTTGGTTCTTTCTTGGTTTTTCATTCGGCGTCTGTGGATTTAAATCAGGGTTTTGAGGGTTATTATTCTGTGCGTATGGACACTCGTCTCTCCAGTGCCCTATTTCTCCGCACTGGTGACGGGGGAACTTCTTTTTGGCTTCTTCTTGACTCATTTTTACTCTGGGCTTCCCTCCACCCCCAGACCCTTGATTTTTGAAATTCTTATTCATTTTACCCAATTGCTTTTCCTGCTGTTCCGCTAGTTTTACTTGTGCCCACATGACCTTTTCCTTCAAAGCTTTTCGCTTATCAGCCATCTCGTCTTCACAATACTTTGCGTATCGCAAGACTTCATCTATTTTCTTAGACTGCCAACAGATTTTATTGTCTTTGATCCATTGACAAATTTCAGGTCTTAAACCGTTTACGAACCTGTAAATGAAGTGGGTCATATCTTTCATCTCAATGTTATCTATACCGCTGTATGTTTTAAACACCTGTAATAGTCTTTCATAAAAGGAATGCACAGTCTCATCTCTTTCCTGTGCAGTTCTATCTATTTTGGTCCAATCAGTTTCCTTTGCAGGCACCTTTCCCTTCAGGTATAACATTACTTGCTGGTATTTTTTCATTACTTCATCAGATGGAGCTCCTGAAATAGGATCCCTCGCGTATTCCTCACTAGGCCAACCAATGGCGATTTTACATTCTGTCCACAAATCTACGGGAACAACTATGTCGAAAAACCCATCCAGATCTTTCCACAGGCATTTTTGTACTTTCACAAACCTTTCTACCTGCCTGTACCAATCCACTGGCTTCTCTCGCAACTTTGGAAAGTCATTAGTAAAGGACACAATATCCTGTCTGGACCATGGAACGTGCACATACTTCCCACCTGGCACTTCTCGCATGGGGTATAACTGTTCTGGCTTGTCAACTTCCCTTAAAGCAAACTCAGAAGTTGTTTGTTTGGATCTAACTTCTTCCTTCTTCTTTGCCCACCTGGCTTTCCACTTTTCTACGTCTCCCCATTTTTGCAACTCGGTCAACAATTCTTTGATCTGCACCTTTTTCCCTGACACATTCATATTTTCCAGATCTTTGTCTGAGAAGTCAGCTCTATAGGGTTTTTGTAATGGCTTTGATTTCGAAATATCTATTCCCATACTAGCTGCAGTGTCTCTTAATTTCTCATGGAGCACTCTGGTATTACGGGTAAGACTCTTGCAGATAAACAGCAGCTCTTCCTCGGAATAGGTATTTAGTCTGTCTAACCCCACGTTTCCGGCCGTCAGTTCTTCCATTTCAATTCTTAATTTGTAAATATCTAATGGTTTTGTCTGAGGAGTTTGTCTCTCTAATTCTCTACTCCATCTTTCAATCTCTTCAGAAGTCACCAATGTGACACTCTTGGTACCTGAAGTCGATTCCATTTGAATCTCTCTCGTATTGAAAGGATTATGTCTCTTCTGCAAACTCCTTCCTGAGTTCCTAATCGGCAAACCCATTAAAGAAGCTTCAGATTCACATTCACTCATCTGATCATCTACTATTAAGGGCTCTTTTCTTGGCTGCACTACAGTTGGGGTAATAATTGGGGCTTTTGGACTCCCTTGTCTATCCCCATACAAAGGAACAACTGGTCCAATAGTTACTGGGATTGTCAAGGCTTCGAGGCTTGTATTTAACTGGGAAAGTTTCTGAATTATTTTGGTTCTTTGTTTGGCTAGAGCCTCTCGCTCTTTTTCCTGCAGCATTCTTTCCAGGCTTATTTCAGGTACTATTTGCGGACTCAATGTTGGGGCAGTTGGATGCGTCCTACTTGATCCTTCACCATAACAAGGTTTTGGGAACAGGCTTCCTGTGTTTACGGATCTCAGTCCTTCCTCATAAGGAGGTCTTGGACAAAAGTCTCTTTCCCCTGAATATCTAGATTCTCCACTAAATGGTGGTCTTAGACAGGGGTCTCTGGCACCTATAGGTCCTAGGCCCTCGTTATAGGAAGGTATTTGACAGCTGTCTCTTGCGTTTATAGATCTATTCCCTTCCTGACAAGGGGGTCGTTGGGAAGTATCCTCTACACTAGAGGATCTGGGTCCTTCATTATAAGGAGGCGGATTTTTCATAAACATGTCATCCAACAAATCGTCATCTGAATCCCCACTGGACACCCAATGCTTGGTCTTTTCTGTCTTTTTCTCTCCCGTAGGACCACCCATTGCCATCATTGGATACAGTCCTTCTACAATCATATTCTGTCTCCACTGTTTCATCTTTTTATCTCGGGTCTCTTGTTTCAATTTTGGATACCATTTGGTTAACCCTTTATCCATTCAGGGCTTATCTCTTTCAAAAGCCTCTATCTCCCACTCCTCTAATGCTTCGTACTGCGTCAATCTAGGTCTGGGATGTAAATCATTCATTCGCGTTCTCAAATTAAAAAGGATCCTGCCATTAAAGGTACCTTCTAACGGAAAAGCCAAAATTCCGTCATCCTTTGTGTACTCCGCCCAAATTTCCAACCACACACATGAGTGGTACCCTTTATCAAACATCATGAAAGATGCAGGAGTATTAGGTTTCGGAATGACAACACCTTCTCTGGTTTTGATAGGTTTGTCCTTTTTGAAATAATTCTTTACTTTATTTACAAGGGACAGTTTTCTCTTATTTCCGTACATAATGCTGGTATTATGACCCTTCCACTGATCGTTTTCAAACCCTAAATGTCTTGGATCGGGTCTAGTCACTGGCCTATACGTATGCCACATATAACTTCCTACAAGTGACTCTGTTTACAAAAGCACTCCCAATCCAAATGCGGCTTTTATTTTCGTGCAACCAATCAAATGCACGATTTCAAATAATCTCGACCAATGGGTGCGCGGCCTTTTTCGCGAGACAGGTTCTCACGCTTTGGCACTCACCCCTCCTTTACAATTCCAGCTCCGCTACACACCCGCCGTTTCGACCAATACCAGCGCGGCACAGAGTGACGTCAGAGCAGCTCCGCAACTGACTCCCTCCTTCACAAGGTAACGGAAACTTTTATTTCTTTCTTACAGTGCAAGTGCGTTATTTATTTTACAACGTAGAAACATTCGCCATTGTACTAGAGTGTCTAGAAAGAAAGATTTGTTTTACTGCAAGTAAACTTCTTCTGTCTACTTTTCAAATACTACGAGTAGATATCTTCTGCCTACCCTTCACTCAAGCATCAGAGAACCTGTTACTTCTTTGACTCATCCACTTCTTTTCGGGATATATACTAAGTCTAAAGTTTCACCAGCGAACCCTTTTGCTATCACCTAAGCTCTGACGAACCTGCTACTCCTTCCGTGTGACCCTTGCTAGGTTATCCCACCATAGAAGTTTTGCCAGCGAACTCTTTGCTATCATTTATTCAAACATACATTCAGAAAACCCTAATTAGTGCTTCCAGTTCTGTCTAACCTGCACCAATTTTCCTCTAGCCAATGACCTCAAAGGGAAGTGGATTCTCCTCACCACTCGCTATTCAATTCCCCGGGGTTTCCAGACAACATGTAACATTAACTAACGAGTAATATTAGTACATTTATCAAAACAACAGCAAGAAAAACAATTTAAAACATTTCATAATTTTCAAAGCAATAAAATATTTGCAAATGCGTTTAGCAGCAAAATTTTCACAATTAGCAGCAATAACTTTTTAGCAGCATCCGACCTACCTAGCTATCTTAACTAGTCCTGCCTACATTTTAACTAGTCCCTAAAAACCATTTCTTTAACTAGTCCCTAACCATTTCTTTAACCAGTCCCTAACCATCCTCTGGCTACCATAAAATTACTGATAGAGCGCGCAGGTCACCCAACCAACAGATTTACCATACACGTATCGGGACCATATATTTCAATTCACCATTTTATTAATCGGGTGACCATACACTCTACTACCAGTAACCCAGTTCCTTCCTATATATTTCTATTGTACCCGACTTACCAATCCACCGTCACGGGTACCTAATGACCACGATGAATCAGGGAGCTAGCTGTGAAGAAAAGGCAAACAACACAAATACCAACTTTATATCCTTCATAAAGACCACAGACTCCAGGGAAGTTTCAAAGATTTTATCTAGATTTCAGAATCAGTTTCAGAAAGCATTAGATTTATGACAAATAAACAATCAATAACCAAGATAACGAAGAGTACATATGCATAAAGGAAATATATCAAGCTGATCATTTATGAGTCTATAGTAAGGTGAGAATGAGGAAACAGCTAGACAAATAATTTCAGATTAAAGGACGGGGAAGAATAAAGATCAAACTAGTAACTTCACAGTAAAATATTTCCCCATGAAGAGGAACTACAGGTAAGGTGAAAATAGACCGTACTAATAAACTGGTGCAATTACTTGAATCAACTAAAAGATGGGTAAAACAAAGAACATCTGTATATCATGACCTGAAAAGGAAATGTACTCAAAGGATGGGTAGAAAATGGAACGCGCTAGAATATCGACAATAACGTATGAGCTTTCATTCAGTGATTTGCGAAAAAGCATGGAAAAATCAATATATGCAAAGATATGTCTTTATTGAAGCAAAAGACAGAAAAATAGAAAAGTGCAGTATAGAGTTTCAGCACTATATTTACCTAGAATGGTGTGAAGACCAACCCTGGCCACCGGTCAGTTAAGAACAGGAGGGACCCCAAAGGAAACCTGTCATCAGCAGGACAGCAGGTGCAGAATGGACACCCCAGGACAGGACAGGAAACCCAGATTAGGATCAGGACAGGACCACCAGGATAAGACCAGCACCCGCAGTTTGGAAGCAACGCCTGCGCTCCACCCTCTCTGCAGTTATCGGCCAGAACCCCGATTGGGTTATCGATTTCCCCAGCAAAGTGCTCCGCTAGCACTTAAGGTTTCTTTAACAAAACCCTTGAGTCTATGGAAATTTCGGACAGAGTGCTCCGCAGCCCTCTGTATCAAGTCACCTATTGAGTGCGTTGGGTCAGTGACAGGTCAGCTATTCGGACAAGTCGGACAATTTCTCTAGCTAAACCTAGGCTAGTTATACTGTTTTCGGGTCAGTGTACCACCCCCCAAATGTTGCAAGTGTCAGAAACCCAAGTTTCGATTGGTCCCCAAGTAGGATAGGTCAACACACCAATCACATTTCAATTCTACAAGCCTAAATTAACATTTCTGGGACCGCCTATTGATTTTGGGGTTCCCATGACATACTCTATGGAATACAATGAAATAAAATACATTTGTTTCATTTGCAGAACATTTCAGCTTCTTCTGCTAGGTGAGGGTGCATCTTCCCAGGCACGTTTTGGCTGAGACCTCTGGTTGGCAACCATTCAATGCCACCGGCAGAAGACTGTCATGCGCAGTACGGTAACTCAATATGGATTCACGAGTGTCTCGTAGACCCTCAAGAACGCGGTACATGAAAAGTAAGCGAAAACAAATTAAAACACAGAAATAAATGAATACACTGTATACCATGAATAGCTACTCTATACCCCTTACTTTATAATATCTATAGCGTTAGGGTAAATGCGGAACAAACGACTTTGCAAAAGCAGCTTTGCAAGCACAGAGCATATGAGGAGACAAAGCGGCCATATTAGCTGTATTGCGCATGAGCAAACATTTCCCACCAGAACTGCGAATATGTCACGTCACGTGAGTGTGACTAACGCATGCGCAGAAGAAACCCCGCCAAGCAGCGGCCATTTTCAGTGGCAAGCGTATTAATGTTAGTAAACACATAGGCAAGCTTCACTGGGACACCCAAAATGTCAGAATAACAGGGAAATTAGTAAAACAAACAGGTTGGATTACTTTGTTGCATATTATTCGAGGTTCATGAATTCAAGCAAGTCGCGTAATATGCGAATCCGTGGTCCATCAGCCATACCCTGACAAACTATGGGTAGACCACATGCGCCCTCTTGATCGTGACCTAAAGTGGAGCTGGCAATGCTCCATAGGCTAGAAGCGTAGGGTGCCCACACCTTACTGGGGTATATGTTCGGGTGTTGGCTCCATTAACCCCTTGGCTGCTGCCGTCTGCCAACGGTCGTCACGAGCACTACCTTGGTAGTACTGCGAACGTCCGTTGGCAGACGGTGCCCCACCCGTTTTTCGAACATTCAGCACTGGAGCCGAACCTTCGACGCAGGCAAAGTGTTAAACCTGCCCCGTCCTGCCTGTAGGCAGTAAGGTGTGGGCACCCCACGCTTCTAGCCTATGGAGCATTGCCAGCTATGGCTAGGGCACATGTGGACTAACTAGCCGCAGCCGTTACCCATAGTTTTTCAGGGTATGGCCACCTCGGATCGGTAGGAGTGAAAAGGAGTGAATGTTGGATCTGTGAGACAAGTGTTAGGGAGAGTGTGGTCCAGATGAATGAAATTGGGCCTAGGAGGTGTAACTTTGTAGTTGTGCAAGCAGTGTGATGGTAGACATTTGTTTGTACTTACCAGCCTCCACTCCCCGAGTGTTCCTGTGAGACTCTCTGGATGCAGTATGACGAGCACCTTCGCCTCCCATGCAGTGAATGTTCTTGGTGGAATGGGAGGGCCACCGCCATTCATCTGAGCCAGCTTGATGTTCTTGTTGTTCCTCTCTTTCACCTTGCTCTTGAGGCCATGCCACCACTTCACTATCTCCTTGGTGCGTGGAACAGTCCCTACTGCATTGACTTTGCTGACTATCCTTGCCCACATTTGTGTTTTGGTGGCTAATGGTGTCTGTTGGACCAGGTTACCAAACAATTGTAATCTACTCTGAATACCGAATCTACCATGACTGACAACTCATTGTCAGTGAATTTGGGCATTTTCTTCTGTGCCATGGTGTGTGATGTGCAAATGGGTTAGAGGTGCAGGTGTGAGGGTGGTGGTGGTGATGTGAGAGGTGTGTGTTGTTGTGCTGGTGAGATATTTCATGGTTTGCCTCTCCTTTGTGCTGTTGGGTTGGTTTCTTCATGGGTAGAGTATTGCAAAGGATTCTGGTCAGGGAAGGGGCTGATTTTATACTCAGCTATGTGGGTGTGTCAAAATGGAGTATTGGTGTGTTGTGTGGGTTGTCCAGGGATTTGAATTTTTTTAGTTGTCATGGGAATGTTTCATCGAGGTGTGGTAGGTGTTTTTGGGGGTGAACTAGTTTGATGTGTACACTTGGTGGCCTCGTTGTGCATTTTTTTGTCAACCTCCATAAGTCTTCCAGAGCGGCTGCGGTGGTGAGTAGGCAACAGCCTTTCATCACTGTTTGCGATCGTGGCGGTCGGAAACAGTGGATCGTTCTGCTGTCTCCTTCCTCAATGGTATCCTAATTGTACATGCGGTCAATCTGCTGGCCTTGAGGCAGTTTTTGCTTTTTCACCTGCTCCGACCACTACCGGCGGTCTTTTGTGGCATTGTTCCACCGCTGTCTGTTTTTTCTGGCGGTTGACCCTAATCAGACCGCCGGTTTTCCCGTGGTATGTGCGGATAGTTAATTTCTGCTGCCACGGCGGTCGGAATGGTTTTACGCCTGCCACCCTAATAGACCCCAAAGACGCTACAGGGAAATCATAGGCTTACTTACAGTGACCAAGAGCTAGAGGTTAAAGAGGGTGACTCGGTTGAAGATGCACATTCGAGAATTGGTAATAGGAATAGGGACATGAAGTATGTTGGATAAGTGGGAGGAGCGATGGTCAAAAAAGAAGAATGTGAAAAAGGTGACAGGCAAAACACCACCTCCAAGAGGGGGAACTCAGGGAGTGTAGGCATATGTGTTACAGGAAGTGCATAGTGGAGGATATGTGCATGTTACTTGGAGTTGGGGGGACCTTACTGTGTTCACAAATGATTTTCCCTGGTTGAGAGAGAAACCAGCTGAGTGGGACAAGCAAGTTGATCGCTTTGATAAGATCTCGAAAGTGTTGTGAATTTACTTGAACACCTTGTTTGAAATTTTTGTTCCTAATGATCTATGGTTTGCTTGTAAGATAGCTGTTAAAAGGCCTAGTGCTGAACCGCAGAGGAACTCAGGGCCAGATGTAGGTAATTCTGATTTATCTACTCTTAAATACCGAATCATACCGATTCGGTATTTAAGAGTAAGTAAATTGGAAGTAGGCAGATGTAGGTAATTTTTCTTTTACAATTACCGATTCTGTAAGATTCGGTATTTACCCATTGATTCCTATGGGCCTTGAAGCCCTTAGGAATCAATGGGAAATACCAATTCGGTATTTACCGAATCGGTAAATACCGAATCCTGGCAGGGGGAACGGGGTGTAACTTTGACACCCTGTAGCACCCCAATTGCAGGCTTGTGTGCCATGTGGCACACAGACATGCCCTAAGGGCATGTCTGTGTGTCACATGGCATAGGTGTACATGCACAGATGTGCATGTACACTGGAATTCGATATTTTACCACCCAATAGGATTGGGTGGTAAATGCCAACTCCTAAAGGGCTTGTGGCACTCTCTGAAGTGCCACCTACATATTTATTTGCAGAATCGGTATATTTACCAATTCGGTATTTTACCGATTCTGTAAATTTACCGTATATATAAAATGCCCCCTACATCTCCATTTGCAAATACCGGTCGGTAACGGCCGAAATCGGCCGTTACCGACCGGTATTTGCCGACCTACATCTGGCCCTTAGTGACTCATGGTACTTCGCCGTTGGTCATGAAGAAGTATGATTAGGTGATCATATGGTTGCAGTCCAAAATAGCCCCACAAGACATTGATTGGGTTAAGATAGATTGAACTTCCCAGGAACCTACAGAGTCGGTACATGCTTATTATTGAAAGGCGTAAAAAACAAGCCTTTAAGCAGTACAGTGAATTAGATACACTCAGTCCTAAAGACATAGGACAGTTTGTGTCCAAATTTGTGGCTGGGTTTATTTATTTTATTTTATTTTGAAAGTTTTATATAGCGCGAACAAGATCTTCGCAGATATCAGAGCGCTTTACAGAGGAGGGGAGCATGTATACGCAGATACATCAAACATGTTAACAGTACATTGAAGTGATATCATAAAACAATCAAGTAAGTCAATTTCAAAGTCAAAATAAAAATACAAGGGTTCGAACAAGTAGTACAGAGTATCGAGTCTTTGTAGTTTTTCCCCAGTAGTGGTTCAAGTGTATTTTGCCATGAGGATCGCTTTTACTTCTCTCTTGAAAAGTATGGTAGAGGTGATGAGCCTTGTTTCAGGGGGGAGCGAGTTCCAAATCCTGGGAGCCATTCCTGAGAAAGACCGTTTATAGGTTTTTTCCTTGCGGAATCTTTTAGGCTTGTTGCCACCCTAAAAAAGACCACTGCCAGTATTTTTTGTCACAAGATCAGGCACTGGAAGCGCAAGTGTCACCTTAATTCTGTAAATTAAGAGGCGGGAGGAGAACTCATGCAAGTGGCAGATGGCATAAATCAGTTACCCGTGAACAGACAAAATATCGTGTGTTAAATGTCGACATCGAGTTGGAAATATCGTGATGCAGAAATATCGACAGCAAGACTATTGTGGTCAATAATATAAACTTGGAGGTAAAAAATATAGTTTTTTGAAAATGTTAAAGTCATTAATATCGTTTGTAAAAATATAGTTGTTTAAAATATCTTTAACATTAGTGTTATGTATTCTAGTATGTATTTTAAAAGTATGTGAACTATTTTTTGCGTGAGTATTGCTTTTATTTTCTAATATATGTGTTACATTTTTTGTAGTTATTAATTTTATTTTAGTAAAATGTGTTTTATTTAGTTCTGTAGCGGGTTGTGGGTTTATTGGGGAATAGGAATAAATTAATTGCTATTTATTGGTATTTATTAAAGTTAGATTTTATAGTGTTAATTGTGGGAATAAATTAATTATAATGAATTATTAGTTGTTAATTATTATTAATTAATTGGTAATTATGTTAATAGTTTCTTTTTTTGGGAATGGGTTGTGGGTTTATAGGGGAATAGGGTGGGATGTAATTTAATTATAATAAATATATTAATATTTTTTATTTATTAATATGTATTTAATTTACATTTTATAGCATTAATTGTGGGAATTAATGTACTAAGACTGTATTAATTCGTTATTAATTATTATTAATTAATTAATTGCTTATTATAATTATTGTGTCTTTCTTAGGGGCTGGTTTTGGGTGTATAGGGATAGGGTGGGAAGTAATTTATTTATAATAAATGTATTAATATGTTTTATTTATTCATATTTATTTAATTTACATTTTCTAGTTTTAATTTTGGGAATTAATGTGTTCTAAATTATTTATTAATTGCTTGTTGATTATTATTAATAAATTGGGAATTAATTAGGTTAATTTGGTATCTTTTTAGGAGAGGGTGGTGGGGTTTATAGGGGAATAGGGTGGGAAGTAATGTATTTATAATTAATTAAATAAATAATTAATAATTATTTGTTAATTAATGCAAAATAATTCATTAAAATTTAAATATGGCAATTGTGTAATTAATTTTAGATGTTAGTTGTGGGATTTATAGTGGAAAAGGGTGGTGTGTAGTAACTTTTAAATTAATGAACAAGTTGTTGGTAATTGATAATAATTTATTAATGTCAAGTTAGTTATGGAAATTGTGTAATGATTTTTAGGTGTGGGTTGTGGTGTTTATTGGGGTAGAGGGTAAAAGGTTATTTATTTTCAATTAATTAAAATTACTTGATCATTAATATTAATTCATCAATCCATAAATATTTATTGTAATTGTTTATTTTTATTTTGCATGAGGGTTTCAGTTTTATAGGGGTAGCGTTTGGGAGGAAATTAATTTGTATCTGTTTTAATTAGTTTTTTAAATTAATTATATTTCTTTAATCGATAATTATGTTAATTATGGAGGTACATTTTTTAAATTTAGATGTGTGTTGTGAATGGTTTGGTGTTATCGAGTAGGAAATAAACAAAATTACATTTATGTAATAATTAATGTTTTTATTATAAATAATTTCTATTAAAAAGGTATTTCTTTGTAAGTTATTTTTTTTTTAAATTAGAAAATCTTTTTAGGTATTTGTTAGCTCTTATTAACATTCTAATATGTTTTTATCTTTTGTGAATTTTTTATATTTATATATGTTTTCTTTTTTGTTTTTTTAAAACTTTTGTGTTGTAGTTGATATTTTGTTTGTTTTTTATTTTGAACTGACTCCAATGGTAATATAAATTTTTACCCCTCCGCTATCCAACACTTTCCCTACTGTTGCACTCACTGGTGTGGGAATAGTAATTTTTACTCCTCCGCTATCCAACGCTTTCCCTTCTGTTGCCCTCACTGGAGTGGGAATAGTAATTTTAATCCCCCTGCTAGCCAATACTTTTCCTACTGTTGCACTCACTGGAGTGGGAATAGTAAGTTTTACCTCTCCACTATCCAATACTTTCCCTACTGTTGCACTCACTGGAGTGGGAATAGTAATTTTTACCCCTCTGCTAACCAACATTTTCCCTACTGTTGCACTCACTGGAGTGGGAATAGTAATGTTTACTCCTACGCTATCGAACACTTTCTTTACTGTTGCACTCACTGGAGTGGTAATAGTAATTTTTACCTCTCCGCTATCCAACACTTTCCCAACTTTTGCACTCCCTGGAGTCGGAATAGTAATTTTTACTCCTCCGCTGTCCAACATTTTCCCTACTGTTGCGTTAACTGGAGTGGGAATATTAAGTTTTACCTCTGCGCTATCCAACACTTTCCCTACTGTTGCACTCACTTCGCTATCCAACACTTTCCCTACTGTTGCACTCACTGGAGTGGGAATAGTGATTTGTACCCTATATATATATTACCTACTGGCGGTCGCCAGTAGGTATATATAGTTAGGATTTTTTCTCTATGGGTTTTTTGAAAATTCTATGTCTAATAACTTTGGCGTTTGTGGACGGAATTGGCTGAAAATTTCAGGAAAATGGCACATTTTGTTTCTGAGCAGCCCTTGAAAATTTGGGGGGGGTTCGTCAAGGGGGGGCCGAGAAAAAAGGGGGGTCCCAAAACGTGTTTTTAACATTGAGTTTTCCATAGGGCGGTTGGCCTCACTTTTAGCCCGAACGGCTGAATGGATTTGCACGAAACTTGGCAAAATTGTAGGGACTGGTAGCCCGATGTGCCTTTTGTAGGTCTCAATATATGTGCTCCAGTGGATTTTGAGAAATTAACGTTTAAAAAAAGATATATATCTGTAACAGCGGACCAGGCAGCGCTCCGGTTCGCGTACTTTACGCGCAACGGAGCTTTGTGAAGCGAAGCTGATTGGTTCTCCGGCGTCTGTCAACATTCCAAAAAGTCCGTAGCGCCCGCCATCTTGTCTCTCGGTAGGATCGAGAGACAAGAGGAGGTCAAAACAAAGGGGGAAATAACTATAAGGGGGCATAGTAGATCCTCGCTGACCCCCTAGGTTTGATGTGGAGGTTTTAAAAGGGCCCCGCGGGGCAAAAAATAATAATAATAATAATAATCGAACGGCTGAATGGATTTGCACGAAACTTGGCAAAATATTAGGGACTGGTAGCCCGATGTGCCTTTGCTAGGTCTCAATATATGTGCTCCAGTGGATTTTGAGAAATTAACGTTCAAAAAAAGATATATATCTGTAACAGCGCTCCGCTTCGCGTAACGGAGGTTTGCGAAGCTGATTGGTCATTCTGTCACTGGGCTATAGTTGGGCTACATCTGGCTGATATTTGGGCTACATTTGTTTTTTTGTGTGTCTGGCGGCCATCTTTGGGCTACATTGGGCTACATTGGGCTTCATTGGGCTACATTGGGCTACATTTGGGCTCCAACATATATATAGGCCAATGTAGCCCAATATATATTTTTCAAAGTTAATTTTCGTAAAAACCACTGGAGCATATATCTTGAGACATAGCAAAGGCACATCGGGCTACCAGTCCCTACAATTTTGCCAAGTTTCGTGGAAATCCATTCAGCCGTTCGAGCTAAAAGTGAGTCCAACCGCCCTATGGAAATGAAGGAAATGAATGGGTAATTTGTAATTAGCAAATAGCTAATCGCAAACTAGGAATGGTAAAGAATCGCTATTTATTCCTTAAAGTTCGCTATTTAGGAAATGCAAAAAACTTTGATGATACATATGGCGGTTCATCTCTAACAAGATAAGAAGCATAGGGATACATTTATGATGACTGGCGCATCACCAGGGATGTGTTAGTCATTCTGTGCCGCTGTTCCGTCACCTATGGTGTGCTGCATTTACAATGCGGCGCATCATGGGACAAAAACAGCACAGATGCGTGATGTATCTGTGCCGTAAAGGTGGCGCATTGCTGGAGTTGTATCGCAAGTGTGATGAAGCTCCAGCAAGGGTCGGGGGTGCCCCTGTCGCAGGGTTTCTGTTCTCACACAGAACTGTGGACAGAGGATTGGAACCTCGGCGAATTAGGGTGTCCCAAAACTCACGTTAGTAATCAAAAACTCCTTAGCAAGCTAGGTACAGTGTCACATTGGATATAACAAACTCTCAATGTTTAGACAATCCAGAATATGAACTTATAGTACCTCAGGATACGTGGAACTCATGAACAGTCGGTCGTTATATATTTCTTAGAAACCAGAACATGGAGTTAAGAAGAACACATGTGTATTTGAAATGTTTATTTACTAATGCCAGGATTAATCAAAGGTGGATAGGACACTTGTAACCACTACTACCAAGAGAAATATTTGGAAAACCCTCATAAACGTTGTGTATAACGTAAGCGGTATATGTTGTTGGCCGCCCCACACAAACGTTATGGCAGTAGTCATTGGGTTTAACAATTTGTAAATTGCCTGCCTCACCCGAGGCGTTCTCTGGTTTTGTGGCAGTCTCCAGAGAATTTAGAGTTACCCCACTGAGAGTGTGCAAAAAGGGTTTTGTTAAAAAAGCTTCCAGACGACATAGATACTCTTTATTAGTATCGCTGGACCGCTAGGTTAAAAAAGGTTGGGTATGCTCGCAGGAAGTTAGGTATCCATAGCATGTGATTAATAGTTTTGCAAGAACGTCGACATGTTTCTGCTCTGTTGGCCAGGGTGGTCTAAGAGCATTCGTCAGGACAAGTACAACATTTAACACAGATAGAAAAACATATCACTACTTGTGATGTTGATGGGTAGATTTTTAAACTTATTAGTCTTACCCTTCTGTTTGCGGTATATGAGGTCACCTAAAAATTATTAAAGAGAAAGGTGGGGTCACTCCTAGCATTTATCCAATATTCAGGAAATGGTTAATACACAGAACTAGATACTGTTTTTGTAAAAGCTCAATTGAGACATAAGGAAACAGGTTAATGGGGACATTAATGGCGAGTAATGGGTGGCGACTGGCAAGAAACTAGCGTTTGCATAGTAGGTCTGTAACTTAGTGATGATAATAGTACAGTACCTAAATTAATTCATAGACTGTGACATACCTCTAGTTAGGTAAGCTAATAAACCTAACGGAGGAACTAGCGTTTGCATAGTGAGTCCGTGACTTTAGTGATGACAATAATGCAGTAACCAAATCAATTCATAAACTGTGACATACCTCTAGTTAGGTGAGCTTTCATATAAACCTAACGGAGGTAAAAAACAAGGGAAGGTAAAGAAAGGGGATTGGATCTTAATCCATGTTGATGGCAGAGAGACGATCCGAGTTACCTCAGGTGAGGTCTTACCTTAAAAATGAAGAATCAAGGTTTCATCAGGAGGAAAGGACTTTGTCCCAGGCTATAATGATAGCAGGCTTAAGTTAGTACAGTGCCGTATCTTGGCGAATCACCGCTAGCAAAGGCGGGAGGAAACTCACCCGCTTTGGAAGTGTGCCGCGTCTTGTGCTGACTCTGCCTCCTGGACGCCAAGAGCACGCTTTCAATGGCGTTTTTACAGGGCATTTCATGAAAATAGAAATGGGACTTATAGCAAGGTGAGAACGAGTTAGGACTAAGTAAAAGAACAATGTAAAATTTATTTTTTACGCTCGAAGTCAATTATAAGTAAACTCCAAAACGATGTGGTAATTATCATGGCGTTATTTATAAAAATTGAAAAAATTAATTATGACACTGAAATATGGATATCACGTATATTTACAAAACTAAATCTCGTGACTTTCGTACTGCAGAAAAAGTAGTTCTTTTTTGGGGTCTATTAGCGTGCAAAGTGGTGCCAGCAAATATCATCATTTAGACCGATCTGATTGGTCTTAAGGCGGTCCACCCAACGCTGTTCCTTTTCATATAATACTTTATCAGCATTGGGTGTTGTGTCTGGTATTCTTTCAATAACTGTCCACTTCAAGTCCTCAATTTTGTGTTTCTGTTCTGTGAAGTGTGTACAGAGCTTGGTCGTATTCTTGTGTAAGCGAATGTTGCTTTTATGTTCCCCTATGCGTAGTTTAACCTTCCTGCAAGTCATCCCAATATATTTCTTGTCGCAGGGACAGGTGATCATATAGATCACGTGCGAGGTGTTACAATTACTGTGTTGCTTTTGGGTCCAAGTGAATGTTGCAGACAGCTGTAGAGTCTTTGACATTGAGGTGGATGTGCAGGCAGTGCAGGAGCCACATGGGTAATGGCCCGTCACTGGTGTCATGTTGGTATTCCTGATAGGATTGGTTGGATTCATTTGTTTTGGGCGGGTATGTACCAGCATGTCACGCAGATTCTTTGTTCGTCTATTCGCAAAACGAGGTTTTGGCCAGTTGAACTTTCCGGTGTTTACAATGTGCCAATTCTTGCTTATAAGTTTGTTAACCTGATATGATGCAGGTCCAAATGTTGTGACGCAGGTCATGAGGTCCTTGTTCTCCGCTTTTTCAAAAGTTGTCAAGAGGTTTTCTCTGGGTTGATTTGAGGCTCTTTTTTGACATTTCGATATTGTGGATTTTTTATAATGTCTTTGTTGGAGTCTCATGCTGAGAGCTTTAGATTGTGTTACATAATCCTTTTTTTGACTACAGTTCCTTTTGAGCCGTAAGAACTGGCTGTAAGGTAGATTGTCTCTTAATGGTTGTGGGTGAAAGCTGTAATAGGACAACAAACTATTTTTTGCAGTAGGTTTTCTGAAAGTTTTTGTCTCAATTCGGTTTTCCGCTGCAAAAATCGTTAGGTCCAGAAAGTCAATGCTCTCTTTATCTGCTGTATACGTGAATCTGAGCCATGGGTCACGTGTGTTCAGCCAATCAACAAAGGTTTTTAGATCTTGGTTATTGCGCCAAATCATAAGGACATCATCAATATAACGTTTCCAGTAGAGAATACTGGAAACGTGAGGGTTGGCAGTTGTTAGTACATGATGAGTTTCAAAATTACTCACGTACAGGCCGGCCACCGAAGGGGCAAAGGCACTACCCATGGAGGTCCCATGGCTCTGTAAGTACAGTTGATTTTCAAATTCGAAGTAATTCTCTGTAAGTGCCATCCGGCAACATTCCAGGACAAAGTGTCTAGGTGTTTTAAAATCCCAGTTTTCTGAAAAAAGGACATCTTCCAACATTTCTAGTGTCTCTTTTTGTGGAAGGCTGGTATATAATGATTCCACATCCATTCCTACCAGGAGCATACTTGTAGGGTCAAAGGCTTGATCTTTAAGTTGGACCAGCAGATCTCGGGTATCTTGTAAGTAGGCAGGTGTTTTTTTGACAAGTGGTTGGAGGAATTGATCCGCAAATTTTCAGCACTGATCCTATACCCGAAACAATTGGTCGGCCTGGTGGAGGAGTTCTGTTTTTGTGTGTCTTGGGTAAGGAATAAAAATACGGGGTCTTTGGATGTTCAGTCGTTAGGAATTCAGCCTCTTTTTTGCTTACCCAGCCGTTTGTTACTGCTTCATGGACCATGATTGCCACGGTTGTTTTTAATCTTGATGTTGGGTCCACGGTAATTTTGGTGTAGAATTTTTCATCCGTCAGTAATTCGCGGCATTGGTTTCTGTAACCTTCCTTTTCCAAGATAACTATTCCGCCACCCTTATCCGCGGGTTTTATGACAATATTTTCATTTGTCTGTAGTTCTTCCAAGGCGATCCTTTCTGATCTCGTTAGATTCTGGAAGGGTCTTTTGACATTGGTTGCCATGTTGTCAATTCCAGTTAGGATGGCTTGTTCGAAAGTTAGTATTTCTACTGGCACCATGTTTATTGGCGGGGTAAAACTCGATTTTTTACGAAGATTGGTGTCTCCGAGGTCAGGTGTTGGTGCAGATTCCCAAAAGTGAGCTTTTAATTTCAGCACCCTGAACACACAAAAACAGAACTCCTCCACCAGGCCGACCAATTGTTTCGGGTATAGAATCAGTGCTGGAACCTCTCTCAAAATTTGCGGATCAATTCCTCCCACCACTTGTCAAAAAAACACCTGCCTACTTACAAGATACCCGAGATCTGCTGGTCCAACTTAAAGATCAAGCCTTTGACCCTACAAGTATGCTCCTGGTAGGAATGGATGTGGAATCATTATATACCAGCCTTCCACAAAAAGAGACACTAGAAATGTTGGAAGATGTCCTTTTTTCAGAAAACTGGGATTTTAAAACACCTAGACACTTTGTCCTGGAATGTTGCCGGATGGCACTTACAGAGAATTACTTCGAATTTGAAAATCAACTGTACTTACAGAGCCATGGGACCTCCATGGGTAGTGCCTTTGCCCCTTCGGTGGCCGGCCTGTACGTGAGTAATTTTGAAACTCATCATGTACTAACAACTGCCAACCCTCACGTTTCCAGTATTCTCTACTGGAAACGTTATATTGATGATGTCCTTATGATTTGGCGCAATAACCAAGATCTAAAAACCTTTGTTGATTGGCTGAACACACGTGACCCATGGCTCAGATTCACGTATACAGCAGATAAAGAGAGCATTGACTTTCTGGACCTAACGATTTTTGCAGCGGAAAACCGAATTGAGACAAAAACTTTCAGAAAACCTACTGCAAAAAATAGTTTGTTGTCCTATTACAGCTTTCACCCACAACCATTAAGAGACAATCTACCTTACAGCCAGTTCTTACGGCTCAAAAGGAACTGTAGTCAAAAAAAGGATTATGTAACACAATCTAAAGCTCTCAGCATGAGACTCCAACAAAGACATTATAAAAAATCCACAATATCGAAATGTCAAAAAAGAGCCTCAAATCAACCCAGAGAAAACCTCTTGACAACTTTTGAAAAAGCGGAGAACAAGGACCTCATGACCTGCGTCACAACATTTGGACCTGCATCATATCAGGTTAAAAAACTTATAAGCAAGAATTGGCACATTGTAAACACCGGAAAGTTCAACTGGCCAAAACCTCGTTTTGCGAATAGACGAACAAAGAATCTGCGTGACATGCTGGTACATACCCGCCCAAAACAAATGAATCCAACCAATCCTATCAGGAATACCAACATGACACCAGTGACGGGCCATTACCCATGTGGCTCCTGCACTGCCTGCACATCCACCTCAATGTCAAAGACTCTACAGCTGTCTGCAACATTCACTTGGACCCAAAAGCAACACAGTAATTGTAACACCTCGCACGTGATCTATATGATCACCTGTCCCTGCGACAAGAAATATATTGGGATGACTTGCAGGAAGGTTAAACTACGCATAGGGGAACATAAAAGCAACATTCGCTTACACAAGAATACGACCAAGCTCTGTACACACTTCACAGAACAGAAACACAAAATTGAGGACTTGAAGTGGACAGTTATTGAAAGAATACCAGACACAACACCCAATGCTGATAAAGTATTATATGAAAAGGAACAGCGTTGGGTGGACCGCCTTAAGACCAATCAGATCGGTCTAAATGATGATATTTGCTGGCACCACTTTGCACGCTAATAGACCCCAAAAAAGAACTACTTTTTCTGCAGTACGAAAGTCACGAGATTTAGTTTTGTAAATATACGTGATATCCATATTTCAGTGTCATAATTAATTTTTTCAATTTTTATAAATAACGCCATGATAATTACCACATCGTTTTGGAGTTTACTTATAATTGACTTCGAGCGTAAAAAATAAATTTTACATTGTTCTTTTACTTAGTCCTAACTCGTTCTCACCTTGCTATAAGTCCCATTTCTATTTTCATGAAATGCCCTGTAAAAACGCCATTGAAAGCGTGCTCTTGGCGTCCAGGAGGCAGAGTCAGCACAAGACGCGGCACACTTCCAAAGCGGGTGAGTTTCCTCCCGCCTTTGCTAGCGGTGATTCGCCAAGATACGGCACTGTACTAACTTAAGCCTGCTATCATTATAGCCTGGGACAAAGTCCTTTCCTCCTGATGAAACCTTGATTCTTCATTTTTAAGGTAAGACCTCACCTGAGGTAACTCGGATCGTCTCTCTGCCATCAACATGGATTAAGATCCAATCCCCTTTCTTTACCTTCCCTTGCTTTTTACCTCCGTTAGGTTTATATGAAAGCTCACCTAACTAGAGGTATGTCACAGTTTATGAATTGATTTGGTTACTGCATTATTGTCATCACTAAAGTCACGGACTCACTATGCAAACGCTAGTTCCTCCGTTAGGTTTATTAGCTTACCTAACTAGAGGTATGTCACAGTCTATGAATTAATTTAGGTACTGTACTATTATCATCACTAAGTTACAGACCTACTATGCAAACGCTAGTTTCTTGCCAGTCGCCACCCATTACTCGCCATTAATGTCCCCATTAACCTGTTTCCTTATGTCTCAATTGAGCTTTTACAAAAACAGTATCTAGTTCTGTGTATTAACCATTTCCTGAATATTGGATAAATGCTAGGAGTGACCCCACCTTTCTCTTTAATAATTTTTAGGTGACCTCATATACCGCAAACAGAAGGGTAAGACTAATAAGTTTAAAAATCTACCCATCAACATCACAAGTAGTGATATGTTTTTCTATCTGTGTTAAATGTTGTACTTGTCCTGACGAATGCTCTTAGACCACCCTGGCCAACAGAGCAGAAACATGTCGACGTTCTTGCAAAACTATTAATCACATGCTATGGATACCTAACTTCCTGCGAGCATACCCAACCTTTTTTAACCTAGCGGTCCAGCGATACTAATAAAGAGTATCTATGTCGTCTGGAAGCTTTTTTAACAAAACCCTTTTTGCACACTCTCAGTGGGGTAACTCTAAATTCTCTGGAGACTGCCACAAAACCAGAGAACGCCTCGGGTGAGGCAGGCAATTTACAAATTGTTAAACCCAATGACTACTGCCATAACGTTTGTGTGGGGCGGCCAACAACATATACCGCTTACGTTATACACAACGTTTATGAGGGTTTTCCAAATATTTCTCTTGGTAGTAGTGGTTACAAGTGTCCTATCCACCTTTGATTAATCCTGCCTAATTCTGGGGAACAGATAGGACAGCTATTCCTCTTCCCTCATCTTGATGAACTCGTATTAAGCAGCGTGCAGCTGCGGGAATATTTTCCTTGTCTTGTTTATGAATAACAAGACATCGCTTGGAAACAAAAAAAATTGAAGATATGAATGGCTTGAGTTTTTCGGGAAGCGACATCAGCGAGATTCTAGCGGCTCAAACACTAAATCGAAACCCAGAATTTATACAAGTATTAGCCCAGACCGATGATTGGGATAATCTAACAGCAAAGAAACAGGAGCAGATAAGAGTCGCGATACATGGTATAATCATGACTGAATATTTACGTTCAAAGATAGCACCGCGAGGGTTGTGGATCACCAACGCACCACGAATTTTTCTACATGACCTGGCATTTAAACGTGATTGGTCTGCAATCTCGTGGAAGTGCACTCTTGACTACTTAGTGCTAATAGTCAAAACTGCAAAAAGACTTTCTGATGAACTTCTAATTCAAATAGAAGCTTGTGAAGCGGAACTAAAGAAAGGAATACAACCTGCGGTTTTCAAAAAAAGACTGGAAGAAATAAACAAAGAAATGTCAGAGAGTGAAGATTTTCTGATGCAAAGTAAATTACAAAAGCTAAGCAAAGACATTAAAAAATTCAGTCATGAGAAAATGCATCCTTATACCAAAAAAGATTACAAATCATCAGATTCAAAAACAGATAATGCCTCTGAAGGCTGGGATTCCTCAGGAGGGTCAGACACAGGGTCTGAGGATTCTGGCCACCGACGGGGCAGAGGACAGTATAGGTCCAGATCACAGGGAAGAGGCAATAGATGGCCAAGACAACATTTTATGGGCCCCCCAATGCCATACTTTCAGCCGTATATGCAACCATACACAGGCTGGATGAATCCGTACGATCAAGGACCCCAACAAATGCAAAACTTTATGGGCATACCTCAACAAGGAAACAACCAAAATCAAGATCCTTTTTTATTGAGGGGCCAAAACCAAAGAGGCAGGACAAGAAACATATCTTGGCAAGACCAACTGCCGAATGTTCAAACGAGAAGTATGACCTCGACAAAACCAGGGACCAGCAAAACGAATCACTGATAGTGAACTTAAGTCCGATGGTCCTTTCAAAAGAACAAGAAAATGTCCTAAACAAAGGACTTGGCTATGTCCCTACTCCTAACCTCGACTTGTTCCGACTCAAGTGTGAGTTATCGGAACCCCACGCACCATGGTGCCAGTAGAAATACTAACTTTCGAACAAGCCATCCTAACTGGAATTGACAACATGGCAACCAATGTCAAAAGACCCTTCCAGAATCTAACGAGATCAGAAAGGATCGCCTTGGAAGAACTACAGACAAATGAAAATATTGTCATAAAACCCGCGGATAAGGGTGGCGGAATAGTTATCTTGGAAAAGGAAGGTTACAGAAACCAATGCCGCGAATTACTGACGGATGAAAAATTCTACACCAAAATTACCGTGGACCCAACATCAAGATTAAAAACAACCGTGGCAATCATGGTCCATGAAGCAGTAACAAACGGCTGGGTAAGCAAAAAAGAGGCTGAATTCCTAAGGACTGAACATCCAAAGACCCCGTATTTTTATTCCTTACCCAAGACACACAAAAACAGAACTCCTCCACCAGGCCGACCAATTGTTTCGGGTATAGGATCAGTGCTGGAACCTCTCTCAAAATTTGCGGATCAATTCCTCCAACCACTTGTCAAAAAAACACCTGCCTACTTACAAGATACCCGAGATCTGCTGGTCCAACTTAAAGATCAAGCCTTTGACCCTACAAGTATGCTCCTGGTAGGAATGGATGTGGAATCATTATATACCAGCCTTCCACAAAAAGAGACACTAGAAATGTTGGAAGATGTCCTTTTTTCAGAAAACTGGGATTTTAAAACACCTAGACACTTTGTCCTGGAATGTTGCCGGATGGCACTTACAGAGAATTACTTCGAATTTGAAAATCAACTGTACTTACAGAGCCATGGGACCTCCATGGGTAGTGCCTTTGCCCCTTCGGTGGCCGGCCTGTACGTGAGTAATTTTGAAACTCATCATGTACTAACAACTGCCAACCCTCACGTTTCCAGTATTCTCTACTGGAAACGTTATATTGATGATGTCCTTATGATTTGGCACAATAACCAAGATCTAAAAACCTTTGTTGATTGGCTGAACACACGTGACCCATGGCTCAGATTCACGTATACAGCAGATAAAGAGAGCATTGACTTTCTGGACCTAACGATTTTTGCAGCGGAAAACCGAATTGAGACAAAAACTTTCAGAAAACCTACTGCAAAAAATAGTTTGTTGTCCTATTACAGCTTTCACCCACAACCATTAAGAGACAATCTACCTTACAGCCAGTTCTTACGGCTCAAAAGGAACTGTAGTCAAAAAAAGGATTATGTAACACAATCTAAAGCTCTCAGCATGAGACTCCAACAAAGACATTATAAAAAATCCACAATATCGAAATGTCAAAAAAGAGCCTCAAATCAACCCAGAGAAAACCTCTTGACAACTTTTGAAAAAGCGGAGAACAAGGACCTCATGACCTGCGTCACAACATTTGGACCTGCATCATATCAGGTTAACAAACTTATAAGCAAGAATTGGCACATTGTAAACACCGGAAAGTTCAACTGGCCAAAACCTCGTTTTGCGAATAGACGAACAAAGAATCTGCGTGACATGCTGGTACATACCCGCCCAAAACAAATGAATCCAACCAATCCTATCAGGAATACCAACATGACACCAGTGACGGGCCATTACCCATGTGGCTCCTGCACTGCCTGCACATCCACCTCAATGTCAAAGACTCTACAGCTGTCTGCAACATTCACTTGGACCCAAAAGCAACACAGTAATTGTAACACCTCGCACGTGATCTATATGATCACCTGTCCCTGCGACAAGAAATATATTGGGATGACTTGCAGGAAGGTTAAACTACGCATAGGGGAACATAAAAGCAACATTCGCTTACACAAGAATACGACCAAGCTCTGTACACACTTCACAGAACAGAAACACAAAATTGAGGACTTGAAGTGGACAGTTATTGAAAGAATACCAGACACAACACCCAATGCTGATAAAGTATTATATGAAAAGGAACAGCGTTGGGTGGACCGCCTTAAGACCAATCAGATCGGTCTAAATGATGATATTTGCTGGCACCACTTTGCACGCTAATAGACCCCAAAAAAGAACTACTTTTTCTGCAGTACGAAAGTCACGAGATTTAGTTTTGTAAATATACGTGATATCCATATTTCAGTGTCATAATTAATTTTTTCAATTTTTATAAATAACGCCATGATAATTACCACATCGTTTTGGAGTTTACTTATAATTGACTTCGAGCGTAAAAAATAAATTTTACATTGTTCTTTTACTTAGTCCTAACTCGTTCTCACCTTGCTATAAGTCCCATTTCTATTTTCATGAAATGCCCTGTAAAAACGCCATTGAAAGCGTGCTCTTGGCGTCCAGGAGGCAGAGTCAGCACAAGACGCGGCACACTTCCAAAGCGGGTGAGTTTCCTCCCGCCTTTGCTAGCGGTGATTCGCCAAGATACGGCACTGTACTAACTTAAGCCTGCTATCATTATAGCCTGGGACAAAGTCCTTTCCTCCTGATGAAACCTTGATTCTTCATTTTTAAGGTAAGACCTCACCTGAGGTAACTCGGATCGTCTCTCTGCCATCAACATGGATTAAGATCCAATCCCCTTTCTTTACCTTCCCTTGTTTTTTACCTCCGTTAGGTTTATATGAAAGCTCACCTAACTAGAGGTATGTCACAGTTTATGAATTGATTTGGTTACTGCATTATTGTCATCACTAAAGTCACGGACTCACTATGCAAACGCTAGTTCCTCCGTTAGGTTTATTAGCTTACCTAACTAGAGGTATGTCACAGTCTATGAATTAATTTAGGTACTGTACTATTATCATCACTAAGTTACAGACCTACTATGCAAACGCTAGTTTCTTGCCAGTCGCCACCCATTACTCGCCATTAATGTCCCCATTAACCTGTTTCCTTATGTCTCAATTGAGCTTTTACAAAAACAGTATCTAGTTCTGTGTATTAACCATTTCCTGAATATTGGATAAATGCTAGGAGTGACCCCACCTTTCTCTTTAATAATTTTTAGGTGACCTCATATACCGCAAACAGAAGGGTAAGACTAATAAGTTTAAAAATCTACCCATCAACATCACAAGTAGTGATATGTTTTTCTATCTGTGTTAAATGTTGTACTTGTCCTGACGAATGCTCTTAGACCACCCTGGCCAACAGAGCAGAAACATGTCGACGTTCTTGCAAAACTATTAATCACATGCTATGGATACCTAACTTCCTGCGAGCATACCCAACCTTTTTTAACCTAGCGGTCCAGCGATACTAATAAAGAGTATCTATGTCGTCTGGAAGCTTTTTTAACAAAACCCTTTTTGCACACTCTCAGTGGGGTAACTCTAAATTCTCTGGAGACTGCCACAAAACCAGAGAACGCCTCGGGTGAGGCAGGCAATTTACAAATTGTTAAACCCAATGACTACTGCCATAACGTTTGTGTGGGGCGGCCAACAACATATACCGCTTACGTTATACACAACGTTTATGAGGGTTTTCCAAATATTTCTCTTGGTAGTAGTGGTTACAAGTGTCCTATCCACCTTTGATTAATCCTGCCTAATTCTGGGGAACAGATAGGACAGCTATTCCTCTTCCCTCATCTTGATGAACTCTTATTTACTAATGCCGTCTTCTCAGGCGTAGTATCTTAGATAATAGAAGTACACATATTATCAGTAGCAAAATTACCAGCATAGTTACTAGTACATAAAAAGCGAATGGTGACAGTATGTTAACATGCTGTAAATGAATAAGAGTTAGCAACACTTATAAGCAGCCGCGGGCCGTGGAGGGAGTTACGGTGGGGCAGGGAGGCGGGGAGGGGGAGGGGCAAGGTAGAGAGGGCTCCACCCTGCTTCTCCCCCTCCCCGCCTCCCTGCCTCACCGTAACTCCCTCCACGGCCCGCGGCTGCTTATATCTCACCCTCCCTAATACACATATTATATTATTTGCTAAGAAGGTCTCTTTGTGTTGGTTTAGGGCGTGCCCATACTTTAGTGTCTTAGATTTGAAGGAATCACATCAGCATACACCAGCTCTCTCTTCATGTGAACCGCATCAACTGTTGTGTATGTGTGTTCGGCAAAGCAATATAAAACTCGCCTCACGCCCAGAATTGGCAGAAGTTGCACTTATGTTATGAGTATGAAGTCGTGGAGATCAGACCTCATAACAATTCTGTATCGTGTTGTTCTTGAAACTTTAGCACTCGCTGTACAGATATAGTTTAACAAGCAAAGCAGATAGTAGAGCAATAACATATTATTCTCATGTAAACCACGATGAACTACTAGGTGGAAAGCTAAAGCAACAACTAAGTGTCGTGTGCAGAAGTTGCAAAAAAGGAAAAATGGCGTTTAAACCGGTAATGAGCCCATGCTAACTTAACACGGTGTAAAGATATCCAGGACCTAGATGACACCTCCCCATGATCCGGAAACGAACTGAATAAGATAATAGAAGTGCCATCTCATGAGAGCAGATTGCAAGTTTATATGTGGACGGTCCGCAAGGTAAAGCATTAAAAACTAGGAAAATTTAATGCTAAAGAAAAATAAAACAGCCAAGTACTTTATCGAGTCTTAAGCCAATAGGCAAGGTAAATAATAAAAACTTGACAAATAAGTCAATGAATTGTCAATGAAATGCTAGTACTCAGCATATCAAACATGAAAAAGGTCTATGACATAACTGTGTATGCAAAATAAGCTGCAACAGCCTCCAATAGGAAGTCACCGTCTTCATCCGAAAACAGTTCAGCCATCCAATTTAAAAGCGGAAAAGAACATACGTGCTCTCCCAGCACCGGATCCTCTATCACCATCAGAGGACAGCTCGGTGGGTTTTCAAGAAAGCTCTGTTCCAAGAAAGACTGTGCTGCCGCCAGTAAATTCCAGGGACCAAGTAGTCCATGCATCAATGCCACAGCCATAATCCTTTCGCCAGGACAAACCAACTCGTGAGTAATGATAGGAGTCATCAGCTGATTAAAGTCGACATCAGGAGAAACCGGTCCGCAGAGACACAAATCAATGGCCCAATCGAAATCACAGGTCAGGCAGTGAAATACAGGCTGGACACAGGTGAAGTAGGAGAATCGAAAAGATAATCCATATGCCGTGCTTAATATCGCCAACGGCATTGTGCCATAATATTCTAGCATGCGATTGCGGAACAGTGTCAGCAGCTGCAGGGTGGGAGGTTGCATAGGAGGGACATCCATATTTAAAAATGTAAAAAAGCACAAGAGCGTCCGCTGGTAATGCAAGTAAAAATGCCAATCCACGAACCGGAGTGGAGAAAATAGAATGAAAGGAAGCAGGGATGACTCCAAAGATTTTCTCAAATGAAGTCACGAGACCACTGGTAACAACTTTAAAAAAGTGCGCCAGGGTCTTTGTGGAGGATGCGTTAAAGATAGTCGGAACCATCTTGCTGAAATTGAAAGGCAAATCTGAATTAAAAGTATTCCTTTTATCGTAACAGTAAGTGAACGGGTTATTTGCTGCAGAAATGTTCTATTTCCTCCCACACATGAACATAGGGAGTTTTCAATCTGGCCACAAATACCAACCTTGGGACAGATTTCAACGGCATGGCAAGAATAAGAGCTCTTTTGTCTCAGAGAGAGGTGGCCTTGAGTTCGGCCCGTGAAACTTTCGTGCTTCACATAGCGAACACCCGTACAGAGGTGCAGACCCTTTTCAATTAACTCAGAACAATCTTCATTATTGAGCATCAAATAACTACCATTTTCCAACAACTTGAACGTGGGGATGATAGCAGGAACTGGCGTGCCTTGCAACACGCAAGCCATATTTGGTCTGTGTTTGTTGCATGAACCGTGTAACTGTATGTGCCTACACATTAGTGAATGATCTGGCGTCTCAGTGCATTCCTCTCCATTCAGATAAACTTCTTGATCATCTTTGAAACATCTGTATGTGTATGGAAGCGACCAGACCTCATGAAGAAAAGCACTACCTAAAGGTTCATAACGACCTATTGGTATATATTTCATACAATTTGAAAACTTATATAAAGCAAAAGGCAGCGTTATTAAACCGTGGATAAGGCACGTTGCCAAAAAACCCGCAATCCTCTGCTGATGATGTCACTGAGCATGTCATGAATGATGTAATATGTGACATCATCAGCAGTGGATTACGGGTAATAGTATCTCTAGTTTACTCCCCTATAGCTGTCTTTCTTTTAACATAAGTGTCTGTTTCCTTCCCTTATACTTACTGTTTTTGGTTCGCTTCTAGTTCGCGTACCGGCGAGCGAACTGGGAAGCGAACTAAGAGAAATAGAGGTTGGCACAGTTCCAAATATTGTACCAATTTTTTTATAACGGGGAGGTAGTTCTGAAAAGAACTTTTTTTTTTTATTGTTTTTGTTGTTTTATATTTTTTTTATTATTTTTCGGAACATTTTTTTACTTTTTTTGAATTTTTCTGAAGTTTTATATTTTTTGGGGTTTTTCTTGGAGGGGGCAATGAAAACGATTCATTGTAAAGGGCTCAACAGGAGCAACAAAACAAAAAAAGAAGTATTTATTATTTTGAGCGTTTCGTACAAACTTGCATATGATAGTCAATAGCTCTGTTGATCAGAGTGATGCTTTTTTCTCCGTAGGAAATGAATCCATCGCAAAATACGCAGGTGTGTTTTACTTCACCAAATTTCATTTGTATATTTGGCACCATCTCCCTGCCCTCTGGTCCTGTTACTTCCGGTACAACAGATCTTCTGGCCATAATAGGGAGATTATCTAGGTCGTTCCGAAACTGTGCAGCACTGTAGTTGTTAGGATGCCACCTAGTCATATGGCGATGCATTGTGTAGTTTCCGAAACTGTATTTTTTCTCGGTTCCTCTGGACAGTCTATCTTGACATATAAGGCAAGTTACGTATCTTGCATTTACTTTTTTCTGACCTTTGGGAATTTTAAAAAATTGCCAAATGAAGTTTTCTTTCCGGTGAGACGTCCTGGGCTGCTCAGGCAAAAACTGCCTCTCTTCGTGCTCGTCGTCCTGTTCCTCTTCTTCTTCTTCTTGTTGAATTATAACTTGAGCAGGTGGTCCACTCTTCCTTGGATGTGGTGGAGGTGGTGGGGAAGCACCAGCTGAAGCTACTAAAGAAGCCATTGCTCAGTGATCACAAAGGGTCTTTCTCTCACAATGATGAAAGTCAGAGTGAGGAAAGAAGGAGGGATTTTCATCATTTGGGAAAAACAAGAGTTCTCAACCAATCAAAAGTGTTCATTTTAGATTATATGACCTAATCTTACATCATTAGGAAACCAAAAGTGAAATGAACCAATGAAAAGTGTTATTACCAAGTCACATGACTTGCTGTGTTTACGTTAAGCGCTTTGCAGGGCCTCCCGGTTTGCTTCCAGAAACCTGCGCTTTGCGACTCGCTTCGCGTACCAGTTCGCTAACGTAGCACGTCATATGACGTATCACGCGACAACGTGAAACGTCATGCGGACGGGAGGCGTCACGATGTTGTTTTCTAACGCGGCACTTGCGGTAAAGAAACGTTTACCGGCTCGCGGTCTATTTCGCGGCATCAAGGTCAGCTAACGGGAAGCTTCCCGATTCGCGAAGCGGGAACGAAGAAAAAAAAATATTTAAAAAAAAAATTATTCATAAACATATAAAATATATTTTTGGATTTAAAGAAGAATACATTTTACAGCTACAGATATTAGCTGTTAAAAAACCAATGAAATTCACAGAAAAAAACATAGGTTATAGACCATATATAGTTAGGAATTAGCATTTACAAAACCTTGAAAATTCACTGAAAAAACCACAGGTTATAGACCATATATAGTTAGGAATTAGCATTTAGAAAACCTTATTTTACTCACACAAAACCATTGAAATTCCATATATAGTTAGTTGCACTAACTATATATCGTGCACCCGCAATCCACTGCTGATGATGTCACATATTACATCATTCATGACATGGTCAGTGACATCACTGATGACATCACTGATGACATCTCAAATGACATCACTGATGACATCACTGATGACATCTCATTTGACATCAATGACCACATCACTGATGATATCATTCATGTGACAATACAATGCATCTCCTCACATTTTAATATAACCTCTGTTTCACCCAGTGTTAAAAAGAGAGTATCATTTTTGAAACCATTGACACACCAATACTAGTTACTACATACGCACTCACTGATTGCTACGTCTACACACACCTTCACTCATTCACCCATACAATCATTCATTCATACAATCACTCATCTTTACAACACTATCATATGCACTCATACACCTATACAGACACTCACAGTCTGCCACTCATCCATGGAGTTACTCACACACCTAGTCAGTCCTGTAAAGAATCAATGACACTTCCATTTTCTTGTCTATACAGTTAAACATAGAGCACCTTACATTTTCAAACATATACTAACACATACTTACCTTCTTATACAATCATTGATACAAGTACAGATTGATCTGCACAGAGTCACACACCTCCCAGCTAGCCACACACACACTCAGTCTCCCATACAAATACTTGGGCAATCAATCAATAACCCATATAGTTACTCATATAGCTACTGATCAACACATGCAGCAGTTTACAGAACAACAGACATAATGATGCACAAATTAAGACAGTTTAGTCACTAACCCATGCAGTCAGTGAGACACATTTAATCACTCACTCATACAGTCAGTCATGCACCTACTAAATCCTTCGTCCAGACACTTACACATCCACTCATTCTTCAATATGTAAGACATATTTAAACTTTATAGAAACAAAAAATCACTGGATGTTGTTATCAGTGATGTCATCAGTGTTGTCATTTGAGATGTCATCAGTGATGTCATCAGTGATGTCACTGACCATGTCATGAATGATGTAATATGTGACATCATCAGCAGTGGATTGCGGGTGCACGATATATAGTTAGTGCAACTAACTATATATGGAATTTCAATGGTTTTGTGTGAGTAAAATAAGGTTTTCTAAATGCTAATTCCTAACTATATATGGTCTATAACCTGTGGTTTTTTCAGTGAATTTTCAAGGTTTTGTAAATGCTAATTCCTAACTATATATGGTCTATAACCTATGGTTTTTTCTGTGAATATATATATGTATGTATGAAATCCACAATCCTCAATATGCATACTCTCTCGAACACCAGGTACGGACCACAGCAGTAAAGATTTCAAAATCTTCTTTTATTTATGCAGATTTAAAGTGCAAGTGTGTTTCCATCTTCAGCCTGACGCGTTTCCACTGCCCAAGGCAGTCTTGATCACATGGCACGCTTGAGCAATGGACAAGTATATATAGTGAAAATTACCAAGCACATGATTCGATCTCTCCAATTGGTTTAAAGATTACAATGTAGCAATGGATGCAGGGGTTAGCAAATACACCATTACTGTCTTGACCTTACATAATTCATAAGAACAAATTTGTCAAATACATTTCAATCAAAGCATAGTGCTTCATAACTATAGCATTCAGTACACATCCTAACTGTAATTGTTATTAATCTGTAACAACATTATAGCATAGTGCTAATATTCATACGTTGTTGATAACAGTTGTACACTTCAACAAAATTAGTAACAAACAATACCTAACCCGTTAAATCCAAGAATATATTGCTTCAAGGTTTACATCTTTATATATCACCGTTTGGCAAATCGTAATGTGCAAATATGCCCAAAAAAAAGTGCTCTAGCGAAGGTGCAAAATTCCAATTATTATATATACATAGCAGCTTAATGTTAATACGTCCCCATTAGAAATTATTTCTTTGTTTTGCGATTCTTAATTGCTATTCCATGATCATAAATTTGTCTCATTCTCCAGACTCAACGTGTAATTGCAGTGTCTAATGAAAAAAGGAGAAAAGGAAATCAAGACTTATAATTCAATTAGGTGACTCAGGCCAAAAATAAATATTGTCCATTCAAAGGCAGAGGATTATATCTTATATTAGAAAACATCAGGTCTAGGTCTAACTCCCCATATCCACACAGATGGGACAATGAAGATAGCCGGTTAGAATCCCTTAAAACCAAAAATAAAACTGAGGGAACCTCAAGTAAACTTCAGTTAAAAACGAACCCCCCCCAGCTACCACCATTCCTCAACCCCCCAAGTTGTACATGGAGATATATGGAACCTAAAACTCATAAATATATAAATAATCCTATAAATATATAAATAAATATTATAGCCTAGAGCCTAAAATATCATTATAAACCATCTTCTTATTCTTAACAATAAAATCACGAGACTCCAATGCCGGCAATATTCCTCACCGCAACCCAGATGAAATCTAGAAGGTCCGGACACAGTAAAAGAGAAGGAATAAAAGCCACCATGAAAAACCACCCGAATCTATTATCAACTTACATTAGCTATATGATGATAAGACCAATCTCCAACTCCATACATATTGTTCAACAATTATCGAAAATTATGTAGATCGTCACTGTTATCGAGACCATTAGGCATTTTGGTGTCAAGCAACTCAGATTCCACCTATCTCAGTCTTTACTCTCTATTTCCGCCTCTGATATTCTTGGGCACTGAGCTGATGACATAATATTTGAAATCATTGAGGTTATTCTTGTGTACTAGTTGCAAATGCCGTGCAACAGGATAACTAAGATCTGAGTTCACCACCGCTCTAAGATGTTGTAAAATCCTATTAAAAACTTGCAGTTTAGTGCTCCCCACATAAAGTAGGTGGCATGTGCATTCTAAAATGTAGATTGCATAATCTGTTCTGCAAGTATAATTCCCTTGAATTTTGACTGGCTCTTGACGAAAGGCAGTGGTATATTCAGTAATATTTTTGCCAAATTTACAAGCACGGCATGAACTACATTTAAAAAAAAAACTGATTTGGCTAAGAGCCAGGTATTGGGTGTAACAACTTCTGGGATATTTCTTACCAGGGCATCCCTCATCGAGGGTGCCCTTCTAAATGTTCGACTCAGAAGTTCTGGCAAGATATAGTTAAGTCTGACCGAATAAGTGGCCAATTTTTATATATTATCTTTCTCACCTGTCTCTCCTGTCTACAAAAGTTTGTTATAAGCCTAATGTCACATGGTGGTTCCACTACAGTGATTGAGTTACCATTCTCTCTCTGTCTAGATGATGTAAGAGTCTCCAATACTGCAGATGTGTCTCTAGCATTGTCTTTAGCAATGTTGATGTCATTAGCCTTAGCTCTGGCTTTATTAAGATATTTCCTAAATAGAAACGGATAGCATTGAGGCCGTCTGCATGATATATACTCGTATACAATGAACAAATGTCCATAACAATTAACAGACAGTCATTCCCCCAAACCACTGATTTCAATTTTGATAGAAAATGTCCTGTATCTGTGATGAATGACGGAAGATTCTCCTCAAATTAATGCAAAAAATGAGACACATATTTTGACATGGCCTCTAAAAGTCTTTTTTGCGCTGAGATAATAGGTCTCCTTGGGATTAGCACCACATTTTTATGTACTTTTGGTATAAAGTACAGAAAAGGAGTCAGGGGATAATATTTTTTAAGAAATTAGAATTAATTTTTTAGAAAGTAAACCCATGCGTTTCCACTGTGCCCCCTCACTTAAAACCAACTCTTTATTTTTTCTTAGTTCCTGAAAATTCGCTTTTCTATAACAATTGATATCACTCAGATGTTGTCTAGCTTCTTCCAGATATTGGTCACGTGGCCATAAAACAATGTTCCCGCCTTTGTCTGCTTTATTGATGATTATTTCGGTATGCTCCTGCAGTTTACGAATCAATTTGGTGTATTGCATTTCCGAATAACTGCATTGTCGACTTTGTCTCATCACTTAATGGTTCAATTTCTTAAGATCATCCACCATACAGTCACTAAAAACATCTATTGCATCCCTGGGCATCATTGGGATGAAAGTCGATGGAGGTTTAAAAGGACTGGACCCTGGCATATTGCCTCTAATCCCTGCTTCTGACAGATTTTCTTGTGTTGAATCATCTGATGTTGCATTTAAATTGGCTAAAGATTGTGCACTTAGTATTGAATCCACATCTGCAGCCTGAAAATTTGGAAACAATCCTTGAGTAATTTTACTTTGTGATGCCACTTTGGCAGCATTATTTAATTGGACATGCTTTCTCAGTTTCAATTTACGTATAAATGTGAACACATCAACTCTAGTTTGAGTATATTTGAAGCAATTAGTAGGACAATATGATAGACTCAGAGCTAGCAACTGTTTTTCTGCCAACGATAATGTGAGATCGGAAAGATTAATTACAGTATTATCAACACTATCACTAGGTACCTGGTCTACTTTTTGCTGTTGAATTTCGTCTTGCTTTTTCCTCTGTAGTTTGTGTTGCCGCCTCTGTTTCCTCCGTTGGTTTCTTCTGCTTCTTGATTCCGCGCTTGATTGCGCGGTCTTAGAGTTTGCCGGTGTACCTCCACTAAAAACTAAAGCTCTTCCCCTGGGGCAAAATTGATTAGTATATATATATATATTTGTAAATCTTTATATATTTATCAAATTTAAAAATAAATAAAAAATAATATTTGTAGGAGTTTCTAACAAAAGAATGACAAACCCCTTGACAGAAGAGGTGCCAGTGAAATTTGGAGCCTTATAGGACCCCATCAGTTGTGGTGTGTAATTCAAGTCCATTCTGTTTGCTAGGGAGTGTCTTGTTGTGACAATTGAATTGCACCATTTACTGCACACCAAAGGGAATCGAATTGCAGACTAATGATGAGGACATTGCCTTTAAACTGGCAAACCAATACTTTTTCACTACCTTGTTTCCTTTGCTGACAGTGTAAGACATGCTAATGGATTTGAGAGACACCACCTCTCCAGTGGTATGGGATTTCACAGGGAAAGAAATCAGATTGTTTCGAGGAGTCAAGCACGTCCACGTACAGGTCAAGCCAAACGCAGAGTTCCTGAGAACACTTCAGTACAACCTAACCCCATAAACAGTAGCACGCAATACACCTGTAATTGAATCCATGATTATGCAGGGCATTCTGAATGAGAACAATGGGAGTCTATGCGTTTCTCCTATTATGGGGTTGCAGAAACAAGTGGGAAATGTCACTTTGTTCAGGACCTGATGAAGATCAATAACATAGTGATTCCATGTTGTCCCATGTTACCAAATCCATCTGTGATCCTATCCCAGATTCTTCGCAAAGCTGAATGGTTCACTTTGATTGACCTCTGCCAAGCTTTCTTCTCCATTCCATTGCACAAGGAGAGCCAATTTTTACTGCTTTCTGCTTGGAGTTTGGATGACAATGGGCATAAGGTGTTGCAGAGTAAGCTTCAGTACTGTCTAAAAGAAGTACAGCATTTGGGTCATCAAATTGAGAAAGGCAAAAGGAAGGTATCACCAGAAAGAGTGGAGGCAATCATGAAAATGAATCCTCCCAATACTCAAATAGAAGTCAGAATGTTCTTTGGAATAGTTGGCTACTATCGACAGTGGATTCATAATTTTTCCTTGATGGCGAAGCCTTAGCAGATGGTGACCCATGAGGATGTGTGTGATCCGGTACCTTGAGATAATGATTTTCTACTTGCCTTCCTAGAGTTGAGAGAGAGCCTGTGCTGTGCTCCAGCTTTAGGAATGCCTGCTTGCAACAAAGCATTCTCACTGTTCTGCCATGAACAATAGGGTTGTGCTCTATCTGTATTCACCCAGACACATAGAGGTGCCCTTAGACCAGTGGCCTAGCTCTCAGCTACTTTAGATCCTGTAGCTCAGCCTTGCACAGATTTCTTAAATCTGTTGCTGCAACAGGTGTCAGTATTAAATGATGTGAGAGTATTGTGATGGGTCATCCTCTTACAATCTATGTACCACACTCAGTTGAGCTTTTGATGATGAGAACCAAAACACAGCATTTGACAAATAACCAGCTGACCAGGTATGAGCAGGTGTTGCTCACTGCTGAAAATGTCACTCTGAAGCAGTGTTCTTTGTTTAATCCTGCTACATGGCTACTTATTCCAAATGCTGAGGGGAAAGAATGTGAAGATCATGGCTGTCACAATGTCACTAAACTTTGCACTAAACCGAGATTTGACTTTGTCGATGAGCCCTTGCCTGATCTTGATCAAGTCCTTTTTGTTGATGGTTAATGCTTAAGAGACATTGAAGGTAATCTGAGAGCAGCGTTTGCTGTCTGTACCATCTCTGGTGTCATGGAAGATGCTTGTTTATAGGGAGTACACTACGCACAAGTGGATTAAATCATTGCCTTGACCCGTGCATGCCTTGTTTCTGAACAGATCGAGTCACCATCTTTACCAATAGCCAGTATGGTTACAGTGTGGCACACGACTTTGAAGAGCTATGGTCACAGATAAGGTTTTTAATGTCATCAGGTTCGCCAATACAGAATGGGGAGTATGTGAGACAACTGTTGGAAGCTCTATGTGTTAAATGCACAGCCCATGGAAGGGGAAATTATTTTATCACTATTGGAAATAGGTAAGCAGACAAAGTTGCACGTTACTGTGCTTTCCATGCATGTTTTCTGGCAAGAGTATAAAGCAGACCGAGCTCAGCGTGATCTTACCTGTTGCTGAGACATGGGATGAAGTGAGAATGTTACAATCGGAGACCATAGACAAGGAACAAGCGGGTTGGATCAGATAAGGGTGTGAGAAAGGGAAGGACAGCATTTGGGTATCAGTTGATGGCAGTGCGGTATTACCAGATTGTTTGTTACACCCAATGGCAAGGCAAATTCATGGAGCAGATCACATAGGAAAAGATGTGATGGAGAGACTGTTTAGACAAGCTTGGTTCAATCCTAAATTTCGAGCGATTGCAGAAGCAGTGTGTCATCTTTTTGTCATCTGTCAACAAATGAATGCTGGAAAGACGACTGTAGTTGCCTTGAGTCATATTGGCAGATCAGGAGGTCCCTTCAATCAGATCACATGGACTTTGTTGAGATGCCTGTGTGTAATGGATTGAGGTGCATCTTTTATCAATGGGTTAAAGCTTACCCAACTAGGAGATGTGATAACCTCACTGTAGCTAACTTGTTGCTGAGGGAACTCAATCCTAGATTCTGATTTTTAACTACATTGGAATCGGACAGAGGTACACTCTCGCCTGCTAAGGGTCCATAATATAGAGACAGCCCTAAATAGAAGAAGGGGTAGGAAAATGAGAGAACTAGGTAGAAACTTATGGGCCCCGTTAAAAACTTGGAGGGAATCCGTTTTATAACAAATTGGAATTGTGGGAGGTTTTACACGATCTAATGACTTTTACCCCTGATGAAGATGAACTGTCTGACTCCTTATGTTTATGTATACCGTGATTTATGAACCTTTGTATATTTATAGCTGTCTCAATCGTAACTTAAAATACCTATGTGATATATGTATAGTGGTTTTATTGGTATTATAACTGTATTATTCCTAATGGTTTTACCAGGTAATCAATAAAAATAAATAACACAAATAAAGAAATTGTAGTTACAGGTCAGAGACATGTGGAATTGTGGAGCAGGTCAACGGTACCTTAAAAGCAAGGCTGGCCTAAGTGTGTGCTTTGATATCATTAAAATGGCCTGATGCATTGCCTTTTGGGCTAATGAGTTTGCCCTACATTTCTGACAGGGGAAATGGGTTATCACCACATGAAATACTCATGGAAAGAGCAATGCGTCTGTCTGCTGTACCTGCCACTGTGTTAATGCAAAACACACAAGAAGATGAACGGAATGTTGCAGAATGGCAAAACATTCACCCCCAGTCACAGATCTGGGTTTAATCCATCGCCATTTTGCTCACCAACCCATCCCAGCTCAGACATGGCCATATACAAATCAGTCCTGACCCTGTGACTCAGGGGAACAGTCCAGACTGAACTGCCGAGCCATGTCATCCCTGGACCGGAATCAAGCATCCTAGGACCGGTGGCAGAGTGGGCTAAAGAATGGTGATGGACACTTTGGTTAGGAGGTCTTTACATCACCAACGCCCACGGTGCAGAACCACCTAAACAGTAAACACATAACTTTACTTTCCATCAATTTCACACAAGGCATTGCACCAAACTCAAAGGGTTTAACACCCTACTCACTTTATGTTAGTGGCTGGTGTTTTCACTCTGTTGAGAAAAGCAAATGGGATGTTTTAATGTTAGAATCCAGCATGTCCGTTGGAATCTATTTCATCTTACACCTTAGTTCCTTTCTTACCTATTTGTCTTTTAATTAAGTCCCAAAATTGGTTGTTAAAGCATGGGGTGACCACCGTTGTTAGAGAAAGATCCCTCGACACTACCGCCAAGTGCCTGGAAAAAGAAACGGGATCGTGTCACTCTAGATTCGTTGCCGACTTGTAAGTTTCATTTCTGAGATGCACTGTCTCAAAAAGCCTTACACCCGCGTCTTTTGCAGCGGGTAGGGAACTCCTTACCTGTTGTTGGTGCTGCTACTCCCTTCAATCGCGGTCTGGTCTCTCAGTCCCGGCCGGTCTGTGAACATCCGTGTTTACACAACCCTATATTCATGTCACATGATCTATCTAAGAATTTCGGCGCCATCTTAGTAGTTTTTTCGGGCGAATGTGATGTCCACTCTTCAATTTGTTTCAATATTATCGTAATAATAAGGGATTCTTAAGCTGAACATTTGCGGTCTATCCCAATCATTAAAACACGAAAAAGATTTTCATAGGGTGTATTGATGTGGGACACATTTAATTGACCCTATATCTCGCCTAGTTTCACGAATGCGGGCGCCATCTTTCAGATGGGATTTCTTTTTCAGATTTTATTTTATACAGTAGAAATTCCACCATTTTTTCGGGGGTCTACACTTAGTTACTCAGCTCGAAGCAGTGGGACAGGGTAGAATTGCCCAGTCCTAGCACATGTAGTTGTTTTATTGGGCGGGGGGATCACTGGGAAGATGCTCTGGTGATCTGTAAAATCCTAATCCACTAGTTGCACAAGTTTATTTTCTCTGTAAATCGGATTGGATGTAACTCCTGTGAACTTAAGGGTGCGTCTTGCTTAGATGAGGAATATATATGGGGGTTGTGTTGCTGAATCCAACCTGAACTTTAGAGGTAGTGAGAGATAGCCTTATTATAACTTATATATTTCGGACAGTTTGTTTAGCCCTTCAGTGGCAGAATTGAATTTCAGAATCATCATTGCTTCTTTTTGTAAAAGCTTTGCTTCTAAATCTCCACCTCGTGGATCCGGCTCAACTTTCATGATGACTGTCCATCGTACATCCGTGTCTTCATGGTTTTTGGTTTGCCAGTGATTCACCAATGGAGCATTAGGAACCTTCCTTTTAATTCTTGATCTGTGTTGTTGGATCCTTAATCGAATCTCCTGATTTGTTTTGCCAATGTACAATAAATTGCACGGACACTTGATCCCATAAATCACATTCCGTGATTTACAGTTTGTGAAGCAATCATGTCTCCACATTCTGTCATTGTGCTTGAAAGTTGTCCCTTCTTCAGTTAAAGCACAACAGTTGCATCCACTACACTTATGGTGGCCTGTTATGGGTGGTAATCCATGATCACAAAAAATATTGGGACCCTCTCTATGGTTACTTAAATTGACCGGGGATAAGAGAGGACAAAACACAACTAATACTAGTAGGGATCCCCCGTGGTCAAATTATAAATTTACATATGGCATAATCTCACAACATTAAATCAAAACCCTTCAAAATGATTACAGGTACGACAGAAGTATTTTTCTTATTTCATTTTTGCATTTTATTTCTTTTTTCATATTTGTATCAAAAGTATTTTTCATTTTTTTATAAAAAAATTTTTTTACTTGAATCTATATCCTGTCACAAATATAATTTAATACATGTTATAATGTACATATATATATAATGTACATACAATGTGTTTGAAAACCTACAGTGCCTTCCAATAAAACATAATACCCTGTTAATCACACACCAACCAACATATACACTTACTCATACATACCACTTGACAACATAACACACAAATACTTTTGATACAAATATGAAAAAAGAAATAAAATGCAAAAATGAAATAAGAAAAATACTTCTGTCGTACCTGTAATCATTTTGAAGGGTTTTGATTTAATGTTGTGAGATTATGCCATATGTAAATTTATAATTTGACCACGGGGGATCCCTACTAGTATTAGATGGGTGGTAATCCAATCATCGTTCTTAACGTCGGATGTGTTTTCGTTGGTAAGGCTGCTCTAACCAGTCTATTGGCAATACTTGACTCCTTTTTAAATGCGAATATTGGTGGCTTCTTTAAATCTTCGCATAGATTTTTGACTAGGTGCCAATTGTTGTTTACCAACTTTTTCAATTTATTGGAATTAGAGCAGTATGTAGTGACTAGTACTATTCTGTCCAATTTTTCTTTTACTCTTTTTTCCAATAAGCATTCCCTTGGGGTCCACCAAGCTCTTTTTTGCGAGCGTTTAAGCAATTTTTTGGGGTATCCGCGTGCCATCAGGTTCGTGGTTAATTTGTCTGCATGTTTTTTGTATTCCTCCTTGTGTTGACAATTTCTACGGATCCTTAAATATTGCCCGAAAGGCAGATTTTCCTTTAGGCTCCGGGGGTGATTACTGTTGAAATGCAGTGCTCGGTTTCTGTGGGTATCTTTTTTGTACAAAGTAGTTATCAGTCCTCCTTCTTCCGAAGGGTATATTTCAACGTCTAAAAAAGGGATTTTGTTTTTTGAATATGTCAGGCTGAATTTGATCTCTTGGGTTCTATCATTCAGCCATTCATGGAATCTCTTTAGCTCTTTTTCTGGACCTGACCACACAAAGAAAATATCGTCAATATAACGATTCCAGTTTTTTATCCATGTTCCAAAAGGATTATCCTGATAGATAAACTTTTCTTCATAACTAGACATGTACAGGATGGCCAGCTCGGGAGCAAAAGGACAGCCCATTGCAACGCCACCTACTTGAAAGTAAAAGTCTCCATCAAAATGAAAATAATTCCTTTTCAATGCGAAACTTGCCAATTGTACAATGAAATCCATTGGTACCTTGTGGGGTCTTTCTTTTGTCTCTAATGTCTTTTTTAGAACCTGTATACCCTCTTCTTGTGGTATCTCTGTATACAGGGACGTAATGTCCATTGTCACCATCCAATCATTTGTTTTATCAAATTCCACTTCATTTAGTGTGTTTATGAAGTCCGTTGTGTCTCTGATATATGATTTTACGTTAGGTATGAATGGTTTTAAAAAATAATCCACAAACTTTGATGGGTTCCATTAGGGACTCACACCCTGCGACTATTGGACATTCAGGGTTTTTTTTTTCATTTTTGTGTACCTTTGGCAGTACGTAAAACAATGGAATTCTAGGATGTTGAATTTTTAAATATTCCGAATCCTTTTTGGATTCAAGATAGCCTGGCTGATGAGGATTATGAATCCGAAACCGGTCCCAGGATGCTTGTTTCCGGTCTAGGGAAGACATGGCTTGGCAGTTCGGGCTGGACTGTTCCCATGAGGCACAGTGTCAGACTGATTTGCATATGGCCATGTCTGAACTGGGGTGGCAGAGTGAGCTAAAGAATGGTGATGCATTAAACCCAGATCAGTTGACTGGGGGTGAGTGTTTGATTTGCTCAAATGCTCCGTCCATCATCCCCTTTTGTATCGCTTTGTTCTCCCTAAGTTGGCAAAGTATGCTCAGACGTGAGTCCCTTGCTCACTTTGCCACTAGATTCAAGATAGCCTTGCTGATGAGGATTATGAATCCGAAACCGGTCCCAGGATGCTTGTTTCCGGTCCAGGGAAGACATGGCCTGGCAGTTCGGGCTGGACTGTTCCCATGAGGCACAGGGTCAGACTGATTTGCATATGGCCATATCTTAACTAGGGTGGCAGAGTGAGCTAAAGAATGGTGATGGATAAAACCCAGATCAGTTGACTGGGGGTGAGTGTTTGATTTGCTCAAACGCTCCGTCCATCATCCCCTTTTGTATCACTGTGTTAATGAACATCACAGATAATTTGGTTCTTGACTTCTGTAAAGGATTGGCTGGCGTGGTTCGTTTGGTGTCTCATTGGGTTGAAGCAGTGACTGCACAAAGGTCAAAGGATCTCTGCCATGACTTGAACCCAAAAGACTGGGTTCTCATAAAAAACCAGTGAGGAAGAATTGTCTTGATTCTCGTTGGTGTGGGCCATACCAAGTGATACTGGTGACTACAACTGCTGTGAAGTGTAGCAGAGTGCCAAACTGGATCCATGCTTCTAACACTCAACGAGTCTCAGGTCCCTCGGATGAAACAGCATCTCTCCCAGACGTATTTCCAGCCGTGACTGAGGGGTCACCGGAGAGGGCAAGCCAAGCTGTAGAGGTACCTGAAGAGGCTTGACACACACTAAGTCAATCTGAGTATGGGGGGTCACGATACACAAAACCCTGGTGTAGACTGTGAGGAAGACAGTAGCGTTGCGAGTGACAGAGTCTGACTCAGTGGAAGAGACTGGTGTGACAAATGGTTGTGTGCAGTTAAGGAAGAAAAATGCTGCAGGTGAAACGTGGCCTGTGAGACAAGGAGGGAAAATCTGAGGCTTGTATCTGAAAGTGAACTCGCACCATAAGATGACTCTTCAGAGTCTGATCTAAGCAAAACAGAGCAAAAAGGTCCAGGAGAGTTTGAGTGCCATGTCGGAGATATTCCTCCCGCAAGTGGACTTACTTGCTTACAAATGCCCAGGAGAGCGAGATACGAGATTTCAATACCAGTTGTTGAGATCTTGTTGAGAGTTCCTGGAATTGAAGCTAATGCACTTCTGTCATTGACTGTACCTTTCCCCCACCAAGGTTGAATGGCTTACGGACTCTGATTCTGGAAGACAAGGTATTACCATGCTTTGGAGCACTGGAGTAACTGTTACAACGTGATATTGAGGAAGTTGACTCTGATCTGATTAGTGATGTGAAATGAACTTTGATTTGTAAATAATTTGTTGGAAGAAGATAACCAAGGGCCGAGTGGAAGAAGAATAAACTTTTCACCTAGAAGAAGAAGAAAGAGGGCTAAGGAGGTCTTCCAAGCTGGGTAAATACTAGGCCTGGCCAGGAAATTCCATTCCGTTTGCGGAATTTGCAGAATTTGGGTAATTTCACGTTCCGCGTAGAACGCGATACTGCCCAAAATTCTGCATTCCGCGACTTTGCGTCATTTTTTGCATGTTCGCATTCTCAAATGCGTGTTCGCGGGATATTTCCCCCGAGCACGCAAACAGCGATTGCGAACAGTAAAAAAGCATCGCGAACAAGCAATTCCACGTGTTCGTGGAATTTCTGCGTGTTCACGGATATTTTTTACCGTTTTGCGGAGATTAGTGTAATGCGATTACGCAAATTCCGCCCACCCCTAGTAAATACTGTAAACCAGAGACAATTTGAAGAGAACTTTCAGAGATTTCAAAAGTTGCTCGAGAACTCTGTCATACATGAAGAAGGCTACTTAAAGATGGAGTCTGGAAATTTGAATTTTAGGCACAAATTTATTATAGGTACACTCATTGTAGGGGTAGTTATAGTAATAGCTGTAGTCATTTAGAATCCATTTGGAGTTCATCCGAAAGCAAGGAACATGTGGTAGGGGTGCAAGGGACATCCACACCTATCACTGCTGCTTCAAAAGAGGGTACACTAGGATCAGGGAAAGGCTCCATAGAGCAAACTAGTCGCTTTCTTTATGTACAACTATCCAAGGGTGATTATATGCTGACTGTTTATGCTATGTCATTGTATGAGTATGTTGACACCATGGAAGTGAGAGATTTTTATGTGTGCACGCAGTTGCCTACTTCAGTCGAGGAAGGAATCTGTTACCATCACTTACCCTTGACTTATGGCATCAGTTGTAGTTTACGGCTTAGTATGTTCTATGGAAAATGCCAATACGAGTACTATTTTTCAATTTATGATGTGGTACTTTCTGGAATAACCATAAACAAATATTAGAAGGAAATAGAAAGAATGGTAAATTATTACAGTAACACTAGACACTGCTTATGTGCATAGGCATAACATAACCTGCATACTAACAGAGATAGAAAAGAAATTTATAGATAAAGTTAAGGATAGACGTAGGGGGTTAGTTGTTAGTACTGGCAATAAGGAAAAGATTTCTGAGTGGCCCATGGAGAAGTTAGCTCACAAGGCTAAGGAAAGTTCTGGTCCTATAGCTTTAGATTGGGAACAACAAGGCAAGCTTTGCATACGTCAAGTTGAGAGTCAGATTGATACTGTGTTTGTTGAACAGAGTGTGTGTGATCACAACTTCTCAATCAATGGTCCATGGAAGACGTTTTGCAAGATTCAGTTAAAATGGTACCAGGAGCGTATTTTGATTGTGGAAATAATGAGTATGTTTGTTTACCATGCAAGTGGTATGGTACATGCTATGTGGCAGTTGTGTTTCCAAAAATAAACCATGTGGAGGATTTGGAGAGTTTGGAAAGGAAGTTGAACAGCAGGAAAAAAGTGGATTGAGTGCTGGAGAGGTTGTTTGGAGATATATTTGGAGCGATAATAACTAGTTGGTAGTGGTGTGGAATGGTGTCAAGATTAGAAGGCTATCCACAATAGTGGATTAGTTATATGTTAATACAGCTCAATCTTTGTTACTCCTAGATGAGGAGATGGTCTCTACAAGGGTGATGGTGAAGCAGAACCATCTTGCATTAGATGTATTACTGGCAAAAGAATGCGGAGTCTGTCAGCTGCTGACAGCCCAACAGTTTAGTATTTATATCCCTGATAGAAGTAAAGGTCTGAGGGGATATATAAATACCATTACTGATATACATTGTGAGATACAGGACTTGGCAGCTGAAGGAGTTTGGTATAAGGTTGGAAAGGGATTTGGTGTGGCTGGAAAACAGTTTGCAAATTTGGGAAGTGGAATATTTGGATACATCTTGAAACCAATCATTATTGTTATAATTTGTATCATTATCTTGATCAGAATGATAAGAGCATACAAGGGGCACAAAGCAAAACAGTTGGAGAACTCCTTAAAGGAAAGAGAGAGAAGGATGGAAAGACTCCAGGACAGTCATTACGAGAATTTGATGTGAATGGAGGAATTCAGACAGAGAAGATTAGCTATCACATCTGTTTAGATCGATCTGCTCGGCAGGGATGTTTTGAAATGTTTTGAAATGTTTTTAACGTGATCAGAGGGGGGAACAGATGGAGCGGAAATCTCATGTTGATTGTAGTGGTGCATTATACCCACGTGTAGAACACATCAACATACAATCTTGCAATTCATGTTACCATGAGGTACTAGAATTGTGGACCTTATTAATGCAAATATGTGATGGAAAAGTGTCATGGAGAATGAACATAGGAAATAAATGTAACTAGCAGAAAACGTTAACATGCCAAATTTGTGCTGTGAAGCTGACACTACTCACTTATTACATGTGCTTGACAAATTACATTTTCTATAAGTAGGTAAATTGATTAATTGAAATGCTAACAATGGATATGCAAATTGTATTGGTGAAAAGAGACACTCTCTTATGTTAGCCAAAGTTATAGGCATTAAATGCAAGTCCCCGAAAACTCTTGGTTTAGAATTAATAGCTGAATCTCATGTGCACTGCAGATGCTGTCATTTCTCATGTTTCTAATTGCAGTTGGAGATGCATTTTTTGGGGATTAATAATGTCTTTGTTTAAGTAAGCTAAGGAAGGAGAGAATAAGTTACAATTACATGGGTCAGAGGTAATAAAGACAAAGATGATTACACACGGGAGAAGGCTTGAGAGCCAAGGGCAAACTGTTGAGGAGAAGCCTCTTGGACAAAACCGTGGAAAAGTACTTCCATAACTGCACACAGATAGGATGGCGTGATGTGAAGTGCATCATGGGAATGCCACATGTGGATAACTGTTTGTTGGAACTTGGGGAAATGCCCATTTCTTTCTTGCCTTAGGAGAGAGCATCTCAGAACAAGCTCTTTCTATTTATAGTGGATTTATGCTACTTGACCTATTGATGATGGAGCGGTTTCTTAGGAAGACTCCATTCACTGACACATTTTTCCTTTTCATTGCAAATGCTTATGTTGGGATGTCACCATAGAGCTAGAGTAGGGATAGATTGATGCTTTTTTACTCATCAACCCTCGATGCAGGGACATTTGGACTCATGCTTCTTGATTCTCTGTATCCTACTTCTTGAATTAATAGTTCTGTTCATGCTCCACCATCTAAATTGGATCTGGCTTCATGTTAATTCCGTTATATTTCTATACCCTCATGTTGAGGTGTCTCTATGTCCAGTTATTTTTGCTTTGTAATAAATTAACTAACTTTTTCTAGTTGTCTGTGGATTATTATGCAGTAAGAAGAATTGTTGATTAATCAACTGTGTATTAACGTTTTTCTCCCCTTTACACTTTCATGCTGCAAAAAAGAACAATCAGTTTGTGTCTCTAGAACACGTCAAGAACTAGTGGGACCTGCCCTTTCAAAATCCAATGTTAAGAGCTGTTAGAAATGTATATAAGGCACAAATGCAAGTCCAGATCCTCACCACTGACCACCAATGTTAGAAATGGGAGTCTCTAGTTGGCAATGGTTTGCACCTTTGTCCATGTAGGGACTCTTCTTAGCAGTCAGGGTAACGGTTACACTTCCAAAATAACCACTGCTCACCCACTAGGTAGGTTGGCACGAGCATACAGGCTTATCTCAAGTGTAAAGCATTTGTGCATGCTTAAAGTAACACAGTGAAAACACTACACATGGACACCACACCAGTTTAGAAAAATTAGCAAACCTTTATTTTAAACCAAAAAGACTAAAAATGAAAAAATCCAACATACAATACTGTAAAAATAGGCACTTTGCAAGATAACCTTAAATTTTCAAGAATATCTGAAAAACACAGTTCTTCCGAGATAGCAGCTCTATCGAGGGATACCTGAAAATTAAAGAGTCTAACAGGTCCAGCCGACCGTGTCAGTACGGGCCAGCTAAAGCATCAACAGACTCGTAGACCGTACCTATTTCATTGCAGCCGACACATTGGTGCGGGCTGATCGGGCAACTGTTGCGGTTGTGTTGTGAAGTGGAAGCGGTGCAGCGTACACTGCCCTTACTGTGCAGTGCAGGCAGCGGTGACGGTTGCCCAATGGCATCGGTGAGCCAAAGGGTTAAGATGCTAAATGAGGCTGTGCTTGATGCGGTGCTGGCAGGTCATGGTGCAAGCAATGGAGCCAATCGATGTTCAGGTTGGGCAGCGATGGTGTCCGTGACGTCCGGGCATAGTAAAGAAATGCAGTCCTGAGTGCAGTGCCCACAGGGGACGGTGCAAGCAACAGCTCAGTGACTGTCGCCCAGTGGCATCAGTGAAACCAAGGATGCAGTGCAAAGTGTGGCGGTGCCTTCAGGACACGGAACCAGTGACGGCTGCTCTTTTCTTCTGCGGTGACTGAAACCAGCAGTTCCAGAGATGGAGCCCAAAAGGATGGTGAAGTCTTTGCTGTTCATAAGACTTCTTGAACAGGGGGCCAGCTCTATCTTAAGCCCTTGGAGATACTTTGTCAAGCAGGATTCACACACAGTTCCTCTCCTTGGAAGAAACAGCTACTGCATGCCAACCCCAGACAGCACACAGAAAAAGGGGCAGTAATTCTCCTCCAGCTTCTTCCAACTCTTCTCCGTGGTGGAGGTTCCTCTTGAATTCCAATAGCAATCTGAAGTTCAGGGGTCTGTGCCCCAACATTTATAGTCCATTTCTCTTTGTTCTCTGGTGTCAGAGAGGCTCTGTGCTCAGTCAAAATCAGTTCTGTCCTCCCTACTGCAGCGTCCCGGCAGGAGGTGGAGACAGCATTATCCAAGGCATACCAGGCCCATTCAGGTGTAACGGAAATCTCCCCCCTACTCTAAATGCAATCCAGGTCTATTCAGCCCAGCCCTGACTCACACCCTCCCAAGAGGCTGTATGAACAAAAGGCACATCCCAAGCCCCTGTCACTCCAAAGCCAGACAGTCAATCCACAAACCTAGCAGAGGTACACTGGATGGCTAGGCAAGAAAATACCTACTTTCTAAAAGTGGTATTTTCAAACCCAGAATGTAAACATCATCCTTACTAAGAGATGCATCTTTAGCTTCTGAGTTCAGGCATACTAAACTATATTTTCATATCATGTTCCCATTGGCAGTTATACTTATAAGATGTTACAAGTAATCTCCCTAATTTATCCTGTGGGACAGATAGCCTTTCAATAGTGAAAAACAAACTTGGCAGTATTTCACTATCAGGACATGTCACACACATAAGGACCTGTCCTACCTTTCACATACACTGCACCCTGCCCACGGGGGTACATTAGGCCTACCTTTGGGGTGACTCACATGTAAGAAAAAAGAAGAAGGTTAGGGCCTTGCAAGTGGGTGCACTTACCAGGTCGACATGGCAGTACTAGATTGCAAACAGACACTGCAATGGCAGGCCTGAAACCCTTTTGCAAGGCTGCTTGTGTGGGTGGCACAATTAGTGCTGCAAGCCAACTAGCAGCATTTCATTTACAGGCCCTGGGCACAGACATTGCACTGTACTAGGGACTTAACAGTAAACCAAATAAGCCAATTATGGAATCACTAATCCATGACAATAAATTACAGAGTGAGCATTTGCAATTTGGCACTGAACTGCAGTGGCCAAAGGATCTAAACCAGCAAAAACGAAGTCCAACACACAGTAATAACATAGGAAGTAAAGGCAAAAATACAGGGGAAACACACGCCAAGGATTCCAGGTCTAACAAGAGCCAAAATTAAAGAAGGGCCCATCATTGTCTTCCTATGCAGCACATTACCATGTGTTCTTCTGAAGTGAACAAGACTTTAACTGACAAGTAAATATTTGTTCACAATTAATTTACCTCCCACCATTTTCCCATATAAATGTCACCTACAATATTGTAAAATATTAATAAATTAACATAATTAATTAAAAGTTAATTAATTAACGTATTAAAATTAACAATAAAATAATAACCACATCTAAATGAATTCACAAAATTAGCACTATAAAATAACTTTTAATAAATATATTTTAAAATATAATAAAAATTACATTAAAACTAAAAATTATCCCACCCTACTCCCCTATCAACCCTCACCGCACTCCTGCAAAAAAGTACATAATTAACATATTTACAAATTAATTATTAATAATACATATCTCAGTAATTACAAAATAATAAAACAACACAACATAATTACCAATTAATTATTAATTGTTATTAATCAATTAATAATTAATTAATAATAAATTGATTAACTATATAAATAATTAAATACTAAATAATTAATTAATAAAATATTTAATTAATTTCAATTAAATTACTTCCCACCCTATTCCCCTATAAATCCACAGCCCGCCACAGAATTAAATTGCACCAAAAATAATTAACATATAATTAATTATTTCAAAATATTTCCAGAAAATATATTTTAATTAAATTACTCCCCACTCTATTCACCTATAAACCCACAACCCGCTAAGGATTTAGATTACGAAAAAATTAATTTAATTAAAATTCGTTATTTTAAAAAAATTCAAACCTACATTACAAAAATAATACATACTTTTAACACATATACTAACACTTAAAACACTATAAAAAAATCGATATTTGTAACAATTTTATTATGACTGTCGATATTACTAACTTCGATATTATAAGAAATTATATTTCTTACCTGCATTTCGATATTCTGCACCACTATGTTCTTGTAAGTCCATATTATGTCCATTCTATATTTTAGACTCGATATTTTGCCATGTCGATGTTAAAAATGTGATATTCTGACTGATTACCGAGCACGGGTGGCAGTTCTACCAAACAATGCAATGAACTTTAATTTAAAGTTCAGAAATGGCCGCTGTATTTGCTATCTGATGATAGTTGGGAAGGCTGGCATCTGTTTCTCTAGGCCTTTGTTATGCTTATGTTTCTGACGGTAGCCACGCACTTCCAATATGTATTTTTACAAAGCGAAACGCAGCGCACCTAAATTAAATTTAACAAAAAATGTTTTCAACAGTAGCAAAATGCTGCACTTTCACTCTAATGAGGGCGCCCATGCCCATATTGTCAGCAGTACGACAGCTTCTAACATTTTCACCACTTTCCCCACGTGACTGAGTTGTCACTGGTGTGTTGCCTCGTCGTAGCTCCAAGACTTCTCCCTTCATCGAAACCTCTCGCGGAACACTTTTGGGTGAGTCACCAAACTAAAAAGTACAGATTATTATGAAGATAAAGCAGGGCGGCTTGTATTTGTAGCTCAGCAGTGAAGGAATTGACCCGATTAGGGCCACCTGGGTCACTCATGACCATATCAGCCTTCCATACAAATAAAGAGTTGGTCAGACAGTAGAGATTACAAACCAAAGTTATTTACTAGTATGCACTTGAGCGGAGTCCGGTCTGACCAGCATCCTTAGATTGCTGCAGAGGGACTGACCTTAGGTAACATGTTAAGGCATAAAATACATTTCCAATACCCCTGAAGACACGCCCAGACAAGAATTTTCCAGTTTGGTAGCTGGTGAACAAAGGAGGTACAGAAGGATGAGCTACATCCTGGGACCTGGTACACATTATCTTGCATTCTATGTTACTCTGCCTGCCCACACTGTTCTGAGCTGTGGGAGCAAGCCTAAGGTATTCAATAATATGGACAGTCTATTCATTAGCACAGCAAACTCAACCTTGAAGAAATACTCGTACAGAGGGCACATTAGCAGCTGCTTTTCGATGTGGCAGACACGAGGTGAGACAGAAGTTAGTTTCGCTCATTACTCAAAATGGCGGCTAATACAAAATAGTGCCGCAAATGCTAACTTAAATCGCACAATGCTAGAAGAAGTCAATCAACAGCATTTTCAATCCAACAGTTCCTCCTTTTTAGGTTTCGGCTACCGTCCCACTGCGTAAGCAGTGGGTGGGCGGAGCCGAAATCTTTTGTTAGTAGTATGGGGCCTGAACACGCCCCTCTTCTTCATTGGTGGCCCACAAGTCTGGGACAGGCCCCTTCCCCTAAACAGGTGGTGAAAAATCTGGGGGTCTGTCTGGACCAAGACCTCACTCTTGCTCACCATGCCAACTCCACGGCGGGATCCTGCTTTCACATTATCAGCCTCCTTCGGAAAGTGTTTCCTCTTCTCCCTGACAGCACTAGGAAGACCTTGGTCCAGGCCCTCGTATTGAGTCGCCTGGACTATTGCAATGGCCTACTTCTAGCAGCCAACGAAGGAGTGCTCAACAAACTTCAGGTTGTACAGAATACCGCGGCACGCTTGGTGATCAATGCCCCCCCCAGAACACCATCCTTGCCCCTTCTTAAAGGGCTCCACTGGCTCCCCATCCGGAAACGGGTGGAATTTAAGATCTGTTGTGTGGTGCACAAAAGTCTCCACAACCTAGGGCCGCACTATCTGGCCGAAAAAAATTTCCACCACCGCCCTTCCCGTAACTTGAGGTCCAGCAATCAGCTGTTACATCAGATTCCCCGACATAATAAGACCAGACAGGGAGGTCGCGCCCTTTCTGTTATGGGCCCTCGTTTGTGGAACAACCTCCCCCTTTCCCTTAGACAGTGCTCGAGCCGTCAAGCCTTCAGGAAACGTCCAAAGACCACTCTGTTTTAGAATTTGCGCCAGTCTGACCTGTTCACTCTACAGCACCGCGCGGAGATACACCTTCGGGTGTGATTCCGGCGCGTTACAAGCCCATAAATAAATAAATAAATTGGCTGGCCTCGTAAATGCTGGCCAGCCATTGGAGGAGAGGAGCGTCACTGAGTTCAGGGCCCGCCTTGACGCGATTCGGGGGCGTTTCCGTGTCTTTTTTTAAGTCCCGCCCTCTCCTCTTCCCATTGGCTGGAATTTTACCTTCCAGCAAATGGGAAGGGGAGAGGGCGGGAAACACCCCCGAATCCCAAAATGACCTTGTTTTATTGGCTACTTGGATCCCGGGCGGAATCCGACCGCCGCAGCAAGCTTTACACCAGCGTCAAGGAGCAGAACGGTAAGGTGGCTGCCGCCGTGCCCCTGTTTATGTTACAACTTCTGGTAGAAGTGTATGTGTCCTCAAATGCATTTTGCGAGGTTGCTCGGCTTGTTAAATATAACTTCATAGGTTGAAAAGTTTGACCGAGAGATACGTCGAGACCTGCCCCTCCTGCACGCCTGCCCTTTGCCGTGGGACACGCAGGGAAATGCAGTAAAAACAATTCCTCTCTAGGCACCAAAGCGTCTGCACTCCGGCGGCAGCAGTTTTGGGAAGCCTTTTCCAGTGAGCAACTCTTGCCAAACCGCCCTTTTCCTCGGGTTCCGGCGATACTCCGCATCCGAGGGCTGGTGGTGAAGTGCAGCAAAACGAGGCTCACAGGAACAGTTCCTCCCATTCTAGGATGTGTTGGTGGGCGAGGGGTGCAATATCAAATAAACAAATGCGTGGACACTCAACTCCACTGTTTATCGTTTCCCTTATTAGGTCCAGTAAAGCCACCCGCCCTCCCCAGGTCCCCGTCCCCCAAACTTACAGCCATATTGGGGGCGGTAGACGCCCCCGAGTCCGTCCACTTCATCCGAGGTTGACATGGTGCTGGGTCGGGTGGATGGGCTCTCCGGTTCCGAGGCGCGGCAGAGCTGCAGCGGCGGCCTGGCAGGCAGTGGCTTGGGAGGAAGGTACAGAGTGTTCCTGGTCGGTGCCTCTCGACAGGGTGTCTCCCCGCCCTGCAATTATGATTAACCCTTTGAGTAAACGCTCGGCTCTGACACTGCCTTGCAACACGGGGCGCTGTGTGAGGCACGGGGCTCGCCCGTGTGGGGCGGGATGGGTCTGCTGCGAGGACAGGAAGCTTCTCTGTCAGTCAGTGCCTGAACACGAGTGGGGCATGTGTATAACACGCCGAATAAAGCTAGTTTATACTCAAATGGAAAGTGTGTGTGTAGCGTTAGAGGGAACGGACTCCTTTCCTGGCAGGGTGTGGCTCACGGCAAGCGGGGCGACACTCATTATGATGGGGGGACGGGTCTAGTCTATGGGCGGCGTGTGTGCAACACGTCAAACGGGGGTGCCTTCATACTTCATGTACGTGAGTGTGCAATACTGCACATCAGGGAGTCACGGCTACATTCACAATTCTCTGCAGGTGGAGAATGCTCATTTTGCCACAGTTCCCAAGTGTACTGTTGCCGTGTGGCACACCCACCCAGTTCTAACGGGAAGAAGACGGTAGAGTGAGTTACATTTACTCCTGCAGTGTGTGTGTGTACTAGTACAGTCACAAAAAGATCTCAACCTACACAAACCCCTCTCTCAAATGGAAACCCAACCTCGCAGGTTACTCAGAACCAGTAGTTAAAACTTCAAAGTTAAATTGCCCTCGAAATCTGAACGCTTACGAGTCTTTAAAAAGAAATTAATTATGGTAGCTACGCTGTGTAAACACCAACTTCTTCTCATAAAGCTAAATACTCCATACACAGATTTAACACATTGATTTTAACTTGTTAACATATACAACAAGGACTGGGAAAGGCAATAGGTCTGGTGTTGGTGTGTTAAAGAATGTTGAAATGCAGTTGCGTGTTGCATTGCCCAAATGCTGTGTATTGCATTAATGCCTGCCCCATTGTGAGGTTCCGTGAAAATCGTTACGGTGTTTTGGGCATTGCCGAATATGGACGAGTTTGGTATCTATGAACCGTAAATGGCGAGTTCGGTAAGTGTACGCGTTTTCGCTACACTACTTGACACGATTCGCCTAAATTACGTGTTTCCTACCTGAACCCTCGGGTTCCATTTTAGATACGGCATCCATTTTGTTTCTTGCCCTCACGTAGTCATCGAGCAGGCAACTGTTCGCCTCATGACCCCTTTAGTTCCCAAGCCATACGGAAGACGCATATTCCTTTCATGCATCTTTATGACCGGAGGAATGACACTGCAGAGGCAAATGGCTCAGCTTGAGGGTAATCTTGCCGTGCCGGCCTATTGTTTCAGCCGTGCATGTGCTGGGATCAAGCTCTTTGATCCTATGATCATGTTCCCAATATTACCCCCACACTCTTTTCTCTAGATGTGTCTGACTTCCTAGCAGCTGTTCTTGTCTCTTTTCTCTTGCTCATTTACAACTCAAGTGGAATGTGCCTTATGGTGGGAAGATGTGTTTTTACAGTTGGGAACCGGTGATGTTACTGTGATTATGTTCCGGAGTTCTGAAAGCATGAAAGCGACCCTTTTTGAAGTTTATTGTGGGAACTGGGTTGTAACCTTTTGTTCACATGTTGTGCAATGGCAAAATCTTGTATAAAAGAGAGCGACTCACATATGCAATTTGAAGCAGACTCGTAGAACCTACACGCTGTTGTACTTCTAATGACTTTTGCCTCCCTGCAGTAATAAACTCTGATCTTTGACGCCGAAGGAAGCCTCCCGTGTCTCTGTCACTTGTGCGCCGAAACAGGTATCCCACGAAGGTTATAGGTGTTGTTCCCTGGCACCGCTGGGTCTTAAATAGCTTAGTCCTTCAGTTGGCGCCCAACTCGGGGCGACATCGGCGGTACCGGTCCAAAGCCTGACGATTGTGAGGAACTTCGTGTGAAATCTCCGAGGAAAAGGTGCACCCCGCTTCATCGATCCTGTTGTCGAAATAAGTGGTCCGAAGATTTTTCCCGCGAAGATTCCCGCCTCCTGACGGCTGCGACGGACCGATGCCCTGACTGTCGACCTGTTTTCGACGCCCGGCGTAGACCTTCCGTACAAGCGAGACGATAGACGGGCCTTCCTGGTGACGCCATTGAAGTTCTCAGTTAAGTATTTGTGGGTCGCTCCCAGTCCTTAGTGGTTGTTGCAGCTTTTTTAAGCTTTGTTGTATGCATGGTTCCATTGCATTAGTGGTTCTTAGTTGTTGGTCCTTAGTTGTTATTTGACAATTGCAATTGCCAAAAACCGAGGGTTTTGTTTTTCACGAAGAATTAGTGTTTCGGTAACCCTTGAAGTTTGATACTAGGTTAGTGTGCACAATGCCTAGCCATAGTGGATTTCTTGGTTTTCTTAAATGTTGCAACAAGGATTCCCGGTTGGAGGACTCGTGTCCGATACCTCCAGTTGGAACTCCGATATATGAGCTCTATAGTCGACATGGTGTGGGTCCTATTATTTATAATAAATATTGGGTCCGTTACACGAGAAAAGATGGTGTCCTTAGTTGGCCACCGCATGGAAGTTTTGAACTTGCGATTTTAGATAATCTTGAAACTAAATTATTTAAAAAGAAAGCTAGGCCAGCTATGTTTGATTCTTTTCAGTTATGGCGTAAAGAGGCCAAGCAGAAAGAAATCAAACAGCTTAAAAAGGATCGAAGAGAAGGTTTCGTTCCGATCATGCAAGTTATACAACAATGTCAGCGAGATAAAGAAGAGGAAGAAATAGAAGTTTCCACAAGACTACATCACATGAGGATAGACAAATGTTATCCGGTCTTACCAGCTAGTCTTGATAAGAAAGAAGAGGATTCAAAGGAGGATCCCCTGTTAGCGTATTTGATGAAATCGCCACCTCCTTATGCACAGGGTGCTACAGCTCCTGTAGTTCCTCCAGTAGTCCCACCTGTCGTTCCTCCTGTTGTCCCTCCTGTTGTTACGGCGGCTGCTGGTCAGCCCGTTGTTAATCCTACGTTTGTCCCACCACCTGTTCCTATTCCTACTGCACCTTTGCCTGTACCCCCTCAACCGCTAGTTTCTGCTGCTTCGACTGTTTCGTCTGTCTCTACTGTTCCTACGTTCACTTCTAATATTGTCGCTCCTGTTCTTTTTCCTACTTCTCCTTCTGTTCGTACCCGTATCCCTAATACTGTTGCTACGCTCTATTCACCACTATCTGGATCGATACTGCCGCCCAGCGTTTCTGAAACTTCTCAGAGACGAAGTCAAATCCCTGGTGGAAGGGAGAGAGAGAGACGTTAGTGACAATGGCACATAGGTGGATAAGACATCCTGTTAATTACCCTCCACGAGTGGTCTTCGACACGTTTTCTCAGTTCAATGAGCCTACACAGAGATTGGTGTTCGAAGAAATGTGTAACTTTTTGAGGGAGAAATGGTATAATGATGATTTAGATACCGTACCGCCCGATATGATTGAACTTCAGAGTCAATTTTCGAATGGTATGATTGTAGGTGGAGATGTACGACGTGCCTTAGAGCGATTGCTAGCCCATAGGTCAACAGTGCCTTCTCGAGTGTCGTTTGATGACGACTATGAGAATTGGAAAGCGGCTCCTGGGCAGTATCCTATGAGAGAAGTTCCGCCAGTATGGATGCCAGGTGATCCTGGTGCTGCCCCTCCGGTCCCTCCACATTTCCAAAGAGTTTGGATACACCTCCCATGGAAGCGATCAGAAGTCTTACAAGTCAAACAGTCCTTGCCTGATCCACGCAAGAATCCGGCGGGTTACTACAAGGAGTTGTCTCAATTGGTAGATGCGACCATTATGAACCTTGCCGACATCGACATGCTGTTCGGTAATGTTGTACCACAGCCAGTTTGGGCAAAAATTTGTCAGGAAAATCATGCGAATGAGTTAGGCGGTGATTGGGCTACAATAATAGCGGCTGATGGTCGACAAGTTGGTGGGGCTAAGCCTGAGCAGGTAATTTCAGACCTGCCCCAGAGAATAATTACGCTCATGAAAACACTTATGCCGGCGATGAGAGTAAACTGGGATAAATTATCAGCTTGTAAGCAAAAGAAAGACGAGAGTGTCTCCGATTTCTTCACTAGGTTCGAAGAGGCATTTGTCGATCATAGCGGTCAGGATATGGGCACTGAGGGAGGCCAACGTTTATTTGTCGATAAATTCGTATTAAATTTGTTGCCAGAACTATGCAACAAATTGAAAAATTCAGAAAGTGCATGGGCTGTCTCAACCACTGCACAAATATTAGCAACGGCTCAATACTATGAGAATAGGGAGAAAGAAGAAAGTGATCACGTGGATAAGAAAACGAAAGAGCTCAAAACGAAGGTTTTGTTGCAACAAGCGTATCCTCCATGTTCGAATCAAAATGAGTCGCAACAACAATATAGACCACAATCACAGTCCTCCAGAACACAGCCACGTTCTGACTCCTTTGACTATAGATCTACACTTGGGTATAATCAGTGTGCGTATTGTAGAAGGGAGGGTCACATAAAATACGACTGTCCCGCTTTGCGTGACCGTCTTAATGGTGTATCGCCACGAGGAAGCCGTGGTAGTCCTCAGCAGGCATCTCGAGGTAGAGGCCGCGGTACTATTCACAACCAGAATGATCACCCCCAGAATTCACCAGATACGAATAATTGTTTTGACCAGCGAAATGCGGGGCCAGTTAGATCTACACAATATCATGTGGACGATTACTACGTTGAACATGAGACTGTTGCAAACGATCATTACTAGGACAGCCACCGACAAAGAGAGGGAGTAGTATCAGTTCCGGTTGATCAGAGTGGGCCTTACGTCGCGGTAGCTACTTCTGGCGTAGTTGAGCCTTTTCTGTTGGACACTGGTGCGACGAAAAGTTCCATCATGCATTCGAAACTCCCTGGCGCACCTTTGTCTGGCTTAACAAATGTTTCCGTTGGATTCTCTGGCGCCCCTGTTAGCAATCCTGTTTCCAGCCCTTTGCCACTTACGATTGGCCCTCGTGAGCTGGAGGCTCCATTGATTCTATCTACTGGTTGTGGTGAGAATCTTTTGGGCTTGGATTTGTTAAAACGGTTATATGCGACTTTGTATTGCTCCCCTGAAGGAGTGAAGCTTCCATTAGGTCGGAGAGTAATCTCTCCTATGTACTTGTCGATCGATAAACTCCCACCGGAATTGAGCTCCCTTCCTGCGTCTCTATGGGCCACAGGTCCCAATGACGTGGGTCTCTTGGACATCCCACCTTATATGATCAAGCTGAAACCAAATGTGCGTCTGCCACGTATACCACAGTATCGTATCTCCATTGAGGGAGAACGAGCGCTATTAGCGATTGTACACGATCTGATCAAAAAGGATGTCGTTGAAGAAACTCGAGGAAATCTGTGTAATAGTCCTGTACTACCAATTTTAAAACGCACTGATCCATCTAAACCTCCTGTGTACCGTTTCATAATCGATTTGAGAGAGGTGAATAAAATCGTGATTCCACAATTCCCCGTGGTCCCTGATATCACGGCTTTGCTGACCCTGATTCCAGCTTCTGCCTCCTGGTTCACGGTGATCGACCTAAAGAATGCTTTCTTTAGTATCCCGATCGCTGAGGAAAGCAGAGACCTATTCGGATTTTCATTAGGTGGTCGCAGTTTCAGACTAAAACGCGCACCACAAGGCTATTGTGAAAGTCCGTCGATCTATAGCCAGGCACTCAAAAGCCAACTGGATGCATTTGTGTTACCGATGGGTGCGGCTTTGATTCAATACGTTGACGACCTATTAGTGGCAGCTGATACGGAGGCTATTTGCAAAACGGCTACAGTATCACTATTGCGCTACCTACATGACTTACATCACAAGGTGTCACCTTCCAAGCTGCAATATTGTTGCCAAGAAGTAACCTACTTAGGTCACTTATTATCAAAAGAAGGGAGAAGGTTGACCCCAGAGAGAATTGCAGCGATTTCTAGAATGACTGTGCCTAAAACTCAGAGAGATGTACGTGCCTTTCTAGGTATTACGTCATACTGCAGACAATGGATCCCAAATTTTTCACTATTGGCGAAACCATTGTTAGCCCTCACGTGCAAGGATGTTCCGACTCCTTTGCCATGGACTGAAGAGTGTCAGAAAAGTTTCTCTGAATTACGTGATGCGTTGTGTTCGGCTCCTGTGTTAGGTACTCCTGATTACAGTAAGCCGTTTACACTGTACGTTCACGAGAGGGATGGTTGTGCGTTGAGTGTTCTGGCGCAACAATTTGGTGACAAACAGCGCCCATGCGCATATTTTTCTTCGACCTTAGACCCAGTAGCCAGAGCTTTGCCGAGTTGCTTAAGAGCAACAGCGGCAGCCGCGGCGTCCATTCGACAGTCCGCAGGTCTGGTCATGGATAATATGCTTATGGTGATGGTTCCACATGCAGTTGACACTCTCTTGAACCGAACGAAAACTCAACATTTGACGAGCGCCAGGTTGTCTGGGTATGAGTTGACGTTACTGGCTAGTCACATACGCATCAAACGATGTAATGTGTTGAACCCAGCAACATTGTTGCCAATCAACATGGAGTCAAGTGGTGAAGTACCACATGACTGTTATCTGAGAACTGAGGAGGAAACAAAGGGTCGTATTGACCTGAAAGATACTTCATTGGTAGATCCCGATGGTTCTTTGTATGTGGATGGTTCCTGTTTTAAGTTGCCGAATGGTGATGTGACGACTGCGTATGCTGTAGTGACATTGAGTACGGTTGTAGAAACTGCAAGATTGAGTCAGAATTCGGCTCAGGCTGCTGAGCTGATCGCCTTGACAAGAGCGTGTGTGTTGTCCAGAGGAAAACGGGTGAATGTGTTTACCGACAGCCAGTATGCTTTTGGTGTGGCGCACAGTTTTGGGCGATTGTGGAGAGAAAGAGGATTCTTAACGTCGCATGACACGAAGATTCAGCATGGTCAGCTTGTGAACGACCTTCTAGATGCACTTACATTGCCTAAACAGGTGGCAATAATCAAATGTAGTGCGCATCGGAAAGTGACGGATGATGTTGGTCGTGGTAATGCGTTTGCAGACGAGATTGCTAAGGAGACAGCTAAAGATCTGACAAATCGAATGTGTGTTACGAGTTCAGTGAGATGGCGAACGGAGACTAGTATGTGTGAAGACACAGTTGAAAGTGTGAAGGGAATACAGAATGAGGCCACTGAGACGGAAAAGACTAAATGGAAAGAGAGCGCGGGGAAGTTGGATGAAAATGGATGTTGGGTTGACTTGTCAGAAAAGCAGAGATGGATGTTACCGGATGCATATGTGCTCGCTGTTGTTACAATGGCTCATGGTCCAGCACACATAAGCGCAAAAGGCATATGCAAGTTGTTGTCTCCTGTATGGAAGAATGATGGTATCACTAAATGTGCAGAGAGAGTGGTTAAGAATTGTATGGTGTGTTTGATGTATAATCCCGGTAAGGGCACTCCCACTCCACCTGGTCATTTTGCCCCTCCTACATGCCCTTTCGAAGTTATCCAGTTGGACTTCATCCATATGGAGAGATGCAACAATTTGAAATATGTTTTGGTTGTAGTATGTGCCTTCTCCAGATGGATTGAGGCTTACCCCCTTAAGGATAATACTGCCCTATCCACAGCAAAAATTCTGCTCAAAGAGTATTTCCCCAGATACGGCATGCCTCGGATTGTATGGTCGGACAACGGAAGTGAGTTTGTGGGAAGTGTGATGAAGAGTGTGTGTCGGGGCTTAGGTATAGTGCAGAAATTTCATAGTGCTAATCATCCTCAGTCAGCGGGTTTGGTGGAAGGATACAATGGCACCCTGAAACTGAAACTTGCAAAAATTCAGGCAACAACTGGTTTATCATGGCCAGATGCTTTGCCTCTAGCTCTCTTATCGACCAGGGCAACTGTGCACTCTCGAGTAGGGCTTAGCCCATATGAGATTGTGTTCGGCCGTCCTGCTAATATTTGGGGAGTCCCGAGACCTAAAGAATGTGATAGAATTGAATATCCCATGCTGATTGATTATCTCCATGATCTGACTGCTAAATTGAGTTTGATTCATCAACAGGTCTTTGAGGCTCTGCCGTCACAGACAGAGGGTCCTGGTCATCGGCTGCAACCAGGGGACTGGGTCCTCACCCGCAACTTCGGACGAAAACGAAACCTTGACCCGAGGTTTGTGGTACCCTTCCAGGTGCTACTGGCAACGAGGACGGCGGTTCGGCTGGAGGGACGGAAGCATTGGGTGCATGCCACCCACACCAAGAAAGTCCCGCTTCCTTTGCCGGCGGATACTTGGATAATAAAGGGTTTTTCCTCGTCCAAGACCGACGCCCCACAACGCTTTGTCCCGTTCAGCGAAGCTCAGCCCATATCTGACACCCTTGTTGATTCCCCTAAAACAATTTCCTTTCCCTCTACCTTGAAAACTTCAAGTGCTGAACAATTGTCTGAACAATCGAACACTCATTTGCCATCCAATTCATTGTTTGAAGATCAGACACGCCCTGGGAGCAGCCGATACTTTTTTCGCCCACGCACAAAAGACTAATAAACTAATTTTTTTTTTTTTTGGATCCCGCAGTAACTCTGAACATTGTGGACATTTTATATGGTGTACCTTTTTCCTTTTTCGTGCAGCCGAGAACCTTATAATAAATTGAATGTTCAATTTATCTAGAACCTATCATCCGGGTTGGCCGTAGGGCCGTGCGGGTACTTTCTTCTGGTTAGCAGTTATCGACACTAGGTCGGTTTCTTTTGTCAATTTCTGGGAACTCCTGGGAATTGATGATCGCTACACAGAACGAAGTGCGTCAAGAACGTCGCGGACCGTCGTTAGAGGATGGAATTTTCTAAGCTGTCGAAAAGAGAGAAAATGTTGGCGCAAAGATCTGCATTAGATAAGGTGTTTCGTACAAAATGTTTCTTGCTACAGGTTTTCATGTTGTTCCTACCTGTTTCTATGCTGCTGGTGAGTGGAGTATATTATGGTTTTCAATCATTACTGCCTTCTGCCTTGCCTACCTCTCCTTCTAATGATCTAAAATTCGTCTCTACTGTTTCTCCACATTCTTTCCACATACTGCCCCAACATGAGCAAGTCAGACGTGCGGAATTTCGAAACAATTCTTTTGTGCAACTTCTGCACCAGCATCAGATGGTGGTAAATACTACAAATTGTTGGGTGTGTGGACTAATGCCACACACCATGGACAGGGGTATCCCGTATTTTGTGCTTCCGTACAGTCCCCAAGGGTCAGCTCGGGCATTCCAAATCATGTTCCATAGTGCACTACATTCCTACCCCCACCGAGAGCCACGCTCAGCAAGCTTTGGTCCAGGCCCATACCATAAGTCTCTGGCGACAGCGATTGCTGATCTAGATAGAGACATTTTCGATACCTCACTTATCCCAGAGGAGGAAGTGCAGGCCTATAAGTACCTTAGTGAGGCTGAGTATAGTATATCAGTGGGTGATAGGCAGCTTAAAAGCTCATCTCCAATCTGGATTGTACCTCACCTAGGCCACTTTTGTCTGCAAGGTCGTGGCCGAAATCCAAGAGCCCAGCTTGGGAAGAGCGCTTGTGTGGATACTTACGTTCTACCGACGCTCTCTTCCCCTGTCTTCTTAACTGCCAAGGGTACCTATTTTGTATGTTATGATCGAGCATATACGTGGTTACCTCATGATTTCTCGGGTATCTGCTATATTGCAAATCTCTTGCCTCCGACCTTCACTGTTGCCTCAGATTATCACAGAGCCAGAGTTGAGAGAGGTGTTATTAGCAAAGAAGATACTGCCGGTCAAGAAGCAGGAGACTTCTTTAAGGGTTTCCTACCGTTCTGGGGCCCTATGGTTAATAGCATAAATCTGAGACAGTTAACCCGTGTAGTAGAGTCAACTGCTAACATAACCGCAAGTGCCCTTGGTAATTTGACAGCAGAGCTTCAAGCGGATAGGCTTATGACGTTACAGAACCGTATGGTTCTCGACATTGTTCTAGCAGATAGAGGAGGTGTGTGTAAGGTCATCCATTCGAGCTGCTGCATATTCATACCTGATAACGCTCCAACGGTTTATCAAGCCATCTCCAAGTTGCACAAAATCTCGGAGTCCATACACGTGGACGAGGGAGATTGGACGCTTCTAGGATGGTTTTGGGGCCTGATGTCGACCTGGGGTTGGAAGATTCTGATGATTATAGGGGTTGTTGTGACGTTCCTGTTCACGTGTTGTCTTTGTGTACAGTGTGGTCCTGCCTTATGTGGCCTTTGTGCTACAACGTGTATAAGAAGGCCGACTGTTTCCAGAGAGGCATTGATGGATAGAATAATGTTCCAGCAACACCTGAATGATCTGATGAATATCGAGATCGACTCTGATTTCGACTAGTGCTTGCCTACATGAGGGCAAAAGGAGCGTCTGAGGTTCCGTGAAAATCGTTACGGTGTTTTGGGCATTGCCGAATATGGACGAGTTTGGTATCTATGAACCGTAAATGGCGAGTTCGGTAAGTGTACGCGTTTTCGCTACACTACTTGACACGGTTCGCCTAAATTACGTGTTTCCTACCTGAACCCTCGGGTTCCATTTTAGATACGGCATCCATTTTGTTTCTTGCCCTCACGTAGTCAGCGAGCAGGCAACTGTTCGCCTCATGACCCCTTTAGTTCCCAAGCCATACGGAAGACGCATATTCCTTTCATGCGTCTTTATGACCGGAGGAATGACACCGCAGAGGCAAATGGCTCAGCTTGAGGGTAATCTTGCCGTGCCGGCCTATTGTTTCAGCCGTGCATGTGCTGGGATCAAGCTCTTTGATCCTATGATCATGTTCCCAATATTACCCCCACACTCTTTTCTCTAGATGTGTCTGACTTCCTAGCAGCTGTTCTTGTCTCTTTTCTCTTGCTCATTTACAACTCAAGTGGAATGTGCCTTATGGTGGGAAGATGTGTTTTTACAGTTGGGAACCGGTGATGTTACTGTGATTATGTTCCGGAGTTCTGAAAGCATGAAAGCGACCCTTTTTGAAGTTTATTGTGGGAACTGGGTTGTAACCTTTTGTTCACATGTTGTGCAATGGCAAAATCTTGTATAAAAGAGAGCGACTCACATATGCAATTTGAAGCAGACTCGTAGAACCTACACGCTGTTGTACTTCTAATGACTTTTGCCTCCCTGCAGTAATAAACTCTGATCTTTGACGCCGAAGGAAGCCTCCCGTGTCTCTGTCACTTGTGCGCCGAAACAGGTATCCCACGAAGGTTATAGGTGTTGTTCCCTGGCACCGCTGGGTCTTAAATAGCTCAGTCCTTCAATTGGCTTTGCCAGTGATGGGTCAAAAAGTAGCAACAACGGATTACTTTCGGTATATAATGCGTTTGGGAGATAAATACTTGAACAGGAGAATTAGCATGATTACTAAGGTTACTTTTAAGATGTAAAATAGTGCTGCATGCTTGCCAATGTAAGCACTTCAAGGAAGGTGGAACGATGTATCAAAGAACCAATACCAGGAGGTGAGTGACCAATACTCCTCTGACTGGAGCCAAAGCCCACTGTGTACATCATTTTATTTTTATTATGTCTCACCTCTGTCTGTTGCCAGACGTTTTGGTACCTTACAGTGGACTTAGCGCCCGCCCATTTCTACTTCGGTTCATTGTCACTCTCCTTTGCTTGCTTGGAATTCTTAGCTTCGGTAGGTTTTCCTCCCTCTACTTTATTTCTTTGGTTTTTTTCTTCTTCTTTAGCGTTATGGACGCACTGCTGTCCATCCATGGCTCACTATTTCAGGTGGTACTTTTTTCTTTTTATTTAAGCACCACTTTATGAGTGCTTGTTTCTTCCAGCTGGCTCCCTTGTGTACTTCTTCCCCTCTATGTTCCTCCCTCATTCTGTTCCTGCCTTTCATCCTTTGTCAGTTTGCTTGACCCAGTATCTCCTACCCATCCTTCGTTGTCAGTGTGCTCTCCCTACCCTCTCCTGCCCACCCTCCATTGTCCATGTGCTCTCCATACCCTCTCCTGCCCACCCTCTGTTGACGTGTGCTTTCTTTACCCTCTCCTGCCCACCCTCCATTGTCCGTGTGCTTTCTTTACCCTCTCCTGCCCACCCTCCATTGTCCATGTGCTCTCCATACCCTCTCCTGCCCACCCTCTGTTGACGTGTGCTTTCTTTACCCTCTCCTGCCCACCCTCCATTGTCAGTGCTTTCTTTACCCTCTCCTGCCTACCCTCCATTGTCCGTGTGCTTTCGTTACCCTCTCCTGCCCACCCTCCATTGTCCGTGTGCTTTCTTTACCCTCTCCTGCCCACCCTCCATTGTCCGTGTGCTTTCTTTACCCTCTCCTGCCCACCCTCCATTGTCCATGTGCTCTCCATACCCTCTCCTGCCCACCCTCTGTTGACGTGTGCTTTCTTTACCCTCTCCTGCCCACCCTCCATTGTCAGTGTGCTTTCTTTATCCTCTCCTGCCCACCCTCCATTGTCCGTGTGCTTTCTTTACCCTCTCCTGCCCACCCTCCTTTGTCCGTGTGTTTTCTTTACCCTCTCCTGCCCACCCTCTGTTGACGTGTGCTATGTTTACCCTCTCCTGCCCACCCTCCATTGTCCGTGTGCTTTCTTTATCCTCTCCTGCCCACCCTCCATTGTCCGTGTGCTTTCTTTACCCTCTCCTGCCCACCCTCCATTGTCCGTGTGCTTTCTTTACCCTCTCCTGCCCACCCTCCATTGTCCGTGTGCTTTCTTTACCCTCTCCTGCCCACCCTCCATTGTCCGTGTGCTTTCTTTACCCTCTCCTGCCCACCCTCCATTGTCCATGTGCTCTCCATACCCTCTCCTGCCCACCCTCTGTTGACGTGTGCTTTCTTTACCCTCTCCTGCCCACCCTCCATTGTCCGTGTGCTTTCTTTACCCTCTCCTGCCCACCCTCCATTGTCCGTGTGCTTTCTTTACCCTCTCCTGCCCACCTTTCCTTGTCCATGTGCTCTGCCTACCCTCCGTTGTCCGTGTGCTTTCTCTACCCTCTCATATTTAATGTACTTATAAGACCTTTGGGATAGCTCCTTTCATCCATTGGTCTGTTTCTGCATTATTCACATTTTGCTTCCACCCTCCAACACATACACCATAGGCCTGCGGTCTGCGCACTTCAGTTGTTTGGATCCCCCGATTTATGTATGGCTCATGACCGCCCCAGCTCCTTCCCTATTCCTTTGCCTGGCTCACTGCAGTGTCAGTAGCTTCGCAGACTCGGCCTCCTACTCTTGTTGCAAATGGGAATCATTGCAACATGTGTTCTATTTTGTTCAGTATAAACATTTGTTGTCAATTTAGGAGTACCATTCTCAATTTACTTTGTAAGGTGCACAGCGGTTACCCTAGACTCCCCCTATAACATGTGTATTGTGAGTATGTGAAGAAAAAGTTACATGCCTGTGGTAACGACCTATCTGGTGGATGCTCGGTCTACCTGCAGATTTCTTACCTGTAGAATAATCCCAAGGATCACACTGGATACGGAAACTTCAAAGCTTTCAGACTGCTGTTAGTGGTACGCTGGCTTTGTATCGATGCCGGAAGAGGCATCAGATGACATCACTAAACATCCTGGTGTAACAACATTCAGTTCCCATCCATTATTTCCAAGCCTTCAAGGCGAGCTGACGGATTGGCATTGATAAAAGTAGTACAAAACTAAATTTGAATCTGGGGATTTTATTAGCTTTCCCCAACACAAATCCATCAGAGAGGCGGGCTGGTTGCTAAGGTATTATATATATATATGAAAGAGCTTAAAGATTACAGCCTAAATGGTATCAACGGTCAGCATCTTTTTTATTTGCTACATATGAGAAAAAGCCCATGGAGGTCAGCAACTGTCGTTAGTGACAGTGGAAGAGTAGACTGTATCTGACATTCGATACCCGACAATCTCTGTAGGTCAAAGGCCAGCGATTCTGAATATTCATTGAGGTAACCAATTATTCATGTATATAGGAACACAAAAAATTAGCGCCTGTGCTAATTTGGAATCATTCACTTAAGCGTTTTTTAGCAATGGTGTGGCAAAATACTCTTATGGGAATATGAAGGGCAAATACAACCTATTGCTCAGCTTTAGAATTCCTTCTCTCCCCTTCAATATGTATTCATCAATTTGCATAAGCCTTTTTTTTTAATCAACTTTAGTTACATGAACTATTTTTGGTAAAGTTTCATGAAAATGATTGAAGGAAAGTTATGGTTAGGTTATCGCACCAAAAAGTTTTGATTAAAAAAAAACTGGAAACTCACAAAAACACGCACGGTGCAGTTATGATTGTGAATTAAAGCCTAAAAATCCCACTGACATTAACAATCCATAAATTGCAAGATAGTCATGCAAACTATAACTCGGTCACCAAAGGAGAACTAGTGGATGCCAAAAAGAAAAAAAACAAGCATTTAGTAGTGGATGCCAAAAAGAAAAAAAACAAGCATTTACAATGCAATGGTCTCGGCATTTTTAAAGTTAGAGCTATTGGCATTGCTCATGACATTATTTTTATTTATGTTTTTTTTAAAAACATAAATAAATGGCATTGTCATTTACAATGCCAATAGCAGGGCAGAAGAGCAAGCACAACGAACGAGGGGGCAGGACAGGAAGCACAAGCAACGAGCTATAAACAGACACAGAGAGGAGAGAATCCCCAGGTGCATGGAACACTTACCCAATCAACAATTGTGAGACTAAAGGTATATAGGAAGGCACACAAAGCACCAGTTCCTAGAAGAAAGTATGTTGGGGAGCTCATGGGAGGTCAAATGAGAGCAGAAGGAGGTAAGAGGGCATTTGAAGACTGGACCGGATCGTCAGAGCAGAAGTCATGTGGGGAGAACAGATGGCCAAGAAATAAAAGAGTGCAACAGAGAAAGGTAGGGCAGGGAGCAAGGAGAGAAAAGGCAAAAACATTAAAAACGTGACAGGTTAGGAGATCGTAATAAGGGGGTACAAATGAGGGCAGAGAAATGCATGCAAAGGGAAGGAAGTCAAGTTGTCATTTACAATGCCAATAGCTCTAACTTTTCCAAAGGCGAAACCGTTGCATTGTAAATGCTTGTTGCATTTGCTAACAATTTTGTCTTGTGTTAGGAAACAAATATCTTCTTGCAAATTAGGAAGACTACTATTACATGTTAATACACACATTATCAATATTCAAAAATACCTTCATCTATTGACATTAGGTCTTGGACAGACTGCATCATGATAGCCGTCGGCTTAGTGTCATGTACTGGGATCTCCGTGTGGGTGTCAATGTTTTTACACAGTAAGCACAGCAAGCAGGATGGCAATGTATGCACAGGCAACAGGTGAAAAGTATACCAGCAATTGCTACTAGAAAGATAGGAATCTTCCAGCCCCAGGATGCTAGTAGACCCCAGAACCAACCAGAGAGAGTCCAGGTACCATTTTCTTGGTGGATGTCAGATGCGAGCCTATGCAACTTCTGTATAGCAGCATATACATTAGGGCATGGTCAGGGATGTACACGCAGCAGCTGCTGCTAATGACGCGCCAGGCCCCTCCTCGGTCAGCGAGGATGGCGTCTAATATTATCAATTCTGTAGAGCAACAAGCCTCGTAGCCTGGAGCTCAGCTGTAGTATTGGTCAGAATCCCTGCTTTGGCAATAATGACCCCTTTTAGAACTCTGGTGAGCTGACTAATGGTAAGGCTATTGGACATAGGGCCCCAATGAGGGTAGGAGACCTCTCATAGCATCTGTGAACTGTTGCAGAGTGGTGACTGTCTAATCTATGGCTTCTGTATGAATAACCCTTTTAACCCGGGGCAGATGGGCACTCCTACACTGCAATCAATGGTCCTTATGGTAATTAGGTGGTACCATCCCCTGGGGAGTCAAACATAAGTTTGAGATCCACAAACAAAGTAGACATTATGCTAGGGTAAATCCTTGGTAGGCACGTATATGTTCTAACACTATGTGATAATCAGCAGATGTCATATTCATAGTAGAAGACTGATAATGGATGTATATCATAGTAAACAATACAAACCACCCCTCACAGCTCCCCAGATAGGACAATGGCAACGATAACAGACTATCACTCTTATGTGTAAGTGAAGAGAGCAATCCACAGACCCAACAATTGGTAACATTAGACGTATCATGGGCTTCGTGGAACATTTGTAAAAATACATTATCTATATATCAAATCAAAAATCCTTTATTCGACTGTCATAAAAGCAGTCATAAAAGCACATAAGTACATTGTTATACAATTCATTCAAAAATTTTTATAAACATTTTTAAAAGTAAGCAATTCACGAGAGAGTTAAAAATGCAGTAGACCAGCAAAAATAAATGTGCCTGTTCAAGACATGATTTCGTGTTTAGTGCAGGTCGTCTTGGAATCATCCTTCCATACTTAATCTGACCTTCCGGGCTGTTTTTAAAAACTTACAGATAAAAAAGGTGCTGACGTCATGCAACATCTGCAGATATAAAAGTGCAGGCTTGATCTGTACAAAATTCAACTTTGTAAGCAAGGGTTTTAAAAACATTTGTATTGGAATCGAATAATAAGGGCACAGAAATAAAAAGTGAGCCAAGTCTTGCGGAGACAGATTGTCGCAGCCGCAAGCTGGCAACACTTGACCTCTATGCGCTCCACTCGGCACAGCTAAAAGCAAGTGGTAGAAACCAAATCGGAATCTGCTCAACAGAAAGCGGTCGTATCTAGAAATGTTCCATGATAGGTATGGTTCACAGAACACACATGTCTTTGTTAGTATATGGTTCCTAACACTGGACTTCTTCATCTCGATGTCTTCCCTGACAAGTTGTCGTTTTAACAGGAAAGTATTTTTTACAAAATCAACATCATTCTTTGTGGTATGCTGTGGTGTTAGGTATAGATCCAATCTGCCCAGGTCTTTGCAACAGTTTCTAATATAATTCATCCAGGGTATCTTAAGATGTCCTTCCCAGGTGAGGGCTTCAGCAAGGATACTATTTGTCAGCGGTATAGATGCATTGCGCCAACAGTTTAACCAACAGTGCAGGGGGTTTGCAGCAATTTTGTCTCCTAGGTACGGTGAGCCCAGTTCCTCATGTACAGAGAAGTTAGCGGTGCTTTTAGGTAAGCTCAGAACCTGTTTCAAAAAATTATTTTCTAGTGTTACCAGAGCTTCTACTGATGAGAAACCCCACAGCTCACTCCCATAACATGCCACTGCGACGCTTTTTGCCTGATATAGTTTCATTATGGCGGACACTGGGGTGTTACCTAATTTGCGTGCAAAGTCCAATATTCCAAAATTGGTTCGTAATAACTCGCCTTTCTTTTTGTTTATAGCAGGGCCCCATGAAAGTTTGTGGTCAAATAGTACCCCTAAATATGAAAATGTTTTTGTTAGCGGTATACTTTCCCCGTTAACCGAAAAGGGGTATCGTTTTTTGGGGGTGTTTCCAAACGTCATAATAAAAGATTTGGAATTATTAATATTCAGATCACGTGAGGACATGAATTGGAAGAAAGAATCCAACAACTTTTGAAGTCCTAATGCGGTTCTGGACATCAAAACGGCGTCGTCCGCGTATGGCAGGACCGGCACCCCTGTTTTCCCAATACGAGGGTAGTCTGTGTCAGTTTTTACCAGATAATCCTCGAGTCCATTAATGTACAAGTTAAAAAGGAGAGGTGCTAAAATACAGCCCTGTCTGACGCCCCGGTTAATATTAAAATCTCTCGCTACTTTCAAGTCTTTTGTGTACCGTACATTAGCACGTGTGTCGCTATGTAGGTCAGCCAGGAAATTGATTAGATTATTTTCGACGCCCATGTTTTGCAAGATTTCCCATAGTTTACTCCTATCTACGCAGTCAAAGGCCGAAGAAAGGTCCATAAAGGCCATATACAATGTTCCATCTCTTGCTTGGGTGTATTTACCACTTATTAGGTATAGATTCAGACACTGAGTAGTTGTTGCATGTCCTGGTCTGAATCCATACTGTGCTGGGGTCATTATATTATTTTGCTTGGCCCAAGCATTCAGCCGGTTTAAGAGTACCCCTCCCACTACCTTCGCAACAGAGTTTATCAGGGAGATAGGTCTATAGCAAACTGCTTTTGTTCTGTCGCCCTTTTTGTATACCGGGACGATAGTGGATGCTCCCCAGGATTTAGGGGCTCCCACTTCAACCCCGGCGTTAATGACAGATGTAAGAATTGGGGCCCATAAGGTGATGTTGGATTTAAATAGGTCTGGTGGAAGACCGTCGGGGCCCGGGGCTTTGTTGCTAGAGAGACCAAGAATCCCTAGTTCAATTTCTTTAATAGAAAAATGTAGAGGGCTGCTTTCGGGGGGATGAGGTGATTTTGTTGTCTGTGGAGCTTCGCTCTTAAAGATAGAACCAAAATGGGTGATCCAGTCATTCTCTGGTATGACTGTGCCGAGACTCTCAGCGGTCGGGTCGTGAAAAAGAGGTTTATTAATTATTTTCCAGAACTTTGAGCTGTTGCCCAGAATTGAGGGATCGAGCAGAGATTCCCATGTTTTAGTTTTTATAGATTTTTTACATGAGGCAAGTGCTTTTTTGTAATCTGCTCGAAGGGCCTTTACCAGTGCTAGATCTCTCGGTTTGTTTTTAAGAGCAGCCTTTAATTTGCGGTTAGCAGAAGAACAGGCATGATCGAACCATCGTGGATGTTGAGCAGGTGTTCCCTTGGCAGTTACAGTCAGAAAAATTTCTATCCTTCTAGACACCACTGCAAAGGCGGATAGAACGCATTCAGGTGAAGCAGAGTCTGTGGCACAGAGCTTAAGTTCAGGTTCACAGTCTTTGACAACAATCTCATACAGTTTGTCACTATTTATCAGATTCCATTTCAAGCGACGGTTGTTATTAACCGACTTAAGTACCCCTGGATCCTTGATATTGTTTTGGAGTACGAAAGAGTCGCATTGTAGCTCGAGATGTAAGGGGTTGTGATCACTATAAGTGCTCACAAGGATATCGAACTTTAGAACCTGTTGGGCCACACCGGCAGAAAGAAGGATGTGGTCTATGATGGACCCTGACTCAGATCCTTTATAGGTGGGATTTTCAAAGGTAAAGGAGTCCTCTTTCAGAGATAGTGCCATGGTCATATTCGTGGAATCCATTAAAGTGTTCAATTTTGATCCACGTTGGCAGTGTGTGAAGTGGGGGCCTGTTTTAAGACCACAGCCCAACGATCCCAGAGTTGTCAACAGAGGGTTACCGCAAATATGCGTATTGAAGTCGCCGAGGAGTATTTTGTCCTGTGGTAATTTTGTCCAATTTTCAGCTAGACAATTTACAAGGTTGTCGATGTTACAGTCACTTGGATTTGCGACAGAATTATAGAAATTAATCAAAGTTATGACTTTTTTCCCCCTTCTGAGTGTCAGGATCTGAATACTCCTGCTATCCATCTGCACATGATTAATCTGCATTTTAAGGGACAGACTGATAAATATTGCCAGGCCCCCCTTTGCCCTGCCACTAGGTGAAGGGGATGCGTGGACGAAAAAACTTTGGAATCCCTCGATGAAGGTGTTGCCATTTATCAACCAGGTTTCCTGGAAACACAGGATGGTGTACTTCTTAACAAAGGCCACCCATAATGGGTCATTGATTTTAGAGGCCAATCCGGCAATGTTCCAGGACAGTATTTTGATAGGGTTAGAAGTAATATGCTCTGATTTAAGTTCTGGATTTATGCTGGAGTGGGAGCGTGGTTCTGGGATGGTCCCTGTCACATGCTTAGACCTTGAGTTCTCAAGTGATGAGAAAGGTTGTAAAGCTATGGTTTTAGATGGACTACCTACTTCAATCACTGACGGAGCATGAGCTTGATTTGCTCGGGGGCTGACTATGAAGCTCGATATCGTCGTGGGGGTGGAATTTGCTAAGCAAACTACATGGGAGGTGGATGTTTTTACTGCGTTAGTCTTGCTTTCTGAGGGATTCCTTGCTTTATCGGGAAGTGTATCTTGGAATTGGACAGATGACAGTCAGTCAACCTCGTCCAATTGGTCGTGGTTGTAGAGAACATCGTATCTGTTGGCAGTAGGAAACTCATATTCATTAAATTGTACAGTAGCAGGGTTATAGGCACGGTAAAAACCGTGCCTTTGCCGTTCAGCTGTTTCAATTGATTGGTGATTGTATGCTTTAATTCCCCATGGGTGAGTGTATGGGTGGAGGTCTGAACCCATTGGGCTATCAAATCGGGGTAGGGCAGGGACCAGCCAGGGTTGGAAATTTGGCTGTGTCATATGACGTCCTTCTTGGGTGTAGTTATATTTGGTTTTATTCCTACATGTATCTGATCGGGCTGGATAGAAATAACTTAATCCCATAGTCCTAATCAAGCTATTTGTCCCCGAGCTCCTCCAGTCTGCGATGAATTTTGCCGGTCCTAGATGTTTAAAGGTGACCACAATACAGTCACCCTCTGTGGATTTAAAACGAGTGCCCACCCACTCTACTCTTTTGACTTGGTGTATAGTGCCTATTATATTTTGAGGGAGAGGCCTATGTGTAGAGAGCCATTGCATTACTTTGTTCCTCAATTCCTCCCGCGTTTCCTCCCTGTTGACGTCGACTTTGGGCACCCCAATCATGACTATTGTGTAGGGGTTAGCCTGTGGAGATAGATTGATATGTGATAGTGAACTTGTTATGATAGGTTTAGTAGGATGAGCTCCTATTTCTTTTGATTGAGTGTTATTTTTAGGAGAGGCCGTGCGATTCTTGTTCTTTAGTGCACCTGTATGTGTTTTTGGTGGATGTCCCTCTGTAGCCCATTCACTGTCATCATCATCCTCGTCTATTTGGTTATTTGGTTTATTGAATGTAGGAGTCGTTATATTCACAGTGAGGTTGGGGACTGTTTGAGACTTTAATGTTAGGTCTATTGTGGGTAGGCTCTGTGATTGTGATTTATTTTGTTTTTCTGTGTTCTTTACTGAGTTGCCATTTTTTTTGGAATTTTTTACATTAAGTGTAGTTGATGAGGGAACAAAAAGAGAAGAAATGTTAGTTGTTTTGAGCAATCTAAGAATACTGGAAGATATATCATTTTGTGTCCTCTCAAATTTACTCAATACCTTTTCTATGTTATCTATCTGATGACTAATAGGTTGAAGAAGTGTTTTAATTAAAGTTTCAATCTCTCTCATGAAGGGGAAACTCATGGTACTCTTCTTATCAATGTGACCTGTTTCCTCATTAACTACAGAAATTCCTGAATTGGACTTAGATTTTCCATCTGTGTCGTATAGATCTGGGGAGTTTGGAAGGGGTCCCTCACGTTTTGGTCCAGTGGGTTCCACTAAGCTTTTCTTCTGCCACATGTCTTTGAGAGACCGTTTGGGTTTACCCGGAGGTAGGTGGATTTTCCTCATAGGGAATTTAGTTCTAAACTTTTTCCGTTTGATCTTTGGAGCTTTGTGATGTTTTAGTGATTGTGATTCTGTTAAAACAATGGCAGGTAAGGCATTTTCCTCGGTGCGAACTTCCAGTGTCGAGGGAATATCCATTGTCTGCTGATCATTTTTTGCGATGTTAGATAAGATCATAAGACTGTTATCCTGATTATTTGCTAATGACTCCAAGGAAAAAGAGTTAGAGGGTTTTTCCTTAATGTGTGATCTAGGTAATTCCGAGAACGATTGCATTAGTAGAGACTCCTGGGATGAGATAGTGTCATCCTGATTTTGATCGTCATAGGTAGTATGAGAAGACAGATCAGGGAAGCATAGATTAGGTGTCAAGGAGAGTCTCCTCTCGGTGTTCTGAATAGCATCCGCCACAACGTTGATAGTTTTTTGCAGCATTATATCTATGGCGGTTATAGTGGGCAAAGGTGTACTCACTGTTTTTAGTCTGCTGGTAGATCTTGTCGCCATCGGTGTTTTAGTTGTTTTGGTCATCTTTGAACAGTGGTTACTGCCCCTTTCCTCTACGAAGGTACTGGAGTGGGGAAGTACTTAGGGTGGCGGCCCGCCCCGTCTCCTTCAGTCCCCTGAGGGCCACAGAGGGCCCGCCCATTGCCCGGGCTTAGCCCGGCGCGGCCCCGCGCGCTCCCGCGACGCGGGAGATGAGGTCCGTTTTTATTCGCCTCCTGGCGCGCTCCGCCTCAACTCGACTTCCGGTCGCGGAGGCCGCTGGGAGTTGTAGTCTTCCCACTCCCCCACTCTGCGGCAGCACTGATGGTGAGAGGCTGCGGCGGGGGGAGGAGACTGGCAGCGGTGGAGCAGCGTCGATGGCGGCAGTGAAGGCGTTTTGGCAAGGGCTCCCAGGTAGGAGTGACAGCGTTTCTCCCTGATTTGGCTGTAGCAGTTTATGCACCCACACCACAGCAGATGAGGTCCGTTTTTATTCGCCTCCTGGCTCGCTCCGCCTCAACGCGACTTCCGGTCGCGGAGGCCGCTGGGAGTTGTAGTCTTCCCACTCCCCCACTCTGCGGCAGCACTGATGGTGAGAGGCTGCGGCGGGGGGAGGAGACTGGCAGCGGTGGAGCAGCGTCGATGGCGGCAGTGAAGGCGTTTTGGCAAGGGCTCCCAGGTAGGAGTGACAGCGTTTCTCCCTGATTTGGCTGTAGCAGTTTATCTATATATGTCTTTGTGTGTTCACCTTTATGAGGGGCCAAAGTAACAAACGTGTTCAGGGGGAACATGCGTTGTACCAATCAGAAAGTGCACTGGATATTTCTCCTCAAGGAACCATAGTATTCCAAGTACCGCTATCAGGGAAATCAGAACAATCACCATGAAAACGATTTTACTCTTTGTGGACCAACTGAACAAACCAGACTCATCCTGCCATAAACGCAGTGATGCAAATGGCTGTTTCTCCTCAATAATTGGGCGACCAAATGGATACATTGTAGTCGGAGGAAAGAAAATGCAATGGAGCTGATGACAAGAAAACAAGAAGGGGGCAAATGTTCCCAGTGTCCTTCTGAGCCTCACTGGTAGACTCCTATTGTTCATCAAGGTTGTCGCTGTTGAGCACCGGTGGTGGAGCTAGTCAATCCCAACTCTTTGAAGAAATCCCACGTCGCTAACTGTAAGGTACCCCCTTCCAGGGGAGCACATTCAATTTATCCTATCCAATGTCTGAACAATGCACCAATATCTCCTCTCCCTATTCTACTATAGCCTGACTTATCGAGTCCGTCCTCGATAATCTCACTTTTTCTTTGGTGCACTGTTCCTCCGTCGGGGCGCAAATTGTACCTAGCTACCCAGGCACAGAAGGATCAGCAAAAATGGGCTCAGACACAGAGGGGCCAATGGGCTGGGACTCAAGCACAGATAGGCCAGCAGAACGGGGCTCCTGACTGGCTTGGACCTCAGAGGGCACCGTTGCATTCAACACAGCATCATTATCATTCTCCGTTTGGGTTCACGTTAGCTGGGCACCCGAAAAGGGTACAAAACAGGGCTCCTGTTCCCACTGCGAGTCCCCGACGCCATCAAGGACCCATTGATCGTAGTGCAGGGGCAAAGGTACTCTGCGGCAGTGAAGGGTGTAAATTCACTTCTTTCAGCCGGTGACCTTCATGGCGGTTCAGGTAGCAAGGAGCAACTGCACTGGCCCCTTTCACTGCGGCTCCAAACTTCTTTTCGTCTGGAAATGGCAGACTAGAACAAAATCAGTGGCCCGAATATTGTGTCCTGGCCCCTCAGGTGCTGTCGGAAGGGCGTTTTAGATCTGTTGGTGAATAGAATGCAGACTTTTAGTTAACTCATATTGGTAGTCTACCAACAGAGGATATTCAATTTCTGAAAATGTACAAGGCCGCAGGACGTCCCACACGTTTGCTGGGCACCCAAACATGACCACGTGGGAGGCCATCTTTGGCATATTGTCATTCTGCCATACAGGGTCTAATAATTTACAAATGCCTTTTGCACTGATATGGGCTGGCCCATGCACCACAGTGACTACAGGGAGGACATATGCATCTTGTAACATCCATCTCTTTTTTCATGACTTATCAGTCCAACACCCGAACACATCCAAACATGCTATGCTTTCCATAGTGCTAACTCTTCAATTGTTGCTTCACTTGAAATCTCCTTCACATTGTCCAGCTTATCCTCAAACATAGTAATCTTGGGCACCCACCTAGCGGGACCTGCTACAAACCTCTTTTTCATCTTCTTCGAGCTGTCTCCTTAGTTGTCTGATCTGCGAATGCATGCCCCCTACCCACGTTGTCAGTAATATCCTTGTGGGCGCTGCACTTCACTTTTGCTAATTTCTTGGGGAGTGTCTAAGCCGACAAAAGCCTATGTATCAAAGGGCCATGCTGGATCTTCATCCCATGGGACGTGAGAAACCCTCTCTCTGCCCAGAGCCATCCAAAATTATGGGCGGCTCCGAAAGCATACGGGCTGTCAATATAGATATTGACAGCCAGTCCCTCATTCAACTCAGAAGCTCCTATAAGGACAACAAGCTCCGCAGCTTGGGCCGACTGATAGGGAACTTGGGATGTCTCACAACTACTGTGTGCAGTGTTGTGATAGAGTATGCAGCTGTTGTAGTGCCATCTGGTAACTTAAAACAAGATCCATCAACATATAGTTACCCTTGGGGGCCAGATATGGGAACATCAGTCAGGTTTCTACCCGTCCTTTCATCTTCTCCTCCGTCCGAAAATACAGTCATGTATATTAATTTCCTCACGCTCGGAAGGGAGGTTAGCAACGTGGCTAGATTTAAAGTGGCACATCTTTTAATCGTGACATGAGGGTCAATTCATAACCGGTTAGACATGCACTGGTGAGGTGCTGTGCCTTTGTTTTATTCAGAATTGTGTCCACAGCATGAGGTACCATGACTGTGACACCGGTATTAAGTTCGAGCCCAGTCGATTGCCTTAAAGAGATGGCCAATACCGTGCCTGCGCTTAGGCAACTCCGGAGGGCTTTTGCAACAGGGTCAAGATGAGCACCTCCAAAGGCCTGTGTTAAGACAGAAAGCGCACAACCGGCTGACTCGTGTTCGTACAGCACAAACAGCTTCCCAGAGTCAGGTATACCAAGCACAGGCGCAAAGCAAAGCACAACTTTTAATTGCTAAAAAGATTGCTGACAGTCGGGCTTGGCTATATATATTAGGGCTCTCATTATAGCCCTAAGGAGCTCAGCAGAATCTAAAGCTTCTACCAGCTAGGGTAATACCAAACAAGTGTCTGCTGTCGGATGGATTGGGATACTAAAGAATTTATTTTTTAAGCCAATGACCGAAAAGAATTTAGCAGAGGAAGGAATCATTGTCAGAATGGCAGTAATGTCAGGGACCACCAGGAACTGAGGGAGCACTATTTTATTAACTGCGCGCAGATCAATCACAAAATGATAAACATTTGGGTAATCATCGGGGGAATCTGAAGATGCCTTTTTAGAATGGGAAGAATAGGGCTATTACACACATTTGCAGTCGTCTCTTCACTCCCATCTCAATCAGGTCCTGTATAAAGCTCGCTCCCCTGCTTGTGGTATTTTGTACTGGGGAATACGAAGCAAAATGGCATTGCCTTTAACTTTTAATGGAAACTGGGGTCATTTGCAATAGTCCTACATCCATGTCACCTGTTGCCCACAGCATCTTTAAATTCAGCAGGAAGGGCGCATTTTTGGACAGACACTGCTTAGAGCTGATCACATTCTGACCCATTGTCATGTAAACACCTTCCGGGGAGCAATAAATGGTTGCATGCAACTTCTTTAGTAAATCTAGGCCAATAAAATCTTCTCTACAGTTTGAAGTCAACAGGAACGGTGAATCCACAGTAAAAGGATCTATAGTCAATTTAAAAGGTTTGGAGATGGGGCTTACAACCGGTACACTAGAAAATCATAGCAAAACGTTATTATGGCCAGACAAAGCTGCCTCAGGGACCAATGAACAGAGCTATTCATTGCACCTGTATCCACCAAGAATTCCTTAGCTGAGGCATGCAAATCTGCAATACCATAAAGTCGGCGCTGATCTACGGGTATCTGGACTGGCCCCTCACTCTGTCATCTGGCTGTCCTAGTTGTTCAACATTCCTGTCTCTTCATCAAAATCATAGTCATCGTGGTAATACTGGCCGCCCTTTTTGCCATCAAAATAAATACTATCTGAATGATCCTGCGATGTGGCAGCATGCTGGGCTCTGTCCTGTCCACCAGCTCCATGACCCCATCCACCAAAACCTTGTCCTCTATGGGCCGCGACTTTCTGCAACAACACGGGACACTCGATACGCCAATCTCCCTCCGCTTTACAATATGCACAGGCAATATGTACAGGCACAGTATTTCTGCTTGTTTGAAACAGCTGGCGGGCGGTGCCACCACGTCCTCTACCCTTCCCCCGAGAAGCCTGATGTAACAACACCTTTATCTGCAATTCATTGTGCTTTTTCTCCACCTTCTCCTTCTCCTTCTCCTCATTTTCCCAGTGTTCATAATACTGTGTCATACTCAATATTACAGAAGGGGAGGAGGTCCTCCAAGTCCTCTCCGAAGCCTGCACCCGAGCCGCAATCTCTGGGAGCAAGTTGGTAACAAATCGGTTAACGAACAATCAGACACCCCCCTCCACTCACAAATCCTCTCCGCTAAAGTACAGAAACACATCCTCAAACTGAGTGAACAAATCAGACACACTTTCATCTTTCTTCTGACAACATGCAGTTAACTTGTCCCAATCAACTCTTCTTGGTGGAATAATTGAATGCATATAAGAGATAATTCGGCCAGACAAGGCCAGTATCTCGGCCCTAGGCTTCTCACCAGGCTTTCTCTCCTAATCCCATGCTTTAATCTGATCCCAGGTACCACCCAATTCTGCAATGTGGTCCTGTGTGTGTTCCTGCCTCCAAATATCAACGGGTACCAATAAACCAAAGAACATTTCAATATCCGCAAGCGTCATCACTGTCGATGACGTGGCCTCCATCAATTCCTTATAGTACACAGTAGGATTTTTCTTAGGGTCGGGTAACAGAGTCTTAAGGGACAACACCTCACTCCTCTTCCTTGGAGTATAAACCCATTGCTCTTGGAACTGAGCCTCTACCCTTGCTCTGATAACGACATCATGCTGGTCTCGCTGGTCTGGTATTGTAGGGTGATATATGGGGTGCACCACTCTCATCGGAAACTGAGACACCATCTTCGGGCTCTTATCAAGCAGCCTACTCTGGTAGGCAACCATCATCGCAAAATCACCAAATACCTGACCAGGTGCCATGTCAGCTACATAGACATGATTCTTAATATCTTAGATAATCTGTAGCACTGCCTCATTAAAACACTGCTACCAAAGCCAAATCAAAATAACCGTCATGTGTTTAAGCGCATGCTGCTGGACAAAAGGCTCATATTCTTTCATCACCTCCCACACATCCTCCACACTGTAAATGGGGTACGAGTACACTGAGCTGCCTGATTCACCACCACCTTTTTCTCAGCCTCCCCCACATCAGATCGTAACAACATCCATCCTAACCGGTCCTTGGATTTCGTCCAATCCTTGTCCTCAGGGCCACGTACTGGTATGTCAATATTTTGAGACACCGGGAAATAGGGGAAAATAGTGGGAGTGATGACAGAGTTACCGGACAGTAACATTACTACTGGCTGTGTTGTAGGCGTAAGAGCTGGCGAGAGCGATGCCGAGACAACAGGGGTTGCCTGAACACCAACAGACGTAGTTGCCACAGACGAGAAGGCAAAGAAAGGACAGGAGGTGATGTGGCCAAAGCAGATGAAACAACAGTAGCAGAGGCAGAGACAACAGAAATAGAAAAATCTGGTTCCTGAGGTGGTGGGGGAAGTACAACGTATACCCTCTTTGGGGCAAACGGGGCGGGGGGTCGAGCTTCGAACAATTCCTCTACAAATGTATCATTATCTCCTCAAGCAACATACGACTTTTCACAGTGCAATCGAAACTTCCTATTGGCACATTCTATTCCTTTCTCTGTTTTCTCTCTAAAATGCACTACAGCTTTCTGAGTCACTGTCTGCATCTTTCCCTTCTGGGCCTCCTTCTCTGCTTTCATTCGTCTCTGTTTAGCCTCCTTTTGCCATGTTCTAAGGGAATCAAACATTGACTGCCTACTTCTTCTTGCAAACAGTTTATCCAGTAGGAAATTATGTTTTTGTTCATCAAAAGTGTCCGTCAACGGCCACTGCAACTCAGCATTGTACCGCGTATATTTGTGCCATAATGTACCAAACATAATAGGGCCAAGGCCGTGTTTCACGTACATGTCGAAGTAGGGAGTGCCTTTTGGAGGCACAGGCTGACTCTCTTCCAAATGAGCATCAGTAGAATAACAACGACAACCCACACAACACAATTTACTAAAACAGGGCACTTTTCACGAGAAAACGAGTTCACTGTTTATGCTGAGCCGATATTTGCAAATATCTTACCAAAGTTGGTCCTCAGACCTCACCAAATACCAGTGGCGGCTGATGACATTTGAAAGTGGTGGGCGTAAAATTATTGTCATACTGAACCGCTGCGAGCGAGCCCGGCGTACCCGTCCCACTTAGGGCAAACATAGCAAACTAGCAGTTTGTGCTGGACTGTTCCCATGAGTAGCAGGTTCAAGAATGATATGCATATGACTAGGTCCAAACTAGGATTCCACGTTGAGCAAAAGAGCAATGGATTAATCTCAGCTGTCTTAACTGGGGGTGAGTGGTTGAAAAGTTTCAGCACTCCGTCCATCATCTTGTGTTTATTACAGAAATCGCAGCACTTGGTCTCTCTCTCTCTCGTCTTCCCTGACTCGTCTTCTCTCTTCCCTTATCCTTCTAACTCTTCTCTATCTTTCTGTCTTTTTCTTTCTTTATACTCCTCTCCTGCTCTATCTTCATCTTCTATTCTTTCTCTTTTACACTTCTGTCTCTCCCCTCTCTTCCTCCTTCCTCTTTCGTTCCCTCTCTCTTTCTCCACCTCCCATTATTTACCTGTCTTGCTCTTGCTTACACTCTCTGCTTGCTCACTCTAGTCTGCCTCTTTCTCCTTTCTTTGTGGTTTGTATTTTCTTTTCCCTCTGTATCTCCTGTCACTCTTTCCATATATTTCTCGCTCCTGCAAGTGCCTACACTTTTTCTCCACCCCTCTTCCACTACTTTTCTCTCTCTCCCTCCACACGCTCTATTCTCTCCCTTATGTTTCTCTTGTCACTCTCTCACCCCTCCTGCATACTCCTCCCACCCCTTAATCAGTACTTAGTCGGCACCTTATCTTCTTGGACACAATACACAGCACCCTTACTCCATAAACTCAAGACCCAGCACTCTCTCAGTGCCTTAAACAACACATGCTTTTGAATTAATGGTATTTACTATAACAAAAGTATGAAAGGCGGAGTTGGATAACAGCGTGTATAACAGCGTGTAATCTGAGACAGTTTAAACGTAGAAGATTCAAAGAGTATTACAAACGTAATGTACATTTGGTAAAGGAATTATGCGGATTCTAATATGAAAACACAATTACAATCTTCATGTGAGCGTTTACAAAGATCGCTTAGCATAATAAACAAAGTGGACTAAATCATGGCTATAGATTTCTGTGCTCAAAGTAAATATTTAAATACGCGTCCTGTATGCCGACAGGTGTACTGTCCACCTGCTGTAGACAGAACAAAATTGGTCCTGGTATCAACACATCTAGTAGTAGCTGAAGGGGAGATTTGGTAGTAGGCTCCGCCAGTGTTACCTGAGATTGAGAATACACAATAAATAAACGCAAACTGTCTCATATTAACAAAGTAAAACAAGGGTGGAACACTGCTGTGGGCTAACCACACATATTATGTGTGCGTGTGAAGACAAGTGTCACCGCATGTCATACACACAGAGGCATGAACAAAGGCACACAACGCCCTTCTCATTCGTGTTTGTTACTCGAGCTACTTGCTTAACACAGGTATGGTGTGCACAAAAATCCGAACCGCCTGCAGCTTGACAATATCCCTGTTGGTTAACCTAACCTCCACCAAGAGTGGTGAACCCCATCAAAATGTGTGCTTTCCACAGATAACGTCAGGCCACATCATTTCCAGATCGGAATTGCAAGACGTTTTATATGTGCATATACACGACTGACAACCTTTTAGCTCACTGGAAGTAAAAACAACAGAACTGGTCATTTCAAAGTATCATAACATCCTCCACCAACATATGTTTAAAAGCAGCAGTCAGTTACTTGAGAAGGAGTCGTTAATCCAAAGTGTCTATAAGGTGGAATGCTATGCATCACAGAACATTACACCAATTGGAATTATAAACACCAGATTGTGGAAACATGGCCGCTCTTTGCCCCTGATTATCAAGTAAAAATCGGCACAGTTTTCATTCGTCTTCGCTTCCACGTGCACACTAGAAGTAGAGACGCCATCTTCTTCATACTAAACCCGAGAGGGCCTTTTATTCGACTCGGTACTGGGGTCAAGGGCAGTCAGAGTTTGTTTGCAAAAAGGTAACCCCATCCGGTCATTTTAACCTCAAGCTGAAATGCGCTGGTGGCAGGACGGAGCACTGTGCATCACCTGCAATTCCCAGGTTAAATGTGCCGTTTGCATGACATCATTCAATATTCACTTAGCGTTCTTGCTGCTTTGATCTGGAGTGAAGTCCACTACAAGAATGTTACTTTAAACAGTCTATTGGTTTGGTGCTTCTTTAGGCGCGATACCTGCCTGGGTATTTAGAGTCCAGAGGGTAGAGAACTCTTGCAGCTGAAGAAGGCAGCCCATAGTGAAATGCAGGTTTATATTGAAGATATGAAATCTCTTGAACAACTTATGTCTCTCTTACTTTCCAATCGTATTTCTTTACTACTCTAAATCCTCTTCGGCAGGGCTGGGCTTTAAGTAGATCGAGTCCGTCCGGGTCTCAAACTCGGTAGTAATTACAAGCATTGGCGGCCGCAAAAAAAATCGGCCGTGCCCTGCATTGAATCTCTACGTGCATTCTAATGAATAAGTCATTACATTTACACTTGAATGTAAGGTACTGTTCAGCAGAGCAATTTCTTAATAGAAAGAGGTGCTTTCAAAGGCCTTGTAGTGTGGCCACAGGGTGAACCCGAAAGTTAAGAAAGCTAAGCTTTACAACATTCGCCGAATAAATGAGGCACAAGAAGTGCGTGCACGTAGGCCCGTATTCTGATAAGTGCACATTGCTACTGCTGGGAGTCATCTGAAGGAAAGCCAGGCCCACATGCACTCTTCTGCTTGTAAACAGACTGTCTCCCGCTTCTTTGTAACCAGCACGAATCTCTGTTTGCTTGCTTCGCATTCGTGGGGGCCCGGGGGTCGTGGGGGGGCGGGGAATTAAAGAAAGAAAACTTACCTGAACGCCGCCGGTCAGCGCTGCATCTTCTGTTCTGGGACCTTGGCGCCTACAACTGCTGGTACGGAAACCCCGCCCTCCGTCCTCAGCCAATCCTGGCGCTGGAGCAGCACCAGGATTGACACAGGGCATGGTTGCTTTCTGCCCGCCTGCCCATTAGGAAAGCGAGGTTTCGCTCTTCTATGGACATGCGAGCAGGCACAAGTGCACATGCGTGGGCAAGGCTTAAAAATGTGCCTCCTTCCCCACTCATGCGCACCTGTGTGCTGCTGCCTGCCCCAGACAATGCCTTATGCCTGTCAGTCAACATGACACAGGACCGCCCACCCCCTTCAGACTCTGAAGGGGGTGGGTGGTCCTGCATCATGCTGACTGACAGGCGTTGTCCCTCGGCGTCTTTGAACTCAAGTAAACTGAGAGTTTACTTCAGTTCAGAGCAGTACGCCGAGGGAGCTGCGGGTGCGGGCGGGGGGCAACGCCCCAACGCCCCCAATGGACGGGCCGCCACTGCCAAATACAAACAAAAGTAGTACCATGTTCACAAAGAACTCATACAAATTCAAGCACTTGTCCAAAGATGGTCCTCAGATCGCACCAAACACAAACCAAAATGGCGCCGTAGCTACCACAACCAAAGCAAACTCACCTGGTGTATACAGGTCGAACCAATATATTCTCCACTGCCGACTCTTCGGGCCAAACAGTCAGATCCCAGGGTTTCACTGTTCAGGACCCCAGACGGGATGACTACTCGCCGAGGCACCACCCAGTCAGCCAGATGGGGCAGCTGTGAGTACCAAACTCTCTCGTGCAGAGATCCCTGGTCCGCCCATCAACCCAGCGTGGCCCTGACCTCCTCACCCGTCTGTGGACAAGGAAGCGTCACTCACCCGATGGAGTCCCTGTTGGGGTGCCAACTGAAGGAAGTGACTCGATTAGGGCCATCCGGGTCACTCGCGATCACCTCTCAGCCTTCATACAAATGAAGAGTCGGTCAGACAGTAGAGAACACAAACCAAAGCTTTTTATTAGTATGCCTCCTTATATTGCTGCAGAGGGACTGACCTTAAGCAACATAGTAAGGCATAAAGTACATTTCCAATACCCCTGAAGACATGTCCAGGCAGGAATTTTCCAGTCTGGTAGCTGGTGAACAAAGGAGGTACAGAAGGATGAATTACAATCCTGAGATTGGGTACGCATTATCTTGCATTCACAGCTACTCTGCCTGCCCACACCGCTCTGCGCTATGGGAGCAGGTCTATCTAGACAGAAATGTATGCAATAATATGGACAGTCTATTAACCCCTGTGCTGATGACGGCTCCCGGTCGTCATCAGTTACGGTAGGCGTGTGCTGATGACGTCCGGGAGCCGTCATGACCACGCCCGCGATCAGAATGTGCCGCACAGGCGCAGAATTCCGGCCCAGGCAGGGGGTTAATTAGCACAGCAAACTCAACCTTGAAAAAATGCATGTACATAGGGCACATTAGCAGCTGTTTTTCGATAAGGCAGATACGAGGTGAGACAGAAGTTAGTTTTGATCATTACTCAAGATGTCGGCTAAAACAAAATGGTGATGCACATGCTAACTTAAATAACACAATGCTAGAAGGAATTAACGAACGCATTTTCAGTCCAGCAGCACTCTTGTAATAAGCCGGTGCAATGTTTTTTGGGGTTCATTGCCCTGCGTCACGAGTGACTTGGCTTGGAATTAGCCAGTACCTTCAGTCTTTCCTCCTATGTGAGCCCCTTCCTTTTCATGCATGTTTGAAGGCTGTTTTTGCCTTGCTGAAGGTAGCGTTAACATACCAGGAAATGCAGTCATATGCTCAAAGAACAGCACTCGTCTCTAAAGTCTCGCCGATTTGAACATATTTATTTAAATGAGACACTCGTCTTTAAAGCCTTGCTGGCTTGAACATATAAATGTAAATTAGGCACTCGTTGTTTCTATGCTGTGCAACATGTCTATGTAAATGAGGCTCTCATCTCTAAAGCCTTGCAGATTTAAATATATTTATTTAAATTACACACTGGTAGAATTAACAATGGCCTCCTCGTATGAATTCATAAATGCCTCTTCTGGGCGGGCCGTTCTCATAGGTGGACTTGTTTGTTTCAGGTCAAACATGAAATTATCAATGGAAATTACAAAGCGTGGCTCAATCCTAAAGCTACAATACTTAGCCTTCCGCCTGGAAGCAATGTGGCAGCCATTCAAGACACAGCCTGCTCAATGTATAGTCACTGATGCACAGATGCCCTTGTTTTGTGATGGACGCTATCTTCTTGGGATAACAACAGATGGCAGCCCAGCATCCATTTAACAGGAAGTGGCATGAAGGCGTTGCATCTCTGGTCGCATTTAATTTTGTTTCGGCCTAGTAGCATGCATTTATTTTGTTGTTTTGGCTCATCACTGGACAGGCCTCTCCTCCTTTCCTGAAATGTCTTTTCATTCTGTTAATCAGTTTTGTGGTCTGATCACCTTCTTCCTGTGGTTGGTGCAGACAATGCAGACCCATTACGTGCCTTTTATCTCAAAATGCACTTGCAAACTGCACCTCACATCCCTCCATGACCAACCAGAAAGAAAGGTAATGGATGCTCAACCGGCAGTGGCTAGATCAGCGAAGGGAATATCTGTGTATCACACATTACCTACATTATGTGGAGGAAAGGTCAACACTCCTGATGGGCCAAGCCTCGCTCTTTACCAGGAACAAGCATAGTAGATGGCAAACACAAACATAGGGGCCCATTAGGATGTCGGGCGGATTGCCCCCGCCAGGCTGGTGGTGCCTGACGCTTTGTTTATGCAAATGTAAAAGTGCATTTTTAGCATTGTGGCGGGCAGTGCTGAGAGCATCGCCCGCCACAATGCTAAAAATACAGGATGCGCCCGCCACAGTGGCGGGCGCATCCTAATCCCCCCCACGGGACCTCCACCCTTATGGCGGGCGGTCCCGATTACCGATGGGATGGCGGGCGTACTGCCATCCTAATGGACCCCATAGCGTTGTGAGCAGTGCAACATTAAATAATGTATCTGATTGGTGGCAGGAGTTGCTATTCTCCTTTCCTGTTCCCCTCCCCTTGAAGCTTTTCATAAGTCACTAGGGGCCAGATGTAGGTAGAACTTATTTACCGATTCTTAATTACCGAATTTTACCGATTCGGTAATTAAGAATCGGTAAATAAGAAGGGGGGGTATGTAGGAACATCCAGATGTTCCATTTACCGAATCGGTAAATATCTGTATTTACCGATTCGGTAAATACCGACCGGTAATGCTCCATTCATTCCTATGGGCTTTGAAGCCCATAGGAATGAATGGGGCATTACCGGTCGGTATTTACCGAATCGGTAAATACCGATTTTGACAAGGGTGCAGGGGGTGTCACTTTGACACCCTCTAGCACCCCCAAAAAAGGTTCGGGGGCCATGTGGCAGGCAGACCTGCCCTAAGGGCAGGTCTGCCTGTCATATGGCACAGGTGTGCATGCACACATGTGCATGCACACCTGAATCGGTATTTTACCATCAAATTGAATTTGATGGTAAAATACCGAATTTGTAGGGCTTGTGGGACTCAGAAGAGTCCCACCTACATCTCAATTTTAACGATTCTGTAGAAATACCGGTCGGTAAATTTACCGACCGGTATATTTACCGAATCGGTAAAATTACCGAAATGGCCTGTTGCAATCCCCCTACATCTCAAAAGCCAAATACCGGTCATTACCGACCGGTATTTGGCTACCTACATCTGGCCCTAGGTCATTTAGCACATGTTTTGTGCTGCGCACACTTTGATCAGAGTTACACAGGGGATTAACTCGATGAGCATTATTTAAGAGCAGCTTCGGGTAGCAGTTATTATCCCTACATCATCTCACTGTTGCTGCTTACTACACCTTTAGGCCACATTGCACACCCCTGTGATTTCAGTCAGCTCATCTTTTCCAAAAGTGAGCAAGTCCTAGACTTTTGCTGGTTTTAGTAGCATGTTTGTTGTGTCTATTAAAAGTCAGTTTAAAAATGTTGCTGCCTTGAGATTTAAATTACGTGTTTGAGAGAAAGGATTCTATATCAAGGCCGAAAGTCCATCTTTCTAATATTTTAATGGGCTTCTTTCGCCATCAACACATATTTCACAAGTGACTGACTTCCTGTGCTTGCAAGGAAACATGTAAATGAGGGTGGAAGTAGACTGCTAATTACCACTGGACTCATTTGCCAGATTCCCCTTTATTTGTTTTGTTTTACCTTTATAATGTTCCAAAGTAGACTGCTACAGTCCACCACACTAATGACTGTTCATATCAAGCACAGCCTCATGGTCAGGCGCCCTTCTTTGTTGGCAATATTTATTGGGTTTCATTATTAAAACAGGGCAGATAATAAAGGCGATGCCAACATTTGGGTGAAATGCCAATCACAGTACCTTAGCAATGGCAACAACAAAATAAGGGCCCAGAGTAAGACATAGTGTAGTGTTTTGTAACAAGGCTGTCAGGGATGGGAACACTGGTCTCTGGGTGGAGGAGGGGATGGAGTGGTGCAGCAAAAACAACTGCTGCATGCCATTCATACTGTTGTAGCCAGTTTCGGCGTGGTAAAAAGACAGAAAATAAAAACATTGTTTTACCTCCCATGAAGGCTGCTGCCTCAGCACTGCTGTACATAGACAACAAGCACTCAACTCAACATAATTCAACACACAACAACAGAATTCCCCATCACACAATTCCACACAACCCAGCGTATTTACACTTCACATAATACCACTCTATACCACATAATTCTACTCCACCTAATCAAATAGTACTCAATACCACATAAATACACACCTCATAAAACCACTCTATGCCACATAACAATCCACATAAAAACTCCACACCATGCCACATATTTCCACTCAACAATTTCACTCAACGCCTCACAGTTCAATGGCACACAATTTAACTCCACACAAATCCTTTACACACCACATAATTCCTCATCATTTTCCACGCCAAACCACACACTTCCACTACACAACACAATTACGCTACACATCACATATACCCAATTCACAACACATTACTCAACATTGTGTCACACAATTCAACAGCACATCACATAATTAAATTCCACTACATAACATTCCACAATACAATATACCATTACACGTAATTGCACTCCATGACACACAATCCAGCACACGTATATACCACCAAATAGACACACATCATATGCGCCTCTTTTGTTTTTCCTTCTTCTTTTCTTTATTCTTTTATTTCATTGTTATACGTTGGTATTTCAATGTTGATTTTAGGGTTCTTATTAGTTGATAAGATGCTTTGAATATCGAATCATCTGAACTCTGCCTTTTATATATTCATATTCATCACCGATAACACCTGCAACACTGGATTCTGGACCCGTTTACAAACATGAACAGACGATGACGCATGGCTGGAGATTTGCACCCTCATTGTGCCGTACCCACGAGACCCGCGGGATACATATGTTATGACCATGTGGCTGTACACTCTCTAAAGCTATTTCTGAAATACACACCTGCTCCGTTTGCACGGATTGAAACATGGGCCTCATCACAATTCCCTAGCTCCTGAAACACTCTCACTATTTCAAATGTAATTACAATCCTTTGAGGCAGCTGATTTCTTTTGGTAACAACAGGGCCCTTGTGAGTGTTCTTGCTTTTTGAGATATGGTACAGGTTAGATGTCTTGCAGCCACTCATTGTACATTTTCTCTTTTTTTGAATTATTTTGTATGTATGCAAGATGACATATTGCATTTCTCGATTACCATACTGTTATGTATTATGAATAAGGAAAAAGATAATAAACATATTCAAACAAAACAAAATGACACACAATCCTACTCCACATAATTTCAGTACACTCAATACCACATAATTACTATCCACATAACTCCAATGCACACTATGCCACATACTTCCACTACACAAATCCACTCCACACCACACAATTCCATGCCACACAATGCCACAACAAAAAATTCCAATCCAACCCACATAATTCTACTACACACCACATATGAACACTACACTCCAAACCAAAACACATAAGTAAAAAACATTATAATTTACAACACCAATCGCTCTAAATGTCTCAAATGCAAGACCTATTTCATTGCAAATGCTTGTTTGTTTCTATCCTCCGCCTTCCCTCCAAGCCCTGCATAAAGGTGGTGCAGGTCCCAAGGGTAAAAGCTCTATGTGTGCCTATCTCTTAAAGTAACAGCATGTGTCAATGAATAAGCAGGTCATTTTGTAATGAAGGCAGTGATGTCGTGTTTTGATGGTGGGATTTCCATCTGTGTCCTTTACCACACCAGAGGTGGAAAATCTACTGCATTTTGAGTTGGCTGCCATGTGCATGATCACTATTAAATTAGCTGCCCTCCAAGAATCAAAGCACACGTACAGACGACTCGAAAAAGCATGGAGGAACAGCAAAACCTCGGAAGCATGCACCACCTACAAGACCGCCATGACAGAACACCACCAACTCATCAGGTCACGAAGACGAACTTCATCCAGGACAGAATCGTCTCCAACTCCTGCAACTCTAAGGAACTCTTCAACATCATACAAGAATTCACTAAACTCCCAAGCGAAACATTGGACGTGCCTCCCTCCCAGGATCTCTGCAACAAACTAAGCTCCTTTCTCCTTCACAAGATCAATACTCTTTACGACAACTTCGACAAATAAAACCAAGGCACAGACACAACACCAGCAACACCACCCAGCCGACAATCACCACCTGGACCACGGCCGCCACAGAAGACAATGCAAAGATCATGCAGAGCATTTACTCATGAGACCCTACCAACCCCTGACCGCCACACATCCTCCACAGAGCCGCTTCTGCCAAAGTAACTGAACTACAACCTATAATCAACTGCTCTCTTGAAACAGGCACCTTCCCTGATGACTGGAAACACGCAGAAGTAAAACCCCTCCTCAAGAGGCCCTCCACAGACCCGACGAACATTAGAAACTACAGACCCATCTCCCTCCTCCCCTTCGCTGCTAAAGTCACCGAGAAGATTGTCAACAACCAGCTCATGACCTTCATAGAATCCAACTCGATCCTCTACACTTCTCAATCCAGATATATCAGCAACCACAGCACCTAGCCGCCATGGACGACATCCACACTCCCCTCAACCAAGGACACACAGCAGCACTCATCCTACTAGTCTTCTCAGCAGCTCCGACACCGTCTTCCACCGCACAGTAGCCACCAGACTCCACAACACCAGCATACAGGGAGTTGCCCTAGACTGGATCTGTTCCTTCCTTGCCGACAGAACTCAAAGAATAAGGCTCCCACTCTTACTCTCCGAACCCACTGAGATCGGATGTGGAGTACCCCATGGTTCCTCACTCAGCCCCATGCTCTTCAACATCTACCTGGCCCCTCTCACAGCCATCATCAGGAAATACAGACTCAGCATAGTATCTTACGCGGACGACACCCAGCTCATTTTCTCCCTCACCAAGGGCCATATGTATCAACAAACTATTTTGCATTTCCTAAATAGCGAATTTTAAGGAATCGCTATTTAGGAATTGCAAAATGGTATGTATGAAAAAAATCGCTATTTTTTAGCGATTCCTTAATTTTCCTTATTTGCGAATTCGCATTTTGCAAATTCGCAATTAAGGAATAATTTCCAATGCATTCCTATGGGCCAGGAGGCCCATAGGAATGATTGCAAAATAATTCTCAAATTGCGAATTCGCAATTTGCTAATCGCAATTTGAGAATTATTTCAAGGGTGCAGGGGTGTCTCAAAGACAGCCTGCTGCACCCCTGAAATGTACATGTGTGTGCATATGGCGCACATACATGCCCTATGGGTATGTTTGTGCATCACATGCCACCTTAAAAAATGCCATTATATGCATTTTTTGAAGAATTCGCAAGTTACCATCAACTAAAAGTTGGTGGTAATATGCGAATTCTTAACTATATTTCGCTAGCCAAAAATGCTACATACATAGCATTTAAGTAATCGCAAAATTGCGATTCCCTAAATGCTATGGCAAAATAAGGAATCGCACAACTTTGCAATTCCTTATTTTGGGAATGTTTCATACATCCCAAAACATGCAAAACGGCCGTTTGCGAGTCGCAAAGGCCGAAATTCTGCGAATTTCGGCCTTTGCGATTCAAAAACGGCTTGATACATATGGCCCCAAGGAACCCGACATCACCAGCCACAGCTCCCAGGAAGGAATGAAGGTTGTTGCATCCTGGATGAGCAGCAGCTGCTTAAAGCTCAACTCGGAGAAGACAGAAGTCCTCATCCTCAGATTCACCCCCTCCGTGTGGGATGACACCTGGTGGCCAAGCGCCGTCAGCACCCCTCCCACACCCACGAACCATGCCTGCAACCTCGGCACCATACTCGATTCCTCCCTCACCATGAACCTGGAATAAACTACCCCTCAGTATCAGACTAATCCCCACACTATAAACATTCAGGAAGAGCCTCAAGACCTGGCTTTCGGATGACTCAGAGCTGCCCAAAATCCCCCCACCAGCACCTTGAGACCCTCATGGGTGAGTAGTGCACTTCCCAAATCCCTCATTGATTGATTGATTGATTTCTCCTCTGGGAGAAACTACCCTGAGTTAGAAATATTGCCACAAATGTTGCCATTGTCCATGTCAGATAGTGGACTACCCAATACAGACACTGAAAATCTTCCCTGAAAATTGGTTGTACTGTCAGCGTCCACATAACTAGATTACATAATATTCTTACCAGAGGGTTTTTTGCTGAATAAAGACACTGCACCCTCCTTTTTAGGACGGTACAGCACCCTTTCCATGACAATCATTCACAGTAGCAACTCTATTGGTAGTAAAAATTCGATAACTAGTGCACATCTGATCACACAGCCAAAGGTGTTTACATTAAGTTGCATTTCCTTTGTTGTTGTTCAGAAACAAACCTGCACTTTGGAGGTTTGTTTAAGAAAAAACAAAGCAAAGGCCTAACAGGCCAAAAAACATGGTGGCCTATTCTGCACTAGGAGTGGCAACAGTGCATTCAGGTTACCAGTGTTAGCACTTTTGTCACACAGATACCCGCCGGGCTTGTTAATATCTCTAACTAAAGTGTGTGCTCTTCTACCAGGGGAGCAAAGGTCAGAACCTCCCCTGGCTTGGCAGGGTGGCGACCTGCCCGCCATGTCCTTAATAAGCCTCTCAATATGCAGTATCACAACAATGTGTACAGCACCATAAGTCGCCCAGCATTCACAGTGATATAGCATGAAACTCCACAAAAATCAAACCAGTAGCTATAATAGCCAGTAATTGAAACTCAAGCCACAAGCAAGTGTGCATAATGCCACACTATGTACACAGCCATCAGAATGCAAGAATCTACAGTACCACTCAGCACATAATGCACCAAATTGAAACCAGTCACCCTTGGCAAACATCTCTTATTCAGAGCGAATGTTGCCTGTCAAATACTGGTACAAACATACACAATATGTACAGAATTAATTTCTCGAATTCACAGCACTACAATACCAGAAACAGATAACAACCACTCCATACCCCCCCAAGCCCCGCCACTTGCATCCGGATGATGCAATACTTTAACAGCTGGCTTACTCAATGACGCTGTATGATGCATGGTGACTTGGGCACCCACTGGATTGTGAATACTCATTCTATTCCCAGGTCCACGACATACACACCAGGATAGACCTCATCCAATGCACTGAACAACTGGGCATGCATATGCTCTGATCGGAGTAACCAGCACCTCCCATTTTGGATCACTGTCCCCTGCAAGTTACCCCTCAATCGGGTAGGCTGTGCCCCAACATACCGACTTGGACCCAGCAAACAGAAGTACTTCTTGTTCCCCCGTTATGGGAGGACCTGGCAAAATGCATCACCTAATATTTCAAGTTGAACAAAGAAACTACCCCATCCAGGCTGCGGAGTGGGATGCGCACAAGTAGTCACACCGGGCAACTGCATTTTGGCTTCTTGAGGGATAAGCTGACAACCGCATTAGGAGCTGAGAGCCTTTGAGCCAGATCTTGTTAGAAATGAGGATGGCCAACCAGGCCACGACGGTCAAACAGCTCCAACAGTTGCATAAAAAATGCAGTGACGTGGAAGCGCATCTGGGGAAACACGTTTACAAGCGTTGCCTCACAGTGCTACATGCCAAAAGGGATCTCTCGGGGAGGCTACTAGCATGGCAGGTAAAGGAAGACCAGGGACGGGCTCCAATCTGAGCTATTTGAATTGGATATGGCACACTGGTCACAACCCATATAGCCATTAATGTCATGTTCCAGAACTGTTATCAAGAGTTGTATAGAGCAACGTGCTCTCCAACTCCGGAATACACGCATGGGTTTCTGAGTAGCCTACAAATAACCAAATTGTCCTCGCTGCAGCAGGCGGAAGTGGATGAACCAATACAACTGGAGGAAATGCGTGTAGCCATCTCTCAAATTGCTCATTAAAAAATGCTGGGCACAGACAGGCTGCTGATTGAATACTATGTCACTTTCTCTGCCCAAATCACTCAACACCTCTTGGAGGAGTATTTTGAGGCTAGAGCCACTGGACAACTACTGGGCTCATTCTGGAAAGGAAGTGTCGTGAGCGCATAGTACAACTTTTGGGTTTACCTTGTCTACGAGAATTAAATACCACATGGTTTCTGTCATTCAGACCAATCTGGCAAGATTGCATCTTACCTGTTCTACGCTGCCTGCTTTGCGGTGAAGAATGCGTGCTAGACATCTGTCTAACACTTCCATCAGTCATGCCAATGGATATCGAAACTCTGCTGGACCCGATAACGCCCCATGCTCTGTGTTGTCCCCAGAGGTTAACAATCCTGATGACCGCATTCAGTGAGATCTCACAGACGCAAATTGCACGCAGGTAACATCGGAAACAAACATTGCAGATGCTTCCAATGCTGAAGGCGATGCTTCGCATCTATGTGCGGTTAATCTACTAAACGAGGTATTCCAACTTTCACCTACAATGGTAGATGATTTTTTGTCTACAGGAATAGAGGATTTCATGTTTTCTCCATCCACATACACTGTCTTTTGATTCAGCTCACAGAGTACTGGTAAGTCTCTGAATTTGGCCTTCATTTTTTTTTAAAACCAAACGAAAAACCTTGGAACTTTTTCCTATGATTATTTTTTTTTCCAAATTTGTATTTTTCTTTTTTGGGCAAAGTAATCTACTTACAGTAGAACTATTCATAGAGGACAGAATTCTTTGAACACTTCCAGAGACAAAGTGTAAATTTGTCAAACAATTTCATTTATGTAACCTGACATGAAATGGTTTCGAACCTTTTTCTTCTGTAATTACGAACCATTTCAACATGTGTATATAATTATGTTCATTCAGTTAGCATTCACTGCAAATATATGCTTGGAATGGAACATTGCTTTAATATGTACAGCACCATTGCATTTCATGCATAGCAACAGTTTTGATGCATTTTAAAATATGTTTTAATCATGTTTTTAGCAATTCAAGTGATACTCTATTTTAGCATGTTTAGCATTTAGTAATGTTGATCATTCAAAATTGAAGTGGGTGTTGTGTTTTGATTTAGATACCCGTGCATAGGTTTCCCTAATTATGTCCTTACATAGGCACAACTCACATTGCCCTTATTTAGGCATAGAATCCCAGTCCTCATTTAGGCATCAGCCATGCTATCCAAATACAGGCATGGTCACCTACATCCGTCCATCCCACGTCACAATGAGTTCTTAGAAACCAGACCCTTAAGCCATTGGGACTTTCCCTGCTTGGATTATTGATTTCCCCAAAAACTCATTTATTATGCATGAACCTCTATACCCTAAGGGTTCATTCATGACGTCTTACTCTGCCAGACTTTACGTCAATGCTAGCATTCCTAAGTACCTTCCAGGTATAAATATACCTTTACTTACCATGGCAAACCATGGCTCGGCTACACAGCTCGATACGGCTTGCCACAGGAAGTTCGGAAGGAATTCGAGACCCCGCCTGAAGCAATGACCAGACGCTGTCATCCTGCTCGCAGAGAATCCAGCTTCCAAGTGTCCTGACTCACTTCGTGGGGTGTTAGGGATTGAGATCCTGAAAGAGATTTCCACCTCTCTCATTCTAAGGTATGGAGCAGCCTAGAACCTAGAGGGACTCTTGGCATAACAAACTATGTCTTACCATACAATAGAAAACAGCACCTACTTCTTACCTCATACTACACTTAGGTTAGGTACACTGGGGTAGAACTTTTTAGAAGCACCAGATGAGTATTCACATTTTAGCCTGTGTTATTTATGTATGTTGATCTGAATATATGTCATAGCTAAAAGACCATGCTATTGCAGTATTATTTCTTCTTACTGCTCATGCTGTACATTTTATATCTTGCATTCTGTCTTGCAATTGTAACAGCTCATATCTCTTGCACGAGAAATAAGACTGTTCAATAAATCCTTTTATTGAAACGCACGTCTATTCTTTCTGTGTAACTCTGCAGAAACTAAGCATGCACGATTAGCTTTGTGATACTATTCTCTATTATTTCCATGATTCCGATTCAAAAGGGAAACAAAGTTGTCATGTTTATGTGGTTTTCAGAACCGAATCCCTTCTTGTTTATTCAAGAACTTTCTAGTGACCTCTGAGTTAGCTAACACACAAAGTAATTAAGTTTAATATGCTTGATAGGGACATACTGACCTCAGTCCTATGCTAAAACTATAGCGTATATTATTCCAATGTGCAGAACCTATAAGGGAAATAGGAACTACACTACATCCCACCCGGATTTGGTGTAAACCAAAAGTGCAGCTCTGCACTCCAGCCCCGGTACTGCCACTCCTTTGGCAAGTACGGGCAGCGATACGAGCCAAAGCAGAGGCTCACGCTGCAGGGATGAGAGAGGCTGAGAGCATCCCCCTCCGAGCCTGCACCCCGCCCCAGGCGTCGACTCGCGTTACCTGGGGGGTGTGACCTCGATCTCCTCTCCTCTTCCAGCGATTTGGACCTCCGATGCAATCTCTGTCAATTCTGGACAGTGGGACTCAGGCCCTTCCTGACGAGGTTGGTTTGAGGTCCTGCTCTGGCAACGGTGGGCTCGGGCCGGTGGCTCAGATCCTCCGGGGCTGCCGGTCCGGGCCGCTGATGCTACGAAGATCTCCTGCTGCCACAGGACACACACACACAGCGTCGCTGAGACTCACGAGCTTTGGGTGCACGATCACCGGGCACTCCTCACGAAGGTCTCAGCCTGCACGAAGCTCACGCACATAGCGTCGCTGAGACTTACTTGGACTCCGTGTGTGCACGTTAACAGAGCAATCCTCACGAAGATCTCAGGCTGCACAAAGCACACGCACACAGCGTCGCTGAGACTCACTTGTACTCCGGTGCACACGATAACAGGACAATCCTCACGAAGGGCTCAGGCTGCAAAAAGCACACGCACACAGTGTCGCTGAGACTCGCTTGGACTCCAGGGGGCATATTATCAAGGACCGGTGTTAAAATTATCTCCGTTTTATCGGCAGGAAACTGCCGATAAAACGGCGATAATGGGCTTGATAATACGCTCTTGTTAATTCTCGTAGAAGCCCATGTTCACACAAGAACATGGGCTTCTATGGGAATTAACAAGGGCGTATTATCAAGCCTATTATCGGTATTTTATCTGCAGTTTCCTGCCGATAAAACGGCGATAATTTTAACACCGGTCCTTGATAATTTGCCCCTAGGTGCCCACGATCACAGGGCACTTCTTATGAGGGTCTCAGGCTGCAAAAAGCACATGCACACAGCGTCGCTGAGACTCTCCGCGAAACTTTTGTGTTCTTGAGTTTCCGCAACAGGGAGCCAGCTCACCTCGGGCCCTTCTGGATAAGTTACTTCCGGACACAGCACACAGCAAAGTCCTTTCAAGCAGAGGGACAGCACACAGCAAAGTCCCTTCAGCCTCTCCTTGGTTAAAACAGCAAACTGCAGGCTAGCCCCAGAACACACAGCAAGGGTCAGTCCTTTCCTTCAGTCTCTTCAGTTGTTTCATCCTTGGCAATAGGGTTCCTCTTGACCACGAAGTAGCTTCAGTCTTGTTCAAACTTGATCAATCCATTTCTCCAAAGTTCAGGGGCTTCAGCTCTCATTGTTATACCCCAAAATGTCTTTGAAGTCTTTGTACTCAGGGGGGCACTGACCCCTATTCAAACCAGTTCTGGGTGCCTCCTTGCCAGTGACACCTTCTTCCTTTGATTAGCAGGGGTCTGGATTCTCAATCACTTAGCAGGAGATGGGACCATTGTTTTATGGCAGCAACCCAGGACTCTTCACCTCTAGGGGATACTCCTCCCCCTACACTCCAGATGCAGGTCAGTCTGTTGTTGTCTCACCCACTCCCCTGGGTCCAGACATTCCCCAGATCCTATCACTTTCAAATCCAGACAGTCAATCCGCAACCAGGCAGTGACACACAGAAATGTTAGAGCACAAAAACCCAGCCATTTCTAAAAGAGTGGTTTCTAAACATACAATGCAAAAACCACCTTCATAAAAAGATGTGTTATTACATTGTGAGTTCAGGCATACTAAACTTCACCTCTCCATCTTAAGCCTTTGGGAAGATAGGCTGGAAACATATTACACAGCCTCCCCATTCTGTCCTATAGGCAAGATGGCCTTTCAACAGTGAAAAAGATAATGGAGATTATTTCACTGTCAGGACATGGTACACACCTTAGTACATGTCCTACCTTTCACAGGCACTGCACCCTGCCCAGGGGGTACCATGCACCTATCATAGGGGTGTCTGATGTGCATAAGAAGGGAAGGGTAAAGTCTGGCAATTGGGTGCACTTGTCAGAACAACTTGGCAGTTTAACAAACTGCACACAGGCACTGCAATGGCAGGCCGGAGTTCCCTCTTTAAGGCTATTTGTGTGGGTGGCACAATTAGTGCTGCAGGCCCACTAGTGAAAAATAGCAACAATGTATCAACCGGATTCAATGAGGAAGGCAGATACTTGTGTATGTACACGACATTACAAGGAAGAAAAAGGGGAGACTCCTGGTAGTTTGTTCAAAAGTGCTCATGGCATCATATCTTTGACCAATTTATCAGCGCAACTCACAGCGCACATTCTACGTTGGTTCATAAAAAGTTGAAAATCTTGTTCAATCACTGTAAACAACCATTCTTGCTGAACCATTGATCCTTGTACATTTTTTTTCATCACTTTGTCTCCTTGCGCCTTTCGCTGTATTTGTCACTTGTCCCTTGCACCGTCACTCATTGTATCACGAGCAAAATGTGGACCAAGTTCCTTTTGGGTTGCCTTCACAATTTATGCTCATAGTGCTGATATAACTGTTTTGTATAAACTGTGTTTTCAAATAAATTACGCCATGAGCACTTTTGAACAAACTAGCAGGAATCTTCCTTTTTCTTCTTTGTAATGTCGTGTACATACACATGTATCTGCCTTCCTCATTGCATCCTGTTGAGACATTGTTGCTCTTTTTCGCTTACTCACCCAGATCTCACCCTGGTCAATGGGTTATACTCCTGTTGTCTTTTACTGCAGGCCCACTAGTAGCAATTGCATTACCAGCCCTGGCACACATAGTGCACTTTACTAGGGACTTTACTAGTAAGGCAAACATACCAATCATAGACAACCAAATACCATTACACTTTATTCAAGTAGTACTTGTACTTTGACACTGATCAGCAGTGGCAAAGTGCCCAAAGCATCTAAGTTGGCAACACCATGTCAGAAAAAAGGGTCTAGGGAAAAGCAAAAAGTTTAGGGAACTTTAGCCAAAAAGGGCTAAGTCCAACAAAGTTCCTAGAAAATACAGGTATTTATACGTGGCTGCCGGACCTGGAAAGTCGCCCACGGCACAAAACACGTCAGATGACTGTGGCTCTTTTCTGTTGGTGCAGATTTGTGCATGGCAGGGGTTCCCAAATCCCTTTCTCTTCATCCATAGCTAGATGATGTCGGCGGCTGATACACAAGGATGTGGGGCGATACAACATAGGCCCATGAAGGGAGGCGGGAGTTGACTAACTGGGGGATCTTTATATTTATATCTTTATAGGCACTCTCATGTCATTCTAAGACATTATGGATACATACAATATGACATGTCACGCCATGCAACACGCTTTGCACGCCACATGGAACATGGGGGAAGCGAAACCACTTCTATTCGCCTACACTATACACACTCTTAACTTATGGGGCCACACATAATGCAATCACTATACTATACACATAAATATCACACCCTCTGGCTAAGTTGAGGGGGTGTGGGTCAAGTGGGACGGCGTCCTTCCCCAACCATTATCAAGCAAGGCTTGGTACAAAGCACTCCAGAAAGTGAAGGGGGTGTCCTGCAACCTGAGATTCTGTTTCACGCTATTGTGTTCTGTGCATCACGCATACCTCTCCCCATAGCAAATTAAATGTATGATGATGGACCTGACACCTTAGTGCCCAGATGCAAACTAGCAAACGCTGGATTCTATTACATGGTGTGGGAGTCCTCAAAGCTACATATGGTCTGGTAGGATGTCATTAACATTGTTGCTGAACTTGCGGAACACACTCTGACACTCCTGAATCCTGCCTACTAGCGCTTTGCCTCAAAGCCAGTGGTGACTACAATGATTAGGTCATGTCCAGGTGGGAGTGGGGGGCGGGGGCTCTGTTGCACCACTCATGCCCAAGACTTGCCAGACATCCCCAGCCCACACCCACAGAATGACTCACCCACGGTCCCAGGAGACTACCCAGTTTCAGTTTATATAACTCAATGTGTCTTGTTTTCTTTTTTACTTCCTCCCTGTCAATGATTGACAAAAGTTGTTGTTAAGACAGGAAATGTCTTCACTCGGATTGAGACATGACTTATTGTATTGCTTTGAAAATATAATCAATATAATATCAATATAATGTGATGGTACGCAATGGTATTACATCATGTAAAAACTCAATAAAACACATTTAAGAAAAAATAATGTCACGTTTTACATTTTTAAATAAAAGCTTAGAAATAAACTTTATAGTTGTTTACATGAGTTAACCATTACATTAACAATAATAAAATGTTTAATTATTAATATTGTATCATTTTAACACAAGAAAAAATATAGATATGTTTACTTTAAAAGTCGAAATAATATAATTATATATACATTATTTTCATTTGAGCATTATTTTAATTCTCTGTCTCCATAAATTTCGATGGGAGTGTGTTGCAGGATGTGTGAGTTGCCATATGTGGTGCTAGATGTACTTCAAGTCTGGTCTGGAGTACATTTACACCAGATTGTGTGACCATTAGGGCTGTAGTAAATGTAAAAGAGTGGTTTGTTAATAGCAATGGACTCTCTTTTGTGGGTTTGTGTTTGTATTAGCATGTCCCTCCCTAAACCCCTCCTTTCATTTCCCTAAACCCCTCCAAACTAGGAGTAGGTATTCCCCATTTTCCTACCACTCTTTGGTCCATCCCACATTTACACCTAATTGTATACTTAAGTGTCCGGTGATCTCTGCCATGTTGATGGCGATCTACACACATAAAGATAGAAAAGTAGTTATCTGACCATAAGTTAGTGAATAGCATTTTGTAAAAAATAAGTAGTATTACTGTAGCACTACCTCACACACTACAAAATACAGTTTGTGAGTGGGCTCAAAGTGAGGAACCTGGACCTGCTGGAATGATATTGTTTGGATGTTTAGGCACATGCACCCACATGCATCATTGTAGGAATTTGTGATTCCTAAATTGCGAAAAATAAGGAATCGCAATTTAGGATTCGCAAATTCCTATGCAGCAAGAAATTTCAAAAGTTTCAGCGATTCCTTAAGTTTCTGTATTTGCGATTCCTTAATTGTGAATCGCAATTAAGGAATCGCATTACATTGATTCCTATGGGCCTAGAGGCCCATAGGAATCAATGGCAAGGCATTCTCATTTTGCGAATTCGCAATTAAGGAATCGCAAAATGAGAATGCAATTTCAAGGGTGCAGGGGGGGGTCCAAAGGACCCCCCTCCTGCACCCCTGAAATGTCACGTAAGTACATTTTACTCACACACATGTCCCAAGGGCATGTGTGTGTGTAAAACAGAAGTTTCAAATATGCACTTTTGTGAATTTTTAAAACTTTTCGCAAATTACCATGAAGGTTGACTTCATGGTAATTTTCCCCTTCCTAATTGCGAATTCGCAATTTAAAAAAAATCATGCATAGCATTTAAGAAATCGCAAAATTTGTGATTTCTTAAATGCTATAGCAATTTAAGAAATCGCTAAAAATTGCGATTTCTTAAATTGCGGGGAAAAAAATGGTGCATCCCAAAAATGGTTTTTGCATTTGCAAACGGCCGATTTTTGCAATTCGCACAGTTTGCGAATGCAAAAAGCAATGATGCGTGTGCCCGATGGTCCAAGAGTGAAAGTTCGCTTGGGCTGATGCAGACATGAGCGTAGAGATGCTGTGAGACTTTTGGTGCACATGGGCAGGCGCAGTCAGGGCCTCGTGAGACAGATACAGCCATCACGAGTAGCTCTAATTCGCGTAGCACAGGATGTACCAGGAGGACAGGAAAGAAGGGCATTTCAAAGAGAAACTTGAAAAACGACCTTAGACTTCGGGCGCTTGTGATAAACACAAGAGGTGCTTTCATTCTAAGGCTTAAAGTGGCTACAGAAGAAGCACACCAGAGAAACCACATAATCAAATTACACCTACGAAGTTTCATTAAATTGAGGTTCTCACTTATAACACCTTTCATAAACAATGCTTGCATTTATTCCGTAGCACAAAGGGTGCCATTTTGTTGACAGGTTGCAGTGATCCCAATCACACTTTCTGTAGTGATTTACTTGCTAAGTGCATTGAAGGGCTTTGCTAAAACATATTATGGAGTCAGGTTGAAAAATAAACTCACAGATAAAAACAACATTTACACAATGCGCTTTTCAGGACGACATTTACATAATTTAATTATTTTCTATTGAAATTGCATGGGTGTATTTTCCAATTTGAAAAGGCTGCGATTTAATTCATTTAACGAACTGGAGCTGTGAAGTACAATTAAACAGAGCGTTGACGCAGGAGCTGAAAACAGTGGGGGCTTAAAAGGATTATATAAAATGTGGTTACGTGCCAAGTAAGACATGGAGAAGTTCTATTGAGAAGAAAGAGAGAGAGAGAGAGAGACAGAGTTCCTTCGGGGTGTGCGCGTTTTTGTGTGCGTGTGTCGGTGTTTTTGCATGTGTGGGTGTGTTTGTGTGTATGCGCCTGCGTGTGTTGGCGTTTTTGCATCTTTTTGAGAGTGTATTTGTGCACACGTGTCTAAAAAGCTGGAAGAAGTATGGGGAGAGAGAAAGGGAAAGTGAATAACGGAGTGAGAAACGGAGAAGTAAGTAGAGACTAATGGAAAAGGAAGAGCAAAGTGTAAAATCCAGTAAATGAAAGATGAATCCCTATTTGCTGTGTTAAGATGTATGTTTATTCTTGGTAATCAAATAATCAAATGCAGCATTTAGATAAGGTAGTAATCCAGGTTCCAGTTAAGGTTAAGATAAATGCCCCACCGGGAGCAGCTGCCCTGCTGCTCAGCCTACAAGGTAACTGACAGTACACTTAAAGATACACAGATAGAACTAAGGATGACATCATAGAGACAGGCTGAGCAGCAGAGTACAAGAGACTAAGAAAGGACAAGAAAGAGAGAAGAGCAGGGAGAAGCAGGATATAACACACCTTCCCCCTTTAAAAGAAAAGTTGAAGAAGATAAAACAGAGAGCAGAAGAGTAGAATAGAGGAACAACATAAAAACGCACCAAAAATAACACCCTCATCAGAATGGTGGAGAGAAGAGGAAACGCACAAAATAAACTCCGTCTTCAGAATGGTGGAGAGAAGAGGTAAGTGCGAGGGTACCAACATTGTACCAACACCATGAGCTAACAAAAATAAAAGTGGTTATGATAAACCACTTGACAAAATCAACATTAGAATGGAAATGGAACTGAACACCTCAATGAAAATTTGAGCAATAAAGGTTCAGTAGCGTCAATCATAAATGAAGTCTGAACACCTCTAAAAAAAACATAGAGCACCGAAGTGGTTCAGCATACATAAGCACCAACAGAATTGAGCCCTAGGCTCATCACCAGTAATAATAAATAGAACTGTGAATCAATACGAATAGAACACCTCTAGCGAAGTAGAGCACCAAAGTGGTTCACAAAATGAAAGCATGAATATAACTGAGCACATCTACGGCTCATCACAAACACTGAGCATGAAAATTTAATATTAACACTTCTAACAAAATAGAGTTAACAATAGATAACACTGAGCACCTCAACAAAAGTCGCGCAACTAAATGGCTCAGTAGCAATACGAATAAAACTGAGTACCCCTATGGCTCATCATAAACATTGAGCCCTCTATGGCCCATCACCAATAAGCAAAACCAGAATGGAGCACCTCAATAGATATTGAGCAAATAAATGGCTCCAACAAACGTAGTTGAACTAAAATCCCTAAAACTAACCTCCAGAAGATACACATGGAAATGAACTCCTCAAATAAATTGAGCATCAAATGGTTCATTTTAGTACAAGTAAACATAGAAATAATTGAGCGTCACACTTGCCCATTACCTGTAATAATAAAAAGCATTATACACCTCAAACAAATAGAGCTCTAACGAGGTCCAGTAAAAAAAACAACTGCACAATAAACGGGATAGAGCACCTCAATAAATATATTGAGCACAAAAATGGCTCCCCACAAAAAGATTAGGATGCCCAGCTCTGGGCCATCCTGAGCTTCAAAGGAAGAATTATGAACGACCTGCATAAAATGGCTTGCATAAAGTATCACATAACAGGTAATAAATTACATTAAACTTTAAATCATCAGACCAATAGCACAGTTCGTAAATGCATTGAAATACAAGATGCAATTAGCAATATTTTAAACATAACAAATTAAAATAATAAATGTAGTCACCGTTGTCTGATTTCCGGAGGCAGCTTTCTGAAAATGCCAGTAAACTTTTACTGTCACCAACTGCAAGAAGATTGTAAATCTGATTTTCGGAGGAAGCTTTCTCAATACGCCGGTAAACTTTTCCATATAGAGACTGTCACCAACAGCAAGAAGATTGTAAACACAACCGAGTCTACACTGAAGAAGATATGGTGAGCGACATCTCACCCGAACCCAAAGCAGTCTCCACGAAGTCGTCACCTCACCACCGCAATAATCCACAAACCGATCCAGGCGAAAAGAAAATAGCCACCAGATCCTTCTCTGAAACTGCCTCGATGCAGTTGCCAAAGGAGAACATACGTAATGAAGTTGGTTGGCAAACTGAAGACTTGCACCAACCTGCAGACTGAGCCACGACCAACCCAAAATGGCGGCACGCTTTTGACGCGGCGCCGAGTGGCTCATGGCACACTTTTGCAGCATAGCGTCTGTTAGCAGTTAGAGGGATTGATTCAACAATGCCAGAACGTCACGGGGGAAGCTATGAAGGAACTTCAGGAGTACATGGTGACAGGTAAGAGCGCGCGTGCAGGCACAAGAGTGGAGATATTTTGAAAAGTCGGCTTGTGCTCAGTTTAAAAGAAAACACAGTTAAACGGCATTGCAACAACGAAGCTGCCAATGGCCATGGTAAATCGATCAAAAAGTCCATAAAAGTCACCTTTTCCCCAAAGTAGTGCGAAGGATGATACCATCTAGGAGGGAGGAATTTCCTTTAAAGTACACCAAGTAATCTCAGCAGGGTTCACAGACTCTCCAGCTCATCTAAGATGCACAGCCAAAATTGATAACTGTTCACAGCACACCAACGCTAGATTATTTCACAACTCTGATGGCAGCAAAGTTTGTTTCAGAATATACTATCTACTCATTTTCAGCCACATGAAAGCTGGTAGTAGGCAGCATAAAGTATTCATGTACAAGTTCCAAGTTATTCAAATCAAATTGCTTCCTTTTAAAATATCACTGTAAGGCAGGTAGTCTCCACATGTAGCTGCATATTATAGTATATAAAAGCAGATTTCAAACAGCAGGTGACAACTTAAACATCCAAAGTTTAAGCTTACTTTAAAATGTCCTAAACCCAACTTACTTCTGGCTGTCTGCTGGTGTAGACACGGGTGGGGCAATCAAGATGTTGGGCATGAGGTTAAATTAGTTTCTTCTGTTGCAGTATCTTTTTGATCACGCGTAGTTTCTTTTCTTAAATCGTCGCCAGTGTAAAATCCAGTAAATGAAACATGAATCCTTATTTGCTGTATCAGTGTAATGTAAGGGTGGAGGCAGGTCTCTTCAAATAGGTTTATTCAAGTTGTAGGAATAAACAGGTGAAGCCAGGAAACACAGCTATACAGTATTCAGTCAGGCTGCAACTGACTATTCACAGAATGCGAATACACAAGGAACAAAGCATTCCAAGGAACAGCTCGCTCTAACACGAGCCTTAAAGCAACATGCATTAATTAAGTGAAACACAACATAACACATCCCCCCTCCCTCACAATAACAACCCCATAAGAATCCCAAGGGAAAGGGACAAAGAAAACAAGGAAAGGGAAACAAATAAAAACAGATGAATTACCTAACATAATCCTTTAACCAAAAAGGCAAAGCCCTTGTCCTTTGAAAATTCTTAACGGGTGGTAAAGAGGGTACAGGATTTGTGTCCCTACTAACTGGAAGGGAACTTACACTGGAAGAGGAACTCACGTTACCACCCTTGTAGTCAATGTCAACAAGGCAAGGTTCTTGTTCCACACGGCAAGGTTTTTGCACCGACTCCTTAACTGGACAATAAGAGGAACCAATCACCGCTTCCCCCCCCTTTAATTGAGGACGAGAAACACCAGGCGCCAGTTGAGATTGTAATTCACTGCCATCAAAATGATCTTCAACCCAATCAAAATTGGTTTGTTCGTTCCTTACAACCTTACCCTCGTCATGATTTTGACAAATGTCCAAAGCAACATCCTTCAGGTTCCAAACCTTACCATCACTTAGCCTGACTGAATTTTTTAAAACTTCCAGAACTTGTCTAGGCGAATCAAACTTATTCTCGCCCTTCAAAACCTTATAAGGCTTTTTGATCCTAACCCAATCTCCTGCTTTTACAACAACATCTTTGACACAATGACGTTGATCATAGTAAGTCTTGCTTCTGCCATGCACCAATTCCAATTTTTTCCTAACCTCCACTGGTGACCATTGTTGAACATTATCTTTGAAAATCCAGCTAGGGTTAAACTTGCACCTAGGTAATCTACCTCTCATCATCACAAAGGGGGAAACTCCTGTAGAATTATTCGGAGTCACCTTGTAAGACCACACAGCCTTTTGTATCTCCAATTTCCAGTTCATCCCTTTGTAATTGGCTGCTTGCAAAATACCTTTAATCACTCTATTGAAACGTTCTACAGTTCCATTCCCACTAGGATTGTACAATGATGTCGTTTTGTGTGTAATACCACATTTCCCAAAATACTCCTTAGCAGCCTTGGACAGAAACTGAACACCATTGTCCGTTAACACATTTATAGGTAGTCCTTCCACCATAAAAATGTTATCTAAAAATCTTAACACCGCTTGCGTATCCACTTTATCCACAAATTTAACTACAGGCCACTTGGTGAATAGATCAATTGCAACCAACCCATATTCCTTTGGATCCCCAACTGGACCAAATATATCTACTGCGATGGTTTCCCAAGGCATGCTAGGAATGAGTCCATCACTCATTGCTGGTCTCAAGGTCCTTAAAGACTTATCTGCGGAACTGCAAACCGAACAACTTCTGACAAAAGCCTCCACTTCACTGTCGACCCTTGGCCACCAAAACAAACTTTTTACCGATAACTTAGTCCTAACTATTCCAAAATGCCCCTCATGACATAATTGTAGGATCTTCTTCCTCAACCCAGAAGGTGGAACAATCCTGTCCCCTCTCAATAAAACCTCTTTCTCAAAAGATAACTCAGATCTGACCTCCCAAAATGACTTCTTAGCGCCCGACAAAAATCTTTCCTTTGGCCAACCTTGGCAAATGAACTTTGAGACCTCTACTAAAACTTCATCTGCATTATGTTCTCGTAACCAATCCTCCCTACTGATGGCTGGGAAACCAGAATCATGTATCAATGCCACACTAAAGTTCGCCCAAGGATCATCAACACAATTTTCCAGTGGGGAAGGGAGCCTTGACAGACAATCAGCTACAACATTGTGTTTCCCAGGTACATAGGAGATTTTGTAAATGTATTCTTTCATACGCATTGAAATCCTTGCCAACCTAGCAGAAGCAGTCGCAGTGCCATCAGTGGATAAAATGTGGACTAATGGCTTATGATCAGTCCTGATGTTAACCATTTTTCCCCAAATGAATGCACGAAAATGCTCTAAGGCCCACGCACAAGCCAAGGCTTCTCTCTCTATAATGGGGTATCTGCTTTCTGCTGGTGACAAGGCCCTAGATGCAAATAAGATGATTTTTTCTTTACCATTTTCTCCCACCTGCGACAAGACTGCGCCCAGACCTTTGTCACTTGCATCAGTTGTCAAAAGGCAATTCAGATTGGGGTCAAAGTTAGACAAGGCATTCACTTTCTGTAATTCCCACTTGATTTCAGTAAACTCTTTCTCACACTCCTTGGTCCATTCAAATTTGAAATTTTTCTTCAACAGTGACCTAATATTATATACTTTTGAAGCAAAATCCTTAATGAACTTGGCACAGTACTCTGCCATGCCCAAAAATGATTTGATTTCTTCTTTAGATTCGGGTGTAGTCAAGGTAACTATATTCTCTACTAATGAAGGCTTTGGTCTGACACCTTCTTCACTAATTATGTGACCAAGGTATGAGACACTTCTTACCCCAAATTTGCATTTAGATAACTCCACGGTTAAACCAGCCGAATTGAGTGTGTCAAAAACCCTCCAAAGCTTTGTGTCATGATCTTCTTTGTCAGTACCTGCAATTAAAACATCGTCTTGAAAAAAACAAATGCCTTCCATATCTCCAAATAGTTTGTGCATTAAACGTTGAAATACGGCCGCGGCCGATGCGAGGCCGAAAGGCATCCTTATAAATTGGAAACAACCAAATGGTGTAATGAAGGCTGTTAGATGCCTAGACTCAGGTTCTAAAACTACCTGGTGGTAGGCTGCAGAAAGGTCTATCGTGGAGAACCAAGTCGCACCCCTTAAGGAAGAAACCATCTCGTTAATTTTTGGCAAAGGAAAACGTTCAACTACAATGTTTTGGTTAAGATGGCGTAAATCAATACATAAACGGATTTTGCCATTAGACTTCCTTGCCACGACCACTGGACTAATCCACTCCGAAGAGTCTACCTCTTCGATAACTCCTTTAACCAATAGACCCTGAATTTCTTTTTTTGACTTCGTCTCTTATCAACAGAGGAATAGGCCTAACTTTATGTATTTTGGGTTGTGCATCACCTTTGAGTATGATTCTATGCTCAAAACCTTTAAGTTTGCCTAATTGACTACTCACCACTTTAGTGAATTTACTTTTCAAAATATCCTCTAATTTGCTACACTCATCGAGGATTAAAACCTTTTCTTTGCTATTGGGGTCTAAAATGATATGAAGATTCTTCTGGTCATACCACCCCAGAACAGAAGGCCCTTTTTTTGCTATGTATAACTTGCCTCTAGACATCCTGCCTTTAAATATAAAGGTAAGCCATCTGAAACCCACAAGGCCAATTCTTTCCCCTGTATAACTCACAGGACTGACATCTGAGGCATTTAACTTATCTCCTATATTTTGTATAAACTTTTTCTTCCATACCTCCTCGTTGACAATTGTATATGGAGATCCAGAATCTGCATATACTTTGACATTGACGCCTCCTAAAGAAATTTCACAGACAGGTTTGCCCTCCATTGCTTCGTCAGTAATATTTAACATGTAATCGCCCCTCACATTTTTCACACAACCATCCTCATCTTCACTACTTCCGCTAGCACACACATTCTCATTCCAAATGCATTTGACATTAGTACGCCTGCGGCACATTTTGCTAAAATGGCCTATAAGGCCACAAATACTGCACTTTTTACGTAAGGCCGGGCATGACTTGTAATACGCCATATGTTCCTTGCTACCACAACGGTAACATCTTCTATCTTCCATCTTATTATCCATTCTTTGACTCTTAACCGTTTGACTGAAGTTTTTGCTTGGAACTTGCTTATTCTGATACTTCGTGGTTCCCTGAATTTTGAAGACAGCGGACGATGCTTTGTCCGAATCTTTAACAGTATCTTTTATTACGGTGGCACATCTCCCTGACATTTCTGACTTCCTCATTATAGCGAGAACGTCGTCAAGAGGTGCATCCCCATTTACCCACAGGCGATCTTGAATTGGGGAATTGTCATTGTGCATTACGAGCTGGTCCCGAATAAAATCATCATGCAAGTCTCCGAATTTACAGTCAATAGCAAGTTTTTTAAGGTCATCCACCCATTCATCAACTACTTCTTCCTTCTTCTGTTTCCTTTGGAAGAATTTGTGTCTTACCACACCTATGCATACTTTAGGTGCGAAATATCTGTCCATATCTGAGATGGCGTTGTCAAATTCACTTAAATCCACATTAATTAATTTCTGCATTCGTGAATATGTTTTTAACCCTTTGGGTCCAAGGGAATGTAGTAGTAACCTTTTCTTTTGCTCAGGTTTCATTTTGGCATTTTCATCAATAGCACAAATGTAATTATTAAAATATTCCTTCCATTCCACCCATTTCATGTCTGGTTGTGATCCTGTAGCCCAAAAGGGTTGTGGAGGGCTGATAACAAAACTTTGTTGAGCCATTTCTACTTCTGAAACACTTTCAGATTGATCTCCTGAATCCATATACTAACACAAGATAATAGGAGTTTTTCCAAAAATACTTCGCTTCGCGGTAGTAAGATATAGATTGTAAATTAAGTGCCCCGACAGTCTCACCTGTTTATCCTATTCTTCCTTGCTCGACTGATGCGTCGCTGAATGCTTGCGATAAGCGACTCTGCACTGGTTCGTTAAATCCGTTTTTTTTTTTGTTTTTTTTTGCTGCCTCGGTACTCGTGAAGGCAAAGAGAGACTTCGTGACCAAACCAAAATGGCCGCTACGCTGGGTCACGCAACGTGACCTTGCGCAACCGCGTCATCACGCGATAACTATGAATGCGTGACTGACGTGTGTATGGCTTGCGATGGTCGCGCGTCTGAAGACCGCGCATGGAATGCCGCTCTCAGTCAAAGGATGCCTTCAACGGAAACTTGCAGTAAGTGCTGGTAAAAGTTAATAAAACATATACGAACCAGTTCGGTGCTCTGTTGACAGTCGGCAAGGAGGTATCGATTCCTTAAAACCCAATCTGTTAATTTTTACCTTGAGGGTAATGAAAAAAATGTTTTGTTTTTTTTTTTTCCGCTCTCTGTTCTCCGACCTTGTAAAAGTCCCGCTCCTGATCCCGATCGTCGCCAGTTGTAATGTAAGGGTGGAGGCAGGTCTCTTCAAATAGGTTTATTCAAGTTGTAGGAATAAACAGGTGAAGCCAGGAAACACAGCTATACAGTATTCAGTCAGGCTGCAACTGACTATTCACAGAATGCGAATACACAAGGAACAAAGCATTCCAAGGAACAGCTCGCTCTAACACGAGCCTTAAAGCAACATGCATTAATTAAGTGAAACACAACATAACAATCAGGATGTATGTTTATTCTTGGTAATCAAATAATCAAGTACAGCATTTAGATAAGGTAGTACTCCAAGTTCCAGTAAAGGTTAAGGTAAATGCCCCACCGGGAGCAGCTGCCCTGCTGCTCAGCCTCCAAGGTAACTGACAGTACACTTAAAGATACACAGATAGAACTAAGGATGACATCATAGAGACAGGCTGAGCAGCAGAGTACAAGAGACTAAGAAAGGACAAGAAAGAGAGAAGAGCAGGGAGAAGCAGGATATAACACAAAGGTGCATGGATCTCATGGTAATGAATGCGGCTGTTTGCGCACAGCAATAATTGTTGTGTGCCTGTTCAAAATGTTAAATGCCTGTTAATGGGGAATAACTGTATTCCTTTCACCGTGCCAAGGAGGCTCCTCCCCTTTAGCCCAGCGCATGCTTCGATTATGGAACAAGCCCGGCAAAAAAGGATTTTGATCCCCTGGGCTGCGGCCCTTGAAGGCGGGGTTTGGAGGCTCAGGGCCGCTCCTGGTGCCTTTGTCAGATCCCCCTAGACCATGGGTACTCACAAACTTTCTCTCGGGGGCCAAATATACAGTGTGGTTTGTGGCTGAGGGACGCACCGGTGGGGGCGGGGTCAGAGGGGGAGGGGGCGGGGCTAAAGCAAACAAAAATTGTAACCATGAGGTTAAACACAGGTCCCTGCAGCAGACACCTTCGTCCACTGAGCCACCAGACCCAGCATACACACATCTTTCTCTTTCTCCCTCCTTCTCTCTCTCTCTCTCCCTCTCTCTCTCCCTCTCCCTCTCTCCATCCCTCCCTCTCCCTCTGTCTCCCTCCCTCTCTCTCCCTCTCCCTCCCTCTGTGTCTCTCTCCCTCCCTGTCTTCCACTCTCCCTCTGTGTCTCCCTTCCAGTCTCCCACTCTCCCTCTGTGTCTCTCTTCCAGTCTCCCACTCTCCCTCTGTGTCTCCCTCCCAGTCTCCCACTCTCCCTCTATGTCTCCCTCCCAGTATCCCACTCTCCCTCTGTGTCTCCCTTCCAGTCTCCCACTCTCCCTCTGTGTCTCCCTCCTTGTCTCCCTCCCTCTGGGTCTCCCTACCTCTCTCCCACTCTCTGTTTCTCTCCCTCCCTCTGTGTCTCCCTCCCTCCCATTGTGCCTGCCTCCCTCCACTGTGTCTCCCTCCCTGTCTCCCACTCTCTGTTTCCCTCCCTCCCTCTGTGTCTCCTACTCTCCCTCTGTGTCTCCCTCCCTGTCTCCCACTCTCTGTTTCCCCCCTCCCTCTGTGTCTCCCTCCTGCCCTCTCTCTGTGTCTCCCTCCCTCCCTCCCTCTCTGTCCTCTCACCTGTGTGTGTGTGTCAGCCCTCAGCCCGGGCTGAGACAGCTTCCCCGGCCGCGCGCACACAGCCCCACCAAGTACTTCATGGGTCTTTAAAAGACCATTTACATGTTAATGAGGCTTTGTTGAAGTTCACCTCTTAGGCCCCTGCAGCTCCCCTCCAGCTCCTTGTTGAGCGCAGTCTCACAGCGCTCAGACCAATCATAATACTGCACTACGTTTTGATTGGCTGCAGGGAGCCTAAGAGCCCTGGTGCTTCCTGTCTCCCCCAAAAAGCCAGGAAGAAAACGCAGGAGAGGTGGCGGCCGGCCGGGAGATAAGTGATTTTTTTTAAACCATCTCTCATCCCGCGCCCCGCCCCTACTCCCCCGACCCACTGCTGCTTCCAGGTAGCAGCCGAAACTGCAGAAACACACACACATGTGTGTTTTTACTCTGACTTTGGGCTGTCTCTCACTGTTCAGTACTTGTTTGACTCCCAGCTAAGTTTGTGCTACCCAAGGTGCTCTCTCAATCCCAGAGAAGCGTCAGCGGAGGATGAGTTTCCTGATCAATTTTCAATTAAACCCATTTCCCTCATAAACAGACACAACAAAAGTGAATGATCAAATATGCAAGGCAAGAGGCTTCCAATCTGTCACAAAAACCAAGCCAGAATGTAAACGATTTCAGCTGCACTGCCACCAAAGACCTGACCTGGGGCCAATTCGATCAATTCATGTCCTGCATGTAAATTGATCTCTGCCTTAAAAAAATGTGCAGGAATTTCCAACTGGAATTGTATATTCTTCCAACTTTTAGTTAGTAGGTAGATAGTTGAATCTTTGTGTTTCGTTGTGTGGGAAATGAATTTGATTTGGCATATTTTTAGATCTATTTATTTGAAATTATTTCCAGAAAACCACGTTCATCTCCTTGCTGCCACTTCAGAAATGTTTGCTACACATACATCGTCCAAACCTATCCTGATATTATTTACGTCGCGCGCAGTATTGTGAAAAAGGATTCAAAATGGTCTTCAGCAACTTCAGGCTTAAAAGCGCCTTACCTTGAAAGCTATATTTGTTATGATAGTTTTGCGTGAAACAGAGGGATAAACAAATCTGAATATTGGGTTTGTGCATGTGAGGAGGGGTGTACGAAGCTGAAATATCAATGTTGTGCATTCTTAAAAAAAGAAAAAAAAAAGAACTTTTCAAAAGCCACGGATTTGGCATTTTAAAAAGAAAAACCCCCGAAAAATAGTATATGTAAAAATCCCCCAAGTTGGTTATGCAGGGAAATATCCCACAAGACTTTTTTTCTAAGCCAAAGCTCCCATAAAAAATAAATGGTGGTACAAAATGGACCCAACTGATATTTTGTAAGATATTTCACGCTAACGTGAGAAACTTTACAGCTGTGTGGTGTTTGCTGCCTTCGGAGGCAGAATAGTTAATTTGCACAATCCTAATGATGAGCAGCTATGGTGGGACCCTCCAGTTTCATTTTAATTTTCACCACTTTAAAGCTCCCTTTCGGGCATAAATAAGGTGATTTGGAAAGTTTGGTAATGAGCCTCTCATTGCTTGGAGAGCGTGGGCTGATCACTCGACACTGACAAAATGTAGTCTTTGGGAGAGCAGGAATTCGACTTCCAAAAGGAAGATTTAAACGTCCATCATTCCGAAGCCAGTAAACTGAGTACCAACAGCAGATCGAATTAGCATCTGTGCAGTATTTACCGCCCAACAGAACGTATTACTGCTACTACCATGGGAATCAGTTCAAAAGCGGGTTCGAGACCAAAAAAGCGTGTCTCTGGTAACTCGGTTGGAAATACTGTTTATTTAACCTGCTCGAGTTAATACTCCGTGTCTCCATCCCTCCCTCTGTGTCTCCCTCCCTGTCTCCCACTCTCTGTTTTTCTCCCTCCTGCCCTCTCTGTGTCTCCCTTCTCCCTCCCTCCCTCCCCTCTCACCTGTGTGTGTGTGTCAGCCCTCAGCCCGGGCTGAGACAGCTTCCCTGGCCGCGCGCACACAGCCCCATCAAGTACTTCATGGGTCTTTAAAAGACCATTTACATGTTAATGAGGCTTTGTTGAAATTCACCTCTTAGGCCCCTGCAGCTCCCCTCTGACAATCACTGGAATCCCCCGGCCCCCTAGCGCTGCTGCGGCTGTATTTGCAACACTATTTAATTTATTTATTTTTAAACACATGTGTCTGCAATGTCCGCGGGCTGCCCAGGATGGCTTGCCGGGCCGCCACCGGCCCGCGGGCCGTACTATGAGTACCCCTGCCCTAGACTAATTGCAGAAGGGACAAGGAGGTTTCAAGAGAGGTACAAAGAGATAGATGGAAGGAGGAAGAAAAAGTGATCACAGAGGGAGAAAAGAGACAAGCACCAAGGAGATAGAGAATGGATAAATGAAAAGAGATAGAGCGCAAGGCGACAAAGTGAAATGAGCTGGTTTGAGCATTTTTGCAAGAGCTGCTTTTGCTTCCTCAGTCCGGCTCAGGGGCCAAGCCTTGGTACCACTTCCCTGCAGGGCCGGACTGGCCATAGAGGGCACCGGGCGTTTCCCCGGTAGGCCACTAGGGTGGGGGCCGGTTTTGGGCCCCTCAGGGCTATTCTTGTTACCGGGGGTCGGCAATATCGGCCCCCTGTAACAGAATCGGCCGAAACCGGAGCACGCAAACTGGTCAGCTTCACTCACCCTCACCCCGGGGTGGGGGGGGGGGGGTCTGAGCAGTTTGCCAGGGCCGGTTTCTGTTCCCAGTCTGGCCCTGCTTCCCTGGGAGATCACTTGAAATGAGGCCAGGATGCTTCCTTCTGAGATCTAGCTTTTACCACTCCCGACCCAGCTGCACCCGCTGCAGGTAAGACCAGTGGAGCTGCTGGAGGGGATTTGAAGAGACAACCGCTAGGGAAAATGTATTATTTTTTAAATTTTCGCTTGTGGTATTCTCTCAAAATCCCCCCCAGCCAATCCCACCGCTCTTACCAGCAGCAGCCACGGCTGTCCCGACCCACCTTCTGTAGAGCTCCAGCCTCATCAAAAGATGAGAACGGTTGTCCAGAGAAATGGAGTCAAGCAATGTGCAAAGCAGGTCAGCCTACTTTCTGTGTCATTCAACATTGCTACCAAATCGCTGTGTTGCATTACTTTGCCCTGGGTGGTCTGTGGGCGATGCATGGATGTTCCCAAGCAACTCCCACTTCCTGCCCCTGGTACCTCAGTCATGTGCCATTCCGCTCCTCCTATTGTGACTAACTTGGTATCTTTTCTTGCGCATGAGCCTTGTTATTCTACCTGCTTTTGGATGTTGATCATCGGGAGGGTGACCGGCCCTGTTGGTCAATAGGAGTAAACCCAAAATTGTAATCCTTTCGTCATGGGTGGCTGTCACCTCCAAGCACACCTCATTACATGACTAACAGGTGAGGGCCCCTGACAACGGCTATGGGGCCTTTCACCCGGTATCCCAGTGGGGTGACTGCCTATCTGCTCTCCCTGTGTTAATCGATGCTCTCTGTCATGACTGTGTTTCATGATTCCTCTGAGTGTAAGAGGTGTGTGCGTAGTTCTTGGGTATATGAGTGGTGGGGTGCCCACCATTTGGAGAAACCCCTTGTGTATGTACCCTCTAAGGCTGTGGGGTGCGTCAAAGGGTGTAGGAGTAGTCCAAGCTGGTGTCTCCAATTTCGCAGCATGTTGCACTGTACTGCTCACCTCACCTCTCATCCCTGACCTCCCTGCAAAGACCATTGTAAAGTCAAAGTGAATTTGACTAGTTTGATTCACATGACTAAGAATGGATCAAAGGGCTCCTTCGTGTTCATATATCCCTCAATGTATCCAAGGAGCAACTCCTGACCAAAGCACTGTGGTCGGGGTAGTCTGTGGCTGCCTCCCCTAACGGAGTATGAGACATGTTCCAGCACTTAGAAAAGCCGCTGCTGCAGCAACTGGAGGAGAGAAGGTGATTGACTTCATGTCATGTAGAGTGGCTGAGGGCATCTGCCCACTGTCTCAAACTGAGAGTGATGCTGTGACTGCCAGACTTTGGACGTGCATTGCACAGGGCTGCACAAGAGCACTGCAACCCCCTGCCTCGGAAAAAAAACCAGCCACGCCACACACGCACCAGTCAAAGAACCGAGGGAGACTTCAGAGCAGCTGCCATTTGGTATCTCCTTAATCCAGGCATCGCTCTGCGGTTATTTTCTCGCTGGAGTCTTGCATGAGACAGATTCTGAACTCGCAGTTTCGTTAGCATAAAACTTAATAAAAGAATTTCTTCACCATCCTTCACAATCAGATTCACATTACTAAGCAATTTTAATTAATAGCCATAACTATTATCTCTGTGAGCACTGCCTGGACGCTGATGATTTATTGTAAGTGATACATATGGTACTTGAAGTCAATGTTCCACAAAAAATCCATAGGTGGGGTTAAGCTTTGACTGTGCACACCTTTCCACCTTCTGAGAGCGAAAGGCGTAACTAGGAGGTACATGGCAATTCAGTGAGCTTATAATAGTACCTGGGCTCTATGGTGCCAGGGACAATATCCACACTTTTAAGGAATTGTCCTGACACGGATCACTATGTGTGAAACACAAATGACTAAAGCACAGTCTGTCACTGTCCCTCTCCAGGAATAATGGACCGAAAGCAGATACCCCCGATGTTGCAGAACAGATAACATGTAGACGCTAAGAATGTGTGAGCAAAGTGATTGAACAGTCTGTTGGACAATATATGTTTGACACCATCTAACTCTAAAAAAAAATTATATTTTTGCCAAAAATACATTAACCCCTTGAATGTTGGTGACAGAACCACTCCCTCACCATCCTCGGACGCGCTGTGCTGGTGATGGAGTGGTTCCGTCACGGCCCGGCCGTCACGCCTGAGCGGCATTAATGCCGCGCCTGCGCTGAGCGTTTCATTGAGCGGGCGGGGCCATGACAGAACCACTTCGTCACAAGCACAGCGCGCCCGTGTTATGTTATGTTATCTTAATAACCCTTTATAGAGCACAGGTACACCCATAGGTTTCATGGCGCTGTTGTAGAGAGACGTAACCAATCCCTAAACGTAGGCTTGCTTGAACAACCATGTCTTCAGGGAGTTCCTAAAGACCAAGAGGTTGTTGCAGTTCCTGAGTGAGAAGGGGAGGGAGTTCCAGAAAGTAGCAGCTAGATAGGAGAAGCAGTTCCTCCTTGCATTTTTCGTTTGAAGACGGGATGGTGACTAGGCAAAGATGGGCAGAGCGTAAGTTATGCTGGGGTTTGTAGTTGTCAATCATGTTTCTTACAAATTTAGGGCAGTTACCGTGCAGTGCTTTGAAAGCAGTGCAGCCCGTCTTAAAGGCGATCCTTTGGCCCATCTGTAACCAGTGTAGTTTTGCCATACCAGGTTTAGCTGACTGCCATTCGGGTTGTTTCCATATAAGTCTTGCCGCCTGATTTTGGACCATCTGGAGTCGTTTTAGCAGTCCCACTGGCAGGCCAAGATATAGGTCGTTCCAGAAATCTAAACGAGAGAGTACCAGGGCTATCACTACCTGTATGAGTGCCGAGGTGTGCAATTTTCCTGATCTTCCGAAGTTGGAAAAAGCTAGAGGAGACGACAGCTCCCACCTGTCCTTTAAGTGACATGTCGGCGCTGAGGATGACCCCTAAGCTTTTGACCGAAGGGGAAGCCGTGGGCGGGGAGCCCATATCGGTCGGCCAGCAATGTTGGCCCCAACTGAGCTCACTCTTCCCGGCAGTACTAGTTCTGTCTTGCCCGGATTGAGTTTTAGATGGTTCAGGTCCATCCACCTCCATATGTGAGACATTGTTGCCCGGAACTCTGCCGCTGAGTCTGGGGAATTCAGAGGAATTATCAACTGCAGGTCATCAACGTAGTTGAAAATGGTAATCTTGTGGTTGTTTAGGGAATGTATCAGGGGTCTGAGGTATAGATTGAACAAAAGTGGCGACAGTGATGAACTCTGAGGCACCCCACAGAGGGAAGATAGTCTCGGGCTGTAAATGTTCCAAGTCTTACTGACTGCGTCCGATTGGTGATGAAGGAGGCTATCCAACTAAGAGCGGGTACCTTGAGGCCGGCCTGTTCGACATGGTTCAACAGTATGTTATGGTCAACCTTATTGAACGCGGCCGACAGATCCATGAGCACCAAGGCCTGGTGGATGCCCTTGTCTGCATTGACTCTAAGAGTATCCTGGACTGCGAGGATCACCGCTTCGGTCGAGTGTGATGGGCGTAAGCCAGCTTGGTTCGATTCTAGATAGTCGGAGTGTTCGGTGAAGTTCGAAAGACATCTAGACACGTGAGCCTCTATTATTTTGGCCATGAAGGGGAGAAGGGAGATGGGCCGGTAATTGGACGGGTCCAAGGGGTCTGCCCCAAGTTTTTTTATGAGTGGGACGATCGTTGCATTTTTAAAAGTGCAAGGAACCTTGCCCTGTGAAAGAGATTCATTCAGGAAGGGGAGAATGCTCTGGGGTAGAGCCGAACAGACCTCCTTCAAAATGTGTGGTGGGCAGCGGTCATTAGGCGACCCAGAGTTGACCCGAGACAGAACCTCCGAGAGTGTTTTTGGGTCGATAGGAGGGAGGGCATCAAGAGTGTAGTGATTATTACATATGTCGTCTAAAGGTTCCTGACTGAGCGGATTAGGGATACTCTTCTTTATAGCAGAAATTTTGTCTATGAAAAACTTATTTAGCGAGTTACAGAGCTCCTGGGTAGGGATCTGCGTGGGTGCCGTTCTCTCGCTGTTGCATAGGTCATTTACTATTTTAAAGATATCCTTTGATTTATTTTGGGAGTTTAATATTTTCGTAGAGAAATAAGCAGCTTTGCTATTTAGGATAGTTTTCTTATATTCCCTACGGGCTGTGGTGAATTCCTCCTTATCTTGCGGGGTGTATTTTGCTCTCCATTTCCTTTCCTTCTAACGTAATTCAAGTTTTAAGTTTTTTAAGTCAGAGGAGAACCATTTGTGGGCATCCATACCGCGTGTGCGGGAGAATTTAACAGGGGGAGCATGAGTGTCGCTGGCCACTGATAGCCAATCTGTAATTTTTCCTTCCATAATGTCAACATACGAACAGATTGTGGGTACGGTGGATTTCAAAGAGTCGATGAAGGCCGGTATGTTTCAGAATTTCCATTTTCTAGTTACCCCTCCCGCCCGGGGCAGAGATTTGATATAACCGTTAATGGTGGTTGTGAACTGGATTAGATGGTGGTCAGACCATATACAGGGCGTGATGGAGGGAGTCGAGAGTGAGAGGTTGTGTGACCATACTTGGTCCAGGATATGACCTTTTTCATGAGTAGGGGAGTGTATGTGCTGGACCAGGTTCAGTTTCAGAAGGAGCTCTGAGAGTTCGGCTGCCTGGGGGCCGCCTGTGGCATTGTTGAACCAATAATTCAGGTCCCCAATTAGGAGAACTTTGCCAAAATTCACCACTAGGGAAGCCATCTGCTCTCCCAGAGATGCCGGGAATGTGGCCATAGCTTGAGGAGGACGGTAGATCAACACGAGTACCAGCGAGCCAGTGTCCGTGTCGAGTTTGATGACTAAGTTCTCAACCTCCGTAAGGACAAGAGGGTAAAGAGCCACAAACTTGTGGTTTTTGTGGATAATAGCTGCCACCCCACCACCCAATTTGCCCAAGGGGCAATTCGATGATAAGATGTAGTAATCTGAGGGGAGTGCTGCTAGAATATCAGGCAGTGAGTCCTGGGTTAACCAGGTTTCCGTGACTAATAGGATTTCAGGTTTTTCAGTGGCAAGCAGCAGGAAGATGTCAAGTTGGTGTTTAACCAAAGAGCGGGTGTTGAGATATGCACAACGGAGATCCAGTTGGGATTTAGTGGTGAGGTTAGTGATAGCGGATGGATCATGACTAGGTTCTACAAAACGATGATCTGATAAAAGGCCTAGAAATACCATTGATGGAAATACGACGATGTGTATTGAGATCCAGAGAAGGGCAGAGGTGTGTGGGGGGCCGTAGTGTTTTTAGTTCCCTAGTAGAGTAAGTTAAGTTTTGACCATAATCTGTGGCCCCTGGTCCCGGACGGGCGCGGACGGGCGCAGATGGGCTTGCCTTTGGCGCGCCCACTGCACGCGTCCGCTGCGCGTTAACGTCATAGTGTGATTTATAAGGCATGTAGCTGATGAAGCACTAGAGCGCCACCCTGCCACAATGGCCGCTCTAATGTGCTCAACCAGGAAGTGAAGCTGAAATGCCTCCCTCCACACAAACAGCACGAGATTGCTGCTGTGGACCGGGGAAAGCAACAGAGCAAGCGCGAGCAAAAGGTAAAACAATTAGGTTTAAAAGCTAGATTTTTAAAAAACACAGTACAGTGGTATTTTAAATCAGCAGAGCTAGCGTGAGGAGATTGTGCTAACTGTCCTCGAGCGTGTCGGCCACGAACTGGGTTTTAGTACCCTGCAACTGATGGAGCACTAGAGAGCCACCCTGCCACAGTGGCCGCTCTAATGTGCTCAACCAGGAAGTGAAGCTGAAGAGCCTCCTTCCACACAAACAGCACGAGATTGCTGCGGTGGACCGGGGAAAGCAACAGAGCAAGCGCAAGTAAAAAGGTAAAACAATTAGGTTTAAAAGCGAGATTTTTTAAAAACACAGTACAGTGGTATTTTAAATCAGCAGTGCTAGAACAAGGAGATTGTGCTTACTGTCCTCGAGCGCGCCGGCCCCGAACTGGGTTTTAGTACCCTGCAACTGATGGAGCAGTAGAGCGCCAACCTGCCACAATGGCCGCTCTAATGTGCACCGTGGCTGGTGACGGAGTGGTTCCATCACCAGCATGGCGGTGCCGCGCAGCCCCCACTCACCCCCAGTGCCACGGCGGAATTACCGCAGCGGCAAAGGGGTTAATTTATGTTTTGTTGGAAAAAATGGTGCAAACTAACTTGGAGCAAGGTATAGTGCTTGTATAAAATGGAATGAAACCGACAGAGGTTGCTTCTAACTAATATTTTGCATCAGTCTAAGTAACAGAGCCAAATCATTTACCACTTTTTGCTCTGTTTATATGCGTACAATAGAGCAAATATTAAAAGAACTAGGAGCTGGATATACAAAGCCTTTTTGCAGCCGCAAACAGCCCGATTCACAGAATCTGCCCGTTTTCAAACAAAAAAGGGCATTTACAAATGTGCAAACCCCAATTTGCGATTCGCTAACCTGTTACTGAATTGCAATTTGGGTTTGGCGAATTGGTATTTGGAAGGGGCGTTGTTGGAAAGTGGTTTATTAGTAGTGATAAGTAGGGACCTACCACTTGTAATAAGACCACAAACACAATTAAACATTCAGTCAAGATATCAATACATGAATCCCTCTCTCAACCCATGTTAGATGGCAACGAGCATGCAGGCTAAACTATGTATAAAGCATTTAAAAACACCCATACATTAACTAAGTAAGCACAAAACACACAATAAAATCCAACACTAATTTATAAATATAGATTATATTTTTATGACCAAATAGGCACCAAAATGAAAAAAAAAAATGTAGGAAATCAGAGATATGAATTTTTTAAATGTAAAACGAGTGCTTCCAAAGAAAATAGCGCTCAAAGGGTTCAAAGAAACTCGTACTGGACCAGGACAAAGTCAAGAGTTCTTTACACTTACTTTCAGAAGTGTATCTTCATGCAGGAAAGTGGTCCACAGCACCAGCTAAGGATTCAGATGATCTGGTTTGCCTCTTGGGGTCTGGGACTACAACTTCCACAATGCAACTGGTCAATTTATCAAGCTTTATACAAAATTTGGTCTAAACTTCTCTAATCTTCTGTAACTTCTTCCTGAAGTTCCTCTTGTGGGTTCAAAGGGTCGGAAACACTAATCCAGGGGTCTAGAAGCTCTGTGGTGGCCTTTAGGATGTTGGGACTAAATTTCCCACAATGCACCTGGTCTACTCCTCATGCAGTCCATTCCTTTCACCTTTGAAGCAAGGCAAAGTCCCTGGGCTGTATTTCCAAGAGTGCACCAGGTGCATGCCAAGGTTTCAGCAGGGGAGTCCGTCATCGTCTGTAGTGTTAGGAAGGGAACTCTTGTGGCTGTTTTGTATCTTTGCTTTCAGGGAGTCTCTCCTTAGTCCTTTTTAAGCAAGGCAAAGTCCTTAGGGATGTAGTTCCAAAGGGTGCAGCAGGTGCAGCCTTATAAGTGCAGTTGTCTTGGATGCAGCAAAACACACAAGCTGATGGATGGAATGTTGCACAATGGCAAAACATTCACCCCCAGTCACAGATCTGGGTATAATCCCTCGTTATTTTGCTCACCAGGCCACCCCAGTTCGGACATAGCCATATGTAAATCAGCCTTGACCCTGTGCCTCATGGGAACAGTCCAGCCCGAACTGTCAAGCCATGTCTTCCCTGGACCGGAATCAAGCATCCTAGGACCGGTTTTTGGCTATCAGCCGTCTTTAGCCAGGATAGCTTAACTCCAGTGGCGTAGTGAGCACGGGACCCACATCTGGGCATACCCTTCCCACATAGGGTGAACAGCAAAACACACAAGAGGATGGACGGAATGTTGCACAATGGCAAAACATTCACCCCCAGTCACAGATCTGGGTATAATCCATTGTTATTTTGCTCACCAAGCCACCCCAGTTCAGACATAGCCATATGCAAATCAGCCTTGACCCTGTGCCTCATGGGAACAGTCCAGCCTGAACTGCCAAGCCATGTCTTCCCTGGACCGGAATCAAGCATCCTAGGACCGGTTTCTGGCTACCAGCCATCTTCAGCCAGGATAGCTTGACTTCAGTGGCGTAGTGAGCACAGGACCCACATCTGGGCATACCCTTCCCACATAGGGTGAACAGCAAAACACACAAGATGATGGATGGAATGTTGCACAATGGCAAAACATTCACCCCCAGTCACAGATCTGGGTATAACCCCTCGTTATTTTGCTTACCAGACCACCCCAGTTCAGACATAGCCATATGTAAATCAGCCTTGACCGTGTGCCTCACGGGAACAGTCCAGCCCGAACTGTCAAGCCATGTCTTCCCTGGACCGGAATCAAGCATCCTAGGACCGGTTTCTGGCTATCAGCCGTCTTTAGCCAGGATAGCTTGACTCCAGAACGGGGGTTCCAGCGGGTCAGTCCTTCTTCTCTTGATTATTCCAGGCAAGGATCTGAGTTACTACAGAGTTCCTCGGCATCAAGCAGGAGGGCTTCCCTGACCAATAGGATTTTTTTTTGCAGAGTCATTCAGGGTGCTACCCAGGTGTATGACCACTTTCTCCAAAATGGGGCATATTCTTGTCCTAAAAAGTACTATTCTTCCACAATGGAGAAAGTCTCACCTGAAGAGTTGGATGTGGCTAAGCCAACCCATTGGTGTGGCTAAGATTCTCTAACACTCCACTTCTAGCCCCTTCCCTAATCAAATTACTGGGGCTACTGTGTGGCTGGGGGGGACAGGATGTGGGGGTGAGGCTGTGTCCTGTCCACACTTTCATTCCATTTTTGAAAACCAGATGGCTCCCCACCCTCATCCTGCCTTCCGCAGTTTCCGTTCCACTCCCACAGGAAATCCTTTGTCTCTCTAGCAGGCCACTTCACACCTCATTAAAGCAGTTCGGCTCAGCCTGGCAGAGGCTGGCCAATCAGGAGAGGGCAGCTGAAAGGCTGTCTATTGGCTTACAGAAAAGAAAGTTCTATGACTTCTTTTCTGTAATAGTAATTATAAATATGTACAAATAAGGTAAGTTACTACTTTGGGAGTACCTTTAATTAAAGTTGAATTTAACATAATTCTACTTTATCAACAGCCTGGAAGGTAGGGCTGGCTTTTACAATGACAGCAGGTACCCCAGTAGTGCACACTTGAGTATGTTAAGACTACTGGGCCTCTAAACCTACATGCACTACCATATATAAGGGACTTACAGGTAGGTTGTCAATACCAATTGTAATTATACCTAATACCCATGTACTTCTAATCAGAGCACAAACTCTGAGTCTGGTTAGTATAGCCTAGGGCACAATCAGAGTCACAAAACCAGCATCTAGTAGTAAAAATGAGGGCAATAAGTGAGGGGACACTGTAAACAGGTGCTGGTTTCTCACAGGCATGTTTCAGGCATATCTTGCAAATACCAATTTGCATTGATATGAACAAATGTTTTGCAACCAAAACGAAGTCGCAAGATATTTGCACTTTACCGCCCACTGAAAGTTGGTGGTAACCCATTTGCAAATGGGAAGGGGTCCCCAAAGGAATCAACCTATCACAACCCAGCACTCCAGACAGAGGTTTGGTCTTCAAGGTCCTATCAATTCAATGTTCTCTCTCCCTCCTTCTCCCATGTGCAGAGGTGTTCAAGAAGTACAGAGAGATCCAGACATTAGGCACCTGTACCTAATTTCTGAATGGCACATCATCCCTCAACCCCTGTCCCAACCCTTCTTCACACAATTGTGAGACTCTCCAAGAAGGTGACATCAAGTGGTCTCTTAAAAGTGATCCCTGGGAGACCAAAGCCATGCCACTATCACAGCAGACTGGACCATCCCTTCCAAAACTTCAAAGGAAAGCTCTCATGTGGTTGGAACCATAGGGTTGGCTACTTCCCTTTTGTCTCCTTGGGCTGAGTCTTCCCAGGCCAGTGCAGTGTGAAAAGATTATCTCCTCTACTTAGGAAAGACCTAACAACTGGAAAACGCCCCCCTTGTGTAGGGAAGGCTTTGATCCCCTTCAGGTGAGCATGATAATTAATTTGGCCTATCAAGGTGATTCAAAGCCAGATTCAAATTTAGGAGTTGGCTCAGAGTTAGGGAATACCTGAAGTTACTGAAGAAGTGCAGATATGGTAAAAACTAATGTGCTTTTTGCATTCTGTAGACTTCTTTACCAAGAAATTGGTGGGCCAACCTAGCTCTGCCAAAATTGTATTTTGGTGCAAATTTTATCCATGATGTATAATATGAACGCCCACTGACATTATAAGACCCGCACCAATTCATGCAGAGTCCCTTTTACAACAGGCTATCCGTGCGCACATACTGGGTTGAATGGGACAGTAGTTCTACTTGCTCGGCCCATGCACTCAATGTACTGCATAGTAAGACATTGCTCTGTCAGTCTAATCCCTAGGCCTAGTTATTCTGAATATGCAGTAGGCAGCTGGCTCTCACCTCCAGTCATCTGTTGATCCAAACATTTACCATTTAGGACAATATCATCAGTACACACAATCCTTGGCTGTCAGATCATTGTTTTCATTCCCACCTACACTGTACAAGATATGTCAAGATAGTTTGGACACAATTACACAGAAGGGTCATTTTGGTACTTATCAAAGCAAAGAGAGAGGTGTCCTAATATCACCATGCACCCATTCTCCTTTACTTTATCACTTTGCATAAGGCAGGGTCGTAATTTAATAAAATATCAGAGTTTGTCTTATTCTTAATACTTTTTGATTTACCCTTGACCTTTCTAATACCCTCGTAGTTACTCATAATCTGAGCGCAGGGTGAGCCTACCTTGCCCCATATGGTATTGCCAAAGTACCACCCTTATGCTGAAGCATGCCACCTTGTCTTGGTGAAGGGCTCATGTCCTTTTTACAAAATGAACTGAGGAGATATGGCCAACTCATTTGAGTAAATAAGACTGTTACTCTACGAAAGAGCAACCCAGCCTAATTACTTTGTGAAGGCTGTTAAAGAGGAAGAATATGGAACAAGCAAGAGATCTTAGGGAAAAAACACGCTATGAAATAAAAATGCAAATGACTTTGTGATATGCAATAGTTGCGAAAAGCATGGAAAATTATTCATATGCAAAGGTATGTCTTTATTGAAGCAAAGACAGAAAAATAGAAAGGTGCAGTTTAAGAATTTCAGAGCAATATTTACCTAGACTGGTGTGAAAACCAACCCTGGCCACGGGTCAGTTAAGGACAGGAAAACCCTCAAGGAAGGATAACCCTCAGTGGGACAGCAGGTGCAGAATGGACACCCCAGGACAGGACAGGAAACCCCGATTAGGATCAGGACTGGACCACCAGGACACGACCAGCACCCGCAGTTCGGAAGCAACGCCTGCGCTCCACCCTCTCTGCAGCTATCGATCAGGACCCCGATTGGGTCAGCGAATTTCCCAGGAAAGTGCTCCGCCAGCACTTAAGGTTCAGTAAAACCTTCAGAGTCTATGGTCAGATTTTGGACAGAGAGCTCCGCAGCACCTCTGTATCAAGACACCTATTGAGTGCGTTGGGTCAGTGACAGGTCAGCTATTCAGACAAGTCGGACAATTTCTCTAGCTAAACCTAGGCTAGATATACTGTTTTGGGACAGGGTACCACCCCCCAAATGTTGCAAAGTGTCAGAATCCCCAATTTGGATTGGTCCTAAGGTAGGATTTGGTTAACACACCAATCAGAACAGACTATTCTAAGGCCTATTTTGCATCCTAAGGTGCCGCCTAGCAAGATTTACAATGTATTCAAATAGGGTACAAGTTAGGCTTTCTCGCTGGGTGAAGGTGCATCTTTCCATGCATGCTCTGGCATCAACCTTCTTTGGCTTGGTTTCAATGCCACCGCACCATCGACTGATTCGGCGCAGTAGTGCCCTCCAAGATGGACTCCCCAGCCCCATCACCCATCAGTGCCGCGGATACATGAAAAGTAAGCGAAAACAAATTAGCACATGGAAATAAATGAAGGCATTACATGTCATAATTTCGTACTTCACGTTTATCATCATAAAAATATACTATGCAATTACGGGTAAGTGCTACACATAACAACACGATAAGCAATAGCATGAGCTTCACTTCATTATCACATTAAGCTGCCATTTTAAGGCGATTACGCATGCGCACCCTTTCCCTCCAAAACTATCTCTACGTGTAGTCACGTGAGTGTGACTGACGCATGCGCAGGAGAGAGAAAGTCAAGCAGTCAAGCAGCAGCCATTTTAGGAACAAGGATTAATTGTATTAGTAAAACACATAAGCAAGCATCTCTATGATACCCACGCACATTCAAAATACATAAATTAGTAAAACGAACAATTTAAGTTACGAGATTATAATAGATTTTCGAGGTTCTTGACTCGAGCAAGTCGCAATGCGAAATCTTGCTCTATCAATGCATCCCCAGACAGGGGGATGCATCAGTGGACCTACAGTACCAATCACAGTAGTAGACTCTCCTTGAAAAGCAGCCGCCCACAAAGTGAAGCGAGTGGCTGCCATTTTGCCACAAAACCTCAAATAAGTGTGAGTAACAAGGCGGCAACAGAGCTGAATAGTAGCAAGCACAGTGGGAGACCTCGTTGAAAGAGGACCCAGGGCCTCCACCTATGGTGGCACTCTCACAAATGAAGGAACAGCCTACAAACACTAAATGCCAGTGGGAACTCTGACAACAAGAGCTAGGCCTTGAGTTGGCATGCGATGAGCCCTTATTAGCCCCTACATGCATCTAGTTGGACTATGGACCGGGGACCTTGAAAGATGAGAAATTCCTGGTTGCACTAATCAACGAGAGTGGACTGGCAAAACCCTTTTGCCTTGGCCTGATCTGCTGAGACCTCCTGGTACCTTCATAAGAGTATCTAGTTGACAAATGAGGGAAGCCAGGCTGAGATAATCACTGCGGGGAGCCCTAAGAAATGATCCCGCTGGCCGGAGGAGCACTCCAGAACAACAGGCAGCAGGAGACGATTTGTGGGCAAGGTACTATGACCTGCTTCCACAGATTTCTAAAAGCAATAAAATAACAGAACATTGACATCGCCCCAAGTGAAGAGGCAGCACAATGGCTTCTGGCAAAGGCTGCCTCAAACACTCTACAAAGGACACTATGTTAGCTAAAGGGGGCAAAAGCGACAAGGAAGACAGAGCCATAAGGTCCATACAATCCTTACCTAACAGAGAGGATGTACACAACTCTTCCGTGATGATCTCCAAAGGCTACCTTCCTTGTGGAAATCAAAGTGAAATCCGCATGATAGGAGATGACAAAAAGGAATTGCTTTGTGAAATTCAGCTGGATTTTAGTGATATGGCACAAAGAGTCAACAACACGCAAAACTTACTGAATGACAGGTCAGAGGAAATCCACCAAATGGGGAATAGAATACTAGATCTTGAAAACCGAAACTATTATGCTCATTGCTCAAGCATGACGGCCTGGAGATACGATCATGACTCAACAACAATTTCGAATTACAAAAAGGGAACATTCAAGCCTTCATCCACAGTCTACTCTACCACATAAAAGACAGGCCAGATGATCCACTGAGTCACTGGGACCACGATGATAGAATAGCACCTTTGGGGCCTGATCGGGAAGTGCCTCCTAATTTACTTACTTGAATCCACCTCTACGATGAGAAAGATGAAATGATCCCAATTATCCGATCAAAAGTGACTATGTGGACTATAATGGGCCAAAATCTGTGGCTATACCATGATTTGGCTGGGTCAACATTAAAAAGGTGAAGAAAATTCTTTGCAGTCACTGACTTCCTATGCATGCATTAAACGCAATACCAAGGGGGGCAACCGTTTTGACTCATCTTGTTTTGGGACAATACGAATCACTATTATAAAATATTGGAGGAAGCTCATAGAATTGTTGGCCTGCCTACAAATGTTCTCCTAGTAAGTAAAAGGGCCCCTGTACCAGGGAGTGTTTCTCACAGAAGACCTAGCAGTCCGTTTGTTGGGGTGATAGTTGGAGCACCCCCACAGGTAAAGAAACGGAGAAGGCCAATAAGACATCCTGAGAAATGTGGAGAAACTGCATTAGCTAGAGCCTACATGAAGAAATATTGCTAGTGACAGCAGAGTCAGTCATAGCGCATCAACTTTTGTGGTTGTATTAAGGCAATCCCCGGGGCTACCCTTTGGGCTCAGGTACCCAGTTTTGAGGGAGGGCTCCTAATGGACACAAGGCCACAAGATGACCATGACCGAGTACTGAAAGAATGGGTTAGTTCAAGAGGGTGCTGGGAAATTTTTATGAGTGTGGTTTGATCACTTGAGAAGGGGGATGACTTCTTGATACCTATGGGGATGCAGAATAAGGCAGGGCCAGATATTTTGTCTCTCAGAGCCAGGCACACAGCCGAGACTCCCACCTTGCACAGACAAGATAGCCAGATGCGAAAGATGGGTGGGAGACAGAGAATTGACCTAAATCAAATAGTCTAGCCCACTTTTACAATATTTTCTACGGTCATGCTAAAGATAATTAGTCTCTGTGAGAAAGGCCTCAACGAGCCTATCAAGAGATGCACCATCTCAACCTTCCTGCAGTAGAGCTTGAATTAGATGCAGCACCTGCGGGCAGATTGAGCCAGACTGAAATCCAAGTTCTTTCCTCTAAAGTTCTTCTCCTCTGACTCTTACAAATGAGGAGGGGTAGCTATCCTGCATATATTCTTTAGAGGCAGAATTAAATGCACAATCGCTGACAAAATGGTAAGAATGCCTTTCATATTGATCTAATTTGCTAAGGTTATAAATATTTTTACTACTGTGTATGCCCCGTACTTCAGTCAAGAAATATTTCTCAAATCCACTATGTCCTTGATATTTGAGCTCACTGAGAGGGGAGGCAATAATTGGGGGTAACTTTAACCTGGTGATTGACAGACCTGCAGATTGGTCACACTAGAGGTTCGACTGACTGGGGCGGTCAAAGCTGGAGTCATAGCTTGGTTGAGAAACGAGAGCCAGATAGACAACTAGATGGAGAAACAAAAGGATGAACAATACAACACCTTTCATTCCTAAGCGCACAAAACATATCCCCTCTTAGATCACTTCTTTCTTGGTGTGGGCTCTTTAAGCCAAATTACGAAAGTGTTCGTAGGCCCGATAGCCCTACCTGACCACATCTCACTCTCCATTACAGTCCAAGCACCATGCCTTCCTATGTGTGATAGATCTTGGAGGCTCAATTACTTTCTTCTCCATGATCCCTTGATAAGAGAGGAGGTTGGGAAGGAGATCATGGACATATGGCTACCAAAGACAACCCAGAGATTGGAATAGCCATGCTTTGGGATTCTATTAATGTGGCTCTGAGGGGAACCTTCACATCTGGGGCATTGCACCTTGAAAAAGCTAAGCAAGATGCCAGAGCAAGCTTGGTGGTCTAGAATGGGAACATGAGCAAAGAACTTCAAACAGACATAAGTCGAGGCTCTGGATTTAGCTAGATCAGAATACTCAATCTTGGACACAACACATAAATACTATGCAAGGGATAACAAAGCTGGGAAACTTCAGGTATCCCAAGAGCCAGGATCACATCAGGGACAGTAAAAGCAACCACTAATCCAGAGAAGAGTTCTGTCACCGATGACATGGCTATTGCTAACTCAATCAGCCAATTCTACAAGGACGTATACGCTAGAGAAGTGTAAATTCCTCTGGCATATTTTTATGTAGTACTTCTTGCTGGCCCAGTTCTAAAACTGGAGAAAGTAATGCCCCATCCCCCACAGAGGAATCTATAATATGTCTGGAATTCATCACAGTGATTAATAAGCTGAAACTGGGCATGGTGCAGGCGCCAATGGGTCTCCTGCTCTCTCATATAGGATGTTCTGCCACGATCTGGCGCCAATCCTGACCCAGCTCTTTAACCAATTTGGGGCAACTGGGGAGGTAACATAGCCCATGAAAGATGAAGTTATTCATAATGCCTAAACTGTTGAAAAATCCTACTCTTTTCCCAGCATATAGACCCATTTGCTACTAAATCTGGCCATAATGCTCTTCGCAAGCATAGTAGAAAGTCACCTGGCTCCTTTGTTACCTGATATAATTGTAACAGACCAGTCTGGTTTCATACCTGGCCACCATTGTGGAGACAATTCCAAAAAGCTCACTCACTCAGGAATGAGCCCAGCGGACACGCCATAACACCCCCCTGCTCTTGCTTGACGCTGAAAAGCTGTGAAAAGCGTGGATTGGACATTCATGATGCAGGTTTTGAGCAAGGCAGGCCAGGCATTCTACATGTGGGCCATAGTGCTCTGTGTCACTCCACAAACCTATATTAGGGTTAATGGAGTTAAATTGTCACAGACAGCGACAGCCAGGAGGATGAGCACAGTCTGCCCACTCTCACCACTCCTCTTTTTGTTGACTTTAAAGCCATTAGCTAATACCTTTAGGCACAGGGAGGATATTAAGGGGGTGGAACGGTGAGAGGAAATGTATGACCGTATGATGTTTGTGAACGATATTATGATATCCATGATGAACACAAAGGCTTCCTTTCAAATATATGACGTTACTTCACAAGCCATTAGTACGCATGGCATTATTACGAAGTTTTTACTTCGCACTGACCATTACTTCGCAAGTTTATACTGCAAAATCATTTACATTGCGAATGCATTGAAATGTACCTAAAATGTGTATTCACCGCATTTAATTAATACGCATACCATTTCAACTCCTTTACTAGACACAGTAAATACAAAAATATCTAATGCAAACTTATCCCCTGGAACGGGATGACAGGGAATTATAGTTTTTGGGTGGAGGAGTATAGTAAATGTAATTAAAAACCACTTTTAATTTAAAAAAAGTCACGTAATCATTAATGTATTTTAATATTTTCAACATGCTTTTCATAAATTAAATATGTCTTTTGAGTGGGTGATTCCTTTCACTTTTTAAACACATTCACATTTACAAATAGAAACACTACACTACACAAATCCTCAAGCACTATACTACCCTACACAACTCAAACACCTCTACACTACCCTAAACCCTAAATCACTACCCCCTAAACGTCCTTCCCCAGTCCTGTCCCTACACTCTTACACTACACTGCATGACCCCCTGACACTAGATTAGACCCTAAAACTCTACCCTACACTACTCAAACACATCTACACTACCCTAAACCCTAAATCACTACCCCCTAAACGTCCTTCCACCTTCCCCCAGTCCTGTCCCTACACTCTTACACTACACAGCATGACCCCCCAACACTACCCTAAACCCTAAAATTCTACCCTACACGACTCAAACACCTCTACACTACCCTAAACCCTAAATCACTACCTCCTAAACGTTCTTCCGCCTTCCCCCAGTTCCGTCCCTACACTCTTACACTACACAGCATGACCCCCCGACACTAGCCTAAACCCTAAAACTTTACCCAACTACTCAAAGACCTCTAAACTACCCTAAACCCTAAATCACTACCCCCTAAATGTCCTTCCCCCAACCCTGTCCCTACACTATTTCACTACTTTGCAAGACTCCCCTGACACTACCCTAAACCCTAAAACTCTACCCTACACTACTCAAACACCTCTACACCACCCTAAACCATAAATCACTACCCCCTGCACATCCCTCCCCTGACCCCCTGTCCTGTCCCTACTCCCAAACACTACTCTTCACGACCCCCAACTCTACTTTAAACCCAAAAACAAAAATAAACGCTACACAAACAAAACACTACAACCTAAAAGACTACCCTCTGCAAAACCCTAAAAAATACACAAACTACTTACCTCTCTTTCCTCGTGGTTCCTCTCTTCCCCTTCATCCGTGGTTCCTCTCTTCTCCTGCTTAATGCATCGCAATAATTGCACGTCGTTGTTTGGAAATGGAAGCGCCTCCTTTTCCAAACAACGATGTAGATAGTCTGCAAAGTAAAGTTCTCTGTTTGCGAAGTAACGGTAAATGCTAAGTAAAGGCATGCTAAGTAAAAACATGCGTAAAAAAAGATGCAAAGCTGACTGATTCTTTCTCAAGAATGCAAAGGACTCACGTGCCCAAGGTTCCTGCGAATCAATCAATCAATCAGCATTTGTAAAGCGCAACTCTGTCACCCCCAGGGGTATCTGGGTGCGGTGTCTCCCCATCGAAGAGCTAGGTCTTGAGTCTCTTTCTGAAGTCTGCCAGCGAGGGGTGCACTCCTTCTCCCAGCACATGGCTCTTAGCCATTGCTTTAACCCCTTGGCCGCGGCGGTAATTCCGCCGCAGCACTAGGGGGAAGGGGAGCCGCGCGGCGCCGCCATGCTCGTGACAGAACCACTCCGTCACGAGCCACGGGCACGCTTTGCTTGTGACGGAGTGGTTCCGTCACGGCCCTGCCCGCTCAATAGAACGCGCCGCGCAGGCGCGGAATTCCATCAGCGTGGGCGGGGCGGCCGCGCCGTGACGGAACCATTCCGTCACCAGCACAGCGCGTCCGTGGCTCGTGACGGAGTGGTTCCGTCATCAGCACGGAAGAGGTTAAATGGGCAGGTACTCAACACCTGCATTTCCATAACTTGTAAGGGAGAATAACCGCACTCGTTAGAAAGGAGGCAATACTTTTAATAGGACAGTACTTGCACTTCTGAGGAACAAACAGGTACTCTGGGATAGTGACTGCACTTTCATATTTCCATTTCAAGCACATCTCTCGTCTTGTCCGACCGGGAGGATCTGACTCTTCTAAAGAACTCCCCGCCATGCCTGCTCCCCTTGTCGCAGGGATTGCACAGGAGTCACCAAGGGGTTGGGGGCAGGGGGGGCCACTCTGCGGCGTTCTTGTTGAATTATGGTAGAACCTAAAACGGCTTTGATTTGCTCCTCGCCGGCCTGTGCGTTATAGTCAGGCGCGCAACACCCATTGGGCTCACGGGGCTTCAGCCCCCCCCCCCCCCCCTTTCGTCGTGTCTGTCAGCCCGGGCAGAGACAGCTTCGCGGGCTGTGGAGCATCTTATTGCAGCCGCACCGACCATTTACTTGCAAATGGGGCTTTGTTGTGTGCTGACCCCTTCTTACAGCCACTCTGTCTAAGGTGGAAGAATTAGCCCCCCCGAAATATTTTTCAGCCCCCCCCCCCCGAAATTTGGCTCTAGTTGCCCGCCTGTAGGTGATGATATCATGTGAATCTCAGAAATGAATACATCAGTGTTAAACCAGAGTTGGAGAATATCTGAGATGCTGCGTTAAACCAGAGTTGGAGAATATCTGAGATGCTGCCACGTTAATCCCCATTCTGACGTGAATTGGAACTCAATATAAAGTGGCAATACCGCACCTCGAAAATGCAGCGCGCAGTGGGGTTCTAGAATGTTCTGTACACTGCATTGCCTCCCAAAATAACAGGCAAATCCGAACGAGGCCAACATTATTGAAGGCTAGAGAATCAAGCGAAAAGCACTCAAATGTTACTTTGCCAACTACACAAACCCTGTAAAATAGCAACTATTATTATAGTACAAACATATTATCAATGTAAAAATATGAATAGTCACCAAAACAGCTGATCACGGGGCGATGCTTAGTGTGACCATCTGAAATGACTTGCCAGCAGATTCTGCAGCTCAGTGGCGCCTCAGTTAGACATACTTAACCCTCCCCCCGCTAGAGGGGGCTATCAGGGGCGTATTTGACACGTCTTTACATGCTAAAGGGGCATTTTTCGAAGTGAAAGAAATGAACAAATTAAACACGGGGATTACGGGTGGGAGTGATTTCCAAAGAAATTGAGAAAGACGAGGCTGATGGAATGAAGTCTTAGATAAATGTGCGGATTACTTCCCGCATCCGAGGGACTCCTGTCAGTGACCGCCTCGAGACGGTGGATTAGACCTGAGCTCGCGCTGTTGGCACGCACTTCTGAAAGTATGCAGCGGACACAGTAACCTTGGGATGGGAACAGTTAATGAATCAGAGAGCTGCAAAAAACAAGCTTCGAGGTTGAGTGTAAAGGCAAACTGAGCGGAGAGTCGAACTTTACGACTTTCGGTATTCACAAAGGGCATTTACTACTCCTAAATGTCATTGTGAATATACTGAAAGTCGAACCTTACCCCTTTTGGTATTCACAAGGGCATTTATGAGTAGTAAATGCCATTTGTGTATACCGATAGTCGTAACATTTGACTTTCCTCTCAGTTTATTTTTTTGTGATTTGGGACCAGCTACTCTGAGATTAGACTTTACAGAAACTTTTTATGGGGCACACTAGTTTTGTGACAAAACTTAGAGGCGAATATCATATAACAGGCATAAAATAGAATGTGTTGACCTACATCATGGGTCTTTCCAAAAAACAAAGTTTAAAGGGTCCTTGTAGTTAGGCAAAAATATTTGAGAAAACATACAGTTTTAAATTAACAAAACCACTGAAACTTACCAGTTATAATTATCTCGAATAACTGTAACTTGTATCCCTGCCACACACGGTGTTGTCATCAATGTAATTTCAGATGTTGTATTCGTGTTAACAATGATGTTATAGAATATGACATGAGTGATGTAATATGGGAGGTAATTAGTAGTGCATGGCAAGTGCGCAAGTTATATTTACTTTAGGACTCGAGTTACAGTTACTTGAGATAACTATAACTGGTGAATTTCAGTGGTTTTGTTAATTTAAAATAGTATGTATTATCTGAAATTTTCAACTAACCATAGCATCCTTTTAATCTTTCGTTTTTTTCTGTGAATTTCTAAGGCTTTTTTTAATGCTAAGTATGATAATGATACCATACCTAACAATAACATCACTTTAACATTTGTTTTTTTCAGTGAATTTCTAGGGTTTTTAAAACGTAAAGTATTATTTATTACTGTACATAACGCCAACTCCATGCCTTAGGCCGTGTGTGGCATGGGGTTACCTGCAGGGCCTGGCCACATGAGATAACTATAACTGCGCAGTTTCAGTGGTTTTGTTTGTTTAAAACTTCATGTTTTAACTGAGATTATTACCTAACCATAATGACCCTTTAACCTTTGGTATGTGTGTGCGTGTGGGGGGGGGTGTCTTCATATAGATCTTCATCCAGAAAGTGTGCTTTTTGTGATTTTGTGTAATTCCGTTCAGTACTTTTACAGAAATTAAGATATTTCACGCAGCGGAAAACCTGTGGAGCTGACGGATCTAGAGATAAAATCTGATTGACTGCCAACACATCAACAAAGATGTAAGGATAGCCATTTTAGAGCCCAAGTCCTGTGCCTAGAAGTTAAAAAAAAGATATAAGCAAGCAGCATAGATATATCCTGCTCTTCGAAGCCTAGTTTGGGGGATCCCAGAGGGACACTCCTTGGGCCACAAACTGCATTAATTTTTATCAGTGCCCCGGATTCCCGCAGGACCTGTGGATACACGGATCACATTTTTAAAAAAAAGGTGGTCTCACGTTTTTGATAAAGAACCCCCTCCCCACGGGTGGGCCATGGCCCAGGATGAAACTTAAATACATTTTGTGCGGAGGGGGTGCAGGGCCCTCCTCCTGAGCCTCAAAAAGGGCTCAAGCCATATTTACAATTAAATGGAGGAGGGCATCCGGCGTCCTCCCCGAGCCTCCACTAGGGCCTGTAGTCTCTCCAGAGACCCAAACCCCCTGGCGTCGTAGTAAAAAATAAGGGACCACATTAGGGTAACTGGGACACCATCCCCCAGGGCCGGTATCCATTTGAGGGGTGGGGCCCTATCTCTCAGGGTCCGTGTTTGTTATGGGAGAGGGAGGTGTTGAGCTCTCACCCAGAGCCTAGATCGACTTCAAAGACTCCATCCCAAGCAGTGTCCTGTAGATCCCATCCCCTAGGACACTGCAGTGTCCTGCTTTGGGGAGTGCTGTCATACTCTGCCGCACTCTCCCAGGCATGAAACAGACGTTTCTCCACCACTCTGATAACCCGCCTCCTGGTGCAATGCTGGTTGGGAGATTAAGTCATCTTGGATGCTGACGGACCCTGGGGGCCAAGAAGCCCTCCTATTTCCTCCAGTAAGTCCCTTACAGCGGGATTCCTGAGAGCTGCTCGGAGGCCCTGCCCCCTTTCTCCACCACTCTGCAAACACGATTACAGTTACAAAACCATAGAAATTCACCTAAAAGACAAAGGTTACAGGGACATTATAGTTAGGAAAAGGACTTTAAAAACCATAGAAATTCACTGAAGAAACGAAAGGATTATAGGAACGTTATATGTTATAGTTAGGAAATAGAATTTTGAAAACCTTAATTCACTGAAAAAAACAAAGGTTACAGGGATGTTATAGTTAGGCTGAGATTTCCCTCTTACAAAACCAGTGAAATTCAACAGTTATAGTTATCTGAGCCAACTATAACTTGCGCCATTCAATGCACTGCTTACGACCTCACACATTACATCACTCATGGCATGGTCCGTGACATGAAATTAAATTAAATAACATTTTAATTTATTACGTGTACTCCTACCTGAAGGTGTCTAGGTGCTAGTGGTCTAACAAGGAGGAAAGAAGAACAGGGAAAAAACCTGAGAATGGGAAAAGAGCTTAAATTTGAAAATGTTACTGATGACTTCGCACATGACAATGTATTACCCAGTGGGTGGCAGTTGCCACTGAGTAGTTATATCAGGTCAGATATTGCATTGCATATGCCTTTTTTGTTCTGCTAATAATTTTAGCGCTTTTTCACGAATCTCCACAAAACTTTCCAAAAAGTTTCTCACTCTTGCCTAGTTTGTGCATAGAAAGTTTTGGGGTGAGTTGTCAAGAGGGCACTAACAAAAAGGGAGGTTCCAAAATGCAAAATCCTTGTGCATTTTCCCTAGACTTTAACAGACAATACCGCAAAACTGCTGAACATAATTAGACCAAATTTGTCAGGAAGCTAGATCATAGTCCAAAAAACATGCTGTTAGACCTAGCATCCTTGGCGTGGGTTTCCCCTGTATTTTTGCCTTTGCCTCCTGTGTTTTACAGTGTGTTGAACTTCGTTTTTGTTGGTCTAGAGACTTTGAGCACTTTGCCACTTCCTTTCAGTGCCAAAGTGCAAGTGCTCCCTCTGTAAATTGTTGTAATGGATTAGTGTTTCCACAATTGGCTTATTTGGCTTACAGATACATCCCTAGTACAGTGCACTGTGTGTGCCCAGGGCCTGTAAACCAAAGGCTGTTAGTGGGCTTGCAGTTATGATTGTGGCATCCACACAAGTAGCCTTGCAAAAAGGTTTCAGGCCTGTCACTGCAGTAGCTGTGCACAATTTGGTACTGCCATGTCGACCTGGCAATTGCACCCACTTGCCAGGCCCAAATCTTCCCTTTTCTTACATGTGAGTCACCGCTAAAGTAGGCACAGGGTACTCCTGTGGGCAGGGTGCAGTGTATGTGAAAGGTAGGACATGCCCTGATATGTGTGGCCTGTTCTGATAGTGAAATACTGCCAAGATTATTTTTCACTATTGAAAGGCTATCGGTTCCATAGGATAGATTGGGAGTTTCCTTATAACATCTTATAAGTATAACTGCACATGAGAACAAGATAGGAAAATGGAGTTTAGTATGCCTGAGCTCAGAATCTAAAGATGCATCTGTTTGGAAGAATGATTTTTACATTCTGGATTAGAAAATACCACTTTTAGAAAGTCGGTCTTTTCCTGCTTAGCTGTCCAGTGTGCCTCTTCTAGGTTTGTGTATTGACTGTCTGGCTTTGGAGTGACAAGGGCTGGGGATGTGCATTCTGTTCAGATCGACACTTGGGGTGTGATGTGTGTTCTGTCTTTCCAGGGTGAGTCAGGGCTGGCCTGAATAGTCCTGGGCTGCATTCAGAGTAGGGGAGGAGATTTATTTCACACTTGAATGGGCGTCGTCTGCCTTTGACAATGCTGTCTCCACCTCCTGCCGGGCAGCTGCACCAGAAAGGGCAGGATTGGTTTTGGCTGGGCAAAGAGCTTCTTTGCCATCAGTGAACAAGGGAATGTGTGCTACAAAAAGTGGGGCCCAGGCACCAGACTGTTAGATCACTTTTGGACTTCAAGAGGACCCTCTGCCAAGGAGAAGAGCTGGAAGAAGCTGGAGGAGGAGTCCTGCCCCTTTGCTGTGTGCTGTCTGGGGCTGGCATGTAGTAGCTGTTTCTGCTAAGGAGAGGAACTGGTGTGTATCCTACTTGGCAAAGTATCTCCAAGGGCTTGAGGTAGAGCTTGTCCCCTATTCAAGAAGTCTCAAGAACAGCAAAGACTTCATCATACTTCTGGGCACCATCTCTTCAACCACTGGTTTCAGTCACTGCAGAAGAAAAGAGCAGACCGCTCTGTCACTGAGTCCGTCTCTGGTTCCGTGTCCTGAAGGCACCGCAGAGAGCACCTCCCCACTTTGCACCGCATCCTTGGTGTTACTGACACCACTGGGTGACTGTCACCAAGCCGTTGCTTACACCACATCCTGTGGGCACCGCACTCCACACCACCTCATTTCACTCTGCCCGACGTCACCAACACGGTCGCTGCCCGACCCAAACACTGACAGGCTCAGTCGCCTGCACTGTGACGTGCTAGCACCACATTGAGCACCGCCTCACTCCACATCTTAAGCCTTGGCCTCATCGATGCCACTAGACAACTGTCACCGAACCACTGCCTGCACCACGCTGTGAGGGCATCGCACTCTGCACCGCTTCCACTTCACATCGTAACCACAATGGTTGCCCCGACCGACTTGCACTAACAGGATGGGCAGGAATGAGAAAGGTACTGTCTACGAGTCTGTAGACTCTACCGCTGACACATACCAACGCAGTTAGCTGGAACTATTAAACTCTGTCATTTTCAGCATTGCTGTGGCCCGGTCATCCCGGTTGCTGTGTTGGAAGTGGTGCCCATTGACTCATCATGACTGATTGTCAGACTCTGCACAGAGGGGGCCCGGAGTGCTTCATACCCACATTCCATCTTGAGGTAGCGATGGATCCCACCTATTTTGCATGTTTCAAGCATGTCGGTGTTCCACGCGCTGAGCTGCTGCTGCATACTTTTGGTTCTTCGGTGGATGCACCCCAAGCCAGGTCTGTGGTGAAGGGCATGGTGACCTCCCTGTTACTACTTGTTGATCCCTTGCCTGACCCCAAAATGGCTGCCACCGTGTTCCCTACCACGTTGTGTTACTCCTCTGAGAATAAACCAGTCTTCAACCAGACCTTAAACTCATCCCCGATCCATCCTACACTTCAGGACACCAAATCTGTGAACCTACCTCGGACCGTGGAGACCTAGCCTTTTGGCTGGATGTCCGGTGGAGCTACTTGATAGCTTTAGAGGAGATGCACTGTGAGAGGTGTACAATCTGAAACTGACTGCCTAAAATCTCTCTCCTGAGTGACTCTACAACGTATGCATTTCCTTTTCTGCTATCCGTATCTCTTCCCTGTGGGACTCTTCAACTCGCTGACTCCCTCCCTTTGTCCTCTCTGACCCTTGCCTTTCGTGGACCCTGTCTTTTTCTGAGTCGCTAATTTACCCTGGTATTGAATGTGTTATCTTTCTGTATTTAATACAATTTTCTTTTGCCGTTTATTTCCCCTCTGTTGACCTGCTAGTTCGGACCCGCCTCCTAGCCCGCTGTCTCTTGTTACCCTTTGACTAAGTACTCCTTCTCCCGTTGTTGGGGGAAGATCCAATATTCTTACTCTGGAGTCTCAGTGACACCTCTGAGACAGTCCACAGCGTCAAGGGAACCATGCATAGCTGAGGCATGGTATGCGCCCCTTACCAAAGCACTCCCTCTTCGTTTGTTGGGGAAGGATCCAAGAGTCTCAGAGACCACTCTGAGAGAGTCAACTGCGTGAAGGGAGCCTCACACTGTGGATATGTGGGAATTATAGCACTTCCCCTGGGATCACAGCTTACCGGACCTTGGACGAGGTTTTTACCCATTTATTGGTTTGTGCCCCCTTCACCCTCCCCCGTCTCTCCCACCGTCCCCTACCACTTTCCCTCTTTCATTCTTTGTCTACTTTCTCTGCCCCATCCCCTCTCCCCTTAATCTCTCCCCTTGCCTGTTACGCCGCCTAGCCCCCTGTTCCTTGTGCCCTTTAACTAAGCACTCCTTCTCCCCTTGTTGGGGAAAGATCCAATTACTTTTACTCTGGAATCTCAGTGAGCCCTCTGAGAGAGTCCACAGCGCCAAGGGAGTCACTCACAGTTGAGGTATGGTTTGGCGCCCCTTGCCAAAACACTCCCTCTCCCCTTTTTGGGGAAGGATCCTGTAGGTAGGCCTTGGAGTTTCAGAGACCCCTGTGAGAGAGCCCACTGCGTGAAGGGAGCCTCTCGCAATGGAGTTGGGGGGAATGATACCACTTTCCCTGGGATCACAGCTCACTGGACTTTGGACGCAGCTATTACTTGTCTACCGGTTTGAGCCCCTGTCACCCTACCCCTCTTCGTTCATGCTGTGTCTCTCGCCCTCCCCCTCCTCTTTCCCTCCTTCATTCGCTGTCTCCTTCCCCTGCTCCTACCCCCTCTCCCCTGAATTCTCTCCCTTTGCCTGCTTTTTCCCGTACGCATATTGTCCTTATTGCTTGTCTCGACCTAACATGTAACTGTAGCTATGCTCCAATAACTGTGTAACCTTTGTAATGATGTAACCTGCAACTATGGTCTGATACTCATGTAAAGCGCTCTGATACCTCCGGGTCTAGCCACCTCTATATAAAACCTTTCAAACAAATAAACAAATAAAGAACTGTGTTTTTCAGCTATTCTTGCAAATTGAAGGTTCTCTTGCAAAATAACTTTTTTACAGTATTGTATGTTTGGATTTTTGTTGTATATGGTCTTTTTGGTTTACATAAAGTTTTGCTCATTTTTCGAAACTGGTGTGATGTCCATTTGTAGTGTTCTCACTATGTTACTGTATGCATGCACAACTGCTTTGCACCCTGCCTCTGAGATGAGCCTGTCTGCTCGTGCCAAGCTACCATGGGGGTGAGCAGGGATTATTTTAGAAGAAGTGTATCCTCCTTACCCTGATTAGGAAGAAGGGTCCCTACTTGGAAAAGGTGTAAATCATTGCCAACTAGAGACCCCATTTCTAACACATGCTTTTTGTCATTAGGTGTAAATCCGTTCAGTCATTTTTGAGATATTAAGTCTCATATATATTTGTATATCTGGACAGTTGGGTTTGAGGGACTCTTGTCAGAGTCCCTCAAACCCAATCTTAAAAAATAGAGCCTTCTGATTGGGCCAGGTGGCTTTTTTTTTTACCCTTGAGCCATGTTATTGCCGCTGGGGCAAGGCTATAATTCACTGGCCAAAACATCTTAAAAAATGTTGCAGCAGCCATTAAAGGAATATGGGGCTTAGTTCTCTGTCCTGAAGTCAAATAATAAAAATAATATATGATTCCTGAGGCACATACTATGGTATTGGCTGGTGCCACAGGGGCTCTGGGGCTCCCCGACCCCCAATTTTGTGTTTTGTGGGTATCCGTGTGCCAAGGTTCTTATTGGCTTGAGGCAACATCTTGGAAAACATTGCAGCAGCCATTACAGAAATATGGTACCTAGTTCCCTGTCCTGAAGCTAATTTATGAGCTGACGAGGGCTCCACAGGCCGGATACCACTTCTGCGAAGGACAGTTAAACAGAATTTGCTGCTGCAGAGAAGAATGTGTAAAGGAAACAAGTGATGGACAGAATGCTGGACAATGCAAACATTCACCCCCAGTCACAGGGATCTGTGTTAAATCCATCATTCTTTTGCTAACATGAGGCACAAGGGTTAAGACTGATTTGCATATGGCTGGGTCCAAACTGGGGTGGCGTACTGGGCAAAAGAACGATGGATTTAACCCAGATATCTTGACTAGGGGAGAATATCTGAATCATTCAGCATTCCATCCATCATCTGTTGCAGCTACACGTTTCACCCTAAGTGGGATGGGTATGCCCAGACGTTGGTCCCTTGCTCACTGTGCCACTGGATTCAAGCTAGCCTGGCTGATGAAGGGTTACAGACCCCGAAACCGGTCCCAGGATGCTTGCTTCCGGTCCAGGGAGGACCTGGCTTGGCAGTTCCGTCTGGACTGTTCCAATGAGGCACAGGGTCAAGACTGGGGAGGCATAGTGGGCAAAAGAACGATGGATTTAACCCAGATCTCTTCACTGGGGGAGAATGTTTGAATCATTCAGCATTCGTCCATCATTTGTTTCAGTTACGTAGAGAAGAATGTAGCGGGACCTTACACAAAGTAAGGCTGACTGGCAATGCACCCAGGCAGATACACAAGCGGGTTGCTCCAGGGTTCCTTTCAGTTTTCAGACTAGTTTTTTTGCCCAAAAATCCCAAGTTTTAAATTTGGGCTGTCTGGGCACCTTTAACACCACTTTTAATGGTGCATATCTGTTGAGGCGCCACTTAGAGGTTTGAGACTCACTCAGGCTGAGTCCAGGTGCAGGTTCAAGATGGTTGGAGCCTTTTTAGTTCCTGAGTTTCTGATCAGGAAGCTAGCCAATTAGCCCTTGGAGTCACTCTGGTAGTCCTAGGTTCAAGAAGTGAACACTGCTCAAGCAGCAGGTCACGTCTCTGAGAGTTCAAGGCAGGCTTCAGGTAGCATAACAGTTCTTCCAGGTGCACCAAAGCAGTTCTCTATAGTACACAACCGGCCACAACAGCAGGCATTCCTCTAAGAGTCTGAGGGTCCTATTACTATACCTTGTGCCTTCTTCGAAGTAGGAGAAGTATCTAGAGCACTCCCTGTGAAGTGCTTGGAATGTCCTGCTTTCCATCCCTGGCTCCAGTCTGGCTGCCTGAACAATAATGTGGTGCCAAGTACTATGCATGAAGCAGGGCACAACCTATTCATTTGCAAATGAAGCTGTGCCCAGTTCTGCCCCCCATTGTGCCATTGATGGCCGAATCCAGGCACACCTAATCCCTCTATTGTGTGGCTCTGTGAGAGGAATAAACAATGTCCCACTGTCAGCTACACCCAGTCATGTGACCCAGGAACAGGCTGTAGCTACAAAATAGCGAGGGAACAACAAAATGCTTGATTGATATTGATTCTGCCTTACTGCAAAATGAGGCGTATCTCATCTTGGAATTTAATAGTGTGGCCACCAGATTAAATGGAAGAACAGAATTGTCCAAAACATAAAGCCTGGGTGAGCAAGGCTTGCATTGCGACAGAAGATAAAACATCCTACTTCAGAAAAAACTGCAAGTCCCATAATGCACTGTGTTGGCATTGGTGTGAACCGTTAATGATGAAGTCACGATTGGCTGCCTTGAGTCATACTGCAACTCCCATGGGCCTATGAGCAGCTAGGAACTTGATCTAGACCAACAGGAAATGTCTGAAATTGCCCTACATCCATGCGTGCAGGCCGTGATTAAATGATTAGGTCCATCGAAATAACTCCAAAGTAAGTTAAAGCAGAAGCGTTCAAGTAATTGCGTACCGCGCCCTGAGAAGCTTGTCATTTAACTGACGGCGTTGCTATTTTTAGGAACGCGTAACAGATTTAACAGAACACCGTAACTGAAACGAGACCGATTCGTGAAGCAAGCACCCGTCATAGTATGTCTTCTTTTATCATAAGTAATTTAGGCAGTGTCAGAACTCGCACAAAAAGTGTAAAGCCCTGTAGCGGCACTAATAGGTAAAAAAAAAGCCTCTCCTTAATTTTGTAGATAAACCAAGAAAGTCTCAGAGAATCGGTAGAATCTACCGTCAAAAACACACCTGGAAGCAACGTTGCGCCGGTGCATGTATACGTTTGAATTGTTATTAAGTTACTCAGGGAAAGGCTGTAAATATAAATAAGTGACCGTCCCTTTTATTTAAACAGGTTTGAGAAATTCAGCACAAGACAGTTCTCAAGCGTTCGCATTGGTGAGACCATCGTCCACCAGGTAATGCGGCCCGCAGAAATATTATTTCACGAAAGTTCAAACTGTTCTGTTGAATTAGAGATTAGGAGGGTAACACGAAACACTGAAAACCTTTCTTCTACACCATTTATCTTTTAGATAACATCAGTTTTTACCAACTACGAAGCCCTGACGAGAGCCCCAGTACTTCATGCCTGGGACTCGAAACGCCTTGGCATTTGGTAAACACTGAGGAACTATGCAGAATTAACTTTAATTCAATTAGAGGGATATGGAATGAACATTATCCCCCACCTCCCCCCCTTCCCCTCCTTCCCCTACGTTTATATCAAAATTGTTCTCAGTGTTTGCACCCTGTGCAGGCAGACTAAGTGGCAGCCTGCCGTGTGCATTTGTAAATAAGAAATGGTGAAAGGACATGTTTGCGAATTGTTTAATGTAGTGATGTTATATGTGCTAATGTTTGTCGCTTATGATTATTACGTAATTATTGAATGTATTGTTTTCTAATGTGTATGTCTTTGGAATGAATGTGTTATTCTTTTCACACGATTGAATTTTTTTTTAAAATAGCACAAAATACTAATGAATGACCAGGTTTAAGAAATAACCTGATCAAACCAAAAAGTTGTGATTTGTTCATTGCTACAAAGCGATAGAATAAAAATCCATAAGGTGTCACGTTTACCCCATTTTGTTTTAATAATTTATATGGCCCTACCTGACCCTGTTCTTCTGGGCCTAACCCCACTTGTTGGTTCAACTTTCTAAAAGTGGCATTTTCAAAATCTGATGTTGCCACTTTAGAGTATTTTAAATTACAATTTCTTGGACACAAACATGATATTTCTACCTGTTCCCAATCAAAAGTTAGCATTTATTAAATGTAAAAAGGCAGCCTAATCTTTTCCTATGGTAGAGGTAGGCCTCACAGTAGTGAAAAACGAATGTGTAAGCTTTTCGCTACCAGGAAATGTTATACATAAAAGTGCATGCCCATTAAAACGTTTAGGAGTAGACAATCCTAAAGCAGACAGGCCATCGATGATGACAACACTGTGCATGGTGAGAGCATGAGTTATAGTTTCTTCAATTAAGTATTACTGGTGAATTTCAGTGTTTTTGAGTTTAGCCCCTTGAACGCTCATGACGAGCACAGCTCGTCATGAGCCATGGTGCTTGTGTGCTCATGACGAGCTGGGCTCGTCATGATCGTTGGAACGCTCGCACGCTGGGCTAATTCCCCTGCTGTGCGAGCGCTCTACACAAACGGGTGTGGTCATGATGAGCTCAGCTCGTCATGAGCACACGACCACCGTGGCTAATGACGAGCTGAGGTCGTCATGAGCACCGGGGCGCTGTGCGCGCCCCTCCTCCCCCCAGCACAGCGGGGGAATGAGCCCTGCATGCAAGGGGTTAAAATGTTACCTTTTCAACTCACAGTTTCACCTAACTAGAACGCCACTTTAACTTTGTTTATTCAGTGAGTTTAGATAGAAATAGATAGACACCCAACATTCTTGTAGGTATATCCATCATTTTGTTCTCCGGCTCAATGTGTGCCACCACCTAAAATTCACTTCTAGAAACACCACTGGAGGATGATGAGCAAGAACCGTTGTGAGTTTAAACCTCTTTGCATCCCCAGCTGCTGTGGTTGAGGCCTTCTGGGACTCTCATCTAGGCCTGAACCTACACACTTGAACAGCACAGTTTCAGGTAGAGGGACATGAGGAGTGAAAGGCGAGGGAGGCGTCTACAGCATCTGCCCTGCATATAGCATGATGGAGACACACTTCTGGAGCCACACTGCTCCAGGAAGCACCTGTTTGAGTTTCAGGGTGTGACAGCATCAGCACATTCTACTCCCCCATCAGCTGTGCACAGTGCTTTCACTTTCTACACCACCACTAGAAATGTCCATGCAACACAGATTTTACCACTATGGGCCATACAATATATAGCATCACTCTATGTAAGCAATGGGTGGCACAACCATAGTCAATCATATGGACCAGAAAGACACCTAACAGCTGAAAGAGATGGTCTTTCAGACACCAGTTGGTAATAGGTTCAGACACATAGGAGGAAAACCAGAAACAGGAATTTCAATAAACAACTGTAAGCAAGTAATGGAGTAGCACCACATAGATTCTTAGTTGCCAGGCTATACCCAAAACAATGAATATAATCCACAACTCAATGAGTACAGGTGTGCTCTACATGGGATTAATTTGGCAAAAGGTGCAATCTTGAAGATGGTGCCCTACTACTGATGGCTAAAGGTAATGCCTCACAGCCAGAGAATTACAGATTAATTGCTCTACTAGACGTTGATGGGAAGGCATACGCAAAAGTGCTTCTGAAAGAGCTAGAGGCATGGATAATAGGCAATCAAATAATACGACAATACCGAACAGGATTTTGGCCGAACTCATCAACAATGGACAACGACATTGCATTATCATAGGTGGCAACTAAGGCTATAGAGGGAGTTACCCCACCCTATACGCTTGCTTCGTCGACTATAGTGCTGCTTTTGATGTTATCGACCGCAACATACTGTGTGCAAAGCTCGCGAAGTGGGGTATAACGAGGAAACTTCTGGCAGCCAATATGTTTCTTTACACTGGTATATGGGTCTGCACTTAGCTCACACAGACACACACACACAACCTCCAAGATCTACACAAACAAAGGGTTAAAACAGGGTTGTGTGATCGCACCAACACTGTTTAACCTATATACTGCGGATTTGGGAGTTGCACTCTTAAAAACCAACTTCTTCCCATCCAAATTGAGTCACCTTAGAATACCTATCATGCAATACGCGGACGATCTTGTCATCCTGGACCAAACCAGAATAGGCATGAAAAGGGCCTTGGTTACTCTTCATCTTTATAACATGGAAAACAAACTTAAAACCAATGCAAATAAAACCAAAGTATTGGTCTTTGGACATAAACCAGAAAAATCCTTGCTGGGCAGGAACATAGGACCTCTAAGAATTGCAACCTCAAACAAGTACACCTACCTGGGAGTACAATTCTCAGATACTGGTTAGATAACACTCCAGGTCAAAACGCTGGAGGCCAAAGTGGCCAAAGCCACACATGCCCTATGCAAATAAACCAGAAGCTTTTGAGCCATTCAACGAAGGACATCCGAAGAGTAATATAAGCCAAGCTATTACCAACTATTAGCTATGGCCATCTGGCCTTCCTTGGCTTATTGTCCGATAACTTGGAGCATTTATATATCATGGCTTTCAGAAAGGTCTTTAGGCTGCCATCTTCGACAAGGTGTACACTGATCCGACTTGAGTTTCATTTAACATCAATGGACATAGAATGTAAAAAAGATATAGTGAAGCTGTATCGTCATGTGACCAAGGCAAGCCCGGGCACCTTGAGGAAAGCTCTTCATATACTCTTCATGGACAAAACAAGTCGATGGGCTAGGTCCCTTGTTTCAGCTAATAACTCACTGTGCCTGCCAGCTGATCACACAACGGTATTTCAACTGCCAACGGTTAGCTTAAAAAACCTGGTAAAAAACAGGGAAAGATCATCTCAAGGAACCAGGACATAGAAACAATCAGAGCTATCCGTGCCGCAGAGGGTCTTGTCAAATTGCATGAAGCCACTCTATGCCAACCATACCGGAGAGCCGGTGTGGGCAGACAAGCTCTTCAAAACGTTCTGAAGACTAGGCTGCTAACTCTACCAATAAAAGACTACAGGACAATGTTCAACCTAAATAAAGTAAGAACCTGCATGGAGGCTCTAACGTACATATATACTACGACAGTACTAATGGAGCTTGCACGTGCTGCGAACTTCTTTGCCGTTGCCGGAAAGACTTTATATCAAACTTAATGAACAAAAAATAACAGCATAATAACAATGTACATGCAAACTGTGATTGAGCATTAACATCACCACTAGCGATCTTGTACTAAGCCCAAAGGTTAAGATCATTGCCATTTTCGCTGAGCATTAATATCACTGCATGATATGGCCATTAGTGATCTTGAAGCAAGCCCAAACAGTTACGATGAACGAGGGCACCGACTGATCAACATATGTATAAGTCACTAGCTGTTTATTCTTTTACAAATAACCGCATTTTAGATGTCTTTTAACTAATCTATTGTTTTAATTATGGAAATAACATGCATTGTATTTGTAAATGAATTTAGGTAATCATACAATAAAGTATTCATTCAGACTGATAGATAATTTGGCCATTAACTGACCTCTTTGTGGTGTAATAGCCCCAGCATGAATTGTGCTGTTAGCCAAAATACTGGCATTGATGAAGGTGCTCCTGGAGACATGTACAGGGCATAATGTGGGTCTGTGAGCTTCAATGGCAAATAAGTGTCCTCAACTGGGAGGGCTGCATGGGGGATGCGGCCAATGCTTGGTATAACAAACAACATTACATCAATTAGAATGACATAGTCTTTCTCAATACTAAAGTGCATTTCAGGGGAAACAACAAGATAATTATATATATCATAATCATTTGATAACCAGCATAATAGCTTGTTGCAACAGCATTCTCTTTCTCTTCGCTAGAATGCATTTAAAAATGTAGCCAACTCGATGTCATAATCATTTAGTTGCTGGAGAAAGAGCAGGGAAGCTTTGCATTGAGAGAACTTATACCTACATAATAGGGGAAATACAAAAATTCTGGTATAGGGTAGGTAATAATTACAAAAAATTACAAAATGGAGTAAGGCACTGAGGTGATTTCTCATCGCATGGGCAAAAACATATATCAGACGAGGAGTAGTACCCTAGCCAAAAACATAACAGCCAACAAATCATACCCAGTCTAAATCTAGTCTGCATTGTTCAATCATAAACATTCTGTACAAAAAGTAAATATGGTGAATACCCTTCTTTTATCTGAATTACAGAATAATCTCTCACAACTGGTTTTACCACATTAACCACCTCTCTGGAAGACTGTCTGTGCTTTAGAAAATAATCCTGAATCCAGATGTTATCTTTTTTTTATTACTAAATCTGGATTTTCAAACATATCGCACAGCCCAGGGACAAAAAAGTATACCTTATGTACTTTAGCCATGGAATTTCCACTCCATGTTTAGAGGAAAGGCATTCTCCTATGATTGCCCGTTTATGCTCAGCTTCGCTATTTCACCATATTGAGCATTAGAGAATCAGGGGGTCTAGATTAATAAAATCTAGTACACGGGTACTCATAGTACGGCCCGTGGGCCGGCAGCAGCCCGGCAAGCCTTCCATGGCAGCCCGCGGGCCATGAGACATCGTACCCGTGTTTTCAAAGAGTATCTGCAAACACTCTGCTGCTCTGTGGGGGCCGGGCGATTAATCCCAGCGAGGCCAGAGTGGAGCTGCGGGGGCGCTAAGAGGAGGTAAAATACAGCAAAGCCCCATTCACATGCAAGTGGTCTTTTTAAAGACCTGTGAAGTGCTTGGGTGGGGATGTGTGTCTGTGCGCACTGGGGAAGCTGTCTTGCTCAGCCCGTGACACACAGGCAGGGTGAGATGACAGAGGGAGGTAGAGGGACAGAGACAGAGGGAGAAGGAGGTAAAGGGAGGGAAGACAGAGACAGAGGGAGGGAAAGGGAGACCGAGAAATGGAGACAGAGAAAGGGAGACAGACAGAGGGAGAAGGGCGACAGAGGGAGGGCGACAGAGGGAGGGCGACAGAGGGAGGGTGACAGAGGGAGGGCGACAGAGGGAGGGCGACGGAGTGAGGGGGACGGAGTGAGGGAGGGAGGGGGTGAGAGAAGGAGTGACGAAAGGGGAGTGTGGGAGTGAGGGAAGGGGAGTGAGTGAGGGAAGGGGAGTGAGGGGAGTGAGGGAAGGGGTGTGAGGGAAGGGGTGTGAGGGAAGGGGTGTGAGGGAAGGGGAGTGAGGGAGGGGGTGAGGGAGGGGGTGAGGGAGGGAGAGTGAGGGAGGGAGTGAGGGAAGGGGAGTGAGGGAGGGAGCGAGGGAGGAGGGAAGGGAGTGAGGGGAGGGGAGTGAGGGAGTGGGAGTGAGGGAGTGGGAGTGAGGGAGTGGGGGTGAGGGAGTGGGAGTGAGGGAGTGGGAGTGAGGGAGTAGGAGTGAGGGAGTGAGGGAGTGGGAGTGAGGGAGTGGGAGTGAGGGAGTGGGAGTGAGGGAGTGGGAGTGAGGGAAGGGGAGTGAGGGAAGGGGAGTGAGGGGGGAAACACCCTATACGCAGGAACCACCGCCAAACTGCAGAAACTACTACAACGCATACAGAATGCCTCCGCACGCCTCATCCTAGACATTCCTCGCCACAGCCATATATCCGCCCACCTGAAACTCCTGCACTGGCTCCCCATCAGCAAGAGGATCACCTTCAGGCTCCTCACCCACGCACACAAAGCCTCCACAACATGGGCCCCGACTTCCTCAACAGCCGCCTCTCGTTCTACACGCCCACCCGTCAGCTCTGCTCTGCCAGCCTCACCCTCACCACCGTCCCAAGGATCCACAGAACCACCGCAGGAGGAAGATCGTTCTCCTACCTGGTGGCCAAAGCATGGAACTCCCTCCCCGCACACCTCAGAACTACCCATGACCATCTCGCCTTCAGGAAACGCCTCAAGACATGGCTCTTCGAGCAGCAGTAACTCCCCCCCCCCCCCCCCTCTCCTCAGCGCCTTGAGACCTGACGGGTGAGTAGCGCGCTCTATAAATGAACTGATTGATTGATTGATTGATTGAGTGAGGGAAAGAGGGAGGGAGGGAGGGAGAGGGTGAGGGAAGGGGAGTGAGGGAAGGGGAGTGAGGGAAGGGGAGTGAGGGAAGGGGAGTGAGGGAAGGGGAGTGAGGGAAGGGGAGTGAGGGAAGGGGAGTGAGGGGAGGGGTTGAGGGGAGGGGGGAGGGATGGGGAGTGAGGGAAGGGGAGGGAGAAAGGGGGAGCAAGGGAGGGGGGAAGGGAGTGAGGGGAGGGAGTGACAGAGGGGGTGAGGGAGGGGGTGAGGGAAGGGGAGTGAGGGAGTAAGCAAAGGAGAGTGAGGGAGTAAGGGAAGGAGAGTGAGGGAAGGGGATGGAGGGAGTGAGGGAAGGGGAGTGAGGGAAGGGGAGTGAGGGAAGGGGAGTGAGGGAGGGAGAGAGGGAATAGGGGGAAGGGAAGGGGAGTGAGGGTTAGGGAGGGAAGGAGAGGAAAGGAGAGGGAAAGGAGAAAGAGAGGGCGTGAGACAGTCAGAATGAGGGAGAGATAGGGAGAGAGAGGGAGTGAGACAGAGGGAGACTGGGGAGGGAGGGAGGGAGGGAGAGAGAGGGAGACAGAGAGAGAGATAGAAAGAGAGGTGTGTATGCCGGGTCTGGTAGCTCAGTGGACAAAGGCGTCTGCTGCAGAGACCTGTGTTCAACCTCATGGTCAAATCTTTTTGTTGTTGCTCTAGACCCGCCCCCTCTCCCACTGACCCTGCCCCCACCGGTGCGGCCCTCAGACACAAACCACACTGTAAATTTGGCCGCCGAGAGAAAGTTTGTGAGTACCCATGATCTAGTACATAGTCCAACCCTAATTCCTGGTGCAAGCAGAAGTGTGAAATCGATAGGGGAACCCCCAACAGGCAACAACAGAATCTGTTATCCTCAACCTGGATCACCCCAACCTCTCTATAGGCCTGGATCTCCATACCATATGTCACAGTTGGAATACACTTCCTTTTTGTAAACTTCCTGAATTGGAGCAACCAGTACATGCGGCTTCTAAGGCAGGGGGAACAAGAGCAGGCCTCAAAATCCAGGCCATAAAACTTATTTTAACCCTAATGCTCACCTGAACCTTATGTTTCATTAATTGTTCCATGTCGTTTTTTTAATACTAACTCCACATGTTATTGTAGTTCACAACACACATAAACCAAAAAGTAATGTTATTGTAAAACGACCACTAGTCCTAACCCTCATTTAATGACAGTTATACTAACCCTATTCCTAAAGTGTTAACAAAACATTTCTTTACAATGTATTAAGTTGACCCTTTTACCCTAATTCTAAATTCTTGTTAGTTAATTTTCTTTATCCTGATATTTTGGGAGAAGTAATGGTATTACAATGACAAAGTAACAGGGACGATGTTAAGAGAGGGAAAATCAGAGTAATTAAATTACTGACAAGTAATTAGAGCAGTCAAGCACCCACGTGTAAACATGAGATGACTGAGTCAGACATTCATTTTTAGAAGAATAAATGCCAGGGGCCAACGTTTTGCTAAGAAGCCAGTGGCAGGCGCTATCTAACGTCAGGCAGCATAGTACTTTGGGGCATATTATCAAGAGCCATTATGCAGCTTTTTTGGCTTTAAAAGCCAAAAAAGCGGCGAAAATTACTTCGCCCTATCTACAAGGGGATGCTAACATGCATTAGCGCATGTTAGCGCCTGTTTCCCCAAAGCCTCGCTTTGCATCTCCAATGAGATGCAAAGTGGGCGTCACTGGGCAGTACTCCTTGTAAACTATCTCTGATGTGCACATCACGATATTTACACGGAGGCCCACGCATTTTTGCAGATGTTTGTTTTTGGCAAAAACCGCGTTTTTTGCCAAAAACTAACATCTGCAAAAATGCGGACTTAGGTATACTTACCATTGGGGGTGGATTATGCTCATACGACCACAGGGTCGCATCACCAAGGTTATTGCCGTTTTCCATTGAACATCGCTGAAAAAACAGAGTTGTTCCATGGAAAACACAGCTATCGCTGGGATAATTATCGCCGTAGCGCAATGCGTTGTTAATACAGCGCTAGCATGGTGATAATTACCAGCGATAACCTGTGATAGCATTTTTCACGCTGAGTGCGGCCAGCGATAATTATCGCTGCTGCTTGATGATATGCCTTGGTTCCATCACTTGCTCTTTCATCCATCACCAGAGACGTTCTGCCCCTTTATTTCACTCTTTCATGCTCTTTTTCACCAGTACTTTCTTTCCTTGCAGCTATTTTTCACCTGTCTTTTCTCCATTGTCCTTCTTTTGTGCTTTTCTCTTGCTATGGGTCAAAGTCTGGTGAGATAAAATAAGTGCTATCTCCAAAAAGGAGTACCGGTGTGCCTCACCTGTTCACATTAAGCACTGGATTGAGTCCACGTTGAGCCTTCAACAAATTATTCTCATAAATATGTTGAAATATTGCCTCAAACAAAAAAATCTTTCAAGTTTAGGTTTTGAATGAATATCACACTTTCAGTGAAGTAGAAGCACATGAGAAGTAAACAGGAAATAGGGCAGAGTCACACAAGCGAGCTGTATTAAATTGAGATCCATTATTTTTTCTGTCACATCACTGTGCATTCTAGAGCTATTTAAAGGAAAAGCAGCGTTCCATGAAATTAACATTTTTCCATGAAAACTCAAGTAAAAAGGTCTAGCGTTAGTCAAGTCCCTTTGTTTTAACTCAGATTTTATGTATATCATGTTTACTTATAGGGGCTTCCAGCCGGCCCGCTTTATCCTTTGGTGTGGTGTCATTCACAATTTTCTCCCACCCTCTAAAGGATGTAGGATGAGGCAGTAGGTCAATACACGTCAGCCAGTGGCTTACTCCATTGTGAGTGATGGCATACTGCCATCTCAGAAGCAACACAACCAAATAAAGCACTTCCCTTCGGTATCAGGGAATGCTATGGCAGAGCGTGCCTTTAGCTTTTTGCTTTTAGCCAATGTTTGATTTTATTATTGGCGCTTACCCGGCAGATACTCAAAAATAAACGTTGACAAAACCATGACAAAATAAACACTAGCAACAGCTGGCAGCCAATGCCTTAACTATTGGCTTTACCAATGGTTCCTTTCTTAGTTGGGTGCTGGAACTCAGAAACATTCCGTTACTTGCTTTCAGATTCCCAAGCAACACTGTGTACAAAGATGTCAGTGCTCAGTTCAAACATTTATCAGAACAATATCTGCCGGCAGACCTAGTGATCCATGCATGATGGGGAACATTTTGTCTCCTCTTTTTTGGCAGTTAGGTGGATTACCGGGTGACCTCGCTGACTCATGCGCATTTATTTTAAAGAAAAATGTGACCTCAGTTGTTTATTTTTAGGAACCTAATTTTTCATGAGCTGTGGTCTACCTTATACAGGAGTGTCCGACACAGGTTGAGGGTGGCTGACTACTCGTAAGATTTTCAGACTAACCCGTCAGTATGTAAAGGCGTGTCCATTTTATGATTTCTTTTTTATTTTCAAAAATCTTTATTGAAGGCAAGAATCATTGACCACAGCATAGTGCCTACATCCCTGGGCGTGCCGGCAACGCAAAGTTCTGGTATGTATAGCAATGTAGACGAGGGAAAGATACACAGCAAGCCGCCTACAACCACATCGGGCCGGCCGTGGCAGGTGGGATGAAGTTAGCTAGTAGCACTAGACGCTCATGAGCAGTTTGATCCACACAAAAAAGGGGAAAAAAGGAAAACTGTTGAAATCAATATCATTACCACTTGAGCACAGTTATATGTAGAAGATGCCGGGGGGTGTGGTTTGGACGCCGAAGAAGATGGCAGCCTGAACCCTCTTCTCCTCCCGTGGTGCCGAGTCTCCATATGATCGCTGTACTTTCCTGCTATCGCCGACTCTCTCCGATGGTGAAGTGAGGCGGCGGAATTCTTCAGGCAGCTAGCGGTGCTACTCTGGACTTTGGGGAGCCTGCCTAACCGCCAATCTGGAGATCAGAGACCTCGGCCGCATGAGAGCCCTCGCGGTTCTCTGCCTGGCCCATTGACGCATCGATCTTCTGCCCTCACCTCCCGAGAACTGCCCGGCTCCCGATGCTCCTCACACCGGCCCGCTTGGCTGATACTGCTTGATCTTCCGGCGAATGCAGTCCCAACGTGTGCCGCAACCTGGCTTGACCGACCTTCTTTATTTATAAGGTACGGCGCGTAGCAGCAGACAAAATGGCGGCCGCCCGACCCTTTGCTGGCCCGACTTCCGCGAGGCGAATGCCTTTGTTTCCCCGGGAGGCCTAATAGACACTGCATACTAATGGGCAGATGACGCCCTGCTTCCACGAATGCCTAATTACTACTATAGAAGGCTTCTACCCCACTCTGCCTTGTGGATGCCTGCCTGCCATATTATAGGCCCAGCGCTCATGAGTCTCTACAGGCACTACATCATGGTTAAAATCTTGTATGCCTCTGAATGGAGCCATCCTTAGTGCTGCATTATTTCTTGGTGCCCATATTGTGCTCTATTATCTAGATACCACAATGTACTAAAGAAGGTTCCATCCCATTTTCGACTATGCCGGACCCTAAAATGGCCGACGCTTGTGACGCTCCCATTGAAATCGACTGCTACCACATTTGAAGCTGTCTTTTGGTTGTTCTGGTGTTTGGATGGGCAACAACTAGCTCCTGATGTGGTCATCAGTGTCAATCTTGCTTCACTAAATCGATACTTACTCAACCCATACTTCATTCAGTCACTCACGTCAAGTCTGGCCTCACTCTCTGACCTTCTACTTATCTAGAATTTTCGGTCAAATCGCAGCTCATGCAGCCTGTGCAGGCTTCTAGATAACGGTGGCCAACCAACCAATCAACTGCGCTAATCCAAGACATACCACTGTGCTGTCGCTGCTCTATCGATCGTTCACAAGTCGCCAAGGCTGCCCTTCTAGATAACGGAGGCCAACCAACCAACCAACTGCGCTAATCCAAGACATACCACTGTGCTGTCGCTGCTCTATCTATCGATTGTTCACAAGTCGCCAAGGCTGCTCTCAAACTCTAACCATGGGAAAAAAGGAGGCCAAGAATCTGAAACGGCTGAAGGCTGACGCGTCGAATCCAGTTTCACCAATCAAGGGCACGCGTGATATTAATGCGACGCTGGACACAATTCTACTCAAACTTGCTGAAGTCCATGAAATCACAAAGTCTACTAGAGAAGAGATTGCTGCGGTGCGACAAGACATTAAAGATACTAATGTCAGGCTCTCAGAAACCGAATGCAGAATCAGCCAACTTGAAGACTCAGAGGTGAAGGTGAACAAGTCCCTTAAAGAACTCTCATTATCTACTACATCCATGTCACAACGCATCTCTGAATTGGAAGATACAAATCGCAGAGGGAATTTGCAAATATTTGGTATTCCGGAAGGGGCAGAGGATAAAGACGGATCGTGCATACCTTTTCTGCAATCCTGGTTCCCGCAGGCCACCGACCTCTCCTTCGCCACTCCGCTGGAGTTCGACTGAGCCCACAGGGTTCCGGCCCGTATCACGCCTGGTCAAAGGGGCTCTAGACCGATTGTCTGTAAACCACTTAGGTATCAGCACGTGGAGCAAATTTTATTGTTAATGTGCAAGCATAATCACATCTTATGGAAGACCAATAAAGTATACATCTCTCAGGATTATTGCAAAGAAACTGTCAACTTGAGAAAAAACTTTCTGGCCCTCCGCCCACGACTTCGCACGCTTGATTACCAATATGGCTTCGTAGGCCCTGCACATTTCCGAGTGATGATCCAAGGGGTGCCACAAATATTCACTGATCCATCGCATCTGAAGAAATTTCTGGACGGTCCAGATGAATCATCTATGGACACTGCTTCATCGAATGCTTCCGGTGCTGGCACATAGATCATGAGATCGTGTGGCTCATGGTGCGCTTAGAGTGATCCACCTGCAATCACTCTGCAATTACTCTGTCATTCCCTTTGTCTATTGATCAACGCATAGTGATAGTCTATTCCTATGTCTCATTCCACGTTGGATTACTGTCCACTGTCTTCATCATACCTCACGGCGTCTGCTCATCTCCATTGTCTTATGTTACAGGAATGGTTGGCGGTGTGGTAGGACGCTCTTTTTCCTTCTTAAAATGTCTACACTGCTGTGATGCCACCTCCACTGCATGCAAACAAGAGACGTGGATGCCTGCCATGTTATCCATTTGAACTTCATGTGTCTATTCAATAAGGGGGTGGTCTGGAATCTATGAGGGATTTGTAGCGTGGCTGAACATTACTCGTCAAATTGATCTGCACAGCAGCATGTTATGCTTTTAGTATACTTCGTCTGCTCTGGTGTAGTTTGATCTTATGTTGAAATGTAGCAAATCTGGCTTCAGAACTGCCACTTTGTCATGAGCCTAACTTAATGTTCTAACGGTTAATCTAAAGCAACCAATACATGTTATCTCATACCGCGCTTGCGTGGTTGGTGAGTCGGGAGTGTTGAACTGACTGCCTTATTGTGTTCTTTTTATTGAAACAAATGTGACCGATTTTCTAGTTACACTTAATCACTTGGAGTGATGCACTCAAGACTTGTTCTGATGTTCCTAATGCTTGTTTATGTTACACGCTTTACTTCCTGCAAGAAGCAAGCAGGGATATCATATAACTGCCACGGGAGAGGGGACCTGGTGTGGCTACTTCTCCCTGGTCGCCATGTCCTAAGTGTACTTTTGGGGTGGAGAGAGTGGGTCTGGGTTGTGGGTGGGTTTGGGGGGGTTCTTGGTTCTACCTCTATTTATTATTTTATCTTTGTTTTTGCTTTTGACTCTCCGTTTACCTTTGTATTCATGCAGCAACATTCTATATCTCAGTGTCCATGACAGTGCTCACCCTGTGTTCATTCTTCATTGCCTGTCCATTTTCTGGTCTTTTTGGCATCACCTTTGAGAGTTGTATAATGTTCTGCACAATTTGCGCTACGAATAGCGTGGCGTATTACACATCATACCTCCTCACTCCTCATGGCCTTAAATAGACAATCCATTAAGATAGTGTCACTCAACATAAAGGGTATCAACCACCCAATCAAAAAAAGGAAAATTTTAGACTATCTACACAAACAAAAGGGTGACATTGTATTATTACAGGAAACTAAAATTGACTCGTCCCAATTTAACTCTATGAAAAATAAATGGTACAGTGAGGCAATTGGATCCGATGCCTTGGGAAAAAAGAACGGGGTTCTCACTTTAAATGCGAAGAGAGCCAATATTGATGTTTTACACAGTACTGCCGACACAAAAGGTAGATGGGTCTCCACAAAATTGTCAAAGGACAATAAAGAGTTTTATGTGACTAACATCTATGCCCCCAATAAGGACGACCCAGGATTTTGGAAGGAACTCTGTGCCTATGTTGACACCATACCAGATACTGCAACACATGTCTTTGGTGGTGACCTTAATCTCCCTATGGATCCTATTTTAGATAGGGATTCCCGCTGCTCTTTTTGGTCAAACAACTCACACAAAGCACTCGTCAATCTCTGCTCCAGCTTTAATTTAATTGACTCATGGAGACTGTTGAACCCGACAGGTAGAGACTATATCTTTTACACTTCACCTCACGACTCATATTCACGCATAGATTATTTACTCGCTTCTGGCCACTCCACTGCCGACATTGAAGACACTTCCATTGAAACGCGTGTAATTTCTAATCATTCATGCATTACGACGACTCTGGCATTGCACAATGTGGTTAGGAGGTCAACTCTTTGGAGATTCAACAACGCGGTTTTGAAAAAGGAGGCAAATAGAGTGGCTATAGAATCGGCCATAACTGATTATCTTATTCATAACAAAAAGGGGGATACAACAGATCTAACAAGATGGGAAGCACTTAAAACAACGGTCAGGGGGGTATTAATCAAAACTTGTGCAGCCATGAATAAGGATGCTAATATCACCCTACAGCGCTTAGAAGAGGAGATCTCAGTGCTAGAAAAGCGGCATATAGCTTTTAAAGACCCTTTGGCCCTAAATGACTTGATGAACAAGAAATACGAATACAACAAAATAGTAAGTGAAAGGGCAGGTGTGTGGCTTCAACACCACAAGAACTTTAGGCTTTGTCATACTAATAAGGCAGGGAAGAGCCTTGCTTCTTACTTGAAAATCAAGCTACAACAAACGGCTATCAAGAGCATTGTGGATAAGCTAGGGACTCCGCACTTGGACCCTACCAAAATTGCCGACATCTTTAAGAACTTCTATAGTGACAGTAAAAACCTGGAGATCGATGGTTCTAAACTAGGGAAAAATTTAGACAACTGTAAGCTCCCTTCTCTTTCGACGGAAGACCAGATCGAGCTCAACCGTCCCATATCCTCTGATGACATCGCCCAAATCATTAAATCTCTTAAAACCGGGAAAGCACCGGGCCCTGACGGGTTCAGCGCTACGTTCTATAAGAGTTTTTCCTTTTCCCTAAAGGAACCTCTCAAGGACTTATACGAGCACTTTACCATAAGTGGCCAAGTCCAAGGCACCCCAGCAGAGGCTATCATTGCGGAAAGACCCGACGTCCCCGAAGAACTACAGGCCGATATCCTTGATCAACCGCAATTGTAAGATTTACGCCATGATTCTGGCCAAGAGGATTCAAAAGGTTTTGCCCCAACTTGTTCATCCGTCACAAGTGGGGCACACACATTAGAAAGAGCGAAGTTCACTACCTCCCCTACGGTGGCTGTGACCTTAGATGACAAGAAGGCCTTTGATAAGGTCGATTGGTCTTACTTGGAAGCCACTTTACGGAAATTCAACCTGGAGTCCGATTACATCCGTATGGTGATGGCCTTATACTCTAACCCATCGGCGAGAGTAAGAGCAGGCGGATGTCTGTCGGATTCATTCGACCTGAAACAAGGCACGAGACAGGGCTGTCTCCTTTCTCCCTCCCTTTTCTCTTAGCAATTGAACCCTTCCTTTATTCTCTCCGGAATAATGATTTGATTAAGGGTATCTGCTTTGGAAATCTCACAGTCAAAATTTCGGCTTATGCTGACGATGTTTTGGTGGTTTCGGAGAACGCAGACCTGGCAATCCCCGCACTGATGTCCTCTATTGCAGACTTTGCAGAAGTATTAGGCTATAAGCTTAATAAGGATAAGACAGAGGTTAAACTACTTAATAATATAGGTGAGAAGAGCGTTTTAGGAGATTCTGGCTTATGCTGGCAACCGAAGAGCTTTAAATACCTAGGTATAGAGTTTGAGAAAGATTTAATCAGCACTCCCTTGTCAATTGTTTGATAAGTATGCTACCTATGCTACTTTACGATGATTTCCTCAACAAGACATATAAGCTTTTTAACACCTTTTTGTGGCAGGGAAAGAACCCAAGAATCTCCTTGCGGAAACTCCAACTTCCAAAAGACAAAGGGGGGATTGGTCTACTAAATTTCAGATGCTATCAGACGGCTTACCTATATAAGCAAGGGGCGAACTGGTTCCAAGCACATCAGGACTTCACTCCTATATGGGTCCAAGTCGAGAAGTCTATCATTAACAACCTCCCGCTCTTCGCCATTATATCTATGGATGTCACTGTGTTTCCTCACTCCAAGTATATCTTTCTTAACACTAAACTGGCACTTCTTAACCTAGAGAGACATTGCAAAGTTAAAACCAAATTCTCCAAGTCCAACTTAACCTTGTTCTGGTTTAATCCGGCCTTTAAGGATGAAGGTAAATACCTCTTATGGGAAGAGTGGTCTAAGAAAGGGCTGAACTTACTGAAGGACATTTACGATGGGTCTTCACCTCTAGCTTTTGCCTCCTTACAGACACGGTTTGATCTCCAACCACTTGATTTCTATAGGTTCCTACGTCTCAAATCCCTTGTCTCTGCCAGAGCCATCTTGCCACACGCACCTACACTATGCAGTAAACTACTTCAGCTTATGTCTCTAGGCCACATGGTTTCGAAAGTTTATAACATTCTTTCCCCAATGCCTCAGAAGGCTCACAGGAAGTGCGAACTAGACTGGGAGAATGAAACTAACTCCTCTAATAATGTTTTTTTTTTTTTTTTTTAGTAAACTTTATTGTCAGGAAGGCAAAAAAGACATTCACAGTAACTTCATGAATTAGCAGTTTGACATTATAGCATACTTTTATCAGAGATACAGATAATTCCCATTTCGTTCAGATGGCCGAGTCTACTGCACTAGTATGAATATGAAGAGAATAAACGTCATTGTGTAGTGCAGATTCTTATATGCCAACATGTCAGTCCCGGTTCCAGGTCGTAGTTTGCCCACTTACGATACAGCAAGTTGTGTTCAGCAAGGTCAACTAATCAAACGAAAATCACAACTACAAAAACTCAACTAAGGTCATCATCACAATCTAATGCTAAATCTTTACATAGACATTTTTCATCCATTGCACATAGTTTTTACACTCATTTAAAGGCACTCCCGTGTTCCCGCTTCTTCCCACCACAACTCAGAGCCTCAAGCACTAGTTCACCCCTCCTAATCATCCTCTTCCTCCGATTCCAAGTCCTCGCTCTCTGGCAAGGGCACACATGGTTCCCCCCTGTATTTATTCCATGGCAACCACACTTTATTCCATTTACGGGGACAGGCCCGCAGCATATATACTGCCCTCTCCCTTACCATTAGAAGGTCCATATTTCTAATCCAGCCATGCTTCGTAGGCACCTCCGGGGCACCCCACTTCTGTGCAATGTCTCTTTTGGCCACTGTCACTGCCAACGTGACCCACAATTGACCATACCTGTTCAGGTCAGTAGGGTCCCAAATGTTTAACAAGCATTTACGGGGTTCAGGAATGAGTGACACCTCAAGAACTTGGGATATTGTGCGCATAATTTGCTTCCAAAGTTCCTGGATCAACGGGCAATCCCACAGTGTGTGGAGCAAAGTACCTTCCTCCCCGCAGCCTCTCAGACAGAAGGGGTGTGGTGCTCTCTGTATTTTGTGTAGAAGTGTCCTGGTGTAGTAGGTGCGGTGTAGGATCTTGAGCTGGACTAACCTGAATCTGGCCGAGATGCCCACTTCCCTCGGCGATGCCAACGCCTCATTCCACTCTGTGTCATCCATGTCCCCTATGTCTTCAACCCACCTCTCTCTAAGTGTCTGCGTAGGGATTGTCAGGTTGTTAACCAGTTTTTTGTACGTAAGAGAGGTCGCCTTCTGCTCCATAAATTCTGTTAACAATCTGTCCTCCAATGGGGACGATTCTGGGAGTGTGGTGTCAAGTGGAATGGCTTGTAGTAGGGCGTGACGGATTTGCACATACCTGAATGTTTCATTGGGGCCCATACCATACTGCTGCTGCAGCTGTGAGAATGTAATCACCGAGCCCTTATCCCAAAGATCTCCCACCACCGAAATTCCAATTTGATCCCAGCGTGTGAAGCCCTTACTGACCCTCAAGTTTCCTAACGATTTCGCGTCCCACAACGGCGTCATTCTAGTGATCTTCCCCTTCCACCCCAGTCGTGATTGCGCTGTATGCCATAAGGTAGCTGTATGTAACGTTGGTCCAAGCAATTTTCGAACCTGTGAGTGGTTGTATAACACTGAAAGCATGCCGTCCGTCCCCAACTGCGACCAGTCCGCTTTATAAGCAGGGTCATCCCTTGGGACATGGATCCAGTAATTAACTACCTTAAGTTGGGATGCCCAATAGTATAGTTGAAGGTTGGGTAGTGCGATCCCTCCGTCAAACCAGCTGCGAACCAGCTTGTCATGTGCTATACGAGCTGGGCCATTGCCCCACAACAGAGCAGATACTAGCGCCTTGACTTGTTGGAAGTAGCGTGGAGCTACTACATGAGGGGTGTTTTCCAGCACATAGAGAAATCTAGGTAGAGCCATCATTTTATATAACGCTGCCCGCCCAAGGAGGGTCAGCGGAAGGGTAGCCCAATATTTAACGTCCGCACGCAGACGCGTCAGAGGCGGCACTAAGTTCGCAGCGTAGAAGTCCGCCGCGGTAGTGGCGATGAAAATGCCCAGGTATTTAAAGGAGCCGGTCGCTAATTGCAGGGGGCAGTCATTCCGCAGTAACGGCTCCTGGCCTTTAAGGACAAATATTATGGATTTGGACCAGTTTAGGGTGTAACCGGACGCCTTCCCGTGCTCATCGCACAGAGCCAGCAGGGCAGGAATCCCGTCATCGGGATTGGTCATGTAAATCAGCATGTCGTCCGCATATAAGGAGACTTTATCTTCCCACCCGCCCTCCCAGGTGATGCCCCGAAACAGTGGTGTCGCTCTGAGTAGGATAGCTAGCGGCTCCAGTACCAGCGCAAAGAGCAAGGGGGACAATGGGCACCCCTGCCTGGTCCCTCGTCCCAGGGGGAAGGTCTGTGAAATGTGACCATTCGCCACCACCTGTGCCATGGGTGACCTATATAGCAGCCGTATCCATGCTATAAATTTTGGGCCGAAGCCCATACGAGCAAGGACCGCAAATAGATATTCCCATTCCACCAGATCGAAGGCCATTTTGGCGTCAAGAGATAAAATGACTGCCTGTTCTGAAAGGAGATGCGCTCGCGCCAGGACCCCATGCACTCTCCGCAAATTCAGCGACGTGCTTCTGTGTGGCATGAAACCCGATTGATCGGGGTGTATGAGGGTCTGCAGATGCTTAATCAGGCGACTAGCCAGGAGTTTCGCTAGGACCTTTGCTTCCACGTTAAGCAAGGAGATAGGTCGGTACGAGGAGCATGCCGTCTGCGGCTTGTCCGGCTTAGGAATGGTGACTATCGTGGCCGTGCGTTGGTCCAAAGGGAGTTCAGCTATGCCCAAACTCTCTACATACATATCTAGCAGGGGTTTGCTCAACATGGGAGCCGACGCCTTGTACCATTCCACGGGTATCCCGTTAGGTCCGAGTGCCTTTCCGGATCGCAACGACAGTATTGCCAATTGGATTTCGTCTGTGGTTAAGTCAGTGTCTAGTTCCTGCCGCGCGTCCTGCGAAAGTTCGGGGACAGCAATGTGATCAAGCGATGCTAACGCCTCCCGTTCTGTGACAGCCCGAACCGGTGTGTATATTTCCTGATAATGTCTTGCCAAGGTGCAAACTATATGCTCAGGGTGTGTGTGCAGCTGTCCATCCTGTGCATATATTCTCTGAATACCTTTGTTACAGCCACTCCTTTTGTCTAGCCAAGCCAGCATTTTCCCTGCTTTATCGCCCAAGTCATATACCCTGTGTGCGGTGCTTGCCAAGTGTCCCTTGGTAACCATTGTAAGATGGGCCAAATGTTGTTGTTGACTGAGGTGTAGCGCATGCGCAGTGGCAGGGGTGGGGTCGGCCATGTGCGCAGTGTTTGCATCATGTAATGCCAATTCCAATTGTGCGAGGTCCCTTCTGGAGTCTCGTTTGTGTCCCGTGATAGCCGCTATCGCTGCGCCGCGCAAGACTGTTTTGTACGCCTCCCAGAGCACCGAGGGTGAGGAAACTGTGCCTACATTTTCTGTAAAATAGTGAGACGTGGCCAATTTAAGCTTTTTCCTAACAGCAGGGAGTTGTAAGTAATTGGGATATATAGGATAGATCCTGGCACGTTTTCTCTCCTTAGTCGTAATGTGGAGGGATATTGGGGAGTGATCAGATATACCTCTAGGCAGGATCTCTAGTTTGTCTACCGATCCCAGTCCCATCCCCACAAAGAAAAGATAATCAATACGTGAGAGGCTGTTATGTGTAGCTGAGTAATGTGTGTATTGAGTCGCTGTGGGGTTTAATTGACGCCAAACATCAGTGAGGCCTAGCGCGGTCAGAAAACCAGGAAGCGTGGCTGTCCCCCTCGGGCGGTCTCGCATGGGAAAGGTGTCCAACTGCGGATCAGTTATGGCATTGAAGTCCCCCCCAATGATCATGGCGCCCTCTGGGAGGTCAAGTAGAAATTGACCCAGCGCCGGCAGTGCCGTAGAGTGTAGCGCTGGTGGGATATATACTGACACTATGTTGAGAGGTCTCCCTTCCCACTGGCCAGAGAGTGCCGCAAACCTACCCTGGTCATCCCTCTTGCGGCTTTCGACCATAAATGATGAGTTCTTCCTAAGGAGTATCCCGGTGCCTCTCGATCCTGTAGTGAACTCCGCATGAACCGCCATGGCATAACCCCTCCTGTCGAGCGCTTTGCAGGTGGACCCAGCCAGGTGTGTCTCCTGCAACATCACCAAGTCAGGCCCATGGCGTTTGACCGTCTGGAGGACTAACCCTCGCTTAATTTTGTCTCCCAGTCCTCTAACATTCCAGGTGAGCAGTTTTAAGGGGGACACCACTGTCATCGGCGGGCCACTGTCTGCGGGTGTGTTACTAGCTCGCTGTGCCATTTGGGACCAAGAGTAGTACTACTGACGTGTGGAATCGGAGTGTAAGACATATGCAATGACTTGCGCCAGGGTACCATGTGCGTGGAGCCTGTAGCGGGTTCGCGTGGAATCGTAATGTAACATAGATGCACTGACGTGCGTTAGGAGACCAGAAGCGTATGGCCTGGAGTGCGGCCACGTTCCATATTGAAGAGGTGATGATGACTAAGAACAACAACCATAACATTAGAACTATCCCCCCCCACCCCCTCCCTGCTCCCCTGCACCACGGACGAAAACCCGCCCGCCTCCCCAACTTGGCAGAGTGCTTAATCCCATCCCCGTTCATCTTACTTGCTCGTGGGGTTGGTGAGACCCCTACAGGCACCGGCCAATGCCCGCCCTACTCAGCTCCAGTAGCACCAAGGACCCAAGGGGCTATAACTCGTCTTCCCTCATGCAGTCCAGTCAAATCAGCCCCTAACCGGTTGTCCAGAGTCAAGGGGGTCAGTTTCAAGATCCGACTCCAGGGCCGCTGCTCCTTCCTCGTTCGTGGGACTTCTCGACGTGTGATCCCCCTGTCCTCCGCTGCGGCGTCGCTGTCGGTCTCTGTGTGGGCGCTGTGGTTGGCCCACCTGTCTCCATCCATCAAGCCATTCCCTAGCCACTTCCGGTGAGTCAAAGAACCACGTTTTTCCCTCGGCTACAATGCGCAATTTGGCGGGGAAAAGCATCGAGTACGCCAGGCCTCTGTCTCGTAGCGCTTTTTTCACATCCATGAAAGATTTCCTACGCCTAGCCACCTCCGCCGTGTAGTCCGGAAAGAATGCCAGTGTTGAGTTCTGAATTTTCACCGGCGGGGAGACTCTCGCCGCCTGCAGGATTGCGTCCCTGTCTCTGAAATTGAACAACCTGGCCAGTACTGGCCGTGGATGTGCGCCTGGTTTGGCCGTTCCACCGGGAACTCGGTGTGCTCTTTCAACAGAAAAGAAGTGAGACAGACCTTTAGGTTTCAGCTGGGTTTTGATGAGGTCCTCGACGTATAAATCCATTGCAGCTTTACCCTCCGATTCCGGCAGGCCGAGGATGCGAACGTTGTTCCTTCGGGAACGCCCTTCCTGATCGTCGAGCTTCTCTTGTAGCTGTTTTGTGACTTTCTCCATGCGCTCCATGGCTACTTGTAGATCTGATGTGTCCTCGATGAGCGATTTCGTCACAACCTCCACTTGAGACACCCTCTCCGCCATTTTCTTGAAGTCCGCCCGGAGTAAAGTGACCTCGGAGGAAATGGAGCCCACCGTTGTTTTGACCTCGGTGAGGGTTTTCATAACATCCTCCAATGTCACCTTGGGCGCACCCCCCGCTTCTGGAGTCGTTCCAGCAGAGTGACGGCCGCCAGTCTGGGACTGTCCATGTTGGCCGTATGCAAATTTGTCGAGCTTCGCCTGTGTCGACGTACTCCTCGTGCCCTTACCGGCCATGTCGTCTTGGCGGGGATATGCGTAGTCGGACGCTGGGTCAGCCTTGTGGCCACTGAGCCGTGTATTGCCCCCGCGTCCCGGGTGGTCCAATCGTGCGTTGCACCAGTCACAGGGGGGAGCCGGGTATCTCCCACAGGGTGTAGTTGCTCCGCAGTCGGTGGTCGTGGTGACCGGCACGCTGCCCCGCAAGGATTAGTAGCGCGATTCACTGTTCGGCTTTACCCGGTCTGTGAGCGCCTTGCAGCGCAAACTCGGCGCTTCAGCGAGTCTTCAGTGGGTTCTCGCCGGGGGGCCCCCGCGGAGTGCGCCCAATCTCTTCTGCGTCACTCCACAGCCTCGCCAACGCGGGGCTAACTGCTTCAACCAGGCTCCACTCAGGGTTCTCTCCGTGTCAGAATAGTGGGGCGCTGATGTGGCCCCCCGCCAATGAGGGGCGAGTCTCGGAGCTGCAGCAGCGCAGGGAGACGGCAGGACCCCCCAGCGCTGACCGCCGTAGTCCAGTGCGAAAACGGTGAACAAGATGGCGCCGCCCGTGAACCAGGGAGGCCCTCTCCTCCGTCGACAGTTTTGTGTCTCTGGTATGGTGTCCTCAGCAGGCTCCGGTCCAGAAAGTCCCCCGGCCCACACAGGGTTCGCCGCTGTGCAGGTGGCGCGCTCGCGCTCCCCCGCAGCAGAGTGCAGCAATGGCCGGCTGGCTTCACCTCGTCCGGGCCGACATGGACGGACTTCCGCCCGGGTCCCACCAGTCACTTGAGGGCGGTGCGGCTATGCCGGTGCAGGCCCCAGTCTGCCGCCGGAGATTAGAGCAGTTCCCGGGGTCCGTTTTTTACCGGGGCTGGAGCATGGAGCGCCGCTTGGGTCCCCGCACCACCGTCGCTCCTTCGAGCGGGCAAGAAATCGGATGAGTGGTCGGATAGTCGATGCAGGCCGGTGTTCCTGGAGGAGCTCCCTCTTCAAGCTGCCACCATGTTCGGCAGTCGGCCACGCCCCCAATAATGTTTTTGAATGGGACAGAATTCACCTAACTCCTTTCTCCAGCAAAATATCCCCGATACTCTCTCAGACCAAATTTATGCTGATCAATAGATCGTATTGGACCCCGGACAAACTTTTTAAACTTAAGCTCCTTGACAGCCCTCTCTGCTGGAGTTGCAAATCCCATGTTGGTAACCTGGCCCACATGCTCTTCCATTGCCCGATACTCCAAACGTTCTGGGATAAGATTTTTAACTATATTCAACGAATATTTCACTATCGGCCGCCTAGACATTTCGCATATGTCTTACTGGGGTCAATTGATCCGAGAATATCAAGTAAACACGATAGACACCTACTAGATCTCATGCTCACACTTGCGTCTAAAGTCATTTTGTGTAAATGGAAAAGTGCTTCCGATGTATCTTTCAAAATGTGGCAGGAATGGCTGACTTCCCTAAGGGGTGCGGATAATGACGTCCTACACTCATCACCTTGGCGAAAATCTCATTCTAAACTTTGGAGCTCGCTTGATTCAAGGGAGACATGTTACGACCCACCTTAGACTCATTTGGGGATATACCCCCTGAATCACACCCCGTCTTTGTCCACGAATGGAATTTGTGTTGGCCCATATCTGCTACTTTGAGCCAAGTTTATGGTAATCCGCTATGTTGCTGCTGTTCAATTTTCCTTTCCCTTCTGCTTCTTTTCTTCTTCACAGTCTTTTTCCTTCCCTTTCTTCTCGCTTTCCTCGTTCCTCTCCTCCCTTTTCTCACCCTACATTACATTTGTACTTCATGATTAATATTTCATACATGGATAACCTATTCATTGTACATTGAATGTGTGTTTTGCTGGCCATGATTTGTTATATTTTATGTTATTTTCCCAGTGATATGTAACTCAGATTAGATTATCATCATGTATGTATCCTTTGTGTACATCCTTGCATTATTCTATGTCTCCTTTTCGTCTATTTCTGTATTCTTTGCTTCCTTCAATAAAAACGATTTGAAATACATAAGTAGAAGATGCCATGTATGCTGACATATGCTAACAGTAGTTCTAAGAAATGATTTTACCCTGTGTTTGGTCGCCTCTTTGACCATTATACCCCGATCTAGGTGAGATCTCCCATGCATCATGTCACATCCCTGTTTTGTATCCCAGCGGCGCTAATGCTAGGTTCAGAAGTTGTGTTTGCAGTGGTGGTGTGTTCCAAGACATAGATATGGAGGAGGGCCCATATATCTCGTGGCCGAGAAGATGGCAACCACCCTCTTGTGTGACCGGGAGGTCATGCCTGCCATGGAGGGGCAATAGGGTGGAGTAGAGTAGAGTACAGTGTAGTAGTCTAGGTAGGTCATATCTGGCTCTGACGGTCCATTGGACAGTGGTGGAGGCTAAGTGACTCTGGATGACAGGAGTGCTTTGGTAGGCCGTGCACTGGGTTGGGGACATGTACCCATCCTCTATCGCCAGGGGTGGCATGTAAGGGGGGGATTTATCCAATATGACGTGAAGTGAGCCTGAGCACAGCTGAAGTATAACTCCAGGTCTGGTACTTCAAATACCCCAGCATTAAAGGGTCGTGTGAGGGTGTCCCAGCACAGTCTGGCTTGTTTCCAGACCCAAGTAAGGTGAATACGTTGAGATTTAATGGCTTCGAAGAAATGTCAGCTGGGGTCGTAGGGGATATTGATGAAGAGTTAGAGCAGTTTGGCTAAGACCACCATTTTTATAAGGGTGATGCCCCCAGCCAGGGAGATGGGTAGGGGGATCCACCTTGTGATTTTTTCAGTTATCTGATCGAGTGCCCGCCCATAATTGGCCGTCATCAAATCATTCCTGTTGCGAGTGATGACGATGCCAAGGTAAGTAAGTGTACCATTGCACCATGTAAAGGGATAGTCAGGTACGAAGCACGCAGTGGCATCAGTGATGGGATAAATCTGGGACTTCCCCCAATTAATATTGACCCCAGAGAGGTGATCAAACAGAATGAGCAGCCTGAGAATGGGGTTAAGACTTTCATCCGGGTTACGAAGGTAGAGGGTGAGGCCATCTGCGTACAAGTAGATTAGTATTTGCCTCTCTGGGTAGATGAGAGCATGGTCTTGGAAGTGCTGTCGAAGTTTGGCAGCCAGAGGTTCAATAGCCTGGGCTAAGAGGAGGGGTGAAAGAGTGCACCCCTGGTGGGTACCGCTAGCTATTGTGAAGGGGGACGATCGGGTGCCGTTGACCATGATGGTGGCTCATAGACCAATGTATAATAGGTTGATCCAGGCTAAAAAGGGGTGACACGTTGCATTGCAGGACTAAGGCAAGGTAATCCCACTCCAGGGAATCGAACGCCTTAGTGGCGTCGAGAAAGACGGCCGCGGCATTTGTGTCAGGGTCAATATATTGGAACAGCGAACAGGGTGCGCAGGTTGTGTGATGTGTTTCTACTTAGTATGAATCCCGATTGGTTGGGAAGGACCAGGACGGGCATTTAGGGGGCTGATGCGATTAGCGATCAGTTTCGCTAGGATCCTAGCATCTAGGTTCCAAGTCTTCATTCTTTGCGGCTATGAGCTTCAGAACCGTCTCCATGTCTAACATTTTGGTTATGGTTGTGGCGGAGGCGTCATCTAGGTCGGAGATGCGTTGCTCACTTTCTTTAAGTTTTATGCTCTAGGGTGTTTATACGGGCATTCATAGTGTCCATTTTGGTTTCTATAGAGGACAGACTGGATTGTATGGCGAGAAGGAGGGCCTTCTGGTCATCTGTGGAGGTAGGTGGGTCAGGGGGGCCGGACTGTTCTCCCTCCATTTCGAGGCCAGGAAATGTAAATGTAAATGTAAATGTAAATGTATGTATACTTGTAAAGCTCACTGTTACCCCATCTCGGGGCGTCCTGGCGCTGTATACCGCTGGGGAACCCGTCCTGGCTTTCCCTGTGAGATGGTCCCTCCTGGGCACCCCCAAGGTGAAGCCAGGCATCCCCGGCGCTGATAAGGCCGTTGTGGAGATTAAGCAAGCTATTGCCCAGAGTTGCAGAGTGGGACCCATGGTTAGCGTAGGCACCTAGGCGAGAATTATCGAGTCCGCGGACATTGACCCAAGACCCTGCCGCGTCGGAAATTGAACCCTGGTCCCGGGCCGACCTCTGCTTCAGGGTCTGCCGCTTCTAACCAGTGAGCCACACTTCTCCACCAGGGTTAAATAGCCTGTGTGCAAGTGGATTTCCTGGCCTTGAAATTAAGTTCAGGTTGCTTCCCATCCGTTCTGCCCATGTTGTAGTGGTAAGACAGCAAGAAACGGGCAGCGCCCGGAATGGCGGGAGAAAGTTGTAGTGCTGCGTGGGGATAGTTGTGAGTCCGCCAAAGTAGTAGGGCGCGTGTCGTGTCCATGCATGAGGAAAAAGGTCTAGAGTTCCCCACTCCCCTTAGGTCTCCGGCGTTACAGGGAGGATGCTACATGGGGGTGCCACAGGATCAGGAGTGAGCCGCCACTCACTCTGCGTTAACCGCATCGCTGCTAGAGAGATTCTGCTGCTGTGCTGGACAGAAATAAAAACGGGCGTGGTCATGACGAGCTTAGCTCGTCATGAACACAGGAGCACTGTACTGCATGACTGAGCTCGTCATGAGCATGGAAGGGGTTAAACATTAGATGGCCTCCCGCAGACAAATAGGCGATGGGGTCTCCACCAGGCAGGTGGGGGAGTGTGCCTGGTGGGTATAGTTGGAGTTTTGGTGGCGGCGGGACCCCCAGAATGGCAGGGAACGAGGCCTGTAACAGGGCCCACACTCAGATGTCAGGGTGGTTTCTGTCGTTAGGCAGCAGGGGGACCCAGATCCTCTAAGGCCGTGACTCCGCAAGGCCATTGGCAGGCAACGGGGCGTGGTGACAACTGTCCAGAGGGAGGCGGTGAACAAGCTGGCCAGGGGCTAATTTCCTCTCAGCATGCAGTTCAAGCAGGCTATGTCATCTAGTCCTTGCAGGCCCCAAGGGTACACTTGCACAGTTCTACTGATGGTGTATGGGCAGTGTAAGGCCCAGGGGATTGGTGTAGGCTGGGAGTGGCAGGACGGGTCCCCCACCTCATGTGGAGGCCCCACCAGCACCAAAAGGATGTTCAGGATGCGCTCCCCAAGCAGTATTGGTGGCAATTAAAGGCGTGTGGAGCATTGTAGGCGCAGATGGGAGAGCTGTCCCCTACCACTAAGTGATCCGTGGTGGGTCCCAGAGCGCGGCCCGTGAAAAGGCGGCCGGCGGGCATGGCACCGCCAGCGGGAGGTGCAGGGCGCGACGATGCAGGTGCAGGGCAGCGGGCAGGAGGTCGGGAGCAGCAAAGTACCTCAGGCAGACTCACCAAGCTCAGTGGAGGCGAAAGTAGCTCTCTCCGGCGCGGGCAGGCCCTCCAGCAGCTGGATGCAGACTCACCATAGGGCCCAGCCAGGAACGAGGAGAAGACGACCGCCCCAGGCAGTGAATGATATCAGTGCCGGCAAATACCGCGTTTTCTCCGCCAGCGATACACAGCTCAGAAGCACAAGAGCGGGCCACCACCGAGACGGGGGTGCTATCGGCAAACGTTTCTTCAGCCGTCCTGGGCCAGAGCCTCCCGGTCTTCAGGGGAGATTCAGCTGTGTGGCCAATCGGGGAGGCAGCAGCAGGATATCCGGGGCGCTGTGGTAGGCGTGAGGGCTCGGCTCCCACCGGCAGGCCAGGTACCGGCGGCAGAGTCCATCACCGGCCACGTACCCTCACAGGAGCTGCCGGATCACACCGCAGCACAGGGGCGGGTGGTGACATTTGACAGTGGTGTGGCGTGAACTGATTTGCATACTGCACCATAGCGATCGAGCGCAGCGAGCAAGCCCGAACCCCATAAGGAGGGTTTGGGGGGGTTACCCCCCGATAAAATTTTGAAAAAAGAGAAGAAAAATTGTGCATTTTCAAGCAAATTTGAAAGAGACACTGTGTATGTGGTCACTCTCAAGGCCCTCAACTTGAGGGCCTTGAGAGTGACCACATACATAGCCCTAACACCCCTGTAAAAATATATAGCATCAGTTTCCTTACCTTTAACACTGGTGTTTGCTGGGTCGTAGCCGGGGTGAAAGAGCAGCAAAGGAGGTTGGGGTCCTCTTGTTGTTTGCTGAAAAATTGCCCCAAAATGCGGTAATGTTTCAGGTTATTCCTGGCTCACAGTTACTAACATCACTGTCGTGAGAGGCAAGAGGCTTGCACTAGCTGAGACCCTTTTCTGCCTCGCTCCTCAGTATACATAAGGGTAAGTGAAACTGTAGGCTCAAGTCTTTAATGCACGAAATAAACTAATAAAAACACTGTGCCCTTAACATCTTTGTCCCCAACCCAGCGTTACTTGGCTGCAGTTTGACTGATCAAATGCAGTAATAATCAGGGTTGAGTGGGCCCTTCAGGCTGCCGGCCCCGGTGCCACTGCACCTGCTGCACCAATGGAACCATGCGTGAATGTCTCCCATAAAGGCTTTCCCCGCAAATCCCCCTTCTTGCCCATTATATGCATAATCACAAACACACTATCAAGTGCGAGCTGGTTGTGCGTGGTGAAGATGGTCTAGCTAATGCATGTGTGAAAAACATGCAGTTGATTGCACAGTCAGCACCTAACTACAACTTACTTAAACTAGTAGAAAATGTGTTAACTGGCTGGGGATTCACTTTCTGGGGGCCGGCCGTGAGAGACAGAGCAGAGTAATCACAGGGCTATCTCTGGCAGTGTTAAACACCCTGTGTCGTCCTGCAGTGTAGTAATTTTTGTGGTGAAAGGGACACACACTCAGTCAGTGTAAATTATTCCCGATCGTCTATGCAAATTAGATGCAGTAATTAAATAGCATGTACCCGGCAATGAATTTGGGCAAGACAGCTTGACAAGCAGCTGAGGTACACACTTGAAAGTTACAGCTGCCCTCCAACACTCGCATCACTGACAAGGACAAAACTATAGTGACCAACAGGCAGCTGATCGCATGCGAAAGGCACCTAATTTAAAAGCAAATTTGATTAACAATACAAGGCTGAGTCTTGCAGTGTCGACTCATTGATACTTACAAACGTGCGCCAGCCGCCCTGCCAAGACCACTCGCTTAGGCTCAGAAGCACCTAAAATCGCAATGCACTCCTTGTCCCTAGGGTCATTACCTGTCCTCTAGAGGAGGGTTATTTTTAGCATAGCCCGAGACTGCTCGGCCCTGAGATCAAAAAGCCATATATCGATTGCAGTGCAAAACAAGGAGCCTGACCCCGCACAAAGGCTGTGTCTGCAGAGCACTATAAACAGGCAATTCAAAAGTGAAGCCACCCCAAGCCAGTTCTCCTGACTCCTGGTCGAGTCGTCCAATGTGCTACGCTTGAACTTTTGTTTGAAACCGTTTTGTTATGCAACTTTCATCGCGTTGAGAAGAAATAAGTAAATAGGAGCATATGTGCCATGCCCTACCTTTAACCACAATTACTTCTGAAATGCAGTCGTGTTATTGATGCCAAACACATTACTGCCTGAGACTTGGACACCTGATCGACGCTGCATGCTTCATGGTTTACACACTTATAAGCAAAACACTGAAACAATGTCATCTGAGTACAGAAACTCTCCCTCTCTTCGGATGCATTATTACATAAAACATGCGTGCCTAGAGGTCCAGATATTGTGAAATGCCGTGATTTTCAAATAGCACATAGCAAAACATGACACAACCCTCCAACCACAGGGGCACTTTAAAGGTAAGAGTGTGGAACATACGGTCCAGGTACAATGTCCCAGAGCCGCCCAACAGCAGGTCCAACGGTGAATCAAGGTTACGCCAGGTGGCACATTTCAATTAAATGCCTCAAAAATAGGACTAATGTTAAAATAACTGTATCTTTCAATAAACAAGGTAGACGTACACCGCGTGAATGCACGTTTCGGTGTTTTGTCTAAATTGCCACTTACAGAACTTTTTTGTCTTGTGTGTGTTTTTTAGCATCGTACAGTTAACAGTCTCTGATCTCTAGCATACAATAATGAAGAGGTAACCTAAATACAATAGTAAAACTAAACACAACAGATAACATAATGTAAATATAAAAACATGACATGAAATAACGTTATTTATCTCATCGAGTTTGAAGCCCTATTTAAATTTCAACAGTTGTTTTTTCCTCACACTAGAATCTTGGGGCCTAACGACAATGCCTGTTCAAGGATTCAAGGAATATTACTCTAAGGTAAATTTCTTATACCGCGAGAAGCACCTGGATCGACTAAGAAAGTCAAAGACCCGTGCTCCTGGTCTGCTCCATGCACCAGTCTACCTACCAAAAGTGCATTCTGTCTGGACATGCAAGTTATGGCTGTCCAGTAACTAACACTGTGACCTTACTGGAAGAAACTGCCTTCTGGCTAATACTCACATAACAGATCACTTGCCGAGGAAGGCCCCTTCCGCGAGTTTTGAGAATGGGTTATTCCTATTTATACGGTAAACAGTTTCCTTTGGTTGGGCGCTGTCTGACTTGTAAAGTTGTTTTTAGGCCTCAAGGAGGCTGTGTGTCTAGGCAGAGAGTGCCTTTTGGAGTGCATGAGGGGCTGTGGGACCCGATATAAAAGTTACAGCACAAATGGAAATACTTGATCAGCAAGCTTGAATCTGGGACTTTACTGCCCACGGGTCGAGACTCGAGAGAAACCACAGGGCACAGGCTGGCTCATGCGCATGCACCACGGTCCACGAGGCGAGTCCCAGGGCCCCAGAGAGAGAGAGGATATGACATCAGCAGCGCCGCACGCCGCGAAATGGCCAATCACTGCATGACTACATGAAGTCACACACAGTGATTGGCCATTATGCAGTGCGGCTGAGCAGTGTGCCACCACCCATGCATGCCATCCAATAATGGATTGCCCTGCCCTGCTGCGCGGTGACCGGCCAAGGATTGGCTAGGAGGGCACACTGACTGCTCGACCTGTGTCGCGCTTTCTAACGCCGGGGGCTGCGGCCCAGTTAAACCAGCACCCCTCTGGTCACTCTTTATGGGGGAACTTTAATGCGCATGCTCGGGCTAGTTTCAGCCCCAAGCTTCACTTGCGCGCTACACAGATACCGTGGCTGTCTGCTGCTGCAGCTGAGTGAGTGCGTGGACTGTCACTCAAGCTGCGCAGCAGTCCAGACCAGCCCCCCTGTGCAGCGCACTCCCGGATAAGTCGGGTGGTGCCCGGACTCCCGGCGGCGCTTACTAAATTATTCATGGGCGACAGTGACAGTGTTTATTTTCTTGCAGCCGCGGGTCCATGGGGCTAGTGGGGCTACGCCCCTACGCCCCAATGGATGCACCGTGGCTGCCGCAGCAGGATAGTCAAATGGCCTCCATTTCGAGTCCGCAGGGCGGAAAGTATAGAGGGACAGCTAACGCATTTGTAGTTCGATTTGCGGCAATATTTCTATGAGGGCGGATAGCTGGTGCATGCTATCCCTCCATTGAAGTTTCAGGCGTGCAGAACTGGATTAGAGGAGGATGACAGCCAGATTGTGTCCCGAGCAGCAGGAGCCTCACAGAAGTGTGGCCAACTTGCTTGGCGCCCTCTAGCACCCCCCTCATTTTATTAAATGTATGTAAATATATCCTCTGTGAATTTCCTGAAAACTCTGAGACCAACTTTGGATACTCCTGGTCTAATGCAGTGTGACAAAAAGTACTGTACTTATCTGAGAATGAACCATTGTTATTGATTGATTTCATGATATGTTCTTGAATTAACACATAGGGACAGAACGCACGCGCAGGATGGGGAAAGGCACATTTTGAATATGGCCAAACTAATGAAGTGCTATAGCACCTCCACCAATCGTGTCATGCACAAGGTTTGCATATCAATTCTTTTTTTGGGGGAGGTGGGGTGGAGGTGCAAATGGCTCATGCCAAATTTCTGTTGTAGGCCAGCGCTATGAAGGAGGGAATCACACACTGTAAGGTACAAAGAGATTATGCAAAGTCACAGGCTGGGTCTACTCTGTGCATGATGTGGGGATCATCGAATGTCTATCTAAGTTGTAAAAAGTGATCAAAAACTCTTCAGGTTAACGAATTCTGAATGTAAAGAACTGTCCTTAGGCATTTGCATTTGACTGTCAGATGAGTGAAAGGTGAAGGGGTGAATAAAGAATGTATTGTGAGTAAGCTTTACCTGGCTAGCCCGATGAGGGCAGGTCGAACATAAGAGGTGTGTTTGTAGGCCTCTATGGAACAATTAGGACAACCTACTCAAATCTCAAGGAGAACGAGAGCCCGTTCCAGAGGATAGATCATTGTATATGGAAGCGAAAGTGACCAGAGGATGGCCAGTAACTATAGGGATGCCCACCGGAGTCACTTCATTTTAGGGTACATATGGAAATTTGGCAAGGAAGGAATGCATAGGCCTCAGTGCTGAGATCTGTATTTGGCAAGGTGCTGGTGGAGTGACATGCGCGCTGGTAAGATATGGTTGCTACATCTAAAGTAAGGAATGGATCAGGCAGCGTGACTGTAGACCCTTTGCAATTTGTCAGTTGTCTTCTAGAAGAGCCCTCCTCAGGTACTGTTATACTAGTGAAGATGTGATGCTACTATAGCCTGTGTCAGCTACGCATCATTTTCAAAGTAGGTGGCAAATTATAAATCACTGTCATTGCACACTAAACAAGTGAACAGTAAAACTCGCAGGAAGAATAGTATAGTGCCCCAGTAAAACCAGTATGTAAGAAAGTGGATTATTATTTGGGTTGTGCGGATGTCCATCTGATGGAACAATTTCAGGCCAACCACAATAGAATGCAGATTGGATACACCAAGCAGGAGCGTCCCTGTTAAATATTTTACCTTATGACTTAGGGCCTGATTCCGATGTTGATGGTCGGAATGCCGACAGGCCGTCAGTGGCAGTCTAACCGCCAACAGCCCTTCGTTCCAACCACCGTATAATCATCCTGGTGTTTGGGCTCAAGACTCCCGCCTCTGTCAGGATCATAAATCCCAATGGTGCAACAGTCAGTGTCCCTGAATGGCGGCGGTGCCAAGGTAGGCACCACCGACGGTATTTCGATATTTCTTTCTGACAGCCTTTTCATGGCAGGAACCCCGCCATGAAAAGGTTGTCATAAGAAGTCAGGCACCCCAAACAGGGCCCCCGGTCTTCATAGGTCAATGAGAAGTGTACCTCACTTACCTCCATGCACCATGTGCAACGCATGACATGGTGCATGGATGAACGGGAGGTGCTGCACAGCGGCAGCATGGGCTCAGCCCTTTTCCAGGGCTGCAACATGCCCCCACTGTGGTACCGACCACTTTCCGACTGGCAGTCAAATCCTAATACGGTGGTCAGTCATACGCATGCTCGACGGCAGTCTCACGACTTCCGTAATAGCAGCCGTCGGTCCGACCACCAGGCATGGTAATGATGCCCTTGGTCTTTTTTATGGAGCTCAAAATCCTCTAACAGGGCAAGCCTGAAGCTGTATCTAATGAAGTTGCATCGAATTCGGACACGTGTTCTGCAAGGTCCCACTTTACCTCCAGAGATCTTGGAAGTACAAAAATGTCCCAACTTTTCAGGGTTTCTGGAGCACCTCCTCTGGGTCACTTCTAAGGCTCCTAGGGCCTCAGGTAGAGCTCTCAGGGGCCAGGTCTCACTCCAGCAGAGGCCACCAGAAGGGTCTAGTCCAGGTCCAATTCGTATTTTTAAAAACCCCAAAAAATTTTTACAGCTTTATTTGACATAGATAAAATTACTTCTCATTTCAAAATTTTGTGATTCATGGATTAAAATTGTAGATTACAGTCTTGAGCAAACCTCCTTTAGGGGCTAGTCGTGTTTCTAGTATAGCGAGTTCTCTTATCCTGATAATTAAAATCTCATTAGATAGCTACATAAAAACAATTACAATATATACAAGACTCATCTCTAGATACTGTTCCATTATGAATTAATTTGTTTCTGCAGTATGCAACTATATAAGGCACAGTGGATCACTCGCTATATTTCGCCATAACCTACTCAGTGGTATAATCATTAGTTTAGAGCGTCTCAGTTTTTACTCTCGCTCTGGATTATTAGGCGAGCCCTCAAAGTCCATGCCCACCCTAGAAATTTTGCCATGGCTATTGCAATGGGCGGTGAGGTGTCGGTCTGCAGAATGTGTTCTGCTTCTGCTGCACGCCTCGAGCCCAGGAGCCTGCAGATTGGGAGCAACCATGTCCGACGCGGGGCAGCATAAGCAACACAGACAAAAAGGATGTGGGCCAGGGATTCGTTACAGGTTCTGCACCCCGGGCATGTAGATACTACTTGAGCTGACCATTTTACAGTAAATTATCTCACCGGGAGAGTTCCCACCCTGAACTGGAAGTACAACTTACGGCCCAATGGTTTAGTTATTATGTCCCAGTAAGATTCCAGCTTCGGCGTGGCTTTATGATCCAAGAAACGGCAAGTGAGGGTAGATGACTCCCTTTTCCTAATGTTGTTAACCTGGAACCAATCCCAGTACTTAGCCTTCAATGCCTTTTTTGTTGGAAAGTGAGAGTTTTCAGGGTCTGCCCAAATCGAAATCATGCCTATATCCGCCAAGGTGCACAGTCTAAATATCGATTTACTAAATATCGAACTACAGTAATATCGAGTTGGAAATATGGAAGGTACAGAATATCGAGATCAAGAATATCGTTGGACAGAATATCGACCCTAAGGTAAGTAATATCGATTTTTTTATATCGATGTAAGTAATATCGAAGTTAGTAATATCGATATCAAATATATCGATGTTACTAATCTTGATGTTACTAATATCGATATTTGTATTATTGTTATGTATTTTATTATGTATTTAATATGTATGTGTAATATGTTTTTTGTTAAGTATTTTACTTGTTTTAAATTATGTGTACTATTTTTATATATTAATAATGTTATTTTTAAGTCAATTTTATGTTTTAGTACCGGAGCGGGTTGTGGGTTTTTAGGGGAATAGGGTGGGAAGTAATTTAATTATACTAAATTAATTATTATTTTTTAGGAATTGTAAATTATTTTAATTCATTTTTGCGTTTAAGTTTAAGTTATGTAGCGGGTTGTGGGCTTATAGGGGAATTGGGTGGGAAGTAATTTAATTGTAATTAAGTAATGAATTATTTTTCTTTATTGGTATTGATAAGTATTTTATTTGTAATTAATTATAAATTGGCAATTACTTATTTTAATTGGCCAATAATTATATTAATTGCTAATTACTTTCTTTAATTGGTAATTAATGAATTGGTAATTAATGTTTTTAACTGGTAAATAATTTTTTGATTGGTAATTAATATTGTTTAGTGGTGATTACATTTTATTAATTGGTAACTATTTTTTATTAATTGTTAATTAATGTTTAATAAAAAGTATTTTTGGTATAAAAACTATTTTATTGTTTAATATTTTTTAATTGGTAATCAATTTTTAACAATATGTTTTTTGTTATGGAAAATATTTTATTGTTCAATATGTATTATTTGGTAACTAATATTTATTAAATATTTATTGGTATTTATTGTTAATTAATTATTCAATTGAAATTATGTTTTTAATAATTATTAATGTGTATTTGTAAATGATGTAGAGTCATTTAAAAATTAAGTTATTATTTATTTTAAATATTAAAATTATTTAGAAGTATGTTATTTTTAATTCTACGCTATCCAATGCTTTCCCTACTCTTGCACTCTCTGGAGTGGGAATAGTCATTTTTACCCCAACGCTATCCAATGCTTTCCCTACTGTTGCACTCACTGGAGTGGGAATAGTAATTTTTTCCCGTATGCTATCCAACGCTTTCCCTACTGTTGCACTCTCTGGAGTGGGAATAGTAATTTTTACCCCTACGCTATCAAACGCTTTCCCTACTGTTGCACTCTCCGGAGTAGGCATAATAATTTTTACCCCTACACTATCCAACATTTTCCCTACTGTTGCACTCTCTGGAGTGGGAATAGCAATTTTTACCCCCACGCTATCCAATGCTTTCTCTACTGTTGCACTCTCTGGAGTTGGAATAGTAATTTTTACCTCTACGCTATCCAACGCTTTCCCTACTGTTGCACTCTCTGGAGTGGGAATAGTAATTGTTACCTCTACGATATCCAACGCTTACCCTACTGTTGCACTCTCTGGAGTTGGAATAGTAATGTTTACCCCTACGCTATCCAACGCTTTCCCTACTGTTGCACTTTCTGGAGTGGGGATAGTAATTATTACCCCTACCCTATCCAATGTTTTCCCTACTGTTTCACTTTCTGGAGTTGGAATAGTAATTTTTACCCCTACGCTATCCAACTCTTTCCCTACTGTTGCACTCTCTGGAGTGGGAATAGTCATTTTTACCCCTACGCTATCCAACGCTTTCCCTACAGTTGCACTCTCTGGAGTTGGAATAGGAATGTTCCCTCCTACGCTGTCCAACGCTTTCCCTACTGTTGCACTCTCTGGAGTGGGAATATTAATTTTTACCCCTACGCTATCCAACATTTTCCCTACTGTTGCACTCTCTGGAGTGGGAATAGTATTTTTTACCCCTACGCTATCCAATGCTTTCCATACTGTTGCACTCTCTGGAGTTGGAATAGTAATTTTTACCCCTACGCTATCCAACTCTTTCCCTACTGTTGCACTCTCTGGAGTTGGAATAGTAATTTTTACCCTTACGCTAACCAACACTTTCTCTACTGTGGCATTCTCTGGAGTGGGAATAGTAATTTTTACTCCTACGCTATCCAACTCTTTCCCTACTGTTGCACTCTCTGGAGTGGGAATAGTATTTTTCACCGCTACGCTATCCAACGCTTTCCCTACAGTTGCACTCTCTGGAATTGGAATAGGAATGTTCCCCCTACGCTATCCAACGCTTTCCCTGCTGTTGCACTCTCTGGAGTGGGAATAGTAATTTTTACCTCTAAGCTATCCAGAGCTTTCCGTACTGTTGCATTTTATGGAGTGGGAATAGTAATTTTAAGTCCTACGCTATCCAACATTTTCACATTACTGTAGTTTTTTTGGGACTTTGAATAGTAGTTTTATTTATTTAGCTAATTAATATATTTTGTATTATTTTAGATAATGTAGTATATAATTAGTTTTAAAAATATTGAAAGTATATTTAATGTTTTTAATGTATTAAACATACATATTTACTTTTTATTTGTTATTGTTTTATGTGTGTAGATGTATTTGTAATTTATAATATTTTTTATTAATTTCTAAATTATTACAACAATTATTAAAACTCATTATTAAGTAAGTATATATTATATATTTTATGTATATGTTTAATTAGTTTTATTATTATATATGTAGTATTTATTCATTTTAACATTAAATATTTTTAACTATGTTTATTTTATTTATAATTTACTTTATTTTACACTTTTTTTGGTAACAGAAAAAAACGATATTTTTAGCTATAATATTTTTAATATCAATATTTTTGTTTCGATATTTTTGTACTTACCATGTTGTAGATAGGATGTCGATATTCTTGCCTTCGATATTCCTGCGACGATATTTCTGTAGGTCGATATTTTGTAGGTCGATATTCTTGCCTTCGATATTCCTGCGACGATATTTCTGTAGGTCGATATTTTGTAGGTCGATATTCTGTCAGTGAATCATCCGCCAAAAGATCCCTGACCGCCCATAACCATTTGATACGGTGTAAGGTATCAGCCCTTATTATTTCTAGGAAACCTTTCGTGTAGCCTGCAAGTTCTGGTGTGGTCCAGAGTCTCCTCCAATACAGGAGGGGGTAAAGTTTGGCTACTGCTGCAATCGGTTTTTTACCTACATCAATTAATAATGGGCACATTGGGGTACTCTGGGGTAATCTAGTGATTTTTCTTAGAAACCTGTTTTCTGTGATGGTAAGGGCTACAAGGTTCTAACACCCCCAGAGTTCCGAGCCATAAAGGGCTGAGCTAACAGCTTTCAAATTGTAGATTTCTAAAGCTGGGCTAATGGGCTTAAAGTGGGAGAGATTATGTTCCTGATGGAGAATCCCTGAAATCTGCCTGTGTTTGAGGGGCGCTAGTTCGATCTGATGATCCCACTTCATATTTCCTTGGAAGTTCACCCCTAAATACGTGAACTCCTTGACTATTTCTAGCGGTCCATCCTTCATTCTAAAGCCCCCCATGTGGACCTTATGAGCATTAAAAGCCATTAGCTTTGTCTTAGACACATTGACCTCCAAGCCCCTCTGTGAGCAAAAGTCTTCAAAGATTTTGAGGGCTTTCTGAAGCCCACTCAGGGTCTTGGACAAGATCAATGTGTCGTCGGCAAACATCAGTATCGATATTTTTTTCTCCGGCTAGTGTGGGGGTATCAGTATTGCGTTACACTTATATAGTCAAGTATCCCGTTAATATATAACGAGAATAGCGTAGGGGCCATTACACAACCCTGTCTTACACCGCGTTCTATAGGGAATAGTTCAGTGACTTCCCCCTGCTCCCCCCATCCAATCTGGGCACTTTTTCCTTCATGAAGCCTTACAATCAGAGTCAGGAGATCTGGTGGGAGCCCAAGCTGTTGTAGAACTAGCCACAGCTTCCTACTGGGAACAAGGTCGAATGCCGCCTTGAGATCCACAAAGGCAGCATAAAGACTGCCCTTTCCTAACGTCACAATCTTCCAGTGTATCAAAATTAATCTGAACACCGGGTCGATGGTGCTTATGAACGCTCGGAATCCAGCCTGCAATGGGGATAAAACCCCAGACTCCTCGATCCATTCCTGTAGTCTATTTAGCACCATCCTACCGATTATTTTCTGGAGGCAATCGATTAGGCTGATGGGCCTGTAGTTCCCCGGGCTTGATTTGTCCCCTTTCTTGTAGACAGAGATGATTTCTGCACTCTTCCAAGAGTCGGGTATCGGGGCGCCTTGTGCGATGGCATTCGATAACAAAAAAATGTATCTGTACCATCTGGCTTTATCATATAAAAAGACGTAGCCTGGAATGCCATCAGGCCCTGGTGCCTTTCTGGCCAATATTGATTTCAGTGCGGTCTCTACTTCAACCTTGGTGAATGTTTCCTTCGAGTACAACACACTTAAGATTTCGTATTCACTATTGTGTACGATTGAAGCATATTGGGGCTTGAAGTAGTTTACCCAGTCAGCTTGAGAGACATGGTTTTGGGGGCGCTCAGCCTGTCCCCCGGTGGACCATTTGTAAACGTGCCAGAATTGTTTTGGGTTATTCATGGCACAGGCGTCCCTTAATTCTTGCCATCTTTTATCATTCCAAGAATTCGTGGCTTTTGACTGAGTACACTTATAGAGTGACCTAGCTTCACAAACCTTTATTGGGTCACCCCCTTTGATGGCTTTCTCTAGGGCCAGGCTCCCCGCTTTCGGGACAAATACTTTAGGATTCTTTTCCGCTTGAAAAAGTAGGAGCGTAAAAGTTTAAAAAATGTGGTATGAATACTTGTTAAATTGGCTAGATCTCTTTTTTTGGTGAACACAGGCCTCTAGTTCTTTAGTGGCGTGATGCATACTCTGAGCAATATTATATAGTAAGGCTGGCGACTCTATTATCTTTACCCACTTAAGCCTCCTTAGATTGTTGGTTGGAGCAACCTCACCTAGGTTGTGCCTATTCCTAGAGTGTGAATCCGACACTTGACAATTCAAGTGCAGGGTTCCACACAGTGGGTTGTGGTCGCTTTCTAGCCTATCAATGACCTTCATGTCCACCACCAGGTGCCATGGACCCTGGCTTACCAGGACATAATCAATTCTACTGGCATAATAGCCACTGTTAAAGGTGTTCGCTCAATGTCTATCTGATTTGGGGCGCCCATTTAGAGCCTGTAAGCCCTGCTCCATACAAATATTATTTAATTGAATGACCACATCAGTCCATTTCCTAATAGGCTTTAACTCTAGCGGTGGAACACCCCATTTGCTATCGTCTACCTCTGTCCAATAACCATCTTCCAGGGTGAGGGGTTCAAACGTTGAATTAAAGTCCCCCGCTATTATCACGTTTGAAGGATCAGGTTGCATATCAAGAAGGGCTTCGAGAGCGCTAAAACTCTCAATCTTTTCCCCCTTGTTCCCCTGACATAGATGTTAAATATCACTAATGATAATTGATCACGTGTGGTCAGTCTGATTGCCTGTATATCCTCGCTATGAGTGGGGAGAACCTGGACATTGGCCTCGAGCTCTTTGTGAACCCAAATAGTTAAACCACCCGAGGGCCTTCCTTTTGCTCCCTTGTCTCTGGCTACAAAGAAATTCAGATACCCAGCACAAAACTGGGGTATTTTGGCACAGGTGTCTTGAAAGAGGCATATGTCATGTGTCTCTACAAATTTGTACCATTCAAGCGAGCTCATCTTGGAATTAAGACCTGCAATGTTCCAACTCAGGATGCTGCTTTCTGGTGGCGGAATTTCTAAAATCTGGGGCATTATAATAAGCGGTTCTGGAGGGCTGGCCGTACCTGATACAAATGTGCCCAGATTAATGTTAAGCCCTGCAAAGTTCCCACTCGTGTCACTACTTTCAGGTAATGGAAGACCCAGGAACTGGGACATAGTTTGATTCAATGCTGGTGAGATGATCGTTCCTAGCACACCCTCAGCTTCTTGTGATGGAACCCCAACCATATTAAGAGGGGATATACTCATCAGGGACGCCTCCCTAAAAGATGTCATTGTGGGGCCTCTATGTACCCTGGGTATTTCTTTATGATTTAGTCAATCATTATTCTCAAGAGTAGAGCAGCCCTGTGGTCTATACAGTCTCTGAGAGGCCATGATGTCATGGCCAGGAAGGGAGCGTCTGAATTGTATTTTTGAGTTCTCAGGAGGGCTAGTGCGGAACTCCAGTGTAAAAAGATTCTCAACTAGGTCAGTGCTTTTCATAGTAAGTATGATACTATCATGGGGAAGGTTAGGGGAAGAGATCCTACGCGTGGCAGAAATGTCTTCCCTAATCACCAAGTAGCAACCTCTCACATGCCTTATGCAATGGATGGCTTTGTTGGTTAGAGAGTCCCTATTCTCAGTACCGCCATTAGGGTCACATTTTGGAACATTTACCATGTAGATTTTTGAGGAGTTTGGTAAATTAAGCTTGTGCTCTCTATCTGGCCCCAAACTAGGTCCTGGGAGTGTTAAGCCCCTGTTTGCGTAGACTTTATGTCTAAGGGGCGGATAGTTCGTCCTATCTAATTGTGTACTATGCAATGTAATGGTGTTGGTGGTGTCTGCGGCGGGACCTATGTGTCTCTCTACTTGAGCATTCGAGCCATTAGAGCCTTTCATTGCTGGGTGAGATTTCTGATTTAAACTCGTCCCCCTCAAGGCTTTGTTAACAGGTATACCTGAGTTGGTCAGAGGGCCCAGAAAATCTTTAGGTGGTGGACCGAGAGGGGATTCCATGTTGTTGGCGCCCTGTAAGCTACGCTCTCCCTGGGGCCCCATCCCGAATACTACAATTTTAACCAATGATAGTATCTCCTCCAATGAACCCTTCATTACCTACACCTCAGCTCTCAGTATGGAAACTTCTTGTGCCATATCTAGTAGTGCCTGCGCTTGTACTCCTGCGACAATAATTTGTTCTTGTGGGAGAGTATTTGTTAGGGTTTGGATTTGCGCTCGCATTAAGTTATCCTCCCCTTCCCTATTCTACGTTTGTATGTCTGAAAGTGGTTGAAATCTATTAGTGCAGATAACAATTGGGTCTATATGGGCTACATAGTCTACATCTAGAGAAAGCTCGCCAGACTCATGTTCATTTACGGTTGATAAAGTAACACTATGGTCCTGCGTCCCATTGATTGCAGTGGGTGGCTGTTTCTTTCTCGCCTTATAAAACCTTTCGGGTATAACAGATTTTACTTGCTTTGCAGGTAGCTTCTCTATTTGGTTAGATTTAGTGCTGCTGTTTACATGTTTTAGAGGGGTTGAATCAAGAATGTCCTCACACTCACTAATAGGCGTATCTATTCGGTCCATGACACAGTTATTTGCTGCAGGCTTCAGTGACTTTTTTGCCTTTTTCCTAGTATCATGTCTTACTCCCCCCTCACTCCCCTCCCCGCTCTCTTCCAGTGTCTTCCGCTTCCCCACTAGCCTATGTGTGGTTGAGATAACACTGACTACGCTAGGATGGCTAATAGCCCGGTCTAACCTGTCTCTTCTACTGGGCCCCAGTAAACCTTAAAAGTACAGATTTTAAAAATGGGTTATTAAAATTATACAAATAATAGCGAAAGATGTAATTCTGCCAGGTGTAACACCAAATTGTCTGGAAGTCCAAAGGCAAACACAAAAAGGGCCAGAGTACAGAGTGGTACAGTACCTTAGGTTTTCTCAGCACGCTCTGCTTTAGGAATGCACTGAATTTGAAGTGAAAGGGGGGTGGGCCAGCCCTGCCTCTTCCTGGCTGTGATGGGCTAAGACGGGCCCGCCCTTGGCCCGGGCTTTGCCTGGGCGCCGCCCGCACGCTTCCCGCATCGCGTGCGGCGTTGTGCGCTTTTGAGGGCGGGTGTCTGTAGCAGCAACTCCCCCAGGCAGCAGTGTCTTCTGGGATCTGGAGCCCCCTGGTGCAGTGGCGGCGGCAAAAGTAATCAAGACCCGCGTCGAGGGAGGTGTTGCGTGCTTTTGAGCGCGGGTGTCTGTAGCAGCAACTCCCCCCAGGCAGCAATGTCTTCTGGGACCTGGAGTCCCCTGGTGCAGTGGCCGCAGCAAAAGTAATCAAGACCCGCGTCGCGGGTGGCGTTGCGCACTTTTGAGCGTGGGCGTCTGTAGCAGCAACTCCCCCCCCAGGCAGCAGTGTCTTCTGGGATCTGGAGCCCCCTGGTGCAGTGGCGGCGGCAAAAGTAATCAAGACCTGCGTCGTGGGAGATGTTGCGTGCTTTTGAGCGCGGGCGTCTGTAGCAGCAACTCCCCCAGGCAACAGTGTCTTCTGGAACATGGAGCCCCCTGGTGCAGTAGCGGCGGCAAAAGTAATCAAGACCCGCGTCGCGGGTGGCGTTGCACGCTTTTGAGCGCGGGCGTCTGTAGCAGCACCTCCCCCCAGGCAGCAGTATCTTCTGGGACCTGGAGTCCCCTGGTGCAGTGGCAGCGGCAAAAGTAATCAAGACCCGCGTCGCGGGTGGCGTTGCGTGCTTTTGAGTGCGGGCGTCTGTAGCAGCAACTTACCCCAGGCAGCAGTGTCTTCTGGGACCTGGAGCCCCCTAGTGCAGTGGTGGTGGCAAAAGTAATTAAGACCCGCGTTGCAGGTGGTGTTGCGCGCTTTTGAGCGCGGGCGTCTGTAGCAGCTCCTCCCCCCAGGTAGCATTGTCATCTGGGACCTGGAGTCCCCTGGTGCAGTGGCGGCGGCAAAAGTAATCAAGACCCGCATCGTGGATGGCATTGCACGCTTTTGAGCGTGGGCGTCTGTAGCAGCACCTCCCCCCAGGGCAGTGTCTTCTAGGACCTGGAGTCCCCTGGTGCAGTGGCGGCGGCAAAAGTAATCAAGACCCACGTCGTGGGAGGCGTTGCGAGCTTTTGAGCGCAGGCGTCTGTAGCAGCACCTCCCCGTAGGCAGCAGTGTCTTCTGGGACCTGGAGTGCCCTGGTGCAGTGGTGGCGGCAAAAGTAATCAAGACCTAATCTACGGCTCCTAGGTCCTCAGGTAGAGCTCGCAGGGGCCAGGTCTCCTTCCAGCAGAGGCCACCAGAAGGGTCTAGTCCAGGTCCAATTCGTATTAGTCTACTGGTCACTTCAAGTATAAGACCTCTTGAACTTTGTTTTGTCCCTGTGACTACTCAGGATGTCAGCCAATTGACCCTTAGAGCCCATTTCTTTGCTCTCGGTACAAGATTGAAGATCTTCTTCAGGTAAGAAAGTGTTCAGAGGAGGGTGCCCTTGGGGGTGCCATATTTATGGTTTTCACTAGCTAGTGGGTGGGGTGGCTCCACCCTAACCAATGGTCTAAATATTCCCAGGGGCAACCCTAACCACTTTTCCTATTTGCCGTACTACAAAGAATCCCCCAGTGCACCTTACTCCCAAAATCAATGATGGGATGGGGAAACCCATTCTTCCTTGTGCAGAGCCTGTGTGCAGGCCCAGAGGTGTACCAGGGAAGAGATTAGCCCCCACTTATTTGTGGTCACTTAAAACTGAAACCATGTTTTCCAGCCCCACTCTGTGGATGACACAATAGGTGGTGCAGTCAACACATGACATTTAATTTCCAGGCCCTGGGTGCATCTTCTACACCAGTGTTTCCCCAGGGGTCCATGACACATTCCCAGGGGGTCCGCAGGCAGCAGTATCTTGTATAATTAGAAGTTTTCAAACAACAATAAAAGTGTCAAGATAACACCAGTGATTAATGGAGAGATGAGAGTTTTATCCAGTGGCTGCTTTCAATTATCTAATGTAGCACAGAGGGTTAACATGCCTACTGCAAAGAACATGTATAATGCATTTTAAAAAACAGAGATTATTTTGGTACTGTGAGTTCATAAGTGATAATCGTAATCTAGCATAGTGACCTATAAACTGTCATCAAGGAGCTGCTTGCAAACTGCAAGGTACAAGTTAGTGACATGTTTTTCCCAGTCTTTCATTATTCTGATACTGCTAAAAAGGTTTATTTGGGTGGAAATACATTTTTATTGTTAAAGTCAATGCTATGTGCTGCTCATCGCGCTAAAAGGCTATTGTAGCCCGTGAACCTACGGGAGTGCTCTGCTTGTTCCTTTTTTCCCCTGGACTTCAGTCGATCGGATTTCAGCCCACTCCTCACGGCCCCCGCTTCGCGGGCGCCGCTCGAGGTTGGTGACTTTGAAGGAGGGCTGCAACGAGACTAATTCCAGACCCCATCGGGACTGCGAGGACCAGCGTGCAGTGCGCTGCCCAATCTGCACCAGCTGGTCCTCTTCCCGCCCCACCTTTCGGATCGTGAAATCTCCATGCAGACTGCACTTTGACGGATTGCTGCTCATCGCGCTAAAAGGCTATTGTAGCGCGTGAACCTACGGGAGTGCTCTGCTTGTTCCTTTTTTCCCCTGGACTTCAGTCGACTGGATTTCAGCCCACTCCTCGCGGCCCCCGCTTCGCGGGCGCCGCTCGGGGTTGGTGACTTTGAAGGAGGGCTGCAACGAGACTAATTCCAGACCCCATCGGGACTGCGAGGACCAGCGTGCAGTGCGCTGCCCAATCTGCACCAGCTGGTCCTCTTCCCGCCCCACCTACTCCCTCTATTTAACTGACTACGGTATCGCGCACGCGGGACGCGCGCAGGCTAGCCGGGCGAAGCCCGGGCAAAGGGCGGGCCCTCTGAGGCCCTCAGAGGCCTGAGGAGACTGGACTGGGCACTAGACGCCGGTACCTTTGGGACACTTTATAGACAGGTACTTTTTGTGAACTCCTGTTATACATATCTAGGTTTAGGTTTTGAGCGCTGAGCGCTGAAGCCCTGTTGTCTCGTTATTATTACCTATCTTAACTATTTTTACTATCCTTTCAGAATCTGTATGAACTTAAGCTAGTATGACGTCTAAGGAGAAATTAGACAAAGGGCCTATGGATAATTATTTAATTCAGAAAATTACCCAGATTAATTGTAATAGACGGGCCTCTCTAGGTTATGGGAACCTTTCTCTGACCCAGGATGAGGCGCAGTTAATTGATATATCTACGCCTAAAAACACCCCTATTGCCTGTGGGAAAGTGGTCACTGCGATAGCACAGGTGCATGCTGTAAAACTTGCCGATCACTTAGATATCGTGGAAAAACAACATCTTACACCCCCAGTAAGAATATTTAAAAAGGCAAAATCAAGAAAGAGAAGAGGGAAGCAAACTCACAAAGTACAAACAGCTAAAAAGAGCACACAAGTGGTTAACATGATATACAAAAGTACTTGTGCGGGTCATGTAGGGACAGCCCCATCGATAACCCCATCGATAACCCATATACATAGTAGTATGGAAGAAAATAGGTCATCTAACTTAGGAGACAGGGGGGATAAAGATGAAGTATCAGATTATTCTACCACTGAGATCTCCATTTTAAGTACTCCTGTTGGTATGCAACCACCCCACACGAGTCTGTGTAGCACTTATGTTGATGAAGGGCTATCAAATTCCCCTAGATTTTCTCCAGCATCATCTCCAAATACAATCCAGGTGTCACCGCCTAAACCTAATACTAATATCACCAAAAAAAGAGGGGGTTGTCCTATGAAGACTAGGGAAGCTAAATTACAGAAGAGGAGTGCAAATGCAGTAGTGACTGATGCGGCTACTTTACCATCCCTTCCGACTCTACCTCAAATGATAACTTACCCTTGTTCTTTTAGTGAGACTGGATTATTAGTAAAATTAGAAAGCCTGTTAAAAGCGCTAATTCAGCCCCTGCTAGAAAAAATACATTTGTGTAATACTAGACTTGATCAGTTAGATAAAAAAAGTAGGGAAAAATACGCTATTACTAGCTGATCTGGTACAGGGGGTGAATCTCATGAAATCTAGTGGTCCATTTGTTTCAATGATGATTGCTCCTAAACAAGTTCCACCTTGTTCAGCCCCCCCTACAAAAATTGTTCAAATTGGGGTAAAACCAACTGGGCCGATACCAAAAAATGCTCCATCTACATCTTTGTTAAAAAAGAAGCCCGACCCTGAAATTAAAACTGTAAGTATAGTAGGTGGCTAAGGCGGGGAAAATATGATTGTGGAAGAAAGGCCACAGATACTGCAACCTAAGGCCACTAAGGAGAATGGTACAGCAAACTCTTATAATAGAAAATGGCACCCACAGAGAATCATTGACCTACCACCTGAAGCTGCTCCTTACACAATAGTCATGGCGGGTGTCCCCGAGTTACTCATGGACATTAGGGAAGACCATCGAGCCTTAAGAAACAAAGTGACACATTGGTTACATAATAATAGACCCCTGCCTGCGCATATTAATGGAGAAATCCTGACCGTGAGGCGATCATTTTGGGTGGGCTCTAGACCCAAAGACAAGAAAGGGGATGTTATTATTGTAAATTTTAAAGACCATAGAGCGGTCCGGCATATAGGAGATTGGTATGAGTCAAGAAGTAGCGACTCTATCACCACCCACTATCTCAGCTACTTCTATCCTTATTGCCCAGGGCAAAACCCTGGAGATAGGGATAAAGTAAGGCATCCCGCAGATTGGTTTAGCTCAAATCAACGTGGATACGGTTAGATTCCTTTATCCCAAACTCGGAGACAGCTTAATTTTAATCAAAGGCAATTTCTTCCAACAACGTCTGGATTAGATTATGGAAATAATAATCGTTTTGGGAGAATAGAGATTTTCCCCTCCCAGCCTATAATCGACCAATCTATAACAGATTTGACGTTTTTTCGGGCCTTGATTACGTCGATTGACAAAAAAAGGATGCCGATCGGACAAACATTTTGAGTGTAGGAGATGTGGCTGACTCTAAAAAGAATCTTAAAATGTCCACCCTGGGGGAGGGATGTAAAACTACCTTATCTTTAGAACTGACCCTAAATATAAATTATGGTGACGTTGAAGAGCCTCCCTGTAACATTCTGAACACCCAGGAGGCAGAGGTGGGGGATAACAGTGGAGGAGTAAGCCCTTCATGTAAGGAGACATCCTGTGATATCCCCCCGGCAGATTTGGAAGTAAACAATATAAAAGGGAATTCCTGTACATTTCTATCTTGGAATGTAGCAGGACTAAAGAGCAAGATAAATAATCCATCCTGGGAGATTATCCTAAAGGGGCGGGACGTTGTGGTTCTTCAAGAAACTTGGACCACGGACCCGGTGTATATAAGTGGATATAGAACCTTCTTTACTTCGGCTGAGGGGGGCCAACACGGACGTCCGAAGGGAGGTTTAATAACACTTCTCTCTAATCAGCTTAAATATGAGAAAGTACGTTTTAAGTCTAATTCTAGTTACTACCAAGTAATAACCCTAAACTTAAAAAAGGGAGTTAATGTAGTCCTGATAAATTTCTACAATAACATTCTGAAAGATGAAACCCCGAATACCTTAAAAACACTTAGGGAAGATATACAACATGAAATAGACAAATCAAATAAGGAAATGGTAATTTTATGGGGGGGGGGATTTTAACTGTCCACTCTGTACAAAGGGAAAAAAGGGGATTTGTGGCTTAATGCTAGAACAAGATATAAATCTAACACACTTTGATCATTCCTTGATCGGGGACCTACTTAATGAACTAGTATTTATGTATGATCTGGGTTTTGCAAACGAAATAGCTCAGAACCCTACTTCTTTTGGGCCTACATTTATTGGCAGAGGAGCCATGTCCACTATTGATTTTATTCTTGTATCAAATAGTTATAGCCATAGGATCAATAGCTTAGAGATTTTAGAGTTACCCCTAAGTGATCATTTGCCCCTATCATTAGAGATTGAGAACCCTTTTTATGAACATATTGAACATACTCTCACCTCACATACCGCCTCTGATGTGAGTTTGGGAAGGCATAATGGGTACACACTAAAATGGGGCAAAGTCATGCCAGAAATGTTTCTTGCAAAGCTGTTAAATGCCTGTTCAGATAGTTTTTCTATTTGTCTTGGGGAGACGTCTCAGTCCAATCAGATTTTAGAGCATTTTGATAGAATAGCTCTTGAAATTAAGAAAAGTCTGTGGGTGGAGGTAAAAAATAGGACTAGGCGTACTAAAAGCTGGTTTGATACCGCTTGTACCAGGGCACTAAGTAATTTGAAACATGCTATCCACAGGTCTCCCCGGGATCACTTAGTAATAAGAGGGTTGAGGAAAACCTATAATAAGGCCCTGAAAAATAGAAAAAACGCTATAAAAAAGGAGGCCCTAGAATCCCTCTGCGAGGCCGCACAGTCAAAGGATGCATCTGCTTTCTGGCGGGCTGTTAACACTCCCTTCCTCTTTGATAGTCATAAGGCTCGCATAGAGACGGCGATTACCGAAGACGAATGGGTGGGACATTTTTCAACTTTATATAGCTCGCAGGATGTTCCTTATACTACAAATGTTCTTAAATTGGTTAACGGTGGAATGGGTGAGGAGAATCTGGTGATATCCCTGGAGGAAGTTTTAACCGGGTTGAAGGCAACGAAGGGTGGAAAGGCTGCTGGCCCTGACGGGATCCCCGCAGACCTATATAAAGCAAACAAAGAGATCTGGGGTCCCGTGTTGGTACAGCTTTTTAATGCCGCACTTGCCAATGGCTTAAATTCATCCTGGTTTACTTCGATAATTGTGCCGATTTACAAGAAGGGTGATAGACAAAATTGTGCTTGTTATAGGCCAATCTCCCTTCTTGATTCCTCTGTAAAAATTCTTGGTAGAATTATCTTGGCAAGACTCTAGAATTGGGCGGAGGAAAACGAAATAATGAGCGACCTGCAGTATGGTTTCCAGAAAGGCATGGGAACTGTTGAACAATGTTTAAATCTAATGATTATCCAACAAAAATATACAAGGGTTAAAGGTGAACGGTTATATCTTATGTTCGTTGACTTGTCTTCGGCATTTGATTGCGTATCACACACTAAATTGTGGGATATTCTGAAAGGGCTAGGCGTGGAAGCTCCCATAATCTGTTTCCTGAGAGATTTATACTCAGGAGCCACAGCCTCAGTCCGATTCGGCCGTGGGGGAGAATGTACTAGAAGATTTAGAGTGGGACGCGGAGTACGCCAGGGGTGTGTTCTAGCCCCCTTCCTATTTCTTCTTTACATTAATGGACTTGAACATCGTCTCCTGCAGGAGTGCAGGGATGTGCCCAGGGTGGGGAAGAGGTTGATCCCTGCGCTCATGTACGCGGACGAGCCGTCCTAATGGCCCGTACCCCCTTGGCCTTACAAAAATTGTTATTATCATTCGAAAAGTTCATGTTGAGCTTAGACCTGAAAATTAACTGTGGTAAAACATACTCCATGAACTGTGGTACAACATCTGGGAAATAGATGAAAAGTATGTTTCTAAACAATGTTCCCTTGGAAAATATTACTTTTTTCCCTTATTTGGGTATTTTGTTCCATGAACTGGGGGGATGGACAAGTGCTATAAAGGCCAGAACTCTTTTGTTCCAAAAAACTATAATGGCCATCAAGACTTTTTTTAAAAAGCTGGGTAATAAACCAATAAAAGAAATCTTGACTATATACAATGCCAATGTACATCCGTAGACCTCTATGGTGCGGGACTCTGGGGTTTTTCTAATATTGAACCATTACAAATTGTTGAAAACAAATTCCTGCGAGATGTTTTAGCTGTACCGCAGAGCGTTTCAACTTATATTTGTCATATGGAACTGGGCCAACCCCACATATCAGATTTAATTAGAATACAGCCCATTCTCTTGTGGCACAGGGTATGGACTACTAACGAATGTGTAGTTAATCGGGCTGTGATACAGGATATATTGAATATGGAAAATATGGGTACCGTTGACTGGCTAGCATATATTAAACATTTTATGATTGATATTGGACACCGCGAATATTATGAGGACCCACCCTCCATGGAAAACATACCCAGAAATTTTTTGAAAAAACTGACTTTGGAATACCTTGAGGACAAAAGAAGGCGAGCGGAAGCCAGCAAAAAGACAGTTGCCTCGCACAATTTAATATTGACTGGTGTAAAAGTACAGCCCTATTTGACCCTGTTGATGTCAAATTATGATCGATTTCTCTTAACCCGCTTTAGATTAAATCTTGTTTTTAGACTCCTGTCCTTCCCAGAAATGAATTTATGGTCACGACATTTACCTACCTGCCCTTGTGATGATTCCTCACCCCAATCTCATATTCACATTTTATTCTTTTGTAAATTTTATATCATACCTCGCAGAAAAGTTTTAATCCCCTTCCTTAAAGACATGAATTTAAACAGATGTCGTTTAGCTTTTCAAGAATGTCAGAGAATGGATACAGTTTTAACTGTTGTTGTACTTTCAAGCTATTTTAAACATGTTCTTAAATTACGGAAAACTATTGGTGTAAAAGAAATATAATGATACTGTGTGTTTTTAACCAGATTGGTATAAAGTGTAATTTTCATGTTGTCACTTTTATGGTTAATGATTTTAACCGAATAAAGTATTTTCTGATTCTATGCTAACCACTGTGTTATTTTCTGAATCCTGAGTTTGTGCTTTTCCAGACCAAGCTCTATTTAAAAATGCCTACCAGTATGAATTATGTGAATTCTACACTTTGTATTACCCTTTGCCTTATTTGACATTTTCTATTCACAGATTTATATGTAGGATTCACTGTCTCTATATGTGTGTGATGTAAAGTGCTCTCTCTCATACAATGGTATAAGAGATGCTATAAAAATGTTATACATGTGACAGAGGGGCTATAGAGAGATGAGAGGTACTGTTGGATGATGATAGTGGGGGAATCATTGAAGAACCCCAAAAAAGATTGTTGTATTCTGGTGCATAATAAGGACTTAATTTACTATTCTTTATTAGCTAATACAATTCAATATGTAATGATAACTGTGTTGTAGACCAACCACTTGTTTCCATTGTTTCCTAAATGTTTTTTGGGGCGAGCATCCCAAAGCCCCCTTTGTAGTGGTCAGGCTCACTCACTGCACTTGGTGTGCACCCTATGGGGACTGGTCTGAAAACATTTGCCAGGGCTGCTTTGAGTTTCCAGTCTGGCCTTGGCAGGAGCCTCGTACTGCGAAAAAAACCAAGCAACCATTTAAAAGTTAGTCAGGGAGATGCAGCACCAACCTTCCCATCTATTGTCTTCATTTTTTCCAAATTCTTTCAATATAAAATACAACAGAAGTGGCAGAGAGAGCCGTTAGGCTCCTTGGCTTAACAACACGCTCCGCCACTTCAGAAACACAGGGCTGCACCTATATTTACAAGAATATGATGCAGCCCTGTGTTTCCCATACGCTCACGCTAAACTTAACTTTAAGGCACCAACGCAGGCACCCTTGCACCATAGTGCAAGGGTGTCTGCGTGCAGAGGAAGATTGTTTTTCCCTGGTCTTAATTTTGGCACTGCCTCCCATTTACGCTGCCCTTGTTAATAGGGGGCAGTGTCAAAATCAATGGGTGTTGCGGTGGAACGCCCACCGCAACACCCACTGCCCACCCCTTTCACGCTAATTGGGTGAAAGGGGATGTCATTTACAAGCCAGCATTAAGCCATGTTAAGTGGCCTAACGCTGCCTTGTAAATAAAGCAAAGTCCCTGTCGCCATGGGAACGTCGCAAAAAGTGACATTCTCATGGTGATAGGGGCTTGTAAATATGCCCCTAAAATACTTACTAATCAGAGTCTTTGTTTTGTGTGCACACGTTTGTTTATTTTCTTTCAAATTACTGTTTTAATGTTTGAATTTTAAATCCTACAAATTGCGTGGGGGTCCCCTGCTTACAGTGGCGACTCAATGGGGGTCCGCAGGAGTCAAAAGTTTGGGAACCACTGTTCTACACCATATGCTTGAGGCTATGTATGCATGTTTCCTCCACAAGCCTCTTCAAGCCAACAACTATGGTAGACTAATCAATCCCTTAATGGACTTCCCTGCTTAGGCAATTGAACAAGGACATTTACCCGACTCTGCAATGGCAAATGTCTGTTGTATGGTCCTTTGAACCTATCAGTACCCCTCTGTCAACATCTGCCCAGCAAAGAAACCCTGTCCATTAGAAACTCTTCTTACCCTGTACACCCCACCTGTGAGATAGCTAATCATAGTCTGCTCATACATGCATCCCAGTATGCGAACAGTACCACAATGGCCACTGAGGAATACAAAAAAATGATAGATGAAATGCTTAAATTAATCGCAACCACTGGTAATTACTCAGGCCACATCCCAAACCATCATTGTTTTGCACACCATGCCAGGACTGGGTTTGCTCTTATTAGTGCTTATGGGCCAAGTATAGTTTGATTTCAGTGGCACAGTGTGCACGGGACCCATTTCCAGGCATACAAGTCCCACTAAGGGTGACACACTGAAGTATGCAAAAAGTGTTGAATGAAATGCTTGAATTAATCTCAGCCATTGATAATTACTCGGTTGTATGCCGGTTATTACTTTGTTTTGTATACCTCAGTTTGGACTAAGCCATATGCAAATTAGTCTTCACCCTGCTCCAAAGTGAACAGTCCAACCGGAACTGCCAAGCCAGGTCCTCCCTTAACCGGAACACAAGCAATTCAGGACCAGGTCCCTTCTTATTAGAGCTCATCATCCAGGTATAGCTTAGTTGAAGTGCTACAGTGTGCATGGTACCCACATCTACTCATACCTGTCCCACTTAGAGTGACACACTGAAGCATACAAAAAGTGTTGAATGGAATGCTTGAATTAATCTCATCCATTGGTAATTTCTTGGGGTTGCATCACAATCCATCATTATTTTGGACATTCATGCCACCTCAGTTTGGGACCAGCCATATGCCACTCAGCCTTGACCCTTCTCCATTGTGAACAGTTCAGCCCAAACATGGTTATGCAGCCCATTCTGCCTCCCTTTTCAGACCTCTGTCCCCAACTTATGGTTGTTTCTGCCAACAAGCCAACCAACAAGAAGAAACAACTGACAGCTATCAGTTTTTTGCACCAGGTAACTGGCCATGGGCTCCCGGGTGAATTCTCAGACCTAGTGCCTTGTATAGGCATCACTACCAGCCATTGGACTGACATGGAGTGACAAATGGGTCCCTTGGCACATTCCTGGCCATTTTATCATAGTAAGCTCTGGTGGAACTGTCCTTCCTAAGGCCAAGCCTTTCAAGCAAGAATTGTGTACAGGGCCTTAGACTCCCTACTCGCTTGTCACCACCGGGCCCACACAAGGGTCCTTGAAAGTTTCATGGGAGGGAAATGCAGATCTCCACTAACATACTGTTGCTTGGGCAAGCGCTCCTGTCCCTAAGACACTGGCTAAGAAACCTCTCTAAGGTGTCTCTGACTTCTTAGGGCTTTCAAAGTGGGAGCTTACAATATCATACTGCAGACACACTCCTTCCACGATCTCAGGTGTGACACTTTAAGACTGACCATTCCGCTTAGGGTCTGTACCCTGAGACTGAATACATGCCTGGAAGCCCAGGACATACAGTGGGGACATTCTGTGTCATGCAGGGGTCTGCCTGGTGAAAGCTCTTGTCTCATGTCATTGTGACAGTGCAGGCAGCATCTCCAGGCGAGAAGTGACCTAAGCAGTGCCAGACTTGGAATACCCTCCTGTCAGAGCAGGTAACCCCTGGCTCTCTGGTCCTCCCACTGTGGATGAAATCCACCTCCTACCCAGACAGACAGACAGATGCAGATATGTGATTTGGCTCCTCTCCAGAAACATCTTGGCTTCATGGATCCAGTCAGCAAAGTAACAAAGCGGAACTCAAAAATTCTCTGCCGGAGGATAAAATGATAAAATCTGCAACATCCCTGCACCTTGTGAACAACAAAATATTTAAAGCATCCCGGCCATTAGAGGTTCAGGCTAACATCATGTTTAGCCCCTTAATTGAAGTTGTGGAAAAAGGGTTAACTGAATGGGAATTTCAGTCGTATAACGATTTCACCCTCCCGGACATAAACTTGGATCATCTCAGCGTAAGCGGTGAAAAGGTAGGTGGAACATCCTGTGGTAATCCTGTCACTGAAGTTTCTTTCAACAAAAGCTGTGTCTAAAGCTGATACCATTTTGCTCAATCTTTTTACCAGTACACCCTGTCTGTTTTTCCCCTCTCTGCTGGGAAACTCTCCTGAATTAGACTTGGGTGGTCAAGTCTCACATAACCTACCTGGAGTTTATGTTCATGTCTGAATCATTTCATTTTCATTCTTTATTTCGATCGAATAGATCATAAAAGATTAAATCCAAAATTTAAAAAAGTGCACTTGGTTATTACAAAATCATTCAACAATAGTTAAAAAAAAATGACATTACAGTTTTCATCCTAATATACAGAATCAGGCAGTTACAATAGTTTGCCTATCATAAGTCACAAGTCAGATTTAAAATATCGTAGATTGAATGCACTATGTTTCAGTTCGATGTCAACAAAACATGAAATTGTATTAAAACTTATACCGAGTCTATATCAAAGTGCATGCAACGGGTACGTATATGCCACATCGCAGTTAAGAATTTGGCTACCGCAAACACAATCGGGGATGATACGTCCGTCTTTAGTATTCTGTAAGCTGGCAAGTAATGCCTGAACCCCAAGTTTTTAAGAAGGGGAACGAGCCAATACTTTCTGGGTTTCTGGTAAGCATTGCAGAAAAATATGACATGCAAATCATTTTCCTGTTGGTACAAACATGCTGGACATAGCTCTGGGGTTGGGGGGCTGGGACCAGGTACTGCTGAGTGCTCTAAGAGGGAGTGTGCCGTACCTCCACTGTAAACATAATTTTCTTGTCAGGACAGGGCTAATTGTATCAAGGACGAGTTCCCGGTGCTATGAGTCTTTAGATTTAATGAATAAGTGAGTTAAAGACCCCAGGCGTGGATTCTGTAGTAAAGATGTTATTTTAAAATCATAGTAGTCCTGTGATAAAAATTTGCGCGAAACCTTGCTTCAAGCATTTGCTGGGTCCAACCACAGTTCCGGCCTCACATGTCTTTTTTATATATTTTAGCCAGGGAATGTTCGTTATGTTTGGTAGGGATAAAATCTCTTGCAACTCCATCCTGTAGCTCATGAGCTCTGGGGTACTCCAGATTCGTTGCCAGAAAGTTAGTGGTTTTAATCCCAGTACTTCCTCAATTGTTCTTAAGCCCAGATCTAGTCTGAGCGGGAAGAGTGGGGTGCTTGGTGGTAAGGCCACCATCTGCCTGATAAATTTATTCTCAGTGGTTGTCAGGTTTTGGGCGGGTATATGCCCCGACAACTCCCCCCGTGTGTGACTGCCCCCCGGGCCTGCATTTTATAAATTTGGAGCAGTGGCCCGAGGGGTTTGTGAGTTGATCTGTTTGCCATCCTCGAGATACCACCCGTTAACTGCGCTAATTTGATGTTAGCCTTTGTCCGATGTGTATCCCAGGTCAGATTTTGATTGATGGTCACCCCTAGATACTCAAATGTGTTAACCCTCTCTAATCTCAGTGTGCCCATGGTGGGATTGGGGCATGTTGAAGGTGGAGGACTGAGAATCATATATTTGGTTTTCAGGGCATTGATCTCCAGTCCCCGCTCAGCACAAAAGGTTTCGAACCCGTCCAAGACCCGTTGTATTCCCATCGGGGATTTTGACAGCAGCAGGGTGTCGTCCGCAAACATAATAGCGGGCACCCTGCTGTCGTTGAGCTTTGGAGCATCAATGTCCGCTATCCTAGTCAGGTGGTCGATTACCCCGTTGACAAAAAGGCAGAACAGGGTGGGTGCAAGGACACAACCCTGCCTCACCCCCCTGTCAACGGGGAATCTTCCTGAGAGCATCCCATTTCTACCACACCTGACCCGTGCATAGTTTTCTTGGTGCAGTCTTATCAGGATATTCAGGATGTCAGAAGGGATACCCAACTCCGCCAACACGGTCCACAGTCTGGATCTTGGGACCAAATCGAAGGCGGCACGCAGGTCTACAAAGACCGTATAAAGGCTGCCTCCCTCGATTATAGCAGTTTTCCAAAACAAAAGATTCAGTCGGAAAATCTGGTCCGTTGTTGAGATCTTCCTTCGAAAACCAGCCTGGTAGGGGCTGAGAATGGAGAACTCCTCAATCCAGTTTTGGAGGCGATCAAGTATCAGCCTGCCGAATAGTGTTTGGTACACATCGATGAGGCTGATGGGCCTGTAGTTGGCTGGAAGCAGAGGCGATCCCTTCTTAAATATAGGGACAATCTCTGCTCCCAGCCAAGTACAGGGCACCTCCATGCCCCTCAAAACGGCGTTAAAAATTGTCAACAGGTAAGGGGCCCAGATATCTCGTTCTTGTTTGAAAATGTCGCCCGGGAGCCCATCTAGGCCAGGCGCCTTTCCTGAAGCCAGCCCTGAAATGGCCACCCGTACCTCTGCCTCCGTGAAAAGATCCCCCTCTACCAGTGTACCAGTAGTTGGCAATACTTCGGTTGGGTCCCTATCTCCATCCATGTCTGAATCTCTTAAGTGCTTGAAGAAGATTCTTAACTCAATTCTATCAGTGCTTGAGAAATCTACATCAAATTCCGACCATGTTCTTGAGACTGTCCTCAATCCTTCACTGCCTTTCATCAAAGAAAATTGAGATCACAACTGGCAGAATAAATTAACTTAGGAACGGTAACAGAGAAGTAAAGATTGTTCCTACTGTCTCCAAAAGCATCTCCCCAAATGAGCAAAGATCTGATCTGACAGCTAGCAGGTTTTCTCTTTCCATCTGTAAGTCCATGTCTGCCCACATCGTTAATCAAATTGCTGTATCATGCTCACAGGAGGAGGTGATGTTAGAGAGAATAAACAGGGTGAAAAATAAGACTGACAGCAGAGTCTTATCATTAAGATCTGTTTAAAAAGCCAGTGGGTAGTAACCATTGCAGTGAACCAGTCATATCAACGCCCGTATATTCCATCTTTCACAAGAAAGGGTTGCCTAAACCCATGAAAGCTGAACCCAATTGAGAAGTCTGCAGTGGTACTCAGAATCCATCTAGCAAGTTACTCCAGCTATAACAAAGATCCAAAGGCCTGGGCTTTGGAAAATTAGGACAACTTAATAAAAGGGGTCCCGTGAAAAAATTCACTTTGCCACTATTCCCACTAATGCAGACATGGTGCTAGTCCAAGTTTGCAGATCCTGAGGGTCACCTACCCACATTAACAGCTTCCCTTCACAATCACAGTCAGTTGCCATAAGGGGTCCTCTTTAGATAACTATTCAACCTCTGACTCTACCAAACAACACTGGAGAAGTTGGGGAGGATCTAGGATCAAGGAGAGAAATCATTCCAGAAGGTTTGGATCCTTACGCAACCTTGTTTAACCCTCATGTGTGTATCCAGCTCAAAAGAACTATTTCATTAAAAAAATAACACAATCTCAAGAAACTGTAATGGCTCTTAGACAAACTTCTCTACTTAGATTTTACGCCGTTTTTTTAGGATAGTGGGTGGCCAGTGAACAGATCTTTCTTGTTAAATTTGTTTGCTGAGATCCACCTGCTGACATTGGTATAAAATAGTGACATCCAGTTTATATTTTCCAATTTCACATGGGCTTATTGTTATATTTAAGGTTTCTACCTTACATCTTCCCTGTTTCTCTGTCTCTGCTATTCAGCCAGTGAGTGTAGAATGTTAGTGTGTATGTGATGTCATTGGAATGTTTGGTATGCCGTGTGTGGACCGTCAGTTGGATCCTGGGCTGAGCCGCAGAGAGGATGCTCCTGGTGGGGTTTATATTACATATCTACTGGTAAACCACTCTAACCATCTAAGAACAATAAACTTATCATATGTAACCTAACCAAGTCTACTGGAACTCCTTACTATGACACAACACTTATACACCTGGGTAAAGTTCCAATCGTAGGGTATGACTAACCTTGTTTTGGTAAATTGTGATTACTTTTTGAGCAGGGGCATTGATGTAGTACCCCAGCTCTTGTATAAGAACACAATGAATAATAAATGTGTTATTAATCAGGGAGAGGCCATTGGGAAGGCCTCAAACTCAGCCCTAAAGGAAAAGGCTTCCTTTTCAAAGATACATGACACACTAATAACTGTAGCCCCCACTGGGAGATCGGTATTCATCTTTCATGTAGAGGATTTCTCCTGTGGCAACCACTGAGGAGGAGCTTCAGAACTAGGAATGGCGGGCTAAATCACTACTTTATAGCCAACCACTTTCCTGCAGGTTTGGTTCTCAATCCTAATAAAGGCCCTAGTGTAAATTCCTGGAATATGGCTCGCAACTCAAAGAAAACTCGCTCTGCTTGTTTAACCTTAAGGTTGATATCTGTATTCAGGAAACCGGGAATTCCTCTGACATTATTCTCAACAGATATTTTTCAATGTATTTACCTGCCTTATCTCCAGTTCAAGGCCATGGAAGTTGGGGCATTTTGATGCTATTGACTGCGAATATATTGCAGTTCACTAGTTTTTTACACAAATCTAGCATAGAACAGGGACTTCGATTATCTGCGTTTTAGCCTCAATCTTCTACAGCCCATACTTTTTTACTAATGAATGCCTAATTCCCTCCAGACTCAAAGAATACCATATTAGTGAAAGGGCTGAGCCCATAAAATCTAGACCTGTTCTGGAGTCACAATTGGATGGTTGTTTTTCGCAACATGAAAGTATAAAGGGGAGAAAAGTCATTAGGCAAACAATCAATTAGCCAACAATTCCCGTTGATGCATAATAACTCACAGACAATTACTTAAGGTTAGTAAATTTATTACAAAGCCAAAAATGACTGAACATAGAGATACCTCAACAAATGCGTGAATAAGTACAGGGGAATTAGCATAATGCCAAATCTGTGCAACCAGTTTAGACGGTGCAGCATAAGCGATACAATTTGATCAAGAAGTAAGATACAGGAAATTGGGAAGCTTACTCCAAATTTCCCTGCATTGGGGGTTGGTGTGCAAAAAAGCATTAGTCTGTCCCTACTCTAGCACTAAGGTGACATCCCTAAATAAGCATTCTCAATCGGAAGGATAAAAGGCGTTAGTACGTGGAGTCTCCTTAAGAAGTCTCTCCACAATCAATGGGTCTTTTGTAGCATAAAGCTACAAAAGAAAGAGCTCGTTCTACGATTCTCTCTCGCTGAAGGCAAGGAAGAAGTGCCGTACTAACCCTAACTTCAACAGCAAGTTTTCCGTAGATGGCATTCCCAGGGTGCAGTGCAAATCACGCCAACTGCCCTGGGTACAATCCTGAAGGTGATTTTCCACGGCAGAATGGTGCAACTTCCTTGATACAATTTGTCCTTGGTTCCTAGCCCTTCTCCTGTGTGAAGTGCAAGGACATTCCTTTATCGACTCAAACCACATGATTGCAACTTCTTCTCTCCTGGCCTAACTAGTAAAACTATTATTCTATCTAGTGAGAGCACTTCTTTCACCTGCAACACAAAACGGGAGAAAGAAAATATTCCACAGCACACATGAAATTTTAACTGTTACTTCCAAAATGAGTCTCAGGGACTTGCATTTCAGGCCTACAAAATTCAGCTAACATAAAAAAGCATCATATAAGCTTTACGAATTCACACAGCGTTAAGGCACTTTCAGCTAAGGCACTTACCTCCTTATGAAATTACATGATTAATAAGCACTTCTGTACGTAAACTGTGATCCGTTACACAACATGGGTTCTTCATAATAATGATTTCTGCTAGTTGCATTCATTTTCTACATTGATTCTTTGTTACTTTTCAATGGCCTGAAATACATCACTTTTCATGTTAATACATTTCACAATTCTAATACTTCACTTTAATACAACAAATGATTATATGCGAGTGCACTCTAAACATGAATATGATGCATCCTTACAAATGAAATAAGATCTCCGCACTATCAGTGCCTCCAACCCTGCAATAAGAAGACTCAGAGGATATTACTAAAATTGAATCTTCAAATATTCCAAACCTGTCCTTCCTAACTTCGAATTGATTAGATATAAGAGGGCTTTTTGGGAACAAATGATTGTATTATTTGTAATGGTAGAATGGAAGCTACCTCCACATTCAGAATCTAACACCTGTTTATCTATCCTCATGTATATATCTTCCTTCTCTATGTTTGAGTTTCTTTCGAATTTGACCATTCTATAATTTTCTTTACAGTAGATGTTACAGTCCTGGAATCTTCAACATGGAACCAACAATGGGAACATCTCTCATTGAATATCCGCAATGGGCGCACACACTGGGATGAGGGAAGACTGGCCGAAATAAATACTTTCCATAGAAAGGTTTTAGAAGACTTAGAGCAACTGCAGTTTAAACCTCTGAAGAAATATAGCCAATGGATGGGAACTTTTGTAAGGCAAAAAATAGACCGTCCAAGGTCAAGCAAAATAATGAGTGAAATTAGCTCGACAAAGACCATAAGAAGTAAAACAAATTAAGAACTAAAAGAAGGAAAGGAAAAAAATATAAATGGTATGTTCAGCAAAAACAAGTGGACTCAAAATCTATTATCAACATCCTACGCATGCTACGGAAGATCTTCTGGTGGATCCCCACCGAGACCAGGAAGACCGTCACCCAGGCCCTCGTCACCAGCCGATTGGACTACGGCAACGCCCTCTACGCCGGTACCACCGCCAAGCTCCAGAAGAGACTCCAGCGGATCCAGAACGCCTCAGCCAGACTCATCCTCGACATCCCACGAACCAGCCACATCTCCGGACATCTGAGAGACCTTCACTGGCTCCCCGTCAACAAAAGAATCACCTTCCGCCTCCTCACCCACGCACACAAAGCCCTACACGACCAAGGCCCGAGCTACCTCAACAGCCGAGTCAACTTCTACGCTCCCAAACGCCAGCTCCGATCAGCCAACCAAGCCCTCGCCGCCGTCCCCCGCATCCGAAGAACGACTACAGGAGGAAGGTCCTTCTCCTACCTGGCCGCCAAGACCTGGAACTCCCTCCCGACCGACCTGCGCCTGACCCAAGACCACCTCTCCTTCAGGAAGAAGCTGAAGACCTGGCTGTTCGAGCAGTAGCGGCACCCCCCCCCCCCCCCCCAGCGCCTTGAGACCCTACGGGTATGTAGCGCGCTTTATAAGTGTCACTGATTGATTGATTGATTAGATTTGGAGAAGCTGCAGTTACTAAAAACTCGACAAAGTTCTGGACTTTGATAGCAGAAGCGTGTGCAACTAGAAAGGCGCTTTTTATATAATCCTGATAATGAAATGACCTGTTTTAAGATATTAACTTTTTTTGTAGTTTTAAAAAATATTTATTAACTTTGCACCAGCTCGCCTTCAAATGTCGATTGACGTTATTCATGAGCAGATGTAACTCACTAAAGATATTGATATACTATTATGTGGGGTTATAAGGATTAATAGAAACCACAGTGATTTTCTTCTGCTATCATATTTTATTTCAAAGTTTTATATAGCACGAACAAGATCCTTACAGATCTCAGAGCGCTTTACATAAATATGAGATATGAGGACTAAAAGAATATTTAACAAGGCATTTTGTGCAAATAGAGAACAGTGCAAGGTAACAACATGTGAATGGGTGGTCGGTTCAAACAATGTAATACAAGGGAGAGATAAAGAGTAACAGTATTTCTACAGATTATGTTCATGTGAATTTAGCCAAGAGGATCGATTTGACTTCCTTTTTGAAGGATGCAGTGGATGAGATAGGTCTTGTTTCTGGAGGGAGGGCATTCCAGATCCTGGGTGCCATCCCTGAGAAGGAGCGTTTATATGTTTTTTTCTTGTGGAATCTTTGTGGTTTCAAAAGGAGAGTGCCTGCACTTCTTGTGGCTCTTGAGCCTCCTGAAATTGTCAATTACTGAGCAATGTAACTGGGTGAATTGTGGTGTAAAACCTTATGAGTAATGCACACGATTTTCAGGTGTATTCTGGCTTCGTAAGGTAGCCAATTCAGAGATTTTAAGTCAGGAGAGATGTGTGAGCTAATTTTTGATCCAGTGATGAGTCTTGCTGCAGCATTAATAGAGGCTCTTAAGGGTGCGGTTGTTGATAGGGGGAGGCCGCAGAGGACGGCACTTCCATAATCAATCCGAGGGATAACTAACACTTCGACTGCATTCCTAAAGTCGTTGGCTGGGAGGAAGGGTTTCAGCTTCCTCAAGGTATTGATTTGGAAATTAGCTCCCTTCGTTGCATTTCTGATATGTTGTTGCATATTGAGATTGCAGTCGAGGGTTATACCTAAAGATTTTGCTGAGTCTACAATGATAGGTTGAACGTTGAATGCAGTGAGGTGTTTAAGCCAATCCTGAGCGATGGGGATTTTTGAGGAGGGTGCTATTAGGAGGAATTCTGTTTTTAGAGCATTAAGTTTGAGATGGTTCTCTGCCAGTCATGTCTGTGTGTCCTTAAGTGTTGAGTTGAGAAGTTTGATGTCTTCAGGGGATTGTAGTTTAAGGTAGAGTTGGGTATCGTCCGCATACATGTGAAATTGCACATTAGAAGCTTAAAGCAGTGCGGTGAGTGGTTCCATGACTAGATTGAACAGAGTTGGGGATAGGGAGGATCCTTGTTGGACACTTTGGGGTCGATTCCGATCTGGTAAAATCCCCATCCGTACGAATCGTATCCGGAGCCGTTTCCGTACGACTCGTACAGACGGCGTACGACCGGACGATTCCGATCCCGATCGGCCGACCCGGACGCGATTCGTACGGTACACGTCGATTCGTACGGAAAAGCGCACGATCACCTACACACCGTACGGCGCGTACCCCCCATGATCACAGGGGTACGCGCTGTACCCCTGTGGTCATGCGGGGTACGTGCCGTACACCCAGCGTACATGGGGTACGGTGCGTACCCCATGTACGCTGGGTGTACGGCACGTACCCCGCATGACCACAGGGGTACGGCGCGTACCCCTGCGATCATGGGGGGGTACGTGCCGTACCTGGGGGGGGGGGGCGTTCCGTACCTGTTTCGGCGCGAACTCTGCGTTTACGACTGTTTTCGGCTCCCGTAGGAAAAGGGTCGTACGGCGCGTACCCGACACGAATCTTACTTGCTGGGTTGTAAAAACGTGCCGCGATGTCGCGTACAGCGGGTTCCGAGTGAGATTCGTACGGAGATTTGAGTCGTACGGAGTCCTGTACGACTTGTACGGAGTTCGGCACCTAGTACGGATCGTACTTCATCGTACGTACGGGACGTCTACGGATACGATTCGTACGGGGAAAAAACTCTCCGTACGACCATTCGGAGCGCATTTTACTGGATCGGAATCGACACCCTAGTGTTACTGGAACGGGTGTGGACATAGTGTTGTTAATCTTGAATTTCTGAGTCCGGTTATGCAGGAAGGAGGTGAACCATTTGAGTACTGTCCCTGAAAGACCCATTCTGATAGTCAACAGCTCGAGTAAGTTCTCGTGTTTGACCGTGTCGAAAGCTGGTGAAAGGTCGAGTAGAATGAGGAGGCAGGTACCATTTTGATCAAGAATTTGAAGCGCGTCATCAATTATGTGTGTCATAGCTGATTCTGTGCTGTGGCCTGCGCGGAAGCCTGATTGGTGTCGGTTCAGGAGGTCAAAATGTTCGATGTGTTTTGTCAGTTGGAGGTGAACACATTTTTCTAACAATTTGGCTAAGGTAGGGATATTGGAAATAGGACGATAGTTATTAGGGTCAGTAGGGTCAGCTATGGGTTTCTTTAGTATGGGCGATACATGTCCCACTTTGAGGGAGTCCAGGATGCACCCTTGTTGAAGTGAACTGTTAATGATTTTGGTCCAGAGCGGGAGAAGCCATGGGATTAAGTCCTTTACAGCGTTTGCAGGTAGAAGGTCCCAGAGGTGATTTGAGGGCTTCAGGGTACTGAGGATCTTGCCTATAGATTCTTCCGTGTACGTATCAAAGGATGACCATGTAGAATTGTTTTTTAGTTTAATGGATGTTTTGCTGAGGGAGCTGGAGTATAGGCTTAGATCAGTGAGGAGATCATTCTTGATGTTATCTGTTTTTAGTTTGAAGAAGGTAGAGAATTCTTCACAGGACGGTAGAGTGCTGGTTGTGTTATGTAATCGTTGAGGTTCGTCCTTGGATTGAGTTTTGATTAGCTCAAATAGTTTTTTGGGTAGTTTTTTTGCTTGGTCTAGTTGATGGCTAAAAAGTCAGCTTTCGATCGTTTGATTTTTCTAAAGTAAGCGTTTCTCTTTTTCTTTAGTGTTTTGAGGTGCATAGCAATGGGGCAGATCTCCAATTGCCTTCAGCTAGTCTCATAGCTCGTCTATCTTCAATAAGCAAACCTTCGTTCCATGGTTTTGAATTTTTAGAGGAGACTCTCTTTAACTGAAGGGGGGCAACTTCGTTGACTATCGTGGTCATTGACTTGAGGTAGTGGTCAGTGAGAGCCTGAACATCGTTGGTGCCGGTAGGGGGTAGGAGAAGATTGTAGCTGGGAGAGGGTGACGCGTTGGGATTGAGTTTCTTCAGGTCTCTTTTCCAGGCCTTGGGTTTGGTGGATTGGGCCGGGCTGAGTTTCACATATTCATTGATGAAGAATGTGATGATGTGGTGGGCAGACCAATCACAGGGTTGGATTGAGTCTAGTTGGATGGCGGCACCTTTGGAAATGATGAGGTCCAGGATAGAACCTTTGTCGTGAGTGGGGCTGTTGCAGATTTGGGTGAGGTCTAGGGCGTTGAGGAAGTTTTTGAGACTATTGACCACCGAATCGTTGCGATCATCCCAGTGAAAGTTGAAATCACCAAGGAATATTTGTGAGTTTTTGAGACCCTAGTTCATTGTGATCATGTCCATGAGGTTTTCAGTGAAGGTGAGGTTGTCTCCTGGTGGGTGGTAGATAATATGCAGAGAGCATACTGGATTACCCTCACTGTTGACGTCGAGGCAGATGTGTTCACAGGAGGAGAATATAGGGGAGACGGCTCTAGTTACTGAGAGGTTGCTCTGGTGAATACATGCTATTCCACCTCCTGTCTTGCCGGTCCTGTCTAATCTGATGATGTGATAGTTAGGGGGTACTAGAATATCAATGAGAGGGGAGGAAGATTCTGTTAACCAGGTTTCGGTGAGTATGGTAAGGTTGAGGTCAAGTGCGAAAATGAGGTCGGTTATGTCAGATGCGTGTCTAGGGGCAGATCTACAATTAAGTAGTGTGCATTTGAGCCGTGGTGTTATGAGGGAGGCGGAGGGGTCCAGAGTGAGGGTGACTTTTTAAAGATTATTAGAGATGGTACCTCTATTATTTTGTGTAGGGGGCCTGTGAGGGTCGGAGTGGATAGTAGGGATGGGGAGGTGTGTGGTGGCTGTGTGGGCTATGGGAGCGGTATCATAGGAGTGTAGGAGGGCACGTATGTCGTACCGTGTCAGTGGATTGATGCTTCGAATAGGGCGGGTGGAAGAATTATGGGCAGGAATTGAGGTCTAGTAAGGAGGGTTGTGTTTGTGTGAACGTGTAGGAAGGGTGGAGGGCTTGCGGAATAAGAGGGTACTAGGTAGAGAGGGGTGTCTAGGTTGATTCGCATACAGCTCTTTGAAAGTTTGTAGCTCATCTTTAATTTGGAGAAGGGTGGACATAATCTTGTCCAGAGTGGAGTTAGGAACGGTAGTGGAGGGGGGATGATAAAGCGTGGTATACATTGAGGATATTTGGCTCGATTCGGTGTGAGAACTGATGAAGGCATGGGGAGAGTATGGGGAGGAAGTGGGTAGAGTGTTGGGTATGTGTTAGGCGTGGGTGAAGAGGAAGTTAGGGTAGGTGGTGAAGGAAGAGGAGGTGTGGTAGGAGTTTCAATAGTGGGTAAGTGGGTGACTACAGTGATGGGGTGGAGGGGAGTGCCAGGGTAGGGGGGAGGGTGGTATAGGAGGAGGGGGGACTAGATGTGAGAGGAGGCGGGGTGGTGATGTGAGAGGAGGAGGGGGAACTAGATGTGAGAGGAGGGGGTGGTGATGGAGGAGGGGGCTATATGTGAGAGGAGGCGGGGTGGTGATGGAGGAGGGGGAACTGAATGAGAGAGGAGGCAGGGTGGTGATGTGAGAGGAGGAGGGGGACTAGATGTGAGAGGAGGCACGGTGGTGATGTGGGAGGAGGAGGGGTGGTGATAGAGGAGGGGGGCTAGATGTGAGAGGAGGTGGGGTGGTGATGGACGAGGGGGGCTAGATGAAAGAGGAGGCAGGGTAGTGATGTGAGAGGAGGAGGGGGTCTAGATGTGAGAGGAGGCGGGGTGGTGATGGAGGAGGGGGCAATAGATGTGAGAGGAGGTGGGGTGGTGATGGAGGAGGGGGGCTAGGGGTGGGAGGGGATGTGGTTGTTCTGGGGGAAACGATAGGTTGGTTAGGGGGTGGGTTAGCGGTTATATTAGTGTGGGTAGGAAGTAAGCAAAGCTTAGGTGGAAAGAGGAGATGTGTGTTGTAGGGTGGGGTAGAAGGGCTGAGGGAGGCGTGCGGCTCTGGGCATCTAGAAGGCAAGGGGGTTGGGGTGGGAGGGTGGGGTAATGAGTAGGTGATGAAATGGTTTGGGTGTTAGGAGTTGGGGTAGGTTGGGAAGGAGTAAGTGGATTGGATACATGCTCCTTAATAATGGGAAATATGTTATTGAATATGTTAAGGCTACGATCGGTGGACTGAGTGAGAATAGTACCTTTATTGTAGATAGTGATGGTTGCTGTCGCTTGGAAGAGTTGTGATGGTGCAATAGAAATCAGAAGACCATGTGCGGACTTCCTCGTGAAGGAAACCGTGAGTAAGGTTAGGAAGGCTTTCCTCCATTGTGCTCTGCGTTTAGTGTAGAAAATGATGTCGGTGGTCGTGACTCCATTTTGAAGTGAGAAATAAGGGTCTGCAAAAGGGGTTTCTGGGTGGGATTTCAGAAAGTTGTGTTTGAAACGTTTGGCAGATTTTTTAGTGAGCTTGGGGGGGTAATTGATTTTGTATGTGTGGGTGCCTGTGAGTTCCATGGTGAGAATTGTGGTGTAGGTGAGGTGAGTGTGTAGGACTGTAGAACGAGGTGCTGATCTAATGCGTGTAGGAGGGGGAAATAGCAGCTAAAGAGAATGTGATTAGGATGCCTGAGGTAGGACTGGTCTAAGATGGCCGACACTTTAGGAAAGAAAGAGAGTGGCTATGTAGTCCTTTGTCTGTTTCCATGAATTGTGTGAGGAGGAGTTGTCCTGTCTCACTTTCTATATCATTCACGGGATGATGAGATAAGTCCTGTTTCAATTATGATGAACAGGTAAGGAATAGTGAGAGGAGGCGAGTATTTCTGTTTCAGTTTCTCATGGAGATGATTCCTTTTTCCCTTAACATGGATAGGTCGTGGAGGTCGTGGTTTGATGATTCCAGTAAGACAATGTTTTTACCAGGACTAAGTGATGGTCAGTGGGTGGGGAGGTGATTTGCTAAATGTGGTTTATGACCACAGCCATTTTGAGATGCAAAAGAAGTCATGGTTCTCCTGGGGATGATCAATAATAAGTGAGAAGAGGGGACGAACAAAAATAGGAGAGGTAGAAAGAGAGCAAATAATAATAAAAAATTAAAATAAAAATAAAGCCAAGGAGTACCTTCATGAGGAGAGCTCTGTCATCTCAAGGGTCAACCAAAAGGTAGCAGGCAAAAGTGTTGTCAAGCCTGCGACAGGCTCTGTGGCAAAACACCAAAAATGAGGGCCCAAAGGAATGTGTAGACCGCGCCGCTTATGAATAAAGAAACGTTTCTTTTGGGGTGGAGCAATGTAGAGAGAGCGCACTGCCCTCCCGTCTTTTCCACGTCGTCGAGTAGGCTCTGCACCACGCCCCCAGTCACGATGGCCAAAATCTTGCGGGGCCTTTGGCCCAGAAAGTCACCTCGGACGGTGGCGAGATATCAGACTTGCTTCGTAGTAGAGCGCCGAGGGACGAGTCCACTGGAAACCACGCTCAGGACTCAGCGCAGCTCCCTATGGCTCCGACGGTGAAAGTGAGCTCCAGGGTAACTGGGGCAGGCAGCTGCCTCACGGCAGTCTAGGCGATCCCGTGGCCTCCTCCGAGCCCCGCCCGCAGTGGCTCGGAGAACCCAGGCAACCCAGGCGTCAGTCCGAGCGCGTGAGAGGATCCTGGTCCAGGAGTCGGGTCGAGAGTAGACTCCGCAGCAGCGGGTGAGGGGATCCAGGTGTTGGGTCGGAAGCAGACTCCGCAGCGGTGGGGAAATCCAGGCAATGGAGAGGGCACCAGAGAACAGGTGAGTCCTTGCCTTCTACTCCACTGCACCCCAGAGCCCGAAGCAGTGAAGGAACCGAGAGCATGTAGCCTCGGGCCGCGGTGAGCATGAAGTTTCGATCCAGGGGCCTCCAGGGGAGATTCTCTGCAGAGTGGCTGGTGTAGGCGGGTCTCAGTAAGGAGCAAGTGAAATGTTAGGAAACTTTGGAACCCAGGTGAAATTCATTATAACATTGAGGGCTTGATTTAGATCCTAGCAGAATCGGTCCAGACGTCGCTTTTCCATCGGATAATCCATCCACCACCTTGAAGGTCGGAACGCCCTATTTTGATGCTGGTGGGACCATAGACGATATACCTCCCAAGTATCACCGACTCCAACTGAACTTCACACCAGCTTTGATGGCACTATAGAAAAGAGCAGCTGTCAGCGGGACCTAGCCAGTTTTAACAGCTAGCCAATCACAATGTGTCTTCCCGCTAAGGCAACTGCGGCACGGTAAACTGCTACACCTGAGCTTGCAGATTGCAAGGGAACTGAAGTGAAAACCTACCTTTTTTCTCTTTTCCACTTCAGTTTTTGACTGGAACCCGACTGAACAAATCATGCCACTGCTGCTGCATCTTGACCATGAAGGGAAACAATCCAGTCATAGTCAGATTTGAAGGTGAGCAGTCTATCTTACTTATTAAAGTTGAATTGTCACTTAACATTAGCTCGGGACCCATGCGTTTACATACATGTCCTATGAAAATCTTTAAAACACTTGTATAATGCATATGTAGTGAAACTAGTTTTGTCTGTAATGAAATGAAACACACCTGTATCAACACCCATTGATAACTTTTTTTCCAAAATTTGTTTGGTGGAAATATGAATTACCGTAATGAATGCTTCACCACATTCTGAAAGTCTACCACAATTGGCAACAATGACAATGTTGGAACATATTGCTACCGGTCATGTCAGTGAAATGTTGAATTACCTTAAATGAATGTGAGTCACAGAAAGTATCTCACTGTTACATCAATTCCATTCCATTTACACAATGAATTGTACAGCAATAATCAATGTGGGACAAACGTTGTGAAAGCTGTACACAAGTAATCATTCATGTAATACCCCTCACATGTACATTATTTTTTCAAAGTAACACATATGTGACAGTGACAATGTTTTGAAAATACAATTTCTTCTAACTTTGTTGCCCTTAACTTGTCTTCTGGCTATAGTCCAGGGGTTACCTCCTCAGGAAGGAGTGTCTAATGGGCACATATCAGGCACCTCAAGGCTTTTACTTTGGAAGGGTAGGAGTTGGTGTGATAGGGGTCAAGGCAAGATAGCTTAAGAATTGGGAGGGAGTAGGAGGGGTGTAAATGGAGTGTAATGTGTAGTGCAGTATGCAGGTGGTCAAATATAGCCACAGTACATGAGTTGTGTGCTGTCGGCATCCATTCTATAGCCACAGGCATAGGACAATGTTAGACACCTCCTTCAATGGACCCACTCCATCAGGACACCGCCACCAGAACAACGTCAATGCAACTGTGAAACCTAAATATGGTCGGCGTAACTTGCCAACCTGACAGCGAAGGAGTAATGCTAGCCAGCATAGGTTTCCGTTGCAGCGTCGGCGGGGCAGCTCTGATGTGAAGGATAACAATCCAGCAAGTTGGTCGGAGGCTCAGCAGTAATACATCTAAATATGGCAGTCGGAACTTCGTCAGCTTGACAAAGTACTTGAAATCGCTGCCATGGAGGAACAGCATTATTATTTACAACAAGGGGTGGTGATGGACAGAGTCTCTGAATTAAGCAGAGTACTCTCACCCAGTCAAGAGATCAGGGCTAGATCCAACACCGTTTTTTAGCTCATTGCACCATCCCAGTTTCAGAACCTGGCTGTATGCAAATTAGTCTGTCCCTGGCCCAGTGCATCATGGGAACAGGGCAGACCAGACTACAAAAGCCAATTCTTACACTGGGAAGGAAACAAGCTTCCGGGGACCGGTTTCTGCCATTTCAGGCGTCTTCGGCCCGGCTTGCTTGAATCCTGATGGTGCAATGAGCAAGGGACTCACATCTGAGTATACCCTTCCACGCTTAGGGTGGACAAAATTATTTACAACAAGGGGTGGTGATGGACAGAGTCTCTGAATTAAGCAGAGTACTCTCACCCAGTCAAGAGATCAGGGCTAGATCCAACACCGTTTTTTAGCTCATTGCACCATCCCAGTTTCAGAACCTGGCTGTATGCAAATTAGTCTGTCCCTGGCCCAGTGCATCATGGGAACAGGGCAGACCAGACTACAAAAGCCAATTCTTACACTGGGAAGGAAACAAGCTTCCGGGGACCGGTTTCTGCCATTTCAGGCGTCTTCGGCCCGGCTTGCTTGAATCCTGATGGTGCAATGAGCAAGGGACTCACATCTGAGTATACCCTTCCACGCTTAGGGTGGACAAAATTATTTACAACAAGGGGTGGTGATGGACAGAGTCTCTGAATTAAGCAGAGTACTCTCACCCAGTCAAGAGATCAGGGCTAGATCCAACACCGTTTTTTAGCTCATTGCACCATCCCAGTTTCAGAACCTGGCTGTATGCAAATTAGTCTGTCCCTGGCCCAGTGCATCATGGGAACAGGGCAGACCAGACTACAAAAGCCAATTCTTACACTGGGAAGGAAACAAGCTTCCGGGGACCGGTTTCTGCCATTTCAGGCGTCTTCGGCCCGGCTTGCTTGAATCCTGATGGTGCAATGAGCAAGGGACTCTGATCTCTTGACTGGGTGAGAGTATTCTGCTTAATTCAGAGACTCTGTCCCTCACCACCCCTTGTTGTAAATATTTTTGTCCACCCTAAGCGTGGAAGGGTATACTCAGACATGAGTCCCTTGCTCATTGCACCATCAGGATTCAAGCAAGCCGGGCCGAAGACGGCTGTAATGCCAGAAACCGGTCCCCGGAAGCTTGTTTCCTTCCCAGTGTAAGAATTGGCTTTTGTAGTCTGGTCTGCCCTGTTCCCATGATGCACTGGGCCAGGGACAGACTAATTTGCATACAGCCATGTTCTGAAACTGGGATGGTGCAATGAGCTAAAAAACGGTGTTGGATCTAGCCCTGATCTCTTGACTGGGTGAGAGTATTCTGCTTAATTCAGAGACTCTGTCCCTCACCACCCCTTGTTGTAAATATTTTTGTCCACCCTAAGCGTGGAAGGGTATACTCAGACATGAGTCCCTTGCTCATTGCACCATCAGGATTCAAGCAAGCCGGGCCGAAGACGGCTGTAATGCCAGAAACCGGTCCCCGGAAGCTTGTTTCCTTCCCAGTGTAAGAATTGGCTTTTGTAGTCTGGTCTGCCCTGTTCCCATGATGCACTGGGCCAGGGACAGACTAATTTGCATACAGCCATGTTCTGAAACTGGGATGGTGCAATGAGCTAAAAAACGGTGTTGGATCTAGCCCTGATCTCTTGACTGGGTGAGAGTATTCTGCTTAATTCAGAGACTCTGTCCCTCACCACCCCTTGTTGTAAATATATGGAGGAACAGCAGCAGTCTCACCAAGATCTAAATCATTCCCTAAGTTAGCAACTATGAATTAAGGGTGATATGTTTGTTTTATCAGAATATTGCTGTCCCTAAAACATGGGACAAAATAATAAAGCTTTTTTGTCTGTCTGTCACCTTCTATCCTATACTGTTATCAGGGGCCTCTGTGCCATTCATTTTGGGACAATGCCTACTGGAATCTGTATTTTTGGGGCACCTCAGGTGACTGCAGCTTCTGGCTCTTTTTTCATATTAAATTGCTCAACTCCAAGGATGCAATCTATGGGCAATTAGGGGCACACAGCTACTTTTGTCTGTTCAACAATCCACTTCCACTATATGGAGGCCATGGGATGCTCCTATTTCACCCCCCATGGACGTACCTTGCCCTACAGACATCTCCCTGTAGATAATGTTCTGTGGAGACAAGTATGTCCACTAAGGCATGTTCTACCCTATCCTACTGGGAATCACTTCCACCTAGAGCCTCACTAGCTACCCTAGAAGAGTGCTCATTGGTGAGTCCCTTACTGATGCATGATATATCTCCCTTTCTATGCCCTGACTCATGACAGTCAAAGCACCTGTCCCTAGCAAAGGTCTCCTCCCACCCTGGGAACCTACTTTGCTGCTTCCCTGATGTGGTTATAGATTATTTCCCCTTGTCAGAAAATTCAGACCCTAAACAGTTCTCAAGTTTGTCTTCTCTTGGGGTTCTGACCCAACCTTCTTGTGGTCACTCCCTGGGACCTACTTGGGCACACTGGTGCTGAGCCAGACTCTGCTGCCTTCCTAACATCCCTATTCATAGCGAGCTTGTAGTCTATTTGGTGCCGGTGCAACTCTGTAAAACAATTATACAAGATGTGCTCCAGCATGAACTATACAGCTCATCATAATCCTTTACTGGCCTTCACCGACCCATCCAGTGTCTTATTAGACAAATCCACAACATTTTTAGAAGACAGATGTGATTGTTTCTAGAAATCCCGTCAGGCAATACTTTTCTGGGGTTAAACCAGATTTGCACATAATCACTTTTTTCATAGTTAGTCTGGTCATCTGCTTTTAGGGCCAATTGTGAATTCTTCCTAACAATGGGCATGTGATTCCACAGGCTAATACCCAGGCTCCTATGTACATATGCAAGGCCTCCTCATAAGCTGCAAACCACCTTTCAAGGTAATCCTCCACCACATAACTAGGTACCAGGTCTTTTCGGATGTGGACTCTAGGTTTGACTCTCCTAGGTACTTCTGAAGAACTGCCACCATCATCACTGGACTCTAATGCCCATCTGGACCTCAAGTCTATCTTGTACTGGCTTCTCTTGTGGGAGATCAGGGCCCTATTTTCTTCTAGGGACAAGGTCAACTTTGTCTCCTCTAGTGCAACGGTTGCTGCTGCTCTTTTCTCCTCAGCAGCCAAGGCTAACTTTCTCTCCTCAATAGCAAGTGTAGCCAGCTGCAATTTAAGATCCTCTCGGCCTTCCTGTCCTCCAGCTCTGATGGGGACAAACTACAAAAGGACACACTGCTCTTTGCTCCGGACAATGTAGGGGATTCCGCTAGTTGGGGAGATCCCTCCTCTGACACTAAGGCTTCCTCAAATTAGAGCTCATTCCCCTTTAAGGGGGCCTGCAGCTGATGAAACTTTTCAAAGTCTCTGACTTCTTGGATTCCTTTCTTAACTTCCGCCCTCTCTTCACATACTCCTTTTCTCTGCCAGGCTAAGTCTCTTCATGTTTGCCCAATCCACTAGGTGGAGGTGCAAAAATTGAGTGTGTGGTGATGCAAAACACATGTCCTGTATTCCACCAGCAAACATAAATGTAAGAAAGTGGATTATTATTTGAGGTCTGCAGACACCACCCTCTAGGAATAATCACACTATCCTGTCAGGTTGAACCCTAAAATTTACTGAATTAAGCAAAGCTTAGATCCATGGTTGCCATAGGAAGAAACAGGCAGGCTTAACTTAGGGTAATATGTAAAGTTACACAGTACCATAACAGAATTAGAGTCAAATCAACAAACAATTTTTAAAAAATTGAAAAATAGAGTACATTTTAATAACAAAAATAACAGCATAATGGCAAAACTTCAATAAGGGAACCTGGAGAAAGGAATTTTAAAGCTTTAATCAAAAATAGGGTAAAAAAGCACTAAGTGGCAATAATAAGCTAGGGACTCTAAGATTGGGACTTAGACACAATTTCATTCTGGTCACAATGGAGCACAGCTCGGATACACCAAGCATGTTTGTCCTGGTCAAAGATTTTACCATCTGACCTGGGGGGTGGTTTATTTCTTGGCAGTTGGGCAACGTTCCGCCATGGGGGTGGAGTAAATTACTTTGTCCCCATGGTGGAGAGGTCACCCCCTAATTTCTACTGACCAACAAGCAGGCAGTTATTTATAAAACATTTCCAGGTGCTGCCTCCAATGCGCATTACTCTGTGTTATGAGGCTGCCTTCGCAGGATGCAGCCCTGTGGCACTGATTGATTTTTTTTTTCTTTATAAAAAGTATTTCCCAAAACAGAATTTTCTGGTTGTAAAGATAACCTATAATGCTCCCCACACCACGGGAGCTTCTCTCATGTCTGGGGAGCATTGTCATGTTTTGACTGTTCCATACTGCCAGGTTGAAGAGTAAAAAATGACCACATGTGCTCCTATCTAAACCAGGCGGGCAGATATGTAGCCATTTTGCCGTCAGAGAAGTTTGGCCCTGGCGAAGAGACAATAGTCTCAGCCGTGGCCAAAATGAAGGTTCGCCCGCATTTAAATCAGGTGTTCAGACCTTCATGTTGGCGGTTTGTATACTCCATCGCCATTGTGACTGTGAATACATACCGCCAACATATAAATCACCAGTTAGTTTCTTTCATGGAGCTCAGAATCCTCCATCAGGGAAAGCCATATTCAAGGAGGTTGCAGTGAAATATGACACCTTTGCCGCTAGGCCCAGCTGATGCTCTGGAGGTCTTGGAAGTACAAAAATGTTATAAGTCACAATCTGTCAGGGTTTCTAGAGCAGCTCCTGTGGGACATTTGTACGGCTCCCAGGACCTCAGGGACAGAACCTAGGAGCCAGGTCTCACTCCAGCAGAGGCCACCAGCAGGGTCCAGACCAAGTCTAATTGATACTGGTCAATTGGTCAGTTCAGGAAAAGGCCTCTTGAAGCTTGTTGTGTCTCTATACCCACACAGGAGGTCAACCAATTGACTGGGTACACGAGGTAGCAGGTTCAATCCATTAGCCTCCTTTCAGGTTACAGCAAGCAGGGTCCAGTCCTTTTCTGATCTTCCACAAGTCCACAAGTCAAGAAAGTTTTCTGAGGTGGGTGTCATGGGATGCCTCATTTATAGTTGGCACTTGCAAGTGGATGGGGGTGACTTCTGTCTTTTCCCTAAATAATGGGGTAAATTGTCCAAGGGGCAACCCTACCAACTTGTTCAGCAGTTTCTGTTTGAGCTACTTAAAAGCAAATCCTACAGTGCACCTTAATCTTAAAATCCAAGGTGGAGAAACTCTTTATTCTCTGTGCACAGCGGGTACAAGAGTGTGCCCAGGAAAATGAGTAGCCCCCTCTATTGTGGTCACTTAAAATTGATTCTGGGGGTAGCTTCCCTTCTATTTGGTGTGAAGCCATTCTGGCTTGGGAAACGGAGATTTGCCATCTCAAGGGCTCACCTTCCATTTACTTTTGAAAGGGCATGGTCTTTACAAGTAAATGAAGTTCCTCCATCCACCCTAACTGGTCTTCCTGCAAGGGGAAGAAAACACATCCACACCCCCAGGCCATTGTTTATGATTTGGGGGCATGGAGGTCAAGCACTGGCAGACAAGATGTCAGTAGGCTAATGCTAATTAGCCAATTCGATGTTCAAGCAGGTAAAAGGTAACTTTCGAAAAATGCAGACGGCATAAAAAGAGCAGTATGAGATATCAAATAAACACATACATCACTAGAGTCATATCATTGGACCTAGGAAATTAAATAAATGTACTCCTCTTAAAAGTCGACAAATAAGAGGGTGTTCTCCAATGGGTTTTTCCATCCACTAAAACATGTTCCACAGATATGACAGAATATGTATTATCTATTCTATAGGCTCTTTCTTGGCTGGTCGAGGAAGTTGAACAATTTAGAATTAAAGTTACATCTGCTAAAAAGAGTTTGACACACTTGTCAGTGTACTGACTAGCCCAGACTGCCCATGCAGGTCAATAGGGCTTGGAGTTTCTCAGAGCCCAAGATTGGTGAATGAACTTTGCAACTTCTAATGATCTCTAGGCTGATCTGAAAGTCTCCAAGATATCAAGACAGGGATCAGATTGTGAAACTGGTTTTGCAGATTCAAGTGAAGATTGGTAAAACTAGAGATGTGTACCGGACAGGAGGGTGTCAGTTTTTGGAAATCATAACGAAGACTACCAAAATAGAAATATGAATACAAGTGATGCTCCTTGTTTATAAACTTGGGCTAGGGCAATCATTATGAAAGGGAAGGCATAATATAGACTTTGAGACCAGTCCTGTAAGAATGCATCTGTGATTGGAACTTGGTGATCTGGTCTCCAACTATAAAACCTAGCAAGGTGAGAATTCAAATATTCAGTAAATAGGTCTATAGAAAATAGAAAAGGTTTGGAAGAAAAATGTTTGAAAATAGAAAGGTGCAGTCATCAATCACAATAATCCTGAAGATGTCATGAGCACCAATATGCAATCGTTTTGAGACTGTCAAGGAGATATTTTGTTGTACAGATCAACATCTCTTAGCTAAACCCTCAAGGTGTCTATATTTAGTTCCCCCTAAATGGCTGATATATTTATAGAGTTTTATATGGTGCAAACATGACCCAGGCAGGTATCAGAACACTTTACAAATAATCAGGAACAAATGAGAGGGTAAGAAGAAGGGAAAAACAACAACATGATCATGAGAGATAAAGGTCGTCACAACTCTGAGCTGGTGGAGGAGGGCTGATACATCGATACGTCATATATTAGAGCATAGATAAGAGATTAAAAAAACACATGGGTAGAGAATACAAACAAATGTTCAGTAAGATACAGGATGTTGCAATGCCATGCTGGGGAAGGAAGACCCCTACATAGCCAGGCCGAGAAGTAAATATAAAAGGTCATAGATTGCGGGTAAAACATATGTGAAGAAGAAGCATCATAACATGCACCTGGAGTGGAGTTCTTGAATTTCTAGTTCAGAAAAGTACTCATCAGTAGTACTGTAACTTCTTTTTTGAAAGATGCTGTTGAGGTAATCAGTCTGGGTTCAGGAGGCAGGGAGTTCTAAATTCTGAAAGCAATACCTAAGAAGGCACAGTTATATGTTTTCTTTCTTTACATTTTTGTGGTTTCAATGATAAGTTGTTGGAGCTCCTGGACGATCTGCAACCACCCAATAGTTTAAGTTTTTGCGCAAGGACAAAGGGGTGTTGAAGTGTTAGGCTTCGAGGGTCATGCAGGCAGTTTTTAATTGAACCCTGCCCTCATATCGAAGCCAGTTTCGTGATTTCACATCCAGAGAGATGTTTCTTTTGGATCCTGTGATGAGCATTGCAGCCGAGTTAAGAGATGCCCTTAGCGGAGCCAACTTGTAGCTAGGTAAGCCATAAAGATGTGCTTTACTATAATCAAACCTAGAAATGACTAAGGCTTGAACAGCGGACTTGAAGTCATCAGGGGAGAAGAAGGGTTTTATTTTTCTTAGATACTCATTTGGAAGTTCCATTCTTTGGTTGCTGAGCTGATGTGCTCCTGCATGTTCAAGTTCTTGCCTAGTATTATTCCCAGTGATCTTGTGGAATATCTGATGTGTGTTACACAGTTGAGATCATATATTCTTCAATAATGGGTTTGGGTCGGGAGGGGCGATTAGGAGCAGTTCCATTTTGAGGGAGTTTAGTTTGAGATGTTGAAGGTCAGCCAGTTTTGGGTTTTGTGAAGAGTTGTGTTGAGTGACCTGATATCACCACCTAAATAGATTTTTAAGCATAATTGGGTGTTATCTGCATACATGTCATTGTGGTTGTTAGAAGCTTTGGGAATTTCAGATAAAGGCTCCATCAACAGGTTGAAGACCATGGGTGAGAGCGAAGACTCCTTTGGGACCCCTAGTGTGATTGGAGTGGAATTAGAAGGAGACTGATTGAGATTATTCTTTGCATTCGGTTGTGAAGAAGTGAGACAAACCAGTTTAACACTGACCCTGATAGTCCAATCCTTCATTTTAGTAGGTCAAGGAGGTTGTCATGTTTGACAGTATCAAAAGCTGACGAGAGGTCGAGGAGGATTAGCAGGCAGGATTCAGTCTGATCCAGCATTTTAAGCTCGTCATCAACTATGTGAGTAAGGGTCGTTGCAGTGCTGTGACCTTGATGGAAACCAGATTGGAATTGGTCTAGTAGCTGTAATTTATCTATGTGGTTACTTAGTTGGACATGGACACATTTATTGAGGGGCTTTGCCAGAGTTGGAATGGTAGTGATTGGACTGAAGTAATTTCGGTCCATGGCCTGCAGTGGGTTTTTTTAGAATGGGAGTAACCTGCCCCAACTTTAGGCAAACCTGAATCACACCTTGCAGTAGGGAAGCATTTAATATGTTGGTCCAGAGTGAAAGTATGATCATCTTCATCTCATTAAAGAAATTGAAGGTAGAGGATCACGAATGTAATTTGAGGGTTTCAGTGCTACAAGGATATATTTAGTATGGAGATTTCGTCAAAGGTTTTGAATTGGCTTCAGGAGGCGCTATTTGTGGGGGGGGTCCTGGTAGAGGAGGAGACTGAGGGGGAAGGGAGAAGGGGAAGGGATAGGACTGTAAGTTGGTTCATTGTTGTCCGGAGATTAATTTAAATCTTGTTCATCTTTTCAAGGAAGAAGGAGGCAAAGTCCTTACTGTCTGGCTGTGGACAGGACACCGTTGGTGAAAGAATGGGAAGATTATTGTATTGTTTAATTAATTCAAACAGTTTTGTGGGTTATTTCTAGCTTTATCTAGTTGGCTTCTGAAGAAGTTCACTTTTGCACTCCTGGTGTGTTTGTTGTAGGTGCTCCTCCTCGAGCTTGAGGTGTTCAAGGGATGGAGAGACTAACAAATTCCCTTTTCACTTGTTATGTTGTCGAACCATGAAGGTTGTCATTTACAAGATGGTAGTAGAAAAGGACCAATCTATTGTCTGGTAAAAAAAGCATTCCTGTGAATTTTAATAGAAAACCAATCCTGTGAATTTCAATAAAAACAAGTGAGCACATGACATGTATGTATATGCATTTATTTTATTCTTTATCAACAATTAAAATTACATTCATACACTGAAATATGTCTACCTTGTCATAGTTGTATTCTACTGTTTAAACCATGTGCCACCGGAAAAGAACTGACCACATTTTGTACCTCAACCTACCTGGATTACATCAGATTCCGATAGTAGTTATGGAGAGGAAGCAAATATTGCCCTACCATTCGAGGCCTTTAGTTGAATAATTAACCATCTAAACTACGATTGGGCCTCCTGAACTAGAGGAATGATGTCTGAGTAAAAAATGTCTCTTCACAGATGACGTATCTTCAATTTCTGAAGGGCTTGATAATGTGAACTGCACAGGAAAACAACTTGGAAAGAGGAAGATAGGAGATCCACAATTTGAGCTAGAAGCCTGAAATATTGTGAATATTTGAAGAATCTGGATACTCTCCCTTTTTATTAATGGTACTTTGGTTTGTGGTATCTGTGGAATAGCTTTCTCAGAGACTACTTTAAAGTCAAGAAACTGTATTTGTTGCGATGGGACTATATTGCTTCTATCTTGATTAGGAATAGAAACAAAATCCTGGATTAGCTTAGTTGCCTTAGTAAAATGCTGTTGCAGCCTTGAGACTGGAAAATTATATTGTTCATAGATACTATTAACCTGATTCCCTGGGTACACAGAGTTGATATTACTGGTTTAATGACCTTCAGGAAGTACCACTGTGCTCTAGGGGAGGCATGTGACTCCATAAGTCTAACATTTCCATTGGAAATATAAGATCTTTCTTCACTTTTAAAAGATTAGAATCATGAGGCACCCGTGTTTATGGTTTAAATGAGGCATCCAGTCTTATGCTTATAATAACCTGTGGATTCAAACTGCATTAGCTTGTTTGCTCCTTTCTGGAGAAGACAAAGTACCTCGCAATATATGCATGTTTATAGCTCTTGGGAGAAAAAGTGGGTGTGGCCATATTTCTTGAAAAGAAAGTGCATAACACTCTGTAAAATACCTTTGAACAATTTTTAATGTGCAAGAATCTTCTGTTATGTGTTGCCATGCTGGAAGAAAAAGAGTCATGCTTGACCCTATGATATGAGGATCAGAAACAGAAGAACTCACATGATGATTGGTTTCCTATATAGATTCATAATGACCAGTATATATATCATCGGCCTAGCTGGGGAAATAAATGCATTTTGAAATTTAGGGCTTTGTACTAGGATCCTCTAAACTTGGAGTTGAACATTGAGTAATACTGGAATGGCAACCAAGTTCTATCCTTAGTTGGCATTAGCAAAAACCCAAAAACTCTTTTGCGGGAAAACTGGGCTTTGTTAAGAGATGAGGCAGGGGTGCGTGGCTTGGTGCCCGAGACAGATGGAGGCAGCCGTGTGACGCTCCGAGTCTCACCCGGGAGAACTGCGGCTAGGCATAATTTTTTCCTGTGACGAGGCCAAAGATAGTCGTCGGAAGATGTCGGGGATGGACTGCAGTGTGAAAACTTTCCCCCGACGAACATTAAAGCAACAAATCCAGCGCCATTTTGAACTGCTCGCGCGATGAGGTCTTTGCTTTTCAGCTCTCCTCCTCGTATTTCCTAGAGGACAAACCCACCATCCTATGCAGCCAGGATGCCATACAAAGACTTTCTATACAACATTTGAGACCTGGAGAGTTTGCTTACATTTCAGCTGCCTTATTTACCGCTTGCATTACCCTCTGAGCAGCGGCCATCTTAAGAGCTTTCTCATTCCCTAATCTGCCTCCTCATGTAAGCATATGCCGTTCAAAGGTCTAATATCATTGAATTTTTGCTTACTTTGGCTTCCTGAACTCTCTATCTTTCTCATTTTCGATTTCCTGCAAGCTGGAATTACTGTGTTAATGTTGCATGTTACCTTTTAAAATGTACCTCAGCACTGATGAGGGTCGGAGATTTATTTTATTCCAGCGGAGATGGTAAACGTAATGGTGTTCTGATGTTGTGTCGTAAATCCCTTTCCTTTTCGTTTATTTCACAAGATTCTGATACAGATGGTTGTTGGCTTAATGTTAAATTGATGTTTAAGGATGTTCCAGTCTCTTTTCTCAATGTTTACACTCCAACAGGCGGTGACGCATCCTTTTGGCGCACGCTGGCTAAACAAATCACTCTTCACATGAAAGATAATTTTATTTTAGTGGGAGATTGCAACCAAGTGTTTGACCCTTTTATTGATCGGCACTCTATACTGTCATTTATTCCTAACAAGATACATAAATCCTTTACTCAAACGATTACACAATATAAACTTTTGGATGCCTGGAGGTTATGTAATCCTATTACGAGGGAATACACTTTTTATTCCCCGGTGCATCATTCCCAATCATGACTTGATTATTTTTTTGTATCACATAATATCTCACAAGCTCTTACCCATGAGGAAATAGGCCCTATTCTAATATCTGACCATGCTCCTGTCATGATTGATGTTGACATTTTACCCAGGCTTGATGCCCCCAAAATATGGCGTTTTAATAATGCCTTGCTTTCAGACCCAGTTTTCTCTTCTTCATTTACAAGTTTTTTTAATGAATATTTTTTCCTAAATCATTCTGATTCCCTACCGTTTTCAACTATTTGGGATGCTTTCAAAGCTTCCGCTAGGGATTTCATTATATCCTACGTTTCAAAGAAACGTGCTATTGCTTGCAATCATACCCGTTCTTTGTTTCAAGAAATAAAGAGACTGGAGCATTCTTTTTATACTTCTAATTCTAGTGATGTCCTCACCAATCTTATTAATGCCAAATTACAGTTTAATAAGGAAATAACAGACAATGCTTCCTTATACTTGTTGAAATCTTGCGCCAAATTTTATGGTGGCATAAAAAAAGCAGGGAAACTTTTAGCAAATTATTTAAAAGCAAAACAAAACAAAGTGAGTATTGATGCTATTTTTGATGATGATTCGAATTCGAAGTTTAAGGATTCGGAAATTTTAGATGAATTTGCTTTGTTTTACACGAAACTTTACTCATCTGAAACAAACTCCACAGATCACTCACTCTCACAGTTCTTTTCACTCATTCACCAACCCCCACAGCCTATTGCTGATTTTTCGCTTTTGGAAAGTCTGATAACGCAACCAGAACTTTTAATTGCACTCCAGCATCTGAAAAAAGATAAAGCTCCTGGACCAGATGGAGTTACTGTTGAGTTTTTTCTTCACTTTTACAATTTATTAATGCCCAAATTACACCTTTTACTTGAGTTTTTTCAATCCTTAGGAAAATCAAATGGTACTTTCTCCGATGCCCATATTTGTGTAATCCCCAAAGATGGAAAGGACCCAAAATACTGCAAGAATTATAGACCCATTTCACTTGTTAATATTGACTATAAGATTTTTTCCAAATCGTTAGCCATTTGCTTAGATTCCTATCTTCCTAAGATCTTAGGTAAGGAACAGTCTGGCTTTGTGAAATGTCGTGTTATACAAGATAATACCAGACTTTTCTTTAATATCCTATTCAAAGCTTCGCATTTAAAACATCCCCTAGCGGCAATTGCACTGGATGCTGAAAAAGCACTTGATAGGGTTGAATGGCGTTACTTATTTTACACCCTTAAATGGTTTGGATTTGGTCCCAATTTCATCTCCTTAATATCTCTATTATATTCTGGTCGGCGTGCTGCTGTTTGTGCTAATGGGTTGGTGTCCTCCTTCTTTCACCTTGGCAGAGGAGTACGTCAAGGATGTCCTTTATCTCCTTTTCTTTTTAATTTGGCCCTCGAACCCTTCCTTTCCAGAATTCGTCAAAATGTACATATACAAGGTTTTCAAACCCCCACAACTAATGTCAAAATCGCAGCATATGCTGATGACATTTTACTTTTTATTTCCAATCCTTCTAATTCGATTCCAGCCTTTTTAGATGAAGTACACTCCTTTTCATTAGTGTCAGGATATAAATTAAATAGTGACAAATGTGAGATATTGCCCTTAACTAAATACACGTTTAAGACAGATTTTACCTCAACTAATTTTACATGGAAATCGTTCTCCATTAAATATCTTGGCTTAAATTTTACACCGACAATAAAATAAACAGTTATACTATGTTTAAATAATTGTATCCAAAAGCTCACGGACCTTACTAATAAATGGCATCCTCTTTATTTATCCTGGTGGGGCCGTCTGGATACTATTAAGATGATGCTTTCCCCTATAGTTTTATATACCATCTCTAATATCCCAGTTTCCATATCTATTACGTTTTTATTAAATCCATTAATTCAGTGCTTTCTTCCTTTTTATGGAAAAAGAAGAGTTCAGGTATGTCCCTTTCAAAGCTCTCACGTCCTAAAGATGAAGGTGGAGTAAATTTCCCGAACTTTATTGATTACCATAAAGCCTTCCTTCTGCGACAGGCTTCATATTGGTTGCTTTACTCTATGGAGGAATGTCCTCTTTGGACGTCAGTGGAACTCTCATTTCTCTCTCCCTTTTCCTTTCAAAAATACCTCTCTTTTTCTCGTAAACCTCAAAAACATTCTACTCCATTACTTAAGGGTACCTCCAAATTATTAAGCCCTGTTTTTTCTCTGCTTTATGATACTCTAGGAATCCTTTATGGATTCCCCCATATGGCATAATAAAACGTTGTTAATATGTAATAAACCTTTTTACTGGAACTCATGGAAACAATGTGGTATATTTTGGGTACACCAGTTGTTCTCAAATGCAGAATTTCTCCCATTTTCTTCGCTTCAACATTCATATGCTCTACCCAACTGTTTCTCCTCCAAATATCAGCTTCTTCGTAAAGCTGTTCTTGATGTTCATACATCATTATCCAATAACATTGTTTCCAATCCCACCACTCATGTACATACAGATCTCTCCGATCTCTTACACACTCGACACAAGGCTTCCAAATTATACTCCTTTTTGCAAAGCACCAGCACGTTACGACGGAAAACGAGTATTGAAATGGCGTGGGAAAAAGATTTCAACACAGAATGGTCTCTTAGTTTGTGGAATAACTTATGGACCAAAATGCGTAAGTCCTCCAGATCAGCTAGTTTAATGCAAACATTGTTTTATGTGTGTAACAGACTCTTATTTTCTCCACAACTTCTACACAAAAGTGCTGCAGCCTTGCCACCCCATCAATGTCTAGGATCCTGGTGAGAGGACCAGTCACAGCTAATAATTGATCTTGGCAGGTTGTCCAAAGATGATTCACTTCTTTCTTGGGGTTCTTGACACATTTGAGAAGAATAGCAATATATTAGTGTCAATGGTAGGAGCTGCAGTTGTATTATTGGGTCAAGCTCAATGGGAACTTTCTGAATATAGTCTGTTACACCTTTGTTTGTCTGAGGCTAATTGTAATCTACTTGAGACATAACATCTAACATACTCAGAGGGTAATCATGATGTGGAATTCAGGTGCTGGATTAAAGTTGACTCAGATTCAGAAGAGTTTTATTCGGTTTTTCAAGCAAAAAAACCATAAAAGAAACAATATCACAGTTAATAAAATACAGTTAAAACAAGGTGTATGATCATAAAAACCGTATATTAAAAACATTGCATTTAAAAAGATATAATATAAGCAGCAACAATTGGAAGGCAGCTATAATAGTGCCAACAATTTATGAAGTAGTAAGTTTAAGGGCTGATTTTAAAAAAACAAGAATAAAGTGCTTTCGGGCTTCAACAATTGCAAGTAACAGAGGGTTGGTCGGACCTGAGTAAAATTCAGTTTTTTAAAAAGGGGCTTTAAAAAAAACCTCCGGTGAGCATCATAGAGGGAGCAAACAAATAAAAAGTGCACCAAGTCCTGCAGAGACTTATTGTCTCAGCCGCAGGACGGTAGCACTTGGCCTCTGTGGGATCCCCTCGGGCAGCTAGTAAAAGGTGGTAATAGTCCAACCGGAACCTTATTAACAGAAACTGCTCATAGCCCGATAAGGACCATGATAAATAAGGCCCCAGTAATGGTATGGTTTTCAGCATGACGTGTTTGCGAACACTGGGTTTAGTTAATTCCACCTCATCTCGGTTCATTTGTTGTAATAGGGTGAAAGATTTTTTCACATACTCCACGTCAGCAAAAGCAATCGAATCCGGATTTTAAAAAGTTCCGGACGCCCCAGTGCAAAGAAACAATCTTTTTAAATATTTTAGCCAAGGAATTTTGAGCATGTGATCCATGGACAATACGTCTTTTAAAAGCAAGTGATTTAGGACCAAATCTTTGTTTAGCCAGCACTTTAGCCAAAAGTACCGGTTTGCTCATGAACTATTACATTGGAGGTTCCTATTGGTATCCCCAAAAGCTGTTTCAAAAAATTTGTTCTCAACCACCTCAATACCATCAGCTGCCACATACCCCCAAAGTTCACTACCGTAGCTATCTAGTGCAACACTTTTTGCCTGGTAAAGCTGTAGTAATGCAGGGATCGGTCGTTTGCCCATTTTCTTAGCAAAATTAAAAAAAGCAGAGTTTGCCCGAGTTATCTCACCCCTTTTCATTTGGAGCAATGGTCCCCATTTTAACTGGTCGTCAAATAAAACTCCCAGATAAGAAAATGTTCTAGCCATGGGAACCTTCTCTGTATTTACCATAAATGGATAACGTTTCTTGGAACGCAGCCCCACCTGCATAATGTAGGATTTGGTGTTATTAATAGATAAATCACGGGCAGCCATAAAACTATGAAAGGCACTTAATAGGAAATGAAGACCTCTAGCAGTTCTAGCCAGGAAGACGGCATCGTCTGCATATAGCAGAACAGGCAAACTCCTACGACCAAGATAGGGGTAGTCAACTCCAGTGTTGACCAGGCGCTCATCCAAATCGTTAATATACTAGGACACTTACAGCATCCATAACTAAAGATTTAGGACTTTGACAAATATTGTTGTGTTTGAGCAATCAAAAGTTGTGTAATCTTCTTTTCTGGAAGATGTTATCTAGATTATTTGCATCATCATCTTTATCTGCATTATGCACATAATTGTCAGTGCCATTTATGTCAATCAACCACATTAAACATGGGTTGAGGTGTAGTAGTTGAGTTTCACACCTTTCAGCTAGGAGGATCAGAACCAAAGGATTTTTTGGAAAGTGTAGATGATTTTTGCACCCTGATGGCGCAATGAAATTTTGAGAATCATTACCAGGAAGCCTATTTTACTGTCTGATTTTTGTACAGGTGGTTTGGCCCACAATCCAGAACCACACACATCTCCTTATTTATTGTTACCAGGGTTTTTCCTGCTTTCGCCCAAAGGTAAGGCAAGACTTCTGAGCCAACATATTATGTCCTGAAGCTTTAATATGTTTCTAATTGAAGTGGGCATAGTTTGTTACACCGAGGTTTGATGAAAACATTCATGCTAGTCCTAAAGATTTGTACTTCTTCCTACTGAGAACAAAAGGGCAGAGAATCCTCAAAGTTCATATTTAAGGTATTTCTTCTTCTTCTTTTTCTTCGTCTTCTTTTTCCTCCCCTCCTTCTCCTTCTTCAACTTATTGGTACTATTGTTATTGTTATATAGCAAGCTTGCAAATATTGCAGAGAAGGCAAGGCAGGAAAACATAAGCGCAAGGCAGAATTTAGACTGAAGGCCTGATTACAATCTTGGCAGATGGGATACTCCGTCACAAATGTGACGGATATTCCGTCTACTGTTTTACTAGTTCCATAGGATTTAATGGATTTGTAAAATGGTAGGCAAAATATTTGTCATGTTTGTGATGGAGTAACCCTGTCCACCAAGATTTTAATCACACCCTATTTTTTAATTGAACGTTGAAATACAGAAACGGAGTTAATTTAAAAGAAATGTAGACACCAAGACACCAAGAAGGTCAAACTGTGTCCGGTCATAGTGGAAACATGAAATAACACGTCCAAAGTGTTTTCAGCCAAGTCAGTGGGGGATTTCAGAGACTATGACACAGAACAAGGCCGCACCCCTAGAAGTACAGCACCAGATTGACAAAACCAAAGAAGCAGAGTTATTTCTGCCATGCCCAACACCTGTCAGCCAGTGAAGCTTGAGGATCAATGCATCAGACTGACAAGGTGGACACATCATGGTCAGAATGAACTGGAAATGTGGCAACAAGCATTCAACTTGGGGTTTGGTATTTGGGGTTTGGTGCGGTCCCATGACAAAAAGCTGGGGACCACACCTTTGTCATACTGTTAGTGGCAAGTTAACTGAAGTATTTCCATAAAGCATACAAATTCACTAAACCTTACTAAAAATTGATAAGACATTTAGTAAGCAATTTAGAGAGCAAGCTTATGCTACCTATCTTGACCGTGAGCAGCAAAAAGGTTATTGTTGTAATCTCCTTTCTCCTTTTCCTCTTTGTCATCCTTCTTCCCTCTTCAAGTGGTACCTTCCCCCCTCCCCGCGTTATCCTGCCTGTTGAAATGCTCCTAGGGAGCTCACATTAGAATGTTGGCTTTGTCATCACCTGCAGAGAGAGGGTGACAGAATAAAGACGTTCCTACTTACCCTGCTGAGTGCTTGCTTCATTTCAACAGTTATAATGCTCACAGTCAAAGGTATTATCAGGTATACTGCATTATGATTGATTTAGTACATTTGTGTTCCCATTGGTTGTTTTGGGGCATATCATCAAGGGACAGCGATAAATAACGCAAAGCGCGCTTAACGCTTTTTTATTTATCGCCATCTATCTCTGGAATTCATCGCCCTGGTAGCGAGCTATTAACAACTAGTTTCTCCAGGGTGATAAGAATTCCAGCAATAGTGGGGAGATCTCAGTTTTACAGGGAACATCGCTGGTTTTCCAGCAATGTTCCCTGCAAAACGGCAATAACCTTGCTGATACGACCCTGTGGTCGTATCAGCATAATCCACTCCCAATGTCAGGGATAGATAAGTCTGCATTTTAGCAGACGTTAGTTTTTGTCGAAAATAGCGTTTTTCTCCAAAAACTAACATCTGCTTAAATGCTGGGGCAGCCTTGTAAATATTGTGATGTGCACTTCAGCGATATTTGCAAGGTTGTACTGCCCAGTGACGCCCACTTTGCATCTCATTAGAGATGCAAAGGGAGGCGTTGGGTAAAAGGGTGCTAACATGCGCTAATGCATGTTAGCACCCACTTGTAAATAGGGTGAAAATATTACCTCCACTTTTTTTACTTTTATAGTAAAAAAAGCAGAGATAATGCCCTTATTAATATGCCCCTTTGTCCCCATGCTGCAAGGAACTGTTGTTGCTTATAGATCTTGGGTACTATCATTGTTAAGTGAAAACGAGAAAGAATAATAAGAGCCTGCACTCTTGCCATAAAAGTTCCCAGATATGAATGCATGAAATGCACACATTTTTATGTGGGTTGAACATTTATATATAGAAATATTAATTTCAAAATTGTACCAGTTGATAGAGCTATGAAAAAAAATAATATTTAAAAGATGCAGGTACGTCCTAATCTCAATTACACTGATATATACCATCTACTAAGTAACCAACCAATAATGGCTGATACAAAATGTGGTGTACACTGTGTATGTCTGTGTTATTAACTGAAAACTCAAAACAGATTCTAAAAAAAAATACATTAATAATTAAATATCAAGTAGGTTAAGGCTCTACATAATTTAAATGAGCCGATCACTATTATCCTTCCCCTGGGTCTTGCACTTTGTGGCTCACTTCCAACCGTCCGCTGAGAGCTATAAACTTGGGTTTAACAACCCATATTTGCCATAAAATTATCAATAAAAGCTGTTGAGAAGCAAGTATCCAATGGGATTACATAGATCTATAAAATTTGGAAAATATAAAATATTTGAGCAAAGAATATATTCACTAAACAACAGGATTATGATTCAGAATATTGCCTGTGATCAGGGCCATGGGAATTATACAGCAGTGGACAACTAACTTACTCATCAGAGTTGACCAACTTGTGCAAGAAAAAAAAAAGGCCAATTATGCATCAATTATGTAACACTTATTTCCATTAAAAAACAGCTCTGTAGAACAGAATAGCTGATTTTACATTTATTATGTACATGGTTCATTAGGATGTCTTGTAGGATTCAAGACGGAGAACCATACAAAGAGATGGGACATATTAGTAATTCTTTTACAGTCTGACTGTCCTTTTGAAATAACTAGACCTTTGAGAATGATGTTGATCATGTGGAGATGAATTTCTGTTAGTAGTGAAATAGAAAAGAACAGCAAAGTCAGAATCATTTTATCAGATCTTTAAATTACAGTTGAATATTTAAGTGTTTTGTCTCCTATTGCAGAGAGAAGCCCTTCCCAGACTATATCAAATTGGAATGTTTACACAATCTGCAAAATCTCCTTAATCGCAGCAATCAGCAGCTGAAGGTGAGTTGTTCTATTTTGTAAAGTATAACACTCTGATATATCCTGAGCTAAATTCCACAATAATCAATGTTCATAGTAAATCAAAGTTGCCGCAGTCTTCTTGTATCCTTCATTTATTTTTCTTATTCAATGATGATCTTCACACTCGAGCCTAGTCAACACGTGTTTCGTCTTTCGTGGTAACAACCACAGACTTCGTCAGGGCTAATTGTTTCAAGGAGTAAAGTTAAGCCAGTAGGCGAACTTTAAAATCATTTAACAGAAACCATCACAGTCGTCACAATTTTGTACTATGTCATATTCACGGAGAAGGTGCGTGGCCTCTCCTAGTAGTATTCTCTCAATATCAGAGTCAACATCGGACCGGTGAGCGTAGGGTTTCCAGCGCGCACGTGTGAATCGGCATCTCGTCCAGCCATCTGTACGTGAGTGTTCTATTTTGTAAAGTGTCTGGCATTGCACCAGATGTGCAACAATTTTAATAATGTTTAATCAGTTTGAGCTAGAAAATGAGGCAGATGTTGGATTTAGTAGTCAGTGCAGCAATTGAATATATTGATGAGAAAACAGCCATATAATATATATAATATAATATATATATATATATATATATATATATATATATATATATATATATATATATATATATATATATATATATATATAATTTTGTGTTCACAGCTGAAAACATCAAATCCCAAAAAAGGGAAGCTTGTATTTGTTTATAGAGGATACACTCATTAGAAGCAAAGCACCCCCAGTGTCAACAAAAATACTGGAAATGCATCTGGTATTATTATTCAAACGCACACATGCAGGGCAACAACTACAAATTAAATAGTTGAAACAACCATAATATTACAAAAATATAAGTGCGAGATTTAAAGAGGCTAGTACAAGCTCACAAAAGTTAACAGGAATGATACTTAAAAATAGTATACAAGACATTCCTAAACAAGCAACAAGCCAACTCAGTGGTACACCAATCCTAAAATAATTAATTGCCAGAACACATAGAACAGCCAGGAAAGCATGAGTAGCACTTAAAAAATATCAAGACATAGGCATACCCCAAAACTTATTAATCACACATAAAAAGACAACTCTGTACTTCATGACAACCTCAATAATAGTAACAGTAAAAACAATTATAATGTATGCTAGCAATAACAATTTACTAACCCTAATTCAATGGAACACATGGATGACGAAAGACACTTTTAAGTCCTTCGTTCCATCATTCAGTCAAATATACACAATACTAGGTCTGTATGAAAATTCAAACAACCCATTAGTGTAAGCACTGTTACCTAATAAAGTGTGATGTACCAGGACCACAAAATGCTAGCACATATAAATCAGCAAACTAACAGCTGTAACCCACAAAAAATCATCATCGATTTTGAGCAGGGAAAATTTTTGATCATACATACAATCTACCCACTTACTGCAATCCAGGGTTGTACTGTCTGGGCTTTTTAGAAGGGTAACTTACACTTCTGAGACATGTACATTTACTCTTACACTTTTGAGTTACTACTACTTTTGGATTTTCACCATTTACAAGTGTAAAGTTACTCCACCCCCAGAAAAAGTGGTGAAGCCAAATTTAGGAGTGTAAATTGCTACTGCCAAAAAGGAGTAATAGTTAGTCTCGCCTCACACATAGTCAAGCATTGATATTGCAACACCCTCCTAAAGAAAACAATGGATGCAGCGATTCAAATTAGAACACTGTAGGAAATAATGTTATATTAAATTAATGTATTTTACTTTTTTAGATATATGGATAAAATTAATGTAATTTAAAAAAAAAAGAAAAACCATATTAAAAATATATATTTTATGATAATATGTTTTAATACATTTTACTTTTAAAACACATGCAACACATTTTTTTTAATTGATTATTTTCAAATAATTCTACAAAATGTTTTGTAATTTTTAGTACATATTAATTATATATAAACATTTTACTTTATGTGAGATTTGTGTAATACATCTTTAAAAAAGCATTTATTTATTTTAATATACTTAAAATAATAAAATATTTAATTCAAAATAAGCTTAATTTTAATAAAAAAATGTAAGGATCTTAAATATATTAAATTAAATTAAACTAATTTTTCCGAAGTGTGAATGTAAAAAAATTGTTTACATTTTAAATATAAATTCCATACTAAAATAAGAAAACTATTCTTTACTTAGCATTAAAATTGTTAGAAGAGAGGTATATATCAGTCAATCAATACTTTATTAAATTTTATAATGTAAAAACATACAAGTGACATAAAATAAGCCCCCAGCACAGCTATACATGTAAGTATACAGTAAAATTACTTATCAAAACTGGCATAAAGGTAACCTCAGAAGCCAAAACCACTAAATATTTCCCTATCGCGCGCCACTAAGTACCCCCGTAAGTAACTTTGATAGAAAAAACTAACTTTATGTGTTGCTAAAAGTTATAAGTATAAAAGAGTAGGCCCGGCCTAATAAAAGTCCTGTGTTAAAAAAAAAAAAAGGTTTTAAAAATTTGGGCTGGATGGATTTATACAAGGGGCATATCAAAACAATGTGCAAAGATTTGCATTTAGAGATCGAATCACATGTATATGCGGGTGGTTCATAATACTTATACCATGTTCCCTTGGGATAAAACAAGTGGTGGAACAAACCTAACCTGAAATGGGTGAGCAATCGATACTGGTGAACAGGCATTTCAAGGAGTAGGTATGGTTCTATTTCGGGAAGTTTTTTTACCATAGCAAATTTACGAAATAATGGTTTTCCAGAGCAAAGGCTTCCCTCTTATTTGCCACTCTGTGGTGAAAATAGCTCCCGTCTCCCAAGAGCTCTGAAATTCTCTTTAATAGAGACTAACCAGGGAATGTTAAACATAATATTCACCTCCATACACTCTAGGATACCTAGCCTATTAAGGCTTAATTTTTCCTATAACTGAATGGCGCACCACAGAAGAATACGCAGCCGAATATAGTCAACAATGTAGCTCATTCCGAACTCTTCATGTAGTATTTCTGTAGGTAGTGAGGTATTTAATAACTAAAAGCTGTATAATTATATTTTAATAAAAACAATGTGCCATTTATTTTTAAATTACAAAATAGTTATTAATAAAAATGTTTTATTTGTTTTTTAATTTAACATTAAATAACATTTATTTATATTTTGAATTAGTAATTTTTTTTTTAAAGCTAACATTATTTCTTATAACATTTATTTGTAGTCCCTATCTCCATTATTTTCTGTGGGAGGGTGTTGCAGTGCCAGCGATAGGCCATATGTGGTGCTGTACGTACTCCAGCTCAGAGCTGCACTACATTTACTACTTTTTTGTGTCTTTTTTGCCTGCAGTTGACTTTACAGGTGTAGTTTTGAGTTGTGGTGTGTTTACCCTTTTGTGGTTGGGTGAATGTCCCTTTGTAAATCCCCTTCCTTGTCCCTCCTAAACCCCTCCTTACTCTTCCCTAAACCCCTCTCATTTAGTAGCAAGTATGCTCCTTTGTTCAGTTCCCCTGATCCCTCCGACATTTACTACCAAGGGATCGATTACGATGTCATTCGGAAAGGCTCCGAATTGGATTCAGGTCTGCCAAATCTAATTCAGAATCCGTCTTTCTGACCAATTCGGAAAGGTTTGCGAATGACCAATTACAATGTTTGGAAAGCGTTCAGACTTTCCGAGTCAGTTCCAACTTGGTTCTGGATGGCATTCGGAGTACCCGAGTCGTTCGAAGCCGACTAGTAGAGGTCTGCGACCGAGTTTCCGACTGACTTGGATCGGCAGTCAGAATCTGCAGTGGTCCCGCCAAGCATATTGCGGCCTCCGACCACCATGCCACCCCCAGGGAACAATGGTCAAGTTGTAATGGGATCGTCAGACCGCCAGTGTGGTGGTGGCTGGACTGCCACCCCAGTGGACCACGATTCTGGCAGTCCTCGGACCGCCAGACTCGGTATCAGGCTCATAGTGGGCAGCTGGTAAAACAGACAGTGGCAGTTTGCCAAAATATTTTTTAGCTGGGATCTGCTGGGAAGGCAGTTCCTCTGAAGCCAAAGAGATCACTACTGGGCCCGGTGTTAATCTCTTAAGTCTGCCGGCTTTACCACTACAGGATTGCAGACCTAATATTTTCTGGCACCTTGACTGACGGACTACTGTCCACTAAAATCTGAGGGCCTGATTACGAGTTTGGCAGTCCTCACACTGAGCACCACACCAGCGCTCCACACAAGGACCGCTAAACCTTTCTAAGGCTCAAGGGAGAGCCTTAGAAAGCTAATGCAGCAAGACCACTGCAGCACATCCCTTCACAGGAAGGAATACACCATGCACACTGCAGCTGCACCTCCAGCATATTTCAGCCTCTGACTGCTGCCTCACAGCCACAGGATCACAGATCCCCAGTGGTTGCAGCGGTACTGTGGTGGTCCCACTGCCACTCTCGTAATGGGGTGCATGGTGCCGCAGTGTGGCGGTGGCAGGACTGCCACCGCGGCTATGTACCACCGTAGTCCTAATTAAGTCCTCAATCTGGCCTTAAGTGCCAATTGCTGTCATGGGGCATTTCCCAGTTTTGCCAGAAGGGCAATGTTCTTATTGATTATTTGTACAAATGGATGGAGGTGCAATTTATAGAACATCCTAATACAGAGAGGTTATTGGGTGCCTGAGAGATGTATTTGGGGTGAGCGTTTGTTAGACCTGATTGCCTTTGGTGTGGTCTTCCCCCAAACATTTTGTCTTATCACCACAAGTTTGCTAAAATTCATTCACAATTGATGATCATTGGAGGGATCCAGTACGGAGTACCACACAGTAATTTAGTTTATCACTAAAATCCCATATAAATAAACCAGCACCCAATTCGAGTATTTTTTTAATTCTCCTTTATTGCCATCTTTTGCTTTTTCCACATTCACTTCCATTCTGCCTGACTGTCTGAGCCGGTAACTCTGCCTGCAAGCATTGAGTTTGTGCTCAACAACCTGGAGAGCTACACTGTGGGTAAGATCAAAGGTGTCTGCAGGGAGAGGGGCTCCCAGCAACCAAGAGCTCCAAGGACAGGAGCTTCAAAGGACCCTCAGTGCCTAGGAGGAGGCCCACAAGTTGCAAGCTAAAACTCAAGAGGAGGAGGATATGGACGAGCAAGAGGAGGAAATAGAGGGGGAGATGGCAGCCCCCTGATCATGGCTCATGGAGAGATAGGAGGGCCCACATGAGTGAGTTCTCCTGCCAGATCCAGAGCAGGCAGCAGCATCTCTTCCCACTCTTTGTCCCCAGAGAAGCCGGAGGACAGTAGAGCGGGAGTTTAGGCCCTGGACTCAAAATGTAAGTAGCCAATGAGGAAGCTGCTGCAAGGAGGACAGGAGCGGAGATCACCCTGGCCAAGGAAAAAGCAAGCTGAGGCTGAGAGGGCTTTGGCTGGAAGAAACTGGTCTAAACTCATAAAGTAAGTCTTGAGGAGCTGGACTTTAAAGCAAGACAAGTCCAGCATCAATGGTGGCAGCATGCATTGAGTGTCCCATAGAAATGTGAGAGTCTGCATAACCCAACCCCAGTGCCTACCTGTGTGGTGGGGGTGATATTGATAAATGGTTTTCTGCATTTTCTAAATTTTGAGTAAAGGCCCTGGGGGTCTAGTGGACCTCTCCAATTTAAAATATATATGACCCTGGGGAATGTGGTCCCCAGGGCTATAATAGGTTTGGAGAGGGGGCCACGTGGCACCACTCCCATTTAAAAAATAAAAGCCCTGGGTAATTGGGTCCGGGGTCCAGGGATGTCTTTTTAGTGCAGGGAGAGGCCCCTTGGGCAAGGGTCGCTCACCAAAATATTTGGGCAGATTTTTTGCCCATTTTCCACCCCTCACTCTCTGGGAGCAGATCAGCCCTTTTTAGGCCGATCTGCCCCATGGGGGAGGGGGGACTACACCCTAGGGATTATATTCAAAATAATGTTTATGGGTTGCTCTCCTTCAAGGGTGCAATTTTCCTTTGTTTCTGTCCCGAGGGGATGGAAAACAACTAGGAGAATAAATAAATATTTTTATGTGGGGCAACCTCTTGGGTCAAGGGTCACTCCTCATTCACTGGGAGAAATGTTCGAGACATTATCCACCCCCATCCCCTATGACGATATGCCATTTGTTCAAAGGAAGTATATATCTGTAGATGACTCTCTGATCCTGTTCAAGGGCTGTTTGGTTTTCAGATAATACATTCCCAGGTGTGTAATTCAAGGGACTGTTCAAAGTGGGCACCGTGGCATGTGGCATAACCTGTTCTAACTGTAAAGGTTACCCTAAAGAGCTTGTATGTAAAAAATGTAAAAGGAGACGGAGCAGTGCTTTGCATAGTAATGAACTTCTTGCTTTCCAATTTTCAGACAGAAGAGATGTCCAAATGCTCACAACTATTCACAATGAAGGCACTTCATCTGTGACTGGGGTCGGACAGCAAAAGTTCATTTTTGACTACAACAAGCACATGGGAGGTGTTCATAGAGTAGATCAGAGGTTGGAGCTTTTCAATGCTGTTCGAAAAGTCATACATCTGGTTCAAGACGTTGGCTGTTCATTTGTTTCATTTAGTATGCTTCAGTGCTTATGTTGTTTCCAAACATTGTTCTCCAGATTTTAAAAAGAGTTTCCTACAGTTTCAGCAGTCTGTAATAGACAGCCTTGTTGTAGTCGAGAAGAAAATTATTCCTAGAATCGGAGTGGTGGAGGATGTGCCTAGATTGAAAGATCTCCACTTTCCTGAATACTTTTCTGCAGCATCTAAAAAATCAAAAAAAGCCAGAGATGTATAGTCTGTGTCCAAAGAGGAGTAAATTATTCCTAGAATCGGAGTGGTGGAGGATGTGCCTAGATTGAAAGATCTCCACTTTCCTGAATACTTTTCTCCAGCATCTAGAAAATCTAAAAAAGCCAGAGATGTATAGTCTGTGTCCAAAGAGGAGCACAAAAGGAGAGTCACACTTACTCGAGTGTCCTTCTAAACCTGGCCTATGTGTGCCCCAAAGTTGGAAAATGTACCATGCATAACTCAAGTATTGGGAGCAACCATGAGAGTAAAACGGAACTGACTGTGGTCTGTATTGCTACATATATTTTCTGTTTAGAGCCCTGGTTGGCAGTAGTTTGATGTGCTTAGTTACACCTTTTGTGTATGCAGACGTAGTTGATAATTCATCTTCTACCAATAGGTTGGTTCCTTCTATTTGAAAACAATATGGTCTTTTCAGTTGGATATTTTATTGTTTAAGTCTGTGCTTTGTGGGTGTAATCTGTTTATTGTGGGAGTGTTTTTTCGAAAGGAAAGTGGTGTGGAGCTTCATGGTGATGTCTGACTGGCATTTAGCTGGCTGTGTGTGTGTGGACTGGAGTCTGGCTGGCAGTGTATGTGGCTGGTATCTGGCTAGCAGAGTGTGTGAACTGGTATTTGGCTGGCAATGTGTGTGACATGGCATTTGGATGACAGTGTGTGTGGACTGGCAACTGGCTGGCAGTGTGTGTGAACTGGTGTTTGGTTAGAGTTGTGAGTGGACTGGTGTCTGGCTGTTGGTGTCTGTGGACAAGTGACTGGCTGGTGGTGTTTGTCGACTGGCGGCTGGCTGGCGGTGTGTATCTGTAGTGATGTGCTGCTGGTCACTATACACACACTGGCAGCCAAACACCACTCCGCACACACTGCCAGCCACTGGTCCATACACTCCACCAGCTGTCAGGTGGTGTGATTGTTGTGTTAGTCCTGTAGCTGTATGAACAATTTGAGCCCTTGAATGGCACTTGTAAGAAATTGGGTTACTACTTCAGGGGGGCGAAAATGCTACTCAAGCAGCAACTTAAATAACTGTTATGGTGAAGTCTCAAGCAAACCACAAATTAACCTGTGTTCAGCCCTTTGGTAGATTGCCACAGAGCAGTCAGGGTTAACTTAGAGGCAATGTGTAAAGTATTTGTGCAACACTTCAAACAGTAATATTGTGAAAACACAATGCAAAACAAATACCACAACAGATTAGAATAATAGAGTACATTTTAAAAAATAAATCAAGACCAGAATGACAAAAATCCGATCAGTGAAACCAGAGATTTGCAAGTTTAAAAGCTTCAGTGAAAATAGCACCAAAAAAGCACAAAGCGCCAGCTGTGGATATATGATCGCACTAGATCGGGACAAAGTCACAAGATCAGGCCGACCATGATGGAGTGTGGGCCGACTATGGGGACCCACTTGGGTCCTCTAAACACAGTACCTTAATTCTAGTGGCAAAGAGATGCGGAGTCTTACATAGAGGATGCATCATGCAGCAGCGACAATGTGAGGTCGGGGCAAGGAGCAGCGACGCGCAGCAGCGGTTCTGCAAAGCTGCTTTGGGTTATACAAGATCATTGCCTGGAGATGCATCATGTAGTGGCAGTTCTAGCCGGACACTGTAGGTAATGCAGAATTCTTGCATCGGAGTAGTTCATGCAGCAGAGGCGATGCATCGGTTCTGCTTGGGGTATTACCATGCAGAAAAGTAGATGTGTCAGTTCTTCTGGGTCCACAGATGGGCTGGCATAGCACCTTCAGGCCCACTACAAAGGGTCCATAAATGGGGTGGCATCACTTAACAGTGTATGATTCACAGTTGCAGAGTCTAGGTGCTGGTTACAAGAGACTAGCCTTTGAAGTCACTCTGGTGGTCCTGGGTACTGGTTGCAGCTCTAGTCCTCCTCACCCAGGCAAGAGGACAGCAGGTCAGCACAGCAGGATAGCAGTCCTTTAGGACAGCAGTCCAGCAGAGTGGCATCCCATTGAGCAGCACAGCAGTCTTCCTGGCAGAGACGTCCACAGGTCCAGAAGTATAATTAATGATTGGCGCATGAAGTCCAATATTTATACATCTTGTCTCCTTTGAACTCTGAGAAGCTTCTAGAGGATTTCCTTTGAAGTGCACAGATTTTTTGCCTCCCCTGCCCTGGCTCCAGGCTAACTACAGAGGATATGCTTAGTGTGAAGGCAGGACACAGCCTATTCAGGTGTAAGTGGAGCTGTGCCCAGTTCCACCCTCCATCCTGCCAGTGTTGGCCTATCCAGGCACACCTACGCTTTCAATTGTGTATGAATAGGAGAGATACACAAACATCAACTGCCAAATTTTCCTGGTCATGTGACCAAAAGAGAGGCTCCAGGCACAAAATGGCTAAAGCAGAAAAATGGCAACTTTCTAAAAGTACAATTTTCAAAATTGTGATCAGAAGGGGAGCAAGGGGAGCATTGCAATTTCCACCACCATGAACTATTCACCTGTTTCCATTTGGAAGTTATTCATATTAAATGTAATAAGGCAACCCCAATGTTATCATATGGGAGAGTTGGCCTTGTGGGGAGAGGAGTTGGCCTAATGGCTAGGGAGAGGAGTTGGCCTAACAGCTAAGGCAGTCTATCTCGAATCTGGGGAACTGGGTTCGAGTCTGGGCAATGACGCTGAACATCCTGTGATTCTGGGCAAATCACGTAATCTCCCCGTGCCTAACAAAAATGAATGTGTCCTCATGTAATGCAACTGATGCTATGTAAAGCGCTATGATACCAGATTCGGGTCAAGTTTGCGCTATATAAAACTCTATAAAAAAAATATATTGAAAAACGAATTTAAGAGTTTTTCACTATCAGGACTTGTAAAACTTCAAAGTACATGTCCAAGTTTTAAAATATATTGCACCCAGCCCTGTGGGCTATTTAGGGCCTACCTTAGGGGTGACATATGTATACAAAAGGAAGGTTTAGGCTTGGCAAAACTGGTATTTTGCCAGGTCGAAATGGCAGTTTAAACTGCACACACAAGCTGCGAGGGAAAGCCTGAGACATTATTAAAGGGCTACTTAGTGGGTGGCAAAATCCGTGCTGAAGATAAACTAGTAGTATTTAATTTATAGGCCCTGAATACAAGTAGTACCACTTTACCAGGGACTTGCAAGTAAATTAAATATGTAAATTTGGTGTTGGTCAATTCTGCCATGGTTAGAGGAGAGAACACAAACAATTTTGCAACGGTTAGCAGTGGAAAATGCACAGAGTCCTAAAGACCAACAAAACTGTGTTCAGTAAACAGGAAGGAGAAAATAAAAAGGTTTGGGGATGTCCCTGCAGACAGGGCCAAGTCCAACAGCGCCGTTTGTTGATGTGTTATAATGTGTTGGGCCACTGGCTACTGGCGAGAGGAGAGAATGGAAGGTGTGGGATTGGCCTGTAAAGCTGTTGATGCCTTGTTGTGGTTTTACTGGTCAAAAGCTGTGTGTCACTGGTTCATTATTCAAAAATGTTAATTATAATATTAACAAGAATTTCTATGTTTTCATTTTCGTGAAATCTTTTTTTGATAAAATGTACATTTTGTACTTTTCACTCACTCGTGTGCCAATTCTAACCAGTATGTGTGTGTACTTGAGCAGTAGATGGTTGTGCAGTAATGTTTGTCTCTTCTGTCTTTCACTGCCAAGGCGTACATTGTCTCTAAGGAAAACCCAGATATTTTTGTAAACTAGACACCAGGGGACTCCAGGGTGGTGTGTCTCACTTGGATATATCCATATTTATTTGTTACCCAAGAGCCCTTGCTAAAAACCTGTCACCATATTTCTATGAGTCAAAGTAGTGGAGTCTGTAGGGTGCCACAAATATTCTACCACCCAGCGTTCCCACATGTCTTCCAATAAAAATGGTACCTCACCTGTGTGGGTGGGCCCAGCATCCGCAAAAGGAGGACATCCAAGACACAATGTGGCAACATCAACAAAAGAGGTAGTTCAGGGTAGTGTCCCTTGCATGGATCTCATGAAGGTTTCTTACCCACAATACCCTGAAAACCTCAATATTTGCCTCTTGTTGCTCTCCCTGTCTGTACCCTGCATTTCAGCAATTTCTGCAGAAGTTGCAGCCAAGAGAGAATTCCGGTAGGGGAACTACATTTGGTCACTGCAGAAATGCGACCGCCATAAGAACAAGATTTCATTGTAATTCCTCTGTTGCTGCTTCCTCCTCCCCTGCTGTTAGCCAGTCCTTTTGTGTAAACCTCTTACCACCTGAGATGAAACAATCTCAATGATGGATGTTGTGATGAGTAGTGTAGTGTGAAAACAAGTGAAGTAAATAAGCTAAGAGCTGCGACTGTCTCATGAATTCAAAACATGCATGTGCATTTTATACTTATCTCTGTCACCTTAAAAAAAAAAGAAACCCTACTTCTGCAACTTCTATCCAATATTCCAATTCCTCTGCTGCCCAAGTAGATTTCAAGGCAGCGGTGACTACTCAGCAACCATTTCCCCCTGCCCTTTGAATCAATTATGCCTGCCAAGAAGAAGGCATAATGTAAAAGAGAAAAAGCCTGAAATAGCTAGAATAATGCTGTTAAGGAGAGTATGGTGGATAAAGAAATCCCAGTGACTTTTAATGCCCACAACATAGCTATAAATAGCACAATGCAGGCAGTAAAAGAGGTCCAGGAGAGGAGTGCAAGCACCGGGACGAAAGAGATGCCTGTAGTACAACACATGACACAGCCTACTAAGCAGGTGTGTCACCGTGTTCAAATACAAAAGGATGGGCACCCACCCTACAAAATTCAGCAGAGAGTAATGATAGTGCTGATAGGAAGAGAAATCCCTCTAACAGCCAGATAGATTCATCGCTGGGGGGCCAATAAACAAGAGCCAACTTTGTCAGAAATATATTCGCTGATACAGAAATATTGTAAGTAAACTTCAACCCAATGCACAGAAGCTAAACTGAAACAGCTGAGCAGATATATATGTATACAAGACATATATGGAAAGATTCGAGATATACAAGGTTGCAGGGCTGGACTGTGAACCAAAACCGGCCCTGGCAAAGTGCTCGGCCCGCCACCCCTCCCCACTCGGGGGGGTTGGAGGTGCCGCCGAGCTCTTTGCCAGGGCCAGTTTTCGGCCGATTTTGTTACAGGGCCGATTTTACAGCTATGCTGCAAAAACGGCCCTGTAACAAAAACGGCCCCCAGGGGCCCCAAATCGTCCCCCCCACCGGTGCGGCGCACCGGGGGATCGCCCGGTGCCCGCTACAGCCAGTCCGGCCCTGCAAGGTTGTATTATAGAACTAGAGCAACGCAAAGCAGAAACAGAAGAAATGAGTGCCTGAACACAGGGTATGCTTACCAAACAGACAGCAATGTTGTAAGAACTAGAGGATAAAATTGAGGACTTTGAGAATCTGCAAATGCGCAATACTCTACGTATTTTTGGTATAAAAGGAGTTGAAGGAAATTATGGTCAGAGCTTTGTGTTCAACTTATCAGATGGCCATTTTCTGATTTAAACGATTGCATTTTTGAATCTTAAATACAGAGTGCAAATTGGCATCCCTTACAGAAAATGGCTCAAGCACAAAGAAAGGAAAAACCAAGAGCAATACTGATTACATAGGACATTTCATTTTCAGAAAGGAAATCTAGGCTAAATCAAAACAAAATCTCCTTTCACGTGGGTGAAGTATCATTTTTCTAAGATCAAACATTTATTGCCAAACAGTGGAACAGCGCTAGCAATTATGAAAGTTCCTTTCTCTTCTGCAAGGTCTTAGTGCTATGGTTTATATACAAGAACAATGTGGGCTAAAAATTATTATGAGTGGTCAAAAATACTTTGATAATAATGAGCAAACTGAAAGACCTGATGAAAACATGGAAAAAAACTTTTATCCATACAGACTTAACTGTTAACCGCATGTATCCTAATGATTAGATGGGAGTTGCAATGACTCCTGAAATAGCTTGTGCCTATAATTAGATTTGCATCACATTGACCACCTAAAGGACCACAATTGGTAGAGTTTGGTGTAGGTGACAGGGTGGATATTGCGGGAGGAATGGGTAGAAGACATTAGGAGATATTTTGGTTTGAGGGTGGGGGGGTTTGATGGGCGAGGGACCGAGGTGATGGGTTGCAGGGAAGGGAGCTAGAGACTAAAAAATAGAGAGGGAGAAGTATGCTTATTACAAGTTGGTTATAGTGTCAGAAAGGTATCCAGGGTACAGGGAAGACTTCCCATCACAATGAACAGCTTATGAAAGTTTTAGTTTGATTATGGCAGGATTAACTATTCTTACTTGGAATGTATGAGGTCCAAATAGCCCTAAACGCACAGAGTGGTTCAGCAAAGTTTGATAGGCTACAAGACTGTTGTGGTATGTTTAAATGAAAGGCATACAGCTAATAAAGATAGAGCGTGCGTTAGGGAAATTGGATACACTATTTTAGTGCATAGAATACAATCAATATCCTAGCTAGAGGGGTGGCTATACTTGGAAAAAAATAGGTACTAAGATTCAAATTGTCCAAATTAAGGCAGCTGTACAGGGAAGACAAGAAATAGTACAGATAAAACCCATGCCAAAGATAAAAAATATTTGCGGGGATCATGGGTCTAACAAGACGATCTTAGAATTTGATATGATATTTCTCCTAAAGTATCAGGATGGATGTGAAAATTATTCTATTGGGAGATTTCAATTGTATTTTAGATCCCAAAAATATATACTACTAATACTAAAACACCATGACATATGGCTAAAGGTAGGGATACAGTTAAAAGGATGTGTAAGGAAATTGGGATGACAGATGCTTGGAGGTATGTTCACAGATTGATATTGTCTTTGCAACTTGGTATTCAGATACGTTTGGGACCAATTATGTGTTCTGATTATAATGTAATATTAATTGCATCAAATAAGGCATATTGTGAATGGACATTCAATAGTTCCCTCCAGCAAAGCGGTAAAGGAATGCGTTAATAAAAATATAGAGTCAGCTAAATTCGTAACTGTGCTGGATATCTTAAAAGCATATATCAGGGGTTCTACTGTACAATTTGTGGCACAGAATGGCCGTCAAGACAAATTAAGGGAACAAAAACAAATAATAAAATTCGCAATTTGGAAAAAGAATATGCTATGAAATCTACCACTCAGGTAGGAGAGATTTATCAGACGTTTACCACGTTGAGAACAGAAATAGGTAGGGAAATAAGGGAAAAAGCTGCTGCCAAGTTTGCTCACTATAAAGGAAAGACACTAGAAAATGGTGAATCAATAATGCATAAAAAAACAAAGGTTCAAAATAGCGCAAACACGATATTCGAAATAAGGGATGTACAAGGCAATCCGAATACAGAGCTCGATAAGTTGACAGTATACTACACGAATCTATATATGGAAGGCTCCCCTTCTCCCCAGCCAAATTTAGATACAGATGTTCAGGAAAGCTGCCTCCCAATATTAAATACTGAGTTACAGGATGAACTAGTCACAGCTTTGCACAATGATGAAATTCAATGTGCCATAAAGTAATTAGTATCTGAGAAAGCTGAGGGGGAAGATGGCATATCTCTTGAATTGGTATTATTATAAGTATTTGGTGATATCCTCACTCCCATTACTGTGACAGAATTTTGTACAGATAACTATTGTCTTAAAATAAAATAAGCTGCCTAATGAATGTGGTTCATATTAATCAATTTCATTGATCAATGCTGACAAGAAAATATACTCAAAAGCACTGGCAGTGCATCTATCTAGAGTGATTCAGTAAAGACCTACTTGGGTTTATCCCAGAGTATGGTATGACAGAACATATGAGCAGCGCAGCTATTGCTGTGCTTGATACAGCTAACATTCTTCACAAACCTGCTGGAATTATTTTATTAGATGCTGCTAAAACATTTGATCGGGTTTCCTGAAAGTTCTGAAAGCAAATCCCAAGGAAATTCATAGAACGTGTACAGGCCATAGATACGTCACCCAAGGCCCAGATTGCAAGTATGGTAATGACTTCACAACAGATACATTTTACTCTAGGGACCAGGGCCATAGCCATTGGACAGCATTTGAGGACCAGGCCAGCCATAATAATCTTTGCCCCCTCAAAATGACCGAGGCAGCTGGCATAGTATAGTAGACGTGCAGGATTTCAGAAGGTGAATGAACTATAAAAATGTTTTTAAAATGTGTTTTTATACTGTTACATTCGCTGCATATTCCTAGACAGGCTAAATGTCAGCCTATGTTTACTGACAAATGTTTGCTTATTCCTTTAAGGTGGAGATGTGCAGGCAGGCCGACTGCAATTATGTAGCAGGGGATACCTAAATTATGCATAATTGTTGACTAAATGATATGGTAAGCTAACACACATTAGGCTGCTTATTTTGACATTTCTACATGTTATCACTACCTGGGCAAGTTTTCACTTCATTACTACCAGTTCCACAAACAGCTATAAGTAAATAATGACTAGTCAACCTTTGCAATGAACCTTCCACTGCACGGCAGCATCTGTTGCATTAATTTTAGTAACTGTTGAGCTGTTTGAGCTGGAAACAAAATTTCTTTTTTGTTGCTGAATTATGTGGGAAATGCACCACATTCATAACAATGCGGAAACGCCACCGCATTGGCCTTGATTTCAGAGAGTGCTAAAAAACACTGTAGGACGTCAATTCGTTTCTAATCCACCAAAAAATAAATACCTGTAAATGAACAGTACACATATTTCAAAACATGCCAGCAGTTATGAAAGCACAAATGGAACACATTTCGTTTTAGAATTCTGAACTGTAATGGACATAAAACATTTAATAGGATCAAAACAAACATTGGTGATGCAGAAATAATAAGTATTGTATTGCACACTTGCAAATTGCTTACTACCCCTATGCGTGGCACTGAAGAGCTTACCTTTATTGAGAAAACATGGCGTCATATAGGGTGGTGTGCTTTTGGAAGGGTGGTGTCTTTGTTTTGTAATCGTATATGGGAATGGTTTCCATTTCATGCGTGATGACCACCGAGGTGTAGTTATCATGTTATGAGATGCAGCACACAGTAGTGTGGTGGATGATGAGGTGGTAGATACACAAACCTGCAGTTTATGGTTGTTCAGTATGCGGGCAGCTTTGAACAGCTCTGCAAATCCTTTAAGGTATTTCTCACAATTATAGTCTGCTTACCTAGTTACTGCACTGAGTTGTCCAATCAGAAATTTTAGGGCAGAATTATTTAACTTTCATGCAACGGAGCAAGGCAACTTGTTGTACTGCATTGCATAAAAGGCTGAAAGCAGAAATGTCCCATATTTACAAAGATATAGTTAATTTTGCTGTCTCCTAGCACTGGCACACTGTGTGTTTAACAAATACTTTTGATTCAAGAGATGAGGGAAACATTTTCCAGGTGGTAGTGAGAGAATCCTAGGAGGCAGTCATTGGATCTGGGGGCGCTAAATATGATTGTCGCACTGGGCGCCACCAGCGCTAAAGCTGGCCCTGTATGTGTGCTATAAAATGCAGCACACATAAAATGAGGAAGCAACAGGGATAAATAAAGATATTTCTCCTTGTTACACCTCACTGAGGAAGGTGTAGCATTTCGACGCAATCCCTAGCTTTAGTAAGTCTTGGAATGTGCGAAAATCCATGGATGGATGCATGGAAATGCCCATCCTCCACCAATGGAACGCGCCTTCCCAATGCAAGGTAATGTAAGGTAGCAACACGCACTGCCTTGTGTTACTTTGTATTTAGTAAACCACACAAAGCCATGCAAAGTGGCTTTGCATGGCTTAATAAATACCATAAATGATTTTACGTTGGGGCTCCGCCACAGAATTAATACTACTATGACACAAAATCTTAGTAAATATGCCCCCTAGTGTATAGTTCTGGGCATGAGCTTGCATTTTTGGAGGGATTGAGAAGTCGAGGGTTCTGCTGGGATGTGCATTGTTACTATCACCCATCAACAGTCCTTCCACTGAATCCCCACATAGAATCCTCCCACAGAATTCCTTATTCCACACTCCCCATTCTATTAAGAACACTACACACCTTCCCCTTTTTAACCAAAAAAAAAATATATATATGCATAACAGTCTAGTCAAAACCAGTCCAGAGTCAAGTAGTGGCAGTACTTGGCTCAAATACAAAGGTTTCTATAAGTGTTCCTCTTGCAGGGCGTGCAAGTTTGGTGTTAACACCACCCACTACAGCACGCCTTTTTGCCCTACCAGAAAGACTATTCGTGGCAATTACAATTGTCACAGTGAGTTTGCAATATATGTCCTGACATGCACCTGCGGCCTGCGGTATGTTGGCAGCACTAAGTTGCAGGTGCATGTCAGAATATTGCAACACCTACGGGCAATAGTAAATAATGACAATACCTACCCGGTAGCCCGCCACTTCAAATCAACCCACAACAATGATTTGTCCCAGTTGACATATTTTGTCATAGATGTGGTGGCTCCTTTAACACGGGGGGGTGATAGAGAGGGACTCCTAAGGAAAAGAGAAACTGAATTCATAGTAGAGCTGGATAGTAAATATCCAAATGGACTTAATACGACTGAAGACTTACATCATATGTTATAAACTTTCACATTATCTATATCATATATTGTGTGTAAAATTTAAAGAACTAATTCTCAGGAAACATGAATTGAATCCTTATGTGGATCTCTATGTTTTTTATGTCTCAATTTCCAAGGGCTTTCAGAATATACATACTACGTATGATAAACATGAATATCAATTGCACCAAGTGGCACCATGGGGGAAATGGTTGTGACATTACATCTATTTTGAAAATGAAACTGATAATGAGCTAAGTAATTGTCAAAACTCTCTCCAAATGATCATGTAAAACACATTTTTGTATATAGTATATTTACTTTTTTAGTTACTTGCAATCACAAAGGTTGCTTATAGGCACTTTGTAGGTTTATTTAATTAATCAATATCACTCATTATTATTTTGTTGCCACTAAGGGTATGAGGACGGGCATTGGGGGAAATGTCAATGTATTGAAACCTTGAATTTTTTGATCTCATGTGCATATAGTTTCGAGACTTGTTTTATTTACGGTTTTGAGTCTCTATGTATTCATGTCAGGAATGGTGGACTGTCTAATTTATAATTGTTATATATAGTTGTATAGGGATACATCGTATGTAAATATCTGTATATAGAGGAATATATATTTTTTTATATATATATATATATATTTTTCTATGTGTATATACATTGTTTCAAAAGTTATTATCAATATTTTTGAGTTACAATTTTGGTATGACGTCCATAAATTTCGGCGTATGATAGTTTTAGTGAGGAATGCTCTATGAGATCAATGGGGGTTTTTGCATTCATGCAGTTATATTGTTTTTTCCCAGCCTTTTTAATTTAAGTGCAGTGATGGTGGGTGCCGTATTCAATAGCATAGAAAATTGTTTTTTCCATGTCTATGCACCATGTGATTCACTCAGGGGGTGGAGCACTGCAATGTAAAAAAACGTACTTAAATGCATGCTGACCAGGTGTATGGTCTGTGATCAAGAGCACTAGTTGCTCGAAACGCGTCGCCTGAGAGGTTGAATAAAATCTCCCTTACTGCAGCCTGGGGTCCGTGTCTTCTTTGTGCAAAGATTGAAGATTTGGTGTTTATATATATATATATATATATATAGCAAAATCTTCAAACCTCCACATGCAGCGCCGAAAGAAGAGACAGACCCCACGTTATCCAGGCAAGATGTTATTTATTCCGAGTGCCTTCCCAAAATGCAACGTTTCGAGTACTGGCGTATATATATATATATATGTATATACATATTAATCCTAAAACAAGTTTTACATATTTAATACAGAAGAAAAATTGCTTAATGCTGAACAAAATCATTCAATTCCATGGGTAAATTCTTTACTCATGTTCTTTTCAGCACTCATACAGCTTGCCCTTCCTTCGCTGTTTGATCATCAAATTCTTCACTGTGGTTTCTTATATTGCTATCCGGAACAGTACCCTGCCTTTCAGGTGTCTCACACCCACCAGCTTTAAGTTCAAAGATACCCAGTAATTTTAACCCATCACTCGTATCACTAGAGTCAGCAATACACTCATTATCAACATTAGACTCACTTCATCCAACCTCCCTACACGGTGCCATCCTCTCCTCCATCACCTTCTCAACTTCATCATACAAACCAACATATGTGTCTCCTGCAACTCCATCTGTTGACCACTTTCTTTTCACCATGGCATCTTTACACACTGAAATACATCAAAAATCCAAGATTTGTCCTTCCTCTATTCTCACAGCTTTACTAAAAATTTCAACCACTCTAACAGGATCAGGCCATTTGGATAACCTCCTGTTGATCATACCACCCAGTTTTATACAAACCATCTCACCAAATCTCAACTTGGACCTTGCCACAGGAACCTTAGAACAGCCACTCATCATTTTCTCCTGCTACTTCTCAGCACACTCCCTGACTTTAGCAACATCCATAACTGTGTCATACGAATTTCTCTCTTTCAATCACCATGTCATAAGTTTAGATCCTGGTTTCCTGCCACATAACATTTCAAATGGGGACAACCCCATGACAGAATTAGGTGACATTCTATACATCAACAAAGTGGCCCTTAAAGCTTTTCTCCACTGAAAACCACTCTCTCTTCATAGCTAACTGAATTGACACCTTAACAACCCTGTTGAAGTGTTCTACTTGACCATTAGCCTGGGGTTTATATTTAGGCACCCTGTTGTGTTGAACTCCACACCTTCTTAAAAATAACTCTATTTCCTTACTTACATATTGTGGACCATTGTCAGATATAAGTTCCTTTGGTAGCCCTTCACGACAAAAAATGTAATCTAAAAATACAATGACTTGCAGAGATGTAACTTTTTCCACAATTTTAAACTCTGGCCACTTGGAGAAATAATCCACTGACTTTCCAAATGGCCCCAACATTTCAATCCTTAGTTTCCTCCAGGGAACCTGAGCATATTCAATAGGAGTCACATCAACAGCTAATGGTTTGGCCGATTTGTCAGTTTTCACACAGGAACCACACTCTCTCACCCAACTGTCAACCATACCATCAACACCAGGCCACCAGTAGAATTTGCACATCCTCTTCTTGGTGGTGGACATTCCCATATGGCCATCATGAGCTGAAGCACAAATCAATGCTCTTAATTTCTGTGGAGGCACAATTTTGTCACCCCTAATGACAATATCATCCAAAACCAAAAATCCCTCTCTGATTTTGAAAAATGAAACTAATTCCCCACTCAATTTTCTTTATATACAGTTTTTAACATCTCTCAAAAGGCAGTCCGCTTGCATGGCTTCTTTCCGTCTTTCTTCTGAAATAGCTTTGGCTGTGTTCTTGTTCGTACACCACCTGTTAAGATCATCCAGATTATACGCCACATCACATTCCACCGCATCCTTCACATTGGTTTCATCCACAATTGATTATTGTGACATACAATCCGCTTGGACATTAGCATGACCAGGAACATATTCCACTACACATTAATATTCTTGTAATTTAGCAGCCAGTCTTCCTAACGAGCTGTCAACATTCTACCCCACTTGTCATAAAGCTCAAAAGTTTTGTTGAAATATTCTTGGTGTACATTTCTAATGTCTTTAATATTTGATAGACTACAGTATTTCAAGTACCATAAATATCAGGGTTGTGCGAGCACTGCTATTTACAACCTGAAAACAAACTTTTCTTGTCTTAAAACTTCTTGACCAGGATTGCCCAACCCTCTAAGAAACACATTATCTGAGCCAAGAAGCCAGTGATATAAACCATAAAGTGCACTGTGGCTGTCAAAACGTTCTGACAGATTAGTGATTCTAAAAAGCCTGTGTGGTTGGAGAAGAGTCAGTTATGTGGCAGGACTATGCACCATGCAGTTGATTTCACTGAGGCTCCAAAAGACTAACCTTAATAACTGTGGCCCAGGCTAGATGTTTTAAATGGGTCAGGGACAAATGAGTGTTCTAAAGATTGCCTTAAAACCCAGCAGTTGAAGTGGATAAACCAGTATTGGTAAAGCCACTAGGTCTCACCCACAAGAGCTATTGACTTTCTCTTTTTTTTGTTTTACATATTGTACAGCAGCGCAGTTGAAAGTCTAAAAAAGCACTGTGATGGGGCAGCACTCCTTTAAGCCATAAGTCCATTAGTCCTTTTTTTTGTATAATTCTCATCCATAATGCACAGCAGCCACTCTGCTGTACATGCCTAAAAACATTGACAACACAGATAGCTGTCCTTAAAAGCATTTCAGCCATGTTGTACAGCAGCAAGGCTACTGAAAGTAAAGAAAAAAACAACTATGATGCGGTCTGCGCTGGCCATGTCACAGCTTTTTTTTCACTTTTATTTTAAAAAGGCATTCCTCACAATGAACAGCTGCTGCAGAATAGCTTAGTGCTCAGATACACCAAGCAATTTCAACATTTATCTTAATATTAAAAATAATACACAATAAGATTTTCTCAAGCTCAGATTTTTTTGTGTTTCACGAAAATAACACTCCAGAACTCAGCTAGTGGTAACACATTTTCTGCGAAGAAAACATCTTTGTCACCATTAAGCCTCAAATTTCTCAATGAATCAAAGCTGTACACTGGCTCCTGATCTATGTAGCCTTTAGATTTGCTAATTAAACAATGTCACATATTTACATGTCTTTCTGGTACCTGGCATACTCTGAGATTTAATCTACCATAGTTTATTAGCACAGGATTTGCTCCCTGTCCCTATCAGACAGAGGCACTTCATTTTCTATATTAACAATTCAAGAATGCTTGTTTTTTTTTTTAAAAAACACAAATTAAGGGAAAGAAGTAACAGACGATTCTTGGTCTTCCTTGGCTTTGTGCTGTCAGACATGATAACGTGTCGCATTCCTAACTCCTTGCTCCCAAGTATGTCGCATTAAAAAGTATGATACATTCATTCAGTCTTGAATTTTTTTAACAAAAAATCTGAAACTTGTCCTATTTTATCCTAGTAAACATAAAGCTCATTTCTTCCAGTTTTTTTTATTAGTGTGAACTTGGCCCATGGGTGCTGCACCACTTTACATGAGCGAAGTAATGTTATGCATGGTAGGTTAATTTTTCATTTGATGGGTCTTGGAGATTAAGTGATTTGCACGAAAACACAGGACCTTGAGACAACTCTGGAACTTTAGCCTAGTTCCCCAGTTCCAAAGGCGGCCGCTCTGGCAGTGACTCCACATATCATTCAACACAACTTTATTTATTTATTTATTTATTTATTTATATAACTCAACTAATACCCTGAGGCATCTAGGCTCTTGGCATCTAACCACATGACATCACTGAGATTCCATTTGAAGGCTCAGGGTCTGAGTTTAATAGACTATAAGGTAAATAACCAAGTCTTTAAACCTTTCCTAAAGGGCGAGCTTTTAAGCTTAATGGGCAGACGATTCCACAGTCTGGTCATGATGTTTACAACGCTTTCACCACCCCAATTCAGGAGTCGAGGTTTGGATTTTTCCACAAACTTATGAGAAGAGGACCCAAAGATTTCTGGACGGAGTATACCATCAGAACCGATCCATCAAATAATCAGGGCCATAATTATGCAGCGCCTTAAAGGCAATGCATAGGGCCTTCAAATTGATCCATTTTTCCATGGGTAGCTAGAGTAGGCCATTTAGGGCCTGCTTAGCTGAAGGGTGTTTAGATATGCTAAAAAGCAGCCGGGCCCCAGAGTTTTGGAGAACCTGCAGTTTAACAAGAAGTGCTTTATTTATCCCAACCAGAAGAGCATTACAGTAGTCCATCTTAGACAAAACTAGTGGAGAGACCAATGTTTTTTGTGGTTCTGGTGGTATAAAAGGGAAAAAGTTTCTCAGAATTTTCAACATGTAAAAAGTAGATGATGTAAGCGCCTTCATGTGATGAGAAAAGGACAGGGTTGTGGCAAAAATGACTCCCAGATTTTTCGCCTTAGTGGCTGGAATGGGAAGAGGACCCAACTCCACAGGTCACCAATCAGTGGACCAAAAGGATGGGCCTCTACCAAAAAGTAGAACTTCGGTCTTATTAGAATTTAACTTGAGGCAGTTCTCTGTCATCCAATTGCTCATGTGTCGCATGGAGCCGTGAAAGTTGAGGTCTGTGTCCTGAATAATATTTGAAATGGAGACAATATTCTGAGTATCGTCCGTGTATGATACCATAGCAAAACCGTAGGATGTAATCAATCTGGCCAGTGGTGTAACGTACACATTAAAAAGGGTTGGGCTCAAGGACGAGCCCTGTGAGACGCCGCATGAAAGCTTAAAGCAATGGGACATGAAGCCATCCACATCCACAAATTGTTCACGATCTGTCAGGAAGGATTTGAAAAGTGAGAGGACTGTGCCTGCTATAGCTATTTCTTGAAGGCGACTTATCAAGAGGCTGTGATCTACCATATCAAGCGCTGCTGAAAGATCCAGCAGTATCAGGGCAGTCATGCCTCCTTTATCTACTGAGTGCCTAATCTAATTTCTTCTATTGCTGTGATCAAAGTAAGCTCAGTTCCTTGCTCATTCCGGAAGCCATACTGCAGTGAATCCACTTTAATTATTCCCCGGTCGGCACTCTTGAAAACTGTTTTATGGCGGACATTGCAATGCTGGCTGAAAAGATAGTTGTCTGGCTTTTATTGTTTATTTGCCTCTAGGTTCCGTTTTTTTTTTGGTTTTTTTTCTCACCTGCCTCGTGACTCCAGCACTTTCTGCGTGGTAATTTGCAGTCTGTCTGCTTTGTCACCCTCTGCATTCAGGTACCTCACTGCCTGCAAATCTGATGTGCTGACTCAAACTAAAAGTAGCGCACAATGAAGACACTTTGATTCTGCGCCATGTGTCTTCAAAATATGTGAAGATCTATGACACAAACTCAATTTCTTGCTTGCTGCCAACAGTCTCACAGCACCCATTACCAACATGTCGCAGGGTGGGGTCAGTGACATCACTAACCCCACTCAACACTGTGAGGAGTATGGAAAGGGTGGGATGACAATGCTTTCTAATCCCTGATTGACACGAAGCCCCTGGCACTGCAGGGCTTGAGCCTGAAACGCCAGTGGCTAACATTATATCCATATCCTCAGGGGGTGGCGCTTAGCCATGGAGGCAATGATTTTGCTGAGCTGATGACCTCACAGGCTTCAGGGCTGTGAAATTGTCATCTCGACAAATGCTTTTTAAGGCAGATGTCAATTGACAGTCTGTGCATGTGCCAGTACCACGAGGAGAGTGCTGCAGCTCCCAGCTAGGGAAATAATTTCAATAATTTTTTTTAAAAGCAGTATGAACACTGCTGAACTTAAAGAAGCCTAAGCTTAGGGATCAAAGTAAAGGAGGCGGAGCCCCATCGCTCAAGTGAATGGACCACTCCTGGTCAGTTCTTAATACAAATTTAGTACCCCATAAATCTGACGAAAATGTTGTGCTGCCCATGTACAGGCTAACAACTCCTTCTCTATAGTGGAGTAATTGCATTCTGAGTCACAAAACATTCTGGAGGTGTATGACACTACATATTCACCTGTACTATCTTTTTGTATGAGTACCACCCCCAACCAAACACTACTAGCATCCACTGACACTATACATTCCCTACCTACCACATATTAACCTAAAAAATGGTGCACCAACAATCTCCTTTTTTAATCATTTGAATGCCTTTCGCTGGTACTCACCCCACACATATTTAGCATTTTTCTTTAACAACTGCCTTAATTGATGCTCTTTAGTAGAATAGTCTTGTACAAATTTCCCATAGAATTCTGTCAGTCCTAAGAACGACAATAATTGATCTTTTGCAATAGGCGCTGGAGTATTCAAAATCCTTTGCACATGGTTGTGTTTACGTTTAATACCCTCTCTAGAAATTTAATGTCCTAGATACTCCACTTTGTTCTCCCTAAATTTTTATTTGGAAAATGTTAGTCAGTCCTTTTTCTTGCACTCTTTTAAACACATCTTTTAAATTATTTTCATGTTCGTCATATGTTTTCCCAAAAATGAAAATATCATCTTGGAAGGCAATGGCTCCCTTGATACCTTCCAATACCTCTTTCATTAAACTCTGGAACACAGAATTAGCACTTGTCAATCCAAACAGCATCCACAAAAATGTAAACATCCCTTCTGGTGTATCAAACACTGTTTAAAAGTTTGGATTCCTCATGCAGTTCCACCTGGTGGTAAGCACTTGTTAAATCAATAGTGGAAAAAACAGAAGCACCAGATAATGTGGTAACAACTCATGTATATTTGGAAGAGGATGTTTGTCAATCCTAATCTCCTTATTTAAACTGCTTAAATAAACAGACAGATCCCCCATACCTTTAAAAGATAACACAAGGAGAAGATTCTATGGTTTCAATTATTTTCCTCTCAACCAGATCGCTTAACATCACTTTATGTTTGTCACAGTAGGCCAATGGTGCATTCCTCACCTTGTACCTCACTGGTATTGCATCTTCCTTGAAATAATGTTGTGTTTAAATTTGGCATACTTTCCCAAAGACCCTTCAAAAAGATTTTGAAAGAGTGTCCTTATACCACTAACGTATTCCTCACTATTGGCTGTAACTGCTTACACCAGTGGCCTAGCATTAGGGTCGAGTCATACTCATTTCTTGTTGATGAGGCCACCTCAGAATAGCCTCTCCCTTTGTTGCCACGTACATTTTCCTCCTAGTTCTTTTCCCTTCATATTCCAGATCTGCCCACATGTACCCTTGCAAATCAATTCTGTGACCAGAATAATCACCAGGCTGAATATCAGGTGGAAATTATTTCTTCCCACCACAAAGCTCATCAAACAAAATCTTCCCAATGATACTGTACCAAGCATGAGTCAACCATCATAATTACGGGTTTACCATCAATTTCCATCGTACATATGGGTAAACCTTTGCAATTAACATCTTCTACACATAATGTGGAATTGAACTCTGCAGATTCCTCCTCCTCATCATTAGTAATATGTTTAACTCTTTGAAAAGATCTGACACTTTTCCTAGGTGTCCTCTTTTTTTACATTTGACACATACTTTATCCCATGCAAGATAACCTTTAAAATTCTCCACATGGTACAAACTCCCACACTTATAACAAGTGATACCACCTTTCTTTCCATAATATTTAGTACCAAAACTCTTCAATTCAGTATTTTTCTTAACAGCAATAGTCTGATTTTTCTTCGAACTCATGTGACTTTTCACTACAGAAACTTCAGCACCAGTATCTTGAATTCGGACACTCTGACCTTAGATCTCTTTTACAAATTTTTCAGATTGTTCAATACCCTTTGCAATCTTAACAACCACACTTAAAAAGGATTCTGTACCCAACCATAATCTTTCCTGGATCTTTTTACTTTTAGTTTTCATCATTATTTGGTCTCTCAACACCTGTTCATAGGTAATTGAAGCACTACTGAAGTCCTACCAGAGTGTGTAGGACTGATACGTAATCTTTGATTGACTCCTCTTCCTTCTGTGCACGTAAATAAAACTTGAACCTTTCCATTACGATGTTGATTTTCCTTCCGAACCGAATGCTCATTTGTTGGATTGCCTGGTCAAATTTATTCATGCCCCCCACACTCTTTAAAGGGGGAAGATTGTTGAATTCTTTTAAACCTGCCCCACCTAAACAATGCTTTAGTAAAGCAACTTTACTTTTTGCCGCCAAACGATCTTCTTCTTCCAGAACCTCTACATAAGCAAAAAAACATACCAAGTAAGTTTGGTACATAATGTCTTGGTTTCAAGGAAGTAGTCAAGTTTTGGAACGGACTACTTCCTTGAAGCCAAGACATTATGTACCAAACTTACTAACAGAGTATACCCGCGTAGACTTGTTTGCAAATCGATGACAAGAGCGTGGTACTGACCGCGCGAGGCTCTACTAGAACCCAAAACAAAAACAAAGACAAAGACAGACCGTCTGGTATGCGTAACAACCTTCTCACCCGTGTTTAATGATATACGCAAAACCATCATAAAAAGCTGGCCTGTGCTTAATGCTGGCTCTCTTAACCTAGAGCGTCACTTATTTGCTTAAAAAAAAAAGCAAAAACATCAAAGACCACTTAGTCTGTGCAGTCCTACCAGACAACAGAAATCTTAATTCCACTCTACATGATCTCTGGTCTCTAGCACAGCTAAGGGGGCATTTTAAATGTGGTAATTGTGTAGCATGTGAGTTAACTATTGAATCCAAAGAATGTGTGTTTAAAAATGTAAAGAATGAACTTAAGATGTTTCAAATTGCAATATGTGCAATGTTGTGTACGCAATTTTCTGCCCCTGTGACAAAAATTAAGTGGGACAAACAACTCCGAAGATCCGTCTATGAAATTCTCAACACAGGAGCAGGATCAGATGCAAAACATCAAATGCACCCCTGGTGGGACATTTTGAATTGAATGGACATTCCGAAAATGACATTCGCTGGACCGTTATCACCATGGTGAAACTACCTACAAGAGGAGGCTACATTGCAAGAATACTAAACAAAGAGGAACTAAAATGGATACTTAAAACAGACAGTTTAAATACAGGTCTCAACTGCTTCGAGGACTGGACGTCACTGACCTAGTATGCACCTGTAATACTGTTAATCTTCTCCTTAAATGTCTGCTCATATGCTTAGTGGAATCCAAAATGTATGATATGCTACTAGTTCCTCACTTCCCAAACACTCCTAAAATGGCCACCACGTATGCACCTCCAGTAGTCCTCCCCTTATTTCCATCACAGCTAGTGACTAGCCCAGTTTTTAGTCCTTCCTTCCTTTCACTCATTACCCCACATGAAGCAACCAGCCAATAAGAATCCGGTTACCAGTCACGTCCTTGTAGAGGAGAATTCACTGCCGTACACATCGATTGAATTGACAGAACCCCGCCACTGAGCTCCTGTCCAGGCTACCGGTAAGCTATGATCCCTGGGCTTCCCGCTATGACAATTCGCTGTCATGAGTGGGTTATAATTCCCCGTACCTTTTCCCTCCTTACAGGCGACCGTGCCAGTTAAAAATGCATTTGCGTCCATTGCCACTCTCGCCCATCCCTCCTCCCTAAGCGGTAAGTTTTTGGGCGCTGAGTCTCGCTGGTTGTGCCACGCCCACACACACACCAATTAACGGCTTCACCCGGGAAGCGTATATCTACCCCTTCCCACGGAGCACCTTTGGAACTCCACCCAGGCCGTAGCCCGACCTCACGTTCCCTGCATGGGACGTCCAAAAACACTCTCCCGGTAAGCCTAAAACCATGCACGGCAGCAATTTAACCCTAAATCACGAAGCCTTGCTCGTCCCGCACCCACACTCACTTTTAATTCGCTACGACTGTGTGTTTTTATGTGGCATGTACACCAACCTGAGCTACCACCCGAGCGATGCTATGTATGTTTAAATAGCCTTTCTAAATACTTAAACAATCAATCATTTTTATGTATGCATTAATAAGTTAGTATGTACCAACTACTTTTCTCACCAGGCTCACATTGACTTTAGAGCTCGGCACTTTTACCACCGCCGGTTTTTCTAATGAGTATTATTTTACATGCATCATAAACGACCATTCTAAATGAGCAAGCTGCTTTTGTTTTATACTGTGGTTAAGTAGCCGAATTTTATAATTTTCTAAACACTGGGTACGCGCATGCAATCGATCCTTGAACGTTTGTAGGAACCACATTCCTTTTTATGCTCAATTGTTTCACTGTAAGGTTCGCTTGCACAGACCATAAATTCCAACCATAGTTGGTAGCCTAAGTTCCTCCCTTGAGACTGGCGATCTCACCCAACTCTAAGCTCACAGAAAACGCTCTGTACTAGCTACTCTTGCATGTCTCCTCACCCTGCACCTCTGGTCTCTGCACGATTCTTCCTTGACTGCCACATATCGCCTCCTTGGGCTCCCACTCAGCCTTATTTAGGCCATTAGTAACTTCTGCAATTCGCTAAAAATTGGAACCTGGTCTCACTGACACATAACCTTCTTCATTGAGCACTCTATGCCCGTATCCTCCAATGTGGCTCCCAACTCATAAATTGACCTCACTACCACATCACCTGATGCTATAATCACTGAGTCACATGCTACGTTGTCATTGTATAATCTAGACAATTTTAATTCTATGTTCTCTGTATTTTTCCTCCTTAATCTTGCTCCCCCAGGCATATGAGGCTCTAATTGCACAGGCATATTAATTCTTGTCCTGATGATGATCCGCTCATACTTTTGCTGGATCGAAACGTCGACGACATTGTACACACCGTATACGCCTAAACCGTTGGTTATTGTGTTGTAAAGGTGTAAATTGTGATTTATTTTTGTGACACTGTTTATCTTTTGTGTGTAACAAACCTTAGCTTTGCCTGAAGCCCTTCTGTCCTCCCTGCCTTTCCCCCTTTTTTGTACTCTGTTGGCTAAGTAGGGCACAGGCTTGTGCCCCACCTTATGTATTTTTCTGTACTATCTTTTGCATTTCAAAAAGTAAAGAATTGACCTCTGTCCGGCTGGACATGTCCACTTCAATAAAGTAACGATCGAGTCTCTATTCAATTAGTGTCTAATTTCCTTTCTGGGGACCACTGTTTAGAATAATTCCACCCTGTGATAGCAAATCCTTGTTTGCCTCGTGGAAGCAAGAGGAGGAAAACCTCGTATCGCTTTAATAGAGCGGATCTGGATGGTAAAGATGGGAAAAAAAATTAAGCAGGGCCTCACCCATTCATTCAAATGAGCCCCTGGTGGGTAATGTTACGGGCCAATCCTATTATTATAATGCGGGGTCTCTGCAGCACTGGGGACCTTAATCTCACATGTAAATTAGGCGCAGGAGGGCACAGAGACGTTTCGCATCCTAGGGGATCACCACTTCCCCGGGTATTGTTTACTAATTGTTCGGGGGGCTTCGAGGCCAACTCAAGTCTGGGGATCGCCACCCTCCAGGGCTTTTCTTAAATATGCAGGGTGGGCCTCGCCAGTCCCTGAAGCCTCGGGTCCCTAGGCAGTGCCTTATCGGTTCTGTTCTCACACAGGCAGTACTCATGGTGTTATAAAGTGATACACTCTTAGAACCCTTGCAGTTGTAGAATTAAGCAGGCTTCATTTATGTAATAGTCTGTTGGTTTATATTTAGTAGGTGCACCGCAAAATTACAAATGTTTTGCCCCATAACCTCCTATAAACAGTCGATTTTTCACAATAAACTACAGACAAGCGTTGTCAGAAAAAGAAGACCCATACACTCACTTATTTATTGGTAAAAAAATAACCTTTATTAAAACAACACAAATAAATGGAAACACAACTTTATTCAAACAAACAACAGTATAACATGAAATAAGTGGGTGGGACTCCTCCGGATGCAGCGTACAAAACCTGCAAGACAAAAAAGAAACATAAGTAAGTATGTGTGCCATGTCCAAGAGAAAAAGAAAGGTAGTCTGAATGAAAGGAAGATAGTGAGAATTGGACAGAGAGGGAGTGGGTGGAAGGGGGAAGGGGAGGGAGAGTCAAAAGAACAGATTGTCGGCCTACCGCACCCAGCCCTCACTGTTTACCTCCCGTCGCCCGTGTGTCTACTGAAAAAACCATAGGTTTCAGGGATGTTATAGTTAGTTGGACAGTTGACTCATAGAAAACCAGAGAAATTTGCCTATTAAAGTTAGTTGAGCTAACTATAACTCGCGCTCCCGCAATGCACTGCTGATGATGTCAAATACTACATCACTCATGACATGGTCAGTGACATCACTGATGACATCACTGATGTCATCAGACACGTGGCATTGGCTTTTGCAACACTGTAGTGAGCTAATTACTAAGTGTACATGCACACAGGCTTGCGCCACTGTCTTCACACGCACATTATGCTTCTAGCATGCACTCTGTTCCTTTGTATGTAAACATTGGCATAACATTTATTATTTAACCTGGTCTATTCTCGTGCTCTCCAACTCCTCTTTGAACCACGATATATTCACTGAAAAAACCATAGGTTTCAGGGATGTTATAGTTAGTTGGACATTTGACTCATAGAAAACCAGAGAAATTTGCCTATTAAAGTTAGTTGAGCTAACTATAACTCGCGCTCCCGCAATGCACTGCTGATGATGTCAAATACTACATCACTCATGACATGGTCAGTGACATCACTGATGACATCACTGATGTCATCAGACACGTGGCGTTGGCTTTTGCAACACTGTAGTGAGCTAATTACTAAGTGTACATGCACACAGGCTTGCGCCACTGTCTTCACACGCACATTATATATATTCACTGAAAAACCATAGGTTTCAGGGATGGTATAGTTAGTTGGACATTTGACTCATAGAAAACCAGAGAATTTTGCCTATTATAGTTAGTTGAGCTAACTATAACTCGCGCTCCGGCAAAGTCCAAAAACTTTAACCTGCAAAATAATATTGTGAAATATAATGTTCCTGTCACTGAAAGTACAGGCCAACAAAAGTGCAGTAGATTGGATCTAGTGTGCCGGTCACCGAAAGTACAGGCCCATAGGATTCATACGATCTGAGCCTACACTTCAGCCCAATCCAAAAGGGCCCCCCTGCTCACGTGACACGACGCGGTGATGTCACCACGAGGCTCTCTTGCTCCAAACGATCCCACAAAGGCTCGCCATATGCCGGCCTCCTCCACATTCACTTCAAATTGGAGAAAATCCCCTGCCGGGGATATTCACGACCAGGTTGTTGCACCGCTAACACATGCCAGGAGATCACTGTCCGATGCTGTTCCACAGGCGCAAACGTCAACAGGTAAGCACTGCCTTCCTCCTTTGATCCGTTTGATCCTGATCGTCACCAGTTAGTGTTATGAAAACACTCATATACAACATGGGTATTTAGAAGTAGCTTTCTTCCAGGATGCAAGACAGCTTAACATCCACCCAGCTGGCGTCCTTCCATCGAATCCCCACATAGAATCCTCCCACAACATTCCTTATTCCACACTCCCCATTCTCTCAAGATCACAACAAGATCTCTTCAGTTATTTCATGCTGTTTCATTTAGTGATGGCTAATTTATTGACTGCACAGTACTGAGGTGGACAACCCTCATTGTATATATGCCTTAATTGAATGTAAGGGGTGTAAGTTATATTTGGCTGCTGACCACATTCGCTTTAGAATGAGCCAGAAATGTTATGCATGAATGTACATAGCTATATAATACCCAAGCGAAGCATAGGTCAGCCCTCTGTTGATTGGAAGCTAAAGATTGAACTTGAGGTTGTGTTTGTCTTTCCAGGATTTGTTGCTGGGATATGAGGTGATGTAGTTGTCTTGGAAAAAGCCATGTTTTCAACTGTCTTCTTAAGTGTATATGCTCCTGGAAGCTTTGAATGCTGGCTGCTAGTGTGTTTACAAACCTTGGCGGCTTGTACTGAGAAAACAGTGCCTTCTTCAGATTTCTTATCGTAAGGTGGCATGATGATAAGTGGTGCAAACCTGGAGTACAGTGTCCTAATTTGTTCATGTAGCTTAAATTTAGCTCTTAGATATAGTGGTCCTTTTCCTTGAAGGCTCGATGAACAATGCAAAGTGCCTTGAACTTTGCTCTTCTTGCTATTGGTAGCCACTGGAGTGAGTGTAAGTCATATGTTCACTTGGTTGAAGGCAGAGAAGAAGTCTTGCAGCAGCATTTTGGATGAATTGTACTTTGCGTATGATGCACGAAGGTGCAGATCGGTTGGCATGGTCAAGTCTTAACTTTACTACTCCTAAACTGAGAAAAATCTCAACTTTAAGACTTTCGGTATTCACAGAAGGCATTTAGGAGTCCTAAAGTTAGGACTCTTAACTTCTGTGAACTCCAAAATGAGTAAGTGCCTTCTGTGAATACCAAAATGGTAGTAAGTTTAGTATTTTGTCTTAAGTTAGTTATGTGAATCCGGCCCTTAGTCATATTTCCTGAGTTTTTAATGCCTAAGGCAATTATCAAGTCTTAAGTTGTAGACATCTTTCAATCAATCAATCAATCAGATGTCTTTTAAAGCGCGACTACTCATTTGTAAGGGTCTCAAGGTGTTGGGGGTTTAGCTGCTGGGCAGGCAGAGTGCTGTGGTTTTGTCGATGAGCCAGATCTTGAGATCCTTCCTGAAGTGAGGCAGTGACGGTGATTGCCTGAGATGGAGAGGTAGTGTGTTCCAGGTCTTTGCTGCAAGATAGGAAAAGGATCCTCCTCCGACTGTGGTCTTGTGAACAAAAGTTCCCTTCCTACCCTATAGCCCAACCCATCCCATAACCCTAAAATCCCTTACCACCCTATGCCCGACTCCTCTCTAAACCCTAAAATGCCCTTACCACCCTACACTGCTACCCACCCCTAAACCCCAAAAATATCCTTACCACTCTATCCCCCATTCATACCCCTAAACCCTAAAAACACACTTACCACTCTATGGCCCTACCCACCCTTAAACCAAACTCCTTACCACCCAATACCCTTACCTGTCTCCAAAACCTAAAAACCCATTACTACCCAATACCCATAGCCATCCCTAAACCATAAAAATAACCTTACCACTGAATACCCTTGCCCATCCCCAAAACGTAAAAAAAACCCTATTGGCTATTACCTTTACCCACCCCTTAACACCCAAAAAACCTTACATCCAATACTCTACCCACCCCTAAACCTTAAAATTACCCTAACCACTCTATGCCCCTACTGATCCTAACCCTAAAAATGTCCTTACCACCTTATACCCCTACCGACCCCTAATCCCTAAAAACACCCTTACCACCCAACACTCCTACCCACATCTAAATCCTTAAACACCCTTACCACCCAAGACCCCTATGTTATATTCTTCCCTCACTTTTGTTCTGTAATTTGTTCATATGCATAGAACTATGCACATGCTCTGTATAACTGTTGTTCTAAGTTCTGGAACGACTGAAAGGCAGCTAGACTAACTGGTTTCCTGAACTGGATGTACTGTGCCGCTCTCCTATTAAACTATGAATTTCACTTACCATCCTGCTGCATGTCATCCTTTACAAGTGGCGACGGTTAAAGAAAACATCCCCAGCTGCGTTTCTCTCTGTGGCACAGGTGCAGTGATGTTTTTCGGACCCAGTTCAATATCTCCCCTTCGTTTTCGGCATATCCTGCTCCCATGATGACGTTGGAGGTTCACATTTTCGTCCTCTATATGCTCTCGAAGATCTGGTCTCTGTGACCACTTTGTTTCTATTTTGGCACATTTTTGAAAGTTTTGGACCATCCTGAACTCCATTTCTTCCGATGACCGCTCTCCCATGCGTCCTCATGACGGTCTCCTAGTAATGCTCCACAGGAATGCTGACCCGGTGACGGCAAACTTCTACTTCTGTTTCACCTCGCGTTACCCACGTCACATCACGCTTCCATGTCATCATGCTGTCGGCCATTTTCCATTGGTTTCCTCTTCATTCATCGGCTACAACGCAACAGCACTTGTTTGCATGTTCCTGAGAGGTTGTCATTTCAGAGGATTATCGGATGCATTCACAGTAAAATTATTGGTTGTCCAGGTAGGAACAGGCACACCTTTTATTACCTTCATTTATAATTTTTGGTTATCCATGTAGGAAAAGCCTGTTGACTCACGGTGACAGGCACACCTTTTATTAGCTTCATTTATCATTTGACGTGCCGTCCGAAACATATGCCTGTCAACGTAAGCCTATATATTAATGTCAATTAACAGTGACAGACACACACACTCACAAACATCTTTTGTACTGTGTGTCATCCTATTGAAGGCACATCTTGACATATTATTCTCTGTGCCATTTTTGTAAGTTGTTCTTATTAATTACTGTGACAAGAAAATTAAGCTGACAGAATCTTGTCATTCCTTTTTACGAACTATTCTTGTCAATATTTTTGCCTTTTACAACTTTTATCCTATATTTTCTCTATTTTTCGTTTTGCTTCTGCTACCAAAATGCAGTTTGATCCTCCCTGCAAATTTCTACAAAACAAAGGTGAACCTCCCATTCCCTGGACCAGATGGAAGGAAGAGATAATTACTTATCTTAAAGCAATTGATGGCGAACGCATGTCAGTTGAGAGGAAGAAAAAACAAATGTTTGCATTGTTTGGGTTCTGAAGGTCAGGTTGTATATAGAACCTTACCTCCTGTCAGATCCGGGGGTGATTACAGTGTATATGATGAAGCCATTTTGCGTAATGAGAACTGCTTAAAACCGACTACCAGTGTTGCCCCCAATAGATTAAAATGTTATACTAGGGCTCAAGAAGAGGGAGAGAGTTTTGATGAATTTCTTTCAGCTTTACGTGTGTTGTATTTGCATTGTAGCTTTGGTTTGGTCACTGATGAAATGATCAGGGATCAAATCATAGCGCACATTAGGAGCGAAAAAGTGCAAGAACAGTTATGGATAATGGGTGATCTAAATTTAGAAGCTGCCATTGGTACAGCAAAAGCTTTAAAGCAGTAGGAGAAATGGATGAAGTCCCTTAACAAAGACGTGAAAACTCCCATAACTGGAGATGTTAATAGTGTTACCCCTGGAAACTCTAAAAATGTTTCTCACTAGAAGAACTATTCTAAAAGTTTCCATTGTTTCAGATGTCGTAATCCAGGACATATTGTATATTTTCCACGTTGTCCAGCCATTGGAAAACAGTGCAGTAAGTCTGGGCGGTTGGGACATTTCTCCAAGATGTGTAAAGATGTAAAGAAAGGTGTTTCTATTAATTATTCCAAAGGAAAAGTTTCATGTGTTTCTCATGATCCACGTGATGATGATGATGATAACCAGAAGAATCTGGAAACAGGTATTGTGGTCTCCATTCGTGGATTCTTTGATGATTCTATGGCACATAACATTGGTCCTCCTAAAACTCTAGTGTATATTTTGGGCAGCCGCTTGAGTTAATGATAGACTCTGGGTCACCTTGGGCCATAATTACTAGAGAATATTGCATCAAGTCCTTTGGTGATTTAATACATTTAGATACCCTCAGTGAGTCTGACATCATTGCCCAGAGGTGTGATGGATCCAAAATTGACTTCATTGGTTTTAAAGAAGTACCCATTGAATTTAAACTAAGAACAGCTCTTAATAAGCTGCTTGTGTCTGTTAAGTAAATGTTTTAGGATGGCGTGATCAAGCCAAAATTGGTATAATTTTGAATCCTAGAGATAAGGAACCTGTGTCCATCCTTACTGAGAGTTCCACCAGCACTGGTTTTATGGAGCTCTATCCCAATGTTTTTTTTCTGAGAAACTCAGAAGACTAATTGGATTCAGCCACAAAATTAAAATCAGAGAAGGTTCGGTACCGATTAAACAAAAACTTGGAGGTGTTCCTATCAGCGTTAGAGAAGAATTAAAGGGAATGTTGGATCACATGATTAAAGGCGGTATCATCGAAGAGATAGAGTCCTCTGAGTGGGTTTCTCCAATTGTTTTAGCCCGTAAACCTGATAAAATGTTGAGACTCTGTTGATATGAAAGCATTGAATGCTAATTTAGTAGTTTAGTTAACTGTCATCCTCTACCCAACATCAATGAGATGGTGTGTATGTTGGATGGTGCCTGTATCTTTTCCACTTTCGATCTCTGTTCAGCGTACCACCAAATTGAACTCACTGAAGACTCTAAACACTTTACTGCGTTTATTACACCTCACGGTTTGTTTCAATTTAAAAGGATGCCCTTTGATTTAGCCTCAGCAGCATTGGGTTTTCAAGGGGCAATATATCATATATTCAAAGATGTTAGCAATTTTGTCAAATGTTTCCAGGATTACATTCTTATTTTTTCTAAAAAAAAAATGCGGATCATTTTTATCATGTCAAGGAAGTATTTGAGAGATTAGAGAAATGTGGTTTGACACTTAAAGTAGGGAAGTGTACGTTTTTTGGTAAATCTGGTGAATACTTCTGTAATACTCTGTCTGGTGATGGTGTCTCTAAAATATCCTTAGTGGATGCTGTCATCAAAGCACCTTCGCCTGATAATAGGGAGAAACTTCTCTCTTTTGCAGGGTTATGTGAATACTATAGCAAATTCATACCGAATTTTGCCACCAAAATGGAACCTCTTAGAGAGTTGACCAGGAAATCCACTGAATTTGTCTGGTCGGAAAGACAAGAGACAACTATCCAGCAGATTAAGAATGAAATCGTGAATGCTCCTACTCTCAAATCTTTTTGTGTAAACAAGAAGTGGTGATGCAAGTTTGTATGGATTAGGAAGTGTACTGAGTCAATGTTGTGGCAAGGAAGAATGGTGTTTTGCATTTGCGTCTAGAACTCTCTCAGTAACGAAGAGAAGGTATGCTGTGATTGAAAAGGAACTATTGGCTTGTATTTGTGACATTAAACACTTCCGCATGTACGTATGGGGTAGCAGGTTTTTGCGCCGAACCGATCGCAAACCCCATGTTGGTATTTTATCTCCTTGGAAAGGATGGAATTCAACAGTGCGCATTGCTAGACTCACTTCTAGGTTACAAGAATATAACTTTGCAGTAGTGTATGTTCCCGGTAAGAACAACGTTACTGCAGACTGTTTGTCTAGGTTACCTTGTTCTAATAATTGTGATTTTCACAAAGAACAAGTAGATATGGTTGCCACTGTCAAAGATGTTGTTTCCAGTGAGTTGCTGGGGTTATCCGAAATTGAGTGGAGGAATGAAATGAATAATGATGCTATGTCAGTTGATTAGTGAGTATTTGAGGAGAGGTTGGCCCAAAGAGAAGTCTGTCTCTCCTGAGATAGTTCCGTTTTGTCAATTCTCAGGTGAAATCGAAGAAGATGGTAATCTACTGTTCAAAGGTGGCAAGATTATTCCTCCTAAGGCTATGTAAAATAATATTTTACAACTTGCTCATGAGGGACATTTAGGAATTTCCTCCATGAAACGTCTCATCAGAGCTAACTTTTGGTGGCCTGGCCTAGACAAAATGGTTGACAGGACAGTTAGGGAATGCTCTGACTGCATCAGTAGTGATAAAATGCTTAAGAGTTTTTTCTGCCCCCCTCAAGTCCATGACCTGGCCCGAGTCTCCCTGGCAAAAAGTGGCTTTTGATATTTCTGCCCCTTTCAACTGATTACCTTCTGATGCCCGTTTTGCCCTTGTATTTGGTGGACTATCACTCTAAGTGGCCAGAAGTCAAGTTTGTAGCCAATGCCACTTCTCAGGTTGTCATTACATTGTTCAAGCACATTTTTGCTCAAGAAGGATCTCCCGAAGTTTTGATAACGGACAATGGTGTGCAACTCACATCACAAGAAATGGAGGAGTTTTTCTGTAATGGCAGCATCAGGCATGTAACTACGTCCCTTTACGAACCTAGGGAACATGGGCAAGTTGAACGGTTCAACCATGTCCTTAAGGAGGGAATAGAGTTAGCTAATTAGTCCAGTGAACCTTGGAGGGATGTGTTGAGGAAAAAATTGTGGAAGTACCACATCACGCCTCACTCTCTCACTGGGGTGAGTCCCTTTAGAAGTTTGAAAGGAAGAGAACCTGCATCAGATATTGGTCCTTGGTGGATAAAGAATTCCAGCAAAACAATTGATGACATTGAGTTAGATGTTATTGCGGGACGTGTGAAAGATAAGCAAGATTAACCCCTTCAGTGCTGATGACGGCTCCCGATCGTCATCAGTTACGCTGGGCGTGTGCTGATGACGACCGGGAGCCGTCATGACCATGCCCGCGATCGGAATGTGCCGCACAGGCGTAGAATTCCGGCCGCAGCCAGGGGGTTAAATCAAAGAGCTGTTTGATGTTAAAATGAATGTGAGAGTTTCTGATTTTGCTGTTGGAGATTGGGTTAGAATCAAGAAATCAGGTTTCATGGTGAAAGTTGTTTCCAAATTCGGTCATCCTATTAAAACTGTTAAAATGTCTGCCATCTTGTGTAACAATACTGTTTTTGCAAAGTGTGACATGTGAGAAGAGTTGCCAAATGCAGATTCTCAGAACAGAATAAGGTCAGTGAGAGTGATACTCTGTTGTTTAACCCCTTGCATGCTTATGACGAGCTCAGCTCGTCATAACTGCCACGGATGCCCCGCGTGAATGGGGATAACTGTGCTAATTCCAAAGGTGGTCAAACGAAATGTGGTCAAACTGTGGTCTCCAGAGTTAAGGTGAACAATAGAACTAGGTCGTTGGCTGCAAGGTATATGTCTTGATGACTTTGAGCAATATTAAACTATTGTTTCTGTTTGGTCCTTTATATTTGTTTCCCTTTTACACCTTATTTTTGTTTCTTGGTTTTTTTTTGCTGTTTTTTTAATATTTCATTATTGTTGGGGTGAGATGTGTTATATTCTTCCCTTACTTTTGTTCTGTAATTTCTTCATATGCATAGAACTGTGCACATGAACTGTATAACTGTTGTTCTAAGTTGAGGAGAAGTTGTGGAGAAGTGTGGCTCACTGGTTAGAGGCGGCAGACCCGTAAGCAGAGAACCGCCCGGGACCAGGGTTCGATTCCCGACGCGGCAGGGTCGTGGACCAGGGTCAGCGGACTCGATAATTCTCGCCTCGGTGCCTACTCTAGTCAGAAACCACACTCGGCAACTCTGGGCATCAGCTTGCCTCATCTTCACAACGGCCCCCCCAGACCGCCGGGGATGCTTGGTCGCACCTTAGAGATACCCATCAGGGACCATCTCTCAGGGTGAGCCAGGACGGGTTCCCCAGCGGTCGAAGCGTGGAGATACTCCTCCGGGAGTCGATTCCTAGCGCTATATAAACCCAAAATTAAAATTAAATTAAGTTCTGGTACTACTGAACGGCAGTTAGACTAACTGGTTTCCTGAACTGGATGTACTGTGCCTCTCTCCTATTAGACTACAAATTTCACTTACCATTCTGCTGCATGTCATCCTTTGCACCCTACCTGCCCCTAAGGCCTAAAAGCACCCTTATCACCCTATACCCATACCTACCCCAACCCCTAAAAGCCCATGCCGCCCTATACCCCTAACTACCTCATAACCCTAAAACACCCTTACTGCCCACTACCTGTACCCATCCCTAAACCCTAAAAATACCATTACCACCATATGCCTCTACCCATCCCGAAACCCTAAAAAACACCCTTACAATCTAATACCCCTAATGACCTCTAAACCCTTAAAACACCATTATCACTGAAGACCCCAACCCACCCCTTAGCCCTAAAAACAGTCTTATCACCCTCTACCCCTGCTCACACCAACCCAAAAAAATGCCCTTACCACCCTATACCCCTACCTGCCTCATAAACCTAAAAACACCCATACAGCCCAATACCTATGCCCACCACTAAATATTCCCTTATCACCTTATGCCCCTACCCACCCCATCCTTACCACCCTCTACCACTACCCAACCCCAAAAACACCCTTGCCACCATACACCACTACCCACCACTAAACCCTGATAATACCCTGAACACCCATTACCTCTACCCACTCAACACAATAAAAATGCCTTTACCACCCTATAACGTTATCCACTCCATGACCCTAAACCACTGTCCACATCCTATCCCCTATCCACCCCTAATGCCTAGAAGCACCCTTACCACCCTATGGCCATACCCACCCCGTAACCCACTAATCACCCTTATCACCCAATACCCTTTCCAATGCACACACCCTAAATACCCATTACCACCCCATACCCTTACCCACCCCTAAACCGTAAAAATGCCCTTACCACCCTATATTTCTAACCACCCCATAACCCTAAAATTACCCTTACCAAATTATACCCCTACCTACCCCAACCCCTAAAAAACACCCTCACCACCCAAAACCTTACCAACCACTAAACCCTAAAAACTCCCTTACTACCCAATACACCTACCCACTCGAAACCCTAATTTTTACTTATGGATATATATATATATGATTTTAACAAAGGATGTGGCACTCCAGAATGGTTTTTAGCTTATTTTATTGATAAGCTCTCCCCCTTAAAATAAGCTAAAAACCATTCTGGAGTGCTGTTGAGCGCCCCTGGAGCTGAGGGTCACTTTGGAGGTAAAATATATATATATAATATATATCCTACTGGCGGTCGCCAGTAGGTAGTTATAGTTAGGACCTAGTTACCATAGGAAAATCGCAACATTCTATTCCAAATAACTTTGGTGCTGATTGCTGAATATTCCCAAAATTTTCAAAACTTATGGCCTACTTCGGTCCGCTCCTATCTTGACAGATTCGGGGTGATTCGGCAAGCGGGGGCCGTGAAAAAAGGGGTCCCAAAACGTGTTTTCTCCATGCAATTTTCCATAGGAAACTTTAGACCCGGCTACAGCCCGAACTGCTGAATGGAATTACACCAAATTTGGCAACAAAGTAGCCCTTGGTTCAGAAAGAGCCCTGTTTGTTAAATGGTGTAAATCCGTTCAGTAGTTTTTAAAATATTTATGGAAAAATAAATAAATATATATATATGGGCGATCTGATTGGCTGTCAGCACTTCATCCAAGAAGTTGTTGGCAGCCATCTTGGGACCAATATACATGATAGCACCTCATTAAAAAGCATTGCAGTTAATAGAAGGTTTTAAAACTTTAGTTACATTATAAATCATTTGTTGATGGTACCATACTCATTTTAGGAATTGTGGTGTGTTCTAAGGTGATTTTACCATGTAAAAAAGCCTTCTGCTGGGATATTATGAATCATGTTTGAGAGAAAACTATTTTCACATGCTTTTCCCACAGAGATTTGGAAGGTGATCTATAAGCTAAACTGAGAGCATATTTTCTGTAAATTCACATTATCTTTCTCAGTCATGTGAGAATGAAGTCTGACATTCTCAATAAAACATTTACATCCAACAAGGGCAGTGACTGTCAGTTGCTTCCTTTGTGTTCTACTGCAGCTTCCCAGAGTGTTCTAAAGAACAACTAGAGCGCTTACAGTCTTACTTATGAAAAAAGTATGGCACACCTGAAGCCATCTTGATTGGAATAAAGTGGTAACACTTAAAACATTTAATTTGCAAAGGAACACAATGAGGGGGTTCATTTTGCCATAGGAATTATGATTAGTGCTGCAGAAAGAAAAATTAGGGCACATTTTGACTTTTCAAATCCTCTTCTATTTCATTAACAAATTCTGACACGCAGACTGAAACATGCACTTTCAATGCCAGCAGCAGACTTCCCTGGTGAGCAGTAGCTTTACTACAGTGATCTAATGAGCAACTAGAGTGCTAACATGCAGAATTTATGACAAATGTGTGACACATCTGAATGCCTTCTTGATGGAATCAAAGTAAAAAACTGAAAGTATTTCCTACTGAGGAGACTGCAGTAAATGAGGAAATTAGGAAACTTAATAACAAATAAGTCTCCCAAGATGGCCACCGGAGACAAAAGAGCCCAAATGTAGCACTGCATATCATTCAGATGTAGCCCACATATAGCTCAATGACAGAATGTCCCAGAGTGTTCTTAAGAACAACTAGAGCGCTTACTGTCTTACTTATGACAAAAGTATGGGACACCTGAAGGCCTCTTGATTGGAATAAACTGGTATCACTTAAAACATTTAATTTAAAAAGGAACACAATGAGGGTGTCCATTTTGCCATAGCAATTATGATTAGTTCTGAAGAAAGAAAAATGAGGGCACATTTTGAGTGACTTCTCAAATCCTCTTCGATTTCATTAAAAAAATCGGACTGAAACATGCACTTTTAAAACCAGCAGCAGACTTCCGTGGTGAGCAGTAGCTTTACTACAGTGATCTGATGAGCAACTAGAGTGCTAACATCCAGAATTTATGACAAATGTGTGACATATCTGAATACCTTCTTGATGGAATCAAAGTAAAAAACTGAAAGCATTTCCTACTGAGGAGACTGCAGTAAATGAGGAAATTAGGAAACTTCGTAACAAGTAAATCTCCCAAGATGGCCACCTGAGACAAAAGAGACAAAATGTAGCTTAAATATCACCCAGATGTAGCCCACATGTAGCCCAATGACAGAAGTGTGCAAAACACTTTTTATTTTTTGTGTTTTTGCAGTTCTATATAGTGCAGATTTGTATTGGAGTGCTTTACATAAGCATTGGTTACATCACACAAGAACAAATTCATTTTGGTTTTAGACAACGGGGGATTAAATAATTTGACCAGAATCACTACCTGGTTCCCCAGTTGCAAAGTCTGCAGCTCTGGAAGTAACACCACATCCTCTCCCCTAAGTGCAACATTTAATCAAGTTGTCAACTGGCTAAAAAGACATAAAGATAACAAATAATTTAAAAGCGCTTTGTCGCTATTTGAAATATGTCCTCATCTCAGTTTTTTAGAGCACTAACCATAACTTTTGATGCAAATAAAACCCTCTTATATATGTAATTTCTAAAGGAAATGCTCTAGGTATTTTGATTACATCAAGATGATGTCAGGCGTTCCACACTTTTGTAATAAATATAGAATGTTAGCAAACTAGTTATTCATTAGGATACTGTTGAGAGGCAGAGGCCAAGGGCATGGACTCTGAAAATTGAAGGCAGGTAGGAGGGTGCAGAGTCAACAATTTGACCACACTGGGCAGGCAGGAAGGGCAGTGGCAGCACAACAGACTATGGAGGGCAGTGGAAAGGGGGAAAGGGGCAACAAAAACTGGCAAGAGAGGCTGTGGCAATATAATAGACCATTGTGGGCAGAAGGAAGAGGCAGTGGTAGTACAACCATACATGCCAATCAAAATCTTCCTCTTACCAAGTTCAAAATGTTAGCAAGTATGGTACATTGGATCATGGACGGCAGGAGGAATTGGGGTAGGGACATGGACTCGGATAACAGAGGACAGGAGGGACATGGAGAGGTGCACCAAACTGACCCTACAGGGTAGGCATCAGTGTTTACAGCAGCACAATACACAACACAGGGCATGCGGGACGGGAGTGCAGCACAACAATCCATAGGAAGCAATAGGGAGGGGACAGGGCCATGCACATTGACAACAGAGAACAGAGGGGAAAGAGGCAATGTGATTTAACCCAGGACATGCCTAACCTCCAGTCCCAACCTATATAGTTTGGCACACCGCAGCCCCTTCCGGAACATACCCACCCCAGGCTCCCTGAGAACACTCTTTATAGGAGCGTCCTGTCCCACCACGGACGCTCATGGACTTCTTTACTTTTACTTTTATCCTGGCTGCCATTTTGCTGCTGTTCTCGTCCGCTTTTCTCTGGACCCCGACCCGCCATCTTTTCCCTCATTTCCCCCTTGACGATCCTCAAATGTTTCTTCCCTTTTCTGATTTGCCTTTTCGCCATACCCTTGTATCCCTCCCACCCTCCCTTGGTGCTGTGACTACGTCCCCCCTCCAACCCCACTTAATGGAACTCAGCTTTTCTGGGGTTTTTGGGGTCTTGACTTGAGAAAATCTACTATGTGTATATATATGTATATAGAGATAACTCTAATCACTAGTATATGCAGTAGACCTTTGTACTCTCTGCCATTCCTATGTGACTCTTAGAGTATATCCATTTGTATCTCTTCCTTGAGTGACTTTACTATTTGTACATGTGCAATTTTTTCTGTTTGTATCTTTTATGTAACGCATGTAATCCTAAGTCCTTATGTTTTGCAACTGGTTCTTATGTAAAGCGCTCTGACACCTTTGTTTAAAGTTCCCGCTATATAAAATCGCATTAAATAAATAATTGACAGACAGGAGAGAAAGCTGCAGCATAACGGCCCATAAAGGGCAGGAGAGACGGATCAGGGGCATTACAATGGAACAGATAAGCCAGGAGGAAGGGAATAGGGTCTGCACATGGAAACATAGGGCTGAGGGCAAGGGGGCAGGGCAAGAGCAGCAAGATGACCATGGAGGTCAGGCAGGATGGGCACTAGAAGCAAGAGGGCACTAGAAGCAAGACACACCATAGAGAGCAACAGTGAAACTACAATGGCATACACACAGACCATGGAGGGAAGGTGGGAGGGGGTCAAGGGCAGCTAGCTGACCACACAGGGAAGGTGGGAGGGGCCGTGGCAGCACAGAAGACCATGCATGGCAAGCGGGAGGGTTAGTGGCAGCACACTGGCTATGATAGGCAAGAAGGAGGGTGCAGAGGCATGCGCAGAGGACCATGGAGGATAGAAAGGAGGGTCAGGACCTGGGCACAGACAGAGTTCAGGGGAAGGGGCCTCCCAACATACCATGCGGGGCAGGCAGGAGGAGCAGTTGCAGCACTTTAGACCAGGGAGGGCAGAAGGGTGTGGCTGTAAAATGGGCCATGGGGGACAGGAGGAAGGGGATAGGGGCATGGAATGTGGCCAGACAGGGTGGAGGTGGCAGGGGCAGGTTACAGTCATATGACAATGCTAGGCAGGTGGAAGGGGAGTGGCAGCTCAACAGAACACTCAGAGTAGATAGGAGTGGCAGGTCCATGGAACAAGGTGGGCAAAAAGGATGGAGTAGGGGCATGCACACCGACATCGGAGGGCAGGGGAAGGAGAATAGGGGCAGCAAGCTAAGCACAGAGGCTAAGCAGGAGGTCAATGATGGGGCATAGAATTAGGCAATGGAGGGCAGGAGGAGTGGACTGGTACATCATGCTAAATGGAGGGCAGTGGCAGCACATCTGAACATGCATGGCAGGAGAGAGGAGGCTAGTACATGGATTCAGACAACAGAGGATAGGGAGGAGGTGGATGGGGCAGCAAGCTAACTGTTCAGAGAAGGCGGGAAGGCCAGTGGCAGAACAACGGCCAAACAGGGCTGTAATAAGGGAGCAGGGACATGGACTTGGACAATAGATGGCTAGGAGGAGGGAAGAAAGGAGAAGCAAGCTTGGGTGGAGGCAGCACAACGCCAGGCTCTGCTTCCAACACCCCACCTTCCATTGTGCTGTGCATCTTACTTAACATTTTTTAAAAAACTAGAAATTTGCTGAAAAATACAAAGAATACAGGTACGGTATAGTCAGACTCAGATTTCACTCATACCCAACCAATGAAATTCAGCAATTGTAGTTACCTGAGAAACAGCGGCCCTCATCCTCCTGGACCTCTCCGCGGCCTTCGACACTGTCTGCCACCGCACCCTAGTACAGCGCCTCAGCAACGTCGGAATCCAGGAGAAGGCACTGAAGTGGATCACCTCCTTCCTCGCCGGAAGGACACAGAGAGTCCGCCTCCCCCCGTTCAGATCGGAGGCCACCGAAGTCATCTGCGGCGTTCCTCAAGGCTCCTCGCTCAGCCCAACTCTCTTCAACGTCTACATGAGCCCCCTCGCAGCCATCGCACGCCAGCACAACCTGAACATCATCTCCTACGCAGACGACACCCAGCTGATCCTCTCCCTCACCAACGACCCCGCCACCGCCAGAGCCAACCTGCACGAAGGGATGACAGACGTAGCCAAATGGATGTCGAACAGCCGCCTGAAACTGAACTCGGACAAGACGGAAGTCCTCATCCTGGGATCCTCACCCTCCGCCTGGGACGATTCCTGGTGGCCCCCCGCCCTGGGCAGCGCACCCAAACCAACTGACCACGCACGCAACCTGGGCTTCATCCTGGACTCCTCCCTCTCCATGACCAGACAAGTCAACGCCGTCTCCTCGTCGTGCTTCAACATCCTGCGAATGCTACGCAAGATCTTTCGATGGATCCCCACCGAGACCAGGAAGACGGTCACCCAGGCCCTCGTCACCAGCCGTCTGGACTACGGCAACTCCCTCTACGCCGGTACCACCGCCAAACTCCAGAAGATACTTCAGCGGATCCAGAACACCTCAGCACGACTCATCCTGGACATCCCCCGCCGCAGCCACATCTCCGGACACCTGAGAGACCTGCACTGGCTCCCGGTCAACAAGAGAATCACCTTCCGGCTCCTCACCCACGCACACAAAGCCCTACACAACCAAGGACCAGGATACCTCAACAGCCGCCTCAACTTCTACGCTCCCACGCGCCAGCTTCGATCGACCAGCCACGCCCTCGCCGCCGTCCCCCGCATCCGAAGAGCCACCACAGGAGGAAGGGCCTTCTCCTACCTGGCCGCCAAGACTTGGAACTCCCTTCCGACCCACCTCCGCCTGACCCAGGACCACCTCGCCTTCAGGAAGCAGCTCAAGACCTGGCTGTTCGAGCAGTAGCGGTCCCCCCCCCCCCCCAGCGCCTTGAGACCCTCCGGGTGAGTAGTGCGCTATACAAATGTTCTGATTGATTGATTGATTGAGCTAACTATAACTTACGCCCCTGCAATGTACTGCTAATGACCTCAGACATTACATCATTCATGACATGGTCAGTTACATCACTCATGACATCTCAATGGTCCTTCCCGTTTGTTTCTGCGGTGGCAGCCGTGCGGCAGTAACGAAGGCTGCAGGACTTTCGACTGGGATGTGGAATTTTACGAGATACTGTGTTGGAGCCTGTTAGAGGTGGCAAAAATTGCAAAAATCGCCACATGTTCGGCAACCAGCGGTAGCGGCAGTTGAACAGCATCACTAGCTGCTCCTGCAAGGGATTACCATTAGCTTTGGTGGTGTTACTGTGCTCCCACGGCTTCCGCAGCTCGGGCTCACGGTCGGGAACAGATTTCAATAGCAAGAGGAGGAGTTTACTTGAGCCTCGCGGCTGTGTGGGGAGAGAACTTTTTTTTCATAATAACGCTGTTGGCGTTCTGCTCGAGCCTCTGTGAAGGGACTGTGAGAAAAACTGATGGATATTCAAGGCTCCGGTGAGTGTGTATTAGGGACCAGACTGTGTGTTTGATATTAACCCTCTACAGGAATTGTTCTGGCTCCAGCAACCTAAATCAGACTATTGTAAATTGAAATTTACTATTTTTGAGTTACCTGCCATAAACGTTGGGGAGCCCTGCCGTAAACATTTGCTTGGGACACAGTTTGGCATTTTGCATTGCCCTCAGTTGCCGTCTGACACTTCCTCTTGCTCACCAGGAGCCTGGGGGGCCACCACCGCCAGCGAGTCACTGGACTACCATTCCCGGCAACACTCGCTGTACGCACGCCGCCACCACGTCAACCAAGGGCCAGGAGGCACTCTTAAGGAACACTGGTTTCCCCGTCTGAGCCCGTCAGAGACCGGACGAGGCCGGGCCCCCCCTCTAAAAGCGCTCATACCGCAAGGTCAGTCACTCTAATTACAGTATTTGTTCATAATAACACCTGTTGACTGTCTAGGCCCAACCAGTTACGATGAGTAAGGGAAACGGGAAGAGGATAGGTGCACCCAACGGTGGCAGTGTAGCGGGGACGTTAGACCAGTTTATATTAAGGGCAGCTTCTGTGCTTGAGAAAGGGATGGCGATGACAGAGCACAGATTATACCTGAACCCGCAATTAACTAAAAGATCGTCTCTGGGTCTGGGGCGCTAGGTGGCGCACTTGCGGAATGGCTGCGGCGACATGAGGCACCCGCAGTCCGGTGGTATATCCTGCAATTATCCTGTGTTTCCAGCCCTAATTCTTGCCCGCAAATAGTGTTGCTGTGCAGAGGACGACTGGAGGCAGCAGTGGCCTAAGTCTCAACTTCCCGCCCCTGGTGCTGCCGGAGACTCGCGCGCTGAGCGTTTCCAGCGGGATACGTTGCTCTGCGGTGTGGAACCTGAGGGCGGACGGAAGGCTCACGCGAGCTCCGGGGTCCCCACGTGGCAGACAGGCCGTGTGGACGAGCGCTTTCGAGCTGCGGAAATCGACGCACCGTGAGTACTGTGGCAAACACGCGAGGTGAATGGCAAGAGCCCTGGCGGTAGTGCGTTTGGTCCCGCAGGCTCTAAGAGACGGCTGCCCTGATGTTTGCACAGAGGTTCCGAGTGCTGGAATGCATGCGGGGGACAAGAGGCGGCGATGGTGGCCTGGGCCCGGGATGCGTGCCAGTGAGATTACTACTGTGGTGGATATTGGCAGTGAAGGCACCCAGGCAACTGCAGCAGAGAGGTTTCCTTCTGGGTGGCATCTACGTGAGAAGGGGATATAATTGCCTGCGGCAGTCCCCATGCGGCGGGACTGAGACTTTCTTTTGGCCTAGTGACGAGACATCATTGTCGGGGCGATCCGATAGGCTGCATTACAGCGTAACCCTACAGTGCACATATTATAAGAATTAGGCGGAGTGTGCCGGCTCTGTGGCTTGGTGCGTGCTCTAGGCCCTAGATTAATTGCCGGTTGACCACGCATTGCATGCTGTGAGCGGAGTCATCTTTGTGACTGTGCTGTGATAGAGACTTTTGGCTGGCACAACACTGGCGCTGAGTTGACCGTCACTGTGGCGTTAAAAAATCTACGCCCACTAGGAGCATCGTTAATCAAGTTTTGGTGGAGGTCGTGCTGCACTATCTAACCAGGCGGCTGTGCCTCTACGGTTGTATCCACGTTTGGCTGGACATCCTTAGATACTGCCATACTGTCTTCAAGTCAATCAATCAATCAATCACGGCATTTATATAGCGCGCTTCTCACTCGGGAGGGTCTCAAGGCGCTGGGGGAAAGGGGTGTGTTACTGCTCGAACAGCCAGGTCTTGAGTTGCTTCCTGAAGGAGAGATGGTCTTGGGTACGTCGAAGGTGAGTGGGGAGGGAGTTCCAGGTCTTGGCTGCCAGGTAGGAGAAGGATCTTCCTCCGGCGGTGGTTCTGCGGATGCGAGGTACTGTGGCGAGTGCGTGGCTGGTAGATCGTAGCTGGCGCGTGGGCGTGTAGAAGGTCATTCGGTCGTTGAGGTACTTGGGTCCCAGGTCGTGTAGGGCCTTGTGTGCGTGGCTGAGGAGTCTGAACGTGATTCTCTTGCTGACGGGGAGCCAGTGCAGTTCTCTCAGGTGTCCGGTGATGTGGCTGTGTCGGGGGATGTCCAGGATGAGTCGTGCGGAGGCGTTCTGGATTCGTTGGAGTCTTCTCTGGAGTTTGGCTGTAGTTCCGGCGTAGAGGGCGTTCCCGTAGTCCAGTCGGCTGGTGACGAGTGCCTGGGTGACGGTCTTCCTGGTTTCAGTGGGGATCCATCTGAAGATCTACCGGAGCATGCGCAGGGTGTTGAAGCACGAGGAAGAAACGGCGTTGACTTGTTTGGTCATTTACAGGGAGGAGTCCAGGATGAAGCCCAGGTTGCGTGCGTGGTCTGTAGGTTTGGGGGCGGTGCCCAGGGCCGGGGGCCACCAGGAGTCGTCTTAGGCGGAGGGTGATGACCCCAAGTGATTTGGAGGGTTCCCCCGTGGGCACAGTGACACTGCAAAATGGGTAAACCGGATGCACGACAGCCGCGCTTCACCTTTGAGACCAAAAGGGGAGCAAAACAGGTGGAGGTGGACGGCGAAAGGGGAGAGACGGGAAGTATGGCCGACAATGCTCAGGGCCCAAACACGGATATGCAGACCATTCTCATGGAGATGCCACAGGGATTTGCCACGATTGGCGATAAGGTGGACACTCTCACCATACGACTGGACGCTATCGCCCATAAGTTAGAAGCTCATGATAATCGGCTCAAGGAGGCGGAGCAGCGTATCTCTGACAGCGAAGATGTCACGGAACAGCTGAAAAAGGCTGTGACGCAAATGGACAAACTCATGCGGGTTATCGACGCCAAGAACGAGGATATCAAAGCTCGCAGTCGGCGTAATAACGTCCGCATCCTAGGCGTGCCTGAGAGCACCAACACGGGGCGTCTGGAGCAATATGTCGAGAGGATGTTGGCTGCAACGACGAAGGCCTGCTTTCATCTCAATTCATAATAGAACGGGCGCATAGGTCCCTTGGTCCGCGACCACCTCCTGGAGCCACCCCTAGACCCATTATCACACCTCTATTGAACTATCGAGACAGGGACGTGGTGTTGCAGATGGCCCGCGAGAAGAAACAACACACTTACGAGGTGGTCACATTCACCATTTTCCCTGACTTCACCATGCGGGTGCAAGAAGAGAGGGATAAAATTCAATGGTGTAAAACAGAAACTCCGGCAAGAACAGGTGGACTATGCACTGTTATACCCCGCGAGATTAAGAGTGACGCATCAAGGGAAACAGACTATTTATACATCGCCCCAAGCCGTGGAAAAATTCCTGAAGACACTGCGCAGCCGAAAAAGGAATACTGCCGAACAGGAAGATACAGAGGAGCCGCTACTTTCTGATGTGGAGTGATGGGATGTGCTGAACGGAAGAGTGACATATTGCTATGTGACCCATGAGTAACGTGCATTGGGAATGTTGATATGGTCTTTATGCTATCCATGCTGATTACCTGAATGTTAGCTTAATTCGGCCTCCTGGCTTGGCACTGCTAGGAGCGGGATAGAGTGCTTATTATGTACCAGTTGGACTGAGTAACACATTTTCGAGTTGAGCCGGACACCCTTTGCCGCTGAATGGGCACTGACGGTAATAGTTGGTTGCCTATCTAGGGGCAAGGTTTGCGGGCGCTACCTGGTGAGGTTCCCCAATGGGAGTACCCCTATTGTATGATGTATTGGTTATGTTGTTGGAATGGGGAGGGCGGGGTGGGGATGTGCTGGCATGTTTGGGATGCTTCAGTGGGTGGTGGGTGGGAGCACGGGGAGTTAGATATGGAATGTTATACGTGGAAGCACGAGGAGAGACAGTAAACAATGCTATTTTGATGGGAATGGCACACTTCGTATGGGATCCGTGGAGTTGCTGTACATGTATGGAAAATGCTCATGGCTGGCGAGAAGCCTGATTCCACCTTTAAGGTATTATCCTGGAATATTAGAGGGCTTAAAGATGCCAGGAAATGTCGCCAGGTGTTGGCTTATTTGGACCGGCACAAGGTGCAAATGGTTCTTTTGCAGAAAACACACATACCCCCTCATTCTAATACTACATTCGCTAGCAGATGGGCGAGTACCAGGTTGTTTTCCTCCTATTCCTCTTATTCTAGGGGAACCGCTCTATTGATTAAAAAATCTGTACCATTCACTCTGATTGGTCAACTGGTGAATCCCTGTGGAAGATATATTATACTGTGGGAGCGGCTGGGTGCTTCTACGGTCAACATTGCAAATTGCTATGCTCCGAACGTGGACACACCAGAGTTCTTCACCATGATCAGGGGCAAAATATTGAATGTTGGTTCCATGCACATCATATGGGGGGCGACTTTAATGTGGCATTAGTACCTGCACGGGATAGAGCGGATGGTCTAGCGCAATATAATTGTAAAGCGAGAGAAGCGCTGCAAGGTGTTGTTGAGGAGGGGGGACTGGTAGATAGTTGGAGGCACATCTACCCCATGAGACAGGAAGGCACACATTTCACTTCATATACGGGCACATCGGCGAGACTAGATTATTTTTTTTCCTCCACAGGTCTAGCAACAGGACTGACAACGCACCTAGCCAGAACATATTCTGATCACTGCCCTGTTCTGATCACACTGACGATCCCGGGGTATGATCGACCCAGACCCCGATGGCGCCTACAACCCACTGCCCTTCTGGACACAGTCTTTAAAGCAGAACTTGAAGACGAAATACACAATTTTTTTCCCTTGCAACAAAGGATCAGTTAACAGTGTGGAAACGGTGTGGGAGGCCTTTAAGGTCACAGTTTGCGGGTGGTGTATAGCCAAAAGTTTCGGGGTGCTACGGGACATACAGCGCACATTGCATAAGTTGGAAATAGACTTGAAAGGGTTGGAGAGGAAACTACAGCGCAGAGATAGGGGAGGCATGGAAAAAGAGTTTAGAGCTAAGTTGTCAAAACATGAGGAGGAGGCGATACGAGAGTCCAAATTCCGTGGTAAACACTGGGTGGCACGGATATACGGTGAGGGGGAGAGACCTGGGAAGGCTTTGTCTGAGCTCACCCGTAATGCAAGGTATCACAACAGTATATTGGAAATTGCCGATCTGGAGGGAGGGACCTGTAGAGATAACACACACATATTAGATATCTTCACAACACATTATGCACGGTTGTATACAACGCAGAATACTGGGGAAATAGACATGGAAGGCTTCTTGGGGGAGGTTGCGTTATGCTGGTTGAGTGATGTACACAGAGTTTCTGAATGCCCCCTTAGAGCTGGATGAAATCAGGGAAGCGATAATGTCCCTAAAAAATGGTAAGGAGTCGGGGCTGGACGGGATATCTGCTGAATTTTATGAGTGCTACAAAGACATCATGGCGCCGGTGCTGAGGGAAGTGTTTGAGGACTCATTGGAGACGGGAATACTGCCCCACTCTATGCGCGAGGTGGTGATCACTTCATTATTGAAGCCGGGTAAAGACCCCGCCACATGTGATGCCTACCGGCCGTTATCCCTGATCAACTGTGATGCGAAAATCTTGGCTAAAGTGTTGGCAACTCGCTTATCACTCTGAATGACCAAACTGATACTCCCGGATCAATCCGGTTTTGTCCCGACTAGGGCACCCACACATAATCTGTGCACTCTTTTTTTCTCTCATACAAACGGTGGCACCGGAGTTTCCGCTTGCTGCTGTGTTTCTCGACGCCTCTAAGGCGTTTGATTCGGTAGAGTGGAGATATCTATTTCTCGCATTACAAAAGATGGAATAGCCCCCTAACTTCCTGTCATGGATACAACTGTTATATAACAAGCCCACAGCCAAGGTACTTATAAATGGACACTTATCAGCAGCGATATCGATAAACAGGGGCACTCGTCAGGGGTGTCCGTTAGCTCCTCGTTATCTGCAGAGGATCAAGGGCAACCTGTTTGACATGGGGCTCCGTCATCTGTGGAAAGATCCTATAGGGAACTTATTTCCCAATAAAAATGAGTACAAAGAACTTTACTGGGTTATGATTTATAAAAAGACACAGTCGAGGGTGAGCAGTAGCTCACTCACAGGTGTTTTCCTGGAGCACAAGCCGGCAATGGAAGCAGAAGCCTACTGGAAATTGATTATGAAACCTGGTGATAGGAAACTATATCACCAATTCAGAGTAGGCACTCTCCCCTTAAGATCTTTCACTGTAAAATGGAATAAGGCCGCAGATTTCTACTGACCTTTGTGTCCATCTCAAGTAGAGTCGATAACCCTTGTACTGTTTGTGTGTCCTGCCTATAATGGCCCCCGTCAAAGGTGGCTTAAGCCATTGTGTTTTAATCTAGGTACCAGATCATGTATGACAGCTTTGCGTATCTTGGTTTCGAACACAAGTCTAGATATTGTAATTGTGATAGCGAAATGTCCTAGCTGGTTTTGGGCACTGAGAAGGAAAAACTTGGAGGCTGGTCAGGCAATTGCACACATTATCTGACTATGCTAATGGCAAGCAGGCACCCTTTTGGTCAAATTGTGTAGGAAATGGTTTTATAGATGTAATTTTATACTTAGTTATCTAGTCATGATTGAAAATCCGATAAAGCTGATATAAAATTTTGTATGGAATGTATGTTTTTAGGGAGCTATCTGTTTTATGGCATTTTATGACACTTTTATGTTTGTATTGTGTCTTATATGATTGCAAATTATCGAATAAAGACAAATTGACTGACTGACTGACATCTCAAATGAGGTGTGAATGGAACTATAATCGCTAGAACTTTATTTAGGGATAGTGTGTGTATATTAACACCCCTTTTTTTTCTTTTCTTTCGTGTAAGAACCATTAATTAATTGTGGGTTTATATAGCGCTAGAATCAACTCCCGGAGGAGTATCTCCGCGCTTCGACCGCTGGGGAACCCGTCCTGGCTCACCCTGAGAGATGGTCCCTAATGGGTATCTCTAAGGTGCGACCAAGCATCCCCGGCGGTCTGGGGGGCCGTTGTGAAGATGAGGCAAGCTAATGCCCAGAGTTGCCGAGTGTGGTCCCTGACTGGAGTAGGCACCGTGGCGAGAATTATCGAGCCCGCTGACCCTGGTCCACGACCCTGCCGCGTCGGGAATCGAACCCTGGTCCCGGGCCGTCCTCTGCTTACGGGTCTGCCGCCTCTAACCATTGAGCCACACCACTTCCACATTGTAATACGCAACGTGCCAAGATTAATATGGCTGATAGCCTTTCTCTTTAAAGTAATGTGTAGTCCATTGTTTATGTTGATGTTTGCAATCCTAAGTATGTTTATTATGAATAAGTCACGTTGAAGAACATACAGGTATGGCGGTCATGGGGCAAGATATGCTGAAATGACACTGTGTGCATACATGAAGAGCAACAAGGTAAATAGGCTCTTTGTCAACTAACCTGTGTGGACAGTCGTTTCTCATGAGTGACATGGGAAAATATGTTGGAGTATCAATCTTGTACCTTGTGAGTGGAAGATGGTCACATGTCGATCAGACCACAGTGGAGTGACAATCAATGTCACAGACAGACTCTTTGAAGTATTTAAGGTGACTTTCCTTGGGGGAGGGAGCCTTCTCATACCCTTGCCATTTGGGGGTCTTCTTTTCTGTTTCCTCCGATTGGATTCAATATGAATCCCATTTCAAAGCCCTTCTGAAATGAAATGAAACGAAATAAAATGAAAAGGTAATTAAATTAAATTAAATGAAAAGGAAATTTATAAAGCGCAAAAACTTTCACCCAAGGGTGTCAAGGCGCTAGCTCATCAGACGAAAGAAAACAAACAGATTTTACCACATCAGAGATAAAAAAGCCATGTTTTTAATGCCTTTCTGAAGGCCAACAGATGAGTTTCTTCTTTTATCTTTAGTGGAAGTGAGTTCCAAAGTCGGGTAGTACCTACCAGGAAGCTTCTAATGCCCCAGGAACACTTTTTAAACCTGGGAACTGCCAGGTTAGGAGCATAGGCTAAGCGGAGATGGTGGGTCGAATTATAAGGCTGCAGACTTTGTTTAAAAAAGGCAGGTCCTATGTCGTGAACAACTTTAAAAGCTATGCAGAGGGCCTTAAATGTGATCCGCCTCTTCACCGGTAGCCAGTGTAGCTCCTTGAGCATCATAGTGACAGATTTATGTTTTGAAACATTCAACAGCAGACGTGCTGCTGTGTTCTGCACAATCTGCAACTTGGTCAAAGATTTCTTCCGAAGATTGATTAAAAGGCCATTACAATAGTCGGCCTTGGATAAAACAAGAGCCAATACCACTAATTTCTGCAGTTTAGCCGGGATAAAAGGAAGAATCCTTCTAAGTCATTTTAAAGTGTAGAAGTATGTCGAATAACCTGATTCACATGACCCTCGAAAGAAAGCATGGAATCAAACGTGACAACTAAGTTGTTTACTTTATTCACTGGTTTTGGTAAAGAGCCCATCTCCTAAGGCCACAATGCAGGAGACCAGAAGTTTGTGTGGCTGCCAAAAAGAACTTCGGTCATTGCCATCCAGTCCCCGACTTGACGAAGACAGGTGTAGAACCGTGCTGCCGTGTCTGATGGTGAGCCTGTCACTGAAACCACAATCTGAGTATCATCGGCTTAAGAAATAGCTGAGAAACCCAGTGATCGAATCAACCTTGCCAGTGGAGCAACATACATAATAAAAAGAGTGGGACTCCGCAAAAAGCCCTGGGGTACTCCACTGGGCAATGTGAAATTAGGTGACATACAATCTGACAGAGCCACCAACTGACAGGAAAGACCTGAGCAAAGCAAAAGCTTTCCCCTTAATGCCAAACCTATCTAGAACTTCCAGTAACTTTTGATGATTCACAGCATCAAAAGCGGCCAAGTAGTCAAGCAGCACAAGTGCTGCACTATCTCCTGCATCCAATGTCTGCCTGATCAACTCGGATGCTGAAATCATTGCCAACTCAGTACTATGATGTTTTCTAAAACCAAACTGAGTGGTATCCAGAAAATAATGTTTTTCAATGTAGTCCAATAAAACACCATTCATGGATTTTTCAACCATTTTTGCAGGTAAGGGGAGTCTTGAAATAAGGCGGTAATTACTAGGATCTGCCCCATCAAGGTTTGCCTTCTTTAACAGGGTAAGAACCGATGCCAGTTTCCAACTAGTAGGAGAGATTCCAGAGATGAAAATGTTATTAAAAATAGATACCAAATGAAACGCAAAACCTTCTGGTAATAGATGGAAAATTTTGGGCAGGCACAGATCCAGTGGAGAGCCAGATTTGGTGGATAGCAGAAGATTAGTGACCTCAGCCACAGTTAATGGAGGGATAACAGATAGTTCTGGATGGTCACCAATATCTGAGGTAGCTGGTGGCATTTCCCTTTCCTCCTTAGGATTTGTTACGGTCTCCAAAGAGGATGATATCCCTTGGGCCAACAGTTGGGAGAAGCGACTATAGACTTCACTAACTTTATCTTGGAAAAATGTGGCTAGTGAGTTGCAAAAAGTCTAATTCATTGGTGAGTTTATCACCTCCGTACATTTGGCTAGTTTTTTCTTGGTGCAGAAAAGTTCCTTAGTAGAGTTTTTTGCTGTTTGCTGTGGTTACCGCTATGGTCGAATAGGCAGTTTTCCCCTCTTGTACAGATTGTTTATAGTCTAGCAGAGCTTGTTTATAAGCAGTTCTGTTGTTGATTTCATAACTAACTCTCCACTTCCTTTTGAGGTGACGACATTTTTGTTTTAAAATTCTAAGACTTTCGAAGTACCAGGGTTCCCAAATGTCTTAACCTACGATTAGCCATAGATTTGACCAGTAACACCTGATCAATTGTATTCTTCAGCCATTTGTCAAATGAGGAAGCAGCCTCATTTGGGTCCTCTCTAAGGTTGGGTGGGTTCTGAGACAGGGAATTTTCGAAAGTATCAATAACAATCTTGTTCCAAGGTCGAACTCTTATCGGCTGATTATTTTTCTGTTTTGCTATCTGTGCATTTTGGAGGGAAAGAAAGAATATAACAGCTCTATGATCTGACCAGACGAGAGGCAGCTATGAAAGACATTCTAGAGATGCAAACACTGGCCCCCAGAGTGTGTACTGCGAATCACTTTCAGTGTGAGGCCTAGGCTGTTAATGATATCCCAAAAATACACTGCATCTTTGTCCGCTGGGTCTTCAAGGTGAAGATTAAAATCACCTAAAAGTGTAAAATCCAATGACTGAGATATTACATCCAAGGATCTAGCAATAGTATTCAGAAAATCAGCCCGAGGACCGGGCAGCCAATACAATAGAATAATAGAGATTCCCGAAATGTTTCGTTATTTTGGGGACTAAACGTCCCTTTCCACTCACTTCTAAATATTACGGTCACTCCTCCTCCCCTTTTTCCCACTCGATCTTGCCTGAACATAGTGAACCCAGCAGGAACGGATGTTGCTAGGTCTGGGTCTGAAGAGAAGAGAAGGGCTCCCCCATGTCTCTGTTATGAAAGCAAGGTCCACAGCGTGTGCTTCCATAAAAATAGCAAACTCTAATCATGCTTACAAAGGGAACGTGCGTTAATCAGCGTACATAGTACTGTCTTCATCCCACACAGCCTGTTTGAGTCATATTTAGAGCTAGATGAAGCTAGTTGTGGTGTACTGGGGTAAATATTAAAACTGCAATCAGGGCACTGAAACCGTACTTCAGATGAATACACACTTGGACTGAACTTCCTACAACACTTACCACCGGTATTGTAGCCTTGTAATTGATCCGTTGTGTATTTCGGCCCTGTAGTGAGCTGAGAGCTGAAACCAGCAGCATCCCTGGCACTGGGCTCGGGCCCGGCGTGGGCCCGGCGTGGACGGGCGCAGACGGGCTTGCCTTTGGCGTGCCAGCAGCGCACCTGCTGCGCACAGCCACTGTGCTGCCGCTTAGCGGCCTTGCTTTTATCTGAATCACCGCTAAACATCTAGAGCGGCAACCCGCTCTGATGTACTTCCTGGAAACAAGCGGAAGTGCTTCCAAATAAATCCGTCCCCGTCACTCCCCCGAGATGTGCAAGTTCTACTGATTGAGGTGAGAGCAAAATAAATGAAGTTATTCTTTTTTAAAAAGCAGTCAAATTCATACAGATACAATTCATACAATTCCCATTCTGCACATAAATGACAAGTTTAAAACAATTAATTAAAACGAGATCCTTCAGTCAATTTAAAATCGTTACGCAGACGAGTGTCCTGCTAGCTAAACGCTGAGAGCTATTGATGAACTTGCCTGTTGGATGGTTTCGAGCTGTCTGGTGAGAGACTAGACCTGTACTTTTCCTGGTTATAGCTCCATTTCCCTTGCCCATGCCCACAGACTTTACTTGAGTGGACTGTAACTAGATCCTTTGCCCATGCTAATAGAAATCTTTGATACTATCCTCTTGTCATTGCTGGTAGTAGGAAACCCTATCCTAACTATCCCTTTTATTGATTATTTTATTCAGCAATAGATTTATTGAGTCTATATGTGTGATTTTTATACTACCTTGACAGAACTACTTAAAATATTGCTTATATGCATTGATTTTGGATCTTGAATACAAACACCAAATAATCTAAATTGTCTGAGTCTTAAATGTTCTTTCTATAGAAACAACGCTCACAAGTATGTGATTTGTAATGCGTAATAGAGAGAGTCCTAGATTATTTTCAGAAAATCAGGTTCTTCTGCTTTTGTTCTGTGTGACTACAGCAGAAATATTGGTTTGTATGCTTCTTGTTAGATTAAACATCTTTAGGAATTTCAGTCTTCCTATTGCCATACTTTGCATCTATAGTATGGTTCTGGGGGTGGTGCATTTAAACTTGATCAATAATCTGTGAGTTGGCTACCAATGATTCATCCTCATTGGGTGGCCAACAGTTAGACACCCTTATTTGTCACCTCTCATTGTGACCAGTAAGGTCCATCAGAGGACCAATGCATCTGTGGGTGCAGCATAGATTCTGATCGAAGTGACTAAGTTAGTGAGTCTTGGGCACAGCACGAAATTCCGCTGCAACAGAAGAGAATAAAGAAAGTAAGAGAGGGAGCCTAAAGGAGCAGAATGACAGCTAGGTACACATTGAGAAATGGTGATTGAGAATTTTAAGTGGGATTTATAGCTTATCATGTTTTGCACAATATGATCTCAAAGCATAATTTCGCACTTTATTTTATAAAAGGCATCTTAGTGTAAGATCCACAATTCACCTTGTATAGTGGTCTTTAAAATCCTAATAAGGTCTAACCAATGTTACTTAATCCATATTGCTTTTTGCAAATTCCTTAACAATGGCACCCCGTTGATATTTGTTACTATATGCTCTCTAAGAAAAGTGCTGATGCCTCCTCTTAATGCATATTAGCCAATTCTACATTTGCTGGTGTAGTCACTGGAAATTACAAACCTACTTTCTGAAAAGTCCAAGTTCTATTTAGAAGGTGATTTGGCTTCCTATTGTAGAATTAAACATGGCAGCCTCTTAACTGTTTAGTAACATGAAGGTGAACTTTTATCTGCACCTGTATTAATGCCGAACAATCCTTCAGCAAGTTAATTTTTTCCATGTCTAGTACACATGGCAGATTTCTTTGTTTTCTAAGTTCACCACTCAGAAAAGTGCATGCTCGTCCAAACAGTGTTAGCCACTAGAGGTTGCCACCTTGAGGATTCTATGCAAAGAGTTTACTGCATCTGAAAAAGTAGAGAATGTCCAAATGTTGATTTATATTTTTGCTTGCATAACTGTAAACATTCTCAATGCTTTAAGGTCCTCCACTTACTGTTGAAACTTACTGTTACTGATTAAACCATTGTTTGTTTAAGCTAACATTGATAAGATGCAACCATCAATCTCCGCTCAATATGTTTGACTCAGATGTTCTCATTCAGTGTAATTATTAACTCTTCTTCGTGATTTGAGCCCGTATTGTTTTAAAATAGTAAAACCCACATTTCTACACCAGCTTAATGCACTACACATTACATTTTTCTTTCCCCATCCCTACTGTATTTTTACTCCAAACCCGGGAAGTCTTTTTTTCTGTGTAACTCCCGTTCTCCTGCTGGTCTTAGCTGCTGCATGCTAGCGTGCATGTCAGTTTCATCACGCAGTGCTCCATTTAACCACGGGCATTTCCACAGTTTTCGGCAAATTATTTATTTATTTATTTATTTTATTTTTGCCATTTATAAAGCGCGAACGAATACCCGCAGGCATCTCGGCGCTAAACAATTCGCGTAACTTCATCTCGATATTAAATACTTCAAAGAAATGTGGTTGATGTTATTGATTAAAAAGCCATGTTTTTAAACTCTTACGGAACTGGAGAAGTGAGGGGCTTAGTCTGATGTTTTGAGGCAAGGAGTTCCATAATTTGGGTGCCACAACTAAAAAGCGGCGGTCGCCCCAGGACACTGTTTTGGAACGTGGGATCACTAGCTGGTTAAGGGTGGTGGAGCGAAGCTGTCTACAAGGTATATAGGGAGTCAGCTGGTCCTTGAGAAAATGCGGTCCTTGATCGTTGAGTGCCTTGTACACTATACACAGTGATTTAAACTTAATCCTATTCCGGATCGTCAGCCAGTGGGATTTTTTAATGGTTTCTGATATGGCCGCAAATTTAGGTGTTCCTGAAAGCAGACGTGCTGCGGCATTCTGTATTGCCTGTAGCTTTGTCGTGACCCTAACCTGAGCGTTTAGGAATAGGCCGTTACAATAGTCAAGGGACGATAAGACCAGGGAGCTAACCAATATTTTAGTGGCTGCCTCTGGCAGGAACGGGCTAATTTTCCTAATCATTCTTAGTTTGTAGTGTGCTATAGTTGCTACTTTGTTTGCGTGATCCATGAAATTGAGACCCTCATCAAAAATGACACCCAAGTTCCTGACCTTATCCGTCGGACTCGGGGGTACTCTGAAGGTTGGTGGCCACCAGGATGATGACCAAGCTGGTGAGAGGGGACCAAAAATGACTACCTCAGATTTTTCAGAATTGAGCTTGAGGCAGTTTGTTGCCATCCACTCTCCTATTACCAGCATTCAATTTTGGATTACAGAATCCTGCCGCCGGAATGCTGTCACTAGGTATGTGCGCTTTGAAATTTGGCTCATCTCAATCGCATTCGAATTTGCCTCATCAAGTTAGACTAAGATCGGGTTCTTCTCTCTTCCTGTATAGCTACGACAATGACTTGAAATTATTACGACGCCAGGCCTGGCATAATTACTACGCCTAATCACAATTTTTTCCAATTCTAAACAGATATAGCGGTACGCTTTGTCCATAGTTTCACTGGGGGGTTTTAAGTAATTGTCTCCAATTTGAACCGTACATTTAGGATTTATTCCATCTTTCTACAGTTTTTATGCCCCACAACTGGTTTGTTCTTTATTGGTGTCTGCCATTCAACTAAGTGATTTGGCTACAAATGCTCAAAGTGCCGGCAGCATTCTCCCTCCTGTTTCATTTCCCATTATCAGGTATGCTTGACCGGTTAATCCCACTTTGTGGGATGTTTTCATCCATTTGAATTGAGGAATTTTCCACACTAATGCTTCTTCAACACAACCCCCTGTCATTAATCTAGGTAACTGATTCAGTCTACCTCTGACTACCAGTTGGACCGAACTCCTGATTTATTCACCCTAAGGCTCTAGGGTCTAGCTCTAGCTCCAGGTGCATCCTTTGATTTTTTGAAGAACCGGTGAGTGTACTCTATACACCCCATACATTGGCATGTTCCCACACACTCTATCACACAGAATTATCTTTCTGCAGGTTGTCCAGCTCATCATCCTGTCCGGAAGAAGACCCGTTTTTGACATCCTTAACTTATGCTGTTTGTCAGGGTCGAAAAGTCAAGTTTTTTTTTGTCGAAGCTTTAATACGTCTCCTAGCACACTAATCCGTGTAATTCACTTATCGAGCTAGGGCCATTGCTGCTTTAATTTGAAATTGGACCTTGTTTTCAATAGATTCTTTTGTAAATATATGTACAGTATCATTTCACCTTGTTGTATAATACAGAGATCTCACCACCTTGGCACTTCACTCACTATGTCACTATAATCATGCTCACATCTGCCGTTTTATTGATTGGATTATCACACAGCCGTTCCATTTTTTGTCATTGTAATATTGACCTCACTTGAATAATTTGGAAACATGAAGTAAAATATTATCTTCTTTGTGAATAACACAATTTTGTCCTTGTGATTGTGTTCAAGCGCTATGTGTACGTTAATCACTTTTTAAAATGTTTAATACTACAGAGATATTGTTTGACCCGACAGAACCAATTGTTGTTTGTAGTACATATGCCCAGGTTCTGGGGGATACTGGGTTACTCCATTGTAATAACCCTGGACAGTGGTATTGAGTTTAGGTATAATGGCGCCACATAGAAGAATCACACACAATATCGTAATGGGCAAATTTCCTAACGGTGCTAAAAGGTGAGGAGAACCACCAGACTCCCCAGGACAGGCCTCAGCCCCCAAGAACATATAACACTCCTTAGCACACTTATATCAATAATCAGAGTACCACAAGTACGCAATACATGTAGTAAGTGCAGACATAAATAATAGGCACAATTTTCTTCTTTCTTCTTTGTGGTTCTGTTTAATATATGTGAATCTTCACAAATTGCTCCCAACAGCCAACACATGTTTTGTCGCAACCGGGAGGTCGTCCTGCAACTTTCTCAAGGCTATTTATTGTGTGTAAACTGCTTTAATTTGGGGTGAAATTTCCAACCCACAGTGGGTTTCCGGTAAGGTGGCATCAGAATTCAGTAATTTTACTTGTATGAAGTACTTTATGTTGTTATTCTTCTCAGCGCTTGCTCCGATGCTTAGTATCACCTCTGCGACGCCACCCAGTTAGTTTGATGCCGAGTACGCTCACCACTACCAGTGTTCATGATGCCAGTATATTTTAACAAGAATTTGAAATACAATCGGTCTCGCATTTGGGACCTTATACGTATTTAGCCATGCAGCACATTATAATGGGCACTGCAATATCTACTGTTCTTTAATATGGAATTCTTTCCAAAGTTGAGGATTGTTTAAAGCAACATATTTAAGGGGAGAATGAAGAACGAAAAAGGTATTATTTTCTTTCACCTGTTCAAAATGTTATGGGTCAGCGGTGATGGAATGTATCAGATAGGGCAAGCTGAGAGTGTGCGTGAGAGAGCTTTAGCAAGAGTGTGTGATAGTGAGGGGGAAACTGTGTGTGAGACAAGGGAGTAGTGTCTGAAAGCATGTGCAGGAGAAATGTGTGCGTGAGTATAAATTGGGTGGGTGCGTTTGAGAGAAAATGTATGCATGAGAATGTGTTTGATAAACAACTTTAGATGCAGTTCATATATACGTCTGTTTTGAAAAAAAAGTGGTGTCTGAGAAAGAGAAAGTGTATGTGAGAGTATGTGTGTGAGAGAGAGGGCGTGAGAGAGGTGAGATTGATTGTAGTGCAGCAATAAGACATTGAGCTATTGGTACTGTAAATGAAAATACCTTTTATGTGTTTTGAAAATCTTGAAATGGTGAACAATCACACACTTTGTACTTAAAGTCCTTGTTTACAAGAAGCACGGCTGGCAGTAAATGAGCATTTGTTGGCAGCCTTTCTTTTTATAAGCAACAACTGAGTATAAAGTGCGTGTTTAAGCATCGTTTACAGGTTTTTAAAACACATAAATAAAAGGCATTGTTATTTACAATGCCAATAGCTCCAATTCTCGCAAATGCGAGAGCTATTGCATAGCAAATGCTTATTGTTGGAAGCACTGAAGTGATTTTTGGTGTCAATGAAACTCTGTGCGGTGCTTCACCCTGAGCTTCTACCCTGCTACTTTTATATTATATGAGTAGCATTTACAATGTCAGTGAACGATTCATGTTGCGGACTAATTTGGAGAAGGTTGTTTAAATTTACAGAAATAGTTTTGATACAAAGTATGGCTAACAAAAAAAATGTCTGTTATAAAGTTTAAGTTAGGTAATACTCATCTTAGAATATTTCCAAAAACATTCTACAAAGGACAGTGAAGTGAAATGAAAACGTACATTAATAAAATAACCTCACTGTATATTTTTATCTGGACCCCTGCTGTCTTTCATTTGTTAACAAAACACTTTTGTGCTCGAATGCCAATGGAGGTCGACAAAAGTCTGCCCATACAGAGACTTTGTTTGCAAAGTAGAAAGACAGGGCATGCAAAAGTGTTATGATGTATTTTCCTTGGTATTCTACATAAAGAGTCTCCAAGCTGGCACTCAGCTTGCAGCACCGTATGGTTTAGTATTAATAAAACGAGACTACAACATTTAATCCCCCTCCCATGCCTCTTAGAACTAATGTGTGGATCAAATCGAGTACAACGGTTAACTTTTAACTGACATGCCCGCTGTTGGCTTCTCTAGAGGCACTGGCGTAGAGACATCCTTGAAGACTTGCAGTGTCAGGAAGTGAATCGGCAGCGCTCCTGCAGCAGCTTTTTTGGAGGTGGACCACTTAAGATTGCATGAAAGCATGTGCGTGGCTGCGTAAATAAAAGGAGCATCCACCTGGTTAAGCTTCCACCCAAAGGAAGAGAATAAAGTGTAAACCTCACAAGAATTTGTCTTTTTGCACCTCCCCCAAAGCCGACTCTTAAGGGGGCTCTAGTCACACCTTGTCTCTGTGAGGAGTGAAGATTCACCAAGCCACTTGTGTAAAAAGAGGGGGGCCTGGCTTTCTCTGAATATTGGGGCAAACCTCTTGCTATGGATTTTGCCCGCACGCCCATTGTGCCAGTGAATCTCTGCTGTGGCACCTCAGGTTCAGTGGAGCTGGATCCCCTAGGAGAAGGGCAGGTCGCAGCACCCGGTGTTATGTCTTTGAGCATTCTATTAGCTGGGTGTGGGTGGAGTAAAGGGGCGGAGGAAGAGGCGGGGCACGAGCAGGAAAGAGTTAGTTAGAGTAGGGACAGGGACGAGGAAGGAGTGTGTTAATAAAGCTCCGTGAACATCAAGTAGTGTCTTTCATTATTGCATGCACGACACTACAGCTGGCGAAGAGGGTGGGATGAAGTAACCTGCCATCCCCACATTAAGGAAACGAGTGCCCTGTCCCTGGGCAGCACCGAGAAGTAGTCGCCGTCGTGACACGTGTGCCCCCAGAGAAGATCGCCGCCTGAGGACCCAGGCCAGCGACAGCTGTGACAGCTCCACGATCCGTCGATCGTGTGGAGCGCTGCCGAGTGAGTGCTGAAATAAGCACTTCGCGCCAAAACGGGAGCTCACCCCAGATGCGTGCAACTTGGCAAGGAAGTGACAGCGAGCGAAGCGACAGAATCGCGAGCCTACCGTGACCCCTCCGTGAAGAAGTTACAGAGAAAGCAAGTGGAGCGCGGCTGCTACAGTGCTGCTGACAAGATCGGCGATCCGGTGAGTCTCAGTAACTGGATCGGAGTGAGGAGAAAGAATGAAGTTGAAATCTCGCTGGAGCCGAGATTTCACTAGTGGTGGCCATCTGGAAGTCAGGCAGCCCGCAGGACAATCCCTATGTGCAAATGGGAAGCGGCCATTTTGAAGTCAGGTGGCTCACGGCTCCAGCAAACAAGCATTGGTGAGTGCGAAACAAGCACTGGTAAATGCAAAACAAGCACTGGCAAATGCAAACAAGCATTGGTGAATGTGAAACAAGCACTGGTAAATGCAAAAGCAAGCATTGGCAAATGAAATAAAATAAGCATTGGTGAAAGAAAACAAGCATTAGCAAACGCAAACAAGCATTGGTAAATGCAAAACAAGCAGTGATACCTTAAAACGGGTTTCGACAAAACGACTGGCATCAGTAAAATAAAAGGTGACGTAGCCAATCACGCTCAAGGATGTAGAATCCACCGCAAGAGAATGGCCATGCTGCCGTGGCTACCTCGATTGAACCTCGAATAGCACACTTGCGTCCCCCTGGACCACTAATGTTGGTGGCTGGCGGAAGCATGGGCCCTCGATGGCAGGAGTGGCTAGAAGATTTCGAGGACTATCTTGAAGGTTCAAAGGTCACTGTAGATAGAGAGAAACTCATTGCACTGCGTAATTTAGTTGGCAAAGAAGTCAGCAAAGTGATTAAAGAGCTGCCGGAAGATGACAAGGGGACCTATGCCAAAGCAAAAGAAGCGCTGAATAAGAAATTCATACACAAGAGGAACGTGGACTATGAGAGATATGTTTTTCATCAAGCTCGTCAAGACAAAGAAGAAATGATGAGCACCTTCATCTCCAGGTTACGACGACTATCTCAGTGCTGCAATTTTGATGCGTTTTCAACGGAAGATGCTATCCGACTGCGAGTGATTGAAGGCTGTCACTCCGAAACACTCCGGAGGAGGTTGCTAAGAAAAAGCCATAGCCTTGATGATATAGAAGAAATGACAAGGGTACATGATCAGGCGGAGGAACATCCAAGTGCATGGAGATAGGAAGAAGCGAGAGAAAAGAACAAGCCTTCTGGACGCACAGCACCAAGACTCGCAGGCGGTCAGGTGAACAGCAGAGAAGGTCCAGACCAGCCTCTCACCATCAACACAAAGGACGCAGACGCTATGAGTCTAGCCGGAGAGCCAAGAAGGCCGAACCTGCAAAGAAATTGGACAGGTCTAGAAAGTGCTATCGATGTGGATACGATTATCCGCATTCAGACGTCTGTCCAGCGATGGGTCAACAGTGTCACAAGTGTGGGCGCAAGAACCACTTTGAAGCAATGTGTGGAACATATAACAAAGAAAGGAGAGGTGAAACGAACAGGCGGCAGTCTGACCCCAGAAGACACCACGCCAAAGCGGTGCAAGACCGGGCGATGTCATCCTCTGGATCGTCCCGCTCCAGCCGAGACTCTCGTGAATCTCAGTGGACCAGAAGGTCACCGAAACGATCACCGTTGAGAGAGTCCAGATCGACGTCGGCAGAGTCTAATTATACTGATGAATATGTCTGCATGGTATCAGACCCTGATCAACTAAAAAGGTATCCTCCAATTCTCCCTTACCCCAGGACTCACTACATGGTGTACCAATGATGTTCCTATGGCGGACAGCATACCTGTGCAGAATACAATGTACACATTGTCTGATAAGGTGAGAGCCAGCATTAAGGTCTGCAAGATGCTGGAATTAGGGGATTTTGAGCCCTCAAACAGCCCTTGGTCCAGCCCAGTGGTGTTGATCCCTAAGGCTGCCCCTCCAGGTGTCACACCTGAAAGTAGGCTACAATGGATTCAATGATGTCACCAAGACTGACACACTCCCAATCCCCAGAGCTGATGAGCTCATAGATCGGCTGGGAGCTGCCAAGTTCCTCAGTACATTTGACTTAACATCTGGGTACTAGCAGATTAGCTTAACCAAAGGGTTAAAGGGAGGTCTTCGTTCACTAACCCAGAAGGGCACTTCCAGCTCCGGGTAATACGGTTTGCAATGAAGATTGCCCCTGGCACCTTCCAGAGGTTCGTCAATCAGGTCCTAGTGCGGTTGGAGAACTTCAGTGCAGCCTAGCTAGGCAACATTGTCTGTCCCAGCTGGAAGGACCACTAGTGCCACCTCAAGGAAGTGCTTCAGGCTCTGCAGAAGGCAGGGCTGACTATCAAGGCCAGTAAGTGCAGGATAGGGCATAGGTCAGTGGTCTACTTAGGTCACCAAGTAGTAGGAGGCATGGTGCACCCCCTTCAGGCCAAAAGTGAAATCATCCCCCAAGACCCAGCCAGAGGTGAGTGACTTCTTATTGCTCAAAGGCTATTACAGGAGAATAGTCAAGGGGTATGGCACCATTGTTGCTCCCTTGACGGAGCTAATGTCCAAGAAGCAGCCACGTCAAGTGATCTGAACAAAGGCATGCCAGAAAGCTTTTGACAACCTAAGGGAGGCCATGTGCACAGCACCATGCTCAAGCCCCTGACTTTTCCATAGAATTCATTGTGCAGACAGACACCTCAAAGCATTGCATAGAGGCCATGCTCTCACAGCTAAACAAAGAGGGCCTGGATCAGTCTGTAGCATTTTCAGTATGTGGTTACTTCCCAGGGAACAGAGGTGGAGTGCAATAGAATGGAAATCCTTTGCTGTGCTCTGGGCACAGAAGAAGCTGAGACCATACCTGTGTGGTACTCACTTTTGGATTCAGACTTTGGCTTATCCCCAATTGCCACATTTCATTTACTTATAAGACTTTAACAAAGTACACAGCAGGTGTCCAGGGACTGAAACTTAAATGCTACTAGTAGGCCTACAGCACTGATTGTGCCACTCACAGCTTTTTTTTTTCTTTTTTTTTTCTCTGTTTTCGTTTTCCGCCCAAAATTTCTTGTTCACAATTGTACATGTTGTGAGGTGCTCTGATACTCTCGGGCCCAACTAGCACTTTCCAAAACTTCAATGAATAAAACTAACTGTTAAGATATAACTTGTTCAAATTTGGTGTCTCTAAAATCCTAGAGATCCTAGAGGACAATGCAACAGGACCTCACACCAGAGCTTCATCGCATCTCGGAACCAGCGTATCGCCTCAGCTGTGCTTTTTTGACCCGGATCCACACAACGCTCCACAACCAGGATTTAAGGTACTTTGTTCGGCTGGCCTAACTGGGTCCCTGTAGCCAGCCGCGATCGATTGTGGTCTGTCTGAACTTGTGACTTTGTCCCAGTCTGGCACAAGCACATATCCCTTGTTGCAGCACTGTGATTTTAGGCGCTATTTCAATTTAAAAACGTTCTAATTCAATCTCTCCATTTTCACTGATTGGAGTTTTTTCATTATGCTCTTGCTTATTTTATAAATTAATCTCTATTTTTCTAACCTGGTGTGGGATTCTTTTTGTGTGTTGTTTTCACAGTTTTACTGTTTTAAGTGGTGCACAAATACCTTACGTATTGTCTTCAAGTAAAGCCTGTCTGCTCTGTGCCAAGCTACCACAGTCTTAGCACAGGTTAATTTGGGGTTTGCTTGTGCGTTGACCCTTACCCTGACTAGGATTTTGGTGGCTGCTTGACCAGCGCTCACACCCTAGACAACCTGTAATCCAATTTCGAACACAACCTTTCACGTCCCCAGTTAACTACATATAACTTTGATGATCTATTACCTAATGAGCCAGAATTCAAACTGAAATCTAAAAGCCCCACATCCCTGATATAGTTAGTTTCAAATTGCAGTTTCGCTAATCCATCAGAAACAAACAGGAGACTTTTGCAGGGGCGAAAAGTGGGAAAAGGGATGAAACAAGCAATGCCAATGCCGGGTCAAAGGGTGTCATTTCCGCTATCCTGGAGTTCTGATGAATTGACTTCCATTTGAGACAATCGAATAACGCATGAGCACAGCCAGACAGCTCGGCCACATCGCCTGTACTCTCTGCCGCGTTGCAGCACCCATCTCTGTTCAACTGAACAACGAAGAGCACAAATCGTCAACCGAGCTTGGAACAGAAAGCGCATTCTCCAAACGTTCGGCCGGGTGCAGTAATGCAGGGCCGGGGTGTCTGTACAGGCAGCAGAGCTCCCCAGAAATTACAGCTCCTCTTTAAACAATTGATACCTTCCTCTTCCTCCAGCGCCTGTTACTGCCTCTGTAAGTGCATCTGAATTTAATATGCAGCACTAAAAGGTGTCATTATCCCAAGATAATCAGTGCCGTGTAAAAGGAGGGCTGCCGCTGGCCCTCATCACATAGCAACCACACCTGGATGCGATTACCTCATAAACAATCCAAGCCTGCCTCATTGTTGGCAACAAAAACCAGTTCCTTGGAAAAGGAGGGCTCTTTATCAGGGGCAATTATGGCAGTTTTAGTCTCAACATAAAATGATGGCTCTGCGTGCCATTTATTTCACGTTTCTGTGTGTTCGGCGATTGTTGTTTGTTGTGTTGCTGCTTTTAAAAGAAAAGCAGGATGCTTGGGTCCGATCCGTGCACTATTTGTCCAAGCTCTAAAGACACACTTTTGTACTGTTGAAGTCGGACTTGTCCAGCTACAGACGACGGGCATCCTGAATCCGAGTTAAAACAAGGTTAGGTACCACCTATTCTACTTAACTTGTGCTCTTGGTAGAACTGATTAACTGGAAGTTCAGTGCAAGAGCAGGAGGGCTGGGGCCAAGCACGGCTTTCAGGATAACATATAGGCAAATAGCCTTCTTACGAGTTTAAAGTGATGTTTATGATTTGCAGGACTTGGTTTTACGAGGTTAAAATGATTTATTTACTCAGATATCATTTTTCATTTTAATAAATCCCTCAGATGTCGGGGTAGATCTGCTGTGCTGAAAATTTGGAAATATATGTATTTGTATGTGGGTATTCCCGAACGTTTTGTCAGCCCTTTCCACTTTAGGTAATGACATGGATTTACTCCTCCGAAAAGAAAGGAGTACATTTGATTCCCAGCATGAATGGGATCTTCCCACAATTGGTGGGGAAGTAGAGGAAGGAGTTTCTCCATTGTGATAAATACTTTTGCAAAAGGCAGTTGTGCTCATGCAAGATAATTACACATGCGTAAATGTAGACTACATACATTTATGCATGGAGAAACGCTTTTGCCTGTGAGTAAATAGGAGTTCCCAGAAATGTTGCAGGTACACTCGTGGGAACTTGTAATTATTGCAGCCTCTTAGGCCTACTCCTGGAGGTCCTTGTGATTCCCAAAAGATGACATTTACTTTAAACTTAGAAAGCGACTATTTGGAGTAGACTACAGTTGTTTTGTGAAATGGTTTTAGGTATTTATTAAGAACCAAGAAGCCCATGGATAGTACTAAGCAAACAATACTCGAATAGTCCTTTAATCAGACACAGCATATTACTGATCTGCTGACTACCACCTCCGACATGCTGCCATCATCCACATAAACATCCTCTTCAGAGAGACCATCACACATACACAAATCATCCCTGACATCAACAGTCAATCCCATTCTCTCCGTCAAAATTCAATGCATCTCTTCCTTCCGCTTCAGTGGCAATGCTGCAGCTAGTCTCCTCTTATGTCAACACCTGGCCAACATCTCAATAACCAAACATCATCTCTCAACTGCATGGCTATTCACACAATCAGTAAACTTACTCAAGCACACAAGGCCAACCTTCTCCTTCTGGTCACACCGTTTTACTAAACAGTTCATCAGTTTTACAAGGCTGTGAGTTTTCGTCAAAGTCTTAACACAACCTGACTTTAAAACGTTTAGTCAATCACCATCATGCAACCAATTAACCCCGATTATAGTCTGTTTACCAAAGTGTTGCTACATCTTCACTTGTTCCAAATACATAATCTGCTTTGCTTTGGTGTATACGTCAGGCTTAGCACCAGGAGCGGCCCGTGCAGGTAAGAGCGGTGTGACGGGGTTGGGGGGGACACACTCAACAGACAAAGACGAGGGAAATTAAATAAATAATTTTCCCTCCTCGTCACATATCGCCCCCCAACCCCACCCCACCCTACTGCTCTTACCTGCACTGGCGTTCCTGCTTAGCAACCTTACTATTTACCCACTTTAATACAATCTTGGCACCAACTGGAGCCAGGAATCATATTGTTACAGTGTACAATGATAACCCGAAAACTTCTTTCTCAGACTACCTCAGACATCCTTGCTGGCAGTGTTGCAACTTGGATACTCTCACAAACCAATCAGCCTCAACTACACTAGTTGTTTGGGATTACATATGAACAAAGATTAAGCCCTCAGGACATCAGGCCTGGCCTAGGACAGGACTTAAACTGCACGCCATTATAAACGATAAGGGTAACTGGCAATGCTTCAATTGCAACAAAACAGATATCCTATTGCATAGTAAGAGCATTCATAAAGTCATACAAGCTCGACTTGGAGAAAATGTCTACCAAATGCACCAAGTGAAGGCAATACTTTGAACAGACTAAGAAGGATAAAGGCTAGATGTTCCCAGGGTTCCTCTGGAAGCCAGAGTTAATTGAGCAGAGTTTTGTGCACGTTCCACTGTTTATCAGAAAAGAAGTATTACAGGCAAAAAATCATCCAGTCATTCATTCAAAATTGTCCACATGTAATTCTGTCTCAGCAATTGCATGGTAGAAATAACTCAATTTTGACCAACAGGCTTATCAATTTATTACTAACATCATCAGGTATAATGAATCTCTCTCCAAGTAAAGGCAAATCCTTGTTAACAGTGAAGTCCTCTCCTAACTTCTGTATAGCCACAATTCTGAGATTAAGGGGTTTATTTACAAGCCCCTGCGCAGCCGGTGCATCACTTTTTTTGATGCACCGGCGGCGCTTAGTGCATAACCATATCTACGAGGTCATGCAAAGCCACTTTGCGTGACATTTCATGGCCTCGTAGATATGGAGTAAGGTAAAGCAATTCAAGTCGCTGTGTTGCCTTACTCTGCATCAAAGAGGCATTCAGTGGGTGATGGAGTGCGTGTTCCCACTCAACACCCATGGATTTTGATGCATTCCTAGGTTAACAAGGTCTTGTAAACCTTAGAATACAGCAAAAGTCGATGCCTCCCCAGGGAGCCGTAATGAGGAGGAATATCTTTATTTATCTTTGTTTTTCCTCAGTAGGTAAACACCTCCATTGACATATCTTCCTGCACAAAAACAATAATTCCTACAATGCAGACACCCTTGCACCATAATGCAAGGGTGCCTGTGTTGGTGCAAGGCAACCAATTGTGCACCAGCGCAGTGGAAGAGGACAGGATTGCGCTGTATCTCATAGATATGGTGCATATCTGCACTTTTCACACTTTTCTTTTGATTCAGGGCTGCACCGCAAACAGACTTACTGCACTGCTCTGTGTCAAAAACTAGTAAATAAGCCCCTAAGTGTTTCTCCTTAAGACAACCACTAACCACACAATTAATCACCTGCTGAAAATCATGATAACCATACATAACATCGAGCCATTTTTATGGACTCAGGGCCTCAGTTACTTATTTTTGGTATAGTGCAGAGCAGCAGGCCTTCCTGCTGCGCTGCCCTACCTCAAAAGAAAAGGACAAGAATGCACCATATCTATGAGATACAGCTCATTACTGTCCTCTTTTACAGCGCTGGTGCAAAAATGGCTACCTAGCGCCATTGCAGGCACCCTTGCACCAAGATGCAAAGGTCCCTGTGCTGAATTCAGGTTGTTTTTGTGCAGGAAGGGACATCGTTCTTCACAAAAACAACTGCTATTCCACTTCTAGGGAGGCGTAGGCTTTTGACACATTCCCACGTTTACAGTAAATTTGGGAATGTGTCAAATGCCATGAGTGTTACATGGGAAAACCCACCATAGCGCCCATGGCATGTCTTCCTATCGCAGTGTGAGGCAATGCAGCAAATGGTGCTGTGCTGCCTCACACCATATATTTGAGGCCATGAAAAGCCATGCAGACTGGCTTTACGTGATCGCAGAGATATGACTCTGCTGTGTGTGCCAATAGAGGGTAATTAAAAGTGAGGGTCCGGTAGCACACGGGGCTTGTAAATGAGCCCTTCAGCACTTCCTGCCCCCTATGCAATGGATTTTTAGAGAGACTCAACTCCTTGGCTCCTTCTTCCACTGGCGCCATCTCCTCAGTCATCAACAAGCTGGGCAGAAAATCCACTCTTAAAACTTCCACTTCTCCACAGAAAAATTGATAGCTAACATTTATCGGCCCCCCAGTGTAACTGACAATATCAAGAGGTCAACACCATGCTAGGGTCACCAACATTATGGACTAAACACTGGTGGAAAGAGAAAACAAGTCTTTTAAGCCCACGCCCCATGTATCTGGGAGGACCAGCATCAACCCTCTTGCGATTCAGGAAGAAAATTAAAGCTTATCTGTTCAAGGAACACTGCTTCAGATAGGCTGTCTTTTCAACCCTTCCACTGGTTCTACCTCCACCTTCAGCCCTTCCCCATGTATCGCCACTGGGGTTGGCCCCTGTTCAGTGCTCCATTGCAAGCCAGCTAGGTTAGCACTTTAGAAAAAACTAAACAACTCAAACAAGTATGCTCTAAAAGTTAATGCCAATATGATCAAATGCATATCTCCATATTGATGACAGGAGGCACTAGTGGTTGTATGCTAGAGACATGCATAGTTAAACCACGCGTGCCTCTACCACGCAGCCCAAACCACAAAGGCATCTTAACCATGCATTCCTTTATCACAAATTTTGTGGTATAGACATGGATGGTAAAGGGGTACGTGTGGCTAAGGTCGCCACTACCCCCCACCCCTAACGCTGTCCCTAAAACCCTACCCCTTTACAAACACTACCTCAATGCCCCCAACCCAGCTATCCCTAGAACTACCCCATCTACCCATTCCCAAGCCCCTGCCCTAAGGCCTAAAACTCTGCCCCTTTGCAAACACTACTCCGACCCACCCACTCCTGCGCAGCCCCTAAAACGACCCCGTTTACCCATTCCCCTCCCCCTGCCCTGAGGCCTAAAACTCTGCTCCTTTACATACACTACCCTGACCCCACCCTGTGCTGTCCCTTAAACTACACCAACCCCTTCCACTGCCCTGAGACCTACCCAGACCCCCCCCCCAGGCCTGAAAACTACCCCAACTACCCAAACCCCTCCCCCTACCCAGATTAAATCAAATTACACCAAAGCAACTTAAATCCAATCAGTAGGCCTAGAGTTACGAATCTTTTACATTTTTAATAAAAAACAGCACCTAAAAGATCAAATGCCAGTCGCTAGTATCTGGTAGCGCAAGACCAATGCAAAGTCAAAAGTTAAGGCCAACCTCATCTGGAAGGTTGGTGGGATACACAAGGTGGATTGGGCCTAGTCTCTGCTTTTTTTGAACTGAGAAGAAAAGTTCCTGAGGAAGTAAAGATCAACAGAACAAGGCAGCCTGTGGTGTCTGAGGAGGAGGCGTCTTTATCCGGGAACTGCTCAAGATTTATACCTTTTGGATTTTGTCACTTTTTTGGAAGTCGCAAAACTCCAGCAGGGCGAAACTGCAGGCTGAGCTGACTGGGGTTCCATGAGGCTAGATACCTTCATCGAGAGGTTGTGTTAAAAAGGTTTTGCTGCTTTCAAGAATAACTTATTAAGAGCTACAGCGGAGGCAGGTCGACCAGCAATGCGCTTTGGGTGGATCAGCGAGCGGGTACTTTGCTGCATGGCACCTTATTAATGTCAGTATGCACTAAAACAGAGATTTTCGACGAAACTCTGGAATATGAATGCATCTTGTTATACTCGATAAAAATCGAAAGGCGGTTTCAAATTATAATCCGCCCAAGCAGTGATAGTCGCAGAGCCCATCATTTTTGCCTTTCGAGTTTACAAACAAATATGGAGTAATGATTGGTTTTTATTTTCTGAAACTAATGAAGTCGGGCTCACATTTACAGATGGATATGCATTTGTGGTGGCCATCTTGTAAGAATGATGGTCGAGGTTGTGCTATTTTTAACTGAACAAAGTAGTGATTTTCATTTTATTTTGTTAAAAATTAGATCGTTTTTTCGTTTTGTATAGTAATAAACATGCTGATTAGCAAGTCGGTTAATCAATAGTGTGCGCAGAAGTGGTGTGCCTCAACTTCATATTTAATTAATATTATGAATTTGTGGTTTTGCTCAGTCCCTTTTTACCCTTTAAGGCAGTTTATATTGAAAGGACAAATGCGTTGTTGTCCGCCTGCCCTGATTAGAAAGCTTTGTTTCACACCGTGTTTGAGCTTTATCTTTAAAGCTGTTATTTTGTTGACATGGTGACACTTGTAGTCATGGCAGCCATCTTATAATGATGTCAGTCGTGGCTGCGCACGCCTTTAATCCAATAAGTACTGCTGTTCGTGTGATCTGCTTATAATTATGATTAGGACATTTTTTTTAAAATGTCGAAAATATTAACTTAATAAAAGACTTTAAGATGTACTTGGTTTTGTTACAGACTAGGGGCAATTGTACCACCTTGGGAGCTTTTCGACGATATCGACAACGGGCCTAATAAAAAGAAAAATACTTTGACTTTTCAAAAAACAAAACGGTATGAAAGGCCTTTTTACATTTCAGCAATAATCTTAGCTTTGTTTTATATAATTGATAAAAATTCTTTCCAATTAGAAGTTGGCAAACCATAATCCAGTGAACATTTTCTTCTTATATTTCGGTCTTTAATAATTCATCTCACCATTGACGTTCTCGACGCTGTGCTACTCTAGAGTTGCTTGTTCACTTACAGAAAGGTATGCATGACGATTTGAACATCTTGGACTTAAATAAATGCTTGATAATAATGCACATTCCAAGAAATAGGACAACTCCTAAAATGGGAATGATTGTTTCCAGCCATATTTCCATTACTGTAGATAAAATGGTCCAAACCCCGTGTTATTTATAATTTTTTCGCCTGTTATGGAATATGCTTCTGTATATTCAGTGTGAATTTATTGGTACACATTTCATGAAAATGGGTCTCCTTGTGGGTGTTTCTTGATATACATGTCAGTGTGTTGGTAAAAAGTTGATAGTCGAAATTATGTATATAATTTTCTCATTAAATAGAACAATCCTTTTTCTTTCTTGAATATGGTTTTAATGATCAAATGACTAAAGTTTTAAATGTTGTAAAACTGTTTAAAATTGTTTAGACAATGGCCACACAAAAAAAACAATTTGTCATTTAAATTTTTTTTCTTTATGCACATTTCTATAGCCTTGAAGAAGTCTCATGGAGATTAAACATGTCGCGTCGGCAATGATGGCTATGATTTTGCACTGTATTTTAAATGAATGATCATCCATCAAAATATTAAATAAAGAAGAAAAGAAGTTTTTTCACAAAAAACTTTGGCACTTTGTATACTTTCTTTAGAGGATTGTCTATTGGTTCTTGAACAATTTTGGTTTTCACTAATCTTGTGACACGTATTGTATATTATCGGGGTATGTGCTGAGCAGATGTGAATCTTGTGTTTTTGGCCATCCAAAAGTTGAGGGAACTAGAGAGGTCAGGTTCCCAGCTCTTGCACTACCATAATTGCTCAACCCCACTGAAAAAAATATACTTGTACCAGTGCATGATTCTAGCTCGTAGCTATGAAGAGGGTGGTCCGGAAAGCTCCGCACTTTGACTTTTACGCGGCATAGCTACAACCTGCGACACGTTGGTTTTCAGACGCGGATAATTGGGAGAAACGCCTCCTCTCTGGCAGGGTAGACACTCAGGCGCTCAGAGAAGCACTGATGCAGGGCATGGGGTCAGACGTGTCTCTTCCCTATGTCGTACGACACACAACTGGTATATGGCAGCGGTTTGTGGAAAGGGTCTTAACAAGGGCACCCTTTCATAGGGAGCTCCCAATCTTGATACTAGCCCCCTTCATAGATATGGGGAAAAAAAGTCATTTCAAATTTGGAGGGAGGGTGGGTGTGAAGTTCTTGCCGATCTTTTTCCCAACGACACCTTCATCACTTACGAACAGGAGGAGGAAAACTTTGGCCTTGGACAGGGCCAATTCCTACCCTTCCGGGGAATTCAGGATGTGGTGAAGGTCACCTGGCCTCAGTACCCAGACATCCCACCACTGACGCACACTTTAGATGTCATACTCACCTGCGGTGCCGGACGTCAATTGATTTCACTCTTGTACAAGGCGATGAAACAGGACTCATCCCCCCCGGTAGAGACACAATGGGCATGCTTAGGCTCTCTCACATGCTCATTCCCATGCAACACCATGTTCAAGTTGATGCATTTTAACTTCCTACACCGCAGTTATTTGACCCCGGTGTCCCTGAAACACATCTCTGGTGACATGGGAGATGGCTGCCCCAGATGTGCCGCTGAGAATGCGGGCTTCCTACATTTGGCATGGGACTGTCCACTGGTCCGGCAGTTCTGGTTGGAGGTGGTGGGTAGGGCTATGGCAGTTAGTGGCCCTCAGATGATGCCTGAACCCTTGTATTGCTTGCTGGCACTGGTACGGAAACCTAAGAAAAAGAAGCTTCAGTATTAACTGCTACAATTAATGCTAGTGTTAGCTAGATGTAAGGTAAATATAACTTGGATAGGGCAAAGGGCCCCAGAAGTGCCCATTTGGCTTAAAGACGTGCATGAGTGGTCCCTAGCTGAGGAGGTCCACATGAAACTCACCAGAAGGGATGAGAACGTGCAAGAAGATCTACTAGCCTGGCGGGCCAAGTGTGTCTCTGGGTTGGCAGAGGTGGAATTGTCTACGCAAAATGTAACGGACAGCGAGGAGAGTGATTTGGATATAGGCAGTGGACCCAATCATGACCGGGAAGGTTGATCCTGATAATGTACGCTTTAGTCTTCAGTAAAGGGCCCGGAGTTCTTCCTCACTATAATATGAGTACGAATGATTTCTCCTTTCCCATTCTATCTTTCCCTCCTGGATGCTACCTCTTGCCCTGTACGCCATTAATGTTGTCAATGATATGCTTTCATATGCTGATTTGATGCCAAATTGTTTTCTTTCTGTACTAGCATTTCGGAAAGTGAAAAATAAAGTTTATAAAAAACAAACTTAGGGCGCTTTGTAAAGTATTTATGCAGTGCTAAAATAGTAATAAGGTCAAAACATCAATCAATAAAAATTTAGTGACACCAAAACGAGAAAAATCCAATAAGGGGGACCAGAGATATGATTTTTTAAACCTGTAGTTGAAAATAGGTCTAAAAAGCGCAATGCGCCAATATTAGTCAATACTCCCAGTAGATCGCCACCTAGGTGTGATATGCGGCCATCTGCAATGAAGCTCTGGTGGGTTAGTCCTGGTGAAAGTCTGGAAGTCAAAAAGTTCAGAAACGTTTCTAAGTCCCAACGCAGAAAGAAAAATGTTTAGATTTCTTCTAAGTCTCAAACAACCACAGCAGTCTTCTTCTAATGTTCCCAGGACCTCGAAGGAGGGCACTTGAAGACACTCGGTGTAATAGGCAGAGGCCAATAGCAGTGGCCAGTCCAAGTCCAGTTGCCACTGGGCACCTGGGCACTTTAGGAAAAAGGATTCCTGAAGCTTGTGTCTCTGAAGCCACCCCGTGGGTCAGCCAACTGAACCTTGGAGTACACTTCTTTGTCCTGGGTACAGGGTCCAGGGAGCAGATCCATTGCTTCAGGGCTCCTCACAGGTCTCAGGCAGCAGGTCTAGTCCTCTTTTTCCTTCTGTAGGTCCACAAAGTGTTTTGATGGGTGGCTTGGGGTACCACATTTATTTCTGGTACTAGCTAGTGGATGGGGTGACCCTTGGGCACTCCCTAACCAATGGGGTAAAGGTCCATTGGGTAAGCCTTGCCCACTTTTTCCATAGCTCCTGTTTTCCTTATTGCAAACAGGCCCATAGTCCTACGTACCAGGAAATTTTCAAGATGGAAAAGTCTTCACCCACACTAAACTGAGCTCTAAGGATTGTAGGTGTGTAGGGGAGTACACTATGGTAATCATTACTGTCCCCCTACATTTAACACTAAAATCCAGTTTGAAGCAGCCCTGTACCCACAGCAACTAAGAGTCTGGTAGGACAAACACAGCATCTTCCTGCAGCCAGACAGGGGAAACACAACAATTGTTTTGTCATGATGTTGTCTTTCTTTCAAGTGTACCAAAGTGTTACATGTGGTTCAAGCAGGCCTGTCTTGCAGGATTTGATACTGTGATTTCAACTGGATGCCCACTACCCCACTATGCAGAGATGAGGAGTCATACCTGCTATTAAGGTCAACCGTCAGTGTAGCTACTGGCAGAAATTTCAGACCCCGTTCAGACCTCATTCAGGCTAAGAGTTGGCAGAGGCTAAAAGTTACTTTCCTGAATATTTATTTTAAATGTGCATTTAATTGGATTTTTAATAACGTTTCAAAATAGTGGTTTAATTATTTTTTTTAGCTAGTCCCTTTCCCGACTTAGTAATATCAGTATTTTAATCTGGACTGTGGTTTTCTACATGGGGCAGCAAAACCTGCCACAGTTAAGTTGCTTTTTGGGTCTTCTCACTGTAGGGATGTGATAATATTAACATTCTTACCTGGCCCACTTTTAAATACCATGCAACCTGTCTTGTCAGCTACCTGGCCTACATAGGGGTGGCGTACTAATATTTAAAAGGAAGGTTTTTAGCAGTCAAAAATGGCTACTTTGATAGGTCACACAGCAGGCTTTGTACTGCAGCAGTCAGGCTACACAGGGTAGGCATATATCCATTTTGCATTGCCACTCTAGTAGACTGCACAGTAAATGGCACAGTAGATGAGTAGACGCTGCAGTCCAGAAGTGGCATTTAACTTCCAAGTCATGGGTGCATTTTCTATATCATATACTAGGGACTGACAGGCAAGTTCAATGTGCCAATTATAAAACTCCTATTTGGTTAGCAAGGGTAAACGTCCACAGAGCTCTAAAGCCTGCAGAAAATAGGGTCAAGCCAAGGAAACAATCTGGAGTGATCAGGCAGAAAAGGCAGATTTCCTACAGTTTGTAGGTGTAAATTAAGGTTATTGTACATTTATTCATCTAATTCCATCTTTTACTTAAGTATGTGGTTCTGCCTTATAAAAGTTTTTTTTAATGTACAATGGCAATTTCATGATTGATTCATCCTTTATTGTTCTTTGATGATATTTGATTACACCAGAACACTTTGGTAAGGTGAGCTTGGTTAATTTATTTTTGGACTTGCCACAAAGTGTACCACATTAATTGTGGTTCCTGACAGTTCTTACATTATTATGTTATGTTTTTCGTAGGTTTCCACCTGTTTATTCCTGTCCTTAGAAGATCCAATACAAATCACCCTGATGGGTCGAAACATCAACTTTTTGGTCCTAACCATATCATAGTATGATGGACGATATACAAGCCTGAAAATCCATATTGTCAGGCTTAAAATTAACATATGTCCAAATGGTTGTTACCTTTGTCTACTCAATGTGTCATTATTTTAAAGTTCACTAGTGTTCACTTGCACTGTGCCGTCTCTAGGAGCACATGCAACTTTTTTGTAACTGTCTTTATCTTGGATTTATGATAGGTTGTCACTATAAAATATATTTTGTTGCTGTATCTGTTTGTAGCATGTTTGTTATGTTTTGGGAGTAACGTTATCAAACAATGGATACATCCATGCTGATACGCGAAATAATGTGTAAATAATTACTAAAGGCCCTTCATATTTAAATCAACCTTTATATCTAATATCAGTTGTTTATTCATTTAGCATATAAAAGGGTATATAAATTGCACGTGAGACAACCTTTTTATATTTTATATGTAACAAAATTGTTCATGCATTAGATATTTGGTTTCATAAAAGTGCATTGACTAAGAACCAGTCAATGTTTGTAAAATATTAGATTAAGATAGTACTTATACGGGGGTGGCTTAGCCGGCTGCAAAATAGCCGCACCTTGAGTGGGCTCTGCCAGCCAAGCCTAAAATCCCTTACCATCCTGCACAAATCTCTCCCATCGCCACTCGGAACCCACGCCATCGCCACTCACCTGACCTTGTTGCAGGGTTTGACGCAATTCCAGCTTTCCCGGGCCGTCACTGGGCCATACTTTTCCGCTGCATGTGCCCTGGGCCTGAGCTCAACAGCGCGCACAGCCATCCCAGCCTTCCTGGAGCCGACCACGCACTCCAGATCTGGGACCAGACATCTGCCCAACGCAGCATCTCCTCTCAACGATCATCAGAGCCGGTAGGTGCCGCTACTGCGCGGGCGCACTGTGGCGGGGCTGAGGGCGTGCTTGTCATGCCGCCTGGCCCGGCCTGTATGCTCCCAGGCGCCATCCTCCTCCCAAAGGCGCCCACAGTTCAGGCCTCTCACATCGGGCCTGGTGAAGCGGGTGGCGCGCTCTCCTTGCGTCCCGTGTTGCGTTTTGCCCCCCTCCCGCTGCGGCCTCCGGCTCCCCGGCGCAAACATCCAGTCGAATCGGCACTGCAGGCATATGGGCCTCACCTCTGCTGCAGCCTAAACCCTCTGGACGTGGAACTTCCCGAGAGGCACCCCGAGCACTGAGCACCCACTCGCCTTCTCTCCGCTTGCCACCTGCTGCCATGGTCAGCAGGCGCCATCACCCGCCGGCCCCTCGTCCTGGGCCCTAGCCAGCCAAAGCGTCTCTCCTGCTGCACCTGACCACCTCCCCTCTGATTCCGGCCGAGGAGCGGCCCGCCTTGTTGCACCCCTTGGCCGCCCCCTGCTGGGTCCTGCTGCCGCTTCCACATGGGGCTTGAGAATCTGCATAGAGCTGACCCCTGGTTCTCCTTCTGCCCAGTGCCCATTCCACCTGGTTGACCCTCCTCTAGCGGGCCTAGCTGTCCAAGCCCCGCTTTGTGCCTCCTGTCTCTACTGTGCTGCTGCTCCCTTTGGCCTACATCCCTCTGGCCACACTCGTGACTATGCTGGCGCTGTTTCTCCGGCGACCCAGTTCACTATCAACACTATCTGCTGCCATATTGCTCTGACCCCTCCTACCTCAAGCCAGACTCTGCCTCAGTTTGGCGGGTCAGCAGGCCGTCTGCTGCGGCCAACTGGTACCTGCAGAGTTCTAGCCTCTCCTGCAAATGGCCCACCTGTGTTTTGGTTCCGAACGACGTTGCAACTGCCTGCTGGGCCTGACCCCTCGGCGCTCCTCTGCTGGCCCGCTGACCTTTGGGGACTTTGGTCTTCTCTTTATACCTTTGACCTCTCCCCCGCTGCCTGGCTGCTCCTCTTGCCGGCGACCTCCTGCCATGGGGAGCACCGACCCCAAGCAGCCCAAGATCACTTTTGATCAGCGCCGCCAGACGCGCCAGGAGGATGCTGGCGTGGATGGAAGTGACCTTCTGGTTCCATCTGAAATGGCACAGTCCCGCGAGAACGATCTAAAGGCCATCATGCTTGACGTTAAATCCACCGTCACCAACATAGCGGCTCAGCTGGATCAAATATTCGGCCCGCCTGGACACGGTGAAGGCTCGGGTTAACTCCCACAATGCCCGACTCCTTCATGTTGAGACCAGGGTGTCTGACGCAGAAGACGCAGCAACTCAAGACCGCCAGAAACTGCTGAAGATGGACGAGATACTAGCTGTTATCTGAGATAAGAACGAAGATTTGGAAGTTCGCTCTCGTAGGAGTAACCTTCGAATCACAGGAGTGCCTGAGTCCACCAACATCTCTTGCCTGGAGGACTATGTGGAGCAATTTGCTCGTGAGCTCCTTGGCGACATTCTTTCATCTGTTTTTATTGTTAAGCGAGCCCACCGCTCCCTCGGCCCCCGTCCTAGCCCGGGCCTACCAGCCCGCCCCATCATAGCCAAAATCTTGAACTTCAGGGACCGTGATGCCATCCCCCGGGCTGCCAGGGAAAAAGGGGAAATTTGCCACCAGGGTAACTCCCTCTCCTTCTACCCTGATTACACCATTGCGGTTCAGGCGGCACGCCGTGAGTTCCTACTGGCCAAATGAATCCTCCAGAAGCACGAGATCTCCTTCATTAACATCCCCATCCCTCTCACCACTCATTGCTTTCGCAAGGTTTGCTCTTTGCTTATTACCCTGGTTTGAGCCGGACGGCAACCCAGGATCGTTTCCTACATACTGACCCTCCCAATATCTCAAGACGGGCTGGGAGCCCCAGACTTTAAGCTATACGCTCTTAGCGCTCAGGCCAGCTTTCTCCATTTCTGACTCCACCGCACTCCTTTTCAGCCCCATGTCGCGGTGGGGGCCGACCTCGCCCCCCCCCCCCCCCGTGGCCGTTCACAACTGCACTATTAGCTCCGGCGAAACTCCAACGCACTGAAATCGACACTGTCAAAACCTTGCGCTGGGCCTAGGACGGAATTTGTAAGATTTCCGGCTTTGATATGCTATCCGCAAACACGATGTCCATTGCCCAACACCCCGCTTTCCCTCCACTCCAGTCATCGGGGATGGTTAAACACACCGCTTGTCTAGGATTCTCCACAATATCGGACCTGTATCCGGGGGATACATATTTTTTGCTTGCCACCGGTTCGGGCCCCATGGACACCCTGTTATATTACCAACTCTGGGCCATTTGCAGGAAGTTCCACTCCACCTTTCCCAAGCCTCCTCCCTCGCTGGCCACTCTTGATCTTCTTTATGCCTCCTCCTCTCCTAAGAAATTGGTTACTAAAATGTATGTCTACACGCTTGCAGCGTCCTCCATCTCTACCGACTGGGCGCGCTGGGATCGAGATCGCTCAAGCTGATTCGCTGTAATGTTGTACTCAGATCAAACACCTCTCCCCAACTATCACTTGCACCTTATACACTTCAAATACATACATAGGATGTATCGCACTACCACCCAATTTCATAGATTAGGTCTTGTAGCAAGTGACAGATGCTGGCGCTGCTCCGCGCCTGTGACTGATTTCTATCATCTTACCTGGCTGTGCCCCAGGGTTTCGGCATACTGGCATGAGGTTTGTGCAATTATCTCTGAAATCACATTCGCCACCACTTCAACCTGACCCCGGAATCTGCCTCTTAGGTTTCGTTAAATTTTGCCCAATGCGTCCCATCGTTTGACTACGATGTTGTTGGTCCTCGTGCGGCGTAGGGTCTCCATGTGCTGGGGTCGCAGGCCTGCACCTATGGTAGCCCTCTGGCTCGATGACTCCTCTCTGAGTTCTGGGACCTTCTGCCAGCCAAGTCTCGCCCACTTGACATATGGGGCCGCTTGTCGCCTACCTTTCAAGCCATGATCCCCAGCATCCTGCGACTTCTCCCACGCTCCCCGCCGGCACCCCGCCGGTGCCGGTGAGCTGCTTCCTTTTCGCTCACGCCCCCCGCCACCCTCTCTGCCCCCTCCCTCTACCCACGGTGCCTCCCTCGGTCGTATGCTTTCGCCTCTCCTGGCAACTTTCCATGATATTGTCTCCAATGTGTCACAAGTATGCATCTGTCTCTGCCATGCTGCAATGTATTGCTGTGCTTAATCCTTTGCTATTGTGGAACTATGTAACCATGCTGTGCAATCTTTTCCAAGAAAGGTTTTTTGAAATTCAACAAAAAAAAAATATAGTACTTATATGTACTATGAATATGTTTAAGATGCAGATTAACAGTAATTATGAGATAATAGATATTTTTGTTAAAGTTAAGTTCTAGTGTTGTGTTTCATAGTCTCAAAGCAGGCATCAACAATAGTGATTATATGTTTCGGAATTATTCAATCCTTCAACTCTGAATAGGGAGAAAAAGTTATTCTGTTGCTTTATGTTCTCTTCTATGGTCCTTAGTGACTTAAATTTACTAAACATATGGATTAATCATACTCGATGAATAATCTAAGAATTATAATGATTGAAGGACAATAACGAGCTATTTTTTTTAAAAATATCCTGCAGAAGGTTTATTTGATTTCAATGGAATACCCTGTCTTTAAACCTCTAGTTTGGTGTCAACAGTAGTGGACAAGTCAGTTGTGCAATGTTTATATTCATATTTAAAAAAAAACTTTGAAAGGTGCTACATAATTCATTCACTTCTGAAGCTAAAGGTTATCTATACTTATACAACATCTATAACTACCAAAAATGCTTCAGGTATGAACGCATCACAACCAATGCATATTCCTTGAATTATAAATATAAACTGGCAGTAACTTCAAACTTTTGTTGAAACAGTGTTTATTTTTGTTATCTGTGTATAGCTGTCCTTATTTTCAAATCTATAAACCCTGAAAGAAATATATATTTCATAAGAGAGTTTATGTAATAGTCATACATGGATTAGATCACTTTTATCTGAAAAAGATGTTTCTTCATCTTTATCACATCAATATCTGAAATCCACTTGATTATAAATCTAAAAGTTCGACTTTTCTTGTCATTTCTGCCCTCTCCTTTTTGATATACTTTAATTCTACAAATGTCTGTAAAACTTATATTCTCAATATATTCCTTACAATTTGCTTTTTCTAAGTGTTATAATGGCACATAGAGGGTTGAGGAAAAAAGCTCTGCACTTGTCAATATAGTGTAGGGAAAGTGGATACTGGTGCAGGAAATCTAGGAGTACTACCCCCTCTACTCCATGATTGGAAAGAACTCCAAACTAACATCAGACACAAGGTGGTTCCGCACTCAAAGGCAATGTCTAAAAAGTTCAAATGTAAAGCAATCTTTGGATAAACACAGAAGAATTCTTTAATTTCCACGTTGTTTCTTTCCAGAAGAAATTCTTTATTATACGTTTCACATATAAAAATATATCAGCCAGACAATATTCAGTAGCCAACGGGTTTAGTCCCAGTGGGACTTCTTCAGGGCTCCACAATATTTAAATGTACATCCAGTTCCATGTTTCTTTATTAGATGAATCGTTTTCCATATAGGCACATTTTGTGTCTATTATTTAGGGCTTGATAACCAAAGATTCAGCGGTCCGTCAATGCGTCTGCTTCAAAGAGTTGAAAAGTGTAAATGTTTTGACATAGGATATCTGGAATAATAGCTACAGAACTCTCAAAAATTCTCTTTCTATTTTTCAAAACCTGGTCTTATTGCTTAACAACATACAGTTTGGAACATGAACAAGGTATTAAGTAACACAGCAGGAGCTGTCTTAAATCCACCAGTTTTAGCTCTCTATTGAATTCATCAGAGTATTTGTGCGAGTCACGTGGGCATTGTGTCAGGATTGAGGTTTTGAACACCAACTCTTTAATCCAAACTTCTACCCTTAATATAGCTTGGAGAGGGTAATGTAATCATGTTTTCATTGCATACCCATAGAGGAAACAGAGTGTGTAGGGTGGATAACAGAAAATCCAGACTGGGTGCGACCTGAGCCAGATTATGGAATTCACAGCCTCGGACATATGATGTGCTCTCTGGTTGTTGTATCACAGGGTGGAATTGAGTAAACTCTGCAGGTCACAAACTGCTTCTCCAAAAGCCAAGGTGATAAGAAGTTCAAGGTAACTAGGAAGCTGCCCTTAAATACAGTAGAAGTAGGTGCAACACTGCAGAACAAAAAATACATGAGGGAAGCAAAGTTGAGTGCAAACTGATACAACAATCTGAAACCTTACATCACACAAAAGTTGCTCTGCAAGTTATTCATTGCTGACTGCTTTTATAAGCTTAGAACATTGCCCACTTTACCTCCTCCCTGGCCTGCATTTCCTGTGGCCCTAATCTGTGCCACGCTTCCACATGCCCCTGCTCTATCTATTCCATTGACCTTACGCTGTTCTAACATTGTAACCACTGAGCTTCCCTGTTATTAACTCCAGTGACTGTAGCTTTGTTGGGACAGAGGGTGAATCCTTACAGATAGTATATTTCTTAAATTTTTTTGTGAATTGTTTAGAAGATTGTCTTGACTAAAGATTTGCTCCCTTCTATAACTGGTACAAGAAAATGAGTATTCAGAGTAATTAAGATTACCAGTAAGTAATTGAATCATTACCTCCTCAACCCATTTTCGTGTACCATTACTTACTATATGAAAATATAAAAGGGTTATTACCCACAACCTGATTCATTGACCCATAATAATAAACTTCCAAAATAGGTAAACAACTTTTTAATGCAAAAATTAGGAGATACAAATGCTCAGGGTGTAGCCGCCGCTTATACTCTGAAAGCAAAATGTATGGATTCAACATTTTCCACATCCCACAGCCACTCTATAATGAGAAACAAAGGTAGATGGTGTAACCCAAGTTGCAGCTTTGCGTTTATGCAAAAGAGAAGCTCCACAAGCCTAAAACCAGGAAGCATTTCTTCCTCGAGTGGATCTACCCCGTACTCTACCAGGTAATGCTGTTCCCTAGGAAGCATAAGCAATAAGTATTCTAACCCATCTGTAAGAAAATGTCTCTTTTGCATGATCACCCAGAACGTTTTGGACTGATTCTTACTTGTGTTTTTTTTTTTTTGTAAAACTTACTTGTGTTTTTTACTCTAAGAGTGCACTGAGGCCTGCTAGTCAGACCTCAGTGCCAGTGTGCTGACCCTTAAAAATGTATGTTTAATTGGATAATACCCAGCTGTCATAATGTTGCCCCTAGTATATGGTACCACATGTACCCAGGGCCTGTCAGTTTAATTTTCCCTCATGAGCTGCAGCACATATTGTGCCACCATGAGTGTGACAAAGTAAAACATGTCTCCCAGCCTGCCACTGCAGACTGGCAGAGAAGTTTTAAACTGTTCACTTGACTTTTGTCATTTAAACGAAAGACAAACCCAGACCTTCCTTTTTGATTATATAAGTCACCCCTAAGGTTGCCCTTAGGCAGGGTGCTGTATTTTAAAAAGTAGGACATTTATTTCCTTATGTCCTAAAAAGTAAAAACCCCAAATGGTCGTATTTACTGTAGAAAGGCTAGTGGCCACATTGGAAAGGACAGGGGTATATGTTGACAATTCAGCTGTGCTATCTTCTGAACTAGACTGCTGAAGTTGGTACTTCAAAGTATCAAAAGAATTGTTGCATTAAACCCAACTTGACGCCCAAGTCAAATTTAATGTGACTTTCGAGTAAAAGGCAACTTTAGAAAGTTGCCCCTCTGTTGGCAAGGTTTTCCTTGGGCCAATTACAGTTGCTGGCCATGAGACAGCCTTCTGCCCTCCTGAGGAGAAGTGTGAATGACTACCAGGAAAGAACACAATAGAGGCTTGCCCTTAGAAGAGGTGTTACCTCTCCCTGGCAGAAGGTCATACAGGGTGTGAGCCCAAACGGCAAGCTTCAAAAGGGAAGCTGGTTTTGCAAGGGCATGGTGGACACACACAAGAGGGGCTTCTCTTTTGGTCTGGTGAACCGTTTGGTGTCAGAGACAGAGAGGGGAAAATAGTTGCCAAAACGGTTTCCCTGTTGGTGTGCAGTCCCCAGGTAACCACACCTCTAGGATGGGCGATCAACCTCCACAAACCAAGAGAAGGGTTCTGCCATCTTGGGAGTGGGCAGAATATTGCACTCTGGGATAGCTAGGTGCCACACTTTGCAGGAAGTCATGATCAGGCTGAAGGAGACCTGGTAGACCATTGACTAGTAGTCACTGCATCCCCCGAGGGCAAGTTGTGAGCATACAACTGGCACCCCTTGGCACCCAGACCTCAGAACACGTCTGTACTGGAGAGAGGACCAAAGAAGTACTGCCTCGCTGTTCCCTGGGCCTGGCAAAGAGAGGCTATAGCAAAGACTGGACTGCACCTGCTGCTCCTGTGTTAGCAAAGAGAGGACTGTGCCTGTTGTGCCCTGCTCGAGGAAAAGTCATCATCCAAGTCCCAGAGAGAAGAGGTCAACTCCAAGAGTCAGTTGGCTGACTTTTGTTGAAGCTCCAGGGCCACATACTCTGAAGAAGACATATTGGCGAGTTGGTAGACACAATTGCTTAGTTGTCGCTACCTGCCAGACCAAGGCCAAACACTCAAAGGTAGCGCCTCAGTCTGCTGAACCCAGGAGGGTCGTCCAAGTGCAATTTGGACACTGAAGACAGACACTAGCTGAAGATAAAGGGAACCGCTAGTTTCACTGTGAAAGTAGACCAGTGCCAATTGTTTTTTCTCTGGCCTTCAACTGAACATCAACCACTGTGATCAAAGTTGCCACATCATGTTTGTGGACCAAGGGGCGGCCAGAGGAAAACACCGTCAACTGGACCAGCAACAACCTCAGCATCCTGTATCTCATGCATCAGGACCACTCTATTGTTGCCTATGGAGTTTGCCCACAAAGCCTGGAACTAGACTGGAGACTGCTTTTACTTCAAGATAACTGTTCTGCTGAGCCTTACTGGCCCCTGTGACCATTCTCCTCCCAAAAGCAGGCTGGAGTACCTGAACACAACTTTATAAAAAAAAGTTTTCAGAAGTTTTTTTTTTAAAGCTAACTGCAGTAGTTGCCAATGCATTTTGAGTGAAAAGCAGTGATTTTACGATTTGTTTAATAATCTGTTAAACCCTCAGTTGAATTTTGTTTGTTTTGTTGTCTAAAAACTCATAAAATAAGACTTGTTTTTATAAATCGGTGCTGGATTTCCTTTGTGTCGCATTTCTTTCTTATTCAATTGTTTTGGTACTACCAAATGCTTTGCAATTGCTCCTTTGTCAAAGCCTGACTGCTTGAAGCCTCCTTGAAGCCTCAGCTACTAAGCTAAGGTTTTACAAGCGAGCCTGACTGAACTCAAGACAGGTTTGTGAGTTTATCACACAGTGAGTTTGCACAAACACATCATATAATAGACCGCAATTCCTCCTACCATCTGCTCAAAGTTTGAGTAGAAGACATTTTAAACCAGGACGAAAAATGCCAAAATTAACAAACAAGAAGGAGTTTTGGGCTCTTGTCCTTTTTATAGCTGTGTTGATAGAAGGGGCATGAAAGAGGGATGGAAGGGGGTCTATGTTTTTGGTTTTTTCATTGGCTGTAACTTGGTGATTTGGTGCCTGGGTATGGGTTAGACGCCTCATATAGTAAGTAGTTGTAAGAGAAAATGGGTTAAGGAGGTGTTGTTATGCCTTATGCATTTCAGGCGGGAGGCCCATCCTCATGGGGACGTTAGAGCAACTCCAATATCACCAGCAAAATCCTTGTTTAGAAATGAATGTGTATACTTCTGTATTATTTTAAAAATTATTCATATTATTTGATTCAGAGTAATTATTGCATATCTTGGTACTGTCCCAGTCCAGGAAGAATCATGGCATGTTCGTACAGTTACAAATAAACATGAGAAATATAACAAAGTGAAAAAGTTAGATGAGGAAACGTGCAGGGAGTTCGGAGGGGAACAGCGAAGTAAAAGAAATCGATGGCACTGTACCCATTGTAACTTCAAAACAATGTCTCTTCCAACCACTCCGCACACCCAGAGTCCATGTTGTGTTGCCAACAAATAATGAAGCTTTCAAAAGAACTCCAGTAAGTTTACCTTTAAATGGCATAAATGGGTTTCAAAAGAACTCCAGTGAGTTTACCTTTAAATGGCAGAGACTGTTACTTTAACCAATTGGTTGGAGAGTTCACCTCAAATCGGCATGCTTGGTAAAATCTCTCGTGCCTTTCCAGCCTGATTCTCAATCAGGTGGCACAACTACACACATTGGTTTCATTTGTCATCTGTGGAAAGAGTATATACCTTGACACCCATTCATTGAACTTCACACAATCAAGTCTGTGACTCGTGCGAAAGGTCTAGGCGAGGACAAACAAACGCGTCAGTTGTGGTCAAGTGACCATTTACACTGGCAGGGGTTAACTGGACTCGAGCTGCCAAGTTTGTGATTAGTTCAGATGCACTCGCCCGAGTTTAAAAAGTCCAACTCTATTTACATACTATCTCAGCGGTTAGAATTAGGTTTTGGCACAGGCCCACACAGGGGTTACTAAACTGGCCTGCCGTCTTCATGCTGTATACCCACCGCCGTGATGGGAAACCTACATCTGAGTGGTGGGTGAGAGTTTCAACAGACGTTAATTAAATCCATCTGCTCCATAACATTATAAAAAACATCTTGTAAATATAAGACTATATAACATAACATAACATAAAGTACGCTGCAAACCTACTTAAATAGATTGCTAGATGTACCTAACATTGCTTTATAGCCACCGGCTGCAGAAACACAATTTCCCTTTGACTAGTCAGAAAGAAGTATATCTAAACAAAGTATGGATAAATATGTAAGAAGATTCACTAATTGTTCCTATTGATAGTTCTTTTGGTTGCCAAACAAACATAGGAAGGCATTGGCCACAACCAAAAAGAACACTGGTATTCAAAAAAAGCTGCTAGATTCTAAGTTGTCCCATTATTTCTCTCTCCCCCTTACTTCAACTACAAACATGCAACTGTGGGCCAAACCCCTCAGGGCCAGAAGATCAGCACCACCAGTGAGGTAAACCTCCAGCGGCTCATCTGTCTCCCCCGCCCCAACCCAAGAAGCCCCACCACGGCTATCGGGCCAGTGGCTCATTGCTAAGGTGTGAAACCTTTTCCCTCTTCTATCCCTCCACTATCCTTCTCTATCCAAATAACTGACTACCATATCCACCACTCGTATTACTTTCATATTTCACTATACTAATTCACCAATAATCCTTTATGGGTTCTGAGTAGCGTGCTACTCACCGACAAGGCGCTTCGGCACCTAGTCAGGTGTAGTAAGCGATATGTAAATGCAATTACAATACAATACAATAGTAGCACAGTGTATCCAAATACCCCGATGGACCAGCGGAAGTTCCTCCAAGGCCCCCGCACACACAAAGGCAGAGAAGAACGAGGATCCCACTGTGATGCATCGCACAGGCACTGCCAGCAGGAGCCTATTGGCCCCTAGCAGCCCCTGTAATGAGACATTACCCCCAGGTCCCTTATGTCCTCGTCCCATTCATAACAAAGTGGAGATGACAATTTCTCGACAGAAAAAAACAAGAGGAATGCTGGGACACTAATACTGCCCCTACCCCCGGGAGTACATAAGCAGTACTTACCCAGCAGCCCTCCTGTTCTTTTTTTCTGTCTGCCGACAGATTGGATGGTGTGCTGGTGCTGCTCCTGCTGGGCTTGAGTGGTGGTGCTTCTCTTCTTCCCCCCGCCCGGATGCCTGGCTGTGAGGGCGCGGGGTTCCCTGGACGGCCTCCTGGCCTGCCGGGCTTGCTTGGAGTCAGTCTCTATTTGGAGCCGGTGTTGGAATTGAGAAGTTCCCGGCTTTGCTGTGTGCTGCATGCACCTACCGGCCCTTTGTGGCTGGTGCTGGAGTTGCCGGTTGCTTCCGGGCCGCGGGCTCGGCTTCCCGAGCCAGGTCGGGGAGCCGTGCCTTTCTGGATGAGCTCCTGCTGGATTCTGGAACGACAGTGGTGTGGGGGCCTTGTTCCTGGGGTTGGCCCCCACTCCGGGTGAGTGCCGGTTTCGGAATCTTTTTTTCTTCTACCATGCTGTCATCCTGTGCTTTCCTGCACTGGGGTTTGTGCCGGGGTGTCCGAGAGGCAGGATGTTCACTCGTGCATCACAGCTCCTGTTAAGCTCCTGGTTAACTTGTTGCTTCCTGGGCCTCCTCGGTCCGGTTTACAGCTTCTGGTCTCTTGGCTTTGTGGGTCTCCCGGGTCCTGTGTGCCTTCCTACTGGTTCTGGGCTTGGCGGCCTTCTCCATTGAGTTGTTGGACGGGTCCTTTGTGTCCTGGTCCTGGTCCCGGTCCCGGTGGCCAGATTTCTCGGGTTGGCGGTCTCCTTTCTTTGGAGCCATGGCCTTTTTGTCTTTGTCTCCGGTGCTTTCCCTGCTGTCCTGTGCTGGGTTGCGGGCCGGTTGTTTCCTGCGGTCTTCCTTTCCTCCTTCTCGGTGCGCCCTTGGGTTGCTGCTTTGTTGTTGTTCCTGGGTGTGCTTGTGCGTGCGGAAGGCCGGGTTTCTGCTTTGGTATTTCTCCACTTTGTTATGAATGGGACGAGGACATACGGGACCTGGGGTAATGCTCTATTACTTACCGGTAATCTTCATTACTCTGGGTCCCGTTGTCCTCGTCCCATTCATACGCCCCTCCCTCCCTCCCGGACGGCCGGCCTTCCTGTCTGGGCTTGTTAGTACAGAAGGGCTGCTGGGTAAGCACTGCTTATGTACTCCCGGGGGGAGGGGCAGTATTAGTGTCCCAGCATTCCTCTTGTTTTTTTCTGTCGGGAGATGGTCATCTCCACTTTGTTATGAATGGGACGATGACAATGGGACCCGGAGTAATGAAGATTACTGGTAAGTAATAGAGCAATATGTACCGCTAGTTCAAAGTGGTTTGTTTACGCCCAGCTGCCAACTCATCTGGCGTGTCAAGAGTCAGAACATCTGTGCCACTCATTGCCAGTTCACCCCACAATTGGCCGAAAACCAGCATCCTCAGTACAGTTACCACACCAGCACCCATTCCATCAGCCTCATGGGAGATAGGGAGTCCCAGATAAGCCTGGTGCGGACATGTCATGGTGCAAGATTTGGGGAGATGTTTCAGGAGCCTGGGTTCAATGCGTGTTGCCTTACCCCAAGAGGCAGATATACTTGAATGGTATACTGCCTGTTTTTTCATCTTGCAAACAATTCTTCAAGATGGGTGAGAGGCCCAAATTGAGGTGTGGCACAGCGGCCAGGGCGACTGACACTGGAATCTGGGACTGATGGTTCGAATCCGGGCAGGTGGCAGGTCAGCCAGCATCATGAGACTCTGGGCAATAGCTTGCTTGATCCTCCCAATGGCCCCCAGCTCTGGGATGCCTTCGGTTAGCTGTTCGCGCTTTACATATACCTGATTTACATTTACATTATAGTATTTCCAGCTTGAACTATAGCTCTTTAAAGGAGGCACCCTTGCACTGAACGCATCCCTGTTTTGAACTTTTGCAAAAAAGCTATGCCCACTCAGTGTGAGGCTCTAGGAATTGGTGCCTCTCCTGGACCGAGGACTTGGATAAAGACATAGGCAAATCCTTAAGATCCAACAAATGAATCAGAGTGGCAAAATCTTAAATCTGCTTTCAATAATACTGTTCCTAATTTTATGTAATTAACTGTATTGCCTAATTTAAAATACCCCTTTGAAACAATCATTCATAAAATGCTCAAAAATAATACAATAGTAATCCACATTTGTAAAGCGCACAATCACCTGTAAGTGTCTCTAGGCGCTGGGGGCGCCGGGAAGATTAAGCAAGCTATTGCACAGAGTCACATGGTGCTGGGCTAATCTACTGCCGGGGATCGAACCGTGATCCCCAGATTCCGGAGTCAGTCGCCCTTGCCGCGGTGCCACACCTCTCCCTATCACACTATGGTAAAGAGCCCATAAAATCTTCATGTTATTTAAAATTAGAACATTGAAAAACATTGCATTAAAGTCTCCTGACAATATCAATGGAATGTGCATTTATACATATACTTCAAATAATACATCAAATGTCCACACTGCCAGATGTAAACACTGAGAGCAGGAGGCAGCACAGTGGAGAGCTGACAGGGGAAAGGATGGGGGTGGCGGCAGAGAGCAGGAGGCAGCACAGAGGAGAGCTGACAGCGGAAAGGTGGGGGCCTGGGGGCCCCAGAGAGAGCAGGAGGCAGCACAGAGGAGAGCTGATAGGGGAGAGGATGGGGGTTGCAGCAGAGAGCAGGAGGCAGCACAGAGGAGAGCTGACAGGGAAAAGGATTGGGGTGGGGGCCCCAGAGAGCAGGAGGCAGCACAGAGGAGAGCTGACAGGGGAAAGGATGGGGGCGGGGGCCCAGAGAGCAGGAGGCAGCACAGAGGAGAGCTGACAGGGGAAGGATGGGGGTGGGGGCCCAAAGAGACAGCATTCACCACAGAGCACTGCTCCTCTGAGGCAGCACAAAGCTGACTTTGTCCAGAAAGTTTGCAGCTCCAGAAACAGGATCTGCAGGGACGCATTGGAAGGTGAGAGTTAGAGCTATTGATGTTATAATGGACGATGTAGTTTACCTATGCGTTTTTTGTTTGGAGTGGAGGGAATGTGTGTGGTGTCAAGTGGACCTGAGGACCTGAGGCATGGTGTGAAGTGTAGCTATGTGGAGTGTTGCTACGTGGCATAGACTGGATTTTTGTGGAGTGTATGTGTACAGTATGGAGCAGAGCATAATTATGTGGAGGTTAATTATGTGGAGCTGAGTGGTATTATGTGGAGTGTTATTATGCTATGTGATAAATTGTGTGGGTATGAATTGTGGAATTGTTTGACGTGTGGAATTATGTGGCATGGTGTGGTGTATAATTATGAGGAGTGGAATTATGCAACATGTTGCATAGTTGTATTTTGTGGAGGGTAATTATATGTTTTAGAGTTTAGTGTAAATATGTTGTGTGAAGTGTAATTATATAGGTTAAAGTTGAATTATGTGTAGTTAAGTTGTGTGTAGTGTAATTATGTGGTTGGGAGTGGTATTAAGTTGTGTGGAATGTTATTCTGTGATGTGGAATTATGTGGTATGGAGTGAAGTGGAAATATGTGTATTTTTAGGATTGGAATTATGTGGTATGGAATGTTGTAGGGTTAAATTATTTATAGTTGAATTGTGTGGCATGGAATTATAAGCAGGGGCGTAACACAGGCTGTAGGGGCGTAACACAGGCCCCGCAGCCCCCGTGTTGTGGGGGGCCCTGCACTCCAGGGGCCCCCTCAGCGGTGCCAGCTAGCTGTCTGGGATAGGTAATTATTTTAATATAGGTATGTTATGTAACTTACGCTCGCTCTAAACTTTTCTTCATAAATTATATGGTAAAATGTAAAAAAATGGTAATGATGCACTCTGCACAGCGTGCAGATGTCTCCGCCGCCGCGTCTGTGCGGTCTAACTCTTAAACCTTAGGGTGGGGCTGGTGACCAATTGTCATGCGCATTGCTGACTGCATACCCCATAACTTTTTCCCAAAATGCATATTAACTTATACATCATGAAAAATAAAAAAATATCTTTCTGACGGTACTTTAATCTGCTTAAATGGTAGTTTTTAGGTCAAGCCTGGGCAGCGTATGCGCTCCTCTACTAGGTACAACAACTGCCTCTTGTCTGGCTAGTTTTTAAATTATTCTTTAAAAATATATTTAATATTTAAACATGTTTAGCTAATTTTAAACTTCAGTGTGTTGGAAATTATAGGGGCTTAAAGTAGGTAATGTTTAAAAAATATTTTGTATATATTTCAGATATCATTCTTTAACTTTAAACAATATTTTTCTTTGAATCGATTTTAAAATATATTTTTATAATTATTTTTTCAATTAGTCAAAAACAAATTGTATAAAATGTGTAAGTATATTTTTAATTTATTTGATCATGTTTATGTTATTTAATTAATTATTGTTTATTCATATTAATAATTTACATTGTTTGCACAAATTAGAAATATTTTAAAATATTTTAAAAAATTCATGTTTTAGATTTTATGTTCCAAATATTTGTTATGGTTTTAAAATATTTTTTAATTATATAAAAAAATGTGTAACATTATTTTATATTTAATTTAGGTTTTTGTATAAGGTACAGTTAAATGACACTGTATAAAATTTAATTTTCAAAAATCAAAAAATATATTTTATTTCATATACATAGTTGTTAATAATTTCTTAATTGGGAAGTTTGTCTCTTTTCCTTTCTTTGAAGTGTTTTAATAATGATTTTTATTCTCTAATTTGTTGAGGAAGTTGGGTGTCTTTCAAATTGATTGCTTTTTAAATGATGTTCTTTTTAACCGTTGTGATCATTGTAAACAAAAAAACGAAATTGGAGCGGTAATATTTACATTTTTTTTTTTATTATAGTACTTTCCCCTGTATGTGTTAGATTGGAGTAGCCATATAAGTGTTTATCACCAAAGTCAAACTCTTTCCTTAATGTGCCTTTGAATGGAGTTGGGATAGTAAATTTGCACACATCAAAGTCCAACACATTCCCCGACGTGGCTTAGATTGGAGTGGGAATAGTAAATCTATACCTCTAAAAGTCCAATATGTTCTCTAGTGTGGTTTAGATTGGAGTGGGAATAGTAAATATGTACCCCTAAATGTCCAACACTTCCCCAATGTGGTTTCGATTAGAGTGGGAATAATAAATCTGTACCCCTCAAGGTCCAACAACTTCCTCAATGTGGCTTTCTGTAGAGATGATGTAAGTAGAATAGTAGAATGTAGAATATAGACTTGTGGGGAGAATTTTCTACTATGGAAAGTGACCAATTCAGCAGAGGACACATCTGAGCTATAGCTGGAAATATGCTGGGAACATCTTTTCTCACTTTTAGAGGAAACCTGTCTCATGAGATTTCTGCTCTAACATTGCAGTGGGAATAGTAGATCTATACATCTAAAGGTCCAACAATTTCCCCAATGTGGTTTAGATTGGCGTAAGAACACAAAGGGGCCGATTACGATGTCGGTCGGAAAGCCTCCGACCGCTAGTCAGAAGCTTTCCCGACTGACACGGTCGGTTTGCGGTCCGACCACCTAATTACGAAGTCGACGGTCGGAACGTAAACTGGCCGGTCATTCCGACTCGGTTCCAACCAGCTCACAGAGTATTACTGTTGGTCGGAACAGTACCGCAATCCCCAATAGACGGCGTCTCTGCCATCGGGATTACGATGTCGGTTTCCCGTCGTCTTTCCGTGTCGCCCTTTCTGACACAGAAAGGCTGTCGGAAAGTGAATTTGGGAGCCCCTAGCAGAGCCCCTTTGCCTCCGCGGCCTATGGTTGGTGGTCGAGGGGGTACCTAGCGTATCCCCCTGTAAAACCCTGCACTCTGTGGTAGGACCCATGGGGTGCCTGCCACAAGGTGCTGGGTTTTACACACACACCCATTTCTCCATGGGAGCTTGTGTTACGGGCAGTTTTCAGCTGTAACACAAGCTCCCATAGAGGACATTGGGAATCCGACCAAAAAGTGTTAGGTAGCATCGTAATCAGGCGGTGAGATTCGTGGACCTCAGGTCGGTCAGTCCCGAGTCCGAGGCAGTGTCCTCCCTCTGACATCTTAATAGGCCCCTAAATATATACTCCTCAAAGTTCAACACCTAAGCCACAACAGTGTGGCTTAGGTTGTAGTGGGAATAGCAACTGTGTACCCTTGAAAGTCAAACACTTTTCCCAATTTTCCTTTGATTGGAGTGGGAATTTCCAATCTATTGTATTATCAAAGAAGAGGGACGAACAGGGCTATTTCGGGAGGGTCCAGCGTACGTGCCCGGGAAAGTAACAACAAAGAAAGGTACGCAGTTCCCAGGGCGAGGATTGCTCTGAGATAACGAACTAAATTAAAAAGAACCCTGGTAACATATTAAGAAAGAACGAATGAAAGGGGGATGGGGATCCTCCCTTTCGGGACTTAAAACCCTCACACACCCAGCAAGCTAGGTGTCATGCTTCATCATATGGGTTTTTTGCTCCTCGTCAAGCTGGCGGTGCAATGCCTGACGGGCACCCAGATGGGGCTCTTTGTCGGAGATCTTTTGTCCCTGCCAATTGGTGCATGTGGGTATGAGGGCCTAGTGCGAAAGGGTGTAGATGTGTGTGAGTGATAGTGGTGCAGAATAAAAAAGGTTAGGCAATCCACCATGTAGTTTATTAGCGTGGTTGTCTACCTTAGTAAAAGCAATATGGTGAGCTATACTTCCTGGTTCAATGATCCAGGGCAGTGTACTCTACCAAGTGGTCAAAGTGTGCCATGTAGATACATGCCAAACTAGGAGCAAATGTACTACCCATAGAGGTACCCTGTACTTGGTGGAAAAGGTCAGCCTCGTATTGAAAAAAGTTTAGTTAGTGCGATGGTAGCACAAGACATGATGAAGGAGATGGGAGTGGGGGAAGTCCAGTCCTCCTTTTGTAGACTTGCTTCGACCACCTCTAGGGTAGATCTCCGACAAAGAGCCCCATCTGGGTACCCGTCAGGCATTGCAACGCCAGCTTGACGAGGAGCAAAAAACCCATATGATGAAGCATGACACCTAGCTTGCTGGGTGTGTTAAGGTTTTAAGTCCCGAAAGGGAGGATCCCCATCCCCCTTTCAATCGTTCTTTCTTAATATGTTACCTGGGTTCTTTTAATTTAGTTTGTTATCTCAGAGCAATCCTCCCCCTTGGAACTGCGTACCTTTCTTTGTTGTTAATTTCCAATCTATACCTCTCAAAGTACAACACTTTCTCTAATATGTCTTAGGTTGGAGTGGGAATTTGTACCCCGCAAAGTCTAACACTTACCTCAGTGTGGCTTACTTTGGAGTGTGAATAGTAAATATGTGCCCCTCTAGGTCCAACACTTTCCCCAGTATGTGTTAGATTGCATGGAAATATTTAACGAGTACCCCTCAAAGTGTAATGTTTTCCTCTTTGTGATTTATATTGGGGGTGGAAATAATATATGATGATTATGAGATAGTGTAATGTTTTGTAGATTGTCTATATAATTGGTGTTTTGGTTATACCTGTTTAAAATAATTGTGTATACTTGTATTTAAAAAAACAATGTAAACTTCAGAGACTGGTATGTATGTTTTATTTTACTAGTCATTAGAAATAATATGAAATCATGTGCAATCATATATTATAAAATAAGATGCAACCATTCTTGGAAATGTTTTTATTTTTTTTCCAGAGCAATTAATTTTTTTGTACTTTTTGTTTCATATATTCATTTTACATAATTTCAAATTGGAAGAAATATATATATCCTGGTAAGATATTTTGGACATATTTTTAAAAGCAATCACTTTTTAATTATTTATATATCAATGATACATTTCTATTCTTTCAATATGACATAATTAACATGAAGAATATTATACCTCTTCTTATTTTTTATAATATACAATTTTTTTTCATCTACCTAGCCCTTTCAAAATATTTTGTTAGCATTTTTTAAATACATTTATATTTTCAAAAACTAAATATATACATACTTAATGAGAAATTTGACAAATAGTGTATATTTCACATGCAAAAAACAATAAAAGCTTTGCATTTAAAAAATGGATAAATGTTTCCTTTGAGTACATTTTGAAAAAAGAATATATATATATATATATTTTATCTTGTGCTTAACCTTCTGGTAGCTTGGCACAAAAGCAGTCACACTTAATTTAGAGGCAATATGCTAAGTATTTCTTCAGCACTCAAATAGTAATAAAATGAAAACACAGCACTAGAAAAAATCTACACCAATTCAGAAGAAAGTGAAAACTGTAATAAATAAATTGAGATCAAAACGACAAAAATCGAATCAGTAGAACTAGAGATATGAAATTTTAAAGGTGTAAGTGATAATAGTGGCAAGCAGCAGATAGTGCTAATTGAAGGAATCTACTGACCCTAGACCAGGGGAAAGTCACAGGGACCAGGTTTGTCCCGCTGAGAAAAATACTTTTACAAAGCCCAGGGCACAGAGTTCAAAACTTCAGGATTTCACAGGAGGAGCTGCACTGATGCCAGCCAAGACTTCAGGACCTGGAGAGGTACCTTCAGGGGATCAGGATCTCACTCCAGTGGAGGCCAGCAGGGCTAAGCAAGACTCATTTACAGGCCTAAGTAGGTTCAGTTGCAGATCCAGGCAGGGCTGTTGCAGAAGGTCAGCTGGGCAGTTTCAGAGAGGCCTCTGGAGCTTGTTGTGTTCCTGTAGCTCAGAGCAGGAGGTCAGTCAACTGACCATAGGAGTCACTCAGGTTAACCTGAGATAAAGGCGAGAGCCCTGTCTCTTTCAAGTAGCAAGTTAGGCCTCAAGCAGAAGGGCAATAGTCTGAAGAACAAAGCCGACCTCATGCAACAGGGCAGTGCTCTGTAGTAAGAGGCAGTCCTTCTTAATTCTTCCACAGGTCCAGGAGTGCACTGAAGAGTGGGTCTGAGGGTCCTATTTTTATACCTGGTGTCTCCTTTGAAGTGGAAGAAACTATCCCCCTACAGATGGTTCTGGAATTTCCTTCCTCCCTGCCCAGGCACCAAGATGTCTGGGGTGAAAAAAGGCAAGTGTTAAGTTGTTTATGAGTGTGCTGAGGCAGATCCTTTCAAATGTAAGTGCCATTGCATCCTGTGTGTGCTATTTTAAACTGCCATTTCAAACTGACAAAAGAAACCTTTTGCGAGGCTCAAACCTTCCTTTTTCCTTGAGCAAAACCCCTGACCTCTTGGCCAGCAGACTGCTCTCCCCCCGCGCAGCCCCGTGCTAAGTATCCTGCCTCCCTGTGCTGCAGTGACTGGTGTTCAAGGCCCCTGTGCCTTGGTGCTGCCTCGTGCCTGTCCTTGCCTTTCACTCGCTTGGAGCAGTTTCTGTCTTCCTTCTTGGCTTTTTTTTTGCCAGTTTTCACCTTTTCTCTGCCTTTCCTACCTTTCCTTGAACCACGCTCTTCTTTTTTTTCTTTTTTAAGTTTGAAGTTTATTGAAGTAAAAAGAGACAAAGACAGAAAATGAAGAAACAGTCAAAAGTTATAAAAAATATAAGAAATCTCTCTTACACAATGGCGAAACTGATTAAAGCTATCGTATACATAAAAATAGGATAAGCAATAAATGTCAGGAACATATGGGAATGAGGGAACATCTTGAATAATAAAAAACATATAAATGATATGATAAAGCAATAGATGCAATGAACATTCTAAGCAAATAAGAAAATGCAATCATGGTGGTTTACGAACTTCAACATTACGTATTGGAGAGGTGGGAGGAGATCTGGCAATCGTAGATAAATATTCGGTAAGGGGAAGCCATAGAAGATCACGTTTGATTGCTAAGGAAATGGGGGAAACAAAATTAGTGTCAAGACGATGATTAAAACAAACTGCGTTCCACCAAGCAGTAAAGGAAACATCTTTAGCCTGTTTCCAATGAGATGTAATATGGTGAAAAGCAATGGCTATGAAGAGGTCAATTAATTTATGTTTGTGGTGTGTCCCGGTAAAAGCAGGAGAAAGGGAACCTAGGAAAATGTGAATGATGGAAAAAGAAAAAGTAAGGTTGAAAATCTTTTGCAATTGGGACCAAACTAATTGCCAGAAACCTAAAATGGGAGGACATTCGAATAACATATGTTTCAAATCAGCCAAAGGGCAGGGGCAGGACCAACAGGTGGAGGGAGTGTCTGGGGAGAATGATGACAAAAGTAATGGAGTAAACAGTGTACGGTTATAAATAAAGAATAAAGTTTGTGTAGTGTTAGCCGCTCTGGATGTACTGTGAACCTTAGACCAAATTTTATCCCATAAATCGAAGGACCAAATTTGAGACAAATCTTTTTCCCAAGCCAACTCAACTTTATATTTAGAACGATCGTTAGAAGACTGCAGAGATTTATAGATAAATGAGGCAGAAAGGGATTGGTCAAGGGCCCTAGAAATCGAAAGATGTGTGGCAGGTATAGAGTTGGTGATCGGGAGCGAAGAAAGGTATTGGGTAAGGGAAGGAATCAGTGATAAATATTGTTTGTGAGAAGAGGAAGGCAGCGAAAATTGAGTTTGAAGATTGTGAAAAGGAAGAGGTTGAGTATCTGAAAGAAGTTGGGAGATCCATTTTAAACCAAGAGAATGCCAGGTTTTCCAATATAATGAGCGATTACGAATTTTAAGGAGTTTATTATGCCAGATAGGTTGGGTGTGAGTAGAGGAAACAGAAGGGTATGTGGATAATAAATATGGACGAAGAAGAGAACAGGAGTGAGAAAAGATGGGGGAGCGAAGAGATGACACATTAGAGGAAAAGGATAGAACTTCTTCAAATTCATAAGGATGAAGAAAAGAAGATTCTAGTGTGAGCCATAGAGGAGGAAAATGAGGAAGATCAGAAGAAAGCCACCGCAGGGCTTGCTTTAAGGAAAAAGCTTTGTGATATGATTTAAAATTAGGAAATTTGACTCCACCGAGGGATTTATCCTTTTTCAAAGAAGAGAGTGCTATTCGAGATTTTTTACCCTTCCACAGAAATTTTAATAGAAGAGAGTCTATCGACTTGAAATAGTGGTCTGGGATATGAATGGGAATCATAGAAATAGAGTAGAGAACTAAAGGTGCTAGCATCATTTTGATGGAGTCCAAACGACCCCACCAGGAAAGGAAGAGGGGATTCCAACGATTGATTGACGTAGTGATTTTATCAGAGAGAGATTCGAAATTGAATTTAAGTGTGTCGGAGAGACGAGGAGCGAACCAAACACCTAGATACTTAATCTTAGAGGGTTGCCAGGAAAAGCCAGAGGCGTCAAAGAGATGTTTTTGACATAGAGGATTTAAGGGTAAAATTTCGCGTTTATCAGTATTGAGGCGATAACCTGAAACTTTTGAGAAAGAGGAAACTTGATTAAGGAAGGAAGGTAGAGTTGTTTGGGGGTTTGAACAGTAAAATAAGATATCATCTGCGTAAACCGATAATTTAGCTTGTTTTTGAGAACCATAATGAAAACCAGTAATATCATCATCAAGTCTGATCTTAGTTAAAAAGGGTTCTAAAGCTAGAATAAACAAAAGAGGGGAGAGAGGGCATCCTTGACGTACCCCTCTGCGAAGGGGAAAGTAATCGGAAGTCATACCATTTGCAAAGATTGAAGCATGGGGGCTAGAATAAAGTAAAGAAATAAGAAAAATGAATTTAGGAGGGAAACCAAACCAGCGAAGTGCCTGAAACATAAAATCCCATCCTATTCTATCGAAAGCCTTCTCGGCGTCCAAAGAGATGGCAGCAAGGGGAGTAGAAAGGGTGGTGGCCTTACTCAAAATGTTAAAGAAAACGCGAGAATTGTCCGATGCTAAACGGCCCTTAATGAATCCGGACTGCTCAGGGCCAATAAGTTCCGGTAGTAGAGGATCCAATCTAAGAGCTATGATTTTGGCGAAAATTTTATAATCAGTATTGACTAGGGAAATAGGGCGATAATTTTTACATAGGGTATGATCCTTATCTGGTTTAGGAATTAAACATATTAATGCTTCTTGAAAAGTTCCCCGAGAAGAACCGGAAGCCGCAAAGGATTGAAATAACAAAAGTAATTTAGGGAGAAGAAGGGAGGAAAAGTGATTGTAGAACTCAATGGTAAAACCATCGGGCCCAGGTGCTTTACCTCGACGAAGGACAGAGACTGCATGTGAGATTTCATAAAGGGTAATATCCAAATCTAATGATTGGAAGTCAATGTGAGAGGATTCCGGAGAGGGGATATCTTGAAAATATGTAAGAAGATCACTATGACCAGGATTAGATTCGGGAGTGTATAGAGTTTGGTAGAAAGAAACAAATTGAGCTAATATGTCCTTGTCCTTAAATAGAGAAACATCAACTGGGCCTTGTAAGGATTCAATTTTTGTCCTTTCTTTTCGTATCTTGAGATAATTGGCTAGAAGTTTGCCCATCTTGTTCTGTCCACCATAATAGCGGTCAAGTCCTTGATCCCTTTATAGACAGGAATTCAAAAGTCAAATTTGTTCCCTCCAAAATGCATTCCCAATTTATCACATCTATACAGAACAATGCTTTAGTTGACATTTGGAGGCTCTGTAATCCGGACCTTAGAGAATACACTTTCTATTCCCCCACCCATCACTCCCAATCCCGTATTGATTACCTCTTCCTCAGCAAACCCTTAGCCCAACTCGCCATTCACTCAGACATTGGCTCCATTTTAATTTCAGACCACGCTCCCGTTTTTGTGGATATTGACCTTATCCCCTTCTCTCCTCATTCAGGACGCTGGAGATTTAATAACTCTTTACTCCTTGATTCCAACTTTTGCACTCAATTTACCACTTTTACCACTGAATTTTTTACACTCAACCATCTTCCTGAATCTTCCTATGCCATGGTATGGGACTCATTTAAAGCGGCTGCAAGGGGATTTATCATTAATTTTGTTTCTCAAAAGAAAAAACAATCCATCTCTAAATCAACTCAACTTTTAGATAAAATTAAGAAACTAGAATATGCCTACTATAATTCTAACTCTGAATCTTCTCTTCGTGAACTTATATCTGCCAAATTTGACTTTAATAAATATACCACCAATGCTGCCTCAAACTCTCTTCTTAAATGCCACGCTCTTCTTTTGCCATTATTACTTATTTAAATTTTTCCTTTCCTCATCTTAGCTGTTCTGCTTCCTTTTTCCCGCCGCTGCTGCCCTCGTGACCCCTCCCCAGAGCATCTCCCGATTCCTGCTCCTGCCTCCCAGCTGTTCCACCTTCCCGCAGATCCCCACTTAATGGCGGCTGCGCGCAGCGCGCGTGCCGCTGGCGCTAAAGGCGCGCCAAAGGCAAGCCCGTCTGCACTCGTCCACAACCTATCTGCAACCAGCGGCAGGAACACTGGTCCTCCGACAACCCAATGCTACAGCTCCTCGGCCCTCCACGCACTCAACATTGGCAAAAACAACAACTGCAAGCTCGCCTCACCTCTCGACACCCACAGAACTTTCACCTGCCAACACTGCCGCAGCCCCTTAACCTTCACTGAGCACAGGACCCCCCTCCATCCTCCTGCAACAACTTCTCTGCATCCCAAACCCCATGCGACCCTGATGCGCACACGCAGCAGACACGGCAAGGACGCTGCTAGCTGCGGTGTGCTCATCCTAAATTCATACTTTGCCTGAAAATACAGCGCTTGTTGTTTTTTGCTGCTACAATATTGTTCTTTTAACTTGGAATTGTTATTAAAATACTTGAACTTTGCACATCTACCTGCTGCCTGGTAACCCTGGCCCTGGTCCGACGCGGCAAGTGCCGTTTTTTCAGAGGGCTTCTGGGAGCGGCAAAACAACTTCCGGTGAGGTCAGCGCACTAGTCTTCACGCTCCCACCAGTACTTAGGTGGACCCTGATGTGCACGCGCAGCGGACACAGCAAGAACGCTGCTAGCTGTGGCGTGCTCATCCTAAATTCATACTTTGCCTGAAATTACAGCGCTTGTTGTTTTTTGCTGCTACAATATTGTTCTTTTAACTTGGAATTGATTTTAAAATACTTGCACTTTGCACATCTACCTGCTGCCTGGTATCCCTGGCCCCGGTCCTACACAGCAGATGCCGTTTGTTCGGAGGGCTTCCCGGAGCGGCAAAACAACTACCGGTGAGGTCAGCGCACTAGTCTTTGCGCTCCCACTGGTACTTAGGTGGACCCTGATGCACAAACGCAGCTGACGCGCGCATCGGGTATGCCGGCGGCGTGCCGAAGGCAAGCCCGTCTGCGCCTGTCCGCTCCTGGCCCGGGCCTAGGGCCAGAACCCCTGCCCTGCGAAGCTCTACACTTATCAGTTACTCCCGAGAAGAACTAGTTAAATGGAGCCTGAGGCACGCTACCTCGTGCTTCCCCAGACTTGACCCTCTGAAGGAGCCTAAAGAGTGCGAGAATTGTAAGTTGCAACTCTGCTTTAATACAATTAAGCAGTTGCCCCCTCTAACAAAACCAATACAGCCGGACACCGTCAAAGATAAAAAAGCCATGTTACTCGACGCAAGCTCGGTAATTAAACATAACACCGAAATGGCAGTAATGATTGAGAGCCTTCGGCTGGATTTGGTATTTGTAACCGAAACCTGGGCCAACGCTACATCTGACCTGACGCTACATCTGACCCAGATCTGATACAAGCACTCCCTACTGGATTTAGCATCACCAGAGCAGATAGAACTCACAAGCGGGGTGGCGGGCTAGCCCTTATCGCCAAAGACAGAGGATCCATAACAGCTTCTGCTTCTGGTAGCTCTCAAGTTTGCGAACTGCTATCATTTCAGATACTACTCAATATGAACGACTCACTGAATGGTTTACTAATATATTGACCACCTAAAGTCCAGACCCCCTTGTAGGACAAAGTAAGCCCCTTTCTGGAAGCCAGTATTTAATTACACAAATTATACTATCCTAGGAGATTTTAATTACCATCTAGATAATATCTCGGATCACAAGAACACCAAACTCATTGATGTCATGTCAGGCTTGGCTATAGAGCAATTGGTCAAAGAGGGTACTCACGTTGCAGGACATACTCTTGATGGCATTTTTACTTCTAACTCCAGGCTTAAAATAGATGCGGTCTTACCAGTATCCTGGTCAGATCACAGAGACATTATATTTACGATTGAGGCATCGTCCCAACCAACTGCAGCACTCAATCTACCTGTGACAAACACATATCAAGACTGGGCGAAAATTGATACTGCTACTTGATCACTACTTGTAGGCAAGCCGAATATGGTAGCAGATACAAACATGGCAGTGCATAATCTAACATCATGGATAAATAAGGCTGTAAATACAGAGGCGTCTCTAAAAACCACCTCTTTGAGAAAGAAAAAATCTTCTGAACCTTGGTTCTCAGACACATTGAGAAACCAAAAACAGTTATGTAGAAGAATAGAAAAACTCTTGAGGTCAAACTATGACAAGGATCTGAAAAATAAATATGCTCTGGCATTGACTACATATAAAAAAAACTAATCACTGAGAAAAAGAGCAAATATTATACAGCTAAAATCTCCGGGGCAAAAAATTCCAGTAAAGAACTTTTTACTACTGTCAAAAAATTAGCAAAAACTTCCGGCCAAATTCAAAACTGGCAGCAGCCCCGATTTCTGTAATGTGTTGGACCAGGCTTTTTGTTGTTAAGGTGGAGGCAGTATATAAAACCTTCTCAAACAGAAATTCCCCTCCTAACGAATCCCCTTGCTTAGGGATAGATTCTTACCCAACACTACTCAGTTTCTCCTTCTCCTCCCCTTTAAGGGAACAGATTATCCAAACTGTAAATGAAACTAAAACGGGGGCCCCTACAGATCCTTGCCCCCCCTAAAATATTTCATCTTTTCCCCGAAATACTTAGCGAACAACTAAGTCCATTGTTCTCTGAGATTATTGATTCTGGACAGTTCCCTTAAGCTTGGAAGCTAGCATCTGTGCTACCTGTGCTAAGAAAGAAAACATTTGGACCCTGACGATCCTAACAACTATCGGCCAATCTCTAGAATTCATTTTTCCTCAAAGGTTCTGGAGAAGCTACTTAACATCCAGCTCACCGCCTTTATCTCCTCGAACAATCTTTTAGACCATTCGCAATATGGGTTCAGAAAGGGCCATGGAACAGAAAATGCTTTAATTACAGCAATTGAGGAACTCAGGAAATCATTGGACGAAGGAGGGAAGGCCACCCTGATACTGTTAAGTCTATCGGCGGCCTTTGATACCTTCAATCTTAAAATATTCATTGACAGACTGGCTGAGTTGGGTGTGCAGGAATCCGCCACCACCCTATTGACGTCATATCTCACAGAGAGATCTTTTTGAGTGGAAATGGGCGGATCCAGCTCCCAAGTCTTCAATCTGCCATGTGGGGTACCTCAGGGCTCATCCCTGAGCCCTACGCTTTTCAATGTCTATGTGGCCCCTTTGGCCGCATTGATCAGACAGCTTTGGTTTTCTATAATATCTGATGCAGACGACACGCAAGTGGTCGTATCAATAACCAACAACGAAGATGAGACTGCAGACTGCAGACCGTTTTAACAATTGTATGTCGCATGTTAACATCTGGATGCAATCCAATTGTTTAAAACTGAACGGTGGAAAGACCAAAGTACTGTTGTTGGGTTCTTATCCCCCTTGTCTGGTCACCAAAATGGTGGCCGACGGATTTGGGTGATTGTCCAGCACCTGTCTCCAAAGCAAAAAATCTAGGGGTGATCTTTGACAGTCAGCTGACCTTTGACAGCCAAATCAATAGTCTCACTGCCAGTTTTTGGGGCATTTTAAAAATGATCAGGCAGATCTGTTCCTTTATTTCCCCTGACGCTCTAAAAACATTAGTACCCACCTCGCACTTTCCAGGCTAGACTATGGCAACGCGCTTTACGTGGGGATTCAGACACACCTGAAAAAGCTTCAGCGTCTGCCGAATGCAGCAGCCAGACTGATTTTAGACATTCTCAAATTTGAATCGGTATCCCAACATCTAGGAGCACTGCACTGGCTGCATGTAAGGAAAAGAATAATTTTCAAATCACTGCGTATTACGTATAAGGCGCTCCAAGGCAGGGGCCCTTCCTACCTGACGTCACATATAAAATACTATGTGCCTTCCAGGAACCTAAGATCCGCTCAGCTAAAACTGCTGCAAGTCCCCAGGTATAGAAATTCACGTTGGGGAGGTAAGAGCTTTTTGCTAGGAACTGCAAAAACATGGAACCTCCTTCCACTAACAATCAAAAACAGCCCAAATCTCAAATTATTCAAGAAATCACTAAAAACATGGTTATTTCTAACGGATCTATAAAATCTGCTTCAGCACATCCTTCTTATGCAGTTCTGCTGAGTCCTCAGCGCCAAGACGCCCCCGGGCATTCGCTGTACTTTATAAATTTAAAAATCAAATCGAATCATATTGCATCCTCCTTAATGTCTGCTAGCTCCACAGACATACAGCGGAAATCTGAGACCTCCTAGACAGCCCCACTCCGAATGTAGCCTTCCTCACCAAAACCTGGACAAATACCGCCTCAGGACCAGACATCATGATCGCCAGCCCCGAAGGATACAAAATTACCCCAAAGGACCGCCCCAACCGGCCAGGAGGAAGCATCGCCATCGGCAGCAAGGTCAACCTTCGCCTGAGCTCCTACACCGACGGGCCCACAGACCTGATGGAACACCTCCATTTCAAGATACACACCAACTTGTCAACCACCCTCCATGGCACCCTCATCTACAGACCCCCCCCCATACCCCGCACACCTTTTTCGGACTCCATCACCAAGATCATCACCTCACATGTAATCACCTCCACTGACTACACCATGCTGGGAGACCTCAACTTCAACCTCGACAACTGCCAAGACCCCAACTCCACCTCCCTCCTGGACAACCTCCTCAACATCAAACAGATCATACCAGAACTAACACGCTCAGCAGGACACACCCTCAACCCCATCTCCACAGCAGGGAACTCGATCACCTTCAGCAACACCTCGAAACTCCCATGGACGGACCACCGCTGTGCAAACTTCACCTTCGAAACTTACATCTCCCACAGACGTGCACACCAGCCCCAATGCAGAAATTGGACCAGGATCCCTGACGACCAGCTCGCCGCAGCCCTTATTGACTCTGCTTCCACCGCCACAGAAGACAGCCCCACCACAGCCACCCGCATCCTCCACAATTAGATCACCAACACCATCGCCCCCCTCAAGAAAGTTTGTAACCCTCACGCCAAGATAGTTCTCTAGACGCACCTGCAGATGCCTCGAAAAGCTATGGAGGAACTCCAAATCCCCAGCTGACCTCGACAACTTCAAAAACAGCCACCACCGCTGACCACAAACTCATCAGAAAATCAAGAGAGAAAGCACTCCAGGATAGAATCACAGCAACAGCAAAGAACTCTTCAGTATCATCAAAGAGTTTGCCCAACCCAACAGCGAGACTACAGACATCCCACCCTCCCAGGACCTCTGCAACAGATTCAGCACCTTCATCCACCTCAAATCAAGAACATCTATGACAAAGTCGACGACAACAGCTCCCACGTGGAACCCTTTGCACCATCCCCAACCACACGCACCAACACTGGACAGCTAGACCGACCTCAGCGTCGAAGACACTCTAAACATTATGAAAACCACACTCCGGGGCCCCGATGGACCCCTGCCCTCACCACATCTACCACAAAGCCACAGACATCATCGCCCCCAAGCTTCAACAAATCATCAACCACTCCTTTGAGACCGCCTCCTTCCCCGATGACTGGAAATGAATATGGCCCTTAACAACAAATGCTTTCACTACGCATTCCATTACAACGCGGTCGTTACAACAACCGCGTTGTTTCTATGCGATCCATTACATCGCAAGTCATCTCCGCGCCAGGATACTCAAGAGTAGTTGTGCGCGTAATAAATACTCATATAACATAACATAACGACTTGCTGTAGGGGACGCGCTGGACTTAGGAATAGTATTAATTACTATTCCTACTCCAGTTTGCGCAACAGCAGGGAAGGTGTTGGATTTAAAATCCAACACATACACTGGTTTTGCACGCCCCCTACAGCAAGTCGTTGATACGACTTGCGATAAAATGGATCGTGTAGAACCAACGCAGTTGTTGTAATGACCGTGTTGTAATGGAAGGACATTGTCTTGACAGTGTTGTATTCCCACTGGAAACAAGACGAAATCAACCCTCTCCTGAAAAAGCCCTCGGGGGACCCTATAGACCTCAAAACCTTCAGATGATCTCCTTACTCCCGTACTTGGCAAAATTCTTGGAACAGGCCGTCAACAACCAACTTGCCGCCTTGATAGAAGATAGCAACATCCTCTTCAGGAAGAATCATAGCACTGAACCCGCCCTTCTCGCTGCGACAGACGACATCCGCTCCCTCCTCGACAGAGAAGAGACTGTGGCCCTCATCCTCCTAGACCTCCGCGGCCTTCGATACACTCTCTCATCGCACCCTAGCCCACAGACTCTATGAACCCGGAATCCAGAACAAGGCCCTTGACTGGATCCGCTCCTTCCTCTCCAGCAGAACACAACGGGTCAGACTTCCTCCTTTCCTCTCGGGCCCCACACTGACCACCTGTGAGTCCTCCAAGGCTCCTCCATCACCCGACCCTGTTCAACATCTACATGGCCTCGCTCACCTCCATTGTCTGACCACAGGGACTCAACATTGTATCGTACCCAGACGACACCCATCTCCTCCTCTCCCTGTCCAACGAACCCAACCTCACCAAACATAACTTGCAAGATGGTAGGGTAGCAGTCGCCAGATGGATGAAGAACAGCTGCCTACAATTCAAAACAGACAAAACAGAGGTGTTCATCATGGGACCACACCCCGATGCCTGGAGCGACACCTGGTGGCCCCCCGTCCTCAGGAAACCTCCTTACTCCCACGGACCGCGCACGCAACCTTGGAATCATCCTAGACACCGAACTCTAAATGGACCGCCTGATCAATGCTGTCACCTCTTCTTGCTACCACACCATCAGCCTACTGTGTAAGACCTTCAACTGGATCCCTCGCAAACTCAAGAAAACAGTCACCTAGCCCTAATCAGCAGCAGACTAGACTACGGCAATGCACTCTAAGCTGGGATCAACAAGAACCTCACCCGCAAACTGCAGAACGTCCAGAACGCCGCCGCCAGACTAGTTCTCAACCTACCATGCCACTGCCACATCAGCCAACACCTACAGACCCTACACTGGCTCCTTCAAACTTCTCACCCACGCCCACAAAGCCCTCCACAACACCAGACCCGCTTCATGAACCACGCCTCACTTTCCACGCAACCCAAAGATTCCTCCGCTCAGCCCAACTCTCCCTTGCGACGGTACCATGCATAAAGAAGACGACGACCAGATGAGAAGGACGCTCCTGCTCCCTCCTTGCTGCCAAGGCATGGAACTCCCTCCCCAATAAACTGTAAATTCCAAACAGGAACAGGTAACTAGTTTATGTTTGGTGTCCTTGGAATTGTAATGATAAATCCTCCTGTTTTGTAAGGTCAGATTTTAAATTGCAATTTTGAAAATGCCACATTTAGAAAGTTGACATTTTCCTGGCTTAGCCATTTAGTGTATGCAGCCTTGCTTTAGGTCACATGACTAGGTTTAGCTGACAGTTGGGCTTTGTGTATTCCTCCTAGACAGCCAGACACAACAGAGAGCTTATGTGTCCCTGGATGGGTCAATACTGGCAGGATGGGAGAGCGGTGCTGGGCAGAGCCATACTTAAACTTGAATAGGATGTGTCCTGCCTCCATACAAAGGGCTGCATGCGCCCTGTAGTTAGTCTGGAGTCAGCGCAGGGAAAGCAGGAAACCTGTGTGTAAGATCCCAAACTGGCAAAAGGATCACGCAAGGAGGCAGGTACGCAAGAGAAATTCAGGTTTATTTCTCTAAAGAAGAACCCATCCACAGCTCAACATCCAGTCAAGACAACAGTCCTGGTCATTTGAACTGATACATTCCAACACCTGGGAAACCAGGATGACATCAGCAAAAGAACCAGCTGCATGCTGCAGCATGCAGCATGCCACACACCTTTCTCCCGTTAACAAAAAAAAGAAAAGAGAGAGAGAGAGCCAGAGAGAAGGACAATAAAGAAAGAAGAACGTAACATTCAAGATACAACCTTGGACCTTAGTGCCGCCTTTGACACGGTGAATCACCGTGTCCTTCTATCTCGCTTTGGAAGGATTGGGGTCACGGGCAAGGCCCTTATGTGGCTGGAGTCTTTTCTTGGCGACAGAGTCTTCAAGGTCTTTTCGGAAAATAGCTGCTCCCTGCCAATACCATTACAGTGTGGGGTGCCACAGGGCTCCTCACTTAGCCCCACACTGTTTAATGTGTATATGGCGCCCCTGGCGGAAGTAGTAGCTCCTTTTGGAATCCAACTAGTAAGCTACGCTGATGACACCCAGCTAGTTGTCTCCCTAAATCAGGTGGAGTCCCTCCCTTCCAATCTTTGCAGCTGCCTGGAGGCGGTTGCGAAATGGATGGACTTGTCCCACCTAAAATTGAATGGAGGAAAAACTGAGCTGATGCTACTAGGGAAAAAGCCCATATTCAATAATTTGACACAATGGCCCTCCTGCATGGGCTCTGGGCCCACTCCAAAGACCGAGATTAAAAGTCTCGGTATCTGGTTGGATGCAGAGTTGTCATTTAAGACCCAGGCAAGAAAGACAGTGGCCACCTGTTTCGGACTGCTGAGGACAATTCGAAAAATCTTCCCTCAGCTACTCGAAACAGCCAAGAAAACCATAGTCCAGTCCCTTATTCTATCTAGGCTGGACTATGGAAATGCGCTTTATCTTGGAGCCCCTGTCTCGGTTACCCGACAACTCCGCGTTGCCCAGAACTCTGCAGCAAGGCTACTTATGGGTATCAGCCATCGCACATCAGCTAGACCCGCGATACGCGCCTTGCATTGGCTTCCCATAAAGGAGCGGGTTCACTTCAAAACCCTTTGCACGGTCCATGAAACACTTTTCGGGAAAGGCCCCCCCATTTTAGACGACATGATCAGGCCATATAAACCATCTAGGAACCTTCGCTCGAATCAACAAAACCTTCTGTTAACTCCCAGGATCTACAGGGCCCGCACAGGGGGTCGTCTTTTTTCGCATAATGCGGCTAGGTTATGGAATGCTCTTCCTCCATCTCTCCGACAAGAACCTAACCTACTCGTTTTTCGAAAAAAACTAAAAACTGTCCTGTTCCCCAAAATCTAGATAAACATAGGCCCTCTGTATCCTTTGTAATCTATCTCCCTCTGGTCAGTCCTGAGCGCTGGGATGCTTTCGAGTAGCCATGCGCTATAGAAGAGCCTTTTAATAATACAAAATCTTTTAAACAGCTTGGCCTTCTAACATTCCTAAAAGAGATGCGTGGAGAACCAGAAACAGTACCAGCATCTTTACAAATTACAGCTTGATCACCACATTCTTTTCCCCGTTTGTACAAACAGACTCTGTTTAAATTCCAAACCCTATGGTCTTGAGTTCTGACAGCATTATTGAACACCTTTATAACTCATATGGGCTTGGAAAACTTGACCTTGGTACCAGGTTCTTTGATGACCGAAGAGATTCGAAGGGTGGTGGACGAGGCGGGAGGGTGGTTCTCGTGCTCCTGGACCTATCGGCCGTGTTTGACACCGTGAACCATACCGTTCTGGTGCAGCCGCTGAGGGACGTAGGGGTAGAGGGGACTGCCTTGGCCCTTCTGTTCTCCTTCTTGGAGGCAAGTTAGCAGAGGCTGCTTTGGGATGGCCTGAAGTCGGACAGTTTCCATCTTCCATGCGTTGTCCCACAGGGGTCCGCCCTTTCCCCGACAATGTTCAACCTCTACATCACCCCACTGGCTGATCCTGGTCTCTTACGCTGATGACTCACAACTTGTCATCTATGTCACCAATCAGCCTGAGACCACAGCAGCTAGGTTCCATGTCTATCTCACTGAGATTATGACATGGATGAGCCTTAGCTTCCTGAAAATAAATACAGACAAGACAGAGGTGATGGAATTCCGCCCGGGCCAGTCCCTGTGGAACAGGTCCTGGTGGTCAACTAAGGCCCCAGACTGCCAGCCCGGTGAACAGGGCCAGGAACTTAGGGATCATCTTTGATGATAAACTGAACTTTGGTGCCCAGGTAAACAGCCTCACATCATCCTGCTTTCTCCTATTAAAAACTCAGAGAAACATTTTCCCATACATCTCTCAAGAGCTGCAAAAGACTGAGATGGCACCACTTATCCTATCCAAGCTGGACAAATTCCAACTGAGAAAACTGCAATCTCTACAAAATGCCGCAGCAAGACTACTCCTGGGCATACCCAGAGGACAGTCAACCTCTGCTGGAATTAAATCACTTCACTGGCCTCCAATCAAACAGCGAGTAGAATTCAAGTCCCTCAGCCTTGTGCACAAGGCAATATATGGTGGTGGTGCTGAGGACATTCAAAACCTGTTCCCACCATACATTCCTCCACATGCTCTTAGATCTACCAGCCTGGGTCTCATTAAGATCGCAAAGACCCGACGGGCAAGATGGGGGGCAGGGCAATGTGCGGCAAAGCTCTGGAACAAACTGCCACTATCTATGAAGCTCCAACCCAACCTGCAGCTTTTCAGGAAGAGCTTGAAAACCTTGCTGTTTACATCTGCATAGGCCTCCATCAACCATAGTGCACCATTCCTGTCCACACACCCAGCGCCAAGACACCACGGCATTCGAGCGCTATATAAACATAAACATAAACATGACAACCAAATCACCAACCGAGACCTTGGTTTCTTTAGTGGATTTCTTAGAGTCAAAGTATGACTTTCTGGATAAGAATTTAGCTTCTTTTCTTTTGCGCCAGTCAGGGATGACTATCTCAAATGAAGAGATAGAGGCAGAACCTTCAAGGTGTCTAACCCAAGAGTGCTCAACCAATGTACAGGGAGGCCGACCTCTAAAAAGAGCAAAAGGTGACTTTTCAGTAGTGCTGTGTGTGGTCAGCCTATAATTTTCAACTTTTTTAAGAACTTCTTCCTTCCAAGTAAGACCAGCATTCTTAGCCCAAGAGATGGTTTCCTTCAATACCCTACCATGAACCTTTCTACCATTCCATTTGTCTCTGGGTGAAAAAGAGAACATCTCTTGTGCCTAATCCCACGACTTTTAAGAAATGCTTCCATTTCACGTGAAACCAATTGAACACTATTATCAGTAAGAATGGTTTCAGGATAACCCTCTTTGGCCATGAGAGATTCTAAGAATTTGATAACTTGTGCAGTCTCTATATTAACAGTAAAATAAACTTCAGGCCACCTAGAGAAAAGATCAATAAGGACCAAAATAAACATTTGTTGACCATTAGAGGTAATCGGCCCAAGTATATCCAATGCAACATCCTTCCAGGGCCCAGATGAAAGTTCTCTTACCAACATAGGTTGAACCCTTGTACTCTTTGACTTATCACTCATGGAACACAGAATACAATCCATAATAACTCTCTAAAACATTTAAATCCAGTCCAGGCCACCAGGAGGAAGAAAAAAGTATTTCCTTAGTTCTTGATATCCCAGCATGTGACTTGTGTGGAGGTCAATTAAAGTTTAACAAAGTTTAAAAGGAGGAACCAGTTTTGTACCACGTAGAAGAATCCCATCGCACACAGACATCTCATCTTGTATACCCCAAAACTTGATAGCCTCTCCAGATGCTTGCTTCTTAGAGTGCCAACCATTCTGAATGAGAGACACAAGCTCAGAAAGGACAGGATCAGTGGATAGTTCCGTACACCACTGATGTTCATCAATAATCCCATCCTCAACAACACAAACTTGAACATCATTATCATCAAAATCCTCATCTTGTATGTCATTTGCAACCTTTTCTACAAGTCTAGAGAGGGTGTCAGCTATACCATTCTCTAGGCCAGGAATGTATTTTATGTCAAAATCATATTCCTGAAGAGCTATTACTTTGTTATTCTGCTAGACACCATATCTATCCCCCTCTTCTTGAAGGTTTCACAGAGAGGCTTGGGATCAGTTCTTATCAAAAATGTAGTACCCCACAAAACCTTTTTAGGTTTCTTAACAGCCCAGAATACTGTCAAGGCCTCCCGTTCGTTAATGGAATAGCGAGAGTCAACATCTTTAAAACAACGAGAGAGAAACATAATGGTTTGCGTTCCCCCTCACCTTCCGGCTGAAGAACAGCACCCAAACCTTTAAAACTGGCATCCGTCTTGATCCCAGGAGTCTTAGAGGGATCAAAACGTTTCAGTTCAGGAGTACTACTGAGTTTTTTCTTAAGAGCCTCAAATTCAAGATCACACTCTTTAGACCACTTGAAATCTACCCCTTTCTTCAAGGTTAGATCTCCCACAAAAACTGTTCTCGGCAAAGTTCTCAATAAATTTATTATAATATTCAATCATACCAAAGAACTTCATGAGTTCCTCCCTAGAGGTAGGAACAGACATGTGTGTGATGGTGTCAACAAGATTAGCCTTAGGGGCAATACCCTCACTTGAGACTGCATCTTCTAAATAGTGAATAGAGGAGGTTCCAAATTGACACTTTTCTGCTTTAATAGTGAGGTTTGCTTCACTCAATTTACCCAAAACACTGAACAGACTATCCTCATGTTCCCTTATGATCGTTCCCAAACCAGGATATTGTCTTGGTAGACACAAGCACCTTTGCAATCTCTAAGAAGCTTGTCCATAACTCGCTGAAAGACGTATGCCGCCGACACCAGACTAAACGTCATCCTAACAAACCTAAATGTCCCAAAAGGTGTTATAAATGCTGTATAGTCTCTTGAAGCTTCATCAAGTTCAATTAGATGATAAGCCGAAGCTAAATCAATGGTGCTCAAAACCTTAGCTCCTGCCAATAATACCAACAGATCAGAAATATTAGGTAGGGGATAACTATCTATCACTACGCATTTATTGAGTTTGTCTCAAGTCTACACATAGACAAAGGGATCAATTGGCCTTGCGGGCCTCGACCACCGGAGACAACAAATCTGTCCCTTCTACTTCCTCAATAATACCACCCTTCTTAAGTTTGTCCAATTCATCTCTCATTTAATCTCTCACCGACAACGGTACATTTCTAACCTTGCAACAAGAGGACTGAGAGTCAGGACGTAGATGTTTGTTAAGTTTAAACCCCTTGAGGCACCCAAGTTCATCTCTAAAAACAGTGGGAAAACTTTGTTTGACCTTATTTGTAATATCAAGACCAGGTTGTTCATAAATCGCATTAACCCTTTACTTAAGTTTTAAATCTCCTTGGTGGAACCAGCTAATTATGCTGTCCCCTTTTTCCGATACATATATTTTGCCAGAAGTGTACCTGTCCTTGTACTCAATGAGTCCATTAAAGTATACACGCAATAGAATGGCTTCCCCACCATATGCCAAAAGGCGTATATCAGGCTTAAAAAGAAACATTTTGTGAGCCAACTTGTCCTGATAGAAAGTTCTGGAAACTATGGTGATCTTGGCACCAGAGTCGAATAAAACTCTGGTGGGTTCGCCTTCTACCATGATGTTGAAAGAGCTGGGATTCTTATCTAGATTTTTACCTTATCAATTCTCCAGAATCCCAGGACAGGTCGACTGGACCTTTTTGTCTGCTAAGAAGTTTAGAGGGAAGGTTTTCAAATTCATAATTAAACAGCTTTGTAAATCAGCAATCAAATCCAATTTAAAGAACCATTGACTACGAACTGAAGTTTAAGAATTTATTACAAAGCCAAAAACAGTTCAACATACAAACACCTCAGCAAGAGGTTCAAAAGGTAAACTGGCACTAATACAAACATAATCCTACGAAGGAGTCTCAGACGACTCAGAATAAAAAGCAAAGTCAGTTCAAGAAACATCAGGCATCCAATGACAGTCCCTACTTGAAGTCTGGACTGCATTTACAAAAAGAAAAGGAAAAGGTTAATCTGTCCCTACACAAACTCTAAGGTGACATCCCTACTTAACAATTCGCTTCAGGCAAGAGTAAAGGTGTCAGCCGTGAAGACTCCCTAAGAAGTACATTCACGTTTCTTAGGTAAGTAGCCTAAACTACTGAGCTCGTTCTAAGATGCTCCTTCCCACACCCCACTCTGCCCTAAGTTCCCTCAAATGCTATATCGGATTGCCTCCATCCTGCTCTGGCAACCTCCTAACAAAATCTGCTCTCCACCCTCGGGTACTGTCCTTAATACACAACTCACAAAATCGTAGGTACGTCCCAAGGAACACCCCTCTGGGCAGGTATAGGTTTTCGGATTTTTCCAGCATTGCATTCTTCCATCCAGCTTCCGTTGAGGTGTCCTTAGATCCCAGGCACCTTCTCTGCCAAATATTGCAGATGGACATTCCTCTGGCAATTACTAGTCCGCACTCCTACCGGCCTAACTTCTAAACAATGGATCATTCCACCTAACTAGGTCCTTGGCCTTGCACATGCACCTGAAATACGTGAGAAGCAATCTTGAGCACATTCAAAGTTACAATTCAATATTCTCTGAGAACAGCACCCTGCCCAGCAAGAAATTATTTCACAAGGATAGCCAAAGCTAAGTAAAGAAATCACAGTTAGACCTCTACTGGCTTCTCTATGTCCCAGGCCTTTACGTGTTTAAATGCATTTCTAAATGATTCTACATTATAAGCATTGCACTCTATTCCATTAAAAAAGCAACGTTACATCTCAATTCTAAACGTAAGCTCTTTTCTATGTTAAAACGTCACATTCTGTCTCCTACACGTGCAACTCTTAATATGGCACGATTACTAATTTAGCAGCACACACGTTTAATAACAGTTCTACATTATATAAAGTATCATACTCCTGTTAAAGCTCTACATTAATTTACTTCATCCTTAACCAGGTGAACAGTAGTTTGCTTATCTAGTTTATCCTTCTTTATAGTGTCAACACACTTGATGGAATGTTCCAACCTTTTTGCCACTTGAATTAATTCATCTAATAAAGGTTCATCTCTCAACCAAAGTTCTTTACGTATCTTCCCAATATTGGAAACAAACATAAATTGGTCTCTAATCCTCTCATTTCAACAATCCTGCAAACTTGCATGATGCAGTGAGCTTTCTGATGTGAGTGATGTAACCCTTAACACTTTCACCTTCGTTTTGAGACCTTTCGGCAAATTGATACCTCTCTAATATAGTGCTAACTTCATGCAAGGGGAAACAACCGTTACAACGCAACTTTTACAACGCACTACCAATACAACGAAACTTTTACAACGCAAAAACCATTACAACGCATGTATTTACAACGCATGTTTTTACAACGCAGGTACCTTTACAACGCATACCATTACAACGTAAGTATTGGTAAGTATATAATTATATTTTAAATTTTATATGTTTGGGTTTTTTAAGGGGTATTTTTAGGGTTCAGGGTCAGTTTTCAGTTTTTGGGTAAAGGGGCATTTTTAGGGTTCAGGATCAGTTTTCAGTTTTTGGGTAAAGGGGTATTTTTAGGGTTCAGGGTCAGTTTTCAGTTTTTGGGTAAAGGGGTATTTTTAGGGTTCAGGGTCAGTTTTCAGTTTTTGGGTAAAGGGGTATTTTTAGGGTTCAGGGTCAGTTTTCAGTTTTTGGGTAAAGGGGTATTTTTAGGGTTCAGGGTCAGTTTTCAGTTTTTGGGTAAAGGGGCATTTTTAGGGTTCAGGGTCAGTTTTTAGTTTTTGGGTAAAAGGGTATTTTTAGGGTTCAGGGTCAGTTTTCAGTTTTTGGGTAAAGGGGTATTTTTAGGGTTCAGGGTCAGTTTTCAGTTTTCAGTTTTTGGGTAAAGGGGTATTTTTAGGGTTCAGGGTCAGTTTTCAGTTTTTGGGTAAAGGGGTATTTTTAGGGTTCAGGGTCAGTTTTTAGTTTTTGGGTAAAGGGGTATTTTTAGGGTTCAGGGTCAGTTTTCAGTTTTTGGGTAAAGGGGTATTTTTAGGGTTCAGGGTCAGTTTTCAGTTTTTGGGTAAAGGGGTATTTTTAGGGTTCAGGGTCAGTTTTCAGTTTTTGGGTAAAGGGGTATTTTTAGGGTTCAGGGTCAGTTTTGGGGTTTTGGGATACAGGGGTATTTTTAGGGTTCAGGGTCAGTTTTGGGTTTTTGGGGTACAGGGGTATTTTTAGGGTTCAGGGTCAGTTTTGGATTTTTGGGGTACAGGGGTATTTTTAGGGTTCAGGGTCAGTTTTGGGTTTTTGGGGTACAAGGGTATAAGGTAAAAATAAAATTAAATGAAATTTAAATTAAATCAATTAAATAAAATTAAATAAAATTAAATTAAATTATATTATTTTCAATTATTTTAAATAAAAAAAAATAATATATACTTACCAATACTTACGTTGTAATGGTATGCGTTGTAAAGGTACCTGCGTTGTAAAAACATGCGTTGTAAATACATGCGTTGTAAAAGTTTTTGCGTTGTAAAAAATTCGTTGTAATGGCATGCGTTGTAAAAGTATGAGTTGTAACGTCATACATCCTCATGCAAGTAGTGTTTGTCCAGTTTTTGCATACATATCTCAAACGCATTCAAATCTCTCCCCTCTGCATCACTAAGTTCGGGGAGATGATCAAAAGCATCTTGCCCTTCGGATCCCAAACAGTGAAGCATAAGAGACTATCTGCGTTCAGTGCTGAGACTGACTCCACAAACCTTGGCATTGCGCTCAAACACCTTTTTCCATTTTTGTCACTTAACTGGTGGTTCCCCAGGTGCCATGAGGAAGAAGGGAGGAGTTGTAACATTCTGCATTGTGAAAGTTAAAACTGACGAGTTCTGAGTTAAATGTGTACGTGTCACAGTAGTGCAACATTATATAAAGTGGACTGTAAGAAAATATTAAATTAAAGCAATGTTTCAACCGTGAGTATCACAAATTGTATATTCACACAGAAAGAGAGGAATTATGTTGTACAACAAAGATGTGTGCGTGCACGCTGAATACAACAATAGAATGCAGCTAAATTAAAAGTTCAATACGTGCGTGCGGGTCACAGATGTTGACACACAGCAATGATCACCAAAACACTTGTGTGCATAAGTAAAACCAATACAAATGTGTGCTTGTCATAGAAGTGGCAAGCCGCATTTCAACAGATGGAAGAGGTGAATCCAAGGTGGCTGTCAAACAGGTCACGCAGGGGCAAAGACGTGACTGCGTGCTTTCTGTGACGCACATATGGATTCCGTGAATGCACACACAATGGAGGCAGAGGGTCTGCCGGAAGGTGATTCCAACACAAAATGAGGATTCAAGAAGCTTAGATGAGGATAGGTGCTTGAGAGAACTGCGAGGTAAGACTTAGTTTAAAAATAAGCAGGCCCAAGGAAGCTCGTTATATGAATGATGTAGAAGTAACAAGGTCCAAATACAAGCCAAAAAGCCTCATAAAATGACGACTCTTCATTAGACTGAAGTTAGCCAGGTCAAATGCGCTCTTAACCCCTCAATAGATAAGATTACGAAATAAAGTCAATGACATCTTCAGGGAAAAGCAGGCAGTGAAACACAAACACAAACGCAGACAGCGCAGCACCCTCACGCACATTCAAAGAAGAATGTGGTTTTTCCATTAAAGTCACAGTACGCATTATTGTCAAAGCAGTTAATCCAGACAATTAAAAAAATCCAGTGCCTGGGCTTTTGAGTGACAATGAGACCAAGTTACTCGCTTAAGTTGCAGTCCAATATTAAAACAAATAAGAGAACAGTACCTGAGGTAGACATACTACCATTTGAAGATCATTTAGAATTGAAGATGTATTTGGGGGGCTTGTTGAGTACTTCTTTCTTCTTTCCTTGGAGAAATGTGTATCCTGTCTCCTCTATCCGACTACGCCAGTGTAAGATCCCAAATTGGCAAAAGGATCACGCGAGGAGGCAGGTATGCAGGAGAAATTCAGGTTTATTTCTCTAAAGAAGAACCCATCCACAGCTCCACATACAGTTAAGACAAAAGTCCTGGTCACTTGACCTGATACATTACATCACCTGGGAAACCAAGATGACATCAGCAAAAGAACCAGCTGCATGCTGCAGCATGCAACACACCACACTGTGTTCTTTAAAGGGAAATCTCTAGAAGTTTCTCCTCCCTAAAAGGAAGGGCTAAGTATAAATATTGGACCTCAGACACCAACTCTTCATTACACTTCTGGACCTGTGGGGACTGTCAGGTAGTACTACTCTGCTGTGCTGCTGAAAGTACTGCCACTCTGCTGCACTTCTACTCTGCAGAAATGCTGCCCTGCTTTGCTGACCTGCTTCTTGGGTGAGAAGGACTAGACCTGAATCTGTTGAGCCTCAGGCACAGAAGGCTCCAACAACGTTAAGCCCAGCACCTGGCCTCTGCCGTCTGTGAGTCCAACCCTGCCAAGTGGTACCACCCCAGTACTGAACCCTTGGACGTAGGTCTGAATGTGCTCTGCCAGCCAAAACTGTGGATCCAGCAGAACTGACACATCCCCTCTGCTGTGCGGCGCAACCCCTGTTCAGAATTGACCCATCACCACAACTGTGAGGATTCTCTCAAGGCAAGGACTCCTCATCCACCTCGCAGCCCGCATCAGAACCGCCGCTGTGTGAGGCACCCCTGATGCATATCCTCACATAGCAAATCTCTTGTCAATCGCAATCTCAAGGAAGACGCAGGTTCGTGCATCGTTCCTCGGAACCGACCCATTTTCTCGCCTGCATGACGTATCCTCGAGGGGGGATTTCACAATGCACCAAAACCAGGATTTAAGGTATTCTTTTTCAGCAGGCATAACTGGTTCCCTCTAGTCTGCCCACACTCCATCATGGTTGGGCAGAACTTGTTTTAACTTTGTGCTGGTCTGGCACAACCACATATTCACAGTTGGTGCATTTTGGCGCAAGTTACACTGAAATCTTTAATTGCTTATCTTCAGTTCTGTTGATTAGATTTGTGTTGCTTTGGTCTTGATTTATTTAATAAAATGTATTCTATTTTTGTAATCTGATATGAGAACCTTTCTATGGTGTATTTTCATTTTGTTACTGTTTGAAGTGCTGCATAAATATTTTACTCGTTGCCTCAAAGTAAAGCCTAACTGCTCTATGCCAAGCTACCAGAGGGTTGGGCACAGGTTAATTTGGGGTTTGCTTTTTCCTCACTTGACAGGGATTGTGGTTGCTGCTTTCAGAAGGATTTCGCCCTCTCCCCCCTCAACCAGTAACCCAATTTTTCACAGTATCTCTGTAGTTTGAAGATAGTAATGGGTAGATATATATTAGTTTTATTAAAAGTTCAACATTAGTTAAAAAAAGTTAGGAGTTAGTTTGTAAAAGTATTCATTTTTTACTTACTTTTTTTGTAAATGTTTGAGCATTGTGGCTGACTCATTTTTCTTAGTTGGGTGCACGCATAACATTTTTTTTAAAGTTTACTGCTTTTATAGTGATTTGTTAATTGATTCTGTCTTTTGATTGTTTTAAGTTTACAATTTTGTCTTTTTGGATTACATTTTTTTACGTTGTTTGAAATGCTATTTATTGTATATTTGTTTACATTTGTTATTTACATGTATACGTGTGTGTATGCACACACATATATATATATATATATATATATATATATATATATATATATATATATATATATATATATATATTACCTACTGGCGGTCGCCAGTAGGTAGTTATAGTTAGGATCGTTTTCCATAGGAAATCCGCAACATTCTATTGGGAATAACTTTGGCGCCGAATGAGGGATCTGCCTGTAATCGTCCTTATCTTTGCCTCGCTGTGCCCTGCTCCTTCCCTGAAAGTTTCGAGGGGATCCGTCAAGCGGGGGCCGAGATAAAAGGGGGGTCCCAAAACGTGTTTTCCCCATGTTAATTTCCATAGGGCAGTTGGACTCACTTTTAGCCCGAACGGCTGAATGGATTTCCACCAAACTTGGCAAAATTGTAGGGACTGGTACCCCGATGTGCCTTTGCTATGTCTCAAGATATATGCTCCAGTGGTTTTTACGAAAATTAACTTTGAAAAAATATATATTGGGCTACATTGGGCTATATATATGTTAGAGCCCAAATGTAGCCCAATGTAGCCCAATGTAGCCCAATGTACCCAAAAGATGGCCACCAGAGACAAAAAAAAACATATGTAGCCCAAATATCAGCCAGATGTAGCCCAACTATAGCCCAATGACAGAATGTCCCAGAGTGTTCTAAAGAACAACTAGAGCGCTCACAGTCTTACTTATGACAAAAGTATGGCACACCTGAAGTCATTTTGATTGGAATAAAGTGTTAACACTTAAAACATTTAATTTGCAAAGGAACAAAATGAGGGGGTTCATTTTGCCATAGAAATTATGATTAGTGCTGAAGAAAGAAAAATTAGGGCACATTTTGAGTGACTTCTCAAATCCTCTTACATTTCATTAAAAAAATTCTGATATGCAGTCTCCCAAGATGGCCACCAGAGACAAAAGAGCCCAAATGTAGCCCAAATATCAGCCAGATGTAGCCCAACTATAGCCCAATGACAGAATGTCCAAGAGTGTTCTAAAGAACAACTAGAACGCTAACAGTCTTACTTATGACAAAAGTATGGCACACCTGAAGTCATCTTGATTGGAATAAAGTGGTAACACTTAATACATTTAATTTGAAAAGGAACAAAATGAGGGGTTTCATTTTGCCATAGAAATTTTATATATATATATATATATATATATATAAGTGGAGAAGTGTGGCTCACTGGTTAGAGGAGGCAGACCTGGAAGCAGAGGTCAGCCCGGGACCAGGGTTCAATTCCCGGCTCGGCCGGGTCTTGAGTCCTAAAATGTCCATGGACTCGACAATTCTCGCTCCGGTGCCTACTCGACTCACGGGGTCACACTCTGCGACTCTGGGCAATAGCTTGCTTAATCTTCAAAACGGCCCCTCGCGGTGGGATGCCTGGCTTTCACCTTGCGGATACCCTGCCGGGGTTATCTCACAGGGGAATACCAGGACGGGTTCCCTAAGCAAGCGCTTAGAGACCGCTTGGTGATTTGCGCTATATAAAATTCCTGTACATTTACATTTGCATTTACATATATATATATTCACTGAAAAAACCATAGGTTTCACACCAGTTATAGTTAGGAATTAGCATTTAAAAAACCTATTAAATTCACTGAAAAAACCATAGGTTTCACACCAGTTATAGTTAGGTGGAAATTTTACTCGCATAAAACCATTGAAATTCCCACGTTATAGTTAGTTGGACTCAATATACCTTGCGCGTGCAATGCACTGCTGATGACGTCACATATTACATCACTCATGACATGGTCAGTGACATCACTCATGACATCACTGATGACATCTCAAATGACATCACTGATGACATCATCCAGTGAATGTGTATCTTTCTGAAAAATACATATTTTTATATATGTATAGCTAAAAGTTGATGGAAGAATAAATGGGTAAATGAATGTCTAAATGGATTTTTTTTGTGTAAAATTGATTGGTTAACTGACTTATTAAATGTATCCTAGTGAATACATATATTAGCGAGTAATGTTTAAATATTTAAATATCTGTATCTGTGTCTCACTTTGTGTATAAGTGGCTGCATGGGTTGGTGAGTAGCTACATGAGTGTGTATATGGGTTATTAGTTGTTTTTTTGAGTATCAGTATCAGTGTCTGTATGGTTCGGTGGGGGATATTACTTAGAGCACAGATGCATGAATGAGTGACTCACTATTTGTATGTATTTTGAAGACAGCATGTGTGCAAGACTGTATGGGTGGATGATTGTGTGTATGGGTGGGTTAGTGAGTATGTGTTTTTATAATTGATTGTTTAAGAGAGTAAATATGTTTCCGTTTCTGGAGAAGTATGTGTAGTGGTGTGTATATAGCAGTATAATCAAGTAAATGTTTTTTTGATAGTTTATTTGCATGTGTGAATTTGTGTGTGAGTAACTATATGGATGAGTATTAGTGTGTAACAGGATGTATAGGTGTATGAGTACATATGATGAGTAAGTACATGCATGAGTGACTATATAGAACTGTTGGTGAATGAGTAGATGTGTATGTAGATGTTGGAATTACCTAATAAGTTGTTGTAATTGGTATTGGTTTCTCCTTTTTTAAGAAAGTGTTAGTTTCTATTTTTGAATGTGAGTGTCAAAGGTTATTTTATGCTGATAGGAGGTCTGCCACTTTGTCACAAGGATGTTGTCATCAGTGATGTCATTTGAGATGTCATCAGTGATGTCACTGACCATGTCATGAGTGATGTAATATGTGACGTCATCAGCAGTGCATTGCACGCGCAAGTTATAGTGAGTCCAACTAACTATAACGTGGGAATTTTAATGGTTTTATGCGAGTAAAATTTCCACCTAACTGTAACTGATGTGAAACCTATGTTTTTTTCAGTGAATATATATATACACAAACATATACATATATATATAAATATATATATATATATATATATATTACCTACTGGCGGTCGCCAGTAGGTATATATAGTTAGGATTTTTTCTCTATGGGATTTTTGAAAATTCTATGTCTAATAACTTTGGCGTTTGTGGACGGAATTGGCTGAAATTTTCAGGAAAATGGCACATTTTGTTTCTGAGCAGCCCCTGAAAATTGGGGGGGGTTCGTCCAGGGGGGGTCGAGAAAAAAGGGGGGTCCCAAAACGTGTTTTTAACATTGAGTTTTCCATAGGGCAGTTGGCCTCACTTTTAGCCCGAACGGCTGAATGGATTTGCACGAAACTTGGCAAAATTGTAGGGACTGGTAGCCCGATGTGCCTTTTGTAGGTCTCAATATATGTGCTCCAGTGGATTTTGAGAAATTAACGTTTAAAAAAAGATATATATCTGTAACAGCGGACCGGGCAGCGCTCCAGTTCGCGTACTTTTCGCGCAACGGAGCTTTGTGAAGCGAAGCTGATTGGTTCTCCGGCGTCTGTAAACATTCCAAACAGTCCGTAGCGGCCACCATCTTGTCTCTCGGTAGGATCGAGAGACAAGAGGAGGCCAAAGCGAAGGGGCAAATGACCATAAGGGGGCATAGTAGATCCTCCCTGACCTCTTAGGTTTGATGTACCATTTTGCCAAGTTTGGTGTAATTCCGTTCAGCCATTCAGGCTGTAGACGTATCTAAATGTCAATAATCGAACGGCTGAATGGATTTGCACGAAACTTGGCAAAATATTAGGGACTGGTAGCCCGATGTGCCTTTGCTAGGTCTCAATATATGTGCTCCAGTGGATTTTGAGAAATTAACGTTCAAAAAAAGATATATATCTGTAACAGCGCTCCGCTTCGCGTACTTTTCACGTTACGGAGCTTTGCGAAGCTGATTGGTTCTCCGGCGTCTGTCAACATTACAAACAGTCCGTAGCGGCCGCCATCTTGTCTCTCGGTAGGATCGAGAGACAAGAGGAGGCCAAAGCGAAGGGGCAAATGACCATAAGGGGGCATAGTAGATCCTTCCTGACCTCTTAGGTTTGATGTACCATTTTGCCAAGTTTGGTGTAATTCCGTTCAGCCATTCAGGCTGTAGACGTATGTAAATGTCCTATGGAAAATTGCATGGGGAAAACACATTTGAAAGTGTTGAAATTTAGAACCAATTAAAATGTTACTTTGGTTTTGTATTTGTGTGTGATGAAAGTTAATTGGTTATGTATATATCTCAAATGAGAGGAAACCACAGCCATTTTGTGATACTACTGTCTGAGGTACATTTGTGAGGAATTTTTGGTGGTGAATTTCTGGTGTTTGATTTACACAGTACTAACACTTCTCCTACTTTTAAAAAGGTGAGTTGTTAATTTGTAAGGGGAACTATGTTGTACACTTGAAGATAATTTGAAAAATGTTTTCTGTTATTTATTTGCAGTCCTTCTGTTATACTAAATACTTGATAAAGTTAGTTTTATATTATGTATTACTAAAAACGATAAATGAAAGTGATTATTTTTTTCTGCAATTTACAGCAAGCAATTTCAAAATAAAATGGCTCACAATGAAGAGACCGTGGCAATTTCTTTTGCATTGTCCACTACATTGATTGAAATTGAGAGCACCAATAATGAAATATTGTCACAAGGAGGAGATGACTTGTATGATTTCATTAGATTGATTGAAATTGACAGCACCAATAATGAAATATTGTCACAAGGAGGAGATGACTTGAATGATTCCACTACATTGATTGAAATTGAGAGCACCAATAATGAAATATTGTCACGAGGAGATGACTTGAATGATTCCACTACATTGATTGAAATTGACAGCACCAATAATGAAATATTGTCACAAGGAGGAGATGACTTGAATGATTCCACTACATTGATTGAAATTGACAGCACCAATAATGAAATATTGTCACAAGGAGGAGATGACTTGAATGATTTTTTTGATCAATCTGTTGATGGCGAATTTATCGAATGTTTGGAGACCATAGAGTTACAAGAATCATCATTGCAGACTTTTAATGAGGAGATTCCAGATGAGATGATTGAAGAGGAAATTGCTGATGAGGACATGTTACTAGTTCTTTCAAATTTAGAAAATTCTGAAGAATAAATTTATATTTAGAAATCAAAAATTGTTTGAGACATTATTCATTTTTATTTTTAATTTATGAGGTTGTAGCGAAGTGATTGTAGTATAAAATGAGACTTATAGTATAGAGTGCAACATTTTTATGTTACATGGTAAGTTTACTCATATTTACTTCCCTTCTCCCACTATATTATCTCCAATGTGTATTTGACATCTCTTCTTCATCTACGGCCTCCTTTCTCTCACTGTGTGTCTCTGATGCATCTTATCGCTGCTATTTTGTGTAATTACAGAAGAGAGTAAAATAAAATAGTTCGGAACGTGAAAAGGGGGCAAAGTAGAGTACCCCTCACCCCCTAGGCCTTCTCAGGCGGTCCCAAAGGATCAGTTTCTGCTTTCCTGAGAGATTATGGTATGAGTTCCATATACCACAATAATTTGCATTACAACATGCAAGATATATATCTCCTATTACCAACTTTTGGAGATATTCGCGCTAAGCGCGAATATCTCCAAAAAGTAACACCTGCCCTGAGCAGTTCTTAGCCATGTTATCCAATGGGAGGTGGATAACATGGCTAAGAGCATTAGCTCGGTAATGCATGAATATCGCTGACTTTTTAGCGATATTCATGCATTGCGGCCGTTTTTTATCGCATTTGCGATAAACCTTGATAATAGCAAGGTTTATCTTCGATAATTTCTGACGATGCTTAGCGGTAAAAAATTCGTTGGTAAGCATCGTTAGCGATAAATATCGCTTAACTTTGGTAATATGCACCAACGTCTGTTAACGTTCGATTCGAAGGAAATGAGGAAGTGTTGAAAAACATTGTTTGCGCCATCTTGCCTTTTTTGAAATGCCACACTTTTGTCGTGCACGGCAGCCATTTTAGATGCCTTGACCAGACCCACTCTCTGCACGCTGTCGATTCGTAGCATGGCTCCCCACCCTCGCAAGCATCTTCCCCAGGCACTGGTCACCCCCGCTCTCTGTCTTATGCATGGGCAATAAACCTCCCCCCATCTGCGCTGCTCTTCCCTGAGAATCACACTCTGTGCCCGCCCGACACCTCCCTTTCGCCCTATTCACTACCGCACCCTCTGACACTCCTCTTCCTCTGTGTCCGATTGTCCAGGCTATCAGCTAGCCCTGCAGATGTAGTTTATGGCTCCAGCTGTAAAGAATCACCCCTCTTCAAAGGAGTTATAGTAGATCAAGGCCCACACCCGATGAGATCCGTCACACCACACGTGTTCCTACTATCTGAAAACCATCCTGTATTGTGATTGGGGAGGGGACCGAGCCTGAAGCGGAAGATTCTAGGAATGACTCTTTGTACATCAAAGTTTTTACAATTATGTGTCACATTAAAAATATATAACACTCCAACAAAGTAGTAGGAATATAAAACTTTAATAACATATAAATATATACAACAAAACAAAAACAGTAAAAACATTTAAACAACGAAGAGACCGTGGCAATTTCTTTTGAATTCCTGATGAGGACATGTTACTAGTTCTTTCAAATTATGAAAATTCAGAAGATGTTGCTTGGGGGTGGGTCGTCAGTAGCAGTCTGTTGTGCGAATAGTTCCAAGGCAGCAGAACGCGCTGAAATCTAGATGGCACGAAAGTGATGACTAGTAAGTTGCCGCCCAGCAAATAACGGCGTGGGGCGCCGCGGGGGTGAGTGAGTCCAGTAGGCACCACAGCTATTCTTACCGGCATTGCAGAATTACTGCTGGGGACAATGCCTGTGCTGTAGCAGGGTCACAGCAGAAACAAAAAGGATTCTGTTGAAGATGTTGTTGGTTTTCAATTTGAAAACAGTTCTGGTGTCAACTGCTATGGTAATGCAGTGGTTAATGTTTTGTTTTCTCTAGAAAATGTAAAAGAGGGGGAGGCAGTCCAAAGTTCCGTTAAAAGGGCAAAGGAAAGGATCGGTGGTTTGAACTATCACTCAAAAAGGGGAGGGGGTGCAACAATTTTTCCTACCGGGTCACACTGTGCTTTCACCGGAACTGAGGTCTGCAGGATTCTAGTAATTCAAAGTGAGGCTGGCGCCAGCATGGGAGCGCCGACGTCCCGCGGATACAGTTTCGTCACTCCACGGGCGATCATGGCAGTCATTCCCCATCGGGGGTCGGAGACTCCCGCGGCTCCTCTAGAATCTTCAAGGTCGTGGAGGACTACGGTGGTGGAGTCAACCAGTGACCGGGCCATTTCTTCATGCTGGGCCCGCTCTTGCCAGGTCGATCGCCATTTTGAGAGTTCGGCAGCTACCGGCGATCGCGGGGTCACATGAGCGGACGGGCTCCACCCTGCCGGGCGAGACGTTGCAGCATCGCCACAGTGGACGAACCCTTTTCGGGGCACCTGGAGCGCTGAGGGTGCAGCTGGGAAGCCTTCACCTGAGGAGGCGGGAGAGGCCTGTTCGCACCGTCTCTCCCTCCCAGTGCACCCCACGGCGCCCCGCTTGACATTTGTTATGGCCGGTGGCGATGAGGATGGGGGGGGGGGGTCGGAGGCATGTGCAAGACATCCCCCCCAGTGTTGTCAAAGCCATTTTTGAAGAAAGAAGTGGTGCCTGGCGTGTTGCCGCTGCTATTACGAAGGAGAAAAGAAAAAATGTCCCGTCCGTCTTTGGGCCGGGCTTCCGGTGGATGTCGGCCGGACGCCCCTGGCTCTGGCCCCATGAACGGGTTCCTTGGTTTATCGGCTGCAGCCGGATCCCGTCGGCCTCGGCCCCCCGACCGTTGGTGGCCGGACCGGAAGAGCATGTGGCGGGACTACCTGAAACTCTCAAGGGCCACCGCGGCCGGACTGGGAGAGAGAGGGGAGGGTCGAGGAGACATTCCCCCCCCCTGCAACTCTTCAGCGTTGTAAAGGCAATCCCCTGGCTGGGTCCCGCTGGCCTCGGCCTCTCCTCCGGCTACACCCTACGTTAGGATCTCCTGGCCGAGGCGTGGCAGCAGGACCCGCCTTATATGGGCTGCTCCCGGCTGGGCGTAGCCGCAACCCTGCCCCACCTTGGAAGTTTCCAGAGTGGGGGCGGATGTTCTACTGACTTGCATTTTCCCTAGTCTATCGATTTTTTTGGCGTGGCAGGCGGTGGGACAGCGAGGGGTGATTTGGTTTCTCTTACTGTTTTTCTGGTCTCTCACCACTGGCATATTTCTAACGTTTTCTTGTTTCTAGGACATTAATAGGTTTTATCATTACGTTATGTTATCGTTTCTTTGTTCGTTGTTTAATAAAAGTTCATGTTCATCAGTGGCCTACTGATTTTCGTTTTCCTATTCTTTTCTTTCCAGGTTGTTTCATGCTAAAGTTTCTGTTAACAGGATACAGTGATCACTTCGTTATTATTGCATATGTCCTTTTCACTGGGGGTGCTCTCGGGTCGGGCCAGATGACGTATCTCTAGTAAATGGTCCGGGTGAAACAGGTGCATCAATCAGTGGGGAGTAGATAGGCATGACAGATTACAACGGGGGAGAAAGGTCCGCATTACGTACCCTTTCACTATTTGCAAAGATTTTCCTACGTATATTTGCAAACAGGGAATACCTCCAAAAAGAACCAATTCCCAAACAGTCAATGTTTGGGGAAACAATCAATCAATGAGGAACGAAATAGGCACGACGTGTTAAAGGTTTGCGTTACCTACCCTTCACTATCTGCAAAGGGAGAGAGAATATTCCTATTCTTCCTCGTTTGCAGGCAGAGAAGATTCTTAAGAGAACCAACTTCGAACAATTCAATGCTCGATTCAAACAATCAACAAGGGGTACTGTGAACACAAATGAACGCCGCTTATGTACATACACATTGGTATTATCAACAGGTTGTTCCTAATGTTTCTATTTTAGGGAGGTCAAAAAGAGATCCCATTAGTGGCCTACTGATTTTGCTCGATTCCTTTTGTTTTTTTACACGATTTTTCGCTATCTGCAAAGACTAAACAGAGTATTGCGACTCTGTGCTTGTTTGTAAATAGAGAATGAACCAAAGAGAACAATCAATCAAATGGAGAGAGAAGCAGGCACGACGGATTACAACGGGGGCAAAGGCCTGCGTTAACTACCCTTCACTATCTGCAAAGAGAGAGTACTCCTAATAGAAATGAGGGGTGGGGGGCAGCATTCAAAGCAGATCAGTGTGCATAAACACGAAAATGTTTTTACTTACCACGTACTTGACATTCGACAGCTTATGATATTTGCTATTAAAAAAACATTGAAATTCACTGAAAAAACCATAGGTTATAGACCATATATAGTTAGGAATTAGCATTTACAAAACCTTGAAAATTCACTGAAAAAACCATAGGTTATAGACATATATAGTTAGGAATTAGCATTTAAAAAACCTTATTTTACTCACACAAAACCATTGAAATTCCATATATAGTTAGTTGCACTAACTATATATCGCGCACCCGCAATCCACTGCTGATCATGTCACATATTACATCATTCATGACATGGTCAGTGACATCACTGATGACATCACTGATGACATCTCAAATGACATCACTGATGACATCACTGATGACGTCTCATTTGACATCATTCTTGTGCTAATACGATAAACCTCTTCAGACTCTAATATAACCTTAGATACACTCAGTGTATACAGACACTCACACACTGCCACTCATCCATGGAGTTACTCACACACCCAGTCAGTCATGCAAAGAAACAATCTCACCTCCATTTCTTCAACTATACAGTTATACACACCTTACTTATTGAAACATATACTAACACATATTTACTCTCTTATACAATCCCTGATACAAGTTCACAATGATCGATACAACCACTCACTCATTCAGTGGCTCTCATGCACAGTTATTTATATATGCCAACTCTCACATGTACTGTGTTTTACATATGTACTTACTATGACATGTAGCATTGAGATATCCATTCACTCATCAATACACTCATGCACACAGTCAACTGCCCATGTAGCTGTTTCCACATGCACTCTTGAACTCATACACCTAGTGAATAAACTGCTCACACATCTATGCACAGAGTCACACACCTTCCAGCCACCCCCACACAAACTCAATCTCCCATAGAAATACTTGGGCAACCAATTAATAACACATATAGCCTCTCGTATAGCTAATGATCAACACATGCAGCAGTTTACATCACAACAGACATAATGATGCACAAATTAAGACAGTTTAGTCACTAACCCATGCATTCAGTGAGACACATTTAATCACTCACTCATACAGTCAGTCACGCACCTACTAAATCCTTCATCCAGACACTTATACATCCACTCATTCTTCAATATGTAAGACATATTTTAACTTTACAGAAACATACAGTCACTGGATGTTGTCATCAGTGATGTCATCAGTGATGTCATTTGAGATGTCATCAGTGATGTCATCAGTGATGTCACTGACCATGTCATGAATGATGTAATATGTGACATGATCAGCAGTGGATTGCGGGTGCGCGATATATAGTTAGTGCAACTAACTATATATGGAATTTCAATGGTTTTGTGTGAGTAAAATAAGTTTTTTTAAATGCTAATTCCTAACTATATATGGTCTATAACCTATGGTTTTTTCAGTGAATTTTCAAGGTTTTGTAAATGCTAATTCCTAACTATATATGGTCTATAACCTATGGTTTTTTCAGTGAATATATATATATTTTGTATAATAGGCTTATTTAGAGTTAGTTGGGTTTTCTTGATAAGAAACTGTACATGTGTATGTATATATATGAAATATGGAATTATTTTTACATATTTTCGTTTTTAATAACTTTGATATTTCACTTTTACCATTAATAACTTTTTAAAGAACCTGTTAGTAAACACAGCTTGGATCTTTTAATCTATGGAATTGAAATAGTTCTACAACAAGTAAAATTAGGTATCTTAAGCTGTATGGTAACGTGGCTTCTCCTCGCATTTAGCACCTCCTATGAATATTTCGAATTTGATGCACTTTTTTATACACTTATTTGCACTTTACACTTCTGCTGCTATAATGCATTGTTTTGCACAAAAAAGTATATCATAACATAATTGTGGTTGCTTGACAATCTTTCTTTTAAATGTGATTTGTTGAAGAGTATTGGATTTAACCAGGAATTGCATTGCCTTTATGTACTATATATGCCTAGAAGCAAAGAAAGACTAGCGGCGGCAGTATGTTTTCACTATTTGTTGCTCACCGGTGATCACCACTAGGGGGCGGTGATATTATCACTATAGGCATATAAAAAAGCATTATTACCTGTAACATGTTGCAGCGTGATCAAGGGCTTTGCAGCTCGAAACGCGTCGTTGGTTCTGTTTATGGAATAAATACCATCTGTTGCTGACTTTGCTGGTCCGTTTACCTCATTTCATGCTGGCGTGGAGGCGGTGTCTGCGAGCGCAGAGCGTGCTGAGGAGGAGTTGTTAATCACATATATATATATATATATATATATATATATATATATATATATATATATATATATATATACATACACACACACATATATTTGTTTATATAGGCATATATATATATATGCACATTTGTGCCTCAATTTTGTGATATGCTTATATTTTAATGGTGTGTGAATATAAACGTAGGAGTGTCAATATTCTGTATACCTTTATTTGGCACAATATTATTTTACATTTTAGATCATTTTATTTTTACCAATGTGATATTCGATTTTGTTGTATTTTACATACGTTCAATATATTTCCAATATTATGGTCTACGATATTGTGATGTTGATATTTGTATATGGTGATTTTTGTGTTTTCGATATTCTATAGTGCACTGTGCAACAAACATCTGCTTATCATGCTATTTGCTGTCACATTACCAAGACAGCCAGATGGGGAAGAACAGCCTCCCAAAACAAACTGTAACACGCCATGCCAGTCCCTTATTAGTCCTTTTCCTGTTACATCAATATGTTGCAAAGATAAACATACCCCAATGTCTAGTTCTCAATTATCCTATAAACTCTCAGTATGTCTGGTCCTATTTTTGCACACAGCAAAACAAGAACAGGGAGTCAGACCCCTGAAATGGGAGAGTCATAAATGGAAAGAAGGAAATTACAGGGAACAAACTGAGATTGAGCTGGACAGTACACAGAAAGTGCATAAGGCAAATGTTGTAGAAGAAATGCTCTGCTTATAGAAGGTTTCTCCCATTGGAATTCCCTCCCAAAGCATACCTGCATGGAACAAGACTTTGTGAAGGTCAGGGGAGAACTATGGAACATCTTATTCCACTCTACTGAAGGCTCAGTAACAATGGCCAAAATGGATCCATCTGCCAAGCTAACAAATGTTCATAAATCAAACGTTCTGTATTTTTCACTTCTTAAAAACAACTGGAACCCTGCTATCCCTGTATCTTCCCAAGAGCAATCTCACAATACTATATTTGTCGAATAAAAACCAACAAATAACTGAACATTAAGTGGAAAAAAAATCATAACATTAGACACTTTTTTTAATATTCCGTATTACTCAAAAGGGTATAGGTAGGCTGATTCTAATCTCTGGAGAATAGACTCCACAGTGCCATAAAAGGACTTGCTCATGGAAGAGACAACTAAAACATTTCTAGCCATAAGACTATGTTTAATGCACAAAGTCACCTGCTAATATTTGCATGCTGTTACAAATAATGAGGACGGTTGCAAAGGCAGTGATTTGCAAAATTGCTAGCTTTCTCTGCATCTGTAAAACCCAAAGTTGCAATAATTAAGGCTACATTGTGAGCCTCAAATGTCTTTGCCACTCTCAAGGTACACATGACTCATTACGAATTGTAAGTAAAAGGGGGCATGAAATAGCGTACTCCTTTTAGTGATTCACACTGAGATGCATCAGTGATCTGTGACTGCATTTTGTGAGAGTAAACCACTGTGTGGAATGCTAGAAATTAACGTACGGTGATAGTAATTAGCAAAGAGAAAACTGTCCTTGAGAAATAGCTTCCACTTCGTGAATCTGAGCTGTAATCGATGATGGGAGCACAAAGTGGTCTAGTGGCCACTAAATGCTCCCTACCATTTCTCATGCTGTTACGTAAGTTATGACTTCAGGGTAACTCTGCAAGGGGTGCTTTCCCATCAAAGGGTGACACCTGTGAACTTGGTACAATGCACCAGCAATAAATGTGAACGACAAGTTATTGTAGCCTCGTAAGAAACTATTCAATGTGTAATTGACATAGAAGTATTGCTTTGGGTTACTAACATTCCTATAAAAGAATCAGGGTCACTGTGGAAACAGCAGCGAACCATATTTCATTAGTCACAGTATCACACACATTGTACTAAGAATGAACACTTTTAAATTAACAGTTTTTTTTACTACAGGAACTATCAGTTTCTCAGTATACCTAAAACAATGACAAATTATTATACTAACAACAAGACACAATATAGATACAAGAATAAAATGAAAATTTCTAGCATTGTTAAAATAGCATTTAAATGTCATCTAGAACCTAACATCGTAATGCCAACTTGTATGCGCTATAATATGTTAGCATGAAAGTCAGAGCAACTGGCAGTCTACAGTTTCTTAGGGAGACGAGACGCACTGCAAACCTTGTTGACAGCAAATGCTATCTTTATCAGTGGAGGGGTGAAGACAGTGTTCCCTATGGAGGGCAAACACCCGCTGCGGCAACAGTGAGTTGGTCTTCCTAGGGGACCTGGCTTTATCAGCTCCAGGTTTTAGGCGAGATATATCATCTGCGAAGTGTGCTGACAGCAGGTGAGACCGTCGCTCGCAGAATCTTGGGCGATTATCTGGGCGAAGGATCTCTCCTGACAAGTGGTCAAGTGACAGTCCTCATATCCTAAATCTTATCAGAGATTGGAATGTCTGATATGAATAATGTTCATCAAGGTATGCATTTCAGACATCTTCTTCTGCGAATATAATGCAAAAGGACAACATTTCAGACTACTATATTTTTGGTATATATCTGTATGTGTTCTTATCCAACCTTGACATAGTGAGGAGTGAACATATGACCCAAACAAATGTCGCCTTATATGTTGTATCTATGTCATTAATCGAAGAACTTGATGATATCATAGTTCCCTGAAAAATAAGGACTTGCGAGATCTGCGTTAAAAGGCAGACATGACAATTAATCTGCATAAATCAGGGAATTTGGCGATGTCCATTGCGTAAGTTCAGGAAGATGGTGGCCTCTATGATCTAAGATGGGGTCGTAGGTTACATAGGATGAAGTAGGATTTTAGGACTTTATGTCAATGCATATGAATGAGGCAGACTCTCCTTTTCAAATCCAACCAAAATTGTAATGAATCCAGTGACAGAGGCCTGTGATGGAGACCTGTTGTTGCAATCATTTCAGCAGGGACGTAGCCTGGTCAGAAACATTGTGGGGGCTGAGCTTCAGACTTTACAGCAATCATGATGGCAAATAATGTTAAAATGCATTATACAATAGGCAGAGCACATGATAGTGACTTAGGAGACAATTAAAAGAGAGACTAATGCAGATTCGTAGGGGTACTAAGTGAGAAAAAACACAATATTTTGTAAAACAACCAACATTATTAAAGATTTTTAGAGCAGAGAGGAAGAGAGTGTGTTAGCATTTTTGCCCGTTTATGTAAAAATTCCTAGAAATCCGATATACACCACACAATATCCGTCCGAAAGCACCTGTACCCAACTTTTTACCTGTGAATACATTTATTAGGGAGGTGTAACACCCCAAAGACCCCCCTTTGAAGCTACGCCCCTGCCTTTCAGTAGGATTCACAAAGGGAATCCCACCTCAGTAATATGCATGAGGAAGGATTTTTGCAAATCCCACCAAAAGTACATTTTGCACTGTTACGGATTAGTATATCTGTTGCAGTGCAAAATGAGACTGGCTCAACTTCATAGAAAGACTTCAATTGTGTAAAACATCTTAAAAAATGTATGTGCAATCCCTTTCCTTTTTATGTGCAGCTACCAGCAATACAGAACTTAGGACTGAGATAAAACATTGACTTTTAAATGTAATAAAACGGGTGACAATTCATCCTTTGAAAATAGCAAGGAGAGTCACTGATACAAAAACTATCTTGTGTTTGTTGTTATGAATAACAAATACCTGATGTAAGATTGAATCAGAAGGGGAATGTGAGGTGTATATAACATAATATCAAAGGTAAGTGCATGATTACGACTTTGGCGGTGGTGCACCGGCATTGCATCGGCACAGCACTGCCAAAGCATTGCATGGTCCGCCCGCCAGATTATGAGTACAACTTGTGTCTGTTGGGCTTTTCTTTTGCCGTTCCCACGGCGGTGTCCTTAAAATGGACACTGCAATGGGAACGCCAAATCAGTTCCAACACAGCATAGACTGAAAAGTCCATGCAGTGCTGGAACTAGGGGTGCATGCAAAGAGAGGGGCACATGCTGTGCCCTCCTGAATGCAGCCCCATGGTGGCAGGGTATGGGGGCCCTGTAGGGCACCTTGGTTTCCCCACCACCAGACGTTTCATGGCAGACTCACCGCCATGAAAAGACTCTCAGTGGGGAAACTCATAAAATGCTCAGTGGACCACGGAGGTCCCAACTTGCATAATGGTTACCCCTGTCCACTGCTCCACCAGCAGAGAACAGCGGTTCCCTGGCGCAGCTGGTGCAGAGGTGATGATCCGAATGGCCCCACCAGAATAGGGTGGCCCCAGCACCGCCACTGCTGCACCACCGCAAGTCTGGCGGTCTCATAATTTGGCCCTTAGTCTGGCAGTCAAAGTCTGCCATACTCATAATTTGCCCTTAAGGCTGTACATGCAGAACAGGGACTCATCCCAATGCCTATTTTTCAATTTCATAGCATTAAAAAAATTCTGTATTTCGTTTGAGACAAAATTGTATTATCACTATATTAACTTCCGGATAAAAAAATCAATCCTGTTCCTGCAAAAGTCAATGAATATTGGAAACACATAATAGGAAAGAGTTTTCTCACATTTCAACGATTTGAACAGCAAAGCAACAAAGCAACTGCACCCACCCCAAAATATTTCTAAGCAATATAGTTCGCTTCAAGTCATTATTATGCACGAGAAGCATGAAGCTATCAGTTAACTTTCACAACACAGCATAAACAATTAGAAGAAACAATTATTTGCATAATTGAAAACATGCAATGGCAATTAGTTCTGTTGCGCTCAAGTTACTGCAAAAAAATTACTTTTCAAAGAAAAAAGAAATTCACAAGATAATGTGAATTTTGGTGGTATTCCCATCCTAGTAAACTAACGATGCATGAATGTAATTAATTTTCTTCCAATCGAGTTTCAGGCTGTTCCACGTCAAAAAAAGAGACACATTAATCGTTCATGTATTACACAAAGCTGAAACTTCTACTTTCGGATGGAGCAAGAATATGGTTCAATTATATGTTCCAAAATAAGCATGGCAAAGGCAGTTCTCCCTGGGCCTCCCCAGTCAGCTTTGTCCCTAGAAACAATATGTGTGACAGGGAGAACGAGACAGATAACCGCTGGACCTCTTTACTACTCACTGATAATAAGAGAATACATGCACAGCTGTCAGCAGCATGTTTCTGCTGCAATTTTTTCTATAAAACTGAGGCTGGTGGTTTCCTCAGAGCCCTTGGTTCAGTTACACATGGCGAACATGCCATCACGAAATTCTCATTTGCCCCTGACAAGTTGATGGGGGGTACTAAAAGGAAGCACTACACTTAAGTAGGATCACTTCTTTTATTGTACTCTTTTATACATGACCAGCAGGGATGCAGGTTAACAACTTTTCTCGTACAGATAATGAAGTGAAGCTGATGATTTTATAGTAATTTCACTAATGTTTTATGTACATATAAATTAAATAGATGTATATAATAGAAGTCGCTTTGTAAGTATTGGATATACTGTTGTGTAAATATGTACCTGTATATTTAACCCTTTTTCTTTCTTTGAGTGAGTCTCGATATTAAGATGTTGTTGTATATATATATTTTTTTCAAGACATTATTAATCTCATGATGCCCATTGTATATATTTTGACTATCACCTGTGGTTTTTTTTTAATTATAGTGCAATAGACGGTTACCTGATGAAGGCTGAAAGCCGAAACGCGCGTAGTGTCTTTATCTACCGCTTTGCCTCCATCGCTTCTATTTTTTGGTCTAATGCTATGTATATGTTTGTTATGTGTTTTCTATGAATTTTATTATGCTGTTGTGTAAATAATGGATCATACCTTCAATGCATAATAGTATGAAATACAATGAACAATTGCAAAATAATATATATATATTTTGATTAATAAAAATTTAAGAATCTTTCTAGCAAATTGGTGAATAGTCCGTTTTATGTGGGGTGTCCTATTGTCTGTTCGATAAATATTGATCTTTATCTATTTTGATTTAACTTGGCTATAGACCTTTTTCAAATTTAACAACCTGTGTTAAACATGAAGGGCCGCATAATGATGTCGGGCGGAAAGCCATCCAACAACTCGTCGGAGGCTTTCTGTCCGACATCAGAGGTTTCCATCCAACTGCCATAGTATGATACTGACAGTCAGAATGAAACCCATGAGTGAATTCTGCTCCGCTTTTGACAAGCTCAAGGAGCCCATCGGGGCAGAGGGCGGATTGTAATCCCCAAAATAGAGGATGTGCCTTCTCAGGCACCACCGCAGGGATTACATTGCATGTAATCAGCCTTTCTATGGTGGCCTGACCTCCATACAAAAGCTGTGAGAAACGGCTGTGGGGGCCCCCATCTCCCTAAAGCCTCTGCTATTAGGCCTGGGCCACAATATTGTGGCTGCAACACGGAGCATGGATGTTTTAAAAGTGTATTTTTTCTATGGAGGCTTGTGCTGCAGCCCTCAGTACAAGCTGCAAAAGAAAACATAGGCTTTCCCACCGCCGTGGAGGCAGTTGCATCATAATATGGGAAGCGTGACCATTGACTCCTTGTCGGGTGGTCCAGTTTTCGCTACAATGTCGGTCAAACGCTCAGCAGACCAACATTGTAATTGGCCTCAAAGTGTTCAGTATTTAAAAAATCCAAGCAGGGACTAACACTGATGTTTACAAAGTTGGATAGTAAATGAGGTAGCATAACCATTTTAGCAAAGGTATATCTACCCACCACTGAAAGTTGTAATGTAGTCCAGAATTCACCTGCAATTAGAGGGTTGTGATAGTTTTAAGGAGATTACTTTCTAAGACATCAATTACATCTCAATAAATTTGGATCCCTAAGTAACAAAAATTCTGGGGTGTCATCTGGAGTCGGGCAAGGATAGTCGGTTGTAAGTGTCTTTCGAAGGAAAATGCATCGGATTTATCAAAATTGACCTGTAGGCCTGATAAAGATGCAAAAACGGTGAACTGTCTAGCCGTATCAACGAGGTTCATGTAGAAATATTTATATGCTGATGATAGGATATTATATAATAAGGAAATTGCATGGGTTGTGGGTCCTGTTGGGATGCCCCAATGACAGGCGTCTTGTCGTAATCTTTGTGCTAAGGGTTCTAGTGCTATAACAAAAAGGAGCGGTGACAGCAGGCAACCTTGCTGTGTGTTACGACGTATCATAGGGAGTGGAGAAATGCTGTGCTGTGGGGGCAGTGTACAGCAGTTGTACCCACCGAATGTAGGCAGGATGAATGTCTTAGAGCAGCGATCATAACATCCTAACTTACTGTATGAAATGCTTGTCGTAAGTCCTGTGACAAACAACCTGACCATCAAAATCGCCCCCGCACAGTGTCTATGACACGGTGTAATCGATGAATATTAAGTAAAGTATGACAAATGGGGATGGAGCTGCATTGACCATTATAAAGGATTTTGGGAAGCATGGAAAGTAAGCATCCAGCCAGAATTTTGCCAATAATATTGTATTTAGAATTGAGTAAGGAGAGAGGCCTGTAAGAAGACATGTTGGAGCGACGCTTGTGAGTTTTTACGAAGGATGTGACCAGTGCTTGTGCTGTGTTGGGGTAAGATACCTGTATCCAGGGAGGATTTATAGAGACCTTCTAATTGTGGGACCTGTTGGGTGCCAAATGTGGCGTAGAATTCTGTGGAGTGGCCATCAGAGCAGGGGGTCCTATACCTGGTAGTTACCTAATCGAACCCTGAATCTCGCTGACCAAGATAGGGGTTCCCAGAGCATTGTGCTCCTTGGTCATCACTTCAGGGAGGATCACACGGTCCAGGAAACACTGAATTGCAGCTGAGTCAGCAGCCGGGGGGCTGCGTACAGGGCTGAATAGAAATCTTGAAATGCCTTATTGGTTTCTTTATTTATTTTAATTATTTTTATTAAACCGATGCTCAGCTGCACATCACCGCTACACAGAAACACCGGGTTGTTAGGTTCATCACTTATGGTTAAATCAGGCCTTCCAAAACATCAGAGTTTCAAGGATCCGGAGCCCAATGGCATATGCCGTATTGATTTCTAGTTGAGAAGGAGCTTGAGTATTGTGGGGCATAGGGATTGTGAGGATCGGGTGGGCATGAGTTGTGGTTTAATCAAGTGGGTTAGTAATGCCCGACTTATCAGCTTCAGTTTGGGTCCTTTGTATATGCACCTTCTAGTCAACTACACGCACACATTTTAACAGTTCAGCATATTCGATCCTGGCTTCTTGTAGTTTTGCCGCATGTGCATCACTATCTGCAGCTGCTCTCTCTAGGCGTCCCAAACTCTATTTCACTCGAGTAAGCTCTCTGAGGGCCCAACCAGTGTTCCTATGGACGTCCCTTGTATTATTACTTTAAATGCTTCCCACTCTGTTACAAAGGATGAAGTGGAGTGGTGTTCTCAGTCAAATAATTGTCTATTGTGGTGTTCAATGTGTCCTGAAAGACCACATCCTATAATAGTCGAGGTTGGAGACGCCAGGTGGGGATGGAAGCAGGGACACGGCTCCATGAAGTGTTATCTCCAAGGGATTATGATCTGAGAGAGTTTTTCCAAAGTATATTGCATGAGTAGTAATGGGCTGGAGTGAGGCTGTACACAGCATCCTGTTGTGCGGTGTGTGGCGTAGTTGAGAGGGGGAGTAATATGAATATTCATGCATGCCTGCATTGCAATGACACCAAACATCAGTGAGGGACCATCCCGCTGCCTATTGATGCAGGGCCTTAGCTTGGCACACCAAGTCAGCAGCAGGAAGAGGGGCTGCGGTTTATTTAGATCTATATATAATACAGCATTATAGTCCCCTCCCAAGAACCTGGGGTAATGTACCCAGTCCACTAGAACTGTGGCTATGTGAGCTAAGAAGCCATCTTGCTCCAGGTTAGGGACACATATGCTGCCTATTACTGCAGGTGTACCATCAAGTGTGCCACCGAGGACAACATAGCTCCCTTGTGTGTCAATCCTGGTTTCCACATCTGTACATGGAATACCTGCTCTAAACCATATCACTGGGAATAGTAATGTTAGAGTCGAGAGGCGAAGAAAGATGGCGGCTGAGTGAGATCTCCTGTAACTCACCTCCACACCACCTCATCCTGAACCGTCCTGCTGTCCGGGTAAAGGCACCCTGGGCCCAGGCTTCGGATGTTGGGAACCCGCTACTGTTGCTGGCGTGAGCTGAAGCGATCGTGCGGCAACATTGTGGCAGCAAGAAGCAAGCGGCATCGATCATCGGACTGCAGCCGGCGCTGGGAGGCATTAACTCGGCTCCTACTATCCGTCTGGGGAGAAAGCGAAGTTCTTGGCCGGTTGCCTAGCAACCGTAGCAGGCAGTAGGAAACCAAGGAGATGGAGAACAAGAGGCACGCCAGGAACGCGGAAAAGCCCTCGTGGAGTGCGATGGCAGCCTGAGGTGGAGCGCGGAGCAAGACACGCTCAACTGTACCGGCTCCTGGGACAACTGCGACAACCCCGCAACCAGAGAACAAGTCACGGAAGGATCAGCGTGACCCCGCAGTGGATACGGGTAAGAAAAAACATTGGAATAGAAAAGCTTAACCTCCAGCTGGGAACTCATACAACGTCCCTGCCCCTCTGAAAGATAAAAAACAGACAGCGATCACGAGTCTCTTCTCAGGCAAGCCTAGCAAGGTCTTGGGTAATGTCTCTGTAGCTGAGGGGAACCCTGTGTCAGACCACAGTTTGACAATTGAAACGGAGAGCGCGGTCAAAATGCTGGGGTCAGGGGATGTGGATGAATCGGCACCAGTTAAAGATAACAAAGACAACAAAGGCACTACAGGTATTACACCAATACGGCGGTCAGTAGCGAAGTGCAAAAATCTTGGGGCTCAAGCTCGGAAATCACCGGATTGAGCACCGCAGTACGCACGGGTGATAAACTGGATGACACCCCATGTGAGGCAGCAAAGGGGGTAAATAGCCCACGGGTGTCTAAGCAGTTAACCAAGGAGATTCACGCAGCCAACAGTGGCAATGTTGAAACTACGGAAACAGAAACAGAAACGGAAAAAGGCTATGCATCCCCAGACCCTGCAGAGACCTTCTATTCCGTTAATGAGGAATCAGGAAGGTAAGAAAACACACATCTTTCTAGTGATAGCAGCGGAGAGGGCGGCGAGGAGTCCTCAACAAGTAACGGAACCCAACAAGATAGCCAAAAAAAACGAAGAAGATCCAAAAGGGTGTCTGGGGGGCAAAGATCAAGGCTGCAAGAAGACACGGAGGAAGATCAAGACCTTAGGTGGGACTATTCGGACACGCAGCCACTCTGCACAACAGGAGGGAAAGATTCAGCCACAGATAGTGCAAGGATGCAGAGAGCCCAGAGTCTAGGCAATGTTCAAGATAATACAATGGAACCAACACTTGCAATGATTTTTCAGTCCCTGAGTTCATTTCAAAAGGAAGTCAAGGCGGAGAGTCGGATTGCTAGAGCCGCAGGAAAAAAAATCCAAGGCGCAGTGCGGAAAGTTGGGAAAACTTGCACGGATATCGCTGAAAGACTGGGCATGGTGGAAACCCGCATGGAGATATTGGAGAGCACGGTTTAAACTCTTAAAACTCAGGTGACTTCACAGGATAGTGCTGTTATAGATATAATGTGGAAGATGGAAGAGGCAGAGAATCGCCAACGGAGAAACAACTTAAGGATCCTAGGCATCCCAGAAAATAGCGAGGGGAATGACATCAGGGCATTCACAATCGATCTCTTTAAAAAAGCGTTTCCCGAGCTTACACACTGGGACTGGGATAAAGAAATACAGCAGGTGCACAGATTCCCCTTTTCACTCCCCAAGCACCCTAGAGGAGACCAGTCGTTTCCCTGAGTTATCCTGGTTTTCTACGGCAACTTTTTACTAAGGCAGGCGGTGTATGATTTGGCTAGACCTAACAAGAAACGGAACTGGGGGAGCTATTCCTTTTTCACGAAGCCAGATTTCGCGCATGCGACAGTAGAGAGACGTTGGCGCTTGCGACAGTTGATAACACCCTTCCAAAAAGCTGGGGCCACAGCCTTTCTACAAAACCCCGCTAAACTAAAAGTGATTTCACAGGGCAAGACCTTGTTTTTTACCTCGGAAATTCAGGCACAGCAGGCCCTATAGGATATTACCCAGGAGAAGAACAGTGCAGCAGGGGGAAGATAGTAAATAACTGACTGTTATGACACTAATATGACATTGCTTAATGCGAATGAAGACTAAGGATCCGAAACAGTGTGGCTATGCTGGAATTTAAAAACAATAAGTTATCTTTTATTTTGTCGTATTATTGTGTATAGGGTGCAAATTTGAACATAAGGGAGGGAGGTGGTGTGGGGTGTGGGGGAGGTTAGTCAGACGTCATCACACAGGCTCAGGTTGAGCCTGGCAGCTTCAATAAACGTGGGGGTGGGAGGGAGCGTCGAGGGATGGGGGAGGACAGGGACTGGGATTTCTACAAAGGGCACAGGGTGTTTACAGGGGGAAAAAAAGGAAAGGAGATTCAGAAGAGTAGGCTGTATTCAGGGATCACACATAACTCATCCGGTGACTTTAAAAGATCAGGATGGCTAAATTAAAAATACTTTATTTGAATATCTGTGGCCTGAATGACTTAAAGAAAAGGCAGAAAGTGGCGGAGGGACTCAAACTGTCGGGCGCAAACATTATATGTCTTCAGGAGACTCACATTGAGGGGTCACAACAATACTTATTGATAACACTCGGATATCGACTTATCTCTGCCACAACGCAAGGGTCACGCACGAGGGGGTTGGCTATTTTAGCAAAAGGAGAGGGGATGCAATTATCGCGTTGAATAGCAGACAAATATGGGTGATATGCGATAGCTGAGTGCTGTTATAATAAAGGGAAAAGCAAGCTGACATTATGCACAATATACGGTAATATCAGCGATGACCCGGAGGTTTTGATTAAAGTATCCAATGAACTGGTACACTGGCCTCTCCCCGTGATTGTATGTGGAGATTTAAACATTCATTTACCAGGCGATTGGCCATATGACCCAGCGTTTAAATTCCATGGTAGGAAACGAAAAGTTTTTCAATCTTTGAAAGATATGTGTGTGCTACATGGCTTAATAGACGGGTGGTCAGCGAAACATCCGGGAGACCTGGGATATACCTATTACTCGCATCCACACTCAAGGCATGTAAGACTTGATTATATGTTTATGTCTAATACTTTAAAATCAGTCTGCCAAATAGATAAACATCCTAGAATTCTCTCTGACCACAATCCACTAGAACTTACCATCACAGGGGGGGGCTGATATACCCACAGGTAATATTTAGACTTTTGAAAGAGCGTTGTTGAATAATGAAGAATATTGCCTCCAGATGAGAACTTGGATTCCGGCCTTTCTGGAGGTTAACTTGGGGTCCACTTCAATAGAAATGGTGTGGGATACCTTGAAGGCATGTGTTACGGGCGAAACTATGTGGTTCCCATTTTGACACAACAAGGCAGAGAGACAAAAAATGATATCTCTAGAGCAAAATCTGCGTAGAGCAGAAGAAGATCTGATTAAGGCAGTACAGGAGGACAAGGCAACAGATAGGGATGTAAACAGGGTGGCAATCGCCAAAAACGGCATCTCTGAAATTCTAATTGAGAAAGCGATCGTCAGAGCTAGCATCGGCAGGGAGAGAATGTATGAACTGAGCGAAAAAGTGGGACACCAATTAGCTGTTAGAACTCGGGAAGAGACATCCATCATTTTAATTAAAGAAATTAAGGACCCTGGACTTGGTAAGAAGTCAGACCCCTCAGATATTAGAAAGGCTTTCCAGGGATTTTATCTGAAACTATACTACGAAGATGAGAATGAATGTGAGGATCCCATAAGGTATATAGACCCATCCGTTACAGAGGGTCTGGGAACTGAAGATCAGGAGGTATTAGACAGCACAATCTGTTGGGAGGAAATTCTACTCTCCATGAACTCTCTAGCTACTGGGAAAGCTGCAGGTCTGGACGGAATCCCTACTGAGTTCTATATTAAGTTTGCACTACAACTTAGGACCATCTTGACAGAACTCTTTCAATATATCTTTCAGGGAGGGAATCCACCGAAATCCTGGTCGCTAGCTAAAATAATTGTTTTCTCTAAAAACAAAGACCCCCAGGAAATGGGGTCGTACCGACCTATCACATTGATTAATGGGGACTCCAAAATATATTCCAAATTATTAGCAGCACGGCTTGCCCCACTGATCCATAAAATAGTTTCTGAAAGACAACATGGGTTTGTACCAGGTAGATCTACGATTGATCATGTGCAAAGAGTCATTTCTCTCTTTGATTACACGGGGACAACAGGAGACCCTATGGCGCTTATACTGCTTGATGCAGAGAAGGCGTTTGATAGGGTCTCCTGGAAGTTCCTGTGGACCGCCATGTTAAACTGTGGCATAGGAGTGAAATTTATTACAGCAATCCAACAGCTCTATGTTAACCCTAGTGCCAGGGTACTGATCAATGGGGTTCTTTCCGACAATTTTAACATCAACAGGGGGACGCGACAAGGGTGCCCTTGCTTGCCCCTCCTTTTTGCCATTTATATTAATTGGTTTATACACAGGCTTGAAAAGGATGTGCTAATCCCTCCTATATGTGTGCGTGGTCTAGAAACAAAATGTTTTGCATACGCTGGTGATATCGCCATTGTCACAGGAGACCCAATAAACGCTTTGAAACGGATAGAAAATGAAGCGCAAGGCTTCGGTAGAGTCTCGGGGTATAAACTAAACTTCAGCAAGACACAGATTGTGCTTAACACTAGGATCATGATGAGCGACCCGCAAGTAACTGTTAAGGCAACATATCTGGGTGTCAGTATTAGTGCTGATGTTGAGAACATTGTTAATAATAATTTGGAACCACTTATACTGCATACTAAGAAAGAATTGTTCAGTTTAAACAATTTGCACTTAACCATTGGAGGTAGAACTAATGTAGTGAAGATGCTTTTTTTCCCCAAGTTTTTATATCTTTTTAGGGCGATCTGCTTAGAATTTCCCCCACAAGTATTTAAGAATATAGACACTTTGTTTTCACGGTTTAAATGGGGATATAACAGACCACGCAGAGCACTGAGATGGATCATGTTACCGAGAGAGCGTAGGGGATGGGTCCTACCTAATTTTAAGCTCTACTATTGGGCTACAGTGCTGAATTATAGTAGGAGACTTGTAATTGCTTATCCAGGCGGAACAAACATTCCCACTGCACAAGAACTCATTCTGGGGAATGGGAGTGCCGGATGTCTCTGGAGACATATCAATGACGACTATCTGAAAAAAGTGAAATTCAAGACTATCTCTAGTGTCGTCAAGGTATGGGGGAAGGTTAAAAAACTACTTGGTCTAGGCCGATATTCCTATTATACCCCTGTGGCACAGAACACGGATCTCCCAGAGATATTCCATGACTCCTGTATGCAGAGATGATGCGCATCAGGGGTAAGACAGCTCGGATGCTTTTTTTCAGTCAGGGGAATTAAATCATTTGATGAATTAAAATCAGACTTTAATATTTCCAATAGGGATTTTTTTAAATACCTCCAGGTGAGAGACTTTCTACTAAAGAAAGGGGGAGGTCGTATTAAATTTCAAACATGCCAAACTATAGAAAATCTGTGTAGTAACACGCCTCCAAGAATCAGCGAGATATAAAGGATTAAATGCTTTGCTACCAGATGATATGGAGAAACATGGGACGGCATGGCAGACAAAACTTGAAGTCTCCTCCAGAATCCCTCTCAATGCATATGAAATGTCACTTACCTGTTTAATGTCTATAATACTGCAGGCGCAATTTTACAAGACCTATTTTTCACTATATTACACCCCGTATAAAATAGCAAGGTGGGGGACGGGGAAGGGCACTACATGCCCACGATGTGCGCTTCCCGCTGCAGACATTGTCCATATGTTCGCCACGTAACAAATTTAATAAACAAAATATCTGGCTTTCTTTCGGACATAGCCCATGTTAGGGTTAACATTACAACCGAAGAGGTCATATTGGGCATATCTAGTAATGATTGTCCAAAACAGATACAAAGGCTGATTTTTGTTGCGATGGCCATCTTCCGGCTGTGCGTTGCATCAGCTTGGCTAGATCCTACACCACCATCCTTTCCTCAATGGAGGGCCTGGTTACTCGCGACATGCAGCCTAGAGGTTGCCATTTATAGGCAAAAAGGGCGTAATATCCGGAGGAGGGGCATGAACATATGGGCACCTCTGTTAGACTGGATTCAGGAACATTGAGTGGAATGATGGGAGCAACCGCTGTTAAAATATTAAATGTTCCACCTCTCTCGTGAGAGCATAATAATGTGTTATTATCGATGTACTACAGAAGAAATTGTTGATTATGTGTTTTCAGAATTTTTGTGTTTTTTTTTTCTTTTCCCTATTTAATTTGTATTCTATTTCATGTACCTAATTACTTATGTATGTAACAATAAGGGGTACCTGTCCTCATGGGGGGTGGGGGGAACTGTGCTGTAAAACTTGAATAAAAATCGGATTAAAAAAAAATAAACCATATCATCGAGCGAATGAGGAGTAAGAAGTGTGAAAGAGTTGGCCTCTCCATTTCTTACAGATTTTGAGGGTCTCACTTGCTATGAGATTAATCTCTTGTAAGCTCAGCACATGTGCCTTGTGACAATAAAATTGTGCAAGTATCCTGTACCGTTTCTGTATACATCCCATGTCCCTGACATTCCAAGTGACCATGATATAGTTATGCGGAACAAACATTGTTGGCAAACAGGAACAAGCATGTACATTGTGATTGGAGATGGAGATTGACAACAGCAAGAATATAATTCAGAAGTGACAATGTATTATCCCCACAATCATGAACCAAAACATAAACCATTTCTAATACAAGGTACAGCAATGGAAACTCGTTCGACCAAAACTACAAAACAAAACAGAGCATATCATGACAGTACGTGCAATCGCCTTTGAGCTCCATGATGTGCTGCTTGTCAACGTAGATTATGGACGGTGGTGTTACCGGGGCCTGACATCTTCCCAGGCCTAGCAATTTAGTACCGTGGTGGAATGAGGGATCGTTTTAGAGGTTATATATTTGTCGGCCACCACCTAAGCAGTGTCCAACAGTGGCCGCTTGGGGTGATCAAATCAGAGATGTGACGGGATTTACAAACAAACAACCACAATGTGCATATAAGAGGGGCCCAGAAAGGAACAAAACTTACAGAGACCTCAGTCCAGCAAGTCATGAGTGGTGATTGTGGGGAAAAGCGCTGAACTGCCCCTGAGTTTGTGTTGGAAGCACTTTTCAGAGAAGGCCTCGGACTGATGATAGTCGGCCGGCCCAGAGGGAACTTGCTGAAAGTATTGCAGTCTTTTGGCCTGCAAGGGCTTGTTGAGGGGATAGAACCCCACTCCTACCTCTATTCCAGGGGGTTCTCCTCTGCTGACTACGAGGTAGGCATTGTACTGCCGACATCGTTGGTTGTGTAGTCTCCAGTTGTCAGGGAACTGTCATTCTATCCAGTCCCATGCCTCATCTGGTACCTCAAAAAGTAGGATTTCTGTTCATATATTACTTTGAGACTAGCCAGGAACAGGACGGTTTAGCTGAGGCTAGAGGTATGAAGCTGAATTTTGACTGCTTGAAAAGAGGCACGGTTACGCTGTACTGGGAGCGTGTAGTCAGGGAACACAAAGACATTAGAATGTTTTTTTTTCTCTTGCTTATTGAGACATGTGTTCCCATTTTTGTAGTTCAATATATGGGCCTCAAATGGTCATGATGTTGGGCCTGGATTAGGCCTCTTTGTTGGGACACAGTGTGCCCTTTCCACTGTGAGCAGTTCAGATAGGCCATTTGGTGTCACTCTGGTGCAGAGTCAATCTTGAATAGATTGTGTGGCGTTGGGTCCTTCTGTTCCCTCTGGAATACCAGTAATTCTTACATTATTATGGCACACCTGCCCTTCTATGTCTTCAGCGCGGTTCTGGAGAATCGCAACCTGACGCTTAAGGAGAGATGTTGTAGTTTTCTGTTGTCATGGGGTCAGTGATGATATGGCAATTACCTTAATGTTGACCCTATTGTTTATCTTTTTATGATCATCTTTAAGGAGTGAAAGATCTGTGGTGAGAGTGCCAATTTGTTGTTCAATGGCTAGTCTTAAGTACCGGATTGATTTCTTATAAGATGATATCCAGCATGTCCATGTGAGTGTTTGTTAAAATTGGCGGGACACAATCCTCATGTGGGGAGGGAGAGGGAGCATTGTGGTGCACTGATGGTTCAGTTGTTCTGGCTTTGGTTTGACCCATTCTATGCTGGCAAGGGTAGCATGACACGTGGGCAAAAGGGCAAAAGGTAGGTATGACTCAGCCTGCGCCTGTGAGGGCACCGCCACTATCATGGTGCAGCGCAGAGGCCGCGGCTGGAATGTGTACCCAAATAATAATAATTTATGGAATATTCATTTCCATTAGTGCAGTCAGCGGAGGGGGGCAGTTCCAGTTCGCCACTAGTGGCCCATGGGACTTGCCAGGTATACCGACAATAGGGCCATTTGTATCCACCTCTGGGGTGATTGAAGTGGTAGCATGTGCAACCGTAGACAAGGGGCAATAGGAACCAGTAAGATGGTGAGGCCAACACAGCACCCCCTGACCAAGGCAGTCAATGGAGCACTTAGATGAGATCACCTCTTCAGGTCTCTTATCGTGTTTAAAAGTAGGGCAGATGTGCCAGCAATGTTGGGTGGATCAAAGCTGTGGAGGCACAGTATATTATGTTGTACTAGTGAGTGCTGGGGGCCGAGGGGGAGCACTGGGCCCCAGCACCGTTGGCATGAGTGCCTTTTGTAATATATATTCAAGTGTGGATCATCATTGTTGAACAAGCTGCCATATGGTTAGAGTCCTCCAGCTCTGTCACACTGAAAGGTGAGTGCCCTGGTAGTCCTGCAGAATAAGAAGGCTCTACATGTATTGGCCCAAGAAGAAACTCTGAAAAGGGCAAAGACCTCAACCAGGCCAGAGACAGTCAACAATTTAATGAGGCCCTCTGTGCAGTGGCGCCCTGCTGTATTAAAGTTGCAGCCTGCAACAGGTGTCTGCTCCCAGCTCAGGTCCCAGGTTGGTATTGTTTGGAAATCTGGGAGCCCAAGTACGGCACTCTCACTGTCTCCAATCAATATTGCAGGTCAGACTTGTGCCTGGTCAAGCCGCCACTGCCAGTGAAGTACAGTACTGTATAAGTCCCACCCGACTCAAGGGAGGTCGCACCCTCGTCACTGTCCCACAATGGTCCAGGGACCCTCCAGTAGAGGTGAGTGTCGTGTGTCCACCAAGCAAGGCAATGTGGCGCAGGGTAGACATATGGGAAGCCCCACAGCAGCCATTCAAGCATGGCGGCAGCATGGTTCTCCAGTCCACAATCTCTATTTGCAGTGAGTGCCGGCCCGCCTGCATGCCCAAACACATGCAGGACCCCTTCGCCTCCGCCACTCCTCACCTGCCAGGTAATTGTGTTGATATAATGGGATTGTCGTTGGTCCTCCTCTGGTGCTCCAGTCACCACCAATAGATGCGTTGGGGTGTATCGTGGCCCAGGCAGCCATCAGGAGCCAGGCCCCCCAGTTGCCAACTGCCAGACGGATTCCGGCTTATCAGGCCTATCCCGGCCTGGGCAGGCCACAGCACCATCTGAAGCCCACCAGGGCCACCTTGCATTTTTTCCTGGGGCAGACCTCAGGAGACAAGCTAGGCTAGTGGCAGACACAGCGTAACTCTGGTGTCCCCCTTGCGGCGAGCCAGGCTTGTCTCCTCACAGCCGCAAATCACAGGAGGTAGACGGCAGGCCATGCCAGAAGGGCGAGGTCTGACCAGTCTGAGCCCCACAACCATCCAGAGTCACTGAACGAGCAATGGAAGAATTCAGAGGTCAACAGGGATGGTGGTTGGTGCAGTGAGATGTCACTGTGAACAAGTGGGTTTGATAGGATGTAGGCCGGGCCTGGGAGTTCAGCCATTATTCTGCCATCATCTTCAGTGGTTATTCACTCACTCCAAACCAACCCAATAAAGATGACCATATTTGGCTATGCATACAGTGGCATTCGATGTGTTCCCTTTGAAACATAACACAGCATCAAACTCCCTCACAACCTCTATGTGATTTCCATTGTACGCCACCAGTTTGACAGTTGATTTCCTGATAACAATATTCTTGCTTTGAAAGTTTTTCTAGTCCTCTTCCTCAACTCAGCGTAAAAGGTGACCCTGAGTCAGCAATCATGTTCACACTCACACCTTAAACATCCACCTAACAATAAGATCTTTTGGTGGTGGAGATATCTGAGGAAACAGTCTGCATTTGATCTGCGACATACAAAATGACACGTTCATCACTAGATTCTGAGGATCTAGAATCCTCCACAGTACTGAAAACCTTTTGGTACATATTAACAAGCCCTCACGGCCACCAGAGCAACACTTTTTATTGACATACCTGTGGCGTAGTACCGTTTTCTATATTTACAAGGAAGCGCTAAGCTACTTAAAGTGGCTTAATGCCACCTTGTAAACATGTCCCTTTCCGTTGCAATCCACTGCGACAAAGGGGAATGTAATGAGTGTTGCTGTGGGCATTTCACTGCAACACCCATTGCTTTTTGACACTGACCCAGATGTACAAGGCTGAGGCAGCACCAAAAACTAATGCCATGCAATACCAGGCTTTAGAATGGCGATATGTGGAGAAATTAATCATTTCTTCTTGTTTTTTACTCTTTCCATGTGTGTTTCATTCTGTGGCACACACAAAGGTACAAATCGCAAGTATTGATTGTTTATGTGGAACTCAGGCTCCCTAGCAACATTGCGCCAGGGAATCTCTGCTGGCGTCAGCCAGCTTTTTCTGCGTTAGTGGAAACAAAGGTGTGTGCCATATTTTTGTAAATGCTACCAAATTTGGCACAGCTCCATGTTCCGACATTTTATTTTAAATATGCCCCTTTGTTTCTCCTTTTCCTTCTCCTTCCCATTGGATTTACATACTTTTGTGAAATGTCCAAATTTTTTACAAATAGCACACACTTTATCAATGGCAGGGAAAACAATCCCATTTCCTAAGTCATTGGCATTGCCACACCTATAATATTTCAAATTCCTTGATTTGACCTTGCTCTTCTTAGAGTTTTTATTTGTCAACTCAGCCACCACTTCTTTAGCTGATTATTGGGACATGGACATTTGCCATGTAGGACGCTGTACTTTCAATGCCAGCAGCTAAGTATATACCTTTATTCAAAGTAACATTGTGAGTAGCTAGCAACACTTCTGGGACTTTTCTGTTATTTGTATGTTCCACTACATGATCCCTGATCAATTTGTCCTCAAAGTCCTTATACTCACACATTGCTGATGAGGTTCTTAGAGTTCCCACAACTTTTCACAGATTCATCGGCACTTGATAACGTCTGTAGAATTAATGCCTTTCCATAGCTACATTTTTATGGGGTTTAAACCTCACATCCAACATCTTAGGCATAGAGGCATACTCTTTTTTTTGTTTGTTTGGGGTTTTTTTGTGTCCTCATTCTGCCAATTTACTTGTTGGCTATACACCCTTTTCGTTGCCGGAGACCGTCCGGGGATGGAGTCGTTCCACTCAAGTAATCAAGCTGCTTCCACTCCCACCCTTCTATGGTATGCCATACAAAAGAAGGGGAACAGGACCGACAGCTATTTATTGTCTTAATCATTGTAGATATAATGTTCTTTTTACATTCCAAGAAAGGGGGTGGGGCATCTTATTTCCATGCTCTACAAATCTCCCGTCTCCCCAGTAAGATCACATAAAAGATGAGTCTTGCAACCTTCTTATTTGTAACGGGGATACTACAGTGACAACTTCCAAAGAATACAAGTAAAGGACTTATCCTCACCTGTACGCATGTGACTTCCGATAAAGATTTACAGAGTTCAGTCCAAAATTTGGACATTTCTGGGCATGTTAAAAACATGTGGAGGTCATCCGCTGAGGGATCTCGACATCTTGGACAAACATACTGTGTTCCTGAGAGTTCCACTAGTTTTGCTGGGGACCAATACACCCTGTAGAGAGAGAAAAGGTGATTGCGTTTAAGAAAGGCAGGTTTGACTACTTCCCGCAGCAATGCAAATGAAGCCATCCAGGCCTCGCTCAGATTTACATCTACTAGATCATCGCCCCAGAGCTATGGAATATCCTTTTCCAGGACATCTTCTGCTTCCACCAGGATTCGATACCATAAAGCGATCTTCTTCTTAATGGTACCCACTTTCGCTGCTTGATTTAAGCAGGAATCGTCCCTCTGCTCATCCCAGTCCTGACTAACCCACCAAGCAGAAAGTTGATAAAATTTGAATCTGGTTAATTGACCCCCTGTGCATAGGCTCAGAGTTTCCCAACCAACCAAATCCGTTCCCAATCTCAAATCACCCCAACGGGAAATTCCCGCATGCTTCAATGGTAAGGTGAGCAGATCATTTAAACAGTCCGGGGTTCCTGGAGAGCCCCATATTCGGGCGTAGGCCGAATAATAAGACACTCCTAGTTTTTTCCGTATGAGGACCCAAGTTTTCAAAGCCTCCAACAAAGTCTTCAGTCTTACTTTCTCAAAAAATTTGGATCTCTAAACTTAAAAAGAAATTGCTCTTGCCCTTCTCTCAACTCACTAAGCATTGCCCCATAAAGAATACCTATCGCAGAATCATCAGGTTTGTCTAACAACATCCGACAATTCTTAAAGTGAAAAGCATGAGCATATGCCAACAAGTCAGGTTGTGCCAAACCCCTCATCTCCAGCCTTCTCCGCAATCTTTTCCAAAATATACCGGGGCCCTTCGAGGCCCAAATTAAACTACCAATCTTACCCTGTAATTGTTGCTATCTCACCTTTGTCAAATGATAACAGTATAGAATTAAAAAGGAAAGTGACCTTTGGCAATACAATCATCTTGATAAGGTTAACCCTACCATATAAGTTAAGGGGAAGATTTGCTCACCTGTCCAACAATCTCCCTACATCCTGACTGATCTTCCTCCAATTGACAATAGTCACATCTGCACATTTTTAGATAATTGTAATACCCAGATAGCGCATTTGCAGCATTTCCACTCCATAATTTCAGTCTTATCTCTGTTTACTCTATACCCCGATACCTTTCCAAACATTTCTGCATTAGCCATCAGTTTGGGAATGGCCTTCTCGGAGTTCGGAGTGTACAGGATAAGACAGGATAAGATCATCTGTGTATAAGGCTAATTTGACATTGATGTCTCCGTATCTAAATGGGGCTATAGACTTATCCTGTCCAAACCAGGCTGCTAACGGTTCAATATAGATAATAAATAAATGAGGGGAGAGAGGGCAGCCCTGTCTTGTTCCTCGCATAATACTGAACTAGTCCGTTAAGTCTCCATTTACTAAAACCCTAGTTCTAGGTGAGCAATATAGAAGTTGAACAGCTTTTATGAGGTTGTTAGGGAATTCGAAAGTCTTTAGAGTCACCCAAAGATAGGGCCAGTGAACTTGATCGAAAGCCTTAGAGGCATAAACTTCCACCGTTGTTACTGGCAAGTTATATGATTCAGCCAAGTCTAGTACCCCAAGCATTGTGAAGGTTAGCTCATTGAGCTGCCTTCCAGGGATAAAATCCCTCTGATCTCTATGCCCAACACTCTTGATGATCTTAGCGACCCTGGCTGCCAGTATCCCTGTGAACACCTTATAATCTGTGTTCAACAGGGATATTGGTCTGTAAGACTCTGCCGCCAGCGGATCCTTATTTAGTTTCAGAATTAAAACCACAGTTGCCTCGGCCCAGGACGATGGAGGATCTTCCCCTTCCGTCAAAATAGTGTTAAAAAGCTTTTTAAAGACAGGTACAATACTATCTAAAAGACACAAATAGATCTCAGTCGGAAGGCCATCTGGCCCAGCCGCCTTCCCTCTAGCAATCTTCCTCAGCTGTTTTCGGATCTCCTCTTCACTGATCTCAGAAGCCAAAGACTCCCTCTGATTTTCATTTAAGTATGGAAGTTTGACATTCTTTAAAAACTCGTTGATGTTTTCCCTCCCGGGCGAGATATCCTTTTTATATGGTTTACCCATATACCTGCATATTTCCAACCCTATCTTTATATTTGTATCTGCTATATCGCCTGTTATACTGTTAACCTTCACTCACCTGAAATCCAGGTTGTTCAACTTGAAAGATGAGACACTAATTCTCTTCCGCCCCTAAAAACCTATACTAGCCCAACTGGATGTACAACTCAGTTTGCCAAGAATAGATTCCCAGGGGAATGGGGAAAAATGGGACAAAATAATAAACAAATAAGACACTCCTCTTGTCTTTTCTTTTACTCTATATGTTTATAACATTAGTCAAGAAGATACCTTTGTATAAAACATGATTCTGATTCACCATAAGGAGTTTTTATGACAAAATGCTATTATCCTTATCTTAAAAACTGTGGAAATAAAATGACAACAATCACTGACCTGCACTGTTATTCCAGTACACTATATAGTATGACCTTCGCACTAACTTTCTAAATAATAACTTCCAAAAACATACGAATAGTATTCACAATGTTCACTGAGTCTTCATATGCTCTCAATAAAGTTCTTTTTCTCCTCTTGTGTTTTCTTTTCATGCTCAGATTTGTGATCGAGGCGACAGAAGAGTCCCGGATTATGCTCAGGGATTCAAAGGTACGTCATCAGAAGTTTCATTAAGCACAAATATCTGTTCTTTCAGTTTTGTAGCTCCTTCGTTATTACCAAAGTCTTGATTCTGTAAACTATGTTCATAAAATCAAAGAATACACACTCGCAAAACAAATGGAATTGGTAATAACCTTTTTTCCTTTATGCGCGCTTCTCTCTATGCGAGCGTTTTCAAAGATCTTACATGATTTATGATTTCTATTTTCCTTTTGTTGCAGATCAGACAGGTTTCCCCTTGGGAGCGGAAAGGAAGATTCGTTGCGTTGGTGTCACCATGGAAACCCTGCCGAAGCTGGATCACCGCCGAAACACTTCTTGCGCTGGGAAGGTGCCCTGAAGACGGCAGAGAAACACAAGGGACTGGAGCTGCTCTGGAAATCAGGTGAGGAAGAGGATTCAACAAGCACAAGCGAGTTCTGTTGTAATGTGGGGCCTTTTATACTGTTTCTTTGGGTGAGTTCTCCAGTTAGGGTGTGGTTAGAAAAACATGGGAAGCATGCTTCAACTGCCATTAAGACAATGTGCTGAGTATGCAAATGAGCCCCTGAGCTCAAACTGAATATCTAGTTTATTCCTGCATCAGGTTGTACAAAGAATGTCACTTTGGCCTATGCTTGTGCAAAAGGAGCCAACATGAAAACCCCTCATAGTAAAATATAAAACAAGGAACATTATTCATGACAAAGTAAAAACAAAAGACACACAAGGCCATTCCTCATTACTCAGTATGGGGCTGGGCTATGTTCTTATGCTCTCAAAAAAGCCTTGAAAGCATCCCACATGATCTGACTTTTTGCTGACCCGATATTAACTTTAAAGAAGGCCGTAACCTCATCTCGCATCTTGGATATAACTGCCTCTTCTAACAAGATTGTCCTATCCAGAGCCCATCTTGTTATCCCCATTTTGTCCTATAACCTCAAAGAGAGGTACACAGCAGAGTGATCAGAGAGAATAGCTGGGAGATGGTTGATTTTTACCACCCCGTCAATAACTCCTGATCTACTAAAAAATATCAGTACAGGAGTGGTGGCCGTACTTCTTGATAAAAAAGGTAAAGTCCTTCTTATCACCCATCTTATTTCTCCAGACATCCACTAAATTTAATTACTGGCTCAAAGTTTTAAGGACAGCCGTTGTTTTAGGTGGGCTTACATACTTTGCTTTGGAGGTTCTGTCCAAATCTATCAGTTGAACTATATTAAAATCACCACTGGGGTATTAGTTAACAAAAGGGCAGATTCTAGTTTAATTAATGCGTCTGAATTGTCCTCCTTCGGGCCATAATAGCTGGCACAAACTAATATCATATCTTGGATCTTTACCTTGACTGATACCCATCTCCCATATGTGTCCGTCTGATAACTTTCTAATTTGATGCCACAGTTAGATCTTATGATTACAGCTACTCCCCTTGTACTACCTCTCTGATCCGAACAGGCAATGTCCTGAACCCAGGCGCATTCTTTAAATGCGCTTATTCATTCCCTTTTTAGGTCTCGCCTAGACGAAAGCAAAGCGAAGCTTTGCTGTCTAGGGAGACAACTAATGTTGTCACTTTCGGGGGAATGAGGACTGCAGACTGTCACGAGCTTCTCCTCCTGGAGATTCTACCTCGTGAGCGCGCACGCCCAGCCCGGCGCCGTGCATGTCCCCTGCCACAGACACACACATGCACACGGAGGCAGGAAGAGCCACACACACAGACACACGCGCGCACCCCCCCCCGCCGCACACACGCAGGAGCGCACCTACACACACGCACGCACACATACAGAGACATTCCCCCCCCCCGACCCCCCCTGCCGCATACACAGAAGCGCCCCCGGCCGCCGCATACATACAGAGACACCTCCCCCCCTCCCCCGCCCCCGCCGCGGCTCTCCCCCCCACCTGACAACACTCACCGGCACTGGGCTCTGCTGGCGGGGGCTACACGAGAGCTCCCGCTCCTCGGGGCTCTTTCCGCAGCACTTCTCTTTGCTCCCGGTGTGACTCCTCGGCTCTGCAGCTCTTCTCCGGGGCCGTGGGACAAAAGCTACTCCTCTGCGCAGGCGGCTCCGGGGCACTCCGCAGCTCACGGGAGCCCCGGGCCGCGGGAAGACTTTTCCTCTCCTTTCTCGGGTGCTCGAGGAGGCGGGACTTCCGGCCGGCCGCGATGCAATTGGCTGGCCGGCCGGGCGGCTGGTTGCTTTCGCTACCTTCTAAGATCTGGTTATGAATGGTGGGCGGGGAGTACCGCTACACGCTAAGCCTGCTTACTGAATGAAATGCGCGTTGAATGCCACCGCGTCACCACAACAGTTCCGTGGGCGCCCTTCCCCCGCCTTTTGTACTTCCCCCTCCCGCCAGGGGCCGATTGGTCAATAAGAGCCTTTGGGTGCTGCTGACGGAATCACCACTAACGCGTGTCACGAATCTATTTAAATGAGGAGTTTCATAACGGCAGAATCCCAGCGCCCACATGGAATGCTGAACATTTCATCTGGTTGTGAGAATCCCTTTAGGAGCGGCCACTAGACACAGACGAAACCGGCAAAGGGAGCTGACACACCTCTGTGCACGCACCTGCTCTTCTCTGTCTTAGCCTCGATGTTCAGCTTTTGTTGACAGAACTCCTTCCTGAAGCTGCAGACCTGTGCCCCGCCGTTCTGCCAAACCACGAGGAGAGTGGGCAGGTGCTTGGACCCAAGGATGTGTCCCCGTCATACGGCCAAGGCATGCATCCTGACGGCGTCAGCTGCAGAGGTAAGAGTCCTGGCGCATGCAGCGAGATGCTCTTTGCGTATAAATACTACCAGCCTCTAAGGTTCATTAGTGGCCTCCGATGAAAGATTTTAAAAAAAAAATGTTGTTGAGCTTCAATTACCCGTCTTATTTTCCAGGGTGTCAAATTATTCTTTTATGAATGCATGGTCTAATTATTCATCATGATCCTTGTGTTATTTCGGTAAATAGACTTCTTTAGGATTGTTCAACAATGGACTTTTCTTTGGATGTTGCTGTCCCTTGTGATGTGGTAATATCCAAATCTGTTTATTTCGGATTCTTGAGCCATAAAACAATTAAACAAATAAATACATACAGACATCTCATACATTTCACCGTTTTAAATAAAAAATATGTCCCAAAATGGGAAAGTGATAAAAAGAATACCCTCCATTCGACTATAATAAATGGACGGTGGGGGTGGTGTGGAATTGGCAGCGTTATTGGTGACACCACTGCCATGCAGACACAGACACCACCACTGGCATGCACACACAGACACCAGCACTGGCATGCACACACAGACACCACCACTGGCATGCACACACAGACACCACCACTGGCATGCACACACAGACACCACCACTGGCATGCACACACAGACACCACCACTGGCATGCACACACAGACACCACCACTGGCATGCACACACGGACACCACCACTGCCATGCACACACAGACACCACCACTGCCATGCAGACACGGACACCACCACTGCCATGCACACACGGACACCACCACTGGCATGCACACACAGAAATCACCACTGCCATGCACACACAGACAGCACCACTGCCATGCACACACAGACACCACCACTGCCATGCACACACGGACACCACCACTGCCATGCACACACGGACACCACCACTGCCATGCACACACGGAAACCACCACTGCCATGCACACACGGAAACCACCACTGCCATGCACACACGGAAACCACCACTGCCATGCACACACGGAAACCACCACTGCCATGCACACACGGAAACCACCCCTGCCATGCAGACACGGACACCACCACTGCCATGCACACACGGACACCACCACTGGCATGCACACACAGAAATCACCACTGCCATGCACACACAGACACCACCACTGCCATGCACACACAGACACCACCACTGCCATGCAGACACGGACACCACCACTGCCATGCACACACGGACACCACCACTGGCATGCACACACAGAAATCACCACTGCCATGCACACACAGACACCACCACTGCCATGCACACACAGACACCACCACTGCCATGCACACACGGACACCACCACTGCCATGCACACACGGACACCACCACTGCCATGCACACACGGACACCACCACTGCCATGCACACACGGAAACCACCACTGCCATGCACACACGGAAACCACCACTGCCATGCACACACGGAAACCACCACTGCCATGCACACACGGACATACCACTGCCATACACACAGGGAAACCACCACTGTCATTCACACACGGACACCACCACTGCCATACACACACACAGACACCACCACTGCCATACACACACACAGACACCACCACTGCCATGCACACACGGACACCACCACTGCCATGCACACACGGACACCACCACTTCCATGCACAAACGGACACCACCACTTCCATGCACAAACAGACACCACCACTGCCATTCACACACAGACACCACCACTGCCATGCACACACGGAAACCACCACTGCCATGCACACACGGAAACCACCACTGCCATGCACACACGGACATACCACTGCCATACACACAGGGAAACCACCACTGTCATTCACACACGGACACCACCACTGCCATACACACACACAGACACCACCACTGCCATACACACACACAGACACCACCACTGCCATGCACACACGGACACCACCACTGCCATGCACACACGGACACCACCACTTCCATGCACAAACGGACACCACCACTTCCATGCACAAACAGACACCACCACTGCCATTCACACACAGACACCACCACTGCCATGCACACACGGACACCCAAAAAAATTTATGCAAAGCATTGTCATTTACAATGCCAGTAACTCAAACTTTAATGCTGCGAGACCTATTGCATTGCAAATGCTTGTTTCTAAATGGGTTTCTTGTAGCAGGAGGACATTAGCCTCGGATTTCTTAAGGAATTCCATAATTCGAGCCAGTTTCCTCATAGACCTCACCCCATTTACATTCCATGAGGTGAAGTGAACCAAATTTGTACTCTTTTATCAAGTAATAAGATCAGCTTCCTCCTGATCCCATCAAATTGAAACTGCATTGAGACTGCATTGGATCCCGTAGTTAGAAAGACTAAGAATTCTAAAAGGATTCATCAGGGTAAAACGACTACACGGTTGATTGAGGACACTATTTATTTTCTTTTTCTCCCACATGCTCCCTACACCCCGTGACCCCTCCCCCCATCCTCCTTGCGGAACCCCCCTCTCCATATACTCCTGGGCGCAAGGTCCTTTGAGAAACACCCATGCTGCTGAAGCAAATCCGACAATAGAATCAATACCAAATCCTTTAGTATAAGTGCAAACAACGTGTGAGTCTGATGTGGAAGATGCTTTAATATTTTCCTACCTTCCAGACCCAAACAATGTTTTAATAACACAAACTTATTTTTGTAAGTAAAATCATCCCCCTCAATGGCCTTCAAATACAACTCAAAACCTTCTTTCCATTGCTCCCACTCTACTGAAAGATGTCCAGGACTAGAAAGAAAGGATGGTGGTTGAATTATACTCTGCTGCAAACTTCCAAACAGTGCTATAACCTTTCCACTAAAATAAACAAATGCTCTAATCCCGCCCAAACCCTTTCCGATTATATTAGCATACCATGACATGTAATCCCAACGTGTACTTCAGGAACGATATAGATAAATGTTACAATTCAATATGACGGGTGTACGCAGTTCAACATATGAAGAAGAATGCACTACCAAAAGCCCACCCTATGTGAAGACAACAGTATTCTGATCCTAGGATGACACAAAATTATGGAGCGCATATAACAGCAAGTTTAACAGTTTATTTCAATGGGTACTGCCCTTCCTGATTGTAGTAGATAAATTACCAGACGAGAGGTCGTTTTCTTTTCATAGAAAGTTGGTTTATTCGTATTACAACTTCAGCCACGGCAAGGAGCCGTGTTCCCTGGAGGCTCTGTTAGCAACTGACTGTATTGTGGAAGAGGTGTGGCACAGCAGCCAGGGTGCCTGACTCCGGACCACGGGGTTCAGGTTCGATCCCTGGCGCCGGCAGCAGATCAGCCCATCGCCATGTGACACTGGGCAATAGCTCGCTTAATCTTCCCGAGGGCCCCCAGCGCCGGGAGACCACTTTGGAGGTAACTGTGCGCTTTACAAATTCAAGGTTATTATCCAATCAAACACCTAAGGACCTACGCTCCATGCACAGGAGAGAACATCAGAACATTCGCAATGATATAACAGTTAATTACAATAAATACTAAACCACTACATCACCTCCCCCCTTATACAAACAAAAATAATAAAAACAAAGATATCTTAGCCAGCATTAATATGTAACAAAATCCTTGAACTTGGAAGGAAGTTTTTCTGATATAACACCCTCCATGAATTACTTGCTTCTCTCTCAACCGCCTTACCAACAGACAGATCGTCTGGCGAGTATACATTCTCGCCTGAGGATCCTTGTCTTTCTTGCTCATGTAACCAATGGGTCCAATCGAGCTCATGTTCCGCTATGGGGTGTTTCTTGTTTTTAATTAAATTAGCTTGTTCTTTTGTCACCCTTATCAATTGTCTTTTATTCCACCAGCCTTTACCTTGAAAAAATGCAGCACCTTTGCTAACCTTACAAACTAGGTCAGGGTTCGAAAATACGGATTCTCCTTTTCTAACTTTGAATGGTTTTTTAAATAAAACCCTATCGCCCATCCCAATTTCAGAATAAGCAGAAGAGCTACTTTTGTCAAACTCTCCTTTCATTTTCTCTTGTTTTGCTCTCATTACATATGCCACGTTCCTACAACCAGCGACAAGGCGTGCAAATTCACCACTGTCTAACTGGCAGCAAAGCTGTGTTGGCATTTCCACCTCTTAGAAGATCAAAAGGGGTGACACCAGTGGTACAGTGTGGTGAAGTGTTATAATTCCACACTTTTTCTTCCAAAAATGTCCCTACGTCCCGACCAGTGTCCAGCACTGTTTGGATCCCTTCCTTAAGTACTTTACTGTCCCTTTCCACCAGCCCATTGGAAGCCGGGGAGTACATGGCCACCTTCAAATGCTTATTGTCGTGGCTCTTCAAAAATGTACCCATTTTATCCAAAACAAAGTGAGTCCCGTTATCTGTTACTAATGACCTAGGAGTTCCTTCCAGTAAAAATACTTTGTTCAAAAAAGAAATGGTGTTATCTGTGGTGGGAGAGTCCACAAATCTGTAATACATCCATTTAGAATGATAATCGACAGCTAAAATCAAATATCTCGATGACTCAACTAGAATATTGTAAGGCCCTGAAAAATCCAATCTGACTTTTTCCCAAGGTTTCTCAGGAAACTCCGTGGGATGCAAAGGTAAATTTGAAAGTTTCCAGTGCTTGTCTGAGATCAAACACTCTTCACAGCCATCCACCATACTTCTCACTTGGGCATCAAGGGCAGGCCACCAGTAATGTTGCTTAATCCTCATGCAGGTATTAGACCCCCCCAAATGTCCCTCATGAGCAATCTTGATTAAAGTTTTTCTTAGGCAACCTGGAGGTATGAACTTATCTCCCCGGAACACCAAACCATCCTTAATTAAGATTTCTCATCTCTAAATTTCTCGTTTCTGGTCATTTAGTAGAAGAATATTCCAAAACCTTGGACAGAATAGCATCCTTAGAGCAAGCCACTTTCCATTCTGGCTCTGAGATAACTGAATTGCAATTTTCAACTGCATCTAGCACTGCAACGCACTTTAACTTTATCTACCTTCCCATCCTCCTCATCTTCATTTTCCATCAACATCCGTGACAAACAGTCAGCTTGAAAATGTTTGCCCCCTTGAATGTCTCATGTCAAAATTATACTCTTGTAACTTAGAAATTAATCAAGTTAACCTTGCAGACATGGTATAGTTTGAAACCTTGCAACAAATAAAAGTGGGTGGCTTGTGATCAGTACAAATCTCTAATTTGTGGCCCCAGATATACATTGTAAACTTCTGGGTCGCCCAAACACAAGCCAAAGCTTCACACGCAATGGTGCTGGAATGTTTCTCAAAGGGTTTGAGTAATCTAGAAGCAAATGCCACTGTTTGTTCTTTGCCGTTCGCCTTTTGACTGAGGACCGCCCCCAGGCCATTCATGCTAGCATCAACTGTGATAATAGATAGGCAATAGATGGGCAATCATCACGAAAAGCATGTAACGCCTTAGCTGAAATAATTAGATATTTTACATTGGCGAATACCCCATCAAGCCCTTGAGACCATACACATTTTTGACCCTTCTTGAGCAACACTCGAAGAGGCTCAAAAATCTGTGCATAGTTATTAACAAATTTCACGTAATACTCGGCGAGACCCAGAAAGGAACGAAGTGTATCTTTATCAGAAGGGGGTTTTGCCTCTTTGAGAGCCCTAATGACTGAAAATGTTGGCTTGATGTCCTTGCAAGAAATTGTGTGACCCAGGTAATCCAATTCCTTCACACCCAATTTACATTTGTCCGCTCTTACAGTCATGCCATGTTTACCGAGGGCAGCTAACACCTTTCTCAACAGCTCAACATGCTCTTCTGAATCTTTAAAAAAGATTAGTATGTCATCCAAATATGTCTGGACACTCTTCATCCCCTTAAAAACTGTGTCCATCAATCTTTGAAAGACACTAGCTGCGGATGTTAGGCCGAAGGGAAGTCTCAGGAACTATAAGCACAGAAAGGTGTTACGAATGTTGTAAGTTCCTGAGACTCCCAAGCTAGTGGGATCTGATGGTATGCAGATTTTAGATCGATCAGCGAAAACCACTTAGTTCCCCCCAAATTTGCAAGAAGCTCATGGATCGTAGGGAGAGGGTGGCAGTTGACTACGATGTTTTCATTCAAGCCTTTCAAATCCTCACAGAGTCTAATTTCCCCTGTCTTTTTGTGGGCAATCACAATGGGGGCCACCCACTGTGACGAATCGGTGGGCTGAATAATGCCTTGTGAACATAACCCCTCCAACATGGGTTTTACTTCTTCTCTGGCACTCAAGCAGACCGGTCTGACTTTATGTGCCACTGGTTGCACATCAGGTAATAACCTTATCTTGTGTTCAAACTCTTTCACGCAACCAATTTGATCGTTGAACACTGATTTAAATTCAGACATCAAACCTTTTACATTTATAACGGACTCCTCCACACTGCATACAGTGGACTCATTAACCCTTACAGGATTCACATCCCCTGGAACTAAATACAGGCCCAAATGTGCCAGATCTTTCCAGCCCACAATGTTTTTTCCCTTAATGGCTACATATAGTTTAGTAGTAATTTTTCGTCCTAAAATTTCAACATCAGACATAAATCCAGATCACAAAAAAGTAAGAGTCACGCAGAATTGTTATTGGGGATCCTGAGTCGGTCATGACCCTTGTTTCTTTACCATCAATCAAAGCAACACAAGGTGCCTTTAATCTCTAAAGGGTCGTCCGTGTAATCCACTGTTAAAAGTAAATTATCTAGAGACTCAGCACAACAGTCTGTCTCGATGTCAATACACCGAACTTGAACAGGTTTTCTTTGGCCTCTGCAGAGCTTTTGAAAGTGACCAATCTTTTTACAGATAGAACAGCGTCTACCTAGAGCAGGGCAACCCGTAAATTTACCAATGTGGAAATTCGACCCACATCTGTAACAGAAAGATTGTTTTTTCTTTTGTGTACATTTTTTTGATCTTTCTTTTCAGCCTACTGCAAATAAACCATCATCATGAGTTTCCTCAGATTCGGAAACTAGATTAACTTTGGTAGTAGAACTGGATTTCATGACCCTAATAGAGATGGCAGAGCGTTCGATGCTTAAGGCCATGTCTATCACCTCGGAAAGAGAGGGATTTTTGCAACTTAGAATCCTTTCCTCTATCTTGTGTGATGCACAATTGAAGACAAACTGGTCTCTGATGATGTCATCTGATAAAGGTCCAAACCCGCAAGTGGTGGCTAGGACTCTCAGAGCTGATCTGTACTCTTCCACTTTCTCTTCATCACCTTGTTTTTGTTTGTAAAACGCACGTTTCGCTATGACCTCCAAATAAATGTTCCTGTGTCTGTCACCCGATTGGCCAGTAGGGGTGGGATAGGAGGTAAACTCTGTAAAATGCGTTGTGCAGCCAAACCCAAACTGCCAAAAAGAAGAGCAAACTTGCGAGCAGGTGAGTACTCTGTGGCATCAATAGCCACTAAGTGGTTATCGAACAAACAGAAGCACTCTTGCCAGGGTAAACCTGGTTTACCTGGTTTCGCTAGAAATGGTGGAGGTTGGGTAATCTGATGTGGTGGTGCCATAACTATAAATATTTTAAAAGAATTTATAGTAATGAACAATTATTTAAAACAAAGTACGTAATACAAAATTGGTGTGTGTACCACCGGATACACTGTAGACAAGAAATGAGTAATGAGCTGCAGTACTGGAGAAATGAAGATAGCTACATTTTCGCTAGCTAATAAGTGTGCACATCACTGTTAAACGTGCTGTAATTAGTAAAATGGAAATACTTAAATTAACTGGCAGGTGTGCGCATCACCGATTATTTCAGATTCGCTGAAAGAATTGGAATATAGGTGTGCGCATCACGGTGATGCGCAATCCGCTGTTTAGAAACTAAAGCAATCAGAATTAAGGTGTGCGCATCACCATGACATACGATCAGCTGATCGCTTACTGCCGTCAGCAGTGCTGAGTTGCCCAAGACAAAATGGCCTCTGTGCGTCCTCACACTGCGTGAGCACGTAGGATCTCCAAGTCTGAACTGAAGCACGCTGAGCATGCGCGTGTCCCTCTGTAAAGCCTATGGTCTGACATGCGCTGGGTGGTGCGAAAGTAAACTTCAGCACAGTGCAAGTGTCTAGCGCCCACAGGTAACGCTCGCCCAAACCTAATATGGAAAAATAGCGTAAATGAAATTGATCCTACCAGTTTCCAATCATCAATGGAAATGTTTTGAGGACCCTCGGCGTGCTAGAAGATCTTCTGAAAGACGAGAGGCAGCATCTGGTTAGGCTTTTCAGAAGCAGATGTAGAATCTACTTTTAGAAACATCAAATCAGGATCCCCGGGCGACCCTGCCTCCTCGCAAATCCTGGCAAAAATTGCGCCCGCTTTGATCACCGACCTCACAAAGATCCTTAATCTTTCCTTAGTCTATGCTTCGGTCCCCATGCACTGGAAGGAGGCCATCATCAGGCCTATCCTTAAGAAACCATCGGCCGACCCTAAACTGCATGCAAACTAACAGCCTATTTCTCTCCTCCCTTTGTTTGGCAAGGTTATGGAATCCTTGATCAATAAACAATTAGGCTCCTACTTAGAGAAGAACAAATTTTTGGACCCCTCCCAATCCGGCTTCAGGGCGTGCCATAGCACCGAGAACGCCCTGTTCGAAATAGTAGACAATGTCTGGATGACCCTTGACACATGACAATCGGCCATATTGGTCCTGCTCGACTTGTCTGCTGCCTTCGACACCATCTCGCATAACATTCTCTTGGAGAGGCTTGTAGAGATTGGTGTCAAAGGCCCAGCGCTAATTTGGATTAAAAGTTATCTATCCATAAGGCGCTCAAAGGGCTCGATATTAAGCCCAATGCTTTTTAACCTATATGTTTCCCCCCTGGCGAAAGTGATCAGAGCCTATGGCTTTAACACAGTATCTTATGCTGATGATACTCAGCTGCTGATCACCATTGGCCCTGATCCTGCGGAAACCAAACTAAGATTTCAAAACTGCATTGTCGCAATCGACAGCTGGATGACCAACAATTGTTTTTAACTAAATGCCAGCAAAACGGAGATTGTGCTTTTTGGAACAGCAGACAAATCTTGGACTGACGATTGGTGGCCAAACTCACTCTGACGGTGCCCTCCCCCAGGTCCTCGGTCAGGAATCTGGGGGTGATAGTCGACAATAGGCTATCTATGACTGAACACGTCAATAAACTAGTTCAGACTAGTTTTGGCCTGATGTGCAGTCTGAAGAAAATCTTCAAGTGGCTCCCCCTCTCGTCCCCTATGCTCCTAATCCAAGGCCTTATCATAAGTCGCATTGATTATGGGAATGCCATATTAACTTCCATAAACGAAAACCTTCTGGCAAAAACTGCAGGTGTTGCAGAACACCGCGGCCAGATTGGTGCTCCCCGTTCCCCATCAGATCCTTCCCTTAGGACTTTGCACTGGCTTCCCATTAAGAAACGTATCCAATTCAAACTGTGCTGCCTAGTACACAAGACCATCCATGGTCAAGGGCCGGTTTACCTGGAAAAAAAACTCAAACCCCACATACCGGTCAGAGCCCTCAGATCCTCCAGCAAGCAGCTCTTGAAGGTTCCCAAAGTTCGTAGGGTGAGAAATGGCGACAGGTCCTTCAGTAAAACAGCTCCTGAAACCTGGAATTCCATGCCCCTACCTATTAGGGCACAATCTAACTATCTCAGATTCCGCAAAATCCTTAAAACCTGGCTTTTCTAATTTCTCTGTCCTTCACTTTCTGTCTGGAGGTATGAACCTATCTCCACGTAACACCAAACCATCCTTAATTAAGATTTCTCAGCTCTCAAGATAAATTTCGCGTTTCTGGTAATTTAGTAGAAGAATATTCCAAAACCTTGGACAGAATAGCATCCGTAGAACAAGCGACTTTCCATTCTGACTCTGACATAACTGAATTGCAATTTTCAACTGCATCTATCACTGCAACGCACTTAACTTTATCTACCTCCCCATCCTCCTCATCATCATTTTCCATCAACATCCTTGACAAGCAGTCAGCTTGAAAATGTTTGCCCCCTTGAATATGTCTCATGTCAAAATTATACTCTTGTAACTTAGAAATTACTCAAGTTAACCTTGCAGACATGGTATAGTTTGAAACCTTGCAACAAATAAAAGTGAGCGGCTTGTGATCAGTACAAATCTCTAATTTGTGGCCCCAGATATACATTTTAATTTCTGGGTCGCCCAAACACAAGCCAAAGCTTCACGCACAATGGTGCTGTAATGTTTCTCAAAGGGTTTGAGTAATCTAGAAGCAAATGCCACTGTTTGTTCTTTGACGTTCGCTTTTTGACTGAGGACTCCCCCCAGGCCATTCATGCTAGCATCAACTGTGATAATGGATGGGCAATAGATGGGCAATCATCACGAAAAGCATGTAACGCCTTAGATGAAATAATTAGATCTTTTACATTGGCAAATACCCCATCAAGCTCTTGAGACCATACACATTTTTGACCCTTCTTGAGCAACACTCGAAGAGGCTCAACAATCTGTGCATAGTTATTAACAAATTTCGCGTAATACTCGGCGAGACCCAGAAAGGAACGGAGTGTATCTTTATCGGAAGGGGCTTTTGCCTCTTTGAGAGCCCTGATGACTGAAAATGTTGGCTTGATGTCCTTGCAAGAAATTGTGTGACCCAGGTAATCCAATTCCTTCACACCCAATTTACATTTGTCCGCTCTTACAGTCATGCCATGTTTACCGAGGGCAGCTAACACCTTTCTCAACAGCTCAACATGCTCTTCTGAATCTTTAAAAAAGATTAGTATGTCATCCAAATATGTCTGGACACTCTTCATCCCCTTAAAAACTGTGTCCATCAATCTTTGAAAGACAATAGCTGCGGATGTTAGGCCGAAGGGAAGTCTCAGGAACTTATAAGCACAGAAAGGTGTTAAGAATGTTGTAAGTTCCTGAGACTCCCTAGATAGTGGGATCTGATGGTATGCGGATGTTAGATCGATCAGCGAAAACCTCTTAGTTCCCCCCAAATTTGCAAGAAGTTCATAGATCTTAGGGAGAGGGTGGCAGTTGACTAATTTCGCCTGTCTTTTTGCGGGCAATCACAATGGGGGCCACCCACTGTGACGATTCGGTGGGCTGAATAATGCCTTGTGAACATAACCCCTCCAACAATGGTTTTACTTCTTCTCTGGTACTCAAGCAGACCGGTCTGACTTTATGTGCCACTGGTTGCACATCAGGTAATAACGTTATCTTGTGTTCAAACTTTTTCACGCAACCAATTTGATCGTTGAACACTGATTTAAATTCAGACATCAAACCTTTTACATTTATAACGAACTCCTCCACACTGCAAACAGAGGACTCATTAACCCTTACAGGATTCACATCCTCTGGAACTAAATACAGGCCAAAATGTGCCAGATCTTTCCAGCCCACAATGCTTTTTCCCTTTATGGCTACATATACTTTAGTAGTAATTTTTCGTCCTTAAATTTCAACATCAGACATAAATCCAGATCACAAAAAAAGTAAGAGTCACGCAGAATTGTTATTGGGGATCCTGAGTCGGCCTTGACCCTTGTTTCTTTACCATCAATCAAAGCAACACAAGGTGCCTTTAATCTCTAAAGGGTTGTCCGTGTAATCCACTGTTAAAAGTAAATTATCTAGAGACTCAGCACAACAGTCTCTCTCGATGTCAATACAGCGAACTTGAACAGGTTTTCTTTGGCCTCTGCAGAGCTTTTGAAAGTGACCAATCTTTTTACAGATAGAACAGCGTCTACCTAGAGCAGGGCGACCCGTAAATTTACCAATGTGTAAATTCGACCCACATCTGTAACAGAAAGATTGTTTTTTCTTTTGTGTACATTTTGTTGATCTTTCTTTTGAGCCTACTGCAAATAAACCATCCTCATGAGTTTCCTAATACTCAGAAACTAGATTAACTTTGGTAGTAGAACTGGATTGCATGACCCTAATAGAGATGGCAGAGCGTTCGATGCTTAAGGCCATGTCTATCACCTCGGAAAGAGAGGGATTTTTGCAACTTAGAATCCTTTCCTCTATCTTGTGTGATGCACAATTGAAGACAAACTGGTCTCTGATGATGTCATCTGATAAAGGTCCAAACCCGCAAGTGGTGGCTAGGACTCTCAGAACTGATCTGTATTCTTCCACTTTCTCTTCATCACCTTGTTTTTGTTTGTAAAACGTATGTTTTGCTATGACCTCCAAATAAATGTTCCGGTGTTTGTCACCCGATTGGCTAGTCGGGGTGGGATAGGAGGTAAACTCTGAAAAATGCGTTGTGCAGCCAAACCCAAACTGCCAAAAAGAAGAGCAAACTTGCGAGCAGGTGAGTACTCTGTGGCATCAATAGCCACTAAGTGGTTATCGAACAAACAGAAGCACTCTTGCCAGGGTGAACCTGGTTTACCTGGTTTCGCTAGAAATGGTGGAGGTTGGGTAATCTGATGTGGTGTTCCCATAACTATAATTATTTTTTAAAAAATCATAGTAATAAACAATTATTTAAAACAAAGTAGGTAATATAAAATTGGTGTGTGTACCACTGGATACACTGTAGACACGAAATGAGTAATGAGCTGCAGTACTGGAGAAATGAAGATAGCTACATTTTCAATAGCTAATAAGTGTGCACATCACTGTTAAACGTGCTGTAATTAGTAAAATGGAAATACTTAAATTAACTGGCAGGTGTGCGCATCACCGATTATTTCAGATTCGCTGAAAGAATTGGAATATAGGTGTGCGCATCACCGTGATGCGCAATCCGCTGTTTAGAAACTAAAGCAATCAGAATTAAGGTGTGCGCATCACCATGACATACGATCAGCTGATCGCTTACTGCCGTCAGCAGTGCTGAGTTGCCCAAGACAAAATGGCCTCTGTGCGTCCTCACACTGCGTGAGCACGTAGGATCTCCAAGTCTGAACTGATGCACGCTGAGCATGCGCGTGTCCCTCCGTAAAGCCTATGGTCTGACACACGCTGAGTTTGCGCAAGTAAACTTCAGCACAGTGCAAGTGTCTAGCGCCCACAGGTAACGCTCGCCTAAGCCTAACATGGAAAAATAGCGTAAATGAAATTGATCCTACCAGTTTCCAATCATCAACGGAAATGTTTTGAGGAGCCTCAGCGTGCTAGAAAAGCTTCTGAAAGACGAGAGGCAGCATCTGGTTAGGCTTTTCAGAAGCAGATGTAGAATCTACTTTTAGAAACATCAAATCAGGATCCCCGGGCGACCCTGCCTCCTCGCAGATCCTGGCAAAAATTGCACCCGCTTTGATCACCGACCTCACAAATATCCTTAATCTGTCCTTAGTCCATGCTTCGGTCCCCATGCACTGGAAGGAGGCCATCATCAGACCTATCCTTAAGAAACCATCGGCCGACCCTAAACTGCTTGCAAACTATCGGCCTATTTCTCTCCTCCCTTTGTTTGGCAAGGTTATGGAATCCTTGATCAATAAACAATTAGGCTCCTGCTTAGAGGAGAACACATTTTTGGACCCCTCCCAATCCGGCTTCAGGGCGTGCCATAGCACCGAGAACGCCCTGCTCGAAATAGTAGACAATGTCCGGATGACCCTTGACACAGGACAATCGGCCATATTGGTCCTGCTCGACTTGTCTGCTGCCTTCGA